>NW_027362773.1:51012126-61012126 GCF_046119375.1 Phyllobates terribilis
TGCATCAAAGTGAATGAGAAACGTGAGGTGTTAGGCTATGTGCCCACGTTGCATTTATGAAGCAGAAAATTTCTGCTGCATAAATGCAAGTTCTCTCCCGGAAAAACGCATGCGGAATTCCGCACGCGTTTATCGCGCATTTTTCACGCGTTTATCACGCGTTTTCCACATGCGGAATTGCCTTGCGTTTTTTATGCATTGGACAAAGGCAATTCCGCTTGCGGAAACGCAAAATTAAATGACATGCTGCGGATTTTTGAACGCGGCATAAACGCTGCGGAAAAATCCGCAGCATGTGCATAGAACTTGCGGAATCCCATTGGGGACCATGGGGTGCGGATATACATGCGTTTTTCAAGCGTTTACGCTGCGGAAATTCCGCAGCATATACGCTTGAAAAATGCTACGTGGGCACACAGCCTCATGCATACATTGAGTAGTTTTGGACTTGCAGATTTTGTGCAGAATATACTCAGCATGTCAATTCTCTTCGCATTTTTGCCACGTTTTTTTGCCTGTGTTTTTTCAGTACATTCAATGGATGAAAAAGGAAGGCAAAATGCACCAAAAGCTAAAATAGAAAATAATATTCAGCATGTCAATTCTCTGTTTGTTTTTGCCTGCATTTTTCACCCATTGAATGCACTGAAAAATCGCGGTAAAAATGCAGGCAATAAAACGCAGCAAAATCAAGGCAAAAAATGCATCTAACTAAAAAGCAATTTTGCTACGTCTTATTGCCTGCATTTTTGCTGCAGTTTTGCTGCATTTTATTGCCTGCGTTTTTGCTGTGATTTTACTGTGATTTTGATGCATTTTATTTCCTGTGTTTTTGCAGTGATTTTACCGTAATTTTGCTGAGTTTTATTGCCTGTGTTTTTGCCGCAATTTTGATGCGTTTTATTGCCTGCATTTTGCTGCAAGTTTGCTGCATTTTATTGCCTGCATTTTTGCAGCAATTTTGATGTGTTTTATTGCCTGCGCTTTTGCCACGATTTTGATGTGTTTTATTGTCTGAATTTGTGCTGCGATTTTGCTTAAACCCTTAAACCAAGGGTTAAAGCAATGTCCCATGTTTCTTTTTTTCAAATATCTTTATTTAGATCCAAAAACCATTAATTGCTGTAGAAAAACACATCAAAAAATGCATGCAAAAATGCACCAAAAATGCTTTTTTTTCTGCAGCAAAATGAAGCTTAAAGTTTTAAGCTTTTTTCAAGCTGTAAGCTTTTTACGAAGGGTCACTGAGACAGCTGTGGGTTCACACTGACACCTGACAGCGTGATCCCGCAGCGAAACCAGGGATGTTCAGGGCCTTGTTTGGGTTCGTGTTCGGTATCGGGTGCCCAAACAAGAACATTTTTTTGATGTTCTGGTTAAGTCGACGAATCCGAATATCAAAAGGTTCGCTCATCTCTAGTAACAACAACTCCCAGCATCTTTTTACCATTGTTAAGGACTGTGGAGTTTGATACTCACTTAGCCACGTTAGAGGGATGCACAGGATGCTGTCTCTTTAAAATGTCCAAGGCAGATTTATTATGCTGCAAAAACCACACTTTCAGAAGTAAATAAAAGAAAGCCTTGTCCGGCACAGTGTAACAAAAACAGAAAATAAACAGTCCAGCCAATATGGTGGGTTCACCTGCTCACGGTCACAGTCACAGTCACAGTCACAGTCACAGTCACAGTCACAGTCACAGTCACAGTCACAGTCTTTTTGGCACAAACACTCAGGAGGTCTCCACACCTCCAGCCACAGACACTGAATGAGACACTTGGTCTCAATTTTATACACATGCCCTAGGGGTGGGGATATGTGAGCAGCCAATCCCCCCCATCTCTCATGACTGCTCGAAAAAAACAGCCCTGATACACCTAATTAACCCTCTCAGCACTACTTGTGCTGGATCATGCTTTTCTGGTTTTACATCACTGAAGTTGCCAACCTCAGCCAAACATATCTCCCCTCAAGGACATCTCCGGTGGCCATTTTACAGGACATACTAGGAATTGTAGGTTCACGTGATACAATTGTATATTGGTCTGACTTGACATTATAATTGATCATTGTACTAAGCTTGATGCCCCATTCATGTACGAATGGAGGTTTTTTCACTGCATTCATGTACTGATGGTGCTTCTGGCGCTGCATTCATGTACTGACAGTGGTTCTGGTGTTGCAGTCATATACTGAAGGTGTTTCTGGTGCTACATTCATGTACCGAGGGTGGTTTTGGCGCTGCATTCATGTACTGATGTTAGTTCTGATGCTGCATTCATGTAATGATGGTGGTTCTGATGCTGCACTCATGTGCTGGCAGTAGTTCTGATCTTATACACATGTAGCAATCCATAATGTTTTTCATGGCTTTGTGAAAACTTAAAGTGTCAAAACTTAGAGATTTTAGATTGTAAGGAGGATTTGGTGAGTTTCTGCTCAGTGAAACTCAGTTTAAGTTAGCATGTGTTCACACTGATATTTGGGAGCAGTAACTGAGCAGAAACTCTCCAAATCCTTCTCAAATCCTAACAATTAGTTTCCAGTGATGTATTAATGCATTGATGGTGGTTCTGGTGATATATTCATGTAACTGCCCCGTTAACAATTGTTGCGGTCGTTGGTATTGGTTCAGTATGGCCATGTGGCCCTTAGACCAAGAAATGTTGTACATCTCTTGTTTAGATAGACAATTCCGTAGTGCAAGGGAATGGGTCAATGGAGGAGATATTGTAAAAGAACTGGAGTATTAGCTAGACCGTAGGAGCATTTTCAGGTTAAAATTTTGAAACACCCTGGCTTTCATTAAAATCCAAAAACAGAGTGTCACGCCAGGTGTGAGTGTAACACAGAGAGTTACAACAGGTGTGAGTGCAACACAGAATGGAAAGGGAAAGGGAGCCCAGACTCTAGGGAAAGGGGGAAGAGGTGACCTCCTAATCTGGACTAGCGTCACCCTGACCCCGCCTAATGTCCCTATACAGCCTCCGCAGCTGTCGCCAATCACGTGCCTCACCCTACTATCCCTGGCGTAAGGCTATAGCTGGGTGTGGAAGGAGATGAGCACTAGTCAACCTCCGCTATCACTCAAAAGACAAAAGGGAAAGGCAAGACATGGGAACAACAACTCAGCTTTGGAAGAACTCCAACAGGGCACACGGCCTCAAGACTCCAGAGAGGATGTGATGCTGCTTCAACCAAGTTCCAAGTAGAAATGAGTATAAGCGGCGACGCCCACCTAGACACACCAGGTATATATACACCCAGACTAAAGAGAGGTAGTCGGTGGGTCCTAAACACAGCCTCCTATCTAGGCAGCTGTCTGCATTGCCAAACGTGGAGATCTCCTGCAAACCACTGCAGGGCGACTGTCTGTCACCTCTGACACAGCTGTGACACAGAGTGAATGAATAGCACAAATTGAGCTCAATTTGGTTATTTAACCATGTGTGGAATTCCCAACTCACCCGAGGACTTAGGGAACAGTGTGGACTGAGGGATGCTCTTTATCTTGCCCTGACAAAAAATGTTGAAATTTGGAACTGCAGCCTAGTGAGATCACAGGAATAGAAGGAGGGATTGTTCAAAAAAGATACAAAATTTATTGTAAAAGCAGCATTTTTATAGAGCAGATTCTTCCCAAACCTGGCTCTCTTCAGCTATTTTCTTCAATAGAGAGAGGGTAATTGATCTTGTAGGTGGAATCTATGGAGGAGGGGATACAGACACTCAGTTAGGTGAAAAAATATGAGGGCTATATGAAAACAAAATTAAAGGAGTTGTCCACTACTCAGACTACCCTTTCCCAATCCCTACGTTGCTCCCTTTTAAAATAACAACACTTATACTCCCCTCCGGTGTAGGCACCGTTCCACCAATGTTGGCACTGGCTCTCCTCAGGATCGCGTAACATTGCTATGTCACACGATCCCTGAGGCCAATTAGTGCTTGCTTCACTATCCTTGCTTTCGGATAAATCACATACATCCAGAGGAAGTGAGAGCTGCTGCTCTCTCATTCCTCTGGATATATGTATTAAGCTTAGGTGTAACAAACTTGCCGGCACCCCTGCACTGTTCCCCTTCTCTCTCTATGCAGGGACACACTCACCGCCGCAGCCTCGCGGTCACCTCACCGTCGCCCTGCACATCTCCCTGCTCCCTGCGCATTGTCTTCAGGCGGCGCAACTAGAGTGCGCGCATATGCACTCCGCTGCTCTTAAAGGGCCAGCACGCACCTGCTAAGATGCCCCCAGCCAAAAGCTGGGAGGCATCTTGTATAAAAGGTGCCTTCCCCCATAGGAAAGTGCCTAAGCAATGTGGATTTGATGCGCCCCCTGGGCCGTGGGGTACCCGGAGCCGGGCCTGTAGATGCTGGTGGTTGTAGTCACCGTGGAGGTGACCCAGTCCATGACCCAGGTGGTCAATCCAAGGGTAGTTTATGTACGTCTGTTATATATAGTCCGACTACGCCACCTGTGGAATGCGGTTATTGGGAACCGCCGCTGCGGAGCAGTCCGCTGAAGCTGGTGGTATGTGCAGCAAGGTGATGTAACTCCCCACAGGAAGAGTGGAGCTTCAGGGCAGCGTGTATGGATGATGGTGGTGGTAGTGCAAGGTATCAGTAATGATGACAAGGAGTCTTTGCAGTGCAGTCCCAGAGTCTTTACTGTTGGCAATTATATGGGCCCCAACGGGAGTACCGGCTAGTGATGAGGGCCTGATCAGTCTGGGAACAATCCTAGAGTCCTCCTGGCCAGGTGAAGTTGTAGGCCTGCCGTTCTGACTATACTCTTTGGCTATCCCACTTATAGTCGTGTTGTAGCCCACGTCCCTGAGTGTAATGTGCTGCGCTCACCCGTATTGCTGGCGACTCAGGCCTTGTGTATTCCTCGCTCCTCTGTGGCGGTACTGGTCCTTTATTGTGGCTGAGCCTCCGTGCTTCTGATGGGCCAGGAGACCTGAAATCCCCTGCCCTGTGGTATCTGCTGCTGGCTACGTAATCCCCACAGCCTCGGACTCCGGTGTCCAGTCCTCTGTAGATACTATCCAGGACGAGCTAACTCCAGCTCCAGTCCCTGGCTCTTTACTCCTTCGTGTCCTACTTGACTCCACACCCTGACAGCCCTAACCCCGCCTCCAGATCCGGTTATAAAGGGCAGGATCCTCCCCTTTCTGGTCTGGGGCAGGAGGTGTTGCATGTAATGTGTTCCTGAGCAGGAAACTCCTGTTTTGCTCCCAGACAAGGTATTACTACCACTGTGGCAACCAGACCCTCTGGGGTGCCACAGATTCATTAGTTAGTTTGAGTGGAACTAGTGAGTTATTAAGTCCCCTGGGCCTTGTGTGTCTAGGTCCTGAACCCGAAACCATGGTCCTTGTGTGTCTCAGTCCTGAATCTGAACCTTTGGTGCTTGTGCGGCCAATTCCTGAATTTTCTCTCTGGTCCTTGTGCGGCTGGTGTCTTAACCTTGTCCCCTGGTCCGTGGGTGACCAGTGCCGGAACCTTGTCCACTGGTCCATGGCTGGCCAGTGCCTGAACCTCGTCCTCTGGTCCGTGATTAGCCAGTGTCTGTATGTGTACTCCGTATATCCGGACTGCTACAACCAGTCTCTGAATCCAGTCCTGTCTATGACTCCATGTCAGTATAACTCTGCCTAAGAATCCAGAACCTGGGAAGTCTGAATGTAGCCCGAACCCGACTCTGTGTCTGGGTCGACAAACCTGACCCTCGGGATTATCAGCTGCAGTACCGGGGACTTCCTAGGAGTGGTACCTGGCTACTAACTACAGCTCAAGCTTGACTTCACCATCATGAGTTCAAGTGGACACCAGGTAGCTGCTTAGCTATGCCCCTTTCTAGGTAATCCAGGCTCTGTGGCACAGTGAGTCCACAAACCACGTGCGCTACCTGTGGGCGTGACATTAGGTAGTTTAACTCTTTGAACAGGAAGATTAATAGTTATGGCTTAAGGTTTGTCACAATTGATTTTGAGTCAACCAAACACATCAAAAATCCTAATATCTTCTAGAATGAGAGCAAGGAGATAATAAAAAGTAAAGTATCATTAGCGAACAATGTGTAGTTATGTTCTGTGCCACTTACTATACCCTTGACGTCAATATCTTTACAAAGCAGAAAAGAAAAAGGTTCAATTGCCATTGCGAAGAGCACCAGAGAGAGAGGAAATACCTGTCTCAGAGACCCAAAACATATTATATTCAAACTTACAAATACAGATCTTGGCCCAAAGATTATTATATAATGTCTAGAGAGCATTGAGAAACAAAAAATCCATGTGTCTCAAATATATATTGTAAGTATGGTCAAAGGAAGGTATTACAAAGGTTCATGCTTAAGAGAACACCTGTCTTGAAAGGCATTAGGGATGAGAGGATCGATCTGCAGAGGATTGGCTTTAATTCAAATTTCATGAAATATCTAGATCCCCGTAAACTTGAACATTTTGCAATTCAATTCACAAGAAAGGCAAAATTTTTAAAAATGTCCATCACTTTAAAAACTCCATTGAGTAAGCCTCATTTAAAAAAAGAAAAGTGTCTGCTATTATCGCTTTTTACAAGAACCGATTTTGATAATTAAACTTCTAATTGGGGCCTTTTGGGTCTCTCCAAAATCAATTAACGAGGTACCGGATGCGGTATTGTCTCGGAAGTAAGCTGAAAGGGCTGATTGTATGGCTAAGCATACCTCAGGATCATTCGACAGGGACTTATTTAATCACCATTGGAAGATAGAACTATGAGTATTGGTCATGTAGGTGACACACTATCAGGGTCAGACTAGCCATTGGGAAAATCTATAAAATGCCTCATGGGCTGATCTGGCCATTGGCCAGATTGATTGCGACACTGTTAAGAGTGTTGGCTTCATCGGGACACCGGTACTGTGAACAGCTGTGCCAGAAAACTTCCAGGCTGCTGCCATCGCAGGGAATGTCGGTCAGTGTGATAACATCACTGCCTCATACAGCTCACATAAACTGCAAGGTAGACTCGAAGAAGTGAATATGGCTGTGATGGATGGAGATCCTGGATATGGTAGGTAGTATTTGGTAAATTATTTTTTTTCTTGTGGGCCTTGGGGGAGATGACTCGCCCAGGGGAATGGGGATGACTCGGTACCCGGGCCTTTAGCCTTTAGGGATGTCATGGAGGTCGGCTCCCGGGCTCGTACCCTGGGGTCTCTCCTTAAAAAAGGGTTGATAGATGTTTAATTTTAAGAAAGAGTTTGTGACGCCACCTGTGGCTTCTGGTGAGAATCACCAGCGCTGCGCAGTCCACTGAGGCCGGTGATAAGGCAGCTTGATGGTATAGCTCCCCACAGGTGGAGCTAGGCCTCAGGGCAGTGTATGACTGGGTAATGCAGGACAGGCGAGACCCAGTCGGGTTAGAGCAAGAACAGGGACAGACACGACAGTCGCTTCAGTACCTTTTACTGATGGAATTTCAGGCACGTCCCGGAGTACTGTAGGGTGAAGGGTGCATATCAGGATCCTCCCCAATGAGCGGGTTTTGGGCCTCCTGTTTCTTGCCTCTCCGTAGTAAGTTTCTGACCTGCCTGGAGCTAGGCCTAACTTTGTCTCTGTCCTGCACTGGCTGACCTTGTGGTAGGGCCTTTTCTTGGAGTACACGCACCTTAGCTGCGGGCCTATGTGTCTCCTGGCTCTGTTACGTATCAGCACTTTAGCGATCCTGGAACTTGTAGTTCTCCAGGGATTCCGGTTATATCTTACTGGGTCATAGAGGTCCCGGTAAACTTCGGACCCGGTGTCCGGTAACTGCTTCGGGGTGAGCCAGTTAAGCTCCTCTGCCCCCTATGTACTACCTCTCCACTCGCCTTCGGCCTACTCGGGCCCTCACTAGGCTACTCACACTAACGGCAGCTTGCCGCGCTTCATCGATCTTATGGCGCCGGCACACCTAAAGCTAACCTAACTGAGCTACATGGAGTCTTGATCTGGATAAGCTCCACTGCAGGATGGCAATTGCAGGAGCTGGAACAGGCTTTTGTCCTCTGAGGTAACTCCTCTCAGGCTGTACTGGACTCACTGCTACACCAGACTCTGACAACTCACAACAGACTCACTGCTGCCTGGCTCCACCTTCCCTTTTTATCTATCTCTAACGGGCTCACTCTGGTGGTTTGAGTTGGAAGGTGGAGATGTGTGAATGGTTATGGCAGCCTCTTGTGGAGGAATCCTTCAATACACCCTTCTAGGATCTGTGATACCAAGCGCAGCTGGGCATCACAGGACCATCATACTGTATTGGAAGGGATGTGGAGATACCATCATACTGTATGATGGGGTTGTGAGGATACCATAATACTGTATGGGGGCTGTAGAGGGACCATCATACTGTAAGGTGGATGTTTAAGGACCATCATAATGTGTGGGGAGACTGTGGTGGACAGCATACTGTTGGGGGCTGCGGAAACCATTTCACTATCTGGGGTTTGCATGGCAATCATACTATGTAGGTGGAGTATGGGAACTTCACACTGTGTACGTCATCATACTGTATGGGAGCAATGGAGGGGTATCATAGTGGTTAAGAACATTAACTCCTTACTGAAATGGGACATATCCCTCCAGTGTCTCACCATGTTGCTAAGCAGTAGAGATGAGCGAACCTCTCAAGGTTCGAGTAGTTTCAGATCGGCAAACTTCCCCATGTTCA
The DNA here is from genome assembly GCF_046119375.1 of Phyllobates terribilis. Lineage (NCBI taxonomy): Eukaryota > Metazoa > Chordata > Amphibia > Anura > Dendrobatidae > Phyllobates > Phyllobates terribilis. The sequence continues at coordinate 51,020,831 of NW_027362773.1, forward strand.
CCGAACAATTCATCGAAAGAATTGAACCTCACCATCTCGAATCTGATGGCCATGGAAAAGCTACCTTTCCACCTGGTGGATACAGAACTTTTCCAAAAGCTGATGGCCTTCGCAGTCCCCCAGTATCAGTTGCCCAGTCATCATTACTTCTCTAAGAAAGCTGTGCCTGCGCTACACCAGCATGTTGCAGACAACATCACCCGTTCCTTGAAAAAATCTATGTCTGCCAGGGTACATTTCATCACTGATACCTAGACAAGTAAGCATGGCTTGGGGCGTTACATCTCGCTCATTTGGCACTGGATGACTCTGGTGGCTGAGGTTAAGGTGGGGAATGGAATTCTCCACAAGTCTTGGAATCCCTAAGGCTTGCAGGATGCTTGGGGATGGAGAGCTAAACCACTACACACCAGAAGATGGAGAACTAAACTACTAGACAACAGGGTTTGGAGAACTAAACTACCAAACGCCTAGGGTTAGAGAACGAAACAAATACACACCAGTACATGAAGAACTAAACTAACAGACAACAGGGGGTGGAGAACTAAACTAATAAACAGATGGGGTTGGAGAACTAAACCACTACACACCAGGGGAATAAGAACTAAACCACTACACACCAAATCTGGGAATCCCCAAGGCTTGTGGGACAAACTTCTGTATCTAACAGTATCTAACACTTCCTCCAGTGCTTCTGCCTCATCCACCTCCTCTAAGGCCTCCATCTAAGTCCTCAATCTCTGCCTTAATGAGACACACATTCCAACAGTGCAGAGAGAATCCCCCCACCTCTATACTGCGCAGCCAGGGCTCACCGCAATCAGGCAGTGTCTAAAGTAATATGCCTTGGAGATCGCAGTCATACAGATCAAAAGTTGTGGACAGCTACCCATGCCGAATTTGAGCAATGGCTGTCTTCACTGAACCTGGAGCCAGGGAAGGCCGTGTGCAATAATGATGCAAACCTGGTGACGGCCTTAGGGTGGGGCGACCTCAACTGGTTAACTGCTTGAAATGCGATGTGCCGACATGGTGTAATTCAACTCTGCACATGTTGCAGCAACTGTTACAGCAGCGACGAGCCCTGATGCAGTATGTCATTTTGTATAGCCTGGGCAGACACAGTACGGACATGGTGCAAATAACACTCGTGGAGTGAACACAGATGAAGGACTTCTTCACCCTTCTGCACATTTTCGAAATGGCTACTAAGATGGTTAGTGCTGACGATGCTGTCATCAGCATTCTGGTTATCTACATGATGGAGCACACTTTGAATAGTCCGCAGGAGGAGGTGGTGGTCCCAGGGGAAGAGGAGGAAGTCGAGGAGGATGCAGAAGGGTTAAAAAGATCTTTATGTTCCGGACTGTTGTCGCACAGGCAGTTTCCATGGGAGGAACAATTGGAGGAGGACGATGAGGAAGAGGTAATAGACGGTCAACAGTTAGGAGATGAAGAGGATAATGATTCCCTCTCTGTTGTTCATGGTTGCCAGGAGGGGATGGAGGAAGCAAGCTTGAGTGTTATCCCGCCAGCAACACACTATGGACTTGGGCCTCATAAAAGAGACGGACCCATGACTGTCTTTTTGCAGCACTATCTGCAACATGATTGTTGCCCGTATTGTTAAGATTAGAAATAATACTGACTACTGGGTTGCCACTCTGTTCGATCTGACTAGCCCAGGGGAAGGGGATAACTCAGTACCCAGGCCTTTGCCTTGGGGATGTCGCGGTGGTCGGCTCCCAGGCCCGTACCCTGGGGTCCCTCTTTAAAAGCGCTAATAGTTGTTAATTTTAAGAAAGAGTTTGTGACGCCACCTGTGGCTTCTGGTGAGAATCACCAGCGCTGCGCAGTCCTCTGAGGCCGCTGATAAGGCAGCTTGATGGTATAGCTCCCCACAGGTGGAGCTAGGCCTCAGGGCAGTGTATGACGGGGTATGCAGGACAGACGAGACCCAGCCGGGTCTGAGCAAGAACAGGGACAGACACGATAGTCACTTCAGTACCTTTTACTGATGGAAATTCAGACATGTCCCGGAGCACTGTAGGGTGAAGGGTGCATGTCAGGATCCTCCCCAATGAGTGGGTGTAGGGCCTCCTGTTACTTGCCTCTGCGTAGTAAGTTTCTGACCAGCCTGGAGCTAGGCCTAACTTTGTCTCTGTCCTGCACTGGCTGACCTTGTGGTAGGGCCTTTTCTTGGAGTACCCACACCTTAGCTGCGGGCCTATGTGTCTCCTGGCTCTGTTACGTATCAGCACTTTAGCGATCCTGTAACTTGTAGTTCTCCAGGGATTCCGGTTGTACCTTACTGGGTCATAGAGATCCCGGTAAACTTCGGACCCGGTGTCCGGTAAATTCTTCGGGGTGAGCTAGTTAAGCTCCTCTGCCCCCTATGTACTAACTCTCCACTCGCCTTTGGCCTACTCGGGCCCTCACTAGGCTATACACACTAACGGCAGCTTGCCGCGCTTCACTGATCTTATGGCGCCGGCACACCTAAAGCTCATCTCTCTGAGCTACAACTGAGTCTGGACTGTACTCCACTGCAGACTAACCTCTCTCAGGCTTCTCTACTGCAGGAACTCTCTCAACAGACTTGACTCTGTCGACTCCAGTCTAGACTAACTGCTGCCTGGCTCCACCTTCCCTATTTATCTCTCCCTATCGGGTGCCCTCTGGTGGTCTGAGGTGGAAGGTGGAGATGTGTGAATGGTTATGGGGCCCTCTTGTGGAGGAATCCATCAATGCACACTTCCAGGATCTGTGATACCAAGCGCTGCTGGGCGTCTCAGATCCATGGTACAAAAGTAAATTTTACTAGTTGCTTCTACCCCTGGAAAGGGACACACATATGCTGTAGTATCAAAACATGCTTAAAGACAATCTTGAGAGTGGTTTTCCCTAAGAAAGCCGTGAGGCACACAGTGTGCATTGCAGTGATAGACTTCCAACTCCGGGAATGTGGAAACATCAACTCAAAAAAAATAGCAGCCTTGCACTTCTGGGGTCCGGGGTTCCAACCCCACAAAGGACAATATCTGCAAGGAGTTTGTATGTTCTCCCCGTGTTTTCGAGGGTTTCTTCCGAGTACTCATTTTTCTTCCCACACTCTAAAGACATACTGATAGGAAATTTAGATTGTGAGCCCCAATGGGGACAGTGACACTAATGTCTGTAAATGTCTGTATAGCGCTGTGGAATTATTAACACTATATAAATAAGTAAAATAAATAAATAAATAGAATTTGATGCCACTTTAGTGGTATCTGCTCATAATAAGTAATAATGTTTGGTCTCCAAGTTGGGTCTCCTTTATTTGTGTTGCCTGAATTTGGCAGAGCTCTCAGAGCACCAAGCCTACACCTGTCACTTATCCACCAATTACTCATCAAAGTTTAAGGCTATGGGCCCACGATGCAGAAATGCTCCGGATTTTTTCCTGAGCGTTTCTACATCTCCCTGGCAGAAATAACGCATGCGGATTGTACATGCGTTTTTCCTGCCAGGGACAAGTGGAAGTGAAGCGTTCTTCACATGCATTTCCGCATGCTGGTTGTCAAGCGCTTTCCCAGCGATTTTAGCATCACTTGGAAAGTGCTTGACAACTTGGTCACACTATATAAGTCCATGCAACCAGCAATGATTTATATAGTGTGACCGAAAGAATGGTAAAAAATAGAAAATAAATATTATACTTACCTTCCGATGGGCCCCGGTGTCTTTATCCGATGCGTCCTGGCTTGCCGGCAGCTCGCGGTACACTAAAGGACCTGCCAACGTCAGCGGTCGCGTGACCAATCACATGACTAAATGACATCATGGCAGGTCTTTGAGTCCACCGCAAGCTGTCAGCAAGCCAAGATGCATTGCTAAGGACACAGGGGGCCATAAGAAGGTAAGTATAATGTATATTTTTTATTTTATTATTCTTTTTTTTTACATTTACTATGGTACCCGGGTCCGGAGGAGAGTCTCCTCTTCTCCAAACCCGGGTACCATCCGCATATTGAAACGCATGGAATCCGCATGTACAGATGCAGTGATTCCATGCGTTCCAATGCAAGTCAATGGCGGTAAAAACACTGCGCTTCCGCAAAATAATTGGTAGTGCTGCGTATTTTTCCCCAATGATAATCCGCAGTGGAAATTGCAGCACATGTGGATTATCATTGGGGAACATGGCAGGCCTTTTACCAAGCGTTTTTTAAGCGCCGTTTATGCACCAGAATTGCCGCTGCGGAAACGCTTAAAAATCACATAGTGGGCACATAGCCTAAGCTACAAATACTGCTCCAAGCAATGTCCAATGCTTGAATGTGGCATGGTTTCAGGACCACACTATCAATTTAGATTCTGAAAGTTGGATAAATATTTATCTGCTGAAATGTGGCCTGGTTTCTGGACCATGCTATTAGCACAAAGAATTTATATTGTGAAATGTGGACTCCTGGCTGCACTACAATACTAGCACAAAATAATTAAAAGATAACATGTGGCCGGCTCTGTGTAGCTCGGTAGTAACAAAAAAAATTACATTTTTTATTGTGGACGAACCTTGGATACAGCAAAATCTCAGCACAAAAGAATTACAACCTCAGATGTGGCCTACTTTTTGTAGCCCGGTAGTAACAGAACAAATTTAGATTTAATTATGTCAACCCCTGTACGGAGAAGAATATCGGCACCAAAGAATTAAACGGTGAAATGTGGCCTACCTTATGTAGCACAGTAGTAAGCAACAAATTTAGAATTTATCATGTGAACCCCTTGGGTGGAGAACAATATCAGCACCAAAGAATTATAAGCTCAAATGTGGCCTAGTTTGTCTAGCACTGTAGTAGCAGAAAATATTGAGATTTAGTAATGTGAACCCCTGGATGGAGCAGAATATCAGCATCATAGAAATAAAAACTCAAATGTGGCCTCATTTGTGTAGCACTGTAGTAGCAGCAACTATTGAGATTAAGTAATGTGAACCCCTGGATGGAGCAGAAAATCAGCATGAAATAATTAAAAGCACAAACGTGGCCTAGTATGCATAGCACTATAGTAGCAGCAAATATTGAGATTAACATTTTGTCAGCCAAGGAACCTTTTGTTAAAAATTTGAATCCCATCCCCATGTGTCTCCATGGAAACCATGCAAAAGCAAACCCTTTGTGTAGTCTAATTCTACGATAATTTATCATTCCCAACCATCTGTCCTCTCTTCCACTATCTGAAGGTTATGAAGATGAGGGAGCAATGAGAGTATTCAGGATATTGATACCTGATAAATTTATAAATATTTTCAAATATTTCCCAAGTTTATGACAAATCAGGTTATTTATATATGTGAGAAAATCAGATCTAAATACAGACAAATTTGCTCTTAATAATTAGGAAAGTATGAGAGCAATGAGTGAGGTGAGACACATTCACTTACACATTCCTAAAATAGTATCTGATAGTACTCAGGCTTCTAGTTATGCTGTATTTATATCAGCTGATGATTATTTTAATTATCACACCTATAAATACATGAATGAAGTTTAACATCTCAATGTTAACAGTTTCATTTGTTAAGTGTTTCATTTGTTTCATTGGTTATTTTAGGTCCTTGTCACGTCATGCAAATATAAATTTGTATGATACTGTCATTCTGCCATAATTATTTTCAAATCATCTATTTCTTAATTAAAGAGTTTTTACAATTTTACTCAGCCTTCATCATGCAGCTAAAAAAGTATAAAATTATGATTTATTTTGTAAAGTATTAAAAACTCTGCATTAAAGGGTTATTCTCATGATCTCAGCATATAGCTCATTTGCCTCCTGACTTTTTACTTCACTGTACACCCCTGAATAGTTGACAGTGAGACAATGCCCCCCCCCAGGCATTTTAACCCATAAATGCTGCGATCAATATCAATTGCAGAATTTAAAAAGCTGGGAAAGGAAGGGTGCTCCCTCTCCTTTCTGATCTGCGCCCCAGAGACGTCATCGCAAGGGCTTGATCAATGCCATGGCAACTCAAGATCGTCATGAAGAACCTTGGGTCAGCCAGCTTTGGCAAGTCTGTCGAGACAATGCCGCAGGTCCAAATTGTGTTCTATCCTGTGCTGCAAACAGAGACAACTTTGCTGGCATTGCATGGAAGGACCATAGGGACACTGAAGCTGCCCAGAACCAGAAATCTCACAAGCTTCAGAGAAGTGCTGGAAAGCTCTATAGCAAAGAACTTGCAAGCTTGCACTTTTTGCTTAGTAAATCAGCCACCTCTGATAGACTTCAGTGATGTCAGATAACCCAATAAACAAGACGTAAACAATATCATTAAAATCACTCAGTCCTTATGAATGGAGAGGATTTTTAAAAAAAGATAAATTGAAAAAGTTGTTTGTTTTTACAAGAAGTTTGGAATTTTACCCATGTATGATGAAATAAAAAAAATATTTAACTAAAAATGAATAAGATATGGTCTTTCTTTAACCCATTTGCGACCTTGAAAAGTACCCATGCCCTATGGTTGGGAAGGGGTTCTCGACCTTTGATGTTTGGGTATGTCATAGCATTCATGCGTGGCACAGGAGCTGCGCACGTGCAATGGCCGCCACAAGCTCTAGTTAAGTTAAAGCCGAGACCCAGCCTTCTCTGCCAGGAGAGGTGCCCACACCCCGTCCTCCCCGGCATTTTAACCCCATAAATGTTGCCATCGATATCAATTGCAGAATTTAAAAGGCTGGGAGGGGGCTAACTCTCCCTTCTGATCTGTGCCCCCCAGGACGTCATCATGAGGGCTTAATCAATGCCATGGCAACCCAAGGTTTTCATGGAGAACTTTGGGCCAGCCAGCTACGGCAAGTCTGTTAGAGTATGGTCTAAGAGGTTTCTGCCAGTGGAGCACTGACAGATAAAATGCATTGCAATGCTGGTGCATTATAAAAGTGATCAGAGTACAAAAAGTTTAAGTCTCATAGAGGGACTAAGAATTGTAAAAATATTTTTTTAAAAATCCCAAAATAAAGAACAAAATATTAAAAAATATTATACCAATAAATATATTTTGTATCATTGCATCCAGAAAGATCTGACCTAAAAAATGTCACAATAGTTAACCCCTTCAGTGAACACCATAAAATAATTAAATACAAACCCGGCAAAAAGCTATGCTTTTTTATTATACCGCTGAATAAAAGTGGAACAAGATGCAATCAAAAATTCAAGAAAATTCAAATGGAAATTAAAATGGTATCACTGAAAACATCATATAACTCTGTCAGTGGAGAGCTAAAAAGGTTATAGCTATCAGAATATAGCGATGCAAAAACAATTCTTTTTTCTATAAAATTGTTTTTATTGTGTAAAAGTGGCAAAATATTTAAAAAAAATGTGGTATCTCTGTAATCGTGCTGACAAGAAGAATAAAGGTGTATTATTACTATATTACCACATGGTGACTCTCTTAAAAAAGAAACTATTCCAGAATTGTTGGATTTTGTTGATTTTTGCCTCCCAAAAATCGGGAAAAAAAGCAATCAAAAAACGTTATGTCACCGAAAACGGTACCAATAAAAACATCAACTAGTTCAGCAAAAAACAAGCCCTCACATGAATTTATCTGCAGATATAGAGAAAAATTATAGCTCTCAAAATATGACGATGTAAAAACTTGTTTTTGCAATCAAAAGTGTTTTAATGTGTGACAGCAGCCAGATATAAAAATAACTATATAAATCTGGTATCGCTGTAATCACACTGTCCCAAAGAACAAAGTCGGCTAATCACTTATACTGCATGAGGAATAACGTAAAAAAAATAAAACCAATTCTTGACCTGCTATTGATTTGTTCATTCTGCCTTCCAAAGATCTCAGTAAGGCTCGACTCATATTTATTCTGCTCTCTATGCTGAGAACTTACACCAGGGTTTCTGTGTAAGCCTCAGAAATATGTGATTTAGACAAAGCCCACAACGGCCGATTCCCTATAATGAGGCATCCACACTGTGGATGCTGTCTGTCCTATGACTCAGAGGTATCCATATTTTTAAGCATGCATGAAAGCACAGTCGATCACAGTTTTGTGCACCTTGAAAAGAAGAACACAAGTGAGCAGAGGCCAGAATGAGTCCAGAGTAATTCTGATGCCTCATGAGAGTGAATGGATCCCTCTGGGATTTCATCTGAATTTGGAGATTTAGATGGAAACCCCGATGTAAGTGCTCATCGTAGAGCACAGTATAAATGTTACCCAAAATGTTATGTAAAATGTTCCCAACATAAGCTTCCACAAAATCCACAAAAAAACAAGTCCTCATTCAGATCTGTCATCTGTCAATGGAAATATAGGGGGCTTATACATTACTGGTAGCACAAAGGCTCTGGAAAAGCGCTATGGCTCCTTGCCAGCCGAAAGAAAATACAGCGAATTTTGCGCTCCCAAATCCAAATGCCCTCATCCTTTGTTAGCCCCACAGTGTGCCTAAACCACATTAAGCATGCACATATTTGGCATTTCTGTAGCGATAAGAGCCCGCCTAATTTACTGGGTCCACGTCTAAAGAAGCACAAGCTGGGCACAACATACTGGGTACTACAATGTACAAGCATTACAATGTACTGAGCACTGCAATGTACTGGACACTACATTGGCAGATTTACAATTTTCACTCAGCAATATCAACTACTGATTGTTTCTGGGAGACACACATGGAATCAAAATCGTCACAACCATAAATAAATTCCCAGAGGGCTGTAATTTACAAAAGCTGTTACTTGAGAGGTTCTTCTGCTCTTCTGGCACTTAGGACCTTTGTATATAGAGTCCGCAAACTATTCTACAATACTTTGCTCTCCAAGAGCCAAATAGCGCTCCTTCTCTCCCTAGTCTTGTCTTGTCGCTAAGCAGTACTGTACAGCCACATATAGGGTATTGCCGCGTACAGCAGAATTTGTGTGACCAATTTTGTTGCCAGTTTTACACATTTACCCGTGAATAAATGTAAAATCTGGGGCTAAAACAAAATTTTTGTGGTAAAAATGTAATTAGTTTTTCTTCACTGACCAGTGGTATAAAATTCTGTGATACATGCGTGATGTCAATATGATCACTGGACCCCTAGATGAATTCATTGAGAGGTGTAGTTTGTAAAATGAGGTCACTTAAGGGAGGGTTTCTGCTGTTCTGGTTCCTCAGGGGCTCTGCCAATTTAACATGACAACCTCAACCCCTATTCTGGCACTCCTTCCCTTCTGAGCTTTGTTCTGTGCCTCAAAAGCAGTTTTCGACCACATATGGGGTATTGGCGTACTCAGGAGAAATTGCACAATAAATTGTATGGTCCATTTTCTTCTATTAGTTTAAAAAATTAAAACCTAAGGCTAAATCAACATTTTGGTGGAAACATTTTTCCATTGACTCAGCTAAATGTTATTCAATTCTGTGAATCACCTGAGGATGATGAATTCCGCAAGAGGTGTAGTTTCCAAAAGTTGTGGGGGTTTTTGCTGTTTTTGAATGTCAGGGGCTCTTAAAATGTGACATGACATCTCCAATCTATTCCAACCAAAATATCACTCCAGAATTAAATTGGTCCTCCTTTCCTTCCCAGCTCTGTTTTGTGCCCAAACAGGAGTTTTCCACCACGTGTAGGTTATTGGTATGCTCAGGAGAAATCGCACAACATATTATGGGGTCCATTTTCTCCTATTTCCCTTGTGAAAAGAAAAAATCTGGGGCTAAAGCAACATTTTTATGTGAAAATTTTTTTTTTTCATTTTCACGGCTCAACGTTACAAAATTCTGTGAAGCACCTGTGAGTTCAAGGTTCTCACCACACCTCTAGCTAAGTTTCTTGAGAGGTGTAGTTTCCAAAATGGGACAACTGTTTAGCCACTTCAGGGGTTCTGCAAATATCGATTCCAGCCAATTTTGCCCTCCAAAAGTCAAATGGTGCTCACTCCCTTCCAAGCTATGCACCCAAACAGAAGTTTTCCACCACATATAGGGTATCGGTGTACTCAGGAGGCGAAATTGCACCTCAAACTATATGGTCCATTTTCTCCTATTACCCTTGTGAAAATGAATATATTGGAGCTAAAGCAACAATTTTGTGGAAATAATGGGATTTTTTTTATTTTCATGGCTCAATGTTATAAAATTCTGTAAAGTACCTGTGGGTTTAAGGTGCTCCCAACACCTCTAGATATGGTTCTTGAGGGGTTTAGTTTGCAAGATGGGGTCACTTGTGGGGGATTTCCTCTGCTTAGGCACATCAGGAGCTCTGTAAACGCGACATGGCATCCGCTCTCTTTTCCAGTCAATTTTGCGTTTCCAAAAGTTGAAGGGTGCTCCTTCTTTTCCAACACCTGCATTGTACCCAAACAGTAGTTTTCCACCACATATGGGGTATTAGTGTGCTCTGGAGACACTTCACAATCACAGCAAACTGTATGGTTCATTTTCTCCTGTTACCCTTTTGAAAATGTTAAATTTGGGGCTAAATTAATATTTGGGAGGGAAAAGTAAAATTTTCATTTTTTTCTTCCACATTGCTTTTAATTCTGGGGAAGCCCCTAAAGTATAAATAATATTCTTAAATGTGGTTTTAATCACTTTGAGGGGCATAGTTCTTAAAATGGTGTCACAGTTAGGTATTTTTTTCACATTGGCCCCAGAAATTCACTTCAAAAGGGATTTGGTGCCTAAAAATATGGTTTTGTATATTTTGTTGGACAAAATTATGTAAATACTTTTATGTCCAAAAATGACAAAAGTATTCTAGAAGTGATACCTTTATTGGCTAACCAGGATAATTATGTTTGCAAGCTTTCATAGCACAGAGGCTCCTTATTCAAGAAGCCTATCTGTTTTGAAATCTTGCAAACATAATTCTTCTGATTAGCCAATTAAAATATCACTCCTAGAATACTTTTATCATTTTTGGGCATAAAAGTATTGAAATCACATTTTTCTGGCTAACACGGAACCACAATACAAATTTATATTGTACTTTATAAAGTTCGAAAAATGAGAAATTGCTGAAAAACTTTGAGCACTTCTAATTTTTCTAATAAAAAAAATATGTTTAAAAAATTATTCTGATGTGAAGTAGACATGCGGTAAATGTTATTTATTATTTAAGAAAATTTAATATATTCTAATGTGTCCAAAAGGTGGTGGTTACAAGGTCAGTTCAAATGCCAAACAGCTGGGATTAAACTACCTTGTTCATATAATGGTCCACTATAAAATCATGCTGATTTCTATCCAAGAGATAGAAGGTAGCCGTTAGGAGAATCACTGTAAGTCCAATGTCTCTGTATAGGCTGTTAGTCCTGTAGCTCGCAATGTTGACAGCGTTCCAGCCAGTCACGCTAGCTAGGACACTAAATGAAAAAACGACTGTCCTAGCTATGGGCTGTTTTGTGGGCAAAAAAGATTCTCCACTAATCCTACGCGTTTCATAGGATACCGTCCTCCTTCCTCAGGGGTTCCCCTGAGGAAGGAGGATGGTATCTCTGAAATGCATAGGATTAGTGGAGAATCTTTTCTGCCTACAGAAGAGCCCATTGCTAGTGATGTCACAAAAGCTCAGGGCGGCACTACGAACTACAGAACTAACAGCCTATACCAAGTCATTGGGCTTACAGTGATTCTCCTAAAAGCTACCTGCGATCTCTCGGAAGGAAATCCGCATTGACCCTCAAATGGATAGGTAGTTTAATCCCAACTGTTATGCATTTGATCTGACCTTGTAACCACCACCTCTTGGGTATATTAGCACATATTACCTTTTCTTATTTAATACATTTACTGCAGCACAAAAGCAGATATTGCATTTATATATGCAGCTTTATACACCTGATATTATAATCTAATTTTCTTATAAAAGTCTAATCACTGGTTTATTCTTGTATTTAGTTATTTATTATCTATTTTGTGTGGTATGACAATTTGGTTTAAGGGCATACAAATTTAAAGCTTGAAAATTACTACATTTTCAATTTTTTTATAAAATGTTTGACATTTTCATAAATAAATGCAAATTATATTGACCTAAATTTACCACTAATATGAAGTACAACATGTCAAGGAAAAATAACGCAGAATCACTGGAATAAATTGAAGCGTTTCAGAGTTGATACCTCATAAAGTGACACTGGTCAGAATTGGTGAAGAGGAAAAATAATGGCATGTGTCAAGGTTGGGGATCTTAAAAGGTGTATAGAAGCCAAATAATCAAAGGGTTTACAATTTAACTCCCCACATAACTGTAATGTAAATTTTTCCAAGTATTTGTTTAAAGTTTGCTGTAGCAATACTACTTGCTATATCACTATGATGTTTATGTGCCTGACTGTCCTGTCAATGGAATGGAATAAAAACCCTAAAAAAGAAGCATTGGTCTCTCTACATGTTACCAATGTACTTAAACTGTGGTTCTAATCGATTGGGTACCAACCTCAAACTCAGAAGAACAAAAATTACTTTTATATGAACATGGCCTCATATTGCAGCTCAGCAACATTCAGCCCTGTTCTTGAATTGGGCCGAGCTGTAGAACAAGGTACAGCTACACTAATGGCCAATACAGACATCAATGCCAATCAATCCAAGCCTGGTTCACTAATGCATGGACTGGCTGCAGCTCTTCCAACCTGAGGGTGACAGCTTCATATACTTCTATGAAGCAGTCACACTTGAGTAAGGAGAGCTATGACCAGTCCGTGCATTTAAGTCCGATCTTTCCTTAAAGGGAATGTCTGGCCTTAGGCTACAAGTCTGCAGTCACTCTATGAGACTGCAAACTTGTGAATCCTCATATCGCGTGCACTGTATGCAGTGAGGATTCACGAGTGACAACACCGGGAGCGGTGTGCATGTGACCATAAGTATGTGATTTGTTTACATGTGATCACATGTTGACTAGATGGGCGCAGCCTTTCTCAATGCAAGTGTTAAGATTGAGACCAGATACAGTCTAGTCAGAATGTGGCCGGAAGTATGCAAATCGCATTCTTGCAGTCACATGACCTCCTTCTCCCTGCGCCGGCACAGAAGAATCTTCACAGTGTGCAGTGCTCATGATATGGGCATTCACAAGTCTGCAGTGACATACAGTATATTGACTGCAGACTTGTTTCCTGAAGCCAAATTACCCCTTTAATTTGTATGTAACCATGTCTGTGGTTATCAGTTTGGTCCTGCTGGTTGAAATCTAACTGATCCTACTTGTGTAGCTTATTCTAAAGAAAACCCATTTGCTTGTCCACCTGACCTGTACGAAAGAAGAATGTAACTTACTGCAAAAAATTGTCTATATACTGCATATTCATGGAGACTTTCACCCATTTTGAATCAGTATTAAATCATTAATCTGTTTTCCTGATTTAAAATAATAGTATCCTTTATCGTATTTTGATGAAGGCCTACATTATTTCAACTCTATGAAAAGAAATACGTTGATAAGCAAATCAAAATGTTACAATTCAGTGAAAATGATTTTTTCATGCTATTACATTAATGTCAGTATTAAAATCTTCCAGTCCAGCTATTTACTATATCTAAAGCATCTTTTCTAAATGGCATTTTTCCTATTTTTGCTATTTTAGGATGAATGCTAGTACCAGATTATCAATTCAAGACATCATTTATTTAGCTTTTATAAAAATATATGCATTCATTAAGTAGCGCATGAGTCGCAATAACCTTATTCATATTTTAAATGAACAAAAATGGGTAAAAGAGGCCTTATATAGAACCTTGTGCTATTTACCATAATAATAAACTATGCACATGCCGTTTGCATGTCAAGACAGGGACAGGATGGAATGTTTTGTTTAGTCTGTATGCAGTATTCAACTAGTAACACATTGTATGCATATACAATACACTATATTCATCGTCAGTAGGATAAACATGAACTACAAAAGAAAGCAGAATACAGATAGTAGCTATGTGCCCACGTTGCATTTATGAAGCAGAAAATTTCTGCTGCATAAATGCAAGTCCTCTCCCGGAAAAACGCATGCGGAATTCCGCACGCGTTTATCGCGCATTTTTCGCGCGTTTATCACGCGTTTTCCACATGCGGAATTGCCTTGCGTTTTTTATGCATTGGACTAAGGCAATTCCGCTTGCGGAAACGCAAAATTAAATGACATGCTGCGGATTTTTGAACGCGGCATAAACGCTGCGGAAAAATCCGCAACATGTGCATAGAACTTGCGGAATCCCATTGGGGACCATGGGGTGCGGATATACATGCGTTTTTCAAGCGTTTACGCTGCGGAAATTCCGCAGCATATACGCTTGAAAAATGCTACGTGGGCACACAGCCTTAAAGAAAAAAATGTAGGAAGTGAAAGTGATTAAGCTATTTACAGGACATTGAACTCAGACTTGACATTATATAAAGACTTTTAGATAAAAGTGTCTTTCTTCTGCTTTGCCATAATTCAAAGATAGAAGACAAACTAAAAGGCCATGGTGCCATAGGTTCATATCCAACCAAGACAACATTTTAATGGAATAATCATGTTTATTTTGCATATGTCTGACTTTCTAACCTTGCTTTGAGAAAATGTTTATACCGTAGGCAGGGAAGTACGTAGAAGATGTGCATGGGTTGCAATCGCACCCAGAACCTGGAGATTAGTGGACTCTGCATTGGAGCCCACGAGCTTCAAGTTATGCAACTGACTGTAGAGAAAGAAGATTGGTGGCTAATTGAGCTCATGTGCCAATATGAAAATATTTTCTGTTCATTGAATTTTTCCTTGTTTGTGATACAGATGTTTCCTTCATTACCATTCCTCTAGGCTTGACAAATCCCAAGATGTGCAGAGACAGAAGCCACCTTGAAAAAAAAATATTACTTGATAGTCTGTATGGAGATATTTTCCGGCTGGGAAAATAGAATGTGGGCCTATTGAGCTCTATCCCAAGCTAACTAGTAGTGATAAGCGAATGTGCTCGCCACTGCTCGGTATATCACTGTGCTCGACGAGCTCAGCGCTCGGCGAGTATTTCCGGGTTGCTCGGGCGGGAACACAGGTCCCCTCCCTGCATGTTTGGCGCTCTTTAGTGAGCCAATGAATATGCAGGGATTGCCTGCCAAGCACTGTAATGCCATACCCATGTTGGCTGTGGAACCAGATAGAGTAGGGAGAGCTGCTGCTGCATCAGGGAGAGATTTGCTTCTTTATAGTTAGTATAGGTATTCCACAACATATATATATATATATATATATATATATATATACATATCCAACTGAGCTAACAGTCCTTCTGAGGACTAATCCAGCTGCATATATTCAGTGGTGATAGCAGGAGTTAGGCAAGCAGGCAGGCAGTGTATGTGGCAGACTGCAGTGCATATAGTGCAAGAGGGTCCATTGAACATCCTGTTAGTATAGGTATTCCACAACATATACAGTGGTGGCCAAAAGTATTGGCACCCCTGCAATTCTGTCAGATAATACTCAGTTTCTTCCTGAAAAGGATTGCAATCACAAATTCTTTAGTATTATTATCTTCATTTAAATTGCTTGCAAGAAAAAAACACAAAAGAGAATGAAGCAAAAATCAAATCATTGATCAGTTCACACAAAACTCCAAAAATGGGCCAGACAAAAGTATTTGCACCCTCAGCCTAATACTTGGTTGCACAACCTTTAGCCAAAATAACTGCGAACAACCGCTTCTGGTAACCATCAATGAGTTTCTTACAATGCTCTGCTGGAATTGTAGACCATTTTTCTGTGGCAAACTGCTCCAGGTCCCTGATATTTGAAGGGTGCCTTCTCCAAACTGCCATTTTGAGATCTCTCCACAGGTGTTCTATGGGATTCAGGTCTGGACTCATTGCTGGCCACCTTAGAAGTCTCCAGTGCTTTCTCTCAAACCATTTTATAGTGCTTTTTGAAGTGTGTTTTGGGTCATTGTCCTGCTGGAAGACCCATGACCTCTGAGGAAGACCCAGCTTTCTCACACTGGGCCCTACATTATGCTGCAAAATTTGTTGGTAGTCTTCAGACTTCATAATGCCATGCACATGGTCAAGCAGTCCAGTGCCAGAGGCAGCAAAGCAACCCCAAAACATCTGGGAACCTCCGCCATGTTTGACTGTAGGGACCTTGTTCTTTTCTTTGAATGCCTCTTTTTTTTCCTGTACACTCTATGTTGATGCTTTTTCCCAAAAAGCTCTACTTTTGTCTCATCTAACCAGAGAACATTCTTCCAAAACGTTTTAGGCTTTCTCAGGTAAGTTTTTGCAAATTCCAGCCTGGCTTTTTTATGTCTCGGGGTAAGAAGTGGGTTCTTCCTAGGTATCCTACCATACAGTCCCTTTTCATTCAGACGCCGACGGATAGTACGGGTTGACACTGTTGTACCCTTGGACTGCAGGGCAGCTTGAACTTGTTTGGATGTTAGTCGAGGTTCTTTATCCACCATCCGCACAATCTTGCGTTGAAATCTCTCGTCAATTTTCCTTTTCCGTCAACATCTAGGGAGGTTAGCCACAGTACCATGGGCTTTAAACTTCTTGATGACACTGCGCACGGATGACACAGGAACATTCAGGTCTTTGGAGATGGACTTGTAGCCTTGAGATTGCTCATGCTTCCTCACAATTTGGTTTCTCAAGTCCTCAGACAGTTCTTTGGTCTTCTTTCTTTTCTCCATGCTCAATGTGGTACCCACAAGGACACAGGACAGAGGTTGAGTCAACTTTAATCCATGTTAACTGGCTGTAAGTGTGATTTAGTTATTGCCAGCACCTGTTAGGTGCCACAGGTAAGTTACAGGTGCTGTTAATTACACGAATTAGAGAAGCATCACATGATTTTTCAAACAGTGCCAATACTTTTGTCCACTCCCTTTTTAGGTTTGGTGTGGAATTATATCCAATTTGGCTTTAGGACAATTGTTTTTGTGATTTTTCATTGAAGACAAATTGAAGGAAGATAATAATACCAAAGAATTTGTGATTGCAATCATTTTCAGGAAGAAACTGAGTATTATCTGACAGAATTGCAGGGGTGCCAATCCTTTTGGCCACCACTGTATATACAATTGTGCTCAAAAGTTTACATACACCGGCAGAATTTTTCCTTTCTTGGCCTTATTTCAGAGAATATTAATGATAACAAAAAACTTTTTTCTCCACTCATGGTTATTGGTTGGGTGAAGCCATTTATTGTCAAACTACTGTGTTTTCTCTTTTTAAATCTTAATGACAATCAAAAACATCCAAATAACCCTGATCGAAAATTCACATACCCCAGTTCTTAATACCTTGTATTGCCCCCTCTAACATCAATGACAGCCTGAAGTCTTTTGTGGTAGTTGTGGATGAGGTTCTTTATTTTCTCAGATGGTAAAGCTGCCCAGTATTCTTGGCAAAAAGCCTACAGTTCCTGTAAATTCCTAGGCTGTCTAGCATGAACTGCGTGCTTGAGATCTCCCTAGAGCGGCTCAATGATATTGAGGTCAGGAGACTGAGATGGCCACTCCAGAACCTTCACTTTGTTCTGCTGTAGCCAATTACAGATCGACTTGGCCTTGTGTTTTGGATCGTTGTCATGTTGGAACGTCCAAGTACATCCAATGCACAGCTTCCGGGCTGATAAGTGCAAATTTGCCTCCAGTATTTGCTGATAACGTGCTGCATTCATCTTTCCTTCAACTTTTGCCAAGTTTCCTGTGCCTTTGTAGCTCACACATCCCCAAAACATCAGTGATTCACCTCCGTGCTTTACTGTAGGAATGGTATTCCTTTCATCATAGGCCTTGTTGACCTCACTCCAAATGTAACGTTTATGGTTGTGGCCAAAAAGTTCAATTTTGGTCTCATCACTCCAAATTACCTTGTTCCAGAGTTTTGAGGCTTGTCTCTGTGCTGTTTGGTGTATTGTAGGAGAGATACTTTGTGGCATTTGCGCAGTAATGGCTTTCTTCTGGCGACTCGACCATGCTGCCCATTTTTCTTCAAGTGCCTCCTTATTGTGCATCTTGAAACAGCCACATCTCTAGTTTTCAGAGAGTCCTGAATTTCAGCTGATGTTATTTGTGGGTTTTTCTCTGCATTCCAAACAATTTTCCTGGCAGTTGTGGCCGAAATTTTTGCTGTTCTACCTGACCGTGGTTTGGTTTTTACAGAGCCCTATTTTCTATTTGTTAATCAGTTTGAACGCTGCTGACTGGCATTATCAACTCCTTGGATATTTGTTTGTATCCCTTTCCTGTGTTATACAATTCAACTACCTTTTCCCATAGATCCATTGACAATTCTTTCACTTTCCCCATGACTCACAATCCAGAAACGTCAGTGGCTGGACGAAAGATGCAAGAGTCTGTCGGGAAGGTGAGGATATTACCTTTAGTAGCCATTCAAACCCATTTGTGTCAAATTCTGTGCATGTTATCAGGCCAAAATCACCAGGGTATGTGAACTTTTGATCAGGGTTATTTGAATGTTTTTAATACTCATTAAGATTTAAAAAGAGAAAACACGGTAGTTTGACAATAAGTGGTTCACCCAACCAATAACCATGAGTGGAGAAAAAGTTTTTTTATTATCATTCATATTCTCTGAAACAATGCCAAGAAAGGAAAAATTCTGCCGGTGTATGTAAACTTTTGAGCACAACTGTATATAAATATATACATATATATATATATATATTTATATATATATACATATATATATACTAGCTATTGAACCCGTTCTAAGCCCAGGTGGTAAGTGACTCGCCCCCTGAGCCGTGGCATACCCGGAACCAGGCCTTCTGGTGTACGGTGCTGATGGGGTAGTAGTGGCAAGCCAATCCTGTGGCTCAGGGTGGTCAGACCAAATTGTGGCAGTCTATCGATCAGTGCTTTAAATGTCCGACTACGCCACCCGTGGATTGCGGTCAGGGATAACCGCCGCTGCGAGGCAAACCGCTGAGGCTGGTGTTGGTGTGCAGCACAGGGGTAGGATAACTCCCCACGGGAAGAGTGTAGCCTCAGGGCAGTGTAAGTGGATGCTGGGGGTGATGGTGCAGGTGCAGCTGAAATCACACAGAGTCCAATGATGCAGTCCAGGGTCTTTTACTCACAGTTGTTATCCAAGTCACTTCTGTCAGCAAGGACTGCCTGAGCCGTGCTGCGTCCACCAGGTGAGGAGCTCGGTCAACCCCCAGGCAATTCAGGAGTATGGCACAGGACCCCCTTCTGTCCTTTCTCTGGCCTCTCGTGCCCCTCCAGTGTCCTGGCTTCTGTCCAGCTACCGCAGACCGTGTCGGGTAAGCGTTGGCCTTCACTTCCCGCTATCCTATATGGTGCCTTCCTAGCAGGTTTAGCGGGGGGTCACACCAATAAATGGTCACAACCTCCGGTTCTTGGCTGAGGGTAGATTCTCCTCCACCAACTTAGGGATCCGGTACCTTTCCACAGCCTGACCAATCCACCCAGTATAATGGGGTATGCAACGGTTGCTGACCGTTCTGCACTCTTAGGGTCCCTTCTGCCGTCTTGTTTCTGTAGCCCTTCCACTCCTCTGTCTCTGTACTCCTTCCTTCCTTCTCCTTCTTCTCTTCTCCTCTCTGGCCCTGGCCTTCTCTCTAGGCCTGCCTCGTGGAGCTGAGCTCAGGCTGAGCCGCAGCTCTCTGTCAGCTCTCTCTCCCTTCCGCTCTGACTGAACTTCTCTTTGCTCTCCGACTTAAGATGGCTCCCACCTTTTATCTGCTTCTCTGTGCCTGAGCTCAGGTGACCTGCACCCAATTAGCTCCTTCTTGTGCTCCCAGAAACCGCCCCCTTTCTGCTCCTACACCACAGGGTTCTCTTCCCCTTCCCCACTTCGGCGAGGGACATGGTCAGTTTTGCCCGCAGCTGGGAGCACCGTCGAGCTGTCCCCCAGAAATGGGGTGAGTGTGTGTGTGTGCATGCAGCTAACTGAGCCCTGGTCCACACTCCATCCTTACCTGGGAGTGGAATAGCACACCTCTGGTTGTGGTGCAATACCCCTGTAGCAACCGAGCCCTCGGGGTGCTACATTCCCCCCTGGTAAACCACAGCACGTCCTCGGGCTGGAATAGAGCAAAAGACAATTCAAAAACATGCAAGTTTTTAGAATGCATCCATATATAAAATTATAAACCATTATTACTCATCCCTTTATGGGAGGCAATTTTTCTCTTTTAACGTTACTGGCACATTTTCTCTTTCAGCAATATTATAAGACTTTCTTCTCATATATAAAACATTATAAAACTCTTTTCACTTTTATAACCACATCTGTCACATATAAATCATTTTTCTTACAAACATTCTTCATGTAAAACTTTTGTTAACTGGTCACAGTGCGCTTTGCGACCAGGTGTCCATCTTTCTATAAAATGAAAACTTGTAAACACAAACATGAGGGACCCGTTCATAAACCCTCAACGAAGGCCCTGGGGTGGCTGCAGGGCGTAGCTGATCCAGCTGCTGGACCTCGTCTTCGGCCACCTCTAACGGGTTTTTGTTCTGAGGTCAGTTGTTGTTGTAGTCTCTTATAAAACCAGTAGGGGGCACTTTAGGAAGTGCAACTATTTACAGAATTGACTGCTCCCAGTCCTCGGCCGGATGGTTCACTAAGTTGGCTGCTCCCAGTCCTCAGCCGGTTATTCAAACGACATACAGGACACAGTCAGGCAACAGTCCCCATCCGGGGTAAACTTTCTCAAAACTTGCACAATTCCCAACGGGGCATAACTGGAAACTTTAAACTTTTCTCATACCCTTACGGGTAAGTATGTACAGTCTGTGGTGCTCTTTCCTAGTAGCGGTGTCCTCCTGGTGGTTCCTGCTGGTAATCATCTTCAGACCCGTCCGGGTCCTCAGCAGTGTGACCCTCTGCGCCCACCCAGTGGATGTTGAGGGCATACCATCCCCTTGCGCCGCGGAGCAGTAGGCCTCGCGGTTGGGACTGGAGAGGGCCACTGTTGATGACGCCCGGGATCGGCGGCTCCACCAGGGGGCCCGGGAGCAGGCTGATGCTGGCAGCGTCCGGGACACGGAGACTCCTCTTACCTGCTCCCGTGACCGCTCCTGCGTCACGCGTCTTCTCCTGGCGCTGGTCGGGACCCGTGACCGCTGGGGCATTGCCGATGCTGGGCAGCTTAGTCTGCTGCCGGTCTGCCATCTTGCCCTCCATTCCTGATGTCTTCTTCCCCCCTGGTTAACCGTGGCCTACCTTCCGGCGATCCTCTTCTGTAGGCCGCGGCTCCGCTGGCGATGCTCTGGGCGAGGACCTTGCATCGCGTGCTGGTGACATCGGCGTCTGCTGGAGCTCCTTCCAGGACCCTGCGCGGCGTCAGTGCGTAAGGCGGGTCTTCGGCTCTCGCACGCTTTCGACGTCCACGCCCCTCTTCTTCCCGCGCGTCGTCCCAAAGATGGCGCCCGATGGCGGGAAAATGGCCGCGGATGTTGGGAAACAGCTGCGGATGGCGGGAAACTCCACAAGGTAAGTATTACAGTCTTTCTTCAGGCACGCAATACCCACTGGTGGCGGGTTGATTACGATCCTGCCGACTATGCCAAAGCTGACTCGCCCTCTGAGCCGTGGGGTACCCGGAATCGGGCCTTCTGGTGTACGATGCTGATGGGGGTAGTAGTGGCAACCCGATCCCGTGGCTCAGGGTGGTCAGACCAAATTGTGGCAGTCTATCAATCAGTACTTTAAATGTCCGACTACGCCACCTGTGGATTGTGGTCAGGGATAACCGACGCTGCGAGGCAGACCGCTGAGGCTGGTGTTGGTGTGCAGCACAGGGGTAGGATAACTCCCCACGGGAAGAGTGTAGCCTCAGGGCAGTGTAAGTGGATGTTGGGGGTGATGGTGCAGGCGCAGCAGAAATCACACAGAGTCCAATGATGCAGTCCAGGGTCTTTTACTCACAGTTGTTATCCAAGTCACTTCTGTCAGCAAGGACTGCCAGAGCCGTGCTGCGTCCACCAGGTGAGGAGATCGGTCAACCCCCAGGCAATTCAGTAGTATGGCACAGGACCCCCTTCTGTCCTTTCTCTGGCCTCTCGTGCCCCACCAGTGTCCTGACTTCTGTCCAGCTACCGCGGACCGTGTCGGGTAAGCGTTGGCCTTCACTTCCCGCTATCCTATATGGTGCCTTCATAGCAGGTTTAGCGGGGGGTCGCACCAATAAATGGTCATAACCTCCGGTTTTTGGCTGAGGGTAGATTCGCCTCCACCAACTTAGGAATCTGGTACCTTTCCACAGTCTGAACCTTCCACCCGGTATAATGGGGTATGCAACGGTTGCTGACCGTTCTGCACTCTTAGGGTCCCTTCTGCCTTCTTGTTTCTGGAGCCCTTCCACTCCTCTGTCTCTTCTCCTTCCTTCCTTCTCCTTCTTCTCTTCTCCTCTCTGGCCCTGGCCTTCTCTCTAGGCCTTCCTCGTGGAGCTGAGCTCAGGCTGAGCCGCGGCTCCCTGTCAGCTCTCTCTCCCTTCCACTCTGACTGAACTTCTCTCTGCTCTCCAACGTAAGATGGCTCCCACCTTTTATCTGTTTCTCTGTGCCTGAGCTCAGGTGACCTGCACCCAATGAGCTCCTTCCTGTGCTCCCAGAAACCGCCCCCTTTCTGCTCCTACTCCACAGGGTTCTCTTCCCCCTCCCCACTCCAGCCAGGGACATGGTCAGTTGTGCCCGCAGCTGGGAGCACCGTCGAGCTGTCCCCCAGAAATGGGGTGAGTGTGTGTGTGTGTGTGTGCATGCAGCTAACTGAGCCCTGGTCCACACTCTATCCTTACCTGGGAGTGGAATATCACACCTCTGGTTGTGGTGCAATACCCCTGTAGCAACCAAGCCCTCGGGGTGCTACATTCCCCCCTGGTAAACCACAGCACGTCCTCGGGCTGGAACAGAGCAAAAGACAATTCAAAAACATGCAAGATTTTAGAATGCATCCTTATATAAAATTATAAACCATTATTACTCATCCCTTTATGGGAGGCAATTTTTCTCTTTTAACGTTACTGACACATTTTCTCTTTCAGCAATATTATAAGACTTTCTTCTCATATATAAAACATTATAAAACTCTTTTCACGTTTATAACCACATCTGTCACATATAAATCATTTTTCTTATAAACATTCTTCATGTAAAACTTTTGCTAACTCGTCACAGTGTGCTTTGCGACCAGGTGTCCATCTTTCTTTAAAATGAAAACTTGTAAACACAAACATGAGGGACCCATTCGTAAACCCTCAACGAAGGCCCTGGGGTGGCTGCAGGGCTTAGCTGATCCAGCTGCTGGACCTCGTCTTCGACCACCTCTAACGGGTTTTTGTTCTGAGGTCAGTTGTTGTTGTAGTCTCTTATAAAACCAGTAGGGGGCACTTTAGGAAGTGCAACTATTTACAGAATTGACCGCTCCCAGTCCACGGCCGGATGGTTCACTAAGTTGGCTGCTCCCAGTCCTCAGCCGGTTATTCAAACGACATACAGGCCACAGTCAGGCAACAGTCCCCATCCGGGGTAAACTTTCTCAAAACTTGCACAATTCCCAACGGGGCATAACTGGAAACTTTAAACTTTTCTCATACCCTTACGGGTAAGTATGTACAGCCTGCGGTGCTCTTTCCTAGTAGCGGTGTCCTCCTGGTGGTTCCTGCTGGTAATCATCTTCAGACCCGTCCGGATCCTCAGCAGTGTGACTCTCTGCGCCCACCCGGTCGATGTTGAGGGCATACCAGCCCCTTGTGGCGCGGTGCAGTAGGCCTCACGGCGGGGCCTGGAGAGGGCCACTGTTGATGACGCCCGAGATCGGCGGCTCCACCAGTGGGCCCGGGAGCAGGCTGACGCTGGCAGCGTCCGGGAAACGGAGACTCCTCTTACCTGCTCCCGTGACCGCTCCTGCGTCACGCGTCTTCTCCTAGCGCTGGTCGGGACCCGCGACGGCTGGGGCATTGCCGATGCTGGGCAGCTTAGTCTGCTGCCGGTCCGCCATCTTGCCCTCCATTCCTGATGTCTTCTTCCCCCCTGGTTAACCGTGGCCTACCTTCCGGCGATCCTCTTCTGTAGGCCGCGGCTCTGCTGGCGATGCTCTGGGCGAGGACCTTGCGTCGCGTGCTGGTGACATCGGCGTCTGCTGGAGCTCCTTCCAGGACCCTGCGCGGCGTCAGTGTGTAAGGCGGGTCTTCGGCTCTCGCGCGCTTTCGTCATCCACGCCCCTCTTCTTCCCACGCGGCGTCCCAAAGATGGCGCCCGATGGAGGGAAATTGGCCGCGGATGGCGGGAAACAGCTGCAGATGGCGGGAAACTCCTCAAGGTAAGTATTACAGTCTTTCTTCAGGCACGCAATACCCGCTGGTGGCGGGTTGATTACGATCCTGCCGACTACGCCAAAGCTGACTCGCCCCCAGAGCCGTGGGGTACCCGGAACCGGGCCTTCTGGTATACGGTGCTGATGGGGGTAGTAGTGGCAACCCGATCCAGTGGCTCAGGGTGGTCAGGCAAAATTATGGCAGTCTATCAATCAGTGCTTTAAATGTCCGACTACGCCACCTGTGGATTGTGGTCAGGGATAACCGCTGCTGCGAGGCAGACCGCTGAGGCTGGTGTTGGTGCGCAGCACAGAGGTAGGATAACTCCCCACGGGAAGAGTGTAGCCTCAGGGCAGTGTAAGTGGATGCTGGGGGTGATGGTGCAGGCGCAGCAGAAATCACACAGAGTCCAATGATGCAGTCCAGGGTCTTTTACTCACAGTAGTTATCCAAGTCATTTCTGTCAGCAAGGACTACCAGAGCCGTGCTGCGTCCACCAGAGGAGGAGATCGGTCAACCCCAAGGCAATTCAGGAGTATGGCACAGGACTCCCTTCTGTCCTTTCTCTGGCCTCTCGTGCCCCACCAGTGTCCTGACTTCTGTCCAGCTACCGTGGACCGTGTCGGGTAAGCATTGGCCTTCACTTCCCGCTATCCTATATGGTCCCTTCCTAGCAGGTTTAGCGGGGGGTCGCACCAATAAATGGTCACAACCTCCAGTTCTTGGCTGAGGGTATATTCGCCTCCACCAACTTTGGGATCTGGTACCTTTCCACAGCCTGACTCTTCCACCCGGTATAATGAGGTATGCAACGGTTACTGACCGTTCTGCACTCTTAGGGTTCCTTCTGCCTTCTTGTTTCTGGAGCCCTTCCACTCATCTATGTCTTCTCCTTCCTTCCTTCTCCTTCTTCTCTTCTCCTCTCTGGCCCCGACCTTCTCTCTAGGCCTGCCTCGTGGAGCTGAGCTCAGGCTGAGCCGCGGCTCCCTGTCAGCTCTCTCTCCCTTCCGCTCTGACTGAACTTCTCTCTGCTCTCCGACTTAAGATGGCTCCCACCTTTTATCTGCTTCTCTGTGCCGGAGCTCAGATGACCTGCACCCAGTGAGCTCCTTCCTGTGCTCCCAGAAACCGCCCCCTTTCTGCTACTACACCACAGGGTTCTCATCCTCCTCCCCACTCCAGCTAGGGACATGGTCAGTTGTGCCCGCAGCTGGGAGCACCGTCGAGCAGTCCCCCGGAAATGGAGTGAGTGTGTGTGTGCATGCAGCTAACTGAGCCCTGGTCCACACTCCATCCTTACCTGGGAGTGGAATATCACACCTCTGGTTGAGGTGCAATACCCCTGTAGCAACCAAGCCCTCGGGGCGCTACATAAGCATTTTAATTTGTATATGGTCTCCCATGCTGGTATGTGCTGCCCCCCTTCTTGTATTTGTGCTGTCCCCATCCTGTCCACACCATCCTATTCTGGTATGCATAGCACCACTCACCCCCAATCTTCGTATGCGTGGAACCCCTCACCCCCAATCCTAGTATGCGTGGCACCCCTCATCCCCAATCCTGATATGTGTGGCACCCCTCATCCCCAATCCTGGTATGTGTCGCACCCCTCATCCCCAATCCTGATATGCGTGGCACCCCTCACCCCCAATCCTGGTATGTGTGGTCCCCTCACACTCCAATTCTTGTATGCGTGGTCCCCTCACCCCCAAACCTTGTATGCGTGGTCCCCTCACCCCCCAATCCTTGTATTTGTGGTCCCCTCACCTTGCAATCCTTGTATGCGTGGTCCCCTCACTCCGAAATCCTTGTATGCGTAGTCTCCTCAGCCCCAATCCTTACATGCGTGGTACCCCACAATCCTGGTATGCATGGCACCCCACTATCCTGGTATGCGTGGTCCCCTCACCACACAATACTGATATGCATGGTACCCAATCCCTCATCCCTATCCTGGTATGTATGCTATCCCTCATCCTGGTAAGCATGGGCCCCTAACCCACATCCTGGTATGCATGACACCTCTCATCCCCATCCTGGTATGCATGGCCCCTCATCCAAATCCTGGTAAGCATGGCACTCCGAATCCGAATCCCGGTATGCATGGCCCCTCATCCCCAATCCCGGTATGCATGGCACCCCTCATCCCCAATCCCAGTATGCATGGCACCCCTCATCGCCCCAATCCCGGTATACATTGCACCCCTCATTGTCCCAATCCTGGAATGCATGGCACCCCTCAATGCCCCAATCCCAGTATGCATGGCACCCCTCATCACCCCAATCCCGGTATGCATGGCACCCCTCCTTGCCCCAATCCTGGAATGCATGGCACAACTCAATGCCCCAATCCCGGTATGCATGGCACCCCTCATCGCCCAATCCCGGAATTCATGGCACCCCTCATTGCCCCAATCCCGGTAAGCATGGCACCCCTCATCGCCCCAATCCCGGTATGCATGGCACCCCTCATCGCCCCAATCCGGGAATTCATGGTACCCCTCATTGCCCCAATCCTGGAATGCATGGCACCCCTCATCGCCCCAATCCCGGTATGCATGGCACCCCTCATCTCCCCAATCCCGGTATGCATGGCACCCCTCATTGCCCCAATCCCGGTATGCATGGCACCCCTCATTGCCCCAATCCCAGTATGCATGGCACCCCTCATCACCCCAATCCCGGTATGCATGGCACCCCTCATCGCCCCAATCCCGGTATGTATGGCACCTCTCATTGCCCCAATCCCAGTATGTATGGCACACCTTATCGCCCCAATCCCGGTATGCATGGCACCCCTCATCGCCCCATTTCCAGTATGCATGGCACCCCTCATCGCCCAAATCCCGGAATGCATGGCACCCCTCATTGCCCCAATCCCAGTAAGCATGGCACCCCTCATCACCCAAATCCCGGAATTCATGGTACCCCTCATAGCCCCAATCCTGGTATGCATGGCACCCCTCATCGCCCCAATCCCGTTATGCATAGCACCCATCATTGCCCCAATCCCGGTATGCATGGCTCCCCTCATCGCCCCAATCCCGGTATGAATGGCACCCCTCATTGCCCCAATCCTGGTATGCATGGCACCCCTCATCGCCCCAATCCCGGTATGCATGGCACCCCTCATCGCCCCAATCCCGGTATGTATGGCACCCCTCATCGCCCCAATCTAGGTATGCATGGCACACTTCATCGCCCCAATCCCGGTATGCATGGCACCCCTCATCGCCCCAATCTCGGTATGCATGACACCCCTCATTGCCCCAAATCCTGGTATGCATGGCACCCATCATTGCCCCAATCCCGTAATTCATGGCACCCCTCATTGCCCCAATCCCGTTAAGTATGGCACCCCTCATCGCCCCAATCACGGTATGCATGGCACCCCTATTCGCCCCAATCCCGGAATCCATGGTACCCCTCATTGCACCAATACCGGTATGCATGGCACCCCTCATCGCCCCAATCCTGTTATGCATGGCACCCCTCATCGCCCCAATCCCGGAATGCATGGCACCCCTCATCGCCACAATCCCGGTATGCATGGCACCCCTCATCGCCCCAATCCCGAATTGCATGGCACCCCTCATCGCCCCAATCCCAGTATGCATGGCAACACTCATCACCCCAATCCCGGTATGCATGGCACCCCTCATCGCCCCAATCCCGGTATGCAATGCACCCCTCATTGCCCCAATCCCGGTATGCATGTCACCCCTCATCGCCCCAATCCTGGTATGCATGGCACCCCTCATCGCCCCAATCCCGGTATGCATGGCACCCCTCATCGCCCCAATCCCGGAATGCATGGCACCCCTCGTCGCCCCATTCCCGTTATGCATGGCACCCCTCATCGCCCCAATCCCGGTATGCATGGCACCTCTCATCGCCCCAATCCCGGTATGCATGGCACCCGTCAGTTCCCCAGTCCTGGTATGCATAGCACCCCTTATCACCCCAATCCCAGAATGCATGGCACCCCTCATCGCCCCAATCCTGGTATGCATGTCACCCCTTATCGCCAAAATCCCAGTATGTATGGCACCCCTCATCTCCCCAATCCCAGAATGCACGGTACCCCTCATTGCCCCAATCCCGGTATGCATGTCACCCCTCATCGCCCCAATCCCGGTATGCATGGCACCCATCATCGCCCCAATCCTGGTATGCATGGCACCCCTTATCGCCCAATTCCCGGAATGCATGGCACCCCTCATCGCCCCAATCCTGGTATGCATGGCACCCCTCATCGCCCCAATCCCGGTATGTATGGCACCCCTCATCTCCCCAATCCCGGAAGGCATGGCACCCCTCATTGCCCCATTTCTGGTACGCATGGCACCCCTCATCGCCCCAATCCCAGAATTCATGGCACCCCTCATTGCCCCAATCCCGGTATGCATGACACCCACCATCACCCCAATCCCGGTATGCATAGCATCCCTCATCACCCCCATCCCGGAATTCATGGCACCCCTCATCGCCCCAATCCCGGTATGCATGGCACCCATCATCGCCCCAATCCCGGTATGCATGGCACCCCTCATTGCCCCAATCCCGGTATGCATGGCACACCTCATCGCCCCAATCACGGTATGCTTGGCACCCCTCATCGCCCCAATCCCGGTATGCATGGCACTCCTCATCGCCCCAATTCCGGAATTCATGGCACCCCTCATTGCCCCATTCCCGGTATGCATGACACCCCTCATCTCCCCAATCCCGGTATGCATGGCATCCCTCATCGCCCACATCCCGGAATTCCTGGCATCCCTCATCGCCCTAATCCCGGTGTGCATGGCACCCCTCATCGCCCCAATCCCGGTATGCATGGCACCCCTCATCACCCCAATCCTGGTATGCATGGCACCCCTCATCACCCCCATCCCGGAATTCATGGCACCCCTCATCGCCCCAATCCCGGTATGCATGGCACCCGTCATCGCCCCAATCCCGGTATGCATGGCAACCCTCATCGCCCCAATTCCAGTATGCATGGCACCATTCATCGCCCCAATCCCGGTATGCTTGGCACCCCTCATGGCCCCAATCCCGGTATGCATGGCACCC
This sequence comes from Phyllobates terribilis, assembly GCF_046119375.1. Lineage (NCBI taxonomy): Eukaryota > Metazoa > Chordata > Amphibia > Anura > Dendrobatidae > Phyllobates > Phyllobates terribilis. The sequence continues at coordinate 51,050,205 of NW_027362773.1, forward strand.
CTCATCGCCCCAATCCCGGAATTCATGGCACCCCTCATTGCCCCATTCCCGGTATGCATGACACCCCTCATCTCCCCAATCCCGGTATGCATGGTATCCCTCATCGCCCCCTTCCCGAAATTCATGGCATCCCTCATCGCCCCAATCCCGGTATGCATGGCACCCCTCATCGCCCCAATCCCGGTATGCATGGCACCCATCATCGCCCCAATCCTGGTATGCATGGCACCCCTCATCGCCCCGATCCCGGTTTGCATGGCACCCCTCATCGCCCCAATTCCGGAATTCATGGCACCCCACATTGCCTCAATCCCAGTAAGCATGGCACCCCTCTTCGCCCCAATACTGGTATGCATGGCACCCCTCATCTCTCCAATCCGGGAATTCATGGTAACCCTCATTGCCCCAATCCTGGTATGCATGGCACCCCTCATCGCCCCAATCCCACTCCAGCCAGGGACATGGTCAGTTGTGCCCGCAGCTGGGAGCACCGTCGAGCAGTCCCCCGGAAATGGGGTGAATGTGTGTGTGTGCATGCAGCTAACTGAGCCCTGGTCCACACTCCATTTTTACCTGGGAGTGGAATATCACACCTCTGGTTGAGGTGCAATACGCCTGAAGCAACCAAGCCCTCGGGGCGCTACATAAGTATATTTATTCGTATATGGTCTCCCATGCTGGTATGTGCTGCCCCCCTTCTTGTATTTGTGCTGTCCCCATCCTGTCCCTACCATCCTATTCTGGTATGCATGTCACCACTCACCCCCAATCCTGGTATGCGTGGAAACCCTCACCCCCAATCCTAGTATGCGTGGCACCCCTCATCCCCAATCCTGGTATGTGTGGCACCCCTCATCCCCAATCCTGGTATGTGTCGCACCCCTCATCCCCAATGCTGGTATGCGTGGCATCCCTCACCCCCAATCCTGGTATGTGTGGTCCCCTCACCCTCCAATCCTTGTATGCGTGGTCCCCTCAACCCCAACCCTTGTATGCGTGGTCCTTTCACCCCCCAATCCTTGTATTTGTGGTACCGTCACCCTGCAATCCTTGTATGCGAGGTCCCCTCACCCCGCAATCCTTGTATGCGTAGTCCCCTCAGCCCCAATCCTTGCATGCGTGGTACCCCACAATACTGGTATGCATGGCACCCCACTATCCTGGTGTGCGTGGTCCCCTCACCACACAATCCTGGTATGCATGGTACCCCATCCCTCATCCCTATCCTGGTATGTATGCTATCCCTCATCCTGGTATGCATGGGCCCCTAACCCACATCCTGGTATGCATGACACCTCTCATCCCCATCCTGGTATGCATGGCCCCTCATCCAAATCCTGGTATGCATGGCACTCCGAATCTGAATCCCGGTATGCATGGCCCCTCATCCCCAATCCCAGTATACATGGCACCCCTCATCCCCAATCCCAGTATGCATGGCACCCCTCATCGCCCCAATCCCGGTATACATTGCACCCCTCATTGTCCCAATCCCAGTATGCATGGCACCCCTCATCACCCCAATCCCGGTATGCATGGCACCCCTCATCGCCCCAATCCCGGTATGTATGGCACCCCTCATCGCCCCAATCCCAGTATGCATGGCACACCTCATCGCCCTAATCCCGGTATGCATGGCACCCCTCATCGCCCCAATCCCGGTATGCATGGCACCTCTAATTGCCCCAATCCCGGTATGCATGGCACCCCTCATTGCCCCAATCCCGGTATGCATGGCACCCCTCATCGCCCCAATCCCGGAATTCATGGCACCCCTCATTGCCCCAATCCCGTTAAGCATGGCACCCCTCATCGCCCCAATCCCGGTATGAATGGCACCTCTCATCGCCCCAATCTGGGAATACATGGTACCCCTCATTGCCCCAATCCAGGTATGCATGGCACCCCTCATCGCCCCAATCCCGTTATGCATGGCACCCCTCATCGTCCCAATCCCGGTATGCATGGCACCCCTCATCGCCCCAATCCCGGTATGCATGGCACCCCTCATTGCCCCAATCCCGGTATGCATGGCACCCCTCATCACCCCAATCCCGGTATGCATGGCACCCCTCATCGCACCAATACCGGTATGTATGGCACCCCTCATTGCCCCAATCCCAGTATGCATGGCATCCCTCATCGCCCAAATCCCGGAATCCAAGGCACCCCTCATTGCGCCAATCCCGGTAAGCATGGCACCCCTCATCGCCCCATTCCCGGTATGCATGGCACCCCTCATCGCCCAAATCCCGGAATCCATGGCACCCCTCATCGCCCCAATCCCGGTATACATGGCACCCCTCATCGCCCCAATCCCGTAATTCATGGTACCCCTCATTGCCCCAATCCTGGTATGCATGGCATCCCTCATCGCCCCAAATCCCGGTATGCATGGCACCCCTCATGGCCCCAATCCTGGAATCCATGCTACCCCTCATTGCCCCAATCCCGGTCTTCATGGCACCCCTCATCGCTCCAATCCCGGTATGCATGGCACCCCTCATGGCCCCAATCCCGTTATGCATGGCACCATTCATCGCCCCAATCCCGGAATGCATCTCACCCCTCATCGCCCCAATCCGGGTATGCATGGCAACCCTCGTCACCCCAATCCCGTTATGCATGGCACCCCTCATCGCCCCAAACCCGTTATGCATGGCACCTCTCATCGCCCCAATCCCGGTATGCATAGCACCCGTCAGCGCCCCAATCCTGGTATGCATGGCACCCCTTATCGCCCCAATCCCAGAATGCATGGCACCCCTCATCGCTCCAATCCTGGTATGCATGTCACCCCTCATCGCCCCAATCCCAGTATGCATGGCACCCCTCATCTCCCCAATCCCAGAATGAACGGTACCCCTCCTTGCCCCAATCCCGGTATGCATGGCACCCCTCATCGCCCCAAACCCGGTATGCATGGCACCCATCATCGCCCCAATCCTGATATGCATGGCACTTCTTATCGCCCCAATCCCGGAATGCATGGCACCCCTCATCGCCCCAATCCCGGTATGTATTGCACCCCTCATTTCCCCAATCCCGGAATGCATGGCACCCCTCATTGCCCCATTCCTGGTATGCATGGCACCCCTCATCGCCCCAATCCCGGAATTCATGGCACCCCTCATTGCCCCCATCCCGGTATGCATGACACCCCTCATCACCCCAATCCCGGGATGCATGGCATCCCTCATCACCCCCATCCCGGAATTCATGGCACCCCTCATCGCCCCAATCCCGTTATGCATGGCACCCGTCATCGCCCCAATCCCGGTATGCTTGGCACCCCTCATCGCCCCAATCCCGGTATGCATGGCACAACTCATCGCTCCAATCCCGGAATTCATGGCACCCCTCATTGCCCCATTTCCGGTATGCATGAAACCCCTCATCTCCCCAATCCCGGCATGCATGGCATCCCTCATCACCCGCATCCCGGACTTCATGGCATCCCTCATCGCCCCAATCCCGTTATGCATGGCACCCTTCATCGCCCCAATCCTGGTATGCATGGCACCCCTCATCACCCCCATCCCGGAATTCATGGCACCCCTCATCGCCCCAATCCCGGTATGCATGGCACCCCTCATCGCCCCAATCCTGGTATACATGGCACACCTCATCGCCCCAATCCTGGTATGCATGGCACCCCTCATCGCTCCAATCCCGGTATGCATTTCACCCCTCATCGCCAAAATCCCGAATGCATGGCACCTCTAATTGCCCCAATCCTTGTATGCATGGCACCCCTCATCGCCCCAATCCCGGAATTCATGGCACCCCTCATTGCCCCAATCCCGGTAAGCATGGCACCCCTCATCGCCCCAATCCCGGTATACATGGCACCCCTCATCGCCCCAATCCCGGAATCCATGGTACCCCTCATTGCCCCAATCCCAGTCTTCATGGCACCCCTCATCGCTCCAATCCCGGTATGCATGGCACCCCTCATCGCCCAAATCCCGTTATGCATGGCACCCCTCATCGCCCCAAACCCGGTATGCATGGCACCTCTCATCGCCCCAATCACGGTATGCATAGCACCCGTCAGCGCCCCAATCCTTGTATGCATGGCACCACATATCGCCCCAATCCAAGAATGCATGGCACCCCTCATCGCCCCAATCCTGGTATGCATGTCACCCCTCATTGCCCCAATCCCAGTATGCATGGCACCCCTCATCTTCCCAATCCCAGAATGAACGGTACCCCTCCTTGCCCCAATCCCGGTATGCATGGCACCCCTCATCGCCCCAAACCCGGTATGCATGGCACCCATCATCGCCCCAATAATGATATGCATGGCACTTCCCCAATCCCGGTATGTATTGCACCCCTCATCTCCCCAATCCCGGAATGCATGGTACCCCTCATTGCCCCATTACTGGTATGCATGGCACCCCTCATCGCCCCAATCCCGGAATTCATGGCACCCCTCATTGCCCCAATCCCGGTATGCATGACACCCCTCATCACCCCAATCCCGGTATGCATGGCATCCCTCTTCACCCCCATCCCGTAATTCATGGCACCCCTCATCGCCCCAATCCCAGTATGCATGGCACCCGTCATCGCCCCAATCCCGGTATGCATGGCACCACTCATTGCCCCAATCCCGGTATGCATGGCACCCCTCATCGCCCCAATCCCGGTATGTTTGGCACCCCTCATCGCCCCAATCCCGGTATGCATGGCACAACTCATCGCTCCAATCCCGGAATTCATGGCACCCCTCATTGCCCCATTTCCGGTATGCATGAAACCCCTCATCTCCCCAATCCCGGCATGCATGGCATCCCTCATCGCCCGCATCCCGGAATTCATGGCATCCCTCATCGCCCCAATCCCGGTATGCATGGCACCCCTCCTCGCCCCAATCCCGTTATGCATGGCACCCTTCATCGCCCCAATCCTGGTATGCATGGCACCCCTCATCACCCCCATCCCTTAATTCATGGCACCCCTCATCGCCCCAATCCCGGTATGCATGGCACCCGTCATCGCCTCAATCCCGGTATGCATGGCACCCCTCATCGCCCCAATCCTGGTATGCATGGCACCCCTCATCGCCCCAATCCCGGTATGCTTGGCACACCTCATGGCCCCAATCAGGTATGCATGGCACCCCTCATCGCCCCAATCCCGGAATTCATGGCACACCTCATCGCCCCAATCCTGGTATGCATGGCACCCCTCATCGCCCCAATCCCGGAATTCATGGTACCCCTCATTGCCCCAATCCTGGTATGCATGGCACCCCTCATCGCCCCAATCCCACTCCAGCCAGGGACATGGTCAGTTGTGCCCGCAGCTGGGAGCACCGTCGAGCAGTCCCCCGTAAATGGGGTGAGTGTGTGTGTACGCATGCAGCTAACTGAGCCCTGGTCCACACTCCATCCTTACCTGGGAGTGAAATATCACACCTCTGGTTGAGGTGCAATACGCCTGTAGCAACCAAGCCCTCGGGGCGCTACATAAGCATTTTTATTCGTATATGGTCTCCCATGCTGGTATGTGCTGCCCCCCTTCTTGTATTTGTGCTGTCCCCATCCTGTCCCCACCATCCTATTCTGGTATGCATAGCACCACTCACCCCCAATCCTGGTATGCGTCGAACCCCTCACCCCCAATCCTAGTATGCGTGGCACCCCTCATCCCCAATCCTGGTATGTGTGGCACCCCTCATCCCCAATCCTGGTATGTGTCGCACCCCTCATCCCCAATCCTGGTATGCGTGGCACCCCTCACCCCCCAATCCTGGTATGTGTGGTCCCCTCACCCTCCAATCTTTATATGCGTGGTCCCCTCACCCCCAATCCTTGTATGCGTGGTCCCTTCACCCCCCAATCCTTGTATTCGTGGTCCCCTCACCCTGCAATCCTTGAATGCGAGGTCCCCTCACACCGCAATCCTTGTATGCGTAGTCCCCTCAGCCCCAATCCTTGTATGCTTGGAACCCCACAATCATGGTATGCATGGCACCCCACTATCCTGGTATGCGTGGTCCCCTCACCACACAATCCTGGTATGCATGGTACCCCATTCCTCATCCATATCCTGGTATGTATGCTATCCCTCATCCTGGTATGCATGGGCCCCTAACCCACATCCTGGTATGCATGACACCTCTCATCCCCATCCTGGTATGCATGGCCCATCATCCAAATCCTGGTATGCATTGCACTGCAAATCCAAATCCCGGTATGCATGGCACCTCATCCCAAATCCCGGTATGCATGGCACCCCTCATCCCCAATCCCAGTATGCATGGCACCCCTCATCGCCCCAATCCCGGAATACATTGCACCCCTCATTGTCCCAATCCCAGTATGCATGACACCCCTCATCGCCCCAATCCCGGTATGCATGGCACCCCTCATCGCCCCAATTCCAATATGTATGGCACCCCTCATCGCCCCAATCCCGGTATGCATGGCACACCTCATCGCCCCAATCCCGGTATACATGTCCCCCCTCATAGCCCCAATCCCGGTATGCATGGCACCCCTCATTGCCCCAATCCTGGAATGCATGGCACCCCTCATTGCCCCAATCCTGGTATGCATGGCACCCCTCATCGCCCCAATCCCGGTATGCATGGCACCCATCATCGCCCCAATCCTGGTATGCATGGCACCCCTCATCGCCCCGATCCCGGTTTGCATGGCACCCCTCATCGCCCCAATTCCGGAATTCATGGCACCCCACATTGCCTCAATCCCAGTAAGCATGGCACCCCTCTTCGCCCCAATACTGGTATGCATGGCACCCCTCATCTCTCCAATCCGGGAATTCATGGTAACCCTCATTGCCCCAATCCTGGTATGCATGGCACCCCTCATCGCCCCAATCCCACTCCAGCCAGGGACATGGTCAGTTGTGCCCGCAGCTGGGAGCACCGTCGAGCAGTCCCCCGGAAATGGGGTGAATGTGTGTGTGTGCATGCAGCTAACTGAGCCCTGGTCCACACTCCATTTCTACCTGGGAGTGGAATATCACACCTCTGGTTGAGGTGCAATACGCCTGAAGCAACCAAGCCCTCGGGGCGCTACATAAGTATATTTATTCGTATATGGTCTCCCATGCTGGTATGTGCTGCCCCCCTTCTTGTATTTGTGCTGTCCCCATCCTGTCCCTACCATCCTATTCTGGTATGCATGTCACCACTCACCCCCAATCCTGGTATGCGTGGAAACCCTCATCCCCAATCCTGGTATGTGTGGCACCCCTCATCCCCAATCCTGGTATGTGTGGCACCCCTCATCCCCAATCCTGGTATGTGTCGCACCCCTCATCCCCAATGCTGGTATGCGTGGCATCCCTCACCCCCAATCCTGGTATGTGTGGTCCCCTCACCCTCCAATCCTTGTATGCGTGGTCCCCTCAACCCCAACCCTTGTATGCGTGGTCCTTTCACCCCCCAATCCTTGTATTTGTGGTACCGTCACCCTGCAATCCTTGTATGCGAGGTCCCCTCACCCCGCAATCCTTGTATGCGTAGTCCCCTCAGCCCCAATCCTTGCATGCGTGGTACCCCACAATACTGGTATGCATGGCACCCCACTATCCTGGTGTGCGTGGTCCCCTCACCACACAATCCTGGTATGCATGGTACCCCATCCCTCATCCCTATCCTGGTATGTATGCTATCCCTCATCCTGGTATGCATGGGCCCCTAACCCACATCCTGGTATGCATGACACCTCTCATCCCCATCCTGGTATGCATGGCCCCTCATCCAAATCCTGGTATGCATGGCACTCCGAATCTGAATCCCGGTATGCATGGCCCCTCATCCCCAATCCCAGTATACATGGCACCCCTCATCCCCAATCCCAGTATGCATGGCACCCCTCATCGCCCCAATCCCGGTATACATTGCACCCCTCATTGTCCCAATCCCAGTATGCATGGCACCCCTCATCACCCCAATCCCGGTATGCATGGCACCCCTCATCGCCCCAATCCCGGTATGTATGGCACCCCTCATCGCCCCAATCCCAGTATGCATGGCACACCTCATCGCCCTAATCCCGGTATGCATGGCACCCCTCATCGCCCCAATCCCGGTATGCATGGCACCTCTAATTGCCCCAATCCCGGTATGCATGGCACCCCTCATTGCCCCAATCCCGGTATGCATGGCACCCCTCATCGCCCCAATCCCGGAATTCATGGCACCCCTCATTGCCCCAATCCCGTTAAGCATGGCACCCCTCATCGCCCCAATCCCGGTATGAATGGCACCTCTCATCGCCCCAATCTGGGAATACATGGTACCCCTCATTGCCCCAATCCAGGTATGCATGGCACCCCTCATCGCCCCAATCCCGTTATGCATGGCACCCCTCATCGTCCCAATCCCAGTATGCATGGCACCCCTCATCGCCCCAATCCCGGTATGCATGGCACCCCTCATTGCCCCAATCCCGGTATGCATGGCACCCCTCATCACCCCAATCCCGGTATGCATGGCACCCCTCATCGCACCAATACCGGTATGTATGGCACCCCTCATTGCCCCAATCCCAGTATGCATGGCATCCCTCATCGCCCAAATCCCGGAATCCAAGGCACCCCTCATTGCGCCAATCCCGGTAAGCATGGCACCCCTCATCGCCCCATTCCCGGTATGCATGGCACCCCTCATCGCCCAAATCCCGGAATCCATGGCACCCCTCATCGCCCCAATCCCGGTATACATGGCACCCCTCATCGCCCCAATCCCGTAATTCATGGTACCCCTCATTGCCCCAATCCTGGTATGCATGGCATCCCTCATCGCCCCAAATCCCGGTATGCATGGCACCCCTCATGGCCCCAATCCTGGAATCCATGCTACCCCTCATTGCCCCAATCCCGGTCTTCATGGCACCCCTCATCGCTCCAATCCCGGTATGCATGGCACCCCTCATGGCCCCAATCCCGTTATGCATGGCACCATTCATCGCCCCAATCCCGGAATGCATCTCACCCCTCATCGCCCCAATCCGGGTATGCATGGCAACCCTCGTCACCCCAATCCCGTTATGCATGGCACCCCTCATCGCCCCAAACCCGTTATGCATGGCACCTCTCATCGCCCCAATCCCGGTATGCATAGCACCCGTCAGCGCCCCAATCCTGGTATGCATGGCACCCCTTATCGCCCCAATCCCAGAATGCATGGCACCCCTCATCGCTCCAATCCTGGTATGCATGTCACCCCTCATCGCCCCAATCCCAGTATGCATGGCACCCCTCATCTCCCCAATCCCAGAATGAACGGTACCCCTCCTTGCCCCAATCCCGGTATGCATGGCACCCCTCATCGCCCCAAACCCGGTATGCATGGCACCCATCATCGCCCCAATCCTGATATGCATGGCACTTCTTATCGCCCCAATCCCGGAATGCATGGCACCCCTCATCGCCCCAATCCCGGTATGTATTGCACCCCTCATTTCCCCAATCCCGGAATGCATGGCACCCCTCATTGCCCCATTCCTGGTATGCATGGCACCCCTCATCGCCCCAATCCCGGAATTCATGGCACCCCTCATTGCCCCCATCCCGGTATGCATGACACCCCTCATCACCCCAATCCCGGGATGCATGGCATCCCTCATCACCCCCATCCCGGAATTCATGGCACCCCTCATCGCCCCAATCCCGTTATGCATGGCACCCGTCATCGCCCCAATCCCGGTATGCTTGGCACCCCTCATCGCCCCAATCCCGGTATGCATGGCACAACTCATCGCTCCAATCCCGGAATTCATGGCACCCCTCATTGCCCCATTTCCGGTATGCATGAAACCCCTCATCTCCCCAATCCCGGCATGCATGGCATCCCTCATCACCCGCATCCCGGACTTCATGGCATCCCTCATCGCCCCAATGCCGGTATGCATGGCACCCCTCCTCGCCCCAATCCCGTTATGCATGGCACCCTTCATCGCCCCAATCCTGGTATGCATGGCACCCCTCATCACCCCCATCCCGGAATTCATGGCACCCCTCATCGCCCCAATCCCGGTATGCATGGCACCCCTCATCGCCCCAATCCTGGTATACATGGCACACCTCATCGCCCCAATCCTGGTATGCATGGCACCCCTCATCGCTCCAATCCCGGTATGCATTTCACCCCTCATCGCCAAAATCCCGAATGCATGGCACCTCTAATTGCCCCAATCCTTGTATGCATGGCACCCCTCATCGCCCCAATCCCGGAATTCATGGCACCCCTCATTGCCCCAATCCCGGTAAGCATGGCACCCCTCATCGCCCCAATCCCGGTATACATGGCACCCCTCATCGCCCCAATCCCGGAATCCATGGTACCCCTCATTGCCCCAATCCCAGTCTTCATGGCACCCCTCATCGCTCCAATCCCGGTATGCATGGCACCCCTCATCGCCCCAATCCCGTTATGCATGGCACCCCTCATCGCCCCAAACCCGGTATGCATGGCACCTCTCATCGCCCCAATCACGGTATGCATAGCACCCGTCAGCGCCCCAATCCTTGTATGCATGGCACCACATATCGCCCCAATCCAAGAATGCATGGCACCCCTCATCGCCCCAATCCTGGTATGCATGTCACCCCTCATTGCCCCAATCCCAGTATGCATGGCACCCCTCATCTTCCCAATCCCAGAATGAACGGTACCCCTCCTTGCCCCAATCCCGGTATGCATGGCACCCCTCATCGCCCCAAACCCGGTATGCATGGCACCCATCATCGCCCCAATAATGATATGCATGGCACTTCCCCAATCCCGGTATGTATTGCACCCCTCATCTCCCCAATCCCGGAATGCATGGTACCCCTCATTGCCCCATTACTGGTATGCATGGCACCCCTCATCGCCCCAATCCCGGAATTCATGGCACCCCTCATTGCCCCAATCCCGGTATGCATGACACCCCTCATCACCCCAATCCCGGTATGCATGGCATCCCTCTTCACCCCCATCCCGTAATTCATGGCACCCCTCATCGCCCCAATCCCAGTATGCATGGCACCCGTCATCGCCCCAATCCCGGTATGCATGGCACCACTCATTGCCCCAATCCCGGTATGCATGGCACCCCTCATCGCCCCAATCCCGGTATGTTTGGCACCCCTCATCGCCCCAATCCCGGTATGCATGGCACAACTCATCGCTCCAATCCCGGAATTCATGGCACCCCTCATTGCCCCATTTCCGGTATGCATGAAACCCCTCATCTCCCCAATCCCGGCATGCATGGCATCCCTCATCGCCCGCATCCCGGAATTCATGGCATCCCTCATCGCCCCAATCCCGGTATGCATGGCACCCCTCCTCGCCCCAATCCCGTTATGCATGGCACCCTTCATCGCCCCAATCCTGGTATGCATGGCACCCCTCATCACCCCCATCCCTTAATTCATGGCACCCCTCATCGCCCCAATCCCGGTATGCATGGCACCCGTCATCGCCTCAATCCCGGTATGCATGGCACCCCTCATCGCCCCAATCCTGGTATGCATGGCACCCCTCATCGCCCCAATCCCGGTATGCTTGGCACACCTCATGGCCCCAATCAGGTATGCATGGCACCCCTCATCGCCCCAATCCCGGAATTCATGGCACACCTCATCGCCCCAATCCTGGTATGCATGGCACCCCTCATCGCCCCAATCCCGGAATTCATGGTACCCCTCATTGCCCCAATCCTGGTATGCATGGCACCCCTCATCGCCCCAATCCCACTCCAGCCAGGGACATGGTCAGTTGTGCCCGCAGCTGGGAGCACCGTCGAGCAGTCCCCCGTAAATGGGGTGAGTGTGTGTGTACGCATGCAGCTAACTGAGCCCTGGTCCACACTCCATCCTTACCTGGGAGTGAAATATCACACCTCTGGTTGAGGTGCAATACGCCTGTAGCAACCAAGCCCTCGGGGCGCTACATAAGCATTTTTATTCGTATATGGTCTCCCATGCTGGTATGTGCTGCCCCCCTTCTTGTATTTGTGCTGTCCCCATCCTGTCCCCACCATCCTATTCTGGTATGCATAGCACCACTCACCCCCAATCCTGGTATGCGTCGAACCCCTCACCCCCAATCCTAGTATGCGTGGCACCCCTCATCCCCAATCCTGGTATGTGTGGCACCCCTCATCCCCAATCCTGGTATGTGTCGCACCCCTCATCCCCAATCCTGGTATGCGTGGCACCCCTCACCCCCCAATCCTGGTATGTGTGGTCCCCTCACCCTCCAATCTTTATATGCGTGGTCCCCTCACCCCCAATCCTTGTATGCGTGGTCCCTTCACCCCCCAATCCTTGTATTCGTGGTCCCCTCACCCTGCAATCCTTGAATGCGAGGTCCCCTCACACCGCAATCCTTGTATGCGTAGTCCCCTCAGCCCCAATCCTTGTATGCTTGGAACCCCACAATCATGGTATGCATGGCACCCCACTATCCTGGTATGCGTGGTCCCCTCACCACACAATCCTGGTATGCATGGTACCCCATTCCTCATCCATATCCTGGTATGTATGCTATCCCTCATCCTGGTATGCATGGGCCCCTAACCCACATCCTGGTATGCATGACACCTCTCATCCCCATCCTGGTATGCATGGCCCATCATCCAAATCCTGGTATGCATTGCACTGCAAATCCAAATCCCGGTATGCATGGCACCTCATCCCAAATCCCGGTATGCATGGCACCCCTCATCCCCAATCCCAGTATGCATGGCACCCCTCATCGCCCCAATCCCGGAATACATTGCACCCCTCATTGTCCCAATCCCAGTATGCATGACACCCCTCATCGCCCCAATCCCGGTATGCATGGCACCCCTCATCGCCCCAATTCCAATATGTATGGCACCCCTCATCGCCCCAATCCCGGTATGCATGGCACACCTCATCGCCCCAATCCCGGTATACATGTCCCCCCTCATAGCCCCAATCCCGGTATGCATGGCACCCCTCATTGCCCCAATCCTGGAATGCATGGCACCCCTCATTGCCCCAATCCTGGTATGCATGGCACCCCTCATCGCCCCAATCCCGGAATTCATGGCACCCCTCATTGCCCCAATCCCGGTAAGCATGGCACCCCTCATCGCCCCAATCCCGGTATGCATCGCACCCCTCATCGCCCCAATATGGGAATTCATGGTACCCCTCATTGCCCCAATCCAGGTATGCATGGCACCCCTCTTCGCCGCAATCCCGGTATGCATGGCACCCCTCATCGCCCCAATCCCGGTATGCATGGCACCCCTCATCGCCCCAATCCCGGTATGCATGGCACCCCTCATTGCCCCAATCCCGGTATGCATGGCACCCCTCATTGACCCAATCCCAGAATGCATGGCACCCCTCATTGCCCCAATCCCGGTATGTATGGCACCCCTCATCGCCCCATTCCCGGTATGCATGGCACCCCTCATCTCCCAAATCCCGGAATGCATGGCACCCCTCATTGCCCCAATCCCGGTAAGCATGGCACCCCTCATCGCCCCAATCACGGCATACATGGCACCCCTCATCGCCCCAATCCCAGAATTCATGGTACCCCTTATTGCCCCAATCCCCGTATGCATGGCACCCTTCATCGCCCCAATCCCGGTATGCATGGCACCCCTCATTGCCCCAATCCCGGTATGCATGGCACCCCTCATCACCCCAATTCCGGTATGCATGGCACCCCTCATCGCCCCAATCCCGGTATGTATGGCACCCCTCATTGCCCCAATCCCAGTATGCATGGCACAACTCATCGCCCCAATCCCGGTATGCATGGCACCCCTCAGCGCCCCATTCCCGGTATGCATGGCACACCTCATCGCCCAAATCCCGAAATGCATGGCACCCCTCATTGCCCCAATCCTGGTAAGCATGGCACCCCTCATCGCCCCAATCCCGGTATACATGGCACCCCTCATCGCCCCAATCCCGGAATTCATGGTACCCCTCATTGCCCTAATCCTGGAATGCATGGCACCCCTCATCGCCCCAAATCCCGGAATGCATGGCACCCCTCATCGCCCCAATCCCGATATGCATGGCATCCCTCATCGCCCCAATCCCGGTATGCATGGCACCCGTCATCACCCCAAATCCCGGTATGCATGGCACCCCTCATCGCCCCAATCCCGATATGCATGGCACCCCTCATCTCCCCAATCCCGGTATGCATGGCACCCCTCATCGCCCCAATCCCGGTATGCATGGCACCCCTCATCGTCCCAATCCCGGAATGCATGGCACCCCTCTTTGCCCCAATCCCGGTATGCATGGCACCCCTCATCACCCCAATCCCGGTATGCATGGCACACCTCATCGCCCCAATCCCGGTATGCACGGCACCCCTCATCGCCCCAATCCCGGAATGCATGGCACCCCTCTTTGCCCCAATCCCGGTAAGCATGGCACCCCTCATTGCTCCAATCCCGGTAAGCATGGCACCCCTCATCGCCCCAATCCCGATATGCATGGCACCCCTCATCGCCCCAATCCCGGAATTCATGGTACCCCTCATAGCCCCAATCCTGGTATGCATTTCACACCTCATCGCCCCAATCCCGGTATGCATGGCACCCCTCATTGCCCCAATCCTGGTAATCATGGCACCCCTCATCGCCCCAATCCCAGTATACATGGCACCCATTATCGCCCCAATCCCGGAATTCATGGTACCCCTCATTGCCCTAATCCTGGTATGCATGGCACCCCTCATCGCCCCAAATTCCGGAATGCATGGCACCCCTCATTGCCCCAATCCCGATATGCATGGCACCCCTCAACTCCCCAATCCCGGTATGCATGGCACCCCTCATCGTCCCAAATCCCGGTATGCATGGCACCCCTCATCGCCCCAATCCCGATATGCATGGCACCCCTCATCGCCCCAATCCCGGTATGCATGGCACCCCTCATCGCCCCAATCCCGGTATGCATGGCACCCCTCATCGCCCCAATCCCGGAATGCATGGCACCCCTCTTTGCCCCAATCCCGGTATGCATGGCACCCCTCATCGCCCCAATCCCGGTATGCATGGCACCCCTCATCGCCCCAATCCCGGTATGCATGGCACCCCTCATCGCCCCAATCCCGGAATGCATGGCACCCCTCTTTGCCCCAATCCTGGTAAGCATGTCACCCCTCATTGCTCCAATCCCGGTAAGCATGGCACCCCTAATCGCCCCAATCCCAGTATGCATGGCACAACTCATCGCCCCAATCCCGGTATGCATGGCACCTCTCAGCGCCCCATTCCCGGTATGCATGGCACACCTCATCGCCCAAATCCCGGAATGCATGGCACCCCTCATTGCCCCAATCCTGGTAAGCATGGCACCCCTCATCGCCCCAATCTCGTTATACATGGCATCCCTCATCGCCCCAATCCCGGAATTCATGGTACGCCTCATTGCCCTAATCATGGTATGCATGGCACCCCTCATCGCCCCAAATCCCGGAATGAATGGCACCCCTCATCGCCCCAATCCCGGTTTGTATGGCACCCCTCATCGCCCCAATCCTGGTATGCATGGCACACCTCATCGCCCCAATCCCGGTATGCATGGCACCCCTCATCGCCCCAATCCCGGTATGCATGGTACCCCTCATCGCCCCTATCCCGGTATGAAAGGCACCCCTCATTGCCCCAATCCCGGTATGCATGGCACCCCTCATCGCCCCACTCCCGTTTTGCATGACACCCCTCATCGCACCAATCCCGATATGTATGGCACCCCTCATCGCCCCAATCCTGGTATGCATGGCACATCTCATCACCCCAATCCTGGTATGCATGGCACCCCTCATCGCCCCAATCCCGGTATGCATGGCACCCCTCATTGCCCCAATCCCGGTATGCATGGCACCCCTCATCGCCCGCATCCCGGAATTCATGGCATCCCTCATCGCCCCAATCCCGGTATGCATGGCCCCCCTCCTCGCCCCAATCCCGTTATGCATGGCACCCTTCATCGCCCCAATCCCGGTATGCATGACACCCCTCATCTCCCCAATCCTGGCATGCATGGCCTCCCTCATCGCCCGCATCCCGGAATTCATGGCATCTCTTATCGCCCCAATCCCGGTATGCCTGGCACCCCTCCTCGCCCCAATCCCGTTATGCATGAAACCCTTCATCGCCCCAATCCCGGTATGCATGACACCCCTCATTACCCCAATCCCGGTATGCATGGCATCCCTCATCACCCCCATCCCGGAATTCATGGCACCTCTCATCGCCCCAATCCCGGTATGCATGGCACCCGTCATCGCCCCAATCCCGGTATGCATGGCACCCCTCATTGCCCCAATCCCGGTATGCATGGCACCCTTCATCTCCCCAATCCCGGTATGCTTGGCACCCCTCATCACCCCCATCCCGGAATTCATGGCACCCCTCATCGCCCCAATCCCGGTATGAATGGCACCCGTCATCGCCCCAATCCCGGTATGCATGGCACCCCTCATCGCCCCAATCCTGGTATGCATGGCACACCTCATCGCCCCAATCCTGGTATGCATGGCACCCCTCATCGCCCCAATCCCGGTATGCATGGCACCCCTCATCGCCAAAATCCCGAATGCATGGCACCTCTCATTGCCCCAATCCTTGTATGCATGGCACCCCTCATCGCCCCAATCCCGGATTTCATGGCACCCCTCATCGCCCCAATCCCGGTATGCATGGCACCCCTCATCGCCCCAATCCCGGAATCCATGGTACCCCTCATTGCCCCAATCGCGGTCTTCATGGCACCCCTCATCGCTCCAATCCCAGTATGCATGGCACCCCTCATCGCCCCAATCCCGTTATGCATGGCACCATTCATCGCCCCAATCCCGGAATGCATCTCACCCCTCATCGCCCCAATCCCGGTATGCATGGCAACCCTCGTCGCCCCAATCCCGTTATGCATGGCACCCCTCATCGTCCCAAACCCAGTATGCATGGCACCTCTCATCGCCCCAATCCCGGTATGCATAGCACCCGTCAGCGCCCCAATCCTGGTATGCATGGCACCCCTTATCGCCCCAATCCCAGAATGCATGGCACCCCTCATCGCCCCAATCCTGGTATGCATGTCACCCCTCATCGCCCCAATCCCAGTATGCATGGCACCCCTCATCTTCCCAAACCCAGAATGAACGGTACCCCTCCTTGCCCCAATTCCGGTATGCATGGCACCCCTCATCGCCCCAAACCCGGTATGCATGGCACCCATCATTGCCCCAATCCTGATATGCATGGCACTTCTTATCGCTCCAATCCCGGAATGCATGGCACCCCTCATCGCCCCAATCCTGGTATGCATGGCACCCCTCATCGCCCCAATCCCGGTATGTATTGCACCCCTCATCTCCCCAATCCCGGAATGCATGGCACCCCTCATTGCCCCATTCCTGGTATGCATGGCACCCCTCATCGCCTCAATCCCGGAATTTATGGCCCCCTCATTGCCCCAATCCCGGTACGCATGACACCCCTCATCACCCCAATCCCGGTATGCATGGCATCCCTCATCACCCCCATCCCGGAATTCATGGCACCCCTCATTGCCCCATTCCCGGTATGCATGACACCCCTCATCTCCCCAATCCCGGAATGCATGGCATCCCTCATCGCCCCCATCCCGGAATTCATGGCATCCCTCATCGCCCCAATCCCGGTATGCATGGCACCCCTCATCGCCCCAATCCCGGTATGCATGGCACCCCTCATCGCCCCAATACTGGTATGCATGGCACCCCTCATCGCTCCGATCCCGGTATGCATGGCACCCCTCATCGCCCCAATCCCGGTATGCATGGCACCCCTCATCTCCCCAATCCTGGTATGCATGGCTTCCCTCATCGTTCCAATACCGGTATGCATGGCACCCCTCATCGCCCCGATCCCGGTATGCATGGCACCCCTCATCGCCCCAATCCCGGTATGTATGGCACCCCTCATTGCCCCAATCCCAGTATGCATGGCACAACTCATCGCCCCAATCGCGGTATGCATGGCACCCCTCAGCTCCCCATTCCCGGTATGCATGGCACACCTCATCGCCCAAATCCCGGAATGCATGGCACCCCTCATTGCCCCAATCCTGGTAAGCATGGCACCCCTCATCGCCCCAATCCCGGTATACATGGCACCCCTCATCGCCCCAATCCCGGAATTCATGGTACCCCTCATTGCCCTAATCCTGGTATGCATGGCACCCCTCATCGCCCCAAATCCCGGAATGCATGGCACCCCTCATCGCCCCAATCCCGATATGCATGGCACCCCTCATCGCCCCAATCCCGGTATGCATGGCACCCCTCATCGCCCCAATCCCGGTATGCTTGGCACCCCTCATGGCCCCAATCCAGGTATGCATGGCACCCCTCATCGCCCCAATCCCGGAATTCATGGCACCCCTCATTGCCCCATTCCCGGTATGCATGACACCACTCATCTCCCCAATCCCGGTATGCATGGCATCCCTCATCGCCCCCATCCCGGAATTCATGGCATCCCTCATCGCCCTAATCCCGGTATGCATGGCACCCCTCATCGCCCCAATCCCGGTATGCATGGCACCCCTCATCGCCCCAATCCCAGTATGCATAGCACACCTCATCGCCCCAATCCCGGTATGCATGGCACCCCTCATAGCCCCATTCCCGGTATGCATGGCACCCCTCATCGCCCAAATCCCGGAATGCATGGCACCCATCATTGCCCCAATCCCGGTAAGCATGGCACCCCTCATCGCCCCAATCACGGCATACATGGGACCCCTCATCGCCCCAATCCCATAATTCATGGTACCCCTTATTGCCCCAATCCTGGTATGCATGGCACCCCTCATCGCCCCAATCCCGGTATGCATGGCACCCCTCATTGCCCCAATCCCGGTATGCATGGCACCCCTCATCACCCCAATCCCGGTCTTCATGGCACCCCTCATCGCCCCAATCCCGGTATGTATGGCACCTCTCATTGCCCCAATCCCAGTATGCATGGCACAACTCATCGCACCAATCCCGGTATGCATGGCACCCCTCATCGCCCCATTCCCGGTATGCATGGCACACCTCATCGCCCAAATCCCGAAATGCATGGCACCCCTCATTGCCCCAATCCTGGTAAGCATGGCACCCCTCATCGCCACAATCCCGGTATACATGGCACCCCTCATCGCCCCAATCCCGGAATTCATGGTACCCCTCATTGCCCTAATCCTGGTATGCATGGCACCCCTCATCGCCCCAAATCCCGGAATGCATGGCACCCGTCATCGCCCCAATCCCGATATGTATGGCACCCCTCATCGCCCCAATCCCGGTATGCATGGCACCCCTCATCACCCCAAATCCCGGTACGCATGGCACCCCTCATCGCCCCAATCCCGATATGCATGGCACCCCTCATCGCCCCAATCCCGGTATGCATGGCACCCCTCATCGCCCCAATCCCGGTATGCATGGCACCCCTCATCGCCCCAATCCCGGAATGCATGTCACCCCTCTTTGCCCCCATCCCAGAATGCATGGCACCCCTCATCGCCCCAATCCCGGTATGCATGGCACCCCTCATCGCCCCAATCCCGGTATGCATGGCACTCCTCATCGCCCCAATCCCGGAATGCATGGCACCCCTCTTTGCCCCAATCCTGGTAATCATGGCACCCCTCATTGCTCCAATCCCGGTAAGCATGGCACCCCTCACCGCCCCAATCCCGATATGCATGGCACCCCTCATCGCCCCAATCCGGGAATTCATGGTACCCCTCATAGCCCCAATCCTGGTATGCATTTCACACCTCATCGCCCCAATCCCGGTATGCATGGCACCCCTCAGCGCCCCATTCCCGGTATGCATGGCACACCTCATCGCCCAAATCGCGGAATGCATGGCACCTCTCATTGTCCCAATCCTGGTAAGCATGGCACCCCTCATCGCCCCAATCCCAGCATACATGGCACCCCTTATAGCCCCAATCCCGGAATTCATGGTACCCCTCATTGCCCTAATCCTGGTATGCATGGCACCCCTCATCGCCCCAAATCCCGGAATGCATGGCACCCCTCATCGCCCCAATCCCGATATGCATGGCACCCCTCAACGCCCCAATCCCGGTATGCATGGCACCCCTCATCGCCCCAAATCCCGGTATGCATGGCACCCCTCATCGCCCCAATCCCGATATGCATGGCACCCCTCATCGCCCCAATCCCGGTATGCATGGCACCCCTCATCGCCCCAATCCCGGTATGCTTGGCACCCCTCATGGCCCCAATCCAGGTATGCATGGCACCCCTCATCGCCCCAATCCCGGAATTCATGGCACCCCTCATTGCCCCATTCCCGGAATGCATGACACCCCTCATCTCCCCAATCCCGGTATGCATGGCATCCCTCATCGCCCCCATCCCGGAATTCATGGCATCCCTCATCGCCCCAATCCCAGTATGCATGGCACCCCTCATCGCCCCAATCCCGGTATGCATGGCACCCCTCATCGCCCCAATCCCAGTACGCATGGCACACCTCATCGCCCCAATCCCTGTATGCATGGCACCCCTCATCGCCCAATTCCCGGTATGCATGGCACCCCTCATCGCCCAAATCCCGGAATGCATGGCACCCCTCATTGCCCCAATCCCGGTAAGCATGGCACCCCTCATCGCCCCAATCACGGCATACATGGCACCCCTCATCGCCCCAATCCCAGAATTCATGGTACCCCTTATTGCCCCAATCCCGGTATGCACGGCACCCCTCATCGCCCCAATCCCGGTATGCATGGCACCCCTCATTGCCCCAATCCCGGTATGCATGGCACCGCTCATCACCCCAATCCCGGTATGCATGGCACCCCTCATCGCCCCAATCCCGGTATGTATGGCACCCCTCATTGCCACAATCCCAGTATGCATGGCACAACTCATCGCACCAATCCCGGTATGCATGGCACCCCTCAGCGCCCCATTCCCGTTATGCATGGCACACCTCATTGCCCAAATCCCGAAATGCATGGCACCCCTCATTGCCCCAATCCTGGTAAGCATGGCACCCCTCATCGCCCCAATCCCGGTATACATGGCACCCCTCATCGCCCCAATCCCGGAAATCATGGTACCCCTCATTGCCCTAATCCTGGTATGCATGGCACCCCTCATCGCCCCAAATCCCGGAATGCATGGCACCCCTCATCGCCCCAAATTCCGGAATGCATGGCACCCCTCATCGCCCCAATCCCGGTATGCATGGCACCCCTCATCACCCCAAATCCCGGTATGCATGGCACCCCTCATCGCCCCAAATCCCGGTATGCATGGCACCCCTCATCGCCCCAATCCCGATATGCATGGCACCCCTCATCGCCCCAATCCCGGTATGCATGGCACCCCTCATCGCCCCAATCCCGGTATGCTTGGCACCCCTCATGGCCCCAATCCAGGTATGCATGGCACCCCTCATCGCCCCAATCCCGGAATTCATGGCACCCCTCATTGCCCCATTCCCGGTATGCATGACACCCCTCATCTCCCCAATCCCGGTATGCATGGCATCCCTCATCGCCCCCATCCCGGAATTCATGGCATCCCTCATCGCCCCAATCCCAGTATGCATGGCACCCCTCATCGCCCCAATCCCGGTATGCATGGCACCCCTCATCGCCCCAATCCCAGTATGCATGGCACACCTCATCGCCCCAATCCCTGTATGCATGGCACCCCTCATCGCCCAATTCCCGGTATGCATGGCACCCCTCATCGCCCAAATCCCGGAATGCATGGCACCCCTCATTGCCCCAATCCCGGTAAGCATGGCACCCCTCATCGCCCCAATCAAGGCATACATGGCACCCCTCATCGCCCCAATCCCAGAATTCATGGTACCCCTTATTGCCCCAATCCCGGTATGCACGGCACCCCTCATCGCCCCAATCCCGGTATGCATGGCACCCCTCATTGCCCCAATCCCGGTATGCATGGCACCGCTCATCACCCCAATCCCGGTATGCATGGCACCCCTCATCGCCCCAATCCCGGTATGTATGGCACCCCTCATTGCCACAATCCCAGTATGCATGGCACAACTCATCGCACCAATCCCGGTATGCATGGCACCCCTCAGCGCCCCATTCCCGGTATGCATGGCACACCTCATTGCCCAAATCCCGAAATGCATGGCACCCCTCATTGCCCCAATCCTGGTAAGCATGGCACCCCTCATCGCCCCAATCCCGGTATACATGGCACCCCTCATCGCCCCAATCCCGGAAATCATGGTACCACTCATTGCCCTAATCCTGGTATGCATGGCACCCCTCATCGCCCCAAATCCCGGAATGCATGGAACCCATCATCGCCCCAATCCCGATATGCATGGCACCCCTCATCGCCCCAATCCCGGTATGCATGGCACCCCTCATCACCCCAAATCCCGGTATGCATGGCACCCCTCATCGCCCCAATCCCGATATGCATGGCACCCCTCATCGCCCCAATCCCGGTATGCATGGCACCCCTCATCGCCCCAATCCCGGTATGCATGGCACCCTTCATCGCCCCAATCCCGGTATGCATGGCACCCCTCTTTGCCCCAATCCTGGTAAGCATGGCACCCCTCATTGCTCCAATACCGGTAAGCATGGCACCCCTCATCGCCCCAATCCCGATATGCATGGCACCCCTCATCGACCCAATCCCGGAATTCATGGTACCCCTCATAGCCCCAATCCTGGTATGCATTTCACACCTCATCGCCCCAATCCCGGTATGCATGGCACCCCTCAGCGCCCCATTCCTGGTATGCATGGCACACCTCATCGCCCAAATCGCGGAATGCATGGCACCCCTCATTGCCCCAATCCTGGTAAGCATGGCACCCCTCATCGCCCCAATCACAGTATACATGGCACCCCTTATCGCCCCAAACCCGGAATTCATGGTACCCCTCATTGCCCTAATCCTGGTATGCATGGCACCCCTCATCGCCGCAAATCCCGGAATGCATGGCACCCCTCATCGCCCCAATCCCGATATGCATGGCACCCCTCAACGCCCCAATCCCGGTATGCATGGCACCCCTCATCGCACCAAATCCCGGTATGCATGGCACCCCTCATCGCCCCAATCCCGATAAGCATGGCACCCCTCATCGCCCCAATCCCGGTATGCATGGCACCCCTCATCGCCCCAATCCCGGTATGCATGGCACCCCTCATCGCCCCAATCCCGGAATGCATGGCACCCCTCTTTGCCCCAATCCCGGTATGCATGGCACCCCTCATCGCCCCAATCCCGGTATGCATGGCACCCCTCATCGCCCCAATCCCGGTATGCATGGCACCCCTCATCGCCCCAATCCCGGAATGCATGGCACCCCTCTTTGCCCAAATCCTGGTAAGCATGGCACCCCTCATTGCTCCAATCCCGGTAAGCATGGCACCCCTCATCGCCCCAATCCCAGTATGCATGGCACAACTCATCGCCCCAATCCCGGTATGCATGGCACCTCTCAGCGCTCAATTCCCGGTATGCATGGCACACCTCATCGCCCAAATCCCGGAATGCATGGCACCCCTCATTGCCCCAATCCTGGTAAGCATGGCACCCCTCATCGCCCCAATCCCGTTATACATGGCATCCCTCATCGCCCCTATCCCGGAATTCATGGTACCCCTCATTGCCCTAATCCTGGTATGCATGGCACCCCTCATCGCCACAAATCCCGGAATAAATGGCACCCCTCATCGCCCCAATCCCGATATGCATGGCACCCCTCATCGCCCCAATCCCAGTATGCATGGCACCCCTCATCGCAACAAATCCCGGTATGCATGGTACCCCTCATCGCCCCAATCCCGATATGCATGGCACCCCTCATCGCCCCAATCCCGGTATGCATGGCACCCCTCATCGCCCCAATCCCGGTATGCATGGCACCCCTCATCGCCCCAAACCCGGTATGCATGGCACCCCTCTTCGCCCCAATCCCGGTTTGTATGGCACCCCTCATCGCCCCAATCCTGGTATGCAGGGCACACCTCATCGCCCCAATCCCGGTATGCATGGCACCCCTCATCGCCCCAATCCCGGTATGCATGGTACCCCTCATCGCCCCTATCCCGGTATGAAAGGCACCCCTCATTGCCCCAATCCCAGTATGCATGGCACCCCTCATCGCCCCAATCCCATTTTGCATGGCACCCCTCATCGCCCCAATCCCGGTATGTATGGCACCCCTCATCGCCCCAATCCTGGTATGCATGGCACACCTCATCGCCCCAATCCTGGTATGCATGGCACCCCTCATCGCCCCAATCCCGGTATGCATGGCACCCCTCATCGCCAAAATCCCGAATGCATGGCACCTCTCATTGCCCCAATCCTTGTATGCATGGCACCCCTCATCGCCCCAATCCCGGAATTCATGGCACCCCTCATTGCCCCAATCCTGGTAAGCATGGCACCCCTCATCGCCCCAATCCCGGTATGCATGGCACCCCTCATCGCCCCAATCCCGGAATCCATGGTACCGCTCATTGTCCCAATCCCGGTCTTCATGGCACCCCTCATCTCCCCAATCCCGTTATGCATGGCACCATTCATCGCCCCAATCCCGGAATGCATCTCACACCTCATCGCCCCAATCCCGATATGCATGGCAACCCTCGTCGCCCCAATCCCGTTATGCATGGCACCCCTCATCGCCCCAAACCCAGTATGCATGGCACCTCTCATCGCCCCAATCCCGGTATGCATAGCACCCGTCAGCGCCCCAATCCTGGTATGCATGGCACCCCTTATCGCCCCAATCCCAGAATGCATGGCACCCCTCATCGCCCCAATCCTGGTATGCATGTCACCCCTCATCGCCCCAATCCCAGTATGCATGGCACCCCTCATCTTCCCAATCCCAGAATGAACGGTACCCCTCCTTGCCCCAATCCCGGTATGCATGGCACCCCTCATCGCCCCAAACCCGGTATGCATGGCACCCATCATCGCCCCAATCCTGATATGCATGGCACTTCTTATCGCCCCAATCCCAGAATGCATGGCTCCCCTCATCGCCCCAATCCTGGTATGCATGGCACACCTCATCGCCCCAATCCCGGTATGTATTGCACCCCTCTTCTCCCCAAACCCGGAATGCATGGCACCCCTCATTGCCCCATTCCTGGTATGCATGGCACCCCTCATCGCCCCAATCCCGGAATTCATGGCACCCCTCATTGCCCCAATCCCGGTATGCATGACACCCCTCATCACCCCAATCCCGGTATGCATGGCACCCCTCATCGCCCCAATCCCGGAATGCATGGCAGCCCTCTTTGCCCAAATCCTGGTAAGCATGCACCCCTCATTGCTCCAATCCCGGTAAGCATGGCACCCCTCATCGCCCCAATCCCAGTATGCATGGCACAACTTATCGCCCCAATCCCGGTATGCATGGCACCTCTCAGCGCCCCATTCCCGGTATGCATGGCACACCTCATCGCCCAAATCCCGGAATGCATGGCACCCCTCATTGCCCCAATCCTGGTAAGCATGGCACCCCTCATCGCCCCAATCCCGTTATACATGGCATCCCTCATCGCCCCAATCCCGGAATTCATGGTACCCCTCATTGCCCTAATCCTGGTATGCATGGCACCCCTCATCGCCCCAAATCCCGGAATAAATGGCACCCCTCATCGCCCCAATCCCGATATGCATGGCACCCCTCATCGCCCCAATCCCAGTATGCATGGCACCCCTCATCGCCCCAAATCCCGGTATGCATGGCACCCCTCATCGCCCCAATCCCGATATGCATGGCACCCCTCATCGCCCCAATCCCGGTATGCATGGCACCCCTCATCGCCCCAATCCCGGTATGCATGGCACCCCTCATCGCCCCAATCCCGGAATTCATGGCACCCCTCATTGCCCCAATCCCGGTATGCATGGCACCCCTCAACGCCCCAATCCCGGTATGCATGGCACCCCTCATCGCACCAAATCCCGGTATGCATGGCACCCCTCATCGCCCCAATCCCGATAAGCATGGCACCCCTCATCGCCCCAATCCCGGTATGCATGGCACCCCTCATCGCCCCAATCCCGGT
Organism: Phyllobates terribilis; assembly: GCF_046119375.1. Lineage (NCBI taxonomy): Eukaryota > Metazoa > Chordata > Amphibia > Anura > Dendrobatidae > Phyllobates > Phyllobates terribilis. The sequence continues at coordinate 51,076,305 of NW_027362773.1, forward strand.
ATGCATGGCACCCCTCATCGCCCCAATCCCGGAATGCATGGCACCCCTCTTTGCCCCAATCCCGGTATGCATGGCACCCCTCATCGCCCCAATCCCGGTATGCATGGCACCCCTCATCGCCCCAATCCCGGTATGCATGGCACCCCTCATCGCCCCAATCCCGGAATGCATGGCACCCCTCTTTGCCCAAATCCTGGTAAGCATGGCACCCCTCATTGCTCCAATCCCGGTAAGCATGGCACCCCTCATCGCCCCAATCCCAGTATGCATGGCACAACTCATCGCCCCAATCCCGGTATGCATGGCACCTCTCAGCGCTCAATTCCCGGTATGCATGGCACACCTCATCGCCCAAATCCCGGAATGCATGGCACCCCTCATTGCCCCAATCCTGGTAAGCATGGCACCCCTCATCGCCCCAATCCCGTTATACATGGCATCCCTCATCGCCCCAATCCCGGAATTCATGGTACCCCTCATTGCCCTAATCCTGGTATGCATGGCACCCCTCATCGCCACAAATCCCGGAATAAATGGCACCCCTCATCGCCCCAATCCCGATATGCATGGCACCCCTCATCGCCCCAATCCCAGTATGCATGGCACCCCTCATCGCAACAAATCCCGGTATGCATGGTACCCCTCATCGCCCCAATCCCGATATGCATGGCACCCCTCATCGCCCCAATCCCGGTATGCATGGCACCCCTCATCGCCCCAATCCCGGTATGCATGGCACCCCTCATCGCCCCAAACCCGGTATGCATGGCACCCCTCTTCGCCCCAATCCCGGTTTGTATGGCACCCCTCATCGCCCCAATCCTGGTATGCAGGGCACACCTCATCGCCCCAATCCCGGTATGCATGGCACCCCTCATCGCCCCAATCCCGGTATGCATGGTACCCCTCATCGCCCCTATCCCGGTATGAAAGGCACCCCTCATTGCCCCAATCCCAGTATGCATGGCACCCCTCATCGCCCCAATCCCATTTTGCATGGCACCCCTCATCGCCCCAATCCCGGTATGTATGGCACCCCTCATCGCCCCAATCCTGGTATGCATGGCACACCTCATCGCCCCAATCCTGGTATGCATGGCACCCCTCATCGCCCCAATCCCGGTATGCATGGCACCCCTCATCTCCAAAATCCCGAATGCATGGCACCTCTCATTGCCCCAATCCTTGTATGCATGGCACCCCTCATCGCCCCAATCCCGGAATTCATGGCACCCCTCATTGCCCCAATCCTGGTAAGCATGGCACCCCTCATCGCCCCAATCCCGGTATGCATGGCACCCCTCATCGCCCCAATCCCGGAATCCATGGTACCCCTCATTGTCCCAATCCCGGTCTTCATGGCACCCCTCATCTCCCCAATCCCGTTATGCATGGCACCATTCATCGCCCCAATCCCGGAATGCATCTCACACCTCATCGCCCCAATCCCGATATGCATGGCAACCCTCGTCGCCCCAATCCCGTTATGCATGGCACCCCTCATCGCCCCAAACCCAGTATGCATGGCACCTCTCATCGCCCCAATCCCGGTATGCATAGCACCCGTCAGCGCCCCAATCCTGGTATGCATGGCACCCCTTATCGCCCCAATCCCAGAATGCATGGCACCCCTCATCGCCCCAATCCTGGTATGCATGTCACCCCTCATCGCCCCAATCCCAGTATGCATGGCACCCCTCATCTTCCCAATCCCAGAATGAACGGTACCCCTCCTTGCCCCAATCCCGGTATGCATGGCACCCCTCATCGCCCCAAACCCGGTATGCATGGCACCCATCATCGCCCCAATCCTGATATGCATGGCACTTCTTATCGCCCCAATCCCAGAATGCATGGCTCCCCTCATCGCCCCAATCCTGGTATGCATGGCACACCTCATCGCCCCAATCCCGGTATGTATTGCACCCCTCTTCTCCCCAAACCCGGAATGCATGGCACCCCTCATTGCCCCATTCCTGGTATGCATGGCACCCCTCATCGCCCCAATCCCGGAATTCATGGCACCCCTCATTGCCCCAATCCCGGTATGCATGACACCCCTCATCACCCCAATCCCGGTATGCATGGCACCCCTCATCGCCCCAATCCCGGAATGCATGGCAGCCCTCTTTGCCCAAATCCTGGTAAGCATGCACCCCTCATTGCTCCAATCCCGGTAAGCATGGCACCCCTCATCGCCCCAATCCCAGTATGCATGGCACAACTTATCGCCCCAATCCCGGTATGCATGGCACCTCTCAGCGCCCCATTCCCGGTATGCATGGCACACCTCATCGCCCAAATCCCGGAATGCATGGCACCCCTCATTGCCCCAATCCTGGTAAGCATGGCACCCCTCATCGCCCCAATCCCGTTATACATGGCATCCCTCATCGCCCCAATCCCGGAATTCATGGTACCCCTCATTGCCCTAATCCTGGTATGCATGGCACCCCTCATCGCCCCAAATCCCGGAATAAATGGCACCCCTCATCGCCCCAATCCCGATATGCATGGCACCCCTCATCGCCCCAATCCCAGTATGCATGGCACCCCTCATCGCCCCAAATCCCGGTATGCATGGCACCCCTCATCGCCCCAATCCCGATATGCATGGCACCCCTCATCGCCCCAATCCCGGTATGCATGGCACCCCTCATCGCCCCAATCCCGGTATGCATGGCACCGCTCATCACCCCAATCCCGGTATGCATGGCACCCCTCATCGCCCCAATCCCGGAATGCATGGCAGCCCTCTTTGCCCAAATCCTGGTAAGCATGCACCCCTCATTGCTCCAATCCCGGTAAGCATGGCACCCCTCATCGCCCCAATCCCAGTATGCATGGCACAACTTATCGCCCCAATCCCGGTATGCATGGCACCTCTCAGCGCCCCATTCCCGGTATGCATGGCACACCTCATCGCCCAAATCCCGGAATGCATGGCACCCCTCATTGCCCCAATCCTGGTAAGCATGGCACCCCTCATCGCCCCAATCCCGTTATACATGGCATCCCTCATCGCCCCAATCCCGGAATTCATGGTACCCCTCATTGCCCTAATCCTGGTATGCATGGCACCCCTCATCGCCCCAAATCCCGGAATAAATGGCACCCCTCATCGCCCCAATCCCGATATGCATGGCACCCCTCATCGCCCCAATCCCAGTATGCATGGCACCCCTCATCGCCCCAAATCCCGGTATGCATGGCACCCCTCATCGCCCCAATCCCGATATGCATGGCACCCCTCATCGCCCCAATCCCGGTATGCATGGCACCCCTCATCGCCCCAATCCCGGTATGCATGGCACCCCTCATCGCCCCAATCCCGGAATTCATGGCACCCCTCATTGCCCCAATCCCGGTATGCATGGCACCCCTCAACGCCCCAATCCCGGTATGCATGGCACCCCTCATCGCACCAAATCCCGGTATGCATGGCACCCCTCATCGCCCCAATCCCGATAAGCATGGCACCCCTCATCGCCCCAATCCCGGTATGCATGGCACCCCTCATCGCCCCAATCCCGGTATGCATGGCACCCCTCATCGCCCCAATCCCGGAATGCATGGCACCCCTCTTTGCCCCAATCCCGGTATGCATGGCACCCCTCATCGCCCCAATCCCGGTATGCATGGCACCCCTCATCGCCCCAATCCCGGTATGCATGGCACCCCTCATCGCCCCAATCCCGGAATGCATGGCACCCCTCTTTGCCCAAATCCTGGTAAGCATGGCACCCCTCATTGCTCCAATCCCGGTAAGCATGGCACCCCTCATCGCCCCAATCCCAGTATGCATGTCACAACTCATCGCCCCAATCCCGGTATGCATGGCACCTCTCAGCGCTCAATTCCCGGTATGCATGGCACACCTCATCGCCCAAATCCCGGAATGCATGGCACCCCTCATTGCCCCAATCCTGGTAAGCATGGCACCCCTCATCGCCCCAATCCCGTTATACATGGCATCCCTCATCGCCCCAATCCCGGAATTCATGGTACCCCTCATTGCCCTAATCCTGGTATGCATGGCACCCCTCATCGCCACAAATCCCGGAATAAATGGCACCCCTCATCGCCCCAATCCCGATATGCATGGCACCCCTCATCGCCCCAATCCCAGTATGCATGGCACCCCTCATCGCAACAAATCCCGGTATGCATGGTACCCCTCATCGCCCCAATCCCGATATGCATGGCACCCCTCATCGCCCCAATCCCGGTATGCATGGCACCCCTCATCGCCCCAATCCCGGTATGCATGGCACCCCTCATCGCCCCAAACCCGGTATGCATGGCACCCCTCTTCGCCCCAATCCCGGTTTGTATGGCACCCCTCATCGCCCCAATCCTGGTATGCAGGGCACACCTCATCGCCCCAATCCCGGTATGCATGGCACCCCTCATCGCCCCAATCCCGGTATGCATGGTACCCCTCATCGCCCCTATCCCGGTATGAAAGGCACCCCTCATTGCCCCAATCCCAGTATGCATGGCACCCCTCATCGCCCCAATCCCATTTTGCATGGCACCCCTCATCGCCCCAATCCCGGTATGTATGGCACCCCTCATCGCCCCAATCCTGGTATGCATGGCACACCTCATCGCCCCAATCCTGGTATGCATGGCACCCCTCATCGCCCCAATCCCGGTATGCATGGCACCCCTCATCGCCAAAATCCCGAATGCATGGCACCTCTCATTGCCCCAATCCTTGTATGCATGGCACCCCTCATCGCCCCAATCCCGGAATTCATGGCACCCCTCATTGCCCCAATCCTGGTAAGCATGGCACCCCTCATCGCCCCAATCCCGGTATGCATGGCACCCCTCATCGCCCCAATCCCGGAATCCATGGTACCCCTCATTGTCCCAATCCCGGTCTTCATGGCACCCCTCATCTCCCCAATCCCGTTATGCATGGCACCATTCATCGCCCCAATCCCGGAATGCATCTCACACCTCATCGCCCCAATCCCGATATGCATGGCAACCCTCGTCGCCCCAATCCCGTTATGCATGGCACCCCTCATCGCCCCAAACCCAGTATGCATGGCACCTCTCATCGCCCCAATCCCGGTATGCATAGCACCCGTCAGCGCCCCAATCCTGGTATGCATGGCACCCCTTATCGCCCCAATCCCAGAATGCATGGCACCCCTCATCGCCCCAATCCTGGTATGCATGTCACCCCTCATCGCCCCAATCCCAGTATGCATGGCACCCCTCATCTTCCCAATCCCAGAATGAACGGTACCCCTCCTTGCCCCAATCCCGGTATGCATGGCACCCCTCATCGCCCCAAACCCGGTATGCATGGCACCCATCATCGCCCCAATCCTGATATGCATGGCACTTCTTATCGCCCCAATCCCAGAATGCATGGCTCCCCTCATCGCCCCAATCCTGGTATGCATGGCACACCTCATCGCCCCAATCCCGGTATGTATTGCACCCCTCTTCTCCCCAAACCCGGAATGCATGGCACCCCTCATTGCCCCATTCCTGGTATGCATGGCACCCCTCATCGCCCCAATCCCGGAATTCATGGCACCCCTCATTGCCCCAATCCCGGTATGCATGACACCCCTCATCACCCCAATCCCGGTATGCATGGCACCCCTCATCGCCCCAATCCCGGAATGCATGGCAGCCCTCTTTGCCCAAATCCTGGTAAGCATGCACCCCTCATTGCTCCAATCCCGGTAAGCATGGCACCCCTCATCGCCCCAATCCCAGTATGCATGGCACAACTTATCGCCCCAATCCCGGTATGCATGGCACCTCTCAGCGCCCCATTCCCGGTATGCATGGCACACCTCATCGCCCAAATCCCGGAATGCATGGCACCCCTCATTGCCCCAATCCTGGTAAGCATGGCACCCCTCATCGCCCCAATCCCGTTATACATGGCATCCCTCATCGCCCCAATCCCGGAATTCATGGTACCCCTCATTGCCCTAATCCTGGTATGCATGGCACCCCTCATCGCCCCAAATCCCGGAATAAATGGCACCCCTCATCGCCCCAATCCCGATATGCATGGCACCCCTCATCGCCCCAATCCCAGTATGCATGGCACCCCTCATCGCCCCAAATCCCGGTATGCATGGCACCCCTCATCGCCCCAATCCCGATATGCATGGCACCCCTCATCGCCCCAATCCCGGTATGCATGGCACCCCTCATCGCCCCAATCCCGGTATGCATGGCACCCCTCATCGCCCCAAACCCGGTATGCATGGCACCCCTCATCGCCCCAATCCTGGTATGCATGGCACACCTCCTCGCCCCAATCCCGGTATGCATGGCACCCCTCATCGCCCAAATCCCGGTATGCATGGTACCCCTCCTCGCCCCTATCCCGGTATGAAAGGAAACCCTCATTGCCCCAATCCCAGTATGCATGGCACCCCTCATCGCCCCAATCCCGTTTTGCATGGCACCCCTCATCGCCCCAATCCCGGTATGTATGGCACCCCTCATCGCCCCAATCCTGGTATGCATGGCACCCCTCATCGCCCCAATCCCGGTATGCATGGCACCCCTCATCGCCAAAATCCCGAATGCATGGCACCTCTCATTGCCCCAATCCTTGTATGCATGGCACCCCTCATCGCCCCAATCCCGGAATTCATGGCACCCCTCATTGCCCCAATCCCGGTAAGCATGGCACCCCTCATCGCCCCAATCCCAGTATGCATGGCACCCCTCATCGCCCCAATCCCGGAATCCATGGTAACCCTCATTGCCCCAATCCCGGTCTTCATGGCACCCCTCATCGCCCCAATCCCGTTATACATGGCACCATTCATCGCCCCAATCCCGGAATGCATCTCACCCCTCATCGCCCCAATCCCGGAATGCATGGCAACCCTCGTCGCCCCAATCCCGGTATGCATGGCACCCCTCATCGCCCCAAACCCAGTATGCATGGCACCGCTCATCGCCCCAATCCCGGTATGCATAGCACCCGTCAGCGCCCCAATCCTGGTATGCATGGCACCCCTTATCGCCCCAATCCCAGAATGCATGGCACCCCTCATCGCCCCAATCCTGGTATGCATGTCACCCCTCATCGCCCCAATCCCAGTATGCATGGCACCCCTCATCTTCCCAATCCCAGAATGAACGGTACCCCTGCTTGCCCCAATCCCGGTATGCATGGCACCCCTCATCGCCCCAAACCCGGTATGCATGGCACCCATCATCGCCCCAATCCTGATATGCATGGCACTTCTTATCGCCCCAATCCCAGAATGCATGGCTCCCCTCATCGCCCCAATCCTGGTATGCATGGCACACCTCATCGCCCCAATCCCGGTATGTATTCCACCCCTCTTCTCCCCAATCCCGGAATGCATGGCACCCCTCATTGCCCCATTCCTGGTATGCATGGCACCCCTCATCGCCCCAATCCCGGAATTCATGGCACCCCTCATTGCCCCAATCCCGGTATGCATGACACCCCTCATCACCCCAATCCCGGTATGCATGGCATCCCTCTTCACCCCCATCCCGGAATTCTTGGCACCCCTCATCGCCCCAATCCCAGTATGCATGGCACCCGTCATCGCCCCAATCCCGGTATGCATGGCACCCCTCATTGCCCCAATCCCGGTATGCATGGCACCCCTCATCGCCCCAATCCTGGTATGCTTGGCACCCCTCATCGCCCCAATCCCGGTATACATGGCACAACTCATCGCTCCAATCCCGGAATTCATGGCACCCCTCATTGCCCCATTTCCGGTTTGCATGAAACCCCTCATCTCCCCAATCCCGGTTTGCATGGCATCCCTCATCGCCCCCATCCCGGAATTCATGGCATCCCTCATCGCCCCAATCCCGGTATGCATGGCACCCCTCATCGCCCCAATCCCGGTATGCATGGCACCCCTCATCGCCCCAATCCTGGTATGCATGGCACCCCTCATCGCCCTGATTCCGGTATGCATGGCACCCCTCATCTCCCCAATCCCATTATGCATGGCACCCCTCATCTCCCCAATCCTGGTATGCATGGCTTCCCTCATCGTTCCAATACCGGTATGCATGGCACCCCTCATCGCCTCGATCCCGGTATGCATGGCACACCCCATCGCCCTAATCCCGGTATGCATAGCACCCGTTATCACCCCATTCCGCGAATTCATGGTACCCCTCATTGCCCCAATCCTGGTATGCATGGCACCCCTCATCGCCCCAATCCCACTCCAGCCAGGGACATGGTCAGTTGTGCCCGCAGCTGGGAGCACCGTCGAGCAGTCCCCCGGAAATGGGGTGAGTGTGTGTGTGTGCATGCAGCTAACTGAGCCCTGGTCCACACTCCATCCTTACCTGGGAGTGGAATATCACACCTCTGGTTGAGGTGCAATACGCCTGTAGCAACCAAGCCCTCGGGGCGCTACATAAGCATTTTTATTTGTATATGGTCTGCCATGCTGGTATGTGCTGCCCCCCTTCTTGTATTTGTGCTGTCCCCATCCTGTCCCCACCATCCTATTCTGGTATGCATAGCACCACTCACCCCCAATCCTGGTATGCGTGGAACCCCTCACCCCCAATCCTAGTATGCGTGGCACCCCTCATCCCCAATCCTGGTATGTGTGGCACCCCTCATCCCCAATCCTGGTATGTGTCGCACCCCTCATCCCCAATCCTGGTATGCGTGGCACCCCTCACCCCCCAATCCTGGTATGTGTGGTCCCCTCACCCTCCAATCTTTGTATGCGTGGTCCCCTCACCCCCAATCCTTGTATGCGTGGTCCCTTCACCCCCCAATCCTTGTATTCGTGGTCCCCTCACCCTGCAATCCTTGAATGCGAGGTCCCCTCACACCGCAATCCTTGTATGCTTGGAACCCCACAATCATGGTATGCATGGCACCCCACTATCCTGGTATGCGTGGTCCCCTCACCACACAATCCTGGTATGCATGGTACCCCATCCCTCATCCATATCCTGGTATGTATGCTATCCCTCATGCTGGTAAGCATGGGCCGCTAACCCACATCCTGGTATGCATGACACCTCTCATCCCCATCCTGGTATGCATGGCCCCTCATCCAAATCCTGGTATGCATTGCACTCCGAATCCGAATCCCGGTATGCATGGCCCCTCATCCCAAATCCCGGTATGCATGGCACACCTCATCCCCAATCCCGGTATGCATGGCACCCCTCATTGCCCCAATCCCGGAATGCATGGCACCCCTCATTGCCCCAATCCCGGTATGCATGGCACCCCTCATCGCCCCAATCCCGGAATGCATGGCACCCCTCATTGCCCCAATCCCGGTAAACATGGCACCCCTCATCGCCCCAATCCCGGTATGCATCGCACTCCTCATCGCCCCAATCCGGGAATTCATGGTACCCCTCATTGCCCCAATCCAGGTATGCATGCCACCCCTCTTCGCCCCAATCCCGGTATGCATGGCACCCCTCATCGCCCCAATCCCGGTATGCATCGCAGCCCTCATCGCCCCAATCTGGGAATTCATGGTACCCCTCATTGCCCCAATCCAGGTATGCATGGCACCCCTCATCCCCAATCCTGGTATGTGTCGCACCCCTCATCCCCAATCCTGGTATGCGTGGCACCCCTCACCCCCCAATCCTAGTATGTGTGGTCCCCTCACCCTCCAATCTTTGTATGCGTGGTCCCCTCACCCCCAATCCTTGTATGCGTGGTCCCTTCACCCCCCAATCCTTGTATTCGTGGTCCCCTCACCCTGCAATCCTTGAATGCGAGGTCCCCTCACACCGCAATCCTTGTATGCTTGGAACCCCACAATCATGGTATGCATGGCACCCCACTATCCTGGTATGTGTGGTCCCCTCACCACACAATCCTGGTATGCATGGTACCCCATCCCTCATCCATATCCTGGTATGTATGCTATCCCTCATCCTGGTAAGCATGGGCCGCTAACCCACATCCTGGTATGCATGACACCTCTCATCCCCATCCTGGTATGCATGGCCCCTCATCCAAATCCTGGTGTGCATTGCACTCCGAATCCGAATCCCGGTATGCATGGCCCCTCATCCCAAATCCAGGTATGCATGGCACCCCTCATCCCCAATCCCAGTATGCATGGCACCCCTCATCGCCCCAATCCCGGTATACATTGCATCCCTCATTGTCCCAATCCCAGTATGCATGACACCCCTCATCGCCCCAATCCCGGTATGCATGGCCCCCCTCATCGCCCCAATCCCGGTATGCATGGCACCCCTCATTGCCGCAATCCCGGAATGCATGGCACCCCTCATTGCCCCAATCCCGGTATGCATGGCACCCCTCATCGCCCCAATCCCGGAATTCATGGCACCCCTCATTGCCCCAATCCCGGTAAACATGGCACCCCTCATCGCCCCAATCCCGGTATGCATCGCACTCCTCATCGCCCCAATCCGGGAATTCATGGTACCCCTCATTGCCCCAATCCAGGTATGCATGCCACCCCTCTTCGCCCCAATCCCGGTATGCATGGCACTCCTCATCGCCCCAATCCCGGTATGCATCGCAGCCCTCATCGCCCCAATCTGGGAATTCATGGTACCCCTCATTGCCCCAATCCAGGTATGCATGGCACCCCTCTTCGCCCCAATCCCTGTATGCATGGCACCCCTCATCGCCCCAATCCCGGTATGCATGGCACCCCTCATCGCCCCAATCCCGGCATGCATGGTACCCCTCATTGCCCCAATCCCGGTATGCATGACACCCCTCATCACCCCAATCCCGGTATGCATGGCACCCCTCATCGCCCCAATCCCGGTATGCATGGCACCCCTCATCGCCCCAATCCCGGTATGCATGGCACCCCTCATTGCCCCAATCCCGGTATGCATGGCACCCCTCATCACCCCAATCCCAGTATGCATGGCACAGCTCATCGCCCCAATCCTGGTATGCATGGCACCCCTCATCGCCCCAATCCTGGTATGCATGGCACCTCTCATTGCCCCAATCCCGGTATGTATGGCACCCATCATCGCCCCAATCCCAGTATGCATGGCACACCTCATCGCCCCAATCCCGGTATGTATGGCACCCTTCATTGCCCCAATCCCAGTATGCATGGCACAACTCATCGCCCCAATCCCGGTATGCATGTCACCCCTCAGCGCCCCATTCCCGGTATGCATGGCACACCTCATCGCCCAAATCCCAGAATGCATGGCACCCCTCATTGCCCCAATCCTGGTAAGCATGGCACACCTCATCGCCCCAATCCCGGTATACATGGCACCCCTCATCACCCCAATCCCGGAATTCATGGTACCCCTCATTGCCCTAATCCTGGTATGCATGGCACCCCTCATCGCCCCAAATCCCGGAATGCATGGCACCCCTCATCGCCCCAATCCCGTTATGCATGGCACCCCTCATCGCTACAATCCCAGTATGCATGGCACCCCTCATCGCCCCAATCCCGGTATGCTTGGCACCCCTCATGGCCCCAATCCAGGTATGCATGGCACCCCTCATCGCCCCAATCCCGGAATTCATGGCACCCCTCATTGCCCCATTCCCGGTATGCATGACACCCCTCATCTCCCCAATCCCAGTATGCATGGCATCCCTCATCGCCCCCATCCCGGAATTCATGGCATCCCTCATCGCCCCAAACCCGGTATGCATGGCACCCCTCATCGCCCCAATCCCAGTATGCATGGCACCCATCATCGCCCCAATCCTGGTATGCATGGCACCCCTCATCGCCCCGATCCCGGTATGCATGGCACCCCTCATCGCCCCAATCCTGGTATGCATGGCACCCCTCATCTCCCCAATCCTGGTATGCATGGCTTCCCTCATCGTTCCAATACCGGTATGCATGGCACCCCTCATCGCCCCGATCCCGGTATTCATGGCACCCCTCATCGCCCCAATTCCGGAATTCATGGCACCCCCCATTGCCCCAATCCCGGTAAGCATGGCACCCCCCATCGCCCCAATCCCGGTATGCATATCACCCCTTATCGCCCCAATCCGCAAATTCATGGTACCCCTCATTGCCCCAATCCTGGTATGCATGGCACCCCTCATCGCCCCAATCCCACTCCAGCCAGGGACATGGTCAGTTGTGCCCGCAGCTGGGAGCACCGTCGAGCAGTCCCCCGGAAATGGGGTGAGTGTGTGTGTGTGCATGCAGCTAACTGAGCCCTGGTCCACACTCCATCCTTACCTGGGAGTGGAATATCACACCTCTGGTTGAGGTGCATTACGCCTGTAGCAACCAAGCCCTCGGGGCGCTACATAAGCATTTTTATTCGTATATGGTCTCCCATGCTGGTATGTGCTGCCCCCCTTCTTGTATTTGTGCTGTCCCCATCCTGTCCCCACCATCCTATTCTGGTATGCATAGCACCACTCACCCCCAATCCTGGTATGCGTGGAACCCCTCACCCCCAATCCTAGTATGCGTGGCACCCCTCATCCCCAATCCTGGTATGTGTGGCACCCCTCATCCCCAATCCTGGTATGTGTCGCACCCCTCATCCCCAATCCTGATATGCGTGGCACCCCTCACCCCCCAATCCTGGTATGTGTGGTCCCCTCACCCTCCAATCTTTGTATGCGTGGTCCCCTCACCCCCAATCCTTGTATGCGTTGTCTCTTCACCCCCCAATCATTGTATTCGTGGTCCCCTCACCCTGCAATTCTTGAATGCGAGGTCCCCTCACACCGCAATCCTTGTATGCGTAGTCCCCTCAGCCCCAATCCTTGTATGCTTGGAACCCCACAATCATGGCATGCATGGCACCCCACTATCCTGGTATGTGTGGTCCCCTCACCACACAATCCTGGTTTGCATGGTACCCCATCCCTCATCCATATCCTGGTATGTATGCTATCCCTCATCCTGGTATGCATGGGCCCCTAACCCACATCCTGGTATGCATGACACCTCTCATCCCCATCCTGGTATGCATGTCCCCTCATCCAAATCCTGGTATGCATTGCACTCCGAATCCGAATCCCGGTATGCATGGCCCCTCATCCCAAATCCCGGTATGCATGGCACCCCTCATCACCCCAATCCCGGAATACATTGCACCCCTCATTGTCCCAATCCCAGTATGCATGACACCCCTCATCGCCCCAATCCCGGTATGCATGGCACCCCTCATCGCCCCAATCCCGGTATGTATGGCACCCCTCATCGCCCCAATCCCGGTATGCATGGCACACCTCATCGCCCCAATCCCGGTATGCATGGCCCCCCTCATCGCCCCAATCCCGGTATGCATGGCACCCCTCATTGCCCCAATCCCGGAATGCATGGCACCCCTCATTGCCCCAATCCCGGTATGCATGGCACCCCTCATCGCCCCAATCCCGGAATTCACATCACCCCTCATTGCCCCAATCCCGGTAAGCATGGCACCCCTCATCGCCCCAATCCCGGTATGCATCGCACCCCTCATCGCCCCAATCCGGGAATACATGGTACCCCTCATTGCCCCAATCCAGGTATGCATGGCACCCCTCTTCGCCCCAATCCCGGTATGCATGGCACCCCTCATCGCCCCAATCCCGGTATGCATGGCACCCCTCATCGCCCCAATCCCGGTATGCATGGCACCCCTCATTGCCCCAATCCTGGTATGCATGGCTCCCCTCATCACCCCAATCCCGGTATGCATGGCACCCCTCATCGCCCCAATCCCGGTATGCATGGCACCCCTCATCGCCCCAATCCCGGTATGCATGGCACCCCTCATCGCCACAATCCCGGTATGCATGGCACCCCTCATTGCCCCAATTCCGGTATGCATGGCACCCCTCATCACCCCAATCCCAGTATGCATGGCACACCTCATCGCCCCAGTCCTGGTATGCATGGCACCCCTCATCGCCCCAATCCCGGTATGCATGGCACCCCTCATTGCCCCAATCCCGTATGTATGGCACCCCTCATCGCCCCAATCCCAGTATGCATGGCACACCTCATCGCCCCAATCCCGGTATGCATGGCACCCCTCATCGCCCCATTCCCGGTATGCATGGCACCCCTCATCGCCCAAATCCTGGAATGCATGGTACCCCTCATTGCCCCAATCCCGGTAAGCATGGCACCTCTCATCGCCCCAATCACGGCATACATGGCACCCCTCATCGCCCCAATCCCAGAATTCATGGTACCCCTCATTGCCCCAATCCCGGTATGCATGGCACCCCTCATTGCCCCAATCCTGGTAAGCATGGCACCCCTCATCGCCCCAATCCCGGTATACATGGCACCCCTCATCGCCCCAAACCCGGAATTCATGGTACCCCTCATTGCCCTAATCCTGGTATGCATGGCACCCCTCATCGCCCCAAATCCCAGAATGCATGGCACCCCTCATCGCCCCAATCCCGATATGCATGGCACCCCTCATCGCCCCAATCCCGGTATGCATGGCACCCCTCATCACCCCAAATCCCGGTATGCATGGCACCCCTCATCGCCCCAATCCCGGTATGCATGGCACCCTTCATCGCCCCAATCCCGGTATGCATGGCACCCCTCATCGCCCCAATCCCGGTATGCATGGCACCCCTCATCGCCCCAATCCCGGAATGCATGGCACCCCTCTGTTCCCCAATCCCGGTATGCATGGCACTCCTCATCGCCCCAATCCCGGTATGCATGGCACCCCTCATCGCCCCAATCCCGGTATGCATGGCACCCCTCATCGCCCCATTCCCGGAATGCATGGCACCCCTCTTTGCCCCAATCCTGGTAAGCATGGCACCCCTCATTGCTCCAATCCCGGTAAGCATGGCACCCCTCATCGCCCCAATCCTGGTAAGCATGGCACCCCTCATCGCCCCAATCCCGGTATACATGGCACCCCTCATCGCCCCAATCCCGGAATTCATGGTACCCCTCATTGCCCTAATCCTGGTATGCATGGCACCCCTCATCGCCCCAAATCCCGGAATGCATGGCACCCCTCATCGCCCCAATCCCGATATGCATGGCACCCCTCAACGCCCCAATCCCGGTATGCATGACACCCCTCATCGCCCCAAATCCCGGTATGCATGGCACCCCTCATCGCCCCAATCCTGATATGCATGGCACCCCTCATTGCCCCAATCCCGGTATGCATGGCACCCCTCATCGCCCCAATCCCGGTATGCATGGCACCCCTCATCGCCCCAATCCCGGAATGCATGGCACCCCTCTTTGCCCCAATCCCGGTATGCATGGCACCCCTCATCGCCCCAATCCCGGTATGCATGGCACCCCTCATCACCCCAATCCTGGTATGCATGGCACCCCTCATCGCCCCAATCCCGGAATGCATGGCACCCCTCTTTGCCCCAATCCTGGTAAGCATGGCACCCCTCATTGCTCCAATCCCGGTAAGCATGGCACCCCTCATCGCCCTAATCCCAGTATGCATGGCACAACTCATCGCCCCAATCCCGGTATGCATGGCACCCCTCAGCGCCCCATTCGCGGTATGCATGGCACACCTCATCGCCCAAATCCTGGTAAGCATGGCACCCCTCATCGCCCAAATCCCGGTATACATGGCACCCCTCATCGCCCCAATCCCGGAATTCATGGTACCCCTCATTGCCCTAATCCTGGTATGCATGGCACCCCTCATCGCCCCAAATCCCGGAATGCATGGCACCCCTCATCGCTCCAATCCCGATATGCATGGCACCCCTCATCGCCCCAATCCCGGTATGCATGGCACCCCTCATCGCCCCAAATCCCGGTATGCATGTCACCCATCATCGCCCCAATCCCGATATGCATGGCACCCCTCATCGCCCCAATCCCGGTATGCATGGCACCCCTCATCGCCTAATCCCGGTATGCATGGCACCCCTCATCGCCCCAATCCCGGAATGCATGGCACCCCTCTTTGCCCCAATTTCGGTATGCATGGCACCCCTCATCGCCCCAATCCCGGTATGCATAGCACCCCTCATCGCCCCAATCCCGGTATGCATAGCACCCCTCATCGCCCCAATCCCGGAATACATGGCACCCCTCTTTGTCCCAATCCTGGTAAGCATGGCACCCCTCATTGCTCCAATCCCGGTAAGCATGGCACCCCTCATCGCCCCAATCCCGGTATGCATGGCACCCCTCATCGCCTCAATCCCGGAATTCATGGTACCCCTCATAGCCCCAATCCTGGTATGCATTTCATACCTCATCGCCCCAATCATGGTATGCATGGCACCCCTCAGCGCCCCAAATCCCGGTATGCATGGCACCCCTCATCGCCCCAAATCCCGGAATGCATGGCACCCCTCATTGCCCCAATCCTGGTAATCATGGCACCCCTCATCGCCCCAATCCCGGTATACATGGCACCCCTCATCGCCCCAATCCCGGAATTCATGGTACCCCTCATTGCCCTAATCCTGGTATGCATGGCACCCCTCATTGCCCCAAATCCCGGAATGAATGGCACGCCTCATCGCCCCAATCCCGATATGCATGGCACACCTCATCGCCCCAATCCCGGTATGCATGGCACCCCTCATCGCCCCAAATCCCGGTATGCATGGCACCCCTCATCGCCCCAATCTCGATATGCATGGCACCCCTCATCGCCCCAATCCCGGTATGCATGGCACCCCTCATCGCCCTAATCCCGGTATGCATGGCACCCCTCATCGCCCCAATCCCGGAATGCATGGTACCCCTCTTTGCCCCAATCCCGGTATGCATGGCACCCCTCATCGCCCCAATTCCGGAATGTATGGCACCCCTCTTTGCCCCAATCCCGTAATGCATGTCACCCCTCATCGCCCCAATCCCTTTATGCATGGCACCCCTCATCGCCCCAATCCTGGTATGCATGGCACCCCTCATCGCCCCAATCCCGGAATGCATGGCACCCCTCTTTGCCCCAATCCTGGTAAGCATGGCACCCCTCATTGCTCCAATCCCGGTATGCATGGCTCCCCTCATCACCCCAATCCCGGTATGCATGGCACCCCTCATCGCCCCAATCCCGGTATGCATGGCACCCCTCATCGCCCCAATCCCGGTATGCATGGCACCCCTCATCGCCCCAATCCCGGTATGCATGGCACCCTTCATTGCCCCAATTCCGGTATGCATGGCACCCCTCATCACCCCAATCCCTGTATGCATGGCACACCTCATCGCTCCAATCCTGGTATGCATGGCACCCCTCATCGCCCCAATCCCGGTATGCATGGCACCCCTCATTGCCCAAATCCCGTATGTATGGCACCCCTCATCGCCCCAATCCCAGTATGCATGGCACACCTCATCGCCCCAATCCCGGTATGCATGGCACCCCTCATCGCCCCATTCCTGGTATGCATGGCACCCCTCATCGCCCAAATCCTGGAATGCATGGCACCCCTCATTGCCCCAATCCCGGTAATCATGGCACCCCTCATCGCCCCAATCACGGCATACATGGCACCCCTCATCGCCCCAATCCCAGAATTCATGGTACCCCTCATTGCCCCAATCCCGGTATGCATGGCACCCCTCATCGCCCCAATCCCGGTATGCATGGCACCCCTCATCGCCCCAATCCCGGTATGCATGGCACCCCTCAGCGCCCCATTCCCGGTATGCATGGCACACCTCATCGCCCAAATCCCGGAATGTATGGCACCCCTCATTGCCCCAATCCTGGTAAGCATGGCACCCCTCATCGCCCCAATCCCGGTATACATGGCACCCCTCATCGCCCCAATCCCGGAATTCATGGTACCCCTCATTGCCCTAATCCTGGTATGCATGGCACCCCTCATCGCCCCAAATCCCAGAATGCATGGCACCCCTCATCGCCCCAATCCCGATATGCATGGCACCCCTCATCATCCCAATCCCGGTATGCATGGCACCCCTCATCACCCCAAATCCCGGTATGCATGGCACCCCTCATCGCCCCAATCCCGGTATGCATGGCACCCCTCATCGCCCCAATCCCGGAATGCATGGCACCCCTCTGTTCCCCAATCCCGGTATGCATGGCACTCCTCATCGCCCCAATCCCGGTATGCATGGCACAACTCATCGCCCCAATCCCGGTATGCATGGCACCCCTCAGCGCCCCATTCGCGGTATGCATGGCACACCTCATCGCCCAAATCCTGGTAAGCATGGCACCCCTCATCGCCCCAATCCCGGTATACATGGCACACCTCATCGCCCCAATCCCGGAATTCATGGTACCCCTCATTGCCCTAATCCTGGTATGCATGGCACCCCTCATCGCCCCAAATCCCGGAATGCATGGCACCCCTCTTTGCCCCAATTCCGGTATGCATGGCACCCCTCATCGCCCCAATCCCGGTATGCATGGCACCTCTCATCGCCCCAATCCCGGTATGCATAGCACCCCTCATCGCCCCAATCCCGGAATGCATGGCACCCCTCTTTGCCCCAATCCTGGTAAGCATGGCACCCCTCATTGCTCCAATCCCGGTAAGCATGGCACCCCTCATCGCCCCAATCCCGGTATGCATGGCACCCCTCATCGCCCCAATCCTGGAATTCATGGTACCCCTCATAGCCCCAATCCTGGTATGCATTTCATACCCCATCGCCCCAATCCCGATATGCATGGCACCCCTCATCGCCCCAATCCCGGTATGCATGGCACCCCTCATCGCCCCAATCCCGGTATGCATGGCACCCCTCATCGCCCCAATCCCGATATGCATGGCACCCCTTATCGCCCCAATCCCGGTATGCATGGCACCCCTCATTGCCTAATCCCGGTATGCATGGCACCCCTCATCGCCCCAATCCCGGAATGCATGGCACCCCTCTTTGCCCCAATCCTGGTAAGCATGGCACCCCTCATTGCTCCAATCCCGGTAAGCATGGCACCCCTCATCGCCCCAATCCCGGTATGCATGGCACCCCTCATCGCCCCAATCCTGGAATTCATGGTACCCCTCATAGCCCCAATCCTGGTATGCATTTCATACCCCATCGCCCCAATCCCGATATGCATGGCACCCCTCATCGCCCCAATCCCGGTATGCATGGCACCCCTCATCGCCCCAATCCCGGTATGCATGGCACCCCTCATCGCCCCAATCCCGATATGCATGGCACCCCTTATCGCCCCAATCCCGGTATGCATGGCACCCCTCATCGCCTAATCCCGGTATGCATGGCACCCCTCATCGCCCCAATCCCGGAATGCATGGCACCCCTCTTTGCCCCAATTCCGGTATGCATGGCACCCCTCATCGCCCCAATCCCGGTATGCATGGCACCCCTCATCGCCCCAATCCCGGTATGCATAGCACCCCTCATCGCCCCAATCCCGGAATGCATGGCACCCCTCTTTGCCCCAATCCTGGTAAGCATGGCACCCCTCATTGCTCCAATCCCGGTAAGCATGGCACCCCTCATCGCCCCAATCCCGGTATTCATGGCACCCCTCATCGCCACAATCCCGGAATTCATGGTACCCCTCATAGCCCCAACCCTGGTATGCATTTCATACCTCATCGCCCCAATCATGGTAGGCATGGCACCCCTCAGCGCCACATTCCCGGTATGCATGGCACACCTTATCGCCCAAATCCCGGAATGCATGGCACCCCTCATTGCCCCAATCCTGGTAATCATGGCACCCCTCATCGCCCCAATCCCGGTATACATGGCACCCCTCATCGCCCCAATCCCGGAATTCATGGTACCCCTCATTGCCCTAATCCTGGTATGCATGGCACCCCTCATTGCCCCAAATCCCGGAATGCATGGCACGCCTCATCGCCCCAATCCCGATATGCATGGCACACCTCATCGCCCCAATCCCGGTATGCATGGCACCCCTCATCGCCCCAAATCCCGGTATGCATGGCACCCCTCATCGCCCCAATCCCGATATGCATGGCACCCCTCATCGCCCCAAACCCGGTATGCATGGCTCCCCTCATCGCCCTAATCCCGGTATGCATGGCACCCCTCATCGCCCCAATCCTGGAATGCATGGCACCCCTCATAGCCCCAATCCTGGTATGCATTTCACCCCTCATCGCCCCAATCCCGGTATGCATGGCACCCCTCATCGCCCAAATCCCCGAATGTATGGCACCCCTCTTTGCCCCAATCCTGGTAAGCATGGCACACCTCATTGCTCCAATCCCGGTAAGCATGGCACCCCTCATCGCCCCAATCCCGGTATGCATGGCACCCCTCATCGCCCCAATCCTGGAATTCATGGTACCCCTCATAGCCCCAATCCTGGTATGCATTTCACACCTCATCGCCCCAATCCCAGTATGCATGGCACCCTTCATCGCCCCAATCCCGGAATTCATGGCACCCCTCATTGCCCCAATCCCAGTATGCATGGCACCCCTCATCGCCCCAATCCCGGTATGCATGGCACCCCTCATCGCCCCAATCCCGGTATGCATGGCACCCCTCATCGCCCAAATCCTGGTATGCATGGCACCTCTCGTTGCCAAAATCCCGGAATGCATGGCACCCCTCATTGCCCCAATCCTGGTATGCATGGCACCCCTCGTCACCCCCATCCCGGAATTCATGGCACCCCTCATCGCCCCAATCCCGGTATGCATGGCACCTGTCATCGCCCCAATCCCGATATGCATGGCACCCCTCATTGCCCCAATTCCGGTATGCATGGCACCCCTCATCGCCCCAATCCCGGTATGCATGGCACACCTCATCGCTCCAATCCTGGTATGCATGGCACCCCTCATCGCCCCAATCCCGGTATGCATGGCACCCCTCATTGCCCAAATCCCGTATGTATGGCACCCCTCATCGCCCCAATCCCAGTATGCATGGCACACCTCATCGCCCCAATCCCGGTATGCATGGCACCCCTCATCGCCCCATTCCTGGTATGCATGGCACCCCTCATCGCCCAAATCCTGGAATGCATGGCACCCCTCATTGCCCCAATCCCGGTAAGCATGGCACCCCTCATCGCCCCAATCACGGCATACATGGCACCCCTCATCGCCCCAATCCCAGAATTCATGGTACCCCTCATTGCCCCAATCCCGGTATGCATGGCACCCCTCATCGCCCCAATCCCGGTATGCATGGCACCCCTCATCGCCCCAATCCCGGTATGCATGGCACCCCTCAGCGCCCCATTCCCGGTATGCATGGCACACCTCATCGCCCAAATCCCGGAATGTATGGCACCCCTCATTGCCCCAATCCTGGTAAGCATGGCACCCCTCATCGCCCCAATCCCGGTATACATGGCACCCCTCATCGCCCCAATCCCGGAATTCATGGTACCCCTCATTGCCCTAATCCTGGTATGCATGGCACCCCTCATCGCCCCAAATCCCAGAATGCATGGCACCCCTCATCGCCCCAATCCCGATATGCATGGCACCCCTCATCATCCCAATCCCGGTATGCATGGCACCCCTCATCACCCCAAATCCCGGTATGCATGGCACCCCTCATCGCCCCAATCCCGGTATGCATGGCACCCCTCATCGCCCCAATCCCGGAATGCATGGCACCCCTCTGTTCCCCAATCCCGGTATGCATGGCACTCCTCATCGCCCCAATCCCGGTATGCATGGCACAACTCATCGCCCCAATCCCGGTATGCATGGCACCCCTCAGCGCCCCATTCGCGGTATGCATGGCACACCTCATCGCCCAAATCCTGGTAAGCATGGCACCCCTCATCGCCCCAATCCCGGTATACATGGCACCCCTCATCGCCCCAATCCCGGAATTCATGGTACCCCTCATTGCCCTAATCCTGGTATGCATGGCACCCCTCATCGCCCCAAATCCCGGAATGCATGGCACCCCTCTTTGCCCCAATTCCGGTATGCATGGCACCCCTCATCGCCCCAATCCCGGTATGCATGGCACCTCTCATCGCCCCAATCCCGGTATGCATAGCACCCCTCATCGCCCCAATCCCGGAATGCATGGCACCCCTCTTTGCCCCAATCCTGGTAAGCATGGCACCCCTCATTGCTCCAATCCCGGTAAGCATGGCACCCCTCATCGCCCCAATCCCGGTATGCATGGCACCCCTCATCGCCCCAATCCTGGAATTCATGGTACCCCTCATAGCCCCAATCCTGGTATGCATTTCATACCCCATCGCCCCAATCCCGATATGCATGGCACCCCTCATCGCCCCAATCCCGGTATGCATGGCACCCCTCATCGCCCCAATCCCGGTATGCATGGCACCCCTCATCGCCCCAATCCCGATATGCATGGCACCCCTTATCGCCCCAATCCCGGTATGCATGGCACCCCTCATCGCCTAATCCCGGTATGCATGGCACCCCTCATCGCCCCAATCCCGGAATGCATGGCACCCCTCTTTGCCCCAATCCTGGTAAGCATGGCACCCCTCATTGCTCCAATCCCGGTAAGCATGGCACCCCTCATCGCCCCAATCCCGGTATGCATGGCACCCCTCATCGCCCCAATCCTGGAATTCATGGTACCCCTCATAGCCCCAATCCTGGTATGCATTTCATACCCCATCGCCCCAATCCCGATATGCATGGCACCCCTCATCGCCCCAATCCCGGTATGCATGGCACCCCTCATCGCCCCAATCCCGGTATGCATGGCACCCCTCATCGCCCCAATCCCGATATGCATGGCACCCCTTATCGCCCCAATCCCGGTATGCATGGCACCCCTCATCGCCTAATCCCGGTATGCATGGCACCCCTCATCGCCCCAATCCCGGAATGCATGGCACCCCTCTTTGCCCCAATTCCGGTATGCATGGCACCCCTCATCGCCCCAATCCCGGTATGCATGGCACCCCTCATCGCCCCAATCCCGGTATGCATAGCACCCCTCATCGCCCCAATCCCGGAATGCATGGCACCCCTCTTTGCCCCAATCCTGGTAAGCATGGCACCCCTCATTGCTCCAATCCCGGTAAGCATGGCACCCCTCATCGCCCCAATCCCGGTATTCATGGCACCCCTCATCGCCACAATCCCGGAATTCATGGTACCCCTCATAGCCCCAACCCTGGTATGCATTTCATACCTCATCGCCCCAATCATGGTAGGCATGGCACCCCTCAGCGCCACATTCCCGGTATGCATGGCACACCTCATCGCCCAAATCCCGGAATGCGTGGCACCCCTCATTGCCCCAATCCTGGTAATCATGGCACCCCTCATCGCCCCAATCCCGGTATACATGGCACCCCTCATCGCCCCAATCCCGGAATTCATGGTACCCCTCATTGCCCTAATCCTGGTATGCATGGCACCCCTCATTGCCCCAAATCCCGGAATGCATGGCACGCCTCATCGCCCCAATCCCGATATGCATGGCACACCTCATCGCCCCAATCCCGGTATGCATGGCACCCCTCATCGCCCCAAATCCCGGTATGCATGGCACCCCTCATCGCCCCAATCCCGATATGCATGGCACCCCTCATCGCCCCAATCCCGGTATGCATGGCTCCCCTCATCGCCCTAATCCCGGTATGCATGGCACCCCTCATCGCCCCAATCCTGGAATGCATGGCACCCCTCATAGCCCCAATCCTGGTATGCATTTCACCCCTCATCGCCCCAATCCCGGTATGCATGGCACCCCTCATCGCCCAAATCCCCGAATGTATGGCACCCCTCTTTGCCCCAATCCTGGTAAGCATGGCACACCTCATTGCTCCAATCCCGGTAAGCATGGCACCCCTCATCGCCCCAATCCCGGTATGCATGGCACCCCTCATCGCCCCAATCCTGGAATTCATGGTACCCCTCATAGCCCCAATCCTGGTATGCATTTCACACCTCATCGCCCCAATCCCAGTATGCATGGCACCCTTCATCGCCCCAATCCCGGAATTCATGGCACCCCTCATTGCCCCAATCCCAGTATGCATGGCACCCCTCATCGCCCCAATCCCGGTATGCATGGCACCCCTCATCGCCCCAATCCCGGTATGCATGGCACCCCTCATCGCCCAAATCCTGGTATGCATGGCACCTCTCGTTGCCAAAATCCCGGAATGCATGGCACCCCTCATTGCCCCAATCCTGGTATGCATGGCACCCCTCGTCACCCCCATCCCGGAATTCATGGCACCCCTCATCGCCCCAATCCCGGTATGCATGGCACCTGTCATCGCCCCAATCCCGATATGCATGGCACCCCTCATTGCCCCAATTCCGGTATGCATGGCACCCCTCATCGCCCCAATCCCGGTATGCTTGGCACCCTCATGGCCCCAATCCCAGTATGCATGGCACCCCTCATCGCCCCAATCCCGGAATTCATGGCACCCCTCATTGCCCCATTCCCGGTATGCATGACACCCCTCACCTCCCCAATCCCGGTATGCATGGCATCCCTCATCGCCCCCATCCCGGAATTCATGGCATCCCTCATCGCCCCAATACCGGTATACATGGCACCCCACATCGCCCCAATCCCGTTATGCATGCCTCCCCTCATCGCCCAAATCCCGGTATGCATGGCACCTCTCATCGCCCCAATCCGAGAATGCATGGCACCCGTCAGTGCCCCAATCCTGGTATGCATGGCACCCCTTATTGCCACAATCCCAGAATGCATGGCACCCCTCATCACCCCAATCCTGGTATGCATGGCACCCCTCATCGCCCCAATACCAGTATGAATGGCACCCCTCTTCGCCCCAATCCCAGTATGCATGGCACCCCTCATCGCCCCAATCCCGGAATTCATGGCACCCTTCATCGGCCCAATCCCGGAATTCATGGCACCCCTCATTGCCCCAATCCCAGTATGCATGGCACCCCTCATCGCCCCAATCCCGGTATGCATGGCACCCCTCATCGCCCCAATCCCGTTATGTATGGCACCCCTCATCGCCCCAATCCTGGTATGCATGGCACACCTCATCGCCCCAATCCCGGTATGCATGGCACCCCTCATCGCCCAAATCCTGGTATGCATGGCACCTCTCGTTGCCAAAATCCCGGAATGCATGGCACCCCTCATTGCCCCAATCCTGGTATGCATGGCACCCCTCGTCACCCCCATCCCGGAATTCATGGCACCCCTCATCGCCCCAATCCCGGTATGCATGGCACCTGTCATCGCCCCAATCCCGATATGCATGGCACCCCTCATTGCCCCAATTCCGGTATGCATGGCACCCCTCATCGCCCCAATCCTGGTATGCTTGGCACCCTCATGGCCCCAATCCCAGTATGCATGGCACCCCTCATCGCCCCAATCCCGGAATTCATGGCACCCCTCATTGCCCCATTCCCGGTATGCATGACACCCCTCATCTCCCCAATCCCGGTATGCATGGCATCCCTCATCGCCCCCATCCCGGAATTCATGGCATCCCTCATCGCCCCAATACCGGTATACATGGCACCCCTCATCGCCCCAATCCCGTTATGCATGGCTCCCCTCATCGCCCAAATCCCGGTATGCATGGAACCTCTCATCGCCCCAATCCGAGAATGCATGGCACCCGTCAGTGCCCCAATCCTGGTATGCATGGCACCCCTTATTGCCACAATCCCAGAATGCATGGCACCCCTCATCACCCCAATCCTGGTATGCATGGCACCCCTCATCGCCCCAATACCAGTATGAATGGCACCCCTCTTCGCCCCAATCCCAGTATGCATGGCACCCCTCATCGCCCCAATCCCGGAATTCATGGTACCCCTCATTGCCCTAATCCTGTTATGCATGGCACCCCTCATCGCCCCAAATCCCGGAATGCATGGCACCCCTCATCGCCCCAATCCCATTATGCATGGCACCCCTCATCGCCCCAATCCCGGTATGCATGGCACCCCTCATCGCCCCAATCCCGGTATGCTTGGCACCCCTCATGGCCCCAATCCAGGTATGCATGGCACCCCTCATCGCCCCAATCCCGGTATGCATGGCACCCCTCATCGCCCCAATCCCGGTATGCTTGGCACCCCTCATGGCCCCAATCCAGGTATGCATAGCACCCCTTATCGCCCCAATCCGCAAATTCATGGTACCCCTCATTGCCCCAATCCTGGTATGCATGGCACCCCTCATCGCCCCAATCCCACTCCAGCCAGGGACATGGTCAGTTTTGCCCGCAGCTGGGAGCACCGTCGAGCAGTCCCCCGGAAATGGGGTGAGTGTGTGTGTGTGCATGCAGCTAACTGAGCCCTGGTCCACACTCCATCCTTACCTGGGAGTGGAATATCACACCTCTGGTTGAGGTGCAATACGCCTGTAGCAACCAAGCCCTCGGGGCGCTACATAAGCATTTTTATTCGTATATGGTCTCCCATGCTGGTATGTGCTGCCCCCCTTCTTGTATTTGTGCTGTCCCCATCCTGTCCCCACCATCCTATTCTGGTATGCATAGCACCACTCACCCCCAATCCTGGTATGCGTGGAACCCCTCACCCCCAATCCTAGTATGCGTGGCACCCCTCATCCCCAATCCTGGTATGTGTGGCACCCCTCATCCCCAATCCTGGTATGTGTCGCACCCCTCATCCCCAATCCTGGTATGCATGGCACCCCTCACCCCCCAATCCTGGTATGTGTGGTCCCCTCACCCTCCATTCCTTGTATGCGTGGTCCCCTCACCCCCCATCCTTGTATGCGTGGTCCCTTCACCCCCCAATCCTTGTATTCGTGGTCCCGTCACCCTGCAATCCTTGTATGCGAGGTCCCCTCACCCCGCAATCCTTGCATGCGTGGTCCGCTCAGCCCCAATCCTTGTATGCGTGGTACCCCACAATCCTGGTATGCATGGCACCCCACTATCCTGGTATGCGTGGTCCCCTCACCACACAATCCTGGTATGCATGGTACCCCATCCCTCATCCCTATCCTGGTATGTATGCTATACCTCATCCTGGGCCCCTAATCCACATCCTGGTATGCATGACACCTCTCATCCCCATCCTGGTATGCATGGCCCCTCATCCAAATCCTGGTATGCATTGCACTCCGAATCCGAATCCCGGTATGCATGGCCCCTCATCCCAAATCCCGGTATGCATGGCACCCCTCATCCCCAATCCCAGTATGCATGGCACCCCTCATCGCCCCAATCCCGGAATACATTGCACCCCTCATTGTCTCAATCACGGTAGGCATGGCACCCCTCATCACCCCAATCCCGTTATGCATGGCACCATTCATCGCCCCAATCCCGGTATGTATGGCACCCCTAATTGCCCCAATCCCGGTATGCATGGCACCCCTCATCGCCCCAATCCCGGAATTCATGGCACCCCTCATTGCCCCAATCCCGGTAAGCATGGCAGCCCTCATCGCCCCAATCCTGGTATGCATGGCACCCCTCATCGCCCCAATCCGGGAATTCATGGTACCCCACATTGCCCCAATCCAGGTATGCATGGCACCCCTCATCGCCCCAATCCCGGTAAGCATGGCACCCTTCATCGCCCCAATCCCGGTATACATGGCACCCCTCATCGCCCCAATCCCGGAATTCATGGTACCCCTCATTGCCCCAATCCTGGTATGCATGGCACCCCTCATCGCACCAAATCCCGGTATGCATGGCACCCCTCATCGCCCCAATCCTGATATGCATGGCACCCCTCATCGCCCCAATCCCTGTATGCATTGCACCCCTCATCGCCCCAAATCCCGGTATGCATGGCACGCCTCAACGCCCCCATCCTGTTATATATGGCACCCCTCATCGCCCCAATCCCGGTATGCATGGCACACCTCATTGCCCCAATCCCGGTATGCATGGCACCCCTCATCGCCCCAATCCCGGTATGTTTTTCACCCCTCATCTCCCCAATCCCGGAATGCATGGCACCCCTCATTGCCCCATTCCTGGTATGCATGGCACCCCTCATCGCCCCAATCCCGGAATTCATGGCACCCCTCATTGCCCCAATCCCGGTATGCATGACACCCCTCATCTCCCCAATCCCGGTATGCATGGCATCCCTCATCACCCCCATCCCGTAATTAATGGCACCCCTCATCGCCCCAATCCCGGTATGCATGGCACCCGTCATCGCCCCAATCCCGGTATGCATGGCACCCCTCATCGCCCCAATCCCATTATGCATGGCAAACCTCATCGCCCCAATCCCGGTATGCTTGGCACCCCTCATCGCCCCAATCCCTGTATGCATGGCACCCCTCATCGAACCAATCCCGGAATTCAAGGCACCCCTCATTGCCCCATTCCCGGTATGCATGACACCCCTCATCTCCCCAATCCCGGTATGCATGGCATCACACATCACCCCCATCCCTGAATTCATGGCATCCCTCATCGCCCCAATCCCGGTATGCTTGGCACCCCTCATCACCCCCATCCTGGAATTCATGGCACCCCTCATTGCCCCAATCCCGGTATGCATGGCACCCGTCATCGCCCCAATCCCGGTATGCATGGCACCCCTCATTGCCCCAATCCCGATATGCATAGCACCCCTCATCGCCCCAATCCCGGTATGCATGGCACCCATCATCGCCCCAATCCCGGAATTCATGGCACCCCTCATTGCCCCTATCCCGGTAAGCATGGCACCCCTCATCGCCCCAATCCCGGTATGCATGGCACCCCTCATCACCCCAATCCCGGTATGCATGGCACCCCTCATCGCACCAATCCCGGTATGCATGGCACCCCTCATTGCCCCAATCCCGGTATGCATGGAACGCCTCATCACCCCAATCCCGGTATGCATGGCACCCCTCATCGCCACAATCCCGGTATGTATGGCACACCTCATTGCCCCAATCCCAGTATGCATGGCACACCTCATCGCCCCAATCCCGGTATGCATGGCACCCCTCATCGCCCCATTCCCGGTATGCATGGCACCCCTCATCGCCAAAATCCCGGAATGCATGGCACCCCTCATTGCCCCAATCCCGGTAAGCATGGCGCCCCTCATCACCCCAATCCCGGTATACATGGCACCCCTCATCGCCCCAATACCGGAATTCATGGTACCCCTCATTGCCCCAATGCTGGTATGCATGGCACCCCTCATCGCCCCAAATCCCGGTATGCATGGCAACCCTCATCGCCCCAATCCCGATATGCATGGCACCCCTCATCGCCCCAATCCCGGTATGCATGGCACCCCTCATCGCCCCAAATCCCGGTATGCATGGCACCCTTCATCGCCCCAATCCCGATATGCATGGCACCCCTCATCGCCCCAATCCCGGTTTGCATGGCACCCCTCATCGCCCCAATCCCAGTATGCATGGCACCCCTCATCGCCCCAATCCCGGAATGCATGGCACTCCTCTTTGCCCCAATCCCGGTATGCATGGCACCCCTCAACGCCCCAATCCTGGAATTCATGGCACCCCTCATTGCTCTAATCCCGTAAAACATGGCACCCCTCATCACCCCAATCCCGGTATGCAAGGCACCCCTCATCGCCCCAATCTCGGAATTCATGGTATCCCTCATAGCCCCATTCCTGGTATGCATTTCACACCTCATCGCCCCAATCCCGGTATGCATGGCACCCCTCATCGCCCCAATCCCGGTATGCATGGCACCCCTCATCGCCCCAATCCCGGTATGAATGGCACCCCTCATTGCCCCAATCCCAGTATGCATGGCACCCCTCATCGCCCCAATCCCGGTATGCATGGCACCCCTCATCGCCCAAATCCTGTTATGCATGGCACCCCTCATCGCCCCAATCCCGGTATGCATGGCACCTCTCATTGCCCCAATCCCGGTATGCATGGCACCCGTCAGTACCCCAATCCTGGTATGCATGGCACCCCTTATTGCCACAATCCCAGAATGCATGGCACCCCTCATCACCCCAATCCTGGTATGCATGGCACCCCTCATCGCCCCAATCCCAGTATGCATGGCACCCCTCATCGCCCCAATCCCAGTATGCATGGCACCCCTTATCGCCCCAATCCCGGAATGCATGGCACCCCTCATCGCCCCAATCCTGGTATGCATGGCACCCCTCATTGCCCCAATCCCGGTATGCATGGCACCCCTCATCACCCCAATCCCGGTATGCATGGCACCCCTCATCGCCCCAATACCGGTATGTATGGCACCCTTCATTGCCCCAATCCCAGTATGCATGGCACACCTCATCGCCCCAATCCCGGTATGCATGGCACCCCTCATCGCCCCATTCCCGGCATGCATGGCAACCCTCATCGCCCAAATCCCGGAATGCATGGCACCCCTCATTGCCCCAATCCCGGTAAGCATGGCACCCCTCATCGCCCCAATCCAGGTATACATGGCACCCCTCATCGCCCCAATCCCGGAATTCATGGTACCCCTCATTGCCCCAATCCTGGTATGCATGGCACCCCTCATTTCCCCAAATCCCGGTATGCATGGCACCCCTCATCGCTCCAATCCCGATATGCATGGCACCCCTCATCGCCCCAATCCCGGTATGCATGGCACCCCTCATCGCCCCAATCCCGGAATGCATTGCACCCCTCTTTGCCCCAATCCCGGTATGCATGGCACCCCTCAACGCCCCAATCCCGGAATTCATGGCACCCCTCATTGCTCCAATCCCGGTAAGCATGGCACACCTCATCGCCCCAATCCCGGTATGCATGGCACCCCTCATCGCCCCAATCCCGGAATTCATGGTACCCCTCATAGCCCCAATCCTGGTAAGCATTTCACACCTCATCGCCCCAATACCGGTATGCATGGCATCCCTCATCGCCCCAATCCCGGTATGAATGGCACCCCTCATTGCCCCTATCCCAGTATGCATGGCTCAAATCATCGCCCCAATCCCGGTATGCATGGCACCCCTCATCGCCCCCATCCCATTATGTATGGCACCCCTCATAGCCCCAATCCTGGTATGCATGGCACACCTCATTGCCCCAATCCCGGTATGCATGGCACCCCTCATCGCCCAAATCCCGGTATGCATGGCACCCCTCATCGCCCCCATCCCGTTAAGTATGGCACCCCTCATCGCCCCTATCCCGGTATGCATGGCACACCTCATCGCCCCAATCCCGGTATGCATGGCACCCCTCATCGCCCCAATTCCGGTATGCATGGCACACCTCATTTCCCCAATCCCGTTATTCATGGCTCCCCTCATCGCTACAATCCCGGAATGCATGGCACCCCTCATCGCCCCAATCCCGCTATGCATGGCACCCCTCATCGCCCCAATCCCGGTATGCATGGCACCTCTCATCGCCCCAATCCCGGTATGCATGGCACCCGTCAGTGCCCCAATCCTGGTATGCATGGCACCCATTATTGCCACAATCCCAGAATGCATGGCACCCCTCATCGCCCCAATCCTGGTATGCATGGCACCCCTCATCACCCCAATCCCAGTATGCATGGCACCCCTCATCGCCCCAATCCCAGTATGCATGGCACCCCTTATCGCCCCAATCCCGGAATGCATGGCACCCCTCATCGCCCCAATCCTGGTATGCATGGCACCCCTCATCGTCCCAATCCCGATATGTTTTTCACCCCTCATCTCCCCAATCCCGGAATGCATGGCACCCCTCATTGCCCCATTCCTGATATGCATGGCACTCCTCATCGCCCCAATCCCGGAATTCATGGCACCCCTCATTGCCCCAATCCCGGTATGCATGACACCCCTCATCACCCCAATCCCGGTATTCATGGCATCCCTCATCACCCCCATCCCGGAATAAATGGCACCCCTCATCGGCCCAATCCCGGTATGCATGGCACCCCTCATCGCTCCAATCCTGGTATGCATGGCACCCCTCATCGCCCCAATCCCGGTATGCATGGCACCCCTCATCGCTCCAATCCCGGTATGCTTGGCACCCCTCATCGCCCCAATCCCGGTATGCATAGCACCCCTCATCGCCCCAATCCCGGAATTCATGGCACCCCTCATTGCCCCATTCCCGGTATGCATGACACCCCTCATCTCCCCAATCCCGGTATGCATGGCATCCCTCATCGCCCCCATCCCGGAATTCATGGCATCCCTCATCGCCCCAATCCCGGTATGCATGGCACCCCTCATCACCCCCATCCTGGAATTCATGGCACCCCTCATAGCCCCAATCCTGGTATGCATTTCAAACCTCATCGCCCCAATCCCGGTATGCATGGCACCCCTCATCGCCCCCATCCCGGTTTGCATGGCACCCCTCATCGCCCCAATCCCGGTATGCATGGCACCCGTCATCGCCCCAATCCCGGTATGCATGGCACCCCTCATTGCCCCAATCCCGATATGCATAGCACCCCTCATCACCCCAATCCCGGTATGCTTGGCAACCCTCATCGCCCCAATCCCGGTATGCATGGCACCCTTCATCGCCCCAATCCCGGAATTCATGGCACCCCTCATTGCCCCTATCCCGGTAAGCATGGCACCCCTCATCGCCCCAATCCCGGTATGCATGGCACCCCTTATCGCCCCAATCTGGGAATTCATGGTACCCTTCATTGCCCCAATCCAGGTATGCATGGCACCCCTCATCGCCCCAATCCCGGTTTGCATGGCACCCCTCATCGCCCCAATCCCGGTATGCATGGCACCCCTCATCGCCCCAACCCGGTATGCATGGCACCCCTCATTGCCCCAATCCCGGTATGCATGGAACGCCTCATCGCCCCAATTCCTGTATGCATGGCACCCCTCATCGCCCCAATCCCGGTATGTATGGCACCCCTCATTGCCCCAATCCTAGTATGCGTGGCACACCTCATCACCCCAATCCCGGTATGCATGGCACCCCTCATCGCCCCATTCCCGGTATGCATGGCACCCCTCATCGACAAAATCCCGGAATGCATGGCACCCCTCATTGCCCCAATCCCGGTAAGCATGGCACCCCTCATCACCCAAATCCCGGTATACATGGCACCCCTCATCGCCCCAATCCCGGAATTCATGGTACCCCTCATTGCCCCAATGCTGGTATGCATGGCACCCCTCATCGCCCCAAATCCCGGTATGCATGGCACCCCTCATCGCCCCAATCCCGATATGCATGGCACCCCTCATCGCCCCAATCCCGGTATGCATGGCACCCCTCATCGCCCCAATCCCGATATGCATGGCACCTCTCATCGCCCCAATCACGGTTTGCATGGCACCCCTCATCGCCCCAATCCCGGTATGTATGGCACCCCTCATCGCCCCAATCCTGGAATGCATGGCACCCCTCTTTGCCCCAATCCCGGTATGCATGGCACCCCTCAACGCCCCAATCCTGGAATTCAAGGCACCCCTCATTGCTCCAATCCCGGTAAGCATGGCATCCCTCATCGCCTAAAATCCCGGTATGCAAGGCACCCCTCATCGCCCCAATCTCGGAATTCATGGTATCCCTCATAGCCCCAATCCTGGTATGCATTTCAAACCTCATCGCCCCAATCCCGGTATGCATGGCACCCCTCATCGCCCCAATCCCGGTATGCATGGCACCCCTCATCGCCCCATTCCCGGTATGAATGGCACCCCTCATTGCCCCAATCCCAGTATGCATTGCACCCCTCATTGCCCCAATCCAGGTATGCATGGCACCCCTCATCGCCCAAATCCCGGTATGCATGGCACCCCTCATCGCCAAAATCCCGGAAGCATTGCACCCCTCATTGCCCAAATCCTGGTATGCATGGCACCCCTCATCGCCCCAATCCCGGAATTCATGGCACCTCTCATTGCCCCAATCCCAGTATGCATGGAACCCCTCAACGTCCCAATCCCGGTATGCATGGCACCCCTCATCGCCCCATTCCCGGAATCCATGGTACCCTTCATTGCCCCAATCCCTGTATTCATGGCACCCCTCATCACTCCAATCCCGGTATGCATGGCACCCCTCATCGCCCCAATCCCGTTATGCATGGCACCCCTCATCGCCCCAATCCCGGAATGCATGGCACCCCTCATCGCCCCTATCACGGTATGCATGGCACCCCTCATCGCCCCAATCCCAAATTGCATGGCAACCCTCATCCCCCCAATCCCAGTATGCATGGCAACACTCATCGCCCCAATCCGGGTATGCATGGCACCCCTCATCGCCCCAATCCCGGTATGCATGGCACCCCTCATCGCCCCAATCCCGGTATGCATGGCACCCCTCATCGCCCCAATTCCGGTATGCATGGCACCCCTCATCGCCCCAATCCCGTTATTCATGACACGCCTCATCGCCCCAATCCCGGAATGCAATGCACCCCTCATCGCCCCAATCCCGTTATGCATGGCACCCCTCATCGCCCCAATCCCGTTATGCATGGCACCTCTCATCGCCCCAATCCCGGTATGCTTGGCACCCGTCAGTGTCCCAATCCTGGTATGCATGGCACCCCTCTTTGCCCCAATCCCGGTATGCATGGCACCCCTCATCGCCCCAATCCCGGTATGCATGGCACCCCTCATCGCCCCAATCCTGGTATGCATGGCACCCCTCATCGCCCCAATCCCGGAATGCATGGCACCCCTCTTTGCCCCAATCCTGGTAAGCATGGCACCCCTCATTGCTCCAATCCCGGTAAGCATGGCACCCCTCATCGCCCCAATCCCAGTATGCTTGGCACAACTCATCGCCCCAATCCCGGTATGCATGGCACCCCTCAGCGCCCCATTCGCGGTATGCATGGCACACCTCATCGCCCAAATCCTGGTAAGCATGGCACCCCTCATCGCCCAAATCCCGGTATACATGGCACCCCTCATTGCCCCAATCCCGGAATTCATGGTACCCCTCAT
The DNA here is from genome assembly GCF_046119375.1 of Phyllobates terribilis. Lineage (NCBI taxonomy): Eukaryota > Metazoa > Chordata > Amphibia > Anura > Dendrobatidae > Phyllobates > Phyllobates terribilis. Next base: position 51,111,010 of record NW_027362773.1, read on the forward strand.
TGCCCTAATCCTGGTATGCATGGCACCCCTCATCGCCCCAAATCCCGGAATGCATGGCACCCCTCATCGCTCCAATCCCGATATGCATGGCACCCCTCATCGCCCCAATCCCGGTATGCATGGCACCCCTCATCGCCCCAAATCCCGGTATGCATGTCACCCCTCATCACCCCAATCCCGATATGCATGGCACCCCTCATCGCCCCAATCCCGGTATGCATGGCACCCCTCATCGCCTAATCCCGGTATGCATGGCACCCCTCATCGCCCCAATCCCGGAATGCATGGCACCCCTCTTTGCCCCAATTCCGGTATGCATGGCACCCCTCATCGCCCCAATCCCGGTATGCATGGCACCCCTCATCGCCCCAATCCCGGTATGCATAGCACCCCTCATCGCCCCAATCCCGGAATGCATGGCACCCCTCTTTGTCCCAATCCTGGTAAGCATGGCACCCCTCATTGCTCCAATCCCGGTAAGCATGGCACCCCTCATCGCCCCAATCCCGGTATGCATGGCACCCCTCATCGCCTCAATCCCGGAATTCATGGTACCCCTCATAGCCCCAATCCTGGTATGCATTTCATACCTCATCGCCCCAATCATGGTATGCATGGCACCCCTCAGCGCCCCATTCCCGGTATGCATGGCACACCTCATCGCCCAAATCCCGGAATGCATGGCACCCCTCATTGCCCCAATCCTGGTAATCATGGCACCCCTCATCGCCCCAATCCCGGTATACATGGCACCCCTCATCGCCCCAATCCCGGAATTCATGGTACCCCTCATTGCCCTAATCCTGGTATGCATGGCACCCCTCATTGCCCAAAATCCCGGAATGAATGGCACGCCTCAACGCCCCAATCCCGATATGCATGGCACACCTCATCGCCCCAATCCCGGTATGCATGGCACCCCTCATCGCCCCAAATCCCGGTATGCATGGCACCCCTCATCGCCCCAATCCCGGTATGCATGGCACCCCTCATCGCCCTAATCCCGGTATGCATGGCACCCCTCATCGCCCCAATCCCGGAATGCATGGAACCCCTCTTTGCCCCAATCCCGGTATGCATGGCACCCCTCATCGCCCCAATTCCGGAATGTATGGCACCCCTCTTTGCCCCAATCCCGGAATGCATGTCACCCCTCATCGCCCCAATCCCTTTATGCATGGCACCCCTCATCGCCCCAATCCTGGTATGCATGGCACCCCTCATCGCCCCAATCCCGGAATGCATGGCACCCCTCTTTGCCCCAATCCTGGTAAGCATGGCACCCCTCATCGCTCCAATCCCGGTATGCATGGCTCCCCTCATCACCCCAATCCCGGTATGCATGGCACCCCTCATCGCCCCAATCCCGGTATGCATGGCACCCCTCATCGCCCCAATCCCGGTATGCATGGCACCCCTCATCGCCCCAATCCCGGTATGCATGGCACCCTTCATTGCCCCAATTCCGGTATGCATGGCACCCCTCATCACCCCAATCCCAGTATGCATGGCACACCTCATCGCTCCAATCCTGGTATGCATGGCACCCCTCATCGCCCCAATCCCGGTATGCATGGCACCCCTCATTGCCCAAATCCCGTATGTATGGCACCCCTCATCGCCCCAATCCCAGTATGCATGGCACACCTCATCGCCCCAATCCCGGTATGCATGGCACCCCTCATCGCCCCATTCCTGGTATGCATGGCACCCCTCATCGCCCAAAATCCTGGAATGCATGGCACCCCTCATTGCCCCAATCCCGGTAAGCATGGCACCCCTCATCGCCCCAATCACGGCATACATGGCACCCCTCATCGCCCCAATCCCAGAATTCATGGTACCCCTCATTGCCCCAATCCCGGTATGCATGGCACCCCTCATCGCCCCAATCCCAGTATGCATGGCACCCCTCATTGCCCCAATCCCGGTATGCATGGCACCCCTCAGCGCCCCATTCCCGGTATGCATGGCACAACTCATCGCCCAAATCCCGGAATGTATGGCACCCCTCATTGCCCCAATCCTGGTAAGCATGGCACCCCTCATCGCCCCAATCCCGGTATACATGGCACCCCTCATCGCCCCAATCCCGGAATTCATGGTACCCCTCATTGCCCTAATCCTGGTATGCATGGCACCCCTCATCGCCCCAAATCCCAGAATGCATGGCACCCCTCATCGCCCCAATCCCGATATGCATGGCACCCCTCATCATCCCAATCCCGGTATGCATGGCACCCCTCATCACCCCAAATCCCGGTATGCATGGCACCCCTCATCGCCCCAATCCCGGTATGCATGGCACCCCTCATCGCCCCAATCCCGGTATGCATGGCACCCCTCATCGCCCCAATCCCGGAATGCATGGCACCCCTCTGTTCCCCAATCCCGGTATGCATGGCACTCCTCATCGCCCCAATCCCGGTATGCATGGCACAACTCATCGCCCCAATCCCGGTATGCATGGCACCCCTCAGCGCCCCATTCGCGGTATGCATGGCACACCTCATCGCCCAAATCCTGGTAAGCATGGCACCCCTCATCGCCCCAATCCCGGTATACATGGCACCCCTCATCGCCCCAATCCCGGAATTAATGGTACCCCTCATTGCCCTAATCCTGGTATGCATGGCACCTCTCATCGCCCCAAATCCCGGAATGCATGGCACCCCTCTTTGCCCCAATTCCGGTATGCATGGCACCCCTCATCGCCCCAATCCCGGTATGCATGGCACCTCTCATCGCCCCAATCCCGGTATGCATAGCAACCCTCATCGCCCCAATCCCGGAATGCATGGCACCCCTCTTTGCCCCAATCCTGGTAAGCATGGCACCCCTCATTGCTCCAATCCCGGTAAGCATGGCACCCCTCATCGCCCCAATCCCGGTATGCATGGCACCCCTCATCGCCCCAATCCTGGAATTCATGGTACCCCTCATAGCCCCAATCCTTGTATGCATTTCATACCCCATCGCCCCAATCCCGATATGCATGGCACCCCTCATCGCCCCAATCCCGGTATGCATGGCACCCCTCAACGCCCCAAATCCCGGTATGCATGGCACCCCTCATCGCCCCAATCCCGATATGCATGGCACCCCTTATCGCCCCAATCCCGGTATGCATGGCACCCCTCATCGATTAATCCCGGTATGCATGGCACCCCTCATCGCCCCAATCCCGGAATGCATGGCACCCCTCTTTGCCCCAATTCCGGTATGCATGGCACCCCTCATCGCCCCAATCCCGGTATGCATGGCACCCCTCATCGCCCCAATCCCGGTATGCATAGCACCCCTCATCGCCCCAATCCCGGAATGCATGGCACCCCTCTTTGCCCCAATCCTGGTAAGCATGGCACCCCTCATTGCTCCAATCCCGGTAAGCATGGGACCCCTCATCGCCCCAATCCCGGTATGCATGGCACCCCTCATCGCCACAATCCCGGAATTCATGGTACCCCTCATAGCCCCAACCCTGGTATGCATTTCATACCTCATCGCCCCAATCATGGTAGGCATGGCACCCCTCAGCGCCACATTCCCGGTATGCATGGCACACCTCATCGCCCAAATCCCGGAATGCATGGCACCCCTCATTGCCCCAATCCTGGTAATCATGGCACCCCTCATCGCCCCAATCCCGGTATACATGGCACCCCTCATCGCCCCAATCCCGGAATTCATGGTACCCCTCATTGCCCTAATCCTGGTATGCATGGCACCCCTCATTGCCCCAAATCCCGGAATGCATGGCAAGCCTCATCGCCCCAATCCCGATATGCATGGCACACCTCATCGCCCCAATCCCGGTATGCATGGCACCCCTCATCGCCCCAAATCCCTGTATGCATGGCACCCCTCATCGCCCCAATCCCGATATGCATGGCACCCCTCATCGCCCCAATCCCGGTATGCATGGCTCCCCTCATCGCCCTAATCCCGCTATGCATGGCACCCCTTATCGCCCCAATCCTGGAATGCATGGCACCCCTCTTTGCCCCAATCCCGGTATGCATGGCACCCCTCATCGCCCAAATCCCCGAATGTATGGCACCCCTCTTTGCCCCAATCCTGGTAAGCATGGCACACCTCATTGCTCCAATCCCGGTAAGCATGGCACACCTCATCGCCCCAATCCCGGTATGCATGGCACCCCTCATCGCCCCAATCCTGGAATTCATGGTACCCCTTATAGCCCCAATCCTGGTATGCATTTCACACCTCATCGCCCCAATCCCAGTATGCATGGCACCCTTCATCGCCCCAATCCCGGAATTCATGGCACCCCTCATTGCCCCAATCCCAGTATGCATGGCACCCCTCATCGCCCCAATCCCGGTATGCATGGCACCCCTCATCGCCCCAATCCCGTTATGTATGGCACCCCTCATCGCCCCAATCCTGGTATGCATGGCACACCTCATCGCCCCAATCCCGGTATGCATGGCACCCCTCATCGCCCAAATCCTGGTATGCATGGCACCTCTCGTTGCCAAAATCCCGGAATGCATGGCACCCCTCATTGCCCCAATCCTGGTATGCATGGCACCCCTCGTCACCCCCATCCCGGAATTCATGGCACCCCTCATCGCCCCAATCCCGGTATGCATGGCACCTGTCATCGCCCCAATCCCGATATGCATGGCACCCCTCATTGCCCCAATTCCGGTATGCATGGCACCCCTCATCGCCCCAATCCCGGTATGCTTGGCACCCTCATGGCCCCAATCCCAGTATGCATGGCACCCCTCATCGCCCCAATCCCGGAATTCATGGCACCCCTCATTGCCCCATTCCCGGTATGCATGACACCCCTCATCTCCACAATCCCGGTATGCATGGCATCCCTCATCGCCCCCATCCCGGAATTCATGGCATCCCTCATCGCCCCAATACCGGTATAAATGGCACCCCTCATCGCCCCAATCCCGTTATGCATGGCTCCCCTCATCGCCCAAATCCCGGTATGCATGGCACCTCTCATCGCCCCAATCCGAGAATGCATGGCATCCGTCAGTGCCCCAATCCTGGTATGCATGGCACCCCTTATTGCCACAATCCCAGAATGCATGGCACCCCTCATCACCCCAATCCTGGTATGCATGGCACCCCTCATCGCCCCAATACCAGTATGAATGGCACCCCTCTTCGCCCCAATACCAGTATGAATGGCACCCCTCATCGCCCCAATCCCGGAATTCATGGTACCCCTCATTGCCCTAATCCTGATATGCATGGCACCCCTCATCGCCCCAAATCCCGGAATGCATGGCACCCCTCATCGCCCCAATCCCGTTATGCATGGCACCCCTCATCGCCCCAATCCCGGTATGCATGGCACCCCTCATCGCCCCAATCCCGGTATGCTTGGCACCCCTCATGGCCCCAATCCAGGTATGCATGGCACCCCTCATCGCCCCAATCCCGGTATGCATGGCACCCCTCATCGCCCCAATCCCGGTATGCTTGGCACCCCTCATGGCCCCAATCCAGGTATGCATAGCACCCCTTATCGCCCCAATCCGCAAATTCATGGTACCCCTCATTGCCCCAATCCTGGTATGCATGGCACCCCTCATCGCCCCAATCCCACTCCAGCCAGCGACATGGTCAGTTTTGCCCGCAGCTGGGAGCACCGTCGAGCAGTCCCCCGGAAATGGGGTGAGTGTGTGTGTGTGCATGCAGCTAACTGAGCCCTGGTCCACACTCCATCCTTACCTGGGAGTGGAATATCACACCTCTGGTTGAGGTGCAATACGCCTGTAGCAACCAAGCCCTCGGGGCGCTACATAAGCATTTTTATTCGTATATGGTCTCCCATGCTGGTATGTGCTGCCCCCCTTCTTGTATTTGTGCTGTCCCCATCCTGTCCCCACCATCCTATTCTGGTATGCATAGCACCACTCACCCCCAATCCTGGTATGCGTGGAACCCCTCACCCCCAATCCTAGTATGCGTGGCACCCCTCATCCCCAATCCTGTTATGTGTGGCACCCCTCATCCCCAATCCTGGTATGTGTCGCACCCCTCATCCCCAATCCTGGTATGCGTGGCACCCCTCACCCCCCAATCCTGGTATGTGTGGTCCCCTCACCCTCCATTCCTTGTATGCGTGGTCCCCTCACCCCCCATCCTTGTATGCGTGGTCCCTTCACCCCCCAATCCTTGTATTCGTGGTCCCGTCACCCTGCAATCCTTGTATGCGAGGTCCCCTCACCCCGCAATCCTTGCATGCGTGGTCCGCTCAGCCCCAATCCTTGTATGCGTGGTACCCCACAATCCTGGTATGCATGGCACCCCACTATCCTGGTATGCGTGGTCCCCTCACCACACAATCCTGGTATGCATGGTACCCCATCCCTCATCCCTATCCTGGTATGTATGCTATACCTCATCCTGGGCCCCTAACCCACATCCTGGTATGCATGACACCTCTCATCCCCATCCTGGTATGCATGGCCCCTCATCCAAATCCTGGTATGCATTGCACTCCGAATCCGAATCCCGGTATGCATGGCCCCTCATCCCAAATCCCGGTATGCATGGCACCCCTCATCCCCAATCCCAGTATGCATGGCACCCCTCATCGCCCCAATCCCGGAATACATTGCACCCCTCATTGTCTCAATCACGGTATGCATGGCACCCCTCATCACCCCAATCCCGTTATGCATGGCACCATTCATCGCCCCAATCCCGGTATGTATGGCACCCCTAATTGCCCCAATCCCGGTATGCATGGCACCCCTCATCGCCCCAATCCCGGAATTCATGGCACCCCTCATTGCCCCAATCCCGGTAAGCATGGCAGCCCTCATCGCCCCAATCCTGGTATGCATGGCACCCCTCATCGCCCCAATCCAGGAATTCATGGTACCCCACATTGCCCCAATCCAGGTATGCATGGCACCCCTCATCGCCCCAATCCCGGTAAGCATGGCACCCTTCATTGCCCCAATCCCGGTATACATGGCACCCCTCATCGCCCCAATCCCGGAATTCATGGTACCCCTCATTGCCCCAATCCTGGTATGCATGGCACCCCTCATCGCACCAAATCCCGGTATGCATGGCACCCCTCATCGCCCCAATCCTGATATGCATGGCACCCCTCATCGCCCCAATCCCTGTATGCATTGCACCCCTCATCGCCCCAAATCCCGGTATGCATGGCACGCCTCAACGCCCCCATCCCGTTATATATGGCACCCCTCATCGCCCCAATCCCGGTATGCATGGCACACCTCATCGCCCCAATCCCGGTATGCATGGCACCCCTCATCGCCCCAATCCCGGTATGTTTTTCACCCCTCATCTCCCCAATCCCGGAATGCATGGCACCCCTCATTGCCCCAATCCCGGTATGCATGACACCCCTCATCTCCCCAATCCCGGTATGCATGGCATCCCTCATCACCACCATCCCGTAATTAATGGCACCCCTCATCGCCCCAATCCCGGTATGCATGGCACCCGTCATCGCCCCAATCCCGGTATGCATGGCACCCCTCATCGCCCCAATCCCATTATGCATGGCAAACCTCATCGCCCCAATCCCGGTATGCTTGGCACCCCTCATCGCCCCAATCCCTGTATGCATGGCACCCCTCATCGAACCAATCCCGGAATTCAAGGCACCCCTCATTGCCCCATTCCCGGTATGCATAACACCCCTCATCTCCCCAATCCCGGTATGCATGGCATCCCACATCACCCCCATCCCTGAATTCATGGCATCCCTCATCGCCCCAATCCCGGTATGCTTGGCACCCCTCATCACCCCCATCCTGGAATTCATGGCACCCCTCATTGCCCCAATCCCGGTATGCATGGCACCCGTCATCGCCCCAATCCCGGTATGCATGGCACCCCTCATTGCCCCAATCCCGATATGCATAGCACCCCTCATCGCCCCAATCCCGGTATGCATGGCACCCATCATCGCCCCAATCCCGGAATTCATGGTACCCCTCATTGCCCCAATGCTGGTATGCATGGCACCCCTCATCGCCCCAAATCCCGGTATGCATGGCAACCCTCATCGCCCCAATCCCGATATGCATGGCACCCCTCATCGCCCCAATCCCGGTATGCATGGCACCCCTCATCGCCCCAAATCCCGGTATGCATGGCACCCTTCATCGCCCCAATCCCGATATGCATGGCACCCCTCATCGCCCCAATCCCGGTTTGCATGGCACCCCTCATCGCCCCAATCCCAGTATGCATGGCACCCCTCATCGCCCCAATCCCGGAATGCATGGCACCCCTCTTTGCCCCAATCCCGGTATGCATGGCACCCCTCAACGCCCCAATCCTGGAATTCATGGCACCCCTCATTGCTCTAATCCCGTAAAACATGGCACCCCTCATCACCCCAATCCCGGTATGCAAGGCACCCCTCATCGCCCCAATCTCGGAATTCATGGTATCCCTCATAGCCCCATTCCTGGTATGCATTTCACACCTCATCGCCCCAATCCCGGTATGCATGGCACCCCTCATCGCCCCAATCCCGGTATGCATGGCACCCCTCATCGCCCCAATCCCGTTATGAATGGCACCCCTCATTGCCCCAATCCCAGTATGCATGGCACCCCTCATCGCCCCAATCCCGGTATGCATGGCACCCCTCATCGCCCAAATCCCGTTATGCATGGCACCCCTCATCGCCCCAATCCCGGTATGCATGGCACCTCTCATCGCCCCAATCCCGGTATGCATGGCACCCGTCAGTACCCCAATCCTGGTATGCATGGCACCCCTTATTGCCACAATCCCAGAATGCATGGCACCCCTCATCACCCCAATCCTGGTATGCATGGCACCCCTCATCGCCCCAATCCCAGTATGCATGGCACCCCTCATCGCCCCAATCCCAGTATGCATGGCACCCCTTATCGCCCCAATCCCGGAATGCATGGCACCCCTCATCGCCCCAATCCTGGTATGCATGGCACCCCTCATTGCCCCAATCCCGGTATGCATGGCACCCCTCATCACCCCAATCCCGGTATGCATGGCACCCCTCATCGCCCCAATACCGGTATGTATGGCACCCTTCATTGCCCCAATCCCAGTATGCATGGCACACCTCATCGCCCCAATCCCGGTATGCATGGCACCCCTCATCGCCCCATTCCCGACATGCATGGCAACCCTCATCGCCCAAATCCCGGAATGCATGGCACCCCTCATTGCCCCAATCCCGGTAAGCATGGCACCCCTCATCGCCCCAATCCAGGTGTACATGGAACCACTCATCGCCCCAATCCCGGAATTCATGGTACCCCTCATTGCACAAATCCTGGTATGCATGGCACCCCTCATTGCCCCAAATCCCGGTATGCATGGCACCCCTATTCGCTCCAATCCCGATATGCATGGCACCCCTCATCGCCCCAATCCCGGTATGCATGGCACCCCTCATCGCCCCAATCCCGGAATGCATTGCACCCCTCTTTGCCCCAATCCCGGTATGCATGGCACCCCTCAACGCCCCAATCCCGGAATTCATGGCACCCCTCATTGCTCCAATCCCGGTAAGCATGGCACACCTCATCGCCCCAATCCCGGTATGCATGGCACCCCTCATCGCCCCAATCCCGGAATTCATGGTACCCCTCATAGCCCCAATCCTGGTAAGCATTTCACACCTCATCGCCCCAATACCGGTATGCATGGCATCCCTCATCGCCCCAATCCCGGTATGAATGGCACCCCTCATTGCCCCTATCCCAGTATGCATGGCTCACCTCATCGCCCCAATCCCGGTATGCATGGCACCCCTCATCGCCCCCATCCCATTATGTATGGCACCCCTCATAGCCCCAATCCTGGTATGCATGGCACACCTCATTGCCCCAATCCCGGTATGCATGGCACCCCTCATCGCCCAAATCCCGGTATGCATGGCACCCCTCATCGCCCCCATCCCGTTATGTATGGCACCCCTCATCGCCCCTATCCCGGTATGCATGGCACACCTCATCGCCCCAATCCCGGTATGCATGGCACCCCTCATCGCCCCAATTCCGGTATGCATGGCACCCCTCATTGCCCCAATCCCGTTATTCATGGCTCCCCTCATCGCTCCAATCCCGGAATGCATGGCACCCCTCATCGCCCCAATCCCGTTATGCATGACACCCCTCATCGCCCCAATCCCGGTATGCATGGCACCTCTCATCGCCCCAATCCCGGTATGCATGGCACCCGTCAGTGCCCCAATCCTGGTATGCATGGCACCCATGATTGCCACAATCCCAGAATGCATGGCACCCCTCATCGCCCCAATCCTGGTATGCATGGCACCCCTCATCACCCCAATCCCAGTATGCATGGCACCCCTCATCGCCCCAATCCCAGTATGCATAGCACCCCTTATCGCCCCAATCCCGGAATGCATGGCACCCCTCATCGCCCCAATCCTGGTATGCATGGAACCCCTCATCACCCCAATCCCGATATGTTTTTCACCCCTCATCTCCCCAATCCCGGAATGCATGGCACCCCTCATTGCCCCATTCCTGATATGCATGGCACTCCTCATCGCCCCAATCCCGGAATTCATGGCACCCCTCATTGCCCCAATCCCGGTATGCATGACACCCCTCATCACCCCAATCCCGGTATTCATGGCATCCCTCATCACCCCCATCCCGGAATAAATGGCACCCCTCATCGGCCCAATCCCGGTATGCATGGCACCCCTCATCGCTAAAATCCTGGTATGCATGGCACCCCTCATCGCCCCAATCCCGGTATGCATGGCACCCCTCATCGCTCCAATCCCGGTATGCTTGGCACCCCTCATCGCCCCAATCCCGGTATGCATAGCACCCCTCATCGCCCCAATCCCGGAATTCATGGCACCCCTCATTGCCCCATTCCCGGTATGCATGACACCCCTCATCTCCCCAATCCCGGTATGCATGGCATCCCTCATCGCCCCCATCCCGGAATTCATGGCATCCCTCATCGCCCCAATCCCGGTATGCATGGCACCCCTCATCACCACCATCCTGGAATTCATGGCACCCCTCATAGCCCCAATCCTGGTATGCATTTCACACCTCATCGCCCCAATCCCGGTATGCATGGCACCCCTCATCGCCCCCATCCCGGTTTGCATGGCACCCCTCATCGCCCCAATCCCGGTATGCATGGCACCCGTCATCGCCCCAATCCCGGTATGCATGGCACCCCTCATTGCCCCAATTCCGATATGCATAGCACCCCTCATCACCCCAATCCCGGTATGCTTGGCAACCCTCATCGCCCCAATCCCGGTATGCATGGCACCCTTCATCGCCCCAATCCCGGAATTCATGGCACCCCTCATTGCCCCTATCCCGGTAAGCATGGCACCCCTGATCGCCCCAATCCTGGTATGCATGGCACCCCTCATCGCCCCAATCTGGGAATTCATGGTACCCTTCATTGCCCCAATCCAGGTATGCATGGCACCCCTCATCGCCCCAGTCCCGGTTTGCATGGCACCCCTCATCGCCCCAATCCCGGTATGCATGGCACCCCTCATCGCCCCAATCCCGGTATGCATGGCACCCCTCATTGCCCCAATCCCGGTATGCATGGAACGCCTCATCGCCCCAATCCCTGTATGCATGGCACCCCTCATCGCCCCAATCCCGGTATGTATGGCACCACTCATTGCCCCAATCCTAGTATGCGTGGCACACCTCATCACCCCAATCCCGGTATGCATGGCACCCCTCATCGCCCCATTCCCGGTATGCATGGCACCCCTCATCGACAAAATCCCGGAATGCATGGCACCCCTCATTGCCCCAATCCCGGTAAGCATGGCACCCCTCATCACCCAAATCCCGGTATACATGGCACCCCTCATCGCCCCAATGCCGGAATTCATGGTACCCCTCATTGCCCCAATGCTGGTATGCATGGTACCCCTCATCGCCCCAAATCCCGGTATGCATGGCACCCCTCATCGCCCCAATCCCGATATGCATGGCACCCCTCATCGCCCCAATCCCGGTATGCATGGCACCCCTCATCGCCCCAATCCCGATATGCATGGCACCCCTCATCGCCCCAATCACGGTTTGCATGGCAACCCTCATCGCCCCAATCCCGGTATGTATGGCACCCCTCATCGCCCCAATCCCGGAATGCATGGCACCCCTCTTTGCCCCAATCCCGGTATGCATGGCACCCCTCAACGCCCCAATCCTGGAATTCAAGGCACCCCTCATTGCTCCAATCCCGGTAAGCATGGCATCCCTCATCGCCCCAATCCCGGTATGCAAGGCACCCCTCATCGCCCCAATCTCGGAATTCATGGTATCCCTCATAGCCCCAATCCTGGTATGCATTTCACACCTCATCGCCCCAATCCCGGTATGCATGGCACCCCTCATCGCCCCAATCCCGGTATGCATGGCACCCCTCATCGCCCCATTCCCGGTATGAATGGCACCCCTCATTGCCCCAATCCCAGTATGCATTGCACCCCTCATTGCCCCAATCCAGGTATGCATGGCACCCCTCATCGCCCAAATCCCGGTATGCATGGCACCCCTCATCGCCAAAATCCCGAAATGCATTGCACCCCTCATTGCCCAAATCCTGGTATGCATGGCACCCCTCATCGCCCCAATCCCGGAATTCATGGCACCCCTCATTGCCCCAATCCCAGTATGCATGGAACCCCTCAACGCCCCAATCCCGGTATGCATGGCACCCCTCATCGCCCCATTCCCGGAATCCATGGTACCCTTCATTGCCCCAATCCCTGTATTCATGGCACCCCTCATCACTCCAATCCCGGTATGCATGGCACCCCTCATCGCCCCAATCCCGTTATGCATGGCACCCCTCATCGCCCCAATCCCGGAATGCATGGCACCCCTCATCGCCCCTATCCCGGTATGCATGGCACCTCTCATCGCCCCAATCCCAAATTGCATGGCACCCCTCATCCCCCCAATCCCAGTATGCATGGCAACACTCATCGCCCCAATCCGGGTATGCATGGCACCCCTCATCGCCCCAATCCCGGTATGCATGGCACCCCTCATCGCCCCAATCCCGGTATGCATGGCACCCCTCATCGCCCCAATTCCGGTATGCATGGCACCCCTCATCGCCCCAATCCCGTTATTCATGACACGCCTCATCGCCCCAATCCCGGACTGCAATGCACCCCTCATCGCCCCAATCCCGTTATGCATGGCACCCCTCATCGCCCCAATCCCGGTATGCATGGCACCTCTCATCGCCCCAATCCCGGTATGCTTGGCACCCGTCAGTGCCCCAATCCTGGTATGCATGGCACCCCTTATTGCCACAATCCCAGAATGCATGGCACCCCTCATCACCCCAATCCTGGTATGCATGGCACACCTCATCGCCCCAATCCCGGTATGCATGGCACCCCTCATCGCCCCAATCCCGGTATGAATGGCACCCCTCATTGCCCCAATCCCAGTATGCATGGCACCCCTCATCGCCCCAATCCCGGTATGCATGGCACCCCTCACCGCCCAAATCCCGGTATGCATGGCACCCCTCATCGCCGCAATCCCGTTATGCATGGCACCCCTCATCGCCCCAATCCCGGTATGCATGGCACCTCTCATCGCCCCAATCCCGGTATGCATGGCACCCCTCATCACCCCAATCCTGGTATGCATGGCACCCCTCATCGCCCCAATCCCAGTATGCATGGCACCCCTCATTGCCCCATTCCTGATATGTATGGCACTCCTCATCGCCCCAATCCCGGAATTCATGGCACCCCTCATTGCCCCAATCCCGGTATGCATGACACCCCTCATCACCCCAATCCCGGTATTCATGGCATCCCTCATCACCCCCATCCCGGAATTAATGGCACCCCTCATCGCCCCAATCCCGGTATGCATGGCACCCGTCATCGCCCCAATCCCGGTATGCATGGCACCCCTCATCGCCCCAATCCCGGTATGCATGGCACCCCTCATCGCTCCAATCCCGGTATGCTTGGCACCCCTCATCGCCCCAATCCCGGTATGCATAGCACCACTCATCTCCCCAATCCCGGAATTCATGGCACCCCTCATTGCCTCATTCCCGGTATGCATGACATCCCTCATCTCCCCAAACCCGGTATGCATGGCATCCCTCATCGCCCCCATCCCGGAATTCATGGCATCCCTCATCGCCCCAATCCCGGTATGCTTGGCACCCCTCATCACCCCCATCCTGGAATTCATGGCACCCCTCATAGCCCCAATCCTGGTATGCATTTCACACCTCATCGCCCCAATCCCGGTATGCATGGCACCCCTCATCGCCCCCATCCCGGTTTACATGGCACCCCTCATCGACCCAATCCCGGTATGCATGGCACCCCTCATCGCCCAAATCCCGGTATGCATGGCACCCCTCATCGCCCCCATCCCGTTATGTATGGCACCCCTCATCGCCCCAATCCCGGTATGCATGGCACACCTCATCGCCCCAATCCCGGTATGCATGGCATCCCTCATCGCCCCAATTCCCGTATGCATGGAACCCCTCATCGCCCCAATCCCGTTTTTCATGGCACCCCTCATTGCCCCAATCCCGAAATGCATGGCACCCCTCATCGCCCCAATCCCGTTATGCATGGCTCCCCTCATCGCCCCAATCCCGGTATGCATGGCACCTCTCATCGCCCCAATCCCGGTATGCATGGCACCCGTCAGTGCCCCAATCCTGGTATGCATGGCACCCCTTATTGCCACAATCCCAGAATGCATGGCACCCCTCATCACCCCAATCCTGGTATGCATGGCACCCCTCATCGCCCCAATCCCATTATGCATGGCACCCCTCATCGCCCCAATCCCAGTATGCACGGCACCCTTTATCGCCCCAATCCCGGAATGCATGGCACCCCTCATCGCCCCAATCCTGGTATGCATGGCACCCCTCATCGCGCCAATCCCGGTATGTTTTTCACCCCTCATCTCCCCAATCCCGGAATGCATGGCACCCCTCATTGCCCCATTCCTGGTATGCATGGCACCCCTCATCGCCCCAATCCCGGAATTCATGGCACCCCTCATTGCCCCAATCCCGGTATGCATGACACCACTCATCTCCCCTATCCCGGTATGCATGGCATTCCTCATCACCCCCATCCTGGAATTAATGGCACCCCTCATCGCCCCAATCCCGGTATGCATGGCACCCGTCATCGCCCTAATCCCGGTATGCATGGCACCCCTCATCGCCCCAATCCCGGTATGCATGGCACCCCTCATCGCCCCAATCTCGGTATGCTTGGCACCCCTCATCGCCCCAATCCCGGTATGCATGGCACCCCTCATTGAACCAATCCCGGAATTCAAGGCACCCCTCATTGCCCCATTCCCGGTATGCATGACACCCCTCATCTCCCCAATCCCGGTATGCATGGCATCCCACATCACCCCCATCCCGGAATTCATGGCATCCCTCATCGCCCCAATTACGGTATGCATGGCACCCCTCATCACCCCCATCCTGGAATTCATGGCACACCTCATTGCCCCAATCCCGGTATGCATGGCACCCGTCATCGCCCCAATCCCGGTATGCATGGCACCCCTCATTGCGCCAATCCCGATATGCATAGCACCCCTCATCGCCCCAATCCCGGTATGCTTGGCAACCCTCATCGCCCCAATCCCGGTATGCATGGCACCCTTCATCGCCCCAATCCCGAAATTCATGGCACCCCTCATTGCCCCTATCCCAGTAAGCATGGCACCCCTCATCGCCCCAATCCCGGTATGCATGGCACCCCTCATCGCCCCAATCTGGGAATTCATGGTACCCTTCAATGCCCCAATCCAGGTATGCATGGCACCCCTCATCGCCCCAATCCCGGTATGCATGGCACCTCTCATCGCCCCAATCCCGGTATGCTTGGCACCCGTCAGTGCCCCAATCCTGGTATGCATGGCACCCCTTATTGCCACAATCCCAGAATGCATGGCACCCCTCATCACCCCAATCCTGGTATGCATGGCACACCTCATCGCCCCAATCCCGGTATGCATGGCACCCCTCATTGCCCCAATCCCGGTATGAATGGCACCCCTCATTGCCCCAATCCCAGTATGCATGGCACCCCTCATCGCCCCAATCCCGGTATGCATGGCACCCCTCACCGCCCAAATCCCGGTATGCATGGCACCCCTCATCGCCGCAATCCCGTTATGCATGGCACCCCTCATCGCCCCAATCCCGGTATGCATGGCACCTCTCATCGCCAAAATCCCGGTATGCATGGCACCCGTCAGTACCCCAATCCTGGTATGCATGGCACCCCTTATTGCCACAATCCCAGAATGCATGGCACCCCTCATCACCCCAATCCTGGTATGCATGGCACCCCTCATCGCCCCAATCCCAGTATGCATGGCACCCCTCATTGCCCCATTCCTGATATGTATGGCACTCCTCATCGCCCCAATCCCGGAATTCATGGCACCCCTCATTGCCCCAATCCCGGTATGCATGACACCCCTCATCACCCCAATCCCGGTATTCATGGCATCCCTCATCACCCCCATCCCGGAATTAATGGCACCCCTCATCGCCCCAATCCCGGTATGCATGGCACCCGTCATCGCCCCAATCCCGGTATGCATGGCACCCCTCATCGCCCCAATCCCGGTATGCATGGCACCCCTCATCGCTCCAATCCCGGTATGCTTGGCACCCCTCATCGCCCCAATCCCGGTATGCATAGCACCCCTCATCTCCCCAATCCCGGAATTCATGGCACCCCTCATTGCCCCATTCCCGGTATGCATGACATCACTCATCTCCCCAATCCCGTTATGCATGGCATCCCTCATCGCCCCCATCCCGGAATTCATGGCATCCCTCATCGCCCCAATCCCGGTATGCTTGGCACCCCTCATCACCCCCATCCTAGAATTCATGGCACCCCTCATAGCCCCAATCCTGGTATGCATTTCACACCTCATCGCCCCAATCCCGGTATGCATGGCACCCCTCATCGCCCCCATCCCGGTTTGCATGGCACCCCTCATCGACCCAATCCCGGTATGCATGGCACCCCTCATCGCCCAAATCCCGGTATGCATGGCACCCCTCATCGCCCCCATCCCGTTATGTATGGCACCCCTCATCGCCCCAATCCCGGTATGCATGGCACACCTCATCGCCCCAATCCCGGTATGCATGGCATCCCTCATCGCCCCAATTCCCGTATGCATGGCACCCCTCATCGCCCCAATCCCGTTTTTCATGGCACCCCTCATTGCCCCAATCCCGGAATGCATGGCACCCCTCATCGCCCCAATCCCGTTATGCATGGCTCCCCTCATCGCCCCAATCCCGGTATGCATGGCACCTCTCATCGCCCCAATCCCGGTATGCATGGCACCCGTCAGTGCCCCAATCCTGGTATGCATGGCACCCCTTATTGCCACAATCCCAGAATGCATGGCACCCCTCATCACCCCAATCCTGGTATGCATGGCACCCCTCATCGCCCCAATCCCATTATGCATGGCACCCCTCATCGCCCCAATCCCAGTATGCACGGCACCCTTTATCGCCCCAATCCCGGAATGCATGGCACCCCTCATCGCCCCAATCCTGGTATGCATGGCACCCCTCATCGCGCCAATCCCGGTATGTTTTTCACCCCTCATCTCCCCAATCCCGGAATGCATGGCACCCCTCATTGCCCCATTCCTGGTATGCATGGCACCCCTCATCGCCCCAATCCCGGAATTCATGGCACCCCTCATTGCCCCAATCCCGGTATGCATGACACCACTCATCTCCCCAATCCCGGTATGCATGGCATTCCTCATCACCCCCATCCTGGAATTAATGGCACCCCTCATCGCCCCAATCCCGGTATGCATGGCACCCGTCATCGCCCCAATCCCGGTATGCATGGCACACCTCATCGCCCCAATCCCGGTATGCATGGCACCCCTCATCGCCCCAATCTCAGTATGCTTGGCACCCCTCATCGCCCCAATCCCGGTATGCATGGCACCCCTCATTGAACCAATCCCGGAATTCAAGGCCCCCCTCATTGCCCCATTCCCGGTATGCATGACACCCCTCATCTCCCCAATCCCGGTATGCATGGCATCCCACATCACCCCCATCCCGGAATTCATGGCATCCCTCATCGCCCCAATCCCGGTATGCATGGCACCCCTCATCACCCCCATCCTGGAATTCATGGCACCCCTCATTGCCCCAATCCCGGTATGCATGGCACCCGTCATCGCCCCAATCCCGGTATGCATGGCACCCCTCATTGCGCCAATCCCGATATGCATAGCACCCCTCATCGCCCCAATCCCGGTATGCTTGGCAACCCTCATCGCCCCAATCCCGGTATGCATGGCACCCTTCATCGCCCCAATCCCGAAATTCATGGCACCCCTCATTGCCCCTATCCCAGTAAGCATGGCACCCCTCATCGCCCCAATCCCGGTATGCATGGCACCCCTCATCGCCCCAATCTGGGAATTCATGGTACCCTTCAATGCCCCAATCCAGGTATGCATGGCACCCCTCATCGCCCCAATCCCGGTTTGCATGGCACCCCTCATCGCCCCAATCCCGGTATGCATGACACCCCTCATTGCCCCAATCCCGGTATGCATGGAACGCCTCATCGCCCCAATCCCGGTATGCATGGCACCCCTCATCGCCCCAATCCCGGTATATATGGCACCCCTCATTGCCCCAATCCTAGTATGCGTGGCACACCTCATCGCCCCAATCCCGGTATGCATGGCACCCCTCATCGCCCCATTCCCGGTATGCATGGCACCCCTCATCGACAAAATCCCTGAATGCATGGCACCCCTCATTGCCCCAATCCCGGTAAGCATGGCACCCCTCATCACCCCAATCCCGGTATACATGGCACATCTCATCGCCCCAATCCCGGAATTCATGGTACCCCTCATTGCCCCAATGCTGGTATGCATGGCACCCCTCAACGCCCCAATCCTGGAATTAAAGGCACCCCTCATTGCTCCAATACCGGTAAGCATGGCACGCCTCATCGCCCAATCCCGATATGCAAGGCACCCCTCATCGCCCCAATCTCGGAATTCATGATATCCCTCATAGACCAATTCCTGGTATGCATTTCACACCTCATCGCCCCAATCCCGGTATGCATGGCACCCCTCATCGCCCCAATCCCGGTATGCATGGCACACCTCATCGACCCAATCCCGGTATGAATGGCACCCCTCATTGCCCCAATCCCAGTATGCATTGCACCCCTCATCGCCCCAATCCCGGTATGCATGGCACCCCTCATCACCCAAATCCCGGTATGCATGGCACCCCTCATCACCAAAATCCCGGAATGCATTGCACCCCTCATTGCCCAAATCCTGGTATGCATGGCACCCCTCATCGCCCCAATCCCGGAATTCATGGCACCCCTCATTGCCCCAATCCCAGTATGCATGGAACCCCTCAATGCCCCAATCCCAGTATGCATGGCACCCCTCATCACCCCAATCCCGGAATCCATGGTACCATTTATTGCCCCAATCCCGGTATTCATGGCACCCCTCATCACTGAAATCCCGGTATGCATGGCACCCCTCATCGCCCCAATCCCGTTATGCATGGCACCCCTCATCGCCCCAATCCCGGAATGCATGGCACCCCTCATCGCCCCTATCCCGGTATGCATGGCACCCCTCATCGCCCCAATCCCGAATTGCATGGCACCCCTCATCCCCCCAATCCCAGTATGCATGGCAACACTCATCGCCCCAATCCCGGTATGCATGGCACCTCTCATCGCCCCAATCCCGGTATGCATGGCACCCCTCATCGCCCCAATCCCGGTATGCATGGCACCCCTCATCGCCCCAATTCCGGTATGCATGGCACCCCTCATCGCCCCAATCCCGTTATTCATGACACGCATCATCGCCCCAATCCCGGAATGCATGGCACCCCTCATTGCCCCAATCCCGTTATGCATGGCACCCCTCATCACCCCAATCCCGGTATTCATGGCACCTCTCATCGCCCCAATCCCGGTATGCTTGGCACCCGTCAGTGCCCCAATCCCGGTATGAATGGCACCCCTCATTGCCCCAATCCCAGTATGTATGGCACCCCTCATCGCCCCAATCCCGGTATGAATGGCACCCCTCATTGACCCAATCCCAGTATGCATGGCACCCCTCATCGCCCCAATCCCGGTATGCATGGCACCCCTCATCGCCCAAATCCCGGTATGCATGGCACCCCTCATCGCCCCAATCCCGTTATGCATGGCACCCCTCATCGCCCCAATCCCGGTATGCATGGCACCTCTCATCGCCCCAATCCCGGTATGCATGGCACCCATCAGTACCCCAATCCTGGTATGCATGGCACCCCTTATTGCCACAATCCCAGAATGCATGGCACCCCTCATCACCCCAATCCTGGTATGCATGGCACCCCTCATCGCCCCAATCCCAGTATGCATGGCACCCCTCATCGCCCCAATACCAGTATGCAAGGCACCCCTTATTGCCCCAATCCCAGTATGCATGGCACCCCTCATCGCCCCAATACCAGTATGCAAGGCACCCCTTATCGCCCCAATCCCGGAATGCATGGCACCCCTCATCGCCCCAATCCTGGTATTCATGGCACCCCTCATTGCCCCAATCCCGGTATGCATGGCACCCCTCATCACCCCAATCCCGGTATGCATGGCACCCCTCATCGCCCCAATACCGGTATGTATGGCACCCTTCATTGCCCCAATCCCAGTATGCATGGCACACCTCAACGCCCCAATCCCGGTATGCATGGCACCCCTCATCGCCCCATTCCCGGCATGCATGGCACCCCTCATCGCCCAAATCCCGGAATGCATGGCACCCCTCATTGACCCAATCCCGGTATGCATGACACCCCTCATCTCCCCAATCCCGGTATGCATGGCATCCCTCATCGCCCCCATCCCGGAATTCATGGCATCCCTCATCGCCCCAATCCCGGTATGCTTGGCACCCCTCATCACCCCCATCCTGGAATTCATGGCACCCCTCATAGCCCCAATCCTGGTATGCATTTCACACCTCATCGCCCCAATCCCGGTATGCATGGCACCCCTCATCGCCCCCATCCGGTTTGCATAGCACCCCTCATCGACCATATCCCAGTATGCATGGCACCCCTCATCGCCCAAATCCCGGTATGCATGGCACCCCTCATCGCCCCCATCCCGTTATGTATGGCACCCCTCATCGCCCCAATCCCGGTATGCATGGTACACCTCATCGCACCAATCCCGGTATGCATGGCATCCCTCATCGCCCCAATTCCCGTATGCATGGCACCCCTCATCGCCCCAATCCCGTTTTTCATGGCACCCCTCATTGCCCCAATCCCGGAATGCATGGCACCCCTCATCGCCCCAATCCCGTTATGCATGGCTCCCCTCATCGTACCAATCCCGGCATGCATGGCACCTCTCATCGCCCCAATCCCGATATGCATGGCACCCGTCAGTGCTCCAATCCTGGTATGCATGGCAACCCTTATTGCCACAATCCCAGAATGCATGGCACCCCTCATCACCCCAATCCTGGTATGCATGGCACCCCTCATCGCCCCAATCCCATTATGCATGGCACCCCTCATCGCCCCAATCCCAGTATGCACGGCACCCTTTATCGCCCCAATCCCGGAATGCATGGCACCCCTCATCGCCCCAATCCTGGTATGCATGGCACCCCTCATCGCCCCAATCCCGGTATGTTTTTCACCCCTCATCTCCCCAATCCCGGAATGCATGGCACCCCTCATTGCCCCATTCCTGGTATGCATGGCACCCCTCACCGCCCCAATCCCGGAATTCATGGCACCCCTCATTGCCCCAATCCCGGTATGCATGACACCACTCATCTCCCCAATCCCGGTATGCATGGCATTCCTCATCACCCCTATCCCGGAATTAATGGTACCCCTCATCGCCCCAATCCCGGTATGCATGGCACCCGTCATCGCCGCAATCCCGGTATGCATGGCACTCCTCATCGCCCCAATCCCGGTATGCATGGCACCCCTCATCGCCCCAATCCCGGTATGCTTGGCACCCCTCATCGCCCCAATCCCGGTATGCATGGCACCCCTCATCGAACCAATCCCGGAAATCAAGGCACCCCTCATTGCCCCATTCCCGGTATGCATGACACCCCTCATCTCCCCAATCCCGGTATGCATGGCATCCCACATCACCCCCATCCCGGAATTCATGGCATCCCTCATCGCCCCAATCCCGGTATGCATGGCACCCCTCATCACCCCCATCCTGGAATTCATGGCACCCCTCATTGCCCCAATCCCGGTATGCATAGCACCCCTCATCGCCCCAATCCCGGTATGCTTGGCATCCCTCATCGCACCAATCCGGGTATGCATGGCACCCTTCATCGCCCCAATCCCGAAATTCATGGCACCCCTCATTGCCCCTATCCCAGTAAGCATGGCACCCCTCATCGCCAAAATCCCGGTATGCATGGCACCCCTCATCGCCCCAATCTGGGAATTCATGGTACCCTTCAATGTCCCAATCCAGGTATGCATGGCACCCCTCATCGCCCCAATCCCGGTTTGCATGGCACCCCTCATCGCCCCAATCCCGGTATGCATGGCACCCCTCATCGCCCCAATCCCGGTATGCATGACACCCCTCATTGCCCCAATCCCGGTATGCATGGAACGCCTCATCGCCCCATTCCCGGTATGCATGGCACCCCTCATCGCCCCAATCCCGGTATATATGGCACCCCTCATTGCCCCAATCCTAGTATGCGTGGCACACCTCATCGCCCCAATCCCGGTAAGCATGGCACCCCTCATCGCCCCATTCCCGGTATGCATGGCACCCCTGATCGACAAAATCCCGGAATGCATGGCACCCCTCATTGCCCCAATCCCGGTAAGCATGGCACCCCTCATCACCCCAATCCCGGTATACATGGCACCCCTCATCGCCCCAATCCCGGAATTCATGGTACCCCTCATTGCCCCAATGCTGGTATGCATGGCACCCCTCAACGCCCCAATCCTGGAATTCAAGGCACCCCTCATTGCTCCAATCCCGGTAAGCATGGCACGCCTCATCGCCCAATCCCGGTATGCAAGGCACCCCTCATCGCCCCAATCTCGGAATTCATGGTATCCCTCATAGACCCATTCCTGGTATGCATTTCACACCTCATCGCCCCAATCCCGGTATGCATGGCACCCCTCATCGCCCCAATCCCGGTATGCACGGCACCCCTCATCGCCCCAATCCCGGTATGAATGGCACCCCTCATTGCCCCAATCCCAGTATGCATTGCACCCCTCATCGCCCCAATCCCGGTATGCATGGCACCCCTCATCGCCCAAATCCCGGTATGCATGGCACCCCTCATCGCCAAAATCCCGGAATGCATTGCACCCCTCATTGCCCAAATCCTGGTATGCATGGCACCCCTCATCGCCCCAATCCCGGAATTCATGGCACCCCTCATTGCCCCAATCCCATTATGCATGGAACCCCTCAATGCCCCAATCCCGGTATGCATGGCACCCCTCATCACCCCAATCCCGGAATCCATGGTACCCTTCATTGCCCCAATCCCGGTATTCATGGCACCCCTCATCACTGAAATCCCGGTATGCATGGCACCCCTCATCGCCCCAATCCCGGTATGCATGGCACCCCACTTCGCCCCAATCCCGGTATGCATGGCACCCCTCATCGCCATAATTCCGGTATGCATGGCACCCCTCATCGCCCCAATCCCGTTATTCATGACACGCCTCATCGCCCCAATCCCGGAATGCATGGCACCCCTCATCGCCCCAATCCCGTTATGCATGGCACCCCTCATCGCCCCAATCCCGGTATTCATGGCACCTCTCATCGCCCCAATCCCGGTATGCTTGGCACCTGTCAGTGCCCCAATCCCGGTATGAATGGCACGCCTCATTGCCCCAATCCCAGTATGTATGGCACCCCTCATCGCCCCAATCCCGGTATGAATGGCACCCCTCATTGCCCCAATCCCAGTATGCATGGCACCCCTCATCGCCCCAATCCCGGTATGCATGGCACCCCTCATCGCCCCAATCCCGTTATGCATGGCACCCCTCATCGCCCCAATCCCGGTATGCATGGCACCTCTCATCGCCCCAATTCCGGTATGCATGGCACCCATCAGTACCCCAATCCTGGTATGCATGGCACCCCTTATTGCCACAATCCCAGAATGCATGGCACCCCTCATCACCCCAATCCTGGTATGCATGGCACCCCTCATCGCCCCAATCCCAGTATGCATGGCACCCCTCATCGCCCCAATACCAGTATGCAAGGCACCCCTTATCGCCCCAATCCCAGTATGCATGGCACCCCTCATCGCCCCAATGCCAGTATGCAAGGCACCCCTTATCGCCCCAATCCCGGAATGCATGGCACCCCTCATTGCCCCAATCCCGGTATGCATGGCACCCCTCATCACCCCAATCCCGGTATGCATGGCACCCCTCATCGCCCCAATACCGGTATGTATGGCACCCTTCATTGCCCCAATCCCAGTATGCATGGCACCCCTCATCGCCCAAATCCCGGAATGCATGGCACCCCTCATTGACCCAATCCCGGTAAGCATGGCACCCCTCATCGCCCCAATCCAGGTATACATGGCACCCCTCATCGCCCCAATCCCGGAATTCATGGTACCCCTCATTGCCCCAATCCTGGTATGCATGGCACCCCTCATAGCCCCAAATCCCGGTATGCATGGCACCCCTCATCACCCCAATCCCGATATGCATGGCACCCCTCATTGCCCCAATCCCGGTATGCATGGCACCCCTCATCGCCCCAATCCCGGTATGCATGGCACCCCTCATCGCCCCAATCCCGGAATGCATGGCACCCCTCTTTGCCCCAATCCCGGTATGCATGGCACCCCTCAATGCCCCAATCCCGGAATTCATGGCACGCCCCATTGCTCCAATCCCGGTAAGCATGGCACCCCTCATCGCCCCAATCCCGGTATGCATGGCACCCCTCATCGCCCCAATCCCGGAATTCATGGTACCCCTCATAGCCCCAATCCTGGTAGGCATTTCACACCTCATCGCCCCAATACCGGTATGCATGGCACCCCTCATCGCCCCAATCCCGGTATGCATGGAACCCCTCATCGCCCCAATGCCGGTATGAATGGCACCCCTCATTGCCCCAATCACAGTATGCATGGCTCACCTCATCGCCCCAATCCCGGTATGCATGGCACCCCTCATCGCCCCCATACCGTTATGTATGGCACCCCTCATCGCCCCAATTCCGGTATGCATGGCACACCTCATTGCCCCAATCCCGGTATGCATGGCACCCCTCATCGCCCAAATCCCGGTATGCATGGCACCCCTCATCGCCCCCATCCCGTTATGTATGGCACCCCTCATCGCCCCAAACCCGGTATGCATGGCACACCTCATCGCCCCAATCCCGGTATGCATGGCACCCCTCATCGCCCCAATTCCGGTATGCATGGCACCCCTCATTGCCCCAATCCCGTTATTCATGGCTCCCCTCATCGCTCCAATCCCGGAATGCATGGCACCCCTCATCGCCCCAATCCCGTTATGCATGGCACCCCTCATCGCCCCAATCCCGGTATGCATGGCACCTCTCATCGCCCCAATCCCGGTATGCATGGCACCCGTCAGTGCCCCAATCCTGGTATGCATGGCACCCCTTATTGCCACAATCCCAGAATGCATGGCACCCCTCATCACCCCAATCCTGGTATGCATGGCACCACTCATCACCCCAATCCCAGTATGCATGGCACCCCTCATCGCTCCAATCCCAGTATGCATGGCACCCCTTATCGCCCCAATCCCGGAATGCATGACACCCCTCATCGCACCAATCCTGGTATGCATGGCACCCCTCATCGCCCCAATCCCGGTATGTTTTTCACCCCTCATCTCCCCAATCCCGGAATGCATGGCACCCCTCATTGCCCCATTCCTGATATGCATGGCACTCTTCATCGCCCTAATCCCGGAATTCATGGCACCCCTCATTGCCCCAATCCCGGTATGCATGACACCCCTCATCACCCCAATCCCGGTATTCATGGCATCCCTCATCACCCCCATCCCGGAATTAATGGCACCCCTCATCGCCCCAATCCCGGTATGCATGACACCCGTCATCGCCCCAATCCCGGTATGCATGGCAGCCCTCATCGCCATAATCCCGGTATGCATGGCACCCCTCATCGCTCCAATCCCGGTATGCTTGGCACACCTCATCACCCCAATCCCAGTATGCATAGCACCCCTCATCGCCCCAATCCCGGAATTCATGGCACCCCTCATTGCCCCATTCCCGGTATGCATGACACCCCTCATCTCCCCAATCCCGGTATGCATGGCACCGCTCATCACCCCCATCCTGGAATTCATGGCACCCCTCATAGCCCCAATCCTGGTATGCATTTCACACCTCATCGCCCCAATCCCGGTATGCATGGCACCCCTCATCGCCCCCATCCCGGTTTGCATGGCACCCCTCATCGCCCCAATCCCGGTTTGCATGGCACCCCTCATCGCTCAAATCCCGGTATGCATGGCACCCCTTATTGCCACAATCCCAGAATGCATGGCACCCCTCATCACCCCAATCCTGGTATACATGGCACCCCTCATCGCCCCAATCCCAGTATGCATGGCACCCCTCATCGCCCCAATCCCATTATGCACGGCACCCCTTATCGCCCCAATCCCGGAATGCATGGCACCCCTCATCGCCCCAATCCTGGTATGCATGGCACCCCTCATTGCCCCAATCCCGGTATGTTTTTCACCCCTCATCTCCCCAATCCCGGAATGCATGGCACCCCTCATTGCCCCATTCATGGTATGAATGGCACCCCTCATCGCCCCAATCCCGGAATTCATGGCACCCCTCATTGCCCCAATCCCGGTATGCATGACACCCCTCATCTCCCCAATCCCGGTATGCATGGCATCCCTCATCACCCCCATCCCGGAATTAATGGCACCCCTCATCGCCCCAATACCGGTATGCATGGCACCAGTCATCGCCCAAATCCCGGTATGCATGGCACACCTCATCGCCCCAATCCCGGTATGCATGGCACCCCTCCTCGCCCCAATCCCGGTATGCTTGGCACCCCTCATCGCCCCAATCCTGGTATGCATGGCACCCCTCATCGAACCAATCCCGGAATTCAAGGCACCCCTCATTGCCCCATACCCGGTATGCATGACAACCCTCATCTCCCCAATCCCGGTATGCATGGCATCCCACATCACCCCCATCCCGGAATTCATGGCATCCCTCATCGCCCCAATCCCGGTATGCATGGCACCCCTCATCAAACCCATCCTGGAATTCATGGCACCCCTCATTGCCCCAATCCCGGTATGCATGGCACCCGTCATCGCCCCAATCCCGGTATGCATGGCACCCCTCATTGCCCCAATCCCGATATGCATAGCACCCCTCATCGCCCCAATCCCGGTATGCTTGGCAACCCTCATCGCCCCAATCCCGGTATGCATGGCACCCTTCATCGCCCCAATCCCGGAATTCATGGCACCCATCATTGCCCCTATCCCGGTAAGCATGTCACCCCTCATCGCCCCAATCCCGGTATGCATGGCACCCCTCATCGCCCCAATCTGGGAATTCATGGTACCCTTCATTGCCCCAATCCAGGTATGCATGGCACCCCTCATCGCCCCAATCCCGGATTGCATGGCACCCCTCATCGCCTCAATCCCGGTATGCATGGCACCCCTCATCGCCCCAATCCCGGTATGCATGGAACGCCTCATCGCCCCAATCCCGGTATGCATGGCACCCCTCATCGCCCCAATCCCGTTATGTATGGCACCCCTCATTGCCCCAATCCTAGTATGCGTGGCACACCTCATCGCCCCAATCCCGGTATACATGGCACCCCTCATCGCCGCATTCCCGGTATGCATGGCACCCCTCATCGACAAAATCCCGGAATGCATGGCACCCCTCATTGCCCCAATCCCGGTAAGCATGGCACCCCTCATCACCCCAATCCCGGTATACATGGCACCCCTCATCGCCCCAATCCCGGAATTCATGGTACCCCTCATTGCCCCAATGCTGGTATGCATGGCACCCCTCATCGCCCCAAATCCCGGTATGCATGGCACCCCTCATCGCCCCAATCCCGATATGCATGGCACCCATCATCGCCCCAATCCCGGTATGCATGGCACCCCTCATCGCTCCAAATCCCGGTATGCATTGCACCCCTCATCGCCCCAATCCCGATATGCATGGCACCCCTCATCGCCCCAATCACGGTTTGCATGGCACCCCTCATCGCCCCAATCCCGGTATGTATGGCACCCCTCATCGCCCCAATCCCGGAATGCATGGCACCCCTCTTTGCCCCAATAACGGTATGCATGGCACCCCTCATCGACAAAATCCCGGAATGCATGGCACCCCTCATTGCCCCAATCCCGGTAAGCATGGCACCCCTCATCACCCCAATCCCGGTATACATGGCACCCCTCATCGCCCCAATCCCGGAATTCATGGTACCCCTCATTGCCCCAATGCTGGTATGCATGGCACCCCTCATCGCCCCAAATCCCGGTATGCATGGCACCCCTCATCGCCCAATCCCGATATGCATGGCACCCATCATCGCCCCAATCCCGGTATGCATGGCACCCCTCATCGCTCCAAATTCCGGTATGCATTGCACCCCTCATCGCCCCAATCCCGATATGCATGGCACCCCTCATCGCCCCAATCACGGTTTGCATGGCACCCCTCATCGCCCCAATCCCGGTATGTATGGCACCCCTCATCGCCCCAATCCCGGAATGCATGGCACCCCTCTTTGCCCCAATAACGGTATGCATGGCACCCCTCAACGCCCCAATCCTGGAATTCAAGGCACCCCTCATTGCTCCAATCCCGGTGAGCATGGCACCCCTCATCGCCCCAATCCCGGTATGCAAGGCACCCCTCATCGACCCAATCTCGGAATTCATGGTATCCCTCATAGCCCCAATCCTGGTATGCATTTCACACCTCATCGCCCCAATCCCGGTATGCATGGCACCCCTCATCGCCCCAATCCCGGTATGCATGGCACCCCTCATCGCTCCAATCCCGGTATGAATGGCATCCCTCATTGCCCCAATCCCAGTATGCATGGCACCCCTCATCGCCCCAATCCCGGTATGCATGGCACCCCTCATCACCCAAATCCCGGTATGCATGGCACCCCTCATCGCCAAAATCCCGGAATGCATTGCACCCCTCATTGCCCAAATCCTGGTATGCATGGCACCCTTCATCGCCCCAATCCCGGAATTCATGGCACCCCTCATTGCCCCAATCCCAGTATGCATGGAACCCCTCAACGCCCCAATCCCGGTATGCATGGCACCCCTCATCGCCCCAATCCCGGAATCCATGGTACCCTTCATTGCCCCAATCGCGGTATTCATGGCACCCCTCATCACTCCAATCCCGGTATGCATGGCACCCCTCATCGCCCCAATCCCGTTATGCATGGCACCCCTCATCGCCTCAATCCCGGAATGCATGGCACCCCTCATTTCCCCTATCCTGGTATGCATGGCACCCCTCATCGCCCCAATCCCGAATTGCATGGCACCCCTCATCCCCCCAATCCCAGTATGCATGGCAACACTCATCTCCCCAATCCCGGTATGCATGGCACCCCTCATCGCCCCAATCCCGGTATGCATGGCACCCCTCATCGCCCCAATCCCGGTATGCATGGCACCCCTCATCGCCCCAATTCCGGTATGCATGGCACCCCTCATCGCCCCAATCCCGTTATTCATGACACGCCTCATCGCCCCAATCCCGGAATGCATGGCACCCCTCATCGCCCCAATCCCGTTATGCATGGCACCCCTCATCGCCCCAATCCCGGTATGCATGGCACCTCTCATCTCCCCAATCCTGGTATGCATGGCACCCGTCAGTGCCCCAATCCTGGTATGCATGGCACCCCTTATTGCCACAATCCCAGAATGCATGGCACCCCTCATCACTCCAATCCTGGTATGCATGGCACCCCTCATCGCCCCAATCCCAGTATGCATGGCACCCCTCATCGCCCCAATCCCAGTATGCATGGCACCCCTTATTGCCCCAATCCAGGAATGCATGGCACCCCTCATCGCCCCAATCCTGGTATGCATGGCACCCCTCATTGCCCCAATCCCGGTATGCATGGCACCCCTCATCACCCCAATCCCGGTATGCATGGCACCCCTCATCGCCCCAATCCCGGTATGTATGGCACCCCTCATTGCCCCAATCCCAGTATGCATGGCACACCTCATCGCCCCAATCCCGGTATGCATGGCACCCCTCATCGCCCCATTCCCGGTAAGCATGGCACCCCTCATCGCCCAAATCCCGGAATGCATGGCACCCCTCATTGCCCCAATCCCGGTATGCATGGCACCCCTCATTGCCCCAATCCCGGTATGCATGGAACGCCTCATCGCCCCAATCCCGGTATGCATGGCACCCCTCATCGCCCCAATCCCGGTATGTATGGCACCCCTCATTGCCCCAATCCCAGTATGCATGGCACACCTCATCGCCCCAATCCCGGTATGCATGGCACCCCTCATCGCCCCATTCCCGGTATGCATGGCACCCCTCATCGCCAAAATCCCGGAATGCATGGCACCCCTCATTGCCCCAATCCCAGTATACATGGCACCCCTCATCGCCCCAATCCCGGAATTCATGGTACCCCTCATTGCCCCAATGCTGGTATGCATGGCACCCCTCATCGCCCCAAATCCCGGTATGCATGGCACCGCTCATCGTCCCAATCCCGATATGCATGGCACCCCTCATCGTCCCAATCCCGGTATGCATGGCACCCCTCATCGCCCCAAATCCCGGTATGCATGGCACCCCTCATCGCCCCAATCCCGATATGCATGGCACCCCTCATCGCCCCAATCACGGTTTGCATGGCACCCCTCATCGCCCCAATCCCGTTATGCATGGCACGCCTCATCGCCCCAATCCCGGAATGCATGGCACCCCTCTTTGCCCCAATCCCGGTATGCATGGCACCCCTCAATGCCCCAATCCTGGAAATCATGGCACCCCTCATTGCTCCAATCCCGGTAAGCATGGCACCCCTCATCGCCCCAATCCCGGTATGCAAGGCACCCTTCATCGCCCCAATCTCGGATTTCATGGTATCCCTCATATCACCAATCCTGGTATGCATTTCACACCTCATCGCCCCAATCCCGGTATGCATGGCACCCCTCATCGCCCAAATTCCGGTATGCAAGGCACCCCTCATCGCCAAAATCCCGGAAAGCATTGCACCCCTCATTGCCCAAATCCTGGTATGCATGGCACCCCTCATCGCCCCAATCCCGGAATTCAAGGCACCCCTCATTGCCCCAATCCCAGTATGCATGGAACCCCTCATCGCCCCAATCTCGGTATGCATGGCACCCCTCATCGCTCCAATCCCAGTATGCATGGCACCCCTTATCGCCCCAATCCCGGAATGCATGACACCCCTCATCGCACCAATCCTGGTATGCATGGCACCCCTCATCGCCCCAATCCCGGTATGTTTTTCACCCCTCATCTCCCCAATCCCGGAATGCATGGCACCCCTCATTGCCCCATTCCTGATATGCATGGCACTCTTCATTGCCCCAATCCCGGCATGCATGACACCCCTCATCACCCCAATCCCGGTATTCATGGCATCCCTCATCACCCCCATCCCGGAATTAATGGCACCCCTCATCGCCCCAATCCCGTTATGCAT
The DNA here is from genome assembly GCF_046119375.1 of Phyllobates terribilis. NCBI lineage: Eukaryota > Metazoa > Chordata > Amphibia > Anura > Dendrobatidae > Phyllobates > Phyllobates terribilis. The sequence goes on from NW_027362773.1 coordinate 51,142,944, forward strand.
GGCACCCGTCATCGCCCCAATCCCGGTATGCATGGCAGCCCTCATCGCCCCAATCCCGGTATGCATGGCACCCCTCATCGCTCCAATCCCGGTATGCTTGGCACACCTCATCACCCCAATCCCAGTATGCATAGCACCCCTCATCGCCCCAATCCCGGAATTCATGGCACCCCTCATTGCCCCATTCCCGGTATGCATGACACCCCTCATCTCCCCAATCCCGGTATGCATGGCACCGCTCATCACCCCCATCCTGGAATTCATGGCACCCCTCATAGCCCCAATCCTGGTATGCATTTCACACCTCATCGCCCCAATCCCGGTATGCATGGCACCCCTCATCGCCCCCATCCCGGTTTGCATGGCACCCCTCATCGCCCCAATCCCGGTTTGCATGGCACCCCTCATCGCCCAAATCCCGGTATGCATGGCACCCCTTATTGCCACAATCCCAGAATGCATGGCACCCCTCATCACCCCAATCCTGGTATGCATGGCACCCCTCATCGCCCCAATCCCAGTATGCATGGCACCCCTCATCGCCCCAATCCCATTATGCACGGCACCCCTTGTCGCCCCAATCCCGGAATGCATGGCACCCCTCATCGCCCCAATCCTGGTATGCATGGCACCCCTCATTGCCCCAATCCCGGTATGTTTTTCACCCCTCATCTCCCCAATCCCGGAATGCATGGCACCCCTCATTGCCCCATTCATGGTATGAATGGCACCCCTCATCGCCCCAATCCCGGAATTCATGGCACCCCTCATTGCCCCAATCCCGGTATGCATGACACCCCTCATCTCCCCAATCCCGGTATGCATGGCATCCCTCATCACCCCCATCCCGGAATTAATGGCACCCCTCATCGCCCCAATCCCGGTATGCATGGCACCAGTCATCGCCCAAATCCCGGTATGCATGGCACCCCTCATCGCCCCAATCCCGGTATGCATGGCACACCTCCTCGCCCCAATCCCGGTATGCTTGGCACCCCTCATCGCCCCAATCCTGGTATGCATGGCACCCCTCATCGAACCAATCCCGGAATTCAAGGCACCCCTCATTGCCCCATTCCCGGTATGCATGACAACCCTCATCTCCCCAATCCCGGTATGCATGGCATCCCACATCACCCCCATCCCGGAATTCATGGCATCCCTCATCGCCCCAATCCCGGTATGCATGGCACCCCTCATCAAACCCATCCTGGAATTCATGGCACCCCTCATTGCCCCAATCCCGGTATGCATGGCACCCGTCATCGCCCCAATCCCGGTATGCATGGCACCCCTCATTGCCCCAATCCCGATATGCATAGCACCCCTCATCGCCCCAATCCCGGTATGCTTGGCAACCCTCATCGCCCCAATCCCGGTATGCATGGCACCCTTCATCGCCCCAATCCCGGAATTCATGGCACCCATCATTGCCCCTATCCCGGTAAGCATGTCACCCCTCATCGCCCCAATCCCGGTATGCATGGCACCCCTCATCGCCCCAATCTGGGAATTCATGGTACCCTTCATTGCCCCAATCCAGGTATGCATGGCACCCCTCATCGCCCCAATCCCGGATTGCATGGCACCCCTCATCGCCTCAATCCCGGTATGCATGGCACCCCTCATCGCCCCAAACCCGGTATGCATGGCACCCCTCATTGCCCCAATCCCGGTATGCATGGAACGCCTCATCGCCCCAATCCCGGTATGCATGGCACCCCTCATCGCCCCAATCCCGGTATGTATGGCACCCCTCATTGCCCCAATCCTAGTATGCGTGGCACACCTCATCGCCCCAATCCCGGTATACATGGCACCCCTCATCGCCGCATTCCCGGTATGCATGGCACCCCTCATCGACAAAATCCCGGAATGCATGGCACCCCTCATTGCCCCTATCCCGGTAAGCATGGCACCCCTCATCACCCCAATCCCGGTATACATGGCACCCCTCATCGCCCCAATCCCGGAATTCATGGTACCCCTCATTGCCCCAATGCTGGTATGCATGGCACCCCTCATCGCCCCAAATCCCGGTATGCATGGCACCCCTCATCGCCCCAATCCCGATATGCATGGCACCCATCATCGCCCCAATCCCGGTATGCATGGCACCCCTCATCGCTCCAAATCCCGGTATGCATTGCACCCCTCATCGCCCCAATCCCGATATGCATGGCACCCCTCATCGCCCCAATCACGGTTTGCATGGCACCCCTCATCGCCCCAATCCCGGTATGTATGGCACCCCTCATCGCCCCAATCCCGGAATGCATGGCACCCCTCTTTGCCCCAATAACGGTATGCATGGCACCCCTCAACGCCCCAATCCTGGAATTCAAGGCACCCCTCATTGCTCCAATCCCGGTGAGCATGGCACCCCTCATCGCCCCAATCCCGGTATGCAAGGCACCCCTCATCGACCCAATCTCGGAATTCATGGTATCCCTCATAGCCCCAATCCTGGTATGCATTTCACACCTCATCGCCCCAATCCCGGTATGCATGGCACCCCTCATCGCCCCAATCCCGGTATGCATGGCACCCCTCATCGCTCCAATCCCGGTATGAATGGCATCCCTCATTGCCCCAATCCCAGTATGCATGGCACCCCTCATCGCCCCAATCCCGGTATGCATGGCACCCCTCATCGCCCAAATCCCGGTATGCATGGCACCCCTCATCGCCAAAATCCCGGAATGCATTGCACCCCTCATTGCCCAAATCCTGGTATGCATGGCACCCTTCATCGCCCCAATCCCGGAAGTCATGGCACCCCTCATTGCCCCAATCCCAGTATGCATGGAACCCCTCAACGCCCCAATCCCGGTATGCATGGCACCCCTCATCGCCCCAATCCCGGAATCCATGGTACCCTTCATTGCCCCAATCGCGGTATTCATGGCACCCCTCATCACTCCAATCCCGGTATGCATGGCACCCCTCATCGCCCCAATCCCGTTATGCATGGCACCCCTCATCGCCTCAATCCCGGAATGCATGGCACCCCTCATTTCCCCTATCCTGGTATGCATGGCACCCCTCATCGCCCCAATCCCGAATTGCATGGCACCCCTCATCCCCCCAATCCCAGTATGCATGGCAACACTCATCGCCCCAATCCCGGTATGCATGGCACCCCTCATCGCCCCAATCCCGGTATGCATGGCACCCCTCATCGCCCCAATCCCGGTATGCATGGCACCCCTCATCGCCCCAATTCCGGTATGCATGGCACCCCTCATCGCCCCAATCCCGTTATTCATGACACGCCTCATCGCCCCAATCCCGGAATGCATGGCACCCCTCATCGCCCCAATCCCGTTATGCATGGCACCCCTCATCGCCCCAATCCCGGTATGCATGGCACCTCTCATCTCCCCAATCCTGGTATGCATGGCACCCGTCAGTGCCCCAATCCTGGTATGCATGGCACCCCTTATTGCCACAATCCCAGAATGCATGGCACCCCTCATCACTCCAATCCTGGTATGCATGGCACCCCTCATCGCCCCAATCCCAGTATGCATGGCACCCCTCATCGCCCCAATCCCAGTATGCATGGCACCCCTTATTGCCCCAATCCAGGAATGCATGGCACCCCTCATCGCCCCAATCCTGGTATGCATGGCACCCCTCATTGCCCCAATCCCGGTATGCATGGCACCCCTCATCACCCCAATCCCGGTATGCATGGCACCCCTCATCGCCCCAATCCCGGTATGTATGGCACCCCTCATTGCCCCAATCCCAGTATGCATGGCACACCTCATCGCCCCAATCCCGGTATGCATGGCACCCCTCATCGCCCCATTCCCGGTAAGCATGGCACCCCTCATCGCCCAAATCCCGGAATGCATGGCACCCCTCATTGCCCCAATCCCGGTATGCATGGCACCCCTCATTGCCCCAATCCCGGTAATCATGGAACGCCTCATCGCCCCAATCCCGGTATGCATGGCACCCCTCATCGCCCCAATCCCGGTATGTATGGCACCCCTCATTGCCCCAATCCCAGTATGCATGGCACACCTCATCGCCCCAATCCCGGTATGCATGGCACCCCTCATCGCCCCATTCCCGGTATGCATGGCACCCCTCATCGCCAAAATCCCGGAATGCATGGCACCCCTCATTGCCCCAATCCCAGTATACATGGCACCCCTCATCGCCCCAATCCCGGAATTCATGGTACCCCTCATTGCCCCAATGCTGGTATGCATGGCACCCCTCATCGCCCCAAATCCCGGTATGCATGGCACCGCTCATCGTCCCAATCCCGATATGCATGGCACCCCTCATCGTCCCAATCCCGGTATGCATGGCACCCCTCATCGCCCCAAATCCCGGTATGCATGGCACCCCTCATCGCCCCAATCCCGATATGCATGGCACCCCTCATCGCCCCAATCACGGTTTGCATGGCACCCCTCATCGCCCCAATCCCGTTATGCATGGCACGCCTCATCGCCCCAATCCCGGAATGCATGGCACCCCTCTTTGCCCCAATCCCGGTATGCATGGCACCCCTCAATGCCCCAATCCTGGAATTCATGGCACCCCTCATTGCTCCAATCCCGGTAAGCATGGCACCCCTCATCGCCCCAATCCCGGTATGCAAGGCACCCTTCATCGCCCCAATCTCGGATTTCATGGTATCCCTCATATCACCAATCCTGGTATGCATTTCACACCTCATCGCCCCAATCCCGGTATGCATGGCACCCCTCATCGCCCAAATTCCGGTATGCAAGGCACCCCTCATCGCCAAAATCCCGGAATGCATTGCACCCCTCATTGCCCAAATCCTGGTATGCATGGCACCCCTCATCGCCCCAATCCCGGAATTCAAGGCACCCCTCATTGCCCCAATCCCAGTATGCATGGAACCCCTCATCGCCCCAATCTCGGTATGCATGGCACCCCTCATCGCCCCAATCCCGGAATCCATGGTACCCTTCATTGCCCCAATCCCGGTATTCATGGCACCCCTCATAACTCCAATCCCGGTAAGCATGGCACCCCACATCGCCCCAATCCCGGTATGCATGGCACCCCTCATCGCCCCAATCCCGAATTGCATGGCACCCCTCATCCCCCCAATTCCAGTATGCATGGCAACACTCATCGCCCCAATCCCGGTATGCATGGCACCCCTTATCGCCCCAATCCCGGTATGCATGGCACCCCTCATCGCCCCAATCCCGGTATGCATGGCACCCCTCATCGCCCCAATTCCGGTATGCATGGCACCCCTCATTGCCCCAATCCCGTTATTCATGACACGCCTCATCGCCCCAATCCCGGAATGCATGGCACCCCTCATCGCCCCAATCCCGTTATGCATGGCACCCCTCATCGCCCCAATCCCGGTATGCATGGCACCTCTCATCGCCCCAATTCCGGTATGCATGGCACCTGTCAGTGCCCCAATCCTGGTATGCATGGCACACCTTATTGCCACAATCCCAGAATGCATGGCACCCCTCATCACCCCAATCCTGGTATGCATGGCACCCCTCATCGCCCCAATCCCAGTATGCATGGCACCCCTCATCGCCCCAATCCCAGTATGCATGGCACCCCTTATCACCCCAATCCCAGTATGCATGGCACCCCTCATCGCCCCAATCCTGGTATGCATGGCACCCGTCATTGCCCCAATCCCAGTATGCATGGCACACCTCATCGCCCCAATCCGGTATGCATGGCACCCCTCATCGCCCCATTAACGGTATGCATGGCACCCCTCATCGCCCAAATCGCAGAATCCATGGCACCCCTCATTGCCCCAATCCCGGTAAGCATGGCACCCCTCATCGCCCCAATCCAGGTATACATGGCACCCCTCATCGCCCCAATCCCGGAATTCATGGTACCCCTCATTGACCCAATCCTGGCATGCATGTCACCCCTCATTGCCCCAAATCCCGGTATGCATGGCACCCCTCATCGCCCCAATCCCGATATGCATGGCACCCCTCATTGCCCCAATCCCGGTGTGCATGGCACCCCTCATCGCCCCAATCCCTGTATGCATGGCACCCCTCATCGCCCCAATACCGGAATGCATGGCACCCCTCTTTGCCCCAATCCCGGTATGCATGGCACCCCTCAACGCCCCAATCCCGGAATTCATGGCACCCCTCATGGCTCCAATCCCGGTAAGCATGGCACCCCTCATCGCCCCAATCCCGGTATGCATGGCACCCCTCATCGCCCCAATCCCGGAATTCATGGTACCCCTCATAGCCCCAATCCTGGTATGCATTTCACACCTCATCGCCCCAATCCCGGTAGGCATGGCACCCCTCATTGCCCCAATCCCGGTATGCATGGAACCCCTCATCGCCCCAATCCCGGTATGAATGGCACCCCTCATTGCCCCAATCCCAATATGCATGGCTCCCCTCATCGTCCCAATCCCGGTATGCATGGCAACCTTCATCGCCCCCATCCCGTTATGTATGGCACCCCTCATCGCCCCAATCCTGGTATGCATGGCAGACCTCATTGCCCCAATCCCGGTATGCATGGCACCCCTCATCGCCCAAATCCCGGTATGCATGGCACCCCTCATCGCCCCCATCCCGTTATGTATGGCACCCCTCATCGCCCCAATCACGGTATGCATGGCACACCTCATCGCCCCAATTCAGATATGCATGGCACCACTCATTGCCCCAATCCCGTTATTCATGGCACCCCTCATCGCTCCAATCCCGGAATGCATGGCACCCCTCATCGCCCCAATCCCATTATGCATGGCACCCCTCATCGCCCCAATCCCGGTATGCATGGCACCTCTCATCGCCCCAATCCCGGTATGCATGTCACCCGTCAGTGCCCCAATCCTGGTATGCATGGCACCCCTTATTGCCACAATCCCAGAATGCATGGCACCCCTCATCGACCCCAATCCTGGTATGCATGGCACCCCTCATCGCCCCAATCCCAGTATGCATGGCACCCCTCATCGCCCCAATCCCAGTATGCATGGCACCCCTTATCGCCCCAATCCCGAAATGCATGGCACCCCTCATCGCCCCAATCCTGGTATGCATGGCACCCCTCATCGCCCCAATCCCGGTATGTTTTTCACCCCTCATCTCCCCAATCCCGGAATGCATGGCACCCCTCATTGCCCCATTCCTGATATGCATGGCACCCCTCATCGTCCCAATCCCGGAATTCATGGCACCCCTCATTGCCCCAATCCCGTTATGCATGACACCCCTCATCACCCCAATCCCGGTATTCATGGCATTCCTCATCACCCCCATCCCGGAATTAATGGCACCCCTCATCGCCCCAATCCCGTTATGCATGGCACTCGTCATCGCCCCAATCACGGTATGCATGGCACCCCTCATCGCCCCAATCCCGATATGCATGGCACCCCTCATCGCCCCAATCCCGGTATGCTTGGCACCCCTCATCGCCCCAATCCCGGTATGCATGGCACCCCTCATCGCCCCAATCCCGGAATTCATGGCACCCCTCATTGCCCCATTCCCGGTATGCATGACACCCCTCATCTCCCCAATCCCGGTATGCATGGCATCCCTCATCGCCCCCATCCCGGAATTCATGGCATCCCTCATCGCCCCAATCCCGGTATGCATGGCACCCCTCATCACCCCCATCCTGGAATTCATGGCACCCCTCATTGCCCCAATCCCGGTATGCATGGCACCCGTCATCGCCCCAATCCCGGTATGCATGGCACCCTTCATCGCCCCAATCCCGGAATTCATGGCACCCCTCATTGCCCCAATCCCGGTAAGCATGGCACCCCTCATCGCCCCAATCCCGGTATGCATGGCACCCCTCATCGCCCCAATCCGGGAATTCATGGTACCCCTCATTGCCCCAATCCAGGTATGCATGGCACCCCTCATCGCCCCAATCCCGGTTTGCATGGCAGCCCTCATCGCCCCAATCCCGGTATGCATGGCACCCCTCATTGCCCCAATCCCGGTATGCATGGCACCCCTCATCACCCCAATCCCGGTATGCATGGCACCCCTCATCGCCCCAATCCCGGTATGTATGGCACCCCTCATTGCCCCAATCCCAGTATGCATGGAACACCTCATCGCCCCAATTCCGGTATGCATGGCACCCCTCATCGCCCCATTCCCGGTATGCATGGCACCCCTCATCGCCAAAATCCCGGAATGCATGGCACCCCTCATTGCCCCAATCCTGGTATGCATGGCACCCCTCATCGCCCCAAATCCCGGTATGCATGGCACCCCTTATCGCCCCAATCCCGATATGCATGGCACCCCTCAACGCCCCAATACCGGTATGCATGGCAACCCTCATCGCCCCAAATCCTGGTAAGCATGGCACCCCTCATCGCCCCAATCCCGATATGCATGGCACCCCTCATCACCCCAATCCCGGTTTGCATGGCACCCCTCATCGCCCCAATCCCGGTATGCATGGCACCCCTCATCACCCCAATCCCGGAATGCATGGCACCCCTCTTTGCCCCAATCCCGGTATGCATGGCACCCCTCATCGCCCCAATCCCGGAATTCATGGCACCCCTCATTGCTCCAATCCCGGTAAGCATGGCACCCCTCATCGCCGCAATCCAGGTATGCATGGCACCCCTCATCGCCCCAATCCCGGAATTCGTGGTACCCCTCATAGCCCCAATCCTGGTATGCATTTCACACGTCATCGCCCCAATTCCGGTATGCATGGCACCCCTCATCGCCCCAATCCCGGTATGCATGGCACCCCTCATCGCCCCAATCACGGTATGAATGGCACCCCTCATTGCCCCACTCTCAGTATGCATGGCACCCCTCATCGCCCCAATTCCGGTATGCATGGCACCCCTCATCGTCCAAATCCCGGTATGCATGGCACCCCTCATCGCCAAAATCCCGGAATGCATGGCACCCCTCATTGCCCCAATCCTGGTATGCATGGCACCCCTTATCGCCCCAATCCCGGAATTCATGTCACGCCTCATTGCCCCAATCCCAGTATGCATGGAACCCCTCATAGCCCCAATCCCTGTATGCATGGCACCCATCATCGCCCCAATCCCGGAATCCATGGTACCCTTCATTGCCCCAATCCCGGTATTCATGGCATCCCTCATCACTCCAATCCCAGTATGCATGGCACCCCTCATCGCCCCAATCCCGTTATGCATGGCACCCCTCATCGCCCCAATCCCATTATGCATGGCACCCTCATCGCCCCAATCCCGGAATGCATGGCACCCCTCATCGCCCCAATCCTGGTATGCATGGCACCCCTCATCGCCCCAATCCCGAATTGCATGGCACCCCTCATCGCCCCAATCCCAGTATGCATGGCACCCCTCATCGCCCCAATCCCGGTATGCATGGCACCCCTCATCGCCCCAATCCAGGTATGCATGGCACCCCTCATCGCCCCAATTCCGATATGTTTGGCACCCCTCATCGCCCCAATCCCGTTATTAATGGCACCCCTCATCGCCCCAATCCCGGAATGCATGGCACCCCTCATCGCCCCAATCCCGTTATGCATGGAACCGCTCATCGCCCCAATCCCGGTATGCATTGCACCTCTCATTGCCCCAATCCCTGTATGCATGGCACCCGTCAGTGCCCCAATCCTGGTATGCATGGCACCACTTATTGCCAAAATCTCAGAATGCATGGCACCCCTCATCGCCCCAATCCTGGTATGCATGGCACCCCTCATCGCCCCAATCCCAGTATGCATGGCACCCCTCATCTCCCCAATCCCAGAATGCACGGTACCCCTCATTGCCCAATCCCGGTATGCATGGCACCCATCATCGCCCCAATCCCGGTATGCATGGCACCCATCATCGCCCCAATCATGGTATGCATGGAACCCCTTATCGCCCCAATCCCGGAATGCATGGCACCCCTCATCGCCCCAATCCTGGTATGCATGGCTCCCCTCATCGCCACAATCCCGGTATGTTTTTCACCCCTCATTTCCCCAATCCCGGAATGCATGGCACCCCTCATTGCCCCATTCCTGGTATGCATGGCATCCCTCATCACCCCCATCCCGGAATTCATGGCACCCCTCATTGCCCCATTTCCGGTATGCATGACACCCCTCATCTCCCCAATCCCGGTATGCATGGCATCCCTCATCGCCCCCATCCCGGAATTCATGGCACCCCTCATCTCCCCAATCCCGGTATGCATGGCACCCCTCATCACCCCCATCCCGGAATTCATGGCACCCCTCATTGCCCCAATCCCGGTATGCATGGCACCCCTCATCGCCCCAATCCCGGTATGCATGGCACCCCTCATCGCTCCAATCCCGGTATGCTTGGCACCCCTCATCGCCCCAATCCCGGTATGTTTTTCACCCCTCATCTCCCCAATCCCGGAATGCATGGCACCCCTCATTGCCCCATTCCTGATATGCATGGCACCCCTCATCGTCCCAATCCCGGAATTCATGGCACCCCTCATTGCCCCAATCCCGTTATGCATGACACCCCTCATCACCCCAATCCCGGTATTCATGGCATTCCTCATCACCCCCATCCCGGAATTAATGGCACCCCTCATCGCCCCAATCCCGTTATGCATGGCACTCGTCATCGCCCCAATCACGGTATGCATGGCACCCCTCATCGCCCCAATCCCGATATGCATGGCACCCCTCATCGCCCCAATCCCGGTATGCTTGGCACCCCTCATCGCCCCAATCCCGGTATGCATGGCACCCCTCATCGCCCCAATCCCGGAATTCATGGCACCCCTCATTGCCCCATTCCCGGTATGCATGACACCCCTCATCTCCCCAATCCCGGTATGCATGGCATCCCTCATCGCCCCCATCCCGGAATTCATGGCATCCCTCATCGCCCCAATCCCGGTATGCATGGCACCCCTCATCACCCCCATCCTGGAATTCATGGCACCCCTCATTGCCCCAATCCCGGTATGCATGGCACCCGTCATCGCCCCAATCCCGGTATGCATGGCACCCTTCATCGCCCCAATCCCGGAATTCATGGCACCCCTCATTGCCCCAATCCCGGTAAGCATGGCACCCCTCATCGCCCCAATCCCGGTATGCATGGCACCCCTCATCGCCCCAATCCGGGAATTCATGGTACCCCTCATTGCCCCAATCCAGGTATGCATGGCACCCCTCATCGCCCCAATCCCGGTTTGCATGGCAGCCCTCATCGCCCCAATCCCGGTATGCATGGCACCCCTCATTGCCCCAATCCCGGTATGCATGGCACCCCTCATCACCCCAATCCCGGTATGCATGGCACCCCTCATCGCCCCAATCCCTGTATGTATGGCACCCCTCATTGCCCCAATCCCAGTATGCATGGCACACCTCATCGCCCCAATTCCGGTATGCATGGCACCCCTCATCGCCCCATTCCCGGTATGCATGGCACCCCTCATCGCCAAAATCCCGGAATGCATGGCACCCCTCATTGCCCCAATCCTGGTATGCATGGCACCCCTCATCGCCCCAAATCCCGGTATGCATGGCACCCCTTATCGCCCCAATCCCGATATGCATGGCACCCCTCAACGCCCCAATACCGGTATGCATGGCAACCCTCATCGCCCCAAATCCCGGTAAGCATGGCACCCCTCATCGCCCCAATCCCGATATGCATGGCACCCCTCATCACCCCAATCCCGGTTTGCATGGCACCCCTCATCGCCCCAATCCCGGTATGCATGGCACCCCTCATCGCCCCAATCCCGGAATGCATGGCACCCCTCTTTGCCCCAATCCCGGTATGCATGGCACCCCTCATCGCCCCAATCCCGGAATTCATGGCACCCCTCATTGCTCCAATCCCGGTAAGCATGGCACCCGTCATCGCCGCAATCCAGGTATGCATGGCACCCCTCATCGCCCCAATCCCGGAATTCGTGGTACCCCTCATAGCCCCAATCCTGGTATGCATTTCACACGTCATCGCCCCAATTCCGGTATGCATGGCACCCCTCATCGCCCCAATCCCGGTATGCATGGCACCCCTCATCGCCCCAATCACGGTATGAATGGCACCCCTCATTGCCCCACTCTCAGTATGCATGGCACCCCTCATCGCCCCAATTCCGGTATGCATGGCACCCCTCATCGTCCAAATCCCGGTATGCATGGCACCCCTCATCGCCAAAATCCCGGAATGCATGGCACCCCTCATTGCCCCAATCCTGGTATGCATGGCACCCCTTATCGCCCCAATCCCGGAATTCATGTCACGCCTCATTGCCCCAATCCCAGTATGCATGGAACCCCTCATAGCCCCAATCCCTGTATGCATGGCACCCATCATCGCCCCAATCCCGGAATCCATGGTACCCTTCATTGCCCCAATCCCGGTATTCATGGCATCCCTCATCACTCCAATCCCAGTATGCATGGCACCCCTCATCGCCCCAATCCCGTTATGCATGGCACCCCTCATCGCCCCAATCCCATTATGCATGGCACCCTCATCGCCCCAATCCCGGAATGCATGGCACCCCTCATCGCCCCAATCCTGGTATGCATGGCACCCCTCATCGCCCCAATCCCGAATTGCATGGCACCCCTCATCGCCCCAATCCCAGTATGCATGGCACCCCTCATCGCCCCAATCCCGGTATGCATGGCACCCCTCATCGCCCCAATCCAGGTATGCATGGCACCCCTCATCGCCCCAATTCCGATATGTTTGGCACCCCTCATCGCCCCAATCCCGTTATTAATGGCACCCCTCATCGCCCCAATCCCGGAATGCATAGCACCCCTCATCGCCCCAATCCCGTTATGCATGGCACCGCTCATCGCCCCAATCCCGGTATGCATTGCACCTCTCATTGCCCCAATCCCTGTATGCATGGCACCCGTCAGTGCCCCAATCCTGGTATGCATGGCACCACTTATTGCCACAATCTCAGAATGCATGGCACCCCTCATTGCCCCAATCCTGGTATGCATGGCACCCCTCATCGCCCCAATCCCAGTATGCATGGCACCCCTCATCTCCCCAATCCCAGAATGCACGGTACCCCTCATTGCCCAATCCCGGTATGCATGGCACCCCTCATCGCCCCAATCCCGGTATGCATGGCACCCATCATCGCCCCAATCATGGTATGCATGGAACCCCTTATCGCCCCAATCCCGGAATGCATGGCACCCCTCATCGCCCCAATCCTGGTATGCATGGCTCCCCTCATCGCCACAATCCCGGAATGTTTTTCACCCCTCATTTCCCCAATCCCGGAATGCATGGCACCCCTCATTGCCCCATTCCTGGTATGCATGGCATCCCTCATCACCCCCATCCCGGAATTCATGGCACCCCTCATTGCCCCATTTCCGGTATGCATGACACCCCTCATCTCCCCAATCCTGGTATGCATGGCATCCCTCATCGCCCCCATCCCGGAATTCATGGCACCCCTCATCTCCCCAATCCCGGTATGCATGGCACCCCTCATCACCCCCATCCCGGAATTCATGGCACCCCTCATTGCCCCAATCCCGGTATGCATGGCACCCCTCATCGCCCCAATCCCGGTATGCATGGCACCCCTCATCGCTCCAATCCCGGTATGCTTGGCACCCCTCATCGCCCCAATCCCGGTATGCATGGCACCCCTCATCGCCCCAATCCCGGAATTCATGGCACCCCTCATCGCCCCATTCCTGGTATGCATGACACCTCTCATCTCCCCAATCCCGGTATGCATGGCATCCATCATCGCCCCCATCCCGGAATTCATGGCATCTCTCATCGCCCCAATCCCGGTATGCATGGCACCCCTCATCGCCCCAATCCCGGTATGCATGGCACCCCTCATCGCCCCAATCCAGGTTTGCATGGCACCCCTCATCGCCCCGATCCCGGTATGCATGGCACCCCTCATCGCCCCAATCCCGGTATGCATGACACCCCTCATCGCCCCAATCCCGGTATGCATGGCACCCCTCATCGCACCGAGCCCGGTCTGCATGGCACCCCTCATCGCCCCGATCCCGGTATGCATGGCACCCCTCATCGCCCCAATCCCGGAATTCATTGCAACCCTCATTGCCCCAATCTCAGTAAGCATGGCACCCCTCATCGCCCCAATCCCGGTATGCATGGCACCCCTCATCGCCCCAATCCGGGAATTCATGGTACCCATCATTGCCCCAATCCTGGTTTGCATGGCACCCCTCAACGCCCCAATCCCACTCCAGCCAGGGACATGGTCAGTTGTGCCCGCAGCTGGGAGCACCGTCGAGCAGTCCCCCGGAAATGGGGTGAGTTTGTGTGTGTGCATGCAGCTAACTGAGCCCTGGTCCACACTCCATCCTTACCTGGGAGTGGAATATCACACCTCTGGTTGAGGTGCAATACCCCTGTAGCAACCAAGCCCTCGGGGCGCTACATAAGCATTTTGATTCGTATATGGTCTCCCATGCTGGTATGTGTTGCCCCCCTTCTTGTATTTGTGCTGTCCCCATCTTGTCCCCACCATCCTATCCTGGTATGCATGGCACCACTCACCCCCAATCCTGGTATGCGTGGAACCCCTCACCCCCAATCCTAGTATGCGTGGCACCACTCATCCCCAATCCTGGAATGTGTGGCACCCCTCATCCCCAATCCTGGTATGTGTCGCACCCCTCATCACCAATCCTGGTATGCGTGGCACACCTCACCCTCCAATCCTTGTATGCGTGGTCCCCTCACCCCCAATCCTTGAATGCGTGGTCCCTTCACCCCCCAATCCTTGTATTCGTGGTCCCCTCACCCTGCACTCCTTGTATGCGAGGACCCTCACCCCGCAATCCTTGTATGCGTAGTCCCCTCAGCCCCAATCCTTGTATGCGTGGTACCCCACAATCCGGGTATGCATGGCACCCCACTATCCTGGTATGCGTGGTCCCCTCACCACACAATCCTGGTATGCATGGTACCCCATCCCTATCCTGGTATGTATGATATCCCTCATCCTGGTATGCATGGGCCCCTAACCCACATCCTGGTATACATGACACCTCTCATCCCCATCCTGGTATGCATGGCCCCTCATCCAAATCCTGGTATGCATGGCACTCCGAATCCGAATCCCGGTATACATGGCCCCTCCTCCCCAATCCCGATATGCATGGCACCCCTCATCCCCAATCTCAGTATGCATGGCACCCCTCATCGCCCCAATTACCGGTATACATTGCACCCCTCATTGTCCCAATCCCAGTATGCATGGCACCCCTCATCACCCCAATCCCGGTATGCATGGCACCCCTCATCACCCAAATCCCGGTATGTATGGCACCCTTATCGCCCCAATCCCGGTATGCATGGCACACCTCATCGTCCAAATCCCGGTATGCATGGCACCCCTCATCGCCAAAATCCCGGAATGCATGGCACCCCTCATTGCCCCAATCCTGGTATGCATGGCACCCCTTATCGCCCCAATCCCGGAATTCATGTCACGCCTCATTGCCCCAATCCCAGTATGCATGGAACCCCTCATAGCCCCAATCCCTGTATGCATGGCACCCATCATCGCCAAAATCCCGGAATCCATGGTACCCTTCATTGCCCCAATCCCGGTATTCATGGCATCCCTCATCACTCCAATCCCAGTATGCATGGCACCCCTCATCGCCCCAATCCCGTTATGCATGGCACCCCTCATCGCCCCAATCCCATTATGCATGGCACCCTCATCGCCCCAATCCCGGAATGCATGGCACCCCTCATCGCCCCAATCCTGGTATGCATGGCACCCCTCATCGCCCCAATCCCGAATTGCATGGCACCCCTCATCGCCCCAATCCCAGTATGCATGGCACCCCTCATCGCCCCAATACCGGTATGCATGGCACCCCTCATCGCCCCAATCCAGGTATGCATGGCACCCCTCATCGCCCCAATTCCGATATGTATGGCACCCCTCATCGCCCCAATCCCGTTATTAATGGCACCCCTCATCGCCCCAATCCCGGAATGCATGGCTCCCCTCATCGCCCCAATCCCGTTATGCATGGCACCGCTCATCGCCCCAATCCAGGTATGCATTGCACCTCTCATTGCCCCAATCCCTGTATGCATGGCACCCGTCAGTGCCCCAATCCTGGTATGCATGGCACCACTTATTGCCACAATCTCAGAATGCATGGCACCCCTCATCGCCCCAATCCTGGTATGCATGGCACCCCTCATCGCCCCAATCCCAGTATGCATGGCACCCCTCATCTCCCCAATCCCAGAATGCACGGCACCCCTCATTGCCCAATCCCGGTATGCATGGCACCCCTCATCGCCCCAATCCCGGTATGCATGGCACCCATCATCGCCCCAATCATGGTATGCATGGAACCCCTTATCGCCCCAATCCCGGAATGCATGGCACCCCTCATCGCCCCAATCCTGGTATGCATGGCTCCCCCTCATCGCCACAATCCCGGTATGTTTTTCACCCCTCATTTCCCCAATCCCGGAATGCATGGCACCCCTCATTGCCCCATTCCTGGTATGCATGGCATCCCTCATCACCCCCATCCCGGAATTCATGGCACCCCTCATTGCCCCATTTCCGGTATGCATGACACCCCTCATCTCCCCAATCCCGGTATGCATGGCATCCCTCATCGCCCCCATCCCGGAATTCATGGCATCCCTCATCTCCCCAATCCCGGTATGCATGGCACCCCTCATCACCCCCATCCCGGAATTCATGGCACCCCTCATTGCCCCAATCCCGGTATGCATGGCACCCCTCATCGCCCCAATCCCGGTATGCATGGCACCCCTCATCGCTCCAATCCCGGTATGCTTGGCACCCCTCATCGCCCCAATCCCGGTATGCATGGCACCCCTCATCGCCCCAATCCCGGAATTCATGGCACCCCTCATCGCCCCATTCCTGGTATGCATGACACCTCTCATCTCCCCAATCCCGGTATGCATGGCATCCATCATCGCCCCCATCCCGGAATTCATGGCATCTCTCATCGCCCCAATCCCGGTATGCATGGCACCCCTCATCGCCCCAATCCCGGTATGCATGGCACCCCTCATCGCCCCAATCCAGGTTTGCATGGCACCCCTCATCGCCCCGATCCCGGTATGCATGGCACCCCTCATCGCCCCAATCCCGGTATGCATGGCACCCCTCATCGCCCCAATCCCGGTATGCATGGCACCCCTCATCGCACCGAGCCCGGTCTGCATGGCACCCCTCATCGCCCCGATCCCGGTATGCATGGCACCCCTCATCGCCCCAATCCCGGAATTCATTGCAACCCTCATTGCCCCAATCTCAGTAAGCATGGCACCCCTCATCGCCCCAATCCCGGTATGCATGGCACCCCTCATCGCCCCAATCCGGGAATTCATGGTACCCATCATTGCCCCAATCCTGGTATGCATGGCACCCCTCAACGCCCCAATCCCACTCCAGCCAGGGACATGGTCAGTTGTGCCCGCAGCTGGGAGCACCGTCGAGCAGTCCCCCGGAAATGGGGTGAGTTTGTGTGTGTGCATGCAGCTAACTGAGCCCTGGTCCACACTCCATCCTTACCTGGGAGTGGAATATCACACCTCTGGTTGAGGTGCAATACCCCTGTAGCAACCAAGCCCTCGGGGCGCTACATAAGCATTTTGATTCGTATATGGTCTCCCATGCTGGTATGTGTTGCCCCCCTTCTTGAATTTGTGCTGTCCCCATCTTGTCCCCACCATCCTATCCTGGTATGCATGGCACCACTCACCCCCAATCCTGGTATGCGTGGAACCCCTCACCCCCAATCCTAGTATGCGTGGCACCACTCATCCCCAATCCTGGAATGTGTGGCACCCCTCATCCCCAATCCTGGTATGTGTCGCACCCCTCATCACCAATCCTGGTATGCGTGGCACACCTCACCCTCCAATCCTTGTATGCGTGGTCCCCTCACCCCCAATCCTTGAATGCGTGGTCCCTTCACCCCCCAATCCTTGTATTCGTGGTCCCCTCACCCTGCACTCCTTGTATGCGAGGACCCTCACCCCGCAATCCTTGTATGCGTAGTCCCCTCAGCCCCAATCCTTGTATGCGTGGTACCCCACAATCCGGGTATGCATGGCACCCCACTATCCTGGTATGCGTGGTCCCCTCACCACACAATCCTGGTATGCATGGTACCCCATCCCTATCCTGGTATGTATGATATCCCTCATCCTGGTATGCATGGGCCCCTAACCCACATCCTGGTATACATGACACCTCTCATCCCCATCCTGGTATGCATGGCCCCTCATCCAAATCCTGGTATGCATGGCACTCCGAATCCGAATCCCGGTATGCATGGCCCCTCCTCCCCAATCCCGATATGCATGGCACCCCTCATCCCCAATCTCAGTATGCATGGCACCCCTCATCGCCCCAATTACCGGTATACATTGCACCCCTCATTGTCCCAATCCCAGTATGCATGGCACCCCTCATCACCCCAATCCCGGTATGCATGGCACCCCTCATCACCCCAATCCCGGTATGTATGGCACCCTTATCGCCCCAATCCCGGTATGCATGGCACACCTCATCGCCCCAATCCCGGTATGCATGGCACCCCTCATTGCCCCAATCCCGGTATGCATGGCACCCCTCATTGCCCCAATCCCAGAATGCATGGCACCTCTCATTGCCCCAATCCCGGTATGCATGGCACCCCTCATCGCCCCAATCCCGGAATTCATGGCACCCCTCATTGCCCCAATCCCGGTAAGCATGGCACCCCTCATCACCCCAATCCCGGTATGCATGGCATCCCTCATCGCCCCAATCTGGGAATTCATGGTACCCCTCATTGCCCCAATCCTGGTATGCATGGCACCCCTCATCGCCCCAATCCCGGTATGCATGGCACCCCTCATCGCCCCAATCCCGGTATGCATGGCACCCCTCATCGCCCCAATCCCGGAATGCATGGCACCCCTCATTGCCCCAATCCCAGTATGCATGGCACCCCTCATCACCCCAATCCCGGTATGCATGGCACCCCTCATCGCCCCAATCCCGGTATGTATGGCACCCCTCATTGCCCCAATCCCAGTATGCATGGCACCCCTCATCGCCCCAATCCCGTTATGCATGGCACTCGTCATCGCCCCAATCCCGGTATGCATGGCACCCCTCATCGCCCCAATCCCGATATGCATGGCACCCCTCATCGCCCCAATCCCGGAATGCATGGCACCCCTCATTGTCCCAATCCCAGTATGCATGGCACCCCTCATCACCCCAATCCCGGTATGCATGGCACCCCTCATCGCCCCAATCCCGGTATGTATGGCACCCCTCATTGCCCCAATCCCAGTATGCATGGCACCCCTCATCGCCCCAATCCCGTTATGCATGGCACTCGTCATCGCCCCAATCCCGGTATGCATGGCACCCCTCATCGCCCCAATCCCGATATGCATGGCACCCCTCATCGCCCCAATCCCGGTATGCTTGGCACCCCTTATCGCCCCAATCCCGGTATGCATGGCACCCCTCATCGCCCCAATCCAGGAATTCATGGCACCCCTCATTGCCCCATTCCCGGTATGCATGACACCCCTCATCACCCCAATCCCGGTATGCATGGCATCCCTCATCGCCCCCATCCCGGAATTCATGGCATCCCTCATCGCCCCAATCTCGGTATGCATGGCACCCCTCATCACCCCCATCCTGGAATTCATGGCACCCCTCATTGCCCCAATCCCGGTATGCATGGCACCCGTCATCGCCCCAATCCCGGTATGCATGGCACGCCTCATCGCAACAATCCCGATATGCATAGCACCCCTCATCGCCCCAATCCCGGTATGCTTGGCACCCCTCATCTCCCCAATCCCGGTATGCATGGCACCCTTCATCGCCCCAATCCCGGAATTCATGGAACCCCTCATTGCCCAAATCCCGGTAAGTATGGCACCCCTCATCACCCCAATCCCGGTATGCATGGCACCCCTCATCGCCCCAATCCGGGAATTCATGGTACCCCTCATTGCCCCAATCCAGGTATGCATGGCACCCCTCATCGCCCCAATCCCGGTTTGCATGGCAGTCCTCATCGCCCCAATCCCGGTATGTATGGCACCCCTCATTGCCCCAATCCCGGTATGCATGGCACCCCTCATCACCCCAATCCCGGTATGCATGGCACCCCTCATCGCCCCAATCCCAGTATGTATGGCACCCCTCATTGCCCCAATCCCAGTATGCATGGCACACCTCATCGCCCCAATCCCGGTATGCATGGCACCCCTCATCGCCCCATTCCCGGTATGCATGGCACCCCTCATCGCCAAAATCCCGGAATGCATGGCACCCCTCATTGCCCCAATCCCGGTAAGCATGGCACCCCTCATTGCCCCAATCCCGGTAAACATGGCACCCCTCATCGCCCCAATCCCGGAATTCATGGTACCCCTCATTGCCCCATTCCTGGTATGCATGGCACCCCTCATCGCCCCAAATCCCGGTATGCATGGCACCCCTTATCGCCCCAATCCCGATATGCATGGCACCCCTCATCGCCCCAATCCCGGTATGCATGGCAACCCTCATCACTCCAATCCTGGTATGCATGGCACCCCTCATCGCCCCAATCCCAGTATGCATGGCACCCCTCATCGCCCCAATCCCAGTATGCATGGCACCCCTTATTGCCCCAATCCAGGAATGCATGGCACCCCTCATCGCCCCAATCCTGGTATGCATGGCACCCCTCATTGCCCCAATCCCGGTATGCATGGCACCCCTCATCACCCCAATCCCGGTATGCATGGCACCCCTCATCGCCCCAATCCCGGTATGTATGGCACCCCTCATTGCCCCAATCCCAGTATGCATGGCACACCTCATCGCCCCAATCCCGGTATGCATGGCACCCCTCATCGCCCCATTCCCGGTAAGCATGGCACCCCTCATCGCCCAAATCCCGGAATGCATGGCACCCCTCATTGCCCCAATCCCGGTATGCATGGCACCCCTCATTGCCCCAATCCCGGTATGCATGGAACGCCTCATCGCCCCAATCCCGGTATGCATGGCACCCCTCATCGCCCCAATCCCGGTATGTATGGCACCCCTCATTGCCCCAATCCCAGTATGCATGGCACACCTCATCGCCCCAATCCCGGTATGCATGGCACCCCTCATCGCCCCATTCCCGGTATGCATGGCACCCCTCATCGCCAAAATCCCGGAATGCATGGCACCCCTCATTGCCCCAATCCCAGTATACATGGCACCCCTCATCGCCCCAATCCCGGAATTCATGGTACCCCTCATTGCCCCAATGCTGGTATGCATGGCACCCCTCATCGCCCCAAATCCCGGTATGCATGGCACCGCTCATCGTCCCAATCCCGATATGCATGGCACCCCTCATCGTCCCAATCCCGGTATGCATGGCACCCCTCATCGCCCCAAATCCCGGTATGCATGGCACCCCTCATCGCCCCAATCCCGATATGCATGGCACCCCTCATCGCCCCAATCACGGTTTGCATGGCACCCCTCATCGCCCCAATCCCGTTATGCATGGCACGCCTCATCGCCCCAATCCCGGAATGCATGGCACCCCTCTTTGCCCCAATCCCGGTATGCATGGCACCCCTCAATGCCCCAATCCTGGAAATCATGGCACCCCTCATTGCTCCAATCCCGGTAAGCATGGCACCCCTCATCGCCCCAATCCCGGTATGCAAGGCACCCTTCATCGCCCCAATCTCGGATTTCATGGTATCCCTCATATCACCAATCCTGGTATGCATTTCACACCTCATCGCCCCAATCCCGGTATGCATGGCACCCCTCATCGCCCAAATTCCGGTATGCAAGGCACCCCTCATCGCCAAAATCCCGGAAAGCATTGCACCCCTCATTGCCCAAATCCTGGTATGCATGGCACCCCTCATCGCCCCAATCCCGGAATTCAAGGCACCCCTCATTGCCCCAATCCCAGTATGCATGGAACCCCTCATCGCCCCAATCTCGGTATGCATGGCACCCCTCATCGCTCCAATCCCAGTATGCATGGCACCCCTTATCGCCCCAATCCCGGAATGCATGACACCCCTCATCGCACCAATCCTGGTATGCATGGCACCCCTCATCGCCCCAATCCCGGTATGTTTTTCACCCCTCATCTCCCCAATCCCGGAATGCATGGCACCCCTCATTGCCCCATTCCTGATATGCATGGCACTCTTCATTGCCCCAATCCCGGCATGCATGACACCCCTCATCACCCCAATCCCGGTATTCATGGCATCCCTCATCACCCCCATCCCGGAATTAATGGCACCCCTCATCGCCCCAATCCCGTTATGCATGGCACCCGTCATCGCCCCAATCCCGGTATGCATGGCAGCCCTCATCGCCCCAATCCCGGTATGCATGGCACCCCTCATCGCTCCAATCCCGGTATGCTTGGCACACCTCATCACCCCAATCCCAGTATGCATAGCACCCCTCATCGCCCCAATCCCGGAATTCATGGCACCCCTCATTGCCCCATTCCCGGTATGCATGACACCCCTCATCTCCCCAATCCCGGTATGCATGGCACCGCTCATCACCCCCATCCTGGAATTCATGGCACCCCTCATAGCCCCAATCCTGGTATGCATTTCACACCTCATCGCCCCAATCCCGGTATGCATGGCACCCCTCATCGCCCCCATCCCGGTTTGCATGGCACCCCTCATCGCCCCAATCCCGGTTTGCATGGCACCCCTCATCGCCCAAATCCCGGTATGCATGGCACCCCTTATTGCCACAATCCCAGAATGCATGGCACCCCTCATCACCCCAATCCTGGTATGCATGGCACCCCTCATCGCCCCAATCCCAGTATGCATGGCACCCCTCATCGCCCCAATCCCATTATGCACGGCACCCCTTGTCGCCCCAATCCCGGAATGCATGGCACCCCTCATCGCCCCAATCCTGGTATGCATGGCACCCCTCATTGCCCCAATCCCGGTATGTTTTTCACCCCTCATCTCCCCAATCCCGGAATGCATGGCACCCCTCATTGCCCCATTCATGGTATGAATGGCACCCCTCATCGCCCCAATCCCGGAATTCATGGCACCCCTCATTGCCCCAATCCCGGTATGCATGACACCCCTCATCTCCCCAATCCCGGTATGCATGGCATCCCTCATCACCCCCATCCCGGAATTAATGGCACCCCTCATCGCCCCAATCCCGGTATGCATGGCACCAGTCATCGCCCAAATCCCGGTATGCATGGCACCCCTCATCGCCCCAATCCCGGTATGCATGGCACCCCTCCTCGCCCCAATCCCGGTATGCTTGGCACCCCTCATCGCCCCAATCCTGGTATGCATGGCACCCCTCATCGAACCAATCCCGGAATTCAAGGCACCCCTCATTGCCCCATTCCCGGTATGCATGACAACCCTCATCTCCCCAATCCCGGTATGCATGGCATCCCACATCACCCCCATCCCGGAATTCATGGCATCCCTCATCGCCCCAATCCCGGTATGCATGGCACCCCTCATCAAACCCATCCTGGAATTCATGGCACCCCTCATTGCCCCAATCCCGGTATGCATGGCACCCGTCATCGCCCCAATCCCGGTATGCATGGCACCCCTCATTGCCCCAATCCCGATATGCATAGCACCCCTCATCGCCCCAATCCCGGTATGCTTGGCAACCCTCATCGCCCCAATCCCGGTATGCATGGCACCCTTCATCGCCCCAATCCCGGAATTCATGGCACCCATCATTGCCCCTATCCCGGTAAGCATGTCACCCCTCATCGCCCCAATCCCGGTATGCATGGCACCCCTCATCGCCCCAATCTGGGAATTCATGGTACCCTTCATTGCCCCAATCCAGGTATGCATGGCACCCCTCATCGCCCCAATCCCGGATTGCATGGCACCCCTCATCGCCTCAATCCCGGTATGCATGGCACCCCTCATCGCCCCAAACCCGGTATGCATGGCACCCCTCATTGCCCCAATCCCGGTATGCATGGAACGCCTCATCGCCCCAATCCCGGTATGCATGGCACCCCTCATCGCCCCAATCCCGGTATGTATGGCACCCCTCATTGCCCCAATCCTAGTATGCGTGGCACACCTCATCGCCCCAATCCCGGTATACATGGCACCCCTCATCGCCGCATTCCCGGTATGCATGGCACCCCTCATCGACAAAATCCCGGAATGCATGGCACCCCTCATTGCCCCTATCCCGGTAAGCATGGCACCCCTCATCACCCCAATCCCGGTATACATGGCACCCCTCATCGCCCCAATCCCGGAATTCATGGTACCCCTCATTGCCCCAATGCTGGTATGCATGGCACCCCTCATCGCCCCAAATCCCGGTATGCATGGCACCCCTCATCGCCCCAATCCCGATATGCATGGCACCCATCATCGCCCCAATCCCGGTATGCATGGCACCCCTCATCGCTCCAAATCCCGGTATGCATTGCACCCCTCATCGCCCCAATCCCGATATGCATGGCACCCCTCATCGCCCCAATCACGGTTTGCATGGCACCCCTCATCGCCCCAATCCCGGTATGTATGGCACCCCTCATCGCCCCAATCCCGGAATGCATGGCACCCCTCTTTGCCCCAATAACGGTATGCATGGCACCCCTCAACGCCCCAATCCTGGAATTCAAGGCACCCCTCATTGCTCCAATCCCGGTGAGCATGGCACCCCTCATCGCCCCAATCCCGGTATGCAAGGCACCCCTCATCGACCCAATCTCGGAATTCATGGTATCCCTCATAGCCCCAATCCTGGTATGCATTTCACACCTCATCGCCCCAATCCCGGTATGCATGGCACCCCTCATCGCCCCAATCCCGGTATGCATGGCACCCCTCATCGCTCCAATCCCGGTATGAATGGCATCCCTCATTGCCCCAATCCCAGTATGCATGGCACCCCTCATCGCCCCAATCCCGGTATGCATGGCACCCCTCATCGCCCAAATCCCGGTATGCATGGCACCCCTCATCGCCAAAATCCCGGAATGCATTGCACCCCTCATTGCCCAAATCCTGGTATGCATGGCACCCTTCATCGCCCCAATCCCGGAATTCATGGCACCCCTCATTGCCCCAATCCCAGTATGCATGGAACCCCTCAACGCCCCAATCCCGGTATGCATGGCACCCCTCATCGCCCCAATCCCGGAATCCATGGTACCCTTCATTGCCCCAATCGCGGTATTCATGGCACCCCTCATCACTCCAATCCCGGTATGCATGGCACCCCTCATCGCCCCAATCCCGTTATGCATGGCACCCCTCATCGCCTCAATCCCGGAATGCATGGCACCCCTCATTTCCCCTATCCTGGTATGCATGGCACCCCTCATCGCCCCAATCCCGAATTGCATGGCACCCCTCATCCCCCCAATCCCAGTATGCATGGCAACACTCATCGCCCCAATCCCAGTATGCATGGCACCCCTCATCGCCCCAATCCCGGTATGCATGGCACCCCTCATCGCCCCAATCCCGGTATGCATGGCACCCCTCATCGCCCCAATTCCGGTATGCATGGCACCCCTCATCGCCCCAATCCCGTTATTCATGACACGCCTCATCGCCCAAATCCCGGAATGCATGGCACCCCTCATCGCCCCAATCCCGTTATGCATGGCACCCCTCATCGCCCCAATCCCGGTATGCATGGCACCTCTCATCTCCCCAATCCTGGTATGCATGGCACCCGTCAGTGCCCCAATCCTGGTATGCATGGCACCCCTTATTGCCACAATCCCAGAATGCATGGCACCCCTCATCACTCCAATCCTGGTATGCATGGCACCCCTCATCGCCCCAATCCCAGTATGCATGGCACCCCTCATCGCCCCAATCCCAGTATGCATGGCACCCCTTATTGCCCCAATCCAGGAATGCATGGCACCCCTCATCGCCCCAATCCTGGTATGCATGGCACCCCTCATTGCCCCAATCCCGGTATGCATGGCACCCCTCATCACCCCAATCCCGGTATGCATGGCACCCCTCATCGCCCCAATCCCGGTATGTATGGCACCCCTCATTGCCCCAATCCCAGTATGCATGGCACACCTCATCGCCCCAATCCCGGTATGCATGGCACCCCTCATCGCCCCATTCCCGGTAAGCATGGCACCCCTCATCGCCCAAATCCCGGAATGCATGGCACCCCTCATTGCCCCAATCCCGGTATGCATGGCACCCCTCATTGCCCCAATCCCGGTAATCATGGAACGCCTCATCGCCCCAATCCCGGTATGCATGGCACCCCTCATCGCCCCAATCCCGGTATGTATGGCACCCCTCATTGCCCCAATCCCAGTATGCATGGCACACCTCATCGCCCCAATCCCGGTATGCATGGCACCCCTCATCGCCCCATTCCCGGTATGCATGGCACCCCTCATCGCCAAAATCCCGGAATGCATGGCACCCCTCATTGCCCCAATCCCAGTATACATGGCACCCCTCATCGCCCCAATCCCGGAATTCATGGTACCCCTCATTGCCCCAATGCTGGTATGCATGGCACCCCTCATCGCCCCAAATCCCGGTATGCATGGCACCGCTCATCGTCCCAATCCCGATATGCATGGCACCCCTCATCGTCCCAATCCCGGTATGCATGGCACCCCTCATCGCCCCAAATCCCGGTATGCATGGCACCCCTCATCGCCCCAATCCCGATATGCATGGCACCCCTCATCGCCCCAATCACGGTTTGCATGGCACCCCTCATCGCCCCAATCCCGTTATGCATGGCACGCCTCATCGCCCCAATCCCGGAATGCATGGCACCCCTCTTTGCCCCAATCCCGGTATGCATGGCACCCCTCAATGCCCCAATCCTGGAATTCATGGCACCCCTCATTGCTCCAATCCCGGTAAGCATGGCACCCCTCATCGCCCCAATCCCGGTATGCAAGGCACCCTTCATCGCCCCAATCTCGGATTTCATGGTATCCCTCATATCACCAATCCTGGTATGCATTTCACACCTCATCGCCCCAATCCCGGTATGCATGGCACCCCTCATCGCCCAAATTCCGGTATGCAAGGCACCCCTCATCGCCAAAATCCCGGAATGCATTGCACCCCTCATTGCCCAAATCCTGGTATGCATGGCACCCCTCATCGCCCCAATCCCGGAATTCAAGGCACCCCTCATTGCCCCAATCCCAGTATGCATGGAACCCCTCATCGCCCCAATCTCGGTATGCATGGCACCCCTCATCGCCCCAATCCCGGAATCCATGGTACCCTTCATTGCCCCAATCCCGGTATTCATGGCACCCCTCATAACTCCAATCCCGGTAAGCATGGCACCCCACATCGCCCCAATCCCGGTATGCATGGCACCCCTCATCGCCCCAATCCCGAATTGCATGGCACCCCTCATCCCCCCAATTCCAGTATGCATGGCAACACTCATCGCCCCAATCCCGGTATGCATGGCACCCCTTATCGCCCCAATCCCGGTATGCATGGCACCCCTCATCGCCCCAATCCCGGTATGCATGGCACCCCTCATCGCCCCAATTCCGGTATGCATGGCACCCCTCATTGCCCCAATCCCGTTATTCATGACACGCCTCATCGCCCCAATCCCGGAATGCATGGCACCCCTCATCGCCCCAATCCCGTTATGCATGGCACCCCTCATCGCCCCAATCCCGGTATGCATGGCACCTCTCATCGCCCCAATTCCGGTATGCATGGCACCTGTCAGTGCCCCAATCCTGGTATGCATGGCACACCTTATTGCCACAATCCCAGAATGCATGGCACCCCTCATCACCCCAATCCTGGTATGCATGGCACCCCTCATCGCCCCAATCCCAGTATGCATGGCACCCCTCATCGCCCCAATCCCAGTATGCATGGCACCCCTTATCACCCCAATCCCAGTATGCATGGCACCCCTCATCGCCCCAATCCTGGTATGCATGGCACCCGTCATTGCCCCAATCCCAGTATGCATGGCACACCTCATCGCCCCAATCCGGTATGCATGGCACCCCTCATCGCCCCATTAACGGTATGCATGGCACCCCTCATCGCCCAAATCGCAGAATCCATGGCACCCCTCATTGCCCCAATCCCGGTAAGCATGGCACCCCTCATCGCCCCAATCCAGGTATACATGGCACCCCTCATCGCCCCAATCCCGGAATTCATGGTACCCCTCATTGACCCAATCCTGGCATGCATGTCACCCCTCATTGCCCCAAATCCCGGTATGCATGGCACCCCTCATCGCCCCAATCCCGATATGCATGGCACCCCTCATTGCCCCAATCCCGGTGTGCATGGCACCCCTCATCGCCCCAATCCCTGTATGCATGGCACCCCTCATCGCCCCAATACCGGAATGCATGGCACCCCTCTTTGCCCCAATCCCGGTATGCATGGCACCCCTCAACGCCCCAATCCCGGAATTCATGGCACCCCTCATGGCTCCAATCCCGGTAAGCATGGCACCCCTCATCGCCCCAATCCCGGTATGCATGGCACCCCTCATCGCCCCAATCCCGGAATTCATGGTACCCCTCATAGCCCCAATCCTGGTATGCATTTCACACCTCATCGCCCCAATCCCGGTAGGCATGGCACCCCTCATTGCCCCAATCCCGGTATGCATGGAACCCCTCATCGCCCCAATCCCGGTATGAATGGCACCCCTCATTGCCCCAATCCCAATATGCATGGCTCCCCTCATCGTCCCAATCCCGGTATGCATGGCAACCTTCATCGCCCCCATCCCGTTATGTATGGCACCCCTCATCGCCCCAATCCTGGTATGCATGGCAGACCTCATTGCCCCAATCCCGGTATGCATGGCACCCCTCATCGCCCAAATCCCGGTATGCATGGCACCCCTCATCGCCCCCATCCCGTTATGTATGGCACCCCTCTTCGCCCCAATCACGGTATGCATGGCACACCTCATCGCCCCAATTCAGATATGCATGGCACCACTCATTGCCCCAATCCCGTTATTCATGGCACCCCTCATCGCTCCAATCCCGGAATGCATGGCACCCCTCATCGCCCCAATCCCATTATGCATGGCACCCCTCATCGCCCCAATCCCGGTATGCATGGCACCTCTCATCGCCCCAATCCCGGTATGCATGTCACCCGTCAGTGCCCCAATCCTGGTATGCATGGCACCCCTTATTGCCACAATCCCAGAATGCATGGCACCCCTCATCGACCCCAATCCTGGTATGCATGGCACCCCTCATCGCCCCAATCCCAGTATGCATGGCACCCCTCATCGCCCCAATCCCAGTATGCATGGCACCCCTTATCGCCCCAATCCCGAAATGCATGGCACCCCTCATCGCCCCAATCCTGGTATGCATGGCACCCCTCATCGCCCCAATCCCGGTATGTTTTTCACCCCTCATCTCCCCAATCCCGGAATGCATGGCACCCCTCATTGCCCCATTCCTGATATGCATGGCACCCCTCATCGTCCCAATCCCGGAATTCATGGCACCCCTCATTGCCCCAATCCCGTTATGCATGACACCCCTCATCACCCCAATCCCGGTATTCATGGCATTCCTCATCACCCCCATCCCGGAATTAATGGCACCCCTCATCGCCCCAATCCCGTTATGCATGGCACTCGTCATCGCCCCAATCACGGTATGCATGGCACCCCTCATCGCCCCAATCCCGATATGCATGGCACCCCTCATCGCCCCAATCCCGGTATGCTTGGCACCCCTCATCGCCCCAATCCCGGTATGCATGGCACCCCTCATCGCCCCAATCCCGGAATTCATGGCACCCCTCATTGCCCCATTCCCGGTATGCATGACACCCCTCATCTCCCCAATCCCGGTATGCATGGCATCCCTCATCGCCCCCATCCCGGAATTCATGGCATCCCTCATCGCCCCAATCCCGGTATGCATGGCACCCCTCATCACCCCCATCCTGGAATTCATGGCACCCCTCATTGCCCCAATCCCGGTATGCATGGCACCCGTCATCGCCCCAATCCCGGTATGCATGGCACCCTTCATCGCCCCAATCCCGGAATTCATGGCACCCCTCATTGCCCCAATCCCGGTAAGCATGGCACCCCTCATCGCCCCAATCCCGGTATGCATGGCACCCCTCATCGCCCCAATCCGGGAATTCATGGTACCCCTCATTGCCCCAATCCAGGTATGCATGGCACCCCTCATCGCCCCAATCCCGGTTTGCATGGCAGCCCTCATCGCCCCAATCCCGGTATGCATGGCACCCCTCATTGCCCCAATCCCGGTATGCATGGCACCCCTCATCACCCCAATCCCGGTATGCATGGCACCCCTCATCGCCCCAATCCCGGTATGTATGGCACCCCTCATTGCCCCAATCCCAGTATGCATGGAACACCTCATCGCCCCAATTCCGGTATGCATGGCACCCCTCATCGCCCCATTCCCGGTATGCATGGCACCCCTCATCGCCAAAATCCCGGAATGCATGGCACCCCTCATTGCCCCAATCCTGGTATGCATGGCACCCCTCATCGCCCCAAATCCCGGTATGCATGGCACCCCTTATCGCCCCAATCCCGATATGCATGGCACCCCTCAACGCCCCAATACCGGTATGCATGGCAACCCTCATCGCCCCAAATCCTGGTAAGCATGGCACCCCTCATCGCCCCAATCCCGATATGCATGGCACCCCTCATCACCCCAATCCCGGTTTGCATGGCACCCCTCATCGCCCCAATCCCGGTATGCATGGCACCCCTCATCGCCCCAATCCCGGAATGCATGGCACCCCTCTTTGCCCCAATCCCGGTATGCATGGCACCCCTCATCGCCCCAATCCCGGAATTCATGGCACCCCTCATTGCTCCAATCCCGGTAAGCATGGCACCCCTCATCGCCGCAATCCAGGTATGCATGGCACCCCTCATCGCCCCAATCCCGGAATTCGTGGTACCCCTCATAGCCCCAATCCTGGTATGCATTTCACACGTCATCGCCCCAATTCCGGTATGCATGGCACCCCTCATCGCCCCAATCCCGGTATGCATGGCACCCCTCATCGCCCCAATCACGGTATGAATGGCACCCCTCATTGCCCCACTCTCAGTATGCATGGCACCCCTCATCGCCCCAATTCCGGTATGCATGGCACCCCTCATCGTCCAAATCCCGGTATGCATGGCACCCCTCATCGCCAAAATCCCGGAATGCATGGCACCCCTCATTGCCCCAATCCTGGTATGCATGGCACCCCTTATCGCCCCAATCCCGGAATTCATGTCACGCCTCATTGCCCCAATCCCAGTATGCATGGAACCCCTCATAGCCCCAATCCCTGTATGCATGGCACCCATCATCGCCCCAATCCCGGAATCCATGGTACCCTTCATTGCCCCAATCCCGGTATTCATGGCATCCCTCATCACTCCAATCCCAGTATGCATGGCACCCCTCATCGCCCCAATCCCGTTATGCATGGCACCCCTCATCGCCCCAATCCCATTATGCATGGCACCCTCATCGCCCCAATCCCGGAATGCATGGCACCCCTCATCGCCCCAATCCTGGTATGCATGGCACCCCTCATCGCCCCAATCCCGAATTGCATGGCACCCCTCATCGCCCCAATCCCAGTATGCATGGCACCCCTCATCGCCCCAATCCCGGTATGCATGGCACCCCTCATCGCCCCAATCCAGGTATGCATGGCACCCCTCATCGCCCCAATTCCGATATGTTTGGCACCCCTCATCGCCCCAATCCCGTTATTAATGGCACCCCTCATCGCCCCAATCCCGGAATGCATGGCACCCCTCATCGCCCCAATCCCGTTATGCATGGAACCGCTCATCGCCCCAATCCCGGTATGCATTGCACCTCTCATTGCCCCAATCCCTGTATGCATGGCACCCGTCAGTGCCCCAATCCTGGTATGCATGGCACCACTTATTGCCAAAATCTCAGAATGCATGGCACCCCTCATCGCCCCAATCCTGGTATGCATGGCACCCCTCATCGCCCCAATCCCAGTATGCATGGCACCCCTCATCTCCCCAATCCCAGAATGCACGGTACCCCTCATTGCCCAATCCCGGTATGCATGGCACCCATCATCGCCCCAATCCCGGTATGCATGGCACCCATCATCGCCCCAATCATGGTATGCATGGAACCCCTTATCGCCCCAATCCCGGAATGCATGGCACCCCTCATCGCCCCAATCCTGGTATGCATGGCTCCCCTCATCGCCACAATCCCGGTATGTTTTTCACCCCTCATTTCCCCAATCCCGGAATGCATGGCACCCCTCATTGCCCCATTCCTGGTATGCATGGCATCCCTCATCACCCCCATCCCGGAATTCATGGCACCCCTCATTGCCCCATTTCCGGTATGCATGACACCCCTCATCTCCCCAATCCCGGTATGCATGGCATCCCTCATCGCCCCCATCCCGGAATTCATGGCACCCCTCATCTCCCCAATCCCGGTATGCATGGCACCCCTCATCACCCCCATCCCGGAATTCATGGCACCCCTCATTGCCCCAATCCCGGTATGCATGGCACCCCTCATCGCCCCAATCCCGGTATGCATGGCACCCCTCATCGCTCCAATCCCGGTATGCTTGGCACCCCTCATCGCCCCAATCCCGGTATGTTTTTCACCCCTCATCTCCCCAATCCCGGAATGCATGGCACCCCTCATTGCCCCATTCCTGATATGCATGGCACCCCTCATCGTCCCAATCCCGGAATTCATGGCACCCCTCATTGCCCCAATCCCGTTATGCATGACACCCCTCATCACCCCAATCCCGGTATTCATGGCATTCCTCATCACCCCCATCCCGGAATTAATGGCACCCCTCATCGCCCCAATCCCGTTATGCATGGCACTCGTCATCGCCCCAATCACGGTATGCATGGCACCCCTCATCGCCCCAATCCCGATATGCATGGCACCCCTCATCGCCCCAATCCCGGTATGCTTGGCACCCCTCATCGCCCCAATCCCGGTATGCATGGCACCCCTCATCGCCCCAATCCCGGAATTCATGGCACCCCTCATTGCCCCATTCCCGGTATGCATGACACCCCTCATCTCCCCAATCCCGGTATGCATGGCATCCCTCATCGCCCCCATCCCGGAATTCATGGCATCCCTCATCGCCCCAATCCCGGTATGCATGGCACCCCTCATCACCCCCATCCTGGAATTCATGGCACCCCTCATTGCCCCAATCCCGGTATGCATGGCACCCGTCATCGCCCCAATCCCGGTATGCATGGCACCCTTCATCGCCCCAATCCCGGAATTCATGGCACCCCTCATTGCCCCAATCCCGGTAAGCATGGCACCCCTCATCGCCCCAATCCCGGTATGCATGGCACCCCTCATCGCCCCAATCCGGGAATTCATGGTACCCCTCATTGCCCCAATCCAGGTATGCATGGCACCCCTCATCGCCCCAATCCCGGTTTGCATGGCAGCCCTCATCGCCCCAATCCCGGTATGCATGGCACCCCTCATTGCCCCAATCCCGGTATGCATGGCACCCCTCATCACCCCAATCCCGGTATGCATGGCACCCCTCATCGCCCCAATCCCTGTATGTATGGCACCCCTCATTGCCCCAATCCCAGTATGCATGGCACACCTCATCGCCCCAATTCCGGTATGCATGGCACCCCTCATCGCCCCATTCCCGGTATGCATGGCACCCCTCATCGCCAAAATCCCGGAATGCATGGCACCCCTCATTGCCCCAATCCTGGTATGCATGGCACCCCTCATCGCCCCAAATCCCGGTATGCATGGCACCCCTTATCGCCCCAATCCCGATAT
Organism: Phyllobates terribilis; assembly: GCF_046119375.1. NCBI lineage: Eukaryota > Metazoa > Chordata > Amphibia > Anura > Dendrobatidae > Phyllobates > Phyllobates terribilis. Next base: position 51,176,853 of record NW_027362773.1, read on the forward strand.
GCATGGCACCCCTCAACGCCCCAATACCGGTATGCATGGCAACCCTCATCGCCCCAAATCCCGGTAAGCATGGCACCCCTCATCGCCCCAATCCCGATATGCATGGCACCCCTCATCACCCCAATCCCGGTTTGCATGGCACCCCTCATCGCCCCAATCCCGGTATGCATGGCACCCCTCATCGCCCCAATCCCGGAATGCATGGCACCCCTCTTTGCCCCAATCCCGGTATGCATGGCACCCCTCATCGCCCCAATCCCGGAATTCATGGCACCCCTCATTGCTCCAATCCCGGTAAGCATGGCACCCGTCATCGCCGCAATCCAGGTATGCATGGCACCCCTCATCGCCCCAATCCCGGAATTCGTGGTACCCCTCATAGCCCCAATCCTGGTATGCATTTCACACGTCATCGCCCCAATTCCGGTATGCATGGCACCCCTCATCGCCCCAATCCCGGTATGCATGGCACCCCTCATCGCCCCAATCACGGTATGAATGGCACCCCTCATTGCCCCACTCTCAGTATGCATGGCACCCCTCATCGCCCCAATTCCGGTATGCATGGCACCCCTCATCGTCCAAATCCCGGTATGCATGGCACCCCTCATCGCCAAAATCCCGGAATGCATGGCACCCCTCATTGCCCCAATCCTGGTATGCATGGCACCCCTTATCGCCCCAATCCCGGAATTCATGTCACGCCTCATTGCCCCAATCCCAGTATGCATGGAACCCCTCATAGCCCCAATCCCTGTATGCATGGCACCCATCATCGCCCCAATCCCGGAATCCATGGTACCCTTCATTGCCCCAATCCCGGTATTCATGGCATCCCTCATCACTCCAATCCCAGTATGCATGGCACCCCTCATCGCCCCAATCCCGTTATGCATGGCACCCCTCATCGCCCCAATCCCATTATGCATGGCACCCTCATCGCCCCAATCCCGGAATGCATGGCACCCCTCATCGCCCCAATCCTGGTATGCATGGCACCCCTCATCGCCCCAATCCCGAATTGCATGGCACCCCTCATCGCCCCAATCCCAGTATGCATGGCACCCCTCATCGCCCCAATCCCGGTATGCATGGCACCCCTCATCGCCCCAATCCAGGTATGCATGGCACCCCTCATCGCCCCAATTCCGATATGTTTGGCACCCCTCATCGCCCCAATCCCGTTATTAATGGCACCCCTCATCGCCCCAATCCCGGAATGCATAGCACCCCTCATCGCCCCAATCCCGTTATGCATGGCACCGCTCATCGCCCCAATCCCGGTATGCATTGCACCTCTCATTGCCCCAATCCCTGTATGCATGGCACCCGTCAGTGCCCCAATCCTGGTATGCATGGCACCACTTATTGCCACAATCTCAGAATGCATGGCACCCCTCATTGCCCCAATCCTGGTATGCATGGCACCCCTCATCGCCCCAATCCCAGTATGCATGGCACCCCTCATCTCCCCAATCCCAGAATGCACGGTACCCCTCATTGCCCAATCCCGGTATGCATGGCACCCCTCATCGCCCCAATCCCGGTATGCATGGCACCCATCATCGCCCCAATCATGGTATGCATGGAACCCCTTATCGCCCCAATCCCGGAATGCATGGCACCCCTCATCGCCCCAATCCTGGTATGCATGGCTCCCCTCATCGCCACAATCCCGGAATGTTTTTCACCCCTCATTTCCCCAATCCCGGAATGCATGGCACCCCTCATTGCCCCATTCCTGGTATGCATGGCATCCCTCATCACCCCCATCCCGGAATTCATGGCACCCCTCATTGCCCCATTTCCGGTATGCATGACACCCCTCATCTCCCCAATCCTGGTATGCATGGCATCCCTCATCGCCCCCATCCCGGAATTCATGGCACCCCTCATCTCCCCAATCCCGGTATGCATGGCACCCCTCATCGCCCCAATCCGGGAATTCATGGTACCCATCATTGCCCCAATCCTGGTTTGCATGGCACCCCTCAACGCCCCAATCCCACTCCAGCCAGGGACATGGTCAGTTGTGCCCGCAGCTGGGAGCACCGTCGAGCAGTCCCCCGGAAATGGGGTGAGTTTGTGTGTGTGCATGCAGCTAACTGAGCCCTGGTCCACACTCCATCCTTACCTGGGAGTGGAATATCACACCTCTGGTTGAGGTGCAATACCCCTGTAGCAACCAAGCCCTCGGGGCGCTACATAAGCATTTTGATTCGTATATGGTCTCCCATGCTGGTATGTGTTGCCCCCCTTCTTGTATTTGTGCTGTCCCCATCTTGTCCCCACCATCCTATCCTGGTATGCATGGCACCACTCACCCCCAATCCTGGTATGCGTGGAACCCCTCACCCCCAATCCTAGTATGCGTGGCACCACTCATCCCCAATCCTGGAATGTGTGGCACCCCTCATCCCCAATCCTGGTATGTGTCGCACCCCTCATCACCAATCCTGGTATGCGTGGCACACCTCACCCTCCAATCCTTGTATGCGTGGTCCCCTCACCCCCAATCCTTGAATGCGTGGTCCCTTCACCCCCCAATCCTTGTATTCGTGGTCCCCTCACCCTGCACTCCTTGTATGCGAGGACCCTCACCCCGCAATCCTTGTATGCGTAGTCCCCTCAGCCCCAATCCTTGTATGCGTGGTACCCCACAATCCGGGTATGCATGGCACCCCACTATCCTGGTATGCGTGGTCCCCTCACCACACAATCCTGGTATGCATGGTACCCCATCCCTATCCTGGTATGTATGATATCCCTCATCCTGGTATGCATGGGCCCCTAACCCACATCCTGGTATACATGACACCTCTCATCCCCATCCTGGTATGCATGGCCCCTCATCCAAATCCTGGTATGCATGGCACTCCGAATCCGAATCCCGGTATACATGGCCCCTCCTCCCCAATCCCGATATGCATGGCACCCCTCATCCCCAATCTCAGTATGCATGGCACCCCTCATCGCCCCAATTACCGGTATACATTGCACCCCTCATTGTCCCAATCCCAGTATGCATGGCACCCCTCATCACCCCAATCCCGGTATGCATGGCACCCCTCATCACCCAAATCCCGGTATGTATGGCACCCTTATCGCCCCAATCCCGGTATGCATGGCACACCTCATCGTCCAAATCCCGGTATGCATGGCACCCCTCATCGCCAAAATCCCGGAATGCATGGCACCCCTCATTGCCCCAATCCTGGTATGCATGGCACCCCTTATCGCCCCAATCCCGGAATTCATGTCACGCCTCATTGCCCCAATCCCAGTATGCATGGAACCCCTCATAGCCCCAATCCCTGTATGCATGGCACCCATCATCGCCAAAATCCCAGAATCCATGGTACCCTTCATTGCCCCAATCCCGGTATTCATGGCATCCCTCATCACTCCAATCCCAGTATGCATGGCACCCCTCATCGCCCCAATCCCGTTATGCATGGCACCCCTCATCGCCCCAATCCCATTATGCATGGCACCCTCATCGCCCCAATCCCGGAATGCATGGCACCCCTCATCGCCCCAATCCTGGTATGCATGGCACCCCTCATCGCCCCAATCCCGAATTGCATGGCACCCCTCATCGCCCCAATCCCAGTATGCATGGCACCCCTCATCGCCCCAATACCGGTATGCATGGCACCCCTCATCGCCCCAATCCAGGTATGCATGGCACCCCTCATCGCCCCAATTCCGATATGTATGGCACCCCTCATCGCCCCAATCCCGTTATTAATGGCACCCCTCATCGCCCCAATCCCGGAATGCATGGCTCCCCTCATCGCCCCAATCCCGTTATGCATGGCACCGCTCATCGCCCCAATCCAGGTATGCATTGCACCTCTCATTGCCCCAATCCCTGTATGCATGGCACCCGTCAGTGCCCCAATCCTGGTATGCATGGCACCACTTATTGCCACAATCTCAGAATGCATGGCACCCCTCATCGCCCCAATCCTGGTATGCATGGCACCCCTCATCGCCCCAATCCCAGTATGCATGGCACCCCTCATCTCCCCAATCCCAGAATGCACGGCACCCCTCATTGCCCAATCCCGGTATGCATGGCACCCCTCATCGCCCCAATCCCGGTATGCATGGCACCCATCATCGCCCCAATCATGGTATGCATGGAACCCCTTATCGCCCCAATCCCGGAATGCATGGCACCCCTCATCGCCCCAATCCTGGTATGCATGGCTCCCCCTCATCGCCACAATCCCGGTATGTTTTTCACCCCTCATTTCCCCAATCCCGGAATGCATGGCACCCCTCATTGCCCCATTCCTGGTATGCATGGCATCCCTCATCACCCCCATCCCGGAATTCATGGCACCCCTCATTGCCCCATTTCCGGTATGCATGACACCCCTCATCTCCCCAATCCCGGTATGCATGGCATCCCTCATCGCCCCCATCCCGGAATTCATGGCATCCCTCATCTCCCCAATCCCGGTATGCATGGCACCCCTCATCACCCCCATCCCGGAATTCATGGCACCCCTCATTGCCCCAATCCCGGTATGCATGGCACCCCTCATCGCCCCAATCCCGGTATGCATGGCACCCCTCATCGCTCCAATCCCGGTATGCTTGGCACCCCTCATCGCCCCAATCCCGGTATGCATGGCACCCCTCATCGCCCCAATCCCGGAATTCATGGCACCCCTCATCGCCCCATTCCTGGTATGCATGACACCTCTCATCTCCCCAATCCCGGTATGCATGGCATCCATCATCGCCCCCATCCCGGAATTCATGGCATCTCTCATCGCCCCAATCCCGGTATGCATGGCACCCCTCATCGCCCCAATCCCGGTATGCATGGCACCCCTCATCGCCCCAATCCAGGTTTGCATGGCACCCCTCATCGCCCCGATCCCGGTATGCATGGCACCCCTCATCGCCCCAATCCCGGTATGCATGGCACCCCTCATCGCCCCAATCCCGGTATGCATGGCACCCCTCATCGCACCGAGCCCGGTCTGCATGGCACCCCTCATCGCCCCGATCCCGGTATGCATGGCACCCCTCATCGCCCCAATCCCGGAATTCATTGCAACCCTCATTGCCCCAATCTCAGTAAGCATGGCACCCCTCATCGCCCCAATCCCGGTATGCATGGCACCCCTCATCGCCCCAATCCGGGAATTCATGGTACCCATCATTGCCCCAATCCTGGTATGCATGGCACCCCTCAACGCCCCAATCCCACTCCAGCCAGGGACATGGTCAGTTGTGCCCGCAGCTGGGAGCACCGTCGAGCAGTCCCCCGGAAATGGGGTGAGTTTGTGTGTGTGCATGCAGCTAACTGAGCCCTGGTCCACACTCCATCCTTACCTGGGAGTGGAATATCACACCTCTGGTTGAGGTGCAATACCCCTGTAGCAACCAAGCCCTCGGGGCGCTACATAAGCATTTTGATTCGTATATGGTCTCCCATGCTGGTATGTGTTGCCCCCCTTCTTGAATTTGTGCTGTCCCCATCTTGTCCCCACCATCCTATCCTGGTATGCATGGCACCACTCACCCCCAATCCTGGTATGCGTGGAACCCCTCACCCCCAATCCTAGTATGCGTGGCACCACTCATCCCCAATCCTGGAATGTGTGGCACCCCTCATCCCCAATCCTGGTATGTGTCGCACCCCTCATCACCAATCCTGGTATGCGTGGCACACCTCACCCTCCAATCCTTGTATGCGTGGTCCCCTCACCCCCAATCCTTGAATGCGTGGTCCCTTCACCCCCCAATCCTTGTATTCGTGGTCCCCTCACCCTGCACTCCTTGTATGCGAGGACCCTCACCCCGCAATCCTTGTATGCGTAGTCCCCTCAGCCCCAATCCTTGTATGCGTGGTACCCCACAATCCGGGTATGCATGGCACCCCACTATCCTGGTATGCGTGGTCCCCTCACCACACAATCCTGGTATGCATGGTACCCCATCCCTATCCTGGTATGTATGATATCCCTCATCCTGGTATGCATGGGCCCCTAACCCACATCCTGGTATACATGACACCTCTCATCCCCATCCTGGTATGCATGGCCCCTCATCCAAATCCTGGTATGCATGGCACTCCGAATCCGAATCCCGGTATGCATGGCCCCTCCTCCCCAATCCCGATATGCATGGCACCCCTCATCCCCAATCTCAGTATGCATGGCACCCCTCATCGCCCCAATTACCGGTATACATTGCACCCCTCATTGTCCCAATCCCAGTATGCATGGCACCCCTCATCACCCCAATCCCGGTATGCATGGCACCCCTCATCACCCCAATCCCGGTATGTATGGCACCCTTATCGCCCCAATCCCGGTATGCATGGCACACCTCATCGCCCCAATCCCGGTATGCATGGCACCCCTCATTGCCCCAATCCCGGTATGCATGGCACCCCTCATTGCCCCAATCCCAGAATGCATGGCACCTCTCATTGCCCCAATCCCGGTATGCATGGCACCCCTCATCGCCCCAATCCCGGAATTCATGGCACCCCTCATTGCCCCAATCCCGGTAAGCATGGCACCCCTCATCACCCCAATCCCGGTATGCATGGCATCCCTCATCGCCCCAATCTGGGAATTCATGGTACCCCTCATTGCCCCAATCCTGGTATGCATGGCACCCCTCATCGCCCCAATCCCGGTATGCATGGCACCCCTCATCGCCCCAATCCCGGTATGCATGGCACCCCTCATCGCCCCAATCCCGGAATGCATGGCACCCCTCATTGCCCCAATCCCAGTATGCATGGCACCCCTCATCACCCCAATCCCGGTATGCATGGCACCCCTCATCGCCCCAATCCCGGTATGTATGGCACCCCTCATTGCCCCAATCCCAGTATGCATGGCACCCCTCATCGCCCCAATCCCGTTATGCATGGCACTCGTCATCGCCCCAATCCCGGTATGCATGGCACCCCTCATCGCCCCAATCCCGATATGCATGGCACCCCTCATCGCCCCAATCCCGGAATGCATGGCACCCCTCATTGTCCCAATCCCAGTATGCATGGCACCCCTCATCACCCCAATCCCGGTATGCATGGCACCCCTCATCGCCCCAATCCCGGTATGTATGGCACCCCTCATTGCCCCAATCCCAGTATGCATGGCACCCCTCATCGCCCCAATCCCGTTATGCATGGCACTCGTCATCGCCCCAATCCCGGTATGCATGGCACCCCTCATCGCCCCAATCCCGATATGCATGGCACCCCTCATCGCCCCAATCCCGGTATGCTTGGCACCCCTTATCGCCCCAATCCCGGTATGCATGGCACCCCTCATCGCCCCAATCCAGGAATTCATGGCACCCCTCATTGCCCCATTCCCGGTATGCATGACACCCCTCATCACCCCAATCCCGGTATGCATGGCATCCCTCATCGCCCCCATCCCGGAATTCATGGCATCCCTCATCGCCCCAATCTCGGTATGCATGGCACCCCTCATCACCCCCATCCTGGAATTCATGGCACCCCTCATTGCCCCAATCCCGGTATGCATGGCACCCGTCATCGCCCCAATCCCGGTATGCATGGCACGCCTCATCGCAACAATCCCGATATGCATAGCACCCCTCATCGCCCCAATCCCGGTATGCTTGGCACCCCTCATCTCCCCAATCCCGGTATGCATGGCACCCTTCATCGCCCCAATCCCGGAATTCATGGAACCCCTCATTGCCCAAATCCCGGTAAGTATGGCACCCCTCATCACCCCAATCCCGGTATGCATGGCACCCCTCATCGCCCCAATCCGGGAATTCATGGTACCCCTCATTGCCCCAATCCAGGTATGCATGGCACCCCTCATCGCCCCAATCCCGGTTTGCATGGCAGTCCTCATCGCCCCAATCCCGGTATGTATGGCACCCCTCATTGCCCCAATCCCGGTATGCATGGCACCCCTCATCACCCCAATCCCGGTATGCATGGCACCCCTCATCGCCCCAATCCCAGTATGTATGGCACCCCTCATTGCCCCAATCCCAGTATGCATGGCACACCTCATCGCCCCAATCCCGGTATGCATGGCACCCCTCATCGCCCCATTCCCGGTATGCATGGCACCCCTCATCGCCAAAATCCCGGAATGCATGGCACCCCTCATTGCCCCAATCCCGGTAAGCATGGCACCCCTCATTGCCCCAATCCCGGTAAACATGGCACCCCTCATCGCCCCAATCCCGGAATTCATGGTACCCCTCATTGCCCCATTCCTGGTATGCATGGCACCCCTCATCGCCCCAAATCCCGGTATGCATGGCACCCCTTATCGCCCCAATCCCGATATGCATGGCACCCCTCATCGCCCCAATCCCGGTATGCATGGCAACCCTCATCACCCCAAATCCCGGTAAGCATGGCACCCCTCATCGCCCCAATCCCGATATGCATGGCACCCCTCATCACCCAAATCCCGGTTTGCATGGCACCCCTCATCGCCCCAATCCCGGTATGCATGGCACCCCTCATCGCCCCAATCCCGGAATGCTTGGCACCCCTCTTTGCCCCAATCCCGGTATGCATGGCACCCCTCAACGCCCCAATCCCGGAATTCATGGCACCCCTCATTGCTCCAATCCCGGTAAGCATGGCACCCCTCATCGCCGCAATCCAGGTATGCATGGCACCCCTCATCGCCCCAATCCTGGAATTCATGGTACCCCTCATAGCCCCAATCCTGGTATGCATTTCACACCTCATCGCCCCAATTCCGGTATGAATGGCACCCCTCATCGCCCCAATCCTGGTATGCATGGCACCCCTCATCGCCCCAATCCCGGTATGAATGGCACCCCTCATTGCCCCAATCCCAGTATGCATGGCACCCCTCATCGCCCCAATCCGGGTATGCATGGCACCCCTCATCGTCCAAATCCCGGTATGCATGGCACCCCTCATCGCCAAAATCCCGGAATGCATGGCACCCCTCATTGCCGCAATCCTGGTATGCATGGCACCACTTATCGCCCCAATCCCGGAATACATGGCATGCCTCATTGCCCCAATCCCAGTATGCATGGAACCCCTCATCGCCCCAATCCCTGTATGCATGGCACCCATCATCGCCCCAATCCCGGAATACATGGTACCCTTCATTGCCCCAATCCCGGTATTCATGGCATCCCTCATCACTCCAATCCCGGTATGCATGGCACCCCTCATCGCCCCAATCCCGTTATGCATGGCACCCCTCATCGCCCCAATCCCAGAATGCATGGCACCCCTCATCGCCTCAATCCCGGTATGCATGGAACCCCTCATCGACCCAATCCCGAATTGCATGGCACCCCTCATCGCCCCAATCCCAGTATGCATGGCAACACTCATCACCCCAATCCCGGTATGCATGGCACCCCTCATCGCCCCAATCCCGGTATGCATGGCACCCCTCATCGACCCCAATCCAGGTATGCATGGCACCCCTCATCACCCCAATTCCCATATGCATGGCACCCCTCATCGCCCCAATCCCGTTATTAATGGCACCCCTCATCGCCCCAATCCCGGAATGCATGGCACCCCTCATCGCCCCAATCCTGGTATGCATGGCTCCCCCTCATCGCCACAATCCCGGTATGTTTTTCACCCCTCATTTCCCCAATCCCGGAATGCATGGCACCCCTCATTGCCCCATTCCTGGTATGCATGGCATCCCTCATCACCCCCATCCCGGAATTCATGGCACCCCTCATTGCCCCATTTCCGGTATGCATGACACCCCTCATCTCCCCAATCCCGGTATGCATGGCATCCCTCATCGCCCCCATCCCGGAGTTCATGGCATCCCTCATCTCCCCAATCCCGGTATGCATGGCACCCCTCATCACCCCCATCCCGGAATTCATGGCACCCCTCATTGCCCCAATCCCGGTATGCATGGCACCCCTCATCGCCCCAATCCCGGTATGCATGGCACCCCTCATCGCTCCAATCCCGGTATGCTTGGCACCCCTCATCGCCCCAATCCCGGTATGCATGGCACCCCTCATCGCCCCAATCCCGGAATTCAAGGCACCCCTCATCGCCCCATTCCTGGTATGCATGACACCTCTCATCTCCCCAATCCCGGTATGCATGGCATCCATCATCGCCCCCATCCCGGAATTCATGGCATCTCTCATCGCCCCAATCCCGGTATGCATGGCACCCCTCATCGCCCCAATCCCGGTATGCATGGCACCCCTCATCGCCCCAATCCAGGTTTGCATGGCACCCCTCATCGCCCCGATCCCGGTATGCATGGCACCCCTCATCGCCCCAATCCCGGTATGCATGGCACCCCTCATCGCCCCAATCCCGGTATGCATGGCACCCCTCATCGCACCGAGCCCGGTCTGCATGGCACCCCTCATCGCCCCGATCCCGGTATGCATGGCACCCCTCATCGCCCCAATCCCGGAATTCATTGCAACCCTCATTGCCCCAATCTCAGTAAGCATGGCACCCCTCATCGCCCCAATCCCGGTATGCATGGCACCCCTCATCGCCCCAATCCGGGAATTCATGGTACCCATCATTGCCCCAATCCTGGTATGCATGGCACCCCTCAACGCCCCAATCCCACTCCAGCCAGGGACATGGTCAGTTGTGCCCGCAGCTGGGAGCACCGTCGAGCAGTCCCCCGGAAATGGGGTGAGTTTGTGTGTGTGCATGCAGCTAACTGAGCCCTGGTCCACACTCCATCCTTACCTGGGAGTGGAATATCACACCTCTGGTTGAGGTGCAATACCCCTGTAGCAACCAAGCCCTCGGGGCGCTACATAAGCATTTTGATTCGTATATGGTCTCCCATGCTGGTATGTGTTGCCCCCCTTCTTGTATTTGTGCTGTCCCCATCTTGTCCCCACCATCCTATCCTGGTATGCATGGCACCACTCACCCCCAATCCTGGTATGCGTGGAACCCCTCACCCCCAATCCTAGTATGCGTGGCACCACTCATCCCCAATCCTGGAATGTGTGGCACCCCTCATCCCCAATCCTGGTATGTGTCGCACCCCTCATCACCAATCCTGGTATGCGTGGCACACCTCACCCTCCAATCCTTGTATGCGTGGTCCCCTCACCCCCAATCCTTGAATGCGTGGTCCCTTCACCCCCCAATCCTTGTATTCGTGGTCCCCTCACCCTGCACTCCTTGTATGCGAGGACCCTCACCCCGCAATCCTTGTATGCGTAGTCCCCTCAGCCCCAATCCTTGTATGCGTGGTACCCCACAATCCGGGTATGCATGGCACCCCACTATCCTGGTATGCGTGGTCCCCTCACCACACAATCCTGGTATGCATGGTACCCCATCCCTATCCTGGTATGTATGATATCCCTCATCCTGGTATGCATGGGCCCCTAACCCACATCCTGGTATACATGACACCTCTCATCCCCATCCTGGTATGCATGGCCCCTCATCCAAATCCTGGTATGCATGGCACTCCGAATCCGAATCCCGGTATGCATGGCCCCTCCTCCCCAATCCCGATATGCATGGCACCCCTCATCCCCAATCTCAGTATGCATGGCACCCCTCATCGCCCCAATTACCGGTATACATTGCACCCCTCATTGTCCCAATCCCAGTATGCATGGCACCCCTCATCACCCCAATCCCGGTATGCATGGCACCCCTCATCACCCCAATCCCGGTATGTATGGCACCCTTATCGCCCCAATCCCGGTATGCATGGCACACCTCATCGCCCCAATCCCGGTATGCATGGCACCCCTCATTGCCCCAATCCCGGTATGCATGGCACCCCTCATTGCCCCAATCCCAGAATGCATGGCACCCCTCATTGCCCCAATCCCGGTATGCATGGCACCCCTCATTGCCCCAATCCCAGAATGCATGGCACCCCTCATCGCCCCAATCCCGGAATTCATGGCACCCCTCATTGCCCCAATCCCGGTAAGCATGGCACCCCTCATCACCCCAATCCCGGTATGCATGGCATCCCTCATCGCCCCAATCTGGGAATTCATGGTACCCCTCATTGCCCCAATCCTGGTATGCATGGCACCCCTCATCGCCCCAATCCCGGTATGCATGGCACCCCTCATCGCCCTAATCCCGGTATGCATGGCACCCCTCATCGCCCCAATCCCAGTATGCATGGCACCCCTCATCGCCCCAATCCCGTTATGCATGGCACTCGTCATCGCCCCAATCCCGGTATGCATGGCACCCCTCATCGCCCCAATCCCGATATGCATGGCACCCCTCATCGCCCCAATCCCGGAATGCATGGCACCCCTCATTGTCCCAATCCCAGTATGCATGGCACCCCTCATCACCCCAATCCCGGTATGCATGGCACCCCTCATCGCCCCAATCCCGGTATGTATGGCACCCCTCATTGCCCCAATCCCAGTATGCATGGCACCCCTCATCGCCCCAATCCCGTTATGCATGGCACTCGTCATCGCCCCAATCCCGGTATGCATGGCACCCCTCATCGCCCCAATCCCGATATGCATGGCACCCCTCATCGCCCCAATCCCGGTATGCTTGGCACCCCTTATCGCCCCAATCCCGGTATGCATGGCACCCCTCATCGCCCCAATCCAGGAATTCATGGCACCCCTCATTGCCCCATTCCCGGTATGCATGACACCCCTCATCACCCCCATCCTGGAATTCATGGCACCCCTCATTGCCCCAATCCCGGTATGCATGGCACCCGTCATCGCCCCAATCCCGGTATGCATGGCACGCCTCATCGCAACAATCCCGATATGCATAGCACCCCTCATCGCCCCAATCCCGGTATGCTTGGCACCCCTCATCTCCCCAATCCCGGTATGCATGGCACCCTTCATCGCCCCAATCCCGGAATTCATGGAACCCCTCATTGCCCAAATCCCGGTAAGTATGGCACCCCTCATCACCCCAATCCCGGTATGCATGGCACCCCTCATCGCCCCAATCCGGGAATTCATGGTACCCCTCATTGCCCCAATCCAGGTATGCATGGCACCCCTCATCGCCCCAATCCCGGTTTGCATGGCAGTCCTCATCGCCCCAATCCCGGTATGTATGGCACCCCTCATTGCCCCAATCCCGGTATGCATGGCACCCCTCATCACCCCAATCCCGGTATGCATGGCACCCCTCATCGCCCCAATCCCAGTATGTATGGCACCCCTCATTGCCCCAATCCCAGTATGCATGGCACACCTCATCGCCCCAATCCCGGTATGCATGGCACCCCTCATCGCCCCATTCCCGGTATGCATGGCACCCCTCATCGCCAAAATCCCGGAATGCATGGCACCCCTCATTGCCACAATCCCGGTAAGCATGGCACCCCTCATTGCCCCAATCCCGGTAAACATGGCACCCCTCATCGCCCCAATCCCGGAATTCATGGTACCCCTCATTGCCCCATTCCTGGTATGCATGGCACCCCTCATCGCCCCAAATCCCGGTATGCATGGCACCCCTTATCGCCCCAATCCCGATATGCATGGCACCCCTCATCGCCCCAATCCCGGTATGCATGGCAACCCTCATCACCCCAAATCCCGGTAAGCATGGCACCCCTCATCGCCCCAATCCCGATATGCATGGCACCCCTCATCACCCAAATCCCGGTTTGCATGGCACCCCTCATCGCCCCAATCCCGGTATGCATGGCACCCCTCATCGCCCCAATCCCGGAATGCTTGGCACCCCTCTTTGCCCCAATCCCGGTATGCATGGCACCCCTCAACGCCCCAATCCCGGAATTCATGGCACCCCTCATTGCTCCAATCCCGGTAAGCATGGCACCCCTCATCGCCGCAATCCAGGTATGCATGGCACCCCTCATCACCCCAATCCTGGAATTCATGGTACCCCTCATAGCCCCAATCCTGGTATGCATTTCACACCTCATCGCCCCAATTCCGGTATGAATGGCACCCCTCATCGCCCCAATCCTGGTATGCATGGCACCCCTCATCGCCCCAATCCCGGTATGAATGGCACCCCTCATTGCCCCAATCCCAGTATGCATGGCACCCCTCATCGCCCCAATCCGGGTATGCATGGCACCCCTCATCGTCCAAATCCCGGTATGCATGGCACCCCTCATCGCCAAAATCCCGGAATGCATGGCACCCCTCATTGCCGCAATCCTGGTATGCATGGCACCACTTATCGCCCCAATCCCGGAATACATGGCATGCCTCATTGCCCCAATCCCAGTATGCATGGAACCCCTCATCGCCCCAATCCCTGTATGCATGGCACCCATCATCGCCCCAATCCCGGAATACATGGTACCCTTCATTGCCCCAATCCCGGTATTCATGGCATCCCTCATCACTCCAATCCCGGTATGCATGGCACCCCTCATCGCCCCAATCCCGTTATGCATGGCACCCCTCATCGCCCCAATCCCAGAATGCATGGCACCCCTCATCGCCTCAATCCCGGTATGCATGGAACCCCTCATCGACCCAATCCCGAATTGCATGGCACCCCTCATCGCCCCAATCCCAGTATGCATGGCAACACTCATCACCCCAATCCCGGTATGCATGGCACCCCTCATCGCCCCAATCCCGGTATGCATGGCACCCCTCATCGACCCCAATCCAGGTATGCATGGCACCCCTCATCGCCCCAATTCCCATATGCATGGCACCCCTCATCGCCCCAATCCCATTATTAATGGCACCCCTCATCGCCCCAATCCCGGAATGCATGGCACCCCTCATCGCCCCAATCCCGTTATGCATGGCACCGCTCATCGCCCCAATCCCGGTATGCATCGCACCTCTCATTTCCCCAATCCCTGTATGCATGGCACCCGTCAGTGCCCCAAACCTGGTATGCATGGCACCCCTTATTGCCACAATCTCAGAATGCATGGCAGCCCTCATCGCCCCAATCCTGGTATGCATGGCACCCCTCATCGCCCCAATCCCAGTATGCATGGCACCCCTCATTGCCCCAATCCCGGTATGCATGGCACCCCTCATCGCCCCAATCCCGGTAAGCATGGCACCCATCATCACCCCAATCATGGTAGGCATGGCACCCCTTATCGCCCCAATCCCGGAATGCATGGCACCCCTCATCGCCCCAATCCTGGTATGCATGGCTCCCCTCATCGCCCCAATCCCGGTATGTTTTTCACCCCTCATTTCCCCAATCCCGGAATGCATGGCACCCCTCATTGCCCCATTCCTGGTATGCATGGCATCCCTCATCACCCCCATCCCGGAATGCATGGCACCCCTCATCGCCCCAATCCCGGTATGCATGTCACCCGTCATCGCCCCATTCCCGGTATGCATGGCACCCCTCATCGCCCCAATCCCGGTATGCATGGCACCCCTCATCGCCCCAATCCCGGTATGCTTGGCACCCCTCATCGCCCCAATCCCGGTATGCATGGCACCCCTCATCACCCCAATCCCGGTATGCATGGCACCCCTCATCACCCCAATCCCGGTATGTATGGCACCCCTTATCACCCCAATCCCTGTATGCATGGCACACCTCATCGCCCCAATCCCGGTATGCATGGCACCCCTCATTGCCCCAATCCGGTATGCATGGCACCCCTCATTGCCCCAATCCCGGAATGCATGGCACCCCTCATTGCCCCAATCCCGGTATGCATGGCAACCCTCATCGCCCCAATCCCGGAATTCATGGGACCCCTCATCGCCCCAATCCCGGTAAGCATGGCACACCTCATCACCCCAATCTCGGTATGCATGGCATCCCTCATCGCCCCAATCTGGGAATTCATGGTAACCCTCATTGCCCCAATCCTGGTATGCATGGCACCCCTCATCGCCCCAATCCCGGTATGCATGGCACCCCTCATCGCCCCAATCCCGGTATGCATGGCACCCCTCATCGCCCCAATCCCGGAATGCATGGCACCCCTCATCGCCCCGATCCCGGTATGCATGGCACCCCTCATCGCCCCAATCCCGGAATTCATGGCAACCCTCATTGCCCCAATCTCGGTAAGCATGGCACCCCTCATCGCCCCAATCCCGGTATGCATGGCACCCCTCATCGCCCCAATCCGGGAATTCATGGTACCCATCATTGCCCCAATCCTGGTATGCATTGCACCCTTCAACGCCCCAATCCCACTCCAGCCAGCGACATGGTCAGTTGTGCCCGCAGCTGGGAGCACCGTCGAGCAGTCCCCCGGAAATGGGGTGAGTTTGTGTGTGTGCATGCAGCTAACTGAGCCCTGGTCCACACTCCATCCTTACCTGGGAGTGGAATATCACACCTCTGGTTGAGGTGCAATACCCCTGTAGCAACCAAGCCCTCGGGGCGCTACATAAGCATTTTGATTCGTATATGGTCTCCCATGCTGGTATGTGTTGCCCCCCTTCTTGTATTTGTGCTGTCCCCATCTTGTCCCCACCATCCTATCCTGGTATGCATGGCACCACTCACCCCCAATCCTGGTATGCGTGGAACCCCTCACCCCCAATCCTAGTATGCGTGGCACCACTCATCCCCAATCCTGGTATGTGTGGCACCCCTCATCCCCAATCCTGGTATGTGTCGTACCCCTCATCACCAATCCTGGTATGCGTGGCACCCCTCACCCCCCAATCCTGGTATTTGTGGTCCCCTCACCCTCCAATCCTTGTATGCGTGGTCCCCTCACCCCCAATCCTTGTATGCGTGGTCCCTTCACCCCCCAATCCTTGTATTCGTGGTCCCCTCACCCTGCAATCCTTGTATGCGAGGTCCCCTCACCCCGCAATCCTGGTATGCGTAGTCCCTTCAGCCCCAATCCTTGTATGCGTGGTACCCCACAATCCGGGTATGCATGGCACCCCACTATCCTGGTATGCGTGGTCCCCTCACCACACAATCCTGGTATGCATGGTACCCCATCCCTCATCCCTATCCTGGTATGTATGATATCCCTCATCCTGGTATGCATGGGCCCCTAACCCACATCCTGGTATGCATGACACCTCTCATCCCCATCCTGGTATGCATGGCCCCTCATCCAAATCCTGGTATGCATGGCACTCCGAATCCGAATCCCGGTATGCATGGCCCCTCCTCCCCACTCCCGATATGCATGGCACCCCTCATCCACAATGTCAGTATGCATGGCACCCCTCATCGCCCCAATTACCGGTATACATTGCACCCCTCATTGTCCCAATCCCAGTATGCATGGCACCCCTCATCACCCCAATCCCGGTATGCATGGCACCCCTCATCACTCCAATCCCGGTATGTATGGCACCCCTTATCGCCCCAATCCCGGTATGCATGGCACACCTCATCGCCCCAATCCCGGTATGCATGGCACCTCTCATTGCCCCAATCCCGGTATGCATGGCACCCCTCATTGCCCCAATCCCGGAATGCATGGCACCCCTCATTGCCCCAATCCCGGTATGCATGGCACCCCTCATCGCCCCAATCCCGGAATTCATGGCACCACTCATTGCCCAATCCCGGTAAGCATGGCACCCCTCGTCACCCCAATCCCGGTATGCATGGCATCCCTCATCGCCCCAATCTGGGAATTCATGGTACCCCTCATTGCCCCAATCCTGGTATGCATGGCACCCCTCATCGCCCCAATCCCGGTATGCATGGCACCCCTCATCGCCCCAATCCCGGTATGCATGGCACCCCTCATCGCCCCAATCCCGGAATGCATGGCACCCCTCATTGCCCCAATCCCAGTATGCATGGCACCCCTCATCACCCCAATCCCGGTATGCATGGCACCCCTCATCGCCCCAATCCCGGTATGTATGGCACCCCTCATTGCCCCAATCCCAGTATGCATGGCAAACCTCATCGCCCCAATCCCGGTATGCATGGCACTCCTCATCGCCCCATTCCCGGTATGCATGGCACCCCTCATCGCCCAAATCCCGGAATGCATGGCACCCCTCATTGCCCCAATCCCTGTAAGCATGGCACCCCTCATCGCCCCAATCACGGTAAGCATGGCACCCCTCATCACCCCAATCCCGGTATGCATGGCACCCCTCATCGCCCCAATCTGGAAATTCATGGTACCCCTCATTGCCGCAATCCTGGTATGCATGGCACCCCTCATCGCCCAAATCCCGGAATTCATGGTACCCCTCATTGCCCCAATCCTGGTATGCATGGCACCCCTCATCGTCCCAAATCCCGTAATGCATGGCACCCCTCAACGCCCCAATCCCGGTATGCATTGCACCCCTCATCGCCCCAATCCCAGTATGCATGGCACCCCTCATCGCCCCAATCCCGGTATGCATGGCACCCCTCATCGCCCCAATCCCGGAATGCATGGCACCCATCTTTGCCCCAATCCCGGTATGCATGGCACCCCTCATTGCCCCAATCCCGGAATTCATGGCACCCCCCATTGCTCCAATCTCGGTAAGCATGGCACCCCTCATCGCCCCAATCCCGGTATGAATGGCACCCCTCATCGCCCCAATACCGGAATTCATGGTACCCCTCATAGCCCCAATCCTGGTATGCACGGCACCGCTCATCGCCCCAATCCCGGTATGCATGGCACCCCTCATCGCCCCAATCCCTGTATGCATGGCAACCCTCATCGCCGCAATCCCGGTATGAATGGCACCCCTCATTGCCCCAATCCCAGTATGCATGGCAACCCTCATTGCCCCAATCCCGGTATGCATGGCACCCCTCATCGAGCCAATCCTGGTATGTATGGCACCCCTCATCGTCCCAATCCTGGTATGCATGGCACACCTCATCGCCCCAATCCTGGTATGTATGGCACCCCTCATCACCCCAATTCCGGTATGCATGGCACCCCTCATCGCCAAAATCCCGGAATTCATGGCACCCCTCATTGCCTCAATCCCGGTATGCATGGCACCC
Organism: Phyllobates terribilis; assembly: GCF_046119375.1. NCBI lineage: Eukaryota > Metazoa > Chordata > Amphibia > Anura > Dendrobatidae > Phyllobates > Phyllobates terribilis. Next base: position 51,195,736 of record NW_027362773.1, read on the forward strand.
CTCATCGCCCCAATCCCGGTATTCATGGCACCCCTCATTGCTCCAATCCCGGTAAGCATGGCACCCCTCATCGCCCCAATCCCGGTATGCATGGCACCCCTCATCGCCCCAATCCCGGAATTCATGGTACCCCTCATAGCCCCAATCCTGGTATGCATGGCACCGCTCATCGCCCCAATCCCAGTATGCATGACACCCCTCATCGCCCCAATCCCGGTATGCATGACACCCCTCATCGCCGCAATCCCGGTATGAATGGCACCCCTCATTGCCCCAATCCCAGTATGCATGGCACCCCTCATCGCCCCAATCTCGGTATGCATGGCACCCCTCATCGCCACAATCCCGTTATGTATGGCACCCCTCATCGTCTCAATCCTGGTATGCATGGCACACCTCATCGCCCCAATCCTGATATGCATGGCACCCCTCATCACCCCAATTCCGGTATGCATGGCACCCCTCATCGCCCCAATCCCGGTATGCATGGCACCCCTCATCGCCCCAATTCTGGTATGCATGGCACCCCTCATCGCCCCAATCCCGGTATGCATCGCACCCCTCATCGCCCCAATCCCGTTATGCATGGCACCCCTCATCGCCCCCTCCCGTAATGCATGGCACCCCTCATCGTCCCAATCCCGTTATGCATGGCACCTCTCATCGCCCCAATCCCGGTATGCATGGGACCCGTCAGCGCCCCAATCCTGGTATGCATGGCACCCCTTATCGCCCCAATCCCAGAATGCATGGCACCCCTCATCGCCCCAATCCTGGTATGCATGGCACCCCTCATCGCCCCAATCCCAGTATACATGGCACCCCTCATCTCCCCAATCCTAGAATGCAGGGTACCCCTCATTGTCCCAATCCCGGTAAAAATGGCACCCCTCATCGCCCCAATCCCGGTATGCATGGCACCCATCATCGCCCCAATCCTGGTATGCACGGCACCACTTATCGCCCCATTCCCGGAATGCAAGGCACCCCTCATCGCCCCAATCCTGGTATGCATTGCACCCCTCATTGCCCCAATCCCGGTATGTATGGCACCCCTCATCTCCCCAATCCCGGAATGCATGGCACCCCTCATTGCCCCATTCCTGGTATGCATGGCACCCCTCATCACCCCAATCCCGGAATTCATGGCACCCCTCATTGCCCCAATCCCAGTATGCATGACACCCCTCATCACCCCAATCCCGGTATGCATGGCATCCCTCATCACCCCCATCCCGGAATTCATGGCACCCCTCATCGCCCCAATCCTGGTATGCATGGCACCCGTCATCGCCCCAATCACAGTATGCATGGCACCCCTCATCGCTCCAATCCCGGTATGCATGGCACATCTCATCGCCCCAATCCCGGTATGCTTGGCACCCCTCATCGCCCCAATCCCGGTATGCATGACACCCCTCATCGCCCCAATCCCAGAATTCATGGCACCCCTCATTGCCCCATTCCCGGTATGCATGACACCCCTCATGTATTATAACAGATGCATAATACATAGTATAATAAATCACGTGCTATCCAAAAATGTCATATAGCAATGCATCATTAGTTTAAATACATTATATTCTCCACAAAAAAGATTGGTACCACATTATATATGTCATTTTATTCATTTTGAGTCCAAGACCACCATATAGTGCACCTTCCCCATAAAAACACCTAAGTGCCAAGGATGGCAAGGTGCTGGACCAATATGTTAATTAATCAAAATGCACAAATATTATACACTGAATATATATAAAATGTGCTATGAATAGTGAAGAGATCTAATGGTGCACTATTTTATCGGCATTATTGGTCATAGGCTATGGACCCACATATCGTAAATTTAGAAAACCTGTAATGTATGACCACAGTACTATGACCCTTGTATGTATATTACCTTAGTCTCTCAAGTCCAGACCGCCTGCCACACAGTGCACCTACCCCGACGCGCGTTTCGGCGTGAACTTTCCTCAAGGGGTGTATGTCCATAGTGATGGGCTACTATAAATAGGGTCCTAAATCATTACTGCACATGTGAAAATGTAGGCGCGCCCCCAGACAGAGCACCACAGGTGCCAGGATGCCAGGATACGTCTCCTGTATTTGTTTAGGCCGGTAATGGCCGCAAACAAGGAAGTGCCCAGCAACGTGTACTGCGCATGTCCATAGTGACGCTGACAGAGTCGCCGCTGTACTACACATGTTCGGAAGGGCGCAAGTTAAAGTGTACTGTGCCTGTCTCTGATGGCGCTGTCCGCGTCATCAGTGTTGATGCAAATTGCATCATGTGCCATAACAATACTTACCTACTTACCGCGCATGTCCATATGTGACGCGGTAGTGTCACCGTAACCTAGGCAAACAGAGGGCGTCGGCATCACTAGGATGCCGAAAGCCCACCGATGCGAAGGGACCGTGACACCACCGCGTACAGACATCGCGGTGTCTACAGACCAGAACTGTGCTGTCTGCAAAAAAGGGGGGGTCTTTGAATGGAAAACGCGGAATACAGATTAGGAAACCATGATGGTCTGGAAATTGATTGATCTGTGCATCGATTAATTCCTTGATCTACCAAAGGTACATATATATTCAAAGGGACCAAATAGTGAACCACATAGAGGAGAGCGCCTAAATTACATTATATATGTCAAGAATATCTATATCCTACACACTACAAGATATGCCATATCTCCGTGTGTGCCGCACACCAAATTGGTACTCATATGTAAGCATTTATTAACACCATATTCTAATTTGTGTACAATTGTTTGTGCGGTCCACAAACAGAAACATAGCACATCAGTATGCATCAATGCAGCACTACTATCCTATACCCTATGCGGTGTTGTTACATTATATTTTACTTTTCATGCAGTTGTCCCACAAGAGTGCTGTTACATTATACCAAATATATATTTGCTAAACAATACACACATATATCAGACAATAAAGTTGCCAAATTAATATGCATAAATAATTATGCCAAGTGCTTGAGGTGGAACAATATTTCAGATGTTGTATTCTATATCACATAAGTATACCAGCGCTGATGTACAAACTGGACGCTTATTTCTCCTTGTTCCTATTCATACTTTCAATTCATTGGCATCATCATTCTTTATTTCCAATTCAAATCTTAAATCCATCCGCTCCCCTTTGTCCCTTATTAGCCATCATGGATAATGGAATAACATACAACAACAAACGATGGGACGTAGACAAATTCATATAACCTAGTGTAAATGAAACACAATAAAATAAGTGTTAAAAACAAGATAAAACGACCATGTGTCAAGACGTAACACAGGGCCTCTAACAGGCTGGGAACTACAAGAAAGGGGCGAAACTAATGTTTTCGTTCAAACCAGATGGATGTAGTGTTTTCCGTGTCCAAATCCATCTGGATTCCATTTGTGCTAGCCGTTGGGAGACAGGGCCTCCGCGTATATTATCTACAATATTATCGATGCCCCTCACTCTCAACAGCTTTGCATTGCAGGCTTGATGGAGTTTAAAGTGCCATGGAATAGTTTTTAGAGTGGATATGTCCATGTGGTCAATCGTCGCCGTGATGCACAATACATGCTCATGCACCCATACCTTTAGTTGTCGTGTAGTGAGACCAATGTATATAAGCTTACAAGGGCATGTAGCATAATAGATAACGTTGCATGTCTGACATGATATGAATCTCTTGATAAAATAGGTGCATGAATTGTCTGAATTTGAAAAGCTATTAGAACGATCTATAATAGAACATGCGACGCAGTGACCACACGGGCTACATCCGCGCCGAGTTGGAATCCCATCTAAAAAGGATGCTGTCGGTATTCCCTCATAGTGACTTCTTACAAGGAGGTCTCTCAGATTTTTCGCCCGCCTAAATGTTAACGATGGTTTTTCAGGGATATATTTAGCCCGGATGGGATCTGCTCTAAGGACAGGGCTCATCTTACTGCTGGTATTTGAGTGTGAAATTTAGTGATAAATCTCACCATCTCATTCTTAGTTTTCTTATGATGTCTATTATATAATAACTCGTGACGTGTTGAATGTTTTGCCCTCTGGAAGGCTTTTTTCACCATCCTTCTGCTATATCCCCGTTCATAGAATCGTTCTTTAAGCTCATTTGCCTGAGTCAAAAATTCTTCATCTGTAGAACAGAGACACCGTAATCGTAGGAATTGCCCTATTGGTACCAATTGCAACATATGTTTAGGGTGGGATGAAGATGCATGTAATACTGCATTAGTAGGTATTGGTTTACGGAAAATCTTAGTCTGGATAGTGTTTCCACTATCACGTACTAAGCTCACATCAAGGTACTCAGCATTATCAGCATGGTACTGATAAGTGATATGTATGTTCTTTGAATTATTGTTTAGGTCCATCATGAACGTTTTTAGCTCTGTCACAGAACCCCGCCAGATTAGTGGAATATCGTCGATGTACCGCGTCCACCAAAGGACGCGGCACATCGACGACTCCCAATCGAGCATGGAGAGGTCCCTTTCCCACAGCCCAGGAAACAGGTTGGCATAGGACGGCGCGAACGCCGCCCCCAAGGCTGTCCCCTGGAGCAGCAGTAAAAAGGACCCCTTGAAAAGAAAAAAATTATGTGTTAATACGAATTCTAATAATTCGAGTATCAAGGATATCATATATGTGGCAAAATTAGAACCCTCTAGTAAAAACGGGTGGCCCTAAGTCCGTCAATGTGTCTTATGTTAGTGTAAAGCAACTCGACATCTGCTGTCACTAAGATGGTATCCGATTCAATATATAGGACATCAGTTTTTTTTAGAAAATCACCCGTATCCTTAAGAAAGGACGGTAAACACTCCACAAGTGGTTGAAGTTTAGAGTCAATCCATTTGCTAACAGGCTCCAGGAAATTCCCCCTTCCTGATATGATGATCCTGGAGGTTTATCAATATTCTTATGAAGTTTAGGTAATAAGTACATAGTGGGAATTGTTTGGTTCACTCACAGTGAGAGCCTGGGCTACACTGCTAGTGATGACTCCATTGCTGGTCTCCCGATGTAGTATATTACCTAGTTGTTCCTTATAAACAGACAAGGGGTTAAGCGAAAGTTTCTGATAGCATGATTTGTTGTTTAATTGACGGAACGCATCATGCTCGTACATTTCTTTAGGCCATATAACAATATTACCCCCCTTGTCTGCTGGTTTCAACACCACATCGGGCAGCATGCTCAGGGTTTTTAATCTTTTCCTTTCATCAGCATTTAGATTATCACCAACTATGTGACTAGGGATATCACTAAGTTCTTTTGAAACTATCTGTACAAACATGTCAAAGTTGGCACAGGATGACAGCGGGGGGAATTTCCTGGAGCCTTGCCGGATAAAAAATGGAATCTTACCACTTTCCGGTGTAGAGTGCTCAATGGCTAGTTCTTCTAATGTCTTGAGGGACATTTGTTCTTCCTCTAGGGGGAACAGTGTAAGAATATCTTCATTGTATACCAGCCGTGCCTCTCAGTACTCGCCAGTCTGCATACCAGCCAACCTGCCCGTTCCTGCATTCCCGGGTGTGGGTCAACTGTTGTGTGACCGGGGTCTGACCTGGAGTAGCACCTGGGCAACTTCCCTCGTCCCTCCTCAGACCATGGAGTCGATTAAGCCTCCGTGCGTCCGTGGTCGGATCTGGAAAGGCCCTAGTCATGCCCCTCCAGGCACTCCTCGTTTCGTGGCCCAGTGGGACCACTAACCACACTGACACCCAACAGTCCGGGCGTGAGCATAACAGTTTGCTCAGGCCATGGTCCCCGTTGAGTCCCACGGCAATTTGCTCTCGGAGACATTTGAATCCTTATCTGGCGAATACATGCACCAGGAATTTTTTTTTCCCAAGCTGAGGTCCAGGCGATTTACGCACCAGCCCAAATGGAGCTATCAACACTCATTCCTGCGTATCCACCACAGTACTAAGGGGATCCAAAACAAAGACGTGCGTTTGTGGAGCAATGCATGCTGCATTTCAAATTCTATGCTCTCTATTTTCCCACCGATCGAGTTAAAGTAGCATTTGTGATGCCCTACCTAGCGGGTCATGCCTTGAATTGGATCACCCCCCTATGGGAAGCATGGGATCCTATCGTCTCTGACCTGTAGGCCTTCCTTGTGGCCTTTCTAATGGTCTTCGATGACCCTAACCCTGAATCTACTGCTAAAACTTCCCTTCCCAATATCCTGGAGCAGTCCAGATGGGTGATGCGTGTTGGTAGCTCACGCAGAATCCACAAAGGATGACAATGCTCCGCAGAATACTTCTCTTCCCAACCTCAAGAGGCAGTCCAGACGAGCAAGGCATAGAGGTAAACCGTCACGTCAGGTTCTGTCCTCCCAAAGACCTCCTGTTCCCCACCCTGTAGAGGCAGCTACCTGCACAGAATCCATGAAGGTTGACCATGTTTGTCAGGCAAAGCAGAGGCCTGAACTCAGTCATAAAATCGGATTGCGGACCCGCTGCGGTTGTTTGTAACACCCTGACGGTCTTGGTCCACCCAAGGTTGGGGAGTCCCAAGACATTAGTCCTGTAGGAGAGGCTGCCCTTGACGTTAGTGTTTCCTCTCCACCAATGACTGTGACTGTCTCCATGGCAAGTGAAGGGATCGAATTAACCGGAAGTTTCGGGCTGAAAGCCGTGAAGAGTTGGTGTCTGATCCCCGTCCAACAACTGGCAATAAGTCCATCAAGGCGGTGGCTACCCCCAAGTCTATGCACCCCTCCTACCAGGCGGAGGACCCCCAGTTGTTTCTTGAATCCTCCGGGGTGCTACCTGATGTTAAAAAATGGAGAGAGACTTTCCTACACCCTGTTCCTGGTACTTCGCCCACTTCATCCAGTAAGCTTGGCAAAGTGTACGTCAAGGCGGTTTTTACCCCCGAGTCTCTGCACCCCTCCAACCCGGTGGAGGATCTCCAGTTGTCCCATGAATCCTTTGGGGTGCTACCCGATAATAACAAATGGAGAGAGACTTTCCTATGTCCTGTTCCTGGTACTTTGTCCACTTAATCTGATGCTGAGGATGGCTCGATGGGAGGAAGCATCCTAGTCACCAAGATGGTGAGTCCTGTCTCGTTCCCTCTAGTGGACAGAAGAGGTAGTCTTCTTGAAGAGAAGTCTTGGGAGTCCATTGAGAAGGATCGGCCTCCAACTTCTCTGCAGAAAATCCTTGCCGGCTTGAAGAAGAGGGGGCGTAAAGAGGGGGTACTGTAACATCCCTGATGGCGTGCTGGTATGGCATACCATCTCCCACCATGCAAGACCACCAACTTACCTACCAGTCCAGGCTGTGCACTATGCTCCTCTACTTGCTGTGTGCATGTCTCTTGTCTGCTGGCTTAGGGTGGCGGCGCTGGTACTTCCTGATTCTTAAAGTTACAGTGTGCGCAGTCCTAATGCGTCCCCAGCCTATTGCTGTGAGTCACTGGATACTTAAACCTCCTCCACCCAGTGGGAGGTGCCTGAGCAACACTTTCTTTCAGTGTGTTCTGTGCAACTGTGAGTTGCCAGGTCCTATCCTGTATCTTGTCTGTTTCTGCCACCCTGGGGGCTGAGTACCCAGGCCTGTTACATGTATCTGTGACTTCTAGTCTGTTTCCGTCACCCTGGGGGCTGAGTACCCAGGCCCATTACCTGTATCTGTGACTTCTTGTCTATTTCTTCCACCCTGGGGGCTGAATGCCCACGCTCGTTCCTGTATCTCGTTCCTATGTCAGTTTCTGTCTGAACTGTGTCCCAGCCCATTAACTGTTTGTCTCTATGTCCGATCCTTCCCTTTTCCTGCAGTGTCTGAACCAGTACCTAACTCATTCTCATTGTCTCTGTACTTCTTTTTGTGAGTTTTGTGTCCATTCGCTACTTCATAGCAAGTACCTTGTGTGTATCTGGTTCTGCTTGTCCTGTTTCCCTGCCTCCGTATCTACCTCCTGTGTTCTAGCTATCTTCCTGTGTTTCCCTGTCTGTTCCATGTGAACAGTGCCCTGTCCTGTTTGCCCGGTCCTGCGGCTCTGCTCTGCCCTGCTTCGCTTATCCTACGCATCTGCGGCTCTGCTCTGCCCTGCTGTGCTTGTACTCCACACCTGTGGCTCTGTTCTGCTCTGCCCTGCTCCGCTTGTCCTCTGCACCTGTGGCTCTGCTCTGCTCCACTTGTCCTCCACACCTGCGGCTCTGCTCTGCCCTGCTCCGCTTGTCCTCCACACCTGTGGCTCTGCTCTGCTCTGCCCTACTCCGCTTGTCCTCCGCACCTGCCGCTCTGCTCTGCTCTGCCCCTCTCCGCTTGTCCTCTGCACCTGCGGCTCTGCTCTGCCTTGCTCCGCTTTTCCTCCGCATCTGCGGCTCTGCTCTGCTCTGCCCTGCTCTGCTTGTCCTCTGCACCTGCGGCTCTGCTCTTCCCTGCTCCGCTTGTCCTCCGCACCTGTGGCTCTGCTCTGCCCTGCTCCGCTTCCCCTCCGCACCTGCGGCTCTGTTCCTGTATCCCAGTCTGTATTGGTCCCTATCCAGCCTGTTTACCTACATGCCAGTACCCGCCTGTCTGTATACCAGCCGTGCCTGCCAGTACTTGCCCGTCTGTATGCCAGCCATACCTGTCAGTACCCGCCAGTCTGCATACCCGCCAAACCTGCCCGTTCCTGCATTCCCCGGTGTGGGTCAACAGCTGTGTGACTGGGGTCTGACCTGGAGTAGCACCTGGGCCACCTCCCTTATCCCTCCTCAGACCACGGAGTCGATTAAGCCACCGTGCGTCCATGGTCGGATCTGGCGAGGCCCCTATTCACGCCCCTCCAGGCACTCCTCGGTTCATGGTCCAGTGGGACCACTAACCACACTCACGCCAAACAGTCCGGGCATGAGCATAACAGTTATTACATACAGCCCATCCTCATTTCATCCCAACGTGGATTGTGTGACAATGAGGAAGAGGAGGAGGAGGAGGAGGAAGAACAGGAGCTAGTTTCCTGTGCTATAGATGGTACTACCTGCACAAGTGTCATACTGTCTGTTCTGAGTGGATGGCCTGAGGACAGCAAGGAGGAGGAAGAGGAGGAGGATGAGAAGGAGAGCATGGTCAGTTGTCCTCTTGGTGAGGACACTGAAGTCTTGCCTGTTTGCAGTTTGGCACACATGGCTGAGTTTATGATACGCTGCCTTTCCCGTGACTCTCGCGTTGTCCAAATTTTGGGTGTCACTCATTACTGGTTGGTGACACTTCTAGACCCACGCTACAAGGAGAACTTTCTGTCTCTTATTCCTTTGCAGGACAGGCCTAATAAAGTGGGGCAGTACGAGAAGGCCCTTGTTGCGGAATTATTTAAAAAATTCCTATCTGAAAACGCTAGCGGCAGAGGTCACAGTTCGTTGGACAACCAAGGAGTACAGGCAAGAGAGACTCAAATGCAATCCAGCAGAGGCAGGGGAACACTGTCAAAGTTCTGGGACAGTTTTCTCAGACCCTCCCATCGCACAGGCCCTGAGGCACGGGGTATTTTCCCAAGAAAGGAAAAGTTTCGGGAGATGGTGAGGGAGTACCTTGGTTTCATTTTTGTATGTTTTATTGTGAGTCCGTAAAAGTGACAATACCTCTGACAACGTTGTTGACAGCAGATTCCTGGGAGTCAGAAATACTTCCAGGTGTCTTCCCCATGCTGTTCCCATGTCATTTAAGCACTGTTCCCATCGATTTGGGCAATTTTTAGACCCTCCGCAGACCGCCTGGGGGAGCCCTGAGTTTCCCAAAGACTTAGATTGGGCTCATTACTCGGTCCGAGCACTCAAGCATTCCAATTTGCTCGACTCGAGCAACGAGTACCCGAGCATTTTAGTGCTCGCTCATCACTACTAGCCAGCTTTGAAAAAAACACATGCAATGTGATACTCTGTAGGGAGATTTTTATGCTACATGTGTCTATATGCAAATCAGTGGATGGAAGAGGAATTGTAGCCTAATAACTAGTGATGAGTGAGCATGCTCATCACTGCTCGTTACTCGCTAAAGCATCAGTGTGCTCGAGATGCTCGTTACTCAGCGAGTATTTTTTGAATGCTCGCGCGCAAGCTTGAATTCTTGTCCCGCTTGTTTGGTGCTTGTTAGACAGCCAATAAACATGTGGGGATTGCCTGCCAGTCACTTTAATGCCATAGCCATGTTGGTAGTAGCATTACTGTGATTGGCTGGCCGCAAAGCATCACCGGGTCTATATAAGGCCCCGGACCATATGCACAGTGTACCAACGGAAACAGGCAAAGCAGGGAGAGGTGCTGCTGAACGATGGACAGAGCTTTATCTGTGTATAGTCAGCAATTCAACTCTACTTTCATTTCTTTCAACTGCAAAAATAGTCTTTATTATGGCTCATTATAATTAATATTAAGACTGCTGTTATCAGCACTTAGGGAGAATGTAAGGAATAATGTAAGACAGAATAGGGTTCATTGTGACGCACCCCCTGGGCCATGTTCAAGGGATACCCGGAGCCGGATCTCGATGGGGGTAGTAGTCCTTGTGGCGGTGACCCGGTCCGTGCCCAGGGTGTCAAACTAAGTGGCAGTCTATGGCAGTAGATGTTAATTTGATCGACTACGCCACCCGTTGAGTGCGGCTTTGAAGCCGCCGCTGCAGAGCAGTCCGCTGAGGCCGGTGGTATATGTGCAGCAGTGATGGTATAACCCCCAACGGGAGGGGTATGGCCTCAGGGCAGCAGGTGTGGATGATGGGTGTAGTTATGTTGTAGCAAGGAGAGTCAGAGACTTGAGGTGCAGTTTTAGGGTTTTTACTCACGGTTGTTCTCTCAGTCACTCTGGCCTTGAGTGACCACCCGAGCCGTGCTGCGTCCACCAGGTCCTGGACTCGGCTAACCCCCAGGCAGTTCTGGAGCGTGGTCCTGAGCTCCCTTTCTCTCTCTCTGTCTCTGGCCATTCCCACCAGGGATCCACCTTTGGCCGGCTCCCTCGGGTCTCTTAGTGGTCAAACCTCCTCTGGGTTCCCTGGCCCTATGCTTGGTGTGCCTTTCTGGTGGATTTGGTGAGGGTCGTGGCAAATCTTGACCACGACCTCCGGTTCCTGGCTGAGGATAAGTGGCCTCCACCAGTTCGGGTTCCGGTACCCGTGTCCGCCAACCCTTCACCCTTTTTGGTCTGATTCTGGGTTCTTAGGGTTCCTTCTGACTCTGCTTCTCTGGGCCTTTCTTCCTCCTCTCTCTCTTCAATGCAGGCTTGGCCCTGGAGCTGGGCCCAGCCGGAGCCACAGCTCCCTGTCAGCCCTCCTGGCTGAGCTCCTCTGCTAAAAAGACCCTGTCCTAAGATGGTGCCCACCATATATACTCCCTCTATGTGTGAGCCCAGGTGACTAGCACCCAATGAGCTCCTAGCTTTACCCAGAGTACTCCCCCTATCTGCCCCTACACTACTGGGATGTTCCACCCCCCTCCCACTCCAGCCAGGGACAGACGCTGTCGTACCTGCACATATACTTGGTGGGAGTACCGTAGTTCTGTCCCCCGGAAATGGGATGTATGTAGTGCATGCAGCCTACTGAGCTCAGTTCCACACTCCATCCTTACCCGGGAGTGGAATACCACACCTCTGGCTTGAGGTGTAATACCCCTGTAGCAGCCGAATCCTCAGGGTGCTACAATTGCACATCCTTTACGCTGCAACTCATATCAGTAGCCCTTCTCAGGGCTACCAATATTCTTTTTGCTCTTAATCCTAGAAATTGTTTTTAGTAGGGAAATATAATATGCCATTTATACTGCTCAAGTTGGGCGTTAAAGGCATACAGCCTGACTTTGTTGGTTGCAATAGCATCGCTATATAGTGCAAGAAGTGAAAAAAGTCCATCTGAGGTGTGCTAAGCTTCCTGCGATACAAATCCTGCAAAGTTTTCTCAGCATCGAAATATTATACACCATTAATACTACTCCAGTTGTGTGTCAAAAGCATACAGCCAGACTAGATTGGTTAGCAATAGCATCGCTATATTGCCACTGTGAGCTGCCGGCAAGCCAAGACATATTTATTTTTTATTTTATTATTTTTTTTATAGGTACTATGGTACCCGGGTCCAGAGGAGAGTCTCCTCTTCTCCAAACCCGGGTACCATCCGCACATTGAAACGCATGAAATCCGCATGTACAGATTCAGTGATGTGGATGACATGCGTTCCAATCCAAGTCAATGGCGGCGAAAATTGAGATGCCTAAATATTTGAGCAGCCACGCTCACAAGAAGGCAATGGTGGAAAACTGCAATTTCTGTAGCAAGAGGTGGATGATGATGAGACACAATTGTCAACAAGTGATGTTGTTAAGTCAGCAAGTCAGGAAGAGGTCCAGGGAGCGGAAGTGGAAGACGATGAAGTCACTGACCCAACCCGGGATAGATGACATGCAGAGCGAGCACAATAGCGCAGAAGTGGAGGGATCTGCAGCACCACCACAGGCAGGAGGAGGCAGTGGGGTGGCCAGAGACACTAAGCAGGCAACTGTTCCACAGAACATCAACACGGTGGAAATTGCCAGGCCAAGGGTTAGGTGTTCCTGAGTCTGGCACTTTTTTAAAGACTATTCAGTGAATACAACAAAATCCAATTGCATTCCCTGTCATGCCAGCATCAGCAGGGGCTGCACAACTACCAGCCTGACCAACACCAGCATGCTCAGGCACATGACAGCAAAGCACCCGACTAGTTGGGCAGATTGCCATGGTCCAGAAACAGTGTTTGTGGGTGACACCACTGCCTCTTTCCCTTTTCTACATGCACGACTGTTATGATCTGCAACAAGAACTAAGGAAAGATAGGGGAAATCTGTCCATTCAGTAAGACTATGCTGAATCCCTACGATGTAGCGGGCTGTCTGTTCCTAGTGAACAGACCCTCCTTAGTCTTCAGCTAGTCTGAATGAAGACCTATAGAATTAAGGGAGGGGTCCCTAAAAGAACTAAGGACTGGGACAAAAATGGGACACCTCCTAAACAGAAATTGTTGAAGAACACAAAAGACAAACTGACAAAAATGTACAAGAGGTCCCAGAGGACAAAGCGAACTGACAGAGATAGGCACCGAAGCACCAGGCTAGCAAAACAGTCAAACAACACTGAAGTCCAGCAAAGCCAGAAGGGCGGAGCTGGAATATATAGGCAGATGGTCACGTGACCACAAAACACAAGATAGAAAAAACTAACAGGAGGGTTCTAACAGTACCCCCTATTTTATGAGCATCCTCCAGATCCTCCAGGCCCAGGCCTATCCGGAAACCTCCTGTGGAAAGCTTTAACAAGCCTAGGAGCAGAGACATCATCCATCCTTACCCAGGAGTTGTCTTCGGGACCGAAACCCTTCCAGGAGATAAGATTCTGTAATATCCCTCTATGCCATCTAGAATTCAAGATACGCGAAATTTCAAATTCGCCGTCTTCCACCACAGGGGGAACTGTAACAGTGGCGTCCCTATCAGATATGTCAGCCTTTTTCAACAAGGAAACATGAAACACAGGAATAATCTTCCAGGAAGTAGGGACATCCAAGCTAACAGCAGACTGGTTAACAACCTGAAGCACATTAAATGGACCCAAAAACTTAGGACCCAGTTTTTTAGAGGGAATCCTCAACAGCAGGTTCATCGAGGACAACCAAACCATGTCACCCACAGTAAACAAAACCTCTTTACGTTTCCTGTCAAAATACTTCTTGGACTTCTTGTTAGCCTCTTGAAGGTTGCAACGTACATTAGTCCAAACTCTCTCCAAATCACCGGAAAAATTCTCCTCCTCTGGCACCGCCGACCCTAATTTGGAGAATCAACCAAAAGACGGATGTCTCCCAGTACAACAAAAAAAAGGAGAACACCAAGCAGAGGAGGATAAAAGATTGCTTAGTGCAAATTCTGCGAGAGGCAGAAACTGAGACCACACCTCTTGATTGTCTGCCACAAAACAACGCAAAAACTGTTCAACATCCTGGTTCTTTCTTTCTGTCTGTCCGTTAGACTCAGGATGATAGCCAGATGAAAATGACAAATGGACTCCCAACCTGTCACAAAAAGCATGCCAAAAGCGAGCCACAAACTGAGGTTCCCTATCAGAAACAATATTTGTGGGAACGCCATGGAGTTTGACAATCTCCTTAACAAACGCCTTAGCGAGTGTCTTGGCGCAGGGCAACTTAATGAATGGAACCAAGTGACACATCTTACTAAAATGGTCCACGACCACCCAGATGACAGTAGAACCCTCAGACAAAGGAAGATCAGAAATAAAATCCATTGTGAGATGCGTCCAAGGAGCACTAGGAACTTCTAGAGGGCAAAGCAGCCCCGCAGCAGGAGCATGTGAAGCCTTTGACCTAGCACACACAGTACACTGACGCACCCACTTGATGACTTCCGTCTCCACCCAGGCCACCAAAAACTGCGACTGATAAGTTTCTTAGTTTCCGAAATTCTGGGATGACCTGCCAACCGATACTCATGACACTCCACAAACAAATCTCTCCTAAAGGCTCTAGGCACGAACAACCTCCCATGGGGAATGTTAGATGGAGCATCATCTTGAGCTTTCAGAATCCCATTCTCCAAAACGGAGTCCAAAGCCGCCAACACAACTCCTTTCTGTAAAATGCTCTCCTCCTCCTCGGCACCGAGCGTAGGAGAGAAGCTGAGAGATAAAGCATTGGCTTTAACATTCTTAGTACCAGGGATATAGTAACAGAAAAATGAAACCGAGATAAAAAAAGTGCCCACCTAGCTTGACGGGCATTCAAGCGCTTGGCAGCATCCAGATAGATCAAATTCTTATGATCTGTGAAAACCTAAATAGGAAATCTAGCGCCTTCCAAAAAATGACGCCAATGTTCAATCGCAAGTTTAATAGCCAACATCATAATTCAGTTCGGTTTCCGAAAATTTCCTCGAAAAGAAGGCACAAGGATGTACTCCACCCTTGTTCTCCTGAGACAAAACTGCTCCGACCCCAACCGATGAAGCATCAACCTCGACCAAAAAAAGGTTTGGTCTCATCAGGCTGCATAAGGATAGGGGCAGAACTGAACCTCTCTTTGAGATACTCAAACGCTTCAATGGCCTCAGTAGTCCACTGGGCCGTATTCGCACCTTTCCTGGTGAGATCGGTTAGAGGTTTAACAATTACAGAAAAATTCTTAATGAATTTTCTGTAATAATTGGCAAAACCCAAAAATCTCTGTATAGATTTCAAACCCATAGGCCTAGGCCATTCCTGCACAGCCTGAACCTTCACAGGGTCCATTTCAAAGCCCTCGCTGGAGACAATGTAGCCCAAAAAACTAATTTTCTGCACAGCGAACACACATTTCTCCAGTTTATCAAAGAGTGAATTATCACTCAATAGCTGCAAAACTTCACGTACACTCTGCCAATGGGACTCCAGATCTGGTGAATAAGTCAAAATGTCATCCAAATACACAACCACATTCTTACCAATCAAAGGTCTCAGGATGTCATTAATAAGGTTCTGAAAAAATGCAGGTGCATTGGTAAGACCAAAAGGCATCACCAGATTTTGAAAATGACCTACCTGAGTGTTAAAAGCAGTTTTCCATTCATCACCCTCCTTCACTCGTAACAAATTGTATGCTCCCCGGAGATCAATTTTGGAGAACCACTTGGCTCTCACTAACTGGTTAATCAAGTCAGGAATTAACGGCAATGGGTAGGAATTGCGTACGGTAATCTTATTAATTTCACGAAAATCCAGACATGGACATAAACCGCCGTCCTTTTTTTTAACAAAGAAGAATCCAACTGCCACAGGCGACTTAGAAGGTCTAATGTGACCAGCAGCCAGGCTAGTCTCTATGTACTCCTCCAAAGCCTTTCTTTCAGGGATAGTCAGATTAAACAAGCGACTTTTGGGAAGAGTGGCGCAATCATAATCCCTATGAGGAGGTAAAACTTGCGACTCCTCCTCCGAAAAAACCCTCCAAAAATCTTGAATAGGTACAGGTAATTCCCCTTTTTCCACAGCCGCAATGCAACCATTACAACATTTATCATAGCACTTCGGACTCCAAGAATTAATCACATTAGTAGACCAGTCCAATAAAGGATTGTGCAGTTTTAACCAAGGCAATCCTAGAACAACTGGAGAGGACAAATTATCCAAAACAACCAAGTCCAAAATTTCTTGGTGAACTCCGTTGATAGTAAGGGAAAATGCAGCAGTCTTGTGAGTAATACATTTCAAAGGAGTGTTATCAATTGCAACCACAGAAATAGGTGATGACAAAGGTTTGGATTTCAATTTAAGGTTTTCCAAAACCCTTTATCAATCACATTAAGTGTTGAACAACAATCCACAAATACCTGAAATTCAATCAAATCTCCCTGCTGAGTAGTACTCCCTGAAAGAAATACTCCTGCAGAGCGTAAACAAGCTATACGGGTGTAATTGACCTTTTATTTTTCTTTACTTAAATGACGCTCACAATACTTAATCAAGTGGTCAGCTTTACCACAATAAAGACATAAACCCTCGGCGAATCTTCGGTCTCTTTCCTGAGAGCGGAGTGACATCGCCCCAACCTCCATTGGTTTTCCGCTGTCAGAGCAGATTTTCTGGGAACTAGGACCTGACGTTACAGGAGTGTTTACATCATTCACCCTGGACCTCAGTCTCCTGTCCACATGAACAGCTAACTGCATAGCTTCCTGCAGAGTCTCAGGTGCAGGGAATGCAATTAGCAAATCCTTAACCCTTTCACTCAGACCAGCAAGAAATAATCATCTCAGCGCAGAATCATTCCATTTAACTTCTGAGGTCCATCTCCTGAAGTGTGTGCAATAATTTTCAACATCATCTGACCCCTGATTCAAACATCTAAGTTCAGATTCAGCAGATGAGGTTCGATCAGGATCGTCATATAATAGACCGATAGCAGAAAAAAATTCTTCAACAGACCTTAAACACGGATCATTAGGTTGGAGAGAAAAGGCCCACCTCTGTGGTTCTTTGCGCAAAAGTGACATAATAAAACCAATGCGCTGTGATTCATTCCCAGATGATCTTGGTCTCAAACAAAAATATAACAAACAAGCATTTTTAAAGGAAAAAAAATCTTGCTGTTTACCATAAAAAACATCAGGCAGTCCTACTTTGGGTTCGACAAAAAGCGCTCCAGAACAACTACTCACGTGTTGCTGGAGCTCGGCCACCTCCAGAGACAATCCCTGCAAGCGTTGAGCCAAATCCTGGACGAAAACCATACTGATCCCCGAATTTCTTTCCTTTAAGTTTTTGGGCTGGACTTACTGTTATGATCTGCAACAAGAACTAAGGAAAGATAGGGGAAAGCTGTCTCTACAGTAAGACTAAGCTGAATCCCTACAATGTAGCGGGCTGTCTGTTCCTAGTGAACAGACCCGCCTTAGTCCTCGGCTAGTCTGAACGAAGATCTATAGAATTAAGGGAGGGGTCCCTAAAAGAACTAAGGACTGGGACACCTCCTAAACAGAAATTGCTGTAGAACACAAAAGACAAACTGACAAAAATGAATTAGAGGTCCTAGAGGACCAAGCAAACTGACAGAGATAGGCACCGAAGCACCAGGCTAGCAAAACAGTCAAACAACACTGAAGTCCAGCAAAGCCAGAAGGGCGGAGCTGGAATATATAGGCAGATGGTCACGTGACCGCAAAACACAAGATAGAAAAAACTAACAGGAGGGTTCTAACAACGACAATCCCCTATCCATGAGGTAGGCGAAGAGGCCTTCCACCCTGCACCTGTCGTTGCACACTTGTAGCCACCATCAGCAACCATGTCCACGTCCCAGGGCAGCGTTCAGTTGTTCCTACCCCAGTCCTTGGAATTCATTCATAAATACGCAGCCACCCACCTACAGGCTATAATACTAAACGTCCACATTTCCAGACTGATTGTCCTGGAAATTGTGCCAATTAGGAAGCTTTGCGCAACTTCATTACGGCGGCCGTCCCTCGGTACTCGGTCTCCAGCTGCCACTATTTCTCCCTGTGTGCCGTTCTCGCCTTACACAAGCACATATCCCATAACATAAGCCGTGCCCTGACCAACGCTGTTACGGGGAAGGTCCACTTAACCAAGGACATGTGGAGAAGTGCTTGTGGCTAGGGATACTACATTTCCCTCATGGCACACTGGGTAAATATTGTGGAAGCCGGGACTCAGTCGGACCCTGGGACAGAACATGTGCTACTAACACTGAGGAATGCCAGCCCTGGTTCAATCAGGGTTTCCCCCACTTCTACAGCTGTTCCTACACCTCCTCCTCTTCCTCCTCACCCTCCATCTCTGAAACATCAAGATCAGTCGTAAGCCTTAGCCAAGTGACAACAGGCTCTGCTGAAGTTAATCTGCTTAAGTGACAAACCAAACACTGCCGCAGAGTTGTTGAAAAATCTAAAAGTCTAACAGACCAGACTGATCTGTGGCTCCCATCCCTGAACCTACAGCCAGGCATGGTCGTGTGTGACAATGGCTGGAACCTAGTGGCGGCTCTGAAGCTTCACAATCTCGAACACGTACCATACTTGACACATATGCTCAACTTAGTGGTTCAGGGATTTCTCAAAACCTACCCAGATATGCCTAGGCTACTTGTGAAAGTATGCCGCGTGTGTGTCCATTTCCACAAGTCAGCTACAGCTTCTGCCACCCTGGCAGTTCTGCAACAGCGTTTGCAACTTCAAGCTCACCGATTGATGTGCGATGTCACCAAGCGTTGGAACTCAATGTTACATATGTTGGCAAGGCTTTGTGAGCAGCAGAGGGCAGTAGTTAAATACTAGCTCCTACATGCCTGTCGGTATTCCGGTCAGCCTCCACAAATAAGAGCTGATGAGAGGGCATGGATGTCAGACATTTGCGCGGTTCTCCAAAACTTTGACGACTCGGCCAAGATGGTGAGCGGCTATGATGCCATAATCAGCGTAACCATCCCGCTTCTGTCTACTGAAATACTTGCTGCTCAAAATTAAAGAGGAGGCTTTGCAGGCGAAGCAAGTTGAGATGGAGCAAGAAACTACACAGAGTGATTCTACACAGCCCAGCCTCATCTCAAGTTCTCAGCGCAGATTGGGCGATAATTAGGAGGAGGAGGAAGAGGAACAGGGGCTGATTGCCTGCACTACAGATGGTATTACCCAAACTACCTTCATCCCGTCTGTTCAGCGTGGATGGCCTGAAAACGAGGATGAGAGAGAGGATGAGGAGGAGGACGAGGAGGAGTATGAGGTGGAGGACGAAGAGTAGAAGATGGACAGTCGTCCTTTTGGTGGGGAGAGGGAAGTCTTGGCTTTGGCAGTCTGGCACACATGGCTGAGTTTATGTTCCGCTGACTTTCCCGTGATCCTCACGTTGTTCACATTTTGGCCAACACTGACTACTAGTTGGTCACTCTTCTAAATCCATGC
This sequence comes from Phyllobates terribilis, assembly GCF_046119375.1. Classification (NCBI taxonomy): domain Eukaryota; kingdom Metazoa; phylum Chordata; class Amphibia; order Anura; family Dendrobatidae; genus Phyllobates; species Phyllobates terribilis. The sequence goes on from NW_027362773.1 coordinate 51,215,197, forward strand.
TATAAGGAGAACTTTTCATCTCTCCTTTCCATAGCAAAGAGGTCTACAAAATATGTTGCAGTACCAGAAGGCCCTAGTTGAAGATTTATTAAAAAAAATCCCATCTGACAATGCTGGCGGCAGAGGTCACAATTCCTTGGACAACCTTGGAGTAGAGATGAGGGAGACACACACCAGATGCAGCAGAGGCAGGGGAACACTCTCAAAGGTCTGAAACAGTTTTCTTAGACCCTCTCACTGCCCAGGCTCTGATGCACAGGGTACTCTGACAAGGAGAGAAAAGTTTTGAAAGATGCTGAAGGAGTACTTTGTCAACCATACCAGCATCCTTCATGATTTCTCTGTGCCTTACAACTATCGGGTATCCAAGCAAGACACGTGGCATGAACTGTCTCTCTACGCCTTGGAGGTCCTGGCCTGCCCTGCCGCGAGAGTTTTGTCACAGAGGGTTTTTAGTGCCACCCATGATTTTATAACTGATAGGCGCATCTGTCTGTCAACTGAAAATGCTGAGAGACTGACTCTTATCAAAATGAACAAGGGCTGGATTAGCCCAAATTTCTCAACACCACCGGATGACAGCAGCGGAATATAAAAACTCAAATCCAGTGTTTTTTTGTTTTTCTTTTGGTCTATTCCCATGCACCCCTTCCCACCCAAACATGGATATATGCTTCAAGATTTAGCCTTTTTTATTTTGTCCTCCTCCTTCTCCCTCACCACCATATCAACACGGTGATCATGCAACCCCCCATTCATTTTTTAAACGGCGTTTATGATGCCCGCATTAAGAATTTTTAGAGGCCTACCTCTAACTTCCTTTGATATACAGTATATGTATACCCCCCAGGGGTAAATGTATTTCAATCCATGTACTTACTGCATTCGCATTACCAGTCTCGGATTCCCATTCCTTAATAATGGGGAAAAAAATGTTTTCTGAGGCCCTCCACTACATCTCTTCAAAGGGGTATTGGAGTGCCCCTTCTAATTTTTGGCATCCCTTGCACTTAGTGCATACACTTTACCAGTCTAGGAGACCCACTCCTTAGTAATGGGAAAAAATGCTTTTGTCAGGTTCCACCTTCTAGTTGAGGGAAAATTTGTGGAAATCATAAGAGCCGATGGGTTGTATTAGTTTATGATCCAGTGCCTTGTTGTGGGCTGTCAGGTGGTCGTCACATAGGGAGTTCTTACACTGCATACAGGATTTCACCGCCGGGTCAGGAGACTTTGTAGAGTAAGTAGAGAAAATCCTGTTCTCCTCCATATCAGGCTGAGCAGATGCAAAATTCTCCACTCTATTCCCCAGCAGGGTTGAGGAAATAACAGTCCTTGAAGCTGCTACGTTAAATGAATAGCTTTTTTCAGGGCTAATTCAAATAGATTCTATTCTCTAATAATACAGCTCTTATCTGCAATTAGTGTAGGGTGAGCTGTCGCAGTAGGAATAGCATATTACAGACATCTAGTCAGGGGTTATTGCCTTATAGTTCTTGCTGCTGCAACCAAAAAATATATATATCAAGGTAACGTCTATTCTATTCCCACTGTTAGCTGCATTTAGTACATTCAGTATATGGATAGGTGCTATGTATCATGTTCTGGAAATGAGCATTAATTCTGGTGATATACAGGTGCATCTCACTAAATTAGAATATCATCAAAAAGTTAATTCATTTCAGTTCTTCAATACAAAAAGTGAAACTCTTATATTATATAGAGTCATTACAAACAGAGTGATCTATTTCAAGTGTTTATTTCTGTTAATGTTGATGATTATGGCTTATAGCCAATGAAAACACAAAAGTCATTATCTCAGTAAATTAGAATACTTTATAACAACAGCTTGAAAAATGTTTTTAAAATAAGAAATGTTGGCCCACTGAAATGTATGTTCAGTAAATTAACTCAATACTTGGTCGGGGCTCCTTTTGCATCAATTACTGCATCAATGCGGCGTGGCATGGAGGCGATCAGCCTGTGGCACTGCTGAGGTGTTAAGGAAGCCCAGGTTGCTTTGATAGCAGCCTTCAGCTTGTCTGCATTGTTGGGTCTGGTGTCTCTCATCTTCCTCTTGACAATACCTCAGAGATTCTCTATGGGGTTAAGGTCAGGCGAGTTTACTGGTCAATCAAGCACAGTGATATTGTTGTTTTTAAACCAGGTATTGGTAATTTTGGCAGTGTGGACAGGTGCCAACTCCTGCTGGAGAATGAAATTTCCATCTCCAAAAAGCTTGTTGGCAGAGGGAAGCATCAAGTGCTCTAAAATTTCCTGGTAGACGGCTGTGCTGACTTTGGCCTTGATAAAACACATTGGACCTACACCAGCAGCTGACAGGGCTCCCCAAACCATCACTGATTGTGAAAACTTCACACTAGAACTCAAACAGCTTGGATTGTGTGCCTCTCGACTCTTCCTCCAGACTCTGGGATCTGGATTTTCAAATGAAATGCAAAATTTACTTTCATCTGAGAACAACACCTTGGACCACTGAGCAACAGTCCAGGTCTTTTTCTCCTTGGTCCAGGTAAGACACTTCTGGCATTGTCTATTGGTCATGAGTGGCTTGACACAAGGAATGCGACACTTGTAGCCCATGTCCTGGACACGTCTGTGTGTTGTGGCTCTTGAAGCAATGACTCCAGCAGCAGTCCACTTCTTTGAAACTCCCCCAAATATTTGAATGGCCTTTTCTTAACAATCCTTTCAAGGCTGCGGTTATCCCGGTTGCTTGTGTGCCTTTTTCTACCACACTTTTTCCTTACACTCAACTTTCCATTAATATGCTTGGATACAGCACTCTTTGAACAACCAGCTTCTTTAGCAATGACTTTTTTCGGCTTACCCTCCTTGTGGAGTGTGTCAATGATTGTCTTCTGGACATCTGTCAAGTCAGCAGTCTTCCTCATGATTGTGGAGCCTACTGAAACAGACTAAGGGAACTTCTTAAATGCTTAAGAAGCCTCTGCAGGTGTCTTTTGTTAATTATTCTAATTTACTGAGATAATGACTATTGTGTTTTCATTGGCTGTAAGCCATAATCATCACCATTAACAGAAATAAACACTTGAAATAGATCACTCTGTTTGTAATGACTCTATATAATATATGAGTTTCACTTTTGGAAAAAAAGAACTGAAATGAATTAACTTTTTGATGATATTCTAATTTAGTGAAATGCACTTGTACATCTCTTCCACTGTCCATAACTTGATTGCTTTTTTTTCATATGTAGTAGAAGGCAATGAAACATCAGGAGAACTCTTGCAGGATGTGCCGGTAGTGAGGAAAGATTGCCATCTGCTGGCAAGGCAAACTCAAGCGGAACCAAGTTGTGCTAGAAGAGTTGAAGGGTGAGTAAATTCAGATGCTGGACCTGATCAGGTGACCTCCAAGAAGGATTTGCTGGATATAAAAGCCCAGCGTGCCAAGACACAGGCAGATTTGGCGCCAGGCTGTGGAGCGGAGCAGAAGTACTCCAGAGGTACCGCAGAGCCCAGCATGACAGGCTTGCGTTGCATAAGAGCCGGACTCCGTCTGATAAGGTCCGGACCCCTCACAGAAGTACCCTGAGTTCTGCGCATGGTGGTCAGAGCCAGGACCAGCGCACTGCACTGATCATGTCCCCGGAATCCGACGTTGCCTGTCAAGAGCCGAGGCCTGGACCCCTTCACCACAAGCCTGAGAGACTAACGACGACGGTCAAGCCGAGAAGAGCTGAGAGAGGACAGCGACAGGATAGAAGCACCAGCAGTTGCAGAGGAACAGCGCAAATGAACATGGCCGTCACTTCCAATTTTCACCTACGGTACCGGGGACAGTTAGGATTAGGACTTCAGGTTGGGAGGCGGCCAGATGGTGCATGGGAAGCTAAAAGGGACCTGATTAACTAAATCCGGAAGAGACATAAGGCCTAGCGGGAAGAACCGGTGACCCCTCTAGGATTATATAGATAGAAAGAGAACTCACGTGGTGACTCCCATGACTGGGTGCATCACATTTTTGCAAAGAACTTTACTGTTACTTATTGAAAAGACTACTTAATGTTATTCCAAGTTATTCCTTTGATACCAATGTTACTAACTAGTGTTGGGCGAGCACTAAAATGCTCGGGTGCTCGACGCTCGGGCCGAGATCACCGTGAAACTCGGGTGCTCGACCCAAGCAACGAGCCCAATGTTAGTCTATGGGAGACCCGAGCATTTTTGCGGCGGCACCCCTGGCAGTCTGTAGAAAGCCTAAAAAGTGCCCAAAACAATAGTGACAGTGCTCAAATGACATGGGGACAGCATGGGGATCGCCCCAGGAAGCATTTCTGACCCCCAGGTCACTGCTGTCAACAACGTGGTCAGAGGTATAAAGCCACTTTTACGGGCTCACAATAAAACGTTCAAAAACGAAACTGAAACTGCTTTCCTGTGAAATATGTTAAGGAACATCCTTTCCAGGGAAAAGACTTGTGTATAAGGTAAAATAAATAACCAAAAACAAAAATACTCCTCCACACCTTGGGCTATGTTCACAAGTAGCATTTTTTATGCGTTTTTGCACTTTTGTATTGCTTTCAACCGTGACAAATGCATTCACCGGGAAATATAATTTTAACATTTTACAACCTTATCTGGCCATGTGCTGTGTGACACATGCATACAGTGCTGAAAAGACATGGGAACAGCATGGGGAAAACCCTTGGAAGCATCTCTGACACCCAGGTCACTGCCTAAAAGTGTGCCCATCAGAAGTGATCCTTGCCGTATCAGAAGATGCAGACTTGCAACTATCCCCGTGCAAGTCCTTGTCCCAGGGCAGTGTTCAACTGTACCTTCCCCATTCCTTGCAATGGAAGCACAAGTATGCAGCCTGCCACCCACCCACCCCCAGGCTGCAATACCATACTGCTTGCTTGCTTGCACTTGAAATTGGGCCTTTTAGGCATGTGGAGGCGGAATCTGGCCAACTCGTCATGGCTGCGTCGGCGGCCTGGTATCCACACTCGGTCCCGAGCCGCCCCGCGGCCGGGTGCCCACACACGGTCCCCAGCCGCCTGGGGATGGACGGTGTCCATCAACGGTCCCAGCCGCCCCAATTTGTCCCGGTGCGCCTTATACACAAGCGCGCATACCAAAACATTACCTGTGCACTCCCAGTGCATTTAGTGGGAAGGACTGCCTAACCTCAAATACATGGACAAGTGAATGTGGCCAGGGATGGTCTCACTGACGCCTTCACACTGGGTTAATATTGTGGAAGCTGGGACACAGTTGGACACAGGGATGCAACACGTCCTCCAGACAAATTCGATTTCGGGTTCTGGGTCAATCAGGCATCAACACAGAGTTCAGAAGGTAGACAGCAGCAGTGGTCGGCCTCCTACACAATGAGTAAATTATTCATGATCATGAGGCCATCCATCTTCTTAGCTTTCTGTTCCTTGGAATGCAAGCGCATGTATGTAGTAACAGGTAGACCTGAGGTGGTCAGCATTTTGGCGCATATCCTACCTCTTCCGAGGATTGCTGGATGTTTTCCTGCTAGTGTGATGTTCTCATTCTCGAAAGAGCCCTTTTAGTTTTGAGTTTACCCTGGGTGATGGGGGACTCGGTGTCGAGTCCTGTGATGGAGAGATGGGATGTAGCCGTTGCCCGGACCCGACCCATGCTCAGGGCCGTCACATGAAAAGGAAGATGTTGTGGGCTCATCTGGGTTGAGTGGCTTATTTAACGACTACGCCACCTGTGGTGCCTGGTGAAGGGTCACCACCGCCGCTACAGTCCACCGAGGACTGGTGTCAAGGCGGCCTAAGTTCTCACTGCTCCCCACAGGGGAAGCAAGGCCTCAGGGCAGAGGGACAGCAGGATTGGGTGGCAGTAGAGTTAGACGGGCGCCGCGTCATGCGGTGTGGTGCAGAATAAACAGTCCGGAGGCCATAGGGGTGAACTTCCAAGGCTTTACTCACTTAGATGGCAAAGGAAGGAGACTCCCTGCTCCCCGCGGAGTCCTGCGCTCACCAGAGACGGGGGGCCGACAACCTCCGAGTAGGTTCAGCATTCAGTCGCGACCCCACAGCAGAGTGTTCCTGAACTACAGACCAATTCCTTTCCTGTCCGTGTGTGTGCAATTAGGCCGGGTCTCCCTCTGAGCTCCTCTCAGAACAAGGGTACGGGTGGCAGCTCCGCTGGGCCTAACCGGGCTTTCCCGTCCAAGACGTAGAGTAACAAGGTCAGGTGTCGGGGGCCGGTACCCCTCTTGCAGCCGGAGTCCCTCTGAATATATCAGGTTGGCGAGGACAGGTGGCGTATTCCACTCCGTCTGCATGCTGCCTGGGATCCATTTGCTATGGAGCCACACTCTTAGGCTCCGGGCCTTCTTGATTCTGGTCCTTGGCCGGGTTGAGACATTCCTTGTCTACAACCTACCTCTCGTCCCAAGGCCAGGGTACGAGGGCTATGTCCCTTGCCGGTGCTGGCCCACACAGGATCTGCGCTGCCGGAGGGAGGTCACATTACACATAGTAGTCTGACAGCACAGTACAACCACTAAAAGAGAGACCGACCGAACGACGAAGGGCCAAGATCAAAGATGGCTTTGAATTAAATATGAAATATATAGTGTAACTAACTTGTAAGTCCTCCACCCTCACCCACTAACTGGTTCCTACCACTTTGTGTTCCCCAGTCTGCCTGTAACCAGGGGAGCAGCACCTATTGCATACTAGCCCCCTCTGGTGGAGAAGTGTAGTGTTGGATGCAAAAGGTTGGGTCACGACTATCACATCCCTGTGGCGGTCGAACCCTCAGGGACGTTACACTACTATCCCAGTTCTATGACTCCCGTTAAAACAAAGCTTCAGGTGAAGAATGATGGATGAGGTGGTGGCAAAGGAGAAAGAGCAGGAGGAACAGGGACCATTCACATCAATATCAAGCCAGTGAACCACACATGTCTTGTAGGATATGTTTCTGTACCAAAAGGAGCGGTTCGGCTACACAGTTATAGGGCATACAGTGAGTGCAATGCCTACCAAAAATTTCGAGGCACTCCAATGCCCCTTGGAAGTGACATGGAGGTAAGAGGGCCTTAACTAAACCGTTTTTCCATTTATAGCAACTGGGTCTCCTGTACACTGTTGGCCTAAGCAGTGAATGGAAGGCTTTCCAAAAATTATGAGGAACTGCAATGCCCCTTGAAACAGACGTGGATTGCAGCATACTAAATACCTTCTACCCATTATTGGGGAGAGTGGGTCTCCCTTAGTGTTCGCCTATGCATTGAAAAGCAAAAGCTGAATAAAATTAGGAGGAAATGCAATGCCCGTTGGAAGAGTCGTGGAGGTTAGAGGTAATTAAAAACAACATTTCAAAGCCCCTTGGAAGAGCTGTGGAGCTCAAAGTGGTTTAAAAAGACGGTGTTAATGCCCCTTGGAACAGACGTGGAGGTCAGAGTGGTTAAACAAGATGGTTTTAATGCCCCCTGGAAGAGACGTGGAGCTCACAGTAGCTTAACAAGACGGATTTAATGCCCCTTGGAAGAGACGTGGAGATCATAGTGGTTTAACAGGACGGTTTTAATGCCCCTTGAAAGAGACGTGGAGGTCACAGTAGCTTAACAAGATGGTTTTAATGCCCCTAGGAAGAGACGTGAAGATCACAGTAGCTTAACAAGACGGTTTTAATGCCCCTTGGAAGAGATGTGGAGGTCTGAGTGGTTTAACAAGATGGTTTTAATGCCCCTTGGAAAAGAAGTGGAGGTCAGAGTGGTTTAACAAGATGGTTTTAATGCCCATTGGAAGAGAAGTGGAGGTCAGAGTGGTTTAACAAGATGGTTTTAATGCCCCTTGGAAGAGACGTGGATTTCAGAGTGGCTTAACAAGACGGTTTTAAAGCCCCTTGGAAGAGACGTGGAGGTCACAGTAGCTTAACAAGACGGTGTTAATGCCCCTTGGAAGATAGGTGGAGGTCAGAGTGGTTTAACAAGATGGTTTTAATGCCCCTTGGAAGAGACATGGAGGTCACATTAGTTTAACAAGACGGTTTTAATGCCCCTTGGAAGAGACATGGAGGTCATAGTAGCTTAATAAGACGGTTTTAATGCCCCTTGGAAGAGACATGGAATACAGAGTGGTTTAACAAGACGGTTTTAATGCCCCTTGGAAGAGACGTGGAGGTCACATTAGCTTAACAAGATGGTTTTAATGCCCCTAGGAAGAGACGTGGAGGTCACAGTTGCTTAACAAGACGGTTTTAATGCCCCTTGGAAGAGACGTGGAATTCAGAGTGGTTTAACAAGACGGTTTTAATGCCCCTTGGAAGAGACATGGAGGTCACATTAGCTTAACAAGACGGTTTTAATGCCCCTTGGAAGAGACGTGGTGGTCAGAGTGGTTTAACAAGATGGTTTTAATGCCCCTTGGAAGAGACGTGGAGGTCAGAGTGGTTTAACAAGATGGTTTTAATGCCCCTTGGAAGAGACGTGGAGGTCACAGTGGTTTAACAAGATGGTTTTAATGCCCCTTGGAAGAGAAGTGGAGGTCACAGTAGCTTAACAAGACGGTTTTAATGCCCCTTGGAAGAGACGTGGAGGTCAGAGTATTTTAACAAGATGGTTTTAATGCCCCTTGGAAGAGACGTGGAGGTCAGAGTGGTTTAACAAGATGGTTTTAATGCCCCTTGGAAGAGACGTGAAGTTCAGAGTGGTTTAACATGACGGTTTTTATGCCCCTTGGAAGAGATGTGGAGTTCAGAGTGGTTTAACAAGACGGTTTTAATGCCCCTTAGAAGAGACGTGGAGGTCACAGTAGCTTATCAAGATGGTTTTAATGCCTCTTTGAAGAGACGTGGAGGTCACAGTAGCTTAACAAGATGGTTTTAATGCCCCTCGGAAGAGACGTGGAGGTCACAGTAGCTTAACAAGACGGTTTTAATGCCCCCTGGAAGAGATGTGGAGGACAGAGTAGTTTAACAAGACGGTTTTAATGCCCCTTGGAAGAGACGTGGAGGTCACAGTAGCTAAACAAGACGGTTTTATTGCCCCTTGGAAGAGACGTGGAGGTCAGAGAGGTTTAACAAGATGGTTTTAATACCACTTGGAAGAGACGTGGAGCTCAGAGTGATTTAACTAGATGGTTTTAATGCCCCTTGGAAGAGACGTGGAGTTCAGAGTGGTTTAACAAGATGGTTTTAATGCCCCTTGGAAGAAACTTGGAGGTCACAGTAGCTTAACAAGACGGTTTTAATGCCCCTTGGAAGAGACGTGGAGGTCACAGTAGCTTAACAAGATGGTTTAAATGCCCCTTGGAAGAGAAGTGGAGGTCACAGCAGCTTAACAAGACAGTTTTAATGCCCCCCTGGAAGCGACGTGGAGGTCAGAGTGGTTTAACAAGATGGTTTTAATGCCCATTGGAAGATACATGGAGTTCAGAGTGGTTTAACAAAATGGTTTTATTGCCCCTTGGAAGAGACGTGGAGGTCAGAGTGGTTTAACAAGATGGCTTTAATGCCCCTTGGAAGAGACGTGGAGTAAAGATTGGTTTAACAAAACGGTTTTAATGCCCCTTGGAAGAGACGTGGAGGTCACAGTAGCTTAACAAAATGGTTTTAATGCCCCTTGGAAGAGACGAGGAGGTCAGAGTGGTTTAACAAGATGGTTTTAATGCCCCTTGGAAGATACATGGAGTTCAGAGTGGTTTAACAAGACAGTTTTAATGCCGCTTACAAGAGCCATGCAGTATAGCATATTAAAAACATTATTCCCATTATTCGGGAGTGGGTCTCCCATAGTCTTTGCCTATACCTTCCAAGGAAAATCAGCCAAAAATTAGGACGGAGGAATTTGCAATGCTGGCAACACGGACCACGGTCAACCTGGTGGTATAGTGGTGGTGGAGGCTGAGGATAAGGAGAAGACTAAAAAACAGCCAAAATGAGGAAGCATATACCCATGTGTGGGTGTGAAGCGGTGCATGGGAGTACACCTCCTGAAATAACACAGTGGATTTGACTTTATGTTACTCTGCTGTCATTTGGTGGTGATGAGAAGTCTGGCCCAATCCAGCCCTTGTTCATTTTGATAAGGGTCAGCTTGTCAGCATTGTCATTTGACAGGGCAACGCGCTTATGTTATAATTCCCCCAGCGGCACTAAAAACACGCTCTGATAACACGCTAGCGGCAGGGCAGGCCAGGACCTCCAAGGCGAACAGAGCGAGTTCATTCCAAGTGTCCAGCTTGGATATCCAATAATTAAAAGGCACAGAGGAATCACGGAGAATGCTGGTACGGTCGGCAAGGTACTCCCTCACCATCTTTTGAAACTTTCTACTCCTTGTGAGAGTACCCGCGCCTCAAGGCCTGTAAGCTGGGCGGGTCTCAGAATACTGTCCCAGAATGTTGACAGTGTTCCCCTGCCTCTGCTGGATTGGAGTTGCGTCTCTCTCGCCTGTACGCCTTGGTTGGTCAACGAACAGTGACCTCTGCCGCTAGCATGTTCAGATGGGAATTTTTTTAACAGTTCTGCAGCAAGGGCCTTCTGGTACTGCCCCATTTTTGTAGACCTCTCCACCTCAGGAATAAGAGAGTGAAAGTTCTCCTTGTAGCAGGGGTCTATAAGTGTCACCAACCAGTAATGACTAGTGTTGAGCCACCCCCGTAGAGTTCGAGTTCGGTTCGGTTCGTCGAACACCCGTGTGTTCGCCGAAATGTTCGTCGAACTGTTCGTCGAACACCTTCGAACACCGTTAAAACCAATGGCAGGCTAACAAAAACACATAGAAATACATAGAAAACACCATCAAAGGTGTTCAAAAGCTGACAAACTGCTCAGAAGACATAACTAACACATGGAAAAGAGACAAGTACATATAGTCATGCGAAAATAAAAGAGGTGGAGTAGTAAAAGGAGGGGGAGACACAGATATAGGCATGTCATGCCCTTCTAAAATCCAAAAAGTGAGAAGCCGACACGGCCAGTCCGCTCCTGCCCGTGCCACCTCCGTGTCGCCGGGTTTGTGCCAGAGCCGCGGTGAACCCTGATGGCCAGCCCCCCTCTCCCAATACTGGTGCCTGTCCGCTGGTGGGTCGAGCGAGCCCCCCTGTGGTGGAGGCAGCTCTAAGCTTTTTAATTTAAATTGTCTCTCTAATTTGAATGAATACACTTTAAATCCATTTACAAGGATCTATTGGAGGGCAAGTCTCATGCCAGCAACCGCGTAATTCCAGCTCCAGTAGCGTCCACTAAAGCTGCTGCAGTTAAAAAGCTTTTATAAGGATCGAGCTCGGCTGTCCACCACAAGGCATCCTACTGCCAGTCCCAGCCCCTATGCCTTGGGGTGCCTCCTGATGCTCTTCACTAAGTATCCCATGGTCCCGAAGCATTTCCTTTGAAAAAATTAAGTGTCTAAACTACAGGTGGTGTAGCTTGCTTAACAGCCGGGATAATCCGCTGACTAGCTATCACTGCTACTAGGCACAAAGTATTTCCTGGGCTAGATGCAGTTAAAAATTTGTAATTAGATACTCTCGTTGGATGCTGAGAAAGCATTCCATAGAGTCTCCTGGCACGCCATATATGATTCTCTTAAAAAGCTTGGGGTAGGGGTCTAGGGGACCCGTTTATAGCCAAAATCACGGCCTTGTATCACAATACGTCACCTAGGCTGAAGATAAATGGAACTGTAGCACCCTGAGGGCTCAGTTGCTACAGACATATTGCACCTCACCCAGAGGTGTGCTATCTCACTCTCAGGTAAGGATGTAGTGTGGATCAGGACCCGACACCTGCATGCATTACACCACATTGCCGTGGGGCAGGGCGACCAATATGCCCCTGAGATGGGCACGACAGTCCCTGTCCCTGGCTGGAGTGGGGGGAGGGAACACTGAGGAAGGGGAACCCTGTAGTGCAGGAGCAGGGAGGAAGCAGTTCCTGGGTGCATTGAGAAGGGAGTATAAAAGGTGGGCACCATCTTAGTTCAGTGCAGAGAAGTCTGAGCAGAAGTGGCAGGGAGCAGGGGCTCTGCATGAGCTCTGCTCCGGAGGCGGGCCTAGTAACAGAGGCCCAGGCCTGGAAGAGGGAGAAGGAAGGAAGAGGAGCGGAGAAGGCTCCAGGAACGAGGAATGAAGGGATCCCAGGGGTGCGGACGGGCGAGTCGCCACCGCACGCCGGAATCCACCTGCGTGGAAGGGTCAGGCCAAAGGGGGAGACCGGTCCCCGAACTAGTGGAGGCAGGAAACGACCCTCAGCTAGAAACCGGAGGCTCTGACATTTTATGTGGCGCAGCCCCTCGCTACACCCGCTAGGAAGGCACCACATAGGGTCAGGGAAACTGGCGCCAAGTTTACCAAGAGGAGACCCGACGCAGCCGGACAGAAGTGTTGGTAAGAAAGGCCAGACAAAGGACACACAAAGGGGGTCCTGTGAAGCACTCCAAAGTTATCTGGGAGTTGTCTGAGCCCCTCACCTGGTGAGCACAGTACGACGTGGGCAGCCGTTACCTGCCGACGTGGTCTGGATAATAAGAACTGTGAGTAAAGGCCCTGGACTGCATCACTGACTCCGTGTCGTTACTGCTGCTGCCCTGCACCATCACCCCCATCCTCCGCATACACTGCCCTGAGGCTATACTCCTCCCGTGGTGAGTGATGCTACGCTCTGCTGCACCCACAACACCAGCCTCAGCGGTCTGCCCTGTAGCGGCGGTTCACTCTGACCGCAATCCACGGGTGGCGTAGTCGTACATTTAAACATCAAAACCACATAAATAGTTCCGCCACTGGTTTGACCGCCCTGAGCCACGGAACCGGGTCGCCGCCACGAAGACTACAACTACCAGCATCCACCAAAAAGGGTCCGGCTCCGGGTGTCCCAAGGCCCAGGGGGTGCGTCAGAACATTTTCATCACCTTTCACAATCACCAATGGGACAAGGCAGGGATGTCCTCTGTCCCCTCTCTTATACATCCTAGTGACGGAGCACCTGCTCTCATCAATTCGCCATAACCCCAATATTAGGTGGATTGAGGTGGGAGGCACCGAGTACAAGTGCTCTCTATTTGCTGATGATGTCCTAGTATATATCACTCAATCACATATATCCATCCATGCTGTTATGGCTGAAATAGATCACTTTGTTACATGGTCAAATTTTAAAATCAATGCAGCGAAGTCTGAGGCCCTCGATGTCTCCCTCCCCAAATCCATATAGGATTCCATCCAGTCAAACTTTCCCTTTGCCTGGCCCTCACAGGGTATCAAATACTTAGGAATTCCTATTCATAGAGACCTCTCCCATCTATGTTATCTTAATTTTGGGCCCTTTATTGAACAACTCCATACAGACCACGGTTGGCAAGTTAGAACTGTAAGATTCACTACGTGAACCGCTGGTGTTTTGTGGAAAAGCACATGTACACTGCGTTCCAAATTATTATGCAAAAAGTGTTTAGGAGTGATAAGGGAAGAATTTGTTTGTTTGTCAGTTAAACTCATTGATGGTGATGTGTGTCAGGGCTCTTTATATCACTGTAAGCAATTGCAGACACCTGTGCTAATTAGTTTGGCAGGTGTGTCCAATGAAAGGCAAGACTACTTAAGAAGGCTCTCTCATATTATTAAGCAGCCTACATTTTCTGCCAAAATGGGAAAGAAAAACGATGTGTCGGCTGCTGAGAAGCAACAAATTGTGGAGTGTTTAGGTCAAGGCATGACTACAATCAACATTGTGCGATGATCAGGATGAAGTGTCTTGGCAATCAAGAAGTATGTAGCTGATTCACAGTACACACGTGTGCGTGCTGATAAGGGCAAATTGAGGACTCTTTCCTACAGGCAATTACGTCAGGTTGAAAGAGCAGCGGCAAAAAAGCCTTGTCATATCAGCAGACAAGTTTTTGAAGCTGCTTGTGCCTCCAACGTCCCCCGAACAACAAGATGCAGGGTCCTTCAGAGGTTTGCAGCTGTGCATGCGCCATCCTGTCGACCTCCTCTATCCACTTCACACAAGCAGAAACGGCTCCAGTGGGCCAAACATTACATGAAGACTGATTTCAAAACTGTTTTGTTCACGGATGAGTGCCATGCAGCGCTCGATGGTCCAGATGGATGGAGTGGAGGATGGCTGGTTGATGGACACCCCACGCAAACACGGCTACAGCGCCAACAAGGAGGAGGTGGAGTAATGTTTTGGGCTGGAATCATGGGGAGAGAGATTGTCGGCCCCTTTAGGATCCCTGAAGGCGCTAAAGATGAACTCCATAATGTATGTGGATTTTCTCAAACAGCACATCCTGCCATGGTTCAAGAAGAAGAACCGTGTATTTCACAGCAAGATCATTTTTCTGCATGATAATGCACCATCTCATGCTGCACATAAAACATCTGCATCTCTGGCTGATATGGGCATAAAAGGGGACAAACTTATGGTGTGACCCCCATGCTCCCCTGACCTCTACCCCATTCAGAACCTTTGGAGCATCATTAAAAGGAGTGTCTATGATGGCGGGAGGCAGTTCACATCTAAGCAACAGCTCTGGGAGGGTATTCTGTCCTCATGCAAAACAATTGAAGCAGAAACCATCCAAAACCTGACAAATTTAATGGACGAGAGAGTTCAGAAGCTCCTTTCGAACAAGGGGTCCTTTGTGAAAATGTAACATCACCTAGAATAAAGTTTTGAGTTGAAAACTGTTTGATTTCAGTTTCTAACAACCTGCTAATGCTTATAATTTCAAAAATGACCATTTTTTTGGTCTTTATTAAAATGAAAAGGTTGATCGAAAAGTTTGGGGGATCTAAGAGTGTGGCAACCCAGTAGTCATGATTACTTCGAATTCTGACAATATGAGGGTCATGCTGCAGGTAGTGCAGCAAGAAGGCACTTATGTGTCTTGCGCATCTCGGAGCCCCAAAATTATTTTCCGGGCTAGATGCAGCTAAAAATTATTTTTAATTTTAAATCTGGTGAAGCTTTAGTATAGATGGCCTAATAGGATCAGTGCTGCACACTGCTACAAAACCCAAATTATTTTCCAGTCAAGATACAGATAAACATGATTAGTAATTTGAAAGCTTAAAACGGTTGGTAGGGTGATTTTAACCAATCATCAAGCTTTTACTCTCCCCAGGATGACACAGGGGTAGAAAAGTCGTTTCGGATCCATGATTTGTTCATCTTTATGAACGTGAGTCTGTCTACATTATCAGTGGAGAGCCGCGTGCGCTTATCTGTCAGCACACCACCAGCAGCGCTGAACACACGTTCAGACAGAACGCTGGCTGCGGGGCATGACAAGATCGCCAAGGCGTAAGTGGCTAGCTCCGGCCATTTATCCAGATTGGAAGCCCAAAAAGAGCAAGGGTCCAGTGACACAGTCGTGGCTTCAATGTTTACTTGGAGATACTCCTGTACCATCGTCTCTAGGCGTTGACTATGTGTCAGACTTCTTGTCTCCTGTGGCCTTGCAAAGGATGGGCTAAAAAAGTGGTGAAATGATTCCGCAAAATTGATGTTACCAGCAGATACTGTGGTTCTGTTACGGTTTGAGTGCTGAACACTTGACGGTCCCACGGTTGGCAAGTTGGAACTGTGAGATTCACTACGTGCACCACTGGTATTTTGTGGAAAAGCACATGTAAGATTCTGCAACAGTCTCTGCTGATACTCCTGCATGCGTGCATCCCTTTCTATGGCAGGAATAATTTCTGCAAATTTACTTTTGTACCGGGGATCTAACAGTGTGGCAATCCAGTAGTCAGGATTATTTCTAATTCTCACAATTCGAGGGTCATGTTGCAGGTAGTGCAGCAAGAAGGCACTCATGTGTGTTGCGCATCCAGGAGCACCAAGTCCCTGTTGTGTTGGTGGCGAGGTAACAATCATGCTTCCTTCCTCTGTCCTCTCCCCCCAACCTCGCACAACAGAAATGTGATCAAGGTCTCCCTCATCTGATGAGTCTTCCATCAGTTCGTCCTCCACTTCTTCCTGGGCTCCTGCACCTTCCTCACTAGTTTGGCTGCTACCATGCGCCCTGGTAAAACCATCTCCCCCACCCTCACATGCCTGCCGCCTTGGTGCTGCCGACCGTCTGGACCTTGCAGATGTTAGCCCTTCCGCATACAACTCCTCCTCCTCTACTTCCTCCACCTCCTCTTGTGCCACCACCTGACTCCGAATTCTGTTTAACATGTGCTCCAGCATGTAAATCACCGGAATAGTCATGCTGATAATGGCATCGTCAGCACTAAACATCTTCGTCGCCATTTCAAAACTGTGCAGAAGGGTGCATAGGTCCCTGATCTGAGACCACTCCTCCAGCGTGATTTGCCCCACCTCTGAATCTCGTTGGCCCAGGCTATACGTCAGAACGTATTGCACCAGGGCTTGTCGGTGCTGCCACAGTCGCTGCAACATGTGCAGAGTTGAATTCCACCGGGTAGGCACATCGCATTTTAGCCGGTGAAGTGGCAGGCCCAACGACTTCTATAGAGATGTAAGTCGCTGAGCTGCGGGATGCGAATGGCAGAAGTGAGCACACAGCGACCGTGCCCTCTGCAGAAGGCCATCTAGTCTGGGATAGTGGGCTAAAAATTGCTGGACAACCAGGTTCAACACGTGAGCCATACAAGGCACGTGTGTGACATTGCCCCGGCGAAGGGCCGCACCCAGGTTTGCAGCATTGTCGCACACAGCCTTCCCTGGTTTCAGGTCCAGTGGAGACAACCATTCATGAAATTGGTTCTCCAGAGCTGACCACAACTCCTCAGCTGTGTGACTCACATTTCCCAGACATTTCAATGTAAAAACCGCCTGATGACATTGAGCCCTACTGCCAGCATAGTAAGGAGGTGTGCAGGATCCCTTCTTCGCAGTTAGAAAGCTTGTGTCATGACCAGACAGGCTTTGGGTGCAGGTGGAAGACCGAGAGGAGGTTGAGGAGGCAGAAGCAGTGGAGGAACTTTGACATAAAGAGGATTGACGCACAACTCGTGGGGACGGCAAGACTTGGACAGCAGCCCCTTGTCCTGCTGTCACCATAGTTACCCAGTGCCCAGTCAGCGACATGTAACGCCCCTGTCCATGCCTACTCGTCCAAGTGTCTGTGGTGAAATGCACCCTGTCACACACAGAGTTTCTCAAAGAAGCGGTGATGTTGTGTGCGACATGCTGGTGGAGCGCAGGCACACCTTTCTTTGAGAAGTAGTGCCGACTGGGCATCTGGTACTGGGGCACTGCGACGGACATAAGGTCTCGAAAATCCTCTGTGTCCACCAGGCGGAAAGGCAGCATTTCTGTAGCCAAGAGCTTGCAGATGGTGAAATTCAACCTCTTAGCTTTCTCATGGCTAGGAGGAAATGGTCTTTTACTTGTCCACATCTGAGGGACCGAGGGCTGGCTATTGTGCTTAGACGGGGTTGATAAGGGTGTCCCCGGCAAACTGCCGGTCTGTGAGGAAGATGCAGGCGGACATGTTATGTTGCCTTGATCCAAAGGTGGTGCTATCGATGTCGGACAGCGCTCAACACCAGCTGGTGTTCCCACCTCCAAAGAAAATGATGACCTGCCAATCACGCTGGCTGTTGCGGGTAAAGAGGTGGCAGGTCTGCGCCCCAAAACAGGTGTGACTGCTGTCCCCCCAGTCACAGAGGATGAAGAGGCCGCGGATGCACAAGATATGGCAGACGGTGGTTGGCCCGGCCGGCTAGGCCGCATTGTAGCACACTGAGCTTCCCACTGCAACTTATGATTCATGTCCATGTGCCGGTTCATGCATGAAGTACTCAAACTATGTATTTTTTGGCCTCTACTTAGCTTTTGCTGACAAATGTTACAGATAACACGAGTTGGGTCATCTTTATCGATCTGAAAAAATGCCCAGGCTATGCAAGGCTTAGCACCCATGCGACCTGAAGAGCCACCACGACTTGTGGTGAGAGGCAGAGTTGTGTTTGAGGATGCAGTTGTTGACGTGCTTCCAGTACTACGTCTCTGTCCAGGAAGGCGCAACCTGACCTCGTCGTCACTAGCATCTTCCTCCACCTCCTCTGCTGACCTCATCTCTTGGCTGACTGTGGGTTGACAGTAAGTGGGATCTCCAACCTCATCATCATCACCCTGTGCGTTATCACACCCGTCGTCCTCAGAGCCAACCTGTTCCTGCCCTGACAAAAAACTAAAGTTGTCGCTCCAATCAGGTATTTGAGTCTCATCATCGTCTTCCTCATTGTCTCCACCAACAGGAGTTACAGTTTGGGAATGAGGGTCTACATTATGGTCAGAACCTTCTGCGTCTGGTCCTGGATCCGACTCATAAAGATTCTGGGCATCAGTGCAGATCATTTCCTCGTCTGGATTCACAGAAGCGCTGGAGTCGACCTCTGATTCCCAGGCTATAGTATGAGTAAACAGCTCTGCAGACTCAACCATCTGTTCTACCTCATACTCAGACGGGCAGCTGGAGATATGGGAGCTGTGAGGAAGCAAGTGCGATTGGGATGACACCTTTGAGGACTGGAGTATTTGTGATGTTGAAGTTGATGTGGAGGAGAGCCCACTTAAAGGAGCACTTGATATCCGTTGAAGCACCTGCTGTTTTTGTGCCTCATCTGGAATTTGTAGCGATTGGCGTGGCCGTAAGAAAGGGATCTTATCACATTGTCCGCTAAAAGAAGTAGACATTTTAGTTTGGCTGGAAGATGGTCTTTCTTCTGCAGATGTTACTGTTGCTTTAACACCTACCCCACGGACACAACCTTTTTTCCCCTTCCCAACACGCCTATTCCCCTTTCCACCAGCAGCAGGCCTTTTTCCACTCATTTTGGTGGTTAACTAATTCACAACTCTGGAGTTGTTTGCAAAAAAAAACAATGGATGGTAACCGAGCAGAGCTGAGTGGCCAAACTGTGGTATTAGGCCAAAACTATTGGCTGGGTTAGATGCAGAAAAAAATTATATTCAATTTGCAACCTGATGGAGGTCAGTATAGATGGACTAATACAACAAGTCCCACACACAGCTAGAAGCCCAATATTTTTTCAGAGGTAGATGCAGAAAAAAATATATTCAGTTTGCAACCTGATGGAGGTCAGTATAGATGGACTAATACAACAAGTCCCACACACAGCTAGAAGCCCAAATATTTTTTCAGAGGTACTGTAGATGCAGATAAAAATTATTTTTAATTTGCAACCTGATGGAGGTCAGTATAGATGGACTAATAGAGAAAGTCCGACACACTGCTAGAAGGCCAAATATTTTTTCAGAGCTAGATGCAGAAAAAAATTATATTCAGTTTGCAACCTGATGGAGGTCAGTATAGATGAACTAACAGAGAAAGTCCCACACACTGCTAGAAGGCCAAATTTTTTTTCAGAGCTAGATGCATACAAAAAATTATTTTGAATTTGCAACCTGATGGAGGTCAGTATAGGTGGACTAATAGAACAAGTCCCACACACTGCTAGAAGGCCAAATATTTTTTCAGAGCTAGATGCAGAAAAAAATTATATTCAGTTTGCAACCAGATGGAGGTCTGTATAGATGGATTAATAGAACAAGACCCACACACAGCTAGAAGCCCAATATTTTTTCAGAGGTAGATGCAGAAAAAAATATATTCAGTTTGCAACCTGATGGAGGTCAGTATAGATGGACTAATACAACAAGTCCCACACACAGCTAGAAGCCCAATATTTTTTCAGAGGTAGATGCAGAAAAAAATATATTCAGTTTGCAACCTGATGGAGGTCAGTATAGATGGACTAATACAACAAGTCCCACACACAGCTAGAAGCCAAAATATTTTTTCAGAGGTACTGTAGATGCAGATAAAAATTATTTTTAATTTGCAACCTGATGGAGGTCAGTATAGATGGACTAATAGAGAAAGTCCGACACACTGCTAGAAGGCCAAATATTTTTTCAGAGCTAGATGCAGAAAAAAATTATATTCAGTTTGCAACCTGATGGAGGTCAGTATAGATGGACTAACAGAGAAAGTCCCACACACTGCTAGAAGGCCAAATATTTTTTCAGAGCTAGATGCAGAAAAAAATTATATTCAGTTTGCAACCTGATTGAGGTCTGTATAGATGGATTAATAGAACAAGACCCACACACAGCTAGAAGCCCAATATTTTTTCAGAGGTAGATGCAGAAAAAAATATATTCAGTTTGCAACCTGATGGAGGTCAGTATAGATGGACTAATACAACAAGTCCCACACACAGCTAGAAGCCCAATAATTTTTCAGAGGTAGATGCAGAAAAAAATATATTCAGTTTGCAACCTGATGGAGGTCAGTATAGATGGACTAATACAACAAGTCCCACACACAGCTAGAAGCCCAATATTTTTTCAGAGGTAGATGCAGAAAAAAATATATTCAGTTTGCAACCTGATGGAGGTCAGTATAGATGGACTAATACAACAAGTCCCAAAAACAGCTAGAAGCCCAATATTTTTTCAGAGATAGATGAAGAAAAAAATATATTCAGTTTGCAACCTGATGGAGGTCAGTATAGATGGACTAATACAACAAGTCCCACACACAGCTAGAAGCCCAAATATTTTTTCAGAGGTACTGTAGATGCAGATAAAAATTATTTTTAATTTGCAACCTGATGGAGGTCAGTATAGATGGACTAATAGAGAATTTCCGACACACTGCTAGAAGGCCAAATATTTTTTCAGAGCTAGATGCAGAAAAAAATTATATTCAGTTTGCAACCTGATGGAGGTCAGTATAGATGGACTAACAGAGAAAGTCCCACACACTGCTAGAAGGCCAAATATTTTTTCAGAGCTAGATGCAGAAAAAAATTATATTCAGTTTGCAACCTGATGGAGGTCTGTATAGATGGATTAATAGAACAAGACCCACACACAGCTAGAAGCCCAATATTTTTTCAGAGGTAGATGCAGAAAAAAATATATTCAGTTTGCAACCAGATGGAGGTCAGTATAGATGGACTAATACAACAAGTCCCACACACAGCTAGAAGCCCAATATTTTTTCAGAGGTAGATGCAGAAAAAAATATATTCAGTTTGCAACCTGATGGAGGTCAGTATAGATGGACTAATACAACAAGTCCCACACACAGCTAGAAGCCCAATATTTTTTCAGAGGTAGATGCAGAAAAAAAATATATTCAGTTTGCAACCTGATGGAGGTCAGTATAGATGGACTAATACAACAAGTCCCACACACAGCTAGAAGCCCAATATTTTTTTAGAGATAGATGAAGAAAAAAATATATTCAGTTTGCAACCTGATGGAGGTCAGTATAGATGGACTAATACAACAAGTCCCACACACAGCTAGAAGCCCAAATATTTTTTCAGAGGTACTGTAGATGCAGATAAAAATTATTTTTAATTTGCAACCTGATGGAGGTCAGTATAGATGGACTAATAGAGAATTTCCGACACACTGCTAGAAGGCCAAATATTTTTTCAGAGCTAGATGCAGAAAAAAATTATATTCAGTTTGCAACCTGATGGAGGTCAGTATAGATGGACTAACAGAGAAAGTCCCACACACTGCTAGAAGGCCAAATATTTTTTCAGAGCTAGATGCAGAAAAAAATTATATTCAGTTTGCAACCTGATGGAGGTCTGTATAGATGGATTAATAGAACAAGACCCACACACAGCTAGAAGCCCAATATTTTTTCAGAGGTAGATGCAGAAAAAAATATATTCAGTTTGCAACCAGATGGAGGTCAGTATAGATGGACTAATACAACAAGTCCCACACACAGCTAGAAGCCCAATATTTTTTCAGAGGTAGATGCAGAAAAAAATATATTCAGTTTGCAACCTGATGGAGGTCAGTATAGATGGACTAATACAACAAGTCCCACACACAGCTAGAAGCCCAATATTTTTTCAGAGGTAGATGCAGAAAAAAAATATATTCAGTTTGCAACCTGATGGAGGTCAGTATAGATGGACTAATACAACAAGTCGCACACACAGCTAGAAGCCCAAATATTTTTTCAGAGGTAGATGCAGAAAAAAATGTATTCAGTTTGCAACCTGATGGAGGTAAGTATAGATGGACTAATACAACAAGTCCCACACACAGCTAGAAGCCCAATATTTTTTCAGAGGTAGATGCAGAAAAAAATATATTCAGTTTGCAACCTGATGGAGGTCAGTATAGATGGACTAATACAACAAGTCCCACACACAGCTAGAAGCCCAATATTTTTTCAGAGGTAGATGCAGAAAAAAATATATTCAGTTTGCAACCTGATGGAGGTCAGTATAGATGGACTAATACAACAAGTCCCACACACAGCTAGAAGCCCAAATATTTTTTCAGAGGTACTGTAGATGCAGATAAAAATTATTTTTAATTTGCAACCTGATGGAGGTCAGTATAGATGGACTAATAGAGAAAGTCCGACACACTGCTAGAAGGCCAAATATTTTTTCAGAGCTAGATGCAGAAAAAAATTATATTCAGTTTGCAACCTGATGGAGGTCAGTATAGATGGACTAATAGAATGATGCTATGCCCAAAAGATTTTACTTCACTAGGTGCAGTAAAAAAATTGGTATTCTATACACAGGTGGTATATCTTGCAACACAGATAGGCTACTCCACTGACTAACACACTCTGCAATAGGCCAAAAAGGATTAGCTTTGCTAGATTCAGCCAAATGCTGTGAAAAAACTTGCACAGCACTGGCACAGACCTGCCTGGCAAAAACTGATAGGAACTGATGTAACCTAGTCCTGAAAAGGACTCCAATTACAATTAGTCTTTACTCCCACAATCTATCTATTTAAGAGCACAGACCTCCCTGATAAAAGTCGTAGGAAATGCTGTAACCCAGTCCTTAAAAGGACTGCAATCACAACTATTCCCTACTCCCAAGCTATCTGTATATTTGTGCGAAAATTGGCTTGAAATTAACAAGGTATAGCGCACACAGCAACAGCGGTGCCGTCTAACATGCAGCTGCAGCAGTGAGAAAATGGTGGCGACGGGGAAAATGGCTTGGTCTTATAGGGTAAGGACATGTGACATACACTGCCAATGACACATGCCCTTGCTTGTGTGAAAAAAAGCACTTCGCTCCGTGTGTGCGCTGCTGATAGGCTGACAGATTGCACCTCCCCACTGTAAATGCGGGAAAGAGAAAAAAAAATGGAGATCTTCATTGTTCCTGTAGAGATCCATCCCCTGCCCCTCCCCCCACCCCACTGTACACTCAAACTGCGTATTAACATTAATTTTCATCATTACTGAGAAAAAATCCAGTTATGATTTTGGTGCACGAACAGTTATCGAACATAACCTCGAACAGCCGAATTTTTCTCAAATTGTTCGTGTTCGCCGAACGGCTCGAACAACGCCCAAAACAGCTCGAATTTGAGATTGGCGAACAGTTCGAGTAGAACAACGCTCATCTCTAGTAATGACTGTCACCCAACATTTTGACAACGCGAGGGTCACGGTTAAGGCAGCGTAACATAAAGTCAGCCATGCATGCCAGACTGGTAACGGGCAAAACTTACGTGTCCTCACCAAGATGACGACTGACCATGCTCTCCTCTTCCTCCTCCTCCCCCTGTCCTCAGGCCACCCACGCTGAACCGACGGTATGAGAGTTGTACAGGTACTACCATCTACAGCGCATGATACCAGCTCCTGTTCTTCCTCCTTATCCTCCTCCTCCTCTCCCTCATTGTCCCCCAATGCACGTTGGGATGAGATGAGGCTGTGCTGTGTGTAATCACCCTCTACGGCTTCTTGATCCATCTCATCATACTCTGGCTGCAATGCCTCCTCTTTATTTTTCTGCAGAGAGCATTGCAAAAGACAGACAAGTGGGATGCTGACGCTAATGATGGCGTCATCGCCACTCATCATCTTGGTGGACTACTCAAAGTTTGTCAGAATGGTACATATGTCAGACATCCAGGTCCACTCCTGAGGTCTTATGTGTGGAGTCAGACCTGAATATCGACGGCCTTGTTACAGCTGGTACTCCACAACTGCTCTCTTCTGCTCACAAATCCTTGGCAACATGTGGAGGGTAGAGTTCCTACGTGTGGGGACATCACACACCAGTCGGTGTGCCGGAAGCTGCAAACGCTGCTGCAACACAGCAAGGGCGGTGGAAGCTGTAGCCGACTTCCGAAAATGAGCTGACAGGCGGTGTACTTTGACGAGCAGATCTGGCAACTCGGGGTACGATTTAATAAACCGCTGATCCACGAGATTAAGCACATGAGCCAGGCATGGTACGTGTGTGATCTCGCCTCGCCTCAGAGCCGCCACCAGGTTACGGCCATTGTCACACACGACCATGCCAGGATGTAGGTTCAGCGGTCTCAGCCACAGATCTGCCTGCTCTTTCACAGCTTTTCACAACTCACAAGCAGTGTGAGGTTTATCACCTAAGCTTATGAGTCTCAGCACAGCCTGTTGCCACTTGGCTGAGGCAGTACTGCAGTACTTCCGCCTTGTAACTGATGTGGTGATATCTGAGATGGAGGCTGAACATGAGGAGGAGGAGGAGGATGATGCGCAGGAGCTGTACACTGTGGGGGCAACTCTGACTGACATAGGGCCCGCAATCCTCAGTGTGGGGAGGATGCGTTCCGTCCCAAGGTCTGACTGGGTCCCAGCTTCCACTATGTTTACACAGTGTGCCGTCAGGGAGATGTACCGTCCCTGGCTACAAGCACTTGTCCACGTGTACGTTGTCAGGTGGACTCTCCCAGTAACTGCGTTGTTGAGGGCACGGCAGATGTTTTGGGACACGTGCTTGTGTAGTGCGGGGATGGCACACCGGGCAAAATAGTGTCGGCTGGGGACTGAGTACCGATGGACGGCCACTGCCATAAGGTTGCGAAAGGATTCAGTCTCCACCTGCCTAAAAGGCAGCATTTCCTACTCACACAGTCGTGAAATGTGCGAATTTAGGACTGTGGCCGGTGGGGCTTTGGCTGCAAATTTGCACTTTCATTCAAAGGTCTGGGATATGGACAATTGATCGCTGCGGTGGGACGTGGATGTGGACGTTGATGTTGTTTCTTGAGAAACTGCCAAAACAAGTGAAGACTGAGAGGAGGGGGCATCTTTGCATGCAGTATGGACAGGGGATTGCCTTGCATGCACAAGAGGGGGTTCTCTTACACGCCCAACAGCGGAAGAAGCAGTGGTGACACCCGCTGACACTGGTCGTGGACCCTGGGGTTCGCCCCACAAAGTCGGGTGCTTTGCTGACATGTGCCTGATCATGCTGGTGGTGGTCAGGCTGGCAGTTTTGTCACCCCTGCTGATGCTGGTCTGGCAGATGGTACAAATGCCCTTTTTGGGGTTATCAGCAGAGTCTTTAAAAAAATTCCAGACTCTGGAAGACCTACCGGTTGCACCGGCAACGTCCCTCATGTTGGTGTTACGGGGAACAGTTGCCCGCCTTCTGTCTGCGGCCACCACACTGCTTCTTGCTGCCTGTTGGGGTACTCTGCCTCCCTCCCCCTGTGTGCTGCTGGCCTCGCTCTGCGTGTCCTCCTGCCACATTGGGTCAGTTACTAGATCATCCACCACCTCCTCCTCTTCCACTTCCGCACCACTGTCCGCCTCCTCACTTCGTGGCAATTGTGTCTCGTCATCGTCCACCTCTTGTGACAAATAGCCAGCGTTGCCTTCCTGTGGCCGTGGCTGTTCAAATATTTGGCAATCGCTACATGGGATCTCCTCTTCCACCACTTCAAGCGGAGCAGGCGAGGGGCCCAAATATGGAAATGGACCAGTGAACAGCTCTTCAGAGTGTCCAACTGTGGGATCAGTTGCTGTCTGACGACACTCAGCATGGTGGGAGGAAGGAGCATCAGGGTGAGGAGGAGTATGCAGTCGAGACTCATGGCTACTAACACTTGACCGTGTGGAAGACAGACCGCAGGCGGTGGTGCCCAGATTTGAACTGTGGGAGAGGAAAACCACAGTTCTAGTTATCTGGCCTACACCAGAATCTTTTAAACAGATATATTTGTGTCTGAACAGTCAGCGAGACACTCAAAATGTTTTTTTTTATTGAAAAAAGTGGATAATACAGAGATTTGAACCGTGGAACTGCAAAATCACAGTTCTATTTCTCTGACTTACACCAGACTCTATTAAACAGATATATTTGTGTCTGAACAGTCAGCGAGACACTCAAAATGTTTTTTTTAATTGAAAAAAGGCAAAAAAGTGGATAATACAGAGATTTGAACCGTGGAACTGCAAAACCACAGTTCTAGTTATCTGGCCTTCACCAGACTCTTTTAAACAGATATATTTGTGTCTAAACAGTCAGCGAGACATTCAAAATATTTTTTTTTATGCAAAAAGGTGGATTGCACCCATATTTGAACCGTGGGAGAGGAAAACCACAGTTCTAGTTATCTGGCCTACCCCAGAATCTTTTAAATAGATATATTTGTGTCTGAACAGTCAGCGAGACACTCAAAATGTTTTTTTTTATTGAAAAAAGGCAAAAAAGTCGATAATACAGAGATTTGAACCGTGGAAGAGGAAAACAACAGTTCTAGTTATCTGGCCTACACCAGGCTCTTTTAAACAGATATATTTGTGTCTGAACAGTCAGTGAGACACTCAAAATATTTTTTTTTTTTAAAAAAGGCAAAAAAGTTGATAATACAGAGGTTTTAACCCTTGGGAGAGGAAAACCACAGTTCTAGTTATCTGGCCTACACCAAACTCTTTTAAACAGATATATTTGTGTCTTAACACTCACAGACACACTCAATTTTTTTTTTTTGGGGGGGGGATACCAAAAGGTTAATAAGACGGGTATTTGTACAGTCTGAATAAGGAACAAAAAAGAAAAGAGGATTTAGGTGAAAAAAAAAGGATTTTTCCTGGCCCCTGAGACCTGGGGCTAAGTCTAGCAATTTGAAAAGCCGCACACAGGACTGTAATGCAGTGTTTGTTGGCATAACCACTGCGTCTCCTATACAGCCTGCCTGCCTGTCTGATATCTGGGATGGATATTAGTACTGAGAAGGACTGTTTGTTTGATTTTGCAGGCTTTAGAGACCCTACACTACCTATTTCGCAGTATAAATCTCTCCCTAACTCAGCAGCACTCTCCCTACACTGACTGATCCGGAGTGACTGTGTCCAAGATGGCGGCGCCCGATTTTAAATACTTGAGGTGACGCTGTGCGGCCAGCCAATCACTGTAATGCCCACAACCAACATGGCTGCGGCATTACAATGACTGGCTGGCAATCCCTGCATGTTCATTGGCTCTGTAAGGAGCGCCAAACATGCAGGGCGGAGACCTGAGCTCCCGCCCGAGTAACCCGGAAATACTCGTACGAGTACCAAGCAGTGACGAGCATGCTCGCTCAACACTATTACTAACCCATTTCAGAATAATTGTTATATATATAAAGTGGTTATATCAGCCCCTGACTGTTTCTGCCTCGTGGCCTCTGTGCTTTTCATTCCGGCACCGGTGTTACACATACACTCATTGACAGATTCATGTTTTTTTTACGGTGATCTGACATTTATCAAAGCAGGCAAAATTAACTGATTTGTCAATTTGCAGTTTCTCTATAGCATCTGTATGTAAGAGGTAGTGGTGGGAGACTTTACTCTACTGGAGCTGGAATTACCACTTCAGAACTCTTCAGTGCTTTGTTTCCATCCATTTCTGGGTGTTTGTTGAAGTATGTTTGGGGTCAGTGTCCTGCTGGAAGACCCATGACCTAGGATGCAAACTCAAGCCAGGTTTATGACACTGGGAACTACATTGCGACCCAAAATCCTTTGGGAATCTTCACATTTCATGATGCCTTGCACACAGTCAAGGCACCCAGTGCAAGAGGGAACAAAACCACCATTGAATCTACACCATATTTGACTGTAAGTACTGTGTTCTTTCATGTGTAGGCCTCACTCCATTTACAGTAAACAGTTGAATGACGTGCTTTAACTAAAAACTGTAACTTGGTCTTATCTGTCCACAAGATACCTGCTGGCCCTCTAAAAATAATGGGGGCTGCCTGCTGGCACTCTACAAATTGTGAGGGCCGCCTGCTGGCCCTCCAAGTTTCAAACTTTACCGTATTAATATGAAAAAAAAATTTGACCACCTCAAATGGATACATTATACAGTGGGGAAAAAAGTATTTAGTCAGCCACCAATTGTGCAAGTTCTCCCATTTAAAAAGATGAGAGAGGCCTGTAATTAACATCATAGGTAGACCTCAACTATGAGAAACAAAATGAGAAAACAAATCCAGAAAATCACATTTTGGAAAGAATTTTTTTCCAAATTTTATTGGAAAATAAGTATTTGGTCAATTACAAAAGTTCATCTCAATACTTTGTTATATATCCTTTGTTGGCAATGACAGAGGTCAAACGTTTTCTTTAAGTCTTCACAAGGTTGGCACACACTGTTGCTGGTATGTTGGCCCATTCCTCCATGCAGATCTCCTCTAGAGAAGTGATGTTTTGGGGCAGTCGCTGGGCAATACGGACTTTCGACTCCTTCCAAAGGTTTTCTATAGGGTTTAGATCTGGAGACTGGCTAGGCCACTCCAGGACCTTAAAATGCTTCTTATGAAGCCACTCCTTCATTGTCCTGGTGGTGAGCTTGGGATCATTGTCATGCTGAAAGACCCAGCCGCGTTTCATCTTCAATGCTCTTGCTGATGGAAGGAGGTTTGCACTTAAAATCTCAAGATGCATGGCCCAATTCATTCTTTCATGTGCACGGATCAGTCATCCTGGTCCCTTGGCAGAGAAACAGCCCTAAATCATGATGTTGCCACCCCCATGCTTCACAGTAGGAATGGTGTTCTTTGGATGCATCTCAGCATTCTTTCTCCTCCAAACATGACGAGTTGTGTTTCTACCAAACAGCTCTACTTTGGTTTCATCTGACCATATGACATTCTCCCAATATTCTTCTGGATCATCCAAATGCTCTCTAGCAAACTTCAGATGGCCCAGACATGTAATGGCTTAAGCAGGGGGACACGTCTGGCACTGCGGGATCTGAGTCTCTGGCGGCGTAGTGTGTTACTAATGGTAGCCTGTGTAACGTTGGTCCCAGCTCTCTGCAGGTCATTCACTAGGTTCCCCCGTGTGGTTCTGGTATTTTATCTCACTGTTCTTGAGATCATTTTGACCCCATGGGGTGAGATCTTGTGTGCAGCCCCAGATCGAGGGAGATTATCAGTGGTCTTGTATGTCTTCCATTTTCTAATTATTGCTCCCACAGTTGATTTCTTCACACCAAGCTGCTTGCTTATTGCAGATTCAGTCTTCCCACCCTGGTGCAGGGCTACAATTTTGTTTCTGGTGTCCTTTGACAGCTCTTTGGTCTTCACCATAGTGGAGTTTGGAGTGTGACTGTTTGAGGTTGCGGACAGGTGTCTTTTATACTGATAAGTTCAAACTGGTGCCTGTACTACAGGTAATGAGTGGAGGACAAAGGAGCCTCTTAAAGAAGAAGTTACAGGTCTGTGAGAGTCAGAAATCTTGCTTGTTTGTAATTGAACAAATACTTATTTTCCACCAAAATTTGAAAAAAATGTCTTTCCAAATCAGACAATGGGATTTTCAGAATTTGTCTTCTCATTTTGTCTCTCATAGTTGAGATCTACCTATGATGTCAATTACAGACCTCTCTCATCTTTTTAAGTGGGAGAACTTGCACAATTGGTGGCTGACTAAATACTTTTATTCCCCACTGTATTGCAGTAGCAATATATGGCTATGCAAAGCATAGCTGGCTGCTGGTCCGCCAAAAATGCCTATTGAGGGCCTGATGCTGGCCCTCTAAAATTAGAGTGAAGCCCTCTGACAATAGTGAAGCCCACCTGCTGGCCCTTTAACAATAGTGAGAGCCGACTGCTGGCCCTCTAACAATAGTAAGGGCCGTCTGATGGTCCTCTACACACAGAGAGGGCCACCTGATGACCCTGAAAAAATAGGATAGGCTTTTTACTTTCAGAGTCCCTCCTTCATAAAAGAAACAGGAGTTGTCTGATCATGTCTCACACACCACATTGTCAGATAAGTTAGTAAAATGTTAAAAATATATTTACTGGTGAATGTTTTTTTCACCATTGAAAGCAATGCGAAAGTGCAACAATGCAGCAAAACACTACTTGTGAACATAGCCCAAGGTGTGCAGGAGCATTTTTTTTCACTTATTTATTTTGCCTTATATAGAAGTCATTATCCTGGAAACAATGTTTCTTAACATTGTCTCCAGTAAAATCCATTTTAGCTTCGGTTTTGTATGTTTTATTGTCAGTCGGTAAAAGTGGTGTAATAGTCTGACAACATTGATCCCAGCAGTGACCTGGGATTCAGAAGAGAAAAGATCCTTCCAGGGGTCTTCCCAATGCTGTTCCCATGCCATTTCAGCATTGTTTTCATCGATTTGTGCAATTTTTAGACCTCTCCAGACCTCCAGGGGGCCGCCGAAAAAAGTTCCAGTTTCCCATTAACTTCCAGTATACTCGTTACTCGGGTCAAGCACCCGAGCATTACAATTTGCTCGACTCGAGTAACAAACACCCGAGCATTTTAGTGCTCGCTCATCACTACTAACAAGAATTAATACAATTTGCAGAAAGCTAAGCTTGGACACATCTGTGTTTTAAAATGCTAATATATAATTTGTCTTTAATGGCATAAAATTTTTACCATAGGAAAAAAAATAATGGAAAAGAAAAAGATTAATGTTACTGATAAACACTCCTACAGGGCTGATGTTAATTGGCTATCATTTTTTTTTTTTTACAAATAACATTTATAAAATAGGTTGTCCAAATTTATAATAATGTTTATAAACATTGACACTTTTTTCCATTGACTGTGTATTGTAACACTAGTCTGAATTATTTAAAAAATCTTGTCACTTGCTCAGAAAAGTGAGATAAATACAATGTAAAAATCCATAAACTCCCCTGATTTTGCAACTTCTTTCCATTGTGCGTTTAGTCACTCAGTTGCAGAGATATTCATATTTGTTGCTTTTGGTGCGTAGTATGTGAAATCTCTTCTTATAGTGCAACTAGGCCTTTCCTCTTTCACTTCTCTGGAGACGTGCATTTTCACATCTCCCTCTCAGACACTGTCAATCACAGCTCAACAGCTGATCTAACAGTCTCATATGCTGCCTAGCTGTGATTGGCAATGTCTTGGAGGGAGGGGTAAAAGAGCACACCCCTAGAAAAGACTCTGAGACTGTTAAACTGCCAGCTGTGAGTGGGAGTGTGTGGGAGTAAGGAATATAAGCACACACCTCAAGAAAAAACTCTGAAAAAATGCTCAGTTGGTCTGCAAGGAGAGACTACACATAGTACCCTCCAAAAACAACAAATATGAATATGCCTGCAATGGAGCGACTCAACACAAAATTAAAAACAACATCAGAATCAAGGGAGATCAGGGAGTTTTGTATGGCATTTAACACATTTTTTTGGAAGTTACAGGAATTTAGGAGCATTGATTTTCAGTATGACAATTTTAAACATTTTCTTTACAGTAAGCAGATTTCAGAAAATTCCAGACTATATTGACTTCTATAGGCTTGTAATGTGAGTGACAAATACAGCTCTTACTGTGCAGAATAAGGTGGGTGTGGGCAAGGCCGGCTCCAGGTTTTTCTGGGCCACGGGCGAAAGAGTCTCAGTGGGACCCTTTAACACATACCACGATTCATGATGCACAGATACCGCAGAGAAATATATATATATAGTACAATGCAAAGATTTCACTTCTTACATTACATGAGTGATATCTATTGTAAATTCCACAATAGCTCAGAAACCGGGGAATCGCTCTACACAGTATACTGGCCTCCATAAAATGCTCCATACAGAATGCTGGCCCCCATAAAATGCTCCATACGGAATACTGGCCCCCATATAACGCTCCATACAGAATACTAGCCCCCATATAACGCTCCATACAGAATACTGGTCCCCATGTAACGCTCCATACAGAATTCTGGCCCCCATATAACGCTCCGTACAGGATACTGACCCCCATATAGCGCTCCGCACAGAATACTGGCCCCCATATAACGCTCCGTACTGGATACTGGCCCCCATATAACGCTCCATACAGGAGACTGGCCCCTATATAATGCTCCATGCAGGCTGTTTCCCCCACATAATGCCCTATGCAGGCTGTTCCCCCCTTATAATGTCCCATGCAGGCTGTTCCCCACTATATAATGCCCCATGCAGGATGTCACCACCCATATAATGCCCCATACAGGATATCACTCCCCCCTCATATAATGCCCCATGCAGGATGTCACCCCCCATATAATGCCCAATGCAGGATGTCACTTCTCCCCCCATATAATGCCCCATGCAGGATGTCACCCCCCATATAATGCCCAATGCAGGATGTCACTTCTCCCCCCATATAATGCCCCATGCAGGATGTCACCCCCCATATAATGCGCCATGCAGGATGTCACTTCTCCCCCCCATATATTGCCCCATGCAGGATGTCCCTTTCCCCACCATATAATGCCCCATGCAGGATATCACCCCATCTCTTTAAAATGCCCCATGCAGAATGTCACCCCCCTCTTGATAAAGCCCCATGCAGGATGTCACCCCCCCATATAGTTCCCCATGCAGCATATCACCCGCCCATATAATGCACCATGCCTCATAGTTACATAGTTACATAGTTTATAAGGCCGAAAAAAGACAAGCGTCCATCCAGTTCAGCCTATTTCTTGTGCACTGCAGCTATTCCGCCGCGTTGATCCAGGGGAAGGCAAAAAAAAACCCATGCGGTATAGGCCAATTTACATCATTGAGGAAAAATTCACTTCCCGACTCCAATCTGGCAGTCAGATTAAATCCCTGGATTAATTAACCATCACTAAGCATAAGATGTAATTTTATTTTTCTCAAGAATGGCATCCAGGCCTCTCTTGAACTCATTAAGTGAGTTGGACATCACCACTTCCTCTCCCAGAGAGTTCCAGAGTCTCACGGCTCTGACCGTAAAGAATCCCCTTCTATGCTGGTGCAGGAACCTCCTTTCCTCCAGACGCATAGTGTGCCCCCTTGTCTTTGTCACCATCCTTGGTATAAACAGGTCATGGGAAAGATCTCTGTACTGCCCCCTGATGTATTTATACATGTTTATGAGGTCTCCCCTAAGCCTTCTCTTTTACAATGTAAATAGGCCTAATTTTGACAACCTCTCTGGGTATTCTAGTCCCTCCATTCCCTTTATTACCTTAGTCGCCCTCCTTTGTACCCTCTCTTGCTCTAATATGTCTTTCCTGTGCACCGGAGCCCAGAACTGTGCACAATATTCTAAGTGCGGCCATAACAGCGCTTTATACAGAGGAAGAACAATGTTCTCATCATATGCCCCTATTCCTCTTCTGATGTATGCCATGACTCTATTTGCCTTCGCAGCTGCTGCCTGACACTGGGCACTCCAATTTAATTTGCTGTTAACCAAGACGCCCAGGTCCTTCTCCATGTCATATTTCCCCAACGGTTTCCCATTTAATATGTATGGGTGACTGCTGTTTTTCTTTCTTCCATACATAAAAAAAAAAAAATCAAATACTCACCTCACTCCTCCTCACCTGCTGCCCCTGCTCAGTTCCGGACTCCTCACGTCGCCAGCATCTACACGCTTTGCGCTGCCTGTGATGGCTCAGGGGAGGGGGCGGTGGAAAGACGTCACCGCACTCTCTGACCTGAGAAGTCACAAAGAGCGCACAGCAGGAAGACAGCGGATCTGCGGAGGCATGGGGAGAGGTAAGTATTCGGCTGCCGGGGCCCTGAGCAAGCGGGGGAGAAGGGCGGGCGCTGGCACCGCTCTCCTCCACCCATAGCCCAGGAGGTGCCCGACCGCAAATGGGCCCCCCGCCTGCTCAGGGCCCAGGCACTTGACCGCGTGCGCCGGGTGCTAACGCCTGCCCTGGGTGTGGGGTTTGAACTGTATTACTCCCTAGTTGAGATGAGTGTATTGATCCACGGAGGATCGAGCTAGAGTCAAATTTTTTATGAAGTTCTCGCCAGGCTAATATCATATTGTGTGGCCGCGTGGCCCTCTTCATAATACCCTGCAACTATGACATCTTACGGATTATCATACCCAGGGGTGGATTAAGAGTAGCAAGGGCCCCGGGCAGTTTAGAA
This sequence comes from Phyllobates terribilis, assembly GCF_046119375.1. NCBI lineage: Eukaryota > Metazoa > Chordata > Amphibia > Anura > Dendrobatidae > Phyllobates > Phyllobates terribilis. Next base: position 51,249,384 of record NW_027362773.1, read on the forward strand.
GGCATGCCCCCCACCCCCCCCCACACACACACACACACCTGATTTATCACGTGACATGTCACATGATCCCCTGTGATAGATCATGTGATAGTTCACGTGAAATTAATTTGGCACAATATTAATTATAATATTTTTTTTTAGGCTGTGTGCCCTCTATGCATTTTTTAAGCGTTTCCGCAGTGGCAATTCCGCTGCAGAAACGCTTAAAAAAACGCTTGGTAGAAGGCCTGCCATGTTCCCGAATGATAATCCGCATGTGGCGTGCACATGCTGTGGAAATTTACGCTGCGGATTATCATTGCGGAAAAATCCGCAGCATTACCAATTATTTTGCGGAAGCGCTGCGTTTTCGCCGCCATTGACTTGCATTAGAACGCATGGAATCCGCATCCCTGCATCTGTAGATGCGGAATCCATGCGTTTCAATGTGCGGATGGTACCCGGGTGTGGAGGACAGGAGACTCTCCTTCAGACCCTGGTACCATAGAACCTGTACAAAAAGAATAAAATAAAAAATAAATATTATACTTACCTTCTGATGGCCCCCGGTGTCTTTATCCGATGCGTCCTGGCTTGCCGGCAGCTCGCGATGGTCTGAAAAGGACCTGCCATGACGTCATTTAGTCATGTGACGGGTCACGCGACCGCTGACGTCGGCTGGCCATCAGAAGGTAAGTATATATTTTTTATTTTTTACCATTCTTTTACGGTCACACTATATAAATCCATGCTGGTTGCATGGATCTACACTGTGTACCAAATTATTATGCAAATAATATTTTCTCAGATTTTCCCAAATTACCTATATGAATTGCAGTCATTGTAATTTTCCAGTCAAATAACTATTAGAGTACAATTGAAAGGTTTTTGTACAAACTGCCTATGATAACAGTATATTTTTAAAAAAATAAAAAACTCCAACGGCACTCAAAATGTATTTTCAAAATTATTATGCACAGCAGAGTTTTCAACCTTTCATTTTAATAAAGAACCAAAAAATGGTCATTTTTGAAATTATAAGCATTAGCAGGTTTTTAGAAACTGAAATCAAACAGTTTTCAACTCAAAACTTTATTCTAGGTGATGTAACATTTGCACATAGGACCGCTTGTTCGAAAGGAGCTTCTGAACTCTCTCATCCATTGAATTTGTCAAGTTTTGGATGGTTTCTGCTTCAATTGTTTTGCATGAGGACAGAATACCCTCCCAGAGCTGTTGCTTAGATGTGAACTGCCTCCCGCCATCATAGACACTCCTTTTGATGATGCTCCAGAGGTTCTCAATGGGGTTGAGGTCAGGGGAGCATGGGTGCCACACCATAAGTTTGTCCCCTTTTATGCCCATAGCAGCCAGAGATGCAGATGTGTTATGTGCAGCATGAGACGGGGCATTATCATGCATGAAAATGATCTTGCTGCGGAATGCACGGTTCTTCTTCTTGAACCATGGAAGGAAGTGCTGTTTGAGAAACTCAACATACATTATGGAGTTCATCTTTACCTCTTCAGGGATCATAAAAGGGCCGACAATCTCTCTCCCCATGATTCCAGCCCAAAACATTACTCCACCTCCTCCTTGTTAGCGCCGTAGCCGTGTTTGCATGGGGAGTCCATCAACCTGCCATCCTCCACTCCATCCATCTCGACCATCGAAATCATTTCATGCATGATAATGCCCCGTCTCATGCTGCACATAACACATCTGCATCTCTGGTTAAAGCAGAAACCATCCAAAACCTGACAAATTCAATGGACGAGAGAGTTCAGAAGCTCCTTTTGAACAAGGGGTCCTATGTGCAAATGTAACATCACCTAGAATAAAGTTTTGAGTTGAAAACTGTTTGATTTCAGTTTGTAATAACTTGCTAATGCTTATAATTTCAAAAATGACCATTTTTTTTGTTCTTTATTAAAATGAAAAGGTTGAAAACTCTGCTGTCCATAATAATTTGGAACATGCATTTTGTGTGCAGTTTGAGTTTTTTATTTTTTTAAAAATATACTGTTATCATAGGCAGTTTGTACAAAAACCTTTCAATTGTAATCTAATAGTTACTTGACTGGAAAATTACAATGACTGCAATTCATATAGGTAATTTGGGAAAATCTGAGAAAATATTATTTGCATAATAATTTGGAACACAGTGTATATAGTGTAACCAAGTTGTCAAGCACTTTCCAAGTGATGCTAAAATCGCTTGGAAAGCGCTTGTCAACCCGCATGCGGAAATGCAAGTGAAGAAAGCTTCACATCCGCATGTCCCTGGCAGGAAAACGCATGTACAATCCGCATGTAAAATCCGCATGCGTTTTTTCTGCCAGGGAGATGCAGAAACACTCAAAAAAAATCCGGAGCATTTCTGTATCGTGGGCACATAGCTTTACATTAATTGTATGACTCAATATTGAGCACAAGTAGCCATCTATACACAGCGGGAGGCTGCACGGTGCCATCTATACACAGCGGGAGGCCGCACGTAGCCATCTATACACAGCGGGAGGCCGCCCGGCGCCATCTATACTCAGCAGGAGGCCGCACGTAGCCATCTATACACAGCAGGAGGCCACACGGCGCCACCTATACACAGCAGGAGGCAGCATGGCGCCATCTATACACAGCAGGAGGCCGCACGGCACCATCTATACACAGCAGGAGGCCGCACGGCGCCATCTATACACAGCAGGAGGCCGCACGGCGCCATCTATTCACAGCAGGAGGCCGCACGGCGCCATCTTTACACAGCAGGGGGCCGCACGGCACCATCTATACACAGCAGGGGGGCGCATGGCACCATCTATACACAGCAGGAGGCCGCACGGCGCCATCTATACACAGCAGGGGGCCGCACGGTGCCATCTATACACAGCAGAGAGATACACGGCGCCATCTATACACAGCAAGGGGCCGCACGGCGCCATCTATACACAGCGGGAGGCCGCACGGCGCCATCTGTACATAGTGGGAGGCCGCATGGCGCCCCCCCAGAGACAGCAGGAGGCCGCACGACACCAGCAATACTCAGCAGGAGGCCGCACGGAGTCACGCATGCAGTCACGCACACACACAAACATATACAGACATATACATACACGCATAAACACATTTGAAACACAAAAATACATATAAACAGACATCACACAATGATATCTGCCTGCACGTGCGCACACACACACACACACACACACACACATACACAGACTCACCATCCCCCGGCTCCATTCCTCCTGCCTGCTCTGACTACTCCGTTGCAGCAGTGCAGGCCGGGCGTGCACTGCGTGACGTCACAGCTAGGAGACACGGCCGCGCACAGGGCCGTGTCTCCTAGCAGTGACGCGGCCGGGCCAGCACAGGGAAGTTAACTGCTGCAGTGCTGGCCCGGCCGATGAAGAAGTAGCGGCCGTTCGCCGCTGCTGGGGGAGCGGTCCGGGGCCCCCCCTCCCGCCACTGCTGGGGGAGAGGCTCGGGGCCCCGGGCGATAGCCCGGATTGCCCTCATTATAATCCGCCTATGATCATACCATGTATAGTGATGGTCAGTACCTGGCCCATCACAGATTGACGATTCCCAGCAGAGCATAGATTGTACAGCAGAGTTGTTTTTCATCTCCAGAGTCACTGGGTAAGCATCTTTCTTCTGTAGAGTGTAAGCTTTTATGGTCGGCAGGGTCCTTGCCCTCTCTCTCTTCTGTAGAGTAGAGTGTAAGCTCTTTTGGTCAGTGGGGTTCTCTCTCTTGCGCTCTACTCTCACTCACATGTATTTTCCGAGCAATTAAAAGCTTTCTATTATTTAGATTTGCGCGAATTAGTTTGCTGCAAATCAAATTTTGAGAGACAATTCAATGAATTTGGTGAATTTGAAAGTCAAAAGATCAGCTCCCCTCTACTCCCTGATCCTACTCTATGACAGAGGTATCACATTGCGCTGTAATCATGTCCTGCAATTACCGAATAAATCTTCTACCAAAAAAAATAGCTCTATATAACAGGAAGTAACTCATTGAACAATGATAAAACTACAATAGTTCAATATGTGATTTAGAAAGTAACATGCAAAATTAAAATTAAATAAAAGAAGGGAACACACCATCTTGTAAATGTTGGCCATTTTTGATGAATCTCCATACATTTAATTTCACATTGCGTTCAGGAAAACCTTGTCCAAGCTGAAGACAAAGGATTTAAGATATCCATACAGAGATGTCCCTTATCTGCAAATCTATCATGAAAGCCAGACTAAAATCCCAATTGATGAAATATTGATGGACAGGATATGCTTGGATCTTAATTTAAACTTTTTAGGATACAGGTTTTATATCACTATACAGAACTCTGCTATCATTCATGCTACTAAATGACTAGTGAATTATCCTCTTACATGCAGGACTTGCTTATTTCTGCCTCATTTCCTCACTTAATGGCTTCTCAATCATGTAATATATTTATTTTTAATATTACATTCGAAGCTACACTAGCAAATGACTCACTCTCTGCTTTCTCCAACACCTTTCTGCAAGATCTCGGAAACAATAAGGTGATTTGTAATTTACATGCACATCTTCTATAGACTTATGCACACTAACCTTTTCTTTAAATATATTTTAATTAGGGCAAGGAAATTCAATCACATATTAGTATTGCAAGAAGCATTTTAAATTCAACAAGCAAAAGCCAATATTTGGGTTTCTCTGAGGCAGTAATGAAAATGTTGAATTAACGAATAAATCAAGAAAATCACCCGGTTTCAATTTCATAAAAATTAATAATAGGGCATTGATAATTGTGCCATGCCCAGCTTTTACAATGTAATCTACTGTTGTATTGTAAAAGTAATTAAAGCATAATATAATAAAGAAAATATTTTATGATGAATTGTTTTTATAAATTTAATCAATTGTTTTTACCAATTTAATCAATTGTTTTTACCAGTGTAATTAGCTTATCTTTCGGTCCCAGCTACCATTGCTTTGCTGTGCTCAGTGGGTCACTTTGCCAATCACAGAGGCATCCCTGTTGAAAACTAAATATATTATACTCTGCTCATACTTGCAAACTTTCTAGAAAAAGTCTGAGACACTGAGCAGCCAGAAAAGTAGTCATATCTCCCAGGCAGGTCAAAATCTCCCTGAAATTAGATTGCTTGGTCCTGGAGCCACAATGCTCATGTAAGGAAGTGGTGGCTGGGAATTGGAGGGGGGTGGCTAGTTTTTGTCCCTTACTTTGATGCTGTACCTGGTTTTGACCTGACTAAATAATTAGAATACCTCTCCTGCAACCAGCAATCACAATCTTTGACATTCCAGCCAACTTGCCTTCTTTAAAGAGAACCTTAGGTCCAGGTAATCACTCTCTCTCAACATGATTAACATCTTCCTCATTGTCTTCATCATATTGTTACACAAGGTGAGGGAAAGACTAAATACACGACATCGGGAAGAGGGGAAGGGAGCCCAACAACTAAGAAAAGGGGGAGTGGAGACCCCTAGGCAGATCTAATACAACCCTGCCTACCCTATCATACCTATATAGGTTCAACACCTATCGCCGAGCAGGAACCTAATCCCTGAATGTCCCAAGAGCTAGGCCCTAGATAGGGAAGGGACAGGGTGAGCACTAGTCAGTAGAGATGAGCGTTGTTCTACTCGAACTGTTCGCCAATCTCAAATTCGAGCTGTTTTGGGCGGTGTTCGAGCCGTTCGGCGAACACGAACGATTTGAGAAAAATTCGGCTGTTCGAGGTTATGTTCGATAACTGTTCGTGCACCAAAATCATAACTGGATTTTTTCTCAGTAATGATGAAAATTAATGTTAATACGCAGTTTGAGTGTACAGCGGGGTGGGGGGAGGGGCAGGGGATGGATCTCTGCAGGAATAATGAAGATCTCCATTTTTTTTTCTCTTTCCCGCATTTGCAGTGGGGAGGTGCAGTCTGTCAGCCTATCAGCAGCGCACACACGGAGCGAACTGCTGTTTTTCACACAAGCAAGGGCATGTGTCATTGGCAGTGTATGTCACATGTCCTTGCCCTATAAGACCAAGACATTTTCCCCGTCGCCACCATTTTCTCACTGCTGCAGCTGCGTGTTAGACGGCACCGCTGTTGCTGTGTGCGCTATACCTTGTTAATTTCAAGCCAAATTTCGCACAAATCTACAGATAGCTTGGGAGTAGGGAATAGTTGTGATTGCAGTCCTTTTAAGGACTAGGTTACAGCATTTCCTACGACTTTTATCAGGTAGGTCTGTGCTCTTAAATAGATAGATTGTGGGAGTAAAGACTAATTGTAATTGCAGTCCTTTTCAGGACTAGGTTACATCAGTTCCTATCAGTTTTTGCCAGGCAGGTCTGTGCCAGTGCTATGCAAGTTTTTTTCACAGCATTTGGCTGAATCTACCAAAGCTAATCCTTTTTGGCCTATTGCAGAGTGTGTTAGTCAGTGGAGTAGCCTAACAGTGTTGCAAGATATACCACCTGTGTATAGAATACCAAATTTTTTACTGCACCTAGTGAAGTAAAATCTTTTGGGCATAGCATCATTCTATTAGTCCATCTATACTGACCTCCATCAGGTTGCAAATTGAATATAATTTTTTTCTGCATCTAGCTCTGAAAAAATATTTGGGCTTCTAGCAGTGTGTGGGACTTGGTCTATTAGTCCATCTATACTGACCTCCATCAGGTTGCAAATTAAAAATATTTTTTTTCTGCGTCTAGCTCTGAAAAAATATTTGGGCTTCTAGCAGTGTATGGGACTTGTTCTATTAGGCCATCTATACTGACCTCCATCAGGTTGCAAATTGAATATAATTTTTTTCTGCATCCAGCTCTGAAAAAATATTTGGGCTTCTAGCAGTGTGCGGGACTTGGTCTATTAGTCCATCTATACTGACCTCCATCAGGTTGCAAATTAAAAATAATTTTTTTCTGCATCTAGCTCTGAAAAAATATTTGGGCTTCTAGCAGTGTGTGGGACTTGTTCTATTAGTCCATCTATACTGACCTCCATCAGGTTGCAAATTGAATATAATTTTTTTATGCATCTAGCTCTGAAAAAATATTTGGCCTTCTAACTGTGTGGGACTTTCTCTATTAGTCCATCTATACTGACCTCCATCAGGTTGCAAATTAAAAATATTTTTTATCTGCATCTAGCTCTGAAAAAATATTTGGGCTTCTAGCAGTGTGTGGGACTTTCTCTATTAGTCCATCTATACTGACCTCCATCAGTTTGCAAATTAAAAATAATTTTTATCTGCATCTACCTCTGAAAAAATATTTTGGCTTCTAGCTGTGTGTGGGACTTGTTCTATTAGTCCACCTATACTGACCTCCATCAGGTTGCAAACTGAATATAATTTTTTTCTGCATCTAGCTCTGAAAAAATATTTGGCCTTCTAGCAGTGTGTGGGACTTTCTCTATTAGTCCATCTATACTGACCTCCATCAGGTTGCAAATTAAAAATAATTTTTTTTCTGCATCTACCTCTGAAAAAATATTGGGCTTCTAGCTGTGTGTGGGACTTGTTCTATTAATCCATCTATACAGACCTCCATCAGGTTGCAAACTGAATATAATTTTTTTCTGATTCTACCTCTGAAAAAATATTTGGGCTTCTAGCTGTGTGTGGGACTTGTTCTATTAGTCCATCTATACTGACCTCCATCAGGTTGCAAACTGAATATAATTTTTTTCTGCATCTAGCTCTGAAAAAATATTTGGCCTTCAAGCAGTGTGTGGGACTTGTTCTATTAATCCACCTATACTGACCTCCATCAGGTTGCAAATTCAAAATAATTTTTTGTCTGCATCTAGCTCTGAAAAAATATTTGGCCTTCTAGCAGTGTGTGGGACTTTCTCTATTAGTCCATCTATACTGACCTCCATCAGGTTGCAAACTGAATATATTTTTTTTCTGCATCTACCTCTGAAAAAATATTTGGGCTTCTAGCTGTGTGTGGGACTTGTTCTATTAGTCCATCTATACTGACCTCCATCAGGTTGCAAATCGAATATAATTTTTTTCTCCATCTAACCCAGCCAATAGTTTTGGCCTAATACCACAGTTTAGCCACTCAGCTCTGCTCGGTTCCCATCCATTGTTTTTTTGTGCAAACAACTCCAGAGTTGTGAATTAGTTAACCACCAAAATGAGTGGAAAAAGGCCTGCTGCTGGTGGAAAGGGGAATAGGCGTGTTGGGAAGGGGAAAAAAGGTTGTGTCTGTGGGGTAGGTGTTAAAGCAACAGTAACATCTGCAGAAGAAAGACCATCTTCCAGCCAAACTAAAATGTCTACTTCTTTTAGCGGACAATGTGATAAGATCCCTTTCTTACGGCCACGCCAATCGCTACAAATTCCAGATGAGGCACAAAAACAGCAGGTGCTTCAACGGATATCAAGTGCTCCTTTAAGTGGGCTCTCCTCCACATCAACTTCAACATCACAAATACTCCAGTCCTCAAAGGTGTCACCCCAATCGCACTTGCTTCCTCACAGCTCCCAAATCTCCAGCTGCCCGTCTGAGTATGAGGTAGAACAGATGGTTGAGTCTGCAGAGCTGTTTACTCATACTATAGCCTGGGAATCAAGGGTCGACTCCAGCGCTTCTGTGAATCCAGACAAGGAAATGATCTGCACTGATGTCCAGAATCTTTATGAGTCGGATCCAGGACCAGACGCAGAAGGTTCTGACCATAATGTAGACCCTCATTCCCAAACTGTAACTCCTGTTGGTGGAGACAATGAGGAAGACGATGATGAGACTCAAATACCTGATTGGAGCGACAACTTTAGTTTTTTGTCAGGGCAGGAACAGGTTGGCTCTGAGGACGACGGGTGTGATAACGCACAAGGTGATGATGATGAGGTTGGAGATCCCACTTACTGTCAACCCACAGTCAGCCAAGAGATGAGGTCAGCAGAGGAGGTGGAGGAAGATGCTAGTGACGACGAGGTCAGGTTGCGCCTTCCTGGACAGAGACGTAGTACTGGAAGCACGTCAACAACTGCATCCTCAAACACAACTCTGCCTCTCACCACAAGTCGTGGTGGCTCTTCAGGTCGCATGGGTGCTAAGCCTTGCATAGCCTGGGCATTTTTTCAGATCGATAAAGATGACCCAACTCGTGTTATCTGTAACATTTGTCAGCAAAAGCTAAGTAGAGGCCAAAAAATACATAGTTTGAGTACTTCATGCATGAACCGGCACATGGACATGAAGCATAAGTTGCAGTGGGAACTCAGTGTGCTACAATGCGGCCTAGCCGGCCGGGCCTACCACCATCTGCCATATCTTGTGCATCCGCGGCCTCTTCATCCTCTGTGACTGGGGGGACAGCAGTCACACCTGTTTTGGGGCGCAGACCTGCCACCTCTTTACCCACAACAGCCAGCGTGATTGGCAGGTCATCATTTTTTTTGGAGGTGGTAACACCAGCTGGTGTTGAGCGCTGTCCGGCATCGATAGCACCACCTTTGGATCAAGGCAACCTAACATGTCCGCCTGCATCTTCCTCACAGACCGGCAGTTTGCCGGGGACACCCTTATCAACCCCGTCTAAGCACAATAGCCAGCCCTCGGTCCCTCAGATGTGGACAAGTAAAAGACCATTTCCTCCTTGCCATGAGAAAGCTAAGAGGTTGAATTTCACCATCTGCAAGCTCTTGGCTACAGAAATGCTGCCTTTCCGCCTGGTGGACACAGAGGATTTTCGAGACTTTATGTCCGTCGCAGTGCCCCAGTACCAGATGCCCAGTCGGCACTACTTCTCAAAGAAAGATGTGCCTGCGCTCCACCAGCATGTCGCACACAACATCACCGCTTCTTTGAGAAACTCTGTGTGTGACAGGGTGCATTTCACCACAGACACTTGGACGAGTAGGCATGGACAGGGGCGTTACATGTCGCTGACTGGGCACTGGGTAACTATGGTGACAGCAGGACAAGGGGCTGCTGTCCAAGTCTTGCCGTCCCCACGAGTTGTGCGTCAATCCTCTTTATGTCAAAGTTCCTCCACTGCTTCTGCCTCCTCAACCTCCTCTCGGTCTTCCACCTGCACCCAAAGCCTGTCTGGTCATGCCACAAGCTTTCTAACTGCGCAGAAGGGATTCTGCACACCTCCTTACTATGCTGGCAGTAGGGCTCAACGTCATCAGGCGGTTTTTACTTTGAAATGTCTGGGAAATGTGAGTCACACAGCTGAGGAGTTGTGGTCAGCTCTGGAGAACCAATTTCATGAATGGTTGTCTCCACTGGACCTGAAACCAGGGAAGGCCGTGTGCGACAATGCTGCAAACCAGGGTGCGACCCTTCGCCGGGGCAATGTCACACACGTGCCTTGTATGGCTCACGTGTTGAACCTGGTTGTCCAGCAATTTTTAGCCCACTATCCCAGACTAGATGGCCTTCTGCAGAGGGCACGGTCGCTGTGTGCTCACTTCCGCCGTTCGCATCCCGCAACTCAGCGACTTACATCTCTACAGAAGTCGTTGGGCCTGCCACTTCACCGGCTAAAATGCGATGTGCCTACCCGGTGGAATTCAACTCTGCACATGTTGCAGCGACTGTGTCAGCACCGACAAGCCCTGGTGCAATACGTTCTGACATATAGCCTGGGCCAACGAGATCCAGAGGTGGGGCAAATCACGCTGGAGGAGTGGTCTCAGATCAGGGACCTATGCACCCTTCTGCACAGTTTTGAAATGGCGACGAAGATGTTTAGTGCTGACGATGCCATTATCAGCATGACTATTCCGGTGATTTACATGCTGGAGCACATGTTAAACAGAATTCGGAGTCAGGTGGTGGCACAAGAGGAGGTGGAGGAAGTAGAGGAGGAGGAGTTGTATGCGGAAGGGCTAACATCTGCAAGGTCCAGACGGTCGGCAGCACCAAGTCGGCAGGCATGTGAGGGTGGGGGAGATGGTTTTACCAGGGCGCATAGTAGCAGCCAAACTAGTGAGGAAGGTGCAGGAGCCCAGGAAGAAGTGGAGGACGAACTGATGGAAGACTCATCAGATGAGGGAGACCTTGATCACATTTCTGTTGTGCGAGGTTGGGGGGAGAGGACAGAGGAAGGAAGCATGATTGTTACCTCGCCACCAACACAACAGGGACATGGTGCTCCTGGATGCGCAACACACATGAGTGCTTTCTTGCTGCACTACCTGCAACATGACCCTCGAATTGTGAGAATCAGAAATAATCCTGACTACTGGGTTGCCACACTGTTAGATCCCCGGTACAAAAGTAAATTTGCCGAAATTATTCCTGCCATAGAAAGGGATGCACGCATGCAGGAGTATCAGCAAAGACTGTTGCAGAATCTTACATGTGCTTTTCCACAAAACACCAGTGGTGCACGTAGTGAATCTCACAGATCCAACTTGCCAACCGTGGGACCGTCAAGTGTTCAGCACTCAAACCGTAACAGAACCACAGTATCTGCTGGTAACATCAATTTTGCGGAATCATTTCACCACTTTTTTAGCCCATCCTTTGCAAGGCCACAGGAGACAAGAAGTCTGACACATAGTCAACGCCTAGAGACGATGGTACAGTAGTATCTCCAAGTAAACATTGAAGCCATGACTGTGTCACTGGACCCTTGCTCTTTTTGGGCTTCCAATCTGGATAAATGGCCGGAGCTAGCCACTTACGCCTTGGAGATCTTGTCATGCCCCGCAGCCAGCGTTCTGTCTGAACGTGTGTTCAGCGCTGCTGGTGGTGTGCTGACAGATAAGCGCACGCGGCTCTCCACTGATAATGTAGACAGACTCACGTTCATAAAGATGAACAAATCATGGATCCGAAACAACTTTTCTACCCCTGTGTCATCCTGGGGAGAGTAAAAGCTTGATGATTGGTTAAAATCACCCTACCAACCTTTTTAAGCTTTCAAATTACTAATCATGTTTATCTGTATCTTGGCTGGAAAATAATTTGGGCTTTGTAGCAGTGTGAAGCACTGATTCTATTAGGCCATCTATAATAAGCTCCACCAGATTTAAAATTACTAATCATGTTTATCTGTATCTTGGCTGGAAAATAATTTGAGCTTTGTAGCAGTGTGCAGCACTGATCCTATTAGGCCATCTATACTAAGCTCCACCAGATTTAAAATTAATAATAATTTTTAGCTGCATCTAGCCCGGAAAATAATTTTGGGGCTCCGAGATGCGCAAGACACATAAGTGCCTTCTTGCTGCACTACCTGCAACATGACCCTCATATTGTCAGAATTCGAAGTAATCATGACTACTGGGTTGCCACACTCTTAGATCTCCCAAACTTTTCGATCAACCTTTTCATTTTAATAAAGACCAAAAAAATGGTCATTTTTGAAATTATAAGCATTAGCAGGTTATTAGAAACTGAAATCAAACAGTTTTCAACTCAAAACTTTATTCTAGGTGATGTTACATTTTCACATAGGACCCCTTGTTCGAAAGGAGCTTCTGAACTCTCTCGTCCATTGAATTTGTCAGGTTTTGGATGGTTTCTGCTTCAATTGTTTTGCATGAGGACAGAATACCCTCCCAGAGGTGTTGCTTAGATGTGAACTGCCTCCCGCCATCATAGATACTCCTTTTGATGATGCTCCAGAGGTTCTGAATGGGGTAGAAGTCAGGGGAGCATGGGGGTCACACCATAAGTTTGTTCCCTTTTATGCCCATATCAGCCAGAGATGCAGATGTTTTATGTGCAGCATGAGATGGTGCATTATCATGCAAAAAAATGATCTTGCTGTGAAATACACGGTTCTTCTTCTTGAACCATGGCAGGAAGTGCTGTTTGAGAAAATCCACATACATTATGGAGTTCATCTTTAGCGCCTTCAGGGATCCTAAAGGGGCCGACAATCTCTCTCCCCATGATTCCAGCCCAAAACATTACTCCACCTCCTCCTTGTTGGCGCTGTAGCCGTGTTTGCGTGGGGTGTCCATCAACCAGCCATCCTCCACTCCATCCATCTGGACCATCGAGCGCTGCACGGCACTCATCCGTAAACAAAACAGTTTTGAAATCAGTCTTCATGTAATGTTTAGCCCACTGGAGCCGTTTCTGCTTGTGTGAAGTGGATAGAGGAGGTCGATAGGATGGCGTATGCACAGCTGTAAACCTCTGAAGGACCCTGCATCTTGTTGTTCGGGGGACGTTGGAGGCACCAGCAGCTTCAAAAACTTGTCTGCTGTTATGACAAGGCTTTTTTGCCTCTGCTCTTTTAACCTGACGTAATTGCCTGTAGGAAAGAGTCCTCAATTTGCCCTTATCAGCACGCACACGTGTGTACTGTGAATCAGCTACATACTTCTGGATTGCCAAGACACTTCATCCTGATCATCGCACAATGTTGATTGTAGTCATGCCTTGACCTAAACACTCCACAATTTGTTGCTTCTCAGCAGCCGACACATCCTTTTTCTTTCCCATTTTGGCAGAAAATGTAGGCTGCTTAATAATGTGAGACAGCCTTCTTAAGTAGTCTTGCCTTTCATTGGACACACCTGCCAAACTAATTAGCACAGGTGTCTGCAATTGCTTACAGTGATATAAAGAGCCCTGACACACATCACCATCAATGAGTTTAACTGACAAACAAACAAATTCTTCCCTTATCACTCCTAAACACTTTTTGCATAATAATTTGGAACACAGTGTACATGTGCTTTTCCACAAAACACCAGTGGTTCACGTAGTGAATCTTACAGTTCTAACTTGCCAACAGTGGTCTGTATGGAGTTGTTCAATAAAGGGCCCAAAATTAAGATAACATAGATGGGAGAGGTCTCTATGAATAGGAATTCCTAAGTATTTGATACCCTGTGAGGGCCAGGCAAAGGGAAAGTTGGACTGGATGGAATCCTATATGGATTTGGGGAGGGAGACATCGAGGGCCTCAGACTTCGCTGCATTGATTTGAAAATTTGACCATGTAACAAAGTGATCTATTTCAGCCATAACAGCATGGATGGATATATGTGATTGAGTGATATATACTAGGACATCATCCTCAATCCACCTAATATTGGGGTTATGGCAAATTGATGAGAGCAGGTGCTCCGTCACTAGGATGTATAAGAGAGGGGACAGAGGACATCCCTGCCTTGTCCCATTGGTGATTGTGAAAGGTGATGAAAATGTTCTGATGCACCCCCTGGGCCTTGGGACACCCAGAGCCGGACCATTTTTGGTGGATGCTGGTGGTTGTAGTCTTCGTGGCGGCGACCCGGTTCCGTGGCTCAGGGTGGTCAAACCAGTGGCGGAACTATTTATGTGGTTTTGATGTTTAAATGTCCGACTACGCCACCCGTGGATTGCGGTCAGAGTGAACCGCCGCTGCAGGGCAGAGCGCTGAGGCTGGTGTTGTGGGTGCAGCAGAGCGTAGCATAACTCCCCACGGGAGGAGTATAGCTTCAGGGCAGTGTATGCGGAGGATGGGGGTGATGGTGCAGGGCAGCAGCAGTAATGACACAGAGTCAGTGATGCAGTCCAGGGCCTTTACTCACAGTTCTTATTATCCAGACCACGTCTGCAGGTAACGGCTGCCCACGTCGTACTGTGCTCACCAGGTGAGGGGCTCAGACAACTCCCAGATAACTTTGGAGCGCTTCACAGGACCCCTTTTGTGTGTCCTTTGTCTGGCCTTTCTTACCAACCCTTCTGTCCGGCTGCCTCGGGCCTCCTCTTGGTAAACTTGGCGCCAGTTTCCCTGACCCTATGTGGTGCCTTCCTGGCGGGTGTAGCGAGGGGCTGCGCCACATAAAATGTCAGAGCCTCCGATTTCTAGCTGAGGGTCGTTTCCTGCCTCCACTAGTTTCGGGGACCGGTCTCCCCCTTTGGCCTGACCCCTCCACGCAGGTGGATTCGGGCGTGCGGTGGCGACTCGCCCGTCCGCACCCCTGGGATCCCTTCATTCCTCGTTCCTGGAGCATTCTCCGCTCCTCTTCCTTCCTTCTCCCTCTTCCAGGCCTGGGCCTCTGTTACTAGGCCCGCCTCCAGAGCAGAGCTCATGCAGAGCCCCTGCTCCCTGCCACTTCTGCTCAGACTTCTCTGCACTGAACTAAGATGGTGCCCACCTTTTATACTCCCTTCTCAATGCAACCAGGAACTGCTTCCTCCCTGCTCCTGCACTACAGGGTTCCCCTTCCTCAGTGTTCCCTCCCCCCCACTCCAGCCAGGGACAGGGACTGTCGTGCCCATCTCAGGGGCATATTGGTCGCCCTGCCCCACGGCAATGTGGTGTAATGCATGCAGGTGTCGGGTCCTGATCCACACTCCATCCTTACCTGAGAGTGAGATATCACACCTCTGGGTGAGGTGCAATACCTCTGTAGCAACCGAGCCCTCAGGGTGCTACAGTTCCATTTATCTTCAGCCTAGGTGACGTATTGTGATACAGGTCCGTGATTTTGGCTATAAAAGGGTCCCCTAGACCCCTACCCCAAGCTTTTTAAGAGAATCATATATGGCGTGCCAGGAGACTCTATGGAATGCTTTCTCAGCATCCAACGAGAGAATCTAATTACAAATTTTTAACTGCATCTAGCCCAGGAAATACTTTGTGCCTAGTAGCAGTGTCTGCTAGTCAGCGGATTATCCCGGCTGTTAAGCAAGCTACACCACCAGTAGTTTGGACACTTAATTTTTTCAAAGGAAAAAATTTCGGGACCACGGGATACTCAGTGAAGAGCATCAGGAGGCACCCCAAGGCATAGGGGCTGGGACTGGCAGTAGGATGCCTTGCGGTGGACAGCCGAGCTCGATCCTTATAAAAGCTTTTTAACTGCAGCAGCTTTAGTGGACGCTACTGGAGCTGGAATTACGTGGCTGCTGGCATGAGACTTGCCCTCCAATAGATCCTTGTAAATGGATTTAAAGTGTATTCATTCAAATTAGAGAAACAATTTAAATTAAAAAGCTTAGAGCTGCCTCCACCACAGGGGGGCTCGCTCGACCCACCAGCGGACAGGCACCAGTATTGGGAGAGGGGGGCTGGCCGTCAGGGTTCACCGCGGCTCTGGCACAAACCCGGCGACACGGAGGTGGCACGGACAGGAGCGGACTGAACTTGTCGGCTTCTCACTTTTTGGATTTTAGAAGGGCATGACATGCCTATATTTGTGTCTCCCCCTCCTTTTACTCCACCACCTCTTTTCTTTTCGCATGACTATATGTACTTGTCACTTTTCCATGTGCTAGTTGTGTCTTCTGAGCAGTTTGTCAGCTTTTGGACACCTTTGAAGGTGTTTTCTATGTGTTTCTATGTGTTTTTGTTTGCCTGCCATTGGTTTTAACGGTGTTCGAAGGTGTTCGACGAACAGTTCGACGAACAGTTCGGCGAACACACGGGTGTTCGACGAACCGAACCGAACTCGAACACTACGGGGGTGGCTCAACACTACTAGTCAGGCCCCACTACAAACTAAAGACAAAAGGTTAACAAACAAAGGGGATACACTTAGCTCGAGCAGACACCAGAAAGATAATGCTAACTGCCCTCCAAGGGCACCAAAGAAGAAACTAGTTGACTGCTAGTGCTCCAACCCTGCACAGAGGTATATAGAACTATCACAGGCAACTCTCTTGAGAAACCAAGATTTTTTAACTACCAAGCAAGGGAGTCAATCAGCAGCAGACTGTGGAGGTCGCTGCTGGGTCCTAAAGGAAGAAAGATATAACTACACCACAGAGAAGAGAGGGTCAAGAAGGTGTCTGCAATGCCAAGTGCATTGACCTTCTACAGACGGATACAGAGCGACTGTCTGTCATACCTGACACACCCATGACACATATCTGTAGTGCAGATGAGCAGTTGGCTAACATCCTGCACTTCTCCTTTGCCTAGATAATCCATCCACCTCACAAGTGTGGCATATTAAGATGCTGATTGGACAGCATGAATATTGCACATGAATATTGCAAAGGTGTGCCTTAGGCTGGTCACAATAAAAAGGCACTCTAAAATGTGTGGTTTTACAGTATTGGGGAGGTTCAGGGATGGATGGGGGGGGGTCAGAAAACTAGTCAGTATCTGTTGTGACCACCTTTTGCCTCACACATACAGTTGTTCAGGTTGTTGATTATGTCCTGTGGAATGTTGGTCCACTCCTCTTCAATGGCTGTGCGAAGTTCCTGAATATTGGCAGGAACTTGAACATGCTGTCTTATACGCTGATCCAGAGGATCCCAAACATGCTCAATGGGTGACATATCTGGCGGGTATGCTGGACATTCAAGAACTTGGATGTTTTCAGTTTCCAGGGATTGTGTACAGATCATTGCAGTATGGGGCCGTGAATTATCATCCTGCAACATGAAGTGATGGTTGAGGATGAATGACACAACAATGGGCTTCAGGATCTCATCATGGCATCTCTGTGCATTCAAAATGGCATCGATAAAATTCACCTAGGTTTGTTGTCCATAATATATACATGCTCATACCATAACCACACAGCCACCATGGGCCACTCAATTCACAACCTTGACATCAGCAAACCACTCACCCACACGACGCCATAGATGCATTCTGCCATGTGCCCTGTAGAGTGAAAATCGGGATTCATCCGTGAAGAGAACACCTCTCCAATGTCCCAGATGCCATTGAATATGAACATTTTCCCACTTAAGTTGGTTACAACTGTAAGAGTATGTCCTGGTCAAGCATGCTCTTCTTCCCTCGCTACTAAAATGGGTTCTGCAAGTGCATAGAGTATTACGATCACTAATGCCAATGGTTTATGTTTAATATTGTGACTAACATAATACGTGCAATTTTATAGGTATTTAATATGTGAATGACTCAGGTGTATTTTGATAATGATGTAATGTGTTATTACATAGAATATAAGGACAGTATAGGTATAGGAATAGGACAAAGTGATAAATCTAGATAGGAATGGGAAGTTCAGTGGAGGTCACACTAGAACTAGGAGATAGATAGGTTTAGCATAGGAACAGTTAAAGTGTTAGGGAGCTGCCCCAATTTGGGAGGGGCAAGTTTGGTTAAAAAAGAGGACGCTTCCTGCTTTTAGGAGATGAGACAGAGACTGGAGATGAGAAGATTAGATAGATAGAGTGATTAGTGAAGTCCAAGGCCAGAGGGCTGAGAAGCGCAAGGAAGTACGAGCTTATGGGCAGCATTAGGACCACCGCCACTAATTTTAGAGGACTTTCCCGGGATGTCTGGGGCCTACGGCTTGAATTAGGTACAGGGGATCGTGCATTAATCACTTTCCAGAAGGTAAATCGGACGGGGAACCGTATGAGGAAGGCAGGTCGGAACTCATGAAAGCTGTGGAGCCGGGCAGAGTATTCAGGGAGCAACGGGTGTCAGACCAGAAAGGGATAACTCAACCTGAAAAAGACATGAATGTAACATTGCATTGTGCTGTGACAAAGATGGAGTTTGGACTGTTCAGTAAAGTTCATTTGTTTAAAAGGATCAAGAGTCTCCTGCTCAATGTGCAACTACTCCTGGATCTGGGATCGTGGAGTCAGTGAAGTCTTCAGGCCAAACCGTGAGTGTTATAATGTACACCCAGAAACCAAGGGAGATGGCACATTATCTACTTGTAAGGTACCAGGGTGTGGGAGAAAAGCAGCCCCATCACCTATGACTACCACCTTGTATCTTACTGGAGCGGTGTCAGCTGCATGAAGTGGTGCTGTCAGCTGGCAGAAAAGGACGAGCCTCCTGGAGGCCTTTGGAGGGCAGACGCCCTCAACAAAGATCCCGGCAACGGTGGCTTCTCCTTTCTGATTGTGGAGTTGAGTGAACGACGGCTGTAAGTGAGGAGCGGGCATAAAGTGGTTGCAGTCGAGGAACCCAGAAAGCCGAGGTGTCTGGATTAAGTGGTCATTGAGCAATCACGATTGTGGCACCGAAACCCCGAGTACTTGGCGATGGAACAGCAGTGGTGAGTTCTACTTATCCCTGACCCCCTTTGCCCAAGCACCCAACCGTGCGGCATCTCACAGCAGCCTAACCAATGTATATGTAAAGAAGGCCCAACCTCTACCCCAGAAGAAGAGGAGTGGATAGTGGGGGTAGTGGAAGGGAAGAGGAGGCGGGAACGGGAAGTCTGGTAAGAACTGCGGCGCCCCATGGAAAGACCATGGCCAACAAAATGACCTGCGACATGGTCCATTATTTTAACCCATCCTGGGGTTATGGTTTTGTTCAGGAAGTGGAGACACATTACAAAGTGTATGTGAGTGCTGGGTCAGTTCGCTTCCAGCAGCATCTACAAGAGGGATACCATGTATCCTTTATAAAAGAAAATGGGCCCAGGGGATACTGTGCTGTAGCGGTCACAATCATCCTCCCGGAAAACGGCCTGGAGGTCGGCGCACAATGAGAGAGTGGACAGCCGCAGGTAGCGGCTGTAGTTCCAGTGGCGGCCACTACAGCAGAGGGCTCTGAATCGGAGAGACCGGAGACACTAGGAGCGCCATCATAGCCGCAGCTAATTGTGGCACCAGACTCACAGAGCCTAGTAACTACAAAAGATAGAGTCAGGAGAGAGAATGGGGGGTTGTCTTCAAGTGGATTGTCCACTTCAGAAATGTGCAGGGCCACTTAGAGGTCAATTATGCTGGCAGCGAGCAAAAAGAAGCTTAGATTGTGGGAGAACAACAGCCCCTAGCCCATGACTACCGCCCTGCGTACCTTACACAATGGCGAACTACAGTCAGTAGGAGACCCCAATGAGGATGACAAGCATGCAGATGAGATTCCCTGAGACGGTTTCTGACAGTTTGTGCAGAAATTGTTTGGTTATGCAAACCGACTGTTGCACCAGCTGTTCGGGGGGCAGGTCTCAGACGATCTTGGAAATGAAGATGCTGGATGTTGAGGTCCTGGGCTGATGTGGTTACACGTGGTCTGCAGTTGTGAGACTGGTTGGATGTACTGACAAATTTTCTGAAACATCTTTGAAGGTGGCTTATGGTAGAGAAATTAACTTTCAATTTGCAGGCAACAATTCTGGTGGACATTCCTGCAGTCAGAATGCCAATTGCATGCTCCTTCAAAACTTGTGACATCGGTGGTATTGCGCTCTGTAATAAAACTGTACATTTTAGACTAGCCTTTTAATGTGGCGAGCCTAAGGCACACCTGTGCAATAATCATGTGTCTAATCAGCATCTTGATATGCCACACTTGTCAGGTGGATGGATTATCTCGGCAAAAGAGAAGTGCTCACTAACACAGATTTAGGAAAATTTGTGAAAAATATTTGAGAGAAAAAGGCCTTTTGTGTACATAGAAAAAGTCTTAGATCTTTGAGTTCAGCTCATGAAAAATGGGAGCAAAAACTAAAGTGTTGTGTTTACACTTTCGTTCAGTGTATATATGCATACACACATTGAGTAAAAAAGAAAAATATATATATATACAGTATATATTTTTTTCAGCTTTAATATAGAGGAGATTTCCAGTGCCTCCAGCAGTGAATGGACGGGAGACACTTTAATAGGCTATAGTGATATGGATAAGTGGCCATATATCATCCTATATCACAATGCCACAAGCTACATGTTGCTAATCTGTCGTTCATAAATGTTCACAAGATTGAGAGATACCCTGTGTATATCTCGCTTATGTGGTAATTCAACCATTTTCCTTTTTCTCTGCCATTTATACTGGGATAAATGGAGTATAGGAAACCATATTTCATCACTTCCAATGTTTTTCTGGACTCTTTAGTCATTCTGTCAGTCTGACGAATGTTCATGTTGACAGAGGGCCTTAGTGCTACAGATGATCAAGGTTGTTTTTGGCAGAGAGATGTTAATTTTTATAGAAAAGTGGTTTTAGGATTTTTTTTTACCATATTATTGAAAATACATTCTATCTGTAATTCATAAACTGGTTTTATTACCAGACATACTGGTGCATCTCACAAAATTAGAAAATCCTCAAAAAGTTAATTTATTTCAGTTCTTCAATACAAAAAGTGAAACTCATATATTATATAGAGTCATTACAAGCAAAGTGATCTATTTCAAGTGTTTATTTCTGTTAATATTGATGATTATGGCTTACAGCCAATGAAAACACAGAAGTCATTATCTCAGTAAATTAGAATACTTCATAACAACAGCTTGAAAAATGTTTTTAAAATCCGAAATGTTGGCCTACTGAAATGTATGTTCAGTAAATGCAGTCAGTACTTGGTCGGGGCTCCTTTTGCATCAACTGCTGCATCAATGTGGCGTGGAATGGAGGCAATAAGCCTGTGGCACTGCTGAGGTGTTATGGAAGCCCAGGTTGCTTTGATAGCAGCCTTCAGCTCATCTGCATTGTTGAGTCTGGTGTCTCTCATATTCCTCTTGACAGTACCCCAAAGATTCTCTATGGGGTTAAGGTCAGGCGAGTTTGCTGGCCAATCAAGCACAGTGATAATGTTGTTTTAAACCAGGTACTGGTACTTTTGGCAGTGTGGACAGGTGCCAAGTCCTGCTGGAGAATGAAATTTCGATCTCCAAAAAGCTTGTCGGCAGAGGGAAGCATCAAGTGCTCTAAAATTTCCTGGTAGATGGCTGCGCTGACTTTGGTCTTGATAAAACACAGTGGACCTACACCAGCAGATGACATGGCTCCCCAAGCAATCACTGATAGTGGAAACTTCACACTAGACCTCAAGCTTGGAACAAATGAAAATTGGAACTCGGGGACCTAGTGGAGTATGTCCATGACTGCCTTCTGGACATCTGTCAAGTCAGCCGTCTTCCCCATAATTGTGAAGCCTACTGAAACAGACTAAGGGACCTTTGCAGGTGTTTCTTGTTAATTATTTTAATTTACTGAGATAATGACAGTTGTGTTTTCATTGGCTGAAAGCCATAATCATCAACATTAACAGAAATAAACACTTGAAATAGATCACTCTGTTTGTAATGACTCTACATAATATGAGTTTCACTTTTTGTATTGAAGAACTGAAATAAACTAACTTTTTGATGATATTATAATTTAGTGAGATGCACCTGTAGTAAAGTGATCTCACTGAAGGATTATATAGAAAAGAGCAAATACTGCTCATCTCATTGATTTTCAAATATGCAAGTCTCCTGATTTGCTACAAATTTCTAAACTAGAGAATCAATTGTTCCACGCTGTAAATGTATTTATAAGTCTTCCTTTAAAGCCCCAATACAAATTAGAGAACATTTTTCTAAACCCGTCTATTTTGGTGGAAAAAGACAACCATTTCAAGTATTTGGGGGACTTTCATACACATGTACTCTTCTTTGTTGTTATGACTAAACAAACGCTGTTTGCACTTTATAGAAACAATGACGGCACGCTGCGCTCCCACATCTCAGGAGTTCTGACCTGAATTTTTCCAAAAAGTTGGGTCCTTTATGAAATGAGATTTTTTTTTCTAGTTTTAGATATTTAGAACAGTCCTTTGTATGTGGCTGCCTATTCTTTTCTTAAAGGGAATCTGTCAGCAGATTTTTGTGCAATAGATCAAGCACATCTAAATTAGATGACTGTAATTCAGATTAAATCTATACCTTTTTTTTGTAAATGTCACATTCATTACAAAGTAATCCTTTATCCAATTTTTCTGGAAATGAGACGTAAGTGAAGGTGGCTTGGCCTTGCATTAACAGCTCTCCTTCCTTTTTCCATCTCTCTACACCTGCCGCCATCCAAAGCTCCCTGACGTAGAAAATTCTTGTCTGAGGGCCCTGCCTCCTCCATCCCAAATTTTACGCAGGCACTGTCATTAGTGGTGGCAGTGCATGCACAGTTAAGTCCTACTAAAGATTTGAAGAAAGGAAAATAAGCGGCACTTCCGTCCAACAATGAATAAAAAATATTTCATGCTTTATTGTAGATTAATTAAAAACATAGAGTCCAAAAATGTCTAAAAATCTACACAGTAGGTGAGATGCACGGGACAAATCCTGTATGCGATTGTGACAAAGAGAGATAAGAGGGAAATAGAGAAGGAGATCTTGGAAGGATGGGAGGGTGCGTGCAGGTAACTAGTACAGGGAGACTAGGTCACACATGTATGGAGGAGACAGGTTTTTGATGGCTTGGTATGCCAAAATTAGGCTTTTCAACTAGAGTCTCTAGGCAACAGGGAGCCAGCACAGGGATTGACACAGGGGAAAAGCCTGGGAATAGCAGGGTGACAGGTGGATTAATCTGCCAGTAAAGTTTTTGGGTAGATTGGAGGAGTGCGAGAGTGGTAGCAGGGAGGCCACAGAGCAGGAGCTTGTAGTAGTCGAGGCAGGAGATGATGAGGGTGTGCACTGGTGTTTTTCTAGATTTGTGGTTGAGGAATGTGCGGATCCCTAAGATACTTTGGAGTTGGAGTCAGCAGCAAGTGGAAAGGGCTTGGATTTGATGTTTGAAGGACAGATCAGAGTCAAGCTTGTGGGACTGGGGAGAGTGAGCAGCCATTCACTTTGATGGATAGGTCAGTTGGGGGGGAATGAATGAGATGGCGGAAAGATGATGCATTTTGTTTTATCCATGTTGATTTTTACAAATCAAGCAGAGAAGAAAGATGAAATACAGGACACACATTGTGGGATTCTGGTTAGTAAGGAGGAGATATCAGGTCCAGAGAGGTAGATCTGTGTGTCATCAGCTTAGAGGTGATACTGAAAGCCGTGAGACTATGAGCTGTCCAAGACCGAAGCTGTAGATGTAGAAGAGCCTGGGTCCTAGAACTGTACCTTGGGGGACATCGACACATAAGGGGTGAGATGAGGAGATGGTGTGTGAGTAGGAGACACTGAATGTCTTGTCAGTTAGGTATGAAAAGATCCAAGACAGGGCCAAGTCTGTGATGCCGAGAGATGAGAGTCTGTAGTAAGAGGGTATGGTCTATTGTGTCGAAGGCAGATGACAGGTTTAGGAGGAGGAGGACAGAGTAGTCTTGTTTGGATTTGGCAGTTATTAGGTCTTTGATGACTTTTTAAGGCTGTTTCAGTGGAAAGGTGAGGTCGGAGCCAGATTGTAAGAGGTCAAAGCGGGAGCAGGAGGAGAAGTGGGAGGACAGTTCAAAATAGACGTGTTGATCCAGTAGTTTGGAAGTATAGTGTAGAAGCGAGATGGGGTGATAGCTAAACCTAGGATGGGTCAAGGGAGGGCTTTTAGAGGATGGGTGTGATTGAGGTATGTTTGAATTATGAGGGGAAGATGCCAGTTGTTAGTGATATGTTGAAGAGGAGGGTTAGGCTTGGGATGAAGACTGTGGTCTGGTTTGGAATGAGGTGGGATGGTATTGGGTCAAGTACACTGGTGGCGAGATGTGATTTGGAGAGTTAATATGGTCTTCTGTGATGGCAGAGAAGCTGGTTTTGGAGGAGGAGATTTGAGTCGTTATGAGAAGGGGCTGTTGGGACTTTAAGCAAAAGCTTTGCCCTATGTTGTCAATCTTCTGCTTGAAGAATGAGGCTAAGTCTTCAGCTGAGATGAGAGGAGAGGAGAGGGAGGGGGAGTTGGTGGACAGAGGAGGGACTTGAAAGTACTGAATAGCTGTTTAGGGTTTTGAGACACGTATGATATGAGAGATGAGAAGTAGGTTTGTTTTGCTGCATTGAGCAATTATGCAGAATTTTAAAAACTTCTGTTACTCCACTCCTTTTCTTTGGCAGTCGCACAGCAGTACGCCTTGTAGATGAGGGGCAGGAAGAACATGTGCTCCAGTAGATGACAAGCGCTGCATCAAGTGGCCTCTGCTTCTCTTCCTCCACCTTAACATCACACACAGTACAGTCCTCAGAGGTTGCACCCCAATTACCTTTACTTTCACCCATATCACAACTCCCCAACTGACTGTGGGGAAGCACATATGGACACGTCTGCAGAGCTGTTCACACATTCTATTCCGGGGCATCAGAGGTCTGTTCCAAAGCTTCACAGACTCAAGAGGGGAAAAGCATGTGTAGTGATGCCCAAAATTTTTTTCAGTTGATCCGGGCCCTAACGAAGTAGGGTCCGAGAAGAATCCAAACCCTCGTCACCAGACATTAACCGCTGGGGATGTGCATCGATTGGTTGGAGAAAGAAATAAATACACACCTGAACATGGAAAACAAAACTACAGTAATATACAATAGAGGTTGGAAAACTAAACTACTAAACAGCTAAGGTTGGGGAATGAATCAAATACTCACCAGAACATGGAGAACTAAACTAATAGAAAACAGGGGTTGGAGAACTAAACTATTAAGACAACAAGGGTTGGAGAACTAAACTACTAAACAGCTAAAGTTGGAGAATGAAACAAATACACACCAGAACATGGAGAACTAATCTAATAGAAAACAGGGGTTAGAGAACTAAACTAATAAGACAACAGGTGTTAGAAAACTAACCTACTAAACAGCTGGGTTGGAGAACTAAACCACTACACACCAGGGGATGGAGAACTAAACCACTAGACTCCAAGGTGTCACTAGACAGCAAGTGTTAGAATCCCCAAGTCTTGCAGGACAAACCTCTGTATCTAACACTTCCTCCAGTGCTTCTGCATCCTCCACCTCCACAAGGGCCTCCACCGGTGCTCTCAACCTCTGCTTTAATGAGACACATGTTCCAACAGTGCAGAGAGAATCTCCCCCACCTCCATACTGCGCAGCCATGGCTCACCGCAATTAGGCAGTGTTAAAATTAATATGCCTTGCAGATCGCAGTCATACAGCTGAAGTGTTGTGCACAGCTCTCCAGGCCGAGCTTGAACAATGGCTGTATCCTCTAAACCTGGAGCAAGGGAAGGCTGTGTGCGATAATGGTGCAAACCCGGTGGCGGCCCTACGCCAGAGCAACCTCACACACGTGCCTTGCATGGATTGCATCATCAAGCTGATGTTACAGCAATTTTTTAGCCACTTTCCCAGTAAGGATGCGCTGCTGCAGAATCCACGGTCTTTGCTTGCTCACTTAAAACTATAAAAATAAGCAGGATCTTTAGTATAAAAAACAGACTACTAGACAAGGAGCAAACTCTTTCATGTTGATAGAGGCCACCATCTCCTTAGCTTGCTGGTACTTTTCTGTGGGAATGAGCTTGTCTCCAGCCAGCCAGGAATATCCAGTGAATGGCACGCCACGGTTTAGTATTACCACCCAGTACCAGAAGCAAAACCATCCACAATTTCCATACCTCAGGAATTTTATTTGGTAGGCTGGCTGAGCAAACTTTAGTTTCTCACAAAGAAGCTGAAGACACTGAGTGGTAGTAGGTGCAAGTTTCTCCAGCATGACCTGTTTGTTAATGTTAGATATCAGAGGGAGATCATTACTGGGCTTTGCCAAGGTGCCATATTGCATCTTAAGTCTTACAGACCCTGCACTTGCAGCCTTCCATTCTACAGGGTGGTGGGGAAGGAGACAGTAGGTTGTGGAGTTGCATTAGCTCCGGTGGTGTGAGGTGGCAGTGAGGCAATGGCAGGCTGTAGGCTGTCTTGAAGAGATGGGTTTTCAGGTTGTGTCTGAAGGATCCGAATGTGCTGGCTAATCAGACGTGTTGAGGCACAGAATTCCAGAGGATAAGGGATATTTGGTAGAAGTATTGGAGTCTATTGGAAGTATTGGAACAAATAAGTGTGGAGAGAAGGAGGTCTTGGGAGAACCGGAGATTATGTAAGGGGATATATTGGGAGATTAGTTCAGAGCTGTATGGAGAAGAAAGGCTATGGATGGCTTTGTACATCAGTGTTAGTAGTTTGAACTAGATATGCTGGGCAATTGGGAGCCAGTAAAGGGATTTTATAGATTGCAATCTTATAGATTGCTGGAGCCAGTCCACAGTAAAAAAGCAGCCAAAGAGTGTCCATAGAGTGTCCGGGAACCTTCACACAGACTTTTCTTAGCCAGGGTGCTTCTCGGCAGGGTTGGATGGGCCCACCAGAGAACAAGAGAATCCTCCGGTGGGCCCTGGCTTCTCCATCAGGAGAGTTCATAATGCAAACCTTGAAGGTTGTGATGATGATGAGGCCATCCATCTCCTTAGTTTGTAGAATGTAAATCATAAGGAAGGGGAAAGAGGAAAAGAGTGTGAATAAATATAAAATATAACTTTTAATATAAATTCAATTAAAATATCGATAAAATTAATATATATATATATAAAATCAAATTGTTACATACATCCCATTGGATGTATATAGGGTCGATATTAATAAATTTTAAACTCAGACCCTGTAAATCCTGGATTGTATATTACAGCCAATGAATTTGTGTAATTCCACCACCAATGTCCCTCAAAATTGAAATTAAAGGTGGGGAAATTATTTGCTAAAAATGTCCCTTTTATGTCTATTTCCCTAGTATCCCCAAATTTGTTACTATGGGAAATTATTGCGAATCACCGCTATAATCTTATTGAAAAGATGGATATAAATCAATGTGCGGTATAGATTGTGGATTGCTGTGCAGTGTAACAGCTATTGCTGTTATCAGAAATATCCACTGTCAAATATTAATAAGGGTCACTCTTATATTACAAGTGACCATGCAGATAAGTCAAGCGGGATCACCGCAAAAATTCACCCAAAGGATTTATCCTGACAGATTTGGATAATTGTGGATATGTTATGTCCCCGTTAATTGCGATGTGCGGTGCCGTGAATCTCGACCCCCGCAGCGGTGTAAGGAGCGGGTAGTAATCTACCATAAGCAGCTATGTACGAAGCTGCACTTTCGTTCCTGACACCGGCAAGCCATCTCACATGCTGACCGCATACACGTGGTAAGCACGCAGTCAGTGTAAGCAGGAGCTGTCAGACTCCAGTAAGACGCTATATCATTACACACAACGGAGGCATAGTAAGTAAGTAGGGAAGGGGCATTAGGATTGTAGCTGTCATGTCAATACACAGGACATAGACGTCTTCTGCTGCTCTCAAATCCTTCCCAATATCTGCAATGTTGATTTCCAACTTGCGGTGACATCACACAACAGTTGGTGAGCTGGAAGCTGCAAACACTGAAGCACTGCCAGGGTGGCGGAAGCTATAGCTGACTTTCTGAAATGGGCACACATGCTCTGGCAGATCTAGGTCCCTTTTGAGAAACCGCTGAACCACTAAGTTGAGCACATTTTGTTCTCTCTCATTACTTATGTGTACCCCTGTATGGAAAACAATATCAGCATTGAAGAATTAAAAGATGAAATATAGCCTGCTTTATATGCCACGGTACTAAGAAAAACAATTTTGATTATATCTTGTGTACCCCTGTGACAAAAATATCTCTGCCAAAGAATTAATTTCAGTAGAGTAGAACTAGTATAATGGAGATCGACAACTCTTCCACTACAGCCAACCCAGAAGATGGAGACCCAATCAGGATTCTCCAAATTTCCAAAAATTAGTGGCAAACACCTGCAAATTGGCATCAATTTCAGTACAGTAGAAATTGTAGAGTTAGGAACGACACCTCTTCCACTACAGCCAACCCAGTAGATGGAGACCTAACCTGGGCTGTTCATGTTTCCCTAAATTAGGGCCTAACATCAGCAAAGTGGCATCAATTTCAGTACAGTAGAAATTGTAGAATTAGGAATGACACCTCTTCCCCTACAGCCAACCCAGTAGATGGAGACCTAATCAGGAGTGTTCACATTTGAAAACATTTGGGCCTAAAACCACCAAAGTGGCATCAATTTCACTACATTGGAAATAGTATAATTAAGTCCGACACTTCTTCCCCTACAGCCAACCCATTAGATGGAGACTCAGTCAAGAGTGTTCACAATTGAAAACATTTTTGCATAAAACCACCAAAGTGGCATCAGTAGTATATTGGGGACCGACATCTCTTCCACTACAGCCAACCCAGTAGATGGAGACCCAATCAAGATTCTCCACATTTCCAAAAATTAGTGGCAGACAGCAGCAAAGTAGCATTTATTTCACAATTGTAGAAATAGTGTAATTAGGACTGGCACCTCTTCCAGTACAGCCAACCCAGAAGATGGAGACCTAACCAGGAGTGTTCACATTTCCCTAAATTAAGGCCTAGCACCAACAAAGTAGCATCAATTTCACTAGAGTAGAAGTAGTATAATGGGGACTGACAAGTCTTCCACTACATCAAACCCAACAGATGGAGACCCAATCAATATTCTCCACATTTCCAAAAATTAGTGGCAGACAGCAGCAAAGTAGCATTTATTTCACTATTGTAGAAATAGTGTAATTAGGACCGAAAAATCCTCTAGTGCAGCCAACCCTGAAGAAAGAGACTCAATCAGAAGTCTTTACATTTCCTTAAATTAGGGCCTAACACTACCAAAGTGGCATCAATTTCACTAGAGTAGATGTAGTATAATAGAGTTTGAAACCTCTTTCACTACAGCCAACACAATAGATGGAGACCCAATCAGGATTCTGAACATTTCCAAAAATTAATGGCAGACACCAGCAAAGTGGTATCAATTTCACTATAGTAGCAATAGTGTAATTAGGACCTGTATCTCTTCCAGTACAGCCAACCCAGTAGATGGAGACACAATTAGGACTGTTCACATTTAAAAAAATTAGGGCCTAAGACCACCATTTCCGTTGCCTACAGATTGGAGATGGTGGAGTTCAGTGAAACGGACAAACTGCTAGACCGTGAGTGAGGTGCAGGCAGAGATGTTACGGTGGATTGAAAAACATGTGGTGTGCTCAGTGAAATGAACACAGCAGGCATGTCTGCTTCTGTTACAGCTGACGGGCTCTCCCTCACTGACTGGAGTGGGTATACAACCGTAGGCTCTGCGGTCGGAGACCAGCATGACAGTGCTTGGCACGGTAACAGAGGAGAAGGAAGAAGCAGCAGATGTGTTTGATGGGGCAGCTGATGGTTGTTTTTTTGAAAACCAATTTTGAGTTCATCATGTTAGTGTACCCTTTTGTAGAGAACAATATCTGCATCAAATAATTAATTTCACTACAGTATAACTATACTAATGGATGGAGACCAAAACCTCCTCCACTACACCCAACCCAGGAGATGAACACATAACCAGGAGTGTTCACATTTCCAAAAATTAGGGCCTAACACCAAAAAAGTGGCATCAATTTCACTAGAGTAGAAGTAGTATAATGGAGACCAAAACCTCTTCCACTACAGCCAACACAATAGATGGAGACCCAATTAGGATTATCCACATTTCCAAAAAGTAGTGGCAGACACCTGCAAAGTGGCATCAATTTTACTACAGTAGAAATTGTAGAATTAGGAACCAAAACCTATTGGTTGGTGGCTGGGTAATTCTGATGTTTGTTTCCACTGTCCCCTCCCGCCAAACACGAACAGAGAGGGGATGATTATCCTCTTCATGTTCTGACTGTTGCTCGCCCATCACTTCTTCCTCTTCCATTTGTTCCTCGCCTTCACTAACACTTTCACTAACAGTTTTTCTGGTATCATCAACCCCTCTCAATCGCAGTGAACCACCCTCCCTTGGCATCCTGAGCTGTCCCCTAGTGTATGACTTTAGTAACAGAAGAAAGTATTTTTTAGTGTGGATGAGGCCTGTATAACATAAGAGATATGCTACAGACAATTTCAAACTGAGATGTCCCCTACTGTATCACATTAGTAACAGAAGAAAGTATTTTTCTAGTGTGGATGAGGCCTGTATAACATACGATGTATTCTCCAAACGAATTCAAACTAACTGAAACTGAGACATCCCCTGCTATATAACGTTAGGAATTGAAAAAAGTATTTTTTGACTGTGGATGAGGCCTGTATAACATAAAATATATGCTCCAATATATTAAAAACTCAGATCTAGCCTGCTGTATCACGTTAGTCACAGTAAAAAATAGATATTGTTTACTCTGCATGAGCTCTGCATACATTGGAATTTCACCGCCACTAAAGGAATGTGGCTTATAGCAGAGTGTAACACGTTTGTGACAGAAAAATATATTTTGTGGACTCTAGCTAGCAAGACAAAACATCCATTTTATTTTACTCTGAAAACAGGTGAAGTACACCACCGCTAAAATAGTAGGTTGCTTTTAGCAGAGTGTATCATATTTGCGACAAAAAAATCTTTTGTGCACTCTGCCTAGCAAGACAAAACATAAATTTTTTTACTCTGAAAACAGTTGAAGTACATCGCCACTAAAATAGTAGATGTTTTTTAGCAGAGTGTATCACGTTTGCGACACAAAATTTTTTTTTGTGGACTCTGCCTAGCAAGACAAAAAAAAACATTTTTTGTACTCTGAAAACAGCTGAAGCTCACCACCACTAAAATAGTAGGTGGCTTTCAGCAGAGTGTATCATGTTTGCGACACAAAATAGTCTTTTGTGAACTCTGCCTAGCAAGACAAAAAAATATTTTTTTTTACTCTGAAAACAGCTGAACTTCAACGCCAGTAATGTAGTAGGTGGCTTTTAGCAGAGTGTATCACGTTTGCGACACAAAAAAATCGTTTGTGGACTCTGACTGCCAACAGAAAAAATATATTTGTTTTACTGTGCATACAGCTCAAGTTGACCCACCAAAAAAATGACAAACTGGGCTAACACAGCTTGCACTATCGCATTAGCAAATTAAAAAAAAAGGGTTTTGTGCTCTGTACTCAGAAGCTCTGCAGAGTCTGCAGACAGCTGAATTTAAACCCCACAAAATCAAAAAGTGGCCTTCAGGAGATTTCAGAGGACTTATCTACACTATCTGACTTCCAAACAAGCGCCCATCTATCTAGCTAATATCTCTCATTAAACAGCAGCAGCAGCGTCTGTCAGCAGTGAAATGCATAAAATGGCGCTGAGGGAACATGGCCACATTTTATTTAGAGAGGACATGTAATTTCAGCAGCAAATGGCAGAAGCCCTTGTGTCTGGACAGTGTGAATGCTTCCTTCGCTCTGATTGGCTAGTCGCGCTTTCCTGACTTAAAGTTACAGCCTACAGGAGGAAAAGAAAAATAACAAGCGTGCTGCTGATCTGACCTGTTCTGAGCTATCACCAGACCCCCCAATCATCTACCACAAGCACTATGCTAGCAAAACTGTTAAAAACGCTGTAGTTGCCCTGCAATCACGTTCCCGCATTTATTCTCCGAACATTGTCGATTTTTACCGAATTTAAGAAATTTTGCACGCCTTTTTGATCACGAATCTGAATGTGCCATATTCTTGTCAAATTTAAGTTGTAAGTTCGGATTTCGAACAAATTCGCTCATCACTATATATGAGTCTATCTATAAGAATTTTTGTTTTTTATATGGCTATATTGGTATCAATGCTATATTCCATGACACAAGACTATCCTGCAGTGAGTTAAATTTAGGAGACTAGAAAACTTCAATATAGACTAACTATGTTAATACTAAATTGTATACATGTCATGCATATTATTTTTGGACTATGTAGACCTTTTTGTTAGCAATAGATAGCCTCATATAGGCTGCTTGGTGGAAGTACATGACGCATATTTCTTTAGCAAATCAGTCTCTTTTCTATAATAGACCAATGTTACTTGTGGTTAACACCCGTGTTTCATTTTTTCAGTGATGTTTTACCTTCTTTGTAATTGGCTAAGGTTGCTTTAAATAGTTTAATCAGTATATCAGTATTCTTCCCCATACGATATGACTAAGGGCGATTGGACGCCAGAAACGCGTCAGGTTTTTATACATTTTTGGACTTCATGTTTTTAAAGAATCTTCAATAAAGCATGAAATAATTTTTATTCATTGTTGGACGGACGTGTCACTTATTTTCCTTTCTTCAAATCTTTGGCTGAACTTCATCAACAGGACTGGCACCCGACAAATAGTTTTCAACTTCAACATTAGAACACATAGCGTGGTGAGCTCATAATCCCCCCTCTCTCTTACCAGTTAAGGCCTACTGACACACTGAGATCAAGATTATACATCTACGCATCCACCACCCCCCTGAAAAGATGACTGTGCAAAAAGTGATGGTGTCTGCATGAGTTTTTGGATGGGGGAGGCAGGGCACTCAAAAAAAGTGACATGTCTGTCGGGGAGCAGTGAATGACGGAGGGCAGAAAAGATGAAAAAAGGATGAAATGCTGTAAGCGCAGGCCCAAGCCCCCTAAATTTAAGCTTCATTTGAATTACAAGTGGATAAGGGATTACTTTGAAATAAGGTGTAGCTTTATTCTGAATTACAATGACCTAACATAGATGTGATTGGTTTATGGTGCAAAAATCTGCTGACAGGTTCTCTTTAAATAAAATATAGAGCCACATTCTGATGATAGAAATTAATACATTGTCAGCTCACCCGGTGTAGAGAATACGCACCGCAGGTTGCAGCAGAGATCAAACCAGTAGAAAGCCAGCATCCAAAGTACTAAAAAAATCCTAGATACTTTATTGTGCTTCAGCCTTATGACTAATGGACAAACTGGCCTGAAAAGCATTAGCCTCATGCAATGTTTTCTCCAGTTGTTAGTTGGCTGATGTTTTCAAAAGAAGCGCATTAAAGTATGTATGGTTATTACTACTTTGGAGGCTGGCCTTTTACTGGTTTGATCACATACTGATGATAGGTACATCTTAAGCATGGAGGAACTTATTGTAGGAATACAATCTCTCCCACTTATATCACAGCTCAATGGCTACATCAGTCTGTAGTAAGTAGACTGCAGATAAGAAGTTTTTGGTTGGAATACCCTCCTTAGTCTAAGGTAGAACTTCACTGTAAACAAGGCACTGACAGTCCTATTCACATATTACCAAAAACCTCACAAAGGGCTAGCTTTCCATTACAACTTTAATATAATAACCATGAGGAAAGAATTCCCCATATACAACATTCCACATTGCACTTTTGGCATAATGTTTTCTGATTGTATCTGAAACAGAAGGAATAACAAGATTTTCTTTTAAATTTTCCCTTTCTAGGAACTACAACTGGTTTCGTTATGAAACAGCATGCAAAACCTGCAGCAAAATGTAATTAAATGAACATAAAAGACATATTTTTCCTCCTCACATTGCTTTTTACAGCATCAGATAACCTTAAGTCACTACTGTCATGCTGTGCATTCTTCTAATGCCTTTAGGATGTAAGACCATCAATGTATAATTTATAAGGAAGCTTACAGTAGGTTCACACAAACTATAAACCTATATTAATCATATACATCTATTTACCAAAAAGTGGCTACATACACTTTATGCCAAATAGTACCAATTAGCTTCTATAGTGCACAAGTTTGACAAAAGAATTGTCATTATGATTTGCAAATATACAGTATATCTTGGATAATTTTTTTGATAGATCTGAGAAGAGTAGACTGCTACGCTATCAAGAATAACATGTATTCACAAGATGAAGTATTCAATAAGACATACAAGCAAATGCATAAATCAAAATTGTGACCCAAAAATAGAATAAGCTTAGCCTGACTTTTTTTTTATTTTGTCCTCGAGCCACACTAAGTACAATACCTATAATTTGTTTAAGATTATAAGGGCTTGTTCACATGTTATGCTTTTGCAGCAATTTTCCATGAGTTTATTTCTGTGTGATTTTTCCATGAAAAAAATGCAGCGTTTTACTGTAGCAGCAAAGTGAATTTGATTTCTGCAGTTTTATGCACATGCTGCATACTTTTTTCCTTGCAGATATGAAGCAGTTTCAAAGTGTCAATTTTTTCAGCTTTTTTGCAGAGTTTTTGACCCATTCAAATTTATGGGGAAAATGCATAAAAAATGCACACAAAAGAGCAGCATATTTTACGCAGCATTTTCCTGCCAATAGACACATTTTTGGAGTTTCAAATAATAATGTGTGCACATATCCTAGGAGTGCACACAGCCAAGGCTTTTACATTCTAAAGTACTCTTATCAAGTTCGAACCAGGGCCGCCATCAGGGCATTACTGTCTTTACTGTTGTATGGGGCATGGAGAGGAGAAGTAAACGCAGTCCAGGCCCCCCCATCTGGTGCTTCTTCTCACTGGGCCCCAGTGCAGCTAGCTTTCCTGGAGCTCCATGGAACAGTCATGTAGCTCCAAGGGAGTCCCTCCGCCTCTTCTGTGACGCACTGGTAACAGCACAAATGCGATGACATCATGTGTATGTGTATGCGTGCCACTTACCAGGATACCAAAAGAGGAGTTGCGCCTGCAGAGGATCGTATGAGGGGTAAGTATGAAAAACTTTTTGTTTTTAGAAAATGAATTAAATGGGCTTGTGGGGGAGAAAATGATGATGAATTGAAGGTGTGTGATGGGGGACAGTGAATGCTGATGTATTGAGGTTGGGAAGCGCAAATAATGATGAATTAGGGGTGGGGGACAGAAAATGATGAATTGAGGGTGGAGGATGGGAGACAGCAAATCATAACTTGAGGGTGGAGGGTTGGGGAGAGAAAATAATTATTAATTGAGGGTGTGGGTGCAGAAAATGATAATGAATTGAGGGTGAGTGGAGAACATAAGATGATGAATTGAGGTTGGGGTACAGCAAATGATAATGAATTGAGGGTGGGGGGCAGCAAATGATGATGAACTAAGAGTGGGGTACAGCAAATGATAATGAATTGAGGGTGGGGAGGAGAGCAAATAATGATGAATTGAGGGTGGGGGGAGAGGAAAGGATGATGTATTGAGACTGGGGGACAGTAAATGATGATGAATTGAGGTTGGGTGACAACAAATGATGATGAATTGGGGGTGGGGGAGAGTAAATTATGAATTGAGTGCAGGGGAGAGCAAATGATGCTGGATTGAGGATGGGGGAGATCAAATGAGGATGAATTGAGGGTGGGGGTGGGAGAGAGAGAGGACATGGCATAATGAATTGGGGCAGAGAGGGGCATGTAAATATAATCAATTGGGGGAGTGGGAGGTACAGAATGCGGGCATTGAGGATGCATGAGTGTGACTGGTTATTAATTAGAGGAAAGAGTACAGGTGCTAATTAATTTATGTATTTATTGGATGGCAAAAGTGGCTATTTATAGTTAGTGGGGGCACAATGGTAGATTACAATATATATTGGAATGGTGGGTTGCATAAAAACTAATTATATATTAATGGTGGGCGCATTTCTGTATTCAGCTGCGTAGTGTAGAATTTGGGGAAAAAGTGGGGAATGTGATCTGGAAGCAGTGCTTTAGATAACAGTGTGTTATTTTCTGCAGAGACAAGCCCTGGCTGAAAGTGAAGATGAAGGACTTCAACTGGAGACATCACTGGTGAGTCAGTGTTACCTGTACACTTA
The DNA here is from genome assembly GCF_046119375.1 of Phyllobates terribilis. Taxonomy (NCBI): domain Eukaryota; kingdom Metazoa; phylum Chordata; class Amphibia; order Anura; family Dendrobatidae; genus Phyllobates; species Phyllobates terribilis. The sequence goes on from NW_027362773.1 coordinate 51,285,581, forward strand.
CACTATACATTGTACACAATGTACAGAGCTCCTGTGCATAATGTCACCAGTGATCACTGTGTTACCTGTAAACTATACACTATATACAGAGCTCTTGTGTATAATGTCACTGGTGATCCCTGTATTACCTGTACACTGACACTATATATAGAGCTCCTGTGTATAATGTCAATTTTGATCACTGTATTACCTGTACATTGACACTATATGCAGAACTCCTGTGTATAATGTCCCTGGTGATCACTGTATTACCTGTACACTAACACTACATACAAAGCTCTTGCATATAATATCACTGGTGATCCATGTATTACCTGTACACTATACATATACAGAGCTCCTGTGTATAATGTTGTGAGGAGCTGGCCTTGTTCTGAAGACTATTGGACCAATGACCATAGAGCGGAATCCTCAGCACTAAGGGATGTTTCCATTCAGTTACAGTAAGCAGAGGAATACATGTCGGATGAATCTTATGCATACATAAGGCCAGATCCAAGATTAGTAATCAAGAAGCGCAATTATTCCATTGTTCTCCCAGCCACTAGTCTCATTGTGTGGATGGGGATAGTGGACCCAATGTAGACATCACCAGAGGGGGTCTCACGTGCATTTCCAGGTGAAGGGCTTCTGGATTAGTCTTCATTCTTTTAGGTAAAAGCAAATGTTTAAGGGGAAGGGTGTGAAAACTTCTGCCCATTCAGGTGGCTGATCCCAGGCAGGAAAGAAAAGAAGTCACATGTTTAGTCAGAGAGTTGGGAGAGTGACGTCGAAGGGAGAGGATCTAGACTGAGGTCCTGGAGCCATGGATGGATGGCCTATGGAATTTGGAGATCGTTTGCCGACTGGGCTGGACACATGTGCTACATTTGAAACAAGAAATTATTTGACCATACGGGTCACAAATCAAAATAAGCTAAATCCGTTCAACGTCTCAGACAATAGTTCATACAAAACAATGACATGCAAGAACATGATAATGTAAACATATAAAGTTTATTATAATCCAAAGTTAAAAGTTCACAAATAGATGAAAGTATATTGGCGCAGATACAATAGCAGTGGGCAAAAAAGCTAAGTACTCAGAGCTACAATCCAACATATAGAATTAATTGGTAATAGGAAGTCACTCAAATAGGACACAGATAAGTCCAACACATGATATGAAGTAATATATAAGAAGTCGCTAGAATGGGACATATGTATATATGAACATGTATAACATGAATCATAGCCAGATTGGTGGTATATAAACCATCAACCAAGCTCAACCAAGCTCAAATGAGCCACTAAAGTGCACAGTGCATGGCTAAATACAAAAAAATTGAGTCACCATTGAGCAGCAAGCTTAAATATAACAGCAAGACTTACATGTGTATATAACAGGAATGTATGCCCAGGTACTCTCACCCCTACGCGCGTTTCGGTGCTGTGCCTTCTTCTGATTTGTGAACTTTTAACTATGGATTATAATAAACTTTATATGTTTACATTATCATGTTCTTGCACGTCATTGTTTTGTATGAACTACATGTGCTAAATTTGTGGGATCTGTCTTCTGGATTTGATAAACTTTCTTAAGGGCTATTGCTGCTCCATACATGGGCTTTGGTCATAATAGCTATCATCTGGAGAAGCGTGGACTGTGGCTACAGACTATACAGGCGGGAAATATGAAATCTGGGGGCCAACAAAATGTTGGGAGACAGTGAGTGTCGCCTGGTACCGGGCTAGTGGAATTACCAATACCGGGTTTGGAACATGTGGACCGAGAGCATTGTATTTTGTTCATTTTACCTGGAATTGATGAAAAACCATGGATGTAAGGAATATAATAAGGAATAAAATATTGTTGCATTGTTAACCTGGCTAGGTGATTATTACAACCCACAACCTCAGATCTTCATAAATGTCATTGTTGATTCCTGTATTACCTGTACAATATACACTATGTACAGAGCTCCTGTGTATAATTTCACCGGTGATCCCTGTATTACCTGTATACTATACACTATATAAAGAGTAGAGATGAGCGTTGCTCGACTCGAACTGTTCGCCAATCTCAAATTCGAGCTGTTTTGGGCGGTGTTCGAGCCGTTCGGCGAACACGAACGATTTGAGAAAAATTCGGCTGTTCGAGGTTATGTTCAATAACTGTTCGTGCACCAAAATCATAACTGGATTTTTTCTCAGTAATGATGAAAATTAATGTTAATACGCAGTTTGAGTGTACAGCGGGGTGGGGGGAGGGGCAGGGGATGGATCTCTGCAGGAATAATGAAGATCTCCATTTTTTTTTCTCTTTCCCGCATTTACAGTGGGGAGGTGCAATCTGTCAGCCTATCAGCAGCGCACATGTAGCACCCCGAGGGCTCGGCTGCTACAGGGGTATTGCACCTCAGTCCAGAGGTGTGATATTCCACTCCCGGGTAAGGATGGAGTGTGGGCCAGGGCTCGGTAGGCTGCATGCACCACACACACCCCATTTCCGAGGAACAGCTCAACGGTGCTCCCACTAGACAGAAGTGCAGGCACGACAGCATCTGTTCCTGGCTGGAGTGGGGAGGGGGTGGAATACCCAGTCGTGTAGGAGCAGATAGGGGTGGGTTTCTGGGCATAGGCAGGAGCCCATTGGTTGCTAGTCACCTGGGCTCGGGTGTCAGAAGGAGGTATATAAGGTGGGCACCATCTTAGAACAGTGTTCAGTCCAGTCCAGTTCAGTTCAGTGGAGACAGTCTGAGGAGAAGACGGGAAGCAGAGCCCCTGCATGGGCTTTGCTCTGCAGGCAGGCCTTGTCAGGAGGCTGGAGCCTGAGAGAGAGAGAGAGAAGAAGGAACAGAAAGGAAAGTAGGAAAGGAACTGGAACAGAGGAGAAAGGAAGCAAGGAACACAGAGAAAGGCCCAGAGACACGAAGGCAGAAGGAACCCCATATGCCCAGGAGATACAGGGTGAAGGGTTGGCAGAGCAGGGTACCGGAACCCGAATTGGTGGAGGCGACTAATCCTCAGCCAAAACCGGAGGTTGTGACCACATCTTGGTGCGACCCCTCACTACATCCACCAGAAAGGCATACAGTATAGGGTCAGGGAAACCGGAGAGAGGTTTCGCCAACAGAAGGCCCGAGGAAGCTGGACAAAGGTGGGTCCCTGGTGGGGACGGCCAGTAGAAAGGAAGAGAGGGGAGCTCTGAACCACACTCTGGAATTGCCTGGGAGTTGGTCGAGTCCCTTGCCTGGTGAACGCAGCACGGCTCAGGCGGTCCCTCATGTGCACAAGTGACCAGAATAACAACCGTGAGTAAAGCTTTGAAAACTGCAACTGCACGTCTCTGTGATTCCTCGCCGCACCAGCACCATAAGTACTGGGACGCTCACACCATCACTCCCATCATCTCTCTCACATTAGCTGCCCTGAGGCAATACTCCTCCCGTGGGGAGTTATCCCATACTCGGCTGCGCAACCAACATCAGCCTCAGCGGTCGGCAGCGCAGCGGCGGTCCCCACTGACCGCAATCCAAGGGTGGCGTAGTCGGACACTTATTACAATACAAATAGACTGCCATTGGTTTGACCACCCTGGGCACGGACCGGGTCACCGCCACACGGAGACTACAACCCCCAGCATTCTACAACAGCGATCCGGCTCCGGGTATCCCCCTGCACAGCACAGGCCCAGGGGGCGCGTCACACACACGGAGCGAAGTGCTTTTTTTCACACAAGCAAGGGCATGTGTCATTGGCAGTGTATGTCACATGTCCTTGCCCTATAAGACCAAGCCATTTTCCCCGTCGCCACCATTTTCTCACTGCTGCAGCTGCGTGTTAGACGGCACCGCTGTTGCTGTGTGCGCTATACCTTGTTAATTTCAAGCCAATTTTCGCACAAATCTACAGATAGCTTGGGAGTAGGGAATAGTTGTGATTGCAGTCATTTTAAGGACTAGGTTACAGCATTTCCTACGACTTTTATCAGGCAGGTCTGTGCTCTTAGATAGATTGTGGGAGTAAAGACTAATTGTAATTGCAGTCCTTTTCAGGACTAAGTTACATCAGTTCCTATCAGTTTTTGCCAGGCAGGTCTGTGCCAGTGCTGTGCAAGTTTTTTTCACAGCATTTGGCTGAATCTAGCAAAGCTAATCCTTTTTTGGCCTATTGCAGAGTGTGTTAGTCAGTGGAGTAGCCTATCTGTGATGCAAGATATACCACCTGTGTATAGAAAACGAATTTTTTTACTGCACCTAGTGAAGTAAAATCTTTTGGGCATAGCATCATTCTATTAGTCCATCTATACTGACCTCCATCAGGTTGCAAATTGAATATAATTTTTTTCTGCATCTAGCTCTGAAAAAATATTTGGGCTTCAAGCAGTGCGTGGGACTTGTTCTATTAGCCATCTATACTGACCTCCATCAGGTTGCAAACTGAATATAATTTTTTTCTGCATCTAGCTCTGAAAAAATATTTGGCCTTCTAGCAGTGTGTGGGACTTGTTCTATTAGTTCATCTATACTGACCTCCATCACGCTGCAAATTCAAAATAATTTTTTGTCTGCATCTAGCTCTGAAAAAATATTTGGCCTTCTAGCAGTGTGTGGGACTTTCTCTATTAGTCCATCTATACTGACCTCCATCAGGTTGCAAATTAAAAATAATTTTTATCTGCATCTACCTCTAAAAAAATATTTGGGCTTCTAGCTGTGTGTGGGACTTGTTCTATTAGTCCATCTATACTGACCTCCATCAGGTTGCAAACTGAATATAATTTTTTTCTGCATCTAGCTCTGAAAAAATATTTGGCCTTCTAGCAGTGTGTGGGACTTTCTCTATTAGTCCATCTATACTGACCTCCATCAGGTTGCAAATTAAAAATAATTTTTATCTGCATCTAGCTCTGAAAAAATATTTGGCCTTCTAGCAGTGTGTGGGACTTTCTCTATTAGTCCATCTATACTGACCTCCATCAGGTTGCAAATTCAAAATAATTTTTTGTCTGCATCTAGCTCTGAAAAAATATTTGGCCTTCTAGCAGTGTGTGGGACTATCTCTATTAGTCCATCTATACTGACCTCCATCAGGTTGCAAATTCAAAATAATTTTTTGTCTGCATCTAGCTCTGAAAAAATATTTGGCCTTCTAGCAGTGTGTGGGACTTTCTCTATTAGTCCATCTATACTGACCTCCATCAGGTTGCAAATTCAAAATAATTTTTTGTCTGCATCTAGCTCTGAAAAAATATTTGGCCTTCTAGCAGTGTGTGGGACTTTCTCTACTAGTCCATCTATACTGACCTCCATCAGGCTGCAAATTAAAAATAATTTTTATCTGCATCTACCTCTGAAAAAATATTTGGCCTTCTATCTGTGTGTGGGACTTGTTCTATTAGTCCATCTATACTGACCTCCATCAGGTTGCAAACTGAATATAATTTTTTTCTGCATCTAGCTCTGAAAAAATATTTGGCCTTCTAGCAGTATGTGGGACTTTCTCTATTAGTCCATCTATACTGACCTCCATCAGGCTGCAAATTAAAAATAATTTTTATCTGCATCTACCTCTGAAAAAATATTTGGCCTTCTAGCTGTGTGTGGGACTTGTTCTATTAGTCCATCTATACTGACCTCCATCAGGTTGCAAAATGAATATAATTTTTTTCTGCATCTAGCTCTGAAAAAATATTTGGCCTTCTAGCAGTGTGTGGGACTTTCTCTATTAGTCCATCTATACTGACCTCCATCAGGTTGCAAATTAAAAATAATTTTTATCTGCATCTAGCTCTGAAAAATATTTGGCCTTCAAGCAGTGTGTGGGACTTTCTCTATTAGTCCATCTATACTGACCTCCATCAGGTTGCAAATTCAAAATAATTTTTTGTCTGCATCTAGCTCTGAAAAAATATTTGGCCTTCTAGCCGTGTGTGGGACTTTCTCTATTAGTCCATCTATACTGACCTCCATCAGGCTGCAAATTAAAAAGAATTTTTATCTGCATATACCTCTGAAAAAATATTTGGCCTTCTAGCTGTGTGTGGGACTTGTTCTATTAGTCCATCTATACTGACCTCCATCAGGTTGCAAACTGAATATAATTTTTTTCTGCATCTAGCTCTGAAAAAATATTTGGCCTTCTAGCAGTGTGTGGGACTTTCTCTATTAGTCCATCTATACTGACCTCCATCAGGTTGCAAATTAAAAATAATTTATATCTGCATCTAGCTCTGAAAAAATATTTGGCTTTCTAGCAGTGTGTGGGACTTTCTCTATTAGTCCATCTATACTGACCTCCATCAGGTTGCAAATTAAAAATAATTTTTTGTCTGCATCTAGCTCTGAAAAAATATTTGGCCTTCTAGCAGTGTGTGGGACTTTCTCTATTAGTCCATCTATACTGACCTCCATCAGGTTGCAAACTGAATATATTTTTTTTCTGCATCTACATCTGAAAAAATATTGGGCTTCTAGCTGTGTGTGGGACTTGTTCTATTAATCCATCTATACAGACCTCCATCAGGTTGCAAACTGAATATAATTTTTTTCTGCATCTACCTCTGAAAAAATATTTGGGCTTCTAGCTGTGTGTGGGACTTGTTCTATTAGTCCATCTATACTGACCTCCATCAGGTTGCAAACTGAATATAATTTTTTCTGCATCTAGCTCTGAAAAAATATTTGGCCTTCTAGCAGTGTGTGGGACGTGTTCTATTAGTCCACCTATACTGACCTCCATCAGGTTGCAAATTCAAAATAATTTTTTGTCTGCATCTAGCTCTGAAAAAATATTTGGCCTTCTAGCAGTGTGTGGGACTTTCTCTATTAGTCCATCTATACTGACCTCCATAAGGTTGCAAACTGAATATATTTTTTTCTGCATCTACCTCTGAAAAAATATTTGGGCTTCTAGCTGTGTGTGGGACTTGTTCTATTAGTCCATCTATACTGACCTCCATCAGGTTGCAAACTGAATATAATTTTTTTCTGCATCTACCTCTGAAAAAATATTTGGGCTTCTAGCTGTGTGTAGGACTTGTTCTATTAGTCCATCTATACTGACCTCCATCAGGTTGCAAACTGAATACAATTTCTTTCTGCATCTACCTCTGAAAAAATATTTGGGCTTCTAGCTGTGTGTGGGACTTGTTATATTAGTCCATCTATACTGACCTCCATCAGGTTGCAAATTGAATATAATTTTTTTCTGCATCTAACCCAGCCAATAGTTTTGGCCTAATACCACAGTTTGGCCACTCAGCTCTGCTCGGTTCCCATCCATTGTTTTTTTGAGCAAACAACTCCAGAGTTGTGAATTAGTTAACCACCAAAATGAGTGGGAAAAGGCCTGCTGCTGGTGGAAAGGGGAATAGGCGTGTTGGGAAGGGGAAAAAAGGTTGTGTCTGTGGGGTAGGTGTTAAAGCAACAGTAACATCTGCAGAAGAAAGACCATCTTCCAGCCAAACTAAAATGTCTACTTCTTTTAGCGGACAATGTGATAAGATCCCTTTCTTACGGCCACGCCAATCGCTACAAATTCCAGATGAGGCACAAAAACAGCAGGTGCTTCAACGGATATCAAGTGCTCCTTTAAGTGGGCTCTCCTCCACATCAACTTCAACATCACAAATACTCCAGTCCTCAAAGGTGTCACCCCAATCGCACTTGCTTCCTCACAGCTCCCAAATCTCCAGCTGCCTGTCTGAGTATGAGGTAGAACAGATGGTTGAGTCTGCAGAGCTGTTTACTCATACTATAGCCTGGGAATCAGAGGTCGACTCCAGAGCTTCTGTGAATCCAGATGAGGAAATGATCTGCACTGATGCCCAGAATCTTTATGAGTCGGATCCATGACCAGACGCAGAAGGTTCTGACCATAATGTCGACCCTCATTCCCAAACTGTAACTCCTGTTGGTGGAGACAATGAGGAAGACGATGATGAGACTCAAATACCTGATTGGAGCGACAACTTTAGTTTTTTGTCAGGGCAGGAACAGGTTGGCTCTGAGGACGACGGGTGTGATAACGCACAGGGTGATGATGATGAGGTTGGAGATCCCACTTACTGTCAACCCACAGTCAGCCAAGAGATGAGGTCAGCAGAGGAGGTGGAGGAAGATGCTTGTGACGACGAGGTCAGGTTGCGCCTTCCTGGACAGAGACGTAGTACTGGAAGCACGTCAACAACTGCATCCTCAAACACAACTCTGCCTCTCACCACAAGTCGTGGTGGCTCTTCAGGTCGCATGGGTGCTAACCTTGCATAGCCTGGGCATTTTTTCAGATCGATAAAGATGACCCAACTCGTGTTATCTGTAACATTTGTCAGCAAAAGCTGAGTAGAGGCCAAAAAATACATAGTTTGAGTACTTCATGCATGAACCGGCACATGGACATGAAGCATAAGTTGCAGTGGGAAGCTCATTGTGCTACAATGCGGCCTAGCCGGCCGGGCCAACCACCGTCTGCCATATCTTGTGCATCCGCTGCCTCTTCATCCTCTGTGACTGGGGGGACAGCAGTCACACCTGTTTTGGGGCGCAGACCTGCCACCTCTTTACCCGCAACAGCCAGCGTGATTGGCAGGTCATCATTTTCTTTGGAGGTGGTAACACCAGCTGGTGTTGAGCGCTGTCCGACATCGATAGCACCACCTTTGGATCAAGGCAACCTAACATGTTCGCCTGCATCTTCCTCACAGACCGGCAGTTTGCCGGGGACACCCTTATCAACCCCGTCTAAGCACAATAGCCAGCCCTCGGTCCCTCAGATGTGGACAAGTAAAAGACCGTTTCCTCCTAGCCATGAGAAAGCTAAGAGGTTGAATTTCACCATCTGCAAGCTCTTGGCTACAGAAATGCTGCCTTTCCGCCTGGTGGACACAGAGGATTTTCGAGACCTTATGTCCGTCGCAGTGCCCCAGTACCAGATGCCCAGTCGGCACTACTTCTCAAAGAAAGGTGTGCCTGCGCTCCACCAGCATGTCGCACACAACATCACCGCTTCTTTGAGAAACTCTGTGTGTGACAGGGTGCATTTCACCACAGACACTTGGACGAGTAGGCATGGACAGGGGCGTTACATGTCGCTGACTGGGCACTGGGTAACTATGGTGACAGCAGGACAAGGGGCTGCTGTCCAAGTCTTGCCGTCCCCACGAGTTGTGCGTCAGTCCTCTTTATGTCAAAGTTCCTCCACTGCTTCTGCCTCCTCAACCTCCTCTCGGTCTTCCACCAGCACCCAAAGCCTGTCTGGTCATGCCACAAACTTTCTAACTGCGCAGAAGGGATCCTGCACACCTCCTTACTATGCTGGCAGTAGGGCTCAACGTCATCAGGCGGTTTTTACTTTGAAATGTCTGGGAAATGTGAGTCACACAGCTGAGGAGTTGTGGTCAGCTCTGGAGAACCAATTTCATGAATGGTTGTCTCCACTGGACCTGAAACCAGGGAAGGCCGTGTGCGACAATGCTGCAAACCTGGGTGCGGCCCTTCGCAGGGGAAATGTCACACACGTGCCTTGTATGGTTCACGTGTTGAACCTGGTTGTCCAGCAATTTTTAGCCCACTATCCCAGACTAGATGGCCTTCTGCAGAGGGCACGGTCGCTGTGTGCTCACTTCCGCCGTTCGCATCCCGCAGCTCAGCGACTTACATCTCTACAGAAGTCGTTGGGCCTGCCACTTCACCGGCTAAAATGCGATGTGCCTACCCGGTGGAATTCAACTCTGCACATGTTGCAGCGACTGTGTCAGCACCGACAAGCCCTGGTGCAATACGTTCTGACATATAGCCTGGGCCAACGAGATCCAGAGGTGGGGCAAATCACGCTGGAGGAGTGGTCTCAGATCAGGGACCTATGCACCCTTCTGCACAGTTTTGAAATGGCGACGAAGATGTTTAGGGCTGACGATGCCATTATCAGCATGACTATTCCGGTGATTTACATGCTGGAGCACATGTTAAACAGAATTCGGAGTCAGGTGGTGGCACAAGAGGAGGTGGAGGAAGTAGAGGAGGAGGAGTTGCATGCGGAAAGGCTAACATCTGCAAGGTCCAGACGGTCGGCAGCACCAAGGCGGCAGGCATGTGAGGGTGGGGGAGATGGTTTTACCAGGGCGCATGGTAGCAGCCAAACTAGTGAGGAATGTGCAGGAGCCCAGGAAGAAGTGGAGGACGAACTGATGGAAGACTCATCAGATGAGGGAGACCTTGATCACATTTCTCTTGTGCGAGGTTGGGGGGAGAGGACAGAGGAAGGAAGCATGATTGTTACCTCGCCACCAACACAACAGGGACTTGGTGCTCCTGGATGCGCAACACACATGAGTGCCTTCTTGCTGCACTACCTGCAACATGACCCTCGAATTGTGAGAATTAGAAATAATCCTGACTACTGGGTTGCCACACTGTTAGATCCCCGGTACAAAAGTAAATTTGCAGAAATTATTCCTGCCATAGAAAGGGATGCACGCATGCAGGAGTATCAGCAGAGACTGTTGCAGAATCTTACATGTGCTTTTCCACAAAATACCAGTGGTGCACGTAGTGAATCTCACAGTTCCAACTTGCCAACCGTGGGACCGTCAAGTGTTCAGCACTCAAACCGTAACAGAACCACAGTATCTGCTGGTAACATCAATTTTGCGGAATCATTTCACCACTTTTTTAGCCCATCCTTTGCAAGGCCACAGGAGACAAGAAGTCTGACACATAGTCAACGCCTAGAGACGATGGTACAGGAGTATCTCCAAGTAAACATTGAAGCCATGACTGTGTCACTGGACCCTTGCTGTTTTTGGGCTTCCAATCTGGATTAATGGCCGGAGCTAGCCACTTACGCCTTGTAGATCTTGTCATGCCCCGCAGCCAGCGCTCTGTCTGAACGTGTGTTCAGCGCTGCTGGTGGTGTGCTGACAGATAAGCGCACGCGGCTCTCCACTGATAATGTAGACAGACTCACGTTCATAAAGATGAACAAATCATGGATCCGAAACGACTTTTCTACCCCTGTGTCATCCTGGGGAGAGTAAAAGCTTGATGATTGGTTAAAATCACCCTACCAACCGTTTTAAGCTTTCAAATTACTAATCATGTTTATCTGTATCTTGGCTGGAAAATAATTTGGGCTTTGTAGCAGTGTGCAGCACTGATTCTATTAGGCCATCTATAATAAGCTCCACCAGATTTAAAATTACTAATCATGTTTATCTGTATCTTGACTGGAAAATAATTTGGGCTTTGTATCAGTGTGCAGCACTGATCCTATTAGGCCATCTATACTAAGCTCCACCAGATTTAAAATTAATAATAATTTTTAGCTGCATCTAGCCCGGAAAATAATTTTGGGGCTCCGACATGCGCAAGACACATAAGTGCCTTTTTGTTGCACTACCTGAAACATAACCCTCATATTGTCAGAATTCGAAGTAATCATGACTACTGGGTTGCCACACTCTTAGATCCCCCAAACTTTTCGATCAACCTTTTCATTTTAATAAAGACAAAAAAAATGGTCATTTTTGAAATTATAAGCATTAGCAGGTTATTAGAAACTGAAATCAAACAGTTTTCAACTCAAAACTTTATTCTAGGTGATGTTACATTTTCACATAGGACCCCTTGTTCGAAAGGAGCTTCTGAACTCTCTCGTCCATTGAATTTGTCAGGTTTTGGATGGTTTCTGCTTCAATTGTTTTGCATGAGGACAGAATACCCTCCCAGACCTGTTGCTTAGATGTGAACTGCCTCCCGCCATCATAGACACTCCTTTTGATGATGCTCCAGAGGTTCTGAATGGGGTAGAGGTCAGGGGAGCATGGGGGTCACACCATAAGTTTGTCCCCTTTTATGCCCATATCAGCCAGAGATGCAGATGTTTTATGTGCAGCATGAGATGGTGCATTATCATGCAAAAAAATGATCTTGCTGTGAAATACACGGTTCTTCTTCTTGAACCATGGCAGGAAGTGCTGTTTGAGAAAATCCACATACATTATGGAGTTCATCTTTAGCGCCTTCAGGGATCCTAAAGGGGCCGACAATCTCTCTCCCCATGATTTCAGCCAAAAACATTACTCCACCTCCTCCTTGTTGGCGCTGTAGCCGTGTTTGCGAGGGGTGTCCATCAACCAGCCATCCTCCACTCCATCCATCTGGACCATCGAGCGCTGCACGGCACTCATCCGTGAAAAAAACAGTTTTGAAATCAGTCTTCATGTAATGTTTGGCCCACTGGAGCCGTTTCTGCTTGTGTGAAGTGGATAGAGGAGGTCGACAGGATGGCGTATGCACAGCTGCAAACCTCTGAAGGACCCTGCATCTTGTTGTTCGGGGGACGTTGGAGGCACCAGCAGCTTCAAAAACTTGTCTGCTGCTATGACAAGGCTTTTTTGCCGCTGCTCTTTTAACCTGACGTAATTGCCTGTAGGAAAGAGTCCTCAATTTGCCCTTATCAGCATGCACACGTGTGTACTGTGAATCAGCTACATACTTCTTGATTGCCAAGACACTTCATCCTGATCATCGCACAATGTTGATTGTAGTCATGCCTTGACCTAAACACTCCACAATTTGTTGCTTCTCAGCAGCCGACACATCCTTTTTCTTTCCCATTTTGGCAGAAAATGTAGGCTGCTTAATAATGTGAGACAGCCTTCTTAAGTAGTCTTGCCTTTCATTGGACACACCTGCCAAACTAATTAGCACAGGTGTCTGCAATTGCTTACAGTGATATAAAGAGCCCTGACACACATCACCATCAATGAGTTTAACTGACAAACAAACAAATTCTTCCCTTATCACTCCTAAACACTTTTTGCATAATAATTTGGAACACAGTGTACATGTGCTTTTCCACAAAACACCAGTGGTTCACGTAGTGAATCTTACAGTTCTAACTTGCCAACCGTGGTCTGTATGGAGTTGTTCAATAAAGGGCCCAAAATTAAGATAACATAGATGGGAGAGGTCTCTATGAATAGGAATTCCTAAGTATTTGATACCCTGTGAGGGCCAGGCAAAGGGAAAGTTGGACTGGATGGAATCCTATATGGATTTGGGGAGGGAGACATCGAGGGCCTCAGACTTCGCTGCATTGATTTGAAAATTTGACCATGTAACAAAGTGATCTATTTCAGCCATAACAGCATGGATGGATATATGTGATTGAGTGATATATACTAGGACATCATCAGCAAATAGAGAGCACTTGTACTCGGTGCCTCCCACCTCAATCCACCTAATATTGGGGTTATGGCGAATTGATGAGAGCAGGTGCTCCGTCACTAGGATGTATAATAGAGGGGACAGAGGACATCCCTGCCTTGTCCCATTGGTGATTGTGAAAGGTGATGAAAATGTTCTGATGCACCCCCTGGGCCTTGGGACACCCAGAGCCGGACCCTTTTTGGTGGATGCTGGTGGTTGTAGTCTTCGTGGCGGTGACCCGGTTCCGTGGCTCAGGGTGGTCAAACCAGTGGCGGAACTATTTATGTGGTTTTGATGTTTAAATGTCCGACTATGCCACCCGTGGAATGCGGTCAGAGTGAACTGCCGCTGCAGGGCAGACCGCTGAGGCTGGTGTTGTGGGTGCAGCAGAGCGTAGCATAACTCCCCACGGGAGAAGTATAGCCTCAGGGCAGTGTATGCGGAGGATGGGGGTGATGGTGCAGGGCAGCAGCAGTAATGACACGGAGTCAGTGATGCAGTCCAGGGCCTTTACTCACAGTTCTTATTATCCAGACCACGTCTGCAGATAACGGCTGCCCATGTCGTACTGTGCTCACCAGGTGAGGGGCTCAGACAATTCCCAGATAACTTTGGAGCGCTTCACAGGACCCCCTTTGTGTGTCCTTTGTCTGGCCTTTCTTACCAACCCTTCTGTCCGGCTGCCTCAGGCCTCCTCTTGGTAAACTTGGCGCCAGTTTCCCTGACCCTATGTGGTGCCTTCCTAGCGGGTGTAGCGAGGGGCTGCGCCACATAAAATGTCACAGCCTCCGGTTTCTAGCTGAGGGTCGTTTCCTGCCCCCACTAGTTTCGGGGACCGGTCTCCCCCTTTGGCCTGACCCCTCCACGCAGGTGGATTCAGGCGTGCGGTGGCGACTCGCCCGTCCGCACCCCTGGGATCCCTTCATTCCTCGTTCCTGGAGCCTTCTCCGCTCCTCTTCCTTCCTTCTCCCTCTTCCAGGCCTGGGACTCTGTTACTAGGCCCGCCTCCGGAGCAGAGCTCATGCAGAGCCCCTGCTCCCTGCCACTTCTGCTCAGACTTCTCTGCACTGAACTAAGATGGTGCCCACCTTTTATACTCCCTTCTCAATGCACCCAGGAACTGCTTCCTCCCTGCTCCTGCACTACAGGGTTCCCCTTCCTCAGTGTTCCCTCCCCCCACTCCAGCCAGGGACAGGGACTGTCGTGCCCATCTCAGAGGCATATTGGTCGCCCTGCCCCACGGCAATGTGGTGTAATGCATGCAGGTGTCGGGTCCTGATCCACACTCCATCCTTACCTGAGAGTGAGATATCACACCTCTGGGTGAGGTGCAATACCTCTGTAGCAACCGAGCCCTCAGGGTGCTACAGTTCCATTTATCTTCAGCCTAGGTGACGTACTGTGATTAGAGATGAGCGGTGTTCGACTAGAACTGTTCGCCAATCTCAAATTCGAGCTGTTTTGGGCGGTGTTCGAGTTGTTCGACGAACCCGAACGATTTGCAAAAAATTCGGCTGTTCGAGGTTATGTTCGATAACTGTTCGTGCACCAAAAGCGTGTCCTGCATGTCTGGCGCTATTTAGAGCAGAAATCATGCAGGGATTGTCTGCCACTCACTGTAATGCCACAGCCATGGTGGTTGTGGCATTACAATGATTGCCCAAATCGATGGGAACAGTGCCAACAGTGAAACATGAAAAGCCGGCAATTCAGCAGCGGCATACACCGGTACCCGACAATTTAGAACCGAAAGAATAGAGCTTCACACATAGATTACATAGATATAAACATGTCAGCCACATATATACGAAGTACAGTGAAAGTGCTGCTTACTGTACTTGTCATTTAGCGTAAAGGATTTATCAAAAAAAATAATAGTGTTTTCATGCACTGTCTCTTTAAAAAAGCCGGCCAGCAATTCAGCAGGGTACCCGACAATTTATAACAGACAGAATAGAGCTTCACACATAGATTAGATAGATAGAAACATGTCAGTCACATATATATGAAGTACAGTGACAGTGTTGATTACTGTACTTGTCATTTAGTGTAAAGGATTTATTTAAAAAAATAATATTGTTTTCATGCACCGTCTCTTTAAGATAGCCGGCCGGCAATTCAGCAGCGGTACCCGACAATTTATAACAGACAGAATAGAGCTTCACACACAGATTAGATAGATAGAAACATGTCAGTCACATATATATGAAGTACAGTGAAAGTGTTGGTTACTGTACTTGTCATTTAGTATTAAAATAAAGGATTTATTATTAAAAAAATTGGTGTGGGGTTCCCCTTAATTTTAGGCTCTAGCGGAGGTTAAGCAGACGGCTGGGGCAGATGTTTGAAGCCTGGGAAGGGGGTAATACCCACGGAGCTTCCCAGGCTACTAATATCAGCCCCCAGCTGAATACATAGCCTTTACTAGCTATTAAAATGGGGGACCCCCCAAAAAAAATGACGTGGGGTCCCCCCTAATTTAATAGCTAGCAAAGGCTAGGCAGACAGCTGGGGGCTGATATTAATAGCCCAGGAAGGGAGCCATGAATATTGGCCCCCTCCCAGGCTAGAAACACCAGCCGTCAGCCGCCCCAGAAATGGCGCATTCATAGGATGCGCCAATTCTGGCACTTAGCCTCGCTCTTCCACGCTGCCCTGGTGCGGTGGCAGGGGGTAATAGGGTTGGGGTTGATGTCAGCTTATAATGCCAGCTGACATCAAGCCCAGGTTAGTAATGGAGAGGCGTCTATAAGACACCCCCATTACTAACCCCATAATAAACACCCAGAATAAAGTCCTTTAATTGAAATAAAGACACAATCCTTTATTGTTCTAAATTAAACCATACTTACCATCACGCCCATTCAAACTGAAGCCAACGATCTCCTGCATCTTCTGGCGCTGTACCCAACTCATCCAGGGCCCTGGTGCGGTGGCTCACTGGGTAATAAAGGGGTTAGGGCCAGCTTGGTATTATCAGCTGGCCCCAAGCCCAAAATTCATGGGGTCACGCCAGTATTAGACATGACCGCCATGAATTTCTAGTAAAGTATTTAAAAAAAACACAACACCCAGAAAAAAGTCCTTTAATTGAAATAAACACACAATTCTTTATTGTTCTAAATTAAACCATACTTACCATCACACCCATTCCAGCTGAAGAAAACGATCTCCTGCAATAAAAGAAAAATAATAAACCAACCTCATCCTTACCTTTCCATGGTTCCCATGACAGCTTCAGCTCTGCTACATCGAGATGACTGGCTGGACCGCAGCAGAAAGCTGCCATCCAGCCTGTCATCCCGCGGACACTGAGAAGCGCAGGCATGCTTGCGCTCCTCACTGTCTCGCTGTGACGGCATCCAGATGAGCCGAGGTCATGTCCAATGAACTCGGCTCACCTCATGCACGTCACTGACAGCGTGGGAAAATTCTCCTGCACTCAGCGCTTCAGCGTGAGAATTTTCCCACGCTGTCAGTGACGTGCATGAGGTGAGCCGAGATCATTGGACATGATCTCGGCTCATCTGGATGCCGTCACAGCCAGACACTGAGGAGCGCAAGCATGCCTGCGCTTCTCAGTGTCCGCGGGATGACAGGCTGGATGGCAGCGTTCTACTGCGGTCCAGCCTGTCATCTCGATGTAGCAGAGCTGGAGCTGTCCTGGGAACCATGGAAAGGTAAGGATGAGGTTGCTTTATTATTTTTCTTTTATTGCAGGAGATCGTTGGCTTCAGCTGGAATGGGCGTGATGGTAAGTATGGTTTAATTTAGAACAATAAAGAATTGTGTGTTTATTTCAATTAAAGGACTTTATTCTGGGTGTTTGTGTTTTTTTTAACTTTGACTATGGGGTTAGTAATGGGGGTGTCTTATAGACGCCTCTCCATTACTAACCTGGGCTTGATGTCAGCTGGCATTATAAGCTGACATCAACCCCAGCCCTATTACCCCACTGCCACCGCTACAGGGCAGTGGAAGAGCGAGGCTAAGTGCCAGAATTGGCGCATCCTATGGATGCGCCATTTCTGGGGCGGCTGACGGCTGGTGTTTCTAGCCTGGGAGGGGGCCAATATTCATGGCACCCTTCCTGAGCTATTAATATCAGCCCCCAGCTGTCTGCCTAGCCTTTGCTAGCTATTAAAATAGGGGGGACCCCACGTCATTTTTTTGAGGGGGTCCCCCATTTTAATAGCTAGTAAAGACTAGGTATTCAGCTGGGGGCTGATATTAGTAGCCTGGGAAGCTCCGTAGGTATTACCCCCTTCCGAGGCTTCAAACATCTGCCCCAGCCGTCTGCTTAACCTCCGCTAGAGCCTAAAATTATGGGGAACCCCACGCCAATTTTTATTTTAATAAATCCTTTATTTTAACACTAAATGTCAAGTACAGTAACCAACACTGTCACTGTACTTATTATAAATGTGACTGACATGTTTCTATCTATCTAATCTATGTGTGATGCTCTATCTTTCTGTTCTAAATTGTCGGGTACCGCTGCTGAATTGCCGACCGGCTTTTTTAAAGAGACAGTGCATGAAAACACTATTATTTTTTTAAATAAATCCTTTACACTAAATGACAAGTACAGAAAGCAACACTGTCACTGCACTTCATATATATGTGACTGACATGTTTCTATCTATCTAATCTATGTGTGAAGCTCTATTCTTTCTGTTCTAAATTGTCGGGTACAGATGCTGAATTGCCGGCCGGCTTTTTTAAAGAGACGGTGCATGAAAACACTAATATTTTTTTTAATAAATCCTTTACACTAAATGACAAGTGCAGTAACCAACACTGTCACTGTGCTTCTTATATGTGTGACTGACATGTTTCTATCTATCTAATCTATGTGTGATGCTCTATTCCTTCTTGTCTAAATTGTCGGGTACCGGTGTATGCCGCTGCTGAATTTGCCGGCCGGCTTTTTTAAAGAGAGTGTCTTCTGAGCAGTTTGTCAGCTTTTGGACACCTTTGCAGGTGTTTTCTATGTGTTTCTATGTGTTTTTGTTTGCCTGCCATTGGTTTTAACGGTGTTCGACGGTGTTCTAAGGTGTTCGACGAACAGTTCGACGAACAGTTCCTCGAACATCCCGGTGTTCGACGAACCGAACCGAACCCGAACACTACGGGGGTGGCTCAACACTAATTGTGATACAGGGCCGTGATTTTGGCTATAAAAGGGTCCCCTAGACCCCTACCCCAAGCTTTTTAAGAGAATCATATATGGCGTGCCAGGAGACTCTATGGAATGCTTTCTCAGCATCCAACGAGAGTATCTAATTACAAATTTTTAACTGCATCTAGCCCAGGAAATACTTTGTGCCTAGTAGCAGTGTCTGAAAGTCAGCGAATTATCCCGGCTGTTAAGCAAGCTACACCACCTGTAGTTTGGACACTTAATTTTTTCAAAGGAAATGCTTCGGGACCACGGGATACTCAGTGAAGAGCATCAGGAGGCACCCCAAGGCATAGGTCCTGGGACTGGCAGTAGGATGCCTTGCGGTGGACAGCCGAGCTCGATCCTTATAAAAGCTTTTTAACTGCAGCAGCTTTAGTGGACGCTACTGGAGCTGGAATTACGCGGCTGCTGGCATGAGACTTGCCCTCCAATAGATCCTTGTAAATGGATTTAAAGTGTATTCATTCAAATTAGAGAGACAATTTAAATTAAAAAGCTTAGAGCTGCCTCCACCACAGGGGGGCTCGCTCGACCCACCAACGGACAGGCACCAGTATTGGGAGAGGGGGGCTGGCCGTCAGGGTTCACCACGGCTCTGGCACAAACCCGGCGACACGGAGGTGGCACGGGCAGGAGCGGACTGAACGTGTCGGCTTCTCACTTTTTGGATTTTAGAAGGGCATGACATGCCTATATCTGTGTCTCCCCCTCCTTTTACTCCTCCACCTCTTTTCTTTTCGCATGACTATATGTACTTGTCACTTTTCCATGTGTTAGTTGTGTCTTCTGAGCAGTTTGTCAGCTTTTGGACACCTTTGAAGGTGTTTTCTTTGTGTTTCTATGTGTTTTTGTTTGCCTGCCATTGGTTTTAATGGTGTTCGAAGGTGTTCGACGAACAGTTCGACGAACAGTTCGGCGAACACACGGGTGTTCGATGAACCGAACCGAACTCGAACACTACGGGGGTGGCTCAACACTAATAAAGAGCTCCTGTGTATAATGGCACTTAAAGAAAAATAAATAAAAATATATCTAAGAAATGTTTAATAGGTTAGGGTAGAATAGGGCCAAAAGAGTCTACCTTGTTGTGATGGCAGGCTTAAAAAATCTTTTGGCCAAAACAAAAGCTGATGGCTATGTATGTGATATGATGTTCAATGGGAACTGTTAATGTTTGATTGGTGAGGACGGGGTGCAGAAGTGGAGTTTTTCCAAGAGTGAGCGGTGGGACTGTGGAAGGTTTGAGGGGTGGAGGTGGAGTCTCAAGGGGTCCCGAAAATGTTGCCAGTATGGGGCCCTGAAATTTCTAGTGGCAGCCCTGGTTCGAACAGTTATCTTGTTAGTTTCACTGTAACTTTAAAAACTTTAAAAGTGTCTTAAAGGATTTGAAAACAAGTCTGATTTCTTCCAGATGCATCAAGTACACGTCTGCATGGGTTGTATCTCATATTACAGCAAAGATCTATTGATGTGAATGTCCTGTGTTGTAATACTACATGCGTCCTTTAGACAGATGTGACACTTATTTTTAGAAGAAAGCAGTCTTATAATTATATCAGTATTTATCATAATAATAATAATGATTATTAATGATATAGGACTGCTTTCTTCAAAAATCAGTGCCACGTGTTATTATTCTTATTTTCTTATTACTACAGTATTTAGAAGCACAGTGGACATTTTCCTTTTTATCTCTGGAAAACCCGTAATTTCCTCTTCAAACAGACAACAGCTGGTAAAAGCTTGCTGGTTCTTGATGCTTTTGTGATACGTAGCTTTTGGGCAGCATTACCAATAAGGCAAAAGAATGAACATAGATGACATTTGATGTTCTCCTTATCTTAGACAGTCATAACAAGCTCTGTGTAGGTCTAACAAGCTATGAACCTATTAATATGTCAAGTGCGTGTATTTCCTAGGTATTCCTCTGCACGCTGAACTGAACAACTTCTTTAGGATTGACATTTAGAAAGGAAATAAATAAAGTACAAGAATACAACTGAAAATAGTACAAAGACAACTAACACAAGTGATTGCTTACTCAGAGAAATGAAGAATCTATTCCAAGAAGAGTGAGATAAACTCCTTTTCAATCTTACAGTCCCATTCCTTTATTCTACCAAGGTGACACTAGAAAACAGGAAAAATCTGTGATTAATCTTGATTCATTGTTAAAAATGTCTTTTTATACAGTAAAATGGTTATATTGGGAAAGCATAGTCTTATTTGAGAATCTAATTGAAATTGAGAAATTTCATACACTTTAGTTATTTTTATTTAACTACCATTCATTATAAAAACTAAAATACTTTTCAGCAACTTATATAATGATGTATTCCTAAATAGCAAGACTTTGCCAATATATTCAGTAGACCTCAACCTAATATTGAGGATGTAAACAACAGTACCCAAATTTTTAGCCAGAGGAGAAAATGTCTGGCACTACTATTTGTATTCCAATATGTATGGTAACTTAGAAAATGTAACCAGGTGATCGGTGCTTCCATATAGATAAAATGGAGAATAGAAAACTCACCAAAAATTAAAAGGTATTTATTAACAACAGTATCACAATTCATTTTGGTTGTGCTCATTCAATCATGGATGTGTCTATATAAATCTGCTGTATTGTTAAAATTCTCATTCTTTTGATGAAGGCTGGACACAGCTGAAACCTGTATTAGCACTGTTCTTAATAAATACCTTTTAATTTTTGGTGAGCTTGCTACTTTCCAGTTTACCGTATGGGAGTGCTGATCACCTGGCTTTATTTTCTATGATTGTCTTCTGCTGGAACTCTCCTTGGAAGAGGCTCCTGCAGCTCACCAGGTTGGCTGCATCTGGGTGTTGGCCAATGGAGATAGCCCAGGGTACTTTAGATGGGATTTTTAATGACAAGGTAATTCTTGATACATATACAAAGGTATATTTAAAAAACTTTCAAGGTATCCAGTCTAGTCTTGTATGTAGTTTTGCAAGGGCAAAACTGCTGACAAACTACCTTTAAAATATATAAAGGTGATAGAGTTGAGTGCCCCACTTACAGAACAGTCAGAATCCATTTAAAGAACAGGATGAGACAATCAATTCAATGCTTATCAAATTCATGTAGAACTTTTTAGAACTCGCTGCAGCTACAAAATTCGAACAATTTGAGATTTGCTTTACAGCCATTATACACATTCCAAAAGATTGCATCAGCCAGACAATGCTCATATGACTACTGGTGCTGTCAGTCAGGTTTCCCCATAATACTTTGCAGTAGTCACATCCGATGTTATAGTACAGCCATTCAGGAGGGGCTACCACTAGCTGAATAAAAGCAAGTGCAGCAGTCATTTTGGGGTGAATCTGGATTAGTGAAATGATGTAAGAGCTTATAGCTTTACAAAAGAAATAGTAAGAGAAAACCATAAAACAGTGAAAAAATTCTATAAATATTATGTGCTGTACAACAGTAATAGTGAAGAAGAATAGTCTATGAAGAAAAGAGAATGATATAGAGATTCAATTCATAGTCAGAGCTGGCAGCGATTGATCATAGTGCTAACTATATGTATCACAGTGATACATAGTAATACTGTGGCCTGTTTTGCCATTGTTGTTTTTTATGGGCATTTATCTATCATTTCTTGTTCAACTGATTTTTTGGGTGGAGGGTCATTGTGATTGAAAACAGTGTGTAAGGTGGCAGGGGTCAGGTCCTGTATGGGAACTATGTGCAGCCGAGGTATTTTGAGTCAGTGATGTGAAACCTGGAAAAGCAGGCTCCAGCATTGATAGCATTGAGAGGGTTGTTTTAATGGGCCCAGATTTTTGAGTTTGGGTTTTAGAAATGGCCACTAGAGCTGAGAGTGATTGGCCATTCCTATATCTCCACCTCCAGGTTTTTGAGCAGCCCATGTAAAACAGCCGGGGCTGACTCACTGGGTTCTGTGTATACAGGTGGAAAGACCCAGTGTGTGCTAATCGGTCTTTGCAAGAGGCTATAAGTTTGGATCTGCTTCGAACTGGTGAATACGCTATGTGTTCTTTTACTGCTGTTAAGGACTATTTTGTTTCTTTTGGTTTATCTTTATGCAGGAAGAAAAGGCTGTTTTGATTTCCCCATATGCTACAAAATTTATGAACTTCAATGAATCTGTCTCTTTTGCACTTTATAACTGTGTGCCTATATAAACCCTAGCGACCACCAAAGAGACTAAATCCCTACAAGTGGTAAAAGAAAAAGTGGCAATCACAATGGATGGGGTAATGTAAAAGAAAAGAAAAAAAATACCACAGCATCTGTCAGCAAGAATGTGGGAGCCACAAGTATTAGTACTAAATGTAATGTTCAATTGTTCTCTTTGACTCCGAAAAACATATTAATGTAAAAGAAGTGGGGGATGTTATGGACTATATGGCACCTGATGTTACCTATGACAGTGAAAAAGTTATTTTGAGTCACTGTAGTGCACATTCCTCATCTTCAGCCACAATAACAGTTAATCTTCTTAACAACTATCAGCTAATTCAGGAATGATGATAATAACAGCACCTGGGATTCAGATCTGGTGATGAGGAAACTACGTAGTTAGAGGGGGAGGGTGGTTGCATCAGCAATTAACAGCAGAGCTGTTGTATGACTAAAAGATCTTCTGTGGGTAGATCTGCTTCTCATGTGGTCACCTCAGGAAGAGGTGAGGTGCAAATGCTGTTGGTGAAGGAGGCTTAACAGTACCTAAAAGCCCATGATGATAATGAGGCCCATCTGAGGTCACAGTCATGGTGATAGTGAGGTCCATCTGTGGTCATCTTGGGTGGATAATTTTTTTTTCTGTGATTGAGGAGGACCAATCAGTTGCAGTTTGCAGGCTGTACAGGATGTAAATAAACCATTAACATCCCAGTACTACCACTTTTTGTCAGCAAATAAAGCGGCATCACCTGCTTACGTGGGAAAAGTAAAATGACCTGTAATATGAGCAGGGCTCAGGTTTTCTGCCTCTTTGTATTCATCTTCATATTTCTAGTACCCATGTGGCATCTTCAAGTGGTTCCTGGCCATTGTCATCATCACCATCATCACTCTCATCTACTACTTTCCATACTCTTCCACCTCTTCCTCTGTTGCATTGTCAGTTAACCAAACAAGTGCCAGGGAAACAATTGTCCAGTCATCCAATTGTATTGAAACTAAACTCCTACATGTCCTAGATCACCACAGTTGCTGACATAACACCTGGATTGCACTGCCTTTTGCAAAATGATGGCATGGACTCAGCCTTGATGGAGGATACTTAGTCACCAATATGCCTTGAAGAAAGCCACCCCTGCCTTTTACTCTGATGTGGCAGAGAGCTACTTGATATTGTTGCTGTGCTGCAAGGTGCACTCCACCATTGACAGCAGAAATTATGACCAGGGTCATTATATGTCTTAATAGCTATTGAACCACCCGTTCTACGCCCGGGTGGCGAGCATTTTTATTGGTATATGGTCTCCCATGCTGGTATGTGCTGCCCCCATCCTGTCCCCACCATCCAATCCCGGTATGTGTGGCTCCCCTCATCCCCGATCCCGGTATGTGTGGCTCCCCTCATCCCCGATCCCGGTATGCGTGGCTCCCCTCATCCCCGATCCCGGTATGCGTGGCTCCCCTCATCCCCGATCCCGGTATGCGTGGCTCCCCTCATCCCCGATCCCGGTATGCGTGGCTCCCCTCATCCTCGATCCTGGTATGCGTGGCTCCCCTCATCCTCGATCCCGGTATGCGTGGCTCCCCTCATCCCGATTCCGGTATGTGTGGCTCCTCTCATCCCCATTTCCGGTATGCGTGGCTCCCCTAATCCCCCATTTCCGGTATGCGTGGCTCCCCTCATCCCCATTTCCGGTATGCGTGGCTCCCCTCATCCCCATTTCCGGTATGCGTGGCTCCCCTCATCCCCATTTCCGGTATGCGTGGCTTCTCTCATCCCCATTTCCGGTATGCGTGGCTCCCCTCATCCCCATTTCCAGTATGCGTGGCTCCCCTCATCCCCATTTCCGGTATGCGTGGCTCCCCTCATCCCCATTTCCGGTATGCGTGGCTCCCCTCATCCCCATTTCCGGTATGCGTGGCTCCCCTCATCCCCATGTCCGGTATGCGTGGCTCCCCTCATCCCCATTTCCGGTATGCGTGGCTCCCCTCATCCCCATTTCCGGTATGCGTGGCTCCCCTCATCCCCATTTCCGGTATGCGTGGCTCCCCTCATCCAAATTTCCGGTATGCGTGGCTCCTCTCATCCCCATTTCCAGTATGCGTGGCTCCCCTCATCCCCATTTCCGGTATGCGTGGCTCCCCTCATCCCCATTTCCGGTATGCGTGGCTCCCCTCATCCCCATTTCCGGTATGCGTGGCACCACTCATCCCCAATCCTGGTATACGTGGCACCCCTCATCCCTATCCTGGTGAGTATGGTTTACCCCTTCCTGGTATGCATGGCACCCTATCCCTCACTCCCAATCCCGGTATGCGTGGCTCCCCTCACCCCCAATCCCGGTATGTGTGGCACCCCTCACCCTCCAAATCCTGGTATGCGTGGCACCCCTCACCCCCCAATCCTGGTATGTGTGGCCTCCTCAACCCCCCAATCCTGGTATGTGTGGCCTCCTCAATCCCCCATTCCTGGTATGTGTGGCCTCCACAATCCCCCATTCCTGGTATGTGTGGACTCCTCAATCCAAGTATACTGGTATGTGTGGCCTCCTCAATCCCCTAATCCCTGGTATGTGTGGCCTCCACAATCCCCCATCCCTGGTATGTGTGGCCTCCTCAATCCCCCATCCCTGGTATGTGTGTCACCCTCAATCCCCTAATCCCTGGTATGTGTGGCCTCCTCAATCCCCCATCCCTGGTATGTGTGGCCTCCTCAATCCCCTAATCCCTGGTATGTGTGGCCTCCTCAATCCCCTAATCCCTGGTATGTGTTGCCTCCTCAATCCCCCATCCCTGGTATGTGTGGCCCCATAAATCCCCTAATCCCTGGTATGTGTGGCCTCCTCAATCCCCCATCCCTGGTATATGTGGCCTCCTCAATCCCCCATTCCTGGTATGTGTTGCCTCCTCAATCCCCCATTCCTGGTATGTGTGGCCTCCACAATCCCCCATCCCTGGTATGTGTGGCCTCCTCAATCCCCCATTCCTGGTATGTGTTGCCTCCTCAATCCCCCATTCCTGGTATGTGTGGCCTCCTCAATCCAAGTATCCTGATATGTGTGGCCTCCACAATCCCCTAATCCCTTGTATGTGTGGCCTCCTCAATCCCCTAATCCCTGGTATGTGTGGCCTCCACAATCCCCCATCCCTGGTATGTGTGGCCTCCTCAATCCCCCGTCCCTGGTATGTGTGGCCCCCTCAATCCCCTAATCCCTGGTATGTGTGGCCTCCTCAATCCCCCATCCCTGGTATGTGTGGCCTCCTCAATACCCTAATCCCTGGTATGTGTGGCCTCCTCAATCCCCCATCCCTGGTATGTGTGGCCTCCTCAATCCCCTAATCCCTGGTATGTGTTGCCTCCTCAATCCCCCATCCCTGGTATGTGTGGCCCCCTAAATCCCCTAATCCCTGGTATGTGTGGCTTCCTCATCCCCCATTCCTGGTATGTGTGGCCTCCTCAATCCCCCATCCCTGGTATGTTTGGCCCCCTCAATCCCCCATTCCTGGTATGTGTTGCCTCCTCAATCCCTCATTCCTGGTATGTGTGGCCTCCACAATCCCCCATCCCTGGTATGTGTGGCCTCCTCAATCCCCCATTCCTGTTATGTGTGGCCTCCTCAATCCCCAAATCCTGGTATGTGTAGCCTCCTCAATCCAAGTATCCTGGTATGTGTGGCCTCCTCAATCCCCCATCCCTGGTATGTGTGGCCTCCTCAATCCCCCTTTCCTGGTATGTGTGGCCTCCACAATCCCCCATCCCTGGCATGTGTGGCCTCCTCAGTCCCCCATTCCTGGTATGTGTGGCCTCCTCAATCCCCAAATCCTGGTATGTGAAGCCTCCTCAATCCAAGTATCCTGGTATGTGTGGCCTCCTCAATCCCCCATCCCTGGTATGTGTGGCCTCCTCAATCCCCCATTCCTGGTATGTGTGGCCTCCACAATCCCCCATCCCTGGTATGTGTGGCCTCCTCAATCCCCCATTCCTGGTAAGTGTGGCTTCCTCAATCCCCCAATCACTGCACACATAAAACAATAGACAATTATACTCACCTTCCTTCCTCACCTCTACTCCAGCGCTGCGTCCTGTCTGCAGCAGCTCATGTCGGCATCTGAGCAGCGTGCGCTCTCAGAAGTCGAGGTGAGCTGCTGCCGGCACATTCATTCTTCTCCATGCCGGGACTATGGGCGTGGAGAAGCGGAATATGCTTTCTCTTTAGCGGCGGCCACTGACAGCAGGAGCCGGGGCTCAGCGCTCCTCCGTGCCCGCTACTAAAGAGAATGAATATTCCGTCTTCTCCACGCCCATGGGAGTGGCCTCAGAAGGAATATTCATGTCCCTTTAGCAGCGGGCACATGTGGTAGCTGCAGCTACTGCGTGTGCCCCGCTCCTCTACAGCCGCAACCCGCTCCTCTGCCGCTGCAACCTCCTACTCACCTATCCTCCTCATTCCCATGCTGCTTGGGGTCCTCACGGGCCCCCTCCGGCCACAGGCCCGGGCCCCATAGCAGTGGCTGTCTTACCTGTAACGGCTGGATGCGGTCTTCTGTCTGGAGCCAGACTGCGCGTCACGCATGCGCAGTCTATCGAGGCTTCGGACAGAGACACGCTTCTGCCGTTATATTATAGATATGGCCCATTGAGTAATTGTTTTTAATGGCAGATATGAAGTACTGCAAGAAGACCAGGTGATGACTGGGGATGCCTCTATATAAGATAGGGTTTATATACCTATATACCTTCTCTACGTCCTCCTTAATGGACATCTCTCTGTCACCATCAGCAACTAAGGAAACAGTAACTGAAGGGAGAAGCACACAATGAGGTAAAACCCTAATATAGGAGACAGTAAAAACAAAAGGTTTGCTCACCTTGGGTGGTTGTGTGAAGACACAACCACTATAAAGGTTTAGATAACCATCTGCCGCTGCCCAGTGACTGGGTGAAAGATCCGCCAGATGAAATTTACCAAAGAAGTATAAAAACACGTTTAAAAATTGGCTGCTCTGCTGGAAAGAAGCCTCTTACTGCGACATTCTTAGAAGTACAAGTATCATGGGTAAAAAACAGTGGTTTTTACACTTGATAAAGATGCCAGTGCGGCATTGAAATGCTTAACGGATAATAGAGAACCTTCTAAGAATATCGCAGCAAGAGATTGATTTGCAGCAGCGTAGCCAATTTTTAAACGCATTACTTTGAAGGCTTTTCAATTCCACAAAGCAACTATACGTAGAGTATGTACAAGGTGAGCTGATTCACTCCTGTGCGTGGCACTCAATATGTATACAAAATGTCTTTCTCTTTTTGATATGATTCACTTTATTAATGTTCTTGCTGCTAACATTAACCACAATTTGTAATATTTTTTTTTTATCTCTACAAATAATTTTACATTAGTCAATAGTCATATAAATTCTAATCTAGAACAAATCAATTTACTCATCTCAGCTTCGGAGGAGGTAAAGATTTTTTTTTCATCATAGATGAATCTATAATAGTTAAGAATATTACATATGTGGAGGGAGATTTCTAGTTGCTTTAGATTACTAAACATTGAATATGTGCTCGATGTTTATTGAGACAGATATACATTATTATTGTTATTTCAGTTTAATTCAATTGTAAAATATGATCTCCTTAATATGTGTAGGATTTATGAAGCTGAAACTGAGCAGAATGCCAAACACATGTTCCCCCTAGATTACCCATTTCTGTTAAAAGCATACTTTTCAAAAAAAAAAATACAATCTTGGAGATTAAATCGGGATGGCAAATAAAATGAAGGCATGAGACAAGTTCCCCATTTCTATAAACTTTAAAACAAATAAATTTGTTTTAGAAATTTAAATCAGGAAATGTAATTAATTATACTAAACTTTATATACCTCCTCAATTATGGTACAACTATCATTTGATTTAGAAGCTGAAGTGTGGATTAGGGTTGAGCGAGTATGTTCTGTCCGAGTATGCTCGGGCCGAGCTCCGAGTATTTATAGCTGCTCGGTGATATGGTTGAATCGCTTCCGTGTGCATGATTTGCGACTGTTTGACAGCTTTATTACATGGGAGGAATGTGTAAGAAATAGACATTCTTCACATGTAATAAAGGTGTCAAACAGTCGCAAATCATGCACACAGGAGCGATTCAACCATATCACCGAGCAGCTATAAATACTCAGAGCTCAGCCCGAGCATACTCGCCGAAAGGGTTAATAGAACATAATCGCTCAACACTAGTGTTGATGTATGTACTGCCAGGAGAAAAAAAAAATTGTCTACCCCATAGTGCCTAATCTTACTGAACTGCCCCAATCGACTTCTTCTTCCATTTACCATTTATACTTTTGGACATTAAAGAGAACCTGTCACCAGAAAAAACGCTATTAACTTGCAGATATGGGATTAATCTGCCGGTTAATAGCGTTATTATGCTGACAGGTGCCTGCTCATAGCCTAAGGCTGCAGGGAGAATATGAACTTTAGTCATGGGGGTGGCACCAGCGCAGGTTCAGTCACAGCTCTAAGTATACAGAGTGGCAGCTGTAACTACGCCTCTGGCCCTGACTGAAAGGTGGTGCTAATGCAGAACCATTGTCAATCAGGTCGCTGGGGCGCGGTACCAGCTCAGTATACTTAGAGCGGTGACTGAACCCGCGTCAGCGACGCCCCCATTGCTATGACCATACCCCTCACCCTGACTAACAGACGGTCCCAATGCAGAGCCAGGGTCAGTCAGGGCCGGGGGCATGGTCTCACTCAGGGGGCTGCACCGGCGCTTGCTCAGTCACAGCTCTGAGAATACAGACCTGTGGCTGTAACCATGCCCCTGACATTCGGGCCTGCTGTCAATCAGTGCCCAAAATGCAGTTACAGTCACTGCTCTGTATTCTCAGAGCCGTGACTGAACCGGCGCCACCCCTGTGACTGATGATGGCAGAGCAAAGTACTGTAGTGTGCATGTGCCGGTTTTACGTTTGGGTGATCGATGTTCTTTGGCCTCTCCCAGTGAATGCTCATTACAATACTTTTCTCTGTCCTTAGCAGGGCAAGAGAAGTGCTCCTGCACAGGAGCACAATTGGGGGAAACTGCGTGGATGACGTAGGATGCATCATCCAGATGAAGCAGGGCAGGAGGATGGCTATTTTAGGAAGAGAGGAGGCAACAGAGCAAGACCAGAGGCGCACAACGGAGACCATACCCCACTGTATGTGGGTATAATAAAATGTGCTGTGCAGAGGTGATTGGGGACTTACATACAGCTTAGTAGAATACTGTAAAAGCCTTAAAGTGGTGGCTGTATGTTATATTGGGAAAACCTTGTGACAGGTTCCTTTTAAATCATCCAAGCAATCTATGTCCAAACTGATCTGCTGTCCTTTGATATCTTCCACCTCCATGCTTTACTCCTTCTCTCCTGGTATCTTCACATGGTTGCCAACACATTCTCTTTTTGGGACAATCTGGTTCTTTCACAAAATGTTTTAATGGTCACATTATGCTATTGAAAAACAGAGTAAAGCAAAACAGATATAGCAAGACATGAAGAATGGCCCTAACCAGACTGCAGGAGCTGATCAAAATGTAGAAGACTGCAATGTTTCTCCTAATTCTTTACTAATCTGTTTGGAGTATTTCAACAATATTTACTTACCTGTCCTCTGTTTTCTCCTCTTCTATTGTTCTAATATCTATTTATATTCAGATTTCTTTTACCGCCTCCACTCTCCTTGATGGACATGTGATAACTGGGACTTAGCTGACTACACTTTGCCCCACTTCCTCCTGAATAGGGAGCCTAGCCATATGTGAAAGGAGGTTGACACATTCTCTACCATGAGCATATTAGAGATTGGACCTTGCTGGTTATTAAATCCTCCCCAACAAACACACTTCCTTCCAAACATGGGGAATGGCCGAGCATGTGACAGGAAGTGCTCACATTCTATATACATGTGTTTTTCTGGACATATTCTCATTGAGCTGGTCTTATTTTATATTTTATCACCAACTCTCTCATCAGTGCATGAAGAATGTGACACACTGAACTGAGCTGGAAAGTTACACTGTGCCCCACTTCCTTCTGAATAGGGAGCATGCTCATACATGTGACAGGATGTGAAGATGTGGCACCCTTCTATTACAGTTACCACAGGACCGAAAAGGGTGCATGGACGGACTTCTCCACAAGATGCCCTCATTACATAACAGAAACCTCCACCCTTCCATCTCATACCAGAAGAGGGAGCCCTGTTAGGGATATATATACTGGAGGGTGGAGTTAGGTAGGCAGAGTGTGCTGGCACTAGAGATCAGTGAAGAAGCAGCACGTTAGCTGCTGTGCTAAGGGCCAGCCAATGCCTAAAGCACATGCTGACGCCTGAGGCCCTGGAGTGTGGCTGGAGGCAAGGAGAAGAGAGAGGAGTTGAGGGGGCAGAGGAGCATCTTAAGCTCACCCCAGAACACAAGCCGGACACTGGGTCCGTGCCTACAGGGTCCTCTTCACCCAGTAGGGATAACAGGCATACCAGGAGAATTCCAGACCCCTGGTCAACCTGAAGCTATAATCATTTACAGAACTAGGAACCACAAAGGCCCCAGCGTCCAGGGATAGTGGTAGCCAGAAAAAAGTTCTTACTACCAAGCAGACAGGTGAGAGAGTGAAACAGTACAGAAGCTAGGCCTAGTTTCAGGCTGGTCAGGAGCTTCAGAGAGAGAGAAAGAAACGGATCAGGAGACCTACTACCCGCTCACTGGGGAGAGTCCAGAAGTGCACCCTTCTTCGTAAGTACCCTGGACCATACCTGCCGTTTACACCAGTAAAGGTACAGAAGCAAATCCCCTGTGTGCAAGTCCGTCATTCCCCCTGACCCGATTGGGCCACCTCCCACCTTCATCCCTTTCATCAACCCTGCCCCGGGGGGTAGGCTCCACCTGTGGGGAGCAGAAACATCTCAGCTGCCATCCCATCACCCCCGGAGGTCTGCAGCAGCGCTGGTACCCATTACCGGGGACCACAGGTGGCGTCACGAGACAAAACTGTTGTCCATTCCTTCAAGTAAAAAACCCCTTTTAAAGAGTGACCCCAGGGTACGGGCCCGGGAGCCGACTGCCGTGATATCCCATAGAAGGTCAAAGCCTGGGTACCGAGTTTCCCCCATATCCCCCTGGGCGAGTCATCTCTTCCTGGCATCAAGAACAGGATTTCGTGCCCGTTGCCACCGGGTACTGTGTGCCGTATTTGAACTGTGTTTGAACTGTGGTGAACATCGCCGCCATTACCACGTCGCCACGCGGGAAGAAGAGGGGCATAACCGCAGGAACCAGAGAGGCGTGACCGTTGGTAGCGCTGGATGCCCAAGCCCCGCCTCACTCTCTGACGCCGCACCAGGGAGCGTCAGGTCCTGGAAGGAGACCGCAATCTGCGGAGCTGCGGCCTACCCGATAAAAGCAAAGAAGGTAGGATACGGTTTACTGGGGGGACGCAACCATGGCCGACGAGCAAAACGCCGGAGCACCGGTTAACGCTCTCAAAGCTCAACTCACGCCCGGCGCTGCTCAGGCCGGAGAGGCCGCCCCCACCTGCAGGGGTCGTGACTCCAGTGATACCCATGGCCCTGCCGTACGTCCCCGGAGCGAAATGGCTTCCCCGGTATGACGGCAAACCAGACACCCTGTCTGGGTTCAAGAGAAAAATATGCGGTGTATTGGACATGTACTCAATGGCTGGTAAACAGAGAGCCGCTGCTGTGCTGGGACAATTGGCTGGTGCCGCAGAGCGGGAAGTTGAAACCTGGCCAGCCGCAGACCAGGAATCGATGTCTATTATATTTAAGAGACTGCAAACTGTCTTTGAAAACCGCACTGAGACAGATCTTCGGATGAGGTTCTACCACTGTACCCAGAGACCTGAGGACAGTATCTGGGGCTATGCCTGGCATTTGCAAGAGGCCCTGCGGGCCCTGAAACAGGTTAGTCCAGCCAGCATACATGATGAGGACAAAATGCTGATAGAACAATTCATCCGGGGGTTAAGGTTCCAGGAGGAGAGCAGAACTGTACTGTGGTGGACCTTAGATCATCCAAATGCCACCTTTGACCCCCTGAAGGACATGGCTATTAAGGGCCTTCAGCCCCTGGAAACATCAGACACTGCTATCCAGCTTTACCAGGGTGGGGCCACCCCAATGCCCACAGCACTCAATGCCCCTTCATTAGCGGCTGAGGCAAAAGTGTAAACAGTGTCCCCTAGTTAGCTGGACAGCCTGCGCTCTGAAGTGGGTCAGCTAAGTAAAACCCTGACCACTGTCCTGAGCGCCCTGCAGCTAAGGACGGAGCCCGAGCCGGATGGAAGGATCCTACTCGCCGACAGTCCTGAGGATGTCCCCTGGATGAAGAGGAGAAGGAGGACAATGCCACCCCATGGGAGGACCAACGACCGACCTCGCCCTCCAGGTGAACTCATTTGCTACCGATGCCACAAGGCAGGCCACACCACACGGACCTGTCGTTTAAACGGGCAAACCCTGGGGGCAAGGGCCGACACGCAGGAGTAGATCAACCAGGCCCATCGAGCTGGTATGACAGGTTTGTAGGAGGAAGGCCTTTCCTGTCCATTGTGCTGGACAGCATAGCAACCCCTGCACTACTGGACACCGGGTCACAGGTAACCATCATACCAGATGTCCTCTACAAAAGGTACTGGTCCATAGATGAACTCCACCCGCCAGACCCAAACCTCTCTGTGTATACCTCCAGTGGCCTTCCTCTTAACCTAGTCGGGGTTAAGGACGTGACAGTGAAGGTGAGAAGAGTGGAACTAAAGGACCAAGGACTGATTGTAATAGAGTCTAACCCTGGTGATACAAACCCATATATGATACTTGGTACAAAGGTTATACACAAATTTTTACAAAGGTGTATGATAATCACCCAGCAAAAATGGAGTAACAACAAAATATTAAAATAAATATTTTATTTGAAACATATATAAAAATAAAAATAAAAAGATAAAAGGGAAAGGTACCAATCCAGAGAAGACATAATAGGAGCTTTTAACATTAAAGGGATATAGGATGAATATACCGTACAAAATCAAGCTTACATCATCCTTCAAAAAGATTTCATAATAGAAAATATTTCATACAATTTGATTGATAAAAGGATTGAGTTAATACATCGAGGAAAATCCACTACGATGTTCTTTATAAATATAATCAATAAAGTTTCAACATAATTTGATCACTCAAAAGAATAAAATGATATATGAAGAGCAAAGATATACATAGGTTAACCAATGTGTTCCACATATAAGGGCAAATCACATACAACCACACATCAGATGCAGGAAGCTAAAGCGAAACGTGCGCGTCGGGGCAGGAAGCAGGAGCATCTATAGGTATGGGATTTTATGGATGATTTATTGTAAATCCACTTTTGATGTGTTGATATTAATGTGTGGCATTCCACCTTTATTGGAGGACTCACTTAGACAATAGACATATCAGTTAGAGGGGAATCACATATAGTATTTGGCTGTGTTACTCTATGTGCTTGATGCACGAGAACACTGCTGTGTCCCTGCATCTGATGTGTGGTTGTATGTGATTTGCCCTTATATGTGGAACACATTGGTTAACCTATGTATATCTTTGCTCTTCATATATCATTTTATTCTTTTGATTCATCAAATTATGTTGAAACTTTATTGATTATATTTATAAAGAACATCGTAGTGGATTTTCCTCGATGTATTAACTCAATCCTTTTATCAATCAAATTGTATGAAATATTTTCTATTATGAAATCTTTATGAAGGACGATGTAAGCTTGATTTTGTACAGTATATTCATCCTATATCCCTTTAATGTTAAAAGCTCCTATTATGTCTTCTCTGGATTGGTAACTTTCCCTTTTATCTTTTTATTTTTATTTTTATATATGTTTCAAATAAAATATTTATTTTAATATTTTGTTGTTACTCCTTTTTTGCTGGGTGATTATCATACACCTTTGTAAAAATTTGTGTATAAGATTGTTATTGGGAGTACTGGTACTTTTTTGTACATACGGACTACCTGTGTGAAAACTTGGTACAAATGTTGTTGGTAACTGTTTGGGAGAAGTGTTGTTCTTACTCCAACAGATTGCTGACACTGCTAGACCAGGGCAGAGGAAGGTGCTCCAGAAGGAAATTTGCGCCCTCCTGTATCAGCAACAGGTAAAATTAACAGGTGGTGAGATTGGTAATGTACGGGTGACAGACCAAATACCCATTGTGATTCCCCCACTAAGCGAAATGCTGATTTGATGTAGGGCAGCTATAGGTCTCAAGGGATAGAACTACCAGGCGGTAGTAGAGCCCGTTAACTCAGAGCAAAGACCTACACTCCTAACTGCTAGAGGGGTAGTTGATGTGCGCAATGGGAGGGTACCCGTACGCCTCCTGAATTGTGGGGATCAGGAAGTCAAATTGCCAAGGTACGCCACTGTTGCCAGACTGTATACTGTGAATAATAATGCCATACACACAGTGGAATCCTTGACCCCCCCAGATACGGTGGAGGACAATGACTCCAAAACCCAGCTGGAGGAATGGTGTCAACAGCTCCATGTTGGAACTGACGCCTCTCCTGTCCATCAGTAACACGGTGTCTACCGAGTGGTTCAGGAATATGAACAGGTGTTTAGTAAACACTCACTTGATTTTGGAAGGGTCAAAGGGGTACAACACCACATACCCACAGGTAACCATCCACCCATTAAGGAGTGTTACAGACCCATACCACCAGCACATTACCAAAAAGCAAAAGAAATGTTGCATGACATGAAAAAGGCAGGGGTAGTAAGGGATAGCTGTGGCCCCTGGGCAGCTCCCCTGGTCCTGGTCAGAAAGAAGGACGGTAGCATGAGGATGTGTGTAGATTATAGACAAGTTAATCGAATAACACATAAGGATGCATACCCTTTGCCCCGTATAGAGGAATCACTGGCTGCACTAAAATCTGCCAATTATTTCTCCACATTGGATCTCTCACTAGCGAGTACTGGCAAGTCTCTGTTGCTGAGGAAGACCGGGAGAAGACAGCCTTCACCACCCCGATGGGATTATGCGAATTCAACAGCATGCCATTTGGACTCTGCAACGCACCCGGAATGTTCCAGAGGTTGATGGTTGTTGCTTGGGACACCGGAACTTTGAGACAGTGCTGCTATACCTGGATGACGTTATCGTGTACTCGAGGACGTATGAAGACCATCTAAAGCACCTGGCGGAGGTATTTGAGGCATTGTCCCGGTATGAGATGAAACTAAAACCTTCCAAGTGCCACCTGCTCAAACGGAAGGTACAGTACCTGGGGCACGTAGTCAGCTCAGAGGGGGTAGCACGAGACCCGGAGAAGGTCACAGCCATCCAGAAGTGGCCTGAACCAAGGAACATCAAAGAGGTACGTCAATTTCTGGGACTGGTTGGGTACTACAGGAGGTTCATTAAGGACTACAACAAAAAGGCAGCACCTTTTCAAGATTTCCTAGTAGGACAGTCCAAAAGAGGTAAAAGTCCCCCATTCCAGTGGGGCAAAGAACAGACTGAGTCCTTTGCATTAATGAAGGAAGCCCTAACCGGTGAGGAAATCCTGGCTTACCCCGACTACAGCCAACCTTTCCTGTTATACACAGACGCCAGCAATGAGGGACTGGGAGCTGTGTTGTCCCAGAAGCAAAA
Organism: Phyllobates terribilis; assembly: GCF_046119375.1. Lineage (NCBI taxonomy): Eukaryota > Metazoa > Chordata > Amphibia > Anura > Dendrobatidae > Phyllobates > Phyllobates terribilis. Next base: position 51,321,864 of record NW_027362773.1, read on the forward strand.
CGGCAGAGAAAAAGTAATTGCCTATGCCAGCAGGAAGCTTCGCCCTACTGAGAGGAACCCGGAGAATTACAGTTCCTTCAAGTTGGAGTTCCTGGCCTTGGTCTGAGCTATCACTGAAAGATTCAAACATTACCTAGCCTCAACTAAATTTCCAGCCTTTACCGACAATAACCCCATGACACACCTGGAGACAGCCAGGTTGGGAGCCATGGAACAGAGTTGGGTGGCCAGATTGTCGAATTACCAGTTCACAATCAAGTACCGGGCAGGTCACAAGAACAACAATGCTGATGCCCTGTCAATAATGCCCCACCAGTCGGACACCGAGGATGAAGTGGATGACCTAGAAGAAATTGAATTACCTGCTTTCCACAGAAATGGAATGGTCCATGAGCAACACACCTCCAGAAGACGTCATGGTAAGACGCTAAACCCTTTACCTCATCACAGCTGGAAGGAGACCCAGGACAGTGACCCGGTTGTCAGCCTCATCAAAGGACTGATAACCCAAGAAGGTTCTCACCTGGAGAAGGATGCTCCTCCACAAGCCAAACACCTGTGGAATGAGAGAAGCTGGCTGTTCATCTACAGAGAAAAGCTGTGCAGTATGTATGTCAAACCCAGAACCCATGAGATGGTGTGGCAGAATGTAGTGCCCAGGACGGATATCCAGATGGTGCTAGAGGCCTACCATGACCAAGCAGGTCATTTTGACTGGAAGAAGCTGGAAACCCTGCTGAAGGACCGGTTCTATTGGGTTGGGATGCGGAGTTCCATAGAAAGGTGGTGCCGGAATTGTGGGCCCTGTAGCCTCAGAAGGAAAGACTACGGAAGTCAGAAAGCACCCTTGCAGTCCATCAAAACAACCCAACCACTGGAGATTTTCGCTCTGGATCACATCAAACTTTCACCCAGCAGATCAGGCTATTCCTATGCCCTGACCATGGTGGATCACTATTCCTGGTTCCTGGTGGTAGCCCCTGTCAAGGATCTGACAGCAGAAACTGCAGCAAGAACATTCCAAACCTACTTCTGCAGGCCCCATGGATACCCAGATAAGGTGCTAACAGATCAAGGCCCTGCCTTTGAAGCTGAGCTGTTTAAAGAATTCTGTCACCTGTACGGATGCAAGAAGATCCGGACTACACCATATCATCCTCAGACCAACGGTATGTGCGAGAAAATGAATAACATCGTCATTGACCTGTTAAAAACCCTACCTTTGGCAGAAAGGAACCAGTGGCCAGACATGCTACCTGACCTGGTGGACCTGTATAACCACATACGTATGAGTTCTACTAATTGTGCCCCAGCGTATCTCATGAGAGCAAGACTCGGAAAATTGCCCATGGACCTGGAACTCGGAGTGGTAAAGCCTGTTGCAGATATGTCCACTGAAGATTGGGACACAAATCGGCAAGAGCAGTACAGGAAAGTACAGGCCTGTGTTGAAGACAGCCTAAACAATGTAAGGGAAAGACAAGAAGACCAATATAACAAGCATGCACCAGCAGAACCCTTGGCACCCAGAGAAATAGTGCTAAAGAGGAAAAGAAGAGATCACAAGCTCGAAGACCAGTGGGAAAGAGAGCCCTACACCGTGTTAAATTCCAGATTTGACAACACCAAAACCTGCCTGATCAGCAAGGATGGAGGTAGGACAACCACAACAGTCTCAAGAGACCACTTGAAATTGTGCCCAGGTCTACTGAAGACAGAGGAGGAAGAAGTACCTCTTATAATACCGGAAAAACCCAAGGAAGATGTAGTTCATACAGTTCTATGAGACTTCCCCGCGGACTGGCCTCAACTCGATGGAGCAGTTATCATACCGGTGATACACTTCTGTCAGCCACTAGAAGAACCTCCACCACAAGAAGAACCTGTGAACACCCTAGAAGAATCTGCTCAGGAACAGAAAGAGTCCCCAGTAAGAGGAGGATCACCAGTTGAAGCAGAGCCTGAGGGTCCAGCAAACAGTGCACTTGCCAGTCCTATAGAGATGTTGAGGCAGTTCTATAACTTACCCGCACGTAGACCTAATAGGTTAGCGGATAGTGCATGCACAGACACCAGTATCACCCCAGTGCTACATAGATCCACACGCAGCACACAAGGCCAAATCCCTACCAGGTATAGGGAATAAGGTACAAAATGCCTATAGTGTAAATAGCTATCCGGAAGGGTATAGCATTGTTTGTGTGAGCTGAAAAATTTATATGTGTGCATTTAGTTACCCGTAAGGGAATAAAGAACTTGCAGGCTGAAGACTGTGAGCAGCCGAGAACTGTCCATTGTAAATAGTTGCACTTATAAAAGTGCCCCCTATTGGTTTTATATTAAAAGACCACTGAACAAATGCCTGTTTGGCGTGGCCGAAGACGTGGTCCAACACCTGGATCACTTATGCCCTGATGCCACACCCAGGGCCTACGTTGAGGGTTTTCAGATGGGTCCCTCATGCTGCTCATGTTGCACCTTCACCACTGAGATGGACACCTATTTATGGGACTCACTGTAACTTTGAAAAGCTGTTTGAAAATCTTCTGTGTGTTATTGTCATTATAATTGTAATTATTGTTGTTACCTGTTTTACAAAAAAATGCTTCAGTCCAGGAGTACTGAGTTGTACTAGGGGGGAATGTGGCACCCTGCTATTACAGGTACCACAGGACCCAAAAGGGTGCATGGACGGACTTCTCCACAAGAGGCCCTCATTACATAACAGACACCTCCACCCTTCCACCTCATACCACCAGAGGGAGCCCTGTAAGGGATATATATACTGGAGGGTGGAGTTAGGTAGGCAGAGTGTGCTGGCACTAGAGACAAGTGAAGAAGCAGCACGTTAGCTGCTGTGCTGAGGGCCAGCCAAGGCCTAAAGGACATGCTGACGCCTGAGGGCCCGGAGTGTGGCCGGAGGCAAGGAAAGAAGAGAGGAGTTGAGGGGGCAGAGGAGCATCTTAAGCTCACCCCAGAACACAAGCCGGACACCGGGTCTGCACCTACAGGGTCCTCTACACCCAGTAGGGATAACCGGCATACCAGGAGGATTCCAGAGCCCTGGTCAACCTGAAGCTATAATCATTTACAGAACTAGGAACCACGAAGGCCCCAGCGTCCAGGGATAGTGGTAGCCAGAGAAAAGGTCATACTACCAAGCAGACAGGTGAGAGAGTGAAACAGTACAGAAGCTAGGCCTAGTTCCAGGCTGGTCAGGAGCTTCAGAGAGAGAGGAAGAAACAGATCAGGAGGCCTACTCCCCTCTCACTGGGGAGAGTCCAGAAGTGCACCCTTCCTACTAAGTACCCTGGACCATACCTGACGTTTACACCAGTAAAGGTACTGTAGCGAATCTCCTGTGTGAGTGTCCGTCATTTACTTTCATCAACCCTTCCCCAGGGGGCCCGCTCCGCCTGTGTGGAGCAGAATCATCTCAGCTGCCATCCCATCACCCCCGGAGGTCTGAAGCAGTGCTGGTACCCATTACCGGGAACCACAGGTGGCGTCACAAGATAAAACTGTTATTCATCCCTTCAAGCAACAAATCCCTTTTAAAGAGTGACCCCAGGGTATGGGCCTGGGAGCCGACTGCCGTGACATCCCACAAAAGGTCAAGGCATGGGTACCGAGTTTCCCCCATATCCCCCTGGGCGAGTCAAAGACATTCCCCATGTGTGTCTTATACCAGTGTCTTCTACATGTATGGAGACAAGGTTACAGCCACATTTAAAGTGCCTAAATATTGTGATATAGTAAACAATAGTGTATAGTATATACAGGCACTATAGTTAGGCAAAAGAGTGTCTATATCAAGACAATACACCTAGTGCATATGTCGCGCCCAGGGTGATACGGGGGTTACTCGGTACCCGGGCCTTGACCTTCTGTGGGATGTCACGGCAGTCGGCTCCTGGGCCCGTACCCTGGGGTCACTCTTTAAAAGGGGGGTTTTTAGTATTTTTAGTTTGTCTCGTGACGCCACCTGTGGTTTCCGGTAATAGTTACTGGCGCTGCTGCAGACCTCCGGGGGTGATGGGATGGCAGCTGGGATGATTCTGCTCCCCACAGGCGGAGCGGGCCCCCGGGGCAGGGTGGATGGATGGGATGCAGGTGAGAGATGGCCCGGTCGGGTCAGGGGGAATGATGGGCACGCACACAGGGGATTCACTTCAGTACCTTTAATGGTGTAATGGCAGGTATGGTCCAGGGTACTTGCTAGGAAGGGTGCACTTCAGGACTCTCCCTAGCGAGAGGGGTATAAGGCCTCCTGATCCGTGTCTCCCTCTCTCTAAGCTTCAGGCCAGCCTGGAACTTGGCCTGGCTTCTATGTTGCATTGCTCTCTCACCTGACCGCTTGGTATTAGGACTTTTCTTTGGCAATGACTATCCCTAGACGCCGGGGCCTTCGTGGTTCCTAGTCCTGTATTTGATGGTAGCTTCAGGATGACCAGGGTTTTGGAAGCCTCCTGGTATGCCGGTTGTCCCTACTGGGTGTAGAGAACCCTGTAGGCACGGACCCGGTGTCCGGCTAGTATCTTGGGGTGAGCTTCAGACTCTCCTCTGCCCCCTTAACTCCTCTCTCCTTACCTCGGCCACACTCCGGGCCCTCATTACACAGCAGCTCACGTGCTGCTTCTTCACTGGTCTAAGTGCCAGCACATTGTCTGACTGAACTCACTGACTACCTAACTCCACCCTCCATATATATATCCCTAACAGGCTCCCTCTGATGGTATGAGGTGGAAGGGTGGAGGTGTTTGTTTGTAGTTAGGGCCTCTTGTGGAGAAGTCCATCCATGCACCCTTTTGGGTCCTGTGGTACCTGTGGTAGCAGGGTGCCACACATAATATAGCCTATTCACAAAAAGATATAAAGTCATGAGATATATGAATATTACATTTTATTAAATCATAATAGAACATTATGATAAAAGGTTAAAAACACTACATAGAGTGTACAGAGTAAAGCAACAGACCACAGCAAGAGGAGATAGCACTACAGGTTATGTTATATCCATAACAAATCAACGTATTATCTAGTAACTGTATAAAAAGATGTACGTGGCTTCCTGAGCACAATAAATCACAATAAGTATTGTCAGGTACAGTAAATATAATGATAGCGGTCAAAATCAAAGAAATATGTGAAGGAAGGGGTTTTAAATTGTGCAATTACCTGTATCCATGTCCTCCTGCTGGAATGACACCAAGCCCCGACGCGCGTTTCGGCGCTAGACTTCGTCAGGGACTTTTGATAGTAATGTTCTTTTAAAATGCAATAAAATGTAATATTCATATATTCCATTACTTTATACTATTTTGTAAATAGGCTATATTTTGTCCTACATGTACTACACAGTGCCTCTCACCAGAGTGGTCATATCTCCACTCACTGCCCTTTTCTTCTGCATTCCAATTACCATCTTCAGTCCAGTAAGGGTTAGGGTTGCCAACTATTCAGAAATTCTTAGACAGTCGGTAAAAATATGGCACTTTTTTGCACTGCCAGTAAAGGTATTTGAAGCATTTGTGATTTTTTTGAAGCTGAAGAAACTTAAACAGAAAATTTTGATTGTAATTATCATCATTTTACAGTTAGCAGAAAATGCAGATACCATAATATTCATATCAGCATGTTGGGTTCAAAAGACAGTATATATAACTTATAATCATAATTTTTTTTTATAGTTTTCCAATGTGTCTCTAAAAATATTTTATGTCCATGAATTTTTGAAAAGCTGTCCAGAAAAAAATGAAAAGTCAAGTTGACAATCCAGGTAAGGGTCATTTTTCATGTCTTGTTTTTTTGCATTATTATGTTTTTCAACAACCTAATTCATTAGTAGAGATGAGCGAACATTTCAATGTTCGGTTCGGAAATGCTCGCCGAATATTTACACATTCGCCGAATTAATTCATTGAATGTTCGTCGAATATTACTGAATGCCATAGGATTCAATGGGGGACAATAAAAAAGCGTATACAACATCATACAGGCCCAAAAGCTGCCAAAACACATGAAATAAGGGGAAGACACCAGGAAAGTGCCATCAATTGACCCAGAGTACAAGTACTATAACTATTATTACTATTACAGCGACATTTATTTTGTGGCGCGTTACATTTGAAAAGGGGTCACCGACTGGTACAAGAAGAGAGAGGACACTGCCTGCGAGGGCACACAATGTACAAAGGGATGGGTGAGGGTACAGTAGGTCAGGGTACAGCTAGTCGTGCAGCGATATGCTGGAGCGAGGGTTACTGCAGAGTGTACGCTTGTCACAAGAAGTGGGTCTTCAGCTTCCTTTTTAAGGCTTCCATCGTAGGCGACAGTCTGATGTGTTGGGGTACAGCGTTACACAGTAGGGGAGGTGCACGGGACAAATCTTGTATGCGATCTTGGCAAGAATAGATAAGAGGGAAGTACAGAAGGAGATCTAGGAAGGATGAGAGATTCCGTGCAGGTAACTAGTACAGGGAGACTAGGTCACACATGTATGGAGGAGACAGGTTTTCGATGGCTTGGTATGCCAAAGTTACGCTTTTCAACTGGAGTCTCTTGGCAATAGGGAGCCAGCACAGGGATTGATAGAGGGGAGAAGCCTGGGAATAGCAGGGTGACAGGTGGATTAATCAGACGGAACAGTTTAGGATAGATTGGAGGGGTGCACGAATGGTAGAAGGGAGGCGCCAGAGCAGGAGCTTGTAGTAGTTGAGGCGCGAGATGATGGTGTTTTTATAGATTCATGGCTGAGGAATGTGCAGATCCCCAATATACTTTGGAGCTGAAGTAAGCAGAAAGTGGAAAGGGCTTGGATCTGACATTTGACGGACAGATCAGAGTCAAGCTTGTGTTGGACTGGGGAGAGGGGGCAGCCATTCACTTTGATGGATAGGTCAGTTGTGAGGGATGAATGAGATGGTGGAAAGATGATGCATTCTGTTTTATGCATGTTAATTTTTACAAATCTAGCAGAGAAGAAAGATTAAATACAGGACATACATTGTGGGATTCTGGTTAGTAAGGAGGTGATATCAGGTCCAGAAAGGTAGACATGTGTGTCATCAGCATAGAGGTGATACTGAAAGCCGTGAGACTATGAGCTGTCCCAGGCCGAAGGTGTAGGTGGAGAAGAGCCTGGGTCCTAGAACTGAACCTTTGGGGACGCAGACACATAAGGGGTGAGATGAGGAGGTGGTGTGTGAGTGGGAGACATTGAATGTCCTGTCGGTAAGGTATGAAAAGATCCAAGACAGCGACAAGTCTGTGATGCTGAGAGATGAGAGCCTGTAGTAAGAGGGTATGGTCTATTGTGTCGAAGGCAGATGACAGGTCTAGGAGGAAGAGGACAGAGTAGTCTTTATTGAAATTGGAAGTTAGTAGATCGTTGGTGACTTTTATCAGGGCAGTATCAGTGGAAAGGTGAGGTCAGAAGCCAGATTGTAAGAGATTAAAGAGGGAAAAGGAGGAGAGGTGGGAGGATAGTTCAAAATAGACATGTTGATCCAGTAGTTTGGAGGCATAGGTAGAACTGAGATGGGTAGATAGCTAAACATAGGATGGGTCAAGGGTTGGGTTTTTGGTATGATTGAGGATTGGTATGATCGAGGTATGTTTAAATCATGAGGGGAAGACGCCAGTTGTTAGTGACAGGTTGAAGAGGAGGTTTAGGCTTGGGATGAAGACTGTGGTACAGTTTGGAATGAGGTGGGATGGTATTGGGTCAAGTTCACAGGTGGTAAGATGTGATTTGGAGAGTAAAAATGATCCTCCGTGATGGCGGTGGAGCTGATTTTGGAGGAGGAGAGTTGAGTCATTATGAGAAGGGGCTGTTGGGACTTTAAGCAAAAGTTTTGCCCTATGTTGTCACTTTTCTGCTTGAAGAATGAGGCTGAGTCTTCAGATGAAATGAGAGGAGAGGAGAGGTAGGGGGAGCTGGTGGACAGAGGAGAGACTTGAAAGTATTGAATAGCTGTTTAGGGTTGTGAGACACGTATGATATGAGAGATGCGAAGTAGGCTTGTTTTGCTGCAGTGAGTAGTGATGAGCAAGCATACTCGCAAGTACTCAGTACTCTTCTGAGCATCTCAATACTCGAGATGCTTGGAGCTCGCTGAGTACTTCTGAGATGCTCAGGCGGATGCTGGGGTCCCCTCCCTGCATGTTTTGCGCTCTTTAGAGGGCCAATCAACATGCAGGGATTGTCTGCCACTCACTGTAATGCCACAGCCATAATGATTGTGGCATTACAGCTATTGGCTGTCCGCACAGCATCATCAGGTCTATATCAGACCTGGCGCCGCCGTGCTCGTCACAGTCTACTCCACAATCAGGAAGTGTTGGGAGAGGTTCTGCTGAGCTAGGGAGAGATTTGGTTGCTTTTTAGTTAGTGTAGGTATTCCACAAGATTCTCTACATATCCATCTCAAATAACAATCCTTCTGAGGACTAATCCAGCTGCAGAGATATCAGCGCTAGGCTGGCAGGCAGGGTATATAGTAGACTGCACTGCATATAGCAAGGAGGGTCCATTCCAGTTCTGTCTGCTGCAGCTCCAGACAGGAAGAGGAGGAGGCGGAGCCTGCTGTGTGCTGTTAGGACTGTTTGGCCGTGTGGAGAGAGCTCCTGGGAAGGGAGGTAATTTTTCACCTGGGACTTTTGTCTGCCCCCTTCCCCGGGAAGAAGGCTTGAGGTGGGACTGGCCTCCGGGGCTGGGACCCGGCTCCCACCCCCCGGTACAACGGTCCAAGCCGGCGGGGGGTGGGAGGACTACCAACCCAGCTAGGACAGCCACGTCTGGCTAAGGCTCGGGGTCCAGCATTAAGACCCGAAGGACCCCCAAGGCCATGGCCGCGGCGGCTCCTCCCCCCAGAGGTAGGTCGAGTACGAGCAGGGGTGCTGCAGCGTTGCCCCTTGATTGGTGCACCAAGGTGGCGAAGGAGTCAACCGTCAGCTGTGGCACCCGCATCCATGCGCACCTCTGCGAGTATGAGGACACCTCAAGGAAGCTAAAATCCCTCTGTGGGGAGTTGAGGGTAGCTCAGGTGAGGTCCGACAGGGCCTCTAGCAGTAAAAAGGTTGAGTTATCCGCCGCAGTCAGGAGAATCAAGCGGGCCATACAGGAGGTGGAGAGCCGGAGAAGCTGGAAAACGATGACCGGTTCAGAGCCATGGCCGGTGGATCTCTGGAGGGGTCACAGAGCTCCAGCCAGGTGGTGGAGGAGGATGAGGAGGAGTGAGAGGAGGAGGTCGTGCCCTACCCACCGCCTGGTGGCCTGGTAAGTGATCTCCAGGCGTCGCACAGCAGTATAGCCCCTGAGCAGATGGCTCTCCCGTCTGATTCTGACCCTTCAGAGGGCAGCGGGAGTGAGGGGGAGGATGAAGAAGATGGTAGCAGTAGCAGTGAGGGGGGCTGCCTCGTCATGCAGCAGATCCAGCAGATCAAGTCCCTGGTACGTTTTAACCAGCTGACGTTCGGGGATGAGATCTGTGAGGACGAGGCAACCGGGAGGGGGATGAAGAGGAAAAAGACAAAGAAGGCAAAAAGAAAAACATCGGTAGCACATAAATTTGTGTTTGTCCCCCTCTCTGGGGCCCCCCGGTACCATTGTGCGGCACCTGCTGCCCACTCTGGCTGGGGCTCTGTTGTGGGTCAGCAGTGGGGGAGCGGGGACAATATAGGCTATGGCACTCAGAGCGCCATCTCTGTTTGTGGTAATGAAGGCGGTGTGTCGGATGTGTCTGACATGGAGCATGGCGCGGAGGGCGGCCCAGCGGCAGGCAAAACCTGGAGTGGTGCTCCGGCTGGGTCCCCTGTGAGAGAGGGGGCTGGCCTGGCATCTGGTGTTCCTGTTGTCTTGCGAGGTGTGGCGAGCGTAACTGCCGCTACCTCCTTCACTGCTGGTGGCACACTGACAGCCGGGGCTGCATCTCTGGCGGCGTGTGCTGGGGTGTCTGGGTCCCCCACTCACAGATCTGTTAAAACTGGATCACTTTTGGGGACCCAGGCACCTGGTAAGGCACCTGGTAAGGCAAAGAGTGTGGGGCCTGCAGCTCCGGCAGAGCTGGCTCGTAAAAAGAAGGTGGTGGGGCTTGCTCCCCTGGCGGGGTCTGCAGCGAGGTCGGGGCCCCCTGCGCAGGGGTCCAGTAATGGGTCAGCGCCGGGGGCTCTGCCGCTGGTGGACACCGAGGGGGAGTGGCCTAGCCTGGGGCCACCGGTGTTGCTGTAGCCAGACCTTTGTGGCCAAAGGTGTGACGTTAGGGGGTGCTGTGCCCCTGGGAGCTGGTGGCGCTGGACCAGGGGCCCCTGAGAGTAGACCCGGCTCCTGGTCGGCTTTGGGGGTCCCGCCGCGGCCGATTTCAGTGGGCGTGGCCTCCCTGGCGTCCCCAGCCCCTGTGGGAGTGGCCTCAGAGGGCCATACTATGCTGCCAGGTGCTGGGGGCATGGCTTCCTGTGCCAGTCCCGCCCATGTGGGAGTGACCTCAGAGGGCCATGCAGTGCTGCCTGGTGCTGTGGGTGCGGGGGCGTGGCTTCCCGGGCGGGGTCTGTCTATGTGGGCGTGGCTCTTCCCAGGGGCGGGTCTTAGCGCCCACGCCGCCGGCAGCTCGCGAAGAAGAGGAGACTACAGCTGCAGTCAGTACAGATGTGGGGGCTGCGGCTGTGGCTGATGGGGGTGCCTGCCTGTTGGGGTCCCCTATGTCTGGGGGCTTACCTGGGGCAGGGGCTCCAGCAGTGCGGACGTCCAAAGGTGCTCCAGCAGGGCTGGTTGGTGCTGGGGGTGGAGCTACTCCTGCCTCTCTTCCTGCCAGTAAGGCAGGAAGCTCCAAGAATAATCGGAACACTGGTGCTGCGCTACTTAAACCTTGCAGCGTGGTCCTTAAAGGGCCAGCAGCACTCAGCGCACAGAACCCCCCGGCAGGGAAGGTGCCACCAGTAGGTAGCACAAAAGGTGCCAGTAACACAGGTAATGTGGACGGTGGGAGTAAAGTGGAGCAAAGAAAGTGTACCCAGAAGAAAAAAAATATTGACCCCAGTGCGCATGGGAGTGGAAGTAGGGCGAGTGGGGTGAATGTCGACATAAATGGGGATGGTGTGGGTATGCATGTGTCTGTGGTTGAGGATGCAAATGGCGGTGTGTCTGCGGCGTGGGAGCATGAATGGAGTGTCTGATGGTTGCGGGGGACATGGGGTGGGGACATCTGCCCCCCCGGTCGCGAGTCCCCGGAGTTTTGCGGGGGTAGTGGCCGGGGCCCCAAGGTCTACTCAGGGGGTTTCCTCGCCTCTGGACCTCAGGGATGGTGACTTGCGACGCGGTTTCCTGGAGGCCCTCAAGAAAGGAGAACGGATGATCATGGTAGAGGGAAGAGAGTGGGACCTGGCTCTTAGGCTTGACAGACATGGCCAGGCTGCCTTCCAAGATAATAGGGAGAGTGAAACAGTATGGTCCCTCCCGACAGCCGGGCAGGGGGTGGCCAGGAGGAATGTGGTCCGTCTTCGGTGGAGGGGCAGTGAAGCGTGCCCGCCAAGAGCGAGGGTCGTTGAGCTCCTCCTGAAGATGAACTTCAGGGCGACTGACATCTTTGCCCTGATCCATCCTTTTGGTACCTCCATCTTCGACATCAGTTTTGTTTGGTTGGAGGGCTTAGAGCTCTTCTGGTCGAATTTTGAACTCGTGAAGGGGGAGCCCGGCTGGCGAGACTTTGCCATGCAGGCGGTGTCTCGCCAAAATGGCGTAAAGAGGGTGACCATTCTGACAAATAACAAGTCACTCTCAGGGATTGATATAATGACGTGGCTTTCTCGCTATGGGGAAGTCATGGAGGTCCCAAAAAAGAACAGGGACAAGTTCAGCATTTGGTCAGGGGGCTGGACCTTCATGATGAAGTTCAAGGTTTCAGGTGGTACTGTCACCCACATCCCTTCCTCAGCTTTTCTGGGGAGGGACAGGATCCTGATCTTCTACCAGGGGCAACCGAAGGTCAGCCACAGGTGCGGTGACCCCCGCCACTTCAGCACGGGCTGCAGGGTGCAGAAATGTGTCTTGTGTGGTGGGGTAGGTCATGTGGCCGAGGCCTGTGGTGACATTATGTGTCACCTGTGTGGTGATCTAGGTCACCCGTATAGCCGCAGCCCCCCGCTCCTTTTCTAACACCATCTCTGACCAGGTGGGGGAGAGCCAATGGGGGGTTCCCAGCTGTGAATCCTCTGCTGGAACTGGAGATGGGGGCAGGAGGGGAGCTGAGGGGTCAGTGAGGAAAGGCGAGGAGAGTACACCTGCCCACCAGTGGCAACAGGTGAGGCGCCGAGAGGACAGGGGGGCAGGATAAGCCTCAGGCGACTGGGGTGATGACTGTCCCCTCCTCGGAGGCTACAGCCTCTGAGGCTCTGGGGGAGAAAGCCATGAGCGAGGAGATCAGGAGGATGGAGAGGGAGGAGGTGGCAGCTTCCGATAACTCCTCCCAGTATAAAAGTCTGAATGAGGAGGTGGTGGAGCAGCCCAAAAAAACGGGTGACAAAATTACCGGTAAGAATCGGAAGAAGAACAGGAAAAGGGCAAAAAAATCAAAAGCCCCCCCCCCCTGGCCGCTGAGGTGCCTCACATTCCCCTGGGGGGGGACTGCTCCGGGGTCCAGAGGTGAGGAATCTTGTCCAGGGAAGGAGGTGTCCGATGCTGGAGGAGTAGGCATGGACACCTCAGTGTCGCTAAAGAGTATGGGCGAGTCGGGCTCCTCCTCAGAGGGCGAGAGGAAATTCGGGGGTATGGTGAAAAAGAAGGCCGCCTAACTCATTCACCCATGATGGCGGAACCTACCCCGTTGACTCTGGCGTCGATTAATATCGCCAGCATAAAGTCAGATGCGGCCAGATTTATTGCCTTTGATTTTTTCACCCGAGTTGAGGCTGACATTTTATTTTTGTAGGAGACCGGACAAACGGACATGGGGGCCATTTACAAAGCAAAGAGAGAGTGGAGGTGTGGGCCCTCATACTGGTCTTTTGCGGCTTAACCGTATAGCGGGGTAGCTGTCCTTTTTAAGGCAGCTTCGGTGGAATGCAGACGGGTGATTGAGGTAGAAATGGGGAGGTGCTTGGTTCTTGATGTCTTCATGAGGGGACAAGAGCTCCGGCTCATTAATATCTATGGCCCGCAGTCTAAGTGGGACCGTAAATGTCTCTTCCTGAAGGTCAAGCCCTATCTTTTTACAAGCCGGCAGGTGGTCTTTGGTGGGGATTTTAACACTATAACTAGATCCCGTGATAGGGGAGGCCCCGGAGACCGGCTGGCTTATGATAGTAATTCTCTTAATAGCATAGCGAGTGAGGCTCGCCTGGTGGATGTCCACATCCGGCACACCCCAGGTCACGGGGGTTTCACCTTTCATAGGGGTAGCAGTAGGTCTAGGATATATAGGTTTTTTTTAAAGTAGGAAGCCATCTCTTCTGCAGTGTCCGCTGTTGAGGTGGAATTCTCCGACCACTGTTTCATTTTCTTTTCCTTGAATGTTACAGAGACCCCTGGGATGGGGAGAGGCCTATGGAAGCTGAATTCATCCCTGTTGAAAGAAGCGGATGTAAGATAATCCTTTGAGGAATTTCTTCAGAGACAGGTACCTCTCTTGGGTCTCTGTAGCAATAATTCTGAGTGGTGGGAGATCTTCAAAAGAAGGGTCGCCAGGTTCTCAGGGGCCTGAACAGGTACCGCCTGTATCGGGATCTGGGGACAAAACTCGAGCAGCTCGTCTCGACTGGAGGCGACCGTGAGGAAATCTCCAGGGTGAAGACCTTGCTCAAGGGGTGCCAGTATGATAGGCACACATCCTTGGTTTTTGAGAGGGATTTCGGGAGGTACCGCTCTCCGACCCTTACAGGAACTGCAGGATGTCAGTGAATTGTAAGGTGGTGACAGGACTGATCGACAGTACGGGGTCCCTGAACAGATCCAAATCAGGGATCCTGGAGGTGCTCCTCCGTGGGTATTCCCTGTAGGGGATGGTTTCGGCCTTTCTTCCAGGAATGGGAGACAGGAGGGCAGGTGAAGGACCTCCAAACGCCTTATGGGTATTTTCCGACTTATGCTACCCAGGTTCTGAATGTGATCCGCCGGTGGGGTCTGGGAGTGTGGGAGATCAGGACCATGTCAAGGAGGTTACTTGACAACAGGGTCCTGTTGAACCACTTTCAGAAGCCCCTAGCACTCAAGGATTGCTCAAGTCGGCATCTGGAGGTGGGGCTTGGGTTATTAAACTCTAAGCGGATCCCCTTAAAGTTTTGGGACTTGGCTTGACGCTGCTTCCATGGGAGACTGTATGTGAGGAACAACCTTAAGTACAGGAACTCTAATGACCGGGATTGTCCCCGCGAGGAGTGTGGCGGCATGCTTGAAAGCATGGAGCACTTCCTGCTTCAGTGTCCTTTCAATACAGAGGTCTACAGTAGGGTGGGTGCTTCCATTGGCTGGCCTAGGCTGGCAGTCCTTTCCTATGCGGAGTGGGCCTATGGGACATTCAGGCCCCTTGGTGGCCGACATCGGGGCACGGTTTTCTTAGTTAGCTTAGTAACTAGTGACGCGCCTCCTGGGCCGTGGTGTATTCGGTAGCCTGGCCGGTCGATGCTGGGGGATGTCACAGTGGCAGTGACCCGGTCCGTGACCCAGGGCGGTCAATAACAGGGGATTAGAGAAAGGGGAATAAAGTTTATAGAGATAATGTTCGTGACGCCACCTGTGGTATGCGGCTAAAGGGAGCCGCCGCTGTGGAGCAAGTCCTCTGGAGCTGTTGTTAATATAGCAGAGTTGGTTTAGCTCTCCACAGGTAGAGCTTAGCTCCTGGGCAGTGTAGATGTTGCATGAGGTAGATGTTGCTGTGCAGTATGGTGCAGGGGGATGATGGCGCAGCAATAATTCACAGAGACATTGGGGTGTAGTCTTCAGGGTTTACTCACAGTTGTGAAGTTCCTCAGATTACACTTTCCGGATTATAACCGCCCACGTCGTCCTGTGTTTACTCAGGGAGGGGTTGAGCAAACCCTCAGGTACCTCCGGAGTACGTAACGGGACCCCCTTCTGTGTGTTCCTTCTGGCCGTCTCTCTGCACCTCACACCCAGTGTCCCAAGCCAGTGACTGCGGACGTTGTCGGGTGACGTTTTCTCTGTCCTCTGGGTCCTCTTTGGCCACCTTTTCTGTAAGTTAGATGTGGCTGTTGGCTGCAGCACCTGAAATGCTGCACCCTCCGGTTACCTAGTTGAACGTTGCAATTGTCACTAGCTAGGGGCCGGTCCCCTCTGCGGCTTTATCCCTCCAACTCCTGGTAGATTCGGGCGTACGGGTGGCTTCCAGCACTTCCCGTACCCCTAGGATCCCCTCTTTCCTTCTGGAGCCTTCCTTCCTGCTCCTCTTCTCTCTTCAGTCATTCTCACCTCCTGGGCCTCTCACTAGGCCCGCTCCGCCTGAGCAGAGCTCCTGCAGTGCTCCTGCTCCACTCACTGTCCTCCTCTGACTGGAACCCTTCTAGATGATTCCATCCCTTCTTATACACCTGCTGAAGTGCTCCCCTAAACTCCTTCCTCCACCCACACCCACTACATGCTTCCCCTCACTCCAGCCAGGTACAGAGCTCAGCAGAGGAGCAGCGTATCTTGCCCCTCATGCTGGTCTGGAGTAGTGTAGTGTTGGATGCAGGTGTTTGGGTCCCGGGCAGTACTCCATCCTTACCTGAGTGTGAGATACCACACCTCTGGATGAGATGCAGTACCTCTGTGGCGATTGAACCCGCATGGGCGCCACACTAGGTTCTACACATGGAACGCACGGTGTTTAGTGTCCACCCAGCAGAAAGCCCTCCCCCGGGAAGAGGTGATTAGGAACATCCTGGGTGACCTGGCAAATGTGTGCTCACTGGAGTATGAGAGGCTGGGTGCAGGGAGGGCTTCCCTTCTATGGAGGGGGTTCTCATTTAATGTGCCCTAGGGAGAGTTAGGTTCTGTGTGTTTGAGATAGGGTGAGCTTAGTCTTTTATATTTATTTGTAGGGTCAGATAGTTGTGTAGGGTCAGGGAGGGACAGAAAGGGACAGTCTTTAGTGATAGGTAGTTAGTATTAGGTTGGTAGTGAGGGTCAGTGAGGGACAGGTAGGGAAAGATTGGTAGGGCGGTAGGAAAAGGTTTTTCTTTTTCTTTGTTAGGGAGGGACAGGGAGTTGTGTGATAGTTTAGGGTGAGAGCCTCTGTAGTCTCCAGTTTCCTGGTGGTGGGCTGCTCCCCTCACTTGTAGGTTTTTGTTCTTCGTTATCGGAAACCTGAATGTAGGGCTTGCAAGCACTGAACTTGGGTCTGATTTTTGTTTCATGGTTTTTTATGGTTAGTTATGTTTTCATGTTTATGGTTAGTTGTTATGTCGTCATGTTATATTGTTATGCTGTGTTATTGTTTATTGTACGTATATGTATGTGTATTGCGCGTGGGGGATTTTAGTTTAGGTTGGGTAAGGGTTTTAGGGGGGAGGGGGAGGGGTTTTGGTAGAATGGACGTCCTGCGGGATGAGGGAAAAAAGGCGAAAAAGGACCTTTTTGTGTGTGATAAATGGCCACAAAATTTTGTGGGACCTTGTTTTGTTAAAGGCCACAGACTTTCGTGAGACCTTGGGTGTTGGTTGTGGGGGAAAAAAATAAATAAATAAATAAAAAATGTAAAAAAAAAAAAGTTTTCCGTGTCTGTATAGAGTTAAGTTTTGGCCAGTTGGCCTATCTCTTATTTTGGGTGATGGGCCAGTTTTTAGCTTTCTTTTTTTTTTTTTTAGGGGATTAGGTGTGAATGCGCTGGTATGAATGTGGGTGGATGTTGGGGGCTTTGTTCGCCTTTGGGTGAGGTCTGGTAAAGAGGTACATTAAGGTCTTCCCTTGTTGGGGGGTCTCCTGGAGAGCGAGGACATTTCTGTGTCATGTATTATTTTGTTGAACTCTGGAAATATTCGGACTTGGGCTATGTCTTGCTGGGGTTTTTTCTTCTATAATGTTTCTATTTGTGTTTTGTATCTGTGTTTTGTACTTTTTATAATCAAAAAGAGTTCCAGTTCTGTCTGCTGGTGCTTTTACAGATATTTGTAGAAATAGCCCCATGTATCAGGGGCCAGGAATAATAATGGAATATATATTTTTTTATCTTAATCCTGATTATTTGCTTAAAAAGCAATCCAGAGAACAATGTTTTTCTGCACCATTTGCTTGTTGGCACTGCAGAATACAGCCAAGTCCTTTCCATATTACAGCGCTAAAAATCCAGCTATTTAAAACTGTGGTTTGTCCATCACACGGATCACATATAATTGTGCTGAAAATTCTGTTATTTCCGGTATCCATTAAAATTTTGTTTCAGTGTGTCAGCGAAGTTATTGACACCAGTTTGTTGTTAACAATAGTTACCTAAAGGCCAGCAGCACACGACTATTCAACCCAGAGCAGTGTCAAAAGGTTGTTGGTTGGATAGCGGATTAAGCTTTCAGTCACTTTGCCACCACCACCACCCTGTCTTCCACTCAGTCAAGTCTCAGTAGCCGTGAGTCTGGACCGCATATTTCTCACCCTGATCCTCCTTCCTCCCACCATGTCGAGTGACTGGAGACAACTGATCCCACACTTGGACACTCCGAAGAGCTATTCACTTTTCCATTTATAGATTTGGGCCTCTCGCTTGGTTCACTTGAAGCGGGGCAAGAGGAGATCGCATGTAGCGATGCCCAAATATTTGGGCAGCCATGGTCATGCAAAGACGATTGTGGGAAAGTGTCACAAGAGGTGGATGATGATGAGACACGATTGCCAGAAAGTCAGGAGGAGGACCAAGGTGCGGAAGTGGAAGACGAGGTGGTAGATGATATAGTAACTGACCCAACCTGGCAGGAGGACATGCAGAGCGAGGACAGCAGCACAGGGGGAGGGAGGCAGAGCACCTCAACAGGCAGGACGAAGCAGTGTGGTGGCCACAGACAGAAGGCGGGCAACCGTTACACGAAAGAGCAAGTCGACGGAAGTTGCCAGTACAACTGTTAGGTCTTCCCGAGTCTGGTTATTTTTAAAGACTCTGCCGATAACCCCAAAAAGGCCATTTGCACCACTTGCCAGGCCAGCATCAACAGGGGTAGCAAAACTACCAGCCTGACCACCACCAGCATGATCAGGCATATGGCAGCAAAGCACCAGACTTTGTGGGCCGAACCCCAGGGTCCAGGAACAGTGTCTGCGGGTGACACCACTGCTTGTTCCGCTGTTGTGCATGCAATCCAATCCCCTGTCCATAGTGCATGCAAAGATGTCTCCTGCCCTGCACCTGGCATTGCACACTTTCAACTAGCACCACCAGCAAGAACGTCCTTGTCCCAACGAAGCGTTCAGTTGTCCATACCCCAGTCCTTGGCCAATGCCCTAAAGACCACACTACTAAATTCCCACATTTCGCGACTGCTTGCGCTAGCTCCTTTTTGGCTCGTGGAGACGGAAGCTTTCTGCAAGCTAATGGTGGCGGCCGTCCCTTGGTACTCGGTCCCCAGCCGCCACTATTTCTCCCAATGTGCCGTCCCCGCATTACACAAGCACGTGTCCCACAACATTAGCTGTGCCCTCAACAATGCAGTTACTGGGAAAGTCCACCTAACCATGGACACGTGGACAAGCACTTGTGGGACGGGACTGTACATCTCCCTGTCGGCACACTCGGTTAACATAGTGGAAGCCGCGACCCAGTCGGACCTTGGGACGGAACACATCCTCCCGACCCCGAGGATTGCAGGCCCTAGGTCAATCAGGGTTGCCCCCATTGTCTACAGCTCCTACACCTCATCCTCCTCAGCCTCCTCCTCTTCTTCAGCCTCCATCTCCGAAATCACCACATCAGTCACAAGCTGGAAGCACTGCAGCACTGCCTCGCGGCAACAGGCTGTGCTGAAGCTAATATGCTTAGGGGACAAACCGCACAATGCTAAAGAGTTGTGGACAGTTCTGAATGAGCAGGCAGATCTGTGGATGACACCGCTGAAACGACAGCCAGGCATGGTCATGTGTGACAATGGCCATAACCTGGCGGTGGCTCTGAGGTGAGGCAAGCTCACACGTGTACCATGCATGGCCCATGTGCTTAACCTCGTGCTTCAGCGGTTTCTAAAAACCTACCCGGAGCTGCCAGATCTACTTGTCAAAGTACACTGCCTGTGTGCCCATTTAAGAAAGTCAGCTACAGCTTCCGCCGCCCTTACTGTGCTTCAACAGCGTTTGTATCTTCCGGCTCACCGACTGCTGTTTGATGTCCACACGCATTGGAACTCTACACTGCAGATGTTGGGAAGGATTTGTGAGAAGAGGGCAGTTGTTGACTACCAGCATCAACAAGGTTGTCAGTATTCAGTTCAGACTCCACAAATAAGACCTCAGGAGTGGACATGGATGTCAGACATATGTACCATCCTCCAAAACTTTGAGGACTCCACCAAGATGGTGAGCGGCGATGACGCCATTATTAGCGTCACCATCCAGCTTCTCTGTCTTCTGAAATGCTCTCTGCTCACAATCAAAGAGGATGCATTGCAGGCAGAGCATGATGAGATGGAGCATGGAACCATACAGGGTGATTACACACAGCCAAGCCTCATCTCATCCCAACGTGGATTGGATGACAGTGAGGAAGAGGAGGAGGAGGAGGAAGAATAGGAGCTAGTTTCATGCGCTATAGACGGTACTACCTGCATAACTGTCATACCGTCTGTTTAGCGTGGATGGCCTGAGGACAGGGAGGATGAGGAGGAGGAGAGCATGATCAGTCGTCGTCTTGGTGAGGACACGGAAGTCTTGCCTGTTAGCAGTCTGGCGCACATTGCTGAGTTTATGTTACACTGCCTTTTCCAACAGCTAAGGTTGGAAAAAGAAACAAATACATCCCAGAACAAGGAAAACTAAATTATTAGTGAATAGGGGTTGGAGAACTAAACTAATAAGACAATAGGGGTTGGAGAAATAAACTACTAAAAAGCTAAGGTTGGAGAATGAAACAAATACACACCAGAGCATGGAGAACTAAACAAATAAAACACACGGGTTGGAGAACTAAACTAATAAGAAAGCAGGGGTTGGAAAAGTAACCTACTAAACAGCTATGGTTGGAGAATTAAATCACTACACACCAGGGCATGGAGAACTAAACCACTAGACACCAAGGTGTTACTAGACAGCAAGTGTTAGAATCCCCAAGGCTTGCGGAACAAACCTCTGTATCTAAAACTTCCTCCAGTGCTTCTGCATCCCCCACCTCTTCTAGGGCCTCCACCTGCACCCTCAACCTCTGTCTTAATGAGACACACAATCCAACAGTGCAGAGAGAATCCCCCCACCTCTGTACTGCACAGCCAGGGCTCACCGCAATCAGGCAGTGTTAAAATTAATATGCCTTGGAGACCGCTGTCATACAGCTGAAGAGTTGTGGACAGCTCTCTAGGCCGAGTTTGAGTAATGGCTGTCTCCGCTGAACCTGCAGCAAGGGAATGCCGTGTGCGATAATGGTGCAAACCCAGTGGTAGCACTATGCTGTGGCAACCTCAGACACGTGCCTTGC
Source organism: Phyllobates terribilis (assembly GCF_046119375.1). Taxonomy (NCBI): domain Eukaryota; kingdom Metazoa; phylum Chordata; class Amphibia; order Anura; family Dendrobatidae; genus Phyllobates; species Phyllobates terribilis. The sequence continues at coordinate 51,342,455 of NW_027362773.1, forward strand.
ATGGCTCGCATTCCCAACCTGATGGAACAGCAATTTCTCTGCCACTATCCCGGTCTGGAAGCACGGTCTCTGCATGCTCACTTAAAACTATAAAAATGAGAAGAATCTTTAGTATGAAAGCTAGACTACTAGACAACGAGCAAATTCCTTCATGATGATAGAGGCCACCATCTCCATAGCTTGATGGTAATTTTCTGTGGAAATGAGCTTGTGTTCAACCAGCCAGGAATATCTTGTGAATGGCACGCCACGGTTTGGTATTAGCACCCAGTACCAGAAGCAAAGCCATCCACAATTTCTGTACCTCAGGAATTTTATTTGGTAGAATGGCGGAGCAAACATTAGTTTCTCCCAAAGCAGTTGAAGACACTGAGTGGCAGAAGGTGTTGCTCCAGCATGACCTGCTTGTTATTGTTAGATATCAGAGGGAGAACATAACTGGGCTTTGTCAAAGTACTATATTTCATCTACAGTATTATAGACCCTGCACTTGCATCCTTACATTCTACAGGATGGTGTAGAAGAGACAGTAGGTTATGGAGTTGCATTAGCTCCGGTGGTGTTGAGGTGGCAGCGAGGCAATGGCAGGCTGTAGGCTGTCTTGAAGAGATCCGAATGTGGTGGCTAATCAGACATGTTGAGGCACAGAATTCCAGAGGATGGGGGATATTTGGTAGAAGCATTGGAGGCGATTGGGTGAGGAACAAATGATTGTGGAGAGAAGGAGGTCTTGGGAGGACCAGAGATTATGTAAGAGAATAAATCGAGAGATTAGTACAGAAATGTATGGAGAAGAAAAGTTATGGATGGCTTTGTGAGTCAATGTTAGTAGTTTGAACTGAATATGCTGGGTAATTGTAAGGGACCTTACATATTGCAATCTTATGGATTGCTGGAGCCAGTCCACAGTAAAAAAAAGCAGCCATAGAGTGTCCAAGAACCTTTAAACAGACTTTTCTTAGCCAGGGCGGGCTGCTTCTCGGCAGGGTTGGATGGGCCCACCAGAGAATCGGATACTCCTCCGGTGGGCCCTGGCTTCTCCATCAGGAGAGTTCGTAGTGCAAACCCTTCAGGTTGTAATGATGATGAGGCCATCAATCTCCTTAGTTTTCTGTTACTTGGAATTCAAGCACAAGTATGCAGCCAGCCACCCACCCACAGGCCGCAATACTAAACTAGCACATTTCTGGACAGCTGCTTGTACTTAAACTGCTGCCTTTTAAGCTCGTGGAGGTGGAAGCTTTTCATAACCTCATCGAGGCGGTCGGGTCTCCATACTCGGTCACCAGCCATCATTATTTCTCCCGGTGTCGACCCCACCTTCCACAAGCACTCGTCGCAAAACACAGTGCACTCAGTGGGAAGGACCGCCTAATCACAAACACGTGGACCCGTGAATGTGGCCAGGGATGGTACATCTCACTGGAGCTAGTCCACAGTAAAAAAACAGTCATAAAGTGTCCGGGAACCTTCACACAGTCTTTTCTTAGCCAGGGCTGCTTCTTGTCAGGGTTGGACAGGCCCACCAAAGAACCAGAGACTCCTCCGGTGGGCCCTCGCTTCTCCTTCAGGAGAGTTCATAGTGTCAACCTTGCAGCTGCTATAGAGCTCTTTAGCGGGGGAAAAAGGTGGTCCCTTGGAATCAAATTCTCAGGTGGGCCCAATATTCTTCAGTTTGACACTGCTTCTCGGTGAGAGTTGTATTTCACCACAGCCGTATTCTTTAGCTCGGTGGAAGGACTGGCATAGAGGGAAATCGTATCACTCTGGTGGTCATTTCTCCAAGGAAGTCCTCTAATGCAGCTTGTTGCATAAGTAATGGCAGCCCATCCAACATCAGCTCACACTTTGCGGTGATGATTAGTCACAGACAAAGATCTTTCTTTACGCCTTGAATTTAATCACTACATAGTTGGACAATGGCCTGATTTGCAATGCGATTTTTCAGAAATAACGTGCATACGCAAAGCCACGGTTTAGTCCACTGAAGGTCATTAATCGAAACTCATACAGCTATCCCACTGACTGAAAGAGGGGTATCAAGACTTCCAAGACAGCAAAAAGTTCCCTGTCCTCCCCAAGAGGACAACTGTCCATGTTCTTCTCTTCATTCTCCTCCTCCTCATTATTACCCAATCAGCATTGAGATGAAATGAGGCTTTGCTGCAAAGTTCCTTGCTCCACCTGCAATGCCTCCTCTTTAACTGTGAGCACCGAGCATTTCAGTAGACAGAGAAGTGGGATGGTGACGCTAATTATGGAATCATCGCCGCTCACCATCTTGGTGGAGTCCTCAAAGTTTTGGAGGATGGCACAGATGTCAGACATTCATGCCCACTCATCAGCTCTTATGTGCGGAGGCTGATCTGAATGCCGATGGACGTATTAAATCAGGTGCTCAACAACTGCCTTATGCTGCTCAAAAATACTTCCCAATATCTCCAACGTTGATTTTCAACATGTGGTGACATCACACAACAGTCGGTGAGCTGGAAGCTGCAAACGCTGCTGAAGCACTGCCAAGGTGGCGGAAGCCATAGCTGACTTTCTGAAATGGACACACACGCGTTGTATTTTCACAAGCAGCTCTGGCAGATCTGGGCAGGTTTTGAGAAACCGCTGAACCACTAAGTTGAGCACATTTAGTGTTCTCTCATTACGAATGTGTACCCCTGTATGGAGAACAATATCAGCACCGAAAAATTAAAAGATGAAATATAGCCTGCTTTATATTCCATGGTACTAAGAAGTAGTTGATTATATCTGGTGTACCCTTGTGACAAAAATATTTGCCACAAAGAATTAATTTCACTAGGGTAGAACTAGAATAATGGTGACCGACAACTCTTCCACTACAGCCAAACTCAATAGATGGAGACCTAATCAGGATTCTCCACATTTCCAGAAATTAGTGGCAGACACAAGCAAAGTGGCATCAATTTCACCAGAGTAGAAGTAGTTTAATGGAGACAGAAACCTCTTCCACTACAGCCAAACCCAATAGATGGAGACCCAATCAGGATTCTCCATATTTCCAAAAATTTGCGGCAGACACCAGCAAAGGACACACAGAACTTACACTACTGCTCCTGCTAACATTTTGGCGTTGAATAATTGACAGGCCGGAACTTGAAAGTGTAGAGCTGCGATGAACTCTGTGGGCCTCACTGCCCGCTAGGGAAATCATATGTTTAGGTTGTGTAAAAGCTTGTTTCGATACTCCATTCATGGGTCCCTTTTCAGGGCGGGAAGCATCTGGCAAAATTTACTCTTATAATGTGGATCTAACAGAGTGGCAACCCAGTAGTCAGCACTATTTCGAATCATAACTATACTGGGATCATGTTGCAGAGCGCACTCATATGTCGGGCTCTTTCCTGACTTTTAAGTCCATGCTGTGTTGGTGGCTGGGTAATTCTGATGCTTGTTTCCTCTGTCCACTACCGCCAAACACAAACAGAGGGGGGATAATTATCCTCTTCATGTTCTGACTGTTGCTCACCCATCACCTCTTCCTCTTCCATTTGTTCCTCGCCTTCACTAACACGTTCACTAACAGTTTTTCTGGTATCGCCAACCCCCCTCAATCGCAGTGATCCTTCCCTTGGCACCGTGATATGTACCCCAGTGTATGACATTAGTAACAGAAAGTATTTTTTTTAGTGTGGATGAGGCCTGTATAACAAAGGAGATATGCTACGAACAATTTCAAACTGAGATATCCCCTGCTGTATAACATTAAGAATAGTGTTGAGCCACCCCCGTAGTGTTCGAGTTCGGTTCGGTTCGTCGAACACCCGTGTGTTCGCCGAACTGTTCGTCGAACTGTTCGTCGAACACCTTCGAACACCGTTAAAACCAATGGCAGGCAAACAAAAACACCAAAAACACATAGAAACACATAGAAAACACCTTCAAAGGTGTCCAAAAGCTGACAAACTGCTCAGAAGACACAACTAACACATGGAAAAGTGACAAGTACATATAGTCATGCGGAAAGAAAAGAGGTGGAGGAGTAAAAGGAGGGGGAGACACAAATATAGGCCAAAAAGTGAGAAGCCGACACGTTTAGTCCGCTCCTGCCCGTGCCACCTCCGTGTCGCCGGGTTTGTGCCAGAGCAGCGGTGAACCCTGACGGCCAGCCCCCCTCTCCCAATACTGGTGCCTGTCCGCTGGTGGGTCGAGCGAGCCCCCCTGTGGTGGAGGCAGCTCTAAGCTTTTTAATTTAAATTGTCTCTCTAATTTGAATGAATACACTTTAAATCCATTTACAAGGATCTATTGGAGGGCAAGTCTCATGCCAGCAGCCGCGTAATTCCAGCTCCAGTAGCGTCCACTAAAGCTGCTGCAGTTAAAAAGCTTTTATAAGGATCGAGCTCGGCTGTCCACCGCAAGGCATCCTACTGCCAGTCCCAGCCCCTATGCCTTGGGGTGCCTCCTGATGCTCTTCACTGAGTATCCCGTGGTCCCGAAGCATTTCCTTTGAAAAAATTAAGTGTCCAAACTACAGGTGGTGTAGCTTGCTTAACAGCCGGGATAATCCGCTGACTAGCAGACACTGCTACTAGGCACAAAGTATTTCCTGGGCTAGATGCAGTTAAAAATTTGTAATTAGATACTCTCGTTGGATGCTGAGAAAGCATTCCATAGAGTCTCCTGGCACGCCATATATGATTCTCTTAAAAAGCTTGGGGTAGGGGTCTAGGGGACCCTTTTATAGCCAAAATCACGGCCCTGTATCACAATACGTCACCTAGGCTGAAGATAAATCGAACTGTAGCATCCTGAGGGCTCGGTTGCTACAGAGGTATTGCACCTCACCCAGAGGTGTGATATCTCACTCTCAGGTAAGGATGGAGTGTGGATCAGGACCCGACACCTGCATGCATTACACCACATTGCCGTGGGTCAGGGCGACCAATATGCCTCTGAGATGGGCACGACAGTCCATGTCCCTGGCTGGAGTGGGGGGAGGGAACAATGAGGAAGGGGAACCCTGAAGTGCAGGAGCAGGGAGGAAGCAGTTCCTGGGTGCATTGAGAAGGTAGTATAAAAGGTGGGCACCATCTTAGTTCAGTGCAGAGAAGTCTGAGCAGAAGTGGCTGGGAGCAGGGGCTCTGCATGAGCTCTGCTCCGGAGGCGGGCCTAGTAACAGGGGCCCAGGCCTGGAAGAGGGAGAAGGAAGGAAGAGGAGCGGAGAAGGCTCCAGGAACAAGGAATGAAGGGATCCCAGGGGTGCGGACGGGCGAGTCGCCACCGCACGCCCGAATCCACCTGCGTGGAGGGGTCAGGCCAAAGGGGAAGACCGGTCCCCGAAACTAGTGGAGGCAGGAAACGACCCTCAGCTAGAAACCGGAGGCTGTGACATTTTATGTGGCGCAGCCCCTCGCTACACCCGCTAGGAAGCCACCACATAGGGTCAGGGAAACTGGCGCCAAGTTTACCAAGAGGAGGCCCGAGGCAGCCGGACAGAAGGGTTGGTAAGAAAGGCCAGACAAAGGACACACAAAGGGGGCCCTGTGAAGCGCTCCAAAGTTATCTAGGAGTTGTCTGAGCCCCTCACCTGGTGAGCACAGTACGACGTGGGCAGCCGTTACCTGCAGACGTGGTCTGGATAATAAGAACTGTGAGTAAAGGCCCTGGACTGCATCACTGACTCCGTGTCGTTACTGCTGCTGCCCTGCACCATCACCCCCATCCTCCGCATACACTGCCCTGAGGCTATACTCCTCCCGTGGGGAGTTATGCTACGCTCTGCTGCACCCACAACACCAGCCTCAGCGGTCTGCCCTGCAGCGTCGGTTCACTCTGACCGCAATCCATGGGTGGCGTAGTCGGATATTTAAACATCAAAACCACATAAATAGTTCCGCCACTGGTTTGACCACCCTGAGCCACGGAACCGGGTCGCCGCCACGAAGACTACAACCACCAGCATCCACCAAAAAGGGTCCGGCTCCGGGTGTCCCAAGGCCCAGGGGGTGCATCAGAACATTTTCATCACCTTTCACAATCACCAATGGGATAAGGCAGGGATGTCCTCTGTCCCCTCTCTTATACATCCTAGTGACGGAGCACCTGCTCTCATCAATTCGCCATAACCCCAATATTAGGTGGATTGAGGTGGGAGGCACCGAGTACAAGTGCTCTCTATTTGCTGATGATGTCCTAGTATATATCACTCAATCATATATATCCATCCATGCTGTTATGGCTGAAATAGATCACTTTGTTACATGGTCAAATTTTCAAATCAATGCAGCGAAGTCTGAGGCCCTCGATGTCTCCCTCCCCAAATCCATATAGGATTCCATCCAGTCCAACTTTCCCTTTGACTGCCCTCACAGGGTATCAAATACTTAGGAATTCCTATTCATAGAGACCTCTCTCATCTATGTTATCTAAATTTTGGGCCCTTTATTGAACAACTCCATACAGACCACGGTTGGCAAGTTAGAACTGTAAGATTCACTACGTGAACCACTGGTGTTTTGTTGAAAAGCACATGTACACTGTGTTCCAAATTATTATGCAAAAAGTGTTTAGGAGTAGTGTTGAGCCACCCCCGTAGTGTTCGGGTTCGGTTCGGTTCGTCGAACACCGGGATGTTAGAGGAACTGTTCGTCGAACTGTTCGTCGAACACCTTAGAACACCGTCGAACACCGTTAAAACCAATGGCAGGCAAACAAAAACACATAGAAACACATAGAAAACACCTTCAAAGGTGTCCACAAGCTGACAAACTGCTCAGAAGACGCTTTCTTTAAAAAAGCCGGCCAGCAATTCAGCAGCGGCATACACCGGTACCCGACAATTTAGACAAGAAGGAATAGAGCCTCACACATAGATTAGATAGATAGAAACATGTCAGTCACATATATATGAAGTACAGTGACAGTGTTGCTTACTGTACTTGTCATTTAGTGTAAAGGATTTATTAAAAAATATAATAGTGTTTTCATGCACTGTCTCTTTAAAAAAGCCGGCCGGCAATTCAGCATCTGTACCCGACAATTTATAACAGACAGAATAGAGCTTCACGCATAGATTAGATAGATAGAAACATGTCAGTCACATATATATGAAGTACAGTGACAATGTTGCTTACTGTACTTGTCATTTAGTGTAAAGGATTTATTAAAAAAAATAATAGTGTTTTCATGCACCGTCTCTTTAAAAAAGCCGGCCGGCAATTGAGCATCTGTACCCGACAATTTATAACAGACAGAATAGATTTATTATTAAAAAAAATTGGCGTGGGGTTCCCCTTAATTTTAGTCTCTAGCGGAGGTTAAGCAGACGGCTGGGGCAGATGTTTGAAGCCTGGGAAGGGGGTAATACCCACGGAGCTTCCCAGGCTACTAATATGAGCCCCCAGCTGAATACATAGCCTTTACTAGCTATTAAAATGGGGGACCCCCCCAAAAAAATGACGTGGGGTCCCCCCTAACTTAATAGCTAGCAAAGGTTAGGCAGACAGCTGGGGGCTGATATTAATAGCCCAGGAAGGGAGCCATGAATATTGGCCCCCTCCCAGGCTAGAAACACCAGCCGTCAGCCGCCCCAGAAATGGCGCATTCATAGGATGCGCCAATTCTGGCACTTAGCCTCGCTCTTCCACGCTGCCCCGTAGCGGTGGCAGGGGGTAATAGGGCTGGGGTTGATGTCAGCTTATAATGCCAGCTGACATCAAGCCCAGGTTAGTAATGGAGAGGCGTCTATAAGACACCCCCATTACTAACCCCATAGTCAAAGTTAAAAGAAAACACAAACACCCAGAATAAAGTCCTTTAATTGAAATAAAGACACAATCCTTTATTGTTCTAAATTAAACCATACTTACCATCACGCCCATTCCAGCTGAAGCCAACGATCTCCTGCAATAAAAGAAAAATAATAAAGCAACATCATCCTTACCTTTCCATGGTTCCCACGACAGCTTCAGCTCTGCTACATCGAGATGACAGGCTGGACCGCAGCAGAACGCTGCCATCCAGCCTGTCATCCCGCAGACACTGAGAAGAGCAGGCTTGCTTGCGCTCCAGATTGTCTCTCTGTGACGGCATAAAGATGAGCCGAGGTCATGTCCAATGAACTTGGCTCACCTCATGCACGTCACTTACAGCGTGGGAGAATTCTCACGCTGAATCGCTGAGTGCAGGAGAATTTTCCCACGCTGTCAGTGAGGTGCATGAGGTGAGCTGAGTTCATTGGACATGAGCTCACCTCATGCACGTCACTGACAGCGTGGGAAAATTCTCACGCTGAAGTGCTGAGTGCAGGAGAATTCTCCCACGCTGTCAGTGACGTGCATGAGGTGAGCTCATGTCCAATGAACTCAGCTCACCTCATGCACCTCACTGACAGCGTGGGAAAATTCTCCTGCACTCTGCGATTCAGTGTGAGAATTCTCCCATGCTGTAAGTGACGTGCATGAGGTGAGCCGAGTTCATTGGACATGACCTCGGCTCATCTTTATGCCGTCACAGAGAGACAATGTGGAGCGCAAGCAAGCCTGCTCTTCTCAGTGTCTGCGGGATGACAGGCTGGATGGCGGCGTTCTGCTGCGGTCCAGCCTGTCATCTCGATGTAGCAGAGCTGAAGCTGTCGTGGGAACCATGGAAAGGTAAGGATGAGGTTGCTTTATTATTTTTCTTTTATTGCAGGAGATCGTTGGCTTCAGCTGGAATGGGCGTGACGGTAAGTATGGTTTAATTTAGAACAATAAAGAATTGTGTCTTTATTTCAATTAAAGGACTTTATTCTGGGTGTTTGTGTTTTTTTTAACTTTGACTATGGGGTTAGTAATGGGGGTGTCTTATAGACGCCTCTCCATTACTAACCTGGGCTTGATGTCAGCTGGCATTATAAGCTGACATCAACCCGAGCCCTATTACCCCCTGCCACCACACCAGGGCAGCGTGGAAGAGCGAGGCTAAGTGCCAGAATTGGCGCATCCTATGAATGCGCCATTTCTGGGGCGGCTGACGGCTGGTGTTTCTAGCCTGGGAGGGGGCCAATATTCATGGCTCCCTTCCTGGGCTATTAATATCAGCCCCCAGCTGTCTGCCTAGCTTTTGCTAGCTATTAAATTAGGGGGGACCCCACGTCATTTTTTTTGGGGGGGTCCCCCATTTTAATAGCTAGTAAAGGCTATGTATTCAGCTGGGGGCTGATATTAGTATCCTGGGAAGCTCCGAGGGTATTACCCCCTTCCCAGGCTTCAAACATCTGCCCCAGCCGTCTGTTTAACCTCCGCTAGAGACTAAAATTAAGGGGAACCCCACGCCAATTTTTTTAATAATAAATCCTTTATTTTAATACTAAATGACAAGTACAGTAACCAACACTATCACTGTACTTCATATATATGTAACTGACATGTTTCTATCTATCTAATCTATGTGTGAAGCTCTATTTTGTCTGTTATAAATTGTCAGGTACCGCTGCTGAATTGACGGCCGGCTTTCTTAAAGAGACGGTGCATGAAAACACTATTATTTTTTTTAATAAATCCTTTACACTAAATGACAAGTACAGTAAACAACACTGTCACTGTACTTCATATATATGTGACTGACATGTTTCTATCTATCTAATCTATGTGTGATTCTCTATTCCTTCTATTCTAAATTGTCGGGTACCGCTGCTGAATTGCCGGCCAGCTTTTTTAAAGAGACGGTGCATGAAAACACTATTATTTTTTTTGATAAATCCTTTACGCTAAATGACAAGTACAGTAAGCAGCACTTTCACTGTACTTCGTATATATGTGGCTGACATGTTTATATCTATCTAATCTATGTGTGAAGCTCTATTCTTTCGGTTCTAAATTGTCGGGTACCGGTGTATGCCGCTGCTGAATTGCCGGCTTTTCATGTTTCACTGTTGGCACTGTTCCCATCGATTTGGGCAATCACTGTAATGTCACAACCACCATGGCTGTGGCATTACAGTGAGTGGCAGACAATCCCTGCATGATTGGTGCTCTAAATAGCGCCAGACATGCAGGACACGCTTTTGGTGCACGAACAGTTATCGAACATAACCTCGAACAGCCGAATTTTTTGCAAATCGTTCGGGTTCGTCGAACAACTCGAACACCGCCCAAAACAGCTCGAATTTGAGATTGGCGAACAGTTCTAGTCGAACACCGCTCATCTCTATTTATGAGTGATAAGGGAAGAATTTGTTTGCTTGTCAGTTAAACTCATTGATGGTGATGTGTGTCAGGGCTCTTTATATCACTGTAAGCAACTGCAGACACCTGTGCTAATTAGTTTGGCAGGTGTGTCCAATGAAAGGCAAGACTTCTTAAGAAGGCTGTCTCACATTATTAAGCAGCCTACATTTTCTGCCAAAATGGGAAAGAAAAAGGATGTGTCGGCTGCTGAGAAGCAACAAATTGTGGAGTGTTTAGGTCAAGGCATGACTACAATAAACATTGTGCGATGATCAGGATGAAGTGTCTTGGCAATCAAGAAGTATGTAGCTGATTCACAGTACACACGTGTGCGTGCTGATAAGGGCAAATTGAGGACTCTTTCCTACAGGCAATTACGTCAGGTTAAAAGAGCAGCGGCAAAAAAGCCTTGTCATAGCAGCAGACAAGTTTTTGAAGCTGCTGGTGACTCCAACGTCCCCCGAACATCAAGATGCAGGGTCCTTCAGAGGTTTGCAGCTGTGCATATGCCATCCTGTCGACCTCCTCTATCCACTTCACACAAGCAGAAACGGCTCCAGTGGGCCAAACATTACATGAAGACTGATTTCAAAACTGTTTTGTTCACGGATGAGTGCCGTGCAGCGCTCGATGGTCCAGATGGATGAAGTGGAGGATTGCTGGTTGATGGACACCCCACGCAAACACGGCTTCAGCGCCAACAAGGAGGAGGCGGAGTAATGTTTTGGGCTGGAATCATGGGGAGAGAGATTGTCGGCCCCTTTAGGATCCCTGAAGGCGCTAAAGATGAACTCCATAATGTATGTGGATTTTCTCAAACAGCACTTCCTGCCATGGTTCAAGAAGAAGAACCGTGTATTTCACAGCAAGATCATTTTTTTGCATGATAATGCACCATCTCATGCTGCACATAAAACATCTGCATCTCTGGCTGATATGGGCATAAAAGGGGACAAACTTATGGTGTGACCCCCATGCTCCCCTGACCTCTACCCCATTCAGAACCTCAGGAGCATCATCAAAAGGAGTGTCTATGATGGCGGGAGGCAGTTCACATTTAAGCAACAGCTCTGGGTGGGTATTCTGTCCTCATGCAAAACAATTGAAGCAGAAACCATCCAAAACCCGACAAATTCAATGGACGAGAGAGTTCAGAAGCTCCTTTCGAACAAGGGGTCCTATGTGAAAATGTAACATCACCTAGAATAAAGTTTTGAGTTGAAAACTGTTTGATTTCAGTTTCTAATAACCTGCTAATGCTTATAATTTCAAAAATGACCATTTTTTTGGTCTTTATTAAAATGAAAAGGTTGATCGAAAAGTTTGGGGGATCTAAGAGTGTGGCAACCCAGTAGTCATAATTACTTCGAATTCTGACAATATGAGGGTCATGTTGCAGGTAGTGCAGCAAGAAGGCACTTATGTGTCTTGCGCATCTCGGAGCCCCAAAATTATTTTCCGGGCTAGATGCAGCTAAAAATTATTATTAATTTTAAATCTGGTGGAGCTTAGTATAGATGGCCTAATAGGATCAGTGCTGCACACTGCTACAAAGCCCAAATTATTTTCCAGTCAAGATACAGATAAACATGATTAGTAATTTTAAATCTGGTGGAGCTTATTATAGATGGCCTAATAGAATCAGTGCTGCACACTGCTACAGAGCCCAAATTATTTTCCAGCCAAGATACAGATAAACATGATTAGTAATTTGAAAGCTTAAAACGGTTGGTAGGGTGATTTTAACCAATCATCAAGCTTTTACTCTCCCCAGGATGACACAGGGGTAGAAAAGTCGTTTCGGATCCATGATTTGTTCATCTTTTTGAACGTGAGTCTGTCTACATTATCAGTGGAGAGCCGCGTGCGCTTATCTGTCAGCACACCACCAGCAGCGCTGAACACACGTTCAGACAGAACGCTGGCTGCGGGGCATGACAAGATCTCCAAGGCGTAAGTGGCTAGCTCCGGCCATTTATCCAGATTGGAAGCCCAAAAAGAGCAAGGGTCCAGTGACACAGTCATGGCTTCAATGTTTACTTGGAGATACTCCTGTACCATCGTCTCTAGGCGTTGACTATGTGTCAGACTTCTTGTCTCCTGTGGCCTTGCAAAGGATGGGCTAAAAAAGTGGTGAAATGATTCCACAAAATTGATGTTACCAGCAGATACTGTGGTTTTGTTACGGTTTGAGTGCTGAACACTTGACGGTCCCACGGTTGGCAATTTGGAACTGTGAGATTCACTACGTGCACCACTGGTGTTTTGTGGAAAAGCACATGAAAGATTCTGCAACAGTCTCTGCTGATACTCCTGCATGCGTGCATCCCTTTCTATGGCAGGAATAATTTCTGCAAATTTACTTTTGTACCGGGGATCTAACACTGTGGCAACCCAGTAGTCAGGATTATTTCTAATTCTCACAATTCAAGGGTCATGTTGCAGGTATTGCAGCAAGAAGGCACTCATGTGTGTTGCGCATCCAGGAGCACCAAGTCCCTGTTGTGTTGGTGGCGAGGTAACAATCATGCTTCCTTCCTCTGTCCTCTCCCCCCAACCTCGCACAACAGAAATGTGATCAAGGTCTCCCTCATCTGATGAGTCTTCCATCAGTTCGTCCTCCACTTCTTCCTGGGCTCCTGCACCTTCCTCACTAGTTTGGCTGCTACCATGCGCCCTGGTAAAACCATCTCCCCCACCCTCACATGCCTGCCGCCTTGGTGCTGCCGACCGTCTGGACCTTGCAGATGTTAGCCCTTCCGCATACAACTCCTCCTCCTCTACTTCCTCCACCTCCTCTTGTGCCACCACCTGACTCCGAATTCTGTTTAACATGTGCTCCAGCATGTAAATCACCGGAATAGTCATGCTGATAATGGCATCGTCAGCACTAAACATCTTCGTCGCCATTTCAAAACTGTGCAGAAGGGTGCATAGGTCCCTGATCTGAGACTACTGCTCCAGCGTGATTTGCCCCACCTCTGGATCTCGTTGGCCCAGGCTATACGTCAGAACATATTGCACCAGGGCTTGTCGGTGCTGCCACAGTCGCTGCAACATGTGCAGAGTTGAATTCCACCGGGTAAGCACATCGCATTTTAGCCGGTGAAGTGGCAGGCCCAACGACTTCTGTAGAGATGTAAGTCGCTGAGCTGCGGGATGCGAACGGCGGAAGTGAGCACACAGCGACCGTGCCCTCTGCAGAAGGCCATCTAGTCTGGGATAGTGGGCTAAAAATTGCTGGACAACCAGGTTCAACACGTGAGCCATACAAAGCACGTGTGTGACATTGCCCCGGCGAAGGGCCGCACCCAGGTTTGCAGCATTGTCGCACACGGCCTTCCCTGGTTTCAGGTCCAGTGGAGACAACCATTCATGAAATTGGTTCTCCAGAACTGACCACAACTCCTCAGCTGTGTGACTCACATTTCCCAGACATTTCAAAGTAAAAACCGCCTGGTGACGTTGAGCCCTACTGCCAGCATAGTAAGGAGGTGTGCAGGATCCCTTCTGCCCAGTTAGAAAGCTTGTGGCATGACCAGACACGCTTTGGGTGCAGGTGGAAGACCGAGAGGAGGTTGAGGAGGCAGAAGCAGTGGAGGAACTTTGACATAAAGAGGATTGACGCACAACTCGTGGGGACGGCAAGACTTGGACAGCAGCCCCTTGTCCTGCTGTCACCATAGTTACCCAGTGCCCAGTCAGCGACATGTAACGCCCCTGTCCATGCCTACTCGTCCAAGTGTCTGTGGTGAAATGCACCCTGTCACACACAGAGTTTCTCAAAGAAGCGGTGATGTTGTGTGCGACATGCTGGTGGAGCGCAGGCACACCTTTCTTTGAGAAGTAGTGCCGACTGGGCATCTGGTACTGGGGCACTGCGACGGACATAAGGTCTCGAAAATCCTCTGTGTCCACCAGGCGGAAAGGCAGCATTTCTGTAGCCAAGAGCTTGCAGATGGTGAAATTCAACCTCTTAGCTTTCTTATGGCTAGGAGGAAATGGTCTTTTACTTGTCCACATCTGAGGGACCGAGGGCTGGCTATTGTGCTTAGACGGGGTTGATAAGGGTGTCCCCGGCAAACTGCCGGTCTGTGAGGAAGATGAAGGCGGACATGTTAGGTTGCCTTGATCCAAAGGTGGTGCTATCGATGTCGGACAGCGCTCAACACCAGCTGGTGTTACCACCTCCAAAGAAAATGATGACCTGCCAATCACGCTGGCTGTTGCGGGTAAAGAGGTGGCAGGTCTGCGCCCCAAAACAGGTGTGACTGCTGTCCCCCCAGTCACAGACGATGAAGAGGCCGCGGATGCACAAGATATGGCAGACGGTGGTTGGCCCGGCCGGCTAGGCCGCATTGTAGCACACTGAGCTTCCCACTGCAACTTATGCTTCATGTCCATGTGCCGGTTCATGCATGAAGTACTCAAACTATGTATTTTTTGGCCTCTACTTAGCTTTTGCTGACAAATGTTACAGATAACACGAGTTGGGTCATCTTTATCGATCTGAAAAAATGCCCAGGCTATGCAAGGCTTAGCACCCATGCGACCTGAAGAGCCACCACGACTTGTGGTGAGAGGCAGAGTTGAGTTTGAGGATGCAGTTGTTGACGTGCTTCCAGTACTAGGTCTCTGTCCAGGAAGGCGCAACCTGACCTCGTCGTCACTAGCATCTTCCTCCACCTCCTCTGCTGACCTCATCTCTTGGCAGACTGTGGGTTGACAGTAAGTGGGATCTCCAACCTCATCATCATCACCCTGTGCGTTATCACACCCGTCGTCCTCAGAGCCAACCTGTTCCTGCCCTGACAAAAAACTAAAGTTGTCGCTCCAATCAGGTATTTGAGTCTCATCATCGTCTTCCTCATTGTCTCCACCAACAGGAGTTACAGTTTGGGAATGAGGGTCTACATTATGGTCAGAACCTTCTGCATCTGGTCCTGGATCCGACTCATAAAGATTCTGGGCATCAGTGCAGATCATTTCCTCTTCTGGATTCACAGAAGCGCTGGAGTCGACCTCTGATTCCCAGGCTATAGTATGAGTAAACAGCTCTGCAGACTCAACCATCTGTTCTACCTCATACTCAGACGGGCAGCTGGAGATTTAGGAGCTGTGAGGAAGCAAGTGCGATTGGGGTGACACCTTTGAGGACTGGAGTATTTGTGATGTTGAAGTTGATGTGGAGGAGAGCCCACTTAAATTAGCACTTGATATCCGTTGAAGCACCTGCTGTTTTTGTGCCTCATCTGGAATTTGTAGCGATTGGCGTGGCTGTAAGAAAGGGATCTTATCACATTGTCCGCTAAAAGAAGTAGACATTTTAGTTTGGCTGGAAGATGGTCTTTCTTCTGCAGATGTTATTGTTGCTTTAACACCTACCCCACGGACACAACTTTTTTTCCCCTTCCCAACACGCCTATTCCCCTTTCCACCAGCAGCAGGCCTTTTTCCACTCATTTTGGTGGTTAACTAATTCACAACTCTGGAGTTGTTTGCACAAAAAAACAACGGATGGGAACCGAGCAGAGCTGAGTGGCCAAACTGTGGTATTAGGCCAAAACTATTGGCTGGGTTAGATGCAGAAAAAAATTATATTCAATTTGCAACCTGATGGAGGTCAGTATAGATGGACTAATAGAACAAGTCCCACACACAGCTAGAAGCCCAAATATTTTTTCAGAGGTAGATGCAGAAAAAAATTGTATTCAGTTTGCAACCAGATGGAGGTCAGTATAGATGGACTAATAGAACAAGTCCTACACACAGCTAGAAGGCCAAATATTTTTTCAGAGGTAGATGCAGAAAAAATATATATTCAGTTTGCAACCTGATGGAGGTCAGTATAGATGGACTAATAGAGAAAGTCCCACACACTGCTAGAAGGCCAAATATTTTTTCAGAGGTAGATGCAGAAAAAAATTATATTCAGTTTGCAACCTGATGGAGGTCAGTATAGATGGACTAATAGAACAAGTCCCACACACAGCTTGAAGGCCAAATATTTTTTCAGAGGTAGATGCAGATAAAAATTATTTTTAATTTGCAGCCTGATGGAGGTCAGTATAGATGGACTAATAGAGAAAGTCCCACACACTGCTAGAAGGCCAAATATTTTTTCAGAGCTAGATGCAGAAAAAAATTATTTTTAATTTGCAACCTGATGGAGGTCAGTATAGATGGACTAATAGAGAAAGTCCCACACACTGCTAGAAGGCCAAATATTTTTCTGAGCTAGATGCAGACAAAAAATTATTTTTAAGTTGCAACCTGATGGAGGTCAGTATAGATGGACTAATAGAGAAAGTCCCACACACTGCTAGAAGGCCAAATATTTTTTCAGAGCTAGATGCAGATAAAAATTATTTTTAATTTGCAACCTGATGGAGGTCAGTATAGATGGACTAATAGAGAAAGTCCCACACACTGCTAGAAGGCCAAATATTTTTTCAGAGCTAGATGCAGAAAAAAATTGTATTCAGTTTGCAACCTGATGGAGGTCAGTATAGATGGACTAATAGAACAAGTCCCACACACAGCTAGGAGCCCAAATATTTTTTCAGTGGTAGATGCATAAAAAAATTATATTTAGTTTGCAACCTGATGGAGGTCTGTATAGATGGATTAATAGAACAAGTCCCACACACAGCTAGAAGCCCAATATTTTTTCAGAGGTAGATGCAGAAAAAAAATATATTCAGTTTGCAGCCTGATGGAGGTCACTATAGATGGACTAATAGAGAAAGTCCCACACACTGCTAGAAGGCCAAATATTTTTTCAGAGCTAGATGCACACAAAAAAATATTTTTAATTTGCAACCTGATGGAGGTCAGTATAGATGGACTAATAGAGAAAGTCCCACACACTGCTAGAAGGCCAAATATTTTTTCAGAGCTAGATGCAGACAAAAAATTATTTTGAATTTGCAACCTGATGGAGTTCAGTATAGATGGACTAATAGAGAAAGTCCCACACACTGCTAGAAGGCCAAATATTTTTTCAGAGCTAGATGCAGACAAAAAATTATTTTTAATTTGCAACCTGATGGAGGTCAGTATAGATGGACTAATAGAGAAAGTCCCACACACTGCTAGAAGGCCAAATATTTTTTCAGAGCTAGATGCAGATAAAAATTATTTTTAATTTGCAACCTGATGGAGGTCAGTATAGATGGACTAATAGAGAAAGTCACACACACTGCTAGAAGGCCAAATATTTTTTCAGAGCTAGATGCAGAAAAAAATTATATTCAGTTTGCAACCTGATGGAGGTCAGTATAGATGGACTAATAGACCTAGTCCCACACACAGCTAGAAGCCCAAATATTTTTTCAGAGGTAGATGCAGATAAAAATTATTTTTAATTTGCAACCTGATGGAGGTCAGTATAGATGGACTAATAGAGAAAGTCCCACACACTGCTAGAAGGCCAAATATTTTTTCAGAGCTAGATGCAGACAAAAAATTATTTTGAATTTGCAGCGTGATGGAGGTCAGTATAGATGGACTAATAGAACAAGTCCCACACACTGCTAGAAGGCCAAATATTTTTTCAGAGCTAGATGCAGAAAAAAATTATATTCAGTTTGCAACCTGATGGAGGTCAATATAGATGGACTAATAGAACAAGTCCCACACACTGCTAGAAGCCCAAATATTTTTTCAGAGCTAGATGCAGAAAAAAATTATTTTCAGTTTGCAACCTGATGGAGGTCAGTATAGATGGACTAATAGAAAAAGTCCCACACACTGCTAGAAGCCCAAATATTTTTTCAGAGCTAGATGCAGAAAAAAATTATATTCAATTTGCAACCTGATGGAGGTCAGTATAGATGGACTAATAGAATGATGCTATGCCCAAAAGATTTTACTTCACTAGGTGCAGTAAAAAAATTGGTATTCTATACACAGGTGGTATATCTTGCAACACAGATAGGCTACTCTACTGACTAACACACTCTGCAATAGGCCAAAAAGGATTAGCTTTGCTAGATTCAGCCAAATGCTGTGAAAAAAACTTGCACAGCACTGGCACAGACCTGCCTGGCAAAAACTGATAGGAACTGATGTAACCTAGTCCTGAAAAGGACTTCAATTACAATTAGTCTTTACTCCCACAATCTATCTATTTAAGAGCACAGACCTGCCTGATAAAAGTCATAGGAAATGCTGTAACCTAGTCCTTAAAAGGACTGCAATCACAACTATTCCCTACTCCAAAGCTATCTGTAGATTTGTGCGAAAATTGGCTTGAAATTAACAAGGTATAGCGCACACAGCAACAGCGGTGCCATCTAACACGCAGCTGCAGCAGTGAGAAAATGGTGGCGACGGGGAAAATGGCTTGGTCTTATAGGGCAAGGACATGTGACATACACTGCCAATGACACATGCCCTTGCTTGTGTGAAAAAAAGCACTTCGCTCCGTGTGTGCGCTGCTGATAGGCTGACAGATTGCACCTCCCCACTGTAAATGCGGGAAAGAGAAAAAAAAATGGAGATCTTCATTATTCCTGCAGAGATCCATCCCCTGCCCCTCCCCCCGCCCCGCTGTACACTCAAACTGCGTATTAACATTAATTTTCATCATTACTGAGAAAAAGTCCAGTTATGATTTTGGTGCACGAACAGTTATCGAACATAACCTCGAACAGCCGAATTTTTCTCAAATCGTTCGTGTTCGCCGAACGGCTCGAACACCGCCCAAAACAGCTCGAATTTGAGATTGGCGAACAGTTCGAGTCGAACAACGCTCATCTCTAATTAAGAATCAAAGAAAGTATTTTTAGACTTTTGATGAGGCCTGTATAACATAGAATACATGCTCCAAGATATTTCAAACTCAGATCTAGCCTGCTGTATCACGTTAGTCACAGTAAAAAATAGATTTTTTTACTCTGCATGAGCTCTGCATACAGCTGAATTTCACCGCCACTAAAATAGTAGGTGGCTTTTAGCAAAGTGTATCACGTTTGTGACACAAAAAATCTTTTCTGGACTCTGCCTAGCAAGAGAAAAAATATATTTTTTTAATCTGAAAACAGCTGAGGTTCACCGCCACTAAGGTAGTAGGTGGCTTTTAGCAGAGTGTATGACGTCTGCCACAAAAAAAAAGTTTTTGGTGGACTGTGCCTAGCAAGACAAAAAAAAAACTTTTTTAATCTGAAAACAGCTGAAGTTTACCGCCACTAACGTAGCAGCAGACGTATAGCAGAGTGTATGACGTTTGCGACACAAAAAAATATTTTGTGGACTCTGCCTGCCAACAGAAAAATATATTTGTTTTACTGTGCATGTAGCTGAAGTTCATCCACCAAAAAAATGACAAACTAGGCTAACACAGCTTGCATTATCACTTTAGTAAATTAAAAAAAAAGGTTTTGGTGCTCTGCACTCAGAAGCTCTGCAGACTCCACAGATAGCTGAATTTCAATTCCACAAAATCAAAAGTGGCCTCCAAGGACTCGCTTCCTTGCTTTATCAAATTAGCAAGTGCAAAAATAGATTGAAGGTATACTCCTGCATGGAGCACAGTACAACCGGTGCACAACACTGTTCTATGGCATGGGCCCTGCTCTTTCTGTCAGAATCTCAGTAACTGCACAAGAAAAAAAAATGTGCTGCAAGGTTGATTGAACAGGTACACAGCAGAGGACTTATCTACACTATCTGACTTCCAAACAAGCACCCATTTATCTAGTTAATATCTCTCAGTACATGGGCGCACACTGAGCAGCTTCTGTCTCCAGCAGTGACATGGATAAAATGGCACTGAGGGAACATGGTTGGCCTTTATATAGAGAGGAAATGTGATTTCAGCAGCCAATTGCAGAAGCCCTTGTGTCTGGACAGTGTGGATGCTTCCTGTGCTCTAATTGGCCAGCCAAACTTAAAATTACCTCCTACAGGAGGAAAAAAAAAACACAGTTCACCGTTTATCTGACCTGTTCTGAGCTATCACCAGCCCCCATACTCATGTACCACGTCCCCCCCGCTCATCATACACAAGCACTATGCTAGCAAAACAGTTAAAAATGCTGTAGTTGCCCCGCAATCACGTTCCTGCATTTATTCGCCGAACATTTTCCTGAATGTAAGAAATTTTGCTCGCATTTCAGATCATGAATCCAAATGTGCCATTTTCGTGTCGAATCCCCTTTACAGCCTGTGCCGTATTAGTACGCACAGACTGTAATCCCCCGGTTCAATGAGGGCTCCGGCGGAGAGCCCGCACTGAACCGAGCACATGTCAGCTGATTATTACAGCTGACGTGCCCGCAACAGCCGCGGGTGGAATCGCGATCCACCCCCGGCTGTTAACATGTTAAATGCCACTGTCAATCTCTGACAGCGGCATTCAACTCGCGCTTCTGGGAAGCGAGTCTTAATCCCCGCCCATCGGCGACCCTGTCACGTGATTGTGGGTCACCGATGGGTGGGCATGACAACCCAGGGTCTGCAGCAGACGCCTGTGGTTGTCATTAGCTGGTCGCTATGAGTGCCACCTAGTGGTCGGCGCTCATAGCACAGGACCATTTCTGCGGCATACAGGGGATCTGCTGATCCCCTGTATGTAGCAGAGGCGATCAAACAGTTGCTGCTACTAGTCTCCTATGGAGACTATAGAAGGATGCAAAAAGTGAAAAAAAAAAGTTTTTAAAAATATTAAAAAAAAATAAAAAATATAAAAGTTTAAATCACCCCCCTTTCGCCCCATTCAAAATAAAATAATAAAAAGAAAACTCTACATACACATATTTGTTCAGAATCGCCGAATCTATCAATATAAAAAAAAAATTAATCCGATCAGTAAACGGCGTAATGAGAAAAAAATTCTAAACGCCAGAATTACGTTTTTTGGTCGCCGCAAAATTGCAATAAAATGCAACAACGGGCAATCAAAACATCGGATCTACCCCAAAATGGTATCAATAAAAATGTAAGCCCGGCTTGGAAAAAATAAGCCCCACCCAGCCCCAGATCCCAAAAAATGGAGACGCTACTGGTCTTAGAAAATGGCGCTATTTTTTTTTTTTTTACCAAACTTTGGAATTTTTTTTCACCACTTAAATGAAAAAGAACCTATACATGTTTGGTGTCTACGAACTCATAATGACCTGGAGAATAAGGATGGCAGGTCAGTTTTAGCAATCAGTGAACGTGGTTAAAAAAAAAAAAAAAAAAAAAAAAAAAACAACTGTGTAACAGCACTTTTTTTTCAATTTCACCGCACTTGGAATATTTTTCCCGTTTTCCCGTACATGATCTGGTAAAACTAGTAATGGCGTTAAAAAGTACAACTCGTTCTGCAAAAAAATAAGCCCTCACATGGCCATATTGACCAAAAAATAAAAACGCTAAGGCTCTGGGAACAAGGGGAGCAAAAAACGAAAACGCAAAAACGGAAAATGCCAGGGTTGCGAAAGGGTTAAATTGTAAGTTCAGATTTTAAACACATTCGCTCATCACTATTCATTAGATATGTAGTATTTGAAATCACAGCCCTAAACTAATACACGGCCGGGAAACAATTTGCATAACATTAATACATTTTAGCTATTTTATCTGCCTTTTTATGTGGGTCTACTGTGGTCATAGATTTAATGTAGGTTGTGTCTCTACAATTTACCCCTGCACCATGTTCTGTAGGAATAATAATCAAATACTGTATATTTAAGTGGTGAGTGACACTTCTTTATTTTTTTGCATTTCGATGCCATTAATCTTGTTTGTATTACCCCTTGTGGTGTTCATAGCTCTCTGGCAGAAGAGGCATGTGAAGTATATGCAAGACAAACCCATGTCAATCCCTGCGGCCTGTTTAGCAGGTTCTAGAGAGCTTCAATGCCCAGTGTAATCTAACTCTCTTGGATACACTGCAGCTTGCAAAGGAGGGGGCTGAGAAGCAAGGAGTGAGATCTCCCAAAGCAGCTGCCAGCTACCCAGGATCTCCCTTCCCCCGACACCATGAGGCAGGCTCTTTGTGTAAGATACTATAATTTACTGTCGAGTTATGGGAAAATGATACATCCCAGTGATAAACAAACCAGATTTTTGGAAACTGGAAGGAAGGGAGAATCTCACCAGCCCTTTCTCCACTGCCCAGATAGCAAGGATAGGGAGATATGCAACACAGCCTTTCTGAAGTCCATAGGGCCACTGTGTTTGGTCTCCATGCGTAGCAGGGGTCTGGCTGTGTCAGATGATACCAGAACCAGCTTCCTAGGACAGTCCAGTAAGGGGGCAGGAGTGGGCAGGATCTAGAGAGTTTATCAGTTTCAGCAGCCCTGAGCCCAGTGTCTTTGTTCCTGGGGAGGTCATGACATCAGGACGTGTGGGACAAGTCCATCAACCAAGTGAGGGCCCACAGCCTCCCCATGTGGCAGTCCATCCCCTGAAAGCCAGATCATCCATCTAAACTGGTAACTGACTTGTAATAACTGCTTTATACCTTTTGTACCCATGCTTTTGTACTTGTAACTCTGACCACTGTAAATGTATAACCCTTATGTATATAGCATATTGTTTAGTGTGCCCTTATGGTGATTAAATGTATAATTTAATCTTGGGCTGTTCATTTATCACGATCCACAAACCTTACACCTGATGTTTGGTCCAACAAACACGCTACTGGGCTGGTTTCAAGCCCGATATAGTCCGTTATATCAAATATAAATTGGTGGCAGTTCTCCCAGGCCGACTAGGCTCTGCTTCACTGGAGCTAGTGAGCGAAGCCTCTCAGCCTGTCAGGGTTGTAGGCGAGTGTGGTGCCACATCAAGGACTAAGTGGGCCACCTCTACCCACTCCCTGGTGCCTTCCTGTGCCGTGTGGACAGGGGGTGTCAGTGCATAACGTACCAACCTGACATATGCGTCCCTCAGGGGGGTGCGGAACGTCACGTAGGTGCAGAGGGCAGGTCCGTACCATGTGCTCCGTCTGACGTAACTGTGAATTCAGGTGGGAGGAGGGGTGTGGATCCATCACAAGAGGCGGCAACAGCGAAGTTTTGCGGGGTCGCTCTGTTGCCGTTCATTCACAAGGCACCTATGTATAATTACTATTACACTGGAGAATACCAATTATTCCTTGGTTATCTCAGTTTCTTTGCAGTTCTGGGGTCTTGGGTTCAAATCCCACCAAAGACAACATCTGCAAGGAGTTTGCATGTTCTCTCCGTGTTTCCGTGGGTATCCTCTGGGTTCTCCTGTTTCCTTCCACCCTACAAAGATATTCTGATATAGAATTTGGATTATGAACCCTAATGGGGACAGTGATGATGATGTTTTCTTTAAAGCACTGTGAAATAAATGGCACTATATAAGCTACTAAAAAATAAAAAAATATAGTGTAGCAGATTACTGTTGTACTTGCCTAAACTAAAGAAATGAGCTGGAACACATATTGGTATAAGTGCAATGTATAGGTGTAGATTCACACTGTGATCATTAACAAACATAACCTATAAATAAGTAAATATTAATAGTTCATATAAATAACATAAGGTACTTAGCTAACACTATTATGATTAAAAAAGCATAAATGCCATACCACGTGAGAAGGTGACAAGGTT
This sequence comes from Phyllobates terribilis, assembly GCF_046119375.1. Classification (NCBI taxonomy): domain Eukaryota; kingdom Metazoa; phylum Chordata; class Amphibia; order Anura; family Dendrobatidae; genus Phyllobates; species Phyllobates terribilis. The sequence continues at coordinate 51,366,213 of NW_027362773.1, forward strand.
TACCAAATCAGGATGGACCCTAACTCTTTTAGTTCACTTCACTATGTGTCAGTGGGCCTCAGAATAGATGGGGGCAGAGTAAAACCCATGCCTGACTGTTTAAACATCTGCCCATGGAAAGCCATATAGACTAAATGCATAGTCCGAAAAAATTGATTCACACCCAATATGTACAAAGTACAAAAATCTAAAGCAAAACCAAAAAAATGTGCTGCACTACCTGTTGGTATAAGTGCAATGTGTAGGTGCACTTTCACACTGTGGCCATTAACAAACATAACCTATGATAAAAACAAAATGTGCAAATACCCTACAGTAATTAAATAGCATTATTAATCATTTTGATTTTTATAGTGCCAAAATATTTCAAAGCACTTTACATTATAGAGGGTACTTGTACAGACAATAAAGATATTACAGAGTAACACATAATTCAACAGATACTAAGAGGAGTGGGGGCCCTGCTCTCAAGCTTACAATCTATGAGGAAATAGGGGAGACACAAAAGGTAAATGGTAAAAAGTGCTTGTATTGTACTGTCCAGGTTTGTTTGGAGAGGTGAAGGGCACAATTGTATGTTTGAAGCATAAATGTATAATGGATGAAATCTTTGGCCATATTGAATTTTCTTCACAGACGTTCGGTGTACCTGGAGAACTGATGGAGAAAACGTGTTTGCAGTGTGTGCCAGGGTTGTCGCTGTCAGTGCCGAGTTATTCTTTGTGTAGTAGGTGCAGCTTCATCCAGGGCACTTTGCAGTGTTTAATTATAATGTTTCAGAGCAGAGTCAGAACATAAGAGGGAGGAGAGTGGAGCCAATTATGACTGCAAATTCTTCATAAGTGCAATAATGCATAACAGTAATATGCAAGGGTAATAGTAGTACATGTAAGGTTACTTAGTTCATATACCTATTGTTGTACATAGTTTATTTACTTACTGCAAAGTAATTGCTCATTCTGGTTTTATCCTATTGTATTTACCTAGTAGAGGCTCATAAATCTGCCTATATTATAACATAATACGCCTCCTATGGATTCAATATTCTTGTTTTGGGTTCCTTTCTTATTGGTTATGTACAGTATGCTGGGTATGCGTACAATGTTTAACTGTATGCCATTCTGCAGACTATATTATATGATGTTTACTAACTTTTTAAAAATCTATATACTAGATTATATCTATTTTTTCCACAAGTCACTTTGTAAATTTTTTATTTTGTTATTAGTTTCTGTTATGTACAGATGTTAAAGAAAAATCAAGTAATCTGGGAAATAGTCATATTTTTGAACTAACAATAAACAGAACTATTTCTTGCAATTTGAAAAAGAGTGACAAGTCCTTTTTACCATGGTGTAATAGGTAAAACCCTACATAAGTACCTTGAATTGGGACTAGAGTACCCCGTTCCCTTTTCTGTTTCATGACATCCTGCTTGACTAAAGTATTGAGTGAAATTTAGCTTCACCTAACTCCTGCATGCCTCTGTTTCATGGATCACGTCATGGTCTCGTCTATTATCCGTCAGTAGTCACCAATAGAGACTGCTCTGAGACCATGCCCTATGGAAATGTGACATTCAGAAGTAGTGCTGTTGCTTTAAAAGTATTCAGCAACTATTATAAGTAACACAAGCACAGGAGACAGGAAGTGTTGTTCTCCCAAAGCATCCAGCAACTAGAGGGGTTAACTCAGTCACAGGAGAAGGGGAGTGTTTTGGCAGAGCCCCAGGGGGATTGTGGGAAAGTTGTTTACTGTCTGGCTGGAGCCGAAGAGAAAGGTGGTGTGTGTGTGTTCTGTATCTCATAGAAGCACCCCTGCAAGTGAAAAGGATTCAAGTCAGGAGTGAAGCTAAGCACAGGTCCGGTAGAGAGTTCCTGAACTAACAGTGCAGAGTATTGTCAGGCAAAAAGATAAGGACTGGAAAAAATGGTGTCACAGGGATCATCTCCCTCAGCAAACCCTCCCCCTCCTCTATCTCACTGCGCTGTAAAGAATGCTGTGTTCATTAATGTGCCTTTGCATTAGAACTGTGCTATCCTGTACTACTGGGAAAACGGTGAACTGGTGTGCTGCTAAGGAAACTGTACTGTTTGTCACTGGAACCTGTTGCTCATAATACTTAACTTGCACTGGCTGTGCAGCTTCTTATTAAATGCTACTGTTCTACCGTTTATGAGGACTCTTGTCAAGTGTGTCTGGTCAGCAAGTGAAACAACCTACGTGTATGTGCCTGATGGTCAATACCCCTGTATGCCTGAGAGAAGTTGCAGCACATGGTCTATGGTTGCCCTGAGTAATGGTTCCACCATGATTCCAAAGTATTCATGTAAGCTGTCTCGCCCTTATCTGAACCTAGTGGCGTGCGTGTAACAGAAGCCCTACAGCTACAAAGGTTAAAGGTTGAATACCAGAGGGTTCATTAGTCTACATATCCTTAATTTAGCCCTAACCCAAACTTGCTGCAAGCCAAGGCATCAAGAGAATTTTTAGAATCAAACAGATATATAATTCTGGTGGTGGAAAATTATTACGGCATTATTTTACAATTCTTTGTTATATTTTTATTTCTGTCCTATAAGGTGAACTGATGAGATAACACATGATGGGGGAAGGGGAGTATAGCTAAATTAAAAGCTATTCTAGGAATCCCCCATCCTGTCTTTTTGATTAACAAGCCAGAACTATGATAAAGATTATCACAGGCACAGCAGTAATTTTCATTTTTATACCCAACATAGCTACAGAGTTGATAAGGTTGAAAAAGGTAAAGGACCATCAAGTCCAATGTATTATTATATCATGCTGATCCAGAGGAAGGCAATAATCTATACTATCTATACTAGGGAAAAATTTTCCTTCCCAACTACAAATTTGACAACCAGAATATATCCCTGAATTTGAGTTCCAGCTGCAGAAATCTGAACGTAACTTTTGTTATGGCTCTTTTCACAATTGTACCTAGATCCTACATTCGGTGAGCTCCCATCAGTTTTGATAGCAAGAATAACACTACTATTTTTGATGTTAAACAACGGTGACCTAGATGAAACCCTAAAGGCCTCCTTATAAGTCAAAATGGTCCATTAGTTACTGTTTGGATGGCATCTATTAGATTTGGAAGCCATGACGCTAGTGTAAGCAGAGTTATATTCATGTAGAGTAACAAAAAAGGTCCTTTTGCAATACCCACAGACCATACTTTAATGTTTTTTGGTATGGATGCAGGATAAAATCATATATCATCTATATCATTCTGTGAAGTAATGGAAATTCTCTGCATTTTACTAAACTATTTCAGTTCCTGGGCTTGATACCTAGGATATGATTAGAAATAAGCCATTCTTATTTGGATGAAATCACAGCCTGTCCCAAATCAGTCAAAACAGGTAAATGCTAAGACCAAGCTATTATTGGCATGGGGTCATGTCCTGAATTTATTTAGATCAGTCATTGTCATTTTTCTTTAATAAACGCTACCAGGAACATAAAGAACATTTATGACATTCTCCAGAACTTGCCATAAATATCTTCTTGGCTGGATTTTTATTTCTGTGGCTTCAATAACTGTCTTAATCTGGTCATAAACATGTGTTTTTCATTAGAATCAGGGCAATCAATTGTTAATTACATTGTTCGTACAAATAATCCAACTATCAACATGCCAGACATTAGCAAAGCAGCAAAGGACTGAGCTCAATGGCAAATGATTGGCTGCTTGCAGTTGATCACACATCACCAATGAAAACTTTTTTCAATCTGATACATCTCATTTTTGGAAAAAGTTTGCGTATAGTTTACAAAATATGGCAATATATGGCCATAATATCACAATTCTTACAACTTTTATGTGTTTGGGTAGCTTTAGACTTTAACGAAGAGAGCAGCATATATACCGATTCAGCTCTGTGGCTCCCCAAGTGCAATTCAGCTTGGATATGCTGCAGATATGCCATAACTATTAGAACCACAAATCTCAAATACATAATCAGTGAAAAAGCATCTGCCACTAGTGACAGATGAATGTCACTAGAAAACAACCACTCCAATAAACATGAAAAAAGGCAAAAACTGGAGTCTTACAGATTGATGCAAAAGCTTTCCCTTGAGAAAGCTGGACACGTTCTTTGCGAAACGTGCATCGGGAAGAGGCAATTGCCTTCCTCACCACCCGCCTGGGCGCAGTTTCATCTTCTGAGGTATTACCATATGGCCAAAAATGTTGTTGATTTATTGGGGACATATTGGTGTTTTACTCGACATCATGGGATAGTCACCATGCATTAGGCGATTATGTTTTTCTGTGCTATACCACTAGGTAATGGGGCAATACGAAGCTCCACAGCACTAGTTGACAATCAATCATCCTTTTTGGTGGTCATTTCCCTTTTGCTGTATCCTATATCAACATCGATTTACATAATATTTGCCATTTGGGCTTCATTATTCTCTTGCGCCTGTGCTGCTATTCCCTTCTCCACCCTTTCACACATGCCATTTACCTCTTACATTCTTAGATTTTATGTGTAATTTTGCACTAATAAAGTTCTTACCTTTTGCATCAATCTGTAAGACTCCAGTTTTTGCCTTTTTTTCAGATATGCCATAACTGTCTGTGGTCGGAATGTAAGACAGATGAACTGCAAGTGTCCATTTATACCTCTTTACAAAATTGCATGGCTTTGTTTTCCTTTTGAGGATTATTAATATGCCTAATATGCCTGTGATAAAGTCGTAGTGCTAAATATTGTACCATTCTGGTCATTTTGTTTGTAAAATCCACACACCCTCAGGCACATCCATTTTCTAATGGTACCGCCATATCCTCTATTAGCTGATTATGATATAAGAGCGGGCCAAGGTGTAATGCCTTGCGTATGACATGATGGTGGTCATTGCGATGCAAGAATCATTGTTCTATAATGACTGTAGGTGGGGTCAAGGTGAATTAACGTGCATCCATTGAATGTGTTTGTCACCTTTGATGAGTGTGTGCTCAGTGGGCATTTGAGTTACAGTTGGATCTGCCATAAGACTAGAGAAATGTCTGTGCTGTGGTAATTCACCAAGGACAAAGCCAGTGAGCCGAGAGAGAAGCCTAGGAGACAATAAAGCCAGAGGAGCAGTAAAATCTTCTCCTGTCCAATAATAGTGTGACCGAGAGAGAGATATTCTGGAATTACAACTGGTTGCCCCATGTTATGGTTGGGGCCTATTGAAAACTTAAACTTTGGGGTGAGAGCTGTGACTTCAGGAATACAGGAGTAGTGTCGGAAAGTAAAGTTATTGACATATGATTACCATTTGTTCTTATCCACCACCTGCAAGTGAAGAACAATGTAAGTGGCATCCAAGGTTCAAGAGGTGGAAACAGTCAAGTTACTGTCAAATTGAACTGTGTGCTGTTATTCTAAATGGCCCTTTACAGAGGCAGTATCCCAGTTTATGTGCAATGGACTTGGGTCACTCTCAGTCACACGGACACGGATATCTCCGGTATTGTTTTTTCCAGTACCGGAAATATCACGATGTGTGAGGGAGCCCTTAGGGAACAGCATTTGTAATGAGTCATAAAAGATCTTCCTGAATGTAGCAATTCAAATAGTAGGTACTAGCTTATAATATGGATTCCAAAGATAATCTGTGAAGTAGCTCCATAGCCAAGCTTCATTATAAGTTTGTTGCTTACTCTCAGTTAGCTTCTAGAACAAAAGATTTCTACTGACTGAAAGACTTCAAAAGGTTAAAGATTGAGCCTGAGTCACTGCATTTACCAACCAAGGGCACAAAATACCTATTCAGCTCACACATATCTATGTACATCTTGTTCCAAATGATGCTCATTGAAAAATCAGCTAGCAGCAACAACAAAGAAAATAGTTCCCCAACTTCAAATCACATTTACGGTAATGTTATAAACAATACAATAGGATTGCTTATGGAAGCCTTGAAAAATGGCTTATATACAGTATCTGACTCATCTTCATTGAATGTAATTGAAAAAAAAAGTTTTCGAGCTTTTGCTATCAGGGGCTGAATTTCCCAAAGATGTATTGCAGGAACTGCTACTAAGAACTGAGTCATCTTTGCAGATGGTATAACTGTTTTCTGCCTCCTTGTTTATCGGCGGATCATTTCTATGTCTCTAAATGACAATTTCTAAAGGAGGGGGCGTAAGCTATGGTCATAATAGCACAGTAAACAATGGTTGCTTTGTACATTTATGGGTCGTTAATGTAGTTTTTTATATTTTATATCATATAATAAAAAGCTTAAAGATGTGTCACCTTTACAATCTCTTACATTTTCTTACAGACACCAAGTTCTAATTTAACTAATTCAGTGCATTATTGCAACATGCTAGTAAAACCATTGACGGGTTGAAGTCTACATTACAATCACTGGGTTGCCAGATATAGCATAAACATCTCCCAATAGAGTATCATAAAACCATGATTTTTTTTCAAAGAGCTTTTCTAGGAAGCCAGTTCCTTAAGCAATACATGAGGGTATTTTTCCCCCCACATGATCTTTTGGTTACTCTGAATTTATTGATATATATTATAAGAGGGTCACTGGTAAAATATTGGAGGGGAGAAATGTTACACTGAGGTTGTTGGCTTCAGTGTTCAGAACCTGGAAGTTTTCTCCAGCATGTTATGTGCTGAGAGAGGTTAAACAGCCATGATAGGGGGAGATGGGCCAGATGGCTATTCACCATATCTCCACCCTAGGTGTGTGGTCCAGGAGATAAATGTTTAGCCTCTGGACTCACTCAGAGTTCTGTGTGTTCTGAAGTTGAGCTGACCTCCAGAGCTGTGTTCTTGTTAAATAGAGCTGAACCTTGTTTCTGAGTATTTCAGTTATACGGACAGTAATGAGTACTGTTTCTTTATGCCAACAAGACTGAATGTGTCTATTTTGTTTAGGACTGGTTTATGAAGCATGTTTTTATAAACCAGTTGAAGATTTAAATGAAAAGCATTCTTCTGAGTACTTTATTAAGCAGCTTTGTGAGCAGATTTACCACAGTTGGTGCTTCAAATGCGGGCAGAAATTCCAGAGGACAGGTGATTGCCACCAGGAAGCAAGTGTGATGGCTCTGTACAAACTGCATGTCATAGGTGAAAGCGGCTATAAGGATAGGAGAGTGGTCGGACAAAATGGAGGAGCTGATCAAGCACCTGGTTCAAGTCCAGAAGCAGGAGCTCCTGCAGCAGCAAGCTCAGAAACAACAACAGCTAGCACAACAGGAAATTAATAAACAGTTGGTTCAGCAGCTCCAGCAACAGCAGGAGAAGCAGAGGCAGCAACAGAAGGTGCTTACACAGCAGATGGAACACTTTGCAGATGCAATTCATGGCTGAGTGACCATCTCCCCCTCCAGTTCAGGTGATGACTCACACATCTGGAAGGCGGTAAGACATGATATGCGAAAGATGACCCTGGGTGGTGATGTCGAGGCATTTTTTAACTGTATTTGAAAGGGTCACAGAGTGGGAAAATCTTCCGCCGGAGCAGTGGGCGGAGGTGCTGGTGCCCTATTTAACTGGCAAGCCTCAAAAGGCTTATTATGACCTGGCCTTACAAGATGATAAGGATTATGCCAACTGAAGACAGAAATGTTGGCACGCTTAGGAGTAACTTTATCTGTCAGGGCACAAAAGGTCCACCATAATTTGATGACCCCCCCCCACTTACAAATGTTCAATTTGCTACATCTTGTCGGGAAGTGGTTGTAGCTGGAGTCCTCCACCCAAGCCCATATGGTGGAACACTTGGTTATGGACAGATTTATTCACTCCCTGTCTAAACTGGTGCAGAACTAGGTTGCCCAGAGGGATCCTCAGAATGCTGATGACCTGGTTTGCCTAGTGAAAGGTACCAGGAGATGGAGAAGTCTTTAGGGAAACCAGGTTTCATAGCATCCCCATACTGGGGTATTCAAAAGGAGTCTGATTCTCAAAAAAGGGTTAATAAAGCCACAAATGGGGGGCATCCATGGGCCCACTGAGGGGTTGCCTAAGGCCGCTATTAAGAACTTAATTTGTTGGCGGTGTCATGGTACTGGACACATAGCTGCCCATTGTCCCATGTCCACCGAGCAGATGGAAAGCAGCCTAGGCCGGTACAATTTGTATTACACCTATCCCATCTGCAGTGTCACCTGTTTACCCGGGCCACAGACATGTTCAATGATGGTAAATGGAGTACTAGTGTCTGGTCTCTTGGACATGGGGAGTTTGGTGACCTTGGTGAGGGCCACACTTCCCCACCAGTTGATACCTGAGTTGGGGGCTTCCATGGAGAACTTTAGGACTGCTCAACTGAAGGACCTTACACTAAAATGGGCGTTTGATAATGTCACTGTTTTAAACCAAGTTTCCATACTTTACAGTAAATATGGGTTTTCTATTTCGGGTGACTAAGCTGGGGGGGAGGTATTGGAACAACTGGTAGTAGACAACCAAGTAACAAATATATGAAATAGGTCCTTATTAATCAACTACAACCAGAGATAAAAGGACCCTTAAAAAATACCTTTTATTAAATATGTTTAAGAAGGACTAAAAAAAAACATGAAACTACAATACTCCTCAAAGAAAATCCTCAAAAGATGGGACATCAAATTTAGATCTTATACCGACAGGAAGTAATACAGATTAATACTGTCCCTATTTTATCCCTAATATCTCTCCCTTCCTGGCAGCGGAGGTTGGCACCCTATTTTGTACTTCATGGCGCCCCCGCTCCACGTCTGTGTCCCTTGTACAGAAGCCCTCTTCAAAATATTAAAAAACTAGGGACTAAGGGACTATTAATGATAAGTGCCATTTTTTAGACTATTTATATGGGACTATTAAGTCTCATTTATTATTTTTTATCTGTATGAATTGTCAGAGGGACTAAGGGTCCAGTAATGATAAGTGCCTTTTCCTGTTTGGGACTATATATATGGGACTATTTAGTCTTAGGTGCCATTCTCTATCTATATGAATTGTCAGATTGTCTGCTCAAACTGTAGCTTGCGAACCTAGAGATTATTGTGCTGAATAGCCCTCTACAGATAATCTTTTGCTCTAATAACTAAGTTTGCTCTAATGACTAAGTTTGCCCTAATGACTAATTGTGGATCTTATGTTATGCTGTTTATGTGATGCCAATCTGTGTGGAATCCACACTGGAGGTTTATTATTCAAGAGGGATTGACCAAGATAGATGTGTAGTGGATCACTATAGTGCATCAGGATATTGGCTGAATTAATTGTATTTAAGCAATATTAGGATTAATCTGGTCTCCAGTTGCTGGTATCTGTCCCATTGAACAGATCTGGTCATATTTACTATTATATACCGGCTTCTAAAACCTATACGTTCACTTATTTTTCTACCCTTCTCTCACCATTGTGGTTTTTTAATATTTTGAAGAGGGCTTCTGTAGGGATATAAGGGACACCAACGTGAAGCGGGGGCACCACGAAGTACAAATTAGGGTGCCAACCTCCGCTGCCAGGAAGGGAGAGATATTAGGGATAAAACATCTGGTAGTACCAGGGCCCTGTAGGCATAGGGTGTCAGACATGGCCCATTCTCATGTCTTGGATGGTCATCGGGGCGTAGACAAAACCCAAAAGCGCATCCTTTGAAGGTTCTATTTCCCTGTATGTCACCAAGTGATTTCAAACTATTGTAGGTCCTGTCCCACTTGCTTGTTAACCGCTCCATTCTCTCACTTCCGTAGTCCCCTAGTGCTGTTACTCATTATAGAGGTCCCTTTTGACCATGTTGCCATGGATTTAGTCGTGCCCTTGGTAAAATCCATCCGAGGGCATCAATATATCCTGGTGGTCCAGGATTACGCGACACGGTACCCCTAAGAAACTCCTCAGCCAGATGTGTAGCCTGAGAACTGGTCCATATATTTTCCTGGGCCAGCCTGTCAAAGAGATCCTGACAAACCAAGGACCCCCATTCATGTCCAGAGTGATGAGAGAGTGGTGTTGGGCTCTTCAGATTACGCAACTCAAGACATCAGTGTACCATCTGGAAACGGATGGCCTGGTGGAGAGGTTCAATAAATCCCTGAAGGCCATGCTCAAGGAAATCGTGGAGAAGGATGGCCTAGACTGGGACTGCCTACTCCCGTATCTACTGTTTTCCATTAGGGAAGTTCCACAGACCTCTCTTCATTTGAGCTGTTGTATAGCCAGCACCATCGTGGTCTCCTGGATATTGCAAATATACACCCCACAAGAGCATGATCAAGCATGCTGCCAGATGCAGGAAAGAATTGCAGAGGAGATGCTGATTGTGAGAGAGAGCTTCCTCCAGGCACAAGAGGCCCAATCAAGGATCTACAATTGGTTGGCAAGGCTGAGACAGTTTAGCCCTGGAAATCAAGTGATAGTGGAAAGTAAGTTTCTGGCAAGTGCCATACGAAGTGGTCAAGAAACTTAGCAACATTAACTATAAGGTCCACCAGCCGGGGAGAAGAAAACCCTATCAAGTCTACCATGAGAGCCTCCTGAAAACAATGTTCCCATTATTAGGAAGTGGGTCTCCCATTGTGTTTGCCTATGCAGTAAATGCAAGGGTTGCCAAAAATTTGGAGGCACTCCAATGCCCCTAGGAAGAGACATAGAGGAGGGCCTCCTGAAAAAAAATGTTCCCATTATTAGGAAGTGGGTCTCCCATAGTGTTGGCCTATGCAGTGAATGCAAGGGCTGCCAAAAATTGGGAGGCACTCCAATGCCCCTTGGAAGAGACATGGAGGAGGGCCTCATAAAAAAATGTTCCCATTAGAAAGGAGTGGGTCTCCTATACATGTAATGCCCATTCACTAAGTGTGTGGGCTGACAAACATTTACCCCTGGGGGGTATACATGTCATACTGTATAAAAAAAAATTTTTTAATGGCATCATAAACACCATTTAAAAGATTATGTGGGTGTTGCATCATGGACCACGGTGATATGGTGGTGGAGAATGAGCATGAGGAGAAGGAGGAGGACAAGAGCAAATAGCCAAAATCAGGAAGCGTATACCCATGTATGGGTGTGAAGAGGTGCATGGGAATACACCTCGCAAAAAAAGACACTGGATTTGAGTTTATGTTAAGCAGCTATCATTCGGTGGTGTTGAGAAGTCTGGCAAAATCCAGCCCTTATTCATTTTTATAAGAGTCAGCCTGTCAGCATTTTCAGTTGACAGGCGGATGCGCTTATCAGTTATAATTCCACCAGCGGCACTAAAAACCTGCTCTGATAAAACACTGGCGGCAGGGCAGGCTAGGACCTCCAAGGCATAGAGAGCCAGCTCCTTCCATTTATCCAGCTTGGATACACAATAATTATAAAGCACAGAGGAATCACGGAGGACGTTGGTACAGTAGGCAAGGTACTCCCTCAGCATCTTCCCAAACTTTGCACTCCTTGTGAGAGTACCTCGCGCCTCAGGGCTTGTGCGATGGGAGGGGCTGAGAAAATTCTCCCAGAACTTTGACAGTGTTCCTCTGCCTCTGCTGGATTGAAGTTGTGTCTCTCTCGCCTGTACTCCTTGGTAGTCCAACGAAGTGTGCCCTCTACCGCCAGCGTTTTCAGATTGGAATATTTTTAATAGTTCCACAACAAGGGCCTTCTGGTACAGCCCCATTTTTGCAGACCTGTCCGCCTCAGGAATAAGAGATATAAAGTTCTCATTGTAGTGTGAGTCTAGAAGTGTCACCAACCAGTAATGACTGTCACCCAAAATTTTGAGAACGCGAGGGTCATGGGAAAGGCAGCGTAACATAAACTCAGCCATGCGTGCCAGACTGCTAACAGGCAAGACTTTCGTGTCCTCACCAAGAGCATAAGTGAAATAAGGAAAAAGCAGTCTATGGAGAGCTGAATTGATCACCAAGGGGACAATGTTTAGGGCTGAAAAATTATTTAATTAGCCATCTCAACATTGTGTTTCGATAGCCAAACTATCTTCATCCGGTGGTACAGGTGTATAAACAAGAGAAAAACATTTATAGGGAAGGTTTAACAATGATTGGTAACCAAACTAATTGGTTAATCATAGATTCTAAACACCCTTCATGTGCCAGTGTGTATGTACTTCTCATGTCAGCACATAGACGACTAGCACATGAATCCACAGGTTATCAACTACATAGTGTTTCCAAACACTTTAGTATTGTCCACCAAAAAGATCCAAAATTTATGAGACTCACTATCATTGACCATGTATCTGATATTGTTCCGGATCGGTTGGTTAGTTTAATTAACAAGGACAGTTTCTGGATTTTCAAATTCGGCAAAATTAGCACCTGAAGGTTTGAATTTTGCCCTCGAGAATGTGGTCAGCTCTTAGTGGCCATTTTTCGAGCTTATGGGTGATTTCACCCCTCTTTTCCCCTTCCTCATCATCATCATTACATTTCTATTATGTCATATTTTTTATATTGCATTTTGCTTATATTTTAACATCTTTCAGTAATATGCATTGCTGTATTTTATTGCTCTTTCATCTATATTCCCCTATTTTGTGGATTCATGTGCTAGTCATCTATGTGCTGACATGAGAAGTACTTACACACTGGCTCATGAAGGGTGTTTAGAATATATGATTAACCAATTATGTTGGTAACCAATCATTGTTAAATGCTCCCTATAAATGTTTTTCTCTTGTTTATACCCCTGTACCACCTGATGAAGATGGCTTGGCTATCGAAACGAGTTGGGGAGAGAACTAATTAGATAATATTTCAGCCCTAAACATTGTACCCTTGGTGATCAATTCAGCGCTCCATAGACCTCTTATTCGTTAATAGAGATGAGCGTTGTTCTACTCGAACTGTTCGCCAATCTCAAATTCGAGCTGTTTTGGGCGGTGTTCGAGCCGTTCGGCGAACACGAACAATTTGAGAAAAATTCGGCTGTTCGAGGTTATGTTCGATAACTGTTCGTGCACCAAAATCATAACTGGATTTTTTCTCAGTAATGATGAAAATTAATGTTAATACGCAGTTTGAGTGTACAGCGGGGTGGGGGGAGGGGCAGGGGATGGATCTCTGCAGGAACAATGAAGATCTCCATTTTTTTTTCTCTTTCCCGCATTTGCAGTGGGGAGGTGCAATCTGTCAGCCTATCAGCAGCGCACACACGGAGCGAAGTGCTTTTTTTCACACAAGCAAGGGCATGTGTCATTGGCAGTGTATGTCACATGTCCTTGCCCTATAAGACCAAACCATTTTCCCCGTCGCCACCATTTTCTCACTGCTGCAGCTGCGTGTTAGACGGCACTGCTGTTGCTGTGTGCGCTATACCTTGTTAATTTCAAGCCAATTTTCGCACAAATATACAGATAGCTTGGGAGTAGGGAATAGTTGTGATTGCAGTCCTTTTAAGGACTAGGTTACAGCATTTCCTACGACAGGGAGGTCTGTGCTCTTAAATAGATAGGTTGTGGGAGTAAAGACTAATTGTAATTGGAGTCCTTTTCAGGACTAGGTTACATGAGTTCCTATCAGTTTTTGCCAGGCAGGTCTGTGCCAGTGCTGTGCAAGTTTTTTTCACAGCATTTGGCTGAATCTAGCAAAGCTAATCCTTTTTGGCCTATTGCAGAGTGTGTTAGTCAGTGGAGTAGCCTATCTGTGTTGCAAGATATAACACCTGTGTATAGAATACCAATTTTTTCACTGCACCTAGTGAAGTAAAATCTTTTGGGCATAGCATCATTCTATTAGTCCATCTATACTGACCTCCATCAGGTTGCAAACTGAATATAATTTTTTTCTGCATCTAGCTCTGAAAAAATATTTGGGCTTCTAGCAGTGTGTGGGACTTGGTCTATTAGTCCATCTATACTGACCTCCATCAGGTTGCAAATTAAAAATAATTTTTTTCTTCATTTAGCTCTGAAAAAATATTTGGGCTTCTAGCAGTGTGTGGGACTTGTTCTATTAGTCCTTCTATACTGACCTCCAGCAGGTTGCAAATTGAATATAATTTTTTTCTGCATCTAGCTCTGAAAAAATATTTGGGCTTCTAGCGGTGTGTGGGACTTGGTCTATTAGTCCATCTATACTGACCTCCATCAGGTTGCAAATTAAAAATAATTTTTTTCTGCATCTAGCTCTGAAAAAATATTTGGGCTTCTAGCAGTGTGTGGGACTTGGTCTATTAGTACATCTATACTGACCTCCATCAGGTTGCAAATTAAAAATAATTTTTTTCTGCATCTAGCTCTGAAAAAATATTTGGGCTTCTAGCAGTGTGTGGGACTTGGTCTATTAGTCCATCTATACTGACCTCCATCAGGTTGCAAATTAAAAATAATTTTTTTCTGCATCTAGCTCTGAAAAAATATTTGGGCTTCTAGCAGTGTGTGGGACTTGGTCTATTAGTCCATCTATACTGACCTCCATCAGGTTGCAAATTAAAAATAATTTTTTTCTTCATTTAGCTCTGAAAAAATATTTGGGCTTCTAGCAGTGTGTGGGACTTGTTCTATTAGTCCTTCTATACTGACCTCCAGCTGGTTGCAACTTGAATATAATTTTTTTCTGCATCTAGCTCTGAAAAAATAGTTGGGCTTCTAGCGGTGTGTGGGACTTGGTCTATTAGTCCATCTATACTGACCTCCATCAGGTTGCAAATTAAAAATAATTTTTTTCTGCATCTAGCTCTGAAAAAATATTTGGGCTTCTAGCAGTGTGTGGGACTTGGTCTATTAGTCCATCTATACTGACCTCCATCAGGTTGCAAATTAAAAATAATTTTTTTCTGCATCTAGCTCTGAAAAAATATTTGGGCTTCTAGCGGTGTGTGGGACTTGGTCTATTAGTCCATCTATACTGACCTCCATCAGGTTGCAAATTAAAAATAATTTTTTTCTGCATCTAGCTCTGAAAAAATATTTGGGCTTCTAGCAGTGTGTGGGACTTGGTCTATTAGTCCATCTATACTGACCTCCATCAGGTTGCAAATTAAAAATAATTTTTTTCTGCATCTAGCTCTGAAAAAATATTTGGGCTTCTAGCAGTGTGTGGGACTTGTTCTATTAGTCATTCTATACTGACCTCCAGCAGGTTGCAAATTGAATATAATTTTTTTCTGCATCTAGCTCTGAAAAAATAGTTGGGCTTCTAGCGGTGTGTGGGACTTGGTCTATTAGTCCATCTATACTGACCTCCATCAGGTTGCAAATTAAAAATAATTTTTTTCTGCATCTAGCTCTGAAAAAATATTTGGGCTTCTAGCAGTGTGTGGGACTTGGTCTATTAGTCCATCTATACTGACCTCCATCAGGTTGCAAATTAAAAATAATTTTTTTCTGCATCTAGCTCTGAAAAAATATTTGGGCTTCTAGCGGTGTGTGGGACTTGGTCTATTAGTCCATCTATACTGACCTCCATCAGGTTGCAAATTAAAAATAATTTTTTTCTGCATCTAGCTCTGAAAAAATATTTGGGCTTCTAGCAGTGTGTGGGACTTGGTCTATTAGTCCATCTATACTGACCTCCATCAGGTTGCAAATTAAAAATAATTTTTTTCTGCATCTAGCTCTGAAAAAATATTTGGGCTTCTAGCGGTGTGTGGGACTTGGTCTATTAGTCCATCTATACTGACCTCCATCAGGTTGCAAATTAAAAATAATTTTTATCTGCATCTACAGTACCTCTGAAAAAATATTTGGGCTTCTAGCAGTGTGTGGGACTATTTGTATTAGTCCATCTATACTGACCTCCATCAGGTTGCAAATTCAAAATAATTTTTTTCTGCATCTAACCCAGCCAATAGTTTTGGCCTAATACCACAGTTTGGCCACTCAGCTCTGCTCGGTTACCATCCATTGTTTTTTTGTACAAACAACTCCAGAGTTGTGAAAACCACCAAAATGAGTGGAAAAAGGCCTGCTGCTGGTGGAAAGGGGAATAGGCGTGTTGGGAAGGGGAAAAAAGGTTGTGTCCGTGGGGTAGGTGTTAAAGCAACAGTAACATCTGCAGAAGAAAGACCATCTTCCAGCCAAACTAAAATGTCTACTTCTTTTAGCGGACAATGTGATAAGATCCCTTTCTTACGGCCACGCCAATCGCTACAAATTCCAGATGAGGCACAAAAACAGCAGGTGCTTCAACGGATATCAAGTGCTCCTTTAAGTGGGCTCTCCTCCACATCAACTTCAACATCACAAATACTCCAGTCCTCAAAGGTGTCACCCAAATCGCACTTGCTTCCTCACAGCTCCCAAATCTCCAGCTGCCCGTCTGAGTATGAGGTAGAACAGATGGTTGAGTCTGCAGAGCTGTTTACTCATACTATAGCCTGGGAATCAGAGGTCGACTCCAGCGCTTCTGTGAATCCAGACGAGGAAATGATCTGCACTGATGCCCAGAATCTTTATGAGTCGGATCCAGGACCAGACGCAGAAGGTTCTGACCATAATGTAGACCCTCATTCCCAAACTGTAACTCCTGTTGGTGGAGACAATGAGGAAGACGATGATAAGACTCAAATACCTGATTGGAGCGACAACTTTAGTTTTTTGTCAGGGCAGGAACAGGTTGGCTCTGAGGACGACGGGTGTGATAACGCACAGGGTGATGATGATGAGGTCGGAGATCCCACTTACTGTCAACCCACAGTCAGCCAAGAGATGAGGTCAGCAGAGGAGGTGGAGGAAGATGCTAGTGACGACGAGGTCAGGTTGCGCCTTCCTGGACAGAGACGTAGTACTGGAAGCACGTCAACAACTGCATCCTCAAACACAACTCTGCCTCTCACCACAAGTCGTGGTGGCTCTTCAGGTCGCATGGGTGCTAAGCCTTGCATAGCCTGGGCATTTTTTCAGATCGATAAAGATGACCCAACTCGTGTTATCTGTAACATTTGTCAGCAAAAGCTAAGTAGAGGCCAAAAAATACATAGTTTGAGTACTTCATGCATGAACCAGCACATGGACATGAAGCATAAGTTGCAGTGGGAAGCTCAGTGTGCTACAATGCGGCCTAGCCGGCCGGGCCAATCACCGTCTGCCATATCTTGTGCATCCGCGGCCTCTTCATCCTCTGTGACTGGGGGGACAGCAGTCACACCTGTTTTGGGGCGCAGACCTGCCACCTCTTTACCCGCAACAGCCAGCGTGATTGGCAGGTCATCATTTTCTTTGGAGGTGGTAACACCAGCTGGTGTTGAGCGCTGTCCGACATCGATAGCACCACCTTTGGATCAAGGCAACCTAACATGTCCGCCTGCATCTTCCTCACAGACCGGCAGTTTGCCGGGGACACCCTTATCAACCCCGTCTAAGCACAATAGCCAGCCCTCGGTCCCTCAGATGTGGACAAGTAAAAGACCATTTCCTCCTAGCCATGAGAAAGCTAAGAGGTTGAATTTCACCATCTGCAAGCTCTTGGCTACAGAAATGCTGCCTTTCCGCCTGGTGGACACAGAGGATTTTCGAGACCTTATGTCCGTCGCAGTGCCCCAGTACCAGATGCCCAGTCGGCACTACTTCTCAAAGAAAGGTGTGCCTGCGCTCCACCAGCATGTCGCACACAACATCACCGCTTCTTTGAGAAACTCTGTGTGTGACAGGGTGCATTTCACCACAGACACTTGGACGAGTAGGCATGGACAGGGGCGTTACATGTCGCTGACTGGGCACTGGGTAACTATGGTGACAGCAGGACAAGGGGCTGCTGTCCAAGTCTTGCCGTCCCCACGAGTTGTGCGTCAATCCTCTTTATGTCAAAGTTCCTCCACTGCTTCTGCCTCCTCAACCTCCTCTCGGTCTTCCACCTGCACCCAAAGCCTGTCTGGTCATGCCACAAGCTTTCTAACTGCGCAGAAGGGATCCTGCACACCTCCTTACTATGCTGGCAGTAGGGCTCAACGTCATCAGGCGGTTTTTACATTGAAATGTCTGGGAAATGTGAGTCACACAGCTGAGGAGTTGTGGTCAGCTCTGGAGAACCAATTTCATGAATGGTTGTCTCCACTGGACCTGAAACCAGGGAAGGCCGTGTGCGACAATGCTGCAAACCTGGGTGCGGCCCTTCGCCGGGGCAATGTCACACACGTGCCTTGTATGGCTCACGTGTTGAACCTGGTTGTCCAGCAATTTTTAGCCCACTATCCCAGACTAGATGGCCTTCTGCCAAGGGCACGGTCGCTGTGTGCTCACTTCCGCCGTTCGCATCCCGCAGCTCAGCGACTTACATCTCTACAGATGTCGTTGGGCCTGCCACTTCACCGGCTAAAATGCGATGTGCCTACTCGGTGGAATTCAACTCTGCACATGTTGCAGCGACTGTGGCAGCACCGACAAGCCCTGGTGCAATACGTTCTGACGTATAGCCTGGGCCAACGAGATTCAGAGGTGGGGCAAATCACGCTGGAGGAGTGGTCTCAGATCAGGGACCTATGCACCCTTCTGCACAGTTTTGAAATGGCGACGAAGATGTTTAGTGCTGACGATGCCATTATCAGCATGACTATTCCGGTGATTTACATGCTGGAGCACATGTTAAACAGAATTCGGAGTCAGGTGGTGGCACAAGAGGAGGTGGAGGAAGTAGAGGAGGAGGAGTTGTATGCGGAAGGGCTAACATCTGCAAGGTCCAGACGGTCGGCAGCACCAAGGCGGCAGGCATGTGAGGGTGGGGGAGATGGTTTTACCAGGGCGCATGGTAGCAGCCAAACTAGTGAGGAAGGTGCAGGAGCCCAGGAAGAAGTGGAGGACGAACTGATGGAAGACTCATCAGATGAGGGAGACCTTGATCACATTTCTGTTGTGCGAGGTTGGGGGGAGAGGACAGAGGAAGGAAGCATGATTGTTACCTCGCCACCAACACAACAGGGACTTGGTGCTCCTGGATGCGCAACACACATGAGTGCCTTCTTGCTGCACTACCTGCAACATGACCCTCGAATTGTGAGAATTAGAAATAATCCTGACTACTGGGTTGCCACACTGTTAGATCCCCGGTACAAAAGTAAATTTGCAGAAATTATTCCTGCCATAGAAAGGGATGCAAGCATGCAGGAGTATCAGCAGAGACTGTTGCAGAATCTTACATGTGCTTTTCCACAAAATACCAGTGGTGCACGTAGTGAATCTCACAGTTCCAACTTGCCAACCGTGGGACCGTCAAGTGTTCAGCACTCAAACCGTAACAGAACCACAGTATCTGCTGGTAACATCAATTTTGCGGAATCATTTCACCACTTTTTTAGCCCATCCTTTGCAAGGCCACAGGAGACAAGAAGTCTGACACATAGTCAACGCCTAGAGACGATGGTACAGGAGTATCTCCAAGTAAACATTGAAGCCACGACTGTGTTACTGGACCCTTGCTCTTTTTGGGCTTCCAATCTGGATAAATGGCCGGAGCTAGCCACTTACGCCTTGGAGATCTTGTCATGCCCCGCAGCCAGCATTCTGTCTGAACGTGTGTTCAGCGCTGCTGGTGGTGTGCTGACAGATAAGCGCACGCGGCTCTCCACTGATAATGTAGACAGACTCACGTTCATAAAGATGAACAAATCATGGATCCGAAACGACTTTTCTACCCCTGTGTCATCCTGGGGAGAGTAAAAGCTTGATGATTGGTTAAAATCACCCTACCAACCGTTTTAAGCTTTCAAATTACTAATCATGTTTATCTGTATCTTGACTGGAAAATAATTTGGGCTTTGTAGCAGTGTGCAGCACTGATCCTATTAGGCCATCTATACTAAAGCTTCACCAGATTTAAAATTAAAAATAATTTTTAGCTGCATCTAGCCCGGAAAATAATTTTGGGGCTCCGAGATGCGCAAGGCACATAAGTGCCTTCTTGCTGCACTACCTGCAGCATGACCCTCATATTGTCAGAATTCGAAGTAATCATGACTACTGGGTTGCCACACTCTTAGATCCCCCAAACTTTTCGATCAACCTTTTCATTTTAATAAAGACCAAAAAAATGGTCATTTTTGAAATTATAAGCATTAGCAGGTTGTTAGAAACTGAAATCAAACAGTTTTCAACTCAAAACTTTATTCTAGGTGATGTTACATTTTCACATAGGACCCCTTGTTCGAAAGGAGCTTCTGAACTCTCTCGTCCATTGAATTTGTCAGGTTTTGGATGGTTTCTGCTTCAATTGTTTTGCATGAGGACAGAATACCCTCCCAGAGCTGTTGCTTAGATGTGAACTGCCTCCCGCCATCATAGACACTCCTTTTAATGATGCTCCAAAGGTTCTGAATGGGGTAGAGGTCAGGGGAGCATGGGGGTCACACCATAAGTTTGTCCCCTTTTATGCCCATATCAGCCAGAGATGCAGATGTTTTATGTGCAGCATGAGATGGTGCATTATCATGCAGAAAAATGATCTTGCTGTGAAATACACGGTTCTTCTTCTTGAACCATGGCAGGAAGTGCTGTTTGAGAAAATCCACATACATTATGGAGTTCATCTTTAGCGCCTTCAGGGATCCTAAAGGGGCCGACAATCTCTCTCCCCATGATTCCAGCCCAAAACATTACTCCACCTCCTCCTTGTTGGCGCTGTAGCCGTGTTTGCGTGGGGTGTCCATCAACCAGCCATCCTCCACTCCATCCATCTGGACCATCGAGCGCTGCACGGCACTCATCCGTGAACAAAACAGTTTTGAAATCAGTCTTCATGTAATGTTTGGCCCACTGGAGCCGTTTCTGCTTGTGTGAAGTGGATAGAGGAGGTCGACAGGATGGCGCATGCACAGCTGCAAACCTCTGAAGGACCCTGCATCTTGTTGTTCGGGGGACGTTGGAGGCTCAAGCAGCTTCAAAAACTTGTCTGCTGCTATGACAAGGCTTTTTTGCCGCTGCTCTTTCAACCTGACGTAATTGCCTGTAGGAAAGAGTCCTCAATTTGCCCTTATCAGCACGCACACGTGTGTACTGTGAATCAGCTACATACTTCTTGATTGCCAAGACACTTCATCCTGATCATCGCACAATGTTGATTGTAGTCATGCCTTGACCTAAACACTCCACAATTTGTTGCTTCTCAGCAGCCGACACATCCTTTTTCTTTCCCATTTTGGCAGAAAATGTAGGCTGCTTAATAATGTGAGAGAGCCTTCTTAAGTAGTCTTGCCTTTCATTGGACACACCTGCCAAACTAATTAGCACAGGTGTCTGCAATTGCTTACAGTGATATAAAGAGCCCTGACACACATCACCATCAATGAGTTTAACTGACAAACAAACAAATTCTTCCCTTATCACTCCTAAACACTTTTTGTATAATAATTTGGAACGCAGTGTACATGTGCTTTTCCACAAAACACCAGTGGTTCACGTAGTGAATCTTACAGTTCTAACTTGCCAACCGTGGTCTGTATGGAGTTGTTCAATAAAGGGCCCAAAATTAAGATAACATAGATGGGAGAGGTCTCTATGAATAGGAATTCCTAAGTATTTGATACCCTGTGAGGGCCAGGCAAAGAGAAAGTTGGACTGGATGGAATCCTATATGGATTTGGGGAGGGAGACATCGAGGGCCTCAGACTTCGCTGCATTGATTTTAAAATTTTACCATGTAACAAAGTGATCTATTTCAGCCATAACAGCATGGATGGATATATGTGATTGAGTGATATATACTAGGACATCATCAGCAAATAGAGAGCACTTGTACTCGGTGCCTCCCACCTCAATCCACCTAATATTGGGGTTATGGCGAATTGATGAGAGCAGGTGCTCCGTCACTAGGATGTATAAGAGAGGGGACAGAGGACATCACTGCCTTGTCCCATTGGTGATTGTGAAAGGTGATGAAAATGTTCTGACGCACCCCCTGGGCCTTGGGACACCCGGAGCCGGACCCTTTTTGGTGGATGCTGGTGGTTGTAGTCTTCGTGGCGGCGACCCAGTTCCGTGGCTCAGGGTGGTCAAACCAGTGGCGGAACTATTTATGTGGTTTTCATGTTTAAATGTCCGACTACGCCACCCGTGGATTGCGGTCAGAGTGAACCGCCGCTACAGGGCAGACCACTGAGGCTGGTGTTGTGGGTGCAGCAGAGCGTAGCATAACTCCCCAAGGGAGGAGTATAGCCTCAGGGCAGTGTATGCGGAGGATGGGGGTGATGGTGCAGGGCAGCAGCAGTAACGACACGGAGTCAGTGATGCAGTTCAGGGCCTTTACTCACAGTTCTTATTATCCAGACCACGTCTGCAGGTAACGGCTGCCCACGTCGTACTGTGCTCACCAGGTGAGGGGCTCAGACAACTCCCAGATAACTTTGGAGCACTTCACAGGACCCCCTTTGTGTGTCCTTTGTCTGGCCTTTCTTACCAACACTTCTGTCCGGCTGCCTCGGGCCTCCTCTTGGTAAACTTGGCGCCAGTTTCCCTGACCCTATGTGGTGCCTTCCTAGCGGGTGTAGCGAGGGGCTGCGCCACATAAAATGTCAGAGCCTCCGGTTTCTAGCTGAGGGTCATTTCCTGCCTCCACTAGTTCGGGGACCGGTCTCCCCCTTTGGCCTGACCCCTCCACGCAGGTGGATTCGGGCGTGCGGTGGCGACTCGCCCGTCCGCACCCCTGGGATCCCTTCATTCCTCGTTCCTGGAGCCTTCTCCGCTCCTCTTCCTTCCTTCTCCCTCTTCCAGGCCTGGGCCTCTGTTACTAGGCCCGCCTCCGGAGCAGAGCTCATGCAGAGCCCCTGCTCCCTGCCACTTCTGCTCAGACTTCTCTGCACTGAACTAAGATGGTGCCCACCTTTTATACTCCCTTCTCAATGCACCCAGGAACTGCTTCCTCCCTGCTCCTGCACTACAGGGTTCCCCTTCCTCAGTGTTCCCTCCCCCCACTCCAGCCAGGGACAGGGACTGTCGTGCCCATCTCAGGGGCATATTGGTCGCCCTGCCCCACGGCAATGTGGTGTAATGCATGCAGGTGTCGGGTCCTGATCCACACTCCATCCTTACCTGAGAGTGAGATATCACACCTCTGGGTGAGGTGCAATACGTCTGTAGCAACCGAGCCCTCAGGGTGCTACAGTTCCATTTATCTTCAGCCTAGGTGACGTATTGCGATACAGGGCCGTGATTTTGGCTATAAAAGGGTCCCCTAGACCCCTACCCCAAGCTTTTTAAGAGAATCATATATGGCGTGCCAGGAGACTCTATGGAATGCTTTCTCAGCATCCAACGAGAGTATCTAATTACAAATTTTTAACTGCATCTAGCCCAGGAAATACTTTGTGCCTAGTAGCAGTGTCTGCTAGTGAGCGGATTATCCCGGCTGTTAAGCAAGCTGCACCACCTGTAGTTTAGACACTTAATTTTTTCAAAGGAAATGCTTCGGGACCATGGGATACTTAGTGAAGAGCATCAGGAGGCACCCCAAGGCATAGGGGCTGGGACTGGCAGTAGGATGCCTTGCGGTGGACAGCCGAGCTCGATCCTTATAAAAGCTTTTTAACTGCAGCAGCTTTAGTGGACGCTACTGGAGCTGGAATTACCGCGGCTGCTGGCATGAGACTTGCCCTCCAATAGATCCTTGTAAATGGATTTAAAGTGTATTCATTCAAATTAGAGAGACAATTTAAATTAAAAAGCTTAGAGCTGCCTCCACCACAGGGGGGCTCGCTCGACCCACCATCGGACAGGCACCAGTATTGGGAGAGGGGGGCTGGCCGTCAGGGTTCACCGCGACTCTGGCACAAACCCGGCGACACGGAGGTGGCACGGGCAGGAGCGGACTGGCCGTGTCGGCTTCTCACTTTTTGGATTTTAGAAGGGCATGACATGCCTATATCTGTGTCTCCCCCTCCTTTTACTCCTCCACCTCTTTTATTTTCGCATGACTATATGTACTTGTCACTTTTCCATGTGTTAGTTATGTCTTCTGAGCAGTTTGTCAGCTTTTGGACACCTTTGAAGGTGTTTTCTATGTGTTTCTATGTGTTTTTGTTTGCCTGCCATTGGTTTTAACGGTGTTCGAAGGTGTTCGACGAACAGTTCGACGAACAGTTCGGCGAACACATGGATGTTCGACGAACCGAACCGAACTCGAACACTACGGGGGTGGCTCAACACTATTCGTTAATTCACTTATTTCCATTCCCTCTCTGAGGGTTGGCAGCAGGAGCAGCTGTTGACCACTCAATAGTTGTTCATACAACCCCCCATCCAACTCTTTTTGAGGACCTGCAGCGCCGGAGCTACCATTTCCAAATTAAAGGACCTAAGGTGACGCGCCACTAGCTTCCAGTTACGTGGTTTGCGACCATTCACGGGGTCTGCGACCAGGAAGGCGGATGCAGCAGTGACGGACGGCGGTATGCAGCACGCGGTGAGATCATCAGTCCTCCAGCCTTAAAGTGCTTACCGGGGTTGTGCAGGGGTGCACAACTCCTCTAGGTGAGTGGCCAATTGGCCTTCTACATTTTATAATTCACCCATCTGGTCCTTCACACAGCGCATTCTCCCTCTTCTTTTTGCTAAAGAGCGCTAAACATGCAGGGAGGGGACCCGAGCATTCGCCCGAGCATCTCGCAAGTACTCGGCGAGCTCCGAGCATCTCGAGTACTGAGATGCTCGGGCGAATACCTAGTACTTGCGAGTATGCTCTCTCATCACTAGCTGCAATAAAACAAATAGTGAAAAATTTAAAGGGATCTGAATACTTTACATACCCACTGTATATACATATATATATACAGTGCCTACAAGTAGTATTCAACCCCCTGCAGATTTAGCTGGTTTGATAAGATGCAAATAAGTTAGAGCCTTCAAACTGCAAACGAGAGTAGGTTTTATGAACAGAAGCATAAATCTTACAAACCAAAAAGTTATGTTGCTCAGTTGAATTTTATTAAATTTTAAACATAAAAGTGTGGGTCAATTATTATTCAACCCCTATGTTTAATATTTTGTGGAATAACCCTTGTTTGCAATTACAGCTAATAATCGTCTTTTATAAGACCTGATCAGGCCGGCACAGGTCTGTGGAGTTATCTTGGCCCACTCCTCCATGCAGATCTTCTCCAAGTTATCTAGGTTCTTTGGGTGTCTCATGTGGACTTTATTCTTGAGCTCCTTCCACAAGTTTTCAATTGGGTTAAGGTCAGGAGACTGACTAGGCCACTCCAACACCTTGAATTTTTCCCTCTTGAACCAGGCCTTTGTTTTCTTGGCTGTGTGCTTTAGGTCGTTGTCTTGTTGGAAGATGAAATTACGACCCATCTTAAGATCCTTGATGGAGGAGCGCAGGTTCTTGGCCAAAATCTCCAGGTAGGCCGTGCTATCCATCTTCCCATGGATGCGGACCAGATGGCCAGGCCCCTTGGCTGAGAAACAGCCCCACAGCATGATGCTGCCACCACCATGCTTGACTGTAGGCATGGTATTCTTGGGGTCGTATGCAGTGCCATCCAGTCTCCAAACGTCACGTGTGTGGTGGCACCAAAGATCTCGATCTTGGTCTCATCAGACCATAGAACCTTGAACCAGTCTGTCTCAGAGTCCTCCAAGTGATCATCAGCAAACTGTAGACGAGCCTTGACATGACGCTTTCAAAGTAAAGGTACCTTACGGGCTCGTCTGGAACGGAGACCATTGGAGTACGTTACTTATGGTATTGACTGAAACCAATGTCCCCACTGCCATGAGATCTTCCCGGAGCTCCTTCCTTGTTGTCCTTGGGTTAGCCTTGACTCTTCGGACAAGCCTGGCCTCGGCACGGGAGGACACTTTCAAAGGCTGTCCTGGCCGTGGAAGGCTAACAGTAGTTCCATAAGCCTTCCACTTACGGATGATGCTCCCAACAGTGGAGACAGGTAGGCCCAACCCCTTGGAAAGGGTTTTGTACCCCTTGCCAGCCTTGTGACCCTCCACGATCTTGTCTCTGATGGCCTTGGAATGCTCCTTTGTCTTTCCCATGTTGACCATGTCTGAGTGCTGTTCACAAGTTTGGGGAGGGTCTTAAATAGTCAGAAAAGGCTGGCAAAAGAGATCTTTAATCCACACATGTGAAGCTCATTATTCTTGGTGCCTGAACTACTTCTTAATACTTTAGGGGGACCAAACAGAATTCTTGTGGTTTGAGGGGTTGAATAATAAATGACACTCTGAATTAACTTTTAACGTTTTAAAAAAAAAAAAAAAAAAAAAACAAAAACAAAATTTGCTGCAGTGCATTTCCCACTTCCAGGCTGATCTACAGTACAAATGTCACAATGCCAAGTTAATTCCGCATGTGTCAACCAGCAAAATCTGCAGGGGGTTGAATACTACTTGTAGGCACTGTATATATATATATATATATATATATATATATATATAAACAGTACAGACCAAAAGTTTGGACACACCTTCTCATTTAAAGATTTTTCTGTTTTTTCATGACTTTGAAAATTGTACATTCACACTGAAGGCATCAAAACTATGAATTAACACATGTGGAATTATATACTTAACAAAAAAGTATGAAACATTTGAAAATATGTCTTATATTCTAGGTTCTTCAGAGTAGCCACCTTTTGCTTTGATGACGGCTTTGCACACTCTTGGCATTCTCTTGATGAGCTTCAAGAGGTAGTCACCGGAAATGGTCTTCCAACAATCTTGAAGGAGTTCCCAGAGATGCTTAGCACTTGTTGGCCCTTTTGCCTTCACTCAGCGCTCCAGCTCACCCCAAACCATCTCGATTGGGTTCTGGTCTGGTGACTGTGGAGGCCAGGTCATCTGGCGTAGCACCCCATCACTCTCCTTCTTGGTCAAATAGCCCTTACACAGCCTGAAGGTGTGTTTGGGGTCATTGTCCTGTTGAAAAATAAATGATGGTCCAACTAAACGCAAACCGGATGGAATAGCATGCCGCTGCAAGATACTGTGGTAGCCATGCAGGTTCAGTATGCCTTCAATTTTGAATAAATCCCCAACAGTGTCACCAGCAAAGCACCCACACACTATCACACCTCCTTCTCCATGCTTCACAGTGGGAACCAGGCATGTAGAGTCCATCCGTTCACCTTTTCTGCGTCGCACAAAGACACGGTGGTTGGAACCAAAGATCTCAAATTTGGACTCATCAGACCAAAGCATAGATTTACACTGGTCTAATGTCCATTCCTTGTGTTCTTTAGCCCAAACAAGTCTCTTCTGCTTGTTGCCTGTCCTTAGCAATGGTTTCCTAGCAGCTATTTTACCATGAAGTCCTGCTGCACAAAGTCTCCTCTTAAGAGTTGTTGTAGAGATGTGTCTGCTGCTAGAACTCTGTGTGGCATTGACCTGGTCTCTAATCTGAGCTGCTGTTAACCTGCGGTTTCTGAGGCTGGTGACTCGGATAAACTTATCCTCAGAAGCAGAGGTGACGCTTGGTCTTCCTTTCCTGGGGCGGTCCTCATGTGAGCCAGTTTCTTTGTAGTGCTTGATAGTTTTTGCAACTGCACTTCGGGACACATTATTGCCATAATACAAATTCTAACAGTCTATTCAGTAGGACTATCAGCTGTGTATCCACCAGACTTTTGCACAACACAACTGATGGTCCCAACCCCATTTATAAGGCAAGAAATCCCACTTATAAAACCTGACAGGGCACACCTGTGAAGTGAAAACCATTTCCGGTGACTACCTCTTGAAGCTCATCAAGAGAATGCCAAGAGTGTGCAAAGCAGTGATCAAAGCAAAAGGTGGCTACTTTTAAGAACCTAGAATATAAGACATATTTTCAGTTGTTTCACACTTTTTTGTTAAGTATATAATTCCACATGTGTTAATTCATAGTTTTGATGCCTTCAGTGTGAATGTACAATTTTCAAAGTCATGAAAATACAGAAAAATCTTTAAATGAGATGGTGTGTCCAAACTTTAGTAGCCACTAGTGTTGAGCGAGCAATAAAATGCTCGAGTGCTCGAAGCTCGGGCCGAGCTCACCGTGATACTCGGGTGCTCGACCCGAGCAACGAGCCCAATGTTAGTCTATGGGAGACCCGAGCATTTTTGCGACGGCACCCCCGGCAGTCTGTAGAAAGAATAAAAAGTGTCCAAAGCGATAGTGACAGTGTTCAAAAGACATGGGGACATCATGGGCATCGTCCCAGGAAGCATTTCTGACCCCCAGGTCACTGCTATCAACAACGTGGTCACAAGTATTAAGCCACTTTTACGGGCTCACAATAAAACGTTCAAAAACGAAACTGAAACGGTTTTCCTGTGAAATATGTTAAGGAACTTCCTTTCCAGGGTAAAGACTTGTGTATAAGGTAAAATAAATAATCAGAAACAAAAATACTCCTCCACACCTTGGGCTATGTTCACAAGTAGCATTTTTTATGCATTTTTGCACTTTTGTATTGCTTTCAACCGTGACAAATGCATTCACAGGGAAATGTCATTTTAACATTTTACAATCTTATCTGGCCCTGTGCTGTTTGACACATGCATACAGTGCTGAAAAGACATGGGAACTGCATGGGGAAGACCCCTGGAAGCCTCTCTAACACCCAGGTCACTGCTTAAAAGTGTGCCCATCTTAAGTTATCCTTGCCGCATCAGAAGATGCAGACTTGCAACTATCCCTGTGCAAGTCCTTGTCCCAGGGCAGTGTTCAATTGTACCTCCCCCATTCCTTGCAATGCAAGCACAAGTATGCAGCCTGCCACCCACCCACCCCCAGGCTGCAATACCATACTGCTAGCTTGCACTTAAAATGGGGCCTTTTAGTTTGGAGGAGGCCGAATCTGGCTACTACCGCATGGCTGCTATGGCAGCGAGGTATCCATACTCAGTCCCCAGCCGCCCGGCGGCCTGGTGTCCACGCTCGGTCCCCAGCTGCCAGGGGGCGGCCAGGTGTCCATACTCGGTCTCCAGCTGCCCCGCGGCTGGGGGTCCACACATGGTCCCCAGCCGCCTGGGGGCGACCCTGTGTCCATAAACGGTCCTCAGCCGCCCCTATTTCTCCTTGGAACTTCCCCCCACACTTTTCTTAGCCAGGCCTGCTTTAGGGCAGCATTGGACGAGCCCACCAGAGAACCAGACTCCTCCGGTGGGCCCTGGCTTCTCCATCAGTGGAGTTGAGAGTGCCAAGGTGAGGAGCATGATGATGATGATAGAAGTTAGCATCCGCTTTGTTTTCTTAGAATGCAAGCGTAAGTGTGCAACCTGACACCCACCCACCCCCAGGCTGCAATACCATACTGCTAGCTTGCTTGCACTTGAAATTGGGCCTTTTAGGCATGTGGAGGCAGACGCCGGCCACCATATCATGGCTGCATCGACGGCCTGGTATCCATACTCACTCCCCAGCCGCCCGGCGGCCGGGTGTCCACACTCGGTCCCCAGCCACCCCGCGGCCGGGTGTCCACACACGGTCCCCAGCCTCCTGGGGGCGGCCGGGTGTCCATAAACGGTCCCTAGCTACCCCTATTTCTCCTTGGAATTTCCCCCCTACACTTTTCTTAGCCCGGCCTGCTTTAGGGCAGCATTGGACGAGCCCACCAGAGAAGCAGACTCCTCCGGTGGGCCCTGGCTTCTCCATCAGGGGAGTTGAGAGTGCCAAGGTGAGGACCATGATAATGATGATGATAGAAGTTAGCATCTGCTTTGTTTTCTTGGAATGCAAGTGCATGTATGTAGTAGCGGCTAGGCCTGAGGTGGTCAGCGTTTTGGCGCATATCCTACCTCCTCCAAGGATTGCTGGATGTTTTCCTGCTACTATCCCAGTTCTATGACTCCCGATAAAACAAAGCTTCAGGTGATGAATGATGGATGAGGTGATGGCAAAGGAGAAAGAGCAGGAGGACAGGGACCATTCATATCAATATCAGGCCAGTCAACCACACATGTCTTGTAGGATATGTTTCTGTACCAAAAGGAGCGGTTTGGCTACACAGTTATAGGGCATGCAGTGCGTGCAATGCCTACCAAAAATTTCGAGGCACTCCAATGCCCCTTGGAAGTGACATGGAGGTCAGAGGGCCTTAACTAAACCATTTTTTCCATTTATAGCAACTGGGTCTCCTGTGCACTGTTGGCGTAAGCAGTGAATGGAAGGCTTTCCAAAAATTATGAGGAAATGCAAAGCCCCTTGAAAGAGACGTGGATTACAGCATACTAAAAATCTTCTACCCATTATTGGGGAGTGGGTCTCCCTTAGTGTTCGCCTATGCGTTGAAAAGGAAAAGCTGACTAAAATTAGGAGCAAGTGCAATGCCCGTTGGAAGAATGGTGGAGTTCGCAGTGGAATAAAAAGACAATATCAATGCCCCTTGAAAAAGTGGTGGAGGTCGCAGTAGCTTAACAAGACGGTTTTAATGCCCCTGGAAAAAGTGGTGGAGGTCGCAGTAGCTTAACAAGATGGTTTTAATGCCCCTTGGAAGAGACATGGAGGTCACAGTGGAATAAAAAGACAATATCAATGCCCCAGGGAAAAGTGCTGGAGGTTGCAGTGGAATAAAAAGACAATATCAATACCCCTGGGAAAAGTGGTGGAGGTTGCAGTAGCTTAACAAGATGGTTTTAATACCCCTGGGAAAAGTGGTGGAGGTCACAGTAGCTTAACAAGACGGTTTTAATGCCCCTTGGAAGAGACGTGGAGGTCGCAGTGGAATAAAAAGACAATATCAATGCCCCTCGGAAAAGTGGTGGATGTCGCAGTAGCTTAACAAGACGGATTTAGTGCCCCTTGGAAGAGACGTGGAGGTCGCAGTAGCTTCACAAGACTGTTTTAATGCCCCTTGGAAGAGACGTGGAGGTCGCAGTAGCATAACAAGACGGTTTTAATGCCCCTTGGAAGAGACGTGGAGGTCGCAGTAGCTTAACAAGATGGTTTTTATGCCCCTTGGAAAAGTGGTGGAGGTCGCAGTAGCTTAAGATGGTTTTAATGCCCCTGGGAAGAGTGGTGGAGGTCGCAGTAACTTAACAAGACAGTTTTAATGCCCCTTGGAAGAGACATGGAGGTCGCAGTGGAATAAAAAGACAATATCAATGCCCCTGGGAAAAGTGGTGGAGGTCGCAGTAGCTTAACAAGACGGTTTTCATATCCCTTACAAGAGCCATGCAGTACAGCATATTAAAAACATTATTCCCATTATTGGGGAGTGGGTCTCCCATAGTCTTTGCCTATGCCTTCCAAGCAAAAGCTGCCATAAATTAGGACGGATGTGAAAAGAAAAGAAAGGGCGCATGTGTAGACTCACAGGGCTATTTAATTAATTTAAAAAGTGCCAGTACACTCACCTGTGATGGTTGTGTACGTCTACACAACAAAGATTAAGCGTGTGATTAATGAGGCTCCGGGTCGCCTCTATTTGTAGTACCGTCCTGTCGGTGTTTGCCTCGCAACTCCGTGCTCCTCAAGTGGTCACACGATCCTGCTGGACCAGATACTACGTCACCGCAGGTCCTCAGTAGTTTAACCCGGTGGCTGGATAACTGCAGGTCCTCAAACATCCAAATAGACCAGGCTGCTCCTGCCGCTTTGGCTCCGTATGGAGATATTTCACAAGTAAACAATGGTGCAGCGGTCTCAGGGAGCGCCAAAGGAATACTGGACAATTTAATAGATGGCAACCGACTTTTATTATTCCTCCAATACCACTGCCGCAACGCGTTTCAATGGTCTAAGCCGTCTTCATCACCTGATGAAGACGGCTTAGACCATTGAAACGCGTTGTGGCAGTGGTATTGGAGGAAGAATAAAAGTCGGTTGCCATCTATTAAATTGTCCAGTATTCCTTTGGCACTCCCTGAGACCGCTGCACCATTGTTTACTTATAAATTAGGACGGAGGAACTTGCAATGCTGGCAACACGGACCACGGTCACCCTGGTGGTATAGAGGTGGTGAAGGCTGAGGATAAGGAGAAGAGCAAAATATAGCCAAAATGAGGAAGCGTATACCCATGTGTGGGTGTAAAGCGGTGCATGGGAATACACCTCCTGAAAAAACACAGTGGATTTGACTTTATGTTACTCTGCTGTCATTTGGTGGTGATGAGAAGTCTGGCCCAATCCAGCCCTTGTTCATTTTGATAAGGGTCAGCTTGTCAGCATTGTCAGTTGACAGCCGAGTGCGCTTATCAATTATAATTCCCCCAGCGGCACTAAAAACACGCTCCGATAACACGCTAGCGGCAGGGCAGGCCAGGACCTCCAAGGCGTACAGAGCGAGTTCATTCCAAGTGTCCAGCTTGGATACCCAATAATTATAAAGCACAGAGGAATAACGGAGGACGTTGGTACGGTAGGCAAGGTACTCCCTCAGCATCTTCCCAAACTTTGCACTCCTTGTGAGAGTACCTCGCGCCTCAGGGCTTGTGCGATGGGAGGGGCTGAGAAAATTCTCCCAGAACTTTGACAGTGTTCCTCTGCCTCTGCTGGATTGAAGTTGTGTCTCTCTCGCCTGTACTCCTTGGTAGTCCAACGAAGAGTGCCCTCTACCGCCAGCGTTTTCAGATTGGAATTTTTTTAATAGTTCCACAACAAGGGCCTTCTGGTACAGCCCCATTTTTGCAGACCTGTCCGCCTCAGGAATAAGAGATATAAAGTTCTCATTGTAGTGTGAGTCTAGAAGTGTCACCAACCAGTAATGACTGTCACCCAAAATTTTGAGAACGCGAGGGTCATGGGAAAGGCAGCGTAACATAAACTCAGCCATGCGTGCCAGACTGCTAACAGGCA
Source organism: Phyllobates terribilis (assembly GCF_046119375.1). Lineage (NCBI taxonomy): Eukaryota > Metazoa > Chordata > Amphibia > Anura > Dendrobatidae > Phyllobates > Phyllobates terribilis. The sequence goes on from NW_027362773.1 coordinate 51,398,864, forward strand.
AGACTTTCGTGTCCTCACCAAGAGCATAAGTGAAATAAGGAAAAAGCAGTCTATGGAGAGCTGAATTGATCACCAAGGGGACAATGTTTAGGGCTGAAAAATTATTTAATTAGCCATCTCAACATTGTGTTTCGATAGCCAAACTATCTTCATCCGGTGGTACAGGTGTATAAACAAGAGAAAAACATTTATAGGGAAGGTTTAACAATGATTGGTAACAAAACTAATTGGTTAATCATAGATTCTAAACACCCTTCATGTGCCAGTGTGTATGTACTTCTCATGTCAGCACATAGACGACTAGCACATGAATCCACAGGTTATCAACTACATAGTGTTTCCAAACACTTTAGTATTGTCCACCAAAAAGATCCAAAATTTATGAGACTCACTATCATTGATCATGTATCTGATACTGTTCCGGATCGGTTGGTTAGTTTAATTAACAAGGAGAGTTTCTGGATTTTCAAATTAGGCAAAATTAGCACCTGAAGGTTTGAATTTTGCCCTCGAGAATGTGGTCAGCTCTTAGTGGCCATTTTTCGAGCTTATGGGTGATTTCACCCCTCTTTTCCCCTTCCTCATCATCATCATTACATTTCTATTATGTCATATTTTTTATATTGCATTTTGCTTATATTTTAACATCTTTCAGTAATATGCATTGCTGTATTTTATTGCTCTTTCATCTATATTCCCCTATTTTGTGGATTCATGTGCTAGTCATCTATGTGCTGACATGAGAAGTACTTACACACTGGCTCATGAAGGGTGTTTAGAATATCTGATTAACCAATTATGTTGGTAACCAATCATTGTTAAACGTTCCCTATAAATGTTTTTCTCTTGTTTATACCCCTGTACCACCTGATGAAGATGGCTTGGCTATCGAAACGAGTTGGGGAGAGAACTAATTAGATAATATTTCAGCCATAAACATTGTACCCTTGGTGATCAATTCAGCGCTCCATAGACCTCTTATTCCTTAATTCACTTATTTCCATTCCCTCTCTGAGGGTTGGCAGCAGGAGCAACTGTTGACCACTCAATAGTTGTTCATACAACCCCCCATCCAACTCTTTTTGAGGACCTGCAGCGCCGGAGCTACCATTTCCAAATTAAAGGACCTAAGGTGACGCGCCACTAGCTTCCAGTTACGTGGTTTGCGACCATTCACGGGGTCTGCGACCAGGAAGGCGGATGCAGCAGTGACGGACGGCGGTCTGCAGCACGCGGTGAGATCATCAGTCCTCCAGCCTTAAAGTGCTTACCGGGGTTGTGCAGGGGTGCACAACTCCTCTAGGTGAGTGGCCAATTGGCCTTCTACATTTTATAATTCACCCATCTGGTCCTTCACACAGCGCATTCTCCCTCTTCTTTTTGCTAAAGAGCGCTAAACATGCAGGGAGGGGACCCGAGCATCCGCCCGAGCATCTCGCAAGTACTCGGCGAGCTCCGAGCATCTCTAGTACTGAGATGCTCGGGCGAATACCTAGTACTTGTGAGTATGCTCTCTCATCACTAGCTGCAATAAAACAAAGAGTGAAAAATTTAAAGGGATCTGAATACTTTACATACCCACTGTATATACATATATGTATATATATATATATATATATATATATAAACAGTACAGACCAAAAGTTTGGACACACCTTCTCATTTAAAGATTTTTCTGTTTTTTCATGACTTTGAAAATTGTACATTCACACTGAAGGCATCAAAACTATGAATTAACACATGTGGAATTATATACTTAACAAAAAAGTGTGAAACATTTGAAAATATGTCTTATATTCTAGGTTCTTCAGAGTAGCCACCTTTTGCTTTGATGACGGCTTTGCACACTCTTGGCATTCTCTTGATGAGCTTCAAGAGGTAGTCACCGGAAATGGTCTTCCAACAATCTTGAAGGAGTTCCCAGAGATGCTTAGCACTTGTTGGCCCTTTTGCCTTCACTCAGCGCTCCAGCTCACCCCAAACTATCTCGATTGGGTTCTGGTCTGGTGACTGTGGAGGCCACGTCATCTGGCGTAGCACCCCATCACTCTCCTTCTTGGTCAAATAGCCCTTACACAGCCTGAAGGTGTGTTTGGGGTCATTGTCAGGTTGAAAAATAAATGATGGTCCAACTAAACGCAAACCGGATGGAATAGCATGCCGCTGCAAGATACTGTGGTAGACATGCAGGTTCAGTATGCCTTCAATTTTGAATAAATCCCCAACAGTGTCACCAGCAAAGCACCCACACACCATCACACCTCCTTCTCCATGCTTCACAGTGGGAACCAGGCATGTAGAGTCCATCCGTTCACCTTTTCTGCGTCGCACAAAGACACGGTGGTTGGAACCAAAGATCTCAAATTTGGACTCATCAGACCAAAGCATAGATTTACACTGGTCTAATGTCCATTCCTTGTGTTCTTTAGCCCAAACAAGTCTCTTCTGCTTGTTGCCTGTCCTTAGCAATGGTTTCCTAGCAGCTATTTTACCATGAAGTCCTGCTGCACAAAGTCTCCTCTTAAGAGTTGTTGTAGAGATGTGTCTGCTGCTAGAACTCTGTGTGGCATTGACCTGGTCTCTAATCTGAGCTGCTGTTAACCTGCGGTTTCTGAGGCTGGTGACTCGGATAAACTTATCCTCAGAAGCAGAGGTCACGCTTGGTCTTCCTTTCCTGGGGCGGTCCTCATGTGAGCCAGTTTCTTTGTAGTGCTTGATAGTTTTTGCAACTGCACTTCGGGACACATTATTGCCATAATACAAATTCTAACAGTCTATTCAGTAGGACTATCAGCTGTGTATCCACCAGACTTTTGCACAACACAACTGATGGTCCCAACCCCATTTATAAGGCAAGAAATCTCACTTATAAAACCTGACAGGGCACACCTGTGAAGTGAAAACCATTTCGGGTGACTACCTCTTGAAGCTCATCAAGAGAATGCCAAGAGTGTGCAAAGCAGTCATCAAAGCAAAAGGTGGCTACTTTGAAGAACCTAGAATATAAGACATATTTTCAGTTGTTTCACACTTTTTTGTTAAGTATATAATTCCACATGTGTTAATTCATAGTTTTGATGCCTTCAGTGTGAATGTACAATTTTCAAAGTCATGAAAATACAGAAAAATCTTTAAATGAGATGGTGTGTCCAAACTTTAGTAGCCACTAGTGTTGAGCGAGCACTAAAATGCTCGAGTGCTCGAAGCTCGGGCCGAGCTCACCGTGATACTCGGGTGCTCGACCCAAGCAACGAGCCCAATGTTAGTCTATGGGAGACCCGAGCATTTTTGCGGCGGCACCCCCGGCAGTCTGTAGAAAGAATATAAAGTGTCCAAAGCGATAGTGACAGTGTTCAAAAGACATGGGGACAGCATGAGCATCGTCCCAGGAAGCATTTCTGACCCCCAGGTCACTGCTATCAACAACGTGGTCACAAGTATTAAGCCACTTTTACGGGCTCACAATAAAACGTTCAAAAACGAAACTGAAACGGTTTTCCTGTGAAATATGTTAAGGAACTTCCTTTCCAGGGTAAAGACTTGTGTATAAGGTAAAATAAATAATCAGAAACAAAAATACTCCTCCACACCTTGGGCTATGTTCACAAGTAGCATTTTTTATGCATTTTTGCACTTTTGTATTGCTTTCAACCGTGACAAATGCATTCACAGGGAAATGTCATTTTAACATTTTACAATCTTATCTGGCCATGTGCTGTTTGACACATGCATACAGTGCTGAAAAGACATGGGAACTGCATGGGGAAGACCCCTGGAAGCCTCTCTAACACCCAGGTCACTGCTTAAAAGTGTGCCCATCATAAGTGATCCTTGCCGCATCAGAAGATGCAGACTTGCAACTATCCCTGTGCAAGTCCTTGTCCCAGGGCAGTGTTCAATTGTACCTCCCCCATTCCTTGCAATGCAAGCACAAGTATGCAGCCTGCCACCCACCCACCCCCAGGCTGCAATACCATACTGCTAGCTTGCACTTAAAATGGGGCCTTTTAGTTTGGAGGAGGCCGAATCTGGCTACTACCGCATGGCTGCTATGGCAGCGAGGTATCCATACTCAGTCCCCAGCCGCCCGGCGGCCTGGTGTCCACGCTCGGTCCCCAGCTGCCAGGGGGCGGCCAGGTGTCCATACTCAGTCTCCAGCTGCCCCGCGGCTGGGGGTCCACACATGGTCCCCAGCCGCCTGGGGGCGACCCTGTGTCCATAAACGGTCCTCAGCCGCCCTTATTTCTCCTTGGAACTTCCCCCCACACTTTTCTTAGCCAGGCCTGCTTTAGGGCAGCATTGGACGAGCCCACCAGAGAACCAGACTCCTCCGGTGGGCCCTGGCTTCTCCATCAGTGGAGTTGAGAGTGCCAAGGTGAGGAGCATGATGATGATGATAGAAGTTAGCATCCGCTTTGTTTTCTTAGAATGCAAGCGTAAGTGTGCAACCTGACACCCACCCACCCCCAGTCTGCAATACCATACTGCTAGCTTGCTTTCACTTGAAATTGGGCCTTTTAGGCATGTGGAGGCAGACGCCGGCCACCATATCATGGCTGCATCGACGGCCTGGTATCCATACTCACTCCCCAGCCGCCCGGCGGCCGGGTGTCCACACTCGGTCCCCAGCCACCCCGCGGCCGGGTGTCCACACACGGTCCCCAGCCTCCTGGGGGCGGCCGGGTGTCCATAAACGGTCCCTAGCCACCCCTATTTCTCCTTGGAATTTCCCCCCACACTTTTCTTAGCCCGGCCTGCTTTAGGGCAGCATTGGACGAGCCCACCAGAGAAGCAGACTCCTCCAGTGGGCCCTGGCTTCTCCATCAGGGGAGTTGAGAGTGCCAAGGTGAGGACCATGATAATGATGATGATAGAAGTTAGCATCTGCTTTGTTTTCTTGGAATGCAAGTGCATGTATGTAGTAGCGGCTAGGCCTGAGGTGGTCAGCGTTTTGGCGCATATCCTACCTCCTCCAAGGATTGCTGGATGTTTTCCTGCTACTATCCCAGTTCTATGACTCCCGATAAAACAAAGCTTCAGGTGATGAATGATGGATGAGGTGGTGGCAAAGGAGAAAGAGCAGGAGGAACAGGGACCATTCATATCAATATCAGGCCAGTCAACCACACATGTCTTGTAGGATATGTTTCTGTACCAAAAGGAGCGGTTCGGCTACACAGTTATAGGGCATGCAGTGCGTGCAATGCCTACCAAAAATTTCGAGGCACTCCAATGCCCCTTGGAAGTGACATGGAGGTCAGAGGGCCTTAACTAAACCATTTTTTCCATTTATATCAACTGGGTCTCCTGTGCACTGTTGGCGTAAGCAGTGAATGGAAGGCTTTCCAAAAATTATGAGGAAATGCAAAGCCCCTTGAAAGAGACGTGGATTACAGCATACTAAAAATCTTCTACCCATTATTGGGGAGTGGGTCTCCCTTAGTGTTCGCCTATGCGTTGAAAAGGAAAAGCTGACTAAAATTAGGAGCAAATGCAATGCCCGTTGGAAGAATGGTGGAGTTCGCAGTGGAATAAAAAGACAATATCAATGCCCCTTGAAAAAGTGGTGGAGGTCGCAGTAGCTTAACAAGACGGTTTTAATGCCCCTGGAAAAAGTGGTGGAGGTCATAGTAGCTTAGCAGGATGGTTTTAATGCCCCTTGGAAGAGACATGGAGGTCACAGTGGAATAAAAAGACAATATCAATGCCCCAGGGAAAAGTGGTGGAGGTTGCAGTGGAATAAAAAGACAATATCAATACCCCTGGGAAAAGTGGTGGAGGTTGCAGTAGCTTAACAAGATGGTTTTAATACCCCTGGGAAAAGTGGTGGAGGTCGCAGTAGCTTAACAAGACGGTTTTAATGCCCCTTGGAAGAGATGTGGAGGTCGCAGTGGAATAAAAAGACAATATCAATGCCCCTCGGAAAAGTGGTGGAGGTCGCAGTAGCTTAACAAGACGGATTTAGTGCCCCTTGGAAGAGACGTGGAGGTCGCAGTAGCTTCACAAGACTGTTTTAATGCCCCTTGGAAGAGACGTGGAGGTCGCAGTAGCATAACAAGACAGTTTTAATGCCCCTTGGAAGAGACGTGGAGGTCGCAGTAGCTTAACAAGACGGTTTTTATGCCCCTTGGAAAAGTGGTGGAGGTCGCAGTAGCTTAACAAGACGGTTTTAATGCCCCTTGGAAGAATGGTGAAGTTCGCAGTGGAATAAAAAGACAATATCAAAGTCCCTTGAAAAAGTGGTGGAGGTCGCAGTAGCTTAACAAGATGGTTTTAATGCCCCTGGAAAGAGTGGTGGAGGTCGCAGTAACTTAACAAGACGGTTTTAATGCCCCTTGGAAGAGACATGGAGGTCGCAGTGGAATAAAAAGACAATATCAATGCCCCTGGGAAAAGTGGTGGAGGTCGCAGTAGTTTAACAAGACGGTTTTCATATCCCTTACAAGAGCCATGCAGTACAGCATATTAAAAACATTATTCCCATTATTGGGGAGTGGGTCTCCCATAGTCTTTGCCTATGCCTTCCAAGCAAAAGCTGCCATAAATTAGGACGGAGGAACTTGCAATGCTGGCAACACGGACCACGGTCACCCTGGTGGTATAGAGGTGGTGAAGGCTGAGGATAAGGAGAAGAGCAAAATATAGCCAAAATGAGGAAGCGTATACCCATGTGTGGGTGTAAAGCGGTGCATGGGAATACACCTCCTGAAATAACACAGTGGATTTGACTTTATGTTACTCTGCTGTCATTTGGTGGTGATGAGAAGTCTGGCCCAATCCAGCCCTTGTTCATTTTGATAAGGGTCAGCTTGTCAGCATTGTCAGTTGACAGCCGAGTGCGCTTTTCAATTATAATTCCCCCAGCGGCACTAAAAACACGCTCCGATAACACGCTAGCGGCAGGGCAGGCCAGGACCTCCAAGGCGTACAGAGCGAGTTCATTCCAAGTGTCCAGCTTGGATACCCAATAGTTAAAAGGCACAGAGGAATCACGGAGGACGCTGGTACGGTCGGCCAAGTACTCCCTCACAATCTTTTGAAACTTTCCACTGCTTGTGAGTGTACCCCTCGCCTCAGGGCCTGTAAGCTGGGCGGGTCTCAGAAAACGGTCCCAGAATGTTGACAGTGTTCCCCTGCCTCTGCTGGATTGGAGTTGTGTCTCTCTCTCCTGTATGCCTTGGTTGGTCAACGAACTGTGACCTCTGCCGCTAACGTGTTCAGATGGGAATTTTTTTAACAGTTCTGCAGCAAGGGCCTTCTGGTACTTCCCCATTTTTGTAGACCTCTCCACCTCAGGAATAAGAGAGTGAAAGTTCTCCTTGTAGCGGTGGTCTAATAGTGTCACCAACCAGTAATGACTGTCACACAATATTTTGACAACGCGAGGGTCACGGTTAAGGCAGCATAACATAAAGTCAGCCATGCGTGCCAGACTGGTAACGGGCAAGACTTCTGTGTCCTCACCAAGATGACGACTGACCATGCTCTCCTCCTCCTCTTCCTCCCCCCTGTCCTCAGGCCACCCATGCTGAACTGACTGTATGACAGTTGTACAGGTACTACGGTATTCAGCACATGATACCAGCTCCTGTTCTTCCTCCTCCTCCTCCTCCTCCTCCTCTCCCTCATTGTCCCCCAATGCATATTGGGATGAGATGAGGCTGGGCTGTGTGTAATCACCCATTACGGGTTCTTGACCCATCTCATCATACTATGGCTGCAATGCCTCCTCTTTAATTCTCTGCAGAGAGCGCTGCAACAGACAGACAAGTGGGATGCTGACGCTAATGATGGCATCATCGCCACTCACCATCTTGGTGGACTCCTCAAAGTTTGTCAGACATCCAGGTCCACTCCTGAGGTCTTATGTGTGGAGTCTGACCTGAATATCCACGGCCTTGTTGCAGCTGGTACTCCACGACTGCTCTCTTCTTCTCACAAATCCTTTGCAACATGTGGAGGGTAGAGTTCCAACGTGTGGGGACATCACACACCAGTCGGTGTGACGGAAGCTGCAAACGTTGCTGCAACACAGCAAGGGCGGCGGAAGCTGTAGCCAACTTGCGAAAATGAGCTGACAGGCAGCGTACTTTGACGAGCAGATCTGGCAACTCGGGGTACGATTTAAAAAACCGCTGAACCACGAGGTTAAGCACATGAGCTAGGCATGGTACGTGTGTGATCTCGCCTCGCCTCAGAGCCGCCACCAGGTTACGTCCATTGTCACACACAACCATGCCTGGATGTAGGTTCAGCGGTCTCAGCCACAGATCTACATGCTCTTTCACTGCTGTCCACAACTCACAAGCAATGTGAGGTTTATCACCTAAGCTTACGAGTTTCAGCACAGCCTGTAGCCGCTTGGCGGAGGCAGTACTGCAGTGATTCCAGCTTGTAACTGATGTAGTGATATCTGAGATGGAGGTTGAACATGAGGAGGAGGAGGAGGAGGATGCGCAGGAGTTGTACACTGTGGGGGCAACTCTGACTGATATAGGGCCCGCAATCCTCGGTGTGGGGTGGATGTGTTCCGTCCCAAGATTCGACTGGGTCCCGGCTTCCACTATGTTTACCCAGTGTGCCGTCAGGGAGATGTACCGTCCCTGGCCACAAGCACTTGTCCACATGTCCGTTGTCAGGTGGACTCTCCCAGTAACTGCGTTGTTGAGGGCACGGCAGATGTTTTGGGACACGTGGTTGTGTAGTGTGGGAATGGTACACCGGGCAAAATAGTGTCGGCTGGGGACCGAGTACCGAGGGACGGCCACCGCCATAAGGTTGTGGAAGGATTCCATCTCCACCAGCCTAAAAGGCAGCATTTCCAACGCAAGCAGACGTGAAATGTGCGAATGGGGCATTGGCTGCGAATTTCCGCTTTCGTTCAAAGCTCTGGGATATGGACAATTGAATGCTGCGGTGGGACGTGGACGTGGATGTTGATGCTGTTTTTGAGAAACTGCTATAACAAGTGAAGACTGAGAGGAGGGGGCATCTTTGCATGCAGTATGGACAGGGTATTGCCTTGCATGCACAACAGGGGGTTCTATTACACGCACAACAGCAAAAGAAGCAGTGGTGACACCCGCTGACACTGGTCGTGGACCCTGGGGTTCGCCCCACAAAGTCGGGTGCTTTTCTGCCATGTGCCTGATTATGCTTTTGGTGGTCAGGCTGGTAGTTTTGTCACCCCTGCTGATGCTGGTATGGCAGGTGGTACAAATGGCCTTTTCGGGGTTATCAGCAGAGTCTTTAAAAAAATTCCAGACTCTGGAAGACCTACCGGTTGTACTGGCAACATCCCTCGTGTTGGTGTTATGGGGAACTGTTGCCCACCTTCTGTGTGCGGCCACCACACTGCTTCTTCCTGCCTGTTGGGGTACTCTGCCTCCCTCTCCCTGTGTGCTGCTGGCCTCGCTCTGCGTGTCCTCCTGCCACGTTGGGTCAGTCACTAGATCATCCACCACCTCATCCTCTTCCACTTGCGCACCACGATCCTCCTCCTCACTTCGTGGCAATTGAGTCTCGTCATCGTCCACCTCTTGTGACAAATTGCCAGCGTCGACTTCCTGTGGCCGTGGCTGTTCAAATATTTGGGCGTTGCTACATGGGATCTCCTCTTCCACCACTTCAAGCAGAGCAGGCGAGGGGCACAAATATGGAAATATACCCGTGAACAGCTCTTCAGAGTGTCCAAGTGTGGGATCAGTTCCTGTCTGACGACACTCAGCATGGTGGGAGGAAGGAGCATCAGGGTGAGGAGGAGTATGCGGTCGAGACTCACGGCTACTAAAACTTGACCATGTGGAAGACAGACCGGAGGTGGTGGTGCCCAGGTAACTGGAAGTATTATCTGCTATCAAATTAATAACCTGTTCACACTGATCAGTTCGCAATACTGGTGTTGTAGTGTGCTTCCCTAGTAATTCGGTCAAGATGTGGGAGCGAGAAGATGTGGCTGTTGGTTGTGGCACATTTTCACCTTGGCCACGGACCAGTCCTCCACACGCACCATCACCAGAGTATCCAGTTCCACGTCCCTTGCCACGCGCCTTGCCCATTGTAAATGAAGTAAAATAGCTTACACTCGCACTATCAATGGAAAAAGGGTAATAAAAAGGAGATTAGAACCGTGAAAGAGGAGAACCACAGTTCTATTCCTCTGGCCTACACCAGACTCCTTTAAACAGATATATTGGTGTCTGATCAGTCAGGGAGACACTATTACAGTTTTTTTTACGGCAAAAAATGCCAAAAGCAGGATAATACAGAGATTTGACCCGTGGAACTGCAAAACCACAGTTACAGTTATGTGGCATACACCAGAATCTTTTAAACAGATATATTGGTGTCTGACCAGTCAGGGAGACACTATTACAGTTTTTTTTACAGCAAAAAATGCCAAAAGCAGGATAATACAGAGATTTGACCAGTGGAACTGCAAAACAACAGTTCTATTTCTCTGGGCTACACCAGACTCTTTTAAGCAGATATATTGGCGTCTGACCAGTCAAGGAGACACTATTACAGTTTTTTTTACGGCAAAAAATGCCAAAAACATAATAATACAGAGATTTGACCCGTGGAACTGCAAAACCACAGTTCTAATTCTCTGGCCTACACCTGACTCTTTCAAACAGATACATTGAGGTCTGACCAGTCAGTGAGACACTATTACAGTTTTTTCACGGCAAAAAATGCCAAAAGCAGGATAACACAAAGATTTGACCTGTGGAACTGCAAAACCACAGTTATAGTTATGTGGCATAAACCAGAATCTTTTAAACAGATATATTGGTGTCTGACCAGTCAGGGAGACACTATTACAGTTTTTTTTTTTACGGCAAAAAATGCCAAAAACAGCATGATTCAGAGATTTGACCAGTGGAACTGCAAATCCACAGTTCTCTTTCTCTGGCCTACACCAGACTCTTTTAGACAGATATATTGGTGTCTGACCAGTCAGGGAGACTCTATTACAGTTTTTTTACGGCAAAAAATGCCAAAAATAGGATAATACAGAGATTTGACCCGTGGAACTGCAAAACCACAGTTCTATTTCTCTGGCCTACACCAGACTCTATTAAACAGATATATTGGTGTCTGACCTGTCAGGAAGACACTATTACAGTATTTTTTTACGGCAAAAAATGCCAAAAGCAGGATAATACAGAGATTTGATCCGTGGAATGCAAAACCACAGTTCTATTTTTCTGGCCTACACCAGGATTTAGAAGAAAAAAATAATAATTTTTCTTGGCCCCTGAGACCGGGGTGATAAGTCTAGCAATTTGACCAACAGGAGCACACAGGACTGTAATGCAGCATTTTCTGGTATAACCACTGCGTCTCCTATACAGCCTGCCTGTCAGCCTGATATCTGGGATGGATATTAGTCCTGAGAAGGACTGTTTGTTTGATTTGGCAGGCTTTAGAGACCCTACACTACCTATTTTGCACTATATATCTCTCCCTGACTCAGCAGCATCCTCTCTAGATTGTCTGATCCGGAGCGACTGTGTCCAAGAAGGTGGCGCCCGGTTTTAATTACTCGAGGTGACGCTGTGCGGCCAGCCAATCACTGTAATGCCCACAAACACCATGGCTGCGGCATTACAGTGACTGGCTGGCAATCCCTGCATGTTCATTGGCTCTGTAAAGAGCGCCGAACGTGCAGGGCGGAGACCCGAGCTCCCGCTTGAGTAACCCGGAAATGCTTGGTGCTTGCCGAACATCCCGAGTAGTGAGATGCTCGGGCGAGTAACGAGCAGTGTCGAGCATGCTGGCTCAACACTAGTAGCCACCTTTTGCTTTGATGACTGCTTTGCACACTCTTGACATTCTCTTGATGAGCTTCAAGAGGTTGTCACCGGAAATGGTTTTCACTTCACAGGTGTGCCCTGTCAGGTTTAATAAGTGGGATTTCTTGCCTTATAAATGGGGTTGGGACCATCAGTTGTGTTTTGCAGAAGTCTGGTGGATACACAGCTGATAGTCCTACTGAATAGCCTGTTAGAATTTGTATTATGGCAATAAAAAAGCAGCTAAGTAAAGAAAAACGAGTGGCCATCATTACTTTAAGAAATGAAGGTCAGTCAGTCCAAAAAATTGGGAAAACTTTGAAAGTGTCACCAAGTGCAGTTGCAAAAACCATCAAGCGCTACAAGGAAACTGGCTCACATGAGGACCGCCCCAGGAAAGGAAGACCAAGAGTCACCTCTGCTTCTGAGGATAAGTTTATCTGAGTCACCAGCCTCAGAAATCTTAGGTTAACAGCAGCTCAGATTAGAGACCAGGTCAATGCCACATGGAATTCTAGTAGCAGACACATCTCTTCAACAACTGGAAACCATTGCTACGGACAGGCAACAAGCAGAAGAGACTTGTTTGGGCTAAAGAACACAAGGAATGGACATTAGACCAGTGGAAATCTGTGCTTTGGTCTGATGAGACCAAATTTGAGATCTTTGGTTCCAACCACCGTGTCTTTGTGCGAAGCAGAAAAGGTGAATGGATGGACTCTACATGCCTGGTTCCCACTGTGAAGCAAGGAGGAGGAGGTGTGATGGTGTGGGGGTGCTTTGCTGGTGACACTGTTGGGGATTTATTAAAAATTGAAGGCATACTGAACCAGCATGGCTACCACATCATCTTGCAGCAGCATGCTATTCCATTCGGTTTGCATTTAGTTGGACCATCTATTTATTTTTAGTTGGACAATGACTCCAAACACACCTCCAGGCTGTGTAAGGGCTATTTGACCAAGAAGGAGAGAGATGGGGTGCTACGCCAGATGACCTGGCCTCCACAGTAGTGTTGAACCACCCCCGTAGTGTTCGAGTTCGGTTCGGTTCGTCGAACACCCGTGTGTTCGCCGAACTGTTCGTCGAACTGTTCGTCGAACACCTTCGAACACCGTTAAAACCAATGGCAGGCAAACAAAAACACATAGAAACACATAGAAAACACCTTCAAAGGTGTCCAAAAGCTGACAAACTGCTCAGAAGACACAACTAACACATGGAAAAGTGACAAGTACATATAGTCATGCGAAAAGAAAAGAGGTGGAGGAGTAAAAGGAGGGGGAGACACAGATATAGGCATGTCATGCCCTTCTAAAATCCAAAAAGTGAGAAGCCGAGACGGCCAGTCCGCTCCTGCCCGTGCCACCTCCGTGTCGCCGGGTTTGTGCCAGAGCCGCGGTGAACCCTGACGGCCAGCCCCCCTCTCCCAATACTGGTGCCTGTCCACTGGTGGGTCGAGAGAGCCCCCCTGTGGTGGAGGCAGCTCTAAGCTTTTTAATTTAAATTGTCCCTCTAATTTGAATGAATACACTTTAAATCCATTTACAAGGATCTATTGGAGGGCAAGTCTCATGCCAGCAGCCGCGTAATTCCAGCTCCAGTAGCGTCCACTAAAGCTGCTGCAGTTAAAAAGCATTTATAAGGATCGAGCTCGGCTGTCCACCGCAAGGCATCCTAGTGCCAGTCCCAGCCCCTATGCCTTGGGGTGCCTCCTGATGCTCTTCACTAAGTATCCCGTGGTCCCGAAGCATTTCCTTTGAAAAAATGAAGTGTCCAAACTACAGGTGGTGTAGCTTGCTTAACAGCCGGGATAATCCGCTGACTAGCAGACACTGCTACTAGGCACAAAGTATTTCCTGGGCTAGATGCAGTTAAAAATTTGTAAGTAGATACTCTCGTTGGATGCTGAGAAAGCATTCCATAGAGTCTCCTGCCACGCCATATATGATTCTCTTAAAAAGCTTGGGGTAGGGGTCTAGGGGACCCTTTTATAGCCAAAATCACGGCCATGTATCACAATACGTCACCTAGGCTGAAGATAAATGGAACTGTAGCACCGAGGGCTCGGTTGCTACAGACGTATTGCACCTCACCCAGAGGTGTGATATCTCACTCTCAGATAAGGATGGAGTGTGGATCAGGACCCGACACCTGCATGCATTACACCACATTGCCGTGGGGCAGGGCGACCAATATGCCCCTGAGATGGGCACGACAGTCCCTGTCCCTGGCTGGAGTGGGGGGAGGGAACACTGAGGAAGGGGAACCCTGCAGTGCAGGAGCAGGGAGGAAGCAGTTCCTGGGTGCATTGAGAAGGGAGTATAAAAGGTGGGCACCATCTTAGTTCAGTGCAGAGAAGTCTGAGCAGAAGTGGCAGGGAGCAGGGGCTCTGCATGAGCTCTGCTCCGGAGGCGGGCCTAGTAACAGAGGCCCAGGCCTGCAAGAGGGAGAAGGAAGGAAGAGGAGCGGAGAAGGCTCCAGGAACGAGGAATGAAGGGATCCCAGGGGTGCGGACGGGCGAGTCGCCACCGCACGCCCGAATCCACCTGCGTGGAGGGGTCAGGCCAAAGGGGATAGACCGGTCCCCGAACTAGTGGAGGCAGGAAACGACCCTCAGCTAGAAACCGGAGGCTCTGACATTTTATGTGGCGCAGCCCCTTGCTCCACCCGCTAGGAAGGCACCACATAGGGTCAGGGAAACTGGCGCCAAGTTTACCAAGAGGAGGCCCGAGGCAGCCGGACAGAAGTGTTGGTAAGAAAGGCCAGACAAAGGACACACAAAGGGGGTCCTGTGAAGCGCTCCAAAGTTATCTGGGAGTTGTCTGAGCCCCTCACCTGGTGAGCACAGTACGACGTGGGCAGCCGTTACCTGCAGACGTGGTCTGGATAATAAGAACTGTGAGTAAAGGCCCTGAACTGCATCACTGACTCCGTGTCGTTACTGCTGCTGCCCTGCACCATCACCCCCATCCTCCGCATACACTGCCCTGAGGCTATACTCCTCCCGTGGGGAGTTATGCTACGCTCTGCTGCACCCACAACACCAGCCTTAGCGGTCTGCCCTGTAGCGGCGGTTCACTCTGACCGCAATCCACGGGTGGCGTAGTCGGACATTTAAACATCAAAACCACATAAATAGTTCCGCCACTGGTTTGACCGCCCTGAGCCACGGAACCGGATCGCCGCCACGAAGACTACAACCACCAGCATCCACCAAAAAGGGTCCGGCTCCGGGTGTCCCAAGGCCCAGGGGGTGCGTCAGAACATTTTCATCACCTTTCACAATCACCAATGGGACAAGGCAGGGATGTCCTCTGTCCCCTCTCTTATACATCCTAGTGACGGAGCACCTGCTCTCATCAATTTGCCATAACCCCAATATTAGGTGGATTGAGGTGGGAGGCACCGAGTACAAGTGCTCTCTATTTGCTGATGATGTCCTAGTATATATCACTCAATCACATATATCCATCCCTGCTGTTATGGCTGAAATAGATCACTTTGTTACATGGTAAAATTTTA
Source organism: Phyllobates terribilis (assembly GCF_046119375.1). Classification (NCBI taxonomy): domain Eukaryota; kingdom Metazoa; phylum Chordata; class Amphibia; order Anura; family Dendrobatidae; genus Phyllobates; species Phyllobates terribilis. Next base: position 51,414,187 of record NW_027362773.1, read on the forward strand.
AAATCAATGCAGCGAAGTCTGAGGCCCTCGATATCTCCCTCCCTAAATCCATATAGGATTCCATCCAGTCCAACTTTCCCTTTGCCTGGCCCTCACAGGGTATCAAATACTTAGGAATTCCTATTCATAGAGACCTCTCCCATCTATGTTATCTTAATTTTGGGCCCTTTATTGAACAATTCCATACAGACCACGGTTGGCAAGTTAGAACTGTAAGATTCACTACGTGAACCACTGGTGTTTTGTGGAAAAGCACATGTACACCGCGTTCCAAATTATTATGCAAAAAGTGTTTAGGAGTGATAAGGGAAGAATTTGTTTGTTTGTCAGTTAAACTCATTGATGGTGATGTGTGTCAGGGCTCTTTATATCACTGTAAGCAATTGCAGACACCTGTGCTAATTAGTTTGGCAGGTGTGTCCAATGAAAGGCAAGACTACTTAAGAAGGCTCTCTCACATTATTAAGCAGCCTACATTTTCTGCCAAAATGGGAAAGAAAAAGGATGTGTCGGCTGCTGAGAAGCAACAAATTGTGGAGTGTTTAGGTCAAGGCATGACTACAATCAACATTGTGCGATGATCAGGATGAAGTGTCTTGGCAATCAAGAAGTATGTAGCTGATTCACAGTACACACGTGTGCGTGCTGATAAGGGCAAATTGAGGACTCTTTCCTACAGGCAATTACGTCAGGTTGAAAGAGCAGCGGCAAAAAAGCCTTGTCATAGCAGCAGACAAGTTTTTGAAGCTGCTTGTGCCTCCAACGTCCCCCGAACAACAAGATGCAGGGTCCTTCAGAGGTTTGCAGCTGTGCATACGCCATCCTGTCGACCTCCTCTATCCACTTCACACAAGCAGAAACGGCTCCAGTGGGCCAAACATTACATGAAGACTGATTTCAAAACTGTTTTGTTCACGGATGAAGCAGAAACCATCCAAAACCTGACAAATTCAATGGACGAGAGAGTTCAGAAGCTCCTTTCGAACAAGGGGTCCTATGTGAAAATGTAACATCACCTAGAATAAAGTTTTGAGTTGAAAACTGTTTGATTTCAGTTTCTAACAACCTGCTAATGCTTATAATTTCAAAAATGACCATTTTTTTGGTCTTTATTAAAATGAAAAGGTTGATCGAAAAGTTTGGGGGATCTAAGAGTGTGGCAACCCAGTAGTCATGATTACTTCGAATTCTGACAATATGAGGGTCATGCTGCAGGTAGTGCAGCAAGAAGGCACTTATGTGTCTTGCGCATCTCGGAGCCCCAAAATTATTTTCCGGGCTAGATGCAGCTAAAAATTATTTTTAATTTTAAATCTGGTGAAGCTTATTATAGATGGCCTAATAGGATCAGTGCTGCACACTGCTACAAAGCCCAAATTATTTTCCAGTCAAGATACAGATAAACATGATTAGTAATTTGAAAGCTTAAAACGGTTGGTAGGGTGATTTTAACCAATCATCAAGCTTTTACTCTCCCCAGGATGACACAGGGGTAGAAAAGTCATTTCGGATCCATGGTTTGTTCATCTTTATGAACGTGAGTCTGTCTACATTATCAGTGGAGAGCCGCGTGCGCTTATCTGTCAGCACACCACCAGCAGCGCTGAACACACGTTCAGACAGAACGCTGGCTGCGGGGCATGACAAGATCTCCAAGGCGTAAGTGGCTAGCTCCGGCCATTTATCCCGATTGGAAGCCCAAAAAGAGCAAGGGTCCAGTGACACAGTCGTGGCTTCAATGTTTACTTGGAGATACTCCTGTACCATCGTCTCTAGGCGTTGACTATGTGTCAGACTTCTTGTCTCCTGTGGCCTTGCAAAGGATGGGCTAAAAAAGTGGTGAAATGATTCCGCAAAATTGATGTTACCAGCAGATACTGTGGTTCTGTTACGGTTTGAGTGCTGAACACTTGACGGTCCCACGGTTGGCAAGTTGGAACTGTGAAATTCACTACGTGCACCACTGGTATTTTGTGGAAAAGCACATGTAAGATTCTGCAACAGTCTCTGCTGATACTCCTGCATGCGTGCATCCCTTTCTATGGCAGGAATAATTTCTGCAAATTTACTTTTGTACCGGGGATCTAACAGTGTGGCAACCCAGTAGTCAGGATTATTTCTAATTCTCACAATTCGAGGGTCATGTTGCAGGTAGTGCAGCAAGAAGGCACTCATGTGTGTTGCGCATCCAGGAGCACCAAGTCCCTGTTGTGTTGGTGGCGAGGTAACAATCATGCTTCCTTCCTCTGTCCTCTCCCCCCAACCTCGCACAACAGAAATGTGATCAAGGTCTCCCTCATCTGATGAGTCTTCCATCAGTTCGTCCTCCACTTCTTCCTGGGCTCCTGCACCTTCCTCACTAGTTTGGCTGCTACCATGCGCCCTGGTAAAATCATCTCCCCCACCCTCACATGCCTGCCGCCCTGGTGCTGCCGACCGTCTGGACCTTGCAGATGTTAGCCCTTCCGCATACAACTCCTCCTCCTCTACTTCCTCCACCTCCTCTTGTGCCACCACCTGACTCCGAATTCTGTTTAACATGTGCTCCAGCATGTAAATCACCGGAATAGTCATGCTGATAATGGCATCGTCAGCACTAAACATCTTCGTCGCCATTTCAAAACTGTGCAGAAGGGTGCATAGGTGCCTGATCTGAGACCACTCCTCCAGCGTGATTTGCCCCACCTCTGAATCTCGTTGGCCCAGGCTATACGTCAGAACGTATTGCACCAGGGCTTGTCGGTGCTTCCACAGTCGCTGCAACATGTGCAGAGTTGAATTCCACCGGGTAGGCACATCGCATTTTAGCCGGTGAAGTGGCAGGCCCAACGACTTCTGTAGAGATGTAAGTCGCTGAGCTGCGGGATGCGAACGGCGGAAGTGAGCACACAGCGACCGTGCCCTCTGCAGAAGGCCTTCTAGTCTGGGATAGTGGGCTAAAAATTGCTGGACAACCAGGTTCAACACGTGAGCCATACAAGGCACGTGTGTGACATTGCCCCGGCGAAGGGCCGCACCCAGGTTTGCAGCATTGTCGCACACGGCCTTCCCTGGTTTCAGGTCCAGTGGAGACAACCATTCATGAAATTGGTTCTCCAGAGCTGACCACAACTCCTCAGCTGTGTGACTCACATTTCCCAGACATTTCAATGTAAAAACCGCCTGATGACGTTGAGCCCTACTGCCAGCATAGTAAGGAGGTGTGCAGGATCCCTTCTGCGCAGTTAGAAAGCTTGTGGCATGACCAGACAGGCTTTGGGTGCAGGTGGAAGACCGAGAGGAGGTTGAGGAGGCAGAAGCAGTGGAGGAACTTTGACATAAAGAGGATTGACGCACAACTCGTGGGGACGGCAAGACTTGGACAGCAGCCCCTTGTCCTGCTGTCACCATAGTTACCCAGTGCCCAGTCAGCGACATGTAACGCCCCTGTCCATGCCTACTCGTCCAAGTGTCTGTGGTGAAATGCACCCTGTCACACACAGAGTTTCTCAAAGAAGCGGTGATGTTGTGTGCGACATGCTGGTGGAGCGCAGGCACACCTTTCTTTGAGAAGTAGTGCCGACTGGGCATGTGGTACTGGGGCACTGCGACGGACATAAGGTCTCGAAAATCCTCTGTGTCCACCAGGCGGAAAGGCAGCATTTCTGTAGCCAAGAGCTTGCAGATGGTGAAATTCAACCTCTTAGCTTTCTCATGGCTAGGAGGAAATGGTCTTTTACTTGTCCACATCTGAGGGACCGAGGGCTGGCTATTGTGCTTAGACGGGGTTGATAAGGGTGTCCCCGGCAAACTGCCGGTCTGTGAGGAAGATGCAGGCGGACATGTTAGGTTGCCTTGATCCAAAGGTGGTGCTATCGATGTCGGACAGCGCTCAAGACCAGCTGGTGTTACCACCTCCAAAGAAAATGATGACCTGCCAATCACGCTGGCTGTTGCGGGTAAAGAGGTGGCAGGTCTGCGCCCCAAAACAGGTGTGACTGCTGTCCCCCCAGTCACAGAGGATGAAGAGGCCGCGGATGCACAAGATATGGCAGACGGTGGTTGGCCCGGCCGGCTAGACCGCATTGTAGCACACTGAGCTTCCCACTGCAACTTATGCTTCATGTCCATGTGCCGGTTCATGCATGAAGTACTCAAACTATGTATTTTTTGGCCTCTGCTTAGCTTTTGCTGACAAATGTTACAGATAACACGAGTTGGGTCATCTTTATCGATCTGAAAAAATGCCCAGGCTATGCAAGGCTTAGCACCCATGCGACCTGAAGAGCCACCACGACTTGTGGTGAGAGGCAGAGTTGTGTTTGAGGATGCAGTTGTTGACGTGCTTCCAGTACTACGTCTCTGTCCAGGAAGGCGCAACCTGACCTCGTCGTCACTAGCATCTTCCTCCACCTCCTCTGCTGACCTCATCTCTTGGCTGACTGTGGGTTGACAGTAAGTGGGATCTCCGACCTCATCATCATCACCCTGTGCGTTATCACACCCGTCGTCCTCAGAGCTAACCTGTTCCTGCCCTGACAAAAAACTAAAGTTGTCGCTCCAATCAGGTATTTGAGTCTTATCATCGTCTTCCTCATTGTCTCCACCAACAGGAGTTACAGTTTGGGAATGAGGGTCTACATTATGGTCAGAACCTTCTGCGTCTGGTCCTGGATCCGACTCATAAAGATTCTGGGCATCAGTGCAGATCATTTCCTCGTCTGGATTCACAGAAGCGCTGGAGTCGACCTCTGATTCCCAGGCTATAGTATGAGTAAACAGCTCTGCAGACTCAACCATCTGTTCTACCTCATACTCAGACGGGCAGCTGGAGATTTGGGAGCTGTGAGGAAGCAAGTGCGATTTGGGTGACACCTTTGAGGACTGGAGTATTTGTGATGTTGAAGTTGATGTGGAGGAGAGCCCACTTAAAGGAGCACTTGATATCCGTTGAAGCACCTGCTGTTTTTGTGCCTCATCTGGAATTTGTAGCGATTGGCGTGGCTGTAAGAAAGGGATCTTATCACATTGTCCGCTAAAAGAAGTAGACATTTAGTTTGGCTGGAAGATGGTCTTTCTTCTGCACCTACCCCACGGACACAACCTTTTTTCCCCTTCCCAACACGCCTATTCCCCTTTCCACCAGCAGCAGGCCTTTTTCCACTCATTTTGGTGGTTAACTAATTCACAACTCTGGAGTTGTTTGCACAAAAAAACAATGGATGGTAACCGAGCAGAGCTGAGTGGCCAAACTGTGGTATTAGGCCAAAACTATTGGCTGGGTTAGATGCAGAAAAAAATCATTTTTAATTTGCAACCTGATGGAGGTCAGTATAGATGGACTAATAGACCAAGTCCCACACACCGCTAGAAGCCCAAATATTTTTTCAGAGCTAGATGCAGAAAATTTTTTTATTCAATTTGCAACCTGATGGAGGTCAGTATAGATGGACTAATAGACCAAGTCCCACACACTGCTAGAAGCCCAAATATTTTTTCAGAGCTAGATGCAGAAAAAAATTATTTTTAATTTGCAACCTGATTGAGGTCAGTATAGATGGACTAATAGACCAAGTCCCACACACCGCTAGAAGCCCAAATATTTTTTCAGAGCTAGATGCAGAAAAAAATTATTTTTAATTTGCAACCTGATGGAGGTCAGTATAGATGGACTAATAGACCAAGTCCCACACACCGCTAGAAGCCCAAATATTTTTTCAGAGCTAGATGCAGAAAAAAATTATATTCAATTTGCAACCTGCTGGAGTTCAGTATAGAAGGACTAATAGAACAAGTCCCACACACTGCTAGAAGCCCAAATATTTTTTCAGAGCTAAATGAAGAAAAAAATTATTTTTAATTTGCAACCTGATGGAGGTCAGTATAGATAGACTAATAGACCAAGTCCCACACACTGCTAGAAGCCCAAATATTTTTTCAGAGCTAGATGCAGAAAAAAATTATTTTTAATTTGCAACCTGATGGAGGTCAGTATAGATGGACTAATAGACCAAGTCCCACACACTGCTAGAAGCCCAAATATTTTTTCAGAGCTAGATGCAGAAAAAAATTATTTTTAATTTGCAACCTGATGGAGGTCAGTATAGATGGACTAATAGACCAAGTCCCACACACCGCTAGAAGCCCAAATATTTTTTCAGAGCTAGATGCAGAAAAAAATTATATTCAATTTGCAACCTGCTGGACGTCAGTATAGAAGGACTAATAGAACAAGTCCCACACACTGCTAGAAGCCCAAATATTTTTTCAGAGCTAAATGAAGAAAAAAATTATTTTTAATTTGCAACCTGATGGAGGTCAGTATAGATGGACTAATAGACCAAGTCCCACACTGCTAGAAGCCCAAATATTTTTTCAGAGCTAGATGCAGAAAAAAAATATTTTTAATTTGCAACCTGATGGAGGTCAGTATAGATGGACTAATAGACCAAGTCCCACACACCGCTAGAAGCCCAAATATTTTTTCAGAGCTAGATGCAGAAAATTTTTTTTTTCAATTTGCAACCTGATGGAGGTCAGTATAGATGGACTAATAGACCAAGTCCCACACACTGCTAGAAGCCCAAATATTTTTTCAGAGCTAGATGCAGAAAAAAATTATTTTTAATTTGCAACCTGATGGAGGTCAGTATAGATGGACTAATAGACCAAGTCCCACACACTGCTAGAAGCCCAAATATTTTTTCAGAGCTAGATGCAGAAAAAAATTATTTTTAATTTGCAACCTGATGGAGGTCAGTATAGATGGACTAATAGAACAAGTCCCATACGCTGCTAGAAGCCCAAATATTTTTTCAGAGATAAATGAAGAAAAAAATTATTTTTAATTTGCAACCTGATGGAGGTCAGTATAGATGGACTAATAGACCAAGTCCCACACACTGCTAGAAGCCCAAATATTTTTTCAGAGCTAGATGCAGAAAAAAAATATTTTTAATTTGCAACCTGATGGAGGTCAGTATAGATGGACTAATAGACCAAGTCCCACACACCGCTAGAAGCCCAAATATTTTTTCAGAGCTAGATGCAGAAAAAAATTATATTCAATTTGCAACCTGCTGGAGGTCAGTATAGAAGGACTAATAGAACAAGTCCCACACACTGCTAGAAGCCCAAATATTTTTTCAGAGCTAAATGAAGAAAAAAATTATTTTTAATTTGCAAACTGATGGAGGTCAGTATAGATGGACTAATAGACCAAGTCCCACACACTGCTAGAAGCCCAAATATTTTTTCAGAGCTAGATGCAGAAAAAAATTATATTCAGTTTGCAACCTGATGGAGGTCAGTATAGATGGACTAATAGAATGATGCTATGCCCAAAAGATTTTACTTCACTAGGTGCAGTAAAAAAATTGGTATTCTATACACAGGTGGTATATCTTGCAACACAGATAGGCTACTCCACTGACTAACACACTCTGCAATAGGCCAAAAAGGATTAGCTTTGCTAGATTCAGCCAAATGCTGTGAAAAAAACTTGCACAGCACTGGCACAGACCTGCCTGGCAAAAACTGATAGGAACTGATGTAACCTAGTCCTGAAAAGGACTCCAATTACAATTAGTCTTTACTCCCACAATCTATCTATTTAAGAGCACAGACCTGCCTGATAAAAGTCGTAGGAAATGCTGTAACCTAGTCCTTAAAAGGACTGCAATCACAACTATTCCCTACTCCCAAGCTATCTGTATATTTGTGCGAAAATTGGCTTGAAATTAACAAGGTATAGCGCACACAGCAACAGCGGTGCCGTCTAACACGCAGCTGCAGCAGTGAGAAAATGGTGGCGACGGGGAAAATGGCTTGGTCTTATAGGGCAAGGACATGTGACATACACTGCCAATCACACATGCCCTTGCTTGTGTGAAAAAAAGCACTTCGCTCCGTGTGTGCGCTGCTGATAGGCTGACAGATTGCACCTCCCCACTGCAAATGCGGGAAAGAGAAAAAAAAATGGAGATCTTCATTGTTCCTGCAGAGATCCATCCCCTGCCCCTCCCCCCGCCCCGCTGTACACTCAAACTGCGTATTAACATTAATTTTCATCATTACTGAGAAAAAATCCAGTTATGATTTTGGTGCACGAACAGTTATCGAACATAACCTCGAACAGCCGAATTTTTCTCAAATTGTTCGTGTTCGCCGACCGGCTCGAACACCGCCCAAAACAGCTCGAATTTGAGATTGGCGAACAGTTCGAGTAGAACAACGCTCATCTCTACTCCACAGTCACCAGAGTTGAACCCAATCAAGATGGTTTGGGGTTGAGCTGGACCGCCTAGTGAAGGCAAAAGGGCCAACAAGTTCTAAGCATCTCTGGGAACTCCTTCAAGATTGTTGGAAGACCATTTCTGGTGACTACCTCTTGAAGCTCATTAAGAAAATGCCAAGAGTGTGGAAAGCAGTCATCAAAGCAAAAGGTGGCTACTTTGAAGAATCTAGAATATAATTCATATTTTCAGTTGTTTCACATTTTTTTGTTAAGTATATAATTCCACATGTGTTAATTCATAGTTTTGATGCCTTCAGTGTGAATGTACAATTTTCAAAGTCATGATAATACAGAAAAATCTTTAAATGAGAAGGTGTGGCCAAACTTTTGGTCTGTACTGTATATATATATATATGTTAGTGATGAGCGAGCGTGCTCACCACTGATCGGTACTCGCCCGAGCATCTCGCTGCTCGAGATGCTTGACGCTCGCCGAGTATTTCCGGGGTTGCTCGGCGGGAGCTCGCGTCTCCTCCCTGCATGTTTGGCACTCTTTACAGAGCCAATGAACATACAGGGATTGCCTGCCACTCACTGTTATGCCATAGCAATGTTGGTTGTCACATTACAGTGATTGGTTGGCCGCATAGCGTCATCGGGTCTATGTCAGACCTTGCGCCGCCATGCTCGTCACAGTCACTCCGGAATCAGACAGTGTAGGGAGAGGTGCTGCTGCGTCAGGGCGAGATTTGCTTGTGTATTAGGTAGTGTAGGGAGAAAAACCGTACATTACACATATCCATCTTAACAAACAGTCCCTTTGAGGACTAACTAATCCATCTGCAGAGATATCAGGCAGACAGTGTATATAGGCAGGCAGGCAGGGTACATAACAGACTACAGTGCATATAGCACAAGAAGCTCCATTCCAATTCTGCCTTCTGCTGCTGTTAGATATTTCTATACAAAGGCCCAGGTCTCAGGGGCCAGGAATACTTTTCTTTGGATCTTAATCCTCATTATTTGCTTAAAAAGCAATCAAGAGAACACAGTTTTTCTGCGCCATTTGCTTGTTGGCACTGCAGAATACCGCCAGGTCCTTTCCATATTACAGCGCTAGAAATCCAGCTATTTATAACTCTGTTTTCTCCGGCACACGGATCACATATACATTGTCAGAAAAAACTGCCATTTCTGGCCTCCATTAAAAAAAAATGTCAGTGTGTCAGTGAAGCAATTCACAGCAGTTTGCTGTTCAAACTACTTACCTACAGGCCAGCTATTTGAAACTCTGTTTTCTCTGTCACACGGATCACATATAAATACGCTCCAAGCTCAGTCATGTGTAGTGAGGGAGAAAGATACTGTCCTCCATTTAAAATGGGCAAGGCACTCGGCAAGGGACGGAGAACTGGACGTGATGGTAATGGTGCATGCAGAGGCCGAGTACAAGGCTGTGGGCATGCTGAAATTGTGCCACAACAAACACCCACATCTTCTCGCCTGACCTTCCTGTCCCAATTTCTAGGAGATTGCAGCACACCACTATTGAATGCAGAGCAGTGTCAAAAGGTTGTTGGTTGAATAGTGGATAATGCTTCCAGTCACTTAGCCACCACCACCACCACCACACTGTCTTCCACATGGTCAAGTCTCAGTAGCCGTGAGTCTGGACCGCATATTCCTCACCCTGATCCTCCTTCCTCCCACCATGCCAAGTACTCAGAGACAACTGATCCCACACTTGGACACTCTGAAGAGCTGTTCACTTTTCCATTTATATATTTGGGCCTCTCACCCGGTCTACTTGAAGCAGAGCAAGGGGAGATCGCGTGTAGCGATGCCAAATATTTGAGCAGCCACGGTCACATGAAGACGAGGGTGGGAAAGTGTCACAAGAGGTGGATGATGATGAGACACAATTGCCAGAAAGTCAGGAGGAGGACCAGGGTGCGGAAGTGGAAGACAAGGTTGTGGATGATATAGTAACTGACCAAACCTGGCAGGAGAACATGCAGAGCAAGGACAGCAGCACACAGGGGGAGGGAGGAAGAGCACCCCAACAGGCAGGAAGAAGCAGTGTGGTGGCCGCAGAAGGCAGGCAACTGTTCCACGTAACACCAACACGAAGGAAATTGCCAGTACAACTGTTAGGTCTTGACGAGTCTGGTTGTTTTTTAAAGACTCTGCCAATAACCCCAAAAAGGCCATTTGCACCACCTGCCAGGCCAGCAGGGGTGGCAAAACGACCAGCCTGACCACCACCAGCATGATCACGCACATGACAGCAAAGCTCCCGACTTTGTGGGCCAAACCTCAGCATCCAGGAAAAGTGTCTGCAGGTGGCACCATTGCTTCTTTCGCTGTTGTGCATGCAAGCCAATCCCCTGTCCATGGTGCATGCGAAGATGCCTCCTGCCCTGCACCTGTCATTGCACACTCTCAAGTAGCAGCATCAGGAAGCACGTCCAGGTCCTTGTCCCAGCGCAGCGTTCAGTTGTCCGTACCCCAGTCCTTGAAACGCAAGCGCAAATATGCAGCCAACGCCCCACTGGCCACACTACTAAGTTCTCACATTTCATGACTGCTTGCGCTCAAAATGTTGCCTTTTAGGCTCGTGGAGATGGAAGCATTCTGCAATATGATGGCAGCGGCCGTAGCTCGGTACTCGGTCCCCAGCCGCCACGATTTCTCCCGGTGTGCCATCCCCGCATTACACAAGCACGTGTCCCAAAACATTAACCGTGCCCTCAACAACGCAGTTACCGGGAAAGTCCACCTAACCACGGACAATTGGACAAGTGCTTGTGGTCAGGGATGGTACATCTCGCTGACGGCACACTGGGTTAACATAGTGGAAGCCGGGACCAAGTCTTACCTTGTGACTGAACACGTCCTCCCGACGCCATGGATTGCGGGCCCTAGGTCAATCAGGATTGCCCCCACGGTCTACAGCTCCTGCACCTCATCCTTCTCAGCCTCCTCCTCCTCTTCAGCTTTCATCTCCGAAATGACCACATCAGTCACAAGCTGGAAGCACTGCAGCACTGCCTCGGCCAAGCGGCAACAGACTGTGCTGAAGCTAATATGCTTAGGTGACAAACCGCACAATGCTGAAGAGTTGTGGACAGCTCTGAAAGAGCAGGCAGATCTGTGGCTCACACCGCTGAACTTACAGCCAGGCATGGTCATGTGTGACAATGGCGGGAACCTAGTGGCGTCTCTGAGGCGAGGTGAGGTCGCATACGTACCATGCCTGGCCCATGTGCTTAACCTCGTGGTTCAGCGGTTTCTCAAATCCTACCCGGAGCTGCCGGATTTGCTTGTTAAAGTATGCCGCCTGTGTGCCCATTTTAGTAAGTCAGCTACAGCTTCCGCCGCCCTTGCCGTGTTTCAGCAGCGTTTGCAGCTTCCGGCTCACAGACTGGTGTGTGATGTCCCCACGCATTGGAACTCTACACTGCAGATGTTGGGAAGGATTTGTGAGCAGAAGAGGGAAGTTGTTGAGTACCAGCATCAAAAAGGGCGTCGGTATTCACTTCAGACTCCACACATAAGACCTCACGAGTGGACATGGATGTCAAACATATGTGCCATCCTCCAAAACTTTGAGGACTCCACCAAGATGGTGAGCGGCGATGACGCCATAATTAGCATCACCATCCCACTTCTCTGTCTTCTGAAACGCTCTCTGCTCACAATCAAAGAGGATGCATTGCAGGAGGAGCACGATGAGATGGAGCAAGGAGCCATACAGGGTGATTACACACAGCCAAGCCTCATCTCATCCCAATGTGGATTTGGTGACAATGAGGAACAGGAGGAGGAGAAGGAGGAAGGATACAAGCTAGTTTCATTCACTATAGACGGTACTACCTGCACAGCTGTCATACCGTCTGTTTAGCGTGGATGGCCAGAGGACAGAGAGGAGGAGGAGGAGGAGGACAGGGAAGTCTTGCGTGTTAGTAGGCTGGCACCCATGGCTGAGTTTATGTTAAGCTGCCTTTCTCATGACCCTCGCGTTCTCAAAATTTTGGGTGACAGTCATTACTGGTTGGTGACACTTCTAGACCCACGTTGCAAGGAGAACTTTATATCTCTAATTCCTGAGGCGGACAGGTCTATAAAAATGGGGCTGTAACAGAATGCCCTTGTTGCGGAACTATTAAAAAAATTCCCATATGAAAACGCTGGCGGCAGAGGGCACACTTCTTTGGACAACCAAGTAGTACATGCGAGAGAGACACAACGTCAATCAAGCAGAGGCAGGGGAACACTGTGAAAATTCAGGGAGAGTTTTCTCTGACCCTCCCATCGCACAGGCCCTGAGGCGCAGGGTACTCTCACAAGGAGTGTAAAGTTTTGGAAGATGCTGAGGGAGAACCTTGCCGACCGTACCAACGTCCTCCATGATTCCTCTGTGCCTTATAATTATTGGGTACCCAAGCTGGATGCGTGGAATGAACTTGCTCTCTAAGCCTTGGAGGTCCTAGCCTGCCCTGCCGCCAGCATTTTATCAGAGCGGGTTTTTCATGCCACTGTTGGAATTATAACTGATAAGCATATCTGCCTGTCAACTGAAAATTCTAACAGGTTGACTCTTATAAAAATGAACAAGGGCTGGATTGGGCCAGACTTTTCAATACCAACGAATGATAGCAGCGTAACATAAACTCAAATCCAGTGTCTTTTCTTGGGAGATATATTCCCATGCACCTTTTCACACCCACACATGGGTATAAGCTTCCTGATTTTGGCTATTTGCTCTTGTCCTCCTCCTTCTCCTCATCCTCCATCACCATATCACCAGGGTGACCGTGGTACGTGATGCAACACCCACATAATTTTTTTAAAGGGTGGTTATGATGACCGTAAAAAAAATATATATATACAGTATGGTCATGTATACCCCCCAGAGGTAAATGTTTGTCAGCCTAGACACTTGTGCATGGGCATTACAAGTATAGGAGGCCCGCTCCTTTCTAATGGGAACATTTTTTTATGAGGCCTTCCTCCACGTCTCTTCCAAGGGGCATTGAAGTGCCTCCAAATTTTTGGCAGCCCTTGCATTCACTGCATAGGCCAACACTATGGGAGACTCTCTCCTTTCTAATTGGAATTTGTCATTACTGTGGCCCTGCTCTATGTGTCTTAAAATTCTTAGTTGGGTTTTTCCTAAATTGGTCAGCCGTTGGACTCACTGCATACCCTACAACTGTATAGCAGACTCTCTCCTTTCTAATGGGAATTTGTCATTATTGTGGCCCTGCTCTATGTGTCTTTAAATTCTTAGTGGTGTTTTTCCTAAAATTGGTCAGCCGTTGGACTCACTGCATACCCTATAACTGTATAGCAGACTCTCTCCTTTCTAATGGGAATTTGTCGTTACTGTGGCCCTGCTCTATGTGTCTTTCAATTCTTAGTTGGGTTTTTCCCAAATTTTGGCAGCCCTTGCAGTCACAACATGGGCATTACCACTATAGGAGACAAGCTCCTTTATAATGGGAACATTTTTTTTACTGAAACTCTCCTCTATGTCTCTTCAAAGGGGTATTGGGTTGCGTCCAAATTTTTGGCAGCCCTTGAAGTTACTGGATACGCAATAACAGTATAGGAGACCCACTTGGTAATAATGGGAACAACAAAGCATAGCCGGCTAATGGCTCTCTAACAATAGCGAGGGCCAACTGCTGGCCTTTTATGAATAGTAAGGGCCGTCTGATGGCCCTATAAAAATAGGGTTTATGACTTTCAGATTCCCTCCATCATAAATAAAACAGGATGTGTCTGATGATGTGTCACACACCACATTGCCAAATAAGGTTGTAAAATGTTAAAATGACATTTCCCGGAGAAAGCATTTGTCTTAAAAAATAACGTAAAAAAACCAAAACAATAGGATCTTTCTTTAGTATAAAAAACAGCGTCACCAATTTAACCTCAATGTAATCACATTGTTCAGCTCCTGCACCTCCTCCTTTATGTCCGAAATGACCATATCAGTCACAAGCTGACAGCACTGCAGCAGTGCCTTGGCCAAGCGGCAACAGGCTGTGCTGAAGATAACATACTTAATGCTTAATTGACAAACTGCCCAGCGATGCAGAGTTGTTGAAAGCTGTAACACAGCAGCCTGATCTGTGGCTCTCACCGATAAACATACAGCCAGGCATGGTCGTGTGTGACAATGGGAGGAACATGTTGATGGAGAAATGACACCCAGAGTAGATACGGTTTCCCTCTATGCCAGTCCTTTCACCGAGCTAAATACAACTCTCATCAATAAAAGCTGTGGACTGACTCCGTACCGTCCCTGGCCACATTCACCTGTCCACGTGTTTGTGGTTAGGCGGTCCTTCCCTGTAAGTGCAGTGGGGAAGGCATGAGTAATGCTGTGGGACCCGTACTTTTGGAAGGCAGAGACGACACTGGGAGAAACAGTGGCGGCTGGGGACCGAGTATGGACACCTGGCAGCCGCTGGCATGAGGTTGTGAAAAGCTTCCGCCTCCACGAGCCTAAAAGGCCATATTTGAAGTGCAAGCAGCTGCCCAGAAATCTGGCAGTATAGTGTTGCGGCCTGTGGGTGGGTGGGTGGCTGGCTGCATACTTGCGCTTGCATTCCAAGTAACAGAAAACTAAGCAGATTGTGGCCTCTATCATCATCATGGCCTCACCTCAGCACTTTGAACTCTCCTGAAGGAGAAGCCAGGGCACACCGGAGGAGTCTCCGGTTCTTTGGTGGGCCTGTCCAACCCTGCCGAGAAGCAGCCCTGGCTAAGAAAAGTGTGGGGGGAAGGGTCCCGGACACTCTATGGCTGCTTTTTTAATGTGGATCGGACATGCTTATGCATGTTATTTCATAAACCGCATTGCAGATCAGGCCATTGTCCAACTCTGTATTCATGAAATTAAATGCGCAAAGCAAGATGTTTGTGTGTCAAAGCACCACCGACAAGTGCGAGTTAATGTTGGATGGGCTGCCATTGCTTCTGCAACAAGCTGCATTAGAGGACTTCCTGGGAGAAATGACACCCAGGTTAGATACGGTTTCTCTCTATGCCAGTCCTTTCACCGAGCTAAATACAACTCTCATCAAAAAAAGCTGTGGACTGGCTCCGTACCTTCCCTGGCCACATTCACCTGTCCACGTGTTTATGGTTATGCGATCCTTCCCAGTAAGTGCACTCGGGAGGGCACGGGTAATGTTGTGGGACCCGTGCTTGTGGAAGGCGGAGACGATATCGGGAGAAATAGTGGCGGCTGGGGACCAAGTATGGACACCTGGCCGCCGCCGTCATGATGTTATGAAAAGCTTCCGCCTCCACGAGCCTAAAATGCCACATTTCATGTGAAAGCAGCTTTAGAGGACTTCCTTGGAGAAATGACAGCTGGGTAGATATGGATTCCCAAGTCCTTTCACCAAGCTAAAGAATATGGCTGTGGTGAAATACAACTCAACAAAAAAAAGCTGTGGACTGGTTCTGTACTGTGCCTGGCCACATTCACCTGTTCACGTGTTTGTGATTAATTAGGTGGTCCTTCCCAGTAAGTATACTGGGGAGGGCACAGGTAATGTTGTGGGACCTGTGCTTGGGAAAGGCGGAGACGACACCGGGAGAAACAGTGGCTGCTGGGGACCGAGTATGGGCACCCGGCCGACGCCGGCATGAGGTTATGAAAAGCTTCCGCCTCCACGAGCCTAAAAGGCCACATTTCAAGTGCAAGCAGCTGTCAAAAAATTGGCAGTATAGTATTGCAGCCTGTGGGTGGGTGGGTGGCTGCATACTTGCGCTTGCATTCCAATGAATGGGGTAGAGACAACTGAACGCTGCACTGTGACAAAGATGTGCACGGTGATTGTTGCAAGTCTGCAACGACAGGTGCATGGCAGGAGGCATCTTCGCATGCGCCAAGGATCACTTATGATGGGCACACTTTTAGGCAGTGACCTGGGAGTCAGAAATGCTTCCAGAGGTCTTCCCCATGCTGTTCCCATGTCTTTTCAGCACTGTATGCATGTGTCTGATGATGTGTCTGGCCACATGGCCAGATAAGGTTGTAAAATGTTAAAATGACAAATCCCAGTGAATGCATTTGTCTTTGTTGAAAGCAATGCAAAGGTTCTAAAATGCATCAAAAATGCTACGTGTGAACATAGCCCAAGGTGTGGAGGTATTTTTTGGGTTTTGGTCATTTATTTTGCCTTATATACAAGTCATTACCCTGGAAAAGATGTTCCTTAATGTTTTAATTGGCGTAATACTCTGACAACTTTGTTGACAGCAGTGACCTGGGAGTCAGAAATGCTTCCAGGGGTCTTCCCCATGCTGCTCCTATGTCATTTGAGCACTGTTCCCATCCTTTTGGGCAATTTTTAGGCCCTCTGCAGACCGCCCGGGGGAGCCGCCTGAAAAATGCTCGAGTTTCCCATAGACTGACATTGGGCTCATTGCCCAGGTCAAGCACCAATTTTCAATTTGCTCAACCCGAGCAACGATTACCCGAGCAATTTGGTGCTCGCTCATCACTAATATATATATATATATATATACAGTGCCTACAAGTAGTATTCAACCCCCTGCAGATTTAGCTGGTTTGATAAGATGCAAATAAGTTAGAGCCTTCAAACTGCAAACGAGAGTAGGTTTTATGAACAGAAGCATAAATCTTACAAACCAAAAAGTTATGTTGCTCAGTAAAATTTTATTAATTTTTAAACATAAAAGTGTGGGTCAATTATTATACAACCCCTATGTTTAATATTTTGTGGAATAACCTTTGTTTGCAATTACAGCTAATAATCGTCTTTTATAAGACCTGATCAGGCTGGCACAGGTCTGTGGAGTTATCTTGGCCCACTCCTCCATGCAGATCTTCTCCAAGTTATCTAGGTTCTTTGGGTTTCTCATGTGGACTTTATTCTTGAGCTCCTTCCACAAGTTTTCAATTGGGTTAAGGTCAGGAGACTGACTAGGCCACTCCAACACCTTGACTTTTTCCCTCTTGAACCAGGCCTTGGTTTTCTTGGCTGTGTGCTTTGGGTCGTTGTCTTGTTGGAAGATGAAATTACGACCCATCTTAAGATCCTTGATGGAGGAGCGGAGGTTCTTGGCCAAAATCTCCAGGTAGGCCGTGCTATCCATCTTCCCATGGATGCGGACCAGATGGCCAGGCCCCTTGGCAGAGAAACAGCCCCACAGCATGATGCTGCCACCACCATGCTTGACTGTAGGGATGGTATTCTTGGGGTCGTATGCAGTGCCATCCAGTCTCCAAACGTCACGTGTGTGGTTGGCACCAAAGATCTCGATCTTGGTCTCATCAGACCATAGAACCTTGAACCAGTCTGTCTCAGAGTCCTCCAAGTGATCATGAGCAAACTGTAGACGAGCCTTGACATGACGCTTTGAAAGTAAAGTTACCTTACGGGCTCGTCTGGAACGAAGACCATTGCGGTGGAGTACGTTACTTATGGTATTGACTGAAACCAATGTCCCCACTGCCATGAGATCTTCCCGGAGCTCCTTCCTTGTTGTCCTTGGGTTAGCCTTGACTCTTCGGACAAGCCTGGCCTCGGCACGGGAGGACACATTCAAAGGCTGTCCAGGCCGTGGAAGGCTAACAGTAGTTCCATAAGCCTTCCACTTACGGATGATGCTCCCAACAGTGGAGACAGGTAGGCCCAACTCCTTGGAAAGGGTTTTGTACCCCTTGCCAGCCTTGTGACCCTCCACGATCTTGTCTCTGATGGCCTTGGAATGCTCCTTTGTCTTTCCCATGTTGACCAAGTCTGAGTGCTGTTCACAAGTTTGGGGAGGGTCTTAAATAGTCAGAAAAGGCTGGCAAAAGAGATCTTTAATCCACACATGTGAAGCTCATTATTCTTGGTGCCTGAACTACTTCTTAATACTTTAGGGGGACCAAACAGAATTCTTGTCGTTTGAGGGGTTGAATAATAAATGACACTCTGAGTTAACTTTTAACGTTTTAAAAAAACAAAAAAACAAACAAAAAAAAATTTGCTGCAGTGCATTTCCCACTTCCAGGCTGATCTACAGTACAAATGTCACAATGCCAAGTTAATTCCGCATGTGTCAACCAGCTAAATCTGCAGGGGGTTGAATACTACTTGTAGGCACTGTATATATATATATATATATATATATATATATATATATATACACACACACAAAGCTCAGAATAAACCAAACACCCCTAGTAGGCACCATGGATTTAGGAAATATAATTTAGAAAAATGTATGATGCCTGCAGTCAAACATGGTGGTGGCAGTGTCTTTATGTGAGACTGCATGGTGCTGTTGGTGTCGGGTAGCTACATTTCACTTATAGCATCATGAATTCACAGATGTACTGCTCAAGGAGATTAAAAAAGTACTGGACATAATAGTTTTTGATGTGGGATGTATATATTTTTGAGTAAAATTGAATATTTTGTAATAAGTTATATTTTATTAACCTTAAATCAGTTTATGAGTTAAAAAATGTTTTGTGAAACTCAGTCTTGTTGAAATTTAAAAACTTGTTCTTATATTCAATGAATTATTGATTACATTTTATGCTAACCACTGTATATTCTGTGCCTTTACAAAGTATTTATACCCCGCAAGCTTTTCCACATTTTTTCACTCACAAACTTAAATGTTCATGAAAAAGGAAAAACCAGGACAACTATTAAACTAATACTCCACAGATCTGACTTTTATGGAAAAGTGGCAAGAAGAAGGTCACTTTTGAAAGCATGGCATAAAAAGTCCCACTTGCAGTTTGCAAACTGCCCTGTAGGAGACACTGCTAGCATTTGGAAGAAGGTGCTTTGGTCAAATGAGACGAAAGTAGAACTTTTTGAGCTAAAAGCAAAACTCTAGGTGTGCCAAAAATTAATACTACACATCATCCTGAAAACACCATCCTTACCATAAAACATGGTGGTGGCAGCATCATGCTGTGGGAAGGCTTTTCTTCATTAGGGACAGAGAAACTGTTCAGAGTTGATGGGAAGATCAGAAGATGGAGCTAAATACAGGACAATTCTGGAGCAAAATCTGTTAGGCTGCAAAAGACTTGAGACTAAGGAGTATGTTCACCTTCCAGCAGGACAATGGCCCTAAACATACTAAGAATCTGTGGCAAGACTTGAAAATTGCTATTCACAGATGCCAATCTCACTGAGCTAGAGCTAGTTTGCAATGAAGACTGGGCACAAATTGTAGCCTCTAGAAATGCAAAGTTGGTAGAGACATACCGCAAAAGAATTTGGTATGTATTTGCATACTATATCAGCAGTATTTACAGTGAAAGGTTGTCCTGCAAAGCATTACATCAGTGTGCTGAATGCAAATGCCTATCACAATTTTCAGATTTATATTTTTTAAATATTTTGAAAACCATTTATCATTTCCTTTGTACTTCACAAATACTTGCTACTTTGTGTTGGTATACCACATAAAATCCCACCAATAAAAATAATTTAAGTTTGTGGGTGTAATGTGAAAAAAGGCACTGTATATAAATGTCAATATCTATCCATAGATATCATACTGCAATGGGGATATGGGATATTGTCAATTTAGAACTAGAAGTGTGCTCTTTATACACAAAGTTACAATGACTGGTTAACATATTTCAAAAATAATATGTTTAGCTGCCATTTTTTGACCAGAGACACCCCCTCCTAACTCAACTTAGTGTCCCAAGGCAGCTGGCTCAGAGGCACCATATTGCTGCTGAGGACAGAGTAGACCCTTGGTCTACAGAACCGAGAGTGGTTAAAAGCTACCAAGTGCAAGTGATCCAACAGCCCAAGCCTCCCAAATTAGCTACAATTACAGGTGTGCGTAAAAAAATAAGACAAAAGTGAGAAGGAAGCAATCAGTTATTGGAGCTATTATAGTGTAGATGTTTAGGGTTTGAAGTGTCAATTAATATCACGAATATAAGCACACTCAGTGGTTCCCTGGAGATTCTATATCCATTGAGGAAAAGTTTCCCTTTATAATGTTCTACTCTTACATTCACAATAAAGAGTCCTCTGTAATCAGGCCCGCACGGACACAGTTCCTGCGGAACGCATCTTTTCGCTCCGAACACATATATTCTTAATTTTCCCTATTGACTATTGGCTGTGATGTGCCAGACAAAAGTGTTGGTGAAAGGACAATGGGCATTTTCTTGACGTTTGATTTGCACCCAATGCCCAGGGTAGATGAACTAATAGAAAGGCTAGGGCTGGTCAGGTACATTACTACCCTTGAGCTCACAGAAGGGTATAGGCAGATTCTTATGTCCCAAGAGGCCAAAGAGAAGATGGCCTTTTCAACATCAAATGGGTGTTTCCAATACACCAGGATGCCGTTTGCATTGCAAGGAGCACCAGCTACCTTCCAGAGAGCCATGGACTGGATCCAAGCTCCCTACAGGAAGTACAGTATGCAGCGGCCAAAACTGGATGTTATCGTGATCTACAGCCAGGATTGGGGCAGCCATCTGAGCATAGTCCAGGCGATATTCGATGCTCTACGGAAGGCTGGGTTTTCCATCAACTAAAAGAAATGTTCCATGGGCATGGAGGAGGCCAGATGTTTGGGCTATGTTGTAGGTAGAGGCGTGATAAAGCCCCAAATAAATAAAATTGACGCAATCCGGGGCTGGCCACAACCTCTCTCAAAAAAGTCGGTCAGAGCGTTCCTGGGCATCATGGGCTATTACCGCCGGTTAATCCCTAACTTCGCAATGATAGCCACCCCTTTGACAGACCTCCTTAAAGTGACAAAGTCGGCTATGGCTAAGTGGTCTCCAGAAGCTGAGATGGCTTTCCAGGAACTAAAGCGGGCTCTGTATAAACAGCCAGTTCTGGTGGCACCAGATTTTTCTAAAGAGTTTGTGGTCCAGACAAATGCATCAGATGTCGGACTGGGTGCTGTCCTATCACAAGAGGTGAATGCGGACGAGCACCCAATAATGTATTTAGGCCAGAAGCTGACATCCTGTGAGAAAAATTACTCCATAATGGAGAAGGAATGTTTGACCATCAAGTGGGTGCTGGACACCCTAAGATAATACCTCTTTGGCAGGAAGTTCAGGCTGGTGTCAGACCATGCCGCACTAAGGTGAATGAGTGAGAAGAAAAGGAACAATGCTCAAGTGGCCAGGTGGTTCCTAGCTCTTCAGGAGTTCAGCTTCCATGTATAGCATAGGCCTGGGAACCTGCATGGCAATGCTGACGCATTGTCGAGGGTCCACTGTTTGTTAGCGGAAGGTGCCCAGCCCCCCGGCTTTGGGCAGAGGAAAGGTATGTAAGATGGCCGCAGGTCAGGTCCTTGAGAGGAAATATGTACCACCCAGGTTGGTAGCTTCGGTGAAGTTGTGGCGCCCCTGAGGGTTCGACCGCCACAGGGATGCTGCACTTCTCTAATGGAGTGTAGTGTTCTCCTTTGAGGTAAGAACAGTGACATTGGTCAGGACCCAACCTTTGCATCCAACATCACATTTCTCGATCAGAGGGGGTTAGAATGCACAATGCCCTCCTGGTTACAGGGAGACTGGGGAACCAAGCGTTAGGGGAACCAAGTAGTGGGTGAGGGTGGAGGACTCACATTTTAGTGACACTTTAAATTTCATAATTAATACAGAGCCATCTTGGTTCATGGTCTTTTGATGGTTCTTTTTGACGGTTCTACTGTGATCTCCCACCCTGAACGTGGATCCTGTGTGGACCTGCAGTGGATGGAGACACAGCCCTCGTACCCAGGCCTTGGGACGAGGGGCAGGTTGTAGGCAATAGTGTTGAGCCACCCCCGTAGTGTTCGAGTTCGGTTCGGTTCGTCGAACACCCGTGTGTTCGCCGAACTGTTCGTCGAACTGTTCGTCGAACACCTTCGAACACCGTTAAAACCAATGGCAGGCAAACAAAAACACATAGAAACACATAGAAAACACCTTCAAAGGTGTCCAAAAGCTGACAAACTGCTCAGAAGACACAACTAACACATGGAAAAGTGACAAGTACATATAGTCATGCGAAAAGAAAAGAGGTGGAGGAGTAAAAGGAGGTGGAGACACAGATATAGGCATGTCATGCCCTTCTAAAATCCAAAAAGTGAGAAGCCGCTCCTGCCCGTGCCACCTCCGTGTCGCCGGGTTTGTGCCAGAGCCGCGGTGAACCCTGACGGCCAGCCCCCCTCTCCCAATACTGGTGCCTGTCCGCTGGTGGGTCGAGCGAGCCCCCCTGTGGTGGAGGCAGCTCTAAGCTTTTTAATTTAAATTGTCTCTCTAATTTGAATAAATACACTTTAAATCCATTTACAAGGATCTATTGGAGGGCAAGTCTCATGCCAGCAGCCGCGTAATTCCAGCTCCAGTAGCGTCCACTAAAGCTGCTGCAGTTAAAAAGCTTTTATAAGGATCGAGCTCGGCTGTCCACCGCAAGGCATCCTACTGCCAGTCCGAGCCCCTATGCCTTGGGGTGCCTCCTGATGCTCTTCACTGAGTATCCCGTGGTCCCGAAGCATTTCCTTTGAAAAAATGAAGTGTCCAAACTACAGGTGGTGTAGCTTGCTTAACAGTCGGGATAATCCGCTGACTAGCAGACCCTGCTACTAGGCACAAAGTATTTCCTGGGCTAGATGCAGTTAAAAATTTGTAATTAGATACTCTCGTTGGATGCTGAGAAAGCATTCCATAGAGTCTCCTGGCACGCCATATATGATTTTCTTAAAAAGCTTGGGGTAGGGGTCTAGGGGACCCTTTTATAGCCAAAATCACGGCCCTGTATCGCAATACGTCACCTAGGCTGAAGATAAATGGAACTGTAGCACCCTGAGGGCTCGGTTGCTACAGAGGTATTGCACCTCACCCAGAGGTGTGATATCTCACTCTCAGGTAAGGATGTAGTGTGGATCAGGACCCGACACCTGCATGCATTACACCACATTGCCGTGGGGCAGGGCGAACAATATGCCCCTGAGATGGGCACGAAAGTCCCTGTCCCTGGCTGGAGTGGGGGGAGGGAACACTGAGGAAGGGGAACCCTGTAGTGCAGGAGCAGGGAGGAAGCAGTTCCTGGGTGCATTGAGAAGGGAGTATAAAAGGTGGGCACCATCTTAGTTCAGTGCAGAGAAGTATGAGCAGAAGTGGCAGGGAGCAGGGGCTCTGCATGAGCTCTGCTCCGGAGGCGGGCCTAGTAACAGAGGCCCAGGCCTGGAAGAGGGAGAAGGAAGGAAGAGGAGCAGAGAAGGCTCCAGGAACGAGGAACGAAGGGATCTCAGGGGTGCGGACGGGCGAGTCGCCACCGCACGCCCGAATCCACCTGCGTGGAGGGGTCAGGCCAAAGGGGGAGACCGGTCCCCGAAACTAGTGGAGGCAGGAAACGACCCTCAGCTAGAAACAGGAGGCTGTGACATTTTATGTGGCGCAGCCCCTCGCTACACCCGCTAGGAAGGCACCAAATAGGGTCAGGGAAACTGGCGCCAAGTTTACCAAGAGGAGGCCAGAGGCAGCCGGACAGAAGGGTTGGTAAGAAAGGCCAGACAAAGGACACACAAAGGGGGTCCTGTGAAGCACTCCAAAGTTATCTGGGAGTTGTCTGAGCCCCTCACCTGGTGAGCACAGTACGACGTGGGCAGCCGTTACCTGCAGACGTGGTCTGGATAATAAGAACTGTGAGTAAAGGCCCTGGACTGCATCACTGACTCCGTGTCATTACTGCAGCTGCCCTGCACCATCACCCCCATCCTCCGCATACACTGCCCTGAGGCTATACTCCTCCCGTGGGGAGTTATGCTACGCTCTGCTGCACCCACAACACCAGCCTCAGCGGTCTGCCCTGGAGCGGCGGTTCACTCTGACCGCAATCCACGGGTGGCGTAGTCGGACATTTAAACATCAAAACCACATAAATAGTTCCGCCACTGGTTTGACCGCCCTGAGCCACGGAACCGGGTTGCCGCCACGGAGACTACAACCACCAGCATCCACCAAAAATGGTCCGGCTCCGGGTGTCCCAAGGCCCAGGGGGCGCGTCAGAACATTTTCATCACCTTTCACAATCACCAATGGGACAAGGCAGGGATGTTCTCTGTCCCCTCTCTTATACATCCTAGTGACGGAGCACCTGCTCTCATCAATTCGCCATAACCCCAATATTAGGTGGATTGAGGTGGGAGGCACCGAGTACAAGTGCTCTCTATTTGCTGATGATGTCCTAGTATATATCACTCAATCACATATATCCATCCATGCTGTTATGGCTGAAATACATCACTTTGTTACATGGTCAAATTTTAAAATCAATGCAGCGAAGTCTGAGGCCCTCGATGTCTCCCTCCCCAAATCCATATAGGATTCCATCCAGTCCAGCTTTCCCTTTGCCTGGCCCTCACAGGGTATCAAATACTTAGGAATTCCTATTCATAGAGACCTCTCCCATCTATGTTATCTTAATTTTGGGCCCTTTATTGAACAACTCCATACAGACCACGGTTGGCAAGTTAGAACTGTAAGATTCACTACGTGAACCACTGGTGTTTTGTGGAAAAGCACATGTACACTGTGTTCCAAATTATTATGCAAAAAGTGTTTAGGAGTGATAAGGGAAGAATTTGTTTGTTTGTCAGTTAAACTCATTGATGGTGATGTGTGTCAGGGCTCTTTATATCACTGTAAGCAATTGCAGACACCTGTGCTAATTAGTTTGGCAGGTGTGTCCAATGAAAGGCAAGACTACTTAAGAAGGCTGTCTCACATTATTAAGCAGCCTACATTTTCTGCCAAAATGGGAAAGAAAAAGGATGTGTCGGCTGCTGAGAAGCAACAAATTGTGGAGTGTTTAGGTCAAGGCATGACTACAATCAACATTGTGCGATGATCAGGATGAAGTGTCTTGGCAATCAAGAAGTATGTAGCTGATTCACAGTACACACGTGTGCGTGCTGATAAGGGCAAATTGAGGACTCTTTCCTACAGGCAATTACATCAGGTTGAAAGAGCAGCGGCAAAAAAGCCTTGTCATAGCAGCAGACAAGTTTTTGAAGCTGCTTGTGCCTCCAACGTCCCCCGAACAACAAGATGCAGGGTCCTTCAGAGGTTTGCAGCTGTGCATACGCCATCCTGTCGACCTCCTCTATCCACTTCACACAAGCAGAAACGGCTCCAGTGGGCCAAACATTACATGAAGACGGATTTCAAAACTGTTTTGTTCACGGATGAGTGCCGTGCAGCGCTCGATGGTCCAGATGGATGGAGTGGAGGATGGCTGGTTGATGGACACCCCACGCAAACACGGCTACAGCGCCAACAAGGAGGAGGTGGAGTAATGTTTTGGGCTGGAATCATGGGGAGAGAGATTGTCGGTAGAGATGAGCGTTGTTCTACTCGAACTGTTCGCCAATCTCAAATTCGAGCTGTTTTGGGCGGTGTTCGAGCCGGTCGGCGAACACGAACAATTTGAGAAAAATTCGGCTGTTCGAGGTTATGTTCGATAACTGTTCGTGCACCAAAATCATAACTGGATTTTTTCTCAGTAATGATGAAAATTAATGTTAATACGCAGTTTGAGTGTACAGCGGGGCGGGGGGAGGGGCAGGGGATGGATCTCTGCAGGAACAATGAAGATCTCCATTTTTTTTTCTCTTTCCCGCATTTGCAGTGGGGAGGTGCAATCTGTCAGCCTATCAGCAGCGCACACACGGAGCGAAGTGCTTTTTTTCACACAAGCAAGGGCATGTGTGATTGGCAGTGTATGTCACATGTCCTTGCCCTATAAGACCAAGCCATTTTCCCCGTCGCCACCATTTTCTCACTGCTGCAGCTGCGTGTTAGACGGCACCGCTGTTGCTGTGTGCGCTATACCTTGTTAATTTCAAGCCAATTTTCGCACAAATATACAGATAGCTTGGGAGTAGGGAATAGTTGTGATTGCAGTCCTTTTAAGGACTAGGTTACAGCATTTCCTACGACTTTTATCAGGCAGGTCTGTGCTCTTAAATAGATAGATTGTGGGAGTAAAGACTAATTGTAATTGGAGTCCTTTTCAGGACTAGGTTACATCAGTTCCTATCAGTTTTTGCCAGGCAGGTCTGTGCCAGTGCTGTGCAAGTTTTTTTCACAGCATTTGGCTGAATCTAGCAAAGCTAATCCTTTTTGGCCTATTGCAGAGTGTGTTAGTCAGTGGAGTAGCCTATCTGTGTTGCAAGATATACCACCTGTGTATAGAATACCAATTTTTTTACTGCACCTAGTGAAGTAAAATCTTTTGGGCATAGCATCATTCTATTAGTCCATCTATACTGACCTCCATCAGGTTGCAAACTGAATATAATTTTTTTCTGCATCTAGCTCTGAAAAAATATTTGGGCTTCTAGCGGTGTGTGGGACTTGGTCTATTAGTCCATCTATACTGACCTCCATCAGGTTGCAAATTAAAAAATTTTTTTTTCTGCATCTAGCTCTGAAAAAATATTTGGGCTTCTAGCAGTGTGTGGGACTTGGTCTATTAGTCCATCTATACTGACCTCCATCAGGTTGCAAATTAAAAATAATTTTTTTCTTCATTTATCTCTGAAAAAATATTTGGGCTTCTAGCAGCGTGTGGGACTTGTTCTATTAGTCCATCTATACTGACCTCCATCAGGTTGCAAATTAAAAATAATTTTTTTCTGCATCTAGCTCTGAAAAAATATTTGGGCTTCTAGCAGCGTGTGGGACTTGGTCTATTAGTCCATCTATACTGACCTCCATCAGGTTGCAAATTAAAAATAATTTTTTTCTGCATCTAGCTCTGAAAAAATATTTGGGCTTCTAGCAGTGTGTGGGACTTGGTCTATTAGTCCATCTATACTGACCTCCATCAGGTTGCAAATTAAAAATAATTTTTTTCTTCATTTAGCTCTGAAAAAATATTTGGGCTTCTAGCAGTGTGTGGGACTTGTTCTATTAGTCCTTCTATACTGACGTCCAGCAGGTTGCAAATTGAATATAATTTTTTTCTGCATCTAGCTCTGAAAAAATATTTGGGCTTCTAGCGGTGTGTGGGACTTGGTCTATTAGTCCATCTATACTGACCTCCATCAGGTTGCAAATTGAAAATAATTTTTTTCTGCATCTAGCTCTGAAAAAATATTTGGGCTTCTAGCGGTGTGTGGGACTTGGTCTATTAGTCCATCTATACTGACCTCCATCAGGTTGCAAATTAAAAATAATTTTTTTCTGCATCTAGCTCTGAAAAAATATTTGGGCTTCTAGCAGTGTTTGGGACTTGGTCTATTAGTCCATCTATACTGACCTCCATCAGGTTGCAAATTAAATATAATTTTTTTCTTCATTTATCTCTGAAAAAATATTTGGGCTTCTAGCAGCATGTGGGACTTGTTCTATTAGTCCATCTATACTGACCTCCATCAGGTTGCAAATTAAAAATAATATTTTTCTGCATCTAGCTCTGAAAAAATATTTGGGCTTCTAGCGGTGTGTGGGACTTGGTCTATTAGTCCATCTATACTGACCTCCATCAGGTTGCAAATTAAAAATATTTTTTTTCTGCATCTAGCTCTGAAAAAATATTTGGGCTTCTAGCAGTGTTTGGGACTTGGTCTATTAGTCCATCTATACTGACCTCCATCAGGTTGCAAATTAAAAATAATTTTTTTCTTCATTTATCTCTGAAAAAATATTTGGGCTTCTAGCAGCGTGTGGGACTTGTTCTATTAGTCCATCTATACTGACCTCCATCAGGTTGCAAATTAAAAATAATTTTTTTCTGCATCTAGCTCTGAAAAAATATTTGGGCTTCTAGCAGTGTGTGGGACTTGGTCTATTAGTCCATCTATACTGACCTCCATCAGGTTGCAAATTAAAAATAATTTTTTTCTGCATCTAGCTGTGAAAAAATATTTGGGCTTCTAGCAGTGTGTGGGACTTGGTCTATTAGTCCATCTATACTGACCTCCATCAGGTTGCAAATTAAAAATAATTTTTTTCTTCATTTATCTCTGAAAAAATATTTGGGCTTCTAGCAGCGTGTGGGACTTGGTCTATTAGTCCATCTATACTGACCTCCATCAGGTTGCAAATTAAAAATAATTTTTTTCTGCATCTAGCTCTGAAAAAATATTTGGGCTTCTAGCAGTGTGTGGGACTTGGTCTATTAGTCCATCTACACTGACCTCCATCAGGTTGCAAATTAAAAATAATTTTTTTCTGCATCTAGCTCTGAAAAAATATTTGGGCTTCTAGCAGTGTGTGGGACTTGGTCTATTAGTCCATCTATACTGACCTCCATCAGGTTGCAAATTAAAAATAATTTTTTTCTGCATCTAGCTCTGAAAAAATATTTGGGCTTCTAGCGGTGTGTGGGACTTGGTCTATTAGTCCATCTATACTGACCTCCATCAGGTTGCAAATTAAAAATAATTTTTTTCTGCATCTAACCCAGCCAATAGTTTTGGGCTAATACCACAGTTTGGCCACTCAGCTCTGCTCGGTTACCATCCATTGTTTTTTTGTGCAAACAACTCCAGAGTTGTGAATTAGTTAACCACCAAAATGAGTGGAAAAAGGCCTGCTGCTGGTGGAAAGGGGAATAGGCGTGTTGGGAAGGGGAAAAAACGTTGTGTCCGTGGGGTAGGTGCAGAAGAAAGACCATCTTCCAGCCAAACTAAAATGTCTACTTCTTTTAGCGGACAATGTGATAAGATCCCTTTCTTACGGCCACGCCAATCGCTACAAATTCCAGATGAGGCACAAAAACAGCAGGTGCTTCAACGGATATCAAGTGCTCCTTTAAGTGGGCTCTCCTCCACATCAACTTCAACATCACAAATACTCCAGTCCTCAAAGGTGTCACCCAAATCGCACTTGCTTCCTCACAGCTCCCAAATCTCCAGCTGCCCGTCTGAGTATGAGGTAGAACAGATGGTTGAGTCTGCAGAGCTGTTTACTCATACTATAGCCTGGGAATCAGAGGTCGACTCCAGCGCTTCTGTGAATCCAGACGAGGAAATGATCTGCACTGATGCCCAGAATCTTTATGAGTCGGATCCAGGACCAGACGCAGAAGGTTCTGACCATAATGTAGACCCTCATTCCCAAACTGTAACTCCTGTTGGTGGAGACAATGAGGAAGACGATGATAAGACTCAAATACCTGATTGGAGCGACAACTTTAGTTTTTTGTCAGGGCAGGAACAGGTTGGCTCTGAGGACGACGGGTGTGATAACGCACAGGGTGATGATGATGAGGTCGGAGATCCCACTTACTGTCAACCCACAGTCAGCCAAGAGATGAGGTCAGCAGAGGAGGTGGAGGAAGATGCTAGTGACGACGAGGTCAGGTTGCGCCTTCCTGGACAGAGACGTAGTACTGGAAGCACGTCAACAACTGCATCCTCAAACACAACTCTGCCTCTCACCACAAGTCGTGGTGGCTCTTCAGGTCGCATGGGTGCTAAGCCTTGCATAGCCTGGGCATTTTTTCAGATCGATAAAGATGACCCAACTCGTGTTATCTGTAACATTTGTCAGCAAAAGCTAAGTAGAGGCCAAAAAATACATAGTTTGAGTACTTCATGCATGAACCGGCACATGGACATGAAGCATAAGTTGCAGTGGGAAGCTCAGTGTGCTACAATGCGGTCTAGCCGGCCGGGCCAACCACCGTCTGCCATATCTTGTGCATCCGCGGCCTCTTCATCCTCTGTGACTGGGGGGACAGCAGTCACACCTGTTTTGGGGCGCAGACCTGCCACCTCTTTACCCGCAACAGCCAGCGTGATTGGCAGGTCATCATTTTCTTTGGAGGTGGTAACACCAGCTGGTCTTGAGCGCTGTCCGACATCGATAGCACCACCTTTGGATCAAGGCAACCTAACATGTCCACCTGCATCTTCCTCACAGACCGGCAGTTTGCCGGGGACACCCTTATCAACCCCGTCTAAGCACAATAGCCAGCCCTCGGTCCCTCAGATGTGGACAAGTAAAAGACCATTTCCTCCTAGCCATGAGAAAGCTAAGAGGTTGAATTTCACCATCTGCAAGCTCTTGGCTACAGAAATGCTGCCTTTCCGCCTGGTGGACACAGAGGATTTTCGAGACCTTATGTCCGTCGCAGTGCCCCAGTACCAGATGCCCAGTCGGCACTACTTCTCAAAGAAAGGTGTGCCTGCGCTCCACCAGCATGTCGCACACAACATCACCGCTTCTTTGAGAAACTCTGTGTGTGACAGGGTGCATTTCACCACAGACACTTGGACGAGTAGGCATGGACAGGGGCGTTACATGTCGCTGACTGGGCACTGGGTAACTATGGTGACAGCAGGACAAGGGGCTGCTGTCCAAGTCTTGCCGTCCCCACGAGTTGTGCGTCAATCCTCTTTATGTCATTTTTCCTCCACTGCTTCTGCCTCCTCAACCTCCTCTCGGTCTTCCACCTGCACCCAAAGCCTGTCTGGTCATGCCACAAGCTTTCTAACTGCGCAGAAGGGATCCTGCACACCTCCTTACTATGCTGGCAGTAGGGCTCAACGTCATCAGGCGGTTTTTACATTGAAATGTCTGGGAAATGTGAGTCACACAGCTGAGGAGTTGTGGTCAGCTCTGGAGAACCAATTTCATGAATGGTTGTCTCCACTGGACCTGAAACCAGGGAAGGCCGTGTGCGACAATGCTGCAAACCTGGGTGCGGCCCTTCGCCGGGGCAATGTCACACACGTGCCTTGTATGGCTCACGTGTTGAACCTGGTTGTCCAGCAATTTTTAGCCCACTATCCCAGACTAGATGGCCTTCTGCAGAGGGCACGGTCGCTGTGTGCTCACTTCCGCCGTTCGCATCCCGCAGCTCAGCGACTTACATCTCTACAGAAGTCGTTGGGCCTGCCACTTCACCGGCTAAAATGCGATGTGCCTACCCGGTGGAATTCAACTCTGCACATGTTGCAGCGACTGTGGCAGCACCGACAAGCCCTGGTGCAATACGTTCTGACGTATAGCCTGGGCCAACGAGATTCAGAGGTGGGGCAAATCACGCTGGAGGAGTGGTCTCAGATCAGGGACCTATGCACCCTTCTGCACAGTTTTGAAATGGCGACGAAGATGTTTAGTGCTGACGATGCCATTATCAGCATGACTATTCCGGTGATTTACATGCTGGAGCACATGTTAAACAGAATTCGGAGTCAGGTGGTGGCACAAGAGGAGGTGGAGGAAGTAGAGGAGGAGGAGTTGTATGCGGAAGGGCTAACATCTGCAAGGTCCAGACGGTCGGCAGCACCAAGGCGGCAGGCATGTGAGGGTGGGGGAGATGGTTTAACCAGGGCGCATGGTAGCAGCCAAACTAGTGAGGAAGGTGCAGGAGCCCAGGAAGAAGTGGAGGACGAACTGATGGAAGACTCATCAGATGAGGGAGACCTTGATCACATTTCTGTTGTGCGAGGTTGGGGGGAGAGGACAGAGGAAGGAAGCATGATTGTTACCTCGCCACCAACACAACAGGGACTTGGTGCTCCTGGATGCGCAACACACATGAGTGCCTTCTTGCTGCACTACCTGCAACATGACCCTCGAATTGTGAGAATTAGAAATAATCCTGACTACTGGGTTGCCACACTGTTAGATCCCCGGTACAAAAGTAAATTTGCAGAAATTATTCCTGCCATAGAAAGGGATGCACGCATGCAGGAGTATCAGCAGAGACTGTTGCAGAATCTTACATGTGCTTTTCCACAAAATACCAGTGGTGCACGTAGTGAATCTCACAGTTCCAACTTGCCAACCGTGGGACCGTCAAGTGTTCAGCACTCAAACCGTAACAGAACCACAGTATCTGCTGGTAACATCAATTTTGCGGAATCATTTCACCACTTTTTTAGCCCATCCTTTGCAAGGCCACAGGAGACAAGAAGTCTGACACATAGTCAACGCCTAGAGACGATGGTACAGGAGTATCTCCAAGTAAACATTGAAGCCACGACTGTGTCACTGGACCCTTGCTCTTTTTGGGCTTCCAATCTGGATAAATGGCCGGAGCTAGCCACTTACGCCTTGGAGATCTTGTCATGCCCCGCAGCCAGCGTTCTGTCTGAACGTGTGTTCAGCGCTGCTGGTGGTGTGCTGACAGATAAGCGCACGCGGCTCTCCACTGATAATGTAGACAGACTCACGTTCATAAAGATGAACAAATCATGGATCCGAAACGACTTTTCTACCCCTGTGTCATCCTGGGGAGAGTAAAAGCTTGATGATTGGTTAAAATCACCCTACCAACCGTTTTAAGCTTTCAAATTACTAATCATGTTTATCTGTATCTTGACTGGAAAATAATTTGGGCTTTGTAGCAGTGTGCAGCACTGATCCTATTAGGCCATCTATAATAAGCTTCACCAGATTTAAAATTAAAAATAATTTTTAGCTGCATCTAGCCCGGAAAATAATTTTGGGGCTCCGAGATGCGCAAGACACATAAGTGCCTTCTTGCTGCACTACCTGCAGCATGACCCTCATATTGTCAGAATTCGAAGTAATCATGACTACTGGGTTGCCACACTCTTAGATCCCCCAAACTTTTCGATCAACCTTTTCATTTTAATAAAGACCAAAAAAATGGTCATTTTTGAAATTATAAGCATTAGCAGGTTGTTAGAAACTGAAATCAAACAGTTTTCAACTCAAAACTTTATTCTAGGTGATGTTACATTTTCACATAGGACCCCTTGTTCGAAAGGAGCTTCTGAACTCTCTCGTCCATTGAATTTGTCAGGTTTTGGATGGTTTCTGCTTCAATTGTTTTGCATGAGGACAGAATACCCTCCCAGAGCTGTTGCTTAGATGTGAACTGCCTCCCGCCATCATAGACACTCCTTTTAATGATGCTCCAAAGGTTCTGAATGGGGTAGAGGTCAGGGGAGCATGGGGGTCACACCATAAGTTTGTCCCCTTTTATGCCCATATCAGCCAGAGATGCAGATGTTTTATGTGCAGCATGAGATGGTGCATTATCATGCAGAAAAATGATCTTGCTGTGAAATACACGGTTCTTCTTCTTGAACCATGGCAGGAAGTGCTGTTTGAGAAAATCCACATACATTATGGAGTTCATCTTTAGCGCCTTCAGGGATCCTAAAGGGGCCGACAATCTCTCTCCCCATGATTCCAGCCCAAAACATTACTCCACCTCCTCCTTGTTGGCGCTGTAGCCGTGTTTGCGTGGGGTGTCCATCAACCAGCCATCCTCCACTCCATTCATCTGGACCATCGAGCGCTGCACGGCACTCATCCGTGAACAAAACAGTTTTGAAATCAATCTTCATGTAATGTTTGGCCCACTGGAGCCGTTTCTGCTTGTGTGAAGTGGATAGAGGAGGTCGACAGGATGGCGTATGCACAGCTGCAAACCTCTGAAGGACCCTGCATCTTGTTGTTCGGGGGACGTTGGAGGCACAAGCAGCTTCAAAAACTTGTCTGCTGCTATGACAAAGCTTTTTTGCCGCTGCTCTTTCAACCTGACGTAATTGCCTGTAGGAAAGAGTCCTCAATTTGCCCTTATCAGCACGCACACGTGTGTACTGTGAATCAGCTACATACTTCTTGATTGCCAAGACACTTCATCCTGATCATCGCACAATGTTGATTGTAGTCATGCCTTGACCTAAACACTCCACAATTTGTTGCTTCTCAGCAGCCGACACATCCTTTTTCTTTCCCATTTTGGCAGAAAATGTAGGCTGCTTAATAATGTGAGAGAGCCTTCTTAAGTAGTCTTGCCTTTATTGGACACACCTGCCAAACTAATTAGCACAGGTGTCTGCAATTGCTTACAGTGATATAAAGAGCCCTGACACACATCACCATCAATGAGTTTAACTGACAAACAAACAAATTCTTCCCTTATCACTCCTAAACACTTTTTGCATAATAATTTGGAACGCGGTGTACATGTGCTTTTCCACAAAACACCAGTGGTTCACGTAGTGAATCTTACAGTTCTAACTTGCCAACCGTGGTCTGTATGGAATTGTTCAATAAAGGGCCCAAAATTAAGATAACATAGATGGGAGAGGTCTCTATGAATAGGAATTCCTAAGTATTTGATACCCTGTGAGGGCCAGGCAAAGGGAAAGTTGGACTGGATGGAATCCTATATGGATTTAGGGAGGGAGACATCGAGGGCCTCAGACTTCGCTGCATTGATTTTAAAATTTTACCATGTAACAAAGTGATCTATTTCAGCCATAACAGCAGGGATGGATATATGTGATTGAGTGATATATACTAGGACATCATCAGCAAATAGAGAGCACTTGTACTCGGTGCCTCCCACCTCAATCCACCTAATATTGGGGTTATGGCGAATTGATGAGAGCAGGTGCTCCGTCACTAGGATGTATAAGAGAGGGGACAGAGGACATCCCTGCCTTGTCCCATTGGTGATTGTGAAAGGTGATGAAAATGTTCTGACGCACCCCCTGGGCCTTGGGACACCCGGAGCCGGACCCTTTTTGGTGGATGCTGGTGGTTGTAGTCTTCGTGGCGGCGATCCGGTTCCGTGGCTCAGGGCGGTCAAACCAGTGGCGGAACTATTTATGTGGTTTTGATGTTTAAATGTCCGACTACGCCACCCGTGGATTGCGGTCAGAGTGAACCGCCGCTACAGGGCAGACCGCTAAGGCTGGTGTTGTGGGTGCAGCAGAGCGTAGCATAACTCCCCACGGGAGGAGTATAGCCTCAGGGCAGTGTATGCGGAGGATGGGGGTGATGGTGCAGGGCAGCAGCAGTAACGACACGGAGTCAGTGATGCAGTTCAGGGCCTTTACTCACAGTTCTTATTATCCAGACCACGTCTGCAGGTAACGGCTGCCCACGTCGTACTGTGCTCACCAGGTGAGGGGCTCAGACAACTCCCAGATAACTTTGGAGCGCTTCACAGGACCCCCTTTGTGTGTCCTTTGTCTGGCCTTTCTTACCAACACTTCTGTCCGGCTGCCTCGGGCCTCCTCTTGGTAAACTTGGCGCCAGTTTCCCTGACCCTATGTGGTGCCTTCCTAGCGGGTGGAGCAAGGGGCTGCGCCACATAAAATGTCAGAGCCTCCGGTTTCTAGCTGAGGGTCGTTTCCTGCCTCCACTAGTTCGGGGACTGGTCTCCCCCTTTGGCCTGACCCCTCCACGCAGGTGGATTCGGGCGTGCGGTGGCGACTCGCCCGTCTGCACCCCTGGGATCCCTTCATTCCTTGTTCCTGGAGCCTTCTCCGCTCCTCTTCCTTCCTTCTCCCTCTTGCAGGCCTGGGCCTCTGTTACTAGGCCCGCCTCCGGAGCAGAGCTCATGCAGAGCCCCTGCTCCCTGCCACTTCTGCTCAGACTTCTCTGCACTGAACTAAGATGTTGCCCACCTTTTATACTCCCTTCTCAATGCACCCAGGAACTGCTTCCTCCCTGCTCCTGCACTGCAGGGTTCCCCTTCCTCAGTGTTCCCTCCCCCCACTCCAGCCAGGGACAGGGACTGTCGTGCCCATCTCAGGGGCATATTGGTCGCCCTGCCCCACGGCAATGTGGTGTAATGCATGGAGGTGTCGGGTCCTGATCCACACTCCATCCTTATCTGAGAGTGAGATATCACACCTCTGGGTGAGGTGCAATACGTCTGTAGCAACCGAGCCCTCGGTGCTACAGTTCCATTTATCTTCAGCCTAGGTGACGTATTGTGATACAGGGCCGTGATTTTGGCTATAAAAGGGTCCCCTAGACCCCTACCCCAAGCTTTTTAAGAGAATCATATATGGCGTGCCAGGAGACTCTATGGAATGCTTTCTCAGCATCCAACGAGAGTATCTACTTACAAATTTTTAACTGCATCTAGCCCAGGAAATACTTTGTGCCTAGTAGCAGTGTCTGCTAGTCAGCGGATTATCCCGGCTGTTAAGCAAGCTACACCACCTGTAGTTTGAACACTTAATTTTTTCAAAGGAAATGCTTCGGGACCACGGGATACTTAGTGAAGAGCATCAGGAGGCACCCCAAGGCATAGGGGCTGGGACTGGCACTAGGATGCCTTGCGGTGGACAGCCGAGCTCGATCCTTATAAAAGCTTTTTAACTGCAGCAGCTTTAGTGGACGCTACTGGAGCTGGAATTACGCGGCTGCTGGCATGAGACTTGCCCTCCAATAGATCCTTGTAAATGGATTTAAAGTGTATTCATTCAAATTAGAGGGACAATTTAAATTAAAAAGCTTAGAGCTGCCTCCACCACAGGGGGGCTCTCTCGACCCACCAGCGGACAGGCACCAGTATTGGGAGAGGGGGGCTGGCCGTCAGGGTTCACCGCGGCTCTGGCACAAACCCGGCGACACGGAGGTGGCACGGGCAGGAGCGGACTGGCCGTCTCGGCTTCTCACTTTTTGGATTTTAGAAGGGCATGACATGCCTATATCTGTGTCTCCCCCTCCTTTTACTCCTCCACCTCTTTTCTTTTCGCATGACTATATGTACTTGTCACTTTTCCATGTGTTAGTTGTGTCTTCTGAGCAGTTTGTCAGCTTTTGGACACCTTTGAAGGTGTTTTCTATGTGTTTCTATGTGTTTTTGTTTGCCTGCCATTGGTTTTAACGGTGTTCGAAGGTGTTCGACGAACAGTTCGACGAACTGTTCGGCGAACACACGGGTGTTCGACGAACCGAACCGAACTCGAACACTACGGGGGTGGCTCAACAATAATTGTCGGCCCCTTTAGGATCCCTGAAGGCGATAAAGATGAACTCCATAATGTATGTGGATTTTCTCAAACAGCACTTCCTGCCATGGTTCAAGAAGAAGAACCGTGTATTTCACAGCAAGATCATTTTTCTGCATGATAATGCACCATCTCATGCTGCACATAAAACATCTGCATCTCTGGCTGATATGGGCATAAAAGGGGACAAACTTATGGTGTGACCCCCATGCTCCCCTGACCTCTACCCCATTCAGAACCTTTGGAGCATCATTAAAAGGAGTGTCTATGATGGCGGGAGGCAGTTCACTTCTAAGCAACAGCTCTGGGAGGGTATTCTGTCCTCATGCAAAACAATTGAAGCAGAAACCATCCAAAATCTGACAAATTCAATGGACGAGAGAGTTCAGAAGCTCCTTTCGAACAAGGGGTCCTATGTGAAAATGTAACATCACCTAGAATAAAGTTTGAGTTGAAAACTGTTTGATTTCAGTTTCTAACAACCTGCTAATGCTTATAATTTCAAAAATGACCATTTTTTTGGTCTTATTAAAATGAAAAGGTTGATCGAAAAGTTTGGGGGATCTAAGAGTGTGGCAACCCAGTAGTCATGATTACTTCGAATTCTGACAATATGAGGGTCATGCTGCAGGTAGTGCAGCAAGAAGGAACTTATGTGTCTTGCGCATCTCGGAGCCCCAAAATTATTTTCCGGGCTAGATGCAGCTAAAAATTATTATTAATTTTAAATCTGGTGAAGCTTTAGTATAGATGGCCTAATAGGATCAGTGCTGCACACTGCTACAAAGCCCAAATTATTTTCCAGTCAAGATACAGATAAACATGATTAGTAATTTTAAATCTGGTGGAGCTTATTATAGATGGCCTAATAGAATCAGTGCTGCACACTGCTACAAAGCCCAAATTATTTTCCAGCCAAGATACAGATAAACATGATTAGTAATTTGAAAGCTTAAAACGGTTGGTAGGGTGATTTTAACCAATCATCAAGCTTTTACTCTCCCCAGGATGACACAGGGGTAGAAAAGTCGTTTCGGATCCATGATTTGTTCATCTTTATGAACGTGAGTCTGTCTACATTATCAGTGGAGAGCCGCATGCGCTTATCTGTCAGCACACCACCAGCAGCGCTGAACACACGTTCAGACAGAATGCTGGCTGCGGGGCATGACAAGATCTCCAAGGCGTAAGTGGCTAGCTCCGGCCATTTATCCAGATTGGAAGCCCAAAAAGAGCAAGGGTCCAGTGACACAGTCGTGGCTTCAATGTTTACTTGGAGATACTCCTGTACCATCGTCTCTAGGCGTTGACTATGTGTCAGACTTCTTGTCTCCTGTGGCCTTGCAAAGGATGGGCTAAAAAAGTGGTGAAATGATTCCGCAAAATTGATGTTACCAGCAGATACTGTGGTTCTGTTACGGTTTGAGTGCTGAACACTTGACGGTCCCACGGTTGGCAAGTTGGAACTGTGAGATTCACTACGTGCACCACTGGAATTTTGTGGAAAAGCACATGTAAGATTCTGCAACCGTCTCTGCTGATACTCCTGCATGCGTGCATCTCTTTCTATGGCAGGAATAATTTCTGCAAATTTACTTTTGTACCGGGGATCTAACAGTGTGGCAACCCAGTAGTCAGGATTATTTCTAACTCTCACAATTCAAGGGTCATGTTGCAGGTAGTGCAGCAAGAAGGCACTCATGTGTGTTGCGCATCCAGGAGCACCAAGTCCCTGTTGTGTTGGTGGCGAGGTAACAATCATGCTTCCTTCCTCTGTCCTCTCCCCCCAACCTCGCACAACAGAAATGTGATCAAGGTCTCCCTCATCTGATGAGTCTTCCATCAGTTCGTCCTCCACTTCTTCCTGGGCTCCTGCACCCTCCTCACTAGTTTGGCTGCTACCATGCGCCCTGGTAAAACCATCTCCCCCACCCTTACATGCCTGCCGCCTTGGTGCTGCCGACTGTCTGGACCTTGCAGATGTTAGCCCTTCCGCATACAACTCCTCCTCCTCTACTTCCTCCACCTCCTCTTGTGCCACCACCTGACTCCGAATTCTGTTTAACATGTGCTCCAGCATGTAAATCACCGGAATAGTCATGCTGATAATGGCATCGTCAGCACTAAACATCTTCATCGCCATTTCAAAACTGTGCAGAAGGGTGCATAGGTCCCTGATCTGAGACCACTCCTCCAGCGTGATTTGCCCCACCTCTGGATCTCGTTGGCCCAGGCTATACGTCAGAATGTATTGCACCAGGGCTTGTCGGTGCTGCCACAGTCGCTGCAACATGTGCAGAGTTGAATTCCACCGGGTAGGCACATCGCATTTTAGCCGGTGAAGTGGCAGGTCCAACGACTTCTGTAGAGATGTAAGTCGCTGAGCTGCGGGATGCGAACGGCGAAAGTGAGCACACAGCGACCGTGCCCTCTGCAGAAGGCCATCTAGTCTGGGATAGTGGGCTAAAAATTGCTGGACAACCAGGTTCAACACGTGAGCCATACAAGGCACGTGTGTGACATTGCCCCGGCGAAGGGCCGCACCCAGGTTTGCAGCATTGTCGCACACGGCCTTCCCTGGTTTCAGGTCCAGTGGAGACAACCATTCATGAAATTGGTTCTCCAGAGCTGACCACAACTCCTCAGCTGTGTGACTCACATTTCCCAGACATTTCAATGTAAAAACCGCCTGATGACGTTGAGCCCTACTGCCAGCATAGTAAGGACGTGTGCAGGATCCCTTCTGCGCAGTTAGAAAGCTTGTGGCATGACCAGACAGGCTTTGGGTGCAGGTGGAAGACCGAGAGGAGGTTGAGGAGGCAGAAGCAGTGGAGGAAAAATGACATAAAGAGGATTGACGCACAACTCGTGGGGACGGCAAGACTTGGACAGCAGCCCCTTGTCCTGCTGTCACCATAGTTACCCAGTGCCCAGTCAGCGACATGTAACGCCCCTGTCCATGCCTACTCGTCCAAGTGTCTGTGGTGAAATGCACCCTGTCACACACAGAGTTTCTCAAAGAAGCGGTGATGTTGTGTGCGACATGCTGGTGGAGCGCAGGCACACCTTTCTTTGAGAAGTAGTGCCGACTGGGCATCTGGTACTGGGCAACTACGACGGACATAAGGTCTCGAAAATCCTCTGTGTCCACCAGGTGGAAAGGCAGCATTTCTGTAGCCAAGAACTTGCAGATGGTGAAATTCAACCTCTTATCTTTCTCATGGCTAGGAGGAAATGGTCTTTTACTTGTCCACATCTGAGGGACCGAGGGCTGGCTATTGTGCTTAGACAGGGTTGATAAGGGTGTCCCCGGCAAACTGCTGGTCTGTGAGGAAGATGCAGGTGGACATGTTAGGTTGCCTTGATCCAAAGGTGGTGCTATCGATGTCGGACAGCGCTCAACACCAGCTGGTGTTACCACCTCCAAAGAAAATGATAACCTGCCAATCACGCTGGCTGTTGCGGGTAAAGAGGTGGCAGGTCTGCGCCCCAAAACAGGCGTGACTGCTGTCCCCCCAGTCACAGAGGATGAAGTGGCCGCGGATGCACAAGATATGGCAGACGGTGGTTGGCCCGGCCGGCTAGGCCGCATTGTAGCACACTGAGCTTCCCACTGCAACTTATGCTTCATGTCCATGTGCCGGTTCATGCATGAAGTACTCAAACTATGTATTTTTTGGCCTCTACTTAGCTTTTGCTGACAAATGTTACAGATAACACGAGTTGGGTCATCTTTATCGATCTGAAAAAATGCCCAGGCTATGCAAGGCTTAGCACCCATGCGACCTGAAGAGCCACCACGACTTGTGGTGAGAGGCAGAGTTGTGTTTGAGGATGCAGTTGTTGACGTGCTTCCAGTACTACGTCTCTGTCCAGGAAGGCGCAACCTGACCTCGTCGTCACTAGCATCTTCCTCCACCTCCTCTGCTGACCTCATCTCTTGGCTGACTGTGGGTTGACAGTAAGTGGGATCTCCAACCTCATCATCATCACCCTGTGCGTTATCACACCCGTCGTCCTCAGAGCCAACCTGTTCCTGCCCTGACAAAAAACTAAAGTTGTCGCTCCAATCAGGTATTTGAGTCTTATCATCGTCTTCCTCATTGTCTCCACCAACAGGAGTTACAGTTTGGGAATGAGGGTCTACATTATGGTCAGAACCTTCTGCGTCTGGTCCTGGATCCGACTCATAAAGATTCTGGGCATCAGTGCAGATCATTTCCTCGTCTGGATTCACAGAAGCGCTGGAGTCGACCTCTGATTCCCAGGCTATAGTATGAGTAAACAGCTCTGCAGACTCAACCATCT
Source organism: Phyllobates terribilis (assembly GCF_046119375.1). NCBI lineage: Eukaryota > Metazoa > Chordata > Amphibia > Anura > Dendrobatidae > Phyllobates > Phyllobates terribilis. The sequence goes on from NW_027362773.1 coordinate 51,455,438, forward strand.
GTTCTACCTCATACTCAGACGGGCAGCTGGAGATTTGGGAGCTGTGAGGAAGCAAGTGCGATTGGGGTGACACCTTTGAGGACTGGAGTATTTGTGATGTTGAAGTTGATGTGGAGGAGAGCCCACTTAAAGGAGCACTTGATATCCGTTGAAGCACCTGCTGTTTTTGTGCCTCATCTGGAATTTGTAGCGATTGGCGTGGCCGTAAGAAAGGGATCTTATCACATTGTCCGCTAAAAGAAGTAGACATTTTAGTTTGGCTGGAAGATGGTCTTTCTTCTGCAGATGTTACTGTTGCTTTAACACTTACCCCACGGACACAACCTTTTTTCCCCTTCCCAACATGCCTATTCCCCTTTCCACCAGCAGCAGGCCTTTTTCCACTCATTTTGGTGGTTAACTAATTAACAACTCTGGAGTTGTTTGCACAAAAAAACAATGGATGGGAACCGAGCAGAGCCGAGTGGCCAAACTGTGGTATTAGGCCAAAACTATTGGCTGGGTTAAATGCAGAAAAAAATTATATTCAATTTGCAACCTGATGGAGGTCAGTATAGATGGACTAATAGAGAAAGTCCCACACACTGCTAGAAGGCCAAATATTTTTTCAGAGCTAGATGCAGAAAAAAATATATTCAGCTTGCAACCTGATGGAGGTCTGTATAGATGGATTAATAGAACAAGTCCCACACACAGCTAGAAGCCCAATATTTTTTCAGAGGTAGATGCAGAAAAAAATATATTCAGTTTGCAACCTGATGGAGGTCTGTATAGATGGATTAATAGAACAAGTCCCACACACAGCTAGAAGCCCAATATTTTTTCAGAGGTAGATGCAGAAAAAAATATATTCAGTTTGCAACCTGATGGAGGTCAGTATAGATGGACTAATACAACAAGTCCCACACACAGCTAGAAGCCCAATATTTTTTCAGAGGAAGATGCAGAAAAAAATATATTCAGTTTGCAACCTGATGGAGGTCTGTATAGATGGATTAATAGAACAAGTCCCACACACAGCTAGAAGCCCAATATTTTTTCAGAGGTAGATGCAGAAAAAAATATATTCAGTTTGCAACCTGATGGAGGTCTGTATAGATGGATTAATAGAACAAGTCCCACACACAGCTAGAAGCCCAATATTTTTTCAGAGGTAGATGCAGAAAAAAATATATTCAGTTTGCAACCTGATGGAGGTCAGTATAGATGGACTAATACAACAAGTCCCACACACAGCTAGAAGCCCAATATTTTTTCAGAGGTAGATGCAGAAAAAAATATATTCAGATTGCAACCTGATGGAGGTCTGTATAGATGGACTAATACAACAAGTCCCACACACAGCTAGAAGCCCAAATATTTTTTCAGAGGTAGATGCAGAAAAAAATATATTCAGTTTGCAACCTGATGGAGGTCAGTATAGATGGACTAATACAACAAGTCCCACACACAGCTAGAAGCCCAATATTTTTTCAGAGGTAGATGCAGAAAAAAATATATTCAGTTTGCAACCTGATGGAGGTCTGTATAGATGGATTAATAGAACAAGTCCCACACACAGCTAGAAGCCCAATATTTTTTCAGAGGTAGATGAAGAAAAAAATATATGCAGTTTGCAACCTGATGGAGGTCAGTATAGATGGACTAATACAACAAGTCCCACACACAGCTAGAAGCCCAATATTTTTTCAGAGCTAGATGCAGAAAAAAATTATATTCAATTTGCAACCTGATGGAGGTCAGTATAGATGGACTAATAGAATGATGCTATGCCCAAAAGATTTTACTTCACTAGGTGCAGTAAAAAAATTGGTATTCTATACACAGGTGGTATATCTTGCAACACAGATAGGCTACTCCACTGACTAACACACTCTGCAATAGGCCAAAAAGGATTAGCTTTGCTAGATTCAGCCAAATGCTGTGAAAAAAACTTGCACAGCACTGGCACAGACCTGCCTGGCAAAAGCTGATAGGAACTGATGTAACCTAGTCCTGAAAAGGACTCCAATTACAATTAGTCTTTACTCCCACAATCTATCTATTTAAGAGCACAGACCTGCCTGATAAAAGTCGTAGGAAATGCTGTAACCTAGTCCTTAAAAGGACTGCAATCACAACTATTCCCTACTCCCAAGCTATCTGTAGATTTGTGCGAAAATTGGCTTGAAATTAACAAGGCATAGCGCACACAGCAACAGCGGTGCCGTCTAACACGCAGCTGCAGCAGTGAGAAAATGGTGGCGACGGGGAAAATGGCTTGGTCTTATAGGGCAAGGACATGTGACATACACTGCCAATGACACATGCCCTTGCTTGTGTGAAAAAAAGCACTTCGCTCCGTGTGTGCGCTGCTGATAGGCTGACAGATTGCACCTCCCCACTGTAAATGCGGGAAAGAGAAAAAAAAAATGGAGATCTTCATTGTTCCTGCAGAGATCCATCCCCTGCCCCTCCCCCCACCCCGCTGTACACTCAAACTGCGTATTACCATTAATTTTCATCATTACTGAGAAAAAATCCAGTTATGATTTTGGTGCACGAACAGTTATCGAACATAACCTCGAACAGCCGAATTTTTCTCAAATTGTTCGTGTTCGCCGAACGGCTCGAACACCGCCCAAAACAGCTCGAATTTGAGATTGGCGAACAGTTCGAGTAGAACAACGCTCATCTCTAGTAGGCAAGTAATGTCTCAACCCAGTGAAGGACCACAACCAAGAAGGCCCGGAGCTTAAGAGTGTGGCTCCATAGCAAATGGATCCCAGGGAGGATGCAGACGGAGCGGCGTATGCCACCTGTTCTCGCCACCTGATATATTCAGAGGGAGTCCAGCTGCAAGAGGGGTACCGGCCCCCGACACCCAACCTTGCTACTCCACGTCCTGGTCGGGAAAGCCTGGTAGGCCCTGAGGATCCAACCGGGTATCGGATGGAGCGGAGCTGCCACCCGTGCCCTTGTTCTGAGAGGAGCTCAGGGGGAGACTCGGCCTATCTACACACACAGACAGGAAAGGATATGGTCTGTAGTTCAGGAACACTCTGGTGCGACAGGTGGCGTAGTTGGAATCAGCCACTCAACCCGGATAAGCCCACACCATCCTTTTAATGTGACGGCCCTTAGCACGGGTCGGATCTGGGCCACGGCTGCAACCCATCTCTCCATCATAGGACCTGACTCCGAGTCCCCCATCTCCCAGGGTAAAGAAAAGGGCTTTCGAGTAGAGGCGTCACAACCTGGCGTAGTCGGCAGGATCATGTGCCCTCAGCAAAGGAAGGAATTACCCATTGCTACTGGGTACTGTGTGTCTTACACCTTGAACTGTCGTTTTTCCACTTAAAATGGTGCCCGCCCTAGAAGAACAGGTGCCATAATGCTGTGAAAACACTGCCTTCTGACACCTCCCATCGTGGGCTGGGCTCCCGCATGGCGCCAAAATTGTGGACTGCCCCTTCCATCAGAGACTGTCCGCGCGGTAATGCCCGTCAAACCGGATGGGCTGAACGAAGGGGGGCCTATCAACATGCCGACCAGGAACCGCCCCGAAAGAGGAGGAAGAAGAAAAACAACAAGGTGCGGCCATAGCAGTCGGAGGTTGGCATTCTTCAGAAGCAGACATGGACGCTTCTGTAGCGCAACCCACCGAACCTTCTGAACCCGGTTCAGTCCCTTCACCCGGCAGGGAGCGAGGCAGCAGTGTTCTCACAGCGAGAGATTTCGAATTTCTCCGGCAGGAAGCCCCGGGTCTCTTGCGGAGACAGACAGAGGCCCAGGAGGCGGGGATGGCTGCGTGACGGGAAGAGATGTTGCTACGCATCCGGGCCCGCCGCCAAGGAGTTGAAGCCCTGGGAGCTACTGTGACAGAGGTCATGAGCGGCCCAGGTGAGTGTGCTACCCCTGCCTCAGCTGCAGAGCCTACCGCTCCAATCCTGGACCTCATGGCCGAATATCTCATACCCGGCGCGGCCACTTGGGAGCAGGTCTTGGCTCCGGAGCTGCAAGCAGCAGCTATAGGTGGGGACCTGCGATGCCGCCCTACTCCCGAACCCGAAGTGCCTTAAGCTGCAGAGGTGTCCACTGGTTCCAACCCGGATTGGTCTGTGCTCGCAGAGGACCCGCAGCAACCCTTGATGACACCGCTACCCGCACCAGCAGTCACCAGGCCGGAGGCTGAGGAGTGGGCCTGGGACTACCAGGGGGGGGACCTGATGGGCTTCCCCCTGGAGACCCGGGCTGAAGCGCAGATGAGGAGTCAGCGGTGCAGCGAGCAAATACTCCACCTCGCTCCGGAGCAACGTCAATGGGAGCTCCACTGCGAACGCCTCGAGGTACGGGCCAAAGCTGCTAAATTCTGGGCTCGTCAGGAAGAGGCCACCCGTCCCAGTCCCCGAGTGGAAGGGCAAGTCGTCCGCTTCCACCATGAGGCGGGGTGGGGGTTCATCAGAAGTCCCCAGCACCAGGACGACGTGTTTGTCAGCAGGCGGGATGTCGAGCCGGGTCTGAAGAAGGGACACCCTGGCCGGAACCTTTTCCCGGGCGATATAGTGACTTACTCTCGCCACCAGGGAGTGCAGGGGTGGTACGCCCTGGATGTCCACAAAGTGTCTGGGAGCGACGCCCCCTCGCGCTCGGCCTCAGGGGACCGTCAGCCTCCGTCGGGAGGAACGAGCCTTTTCCCAGGAGGGAACCCATGGTTTAAGCAGCCCCGGCTGTTGCAATTTGTTTAAAAGTTAATGTGTTGACATTTCTATTTTTGCTATATTATCCCAGTTTCTAGAGACATGTGTCCCTGCAGACTTGCAGCAGACAGACCCTTTACTTGTATATAGTTTGCATCTCTTTAGATGCTCCATATTGGTTTTATGCAAAACCGCGTATACATCTCTACCTCAAGACCTCAGAAGGAAAACCTGTCAGGGTGGCACTGTGGGAGGTCCAACTCGGGATCTTCATGCCCTGCAGCCACCCCAGGGCCCACATTGAGGGTTTGGGACAGGTCCCTCACATTTCTAAACTGACTCTGCGTTTTTGCACCTTAATTAGTCTGTCTGTACAAAATGACTCTGGAAAAATACTAGGACTTTTATAATTTTATACTTTTCAATTTTTGTACTGTAATATTTACAACGTTTAAGAAGATGTGCCTCCCATAAAGGGAAAATGGTTTTGTTATATAAAAAGAAAATTTCCTAGGTGTTACTCTTTTGCAGCCCGCGGACGTGCTGTGCTTCACCAGGAGGGAATGTGGCGCCCCTGAGGGTTCGACCGCCACAGGGATGCTGCACTTCTCTAATGGAGAGTAGTGTTCTCCTCTGAGGTAAGAACAGTGTGATGGTCAGGACCCAGCCTTTGCATCCAACACCACATTTCTCCACCAGAGGGGGTTAGAATGCACAATGTGCTACCCTCCTGGTTGCAGGGAGACTGAGGAACCAAGAGTTAGAGGAACCAAGTAGTGGGTGAGGGTGGAGGACTCACATTTTAGTGACACTTTAAATTTCATATTTAATACACAGCCATCTTGGTTCATGGTCTTTTGATGGTTCTTTTTGACTGTTCTACTGTGATCTCCCACCCTGAACGTGAATCCTGTGTGGACCTGCAGTGGATGGAGACACAGCCCTCGCACCCCGGCCTTGGGACGAGGGGCAGGTTGTAGGCAAGGAATGACTCAACCCGGTCAAGGACCACGACCAAGAAGGCCCGGAGCTTAAGAGTGTGGCTCCATAGCAAATGGATCCCAGGGAGGATGCAGACGGAGCGGCGTATGCCACCTGTCCTCGCCACCTGATATATTCAGAGGGAGTCCAGCTGCAAGAGGGATACCGGCCCCCGACTCCCGACCTTGCTACTCCACGTCCTGGTCGGGAAAGCCCGGTAGGCCCTGAGGATCCTACCGGGTATCGGACGGAGCGGAGCTGCCACCCGTGCCCTTGTTCTGAGAGGAGCTCAGAGGGAGACCCGGCCTATCTACACACACAGACAGGAACGGATACGGTCTGTAGTTCAGGAACACTCTGGTGTGAGGTCCTGATCGAATGCTGGACTTGCTCGGAGGTAGTCGGACCCCCGTCCCTGGTAACCGCAGAACTCCGCGGGGAGCAGGGAGTCGCCTTCCTTCTGCCATCTCTAATGTGAGTAAAGCCTTGGAAGCTCACCCCTATGGCCTCCGGACTGTTTATTCTGCGCCACACCGCACGACGCGGCGCCCTTACACCTCTACTACTACCCCTGTCATCCTGTCTCTCTGCCCTGAGGCCTTGCTCCGCCTGTGGGGAGTAGAAATAACCTTGGCCGCCATAACACCATGCCTCAGCGGACTGCAGCGGCGCTGGTGGCCTTCACCAGGTGCCACAGGTGGTGTAGTCGGAATCAGCCACTCAACCCAGATAAGCCCACACCATCCTTTTAATGTGACGGCCCTGAGCACGGGTCGGGTCTGGGTCACGGCTGCACCCCATCTCTCCATCATAGGACCCGACTCTGAGTCCCCCATCTCCCAGGGTAAAGATAAGGGCTTTCGAGTAGAGGAGTCACAAAGTAAAACCGTGATTGCATGGTCCAGCACACATAGTGCTGTGAGGGTTAATATGGCATATCAGGGCCTGTTTTTACGAGCAGTCATAGGAGTTGGGAGACATTGACTGCTCACATATCCCCACCCAAGTGCATGTATATAAAATGGAGACCAAGTGTCTAATTTGTGAGCTGTCTGAAGATTTGTGGATCTCCAGAGTGTTGGTCTGTGTTAGGACCTAAGGACTGGACACTAACTTGAGCGGGCGAACCCGCTACCTTGTATCGGACAATTTTCTTTGTGTTTCTACTTTGTGCCGGAAAAGGCTGCTTATTTTTTGTTTTGCTTAGTGAGCATTTACGCTGTTTAATAAACCTGCCTGGATTTCACTGGAAACATTTCTGTGCCTACCTCAACCGCAGCCAAGTGAGTACCAAACCCTACAAGGGGAATAGTGAACATTTTTAACCCAGAGGTATGACACAGAATTTGATAACTTTAGGTCATTATATTGAATAAGTTGTCATTAGTCTTGAGCGCAAGTGCTTGCTACTTGAGTTTGCATCGGGTACTTGAGTATGCACCATGTATCGTGGGTGTCTGAGTAACATGCTCGAGTCTCCGCCCCGCATGTTTCACGGTTGTTAGACACTCAAAAAAGACATGCAGGGATCGCTTGTGCATGGCAGGCAATCCCCGCAAGGTTTTTTTGGCCACAAAGCATAAGGGGCAGAGACTCGAGCATGTCACTCAAGCACCCACGATACTCGGTGCATACCTAAGCACCCGATGCAAACTCAAGTAGCGAGCACATGCTGTCAACACTAGTCACCATATTGTCATAATTTTTTTTTTATTTACTTTTGAAAAAATCCCAACCCCAACACAACCCTAACCCTAGCACAACCCTAACCCTAGTCCTAACCCTAGCACAACTCTAACCCTAACCCTAGCACAACCCTAACCCTAGCACAGCCCTAACCCAAGCACAACCTTAACCGTAGCACAACCCTAACCCTAGCACAACCTTAACCCTAACACAACCCTAACCCTAGAGTTTATTTTTTACACCGTTGTTCAAGCGGTATAAGAGATTAGATGACTTTATTCTTTGGGTCGGTGCGATTACAGCGATGCCAGATTCATATCAGATTTTTATGATTGACAGCTGTCATGTACAAAAAGACACTTTTTTTTGCAAAGACTAGTTTTTGCATCGCCATATTTAAAGAGCTATAATTTTTCCATATTTCGGCCGACAGAGTCATGTGACAGCTTGTTTTTTGCTTAATGAGTTGACGTTTTTATTAGTACTATTTTCAGACACGTAACATTTTTTGATCACTTTCTATTCCAATTTTTGGGAGGCAGAATAAACAAAAACCAACAATTCAGGATTTTTTTTTTAATGCCGATCCGCGTGTGGTAAAATTGGTAAGGCAGCTTTATTCCTCGGGTCAGTGTAATTATAGCAGTACCACATTTACCGTATTTTTTGGACTATAAGACACACCGGACCATAAGACGCACCGAGGTTTTAGAGGAGGAAAATAAAAATAAAAATTAAGCAAAAAATGTGTTCATGATGCACTTTTAAGGGGCAGGGGGTCCTCTGCTGACACTGGTATAGGGGTAATGTCCCCCAACTCTGACAATATCCCCCATCCTGGTAAATATGCCCCCCTTCCTTTTATATGTGGTCCCCATCCCCATACTGGTATGCCTGGCAATCCTCCATCCTGGTATGCATGGAACCCCTCCATCCTGGTATGCATGGCACCCCTCATGCATATCCTGGTATGCATGGCACCCTTCATCCCTATCCTGGTATGCATGGCACTCCTCATCCCCATCCTGGTATGCATGGCACCCCTCATCACTATCCTGGTATGCATGGCACCCCTCATCAATATCCTGTTATGCATGGCACCCCTAATTCCTATCCTGGCATGCATGGCACAGCAATCCCCATCCTGGTATGCATGGCACCCCTCATCCCTATCCTGGTATGCATGGCACCCCTCATCCCTATCCTGGTATGCATAGCACCCCTAATCCCTATCCTGGTATGCATGGCACAGCAATCCCCATCCTGGTATGCATGGCACCCCTCATCCCTATCCTGATATGCATGGCACCCCTCATCCCTGTCCTGGTATGCATGGCACTCCTCATCATTGTCCTGGTATGCATTGCACCCCTAATCCCTATCCTGGTATGCATTGCACCCCTAATCCCTATCCTGGTATGCATGGCACCCCTAATCCCTATCCTGGTATGCATGGCACCCCTCATCCTTATCCTGGTATGTATGCCCCCTCATCTTTATCTTGTTATGTATGGCCCCCTCATCTTTATCCTGTTATCTATGCCTCCCTCAGCATTACCCTGATATGTATGCCCCCCTCATCCTTACCCTGGTATGTATGGCCCCCTCATCCTTACCCTGGTATGTATGGCCCCGTCATCCTTACCCTGGTATGTATGGCCCCATCATCCTTATCCTAGTATGCATGGTCCCCCTAATCCCCATCATGCTGCACATAAAAAAAATAAATACTCCTATTCACCTTTTTTCTCTCCTCCAGCGCTGCGTCCTGTCTGCCCGCTCTGATCTCTCCATGTGAGCCGCGCATGGCGTCACTGCCATGGGCAGATCACAAGGAGAGATCAGCTGCCGGAAGTCACTGCTCCCCACGCCGGGACTGTGTGCGCGGGGAGCAGTGACTTCATGCTCCTTCATAGCTGGCACACAGCGTAGCCGCAGCGCGGCTTCTGCTGCTGCCGGGCTATCGCGTGTGCTTATTAAAGGGTATGAATATGTGTCACCCTACCTGGATGCCACAAGTGTAATAAAGCTGTGTCTGAGAGCAAGGGGGAGGTTCTCTGGTCAGGGGAACATTAGCATGCAATGCCTCCTGTCTCAGGCGAGTAGGGGGAGCAGGCTGCCCCTATAAAAGCTGGTACTGAGGGCAGGGTTAGAGAGAACTGGATTGCCTGTCTCAGCTCTGAGACGTGTCCCAGAGTGGAGCAGGGACAGAAAGTTGATTGCACCTAAGAGGAAGTGTGGCAGGAGGAGAGCCACAAGCCAGAGACAAGAGGCGAAGAGAGCCTGTCTTGGCAGAGAAAAGACTTAACTTTTCCAGACTTTGGTGTCTGAGGCTGGGAGGATTCCACATCCCCCAGCAGAGAACCAGCCCGCAAGGGACTGTACATTCCTTGGCCTAAGAAGCCTGGAGGCCCTGCCACAACCGAAGGGACCAGTAAAGCCGTACAAGGCTGGGAGCAGAAAGGAACCCACGTCGCAGGCCATACAGGTGAGAAAGCACGGAAAGCTCGGAAACGTGGGCTGTTACCCTATAACAAGGAGATAGCCAGAAGGAGCGCAGAAAGCACGGTAGGCCTACACCCTCACCCTGACCAGGGCCAATTTCCCCGTTGCTCTCAGACATCCAGGTCCCCTCCTAGCTGGGACTGTTTGTGGGTCAGTTTACCTGTTTAGTAAAGACCCTGGACTGCAACCTGTTGTCTGTGTGCTCCTTGCTCCTCCAGCACTACCATCACTCCCACCATCCACTATACTGCCCTGGGGCCGCACTCTTCCCGTGGGGAGTCACACTACCCTAGCTGCACACCTCATCAGCCCCAGCGGTCTGCATGCAGTGGCGGTTCCTAATAACCGCAATCCACGGGTGGCGTAGTCGGACATTATCAATAACACATAACGGACTACCACTGGCCTGACCACCCTGAGCCACGGAACCGGGTTGCCACTACTACTCCCATCGCTCCCCCTATTGCCCGGATCCGAGTGCCCCACGGCCAAGGGTGCGAGTCAGCTTTGGCGTAGTCGGCAGGATTTCGTGCCCGCAACCACCGGGTACTGCGTGCCTGAAAAAAGACTGTTGTAAACTTACCAGTGGAGAAGTTTCCCGCCATCAGACGCCATCTCGGATCGTTTCCCGCCGTCCGCAGTCGTTTCCCGCCATCCGGAGCTGATTCCCGCCATCAGACGCCATCTTGGATGTTTTCCCGCCGTCTTCTGCCGTCTTCCCGCCATCCGCAGCTGTTTCCCGCCATCGGACGCCATCTTCAGGACGCCGCGCGGGAAGAAGAGGGGCGTGGACGACAAAACCGCGCGAGATCCGAAGCTCCGCCCCACGCACCGACGCTGCACAAGGTCCTGGAAGGGAGAGAGAGCGACGCTGACGTCATCGGAGTGCGACGCCAGGTCCTCGTCCAGAGCAGCAGTGGAGCCGCGGCCTACAGAAGAGGATCGTCGGAAGGTAGGCCACACTTCACTAGGGGGGAGGAAGATGTCGGACACAGAGGCGCCCACTACCACCAACGCAGCTGCAGCAGCGGTGATGCCCTTTTCCTTGCCCTACATCCCTGGAGCGGCCTGGCTGCCCAAATACTCAGGGGAGCCCCATGCCCTAACTGACTTCAAGGAAAGGCTATACAGTTTGTTCCAGGTTTACCCCCTGACAGAGGAGCAGAAGGTCAGCATATTGACAGGGCAGTTAACTGGCGCAGCCCAAAGGGAGGTAAAATCATGGCCCATTGAGGAGAAAGGGACTGTGAAGGGTATTCTGGCCCGGCTGCGGGGTACCTTTGATACACGTACCTCCGCTGAGATTAAAATGAGGCTCTATGGGTGTAAGCAGCGGGCACAGGACAGCATCAGAGACTATGCCCTAAATCTGCAGGAAGCCTTGAGGGCTAATCAACAAACTGACCCTGGCAGTGTGCAGGAAACTGATAAGCTGCTAACAGAACAATTCATAGAGGGTCTGCTGTCCAGCGCCCACAGGGCTCAGCTGCGCCTCATGTTCTTCCAGAACCCCGACCTGACCTTTGCCCAATTTAAGGACAGGGCCATAAGGGTGCTCCGTGAATCTGCAACCAGTGGCGCTATAAACCCCCGGCGCCCTGCTATCACCTACCACCAGGAGGCGGCGCCCTCCTCTATGGACTCCGTGGAGGCTGATGCACAGGCCCTGAACCAAGCCCCGTCGAAAGGCCTGCACCACCAAGTCCAGGAGCTGAGCAGGAGCGTCGCGGCGTTGACCAGGACCGTCCAGGCGTTGCAAGTGGACCCGGCAAGACCCATCGAGCTGGCTTCAAGTCCGGAGGATGTCCCGTGGCGTCGACAGAGGAGGATTCCGTCGTTCCGAGGGAGGCCCACAGACCGCTACGCAGAGGATGGACAACCCATTTGCCGTCGATGCAACCAGCCCGGACACATTTCCAGGTACTGTAATTTAAACGGGTCCAACCTGGGGCAGATGGCCGACCCCCAGGCATAAGATCAACAGGCCCTTACAATTGGCGTAATAAGTATGTTGGGGGGCGCCCGGTTTTACCCGTGGTGCTTGACGGTATCCCCATGAACGCCTTGCTGGATACTGGGTCGCAAGTAACCACAATCCCTTATGTACTTTTTAATCAGTATTGGACTGATGCTGATATCACACGGTATCCAGACAGTAACTTGAGCATCATCGCCAGTAATGGCTTACCCGTGCCGTAGATGGGGTTCAAGGAGATGACCATTAAAATTGGTAAAGTTGAACTGCCGGCACAGGGAGTGAATATTGTGGACATTGACCGTCATGAAAGTCACCCTAAAATAACTGTGGGTACTAACATAATTGAAAATTGTCTTACAGAAGTAATTGTAATTCTACAACAGGTGGCGGAGAATGCTAGTTCCAGCCAACAGAGAGTCCTCAACAAGGAGATAAAAGCCCTGATGAGACGGCAGCAGGTAGAACTGTCTGGTGGTGAGATCGGTAGCGTAAGACTCAGTGATCCATTCCCCATTTCCATGCCTCCCAAAAGTGAAATGATGATCTGGTGTCGGACTGCAATCGGGTTGAGAGGTAGAGACTACCAAGCCATGGTAGAACCCTTGTACTCAGACAGCAGGCCCACCATTTTGACAGCCCGGGGGGTGGTTGATGTCCGTCATGGGAGGGTGCCCGTCCGCATCCTCAATATTGGGGAGAGGGAAGTACACTTACCCAGGTACGCTACACTCGCCAAACTGTTTGTCGTCGAACACCAAGCTATCAGGGCCGTGGAACCCTTGCCTCCATCTCCACAGGCGGAGGGTAATGGCTCCCAGAAACAAAAGGAGGACTGGTGCCAGAAACTCCACGTGGGTGCTGACTCCACTCCCCTGCACCAAAAACAAGGAGTCTACCGGGTGGTACGGGAGTACGAGAGAGTCTTTAGTAAGCACCCGCTAGACTTCGGCGGAGTAAAAGGGATAGAACACCACATCCCCACAGGGAGCCACCCACCAATAAAAGAGAGGCACAGACCTGTACCCCCTGCACATTATCAGAACGCCAAGGGCATGCTAAGAGAGATGAAAGAAGCTGGGGTTATTAGAGACAGCTGCAGCCCCTGGGCAGCCCCCTTGGTTCTGGTAAAAAAGAAAGACGGCACCATGAGAATGTGCGTGGACTATAGACAAATCAACCGTATCACCCACAAAGATGCATATCCGCTGCCTAGAATAGAAGAGTCTTTAGCCGCACTAAAATCTGCTAACTTCTTTTCTACTTTGGACCTTACTAGCGGGTACTGGCAGGTTCCTGTGGCAGAGGCTGACAAGGAGAAGACCGCCTTCACCACCCCGATGGGACTGAGCGAATTCAACTGTATGCCTTTCGGGCTCTGCAACGCACCAGGGACCTTCCAGCGGCTGATGGAATGCTGTCTAGGGCACCGAAACTTCGAGACGGTCCTCCTTTACCTGGACGACGTGATCGTCTATTCGAAGACCTACGAGGACCATCTCAAGCACCTGGCTGAGGTGTTCGAAGCCCTGGCAAGCTATGGCCTGAAGGTGAAACCATCGAAGTGCCACCTGCTGAAACCAAAGGTCCAGTACCTAGGGCACGTGGTAAGCGTGGAAGGAGTGGCCCCCGACCCTGACAAGGTCACGGCAATCAAGAGCTGGCCAAGCCCCTCGAACATCAAAGAGGTGAGACAGTTTCTCGGGTTGGTAGGCTACTACCGAAGGTTCATCCCCGGGTTCACTAAGATGGCAGCTCCTATGCAGGACCTCCTGATCGGACAGTCCAAGTCCAGAAGTCAAAAGCCACCCTTCAAGTGGGATAAACCGGAAGAGGAGTCCTTCCGCCAGCTAAAGTTGGCCCTCACAGGGGATGAGATCCTGGCCTACCCTGATTACGGCCAGCCTTTTATTCTCCACACAGATGCCAGTAATGTGGGACTGGGAGCCGTACTGTCCCAAAACCAACAGGGCAGAGAACGGGTGATTGCATACGCCAGCCGGAAGCTGAGGCCCACCGAGAGGAACCCGGAGAATTACAGCTCCTTCAAGCTAGAATTCTTGGCGGTGGTGTGGGCCGTGACGGAACGCTTCAAGCATTACCTGGCCTCCGCAAAGTTCACCGTGTACACGGACAACAACCCGTTGACACACCTGGACAATGCAAGGCTGGGTGCCCTGGAACAGCGGTGGATGGCCCGTCTCTCCAACTATGACTTCGTGATCAAGTACCGGGCAGGCAAAACCAACGCCAACGCGGACGCCCTATCAAGGATGCCTCACTTACCTGAAGGTGACGAAGACCCAGAAGAGCTGGAGGAGGTAGAACTCCCCGCGTTTCACCGGTATGGAGCCGCTCAACACTCTCACCGCGTGAAGGAGGAGGATCTAACAACTGTGATGATGAATCCCCTACCTCACCACAGCTGGGCCGAGACCCAAGATAGTGACCCTGCAGTCCGCCTGGTGAAAGATCTGCTGACCCGGGAAGACGCCCGCCTAGATCCAGATGCCCCAGAGGAAGCCAAGCAGCTGTGGAAGGAGAAGAGCAAGCTGTAAATCTACGAAGGCAAGTTGTGCAGAAGGATTGTCAACCACCGGACGCACGAGCTGACCTGGCAAGTCATGGTCCCAAGGCGGGATGCAGCTATGGTCCTGGGGGCTTATCATGACAGAGCGGGGCACTTCGGTTGGAAGAAACTGGAGTTACTGCTAAGAGGAAGGCTCTTTTGGGTCAGCATGAGACGAGCAGTAGAAAAGTGGTGCAGAGACTGTGGCCCTTGTCACCTGAGGAGGAAGGACCGCACCAGCCAGAAGACACCCTTGAGGCCCATCGTCACCACGCAGCCTCTTGAGCTGGTAGCTCTGGACCACGTCAAATTGGCTCCAAGCCGGTCCGGATACATCTACGCCCTGACAATCGTGGACCACTATTCCCGTTTTCTAGTGGTGGTCCCGGTAAAGGACTTGACAGCCCAAACAGCGGCCAGAGCCTTCCAGCAATACTTCTGCCGTCCACACGGGTATCCGGAACAGGTCCTGACAGACCAGGGTCCAGCGTTCGAGGCTGAAATCTTCCAGGAGTTCTGCAACCTCTATGGCTGTAAGAAAATACGGACAACGCCTTACCACCCCCAAACCAACGGGATGTGTGAGAAGATGAACAATATAGTCATTGATCTCCTGAAGATGTTGCCCCTGGAGGAACGCAGCCTGTGGCCAGAAAAATTGCCGGAACTGGTAGACATGTACAACAACATCCCAGTGAACGCTACAAACTGCACCCCGGCTTACCTGATGCGAGCGAGACCAGGAAAGCTGCCCGTAGACCTGGAGATGGGAGTCCTAATACCTGAGGACACCTCCCCGGATGCGGACTGGGATACGGAAAGGCAACTGCAGTACAAGAAGGTACAGGAGAGTGTGGAGAAGAGCCTGGCCCAGGTGAGAGAGAAGCAAGAAAGACTCTTCAATCAACACGCCCCTGCTAGTCCCCTAGAACCTGGTGAGCAAGTCCTAAAGCGGAAAAGAAGGCTACATAAGTTGGACGACCAGTGGGAAAGGGAACCCTACACCATACTGCAGTCTGACCACGATAACCCAAAGGTGTGCGTAATCACCAAGGACGGAGGAGAAACCACTAGTGTCGTCTCCAGAGACCACCTCAAAAGGTGCCCCGAGCAACTCCGTAGTGCAGAAGAGGATCAGAGTGACCTTGAACCCGCAGAGGACAAGGAAGAAATGATCAGCACCGTTCTCGGAGAGTTCCCTCAGTCCTGGACTCGCATAAATGATGCTATAGTGGTACCCGTCCTGCATTTCCTGCAACCGGCACAGCAACAACCAACACCAGAGTCAGAAGGTGAAGAGGAGCAAGCGGTTCCAGAGGCAGAAGAGCCTGTTCCAGCAGCCCAGGAGAGTCAACCCTCTGCTGACAGTGAGCCTGCCATGCCTGCGGTGAGCCAAAGAACCCGCAGACAGCTGCCTGCCCTACCTGTCCACACAGCTGGTAGCTGTACCTCTAACGCTAGTGGGGAAAGCCAGGTTGGTCCACCACCAGACAGTGGGTTAAGGAGGTCAACCAGGAGCACAAAGGGACAGATACCCGCTCGCTGGAGAATATAGAGTGTACTAAATTGTAAATAACCCTGTTGCCAAATGTTGAATCGTTTGCAAAGTTACATGAATGTTTGGTAATACTCTGTTTCAGTTTCTTGCAGCTACCGTAAGGACTCAAAGGTTATGAACTTTTTATAACCGGGACCTTGTATGGACTGCATTCTGAGCCTAACCCAGGAATGAGCTAAGACTGTAAAGGGGTAGGACAGACCCCCACCTGGTTAAGGCTCCCTGTTGTTTTGGTGATATGGACACCTGGTCACAGGCCACACTGTGACCTAAAGAACTCAATTTGTGCGCCGTCTGTCTATTAATGTTTTATTGTTATGCATATTGTCTTTGTTTATTGTTTAGTCCCGGAGTACTAAATTTCACTAGGGGGGAATGTGTCACCCTACCTGGATGCCACAAGTGTAATAAAGCTGTGTCTGAGAGCAAGGGGGAGGTTCTCTGGTCAGGGGAACATTAGCATGCAATGCCTCCTGTCTCAGGCCAGTAGGGGGAGCAGGCTGCCCCTATAAAAGCTGGTACTGAGGGCAGGGTTAGAGAGAACTGGATTGCCTGTCTCAGCTCTGAGACGTGTCCCAGAGTGGAGCAGGGACAGAAAGTTGATTGCACCTAAGAGGAAGTGTGGCAGGAGGAGAGCCACAAGCCAGAGACAAGAGGCGAAGAGAGCCTGTCTTTGCAGAGAAAAGACTTAACTTTTCCAGACTTTGGTGTCTGAGGCTGGGAGGATTCCACATCCCCCAGCAGAGAACCAGCCCGCAAGGGACTGTACATTCCTTGGCCTAAGAAGCCTGGAGGCCCTGCCACAACCGAAGGGACCAGTAAAGCCGTACAAGGCTGGGAGCAGAAAGGAACCCACGTCGCAGGCCATACAGGCGAGAAAGCACGGAAAGCTCGGAAACGTGGGCTGTTACCCTATAACGAGGAGATAGCCAGAAGGAGCACAGAAAGCACGGTAGGCCTACACCCTCACCCTGACCAGGGCCAATTTCCCCGTTGCTCTCAGACATCCAGGTCCCCTCCTAGCTGGGACTGTTTGTGGGTCAGTTTACCTGTTTAGTAAAGACCCTGGACTGCAACCTGTTGTCTGTGTTCTCCTTGCTCCTCCAGCACTACCATCACTCCCACCATCCACTATACTGCCCTGGGGCCGCACTCTTCCCGTGGGGAGTCACACTACCATAGCTGCACACCTCATCAGCCCCAGCGGTCTGCATGCAGCGGCGGTTCCTAATAACCGCAATCCACGGGTGGCGTAGTCGGACATAATCAATATAACGGACTACCACTGGCCTGACCACCCTGAGCCACGGAACCGGGTTGCCACTACTACTCCCATCGTTTCCCTAATTGCCCGGATCCGAGTGCCCCACGGCCCAGGGGGCGAGTCAAATATTCACCCCTTCCCCACGCCCATGGGCGTGGAGAGAGGTTTAATATTCATGCCCTTTAGCAGCAGGCACAAGTGATTCTGGCAAAAGCAAGAGCCGCGCTGCGGCTACACTGTGTGCCGGTATTAAGGAGCATGAATATTCACTGCTCCCCACGCCCCATTTTCTTTAGCAGCGGGGACAGTGTAGGCTGCAGCAGGCGGCTGCTGCCTCCTGTGCCCCGCTCCTCCACCACTACCACTCCCCCCACACCCAACATATATACATCCCCCCAACATGCGGACTATAAGACGCACCCCCCATTTTCCTCCAAAATTTTGGAGGAAAAAAGTGTGTCTTATAGTCCGAAAACAACGGTATATCATTTTTTTTATGTTTTGGCACTTTTACTATTTTATAGAAAAAAAATAAATATTGTATTGCTTTATTCTGAGAGATATAACTTTTTTATTTTTTGGTTGATGGAGCTGTATTGTGGCTTGTTTTTTGCTGGAGTACCATTTTTATTTACATTTCTCTTTTTGATCACGTTTTATTTCATTTTCTGTTTGTGGTATGACGATAAAGTATCATGCTTTGCTTCGTTTTAAATTTTTTTTTTTTACCGTGTTCACTAAAGGGGTTAGCTAGTGGACAGTTTTATATGTCAGGTCATTCCAGATGCGGCAATACCAAATATGTGTACTTTTATTGTTTTCTTTTTGTTTTTTCATAACAATATTTATTTATGGGTACAGTATATTTAAATTTTTTGGGGATTATTTTTTTCTTTTTTTTTTTTCACTTTCTGATACTTTTTTTTACTTTTACACTTTGTCCCACTATGGGACTTTCACTTTTTGCAGGCTGATCGCTTAATAGCATAGAGATGCAGCAGCATCTCTATGCTGTACAGCCTGTCAGGGCTGCACAGGTAGAAGTTACTTTGATCGCGCACTGCGCATGATCAAAGTAATTTCCTGCTGTCTGGTGACCCTGATGTCATCATGACGACATCGGGTCACCATGACAACTTCCGGGACCTGGCACAGACAGTGCGGCACGCCTAACAGGAGGCAAGTAAGCGGCGCTTACCTCCCCTTGCTCCCGGAATGCTGCGATCGACTTCAATAGCAGCATTTCGGGGGTTAATGTGCCGGGAGCAGTGCAGGACCGCTCCTTGCACATAGCACCGGGTGTCAGCAGTGAGAATCAGCTGACACCCGACGCCGATCGCCCCGCATCGCTTGTGTGTGGGTGCGATCCAGTGATGCGTAATAGTGCGTACCTTGTCCAATAGGCCCATGTCAGTAAGATGTACTATTACTGTTCACATCAGAAAGGGGTTAAGAATATCAACACGTTTCTGTGCCAGACCAGTGCCTTTCCCAAGGTATAAAAACCAAGTGACAAGGTATTAATAAAAAGCATTTTGTAATTCCAAGGCTCCTCATTCCCGCATCACAGCCCGCCTAAACATGCTAGCTTTCATTTTTGCCATTATACCTCTGAAGAAACCTTCTCCTCCAGCCATGGGACAGCAGCGACTTTCCATTCCTTTATAGCTGTTGTGCTATAGGTGAGTTGTGCCTTTAGGTGAGTGCTACCATAGATTAGATCTATCCCTTACCAGACAGTATTTCTCTATTTTGTGTGGGCTTCTGTCCCTCTCCAGAGCTTCTCAGTATAAATACCCTGTTAGAGAGGCATCATAAGAGCGCACCAGGCTGCCATGGCAACCCTGTGTGCATAAGAGCAGATTCAGATAGTGGATGCAAAGATAGAACTGAGCACTTGCCGCTGGATCCAGGAGAAGCAAAAAGTGCATATTCCAAAAATGTTTGACTTTTCAGCACCAAAAAGTCAGAGTAAGAAGCCTAAGAATATCCACTGCTATGTTTTTTCAGCCTTTGTCTTTGAGAAATCGAGCTTTGACCGTTAAAAATATTTATTAAGAAATGATTCGACACAGAATGTTTCCCCTATATCAATGACATTACACATTTAAATAACTTTTTCTATTGAATACAGCTGATATGTTGATATAAAGTGCTCGATAGAACCAAAGGAAGAAGGTTTCATGGCTGATTCTGCTGAAGCAAGTTATTGTTGAGCAGACCTACAGACTATTTTACACCTGTTATAAGACCTCTTGAGGATTAATAGCTGTAAAAGTGTCTTATTATCACCTTCTAAGTGCTTGTGCTGGTTGCTTCTTCTTATGAATGAGCTGTATACAGTGTTAGGAAGGCTGGTACAATATTATCTGATCTTTAATACAAGTCAACGTTTTTTCTTGCACCATCCGTACTGTGCTGACAGCTTGAAATTCTGTAAATTATGTGGTGGTCTTTTTCTTTAGTCTGCTAGGGGCATATTCTAGATGTAGAATATATCTGTGAGACTCCCATTGATTACTTAGAAAGTGAGATTCTTGCATTATCATAAATTTGGCAGAATTTACAATTAATTCCATTAATGTTTGCTTTTATCTGATGTTTTGGCTAAATAATCAATATTCAGTATGTGTAATGCTTATGATGAGTGTATTAATTGGATCTGAATATCCACCTACAAAGGATTTTCTGATCGCAGTTATTACAACAATGGTTACATGAACATGGTAATTAGAAGTATGTCCCCAGTAAGGCCGAATTCAGCATTTTTGTGAAAAACACCATATTCTTGATGGTGTTTTTTAGGGTACTAATATAGAAGCCTATAGTGCACTACAAAAGGAAGTCCACACTGGCGGACACAGAAGAGGGTCCCTATGAAACAACAGTATATGGGCCCTTTGCACTCCCGTAGCTCATCATAATGCTGTATTGCAGAGGCTTTGTAGATGGTATCTGCCCCATTACCTCCAGGGCCCTGTGCGGCCGCACAAGTAGCACCACTGTTAAGTTCGCTCCTGGACCCTGGAACTCTGTACAATATATTTTGATTTGCGGTATTTTTGTTAACTTTTTTATATCACTAGAATGTTTTTTTTTAAACATGGCTTGATCTGGATATGCAGCTTTTTTTCTGGCGTTTTTCCAATGTGCTTTTCGTTAGGGCCTGAAATATGACAAAAAAAATGTATGAAGAAAATGATAATGAATAATAAACTCTAACAAAGTTGCTCAATGTGTTTAGTTTTACTGCAGCACCACCACAGAGCAAAGCAAGCAACTCGTCATGCCCATTCAAATCAGTGGCCTTTCTATATAAAAAGTAGGCATATAATATCCCAATAGGGTAATAAAGTAACCATTTAATGCTACATGACATACATAGCCAACATGAACACATCACTTAATGCTCCATGACGAACATGTACATCATTCTGATTGCACAGTACAGCTTCTGTACCAGTATGATCAGCTGCCAAGCCCAACTGACATAGACAGCCTAGCTCCTGCTGTAACTGCAAGGACCACCATTCTCACCTACCCTAGCAGTTTAAACCCTCATATTCAGTAATGTCAGTATGTATGTCACAATATATGTCACTATTGACAGAAGTGTATGAGAAGTTTGACAGATGGAAAGTTTCTCCCTGTACAGACCATGAAGCTTCCTCACTGATGAGGCTATTTGCATATTTACATTCCTGTAGGAGCATTGCGTGGCTTATAAGTCTCCATAAATCAAGTTAGTGCTCTCCACAGCGAGATACTTTACCCCTAAGACCACCTTTCAGTGGACTCTCATCCAGCCCAACCAGTTCTCGTGTTTTGCACTGATGAGGGAAAACACCCCGAAACACGTCTGCAAATGGAGTTTCTCGTTTGGCTTCTTATTCTCTTATGTGGCAAGGATCGCTATTGACTTTTAGGATTGCTACCTCCAAAAGGGGACATGATAGTTCTAGTACCTTTTCCTCTCAGAAGAGGCAATTTACATATTTAAAGTCCCAGCCAGTCATTACATAGGCTATAAATAGTCCTATACTTTCTTGGAACTCTCTGCAAGGAGAAACTTTATCCCTTTGACCAACTAATAAGACTAAACATGCAAGAGTTTTGATGGGCCAGACCTTGCTTTTAAAAATCATTCAAAAAATGAAGTAATTGTATGCATAGAAAAAGAAGTCTATGGATGCTGAAGGGGTTGTCCACTACTTTTTACTATCCCCCTAATGTATTCCCCCGGGGCCCATAAGGGTTTTTGTAAATACCTTATGTTGCAGTTACTGCCGGTGAGCGACGCTATCACTGACCGTTCACAGGCTGCAGCCAGGGGTGACTTACTTCTGTGTTCCACGGTGGATGCTCGGCTGTGGGCGGGTTTATCCCACGCATCACACCCAGCATTCTCCGCGTGCTTTCCCTCTCCTCATTCATTGGGAAAGAGCGTGGTGGATGCTGGGTGTGATGCGTGGGGAAACCCCGCCCACATCCCAGCATCCACCGCAGGGACCACGTCACTGATGTCACGCCTCACTTGATGTACCATCAGTGGGGGGTCACGTGATGCCTGTGAGCAGCTAGTGATAGTGCCGCTCACAGGCAGAAACAGCAATGCAAGGTAATTACAAAAACCCTTATGGGCCCGGGGGAATCCATTGGGGGGATAATAAAAAGTAATGAACATCTCCTTTAAAGATGAAGGTGAAGCAATAAAAGGAAGGTGTAAAGATTGTTGTAGATCATCTCACTCGGCTGCTTAAAGGGAACCTGCCACCAGAAATAACACTTTTAACCTGCAGATATGGGGGTAATCTGCAGGTTAATAGTGTTATTATGCTGCACGGCATCTGCATGTAACCAAATGCAGCGGGGAGAAAATAACTTTTATTCTCCTCGCCAGCATTCAGATTCAGTCATGTGTCCAGGGGCTTCACGGTTTAGTCACCGCTGTGAGAATACAGAGCCGCCGCTCTATCCACAGCCCCGGCCCTGACTGACACTGGCTCTGCATTGAGGCCAGCTGTCAGCCAGGGCCAGGTGCATGGTTACAGAGGTCGCTCTGTATACTCAGAGAGGTGACTGAACCCACGGAACCCCCATCCCCCTTGAAAGTTACTTTTCTCCCCCCTGCCTTTGGCTGCATCCGGGCGCCGGGCAGCATAATAACGCTGTTAACCTGCAGATTAATAGCATATCTGCAGGTTAACAGTGTTATTTCTGGTGACATGTTCCCTTTAACAAGGTACTCAGAGGAAGGCTTTCATTTAAATCTTCAACTGGTTTATTAAAAACATGCTTCATAAACCAGTCCAAAACAAAAAAGACTTATTCAGTCTTGTTGGCACAAACAAACAGCACTCATTACAATTAGAGATAGGTGAACCCTAACAGGAAAGTTCGGGGTCTGTACCGAACACCTACTGTTCAGGCACGAGCCCCAAATACTAACTTTCACAGAAAATCCATGTTACACTTCGGGTCTGGGTTCAGGTGATTCCCACGCTGTCATGTGCGTGACAGCACGGGAAATACGGTATCTGATCGACACTAACATCGCTACCATGGTCAAAGCGCTGTGGGATCACGCTGTCAAATGTCAGCATGATCCCGCAGCTGTGACAGTCACCCACTGTAAAAAGCTTACCTCGGGTTATAGGTGCAGGCTGATGAGACTACTACCCCCATCAGTCCGCGCCTGCTGTAATTGTAAATAGCAAGTGCAGGCGCCTCTGGATGGGAGCAGTAGTCTGTGCTGAAAGTAAAAAAAATAAAATTCATAAATAAATATGGAAATAAAAATAAAAAATACATTATACTCTCCTACACCTTGCCCCCGATATCCTTGTACAATGTAGAAAATAGAAAAATCGCTATATACTTACCTTAACACCTAATCCCAGAAAAACCACCACAATCCTCACTTATCCGCCGTAGTCCCGAGTTTCCCAAGAATAGAACAGCCACATCGTTAGATGTGATCGCTCTACTCAGCAGCCAACGACATACTAACAGGAGCGTCATTGCTTCTGCAGTGCTTAGCGCTGAGCTGCCGGGAGTGAGGTTACTGGAGTTAATCAGCTGATGAAGCTCCATTGACCTCACTTACAGCACATCTGCTGTGTGAGAAATTTCACACCCAGAAGTGGTGCTGTAAGTGAGGTCATCAGCTGATTGAGCTATGGTGACATCACTTCTGGCATCTCAGTGCTATACACTGATGCAGGAGTGATTACACTCCTGTGGCACTGTATGGCCTGATGTCTTGTAAAGACTGCTGATGTGACTGTCCTACAAATGATCCGATTACCATGGGATACTCGGGATTATTGTGGCACCTCTGCGGGGGATTACCACAGGATCCATAGGTGCAGGGAGAGATGTACACTTGGGTACACACAACACCTTCCACCCCAGGTCTGAGGGGAGGAGTCAGTTTCCAGGGAGACAGCAAAGTGGCAGTTAGTCTAGAGACGGGTGAAGGAGGAGAGACACAGAGAGCTGTTGGCTGAGGACCAGTTAAGCCCTGAACTAGGAAACAGGTCTGTGTTGTGAAGCGCCCTAGAGAGAGGGACGGAGGCTAGAAGGAGAAAGAAAGAGATAAAACTATTATCCCTTTAGCTCACCCGACAACGGAGTCCGAGATTGCTATTAATTCAGGAATAGCATAGAAAACCCGGACAGATCAGGAGGATCTACTGCCCCTGATGAAGAAGGGGAAAGAGTTGCCAAACTTGACCAAGTATAGGACCAGGGGCCCAGAAAGAGAATTGGTAGCCCCAAGGAAAGGTCCTCATTGTCAGTTGTGGAGAAGGACCCTAAAGAAAGTAATAGGTGGCAGGTTCAGCTTAAGGCAGGACTGATCCCAAACAACGCACACATTGTTAGAGAAGGCCTCACAAATCTCCAGAGTGAATATCTCTACCTGCACCGAAAACCTGGTTACCCTCCTGAACTGTACCTGTTACCGGACATCAGCAAAAGAAAGGTACTGAAACAAAGACTTAATGTGTGTGTGTGCCTAATTTGCCATTACTGCCTATAGCTTTCGTACAAGCCGTATGCCGATCACCTCAGCAACCATACACAGCGCTGGTAACCGATTTTACCAGTTACCACAGGAGGCGTCAGGACACAATACTCCCATCATCCTCACCCTCATCCCTTTACTGACGGTCCAGGGCACGGAACCGGGACCGGGACCAAGGCACCATTCCGACGCAGAGCCTTGTCGCCCGTGGAGGAGATCAACAAGTCGCCCGTTCAGGGGACCAACGCACCATTCCGACGCAGAGCCACCGACCACATGGGTTCTTCAGGACAATCTGTTTGCCTTCGTTGCAACAAACCGGGCCACTTTGCAAGAGGATGTCGTTTAAACCCGAGATTCCTGGGTCCGCGGGCCAACCCCCAGGAATAAAACGGCAGGGCCCATATGACTGGCATAGTCGGTATGTGGGAGGCCGCCCGTACCTCAATATTAAGCTAGAAGGAATCCCCACATCGGCCCTATTAGACACTGGGTCACAAGTCACCACCATCCCGCATATCCTTTACAAGCAATTTTGGTCTGATGCTGATCTTAGCCCCCCAGACTCTAGTCTTGTTATCTTAGCAGCTAATGGTCCACCACTGAATCAGGTGGGGTTTAGAGAAGTGACAATAAAGCTGGGGAGGGTGAAGTTGAGAGGCCAAGTGTTATGTGTGGTAGAAGATGACCCCAATATCAAATGTCCTCACATGGTGCTTGGTACTAATGTGATTGAAAACTGCCTTGAAGAAGTGATGTTTTTACTCCAACAGATTACAGAGACTGCTGGCATTGGGCGGAGGAGAGTCCTTCAAAGAGAAATCCGTGCCTTAATTCACAAGCAACAGGTAAATCTGCCTGGGGGGGAGATTGGCAGTGGGCAGGTAACAGACCCGTTTACCATTGTATTACCACCAAACAGTGAAATGATGATATGGTGTCGAGCAGCTATGGGTATCAGAAGAAAGGAATACCAGGCAATTGTAGAACCGGTATATTCAGAGCATAGACCTACACTGCTGACAGCTAGAGGGGTGGTGGATGTACTCAGGGGAAGAGTACCAATCCGTGTGTTCAATTGTGGTGAGGAAGAAGTGAAACTACCCTGATATGCTACTGTAGCAAAGCTGTACGCTGTCAGTAATAACAACATACAGACATTAGAGCCCTTGCCCCCGTCAAGTCAGGCGAAGGACAACAACCCCAAGGGACAGCTAGAGGAGTGGTGTCAGCAGTTGCACACAGGGACTGATGCCACTCCCGACCACCTGAAGCATGGAGTTTACCAGGTAGTACAAGAGTTTAGCCAAATATTCAGTAAGCATCCATTAGATTTTGGGAGGATAAAAGGATTACGCCATCACATACCCACAGGAGATCATCCCCCGATTAAAGTGAGACATAGACCCATCCCACCAAACCACTACCAGTGTGCTAAAGAGATGCTGCAGGACATGAAGGAGGCCGGGGTTAGAAGAGATAGCTGTAGTCCCTGGGCGGCCCCCTTAGTCTTAGTCAGAAAAAAAGATGGCACTATGAGGATGTGTGTGAATTACTGGGAGGTCAATAAGATCGCTCACAAAGATGCTTACCCGTTACATCGGATAGAGGAGTCTCTTGCTGCATTAAAGACTGCTAAGTATTTCTCCACATTAGATCTCACTAGTGGGTATTGGCAGGTCTCCGTTACAGAAGAAGACCGGGAGAAAAGAGCATTCACAACACCAATGGGCCTATGCGAATTCAATAGCATGCCATTTGGTTTATGCAATGCACCGGGGACGTTTCAGAGACTCATGGAGTGCTGCCTGGGACACCGGAATTTTGAGACGGTACTTTTATACCAGGATGATGTCATAGTGCATTCCAAAACCTATGAAGAACATCTGGAACACCTGGTGGAGGTATTTACAGCTCTAACAAAGTATGGAATGAAGCTCAAACCATCTAAATGTTACCTGCTGAAGCCAAACGTCCAATACCTAGGGCATGTGGTCAGCGCGGATGGCGTAGCAATAGATCCAGAAAAAGTGACAGCTATCCAGGACTGGCAGAGGCCGACCACCGTCAGAGAGGTACGTCAGTTCTTAGGTTTGGTTGGGTATTACAGAAGATTTATTAAGGGCTACACGAAGATGGCAGCGCCCCTACAAGTAGGCCAAGCTAAGAAGAGAAGGTCTGCAGAGCCGCCGTTGTAATGGGGAAAGAAACAAGAAGACTCCTTCCAACAAATTAAACAGGCCCTGACCGGTGAGGAATTCTTGGCGTACCCAGATTATAACCTACCATTTGTCCTCTACATGGATGCAAGTAATGTAGGCCTGGGAGCAGTACTGTCCCAAATACAAGAAGACAAGGAAAGAGTAATTGCCTATGCCAGTAGAAGACTTCGACCTACCGAGAGGAACCCGGAAAATTTCAGTTCCTTTAAGTTGGAGTTCCTGGCCTTGGTCTGGGTAGTCATGGAGAGGTTCAAGCATTACTTAGCAGCTTCAAAATTTACCATCTTTATGGACAATAATCAGCTAACACACTTGGATACTGCAAAGCTTGGTGCATTGGAGATGCGCTGGATGGCCCGGCTATCGAACTACGACTTTACCATCAAGTACCGAACAGGCCGTGGAAATGTGAATGCTGATGCCCTCTCCAGAAACCCTCAAGTACATTTGCAAGGGCTTGAAGAAGAAGCAGATGACTTGGAGGAAATAGAACTTCCAGCTTTCCATAAAAGTAGAAAATGGAAAATGACAGAAACTCATATCTACCAGAACCGTCAGGATGTTGAACTAAACCAGCTGCCTCATTATGGATGGAAAGAAACCCAAGACAGCGATCCGGCAGTGAGCCTAGTGAAGAGGCTGGTAACCCAACCGGATTCCAAAATTGAGAAGAATGCTCCCCCAGAGGCCCAATACCTGTGGAAAGAAAGAAGCAGGTTATTTATCTATAAAAAACAATTGTGCAGACGGTATATCAATCCAAGGACACATGAAATGGTATGGCAAGTTGTGGTTCCAAAGAGAGACGTCCAAATGGTATTGGAAGCGTACCATAATGGAGCAGGACACTTTGGATGGAGAAAACTGGAAATACTGTTACGTGAGAGGTTTTATTGGACTGGCATGAGGTCTTCCATAGAAAAATGGTGTAAAAATTGTGGCCCATGCTCATTAAGAAGAGGAGATCGTAACAACCAGAAAGCACCACTCCAGCCTATCATAACCAAACAGCCTTGGAACTAGTAGCCTTGGATCATGTCAAACTCACACCCAGTAGATTAGGCTATACTTATGCTCTTACCATGGTGGACCACTATTCCAGATTCCTAGTGGTAGCTCCTGTGAAGGATTTGACAGCTCAGACAGCAGCAAGAACCTTTCAAGCTTATTACTGCAGGCCACATGGATATCCAGAACAGGTATTGACAGATCAGGGTCCTGCATTTGAAGCGGAAATATTTCAAGAGTTCTGTAGCTTGTATGGATGCAAGAAAATTCGTACCACGCCTTACCATCCCCAAACAAACGGAATGTGCGAAAAAATGAATCACGTGGTAATAGAATTGCTGATGACTCTGCCCTTGGAAGACAGAAACAGATGGCCAGAGAAATTACCAGATATTATTGACATCTATAACAACATCCCAGTAAGCTCAACTAATTGTACCCCGGCATACTTGATGAGAGCGAGACCAGGAAAATTGCCAGTGGACTTTGAAATAGGCATTATAGTTCCTGAGGAAGACCCCTCAAGTGTAGATTGGGATACTAGAAGAACAGAACAATACAATAAAATACAGAAGTGTGTTGAGAAAAGTCTAGCAAAATCCAGAGAAAGACAAGAAACCAATTTTATTAAAAACGCACAAGGAACCCCGTTAACCCCAGGAGAATTGGTTTTGAAAAGGAAAAAGAGACTTCATAAGCTAGATAATCAATGGGAAGAAGAACCATACACTGTATTACCATCCAATTTTGACAACCAGAAAACCTGTCTAATCAGCAAGGATAATGGAAAAACAACAGCAACAGTGTCCCGAGACCACTTAAAGAAGTGTCCTCAACCCTTACAGCAAAAAGAATATATCCCTTGTCCCATACCAGAAGAAGAGACGCCAAGGACAATTAAGACAATCGTAGGAGAGTTACCCATAGATTGGCCCCCAATAGAAGGAGCTTATTTAATTCTCATGTTTACATTCCCACAACTAGTAGAAGGATCAAGAGCAGAAGAACCACCTGCTGCAGCCGAGCTAGGGAATCCTGCAATCGGTGTACCTGCCATTCCCACTAGGGGAGTGGGAAGACACTCCGGCATACCTGTGCTACGTAGACCAACACATGAGTCAGTAAGTAGTGTTCGCTCCACACCTGGCTTACGCACCAGTGGGATACCAGTTATACGGAGGTCATCACGTATTAATTTTGGACACCCACCACTCAGATACAGGGAGTAAACCATAACAAAAGGGAAATGTAAATAGGTTCAAAAATGTAAATATGTAGTTAAAATCAGTATATAGAAGGGTGACGAGTAGACCAAAACAGGTTACACCAGGAACACAACATAAAACAAGGGGTGAGTAGAGTGGGTGTAAGAAGCTGTCTAGGTAGAGCAAAATCTTGGCCAATAGGTGACCCCAGGGCCAAAGGGCCTACAGTGCTTATGGCCGGGAGAGGCCCCTGCAGTAGCTAGGACCCTTGCGCCGAGGCACACGTAGTAAATGTTTTGTTATGTATTGTGAATTATTAAGTCTATTTGAATCTTTAAGCCTACAGAGACTTTTCCTGTTTGGACATCTGAAACTTTTTGCAAATTTTTAAAAATGGACCGAAGCCACAGGACTGGTGGTGGCAAAAAGACTTTCCCTTTAACAGCCTGCAGCAGATCGACTAGCGTTGTATGGACTGGTTATCCATTTTTCCCATTATCCCTGGTTTTTGTAAATTTTATTTTTGAGACTCTGTTCAAATTACAAATATAAATGTTAATGTTATGCTATCTTTGTTAAAAAAAAAAATGTTTCAGTCCCGGAGGACTGAAGTTAACTAGGGGGGAATGTGGCACCCCTGCGGGGGATTACCACAGGATCCATAGGTGCAGGGAGAGACGTACACTTGGGCACACACAACACCTTCCACCCCAGGTCTGAGGGGAGGAGTCAGTTTCCAGGGAGACAGCAAAGTGGCAGTTAGTCTAGAGACGGGTGAAGGAGGAGAGAGACACGGAGAGCTGTTGGCTGAGGACCAGTTAAGCCCTGAACTAGGAAACTAGCGCCCTAGAGAGAGGGACGGAGGCTAGAAGGAGACAGAAAGAGATAAAACTATTATCCCTTTAGCTCACCCGGACAACGGAGTCCGAGATTGCTATTAATTCAGGAATAGCATAGAAAACCCGGACAGATCAGGAGGATCTACTCCCCCTGAAGAAGAAGGGGAAAGAGTTGCCAAACTTGACCAAATATAGGACCAAGGGCCCAGAAAGAGAATTGGTAGCCCCAAGGAAAGGTCCTCATTGTCAGTTGTGGAAAAGGACCCCAAAGAAAGTAAAAGGTGGCAGGTTCAGCTTAAGGCAGGACTGATCACAAACAACGCACACATTGATAGAGGAGGCCTCACAAATCTCCAGAGTGAATATCTCTACCTGCACCAAAAGCCTTGTTATCCTCCTGAACTCTACCTGTTACCAGATATCAGTAAAAGAAAGGTACTGAAACAAAGTCAAAATGTGTGTGCGTGCCTACTTTGACATTACTGCCTAAAGCGTTCATACAAGCTGTATGCCGATCACCTCAGCAACCATACACAGCGCTGGTAACCGATTTTACCAGTTACCACAGGACACAATACTCCCATCATCCTCACCCTCATCCCTTTACTGACGGTCCAGGGCATGGAACCGGGAACCGACCAACCGTGAGCTCCACAGAAGTAACCCATCCATCCCGGTATCCGAGTACCCCTTCCCCTGTCGACCGACTCATTATGTCATCAAGGTGGACAGGTGAGGGATATGGTTGTTTTTTATTTTCTGTTTTTTACAGGTGACTTCAGCGGATTAGGCGTTAGGTGAGTATAACTATGTTTTTTATTTTTAATTGAATATGTAAAAAAAATGTGGACTTTTATTTAAAATAAAAGACTTTATTCTGGCTATGTCTTTATTTAAAAAACTTTACTACAGGGTTAGTAATGGGGGCATCTCATAGGCGCCTCTCCATTAGTAATCTGGGCTTCATGTCAGCTGCCAATACAAGGCGGATATGAATCCCCACCCTATTACCCCACTTGCCACTGCACCAGGGCAAGTAGGAAGAGCTGAGGCTAAGCACCAGATTTGGCGCATCTTATGGATGCGCTAATTCTAGAGCTGCTGAGGGCTAATATTATTAGCCTCGGGGGGGCAGCATCCATAGCCCCTTCCTTGGCTATTAATATCAGCTCACAGCTGTCTGTTTAGCCTTTGATGGCTAGATTTTATAGGGAGACCCTAAGTCAATTTTTTTTTCGGGGTCCCCCCATTAAACTAGCCTGTAAAGGCTAAGCAAACAGCAGTGGGCTGTTATTACTAGCCAGGGAACATTTTTGGCTAAGGACCTCTTCCCTTCCCTGGCTAGTAATATCAGCCCCCAGTGGTTAGCTTTCCCTCTGCTGGTTATGAAAATGACTCGGGAGCCCACACCAATTTTTTAATTTAATTCTTCATTTTATTTCATAAACTCACCCACAGCATGTCAATTTCAGTAGCGGAGATGTTTTGAAATGTCAAAACAAGAGCGGCATTAGGAGTAATGGGATTAGGGGTAATGGGATTAAGTGTCACTGATACCAATCCATAGCTTTAGTAATGAAACTAGAAACCCTCATTACAAAACTTGTAAGTAAAAACACTTTATTTGAAATAAAACAGACACATTCTTTAATCATTTAAATTAACCCAATATACTCACCCCAAGTTTGACGGTAATCCAAGGGTTAAAGCAATATTCTTTTTTCAAATATCTTTATTTAGCTCCAAAAAGCATTCATTGCTGTACAAAAACGTTTAAAAAACGCTTGCAAAAAAACACATGAAAAACATGGCAAAAACACACATATTTTCAACAGCGTTTTTGCTGCCAAGAGATGCAGAAATCTTGTAGATGTGTCTGCAATTAAATACTCAACATACGCACATTAGCCTTAAAGCGATGTCCCAGGTTTCTTTTTTCAAATATTTTGATTTAGCTCCAAAATGTACAATACATAATACAAGTTATATTGTGATACTGTGTTAGCCAGAAAATTTGATGTAAATACTTTTATGCCCAAAAATGACAAAAGTATTCTCGGAGTGATAGCTTTATTGGCTAACCAGAAAAAGTATATATATCCCAGCTTTTAGCTCCAAAAAGTATTCATTGCTGTGCAAAAAGGCTTAAAAGACACATGCAAAAAAATGCATTCAAAGACCTGGCAAAAACGTGCATCTTTTCAAACGCATTTTTGCTGCCAAGAGATGCAGAAACCTTGTAGAAGTTTTGGCAATTAAATACTCAACATGAGCACATTAGCCTTAAAGCGATGTCTCATGTTTCTTTTTTCAAATATCTTTATTTAGTTCTAAAAAGCATTCATTGCTGTACAAAATATCCTTAAAAAAAGGAAGCAAAAAACGCATGGAAAAATGCTGCAAATAACGTGCGTTTTTTCAGCAACATTTTTGCTGCCAAGAGATACGGAAATCTTGCAGAAATTTCTGCAATCAAATACTCAACATGCGCACAAAGCAATGTCTGTGGGATCAGAGCCCATGGGGTCCATCGGGACGCTGAGGACAGGTGCCAAAGGTGTCTCACAACGTTGTTGACAGAAGTGACCTGGGAGTCAGAAATGCTTTCAGGGGTCTTCCCCATGCTGTCCACATGTCATTTGAGCACTGTTCTCATCGATTTGGGCAATTTGTAGGCCCTCTGCAGACCGCCGGGGGTAGCCGCCTAAAAAATGCTCAAGTTTCCCATACACTTACATTTAGCTCGTTGCTCAGGCCGAGCACCCGAGTATTCAAATGTGCTCGACCCGAGCATCGAGCACCCGAGCATTTTAGTGCTCGCCCACCACTAATTGCAGCCATTAGGTAAATTCTAAAAAGTTAATTTATTTTTTCTCATTAATGTACACTCTGCACCCCATCTTGACTGAAAAAAAAAACAGAAATGTAGAAATTTTTGCAAATTTATTAAAAAAAACAACTGAAATATTACATGGTCATAAGTATTCAGACCCTTTGCTCAGACACTCTTATTTAAGTCACATGCTGTCCATTTCCTTATGATCTTCCTTGAGATGGTTCTACTCCTTCATTGGAGTCCAGCTGTGTTTAATTAAACTGGTATGACTTGGTTTGGAAAGGCACGCACCTCTCAGCTCACATTGCTTGTCAGACCAAATGAGAATAATGAGCTCAAAGGAACTGCCCAAGGAGCTCAGAGACAGAATTGTGGCAAGGCACAGATCTGGCTAAGGTTACAAAAGAATTTCTGCAGTTCTCAAGGTTCCTAAGATAACAGTGGCCTTAAATGATGAGGAAGAGGAGGAGGAGGAGGAAGAACAGGAGTTGGTTTCATGCTCTATAGACGGTACTACCTGCACCACTGTCATACAGTCTGTTCAGTGTGGATGGCCTGAGGACAGGGAGGAGGAGGAGGAGAGCATGGTCAATCATCCTCTTGGTGAGGAAACGGATGTCTTGCCTGTTAGCAGTCTGGCACGCATGGCTGAGTTTATGTTACGCTGCCCTTCCCGTGACCCTCACGTTCTCCAAATTTTGGGTGACAGTCATTACTGGTTGGTGACATTTCTAGACCCACGCTACAAGCAGAACTTTATATCTCTTATTCCTGAAGCGGACAGGTCTACAAAAATGGGGCTGTACCAGAAGGCCCTTGAGGCAGAACTATTAAAAAAATTCTCATCTGAAAACGCTGGCGGCAGAGGTCACAGTTCGTTGGACTACCAAGGACTACAGCCGAGAGAGACACAACTCCAATCCAGCAGAGGCAGGGGAACACTGTCAAAGTTCTGGGAGAGTTTTCTAAGACCCTCCCATCGCACAGGCCCTGAGGCACGGGGTACTCTCACAAGGAGTGCAAAGTTTGGGAAGATGCTGAGGGAGTACTTTGCAGACTGTACCAACATCCTCTGTAATTCCTCTGTGCCTTATAATTATTGGGTATCCAAGCTGGACACGTGAAATGAACTGACTTTCTACGCCTTAGAGGTCCTGGCCAGCCCTGCCGCTAGCATTCTATCAGAGCGGGTTTTTAGTGCCACTGGTGGAATTATAACTGATAAGTGCTTCCGCCTGTCAACTGAAAATGCTGACAGGCTGACTCTAATAAAAATGAACAAGGGCTGGATTGGGCCAGACTTCTCAACACCACCGAATGATAGCTGCATAACATAAACTCAAATCCAGTGTCTTTTTTTGAAAGGTGTATTCCCATGCACCTTTTCACACCCACACATGGGTATATTCTTCCTGATTTTGGCTATTTGCTCTTGTCCTCCTCCTTCTCCTTCTCCTCTTCCTCCACCACCATATCACAAGGGTTACCGTGGTCCGTAATGCAACACCCACATAATTTTTTTAAAGGGTGTTTATGATGCCCGTAAAAATTTTTGTTTATACAATATGTTCATGTATACCCCCCCCCCCGGGGTAAATGTTTGTCAGCCCATACACTTAGTGCATGGGCATTACAAGTATAGGAGACCCACTTCTTTCTAATGGGAACATTTTTTATGAGGCCCTGGAGTGCATTGGAGTGCCTCCCTATTTTTTTTTCAGATCTTGCATTCACTGCATAGGCCAACACTATGGGAGACCCACTTTCTAATAATGGGAACATTTTTTCATGAGGCCCTATAAGTCTCTTCCAAGGGGCATTGGAGTGCCTCCAAATTTTTGGAAGCCCTTGATTTCACTGCATAGGCAAACAGTATGGGAGACCCACTTCCCAATAATGAGAACATTGTTTTCAGGAGGCCCTCTGACCTCCACGTCTCTTCCAAGGGGTATTGGAGTGCCTCCCAATTTTTGGCAACCCTTGCATTTGCTGCGTAGGCAAACACAATGGGAGACCCACTTCCTAATAATGGGAACATTGTTTTAAGGAGGCCCTCTGACCTCCACGTCTCTTCCAAGGGGTATTGGAGTGCCTCCCAATTTTTGGCAACTCTTGCATTCACTGCATAGGCAAACACAATGGGAGACCCACTTCCTAAAAATGGGAACATTGTTTTCAGGAGGCTCTCTGACCTCCACGTCTCTTCCAAGAGGCATTGGAGTGCCTCCAAATTTTTGGCAGCCCTTGATTTCACTGCATTGGCAAACAGTATGAGAGACCCACTTCCAAGGAATGGGAACATTGTTTTCAGGACGCCCTCCTCTACGTCTCTTCAAAGGGGTATTGGGGTACGTCCAAATTTTGAAAGTGGTATTGGAATGCGTCCAAATTTTGGGCAGACCTGCCATTCACTGCATACGCAATAACAGTATAGGAGACCCACTCTTTAGTAATGGGAACAACAAAGCATAGCCGGCTGATGGCTCTCTGAGAATAGCGAGGGCCGACTGCTGGCCCTTTAAGAATAGAAAAGGCCGCCTGATGTCTCTATAAAAATAGGATTTGTGACTTTCAGAGTCCCTCCTTCATAAATTAAACAAGATGTGTCTGATCATGTCTCACACACCACATGGCCTGATAAGGTTGTAAAATGTTAAAATGATATTTCCCGGTGAATGCATTTGTCACAGTTGAAAGCAATGCCAAAGTGCAGAAACGCATCAAAAACGCTACGTGTGAACATAGCCCAAGGTGTGGAGGAGTATTTTGTTTATGGTTATTTATTTTGCCTTATAAACAAGTCATTACCCTGGAAAGGATATTCCTTAACATATTTCCCAGGAAATTCTATTTTGGTTTTGTTTTTGTATGTTTTATTGTGGTGTAATACCTCTGACAACATTGTTCACAGCAGTGACCTGGGAGTCAGAAATGATTCCAGGGGTCTTCCCCATATTGTTCCCATATCATTTGAGCACTGTTCCCATCAATTTGGACAATTTTTAGGCCCCCTGCAATTCGCCGAGGGGAGCCGCCTGAAAAATGTTTGAGTTTCCCATAGACTTACATTGGGCTCTTCGCTCGGGTCGAGCACCTGAGTATTCCAATTTGCTCGACCCGAGCATTGAGCATCTGAGCATTTTAGTGCTTGCCCATCACAAGTCATGATTAATGATGAGCGAGTATCTTTTGTTAACCCTTTCGCCGATGTGTGTATTAAAGCTGTCAAACAGTCGCAAATCATGCACATGGGAGTGATTCAAACATAACACCGAGCAGCTGTAAATATTCGGTGTTCGTCCGAGCATACTCGCTCATCACTGGTCATGATTAGAGATGACCGCTGTTCTACTCGAACTGTTCGCCAATCTCAAATTCGAGCTGTTTTGGGCGGTGTTCGAGCCGTTCGGCGAACACGAACAATTTGAGAAAAATTCGGCTGTTCGAGGTTATGTTCAATAACTGTTCGTGCACCAAAATCATAACTGGATTTTTTCTCAGTAATGATGAAAATTAATGTTAATACGCAGTTTGAGTGTACAGCGGGGTGGGGGGAGGGGCAGGGGATGGATCTCTGCAGGAACAATGAAGATCTCCATTTTTTTTTCTCTTTCCCGCATTTGCAGTGGGGAGGTGCAATCTGTCAGCCTATCAGCAGCGCACACACGGAGCGAAGTGCTTTTTTTCACACAAGCAAGGGCATGTGTCATTGGCAGTGTATGTCACATGTCCTTGCCCTATAAGACCAAGCCATTTTCCCCGTCGCCACCATTTTCTCACTGCTGCAGCTGCGTGTTAGACGGCACCGCTGTTGCTGTGTGCGCTATACCTTGTTAATTTCAAGCCAATTTTCGCACAAATATACAGATAGCTTGGGAGTAGGGAATAGTTGTGATTGCAGTCCTTTTAAGGACTAGGTTACAGCATTTCCTACGACTTTTATCAGGGAGGTCTGTGCTCTTAAATAGATTGTGGAAGTAAAGACTAATTGTAATTGGAGTCCTTTTCAGGACTAGGTTACATCAGTTCCTATCAGTTTTTGCCAGTCAGGTCTGTGCCAGTGCTGTGCAAGTTTTTTTCACAGCATTTGTCTGAATCTAGCAAAGCTAATCCTTTTTGGCCTATTGCAGAGTGTGTTAGTCAGTGGAGTAGCCTATCTGTGTTGCAAGATATACCACCTGTGTATAGAATACCAATTTTTTTACTGCACCTAGTGAAGTAAAATCTTTTGGGCATAGCATCATTCTATTAGTCCATCTATACTGACCTCCATCAGGTTGCAAACTGAATATAATTTTTTTCTGCATCTAGCTCTGAAAAAATATTTGGCCTTCTAGCAGTGTGTCGGACTTTCTCTATTAGTCCATCTATACTGACCTCCATCAGGTTGCAAATTAAAAATAATTTTTATCTGCATCTACAGTACCTCTGAAAAAATATTGGGCTTCTAGCTGTGTGTGGGACTTGTTGTATTAGTCCATCTATACTGACCTCCATCAGGTTGCAAACTGAATATATTTTTTTCTGCATCTACCTCTGAAAAAATATTGGGCTTCTAGCTGTGTGTGGGACTTGTTGTATTAGTCCATCTATACTGACCTCCATCAGGTTGCAAACTGAATATATTTTTTTCTGCATCTACATCTGAAAAAATATTAGGCTTCTAGCTGTGTGTGGGACGTTCTCTGTTAGTCCATCTATACTGACCTCCATCAGGTTGCAAACTGAATATAATTTTTTTCTGCATCTAGCTCTGAAAAAATATTTGGCCTTCTAGCAGTGTGTGGGACTTTCTCTGTTAGTCCATCTATACTGACCTCCATCAGGTTGCAAACTGAATATAATTTTTTTCTGCATCTAGCTCTGAAAAAACATTTGGCCTTCTAGCAGTGTGTCGGACTTTCTCTATTAGTCCATCTATACTGACCTCCATCAGGTTGCAAATTAAAAATAATTTTTATCTGCATTTACAGTACCTCTGAAAAAATATTTGGGCTTCTAGCTGTGTGTGGGACTTGTTGTATTAGTCCATCTATACTGACCTCCATCAGGTTGCAATCTGAATATATTTTTTTCTGCATCTACCTCTGAAAAAATATTGGGCTTCTAGCTGTGTGTGGGACTTGTTGTATTAGTCCATCTATACTGACCTCCATCAGGTTGCAAACTGAATAAATTTTTTTCTGCATCTACCTCTGAAAAAATATTGGGCTTCTAGCTGTGTGTGGGACTTGTTGTATTAGTCCATCTATACTGACCTCCATCAGGTTGCAAACTGAATATATTTTTTTCTGCATCTACCTCTGAAAAAATATTGGGCTTCTAGCTGTGTGTGGGACTTGTTGTATTAGTCCATCTATACTGACCTCCATCAGGTTGCAAACTGAATATATTTTTTTCTGCATCTAGCTCTGAAAAAATATTTGGCCTTCTAGCAGTGTGTCGGACTTTCTCTATTAGTCCATCTATACTGACCTCCATCAGGTTGCAAATTAAAAATAATTTTTATCTGCATCTACAGTACCTCTAAAAAAATATTTGGGCTTCTAGCTGTGTGTGGGACTTGTTGTATTAGTCCATCTATACTGACCTCCATCAGGTTGCAAACTGAATATATTTTTTTCTGCATCTACCTCTGAAAAAATATTGGGCTTCTAGCTGTGTGTGGGACTTGTTGTATTAGTCCATCTATACTGACCTCCATCAGGTTGCAAACTGAATATATTTTTTTCTGCATCTACCTCTGAAAAAATATTGGGCTTCTAGCTGTGTGTGGGACTTGTTGTATTAGTCCATCAATACTGACCTCCATCAGGTTGCAAACTGAATATATTTTTTTCTGCATCTAACTCTGAAAAAATATTGGGCTTCTAGCTGTGTGTGGGACTTGTTGTATTAGTCCATCTATACTGACCTCCATCAGGTTGCAAACTGAATATATTTTTTTCTGCATCTACCTCTGAAAAAATATTGGGCTTCTAGCTGTGTGTGGGACTTTCTCTGTTAGTCCATCTATACTGACCTCCATCAGGTTGCAAACTGAATATATTTTTTTCTGCATCTACCTCTGAAAAAATATTGGGCTTCTAGCTGTGTGTGGGACTTTCTCTGTTAGTCCATCTATACTGACCTCCATCAGGTTGCAAACTGAATATAATTTTTTTCTGCATCTAGCTCTGAAAAAATATTTGGCCTTCTAGCAGTGTGTGGGACTTTCTCTGTTAGTCCATCTATACTGACCTCCATCAGGTTGCAAACTGAATATAATTTTTTTCTGCATCTAGCTCTGAAAAAATATTTGGTCTTCTAGCAGTGTGTCGGACTTTCTCTATTAGTCCATCTATACTGACCTCCATCAGGTTGCAAATTAAAAATAATTTTTATCTGCATCTACAGTACCTCTGAAAAAATATTTGGCTTCTAGCTGTGTGTGGGACTTGTTGTATTAGTCCATCTATACTGACCTCCATCAGGTTGCAAACTGAATATATTTTTTTCTGCATCTACCTCTGAAAAAATATTGGGCTTCTAGCTGTGTGTGGGTCTTGTTCTATTAATCCATCTATACAGACCTCCATCAGGTTGCAAACTGAATATAATTTTTTTCTGCATCTAGCTCTGAAAAAATATTTGGCCTTCTAGCAGTGTGTCGGACTTTCTCTATTAGTCCATCTATACTGACCTCCATCAGGTTGCAAATTAAAAATAATTTTTATCTGCATCTACAGTACCTCTGAAAAAATATTTGGGCTTCTAGCTGTGTGTGGGACTTGTTGTATTAGTCCATCTATACTGACCTCCATCAGGTTGCAAATTGAATATAATTTTTTTCTGCATCTAACCCAGCCAATAGTTTTGGCCTAATACCACAGTTTGGCCACTCAGCTCTGCTCGGTTACCATCCATTGTTTTTTTGTGCAAACAAGTCCAGAGTTGTGAATTATTTAACCACCAAAATGAGTGGAAAAAGGCCTGCTGCTGGTGGAAAGGGGAATAGGCGTGTTGGGAAGGGGAAAAAAGGTTGTGTCCGTGGGGTAGGTGTTAAAGCAACAGTAACATCTGCAGAAGAAAGACCATCTTCCAGCCAAACTAAAATGTCTACTTCTTTTAGCGGACAATGTGATAAGATCCCTTTCTTACGGTCACGCCAATCGCTACAAATTCCAGATGAGGCACAAAAACAGCAGGTGCTTCAACGGATATCAAGTGCTCCTTTAAGTGGGCTCTCCTCCACATCAACTTCAACATCACAAATACTCCAGTCCTCAAAGGTGTCACCCCAATCGCACTTGCTTCCTCACAGTTCCCAAATCTCCAGCTGCCCGTCTGAGTATGAGGTAGAACAGATGGTTGAGTCTGCAGACCTGTTTACTCATACTATAGCCTGGGAATCAGAGGTCGACTCCAGCGCTTCTGTGAATCCAGACGAGGAAATGATCTGCACTGATGCCCAGAATCTTTATGAGTCGAATCCAGGACCAGACGCAGAAGGTTCTGACCATAATGTAGACCCTCATTCCCAAACTGTAACTCCTGTTGGTGGAGACAATGAGGAAGACGATGATAAGACTCAAATACCTGATTGGAGCGACAACTTTAGTTTTTTGTCAGGGCAGGAACAGGTTGGCTCTGAGGACGACGGGTGTGATAACGCACAGGGTGATGATGATGAGGTTGGAGATCCCACTTACTGTCAACCCACAGTCAGCCAAGAGATGAGGTCAGCAGAGGAGGTGGAGGAAGATGCTAGTGACGACGAGGTCAGGTTGCGCCTTCCTGGACAGAGACGTAGTACTGGAAGCACGTCAACAACTGCATCCTCAAACACAACTCTGCCTCTCACCACAAGTCGTGGTGGCTCTTCAGGTCGCATGGGTGCTAAGCCTTGCATAGCCTGGGCATTTTTTCAGATCGATAAAGATGACCCAACTCGTGTTATCTGTAACATTTGTCAGCAAAAGCTAAGTAGAGGCCAAAAAATACATAGTTTGAGTACTTCATGCATGAACCGGCACATGGACATGAAGCATAAGTTGCAGTGGGAAGCTCAGTGTGCTACAATGCGGCCTAGCCGGCCGGGCCAACCACCATCTGCCATATCTTGTGCATCCGCGGCCTCTTCATCCTCTGTGACTGGGGGACAGCAGTCACACCTGTTTTGGGGCGCAGACCTGCCACCTCTTTACCCGCAACAGCCAGCGTGATTGGCAGGTCATCATTTTCTTTGGAGGTGGGAACACCAGCTGGTGTTGAGCGCTGTCCGACATCGATAGCACCACCTTTGGATCAAGGCAACCTAACATGTCCGCCTGCATCTTCCTCACAGACCGGCAGTTTGCCGGGGACACCCTTATCAACCCCGTCTAAGCACAATAGCCAGCCCTCGGTCCCTCAGATGTGGACAAGTAAAAGACCATTTCCTCCTAGCCATGAGAAAGCTAAGAGGTTGAATTTCACCATCTGCAAGCTCTTGGCTACAGAAATGCTGCCTTTCCGCCTGGTGGACACAGAGGATTTTCGAGACCTTATGTCCGTCGCAGTGCCCCAGTACCAGATGCCCAGTCGGCACTACTTCTCAAAGAAAGGTGTGCCTGCGCTCCACCAGCATGTCGCACACAACATCACCGCTTCTTTGAGAAACTCTGTGTGTGACAGGGTGCATTTCACCACAGACACTTGGACGAGTAGGCATGGACAGGGGCGTTACATGTCGCTGACTGGGCACTGGGTAACTATGGTGACAGCAGGACAAGGGGCTGCTGTCCAAGTCTTGCCGTCCCCACGAGTTGTGCGTCTATCCTCTTTATGTCAAAGTTCCTCCACTGCTTCTGCCTCCTCAACCTCCTCTCGGTCTTCCACCTGCACCCAAAGCCTGTCTGGTCATGCCACAAGCTTTCTAACTGCGCAGAAGGGATCCTGCACACCTCCTTACTATGCTGGCAGTAGGGCTCAACGTCATCAGGCGGTTTTTACATTGAAATGTCTGGGAAATGTGAGTCACACAGCTGAGGAGTTGTGGTCAGCTCTGGAGAACCAATTTCATGAATGGTTGTCTCCACTGGACCTGAAACCAGGGAAAGCCGTGTGCGACAATGCTGCAAACCTGGGTGCGGCCCTTCGCCGGGGCAATGTCACACACGTGCCTTGTATGGCTCACGTGTTGAACCTGGTTGTCCAGCAATTTTTAACCCACTATCCCAGACTAGATGGCCTTCTGCAGAGGGCACGGTCGCTGTGTGCTCACTTCCGTCGCTCGCATCCCGCAGCTCAGCGACTTACATCTCTACAGAAGTCGTTGGGCCTGCCACTTCACCGGCTAAAATGCGATGTGCCTACCCGGTGGAATTCAACTCTGCACATGTTGCAGCGACTGTGGCAGCATCGACAAGCCCTGGTGCAATACGTTCTGACGTATAGCCTGGGCCAACGAGATTCAGAGGTGGGGCAAATCACGCTGGAGGAGTGGTCTCAGATCAGGGACCTATGCACCCTTCTGCACAGTTTTGAAATGGCGACGAAGATGTTTAGTGCTGACGATGCCATTATCAGCATGACTATTCCGGTGATTTACATGCTGGAGCACATGTTAAACAGAATTCGGAGTCAGGTGGTGGCACAAGAGGAGGTGGAGGAAGTAGAGGAGGAGGAGTTGTATGCGGAAGGGCTAACATCTGCAAGGTCCAGACGGTCGGCAGCACCAAGGCGGCAGGCATGTGAGGGTGGGGGAGATGGTTTTACCAGGGCGCATGGTAGCAGCCAAACTAGTGAGGAAGGTGCAGGAGCCCAGGAAGAAGTGGAGGACGAACTGTTGGAAGACTCATCAGATGAGGGAGACCTTGATCACATTTCTGTTGTGCGAGGTTGGGGGGAGAGGACAGAGGAAGGAAGCATGATTGTTACCTCGCCACCAACACAACAGGGACTTGGTGCTCCTGGATGCGCAACACACATGAGTGCCTTCTTGCTGCACTACCTGCAACATGACCCTCGAATTGTGAGAATTAGAAATAATCCTGACTACTGGGTTGCCACACTGTTAGATCCCTGGTACAAAAGTAAATTTGCAGAAATTATTCCTGCCATAGAAAGGGATGCACGCATGCAGGAGTATCAGCAGAGACTGTTGCAGAATCTTACATGTGCTTTTCCACAAAATACCAGTGGTGCACGTAGTGAATCTCACAGTTCCAACTTGCCAACCGTGGGACCGTCAAGTGTTCAGCACTCAAACCGTAACAGAACCACAGTATCTGCTGGTAACATCAATTTTGCGGAATCATTTCACCACTTTTTTAGCCCATCCTTTGCAAGGCCACAGGAGACAAGAAGTCTGACACATAGTCAACACCTAGAGACGATGGTACAGGAGTATCTCCAAGTAAACATTGAAGCCACGACTGTGTCACTGGACCCTTGCTCTTTTTGGGCTTCCAATCTGGATAAATGGCCGGAGCTAGCCACTTACGCCTTGGAGATCTTGTCATGCCCCGCAGCCA
The DNA here is from genome assembly GCF_046119375.1 of Phyllobates terribilis. Lineage (NCBI taxonomy): Eukaryota > Metazoa > Chordata > Amphibia > Anura > Dendrobatidae > Phyllobates > Phyllobates terribilis. Next base: position 51,498,288 of record NW_027362773.1, read on the forward strand.
GCGTTCTGTCTGAACGTGTGTTCAGCGCTGCTGGTGGTGTGCTGACAGATAAGCGCACGCGGCTCTCCACTGATAATGTAGACAGACTCACGTTCATAAAGATGAACAAATCATGGATCCGAAACGACTTTTCTACCCCTGTGTCATCCTGGGGAGAGTAAAAGCTTGATGATTGGTTAAAATCACCCTACCAACCGTTTTAAGCTTTCAAATTACTAATCATGTTTATCTGTATCTTGGCTGGAAAATAATTTGGGCTTTGTAGCAGTGTGGAGCACTGATCCTATTAGGCCATCTATACTAAAGCTTCACCAGATTTAAAATTAAAAATAATTTTTAGCTGCATCTAGCCCGGAAAATAATTTTGGGGCTCTGAGATGCGCAAGACACATAAGTGCCTTCTTGCTGCACTACCTGCAGCATGACCCTCATATTGTCAGAATTCGAAGTAATCATGACTACTGGGTTGCCACACTCTTAGATCCCCCAAACTTTTCGATCAACCTTTTCATTTTAATAAAGACCAAAAAAATGGTCATTTTGGAAATTATAAGCATTAGCAGGTTGTTAGAAACTGAAATCAAACAGTTTTCAACTCAAAACTTTATTCTAGGTGATGTTACATTTTCACATAGGACCCCTTGTTCGAAAGGAGCTTCTGAACTCTCTCGTCCATTGAATTTGTCAGGTTTTGGATGGTTTCTGCTTCAATTGTTTTGCATGAGGACAGAATACCCTCCCAGAGCTGTTGCTTAGATGTGAACTGCCTCCCGCCATCATAGACACTCCTTTTAATGATGCTCCAAAGGTTCTGAATGGGGTAGAGGTCAGGGGAGCATGGGGGTCACACCATAAGTTTGTCCCCTTTTATGCCCATATCAGCCAGAGATGCAGATGTTTTATGTGCAGCATGAGATGGTGCATTATCATGCAGAAAAATGATCTTGCTGTGAAATACACGGTTCTTCTTCTTGAACCATGGCAGGAAGTGCTGTTTGAGAAAATCCACATACATTATGGAGTTCATCTTTAGCGCCTTCAGGGATCCTAAAGGGGCCGACAATCTCTCTCCCCATGATTCCAGCCCAAAACATTACTCTACCTCCTCCTTGTTGGCGCTGTAGCCGTGTTTGCGTGGGGTGTCCATCAACCAGCCATCCTCCACTCCATCCATCTGGACCATCGAGCGCTGGACGGCACTCATCCGTGAACAAAACTGTTTTGAAACCAGTCTTCATGTAATGTTTGGCCCACTGGAGCCGTTTCTGCTTGTGTGTAGTGGATAGAGGAGGTCGACAGGATGGCGTATGCACAGCTGCAAACCTCTGAAGGACCCTGCATCTCGTTGTTCGGGGGACGTTGGAGGCACATGCAGCTTCAAAAACTTGTCTGCTGCTATGACAAGGCTTTTTTGCCGCTGCTCTTTCAACCTGACGTAATTGCCTGTAGGAAAGAGTCCTCAATTTGCCCTTATCAGCACGCACACGTGTGTACTGTGAATCAGCTACATACTTCTTGATTGCCAAGACACTTCATCCTGATCATCGCACAATGTTGATTGTAGTCATGCCTTGACCTAAACACTCCACAATTTGTTGCTTCTCAGCAGCCGACACATCCTTTTTCTTTCCCATTTTGGCAGAAAATGTAGGCTGCTTAATAATGTGAGAGAGCCTTCTTAAGTAGTCTTGCCTTTCATTGGACACACCTGCCAAACTAATTAGCACAGGTGTCTGCAATTGCTTACAGTGATATAAAGAGCCCTGACACACATCACCATCAATGAGTTTAACTGACAAACAAACAAATTCTTCCCTTATCACTCCTAAACACTTTTTGCATAATAATTTGGAACGCAGTGTACATGTGCTTTTCCACAAAACACCAGCGGTTCACGTAGTGAATCTTACAGTTCTAACTTGCCAACCGTGGTCTGTATGGAGTTGTTCAATAAAGGGCCCAAAATTAAGATAACATAGATGGGAGAGGTCTCTATGAATAGGAATTCCTAAGTATTTGATACCCTGTGAGGGCCAGGCAAAGGGAAAGTTGGACTGGATGGAATCCTATATGGATTTGGGGAGGGAGACATCGAGGGCCTCAGACTTCGCTGCATTGATTTTAAAATTTGACCATGTAACAAAGTGATCTATTTCAGCCATAACAGCATGGATGGATATATGTGATTGAGTGATATATACTAGGACATCATCAGCAAATAGAGAGCACTTGTACTCGGTGCCTCCCACCTCAATCCACCTAATATTGGGGTTATGGCGAATTGATGAGAGCAGGTGCTCCGTCACTAGGATGTATAAGAGAGGGGACAGAGGACATCCCTGCCTTGTCCCATTGGTGATTGTGAAAGGTGATGAAAATGTTCTGACGCACCCCCTGGGCCTTGGGACACCCGGAGCCGGACCCTTTTTGGTGGATGCTGGTGGTTGTAGTCTTCGTGGCGGCGACCCGGTTCCGTGGCTCAGGGCGGTCAAACCAGTGGCGGAACTATTTATGTGGTTTTGATGTTTAAATGTACGACTACGCCACCCGTGGATTGCGGTCAGAGTGAACCGCCGCTACAGGGCAGACCGCTGAGGCTGGTGTTGTGGGTGCAGCAGAGCGTAGCATAACTCCCCACGGGAGGAGTATAGCCTCAGGGCAGTGTATGCGGAGGATGGGGGTGATGGTGCAGGGCAGCAGCAGTAATGACACGGAGTCAGTGATGCAGTTCAGGGCCTTTACTCACAGTTCTTATTATCCAGACCACGTCTGCAGGTAACGGCTGCCCATGTCGTACTGTGCTCACCAGGTGAGGGGCTCAGACAACTCCCAGATAACTTTGGAGCACTTCACAGGACCCCCTTTGTGTGTCCTTTGTATGGCCTTTCTTACCAACACTTCTGTCCGGCTGCCTCGGGCCTCCTCTTGGTAAACTTGGCGCCAGTTTCCCTGACCCTATGTGGTGCCTTCCTAGCGGGTGTAGCGAGGGGCTGCGCTACATAAAATGTCAGAGCCTCCGGTTTCTAGCTGAGGGTCGTTTCCTGCCTCCACTAGTTCGGGGACCGGTCTCCCCCTTTGGCCTGACCCCTCCACGCAGGTGGATTCGGGCGTGCGGTGGCGACTCACCCGTCTGCACCCCTGGGATCCCTTCATTCCTCGTTCCTGGAGCGTTCTCCGCTCCTCTTCCTTCCTTCTCCCTCTTCCAGGCCTGGGCCTCTGTTACTAGGCCCGCCTCCGGAGCAGAGCTCATGCAGAGCCCCTGCTCCCTGAAACTTCTGCTCAGACTTCTCTGCACTGAACTAAGATGGTGCCAACCTTTTATACTCCCTTCTCAATGCACCCAGGAACTGCTTCCTCCCTGCTCCTGCACTACAGGGTTCCCCTTCCTCAGTGTTCCCTCCCCCCACTCCAGCCAGGGACAGGGACTGTCGTGCCCATCTCAGGGGCATATTGGTCGCCTTGCCCCACGGCAATGTGGTGTAATGCATGCAGGTGTCGGGTCCTGATCCACACTACATCCTTACCTGAGAGTGAGATATCACACCTCTGGGTGAGGTGCAATACCTCTGTAGCAACCGAGCCCTCAGGGTGCTACAGTTCCATTTATCTTCAGCCTAGGTGACGTATTGCGATACAGGGCCGTGATTTTGGCTATAAAAGGGTCCCCTAGACCCCTACCCCAAGCTTTTTAAGAGAATCATATATGGCGTGCCAGGAGACTCTATGGAATGCTTTCTCAGCATCCAACGAGAGTATCTAATTACAAATTTTTAACTGCATCTAGCCCAGGAAATACTTTGTGCCTAGTAGCAGTGTCTGCTAGTCAGCGGATTATCCCGGCTGTTAAGCAAGCTACACCACCTGTAGTTTGGACACTTAATTTTTTCAAAGGAAATGCTTCGGGACCACGGGATACTCAGTGAAGAGCATCAGGAGGCACCCCAAGGCATAGGGGCTCGGACTGGCAGTAGGATGCCTTGCGGTGGACAGCCAAGCTCGATCCTTATAAAAGCTTTTTAACTGCAGCAGCTTTAGTGGACGCTACTGGAGCTGGAATTACGCGGCTGCTGGCATGAGACTTGCCCTCCAATAGATCCTTGTAAATGGATTTAATGTGTATTTATTCAAATTAGAGAGACAATTTAAATTAAAAAGCTTAGAGCTGCCTCCACCACAGGGGGGCTCGCTCGACCCACCAGCGGACAGGCACCAGTATTGGGAGAGGTGGGCTGGCCATCAGGGTTCACCGCGGCTCTGGCACAAACCCGGCGACACGGAGGTGGCACGGGCAGGAGCGGACTGGCCGTGTCGGCTTCTCACTTTTTGGATTTTAGAAGGGCATGACATGCCTATATCTGTGTCTCCCCCTCCTTTTACTCCTCCACCTCTTTTATTTTCGCATGACTATATGTACTTGTCACTTTTCCATGTGTTAGTTATGTCTTCTGAGCAGTTTGTCAGCTTTTGGACACCTTTGAAGGTGTTTTCTATGTGTTTCTATGTGTTTTTGTTTGCCTGCCATTGGTTTTAACGGTGTTCGAAGGTGTTCGACGAACAGTTCGACGAACAGTTCGGCGAACACACGGGTGTTCGACGAACCGATCCGAACTCGAACACTATGGGGGTGGCTCAACACTAGTCATGGTGTCACAAAAAATTTAAAATGTGAGCTTACCACAATTCAATAGTATTGGTGCTTAGATTGGCCTTATATAGGTGCCAGAAACAGGTCAGTTTTTTTCTACCATATGGGAATACTTTTTTGGTGTATCCAAAAGAAAGATTTGCTTTTTTTTCCAGTGGAAGTGATGATTTTTATCACTTTACTTCAAGATTGTTATGATGTCAAGGAGTGCGCCTTGACCTTGCCTAAATGTGTGCGTGGAATCCTCTATGATCAAAGCAGTGTGGGAAGCTTGAGCAGTGGTGATCTGAATATGCAGTGTGGACCAGATGTGTGATGGTGAGGAGCAGAGGGGTCGGAGAGGTGAGCGGTAAGGTGAGCTTAAGGATTTTTATTATTTTTTTTACATATTATGTTTATTATGCTCTTTATTCGAAAAAGACAGAGCTTAATAAAGGGCATTAAATTCACTCCAAAATGAATTTCATGAGGAAAAAAAGTGCAAAGGCAAATTTTGTTTTTTTTCCTGATCCACTCATCTCTACCTGACTTCTTGTTTTGGAAAATTGAAGCCTCTATTGCAATAAAGACATACAGAATGAATCAGTGAGACAGATTAGAATGAAATAACTCAGTATTAAAAGAGGGACAATCGTTTCAAGCAAAGTTGTGCTCTGTCTGACTCTTAGGCTAAGTGCCCACGATGCAGAAATGCTCTGGATTTTTTCTGCATCTCCCTGGCAGGAAAAACGCATGCGGATTTTACATGTGTTTTTCCTGCCAGGTAGAAGTGTTTGTGAAGCGTTTTTGCATGCATTTTCGCATGCGGGTTGCAAAGCACTTTTCCAATCGATTTTAGCATCACTTGGAAAAGTACTTGACAACTTGGTCACACTATATAAATCCATGCAACCCGCATGGATTTATATAGTGTGACCAAGTTACGATGCTGCAAATGCAGCATCAATAGTAAAAAAAATAAAATGGTGAAAAATAAAAAAAAAATTATACTCACCTTCCGATGGCCCCCGGTCTTCTTCTCCAGTGTCTTCGACAACTCGCGGTGGTGTAAAAGGACCTTCCATGACGTCATTTAGTCATGTGACAGGTCATGCGACCGCCGATGTCAGCAGTCACTGACTGTCACATGACTAAATGACGTCATGGAAGGTCCTTTTACACCACTGCGAGCCGCCAAAGACACCAGAAGCACCGTACAGGAGACCAGGGGCCATCAGAAGGTGAGTATAATGTTTTATTTTAATTTTAATTCTTTTTTAACTACAGGTACTATGCTACCCGGGTCTGGAGGAGAGTCTCCTCTTCTCCAGACCTGGGTACCATCTGCGCATTGAATCGCTTAATACATGTGTACATGTAGTCATGCGGATATTATGGGATTCAATGCAAGTCAATGGCGGCAATTACGCCGCGTTTCTGCAAAATTAATGGACGTGCTGCAGATTTTTCCGCAATGATAGAAATTTCCACAGCATGTGCACAGCACGTTCACAGCACATGTGGATTATCATTGGGGATCATTGCAGACCTTCTACCAAGAATTTTTTAAGCGTTTCCGTGGCTGAATTGCCACTGCAGAAATGTTTAAAAAACGCATAGTGGGCATAGGTTTTCATATTCAGTATTCATTTTGCTGCAAAGCTCCAATTCATTATAATGGGGACCTCACAGGGCAATTTTGTACTAAACGCAAAATTTCATAATGCCACTACCTGAATTTATTAACTTTACTGCAAGAGTGCAGCATAGACATTGGGTAATTCAGACTGCCATACGTCTGAAGATACTCTATATGGCACTGTACAATATGTCTTGCAATATATGGCATACTAATGAAGACAGCTACATTTTAAGGAATTATTTTGTAAAAAAGAAATAGTTAGCATAACTCTAATTTACCTCTGCCCTACAAAAATATATAGTTTGATCACTTTGCTAAATTGTAAAATATTAAAAATAATAATAATAATAATGCTTATTATTATTATTATTCATCCTATTATTATTATTATTAGTGCATTTTTTAAAGCCATGATATTTGATTTATAGCTACGCCATAGGTTTGTAGACAGCCTTTCTTTCCCACTGCCAGCATTCAGCTTCAATCAAACTTTACGGTGGCATTGTAAACTGCTGCCTTAGAAACATTGCACAGAAGTTCATTGATAAGAATTTCTACATCACACATAGATTTACTACGCGGGTTAAAGTGCCCACTAGTGGTCATCCAGAGAATTACTACCTCTGAGCATCTCCACCCAGACAGAAGCCGGCAGTGAATTCAGCATTGTGTGAGACGCTATTATGTCTAATTAATAATTATAAAATACGTGCCTTTGTGTCTTCAGTACTGATTAACATTTTTTTTTTTTTTTATGAGATTGCACGATTAAATGTGCTACATTAATATTATTTAAAGGAGTGATCTACTGCATCACGTAGTTAACATTAAAAAGCACAAAAATAAATTCTAAAGCATTTGTACTAATTAATTCCAAGCAAATATCTCATCGCATAAAAAAAATATAATGCTCCTAAACATTGGATATGTAAAAAAAATAATACAAAAAATGCAATTTATTTAAGAAGAACAAAATAAATAAGCATGTACAATATCCCTGTTTTCCCTTTAGGTTTTCAAATACGATAGTTCGTCAGCATCTAAAATGTTACCGGAAACCTGAAGCGCCGGGTGCATCATCTATCAGCAAGGATCCCCATTAAAAAAAAAATAAGAAAATGGTGCTAATAATTTTGATGTGAGGATTGATAGTTGCAGATGGTTGATAATCTGCAGATCTAATTGCATCTTTTTTTTTCTGTCTGAGGCAGAAGACTGAGAGACGGTAAAGGGTTAAGGATGGAAAATCACATTTTGTTGCTATGCGAAACTAGGGAACATCGGGTTTTAAGAATAAGAAAGAAAGGAAGAAGCTGGTATATCACCCCCTTAGAAAGGTGAAAGGTAGACTGAGCCAAAACGCATATGCTGACGTCTTACTTATCCCAAGAGAATCAATGATGTTTTTTTGTGTGATCAATGTAATATTCCACTGCTAAATTTAGGGACTGTGCATCCTATGAAAATGGCACCTTACTATGACTAATTAACAATAAAAAATGTGATTGTCTACAAGTTTAATTATTTAATCTCCAGGGTTTTGATTAAATTAAAAACTCTTTGCCCGAAGGCAGAAAGAAAGCGAGATCTCTCCCCATTGTTATTTTTCATTGAGAATTCTTAGGGAAAAAAAAAAAAAAAGAAACAGGCAAGAAGAAACCGTTTGTGTCTTATTAAAGATACAGTCAGAAGGTTTACTGCGGGAAAAGAACAATATTAAATTGAGTCGTTATTTCTTATGAATCAATTCATCACTGCATAAATAGGGCTTAATGAAGCGTCAGCAAAAGAGGGGTTAATTTATTGCCTCATTACTGCAAGCCAAGAAAGATGAGCGCTTGTAAACACAGGTCTTCCTTTAATCCCTTGTGTATGACAAGAATAACCAAAATGATAAAAAAAAAAAAACCTTCTGTGACGCAGATGGTGCATTGCTGTTCGGATTCTGGTAATATTTTAAGCTGGTGGGAAATTAGTTTTTTTTTCTTTCTTTTCTTAATAATTTACAGTATTGGGAAACACAGTATTAAGAAAAGAATCAATTATATAAATATAGTAAATTGTGATAAATAACGAAATAAATGAATACATTAAATAAAAATGGTAATGTAAAACTGGTCTATGTCCACAAGAGGGCAGCACTTTTTGCTCAAAAAACAACTGACAACAGATTGCAAGTTTTAGAAACTATTCAGATTCGTATTTGCCAATGGATAAAAATGTTTGAATGTTTTAGGACACGACTGTAGTGACCACATAATGAATTGAATTTTATCTGTAGTATTAAGAAGCAAAGGTATTTTGTGTGCTTACAAATGTCCTTAGTTTTCTTGCTCCAAAGTAAATCTCTTCAGTAAATAAAAGACAGAAATTTTACATTTTTTGTTATAAGAAAGCCATAAATCCACAGTGTCTTATGCTTACAATGAAATGTTATGACTTGCAGATTTTTTAAGCATATGATTTGCACATCCAATATATTACTAATAAGCAAAATGTTTGAAGAATTAATATGAGATTCTTAAAGCACCACGGCAGCTTATTTTTTTATTTCAGCGCTGGAGTGGTGCTACTAATCTATGTTCCCTATTCCTAGTATTACTTACCATCTTCATCTGTTCTCAGTGCCGCTCCAGGTGGTCTTCTGCAGTTTCTGATCTGCCAGATCAATCCAGTGTTTGCTGGGTGAACTGAAAGTCACAACTCAATGTAGGTCTATGAGAGTCAGAACGGGGCCAGAACAAGACTCTCATAGATTTACATTTAGCGCTTGTGACAATTAACTCTGATTTCCGATCTGTCAGAAGTTGCAATCACAAGATGGCAGCGTAAAACCAGAGCGGCACCAAGAAGAGCTGAAGACAGCGGCTGGCAAGTATATTACTAAAGTCTGGGAGCTGAGATTAGTAGCACCACAAAAGTTCTAAAATAGAAAAAATGCTAGAGTGGTGCGTTAAAGGGAATCTATCAGCAGGTATTTGCTATGCAGTCTGAAAACAGCAAGAGGTATTAGCTGAGATACAGACATCAGCGATGTGTAACTTATAAGGGTGTGTGCTGTTTAGTGTTGAGCCACCCCCGTAGTGTTCGAGTTCGGTTCGGTTCGTCGAACACCCTTGTGTTCGCCGAACTGTTCGTCGAACTGTTCGTCGAACACCTTCGAACACAGTTAAAACCAATGGCAGGCAAACAAAAACACATAGAAACACATAGAAAACACCTTCAAAGGTGGCCAAAAGCTGACAAACTGCTCATAAGACATAACTAACACATGGAAAAGTGACAAGTACATATAGTCATGCGAAAAGAAAAGAGGTGGAGGAGTAAAAGGAGGGGGAGACACAAATATAGGCATGTCATTCCCTTCTAAAATCCAAAAAGTGAGAAGCCGACACGGCCAGTCCGTTCCTGCTCGTGCCACCTCTGTGTCGCCGGGTTTGTGCCTGAGCCGCGGTGGACCCTGACGGCCAGCCCCCCTCTCCCAATACTGGTGCCTGTCCGCTGGTGGGTCGAGCGAGCCCCCCTGTGGTGCAGGCAGGTCTAAGCTTTTTAATTTCAATTGTCTCTCTAATTTGAATGAATACACTTTAAATCCTTTTGCAAGGATCTATTGGAGGGCAAGTCTCATGCCAGCAGCCGCGTAATTCCAGCTCCAGTAGCGTCCACTAAAGCTGCTGCAGTTAAAAGCTTTTATAAGGATCGAGCTCGGCAGTCCACCGCAAGGCGTCCTACCGCCAGTCCCAGCCCCTATGCCTTGGGGTGCCTCCCGATGCTCTTCACTGAGTATCCCGGGGTCCTGAAGCATTTCCTTTGAAAAAATTAAGTGTCCAAACTACAGGTGGTGTAGCTTGCTTAACAGCTGGGATAATCCGCTGACTAGCAGACACTGCTACTAGGCACAAAGTATTTCCTGGGCTAGATGCAGTTAAAAATTTGTAATTAGATACTCTCGTTGGATGCTGAGAAAGCATTCCACAGAGTCTCCTGGCACGCCATATATTATTCCCTTAAAAAGCTTGGGGTAGGGGTCTAGGGGACCCTTTTATAGCCAAAATCACGGCCCTGTATCGCAATACGTCACCTAGGCTGAAGATAAATGGAACTGTAGCAAACCGAGGGCTCGGTTGCTTCAGAGGTATTGTGCCTCACCCAGAGGTGTGATATCTCACTCTCAGGTAAGGATGGAGTGTGGATCAGGACCCCGACACCTGCATGCATTACACCACATTGCCGTGGGGCAGGGCGACCAATATGCCCCTGAGATGGGCACGACAGTCCCTGGCTTGAGTGAGGGGAGGGAACACCGAGGAAGGGGAACCTTGTAGTGCAGGAGCAGGGAGGAAGCAGTTCCTGGGTGCATTGAGAAGGTAGTATAAAAGGTGGGCACCATCTTAGTTCAGTGCAGAGAAGTCTGAGCAGAAGGGACAGGGAGCAGGGGCTCTGCATGAGCTCTGCTCCGGAGGCGGGCCTAGTAACAGAGGCCCAGGCCTGGAAGAGGGAGAAGGAAGGAAGAGGAGCAGAGAAGGCTCCAGGAACGAGGAACGAAGGGATCCCAGGGGTGCGGAGGGGCGAGTCGCCACCGCACGCCCGAATCCACCTGCGTTGAGGGGTCAGGCCAAAGTGGGAGACCGGTCCCCGAAACTAGTGGAGGCGGGAAGCGACCCTCAGCTAGAAACCGGAGGCTGTGACATTTTATGTGGCGCAGTCCCTCGTTACACCCGCTAGGAAGGCACCACATAGGGTCAGGGAAACTGGCGCCAAGTTTACCAAGAGGAGGCCCGAGGCAGCCGGACAGAAGCGTTGGTAAGAAAGGCCAGACAAAGGACACACAAAGGGAGTCCTGTGAAGCGCTCCAAAGTTATCTGGGAGTTGTCTGAGCCCCTCACCTGGTGAGCACAGTACGACGTGGGCAGCCGTTACCTGCAGAAGTGGTCTAGATAATAAGAACTGTGAGTAAAGGCCCCGGACTGCATCACTGACTCCGTGTCGTTACTGCTGCTGCCCTGCACCATCACCCCCATCCTCCGCATACACTGCCCTGAGGCTATACTCCTCCCTGCAGCGACGGTTTACTCTGACCGCAATCCACGGGTGGCGTAGTCGGACATTTAAATATCAAAACCACATAAATAGTTCCGCCACTGGTTTGACCGCCCTGAGCCATGGAACCGGGTCGCCGCCACGGCGACTACAACCACCAGCATCCACCCAAAAGGGTCCGGCTCCGGGTGTCCCAAGACCCAGGGGGCGCGTCAAAACATTTTCATCACCTTTCATAATCACCAATGGGACAAGGCAGGGATGTCCTCAGTCCCCTCTCTTATACATCCTAGTGACGGAGCACCTGCTCTCATCAATTCGCCATAACCCCAATATTAGGTGGATTGAGGTGGGAGGCACCGAGTACAAGTGCTCTCTATTTGCTGATGATGTCCTAGTATATATCACTCAGTCACATATATCCATCCCTGCTGTTATGGCTGAAATAGATCACTTTGTTACATGGTCAAATTTTAAAATCAATGCAGCGAAGTCTGAGGCCCTCGATGTCTCCCTCCCCAAATCCATACAGGATTCCATCCAGTCCAACTTTCCCTTTGCCTGGCCCTCACAGGGTATCAAATACTTAGGAATTCCAATTCATAGAGACCTCTCCCATCTATGTTATCTTAATTTTGGGCCCTTTATTGAACAAATCCATACAGACCACGGTTGGCAAGTTAGAACTGTAAGATTCACTACGTGAACCACTGGTGTTTTATGGAAAAGCATATGTACACTGTGTTCCAAATTATTATGCAAAAATTGTTTAGGAGTGATAAGGGAAGAATTTTTTTGTTTGTCAGTTAAACTCATTGATGGTGATGTGTGTCAGGGCTCTTTATATCACTGTAAGCAATTGCAGACACCTGTGCTAATTAGTTTGGCAGGTGTGTCCAATGAAAGACAAGACTACTTAAGAAGGCTGTCCCACATTATTAAGCAGCCTACATTTTCTGCCAAAATGGGAAAGAAAAAGGATGTGTCGGCTGCTGAGAAGCAACAAATTGTGAGTGTTTAGGTCAAGGCATGACTACAATCAACATTGCCAAGACCCTTCATCCTGATCATCGCACAATCAAGAAGTATGTAGCTGATTCACAGTACACAAGTGTGTGTGCTGATAACGGCAAATTGAGGACTCTTTCCTACAGGAAATTATGTCAGGTTAAAAGAGCTGCGGCAAAAAAGCCTTGTCATAGCAGCAGACAAGTTTTTGAAGCTGCTGGTGCCTCCAACGTCTCCCGAACAACAAGATGCAGGGTCCTTCCGAGGTTTGCAGCTGTGCGTAAGCCATCCTGTCGACCTCCTCTATCCACTGCACACAAGCAGAAACGGCTCCATTGGGCCAAACAATACATGAAGACTGACTTCAAAACTGTTTTGTTCACGGATGAGTGCCGTGCAACGCTCGATGGTCCAGATGGATGGAGTGGAGGATGGCTGGTTGATGGACACCCCACGCAAACACGGCTACAGCGCCAACAAGGAGGAGGTGGAGTAATGTTTTGGGCTGGAATCATGGGGAGAGAGATTGTCGGCCCCTTTAGGATCCCTGAAGGGGTAAAGATGAACTCCATAATGTATGTGGAGTTTCTCAAACAGCACTTCCTGCCATGGTTCAAGAAGAAGAACCGTGTATTCCACAGCAAGATCATTTTCATGCATGATAGTGCACCGTCTCATGCTGCACATAACACATCTGCATCTCTGGCTGATATGGGCATAAAAGGGGACAAACTTATGCTGTGACCCCCATGCTCCCCTGACCTCAATCCCATTCAGAACCTCTGGAGCATCATCAAAAGGAGTGTCTATGATGGCGGGAGGCAGTTCACATCTAAGCAACAGCTCTGGGAGGGTATTCTGTCCTCATGCAAAACAATTGAAGCAGAAACCATCCAAAACCTGACAAATTCAATGGACGAGAGAGTTCAGAAGCTCCTTTCGAACAAGGGGTCCTATGTGCAATTGTAACATCACCTAGAATAAAGTTTTGAGTTGAAAACTGTTTGATTTCAGTTTCTAATAACCTGCTAATGCTTATAATTTCAAAAATGACCATTTTTTTGTTCTTTATTAAAATGAAAAGGTTGATCGAAGAGTGTGGGGGATTTAAGAGTGTGGCAACCCAGTAGTCAGGATTACTTCGAATTCTGACAATCTGAGGGTCATGTTGCAGGTAGTGCAGCAAGAAGGCACTCATATGTCTTGCGCATCTAGGAGCCCCAAATTAATATTCCGAGCTAGATGCAGCTAAAAATTATTATTAATTTTAAATCTGGTGGAGCTTAGTATAGATGACCTAATAGAATCAGTACTGCACACTGCTACAAAGCCCAAATAATTTTCCAGCCAAGATAAAGATAAACATGATTATTAATTTTAAATCTGTTGGAGCTTACTGTAGATGGCCTAATAGAATCAGTACTGCACACTGCTACAATTCCCAAATAATTTTCCAGCCAAGATACAGATAAACATGATTATTAATTTTAAATCTAGTGGAGCTTAGTATAGATGGCCTAATAGAAAGAGTACTGCACACTGCTACAAAGCCCAAATATTTTCCAGCCAAGATACAGATAAACATGATTAGTAATTTTAAATCTGATGGAGCGTAGTATAGATGGCCTAATAGAATCAGTACTGCACACTGCTACAAAGCCCAAATTATTTTCCAGCCAAGATACAGATAAACATGATTAGTAATTTTAAATCTGGTGGAACTTAGTATAGATGGCCTAATAGAATCAGAACTGCACACTGCTACAAAGCCCAAATAATTTTCCAGCCAAGATACAGATAAACATGATTAGTAATTTTAAATCTGGTGGAGCTTAGTATAGATGGCCTAATAGAATCATTACTGCACACTGCTAGAAAGCCCAAATAATTTTCCAGCCAAGATACAGATAAATATGATTAGTAATTTGAAAGCTTAAAAAGGTTGGTGAGGTGATTTTAACCAATCATCAAGCTTTTACTCTCCCCAGTATGACACAGGGGTGGAAAAGTCGTTTCGGATCCATGATTTGTTCATCTTTATGAACGTGAGTCTGTCTATATTATCAGTGGAGAGCCGCGTGCGCTTATCTGTCAGCACACCACCAGCAGCGCTGAACACACGTTCAGACAGAACGCTGGCTGCGGGGCATGACAAGATCTCCAAGGCATAAGTGGCGAGCTCCGGACATTTATCTAGATTGGAAGCCCAAAAAGAGCAAGGGTCCAGTGACACAGTCATGGCTTCAATGTTTACTTGGAGATACTCCTGTACCATCGTCTCTAGGCGTTGACTATGTGTCAGAATTCTTGTCTCCTGTGCCCTTGCAAAGGATGGGCTAAAAAAGTGGTGAAATGATTCCGCAAAATTGATGTTACCAGCAGATACTGTGTTTCTGTTACGGTTTGAGTGCTGAACACTCGACGGTCCCACGGTTGGCAAGTTGGAACTGTGAGATTCACTACGTGCACCACTGGTGTTTTGTGGAAAAGCACATGTAAGATTCTGCAACAGTCTCTGCTGATACTCGTGCATGCGTGCATCCCTTTCTATGGCAGGAATAATTTCTGCATATTTACTTTTGTACCGGGGATCTAACAGTGTGGCAACCCAGTAGTCAGGATTATTTCTAATTCTCACAATTCGAGGGTCATGTTGCTGGTAGTGCAGCAAGAAGGCACTCATGTGTCTTGCACATCCAGGAGCACCAAGTCCCTGTTGTGTTGGTGGCGAGGTAACAATCATGCTTCCTTCCTCTGTCCTCTCCCCCCAACCTCGCACAACAGAAATGTGATCAAGGTCTCCCTCATCTGATGAGTCTTCCATCAGTTCGTCCTCCACTTCTTCCTGGGCTCCTGCACCTTCCTCACTAGTTTGGCTGCTACCATACGCCCTGGTAAAACCATCTCCCCCACCCTCACATGCCTGCCGCCTTGGTGCTGCCGACCGTCTGGACCTTGCAGATGTTAGCCCTTCCGCATACAACTCCTCCTCTTCTACTTCCTCTACCTCCTCTTGTGCCACCACCTGACTCTGAATTCTGTTTAACATGTGCTCCAGCATGTAAATCACCGGAATAGTCATGCTGATAATGGCATCATCAGCACTAAACATTTTGTCGCCATTTCAAAACTGTGCAGAAGGGTGCATAGGTCCCTGATCTGAGACCACTCCTCCAGCGTGATTTGCCCCACCTCTGGATCTCGTTGGCCCAGGCTATACGTCAGAACGTATTGCACCAGGGCTTGTCGGTGCTGCCACAGTCGCTGCAACATGTGCAGAGTTGAATTCCACCGGGTAGGCACATCGCATTTTAGCCAGTGAAGTGGCAGGCCCAACGACTTCTGTAGAGAGGTAAATCGCTGAGCTGCGGGATGCGAACGGCGGAAGTGAGCACACAGCGACCATGCCCTCTGCAAAAGTCCATCTAGTCCGGGATAGTGGGCTAAAAATTGCTGGACAACCAGGTTCAATACGTGAGCCATACAAGGCACGTGTGTGACATTGCCCCAGCGAAGGGCCGCACCGAGGTTTGCAGCATTGTCGCACACGGCCTTCCCTGGTTTCAGGTCCAGTGGAGACAACCATTCAAGAAATTGGTTCTCCAGAGCTGACCACAACTCCTCAGCTGTGTGACTCACATTTCCCAGACATATCAAAGTAAAAACCGCCTGATGACGTTGAGCCCTACTGCCAGCATAGTAAGGAGGTTTGCAGGATCCCTTCTGCGCAGTTAGAAAGCTTGTGGCATGACCAGACAGGCTTTGGGTGCAGGTGGAGGACCGAGAGGAGGTTGAGGAGGCAGAAGCAGTGGAGGAACTTTGAGATAAAGAGGATTGACGCACAACTCGTGGGGACGGCAAGACTTGGACAGCAGCCCCTTGTCCTGCTGTCACCATAGTTACCCAGTGCCCAGTCAGCGACATGTAACGCCCCTTTCCATGCCTACTCGTCCAAGTGTCTGTGGTGAAATGCACCCTGTCACACACAGAGTTTCTCAAAGAAGCGGTGATGTTGTGTGTGACATGCTGGTGGAGCGCAGGCACACCTTTCTTTGAGAAGTAGTGTCGACTGGGCATCTGGTACTGGGGCACTGCGACGGACATGAGGTCTCGAAAATCCTCGGTGTCCACCAGGCGGAAAGGCAGCATTTCTGTAGCCAAGAGCTTGCAGATGGTGAAATTCAACATATTAGCTTTCTCATGGCTAGGAGGTAATGGTCTTTTACTTGTCCACATCTGAGGGACCGAGGGCTGGCTGTTGTGCTTCGACGGGGTTGATAAGGGAGTCCCCGGCAAACTGCCGGTCTGAAAGGAAGATGCAGGTGGACATGTTAGGTTGCCTTGATCCAAAGGAGGTGCTATCGATGTCGGACAGCGCTCAACACCAGCTTGTGTTACCACCTCCAAAGAAAATGATGACCTGCCAATCACGCTTCCCAACATGCCTATTCCCCTTTCCACCAGCAGCAGGCCTTTTTCCACTCATTTTGGTGGTTAACTAATTCACAACACTGGAGTTGTTTGAACAAAAAAAACAATGGATGGGAACCGATAGCACCACCTTTGGATCAAGGCAACCTAACATGTCCGCCTGCATCTTCCTCACAGAACGGCAGTTTGCCGGGGACACCCTTATCAACCCCGTCTAAGCACAACAGCCAGCCCTCGGTCCCTCAGATGTGGACAAGTGAAAGACCATTTCCTCTTAGCCATGAGAAAGCTAAGAGGTTGAATTTCACCATCTGCAAGCTCTTGGCTGCAGAAATGCTGCCTTTCCGCCTGGTGGACACAGAGGATTTTCGAGACCTTATGTTCGTCGCAGTGCCCCAGTACCAGATGCCCAGTCGGCACTACTTCTCAAAGAAAGGTGTGCCTGCGCTCCACCAGCATGTCGCACACAACATCACCGCTTCTTTGAGAAACTCTGTGTGTGACACTGTGCATTTCACCACAGACACTTGGACGAGTAGGCATGGACAGGGGCGTTACATGTCACTGACTGAGCACTGGGTAACTATGGTGACAGCAGGACAAGGGGCTGCTGTCCAAGTCTTGCCATCCCCACGAGTTGTGCGTCAATCCTCTAAATCTCAAAGTTCCTCCACTGCTTCTGCCTCCTCAACCTCCTCTCGGTCCTCCATCTGCACCCAAAGTCTGTCTGATCATGCCACAAGCTTTCTAACTGCGCAGAAGGGATCCTGCACACCTCCTTACTATGCTGGCAGTAGGGCTCAACGTCATCAGGCGGTTTTTACTTTGAAATGTCTGGGAAATGTGAGTCACACAGCTGAGCAGTTGTGGTCAGCTCTGGAGAACCAATTTCATGAATGGTTGTCTCCACTGGACCTGAAACCAGGGAAGGCCGTGTGCGACACTGCTGCAAACCTGGGTGCGGCCCTTCACCGGGGCAATGTCACACACGTGCCTTGTATGGCCCACGTGTTGAACCTGGTTGTCCAGCAATTTTAAGCCCACTATCCCGGACTAGATGGCCTTCTGCAGAGGACACGGTCGCTGTGTGCTCACTTCTGCCGTTCGCATCCCGCAGCTCAGCGACTTACATCTCTACAGAAGTCGTTGGGCCTGCCACTTCACCGGCTAAAATGCGATGTGCCTACCCGGTGGAATTCAACTCTGCACATGTTGCAGCGACTGTGGCAGCACCTACAAGCCCTGGTGCAATACGTTCTGACGTATAGCCTGGGCCAACGAGATCCAGAGGTGGGGCAAATCACGCTGGAGGAGTGGTCTCAGATCAGGGACCTATGCACCCTTCTGCACAGTTTTGAAATGGCGACGAAGATGTTTAGTGCTGATGTTGCCATTATCAGCATGACTATTCCGGTGATTTACATGCTGGAGCACATGTTAAACAGAATTCGGAGTCAGGTGGTGGCACAAGAGGAGGTGGAGGAAGTAGAGTAGGAGGAGTTGTATGCGGAAGGGCTAACATCTGCAAGGTCCAGACGGTCGGCAGCACCAAGGCGGCAGGCATGTGAGGGTGGGGGAGATGGTCTTACCATGGCACATGGTAGCAGCCAAACTAGTGAGGAAGGTGCAGGAGCCCAGGAAGAAGTGGAGGACGAACTGATGGAAGACTCATCAGATGAGGGAGACCTTGATTGCTAGAACCTTGCTCTTAGGTTTTTTCCTTTGCTGGTCACATGACCTTGTTGGCCTATTTAATCCTGCTCCGCCCTTCTGGCTTTGCTGGACTTCATTGTATAACTACTTTCTAGCTAGCCTGTGCTCTGTATCTAACTCTGTTAGTTTGCTTGGTCTACGGACCTCTATGTTCTATATATTTTGTTTGTTCGTCTGTCTGCTACTATTTCTGTTAGGAGGTGTCCCATTTTCCTCCCAGTCCTTAGTACTTGTAGGGATTCCTTCCCCACATCTATAGGTCTCCGTACAGACTAGCTTAGGACTTTAGCAGGTCTGATCGCAGGATCAGGTTCCCTGTTACATCGTAGGGATTCAGTTGAGTTCTATCGTAGGGACAGATCTCCTCTCTTTCCTTAGCTCTGGTAGCAGAACATAACAGTAAGTCCAGCCTGCAAATTCTCTAAGGAAAGATTTTTCTGTTCCATCATGGTGTCGGTTCAGTATTTGGCTCATCGCCTGCAGGGACTCTCTCTGGAGGTGGCCGAGCTCCGTCAGCACGTGAGTAACTGTCCTGGAGCACATTTCTTGGAGCCTAAGGTATGTTAGCCGGATTTATTTTTTGGTGAACACCGAGAATTTTTTTCATGTAAAAATGCTTGCTTATTGTATTTTCGTTTGAGACCCAAGTCCTCTGGGGATGAATCCCAGCGCATAGGGTTCATAATGTCACTTTTGCGCAAAGAGCCTCAGGAGTGGGCCTTTTCTTTGCAACCTAGTGATACATGCTTCAGATCAGTGGATAGTTTTTTTTCTGCTTTGGGACTATTATATGATGATCCTGACCGTGTCGCATCAGCTGAGACTGAGTTGAGACGTTTGAAACAGGGATCAGGTGATGTGGAAAAATATTGTACTCATTTCCGTCGTTGGTCTACTCAAACAGGGTGGAACGATTCTGCTCTGAAAAGTCTATTTCTTGCTGGGCTCAATGAAAGGGTTAAAGACCTGCTAATTGCTTATCCTACACCTGAAGATTTGCAACAGGCTATGCAATTAGCTATACGGGTGGATAGGAGACTGCGTGCAAGGGTTAATGAGAGCAAATCCTCTGCTATGTCAGTTTCTGGTTATGAGAATGTGTGTACTAACAGTGGTGAACCGATGGAGATTGGATCGGTGGCACCTCGCTCTCAAGAAAAAGACCATAGATTTTCTGAAGGCTTGTGTTTCTATTGCGGAAAATCTGGTCATTTGATTAAAGGCTGTGAGCTTCGTATGAAGAAGGAAAAAAAAATGGTCAGTCATGCCCGTATTGCCTGTTTAAATTCCAAGGGTGTATTTTTAGCTGCTTCCACGATTGCTCAGGAAAAATTAATGGAATTTCGGGTGTTTGTTGATTGTGGGTCTACTCTGAATGTAATTGATGGGGGATTCTTGGAAAGACTCAATTTAAAACCCGAACCTTTATCATCCCCCATTGCTGTGGTTTCTGTGGATGGCTCCCCTTTGAAGAATATTACTCTCAAGGTCTGTGAATTTCCTCTCACTATTAATGGTGTTCACCATGAGAAATTGGATTTGGTAGTTTTGAATAACTTGCCTTCTCCAGTAATATTGGGATTGCCCTGGTTAAAATTTCACAATCCTGTACTGGATTGGTCTACAAGTGAAATTAAATCCTGGAGCCATAAATGTTATGACAATTGTTGTAACGGGCGTATTGCAGCTTTGGATAGGGGAGAATTGCCTGTTCCTATTCAGGATTTTTGGAGAGTTTTTTCTGAGAAGGAATCGCAGGTTTTACCTCCCCATAGAGACTATGATTGTTCTATTGAATTTGTCCCTGGAGCGACTCTTCCTAAAAGTCGTTTATTTAACCTTACTATTCCTGAGAGGAAGGCTTTGGAGGAATACATACAGACAAGTTTGGCCGCCGGTCACATTAGGCCCTCTAAGTCTCCTGTGGCGGTTGGATTTTTTTTTGTAAAAAAAAAGGACGGCGGTTTACGTCCTTGTCTGGATTTTCGTGAGATTAACAAAATTACTGTACGCAATCCTTACCCACTGCCATTGATTCCTGATCTGTTTAAGCAGTTAATGGGGGCCAAGTGGTTCTCTAAAATTGACCTTAAGGGGGCATACAATCTGTTGCGCATGAAGGAGGGTGACGAATGGAAGACTGCTTTTAACACTCCTGTGGGTCATTTTGAGAATCTGGTTATGCCTTTTGGTCTTACTAATGCTCCTGCATTTTTCCAGAATCTTATTAATGACATCCTTAGACCTTTGATCGGCAAAAATGTGGTTGTGTATTTGGATGACATTTTGATTTATTCGCCGGATCTGGAGTCTCATTGGCGGAGCGTACGTGAGGTATTACAGTTATTAATGGACAATTCGCTTTTTGCTAAGCTGGAGAAATGTGAGTTCGCTGTACAGAGAATTAGTTTTTTGGGTTACATTATCCCCAGCGAAGGTTTTGAGATGGACCCGGTTAAAGTTCAAGCTGTACAGGAATGGCCTAGGCCTATTGGTTTGAAATCGATACAGAGGTTTTTAGGTTTCGCCAATTATTACAGAAAATTCATAAAAAAATTTTCTAGTATTGTCAAACCTCTGACCGATCTCACCAGGAAAGGTGCTGATGCGGTTCAGTGGTCTTCTGAGGCCATTGAAGCTTTTGTGTATCTCAAGGAGAGGTTCACCTCTGCTCCCATCCTTATGCAGCCTGATGTGACTAAGCCGTTTTTGGTTGAGGTTGATGCTTCCTCTGTGGGGGTTGGCGCAGTATTGTCTCAGGATAACGGGGATGGATTACATCCCTGTGCCTTTTTTTCAAAAAAATTTTCGGAGACTAAACTGAATTACGATATTGGTAATCGGGAATTATTGGCTATTAAACTCGCATTTGAACACTGGCGCCACTTCTTGGAAGGTGCGGAATTTCCCGTTCAGGTTCTTACGGATCATAAAAATCTGATATATCTTGATGCTGCCAAGCGTCTGAATGCCCGTCAGGCTAGGTGGGCACTGTTTTTCTCGCGGTTTAATTTCTCCGTTACTTACATCCCTGGTACTAAGAATGTTAAGGCGGATGCCTTGTCTCGCAGTTTTTCTCCCATAGTCGGTGCTGAGAAAGAGGAGAACATTTTACAAGAAGGTGTTGTGATAGCTGCTTTGGACTCCGTTTTGGAAGATGAGATTCTTAAAGCACAGGAGAATGCCCCATCTAACACTCCTCATGGGAGGTTGTTTGTGCCTGGGACCTTTAGGAGAGATTTGTTTGTTGAGTGTCACGAATCTCGGTTGGCAGGTCATCCCGGAATCTCTGAGACCAAGAGACTGGTGGGTCGCAGTTTTTGGTGGCCTGGATGGCAGAAGGAAGTCATTAAGTGGGTGCGTCAATGTACTATATGTGCTAGATCTAAGTCCTCACATACTCCTGCTGCGGGGTTGCTTTGTCCTTTGGAGGTTCCCAGTGCTCCTTGGACACATTTGGCTATGGACTTTATAACTGACCTTCCCCCCTCTGAGGGTTTTACTGGCATCTGGGTGGTCGTGGACCGTTTTAGCAAGATGTGTCACTTGGTTCCCTTCGTCAAACTGCCCTGCGCTAAAACTCTCGCTAAGGCCTTTGTCAAGGAAATTGTCAGACTTCATGGCGTTCCTACTGACATTGTTTCTGATAGGGGTCCTCAGTTCGTGGCTCGTTTTTGGCGTGCCTTTTGTGACAGGTTGGGAGTTCATTTGTCGTTCTCGTCCGGATATCATCCTGAATCTAATGGCCAGACAGAAAGGAAAAACCAGGATGTTGAGCAGTTCTTGCGTTGTTTTGTGGCAGACAATCAAGAGGGGTGGTCTGAGTTTCTGCCACTTGCTGAATTTGCTCTGAACAATCATACATCTTCTTCTGCTGGTTGTTCGCCTTTTTTTTGTTGTTCTGGGAGACATCCGTCGTTTGGGTCGTTCTCCAAGTTGGGATCTGCCGTGCCTGAGGAGGAGAATTTTTCCGGTGATTTGGAGAGAGTTTGGACAGATGTGCGTGGTAATCTTCAGGAGGCCAACAGAAAATCTAAAGACTACTTTGATAGGAAACGACAGGAGGTTTTGTTCGCTGTTGGTGACATGGTTTGGTTGTCCTCTAGGAATCTGCGGTTGAGGATTCCTTCTAAGAAATTGGGTCCCAAGTTTGTAGGGCCCTTTAAGGTGCTTCAGGTTGTCAACCAATCTGCTGTTAGGTTGGAGGTTCCTACCTCCTGGAGAATTAATCCGGTATTTCATGTCTCTCTGTTAAAAAAAGCTGTTGTGTCGGATGGTGACGCCTCTGCCTCTGTTCCTCCGGTGGTGGAGGACGGGGAATATGAAATTTCTCGCATCCTTAACTCTAGACGGTATAGAGGTAGTTTGCAGTATCTTATGGCCTGGAAAGGTTTCGGACCCGAGGATAAATCTTGGGTGAGGTCAGATGATGTTTCCGCGTCCAGACTTATCAGAGCGTTTCACAGGAGATTTCCTGATAAGCCTGGTCCTAGGGGATCCGGAGGATCCTCTTAGAAGGGGGGGTACTGTTAGAACCTTGCTCTTAGGTTTTTTCCTTTGCTGGTCACATGACCTTGTTGGCCTATTTAATCCTGCTCCGCCCTTCTGGCTTTGCTGGACTTCATTGTATAACTACTTTCTAGCTAGCCTGTGCTCTGTATCTAACTCTGTTAGTTTGCTTGGTCTACGGACCTCTATGTTCTATATATTTTGTTTGTTCGTCTGTCTGCTACTATTTCTGTTAGGAGGTGTCCCATTTTCCTCCCAGTCCTTAGTACTTGTAGGGATTCCTTCCCCACATCTATAGGTCTCCGTACAGACTAGCTTAGGACTTTAGCAGGTCTGATCGCAGGATCAGGTTCCCTGTTACATCGTAGGGATTCAGTTGAGTTCTATCGTAGGGACAGATCTCCTCTCTTTCCTTAGCTCTGGTAGCAGAACATAACATTGATCACATTTCTGTTGTGCGAGGTTGGGGGGAGAGGACAGAGGAAGGAAGCATGATTGTTACCTCGCCACCAACACAACAGGGACTTGGTGCTCCTGGATGCGCAAGACACATGAGTGCCTTATTGCTGCACTACCTGCAACATGACCCTCAGATTGTCAGAATTAGAAGTTTTCCTGACTACTGGGTTGCCACACTCTTAGATCCCCCACACTCTTCGATCAACCTTTTCATTTTAATAAAGAACAAAAAAATGGTCATTTTTGAAATTATAAGCATTAGCAGGTAATTAGAAACTGAAATCAAACAGTTTTCAACTCAAAACTTTATTCTAGGTGATGTTACATTTGCACATAGGACCCCTTGTTCGAAAGGAGCTTCTGAACTTTCTCGTCCATTGAATTTGTCAGGTTTTGGATGGTTTCTGCTTCAATTGTTTTGCATGAGGACAGAATACCCTCCCAGAGCTGTTGCTTAGATGTGAACTGCCTCCCGCCATCATAGACACTCCTTTTGATGATGCTCCAGAGGTTCTGAATGGGGTAGAGGTTAAGGGAGCATGGGGGTCACACCATAAGTTTGTCCCCTTTTATGCCCATATCAGCCAGTGATGCAGATGTTTTATGTGCAGCATGAGACGGTGCATTATCATCCATGAAAATGATCTTGCTGTGGAATACACGGTTCTTCTTCTTGAATCATGGCAGGAAGTTCTGTTTGAGATACTCCACATACATTATGGAGTTCATCTTTACCCCTTCAGGGATCCTAAAGGGGCCGAAAATCTCTCTCTCCATGATTCCAGCCCAAAACATTACTCCGCCTCCTCCTTGTTGGCGCTGTAGCCGTGTTTGCGTGGGGTGTCCATCAACCAGCCATCCTCCACTCCATCCATCTGGACCATCGAGCGTTGCACGGCACTCATCCGTGAACAAAACAGTTTTGAAGTCAGTCTTCATGTATTGTTTGGCCCACTGGAGCCGTTTCTGCTTGTGTGCAGTGGATAGAGGAGGTCGACAGGATGGCTTAGGAACAGCTGCAAACCTCTGAAGGACCCAGCATCTTGTTGTTCGGGGGACGTTGGAGGCACCAGCAGCTTCAAAAACTTGTCTGCTGCTATGACAAGGCTTTTTTGCCACTGCTCTTTTAACCTGATGTAATTGCCTGTAGGAAAGAGTCCTCAATTTGCCCTTATCAGCACGCACACATGTGTACTGTGAATCAGCTGCATACTTCTTGATTGCCAAGACACTTCATCCTGATCATCGCACAATGTTGATTGTAGTCATGCCTTGACCTAAACACTCCACAATTTGTTGCTTCTCAGCAGCCGACATGTCCTTTTTCTTTCCCATTTTGGCAGAAAATGTAGGCTGCTTAATAATGTGGGACAGCCTTCTTAAGTAGTCTTGTCTTTCATTGGACACACCTGCCAAACTAATTAGCACATGTGTCTGCAATTGCTTACAGTGATATAAAGAGCCCTGACACACATCACCATCAATGAGTTTAACTGACAAACAAAAAAATTCTTCCCTTATCACTCCTAAACACTTATTGCATAATAATTTGGAACACAGTGTACTTGTGCTTTTCCACAAAGCACCAGTAGTTCACGTAGTGAATCTTACAGTTTTAACTTGCTAACCGTGGTCTGTATGGAGTTGTTCAATAAAGGGCCCAAAATTAAGATAACATAGACGGGAGAGGTCTCTATGAATATGAATTCCTAAGTATTTGATACCCTGTGAGGGCCAGGCAAAGGGAAAGTTGGACTGGATGGAATCCTGTATGGATTTGGGGAGGGAGACATCGAGGGCCCCAGACCTCACTGCATTGATTTTAAAATTTGACCATGTAACAAAGTGATCTATTTCAGCCATAACAGCAGGGATGGATATATGTGATTGAGTGATATATACTAGGACATCATCAGCAAATAGAGAGCACTTGTACTCGGTGCCTCCCACCTCAATCCACCTAATATTGGGGTTATGGCGAATTGATGAGAGCAGGTGCTCCGTCACTAGGATGTATAAGAGAGGGGACAGAGGGCATACCTGCCTTGTCCCATTGGTGATTATGAAAGGTGATGAAAATGTTCTGACGCGCCCCCTTGGTTTGGGGACACCCGGAGCCGGACCCTTTTTGGTGGATGCTGGTGGTTGTAGTCTCTGTGGCAGCGACCCGGTTCCGTGGCTCAGGGCGGTCCAACTAGTGGCGGTACTATTTATGTGGTTTTGATGTTTAAATGTCCAACTACGCCACCCGTGGATTGCGGTCAGAGTGAACCGCCGCTGCAGGGCAGACCGCTGAGGCTGGTGTTGTGGGTGCAGCAGAGCATAGTATAACTCCCCATGGGAGGAGTATAGCCTCAGGGCAGTGTATGCAGAGGATGGGGGTGATGGTGCAGGGCAGCAGCAGTAACGACACGTAGTCAGTGATGCAGTCGATGGCCTTTACTCACAGTTCTTATTATCCAGACCACTTCTGCAGGTAACGGCTGCCCACGTCATACTGTGCTCACCAGGTGAGGGGCTCAGACAACTCCCAGATAACTTTGGAGCGCTTCACAGGACCCCCTTTGTGTGTCCTTTGTCTGGCCTTTCTTACCAACACTTCTGTCCGGCTGCCGCGGGCCTCCTCTTGGTAAACTTGGCGCCAGTTTCCCTGACCCTATGTGGTGCCTTCCTAGCGGGTGTAGCGAGGGGCTGCGCCACATAAAATGTCACAGCCTCCGGTTTCAAGCTGAGGGTCGTTTCCCGCCTCCACTAGTTTCGGGGACTGGTCTCCCCCTTTGGCCTGACCCCTCCACGCAGGTGGATTCGGGCGTGCGGTGGTGACTCGCCCATCCGCACCCCTGGGATCCCTTCGTTCCTCGTTCCTGGAGCCTTCTCCGCTCCTCTTCCTTCCTTCTCCCTCTTCCAGGCCTGGGCCTTTGTTACTAGGCCCGCCTCCGGAGCAGAGCTCATGCAGAGCCCCTGCTCCCTGTCACTTCTGCTCAGACTTCTCTGCACTGAACTAAGATGGTGCCCACCTTTTATACCCCCTTCTCAATGAACCCAGGAACTGCTTCCTCCCTGCTCCTGCACTACAGGGTTCCCCTTCCTCAGTGTTCCCTCCCCCCAATCCAGCCACTGACAGGGACTGTCGTGCCCATCTCAGGGGCATATTGGTCGCCCTGCCCCATGACTATGTGGTGTAATGCATGCAGGTGTCGGGGTCCTGATCCACACTCTATCCTTACCTGAGAGTGAGATATCACACCTCTGGGTGAGGTGCAATACCTCTGTAGCAACCGAGCCCTCGGGGTGCTACAGTTCCATTTATCTTTAGCCTATGTGACGTATTGCGATACAGGGCCGTGATTTTGGCTATAAAAGGGTCCCCTAGACCCCTACCCCAAGCTTTTTAAGAGAATAATATATGGCGTGCCAGGAGACTCTATGGAATGCTTTCTCAGCATCCAACGAGATTATCTAATTACAAATTTTTAACTGCATCTAGCCCAGGAAATACTTTGTGCCTAGTAGCAGTGTCTGCTAGTCAGCGGATTATCCCAGCTGTTAAGCAAGCTGCACCACCTGTAGTTTGCACACTTAATTTTTTCAAAGGAAATGCTTCAGGACTCCGGGACACTCAGTGAAGAGCATCAGGAGGCACCCCAAGGCATAGGGGCATAGGGGCTGGGACTGGCGGTAGGATGCTTATAAAAGCTTTCTAACTGCAGCAGCTTTAGTGGACGCTACTGGAGCTGGAATTACGCGGCTGCGGGCATGAGACTTGCCCTCCAATAGATCCTTGCAAAAGGATTTAAAGTGTATTCATTCAAATTAGAGAGACAATTTAAATTAAAAAGCTTAGACCTGCCTCCACCACAGGGGGGCTCGCTCGACCCACCAGCAGACAGGCACCAGTATTGGGAAAGGAGGGCTGGCCGTCAGGGTCCACCGCGGCTCTGGCACAAACCTGGCGACACGGAGGTGGCACGGGCAGGAACGGACTGGCCGTGTCGGCTTCTCACTTTTGGGATTTTAGAAGGGCATGACATGTCTATATCTGTGTCTCCCCCTCCTTTTACTCCTCCACCTCTTTTCTATTCACATGACTATATGTACTTGTCACTTTTCCATGTGTTAGTTATGTCTTATGAGCAGTTTGTCTGCTTTTGGACACCTTTGAAGGTGTTTTCTATGTGTTTCTATGTGTTTTTTGTTTGCCTGCCATTGGTTTTAACGGTGTTCGAAGATGTTCGACGAACAGTTCGTCGAACAGTTCGGCGAACACAAGGGTGTTCGATGAACTGAACCAAACTCGAACACTACGAGGGTGGCTCAACACTAATCACTAGTTCTGCACCCAGTAAACTAAGTGACACATTTCTGGAATCAGGGTCTCTATTCCTACATTATGCTGATCTCAAATAAGGTCGCAAAAATCTGATGGTCCCTTAAAGATACATTTGGAAGACTCTATTGTAGGGGGGCAGCCCCTTTCAGCCTAACAACGGAATTGCACTATGACTTTAAGCGACAATGCTCCCCTCTGATTTGTGCGCACTTGGACTTGTCCTTTCTTCCCAGCAGCTTTCGGTGTGTTGCTTTGGACTAGAAGCAGGAGACCTTCGTCTAAGGATACAGATCTGTGAGTATGACACCAGTGTTCAACTGTGTTTGGGTTTAGAGTAGGTTCCACTAGTTAGGGCGCTGTAGCAGCGCGGCCCAATTATTGAATGCCAGGTAGGAATTGTTTATTTTGTTTGTATTGAACCTTGCATTGCAATAACTGGAGCACAGCTTGTGTGACATTCTCCAGCTATCTCTTCTTATATCCATTATTGTTATTTTCATTACAATGACTGGTACTCTTATCTTCTGGCATATAATCCTCAATAACGCAATAAAGTCAATGTATTATTTTTTCCTCCTTGTTTATTGTACTGTATTTATATCCTGTGCTACGGTGTCATTCAGGCACTGAAAGTGGCTCTGTGAGCAGGGTGCAGTCACAGAGATGGAGGTGGCCAACAGCAATGGTGGTGTTGTTAATGTGAGTACCGCAGGCAATGGTGGAACCCCTGCAAGGGTGCTCCCTTTGAGCTTGTTGTTTAGTGTGCTGCCCAAATTTGATGGCCAGAATATGCCACTGTCCGACTGGGTGACCAGATTGTAGAGTGCTGCTAAGATTTATAATGTCAGCCCAGAGCTACAAGTGGAGATCACTCTGGCCACCCTGAAGGGTGAGGACCACAGAAACGTCTTCCCGCAACCCAGAGGCATAGCTAGGGTTTTGGTTCGGGGGGGCGAAACTTATGAGTGGACCCCTAACCAGGTAATCCTGATTACAACTATAGTGACGCACCCAGATACTGGATGTAGGAGAACCTCAGCAGATGACCGCACTGTTACTATAAATAATCTCTATACAAAGACCAGCACTGATATTACCACCATATGGTGACATATATTGATAGATGCCAATCCTGAAGAACATATAAGAGATCACAGCACAGTTATATATAGTACCTTACAGCTAACGTTCTTTCTGATTAAAATGCTCACTTTTCCCGCTGATACCCCAATACTGAGCCTCTACTGACGTATGTGTCCCTTTTACTGCACCTGCTGTGAGCCCTCTAGATGGTAAAACAAACCTCTAAAATAAAATATAGTAATGCCGTTTGCAACTGCCCTAGAAAACAGTGCCCACATTGTGCCCCCTAGAAAGTAATAGTGCACTCTGTTTGCCCCTTTGACAGTCATAATAACTAGAGATGAGCGTTGTTCTACTCGAACTGTTCGCCAATCTCAAATTCGAGCTGTTTTGGGCGGTGTTCGAGCCGGTCGGCGAACACGAACAATTTGAGAAAAATTCGGCTGTTCGAGGTTATGTTCGATAACTGTTCGTGCACCAAAATCATAACTGGATTTTTTCTCAGTAATGATGAAAATTAATGTTAATACGCAGTTTGAGTGTACAGCGGGGCGGGGGGAGGGGCAGGGGATGGATCTCTGCAGGAACAATGAAGATCTCCATTTTTTTTTCTCTTTCCCGCATTTGCAGTGGGGAGGTGCAATCTGTCAGCCTATCAGCAGCGCACACACGGAGCGAAGTGCTTTTTTTCACACAAGCAAGGGCATGTGTGATTGGCAGTGTATGTCACATGTCCTTGCCCTATAAGACCAAGCCATTTTCCCCGTCGCCACCATTTTCTCACTGCTGCAGCTGCGTGTTAGACGGCACCGCTGTTGCTGTGTGTGCTATACCTTGTTAATTTCAAGCCAATTTTCGCACAAATATACAGATAGCTTGGGAGTAGGGAATAGTTGTGATTGCAGTCCTTTTAAGGACTAGGTTACAGCATTTCCTACGACTTTTATCAGGCAGGTCTGTGCTCTTAAATAGATAGATTGTGGGAGTAAAGACTAATTGTAATTGGAGTCCTTTTCAGGACTAGGTTACATCAGTTCCTATCAGTTTTTGCCAGGCAGGTCTGTGCCAGTGCTGTGCAAGTTTTTTTCACAGCATTTGGCTGAATCTAGCAAAGCTAATCCTTTTTGGCCTATTGCAGAGTGTGTTAGTCAGTGGAGTAGCCTATCTGTGTTGCAAGATATACCACCTGTGTATAGAATACCAATTTTTTTACTGCACCTAGTGAAGTAAAATCTTTTGGGCATAGCATCATTCTATTAGTCCATCTATACTGACCTCCATCAGGTTGCAAACTGAATATAATTTTTTTCTGCATCTAGCTCTGAAAAAATATTTGGGCTTCTAGCAGTGTGTGGGACTTGGTCTATTAGTCCATCTATACTGACCTCCATCAGGTTGCAAATTAAAAATAATTTTTTTCTGCATCTAGCTCTGAAAAAATATTTGGGCTTCTAGCAGTGTGTGGGACTTGGTCTATTAGTCCATCTATACTGACCTCCATCAGGTTGCAAATTAAAAATAATTTTTTTCTGCATCTAGCTCTGAAAAAATATTTGGGCTTCTAGCAGTGTGTGGGACTTGGTCTATTAGTCCATCTATACTGACCTCCATCAGGTTGCAAATTGAATAAAAAAATTTTCTGCATCTAGCTCTGAAAAAATATTTGGGCTTCTAGCGGTGTGTGGGACTTGGTCTATTAGTCCATCTATAATGACCTCCATCAGGTTGCAAATTAAAAATAATTTTTTTCTTCATTTAGCTCTGAAAAAATATTTGGGCTTCTAGCAGTGTGTGGGACTTGTTCTATTAGTCCTTCTATACTGACCTCCAGCAGGTTGCAAATTGAATATAATTTTTTTCTGCATCTAGCTCTGAAAAAATATTTGGGCTTCTAGCGGTGTGTGGGACTTGGTCTATTAGTCCATCTATACTGACCTCCATCAGGTTGCAAATTAAAAATATTTTTTTTCTGCATCTAGCTCTGAAACAATATTTGGGCTTCTAGCAGTGTGTGGGACTTGGTCTATTAGTCCATCTATACTGACCTCCATCAGGTTGCAAATTAA
Source organism: Phyllobates terribilis (assembly GCF_046119375.1). Lineage (NCBI taxonomy): Eukaryota > Metazoa > Chordata > Amphibia > Anura > Dendrobatidae > Phyllobates > Phyllobates terribilis. The sequence continues at coordinate 51,529,193 of NW_027362773.1, forward strand.
AAATAATTTTTTTCTTCATTTATCTCTGAAAAAATATTTGGGCTTCTAGCAGCGTGTGGGACTTGTTCTATTAGTCCATCTATACTGACCTCCATCAGGTTGCAAATTAAAAATAATTTTTTTCTGCATCTAGCTCTGAAAAAATATTTGGGCTTCTAGCAGTGTGTGGGACTTGGTCTATTAGTCCATCTATACTGACCTCCATCAGGTTGCAAATTAAAAATAATTTTTTTCTGCATCTAGCTCTGAAAAAATATTTGGGCTTCTAGCGGTGTGTGGGACTTGGTCTATTAGTCCATCTATACTGACCTCCATCAGGTTGCAAATTAAAAATAATTTTTTTCTGCATCTAACCCAGCCAATAGTTTTGGCCTAATACCACAGTTTGGCCACTCAGCTCTGCTCGGTTACCATCCATTATTTTTTTGTGCAAACAACTCCAGAGTTGTGAATTAGTTAACCACCAAAATGAGTGGAAAAAGGCCTGCTGCTGGTGGAAAGGGGAATAGGCGTGTTGGGAAGGGGAAAAAAGGTTGTGTCCGTGGGGTAGGTGCAGAAGAAAGACCATCTTCCAGCCAAACTAAAATGTATACTTCTTTTAGCGGACAATGTGATAAGATCCCTTTCTTACGGCCACGCCAATCGCTACAAATTCCAGATGAGGCACAAAAACAGCAGGTGCTTCAACGGATATCAAGTGCTCCTTTAAGTGGGCTCTCCTCCACATCAACTTCAACATCACAAATACTCCAGTCCTCAAAGGTGTCACCCAAATCGCACTTGCTTCCTCACAGCTCCCAAATCTCCAGCTGCCCGTCTGAGTATGAGGTAGAACAGATGGTTGAGTCTGCAGAGCTGTTTACTCATACTATAGCCTGGGAATCAGAGGTCGACTCCAGACTTCTGTGAATCCAGACGAGGAAATGATCTGCACTGATGCCCAGAATCTTTATGAGTCGGATCCAGGACCAGACGCAGAAGGTTCTGACCATAATGTAGACCCTCATTCCCAAACTGTAACTCCTGTTGGTGGAGACAATGAGGAAGACGATGATAAGACTCAAATACCTGATTGGAGCGACAACTTTAGTTTTTTGTCAGGGCAGGAACAGGTTGGCTCTGAGGACGACGGGTGTGATAACGCACAGGGTGATGATGATGAGGTCGGAGATCCCACTTACTGTCAACCCACAGTCAGCCAAGAGATGAGGTCAGCAGAGGAGGTGGAGGAAGATGCTAGTGACGATGAGGTCAGGTTGCGCCTTCCTGGACAGAGACATAGTACTGGAAGCACGTCAACAACTGCATCCTCAAACACAACTCTGCCTCTCACCACAAGTCGTGGTGGCTCTTCAGGTCGCATGGGTGCTAAGCCTTGCATAGCCTGGGCATTTTTTCAGATCGATAAAGATGACCCAACTCGTGTTATCTGTAACATTTGTCAGCAAAAGCTAAGTAGAGGCCAAAAAATACATAGTTTGAGTACTTCATGCATGAACCGGCACATGGACATGAAGCATAAGTTGCAGTGGGAAGCTCAGTGTGCTACAATGCGGTCTAGCCGGCCGGGCCAACCACCGTCTGCCATATCTTGTGCATCCGCGGCCTCTTCATCCTCTGTGACTGGGGGACAGCAGTCACACCTGTTTTGGGGCGCAGACCTGCCACCTCTTTACCCGCAACAGCCAGCGTGATTGGCAGGTCATCATTTTCTTTGGAGGTGGTAACACCAGCTGGTCTTGAGCGCTGTCCGACATCGATAGCACCACCTTTGGATCAAGGCAACCTAACATGTCCGCCTGCATCTTCCTCACAGACCGGCAGTTTGCCGGGGACACCCTTATCAACCCCGTCTAAGCACAATAGCCAGCCCTCGGTCCCTCAGATGTGGACAAGTAAAAGACCATTTCCTCCTAGCCATGAGAAAGCTAAGAGGTTGAATTTCACCATCTGCAAGCTCTTGGCTACAGAAATGCTGCCTTTCCGCCTGGTGGACACAGAGGATTTTCGAGACCTTATGTCCGTCGCAGTGCCCCAGTACCAGATGCCCAGTCGGCACTACTTCTCAAAGAAAGGTGTGCCTGCGCTCCACCAGCATGTCGCACACAACATCACCGCTTCTTTGAGAAACTCTGTGTGTGACAGGGTGCATTTCACCACAGACACTTGGACGAGTAGGCATGGACAGGGGCGTTACATGTCGCTGACTGGGCACTGGGTAACTATGGTGACAGCAGGACAAGGGGCTGCTGTCCAAGTCTTGCCGTCCCCACGAGTTGTGCGTCAATCCTCTTTATGTCAAAGTTCCACCACTGCTTCTGCCTCCTCAACCTCCTCTCGGTCTTCCACCTGCACCCAAAGCCTGTCTGGTCATGCCACAAGCTTTCTAACTGCGCAGAAGGGATCCTGCACACCTCCTTACTATGCTGGCAGTAGGGCTCAACGTCATCAGGCGGTTTTTACATTGAAATGTCTGGGAAATGTGAGTCACACAGCTGAGGAGTTGTGGTCAGCTCTGGAGAACCAATTTCATGAATGGTTGTCTCCACTGGACCTGAAACCAGGGAAGGCCGTGTGCGACAATGCTGCAAACCTGGGTGCGGCCCTTCGCCGGGGCAATGTCACACACGTGCCTTGTATGGCTCACGTGTTGAACCTGGTTGTCCAGCAATTTTTAGCCCACTATCCCAGACTAGATGGCCTTCTGCAGAGGGCACGGTCGCTGTGTGCTCACTTCCACCGTTCGCATCCCGCAGCTCAGCGACTTACATCTCTACAGAAGTCGTTGGGCCTGCCACTTCACCGGCTAAAATGCGATGTGCCTACCCGGTGGAATTCAACTCTGCACATGTTGCAGCGACTGTGGCAGCACCGACAAGCCCTGGTGCAATACATTCTGACGTATAGCCTGGGCCAACGAGATTCAGAGGTGGGGCAAATCACGCTGGAGGAGTGGTCTCAGATCAGGGACCTATGCACCCTTCTGCACAGTTTTGAAATGGCGACGAAGATGTTTAGTGCTGACGATGCCATTATCAGCATGACTATTCCGGTGATTTACATGCTGGAGCACATGTTAAACAGAATTCGGAGTCAGGTGGTGGCACAAGAGGAGGTGGAGGAAGTAGAGGAGGAGGAGTTGTATGCGGAAGGGCTAACATCTGCAAGGTCCAGACGGTCGGCAGCACCAAGGCGGCAGGCATGTGAGGGTGGGGGTGATGGTTTTACCAGGGCGCATGGTAGCAGCCAAACTAGTGAGGAAGGTGCAGGAGCCCAGGAAGAAGTGGAGGACGAACTGATGGAAGACTCATCAGCTGAGGGAGACCTTGATCACATTTCTGTTGTGCGAGGTTGGGGGGAGAGGACAGAGGAAGGAAGCATGATTGTTACCTCGCCACCAACACAACAGGGACTTGGTGCTCCTGGATGCGCAACACACATGAGTGCCTTCTTGCTGCACTACCTGCAACATGACCCTCGAATTGTGAGAATTAGAAATAATCCTGACTACTGGGTTGCCACACTGTTAGATCCCCGGTACAAAAGTAAATTTGCAGAAATTATTCCTGCCATAGAAAGGGATGCACGCATGCAGGAGTATCAGCAGAGACTGTTGCAGAATCTTACATGTGCTTTTCCACAAAATACCAGTGGTGCACGTAGTGAATCTCACAGTTCCAACTTGCCAACCGTGGGACCGTCAAGTGTTCAGCACTCAAACCGTGACAGAACCACAGTATCTGCTGGTAACATCAATTTTGCGGAATCATTTCACCACTTTTTTAGCCCATCCTTTGCAAGGCCACAGGAGACAAGAAGTCTGACACATAGTCAATGCCTAGAGACGATGGTACAGGAGTATCTCCAAGTAAACATTGAAGCCACGACTGTGTCACTGGACCCTTGCTCTTTTTGGGCTTCCAATCTGGATAAATGGCCGGAGCTAGCCACTTACGCCTTGGAGATCTTGTCATGCCCCGCAGCCAGCGTTCTGTCTGAACGTGTGTTCAGCGCTGCTGGTGGTGTGCTGACAGATAAGCGCACGCGGCTCTCCACTGATAATGTAGACAGACTCACGTTCATAAAGATGAACAAATCATGGATCCGAAATGACTTTTCTACCCCTGTGTCATCCTGGGGAGAGTAAAAGCTTGATGATTGGTTAAAATCACCCTACCAACCATTTTAAGCTTTCAAATTACTAATCATGTTTATCTGTATCTTGACTGGAAAATAATTTGGGCTTTGTAGCAGTGTGCAGCACTGATCCTATTAGGCCATCTATACTAAAGCTTCACCAGATTTAAAATTAAAAATAATTTTTAGCTGCATCTAGCCCGGAAAATAATTTTGGGGCTCCGAGATGCGCAAGGCACATAAGTGCCTTCTTGCTGCACTACCTGCAGCATGACCCTCATATTGTCAGAATTCGAAGTAATCATGACTACTGGGTTGCCACACTCTTAGATCCCCCAAACTTTTCGATCAACCTTTTCATTTTAATAAAGACCAAAAAAATTGTCATTTTTGAAATTATAAGCATTAGCAGGTTGTTAGAAACTGAAATCAAACAGTTTTCAACTCAAAACTTTATTCTAGGTGATGTTACATTTTCACATAGGACCCCTTGTTCGAAAGGAGCTTCTGAACTCTCTCGTCCATTGAATTTGTCAGGTTTTGGATGGTTTCTGCTTCAATTGTTTTGCATGAGGACAGAATACCCTCCCAGAGCTGTTGCTTAGATGTGAACTGCCTCCCGCCATCATAGACACTCCTTTTAATGATGCTCCAAAGGTTCTGAATGGGGTAGAGGTCAGGGGAGCATGGGGGTCACACCATAAGTTTGTCCCCTTTTATGCCCATATCAGCCAGAGATGCAGATGTTTTATGTGCAGCATGAGATGGTGCATTATCATGCAGAAAAATGATCTTGCTGTGAAATACACGGTTCTTCTTCTTGAACCATGGCAGGAAGTGCTGTTTGAGAAAATCCACATACATTATGGAGTTCATCTTTAGCGCCTTCAGGGATCCTAAAGGGGCCGACAATCTCTCTCCCCATGATTCCAGCCCAAAACATTACTCCACCTCCTCCTTGTTGGCGCTGTAGCCGTGTTTGCGTGGGGTGTCCATCAACCAGCCATCCTCCACTCCATCCATCTGGACCATCGAGCGCTGCACGGCACTCATCCGTGAACAAAACAGTTTTGAAATCAGTCTTCATGTAATGTTTGGCCCACTGGAGCCGTTTCTGCTTGTGTGAAGTGGATAGAGGAGGTCGACAGGATGGCGCATGCACAGCTGCAAACCTCTGAAGGACCCTGCATCTTGTTGTTCGGGGGACGTTGGAGGCACAAGCAGCTTCAAAAACTTGTCTGCTGCTATGACAAGGCTTTTTTGCCGCTGCTCTTTCAACCTGACGTAATTGCCTGTAGGAAAGAGTCCTCAATTTGCCCTTATCAGCACGCACACGTGTGTACTGTGAATCAGCTACATACTTCTTGATTGCCAAGACACTTCATCCTGATCATCGCACAATGTTGATTGTAGTCATGCCTTGACCTAAACACTCCACAATTTGTTGCTTCTCAGCAGCCGACACATCCTTTTTCTTTCCCATTTTGGCAGAAAATGTAGGCTGCTTAATAATGTGAGAGAGCCTTCTTAAGTAGTCTTGCCTTTCATTGGACACACCTGCCAAACTAATTAGCACAGGTGTCTGCAATTGCTTACAGTGATATAAAGAGCCCTGACACACATCACCATCAATGAGTTTAACTGACAAACAAACAAATTCTTCCCTTATCACTCCTAAACACTTTTTGTATAATAATTTGGAACGCAGTGTACATGTGCTTTTCCACAAAACACCAGTGGTTCACGTAGTGAATCTTACAGTTCTAACTTGCCAACCGTGGTCTGTATGGAGTTGTTCAATAAAGGGCCCAAAATTAAGATAACATAGATGGGAGAGGTCTCTATGAATAGGAATTCCTAAGTATTTGATACCCTGTGAGGGCCAGGCAAAGGGAAAGTTGGACTGGATGGAATCCTATATGGATTTGGGGAGGGAGACATCGAGGGCCTCAGACTTCGCTGCATTGATTTTAAAATTTTACCATGTAACAAAGTGATCTATTTCAGCCATAACAGCATGGATGGATATATGTGATTGAGTGATATATACTAGGACATCATCAGCAAATAGAGAGCACTTGTACTCGGTGCCTCCCACCTCAATCCACCTAATATTGGGGTTATGGCGAATTGATGAGAGCAGGTGCTCCGTCACTAGGATGTATAAGAGAGGGGACAGAGGACATCACTGCCTTGTCCCATTGGTGATTGTGAAAGGTGATGAAAATGTTCTGACGCACCCCCTGGGCCTTGGGACACCCGGAGCCGGACCCTTTTTGGTGGATGCTGGTGGTTGTAGTCTTCGTGGCGGCGACCCAGTTCCGTGGCTCAGGGCGGTCAAACCAGTGGCGGAACTATTTATGTGGTTTTCATGTTTAAATGTCCGACTACGCCACCCGTGGATTGCGGTCAGAGTGAACCGCCGCTACAGGGCAGACCACTGAGGCTGGTGTTGTGGGTGCAGCAGAGCGTAGCATAACTCCCCACGGGAGGAGTATAGCCTCAGGGCAGTGTATGCGGAGGATGGGGGTGATGGTGCAGGGCAGCAGCAGTAACGATACGGAGTCAGTGATGCAGTTCAGGGCCTTTACTCACAGTTCTTATTATCCAGACCACGTCTGCAGGTAACGGCTGCCCACGTCGTACTGTGCTCACCAGGTGAGGGGCTCAGACAACTCCCAGATAACTTTGAAGCACTTCACAGGACCCCCTTTGTGTGTCCTTTGTCTGGCCTTTCTTACCAACACTTCTGTCCGGCTGCCTCGGGCCTCCTCTTGGTAAACTTGGCGCCAGTTTCCCTGACCCTATGTGGTGCCTTCCTAGCGGGTGTAGCGAGGGGCTGCGCCACATAAAATGTCACAGCCTCCGGTTTCAAGCTGAGGGTCGTTTCCCGCCTCCACTAGTTTCGGGGACTGGTCTCCCCCTTTGGCCTGACCCCTCCACGCAGGTGGATTCGGGCGTGCGGTGGTGACTCGCCCATCCGCACCCCTGGGATCCCTTCGTTCCTCGTTCCTGGAGCCTTCTCCGCTCCTCTTCCTTCCTTCTCCCTCTTCCAGGCCTGGGCCTTTGTTACTAGGCCCGCCTCCGGAGCAGAGCTCATGCAGAGCCCCTGCTCCCTGTCACTTCTGCTCAGACTTCTCTGCACTGAACTAAGATGGTGCCCACCTTTTATACCCCCTTCTCAATGAACCCAGGAACTGCTTCCTCCCTGCTCCTGCACTACAGGGTTCCCCTTCCTCAGTGTTCCCTCCCCCCAATCCAGCCACTGACAGGGACTGTCGTGCCCATCTCAGGGGCATATTGGTCGCCCTGCCCCATGGCTATGTGGTGTAATGCATGCAGGTGTCGGGGTCCTGATCCACACTCTATCCTTACCTGAGAGTGAGATATCACACCTCTGGGTGAGGTGCAATACCTCTGTAGCAACCGAGCCCTCGGGGTGCTACAGTTCCATTTATCTTTAGCCTATGTGACGTATTGCGATACAGGGCCGTGATTTTGGCTATAAAAGGGTCCCCTAGACCCCTACCCCAAGCTTTTTAAGAGAATAATATATGGCGTGCCAGGAGACTCTATGGAATGCTTTCTCAGCATCCAACGAGATTATCTAATTACAAATTTTTAACTGCATCTAGCCCAGGAAATACTTTGTGCCTAGTAGCAGTGTCTGCTAGTCAGCGGATTATCCCAGCTGTTAAGCAAGCTGCACCACCTGTAGTTTGCACACTTAATTTTTTCAAAGGAAATGCTTCAGGACCCCGGGACACTCAGTGAAGAGCATCAGGAGGCACCCCAAGGCATAGGGGCATAGGGGCTGGGACTGGCGGTAGGATGCTTATAAAAGCTTTCTAACTGCAGCAGCTTTAGTGGACGCTACTGGAGCTGGAATTACGCGGCTGCGGGCATGAGACTTGCCCTCCAATAGATCCTTGCAAAAGGATTTAAAGTGTATTCATTCAAATTAGAGAGACAATTTAAATTAAAAAGCTTAGACCTGCCTCCACCACAGGGGGGCTCGCTCGACCCACCAGCAGACAGGCACCAGTATTGGGAAAGGAGGGCTGGCCGTCAGGGTCCACCGCGGCTCTGGCACAAACCTGGCGACACGGAGGTGGCACGGGCAGGAACGGACTGGCCGCGTCGGCTTCTCACTTTTGGGATTTTAGAAGGGCATGACATGTCTATATCTGTGTCTCCCCCTCCTTTTACTCCTCCACCTCTTTTCTATTCACATGACTATATGTACTTGTCACTTTTCCATGTGTTAGTTATGTCTTATGAGCAGTTTGTCTGCTTTTGGACACCTTTGAAGGTGTTTTCTATGTGTTTCTATGTGTTTTTTGTTTGCCTGCCATTGGTTTTAACGGTGTTCGAAGATGTTCGACGAACAGTTCGTCGAACAGTTCGGCGAACACAAGGGTGTTCGATGAACTGAACCAAACTCGAACACTACGAGGGTGGCTCAACACTAATCACTAGTTCTGCACCCAGTAAACTAAGTGACACATTTCTGGAATCAGGGTCTCTATTCCTACATTATGCTGATCTCAAATAAGGTCGCAAAAATCTGATGGTCCCTTAAAGATACATTTGGAAGACTCTATTGTAGGGGGGCAGCCCCTTTCAGCCTAACAACGGAATTGCACTATGACTTTAAGCGACAATGCTCCCCTCTGATTTGTGCGCACTTGGACTTGTCCTTTCTTCCCAGCAGCTTTCGGTGTGTTGCTTTGGACTAGAAGCAGGAGACCTTCGTCTAAGGATACAGATCTGTGAGTATGACACCAGTGTTCAACTGTGTTTGGGTTTAGAGTAGGTTCCACTAGTTAGGGCGCTGTAGCAGCGCGGCCCAATTATTGAATGCCAGGTAGGAATTGTTTATTTTGTTTGTATTGAACCTTGCATTGCAATAACTGGAGCACAGCTTGTGTGACATTCTCCAGCTATCTCTTCTTATATCCATTATTGTTATTTTCATTACAATGACTGGTACTCTTATCTTCTGGCATATAATCCTCAATAACGCAATAAAGTCAATGTATTATTTTTTCCTCCTTGTTTATTGTACTGTATTTATATCCTGTGCTACGGTGTCATTCAGGCACTGAAAGTGGCTCTGTGAGCAGGGTGCAGTCACAGAGATGGAGGTGGCCAACAGCAATGGTGGTGTTGTTAATGTGAGTACCGCAGGCAATGGTGGAACCCCTGCAAGGGTGCTCCCTTTGAGCTTGTTGTTTAGTGTGCTGCCCAAATTTGATGGCCAGAATATGCCACTGTCCGACTGGGTGACCAGATTGTAGAGTGCTGCTAAGATTTATAATGTCAGCCCAGAGCTACAAGTGGAGATCACTCTGGCCACCCTGAAGGGTGAGGACCACAGAAACGTCTTCCCGCAACCCAGAGGCATAGCTAGGGTTTTGGTTCGGGGGGGCGAAACTTATGAGTGGACCCCTAACCAGGTAATCCTGATTACAACTATAGTGACGCACCCAGATACTGGATGTAGGAGAACCTCAGCAGATGACCGCACTGTTACTATAAATAATCTCTATACAAAGACCAGCACTGATATTACCACCATATGGTGACATATATTGATAGATGCCAATCCTGAAGAACATATAAGAGATCACAGCACAGTTATATATAGTACCTTACAGCTAACGTTCTTTCTGATTAAAATGCTCACTTTTCCCGCTGATACCCCAATACTGAGCCTCTACTGACGTATGTGTCCCTTTTACTGCACCTGCTGTGAGCCCTCTAGATGGTAAAACAAACCTCTAAAATAAAATATAGTAATGCCGTTTGCAACTGCCCTAGAAAACAGTGCCCACATTGTGCCCCCTAGAAAGTAATAGTGCACTCTGTTTGCCCCTTTGACAGTCATAATAACTAGAGATGAGCGTTGTTCTACTCGAACTGTTCGCCAATCTCAAATTCGAGCTGTTTTGGGCGGTGTTCGAGCCGGTCGGCGAACACGAACAATTTGAGAAAAATTCGGCTGTTCGAGGTTATGTTCGATAACTGTTCGTGCACCAAAATCATAACTGGATTTTTTCTCAGTAATGATGAAAATTAATGTTAATACGCAGTTTGAGTGTACAGCGGGGCGGGGGGAGGGGCAGGGGATGGATCTCTGCAGGAACAATGAAGATCTCCATTTTTTTTTCTCTTTCCCGCATTTGCAGTGGGGAGGTGCAATCTGTCAGCCTATCAGCAGCGCACACACGGAGCGAAGTGCTTTTTTTCACACAAGCAAGGGCATGTGTGATTGGCAGTGTATGTCACATGTCCTTGCCCTATAAGACCAAGCCATTTTCCCCGTCGCCACCATTTTCTCACTGCTGCAGCTGCGTGTTAGACGGCACCGCTGTTGCTGTGTGTGCTATACCTTGTTAATTTCAAGCCAATTTTCGCACAAATATACAGATAGCTTGGGAGTAGGGAATAGTTGTGATTGCAGTCCTTTTAAGGACTAGGTTACAGCATTTCCTACGACTTTTATCAGGCAGGTCTGTGCTCTTAAATAGATAGATTGTGGGAGTAAAGACTAATTGTAATTGGAGTCCTTTTCAGGACTAGGTTACATCAGTTCCTATCAGTTTTTGCCAGGCAGGTCTGTGCCAGTGCTGTGCAAGTTTTTTTCACAGCATTTGGCTGAATCTAGCAAAGCTAATCCTTTTTGGCCTATTGCAGAGTGTGTTAGTCAGTGGAGTAGCCTATCTGTGTTGCAAGATATACCACCTGTGTATAGAATACCAATTTTTTTACTGCACCTAGTGAAGTAAAATCTTTTGGGCATAGCATCATTCTATTAGTCCATCTATACTGACCTCCATCAGGTTGCAAACTGAATATAATTTTTTTCTGCATCTAGCTCTGAAAAAATATTTGGGCTTCTAGCAGTGTGTGGGACTTGGTCTATTAGTCCATCTATACTGACCTCCATCAGGTTGCAAATTAAAAATAATTTTTTTCTGCATCTAGCTCTGAAAAAATATTTGGGCTTCTAGCAGTGTGTGGGACTTGGTCTATTAGTCCATCTATACTGACCTCCATCAGGTTGCAAATTAAAAATAATTTTTTTCTGCATCTAGCTCTGAAAAAATATTTGGGCTTCTAGCAGTGTGTGGGACTTGGTCTATTAGTCCATCTATACTGACCTCCATCAGGTTGCAAATTGAATAAAAAAATTTTCTGCATCTAGCTCTGAAAAAATATTTGGGCTTCTAGCGGTGTGTGGGACTTGGTCTATTAGTCCATCTATAATGACCTCCATCAGGTTGCAAATTAAAAATAATTTTTTTCTTCATTTAGCTCTGAAAAAATATTTGGGCTTCTAGCAGTGTGTGGGACTTGTTCTATTAGTCCTTCTATACTGACCTCCAGCAGGTTGCAAATTGAATATAATTTTTTTCTGCATCTAGCTCTGAAAAAATATTTGGGCTTCTAGCGGTGTGTGGGACTTGGTCTATTAGTCCATCTATACTGACCTCCATCAGGTTGCAAATTAAAAATATTTTTTTTCTGCATCTAGCTCTGAAAAAATATTTGGGCTTCTAGCAGTGTGTGGGACTTGGTCTATTAGTCCATCTATACTGACCTCCATCAGGTTGCAAATTAAAAATAATTTTTTTCTTCATTTATCTCTGAAAAAATATTTGGGCTTCTAGCAGCGTGTGGGACTTGTTCTATTAGTCCATCTATACTGACCTCCATCAGGTTGCAAATTAAAAATAATTTTTTTCTGCATCTAGCTCTGAAAAAATATTTGGGCTTCTAGCAGTGTGTGGGACTTGGTCTATTAGTCCATCTATACTGACCTCCATCAGGTTGCAAATTAAAAATAATTTTTTTCTGCATCTAGCTCTGAAAAAATATTTGGGCTTCTAGCGGTGTGTGGGACTTGGTCTATTAGTCCATCTATACTGACCTCCATCAGGTTGCAAATTAAAAATAATTTTTTTCTGCATCTAACCCAGCCAATAGTTTTGGCCTAATACCACAGTTTGGCCACTCAGCTCTGCTCGGTTACCATCCATTATTTTTTTGTGCAAACAACTCCAGAGTTGTGAATTAGTTAACCACCAAAATGAGTGGAAAAAGGCCTGCTGCTGGTGGAAAGGGGAATAGGCGTGTTGGGAAGGGGAAAAAAGGTTGTGTCCGTGGGGTAGGTGCAGAAGAAAGACCATCTTCCAGCCAAACTAAAATGTATACTTCTTTTAGCGGACAATGTGATAAGATCCCTTTCTTACGGCCACGCCAATCGCTACAAATTCCAGATGAGGCACAAAAACAGCAGGTGCTTCAACGGATATCAAGTGCTCCTTTAAGTGGGCTCTCCTCCACATCAACTTCAACATCACAAATACTCCAGTCCTCAAAGGTGTCACCCAAATCGCACTTGCTTCCTCACAGCTCCCAAATCTCCAGCTGCCCGTCTGAGTATGAGGTAGAACAGATGGTTGAGTCTGCAGAGCTGTTTACTCATACTATAGCCTGGGAATCAGAGGTCGACTCCAGCGCTTCTGTGAATCCAGACGAGGAAATGATCTGCACTGATGCCCAGAATCTTTATGAGTCGGATCCAGGACCAGACGCAGAAGGTTCTGACCATAATGTAGACCCTCATTCCCAAACTGTAACTCCTGTTGGTGGAGACAATGAGGAAGACGATGATAAGACTCAAATACCTGATTGGAGCGACAACTTTAGTTTTTTGTCAGGGCAGGAACAGGTTGGCTCTGAGGACGACGGGTGTGATAACGCACAGGGTGATGATGATGAGGTCGGAGATCCCACTTACTGTCAACCCACAGTCAGCCAAGAGATGAGGTCAGCAGAGGAGGTGGAGGAAGATGCTAGTGACGACGAGGTCAGGTTGCGCCTTCCTGGACAGAGACATAGTACTGGAAGCACGTCAACAACTGCATCCTCAAACACAACTCTGCCTCTCACCACAAGTCGTGGTGGCTCTTCAGGTCGCATGGGTGCTAAGCCTTGCATAGCCTGGGCATTTTTTCAGATCGATAAAGATGACCCAACTCGTGTTATCTGTAACATTTGTCAGCAAAAGCTAAGTAGAGGCCAAAAAATACATAGTTTGAGTACTTCATGCATGAACCGGCACATGGACATGAAGCATAAGTTGCAGTGGGAAGCTCAGTGTGCTACAATGCGGTCTAGCCGGCCGGGCCAACCACCGTCTGCCATATCTTGTGCATCCGCGGCCTCTTCATCCTCTGTGACTGGGGGACAGCAGTCACACCTGTTTTGGGGCGCAGACCTGCCACCTCTTTACCCGCAACAGCCAGCGTGATTGGCAGGTCATCATTTTCTTTGGAGGTGGTAACACCAGCTGGTCTTGAGCGCTGTTCGACATCGATAGCACCACCTTTGGATCAAGGCAACCTAACAAGTCCGCCTGCATCTTCCTCACAGACCGGCAGTTTGCCGGGGACACCCTTATCAACCCCGTCTAAGCACAATAGCCAGCCCTCGGTCCCTCAGATGTGGACAAGTAAAAGACCATTTCCTCCTAGCCATGAGAAAGCTAAGAGGTTGAATTTCACCATCTGCAAGCTCTTGGCTACAGAAATGCTGCCTTTCCGCCTGGTGGACACAGAGGATTTTCGAGACCTTATGTCCGTCGCAGTGCCCCAGTACCAGATGCCCAGTCGGCACTACTTCTCAAAGAAAGGTGTGCCTGCGCTCCACCAGCATGTCGCACACAACATCACCGCTTCTTTGAGAAACTCTGTGTGTGACAGGGTGCATTTCACCACAGACACTTGGACGAGTAGGCATGGACAGGGGTGTTACATGTCGCTGACTGGGCACTGGGTAACTATGGTGACAGCAGGACAAGGGGCTGCTGTCCAAGTCTTGCCGTCCCCACGAGTTGTGCGTCAATCCTCTTTATGTCAAAGTTCCACCACTGCTTCTGCCTCCTCAACCTCCTCTCGGTCTTCCACCTGCACCCAAAGCCTGTCTGGTCATGCCACAAGCTTTCTAACTGCGCAGAAGGGATCCTGCACACCTCCTTACTATGCTGGCAGTAGGGCTCAACGTCATCAGGCGGTTTTTACATTGAAATGTCTGGGAAATGTGAGTCACACAGCTGAGGAGTTGTGGTCAGCTCTGGAGAACCAATTTCATGAATGGTTGTCTCCACTGGACCTGAAACCAGGGAAGGCCGTGTGCGACAATGCTGCAAACCTGGGTGCGGCCCTTCGCCGGGGCAATGTCACACACGTGCCTTGTATGGCTCACGTGTTGAACCTGGTTGTCCAGCAATTTTTAGCCCACTATCCCAGACTAGATGGCCTTCTGCAGAGGGCACGGTCGCTGTGTGCTCACTTCCACCGTTCGCATCCCGCAGCTCAGCGACTTACATCTCTACAGAAGTCGTTGGGCCTGCCACTTCACCGGCTAAAATGCGATGTGCCTACCCGGTGGAATTCAACTCTGCACATGTTGCAGCGACTGTGGCAGCACCGACAAGCCCTGGTGCAATACGTTCTGACGTATAGCCTGGGCCAACGAGATTCAGAGGTGGGGCAAATCACGCTGGAGGAGTGGTCTCAGATCAGGGACCTATGCACCCTTCTGCACAGTTTTGAAATGGCGACGAAGATGTTTAGTGCTGACGATGCCATTATCAGCATGACTATTCCGGTGATTTACATGCTGGAGCACATGTTAAACAGAATTCGGAGTCAGGTGGTGGCACAAGAGGAGGTGGAGGAAGTAGAGGAGGAGGAGTTGTATGCGGAAGGGCTAACATCTGCAAGGTCCAGACGGTCGGCAGCACCAAGGCGGCAGGCATGTGAGGGTGGGGGTGATGGTTTTACCAGGGCGCATGGTAGCAGCCAAACTAGTGAGGAAGGTGCAGGAGCCCAGGAAGAAGTGGAGGACGAACTGATGGAAGACTCATCAGCTGAGGGAGACCTTGATCACATTTCTGTTGTGCGAGGTTGGGGGGAGAGGACAGAGGAAGGAAGCATGATTGTTACCTCGCCACCAACACAACAGGGACTTGGTGCTCCTGGATGCGCAACACACATGAGTGCCTTCTTGCTGCACTACCTGCAACATGACCCTCGAATTGTGAGAATTAGAAATAATCCTGACTACTGGGTTGCCACACTGTTAGATCCCCGGTACAAAAGTAAATTTGCAGAAATTATTCCTGCCATAGAAAGGGATGCACGCATGCAGGAGTATCAGCAGAGACTGTTGCAGAATCTTACATGTGCTTTTCCACAAAATACCAGTGGTGCACGTAGTGAATCTCACAGTTCCAACTTGCCAACCGTGGGACCGTCAAGTGTTCAGCACTCAAACCGTGACAGAACCACAGTATCTGCTGGTAACATCAATTTTGCGGAATCATTTCACCACTTTTTTAGCCCATCCTTTGCAAGGCCACAGGAGACAAGAAGTCTGACACATAGTCAATGCCTAGAGACGATGGTACAGGAGTATCTCCAAGTAAACATTGAAGCCACGACTGTGTCACTGGACCCTTGCTCTTTTTGGGCTTCCAATCTGGATAAATGGCCGGAGCTAGCCACTTACGCCTTGGAGATCTTGTCATGCCCCGCAGCCAGCGTTCTGTCTGAACGTGTGTTCAGCGCTGCTGGTGGTGTGCTGACAGATAAGCGCACGCGGCTCTCCACTGATAATGTAGACAGACTCACGTTCATAAAGATGAACAAATCATGGATCCGAAATGACTTTTCTACCCCTGTGTCATCCTGGGGAGAGTAAAAGCTTGATGATTGGTTAAAATCACCCTACCAACCGTTTTAAGCTTTCAAATTACTAATCATGTTTATCTGTATCTTGACTGGAAAATAATTTGGGCTTTGTAGCAGTGTGCAGCACTGATCCTATTAGGCCATCTATACTAAAGCTTCACCAGATTTAAAATTAAAAATAATTTTTAGCTGCATCTAGCCCGGAAAATAATTTTGGGGCTCCGAGATGCGCAAGGCACATAAGTGCCTTCTTGCTGCACTACCTGCAGCATGACCCTCATATTGTCAGAATTCGAAGTAATCATGACTACTGGGTTGCCACACTCTTAGATCCCCCAAACTTTTCAATCAACCTTTTCATTTTAATAAAGACCAAAAAAATGGTCATTTTTGAAATTATAAGCATTAGCAGGTTGTTAGAAACTGAAATCAAACAGTTTTCAACTCAAAACTTTATTCTAGGTGATGTTACATTTTCACATAGGACCCCTTGTTCGAAAGGAGCTTCTGAACTCTCTCGTCCATTGAATTTGTCAGGTTTTGGATGGTTTCTGCTTCAATTGTTTTGCATGAGGACAGAATACCCTCCCAGAGCTGTTGCTTAGATGTGAACTGCCTCCCGCCATCATAGACACTCCTTTTAATGATGCTCCAAAGGTTCTGAATGGGGTAGAGGTCAGGGGAGCATGGGGGTCACACCATAAGTTTGTCCCCTTTTATGCCCATATCAGCCAGAGATGCAGATGTTTTATGTGCAGCATGAGATGGTGCATTATCATGCAGAAAAATGATCTTGCTGTGAAATACACGGTTCTTCTTCTTGAACCATGGCAGGAAGTGCTGTTTGAGAAAATCCACATACATTATGGAGTTCATCTTTAGCGCCTTCAGGGATCCTAAAGGGGCCGACAATCTCTCTCCCCATGATTCCAGCCCAAAACATTACTCCACCTCCTCCTTGTTGGCGCTGTAGCCGTGTTTGCGTGGGGTGTCCATCAACCAGCCATCCTCCACTCCATCCATCTGGACCATCGAGCGCTGCACGGCACTCATCCGTGAACAAAACAGTTTTGAAATCAGTCTTCATGTAATGTTTGGCCCACTGGAGCCGTTTCTGCTTGTGTGAAGTGGATAGAGGAGGTCGACAGGATGGCGCATGCACAGCTGCAAACCTCTGAAGGACCCTGCATCTTGTTGTTCGGGGGACGTTGGAGGCACAAGCAGCTTCAAAAACTTGTCTGCTGCTATGACAAGGCTTTTTTGCCGCTGCTCTTTCAACCTGACGTAATTGCCTGTAGGAAAGAGTCCTCAATTTGCCCTTATCAGCACGCACACGTGTGTACTGTGAATCAGCTACATACTTCTTGATTGCCAAGACACTTCATCCTGATCATCGCACAATGTTGATTGTAGTCATGCCTTGACCTAAACACTCCACAATTTGTTGCTTCTCAGCAGCCGACACATCCTTTTTCTTTCCCATTTTGGCAGAAAATGTAGGCTGCTTAATAATGTGAGAGAGCCTTCTTAAGTAGTCTTGCCTTTCATTGGACACACCTGCCAAACTAATTAGCACAGGTGTCTGCAATTGCTTACAGTGATATAAAGAGCCCTGACACACATCACCATCAATGAGTTTAACTGACAAACAAACAAATTCTTCCCTTATCACTCCTAAACACTTTTTGTATAATAATTTGGAACGCAGTGTACATGTGCTTTTCCACAAAACACCAGTGGTTCACGTAGTGAATCTTACAGTTCTAACTTGCCAACCGTGGTCTGTATGGAGTTGTTCAATAAAGGGCCCAAAATTAAGATAACATAGATGGGAGAGGTCTCTATGAATAGGAATTCCTAAGTATTTGATACCCTGTGAGGGCCAGGCAAAGGGAAAGTTGGACTGGATGGAATCCTATATGGATTTGGGGAGGGAGACATCGAGGGCCTCAGACTTCGCTGCATTGATTTTAAAATTTTACCATGTAACAAAGTGATCTATTTCAGCCATAACAGCATGGATGGATATATGTGATTGAGTGATATATACTAGGACATCATCAGCAAATAGAGAGCACTTGTACTCGGTGCCTCCCACCTCAATCCACCTAATATTGGGGTTATGGCGAATTGATGAGAGCAGGTGCTCCGTCACTAGGATGTATAAGAGAGGGGACAGAGGACATCACTGCCTTGTCCCATTGGTGATTGTGAAAGGTGATGAAAATGTTCTGACGCACCCCCTGGGCCTTGGGACACCCGGAGCCGGACCCTTTTTGGTGGATGCTGGTGGTTGTAGTCTTCGTGGCGGCGACCCAGTTCCGTGGCTCAGGGCGGTCAAACCAGTGGCGGAACTATTTATGTGGTTTTCATGTTTAAATGTCCGACTACGCCACCCGTGGATTGCGGTCAGAGTGAACCGCCGCTACAGGGCAGACCACTGAGGCTGGTGTTGTGGGTGCAGCAGAGCGTAGCATAACTCCCCACGGGAGGAGTATAGCCTCAGGGCAGTGTATGCGGAGGATGGGGGTGATGGTGCAGGCAGCAGCAGTAACGACACGGAGTCAGTGATGCAGTTCAGGGCCTTTACTCACAGTTCTTATTATCCAGACCACGTCTGCAGGTAACGGCTGCCCACGTCGTACTGTGCTCACCAGGTGAGGGGCTCAGACAACTCCCAGATAACTTTGAAGCACTTCACAGGACCCCCTTTGTGTGTCCTTTGTCTGGCCTTTCTTACCAACACTTCTGTCCGGCTGCCTCGGGCCTCCTCTTGGTAAACTTGGCGCCAGTTTCCCTGACCCTATGTGGTGCCTTCCTAGCGGGTGTAGCGAGGGGCTGCGCCACATAAAATGTCAGAGCCTCTGGTTTCTAGCTGAGGGTCGTTTCCTGCCTCCACTAGTTCGGGGACCGGTCTCCCCCTTTGGCCTGACCCCTCCACGCAGGTGGATTCGGGCGTGCGGTGGCGACTCGCCCGTCCGCACCCCTGGGATCCCTTCATTCCTCGTTCCTGGAGCCTTCTCCGCTCCTCTTCCTTCCTTCTCCCTCTTCCAGGCCTGGGCCTCTGTTACTAGGCCCGCCTCCGGAGCAGAGCTCATGCAGAGCCCCTGCTCCCTGCCACTTCTGCTCAGACTTCTCTGCACTGAACTAAGATGGTGCCCACCTTTTATACTCCCTTCTCAATGCACCCAGGAACTGCTTCCTCCCTGCTCCTGCACTACAGGGTTCCCCTTCCTCAGTGTTCCCTCCCCCCACTCCAGCCAGGGACAGGGACTGTCGTGCCCATCTCAGGGGCATATTGGTCGCCCTGCCCCACGGCAATGTGGTGTAATGCATGCAGGTGTCGGGTCCTGATCCACACTCCATCCTTACCTGAGAGTGAGATATCACACCTCTGGGTGAGGTGCAATACGTCTTTAGCAACCGAGCCCTCAGGGTGCTACAGTTCCATTTATCTTCAGCCTAGGTGACGTATTGCGATACAGGGCCGTGATTTTGGCTATAAAAGGGTCCCCTAGACCCCTACCCCAAGCTTTTTAAGAGAATCATATATGGCGTGCCAGGAGACTCTATGGAATGCTTTCTCAGCATCCAACGAGAGTATCTAATTACAAATTTTTAACTGCATCTAGCCCAGGAAATACTTTGTGCCTAGTAGCAGTGTCTGCTAGTCAGCGGATTATCCCGGCTGTTAAGCAAGCTGCACCACCTGTAGTTTAGACACTTAATTTTTTCAAAGGAAATGCTTCGGGACCATGGGATACTTAGTGAAGAGCATCAGGAGGCACCCCAAGGCATAGGGGCTGGGACTGGCAGTAGGATGCCTTGCGGTGGACAGCCGAGCTCGATCCTTATAAAAGCTTTTTAACTGCAGCAGCTTTAGTGGACGCTACTGGAGCTGGAATTACCGCGGCTGCTGGCATGAGACTTGCCCTCCAATAGATCCTTGTAAATGGATTTAAAGTGTATTCATTCAAATTAGAGAGACAATTTAAATTAAAAAGCTTAGAGCTGCCTCCACCACAGGGGGGCTCGCTCGACCCACCAGCGGACAGGCACCAGTATTGGGAGAGGGGGGCTGGCCGTCAGGGTTCACCGCGGCTCTGGCACAAACCCGGCGACACGGAGGTGGCACGGGCAGGAGCGGACTGGCCTTGTCGGCTTCTCACTTTTTGGATTTTAGAAGGGCATGACATGCCTATATCTGTGTCTCCCCCTCCTTTTACTCCTCCACCTCTTTTATTTTCGCATGACTATATGTACTTGTCACTTTTCCATGTGTTAGTTATGTCTTCTGAGCAGTTTGTCAGCTTTTGGACACCTTTGAAGGTGTTTTCTATGTGTTTCTATGTGTTTTTGTTTGCCTGCCATTGGTTTTAACGGTGTTCGAAGGTGTTCGACGAACAGTTCGACGAACAGTTCGGCGAACACACGGGTGTTCGACGAACCGAACCGAACTCGAACACTACGGGGGTGGCTCAACACTAATAATAACCTGAATTCCCCTATAACGATAAGTGCCGACTTAACATTTAATAATGTCCTGAGCCTCCCCCCATGTACAGCTGCCCTCTAACCAGTATGATGTTCTCCTATGCACAATATAATTCCCCCTCACTGTATAGTACCCCCACACAGTATACTGACCCCTTAGTAGCCCCCAAACTGATGGCTCCAACACTGTGTAAAGACTCCACATTATCTCCCACACTGTATGATGGCACCCACACTGTGCAAAGACCCCACATTATCTCCCACACTGTATGATGTCCCCCACACTGTGCAAAGACCCCACATTATCTTCCACATTGTATGATTACCCCCACACTATACAAAGACCCCATATTATCTCCCACACTGTATGATGTCCCCCACACTATACAAAGACCCCACATTATCTCCCACACTGTATGATGGCCTTCACACGGTGCAAATACCCCACATTATCTCCCACTCTGTATAAATAGCCTACATATAGTATAATGCACCAGATAGTCCTCAATATAGTATAATGCATTCCCCATAATCCTTCATATAGTATAATGCACCCCCCCATAGGCAGAGTCTGAAGTATAATGCTCCCCCATACTCAGAGTCTGTAGTATAATGACCCTCCCATAGGCAAAGTCTGTAGTAAAATGCAACCCCCATAACTAGAGTCTGTAGTTTAATGCTTCCCTCCATAGGCATAGTCTGTAGTATAATGCTCCCCCCTTTATAGGCAGAGTCTGTAGTATAATGACCCCCTTATAGGCAGAGTCTGTAGTATAATGCTCCCCCATAAACAGAGTCTGTAGTATAATGCTCCCCCCTTATAGGCAGAGTCTTTAGCATAATGCTCCCCTTTTATAGGCAGAGTCTGTAGTATAAGGCACCCCTTTATAGGTAGAGTCTGTAGTATAATGCTCACCCATAGGCAGAGTCTGTAGTATAATGCTCCCCCCCATAGGCTGAGTCTTTACTATAATGCTCTCCCCACCATAGGCAGAGTCTGTAATATAATACTCCCCCCCTATAGGCAGAGTTTTTAGTATAATTCTCCCCCCCTCCCCATAGGCACAGTCTTTAGTATAATGCTCCCCCCTCCCCATAGACAGAGTCTTTAGTATAATGCCCCCCCATATGCAGAGCCTTTAGTATAATGTTTCCCCCCTCCCCATAGGCAGAGTCTTTAGTAGAACGCTCCTCCCCCTCCCCAGAGATAGAGTCTTTAGTATAATGCTTCCCCCCTCCCCATAGGCATAGTCTTTAGTATAATGGCCCACCCTCCCAATAGGCAGAGTCTTTAGTATAATGCCCCCCCTCCCCATAGACAGAGTCTGTAATATAATGCCGCCCGCCCCTTCCCCCCTGGCAAAAATAAATAAACAGTACTCAACTCTATTCCTGGTTTCCATCGCTACTCCGAGCACCCAGCTTGCACACATCTTCAGCACAGCGGGCCGGGCGCCAAGTGATGACGTCAGAGACATCAGTCACAGAGAGGGGACTGATGGGAGAGTGTGCCGTGTTCCCTCTCTCATCAGTAAACTTGTGGAGGTGATGGGCCCTCCTGCTCAAGGGCCCCATAGCGGCCGCTGGGCAGTGCAGGGACTTAGTCTCCCTGCTCTGCCTGGAGTGTAACTGTTACATTAGTGTAGCTCTGGGTGGGCCCCTTCAGAGAGCGGGGCCTGAGTCCAAAGGCTGACCAATTTTAGGAAAAACCCCAGTAAGAATTTAAAGACACACAGAGCAGGGCCACAGTAACAAGTATGACATGTTCCCATTAGAAAGGAGAGGGTCTGCTATACAGTTATAGGGTATGCAGTTTGTCCAATGGCTGAACAATTTTAGGAAAAGCTCCACTAAGAATTTAAAGACACATAGAGCAGGGCCGCAGTAACAAGTACGACATGTTTCCATTAGAAAGGAGAGGGTCTGCTATTCAGTTATAGGGTATGCAGTGAGTCCAATGGGTGAACAATTTTAGGAAAAACCCCACTGACAATTTAAAGACACATAGAGCAGGGCCACAGTAATGACAAATTCCCACTTGAAAGGAGAGAGGCGGTTAAACAGTTATAGGGTATGCAGTGAGTCCAACGGCTGACCAATTTTAGGAAAAACCCAACTAAGTATTTAAAGACACGTGGAGCAGGGCCACAGTAAAAAGGTACGACATGTTCCCATTAGAAAGGAGAGAGTCTGCTTTACAGTTATAGGGTATGCAGTAAGTCCAATGGCTGACGAATTTTAGGAAAAACCTCACTAAGAATTCAAAGTAACATAAAGCAGGGCCACAGTAACAACAAATTCCCATTAGAAAGGAATGAGTCTGCTATACAGTTATAGGGTATGCAGTGAGTCCAACGGCTGACCAAATTTAGGAAAAACCCCACTAAGAATATAAAGACACAGAGCAGGGCCACAGTACCAAGTACGACATGTTCACATTAGAAAGGAGAGGGTCTGCTATACAGTTATAGGGTATGCAGTGAGTCCAATGGTGGAATAATTTTAGGAAAAACACCACTAAGTATTTAAAGACACAAAGAGCAGTGCCACAATAAAGACAAATTCCCATTAGAAAGGAGAGAGTCTCCCATAGTGTTGGCCTATGCAGTGAATGCAAGGGCTGCCAAAAATTTGGAGGCACTTCAATGCCCCTTGGAAGAGACGTGGAGGAGGGCCTCATAAAAAAATGTTCCCATTAGAAAGGAGCTGGCCTCCTATACTTGTAATGCCCCTGCACAAGTGTATAAGCTGACAACCATTTACCCCTGGGGGTATACATACTGTATAAAAACATTTTTTAACTTGCATCATAAACACTCTTTAAAAAAATCATGTGGGTGTTGCATCACGAACCACAGTCACCCTGGTGATATGATGGTGGAGAAAGAGGAGAAGGAGGAGGACAAGAGCAAATAGCCAAAATCAGGAAGCGTATACCCATGTGTGGGTGTGAAAAGGTGCATGGGAATATACCACCCAAGAAAAGACACTGGATTTGAGTTTATGTTATGCTGATATCATTCGGTGGTGTTGAGAAGTCTGGCCCAATCCAGCCCTTGTTCATTTTTATAAGATTCAGCCTGTCAGCATTTTCAGTTGACAGGCGAATACGCTTATCAGTTATAATTCCACCAGCGGCACTAAAAACCCGCTCTGATAAAACTCTGTCGGCAGGGCAGGCCAGGACCTCCAAGGCATAGAGAACCAGTTCATTCCACGTATCCAGCTTGGATTACCAATAATTTTAAGGCCCAGAGGAATTACGGAGGATGTTGGTACGGGCGGTAAGGTACTCCCTCAGCATCTTCCAAAACTTTGCACTCCTTGTGAGAGTACCCCGCGCCTCAGGGCCTGTGCGATGGGAGGGTCTGAGAAAACTCTCCCAGAACTTTGACAGTGTTTCCCTGCCTCTGCTGGATTGAAGTTGTGTTTCACTTGCCTGTACTCCTTGGTTGTCCAACAAAGTGTGCCCTCTGCCGCCAGCGTTTTCAGATGGGAATTTTTTCAGTAGTTCCGCAACAAGGGCCTTCTGGTACAGCCCCATTTTTGTAGACCTGTCCTCCTCAGGAATAAGAGATATAAAGTTCTCCTTGTAGCGTGGGTCTAGAAGTGTCACCAACCAGTAATGACTGTCACCCAAAATTTTGAGAACGCGAGGGTCATGTGAAAGGCAGCATAACATAAACTCAGCCAAGCGTGCCAGACTACTAACAGGCAAGACTTCCGAGTCCTCACCAAGAGGATAACTGACCATGCTCTCCTTCTCCTCCTCCTCTCTGTCCTCTGGCCATCCACGCAGAACAGATGGTATGACAGCTGTGCAGGTAGTACCATCTATAGTGTATGAAACTAGCTCCTGTCCTTCCTCTTCCTCCTTCTCCTGTTCCTCATTGTCAACCAATCCACGTTGGGATGAGATGAGCCTTGGATGTGTGTAATCACCCTGTATGGTTCCTTGCTCCATCTCATCGTGCTCCGACTGCAATGCATCCTCTTTGATTGTGAGCAGAGAGCGTTTCAGAAGACAGAGAAGCGGGGTGGTGACGCCAATTATGGCGTCATCGCCGCTCACCATCTTGGTGGAGTCCTCAAAGTTTTGGAGAATGGGAAATATGTCTTACATCTATGTCCACTCCTGAGTTCTTATGTGTGGAGTCTGAACAGAATACCGACGGCCTTGTTGATGCTTGTACTCAACAACTGCACTCTTCTGCTCACAAATCCTACCCAACATCGGCAGTGTAGAGTTCCAACGCGTGGGGACCGGAAGCCGGAAGCTGCAAACGCTGCTGAAACACGGCAAGGGCGGCGGAAGCTGTAGCTGACTATCTAAAATGGACACACAGGTAGTGTCCTTTAACAAGCAGATCTGTCAGCTCCGGGTAGGATTTGAGAAACTGCTGAACCACGAGGTTAAGAATATGGACCAGGCATGGTACGTGTGTGAGCTCGCCTCGCCTGACAGCCGCCACCAGGTTCCGGCCATTGTCACACATGATCATGCCTGGCTGTAGATTCAGCGGTGTGAGGCACACATCTGCCTGCTCTTTCAGAGCTGTCCACAACTCTTCAGCATTGTGCGGTTGTCACCTAAGCATATTAGCTTCAGCACAGCCTGTTGCCGCTTGGCCGAGGCAGTGCTGCAGTGTTTCCAGCTTGTGACTGATGTGGTCTTTTCGGAGATGGAGGCTGAAGAGGAGGAGGAGGCTGAGGAGGATGAGGTGAAGGAGCTGTAGACCATGGGGGCAACCCTGATTGACTTAGGGCCCGCAATCCTTGGCGTCGGGAGGACGTGTTCCGTCCCAAGGTCCGACTGGGTCCCGGCTTCCACTATGTTAACCCAGTGTGCCATCAGCGAGATGCACCATCCCTGCCCACAAGCACTTCTCCACGTGTCCGTGGTCAGGTGGACTTTCCCGGTAATTGCATTGCTGACGGCACGGCTAATGTTTTGGGACACATGCTTGTGTAATGCGGGGACGGCACATCGGGAGAAATAGTGGCGGCTGGGGACCAAGTACTGAGGGACATCTACCGCCATCAGGTTGCGGAATGCTTTCGTTTCCACAAGCCTAAAAGGCAAAATTTCGAGCGCAAGCAGTCATGAAATGTGAGAATTTAGTAGTGTGGCCTGTGGGGCGTTGGCTACATATTTGCGCATGCGTTCCAAAGACTGGGGTATGGACAACTGAACGCTTCGCTGGGACAAGGACATGGACGTGCTTCCTGATGCTGCTACTTGAGTGTGTGCAACGACATGTGCAGGGCAGGAGTCATCTTCGCATGCACCAGGGACAGGGGATTGGCTTGCATGCACAACAGCGGAAGAAGCAATGGTGCCACCTGCATACACTGTTCCTGGACCCTGGGATTCGGCCCACAAAGTCGGGTGCTTTGCTGCTATGTGCCTGATCATGCTGGTGGTGGTCAGGCTGGTCGTTTTGCCACCCCTGCTGATGATTGCCTGGCAGGTGGTGCAAATGGCCTTTTTGGGGTATTTGGCATAGTCTTTAAAAAACAACCAGACTCGGGAAGACCTAACAGTTATACTGGCAACTTCCTTCCTGGTGTTATGGGGAACGGTTGCCTGCCTTCTGTTTTCTGCCACCACACTGCTTCTTCCTGCCTTTTGGGGTGCTATGCCTCCCTCCCCCTGAGTGCTGCTGTCCTCGCTCTGCATGTCCTCCTGTCAGGTTGGGTCAGTTACTATATCATCCACTACCTCGTCTTCCACTTTCGCACCCTGGTCCTCATCCTGACTTTCTGGCAATTGTGTCTCATCATCGTCCACCTCTTGTGACACTTTCCCACCATCGCCTTTGTGTGACCGTGGCTGCTCAAATATTTGGGCATCGCTAGACGCGATCTCCTTTTGCCCCGCTTCAAGTGGACCAGGTGAGAGGCCCGAATCTATAAATGGAAAAGTGAACAGCTCTATAGAGTGTCCAAGTGTGGGATCAGTTGTCTCTGGGCACTCGGCATGGTGGGAGGAAGGAGGATCAGGGTGAGGAATATGCGGTCCAGTCTCAAGGCTACTGAGACTTGACCGTGTGGAAGATAGGGTGGTGGTGGTGGTGGCTAAGTGACTGGGAGCATTATCCGCTATCCAACCAACAACCTTTTGACACTGCTCTGGGTTCAATAGTGCTGTGCTGCGGTCCCCTAGAAATTGGGACAGGAAGGTCAGGCGAGAAGAAGTGGGTGTTTGTTGCGGCACAATTTCGGCTTGCCCACGGCCTTGTCCTCGGCCTCTGCATGCATCATTACAATCACGTCCAGTTCCCCGTCCCTTGCTACGTACCTTGCCCATTTTAAATGGAGGACAGTATTTTCCACGCTCACTACAAATGACTGAGTTTGGAGCGAACTTATATGTGATCCGTGTGACGGAGAAAACAGAGTTTTAAATACCTGGCCTGTAGGAAAGTAGTTTGAACAGCAAACTGCTTTGAATTGCTTCACTGACACACTGAAAGAAATTTTTAATGGAGGTCAGAAATGGCAGTACTTTCTGACAACGTATATGTGATCCATGTGACGGCGTAAACAATGTTTTCAATAGCTGGCCTCTAGGTAAGTAGTTTTAACAGCTAACTGTTAATTTCTTCACTGACACATTAAAGGAAATTTTTAATGGAGGCCAGAAATGGCAGTATTTTTCGACAATGTATATGTGATCCGTTTGATGGAGAAAACAGAGATTTAAATAGCTGGATTTCTAGCGCTGTAATATGGAAAGGACTTGGCTGTATTCTGCTGTGCCAACAAGTAAATGGCGCAGAAAAACAGTGTTCTCTGAATTGCTTTTTAAGCAAATAATGAGGATTAAGATCCAAAGA
This sequence comes from Phyllobates terribilis, assembly GCF_046119375.1. Lineage (NCBI taxonomy): Eukaryota > Metazoa > Chordata > Amphibia > Anura > Dendrobatidae > Phyllobates > Phyllobates terribilis. Next base: position 51,556,428 of record NW_027362773.1, read on the forward strand.
AAAGTATTCCTGGCCCCTGAGACCTGGGCCTTTGTATAGAAATATCTAACAGCAGCAGAAGGCAGAATTGGAATGGAGCCTCTTGTGCTATATGCCCTGCAGTCTGCTATATACCCTGCCTGCCTATATACACTGCCTGCCTGATATCTCAGAAAGGGACCTCGATGGGCACCGGGAGGAAGAGGAGATCTCATTCTTCCGCAAATTCACACCCTCGGCAGTAGTGGCACAGGCAAGTGGGGAAGCCCGAACTCTACCCAAGTCACTAGGAAGAATTAACGAAGAATGGGGTCGAATACAAGATGAAAATGTAGGGTTTCAGCAAAGAAAAAGCTGGGTAGCCCAGCAAAAAGTTCCCAACAAGGAAGAAAGTGCTGACCTAGATGCCAAGAAGAAGTTCATGCTGCACCAATGGGATAGGCTGAAAGTTTGAGGAGCCATTCTATAATGCAAGTGGCAGCAGCCTGCTTACTTAGAGGCAAAGTGGCAAGTAGTAATCCCCAAGTGAGTGGCACGAGAAATTGCCAAAGAAGCTCATAATTTCAGAGCCCACTTCGGACCGGGAAAGTCCTACCAGTGGCTGCAGCACTACTTATATTGTCCTTGGCTGGAGTCTACCGTTGACGAAGTTTGTCGACAGTGCCGAGTGTGTGACCTAACCAAAAACACTGAGCAGAGGGCACCCATACAGACTATACAGACCAAAGAACCGCTTGAAGTGTTAATGATAGACTACCTTCTAGTTGGACATTAGACTAGAGATCTACAGTACTGCTTGGTCATGACTGACTACTTCTCCAAGTTTTCAGTGGTTACCCCAACTCTGGACCAGATGACTAAGTCTGCTGCACAGGCTATCTGTCAAGATTTCATCATCTATGGGTGTCCAAAGCTGATTCATTCAGACCAGGGAGCATGTTTTCAGGGTAAAGAGATGGAGAAACTGTACCACCAGTACGGCATAAAAAGGTCCAGGACAACCCCTTATCATCACCAAGGGTATGGGGCCTGTGCTGTGAGCGCTTTATCTGGACTTTACTTCAAATATTGAGAACATTATAGGAAGCCAAGAACGCACATTGGCATGACCATGTGCCCGAATTGGTCTGGACCTTCAAATGGGTCCACACCAACACTAGTTATACCCCGTACATGCTCCTGTTTGGTAGAGCCAACCGAGAAATCATCAAATTAAATCTAGAGCAGCCAGAGGATCTATTCAAACGATCTACTACCTCATGGGTAAAAGAACATCGTCATTGACTCCAGACCATCCACCAGCTAGCAGGTCGGCGATTTCAAGAGTAAACTTAAAACAGCCAACCTCCAATTCAGGAAGTTCTGCTTCAGCCTGGAGACCGGGTGCTGGTGCGGGAAAGACGTCCAAAAGAAAAGCTAAGTGAACGTTGGGAGGTACAACCATACAAAGTAATCAAGAGAGTGTACCCTAATGGCCCGGTATACAAAGTACAAACTGAAAATGAAAAATCTGATATGAGAACTCTACACAGGAATATGTAACGGCCATGCCGGTCTGAAGATCCTTCATCCGTCCCAAGGTTGGATCCCCTAGTTCCTTCAGCAAAGCTGGCTTTCCCTGACAATGACTCTAGTGAGGACTGGTGGACTGTTCCTGAGACTGAGGAAGGTCCCCAGTCCGTGGATGCTGATGTTCCCGAAACAGAACCATTGCTAGTTGGCAGAAAATAGGAACCCCAGGCTCTGCCTAATTTTTCTGCTGAAAAAGACGGTCCTCCCGTTACTGTTCCCATTGCAGATAGTCCAGACTTTTGGAGGTCCAGTAGGCCTAATACGGGGGTTCCACCAGATTGGTATGATGCTGATCAATTGACTTGGTCCACCTGTATGTACTGTGGGCAACATGGCTCTGTGATGTAAACAGTTGAATTGAGTCTTTTATCCCTCTCCCTGACTATGCAGCATGGCCGAGGTTAGAAGCTTTTAAATGAGGAGGCATGTAGGGGGGTCTGCCCTGTCAGCCTAACAACTGAATTGCACTATTACTTTACGAGACAATGCTCCTGTCTGTTTTGTGTGCACTTGGACTAGTCCTTTCTGCCCTGCAGCTTGCGGTGTGTTGGTTTGGACTAGAAGCAGGAAATGATGGTTCAGGAAGTAAAGAGAGGGATTTGTGTTCTGTGAGAGACTTTTTCCTGAGTGAGACTTGTGCTGCCCTGTGGGATACAGGCAAGACAATAAGTGTGTCCTGACAAGGGAAAACATAGTGCCTATTTACCACAGTATCTCCAGGACCGTAACAGAAGGAAGGAGGGGCATTGCATAAACAGAGGGTAGTCCTCCCCGAGCACCTGTAACCTGAGGGAGGAAACAACTCTGTGGTACCAGTAACCCCTGAACATTGAAAGTGGGAACGAGACTTGCTCGGATACAGAAGGGGGCGAATCTATTAATCTGAAGAAGAGCTCAACACAACCAACTCAGCTCTGCTATGTCATTTATGATACTTAGGCCGCTGTAGCAGTGCGGCCCGATTATCAGATGCCAGGTAGGAATTTCGCACAGAGTAGTTTGTAGGAATTGTTTATTCTGTTTGTATTGAACCTTTGCATTGCAATAGCTGGAGCAGAGCTTGTGTGACACGCTCCAGCTATCTCTTCTTGTATCTATTATTATTATTATCATTACAATAACTTTTACTCTTATCTTCCGGCATATGATCCTCTGTCACCCCATAAAACTGGTGTATTGTTTATGCCTACTCGTCTACTGCACCATATTTGAGTCCTGTCCTGCGGTGTCATTTAGACACCGCTACACTGTAAAGACTACTTTTGAGATCAGGAATGCAACTGACTCGCCCCCTGGGCCGTGGGGCACTCAGAACCGGGCAATAGGGAATGATGGGAGTAGTAGTGGCAACCCGGTTCCGTGGCTCTGGGTGGTCAGGCCAGTGGTAGTCCGTTATGTGCTATTGATTATGTCCGACTACGCCACCCGTGGATTTGCGGTCATTAGGAACCGCCGCTGCAAGGCAGACCGCTGGGGCTGATGATGTATGCAGCTGGGATGGTGTGACTCCCCACGGGAAGAGTGCGGCCCCAGGGCAGTGTAGTGGATGTTGGGAGTGATGGTAGTGAGAGTCCCAGTGCTGATAGTGCTGGAGGAGCAAGGAGCACGCAGACAACAGGTTGCAGTCCAGGGTCTTTACTAGAACAGGTAAATTGACCCACAAACGGTCCCGGCTAGGAGGGGACCTGGATGTCTGAGAGCAACGGGGAAATTGGCCCTGGTCAGGGTGAGGGTGTAGGCCTACCGTGCTTTCTGCGCTCCTTCTGGCTATCTCCTCATTATAGGGTAACAGCCCACATTTCCGAGCTCTCCGTGTATTCTCGCCTGTATGGCCTGCGATGTGGGTTCCTTTCTGCTCCCAGCCTTGTACGGCTTTGCTGGTCCCTTCGGTTGTGGCAGGGCCTCCAGGCTTCTTAGGCCAAGGAATATACAGTCCCTTGCGGACTGGTTATCTGCTGGAGAATGTGGAATCCTCCCAGCCTCAGACACAGCTTTATTACATTTTGTGGCATCCAGGCCAGGGTGACACATTCCCCCCTAGTAAAATTTAGTACTCCGGGACTAAACAGTAAATAAAGAATAACATGCATAACCATAAAACATTAACAGGAAAGTGACGCACAAATTGAGTTCTTAAGGTCACAGTGTGGTCTGTGACCGGGTGTCCATATCACCAATACAACGGGGAGCCTTAACCAGGTGGGGGTCTGTCCTACCCCAAGTCCTTTACAGTCTTAGTTCATTCCTTGGTTAGGCTCCAAAAGCTGTCCATACAAGGTCCCGGTTATAAAAAGTCCATAACCTTTGAGTCCTTACGGTAGCTGCAAGAAACTGAAATACACTATTAATAAAAATGCAGGTAACTTGGCAAACATTTCAACATTTGGCAACAGGGTTATTTACAATTTTAGTGCACTCTATATTTTCCAGCGAGCGGGTATCTGCCCCCTTGTGCTCCTGGTTGATCTACGTAGCACACTGTCTGGTGGTGGACCAACCTGGCTTTCCCCACTAGCGTTAGGGGTACAGCTACTAGCTGGGTGTACAGGTAGGGCAGGCAGCTGTCTGCGGGTCCTTTGGCTTACCGCAGGCATGGCATGCTCACTGTCAGCAGAGGGTTGACTCTCCTGGGCTGCTGGTACAGGCTCTTCTGCCTCTGGAACCGCTTGCTCTTCTTCACCTTCCGGCTCTGGTGTTGGCTGTTGCTGTGCCGGTTGCAGGAAATGCAGGACGGGTACCACTATGGCATCATTTATGCGAGTCCAGGACTGAGGGAACTCTCCGAGAACGGTGCTGATCATTTCTTCCTTGTCCTCTGCGGGTTCAAGGTCACTCTGATCTTCTTCTGCACTACGGAGTTGCTCGGGGCACCTTTTGAGGTGGTCTCTGGAGATGACACTAGTGGTTTCTCCTCCGTCCTTGGTGATTACACACACCTTTGGGTTGTCGTGGTCAGCCTGCAGTACGGTGTAGGGTTCCCTTTCCCACTGGTCGTCCAACTTATGTAGCCTTCTTTTTCGCTTTAGGACTTGTTCACCAGGTTCTAGGTGACCAGCAGGGGTGTGTTGATTGAAGAGTTTTTCTTGCCTCTCTCTCACTTGGGCCAGGCTCTTCTCCACACTTTCCTGTACCTTCTTGTACTGCAGTTGCCTTTCCGTATCCCAGTCCGCATCTGAGGAGGTGTCCTCAGGTGTTAGGACTCCCATCTCCAGGTCTACGGGCAGCTTACCTGGTCTGGCTCGCATCAGGTAAGCCGGGGTGCAGTTTGTAGCATTCACCGGGATATGATTGTATAAGTCTATCAGATCCGGCAGTTTTTCTGGCCACAGGCTGCGTTCCTCCAGGGGCAACGTCTTCAGGAGATCAATGACTATATTGTTCATCTTTAGTGTTGAGCCACCCCCGTAGTGTTCGAGTTCGGTTCGGTTCGTCGAACACCCGTGTGTTCGCCGAACTGTTCGTCGAACTGTTCGTCGAACACCTTCGAACACCGTTAAAACCAATGGCAGGCAAACAAAAACACATAGAAACACATAGAAAACACCTTCAAAGGTGTCCAAAAGCTGACAAACTGCTCAGAAGACATAACTAACACATGGAAAAGTGACAAGTACATATAGTCATGCGAAAATAAAAGAGGTGGAGGAGTAAAAGGAGGGGGAGACACAGATATAGGCATGTCATGCCCTTCTAAAATCCAAAAAGTGAGAAGCCGACACGGCCAGTCCGCTCCTGCCCGTGCCACCTCCGTGTCGCCGGGTTTGTGCCACAGCCGCGGTGAACCCTGATGGCCAGCCCCCCTTTCCCAATACTGGTGCCTGTCCGCTGGTGGGTCGAGCGAGCCCCCCTGTGGTGGAGGCAGCTCTAAGCTTTTTAATTTAAATTGTCTCTCTAATTTGAATGAATACACTTTAAATCCATTTACAAGGATCTATTGGAGGGCAAGTCTCATGCCAGCAGCCGCGTAATTCCAGCTCCAGTAGCGTCCACTAAAGCTGCTGCAGTTAAAAAGCTTTTATAAGGATCGAGCTCGGCTGTCCACCGCAAGGCATCCTACTGCCAGTCCCAGCCCCTATGCCTTGGGGTGCCTCCTGATGCTCTTCACTGAGTATCCCGTGGTCCCGAAGCATTTCCTTTGAAAAAATGAAGTGTCCAAACTACAGGTGGTGTAGCTTGCTTAACAGCCGGGATAATCCGCTGACTAGCAGACCCTGCTACTAGGCACAAAGTATTTCCTGGGCTAGATGCAGTTAAAAATTTGTAATTACATACTCTCGTTGGATGCTGAGAAAGCATTCCATAGAGTCTCCTGGCACGCCATATATGATTCTCTTAAAAAGCTTGGGGTAGGGGTCTAGGGGACCCTTTTATAGCCAAAATCACGGCCCTGTATCGCAATACGTCACCTAGGCTGAAGATAAATGGAACTGTAGCACCCTGAGGGCTCGGTTGCTACAGAGGTATTGCACCTCACCCAGAGGTGTGATAACTCACTCTTAGGTAAGGATGTAGTGTGGATCAGGACCCGACACCTGCATGCATTACGCCACATTGCCGTGGGGCAGGGCGACCAATATGCCCCTGAGATGGGCACGACAGTCCCTGTCCCTGGCTGGAGTGGGGGGAGGGAACACTGAGGAAGGGGAACCCTGCAGTGCAGGAGCAGGGAGGAAGCAGTTCCTGGGTGCATTGAGAAGGGAGTATAAAAGGTGGGCACCATCTTAGTTCAGTGCAGAGAAGTCTGAGCAGAAGTGGCAGGGAGCAGGGGCTCTGCATGAGCTCTGCTCCGGAGGCGGGCCTAGTAACAGAGGCCCAGGCCTGGAAGAGGGAGAAGGAAGGAAGAGGAGCGGAGAAGGCTCCAGGAATGAGGAACGAAGGGATCTCAGGGGTGCGGACGGGCGAGTCGCCACCGCACGCCAGAATCCACCTGCGTGGAGGGGTCAGGCCAAAGGGGGAGACCGGTCCCCGAAACTAGTGGAGGCAGGAAACGACCCTCAGCTAGAAACAGGAGGCTGTGACATTTTATGTGGCGCAGCCCCTCGCTACACCCGCTAGGAAGGCACCACATAGGGTCAGGGAAACTGGCGCCAAGTTTACCAAGAGGAGGCCCGAGGCAGCCGGACAGAAGGGTTGGTAAGAAAGGCCAGACAAAGGACACACAAAGGGGGTCCTGTGAAGCGCTCCAAAGTTATCTGGGAGTTGTCTGAGCCCCTCACCTGGTGAGCACAGTACGACGTGGGCAGCCGTTACCTGCAGACGTGGTCTGGATAATAAGAACTGTGAGTAAAGGCCCTGGACTGCATCACTGACTCCGTGTCATTACTGTTGCTGCCCTGCACCATCACCCCCATCCTCCGCATACACTGCCCTGAGGCTATACTCCTCCCGTGGGGAGTTATGCTACGCTCTGCTGCACCCACAACACCAGCCTCGGTGGTCTGCCCTGGAGCGGCGGTTCACTCTGACCGCAATCCACGGGTGGCGTAGTCGGACATTTAAACATCAAAACCACATAAATAGTTCCGCCACTGGTTTGACCGCCCTGAGCCACGGAACCGGGTTGCCGCCACGGAGACTACAACCACCAGCATCCACCAAAAAGGGTCCGGCTCCGGGTGTCCCAAGGCCCAGGGGGCGCGTCAGAACATTTTCATCACCTTTCACAATCACCAATGGGACAAGGCAGGGATGTTCTCTGTCCCCTCTCTTATACATCCTAGTGACGGAGCACCTGCTCTCATCAATTCGCCATAACCCCAATATTAGGTGGGTTGAGGTGGGAGGCACCGAGTACAAGTGCTCTCTATTTGCTGATGATGTCCTAGTATATATCACTCAATCACATATATCCATCCATGCTGTTATGGCTGAAATAGATCACTTTGTTACATGGTCAAATTTTAAAATCAATGCAGCGAAGTCTGAGGCCCTCGATGTCTCCCTCCCCAAATCCATATAGGATTCCATCCAGTCCAACTTTCCCTTTGCCTGGCCCTCACAGGGTATCAAATACTTAGGAATTCCTATTCATAGAGACCTCTCCCATCTATGTTATCTTAATTTTGGGCCCTTTATTGAACAACTCCATACAGACCACGGTTGGCAAGTTAGAACTGTAAGATTCACTACGTGAACCACTGGTGTTTTGTGGAAAAGCACATGTACACTGTGTTCCAAATTATTATGCAAAAAGTGTTTAGGAGTGATAAGGGAAGAATTTGTTTGTTTGTCAGTTAAACTCATTGATGGTGATGTGTGTCAGGGCTCTTTATATCACTGTAAGCAATTGCAGACACCAGTGCTAATTAGTTTGTCAGGTGTGTCCAATGAAAGGCAAGACTACTTAAGAAGGCTCTCTCACATTATTCAGCAGCCTACATTTTCTGCCAAAATGGGAAAGAAAAAGGATGTGTCGGCTGCTTTGAAGCAACAAATTGTGGAGTGTTTAGGTCAAGGCATGACTACAATCAACATTGTGCGATGATCAGGATGAAGTGTCTTGGCAATCAAGAAGTATGTAGCTGATTCACAGTACACACGTGTGCGTGCTGATAAGGGCAAATTGAGGACTCTTTCCTACAGGCAATTACGTCAGGTTGAAAGAGCAGCGGCAAAAAAGCCTTGTCATAGCAGCAGACAAGTTTTTGAAGCTGCTTGTGCCTCCAACGTCCCCCGAACAACAAGATGCAGGGTCCTTCAGAGGTTTGCAGCTGTGCATAAGCCATCCTGTCGACCTCCTCTATCCACTTCACACAAGCAGAAACGGCTCCAGTGGGCCAAACATTACATGAAGACTGATTTCAAAACTGTTTTGTTCACGGATGAGTGCCGTGCAGCGCTCGATGGTCCAGATGGATGGAGTGGAGGATGGCTAGTTGATGGACACGCCACGCAAACACGGCTACAGCGCCAACAAGGAGGAGGTGGAGTAATGTTTTGGGCTGGAATCATGGGGAGAGAGATTGTCGGCCCCTTTAGGATCCCTGAAGGCGCTAAAGATGAACTCCATAATGTATGTGGATTTTCTCAAACAGCACTTCCTGCCATGGTTCAAGAAGAAGAACCGTGTATTTCACAGCAAGATCATTTTTCTGCATGATAATGCACCATCTCATGCTGCACATAAAACATCTGCATCTTTGGCTGATATGGGCATAAAAGGGGACAAACTTATGGTGTGACCCCCATGCTCCCCTGACCTCTACCCCATTCAGAACCTTTGGAGCATCATTAAAAGGAGTGTCTATGATGGCGGGAGGCAGTTCACATCTAAGCAACAGCTCTGGGAGGGTATTCTGTCCTCATGCAAAACAATTGAAGCAGAAACCATCCAAAACCTGACAAATTCAATGGACGAGAGAGTTCAGAAGCTCCTATCGAACAAGGGGTCCTATGTGAAAATGTAACATCACCTAGAATAAAGTTTTGAGTTGAAAACTGTTTGATTTCAGTTTCTAACAACCTGCTAATGCTTATAATTTCAAAAATGACCATTTTTTTGGTCTTTATTAAAATGAAAAGGTTGATCGAAAAGTTTGGGGGATCTAAGAGTGTGGCAACCCAGTAGTCATGATTACTTCGAATTCTGACAATATGAGGGTCATGCTGCAGGTAGTGCAGCAAGAAGGCACTTATGTGTCTTGCGCATCTCGGAGCCCCAAAATTATTTTCCGGGCTAGATGCAGCTAAAAATTATTTTTAATTTTAAATCTGGTGGAGCTTATTATAGATGGCCTAATAGGATCAGTGCTGCACACTGCTACAAAGCCCAAATTATTTTCCAGTCAAGATACAGATAAACATGATTAGTAATTTGAAAGCTTAAAACGGTTGGTAGGGTGATTTTAACCAATCATCAAGCTTTTACTCTCCCCAGGATGACACAGGGGTAGAAAAGTCGTTTCGGATCCATGATTTGTTCATCTTTATGAACGTGAGTCTGTCTACATCATCAGTGGAGAGCCGCGTGCGCTTATCTGTCAGCACACCACCAGCAGCGCTGAACACACGTTCAGACAGAACGCTGGCTGCGGGGCATGACAAGATCTCCAAGGCGTAAGTGGCTAGCTCCGGCCATTTATCCAGATTGGAAGCCCAAAAAGAGCAAGGGTCCAGTGACACAGTCGTGGCTTCAATGTTTACTTGGAGATACTCCTGTACCATCGTCTCTAGGCGTTGACTATGTGTCAGACTTCTTGTCTCCTCTGGCCTTGCAAAGGATGGGCTAAAAAAGTGGTGAAATGATTCCGCAAAATTGATGTTACCACCAGATACTGTGGTTCTGTTACGGTTTGAGTGCTGAACACTTGACGGTCCCACGGTTGGCAAGTTGGAACTGTGAGATTCACTACGTGCACCACTGGTATTTTGTGGAAAAGCACATGTAAGATTCTGCAACAGTCTCTGCTGATACTCCTGCATGCGTGCATCCCTTTCTATGGCAGGAATAATTTCTGCAAATTTACTTTTGTACCGGGGATCTAACAGTGTGGCAACCCAGTAGTCAGGATTATTTCTAATTCTCACAATTCGAGGGTCATGTTGCAGGTAGTGCAGCAAGAAGGCACTCATGTGTGTTGCGCATCCAGGAGCACCAAGTCCCTGTTGTGTTGGTGGCGAGGTAACAATCATGCTTCCTTCCTCTGTCCTCTCCCCCCAACCTCGCACAACAGAAATGTGATCAAGGTCTCTCTCATCTGATGAGTCTTCCATCAGTTCGTCCTCCACTTCTTCCTGGGCTCCTGCACCTTCCTCACTAGTTTGGCTGCTACCATGCGCCCTGGTAAAACCATCTCCCCCACCCTCACATGCCTGCCGCCTTGGTGCTGCCGACCGTCTGGACCTTGCAGATGTTAGCCCTTCCGCATACAACTCCTCCTCCTCTACTTCCTCCACCTCCTTTTGTGCCACCACCTGACTCCGAATTCTGTTTAACATGTGCTCCAGCATGTAAATCACCGGAATAGTCATGCTGATAATGGCATCGTCAGCATTAAACATCTTCGTCGACATTTCAAAACTGTGCAGAAGGGTGCATAGGTCCCTGATCTGAGACCACTCCTCCAGCGTGATTTGCCCCACCTCTGAATCTCGTTGGCCCAATCTATACGTCAGAACGTATTGCACCAGGGCTTGTCGGTGCTGCCACAGTCGCTTCAACATGTGCAGAGTTGAATCCCACCGGGTAGGCACATCGCATTTTAGCCAGTGAAGTGGCAGGCCCAACGACTTCTGTAGAGATGTAAGTCGCTGAGCTGCGGGATGCGAACGGCGGAAGTGAGCACACAGCGACCGTGCCCTCTGCAGAAGGCCATCTAGTCTGGGATAGTGGGCTAAAAATTGCTGGACAACCAGGTTCAACACGTGAGCCATACAAGGCACGTGTGTGACATTGCCCCGGCGAAGGGCCGCACCCAGGTTTGCAGCATTGTCGCACACGGCCTTCCCTGGTTTCAGGTCCAGTGGAGACAACCATTCATGAAATTGGTTCTCCAGAGCTGACCACAACTCCTCAGCTTTGTGACTCACATTTCCCAGACATTTCAATGTAAAAACCGCCTGATGACGTTGAGCCCTACTGCCAGCATAGTAAGGAGGTGTGCAGGATCCCTTCTGCGCAGTTAGAAAGCTTGTGGCATGACCAGACAGGCTTTGGGTGCAGGTGGAAGAACGAGGGGAGGTTGAGGAGGCAGAAGCAGTGGAGGAACTTTGACATAAAGAGGATTGACGCACAACTCGTGGGGACGGCAAGACTTGGACAGCAGCCCCTTGTCCTGCTGTCACCATAGTTACCCAGTGCCCAGTCAGCGACATGTGACGCCCCTGTCCATGCCTACTCGTCCAAGTGTCTGTGGTGAAATGCACCCTGTCACACACAGAGTTTCTCAAAGAAGCGGTGATGTTGTGTGCGACATGCTGGTGGAGCGCAGGCACACCTTTCTTTGAGAAGTAGTGCCGACTGGACATCTGGTACTGGGGCACTGCGACGGACATAAGGTCTCGAAAATCCTCTGTGTCCACCAGGCGGAAAGGCAGCATTTCTGTAGCCAAGAGCTTGCAGATGGTGAAATTCAACCTCTTAGCTTTCTCATGGCTAGGAGGAAATGGTCTTTTACTTGTCCACATCTGAGGGACCGAGGGCTGGCTATTGTGCTTAGACGGGGTTGATAAGGGTGTCCCCGGCAAACTGCCGGTCTGTGAGGAAGATGCAGGCGGACATGTTAGGTTGCCTTGATCCAAAGGTGGTGCTATCGATGTCGGACAGCGCTCAACACCAGCTGCTGTTACCAACTCCAAAGAAAATGATGACCTGCCAATCACGCTGGCTGTTGCGGGTAAAGAGGTGGCAGGTCTGCGCCCCAAAACAGGTGTGACTGCTGTCCCCCCAGTCACAGAGGATGAAGAGGCCGCGGATGCACAAGATATGGCAGACGGTGGTTGGCCCGGCCGGCTAGGCCGCATTGTAGCACACTGAGCTTCCCACTGCAACTTATGCTTCATGTCCATGTGCCGGTTCATGCATGAAGTACTCAAACTATGTATTTTTTGGCCTCTACTTAGCTTTTGCTGACAAATGTTACAGATAACACGAGTTGGGTCATCTTTATCGATCTGAAAAAATGCCCAGGCTATGCAAGGCTTAGCACCCATGCGACCTGAAGAGCCACCACAACTTGTGGTGAGAGGCAGAGTTGTGTTTGAGGATGCAGTTGTTGACGTGCTTCCAGTACTACGTCTCTGTCCAGGAAGGCGCAACCTGACCTCGTCGTCACTAGCATCTTCCTCCACCTCCTCTGCTGACCTCATCTCTTGGCTGACTGTGGGTTGACAGTAAGTGGGATCTCCAACCTCATCATCATCACCCTGTGTGTTATCACACCCGTCGTCCTCAGAGCCAACCTGTTCCTGCCCTGACAAAAAACTAAAGTTGTCGCTCCAATCAGGTATTTGAGTCTTATCATCGTCTTCCTCATTGTCTCCACCAACAGGAGTTACAGTTTGGGAATGAGGGTCTACATTATGGTCAGAACCTTCTGCGTCTGGTCCTGGATCCGACTCATAAAGATTCTGGGCATCAGTGCAGATCATTTCCTCGTCTGGATTCACAGAAGCGCTGGAGTCGACATCTGATTCCCAGGCTATGGTATGAGTAAACAGCTCTGCAGACTCAACCATCTGTTCTACCTCATACTCAGACGGGCAGCTGGAGATTTGGGAGCTGTGAGGAAGCAAGTGCGATTTGGGTGACACCTTTGAGGACTGGAGTATTTGTGATGTTGAAGTTGATGTGGAGGAGAGCCCACTTAAAGGAGCACTTGATATCCGTTGAAGCACCTGCTGTTTTTGTGCCTCATCTGGAATTTGTAGCGATTGGCGTGGCCGTAAGAAAGGGATCTTATCACATTGTCCGCTAAAAGAAGTAGACATTTTAGTTTGGCTGGAAGATGGTCTTTCTTCTGCAGATGTTACTGTTGCTTTAACACCTACCCCACGGACACAACCTTTTTTCCCCTTCCCAACACGCCTATTCCCCTTTCCACCAGCAGCAGGCCTTTTTCCACTCATTTTGGTGGTTAACTAATTCACAACTCTGGAGTTGTTTGCACAAAAAAACAATGGATGGTAACCGAGCAGAGCTGAGTGGCCAAACTGTGGTATTAGGCCAAAACTATTGGCTGGGTTAGATGCAGAAAAAAATATATTCAGTTTGCAACCTGATGAAGGTCAGTATAGATGGACTAATACAACAAGTCCCACACACAGCTAGAAGCCCAAATATTTTTTCAGAGGTACTGTAGATGCAGATAAAAATTATTTTTAATTTGCAACCTGATGGAGGTCAGTATAGATGGACTAATAGAAAAAGTCCGACACACTGCTAGAAGGCCAAATATTTTTTCAGAGCTAGATGCAGAAAAAAATTATATTCAGTTTGCAACCTGATGGAGGTCAGTATAGATGGATTAATAGAACAAGACCCACACACAGCTAGAAGCCCAATATTTTTTCAGAGGTAGATGCAGAAAAAAATATATTCAGTTTGCAACCTGATGGAGGTCAGTATAGATGGACTAATACAACAAGTCCCACACACAGCTAGAAGCCCAAATATTTTTTCAGAGGTACTGTAGATGCAGATAAAAATTATTTTTAATTTGCAACCTGATGGAGGTCAGTATAGATGGACTAATACAACAAGTCCCACACACAGCTAGAAGCCCAAATATTTTTTCAGAGGTACTGTAGATGCAGATACAAATTATTTTTAATTTGCAACCTGATGGAGGTCAGTATAGATGGACTAATACAACAAGTCCCACACACAGCTAGAAGCCCAAATATTTTTTCAGAGGTAGATGCAGAAAAAAATATATTCAGTTTGCAACCTGATGGAGGTCAGTATAGATGGACTAATACAACAAGTCCCACACACAGCTAGAAGCCCAAATATTTTTTCAGAGGTACTGTAGATGCAGATACAAATTGTTTTTAATTTGCAACTTGATGGAGGTCAGTATAGATGGACTAAAACAACAAGTCCCACACACAGCTAGAAGCCCAAATATTTTTTCTGAGGTACTGTAGATGCAGATAAAAATTATTTTTAATTTGCAACCTGATGGAGGTCAGTATAGATGGACTAATAGAGAAAGTCCGACACACTGCTAGAAGGCCAAATATTTTTTCAGAGCTAGATGCAGAAAAAAATTATATTCAGTTTGCAACCTGATGGAGGTCAGTATAGATGGATTAATAGAACAAGACCCACACACAGCTAGAAGCCCAATATTTTTTCAGAGGTAGATGCAGAAAAAAATATATTCAGTTTGCAACCTGATGGAGGTCAGTATAGATGGACTAATACAACAAGTCCCACACACAGCTAGAAGCCCAAATATTTTTTCAGAGGTAGATGCAGAAAAAAATATATTCAGTTTGCAACCTGATGGAGGTCAGTATAGATGGACTAATACAACAAGTCCCACACACAGCTAGAGGCCCAAATATTTTTTCAGAGGTACTGTAGATGCAGATAAAAATTATTTTTAATTTGCAATCTGATGGAGGTCAGTATAGATGGACTAATACAACAAGTCCCACACACAGCTAGAAGCCCAAATATTTTTTCAGAGGTACTGTAGATGCAGATACAAATTATTTTTAATTTGCAACCTGATGGAGGTCAGTATAGATGGACTAATAGAGAAAGTCCGACTCACTGCTAGAAGGCCAAATATTTTTTCAGACCTAGATGCAGAAAAAAATTATATTCAGTTTGCAACTTGATGGAGGTCAGTATAGATGGATTAATAGAACAAGACCCACACACAGCTAGAAGCCCAAATATTTTTTCAGAGGTAGATGCAGAAAAAAATATATTCAGTTTGCAACCTGATGGAGGTCAGTATAGATGGACTAATACAACAAGTCCCACACACAGCTAGAAGCCCAAATATTTTTTCAGAGGTACTGTAGATGCAGATAAAAATTAGTTTTAATTTGCAACCTGATGGAGGTCAGTATAGATGGACTAATAGAATGATGCTATGCCCAAAAGATTTTACTTCACTAGGTGCAGTAAAAAAATTGGTATTCTATACACAGGTGGTATATCTTGCAGCACAGATAGGCTACTCCACTGACTAACACACTCTGCAATAGGCCAAAAAGGATTAGCTTTGCTAGATTCAGCCAAATGCTGTGAAAAAAACTTGCACAGCACTGGCACAGACCTGCCTGGCAAAAACTGATAGGAACTGATGTAACCTAGTCCTGAAAAGGACTCCAATTACAATTAGTCTTTACTCCCACAACCTATCTATTTAAGAGCACAGACCTCCCTGATAAAAGTCGTAGGAAATGCTGTAACCTAGTCCTTAAAAGGACTGCAATCACAACTATTCCCTACTCCCAAGCTATCTGTATATTTGTGCGAAAATCGGCTTGAAATTAACAAGGTATAGCGCACACAGCTACAGCGGTGCCGTCTAACACGCAGCTGCAGCAGTGAGAAAATGGTGGCGACGGGGAAAATGGCTTGGTCTTATAGGGCAAGGACATGTGACATACACTGCCAATGACACATGCCCTTGCTTGTGTGAAAAAAAGCACTTCGCTCCGTGTGTGCGCTGCTGATAGGCTGACAGATTGCACCTCCCCACTGCAAATGCGGGAAAGAGAAAAAAAAATGGAGATCTTCATTGTTCCTGCAGAGATCCATCCCCTGCCCCTCCCCCCACCCCGCTGTACACTCAAACTGCGTATTAACATTAATTTTCATCATTACTGAGAAAAAATCCAGTTATGATTTTGGTGCACGAACAGTTATCGATTATAACCTCGAACAGCCGAATTTTTATCAAATTGTTCGTGTTCGCCGAACGGCTCGAACACCGCCCAAAACAGCTCGAATTTGAGATTGGCGAACAGTTCGAGTAGAACAACGCTCATCTCTATTCATCTTCTCACACATCCCGTTGGTTTGGGGGTGGTAAGGCGTTGTACGAATCTTCTTACAGCCATAGAGGTTGCAGAACTCCTGGAAGATTTCAGCCTCGAACGCTGGACCCTGGTCTGTCAGGACCTGTTCCGGATACCCGTATGGACGGCAGAAATATTGCTGGAAGGCTCTGGCCGCTGTTTGGGCTGTCAAGTCCTTTACCGGGACCACCACTAGAAAACGGGAATAGTGGTCCACGATTGTCAGGGCATAGATGTATCCAGACCGGCTTGGAGCCAATTTGACGTGGTCCAGAGCTACCAGCTCAAGAGGCTGCGTGGTGACGATGGGCCTCAAGGGTGTCTTCTGGCTGGTGCGGTCCTTCCTCCTCAGGTGACAAGGGCCACAGTCTCTGCACCACTTTTCTACAGCTCCTCTCATGCCGACCCAAAAGAACCTTCCTCTTAGCAGGAACTCCAGTTTCTTCCAACCGAAGTGTCCCGCTCTGTCATGGTAAGCCCCCAGGACCATAGCTGCATCCCGCCTTGGGACCACGACTTGCCAGGTCAGCTCGTGCGTCCGGTGGTTAACAATCCTTCTGCACAACTTGCCTTCGTAGAGGAACAGCTTGCTCTTCTCCTTCCATAGCTGCTTGGCTTCCTCTGGGGCATCTGGATCTAGGCGGGCGTCTTCCCGGGTCAGCAGATCTTTCACAAGGCGGACTGCAGGGTCACTATCTTGGGTCTCGGCCCAGCTGTGGTGAGGTAGGGGATTGATCATCACAGTTGTAAGATCCTCCTCCTTCACGCGGTGAGAGTGTTGAGCGGCTCCATGCCGGTGAAACGCGGGGAGTTCTACCTCCTCCAGCTCTTCTGGGTCTTCGTCACCCTCTGGTAAGTGAGGCATTCTTGATAGGGCGTCCGCGTTGGCATTGGTTTTGCCTGCCCGGTACTTAATCACGAAGTCATAGTTGGAGAGACGGGCCATCCACCGCTGTTCCAGGGCACCCAGTCTTGCATTGTCCAGGTGTGTCAACGGGTTGTTGTCCGTGTACACGGTGAACTTTGCGGAGGCCAGGTAATGCTTGAAGCGTTCCGTCACGGCCCACACCACCGCCAAGAATTCTAGCTTGAAGGAGCTGTAATTCTCCGGGTTCCTCTCGGTGGGCCTCAGCTTCCGGCTGGCGTATGCGATCACCCGTTCTCTGCCCTGTTGGTTTTGGGACAGTACGGCTCCCAGTCCCACATTACTGGCGTCTGTGTGAAGGATAAAAGGCTGGCATTAATCAGGGTAGGCCAGAATCTCATCCCCCGTGAGGGCCATCTTCAACTGGCGGAAGGACTCCTCTTCCGGTTTATCCCACTTGAAGGGTGGCTTTTAACTCCTGGACTTAGACTGTCCGATCAGGAGGTCCTGCATAGGAGCTGCCATCTTAGTGAAACCGGGGATGAACCTTCGGTAGTAGCCTACCAACCCGAGAAACTGTCTCACCTCCTTGATGTTCGAGGGGCTTGGCCAGCTCTTGATTGCCGTGACCTTGTCAGGGTCGGGGGCTACTCCTTCCGCACTTACCACGTGCCCTAGGTACTGGACCTTTGGTTTCAGCAGGTGACACTTCGATGGTTTCACCTTCAGGCCATAGCCTGCCAGGGCTTCGAACACCTCAGCCAGGTGTTTGAGATGGTCCTCGTAGGTCTTCGAATAGACGATCACGTCGTCCAGGTAAAGGAGGACCGTCTCGAAGTTTCGGTGCCCTAGACAGCACTCCCTCAGCCGCTGGAAGGTCCCTGGTGCGTTGCAGAGCCCGATAGGCATACAGTTGAACTCGCTCAGTCCCATCGGGGTGGTGAAGGCGGTCTTCTCCTTGTCAGCCTCTGCCACAGGAACCTGCCAGTACCCGCTAGTAAGGTCCAAAGTAGAAAAGAAGTTAGCTGATTTTAGTGCGGCTAAAGACTCCTCTATTCTAGGCAGCGGATATGCGTCTTTGTGGGTGATACGGTTGATTTGTCTATAGTCGACGCACATTCTCATGGTGCTGTCTTTCTTTTTGACCAGAACCAAGGGGGCTGCCCAGGGGCTCCAGCTGTCTCTAATGACCCCAGCTTCTTTCATTTCTCTTAGCATGCCCTTGGCGTTCTGATAATGTGCAGGGGGTACAGGCCTGTGTCTCTCTTTTATTGGTGGGTGGCTCCCTGTGGGGATGTGGTGTTCTATCCCCTTTACTCTGCCGAAGTCTAGTGGGTGCTTACTAAAGACTCTCTCGTACTCCTGTACCACCCGGTAGACTCCTTGTTTTTGGTGCAGGGGAGTGGAGTCAGCACCCACATGGAGTTTCTGGCACCAGTCCTCCTTTTGTTTCTGGGAGCCATTACCCTCCGCCTGAGGAGATGGAGGCAAGGGTTCCACGGCCCTGATAGCTTTGTGTTCGACCACAAACAGCTTGGCGAGTGTAGCGTACCTGGGTAAGTGTACCTCCCTCTCCCCAATGTTGAGGATGCGGACGGGCACCCTCCCATGACGGACATCAACCACCCCCGGGCTGTCAAAATGGTGGGCCTGCTGTCTGATTACACGGGTTCTACCATGGCTTGGTAGTCTCTACCTCTCAACCCGATTGCAGTCCGACACCAGATCATCATTTCACTTTTGGGAGGCATGGAAATGGGGAATGGGTCACTCAGTCTTACGCTACCGATCTTACCACCAGACAGTTCTACCTGCTGCCGTCTCATCAGGGCTTTTATCTCCTTGTTGAGGACTCTCTGTTGGCTGGAACTAGCATTCACCGCCACCTATTGTAAGATTACAATTACCTCTGAAAGACAATTTTCAATTACGTTAGTACCCACAGTTATTTTAGGGTGACTTTCACGACGGTCAATGTCCACAATAATCACTCCCTGTGCCGGCAGTTCAGCTTTACCAATTTTAATGGTCATCTCCTTGAACCCCATCTGCGGCACGGGTAAGCCATTACTGGCGATGATGCTCAAGTTACTGTCTGGATACCGTGTGATATCAGCATCAGTCCAATACTGCTTAAAAAGTACATAAGGGATAGTGGTTACTTGTGACCCAGTATCCAGCAAGGCGCTCATGGGGATACCGTCCAGCACCACGGGTAAAACCGGGCGCCCCCCAATGTACTTATTACGCCAATTGTAAGGGCCTGGTGATCTTATGCCTGGGGGTTGGCCCTCTGCCCCAGGTTGGACCCGTTTAAATTACAGTACCTGGAAATGTGTCCGGGCTGGTTGCATCGACGGCAAATGGGCTGTCCATCTTCTGCGTAGCGGTCTGTGGGCCTCCCTCGGAATGACGGGATCCTCCTCTGTCGACGCCACTGGACATCCTCCGGACTTGAAGCCAGCTCGATGGGTCTTGCCGGGTCCACTTGCAACGCCTGGACGGTCCTGGTCAACGCCGCGACGCTCCTGGTCAGCTCCTGGACTTGGTGGTGCAGGTCTTTCGACGGGGCTTGGTTCAGGGCCTGTGCATCAGCCCCCACGGGGTCCATAGAGGAGGGTGCCACCTCCTGGTGGTAGGTGAGAGCAGGGCGCCGGGGGTTTATAGCGCCACTGGTTGCAGATTCACGGAGCACCCTTATGGCCCTGTTGGGCAAAGGTCAGGTCGGGGTTCTGAAAGAACATGAGGCGCAGTTGGGCCCTGTGGGCGCTAGACAGCAGACCTTCTATGAATTGTTCTGTTAGCAGCTTATCCGTTTCCTGCACACTGCCAGGGTCAGTTTGTTGAATAGCCCTCAAGGCTTCCTGCAGATTTAGGGCATAGTCTCTGATGCTGTCCTGTGCCCGCTGCTTACATCCATAGAACCTCATTTTAATCTCAGCGGAGGTACGTGTGTCAAAGGTACCCCGCAGCCGGGCCAGAATACCCTTCACAGTCCTTTTCTCCTCAGTGGGCCATGATTTTACCTCCCTTTGGGCTGCGCCAGTTAACTGCCCTGTTAGTATGCTGACCTTCTGTTCCTCTGTCAGGGGGTAATCCTGGAACAAACTGTACAGCCTTTCCTTAAAGTCAGTTAGGGCATGGGGCTCCCCTGAGTACTTGGGCAGCCAGACCGCTCCAGGGATGTAGGGCAGGGAAAAGGGCATCACCGCTGTTGCAGCTGCGTTGGTGGTAGTGTGCGCCTCTGTGTCCGAAATCTTCCTCTCCCCTAGTTAAGCGTGGCCTACCTTCCGACAATTCTCTTCTGTAGGCCGCGGCTCTGCTGCTGCTGCTCTGGACGAGGACCTTGCGTCGCGTCCTGATGACATCAGCGTCGCTCTCTCTCCCTTCCAGGACCTTGCGCAGCGTCGGTGCGTGGGGCGGAGCTTCGGGTCTCGCGCGCTTTCGGCATCTACGCCCATCTTCTTCCCGCGCGGCGTCCTGAAGATGGTGTCCGACGGCGGGAAAACGACATCGGATGGCGGGAAAACAGCTGAAGATGGCGGGAACCGACTGAAGATGGCGGGAAATGGCTCCGGATGGTGGGAACCTTCACCACGGTAGGTATGACAGTCTTTTGAAGGCACGCAGTACCCGGTGGTTGCGGGCACGAAATCCTGCCGACTACGCCAAAGCTGACTCGCCCCCTGGGCCGTGGGGCACTCAGATCCGGGCAATAGGGAATGATGGGAGTAGTAGTGGCAACCCGGTTCCGTGGCTCAGGGTGGTAAGGCCAGTGGTAGTCCGTTATGTGCTATTGATTATGTCCGACTGCGCCACCCGTGGATTTGCGGTCATTAGGAACCGCCGCTGCAAGGCAGACCGCTGGGGCTGATGATGTATGCAGCTGGGATGGTGTGACTCCCCACGGGAAGAGTGCGGCCCCAGGGCAGTGTAGTGGATGTTGGGAGTGATGG
Organism: Phyllobates terribilis; assembly: GCF_046119375.1. NCBI lineage: Eukaryota > Metazoa > Chordata > Amphibia > Anura > Dendrobatidae > Phyllobates > Phyllobates terribilis. The sequence goes on from NW_027362773.1 coordinate 51,577,281, forward strand.
TAGTGAGAGTCCCAGTGCTGATAGTGCTGGAGGAGCAAGGAGCATGCAGACAACATGTTGCAGTCCAGGGTCTTTACTAGAACAGGTAAATTGACCCACAAACAGTCCCGGCTAGGAGGGGACCTGGATGTCTGAGAGCAACAGGGAAATTGGCCCTGGTCAGGGTGAGGGTGTAGGCCTACCGCGCTTTCTGCGCTCCTTCTGGCTATCTCCTCGTTATAGGGTAACAGCCCACGTTTCCGAGCTCTCCGTGTATTCTCGCCTGTATGGCCTGCGACGTGGGTTCCTTTCTGCTCCCAGCCTTGTACGGCTTTGCTGGTCCCTTCGGTTGTGGCAGGGCCTCCAGGCTTCTTAGGCCAAGGAATATACAGTCCCTTGCGGACTGGTTATCTGCTGGAGAATGTGGAATCCTCCCAGCCTCAGACACAGCTTTATTACATTTTGTGGCATCCAGGCCAGGGTGACACACAACCTTTCTGGGAAGGTCCGTATGATAATATTAGATGCATGCCACATGATAATCAGTGACAGAAATACAGTCCCTGCTAGTAGAATAGGGCACCAGCACCCACAAGTGTGGACTGTAATGTTGTGTTCCTACCCCTGAAGAAAACAATCGTGTAAAGTGAATAGTGTCATGCATTTTTGTGCAAGTATAGTGCAATCGTGTAAAGTGAATAGTGTCATGCATTTTTGTGCAAGTGACTCGCCCCCTGGGCCAAGGGGCACCCGGAACCGGGCTTCTGGGGGTTGTAGTATCCGTGGCGGTGACCCGGTCCCGTGGCTCAGGGTGATCAGGCCAATGGCGGTATTTTGTGGGGGTTCTAGGTTAATTGTCCGACTACACCACCCGTGGATTGCGGTCAGTGAGGACCGCCGCTGCAAGGTAGACCGCTGGGGCTGATGGAGTATGCAGCTGAGGTAGTGTGACTCCCCACAGGAAGAGTGCAGCCCCAGGGCAGTGAGTGTGGATGATGGGGGTGGTGGTGCACGGGCGTCCCAGTACTAGTAATGCTGGCGCGGCGATGAAGCACAGAGACGTGGGGTTGCAGTTCAAATCCTTTACACACAGCTCTTTATATTCTTAGTCATTCCGCCGGCAATGACTGCCCAAGCCGTACTGCGTCCACCAGGCAGGGGGCTCGGTCAACCCCCAGGTAATTCCAGAGTGTGTCACTGGACTCCCTTCTATTCCTTTCTCTGGCCGTGCCCCACCAGTGACACTACATCTGTCCAGCTCCCGCGGGCCTTCTCTTGGGAGGGCTTCATGCTCACCTCCCTGACCCTATGTGGTGTGACTTTCTAGTAGGTTTAGCGAGGGGTTGCACCAAGATATGATCAGGACCGCCGGTCCTTGACTGAGGATTAGTTACCTCCACCAACTTGGGATCCGGTACCCTGTTCTGCCAACCCGTCACCCGCAATCTCCTGGGCCTTTGGGGTTCCTTCTGCCCTCGTGTCTCTGGGCCTCTCTGGGTGTTCTGTTCCTTTCTTCCTTTCCTTTCTGTTCCTTTCTGTATCTGTCCTCTCTGCTGGTTCTGGCCTCCACTCCAGGCCTGCCTCGTGGAGCTGGGCCCAGACTGAGCCACAGCTCCCTGTCAGCCCTCTCTGGCTGAACTCCTTCTCTCACTCCACTGACTTCTTCTCTGAACTCACCCAGAACTAAGATGGTGCCCACCTTATATACCCTCCCCTAGTGTATGAGCCCAGGTGACTTGCAACCAATGGGCTCTTGCCTATGCCCAGAAACCCAACCCCTATCTGCTCCTACATCACTGGGTTTTCCTCCCCCCTCCCCACTCCAGCCAGGGACAGATTCTGTCGTGCCTGCATTACTGTCTAATGGGAGCACCGTTGAGCTGTCCCCCGGAAATGGGGTGTGTGTGATGCATGCAGCCTACCGAGCCCTGGTCCACACTCCATCCTTACCCGGGAGTGGAATCTCACACCTCTGGTTCAGGTGCAATACCCCTGTAGCGGCCGAACCCTCGGGGCGCTACACAAGTATAGTGCAATCGTGTAAAGTGAATAGTGTCATGCATTTTTGTGCAAGTATTGTGATATGTGAATTGTTTTATGCGGTTTTAGGAATGTAATGTGTAATAAGTAAAAAGGGAACGACTTCCTGTTTTAGCTGGTGAGTGACAAGGTCCAGAACTAAAGACTTGATACAGGTGCTATGAAGAGCACCTTAACCTTTTCCATACAGAGGAAAATGGACGTGGAACAGTGTGAGGAAAAGGTAATAGATCTTGGCAATACTGAGGAGCTGGAAATCTCTGGGGTTGACAGGAACAGCGGATGTAGGGATAGTCCAGGCTAAACTGAATTTAAATTTGCAAGTGTACTGTGCTATAGAAACTAGGAATGGAAAATGTTGTGCCCCGTACTGCGTGTTACAAATTAATGTACTTGAACTGTCCAGTAAACTTTCATGTGTTGGAGCAAGCCGAATATCCCCTGATCTGTGTCCGGCTGTTCCTGAAGTTGGAGAACTGGAGACAGCAGAGGCTTGCAGCCCACAGGTGAGTGTAACGCACCCTACACGAGACAGCACACTCGGACTGGGTCACGATTTTCCTGTAAAGTGCCAGGGCGTCAGGGAGTAGCAGCTCGACCATGGATCCGACCCTCTGGCACCTTACATTTGGCATACTTTAATGTTGTCAGGGGGAGGATAAAGCAAACCTTAATTGAGATAGATTTTGGAGAGTTGGTTTTCTAACACCTTACCTTTTTGTTCTCCTGGAAATAAGTTCCCCCCTTGTCTATCCATAGAGAACCCATGAATGCTCAGTTGAAATTAACATTACAACTAAATGCTAGATGCAATAGGAACAAAAATGTTTCAGGCTCTCTTTTGTGGCAGATTGAAGCACAAAATCACAATAGATCCTGTCTTATCTATCTCTAATTGGGCCAGTCCTCAAATTAATTAGACATGCATTAAACATAAAAACTAAACACCGGCAGGGCACTCATTACAATGTTTAAATATCGGAATTGAGCACAGTTAAAAAAGGGATTAAGATCATTGATATGTACAGTTTTCATACTATTAAGATTACGTCTTATTTGGTAGGGTGCAGTTGAAAAAAGATAGGAAAAAATTAGGATATAATATAGCCAAACACCATAGGAAAATCATTACAAATCAATTAGAAAATGGACAATATAACATATTTACAAACTAGAGATAGGAGAATCAATTCTAACAAGATCAAATCCTTCTAGAATTTACAAAAATTCATGAAAAATATTTAGATTTGAGAGTCCTCAGTGGTTGATATCAACCACTGAGGACTCTCAAATCTAAATATTTTTCTATCTACTGGCTAACACGGTACAAGAATATATATTTTCCCTATATCAAAAATTCATGGATTCTGGCAAATCTAAATTTTGGACGGTTCGCGCTGATCCAGCAAAATAACCGTGCTCCAATCCTCTTACTTCTTCTTCTCCCTCTGGATCTTCCGGCAGGTGCTGCCGCTATTCCACATAACAGTTTGGGGTCTAGTTAGAACACCCAAAGATTAAAGAAGAAAATGGAGTCGATTGACAGGAGGAGACGACGGCAGCAGTTATGAGAAAAGGTGAATATAACAGTTTATTATTTTTTTAACTCTTTTCTGGCAGATTTGATTTGCATTGAATTTATTTGATGTAAATCGAATATCCGGAATTTGTTCAGCTCTAATGGAGAGGACTTATCTTATGTTGAGCCCTGATAACCACTAGCCTAGACCAAAGAATGCATGATCAAACAATCAAATGAGCAAGCTATGAAACCACTATGAAGGCTAGAAGCAAGATTCTATAATCAGTTCATTATGAAAAGCAATCTTACGATTGTTCAATAATAAATAGAGGTAAAAAAGCAATAAACATGGTCTAGTAGATGTAACTTTCAAATAATATCTAGATGCTGAGTTTCAGTAACAGAAAAAAATGTTTGACGCAGTCCTGTATGTAGTGTGGGCCTAATAAGACATAGCTGCTGTGATACACTGAAAGGCACACATTTACGAGAGAAAGGCCTGGTGCCCACCATCACATTTTCATAGGCTAAGTACATTTTCCATTTTCAAGTTTGCCAAAATTGTAGCATTAGTGGAGCCTAAGGTCCAGAGGCTATAGTCCTTTACAGGTCCTCACCAGCCTGGAAAGACAATTAACAGGAATATGTTTCTTCTCCCGACTACTACGTGGGCTGCCTCTATGGTACTGCAGGTCTACTGAAAAACTACAGCCATGTCTTATATAATTTTAATTACTTTCAAAGAAGGGCTTCCAGTCTAAGCCATATATTTAGCAGTTCAACATGTTTATTAAATGGTCACTGCCAGGGTTTAGGATTTTCACTCTGTGGAATTCCCGTCAGGTCATGTTGTGCCAAAGTGACTTTGTGTCTCATTGACTCTGAGAAGCTACCTTCAGAGGGGCACTGTATGTTGTCTACATAACAATTAGAGAATGACCTCACGCCTAACGGGGCAATGACAGCTAAAGTTACACAGAAATGGTCCACATAATTTGAGTTTCTTTAATGACTATCCTGTAAATTCCAAAATAAGTTGTACCTTACGGTAGCATTGCACATGACAGGATAGAATTATTTTTTTTTGCACACAACCTGGTACCAGACACTCAGGAGGTGAAATGTTTTTAGATTGTTTTTAGGGATTGTCCCTTTCTTTTATCCACTTATGCACTTTTTTAGGCTGTATGCCCACTATGCGTTTTCCAAGCATTTATGCTGCGGAATTTAAGCAGCGGAAACGCTTGGGAAATGCTTGGTAATCCATCCCCCATGGTCCCCAATGACAAGCCGCAATGTCAATGCCCATGCTGCGGATTTTTCCGCAGTGTATATGCTGCGCTCAAAAATCCGCAGCATGTCCATTAATTTTGCGGAAGCATTGCGTTTTTGCCGCCATTGACTTTCATTAGAATGCATGAAAAGCGCATCACTGCATCTGCAGATGCGCATTCCATGCGTTCTAATGTGCGGATGGTACCCGGGTCTGGAGAACAGGAGACTCTCCTCCACACCCAGGTACCATAGAACCTGTAAAAAAAAGAATAAAATAAAAAATACAGATTATATTCACCTTCCGACGGCCCCCGGACTCCTTCTCTATGCTTGCCGGCAGATCACGAAGGACTGTAGGACCTGCGGTGACGTCACAGTCATGTGACGGCAGGTCCTTCAGTACAGGGCACAGTGATCTGCCGGCAGCCAGCACAGGAGCACAGCAAGACTGTGGGAGCCATCGGAAGGTAAGAATATATTTATTTTTTATTTTTTACCATTCTCTCGGGTCACACTATATAAAACCATGCTGTTTGCATGGATTTATATTGTGTGACCAAGTTGTCAAGCACTTTCCAAGTGATGCTAAAATCGCTTGGAAAGCGTTTGACACCCGCATGTGGAAATGCAAGTGAAGAACGCTTCATTTCCGCATGTCCCTGGCAGGAAAAACGCATGTACAATCCGCATGCGTTTTTTTCTGCCAGGGAGATGCAGAAACGCTCAGGAAAAAATCCTGAGCATTTCTGCATCGTGAGCACATAGGCTAAACAGGAGGATAACTTTCTATTTTGCCCAATACCTGAAATTCTCAATGTCTCATATAAGAAAGTCCAGAAGACTTCCTCACAGCTCCGCAGCCGGATGCCTTTTTTATCACAGTCACAGAAGAGTAGTCTTACATTCACACTTGCTAATCCTTATAGAGGTTGGCTAGATCCTGCTACTACCACAAAACAGTCATCCTAGCTGAACTTCCCTTAGCACCAACTCTTTATATAACATACTCTTATTTTTTATTTTTGCTCTTCACAGTGCCACAACGCTTCCCTGGTGATCCAGGAATACAATAATGGCTCAGTGATGACCCTGATTGCAGTATCACACAATACACACAACACAGTAAGATGCTGAAGATAGTAGAGGCATTATCTGCTGGAGATAGTGTCACGCAAGGTGAGGGAAGGAACAAGTGTACAACAACGGTAAGAGGGGGAAGGAAGCCCAATAACTAGGGAAAGGGGGAGTAGAGACCCCTAGGCAGATCTAATATCACCCTAACTACCCTGCCATCCCTTTATAGTTTCCGCACCTATTGCAGGGCTGGAATCCTAATTCCTGAACTGTTCTCCAAGGGAAATCCAAGAAGAATCTAGCCGAATTCTAGTACTCCAGGTATGGACAGAGGAACATAGAACTATCACCGGCGAATCTCTAGAAACACATAAAGTTTTTAACTACCAAGCAAGGGTGTGTCAATTAGCAGCAGAATTTGGAGGTCGCTGTTGGGTCCGAAAGGAAAAAGAATACCACTACACTACTGAAATAAGAGTGTTACAGATCCGGGTGGTGGAACCTCTGTGCTGCGGTGCAAGGAGGGACCAGAGGGGCATGACTAAGTACCTACTCGGTCTGACCAAGGTCGCACGGCACCTCAATCGACTCCGTGAACCATGGAGGGACTGAGCAGGGGGACCAGGTGTCACTCTGGGACCGACCTTGTATGAGAGCAGGTGACTCCCATGGGTCAGATGGCAGGAACTGACCGGTACAGCGGATGAGTATGGCAGGCAGGCTGACGGGTGTTCCGGGTAGACAAGCAGGCTGATTCGGCTGATAGCCAGACAGGGAACTGGCAGGTGCTTCCAGGCAAGCAGGCTGGCGGGCACGGCAGGTAACAGGCAGGGGCTTCCAGGTAAGCAGGCTGGCGGACACGGCAGATAACAGGCAGATGCTTCCAGGTAAGCAGGCAGGCAGAGCCCATAGACAGACTGGCGGACTGGACTGTAGACAGACTGTCGGGCTGGATAGTTGTCAGACTGGCGGACTGGACTGAAGAACAGACTGGCGGATAGGACTGACTAGCAGAGGGACCTGAGGGCTGAAGCAAGACTAAGAATCACAGAGCAACAACCTTTCAAGGGTACCTCCATATTGGAGGAGGTGCTTTAAATACGGAAAGTCCTCCGGCCATTGGCAGGGGACTTTTTAGGACGGAGCATGCGTGGCAGGGGGCAGAAATGCCGATGCTACAGAGAGGATCAAAAAGGCGTCTGCAATGCCAAGCACAGTGAACTTCTACAGCCGAATCCAGAGTGACTGTCTGTCACACTTGATACACCAGTGACAGATAGTGGTAACAGTCACATAAAAGCCCTTGCAACTTGAGTATAATGTCATTTTGTCCCTAAAGAAAACACCTCTTATATGTGGCATGTAAGGGGTCTGCATGGATGATGCCTCTTTAAAATGCCAAGATGTACCAATCAGAACTGGATGTTTTTTTACACAGAGAAAGCTAAGAAAGCGCACCACTGAAACAGTTTATAATAACTCAAAGTTCTATATTCACAGTGAGGCTTATGTCTAAAAACTGGTGATGAGTGGATAAGGCAAAATTCAAATTCACCTGTTCAATCGTTTTTTTTCAGGGAAATTTATTTATTTGAAAAGTTATTCCTTAAACATTTAATGCAAACAGAAAAAAAGGGTTCTCCATCGATGACAGACAGTTAAAAATCCATCTTTATTGTAGAAATATTAAAATCTGCATGCATTGGTTCACAAGGAATATCCAAAGATACAAAAACCTAGGCATTTCAGCGAGATGCCTTTTTCATGGTATGTGAATGAGAGCTTAGTGTTTCACTAAATAAGCACACATCCAAAAAGCTGCAAGGGTGTGAAGTTAGTAAATTAGTGAATATCACCTGAGAATTAACTCTATTGTTGTTGGTCACAAGAAGGTCTCATAATATCCAAAGATATAGACAGTAAGAATAGAAAAAAAAAAGTGGGATTACAAAACGAGCAAAAACATAAACATTAATTGCCATGTGAAATACAAATCTACAGCGAAGTTTAAGAATCCTTTTGATTAATATATCGTAGCACAAGACCCTGGTGGGAATTCACACATTGCGGTACTCTAGTATGTAACTTAAAAATTCAAAAAGTTTCTCTATTTATTACCTTTCTCCTTAAATCCCCATCTTTTACTGGTCTAAAACCTTTCTCTATACCGGAAAACTTCATTGCACTAACATCTTCCCTGTGAATATGGGAGAAATGTTTAGATGCCGCTGACATGTTGCAAGCTGTGGGAGTGGGAACAACCTGGGGCATATGTTATGGATCCCTTTTTCAATTACCCATGAGATACTTTTAGTGAATTGTGTGGGTTTTGGTCCCCCCCCCCCCGCCTCTTTTATATCTCCTCTGTGGAGGATTGTCATCTCCAGATCAATTCTGGCCCATATGGGACCCTACCTGGATTGAGTTAGGACTAGACTCCAACATACTGTGAGATTGTTCCTTTCTCATACATTATTGTGTATTGTGTCACCCTGAGTTAATATGGCTGTATCAAGTGCCCTCTAAATTCTGCAGGTGACAACTGTGTTTCTTTGTGTGTTGTTTGTTGTTTTTTTACTTTTTGTTGTTGTCTTTTTAGGCCAAAAGAAAATTTCCTAAAGTAGGAGCCCTCTTTGCTGCATATCTAATTTCAGTTTTTTTCAGGATTTCTGCAAACTTGGGATCGTCATTTAACAAAGGTAAGTACTTTTTTATAATATCAACAATAATCGGGTATTGGGGACTGTATTGGGTAGTAAAAGTAATAGTCCCTCTATTATTAGGTGTCTTATTATGTTTATTTGTATTATCTGCCATAAAATCATTGTGTTTTATTTTCTTAACTCTATTTTCTGCTTTAGATAGAGTACCATCTGTGTAGCCTCGAATTTTCAGTTTATTAATTATTTTTTTAGATTTAATGTGATATCAATTCTACCACTGGGATGTTCTGCACAACATGAGGTGGGTGGCAGAAGTTATCTTGTAAAATAGAGTTACTATCTGTTATTTTTCTATATGGCAATACCTCTATCATACCTGTATCTATATTACCCATAAGAGTGACATCCAAGTAATCAATACTTAAATTTGATGATTTATATGTAAAGGATAGATTACATTTATTATTATTTATGTATGACATAAAGTTATTAATTTCACTGTCTGGTCCTTTCCATATAATGATTTTGTCATCTATATATCGCCCATAAAAATCAATTAGATGACTAAATTTATTACCAGATGAAAAAAGACAAGTTTACTGCCAGACTCCGACCACTATGTTAGCAAGGGAGGTAGAAAATTTCCCTCCCATGCTAACTCCTCATGTTGGAGAAAAACCTTCCATCAAAAGAAAAATAATTGTCGGATAATAAAAAAGAAATAGATACAAGTAAGAACTCCTGAATTTCCATTTTATATAAACTATGTTTTTTAAGGAAATATTGTAGACTAGATATTGCAATGTTGTGAGGAATAGATTGATAAATTGATCACATCACACATTAACCATTTAAGTTTAGAATTCCAGAGATGTCTATCTAAAGAAGTGACCAGCATCTTGGTATCTCTATCATGGTACAAAAATATACATTTTCCCGGTATCTCTAATAAAACCTGGTAGAAGACAAACAAGGGGCTGGAGGTAAAGATCAACCCATTCCCCCAGTTTTTCTCCCAACCCCCCCCAATACCTGCAATAATGGTTCTAAAGGAGGGGGGGATAATTTATGGATCTTTGGGAGAGCATGATAAATAGGTGTAATAGGGTGGTTAATATATAGATAATATGAAAGCTTTCTGTCAATGGCTCCCATAAAAACTCCTTCATTTAAGAATTTAGACAGCTCTGCTAAGTAAGCTTTAGTTGGATCACAGCTCAATTGGGCATAAAAGTTGTCGTCATTGAGAATGCCCATATTTTCTTTTCGATGCAGGGAGGCATTTTATAAGAGTATCCCCCCACCCTTATCAGTTTGATCAAAAGGTCATTGTTCTTTTCCAATTCTACCAGTGCAATTCTTTCTGGTGGTAAAAGATTGCCCTTAATAATTTTGCTGTTTGGATCCAATTCATGTAGTTCTCTCCACCAGTTCTTGAAACTGATCCAGAACTTTTGGCCTCGTCTGGAAAAGATAAAATAATGAATTTTGCATAGTAAGTTTGTTATTCAGAGATAGTTCTGCTTGATGTGATTCCGATTCCAGATCCCTCAAGATGGTGAGATGTTGTAATTCCAAAGATGAAAACATCTTATTGCACTGAAAAATGTTGTCCTGAGATATTTCAGAGGCATTCAAATTGGATGAGGATTTTTGTGTACTGTTCAAAAACAGAACAGTACACAAGATTACTGATCTAATTTGAATGCCTCTGAAATATCTCAGAACAACATTTTTCAGTTCCTCCTCCTCCACCTCCTCAGATGAGCTACTCAGCTGTGCACCTCTGGGTTCACAGCAAGTGGGATCCACAACCTGATCATCATCCAACGTGTTATCTCATTCTTCGCCCTGAGAGTCACCCTCCTCCTTTTCTTGCCCTGGCAGCACAGTACAGTCCGCGTGACCCTCAGGTATCTGAGTCTCATCGGGATCAGCCCTCCCGGGAGTTAATGTCTGGTGATGAGGGTCAAGAAGCTGCGCGGACCCTACCTCATATTTTTTTCCCCTGTATGGATGGAGAACAATATTTGCACCAAATAATTTAAAGATGAAATATAGCCAGCTTCATATACCACGGTAGTAAGAAAACCTATTTTGATTTTATCATGTCTGTGTACCCCTGTGAGAACAATATCTGCACCAAAGAATTTAAAGCTGTGATGTAACCTGCATTATATACCATGGTAGTAAGAAAACCGATTTTAATTTCATTATGTCTGTGTACCCCTGTGATAACAATATCTGCACCAAAGAATTTAAAGCTGAGATGTAGCCTGCTTTATATTCCACGGTGGTAAGAAAACCAATTTCAATTTCATTATGTGTACCCCTGTGTGGAGAACCATATCTGCACCAAAGAATTTAAAGATGTGATGTAGCCTGCTTAATATACCATGGTAGTAAGAAAACAAATTTTGATTTCATCATGTGTACCCCTATGTGGAGAGCAATATCTGCAGCAAAACATTTTAAGCTGAGATGTAGCCTGCTTTATATACCACAATAGTAAGAAAAACAATTTCAATTTTATCATGTCTATGTACCCCTGTGAAAACAATATCTGCACCAAAGAATTAATTTCATTAGAGTATAACTATTATAATGGTGACCGACACCTTTTCCACTACAGCCAACCCAGCAGATGGAGACCCAATCAGGAGTCTTCAAATTAAAAAAAAATAGTGTTAACATCTGCAATAGCAGCAGCAACAACAGCAGGCACAGAAGCCACACTAAACATATCATAGACTGAAATTATGCGAGACCAATGCAGCACTAAAATCTACAGCATCACCTAGTCTGTACAGTCTGCGATTGGGGTACAAAAGTCCTTGGAGATCTATGACTTGTTCATCTTGATGAAAGTTGAGCGGTCTACACTTTCAGGGGACAGCTGGTTGCGTTTATGCATCAGGACACCACCAGCAGCTCTGAAGACACATTCTGAGAGAACCCTGGCTGCCGGGCATGATAAAACCTTAAAGGCGTGAAAGGCGAGCTCAGGCCTCTCATCCATTTTTAAAGACCAAAATGTCAAAGGGTCCAAACTCACCCTGATGGTATTGATATTGAGTTCTAGATACTCCTGCACCATCCTCTCCAGTCGTTCACCACGTGCCAGACTTGTACTCTGTTGTGCTGGTGCACAAGCTGGTCTAAAAAATGTGTGAAAGGACTCACAGAAATTGATTCAGCCACTTATACTGCTGCTGCTAATATTTTGGCGTTCATAAATTGACGTGCCAGACGTTGGAAGTGTAAAGCTGCGATGCGCACTGTGTGCCTCACTGCTGTCTTGGGGAAAACCTCTCTTAAGGTTGTGTAAAAGTATGTTTCAGTATTCCAGCATTTGCGGGTCACTTTCCAGGGCGGGAAGCATCGGGCAAAATTTACTCTTATAACGTGGATCTAACAGAGTGGCAACCCTGTAGTCAGCACTATTTCGAATCATAACTATATGGGGATCATGTTGCAGATAGTGCAGCGAGAAGGAACTCATATGTTGGGCTCTTTCATGAGGTCCAAGCCCATGCTGTGTTGATGGCTGGGTAACTCTGATGCTTGTTTTCTCCGTCCCCTCTGACCAACCGTGAACAACACAGAGGGGATGATTATCCTCTTCATCTCCTGACAGTTGCTCGCCCATCATCTCTTCCTCCTCCGTTTGTTCCTCGGCTCTTGCACCTTCACTAACAGTTTTTCTGGTATCACCAGCTACTCTTGATCGCACTAATCCATCCTCCCTTGGTACCCTAAGATGGCCCCTACTGCATCACGTTAGTAGCAGAAGAAAATTTTTTTTTATTGTGGATGAGGCTTGTATAACATACAAGATATGCTCCAAAGTATTTCAAACTGAGATCTAGCCTGCTGAATCTCATTTGTCACAGAAAAAAATAGATTTTTTTACTCTGCATACAGCTTAATTTCACCGCCACAAAATAACAAGGTGGCCTATGGCATGCTGCGTCATATTACTGACAGAAAAAAATAGATTTTTTTACTCTGCAAACAGATGACTTTCAATGCCACAGAATGACAAGGTGGATTATGGTATACTGTATCACGTTTGTCACAGAAAAAAAATATTTTTTTACTCTTTTTCGCAACAGAAAATATAGTTTTTTTTTACTCAGTCTGCACACAGCTGAATTTCAACGGCACAAAATGACAAGGCAACATATGTTGTACTGTATTATGTTTGTCACAGAAAAAAAAATATTTTTTACTCTTGTTAGCAACTGAAATTTTTTTTTCTCAGTCTGCACACAGCTGAATTTCAATGCCACAAAATTACAAGGTGACATATGGCGTACTGCATCACATTTCTCACAGAAAAATAATAATTTTTTACTCTTGTTAGCAACAGAAAAAAATGTTTTTTTTACTCAGTCTGCACACAGCTGAATTTCACCCCCATAAAATGACAAGGTGGGCTACTATGGCTTGCTGTATCATGTTAGTTACTGAAAAAAAATAGATTTTTAAAGGTGTACTCATGCATGGAGCATAATAAAAGCAGTGCACAACAGACTTTTATGACATGTGCCCTGCTGTCTTTGTGTGGACCTCAGTAATGGCACAAGAAATAAAAAATCTGCTGGAAGGTCGCTGTCACAGCTACACAGGACACTAACCACCTTAACTATCTGACTCAGAAGCAACTGCCTATCTAACTACCTAAAATTTCTCAGTATGCAGGAGCGCCATCAGCAGCAGCCTCTGTGACCTGTTATAATCACAAAATGGTGCTAACACAGCATGTCTGCTCTTCATATGAAGAGGAACATGTGATTTCAGCAGCCAATGGCACAAGCTCTTGTGTCTAGACAGTGTGCCTGCTTCCTGCGCCATGATTGGCTAGCTGTGATTTGCACACATAAAGTTAAGGAAAAAAAAAAGATTTCAAGCATGCCGCTGCTCTGAGCTCGTCTCCCCAGCCCCTCCCCTCATCAAACAAGTCTCCCCACTCATCATACACAACCACTATGCTAGCCAAAGTATTAAAAATACATTAGTTGCAACGCAATATTTTCCCGCAGTTTTTCACCGAATTTTACTGATTTTTTCAGATTTTTAGAAAAAATGCTTGCATTTCCGATCACGAATCCGAATGTGCCATATTCGTGCCGAATTTGAAACTTGCGATCATTTGTCAAACATATTCGCTCATCACTATCCATGAACAGCGAGAACATACATCCCTATGCAACAGGCACGAAATAGGGGAGAGATTTATGGGCTAACAAAATAGTTGATACTTTCCATCAATATTATGCATCCCTCTATAACATTCTTAGACACTGTAAGGACCAACCACCAGTGACATAGAAGGGAAGAATAGATGATACTTAAAACTTACTGCTCTTCCAGTGTTAGAATCATATGACCATGCAATCTTGGACGGAGCCAATATCTGATTACATCACTTCACTGCCTTATTTTAGTCTATGGTTATGCTCCAAACTAATTCAAATTATTCACAGTCTAATTCAATTGGAGTGATTTAAAAATTTACTTTTATTTAACTTGTTTAAAAATGTTTCTTTTTCTAAAAAATTGTCAATATCTCAATATTGGACTACAGTCTGCAATATCTTGTGTATACTGTTGGCAGTGTGTTATGGCATCATCCTCCCACAGTGCGATTTGAGCTGCCCTGAGTCAATGTTTATTCAGTCTCAGCTTTTGATTGTTGTAGGTGCCTGTGGTTATTAATGAAATCTTTGTCTTAGATTAATTGATTAAGGATTGGCTAAAATCTTATGGTCTTAGATCCATGGGCGGCAGTTATTGCTTCATATACCACATGTATTGGCGTGGTTTCTGTGGTAGGTAGAAGCTATGTAGCGCCCCGAGGGTTCGGCCGATACAGGGGTATTGCACCTCAGCCAGAGGTGTGGTATTCCACTCCCAGGTAAGGTTGGAGTATGGACCAGGGCTCAGTTAGCTGCATACAGCACACTCCCATTTCCGAGGGACAGCTCAACGGTACTCCCATTAGACAGAAATGCAGGTACGACACACCATGTCCCTGGCTGGAGTGGGGAGGGGGGAGGAAAACCCAGTGGTGTAGGAGCAGATAGGGGTTGGTTCCTGAGTGTAGGTAGGAGCCCATTGGTTGCTGGTCACTTGGGCTCATGGCTAGAGCGAGGTATAAATGGTGGGCACCATCTTAGGTCAGCAGTTCGGTCAGTCTGTGCAGAGAGAGAAGAAGACAGGGAGTAGAGGCTCTGTAGGAGCTCTACTCCAGAGTGGGCCTAGAGAAAGGCCGAGGAGGAGAGTGGAGAGAGAGAGGAGGTGAAGGGGAGCTGTGGTTCCTTCTCAGCCCAGCTCCACGAGAAAGGAGAAGAAGGAGGAACAGAAAAGAGGAGAAGAAGAGACAGAGGAACAGAGGGGCTCAGGAACAAGAAGGTGGAAGGGACCCTAAGAACCCACGAGAATACCGGGTGAAGGGTCAGGCAGATTAAGGGTACCGGATCCCCAGTTGGTGGAGGAGAAACAACCCTCAGCCAAAGACCGGAGGCTGTGACCATTTATTGGTGCAGCACCTCATCAAACCTGCTAGGAAGGCACCATAAAGGACAGCGGGGAACGGGGCCCACGTTTACCCACGCAGATCCGCGGCAGCTGGACAAAAGTGGGTCACAGGTGAGGCAGGCCAGAGGAAGGATTGAAGGGGGTCCTGAGCCATACTTCTGAGCTGCCTGGGAGTTGACCGAGCCCCACACCTGGTGGACGCAGCACGGCTCGGGCGGTCACTGCTGACAGAAGTGACCCGGAACAAATGAACTGTGAGTAAAGACCCTAGACTGTAACTTGTTGTCTGTGTGCTCCTTCGCGCCTCCAGCACTACCGGTACTGGGACTATCACCACCATCACTCCCACCTTTCAATACACTGCCCTGGGGCTGCACTATTCCCGTGGGGAGTCACACCACCTCAGCTGCACCCACCATCAGCCCCAGCGGTCTGCCCTGCAGCGGCTGTTCCTAATGACCGCAAATCCACAGGTGGCGTAGTCGGACATCACTTAAAACATCTAAAAGACTGTCACTGGTCTGACCGCCCTGAGCCACGGGACCGGGTCGCCACTACTACCCCCATCGTCTCCCTATTGCCCAGTTCCGAGTGCCCCACGGCCCAGGGGGCGAGTCAGCTACACTGCCGATTTTTCCAGGTGGGTTGATTATGGATCTCAGGGTTTCTCACCCTTATGTTATCAGGCTTTTAAACACTTAGTCCAATATTCTGTCTATTAGCCCTACACATTTCATCATTTATCTATCAGATTGTTATGATCATCAGGGGCTCACAGTCCATGATATTTTAGCATGATACTCTTTTTTGATGAACTTATCGGCAGGGTTGCCGGCCGCGTCTGTCGGCCAAACCAGCGTATCTTTATAGGGGAGAAAGTTCTGCCCCTAACACACCTACTCCGTTTGTCCTCCAATCAATGGGCCGGGGTATGTGTGATGTAGATACCCATTGCTTGGATTATATCATTATGTGAGGGCTCGTCTCTTTCATCTAATGGCTGCATTCTCACCCGGATAGGTACTTAGTATTATTGTCACTATTTACGATACTTTTGTATGTAAAACTCTTGACGCGTTAATATTGATATATAGGACATCACCTCCTGTATTTGGAGATAATTGTTGTAAGTATCATATTTTATTGGCAGCTATGATTTAAGGTTTTTCCGGCCAGATCTACCGGTTTCATGTATTTTACAATTGGGTTATGCAAAGATGATCCTCTGGTGTTAATGATTTACGTAGGATGGTCCATGTCTATGTCATATTATTATTATTATGGCGATCGTGTGTGCTTTCTGCAGACAGGTCTTCCTGTTTCATATATTTATGTAATGGAGGCCGTCGAGGATTTAGATTTAATAATCGATGGTAATTGTTGACCATATTTTATCTAAAGTATTTAACTGTAGGATCATTCAGTTAGAGTGAGGACCAAGGAATCTAGCTATTAGGAGAGTGGGAACCATTTTAAAATTATGGTCAATATTTCAATTTAAAAATCAATAGTGATTGCTAGCCATATTATGTTTAAGATATTTAAGTATCATACGATTATAGTAAAGACCAATGGGTCTCTTGGATGATTATAAGTTGACAATAATACTAAGTACCTAGCCGGGTGAGCATGCAGCCATTGGATGAAAGAGACGAGCCCCCACATAATGATACAATCCCAGCAGTGGGTGTCTACATCACACATACCCCGGCCAATTGATTGGAGGACAAACGGAGTAGGTGTGTTAGGGGCAGAACTTTCTCCCCTATAAAGATACGCTGGTTTGGCCGCCAGACGCGGCCGGCAACCCTGCCGATAAGTTCATCAAAAAAGAGTATCATGCTAAAATATCATGGACTGTGAGCCCCTGATGATCATAACAATCTGATAGATAAATGATGAAATGTGTAGGGCTAATAGACAGAATATTGGACTAAGTGTTTAGTAAAGCCTGATAACATAAGGGTGAGAAACCCTGAGATCCATAATCAACCCACCTGGGAAAATCAGCAGTGTAGCTTCTACCTACCACAGAAACCACGCCAATACATGTGGTATATGAAGCAATAACTGCCGCCCATGGATCTAAGACCATAAGATTTTAGCCAATCCTTAATCAATTAATCTAAGACAAAGGTTTCATTAATAACCACAGGCACCTACAACAATCAAAAGCTGAGACTGAATAAACATTGACTCAGGCCAGCTCAAATCGCACTGTGGGAGGATGATGCCATAACACACTGCGAACAGTATACACAAGGTATTGCAGACTGTAGTCCAATATTGAGATATTGACAATTTTTTAGAAAAAGAAACATTTTTAAACAAGTTAAATAAAAATTTATTTTTAAATCACTCCAATTGGATTAGACTGTGAATAACATTATCTGATTACAATGTGAGAGAGATACGATAGTTTGGTCCCATTAACACAATCAAAATGGATGTCTTAACCAAGAATCTTCTGTGTTCCAAACTATTCCCATCATTATCCCGGTTATTTTTTTCAACTGTAGTACAAAAGCAATAAGCACATTTGTTTGGAGGACAACTCATCTTAAGATAAGTGTTTTTTTTCATGCAAAGTCATATGGAGGAGACCGATTACCTGGTTCTTGAAAATACTATCAGGCTTCAGTCCTTATTAGAGTTGATGACTGGTTAGGATCCTCAAATATTAATCAATGGCTTCAGTGGGAGGAGAACTTGTCTCTGTGGGCTCTAATATCTCCTCCTTATATCAATAAATCATTTACGCAACAGTTTTGGAGGCTCTCTATTCTCACACGACATTTTCTATCTACCTGGCAAAAAACATGTTCCAATTGTGGGATATTATATAAACTATGTCCCATTATTCATTTATTTGATAATATGGAATTCCAATTAGGAGTAAGAAGGGAATCATTTTTAATATGGGGTCGGTCTGCACAACCTCAGTTTTTACAAATATTTAGCAAAGCAGGGTCTCTTCCTTCTTTAGTGGAGCTTGGCAGCTCTTGTGATAGGAGGTGATTGTCTTGGCCTGCTTTTCTGCAGTATTTTTTAGATCTTTTTGATAGACTCATGATTTTTCAGCCTTATACTGCTATGGAGACTTTTCTGTTACAGATGGGACTCCAAGTAAATTTCTATTATCCATATACAGTTTAGTATATTTCGCAGTCTTGTAGAGAATGAACCTGCTTTGTTCAACAGGTCCTGGAAATGGGAGATTGGAGTACAACCACCTGTATATGTTTAGGATTGGCATAAGGCTTATACCTTTGCACTTGAATTACCATTAGCCAATCATGCACAAGAAAATAATTACAAGATCTTAACTCACTGGTATCACTGTCATACATTACTGCCTTGAATGAGGAATGCAGTGGTTCAGAATCCGCACTGCCTGAGGTTCAAAAGTACGATCACACACAGAGGGGAAGCATGAATGCGGTTAATTGTGTCAGCGCGTTTCAAGGTTTTCAAACCTGTTAATCAGGACCAAACCACAAAGATCATAGTGGTTTGATCCTGATGAAAAGGTTTGAAAACCTTGAAATGCGTTGACACACTAAACCATATTCATGCTTCACCTCTGTGTATGGTCGTACTTTTGAACCTCGGGCAACGCGGATTCTGAACAACTGCATTCCTCATTTATTGTATCGTATCCCATTGGTGGTCCTGCAGCAGGTGGTCCATGTTTCTATAGGAGTTGTGACCTATAAATATGATGATAATAAAAATCCCGGTTCTGCTAAAAGACGCTACAAAAATAACAAATTGCTGACTGCTTGCTAGGAGGCTCATGATGTGGCACATTGATTTGTGTAGTAGGTGGCTGAATGCCAATCCGAGGATTAGCACTGGCATGTGCACGCAAATATACATGTGCAGGTGTCGATGTAAGACCACCAAAGATATGCCAATTACTAGTTTGAAGGATGGCATAATAAAAGGTAAATCCGGGACTTTGGACTGTTGCGCTTGGTGCCTTCCTTCGCCAGCACACAGCGGTCACAGGCCGCTCCTTCCAGCGATTCAGCTGCCTCTGTTGATGTCAAGTCAACAGAGCAGTGGCTTCTTTTCCGCGCCTCTCTGTCAATAGGGCAGGACTTCCATCATCATTCTGGTTGATAGCCGGATCCCCACTGTATAACTGAGATAGCTGGCTATCTATCAGCATGATGTCGGCAGTCACGACCTGTCGACAGAGCAGGGTGCAAAAGAAGCCACCGCTCTGTCGACATGACGTCAGAAGAGGAAGCTGAGCTGCTGTCAGGAGCGATCTGTGTCCGCTCTGTGCCAAAGAAGAACGGCTTCGAGCACAACAGGCAGGTAGGTAGCAACTACCTGCTTGTTAGCGATTAGGCACATTTTTTTTTTACAAAGTCTGTGGTATTCCCTTTATGGTCTGCACATAAGCTCAATATTGTGTGCATGTATAGATATAATGCCACCAAAGATATGCCAATTACTAGTTTGAAGGATGGCATATTAAAAGGTAAGTCCAGGACTTTGTAAAAAAAAGTTCCTAAGCACTAACGGGTAGGTAGCCACTACCTACCTGTCTGTTGCACTTGGTGCCTTCCTTCGCCACCACACAGTGGTCACAGACCGCTCCTTCCAGCGATTCAGCTGCCTCTGATGTCGGCAGTCACGACCTCTAGACAGAGCAGGGTGCAAAAGAAGCCGCCGCTATGCCGACATGACGTCAGAAGAGGAAGCCGAACCGCCGTCTAGAGCGGTCTGTGTCCGCTCTGTGCCAAAGAAGAACGGCTCCAAGTACAACAGGCCGTTAGGTAGCAACTACCTGCTTGTTAGTGATTAGGCACATTATTTTTTACAAAGTATATGGCATTCCTTTTATGGTCTGCACATAAGCTCAATATTGTGTGCATGCATAGATATAATGCCACCAAAGACATGGGAGATGACAAAGACATGCTCAGATGTTATCCAAAAAGAAAAGGCTGATACAGTTCACAAGGACAGAAAATCAAGGCATAGGCGTAGAGTGTCTCCGGCTAGAATCACAAATGGTAAAGAGTAGTGATGAGCGAGCACTAAAATGCTCGGGTACTCATTGTTCGAGTCGAGCAAATTGGAATGCTCGAGTGCTCGGTCCGAGTAACGAGCCCAATGTAAGTCTATGGGAAACTCGAGCATTTTTCAGGCGGCTCCCCTCGGTGGTCTGCAGAGGGCCTATAATTGCCCAAATGGATGGGAACAGTGCTGAAATGACATGGGAACTGCATGGGAAAAACCCCTGGAAGCATTTCGGACTCCCAGGTCACTGCTGTCAACAATGTTGTCAGAGGAATTACGCCACTTTTACAGACTCACAATAAAACATGCAAAAACAAAACCCAAATGGATTTTTCTGGGAAATATGTTAAAGAACATCCTTTCAGGGTAATGACTTGTATATAAGGAAAAATAAATAACCAAAAACAAAAATTCTCCTCCACACCTTGGGCTATGTTCACACATAGTGTTTTTGATGTGTTTTTCCACTTTTGCATTGCTTTCAACCAAGACAAATGCATTCACCAGGAATTGTCATTTCAACATTTTACAACCTTATCTGGCCATGTGGTGTGTGACACATAATCAGACACATTCATACGGTGCTGAAAAGACATGGGAACAGCATGGGGAAGACCTCTGGAAGCATCCCTGACTCCCAGATCACTGCCTAAAAGTGTGCCCATCATAAGAGATCCTTGACGCATGCAAAGATGTCTCCTGCTAAGCACCTGTTATTCCAGACGTGCAACAATCATCATGCTGGGTCCTTGTCCCAGTGCAGCATTCAGTTGTCCCTACCCCATTCCTTGGAATGCAAGCGCAAGTATGCAGCCAGCCACCCACCCACCCACAGGCTGCAATACTATATTGCCAAATTTTTGACAGCTGCTTGCACTTGAAATGTGGTCTATTAGGCTCGTGGAGGCGGAAGCTGTCCACCACCTCACGGCGGCGGCCAGGTGTCCATACTCGGTTTCCAGCTGCCACTATTTCTCCCCGTGTCGTCTCTGCCTTCCACAAGCACGGGTCCCACAACATTACCCGTGCCCTCCCCAGTGCACTTAGGTGAAAAGTACTGCCTAACCACAAATACGTGTACAGGTGAATGTGGCCAGGGACGGTAAGGAGCCAGTCCACATTTAAAATGCAGCCATAGATTTTCCGGGAACCTTCCCAAACACATTTCTTAGCCAGGGCTGCTTCTCAGCAGGATTGGATGGGCCTACCTGAGAATCCTCGGGTGGGCCCTGGCTTCTCTATCAGGAGAGTAGATGATAGGGAAAACTTTGCAGCTACTATGAGGCTCTTCAGCAGGGGAGAAAGGTGGGCCCTCAGAATCAAATCCTCTGGTGGGCCCAATGTTTTTCAGTCTGACAGTGCTTCTCAGTAACAGTTGTATTTCACCACAGTCATATTCTTTAGCTTGGTGAAAGGACTGGCATAGAGGAAAACCATATCTGCTCTTGGTGTCATTTCTCCCAGAAAGTCCTCTAGTGCACTTTGTTGCATAAGCAATGGCAGCCCGCCCAACATCATCTCGCACTTGTCAGTGGTGATTCAACACACAAACATCTTTCTCTGCGCCTTTAATTTCATGACTACAGAGTTGGGCAATGGCTTGATCTGCAATGCAGTTTGAGAAATAACATGCAAAAGCACATTAAAAAAGCAGCCATAGAGCGTCCGGGAACCTTCCTACACACTTTTATTAGCTAAGGCTGCTTCTCGGCAGAGTTGGATGGGCCCACCAGAGAACCGGAGACTCCTCCAGTGGGCCCTGGCTTTTCCATCGGGAGAGTTTATAGTGCTGAGGTGAAGCCAACATCCGCTTAGTTTTCTGTTACTTGGAATGCAAGCACCAGACACCGACCCGCTGAACCACGAGGTTAAGCACATGGGCCAGGCATGGTACGTGTGTGAGCTTACCTTGCCTCAGAGCCGTCACCAGATTCCAGCCATTGTCACACACGACCATGCCTGGCAGTAGGGTCAGCGGTGTCAGCCACAGATTTTCTTGCTTTTTCAGAGCTGTCCACAACTCTTCAGTGTTGTGTGGTTTGTCACCTAAGCATATTAGCTTCAGCAAAGCCTGTTGCCGCTTGGCCAAGGCAGTGCTGCCGTGCTTCCAGCTTGTGACTGATGTCGTCATTTCGGAGATGGATGATGAAGAGGAGGAGTTGGTGCAGGAGCTGTAAAATGTGGGGGCAACCCTGATTGACCAAGGGCCCGCAATCCTCGGCATCGGGAGGACGTGTTCCGTTCCAAGGTCCGCCTGGGTCCCAGCTTCCACTATATTAACCCAGTGTGCCGTCAGCAAGATGTATCAACCCTGCCCACAAGCACTTGTCCACATGTCCGTGGTTAGGTGGACTTTCCCAGTAACTGCGTTGTTGAGGGCATTTCTAATGTTGTGGGACTCGTGCTCGTGTAATGTGGGGACGACACACTGGGAGAAATAGTGGCGGCTGGGGACAGAGTACCTAGGGACAGCCGCCCCCATCAAATTGCAGAAAGCTTCCGTCTCCATGAGCCTAAAAGGCAACATTTCGAGCGCAAGCATTTGCAAAATGTGTGAATTTAGTAGTGTGGCCTGTGGGGCATTGGCAGCATATTTGCGCTTGCGTTCTAAGGACTGGAGTAGGGACAACTGAACGCTGCACTGGGACAAGGATGTGGACGTGCTCGCTGATGGTGCTACTTGAAAGTGTTCAATGATAGGTGCAGGGCAGGAGGCATCTTGGCATGCGCCATGGACAGGGGATTGGCATGCACGCACAACAGCGGAACAAGCAGAGGTGTCACCCGCAGACATTG
Organism: Phyllobates terribilis; assembly: GCF_046119375.1. Taxonomy (NCBI): domain Eukaryota; kingdom Metazoa; phylum Chordata; class Amphibia; order Anura; family Dendrobatidae; genus Phyllobates; species Phyllobates terribilis. Next base: position 51,600,210 of record NW_027362773.1, read on the forward strand.
TTGCTGGACCCTGGGGTTCTGCCCACTTAGTCGGGTGCTTTGCTGCCATGTGCCTGATCATGCTGCTGGTGGTCAGGCAGGTAGTTTTGCTACTCCTGCTGATGCTGGCCTAGCAGGTGGAGCAAATGGTCATTTTGGGGTTATCTGCAGAGTCTTTAAAAAATAACCAGACTCAGGAAGACCTAACAGTTGTACTGGCAATCTCCGTTATGTTGGCATTAAGAGGAACGCTTTCCCACCTTGTTTCTGCGGCCACAACACTGCCTCTTCCTGCCTGTTGTAGTGCTACACCTCCCTCCCCCTGTGTGCTGCTCTCCTCGCTCTGTGTGTCCCCCTGCCAGATTGGACTAGTTACTATATTATCCATCACCTCGTCTTCCACTTCCGTACCCTGGTCCTCCTCCTTACTTTCTGGCAATTGTGTCTCATCATCATTAACCACCTCTTGCAACAGTAATTGCACTTTACCACCATCGCCTTCTTGTGACCATTCTGCTCCAATATTTGGGCATCGCTACACGCGTTCTCCTCTTGACTCGATTGAAGCTAGCCGGGCAAGAGGCCCGAATCTACAAATGGAAAAGTGAACAGCTCTTCAGAGTGTCCAAGTGTGGGATCAGTTGTCTCCGGGCACTTGGCATGGTGGGAGGAAGGTGGATCAGGGTGAAGAATATGTGGTCCAGACTCACGGCTACTGAGACTTGATTGTGTGGAAGACAGGGTGGAGGTGGTGGTGGCCAAGTGACTAGAAGCATTACCTGCTATCCAACCAATAACCTTTTCACACTGCTCTGTGTTCAATAGTGGTGCTCCACTGTCCCCTAGTAATTGGGACAGGAAAGTCAAGAGGGAAAATGTGAGTGTTTGTTGTGGCACAATTTCAACTTGACCATGGCCACGTCCTCGGGCTCTGCATGCACCATCACCATCACGTCCACTTCACCGCCCCTTTCCACGCACCTTGCCCATTTTAAATGGAGGAGAATATTTTCCACGTTCACAAGAAATGGCTGATTTTGGAACGCAGTTATATGTGATACTTCTGACAGAAAACCACGATTTTAAATAGCAGGCCTGTAATTTACTAATATTATTCTACACGGAGAAGTAGTGTGAATAGCTTCACCGACACACTGCAATGCAATGGAATGAAAATGGAACAAATGTATGATTTTTGAACAGTCTTTTAGGTGATATGTCTGATAGAGAACCACAGCTTTAAATTGTAGGCCTGTAATTTACTAATGTTATTCTGCACGGAGACCTAGTGTGAATAGCTTCACTGACACATTGCAACAGAATGGAAAAGGAGGCCAATATTTTTCACGTTCACTTCAAATTTCTGGATTTTTATCGCTGAAATATGGAACAGATCTGGCTTTATTCTGCAGTGAGCAGAAAAATTGTGTACTCTGAGCAGAAAAACTTTTCAGTTTTTAATTTGTTAAAAAAGTTTAAAATATTCAATAAATTTCGTTCCACTTCACGATTGTGTCCCACTTGTTGTTGAGTCTTCCCCAAAAATTAGAATTTTATATCTTTATGTTTGAAGCCAGAAATGTGGCAAAAGGTAGAAATGCACTATATATATGTTGTGGAATACCTCTACTAACAGGACGTTCAATGGACCCTCTTGTGCTGTATCATGCGCTGCAGTCTTCAGCATACACTGCCTGCCTGCCTAGCAGGGATTATATGCAGCTGGATTACTCCTCAGAAGGACTGTTAGTTCAGATGGATATAGATATATGTTGTGGAATACCTATACTAACTATAAACAAGCAAATCCCTCCCTGATGCAGCAGCAGCTCTCCCTACTCTGCCTGATTCCGGGGTAGACTGTGACGAGCATGGCGGCGCCCAGTCTTATATACACCTGATGATGCTGTGCGGCCAGCCAATCACTATAATGTCCACAACCAACATGGCTACGGCATTACAGAGCGTGGCAGGCAATCCCTGCATGTTCATTGGCTTTATAAAGAGCGCCAAACATGCAGGGAGGGGTCCCGAGTTCCCACCCGAGCAACTCAGAAATACTCGCAGAGCGCCGAGTCCGTCGACCACAGTGATGTTCTGGCGAGTACTGAGCAGAGACGAGCACGTTCGCTCATTACTAATATAGAGTAATGCGATTTGCAAGCTAGCTGAACTATAAAAGAAAGAATTGTAGAGGTCTATATAGCAAACATTCAATAATATATGGCGCAATGACTTTAATTTTCACTTAAACAGTTTGGTTGTGTTGAAGTTGTATATCACATATACCAAACTATAGTGGCTAATTTGTATAGCATGTTTTGTTCCTTACTATTCACACACTATGTAGTGGTAAAAGTAGTATTAATAAAGTGAGGGTATTATTTTGGCCTAGTTTAGTGGTATTATTAAAAATAATTATCTTATATAGTTTGTTTAGGTCATATTAGTATGTACAGGTGAGTTTGCTGGCCAATCACCAGACAACAGACCCAACAATGCAGACGAGCTGAAGGCTGCTATCAAAGCAGCCTGGGCTTCCATAACACCTCAGCAGTGCCACAGGCTGATCGCCTCCATGACACGCCGCATTGATGAAGTAATTGATGCAAAAGGAGCCCCGACCAAGTATTGAGTGCATTTATTGAACATACATTTCAGTAGGCCAACATTTTGGATTTTAAAAATATTTTAAGGCTATGTGCGCTCATTCATGATTTGAAGCAGAAATTTCCTGAGCGTTTCTGCATCTTCTTGGCAGGAAAAACGCTGTCGAAAAAACGTGCGTTTTTTGCCTGATTTTTGTTGCATTTTTTTAATGCATTTTTTGATGCGGTTTTTGAAGCGTTTTTGTACATCAATGAATGTTTTTTGGAGCTAAATAAAGTTATTTGGTGGGACATTGCTTAAAGCCTTGGATTACCTTCTGAACTTGGGTGAGTATATTGGTTAATTTAAATTATTAAAGAATGTGTCTATTGTATTTCAAATAAAATGTTTGCTCTGTGTCTGTGTTTATTTAGCTCTTTACTTTACTTTAATTAGGTTTGGTGATGAAAAGGTATAATTGACACCTTGTCATCACTAAACAAAAGAGCTAGTTGTCAGCTAATCCCATTCGCCCAATGTCATTAGCATTTCCATTCATGTAATTTCAGGGGCAGCTGTGAGCTGCAATTTTTAGCCTAGGAAGGTGCCATTAGGCAAACATGGTCCCTGGCCATTATTAACAGCTCAAAGCTGTTAGCCGCTACGTTCCCACGAACAGCAACAAGCAGCGCTTTGGATGCAGCTTATTTTTGCTGCGTCCAAACCGTGATGTTCTGATGCCGCACTTTTGTTGTCGGTACATGTGAATCCACTGCATATAATGACACTTCAATCAGTCAAAATCAGCAGCGGAGATTAGCATGTCCGCTCCATTAATTGATATGCTGCGGGTGAGTTTTGGTACGTGGCCATGGTCAGGAGCCACTGCAGATTTGATGCTGCATGTTTATACAGCGTCAAACCTGCAGCGTCCAGATGTTACAGCATAGTGGAGGGTATCTCTAGAAATCCCATATCCACTATGCGTGCATCAGCATGTCAAATTCTCTTGAGGAATCACTATTCTCAGCAACAGAAATTTGGCCACTAGAATGTATTGAATGCCGTAAATATGCATGGTTTAGTGAACACATGTGGATTTACCTGCGTTCAATAGAATGCAACGTTGTGGACGCAGCAAAAAATATGCGTCCAAAGCGCTTTTACGTCCGGATCATGGGCACAGAGCCTAAAATAAAAAAAAATGGCTTGAGCACCAGTGTCATTTTTATAACCAGCAGAGGGAAAGCTGACCACTGGGGGCTAATATTAGTAGCTGGGGAATGGGCCATTAGCCAACAATGTGCCTTGGCTATTAATATCAGCCCACAGCTGTTAGTTTAGCCTTTACTTAGAAACATGTAAACCGAACAATATGGCTGGAAAATTCCAACATAATTTAAAGGATCAGTATATATGGGTACTCCTGATACAAATATAGCCTACAAAGAAGATTGAGTAATGATACCCTCAATAGAATCATACCAATAGCAAATTGATTTACGGTAAATATTCTATTTTATTAAATGTCAAAAAATTAAAAGAAGACAAACAGTACCATTAAAATAGCAAGTCATCGGTGGGGAATGCACAAACAAGAGCGGTTACTAATTCAGTCCATATGGGGCACATACATGTGAAGGTGCAAATCTATTTATTCCCAACAATGCAAATAACATAACATTTGCACAAAAAATCCAAGTGGATATATACATCAGCAGTGCTGTCAGGTTAGGGCAGGAGAAAGGGAAATGCCCAATACGAATACAGCACATAGAGAACAGTCAAGGTAAACTGATATAGCTGTTATTAAAGGAGGAGTAGTGGGAAAAACATCAAGTAACACTTTGAAAAGGTTAAATGCCCCGCTCACCCATATGACTTGTCAGGACTGGTACCACGCTGAAGCCCCAACGCGCATTTCCCATATGCTTCCTCGGGGGGGCTTTGTGATTACAGGGGGACCCCAGAAAAAATTGATGTAGGATCCAGATGTCTGATCCCCCAATAAAATCTAACCAGCAAAGGCTAAACAGACAGCTGCCTGCTGATGTTACTAGCCAGGGAAGGGGCCACGGATGCTAGCCCCCTCTGTTGCAATTAATATCACCCCTCAACAGTCCCAGAAATGGCGCATCCATAAGATGCACCCAATCTGGCACTTAGCCTCCACTCTTCCCACTGCCCTGTAACGATGGAGAGTGGGGTAATGGGGTTGGGGTTCACGTCCACCTTGTATTGGCAGCTTACGTGAAGCCCAGGTTAATAATGGAAGACGTCTATAAGACACCCCCATTACCAATCGCGTAGTAAAGTTATTGCCACCTTTTCAATAAATACACGGCGAGAATAAAGTATTTTAATGAAATAAAAAACACAATTTAAAAAAAAAAATTATTGCGCTCAGTCCCCGAAGCCTTCGATCTTCTCACGTGCTGCGCCAATTCTTTGGAATGCACTACCCAGGACAATTCAATTAATTCCCAATACCCATAGCCTTAAGCATGCCCTAAAAACTCATTTCTTTAAACTGGCCTATCGCCTTAACACACTTGTCTAACTGTCCCAGTTTGGCCCATATCAAAATTTTCTTCAAAATCATGTTCATACCATCCATGCACTGATTGGCCTCTGTCGGTACTGTGCACATACTGGCTGGCGACCAGTTCATGTATTGCTATGTACTTACCCTATTTTGCATATTATGACTGTATTATACAATATTTGTACATTTTACCTTTTGTGTCCCCTCCCTATTTCCTCATTGACTGTAAGCTTGCGAGCAGGGCCCTCACGCCTTTTAATATCTGAGTTATGCTTACTTTGTAATGTCTTTTTGTCTGTTCAACCCCCCCCCCCTAAAATTATAAAGGTGCTGCGGAATATGTTGGCGCTATAAAAATAAAAAATATTATTATTATTATTATTATCCTCTGAAAAAAATGTAGAAGACAGCAATGTATACTGACAGGAGTGTAAAACCTCTCCTGTAAGTATACATTGCTGCTGGAGTGAGGTCACTGGAATGCATCATCTGAAGATCTGCTGCTCACCACCAGTACTGGTGGGACCATTCTTTAGAATGTTCCCACGGTGAGGTCATGTGAGCGATCAGCTGATTGCTTAAGTGTACCAGCAGTGTACCGCCGATTGCCGGGCTGCAGACATTGCCAGGGACCGAGGACCAGGAGGACACCAGGGGGGTGCTGGAAAGCTGAGTATAGTGTTTTTTTTTTCTTTTTCTTTTATTAACCATGTGGTAGCTGGCTTGGCTGAGGAGACAACTGTTTCCCCCAGCCAGAGCGGCGGTAGGATGAGAGGAGTAGTAGTCCTCCTCTGCCGACCTGGGTACCACCCGCAGCGCATTTCCGCTGTGAATTTGTGCCTATTGGCTTTATTTGAAAAGCAGCAAATCCGTACGTATAGATATTATACCTGCAGATTTGCTGTGGTTTAATTCAAGTCAATGGGCACAAATTTGCGTCGGAAACGCGCAAAGAGTGGACATGCTGCGTTTTTTTCCATAATGGTAATCCTGAGCGGAAATTTCCGCATCATGTTCACAGCACATCAGGATTACCATTGCAATAGCTGGCAGACTGATTGGCAAGCGTTTTTGTAGCATTTCCGAGGCAGAAAAACCTCCACGGAAACGCAGCAAAAACGCTTCGCGCACACATACCCTAAAACAAAATATTTATTTGAAAAAATTCATTAAAAGCAATTAACAAATAATATACCAAAATGTAATAAATAAGGAGGAATAACAGACAGAGAGCCACCAAATCAATCCAAGATATCAAGCAGTATATGGTAAATACTAAGCCTATCTAGCCAATCACCATGTATAGTAACAGGCCCAATGATCATAGACATAGAGAGAGGCAAAGGGTTAGTGTATAGATTTGTAATGCTTACACTACCCCGACGCGTGTTTTGCATACAGCTTTCTTAAGGGGACCTCCCCATTTCTTTCCTTTTGAGAAAAGCTGTACATGAAATGCCCATCCAGGCAGTGCCCACCAAGTCTCTCCCTCCCCCGTTATGGGTAAGTATTACAAATCCATACACTAACCCTTTGCATCTCTGTATGTCTATGACCATTGGGCCTGTTACTATACATGTTGATTGGATAGATAGGTTTAGTATTTGACATACACTGCTTGATATCTTGGATTGATTTGGTGGCTCTCTGTCTGTAATTCCTCCTTATTTATGTCAAACTGGTATATTATTTGTTAATTGCTTTTAAGTAATTTTTTCAAATACATTTTTTGTTTTAAATTTCATTGGTGGTTTATGGTTACACCATTTCTTTCCTTTTGAGAATGCTATTCAGAGTACTCCATTGCATGATGTTACAGTATTATGAATTCATGGGGGACATTAGACTCTAGTGCCTTACCTAGTTATGATCATGTGCTTTTGGCCTATTCTCTCATTTCTGCAGTACTCTTGTACTGCAGTGCATGAGGCCTGTCAGTGTCTCACTGACAGAGCCTGTGAGACCCAGCTTTAAGCTAGATCTTACAGGCCATCGTATCCTAGGGTCATCAGATGATCTCAGGGTATCATGGCAATGATTGGCACTTGTGATTGCGGGGGGGTCGATACTGCCAAATGGTGTATTTTAACCCTTTTTTAACCACTTAGATACTGCTGTTGCGATTGACAGTAGTATTTAAGGGGTTACTCAGGCCTGATCAATTTAAAAACCGGTCAGGGCCAATAACGCAGGGTTATTGTCAGATGTCATGTGCAGCTGTCATCCGCTGGAATTTCAGCCATGGGGCGGTACTATTCACTTCTTCCTAAGCTATGGCCCCTTAGTAGCCGACGTTAAAAGGCTTCCATGGGACCTGGTGATTAGATAATCGCTGGGTATCTGCAGGCATAGCAGAGCTACACATATTAGGTATGCACTCAGTGTACACCATAGATGTTCTTTAATAAACGAGATGTAAATGGAGCACAACCAGCACAAGCTCCTCTATCTTCCAAAAATTCCAAGACATCTATTTTTTATTATCGTCATTGGATAAAACTGCCCTGTTTACACAGGCTATCTTTGAATTTATAAAAAGGTGACCAACCATGCATTTTACTTAGGCTTTTTCCCATACAATAAAATCCATGTTCTTTGCACCCAATCCATTTTTTTGTATTATTTGTGCATTGCACCACAGGGCAGTTTAATAGGTTGTACAGTCTGCTGAACACCTCTATATAGCTGACACGTTATATTGTTGAGACCTCTACGGAAATTTGATTTATATTTGTTTCAATTATTCTGTTATTGCATCCCACCTGTACTTCCAATGTCTTACCTAAAGCTATTCCTCCTACAGTTGTCTTTAATTTTCATCTCTTTAAATTGTTTTCTTGGAGTTTATTACTTCCATGGCCCAGGAGAAAATGACATTTCTCGTGCAAGAAGTTTTATTTCGCTTGTAAGGGAATCCAATGTAGTCATCACATCTGTTACAGATTATATACAATATAAGGACTCGGTATATGAGGATAATCGCTCCAGTAGATTTGTTACTTTTACATTTTAGGTCATCTTAAGGGAATCTGTCAGCAGCATAATTTGGTGACAGACATGCAGCATTCTGTTATGTGTGTCTGTCTTCTAGCTTTGGAAAGTCAACACTTTATTGACAGTTTTCTTTCTATTACTGTTTTAAGCTAGCCAAACCCATAATGAATTTCGATTCATATCACAACCACTAGGTGATCTTAAATGGGCTCATATATTGTGAACAGCTCCCAAGTGAGTAATGGAAAATCATGTTTTTTTGTTACTGATGAATAGTGTTGAGCGAGCACTAAAATGCTCGGGAGCTCGAAGCTCGGGCCGAGCTCACCGTGATACTCGGGTGCTCAACCCGAGCAACGAGCCCAATGTTAGTCTATGGGAGACCCCAGCATTTTTGCGGCGGCACCCCCGGCAGTCTGTATAAAGCCTAAAAAGTGCCCAAAACGATAGTGCCAGTGCTCAAATGACATGGGGACAGCATGGGGATTGCCCCAGGAAGCATTTCTGACCCCCAGGTCACTGCTGTCAACAACGTGGTCAGAGGTATTAAGCCACTTTTACAGGCTCACAATAAAACCTTCAAAAACGAAACTGAAACTGCTTTCCTGTGAAATATGTTAAGGAACATACTTTCCAGGGTAAAGACTTGTGTATAAGGTAAAATAAATAACCAAAAACAAAAATACACCTCCACACCTTGGGCTATGTTCACAGGTAGCTTTTTTTATGCATTTTTGCACTTTTGTATTGCTTTCAACCATGACAAATGCATTCACCAGGAAATGTCATTTTAACATTTTACAACTTTATCTGGCCCTGTGCTGTGTGACACATGCATACAGTGCTGAAAAGACATGGGAACAGCATGGGGAAGACCCCTGGAAGCATCTCTGACACCCAGGTCACTGCCTAAAAGTGTGCCCATCAGAATTGATTCTTGCCGCATCAGAAGATGCAGACTTGCAACTATCCCCGTGCAACTCCTTGTCCCAGGGCAGTGTTAATTTTACCTCCCCCATTCCTTGCAATGTAAGCGCAAGTATGCCGCCTGCCACCCACCCACCCCCAGGCTGCAATACCATACTGCTTGCTTGCTTGCTTGCATGTGGAGGCGGAATCTGGCCACCTCGTCATGGCTGCGTCGGCGGCCTGGTATCCATACTCAGTCCCCAGCCGCCCGGCGGCCGGGTGTCCACACTTGGTCCCCAGCCGCCAGGGGGCGGCCGGGTGTCCATACTCGGTCCTCCGCCGCCCCGATTTGTCCCGGTGCGCCTTATACACAAGCGCGCATACTAAAACATTACTTGTGTCCTCCCCAGGGCATTTAGTGGGAAGGACAGCCTAACCACAAACACGGGGACAAGTGAATGTGGCCAGGGATGGTCCATCTCACTGATGCCTTTGCAGCGCCCCGAGGGTTCGGTTGCTACAGGGGTATTGCACCTCAACCAGAGGTGTGATATTCCACTCCCAGGTAAGGATGGAGTGTGGACCAGGGCTCAGTTAGCTGCATACACACACTCACCCCATTTCCGGGGGACAGCTCGATGGTGCTCCCATTTATGCAGGCACAACTGACCAAGTCCCTGGCTGGAGTGGGGAGGGGGGACAGAACCCAGTGATGTAGGAGCAGAGGGGAAGGTTTCTGGAGCATAGTAAGGAGCTCATTGGGTGCAGGTCACCTGAGCTCAGACACACAGACGCAGATAAAAGGTGGGGGTCATCTTAGGAGGGAGTTCAGTTCAGTCAGTCAGAGCAGAAGGAGGAGAGAGCTGACAGAGAGCCGAGGCTCAGCCTGAGCTCAGCTCCACGAGGCAGGCCTAGAGAGAAGGCCGGGACCAGAGAGGAGAAGAGAAGAAGGAGAAGGAAGGAAGGAGAAGAGACAGAGGAGTTGAAGGGCTCCAGAAACAAGATGGCAGAAGGGACCCTAAAAGAGCAGAATGGACAGCAACCGTAGCAAACCCGCGTTATATCGGGTGAAGGGTCAGGCTGTGGAAGGGTACCAGATTCCCAAGTTGGTGGAAGTAAATCATCCCTCAGCCAAGAACCGGAGGTCGTGATCATTTATTGGTGCGACCCCCCGCCAAACCTGCTAGGAAGGTGCCATATAGGATAGCGGGAAGTGGAGGCCAACGCTTACCCGACACGGTCCGCGGTATCTGGACAGAAGTTTGGTCACTGGTGGGGCACGAGAGGCCAGAGAAAGGACAGAAGGGGGTCCTGTGCCATACTCCTGAATAGCCTGGGGGTTGACAGAGCTCCTCACCTGGTGGACGCAGCATGGCTTGGGCAGTCATTGCTGACAGAAGTGACATGGATAACAACTGTGAGTGAAAACCCTGGACTGCACCATTGGACTCAGTGTGATCTTTGCTGCGCCTGCACCATCACCCCCAGCATCCACCTACACTGCCCTGAGGCTACACTCTTCCCGTGGGGAGTTATCCTATCCCTGTGCTGCACACCAACACCAGCCTCGGCGGTCTGCCTTGCAGCGGCGGTTATCCCTAACCGCAATCCACGGGTGGCGTAGTCGGACATTCAAAACACTGATAAATAGACTGCCACAATGTGGTCTGACCACCCTGAGCCACAGGATCGGGTTGCCACTACTAAACCCATCAGCACCGTACACCAGAAGGCCCGGTTCCGGGTACCCCACGGCCCAGGGGGCGAGTCACCTTCACACTGGGTTACTATTGTGGAAGCCGGGACACAGTTGGACACTGGGATGCAACATATCCTTCAGACATAGAGGATTGCAAGCCCTGGGTCAATCAGGCTTCAACACAAAGTTCAGAGGGTAGACAGCAACAGTGGTCGGCCTCCTACACAACGAGTAAATTATTCATGCTCATGAGGCCATCTATCTCCTTAGCTTTCTGCTCCTTGGAATGCAAGCGCATGTATGTAGTAGCGGCTAGGCCTGAGGTGGTCAGCGTTTTGGCGCATGTCCTACCTCCTCCGAGGTTTGCTGGATATTTTCCTGCTACTATCCCAGTTCTATGACTACCGTTAAAACAAAGCTTCAGGTGATGAATGATGGATGCGGTGGTGGCAAAGGAGAAAGAGCAGGAGGAAGAGGGACCATTCACATCAATATCAGGCCAGTCAACCACACAAGTCTTGTAGGATATGTTTCTGTACCAAAAGGAGTGGTTTGGCTACACAGTTATACGGCATACAGTGAGTGCAATGCCTAACAAAAATTTAGAGGCTCTCCAATGCCCCTTGGAAGTGACATGGAGGTCAAAGGGCCTTAACTAAACCGTCTTTTCCATTTATAGCAACTGGGTCTCCTGTACACTGTTGGCCTAAGCAGTGAATGGAAGGCTTTCCAAAAATTAGGAGGAACTGCAATGCCCCTTGAAACAGAAGTGGATTACAGCGTGCTAAAAACCTTCTACCCATTATTAGGGAGTGGGTCTCCCTTACTGTTCGCCTATGCATTGAAAAGAAAAAGCTGACTAAAATTAGGAGGAAATGCAATGCCCATTGGAACAGTCGTGGAGGTTAGAGGTAATTAAAAACAACATTTCAATGCCCCTTGGAAGAGCTGTGTAGTTCAGAGTGGTTTAACAAGACGGTTTTAATGCCCCTTGGAATAGACGAGGAGGTCACAGTAGCTTAACAAGACGGTTTTAATGCCCCTTGGAAGAGACGTGGAGGTCACAGTAGCTTGACAAGACAGTTTTAATACCCCTTGGAAGAGACGTGGAGGTCACAGTAGCTTAACAAGATGGTTTTAATGCCCCTTGGAAGAGACGTGGAGTTCAGAGTGGTTTAACAAGACGGTTTTAATGCCCCTTGGAAGAGACGTGGAGTTCAGAGTGGTTTAACAAGACGGTTTTAATGCCCCTTGGAAGAGACGTTGAGTTCAGAGTGGTTTAACAAGACGGTTTTAATGTCCCTTGGAAGAGACGTGGAGTCCAGAGTGGTTTAACAAGACGGTTTTAATGCCCCTTGGAAGAGACGTGGAGGTCACAGTGGAATAAAAAGACAATATCAACACCCCTTGGAAGAGTGGAGGAGGATACAGTGGAATGAAAAGACAATATCAATTGCCCTTGGAAGAGTGGTGGAGGTCGCAGTGGAATAAAAAGACAATAACAAAGCCCCTTGGAAGAGACGAGGAGGTCACAGTAGCTTAACAAGACGGTTTTAATGCCCCTTGGAAGAGACGTGGAGGTCAGAGTGGTTTAACAAGACGGTATTAATGCCCCTTGGAAGAGACGTGGAGGTCACAGTAGCTTAACAAGACGGTTTTAATGCCCCTTGAAGAGACGTGGAGGTCACAATGAAATAAAATGACAATATCAATGCCCCTTGGAAGAGTGGTGGAGGTAACAGTGGAATAAAATGACAATATCAATGGCCATTGGTAGAGTGGTGGAGGTCACAGTAGCTTAACAAGACAGTTTTAATGCCCCTTGGAAGAGACATGGAGGACAGAGTGGTTTAACAAGACGGTTTTAATGCCACTTGGAAGAGACGTGGGGCTCACAGTAGCTTACCAAGACGGATTCATTGCCCCTTACAAGAGCCATGCAGTACAGCATATTAAAAACATCATTCCCATTATTGGGGAGTGGATCTCCCATAGTCTTTGCCTATGACTTCCAAGCAAAAGCTGCCAAAAATTAGGACGGAGGAATTTGCAATGCTGGCAACACGGACCACGGTCACCCTGGTGGTATAGTGGTGGTGGAGGCTGAGGATAAGGAGAAGAGCAAAATACAGCAGAAATGAGGAAGCGCATACTCGTGTGTGGGTGTGAAGCGGTGCATGGGAATACACCTCCCAAAATAACACAGTGGATTTGACTTTATGTTACTCTGCTGTGATTTGGTGGTGATGAGAAGTCTGGCCCAATCCAGCTCTTGTTCATTTTGATAAGGGTCAGCTTTTCAGCATTGTCAGTTGACAGGCCAGTGTGCTTATCAGTTATAATTCCCCCAGCGGCACTAAAAACACGCTCCGATAAAACGCTAGCGGCAGGGCAGGCCAAGAGCTCCAAGGCGTACAGAGTGAGTTCATTCCTAGTGTCCAGCTTGGATACCCAATAATTAAAAGGCACAGAGGAATCACGGAGGACGCTGGTACGGTCGGCAAGGTACTCCCTCACCATCTTTTGAAACTTTCCACTCCTTGGGAAAATACCCCGCGCCTCAGGGCCTGTAAGCTGGGCGGGTCTCAGAAAACTGTCCCAGAACGTTGATAGTGTTCCCCTGCCTCTGCTGGATTGGAGTTGCATCTCTCTCACCTGTACGCCTTGGTTGGGCAATGAACTGTGACCTCTGCCGCAAGCCTGTTCAGATGGGAATTTTTTTAACAGTTCTGCAGCAAGGGCCTTCTGGTACTGCCCCATTTTTGTAGACCTCTCCACCTCAGTAATAAAGTTCTCCTATTAGCGGGGGTCTAAAAGTGTCACCAACCAGTAATGACTGTCACCCAACATTTTGACAAAGCGAGGGTCACGGTTAAGGCAGCATAAGATAAAGTCAGCCATGCGTGCCAGACTGGTAACGGGCAAGACTTCCGTGTCATCACCAAGATGATGACTGACCATGCTCTCCTCCTCCTCCTCCTCCTCCCAGTCCTCAGGCCATCCATGCTGAACCGACGGTATGACAGTTGTACAGGTACTACAGTCTACAGCGCATGATACCAACTCCTGTTCTTCCTCCTCCTCCTCCTCCTCTTCCTCATTCTCCCCCAATGCACGTTGGGATGATATGAGGCTGGGCTGTGTGTAAGTCCCCGCTATGGCTTCTTGATCCATCTCATCATAATCTGGCTGCAATGCCTCCTCTTTAATTCTCTGCAGAGAGCGTTGCAAAAGACAGACAAGTGGGATGCTGACGCTAATGATGGCGTCATCACCACTCACCATCTTGGTGGACTCCTCAAAGTTTGTCAGGATGGTACATATGTCAGACATCCAGGTCCACTCCTGAGGTCATATGTGTGGAGTCTGACCTGAATATCGACGGCCTTGTTGCAGCTGGTACTCCACAACTGCTCTCTTCTGCTCACAAATCCTTTTCCAATGTGTGGGGACATCACACAAAAGTCGGTGTGCCGGAAGCTGCAAACATTGCTGCAACACAGCAAGGGCGGCGGAAGCTGTAGCCGACTTCTGAAAATGAGCTGACAGGCAGCGTACTTTGACAAGCAGATCTGGAAACTCGGGGTACAATTTAAGAAACTGCTGAACCACGAGGTTAAGCACATGAGCCAGGCATGGTACGTGTGTGATCTCGCCTCACCTCAGAGCCGCCACCAGGTTACGGCCATTGTCACACACGACCATGCCTGGATTTAGGTTCAGCGGTCTCAGCCACAGATCTGCCTGCTCTTTCACAGCTGTCCACGACTCACAAGCAGTGTGAGGTTTATCGCCTAAGCTTATGAGTTTCAGCACAGCCTATTGCCGCATGGCTGAGGCAGTACTGCAGTGCTTCCAGCTTGTAACTGATGTGGTGATATCTGAGATGGAGGCTGAACATGAAGAGGAGGAGGAGGATGATGCGCAGGAGCTGTACACTGTGGGGGCAACTATGACTGACATAGGGCCAGCAATCCTCGGTGTGGGGAGGATGTGTTCCGTCCCAAGGTCCGACTGGGTCCCGGCTTCCACTATGTTTACCCAGTGTGCTGTCAGCGAGATGTACCGTCCCTGGCCACAAGCACTTGTCCACGTGTCCGTTGTCAGATGGACTCTCCCAGTAACTGCGCTGTTGAGGGCACGGCAGATGTTTTAGGACACGTGCTTGTGTTGTGCGGGGATGGCACACTGGGCAAAATAGTGTCGGCTGGGGACCGAGTACCTCGGGACGGCCACCGCCATAAGGTTGCAGAAGGATTCCGTCTCCACCAGCCTAAAAGGCAGCATTTCCAACGCAAGCAGTCGTGAAATGTGCGAATTTAGAACTGTGGCCTGTGGGGCGTTGGCTGCGAATTTGTGCTTTCGTTCAAAGGTCTGGGATATGGACAATTGAACGCTGCGGTGGGACGTGGACGTTGATGCTGTTTCTTGAGTAACTGCCATAACAAGTGAAGACTGAGAGGAGGGGGCATCTTTGCATGCAGTATGGACAGGGGATTGCCTTTCACGCACAACAGGGTGTTCTCTTACACGCACAACAGCGGAAGAAGCAGTGGTGACACCCGCTGACACTGGTCGTGGACCCTGGGGTTCGCCCCACAAAGTCGGGTGCTTTGCTGACATGTGCCTGATCATGCTGGTGGTGGTCAGGCTGGTAGTTTTGTCACCACTGCTGATGCTGGCCTGGCAGGTGGTACAAATGGCCTTCTTGGGGTTATCAGCAGAGTCTTTAAAAAAATTCCAGACTCTGGAAGACCTACCGGTTGTACTGGCAACGTCCCTCATGTTGGTGTTACAGGGAATGGTTGCCCGCCTTCTGTCTGCGGCCACCACACTGCTTCTTCCTGCCTGTTGGGGTACTCTGCCTCCCTCCCCCTGTGTGCTGCTGGCCTCGCTCTCCGTGTCCTCCTGCCACGTTGGGTCAGTTACTAGATCATCCACCACCTCCTCCTCTTCCACTTCCACACCACGGTCCTCCTCCTCACTTCGTGGCAATTGTGTCTCGTCATCGTCCACATCTTGTGACAAATTGCCAGCGTCGCTTTCCTGTGGCCATGTCAGTTCAAATATTTGGCCATCGCTACATGGGATCTCCTCTTCCACCACTTCAAGCGGAGCAGACAAGGGGCCCAAATATGGAAATGGATCAGTGAACAGCCCTTCAGTGTGTCCAACTGTGGGATCAGTTGCTGTCTGACGACACTCGGCATGGTGGGAGGAAGGAGCATCAGGGTGAGGAGGAGTATGCAGTCGAGACTCCCGGCTACAAACACTTGACCGTGTGGAAGACAGACCGGAGGTGGTGCTGATCAGGTGAGTGGAAGTATTATCTGCTATCCAATTAATAACCTGTTCACACTGATCAGTTCGCAATAGTGGTGCTGTTGTGTGCTTCCCTAGTAATTCGGTCAAGAACTGGGAGCGAGAAGATGTGGCTGTTGGTTGTGGCACATTTTCACCTTGGCCACGGCCCCGTCCTCTGCACGCAGCAACACCAGAACGTCCAGTTCCACGTCCCTTGCCACGCGCCTTGCCCTTTGTAAATGAAGTAAAATAGCTTACACTCGCACTATCAATGGCAAAAGGGTAATAAAAATGAGATTAGAACTGTGGAAGAGGAAAACCACACTTCTATTTCTGTGGCCTACACCAGAATCTTTTAAACAGATATATTTGTGTCTGAACAGTAAGCGAGACACTCAAAATGTTTTTTTTTATGGGAAAAGGTGGATTACACCCAGATTTGAACCGTGGAAGAGGGAAACCACAGTTCTAGTTATCTGGCCTACACCAGATTCTTTTAAAGAGATATATTTGTGTCTGAACAGTCAGCGAGACACTTAGAATGTTTTTTTTTATGCAAAAAGGTGGATTGCACCCAGATTTGAACCGTGGAAGAGGAAAATAACAGTTCTAGTTATCTGGCCTACACCAGACTCTTTTAAACAGATATATTTGTGTCTGAACAGTCAGCGAGACACTCAAAATGTTTTTTTTATGCAAAAAGGTGGATTATACCCAGATTTAAACCGTGGAAGAGGAAAACCACAGTTCTAGTTATCTGGCCTACACCAGAATCTTTTAAACAGATATATTTGTGTCTGAACAGTCAGCAAGACACTCAAAATGTTTTTTTTTTAATGAAAAAATGCAAAAAAGTGGATAATACAGAGATTTGAACTGTGGAACTGCAAAACCACAGTTCTAGTTATCTGGCCTACACCAGAATCTTTTAAAGAGATATATTTGTGTCTGAACAGTCAGCGAGACACTCAAAATGTTTTTTTTTTATTGAAAAAAGGCAAAAAAGGGGATAATACAGAGATTTGAACCATGGAACTACAAAACCACAGTTCTAGTTATCTGGCCCACACCAGACTCTTTTAAACAGATATATTTGTGTCTGAACATTCACATACACACTCAATTTTTTTGGGGGGTATTTGTACAGTCTGACTGAGAAAAAAAAAAAAAGAGGATTTAGATGAAAAAAAAAGGATTTTTCCTGGCCCCTGAGACCTGGGGCTAAGTCTAGCAATTTGAAAAGCAGCACACAGGACTGTAATGCAGTGTTTATTGGAATAACCACTGCATCTCCAATACAGCCTGCCTGCCTGATATCTGGGATGGATATTAGTCCTGAGAAGGACTGTTTGTTTGATTTTGCAGGCTTTAGAGACCCTACACTACCTATTTTGCAGTATAAATCTCTCCCTAGCTCAGCAGCACTCTCCCTACACTGTCTGATCCGGAGCGACTGGGTCCAAGATGCCGGCGCCCGGTTTTAAATACTCGAGGTGATGCTGTGCGGCCAGCCAATCACTGTAATGCCCACAACCAACATGGCTGCGTCATTACAGTGACTGGCTGGCAATCCCTGCATGTTCATTGGCTCTTTAAAGAGTGCCAAACATGCAGGGCGGAGACCGGAGCTCCCACTCGAGTAACCCGGAAATGCTCGGTGCTCGCCGAACATCCCGAGTAGTGAGATGCTCGGGCGAGTAATGAGCAGTGTCGAGCATGCTCGCTCAACACTACTGATGATCTTATAGGCAACCCATTTACTGCTCTCAATTTTCAACAGTTCTTTTTACACTTAATATTTTAACATTTTAAATAGATTTATATGGGTGGCTTTTCAATTTTGTCTTTTCTTAGTTTTGATGAATCTCCTTCACATTTCTTTGATAAAGCAATGCTATTTGTAATCAAGATCAATGACAAATCAAGATCTGATTCTTGTAACAGATTCAGCATATGTAATGACCCAAAAGGGGCCATTACCAATGTTTCTGCATTCATTGGAGCCTGTGGACTAATACATGCTTTGATGTATTACCTGGTATCATTCTGTTAAACTAAATATAAATTGTTGCACTGTAATACCACTGGAGACCAGCAGGTGGCGGTATAAGGGTCGACAACAGACTGTATTGAAGGATGTCTGATCAACATCCTCTATAGTCTGGTCACTATGGTGACCAGAAGCAGTTAACAGTTGGCGGTTGGAGAGAGTCAAGCCTGACTAGAGGTGAGAAGTAGGGTTCAAGGGCTGCTAGGATTAAGTTCCTTGCCATACAGTCTTTTCAGAGTGCGTCACAACAAGGCCAAACCTTTTGCCATAACAGAGTATCAATCCAGCCTGAGTATCACTATCAGTCCAACCAGGACCTGTATGGAAAAGCAGTGTTGCAGCTAAATGCTCGAGAATAGTGTTGAGCCACCCCCGTAGTGTTCGAGTTCGGTTCGGTTCGTCGAACACCCGTGTGTTCGCCGAACTGTTTGTCGAACTGTTCGTCGAACACCTTCGAACACCGTTAAAACCAATGGCAGGCAAACAAAAACACATAGAAACACATAGTAAACACCTTCAAAGGTGTCCAAAAGCTGACAAACTGCTCAGAAGACACAACTAACACATGGAAAAGTGACAAGTACATATAGTCATGCGAAAAGAAAAGAGGTGGAGGAGTAAAAGGAGGGGGAGACACAGATATAGGCATGTCATGCCCTTCTAAAATCCAAAAATTGAGAAGCCGACACGTTCAGTCCGCTCCTGCCCGTGCCACCTCCGTGTCGCCGGGTTTGTGCCAGAGCCGCGGTGAACCCTGACGGCCAGCCCCCCTCTCCCAATACTGGTGCCTGTCCGCTGGTGGGTCGAGCGAGCCCCCCTGTGGTGGAGGCAGCTCTAAGCTTTTTAATTTAAATTGTCTCTCTAATTTGAATAAATATA
Source organism: Phyllobates terribilis (assembly GCF_046119375.1). NCBI lineage: Eukaryota > Metazoa > Chordata > Amphibia > Anura > Dendrobatidae > Phyllobates > Phyllobates terribilis. Next base: position 51,619,158 of record NW_027362773.1, read on the forward strand.
CTTTAAATCCATTTACAAGGATCTATTGGAGGGCAAGTCTCATGCCAGCAGCCGCGTAATTCCAGCTCCAGTAGCGTCCACTAAAGCTGCTGCAGTTAAAAAGCTTTTATAAGGATCGAGCTCGGCTGTCCACCGCAAGGCATCCTACTGCCAGTCCGAGCCCCCTATGCCTTGGGGTGCCTCCTGATGCTCTTCACTGAGTATCCCGTGGTCCCGAAGCATTTCCTTTGAAAAAATGAAGTGTCCAAACTACAGGTGGTGTAGCTTGCTTAACAGCCGGGATAATCCGCTGACTAGCAGACACTGCTACTAGGCACAAAGTATTTCCTGGGCTAGATGCAGTTAAAAATTTGTAATTAGATACTCTCGTTGGATGCTGAGAAAGCATTCCATAGAGTCTCCTGGCACGCCATATATGATTCTCTTAAAAAGATTGGGGTAGGGGTCTAGGGGACCCTTTTATAGCCAAAATCACGGCCCTGTATCGCAATACGTCACCTAGGCTGAAGATAAATGGAACTGTAGCACCCTGAGGGCTCGGTTGCTACAGAGGTATTGCACCTCACCCAGAGGTGTGATATCTCACTCTCAGGTAAGGATGTAGTGTGGATCAGGACCCGACACCTGCATGCATTACACCACATTGCCGTGGGACAGGGCGACCAATATGCCCCTGAGATGGGCACGACAGTCCCTGTCCCTGGCTGGAGTGGGGGGGGGGGGACACTGAGGAAGGCGAACCCTGTAGTGCAGGAGCAGGGAGGAAGCAGTTCCTGGGTGCATTGAGAAGGGAGTGTAAAAGGTGGGCACCATCTTAGTTCAGTGCAGAGAAGTCTGAGCAGAAGTGGCAGGGAGCAGGGGCTCTGCATGAGCTCTGCTCCGGAGTCGGGCCTAGTAACAGAGGCCCAGGCCTGGAAGAGGGAGAAGGAAGGAAGAAGAGCGGAGAAGGCTCCAGGAACGAGGAACGAAGGGATCTCAGGGGTGCGGACGGGCGAGTCGCCACCGCACGCCCGAATCCACCTGCGTGGAGGGGTCAGGCCAAAGGGGGAGACCGGTCCCCGAAACTAGTGGAGGCAGGAAACGACCCTCAGCTAGAAACAGGAGGCTGTGACATTTTATGTGGCGCAGCCCCTCGCTACACCCGCTAGGAAGGCACCACATAGGGTCAGGGAAACTGGCGCCAAGTTTACCAAGAGGAGGCCCGAGGCAGCCGGACAGAAGGGTTGGTAAGAAAGGCCAGAGAAAGGACACACAAAGGGGGTCCTGTGAAGCACTCCAAAGTTATCTGGGAGTTGTCTGAGCCCCTCACCTGGTGATCACAGTACGACGTGGGCAGCCGTTACCTGCAGACGTGGTCTGGATAATAAGAACTGTGAGTAAAGGCCCTGGACTGCATCACTGACTCCGTGTCATTACTGCTGCTGCCCTGCACCATCACCCCCATCCTCCGCATACACTGCCCTGAGGCTATACTCCTCCCGTGGGGAGTTATGCTACGCTCTGCTGCACCCACAACACCAGCCACAGCGGTCTGCCCTGGAGCGGCGGTTCACTCTGACCGCCATCCAAGGGTGGCGTAGTCGGACATTTAAACATCAAAACCACATAAATAGTTCCGCCACTGGTTTGACCGCCCTGAGCCACGGAACCGGGTCGCCGCCACGTAGACTACAACCACCAGCATCCACCAAAAAGGGTCCGGCTCCGGGTGTCCCAAGGCCCAGGGGGCGCGTCAGAACATTTTCATCACCTTTCACAATCACCAATGGGACAAGGCAGGGATGTTCTCTGTCCCCTCTCTTATACATCCTAGTGACGGAGCACCTGCTCTCATCAATTCGCCATAACCCCAATATTAGGTGGATTGAGGTGGGAGGCACCGAGTACAAGTGCTCTCTATTTGCTGATGATGTCCTAGTATATATCACTCAATCACATATATCCATCCATGCTGTTATGGCTGAAATAGATCACTTTGTTACATGGTCAAATTTTAAAATCAATGCAGCGAAGTCTGAGGCCCTCGATGTCTCCCTGCCCAAATCCATATAGGATTCCATCCAGTCCAACTTTCCCTTTGCCTGGCCCTCACAGGGTATCAAATACTTAGGAATTCCTATTCATAGAGACCTCTCCCATCTATGTTATCTTAATTTTGGGCCCTTTATTGAACAACTCCATACAGACCACGGTTGGCAAGTTAGAACTGTAAGATTCACTACGTGAACCACTGGTGTTTTGTGGAAAAGCACATGTACACTGTGTTCCAAATTATTATACAAAAAGTGTTTAGGAGTGATAAGGGAAGAATTTGTTTGTTTGTCAGTTAAACTCATTCATGGTGATGTGTGTCAGGGCTCTTTATATCACTGTAAGCAATTGCAGACACCTGTACTAATTAGTTTGGCAGGTGCGTCCAATGAAAGGCAAGACTACTTAAGAAGGCTGTCTCACATTATTAAGCAGCCTACATTTTCTGCCAAAATGGGAAAGAAAAAGGATGTGTCGGCTGCTGAGAAGCAACAAATTGTGGAGTGTTTAGGTCAAGGCATGACTACAATCAACATTGTGCGATGATCAGGATGAAGTGTCTTGGCAATCAAGAAGTATGTAGCTGATTCACAGTACACACGTGTGCGTGCTGATAAGGGCAAATTGAGGACTCTTTCCTACAGGAAATTACGTCAGGTTGAAAGAGCAGCGGCAAAAAAGCCTTGTCATAGCAGCAGACAAGTTTTTGAAGCTGCTTGTGCCTCCAACGTCCCCCGAACAGCAAGATGCAGGGTCCTTCAGAGGTTTGCAGCTGTGCATACGCCATCCTGTCGACCTCCTCTATCCACTTCACACAAGCAGAAACGGCTCCAGTGGGCCAAACATTTCATGAAGACTGATTTCAAAACTGTTTTGTTCACGGATGAGTGCCGTGCAGCGCTCGATGGTCCAGATGGATGGAGTGGAGGATGGCTGGTTGATGGACACCCCACGCAAACACGGCTACAGCGCCAACAAGGAGGAGGTGGAGTAATGTTTTGGGCTGGAATCATGGGGAGAGAGATTGTCGGCCCCTTTAGGATCCCTGAAGGCGCTAAAGATGAACTCCATAATGTATGTGGATTTTCTCAAACAGCACTTCCTGCCATGGTTCAAGAAGAAGAACCGTGTATTTCACAGCAAGATCATTTTTCTGCATCATAATGCACCATCTCATGCTGCACATAAAACATCTGCATCTCTGGCTGATATGGGCATAAAAGGGGACAAACTTATGGTGAGACCCCCATGCTCCCCTGACCTCTACCCCATTCAGAACCTTTGGAGCATCATTAAAAGGAGTGTCTATGATGGCGGGAGGCAGGTCACATCTAAGCAACAGCTCTGGGAGGGTATTCTGTCCTCATGCAAAACAATTGAAGCAGAAACCATCCAAAACCTGACAAATTCAATGGACGAGAGAGTTCAGAAGCTCCTTTCGAACAAGTGGTCCTATGTGAAAATGTAACATCACCTAGAATAAAGTTTTGAGTTGAAAACTGATTGATTTCAGTTTCTAGCAACCTGCTAATGCTTATAATTTCAAAAATGACCATTTTTTTGGTCTTTATTAAAATGAAAAGGTTGATCGAAAAGTTTGGGGGATCTAAGAGTGTGGCAACCCAGTAGTCATGATTACTTCGAATTCTGACAATAAGAGGGTCATGCTGCAGGTAGTGCAGCAAGAAGGCACTTATGTGTCTTGCGCATCTCGGAGCCCCAAAATTATTTTCCGGGCTAGATGCAGCTAAAAATTATTATTAATTTTAAATCTGGTGAAGCTTTAGTATAGATGGCCTAATAGGATCAGTGCTGCACACTGCTACAAAGCCCAAATTATTTTCCAGTCAAGATACAGATAAACATGATTAGTAATTTTAAATCTGGTGGAGCTTATTATAGATGGCCTAATAGAATCAGTGCTGCACACTGCTACAAAGCCCAAATTATTTTCCAGCCAAGATACAGATAAACATGATTAGTAATTTGAAAGCTTAAAACGGTTGGTAGGGTGATTTTAACCAATCATCAAGCTTTTACTCTCCCCAGGATGACACAGGGGTAGAAAAGTCATTTCGGATCCATGATTTGTTCATCTTTATGAACGTGAGTCTGTCTACATTATCAGTGGAGAGCCGCGTGCGCTTATCTGTCAGCACACCACCAGCAGCGCTGAACACACGTTCAGACAGAACGCTGGCTGCGGGGCATGACAAGGTCTCCAAGGCGTAAGTGGCTAGCTCCGGCCATTTATCCAGATTGGAAGCCCAAAAAGAGCAAGGGTCCAGTGACACAGTCGTGGCTTCAATGTTTACTTGGAGATACTCCTGTACCATCGTCTCTAGGCGTTGACTATGTGTCAGACTTCTTGTCTCCTGTGGCCTTGCAAAGGATGGGCTAAAAAAGTGGTGAAATGATTCCGCAAAATTGATGTTACCAGCAGATACTGTGGTTCTGTTACGGTTTGAGTGCTGAACACTTGACGGTCCCACGGTTGGCAAGTTGGAACTGTGAGATTCACTATGTGCACCACTGGTATTTTGTGGAAAAGCACATGTAAGATTCTGCAACAGTCTCTGCTGATACTCCTGCATGCGTGCATCCCTTTCTATGGCAGGAATAATTTCTGCAAATTTACTTTTGTACCGGGGATCTAACAGTGTGGCAACCCAGTAGTCAGGATTATTTCTAATTCTCACAATTCGAGGGTCATGTTGCAGGTAGTGCAGCAAGAAGGCACTCATGTGTGTTGCGCATCCAGGAGCACCAAGTCCCTGTTGTGTTGGTGGCGAGGTAACAATCATGCTTCCTTCCTCTGTCCTCTCCCCCCAACCTCGCACAACAGAAATGTGATCAAGGTCTCCCTCATCTGATGAGTCTTCCATCAGTTCGCCCTCCACTTCTTCCTGGGCTCCTGCACCTTCCTCACTAGCTTGGCTGCTACCATGCGCCCTGGTAAAACCATCTCCCCCACCCTCACATGCCTGCCGCCTTGGTGCTGCCGACCGTCTGGACCTTGCAGATGTTAGCCCTTCCGCATACAACTCCTCCTCCTCTATTTCCTCCACCTCCTCTTGTGCCACCACCTGACTCCGAATTCGGTTTAACATGTGCTCCAGCATGTAAATCACCGGAATATTCATGCTGATAATGGCATCGTCAGCACTAAACATCTTCGTCGCCATTTCAAAACTGTGCAGAAGGGTGCATAGGTCCCTGATCTGAGACCACTCCTCCAGCGTGATTTGCCCCACCTCTGGATCTCGTTGGCCCAGGCTATACGTCAGAACGTATTGCACCAGGGCTTGTCGGTGCTGCCACAGTCGCTGCAACATGTGCAGAGTTGAATTCCACCGGGTAGGCACATCGCATTTTAGCCGGTGAAGTGGCAGGCCCAACGACTTCTGTAGAGATGTAAGTTGCTGAGCTGCGGGATGCGAACGGCGAAAGTGAGCACACAGCGACCGTGCCCTCTGCAGAAGGCCATCTAGTCTGGGATAGTGGGCTAAAAATTGCTGGACAACCAGGTTCAACACGTGAGCCATACAAGGCACGTGTGTGACATTGCCCCGGCGAAGGGCCGCACCCAGGTTTGCAGCATTGTCGCACACGGCCTTCCCTGGTTTCAGGTCCAGTGGAGACAACCATTCATGAAATTGGTTCTCCAGAGCTGACCACAACTCCTCAGCTGTGTGACTCACATTTCCCAGACATTTCAATGTAAAAACCGCCTGATGACGTTGAGCCCTACTGCCAGCATAGTAAGGAGGTGTGCAGGATCCCTTCTGCGCAGTTAGAAAGCTTGTGGCATGACCAGACAGGCTTTGGGTGCAGGTGGAAGACCGAGAGGAGGTTGAGGAGGCAGAAGCAGTGGAGGAACTTTGACATAAAGAGGATTGACGCACAACTCGTGGGGACGGCAAGACTTGGACAGCAGCCCCTTGTCCTGCTGTCACCATAGTTACCCAGTGCCCAGTCAGCGACATGTAACGCCCCTGTCCATGCCTACTCGTCCAAGTGTCTGTGGTGAAATGCACCCTGTCACACACAGAGTTTCTCAAAGAAGCGGTGATGTTGTGTGCTACATGCTGGTGGAGCGCAGGCACACCTTTCTTTGAGAAGTAGTGCCGACTGGGCATCTGGTACTGGGGCACTGCGACGGACATAAGGTCTCGAAAATCCTCTGTGTCCACCAGGCGGAAAGGCAGCATTTCTGTAGCCAAGAACTTGCAGATGGTGAAATTCAACCTCTTAGCTTTCTCATGGCTAGGAGGAAATGGTCTTTTACTTGTCCACATCTGAGGGACCGAGGGCTGCCTATTGTGCTTAGACGGGGTTGATAAGGGTGTCCCCGGCAAACTGCCGGTCTGTGAGGAAGATGCAGGCGGACATGTTAGGTCGCCTTGATCCAAAGGTGGTGCTATCGATGTCGGACAGCGCTCAACACCAGCTGGTGTTACCACCTCCAAAGAAAATGATGACCTGCCAATCACGCTGGCTGTTGCGGGTAAAGAGGTGGCAGGTCTGCGCCCCAAAACAGGTGTGACTGCTGTCCCCCCAGTCACAGAGGATGAAGAGGCCGCGGATGCACAAGATATGGCAGACGGTGGTTGGCCCGGCCGGCTAGGCCGCATTGTAGCACACTGAGCTTCCCACTGCAACTTATGCTTCATGTCCATGTGCCGGTTCATGCATGAAGTACTCAAACTATGTATTTTTTGGCCTCTACTTAGCTTTTGCTGACAAATGTTACAGATAACACGAGTTGGGTCATCTTTATCGATCTGAAAAAATGCCCAGGCTATGCAAGGCTTAGCACCCATGCGACCTGAAGAGCCACCACGACTTGTGGTGAGAGGCAGAGTTGTGTTTGAGGATGCAGTTGTTGACGTGCTTCCAGTACTACGTCTCTGTCCAGGAAGGCGCAACCTGACCTTGTCATCACTAGCATCTTCCTCCACCTCCTCTGCTGACCTCATCTCTTGGCTGACTGTGGGTTGACAGTAAGTGGGATCTCCAACCTCATCATCATCACCCTGTGCGTTATCACACCCGTCGTCCTCAGAGCCAACCTGTTCCTGCCCTGACAAAAAACTAAAGTTGTCGCTCCAATCAGGTATTTGAGTCTTATCATCGTCTTCCTCATTGTCTCCACCAACAGGAGTTACAGTTTGGGAATGAGGGTCTACATTATGGTCAGAACCTTCTGCGTCTGGTCCTGGATCCGACTCATAAAGATTCTGGGCATCAGTGCAGATCATTTCCTCGTCTGGATTCACAGAAGCGCTGGAGTCGACCTCTGATTCCCAGGCTATAGTATGAGTAAACAGCTCTGCAGACTCAACCATCTGTTCTACCTCATACTCAGACGGGCAGCTGGAGATTTGGGAGCTGTGAGGAAGCAAGTGCGATTGGGGTGACACCTTTGAGGACTGGAGTATTTGTGATGTTGAAGTTGATGTGGAGGAGAGCCCACTTAAAGGAGCACTTGATATCCGTTGAAGCACCTGCTGTTTTTGTGCCTCATCTGGAATTTGTAGCGATTGGCGTGGCCGTAAGAAAGGGATCTTATTACACTGTCCGCTAAAAGAAGTAGACATTTTAGTTTGGCTGGAAGATGGTCTTTTTTCTGCAGATGTTACTGTTGCTTTAACACCTACCCCACGGACACAACCTTTTTTCCCCTTCCCAACACGCCTATACCCCTTTCCACCAGCAGCAGGCCTTTTTCCACTCATTTTGGTGGTTAACTAATTCACAACTCTGGAGTTGTTTGCACAAAAAAACAATGGATGGGAACCGAGCAGAGCTGAGTGGCCAAACTGTGGTATTAGGCCAAAACTATTGGCTGGGTTAGATGCAGAAAAAAATTATATTCAATTTGCAACCTGATGGAGGTCTGTATAGATGGATTAATAGAACAAGTCCCACACACAGCTAGAAGCCCAATATTTTTTCAGAGGTAGATGCAGAAAAAAATATATTCAGTTTGCAACCTGATGGAGGTCAGTATAGATGGACTAATACAACAAGTCCCACACACAGCTAGAAGCCCAATATTTTTTCAGAGGTAGATGCAGAAAAAAATATATTCAGTTTGCAACCTGATGGAGGTCTGTATAGATGGATTAATAGAACAAGTCCCACACACAGCTAGAAGCCCAATATTTTTTCAGAGGTAGATGCAGAAAAAAATATATTCAGTTTGCAACCTGATGGAGGTCTGTATAGATGGATTAATAGAACAAGTTCCACACACAGCTAGAAGCCCAATATTTTTTCAGAGGTAGATGCAGAAAAAAATATATTCAGTTTGCAACCTGATGGAGGTCTGTATAGATGGATTAATAGAACAAGTCCCACACACAGCTAGAAGCCCAATATTTTTTCAGAGGTAGATGCAGAAAAAAATATATTCAGTTTGCAACCTGATGGAGGTCTGTACAGATGGATTAATAGAACAAGTCTCACACACAGCTACAAGCCCAATATTTTTTCAGAGGTAGATGCAGAAAAAAATATATTCAGTTTGCAACCTGATGGAGGTCTGTATAGATGGATTAATAGAACAAGTTCCACACACAGCTAGAAGCCCAATATTTTTTCAGAGGTAGATGCAGAAAAAAATATATTCAGTTTGCAACCTGATGGAGGTCTGTATAGATGGATTAATAGAACAAGTCCCACACACAGCTACAAGCCCAATATTTTTTCAGAGGTAGATGCAGAAAAAAATATATTCAGTTTGCAACCTGATGGAGGTCAGTATAGATGGACTAATACAACAAGTCCCACACACAGCTAGAAGCCCAATATTTTTTCAGAGGTAGATGCAGAAATAAATATATTCAGTTTGCAACCTGATGGAGGTCAGTATAGATGGACTAATACAACAAGTCCCACACACAGCTAGAAGCCCAATATTTTTTCAGAGGTAGATGCAGAAAAAAATATATTCAGTTTGCAACCTGATGGAGGTCTGTATAGATGGATTAATAGAACAAGTCCCACACACAGCTAGAAGCCCAATATTTTTTCAGAGGTAGATGCAGAAAAAAATATATTCAGTTTGCAACCTGATGGAGGTCTGTATAGATGGATAAATAGAACAAGTCCCACACACAGCTAGAAGCCCAATATTTTTTCAGAGGTAGATGCAGAAAAAAATATATTCAGTTTGCAACCTGATGGAGGTCTGTATAGATGGATTAATAGAACAAGTTCCACACACAGCTAGAAGCCCAATATTTTTTCAGAGGTAGATGCAGAAAAAAATATATTCAGTTTGCAACCTGATGGAGGTCTGTATAGATGGATTAATAGAACAAGTCCCACACACAGCTACAAGCCCAATATTTTTTCAGAGGTAGATGCAGAAAAAAATATATTCAGTTTGCAACCTGATGGAGGTCTGTATAGATGGATTAATAGAACAAGTCCCACACACAGCTAGAAGCCCAATATTTTTTCAGAGTTAGATGCAGAAAAAAATATATTCAGTTTGCAACCTGATGGAGGTCAGTATAGATGTACTAATACAACAAGTCCCACACACAGCTAGAAGCCCAATATTTTTTCAGAGGTAGATGCAGAAAAAAATATATTCAGTTTGCAACCTGATGGAGGTCTGTATAGATGGATTAATAGAACAAGTTCCACACACAGCTAGAAGCCCAATATTTTTTCAGAGGTAGATGCAGAAAAAAATATATTCAGTTTGCAACGTGATGGAGGTCTGTATAGATGGATTAATAGAACAAGTCCCACACACAGCTAGAAGCCCAATATTTTTTCAGAGGTAGATGCAGAAAAAAATATATTCAGTTTGCAACCTGATGGAGGTCTGTATAGATGGATTAATAGAACAAGTCCCACACACAGCTAGAAGCCCAATATTTTTTCAGAGTTAGATGCAGAAAAAAATATATTCAGTTTGCAACCTGATGGAGGTCAGTATAGATGTACTAATACAACAAGTCCCACACACAGCTAGAAGCCCAATATTTTTTCAGAGGTAGATGCAGAAAAAAATATATTCAGTTTGCAACCTGATGGAGGTCAGTATAGATGGACTAATACAACAAGTCCCACACACTGCTAGAAGCCCAATATTTTTTCAGAGGTAGATGCAGAAAAAAATATATTCAGTTTGCAACCTGATGGAGGTCTGTATAGATGGATTAATAGAACAAGTCCCACACACAGCTAGAAGCCCAATATTTTTTCAGAGGTAGATGCAGAAAAAAATATATTCAGTTTGCAACCTGATGGAGGTCTGTATAGATGGATTAATAGAACAAGTCCCACACACAGCTAGAAGCCCAATATTTTTTCAGAGGTAGATGCAGAAAAAAATATATTCAGTTTGCAACCTGATGGAGGTCTGTATAGATGGATTAATAGAACAAGTCCCACACACAGCTAGAAGCCCAATATTTTTTCAGAGGTAGATGCAGAAAAAAATATATTCAGTTTGCAACCTGATGGAGGTCTGTATAGATGGATTAATAGAACAAGTCCCACACACAGCTAGAAGCCCATTATTTTTTCAGAGGTAGATGCAGAAAAAAATATATTCAGTTTGCAACCTGATGGAGGTCTGTATAGATGGATTAATAGAACAAGTCCCACACACAGCTAGAAGCCCAATATTTTTTCAGAGCTAGATGCAGAAAACAATTATATTCAATTTGCAACCTGATGGAGGTCAGTATAGATGGACTAATAGAATGATGCTATGCCCAAAAGATTTTACTTCACTAGGTGCAGTAAAAAAATTGGTATTCTATACACAGGTGGTATATCTTGCAACACAGATAGGCTACTCCACTGACTAACACACTCTGCAATAGGCCAAAAAGGATTAGCTTTGCTAGATTCAGCCAAATGCTGTGAAAAAAACTTGCACAGCACTGGCACAGACCTGCCTGGCAAAAACTGATAGGAACTGATGTAACCTAGTCCTGAAAAGGACTCCAATTACAATTAGTCTTTACTCCCACAATCTATCTATTTAAGAGCACAGACCTGCCTGATAAAAGTCGTAGGAAATGCTGTAACCTAGTCCTTAAAAGGACTGCAATCACAACTATTCCCTACTCCCAAGCTATCTGTAGATTTGTGCGAAAATTGGCTTGAAATTAACAAGGTATAGCGCACACAGCAACAGCGGTGCCGTCTAACATGCAGCTGCAGCAGTGAGAAAATGGTGGCGACGGGGAAAATGGCTTGGTCTTATAGGGCAAGGACATGTGACATACACTGCCAATGACACATGCCCTTGCTTGTGTGAAAAAAAGCACTTCGCTCCGTGTGTGCGCTGCTGATAGGCTGGCAGATTGCACCTCCCCACTGCAAATGCGGGAAAGAGAAAAAAAAATGGATATCTTCATTGTTCCTGCAGAGATCCATCCCCTGCCCCTCCCCCCACCCCGCTGTACACTCAAACTGCGTATTAACATTAATTTTCATCATTACTGAGAAAAAATCCAGTTATGATTTTTGTGCACGAACAGTTATCGAACATAACCTCGAACAGCCGAATTTTTCTCAAATTGTTCGTGTTCGCCGAACGGCTCGAACACCGCCCAAAACAGCTCGAATTTGAGATTGGCGAACAGTTCGAGTAGAACAACGCTCATCTCTAGTGCTGAGGACAAGCGGAACAGAGCAGAGCCGCTGGTGCGGTGGACTAGCGGAGCAAAGCAGAGCTGCAGCTGCGGAGGACAAGCAGAGCAGAGCCACATGTGTGGAGGACAAGTGGAGCAGAGCAGAGCCGCAGGTGCTGAGGACAAGTGGAGAAGAGCCGCAGGTGCGGAGGACAAGTGGAGCAGAGCAGAGCCGCAGGTGCGGAGGAAAAGCAGAGCAGAGCAGAGTCACAGGTGCGGAGGACAAGTGGAGCAGAGCAGAGCCGCAGGTGCAGAGGACAAGCGGAGCAGAGCAGAGCCACAGGTGCGGAGGGCAAGCGGAGCAGAGCAGAGCTGCAGGTGCAGAGGGCAAGCAGAGCAGAGCCGCAGGTGCAGAGGGCAAGTTGAGCAGAGCAAAGCAGAGCCGTAGGTGTGGAGGGCAAGAGGAGCAGAACCGCAGGTGTGGAGGGCAAGAGGAGCAGAACAGAGCCACAGGTGCGGAGGGCAAGTGGAGCAGAGCAGAGCCGCAAGAGCGGACAGACAGGAGAGGACTCTGTTCACATGGAACAGACAGGGACAGGGAAACACTGGAAGATAACTAGAACACAGAAGGTAGATATGGAGGCAGGGAAACGGGACAAGCAGAACCAGATACACACAAGGTACTTGCTATGAAGTAGCAAGTGGACACAAAACTCACAAACAGAAGTACTATCACCCCATCAAAGAAATGTACAGGCCGGTATCCAAGGCTGTGTACCTGTAGGTGAAGAAAATGGTCCAGAACATGAAGACAGCAAATGTGATCAGGGATAGCCACAGTCCATGGGCCACCCCCCTTGTTCTAGTGAAGTAGAAAGATGGGACCATACAATTCTGCGTGGACTATCGCAAAATCAACAAGACACTGCAGAGCGCAGGCATGCTTGCGCTCTGCAGTGTCTATGAAGGATGGCATGCTGGATGGCAGCGCTCAGCTGCGATCCAGCCTGTCATCTCAATGCCATCCCAGCGTGGGAGAATTCTCCTGCTCAAGCGCTGAGCACAGGAGAATTCTCCCACGCTGTCAGTGACGTGCATTAGGTGAGCTGAGTTCATTGGACATGAACTCGGCTCATCTTTATGCCGTCACAGCGAGACACTGAGGAGTGCAAGCATGCCTGCTCTTCTCAGTGTCTGCGGCATGGCAAGCTGGATGGCAGCTTTCGGCTGAGATCCAGCCTGTCATTTGAATGTAGCAGAGCTGGAGCCATCCTGGGAACCATGGAAAGGTAAGGATGATGTTGGTTTATTATTTTACTTTTATTGCAGGAGATCGTTGGCTTCAGCTGGAATGGGCGTGATGGTAAGTATGGTTTAATTTAGAACATTAAAGAATTGTGTGTTTATTTCAATTAAAGGACTTTATTCTGGGTGTTTGTGTTTTTTTTTACTTAGACTATGGGGTTAGCAATGGGGGTGTCTTATAGACGCCTCTCCATTACTAACCTGGGCTTGATGTCAGCTGGCATTATAAGCTGACATCAACCCAAACCCTATTACCCCACTGCCACCGCTACAGGGCAGTGGGAAGAGTGAGGCTAAATGCCAGAATTGACACATGTTATGGATGCGCCATTTCTGGGGCGGCTGACGGCTGGTGTTTCTAGCCTGGGAGGGGGACAATATTCATGGCACCCTTCTTGGGCTATTAATATTAGCCCCCAGCTGTCTGCCTAGCCTTTGCTAGCTATTAAAATAGGGGGGACCCCACGTCATTTTTTTTGGGGGTCCCCCATTTTAATAGCTAGTAAAGGCTAGGTATTCAGCTGGGGGCTGATATTAGTAGCCTGGGAAGCTCTGTGGGTATTACCACCTTCCCAGGCTTCAAACATCTGCCCCAGCCGTCTGCTTAACCTCGACTAGAGACTAAAATTATGGGGAACCCCACGCCAATTTTTTTTTTAATAAATCCATTATTTTAACACTAAATGACAAGTACAGTAACCAACACTATCACTGTACTTATTATATATGTGACTGACATGTTTCTATCTATCTAATCTATGTGTGATGCTCTATTCTTTCTGTTCTAAATTGTCGGGTACCGATGCTGAATTGCCGGCCGGCTTTTTTAAAGAGACGGTGCATGAAAACACTATTATTTTTTTTTAATAAATCCTTTAGCACTAAATGACAAGTACAGTAACCAACACTGTCACTGTACTTCTTATATATGTGACTGACATGTTTCTATCTATCTAATCTATGTGTTATGCTCTATTCTTTCTGTACTAAATTGTCGGGTACCGGTGTATGCCGCTGCTGAATTGCTGGCTTTTCATGTTTCACTGTGAGCACTGTTCCCATTGATTTGGGCAACCACTGTAATGCCACAACCACCATGGCTGTGGCATTACAGTGAGTGGCAGACAATCCCTCCATGATAGATGCTCTAAATAGCGCCAAACATGCAGGACGGGGACCCGAGCTCCCGCCCGAGCATCTCGAAAGTACTCGGCGAGCTCCGAGCATCTCGAGTACTGAGATGCTCAGGCGAATACTGAGCAGTGGCGAGCATGCTCGCTCATCACTAATAAACAGTCTGGTCACTTTGGGATCCAAAAGACAGAGGCTACCATCAGGCAATGGTTCTATTGGATCAACATGAGAGCTGACATCGAGGCTTGGTGTCGAGAGTGCCCAACCTGTTCTGTAGCCAGGGGTGAAAGACATAATCAGCATGCTCCTCTTCATCCTATCGTGAGCGAGGGACCCTTGGAGCTGGTAGCCATTGACCATGTCAAACTGGAGCCCAGACGGTCTGGGTATATGTATGCTATGACCGTCATTGACCACTACACAAAGTTCGTGGTGGCCATCCCTGTGAGAGACCTTACCGCCAGGACCTCCACGGCTGCCTTGTGGAAAATTTTCATCTTACCCTATGCGATCAAAGGTCGGCCATCGAGTCTCAGTTGTTTCAAGAGTTGTGTGCACTACATAACTGCAAAAAGCTGAGAACTACAGCCTATCACCCGCAAGAAAATCGTCTGTGTGAGAAGATTAACCAAACCCTAATCAGAATGCTCAAGGGCGTTACCCCACACAAGCAAATGGACTGGCCAAGACTTCTGCCGGAACTGGTGTATCTCTACTATAATAACACTCACTGTTCCACCAGATACACTCCTTAGTATCTGATATGCGGGAGGCATGGACACTTGCTTGCTGACATTGCTTTGAATATCTGTGGACCAGACTCAGAGCCTCTACTTCCTTAGTCTGATTGGGTTAAAGAGCACCAGAGACGCTTTAAAGATGCCAGAGGAATTGTGGACTCTAGAATTGAAAAGGTCCAAGAATGACAAAAGCAAAACTTTGACCTCCATGCCAGTGCCACACCCTTGCAGTCAGGGGATCAAGTGTGGCTAAAGATCAATCACCCTATCAGTAATCTCAATAGCAGATGGGAGCATGAGCCATATGTAGTTAGGGATAGTCTCTCTTGAAGTCTACCTGATTTATCGAGAAGACCGAAGTACCCAAAAAGTTCACCATTACCGGCTGAAAAGGTGCCTGCAAGAGCCCATTCCACAGCAAGAGAAAGTGAGCTAACTGGGCCATCATCTTCTTCAAGGCGGTCTCCCTTTGACATGTCTTCTTTACTTGACCGACTTCAATTGTTCTTGTTGCCGCAGATCCTGGTGAGGATACCTCTATCAACAACCACCATTTGGGCAGGGTCTTGGCAGAAATCTCTTGCCCCTTCTCCACCTTTAATTAAGGATATTGTCTCTCCAGAGAACTGGAATGCTTCACTTAGAGATTCTGAACCTGCAAGAGGTTCACTTCTGGTGGAGAATTCTCAGGACACTGAGAAGGGAGAACAAAGGACGACTTCCCTCTTATCTGCACAGTTACGAGTTGTTCCAAGCACAGAAGAAAGTTCCTCTTCCTCCAAAGCCTAGACCCAAAGTCTAGAGTTACCTCTTCAACAATAAGTACTTCACCTTACTGTTGTGTAATGTTTGAAGCTCTGTGCCCAGCGAAAGGACTCAGATAATACTTGAGCTCCCCATGGTCCAGTTTTTCACTGGAAAGCACCCTGTTCGTGGTCTTTCTGGTTTTACACATTAACCCCAGTTATTCTGTTCAAGTACTTGTGCCCATTGTGTGGAATCCTTCTGCGGTTTGGAAGCCACAATATGATGGTTTTGCTAAATCTATTGCACCTCACTAAAAGAGTCATTGCACTGAAAGATGGAATTCATTGCTCTTAAAAATACGGACTCTGTACTAACTATGGGATCTGTAGAATAGATAGGCTTTGCAGGTCCTAAATAAGAAGAAACCATGGATCCAGTACTTAATGTCTCAAGTTTTCCAGAGAGCTAATCCCACAGAAAAGCCCTATCTCTGAGGATCGACATGTAATGGTTTTATTTCACTGTGTAGCTAGAATCCTAGGAAATGTTGCATATACTCTTAACCAGAAGCTTCCTTAAATGAAGCTGTAGCCAATGGATAATGTGCCTTGGGTACTATGTGTTGCGTACCAGTGAGACCTACACACTAGGTCACAATCAGGCACAAATATACACTAGAAGGTATCAAGGTGATTAAGCATTCAGAGTAATTACAGGCCTTGATGAGCTTGAGGGGATAACTGTATCATGACAACCTTCTAAAGGTAGATTGGTTCAAATGGTTAAGTGTTTGGGATAATCATGCCGCCACGCTCCTTGTGTTCTTAAGAGCTCAAAGACATGAGGAGTCTGTTAAACTAGTTTTTGCCATAGGATACTAGTATTAGTAGGAAGTAAAATACACTTTAGTCAAAGCCTAGTCAAGGAACTGGGTATGAGTCTGTGGCACTTAGCATACATGGGAGCTACACGCAGCATGAAGGATAGCCTCGTGAACTCAAGTGAAGTTCTAGAACACTAGTAACCGGAATTTTCAAAACTTATACTACAATAGGACAAAGGCATTCTCTTCAGGTTTACATCACCACACATTTGGTTGCTTACAGGACAACGTCCCATCACCTAATTAACCAAGACCTCTTAGGAAAGCCAGAGGCAGCTTGGTTCTTCTTCAAAGGGGTATGTAATGACCCTAAAGGGGCCATTACCATCGCTTCTGCATTCATAGGAGGCTGTGGAATGATTTATGCTTTGATGTATTGCCTGGTGTCATTCTGTTAAACTAAATATAAATTGCTGCTCTGTAATACCACTGTAGACCAGCAGTTGGTGGTATAAGGGTCGGCAACGGACTGAATTGGAGGATGTCTGATCAACATCCTCTATAGTCAGGTCACTATGGTAACCATAGGCAGTTGGCGGTAGGAAAGAGTCAAGCCCGACTAGAGGTGAGGCGCAGGGTACAATGGCTGCTGGGATTAAGTACCTTGCCAGACAGTCTTTTCAGAGCTCATCACAGCAAGGCCAAACCTTTTGCCATAACAGAATATGAGTCCTGTTGCCATCCAGCCAGGACCTGTATGGAAAATCAGTGTTGCAGCTAAATGCTGGAGAAGTTCTGAATACTTGAACTGTGACCAAGTAAACCATTTGAACTGTTGAGAATAGCCAGACCACCGCTCAGCACCTACATCTGGGCCTAATAGTGCCTCCTGGCCCTACTACTCGGGTGTGGCATACATTACACATGCTGTGACTATACAGCATATAACCTTAATCAGCCAGATGATTCGATTTGTTAAGCCAAGAGAAGTACACTATTATCTTTGTGTTGACTTGTAAATGTATGTGTATTTCTGTGGCTGGTCAATAAGGACATACGATTATTTGTATAACCCTGATTTTTGTCTTCTATTTGTCTGTGGAACAATGAATGTTTGCTAAATATGTTGATTAACCATTGTGTGGACCCTGTGGCTTGTTGACTCACAAAACAGGAGGGCAAACTACGTAAATTGATTAAATGCACAAATAATGAGACCTGAGCCCTGTGAGTAATGCCCTCCCTAACCCTTTACCTGTGAATGTGTACTTGAAAGGACAACTGTAACTATTTTAAGAGACATGTGCTTCTGTAGCAGCCAGACTTGAAACAGAAATTGGAAATAGACTTTACAGGGAGAATCAAAGTTCAGACTCTCTGAGACCATCAGCTTGGAAGCATGGCTTTAACCAAAGAGACAAAGATTTGGATTCTATATGATTCCAGCCTAAGGTTATATGGCCCTGACTGGAAAGATACAGATATGCTTCATTGACCATCAGAGAGCCCATGGATACATTTGCTGAGACCAGGTTGGTATGATGAAGTCATCTGACCCCATGGATATGTTGATTGGGGTTGCCAGGTGGGACCCTCTGGTCATCTGGAACCCATGGAGACATTCGGAGAAGCCAGATTGGGACCAGCTGGTCATCTGGCCCCATGGAAATTCTCGGAGAGGCCAGGGTGGGACCCTCGGGTCTCCTGGTCTTCTACCTCGATGGACTGCTAGCTTCCTAAGTTTGCCTCTACCTTCTCTCTGTGGGGGCCCGCCAGAAGCAGGGGTCCACTGGTTGAGGTAATTGGTCCTGGAAGTCCCAAAGTTGCGGCTGTTCTATCTCAGACGAGCCAGCGGAAGTGTGAGGACTGTGTAATGTTGTACCATCTTGGGTATTAGCTGTTCTATCTGTTTACTGCCTGTCTTTTAGTTCAATAAAGTATTGCCACACTGTTTTACCCTCACCCTGTATTGTCTGAGTAGTATTACACCCTCGGAAGACCCCATGTCTTCACACATGCCTTGTAAAATGATTGAAAACATGTTTCTGTGTAAAGCCATGTTCATCTGTAAGGCCCTGGGATAAGGTGAGAAGTTTATGATCCGGATGGCAGGACAGCATCATAATAGTGAGCACAAAAGTCAGAATTCTGACAAAATCTTAAAGTTTTTTTTAATTTTTCAAAATGATAGGTGAAAACTTGCTGACTGCCAGGGTTCCTACTGCTGGGACCCATACTGGTCTCAAAAATAAGGTTCTGAAAGTGTAAAGGAGTATAGATGCAATCGACACCCCTCTTGAAGATCTTATAGTGATATTGTGCATTGCCATGTTTTAAATGAGGCCTGCAACACTTAACTAACAATGGATAAGGTTAAATATTGGGGCCAACCCATGGTGGGTGGAGTTGAGTGGGCGTAGGAAATTCAGTTTCCTGTTTGTGAGGCAGATTGGAAAGAGTACTGAAGAGAGAAGGACCTATGGTCCTAATGTTAGCAGACCTGCATTGAAAAGGGTATTATGTGCAAGGAAAGGAGAATGTACTTGGATAGCACATTCTGAAGTAAACAAGGATTAAGTGGTAGAAGGATTCCTTATCTCAGGCAAATGGGGGCCTACAGCAAGCATTATCCATACTAGATAAGAACTGGAAGTGTAGCCAGACCTGAGGGTCATAGCGAAGACTGGTCAGGCTCGGACACGTGTTCTCTTAAGGGGAATTAAAGATGCAGTTGCACACCAAGGAACATGTGGCCCACATTAAATGGCATTTGAAAATAGTTGTGAGGAGTCGTAGTGGCCCAACTAGGGGCATGTGGCCTACTCAAGGGAAAATGGAGTCTCACATGATGATTTGCTCGTTTAGAGCAATATGTAACAAAAGAAATGTATCACCACGTGTTACTGCAAAGTTCCTGCCTCTGGATTGTGCAGAAGATGTATTCTCTAAGTGTCATACCTGCTATCTGATGTATATATGACGCGCCCCTGGGCCTGCTGTGTCGTGCGGCATCGCGCGCACGGGGGCTTACCCGGAGCCGGATCAGATGGGGGTAGTAGTCTCGTGGCGGTGACCCGGTCCGTGCCCAGGGAGTCAAACTGGACGGCAGTGTTCTTAATAGTAGATGTTGTACGACTACGCCACCCGTTGAATGCAGCTATGGAGCTGCCGCTGCAGGACAGTCCGCTGAGGCCGGTGGATGGATGGTGCAGCGTAGATGGTATAACCCCCAACGGGAGGGGTATGGCCTCAGGGCAGCAGATGTGGATGATGGGGGTAGCAGGAACCACTCGGAGACGGTACGGTGTAGTTCAGGGTCTTTACTGGTGACAACGATAGACCCTCCCGGAGTACTGGCTAGCGATTGGGGCCTGGTCAGTCCTTGAGCAGATGGGATCTCCCCTGGCCAGGCGGAGTTGTAGGCCTCCCAAACTAACGATACTCTTCTGGCTACCTTGCTAGAGGCGGGTATAAGTAGCCCACGTCCCTGAGTGTACCGTGTGGTGCTCACCCGTATGGCCGGTGACTCGGGGCCTTCTAGTAGCTTCCACTCCACGACGGCGGTGCTGGTCCCATGTGTGTGACCGTGCCTTCGGGTTTCTTGTCCAGAGGACCTGAAATCCCCTGCCTGACGGATTCTGCTGCTGGGTAGGAGTTAGTCCCCACTGCCTCGGACTCCAGGTCCGGTAAGAAATCTTCTCAGTCAGGGCGAGCTCTGCAGCTGCCAGCCCCTGACTCCTTGTAACACTGCTCCCACAGAGCTCCTGTTGTTTCTTCCCATAGCTGCTTCTCTTCTCTGTCTCTACTTCTGGCATGGCCCAGGAGCTGGGCCCAGCCGGAGCCACAGCTCCCTGTCAGCCCTCCTGGCTGAACTCTCCCTCTGAACTCTCTAACCCTGCCTCAGCCCCAGGTTTTTATAGGGGAAGTTCTTCCCCTCCCAGGACTGGGCAGGAGGTGTGGCATGCATAGGATTCCTGACCAAGAGACCTCCCACCTGCTCTCAGACATAACATTGCCGTTACTGTGGAAACCAGACCCCTGGGGTGCCACATTCCCCCCTAGTGAAATTTAGTACTCCGGGACTAAACATATTTTTAGAAAAACATAACAAGATAATAACAATAATAATACAATAAGAAAAACACATAAAGATGGTTATGGCGTGTCCGCAACCGGGTGCAGTTTTTGAAGAAAAGCAAGGTGTCCATTTCACCAAAACAGGGAGACGTAACCAGGTAGGGGTCTGTCCTGCCCCGAGTCCTTAACAGTCTTTAGTCCGTCCTGGGTTACGCTCCAACTATGTACAAAGGATTCCCGGTAAATCCACCAAAGACTCCCATAAATTACTAGAAACACATAATTATTTACAGGATATGGCCGCTCTCAGTCCTCGGCCAGTGGGGATAAGGAATGGCTGCTCACAATCCTCAGCCTGGTTTAAGATAGGGGCACATGGGGAACAATTCACTAATCCCAACGGGGACCATATTTTAATTAGCAGCAGTCCTTGTACCCTTACGGGTAACTATTTACAGCTCTTTATTCACGCTACTTCCCTTCAGTAGCTATGTCCTCTTTGTGCTCCCTCCTGAGGGTAGTCCTCAGACCCATCCGGGTCCTCTTGGCTTTCCTCGTATTGGTAGTACTGCAGCTCCTCCTCGGTTAGCTGGGTTAGTATCTCTGCGACAGTCCTCCTCCCAGGTGGCCAGGACTTTACCTCCCTTTGGGCTGCCCCGGTTAATTGGGCCACCAGGATGCTCACTTTTTGCTCCTCTGTGAGGGGGTACACCTGGAAGAGGCTATCCAGCTTTTCTCTAAAGTCATGCAGGGTATGTGACTCCCCTGAGTACTGGGGTAGCCAGGCTGCCCCCGGGATATAGGGCATGGTGAAAGGCATGACCGCAACAGCGGTGGCGCTGGCGGGGGTTGAAGCGGTGAAGCTTTCCTCCGTATCCGGCATCCTTCTCCCCCCTAGTGGACCGTGGCCTACCTTGCGATGATCCTCTTCCGTAGGCCGCGGCTCCGCAGTGGATCGTCAGGGTTGAGGACCTTCCGTCGCGCTCCTGTGACGTCGGCGTCTGCTGGGCTCCTTCCAGGACCTTACGCAACGTCCGGACGTGAGGCGGGGCTTCAGTTCTCGCGCGCTTTCGGAGTCCACGCCCCTCTTCGTCCCGCGCGGCGTCCTCAAGATGGCGTCCAATGGCGGGAAAACTCCACGTATGGCGGGAAGAAGGCTGAAGATGGCGCCGGATGGCGGGAAAACTCCACCGATGGCGGGAAGGAAGCGGAAGATGGCGCCGGATGGCTGGAATCTTCACCACAGGTAAGTTTGAACAGTCTTTTTCAGGCACGCAGTACCCGGTGGTTGCGGGCACGAAATCCTGCCGACTACGCCAAAAGTTGACGCGCCCCTGGGCCTGCTGTGTCGTGCGGCATCGCGCGCACGGGGGCTTACCCAGAGCCGGATCAGATGGGGGTAGTAGTCTCGTGGCGGTGACCCGGTCCGTGCCCAGGGAGTCAAACTGGACGGCAGTGTTCTTAATAGTAGATGTTGTACGACTACGCCACCCGTTGAATGCAGCTATGGAGCTGCGGCTGCAGGACAGTCCGCTGAGGCCGGTGGATGGATGGTGCAGCGTAGATGGTATAACCCCCAACGGGAGGGGTATGGCCTCAGGGCAGCAGATGTGGATGATGGGGGTAGCAGGAACCACTCGGAGACGGTACGGTGTAGTTCAGGGTCTTTACTGGTGACAACGATAGACCCTCCCGGAGTACTGGCTAGCGATTGGGGCCTGGTCAGTCCTTGAGCAGATGGGATCTCCCCTGGCCAGGCGGAGTTGTAGGCCTCCCAAACTAACGATACTCTTCTGGCTACCTTGCTAGAGGCGGGTATAAGTAGCCCACGTCCCTGAGTGTACCGTGTGGTGCTCACCCGTATGGCCGGTGACTCGGGGCCTTCTAGTAGCTTCCGCTCCACGACGGCGGTGCTGGTCCCATGCGTGTGACCGTGCCTTCGGGTTTCTTGGCCAGAGGACCTGAAATCCCCTGCCTGACGGATTCTGCTGCTGGGTAGGAGTTAGTCCCCACAGCCTCGGACTCCGGGTCCGGTAAGAAATCTTCTCAGTCAGGGCGAGCTCTGCAGCTGCCAGCCCCTGACTCCTTGTAACACTGCTCCCACAGAGCTCCTGTTGTTTCTTCCCATAGCTGCTTCTCTTCTCTGTCTCTACTTCTGGCATGGCCCAGGAGCTGGGCCCAGCCGGAGCCACAGCTCCCTGTCAGCCCTCCTGGCTGAACTCTCCCTCTGAACTCTCTAACCCTGCCTCAGCCCCAGGTTTTTATAGGGGAAGTTCTTCCCCTCCCAGGACTGGGCAGGAGGTGTGGCATGCATAGGATTCCTGACCAAGAGACCTCCCACCTGCTCTCAGACATAACATTGCCGTTACTGTGGAAACCAGACCCCTGGGGTGCCACATATACATTTCATCAGTTTATTCAGTAAAGAAAAGTTCATTTTTGAAATCTGGTCTCCCTAATTCATCTCTACTTCATTGGGTCCTAGCGTGCTATGTCTTGCAGAACCATGTAGTCTGCAATAGTGTATAACTAAGTTAAAAGCACACATTTTTCTGCAATATCCATGGACACAGAAATAACCCTCGACCAGGGTATTCACCGGCATTACAAAAGGACTTGTTGAATGGGTTGGTTGTGATCCCAGGTGTGTGACTGCTCAGTTTTTCATCTTTGGAAGTACCAGAGAAAGCTGGAATGCTTTTGTGGCCAGCTTTTCATTTTAACTGCGTATTTCAGAACTCCATTCTCAGCATCAATGGTGGTCCTAGCAGTAAGACCCCCAGAGATCAGCAAGTTATCATCTTTTCTGTACATTGGTGATAACTTGCCAAGTTAAGACATCCCCTTTAAATATGATTTGCTTTCGTCAAAATTGTAACTTTTACTCTCAATATGATGACTTCCAGTATTAGTGCGTCATTCTGACTGGGAAAGAATCATGCACAGTGCTGAAAAGCTCAGTCATTTAGTGTCAGTATGGTACAACCATATCTAATATCTAATTGCTATTTGCTCGTTTTCTTGCCAAGTTAAAAATGAAAATTATAGCATTATTGTACAAAGTAAAATAAAAAGGAATTTTAGATATGTATAACTAAACTATTTAATAACAATGATACATTGCATAGCTCCCAACCGTCCTGTATTCGGAGGGACTGTCTTGATTTGAGGGCTCAGTCCCACGTCCCGTCAAGACACAGATGATCTTCCAGCAAGTGCCGGGGTCCTGAGGAAGTGGGAAGTCCACTCGCCTTTGGGGACCCCTGCATGCTAAAGGCCCGGTGAATCGGGAGAGCCCGGTGCCAGCGCCCGCGAGTGGGCCTCCCGCTTTCTCAAGGCCCCGACACTTGACATAGTAACTTACCTCTCCCCATTCCTCCGCAGCTCTGATGTGTTCTGCATCTCTTGCGGGCGCACTGACATCACTACACTGTGCCCTCTACTCTGACAGTGCAGAGTGAAGGAAGATGCTGAGGAGTCCTGACCTGCCGCCAGCAAGGAGAGGTGAGAATTTTTTTTTATATATATACTGTATGAACCCATACTGTATGTGGTTATATATGGGGCACATACTGTATGTGGTTATGTATGGGGCCCATACTGTATGTGGCTATATATGGGGCCCATACTGTATGTGGCTATATATGGGGCCCATACTGAATGGAGCAATATATGGGGTCCTTACTGAATGGAGCAATATATGGGGCCATACTGAATGGAGCAATATATTGGGTCTATACTGAACAGAGCTTTATATGGGGCCATATTGAATGGAGCAATATATGGGGCCCATACTGAATGGAGCTATATATGGGGCCCGTACTGAATGGAGCAATATATGGGGCCCATACTGTATGGAGCAATATATCTGGCCCATACTGTATGGAGCAATATATGGGGCCTTAACTGTATGGAGCAATATATGGGGCCATACTGAAAGGAGCATTATATGGGGTCTATATTGAATGGAGCAATATATGGGGCCCCTACTGAATGGAGTAATATATGGGGCCCGTCCTGAATGGAGCAATATATGGGGCCTATACTGTATGGAGCAATATATGGGGCCTATACTGTATGGAGCAATATATGGGCCCCATACTGAATGGAGCAATATATGGGGCCCATATTCAATGGAGTATTATATGGGGCCCGTACTGCATGGAGCTATATATGGGGTCCGTGCTGAATGACGCAATATATGGGGCTCGTCATTTTGTATGGAGCATTATTTGGGACACATTATTCTGTATTGAGCATTATATGGGGCCCATTATTCGGTATGGAGCAATAATATATGGGACCCATTGTGTATGGAGCATTATATGGGGCTCATTATTTTATTCATCCATTCATCCAATTTTATTCACCCATTAAAAACCAAGCAAAACTAGCAAGTTTTGCTTGGTTTTTAATAGATGAATACAATTGATTTTTTACTTACCTTTCATCACTGGAGATTCCTTTTTGTGCCTCATTTAAGCAATTCGGACCAGGGTTGCTCCGTGCGGTGATCCCACTACAAGAAAGATGCATTGAACGATTGGTGAGCTGACTCTCCCTCCCTCCCCCTTCCTTCCTATACCATTAATCTGTATGGACCATTATATGGGGTCTATTTTTCTGTACGGAGCATTATATGGGGCTCATTACACTGTATGGAGCATTATATGGGGTCCATTATTCTGTATGGAGCATTATATGGGGTCCATTATTCTGTATGGAGCATTATACGGGGTCCATTATTCTGTATGGAGCATTATATGGGGTCCATTATTCTCTATGGACCATTATATGGGGTCCATTATTCTGCATGGAGCATTATATGGGGTCCTTTATTTTGTATGGAGTATTATATGGGGTCCATTGTTCTGTATGAAACATTATATGGGGCCATTATTCTGTGTGGAGGACTATGTAGTGCCCATAATACTGTATGGAGGACTATGAGGTGCCCATAATACTATATGGAGGACTATATAGTGCCGAAAATACTGTATGGAGGGCTATACTGTTCGGTTTAAAATGAAAACTTTTGGATCTCCCCCAGGTCACGCATTGTGTGCTGCGAGGATTTGCCGGTTTCTGAGCTATTGTAGAATTTACAATAGATAGCACTATACCTATATTTCTCTGCCGTATCTGTGCGTCATGAATCGTGGTATGTGTTAAAGGAGCTACTGTGACTCTTCTGCCCGGGGCCCACAAAAACTTGGGGCCGGCTATGCGCGCCACATGATATGTCCCTCTTTCTGTTCTTCCAAAGTTGGGAGGTATACATTGTGCTAATCTATGCTAATCATTTATTTAGTAATAAATGTAAAGGGATTGGCTACTTTATAGTTATTTTTCACAGATGTGTTGTAGACATAATTTTGTGGCAGCACTTACTAATATATACACACGTGGTCAAACTTGTTTGGTACCCCTCGTTTAATGAAAGAAAAACCCACAATGGTCACAGAAATAGCTTGAATCTGACAAAAGTAAAAATAAATTAAAAATCTTTGAAAATGAACAAATGAAAGTCAGACATTGCTTTTCAACCCTGCTTCCACAGAATTAAAAAAAAAATTAAACTCATGAAATAGTCCTGGACAGAAGTGATGGTACTCTTAACTAAATATTTTGTTGAACAACCTTTTGAGGCAATCACTGCAATCAAATGATTCCTGTAACTGTCAATGAGACTTCAGCATCTCTCGACAGATATTTTGGCCCACTCCTCATGAGCAAACTGCTCCAGTTGTCTCGTGTTTGAAGGTTGCCTTTTCCAGACGGCATGCTTCAGCTCTTTACAAAGATGCTCAATATGATTTAGGTCAGGGCTCATAGAAGGCCACTTCAGAATAGTCGAATGTTTTCCTCTTAGCCATTCTTGGGTGTTTTTAGCTGTGACTGATACCAAGCTTTCTGACACTGGGCAGCACATTTCTCTCTAGAATCCCTTGATGGTCTTGAGATTTCATTGTACCCTGCACAGATTCAAAACGCCCTGTGCCACATGCAGCAAAGCAGCCCCAGAACATAACAGAGCCTCCTCCATGTTTCACAGTAGGGACAGTGTTCTTTTCTTAATATGCTTTATTTTTCCATCGGTGAACATAGAGCTAATTTGCCTTGCCAAAAACTTCCATTTTTGTCTCATCTGTCCATAGGACATTCTCCCAGAAGCTTTGTGGCTTGTCAACATGTAGTTTGGCAAATTCCAGTCTGGCTTTTTTATGATTTTTTTTCAACAATGGTGTTCTCCTTGGTCGTCTCCCATGAAGTCCACTTTGGATCAAACAACGACGGATGGTGTGATCTGAAACTGATGTTCCTTGAACTTAAAGTTCACCTTTAATCTCTTTAGAAGTTATCCTGGGCTTTTTTGTTATCATTAGTATTATCCATCTCTTTGATTTGTCATTAATTTTCCTCCTGCGGCCACTTCCAGGGAGGTTGGCTACAGTCCCATGGATCTTAAATTTCTGAATAATATGTGCAACTGTAGTCACAGGAACATAAAGCTGCTTGGAGATGGTCTTATAACCTTTACCTTTAACATGCTTGTCCATAATTTTCTTTCTGATCTCCTGAGACAACTCTTTCCTTTGCTTCTTCTGGTCCATGTTGACTATGGTACACACCATGTCACCAAACAGCACAATGAGTATCTGTAGCCCTATATACAGGCCCACTGACTGATTATAAGATAGTAGACACCAGTGATGCTAATTAGTGGATACAACTTGATTTAACATGTCCCTTTTGTCACATTATTTTCAGGGGTACCATCATTTCCGTCCAGTCCTATTTCATGAGTTTAATTTATTTTTAAATTCTGTGGAAGCAGGGTTGAAAAGCAATGACTGAAAATAAACAAATGAAAGTCATAGATTTTTAATTTATTATTACTTTTGTCAGATTCAAGTTATTTCTGTGACCATTGTGGGTTTTTCTTTCATTAAACGAAGGGGTACCAACAATTTTGACCACGTGTGTAGGAATGAGAGGTTCTCCTCCTGCACTTGTTAGTACAACTTTTCTTACTGACCGCATAGTTCTCCAGATGTCTGCTGGTGGAGGAGCATGTGACCAGACCTGGCCACCAGATTACTCAAATTAATACAATTCTCACATAAGGAAACTGTTTATTAATTGGAGTTGGCTCATGGGCAGGTCTGGTTACTGCTCCTCCACCAGCAGCCATTGTATGGACTGTGCAGTCTGTGAGGAAAGCTACACCAGCAAGAGCAGGAGGAAAACCTGTCATACCTGTATAATAGTAAGTGCCACAAAATCGCCAACATATCTGTGAAAATAAAGATAAGGCCATGGTCCCCCTATCAGTATGTGGTCAGTATTCGGTCAGTATTTTTTCTCAGGAGTGGGAGCCAAAACCAGGAGTGGGTGATAAATGCAGAATTGGTGACTTGTTTCTGTTATACCTTTTCTCTGATTGTTCCTCACCTGGTTTCAGTATTATAGTATTTGGTCATGGTCATACTATCAGTATTTGGTCAGTATTCAGTCAGTATTTTTTCTCAGGAGTGGGAGCCAAAACCAGGTGAGGAACAATCAGAGAAAAGGTAGAATAGAAACACGTCACCAATTCTGTATTTATCACCCACTCCTAGTTTTGGCTCCCACTCCTGAGAAAAAATACTGACTGAATACTGACCAAATACTGATAGTAGGACCATCGCCTAATAAAATAATTC
Source organism: Phyllobates terribilis (assembly GCF_046119375.1). Lineage (NCBI taxonomy): Eukaryota > Metazoa > Chordata > Amphibia > Anura > Dendrobatidae > Phyllobates > Phyllobates terribilis. Next base: position 51,647,329 of record NW_027362773.1, read on the forward strand.
TGAAAGAATTGGGTTCTCCTATGCAAAAAATATTCTGTTTTAATGGATTGCCTCAACTTCTTATGTAATTGATTTCGTTTGTTGTAGGTGTTATCTTGCAGAGGCTGTAAACACTGCCTATGTTTTGCCACTGCTGCTAGACTGCAGCAGTGGCCGGTAACCTAGGCAACAAGCAACATACAGTATGTGTTTATAGATGGGAATGTACTATTTTAATCAGTATGATGTACAGGACCACCAGATATAATTGAATGGAAAAAGCACTGACACTGGTAGATATGTGACACCAAGCAAATAAAAACCCAAAACTTAGAGAATATGCTGCTGATCCTGATTGAGGGCCCATTTTATCATAAAAGTTGAGAAATGTTTTTGGGATCCCTTTATGTTTCAATAAGCTAATAAACCCAATTACCTCCAGGAAATGGCAAAATCTAAACACAAAGTAAATAAGACACATAAAGAAGAATACAAACATTTATGGCTTATAGGAAAGAAATCTGTTTTTACTTGCACACCGCAGGCAGGCCAATTCTGCAGCCAGTAATACAATCAAGCTACCTCTTGACGTCAGTTATTTTTCATTTGGAGCAGGTTAGGCGATCTAGACTAATGTGTGAGTGCTGTGCATTGATTAAACTGCAGGGGTGTTTCCTATGGCTCTTCTTTAGGACTTATTACTGTAAATAGCATTTCTATTGAAATCATTTGGCTTCCTCTAGTAGATATGTGGTCATCTTATATTGAAAAGGGCATGCCCATTAAGATTTAGAGTACATATGTTCTATTTGAGTTGTGTTTAAGATTGTGCTATGGCGAATTATTGATCTGTGAAACACTCAGGTAGGAAGCTACCCTCCTTTCACTAAATCCCAAAAGGGCTTAGCATTTCAAATGTTTCCATGCTGATATTTCCACTATCAGCAATGAAAACTTTAACAGCTCAAAGTCTCAAGACAATTACTGCACTTTCTCTGATGTGATTCTTTGCTGTTTGCTGCCATAGAAATAAACAATAAAAAAACAAAAGGTAGTCAATGGCTAGAAAGTATCTGGGTAGTTAGTCAAACATTTTTGGATATTATTTATTTTTTACTTATTTTTGTAGACATAGCGATGTACCAGGCATTAACATATGCCAATTTTTTCATAAATCAGTAGCTACTACATGAAGAGTGTAATACATATAATATTAGAAAGGTGGCACCTTGACCCATAAATCTCAATCATAATGTAGTGACTCTGTTTTGTTTTTTATGTAACATTGTGGTTTTGGGTTCTCTTTTTGTTTCCAGTGACTTTATTCTTCCGTTGTGATTCTCACAAATCATATATGGGTCCTGTTTTGAACGTGTACACACTCACAAACTAAAAACGCCGCACCTACACTCTGTTTCCTGTACAGACTAGGCCTTAGTCACACAACTAAAAACACCACCTTAGACCTAACTCCCTAAAAGGCCCTAAAGGGGTTTATTATACCTCCCAAGGAACCAGAGGAGAGGCCGCAACACAGTCCCAATAGTGGTAAAAGGAAAAGGTGCTGGGAGAGAAAGCAAACCAATTCACTGCAAAAATACAACTATAGTTTACCAAGCAAGGTAAAACCTTTAGCTTAGAACTGGAACTCCTGAACCCTATAACCCTATCCTACCCAGAATTTGATAAGGCAAACCAAAATGGGAAAATGAGAAACAAATGGAGAGGAGAAAACCAAAAAAGGAAAACAACGGAAATAGAAACCAACATAATTTGGACAGAGAAGAAAGAGCAATAGCTCAGCAGACAGGGGAACTGACCACGCAGCAACAGGCCACCAGATCGAAGCCCCAAACTGAGCCATAACAGTTTCCCCCCCTTTTACAAGGGGCCCCAGACCACCAGAAACCCCAGACGGCGCTGATGGAACTCTCTCACCAGGTGATCTCCATGAAAATCCTCCAACTTAACTCAGGTGTTATCTTCAGGACCATAACCTTTCCACTTTACGAGTTACTGCAGACAGAACCTGACTCACCCAGAATCAAGAACCCGCTCTTCCTCATACTCCCTATCACCTTCCAAATCCACCTCAATTATGTTTGAGGACCAAGTGTCCCCTACATTTTTTTTTAAATGTAAGAATGGACAGAATTACTGATTCTCCAGACAGTAGGAAATTGCACAGGGTTTAAAATTTTAATAATTATATAAGGACCTAGAAATTTAGGTACCAACTTCTTAGAAGTGACCTTTACGCAATGATTTCTTGAGGATAACCACACAAAATTCTCTACACCAACAACAGAAGACTTCCTATCTCTAAGGTTAGCACCTCTTTTGGGCTTGTCACTATCTACCAAAAGCTCCCTTTCGTCCTCCGTCCAGACCTCATTTATTTGTGAAGAAAATCTCTCCTCCTCTGGCACGGAGGACAGTAAGGCTACGTGCCTACGGTGCAGAAATGCTCCAGATTTTTTCCTGAGCGTTTCTGCATCTCCCTGGCAGAAAAAATGCATGCAGATTGTACATGCGTTTTTCCTGCCAGGGACATGCGGATGTGAAGTGTTCTTCACATGCATTTCCACATGCGAGTTGACAAGCACTTTCCAATCGATTTTAGCATTAATTGGAAAGTGCTTGACAACTTGGTCACACTATATAAATCCATGCAAATGGCATGGATTTATATAGTGTTACCGTAAAGAATGGTAAAAAAATAAATATATACTTACCTTCTGATGCCCCCCGGCATCTTGACTCGATGCGTCTCGGCTTGCCGGCAGCTGGCGGTACACTGAAGGACCTGCCGTCACATGACTAAATGACGTCAGAGCAGGTCCTTCAGTCCGCCGCGATCTGCCGGCAAGCAAAGACAAGCACACCGCGGGCCATCAGAAGGTAAGTATCATATTTTTTTTTTATTTTATTATTTTTTTTACAGGTTCTATGGTACCCGGCTGCGGAGAAGAGTCTCCTCTCCTCCAGACCCGGGTATCATCCGCACATTGAAACGCATGGATTTCACATGTACAGATGCAGTGATGCGCAATCCATTCGTTCCAATGCAAGTCAATGGCGGCGAAAACGCTGCGCTTCTGCAAAATAATTGGTAGTGCTGCATTTTTTATGCAATGATAATCCGCAATTTAAATTTCTGCAGCATGTGCACAGCACATGCGGATTATCATTGGGGAACATGGTAGGCCTTCTACCAAGCATTTTTTAAGCATTTCTGCTGCGGAATTGCCGCTGCGGAAAAGCTTATAAAACGCATCGTGGGCACACAGCCTAACCTTGATAAGTTCCCAAACACTGGATTAAAACCCCCGCAGCATTTAGTAGTTGAGGTCCTGGTAGCGGTAAAGAAATGGTTATTTAGAGCATACTCAGGAAGAGGCAGAAACTCCACTAGAGCAAAAACTACGCTAAAAGTTAGCCAGTTAGCTAGTATTGAGCCCCTCTGTCAGAAATAATGTTTTTTGGGACAACATGCAATGTAACGACATGAGAAATTAACAAATTTGCTAAACTCTTAGCAGTTGGCAACTTTTGAAGTGGGATCAAATGAACCATTTTGCTAAAATGGTCCACCACCACGCACACGACTGTATTACAACCAGAGTTAGGCAAATCGTTGACAAAGTCCATGGACAAGTGGGTCCAGGGCTGCAATGGAACATCGTTAGGCAAGCAAAGGCTTGATAAGAGGCTTTAGCCTTGGCACAGACTCTGCATTTACGGTCACACTCTTCAATATATTTACGAGCATTCTGCCACCAAAGGGACCTAGAAGGAGATCTCCAAAGCACCAACCAATTGCAGCATAATATCAAGGTGAACAATGGCAGACATTAATGGTCAAACTGTAGAAGGACAGCAAGAATCTTGACAAAAGGGCTGTAGCTCAGGAGACAGGGAAACCAACCACGCAGCAACAGGTCACCGGATCGAATCCCCTAATTGAGCCATAACAGGTACTAAGTAATCACTCCAAATGATCCACTATGCAGGCTCCTTATAGGATCGTTCTTACTTGGTATAGCCTCCAGCTGTCACGGGTGTGTTGCCACGAAGATCGTCACGATTACACAGCCTGACTTCTCACAGCTGACTTTTTGGTGCTTTGTGTTTTCGGCAGTGAGGGAGTTAATTCTCTCTCTCTCTGTGCTAGACGAGGTCCAGCCTCGCCCAGCTGCAATCAATGCTGCTGTAGTGAGTCTCCTTCAAATACCTGCTGGTCTGTTTGGGAAGTGTCGGTGAAAGCATTTCATACAGACTTACAGAGCGGATCGTGGTATTTGGAGTTTCTGAGATAAGTGTATTTGGAGTGTTTTTTCCCTTCCTCGCTTTATCATTTATCTCCTTTCCCGTTGGTGTCCCCTCTGTTGTAGTAGTGTAGTTTTTGTATGCAAGGTGGTTTTGGTTTTTCCCTTGTACTGTCTCATTCGTCTAAGTACTGTGTGTGGGCATATTATTACTTGTCCTCTTTTGTTGTGATCGGGGTCCTTCTCAGGACTAGATTACTTAGGTGCAGGGATCCTCAGGAGGTAGGGGTTACGCTGGCGGCCTGGACCTCTGTACCTTTAACAGTACCTCCAGGTTGAGGGATTAGTCAGGGCCCCAGCTTAGGGTCAGCTTAGGCCCCCTACCTCCAGTATACAGAGACAGCGTGACACCAGCCTCTTGTGCTAAACAACAGAGTCAGTGAAAAGTCTGGACAAACCGGTTCAAGCAATGGTTTTCCTTGTTCATATTAGAATATGGATACTTTAGATTCTAACTGAAAGAAGCAAAATCAGGGAGGAAAACATTGGGAAGCAAGGCAGGACCTGACTGGCCATTGAGCAGATTTGGCAAGTGCCAAACTTGCAAGTGCCAGATGTGCCGGTCCTGCCATGAAACACATTGATTGTGACACTGTTAATAGTATCTACATACCCACCACACCGGTACTGTTGACAGCTTTCCCGTAGCATGGAGTCACTAGTTACTTGCAGCCTGCGTCCTGCTGAAGGCCAGCATCATGTAGAAATGTCGATCAATGAGATGACATCACTGCATCCTATCGCTCTCATCCACTGTGAGGCAGAATGAAAGAGATGGCATCTGCACTAGACAAAGAGCCTGGTTATGGTGAGTAGTAGTTGTTTTTTTTGTGGGCTATGAACAGACCATCACACTATATAAAGGGCTTTGGGGATACCATCATAGCCTGTTGTGCTATATGTGGAACTGTGCAGGGACCATCATACTGTGTGGAGGGGTGCTGTATGAGGACCAACATAATGTAAGAGAGCATCATACTGTGTGTATGGATGGGCTGTGGGAGGACCATCATATTATATGGGTGGCTGTAGAGTCCATTAGACTATGTGTGTGGCTGTATTGACCATCATACTGTGTGGGAAGCTGTGGACACCATCATACTGTGAGAGGGACATCATACTGTGTGGGTGGCTGTGGTAATCATCTTACTACAATATGTACAGTGTATGGGGTCAGCATACTGTGTAGCAGGAGAAGTGTAGGTACGTCATACTGTGGGGGCATTATACCATATAGGGCCATGGAAGCATGGAAGAGGTATTATATTAGGTTAGAACACTAAGGGGCTTCAGTAGAATCAAAATAACTGAGTTAGTGATGCAGTATATATCCCTTTCAATGTCTTAAAACTGTAGCAGGAATGACTTTTTGTGACTGCATCTATGTGCTACGATAGGATCTTTGCAATAGGGCCCTGTTAGGGCCCTGTGGCTAAGGATGCAGTGATTGTCGCGTTTGCATGACTCCGTGTGTGCGCCGAAGGATGCAAAGTAACCTCCTTGTCTTCCTCCTCCTCCACCTTCTGACATGACTCACATTAGCTACTCAGCTGCGTGCCTCTGGGTTCACACCATATGGGATCTACAACCTCATCATCATCCAATGTGTTATCCCATTCCTCACCCTGAGAGTCATCCTCCTCCTCTTCTTGCCATGACAGCACAGTACAGTCCAGGGGTAAAGAAGCTGCTCGGACCCAGCCTTTTTTCCCCCTGTATGGAGAACAATATCGGCCTTAAATAATTTTAAGTTGAGATGTAGTCTGCTTTATATATCAATTTTGAGTGTATCAGGTCTGTTTACCCCTGTATGGAGAACAATATCTGCCTCAAATAATTTTAAGCTGAGATGTAGTCTGCTTTATATACCAATTTTGAGTGTATCAGGTCTGCGTAACCCTGTATGGAGAACTATATCTACCCAAAATAATTTTAAGATGAGATGTAGCCTGCTTTATGTACCATGGTAGAAAGAAAACCAATTTCTATGTTATCATGTGTTCTCGTATGAGAACAATATCTGTACCAAACAATTAATATAAATTGAGTATAAGTATTATAATTCAGACCGACACCTCTTCCACTACAGCCAACCCAGCAGATGGAAACACAATGAGTGTTCACATTTAAAAAAATTAGGGCCTAACATCACCATTTCCGTGGCCAACAGATTGGAGATGGTGGATTTCAACCTCTTAGCTTTGTCATGTATACAATGAAACAATCTTTTACGTGACCAAAACTGCGGGACCGAGGGCTGGCAGCAGTGCTGAAAGAGGGTGAAGTACGGTGAACCAAACAAACTGCTGGACCATGAGTGAGGTGCAGGCACAGATGTTACGGTGGATTGAGAAACGTGTGGTATGCTCGGTGAAACACACAGCAGGTATGTCCGCTTTTGTTGCCGTTGATGGGCTCTCACTCAGCCTGACTAGAGCGCGTAGAGAACAAGAGGTGGGAGACCTGCGTGACAATACTGCACAGTAACTGAGAAGTAGAAAGAAGCAGCAGATGCTGTTGATGGGGTGGTTTATGGGGCAGTTGATGGTTGTTGAGGTCCGCATTTTGCCAGAGTGAGATTCCCAGCGCAACGCATGCTGTGTGTGCATGTTTTGTGAAGGTTCATGCTTGTAGTAGTCAAATTATTGAACTTTTTCTCTCGACTGAGCTTTTTATCACAAAATGTGCAGAATATGTGAGTTGACTCATCCTTTGAAGTGTCAAAAAAGGCCCAGGCTAGACAACCCTTGCCACTCATGTGAGCTGCAGAGCTGCGACCACTGTTGGCCACAGTCACAGTTGTGCCTAAAGATGCAGTTCTCCTCATGCTTCCATCACTTTGTATCTGTGCCATAGGACGCAACCTAGCCTCCTCATCTTCCTCCTCCACCTCCTCAGATGAGCTACTCAGCTGCGTGCCTCTGGGTTCACACTAAGTGGGATCTACAACCTCATCATAATCCAATGTGTTATCCCATTCCTCGACCTGAGAGTCACCCTCCTCCTCTTCTTGCCCTGACAGCACAGTACAGTCCACGTGACCCTCATGTACCTGAATCTCATCAGGATCACCTCCCCCTACAGGGGTTAACGTCTGGTGACAAGGATCAGAAAGCTGCACAGACCCTACTTTTGTTTTTTTCCCCTGTATGGAGAACATTATTTGCACAAAGCTGAGAAGTAGCCTGCTTAACATACCATGGTAGTAAGAAAACCAATTTTGAGTTTAACATGTCTGTATACCCCTGTGTGGAGAACAATATCTGCACCAAAAAATGTATTTCACTAGAGTATAACAATTGTAAAGGAGACCAAAACCTCTTCCACTACAGCCAACCCAATAGATGGAGACCTAACCAGGAGTGTTCACATTTCCAAAAATTAGTGGCAGACACCAGCAAAGTGGCACCAATTTCACTACAGTATAAGTAGTATAATGGGGACCGACACCTCTTCCACTACAGCCAACCAAGCAGATGGAGACACAATCAGGAGTGTTCACATTTATAAAAAATTAGGGCCTAAAACCTGCAGGAGCATCAAGAGCAGGCACAGAAGCTATATCACAGACTGCAGCACACTAAAAACTACAACTAGTCTGTACAGTCTGCGAATGGGGTGCAAAAGTCCTTGGAGATCCATGAATTGTTAATCTTGATGAAAGTTAGGTGGTTAACTGTTTCATGGGACAGCCGGCTGCGCTTATCGGTCAGGACACCAGCAGCAGCACTGAAGACATGTTCTGAGAGAACGCTGGCTGCCAGGTATGATAAAACTTCCAAGGCATGACAGGCGAGCTCTGGCCATTCATCCATTTTTGAAGACCAAAATGTAAAAGGGTCCATATCCTCCATGATGGTATCCATATTGAGCTCTAGATACTCCTGCACAATCCTCTCCAGTTGTTCACCACGTGTCAGTCTTGTACTCTGTTATGCTGGTGCACGATCTGGTGTAAAAGATGTGTGAAAGGACTCAAAGAAATTGCTTCTGCCATTTACTCTGCTGCTGCTAATGTTTTGGCATTGACGAACTGATGAGCCGAAGGTTGAAAGACTACAGCTGCGATGCACACTGTGTGCCTCACTGCTATCTTAGGGAAAACCACTCTTAAGGTTGCTTAAAAGCTGGTTTCGATACTCCAGCATTAGCCGGTCCCTTTACAGGGAGGGAAGCATCTGGCAAAATTTACTTTTATAAGGTGGATCTAACAGAGTGGCAACCCAGTAGTCAGCATTATTATCCTATCACCCATGACAGCACCTACAGCGAGAGAGGGGATCCACCCTTCCAGGACAGGAAACCTACAGAATAAAAGGGCGGCACCTCTCCACCACCTCAGTTGGTTTCCTGTCCTTGAGGGGGAACCTTGTTAAAACGGCATAGAAGAAAGAAGAGAAGATTATTCCCAATGGGAGAACCTTAGACAGGCTTACCTGTTGAAGATCCGGATATGACTGAGCGGAAAAGCAGCTGTGGAACTGCGCCCCTATCTGGGTTCGGCAGATCCAGCTCTGGACGTCAGTGAGAGAGCAGCTGTGGACCTGCGCCCCTGTCTAAGGTCGGCAGTTCCAGTTCCGTTCATCAGTGGAGAAGCTGCTGTGGAACTGCGCCCCTGTCTGGGGTTGGCAGATCCAGCTCTGCATGTCAGTGAGAGAGCAGCTGTGGACCTGCGCCCCTGTCTGGGGTCGGCAGCTCCAGTTCCGTGCACCAGTGGAGAAGCTGCTGTGGAACTGCGCTCCTGTCTGGGGTCGGCAGATCCAGCTCTGCACGTCAGTGAGAGAGCAGCTGTGGACCTGCGCCCCTGTCTGGGGTTGGCAGCTCCAGTTCCGTGCATCAGTGGAGAAGCTGGTGTGGAACTGCGCCCCTGTCTGGGATCAGCAGCTCCAGCTCTGCACATCAATGGGAGCACCTGTTGAGCTGCGCCCCTGCCTTGGGGTAGCAGCTCCAGCTTTGATCGACACACTATTGGAGGCGCCCCTGCCTGGGATTGACCACCCCAGTATTGCTCAGACATGGACGGATGGAGAGGAACAGGCCTGTGACTCATTCCAGCCTTTGAATCTGTACAGCTGGTGGTGAGTGATCTTCGTGAATGTTTACCTTGTTTATGGGGCCCTTTCCTTGTTATGGTTGTTATGGTTACTAGGAAAGGCTGAAGGATGTTAGCGCAAAACTCAAAAATGTGTGTGTGTGCGCTCTGTAAGGCCCCATCTGGGCCAAGGGCATTGTGCTTTAAATTTGGCTTCAGGACGGAAGCTGGACCTTAGACCTCTAGGCTAAAGTTAGCCACATGTCTGGGCCGCACAGAGCCTCATGATTGGCCTTCAGAATTTACCACAAAAATGAGCCTCAATCTGCTCAGTAAATGTTAAACTAACACTGAGATTTTTACTGTTGTCCTCCAGTCTGTTAACTCCATCCATAGGACGGCACATGGTCTCTGTGAAGGTCTGCTGTCCAGCTGCGTCTCATCAGTTGGCTCCTTCAGGTGGGGCTAGTCTGACAATTGAGATTTACCACCCAAAGGAAAGGTTTATCCTTCATTCAGAAGGATTGCTCTTTTAAATAAAAATCTGAGCGCAGTGCCTTATAAAGCCTCTTTGCGCTTCACAAAGAGCACATCATAGTGCTTTATATCACATCATAGTGCCTCACAGCGCCTCATGGCACATCATAGTGCGTCATAGCATAGCGCTTCATAGCACATCATAGGGCCTCATAGCGCCTCATGGCACATCATAGCATAGTGCCTCATAGCATAGCGCTTCATAGCACATCATAGTGCCTCATGGCACATCATAGCAAAGTGCCTCATAGCATAGCGCTTCATAGCACATCATAGTGCCTCGCCTCATGGCACATCATAGTGCGTCATAGCATAGCGCTTCATAGCACATCTTAGAACATCATAGCATAGTGCCTCATGGCACATCATAGCGTGGTGCCTCAGGCACATCGTAGCGTGGTGCCTCATGGCACATCATAGCATGGTGCCTCATGGCACATCATAGCGTGGTGCCTCATGGCACATCATAGCGTGGTGCCTCATGGCACATCATAGCGTGGTGGCACATCATAGCGTGGTGCCTCATGGCACATCATAGCGTGGTGCCTCATGGCACAACATAGCGTGGTGCCTCATGGTACATCATAGCATGGTGCCTCATGGCACAGCGCTTCATGTCACTTAATAGTGACTCATAGCGCCTCGTGGCCCATAGCATATTGCCTCATAGCACAGTGCCTCATAGCAAATCACAGTGCCTCATAGCACAGTGCCTCATAGCACATCACAGTGCTTCATAGCATAGTGCCTCATAGCACATTATAGTGTCTCAAAGCACATCATAGTGCCATATAGCATCTCATAGTGCTTTATAGTGCCTCATGGCATAGTGCCTCATAGCACTTCATAGCGCCTTATGGCTCTTCATAGCAGAACATATCATAGTGACTCATAGCATATCATAGTGCCTTATTGTGCATTCATAGTGCCGTATAGCGCCTGTTAGTACCTCATAGTGCTTCACAGTGCCTTTTAGTACCTAATGGGGCCTCATAGTGTCTCTCAGTGCTTCAGGGTGCCCCTGTGCCTTGTAGTGCTTTTATAGGGTGTCTGTGCCTCATAGTCCCTCTTTGTAAAGGTACTGGTTCCTCAACTAAGTTTATGTCTGACAAAACCAAGTTCAGCACTGTAAACTGTGCATGGCAAGCTTACCGAATTCAGGGGGAAAAATATCCTAGCCTCTGTTTTGAGACAGAGGGTAGCAGTATTCCTGGCTGGTGCTCAGCTGGCTCAGTGGAATGCCGATTGGAGGCAGGTGACGAGCACTTCCTTAGTTTTTAAGGTTAATAATAAACCTTGTAGGTTTTCACTCTTAAAGGTAGGAGGCATCATGTAGTGCTCATACAGCCATTGTGGGTTTGGTCCCATCGAGCGCAGTTTTCTAGCTTTTTACAGGTTGCACAGAAGTCGTAAACATTATTTCTGATCTTGTCCAAGCTCAGACTAAATAGGACAGGCCCTGACTACTCATATACAGCTCAGCTAACCCAGCTTGATCAAACAAAACAATATTTATCCAGGGTAACCACTGATACTTGTGGAGTCTGGCCTGTGTCTCTGATTAGCTCCAAGACACATACCATCTGATCTGCTCTCCAGCAGTCTGACTAAGGTGAATGCCTAGCCTGCTCTGGTGCTTAGCTCTCCAGGGGCCCTAATCAAGACCTGTAAAGCTATTATTTAACCCAGTCCTACCTGGGTTTGCTACAACCCGAAGGGGCTGTTGAGATTCCTGAGAGTTAGATCATTGGAAATGGACTCTAGAAGAACTGCTAGTAAATCTGCAGTTCCAGATTGTGATATAGTAGTATAGGCGTTTAAGGAGGTATACAATCAGGTTCCAATTCACATGAAACATCAAATTTCCTGAGAATAGTTCTTGGCATAAAATGAGAATTTAGGCTTTCAGTTTGTGTCCTTCCATTCAGATGTTAATGAGCCTTAAGGCTTTATGGAGGATTATAGTAGTTAGGACAACTCTCATATCGAAGGAAGAGGCATTGACAATAGTTTACCTCAACTATTTTGGGATTATGGGCAGATCCATTGAGTGCTGCAGAACTCAGTGGGCAGTGAGTAAGAGTTGTCGTCTCCCAAGGTAGAATAAGGAGTCCTGCTATATGTCAAAATTAATAAGCAGTCTGGCCACAACTCTGAACAAGGCAATATTGCTGTTAAAAACTAATCTCCTACATTCCAGTAGTAGCATGGTTACGGGTACACACCCGTGGGCTGCCTCTAAAGACCCGGCTCCTCTAACCTAATGAAGCTTTAGGCAGTATATAAGATAGCTCCATTCATCTATATATGGTCACCATGTAAAGGTCTTGTCATACAATAGAGTAGCTTTATCTTACATAAACCATTATGGAGGCACTCTGCCAAGATCCCTAATGACACTTATGTCTAATCAGTTCAGATGGCGAAGTCTCACCTTTTATCTTTAACAGCACCTCATATAAAGAGGAATAGAATTGCAAGTGGACCTTTTTAGCCGTAGGCTACTCTAACAGTGTCCAACCTTCATTGAATAAGCAAGGAATGTGAAAGTGAGCTTTGGATATAGGCCCATTTTCAGTCCAAAGATGGCACCCTGGGATGTGAATCCAGTGCTTATGGCTGTAACAAGCCTCCGCTTGAACCCATGGATTCAGGGTCTTCTCAATAAAGACTATTATCCCGGTGGCCCTGACTTCAGCATGGTAAGTTAGTGACATTCAAGCTTTTTCGGTTAATCCTTTGTTTATACAGATCCTAGAAGATGGGTCGGTTCCAGAGCTACTTTATCTTCCGAAGATAACTTCCAATTTCCATAGAAGTCAGGAAATTGTGCACCCTACGTTCTGTGCTAATCGGGGGAATCCATGGCAGAACAATAAGAAAGCGGATGTCCCCATCAAGCATTATGTAAGGTTGCGATTCTGTCTTCACCTTGCACCTTCTATAGACACTATAGGCTTGATCTGGGATCCTCTGCTGTCCTTTCCTTTAGGAAAACTGTTCTACGGGCTGTAGTTCCACCAAACCTTTAACGTTTTTTCTCTGTAAATCTCTCATTGTAGGTGCTGTCATGGGTGATAGGATAACACTAAATTACTTACCGGTAATGTGTTTTTCCTGAACCCATGACAGCACCCTTATATTCCCTCCCATCACTGGTAGAAGTTGATCACTTCATTTCCTTCATGGTGTTTGATTCACGTGGTGTGTAGAAGGAAAAATCAGGAGATATATAACTATTAAGTAGTGTCCTCTCATGCTCTGTAAACAACTGAGGTGGTGGAGAGGTGCCGCCCTTTTATTCTGTAGGTTTCCTGTCCTGGAAGGGCGGATCCCCTCTCTCGTTGTAGGTGCTGTCATGGGTTCAGGAAAAACACATTACCGGTAAGTAATTTAGTGTTTCGAATCTTAACCATACGGGGATCATGTTGCAGATAGTACATCAAGAAGACGCTCATATGTTGGGCTCTTCCAGGAGTTCCAAAGCCAGGCTGTATTGATGGCTGCCTCACACTGATGCTTGTTTCTTCCGCTCCCTCCTGCCAACCATCACGTTCAACAGAGAGGGGATGATTATCCTCTTCATCTTCTGACTGTTGCTCGCCCATCACCTATTCCTCCTCCATTTGTTCCTCGGCTCTTGCACCTTCACTAACAGTTTGTCTGGTGTCGTGTCCCCAATGCCCCTTGATCGCAGTAATCCATCATCACTTGGCATCCGCCTGTGTGGCGACAGTCTGGAACTTTGAGACATTCTAATCCCTTCCGCATCCTCCTCTTCATCTGGGACAACCAACTCCCGCAGCAGGCTATTCATAGTCTGCTCCAGAATGTAGATGATCAGAATAGTGATGCTGATGATGGCATTAGTGATCCGCGAACATGCTCGCCACTACTTGGTACTCACCCGAGCATCACTATGCTCGACAAGTAGTTCCGGGTTGTTCAGGTTGGAGCTCAGGTCCCCGTCATGCATATTAGGCACTCTTTAGAGAGCCAAAAACATGCAAGAATTGCTTCCCATGCACTGTAATGCCGTAGCCATGTTGGTTGTGGCATTACAGAGATTGGCTGGCCGCATAGCTTCATCGGGTTTATTTAAGACCACCAGCATGATCAGGCACATGGCAGCAAAGCACCTGACTAAGTGGGCCAAACCCAGGGGTCCAGAAACAGTGTCTGTGGGTGACACCACTGCTTCTTCCACTGTTGTGCATGCACGCCAATCCCCTATCCATGGCGCATGCCTTCCACCCTGCACCTGTCATTGCACACTCTCAGCTAGTACCATCAGCAAGCATGTCCATGTCCTTGTCCCAGCGCAGCGTTTAATTGTCCCTACCCCAGTCCTTGGAACGCAAGCGCAAATATGCAGCCAACGCCCCACAGGCCACACTACTAAATTCACACATTTCACACATGCTTGCGCTCGAAATGTTGCCTTTTAGGCTCATGGAGACAGAAGCTTTCCGCAACCTGATGGTGGCAGCTGTCCCTCGGTACTCGGTCCCCAGCCGCCACTGTTTCTCCTGGTGTGCCATCCCCGCATTACACAAGCATGTGTCCCAAAACATTAGTCGTGCCCTCAACAACGCAGTTACTGGGAAAGTCCACCTAACCACGGACATGTGGTCAAGTGCTTGTTGGCAGAGACGGTACAGCTCGCTGACGGCACACTGGATTAATATAGTGGAAGCCGGGACCCAGTCGGACCTTGAGATGGAACACATCCTCCCAATGCCAAGGATTGCGGGCCCTGGGTCAATCAGGGTTGCCCCCAAATTCTACTGCTCCTGCACATCCTCCTCCTCTTCAGCCTCCATCTCCAAAATGGCCACATTAGTCACAAGCTGGAAGAACTGCAACACTGCCTTGGTCAAGTGACAACAGGCTGTGCTGAAGATAATATGCTTAGGTGACAAACCTCACAATGCTGGAGAGTTGTGGAAAGCTCTGATAAAGCAGGAATATCTGGGGCTGACACTGCTGAATCTACAGCCAGGCTTGGTCATGTATGATAATGGCCGGAACCTGGTGGCGGCTTTGAAGCGAGGGTAGCTCTCACACGTTCCATGCCTGCCCCATTTGCTTAATATCGTGATTCAGCAGTTTATCAAGACCTACCCGGATCTGCCGGATCTGCTTGTCAAAGTACGCCATGTGTGTGTCCATTTTAGAAAGTCAGCTACAGTTTCTGCCGCCCTTGCCTTGATTCAGCAGCATTTGCAGCTTCCAGCTCATCGACTGGTGTGCGATGTCCCCACACTTTGGAACACAACATTGCAGATGTTAGGAAGGATTTGTGAGCAGAAGAGGGCAGTTGTTGAATACCAGCATCAACATGGCCGTCGGTATTCAGATCAGGCTCCACACATAAGACACATAAGACCTCAGGATTGGACATGGATGTGAGACATATGTATCATCCTCCAAAACTTTGAGAATTTTACCAAGATGGCGAGCGGCATTGATGTCATAATTAGCATCACCATCCCCCTTCTCTGTCTTCTGAAATGCTCACTGCTCACAATTTAAGAGGATGCATTGCAGGCGGAGCACGATGAGATAGAGCAAGGAACCATAGAGGGTGATTCTACACAGCCCAGCCTCATCTCATCCCAACTTGGATTGGGTGACAATGAGGAATTGGAGGAGGAGGAGCTAGTTTCCTGCGCTATATACGGTACACTACCTGCACAACTGTCATACCGTCTGTTCAGCGTGGATGGCCTGAGGACAGGGAGGAGGAGGAGAAGAGCATGGTCAGTCGTCCTCTTGGTGGGGACACAGAAGCCTTGCCTGGTAGCAGTCTGACACACATGGCTGAGTTTATATTACACTGCCTTTCTCGTGACCCACGCGTTGTCCAAATTTTGGGTGACAGTCATTACTGGTTGGTGACACTTCTAGACCCATGCTACAAGGAGAACTTTATATCTATTATTCCCGTGGCAGACAGGCTTAACAAAATGGGACAGTACTAGAAGGTCCTTGTTGCGGAATTATTATAAAAATTCCCATCTGAAAACACTGGCGGCAGAGGTCACATTTTGTTGGACAACGAAGGAGTAAAGGTGAGAGAGACACAAATCCAATCCAGCAGAGGCAGTGGAACGCTGTCAAAGTTCTGGGGCAGTTTTCTCAGATCCTCCCATCGCACAGGCCCTGATGCCCGGGGTACTCTCCCAAGGAGGGAAACGTTAGGGAAGATGCTGAAGGAGTACCTTGCTGACTGTACCAATGTCCTCCGTGATTCCTGTGTGCCCTGTAATTATTGGGTATTCAAGCTGAACACGAGGCATGAACTGGCTCTTTATGCCTTGGAGGTCCTGGCCTGGCCTGCCAATAGTGTTTTGTCAGAGCTGGTTTTTAGTGCTGCTGGTGGAATTATAACCAATGGGCGCATCCGCCTGTCAACTGAAAATGCTGACAGGCTGACTCTTATAAAAATGAACAAGGGCTGGATTGGTCCAGACTTTTCAACACCACCGAATGATAGCAGCGTAACATAAACTCAAATACAGTGTCTTTTTTGGGAGGTTTATTCTCATGCACCTCTTCACACCCAGACATGGGTATACGCTTCCTGATTTTGTCTATTTGCTCTAGTCCTCCTCCTTCTACTCATCCTCCATCACCATATTATTCACCACAATATCTAATATATCACCTCCTCTACATCTCTTGCAAGGGGCATTGGACTGGCTCCAAATTTTTGGCAGACGTTGCATTCACTGTATGGGCAAACAGTATGGGAAACCCACTTCCTAATAATGGGAACATTGTTTTCAGGAGGCCTTCCTCTATGTCTCTTGCAAGGGGCATTGGAGTACCTCCAAATTTTTGGCAGCCGTTGCACTCACTGCATACCCTATAACTGTATAGCAGACCCACTACTTTCTAATGGGAACATGTCATTACTGTAGCCAACCTCTATGTGTCTTTAAATTGTTATTGAGGTTTTTCCTAAAATTTGGCAGCCATTGCAGTCACTGCATGGGCATTACCACTATATCCTTTATAATCGGAATATTTTTTTTTTTTACTGATGCCCTTCTCTATGTCTCTTCAAAGTGGTATTTGGCTGCATCCAAATTTCTGGCAGCCCTTGCAGTCACTGCATATACAATAACATTATAGAAGACCCACTCTTTAAGAATGGGAACAACAAAACATAGCCGGCTAATGCCTTCTAACAATAGTGAGGACTGACTGCTGGCCCTTTAAGAAGAGTAAGGGCTGCCTGATGGCCCTATAAAAATAGTCTTTGTGACTTTCAGAGTCCCTCCTATATAAATGAAACAGAATATGTCTGTTCATGTCTCACACACCACATGGCCAGATAAGGTAGTAAAATATTAAAATTACATTTGCCAGTGAATGCATTTTTCACCATTGAAAGCAATGCAAAAGTGCAAAAATGCATCAAAAACGCTACGTGTGAACATAGCCCAAGGTGTGGAGGAACATTTTTTTTTTAGTTATTTATTTTACATTGTATACAATTCATTACCCTGGATGAATTGGCCCAGGCTATACAACATCACATACTGCATCAGGGCTCGTTGCTTTGGCCACAGTAGCTGCAACATGTGTAGAGTGGAATTCCACCGTGTAGGCACATCGCATATCAACCTGTTTTCTGGCATGGAGAAAGACCTCTGTATCGATGCAACTCGATGACATGAGGGGTGCGAACAACGGAAGTGAGCACACAGCTTCCGTGCTTTCTGAAGCAGCTCATCCAGGCCGGGATAGTGGCAGAGAAATCGTTGTACCACCAGGTTGAGGACGCGAGCCATACAAGGCACGTGTGTGAACTTGCCTCGGCCTAGGGCCGCCACCAAGTTTGCACCGTTATCGCGCACGGCTTTCCTTGGCTCTAGGTTCAGCGGAGACAGCCATTGCTCAAACTGAGCATTTAGAGCTGTCCACAACTCTTCAGCTGTGTGACTGCAATCTCCAAGGCATATTAATTTTAAGACTGCCTGATTGCGGTGAGCCCTGACTGCGCAGTACAGAGGTAGTGTGGATTCCCTCTGTACTGTTGTCTCGATAAGGCAGAGGTTGACTGCGCGGGTGGAGGTCCTAGAGGAGGTGGAAGAGGCAGAAGCAGTGGAGGAAATGTGAAATACAGAGGTTTGTTCTGCAAGCCTTTAGGATTCCAAGATTTGTGGAGAAGCCCCTTCCCTGCCTGCCCCCACAGCCACCAGTCACCCAGTGCCCAGTCGGCGAGATGTAACGCCCTTGACCATGCTTGCTCGTCCTGGTGTCTGTTGTGAAAAGCACCCTGGCAGATAGATTTACTCAAGGAACGGGTGATGTCTGCGACATGCTGGTGTAGAGCAGGCACAGCGTTATTAGAGAAGTAATGGCGACTGGGCAACTGGTACTGTGGGACTGTGACGGCCATCAGCTTTCAGAAACAGTCTGTATCTACCAGGCACAAAGGCAGCATTTCCGTGGCCAACAGATTGGAGATGGTGGAGTTCAACCTCTTAGTTTTGTCATGTGTAGGATGAAACAATCTTTTACGTGACCACAACTGCAGGATCGAGGGCTCGCTGCAGTGCTGAGAGAGAGCGGAGTATGGTGAAACTGACAAACTGGTGGACTGTGAATAAGGTGCAGGCACAGATGTTACGGTGGATTGAGAAACATGTGGTGTGCTCTGTGAAACAAACACAGCAGGCATGTCCACTTTCGTTACAGCTGACGGACTCTCACTCAGCCTGACTGGAGCGGGAAGAGAAGCAGAGGTTCTGCGGTGGGAGAGCTGCATGCCAATACTTGGCACGGTAACAGAGGAGGAGGAAGAAGCAGCAGATGCGGTTGATGGGGAAGCTGATGGTTGTTGAGGTCTGCTGGTCTGCATTTTAGCGCAGTGAGATTCCAAGCGTAACGCATGATGTGTGCGCATGTGAAGGTTCATGCATGTAGTAGTCAAATTATTGAACTTTTTCCCTCTACTGACTTTTTTTCTTGCAAAGTATGCAGATAATGTAAGTTGCTCATCCTTTGCGGTGTCAAAAAAGGCCCAGGGAGCCGCAGACCCACGACAGCTGCTGGCCAGTGCTCCTCATGCTTGCATCACTCCGTGGCTGCGCTGTAGGGCGAAAGGTAACCTCCTCGTCTTCCTCCTCCAACTCCTTAGATGAACTACTCGGCTGTGTGACTCTGGGTTCACACCAAGTAGGATCTTCAACCTCGTCATCATCCAATGTGTTATCCCATTCCTCGCCCTCAGAGTGACCCTTCTCCTCTTGTTGCCCTGACAGCACAGTACAGTCCGCATGAGCCTCAGATATCTGAGTCTCATCAGGATCACCTCCCTCCCCGATGGTTAACGCTTGGTGACGAGGGCCAGGAACCTGCTCGGACCCTACTCCGTCCTGCCCCGAATCCAACCTAACAACAATTTGGGCATCGTGCAGATGCTTTCCTCCTCTTCTTGACTCTGTGAATGTTTTGAGTACACTTCTGATGCCCATTGTATAGAATGGGTGAACAGTTCCACAGACCCCCCATCTGTGGTTCGCTACAGTCAGTTGAGCACTTGGACAGTTGTAACGCGGGGGGGGGGAACAAGGGTAATTGGGGTGCGACCTCTGTGGACTGTACTGTGTGTGATGTTGAGGTGGAGGAAGAAGAGGAGAGGCCACTTGAAGCAGCGCTTGCCATCCTCTGGTGCACCTGTTCTTTCTGACCCTTATCAATAAGGCATATCGCTGTGTGGCTGCCAAAGAAAGTGAGTGGAGTAGCCCATACAGTAACTGAAGTTGTCAGTTGTCTTCGGATAGGACATGATGGTGTTGCTTCACTAGTGCTTTCACTAACATTACCACCTACCCCATGTATACCTTGAACACAAGCCTATGCTCCCTTCCACCACGATCTCTCTTTTTCCCACTCATGTTGCTCAGATACTGTGGTAGGAGCACATTATTAGCAAAACAAAATTTTATTTTTTTTGGTCTCTGGCTAGCAACAGAAAAAAATCTATTTTTTTACTCTGAAAACAGTAGTTGGCTTTTAGCAGAGTGTATCACGTTTGCAACACAAAAAAATATTTTGTGAACTCTGCCTGCCAACAGAAAAAATATATTTGTTTTACTGTGCATACTGCTGAATTTCACCGACCCACAACTATCACATTAGCAAATGAAAAAAATAACTTTTTTATGCTCTGCACTGACAAGCTCTGCCGATAGCGTAATTTCAACCGCCTGAAATCAAAAAGTGGCCAACAAGGGCTTGCTTGCTTTCACATTAGCAAGTGCAAAAAGAGATTGAAGGTATATTTGTGCATACAGCACAATGCAACCAGTGCACAGCACTGTTCTGGCATGGGCCCTGCTCTTTCTGTCTGAATGTCAGTAATTGCACAAGAAAAAAAAACTGTGCTGCAAGGTTGATTGAACAGGTACACAGCAGAGGACATATCTACACTATCTGACTTCCAAACAAGCGCCCATCTATCTAGCTAATATATCTCATTACACAGGAGGAGCACACTGAGCAGCATCTGTCAGCAGTGACCTGGATAATAAAATGGCGCTGAGAGAACATGGCCGCTTTTTATATAGAGAGGAATGTGATTTCAGCAGCTAATGGCAGAAGTTCTTGTGTCTGGACAGTGTGGATGCTTCCTGAGCTGTGATTGGCTAGCCGCCCATTACTGAATTAAAGTTCAAGGGAAAAAAAAATTACAAGCGCACAGCTGATCTGACCTGTTCTAAGCTATCACCAGCCCCCCCACTCATCTACCATGTCCCCCTGCTCATCATACACAAGCACTATGCTAGCAAAACTGTTAAAAATGCTGTAATTGCCCAGCAATCACGTTCCCGCACTTAATCGCCAAACGGTGCCGATTTTAAGTAAAATTGCTCGCCTTTCCGATCACAAATCCGAATGTGCCACATTTGTGTCGAACTTAAGTTTGGAGATCGGATTTCGAACATATTCGCTCATCACTAATTATAAGAAGGCACAGGGGTACATTATTTCTAGAAGGTTCTGTGTAACTGTAAGGAGGCACAGCGGAGAATTATTACTGCAAGGAAGTACAGAGTGAACCTAATTACTGTGTAGGGGAACAGAGGGGGGCACAGTTATTATGTGGGGCACAAAAGGAGGATTCTATTACTACATAGAGCACACAGGGACGTTATTGCGGTTTAGGATACTGGCTATAGCATTATATGGTTTGTGTAGAGGTTTGGGAATGTGAAATGTGTAAAACCTTAAGCCAAATATGTCTCTTTGTTACATTTTTCAGGGACGAGTTATGGATTGAAGCAAAGGTCAGTGTAGTCTGGGCTGAATGAAAAGTAAAAAGGGAAGATTAATAACTATGATCAGCGAGAACGTCACAGGTGAGAATACTGTTTATGGTCTGCAGAGCACTGGTGTGCAACAGATATTACCATTATATAGTCACTGTATGGTGGAAATATCAGTCATAGTAAAGTGGTTTTGATTAATGATCAATAATATCACTATTGTATATGCTGGAAATATTTGTTGGCAGTCTGATTGTATGTGTATGTTGTGCTAGGTTCCCATGATGACTATTTTGTGTCTTTTTGATGTTGCATTTTCTGCAGCATTTCTGCGCCTATTAGGTAATTAGGTTACTTGCTTTTTTTTTTTACATGCAGTTTTATCACATTTTTTACACTGCGGTATTTGTCTCTTGTTGGTAGGTCATGTTTTGTATAAAGCAGTTTTGTTTTTCATACTTCCTGGTATTTGGTTTTGGTAAAGTTTTATTGTTAGTCATCTGCGGATTACATGCCTTTTTACCTACGGATTTCAGGCACCTAATGCAGTTCTATGAGGAAAGTCCACACATAAAACTTAAAATCTTGAATGAAAGTAGACTAAAGATAGAAGTGTGGGAGACAGGAATTGATAGATATGCTTTAGATCATTAAAGCTATTTTAATGTCATTTTCAGAAGCATCATCCAGATTGCTTCCATATTTATATGCTCTGAAAGCCACATCCACTGAGAGAGCCAAATTCCAGGAGATTGCGCAAGGAAACCTGTTATCTACGTACATGTTCACACATTGAAAACGTAGGTGAATATAAGTGTCCTGCCGTAAGATTTACTGCAGATTAATTAACAAAGAAGTGTTCAGATTACTCATTATGCACGGAGCTAAACTTTGTACTTGGAATAAGAACAATACAAATGATTTTCATATGGCAGATGATACCAGGTAATACATTCCAAGTACTTCTTTTCTCATTCCCTGGAGCCAGGTAATTCTCAGAAACACCAATGCTTAGATTCAAGAGTGCATTAATTAGCCTGCATTGACTATGATCTTCGATTTGACATACACAGGAGATGGATACATCCAATGCTGGCCCTGAAACATATTTCATATTCCAGTTCAATCATCTTCTTCCATTCTTTTCCCCAGCATGTGGTCCTGAGCAGTGGAGAAAATGATGCCCCCACTGCCTTCCATCTAATAAGACTGAATTCATCCTACTGTTCCTATATACATAGAAACATCGGCACGCTGTGAGGTTGGCAGAATAACTTCACCTGTCAATAATCCAATAAATTCACTGATCCATAAAAAATATCTAATTATAAAAATAAAAATATAAAATATATATCTTTTTACCTAATGGAATTAAGTATTTTTATTATATATTATTATTATTGTTTAATTTTTCCTAGAGTTTTCTTTTAATCCATTGAAATTTGAATCCAGTCGCAGAACAAAAAATAATAGAAAAAATAAACCAATGGTAATCGAGACTTGCTTTGATGGCTGCTGATTGCCTCTTAAAAAGAAAAGGTACGGTAATTTAAAATAAAAATAAAAAAAAAGGAATTTTGCTCATCCTCTTTTTATTGTGAAAAATGAAGATATGTAAAAATATAATAAAAAATAAGCATATATGAGATCATTTCATTTTTAGTAGTGTGATCCGAAAACATAAAAATGATCAACTTTTAAATTCAAAGTCAAAAAGCAATAAAAATGCAATAAAAGGTGATCAGTTTGTGATTTGCATCAAAAATTGCATAAATAAAAACTACAGACTAACATGCAGCAAACAAGCACTTTTATAGCCCCATTCAGAAAAAAAAAAAGTTAGGGGTCTCAGAAAATGATGACACAACTAATGTTTTTTTATAAAATTCAATTTTTTATTTAAAACAACAACTTTACTTTATAATGAATTTTGTCTTTCAAAACTGCAACTAATGCCGCAAAAAAAAAAACAAGCCCTACGTGAATAAAAAAGTCACGACTCTTAGAAGAAGGGGATGAAAAAATTACACCTAAAAATAAAAAATAGCTCTGTCATTAAGAATTGAATGGAAACTTATCACATGTGACTGCATGTATAAAGTTGTAGGGTCCCACTACAGGCCATAAACACTTTAGCATTGTTTTTTTTTTTATTATTATTATTATTGGCTTCCTGAATTCAAAAATTAGAAATTTTTTAAATAGATTTCATTCAAAATGTTCTACTATTTTGCTACTACAGAGCGTCTATATTTCCTAGCTGAGTGATCTGTGACAAATATAAAAATCCATCCCGCTCCTGATGGCTGTCTGCTCTTCCTTCCCTTCTCTCACTGCTAGAGATAGCAGAAGAAAGGGGTTGGACATAAATCTGCAGAGGATAGAGATAAGTTTTTAAAGTTTTATGGAGAGCAGAGAAAACAGGTTATAGACAAGGTGGGAGGCTGCGTTTCAAAGGCCGGAAGTGGACGTAGAAAAAGGGATCTGTGTTTCCTAGATGAAATCCACAGGGCAAAATACACATTTATGGTGAACAGTGCAGGGAGTGCCCAGCCACATATGAAAGAAGCAGTCAAAGCGGTGGATGTCTAAGGAAAGGAGCAAAGAAGGATCCCTCTAGATTAGAAGAAAGTGGGAATTAATTCACTGATTACAATAAACATGGTAACTAATTACACATACAGTATCACTCTACATATCATTTGGGGGTGGCCCCATATAATTACCCCACAACTTGTTACAGGAATGACAACAGATCATAGTCTCTGTTTAAACCCTTCGGGGTGATGGTCTGTATTTCGTGAATCCAATAGGCCTCTTTTCTTTAACATACTTATGTGGTTCCCTCCACGTCTGTGAGTGGGCACCTGCTTGATTACCTGGAACCTAAGCTGGGACATGTTATGTCCCATAGTGGCAAAATGCTGAGTTACAGGAAGCAGCCAATTCTTAAATCTGATGGTTGATTTGTGCTTTGATATCCTATTTTTGACTGGTTGCACGGTCTCGCTAACGTCTGTTCTATGATTGTGCTGAGCTGCAATTAAAATTCATAAGAAATTTATTCTACCTCAGTGCCGAGTTTTCACTTTCTATATAATTGGCTTTGGACCCTACTGGTGCACTTTACCAGCAGTGCTATGGCTTACCTTTGACCATAATAGAGTTGTGGCCACCCTAATCCACCAGATGGCACAAGTAAGAACCCATATAAAATAATTGCATGAATAACTCTAGCACAATAGAATATATATACATCACAATGTGTCACTGCAATAGGAAAATGAGAGAGAGAAACCAGCATAACCACAATGGTGCTATACATGCTGAAGTAGATAGAAAATACACAAGCACACTCCTTAACAATAAAGCAAGCGAAAAATGTCACACTTGGAATGACAATGGTATATCTTTTTGCACAAAGGCTAGGATGAAATTCAGAGAAAAATTCATGGTGGTTTAATAGAAGCCCAACATGGAATAAGAAGGGGCAAAAATAATAAGCCCACAATAAGAAATGTGATCACATAAAATCCGTGCCAGACATCAGCAGGGACTAGAGACCAGACACCACGCGTATCTGTCTGGTCCTCATTGCATCTTTCTTCATTGCTGTGAGCGCTAAAATCTCACCTCATACTAGGCTGAGATTTCCAGCTCTAATGAGGCTCGGAACAGTTCTGTGCATGTGCACTCAAGAGACGTCATGATGTTGAGACCTTATGCTAACTTGTACAGAACTGTTCTTTGCCTCATCAGAGCCAAAAATTCTGGAATGTCAACACTTGCAGTGTTGATAAAAAGATGCAATGAAAACAGAACACGTGATGTTGAGGAATGGAATAGCCGTAGAGGTGAGGTGAGCAGTAAGGAGAGTATAAGGATTTTTTTTTTTGCATCTTACATTTTTTATTCTTAGCCACGGCCTCACTATCAGTATTCAGTCAGTATATTTTCTCAGGAGTGGGAGCCAAAACCAGGTGAGGAACAATCAGAGAAAAGGTATAATAGAAACAAGTCACCAATTCTGCATTTATCACCCACTCCAGGTTTTGGCTCCCACTCCTGAGAAAAAATACTGACCAAATACTGACAGAATACTGACCAAATACTGACCAAATACTGATAGTGGGGCCGTGGCCTTAGAGCAATGAGTGATACCAAAACATTCTCTGAGCTTATTAGTTCTCTGAGCTGTTTTGCTCAAGTAGATGCATATCACTCAGTTCCAAGCTGTGAATGTTTAAGAGGTATTGCTCAACAACCAATGAGAACTTCCACGCAATGCATCAGAAGCGCTCTTAGACCACAGCACTCAATGTACCACTGTAAAACCTCCTTAAACCTGTCTCTGTAGCAAGACTGCCTGGTAGTTCTTATCTTACTATGGCACAGAGACTTCATTGGAATCTTGCTGGGAGCTCTTTAGAATATTTAGAGGGTCTTACTCTTCTGACAGGGATCGAGCTGGGAAATCCCTATCAAAGTTCAGTACACACAAGAGAAGAAATTAAAACAACTTAACAGGTGTATTTTTAAGGGGTTAAATGGTTAATTAAAATGATAATGGATGTCCAAGTCATCGAATGTTTCCTCAAAATTTCCTTTATTGGTTAGAGAATTTAAAAAATGCAACTTTTCAGCCCCACATGGTCTTTTTCAAGCCATATATAGTGAACAAACCTATTTTTTTTCATATGGCTTCAGAAATGCCATGTGTGGCTGAAACATCACATTTTTTTTTTTGCATTCTGTAACCAATAAAGGAATTTTTGAGAATATCTGGTGCCTTGGACATCCACTACCTTATGTTATTGGCAATATGGTGAAGAGTTGTACCAAGATAGCATGGACTAAGGAGTGGTGCATGGGATTCTACCATCTTTGAACTATTAATTACAGTGAGGTAGGAAATTGAGCAATGAATAACAATTCATGTGATAGACTCCTTATTAGAAGAATCACAAGTCCCACCAATATCTACTTACTACTTGATGCAGCAAACCTGATGTCACACTGGAATCTGGCTTGGGGCTAAAGAAGTCAGATACCTGCGAGCACAGGGAGTGGGCAGAAGGATCCTCCTTTGAGTTACAGTAGACAAGAAAGCTGTGATCAAATCCTAAGAACCTGGCAGATCTGGAGACTAGAAATGAGAAGATCGAGGTTAGACTTTGAGTTCAATTGCCTGAAATTCGCAGGTTGGCAAAATCTGAATTTTCCATTGCCATTTTCTGTTCTGTTGAAGACTCTTTGAGTGGGTTAAGGGCATCAGGTGCAGAGAATCGTGTTTCCCCATAATGCCTTACAACTATCACATTACATGATCTAGCACAGACAATCAATGTGGATTATTACAGGCAGTATAAAAGATGGGGCCCGGCCGAGTAGCATCATTTTAGTTTTTTCCAGCATAGGTATTGGAGTTCAGAGCGCACAGCTCATTCCACATAGGGATAGCCTATACTCTATAAATAAACCAAAATCCTGAAACCCAAGCTTATGTGTCACAGAAAGTGTGTTTCCTGTATCACGAGACAAACATTTTTTTTTAAGCCAAAAGAAAATAAAAGTCTTCATAATCCAGAAATTTAAACACAACTGTCTGTCTCACAAAGTGTGCGTGTTGTACAAAATATTTTGATTTTTTTTCACACTTCCTTGCTGTAATTATCCAATATTAGACCTGCACACATCATCCAAATACCACTGTTGGTTAACACTAGTTACCGTATTTTTCGAACTATAAGACGCACTTTTTTTCTCCAAAATTTTGGAGGAAAGTGGGGGGTGCGTTTTATAGTCCGAATACTATATGCCTGTATATACACTGTGTGCAGAATTATTAGGCAAGTTGTATTTTAGAGGATTATTTTTATTATTGATCAACAACTATGTTCTCAATCAACCCAAAAGACTCATAAATATCCAAGCTTAATATTTTTGGAAGTTGGAGTGGTTTTTTTTTCGATTTGGCTATCTTAGGAGGATATCTGTTTGTGCAGGTAAGTATTACTGTGCAGAATTATTAGGCAACTTAATAAAAACCAAATTTAATCCCATCTCACTTGTTTATTTTCACCACCTAAACCAATATCAGTGCACAAAATTTAGAAATAAACATTTCTGACATGCAAAAGCAAAAACAAAAAAAATTAGTGATCAATATAGCCACCTTTCTTTATGATGACACTCAACAGCCTTCCATCCATAGATTCTGTCAGTTGCTTGATCTGTTTTCAATCAACATTGCGTGCAGTAGCCACCACAGCCTCCCAGACACTGTTCCGAGAGGTGTACTGTTTTCCCTCCCTGTAGAGCTCACATTTTATGATGGACCACAGGTTCTCTATGGGGTTCAGATCAGGTGAACAAGGGAGCCATGTCATTATTTTTTCTTCTTTTAGACCTTTACTGGCCAGCCACGCTGTGGAGTAGTTGGATGCATGTGATGGAGCATTGTCGTGCATGAAAATCATGTTTTTCTTGAGCGATACCGACTTCTTCCTGTACCACTGCTTGAAGAAGTTGTCTTCCAGAAACTGGCAGTAGGTCTGGGAGTTGAGCTTCACTCCATCCTCAACCCGAAAAGGTCCCACAAGTTCATCTTTGATGATACCAGCCCTTACCAGTACCCCACCTCCACCTTGCTGGTGTCTGAGTAGGAGTGGAGCTCTCAGCCCTTTACTGATCCAGCCTCTGGCCCATCCATCTGGCCCATCAAGAGTCACTCTCATTTCATCAGTCCATAAAACCATTGAAAAATCAGTCTTAAGATATTTCTTGTCCCATTATTGACGTTTTATCTTATGTTTCTTGTTCAAAGGTGGTCGTTTTTCAGCCTTCCTTACCTTGGCCATGTCCCTGAGTATCGCACACCTTGTGCTTTTTGATACTCCAGTAACGTTGCAGCTCTGAAATATGGCAAAACTGGTGGCGAATGGCATCTTGGCAGCTTCACGCTTGATTTTCCTCAATTCATGGGCAGTTATTTTGCGCCTTTTTTGGCCAACACGCTTCTTGCGACCCTGTTGGCTATTTGCCATGAAACGCTTGATTGTTCGGTGATCATGCTTCAAATGTTTGGAAATTTCAAGACTGCTGCATCCCTCTGCAAGATATCTCACAATTTTGGACTTTTCAGAGCCGGTCAAATCTCTCTTCTGACCCATTTTGCCAAAGGAAAGGAAGTTGCCTAATAATTAAGCACACCTTATATAGGGTGTTAATGTCATTAATCAACACCCCTTCTCATTACAGAGATGAACATCACCAGATTTACTTAATTGGTAGTTGGCTTTCAAGCCTATGCAGCTTGGAGTAGGACAATATGTATAAAAAGTATCAAAGTGATCAAAATACGCAATTGCCTAATAATTCTGCACGCGGTGTACTGTATGGCTCTGCATGGTAGGATGTGTGGGGTAGCGGCAGCTGTGGATCAGCGTGGTACAGGAGGCAGCAGCCACCTGCTGCAGCCTACTCTGTACCCGCTACTTAAGAAAATGAATATTCCCTGCTCCCCATACCCATGGGCATGGAGAGCAATGAATATTCATTTTCCTTAATAGCCGGTACACTGTAACCGCAGCACAGCTCCTGCTGCCGCTCTGCGGTTGGTGTGCCCGCTATTAAAGCTCATGAATATTTTTGCTACAACCCACTCCCATGGGGTTGTAGAGAATATTCATGGTCTTTAATAGCAGGCACACTGACCGCAGAGCGGCAGCAGGAGCCGTGCTGTGGTACAGTGTGCCGGCTATTGAAGAGACTGAATGGTCACTGCTCCCCCATGCACAGAGTCCCGGCATGGGGAGTAGTGACTATTCCGGCAGAGCACTTCACTGTGTGAGGGTGCATGGCAGGGACGCCATGCACGCCCTGCCAAGTGCAGCTTACATAGTGAGAGTGTTGGCAGCAGAGCGGGACAGCACTGGAGGAGAGAGGTGAGTATGATTATTTATTTTTTTGTGGGCAGCGTGATGGGGGCTCAAAGGGTGCCATGCATACCAGGATGGGGGCTCAAGGGGTGCCATGCATACCAGGATGGGGGATCAAGGGGTGCCATGCATACCAGGATGAGGGATCAAGGGGTGCCCTGTATACCAGGGATGGGGGATAAAGAGGTGCCATGCATACCAGGATGGGGGATCAAGGGGTGCCATGCATTCCAGGATGGGGGATCAAGGGGTGCTATGCATACCAGGATGGGGGATAAAGGGGTGCCATGCATACCAGGGATGGGGGATAAAGGGGTGCCATGCATACCAAGGATGGGGGATAAAGGGGTGCCATGCATACCAGGGATGGGGGATATAGGGGTGCTATGAATATTAGGATGGGGGATAAAGGGGTGCCATGCATACCATGATGGGGGATCAAGGGGTGCCATGCATACCAGGAAGGGGGATCAAGGGGTGCCATGCATACCAGGATGGGGGATCAAGGGGTGCTATGCATAAAAGGATGGTGGATCAAGGGGTGCCATGCATACCAGGAAGGGGGTTCAAGCAGTGTCATGCATACCAGGATGGGGGATCAAGGGGTGCCATGCATACCAGGATGGGGGATCAAGGGGTACCATGCATACCAGAATGGGATGGGGACCACGTATACCAGGAAGGAGGGGCCATACATACCAGGATGGAGGATATTAACAGAATTGAAGGACATTACCCCAATACCAGTGTCAACAGTAGACCCTCTCCCCCATAACATGACTTCATGACCACATTTTTTGCTTACATTTTTTTCCAATTTTCCTCCTCTAAAACCTTAAGTGCGTCTTATGGTTCGTTGCGTCTTATAGTCCAAAAAATACGGGTAGTTACATTTCCCAATATCCTACTCGGATGTAGTCACTTCAATATTAATTAGGCTGAGTTTGTATTAAAAACTCTTATAGAAACAAGCAAGAAACAGTTTGAGCACATATGAGGTAACTATCAGCTGAACACTTTTATTTATAAAAAATGTAAAAGAATGTAAAAAATACAAAGCAATTAAAGACTCTACAAAACATGAGGAAGCATGAAAAAATAAGGGGAAATCCATTATCAATTAAAACATGCTATGCCATAACTACCCACATAAAATTAGTGAAATATCTCCAAAAATAGTCTTTCACCTCTGAGGAAGCTTGCAGAGCACGGGAGATACGAGTAGGGTCTTTCCAACTAAAATATGCTTTGTTTAGCAAAGCTTTTTTTCTCCTATTGCTTACTTACCCAATCACATAACCATACTATTTATTTCACATACTTACATTATCTGATTTCTTGTTTATATTTCTCAGCAGAAGTAATTGTGGTTTGACTCTCATTACATCTAATCCTTATTGCTGCCATTAATGTAGTTCTATGTATGTGGGTTGTCAGAAAACATCTAAATTAATTACTAGTGCATATATATTATGCTCGTATGTTCAATGCCTGTATTTACAATTGTCTATATTTTTTTTTTTTTGGGGGGGAGGAGTTATATCTTTTCTTGTTTTTGTGGTTAGGTTTGGCATAGTTTGGGGGTTTATCTTATCATGGATTTCTCGTTGTAATTTCAAGTTTTCCCATGCTTTTTAGTGTTTTTTTTAATTGTTTTGTCTCTTTTGACTATTTTTCTAAATTAAAAGTGTATTTGTGATCCTCATCTCATCTGTGCTTAAACTGTTTCTTGCTTAAAACCGGTTCAATACAGTCCTAGAAGACCTCAGAGGGTTAGGGGCTTTTCAATATTGCAAATTGTTTTGAATTCACAGAAAATCACATTTCTGGGGAGAATTCAGTGAAGCTGGTAAATTTCAATAACAAACGATCCAACCAGTGCTGTGTCTCCACTGCTGCCCTCATATCTATTGTTTGGCTGCAGCAGTGATTTTACGTCAACAGTTCTGCAGACCGTCACTTTGAACTCACAAATCAATTTTTGGGGGAAAATTTGATGAAGCTGGTGATTTCAAATTTCAAATGATTCACTCAACTCTACTTGCAGACATGATACTGCTCCAAGATTGTCCGCACACATTGAGATGTTTGACTGTCAGAACTCACTGTGTGCCTCTGCTCTGTGCCCTCTAGGGCAAGGCTTTCTGCAGTCTATATTGGAGTATCACCCACATGTTCCTCTGGCTAGTTAGGTCCTTTCTTCTTCTGCTTGCTCAGCTAGTCAGTCTTTTGCCTCTCTACTCCTCTCGGACATTGTAAAGAGATGCCACGATTGCTGGAAACTGTAGTCTTAGGCTATGTGCCCGTGATGCATAAATGCTCCGGGTTTTTTCTGAGCGTTTCTGCATCTCCCTGGCAGAAAAAACGCATGCGGATTGTACATGCGTTTTTCCTGCCAGGGACAAGCGGAAGTGAAGTGTTCTTCACATGCATTTTCGCATGCAGGTTGTCAAGCGCTTTCCAAGTGATTTTAGCATCACTTGGAAAGTGCTTGACAACTTGGTCACACTATATAAATCCATGCAACCGGCATGGATTTATATAGTGTGACCGAAAGAATAGTAAAAAATAAAAAATAAATATATACTTACCTTCTGATGGCCCCCGGTGTCCTTGTCTTGGCTTGCTGGCAGCTCACGGTAGACTAAAGGACCTGCCGACGTCAGCGGTTGCGTGACCCGTCACATGACTAAATGACATCATGGCTGGTCCTTTTTAGACCATTGCGAGCTGCCGGCAAGCCAAGACGCATCAGTAAGGACACCGGGGGCCATCAGAAGGTAAGTATAATATATAGTTTTTATTTTATTCTTTTTTTTTAACAGGTACTATGGTACCCGGATCCGGAGGAGAGTCTCCTCTTCTCCAAACCCAGGTACCATCCGCACATTGAAACGCATGGAATCCGCATCTGCAGATGCAGTGATGCGGATTCCATGCGGTCCAATGTATGTCAATGGTGGCGAAAATGCAGCGCTTCCGCAAAATAATTGGTAGTGCTGCGGATTTTTCCGCAATGATAATCCGCAGCGGAAATTTCCGCCGCATGTGCACAGCACATGCGGATTATCATTGGGGAACATGGCAGACCTTCTACCAAACATTTTTTAAGCGTTTCTGCAGCAGAATTGTCGCTGCATAAATGCTTAAAAATCGCATAGTGGGCACACAGCCTTAAGCAGTTTAGCAAAAGAAGTAATGAATGTCTGCTGCTGTAAATCTCTGCTTGTCCCCAGCTGCAGCAGCTTCTGTACACCATACTCCGTTTGCAGGGATTATACTAGTATAACCAGCCACTCAGACTGATAGCTGAGTAGCTAACGAGGAAATCCAGCCATGCCTTGGATACATATAGACCTCACAGCCAGCATGTAATACAGGGAGGAGCACTCCTCCTGGAGAAAAATCTAAAATTTGGATTAGGCTGCAAACTGCATATTGGGTTTCTGAAAGTTAATGAAACAGAGGAGATTGCAGACTGAAACTTAGTGCAACTGTATTAACAACATTATCCTCCTACAGTACCTTTCCATTACTTTTTTTAGTGTCTCAATTGTTGCCTCTTCTTCTTTTCTTTCCCTTTATGCATTCCTCAGAGTTTGGCCCTAGGTTCCCTTATCTTCTTTCTATACAATGACCCTATTGGACAAACCATCAGTAAATTAGGCTTTCAGTACCATCTAAATGCTGATGACTTTCACTTTTACACATCTTCTCATGACAACATCCCTACTCTACTATAAAATGCCAGTAATTGTCTGTTTGTTTTCTCTATTATCATGCCATCCCTCTATCTGAAATGTAATCTTTCCAAAGCTGAACTTCTTGCTTTTTCACCCTTTTACTAACCTACATGCAACTGATATTTCCGTTTCTGGCTGTGGCTCTACCATAACTCCCAAGCAATGCGCCAACTGTCTTAGAATTATACAGTATTTGATTCCGATCTATTTTTCACTACCTATATCTTATCACTCAGATGTTCATATCACTTGTACCTCAAAATTATCTCCAACCTTTTCTTTTCTTTGAAACTGCAAAAACGCTGACTGATTCATTTTTGCCTGGACTACCACAACTCACTGTTAATTGCTATCCCTTTACTAATCTCTTCACTCTCCAATCTATATTTTAATGCAGCAGGTTTATATCTCTGTCCAGCTGCTACATCAATACCTTCATCCTGGGCCAGTTACTACACTAGTTGCCCATCCACTACAGCATACAAAATAAACTCATCACTCATTTACAAAACTTTTGAGAAAGTTGCACCACCTTGCAACTCTTCCCTCATCTCTTTCTGCCACCCTACCCAATCTGCTAATGATCTCAGATTAACATCTTCCATAATCCAAACCTCCCACTATCATCTCTAAGAATTTCTGCATGCTGCACCAATACCCTGGCATGCACTATCCCAAACATTCTGGTTTATTACATAGTTTTAAACATGCCCTAAAAACACTTCTTTTGACAGGCCAATCACATCACGTCACTTATCTAACTGTTCGTAGTTATCCCTTCCTACATATTCCTCAGAATTTGGTAGTTTCTTTCATCCGTTCCAATACACAACATGCTGTCAATAGCACTCTGTATCTGGACATACTGTACATATATTGGCTGGTGACTGGTTTATGCAGCTTTACATGAATACTAGAGATAATCAAATCTTTTGAAACTCTAATTTGTCAGTTTCATTAAAGTTTTAAAAATTTTTTATTTCAGCTAATCTTTTTGCCATAAATCACAAGTACTGCAAATTGCCTGGAAAAGATGTGTAACAGTTTGAGGTCTTCTAGGACTGGATTGAACCCCTTTAGAACTCTTCTGCACCAACACACAGCTTTAAAAATATCAAAATGACCTCTACATAACAGGCTATGAGTAAACCCATTACAACCAGTAATAACCAATAACCTGTTTAGAAACACACTGCACTTAAAAGACTGTTTATGCTTTTAAAATTGTAAAAATGTTCCAAAAATTATCCCTTTTGGAGCGTAGATGCCTGTCTTCTGGTGTTTATACAAAAACAGTGCACACAGTAGGAGCCATGGCTTTTTTAAGAAGCAATGGTCCAATTACTTTCTGTTTAGGGAATAGAAAAAGATTAGTTGTTTGATAAAAGAAGAAGCTACATAACTTTTTAGGAAATTATCATAATGTCCACATCAATCAAATAATGGCACTTAAGATTAACTATTTCTACAACTATTCCAGTTTACTGGTACTTAACTAGAATGATGAAGAGATACATTGGAATTTTAAAAAACATAATTTTTTATTAGAAATAGTAAAATCAGTACACTAAAACAGGAAGTGCCTAAAAAAAGGGGTCGCTAAAAATACTAATAGAAATTAAGAAGGTACACTCAATTGCAAACACCACCGTAAGGGCATGAAGTATATTTTGTTAAAGTGAAAACAGTCTAGTGCAACAAGTCAGCAACAGTACAGTATAGCTATAAAACACAGTGAACAGGCAAGAGATGTGGGGCTGGCATGTTTGACTACCAGCAGTTGTAGTGGCAGAAGTCACACACTATAGAATATGATGTGGCAAGGAGAGTCGGGTAGTGAGAGGCCAACTCTTGCAGCCCTGGCAGCATACAACTGTAGAACTCAATGTATAGGCAGCTGGATACTACAATAAATCTAATCATTTGAATCAGCCATAGGTGAATGAAAATTGGTATTGATCCATGCTTCATTTTGACAAATGTACAGTCTAAGATTGATTGAGATGAGGAGATAGGAGTTTAAACTGGTTTTAATTTTCGGATGGGTGTTTTGCAACTACCTTTTTTCTTGCCAACCTTATCTGTTGATCAATAGTGGACAAAAGTATTTGAAGTAAATGGATTGAGATTTTTTTTGTAACTTTACTATAGAACTATGTAACAATACAGAAAACTCTTAAAGATGCTTTGAGCAATACTTTTAGCCATGTAGGGTTTTGAAGGACTCCTGAAATATTTCTTTACACCTGTGACCATGCCAACTTGAGTCTTGGATTCCTCTGTGATTGACAATTTCCCATGACATTCAGGATAGCAATCTAAAGAATATTGGGCATTTGTTCTATTATCTATGCCTTCAAATATGAAAGGTATTCATGAAAAAAATATTGTAAAAGTGAATCCTCTGTTCCCAGGGAAACATACTGAAAAGGTTAAACAATCAAGGTCATCGCTTGCATAGACTGATTGTGTTATTTAATTAGCATAAATTTACAATGTATAAAAGGTACAAAGCATGCATATTGTTGCTTATAGATTTGTTAGAGTCACGTCTTATATTACGAAAAAAATAGAATAACTATCATGGTTGACAATGAAAATTTGCATTGTTTATCTTGTGTAAATGACTATGCCTATCATCAGACTAAAAATAATGAACTCTTCTTACCTCTGACTTAGGGACATAAACGGAATTCATCTACATTCTCAAAAAAATACATAAGAGGAACTTATTTACATTTCATAGCCCCTTTTTCTCTTTTTTCTTTTATTTTTTTTCCTTCATTTTGAATTTGCATTTATAATCTTCCTATCAATTTATTTATGTTGTTATTCAACTGGAACAACCTTTGTCTTGGGATGAGGCAATGATAAAAACTCATTATAACATCACGATGTGTTTAATACTAAACCTCAATTGTGCAAGAGAGATCTATCACAAAATGCATAGTGTTTTTCCCAAAAAAGTAAAATATTTTGGTATTGACAATAAAGTATTTTTTTGCATGTTTCACAATTCTAAAAATATATTTAATATAAAGACTACAATAAAGAAAGTATCAGGAAATGCCAACTTTCATTCACTTTGGCACCAAAAATGTCTGACACGTTTCAGAAGTAAACTTCCTTAGCTATGAATAAGGAAATTAACTTCCGAAATGCGCCAGATGTTTGAGAATCTGTGTTCAGTGGTTTTAGCACATTTGGAAAAAAGCTACAGTAAACATGGATTCTTCTCAACAAGAATGAAATGCTGGCTTTTCTCTTAAATGATTATATCGACACGCTCTGCTCAAGCTGCCAAGCACCATGGATGAAGCCATTACAGGTGCCATGAGCTGTTGGTTTTCCTATGTTGGACAAAATATCAGAATTACAAAAAGGCTAAACAAGTATGGCTTGTAAGAAAGGTTTGCCAGAAAAAAAGACTTATCTTTCTAAAAAGAACATGGCAGCACAAAGAAAGTTTGCAAAACTGCAAGTCTTCTGGAACAATGTTATTTGGACAGGAGATGTTTGGCCATAGTGCTCTGCACCAGGAAGGCAAAAACTAAACACAGAATATTAGCACAAACACTACAAATCAACTGTCAAACACAGTGGTGGAGCAGGTTTGATTTGGCCATATTTTGCAGAACAGGACCCGGTTATCTTGCATTCATTGAAATGCTCATGAACTACTCTGTATTCCAAAGTATTCTAGAGTCAAAGATGAAGTTGTCTATCTAGAAGATATAGCTTGTCTGAAACATGGTGGTACAACTGGACAATGATCCAAAGCACGCCAGCAAATGTACATCAGAATAACTGAAAAAGGAAAGAGTTAAGGTGTTGCTGTAAGGGTCATGGACTGTACTATTGTGCTCCTACCACTCAATACACCAATCGCGTGGTATTGTAATGTAAACTATGTCTGATGGTTTTAGATATATATTGTGTAGCTATGTAATATTATATGAATTGCAATGTATTGTGATGTAGAGTGTGATAAGATAATGTTTAATGTAGCATATGGTCATTCAGGATAAGAGATAGTATAGGGCTTAAGACATGGCATAGGCAGGATAAGGATAAGGTAGTTGACAGTAGTTAGATAGAGACATTAGGGAGAGATAAGACTAATGTTTGGGCACACAGTGGGAGGGATTAGGTAGGAAGGCAGTAGGGATCTTCCTGATAGTGAGATAGGGCCAGCATCACGTTCGTTCATGTAGGAAGCCAGAGCTGGAAAGCAAGGAAAGTACACAGTGTTCTGGGCAGTACAAGGCCTTACTATTATTCCCTCGACGAATATACTCCTGTAACATCTGGAGTTCAAGGCTCGATTCTAGTGCTATGACAAGCACTTTAACCTCTTCCGTACAGAGGAAGATTGACATGGAGACGTGTGGGAGAAGTTATGGACCTTGGACATGCTGCGGGACTGGACTGGGAATCCTTGGGACTGACAGAAGCAAGGCCAGCAGGGAGAGGCCATGTAGAACGGAAGGAAAATCTGGAGGTGCATTATTCTGTGGATACAAGGAATGAAAAGTTTTGTCCCCGAGACTACGAGTTGCAATATTTTGTGTTAAGACTGTTGAGAAAAATTCTTTGTGATGAAACAAACTGGGTGTCCCCTGATCCATGTGCGGTGACTCCTGAAACTGAAGACCTGGAGACAGCTGAGGCCTGCAGTTTACAAGTGAATGCAATGCGCCCCACACATAACAACACTTTTAATTGGGGACACACATTTCTTGTAAAGTGCCAGGGCAACATAGAGCAGTAACTTGCCCATGACCAGGGCAATTGCCAGATTTGCTGGTATCTGCACTGGGCTGCTCTGTCACTTGATGTCTCCTGGTATCTTCCACTGCAGAGGGATCAACACAGCACCCCTTCTCCCAGGAGTCCCACATGGCTTCCTTTTCTTCACATTCACGTTATGAATGTGAAGGGTGAAAGAGGAGATGATGCCTCAGCCAGTCAGCATGATCATTACCTAAGGCCAACCAGCCTTGCAGGAGCAGGCTGAGGTACGTAGCTTCCACACACCGAAGAGCAGCATCACATTAGTGCAGGAACCTTCCCGAGTCGAGCTGGTGAGAAGGATTTTTTCCCAGTGTGCGCCATTGTGGTGGGACCCCTCCAACTCTGGGACCTAGTGCAACTGCACCAGCGATATGTCCACCCCTGCCATTACTGATCCCTGTGGCACCCAACTGTTAACTTTGACCCAATCTGAGTGTGTTCCATTAATAACCACTTTCTGTTTCCTATCATTGAGCCAGTTATTAACCTAGTTACACATATTTTCCCCTTGTCCCATTGCTCTCATTTTATGTGCCAACCTTTTGAGTGGCACCATATCAAATGCCTTTGAAAAGTCCATATACACAACATCCACTGTGTTTTCCTGGTCCAATCCAACACGTCATCATAGAATCTGATCAGATTAGTTTGCTGGACAGATCACTCATAAACACATGTTTGTTGATATTGGGAAATTGGGTTATTCTTATTGAGATACTCCAGGATAGCATCTCTTAGAAAACCCTCAAATTTGTTACCCACAGTACAGGTTAAACTTATCAGCCTATAAATTTCAGACTCAGATGTTGTCCTCTTCTTGAATATTGGTACCACATTTGCTGTGCGTCTCTAACGAGACCAGAAGGCATGGGTACCAGGTACAGGAGGGTGAAGACAATGACAAGGTCAGATTGTCTGAGGTCAGGGCAGGCAGCACAGCTTCAGGATACGTAGCCAAAGTCAGGAGCAGAGAGGTCAGACAGGATGGGGATATGAGCCTGATGAAAAACAGGAAAAACAAAATACACATGAACTAAAAGGACACTAGCAGAACAAACTGACTAGAAACCAACGTTTGTGCCAAGAGTTGTGAGAGGAGGTGCCTAATATAAACCCTGCTTGCACAGGATAGGCCAAGGAACCTAATCTCTGCAGGACAAAACAGGGTTAAATTTCTCACCCCCCTAAAGCCAAATGGAAACAGACTCATATGCAGTAGTGCTGCAAGAGGCCAAACTCAGCGAGCTGGCCTAACACAAAGAGAAGCCACTAGGTGACAACGTTGAGTGGGGCGGCGCTGAGGAGGCATACCATTTACCACCATGACAGCGGAAGTCCTGTGAATCAAACCTTGTTATAATAGAATCCTTGAATAATACAAATAGTGGTCTGTCTGTCACGGTACTTAAAGAAGCATTCACATCAAAGTTTTTATACTCTTACTCTATTACAATCATCATATTATATAGCACTGTGTACTTTTAATTGCTCATTTTGACTTTCTACCCAGTTAATTATTCTCTTTTCTCTGATCTATGTAGAAGCAGGAAGTCCCTTGTCCCTGCA
Organism: Phyllobates terribilis; assembly: GCF_046119375.1. Taxonomy (NCBI): domain Eukaryota; kingdom Metazoa; phylum Chordata; class Amphibia; order Anura; family Dendrobatidae; genus Phyllobates; species Phyllobates terribilis. The sequence goes on from NW_027362773.1 coordinate 51,686,533, forward strand.
TGAATCATTCCCATCTTCAACTCCTGACCCAGCTGTTCATCCTCCCCCCACCATAGACTTTTGTAGTGACATATTATTTGTGCAGAGAAAATGTACCTCCTGTTTCTACATAGAGCTTAAAAGGAATAAGCTAGTCAGTTTTTAATCACAAACCTAATGGAAAACAGAAGAATTAGCTGGATTGAAGAGCACAATGAGCAATTGTAAGTACACAGTGCTATATAATATGATGATTGCAATCAATTAAGAGAAAAAAACCTTTGATGGGAGGAGTGCTTCTTTAATGCCTGCAACACTCAGGGGTGAATGTCATCCGGATCTTTTGATATGTCTACTTTAGTGATTTTGCGGCACCGCTGTACTTCCTGCTTGGTTATGGAGGTGACATTTAATGGAAAATTTATGGTATCCCTGATTATGTCATCTGTCATGGGATTTTGTTGTGTACATACTCTAGAGAAGAAGGTGTTTAGCAGATTGGCTTTTTTCTCATCCTCATCCACCATTTCTCCCAGATTAATTTGAGGGGGCCAAGACTATCATTTTTGAATTTCTTACTTTTTATTAGAGATGAGCAAACATGTTCGGTAAATGTTTCTTTTTTTAAGCTTGGCATTAGAGATGAGCGTTGTTCTACTCGAACTGTTCGCCAATCTCAAATTCGAGCTGTTTTGGGTGGTGTTCGAGCCGTTTGGCGAACACGAACGATTTGAGAAAAATTCGGCTGTTCGAGGTTATGTTCGATAACTGTTCGTGCACCAAAATCATAACTGGATTTTTTCTCAGTAATGATGAAAATTAATGTTAATACGCAGTTTGAGTGTACAGCGGGGTGGGGGGAGGGGCAGGGGATGGATCTCTGCAGGAATAATGAAGATCTCCATTTTTTTTTCTCTTTCCCGCATTTACAGTGGGGAGGTGCAATCTGTCAGCCTATCAGCAGCGCACACACGGAGCGAAGTGCTTTTTTTCACACAAGCAAGGGCATGTGTCATTGGCAGTGTATGTCACATGTCCTTGCCCTATAAGACGAAGCCATTTTCCCCGTCGCCACCATTTTCTCACTGCTGCAGCTACGTGTTAGACGGCACCGCTGTTGCTGTGTGCGCTATACCTTGTTAATTTCAAGCCAATTTTCGCACAAATATACAGATAGCTTGGGAGTAGGGAATAGTTGTGATTGCAGTCCTTTTAAGGACTAGGTTACAGCATTTCCTACGACTTTTATCATTCAGGTATGTGCTCTTAAATAGATAGATTGTGGGAGTAAACACTAAATGTAATTGCAGTCCTTTTCAGGACTAGGTTACATCAGTTCCTATCAGTTTTTGCCAGGCAGGTCTGTGCCAGTGCTGTGCAAGTTTTTTTCACAGCATTTGGCTGAATCTAGCAAAGCTAATCCTTTTTGGCCTATTGCAGAGTGTGTTAGTCAGTGGAGTAGCCTATCTGTGTTGCAAGATATACCACCTGTGTATAGAATACCAATTTTTTTACTGCACCTAGTGAAGTAAAATCTTTTGGGCATAGCATCATTCTATTAGTCCATCTATACTGACCTCCATCAGGTTGCAAATTGAATATAATTTTTTTCTGCATCTAGCTCTGAAAAAATATTTGGGCTTCTAGCAGTGTGTGGGACTTGTTCTATTAGTCCATCTATACTGACATCCATCAGGTTGCAAACTGAATATAATTTTTTTCTGCATCTAGCTCTGAAAAAATATTTGGCCTTCTAGCAGTGTGTGAGACTTTCTCTATTAGTCCATTTATGCTGACCTCCATCAGGTTGCAAATTCAAAATAATTTTTTGTCTGCATCTAGCTCTGAAAAAATATTTGGCCTTCTAGCAGTGTGTGGGACTTTCTCTATTAGTCCATCTATACTGACCTCCATCAGGCTGCAAATTAAAAATAATTTTTATCTGCATCTACCTCTGAAAAAATATTTGGCCTTCTAGCTGTGTGTGGGACTTGTTCTATTAGTCCATCTATGCTGACCTCCATCAGGTTGCAAACTGAATATAATTTTTTTCTGCATCTAGCTCTGAAAAAATATTTGGCCTTCTAGCAGTGTATGGGACTTTCTCTATTAGTCCATCTATTCTGACCTCCATCAGGTTGCAAATTAAAAATAATTTATATCTGAATCTAGCTCTGAAAAAATATTTGGCCTTCTAGCAGTGTGTGGGACTTTCTCTATTAGTCCATCTATACTGACCTCCAAAAGGTTGCAAATTAAAAATAATTTTTATCTGCATCTACCTCTGAAAAAATATTTGGCCTTCTAGCTGTGTGTGGGACTTTCTCTATTAGTCCATCTATACTGACCTCCATCAGGTTGCAAATTCAAAATTATTTTTTGTCTGCATCTAGCTCTGAAAAAATATTTGGCCTTCTAGCAGTGTGTGGGACTTTCTCTATTAGTCCATCTATACTGACCTCCATCAGGTTGCAAATTAAAAATAATTTATATCTGCATCTAGCTCTGAAAAAATATTTGGCCTTCTAGCAGTGTGTGGGACTTTCTCTATTAGTCCATCTATACTGACCTCCATCAGGCTGCAAATTAAAAATAATTTTTATCTGCATCTACCTCTGAAAAAATATTTGGCCTTCTAGCTGTGTGTGGGACTTGTTCTATTAGTCCATCTATACTGACCTCCATCAGGTTGCAAACTGAATATAATTTTTTTCTGCATCTAGCTCTGAAAAAATATTTGGCCTTCTAGCAGTGTATGGGACTTTCTCTATTAGTCCATCTATACTGACCTCCATCAGGTTGCAAATTAAAAATAATTTATATCTGCATCTAGCTCTGAAAAAATATTTGGCCTTCTAGCAGTGTGTGGGACTTTCTCTATTAGTCCATCTATACTGACCTCCATCAGGTTGCAAATTCAAAATAATTTTTTGTCTGCATCTAGCTCTGAAAAAATATTTGGCCTTCTAGCAGTGTGTGGGACTTTCTCTATTAGTCCATCTATACTGACCTCCATCAGGTTGCAAACTGAATATATTTTTTTCTGCATCTACCTCTGAAAAAATATTGGGCTTCTAGCTGTGTGTGGGACTTGTTCTATTAGTCCATCTATACTGACCTCCATCAGGTTGCAAATTGAATATAATTTTTTTCTGCATCTAACCCAGCCAATAGTTTTGGCCTAATACCACAGTTTGGCCACTCAGCTCTGCTCGGTTCCCATCCATTGTTTTTTTGTGCAAACAACTCCAGAGTTGTGAATTAGTTAACCACCAAAATGAGTGGAAAAAGGCCTGCTGCTGGTGGAAAGGGGAATAGGCGTGTTGGGAAGGGGAAAAAAGGTTGTGTCCGTGGGGTAGGTGCAGAAGAAAGACCATCTTCCAGCCAAACTAAAATGTCTACTTCTTTTAGCGGACAATGTGATAAGATCCCTTTCTTACGGCCATGCCAATCGCTACAAATTCCAGATTAGGCACAAAAACAGCAGGTGCTTCAACGGATATCAAGAGCTCCTTTAAGTGGGCTCTCCTCCACATCAACTTCAACATCACAAATACTCCAGTCCTCAAAGGTGTCACCCCAATCGCACTTGCTTCCTCACAGCTCCCAAATCTCCAGCTGCCCGTCTGAGTATGAGGTAGAACAGATGGTTGAGTCTGCAGAGCTGTTTACTCATACTATAGCCTGGGAATCAGAGGTCGACTCCAGCGCTTCTGTGAATCCAGACGAGGAAATGATCTGCACTGATGCCCAGAATCTTTATGAGTTGGATCCAGGACCAGACGCAGAAGGTTCTGACCATAATATAGACCCTCATTCCCAAACTGTAACTCCTGTTAGTGGAGACGATGATGAGACTCAAATACCTGATTGGAGCGACAACTTTAGTTTTTTGTCAGGGCAGGAACAGGTTGGCTCTGAGGACGACGGGTGTGATAACGCACAGGGTGATGATGATGAGGTTGGAGATCCCACTTACTGTCAACCCACAGTCAGCCAAGAGATGAGGTCAGCAGAGGAGGTGGAGGAAGATGCTAGTGACGACGAGGTCAGGTTGTGCCTTCCTGGACAGAGACGTATTACTGGAAGCATGTCAACAACTGCATCCTCAAACACAACTCTGCCTCTCACCACAAGTCGTGGTGGCTCTTCAGGTCGCATGGGTGCTAAGCCTTGCATAGCCTGGGCATTTTTTCAGATCGATAAAGATGACCCAACTCGTGTTATCTGTAACATTTGTCAGCAAAAGCTAAGTAGAGGCCAAAAAATACATAGTTTGAGTACTTCATGCATGAACCGGCACATGGACATGAAGCATAAGTTGCAGTGGGAAGCTCAGTGTGCTACAATGCGGCCTAGCCGGCCGGGCCAACCACCGTCTGCCATATCTTGTGCATCCGCGGCCTCTTCATCCTCTGTGACTGGGGGGACAGCAGTCACACCTGTTTTGGGGCGCAGACCTGCCACCTCTTTACCCGCAACAGCCAGCGTGATTGGCAGGTCATCATTTTCTTTGGAGGTGGTAACACCAGCTGGTGTTGAGCGCTGTCCGACATCGATAGCACCACCTTTGGATCAAGGCAACCTAACATGTCCGCCTGCATCTTCCTCACAGACCGGCAGTTTGCCGGGGACACCCTTATCAACCTCGTCTAAGCACAATAGCCAGCCCTCGGTCCCTCAGATGTGGACAAGTAAAAGACCATTTCCTCCTAGCCATGAGAAAGCTAAGAGGTTGAATTTCACCATCTGCAAGCTCTTGGCTACAGAAATGCTGCCTTTCCGCCTGGTGGACACAGAGGATTTTCGAGACCTTATGTCCGTCGCAGTGCCCCAGTACCAGATGCCCAATCGGCACTACTTCTCAAAGAAAGGTGTGCCTGCGCTCCACCAGCATGTCGCACACAACATCACCGCTTCTTTGAGAAACTCTGTGTGTGACAGGGTGCATTTCACCACAGACACTTGGACGAGTAGGCATGGACAGGGGCGTTACATGTCGCTGACTGGGCACTGGGTAACTATGGTGACAGCAGGACAAGGGGCTGCTGTCCAAGTCTTGCCGTCCCCACGAGTTGTGCGTCAATCCTCTTTATGTCAAAGTTCCTCCACTGCTTCTGCCTCCTCAACCTCCTCTCGGTCTTCCACCTGCACCCAAAGCCTGTCTGGTCATGCCACAAGCTTTCTAACTGCGCAGAAGGGATCCTGCACACCTCCTTACTATGCTGGCAGTGGGGCTCAACGTCATCAGGCGGTTTTTACTTTGAAATGTCTGGGAAATGTGAGTCACACAGCTGAGGAGTTGTGGTCAGCTCTGGAGAACCAATTTCATGAATGGTTGTCTCCACTGGACCTGAAACCAGGGAAGGCCGTGTGCGACAATGCTGCAAACCTGGGTGCGGCCCTTCGCCGGGGCAATGTCACACATGTGCCTTGTATGGCTCACGTGTTGAACCTGGTTGTCCAGCAATTTTTAGCCCACTATCCCAGACTAGATGGCCTTCTGCAGAGGGCACGGTCGCTGTGTGCTCACTTCCGCCGTTCGCATCCCGCAGCTCAGAGACTTACATCTCTACAGAAGTCGTTGGGCCTGCCACTTCACCGGCTAAAATGCGATGTGCCTACCCGGTGGAATTCAACTCTGCACATGTTGCAGCGACTGTGGCAGCACCGACAAGCCCTGGTGCAATACGTTCTGACGTATAACCTGGGCCAACGAGATCCAGAGGTGGGGCAAATCACGCTGGAGGAGTGGTCTCAGATCAGGGACCTATGCACCCTTCTGCACAGTTTTGAAATGGCGACGAAGATGTTTAGTGCTGACGATGCCATTATCAGCATGACTATTCCGGTGATTTACATGCTGGAGCACATGTTAAACAGAATTCGGAGTCAGGTGGTGGCACAAGAGGAGGTGGAGGAAGCAGAGGAGGAGGAGTTGTATGCGGAAGGGCTAACATCTGCAAGGTCCAGACAGTCGGCAGCACCAAGGCGGCAGGCATGTGAGGGTGGGGGAGATGGTTTTTCCAGGGTGCATGGTAGCAGCCCAACTAGTGAGGAAGGTGCAGGAGCCCAGGAAGAAGTGGAGGACGAACTGATGGAAGACTCATCAGATGAGGGAGACCTTGATCACATTTCTGTTGTGCGAGGTTGGGGGGAGAGGACAGAGGAAGGAAGCATGATTGTTACCTCGCCACCAACACAACAGGGACTTGGTGCTCCTGGATGCGCAACACACATGAGTGCCTTCTTGCTGCACTACCTGCAACATGACCCTCGAATTGTGAGAATTAGAAATAATCCTGACTACTGTGTTGCCACACTGTTAGATCCCCGGTACAAAAGTAAATTTGCAGAAATTATTCCTGCCATAGAAAGGGATGCACGCATGCAGGAGTATCAGCAGAGACTGTTGCAGAATCTTACATGTGCTTTTCCACAAAACACCAGTGGTGCACGTAGTGAATCTCACAGTTCCAACTTGCCAACCGTGGGACCGTCAAGTGTTCAGCACTCAAACCGTAACAGAACCACAGTATCTGCTGGTAACATCAATTTTGCGGAATCATTTCACCACTTTTTTAGCCCATCCTTTGCAAGGCCACAGGAGACAAGAAGTCTGACACATAGTCAACGCCTAGAGACGATGGTACAGGAGTATCTCCAAGTAAACATTGAAGCCATGACTGTGTCACTGGACCCTTGCTCTTTTTGGGCTTCCAATCTGGATAAATGGCCGGAGCTAGCCACTTACGCCTTGGAGATCTTGTCATGCCCCGCAGCCAGCGTTCTGTCTGAACGTGTGTTCAGCGCTGCTGGTGGTGTGCTGACAGATAAGCGCACGCGGCTCTCCACTGATAATGTAGACAGACTCACGTTCATAAAGATGAACAAATCATGGATCCGAAACGACTTTTCTACCCCTGTGTCATCCTGGGGAGAGTAAAAGCTTGATGATTGGTTAAAATCACCCTACCAACCGTTTTAAGCTTTCAAATTACTTATCATGTTTATCTGTATCTTGGCTGGAAAATAATTTGGGCTTTGTAGCAGTGTGCAGCACTGATCCTATTAGGCCATCTATACTAAGCTCCACCAGATTTAAAATTAATAATAATTTTTAGCTGCATCTAGCCCGGAAAATAATTTTGGGGCTCCGAGATGCGCAAGACACATAAGTGCCTTCTTGCTGCACTACCTGCAACATGACCCTCATATTGTCAGAATTCGAAGTAATCATGACTACTGGGTTGCCACACTCTTAGATCCCCCAAACTTTTCGATCAACCTTTTCATTTTAATAAAGACCAAAAAAATGGTCATTTTTGAAATTATAAGCATTAACAGGTTATTAGAAACTGAAATCAAACAGTTTTCAACTCAAAACTTTATTCTAGGTGATGTTACATTTTCACATAGGACCCCTTGCTCGAAAGGAGCTTCTGAACTCTCTCGTCCATTGAATTTGTCAGGTTTTGGATGGTTTCTGCTTCAATTGTTTTGCATGAGGACAGAATACCCTCCCAGAGGTGTTGCTTAGATGTGAACTGCCTCCCGCCATCATAGACACTCCTTTTGATGATGCTCCAGAAGTTCTGAATGGGGTAGAGGTCAGGGGAGCATAAGTTTGTCCCCTTTTATGCCCATATCAGCCAGAGATGCAGATGTTTTATGTGCAGCATGAGATGGTGCATTATCATGCAAAAAAATGATCTTGCTGTGAAATACACGGTTCTTCTTCTTGAACCATGGCAGGAAGTGCTGTTTGAGAAAATCCACATACATTATGGAGTTCATCTTTAGCGCCTTCAGGGATCCTAAAGGGGCCGACAATCTCTCTCCCCATGATTCCAGCCCAAAACATTACTCCACCTCCTCCTTGTTGGAGCTGTAGCCGTGTTTGCGTGGGGTGTCCATCAACCAGCCATCCTCCACTCCATCCATCTGGACCATCGAGCGCTGCACGGCACTCATCCATGAACAAAACAGTTTTGAAATCAGTCTTCATGTAATGTTTGGCCCACTGGAGCCGTTTCTGCTTGTGTGAAGTGGATAGAGGAGGTCGACAGGATGGCATATGCACAGCTGCAAACCTCTGAAGGACCCTGCATCTTGTTGTTCGGGGGATGTTGGAGGCACCAGCAGCTTCAAAAACTTGTCTGCTGCTATGACAAGGCTTTTTTGCCGCTGCTCTTTTAACCTGACGTAATTGCCTGTAGGAAAGAGTCCTCAATTTGCCCTTATCAGCACGCACACGTGTGTACTGTGAATCAGCTACATACTTCTTGATTGCCAAGACATTTCATCCTGATCATCGCACAATGTTGATTGTAGTCATGCCTTGACCTAAACACTCCACAATTTGTTGCTTCTCAGCAGCCGACACATCCTTTTTCTTTCCCATTTTGGCAGAAAATGTAGGCTGCTTAATAATGTGAGACAGCCTTCTTAAGTAGTCTTGCCTTTCATTGGACACACCTGCCAAACTAATTAGCACAGGTGTCTGCAATTGCTTACAGTGATATAAAGAGCCCTGACACACATCACCATCAATGAGTTTAACTGACAAACAAACAAATTCTTCCCTTATCACTCCTAAACACTTTTTGCATAATAATTTGGAACACAGTGTACATGTGCTTTTCCACAAAACACCAGTGGTTCACGTAGTGAATCTTACAGTTCTAACTTGCCAACCGTGGTCTGTATGGAGTTGTTCAATAAAGGGCCCAAAATTAAGATAACATAGATGGGAGAGGTCTCTATGAATAGGAATTCCTAAGTATTTGATACCCTGTGAGAGCCAGGCAAAGGGAAAGTTGGACTGGATGGAATCCTATATGGATTTGGGGAGGGAGACATCGAGGGCCTCAGACTTCGCTGCATTGATTTTAAAATTTGACCATGTGACAAAGTGATCTATTTCAGCCATAACAGCATGGATGGATATATGTGATTGAGTGATATATACTAGGACAATCATCAGCAAATAGAGAGCACTTGTACTCGGTGCCTCCCATCTCAATCCACCTAATATTGGGGTTATGGCGAATTGATGAGAGCAGGTGCTCCGTCACTAGGATGTATAAGAGAGGGGACAGAGGACATCCCTGCCTTGTCCTATTGGTGATTGTGAAAGGTGATGAAAATGTTCTGATGCACCCCCTGGGCCTTGGGACACCCGGAGCCGGACCCTTTTTGGTGGATGCTGGTGGTTGTAATCTTCATGGCGGTGACCCGGTTCCGTGGCTCAGGGTGGTCAAACCAGTGGCGGAACTATTTATGTGGTTTTGATGTTTAAATGTCCGACTACGCCACCCGTGGATTGCAGTCAGAGTGAACCGCCGCTGCAGGGCAGACCGCTGAGGCTGGAGTTGTGGGTGCAGCAGAGTGTAGCATAACTCCCCATGGGAGGAGTATAGCCTCAGGGCAGTGTATGCGGAGGATGGGGGTGATGGTGCAGGGCAGCAGCAGTAACGACACGGAGTCAGTGATGCAGTCCAGGGCCTTTACTCACAGTTCTTATTATCCAGACCACGTCTGCAGGTAACGGCTGCCCACGTCGTACTGTGATCACCAGGTGAGGGGCTCAGACAACTCCCAGATAACTTTGGAGCGCTTCACAGGACCCCCTTTGTGTGTCCTTTGTCTGGCCTTTCTTACCAACCCTTCTGTCCGGCTGCCTCGGGCCTCCTCTTGGTAAACTTGGCGCCAGTTTCCCTGACCCTATGTGCTGCTCTCCTAGCGGGTGTAGCGAGGGGCTGCGCCACATAAAATGTCACAGCCTCCGGTTTCTAGCTGAGGGTCTTTTCCTGCCTCCACTAGTTTCGGGGACCGGTCTCCCCCTTTGGCCAGACCCCTCCACGCAGGTGGATTCGGGCGTGCGGTGGCGACTCGCCCGTCCGCACCCCTGGGATCCCTTCGTTCCTCGTTCCTGGAGCCTTCTCCGCTCCTCTTCCTTCCTTCTCCCTCTTCCAGGCCTGGGCCTCTGTTACTAGGCCCGCCTCTGGAGCAGAGCTCATGCAGAGCCCCTGCTCCCTGCCACTTCTGCTCAGACTTCTCTGCACTGAACTAAGATGGTGCCCACCTTTTATACTCCCTTCTCAATGCACCCAGGAACTTCTTCCTCCCTGCTCCTGCACTACAGGGTCCCCCTTCCTCAGTGTTCCCTCTCCCCACTCCAGCCAGGGACAGGGACTGTCGTGCCCATCTCAGGGGCATATTGGTCGCCCTGCCCTACGGCAATGTGGTGTAATGCATGCAGGTGTCAGGTCCTGATCCACACTCCATCTTTACCTGAGAGTGAGATATCACACCTCTGGGTGAGGTGCAATACCTCTGTAGCAACCAAGCCCTCAGGGTGCTACAGTTCCATTTATCTTCAGCCTAGGTGACGTATTGTGATATAGGGCCGTGATTTTGGCTATAAAAGGGTCCCCTAGACCCCTACCCCAAGCTTTTTAAGAGAATCATATATGGCGTGCCAGGAGACTCTATGGAATGCTTTCTCAGCATCCAACGAGAGTATCTAATTACAAATTTTTAACTGCATCTAGCCCAGGAAATACTTTGTGTCTAGTAGCAGTGTCTGCTAGTCAGCGGATTATCCCGGCTGTTAAGCAAGCTACACCACCTGTAGTTTGGACACTTAATTTTTTCAAAGGAAATGCTTCGAGACCATGGGATACTCAGTGAAGAGCATCAGGAGGCACCCCAAGGCATAGGGGCTGGGACTGGCAGTAGGATGCCTTGCGGTGGACAGCCGAACTCTATCCTTATAAAAGCTTTTTAACTGCAGCAGCTTTAGTGGACGCTACTGGAGCTGGAATTACGCGGCTGCTGGCATGAGACTTGCCCTCCAATAGATCCTTGTAAATGGATTTAAAGTGTATTCATTCAAATTAGAGAGACAATTTAAATTAAAAAGCTTAGAGCTGCCTCCACCACAGGTGGGCTCGCTCGACCCACCAGCGGACAGGCACCAGTATTGGGAGAGGGGGGCTGGCCGTCAGGGTTCACCGCGGCTCTGGCACAAACCCGGCGACATGGAGGTGGCACGGGCAGGAGCGGACTGAACGTGTCGGCTTCACACTTTTTGGATTTTAGAAGGGCATGACATGCCTATATCTGTGTCTCCCCCTCCTTTTACTCCTCCACCTCTTTTCTTTTCGCATGACTATATGTACTTGTCACTTTTCCATTTGTTAGTTGTGTCTTCTGAGCAGTTTGTCAGCTTTTGGACAGCTTTGAAGGTGTTTTCTATGTGTTTCTATGTGTTTTTGTTTGCCTGCCATTGGTTTTAACGGTGTTCGAAGGTGTTCGACGAACAGTTCGACGAACAGTTCGGCGAACACACGGGTGTTCGACGAAACGAACCGAACTCGAACTCGAACACTACGGGGGTGGCTCAACACTACTTGGCATGAACATTGCTCATTCGGATGGATGCGCCATTTCTGGGGCAGCTGAGGGTTTATATTATTAGCTTTGGAGGGGGCCAGGATCCATGGGCCCTTACCTGGCTATTACTAATATCTAGAGATGAGCGGTGTTCGAATCGAACTGTTCGCCAATCTCAAATTCGAGCTGTTTTGGGCGGTGTTCGAGCCGTTCGACGAACCCGAACGATTTGAAAAAAATCCGGCAGTTCGAGGTTATGTTCGATAACTGTTCATGCACCCAAATCGTAACTGGATTTTTTCACAGTAATGCTGATAATCAATGTTAATACACAGTTTGAGTGTACAGCGGGGGGGGGGGGCATGGGATGGATTTCTGCAGAAATAATGAAGATCTCCATTTTTTTTTTCTCTTTCCCGCATTTACAGTGGGGAGGTGCAGTCTGTCAGCCTATCAGCAGTGCACACACGGAACGAAGTGCTTTTTTTCACACAAGCAAGGGCATGTGTCATTGGCTGTGTATGTCACATGTCCTTGCCCTATAAGACCCAGCCATTTTCCCCGTCGCCACCATTTTCTCACTGCTGCAGCTGAGTGTTAGACTGCACTGCTGCTGCTGTTAGCGCTATATTGTGTAACTGAATTGCAAGCGAATTTTCTCTTAAATAGACAGAAAGGTTTAGGGAGTAGGGACTAGTTTGTAATTGCAGCCCTTTTGAGGGCTAGGTTACATCAGTTCCTATCACTTTTTGCCAGGCAGGTCTGTTTTACTGCTGTGTAAGTGTTTTTCAGAGCGTTTGGCTAAATCTAGCTAAGCAAATCCTTTTGGGCCTCTTGCAGTGTGAGTTAGTCAGTGGAGTAGCCTATCTGTGTTGCAAGCTACACCACCTGTGTATGTAATACAAATTTTTTACTGCACCTAGCCAAGTAAAACCTTTTGGGCCTGTAGCAGTGTGTGGTACTCAATCTATTAGGCCATCTATACCAAGCTCCACCAGCTTTGAAATTAATAATAATTTTTAGCAGTATCTTGCCTGTAAAATAATTTTGGGCATATTAGCAGTGTGTGGTACTCATTCTATTAGGCCATCTATACTAAGCTCCACCAGCTTTCAAATTACTAATAATTTTTAGCTGCATCTTGCCTGGAAAATAATTTTGGGCATAGTAGTAGTGTGTGGTACTCATTGTATTATACCATCTATACCAAGCTCCTTCAGCTTTGAAATTAATAATAATTTTTAGCTGCATCTAGCCCGGAAAATAATTTTGGGCTTAGTAGCAGTGTGTGGTACTCATTGTATTAGGCCATCTATACCAAGCTCCACCAGCTTTGAAATTAATAATAATTTTTAGCTGCATCTTGCCTGGAAAATAATTTTGGGCATATTAGCAGTGTGTGGTAAACATTCTATTAGGCCATCCATACTAAGCTCCACCAGCTTTCAAATTACTAATAATTTTTAGCTGCATCTAGCCCGGAAAATAATTTTTCTTCCCAATAGTGGTAGCAATAGAAATATGGGGTGCGCGCCTGGCTAACAAAAATATACGCTTCATAACAAAAAACACCAGCCTAGCGCACTGCATTAATAAGATAGCATCATCGTCTCTCCCAGTGATAGGCCTACTACGCAGGCTAGCATTCCTGTGCCTAAAACACAATGTATGGGTCGGCGCTAGCCACGATGCTGAGGGGTCTAAAGCTGCTGCTAACGCTTTATCACAATTCAATTGGCAGATTTTCACAGAGCTCCTCCCCAACGCCCACCCATCGGGCAACAGTTGCTCACCCTCCCTATGGGATCTAGTGGCGAATAGTTGATGCCATTAATCACAGCGTCAGTTGCCCCGTCAACGTGGCAAGCATACGGTAAGGCATGGGAAGAGTGGACACGACTAGTAGCAGGCAGACGGGTTGAAAAATGTGAACAAGCCAGATTACAAGTCACCATAGAATTTCTCCACCAGCTAATGATGAGGGGCATATCAGGGGCGTCAGCGCAGTGGTGTCTGACCGGAGTAGCATTTCACTTCCAACTACTGAATTGGGGAGATGTGACAAAGAGATTCATCATCAGACAATCCATAAAAGGGTGGAAAAGGGGTCAGCCAAGTCAGGAGTGTAGATGTCCCATCCCGTGTCACTAAAACTGATTTCTCACATCATATCCCTAACACCATTAACATGACACTCACAATTTGAAGCAACACTACTGTCTACTGCATTTGCGAGCACCTTCTTCGGGGCGCTATGCATAAGCGAATAAGTCCCTCAATCCAAAATTACCACCAGTGGAGGCTTATTACACCAGGACGTAGTCATAGCCAATAATGCAATAAGTCTACGCATATGCCAATCGAAAATGGTTCCAGTGGGCAGGGGCACTTGGGTACTTTTACAACCACAAACGGTACACTGAGTCGGGTAACAATAGTAAAAACATATATAACCATCAGATCACAAAGTAATTTCTTCCTATCACACATTGATGGATTGCCATTATCAAGATACCAGTTCCAAGCTATATTTAATAAATGCATAAGATCGGCAGGGAACCACCCCAAAGATTACGGGACACACTCATTCCGCATAGGCGCGGCCACGGAAGCAGCAAGAGCAGGACTGTCTGAAACGGAAGTTCAGAGGATAGGGCGATGACGATCCACGTGTTTGGCAAGATACATAAGACCGGACTTGTTATCCTAACGTGGTTTGTATCTTTTACAGGTGACGCTAAGCCAACAGTGTGGGTGATAGGCCACTCGTATATATATTGGGCAGAAAAAAGGGCGAAAGTCCGCCCAGGCGGGAGGAAATTAGAGTTTCATAACACATATTTCAACTGGAGAGGTATTAGAGGCCTGCTATGGCCAGAGCTACTAATGGAGGTAATCAAGGTAGGGAGAGAGGCAAGAGGTCCGGTCATCTTAGTTATACAGGCCGGGGGAAACGACCTAGGTCATCACAAAAGCGCATAACTAATGGCAATAATGAAACTAGACACTGAGCGCTTCAGAGAATTTTCACAAAACTAACTATAGTATGGTCAGAGATTGTGCCGATAGCGGTATGGCAAGGTGCGCGAGACATCACGGCCATTAAACGGACAAGGCGGATAATAAATATTCGGATGGCAAAATTTAGAAGAGACAGAGGCGGTGTAGTGATACAACACCGACAACTGGAAGGAGATAAAGCAGGCCTCATACGGCCCGACGGTGTTCACTTAATGGATATTGGACTGGACATATTCCTGTCAGGACTCCAGGATGGAGTGGAACAAGCGTTAAGAGTGATGGATGGGGGTCAGAGTCCTGCATACGAGTACGCAGGATCCTCCGTGGCCTGGAAATAGAAAGGACATGTTGGAGAGCTACACTTGTTGGCCAACTTGCCGGTGTGGAGATCCAGGTCATGCTGCAACAAGCTGAATTATTTTAGAAATAAATTGCCTTTCTAATGGAATGAATATAAAGAGTTAATAAAGCTGTGACCGATCCTCACCCATCCAGTTGTAAGAGTTAGATTATTGTATTGTCAAGGAAAGGGGGGAGGTAGGGGGGCTGAGCGTCTGGGTTTGGTTGGGGGTCCCAACAGTCTGCCTAGGCTAGATGCATTTAAAAATTCTTATTAGATGCACAGGCGGTGCAGCTTGCTTCGCAGCTGGGCTACTATGCCCAAAGTATTGCCTAGGCTAGATGCAGTTAAAAATTCTACGCTGAAAGCAGACACTGAAGCTTTGCAGCAGACCTCTGAGTAAACAGCTCTTCAGACTCAACCATCTGTGTTACCCCAAGCCATAGTGTATGTAGTTTATTACAGTTAAAAGGGGGGGGGAGTGACCCAACCCACCTGGAATTGACGATGCCAACATCACGTGAAACACAGCAAGGGGACTCCAAAAAGAGTCTCCATTTTTTCCAAAAATTGTGGCACAGACACCACTTAAGTGGCATCAATTGCCCCAGAGTTGCTTAAAACGGTTGGTGAGGTGATTTTACCAAATCCTTAAGCATTTAGTCTCCCCAGGATGACACAGGGGTAGAAAAGTCCTTGCAGATCCATGATTTGTTCATCTTTATGATCGTGAGTCTGTCTACATTCTCAGTGGACAGCCGCGTGCGCTTATCTGTCAGCACACCACCAGCAGCGCTGAACACACGTTCAGAGAGAACGCTGGCTGCAGGGCATGACAAGATCTCTAAGGCGTGAGTGGCGAGCTCCGGACATTTTTCCAGATTGGAATCCCAAAATGAGCAAGGGTCCAGTGACACAGTCATGGCTTCGATGTTCACTTGAAGATACTCCTGTACCATCCTCTCTATGCGATGACTATGTGTCAGACTTCTTGTCTCCTGTGGACTTGCAAAGGATGGTCTAAAAAAGAGGTGAAACGATTCCACAAAATTGCTGTTACCAGCAGTTACTGTGTTACTGTTACGGTTTGAGTGATGAAGACTCGACAGTCCCACGGTTGGCAAGTTAGAAGTGTGAGATTCACTACGTTGACTACTGGTGTTTTGTGGAAAAGCACATGTAAGATTCTGCAACAGTCTCTGCTGATACTCCTGCATGCGTGAGTCCCTTTCTATGGCAGGAATTATTTCGGCAAATTTACTTTTGTACCGGGGATCTAAGAGTGTGGCAACCCAGTAGTCGGGATTACTTTGAATTCTGACAATCCGAGGGTCATGTTGCAGGTAGTGCAGCAAGAAGGCACTCATGTGTCTTGCGCATCCAGGAGGACCAAGTCCTTGTTGTGTTGGTAGCGAGGTAACAATCATGCTTCCTTCCTCTGCCCTCTCCCCCCAACCTCGCACAAGAGAAATGTGATCAAGGTCTCCCTCATCTGATGAGTCTTACATGCCCATCGCCAGTTCGTCCTCCACTTCTTCCTCGGCTCCTGCACCTTCCTCAACAGTTTGGCTGCTACCATGAGCCCTGGTTAATCCCTCTCCCCCACCCTCCCATGCCTGCCGCCTTGGTGCTGCCAACCGTCTGGACCTTGGAGATGTTATCCCTTCCGCATACGACTCCTCCTCTACTTCCTCCACCTCCTTTTGTCCCACCACCTGACTCTGAATTCTGTTTAACGTGTGCTCCAGCATGTAAATCACCGGAATAGTCATACTGATAATGGCATTGTCGTCAGCACTAAACATCTTCGTCGCCATTTCAAAACTGTGCAGAAGGGTGTGTGGCGTCCCTGAGGGTTCAGTCGCCACAGAGGTACTGCATCTCACCCAGAGGTGTGGTATCTCACCCTCAGGTAAGAAAGGAGTATGGCTCGGGACCCTAACACCTGCATCCATCACATACCCGCAGTGGGGATAGGGCGAGATTGCTCCTAAGGGAGAGCACAGTCCCAGGTCCTTAGCTGGCGGGAGGGTCCTATGTAGTGGGTGTAGGTGGAGAAAGCAGCTTAGGGGAGCACATGACAGGGAGAGTATAAATAGGAAGCCATCTTAGAAAGAGCAAGCCAGTCAGAGGAGGAGAAGTGACAGGAGCAGAGGCTCTGCATGAGCTCTGCTCCGGAGGCGGGCCTAGCCTGGGAGGCCCAGGACTGAAGGAGAGAAGAGAGGAGTGGGAGCAGGAAGGCTCCAGGAACCGAAGGGACCCTAGGGGTACGGGCCGTGCAGAAGGCCACCCGTATGCCCGCTGCTACCAGGAGGTAGAGGGGTCAGGCCAGATAAGGGGAACCGGTCCCTCAACTAGCGAAGAAACAGCAAGGCTCAACTAGAAACCGGAGGCTGCAGCATTTCATGTACTGCAGGCCAAAGTCCACACCAGTCTCACTAAGAAGGTAGCCACATAGGACCCAGGGGACGGAACACACGTCGCCCGCCAAGGCCCGAGGATACCGGATAGAAGTGTCACTGGGTGTGAGGTACAGGGAGAAGGCCAGAGAAAGGACACACAGAAGAGGGTCCTGCTAAGTACTCGGAGCTATCTGGGGGTGGACTGAGCCCCTCACTGAGTAAGCACAGCACGACGGGGGAGATTGCTCTAGTACCTGTATTCTGGACTGCAACAGCTGTGAGTAAAGATCTTGGGACTGCATCACACGGACTCTGTGTTCATTACTGACTCCCTGCACTACAACCACCATCATCCACCCACACTGCCCTGAAGCTACACTCTTCCTGTGGGGAGTAATAATACGATTACTGCAAAACCACAAGCTTCAGAGGACTGTACCGCAGCGGCGGCCCCTTTGGCTGCACTCCACAGGTGGCGTAGTCGGACATTATAAAACCCATATATACAAATTACCCTTGGATTGACCGCCCTGGGTCACGGACCGGGTCACCGCCACAGTGACTACAACCCCCAGCGTCTACCGGCCCAGCTCCGGGTACCCCACGGCCCAGGGGGCGCGTCAACTTCATAGGTCCCTGATCTGAGACCACTCCTGCAGCGTGATTTGCCCCACCTCTGGATCTCGTTGGCCCAGGCTATACGTCAGAACGTATTGCACCAGGGCTTGTCGGTGCTGCCACAGTTGCTGCAACATGTGCAGAGTTGAATTCCACGGTGTCGGCATATCGCATTTCAGCCGGTGAACTGGCAGGCCCAACTACTTCTGTAGAGATGTAAGTCGTTGAGCTGCGGGATGCGAACGGCGGAAGTGAGCACACAGCGACCGTGCCCTCTGCAGAAGGCCATCTAGTCCGGGATAGTGGGCTAAAAATTGCTGGACAACCAGGTTCAAAACGTGAGCCATACAAGGCACGTGTGTGACATTGCCCCGGCGAAGGGCCGCACCCAGGTTTGCAGCAATGTCGCACACGGCCTTCCCTGGTTGCAGGTCCAGTGGAGACAACCATTTATGAAACTCCAGAGCTGACCACAACTCCTCAACTGTGTGACTCACATTTCCCAGACATTTCAAAGTAAACACCGCCTGATGCCATTGAGCCCTGCTGCCAGCATAGTAAGGAGGTGTGCAGGATTCCTTCTGCGCAGTTAGAAAGCGGGTGGCATTACCAGACAGGCTTTGGATGCAGGTGGAGGACCGAGAGGAGGTTGAGGAGGCAGAAGCAGTGGAGGAACTTCTAGATAAAGAGGATTGACGCACAACTCATGGGGACGGCAAGACTTGGACAGCAGCCCCTTGTCCTGCTGTCACCATAGTTACCCAGTGCCCAGTCAGCGGCATGTAACGCCCCTGTCCATGCCTACTCGTCCAAGTGTCTGTGGTGAAATGCGCCCTGTCGCACACAGTTTCTCAAAGAAGCGGTGATGTTGTGTGCGACATGGTGGTGTAGCGCAGGCACACCTTTCTTTGAGAAGTAGTGCCGACTGGGCATCTGGTACTGGGGCACTGCGACGGACATAAGGTTTCGAAAATCATCTGTGTCCACCAGGCGGAAAGGCAGCATTTCTGTAGCCAACAGCATGAAGATGGTGAAATTCAACCTTTTAGCTTTGTCATGGCTAGGAGGAAATGGTCTTTTACTTGTCCCCATCTGAGGGACCGAGGGCTGGCTGTTGTGCTTAGACGGGGTTGAGTAGGGTGTCCCCGGCAAACTGCCGATCTGTGAGGAAGATGCAGGCGGAAAAGTTAGGTTGCCTTGATCCAAAGGTGGTGCTCTCGATGTCGGAGAGCGCTCAACACCAGCTGGTGTTTCCACTTCCAAATGAAATGATGACCTGCCAATCACACTGGCTGTTGCGGGTAAAGAGGTGGCAGGTCTGCATCCAAAAACATGGGTGACTGCTGTCCCCCCAGTCACAGAGGATGAAGAGGCCGCGGATGCACAAGATGGGGCAGACGGTGGTTGGCCCGGCCCGCTAGGCCGCATTGTAGCACAGTGAGCTTCTCACTGCAACTTATGCTTCATATCCATGTGACGGTTCATGCATGATGTACTCAAACTATGGCTTTTTTGGCCTCTACTTAGCTTTTGGTGACAAATATTACAGATAACACGAGTTGGGTCATCCTTATCGATCTGAAAAAATGCCCAGGCTATGCAAGGCTTAGAGCCCATGCGACTTGAAGAGCCACCACGACTTGTGGTCAGAGGCAGAGTTGTGGTTGAGGATGCAGTTGTTGATGTGCTTCCAGTACTCCGTCTCTGTCCAGGAAGACGCAACCTAACCTCATCGTCAAAAGCTTCTGTGATGCCCAGCTGCGCGTGGTATCACAGATCCTAGAAGAGTGCATTGATGGAATCCTTCACAAGAGGCCCCCATAAACATTCACACTTCTCCACCTTCCACCTCAGACCAGTAGAGGGAGCCCGTTAGGGATATAAATAGGGAAGGTGGAGTTAGGCAGTTCAGTTCCTCTGAAGAGTTCCTGCAGTAGAAAAGCCTAAGACAGGTCAGTCAGCAGTGGAGCTCAGTCTAGTCCAGAGAACTCAGTTAATAGTTCAGCAGTGGAGCACGAGGCTCCTGTTAGCTAGATTCAGGGAGCCCAGTGAGAGCTTAAGGAGTGCCGGCGCCATAAGATCGGTGAAGTGTGGCAAGCTGCCATTAGTGTGTATAGCCTAGTGAGGGCCCGAGTAGGCCAAAGGCGAGTGGAGAGTTAGTACACAGGGGGCAGAGGAGCTTAACCAGCTCACCCCGAAGCATTTACCGGACAAGGGATCCGAGCTTACTGGGATCTCTACGACCCAGTAAGGCATAACCGGAATCCCTGGAGAACTACAAGTCTCGGGATCGCTAAGGTGCTGATACGTAACAGAGCCAGGAGATGCTTCGGCCCCGCATACTGGGAGCGCAAACTCCAAGACAAGGCCCTACCACAAGGTCAGCCAGCTCAGGACAGAGACAAAGTTAGGCCTAGCTCCAGGCAGGTCAGAAACTTACTACGCAGAGGCAAGAAACAGGAGGCCCTACACTCGCTCATTGGGGAGGATCCTGATATGCACCCTTCACCCTACAGTGCTCCGGGATGTGCCTGAATTTCCACCAGTAAAAGGTACTGAAGTGACTACCGTGTCCGTTCCCGTTCTTGCTCTGACCCAGCTGGGTCTTGCCTGTCCTGCATTACCCCTGCATACGCTACCCTGAGGCATAGCTCCACCTGTGGGGAGCTATACCATCGAGCTGCCTTATCACCGGCCTCAGTGGACTGCTACAGCGCTGGTGCTTCTCACCAGATACCACAGGTGGTGTCACGAACTCTTATAGAATTAACAATTATCCACCCTTTTAAAGAGTCACCCCAGGGTACGGGCCCGGGAGCTGACCACCGCGACATCTCAAAGGCCTGGCCAAGACCCGGGTACCGAGTCATCCCCATCCCCTGAGCTAGTCACATCCTCCTCCACCTCCTCTGCTGACCTCATCGACTGGCTGACTGTGGGTTGACAGTAAGTGAGATCTCCAACCTCGTCATCATCACCCTGTGTGTTCTCACACCCGTCGTCCTCAGAGCGAACCTCTTCCTGCCCTGACCGAAAGGTCAAGTTGTCGCTCCAATCAGGTATTTGAGACTAATCATCATCTTCATCATTGTCTCCACCAACAGGAGTTACAGTTTCGGAACGAGGGTCTACATTATGCTCAGAACCTTCTTCATCTGATCCTCGATCCGACTGATAAAGATTATGGGCATCAGTGCAGATCATTTCCTCGTCAGGATTAACAGAAGCTCTGGAGCAGACCTTCATTTCCCAGGCTATAGTATGAGTAAACAGCTGTTCAGACTCAACCATCTGTGTTACCCCATACTCAGACGGGCAGCTGGAGACTTGGGAGCTGTGAGGAAGCAAGTGCGATTGGGGTGACACCACTGAGGACTGGAGTATTTGTGATGTTGAAGTTGAGGTGGAGGAGAGCCCACTTGAAGGAGCACTTGATATCCGTTGAAGCACCTGCTGTTTTTGTGCCTCATCTGGAATATGTAGCGATGTGTCCATAAGAAAGGGATCATTTCACATTGTCCACGAAAAGAAGTAGACATCTTAGTTTGGCTGGAAGATGGTCTTTCTTCTGCAGATGTTACTCCCCCCCACCTTGGGGGGGGCTCGACCCACCAGCGGACAGGCACCACTATTGGGAGAGGGGGGCTGGCCGTCAGGGTCCACCGCGGCTCTGGCACAAACCCGGCGACACGGAGGTCGCATGGGCAGGAACGGACTGGCCGTGTCGGGTTCGCACTCCAGCGTAGTCCCTCTGCCCGCTCGTGCCCTTAATCTCAAAGGGATGCACAAGCGGCTTTTCTTCCCAGGCCTGTTCCCCGCCCAGCAGGAACATAGGGGAGCTTAGGTCGACCTTCCACTGTACTCCCTTACCTCCCTCGCCATCTTTCCTTCTTCCGTTCTCCATCTAACCCCTCGGCTCTGTGGTGTCCACTCTCCCTCCAGCTCTCTCCTCCTCACAGGTGGACTACTGCGTGTATCCACACTGTGGCGAATTTTTGGGCCCAGGCATAAGAAGTTGTCGAGGTAATGGATAATATGTGCCCCCTTAGTAATGTCCATTACAACCCATTCGAGGAAGCAACTAAACGCCTCAAATAGTGAGCAGGATCTGGAGCACCCCATGGGCAAACAGCAATCTATATAGTATGCTCCTTCCCAGAAGCAGCCCAATAGGTGGACACAATTCGGAGGCACAGGTAGTAAGTAACCGGAACGCCGCATCAATGTCTGTTTTGGCCATTAGGGTGAACCTTCCCAACTTCTTGATCCACCTGATGTATATACTACTGTACTTGGTTCCGCGTCGATGTTGTCGCTTACTGACCTGCCCCTTGGATATGACAAATGGTGGATTAGTCCAAATGTATTGGGTTCCGTTTTTGGCACAACTCACAACGGGGATACCACTACGTCTTGTAAGGAAAGTGTTCTGAATGGAACCGCCATTCTACCTAAAGATATTTCTTTTTTTAATTGTCTTGTCACGACGTCTGGGTGTTGGTAGGCTGATTTTAGATTTTTACTCCAGCCTTTCTTGATTTTAGAAGGGCATGACATGCCTATATCTGTGTCTCCCCCTCCTTTTACTCCTCCACCTCTTTTCTTTTCACATGACTATATGTTCTTGTCACTTTTCCATGTGTTCGTTGTGTCTTCTGAGAAGTTTGTCAGCTTTTGGACACCTTTGAAGTGTTTTCCATGTGTTTTCTATGTGTTTCTATGTGTTTTTGTTTGCCTGCCATTGGTTTTAACGGTGTTCGAAGGTGTTCGACGAACAGTTCGGCGAACATACGGGTGTTTGACGAACCGAACCGAACTCGAACACTACGGGGGTGGCTCAACACTACTAATAATAACTGCTCACAGCTGTCTGTTTAGCCTTTGCTGGTTATATTTTATAGGGGCATCCTACTTAAAAAAAATTCTGGGGTCCCCTATAATCTAGCCAGTAATGTTTAATTAAACAGCTGTGGGCTGCTGTTAATAATCAGGGAACATCTTTGGCCAATGACCGCTTCCCTGGTGAGTAATATCAGCCCCCAGCGGGCGACTTTCCCTCTGCTGGTTATGAAAATGATGCAGGAGCCCACGCCATTTTTTTAATTTAATTGTTCATTTTATTTCATTTATAGAAAATCCCATGCCCACTGTGCTTGTTTTTGAAGCTGGGTAAACTCACCCGTAGCATATCAATTTCTGTAGTGGAGACGCAAGTCTCTGGTGCAGATTTTGACTGATTGAAGTGTCTTGACATGTGATGGATCCGCTTGTACTGACAAAACAAGTGCGGCGTTAGAATGCAGCATTTTGGATGCAGCGAAAATACTCACTCAGGGTCTGATGGTAATCCAAGGGTTAAAGCGATGTACTACATTTCTTTTTTCAAATATCTTTATTTAGCTCCAAAATGCATTCATTGAATTACAAAAAACGCTTACAAAACGCATGCAAAAATGCACCAAAAATGCATTTTTTCCGCAGCAAAGTAAATGAGAAACCTGAAGTGTCATGCACACGTTGAGTATTTTTTGACTTCAGATTTGGTGCAGGAAATAATCTTCAGCATGTCAATTCTCTGTGAGTTTTGCTTGCGTTTTTCACCCAAAATCTCCGAAAAAAAGCGGCAAAAATGCAGGAAAAAATCTCAGCAAAATGATGGCAAACTCGCAGTCAAATTTGTAAGAAAAAATTGTGGCAAAATCGCAGCCAAAATGTAGACAATAAAGTGCATCAGGCAATAAAATGCCACAAAATTGCAGGCAATAAATTGCAGCAAAAATGCAGGCAATAAAGTGCAGCAAAATTGCAGGCAAAATCACAGGCAATAAAATGCAACAAAATGTGGCAACATCGCAGGTAATAAAATGCAGCAAAATTGTGGCAAAATTGCATGCAATAAAACGCAGCAAAGTCGAGGGCAATAAAATGCAGCAAAATTCCAGGAAAATCGCAGAAAAATCACAGGCAAAAACGCAGACAATAAAACAAATTTGTTGCGTTTTATTTCCTAAGTTTTTGCCGCGATTTAGCTGCTTTTTTTGCCTGCGATTTTGCTGCATGTTTTGCCTGCATTTTGCCACAATTTTGCTGCATTTTGTTGCATGTGATTTTACCGCAATTTTGCAGGGATTTTGCCGCAATTTTGTCCCGTATTATTACCTCAGTTTTTCCCGCAATTTTGTTGCATTTTATTGCCTACGATTTTGCTGCATTTTATTGCCTTTGTTTTTGCTGCATTTTATTGCATCTAATTTTGCCGCTATTTTGTTGCCTCTTTTTGCCCGCAATTTTGCCTGCGGTATTGTTGCGATTTTGCTGCATTTTATTGCCTCTGATTTTTGTTGCACTTTATTGCCTGCATTTTTCCCCGCTATTTTGTCTGTGTTTATGTCATAATTTTGCCACGATTTTGCTGTTTTTTTGCCTGGATTTTGCTGCGTTTTCTCGCCTGCTTTTTTCCTGTGTTTTTACCAGCAATTTTGTAGCGATTTTGCCTGCATTTTTTATGCGATTTGGCTGCAATTGT
Organism: Phyllobates terribilis; assembly: GCF_046119375.1. Taxonomy (NCBI): domain Eukaryota; kingdom Metazoa; phylum Chordata; class Amphibia; order Anura; family Dendrobatidae; genus Phyllobates; species Phyllobates terribilis. The sequence continues at coordinate 51,710,819 of NW_027362773.1, forward strand.
TTCCTGCAATTTTGCTGCTTTTTTAATGCGATTTTGCCGGGATTTTTGCCTACGTTTTTGCCGCTTTTTTCGGAGAGATTTTGCGGCGTTTTTAAGCCTACATTTTTACCGCAATTTTGTTGCGTTTTAATGCCTGCGATTTTGCAGCAATTTTGCTTCCTTTTTTTGCCCGCGATTTTGCCTACGTTTTTGTCATGATTTTGCCGCAATTTTTCTGTTTTATTACCTGCGTTTTTGCTGCTATCTGCCTGCTTTTTTGCCACCAATATTGCTGCTATTTTGTTGAGTTTTATTACCTGCATTTTTGCCGCAATTTTGCTGCGTTTTATTGCATGCGATTTTACCGTGATTGTGCCTGCGTTTTTGATGTGATTTTGCAGTGATTTTTTCCACCGATTTTGCTGCCAATTTGATGTGATTTTGCCACGTTTTTCCCTGCATTTTTGCTGCGATTTTGCCTCACTTTGGGGTGAAAATCAAAGGCAAAAACTCACAAAGAATTGACATACTGAAGATTATTTTCTATTTTCATTTTTGGTGCATTTTGCCTGCATTTTCACCCATTGAATCCACTGAAAAAAAAGCAGGCAAAAAACGAGGCAAAAATGCACAGAGAATTGACATGCTGAATATTATTTTCTGCACCATATCTGCAAGTCAAAATATACTTACAGAAAAAACGTAAACATTTTTTAAGCATTTTTGCACAGCAATGAATGCTTTTTGCAGCTAAATAAATATATTTGAAAAAAGATACAGTGAACATCGCTTTAACCCTTGAATTACCGTCGGACCCAGGGAGAGTATTTTCGCTGAGTCCAAAATGCTGCGTTGCAATGCTGCACTTGTTTTGTCACATTTTTTTTTAGTTTAGCCGCCGTACCCGAACATAAAAAGAGTCGATCAGCTCTACTGTTTATATAATTGAAGAATTATTTTAGATTTTTACTTTCCTAGGGAAGACTAAGTCTTTAATGCCTGGATTTTTTTTCTACATAATTTAATTATTTTTAATTACTTAGTGCCTCATCCCTATCTACTTGCTTTAAGTCCTTAAACATTTTCTTTTTGTCATTTATTATGCCCCTTAAAGCTCTATTTAGCCTTAACTGTTTCCTCCTATTTCTAGCTTGTTCATTCCCATATTGTGCACAGGTCCTATTTAAGATGCTTCTAAAAGTGTCCCATTTGCTTTATGTAATTAGATTTTCAAGCACATTGCCCAGTATCCAGATCATCTATTAGAATTATAGAATCATAGAATGTTAAAGTTGGAAGGGACCTCCAGGGTCATTGTGTCCAGCCCCCTGTTCAATGCAGGATTCACTAAACCATCTCAGACCTATCACATCATAGAATGTTAGATTTGGAAGGGACCTCCAGGGTCATCGTGCCCTGCCCCCTTTGCAGATGGACATTTGCTTTTCTGAAGTTTAGTGTTCTGTAGCCCTGCTACTATACTGTTAATATAAGCCCTTCCTTTTTAAAGGTTGCACCTCCAATCTAAGCAGTGTATCACACTCCAAAATTAAATAAGATTCATAATCAAACCCCAAAGTGTTTTACAGCCCCTACAGCAGACAGCGCTTTTAGTTACATCTCCTCTTGATTGGGTCATGCAGTCATTTTTGTACCCAGGCATCACCGCACTCAGCATCCTGAAGATAGGTCTGAGAAAGAAAGCACCTGGTGGAAGGAGTTAGGACTTAACTATGCTATGGCAGAGCGCCCCCTATGGTCTTCATCATGGTAACCAATACATGTGTTTTCCTATTTTGGACTTGAGTTGAATGAACCACATAAAGCCTGGAATTTTTTACATGGACTTCTGAAGCTAGAAAAACTTTATTTAAAAGTCTCTGACAATATAAGAGAGGGATCAGGGGGCCAATGTCAATGATTTCTATAGTTTGGCACTAAATCCACGTCCTGAGGATGCAGATACAGTTAAAAGTTGAACTTGTTAGCAATTTCATGTGTTGGCGCCGTTCTGATCCAGAGACAATGGAGCCCCTACTGCCACAATCTTTACATCACTATATATTCTGTAGTTTCCCATAATGCATGATATCTAAACAACACTCCCCTACACAGAGTATATAAAGAGATATCAGTCCTCTAGGCTGTAGATTGGGTTAGAGTCCTCCTCCTCATCCAGGTGGGTGGTTTAGGCTTCCCGTGGATGCTGCTACATCTACCTGAGCTCTTTAACTTCAGGCTGATTTGCAGTGTTAGACAAGGGACAGTAATTATTTTAACCCCTTTAAAGCCCATGATGTATTAATACGCGTCTGAGCCCTGGGATTTAAGAGTCTGACCCGTATTAATACGTCATGGCGATCGCGCGCACACAGGCTGTGCGGGCACGATAGCCGCCGGGTGTCAGCTGATTTTCACAGCCGACACCCAATGCTATGTGCAGGGAGCGGTCCCGCACCGCTCCCGGCACATTAACCCCCGCAATGCTGCGATCGAAGTCGATTGCAGCATTGCGGTGGCTAAGGGGGTGTGATTGCATTACTCACCTCTTCCGGCCTCCAGTGCTGTCTGCCGCAGCTTCCCGGATGTTGCCATGACGACCCGATGTCGTCATGACAACATCTGGGTTACCAGACAGCAGGAAGATTTTTTGGTCATGCGCAGTGCATGACCAAACTATCTTATCACTGTGCAGCGCTGACAGCCTGCATAGCACAGGGATGGTGCTCCTATCCTGTGCTATGCAGGTGATCCGAATAAAAAAAAGTGAAAGTCCCAGAGTGGGACAAAGTATAAAAGTAAAAAAAACTGTCACAAAGTGAAAAAAAAAAAGAACAAAAAATGGTAAAAATATTAAAAAAATATATAAAAAAAAAAATCCACCAAAAATAAAAATATAATGTACCCATCAATAAATATTATAATTGGAAAAAAAAACAAACAAACAATAAAAGTACACATATTTGGTATTGCCGCGTCCGGAACGATCTTACCTATAAAATTGTCCCACTAGTTAACCCCTTCAGTGAACACGGTAAAAATATAAAAATAAAAAATAAAGCAAAAAACAATGCTTTATCATCATACTGCCAAACAAAAAATGGAATAACACGCGATCAAAAAGACGAATATAAATAAAAATGGTACCGCTGAAAATGTCATCTTGTCCCGCAAAAAACAAGCTGCAATACAGCTGCATCAGCCGAAAAATGAAAAAGTTATAGCTCTCAGAATAAAGCGATGCAAAAAAATAATTTTTTCTATAAAATAGCTTTTATTGTGTAAAAGCGCCAAAACATATAAAAACTATATAAATGTAGTACCGCTATAAATGTACTGACCTGAAGAATAAAGCTACCTTATCAATTTTACCACACGCAGAGCAGAATAAAAAAATGTAAAAAAACACAATTCCTGAATTGTTGGTTTTTGTTTATTCTGCTTCCCAAAAATCAGAATAGAAAGCGATCAAAAAATGTCACATGCCTGAAAATGGCACCAATAAAAACGTCAACTCATCCCGCAAAAAACAAGCCATCACATGACTCTGTCGGCCAAAATATGGAAAAATTATAGCTCTGCAAAAACTAGATTTTACAAAAAAATGCGTCTTTTAGTGTGCGACAGCTGTCAATCATAAAACCCCGATATGATTCTGGTATCTTTGTAGTCGCACTGACCCCAAGAATAGAGTCGTCTAATCACTTATACCGCACTAGGAACGGCGTAAAAAATAAATGCTAGGGTTGGGGTTAGGGTTGTTTTTTTTTTTTCAAAAGTAAAAAAAAAAAAAAAAAAGATGACGATATCGCAACTAGTGTTGAGCACAAGTGCTCGTTATTTGAGTTTGCATCGTGTGCTTGGGTATGCATTGAGTATCGTGGGTGCTCGAGTGACATGCTCGAGTCTCCGCCCCATATGCTTCACGGCCAAAACAACCTTGCGGTGATTGCCTGCCATGCACAAGCGATTCCCGTATGTTTTTTTTGGGTATCTAATAACCGTGAAACATGCGGGCGGGGACTCAAGCATGTCACTCGAGCACCCTTGATACATGATGCTTACCTGAGTACCCGATGCAAACTCAAGTAGCAAGTAGAGATGAGCGGTGTTCAACTAGAACTGTTCGCCAATCTCAAATTCGAGCTGTTTTGGGCGGTGTTCGAGTTGTTCGACGAACCCGAACGATTTGCAAAAAATTCGGCTGTTCGAGGTTATGTTCGATAACTGTTCGTGCACCAAAAGCGTGTCCTGCATGTCTGGCGCTATTTAGAGCACCAATCATGCAGGGATTGTCAGCCACTCACTGTAATGCCACAGCCATGGTGGTTGTGGCATTACAGTGATTGCCCAAATCGATGGGAACAGTGCCAACAGTGAAACATGAAAAGCCGGCAATTCAGCAGCGGCATACACCGGTAACCGACAATTTAGAACCGAAAGAATAGAGCTTCACACATAGATTAGATAGATATAAACATGTCAGCCACATATATACGAAGTACAGTGAAAGTGCTGCTTACTGTACTTGTCATTTAGCGTAAAGGATTTATCAAAAAAAATAATAGTGTTTTCATGCACTGTCTCTTTAAAAAAGCTGGCCGGCAATTCAGCAGGGTACCCGACAATTTATAACAGACAGAATAGAGCTTCACACATAGATTAGATAGATAGAAACATGTCAGTCACATATATATGAAGTACAGTGACAGTGTTGATTACTGTACTTGTCATTTAGTGTAAAGGATTTATTAAAAAAAATAATAGTGTTTTCATGCACCGTCTCTTTAAAAAAGCCGGCCGGCAATTCAGCATCTGTACCCAACAATTTAGAATAGAAGGAATAGAGAATCACACATAGATTAGATAGATAGAAACATGTCAGTCACATATATATGAAGTACAGTGACAGTGTTGCTTACTGTACTTGTCATTTAGTGTAAAGGATTTATTAAAAAAAATAATAGTGTTTTCATGCACCGTCTCTTTAAGAAAGCCGGCCTGCAATTCAGCAGCGGTACCCGACAATTTATAACAGACAGAATAGAGCTTCACACATAGATTAGATAGATAGAAACATGTCAGTCACATATATATGAAGTACAGTGATAGTGTTGGTTACTGTACTTGTCATTTAGTATTAAAATAAAGGATTTATTATTAAAAAAATTGGCGTGGGGTTCCCCTTAATTTTAGGCTCTAGCGGAGGTTAAGCAGACGGCTGGGGCAGATGTTTGAAGCCTGGGAAGGGGGTAATACCCACGGAGCTTCCCAGGCTACTAATATCAGCCCCCAGCTGAATACATAGCCTTTACTAGCTATTAAAATGGGGGACCCCCCAAAAAAAATGACGTGGGGTCCCCCCTAATTTAATAGCTAACAAAGGCTAGGCAGACAGCTGGGGGCTGATATTAATAGCCCAGGAAGGGAGCCATGAATATTGGCCCCTTCCCAGGCTAGAAACACCAGCCGTCAGCCGCCCCAGAAATGGCGCATTCATAGGATGCGCCAATTCTGGCACTTAGCCTCGCTCTTCCACGCTGCCCTGGTGCGGTGGCAGGGGGTAATAGGGTTGGGGTTGATGTCAGCTTATAATGCCAGCTGACATCAAGCCCAGGTTAGTAATAGAGAGGCGTCTATAAGACACCCCCATTACTAACCCCATAGTCAAAGTTAAAAAAAACACAAACACCCAGAATAAAGTCCTTTAATTGAAATAAAGACACAATCCTTTATTGTTCTAAATTAAACCATACTTACCGTCACGCCCATTCCAGCTGAAGCCAACTATCTCCTGCAATAAAAGAAAAATAATAAAGCAACCTCATCCTTACCTTTCCATGGTTCCCACGACAGCTTCAGCTCTGCTACATCGAGATGACAGGCTGGACCACAGCAGAACGCTGCCATCCAGCCTGTCATCCCGCAGACACTGAGAAGCGCAGGCTTGCTTGCGCTGCTCAGCGTCTCTCTGTGACGACATCCAGATGAGCCGAGTTCATGTCCAATGAACTCGGCTCACCTCATGCACGTCACTGACAGCGTGGGAAAATTCTCACGCTGAAGCGGTGAGTGCAGGAGAATTCTCCCACGCTGTCAGTGACGTGCATAAGGTGAGCTCATGTCCAATGAACTCAGCTCACCTCCTGCACGTCACTGACAGCGTGGGAGAATTCTCCTGCACTCAGCGCTTCAGCGTGAGAATTCTCCCACGCTGAAGCGCTGAGTGCAGGAGAATTTTCCCACGCTGTCAGTGACGTGCATAAGGTGAGCTCATGTCCAATGAACTCAGCTCACCTCCTGCACGTCACTGACAGCGTGGGAGAATTCTCCTGCACTCAGCGCTTCAGTGTGAGAATTCTCCCACGCCGAAGCGCTGAGTGCAGGAGAATTTTCCCACGCTGTCAGTGACGTGCATGAGGTGAGCCGAGTTCATTGGACATTAACTCGGCTCATCTGGATGCCCTCACAGAGAGACACTGTGGAGCGCAAGCAAGCCTGCGCTTCTCAGTGTCTGTGGGATGACAGGATGGATGGCAGCGTTCTGCTGCGGTCCAGCCTGTCATCTCGATGTAGCAGAGCTGAAGCTGTCATGGGAACCATGGAAAGGTAAGGATGATGTTGCTTTATTATTTTTCTTTTATTTCAGGAGATCGTTGGCTTCAGCTGGAATGGGCGTGATGGTAAGTATGGTTTAATTTAGAACAATAAAGAATTGTGTGTTTATTTCAATTAAAGGACTTTTTTCTGGGTGTTGTGTTTTTTTAAATACTTTACTAGAAATTCATGGTGGTCATGTCTAATATTGGCGTGACCCCATGAATTTCGGGCTTAGGGCCAGCTGATAATGCCAAGCTGGCCCTAACCCCTTTATTACCCAGTGAGCCACCGCATGAGGGCCCTGGATGAGTTGGGTACAGCGCCAGAAGATGGCGCTTCTATGAACGCGCCATTTTCCGGGGTGGCTGCGGACTGCAATTTGCAGCGGGGGTGGCCCAGAAAGCTTGGGCCTCCCTGCACTGCGGATTCCAGCCCCCAGCTGCCTAGTTGTACCTGGCTGGACACAAAAACAGGGCGAAGCCCCACGTCAATTTTCTTTACATTATTTCATGAAATAATTAAGAAAAAAAGGGCTTCCCTATATTGTTGTGTCCGGCCAGGTACAAATAGGCAGCTGGTGGTTGGGGGCAGCCCGTTCCTGCCTGCTGCACCTGACTGGACACAAATATAGTGCGAAGCCCCACGTCAATTTTTTTTAATTATTTCATGAATTTCCTGAAATAATTGAAAAAAATTGAAGTGGGGCTTCGCACTATATTTGTGTCCAGCCAGGTACAGCAGGCAGGAACGGGCTGCCCCCAACCACCAGCTGACTATTTGTACCTGGCCGGACACAACAATATAGGGAAGGCCTTTTTTTCTTAATTATTTCATGAATTTCATGAAATAATTAAAAAAAAAATACGTGGGGCTTCGCACTATATTTGTGTCCAGCCAGGTACAGCAGGCAGGAACGGGCTGCCCCCAACCACCAGCTGCCTATTTGTACCTGGCCGGACACAACAATAAAGGGAAGGCCTTTTTTTCTTAATTATTTCATGAATTTCATGAAATAATTAAAAAAAATTGAAGTGGGGCTTCGCACTATATTTGTGTCCAGCCAGGTACAGCAGGCAGGAACTGGCTGCCCCCAACCACCAGCTGACTATTTGTACCTGGCCGGACACAACAATATAGGGAAGGCCTTTTTTTCTTAATTATTTCATGAATTTCATGAAATAATTTAAAAAAAATACGTGGGGCTTCGCCCTATTTTTGTGTAAAGCCAGGTACAACTAGGCAGCTGGGGGCTGGAATCTGCAGCGCAGGGAGGCCCAAGCTTTCTGGGCCCCCCCCTGCTGCAAATTGCAGTCCGCAGCCACCCCGGAAAATGGCGCGTTCATAGAAGCGAAGATGGCACTGTACCCAACTCATCCAGGGCCCTGGTGCGGTGGCTCACTGGGTAATAAAGGGGTTAGGGCCAGCTTGGTATTATCAGCTGGCCCCAAGCCCAAAATTCATGGGGTCACGCCAGTATTAGACATGACCGCCATGAATTTCTAGTAAAGTGTTTTAAAAAAACACAACACCCAGAATAAAGTCCTTTAATTGAAATAAACGCACAATTCTTTATTGTTCTAAATTAAACCATACTTACCATCACGCCCATTCCAGCTGAAGCCAACGATCTCCTGCAATAAAAGAAAAATAATAAACCAACCTCATCCTTACCTTTCCATGGTTCCCACGACAGCTTCAGCTCTGCTACATCGAGATGACTGGCTGGACCGCAGCAGAAAGCTGCCATCCAGCCTGTCATCCCGCGGACACTGAGAAGCTCAGGCATGCTTGCGCTCCTCACTGTCTCGCTGTGACGGCATCCAGATGAGCCGAGGTCATGTAAAATGTACTCGGCTCACCTCATGCACGTCACTGACAGCGTGGGAAAATTCTCACGCTGAAGTGCTGAGTGCAGGAGAATTCTCCCACGCTGTCAGTGACGTGCATGAGGTGAGCTCATGTCCAATGAACTCAGCTCACCTCATGCACCTCACTGACAGCGTGGGAGAATTCTCCTGCACTCAGCGCTTCAGCGTGAGAATTTTCCCACGCTGTCAGTGACGTGCATGAGGTGAGCCGAGTTCATTGGACATGACCTCGGCTCATCTGGATGCCGTCACAGCGAGACAGTGAGGAGCGCAAGCATGCCTGCGCTTCTCAGTGTCTGCGGGATGACAGGCTGGATGGCAGCGTTCTGCTGCGGTCCAGCCAGTCATCTCGATGTAGCAGAGCTGGAGCTGTCCTGGGAACCATGGAAAGGTAAGGATGATGTTGCTTTATTATTTTTCTTTTATTACAGGAGATCGTTGGCTTCAGCTGGAATGGGCGTGACGGTAAGTATGGTTTAATTTAGAACAATAAAGAATTGTGTGTTTATTTCAATTAAAGGACTTTATTCTGGGTGTTTGTGTTTTTTTTAACTTTGACTATGGGGTTAGTAATGGGGGTGTCTTATAGACGCCTCTCCATTACTAACCTGGGCTTGATGTCAGCTGTCATTATAAGCTGACATCAACCCCAGCCCTATTACCCCCTGCCACCGCACCAGGGCAGCGTGGAAGAGCGAGGCTAAGTGCCAGAATTGGCGCATCCTATGGATGCGCCATTTCTGGGGCGGCTGATGGCTGGTGTTTCTATCCTGGGAGGGAGCCAATATTCATGGCACCCTTCCTGAGCTATTAATATCAGCCCCCAGCTGTCTGCCTAGCCTTTGCTAGCTATTAAAATAGGGTGGACCCCACGTCATTTTTTTGGGGGGGTCCCCCATTTTAATAGCTAGTAAAGGCTAAGTATTCAGCTGGGGGCTGATATTAGTAGCCTGGTAAGCTCCGTGGGTATTACCCCCTTCCGAGGCTTCAAACATCTGCCCCAGCCGTCTGCTTAACCTCCGCTAGAGCCTAAAATTATGGGGGATCCCACGCCAATTTTTATTTTAATAAATCCTTTATTTTAACACTAAATGACAAGTACAGTAACCAACACTGTCACTGTACTTATTATAAATGTGACTGACATGTTTCTATCTATCTAATCTATGTGTGATGCTCTATCTTTCTGTTCTAAATTGTCGGGTACCGCTGCTGAATTGCCGGCCGGCTTTTTTAAAGAGACAGTGCATGAAAACACTATTATTTTTTTAAATAAATCCTTTACACTAAATGACAAGTACAGAAAGCAACACTGTCACTGTACTTATTATATATGTGACTGACATGTTTCTATCTATCTAATCTATGTGTGAAGCTCTATTCTTTCTGTTCTAAATTGTCGGGTACAGATGCTGAATTGCCGGCCGGCTTTTTTAAAGAGACGGTGCATGAAAACACTAATATTTTTTTAAATAAATCCTTTACACTAAATGACAAGTGCAGTAACCAACACTGTCACTGTGCTTCTTATATGTGTGACTGACATGTTTCTATCTATCTAATCTATGTGTGATGCTCTATTCCTTCTTGTCTAAATTGTCGGGTACCGGTGTATGCCGCTGCTGAATTTGCCGGCCGGCTTTTTTAAAGAGAGTGTCTTCTGAGCAGTTTGTCAGCTTTTGGACACCTTTGCAGGTGTTTTCTATGTGTTTCTATGTGTTTTTGTTTGCCTGCCATTGGTTTTAACGGTGTTCGACGGTGCTCTAAGGTGTTCGACGAACAGTTCGACGAACAGTTCCTCGAACATCCCGGTGTTCGACGAACCGAACCGAACCCGAACACTACGGGGGTGGCTCAACACTAGTAGCAAGCACTTATGCTCAAGACTAATGACAACTTATTCAATATGATGACCTAATGTTATCAAATTCTGTGTCGTACCTCTAGGTTCAAAATGTTCACTATACCCCTTGATAAAATCCTTGAGGGGTGTAGTTTCCAAAATGAGGTCACTTGTGGGGGGTTTCCACTATTTAGGCACATCAGGGGCTCTCCAAACGTGACATGGCGTCCGCTCTCGATTCCAGCCGATTTTGTGTTCAAAAAGTCACATAGTGCTCCTTCCCTTCTGAACTCTGCCGTGCGCCCAAACACTGTATTTTCCCCACATATGGGGTATTGGCATACTCAGGAGAAATTGCACAAAAGTTTTTGGGGTCCATTTTCTCCTCTTACCCTTGTGAAACTAAATAAATTGGAGCTAAAACATCATTTTTGTGGAAAAAGTTAGCTTTTTTTATTTTCACGGCTCCATGTTATAAACTTCTGTAAAGGACTTGGGGGTTGAAGGTGCTCACCACACATCTACTTAAATTCCCTGAGGGGTCTAGTTTACAAAAAGGTGTCACTTGTGGGGGGTTTCCACTGTTTAGGCACATCAGGAGCACATCCGCTAATTATTCAAGCAAATTTTACAATCAAAAAGTCAAATGGCGCTCCTTCCCTTCCCTTCCGAACCCTGACGTGCGCCCAAACAGTGGTTTTCTCCCACATATGGGGTACCTGCTTACTCAGGAGAAATTGCACAACAAACTGCATGGTGCAATTTCTCCTGTTACCCTTATGAAAATGCAAAAGTGGGGGCTGAAAAACATTTTTGTTGGAAAAATGTGAAAATTTTATTTTTACAGCTCAATGTTATAAACTTCTGTGAAGCACCTAGGAGTCCAAGGTGCTCACCACACATCTAGATAAGTTCCCTGAGGGGTCTAGTTTCCAAAATGGTGTCACTTGTGGGGAGTTTCCTCTGTTTAGGCACATCAGGGGCTCCCCAAATGCAACATGGCATCCACTAATTATTCAAGCAAATTTTACATTCAAAAAGTCAAATGGCGCTCCTTCCCTTCCGAACCCTGCCGTGCGCCCAAACAGTGTTTTATCCCCACATATGGGGTATCTTCGTGCCCAGGGGAAATTGTACAATAAATTTTGGGGTCCATTTTTTCCTTTTACCCCTGTGAAAATAAAAAAAAATTGGGTCTAAAGTAACATTTTTGTGAAAAAAGTTAAATGTTAATTTTTTTCTTCCACATTCCAAAAATTCCTGTGAAGCACCTGAATGGTTAATAAAGTTCTTGATTGTGGTTTTGAGCACCTTGAGGGGTTCAGTTTTTAGAATAGTGTCACTTTTGGGTATTTTCTGTCATAAAGGCCCCTCAAAGTGACTTCAAATATGATGTGGTCCCTAAAAAAATGGTTTTGTAAATTTTTTTGGAAAAATGAGAAATCGCTGGTCAACTTTTAACCCTTATAGCTCCCCAATAAAAAAAAAAATTGGTTCCAAAATTGTGCTGATGTAAAGTAGACGTGTGGGAAATGTTATTTTGTGTGACATATCTCTCTGATTTAAGGGCATAAAAATAAAAATGTTGAAAATTGCAAAATTTTCAAAATTTTCGCCAAATTTCCGTTTTGTTCACAAATAAACGCAAGAGATATCGAAGAAATTTTACCACAGTCATTAAGTACAATATGTCACGAAAAAATATTCTCAGAATCAGGGGGATCTGTTGAAGCGTTCCAGAGTAATTACCTCATAAAGTGACAGTGGTCAGAATTGCAAAAATTGGCCTGGTCATTAACGTGCAAACCACCTTGGGTTGTAAAGGGGTTAAATATGCACATTTTAAAGAGATCTCAATTTTTTTCGTCTACTTGATTTGTAAAAAAATATAACGTATTTTAATTTCAGTTATTTGAGGTAGCTTTGTAAACATTATCTGATCATGATTACATAATTATTGCAATGGACTAAAAGAGGCAGAGGAACATAAAATATGCAAAATATCCCAGATGATGATCAGTCCTTGTTGAGCATTAAAGGAAATTCATCACCAGGTTTTTGCTACCCTATCTGAGAGCACACCCCTCAGTGTGACACGCCTCCCGAAGAAGCTAAGGCGAAACGTGCGCGTCGGGGCAGGAAGCAGGAGTATCTATATTGGTATGGAATAAGCACTTTACACTTTATTGTTTAGATATGCCTATGTATCGAATGTACCCATTTAGTATTAGGTGTTAGTGACAGCAGGAGATTTTTATCTATTTATATGCACTGGATCGATCACTTTGGCCGCAGGTGCTGGTTATGCAATTAATGAATAGTGCTGGCCTATGCACGTCTATGCACGAGAGCACTAGTATGCTACAGCACTGCTGCCCTGTTGATCCGATCCAATGTGTGGCATAATGAATTAATTGCTTCTGACACCCCATGCTGTTATATATAATATCACTATACTCCTTTTATTTTGTGATGAGTGCTTCATCCACAGCATAATCAAATTATCATAAGATTACTTAAGCTTCGCTAAAGATTTCAATGTTGTTTCTCCTGCCTCCTTATGTTTGGTACCTTTCCCTTTTATGGTTCTAATCTGGATTTTAATATGTCTAAAATAAAATATTTATTTTAAAATTATTTTGGTACTTCATGTTTTACTGGGCAATTCTAATATATCCTGGTAAAAAAATTTTGTGGTAATTATCCTATCTGAGAGCAGTGTGATGTAGGGGCAGAGACCCTGATTCCAGTGATGTATCACTTACTGGGCTGCTTGCTGCAGTTTGAATAAAATCCCTGTTTTATCTGCTGCAGATCTAGCAGTTCTCTGAATGCTGAGCTCTGTATAACCCCGCTCACACCACTGATTGGTCTGCTTTCTGTGTGCATAAGCAGAAAGCAGCCAATCAATGGTGGGGGCGGGGTTATACAGAGCTCTTTAATATAGAGTACATCATGAAAGCAGATTTTATAGTCCTGTAGTGATAATCTCCTGCTGATAAAATAGTAATTTTATAAGAACTACAGCAAGCCGTCCAGTGACACATCACTGGAATCAGAGTCTGTCTACATATTACGTTACTCTCGAATTAGGTGAAAAAAAAAAATACGTTGCTGCCAAATCAGTAATACCGTTCAGTATTTCTTTAGCACCATCACAGAATGGATTTATTCATATTCGTGTATTATCAGTTACTGCAGGGCATAACAGCCATCCAGAGGAAAGAGCAAGACATGTTCTTTGTAACCACGAGGATCGCGGACAAAGGACACCCCTATGTTCCCTAGTATTCTTCAAGAGTTTATATCAAAAATATTTTGTTTTTGTTTTTTTTATTTTTATGTGGAGAAGCCCCATAATTTAGACCACAAATTCTCTCCCATTGGCAACAGACTTGTCTCTCATCACCCCTGTCTCACAATCAGCAGAATTCTCCTCTAAGGCTGTTTCCAGTGATTATTTGGTGAGTTTTTGACGCTACAGATTTTCTGCAGCATTTCATGCTTCAATCAGCTACATTAGGTCACTTGTGTTTTTTTTTTGTTTGTTGCATTTTTGAGTTTTGATGTTATATGTTTATGACGCGCCCCCTGGGCCATGTTTGGGGAATACCCGGAGCCGGATCCGTTGGGGGGTGGTAGTCCTCGTGGCGGTGACCCGGTCCGTGCCCAGGGTGTCAAACTAAGTGGCGATGTTTTTAGTGGCAGATGTGATATTGTTCGACTACGCCACCCGTTGAATGCGGTTACGAAACCGCCGCTGCAGGGCAGACCGCTGAGGCCGGTGGTACAGTTGTGCAGCGTGGGTAGTATAACCCCCAACGGGAGGGGTATGGCCTCAGGGCAGCGGACGTGGATGATGGGGATGGTAGAATTGCACGCAGGCACCAGGAACCACTCAGAGATGGTGCGGTGTAGTTCAGGGTCTTTACTGGTGACAAAGATAGACCCTCCCGGGAGTACTGGCTAGCGGTCGGGGTCTGGTCAGTCTGTGAGCAGACAGGATCTCCCCTGGCCAGGCGGAGTTGTAGGCCTCCCCAACTAACTGTACTCTTCTTGGCTACCTTGCTAGAAGCGGGTAAAAGTAGCCCACGTCCCTGAGTGTACCGTGTGGTGCTCACCCGTATGGCCGGTGACTCGGGGCCTTCTGGTAGCCTCCGCTCCACGACGGCGGTGCTGGTCCCTTGCGTGTGACCGTGCCTTCGGGTTTCTTGGCCAGAGGACCTGAAATCCCCTGCCGGTGGGTTTCTGCTGCTGGGTATGGAACAGTCCCCACAGCCTCGGACTCCGTGTCCGGTGAGATCTCTTCAGCCAAGGCGAGCTATCTAGCTTCCAGCCTCTGGCACTCACTCCTGCTCCTACAGAGCTCCTGTTGTCACTTTCCCTGCAACTGCTCCACACCAGACCAGACTGTGTCTGTCTGTGTTCTTTTTCTAACCCCACCTCAGCCCCAGTTTATATAGGGGAAGTTCTTCCCCTCCCAGGACTGGGCAGGAGGTGTGGCATGCTTAGGATTCCTGACCAGGAGACCTCCCACCTGCTCACAGACGTAATATTGCTATTACTGTGGTAACCAGACCCCTGGGGTTCCACATTCCCCCCTAGTAAAATTTAGTACTCCGGGACTAAACATATTTTTTTTTTTGAAAACATAACAGGGTATAAACAGGAACAATACAATAAGGAAAAACATGTTAAAGTGGTCACGGCGTGTCCGCAACCGGGTGCAATTTTTGAAGCAACAGGGTGTCCATTTCACCAAAGAACAGGGAGCCGTAACCAGGTAGGGGTCTGTCCTGCCCCGAGTCTTTAACAGTCTTTAGTCCGTTCCTGGGTTACGCTCCAAACATATATACAATAGAGTTCTAGTAAATCCACAAAAGATACCTATAAAATAACTGGAAAAACATAATTATTTACAAGCAACAGTAAACAGGTAAATATTAATAAAACAGTCTAAACACTTTAGATCCTCCAACGTACGGGCAACTGGCCTCTATTGGCCCTAGTGGACCTACGGAGCTCACTAACTGGTCCTGCACTACAGGGTGTAGGAGCTGTTAAAGGTAAGCTGGGCAGCTGTCTACGGACTCTTTGGCTCACTAGGGGCACGGCAGGCTCACTATAAGCAGAGGGTCGATTCTCCTGGTCTGCTTGTGTGGGGTCTTCTGCCTCCTGGACCGGCTGCTCTTCCAGCTCTACCTGTTTTTCCGTAGGCACTTGGGATGCTGGCTGGAGGAAGGTGAGGACGGGTACCACAACAGCGCCATTTACTTGTGTCCAAGACCGAGGGAAGTCTCCAAGTACAGTACTGACCATCTCTTCCCTTTCCTCTGCGGGTCGAGGGTTTTCTTGATCTTCTTCAGGGCTTCGCAGCTGCTCGGGACACTTCTTCAGGTGATCTCGGGAGACAATGGCTGTGGTTTCTCCTCCATCCTTACTGATTGTGCAGACTTTCGGGTTTTCATGGCTTGATGGCAGTACGGTGTACGGGTCCTTCTCCGACTGGTCGTCCAACTTGTGGAGCCGTCTTTTCCTCTTCAAGACCTGCTCTCCAGGTACCAGGGGAACAGCGGGAGCATGCTGGTTGTAAGTCTTCTCCTGTCTTTCTCTTGCTTGACAGAGACTTCGCTCAACGCTCTCCTGTACTTTCCGGTACTGCTGCTGCCTCTCTGTGTCCCAGTCTGCTTCTGGTGAAGTGTCCTTGGGTGTCAGGACTCCCATATCCAGATCAACAGGCAGCTTACCAGGTCTTGCTCTCATTAGGTAAGCCGGGGTACAGTTGGTAGAACCTACAGGGATGTGGTTGTATAGGTCCACCAGATCAGGCAGTTTCTCAGGCCACAGACTGCTTTCCTCCAGGGGCAATGTTTTCAGAAGGTCTATCACCACCTGGTTCATCTTCTCGCAAATTCCATTGGTTTGCGGATGATAGGGTGTTGTTCTTATCTTCCGGCAGCCATACAGAGTGCAGAACTCCTGGAAGACTTCCGCTTCAAAGGCAGGTCCTTGGTCCGTCAGCACCTGCTCTGGGTATCCGTGTGGACGGCAGAAGTGCTGCTGGAAGGCTCTAGCTGCTGTTTGAGCCGTTAAGTCCTTGACGGGGACTACAACCCAGAACCGGGAGTAGTGATCTACGATGGTTAACGCATAGACGTAGCCACTTCTGCTGGGGGTCAGTTTTACATGGTCCAAGGCTACCAGTTCCAACGGCTGCCTGGTGACGATGGACTGCAGGGGGGTCTTCTGGCTGGCACGGTCCTTCCTTCTTAGGTTGCATGGGCCACAGTCTCTGCACCACCTCTCGATGGTTCCTCTCATGCCTACCCAGTGGAACCGCCCGCGCAGCAGGAACTCCAGCTTCTTCCATCCGAAGTGCCCAGCTCCGTCGTGGTATGCCTCCAGTACCATAGCCGCGTCTCTTCTTGGCACCACTACTTGCCAGATCAGTTCATGCGTCCGGGAGTTAACCATTCTGCGGCACAACTTCCCCTTGTAAAGGAACAGTCGACTCTTCTCAGCCCACAGTTGCTTGGTCTCCTCCGGAGCGTCTGGGTCAAGGCGGGCATCTGGCTGAGTCAGCATCTCCTTCACTAGTCGGACGGCGGGGTCACTGTCTTGCGTTTCCGCCCAGTTGTAATGAGGTAAGGGGTTGAACGTAGTGGATTGCTTACCCCTTACACGGTGGGAATACTGGGTAGTCCCATGACGGTGGAACGCGGGGAGTTCAACTTCTTCCAGTTCCCCTGGATCTTCCCCTACGTCTGGTAGGTTTGGCATTCTGGACAAGGCATCCGCGTTGGTATTGGAGCGTCCTGCCCGGTATTTAATCGTGAACTCATAGTTGGACAGGCGGGCCATCCATCTCTGCTCCAGGGCACCGAGTCTTGCAGTGTCCAGGTGTGTCAACGGGTTGTTATCCGTGTACACGGTGAACCGGGAAGAGGCGAGGTAGTGCTTAAAGCGTTCGGTGACTGCCCACACCACTGCCAGGAACTCTAGCTTGAATGAGCTGTAATTCTCAGGGTTTCTTTCGGTGGGTCGCAGTTTTCGGCTGGCGTAAGCAATTACCCGTTCTCTCCCCTGCTGGATCTGGGACAGTACGGCTCCTAGCCCGATGTTACTTGCGTCGGTGTAGAGGATAAAGGGCTGGCTGTAATCCGGGTACGCCAGGATTTCATCCCCCGTGAGGGCCATCTTCAGCTGGCGGAAGGACTCTTCTTCCAGCTTCTCCCATCTGAAGGGCGGCTTCTGGTTCTTGGCCTTTCTGGACTGGCCTATCAGGAGGTCCTGCATAGGAGCTGCCTTTTTGGTGAAACCGGGAATGAATCTTCGGTAGTAGCCTACCAACCCGAGGAACTGCCGCACTTCCTTTACGCTGGAGGGTCTTGGCCATTCCTTAATCGCGGTGATCTTATCAGGGTCGGGAGCCACTCCGTCAGCACTCACCACGTGTCCCAAGTACTGCACCTTTGGTTTTAGCAGGTGACACTTCGACGGTTTCACCTTCAGACCGTAGTTTGCCAGGGCTTCAAACACTTCCGCCAGGTGTTTCAGGTGGTCCTCGTAGGTTTTGGAATAAACTATAACATCGTCCAGGTACAGCAGGACCGTCTCAAAGTTCCGGTGTCCCAGACAGCATTCCATCAATCGTTGGAAGGTTCCTGGTGCGTTGCAGAGTCCGAACGGCATGCAGGTAAACTCGCTAAGTCCCATCGGGGTGGTGAATGCGGTCTTCTCCCGGTCCGCCTCTGCTACAGGAACCTGCCAGTACCCGCTAGTGAGATCCAAAGTGGAGAAGAAGTTAGCAGATTTTAAAGCAGCCAAAGACTCCTCTATCCTTGGTAAGGGGTACGCATCTTTGTGTGTGATACGGTTGATTTTCCGGTAATCTACACACATTCTCATAGTGTTGTCTTTCTTTTTAACCAAGACTAGTGGAGCTGCCCAGGGGCTACAACTATCCCTGATTACCCCAGCCTCCTTCATGTCTCTAAGCATCCCCTTGGCGTGTTGGTAGTGTGCAGGGGGTACGGGTCGGTATCTCTCCTTTATGGGAGGATGGTCTCCCGTGGGGATGTGGTGTTCTACCCCCTTTACTCGCCCGAAGTCTAGCGGGTGTTTACTAAACACTCTCTCGTACTCTCGAACCACCCGATAGACTCCCTGTTTCTGGTGTGAGGGAGTGGAGTCAGTACCCAAATGCAGTTGCTGACACCAGTCCTCCATTTGTTGCTTAGAGCCGTTACCTTCCTCTGGATGAGATGGAGGCAAGGGTTCCACGGACTGTACAGAATTTTGGTTGATGGTATACAATTTGGCTAGCGTAGCATACCGGGGCAGGTACACTTCCCTCTTCCCGATATTTATTATGCGAATGGGCACCCTCCCATGGCGTACATCAACCACCCCCCGTGCTGTCAAAATGGTGGGCCTACTGTCTGAGTAGACGGGTTCTACCATTGCTTGGTAGTCTCTACCTCTGAGACCAATAGCTGCCCGGCACCAAATCATCATCTCACTTTTTGGGGGCATGGCAATAGGGAACGGGTCACACATTCTCACGCTACCTATCTCACCACCGGAGAGTTCCACCTGTTGCCGTCGCACCAGTGCCCGGATCTCTTTTTGGAGCACTCGCTGCTGGCCGGAGCTGGCGTTCTTGGCAACCTGCTGTAAAATGAGAATCACCTCTGCAAGACAATTTTCAATCACATTAGTTCCTAGAGTTATCTTTGGGTGACGCTTGTCAATGTCCACAATGATCAGTCCCTGTGCTGCCAGTTCGACTTTACCGATTTTAATGGTCATCTTTTTAAATCCGATCTGTGGCACGGGCTGACCATTGCTGGCGATGATACTCAAGTCGTCGTCTGGGTAGCGGGTTATATCCGAGTCATTCCAGTACTGCTTGAAGAGCGCGTACGGGATGATGGTGACCTGTGACCCGGTGTCAAGTAGGGCACTCATAGGAATGCCATCCAGTACTACAGGCAAGACTGGACGTCCTCCCACGTATTTGTCACGCCAGTTCGATGGGCCTGGTGATCTTATTCCTAGGGGTTGGCCCTCTACCCCAGGTTGTGCCAGTTTAAAGGACAGTACCTTGCCATATGTCCGGGTTGATTGCAGCGGCGGCAGATGGGTTGTCCGTCCTCGTTGTATCGGTCGCTGGGTCTTCCTCTGGCCGGTGGGGTCCTCCTTGGTCGGCGCCACGGGATATCCTCCGGTCCGGATGCCAGCTGGATCTTCCCTGGAGTAGAAACCTGTAAAGACTGCACAGTTCGGGTTAGCGTGGCAACGCTTTTAGTTAGCTCTTGGACCTGATGGTGCAGGTCTGTAGCCGGGTCATTGTTTAAAGCCTGCGCATCAGCTCCCACAGGCCCTGCCGACAAGGGCGCCGTCTCCTGGTGGTAAATGGTAGCAGGGCGTTTGTGGGTCACAGTGCCACCTGGTGCCGGTTCTCAGAGCACCCGGATGGCTCTGTCCTTGAACTGTGCAAAGTCCATATGAGGGTCCTGTAAGGCCATTGCTCGCAACTGGGTTCGGTGGGCATTACAATGTAGACCCTCTATAAATTGTTCAGTCAACAGCTTGTCTTCGTTTCCCACGCTGTCAGGGTCAGCCTGCTTAATAGCTCTCAGGGCCTCTTGTAGATTTAGTGCATAGTCCCTTATATTCTCATGTGCTCGCTGCTTGCACCCGTAGAATCTAAGCTTGATCTCGGCTGAGGTACGGGTATCAAAGGTGTCCTTCAGCCGGGCTAGTATCTCTGCGACAGTCCTCCTCCTCCCAAGTGGCCAGGACTTTACCTCCCTTTGGGCTGCCCCTGTTAATTGAGCCACCAGGATGCTCACTTTTTGCTCTTCTGTGAGGGGGTACACCTGGAAGAGGCTATCCAGCCTTTCTCTGAAGTCATTTAGGGTATGGGACTCCCCTGAGTACCGGGGTAGCCAGGCTGCCCCGGGATGTAGGGCATGGTGAAAGGCATGACCGCAGCAGCGGTGGTGCTGGCGGTGGCTGCAGCAGTGAAGCTCTCCTCCGTATCCGACATCCTCCTCCCCCCTAGTGGACCGTGGCCTACCTTGCGATGATCCTCTTCCGTAGGCCGCGGCTCCGCAGTGGATCGTCAGGGTTGAGGACCTTCCGTCGCGCTCTTGTGACGTCGGCGTCTGCTGGGCTCCTTCCAGGACCTTACGCAACGTCCGGACGTGAGGCGGGGCTTCAGTTCTCGCGCGCTTTCGGAGTCCACGCCCCTCTTCTTCCCGCGCGGCGTCCTCAAGATGGCGTCCAATGGCGGGAAGACTCCACGGATGGCGGGAAGAAGGCAAAAGATGGCGTCGGATGGCGGGAAAACTCCACGGATGGCGGGAATCTTCACCACAGGTAAGTTTATCAGTCTTTTTCAGGCGCGCAGTACCCGGTGGTTGCGGGCACGGAATCCTGCCGACTATGCCAAAAGTTGACGCGCCCCCTGGGCCATGTTTGGGGAATACCCGGAGCCGGATCCGTTGGGGGGTGGTAGTCCTCGTGGCGGTGACCCGGTCCGTGCCCAGGGTGTCAAACTAAGTGGCGACGTTTTTAGTGGCAGATGTGATATTGTTCGACTACGCCACCCGTTGAATGCGGTTACGAAACCGCCGCTGCAGGGCAGACCGCTGAGGCCGGTGGTACAGTTGTGCAGCGTGGGTAGTATAACCCCCAACGGGAGGGGTATGGCCTCAGGGCAGCGGACGTGGATGATGGGGATGGTAGAATTGCACGCAGGCACCAGGAACCACTCAGAGACGGTGCGGTGTAGTTCAGGGTCTTTACTGGTGACAAAGATAGACCCTCCCGGGAGTACTGGCTAGCGGTCGGGGTCTGGTCAGTCCGTGAGCAGACAGGATCTCCCCTCGCCAGGTGGAGTTGTAGGCCTCCCCAACTAACTGTACTCTTCTTGGCTACCTTGCTAGAAGCGGGTAAAAGTAGCCCACGTCCCTGAGTGTACCGTGTGGTGCTCACCCGTATGGCCGGTGACTCGGGGCCTTCTGGTAGCCTCCGCTCCACGACGGCGGTACTGGTCCCTTGCGTGTGATCGTGCCTTCGGGTTTCTTGGCCAGAGGACCTGAAATCCCCTGCCGGTCGGTTTCTGCTGCTGGGTATGGAACAGTCCCCACAGCCTCGGACTCCGTGTCCGGTGAGATCTCTTCAGCCAAGGCGAGCTATCTAGCTTCCAGCCTCTGGCACTCACTCCTGCTCCTACAGAGCTCCTGTTGTCACTTTCCCTGCAACTGCTCCACACCAGACCAGACTGTGTCTCTGTCTCTGTCTGTGTTCTTTTTCTAACCCCACCTCAGCCCCAGTTTATATAGGGGAAGTTCTTCCCCTCCCAGGACTGGGCAGGAGGTGTGGCATGCTTAGGATTCCTGACCAGGAGACCTCCCACCTGCTCACAGACGTAATATTGCTATTACTGTGGTAACCAGACCCCTGGGGTTCCACATTTACATCCCATTTTTTTCATTTTTGCTTTAGATTCCTTTTGCATATCATGTTTTAAATAAAATGACTTTGCTTTGTAAACTTCCTGTCTGCTGAGCTTTGATAAAGCTTTACTGATAATGTTATGTGCATTACATCCATTTTTGCTGCATAAACGCAATTGAAACATATATGCATTTTTTATGTGATTTTCTGCATCTCATTAAAGTTTATGGGGAAAACCCGCAAATAAAACACATATTAAGCACTTGAGAAAGTGGCATTCTGTAGATTTCAAAAACTCAAAGCATTTTAAATTCTTTAGTGTTAAAAAAGGCATAGGGGCGTGGGATTTGCATACATGTCAGAAACAAAAACATGCAATCATTAAGACAGTCGTCTGAAACGCGTTTGCATCATTTTTTTTATGTTTTTTAGAGATGTTGTTGAGATTTCCTTTCTTTATTTTTGCAGAATAATGTATGGCTTTTAATAGAAGATTCTGATGCTGGATCACTGTTTTTTGCTTCTCATACCTTTCGCTGCATTATACAGTACGTCTCCATGCATAGATCTTCTTATGGGTGAGCTGTACATGTCATTCACTTTGCTGGAACTGTAATATGCTGCAATATGTTTTTTTGCATGAAACTATGCAGCAGAACCTAGCCTAAATGATTGCGTCTCATACACAGATGCAACAGCTGGTTGTAGGTGAGATGCGAATAAGGAGGCCGTTATCATAAAAATGATCATATGCTGCACAGTCTTTTCTGGGGAGAAACGGGTTGACAAATAAACCACTTATGCTCATATTGGCATCCTTCATCCTTCCCACACAGCAGTGCAGAATTAACCCAAGACTGAGGAACTCTATATAGCATGAAATAAAGTATAGGCAAAAAAGAAAGGTATGAATGGTTGGCACATCTATTCTTAGACCTATTGTAACCATTCTTTTAAAAAAGAGAAAGTCTAATGACCTCTAGAATGAGCTCAGCGAGTCCAAATAGTGAGGAGTAAGACCATACGATGGCCCAAGAACAGAAAATGCAAGACTCCCTAAAGTAAGGCCATGTTTACATGTCCAGTAATCATCAGTTAGAATGGATCCAGCTGCAATGCATTAACAAAAACGTTGTGCAGACATAACTGTATTGTCCAGCTAAAAAAAAAATGGTTTCAACTGGATCCGTTATTTTAACAGTGAAGTCTATGGAAAACTGGCCAGTTAAACAGTCCAGCCCATGTGCACCGAAATATCATTAGCAGAAAACTTCTCATGGTGATTAAAGAGAAAGAACAAAGCGGATTTATTCACCAAAGGTATCAATGTGATCAGTATTAAAGCGCCATTGCAGCCATGCTTTACTTGCTGACATGTTCTCTTTAAGGTGCATTTACCCTGGCTGACCTCAGCCGATAAAGGGTTTTTTCAGCAAGCAGTGCAGTTTACGGAATAACAGACAGTGCGCACTATATGCAATGTTAGGATTTGGATTACGGAATGTGCACTATATACAATGTTAGTATTCGGCTCTGCTTGTTGGTTGGAGTGGTTGCAACGTCTCTGCAGAAATGTGATTTGCGCTAAATTGTGGTCATGTTCTGACTAGATTTTCATCTACTTTACTCAGCAGAACATTGAGAGAAGATGATGATGAGCACGTAACTGCAACTGTGGAATCCCATACTTCCAGTTACATGACAAAGCTGTGGAAAGCCGTTATAATGGCTGCAGTCTGCCAGTGTAAATGCACCTTTCTTCTGTTCAAGATAATAATTGCTAAAGTCAGTATCTAGTAAAGATAACAGCCCATAGTCTGCAATGCTTGCTGGTAATGATACGGCACGGGTATGTGCACATGATAAGTATTGCTGCAGACATTTCTACACCAAAAATGTGTTTCTTGGCAGGAAAAACGCTTGGCAGGAAAAATCTCCTTGTTACTGCTAAGTTTTTTATGACAATTTTTCCTGTTCCTTAGAATGGGTGAAAAATGCTGAAAGAATAGACGCTGCAGACAGGAAACTGCTTCAAATCTGCAAGGAAAAAATAAGTCGCTTTTCCATGAGATTTCAGACATCTCATTCACTTTTCTGGTGCTATCAAACATTGCGTTTTTGGGCTCATAGAGCTCTACATTACAAATATGTCCATCCCTCCAGTTGAAAGAAATTAACATTTTCCTGGACAGAAATTTATATTCTATATTATGTCAGTTCAGTTTTGTCTGTCGATGATAAAGTGCAGTTAACAGCAATTTTTATTTAACAAATGTTATATGAACCCAAATCAGCCATAACCCACAAATGCACGAAAATATTTCACATTCACCATGCATCGGGTGGGTCTGTGTGCTCTCAAATACCAGGGCTGAGTTTCAGTTCCAGTCTGGCCCTACCCATGACTACCGCCCTCAGGCACCCTACATTGCAATGGGCCAGTCACTGTCAAATGAAATTCTGAATTGTGTTAAGAGAGCTGTAATAAAATGAATGATCACAAATCACAATGAACTTAAAGAAGTTGTCCACTACTTGTCCACTAGTTGTCCACTACTTGGACTTATAATCTAGGAGCAAACAGGGGAGACACAAAGGGTGGATGGTAACAATTGCTTGTATTGTACTGTCAAGCATCAATGTAATAAATAGGGTAATCATCTAATGCTAAATGAACCAGTCACCAACCAGTATGTGAACAAGTACAGACACAGAAGTCTATTAAGTATATGGGAGTGTGTGAACAGATGATACGAGGGTCCTGATTTGGAAGGAAGTGTTGTATGGGAAAAAAAAGGGATAGTTAGATAAGTGAGGTGAGGCAATAGGCTAGTCTAAAGAAACACATTTTTAGGGCATGCTTAAAACTGTGGGTATTGGGGACTAAACGAAGACTCCTGGATAGTGCATTCCAAAGAATTGGCGCAGCACGTGAGAAGTTTTGGAGACGGGAGTGGAGGTCCAGATTATTGAGAATGTTAATCTTAGGTCATTAGCAGAACTGAGGGCACGGGTAGGGTGGTGGACTGAGACGAGGGAGGAAATGTAGGGCGATGCTGAAGCATGGGGTGCTTTGTGGGTAAGGGTGATGAGTAGTGATGAACGAGCATGCTCGCTACTGCTCGGTGCTCGCCCGAGC
This sequence comes from Phyllobates terribilis, assembly GCF_046119375.1. Lineage (NCBI taxonomy): Eukaryota > Metazoa > Chordata > Amphibia > Anura > Dendrobatidae > Phyllobates > Phyllobates terribilis. The sequence goes on from NW_027362773.1 coordinate 51,735,717, forward strand.
ATCTCACTGCTCGAGATGCTCGGCGCTCGCCGAGCATTTCCGGGTTGCTCGGGCGGGAACTCGGGTCCCCTCCCTGCATGTTTGGCGCTCTTTAGAGAGCCAATGAACATGCAGGAATTGCCTGCCATGCACTGTAATGCCGTAGCCATGTTGGTTGTGAACATTAAAGTGATTGGCTGGCAGCATAGCGTCATCAGGTCTATATCAGACCTGGCACCACCATACTCGTCACAGTCACTCCGGATCAGACAGTGTAGGGAAAACAGCTGCTGCGTTAGGGAGAGATTTGATTGTGTATTAGGTAGTGTAGGGAGAAAAACCGTACATTACACATATCCATCTTAACAAACAGTCCTTCAGAGGACTAATAAATCTGCAGAGATATCAGGCAGGCAGGCTGTATAGGCAGGCAGTTTATATAGCAGACTGCAGTGCATATAGCACAAGAGGCTCCATTCCAATTCTGCCTTCTGCTGCTGTTAGATATTTCTATACAAAGGCCCAAGTCTCAGGGGCCAGGAATACTTTTCTTTGGATCTTAATCCTCATTATTTGCTGAAAAAGCAATCCATAGAACACCATTTTTCTGCGTCATTTGCTTGTGTAGGGAGAGGTGCTGCAACGTCAGGGACAGATTTGCTTGTGTATTAGGTAGTGTAGGGAGAAAAACCGTACGTTACACATATCCATCTTAACAAACAGTCCTTCTGAGGACTAATCCATCTGCAGAGATATCAGGCAGGCAGGGTGTATATGCAGGCAGTGAACAGTACAGACCAAAACTTTGGACACACCTTCTCATTTAAAGATTTTTCTGTATTTTCATGACTATAAAAATTGTACATTCACACTGAAGGCATCAAGACTATGAAGTAACGCATGTGGAATTATATACTTAACAAAAAAGTGTGAAACAACTGAAAATATGTCTTATATTCTAGGTTCTTCAAAGTAGCCACCTTTTGCTTTGATGACTGCTTTGCACACTCTTGGCATTCTCTTGATGAGCTTCAAGAGGTAGTCACCGGAAATGGTTTTCACTTCACAGGTGTGCCCTGTCAGGTTTAATAAGTGAGATTTCTTGCCTTATAAATGGGGTTGGGACCTTCAGTTTTGTTGTGCAGAAGTCTGATGGATACACAGCTGATAGTCCTACTGAATAGACTGTTAGAATTTGTATTATGGCAAGAAAAAAGCAGCTAAGTAAAGAAAAATGAGTGGCCGTCATTACTTTAAGAAATGAAGGTCAGTCAGTCCGAAAAATTGGGCAAACTTTGAAAGTGTCCCCAAGTGCAGTTGCAAAAAACATCAAGCGCTACAAAGAAACTGGCTCACATGAGGACCGCCCAAGGAAAGGAAGACCAATAGTCACCTCTGCTTCTGAGGATAAGTTTATCCGAGTCACCAGCCTCAGAAATTGCAGGTTAACAGCAGCTCAGATTAGAGACCAGGTCAATGCCGCACAGAGTTCTAGCACCAGACACATCTCTTCAACAACTGTTAAGAGGACACTTTGTGCAGCAGGCCTTCATGGTAAAATAGCTGCTAGGAAACCACTGCTAAGGACAGGCGACAAGAAGAAGAGACTTGTTTGGGCTAAAGAACACAAGGAATGGACATTAGACCAGTAGAAATCTGTGCTTTGGTCTGATGAGTCCAAATGTGAGATCTTAGGTTCCAACCACCGTGTCTTTGTGCGACGCAGAAAAGGTGAACGGATGGACTCTACATGCCTGGTTCCCAACGTGAAGCATGGAGGAGGAGGTGTGATGGTGTAGGGGTGCTTTGCTGGTGACACTGTTGGGGATTTATTCAAAATTGAAGGCTTACTGAGCCAGCATGGCTACCACAGCATCTTGCAGCGGCATGCTATTCCATCCGGTTTGTGTTTAGTTGGACCATCATTTATGTTTCAACAGGACAATGACCGCAAACACACCTCCAGGCTGTGTAAGGGCTATTTGACCAAGTACGAGAGTGATGGGGTGCTATACCAGATGACCTGGCCTCCACAGTCACCAGACCTGAACCCAATCGAGATGGTTTGGGGTGAGCTGGACCGCAGAGTGAAGGCAAAGGGGCCAACAAATGCTAAGCATCTCCGGGAACTCCTTCAAGATTGTTGGAAGACCATTTCCGATGACTACCTCTTGAAGCTCATGAAGAGAATGCTAAGAGTGTGCAAAGCAGTCATCAAAGCAACAGGTGGCTACTTTGAAGAACCTAGAATATAAGACAGATTTTCAGTTGTTTCACACTTTTTTGTTAAGTATATAATTCCACATGTGATAATTCATAGTTTTGATGCCTTCAGTGTGAATGTACAATTTTCACAGTCATGAAAATACAGAAAAATCTGAAAATGAGAAGGTGTGTCCAAACTTTTGGTCTGTACTGTATATAGCAGACTGCAGTGCATATAGCACGAGAGGCTCCATTCCAATTCTGCCTTCTGCTGCTGTTAGATATTTTTATACAAAGCCCCAGATCTCAGGGGCCAGAAATACTTTTCTTTGAATCTTAATCCTCATTATTTGCTTAAAAAGCAATCCAGAGAACAGCAATTTTTGTGCGCCATTTGCTTGTTGGCACTACAGAATACAGCCAGGTCTTCTCCATAATGGACCGCTAGAAATCCAGCTATTTAAAACTGTGTTTTCTCCGTCAAAGAGATCACAAATACATTGTCAGAAAATACTGCCATTTCTGGCCTCCATTAAAAATTTCCTTTAGTGTGTCAGTGAAGCAATTCACAGCAGTTTGCTGTTCAAACTACTTACCCGCAGGCCAGGTATTTAAAACTCTGTTTTCTCCGTCAAACGGATCACATACAAGTTCGCTCCAAACTCAGTCATTTGTAGTGAGCATGGAAGATACTGTCCTCCATTTAAAAAGGGCAAGGCACGTGGCAAGGGACGGGGAACTGGACCTGATGATAATGGTGCAGAGGCCGAGGACAAGACCATGAGCAAGCCGAAATTGTGCCAAAACTAACACCCACATCTTCTCGCCTGACCTTCCTGTCCCAATTTCTAGGAAACCACAGCACACAACTATTGAACCCAGAGCGGTGTCAAAAGGTCGTTGGTTGGATAGCGGATAATGCTTCCAGTCACTTAGCCACCACCACCACCACCCTGTCTTCCACACGGTCAAGTCTCCGTAGCCGTGAATCTGGACAGCATATTCCTCACCCTGATCCTCCTTCCTCCCACCAAGCCCAGTACCCAGAGACAACTGATCCCACACTTGGACACTCTGAAAAGCTGTTCACTTTTCCATTTATAGATTCGGGCCTCTCGCCCGGTTCACTTGAAGCGGGGCAAGAGGTGATCGCATGCAGCGATGCCCAAATATTTGAGCAGCCACGGTCACACAAAGGCGACGGTGGTAAAGTGTCACAAGAGGTGGACGATGATGAGACACAATTGCCTGAAAGTCAGGAGGAGGACCAGGATGCGGAAGTGGAAGACGAGGTGATGGATGATATAGTAACTGACCCAACCTGTCAGGAGAACATGCAGAGCGAGGACAGCAGCTCACAGGGCTAGGGAGGCAGAGCAACCCAACAGGCAGGAGGAAGCAGTGTGGCGACCGCAGACAGAAGGCAGGCATCCGTCCCCCGTAACACCAACACGTAGGAAGTTGCCAGTACAACTGTTAGGTCTTCCTGAGTCTGGTTGTTTTTTAAAGACTCTGCCAATAACCCTAAAAAGTCCATTTGCACCACCTGCCAGGCCAGCATCAGCAGGTGTGGCAAAATGACCAGCCTGACCACCACCAGCATGATCAGGCACATGGCAGCAAAGCACCCGACTTTGTGGGCCAAACCCCAGGGTCCAGGAACAGTGTCTGTGGGTGGCACCATTGCTTCTAACGCTGTTGTGCATGCAAGCCAATTCCCTGTCCACGGTGCATGCGAAGATGCCTCCTGTCCTGCACCTGTCGTTGCACACTCTCAAGTAGCAGCATCAGGAAGCACGTCCATGTCCTTGTCCCAGCGCAGAATTCAGTTGTCCATACCGCAGTCCTTGGAACGCAAGCGCAAATATGCAGCCAACGCCCCACAGGCCACACTACTAAATTCTCACATTTCACGACTGCTTACGCTCAAAATATTTCCCTTTAGGCTCGTGGAGATGGAAGCATTCCGCAACCTGAAGGCAGCGGCCATCCCTCGGTACTCGGTCCCCAGCCGCCACTATTTCTCCCGGTGTGCCGTCCCTGCATTACAAAAGCATGGGTCCCAAAACATTAGCCGTGCTCTCAACAACACAGTTACCGGTAAAGTTCACCTAACCATGGACACGTGGACAAGTGTTTGTGGGCAGGGACGGTACATCTCGCTGATGACACACTGGGTTAACATAGTGGAAGCCGGGACCCAGTTGGACCTTGGGACGGAACATGTCCTCCCGACTCCAAGGATTGCGGGCCCTAGGTCAATCAGTGTTGCCCCCACGGTCTACAGCTCCTGCACCTCATCCTCCTCAGCTTCCTCCTCCTCTTCAGCCTCCATCTCCAAAATGACCACATCAGTCACAAGCTGGAAGCACTGCAGCACTGCCTCGGCCAAGCGGCAACAGGCTGTGCTGAAGCTAATATGCTTAGGTGAAAAACCGCACAATGCTGAAGAGTTGTGGACAGCTCTGAAAGAGCAGGCAGATCTGTGGCTCACACCGCTGAACCTACAGCCAGGCATGGTCGTGTGTGACAATGGCCAGAACCTGGTGGCAGCTCTGAGGCGAGGCGAGCTCATACACGTACCATGCCTGGCCCATGTGCTAAACCTCGTGGTTCAGCGGTTTCTCAAATCCTACCCGGAGCTGCCGGATCTGCTTGTTAAAGTACACCGCCTGCGTGCCCACTTTAGAACATCAGCTACAGCTTCCGCCGCCCTTACAGTGTTTCAGCAGCGTATGCAGCTTCCTTCTCACAGACTGGTGTGTGATGTCCCCACATGTTGGAACTCTACACTGCAGATGTTGGGAAGGATTTGTGAGCAGAAGAGGGCAGTTGTTGAGTACCAGCATCAACAAAGCCATCGGTATTCAGTTCAGACTCCACACATAAGACCTCAGGAGTGGATGTCAGACATACAGTTAGGTCCATTTATATTTGGACAGAGACAACATTTTTCTAATTTTGGTTCTAGATATTACCACAATGAATTTTAAACAAAACAATTCAGATGCAGTTGAAGTTCAGACTTTCAGCTTTCATTTGAAGGTATCCACATTAAAATTGGATGAAGGGTTTAGGAGTTTCAGCTCCTTAACATGTGCCACCCTGTTTTTAAAGGGACAAAAAGTATTTGGACAGATTAAATAATTGTAAATAAAATGTTCATTTATAGTACTTGGTTGAAAACCCTTTGTTGGCAATGACTGCCTGAAGTCTTCAACTCATGGACATCACCAGACGCTGTGTTTCCACCTTTTTGATGCTCTGCCAGGCCTTCACTGTGGTGGTTTTCAGTTGCTGTTTGTTTGTGGGCCTTTCTGTCTGAAGTTTAGTCTTTAACAAGTGAAATGCATGCTCAATTGGGTTGAGATCAGGTGACTGACTTGGCCATTCAAGAATATTCCACTTCTTTGCTTTAATAAACTCCTGGGTCGCTTTGGCTTTATGTTTTGGGTCATTGTCCATCTGTAGTATGAAACGATGACCAATCAGTTTGGCTGCATTTGGCTGGATCTGAGCACACAGTATGGCTCTGAATACATCAGAATTAATTTAGCTGCTTCTGTCCTGTGTCACATCATCAATAAACACTAGTGACCCAGTGCCACTGGCAGCCATGCATGCCCAAGCCATCACACTGCCTCCGCCGTGTTTTACAGATGATGTGGTATGCTTTGGATCATGAGCAGTACCACGCCTTCGCCATACTTTTCTCTTTCCATCATTCTGGTAGAGGTTGATCTTGGTTTCACCTGTCCAAAGAATGCTCTTCCAGAACTGTGCTGGCTTTTTTAGATGTTTTTTAGCAAAGTCCAGTCTAGCCTTTTTATTCTTGATGCTTATGAGTGGCTTGCACCGTGCAGTGAACCCTCTGTATTTACTCTCATGCAGTCTTCTCTTTATGGTAGATTTGGATATTGATACGCCTACCTCCTGGAGAGTGTTGTGCACTTGGTTGGCTGTTGTGATGGGGTTTCTCTTCACCATGGAGATTATTCTGCGATCATCCACTACTGTTGTCTTCCGTGGGCGCCCAGGTCTTTTTGCATTGATGAGTTCACCAGTGCTTTCTTTCTTTCTCAGGATGTACCAAACTGTAGATTTTGCCACTCCTAATATTGTAGCAATTTCTCGGATGGGTTTTTTCTGTTTTTGCAGCTTAAGGATGGCTTATTTCACCTGCATGGAGAGCTCCTTTGACCGAATGTTTACTTCACAGCAAAGCCTTCCAAATGCAAGAACCACACCTCAAATCAACTCCAGGCCTTTTATCTGCTTAATTGAGAATGACATAATGAAGGGATTGCCCACACCTGTCCATGAAATAGCCTTGGAGTCAATTGTCCAATTAATTTTGGTCCCTTTAAAAACAGGGTGGCACATGTTAAGGAGCTGAAACTCCTAAACCCTTCATCCAATTTTAATGTGGATACCCTCAAATGAAAGCTGAAAGTCTGAACTTCAACTGCATCTGAATTGGTAAAGTCTAGAACTAAGATTAGAAAAATGTTGTCTCTGTCCAAATATATATGGACCTAACTGTATGTACCATCCTCCAAAACTTTGAGGAATCCACCAAGATGGTGAGCAGCGTTGATGCCATAATTAGCGTCACCATCCCGCTTCTCTGTCTTCTGAAACGCTCTCTGCTCACAATCAAAGAGGATGCATTGCAGGCAGAGCACGATGAGATGGAGCAAGGACCCATACAGGGTGATTACACTCAGCCAAGCCTCATCTCAACGTGGATTGGGTGACAATGAGGAAGAGGAGGAGGAAGGACAGGAGCTAGTTTCATGCACTATAGACGGTACTACCTGCACAGCTGTCATACCGTCTGCTCAGCGTGGATGGCCAGAGGACAGAGAGGAGGAGGAGGAGAGCATGGTCAGTCATCCTCTTGGTGAGGACACGGAAGTCTTACCTGTTAGTAGTCAGGCACGCATGGCTGAGTATATGTTAGGCTGCCTTTCCCATAACCCTTGAGTTCTCAAAATTTTGGGTGACAGTCATTATTGGTTGGTGACACTACTAGACCCACGCTACAAGGAGAACTTTATATCTCTTATTCCTGAGGCGGACAGGTCTACAAAAATGGGGCTGTACCAGAAGGCCCTTGTTGCAGAACTATTAAAAAAATTCCCATCTGAAAACGCAGGCGGCAGAGGGCACACTACGTTGTACAACCAAGGAGTACTGGCGAGAGAGACACAACTTCAATCCAGCAGAGGCAGGGGAGCACTGTCAAAGTTCTTTGAGAGTTTTCTCAGACTCTCCCATCGCACAGGCCCTGAGGCTCGGGGTACTCTCACAAGGAGTGCAAAGTTTGGGAAGATGCTGAGGGAGCACCTTGCCGACTGTACAAACGTCCTCCGTGATTCCTCTGCGCTTTATAATTATTGGGTATCCAAGCTGGATAAGTGGAATGAACTGGCTTTCTATGCCTTGGAGGTCCTGGCCTGCCCTGCCACCAGCGTTTTATCAGAGCGGGATTTTAGTGCCACTGGTGGAATTATAAATGATATGCGCATCCGCCTGTCAACTGAAAATGCTGACAGGCTGACTCTTATAAAAATGAACAAGGGCTGTATTGGGCCAGACTTCTCAACACCACCGAATGATAGCAGCGTAACATAAACTCAAATCTAGTGTCTTTTCTTGGGAGGTGTATCCTCATGCACCTTTTCACACCTACACATGGGTATGCGCTTCCTGATTTTGGCTATTTGGTCTTGTCCTCCTCCTTCTCCTCATCCTTCATCACCATATCACCAGGGTGACCGTGGTCTGTGATGCAACACCCACATAATTTTTTTAAAAGGTGTTTATGATGCCCGTAAAAAAAATTTTTTATACAGTATGTTCACGCATACCCCCCAGGGGTAAATGTTTGTCAGCCCATACACTTAGTGCATGGGCATTACAAGTATAGGAGGCCGACTCCTTTCTAATGGGAACATTTTTTTAAGAGGCCCTCCTCCACGTCTCTTCGAAGGGTCATTGAAGTGCCTCCAAATTTTTGGCAGTCCTTGTATTCACTGCATAGGCCAACACTATGGGAGACTCTCAACTTTCTAATGGGAATTTGTGTTTACTGTGGCCCTGCTCTAGGTGTCTTTAAATTCTTTGTGGGGTTTTCCTAAAATTGGTCAGCCGTTGGACTCACTGCATACCCTATAACTGTATAGCAGACCCTCTCCTTTCTAATGGGAACATGTCGTACCTTGTTACTGTGGCCCTGCTCTATGTGTCTTTAATTTCTTAGTGGAGTTTTTCCTAAAATTTGTCAGCCGTTGGACTCACTGCATACCCTATAACTGTGTAGCAGACCCTCTCCTTTCTAATGGGAACATGTCGTACTTGTTACTGTGGCCCTGCTTTGTGTGTCTTTAAAATTTTAGTGGGGTTTTTCCTAAAATTGGTCAGCCGTTGGACTCACTGCATACCCTATAACTGTATAGCAGACTCTCTCCTTTCTAATGGGAATTTGTCATTACTTTGGCCCTGCTCTATGTGTCTTTAATTTATTAGTGGGGTTTTTCCTAAATTTGGTCAGCCGTTGGACTCACTGCATACCCTATAACTGTATAGCAGACCCTCTCCTTTCTAATGGGAACATGTCGTACCTTGTTACTGTGGCCCTGCTCTATGTGTCTTTAAATTCTTAGTGGAGTTTTTCCTAAAATTTGTCAGCCGTTGGACTCACTGCATACCCTATAACTGTAAAGCAGACTCTCTCCTTTCTAAAGGGAATTTGTCGTTACTGTGGCCCTGCTCTATGTGTCTTTAATTTATTAGTGAGGTTTTTCCTAAATTTGGTCAGCCGCTGGACTAACTGCATACCCTATAACTGAATAGCAGACCCTCTCCTTTCTAAAGGGAACATGTCGTATCTTGTTACTGTGGCCCTGCTCTGTGTGTCTTTAAATTCTTAGTGGAGTTTTTCCTAAAATTGGTCAGCCGTTGGACTCACTGCATACCCTATAACTGTGTAGCAGACCCTCTCCTTTCTAATGGGAACATGTCGTACTTGTTACTGTGGCCCTGCTTTGTGTGTCTTTAAAATCTTAGTGGGGTTTTTCCTAAAATTGGTCAGCCGTTGGACTCACTGCATACCCTATAACTGTATAGCAGACTCTCTCCTTTCTAATGGGAATTTGTCATTACTTTGGCCCTGCTCTATGTGTCTTTAATTTATTAGTGGGGTTTTTCCTAAATTTGGTCAGCCGTTGGACTCACTGCATACCCTATAACTGTATAGGAGGCCCTCTCATTTCTAATGGGAAAATGTCGTACCTTGTTACTGTGGCCCTGCTCTTAGTGTCTTTAAATTCTTAGTGAGGTTTTTCCTAAAATTGGTCAGCCGTTGGACTCACTGCATACCCTACAACTGTATAGCAGACCCTCTCCTTTCCAATGGAAACATGTCGTACCTTGTTACTGTGGCCCTGCTCTGTGTGTCTTTAAATTCTTAGTGGGGTTTTTCCTAAAAATTCGTCAGCCGTTGGACTCACTGCATACCCTATAACTGTATAGCAGACTCTCTCCTTTCTAATAGGAATTTGTCTTTACTGTGACCCTGCTCTATGTGTCTTTAATTTCTTAGTGGGGTTTTTCCTAAATTTTTTCAGCCGTTCGACTCACTGCATATGACGCACCCCCTGGGCCATATTCTTTAGGGGAATACCCGGAGCCGGATCAGATGGGGGTTGTAGTCTCCGAGTGGCTGTGACCCGGTCCGTGCCCAGGGTGTCAAGCTCAGAGTATGTGGCAGTCCTACAGATGTTACAAAGTTCGTTATGTCGACTACGCCACCCGTTGGATTGCGGTCACTACGGCCGCCGCTGCAGCAGGGTCCGCTGAGGCTGATGGTGTTGGTGCAGCTTTAGATAGTATAACCCCCAACGGGAGGGGTATGGCCTCAGGGGGTCAGGTGCAGAGGATGGGGGTTGTGGTGGTGCAGCGTAGATGATAAGTAAAGACAGAGTCGGGTTGTGCAGTTCAGGGTGTTTACTTACTGCAGATGTTCCGGTCACTCCGGCCTTGAGTGACCACCCGAGCCGTGCTGCGTCCACCAGGTCCTGGATTCAGCCAACCCACAAGCAAGTCCGGAGCGTGTCCCTGAGCCCTCCTTCTTGTCCTTTCTTCTGGCCGTCCCCACCAGGGATCCACCTAGGTCCAGCTCCCTCGGGCCTTCTGTTGGGAGACCCTTGGCCTTGGGTTCCCTGACCCTACACGTGGTTTGCCTTCAGGGTGGATGTGGTGGGTGGCCGTGGCAGATCCTGCCCACGGCCTCCGGTCTCTGGCTGAGGTATGCTTTAGCCCCCACCAGTTTGGGATCCGGTACCCTGTTGCCAACTCTTCACCCTAGGTTTGTATATGGGTTCTCAGAGTTCCTTCTGTCTCCCCCTCTCTGGGTCTTTCTTGTTCTCCTCTCTCTCTGGGCCTTGGGCTGCTCTGCTCCTCTGCTTTCTTCCTCTGACTCTGCAAAGACTGGCAGACTGACCCTGATCTTAGATGGTGCCCACCTTAAATACTCCCTCTATGTGTGAGCTCAGGTGACCAGCACCCAATGAGCTCCTATCTTTACCCAGGCTGCTCCCCCTATCTGTCCCTACACTACTGGGATGTACCACCCCCCTCCCACTCCAGCCAGGAACAGACTCGGTCGTACCTGCACATTTCTAAGTGGGAGTACCGTTGGTCTGCTCCTCGGAAATGGGATGTGTGTAGTGCATGCAGCTTTCTGAGCTCAGTTCCACACTCCATCCTTACCCGGGAGTGGAATATCACACCTCTGGGTTGAGGTGCAATACCCCTGTAGCAGCCGAATCCTCAGGGTGCTACATTCCCCCCTGGTAAATCACAGCACGTCCTCGGGCTGTAAGATATAAAACATCATCCAAACATACAATTTTTTTTTTTTCATAAACAACATAATAAAACATATAAAACATATATTAGCAGCATCATAAAACTTTTTCATAAATAGCATTCTCGTCTTCTGGTTCCTCCTCCGGACACTGTGCAACGTGTGCCCGGGAAAAGTGCAACAGTTTCTCTTAGAAAAAATGGTTTTCCTATAAAACCGGTAGGGGGCGCTTTAGGAAGCGCAACTATTTACAAGGGATATGGCCGCTCTCAGTCCTCGGCCAGGTATTAGGAAAGGGATGACCGCTCTCAGTCCTCGGTCAGAGGGATTAAGGGAAATACGGGTAACAGTTCAATTCTCTGGTCCCAACGGGGACTATATTAGCAACAACGGTTCACTGTGCTCCGACGGGCAACTATATACAGCTTGTACTCTGCTGTACTTAACGACGACGTCCTCCTGCTCTTTCTTTGTGGTTACCTTTAGCTTCAGACCCGTCCGGGTCCTCTTGCTCTTCCTCACACCGCAGCTCCTCCTCCGTCAGGCGATGCACATGGAAGGCGTAGGGTCCTTTGGCACACTTGTGCCGGGTGAAGGTGACCTCGTCCCCTATATACAGGTCACGTCCTCTGTGTCCCTCCGGTAGGTGGGACTCAACGTCTCTCCTGGTCACGAAGACGTCGCCTGGGGTGCGGTGATCTCGGATGAAGCCCCACCCGTGCTGCATATTAAACTTGATCACAGTCCCGGTGGAAGGGGGACCATGAGCTGCACGGGGACTCCTCCTGGCCCGGCTCTTCTGCTCCGCGCTCCTTATCTGGGCTTGTTGTTCCCGGACCCGCCTCTCTCTCCGCTCCCTCTCAAAGACCTCGAGCTGCTGGCGGCAGCACTCTGCACGCTCCGCTGCGGCTGCCCGAGTCTCCTGAGTGAACCCCATGAGGTCTTCTCCGGTGGGGTCCCACTCAAACTGTGCCTCCTCTAGCGGGGGCGAGGTCCTTTTTACGGGCTTTGGAACCGGAATCAGGGGCTCGCCTAGGGGTCTCTCTTTCCGGAGTCGGGGATGGTGAAACTCCGGTGGCCATATAAAGGGCTGCCCATCCGGGCACGTATGTTGGGCGAACAGATCTTCTCCCAGATGCGGCACTCTTGGTTTTATGGGCGCGGTGGTGGTGGCGCCCGGGTTGCCCAGGCCTTGCGGCCAGGCCTGGGGCACCTGGAAAGTGAAGGGCACCGTAAGGACGGCGGCGCCCTGGGCTACTTGGCCCTGCGACCAGGCCGGTGGCTCCGCGGAGGTAGGGGGCGCTGTTGGTATTGCGGCGCCCGGGGGTACTAGGCCCTGCGACCAGGCTGGTGGTACTTCCTGCTTGGTCACGCTCGGGGTCGAGGCATGTGACGTCACAGGGGTCGCGGCTGCGGCTTCCGGTTGAGGCCTAGTCTGTGGCGGTGACGTTGCGGTTACGGGCACGGCAGGGGATACTTCGGGCTCTGCGACGGGGAGCTGGGGCAGGTGCGCGGTTTCCCGGTTTGGGGTAGAGACGTCCCCTTTACCTGCCTCCTTTCGTTCGGCTCCCTTCTCGGCGCCGTCTCCTGCCTTCAGTCCTCCTGCGCCATCCTCAGAGGCGGTCTGTCTCCTCGTCTCGGGTAGCGTGCTCCGCTGACGGGTTCTTGTCTGCTGGGCCATCTCACGGCTCCACTCCGCCAACGTCTCTCGCTGCACCCGGGCCATCCTCCGTGCGAGGCCCTCCAGCGCGGTCTGTGCACACTCCCGATCTCGGGGGAGCTGTGCCAGGACCTCCACTAAGCCTAGTGGGGTCGTTGCTTCTAGCAGGCTCCTGACCAACGGGTCGGTGCTGCTCTGCTCTCCTTTCGTTGTCTCCAGCAGGCTCCTGGCCAGCGGGCCGGTGCTGCTCTGCTCTTCTTCCATCTCCGGGTAAGCTTCTTCTGGACTCTCCTCCAGACGTCTTGTCTCCGGGTGCGCTCTCTCCAGACTGCTCCAGGCGACACCCATCTTTGCTCTCTTCTTCTCAGTCCTCCCACTTCGAGGGCGGTTCCGGGGCCACTTGGTGATTGTCAGCTCCAGGGGCAGTTCTTTCACGCTGACAGACACCTCTAGCATCACAGTCTCTGTTGGTGGGGGCGGTTTCCACTTTTGGCGCCATTTTCGGTCCTGGCCCACGATGGGAGGTGGCCTCTTGCCACCCTCTGGCACGCCCATAATGGCGTCCGCTACCCCAAGGCGGGAAATCTTCGGAAATGGCGGGAATCGTCTCCCAGTGGCGGGAAACTCTGCAGATGGCGGGAAAAAGCTGTTAATGGCGGACAACCGGCGGGAATCGATCTGTGATGGAGTCCGATGGCGGGGACCCTCCGGAACCGGCAGGAGACTTCTTTTTGAGGTAAACTCGTTCTTTTCTTCAGGCACGCAGTACCCGGGTGTTGCGGGCACGTAATCCTGCCGACTACGCCAAAGTTAACGCACCCCCTGGGCCATATTCTTTAGGGGAATACCCGGAGCCGGATCAGATGGGGGTTGTAGTCTCCGAGTGGCTGTGACCCGGTCCGTGCCCAGGGTGTCAAGCTCAGAGTATGTGGCAGTCCTACAGATGTTACAAAGTTCGTTATGTCGACTACGCCACCCGTTGGATTGCGGTCACTACGGCCGCCGCTGCAGCAGGGTCCGCTGAGGCTGATGGTGTTGGTGCAGCTTTAGATAGTATAACCCCCAACGGGAGGGGTATGGCCTCAGGGGGTCAGGTGCAGAGGATGGGGGTTGTGGTGGTGCAGCGTAGATGATAAGTAAAGACAGAGTCGGGTTGTGCAGTTCAGGGTGTTTACTTACTGCAGATGTTCCGGTCACTCCGGCCTTGAGTGACCACCCGAGCCGTGCTGCGTCCACCAGGTCCTGGATTCAGCCAACCCCCAAGCAAGTCCGGAGCGTGTCCCTGAGCCCTCCTTCTTGTCCTTTCTTCTGGCCGTCCCCACCAGGGATCCACCTAGGTCCAGCTCCCTCGGGCCTTCTGTTGGGAGACCCTTGGCCTTGGGTTCCCTGACCCTACACGTGGTTTGCCTTCAGGGTGGATGTGGTGGGTGGCCGTGGCAGATCCTGCCCACGGCCTCCGGTCTCTGGCTGAGGTATGCTTTAGCCCCCACCAGTTTGGGATCCGGTACCCTGTTGCCAACTCTTCACCCTAGGTTTGTATATGGGTTCTCAGAGTTCCTTCTGTCTCCCCCTCTCTGGGTCTTTCTTGTTCTCCTCTCTCTCTGGGCCTTGGGCTGCTCTGCTCCTCTGCTTTCTTCCTCTGACTCTGCAAAGACTGGCAGACTGACCCTGATCTTAGATGGTGCCCACCTTAAATACTCCCTCTATGTGTGAGCTCAGGTGACCAGCACCCAATGAGCTCCTATCTTTACCCAGGCTGCTCCCCCTATCTGCCCCTACACTACTGGGATGTACCACCCCCCTCCCACTCCAGCCAGGAACAGACTCGGTCGTACCTGCACATTTCTAAGTGGGAGTACCGTTGGTCTGCTCCTCGGAAATGGGATGTGTGTAGTGCATGCAGCTTTCTGAGCTCAGTTCCACACTCCATCCTTACCCGGGAGTGGAATATCACACCTCTGGGTTGAGGTGCAATACCCCTGTAGCAGCCGAATCCTCAGGGTGCTACACATACCCTACAACTGTATAGCAGACCCTCTCCTTTCTAATGGGAACATGTCGTACCTAGTTACTGTGGCACTGCTCTATGTGTCTTTAAATTCTTAGTGGGGTTTTTCCTAAAATTGGTTAGCCGTTGAACTCACTACATACCCTATAACTGTATAGCAGACGCTCTCCTTTCTAATGGGAATTTGTCATTACTGTGACCCTGCTCTGTGTGTCTTTAATTTATCAGTGGGGTTTTTCCTAAATTTGGTCAGCCGTTGGACTCACTGCATACCCTATAACTGTATAGCAGACGCTCTCCTTTCTAATGGGAATTTGTCATTACTGTGACCCTGCTCTGTGTGTCTTTAATTTATCAGTGGGGTTTTTCCTAAATTTGGTCAGCCGTTGGACTCACTGCATACCCTATAACTGTATAGCAGACTCTCTCCTTTCTAATAGGAATTTGTCGTAATTGTTACTGTGGCCCTGCTTTGTGTGTCTTTAATTTCCCGGTGGGGTTTTTCCTAAATTTGGTCAACTGTTGGACTCACTGCATACCCTATAACTGAATAGCAGACCCTCTCCTTTCTAATGGGAAAATGTCGTACATTGTTACTGTGGCCCTGTTCTGTGTGTCTTTAAATTCTTAGTGGAGTTTTTCATAAAATTTGTCAGCCGTTGGACTCACTGCATACCTTCTAACCAGGGGCGGAACTACCGCCCGTGCAGCCGGTTCATTGAACGGGGGCCCCGAGGGAGAGGGGGCCCCTCCAGCAGGGCCGCCATCAGGGCATGACTGTCCTGACTCCAGTATGGGGCCCGGCCGGTTGGGGCCCGCCCTCTTGTGCGTCTCTCTCCTCATGGGGCCCCCGGCCCCATGCTAAGCGCCGGGTCCGGGACATCTCAGCGCTGTGCTGCGATGCTGCGGCAGTGCCTTCATGATTCCCCTGATTTCCGGTCATGTGACGGCGCCATCACATGGCCGGAAGTCAGGAGAACCTGGTGTCAGCGATTTGGACGAGTGCCAGGATTCTGCAGGGATCGCATGGGGGTAAGTATAACAAGTTTTATTTTTTTTTAAATACAATTAACTAGGAGTGGGGGGGATGAGAGATGCACTATGGGGGGGGGGGGTGAGAGATGCACTATGGGGGGTGGATGAGAGATGCACTATGGGGGGGGATGAGAGATGCACTATGGGAGGGTGAGAGATGCACTATGGGGGGGGGGTGAGAGATGCACTATGGGGGGGGGATGAGAGATGCACTATGGTGGGGGATGAGAGATGCACTATGGTGGGGGGGGTGAGAGGTGCACTATGGTGGGGGGGGATGAGAGATGCACTATGGTGGTGGGGATGAGAGATGCACTATGGTGGGGGGGATGAGAGATGCACTATGGTGGGGGGGATGAGAGATGCACTATGTGGGGGGGTGAGAGATGCACTATGGTGGGGGGGTGAGAGATGCACTATGGTGGGGGGGTGAGAGATGCACTATGGGGGGGATGAGAGATGCACTATGGGGGGAGATGAGAGATGCACTATGGTGGGGGGGATGAGAGATGCACTATGGTGGGGGGGGTGAGAGATGCATTATGGTGGTTGGGATGAGAGATGCACTATGGTGGGGGGGATGAGAGATGCACTATGGTGGGGGGGGGGGTGAGAGATGCACTATGGGGGGGTGAGAGATGGACTATGGTGGGGGGGTGAGAGATGCACTATGGTGGGGGGATGAGAGATGCACTATGGTGGGGGGATGAGAGATGCACTATGGGGGGAGATGAGAGATGCACATGTGGGGGGGGGAGATGAGGGATGCACTATGGTGGGGGGGTGAGAGATGCACTATGGTGGGGGGGATGAGAGATGCACTATGGTGGGGGGGTGAGAGATGCACTATGGGGGGGATGAGAGATGCACTATGGTGGGGGGGATGAGAGATGCACTATGGGGGGGGATGAGAGATGCACTATGGTGGGGGGGATGAGAGATGCACTATGGGGGGATGAGAGATGCACTATGGGGGGGGATGAGAGATGCACTATGGGGGGGTGAGAGATGCACATGGGGGGATGAGAGATGCACATGGGGGGGGTGAGAGATGCACATGGGGGGGATGAGAGATGCACATGGGGGGGATGAGAGATGCACATGGGGGGGATGAGAGATGCAGATGGGGGGGATGAGAGATGCACATGGCGGGATGAGAGATGCACGGGGGGGTGAGAGATGCACGGGGGGGTGAGAGATGCACGGGGGGATGAGAGATGCACGGTGGGGTGAGATGCACGGTGGGGTGAGCTGCACATGGGGGGGTTATGTTTACATAACTTTGTTGCCTTATGAAGAGCAGGGGGGGGCCCCCAAAAATTTCTTGCACAGGGTCCCACTACAGTCTGTGTCCGCCCCTGCTTCTAACTGTATATCAGACCCTCTCCCTTCTAATGGGAACATGTCGTACTTGTTACTGTGGCCCCGCTTTGTGTGTCTTTTAAATCTTAGTGGGGTTTTTCCTAAAATTGGTCAGCCGTTGGACTCACTGCATACCCTATAACTGTACAGCAAACTCTCTATTTTCTATGGGAACACGCCGTACCTTGTTACTGTGCCCTGCTCTGTGTGTCTTTAAATTCTTAGTGGTTTTTTTTCTAATATTCGTCAGCCGTTGGACTCATTGCAAACCCTATAATTGTATAGCAGACCCTCTCCTTTCTAATGGGAACATGTCGTACTTGTTACTGTGGCCCCGCTTTGTGTGTCTTTTAAACCTTAGTGGGGTTTTTCCTAAAATTGGTCAGCCGTTGGACTCACTGCAACCCTATAACTGTACAGCAAACTCTCTATTTTCTAATGGGAACATGTCGTACCTTGTTACTGTGCCCTGCTCTGTGTGTCTTTAAATTCTTAGTGGGTTTTTTTCTAATATTCGTCAGCCGTTGGACTCATTGCAAACCCTATAATTGTATAGCAGACCCTCTCCTTTCTAATGGGAACATGTCGTACTTGTTACTGTGGCCCCGCTTTGTGTGTCTTTTAAACCTTAGTGGGGTTTTTCCTAAAATTGGTCAGCCGTTGGACTCACTGCAACCCTATAACTGTACAGCAAACTCTCTATTTTCTAATGGGAACATGTCGTACCTTGTTACTGTGCCCTGCTCTGTGTGTCTTTAAATTCTTAGTGGTTTTTTTTCTAATATTCGTCAGCCGTTGGACTCATTGCAAACCCTATAATTGTATAGCAGACCCTCTCCATTCTAATGGGAACATGTCGTACTTGTTACTGTGGCCCCGCTTTGTGTGTCTTTAAAATCTTAGTGGGGTTTTTCCTAAAATTGGTCAGCCGTTGTACTCACTGCATACCGTATAACTGTATAGCAGACTCTCTCCTTTCTAATGGGAATTTGTCGTTACTGTGGCCCTGCTCCATGTGTCTTTAAATTCTTAGTGGGGTTTTTCCTAAATTTGGTCAACTGTTGGACTCACTGCATACCCTGTAACTGAATAGCAAACCCTCTCATTTCTAATGGGAACATGTCGTACCTTGCTACTGTGGCCCTGCTCTATGTGTCTTTAAATTCTTAGTAGAGTTTTTCTTAAAATTGGTCAGCCGTTTGACTAACTGCATACCCTATAACTGTATAGCAGACCCTCTCCTTTCTAATGGGAACATGTCGTACTTGTTACTGTGGCCCCGCTTTGTGTGTCTTTAAAATCTTAGTGGGGTTTTTCCTAAAATTGGTCAGCCGTTGTACTCACTGCATACCCTATAACTGTATAGCAGACTCTCTCCTTTCTAATGGGAATTTGTCGTTACTGTGGCCCTGCTCTATGTGTCTTTAATTTCTTAGTGGGGTTTTTCCGAAATTTGGTCAGCCATTGGACTCTCTGCATGCCCTATAACTGTATAGCAGACCCTCTCCTTTCTAATGGGAACATGTTGTACCTTGTTACTGTGGCCCTGCTCTGTGTGTCTTTAAATTCTTAGTGGGGTTTTTTCTAAAATTCGTCAGCCGTTGGACTCAATGCATATGACGCGCCCCTGGGCCTGCTGTGTCGTGCGGCATCGCGCGCACGGGGGCTTACCCGGAGCCGGATCAGATGGGGGTAGTGGTCTCGTGGCAGTGACCCGGTCCGTGCCCAGGGAGTCAAACTGAGCGGCAGTATTTAGCAGTAGATGTTAGAATGTTCGACTATGCCACCCGTGGATTGCGGTCACGGAACCGCCGCTGCACGGCAGTCTGCTGAGGCCGGTGTTGTTTGTGCAGCTGAGAATGAGATGACTCCCCACGGGAGGAGTGTGGCCTCAGGGCAGATCTGTTAGAGATGATGATGGGAGTGATGGTGCGGGTGTCCCAGTGCTGAGGGTGCAGGTGTGACGGCAGGAACACAGAGGCGGGAAGTGCAGTTTCAAAAGCTTTACTCACAGTTCTTTATCAGATCCTTGTGCACAGTAGGACCACCCGAGCCGTGCTGCGTCCACCAGGTCAGGGACTCGGCCAACTCCCAGGCGATTCCAGAGCGTGGTCCAGAGCTCCCCTCTCTTCCTTCCTACTGGCCGTCCTCACCAGGGAGCCACCTATGTCCGGCTTCCTCGGGCCTTATGGGGAAAAACCTCTCTCCGGCTTTCCTGACCCTATGTGGCGTGCCTTCCTGGTGGATGTGGCGAGGGGTCGTGCCAAAGCTTGACCACGACCTCCGGTTCCTGGCTAAGGATGATTGACCTCCACCAGTTTGGGATCCGGTACCCTTCTCTGCCAACCCTTCACCCGTTTTAGTTCACTCGTGGGATCTCAGGGTTCCTTCTGCTTGCGTCTCTGGGCCTTTCCTAGTGTTCCTCTTCTCCCTTCCCTCTCTTTGCTTCAGGCCTGGCTCTGGAGGTGGGCCCAGACGGAGCCACAGCTCCCCCTCAGCCCTCTCTGGCTGAGCTCCTCTCTCCACTCCTCCAGGCTGAACAGACCCTGTCTAAAGATGGTGCCCACCTTATATACTCCCTCTGACACCCGAGCCCAGGTGACTAGCACCCAATGGGCTCCTACCTATGCCCAGAGTCCCTCCCCTATCTGCTCCTACACTACTGGGATGTTCCCCCCCCCCCCCCACTCCAGCCAGGGACAGATGCTGTCGTACCTGCACATCTATCTGGTGGGAGTACCGTTGTTCTGTCCCCCAGAAATGGGGTGAGTGTAGTGCATGCAGCTATCTGAGCTCTGTCCCACACTCTATCCTTACCCGGGAGTGGAATACCACACCTCTGGTTTGAGGTGCAATACTCCTGTAGCAGCCGAGTCCTCGGGGTGCTACATTCCCCCCTGGTAAACCACAGCACGTCTTCGGGCTGGAAAAGAGCATAACATTATAAAACATACAAAATTTTTAAAGTACACACTAACATATAAAACATTATAAAAAACATTATCAGAAAATATAACATTACAGGTAACTTCTTATATTATCATTTTAGCAGTATAAACTTTCAATATAACACTCTTTTATATAAAACGTTCTTGTTCTTCCGGCCACGGTGCAACTTGTGACCGGGTAAAGTGCAACAGTCACTAGTAGAAAAAAAACAGTTCCTTATAAAACCAGTAGGGGGCGCCTGAAAAAGCGCAACTATTTACAGGGTATGGCCGCTCTCAGTCCTCGGCCAGTGGGAATAGGAGAACGGCTGCTCACAGTCCTCAGCCTGATTGGGGATAGGGGCACACAGGAAACAGTTCCTTTAAACAGTTCCACACTAGTCCCAACGGGGACCACACTTCAATTAGCAACAGTTTCAGCAACAGTTCTCATACCCTGACGGGTAACTATATACAGTACTTTGTTTATGCTACTCCCCTTTAGTGGCGATGTCCTCCCCTTGTCCCCTCCTGAGGGTAGTCTTCAGACCCGTCCGGGTCCTCTTGATCTTCCTCATCCTGTATCTCCTTCTCCGTCAACCGGTGCACGTGAAGGGCGTATGGTCCTTTGGCACACTGGTGCCGGGTGAAGGTGACCTCATCACCTGAGTAAGGGTCACGTCCTCGGTGTCCCTCCGGCAGGTGAGACTCGACATCCCTGCGGGTGACAAGGACGTCGCCGGGGGTTCGGTGATCCCGGATAAAGCCCCAGCCATTCTCCAGTTGAAACTTTATTACCGTCCCGGTGGCGCGGGGACCGTGGGCCGTACGGGGGTTTCGTCGGGCCCGGCGTTTCTGCTCCGCGCTTTGGACCTGCAGCCGTTCCTCGCGGATCCGCCTCTCTCGCCGTTCTCTCCCGAAGACCTCTAACTGCTGACGGCATCACTCCTCCCGCTGGGCTGCGGCCGCCCGGGTCTCCTTGGTGAACCCCATGAGGTCCTCACCGGTGGGGTCCCATGCAAATTGGGCCTCCTCCAACGGGAGCGGGACAATTTTGGCGGGTGCCGGTGCCGGGATCAAAGGCTCGCACAGGGGTCGTTCCTTCCGGAGTCGGGGGTTGACGTACTCCGGTGGCCAAACGAAAGGCAGCCCGTCCGGGCTAGTATGCTTCGCAAAGAGATCTTCGCCCAGGGGCAGCACTGTGGAAGTTGAGGGCACTGGAGGGGCAGCGGCACCCGGAGGTACTCGGCCTTGCGTCCAGGCCGTAGGCATCCTGTCTGGGTTCAAGTATGGCACTTTTGGGAAAGAGGGCGCTGGAGGGGCAGCGGCGCCCCGATCCACTAGGCCTTGCGACCAGGCCGGTGGCGCAGTGGAGGTAGAGGGCGCTGTGGAGACTGCGGCGCCCGGGGGTACTCGGCCCTGCGACCAGGCCGGGGGCACTTCCTCTTTTGCCGCGCTCAGGGTCAAGGGGCGTGGCGTAACAGAGGGCGCGACCGCGGCTCCTGCCGCTCGAGGCCTAGTCGGGAGCAGCGGCGGTGCAGCAACGGGCGCGGTGAGTGGAACTTCGGGCTCTGCGACGGGGAGCTGGGGCAGGCTTGCGGCTACTGGGTACGGGGTGATGACGTCCCCATTACCTGCTTCCATCTCTGCGGCTCCCTCTGCGGCGTCGTCTCCTGCCTCCGTTCCTCCTGCACCATCCTCAGGGGCAGACATGCTCCACGTTGCGGGTGGCGTCTTCTGCTGGCGGGTTCCAGCCTGCTGGACCATCTCTCTCCTCCACTCGGCCAGCGCTTCCTGCTGTACCCGGGCCATCTTCCGGGCCAAGGTCTCCAGCGCGGTTTGTGCACGCTCCCGATCTCTGGGGAGCTGTGCCAGGATCTCCACCAGGCCTTCTGGGGTGGCAGCCTGCAACAGGTTTCGGACCACAGGGTCAGTGCTGCTCGACTCTTCCTCCATCTCCGGGTGCGATCTGTCCAGACTCCTCCAGGCCGCACCCATCTTCTCTGTTTGGTTCTCTGTCCGTCCCCCTTGAGGGTGGTCCCGGGGCAACTTGGTGACAGTCAGTTCCAGGGGCAGCCCCCTCATGATGATGGACATCTCTATCATTGCAGTCTCTGCTGGTGGGGGCGGTTTCCGCCTTTGGCGCCATTCCTGGACCTGGCCCACGATGGGAGGTGGCCTCTTGCCACCCTCTGGCACGCCCATAATGGAGTCCGCTCTGCCAGGGCGGGAAATCGTCTCAGATGGCGGGAATCGTCTCCCTATGGCGGGAAACTCCGTGGATGGCGGGAAAAGGCTGCAGATGGCGGGCAAACGGCGGGAAACGACCCGAGATGGCGTCCGATGGCGGGAATCCTCTGGAATTGGCGGGAGACTCCTTTTTACGGTAAATGTAAACTTTTCTTCAGGCACGCAGTACCCGTCGGTTGCGGG
The DNA here is from genome assembly GCF_046119375.1 of Phyllobates terribilis. Classification (NCBI taxonomy): domain Eukaryota; kingdom Metazoa; phylum Chordata; class Amphibia; order Anura; family Dendrobatidae; genus Phyllobates; species Phyllobates terribilis. The sequence goes on from NW_027362773.1 coordinate 51,758,198, forward strand.
CACGTAGTCCTGCCGACTACGCCAAAGTTGACGCGCCCCTGGGCCTGCTGTGTCGTGCGGCATCGCGCGCACGGGGGCTTACCCGGAGCCGGATCAGATGGGGGTAGTGGTCTCGTGGCAGTGACCCGGTCCGTGCCCAGGGAGTCAAACTGAGCGGCAGTATTTAGCAGTAGATGTTAGAATGTTCGACTACGCCACCCGTGGATTGCGGTCACGGAACCGCCGCTGCACGGCAGTCCGCTGAGGCCGGTGTTGTTTGTGCAGCTGAGAATGAGATGACTCCCCACGGGAGGAGTATGGCCTCAGGGCAGATCTGTTAGAGATGATGATGGGAGTGATGGTGCGGGTGTCCCAGTGCTGAGGGTGCAGGTGTGACGGCAGGAACACAGAGGCGGGAAGTGCAGTTTCAAAAGCTTTACTCACAGTTCTTTATCAGATCCTTGTGCACAGTAGGACCACCCGAGCCGTGCTGCGTCCACCAGGTCAGGGACTCGGCCAACTCCCAGGCGATTCCAGAGCGTGGTCCAGAGCTCCCCTCTCTTCCTTCCTACTGGCCGTCCTCACCAGGGACCCACCTATGTCCGGCTTCCTCGGGCCTTATGGGGCAAAACCTCTCTCCGGCTTTCCTGACCCTATGTGGCGTGCCTTCCTGGTGGATGTGGCGAGGGGTCGTGCCAAAGCTTGACCACGACCTCTGGTTCCTGGCTAAGGATGATTGACCTCCACCAGTTTGGGATCCGGTACCCTTCTCTGCCAACCCTTCACCCGTTTTAGTTCACTCGTGGGATCTCAGGGTTCCTTCTGCTTGCGTCTCTGGGCCTTTCCTAGTGTTCCTCTTCTCCCTTCCCTCTCTTTGCTTCAGGCCTGGCTCTGGAGCTGGGCCCAGACGGAGCCACAGCTCCCCCTCAGCCCTCTCTGGCTGAGCTCCTCTCTCCACTCCTCCAGGCTGAACAGACCCTGTCTAAAGATGGTGCCCAACTTATATACTCCCTCTGACACCCGAGCCCAGGTGACTAGCACCCAATGGGCTCCTACCTATGCCCAGAGTCCCTCCCCTATCTGCTCCTACACTACTGAGATGTTCCTCCCCCCCCCCACTCCAGCCAGGGACAGACGCTGTCGTACCTGCACATCTATCTGGTGGGAGTACCGTTGTTCTGTCCCCCGGAAATGGGGTGAGTGTAGTGCATGCAGCTATCTGAGCTCTGTCCCACACTCCATCCTTAACCGGGAGTGGAATACCACACCTCTGGTTTGAGGTGCAATACTCCTGTAGCAGCCGAGTCCTCGGGGTGCTACACATACCCTATAACGGTATAGCAGATCCTCTCCTTTCTAATGGGAACATGTCGTACCTTGTTACTGTGGCCCTGTTCTATGTGTCTTTAAATTCTTAGCGGGGTTTTTCCTAAAATTCGTCAGCCGTTGGACTCACTGCATACCCTATAACTGTATAGCAGACTCTCTCCTTTCTAATGGGAATTTGTCGTTACTGTGGCCCTGCTTCATGTGTCTTTAAATTCTTAGAGGAGTTTTTCCAAAAATTGGTTAGCCGTTGGACTCACTACTTACCCTATAACTGTATAGCAGACCGTCTCCTTTCTAATGGGAACATGTCGTACTTGTTACTGTTGCCCTGCTCGGTGTGTCTTTAAATTCTCAGTGGGGTTTTTCCTAAAATTGGTCAGCCATTGGACTCACTGCATACCCTTTAACTGTATAGCAGACTCTCTCCTTTCTAATGGAATTTGTCCTTACTGTGGCCCTGCTCTACATGTCTTTAATTTGTTAGTGGGGTTTTTCCTAAATTTGGTCAGCCATTGGACTCACTGAATACCCTATAACTGTATAGGAGACTCTCTCCTTTCTAATGGGAACATGTCGTACCTTGTGACTGTGGCCATGCTCTATGTGTCTTTAAATTCTTAGTGGGGTTTTTCCTAAAATTCGTCAGCTGTTGGACTCACTGCATACCCTATAACTGTATAGCAGACTCTCTCCTTTCTAATGGGAACATGTCGTACCTTGATCCTGTGGCCCTGCTCTATGAGTCTTTAATTTCTTAGTGCGGTATTTCCTAAAATTCGTCAGCCGTTGGACTCACTGCTTACTCTATAACTGTATAGCAGACTCTCTCCTTTCTAATGGGAAAATGTCATACCTAGTTACTGTGGCCCTACTCTATGTGTCTTTAAATTCTTAAAGGAGTTTTTCCTAAAATTGGTTAGCCGTTGGACTCACTACTTACCCTATAACTGTATAGCAGACCGTCTCCTTTCTAATGGGAACATGTCGTACTTGTTACTGTGGCCCTGCTTGGTGTGTCTTTAAATTCTCAGTGGGGTTTTTCCTAAAATTGGTCAGCCGTTGGACTCACTGCGTACCCTATAACTGTATTGCAGACTCTCTCCTTTCTAATGGAATTTGTCGTTACTGTGGCCCTGCTCTACATGTCTTTAATTTGTTAGTGGGGTTTTTCCTAAATTTGGTCAGCCGTTGGACTCACTGAATACCCTATAACTGTATAGGAGACTCTCTCCTTTCTAATGGGAACATGTCGTACCTTGTGACTGTGGCCGTGCTCTATGTGTCTTTAAATTCTTAGTGGGGTTTTTCCTAAAATTCGTCAGCCGTTGGACTCACTGTGTAGCACCCTGAGGATTCGGCTGCTACAGGGGTATTGCACCTCAACCCAGAGGTGTGATATTCCACTCCCGGGTAAGGAAGGAGTGTGGAACTGAGCTCGGTAGGCTGCATGCACTACATACATCCCATTTCCGAGGAACAGGCCGACGGTACTCCCACTTAGAAATGTGCAGGTACGACCGAGTCTGTTCCTGGCTGGAGTGGGAGGGGGGTGGTACATCCCATGTAGTGTAGGGGCAGATAGGGGGTGCAGTCTGGGTAGTGATAGGAGCTCATTGGGTGCTGGTCACCTGAGCTCACACATAGAGGGTGTATATAAGGTGGGCACCAACTAAGATCAGGGTCAGATGCAGAGAACAAGTCAGATGCAGAGAACAAGACAGCTGCAGAGGAGCAGACAGCAAGCAGAGAGGAAGTCAGCCTGCAGCAAGAAAGACAAAGACCCTGAGTGAGAGAGGAGCAAAGAAGGAGTACCCAGAGGGGAAAACAGAGAGGACCCAAGAACCCAAATTAAAGCACTGGGTGAGGAGTCGGCACAGGGTACCGGATCCCAAGCTGGTGGGGGCAGAAAACACACCCCAGCCAGAGACCGGAGACCGTGGGCAGCGTTTGTCACGGTCACCCATCACATCCACCCCGAAGGCACACCACATGAAGGGTCAGGGAACCCAAGGCCAAGGGTGTCCCAACAGAAGGCCCGAGGGAGCTGGACCTAGGTGGATCACTGGTGGGGACGGCCAGAGAACGGGACAGAAGGAGAGCTCAGGGCCACGCTCCGGACTTGTTTGGGGGTTGGCTGGATCCAGGACCTGGTGGACGCAGCACGGCTCGGGTGGTCACTAGCAGCTGGAGTGACCAGTACAACATCTGCAGTAAGTAAACATCCTTAACTGCACAACCCGACTCTGTCTTCATTGCCGTCTGCACTGCACCACCACAACCCCCATCCTCTGCACCTGTCCCCCCTGAGGCTATACCCCTCCCGTTGGGGGTTATCCCACCAAGCTGCGCACCCACCATCAGCCTCAGCGGACCCTGCTGCAGCGGCGGCCACAGTGACCGCATCACAACGGGTGGCGTAGTCGACACAAAAGAACTCTTAATAACATCTGTAGGACTGCCACATAACACTGAGCTTGACGCCCTGGGCACGGGGCCGGGTCACAGCCGCTCGGAGACTACAACCCCCCATCTGATCCGGTGCCGGGTATTCCCCTCAAAAAGGAATATGTCCCAGGGGGCGCGTCAACTTTGGCGCAGTCGGCAGGATTACGTGCCCGCAACACCCGGGTACTGCGTGCCTGAAGAAAAGTGCAAGTTTACCTCAGAAAGAAGTCTCCCGCCGGTTCCGGAGGGTCCACGCCATCGGACTCCATCACCAGTCGTTTCCCGCCGATTGTCCGCCATTTCCAGCTTGTTCCCGCCATCTGCAGAGTTTCCCGCCACTGGGCGACGCTTCCCGCCAAAACCGCAGATTTCCCGCCTTGGAAGAGCAGCGGACGCCATTATGGGCGTGCCAAAGGAGGGCAAGAGGCCACCTCCCATCGTGGGCCGGGACAGAAAATGGCGCCAAAAGTGGAAACCGCCCCCACCAACAGAGACTGTGATGCTGGAGGTGTCTGTCAGCGTGAATGAACTACCCCTGGAGCTGACAGTCACCGAGTTGCCCCGGGACCGCCCTCGAAGTGGGAGGAGACGAAAGAAAAGAACGAAGATGGGTGCCGCCTGGAGCAGTCTGGAGCGAGCGCACCCGGAGGCAAGAAGTCTAACGAGGAGTAGCGGAGGAGCTTACCCGGATATGGAGAGAAAGCAGAACAGCACCGGCCCGCTGGCCAGGAGTCTGCTAGAGACCGAGGAAGGAGGGCAGAGCAGCACCGGCCCGCTGGCCAGGAGCCTGCCGGAAGAAGAGCAGAGCAGCACCGACCCGATGGTCAGGAGCCTGCTAGAGTCCACAACCCCGCTAGGTCTAGCGGAGATCTTAGCGCAGCTCCCCCGAGACCGGGAGTGTGCACAAACTGCCTTGGAGGGCCTCGCAAGGAGGATGGCCCGGGTACAGCGAGAGATACTGGCGGAGTGGAGCCGGGAGATGGCCCAGCAAGCTGGAACCCGTCCACGGAGCATGCTCCCCTGGGAGAGGACACCAACTGCCTCTACGGATGACGCGGGAGGACCCAAGGTCGGAGACGGCGCTGAGAAGGGAGCCGAACGTATGAAGGCAGGTAAAGGGGACGCTTATACCCCATACCGAGAGACCGCCCACCTGCCCCGGTTCCCCGTCGCAGAGCCCGAAAGTCCCCCGTCCGTGCCAGTAACCGCCATGTCACCGCTAATGACTAGGCCCCGACCAGAAGCCGCCGCCGCGACCCCTGTGACGTCACACGCACCGACCCGGAGCGTGACCAAGCAGGAAGAGCCTCCGGCCTGGTCGCAAGGCCCGGTACTCCCGGGCCCCGCATCACCAACAGCGCCCCCTACCTCCGCGGAGCCTCCGGCCTGGCCGCAAGGCCAGGTAGCCCAGGGCGCCGCCGTCCTAACGGTGCCCTTCACCTTCCAGGTGCCCCAGGCCTGGCCGCAAGGCCTGGGCAACCCGGGGGCCACCACCACCGCGCCCGCGCCCGTAAAACCAAGGGTGCCACACCTGGGGGAGGACTTGTTCAGCCAGCTCACATGGCCGGACGGGTCTGAAGTTACAACCAGCTATAAGCAAAGAGCAGGAGGAAGACGCCGTTGAGTGCGGCAGAGAAGTGATGTAAATAGTTACCCGACCGGGTACCAAAGAAACTGTTGATACATATATATAGTCCCCGTTGGGACCAGCTAAGTGAACTGTTTACCCGTTAACCCCTTCATCCTACAGGCTGAGGACTGTGAGCAGCCATTCCCTTCCCTCTACCTGGCCGAGGACTGAGAGCGGCCAACTTCCCCTGTAAATAGTTGCGCGTCCTAAAGCGCCCCCTACCGGTTTTATAGAAAACCAGTTTTTCTAAGAGACTGTCGCACTTTTCCCGGACACACGTTGCACAGTGTCCGGAGGAAGAACCTGAAACAAGAAACGACTACGAGAATGTTTATATGAAAAGTTTTATATATATAATGTTTTATATGTTTTATTATGTTTATATGAAAAAAAAATTTTTGTATGTTTTGGTGTTTTTGTCTTTACAGCCCGAGGACGTGCTGTGATTTACCAGGGGGGAATGTAGCACCCTGAGGATTCGGCTGCTACAGGGGTATTGCACCTCAACCCAGAGGTGTGATATTCCACTCCCGGGTAAGGAAGGAGTGTGGAACTGAGCTCGGTAGGCTGCATGCACTACATACATCCCATTTCCGAGGAACAGGCCGACGGTACTCCCACTTAGAAATGTGCAGGTACGACCGAGTCTGTTCCTGGCTGGAGTGGGAGGGGGGTGGTACATCCCATGTAGTGTAGGGGCAGATAGGGGGTGCAGTCTGGGTAGTGATAGGAGCTCATTGGGTGCTGGTCACCTGAGCTCACACATAGAGGGTGTATATAAGGTGGGCACCAACTAAGATCAGGGTCAGATGCAGAGAACAAGTCAGATGCAGAGAACAAGACAGCTGCAGAGGAGCAGACAGCAAGCAGAGAGGAAGTCAGCCTGCAGCAAGAAAGACAAAGACCCTGAGTGAGAGAGGAGCAAAGAAGGAGTACCCAGAGGGGAAAACAGAGAGGACCCAAGAACCCAAATTAAAGCACTGGGTGAGGAGTCGGCACAGGGTACCGGATCCCAAGCTGGTGGGGGCAGAAAACACACCCCAGCCAGAGACCGGAGACCGTGGGCAGCGTTTGTCACGGTCACCCATCACATCCACCCCGAAGGCACACCACATGAAGGGTCAGGGAACCCAAGGCCAAGGGTGTCCCAACAGAAGGCCCGAGGGAGCTGGACCTAGGTGGATCACTGGTGGGGACGGCCAGAGAACGGGACAGAAGGAGAGCTCAGGGCCACGCTCCGGACTTGTTTGGGGGTTGGCTGGATCCAGGACCTGGTGGACGCAGCACGGCTCGGGTGGTCACTAGCAGCTGGAGTGACCAGTACAACATCTGCAGTAAGTAAACATCCTTAACTGCACAACCCGACTCTGTCTTCATTGCCGTCTGCACTGCACCACCACAACCCCCATCCTCTGCACCTGTCCCCCCTGAGGCTATACCCCTCCCGTTGGGGGTTATCCCACCAAGCTGCGCACCCACCATCAGCCTCAGCGGACCCTGCTGCAGCGGCGGCCACAGTGACCGCATCACAACGGGTGGCGTAGTCGACACAAAAGAACTCTTAATAACATCTGTAGGACTGCCACATAACACTGAGCTTGACGCCCTGGGCACGGGGCCGGGTCACAGCCGCTCGGAGACTACAACCCCCCATCTGATCCGGTGCCGGGTATTCCCCTCAAAAAGGAATATGTCCCAGGGGGCGCGTCAACTGCATACCCTATAACTGTATAGCAGACTCTCTCCTTTCTAATAGGAACATGTCGTACCTTGTTCCTGTGGCCCTGCTCTATGAGTCTTTAATTTCTTAGTGCGGTATTTCCTAAAATTCGTCAGCCGTCGGACTCACTGCTTACTCTATAACTGTATAGCAGACCCTCTCCTTTCTAATGGGAACATGTCGTACTTGTTACTGTGGCCCTGCTCTATGTGTCTTTTAAATCTTAGTGGGGTTTTTCCTAAAATTGGTCAGCCGTTGGACTCACTGCATACCCTATAACTGTACAGCAAACTCTCTATTTTCTAATGGGAACATGTCGTACCTTGTTACTGTGCCCTGCTCTGTGTGTCTTTAAATTCTTAGTGGTGTTTTTTCTAATATTCGTCAGCTGTTGGACTCATTGCAAACCCTATAATTGTATAGCAGACCCTCTCCTTTCTAATGGGAACATGTCGTACTTGTTACTGTGGCCCCGCCTTGTGTGTCTTTAAAATCTTAGTGGGGTTTTTCCTAAAATTGGTCAGCCGTTGTACTCACTGCATACCCTATAACTGTATGGCAGACTCTCTCCTTTCTAATGGGAATTTGTCGTTACTGTGGCCCTGCTCCATGTGTCTTTAATTTCTTAGTGGGGTTTTTCCTAAATTTGGTCAACTGTTGGACTCACTGCATACCCTGTAACTGAATAGCAGACCCTCTCATTTCTAATGGGAACATGTCGTACCTTGCTACTGTGGCCCTGCTCTATGTGTCTTTAAATTCTTAGTGGAGTTTTTCTTAAAATTGGTCAGCCGTTTGACTAACTGCATACCCTATAACTGTATAGCAGACCCTCTCCTTTCTAATGGGAACATGTCGTACTTGTTACTGTGGCCCCGCTTTGTGTGTCTTTAAAATCTTAGTGGGGTTTTTCCTAAAATTGGTCAGCCGTTGTACTCACTGCATACCCTATAACTGTATAGCAGACTCTCTCCTTTCTAATGGGAAATTGTCGTTACTGTGGCCCTGCTCTATGTGTCTTTAATTTCTTAGTGGGGTTTTTCCGAAATTTGGTCAGCCGTTGGACTCTCTGCATGCCTTATAACTGTATAGCAGACCCTCTCCTTTCTAATGGGAACATGTCGTACCTTGTTACTGTGGCCCTGCTCTGTGTGTCTTTAAATTCTTAGTGGGTTTTTTTCTAAAATTCGTCAGCCGTTGGACTCAATGCATACCCTATAACGGTATAGCAGATCCTCTCCTTTCTAATGGGAACATGTCGTACCTTGTTACTGTGGCCCTGTTCTATGTGTCTTTAAATTCTTAGCGGGGTTTTTCCTAAAATTCGTCAGCCGTTGGACTCACTGCATACCCTATAACTGTATAGCAGACTCTCTCCTTTTTAATGGGAATTTGTCGTTACTGTGACCCTGCTTCTTGTGTCTTTAAATTCTTAGAGGAGTTCTTCCAAAAATTGGTTAGCCGTTGGACTCACTACTTACCCTATAACTGTATAGCAGACCGTCTCCTTTCTAATGGGAACATGTCGTACTTGTTACTGTTGCCCTGCTCGGTGTGTCTTTAAATTCTCAGTGGGGTTTTTCCTAAAATTGGTCAGCCGTTGGAATCACTGCATACCCTTTAACTGTATAGCAGACTCTCTCCTTTCTAATGGAATTTGTCCTTACTGTGGCCCTGCTCTACATGTCTTTAATTTGTTAGTGGGGTTTTTCCTAAATTTGGTCAGCCATTGGACTCACTGAATACCCTATAAGTGTATAGGAGACTCTCTCCTTTCTAATGGGAACATGTCGTACCTTGTGACTGTGGCCATGCTCTATGTGTCTTTAAATTCTTAGTGGGGTTTTTCCTAAAATTCGTCAGCCGTTGGACTCACTGCATACCCTATAACTGTATAGCAGACTCTCTCCTTTCTAATGGGAACATGTCGTACCTTGTTCCTGTGGCCCTGCTCTATGAGTCTTTAATTTCTTAGTGCGGTATTTCCTAAAATTCGTCAGCCGTTGGACTCACTGCTTACTCTATAACTGTATAGCAGACTCTCTCCTTTCTAATGGGAAAATGTCATACCTAGTTACTGTGGCCCTACTCTATGTGTCTTTAAATTCTTAAAGGAGTTTTTCCTAAAATTGGTTAGCCGTTGGACTCACTACTTACCCTATAACTGTATAGCAGACCGTCTCCTTTCTAATGGGAACATGTCGTACTTGTTACTGTGGCCCTGCTCGGTGTGTCTTTAAATTCTCAGTGGGGTTTTTCCTAAAATTGGTCAGCCGTTGGACTCACTGCGTACCCTATAACTGTATTGCAGACTCTCTCCTTTCTAATGGAATTTGTCGTTACTGTGGCCCTGCTCTACATGTCTTTAATTTGTTAGTGGGGTTTTTCCTAAATTTGGTCAGCCGTTGGACTCACTGAATACCCTATAACTGTATAGGAGACTCTCTCCTTTCTAATGGGAACATGTCGTACCTTGTGACTGTGGCCGTGCTCTATGTGTCTTTAAATTCTTAGTGGGGTTTTTCCTAAAATTCGTCAGCCGTTGGACTCACTGCATACCTTATAACTGTATAGCAGACTCTCTCCTTTCTAATAGGAACATGTCGTACCTTGTTCCTGTGGCCCTGCTCTATGAGTCTTTAATTTCTTAGTGCGGTATTTCCTAAAATTCGTCAGCCGTTGGACTCACTGCTTACTCTATAACTGTATAGCAGACTCTCTCCTTTCTAATGGGAAAATGTCATACCTAGTTACTGTGGCCCTACTCTATGTGTCTCTAAATTCTTAAAGGAGTTTTTCCTAAAATTGGTTAGCCATTGGACTCACTACTTACCCTATAACTGTATAGCAGACCGTCTCCTTTCTAATGGGAACATGTCGTACTTGTTACTGTGGCCCTGCTCGGTGTGTCTTTAAATTCTCAGTGGGGTTTTTCCTAAAATTGGTCAGCCGTTGGACTCACTGCGTACCCTATAACTGTATTGCAGACTCTCTCCTTTCTAATTTGAATTTGTTGTTACTGTGGCCCTGCTCTGTGTGTCTTTAATTTCTTAGTGGGGTTTTTCCTAAATTTGGTCAGCCGTTGGACTCACTGCATACCCTATAACTGTATAGCAGACCCTCTCCTTTCTAATGGAAATTTGTCGTTACTTTGGCCCTGCTCTATGAGTCTTTAATTTCTTAGTGGGGTTTTTCCTAAATTTGGTCATCCGTTGGGCTCACTGCATACCCTATAACTGTAAAGCAGACTCTCTCCTTTCTTATGGAAATTTGTCGCTACTGTGGCCCTGCTCTGTGTGTCTTTAAATTCTTAGTGGCGTTTTTCCTAAAATTGGTCAGCCGTTGGACTCACTGCATACCCTATAACTGTATAGCAGACCCTCTCCTTTCTAATGGGAACATGTTGTACTTGTTACTGTGGCCCTGCTCTGTGTGTCTTTAAATTCTTAGTGGGGTTTTTCCTAAAATTGGTCAGCCGTTGCACTCACTGCATACCCTATAACTATATAGCAGACTCTCTCCTTTCTAAATGGAATTTGTCGTTACTGTGACCCTGCTCTATGTGCCTTTAAATTCTTAGTGGGGTTTTTCCCAAATTTGGCAGCCCTGCAAAGAGCTGCCCAGAAATCTGGCAGTTTTTTGTTGCGGCCTGTGGGTGGGTGGGCGGCTGCATACTAGCACTTGCATTACAAGTGACAGAAAACTAAGAAGATGGTGACCTCTATCATCATCATGGCCCCACCTCGGCACTATGAACTCTCCTGAAGGAGAAGCCAGGGCCCGCCGGAGGATTCTCCGGTTCTCTGTTGGGCCCTTCCAACCCTGCCGAAAAGCAGTCCTGGCTTATAAAAGTGTGGGGGAAGGTTCCCGGACAATCTCTGGCTGCTTTTTTAATGTGGATTGGCCATGCTTATGCATGTTATTTCCCAAATGCATTACAGATCAGACCATTGTCCAACTCTGTATTCAAGAAATTAAATGCGCAAAGAAAGATGTTTTTTGTGTCAAAGCACCACCCACAAGTGCGAGTTGATGTTGGACCGGCTGCCATTGCTTCTGCAACAAGCTCAATTACAGGACTTCCTGGGAGAAATGACATGCAGGGTAGATACGGTTTCCCTCTATGCCAGTCCTTTCACTGAACTGAATACAACTCTCAGCAAAAAAAGTTGTGGAAAGGCTCCGTACCGTCCCTGGCCACATTCACCTGTCCACGTGTTTGTGGTTAGGCGGTCCTTCCCAGTAAGTGCACTGGGGGGGGCACGGGTAATGTTGTGGGACCCGTGGAAGGCGGAGGTGATACCGGGAAATATAGTGGCGGAGGGGACCGAGTATGGACTAGTGTTGAGCCACCCCCGTAGTGTTCGAGTTCGGTTCAGTCCGTCGAACACCCGTATGTTCGCCGAACTGTTCGTCGAACTGATCGTCGAACACCTTCAAACACCATTAGAACCAATGGCAGGCAAACAAAAACACATAGAAACACATAGAAAACACCTTCAAAGGTGTCCAAAAGCTGACAAACTGCTCAGAAGACACAACTAACACATGGAAAAGTGACAAATACATGTAGTCATGCGAAAAGAAAAGAGGTGGAGGAGTAAAAGGAGGGGGAGACACAGATATAGGCATGTCATGCCCTTCTAAAACCAAAAAGGAGCAAAGCCGACACGGCCAGTCCGTTCCTGCCCGTGCAACCTCGGTGTCGCCGGGTTTGTGCGAGAGCTGTGGTGGACCCTGACGGCCAGCCCCCCTCTCCCAATATTGGTGCCTGTCCGCTGGTGGGTTGAGCGAGCCCCCCTGCGGTGGAGGCAGGTCTAAGCTTTTTAATAGTGTTGAGCATTCCGATACTGAAATATCGGGTATCGGCCGATATTCACTGTATCGGAATTCCGATACTTAATTCCGATACTTTTATAATATCGAATACCGGAATCGGAAGTTCCCATAATGCCTGCGCTCTGCAGTGTCTCTGAAGGATGACAAGCTGGATGGCAGCGCTCAGCTGCGATCCAGCTTGTCATCAGAATGCCATCCCAGCGTGGGAGAATTCTCCTGATTGTTTAAAAGCCGGCGCGCGGTAAAAAGCCGCCGGCTTTTAAACAATCACGCAGCCCCATACTGCTTCCCCGCAGCCTCCCACCCCGATCCTCCGCTCCCCTCGCCACCTCCCATCCCGATCGTAAATTAGGACCGGGCGGGGAGCGCAGCACCAAGGAGCGAAGGACCCGGGCGGGGAAGCCGGCAGTGAAAAGACTTCACCGCCGGCTTTCCCGTTCTGTGCTGCGCTTTCCCGCCGGTTATTTCAAATGAACAGCTGAGGTATCAGGTGATGCCGATCAGCTGTTCATTTGAAGTAGCCGCGGTGCCCTCAGAGGGTTCATGTGAGTTCATGCTTGACTGCATGAACTCACATCAACTTTCCCACGGCCGCACAGGTCAGCCTCACCTCCCGGACCCGTCATGATTAGTGTGTGCGGGGTGTGTGTGTGTGCGGGGTGTGTGTGCGGGTGTGTGTGCGGGGTGTGTGTGTGCGGGTGTGTGTGCGGGTGTGTGTGCGGGCAGACATAGGCCGATGTGACACTACTACTCCCATCGGCCTATGTCTGTCCCCCGTCCACTCCTGCCAGCAGGATCAGCTCGATGGGAGCAGTAGTTCCCATCAGCCTGATCCTGCTATTTAAATTGCCCTACTGTGTCCCCAATAAATGTTAAATACATGTCATTGGTGGCCAGTGGTTACCTAAAAGAAATTAGTTCATACATTACCTGTCCCCGCCGATCGCCACCTAAAATAAAGTAAAAAATAAAAAACTACACCTATACTCACCAAGACACCTAATTCCCCGAAGCCATCGATCTCCTGTAATAAAATATAAAATAATAAACCACAACCTTATCCTTACCCCTCCGTAGTAGTCCACGAGTGTCCCACGAAGATCTCCAGTTCAGAGCGGCCACATAGAATGTGACCGCTCTGAACCGCTGCCGCCGCTAGAATGACGGGGCCGTAAGGGTTCACCGGAGTTCAGGCAGCGCTGCTCCGGTTAGCTCCTTTACGGCACTGCTGTATCGTGAGAAATTCCCACGGTACAGCACTGCCGTAAAGGAGGTCTCCGGAGCTGCGCTGCCTGAATGCACTCCGGTGACCTCAGTCAGTGGCTCCCGCTGCCGGGAGCGGACGTGTTCCCGGCAGCGTGAGCTTACAGCAGCCATGCACAGCTGTCACCATCTCCAGATGTGACAGCTGTGCATGGGAGATCAGCGCAGGAACGTGGACAGGTAACTATTTTTTTTTTAGTAAACTAAGAATTAAATAAAATGGTGTTTTATTTCAAATAAATTATTTTTTTCTGGGTGTAGTGTGTTTTTTCTTTTTAACACTTTGTAGGTTAGTAATGGGGGTGTCATATAGACGGCCATCATTACTAACCTGGGCTTCATGGCAGCTGGCGCTGACATGAACCCCACCACTGTTACCCCCTGCCACCGCACCAGGGCAGCGTGGAAGAGCGAGGCTAAGTGCCAGAATTGGCGCATCCTATGGATGCGCCATTTCTGGGGCGGCTGACTGCTGGTGTTTCTAGCCTGGGAGGGGGCCAATATTCATGGCACCCTTCCTGAGCTATTAATATCAGCCCCCAGCTGTCTGCCTAGCCTTTGCTAGCTATTAAAATAGAGGGGACCCCACGTCATTTTTTTTTGGGGGGTCCCCCATTTTAATAGCTAGTAAAGGCTAGGTATTCAGCTGGGGGCTGATATTAGTAGCCTGGGAAGCTCCGTGGGTTTTACCCCCTTCCCAGGCTTCAAACATCTGCCCCAGCCGTCTGCTTAACCTCCGCTAGAGACTAAAATTATGGGGGATCCCACGCCATTTTTTTTTTAAATAAATCCTTTATTTTAACACTAAATGACATTTGAGGACTTAATAAAGATGCAGTCCCTAAATTATTATTTATTTTTTAATAAATTTTTCCCAAAACTTTTGACGTGGGCTTCGCCATATTTTTGTATGCCAGCCAGGTACAGCATCCAGCTTCTATGAACGCGCCATTTTCCGGGGAGGCCGCGGACTGCAATTTTCAGCGGGGGGGGGGAGGGCAAAAAGCTTGGGCCTCCCTGCGCTGCAGATTCCATCCCCCAGCTGCCTAGTTGTACCTGGCTGGACACAAAAATAGGGAGAAGCTCCACGTTTTTTTTTTTTTAATTATTTCATGAAATTCATGGAATAATTAAGAAAAAAAGGGCTTCCCTATATTGTTGTGTCCGGCTAGGTACAAATAGGCAGCTGGTGGTTGGGGGCAGCCCGTTCCTGCCTGCTGTACCTGGCTGGACACAAATATAGTGTGAAGCCCCACGTCAATTTTTTTTTAATTATTTCAGGAAATTCATGAAATAATTAAAAAAAAATTATGTGGGGCTTCGCCCTATAATTGTGTCCAGCCAGGTACAGCAGGCAGGAACGGGCTGCCCCCAACCACCAGCTGCCTATTTGTACCTAGCCGGACACAACAATATAGGGAAGCCCTTTTTTTCTTAATTATTCCATGAATTTCATGAAATAATTAAAAAAAAAAATGTGTGGCGCTTCGCCCTATTTTTGTGTCCAGCCAGGTACAACTAGGCAGCTGGGGGCTGGAATCTGCAGCGCAGGGAGACCCAAGCTTTCTGGGTCCCACCCGCTGCAAATTGCAGTCCGCAGCCGCCCCGGAAAATGGCGCGTTCATAGAAGCGCCATCTTCTGGCGCTGTACCCAACTCATCCAGGGCCCTGGTGCGGTGGCTCACTGGGTAATAAAGGGGTTAAGGCCAGCTTGGCATTATCAGCTGGCCCTAAGCCCGAAATTCATGGGGTCACGCCAATATTAGACATGACCGCCATGAATTTCTAGTAAAGTATTTAAAAAAAACACAAACACCCAGAAAAAAGTCCTTTAATTGAAATAAAGACACAATTCTTTATTGTTCTAAATTAAACCATACTTACCGCCACACCCATTCCAGCTGAAGCCAACGATCTCCTGCAATAAAAGTAAAATAATAAAGCAACCTCATCCTTACCTTTCCATGGTTCCCAGGACAGCTTCAGCTCTGCTACATCGAGATGACAGGCTGGACCGCAGCAGAACGCTGCCATCCAGCCTGTCATCCCGCGGACACTGAGAAGCGCAGGCATGCTTGCGCTCCTCAGTGTCTTTCTGTGACGTCATCCAGATGAGCCGAGGTCATGTCCAATGAACTCAGCTCACCTCATGCACGTCACTGACAGCGTGGGAAAATTCTCCTGCACTCAGCGCTTCAGCGTGAGAATTCTCCCACGCTGTCAGTGACGTGCATGAGGTGCGCCGAGTTCATGGGACATGACCTCACCTCATGCACGTCACTGACAGCGTGGGAAAATTCTCACGCTGAAGCGCTGAGTGCAGGAGAATTCTCCCACGCTGTCAGTGACGTACATGAGGTGAGCCGAGTTCATTGTCGGCTCATCTGGATGCCGTCACAGCCAGACACTGAGGAGTGGAAGTATGCCTGCGCTTCTCAGTGTCTGCGGGATGACAGGCTGGATGGCAGCGTTCTGCTGCGGTCCAGCCTGTCATCTCGATGTAGCAGAGCTGGAGCCGTCGTGGGAGCCATGGAAAGGTAAGGATGAGGTTGCTTTATTATTTTTCTTTTATTGCAGGAGATCGTTGGCTTCAGCTGGAATGGGCGTGATGGTAAGTATGGTTTAATTTAGAACAATAAAGAATTGTGTGTTTATTTCAATTAAAGGACTTTTTTCTGGGTGTTTGTGTTTTTTTTAAATACTTTACTAGAAATTCATGGTGGTCATGTCTAATATTGGCGTGACCCCATGAATTTCGGGCTTAGGGCCAGCTGATAATGCCAAGCTGGCCTTAACCCCTTTATTACCCAGTGAGCCACCGCATCAGGGCCCTGGATGAGTTGGGTACAGCGCCAGAAGATGGCGCTTCTATGAACGCGCCATTTTCCGGGGCGGCTGCGGACTGCAATTTGCAGCGGGTGGGGCCCAGAAAGCTTGGGCCTCCCTGCGCTGCAGATTCCAGCCCCCAGCTGCCTAGTTGTACCTGGCTGGACACAAAAATAGGGCGAAGCTCCACGTTTTTTTTTTTTTAAATTCATGAAATTCATGGAATAATTCAGAAAAAAAGGGCTTCCCTATATTGTTGTGTCCGGCTAGGTACAAATAGGCTGCTGGTGGTTGGGGGCAGCCCGTTCCTGCCTGCTGTACCTGACTGGACACAAATATAGGGCGAAGCCCCACATCAATTTTTTTAAATTATTTCATGAATTTCCTGAAATGATTTAAAAAAAATTGACGTGGGGCTTCGCACTATATTTGTGTCCAGCCAGGTACAGCAGGCAGGAACGGGCTGCCCCCAACCACCAGCTGCCTATTTGTACCTGGTTGGACACAACAATATAGGGAAGCCCTTTTTTTCTTAATTATTTCATGAATTTCATGAAATAATTAAAAAAAAAAAATACGTGAAGCTTCTCCCTATTTTTGTGTCCAGCCAGGTACAACTAGGCAGCTGGGGGATGGAATCTGCAGCGCAGGGAGGCCCAAGCTTTCTGCCCCCCCCCCCTCCCCCCGCTGAAAATTGCAGTGCGCAGCCACCCCGGAAAATGGCGCGTTCATAGAAGCTGGATGCTGTACCTGGCTGGCATACAAAAATATGGCGAAGCCCACGTCAAAAGTTTTGGGAAAAATTAATTAAAAAATAAATAATAATTTAGGGACTGCATCTTTATTAACTCCTCAAATGTCATTTAGTGTTAAAATAAAGGACTTATTTTAAAAAAAATTGACGTGGGGCTTCGCCCTATATTTGTGTCCAGCCAGGTACAGCAGGCAGGAACAGGCTGCCCCCAACCACCAGCTGCCTATTTGTACCTGGCCGGACACAACAATATAGGGAAGCCCTTTTTTAAAAAAATTATTTCATGAAATAATTAAAAAAAAATTGACGTGGGGCTTCGCACTATATTTGTGTCCAGCCAGGTACAGCAGGCAGGAATGGGCTGCCCCCAACCACCAGCTGCCTATTTGTACCTGGTTGGACACAACAATATAGGGAAGCCCTTTTTTTCTTAATTATTCCATGAATTTCATGAAATAATTTAAAAAAAAAATGCGTGGGGCTTCGCCCTATTTTTGTGCCCAGCCAGATACAACTAGGCAGCTGGGGGCTGGAATCCGCAGCGCAGGGAGACCCAAGCTTTCTGGGCCACCCCCGCTGCAAATTGCAGTCCGCAGCCGCCCCAGAAAATGGCGCGTTCATAGAAGCGCCATCTTCTGGCGCTGTACCCAACTCATCCAGGGCCCTGGTGCGGTGGCTCACTGGGTAATAAAGGGGTTAAGGCCAGCTTGGCATTATCAGCTGGCCCTAAGCCCAAAATTCATGGGGTCACGCCAATATTAGACATGACCACCATGAATTTCTAGTAAAGTATTTAAAAAAACACAACACCCAGAAAAAAGTCCTTTAATTGAAATAAACACACAATTCTTTATTGTTCTAAATTAAACCATACTTACCACCACGCCCATTCCAGCTGAAGCCAACGATCTCCTGCAATAAAAGTAAAATAATAAAGCAACCTCATCCTTACCTTTCCATGGCTCCCACGACAGCTTCAGCTCTGCTACATCGAGATGACAGGCTGGACCGCAGCAGAACGCTGCCATCCATCCTGTCATCCCGCAGACACTGAGAAGCGCAGGCATACTTCCACTCCTCAGTGTCTGGCTGTGACGGCATCCAGATGAGCCGAGGTCATGTCCAATGAACTCCGCTCACTTCATGTACGTCACTGACAGCGTGGGAAAATTCTCCTGCACTCAGCACTTCAGCGTGAGAATTTTCCCACGCTGTCAGTGACGTGCATGAGGTGAGCTGAGTTCATTGGACATGACCTCACCTCATGTATGTCACTGACAGCGTGGGAGAATTCTCACGCTGAAGCGCTGAGTGCAGGAGAATTTTCCCACGCTGTCAGTGACGTGCATGAGGTGAGCTGAGTTCATTGGACATGAACTCGGCTCATCTGGATGACGTCACAGAGAGACACTGAGGAGCGCAAGCATGCCTGCGCTTCTCAGTGTCTGCGGGATGACAGGCTGGATGGCAGCTTTCTGCTGCGGTCCAGCCTGTCATCTCGATGTAGCAGAGCTGGAGCTGTCCTGGGAACCATCGAAAGGTAAGGATGAGGTTGCTTTATTATTTTTCTTTTATTGCAGGAGATCGTTGGCTTCAGCTGGAATGGGCGTGATGGTAAGTATGGTTTAATTTAGAACAATAAAGAATTGTGTCTTTATTTCAATTAAAGGACTTTACTCTGGGTGTTTGTGTTTTCTTTTAACTTTGACTATGGGGTTAGTAATGGGGGTGTCTTATAGACGCCTCTCCATTACTAACCTGGGCTTGATGTCAGCTGGCATTATAAGCTGACATCAACCCCAACCCTATTACCCCCTGCCACCGCACCAGGGCAGCGTGGAAGAGCGAGGCTAAGTGCCAGAATTGGCGCATCCTATGGATGCGCCATTTCTGGGGCGGCTGACGGCTGGTGTTTCTAGCCTGGGAGGGGGCCAATATTCATGGCACCCTTCCTGGGCTATTAATATCAGCCCCCAGCTGTCTGCCTAGCCTGTGCTAGCTATTAAATTAGGGGGGACCCCACGTCATTTTTTTGGGGGGGTCCCCCATTTTAATAGCTAGTAAAGGCTAGGTATTCAGCTGGGGGCTGATATTAGTAGCCTGGGAAGCTCCGTGGGTATTACCCCCTTCCCAGGCTTCAAACATTTGCCCCAGCTGTCTGCTTAACCTCCGCTAGAGCCTAAAATTAAGGGGAACCCCACGCCAATTTTTTTTTAAATAAATCCTTTATTTTAACACTAAATGACAAGTACAGTAATCAACACTGTCACTGTACTTCATATATATGTGACTGACATGTTTCTATCTATCTAATCTATGTGTGATTCTCTATTCCTTCTATTCTAAATTGTCGGGTACAGATGCTGAATTGCCGGCCGGCTTTCTTAAAGAGACGGTGCATGAAAACACTATTATTTTTTTAAATAAATCCTTTACACTAAATGACAAGTTCTGTAAGCAACACTGTCACTGTACTTCTTATATATGTGACTGACATGTTTCTATCTATCTAATCTATGTGTGAAGCTCTATTCTGTCTGTTATAAATTGTCGGGTACAGATGCTGAATTGCCGGCCGGCTTTTTTAAAGAGACGGTGCACGAAAACACTAATATTTTTTTTAATAAATCCTTTACACTAAATGACAAGTACAGTAAGCAACACTGTCACTGTACTTCATATATATGTGACTGACATGTTTCTATCTATCTAATCTATGTGTGAAGCTCTATTCTTTCTGTTGTAAATTGTCGGGTACCGGTGAATGCCGCTGATGAATTGCCGGCTTTTCATGTCATTCTACATTATTCTTAGTTGTTTTACTTCATGTAGAATTAACCTACAAGGAAAGAAAGGGTTTATTTTCATTCCGATATTTGTGTCCCATTGACTTGCATTGGTTTCCGGTATCGGAATCGGCGATATCCGATACTTTTTGGGTATCGGCCCGATCCAATCCGATACGATATTTCCTGATATCGGAAGGTATCGCTCAACACTACTTTTTAAATTAAATTGTCTCTCTAATTTGAATGAATACACTTTAAATCCTTTTACAAGGATCTATTGGAGGGCAAGTCTCATGCCTGCAGCCGCGGAATTCCAGCCACAGTAGCGTCCACTAAAACTGCTGCAGTTAAAAAGCTTTTATAAGGATCGAGCTCGACGGTCCACCGCAAGGCGTCCTACCGCCAGTCCCAGCCCCTATGCCTTGGGGTGCCTCCCCGATGCTCTTCACTGAGTGTCCCGGGGGCTCGAACCATTCCTTTGAAAAAATTAAGTGTCCAAACTACAGGTGGTGTAGCTTGCTTAACAGCTGGGATAAACCGCTGACTAGCAGACACTGCTACTAGGCACAAAGTATTTCCAAGGCTAGATGCAGTTAAAAATTTGTAATTAGATACTCTTGTTGGAAGCTGAGAAAGCACACCATAGAGTTTCCTGGCATGCCATATATTATTCCCTTAAAAAGTTTGGGGTAGGGGTCTAGGGGACCTTTTTATAGGCAAAATCACGGCCCTGTATCGCAATATGTCACCTAAGCTGAAGATAAATGGAACATTTTCATCACCTTTCATAATCACCAATGGGACAAGGCAGGGATGTCCTCTGTCCCTTCTCTTATACAACCTAGTGACGGAGCACCTGCTATCATCAATTCGCCATAACCCCAATATTGGGTGGATTGAGGTGGGAGGCACCGAGTACAAGTGCTCTGCATTTGCTGATGATGTCCTAGCATATATTACTCAATCACATATATCCATCCCTGCGGTTATGGCTGAAATAGATCACCTTGTTACATTGTCAAATTTTAAAATCAATGCAGTGAAGTCTGAGGCCCTCGATGTCTCCCTTCCCAAATCCATACAGGATTCCATCCAGTCCAACTTTCCCTTTGCCTGGCCCTCACAGGGTATCAAATACTTAGGAATTCCTATTCATAGAGACCTCTTCCATCTATGGTATCTTAATTTTGGGCCCTTTATTGAACAACTCCATAAAGACCACGGTTGGCAAGTTAGAACTGTAAGATTCACTACGTGAACCACTGGTGTTTTGTGGAAAGCACATGTACACTGTGTTCCAAATTATTATGCAAAAAGTGTTTAGGAGTGATAAGGGAAGAATTTTTTTGTTTGTCAGTTAGACTCATTGATGGTGATGTGTGTCAGAGCTCTTTATATCACTGTAAGCAATTGCAGACACCTGTTCTAATTAGTTTGGCAGGTGTGTCCAATGAAAGGCAAGACTACTTAAGAAGGCTGTCCCACATTATTAAGCAGCCTACATTTTCTGCCAAAATGGGAAAGAAAAAAGATGTGTCGGATGCTGAGAAGCTACAAATTGTGGAGTGTTTAGGTCAAGGCATGACTACAATCAACATTGCCAAGACACTTCATCCTGATCATCGCACAATCAAGAAGTATGTAGCTGATTCACAGTACACATGTGTGCGTGCTGATAAGGGAAAATTGAGGACTCTTTCCTACAGGCAATTACATCAGGTTAAAAGAGCAGCGGCAAAAAAGCCTTGTCATAGCACCAGACAAGTTTTTGAAGCTTCTGGTGCCTCCAACGTCCCCCGAACAACAAGATGCAGAGTCCTTCAGAGGTTTGCAGCTGTGCGTAAGCCATCCTGTCGACCTCCTCTATCCACTGCACACAAGCAGAAACGGCTCCAGTGGGCCAAACAATACATGAAGACTGACTTCAAAACTGTTTTGTTCACCGATGAGTGCTGTGCAACGCTCGATGGTCCAGATGGATGGAGTGGAGGATGGCTGGTTGATGGACACCCCACACAAACACAGCTACGGCGCCAACAAGGAGGAGGTGGAGTAATGTTTTGGGCTGGAATCATGGGGAGAGAGATTGTCGGCGCCTTTAGGATCCCTGAAGGGGTAAAGATGAACTCCATAATGTATGTGGAGTTTCTCAAACAGCACTTCCTGCCATGGTTCAAGAAGAAGAACTGAGTATTCCGCAGCAAGATCATTTTCATGCATGATAATGCACCGTCTCATGCTGCACATAACACATCTGAATCTCTGGCTGATATGGGCATAAAAGGGGACAAACTTATGGTGTGACCCCCATGCTCCCCTGACCTCAACCCCATTCAGAACCTCTGGAGCATCTTCAAAAGGAGTGTCAATGATGGCGGGAGGCAGTTCACATCTAAGCAACAGCTCTGGGAGGGTATTCTGTCCTCATGCTAAACAATTGAAGCAGAAACCATCCAAAACCTGACAAATTCAATGGACGAGAGAGTTGAGAAGCTCCTTTCGAACAAGGGGTCCTATGTGCAAATGTAACATCACCTAGAATAAAGTTTTGAGTTGAAAACTGTTTGATTTCAGTTTCTAATAACCTGCTAATGCTTATAATTTCAAAAATGACCATTTTTTTGTTCTTTATTAAAATGAAAAGGTTGATCGAAGAGTGTGGGGGATCTAAGAGTTTGACAACCCAGTAGTCAGGATTTCTTCGAATTCTGACAATCTGAGGGTCATGTTGCAGGTAGTGCAGCAAGAAGGCACTCATGTGTCCTGCGCATTTAGGAGCCCAAAAATTATTTTCCGGGCTAGATAAAGCTAAAAATTATTATTAATTTGAAAGCCGGTGGAGCTTAGTATAGATGGCCTAATAGAATCAGTACTGCAAACTGCTACAAAGCACAAATTATTTTCCAGCCAAGATACAGATAAACATGATTAGTAATTTTAAATCTGGTGGAGTTTAGTATAGATGGCCTAATAGAATCAGTACTGCACACTGCTACAAGGCCAAAATTATTTTGCAGCCAAGATACAGATAAACATGATTAGTAATTTTAAAGCTTAAAACGGTTGGTGAGGTGATTTTAACAAATCATCAAGCTTTTACTCTCCCCAGGATGACACAGGGGTAGAAAAGTCATTTCGGATCCATGATTTGTTCATCTTTATGAATGTGAGTCTGTCTACATTATCAGTGGAGAGCCGCGTGCGCTTATCTGTCAGCACACCACCAGAAGCGCTGAACACACGTTCAGACAGAACGCTGTCTGCGGGGCATGACAAGATCTCCAAGGAATAAGTGGCGAGCTCCGGCCATTTATCCAGATTGGAAGCCCAAAAAGAGCAAGGGTCCAGTGACATAGTAATGGCTTCAATGTTTACTTGGAGATACTCCTGTACCATCGTCTCTAGGCGTTGATTATGTGTCAGACTTCTTGTCTCCTCTGGCCTTGCAAAGGATGGGCTAAAAAAGTGGTGAAATGATTCCGCAAAATTGATGCTACCAGCAGATACTGTGTTTCTGTTACGTTTTGAGAGCTGAACACTCGACGGTCCCATGGTTGGTAAGTTGGAACTGTGAGATTCACTATGTGCACCACTGGTGTTTTGTGGAAAAGCACATGTAAGATTCTGCAACAGTCTCTGCTGATACTCCTGCATGCGTGCATCCCTTTCTATGGCAGGAATTATTTCTGCAAATTTACTTTTGTACCGGGGATCTAACAGTATGGCAACCCAGTAGTCAGGATTATTTCTAATTCTCACAATTCGAGGGTCATGTTGCAGGTAGTGCAGCAAGAAGGCACTCATGTGTCTTGCGCATCCAGGAGCACCAAGTCCCTGTTGTGTTGGTGGCGAGGTAACAATCATGCTTCCTTCCTCTGCCCTCTCCCTCCAAACTCGCACAACAGAAATGTGATCAAGGTGTCCCTCATCTGATGAGTCTTCCATCAGTTCATCCTCCACTTCTTCCTGGGCTCCTGCACCTTCCTCACTAGTTTGGCTGCTACCATGCGCCCTGGTAAAACCATCTCCCCCACCTTCACATGCCTGCCGCCTTGGTGCTGCCGACCGTCTGGACCTTGCAGATGTTAGCCCTTCCGCATACAACTCCTCCTCCTCTACTTCCTCCACCTCCTCTTGTGCCACCACCTGACTTCGAATTCTGTTTAACATGTGCTCCAGCATGTAAATCTCCGGAATAGTCATGCTGATAATGGCATCGTCAGCACTAAACATCTTCGTCGCCATTTCAAAACTGTGCAGAAGGGTGCATAGGTCCCTGATCTGAGACCACTCCTCCAGCGTGATTTGCCCCACCTCTGGATCTCGTTGGCCCAGGCTATAGGTTACAACGTATTGCACCAGGGCTTGTCGGTGCTGCCACAGTCGCTGCAACATGTGCAGAGTTGAATTCAACCGGGTAGGCACATCGCATTTTAGCCAGTGAAGTGGCAGGCCCAACGACTTCTGTAGAGATGTAAGTCGCTGAGCTGCGGGATGCGAATGGCGGAAGTGAGCACACAGCGACCGTGCCCTCTGCAGAAGGCCATCTAGTCTGGGATAGTGGGCTAAAAATTGCTGAACAACCAGGTTCAACACGTGAGCCGTACAAGGCACGTGTGTGACATTGCCCCGGCGCAGGGCCGCACCCAGGTTTGCAGCATTGTCGCACACGGCCTTCCCTGGTTTCAGGTCCAGTGGAGACAACCATTCATGAAACTGGTTCTCCAGAGCTGACCACAACTCCTCAGCTGTGTGACTCACATTTCCCAGACATTTCAAAGTAAAAACCGCCTGATGACGTTGAGCCCTGCTGCCAGCATAGTAAGGAGGTATGCAGGATCCCTTCTGCGCAGTTAGAAAGCTTGTGGCATGACCAGACAGGCTTTGGGTGCAGGTGGAGGACCGAGAGGAGGTGGAGGAGGCAGAAGCAGTGGAGGAACTTTGAGATAAAGAGGATTGACGCACAACTCGTGGGGACGGCAAGACTTGGACAGCAGCCCCTTGTCCTGCTGTCACCATAGTTTCCCGGTGCCCAGTCAGCGACATGTAACGCCCCTGTCCATGCCTAATCGTCCAAGTGTCTGTGGTGAAATGCACCCTGTCACACACAGAGTTTCTCAAAGAAGCGGTGATGTTGTGTGCGACATGCTGGTGGAGCGCAGGCACACCTTTCTTTGAGAAGTAGTGCCGACTGGGCATCTGGTATTGGGGCACTGCGACGGACATAAGGTCTCAAAAATCCTCTGTGTCCACCAGGCGGAAAGGCAGCATTTCTGTAGCCAAGATCTTGCAGATGGTGAAATTCAACCTCTTAGCTTTCTCATGGCTAGGGGGAAATGGTCTTTTACTTGTCCACATCTGAGGGACCGAGGGCTGGCTGTTGTGCTAAGACGAGGTTGAGAAGGGTGTCCCCGGCACACTGCCGGTCTGTGAGGAAGATGCAGGCGGACATGTTAGGTTTCCTTGATCCAAAGGTGGTGCTATCGACATCAGACAGCGCTGAACACCAGCTGGTGTTTCCACCTCCAAAGAAAATGATGACCTGCCCATCACGTTGGCTGTTGCGGGTAAAGAGGTGGCAGGTCTGCGTCCCAAAACAGGTGTGACTGCTGTCCCCCCAGGCACAGAGGATGAAGAGGCCGCGGATGCAGAAGATGTGGCAGACGGTGGTTGGCCCGGCCGGCTAGGCCGAATTGTATCACAGTGAGCTTCCCACTGCAACTTATGCTTCATATCCATGTGCCGGTTCATGCATGAAGTACTCAAACTATGTATTTTTTGGCCTCTACTTAGCTTTTGCTGACAAATGTTACAGATAACACGAGTTGGGTCATCTTTATCGATCTGAAAAAATGCCCAGGCTATGCAAGGCTTATCACCCATGCGACCTGAAGAGCCACCACGACTTGTGGTCAGAGGCAGAGTTGTGTTTGAGGATGCAGTTGTTGACGTGCTTCCAGTACTACGTCTCTGTCCAGGAAGGCGCAACCTGACCTCGTCATCACTAGCATCCTCCTCCACCTCCTCTGCTGACCTCAACTCTTGGCTGACTGTGGGTTGACAGTAAGTGGGATCTCCAACCTCGTCATCATCACCCTGTGTGTTATCACACCCGTCGTCCTCAGAGCCAACCTCTTCCTGCCCTGACAAAAAACTAAAGTTGTCGCTCCAATCAGGTATTTGAGTCTCATCATCGTCTTCCTCATTGTCTCCACCAACAGGAGTTACAGTTTGGGAACGAGGGTCTACTTTATGGTCAGAACCTTCTGCGTCTGGTCCTGGATCCGACTCATAAAGATTCAGGGCATCAATGCAGATCATTTCCTCGTCTGGATTCACAGAAGCTCTGGAGCCGACCTCTGATTTCCAGCCTATAGTATGAGTAAACAGCTCTGCAGACTCAACCATCTGTTCTACCCCATACTCAGACAGGCAGCTGGAGACTAGTGTTGAGCCACCCCCGTAGTGTTCGAGTTCGGTTCGGTTCGTCGAACACCCGTGTGTTCGCCGAACTGTTCGTCGAACTGTTCGTCGAACACCTTCGAACACCGTTAAAACCAATGGCAGGCAAACAAAAACACATAGAAACACATAGAAAACACCTTCAAAGGTGTCCAAAAGCTGACAAACTGCTCAGAAGACACAACTAACACATGGAAAAGTGACAAGTACATATAGTCATGCGAAAAGAAAAGAGGTGGAGGAGTAAAAGGAGGGGGAGACACAGATATAGGCATGTCATGCCCTTCTAAAATCCAAAAAGTGAGAAGCCGAGACGGCCAGTCCGCTCCTGCCCGTGCCACCTCCGTGTCGCCGGGTTTGTGCCAGAGCCGCGGTGAACCCTGACGGCCAGCCCCCCTCTCCCAATACTGGTGCCTGTCCGCTGGTGGGTCGAGAGAGCTCCCTTGTGGTGGAGGCAGCTCTAAGCTTTTTAATTTAAATTGTCCCTCTAATTTGAATGAATACACTTTAAATCCATTTACAAGGATCTATTGGAGGGCAAGTCTCATGCCAGCAGCCGCGTAATTCCAGCTCCAGTAGCGTCCACTAAAGCTGCTGCAGTTAAAAAGCTTTTATAAGGATCGAGCTTGGCTGTCCACCGCAAGGCATCCTAGTGCCAGTCCCAGCCCCTATGCCTTGGGGTGCCTCCTGATGCTCTTCACTGAGTATCCCGTGGTCCCGAAGCATTTCCTTTGAAAAAATTAAGTGTCCAAACTACAGGTGGTGTAGCTTGCTTAACAGCCGGGATAATCCGCTGACTAGCAGACACTGCTACTAGGCACAAAGTATTTCCTGGGCTAGATGCAGTTAAAAATTTGTAAGTAGATACTCTCGTTGGATGCTGAGAAAGCATTCCATAGAGTCTCCTGGCACGCCATATATGATTCTCTTAAATAGCTTGGGGTAGGGGTCTAGGGGACCCTTTTATAGCCAAAATCACGGCCCTGTATCACAATACGTCACCTAGGCTGAAGATAAATGGAACTGTAGCACCGAGGGCTCGGTTGCTACAGACGTATTGCACCTCACCCAGAGGTGTGATATCTCACTCTCAAATAAGGATGGAGTGTGGATCAGGACCCGACACCTGCATGCATTACACCACATTGCCGTGGGGCAGGGCGACCAATATGCCCCTGAGATGGGCACGACAGTCCCTGTCCCTGGCTGGAGTGGGGGGAGGGAACACTGAGGAAGGGGAACCCTGCAGTGCAGGAGCAGGGAGGAAGCAGTTCCTGGGTGCATTGAGAAGGGAGTATAAAAGGTGGGCACCATCTTAGTTCAGTGCAGAGAAGTCTGAGCAGAAGTGGCAGGGAGCAGGGGCTCTGCATGAGCTCTGCTCCGGAGGTGGGCCTAGTAACAGAGGCCCAGGCCTGCAAGAGGGAGAAGGAAGGAAGAGGAGCGGAGAAGGCTCCAGGAACGAGGAATGAAGGGATCCCAGGGGTGCGGACGGGCGAGTCGCCACCGCACGCCCGAATCCACCTGCGTGGAGGGGTCAGGCCAAAGGGGGAGACCGGTCCTCGAACTAGTGGAGGCAGGAAACGACCCTCAGCTAGAAACCGGAGGCTCTGACATTTTATGTGGCGCAGCCCCTTGCTCCACCCGCTAGGAAGGCACCACATAGGGTCAGGTAAACTGGCGCCAAGTTTACCAAGAGGAGGCCCGAGGCAGCCGGACAGAAGTGTTGGTAAGAAAGGCCAGACAAAGGACACACAAAGGGGGTCCTGTGAAGCGCTCCAAAGTTATCTGGGAGTTGTCTGAGCCCCTCACCTGGTGAGCACAGTACGACGTGGGCAGCCGTTACCTGCAGACGTGGTCTGGATAATAAGAACTGTGAGTAAAGGCCCTGAACTGCATCACTGACTCCGTGTCGTTACTGCTGCTGCCCTGCACCATCACCCCCATCCTCCGCATACACTGCCCTGAGGCTATACTCCTCCCGTGGGGAGTTATGCTACGCTCTGCTGCACCCACAACACCAGCCTTAGCGGTCTGCCCTGTAGCGGCGGTTCACTCTGACCGCAATCCACGGGTGGCGTAGTCGGACATTTAAACATCAAAACCACATAAATAGTTCCGCCACTGGTTTGACCGCCCTGAGCCACGGAACCGGATCGCCGCCACGAAGACTACAACCACCAGCATCCACCAAAAAGGGTCCGGCTCCGGGTGTCCCAAGGCCCAGGGGGTGCGTCAGAACATTTTCATCACCTTTCACAATCACCAATGGGACAAGGCAGGGATCTCCTCTGTCCCCTCTCTTATACATCCTAGTGACGGAGCACCTGCTCTCATCAATTCGCCATAACCCCAATATTAGGTGGATTGAGGTGGGAGGCACCGAGTACAAGTGCTCTCTATTTGCTGATGATGTCCTAGTATATATCACTCAATCACATATATCCATCCCTGCTGTTATGGCTGAAATAGATCACTTTGTTACATGGTAAAATTTTAAAATCAATGCAGCGAAGTCTGAGGCCCTCGATGTCTCCCTCCCTAAATCCATATAGGATTCCATCCAGTCCAACTTTCCCTTTGCCTGGCCCTCACAGGGTATCAAATACTTAGGAATTCCTATTCATAGAGACCTCTCCCATCTATGTTATCTTAATTTTGGGCCCTTTATTGAACAATTCCATACAGTCCACGGTTGGCAAGTTAGAACTGTAAGATTCACTACGTGAACCACTGGTGTTTTGTGGAAAAGCACATGTACACCGCGTTCCAAATTATTATGCAAAAAGTGTTTAGGAGTGATAAGGGAAGAATTTGTTTGTTTGTCAGTTAAACTCATTGATGGTGATGTGTGTCAGGGCTCTTTATATCACTGTAAGCAATTGCAGACACCTGTGCTAATTAGTTTGGCAGGTGTGTCCAATGAAAGGCAAGACTACTTAAGAAGGCTCTCTCACATTATTAAGCAGCCTACATTTTCTGCCAAAATGGGAAAGAAAAAGGATGTGTCGGCTGCTGAGAAGCAACAAATTGTGGAGTGTTTAGGTCAAGGCATGACTACAATCAACATTGTGCGATGATCAGGATGAAGTGTCTTGGCAATCAAGAAGTATGTAGCTGATTCACAGTACACACGTGTGCGTGCTGATAAGGGCAAATTGAGGACTCTTTCCTACAGGCAATTACGTCAGGTTGAAAGAGCAGCGGCAAAAAAGCCTTGTCATAGCAGCAGACAAGTTTTTGAAGCTGCTTGTGCCTCCAACGTCCCCCGAACAACAAGATGCAGGGTCCTTCAGAGGTTTGCAGCTATGCATATGCCATCCTGTCGACCTCCTCTATCCACTTCACACAAGCAGAAACGGCTCCAGTGGGCCAAACATTACATGAAGACTGATTTCAAAACTGTTTTGTTCACGGATGAGTGCCGTGCAGCGCTCGATGGTCCAGATGAATGGAGTGGAGGATGGCTGGTTGATGGACACCCCACGCAAACACGGCTACAGCGCCAACAAGGAGGAGGTGGAGTAATGTTTTGGGCTGGAATCATGGGGAGAGAGATTGTCGGCCCCTTTAGGATCCCTGAAGGCGCTAAAGATGAACTCCATAATGTATGTGGATTTTCTCAAACAGCACTTCCTGCCATGGTTCAAGAAGAAGAACCGTGTGTTTCACAGCAAGATCATTTTTCTGCATGATAATGCACCATCTCATGCTGCACATAAAACATCTGCATCTCTGGCTGATATGGGCATAAAAGGGGACAAACTTATGGTGTGACCCCCATGCTCCCCTGACCTCTACCCCATTCAGAACCTTTGGAGCATCATTAAAAGGAGTGTCTATGATGGCGGGAGGCAGTTCACATCTAAGCAACAGCTCTGGGAGGGTATTCTGTCCTCATGCAAAACAATTGAAGCAGAAACCATCCAAAACCTGACAAATTCAATGGACGAGAGAGTTCAGAAGCTCCTTTCGAACAAGGGGTCCTATGTGAAAATGTAACATCACCTAGAATAAAGTTTTGAGTTGAAAACTGTTTGATTTCAGTTTCTAACAACCTGCTAATGCTTATAATTTCCAAAATGACCATTTTTTTGGTCTTTATTAAAATGAAAAGGTTGATCGAAAAGTTTGGGGGATCTAAGAGTGTGGCAACCCAGTAGTCATGATTACTTCGAATTCTGACAATATGAGGGTCATGCTGCAGGTAGTGCAGCAAGAAGGCACTTATGTGTCTTGCGCATCTCGGAGCCCCAAAATTATTTTCCGGGCTAGATGCAGCTAAAAATTATTTTTAATTTTAAATCTGGTGAAGCTTATTATAGATGGCCTAATAGGATCAGTGCTGCACACTGCTACAAAGCCCAAATTATTTTCCAGTCAAGATACAGATAAACATGATTAGTAATTTGAAAGCTTAAAACGGTTGGTAGGGTGATTTTAACCAATCATCAAGCTTTTACTCTCCCCAGGATGACACAGGGGTAGAAAAGTCGTTTCGGATCCATGATTTGTTCATCTTTATGAACGTGAGTCTGTCTACATTATCAGTGGAGAGCCGCGTGCGCTTATCTGTCAGCACACCACCAGCAGCGCTGAACACACGTTCAGACAGAACGCTGGCTGCGGGGCATGACAAGATCTCCAAGGCGTAAGTGGCTAGCTCCGGCCATTTATCCAGATTGGAAGCCCAAAAAGAGCAAGGGTCCAGTGACACAGTCGTGGCTTCAATGTTTACTTGGAGATACTCCTGTACCATCGTCTCTAGGCGTTGACTATGTGTCAGACTTCTTGTCTCCTGTGGCCTTGCAAAGGATGGGCTAAAAAAGTGGTGAAATGATTCCGCAAAATTGATGTTACCACCAGATACTGTGGTTCTGTTACGGTTTGAGTGCTGAACACTTGACGGTCCCACGGTTGGCAAGTTGGAACTGTGAGATTCACTACGTGCACCACTGGTATTTTGTGGAAAAGCACATGTAAGATTCTGCAACAGTCTCTGCTGATACTCCTGCATGCGTGCATCCCTTTCTATGGCAGGAATAATTTCTGCACATTTACTTTTGTACCGGGGATCTAACAGTGTGGCAACCCAGTAGTCAGGATTATTTCTAATTCTCACAATTCGAGGGTCATGTTGCAGGTAGTGCAGCAAGAAGGCACTCATGTGTGTTGCGCATCCAGGAGCACCAAGTCCCTGTTGTGTTGGTGGCGAGGTAACAATCATGCTTCCTTCCTCTGTCCTCTCCCCCCAACCTCGCACAACAGAAATGTGATCAAGGTCTCCCTCATCTGATGAGTCTTCCATCAGTTCGTCCTCCACTTCTTCCTGGGCTCCTGCACCTTCCTCACTAGTTTGGCTGCTACCATGCGCCCTGGTGAAATCATCTCCCCCACCCTCACATGCCTGCCGCCTTGGTGCTGCCGACCGTCTGGACCTTGCAGATGTTAGCCCTTCCGCATACAACTCCTCCTCCTCTACTTCCTCCACCTCCTCTTGTGCCACCACCTGACTCCGAATTCTGTTTAACTTGTGCTCCAGCATGTAAATCACCGGAATAGTCATGCTGATAATGGCATCGTCAGCACTAAACATCTTCGTCGCCATTTCAAAACTGTGCAGAAGGGTGCATAGGTCCCTGATCTGAGACCACTCCTCCAGCGTGATTTGCCCCACCTCTGAATCTCGTTGGCCCAGGGTATATGTCAGAACGTATTGCACCAGGGCTTGTCGGTGCTGCCACAGTCACTGCAACATGTGCAGAGTTGAATTCCACCGGGTAGGCACATCGCATTTTAGCCAGTGAAGTGGCAGGCCCAACGACTTCTGTAGAGATGTAAGTCGCTGAGCTGCGGGATGCGAACGGCGGAAGTGAGCACACAGCGACCGTGCCCTCTGCAGAAGGCCATCTAGTCTGGGATAGTGGGCTAAAAATTGCTGGACAACCAGGTTCAACACGTGAGCCATACAAGGCACGTGTGTGACATTGCCCCGGCGAAGGGCCGCACCCAGGTTTGCAGCATTGTCGCACACGGCCTTCCCTGGTTTCAGGTCCAGTGGAGACAACCATTCATGAAATTGGTTCTCCATAGCTGACCACAACTCCTCAGCTGTGTGACTCACATTTCCCAGACATTTCAATGTAAAAACCGCCTGATGACGTTGAGCCCTACTGCCAGCATAGTAAGGAGGTGTGCAGGATCCCTTCTGCGCAGTTAGAAAGCTTGTGGCATGACCAGACAGGCTTTGGGTGCAGGTGGAAGACCGAGAGGAGGTTGAGGAGGCAGAAGCAGTGGAGGAACTTTTACATAAAGAGGATTGACGCACAACTCGTGGGGACGGCAAGACTTGGACAGCAGCCCCTTGTCCTGCTGTCACCATAGTTACCCAGTGCCCAGTCAGCGACATGTAACGTCCCTGTCCATGCCTACTCGTCCAAGTGTCTGTGGTGAAATGCACCCTGTCACACACAGAGTTTCTCAAAGAAGCGGTGATGTTGTGTGCGACATGCTGGTGGAGCGCAGGCACACCTTTCTTTGAGAAGTAGTGCCGACTGGGCATCTGGTACTGGGGCACTGCGACGGACATAAGGTCTCGAAAATCCTCTGTGTCCACCAGGCGGAAAGGCAGCATTTCTGTAGCCAAGAGCTTGCAGATGGTGAAATTCAACCTCTTAGCTTTCTCATGGCTAGGAGGAAATGGTCTTTTACTTGTCCACATCTGAGGGACCGAGGGCTGGCTATTGTGCTTAGACGGGGTTGATAAGGGTGTCCCCGGCAAACTGCCGGTCTGTGAGGAAGATGCAGGCGGACATGTTAGGTTGCCTTGATCCAAAGGTGGTGCTATCGATGTCGGACAGCGCTCAAGACCAGCTGGTGTTACCACCTCCAAAGAAAATGATGACCTGCCAATCACGCTGGCTGTTGTGGGTAAAGAGGTGGCAGGTCTGCGCCCCAAAACAGGTGTGACTGCTGTCCCCCCAGTCACAGAGGATGAAGAGGCCGCGGATGCACAAGATATGGCAGACGGTGGTTGGCCCGGCCGGCTAGGCCGCATTGTAGCACACTGAGCTTCCCACTGCAACTTATGCTTCATGTTCATGTGCCGGTTCATGCATGAAGTACTCAAACTATGTATTTTTTGGCCTCTACTTAGCTTTTGCTGACAAATGTTACAGATAACACGAGTTGGGTCATCTTTATCGATCTGAAAAAATGCCCAGGCTATGCAAGGCTTAGCACCCATGCGACCTGAAGAGCCACCACGACTTGTGGTGAGAGGCAGAGTTGTGTTTGAGGATGCAGTTGTTGACGTGCTTCCAGTACTACGTCTCTGTCCAGGAAGGCGCAACCTGACCTCGTCGTCACTAGCATCTTCCTCCACCTCCTCTGCTGACCTCATCTCTTGGCTGACTGTGGGTTGACAGTAAGTGGGATCTCCGACCTCATCATCATCACCCTGTGCGTTATCACACCCGTCGTCCTCAGAGCCAACCTGTTCCTGCCCTGACAAAAAACTAAAGTTGTCGCTCCAATCAGGTATTTGAGTCTTATCATCGTCTTCCTCATTGTCTCCACCAACAGGAGTTACAGTTTGGGAATGAGGGTCTACATTATGGTCAGAACCTTCTGCGTCTGGTCTTGGATCCGACTCATAAAGATTCTGGGCATCAGTGCAGATCATTTCCTCGTCTGGATTCACAGAAGCGCTGGAGTCGACCTCTGATTCCCAGGCTATAGTATGAGTAAACAGCTCTGCAGACTCAACCATCTGTTCTACCTCATACTCAGACGGGCAGCTGGAGATTTGGGAGCTGTGAGGAAGCAAGTGCGATTTGGGTGACACCTTTGAGGACTGGAGTATTTGTGATGTTGAAGTTGATGTGGAGGAGAGCCCACTTAAAGGAGCACTTGATATCCGTTGAAGCACCTGCTGTTTTTGTGCCTCATCTGGAATTTGTAGCGATTGGCGTGGCCGTAAGAAAGGGATCTTATCACATTGTCCGCTAAAAGAAGTAGACATTTTAGTTTGGCTGGAAGATGGTCTTTCTTCTGCACCTACCCCACGGACACAACCTTTTTTCCCCTTCCCAACACGCCTATTCCCCTTTCCACCAGCAGCAGGCCTTTTTCCACTCATTTTGGTGGTTAACTAATTCACAACTCTGGAGTTGTTTGCACAAAAAAACAATGGATGGTAACCGAGCAGAGCTGAGTGGCCAAACTGTGGTATTAGGCCAAAACTATTGGCTGGGTTAGATGCAGAAAAAAAATATTTTTAATTTGCAACCTGATGGAGGTCAGTATAGATGGACTAATAGACCAAGTCCCACACACCGCTAGAAGCCCAAATATTTTTTCAGAGCTAGATGCAGAAAATTTTTTTATTCAATTTGCAACCTGATGGAGGTCAGTATAGATGGACTAATAGACCAAGTCCCACACACTGCTAGAAGCCCAAATATTTTTTCAGAGCTAGATGCAGAAAAAAATTATTTTTAATTTGCAACCTGATGGAGGTCAGTATAGATGGACTAATAGACCAAGTCCCACACACCGCTAGAAGCCCAAATATTTTTTCAGAGCTAGATGCAGAAAAAAATTATATTCAATTTGCAACCTGCTGGAGGTCAGTATAGAAGGACTAATAGAACAAGTCCCACACACTGCTAGAAGCCCAAATATTTTTTCAGAGCTAAATGAAGAAAAAAATTATTTTTAATTTGCAACCTGATGGAGGTCAGTATAGATGGACTAATAGACCAAGTCCCACACACTGCTAGAAGCCCAAATATTTTTTCAGAGCTAGATGCAGAAAAAAATTATTTTTAATTTGCAACCTGATGGAGGTCAGTATAGATGGACTAATAGAACAAGTCCCACACGCTGCTAGAAGCCCAAATATTTTTTCAGAGATAAATGAAGAAAAAAATTATTTTTAATTTGCAACCTGATGGAGGTCAGTATAGATGGACTAATAGACCAAGTCCCACACACTGCTAGAAGCCCAAATATTTTTTCAGAGCTAGATGCAGAAAAAAATTATTTTTAATTTGCAACCTGATGGAGGTCAGTATAGATGGACTAATAGACCAAGTCCCACACACCGCTAGAAGCCCAAATATTTTTTCAGAGCTAGATGCAGAAAAAAATTATATTCAATTTGCAACCTGCTGGAGGTCAGTATAGAAGGACTAATAGAACAAGTCCCACACACTGCTAGAAGCCCAAATATTTTTTCAGAGCTAAATGAAGAAAAAAATTATTTTTAATTTGCAACTAGAGATGAGCGGTGTTCGACTAGAACTGTTCGCCAATCTCAAATTCGAGCTGTTTTGGGCGGTGTTCGAGTTGCTCGACGAACCCGAACGATTTGCAAAAAATTCGGCTGTTCGAGGTTATGTTCGATAACTGTTCGTGCACCAAAAGCGTGTCCTGCATGTCTGGCGCTATTTAGAGCACCAATCATGCAGGGATTGTCTGCCACTCACTGTAATGCCACAGCCATGGTGGTTGTGGCATTACAGTGATTGCCCAAATCGATGGGAACAGTGCCAACAGTGAAACATGAAAAGCCGGCAATTCAGCAGAGGCATACACCTGTACCCGACAATTTAGAACCGAAAGAATAGAGCTTCACACATAGATTAGATAGATATAAACATGTCAGCCACATATATACGAAGTACAGTGACAGTGCTGCTTACTGTACTTGTCATTTAGCGTAAAGGATTTATCAAAAAAAATAATAGTGTTTTCATGCACCGTCTCTTTAAAAAAGCCGGCCGGCAATTCAGCATCTGTACCCGACAATTTATAACAGACAGAATAGAGCTTCACACATAGATTAGATAGATAGAAACATGTCAGTCACATATATATGAAATACAGTGATAGTGTTGGTTACTGTACTTGTCATTTAGTATTAAAATAAAGGATTTATTATTAAAAAAAATGGCGTGGGGTTCCCCTTAATTTTAGGCTCTAGCGGAGGTTAAGCAGACGGCTGGGGCAGATGTTTGAAGCCTGGGAAGGGGGTAATACCCACGGAGCTTCCCAGGCTACTAATATCAGCCCCCAGCTGAATACATAGCCTTTACTAGCTATTAAAATGGGGGACCCCCCAAAAAAAATGACGTGGGGTCCCCCCTAATTTAATAGCTAGCAAAGGCTAGGCAGACAGTTGGGGGCTGATATTAATAGCCCAGGAAGGGAGCCATGAATATTGGCCCCCTCCCAGGCTAGAAACACCAGCCGTCAGCCGCCCCAGAAATGGCGCATTCATAGGATGCGCCAATTCTGGCACTTAGCCTCGCTCTTCCACGCTGCCCTGGTGCGGTGGCAGGGGGTAATAGGGTTGGGGTTGATGTCAGCTTATAATGCCAGCTGACATCAAGCCCAGGTTAGTAATGGAGAGGCGTCTATAAGACACCCCCATTACTAACCCCATAGTCAAAGTTAAAAAAAGCACAAACACCCAGAATAAAGTCCTTTAATTGAAATAAAGACACAATCCTTTATTGTTCTAAATTAAACCATACTTACCGTCACGCCCATTCCAGCTGAAGCCAACGATCTCCTGCAATAAAAGAAAAATAATAAAGCAACCTCATCCTTACCTTTCCATGGTTCCCACGACAGCTTCAGCTCTGCTACATCGAGATGACAGGCTGGAGCGCAGCAGAACGCTGCCATCCAGCCTCTCATCCCGCAGACACTGAGAAGCGCAGGCTTGCTTGCGCTGCTCAGCGTCTCTCTGTGACGACATCCAGATGAGCCGAGTTCATGTCCAATGAACTCGGCTCACCTCATGCACGTCACTGACAGCGTGGGAAAATTCTCAAGCTGAAGCGGTGAGTGCAGGAGAATTCTCCCACGCTGTCAGTGACGTGCATAAGGTGAGCTCATGTCCAATGAACTCAGCTCACCTCCTGCACGTCACTGACAGCGTGGGAGAATTCTCCTGCACTCAGTGCTTCAGGGTGAGAATTCTCCCGCTGAAGCGCTGAGTGCAGGAGAATTTTCCCACGCTGTCAGTGACGTGCATAAGGTGAGCTCATGTCCAATGAACTCAGCTCACCTCCTGCACGTCACTGACAGCGTGGGAGAATTCTCCTGCACTCAGCGCTTCAGTGTGAGAATTCTCCCACGCTGAAGCGCTGAGTGCAGGAGAATTTTCCCACGCTGTCAGTGACGTGCATGAGGTGAGCCGAGTTCATTGGACATTAACTCGGCTCATCTGGATGCCCTCACAGAGAGACACTGTGGAGCGCAAGCAAGCCTGCGCTTCTCAGTGTCTGCGGGATGACAGGCTGGATGGCAGCGTTCTGCAGCGGTCCAGCCTGTCATCTCGATGTAGCAGAGCTGAAGCTGTCATGGGAACCATGGAAAGGTAAGGATGATGTTGCTTTATTATTTTTCTTTTATTTCAGGAGATTGTTGGCTTCAGCTGGAATGGGCGTGATGGTAAGTATGGTTTAATTTAGAACAATAAAGAATTGTGTGTTTATTTCAATTAAAGGACTTTTTTCTGGGTGTTGTGTTTTTTTTAAATACTTTACTAGAAATTCATGGTGGTCATGTCTAATATTGGCGTGACCCCATGAATTTCGGGCTTAGGGCCAGCTGATAATGCCAAGCTGGCCCTAACCCCTTTATTACCCAGTGAGCCACCGCATCAGGGCCCTGGATGAGTTGGGTACAGCGCCAGAAGATGGCGCTTCTATGAACGCGCCATTTTCCGGGGTGGCTGCGGACTGCAATTTGCAGCGGGGGTGGCCCAGAATGCTTGGGTCTCCCTGCGCTGCGGATTCCAGCCCCCAGCTGCCTAGTTGTACCTGGCTGGACACAAAAACAGGGCGAAGCCCCACGTCAATTTTCTTTAAATTATTTCATGAAATAATTAAGAAAAAAAGGGCTTCCCTATATTGTTGTGTCCGGCCAGGTACAAATAGGCAGCTGGTGGTTGGGGGCAGCCCGTTCCTGCCTAGTTGTACCTGGCTGGACACAAATATAGTGCGAAGCCCCACGTCAATTTTTTTTAAATTATTTCATGAATTTCCTGAAATAATTTAAAAAAATTGAAGTGGGGCTTCGCACTATATTTGTGTCCAGCCAGGTACAGCAGGCAGGAACGGGCTGCCCCCATCCACCAGCTGCCTATTTGTACCTGGCCGGAAACAACAATATAGGGAAGCCCTTTTTTTCTTAATTATTTCATGAATTTCATGAAATAATAAAAAAAAATTGAAGTGGGGCTTCGCACTATATTTGTGTCCAGCCAGGTACAGCAGGCAGGAACGGGCTGCCCCCATCCACCAGCTGCCTATTTATACCTGGCCGGACACAACAATATAGGGAAGCCCTTTTTTTCTTAATTATTTCATGAATTTCATGAAATAATTAAAAAAAATTGAAGTGGGGCTTCGCACTATATTTGTGTCCAGCCAGGTACAGCAGGCAGGAACGGGCTGCCCCCAACCACCAGCTGCCTATTTGTACCTGGCCGGACACAACAATATAGGGAAGCCCTTTTTTTCTTAATTATTTCATGAATTTCATGAAATAATTAAAAAAAAGTACGTGGGGCTTCGCCCTATTTTTGTGTCCAGCCAGGTACAACTAGGCAGCTGGGGGCTGGAATCTGCAGCGCAGGGAGGCCCAAGCTTTCTGGGCCCCCCCCCGCTACAAATTGCAGTCCGCAGCCACCCCGGAAAATGGCGCGTTCATAGAAGCGCCATCTTCTGGCGCTGTACCCAACTCATCCAGGGCCCTGGTGCGGTGGCTCACTGGGTAATAAAGGGGTTAGGGCCAGCTTGGTATTATCAGCTGGCCCCAAGCCCAAAATTCATGGGGTCACGCCAGTATTAGACATGACCGCCATGAATTTCTAGTAATGTATTTAAAAAAAACACAACACCCAGAATAAAGTCCTTTAATTGAAATAAAGACACAATTCTTTATTGTTCTAAATTAAACCATACTTACCATCACACCCATTCCAGCTGAAGCCAACGATCTCCTGCAATAAAAGAAAAATAATAAACCAACCTCATCCTTACCTTTCCATGGTTCCCACGACAGCTTCAGCTCTGCTACATCGAGATGACTGGCTGGACCGCAGCAGAACGCTGCCATCCAGTCTGTCATCCCGCAGACACTGAGAAGCGCAGGCTTGCTTGCGCTCCTCACTGTCTCGCTGTGACGGCATCCAGATGAGCCGAGGTCATGTCCAATGAACTCGGCTCACCTCATGCACGTCACTGACAGCGTGGGAAAATTCTCACGCTGAAGTGCTGAGTGCAGGAGAATTCTCCCACGCTGTCAGTGATGTGCATGAGGTGAGCTCATGTCCAATGAA
The DNA here is from genome assembly GCF_046119375.1 of Phyllobates terribilis. Classification (NCBI taxonomy): domain Eukaryota; kingdom Metazoa; phylum Chordata; class Amphibia; order Anura; family Dendrobatidae; genus Phyllobates; species Phyllobates terribilis. The sequence continues at coordinate 51,797,591 of NW_027362773.1, forward strand.
CTCAGCTCACCTCCTGCACGTCACTGACAGCGTGGGAAAATTCTCCTGCAATCAGCGCTTCAGCGTGAGAATTTTCCCACGCTGTCAGTGACGTGCATGAGGTGAGCCGAGTTCATTGGACATGAACTCGGCTCATCTGGATGTCGTCACAGAGAGACGCTGAGCAGCGCAAGCAAGCCTGCGCTTCTCAGTGTCTGCGGGATGACAGGCTGGATGGCAGCGTTCTGCTGCGGTCCAGCCTGTCATCTCGATGTAGCAGAGCTGAAGCTGTCGTGGGAACCATGGAAAGGTAAGGATGAGGTTGCTTTATTATTTTTCTTTTATTGCAGGAGATCGTTGGCTTCAGCTGGAATGGGCGTGATGGTAAGTATGGTTTAATTTAGAACAATAAAGGATTGTGTCTTTATTTCAATTAAAGGACTTTATTCTGGGTGTTTGTGTTTTTTTTAACTTTGACTATGGGGTTAGTAATGGGGGTGTCTTATAGACGCCTCTCTATTACTAACCTGGGCTTGATGTCAGCTGGCATTATAAGCTGACATCAACCCCAACCCTATTACCCCCTGCCACCGCACCAGGGCAGCGTGGAAGAGCGAGGCTAAGTGCCAGAATTGGCGCATCCTATGAATGCGCCATTTCTGGGGCGGCTGACGGCAGGTGTTTCTAGCCTGGGAGGGGGCCAATATTCATGGCTCCCTTCCTGGGCTATTAATATCAGCCCCCAGCTGTCTGCCTAGCCTTTGCTAGCTATTAAATTAGGGGGGACCCCACGTCATTTTTTTTGGGGGGTCCCCCATTTTAATAGCTAGTAAAGGCTATGTATTCAGCTGGGGGCTGATATTAGTAGCCTGGGAAGCTCCGTGGGTATTACCCCCTTCCCAGGCTTCAAACATCTGCCCCAGCCGTCTGCTTAACCTCCGCTAGAGCCTAAAATTAAGGGGAACCCCACGCCAATTTTTTTAATAATAAATCCTTTATTTTAATACTAAATGACAAGTACAGTAACCAACACTATCACTGTACTTCATATATATGTGACTGACATGTTTCTATCTATCTAATCTATGTGTGATGCTCTATCTTTCTGTTCTAAATTGTCGGGTACCGCTGCTGAATTGCCGGACGGCTTTTTTAAAGAGACAGTGCATGAAAACACTATTATTTTTTTAAATAAATCCTTTACACTAAATGACAAGTACAGTAAGCAACACTATCACTGTACTTATTATATATGTGACTGACATGTTTCTATCTATCTAATCTATGTGTGAAGCTCTATTCTTTCTGTTCTAAATTGTCGGGTACAGATGCTGAATTGCCGGCCGGCTTTTTTAAAGAGACGGTGCATGAAAACACTAATATTTTTTTTAATAAATCCTTTACACTAAATGACAAGTGCAGTAACCAACACTGTCACTGTGCTTCTTATATGTGTGACTGACATGTTTCTATCTATCTAATCTATGTGTGATGCTCTATTCCTTCTTGTCTAAATTGTCGGGTACCGGTGTATGCCGCTGCTGAATTTGCCGGCCGGCTTTTTTAAAGAGAGTGTCTTCTGAGCAGTTTGTCAGCTTTTGGACACCTTTGCAGGTGTTTTCTATGTGTTTCTATGTGTTTTTGTTTGCCTGCCATTGGTTTTAACGGTGTTCGACGGTGTTCTAAGGTGTTCGACGAACAGTTCGACGAACAGTTCCTCGAACATCCCGGTGTTCGACGAACCGAACCGAACCCGAACACTACGGGGGTGGCTCAACACTATTTGCAACCTGATGGAGGTCAGTATAGATGGACTAATAGACCAAGTCCCACACACTGCTAGAAGCCCAAATATTTTTTCAGAGCTAGATGCAGAAAAAAATTATTTTTAATTTGCAACCTGATGGAGGTCAGTATAGATGGACTAATAGACCAAGTCCCACACACCGCTAGAAGCCCAAATATTTTTTCAGAGCTAGATGCAGAAAATTTTTTTATTCAATTTGCAACCTGATGGAGGTCAGTATAGATGGACTAATAGACCAAGTCCCACACACTGCTAGAAGCCCAAATATTTTTTCAGAGCTAGATGCAGAAAAAAATTATTTTTAATTTGCAACCTGATGGAGGTCAGTATAGATGGACTAATAGACCAAGTCCCACACACTGCTAGAAGCCCAAATATTTTTTCAGAGCTAGATGCAGAAAAAAATTATTTTTAATTTGCAACCTGATGGAGGTCAGTATAGATGGACTAATAGAACAAGTCCCACATGCTGCTAGAAGCCCAAATATTTTTTCAGAGATAAATGAAGAAAAAAATTATTTTTAATTTGCAACCTGATGGAGGTCAGTATAGATGGACTAATAGACCAAGTCCCACACACTGCTAGAAGCCCAAATATTTTTTCAGAGCTAGATGCAGAAAAAAATTATTTTTAATTTGCAACCTGATGGAGGTCAGTATAGATGGACTAATAGAATGATGCTATGCCCAAAAGATTTTACTTCACTAGGTGCAGTAAAAAAATTGGTATTCTATACACAGGTGGTATATCTTGCAACACAGATAGGCTACTCCACTGACTAACACACTCTGCAATAGGCCAAAAAGGATTAGCTTTGCTAGATTCAGCCAAATGCTGTGAAAAAAACTTGCACAGCACTGGCACAGACCTGCCTGGCAAAAACTGATAGGAACTGATGTAACCTAGTCCTGAAAAGGACTCCAATTACAATTAGTCTTTACTCCCACAATCTATCTATTTAAGAGCACAGACCTGCTTGATAAAAGTCGTAGGAAATGCTGTAACCTAGTCCTTAAAAGGACTGCAATCACAACTATTCCCTACTCCCAAGCTATCTGTATATTTGTGCGAAAATTGGCTTGAAATTAACAAGGTATAGCGCACACAGCAACAGCGGTGCCGTCTAACACGCAGCAGCAGCAGTGAGAAAATGGTGGCGACGGGGAAAATGGCTTGGTCTTATAGGGCAAGGACATGTGACATACACTGCCAATCACACATGCCCTTGCTTGTGTGAAAAAAAGCACTTCGCTCCGTGTGTGCGCTGCTGATAGGCTGACAGATTGCACCTCCCCACTGCAAATGCGGGAAAGAGAAAAAAAAATGGAGATCTTCATTGTTCCTGCAGAGATCCATCCCCTGCCCCTCCCCCCGCCCCGCTGTACACTCAAACTGCGTATTAACATTAATTTTCATCATTACTGAGAAAAAATCCAGTTATGATTTTGGTGCACGAACAGTTATCGAACATAACCTCGAACAGCCGAATTTTTCTCAAATTGTTCGTGTTCGCCGACCGGCTCGAACACCGCCCAAAACAGCTCGAACTTGAGATTGGCGAACAGTTCGAGTAGAACAACGCTCATCTCTACTGGAGACTTGGGAGCTGTGAGGAAGCAAGTGCGATTGGGGTGACACCTCTGAGGACTGGAGTATTTGTGATGTTGAAGTTGAGGTGGAGGAGAGCCCACTTAAAGGAGCACTTGATATCCGTTGAAGCACCTGCTGTTTTTGTGCCTCATCTGGAATTTGTAGCGATTGGCGTGGCCGTAAGAAAGGGATCTTATCACATTGTCCGCTAAAAGAAGTAGACATTTTAGTTTGGCTGGAAGATGTTCTTTCTTCTGCAGATGTTACTGTTGCTTTAACACCTACCCCATGGACACAACCTTTTTTTCCCTTCCCAACACGCCTATTCCCCTTTCCACCAGCAGCAGGCCTTTTTCCACTCATTTTGGTGGTTAACTAATTCACAACTCTGGAGTTGTTTGCACAAAAAACAATGGATGGGAACCGAGCAGAGCTGAGTGGCCAAACTGTGGTATTAGCCCAAAAGTATTGGCTGGGTTAGATGCAGATAAAAATTATTTTGAATTTGCAACATGCTGGAGGTTAGTATAGATGGACTAATAGAACAAGTCCCACACACTGCTACAAGCCGAAAGATTTTTTCAGAGCTAAATGCAGAAAAAATTATATTGAATTTGCAACCTGATGGAGGTTAGTATAGATGGACTAATAGAACAAGTCCCACACACTGCTAGAAGCCGAAATAGTATTTCAGAGTTAGATGCAGAAAAAAATTATATTGAATTTGCAAGTTGATGGAGGTTAGTATAGATGGACTAATAGAAAAAGTCCCACACACTGCTAGAAGCCGAAATAGTTTTTCAGAGCTAGATGCAGAAAAAAATTATATTGAATTTGCAACCTGATTGAGGTTAGTACAGATGGACTAATAGAACAAGTCCCACACACTGCTAGAAGCCGAAATAGTTTTTCAGAGCTAGAGGCAGAAAAAAATTATATTGAATTTGCAACCTGATGGAGGTTAGTATAGATCGACTAATAGAACAAGTCCCACACACTGCTACAAGCCGAAATATTTTTTCAGAGCTAGATGCAGAAAAAAATTAGATTGAATTTGCAACCTGGTGGAGGTTAGTATAGATGGACTAATAGAACAAGTCCCACACACTGCTACAAGCCCAAGCCCAAATATTTTTTCAGAGCTAGATGCAGATAAAAATTATTTTGAATTTGCAACCTGCTGGAGGTTAGTATAGATGGACTAATAGAACAAGTCCCACACACTGCTAGAAGCCGAAATATTTTTTCAGAGCTAGATGCAGAAAAAAATTATATTGAATTTGCAACCTGCTGGAGGTTAGTATAGATGGACTAAAAGAACAAGTCCCACACACTGCTAGAAGCCGAAATAGTATTTCAGAGCTAGATGCAGAAAAAAATTATATTGAATTTGCAACCTGATGGAGGTTAGTATAGATCGACTAATAGAACAAGTCCCACACACTGCTAGAAGCCAAAATAGTTTTTCAGAGCTAGATGCAGAAAAAAAATATATTGAATTTGCAACCTGGTGGAGGTTAGTATAGATGGACTAATAGAACAAGTCCCACACACTGCTAGAAGCCGAAATATTTTTTCAGAGCTAGATGCAGAAAAAAATTATATTGAATTTGCAACCTGCTGGAGGTTAGTATAGATGGACTAATAGAACAAGTCCCACACACTGATAGGAGCCGAAATAGTTTTTCAGAGCTAGATGCAGAAAAAAATTATATTGAATTTGCAACCTGCTGGAGGTTAGTATAGATGGACTAATAGAACAAGTCCCACACACTGCTAGAAGCCGAAATATTTTTTCAGAGCTAGATGCAGAAAAAAATTATATTGAATTTGCTACCTGATGGAGGTTAGTATAGATGGACTAATAGAACAAGTCCCACACACTGCTAGAAGCCGCAATATTTTTTCAGAGCTAGATGCAGAAAAAAATTATTTTGAATTTGCCACCTTATGGAGGTTAGTATAGATGGACTAATAGAACAAGTCCCACACACTGCTAGAAGCCGAAATATTTTTTCAGAGCTAGATGCAGAAAAAAATTATATTGAATTTGCAACCTGATGGAGGTTAGTATAGATGGACTAATAGAACAAGTCCCACACACTGCTAGAAGCCGAAATAGTTTTTCAGAGCTAGTTGCAGAAAAAAATTATATTGAATTTGCAACCTGATGGAGGTTAGTATAGATGGACTAATAGAATGATGCTATGCCCAAAAGGTTTTACTTCACTAGGTGCAGTAAAAAAAATTTGTATTCTACAGACAGGTGGTGTAGCTTGCAACACAGATAGGCTTCTCCACTGACTAGCACACACTGCAAGAGGACACAAAGGATTAGCTTTGCTAGATTTAGCCAAATGCTGTGAAAAAAACTTGCACAGCACTGGCACAGACCTGCCTTGCAAAAAGTGATAGAAACTGATGTAACCTAGCCTTGAAAAGGACTGCAACTACAATTAGTCTTTACTCCCAACCTATCTATTTAAGAGCACAGACCTGCCTGATAAAAGTGATAGGAACTGATGTAACCTAGCCATGAAAAGGACAGCAATTACAATTAGTCTTTACTCCCAACCTATCTATTTAAGAGCACAGACCTGCCTGATAAAAGTCATAGGAAATTATGTAACCTAGTCCTTAAAAGGACTGCAATCACAACTATTCCCTACTCCCAAGCTATCTGTAGATTTGTGCGAAAATTGGCTTGAAATTAACAAAGTATAGCGCACACAGCAACAGCGGTGCCGTCTAACACGCAGCTGCAGCAGTGAGAAAATGGTGGCGACGGGGAAAATGGCTGGGTCTTATAGGGCAAGGACATGTGACATACACTGCCAATGACACATGCCCTTGCTTGTGTGAAAAAAAGCAGTTCGCTCCGTGTGTGCACTGCTGATAGGCTGACAGATTGCACCTCCCCACTGTAAATGCGGGAAAGAGAAAAAAAAATGGAGATCTTCATTATTTCTGCAGAGATCCATCCCCTGCCCCTCCCCCCGCCCCGCTGTACACTCAAACTGCGTATTAACATTAATTTTCAGCATTACTGAGAAAAATTCCAGTTATGATTTTGGTGCACGAACAGTTATCGAACATAACCTCGAACAGCCAAATTTTTTTCAAATCGTTCGTGTTCGCCGAACGGCACGAACACTGCCCAAAACAGCTCGAATTTGAGATTGGCGAACAGTTCGAGTTGAACACCGCTCATCTCTAGTATGGACACCCGGCCACCACCGGCATGAGTTTATGAAAAGCTTCCGCCTCCATGAGCCTAAAAGGCCACATTTCAAGTGCAAGCAGCTGTCAAAAATTTGGCAGTATAGTATTGTAGCCTGTGGGTGGGTTGGTGGATGCCTGCATACTTGCGTTTTCATTCCAAGGAATGGGGTAGGACTAGTGATGAGCGAGTATGTTCTGTTAATCCTTTCGCCGAGTATGCTCGGGCCGAGCTCCAAGTATTTACAGCTTCTCGGTGATATGTTTGAATCGCTCCCGTGTGCATGATTTGCGACTGTTTGACAGTTTTAATACATGGGAGGAAAGTCTATTTCTTACACATTCCTCACATGTAATAAAGCTGTCACACAGTTGCAAATCATGCACAAACATATCACCGAGCAGCTGTAAATACTCTGAGCTCGGCCCGAGCATACTCGGCGAAAGGGTTAACAGAACATACTCGCTCATCACTAGTAGGGACAACTGAACGCTGCAGTGGGACAAGGACGTGGATGGTGATTGTTGCAAGTCTGCAACGACAGGTGCATGGTGGGAGGCATCTTCGCATGCGCCAAGGATCACTTATGATGGGCACACTTTTATGCAGTGACCTGGTAGTCAGAGATGCTTCCAGGGGTCTTCCCCATGCTGTTCCCATGTCTTTTCAGCACTGTATGTATGTGTCTGATGATGTGTCTCACACCACATGGCCATATAAGGTTGTAAAATGTTAAAATGACATTTCCTGGTAAATGCATTTGTCTGGGTTGAAAGCAATGCAAAAGGGCAAAAACGCATCAAAAATGCTACGTGTGAACATAGCCCAAGTTGTGGAGGAGTATTTTGGTTTTTGGCTATTTATTTTACCTTATATACAAGTCATCACCCTGGAAAGGATGCTCCTTAACATATTTCCCTGGAAAATCCATTTTGGTTTCGTTTTTGTATGTTTTATTGTGAGTCCGTAAAAGTGGCGAAATACTCTGACCACGTTGTTGACAGCAGTGATCTGGGAGTCAGAGATGCTTCCAGGTTTCTTCCCCATTCTGTTCCAATGTCATTTGAGCACTGTTCCCATCGATTTGGGCAAATTTTAGGCCCTCTGCAGACCGCCGGGGGGAGCCGCCTGAAAAATGCTTGCGTTTCCCATAGACTTACATTGGACTGGTCGCTCAGGTCGAGCACCTGAGTATTCCAATTTGCTCGACCCGTGCAACGAGTACCTGAGCATTTTAGTGCTCGCTCATCACTCCTATAGTGATGAGTTTATTTTTTAAATAAATTTAGCAGGAAATAATATGAAAATATTTTTTATACAACTTTTATATTTTTCATTGTATGCCGACAATTATTTTAAAAAGACCAATTGCCAAACAGACACCAAAGTACCTTATTTCTCAGATCGAATTTGGGCTTATTTCACGTCACATTGAATTTCTCACTTTCTGTTGTAGTTTTGCAAGAGCCACATGTTGGTTGGTTTAGCATGTAGAATAGGAGTAGATTACTGTTATAGTGTAGAGTAGTACATATTGTCTGTATATGTTCCAAAAGATTGCCTATTCTGTGGATATTATTACTTTGTGATGTGGGGAGACAGAAAACATATGCATTTATTCACTCAGCTGCTTATTGAATTAGTCTTGCTCTTTTCATACTGGTGCAGAATTATATAAGTTAAATGTGATTGGTTTTATGATATATCAATTAGTATAAATTAGACAGTTACTAGCTAACTTTTTGAAACTTTTCCCATTCATAGATGACACAGCTGGGTAGAAATTATCCTCTAAAAATAATTTCACACAACCTGCTCGTTTCTTAGTCTGTCTGCTTATATTATGCTCATTCCATCTGTCAATAGATATGACTCATACATTCGACCTTTCAATTTCACTTGCGCACATAAATTTCTTCCAATTTCCTATGAAACAAACACCTTTAACTCTTTGCGGGAATACTACAGGCACATTTTGGTAGGTGAATTTTTCAAAGCATGAGACGTCTTCACAAGAAAAATAAAGTTATGTTTTCCAGATTTGGACGTGTTTCAAAACAGAGTGCCTGTATTGAAATGCTATGAACATGGCAACAAATACAAATCCTTAGGTTATTCAATGAAAAAAAAAATCCCTGCATATGACATGGCATGTATAAGTAGGAACCTTATCAGTACACATCTGCAAGCACAGATAAAGGTCAAACCTTAACAGGTTGTCCAAGAATAGAATAAGGGTTTTTTTTTCTAGAAACATCAGCATTTGGTTTCTAAACTGTCTCTGTTATTGCAGTTCATTTTAATCAATTGATTCTTGAATGACCGGAAATAACAGACAAAGGTTATGGAAAAGAGTGGTGCAGTTTCCAAAAAAATAGGTCCACCAGCCCTCTTAACAGACTCTTGAAATATGAAGCAGATTAACTAATTAAAATAGTGTGTTTGATTCTTTCTTTTTTTATGGCCTTTTACTAATGTAAAAAAATAATGTAGCAGACTATGCTATTCAGTTTGAAGGGGAAGCAACAGAAGCACCACTACTGGTACCAGCCATTGGGCAGTAGATCTACAAAACGCAGGTCAGAGTTGGCCTCCTTTTCATCCAGTAAGAATTTTAGTGGTAAGAAGCAAAAAGAGTTATCGACTATATGGCAAATCATACATCACTCATCTCACTCACAGCAGGAGGATGTTACCTCTGACAGCAACACCGTATGTTTGAGTCAGTGTTCTGCACAGAACGGTCTACCTGATTAGAAATTACAAATTTTTCAACCATTTTCTAATTTAAGACATGAAAAGTTTGTGAGTGCACTGTGTTATTAAATTGGTTACTGCCAAGTTATGGTGAGATCACTTTGACATAGCTAAACCTATGTTTGAGTTAAAGAACTTGAAAGGGTTTGGATACAGTTCTAAGAGGCTTAAGAGTTTTCCACCTGTCTTTTCAGGCTATTGGAGGCTTTGTACTATAGCAATTCTCAAAGAATTTAATTTGCTTCAAATTGATTTTTTGCAACAATTTGTGGAACCTGGTGAGTTCAAATTTCAAAAGAATCAATCATCTCTAATTTTCACATATCCCAAAACAAGGGTCTCCGATTTCTGTATAAAGATCTAATTTTTAGTGAGAAATTTGGGAATTGGCACAGATTTATAAAGATTGGTGTATTGTATGCCAGGCTTGATGAAGAGTGCGCGGGAGTAAGACTCACCAAATACATTAAGAAAAGTGTACCTGGTAAAATTCAGTATCTCTTCAGCTGCCATGTATGACCACAAATAATGCAATCAATCAAAAACTGGAGTGCTTCTTTGTTATAATTTACACCACTGTTTTGTCATAAATTTTGATGAATTTGTCAGTCATAGAAACAAATTGCACAAAAAAAATGGTCAATTTTACACCATTTTAAATTTAAAACTTTTTTACTCCGATTGATGACTCAGAGTTTAGGTGTTTAGAATTTGTCCAATCCTGCAACTGGGCTATTATGACCTGAGAACTCCACTTGCAAGAACAGGGGGAAGTATGTCATGCAAAACTTTTAATCATAAAGAATATGAAAGGGGTTCACTGCCTTTTTAAACTGTAGCGAGCCCAATAATCATCTATATGTCATGAGTCCGGCTTCAGAAAATCTTTTTGGAATTACAGATTAGTCATGCATCTCCCAATGGCCACTGAATGGGAAATGTATAATGTGTAGTTTGATGTTGTATGAATCTCAAATAGTACCCCATATCATATTTAGTCAGACAGGAGATGCTCTTTGAAATCTTAAAGGGCGCATTAAAAGGAGTTGTCATTAAAGTTAGATTGGCTCACTAGAGTAGTGACTGAAGGTACCAATTAACTAATTAAATAATGGCATTAACTAATGGCATTAGTGGAGTCCAAGGAAAATTTGGTCCAACACTCTCGTTATGAAATTAACCAATTGTAGCTAAACTGTTATAATTATTTGACATAATACCTTTCAGCTATCTAAATAGAAATGGAATCTTGACTGCTGCAGCCAATGGTTTTGGTAACTTTCCAATGGAAAAGATATCAATTATGGAGCCGTTGCAGACCTCTGAAGCTACATGCGCTGGCTCCACGAGAGCGCTAAAAGGTTAGAAGGAGAAAGACCATCACACTGTCCTTTTAAAAGAATTGCATGCTTGAGGAAAGGACTCGTGGTCCAGACTTGTTGAGGTTGGAACCTCAGCACCACAAAAGAAAATTAAATGAGTCTGTGGGTCTTTTTGCAGTGTTAATTTATTTTGATCCAGCAAGGAGTCAAAAACAGATCTTGTCCAACGTTTCGACCTGAAACGTTTTTTGCAAGGACATCAGTTGCCGGTGCAGGCTTCAAGGTAAAATATATATATTTTAGAAAATCAATTAGTTTCTTTTAATAGATAACCTAATCAATGTGAATTAATTTAGAGATGATGGAATAATCTATGTGTATGTATGTATGCAAATGTGTATATGCACATGGATTATGTTAATAGTTAATGAATATATAACTAACAGTTCCGGTTCTTATTGTAGACATGAACAAGTAAATGATTTCCTGAGAATGATGTATGCATGTGCATGGCTGATAACAGAGAGATTCATGTTGAGTTGGCAAAGATGTCGCTGAGAGACGAACTCACCCCTCCCATCAGAATTCCTAAGGCGTTACTGAGATTAAGAGATACATGGATGAGCAAATTGCAGTGTGCCAAGTTATCAAAAAAAGCAATGAATTTTACTAATCCCACCTAGAAGTCGAATACTATATAACCCCATGTCTACGTAATAAAGTATGCCATTTTGCGTGGTTCAGTCTCTGAGTGAAGTTTTTTGATTAGCAGATTTGGTTAATTAGCTTCTCTGCATGCACTCAGACATCTTTAATTTGGAGGAGAGCAGTTACCTGGTGTATCTTAAATTGGTGAAACCTCCACAAATGGTGCCGTGACTCGGATCATACTCGAGGGGACTCTAGGTCTTGGGGTGCTCATCACCGGACCAACTACGGACGAGCCGGGACTGCTCAAAGCGAGAGCCTGATCAACTCTCATCACTGAATATGGTAAGTCTGCAGATTTAATGAATCCATAGTGCTTATTCGTGTTTTGAGCGGTCTCTGGTGAGTTTGTGGTGTCTAGATTGGCCCTTAGGGACAGCCCTGTGCGACTAGGCGGGTCCCTGCTGTGTGATTCCAAGAACTCTGGTGTGTAGTCGCTCCTGGCTAACTGCTGCTCTGTGGTGTCTGAGGTGTTCCGCCCCATTAGAACGATCTTTGTACGCAGGGATGTAAAGTATACACTTGAAAATTTAGGAAAATTTCTTTGTTTATAACGCGGGCATGTGGGGGTGATGTTGCTGATAAGTTGTATATTAAGACGCCATTAGGGCACGGGCACGCGGGGCCTCTATTAAGTTGTGTATTAAGTTGTGGGACACGTGGGGAGTGAAGTTACTGATAAGTCGTGTATTAGGACGCCATTAGGGCATGGGCACATGGGGTTAACCAATCCTCTATTAAGACGTGGGATACGAGGGGAGTCAACTGCATCGTTAAGCCGTATATTAAGACGTCACTAGGACGCAGGTGCGCGGGGTGTTCAGTGCTTCATTAAGTTGTAAAAGAATCAATTCAGTGCTTGATAGAGAGTGTAGGGACCTGTTACAATTCTACTTGTGTATCAGCTGCCTGGTCTGATCATAAGTCTAAGGGGAACCAAAATCATGAGGAAACTAGAGACATTGTTTGTGTCGCAGGGGTCACTCGATCAGGAGCGACAGGACCCTAAAGATATAGTTGCTAGAAGAGAAGGAAGGAAATATGTAGAGAAAACCAAAAAAAGTAATGTGATTGTGTGGGCTGTAGCCGGGGGGGTAGATTACAGTACGAGATGTTGAATGCAGCAATTTGTGAAAACAGGGGAAAACTGGAAGATACTGAGTTGTTGCAAAGTGCATACATGTGGAAAAAGGTTGCACTGAGTCAATCGAAAGAAGGGTTTGTGGAGATTGAGGATATGGATAACAAAGGAAACATAACTGGTTATTTCTATGTTAGAGAGATGCCTCCGCCACCGCCCTATAATGATGGCGCAATGAATTGTAGGGTGTGTTCTAATTGTGGCCAGCAGAATCCATTGTCAACAGATTATTGTGTTGCATGTCACGCGCCCCGTCCAGGAGGCCCATCCCTCGCTACTACCCAAGCCACTCCTAGTGCCCCATCCTCATCCTGCAGCGGCCATGTTACTACACCCATTGCATCACCTCCGGCCTCTGACCAGATGTCAGTGGGTGTGCTCCTTCCCAGTGGCACGCACCCTTCCTGTAGTGTGCTTCCTTCCGGTGGCCGCCATCTTGGCACACCCAGAATACTGGCCGCAATACACACTACACCCGGAACATCAACCGCAACATTTACTCCTATACCAGTGTGTCCGATTGTCACTTCGGATGGTGGGTATTATGCCCCAAAAGACTATGTCCCTCTCAATCCTCATTTGCCTAGTGCCGAAACTGTATTTAATAATCCGGAATTCTGGCAGGCCCTTAACCGAAGGAGAAATACTATTGAACCGGAGGAGCTGTGGGATGAAGAGGCGGCAGCACCACCACCACCAGCAGCGTCCACACCAATAAGCGATCTAGAAGGTAAACCGGCACATGTGACATTTCGTACACCAATATCAGAATTTTCTCTGGATCGGGAGGATTCCTGTGCTACCCTTTCAGATGAAGAATACCCACAGGTGTGGAACCAATGGACATAAAGAATGATTTGGAAGTCATCAACGGTACTAACAGCAGGTCTGGGGGATCTGGTAACACAGCGGGTGGATGCAATAGTTAATGCAGCAAACCCTAGATTACAACATAGGGCTAAGACTATTGTGCAAGCTGGAGGTAATGCTATTCAGGAAGACTGTAACAGCATTGTACATTCTTCAGGACCGGTGGAGGCAACAGACCTGGTAGCCACCAGACCTGGGAGATTACCATGCAGGCTTATCATTCATGCAGTAGGTCCAGTGTATGATGAAGATCATCATGATTAGTGTGTGTCACAACTTAGAGCTACAATCAACAATATTCTCAACTATGCTGGAACAAGAAACCTTACTTCTATTTCTCTTACTGCTACAAGTCATGGAATGTATGGATTTCTCATGCAAGCCTGTGCCCAAGCAATAATCCAAGCTATACAGGAGTATAGAGGACTAACTATGTTGGAGGAGATAAGACTAATCAGCAATGATAGATAGACACACAGATAGACACACAGATAGATTAGACCCACCCAGCCGCCAGATGACCTCAGAAGATAACCCAAATTAACTATTTCCTAGACAAACAAGCCCACCTCCTGTTGCTGTGTTGTAGGTATCTCCTTCAACATCTTCTCAGTCAGAATCTCCAATGCCAGATCACCATGATAGATATGTGGCATTCACACCCTCGCAAGTTAATCAAGTGATTAGTCAACTACCTGACCCAAACAGACACCCTATGGCGTTCTACTGAAGACTCATCTACAAATTCAACAAACTTATTCAGCCACTTGGAAAGATCTTCATGAAATAACTAGCATTAAAGCGGAAGATGCCTTCTGGCCAATAATTAAGTAGCTCTGAATGACAGCCAAATGATAGACAATGAGACTTACCAATCAGGAGGAGCTTTTTGTCCACAACTTCAGCAATGTGCTCATCTACCAGTGTATCGGACTGTACTCAAGAATCAGGGGAGAATGTCAAAAATTTTTACACCAGAATCTATACTCTTTTCAAGGACCAAGGGTTCGATGAAGGTCAGAGGATCCAACAGAATCTGCTAGTCACTTCATTTGTTAGGGGACTCAGAGAGGAAATCTCAGCGAAGCTTACAGACTCCAGACCAGAATATGTGGACAAGTCCCCGCAAAAGGTACTACTTATTGCTAAAGCTATAGAGAAATAATTGAATGCTGTTCCAAGGCCTGCTCCAGAGCCTACTCCAGCACCTATACTGACTCCTGTTCCTGCTCCTGCTCCAGCTGCTCTAGCAGTCTGTTAACCTGCACATAATCAGCAAGAACAGTTGCCATATTCCCCAGGATACCCACAACTATACCGCCCACCCCTACAATGAATGGGTCCTCCATAAATGTACAGAGGACCGAGTTTAAGACTAAGGGAACCAATCTGTTACCGTTGTAACCAACCAGATCATTTCAGAAGAGAATGTCCAGAGAATAGAGGGGATCCTTTCTATGGCTTGATGCCACTCTCCTACAACCTGCAATTTGAAACAAGAGATTCTCCACGCTACCAAGGGAATCCACGGTACTCCCGCCAAGAGTATAGACAGCCATCACGGCAGCCACCACAGAGAGAGTATGAGACAATGTCAAGAGAACCTGTGTAGAATTACAGATAACAGCCACCACAACAGATGTACCAAGACAACAGGGACCCACCACGCCGGTTTGCGGGGGAAGACCAGAATTACCCCGCATAGGACTGTGGCAAACCCGTGCTCACCTTGACCTCAGTTGAAAACGTCCTCACTAAATCTGGACTGATTTCTACTGTCAAAATAGATGTAGGGGACAGAACTCTAACCTTTTCTAGTAGACACGGGTGCTGCTAAATCAGTAATACGGTCATGAGATTTACCCTATGAATCGCTTATATCTGATGATTTCCTTTCATGTGTGGGAGTGGATGAAAAACCACACTCATCCCGACTAACATTTCTATTGCCTATTGGGAAAGAACAGAAGCTGCTGGCCAGATTGCTCATTTTAGACACCTGCCCGCTTAATTTGTTGGGAGCAGATCTACTCCAGAAGTTAAATGCTCAAATATCATATGATGAGAATGGAATGCATCTAGATGTCTCTACTCCGTTATCATTAGAGGAACAAACAAAGGTACATGCCCTCCCATTGTGTGTCATCTAATTTACAACAACTGCCATACCACAGCATTATCTTGATTGCATACCACCTAAACTCTGGTCTCAAGGTCCTGATGATATATGTCAGGTGCCTGTCCCGCCAGTCCAAGTTTTCTTGAAAGAAGGTGCACGGATACGCAGACTCCCACAGTACCCACTGAAAGCAGCCCAAGAAGCGTCATTAGATGCACAGATCCAATAATTACTCAAGAAAAGAGCATTAATTCCCTGTGTTTCTCCTGCTAATACTCCATTGTTTCCAGTGAAGAAGAAAACTGCAAGAGGAGAACCGGATAAATTTAGGATGGTGTAAGATCTGAGAGCTGTGAATGCAGTTACAATCCTGGAGACCCCAGTGGTGCCAAATCCACATACATTACTCAGTGAAATTCCCCCTGAGGCAACGCATTTCACATTAATCGACTTGGCAAGCGCCTTCTCCAGTGTGCCTCTGCATCCAGACTGTCAGTATCTTTTTGCTTTTACATACAGAGGAGTACAGTACACCTGGACCGTTATGCCTCAAGGAGCTCAGAACTCTCCTCATCACTTCACACTGGCCTTAACTACCTGTCTCCGACCCTGGAAGAGTGAAAACCCTGAAGTCACATTGATACAATATGTCCATGATCTACTCCTCTGTTGTCCCGATGACCAAACTTGCCACATGTTCAGTTATTCTTTGCTCCAATTTCTGGCCACCATCGGATGCAAAGTTACTCTGCGAAAGCTACAATGGTGTTGTACAAAAGTTGTGTTTTTGGGTCATTGCTTATCCCAAGGTACCAAGCATCTCACTGAAGAGCGGAAAACTGTCATCCGTGACATCCAGCAGCTCCAAGCTTTCCTGTGAATGGTCACATACTGCAGGCAGTGGATCCCTAACGCGTCAATTCTCATGCAACCTCTATATGATCGGGTCCACTCTTCTGAGCTTGACCGGCATTTTGACCAAGAAGCTGAGTGTAACGGGTCTGGGAGGTGGAACCTCTGAGCTACTATACAAAGGGGGCAGTCATTGTAAGGAAGCGGGTGGCTCCCAGGGAAGGCGGGCAGGTAGACACGGCAAGTGACAGGAACAGTCTCTGGGTAGAAGGGCAGGTGGTCACGGCAAGTGACAGCAGGGTAAGAGTCTCTAGACAGGCAGGTGGTCACGGCAGGTGACGGCAAAGCCTCCAGGTAGGCTAGCAGGCGGGTAGCAGGTGAGCACTCCCAGGTGAGCGGGTAAGAGTCTCTCGGCTGGCTGGCAGGTGGTCACGGCAAGTGACGGCAGAGCCTACAGGTAGGCTAGCTGGCGGGTAGCAGGTGAGCGCTCCCAGGTGAGCGGGTAAGAGTCTCTCGGTTGGCTGGCAGGTGGTCTCAGGCAGGAATCAGGCAGGTATCAGGCAGGTATCAGGCAGGTATCAGGCAGGCATCATGGCTGGTGCTTCCTGATCCGCAGGCGGACTGGTCCATAGACAGACTGGCGGATGCTGGTAGACAGACTGTCGGACCGCAGGGAATGCAAGCAGGTAGACAGAGCTGGAAAACAGACTGGCAACGGGACCTGAGGGCTGAAGCAGAGGTGAAAGGCTTTGCAACAACTTTGCTCGGGCACCTCCATTTTGGGGGAGGTGCCTTATATATGGGAGCTCCACCGGCAATTGTCCGGGGACTCCTTAGGACGGCACGCACGGCCCCTTTAAGAGAGAGGGAGCGTGCGCGTGCCCTAAGCACAGTGCCCGGGAAGCAGCGAGCACTGCCAGCAGCGTGGGAAGAGGACGCCGAGGACGGAGCAGGGAGGTGAGGAGAACAGCGTCTCTGCCCAGCAGGAGGCAGGGACGCCGACGCTACACTGAGGATGCAATGGACCAGTTGAAGAACTCATCATTTCAGCCCCTGCACTGGGGATTCCCAACTATGAATTTCCATTCTTTCTATTTGTCTCTGAAGCGTGTGGCCATGCTTCAGGAGTTCTGGCACAAAAACATGGAGGCCACATGAGACCCATCGGATATTATTCCAGTAAATTGGATCCAGTGGCGCAAACAGCTCCAACATGTCTCAAAGCATTGCTGGCAGCTACAGAACTCCTCCACAGAACAGCAGATGTTGTACTTGGCCATCCTACAACTATACTGGCCCCTCATGATTTGAAAGCTATCCTTGCACAAACCCAGCACAACCATCTATCTATGCAACGTCGTGTCAGAATCCAATGTGAGCTCCTTTTATCAGAAAATATAGCTCTTCGGCGATGTACTGTCTTGAACCCCTCCACTCTGCTTCCTCTGTCAAGGGGGGACTGCTCTGAAGACTAAGGGGGGTACTCAGAAGATCATGAATACCCTGATTCGAGTGACCATGATTGCCTTGAGGTCATGAAGGTAGAAACCTCTCATCTACCTACTGTCTCTGAGAAGCCACTACCTGAAGCGAATCTGATACTGTATACTGACGGTTACAGATACGCAGATGAATATGGAACTTGCCATACCAGATATGCGGTGTGTCCCCACCAACAATTGTTTCTGCTGGACCACTGCCATCTTATATGTCAGCTCAAGAGGCCGAACTATGCTCTGACCAACGCCTGCAAGTGCGCAGAGAGTCGAGTGGCCAATATCTACATGGACTCATGGTACGGATTCGGGATTGACCACGACTTTGGCCTGATATGGGCCCTGAGGCGCTACAAGACAGCCAGTGGAGCTCCAATCCTGACTACAGAGGCAGTGAGGAGTCTGCGAGAAGCTCTGAAGTTACCTAGGCAAGTGGCTGTGATCAAAATTAAGGCTCATGGGAAACTGAATTTGGAGGAAGCCAAGTGGAATTATCTGGCTGACATTACAGCAAGAGCAGCATCTATGGAACCAATATTTCCAGAGGAAGCAGAGGTGTCGGGGGGTATGGAGGTGTTTGTGCTTACCAGAAGTCAGAGACAACGAGGGGATGAGGAAGAAACGAGAATGAGAAATTTGGGGTTGGAAGAAGAAGAGGAGGAAGATGAAGAGGAGCTAAGACTGGAAGAGAATCTGGCACACAGGACTTTAGTGGACCAACAGAATGCAGTAACAGAAGAAGAAAAACAAGGATGGATCAGACGGGGAGGAACGTTTTGTAATGACGGAATCTGGAGAGTGGGAAGAAGAATATGTCTGCCAAGAGCACTGTATCCTACAGTGCTTCACTGGGCTCATGGAAAGGTACATAGAGGGAAGAATCAGATGATTTCAGCTATCAATAAAACTCTATATTGCACCCGAGATCTCAGCTCTTACTACAAACTATATTAGGAGCTGTGAGATTTGTAACACTTGTAATCCCGGAAGAACAGAACAGGTGCCAAAGAAGAAACTAGCTAAGTCACAGTATCCTTTCCAGAGAATCCAAATTGATCATATGCAATTACTCAAGAGTGGAAGATATGAATATGTTCTGGTGGTTGTGGATATGATTTCCGACAGGACAGAAGCATACCCTGTGGCCAACCTGACCGCTAGAACTACAGTGAAAAGGCTTCTGGCAGAACTTATCTGCAGATTCAGGATTCGAGAAGAGATTGAAAGTGATCAAGGACCCGCCTTCACTGCAGAAGTTACCAAAACAATCTGGGAGATGATTGGGGCAGATTTGGGCCTGCATATTCCTTATCATCCTCAAAGTGGCGGCAAAGTTGAAAGGATGAATGGCACTTTGAAAAACAAAATTCTTAAAGCCAGTAAAGAATTGTCACTTCCATGGCCGGAGGTGCTCCCTATTGCCCTATACTCAGTCCGAAATACCTTGAGACAACCAACAGGGCTCACACCATATGAGATCTTGTTTGGGGGGCCACCTAGAATGGGTTGATATTACCCACAGCTCAGGGAATGATAAGCTTGTGAATATTGTTGTTGGACTGGCTAAAGAGTTAAAACTAACACATGCTACAATGTACTCTTCTATTCCAGACTCAGCTCTTGAACCAGGTACTCACAGCATCCAGCCTGGAGATTTTGTCTGGATAAAGAATCACGTGCGAGGCACACTGGATGCCAGATTTGAAGGGCCCTACCAAGTGCTGCTTACATCACCTATGGCTGTGAAGGTCGAAGGCCGAACATCATGGGTCTACGAATCCCATTGCAAGAAGGCGGTCTCTGACCCACAACCCTGATGTTCCTTTTTCTGATGACAGTATCTGGGGGGAAACCTTTGTTACGGTAACACGTGCATTCCAAGCAATTATTACTAAAGAGAATGATATTCCAGTTTTCTGGTACAACACTTCCTTGAATGTGGTGACATGAAGATTAGGATTAGACTGGAGGGCAAATGGACTGGGGAATGGGCCTTAACTAAAGCAATAATGTCTGTTTACCTTATATCTGAGTCCCAGGAATCCAAAGAGGAAATAAAGGCTGTGTTTGTAGGTACATACAGGGCCAAGAGAGAAGTTAACCCAAAATGCAGTTTTGACCCACATATATAAATTGATGTTCTTGGAGTGCTTAGGAGGGTGCCAGACGAATTCAAGGCCCGAGACCAAGTGAAGGCGGATTTGAGTCCATAATACCCATAATAACCATTAACAAGAACGTAGATTGGATAAATTACATATATTTTAACCAACAAAGATTTGTCAATTACACCAAAGATGCCTTACAAGGGATAGCTGACCAACTAGAACCCACATCTAACATGGCCTTCCAAAACAGAATAGCTCTGGATATGTTACGTGCAGAAAAAGGAGGGGTATGCAAAATGATAGGTGAGCGTTGTTGTACTTATATCCCAGACAATACCGGCCCCACAGGGAAAGTTACTAAGGCTCTCAAAAAATTGACAGAGTTAAGTGAAAAACTGGAAAGGAATTCAGGTGTGACTGATCCCTGGGATAAATATTTTTCTTGGATGAGAGATTGGAAGAGTTGGTTAATCCAAGGGGGAATTATTTTACTAAGTGTGATAATTCTAATTAGTGTATTCCTGATCTGTGTGATTCCCTGTGTCAAGAGGTTAATTGCCAGAACAGTAGATGCAACAGTACCTGTCAGCGTCTTGTCCAAAGAATCTAATGAAGAGGTCTATGAACAAACAGTTCCCCTTAGAACAAAGGCGTTGTACCAGAGAGATTACCGGAAGTAAATGAGTTTGTAAAGTTAATATCCATATTCCTGTGTTAAGGGTGGCTCTCAATTACCCAGTCACTAGATCTTTTAGGGTTTCCATCCCTTTCCTGTAGGTCTTTGTATGAGTTAGATTTAGGAACGTTGGTGGGTCCGTCTAAAAGGGACGGGGTGCCCGTCACATCGTAGGGTTCCAGAATAGCCTTAACATAGGGTCAATTCTTTCTCCCCCTCTGATTTTTAGCATATGGATATTAAAAGCAAATAATTGATATTAGGGGGGTCTGTCAAGGTAAAATATATATATTATAGAAAATCAATTAGTTTCTTTTAATATGTTACTTTATCCGTGTGAATTAATATAGAGATGAGGGAATAATCTATGTATGTATGTATGTATGCAAATGTGTATATGCACGTGGATTATGTTAATAATTAATGAATATATAACTAACAGTTCCTGTTCTTATTGTAGACATGAACAAGTAAATGATTTCCTGAGAATGACGTATGCATGTGCATGGCTGATAACAGAGAGATTCATGTTGAGTTAGCAAAGATGGCGCTGAGAGACGAACTCACCCTCCCATCAGAATTCCTAAGGCGTTACTGAGACTAAGAGATACATGGATGAGCGAATTGCAGTGTGCCAAGTTACCAGAAAAAGCAATGAATTTTACTAATGCCACCTAGAAGTCGAATATTATATAACCCCATGTCTACGTAATAAAGTATGCCATTTTGCGTGGTTCAGTCTCTGAGTGAAGTTTTTTGATTAGCCGATTTGGTTAATTAGCTTCTCTGCATGCACTCGGACATCTTTAATTTGGAGGAGAGCAGTTACCTGGTGTATCTTAAATTGGTGAAACCTCCTCACAGGTAGGCAGAAATCTAACAGATCAGTAACGTAAAATGTAAGATCTCTTTCATGTCAAGGAGGACCTGTGTGGAGCAGGAGCCAGGATTCAGGAAATGCGGCGAGCAGGGTGTAAGCCATGGAGGGGTTAGCATAAAATATTTTTTATTATTAAAACTATTCAAGCCTAGAAAAAAAATATATTCAAATGTAGGATAATCCCTGTAAAGATTACTAGTGACTTACACAGTATTTGAAGGAAACCTCTCACACTGAATAAGACTCTGAACCTATAGATACAGGGTTAATCTACAGGCTACAAATGTTAGAATGGGAGAAAATGAACTTTTTTACTCCACCAGCGCTTCAACCTCGACGCGCGTTTCGGCAGGAACTCTTACTTGGCCTTTGGCCTTTCCCCCTCTATAAATTTGTCAGTCAACCCAATATGACAGCATGATTGAGAGTTTGCATTTCTTTAACCTGTCATTTTCTGAGGTCCTCTGAACAGATTTAAGACCACAGAGCACATCACAATTGAATGTGCATAGAAACCAAAAGCCATTAAAAACCGAAAAGTACAACATTTTTTTTGAAAGCCAACTCTAAGGGCTCGTTTACACTGCTGTATAACACGGCTGATGTTTTAGGGATAGCACTCAACCCAATGTTATTCTATGGGGCAGTGCAGATCTGCGATTATTTTCTCATGTCAATAATTCATGCTGCGAGACTCGGCTCACAAGCACCCATACAAGTATATGGGTGCATGTGAAACATAGTACTGCACTCGGATGACATCTGAGTGCAGTCTGATGTACTGGCACAGAGCCAACGGAGAAGATGGAGAAATTAAGTACTCCATCTTCTCCCCACCTGTGTTATGATTCTCTCATGCCAGAGAATCGCAGCACACTCGGATGACACTAGGCTCAAACTCTGACAGAATTTAAGCCGAGTGTCATTAGCATAATCAGACCGATTATCTCGAAAAAGAGTATATATGGCAGTGTGAAGTATGCTAAGAGTATGCAGGTAATAGTGTATAAAAAATCTGTCCCATCCTAATCCAGAAAAGTTGTATGATTTTTTTCCTTACCTGTCATCCATGTGCAGTCCATATACAATCTGTATTTTACTTGGCAGCTATTAATCTTCTACAGGACCATTTACAGGACCATGCTGTGATTTTTTTTCTCATGCCGAATACAGCTGAGAAAAATAATGCTGATCTGC
Source organism: Phyllobates terribilis (assembly GCF_046119375.1). Taxonomy (NCBI): domain Eukaryota; kingdom Metazoa; phylum Chordata; class Amphibia; order Anura; family Dendrobatidae; genus Phyllobates; species Phyllobates terribilis. The sequence goes on from NW_027362773.1 coordinate 51,820,314, forward strand.
CTCATTGAATAACATTGGTCAGAGTGCAATCTGATTTTTTTTCACATTGCAGTTGTCCGATTTATACGCTAGTGTGAGCGAGCATAAAAGTGATTTTTAGCTCCAAAAACATGCATTTAAGAAAAAAAAATTCCTCAAAGGTGTAAAACCCTTGTCTGATCTTAATTGACCATACTGTCTATAGTAGGCTGAGTCTAATTGAGAAAAGTAATCTTATACTTGCATAAAGGGGATGGAAAGGAAGGTTTCTCTCCAGATACCATGTGTATTACAAGTTGTGAGATTGTGTCAGGAAATGTTGTGTCTGGGACAGAATCAGAAGTTGTAATTAGTGTTGAGCAAGCACTAAAATGCTCGGGCGGGTTCTCGAAGCTCCGGCCTAGTTCATTGTGATACTCGGGTGCTCGACCCGAGCAACGAGCCCAATGTTAGTCTATGGGAGACCCGAGCATTTTTGCTGCGGAACCCCCGGCAGTCTGCAGAAAGCCTAAAAAGTACCCAAAACGATAGTGACAGTGTTCAAATGACATGGGGACAGCATGTGGATCGCCCCAGGAAGCATTTCTGACCCCCAGGTCACTGCTGTCAACAACGTGGTCAGAGGTATTAAGCCACTTTTAAGGGCTCACAATAAAACGTTCAAAAATGAAGCTGAAACTGCTTTCCTGTGAAATATGTTAAGGAACTTCCTTTCCAGGGTAAAGACTTGTGTATAAGGTAAAATAAATAACCAAAAACAAAAATACTCCTCCACACCTTGGTCTATGTTCACAAGAAGCATTTTTTATGCGTTTTTGCACTTTTGTATTGCTTTCAACCGTGACAAATGCATTCACCGGGAAATATAATTTTAACATTTTACAACCTTATCTGGCCATGTGCTGTGTGACACATGCATACAGTGCTGAAAAAACATGGGAATGGCATGGGAAAGACCCCTGGAAGCATCTCTGACACCAAGGTCACTGCCTAAAAGTGTTCCCATCAGAAGTGATCCTTGCCGCATCAGAAGATGCAGACTTGCAACTATCCCCGTGCAAGTCCTTGTCCCAGGGCAGTGTTCAATTGTACCTCCCCCATTCCTTTCAATGCAAGCGCAAGTATGCAGCCTGCCACCCACCCACCCACAGGCTGCAATACCATATTGCTTGCTTGCACTTGAAATTGGGCCTTTTAGGCATGTGGAGGCAGAATCTGGCCACCACGTTGGGGCTGCGTCGGCGGCCTGTTATCCATACTCAGTCCCCAGCTGCCCGGTGGCCGGGTGCCCACGCTTGGTCCCCAGCCACCAGGGGGCGGCCGTGTGTCCATACTCGGTCCCCAGCCGCCCCGCGGCCGGGTGCCCACACATGGTCCCCAGCCACCTGGGGGCGGCCGGGTGTCCATAAACGGTCCACAGCCGCCCCTATTTGAAGGACAGCCTAACCACAAACACATGGACAAGTGAATGTGGCCAGGGATGGTCCATCTGACTGACGCCTTCACACTGGGTTAATATTGTGGAAGCCTGGACACAGTTGGACACTGGGATGCAACACATCCTCCAGACATAGGGGATTGCGGGTCCTGGGTCAATCAGGTTTCAACACAAACTTCAGAAGGTAGACCGCAGCAGTGGTCGGCCTCCTACACAATGAGTAAATTATTCATGATCATGAGGCCATCCATCTCCTTAGCTTTCTGTTCCTTGGAATGCAAGCGCATGTATGTAGTAGCTGCTAGGCTTTAGGTGGTCAGCGTTTTGGCGCATATCCTACCTCCTCCGAGGATTGCTGGATGTTTTCCTGCTACTATTCCAGTTCTATGTCTCCCGTTAAAACAAAGCTTCAGGTGATGAATGATGGATGAGTTGGTGGCAAAGGAGAAAGAGCAGGAGTAAAAGGGACCATTCACATCAATATCAGGCCAGTCAACCACACATGTCTTGTAGGATATGTTTCTTTACCAAAAGGAGCGGTTCGGCTACACACTTATAGGGCATACAGTGAGTGCAATGCCTAACAAAAATTTCGAGGCACTGCAATGCCCCTTGGAAGTGACATGGAGGTCAGAGGGCCTTAACTAAACCGTTTTTTCCATTTATAGCAACGGAGTCTCCTGTACACTGTTGGCCTTAGCAGTGAATGGAAGGCTTTCCAAAAATTATGAGGAACTGCAATGCCCCTTGAAACAGATGTGGATTAGAGCGTACTTAAAACCTTCAAACCATTATTGAGGAGTGGGTCTCCCTTAGTTTTCGCCTATGCATTGAAAAGCAAAAGCTGACTAAAATTAGGAGGAAATGCAATGCCCGTTGGAAGAGTCGTGGAGGTTAGAGGTAATTAAAACAACATTTCAATGCCCCTCGGAAGAGCTGTGGAGTTCAGAGTGGTTTAACAAGGCGGTTTCAATGCCCCTTGTAAGAGACGTGGAGGTCACAGTAGCTTAACAAGACGGTTTTAATGCCCCTTGGAAGAGATGTGGAGGTCACAGTGGATTAAAAAGACAATATCAATGCCCCTTGGAAGAGACGTGGAGGTCACAGTAACTTAATAGGATGGTTTTAATGCCTGTTGGAAGAGCTGTGGAGTTCAGAGTGGTTTAACAAGACGGTTTTAATGCCCCTTGGAAAAGATGTGGTAACATAGTAACATAGTAACATAGTTTGTAAAGCCGAATAAAGACTTGCGTCCTTCAAGTTGGACCTGTTAGTTCTATAATTGCTAAGGTTGATACAGGGATTTATTCTGACTGCTGGTTTCAGAGTCGGGAGGGAATTTTTCCTCAGGTGAAGATTGGCTAAATCATTTGGGGTTTTTGCCCTCCTCTGGATCAACTTACTATTTTATTTTATTTTTAAGTATACGCTGAAATCTGCCTGGTATCTAGAAATGCATCCAGTCCCCGCTTGAACTGGTGTAGTGAATCCGACATTACCGTCTCCTCACTCAGTGAATTCCATATTCTCACTGATCTTACCGTAAAGAACCCCTTCCTATGCTGGTGCTGAAACCTTTTCTCTTCCAGCCTTAGTGAATGCCCTCTTGTTACCGTAATATCCCTCCTTTTGAACAAATCCCTGGCAAGATCTCTATACTGTCCCCTAACATATTTGTACACATTTATTATGTCCCCCCTCAACCTTCTCTTTTCCAGGCTGAATAGTCCTAGTTTTGCCAACCTCTCTGGGTATTGCAGTCCCTCCATTCCCTTTATTAATTTTGTTGCCCTCCTTTGTACCTTTTCAAGCTCATTTATATCCTTTCTATATATTGGGGCCCATAACTGAGCACAGTATTCCAAGTGTGGTCTGACCAGTGCTTTGTACAGTGGAAGAACAATGTTCTCATCCTTTGCAGCTATACCTCTTCTGATACATCCCATTACCCTGTTTGCCCTTACAGCAGCGGCCTGACTTTGGGCACTCCAATTTAGTTTGCTATCAATCAAGATGCCCAAGTCCTTCTCCATCTCTGAATTCCCCAATGATTTCCCATTCAGTGAGTACTGGTGACTTCCAATTTTCCTTCCCATATGTATGACCTTACATTTCTCCTCGTTAAACCTCATTTGCCATTTAATGCTCCACCTACCCAGCTTATCCAAATCCCTCTGTAGATCTGCACTGTCCTCTTTTGTATTAATTGTTTTACATAACTTTGTGTCATCTGCAAATATTGATATTTTACTATTTATCCCGTTGACTATGTCGTTAATAAAGATATTAAATAACATTGGGCCTAGTACAGACCCCTGTGGTACCCCACTAGTGACGCTTACCCAATCTGAGTATATTCCATTTAAAACCACCCTCTGTCTTCTATCCCTTAGCCAGTTTGCTACCCACTTGCAAACATTTTCCCCCAGCCCCATCATTCTCATTTTGTATACCAACCTATTGGTTGGTGGTCACAGTAGCTTAACAAGATGGTTTTAATGCCCCTTGGAAGAGCTGTGGAGTTCAGAGTAGTTTAATAATACAGTTTTATTGCCACTTGGAAGAGTGGTGGAGGTCAGAGTAGCTTAACAAGACGTTTTTAATGCCCCTTGGAAGAGATGTGGAAGTCAGAGTGGTTTAACAAGACTGTTTTAATGCCCCTTGGAAGAGTGGTGGAGGTCGCAGTGGAATAAAAAGACAATATCAATACCCCTTGGATGAGACGTGGAGGTCATAGTAGCTTAACAAGACAGTTTTAATGCCCCTTGGAAGAGAAACGGAGGTCACAGTAGCTTAACAAGACTGTTTTAATGCCCCTTGGTAGAGTGGTGGAAGTCGCAGGAGAATAAAAAGACAATATCAATGCCCCTTGGAAGAGACGTGGAGGTCACAGTAGCTTAACAAGATGGTTTTAATGCCCCTTGGAAGAGACGTGGAGGTCACAGTAGCTTAACAATACGGTTTTAATGCACCTTGGAAGAGTGGTGGAGGTCGCAGTAGAATAAAAAGACAATATCAATGCCCCTTGGAAGATTGGTGGAGGTCACAGTAGCTTAGCAAGACTGTTTTAATGCCCCTTGGGAGATTGGTGGAGGTCGCAGTAGAATAAAAAGACAATATCAATGCCCCTTGGAAGAGTGTTGGAGGTCACAGTAGCTAAACAAGACGGTTTTAATGCCCCTTGGTAGAGTGGTGGAAGTCGCAGGAGAATAAAAAGACAATATCAATGCCCCTTGGAAGAGACGTGGAGGTCACAGTAGCTTAACAAGATGGTTTTAATGCCCCTTGGAAGAGACGTGGAGGTCACAGTAGCTTAACAATACGGTTTTAATGCACCTTGGAAGAGTGGTGGAGGTCGCAGTAGAATAAAAAGACAATATCAATGCCCCTTGGAAGATTGGTGGAGGTCACAGTAGCTTAGCAAGACTGTTTTAATGCCCCTTGGAAGATTGGTGGAGGTCGCAGTAGAATTAAAAGACAATATCAATGCCCCTTGGAAGAGACGTGGAGGTCACAGTAGCTTAACAAGACCGATTTAATGCCCCTTGGAAGATTGGTGGAGGTCGAAGTAGAATAAAAAGACAATATCAATGCCCCTTGGTGACACCTGCTGACACTGGTCGTGGACCCTGTGGTTCACCCCACAAAGTCGGGTGCTTTGCTGCCATGTGCCTGATCATGCTGGTGGTGGTCAGGCTGGTAGTTTTGTCACCCCTGCTTATGCTGGCCTCGCAGGTGGTACAAATGGCCTTTTTGGGGTTATCAGCAGAGTCTTTAAAAAATTCCAGACTCTGGAAGACCTACAGGTTGTACTGGCAATGTCCCTCGTGTTGGTGTTACGGGGTACTGTTGCCCGCCTTCTGTGTGCGGCCACCACAATGCTTCTTCCTGCCTGTTGGGGTACTCTGCCTACCTCCCCCTGTGTGCTGCTGGCCTCGCTCTGTGTGTCCTCCTGCCACGTTGGGTCAGTTACTAGATCATCCACCACCTCCTCCTCTTCCACTTGCACATCACGATCCTCCTCCTCACTTCCTGGCAATTGTGTCTCATCATCGTCCACCTCTTGTGACAAATTGCCAACATCGACTTCTTCTGGCCGTGGTTGTTCAAATATTTGGGCATCGCTACATGGGATCTCCTCTTCCGCCACTTCAAGCGGAGCAGGCGAGGGGCACAAATCTGGAAATGGACCAGTGAACAGCTCTTCAGAGTGTCCAAATGTGGGATAAGTTGCTGTCTGACGACGCTCGGCATGGTGGGAGGAAGGAGCATCAGGGTGAGAAGGAGTATGCGGTCGAGACTCACGGCTACTAAGATTTGACCGTGTGGAAGACAGACCGGAGGTGGTGGTGCCCAGGTTACTGGAAGTATTATCTGCTATCCAATTAATAACCTGTTCACACTGATCAGTTCGCAATACTGGTGTTGTTCTGTGCTTCCCTAGTAATTCGGTCAAGAAGCGAGAGCGAGAAGATGTGGCTGTTGGTTGTGGCACATTTTCACCTTGGCCACGGCCCCGTCCTCTACACGCACCATCACCAGAACGTCCAGTTCCACGTCCCTTGCCACGCGCCTTGCTCATTGTAAATGAAGTAAAATAGCTTTCACTCACACTATCAATGGAAAAAGGGTAATAAAAAGGAGATTAGAACCATGGAAGAGGAAAAGCACAGTTCTATTTCTCTGGCCTACACCCGACTCTTTGTTCAGATTGTTTTAATCAGGGAGAAACTATTACTGTTTTTCTTTACGGAAAAAATACCAAAAGCTGAATAATAGAGATTTTTTTACCGTGGAATGGCAAACCCACAGTAATTGTTTACTGGGGTATACCAAACAATTTTAAATAGATATATTTGAGGCTGAATAGTGAGCGACACACTGAAACTGTTTTTTTTTTAGGTAAAAATGGCCCAAAAGTGGATAATACAGAGGTTTGATCAGTGGAACTGCAAAACCACACTTCTGTTTCTCTTGCCTACTCCAGACTATTTTCAACAAATATATTTGTGTCTGAACAATCAGGAGACACTATTACTGTTTTTCTTTACGGAAAAAATACCAAAAGCTGGATAATAGAGATTTTTTACCATGGAATGGCAAAACCACAGTTATAATTAATTAGAGTATACCAGACTCTTTTAAACAGATATATTGGTGTCTGAACAATCAGGAGACACTATTACTGTTTTTCTTTACGGAAAAAATACCAAAAGCTGGATAATAGAGATTTTTTACCGTGGGATGTCAAAACCACAGTTATAATTTACTGCTGTATACCAGACCCTTTTAAACAGATATATTTGTGTCTGAACAATCAGGAGACACTATTACTGTTTTTCTTTACGGCAAAAAATGCCAAAAGCAGGAAAATAGAGATTTTTCACCGTGGAACAGCAAAACCACAGTTATAATTTACTAGTGTATACCAGACTCTTTTAAACAGATATATTTGTGTCTGAACAATCAGGAGACTCTATTACTGTTTTTCTTTACGGAAAAATACCAAAAGCTGGATAATAGAGATTTTTTAACGTGGAACGGCAAAACCAGTTATAATTTACTGGTGTATACCAGACTTTTAAATAGATATATTTGCGGCTGAACAGTGAGCGACACACTCAAACTGTTTTTTTTTAGGTAAAAATGGTCCAAAAGTGGATAATACCGAGGTTTGAACCGTGGAACTGCAAAACCACACTTCTATTTCTCTGGCCTACTACAGACTATTTTCAACAAATATATTTGTGTCTGAACAATCAGGGAGACACTATTACAGTTTTTTTTACGGCAAAAAATGCCAAAAGCAGGATAGTAGAGATTATTTACCATGGAACGGCAAAACCACAGTTATAATTTACTGGTGTATACCAGACATTTTTAAATAGATATATTTGCCACGGAACAGTGAGCGACCCCACAGTGTACAGCTCCTGCGCATCCTCCTCCTCCTCCTCCTCATGTTCAGACTCCATCTTAGATATCACCACATCAGTTACAAGCTGGAAGCACTGCAGTACTTAGCTGAGAAACCTCACACTGCTTGTGAGTTGTGGACAGCTGTGAATGAGCAGGCAGATCTGTGGCTGACACCGCTGAAACTACATCCTGGCATGGTCGTGTGTGACAATGGCCGTAACCTGGTGGCGGCGCTGAGGCAAGGCGAGATCACACACGTACCATGCCTGGCTCATGTGCTTAACCTCGTGGTTCAGTGTTTTCTTAAATCGTACCACGAGTTGCCAGATCTGTTCGTCAAAGTACGCCGCCTGTCAGCTCATTTTCGCAAGTCGGCTACAGCTTCTGCCACCCTTGCTGTGTTGCAGAAGCGTTTGCAGCATCCGTCACACCGACTGGTGTGTGATGTCCCCACACGTTGGAACTCTACCCTCCACATGTTGCAAAGGATTTGTGAGAAGAAGAGAGCAGTTGTGGACTACCAGCTGCAACAAGGCCGTCCATATTCAGGTCAGACTCCACACAAAAGACCTCAGGAGTGGACCTGGATGTCTGACATATGTACCATCTTGACAAACTTTGAGGAGTCCACCAAGATGGTGAGTGGCGATGACGCCATCATTAGCGTCAGCATTCCACTTGTCTGTCTTTTGCAGCGCTCTCTGCACAGAATTAAAGAGGAGGCATTGCAGCCAGAGTATGATGAGAAGGATCAAGAAGCCGCAGCGGTCGATTACACACAGCCCAGCTTCATCTCATCCCAACGTGCATTGGAGTACAATGTGGGAGAGGAGGAGGAGGAGGAAGAACAGAAGCTTGTATCATGCGCTGTAGATGGTAGTACCTGTACAACTGTCATACCGTCAGTTCAGCGTGGGTGGCCTGAGGACAGGGGGGAGGGGGAGGAGGAGGAGAGCATGTTCAGTCGTCATCTTGGTGAGGACACGGAAGTCTTGCCCGTTACCAGTCTGGCACGCATGGCTGACTTTATGTTATGCTGCCTTAACCGTGACCCTCGCGTTGTCAAAATGTTGGGAGACAGTCATTACTGGTTGGTGACACTTTTATACCCCCGCTACAAGGAGAACTTTCACTCTCTTATTCCTGAGGTGGAGAGGTCTACAAAAATGTGGCAGTACCAGAAGGCCCTTGCTGCAGAATTGTTAAAAAAAATTCCCATCTGAACACGCCAGTGGCAGAGGTCACAGTTCATTGCCCAACTAAGGCGTACATGCGAGAGAGATGCAACTCCAATCCAGCAGAGGCAGGGGAACACTGTCAACTTTCTGGGACAGTTTTCTCAGACTCTCCCTTCGGACAGACCCTGAGGCGAGGGGTACTCTCACAAGGAGTGGAAAGTGTAACGGGTCCGGGAGGCGGAACCTCTGAGCTACTATACAAGGGGGCGGCCCTTGTAAGGGAGCGGGTGGCAGTCTCTGGGTGAACGGACAGGGAGTTACGGCAAGTGATCAGGGCAGTCTCTGGGTAAGGGGTAGGTACGACCTGTGATGGCAGAGCCTCCGGGTAGGCTAGCAGGCAGATGGAAGATGTGTGCTCCCAGGTGAGCAAGCGAGAGTCTCTGGAATAGCAGGTGGTCACGGCACGTGACGGCGGAACCTCCGGGCTGGCAGGCAGGTAGGTAACGGAGAAGCGCTCCCAGGTGAGCGGGCAAGAGTCTCTGGAATAGCTGGTGGTCACCGCACGTGACAACGGGACCTCCGGGCTGGCAAGCAGGCAGGTAACGGAGATGCGCTCCCAGGTGAGCGGGCAAGAGTCTCTGAGATAGCTGGTGGTCACAGCACGTGACAACGGAGCCTCCGGGCTGGCAAGCAGGCAGATAACGGAGAAGCGCTCCCAGGTGAGCGGGCAAGCTGGTCCATAGACAGACTGACCGTAGTAGTAAGGCAGACCGTCGGACCTCAGGCAAGCAGGCAGGTAGCTGATATGCGCTCCCAGGTGAGCGGGCAGGCTGGTCCTTTAGACAGACTGACAGGAGTAGTAAGGCAGACCGTCGGACCTCAGACTGGCAGACAGGTAACAAGTATTCAGGCAGGAATCAGGCAGGTAACTGGCAGGTAACTAGCAGGAAACTGGCAGGTAACTGGCAACGGGACCTGAGGGCTGAAGCACAGGTGAGACACAGGTGCAAACAACATTGCTCGGGCACCTCCATTTTGGAGGAGGTGCCTTATATATGATGAAGTCCTCCGGCCATTGGCCGGGGACTCTTTAGGGCGGCGCGCGCGGCCCCTTTAAGAGGAGGGGAGCGCGCGCGCGCCCTAAGCACAGGGGCCGGGAAGGAGCGCGCGCTGAGAGAAGAGCAGGAGGAGGACGCCGGGACGGAGCGCGCGCAGACAGCAGAGCAGGAGGAGGACGCCGGGACGGAGCGCGCGCTGACAGCAGAGCGGGGAGAGGACGCCGGGACGGAGCGCGCGCTGACAGCGGAGCGGTGAGGGGAGCAGCGTCCCTGCCTAGCAGAGGGCAGGGACGCCAGCGCTACAGTACCCCCCCCTTTAGGCCCCCCCTTTTTTAGGCCAGACAGAAATTTAGCTAGGATGAGAGGGGCATGGATATTCTCCCGGGGCTCCCACGTTCTCTCCTCAGGACCAAACCCCCTCCAATCTACCAAGAAAAAGGTCTTTCCTCTTACCCTTTTGGTGGCAAGAATGTTCTCTACCTCTAACTCGTCCTCAGCAGAAACCGGAGCAAGAGGCGTACCTGTAGACTTAGAAAAAGAGTTAAGTACCACAGGTTTGAGGTGAGATACATGGAAGGAGTTAGGGATCCGTAAGTTGGCCGGGAGTTTCAATTTATAGGCCACCGGGTTGATCTGACTGATAACCTCCAGTGGGCCGATGAACCGAGGCCCCAACTTATAGGAAGGGATCTTGAGCCGGACATATTTGGACGAGAGCCAGACTTTATCCCCAGGACGGAATTGAGGAGGATACAGACGTCCTTTGTCAGCGTGCCTTTTCATACGCTCGGATGACAGAAGGAGTGCGGACCGGGTACTCTCCCATATGGAGGAAGACTCGCTCTCGTGATTGTTGTACGAGAATTCGGCCCATGGCAGGAGATCCACCCAGTCAGAATGGTGAGCATTAACGAAGTGCCGGAGGTAACTGGTCAGGTTCTGATTGATCCGCACCACTTGACCATTAGACTGTGGGTGGTAAGCGGAGGAGAAGTCCAGAGTGACGTCTAGCAATTTACAAGTGGCTCTCCAGAAACGAGAAGTGAACTGTACTCCTCGATCCGACACGATGTGACGGGGCAGGCCATGAAGACGGAAGATGTGGCGGATAAAGACTCTAGCCAGCTCGGGTGCAGACGGAAGACCTGGCAGGGGAATGAAGTGAGCCATCTTGGAAAAGCGGTCAGCGACCACCCAAATGACCGTACAACCGGCAGAGACGGGCAGATCAGTTACGAAGTCCATTGCTATATGCTGCCAGGGGGCAGCAGGTGCTGGCAGAGGAAGAAGGCGGCCGGCCGACAGATGTCTCGGAACCTTGTTGCGGGCGCAGGACACACAGGCAGAAACAAAGTCCATAACATCCTTGTGCAGGTTAGGCCACCAGTAGTGCCGGGTAATAAGCTGGAGGGTCTTTTTCTGACCGGCGTGGCCAGCTAGTTTAGACGAATGACCCCAGTGTAGGATCCTCTCCCGATCAGGTACCGATACGAACGTCTTACCAGGAGGGAGACAATTTAGACTCACGGGAGCCACCTGCATTACTCTGGCGGGATAGATGGGGCAGTCACATGGTCTATGAGGTGGTAATGTCTCTGCCTCCTCCATATCAAAGACATCAGCACAAGACCCATAAGGAATCGGAAGTCCAGGTAGATTAGCTGGGATAGGAGAGGGACGGACGGAATGGACGGGAACCAGACAGGTTTTATGACAGTCTTGTCCCCAGCGAAGGACTTCTCCGGTTTGCCAGTCAAGCACGGGTGCATGTCTCTGGAGCCAAGGCAGACCTAGCAAGAGGGCGTGAGAGAGTCCAGGCAGAACGTGAAGGGAGATACTCTCTGAATGCAGCATACCCACTTGCAGAGTAATGGATTCAGTGATGAATTGGATGGGGCGAGAAAAGAGGCCCCCATCCACGGCAACAACAGACAAGGGTACAGCCAGAGGTTTGGTGGGGATGCGGTATTTCTCCACCAGGGACAGTGAAATAAGATTTCCGGCTGCTCCAGAGTCAAGTTGGGCTAGTTCGGAATAACGATTCTCCCCGCAGATGATTGAGACAGACAGCAGCAGGGATGGAGAGGATTTATTTTTGTCTAGATCAAGTCCTCTGAGCGAACCTAGACACAGGCGTTCTCCCGACCTCTCCGGGCAGGCACGGATCCGATGCTCCTTACTGCCACAGTAGAAGCAGCTCCCCTCGGCACGGCGAAAGTCCTGACGGGATTTGACCATCTTGGTCTGGTCGACCTGCATAGGCTCAGGAGAGTGTACCAGGGGAGAAACGGAAGGAGTGACGGGTTTCAGAAAAGTAGGAACCAGACGTGGAAGCCCCTTTTCACGGGTGACCTCTTTGGCACGTTCCTGGAACCGTAGGTCAATCCGGGTGGCAAGAGTTATTAGGTCATCGAGAGTGGTAGGAATGTCCCGACCAGCAAGTTCATCTTTAATACGGCCGGACAGACCCTCCCAGAAGACGGATACCAGAGCTTCGTTATCCCAGGCCAGCTCCGAGGCAAGGGTACGGAACCGTATGGCATATTGACCCACGGTGAGGCTTCCCTGACGGAGGCGTAGCAGAGATGATGCGGATGAGGTCCTCCGTCCGGGTTCATCGAAGGCTTTCCGGAAAGCCGTGAGAAAGGCAGGCAAGTCGGACACCAGGGGGTCTCCTCTCTCCCATAGAGGATTTAGCCAGGCCAGAGCCTCCCCGGTGAGATGGGACATGATGAATGCAATTTTGGCTCGGTCGGAATTAAACTGGTGGGACAATAGTTCAAAATGCAGGGTGCACTGATTTATGAAGCCCCGAGCCAGGACGGAGTCGCCTCCGAAGCGAGGAGGTGCAGAGAGCCGGGGTCCGGAAAAGGATACCATGGTACTGGCCGTAGTTGTTGGTGGATCAGACAGAGTGTTCAGGCGAGTATTAACATTCCGCAGGTGACCCAGGATGGCCTCCTGTTGGGACCTCTGACGGGACAGTTCAAGACAGAGGTCCGAGAGCGAGGGAGCTTGGGTGCCACCGGGTTCCATGGCCCGAGCAAACTGTAACAGGTCCGGGAGGCGGAACCTCTGAGCTACTATACAAGGGGGCGGCCCTTGTAAGGGAGCGGGTGGCAGTCTCTGGGTGAACGGACAGGGAGTTACGGCAAGTGATCAGGGCAGTCTCTGGGTAAGGGGTAGGTACGACCTGTGATGGCAGAGCCTCCGGGTAGGCTAGCAGGCAGATGGAAGATGTGTGCTCCCAGGTGAGCAAGCGAGAGTCTCTGGAATAGCAGGTGGTCACGGCACGTGACGGCGGAACCTCCGGGCTGGCAGGCAGGTAGGTAACGGAGAAGCGCTCCCAGGTGAGCGGGCAAGAGTCTCTGGAATAGCTGGTGGTCACCGCACGTGACAACGGGACCTCCGGGCTGGCAAGCAGGCAGGTAACGGAGATGCGCTCCCAGGTGAGCGGGCAAGAGTCTCTGAGATAGCTGGTGGTCACAGCACGTGACAACGGAGCCTCCGGGCTGGCAAGCAGGCAGATAACGGAGAAGCGCTCCCAGGTGAGCGGGCAAGCTGGTCCATAGACAGACTGACCGTAGTAGTAAGGCAGACCGTCGGACCTCAGGCAAGCAGGCAGGTAGCTGATATGCGCTCCCAGGTGAGCGGGCAGGCTGGTCCTTTAGACAGACTGACAGGAGTAGTAAGGCAGACCGTCGGACCTCAGACTGGCAGACAGGTAACAAGTATTCAGGCAGGAATCAGGCAGGTAACTGGCAGGTAACTAGCAGGAAACTGGCAGGTAACTGGCAACGGGACCTGAGGGCTGAAGCACAGGTGAGACACAGGTGCAAACAACATTGCTCGGGCACCTCCATTTTGGAGGAGGTGCCTTATATATGATGAAGTCCTCCGGCCATTGGCCGGGGACTCTTTAGGGCGGCGCGCGCGGCCCCTTTAAGAGGAGGGGAGCGCGCGCGCGCGCGCCCTAAGCACAGGGGCCGGGAAGGAGCGCGCGCTGAGAGCAGAGCAGGAGGAGGACGCCGGGACGGAGCGCGCGCAGACAGCAGAGCAGGAGGAGGACGCCGGGACGGAGCGCACGCTGACAGCAGAGCGGGGAGAGGACGCCGGGACGGAGCGCGCGCTGACAGCGGAGCGGTGAGGGGAGCAGCGTCCCTGCCTAGCAGAGGGCAGGGACGCCAGCGCTACAGAAAGTTATGGTGAGGGAGTACCTTGCTGACCTTACCAGTGTCCTCCGTGATTCCTCTGTGCCTTTTAATTATTGGGTATCCAAGCTGGACACTTGGAATGAACTCGCTCTGTACGCCTTGGAGGTCCTGGCCTGCCCTGCCGCTACCGTGTTATCGGAGCGTGTTTTTAGTGCCGCTGGGGGAATTATATCTGATAAGCGCACTCGCCTGTCAACTGACAATGCTGACAAGCTGACCCTTATCAAAATGAACAAGGGCTGGATTGGGCCAGACTTCTCATCACCACCAAATGACAGCAGAGTAACATAAAGTCAAATCCACTGTGTTATTTCGGGAGGTGTATTCACATGCACCGCTTCACACCCACACATGGGTACACGCTTCCTCATTTCGGCTGTTTTATGTATTTCTCCTTATCCTCAGCCTCCACCACCACTATACCACCAGGGTGACCATGGTCCGTGTTGCCATTACTGAAAGTTCTTCCGTCCTTATTTTTGTCAGCTTTTGCTTGAAACGCATAAGCAAAGACTGTAGGGGACCCACTCCCCAATAATTTTTATGATGCTGTACTGTATGGCTCTTGTTAGGGGCATTAAAACCGTCTTGTTAAGCTACTGCGACCTCCACGTCTCTTCCGAGGGGCATTAAAACCATCTTGTTAAGCTACTGGGACCTCCATGTCTCTTCTGAGGGACATTAAAAGCATCTTGTTAAACCACTCTGAACTCCACAGCTCTTCCAAGGGGCATTGAAATGTTGTTTTTCATTAACTCTAACCTCCAAGACTCTTCGAACGGGCATTGCATTTCCTCCTAATTTTTGGCAGCTTTTGCTTGGAAGGCATAAGCAAAGACTATGGGAGACCCACTCCCCAATAATGGGAATAATGTTTGTAATATGCTCTACTGCATGGCTCTTGTAAGGGGCATTGCAAGTTTCTCCATCCTAATTTTTGTCAGCTTTTGCTTGGAAGGCATAAGCAAAGACTATGGGAGACCCACTCCCCAATAATGGGAATAATGTTTTTAAGATGCTGTACTGTATGGCTCTTGTGAGGGGCATTAAAACCATCTTGTTAAGCTACTGCGACCTCCACGACTTTTCCAAGGGGTATTCAAACCATCTTGTTAAGCTACTGTGGCCTCCACCACTTTTCCAAGGGGCATTAAAACCGTCTTGTTAACCCTAGAACGCATGACCATAAAAATCTACACTTTCACATACCTGGGGCCTTTTAGGCTCGTGTGAAAATAACATGGAATAACTCAAACAAAAATAATTTTCAAAGTTTATTTGAAAATTGCAAAGTAACGATGCATTCCCACTAGTGCTGGTGTCTGCCAGGAGGAGATCTGTAATGGATCTGACCTCCTGGTGACCCCAGCTAAGGTTGGCGGAATCCCGGCATTCGAGCAGCCTTAACTGGAGTTACCAAGAGATCAGATCCATTACAGATCACCTCCTGGCAGACCCCAGCGCCAATGGGAGCGCAGCCTAAGATGTGAATAATTCAAAACATTATTATGTGGAAAAGAAAACAAAAAAGTAACTGAACGGGCTTAAAATGCCCAATATACGCATTCGATATAACTCTTTATAATAATGTTTTTTGTCTAAAAGTTTTGTTATATGAAAGTTGCAGTAAACATGCTGCAGGAATATCTCTTTTCAAAGGTTCCTTTTCTACTTTACTAATGACCGCAACAACTTTCACACGTTATCTGTTCGGAAGAATGCTCCTTGCAGACATTTTGTCCACAAGTAGTACAGCCACACTCGGATTTCCTGTCCTTCTTTGCTGGACAAATATAACATCGCTTTCTTTTTTTATCTCTTGGCTCTGGATGTTCCTGAAAACGTATACCACATCGGATCATAGCTTCTGTTGTTTGCCTTTGTAAGCATTTTGTTCTGCTTGTCTCCATCATGTTAGGCATTAAAAGTTCATAGCAAAGTTCTGTCAAGTATAGACGTCTCTTGTCCTTTCTGTTGGCATGGAATTCTGGATGAGTCTCATAAACAATATAGGTATTGAGGGCTGACACATCTAGCATATTATAAAAAAGAACGACAGGCCAACGTTTTGTCTGCCTCTTGCACGTATACTCTCCAATCATTTCGTCCATCTTGTCCACTCCTCCTTTGGTATTATTATAATGCAAGATGATTTCGGGTTTCTGTTTCTGTTATTAGTGTCTATACTTCCATCACGGTGCATTGTACTTAGTAATATCACAGATTTTTCGTTCTTAGCTTTATAAGACACCATTGTCACTTGATTGCAGAAACCAAATACACTATCATAAAGTTGTCGTTGTTGATTGTGCTTCATGATTGGAGGAATTTCTCTGCGGTTTTGCTTCATTGTACCAACAAGTGTAAGTTATTTCTGAAGCAAAAAATTGCCAGTTCAAGATTGGTGAAGTAGTTGTCCATTGTCATATTTTTTCCAGAGTGGAAAATTCTTTTCGCAAGTGTTTTTACTACGTCAGAACATAGGTCTTTCTGCACTGGAGCGTCAACATATTTGCCACAGTAAATCAGACCATTCATTCCATAATAGCTTGTAGAATCAGACATCAAGAAAATTTTAATACCATATTTAGCAGGTTTGCTGGGCATATACTGAATGAAATTGCAACGTCCCCTAAATGCAAGAAGTTGCTCATCCACTATCACATTGTCACTAGAATGGTAATGCTTAGTACAGTTCTTGATAAAAAGATTCCAGGTGTAGCTAATGGGGGCTAATTTATCTGTTTCCAACCTGACAGGTTCTCTTGTCACCAAAACGAAGGCTTATCCGAATATCCTCAAATCTATTGACTGACATTGTAGCTTTGTAATGTGGATCTGAAAAAGGGTTCATAAAGAGTTCTCTGATAGGAACATCGTATGATTTTGTACTCCCTGCCAGAACAGTAAGGCCCATATAAGCATACAGTTCCTCTTTTGTTATATTTTTCCATGTTTTTTTTCTTCCTGAAGCGATACGTTTTCCTTCTAAGTTAGTACACAAAACTACCTCATCTACAATATCATCTGAAAAAAATTTACAGAACATATCTCTTTTGGACAAGAATTGTGGAATTCCTACAGTTCCTTGAGCAACTCTTACAATATTATGTGATGGGGTTCGTCCAAGAACCTCAGCAGTACTGTTCCAAAAAACATTAGTTTTGGATGTTCTATTTGTACGTTCTGCTGGATCCATTACTTCTTCATCATCTGAAGAATCACTGGACGATGAAGTAGAGACATTAGCTGGTGGCATGTACTCGACATCAGACAAAGAAAGTTCACTATCTTCATCACTATCAAAAAGTATTGCTTCGATTTCTTGGTCAGTCAAACCCCTGGATGTAGACTGTGCCATTGTAACCTTAGAAGTCAGTAAACTAAAATGAAAAAAAAATCCCAACACAACCCTAACCCCAACCCTATTACAACCCTAACCCTAGTCCAACCCTAACCCTAGCCCAACCCTAATCCTAACCCTAGCCCAACCCTAACCCTAGCCCAACCCTAACCCAAGAACAACCCTAACATGACCCTAGCACAACCCTAAACCTAGCACAACCTTAACCATAGCACAACCCTAACCATAACACAACCCTAACCCTAGCACATCGCTAACCATAGCATGACCCTAGTACAACCCTAACCGTAACACAACCCTAACCGTAACACAACCCTAGCACAACCCTAACCCTAGCGCATCCCTTACCCTAAAGTTTTTTTTTTACGCCATTCCTTGGGCGGCATAAGTGATTAGATGACTTTATTCTTCGGGTCATTGCGATTACCAGATTCATATCGGGTTTTTACGATTGACAGCTGTCACACACTAAAAAACCACCAAACTAGTTTTTGTATCGCCATATTTTGAGAGGTATAATTTTTCCATATTTCGGCCGACATAGCCATGTGATGGCTTGTTTATTGCGGGACAAGTTGATATTTTTATTGGTACCATTTTCGGGCACGTGACATTTTTTGATTGCTTTCCATTCCGATTTTTGGGAGGCAGAATAAACAAAAACCAACAATTCCGGAATTGCTTTTTTTTTGTCTTTTTTTATGCAGTTCTGCATTTGGTAAAATTGATAAGGCAGTGTTATTTTTTGGGTCAGTATGTTCACAGCGGTACCACATATATATATTTTTTTTATGTTTTGGCGCTTTTACGCAATAAAAACTATATTATAGAAAATATATATTTTTTGTATCGCTTTATTCTGTGAGCTATAACTTTTTTATTTTTCAGCTGATGGAGCTGTATGGCGGCTTGTTTTTTGCGGGACAAGATGACGTTTTCAGTGGCATCATTTTTATTTGCATTCGTCTTTTCGATCGCGTTTTATTTTGTGTTTGGCGGTATGATGATTAAGCATCGTTTTTTACTTGCTTTTTTATTTATTTTTTTATTCTGTTCACTACAGGGGTTAACTAGGAGAGTTTTATAGGTCAGGTCGTTTCTGACATGGCAATACCAAATGTGTATTGTTATTGTTTTGTGTTTTTTTCATAATAATTTATTCATGGGTACAGTATATACAGTACAGACCAAAAGTTTGGACACACCTTCTCATTTAAAGATTTTTCTGTATTTTCATGACTTTTAAAATTGTACATTAGCACTGAAGGCATCAAAACTATGAATTAACACATGTGGAATTATATACTTCACAAAAAAAGTGTGAAACAACTGAAAATATGTCTTATATTCTAGGTTCTTCAAAGTAGCCACCTTTTGCTTTGATGACTGCTTTGCACACTCTTGGCATTCTCTTGATGAGCTTCAAGAGGTAGTCACCGGAAATGGTTTTCACTTCACAGGTGTGCCCTGTCAGGTTTAATAAGTGAGATTTCTTGCCTTATAAATGGGGTTCGGACCATCAGTTGTGTTGTGCAGAAGTATGGTGGATACACAGCTGATAGTCCTACTGAATAGACTGTTAGAATTTGTATTATGGCAAGAAAAAAGCATCTAAGTAAAGAAAAATGAGTGACCATCATTACTTTAAGAAATGAAGGTCAGTCAGTCCAAAAAATTGGGAAAACTTTGAAAGTGTCCCCAAGTGCAGCTGCAAAAGCCATCAAGCGCTACAAAGAAACTGGCAAACATGACGACCGCCCCAGGAAAGGAAGACCAAGAGTCACCTCTGCTTCTGAGGATAAGTTTATCCGAGTCACCAGCCTCAGAAATCGCAGGTTAACAGCAGCTCACATTAGAGACCAGGTCAATGCCACACAGAGTTCTAGCAGCAGACACATCTCTACAACAACTGTTAAGAGGAGACTGTGTGCAGCAGGCTTCCATGGTAAAATAGCTGCTAGGAAACCACTGCTAAGGACAGTCAACAAGCAGAAGAGACTTGTTTGGACTAAAGAACACAAGGAATGGACATTAGACCAGTGGAAATCTGTGCTTTGGTCTGATGAGTCCAAATTTGAGATCTTTGGTTCCAACCACCGTGTCTTTGTGCGACGCAGAAAAGGTGAACGGATGGACTCTACATGCCTGGTTCCCACCGTGAAGCATGGAGGAGGAGGTGTGATGGTGTGGGGGTGCTTTGCTGGTGACATTGTTGGAGATTTATTAAAAATTGACGGCATACTGAACCAGCATGGCTACCACAGCATCTTGCAGTGGCATGCTATTCCATCCGGTTTGCGTTTAGTTGGACCATCATTTATTTTTCAACAGGACAATGACCCCAAACACACCTCCAGGCTGTCTAAGGGCTATTTGACCAAGCAGGAGAGTGATGGGGTGCTACTCCAGATGACCTGGCCTCCACAGTCACCAGACCTGAACCCAATCGAGATGGTTTGGGGTGAGCTGGACCACAGAGTGAAGGCAAAAGGGCCAACAAGTGCTAAGCATTTCTGGGAACTCCTTCAAGATTGTTGGAAGACCATTTCCGGTGACTACCTCTTGAAGCTCATCAAGAGAATGCCAAGAGTGTGCAAAGCAGTCATCAAAGAAAAAGGTGGCTACTTTGAAGAACCTAGAATATAAGACATATTTTCAGTTGTTTCACACTTTTTTGTTTAGTATATAATTCCACATGTGTTAATTCATAGTTTTGATGCCTTCAGTGTGAATGTACAATTTTCAAAGTCATGAAAATACAGAAAAATCTTTAAATGAGAAGGTGTGTCCAAACTTTTGGTCTGTACTGTATATACAATTTTTTTTTTCACTTTGTTTCTTTTGTTTACTTTTACACATTGTTCCTCTATGGGACTTTCACTTTTTTATCCCTGATCACCTGTATAGCATAGAAATGCTGCAGCAGCATATCTATGTTATGCAGGCATCAGCCCCTGTACACAAGTTAGTTAGACCGCGCATTGAGCATTATCTACCCAACTTCCTACTATCTGGTGTCCCGGATGTCGTCATGATGACATCGGGTCACCATGACAACATCCGGGACCCGGCACAGACAGCGCGGGACGCCGGAGAAGAGGTGAGTAAGCAGAGTTTACCTCCCCTTGCCACCGGAATGCTGCGATCGACTTAGACAATCGCAGCATTTTGGGGGTTAATGTGCTAGGAGCGGTGCGGGACTGCTTACAGCACATAGCACCGGGTGTCAGCTGTGACAATCAGCTGACACTCAGAGGCGATTGCCCCGCGCCGCTTGTGTGTGGGCACAATTGCATTCTGTGTAATAGTACATAGCTGGTCTATAAGGCCCAGGGCGCAGCTACGTACTATTACTGACGTCTTCATAAAGGGGTTAAAGACCATAAAAATTTTCACTATATAAAAAGGCTCATATGTTTGGAACATTTTTAAAGGAAATATGTCAGCTGGTTTTTGCTATGTAAGCTGAGGACAGCATGAGCTAGGGTTAAAACACTGAGCTCAAAGATGTATCACATGTCAGGCAGTGTGCTGTTGTTTACTTACACTAAAGGTTTAATCACCTAAATATTATCATTTCTTGGACTACAGCAGCTACAGCACTGCATGAGCTCTACCCTGACCCCGCCCCCTTCTGTGATAAGCTGCTCACTGTCTATAGCTATGTACAGAGAGAGCCTGGTGTGGGCGCGGGCAGCTTACGCAGCTATTTTTAATGCTAAATCTAAAATCTAAAATCTTCGGATTGTGTCAGAAAGGCTGCACCCAGTAAACTAAGCGATACATCATTGTATTCAGGGTCTCTTTGCCTACATCATGGTGCTCTTAAGTGAGGTAGCAAAAAAC
Source organism: Phyllobates terribilis (assembly GCF_046119375.1). NCBI lineage: Eukaryota > Metazoa > Chordata > Amphibia > Anura > Dendrobatidae > Phyllobates > Phyllobates terribilis. The sequence goes on from NW_027362773.1 coordinate 51,841,310, forward strand.
TTGCTGGCAGATGCCTTTTAACACATCCCATTGTGGAACTTTTTATTCCAAGATCTGTTAATTAAAATATACTTTGCTAATGGAACAACCCCTCTAAGTATAAAGAATTTTTTCATTCAGTTTAGCAATATGTGAGCTGCATCTGAAGCATCTTTGAGTTTGGCAAACTCGAGGCAGTATTACTAATAGATGCAAGTGTGTGCCCACTGTGTATGTCACCTTCTTATGCATAAACAACAAATATACACTTGATGTCTTTTGAATGCTGGCTGTTTAAACACCATTGAGGCTAATCTAGTTTCAATTTATCACTAGGAAATTATTTATTCCACTTTTTAAATGATGTTATTCTATATGAGGGAAAAGCATACAGACAATCTGCAAACATAATTAACTTCTAATGATACCGTATGCTAACTCAATTGTGAAGCATAATTGTAAATACAAAGACAGAATGCATGAACAGGAGTTTTTACACAGGTAGGATAATTCTGTGCTATTTTTATGATGGCCTCAGCTTGATTGTATGCACAGACTCTGAGTGTGCTTTCAAGGCTCTACCACATACGGTACTTCAACTTGAAGTGGTTCTCTAGAAGTGTACAATGCTAATAATCTAGGAAGAAGACTATTGCTAGTTTAATGATAAAATTATTAAAAAAGATAATATTTTTGCACAATTGGACTGGAAAATCCACACACCACAATTCTACTACTCAGACCACAGATCCCCAGAGAATCCTTAAAGGGAGTAAACTAAGGAGACTTCTCTTTTTTAATGCTAATAAAGCTTAATAAAATTAAATAGCTTTCCAATATACTTTGTTTTTGAATTCCTAACCATTATAAAGTATAGAAATAGTCAGTTCCAACAGGAAGAGCGCAAGGTCTCAGGTGCCACTTACAGTCGGGAAAATAAGTATTTGATACACTGACGATTTTGCAAGTTTTCCCACTTACAAAGAATGGAGAGATCTGTAATTTTTATCATAGGTACAGTACAGACCAAAAGTTTGGACACACCTCATTTAAAGATTTTTCTGTATTTTCATGACTATAAAAATTGTACATTCACACTGAAGGTTTCAAAACTATGAATTAACACATGTGGAATTATATACTTAACAAAAAAGTGTTAAACAACTGAAAATATGTCTTATATTCTGGGTTCTTCAAAGTAGCCACCTTTTGCTTTGATGACTGCTTTGCACACTCTTGGCATTCTCTTGATGAGCTTCAAGAGGTAGTCACCGGAAATGGTTTTCACTTCACAGGTGTGCCCTGTCAAGTTTAATAAGTGGGATATCTTGCCTTATAAATGGGGTTGGGACCAACAGTTGTGTTGTGCAGAAGTCAGATGGATGCACAGCTGATAGTCCTACTAAATAGACTGTTAGAATTTGTATTATGACAAGAAAAAAGCAGCTAAGTAAAGAAAAACGAGTGGCCATCATTACTTTAAGAAATGAAGGTCAGTCAGTCCGAAAAATTGGAAAAACTTTGAAAGTGTCTCCAAGTGCAGTTGCAAAAACCATCAAGCACTACAAAGAAACTGGTTCACATGAGGAGCGCCCCAGGAAAGGAAGACCAAGTGTCACCTCTGCTTCTGAGGGTAAGTTTATCCGAGTCACCAGCCTCAGAAATCACAGGTTAACAGCAGCTCAGATTAGAGACCAGGTCAATGCCCCACAGAGTTCTAGTAGCAGACACATCTCTTTAACAACTGTTAAGAGGAGACTTCGTGCAGCAGGCCTTCATGGTAAAATAGCTGCTAGGAAACCACTGCTAAGGACAGGCAACAAGCAGAAGAGCTTTGTTTGGGCTAAAGAACACAAGGAATGGACATTAGACCAGTGGAAATCTGTGCTTTGGTCTGATGAGTCCAAATTTGAGATCTTTGGTTCCAACCACAGTGTCTTTGTGCGATGCAGAAAAGGTGAACGGATGAACTCTACATGCCTGGTTCCCACCATGAAGCATGGAGGAGGAGGTGGGATGGTGTGGGGATGCTTTGCTGGTGACACTGTTGGAGATTTATTCAAAATTGACGGCATACTGAACCAGCATGGCTACCACAGCATCTTGCAGCGGCATGCTATTCCATCCGGTTTACTTTGAGTTGGACCATCATTTATTTTTCAACAGGACAATGACCCCAAACACACCTCCTGGCTGTGTACGGACTATTTGACCAAGAAAGAGAGTGATGGGGTGCTACACCAGATGACCTGGCCTCCACAGTCACCAGACCTGAACCCAATCGAGATGGTAGGGGGTGAGCTGGACCACAGAGTGAAGGCAAAAGGGCCAACAAGTGTTAAGCATCTCTGGGAACTCCTTCAAGATTGTTGGAAGACCATTTCCGGTGACTACCTCTTGAAGCTCATCAAGAGAATGCCAAGAGTGTGCAAAGCAGTCATCAAAGCAAAAGGTGGCTACTTTGAAGAACCTAGAATATAAGACATATTTTCTGTGGTTTCACACTTTTTTGTGAAGTATATAATTCCACGTGTGTTAATTCATAGTTTTGATGCCTTCAGTGTGAATGTACAATTTTCATAGTCATGAAAATACAGAAAATTCTTCAAATGAGAAGGTGTGTCCAAACTTTTGGTCTGTACTGTACATGTTACGTGCACTCCGCTAGGTTTAGATAGGGGAGAGACTGGTTTCATGAATTCTTGGAATCCTGGGGGAACTGTTACTCAGGGCGACCATATGTTGCAGCTTTCTCAGTCATAAAGGGGTATTGACCCTCAGGCACAGACACACTTGACAAGAGTCCTCATGAACAGTAGAATTTAATGTAACAGCACGTCCAGTACAGATCAAGTCTCTTAAAGCAACAGGCTTCAATAATAGCAACAGTCTCTTTAGCAGCACACTTCTAGGCACCCACAGCAACATGCTTTTCCTTCATAAAGGCACAGTGGTACAGAGCATCCTTAATCCTGCAGTGAGATGGAGGGGGGAGGGTTTGATGAGCGGGATGATCCCTGTGACACAATTCCTTCCAATCCTTATCTTCCTGCCTGACTATAGACTTCACCCTTGACTTGAATCCTATTCATTACAGTTCACTTGCCTGAACTTCTGTGAGATACAAATCACACCCCACTTTTCCCTTCGGCTGCTGCGAGAATAATAAACAAGTTCCCCACAATGCCGCTGGTGCTCTGCCAACCACTCTCTGTCTCCTGTGACTGTGTTAACCCCTTTAGTTTCTGGATGTTTCTGAAGCACACCACTTCCTGTCTCCTGTGATTGTGTTAACTCTTATAGTTACTGGATGCTTTTGAAGCAACAGCATTACTTTTACATGTCACATACACTTCAACTGCGGGAGACAGAATCTAAAAAGAAATCCAGAAAATCATTGTATGTTTTTTACATAATTAATTTTCATTTTATTGCATGAAATAAGTGTTTGATGCAACAGAAAAAACAGAACTTAATATTTGCTACAGAAACCTTTGTTTGCAATTACAGAGGTCAGATGTTTCCTGCAGTTCTTGAAGAAGTTTGCACACACTGCAGCAGGGATTTTGGCCCACTCCTTCACATGGATCCTCTCAAGATTTTTCAGGTTTTGGGGATGTCTCTGGACAAAATTGAGTTTCAGCTCCCTCCAAAGATTTTCTATTGGATTCAGGTCTGGACACTGGCTATACCACTCCAAGACGTTGAAATGCTTCTTACAGATCTACTCTTTAGTTGCCCTGGCTGTGTGTTTCGGGCCATTGTCATGCTGGAAGACCCAGCCACGACCCATCTTCAATGAGGTTGCTGGCCAAAATCTCACAATACATGACCCCATCCATTCTCACTTTAATACGGTTCAGTTGTCCTGTCCCCTTTTCAGAAAAGCACCCCCAAAGTATGATGTTTCCCCTACCATGCTTCAGGGTTGGGATGGTGTTCTTCACCATTGTAATCGTCCTTTTTCTTTTTACAAACATGGCGAGTGGAGTTGACACCAAAAAGTTCTATTTTTGTCTCATCTGACCACAAGACTTTCTCCCGTGCCTCCTCTGGATCATCCAGATGATCGTTGGCGAACTTCAAATGGGCATGGACATGTGCTGATGTGAGCAGAAGAATCTTGCCATGACAGCGTAGTGTGTTACTAACGGTAATGTTTGAGACTATGGTCCCAGCTCTCTTCAGATCATTGACTTTGTCCTCCCATTTAGTTCTAGGCTGACTCATGACCTTTCTCAGAATCATCCTTACCCCCCAAAGCAAGATCTTGCATGGAGCCCCAGACCGAGGAAGATTGACAGTCATCATGTGTTTCTTCCATTTTCTAATATTTGCACCAACAGTTGTTGCCTTCTCAGCAAGCTGCTTATCTATTGTCCTGTAGCTCATCTCAACCTTGTGCAGGTCTACAATTTTGTGACAGCTCTTTGGTATTGGCCATGGTGGAGAGGTTGGAGTCTGATTAATTAAGTGTGTGGACAGGTGTAATTTATACCGGTAACTAGTTCAAACAGGTGCAATTAATACAGGTGCAGAGTAGGAGGGCTTTTTAAAGAAAAACTAACATATCTGTGAGAGTCAGAATTTATGTAGTTTGGTAGGTGATCAAATACTTATTTCATACAATAAAATGCAATTTAATTATGTAAAAATCATGTAATGTGATTTTCTGGTTTTTAGTTTTAGATTCTTCTCTCACAGTTGAAGTGTACCTACGTTAAAAATTACAGACCTCTCTATTCTTTGTAGGTGGGAAAACTTGCACAATCTGCAGTGTATCAAAAACTTATTTTCCCCACTGTATATGAGTTAGGATGCAATCCTAAAAGTCAATATCAACACTTGAAATAGGACTTCTTAACAGGTGAAAAGTGTCCAGTTTTGGGTCTGATTTAATTTATGCTGCATAATATTACAAATTGATCTAGATTAGTGATGAGCGAACATGCTCACCACTGCTCAGTACTTGCCCGAGCATCAATGTGCTCGACGAACTCGGGGCTCAGCGAGTATTTCCGGGAAAATCTGGCGGTAACTTGTGTCCCCTTCCTGCATGTTTGGCACTCTTTAGAAAGCCAATGAACATGCAGGGATTGCCTGCCATGCACTGTAATGCCGTAGCCATGTTGGTTGTGGGCATTACAGTGATTGGCTGGCCGCACAGCATCATCAGGTGTATATAAGACTGGGCGCCGCCATGCTCGTCACAGTCTACTCTGGAACCATACAGAGTAGGGAGAGATTTGCTTGTTTATTAGTGTTGAGCGAGCACTAAAATGCTCGGGTGCTCGAAGCTCGGGCCGAGCTCGCAGTGATACTCGGGTGCTCGACCCGAGCAATGAGCCCAATGTTAGTATATGGGAGACCCGAGCATTTTTGCGGCCGCACCACCGGCAGTCTTTTAAAAGCCTAACAAGTGCCCAAAACGATAGTGACAGTGTTCAAATGACACGGAGACAGCATGAGGATCGCCCCAGGAAGCATTTCTGACCCCCAGGTCACTGCTGTCAACAACGTGGTCAGAGCTATTAAGCCACTTTTAAGGGCTCACAATAAAATGTTCAAAAACGAAACTGAAACTGATTTCCTGTGAAATATGTTAAGGAAGTTCCTTTCCGGGGTAAAGACTTGTGTATAAGGTAAAATAAATAACCAAAAAAAAAATACTCCTCCACACCTTGGGCTATGTTCACAAGTAGCATTTTTTATGCATTTTTGCACTTTTGTATTGCTTTAAACCGTGACAAATGCATTCACTGGGAAATGTCATTTTAACATTTTACAAACTTACCTGGCCATGTGCTGTGTGACACATGCATACAGTGCTGAAAAGACATGGGAACAGCATGGGAAAGACCCCTGGAAGCATCTCTGACACCCAGGTCACTACCTAAAAGTGTGCCCATCAGAAGTCATCCTTGTCGCATCAGAAGATGCAGACTTGCAACTATCCCCGTGCAAGTCCTTGTCCCAGGGCAGTGTTCAATTGTACCTCCCCCATTCCTTGCAATGCAAGCACAAATATGCAGCCAACCAGCCACCCACCCACCCGCAGGCTGCAATACTATAATGCTAGCTTGCACTTGAAATGGGGCCTTTTAGTTTGGAGGAGGCCGAAGCTGGCCACTACCTCATGGCTGCTTCAGCAGCGAGGTATCCATACTTAGTCCCCAGCCGCCCGGCGGCTGGGTGTCCACGCTCGGTCCCCAGCCGCCAGGGGCGGCCGGGTGTCCATACTCGGTCCCCAGCCGCCCCGTGGCTGGGTGTCCACACATGGTCCCCAGCCACCTGGGGGTGGCTGGGTATCCATAAACGGTTCCCAGCCGCCCCTATTTCTCCTGTCACCTTCCCACACACTTTTCTTAGCCTGGCCTGCTTTAGGGATTGGACGAGCCCACCAGAGAACCAGACTCCTCCGGTGGGCCCTGGCTTCTCCATCAGGGGAGTTGAGAGTGAAAAGGTGAGGAGCATGATGATAGAAGTTAGCATCTGCTTTGCTTTCTTGGAATTCTCCAGCCTGCCACCCACCCACCCCCAGGCTGCAGTACTATAATTCTAGCTTGCACTTGAAATCGGGCCTTTTAGTTTGGAGGAGGCCGAAGCTGGCCACTAACTCATGGCTGCTTTGGCAGCGAGGTATCCATACTCAGTCCCCAGCCACCCCTATTTGTCCCGGTGTGCCTTATACATCAGATTAAGCGCGCATACCAAAACATTACCTGTGCCCTCCCCAGTGCATTTTGTGGGAAGGACAGCCTATTCTGCTGTAGTGTGTGCATGCCAAACCCCTGTTCATGGTACATGCGAAGATGCCTCCCACCCTGCACCTGTCGTTGCAGACTTGCAACTATCCCCGTTCAAGTCCTTGTCCCAGGGCAGTGTTCAATTGTACCTCTCCCATTCCTTGCAATGCAAGCGCAAGTATGCAGCCTGCAATCCACCCACCCCCAGGCTGCAATACCATACTGCTTGCTTGCACTTGATATTGGGCCTTTTAGGCATGTGGAGGCGGAATCTGGCCACCACGTCATGGCTGCATTGGCGGCCTGGTATCCATACTCAGTCCCCAGCCGCCCGGCGGCCGGGTGTCCACACCCAGTCCCCAGCCGCAAGGGGGAGGCCGGGTGTCCACACATGGTCCCCAGCCGCCTGGGGGCAGCCGGGTGTCCATAAATGGTCCCCTGCTGCCCCTATTTCTCCTGTCAACTTCCCCCCTCACTCTTTTCTTAGCCCGGCCTGCTTTAGGGCAGCATTGGACGAGCCCACCAGAGAACCAGACTGCTCCGGTGGGCCCTGGCTTCTCCATCAGGGGAGTTGAGAGTGCCAAGGTGAGGAGCATGATGATGATGATAGAAGTTAGCATCTGCTTTGTTTTCTTGGAATGCAAGTGCATGTATGTAGTAGTGGCTAGGCCTGAGGTGGTCAGCGTTTTGGCACATAACCTACCTCCTCCGAGGATTGCTGGATGTTTTCCTGCTACTATCCCAGTTCTATGACTCCCATTAAAACAAAGCTTCAGTTGATAAATGATGGATGAGGTGGTGGCAAAGGAGAAAGAGCAGGAGGAACAGGGACCATTCACATCAATATCAGGCCAGTCAACCACATATGTCTTATAGGATAATGCCCCTTGGAAATGACATGGAGGTCAGAGGGCCTTAACTAAACCATTTTTCCCATTTATAGCAACTGGGTCTCCTGTACACTGTTGGCCTAAGCAGTGAATGGAATGCTTTCCAAACATTATGAGGAACTGCAATGCCCCATGAAACAGACGTGGATTACAGCGTACTAAAAACCTTCTACCCATTATTGGGGAGTGGGTCTCCCTTAGTTTTCGCCTTTGCATTAAAAAGCAAAAGCTGACTAAAATTAGGAGGAAAAGCAATGCCCCTTGGAAGAGTGGTGGAAGTCGCAGTGGAATAAAAAGACAATATCAATGCCCCGTGGAAGAGACGTGGAGGTCACAGTAGCTTAACAAGACGGTTTTAATGCCCCTTGGAAAAGTGGTGGAGATCGCAGTAGCTTAACAAGACGGTTTTAATGCCCCTTACAAGAGCCATACAGTACAGCATCTTAAAAACATTATTCCCATTATTGGAGAGTGGGTCTCCCATAGTCTTTGCTTATGCCTTCGTAGCAATAGCTGCCAAAAATTAGGACGGAGGAAATTGCAATGCCCCTTGCAAGAGCCATGCAGTACAGCATATTACAAACATCATTCCCATTATTGGGGAGTGGGTCTCCCATAGTCTTTGCTTATGCCTTCCAAGCAAAAGCTGCCAAAAATTAGGACGGAGGAACTTGCAATGCCCCTTACAAGAGCCATGCAGTACAGCATATTACAAACATCATTCCCATTATTGGGGAGTGGGTCTCCCATAGTCTTTGCTTAATCCTTCCAAGCAAAAGCTGCCAAAAATTAGGAGGAAATGCAATGCCCGTTCGAAGAGTCGTGGAGGTTAGAGTTAATTAAAAACAACATTTCAATGCCCCTTGGAAGAGCTGTGGAGTTCAGAGTGGTTTAACAAGATGCTTTTAATACCCCTCAGAAAAGACGTGGAGGTCCCAGTAGTTTAACAAGACGGTTTTAATGCCCCTCGGAAGAGACGTGGAGGTCACAGTAGCTTAACAAGATGGTTTTAATGCCCCTCGTAAGAGACGTGGAGGTCACAGTAGCTTAACAAGACAGTTTTAATGCCGCTTGGAAAAGTGGTGGAGGTCGCAGTAGCTTAATAAGACAGTTTTAATGCCCCTTGAAAAAGTGGTGGAGGTTACAGTTGCTTAACAAGACGGTTTTAATGCCCTTTAGAAAAGTGGTGGAGGTCGCAGTAGCTTAACAAGACGGTTTTAATGCCCCTTACAAGAGACATACAGTACAGCATCTTAAAAATTTTATTCTCATTATTGGGGAGTGGGTCTCCCAGTCTTTGTTTATGCCTTCCAAGCAAAAGCTGACAAAAATAAGGACGGAAGAACTTTCAGTAATGGCAACACGGACCATGGTCACCCTGGTGGTATAGTGATGATGGAGGCTGAGGATAAGGAGAAGAACATAAAACAGCCGAAATGAGGAAGCGTATATCCATGTGTGGGTGTGAAGCGGTGCATGTGAATACACCTCCCGAAATAACACAGTGGATTTGACTTTATGTTACTCTGCTGTCATTTGGTGGTGATGAGAAGTCTGGCCCAATCCAGCCCTTGTTCATTTTGATAAGGGTCAGCTTGTCAGCATTGTCAGTTGACAGGCGAGTGCGCTTATCAGTTATAATTCCCCCAGCGGCTCTAAAAACACGCTCCGATAACACGCTAGCGGCAGGGCAGGCCAGGACCTCCAAGGCGTACAGAGTGAGTTTATTCCATGTCTCCAGCTTGGATACCCAATAATTAAAAGGCACAGAGGAATCACGGAGGACGATGGTACAGTCAGCAAGGTACTCCCTCACCTTCTTTTGAAATTTTCCACTCCTTGTGAGAGTACCCCGCGCCTCAGGGTCTGTCCGAAGGGAGGGTCTGCGAAAACTATCCCAGAATGTTGACAGTGTTCCCCTGCCTCTGTTGAATTGGAGATGCATCTCTTTCGCATGTATGCCTTGGTTGGGCAACGAACTGTGACTTCTGCCGCTAGTGTGTTCAGATGGGAATTTTTTTAACAGTTCTGCAGCAAGGGCCTTCTGGTACTGCCCCATTTTTGTACACCTCTCCACCTCAGGAATAAGAGAGTGAAAGTTCTCTTTGTAGCGGGGGTCTAAAAGTGTCACCAACCAGTTATGACTGTCACCCAACATTTTGACAACACGAGGGTCACGGTTAAGGCAGCGTAACATAAAGTCAGCCATGCGTGCCAGACTGGTAACGGGCAAGACTTCCGTGTCCTCACCAAGATGACGACAGACCATGCTTTCCTCCTCCTCCTCTTCCCCCCTGTCCTGAGGCCACCAACGCTGAACCGACGGTATGACAGTTGTACAGGTACTAACGTCTCCAGCGCATGATACAAGCTCCTGTTCTTCCTCCTCCTCCTCCTCCTCTCCCTCATTGTCCCCCAATGCATGTTGGGATGAGATGAGGCTGGGTTGTGTGTAATCAACCGCTATGGCTTCTTGATCCATCTCATCATACTATGGCTGCAATGCCTCCTCTTTAATTCTCTGCAGAGAGCGTTGCAAAAGACAGACAAGTGGAATGCTGACGCTAATGATAGCGTCATCGCCACTCACCATCTTGATGGACTCCTCAAAGTTTGTCAAGATGGTACAAATGTCAGACATCCAGGTCCACTCCTGAGGTCTTATGTGTGGAGTCTGACCTGAATATCGACGGCCTTGTTGCAGCTGGTACTCCACAACTGCTCTCTTCTGCTCACAAATCCTTTGCAACATGTGGAGGGTAGAGTTCCAACGTGTGGGGACATCACACACCAGTCAGTGTGACGGAAGCTGCAAACGCTGCTGCAACACAGCAAGGGCGGCGGAAGCTGTAGCCGACTTGCGAAAATGAGCTAACAGGCGGCGTACTTTGACGAGCAGATCTGGCAACTCGGGGTACGATTTAAGAAACCGCTGAACCACGAGGTTAAGCACATGAGCCAGGCATGGTACGTGTGTGATCTCGACTCGCCTCAGAGCCGCCACCAGGTTACGGCCATTGTCACAGACGACTATGCCTGGATGTAGGTTCAGCGGTCTCAGCCACAGATCTGCCTGCTCTTTCACAGCTGTCCACAACTCACAAGCAGTGTGAGGTTTCTCACCTAAGCTTATGAGTTTCAGCACAGCCTGTTGCCGCTTGGCGAAGGCAGTACTACAGTGCTTCCAGCTTGTAACTGATGCGGTGAAATCTGAGATGGAGGCTGAACATGAGGAGGTGGAGGAGGATGATGTGCAGGGGCTGTACACTGTGGGGGCAACTCTGACTGACATAGGGCCCGCAATACTCGGTGTGGGGAGGATGTGTTCCGTCCCAAGGTCCAACTGGGTCCTGGCTTCCACTATGTTTACCCAGTGTACCGTCAGGGAGATGTACCGTCCCTGGCCACAAGCACTTGTCCACGTGTCCGTTGTCAGGTGGACTCTCCCAGTAACTGCGTTGTTGAAGGCACGGCAGATGTTTTGGGACACGTGCTTGTGTAGTGCGGGGGTGGCACACCGGGCAAAATAGTGTTGGCTGGGGACTGAGTACCAAGGGACGGCCACGCCATAAGGTTGCGGAAGGATTCCATCTCCACCAGCCTAAAAGGCAGCATTTCCAACCCAAGCAGTCGTGAAATGTGCGAATTTAGGACAATGGCCTGTGGGGCGTTAGCTGTGAATTTCCGCTTTCGTTCAAAGGTCTGGGATATGGACAATTGAATGTTGCGGTTGGACGTGGATGTGGACGTTGATGCTGTTTCTTGAGAAACTGCCATAACAAGTGAAGACTGAGAGGAGGGGGCATATTTGCATGCAGTATGGACAGGGGATTGCCTTGCACACACAACAGGGGATTCTATTGCACACACAACAGCGGAAGAAGCAGTGGTGACACCTGCTGACACTGGTCGTGGACCCTTGGGTTCGCCCCACAAAGTCGGGTGCTTTGCTGCCATGTGCCTGATCATGCTGGTGGTGGTCACGCTGGTAGTTTTGTCACTCCTGCTGATTCTGACATGGCAGGTGGTACAAATGGCCTTTTTGGGGTTATCAGCAGAGTCTATAAAAAAATTCCAGACTCTGGAAGACCTACAGGTTGTACTGGCAACGTCCCTCGTGTATGTGTTACGGGGAACTGATGCCTGCCTTCTGTGTGCGGCCACCACAATGCTTCTTCCTGCCTGTTGGGGTACTCTGCCTCCCTCACCCTGTGTGCTGCTGGCCTCGCTCTGCATGTCCTCCTGCCTCGTTGGGTCAGTTACTAAATCATCCACCACCACCTCCTCTTCCACTTGCGCACCACGATCCCCCTCACTTCCGGGCAATTGTGTCTCGTCATCATCCACCTCTTGTGACAAATTGCCAGCGTCAACTTCCTCTGACCGTGGCTGTTCAAATATTTGGGCATCGCTACAAGGGATCTCCTCTTCCACCACTTCAAGCGGAGCAGGCGAGGGGCACAAATATGGAAATGGACCAGTGAACAGCTCTACAGAATGTCCAACTGTGGGATCAGTTGCTGTCTGACGACACTCGGCATGGTGGGAGGAAGGAGCATCAGGAGGAGTATGCGGTCGAGACTCATGGCTACTAAGATTTGACCGTGTGGAAGACAGACCGGAGGTGGTGGTGCCCAGGTAACTGAAAGTATTATCTGCTATCCAATTAATAACCTGTTCACACTGATCAGTTTGCAATACTGGCGTTGTTCTGTGCTTCCCTAGTAATTCGGTCAATAAGTGGGAGCGAGAAGATGTGGCTTTTGGTTGTAGCACATTTTCACCTTGGCCACGGCCCCGTCCTCTGCATGCACCATCACCAGAACGTCCAGTTTCACGTCTCTTGCCACGCGCCTTGCCCATTGTAAAGGAAGTAAAATAGCTTACACTCGCACTATCAATGGAAAAAAGGGTACTAAAAAGTAGATTAGAACCATGGAAGAGTTCTTCCACAGTTCTATTTCTGTGGCCTACACCAGACTATTTTCAACAGATATATTTGTGTCTGAAAAATCAGGGAGACACTATTAGTCTTTTTTTATGGCAAAAAATGCTAAAAGCAGGATAATAGAGATTTTTTACCATGGAACAGCAAAACCACAGTTATAATTTACTGGTGTATACCAGACTTTTTTAAATATATATATTTGCGGCTGAACAGTGAGCGACACACTCAAACTGTTTTTTTTAGATACAAATGGCCCAATAGTGGATAATACAGAGGTTTGAACTGTGGAACTGCAAAACCACACTTCTGTTTCTCTAGCCTACACCAGACTATTTTCAACAGATATATTTGTGTCTGAAAAATCAGGGAGACACACTTTTTTTTTGGGGGGGGGGGGACACCAAAGGGTTAATAAGACTGGTATTTGTACAGTATGAAGGAGGAAAAAAAAAAAGAGGATTAAGATGAAAAAAAAGGATTTTTCCTGGCCCACGAGACCTGGATCTAAGTCCAGCAATTTCAGCAACAGGAGCACACAGGACTGTAATGCAGCGTTTGCTGGTATAACCACTGCGTCTCCTATACAGCCTGCCTGCCTGATTTCTGGGATGGATATTAGTCCTGAGAAGGACTGTTTGCTTGATCTGGCAGCCTTTACAGACCATACACTAACTATTTCGCAGTATATATCTCTCCCTAAATCAGCAGTGCTGTCCCTACACTGTCTGATCCCAACCGTCTGTGTCCAAGATAGCGGCGCCCGGTTTTAAATACTCGAGGTGATGCTATGCAGCCAGACAATCAATGTAATGCCCACAACCAACATGGCTGCGGCATTACAGTGACTGACTGGCAATCCCTGCATGTTCATTGGCTCTGTAAAGAGCGCCAAACATGCAGGGCGGAGACCCGAGCTCCCGTCTGAGTAACCTGGAAATGCTCGGTGCTCGCCGAGCATCCCAAGTAGCGTGATGCTCGGGCGAGTACCGAGCAGTGTCGAGCATGTTTGGTCAACACTATTGTTTATAGTTAGTAAAGGTATTCCACAACATATATATATATATATATATATATATATATATATATATATATATATACACATATATACAACTGAACTAACAGTCCTTCTTAGGACTAATCCAGCTGCATATAATCAGAGCTAGGCAGGCAGTGAATGTGGCAAACTGCAGTGTATCATGCAGCACAAGAGGGCAAGAGGGTCCATTGAACATCCTGTCTGCTGCTGCTATAATAATTACAGATATTTCTAGACATAGAAAGGCAATTTTTTTTATCTTAATCCTGGTTATTTGCCTAAAAAGCAATCCAAAGTGCACAATTTTTCTGCTCCATTTGCTTGTTCTCACTGCAGAATAAAGCCAGATCTCTTCCATATTTCAGCAATAAAAAATCCAGGAATTTTAACTGAACGAGGAAAATATTGGCATCCTTTTCCATTCTGTTGCAGTGTGTCAGTGAAGCTATTCACACTAGGTCTCTCTGTAGAATAATATTAGTAAATTACAGGTCTACTATTTAAAACCGTGGTTCTCTGTCAGACGTATCGCCTATAAGACTGTTCAAAAATCATACATTTTTTCCATTTTCATTCCGTTACAGTGCATCTGTCAAGTTAATCACACTAGGTCTCTGTGTAGAATAATATTAGTAAATTACAGGCCTGCTAATTAAAATTGTGGTTCTCTATCAGACATATCACATATAACTGCTTTCCAAAATCAGCCATTTCTCGTGAACGTGGAAAATATTGTCCTCCATTAAAAATGGGCAAGGTGCTTGGCAAAGCACGGGGAAGTGGACGTGATGGTGCATGCAGAAGCCGAGGCTGAGGACGTGGCCGTGGGCAAGCTGAAAATGTGCCACAATAAACACGCACATCTTGTCGCTCGACCTTCCTGTCCCAATTAATAGGGGACCGCAGAACACCACTATTAAACACAGAGCAGTGTCAAAAGGTTATTGGTTAGATAGCAGATAATGCTTCCAGTCACTTAGCCACCACCACCACCCTGTCTTCCACACGGTCAAGTCTCAGTAGTCGTGAGTCTGGACCGCATATTCCTCACCCTGATCCTGCTTCCTCCCACCATGCCGAGTGCCAAGAGACAACTGATCCCACACTTGGACACTCAGAAGAGCTGTTCACTTTTCCATTTGTCGATTCGGGCCTCTTGCCCGGCCAGTTTCAAGCGAGTCAAGAGGAGAACGTGTGGAGCGATGCCCAAATATTGGAGCAGCCACGGTCACACGAAGGCGATGGTGGGAAAGTGCAATTACAGTCACAAGAGGTGGATGATGATGATTATGAGACACAATTGCCAGAAATTTAGGAGGAGAACCAGGGTGCGGAAGTGGAAGACGAGGTGATGGATGATATAGTAACTGACACAATCTGGCAGGGGGACATATAGAGCGAGGACAGCAGCACACAGGGGGAGGGAGGCGTAGCACCACAACAGGCAGGAAGAAGCAGCATGGTGGCTGAAGACACAAGGAGGGAAAGCGTTCCACGTAACGCCAACACGATGGAAGTTGCCAGTACAACAGTTAGGTCTTCCAGAGTCTGGTTATTTTTTAAAGACTCTGCCGATAACCTCAAAAAGGGCATTTGCACCACCTGCCTGGCCAGCGTCAGCAGGGGTAGCAAAGCTAGCAGCCTGACCACCACCAGCATGATCAGGCACATGGCAGCAAAGCACCCGACTTTGTGGGCCGAACCCCAGGGTCCAGCTACAGTGTCTGCAGATGATGTGGCGCCCCTGCGGGTTCAGTTGCCACAGAAGTACTGCATCTCACCCAGAGGTGTGGTATCCCTCTCTCAGGTAAGGATGGAGTACTGCCCGGGACTCAAACACCTGCATCCAACACTACACTACTCCAGACCAGCAGGAGGGGCAAGATGCACTGCTGTGCTGCTGAGCCCTGTCCCTGGCAGGAGTGGGGGGAACCAAAAGAGGGGGAACCATGTAGTGGGTGTGGGTGGAGGAAGAAGTTCAGGGGAGCACTTGGGAAGGAGGATATAAAAAGGGGAAGCCATCTTGGGTGTGGTGCAGACAGTCAGTCAGAACAGTGGGGAGAGTGAAAGGAGCAGGAGCTCTGCAGGAGCTCGGCTAAGGAGGAAGAGAGACTGAAAAGAGGAGAGGAGCAGGGAGAAAGGCTCCAGAAGGAAAGAGTGGATCATAGGGGTATGGAAAGTGCTGTAGGCCACCCGTAGGCCCGAATCTACCAGGAGTGGAAGGATCAGGCCGTAGAGGGGACCGGCCCCTAACTAGTGAGAATTGCAATATTCAGCTAGAAACCGGAGGCTTCTACATTTCCAGGGTGTACTTGCCACAGCCGCAATTAATCCCCAAAAACGTAGCCACACAGGATCCAGGGAACTCCAGGTTGCCCATCAAGATCTGAGGTTACCGGCTTGGGAAACTGTTTGTGAGGCTCAGGGCAGGAGGGTGAGAGCCAGTGCAGGAAGATGACCAGGAGAGGCACACGGAAAGGGGTCCCGTTGAGTGCTCTTGAATTACCTGAGGGATTGCTGAACCCCTCCTGTGGTGAACGCAGGATGACGTGGGTGGTTATAATCTGCAGTTGTAACCAGGAGCAACGTGATAATTATGAGTAAACCCTGAAGACTGCACCCCACTGTCTCTGTGAATTATTGCTGCGCCATCATCCCCTGCACCACACTGCACAACATCTACCTCATCTATAATCACCACAACAACACCCTGGAGCATAGCTCTACCTGTGGAGAGCTGAACCAACTCTGCTGCATTACCAACAGCTCCAGAGGACCTGCTCCGCAGCGGCGGCTCCCTTTAGCCGCATACCACAGGTGGCGTCACGAACATTATATATAAAAGCCTTATTCCTTTTACTTCATTCCCCTTTAATTGACCGCCCTGGGTCACAGACCGGGTCACTGCCACTGTGACATCCACCAGCATCGACCGACCCGGCTACCGAGTACCCCACGGCCCAGGGGGCGTGTCATAATTGGCGTCACGAACAGGATATGAACCCACTCTTTATAACCGGGTATTGTGCGCCTAGAGACTGTGTTCCATACTGAATGTGGTGCCCTTCCCAGAAGAATGGGTGCCATTATGTGCATAATCAAGGACAACAAAGAACCTCCCATCCTGGGCCGGGTCCCAGAATGGCGCCAAAAGTGCAACCCGCCCCATGTGCCTGTGGCCATATACCTGGAACTGTCCATCAGTCTGGGGAAGCCACCTCCGGTTGTGGCCAACAGCAAGCAGCTATGGGACCACCCCAGAAAGGGGAGAGGAGAGAAAAAACCTTGGAGACAGGGCGGAGTCTCCAGCAGTCTAGACAGACCGCACCCGGCAGGCACGATGGAAGGAGACCAGTCTGAGACTCCGGCCCATGGCCTGCAGCCTGTAGCATCACCCCTCAACCTGGAGGGGGTTTTGTCTAAATTATCCCTGGAGGATACAAGTTTGCTCCGCGATGAGGTACAGGAGCTGGGCCGGCGGATGGAGGAGGCCCAGCAGGCTGCCGTCGCTATCTGGAAGGATGAGCTGCTGGAGAAGCTAATGACCTGGCAGCAGGCAGCACTGCGTACCACCAGCAGCGCCCCAGCCCCGGCGGAGCCTCTCCTGGACCTGGAGGCGACAAGCAGTGCTGGAGCGGCTGCAGGAGCAGGTAACGATGACACCGCTGTTCCGGGCGCTGACAGCGCCGACCTGCTCCTGAGCCCCTTACAGGAACCCCCTGCCCCGACACCCGCTTCTACATTTCCAGGGTGTAGTTGCCACAGCCGCAATTAATTGCCAAAAAGGTACCCACACAGGATCCAGGGAACTCCAGGTTGCCCACCAAGATCTGAGGTTACCGGCTTGGGACACTGTTTGTGAGGCGCAGGGCAGGAGGGTGAGAGCCAGTGCAGGAAGATGACCAGGAGAGGCACACGGAAAGGGGTCCCATTGAGTGCTCTTGAATTACCTGAGGGATTGCTGAACCCCTCCCATGGTGAACGCAGGACGAGGTGGGTGGTTATAATCTGCAGTTGTAACCAGGAGCAATGTGATAATCGTGAGTAAACCCTGAAGACTGCACCCCACTGTCTCTGTGAATTATTGCTGCACCATCATCCCCTGCACCACACTGCACAACATCTACCTCATCTATAATCACCACAGCAACGCCCTGGAGCATAGCTCTATCTGTGGAGAGCTGAACCAACTCTGCTGCATTACCAACAGATCCAGAGGACCTGCACCGCAGCGGCGGCTCCCTTTAGCCACATACCACAGGTGGCATCATGAACATTATATATAAAAACCTTATTCCTTTTACTTTATTCCCCTTTAATTGACCGCCCTGGGTCACAGACTGGGTCACTGCCACTGTGACATCCCCCAGCATTGACCGGCCCGGCTACCGAGCACCCCATGGCCCAGGGGGCGCATCAGGTGACACCACTGCTCGCTCCGCTGTTGTGCGTGCACGCCAATCCCCTGTCCATGGCACATGCCAAGATGCTTCCCGCCCTGCAGCTGTTGTTGCACACTTTCAACTAGCACCATCAGAAAGCACGTCCACGTCCTTGTACTAGCGCAACGTTTAGTTGTCCCTACCCCAGTCCTTGGAACGCAAGCGCAAATATGCAGCCAACACCCCTCAGGCCACACTACTAAATTCACACATTTCGCAAATGCTTGCGCTCGAAATGTTGCCTTTTAGGCTCGTGGTGACGGAAGCTTTCCGCAACCTGATGGCGGCTGCCGTCCCTCGGAACTCGGTCCCAGCTGCCAATATTTCTCCCGATGTGCAATCCCTGCATTAAACGAGCATGTGTCCCACAATATTAGCCGTGCACTAAACAACGCAGTTACTTTGAAAGTTGACCTAACCACGGACACGTGGGCAAGTTCTTGTGGGCAGGGACAGTACATCTGTGGTGCCCCTGAGGGTTCGGTCGCCACAGAGGTACTGCATCTCACCCAGAGGTGTGGTGTCTCACTCTCAGGTAGGGAAGGAGTACAGCTCAGGACCCTAACACCTACATCCAACACGTCCACTTCAGCAGGGCAGGGCGAGATTGCTCCTACGGGAGTGCACAGTCCCTGGTCCCTGGCTGGAGTGGGGGGGAACCTAGTAAAGGGGAACCATGTAGTGGGTGTGGGTGGAGGATGTAGTTAAGGGGAGCACATAGAAGAAAGATTTAAAATGGGAAGCCACCTTAGGGAGTTCAGTCAGAGGAGGAGTAGTGACAGGAGCAGAGGCTCTGTATGAGCTCTGCTCCAGAGGCGGGCCTGGACAGTGAGGCCCAAGTCTGAGAGGAGAGGGAGCAGAGAAGCTCCAGGAACGGAAGAAGGGACCCTAGTGGTATGGGCCGTGCAGAAGGCCACCCGTACGCCCGCATCTATCGGGAGGTGGAGGGGTCAGGCTGCATACAGGGTACCGGATCCCTCAACTAGCAAAAGATTGCACATCTTAACTAGAAACCAGAGGCTGCAGTATTTCATGTCCTGTAGCCAACATTCCATACCAGTCTCACCAGGAAGGTAGCTATATAGGACCCAGGGGACGGAACAGACGTCGCCCGCAAAGGCCCGCAGATACTGGACTGGGACACTTGGTATGAGGTTCAGGGAGACAGACAGAGAGAAGACACAGAAGGGGGTCCTGCTAAGTACTCCGGAGAAATCTGAGGGTGGACTGAACCCCTAACCGAGTAAACGCAGCACGACGTGGGCAGTTATATTGAGCTCTGTAACTTGGACTGCAATAACCGTGAGTAAAGACCCTGGGACTGCACTTCCTTGTCTCTGTGTTCCTTGCTGCGCCATAAACACCTGCACTACAATGCCCAGCACAACCTGCAACATCATCTACACTGCCCTGGAGCTAGCTCTTCCTGTGGAGAGCCACACCATCCCTGCTGCAGTAACAACAGCTTCAGAGCACTTCTCCGCAGCAGCGGCTGCCTTTAGCCGTGTTCCACAGGTGGCGTCACGAACTCTATAAAAACTCTATAAATCCCCTATATATAACCCCTTTTATTGACCGCCCTGGGTCATGGACCGGGTCACCGCCACTGTGACATTCCCCCAGAATCCACCGGCCCGGCACCGGGTACCCCACGGCCCAGGGGGCGCGTCACATCTCACTGACGGCACACTGGGTCGATGTGCATGCGCAATACAGACTAATAATTATGGACAGCTACACTATAAAAAGCTGCACAGCGTAATGGGGTTAGTACCTCCTTGTTGATAAAGCTAACGCGAAACGAGCGTTCAAGGGTGTCTCCCGGGTGTGAGCAGCACTATTTGTGATGGCTAAGTCATTATAATTTAGTGTGTTTATATAATTGTTGTACGGCACATTTATCCTATGGCTAGCGCTGGGTTTAACTATATTTGTGGCTGTACAAACAGCATAATGCACCTGTTGATATCTATCTGAGCAATGCTGCATTTGGGGAGTTGATAATTATAGGTGCATGTGCTTGAATATATCCATATAAAAGTGACTTATTGTGTATTTTTGGATACTGCTCACCCTACAGGGACTGCATGTTGGGTCCTTCTGATCGCACCTCTATTTATTTAAATTAATTGTGGAATTTGTATGAATGACTCCGGTAATTCTTGTAGGCATTGTATTCATGATGGAGTTCACTTTTTTCAGGTTTATAGGTCCCGACGGGGACAAATAATGGGAGATCATCTGATCATTTACTGAAGTATCCCAAAATGTGGTTTTCTGTGAATTTACTAATAATATAGAGGACGCCGGGACCCAGTCGGACCTTGGAACGGAACACGTCCTCCCAATGCCTAGGATTGCGGTCCCTGGGTCAGTCAGGGTTGCCCCCACATTCTACAGCTCCTGCCCCTCCTCCTCCTCTTCAGCCTCCTTCTCGAAATGACCACATCAGTCGCAAGCTGGAAGCACTTCAATACTGCCTCGACCAAGCGGCAACCGGTTGTCCTGAAGCTATTATGCTTAGGTGACAAACCGCACAATGCTGAAGAGTTGTGGACAGCTCTGAAACAGTAGGCAGGTCTGTGGCTGACACCGCTGAACCTACAGCCAGGCATGGTTGTGTGTGACAATGGCCAGAACCTGGTGGCAGCTCTGAGGCGAGGCAAGCTCACACACATACCATGCCTGGCCCATGTGCTTAACCAGCGGTTTCTCAAAGCCTACCTGGATCTATCGGATCTGCTTGTCAAAATACGCCGCCTATATGCCCATTTTAGAAAGTCAGCTACAGCTTCTGCCGCCCTTGCCATGCTTCAGCAGCATTTTACAGCTTCCGTCTCACAGACTAATCTGCGATGTCCCCACGCTTTGGAACTCTACATTGCTGATGTTGGGAAGGATTTGTGAGCAGAAGAGGGCAGTTGTTGACTACCAGCATCAACAAGGCAGTCGGTATTCAGGTCAGACTCCACACATAAGACCTCAGGAGTGGACATGGATGTCAGACATGTGTACCATCCTCCAAAACTTTGAGAACTCTACCAAGATGGTGAGCAGCGATGATGACATAATTAGAGTCAACATCCCACTTCTCTGTCTTCTGAAATACTCTCTGCTCACAATTAAAGAGGATGCATTGCTGGTGGAGCATGAGGAGATGGAGCAAGGAATCATACAGGGTGATTCCACACAGTCCAGCCTCATCTCATCCCAATGTGGATTGGGTGACAATGAGGAAGAGGAGGAGGAGGAGCAAGAACTGGAGCTAGTTTCCTGCGCTATAGACGGTACTACCTGCACAACTGTCATACCATCTGTTCAGCATGGATAGCCTGAGGACAGGAAGGAGTTGGAAGAGGTGGAGGATGAGGAGGAGAGCATGGTCAGTTGTCCTCTTGGTGAGGACATGGAAGTCTTGCCTCTTTGCTGTCTGGCAAGCATGGCTGAGTTTATGTTACGCTGCCTTTCCCGTGACCATCGTGTTGTCCAAATTTTGGGTGACAGTCATTATTGGTTGGTGACATTTCTAGAACCACACTACAAGGAGAACTTTATGTCTCTTTTTCCAGCACAGGACAGGCCTAATAAAATTGTGCAGTACGAGAAGGCTCTTGTTGCAGAATAATTAAAAAAATTCCCATCTGAAAACGTTGGAGGTAGAGGTCACAGTTTGTTGGACAACCAAGGAGTACAGGTGAGAGAGACACAAATGCAATTGAGCAGAGGCAGAGGCAGAGGAACACTGTCAAAGTTCTTGGACAGTTTTCTCAGACCCTCCCATTGCTCAAGCCCTGATGTGTGGGGTACTCTCTCAAGGAATGAAAAGTTTCGAAAGATGGTGAAGTACATTGCCAACCGTACCAACATCCTCCGTGATCCCTCTGTGCCTTATAATTATTGGGTATCCAAGCTGGACATGTGGCATGAACTGGTTCTCTACGCCTTGGAGGTCCTGGCCTGCCCTGCCACTAGCGTTTTGTCAGAGCGGGGTTTTAGTGCCACCGGTGGAATTATAATCGATGGGCGCATCCGCCTGTCAATTGAAAATGCTGACAGGCTGACTCTTATAAAAATGAACAAGGGCTAGAATTATCAACACCACCAAATTATAACAGCGTAACATAAACTCAAATGCAGTGTCTTTTTTTTGGGAGGTCTAACTCTATTCCCATGCACCTCTGTCTTCACACCGAGACATGGTTATAAGCTTCCTGATTTTGATTATTTGCTCTTGTCCTCCTCATTCTCTGCATCTTCATCCTCCACCACCATGTCACCAACATATGTACCATATCAACATATCTACGTCTCTTGCAAAAGGACATTGGAGATCCTCCAAATTTTTGGCAGCCATTGCTTCACTGCATAGGCAAAGAGTATGGGAGACACACTTCCTAATATTGGGAGCATTTTTGCAGGAGGCCCTCCGACCTCTTCGTCTCTTGCAAGGGGCATTGGAGTTCCTCCAAATTTTTGGCAGCAGTTGCTTCATTGCATAGGCAAAGAGTATGGGAGACAAAATTCTTAATAATGGGAGAATTTTTTTCAGGAGGCCCTCCGACCTCTACGTCTCTTGCAAGGGGCATTGGAGTGCATGCAAATTTTTGGCAGCCGTTGTTTCACTGCATACGCAATAATAAGTATAGGAGACCCACTCGTTAATAATGGGAACAACAAAGCATAGCCGGCTGATGGCTTTCTAACTGGCCATGTCGTGTGTGACGCATCATCAGACACATCCTGTTTCATTTATGATGGAGGGACCTTTTAAGTCACAAAGCCTATTTTTATAGGGCCATCAGGCAGCCCTCGATGTTGTTAAAGTTGTAAAATATTAAAATGACATTTCCTGGTGAATGCATTTGTCACGGTTGAAAGCAATGCAAAAGTGCAAAAACGCATCCAAAACGCTATGTATGAACATAGCCCAAGGTGTGAAGGAGCATTTTTGTTTTTGGTTATTTATTTTGCCTTATATACAAGTCATTACCCTAGAAAGGATGTTCCATAACATATTTCCCAGGAAAATCCATTTTGTATGTTTTATTGTGAGTCCGTAAAAGTGGCGTAATACCTCTGACAACATTGTTGACAGCAGTGACCTGGGAGTCAGAAATGCTTCCAGGGTTTTCCCAATGCTGTTCCCCTGTCATTTGAGCACTGTTTCCAATCGATTAGAGCAATTTTTAGGCCCTCTGCAGACCGCCGGGGGGAGCCGCCGGAAAAATGCTCGAGTTTCCCATAGACTTACATTGGGCTCATTACTCGGTCCGAGCACTCAAACATTCCAATTTGCTCGACTTGAACAATGAGTACCTGAGCATTTTAGTGCTCGCTCATCACTAATCTAGATAAGATGTCTGCATGGGGAGACACATGCTGGTTGAGGTTTAATGTTAATAAATGTAAAGTAATGGACCATGGCAGCAGTAATCATATTGCTGCATGTACATTGGATGGAAATATACTAAGCATTACAGAACAGAAAGACTTTTCTGGGCACAAGTAAGCTAAGCAGTAGCACTCAATGTCAGGCAGCAGCTGGAAAAGCAAACAAGATTTTAAGGTGTATAAAAAAAATATTAAATGATTTATCATGCAGAATGCCCTTGTAAAGTTGACATTAGTTTTACCACACATGAACTTAAGGTAAGAGTAAGAAAACACTGCAAAGATATTGAGAAGGCTATAACTGTTGCGGATGAAGCATCACTTACCCAGACATCTCAAAAGATGTCACTAATGCAATTCCAAACTGCTCCAAGTTAAAGGTATTGATCAAGTCACCCTCGGCTCTAGTATTGAGAATCTTGGAAAGGTTTTGGCTTAGGTTGAGAGCAGGTAAATCTATTGATTGGAAACCCTAACTCCAAAAAGGCTAAATGAAAACTTTGGCTTTGGTGCTATTCTATAATTGATTATTGAGGTATTTTTATGGGGTGTTTTTTTTTTTAGTGTTGCTTTTATGTGAGGTTTTATGATTTTTATAATTTGTTTCTTTTTCATGACAGATCAGTGATTTACGTGAGATGGAGGTAACTTTTGAGAAACGCCAGTTAGAACTGATTTTCCCCTGTCCTCTATGTTTCCACTGTAAGGATGAATGAAGTTGCTCCATTCATTTGATGTGAGAAGGAAAGAGGCTTAGCTGATACAATGTTTTTTCTTACCCTCCTTTTACACTCAACAAACCTCCGGATTATATAGTATTTTATTGATGTTGAAAACATGTTGTCTTGTATCATTTCTACCTTATTTATATTATTTTGCGATTTCTTACATATTTTAGTCCACTCTTGTAATCTACATTTGAAGTATGTCACTATTAGTGTTGAGCGATACCTTCCGATATCGGGAAATATCGGATCGGATTGGATCGGACCGATACCGAAAAAGTATTGGATATCGCCGATTCCGATATCGGAAACCAATGCAAGTCAATGGGACAGAAATATCGGAATGAAAATAAACCCTTTCTTTCCTTGTAGGTTAATTCTACATGAAGGAAAACAACTAAGAATAATGTAGAATGTATTGGGGGAGGTGGGGGAGACAATAAAGGCATAGAGGTTTAGCCCAATCAAATGGAATAGCAGGAATTAATATTTTTTTTAAGACGTTCTGAGTTACGGAAATATTGACTATGTTAAGTATTTTTATATTTTGTCAGATATTTATGTTTCACTACTTCCATGCTCTTCACCTTCTTTTTTACTTCTCCCACACTTTCTCCTTCATCATCCTCAGCATCTTTTTCATCCTCTTCTTCTTCACCTTCTTCATCTTCTTCTTCTTCACCTTCTTCGTATTATTCTTTTTTTTTACATTCTTCATATTCTACTTCTTCATCTTCTTCATATTCTTCTTCTTCATCATATTCTTATTTGTGACAGGCATTCCTGTAGTTGTTATCTATAAAAGGTTGGACATTACACCTTTCGTTCTGCCCGTCACAAAAGATTTACAACAGGATTTGTCAGCGTTCAGTTTGGCCTGCAGAAGCAGGTCTTTTCCAGGGGCACCACGAGGAGGAACGGACTCACCCCCATACACTGCTTAGTCATCTTCTGCTTATAATTTAGATATTATCTTTTGCTCTGATTTTTAGTCTTATGCTTAATGTTCTTCCGCTTTTTGTTCTGCAGCTTCTTGTATTTCTGCTTCTTGGTTTTCTGTCTCTTGTTCTTCTGTATCTTGGTGCTTGTCTTCTCTTCTTTGTCCTCTTGGTCAACTTCTTCAGGGTCATCTTCTTGGTCTTCTTCGGGGTGGTCTTCAGGGTCGTCGTCTTCGGGGGTCGTCGTCTTCGGGGTCCTCATCTTCTTCGGGTTGGTCTTCTGGGTCCTCGTCTTCGGGGTCCTCGTCTTCTTCGGGGTGGTCTTCAGGGTCCTCGTCTTCTTCGGGGTGGTCTTCAGGGTCCTCGTCTTCAGGGTCGTTGTCTTCGGGGTCCTCGTCTTCTTAGGGTTGGGCTTCAGTGTCCTCGTCTTCAGGGTCCTCGTCATGGAAATACAGAGTAATTCCCAAGAACCATTTCAAAAAGCTTGAACTTGGAAATGTAGCAGAAGGTACAAGAAAGCTGAGGAACTACCGAGAACCAGCTGACGGTACTGGAACCCGGATGGGTAGCAGAAGGTACAAGAGCCAATGGAACTGCCGAAGACCAGCTGACGGTACTGGAACTCGGTTACTAAGCAGGAGGTACCTGTGCCAGAAAGCACTACCAAGGACCAGCAGACGTTGGTGGAACTTGGATACCGAGAAGGAGGCACCTAATCCAAAGGCACTGCCGAGAACCAGCTGACGGTACTGGAACCCGGATGGGTAGCAGAAGGTACCCATGTAAAAAAAAGGTCAAGGCCGCGAGCCGGCCGCAGTTACCAAAACCCACAGTCCTACAGGGGGTGCTTGTCCTTTTAGCACTATGGAACCAGCCTTCATTGCCTGATCCCGCAGCCCACATAGGAGTCACCTAAACTGCAGGCACCATAGAGTCGGCTAACCCGACCGCAACACGACAGGACAACGCATTGGAGGCAAAGTGACGTTGACACTACCCGGAAACAGCTGGCGTGCTGGAACCAGGCTGGGCAGGAGGGAGTACCCGTGCCAAAGTCACTGCCGAGAACCAGCTGACGGTACTGGAACCCGGATGGGTAGTAGAAGGTACAAGAGCAAATGGAACTACCGAGGACCAGCTGACGGTACTGGAACCCGGATGGGTAGCAGAAGGTACAAGAGCCAATGGAACTGCCGAAGACCAGCTGACGGTACTGGAACTCGGTTACTAAGCAGGAGGTACCTGTGCCAGAAAGCACTACAAAGGACCAGCAGACATTGGTGGAACTTGGATACCGAGAAGGAGGCACCTAATCCAAAGGCACTGCCGAGAACCAGCTGACGGTACTGGAACCTGGATGGGTAGCAGAAGGTACCCATGTAAAAAAAAGTTCAAGGCCGCGAGCCGGCCGCACTTACCAAAACCCACAGTCCTACAGGGGGTGCTTGTACTATAGGGACTATGGAACCAGCCTTCATTGCCAGATCCCACAGCCCACATAGGAGTCACCTAAACTGCAGGCACCATAGAGTCGGCTAACCCGACCGCAACACGACAGGACAACGCATTGGAGGCAAAGTGACGTTGACACTACCCGGAAACAGCTGGCGTGCTGGAACCAGGCTGGGCAGGAGGGAGTACCCGTTCCAAAGACACTGCCGAGAACCAGCTGACGGTACTGGAACCCGGATGGGTAGTAGAAGGTACAAGAGCCAATGGAACTGCCGAAGACCAGCTGACGGTACTGGAACTCGGTTACTAAGCAGGAGGTACCTGTGCCAGAAAGCACTACCAAGGACCAGCAGACGTTGGTGGAACTTGGATACCGAGAAGGAGGCACCTAATCCAAAGGCACTGCCGAGAACCAGCTGACGGTACTGGAACCCGGATGGGTAGCAGAAGGTACCCATGTAAAAAAAAGTTCAAGGCCGCGAGCCGGCCGCAGTTACCAAAACCCACAGTCCTACAGGGGGTGCTTGTCCTATTGGCACTATGGAACCAGCCTTCATTGCCAGATCCCGCAGCCCACATAGGAGTCACCTAAACTGCAGGCACCATAGAGTCGGCTAACCCGACCGCAACACGACAGGACAACGCATTGGAGGCAAAGTGACGTTGACACTACCCGGAAACAGCTGGCGTGCTGGAACCAGGCTGGGCAGGAGGGAGTACCCGTGCCAAAGACACTGCCGAGAACCAGCTGAAGGTACTGGAACCCGGATGGGTAGTAGAAGGTACAAGAGCCAATGGAACTGCCGAAGACCAGCTGACGGTACTGGAACTCGGTTACTAAGCAGGAGGTACCTGTGCTAGAAAGCACTACCAAGAACCAGCAGACGTTGGTGGAACTTGGATACTGAGAAGGAGGCACCTAATCCAAAGGCACTGCCGAGAACCAGCTGACGGTACTGGAACCCGGATGGGTAGTAGAAGGTACATGAGCAAATGGAACTACCGAGAACCAGCTGGCGGTGCTGGAACCCAGGGAAAATACTAAAAACAGAGTGGAGCCAGAGGTGTAATTGGAGCAAGTTTTAAATCAGTAGTACAGTGGATGTGGACAAAGCAGGAGAATTTGCCGGACACACAGCAGGGGAACAGCTGACGTTACTGAACCCCAATAACACTGGAGCAAGCATTGACTGTGCAGACGGCACTTCTGAGCAGCAACTAGCGGTATTGGAGCCCAGGGTAAATACTAAAAACAGAGGAGCCAGAGGTGTATTTGGAGGAGGTTTTAAATCAGTAGTACAGTGGATGTGGACAAAGCAGGAGAAATTGCCGTCCGCACAGCAGGGGAACAGCTGACGTTACCGAACCCCAATAACACGGCAGCAAGTGTTGACTGTGCAGACGGCACTTCCGAGCGCCAACTGGCGGTGTTGGAGCTCAGGGATAATACTGAAAACAGAGGAGCCAGAGGTGTATTTGGAGGAGGTTTTAAATCAGTAGTACAGTGGATGTGGACAGAGCAGGAGAAATTGCCGTCCGCACAGCAGGGGAACAGCTGACGTTACTGAACCCCAATAACACGGCAGCAAGTGTTCACTGTGCAGACGGCACTTCCGAGCACCAACTGGCGGTGTTGGAGCTCAGGGATAATACTGAAAACAGAGGAGCCAGAGGTGTAATTGGAGCAACTTTAAAATCTGTAGTAGTGAGAATGTGGACAGAGCAGGAGAAATTGCCGTCCGCACAGCAGGGGAACAGCTGACGTTACCGAACCCCAATAACATGGCAGCAAGTGTTGACTGTGCAGACGGCACTTCCGAGCGCCAACTGGTGGTGTTGGAGCTCTGGGATAATACTGAAAACAGAGGAGCCAGAGGTGTAATTGGAGCAACTTTAAAATCTGTAGTAGTGAGAATGTGGAAAGAGCAGGAGAAATTGCCGTCCGCACAGCAGGGGAACAGCTGACGTTACTGAACCCCAATGACACGGCAGCAAGTGTTGACTGTGCAGACGGCACTTCCGAGCGCCAACTGGCGGTGTTGGAGCTCAGGGATAATACTGAAAACAGAGGAGCCAGAGGTGTAATTGGAGCAACTTTAAAATCTGTAGTAGTGAGAATGTGGACAGAGCAGGAGAAATTGCCGTCCGCACAGCAGGGGAACAGCTGACGTTACTGAACCCCAATGACACGGCAGAAAGTGTTGACTGTGCAGACGGCACTTCCGAGCGCCAACTGGCGGTGTTGGAGCTCAGGGATAATACTGAAAACAGAGGAGCCAGAGGTGTAATTGGAGCAACTTTAAAATCTGTAGTAGTGAGAATGTGGACAGAGCAGGAGAAATTGCCGTCCGCACAGCAGGGGAACAGCTGACGTTACTGAACCCCAATGACACGGTAGCAAGTGTTGACTGTGCAGACGGCACTTCCGAGCACCAACTGGCGGTGTTGGAGCTCAGGGATAATACTGAAAACAGAGGAGCCAGAGGTGTAATTGGAGCAACTTTAAAATATGTAGTAGTGAGAATATGGACAGAGCAGGAGAAATTGCCGCCCGCACAGCAGGGGAACAGCTGACGTTACTGAACCCCAATGACACGGCAGCAAGTGTTGACTGTGCAGTCGGCACTTCCGAGCGCCAACTGGCGGTGTTGGAGCTCAGGGATAATACTGAAAACAGAGGAGCCAGAGGTGTAATTGGAGCAACTTTAAAATCTGTAGTAGTGAGAATGTGGACAGAGCAGGAGAAATTGCCGTCCGCACAGCAGGGGAACAGCTGACGTTACTGAACCCCAATGACACGGCAGCAAGTGTTGACTGTGCAGACGGCACTTCCAAGCGCCAACTGGCGGTGTTGGAGCTCAGGGATAATACTGAAAACAGAGGAGCCAGAGGAGTAATTGGAGCAACTTTAAAATCTGTAGCAGTGAGAATGTGGACAGAGCAGGAGAAATTGCCGTCCGCACAGCAGGGGAACAGCTGACGTTACTGAACCCCAATAACATGGCAGCAAGTGTTGACTGTGCAGACGGCACTTCCGAGCGCCAAATGGCGATGTTGGAGCTCAGGGATAATACTGAAAACAGAGGAGCCAGAGGTGTATTTGGAGGAGGTTTTAAATCAGTAGTACAGTGGATGTGGACAGAGCAGGAGAAATTGCCGTCCGCACAGCAGGGGAACAGCTGACGTTACCGAACCCCAATAACATGGCAGCAAGTGTTGACTGTGCAGACGGCACTTCCTAGCGCCAACTGGCGAGAGTGGACACCCAATAATCAGCCGTGTTGAGAATGTGGGCGATGCGGCGGTCGTTTCTCAGGCACTGCAGCATGAAATCAACCATGTGCTGCAGACTGCCAACTGGCCAAGAAACGCTGTCCTCTGCTTGAGGCGTGATCTCTGCCTGCTCTGCATCACCCCACCCTCGCTCTAGATACTGACTACTAGAGCATTGTGTACCTCCCTCCTCTGGACAGATGTCTTCCTCATTCATTGACTCCTCCTCATCCTCCTCACAAAGTGTCCCCTGCCCAGGCCTTTGTGAGGAACCACGTTGCGCAGACTGTAGAGAAGCAGATGGCATTTGTGACTCCTCATCCTCCACCTCTTCCAAAACCTCGTCCCTTAGTGCGTGCAGTGTTTTTTCAAGCAGGCAGAAGAGGGGTATAGTCATGCTGACTAGTGCATCATCTGCACTCGCCATCCGCGTGGAATAATCGAAGGCACGCAAAACGTGGCAAATGTCCTTCATAGAGGCCCACTCAGTGGTGGTGATGTGTGAACGGCGCGCACTGCGACTTGTTTGCGCCTGCTGCAGCTGGTACTCCATTACTGCTGCCTGCTGCTCACACAACCTCTCCAACATATGTAACGTTGAATTCCACCTGGTGGGTAGGTCACATATGATGCGATGTTCCGGAAGACGTAATCGGCGCTGCAGAGCTGCAATGCGTGATCTTGCATTGCTGGAACGCCGCAAGTGAGCGCACTCTATACGGACCTTGTGAAGCAGTGCATCAAGATCCGGATAGTCCCTCAAAAAACTCTGCACGACCAAGTTGAGCACATGTGCCAGACATGGGATGTGAGTGAGGTTGCCTAGGCCCAGAGCTGCCACCAGATTTCGGCCATTGTCACACACTACCATGCCTGGCTGGAGATTCGCTGGCACAAACCACATGTCGCTCTGCTGCTTGATGGCATTCCAGAGCTCCTGCGCTGTGTGGCTTCGATTCCCCAAAGAAATTAATTTTAATACGGCCTGTTGACGTTTGGCCACGGCTGTGCTCATATTGGTCACCATAACAGGTAACCGTTCACGGGTCGATGTGGAGGTAGACCGTGACGGCTCCTGCAGCGCTGATTCAGAGGAACTGGAGTATGAGGAGAAGTCAATGTGTACAGACTGGATTCCTGCAATCCTTGGAGTTGGCAGAACACGTACAGCGCCACTCTCAAGATCTGTACCCGGCTCCACAACATTTACCCAATGGGCAGTGAGGGAAAGGTATCGTCCATGTCCATGCTTACTGGTCCACGCATCGGTGGTCAGGTGGACCTTGCTACTGACAGCGTTTTGTAGCGCATGTTTAATTTTTCCCTCCACATGATGTTGCAGGGCAGGGACGGCTTGCCTGCTGAAATAAAATTGGCTGGGCACGTTGTATTATGGGACTGCCAATGCCATAAAGTTACGGAATGTGTCTGTCTCCACCAGCCTGAATGATAGCATTTCAAGGGCCAGTAGTTTAGCAATGCCAGCATTCAGAGCCTGTGCTCGGGGGTGGTTTGCCGAGTATGGGCGCCTTTTCTCCCATGCCTGTGCTAACGATGGCTATAGACTGGCCTGGGAGTGTGAGGATGACTGGGAAAGTGGTGCTGTGGGTGGAATTACACTGTGTCTCTGTACAACAGTGCCAGAGATTCTTCCATGGCGATCCTGTGAGGAAGCCGAACCAGCTGTGTATGAGCTGGAGGAAGAGGCTACAACACGAGCTGAAGAGGTGGTAGGTGGCGCTGTAGGTTGGCCTAGGTCTTCAGTGTGTTTTTGTAACTCCACAACGTGCTTGGTCCGCACATGTTTCCACATATTTGTGGTATTGAGGTTGCTGACACTTTTCCCTCTTTTCACCTTCTGATTACACAGCTTGCATTTGACAAAGCAAATGTCATCTGCAACTGTGTCAAAAAAAGACCAGGCACTGCAAGTCTTGGGAGCGCCCGCTTTGGATTTTGGAAGAGCCATGCTCCTAATGGGTGCCGAAGTGGAGGCTACAGGCAACCAAGTCTGCCCCCTCCCTCTCCCTCCTTTTTGGGCTGTTCGGGGAATCTCTTCCTCAGAGCTGCTCCCACCACCTTCCTGTCCTTCACGCCATGATGGGTCAAGGACCTCATCATCTACACCACCCTCTTCAAACAACTGCTTCTCCTGGGTAGTCTCGACAGCACAGTACGCACCAGAAAGTGGCACCTGAGTCTCATCATCAGATGCGTACTGAGGTGTGCTGCTGACCATAGGCACTGGCCCACCCGCCTCTTCAGATTCAGAGAGACAAAACGGTTGCGCATCACTGCATGCTACCTCTTCTTCAAATTCTCGAATTCTGCTTGGCTGGCCCCCTCTTTCCAAGCCAAGAGATTCAGAGAACAGAAGTAGAGATGGCTCCTGTCCAGGGCTCTCTGACTGCCTGGGCAATTTGGCAGGTGGTGAAGAGACAGATGGGTGCTCTTCAGTGCTCAGGACCTGAGAGGATCTGGAACTAATTGAAGTCGATGCGTTAGCTGCCATCCATCCGACAACGGCTTCAATTTGGTCCTCCCGCAGCAGTGGGGTACGGCTAGCTCCTACAAAGCTGCGCATAAAGGACTGTTCCCTGGTAAAACTGGGGGATGCTGAGTCACTGGTGCCCGCAGCAGGCACAGTATCCCCACGTCTTCTCCCTGCAGGCACAGAATCCTCACGTCCTCTCCCTGCAGAAACTCCACGCCCACGCCCAGGCCCACATGCCTTACTCCCTGCCTTCTTCATCTTGGTAGACTGATAAAGATAGGCAGAAAAGTACTAAGGGCTTAGTGTGCTTATTCCTGAACAGCTGCTAACAGGTATAAGAAACACTAATTTTATAAAGTGTGGACTAGACTTTAATATGAGCTAATGTGGCCTACACAACCGTAAAGTGGAGTGTTTGGTGAACTTTATTTAGTTTTTTTTTGTCACAAAAAGACACTGGATGTGCCTAAAGATGTAATAACGATAGTATCACAAACTTTTTGTAGCTATTACAATGTAGGAAGGTAACCTACAATGCAATAGATGAGGCTGCAAAAAATAGGCTAATACTAATCTGGCTGGGGCTGCAGGGCCCAATGCTGCAGAAAGGCTCCTCTAACTACTCCTATATAGTGTGTTTGGAACCAATTTAGCTGAATACGGATGGAACCACCACACTAATAGGAGAAATCAGGAAAAATTATGAATTGGCAAAAAAGGACAATGTATGAGGCAGTGACACACACTGAGTGCACTACAACCAGACGTGGTTGAAGCACACACTACAGGGTGAGCTGCACTCACACACCAGACCTTGCAGACAGCGGTGAACAGTACAGATGCAGAGCACTGTGCACTAGCGCTGCAAGACCAAAAAAAATTCTCTATCTACTCCTATATAGTGTGTTTGGAACCAATTTAGCTGAATACGGATGGAACCACCACACTAATAGGAGATATCAGGAAAAATTATGAATTGGCAAAAAAGGACAATGTATGAGGCAGTGACACACACTGAGTGCACTACAACCAGACGTGGTTGAAGCACACACTACAGGGTGAGCTGCACTCACACACACAGACCTTGCAGAAAGCGGTGAACAGCACAGAGAACTGTGCACTAGCACTGCAAGGCACAGCGATTTATAAAGTGGCTTGGGTAAAGCAGAATAGACCAAATAGGTAGCTAAAACTGTCCCTCAGAACAACAGCATCCTATCCCTAACTGAATTCACAGCAGAGTGAGCTCAAAATGGCGGCGGTGGCTTTTATAGTGCATCATGACATCATTTCAGCAGCCAATCACAGCCATGCCATTAGTTAAGATGCCTACATGCCTAACAGGATGTGCCCACACTTCTTAGGATCCTCATTGGCTGAATAAAATGAAAATGGCTCATTGCATTATGGGAACTTCCGATTCCGGTATACGATATTGCAAAAGTATCGGAATTAAGTATCGGAATTCCGATACCGCGAATATCGGCCGATACATGATATTTCAGTATCGGAATGCTCAACACTAGTCACTATATGTTAGATTTTAAACCCCCGTTTTTTATTTTTATAGTGTATGCACCTTGATTTATTCATATGAATTAGTCATTTTACTTTATTTATGTTTATTAATTATAATCTTTATATATTTATTACATTGTATGGACTTTATCACTTCTACACTATATGAACTATCATGGTCTATATTATTATTAATATTTAACAGCCTTTGGCTCAATCTCAAGCCATGGCGACTAGATCGATGAATGCTCTGTAGGAAGATCAATCTTGTTCATGCCAACATAAGTCTACAATGGTCTTCTCCACCATTATCTTGATAGTATCATGCCATCGGGTTGCTAGTCTACCTCTTCGCCTTGTTCCTTCTATTTTTCCCACCATGATGTCCTTCTCCAGTAATTGCTCTCTTCCAATGATGTGTCCAAAGTAGGCAAGTCATAGCTTGGTGTTCCTTGCTGCGAGTGATGTCTGGCTTGATTTGTTTCAAAATTGATTTGTTTGTTCTTCGTGCCATCCATGGTATTGATAGCATCCTTCTCCAGCATCTTATATGATTGTGTCCATAATGTCCCCATAATGTCCCCATAATTTCCCAAACTATGACATTACAATACTATTTACCCCACCCATTGAACTCCATAAAAAATGCCAAAATTGCTTTTTTATGCAACTTTATCTCATCAAAGATGGAATAAAAACCAAAAATAATATTTATATATATATATATATATATATATATATATATATATATATATATATATATATAAAGAAAGCGCAGCAGCACTCCATTATGGCCAAGATACATAAAGACAATAAAACCATTTAATTTAAACTGTGTTATTACTCAATAAGCTTTACTTACAAAAAATGGAGGTTCTTAGCGCATAAATTGGCCAATTCATGTGTGCCCATCAACCGCTGCAAGGTGACCTCCCATCTGATGGGTACTACTCTGCCTACATGCCTCTCTTGGGCTACAAGCCTATAACTCTGGACAGAACATTTCACTTCTGGGCTGAAACACCTACAATTTAAATGGGCTGGTAGAATAGAATATACATCACCTGCTGGTTAAATGGGGGGAGTGCAAGGTCAAACAGGAGGCAGTTCCCACCTCCTATAGTAATATGTCAAAAAAACTGACCAGCACATCCCAAATGTGAACAGGTGCAAGCTGCAGAAACTGCATAAGATATATAAAAAGAAAGCGCAGCAGCACTCCATTATGGCCAAGATACATAAAGACAATAAAATCATTTAATTTAAACTTTTAATTTATAATATTTTGTGATTTCTTACATATTTTAGTCCACTCTTGTAATCTACATTTGAAGTATGTCACTATATGTTAGATTTTAAACCCCCCTTTTTTATTTTTATAGTGTATGCACCTTGATTTATTCATATGAATTAGTCATTTTACTTTATTTATGTTTATTAATTATAATTTATATATTTATTACATTGTATGGACTTTATCACTTCTACACTATATGAACTATCATGGTCTATATTATTATTAATATTTAACAGCCTTTGGCTCAATCTCAAGCCATGGCGACTAGATCGATGAATGCTCTGTAGGAAGATCAATCTTGTTCATGCCAACATAGGTCTACAATGGTCTTCTCCACCATTATCTTGATAGTATCATGCCATCGAGTTGCTAGTCTACCTCTTCGCCTTGTTCCTTCTATTTTTCCCACCATGATGTCCTTCTCCAGTAATTGCTCTCTTCCAATGATGTGTCCAAAGTAGGCAAGTCATAGCTTGGTGATCCTTGCTGCGAGTGATGTCTGGCTTGATTTGTTTCAAAATTGATTTGTTTGTTCTTCTTGCCATCCATGGTATTGATAGCATCCTTCTCCAGCATCTTATATGATTGTGTCCATAATGTCCCCATAATTTCCCAAACTATGACATTACAATACTATTTACCCCACCCATTGAACTCCATAAAAAAATGCCAAAATTGCTTTTTTATGCAACTTTATCTCATCAAAGATGGAATAAAAACCAAAAATAATATTTATATATATATATATATATATATATGTATATATATATATATACACTGCTCAAAAAAATAAAGGGAACACTCAAACAACACATCCTAGATCTGAATGAATGAAATATTCACATTGAATACTTTGTTCTGTACAAAGTTGAATGTGCTGACAACAAAATCACACAAAAATCATCAATGGAAATCAAATTTATTAACCAATGGAGGCGTGGATTTGGAGTCACCCCCAAAATTAAAGTGGAAACACACACTACAGGCTGATCCAACTTTGATGTCCTTAAAACAAGTCAAAATGAGGCTCAGTATTGTGTGTGGCCTCCACGTGCCTGTATGACCTCCCTACAATGCCTGGGCATGCTCCTGATGAGGTTGCGGATGGTCTCCTGTGGGATCTCCTCCCAGACCTGGACTAAAGCATCCGACAACTCCTGGACAGTCTGTGGTGCAATGTGACGTTGGTGGATGGAGCGAGACATGATTTCCCAGATGTGCTCAATCGGATTCAGGTCTGGGGAATGGGCGGGCCAGTCCATAGCTTCACTACCTTCATCTCGCAGGAACTGCTGACACACTCCAGCCACATGAGGTCTGGCATTGTCCTGCATTAGGAGGAACCCAGGGCCAACCGCACCAGCATATGGTCTCACAGGGGATCTGAGGATCTCATCTCGGTACCTAATGGCAGTCAGGCTACCTCTGGCGAGCACATGGAGGGCTGTATGGCACTCCAAAGAAATGCCACCCCACACCATTACTGACCCACTGCCAAACCGGTCATGCTGAAGGATGTTACAGGCAGCATATCACTCTCCATGGCGTCTCCAGACTCTGTCACGTCTGTCACATGTGCTCAGTGTGATCCTGCTTTCATCTGTGAAGAGCACAGGGCACCAGTGTCGACTTTGCCAATTCTGGTGTTATGTGGCAAATGCCAAGCGTCCTGTACGGTTTTGGGCTGTGAGCACAACCCTCATCGATGGACGTCAGGCCCTCATACCACCCTAATGGAGTCGGTTTCTAATTGTTTGTGCAGACACATGCACATTTGTGGCCGGCTGGAGGTCATTTTGCAGGGCTCTGGCAGTGCTCCTCCTGTTCCTTCTTGCACAAAGGCGGAGGTAGCGGTCATGCTGCTGGGTTGCTGCCCTCCTACGGCCCCCTCCATGTCTCTTGGTGTACTGGCCTGTCTACTCCAGCCTCTGGACACTACTCTGACTGACACAGCAAGCCTTGCCACAGCTCGCATTGATGTGCCATCCTGGATGAGCTGCACTACCTGAGCAACTTCTGTGGGTTGTAGAGTCCGTCTCATGCTACCACAACCAACATTCAAAAGTGACCAAAACATCAGCCAGAAAGCATTGGTAGTGAGATGTGGTCTGTGGTCCCTACCTGCATAACCACTCCTTTATTGAGGGTGTCTTGATAATTGACAATAATTTCCATCATTTGTCTACATTTGCACAACAGCATGTGAAATTGATCAATTGTCAATCAGTGTTGCTTCCTAAGTGGACAGTTTGATTTCACAGAAGTTTGATCCACTTGGAGTTATATTCTGTTGTTTAAGTGTTCCCTTTATTTTTTTGAGCAGTGTGTGTATATATATATATATATATATATATATATATATATAATATATATATATATATATATACATAGTAAAAATGAATAATACTTTATAAATTTAGTATATTGTTAATCGTACTGACACACAGAGTAAGGCTGGGGTTCCACTAGCGTATAACATCCAATGCAAGAGCATCTGATGTGATATGCTAATGACACTCGGCTCCTGCTCTGCTGTGAGCGTGAGCCGAGCATCAGTGCTCTGTGCTCAGATCCTCTCACATGAGAGAATGGCAACACAGCAGTGGAAGAGACAGATAAAGTAATTTCTCCATCTCCTCTGTTGCTGGCATCTGCAGGAATCGCACTACAATTGGGTGTTCTCTGTTTGCAGTGCAATGTTTTATACACCCCCATAGACTTATATGGGTGGGTGCAATCCAATTAGCTATTCACTGCATGCCGAATCGGCATGAGAAAATAATCGCAGATGTGAGCTGCACTATAGGGCAACACTGGGGTGAGTGGCCGATTGCATCGCAAGTGGGAGTGAGCCCTAAAGATAACAAGTCACTTATACCACAAAGTCAACACTGTAACAAAATCAACACTGTAAAAAATAAACTGTAACTGGAAAAATAGAACATTTTCACAGTTTGATATCGGCTACACATTAAATTTTGTAAGACAATTTTGAGGTCAAAATATTACTGCCTCTTATGTAAATGAATATGAAGTATTTTTTCCAAAATGGGGTAATTTCTGGGGATTTCCTATGTGCAAATACGTCAGGGGCTCTGCAAATGCAATATGGCAACAGAAAACTATCTTAACATAATTTGCGCTCCATATAGCGCTCTTTTCATTCTGAACATTGCCATGTGCCCAAACCGTGGTGTAATACCCTATATAGAGTATTACCATTAGTGTTGAGCCACCCCGTAGTGTTCGAGTTCGGTTCGGTTCGTCGAACACCCGTATGTTCGCCGAACTGTACGTCGAACTGTTCGTCGAATACCTTCGAACACCGTTAAAACCAATGGCAGGCAAACAAAAACACATAGAAACACATAGAAAACACATAGAAAACACTTCAAAGGTGTCCAAAAGCTGACAAACTGCTCAGAAGACACAACT
Organism: Phyllobates terribilis; assembly: GCF_046119375.1. NCBI lineage: Eukaryota > Metazoa > Chordata > Amphibia > Anura > Dendrobatidae > Phyllobates > Phyllobates terribilis. Next base: position 51,879,874 of record NW_027362773.1, read on the forward strand.
AACACAAGGAAAAGTGACAAGTACATATAGTCATGCGAAAAGAGGTGGAGGAGTAAAAGGAGGGGGAGACACAGATATAGGCATGTCATGCCCTTCTAAAACCAAAAAAGTGCCAAGCCGACACGGCCAGTCCGTTCCTGCCCGTGCGACCTCCGTGTCGCCGGGTTTGTGCCAGAGCTGCGGTGGACCCTGACGGCCAGCCCCCCTCTCCCAATACTGGTGCCTGTCCGCTGGTGGGTCGAGCGAGCCCCCCTGCGGTGGAGGCAGGACTAAGCTTTTTAATTTAAATTGTCTCTCTAATTTGAATGAGTACACTTTAAATCCTTTTACAAGGATCTATTGGAGGGCAAGTCTGATGCCAGCAGCCGCGGGAATTCCAGCTCCAGTAGCGTCCACTAAAACTGCTGCAGTTAAAAAGCTTTTATAAGGATCGAGCTTGGCGGTCCACCGCAAGGCGTCCTACCGCCAGTCCCTGCCCCTTTGCCTTGGAGTGCCTCCCGATGCTCTACACTGAGTGTCCCGGGTGCCCGAAGCGTTTCCTTTGAAAAAATTAAGTGTCCAAACTACAGGTGGTGTAGCTTGCTTAACGTCTGGGATAATCCGCTGACTAGCAGACACTGCTACTAGGCACAAAATATTTCCTGGGCTAGATGCAGTTAAAAGTTTGTAATTAGATACTCTCGTTGGATGCTGAGAAAGCATTCCATAGAGTCTCCTGGCACGCCATATATTATTCTCTTAAAAAGCTTGGGGTAGGGGTCTAGGAGACCCTTTTATAGGCAAAATCACGGCCCTGTATCACAATACGTCACCTAGGCTGAAGATAAATGGAACATTTTCATCACCTTTCATAATCACCAATGGGACAAGGCAGGGATGTCCTCTGTCCCCTCTCTTATACATCCTAGTGACGGAGCACCTGCTCTCATCAATTCGCCATAGCCCCAATATTAGGTGGATTGAGGTGGGAGGCACCGAGTACAAGTGCTCTGCATTTGCTGATGATGTCCTAGTATATATCACTCAATCACATATATCCATCCCTGCTGTTATGGCTGAAATAGATCACTTTGTTACATGGTCAAATTTTAAAATCAATGCAGCGAAGTCTGAGGCCCTCGATGTTTCCCTCCCCAAATCCATACAGGATTCCATCCAGTCCAACTTTCCCTTTGCCTGGCCCTCACAGGGTATCAAATACTTAGGAATTTGTATTCATAGAGACCTTTCCCGTCTATGTTATCATAATTTTGGGCCCTTTATTGAACAACTCCATACAGACCACGGTTGGCAAGTTAGAACTGTAAGATTCACTACATGAACCACTGGTGTTTTGTGGAAAAGCACATGTACACTGTGTTCCAAATTATTATGCAAAAAGTGTTTAGGAGTGATAAGGGAAGAATTTTTTTGTTTGTCAGTTAAACTCATTGATGGTCATGTTTGTCAGGGCTCTTTATATTACTGTAAGCAATTGCAGACACCTGTGCTAATTAGTTTGGCAGGTGTGTCCAATGAAAGGAAAGACTACTTAAGAAGGCTGTCCCACATTATTAAGCAGCCTACATTTTCTGCCAAAATGGGAAAGAAAAAGGATGTGTCGGCTGCTGAGAAGCAACAAATTGTGGAGTGTTTTGGTCAAGGCATGACTACAATCAACATTGCCAAGACACTTCATCCTGATCATCACACAATCAAGAAGTATGTAGCTGATTCACAGTACACACGTGTGCGTGCTGATTAGGGAAAATTGAGGACTCTTTCCTACAGGCAATTACATCAGGTTAAAAGAGCAGCGGCAAAAAAGCCTTGTCATAGCAGCAGACAATTTTTGATGCTGCTGGTGCCTCCAACGTCCCCCGAACAACAAGATGCAGGGTCCTTCAGACGTTTGCAGCTGTGCGTAAGCCATCCTGTCGACCTCCTCTATCCACTGTACACAAGCAGAGATGGCTCCAGTGGGCCAAACAATACATGAAGACTGACTTCAAAACTGTTTTGTTCACCGATGAGTGCCGTGCAACACTCGATGGTCCAGATGGATGGAGTGGAGGATGGCTGGTTGATGGACACCCCATGCAAACACGGCTACAGCGCCAACAAGGAGGAGGTGGAGTAATGTTTTGGGCTGGAATCATGGGGAGAGAGATTGTCGGCCCCTTTAGGATCCCTGAAGGGGTAAAGATGAACTCCATAATGTATGTGGAGTTTCTCAAACAGCACTTCCTGCCATGGTTCAAGAAGAAGAACCGTGTATTCCGCAGCAAGATCATTTTCATGCATGATAATGCACCGTCTCATGCTGCACATAACACATCTGCATCTCTGACTGATATGAGCATAAAAGGGGACAAACTTATGGTGTGACCCCCATGCTCCCCTGACCTCAACCCCATTGAGAACCTCTGGAGCATCATCAAAAGGAGTGTCTATGATGGCAGGAGGCAGTTCACATCTAAGCAACAGCTCCGGGAGGGTATTCTGTCCTCATGCAAAACAATTGAAGCAGAAACCATCCAAAACCTGACAAATTCAATGAACGAGAGAGTTCAGAAGCTCCTTTCGAACAAGGGGTCCTATGTGCAAATGTAACATCACCTAGAATAAAGTTTTGAGTTGAAAATTGTTTGATTTCAGTTTCTAATAACCTGCTAATGCTTATAATTTCAAAAATGACAATTTTTTTGTTCTTTATTAAAATGAAAAGGTTGATCGAAGAGTGTTGGGGATCAAAGAGTGTGGCAACCCAGTAGTCAGTATTATTTCGAATTCTGACAATCTGAGGGTCATGTTGCAGGTAGTGCAGCAAGAAGGCACTCATGTGTCTTGCGCATCTAGGAGCCCCAAAATTATTTTCCGGGCTAGATGCAGCTAAAAATTATTATTAATTTGAAAGCTGGTGGAGCTTAGTATAGATGGCCTAATAGAATCAGTACTGCAGTACTGCAAACTGCTACAAGGCCCAAATTATTTTCCAGCCAAGATACAGATAAACATGATTAGTCATTTTAAATCTGGTGGAGTTTAGTATAGATGGCCTAATAGAATCAGTACTGCACACTGCTACAAGGCCCAAATAATTTTCCAGCCAAGATACAGATAAACATGATTAGTAATTTTAAATCTGGTGGAGTTTAGTATAGATGGCCTAATAGAATCAGTACTGCAAACTGCTACAAGGCCCAAATTTTTTTCCAGCCAAGATACAGATAAACATGATTAGTAATTTGAAATCTGGTGGAGTTTAGTATAGATGGCCTAAAAGAATCAGTACGGCACACTGCTACAAGGCCCAAATTATTTTTCAGCCAAGATACAGATAAACATGATAAGTAATTTTAAATCTGGTGGAGTTTAGTATACATAGCCTAATAGAATCAGTACTGCGCACTGCTACAAGGCCCAAATTATTTTCTAGCCAAGATACAGATAAGCATGAATAGTAATTTGAAAGCTTAAAACGGTTGGTGAGGTGATTTTAACAAATCATCAAGCTTTTACTCTCCCCAGGATGACACAGGGGTAGAAAAGTCATTTCGGATCCATGATTTGTTCATCTTTATGAAAGTGAGTCTGTCTACATTATCAGTGGAGAGCCGCGTGCGCTCATCTGTCAGCACACCACCTGCAGCGCTGAACACACGTTCAGACAGAACACTGGCTGCGGGGCATGACAAGATCTCCAAGGCGTAAGTGGCGAGCTCCGGCCATTTATCCAGATTGGAAGCCCAAAAAGAGGAAGGGTCCAGAGACACAGTCATGGCTTCAATGTTTACTTGGAGATACTCCTGTACCATCGTCTCTAGGCGTTGACTATGTGTCAGACTTCTTGTCTCCTGTGGCCTTGCAAAGGATGGGCTAAAAAAGTGGTGAAATGATTCCGCAAAATTGATGTTATCAGCAGATACTGTGTTTCTGTTACGTTTTAAGTGCTGAACACTCGACGGTCCCACGGTTGGCAAGTTGGAACTGTGAGATTCACTACGTGCACCACTAGTGTTTTGGGGAAAAGCACATGTAAGATTCTGCAACAGTCTCTGCTGATACTCCTGCATGCATGCATCTCTTTCTATGGCAGGAATAATTTCTGCAAATTTACTTTTGTACCGGGGATCTAACAGTGTGGCAACCCAGTAGTCAGGATTATTTCTAATTCTCACAATTCGAGGGTCATGTTGCAGGTAGTGCAGCAAGAAGGCACTCGTGTCTTGCGCATCCAGGAGCACCAAGTCCCTGTTGTGTTGGTGGCGAGGTAACAATCATGCTTCCTTCCTCTGCCCTCTCCCTCCAACCTCGCACAACAGAAATGTGATCAAGGTCTCCCTCATCTGATGAGTCTTCTATCAGTTCGTCCTCCACTTCTTCCTGGGCTACTGCACCTTCCTCACTAGTTTGGCTGCTACAATGTGCCCTGGTAAAACCATCTCCCCCACCCTCACATGCCTGCCGCCTTGGTGCTGCCAACCGTCTGGACCTTGCAGATGTTAGCCCTTCCGCATACAACTCCTCCTCCTCTACTTGCTCCACCTACTCTTGTGCCACCAACTGACTCCGAATTCTGTTTAACATGTGCTCCAGCATGTAAATCACCAGTATAGTCATGCTGATAATGGCATCGTCAGCACTAAACATCTTCGTCGCCATTTCAAAACTGTGCAGAAGGGTGCATAGGTCCCTGATCTGAGACCACTTCTCCAGCGTGATTTGCCCCACCTCTGGATCTCGTTGGCCCAGGTTATACGTCAGAACATATTGCACCAGGGCTTGTCGGTACTGTCACAGTCGCTGCAACATGTGCAGAGTTGAATTCCACCGGGTAGGCACATTGCATTTTAGCCGGTGAAGTGGCAGGCCCAACGACTTCTGTAGAGATGTAAGTCTCTGAGCTGCAGGATGCGAACGGCGGAAGTGAGCACACAGCGACCGTGCCCTCTGCAGAAGGCCATCTAGTCTGGGATAGTGGGCTAAAAATTGATGGACAACCAGGTTCAACACATGAGCCATACAAGGCACGTGTGTGACATTGCCCCGGCGAAGGGCCGCACCCAAGTTTGCGGCATTGTCGCACATGGCCTTCCGTGGTTTCAGGTCCAGTGGAGACATCCATTCATGAAGCTGGTTCTCCAGAGCTGACCACAACTCCTCAGCTGTGTGACTCACATTTCCCAGACATTTCAAAGTAAAAACCGCCTGATGACGTTGAGCCCTGCTGCCAGCATAGTAAGGAGGTGTGCAGGATCCCTTCTGCGCAGTTAGAAAGCTTGTGACATGACCAGACAGGCTTTGAGTGCAGGTGGAGGACGGAGAGGAGGTTGAGGAGGCAGAAGCAGTGGAGGAACTTTGAGATAAAGAGGATTGACGCACAACTCGTGGGGTCGGCAAGACTTGGACAGCAGCCCCTTGTCCTGCTGTCACCATAGTTACCCAGTGCCCAGTCAGCGACATGTAATGCCCCTGTCCATGCCTACTCGTCCAAGTGTCTGTGGTGAAATGCACCCTGTCACACACAGAGTTTCTCAAAGAAGCGGTGATGTTGTGTGCGACATGCTGGTGGAGCACAGGCACACCTTTCTTTGAGAAGTAGTGCCAACTGGGCATCTGGTACTGGGGCACTGCGACGTGCATAAGGTCTTGAAAATCCTCTGTGTCCACCAGGCGGAAAGGCAGCATTTCTGTAGCCAAGATCTTGCAGATGGTGAAATTCAACCTCTTAGCTTTCTCATGGCTAGGAGGAAATGGTCTTTTACTTGTCCACATCTGAGGGAACGAGGGCTGGCTGTTGTGCTTAGACGGGGTTGAGAAGTGTGTTCCCGGCAAACTGCCGGTCTGTGAGGAAGATGCAGGCGGACATGTTAGGTTGCCTTGATCCAAAGGTGGTGCTATCAATGTCGGACAGCGCTGAACACCAGCTGGTGTTTCCACCTCCAAAGAAAATGATGACCTGCCAATCTCGCTGGCTGTTGTGGGTAAAGAGGTGGCAGGTCTGCGTCCCAAAACAGGTGTGACTGCTGTCCCTCCAGTCACAGAGGATGAAGAGGCCGCGGATGCACAAGATGTGGCAGACGGTGGTTGGCCCGGCCGGCTAGGCCGCATTGTAGCACAGTGAGCTTCCCACTGCAACTTATGCTTCATATCCATGTGCCGGTTCATGCATGAAGTACTCAAACTATGTATTTTTTGGCCTCTACTTAGCTTTTGCTGACAAATGTTACAGATAACATGAGTTGGGTCATCCTTATCGATCTGAAAAAATGCCCAGGCTATGCAAGGCTTAGCACCCATGCGACCTGAAGAGCCACCACGACTTGTGGTCAGAGGCAGAGTTGTGTTTGAGGATGCAGTTGCTGACGTGCTTCCAGTACTACGTCTCTGTCCAGGAAGGAGCAACCTGACCTCATCGTCACTAGCATCCTCCTCCACCTCCCCTGCTGACCTCATCGACTGGCTGACTGTGGGTTGACAGTAAGTGGGATCTCCAACCTCGTCATCATCACCCTGTGTGTTATCACACCCGTCGTCCTCAGAGTCAACCTCTTCCTGCCCTGACAAAAAACTAAAGTTGTCGCTCCAATCAGGTATTTGAGTCTCATCATCGTCTTCCTCATTGTCTTCACCAACAGGAGTTACAGTTTGGGAACGAGGGTCTACATTATGGTCAGAACCTTCTGCGTCTGGTCCTGGATCCGACTCATAAAGATTATGGGAATGAGTGCAGATCATTTCCTCATCTGGATTCACAGAAGCTTTGGAGCCGACCTCTGATTCCCAGGCTATAGTATGAGAAAACAGCTCTGCAGACTCAACCATCTATTCTACCCCATACTCAGACGGGCAGCTGGAGACTTGGGAGCTGTGAGGAAGCAAGTGCGATTGGGGTGACACCTCTGAGGACTGGAGTATTTGTGATGTTGAAGTTGAGGTGGAGGAGAGCCCACTTAAAGGAGCACTTGATATCTGTTGAAGCACCTGCTGTTTTTGTGCCTCATCTGGAATTTGTAGCGATTGGCGTGGCCGTAAGAAAGGGATCGTATCACATTGTCCGCTAAAAGAAGTAGACATCTTAGTTTGGCTGGAAGATGGTCTTTCTTCTGCAGATGTTACTGTTGCTTTAACACCTACCCCATGGACACAACCTTTTTTTCCCTTCCCAACACGCCTATTCCCCTTTCCACCAGCAGCAGGCCTTTTTCCACTCATTTTGGTGGTTAACTAATTGACAACTCTGGAGTTGTTAGCACAAAAAACAATGGATGGGAACCGAGCAGAGCTGAGTGGCCAAACTGTGGTATTAGCCCAAAAGTATTGGCTGGGTTTGATGCAGTAAAACAATTTTATTACATACACAGGTGGAGGAGGTTAGCATAGATGGACTAATAGAACAAGTCCCACACACTGCTACAAGCCCAAGCCCAAATATTTTTTCAGAGCTAGATGCAGATAAAAATTATTTTGAATTTGCAACCTGGTGGAGGTTAGTATAGATGGACTAATAGAACAAGTCCCACACACTGCTACAAGCCCAAGCCCAAATATTTTTTCAGAGCTAGATGCAGATAAAAATTATTTTGAATTTGCAACCTGGTGGAGGTTAGTGTAGATGGACTAATAGAACAAGTCCCACACACTGCTACAAGCACAAGCCCAAATATTTTTTCAGAGCTAGATGCAGATAAAAATTATTTTGAATTTGCAACCTGGTAGAGGTTAGTATAGATGGACTAATAGAATGATGCTATGCCCAAAAGGTTTTACTTGGCTAAGTGAGGTAAAAAAATTTGTATTCTATACACAGGTGGTGTAGCTTGCAACACAGGTAGGCTACTTCACTGACTAACACACACTGCAAGAGGCCAAAAAGGATTTGCTTAGCTAGATTTAGCCAAATGCTGTGAAAAAAACTTGCACAGCACTGTCACAGACCTGCCTGGCAAAAAGTCAGAGGAACTGATGTAACCTAGCCCTCAAAAGGAATGCAATTACAATTAGTCTTTACTCCCAACCTATCTATTTAAGAGCACAGAGTTGCCTGATTAAAGTCGTAGGAAGTGATGTAACCTAGTCCTCAAAAGGACTGCAATCACAACTATTCCCTACTCCCAAGCTATCTGTAGATTTGTGCGAAAATTGGCTTGAAATTGACACTCAAAGTATAGCAACAGTGGTGCCGTCTAACACGCAGCTGCAGCAGATTGCACCTCCCCACTGTAAATGCGGGAAAGAGAAAAAGAGAAAAAAAAATGGAGATCTTCATTATCTATGCAGAGATCCATCCCCTGCCCCTCCCCCCGCCCCGCTGTACACTCAAACTGCGTATTAACATTAATTTTCAGCATTACTGAGAAAAAATCCAGCTATGATTTTGGTGCGCGAACAGTTATTGAACATAACCTCGAACAGCCGAATTATTTCAAATTGTTCGTGTACGCTGAACGGCTCGAACACCGCCCAAAACAGCTCGAATTTGAGATTGGCGAACAGTTCGAGTCGAACACCGCTCATCTCTAATTACCATACTAGGAAAAAATTGCAAAAAAAAAATTAAGAGGCACAATTTTCTTATAGCCTCTAATGACTGGTGAACCCCTTCACCCCTAGGCAAGTTTCAATTTTTGTTTTTTTTGCTCCCCTTCTTCCAAGATCCATAACTTTTTTATTTTTCCATCCATACAGCCATATGAGGGCTTGTTTTTTTTTGGGGCGACTTGTACTTGTGAATGACATCATTTATTCTAACACATACTGTACTGGAAAACAGGAAAAATATTCCAAGTGCGATGAAATTGCAAAAAAAAAGTGCAATTCCCCAATGTTTTTTTTTTTATTTATAATGTTCAACATATGGTAAAAAATGACCAAGCAATATGATTCCCCAGGTCAGTACGAGAACGCAGATGCAAAACATGTGTAGCTTTTTTTTTCATTTAAGTGGTAAAAAAATTTCTGAAATTTGTTTAAAAAAAATTTGCTGTTGTAGTTATTGTTTGAGACGCACAACGTTCTCATTTTTCAGGATCTGGGGCCGGGTGATAGCTTAATTATTGTGCCCTAAGCTGACATTTTTATTGATACCATTTTGGGGTAGATATAATGTTTTGATCGTCTTTTATTGCATTTTATTTCATTGTCGCGATAATTTATTTTACATGTTGATAGATCAGGTATTTCTGAATGTGGCTGTACCAAATATTTGGGCGGTTTCATTGTTTTATTTTGAATGGAGCAAATGGGGGTAATTTCAACTTTTTTGTTTTTTAAAACTTTTTTTTTACCTTTTATTGTATTTAATAATCCCCTTAATAGACTTAGAAGCTGCAATCATCCAATTGCCTTTGCTTCAGCACTGCTATGTATAGTAAAAATGAGGATCTCCTATGAACGTCAACCACAGGCCAGTGTTCACAGGAGGTTTGTGATGACAGGCACAGGAGTTTTCAGCAGATCCCCAGCTCTCATGACAACCTATTGGCTCCCCACGATTACATGTCAGGGGCGCCAATGGGCGGGATCAATGACGTGATTCCTGTCAGTGATTGACAGTGGCATTTAACTGGTTAACAGTCCCAGGTGGATCTCAGATCCACCCCGGCTGTTAGAGGCACTTAATGGCTGATTAAGTCAGCCATCAAGTGTGGAGAAAAGTGCAGGCTCAGTGTGTGAGCCTGCATCAAAGGCAGGGACATGGCCGATGATGTAAATATACGTTATTGGTTGTGAAGGGGTTAAAGCCCATGCAGTTATGTCTGTGGTCATACGAATCTTCTGTGGATGATGCAATCTTTTGCAATGTGTGAAACAGAAGCAGGCATTTTTTATCACTCAAATCGCAAATTCTTTGAATTCACCAGGGTGAGGACCCGGCCACTTACTAAATACTTTTCAAGCACTGAGCACCCATTTTCGTCGATCTTATTTTTTGTGTTTTGTTAGAAATTTGCTTACTGTGTTTTGTTAGTGATTTGTTTGCTAATCAGTTCAACCTCAGATATCAATTCCATTCAGTGACCTTATCTCAGGGGCCTTGGGTCATTGTTCTCTCATCCAATGGACCCCTTATGTAGATGGAAAGAGTGGACACAGTGGAGCCATCACCACAAGAGGTCTTTCATGCAGTCTCAGTTGAAGGCTCTTTGAATATTCTTCAATGATTTGTTTCAGCTAAAGTAAATGCTTAAGGGGGAGGGTGTTCTCACTTCTGACCTTTGGAGGGGGCTGACCCCAGGGAGGAAAATACATGCACATACATACACATACTTTAGTGAGAAGTTTATGGAAGGACTGCAAAGAGAGAGGGTGGCTTATGGATCGTTGGAGATCAGTTACCGGCTAAGCTGGATAAATGTGCTACAGTTGTGGATATGTTGTTTGGATTTAAACTTTCTTAAAGGACTGTTGCTGCTGGATACTTGTGCTTCCATCATTTTATCTGTCGTGTGGAGGATCATGGACGGTGACTACAGACTATACTGGCTGGTGATACGAAATCTGTGGGCCAACCAAAAGTTGGGAGACAGTGAGTATGGCCTGGCACAAAGTCAGTGGAACTACTGAACCCAGATTGGGAACTTGAGGACTGAAAGAACTGTATTTTGGCCATTTACCTGGAATTTCTTTATTAACATGGATGTGAGTAATAAAATATTGTTGCATCGGTAATGTGCCTAGGTGATTACTTACAACCCACAACCTCAGATCTTCACAACCAGGATCTGTGAATTTCATAAAATTTGACACAAATCAAGTTTGCATCAAGTCAATTCACTCATCCGTATGTGCCATACAGCCAACACAAGAGCAAAACTGAACAGAAAGCACCTACCACAAAACTCTGAGTTTGATACTAGAGATATGTTCTCAGTTAGCTCTCTCTAGTTGGTGACATGAAACCAAAATAATATTATTTAGATGCAAAAATCTGAGCTACTATTTATAGATATATTATTAATTTAATCAGCTACAGCAAGGGTTAACTAGACGATTAATACTTAACCTTTAATAGACTTAGTTAAAATCAATTGTAAAATTAAAATGAATAGAGGAAATAGCCACGGTATATACCCAAATATAAATAAAACCATGTCAGGTCAGGGACCCAGATCTCCCAAATGACAAGCAGGCAGTGGTCGGTCAGGGGTATATGTAGATTGTCCCGACCAGAACAATGTCTACCAGCAGTGTCCAACCAAACTTGGAAGAACAAGAGGAAATCGCAATAAAGAGGAGTACACTGCTATCAAGGAAAAACTATCATTGGTGCTGATGGACTTACACAGCCAGAGTGCCCACAAAATTACACAAATGCATACAGTGCTAGAGAGCTAAGAAAAGGAACATCCTCACCCGTGAGTTGTTGGGCATCTACGGGACCGGCAAGAGTTCTCCAAGAGGGGGGGAGGCAAATCAGAGTCCAGGGATGAGGCATATCTGCCCCAAATATAATTATTAATTATATTAATTATCATTAATATTACTACTACTAATAGTACTAGTAGTAGTATTACTAGTAGTAATATTACTACTACTAATATTACTACTACTTATTAATATTAATACTATTATTTAATCAGCACAGAATTTGGGAGCTGATATAATGATTGGTGGGACTATGAGTGACTTTTCAGTTCTTTTTGAAGCCCATGCATCACTTGGGGTACTAGTGGTGCAGAAAGTGTGACAGCAAAAGTATATAGCTGGGATGTTTCTGTACTTATTATTTTTAAAATATCGTAATCAATTTGTTCCATAACTAGTGTCATACCACTAGTGGTGGCAGACCACGCAGACGCTATGGGGCCATTGAATCAAGAGATGGTGCCAGCGCAGGTCCTGGGCCTCCACTCAGCATCGCATTTTCTACTCCTAGATGCAGATGCAGTTGAAAGTAAAGATAATTCAGGGATCCGTTAGCTTCTTCCCTGTCAATCTCCTTGTCTGTCTAAGCACTAAAGTCTCTGCGAAGTGGGCATAATATCACCATTATAGCATGCCTGCTGTGTAGAACTATGCAGAGCTTCATACTACACACTGCAGAGACTGGAGCAGTGGAGGAATGGGGAGAGGTGAGTATTTTTATTTAAATCAATCAGCACATTGTGGTGGCCATTACACTGTTTGCAGGGCTATGTTGGGACCATTATACAGTTTGGAGGGCTATGTTGAGGCCATTATACCATTTAGAGAGCTATGTGGGGGTCATTATACTTTTTGGAGGGTCATGTGGGGGCAATTATACTGTTTGGAGGGCTATGTTGGGTACATTTATACTGATTGGAAGGTCATATGGGAGCAATTATACTGTTTGGAGGGTTTTGTAAGGGCTAATTATACTGTTTGCATGGCTATGAATGGGGTGATTATACTATTTAGAGGACTACATGGGAGCTATTATACAGTTTGGAGGGCTATATGGTGGCTATTATACTGTTTGGAGGTCTATGTGGGTCCAATATACTGTTTTGAGGGCTTTGTACTTGATCATTACATTGTTTGGAGGGCTACATGAGGGGCGATTATACTGTTTTACGAGCTAGTGGGGATGATTATACTGTATGTGTGCCCTCATACAGTTTGGAGGGTTGTGTGGGGGCCATCATACTGTGTAAAAAGGTGTGGGGGCCATTATACTGTATGGAGTGCCATTATACTATAATGTTAAAGCCGGTATCCCTGCATGGCTCTTCTCCTTTCCCTATCCAGGGACGTCGACATACCACCCAGTCAGCGCAGTCACCTCCCTACCTGCTGGGGTCCCTACTGCTTGTGCACGCCACACTTCCTAGCGGCACGCATAGTGTGTGCGCGTACTCCCCCGTTCTTAAAGGGGCAGTAAGTGCACATAGTAAAACACCCCCAGCCAATAGCTGAGCGGCATTTAATATGAGTACACCTGCAAGAAGGCTCCCAGCCAATTGCTGGGAGGCATCTTGTATATAAGGCTCCTTTCCCTATAGGGTGTCACTGAAGCAACAGAATTCATTAGTGTGTAGTTTCTCCTACTAACGAGTTGTTAAGTCCTCTGGTAATTGCGTGGCCAGGGTCCTGAACCTGAACCCCTCTTCCTTATGTTGCCATGTCCTTAACCCGAACCACTGGTCCTTGTGTGGCCAGTCCTGAACCTAAAGTCCCTGGTTCTAGGGTGGCCAGTGCCTAAACCTCGTACCCCGGTATGTTTGTGGCCACTGTAGGGGTCACTGTAGGGGTATCATACTTCGCAAGGGGGTACTGTAAAGTCATCATTTTGTCTTGTGGACCATATTGCAGAGGAATTCACTGTGGTTGTATCATACTGTGATTGGGGGCACTTTTGATGCCATCATACTTTATGGGGCAATAAAAGGGGTATCTTAGTGTGTGGAACACTAAGGGCCTTCCATTGGAACAAAATTGCTTTTTAAGGGCTGAAAAGTTGTGACATATCCTCTTCTGTGACCCCCCATGCATATATATTTATTTTTGTGGGTTATTTTTGTGGGTTATTTTTGTGGGTGGGTGGGCCCAAGTAAGACTTCTGCTATGGGGCATCATGATTTATATATATGCCCCTGTCTATACCTAGGAAATTAAACATTATTTTGGACAGCCGTAAAGATAGGTGTTCCCTGTTTCCCTATATTAAGATCTTTTATTTATGTGATTTGATTACTAAACCATTTTCTTGCTATTTTCAGAAGTGAAGATAATTATAGTTCCTGTAAAACCATTTAGAGATTGTTCTAAAATAGAAAATGTGACTCTAATCTGCTAGCACATTCCATCTTTATACCTTCTAAAAATATGTCCATGTGTTGTGCTTGCAGACTTGAAAGGAGAAGAAAATGTATAAATAAAACTCCTTCATATTGTTGCAAGTTGCCCTAACAGATGATACGAAATTCATCTTTAGTAAGGTCTATTTCAGATACACTTCCACTGCCATATGATGGAGGAAATTCAAATGTTATTATGACATTGTACATGTTATGTGTTTCTTACAAACAGACAAAGATAATCAGATTTTGTTTCTTCTTAGCAATGGTTTCATAGGGATTTGTAAGCTCATTCGACTACTAGCCACTCTTGGGATAGCCCATATAGAAAGGAGCAATGTCATGAAAACCAACAATTATAGTGCAATTTTCCATCAGTGTCTGGTTCATAGTAACATAGTAAAGTAGGTTGAATAAAGACCTACAGTACAGACCAAAAGTTTGGACACACCTTCTCATTTAAAGATTTTTCTGTATTTTCATGACTATGAAAATTGTACATTCACACTGAAGGCATCAAAACTATGAATTAACACATGTGGAATTATATACTTAACAAAAAAGTGTGAAACAACTGAAAATATGTCTTATATTCTAGGTTCTTCAAAGTAGCCACCTTTTGCTTTGATGACTGCTTTGCACACTCTTGGCATTCTCTTGATGAGCTTCAAGAGGTAGTCACCGGAAATGGTTTTCACTTCACAGGTGTGCCCTGTCAGGTTTAATAAGTGGGATTTCTTGCCTTATAAATGGGGTTGGGACCATCAGTTGTGTTGTGCAGAAGTCTGGTGGATACACAGCTGATAGTCCTACTGAATAGACTGTTCGATTTTGTATTATGGCAAGAAAAAAGCAGCTAAGTAAAGAAAAACGAGTGGCCATCATTACTTTAAGAAATGAAGGTCAGTCAGTCCAAAAAATTGGGAAAACTTTGAAAGTGTCCCCAAGTGCAGTTGCAAAAACCATCAAGCGCTACAAAGAAACTGGCTCACATGAGGACCGCCCCAGGAAAGGAAGACCAAGAGCCACCTCTGCTTCTGAGGATAAGTTTATCCGAGTCACCAGCCTCAGAAATCGCAGGTTAACAGCAGCTCAGATTAGAGACCAGGTCAATGCCACACAGAGTCCTAGCAGCAGACACATCTCTACAACAACTGTTAAGAGGAGACTTTGTGCAGCAGGCCTTCATGGTAAAATAGCTGCTAGGAAACCACTGCTAAGGACAGGCAACAAGCAAAAGAGACTTGTTTGGGCTAAAGAACACAAGGAAAGGACATTAGAGCAGTGGAAATCTGTGCTTTGGTCTGATGAGTCCAAATTTGAGATCTTTGGTTCCAACCACCGTGTCTTTGTGCGACGCAGAAAAGGTGAACGGATGGACTCTACATGCCTGGTTCCCACCGTGAAGCATGGACGAGGAGGTGTGATGGTGTGGGGGTGCTTTGCTGGTGACACTGTTGGGGATTTATTCAAAACTGAAGGCATACTGAACCAGCATGGCTACCACAGCATCTTGCAGCGGCATGCTATTCCATCCGGTTTGCGTTTAGTTGGACCACTATTTATTTTTCAACAGGACAATGACCCCAAACACACCTCAAGGCTGTGTAAGGGCTATTTGATCAAGAAGGAGATTGATGAGGTGCTACGCCAGATGACCTGGCCTCCACAGTCACCAGACCTGAACTCAATCGAGATGGTTTGGGGTGAGCTGGACCGCAGAGTGAAGGAAAAAGGGCCAACAAGTGCTAAGCATCTCTGGGAACTCCTTCAAGATTGTTGGAAGACCATTTCCGGTGACTACCTCTTGAAGCTCATCAAGAGAATGCCAAGAGTGTGCAAAGCAGTCATCAAAGCAAAAGGTGGCTACTTTGAAGAACCTAGAATATAAGACATTTTTTCAGTTGTTTCACACTTTTTTGTTAAGTATATAATTCCACATGTGTTAATTTATAGTTTTGATGCCTTCAGTGTGAATGTACAATTTTCATAGTCATGAAAATACAGAAAAATCTTTAAATGAGAAGGTGTGTCCAAACTTTTGGTCTGTACTGTAAGTCCATCCAGTTCAACCTTTCTCCCCCAATTGTACTCCCTACACTAACATACTAACTTGCTGTGACTTGGCCTCACAAATGTATTATTACTAGTGTTGAGCGAGCACTAAAATGCTCGGATGCTCGAAGCTCTGGCCGAGCTCGCCGTGATACTCGGATGCTCGACCCAAGCAACGAGCCCAATGTTAGTCTATGGGAGACCCGAACATTTTTGCGGCGGCACCCCCGGCAGTCATTTAAACGCCTAACAAGTGCCCAAAACGATAGTGACAGTGCTCAAATGACATGGGGACAGCATGGGGATCGCCCGAGGAAGCATTTCTGACCCCCAGGTAACTGCTGTCAACAACGTGGTCAGAGGTATTAAGCCACTTTTAAGGGCTCACAATAAAACGTTCAAAAACGAAACTGAAACTGCTTTCCTGTGAAATATGTTAAGAAAGTTCCTTTCCAGGGTAAAGACTTGTGTATAAGGTAAAATAAATAACCCCACAAAAAAATACTCCTCCACACCTTGGGTTATGTTCACAAGCAGCATTTTGCGTTTTTGCACTTTTGTATTGCTTTCAACCGTGACAAATGCATTCACCGGGAAATGTCATTTTAACATTTTACAACCTTATCTGGCCATGTGCTGTGTGACACATGCATACAGTGCTGAAAATACATGGGAACAGCATGGGGAAGACCCCTGAAAGCATCTCTGACACCCAGGTCACTGCCTAAAAGTGTGCCCATCAGAAGTCATCCTTGCCGCATCAGAAGATGCAGACTTGCAACTATCCCCGTGCAATTTCTTGTCCCAGGGCAGTGTTCAATTGTACCTCCCCCATTCCTTGCAATGCAAGCACAAATACGCAGCCAACCACTCACCCACCCCGAGGTTGCAATACCACACTGCTAGCTTGCACTTGAAATTGGGCCTTTTGGGCATGTGGAGGCGGAATCAGGCCCCCACGTCATGGCTGCGTTGGCGGCCTGGTATCCATACTCAGTCCCCAGCCACCCGGCGGTGGGGTGTCCACACTCGGTTCCCAGCCACCAGGGGGTGGCCGGGTTTCCATACTCGGTCCCCAGCCGCCCAGTGGCCGGGTGTCCGCACACGGTCCCCAGATGCCTGGGGGCAGCCGGGTGTCCATAAACGGTCCCCAGCCGCCCCTATTTCTCCATGGAACATCCCCCCACACACTTTTCTTAACCTGACCTGCTTTAGGGCAGCATTGGATGAGCCCACCAGAGAACCAGACTCCTCCGGTGGGCCCTGGCTTCTCCATCAGGGGAGCTGAGAGTGCCAAGGTGAGGAGCATGATGATGATGATACAAGTTAGCATCTGCTTTGTTTTCTTGGAATGCAAGCGTAAGTGTGCAGCCTGCCACCCACCACCAGGCTGCAATAACATACTGATTGCTTGCTTGCACTTGAAATTGGGCCTTTTAGGCACGTGAAGGAGGAATCTGGACACCACGTCATGGCTGCGTTGGCGGCCTGGAATCCATACTCAGTCCCCAGCCGCCCAGCGGCCGGGTGTCCACACTCGGTCCCCAGCCACCAGAGGGCGGCCGGTTGTCCACACACGGTCCCCAGCTGCCTGGGGGCAGCCGAGTGTCCATAAACGGTCCCCAGCCGCCCCTATTTCTCCGTGGAACATCCCCCCACACACTTTTCTTAGCCTGGCCTGCTTTAGGGCAGCATTGTACGAGCCCACCAGAGAACCAGACTCCTTCGGTGGGCCCTGGCTTCTCCATCAGGGGAGTTGAGAGTGCCAAGGTGAGGAGCATGATGATGATGATGCAAGTTAGCATCTGCTTTGTTTTTTTGGAATGCAAGCGTAAGTGTGCAGCCTGCCACCCACCCCCAGGCTGCAATAACATACTGATTGATTGCTTGCACTTGAAATTGGGCCTTTTAGGCATGTGGAGGCGGAATCTGGACACCACGTCATGGCTGCGTTGGCGGCCTGGAATCCATACTCAGTCCCCAGCCGCCCAGCGGCCGGGTGTCCACACTCGGTCCCCAGCCACCAGAGGGCGGCCGGGTGTCCATACTCGGTCCCCAGCCGCCCAGCGGCCGGGTGTCCACACACGGTCCCCAGCTGCCTGGGGGCAGCCGAGTGTCCATAAACGGTCCCCAGCCGCCCCTATTTCTCCTTGGAACATCCCCCCACACACTTTTCTTAGCCTGGCCTGCTTTAGGGCAGCATTGGACGAACCCACCAGAGAACCAGACTCCTTCGGTGGGCCCTGGCTTCTCCATCAGGGGAGTTGACAGTTCCATGGTGAGGAGCATGATGATGATAGAAGTTGGCATCTGCTTTGTTTTCTTTTAATGCAAGCGAAAGTGTGCAGCCTGCCACCCACCCACCTGCAGGCTGCAATGCCATACTGCTAGCTTGCACTTGAAATGGGGCCTTTTAGTTTGGAGGAGGCCGAAGCTGGCCACTACCTCATGGCTGCTTCGACAGCAAGGTATCCATACTCAGTCCCCAGCAGCCCCTATTTGTCCCGGTGTGCCTTATACATAAGATTAAGCGCGCATACCAAACATTACGTGTGCCCTCCCCAGTGCATTTAGTGGGAAGGACAGCCTATTCCGCTGTAGTGTGTGCATGCCAAACCCCTGTTCATGGTACATGCGAAGATGCCTCCCACCCTGCACCTGTCGTTGCAGACTTGCAACTATCCCCATTCAAGTCCTTGTTCCAGGGCAGGGTTCAATTGTACCTCTCCCATTCCTTGCAATGCAAGTGCAAATATGCAGCCAGCCACCCACCCACCCCCTGGCTGCAATACCATACTGCTTGCTTGCACTTGAAATTGGGCCTTTTAGGCATGTGGAGGCGAAATCTGGCCACCACGTCATGGCTGCGTTGGCGGCCTGGAATCCATACTCAGTCCCCAGCCGCCCGGCGGCCGGGTGTCCACACTCGGTCCCCAGCTGCCCCTATTTCTCCTTGGAACATCCCCCCACACACTTTTCTTAGCCCATCCTGCTTTAGGGCAGCATTGGACGAGCCCACCAGAGATCCAGACTCCTCCAGTGGGCCCTGGTTTCTCCATCAGGGGAGTTGAGAGTGCCAAGGTGAGGACCATGATGATGATGATACAATTTAGCATCTGCTTTGTTTTCTTGGAATGCAAGCGTAAGTGTGCAGCCTGCCACCCACCCACCCCCAGGCTGCAATACCATACTGCTTGCTTGCACTTGAAATTGGGCCTTTTAGGCATGTGGAGGCGGAATCTGGCCACCACGTCATGGCTGCGTTGGTGGCCTGGAATCCATACTCAGTCCCCAGCCGCCCGGCGGCCGGGTGTCCACACACGGTCCCCAGACGCCTGGGGACAGCCAGGTGTCCATAAACGGTCCCCAGCCGCCCATATTTCTCCTTGGAACTTCCCCCCACACACTTTTCTTTGCCCGACCTGCTTTTAGGGCAGCATTGGACGAGCCCACCAGAGAACCAGAATCCTCCGGTGGGCCCTGGCTTCTCCATCAGGGGAGTTGAGAGTGCCAAGGAGAGGACCATGATGATGATGATACAAGTTAGCATCTGCTTTGTTTTCTTGGAATGCAAGCGCATGTATGTAGTAGCGGCTAGGCCTGAGGTGGTCAGCATTTTGGCGCATATGCTACCTCCTCCGAGGATTGCTGGATGTTTTCCTGCTGCTATCCCAGTTCTATGACTCCCGTTAAAACAAAGCTTCAGGTGATAAATGATGGATGAGGTAGTGGCAAAGGAGAAAGAGCAGGAGGAACAGGGACCATTCACATCAATATCAGGCCAGTCAGCCACATATGTCTTGTAGGATATGTTTCTGTAACAAAAAGATTCGGCTACACAGTTGTAGGGCATACAGTGAGTGCAATGCCTACCAAAAATTTTCATGCACTCCATTGCCTCTTGGAAATGACATGGAAGTCAGAGGGCCTTAACTAAACCGTTTTTTCCAATTATAGCAACTGGGTCTCCTGTACACTGTTGGCCTAAGCAGTGAAAGGAAGGCTTTCCAAAAATTATGAGGAACTGCAATGCCCCTTGAAACAGACATGGATTACAGCGTACTAAAAACATTCTACCCATTATTGGGGAGTGGGTCTCCCTTAGTTTTCGCCTTTTCATTGAAAAGCAAAAGCTGACTAAAATTAGGAGGAAATGCAATGCCGGTTCGAAGAGTCGTGGAGGTTAGAGGTAATTAAAAACAACATTTCAATGCCCCTTGGAAGAGCTGTGGAGTTCAGAGTGGCTTAAGAAGACGCTTTTAATGCCCCCTTGAAGAGACATGGAGGTCACAGTAGTTTAACAAGACGGTTTTAATGCCCCTCGGAAAAGTGGTGGAGGTCCCAGTGGCTTAACAAGACGGTTTGAATGCCCCTTGGAAGAGACGTGGAGGTCACAGTAGCTTAACAAGATGCTTTTAATGCCCCTCAGAAGAGAGGTGGAGGTCCCAGTAGCTTAACAAGACGCTTTTAATGCCGCTCAGAAGAGACGTGGAGGTCCCAGTAGCTTAACAAGACGGTTTTAATGCCCCACGGAGAAGTGGTGGAGGTCCCAGTAGCTAAACAAGACGCTTTAATGCCCCTCAGAAGAGACGTGGAGGTCCCAGTAGGTTAACAAGACGCTTTTAATGCCCCTCGGAAAAGTGGTGGAGGTCACAGTAGCTTAACAAGACGCTTTTAATGCCCCTCGGAACAGTGGTGGAGGTCGCAGTAGCTTAACAAGACGCTTTTAATGCCCCTCGGAAAAGTGGTGGAGGTCCCAGTAGCTTAACAAGACGCTTTTAATGTCCCTCAGAAGAGACGTGGAGGTCCCAGTAACTTAACAATACGCTTTTAATGCCCCTCAGAAGAGATGTGGAGGTCCCAATCGCTTAAGAAGACGCTTTTAATGCCCCTCGGTAAAGTGGTGGAGGTCTCAGTAGCTTAACAAGACGCTTTTAATGCCCCTCGGAAAAGTGGCGGAGGTCGCAGTAGCTTACCAAGATGCTTTTAATGCCCCTTACAAGAGCCATACAGTACAGCATCATAAAAACATTATTCCCATAAATGGGGAGTGTGTCTCCCATAGTATTTGTTTATGCCTTCCAAGCAAAAGCTGCCAAAAATTAGGACTGAGGAACTTGCAATGCCCCTTACAAGAGCCATGCAGTACCGCATATTACAAACATTATTCCCATGATTGGGGAGTGGGTCTCCCATAGCATTTGCTTATGCCTTCCAAGCAAAAGCTGCCAAAAATTAGGACGGCGGAACTTGCAATGCCCCTAACAAGAGCCTTGCAGTACAGCATATTACAAACATTATTCCCATGATTGGGGAGTGGGTCTCCCATAGTCTTTGCTTATGCCTTCCAAGCAAAAGCTGCCAAAAATTAGGACGGAGGAACTTACAATGCCCCTTACAAGAGCCATGCAGTACAGCATATAAAAAATATTACACCCATTTTTGGGGAGTGGGTCTCCCACAGTCTTTGCTTATGCCTTCCAAGCAAAAGCTGACAAAAATAAGGACGGAAGAACTTTCAATAATGTTAACACGGACCATGGTCACCCTGGTGGTATAGTGGTGGTGGAGGCTGAGGATAAGGAGAAGAACATATAACAGACGAAATGAGGAAGCGTATACCCATGTGTGGGTGTGAAGCGGTGCATGTGAATACACCTCCCGAAAAAACACAATGGATTTGATTTTGTTACGCTGCTGTAATTTGGTGGTGATGAGAAGTCTGGGCCAATCCTGCCCTTGTTCATTTTGATAAGTATCAGCTTGTCAGCATTATCAGTTGACAGGCAAGTGCACTTATCAGTTATAATTCCCCCAGCAGCACTAAAAACACGCTCCGATAACATGCTAGCGGCAGGGCAGGCCAGGACCTCCAAGGCGTACAGAGCGAGTTCATTCCAAGTGTCCAGCTTGGATACCCAATAAATATAAGGCACAGAGGAATCACGGAGGACGCTGGTATGGTCGGCAAGGTACTCCCTCACCATCTTTTGAAACTTTCCACAACTTGTGAGAGTACCCCGCGCCTCAGGGCCTGTAAGCTGGGCGGGTCTCAGAAAACTGTCGCAGAACGTTGACAGTTTTCCCCTGCCTCTCCTGGATGGCAGGTGCCTCTCTCTCGCTTGTACGCCTTGGTTGGTCAACGAACTGTGACCTCTGCCGCTAGCGTGTTCAGATGGGAATTTTTTTAACAGTTCTGCAGCAAGGGCCTTCTGGTACTGCCCCATTTTTGTAGACCTCTCCACCTCAGGAATAAGAGAGTGAAAGTTCTTCTTGCAGCGCGGGTCTAAAAGTGTCACCAACCAGTAATGACTGTCACAAAACATTTTGACAGTGCGACGGTCATGGTTAAGGCAGCGTAAGATAAAGTCAGCCATGCGTGCCAGACTGGTAATGTGTCCTCCGTGTCCTCACCAAGATGACGACTGACCATGCTCTCCTCCTCCTCCTCCCCCCTGTTCGCAGGCGACCCACACTGAACCGACGGTATGACAGTTGTACAGGCATTACCATCTACAGCGCATGATACAAGCTCCTGTTCTTCCTCCTCCTCCTCCTCCACCTCCTCTCCCTCATTGTCCCCCAGTGTACGCTGGGATGAGACGAGGCTGGGCTGTGTATAATAAACCGCTACGGCTTCTTAATCCATCTCATCATACTCTAAATGCCTCCTCTTTAATTCTCTGCAGAGAGCATTGCAAAAGACAGACAAGTGGAATGCTGACGCTAATGATGGCGTCATCGCCACTCACCATCTGGGTGGACTCCTCAAAGTTTGTCAAGATGGTACAGATGTCAAACATCCAGGTCCACTCCTGAGGTCTTATGTGTGGAGTCTGACCTGAATATCGACGGCCTTGTTTCAGATGGTACTCCACAACTGCTATCTTCTGCTCACATATCCTTTGCATTATGTGGAGGGTAGAGTTCCAACGTGTGGGGACATCACACACTAGTCGGTGTGACGGAAGCTGCAAACACTGCTGCAACACAGCAAGGGCGGCGGAAGCTGTAGCCGTCTTGCGAAAATGAGCTGACAGGTGGCGTACTTTGACGAGCAGAACTGGCAACTCGGGGTACGATTTAAGAAACAGCTGAACCACGAGGTTAAGCACTTGAGCAAGACATGGTACGTGTGTGATCTCGCCTCGCCTCAGAGCCGCCACCAGGTTACGGCCATTGTCACACATGACCATGCTTGGATGTAGGTTCAGCAGTCTCAGCCACAGATCTGCCTGCTCTTTCACAGCTATCCACAACTCACAAGCAGTGTGAGGTTTCTCACCTAAGCTTATGAGTTTCAGAACAGCCTGTTGCCACTTGGCGGAGGCAGTACTGCAGTGTTTCCAGCTTGTAACTGATGTGGTGATATCTGAGGTGGAGGCTGAAAATGAGGAGGAGGAGGTGGATGATGCGCTGTAGCTGTACACTGTGGGGGCAACTCTGACTGACATAGGGCCCGCAATCCTCGGTGTGGTGAGGAAGTGTTCCGTCCCAAGGTCCGACTGGGTCCCGGCTTCCACTATGTTTACCCAGTGTGCCATCAGGGAGATGTTCCATCCCTGGCCACAAGCACCTTTTTACATGTCCGTTGTCAGGTGGACTCTTCCAGTAACTGCGTTGTTGAGGGCGCGGCTGATGTTTTGGGACACGTGCTTGTGTAGTGCGGGGATGGCACACCGGGCAAAATAGTGTCGGCTGGGGACCGAGTACCGAGGGACGGCCACCGCCATAAGGTTGCGGAAGGATTCCGTCTCCACCAGCCTAAAAGGCAGCATTTGCAACGCAAGCAGTCGTGACATGTGCGAATTTAGGACTGTGGCTTGTGGGGCGTTAGCTCTGAATTTCCGCTTTCTTTCACAGGTCTGGGATATGGACAATTGAATGCTGCGGTGGGACGTGGACGTTGATGCTGTTTCTTGAGAAACTGCCATAACAAGTGAAGACTGAGAGGAGGGGGCATCTTTGCATGCAGTATGGACAGGGGATTGCCTTGCACACACAACAGGGGGTTCTATTGCATGCCCAACAGTGGAATAAGCAGTGGTGACACCCGCTGACACTGGTTGTGGACCCTGGGGTTCCGCCCACAATGTGGGGTGCTTTGCTGACATGTGCCTGATCATGCTGGTGGTGGTCAGGCTGGTAGTTTTGTCACCCCTGCTGATGCTGGCATGGCAGGTGGTAAAAATGGTCTTTTTGGGGTTATATGTAGTGTTGAGCCACCCCCGTAGTGTTCGGGTTCGGTTCGGTTCGTCGAACACCGGGATGTTCGAGGAACTGTTCGTCGAACTGTTCGTCGAACACCTTAGAACACCGTCGAACACCGTTAAAACCAATGGCAGGCAAACAAAAACACATAGAAACACATAGAAAACACCTGCAAAGGTGTCCAAAAGCTGACAAACTGCTCAGAAGACACTCTCTTTAAAAAAGCCGGCCGGCAAATTCAGCAGCGGCATACACCGGTACCCGACAATTTAGACAAGAAGGAATAGAGCATCACACATAGATTAGATAGATAGAAACATGTCAGTCACACATATAAGAAGCACAGTGACAGTGTTGGTTACTGCACTTGTCATTTAGTGTAAAGGATTTATTAAAAAAAATATTAGTGTTTTCATGCACCATCTCTTTAAAAAAGCCGGCCGGCAATTCAGCAGCGGTACCCGACAATTTAGAACAGAAAGAATAGAGCTTCACACATAGATTAGATAGATAGAAACATGTCAGTCACATATATAATAAGTACAGTGATAGTGTTGCTTACTGTACTTGTCATTTAGTGTAAAGGATTTATTTAAAAAAATAATAGTGTTTTCATGCACTGTCTCTTTAAAAAAGCCGGCCGGCAATTCAGCAGCGGTACCCGACAATTTAGAACAGAAAGATAGAGCATCACACATAGATTAGATAGATAGAAACATGTCAGTCACATATATATGAAGTACAGTGATAGTGTTGGTTACTGTACTTGTCATTTAGTATTAAAATAAAGGATTTATTATTAAAAAAATTGGCGTGGGGTTCCCCTTAATTTTAGGCTCTAGCGGAGGTTAAGCAGACGGCTGGGGCAGATGTTTGAAGCCTGGGAAGGGGGTAATACCCACGGAGCTTCCCAGGCTACTAATATCAGCCTCCAGCTGAATACATAGCCTTTACTAGCTATTAAATTGGGGGACCCCCCCAAAAAAAATGACGTGGGGTCCCCCCTAATTTAATAGCTAGCAAAGGCTAGGCAGACAGCTGGGGGCTGATATTAATAGCCCAGGAAGGGAGCCATGAATATTGGCCCCCTCCCAGGCTAGAAACACCAGCCGTCAGCCGCCCCAGAAATGGCGCATTCATAGGATGCGCCAATTCTGGCACTTAGCCTCGCTCTTCCACGCTGCCCTGGTGCGGTGGCAGGGGGTAATAGGGTTGGGGTTGATGTCAGCTTATAATGCCAGCTGACATCAAGCCCAGGTTAGTAATGGAGAGGCGTCTATAAGACACCCCCATTACTAACCCCATAGTCAAAGTTAAAAAAAACACAAACACCCAGAATAAAGTCCTTTAATTGAAATAAAGACACAATCCTTTATTGTTCTAAATTAAACCATACTTACCATCACGCCCATTCCAGCTGAAGCCAACGATCTCCTGCAATAAAAGAAAAATAATAAAGCAACCTCATCCTTACCTTTCCATGGTTCCCACGACAGCTTCAGCTCTGCTACATCGAGATGACAGGCTGGACCGCAGCAGAACGCTGCCATCCAGCCTGTCATCCCGCAGACACTGAGAAGCACAGGCTTGCTTGCGCTGCTCAGCGTCTCTCTGTGACGACATCCAGATGAGCCGAGTTCATGTCCAATGAACTCGGCTCACCTCATGCACGTCACTGACAGCGTGGGAAAATTCTCACGCTGAAGCGCTGATTGCAGGAGAATTTTCCCACGCTGTCAGTGACGTGCAGGAGGTGAGCTGAGTTCATTGGACATGAGCTCACCTCATGCACATCACTGACAGCGTGGGAGTATTCTCCTGCACTCAGCACTTCAGCGTGAGAATTTTCCCACGCTGTCAGTGACGTGCATGAGGTGAGCCGAGTTCATTGGACATGACCTCGGCTCATCTGGATGCCGTCACAGCGAGACAGTGAGGAGCGCAAGCAAGCCTGCTCTTCTCAGTGTCTGCGGGATGACAGACTGGATGGCAACGTTCTGCTGCGGTCCAGCCAGTCATCTCGATGTAGCAGAGCTGAAGCTGTCGTGGGAACCATGGAAAGGTAAGGATGAGGTTGGTTTATTATTTTTCTTTTATTGCAGGAGATCGTTGGCTTCAGCTGGAATGGGTGTGATGGTAAGTATGGTTTAATTTAGAACAATAAAGAATTGTCTCTTTATTTCAATTAAAGGACTTTATTCTGGGTGTTGTGTTTTTTTTAAATACTTTACTAGAAATTCATGGCGGTCATGTCTAATACTGGCGTGACCCCATGAATTTTGGGCTTGGGGCCAGCTGATAATACCAAGCTGGCCCTAACCCCTTTATTACCCAGTGAGCCACCGCACCAGGGCCCTGGATGAGTTGGGTACAGCGCCAGAAGATGGCGCTTCTATGAACGCGCCATTTTCCGGGGTGGCTGCGGACTGCAATTTGTAGCGGGGGGGGGCCCAGAAAGCTTGGGCCTCCCTGCGCTGCAGATTCCAGCCCCCAGCTGCCTAGTTGTACCTGGCTGGACACAAAAATAGGGCGAAGCCCCACGTACTTTTTTTTTAATTATTTCATGAAATTCATGAAATAATTAAGAAAAAAAGGCCTTCCCTATATTGTTGTGTCCGGCCAGGTACAAATAGGCAGCTGGTGGTTGGGGGCAGCCCGTTCCTGCCTGCTGTACCTGGCTGGACACAAATATAGTGCGAAGCCCCACTTCAATTTTTTTTAATTATTTCATGAAATTCATGAAATAATTAAGAAAAAAAGGGCTTCCCTATATTGTTGTGTCCGGCCAGGTGCAAATAGGCAGCTGGTGGATGGGGGCAGCCCGTTCCTGCCTGCTGTACCTGGCTGGACACAAATATAGTGCGAAGCCCCACTTCAATTTTTTTTAATTATTTCATGAAATTCATGAAATAATTAAGAAAAAAAGGGCTTCCCTATATTGTTGTGTCCGGCCAGGTACAAATAGGCAGCTGGTGGATGGGGGCAGCCCGTTCCTGCCTGCTGTACCTGGCTGGACACAAATATAGTGCGAAGCCACACTTCAATTTTTTTAAATTATTTCAGGAAATTCATGAAATAATTTAAAAAAAATTGACGTGGGGCTTCGCACTATATTTGTGTCCAGCCAGGTACAGCAGGCAGGAACGGGCTGCCCCCATCCACCAGCTGCCTATTTGTACCTGGCCGGACACAACAATATAGGGAAGCCCTTTTTTCTTAATTATTTCATGAAATAATTTAAAAAAAATTGACGTGGGGCTTCGCACTATATTTGTGTCCAGTCAGGTACAGCAGGCAGGAACGGGCTGCCCCCAACCACCAGCTGCCTATTTGTACCTGGCCGGACACAACAATATAGGGAAGCCCTTTTTTTCTTAATTATTTCATGAAATAATTTAAAGAAAATTGACGTGGGGCTTCGCCCTGTTTTTGTGTCCAGCCAGGTACAACTAGGCAGCTGGGGGCTGGAATCCGCAGCGCAGGGAGGCCCAAGCTTTCTGGGCCACCCCCGCTGCAAATTGCAGTCCGCAGCCACCCCGGAAAATGGCGCGTTCATAGAAGCGCTATCTTCTGGCGCTGTACCCAACTCATCCAGGGCCCTGATGCGGTGGCTCACTGGGTAATAAAGGGGTTAGGGCCAGCTTGGCATTATCAGCTGGCCCTAAGCCCGAAATTCATGGGGTCACGCCAATATTAGACATGACCACCATGAATTTCTAGTAAAGTATTTAAAAAAAACACAACACCCAGAAAAAAGTCCTTTAATTGAAATAAAGACACAATTCTTTATTGTTCTAAATTAAACCATACTTACCATCACGCCCATTCCAGCTGAAGCCAACGATCTCCTGAAATAAAAGAAAAATAATAAAGCAACATCATCCTTACCTTTCCATGGTTCCCATGACAGCTTCAGCTCTGCTACATCGAGATGACAGGCTGGACCGCAGCAGAACGCTGCCATCCTGCCTGTCATCCCGCAGACACTGAGAAGCGCAGGCTTGCTTGCGCTCCACAGTGTCTCTCTGTGAGGGCATCCAGATGAGCCGAGTTAATGTCCAATGAACTCGGCTCACCTCATGCACGTCACTGACAGCGTGGGAAAATTCTCCTGCACTCAGCGCTTCAGCGGGAGAATTCTCACGCTGAAGCGCTGAGTGCAGGAGAATTCTCCCACGCTGTCAGTGACGTGCAGGAGGTGAGCTGAGTTCATTGGACATGAGCTCACCTTATGCACGTCACTGACAGCGTGGGAGAATTCTCCTGCACTCACCGCTTCAGCGTGAGAATTTTCCCACGCTGTCAGTGACGTGCATGAGGTGAGCCGAGTTCATTGGACATGAACTCGGCTCATCTGGATGTCGTCACAGAGAGACGCTGAGCAGCGCAAGTAAGCCTGCGCTTCTCAGTGTCTGCGGGATGAGAGGCTGGATGGCAGCGTTCTGCTGCGGTCCAGCCTGTCATCTCGATGTAGCAGAGCTGAAGCTGTCCTGGGAACCATGGAAAGGTAAGGATGAGGTTGCTTTATTATTTTTCTTTTATTGCAGGAGATCGTTGGCTTCAGCTGGAATGGGCGTGACGGTAAGTATGGTTTAATTTAGAACAATAAAGGATTGTGTCTTTATTTCAATTAAAGGACTTTATTCTGGGTGTTTGTGTTTTTTTTAACTTTGACTATGGGGTTAGTAATGGGGGTGTCTTATAGACGCCTCTCCATTACTAACCTGGGCTTGATGTCAGCTGGCATTATAAGCTGACATCAACCCCAACCCTATTACCCCCTGCCACCGCACCAGGGCAGCGTGGAAGAGCGAGGCTAAGTGCCAGAATTGGCGCATCCTATGGATGCGCCATTTCTGGGGCGGCTGACGGCTGGTGTTTCTAGCCTGGGAGGGGGCCAATATTCATGGCTCCCTTCCTGGGCTACTAATATCAGCCCCCAGCTGTCTGCCTAGCCTTTGCTAGCTATTAAATTAGGGGGGACCCCACGTCATTTTTTTGGGGGGGGTCCTCCATTTTAATAGCTAGTAAAGGCTAGGTATTCAGCTGGGGGCTGATATTAGTAGCCTGGGAAGCTCCGTGGGTATTACCCCCTTCCCAGGCTTCAAACATCTGCCCCAGCCGTCTGCTTAACCTCCGCTAGAGCCTAAAATTAAGGGGAACCCCACGCCATTTTTTTTAATAATAAATCCTTTATTTTAATACTAAATGACAAGTACAGTAACCAACACTATCACTGTACTTCATATATATGTGACTGACATGTTTCTATCTATCTAATCTATGTGTGAAGCTCTATTCTGTCTGTTATAAATTGTCGGGTACCGCTGCTGAATTGCCGGCCGGCTTTTTTAAAGAGACGGTGCATGAAAACACTATTATTTTTTTTGATAAATCCTTTACACTAAATGACAAGTACAGTAAGCAGCACTGTCACTGTACTTCGTATATATGTGGCTGACATGTTTATATCTATCTAATCTATGTGTGATGCTCTATTCTTTCGGTTCTAAATTGTCGGGTACCGGTGCATGCCGCTGCTGAATTGCCGGCTTTTCATGTTTCACTGTTGACACTGTTCCCATCGATTTGGGCAATCACTGTAATGCCACAACCACCATGGCTGTGGCATTACAGTGAGTGGCAGACAATCCCTGCATGATTGGTGCTCTAAATAGCGCCAGACATGCAGGACAAGCTTTTGGTGCACGAACAGTTATCGAACATAACCTCGAACAGCCGAATTTTTTGCAAATCGTTCGGGTTCGTCGAACAACTCGAACACCGCCCAAAACAGCTCGAATTTGAGATTGGCGAACAGTTCTAGTCGAACACCGCTCATCTCTAGTTATAAGCAGAGTCTTTAAAAAAATTCCAGACTCTGGAAGACCTACGTGTTGTACTGCCAACGTCCCTCGTGTAGGTGTTACGGGGAACGGTTGCCCGCCTTCTGTCTGCAGCCACCACACTGCTTCTTCCTGCCTGTTGGGGTACTCTGCCTCCCTCCCCCTATGTGCTGCTGGCCTCACTCTGCATGTCCTCCTGCCACGTTGGGTCAGTTACTAGATCATCCACCGCCTCCTACTCTTCCACTTGCGCACCACGATCCTCCTCCTCACTTCCTGGCAATTGTGTCTCGTCATCGTCCACCTCTTGTGACAAATTGCCAGCGTCGACTTCCTGTGGCCTTGGCTGTTCAAATATTTGGGCATCGCTACATGGGATCTCCTCTTCCACCACTTCAAGTGGAGCAGGCGAGGGGCACAAATCTGGAAATGGACCAGTGAACAGCACTTCAGAGTGTCCAAGTGTGGGATCAGTTGCTGTCAGACGACACTCGGCATGGTGGGAGGAAGGAGCATCAGGTTGAGGAGTAGTATGCGGTCGAGACTCACGGCTACTAAGAGTCGACCTTGTGGAAGACAGGCCGTAGGTGGTGGTGCCCAGGTAACTGGAAGTATTATCTGCTATCCAATTAATAACCTGTTCACACTGATCAGTTTGCAATACTGGTGTTGTTCTGTGCTTCCCTAGTAATTTGGTCAAGAAGTGGGAGCGAGAAGATGTGGCTGTTGGTTGTGGCACATTTTCACCTTGGCCACGGTCCGGTCCTCTGCACGCACCATCACCAGAACTTCCACTTCCACGTCCCTTGCCATGCGACTTGCCCATTGTAAAGTAAGTTAAATAGCTTACACTCACACTATCAATTGAAAAAGGGTAATAAAAAGTAGATTAGAACCGTGGAAGAGGAAAACCACAGTTCTATTTCTCTGGCCTATTCTTTTAAACAATCTGAACAATCAGGGAGAAAATATTACTGTTTTTCTTGATGGAAAAAATAACAAAAGCTGAATAATAGAGATTTCTTACCTGGGAACAGCAAAACCACAGTTATAATTTACTGGTGTATGTATACCAGACTTTTTTAAATATATATATTTGCGGCTGAACAGTGAGCGACACACTCAAACTTTTTTTTTTAGATACAAATGGCCCAAAAGTGGATAATACAGAGGTTTGAACCGTGGAACTGCAAAACCACACTTGTATTTCTCGGGCCTACACCAGACTATTTTCAACAGATATATTTGTGTCTGAACAATCAGGAGACACTATTTATTTTTTATGGCAAAAAATGCCAAAAGCAGGATAATAGAGATTTTTTACCGTGGAAGAGCAAAACCACAGTTATAATTTACTGGTGTATACCAGACTTTTTTAAATATATATATATTTGCAGCTGAACAGTGAGCGACTCACTCAAACTGTTTTTTTTAGATACAAATGGCCCAAAAGTTGATAATAGAGAGGTTTGAACCGTGGAACTGCAAAACCACACTTGTATTTCTCGGGCCTACACCAGACTATTTTCAACAGATATATTTGTGTCTGAAAAATCAGGGAGACACTATTATTTTTTTTTTACGGCATAAAATGCCATGAGCAGGATAGTAGAGATTTTTTACCGTGGAACAGCAAAAGCACATTTCTTTCTCTCTGGCCTACACCAGACTATTTTCAACAGATATATCTGTGTCTGAAAAATCAGGGAGACACTATTATTTTTTTTTTACGGCAAAAAATGCCAAAAACAGGATAATAGAGATTTTTTACCGGGGAACAGCAAAACCACAGTTATAATTTACTGGTGTATACCAGACTTTTTAAAATATATATATTTGCGGCTGAACAGTGAGCGACACACTCAAGCTGTTTTTTTTAGATACAAATGGCCCAAAAGTGGATAATACAGAGGTTTGAACCGAGGAACTGCAAAACCACACTTGTATTTCTCGGGCCTACACCAGACTATTTTCAACAGATATATTTGTGTCTGAACCATCAGGATACACTATTTATTTTTTATGGCAAAAAATGCCAAAAGCAGGATAATAGAGATTTTTTACCGTGGAACAGCAAAACCACAGTTATAATTTACTGGTGTATACCAGACTTTTTTAAATATATATATATATGCGGCTGAACAGTGAGCGACACACTCAAACTGTTTTTTTTAGATACAAATGGCCCAAAAGTGGATAATACAGAGGTTTGAACCGTGGAACTGCAAAACCACACTTGTATTTCTCTGGCCTACACCAGACTATTTTCAACAGATATATCTGTGTCTGAAAAATCAGGGAGACACTATTATTTTTTTTTTTACGGCAAAAATGCCAAGAGCAGGATAATAGAGATTTTTTCCCATGGAACAGCAAAAGCACACTTCTGTCTCTCTGGCCTACACTAGACTATTTTCAACAGATATATTTGTGTCTGAAAAATCAGGGAGACAATATTATTTATTTTTTTACGGCAAAAAACGCCAAAAACAGGATAATAGAGATTTTTTACTGTGGAACAGCAAAACCACAGTTATAATTTACTGGTGTATACCAGACTTTTTATTTAAAATATATATATTTGCGGCTGAACAGTGAGCGACACACTCAAACTGTTTTTTTTAGATACAAATGGCCCATGGAACTGCAAAACCACACTTCTATTATTCTGGCCTACACCAGACTATTTTCAACAGATATATTTGTGTCTGAAAATCAGAGACACCCTTTTTTTTAGGGGGGGGGACACCAAAAGGTTAATAAGATGGGTATTTGTACAGTGTGAAGGAGGAAAAAAAAAAGAGTATTTAGATGAAAAAAAAAAAGGATTTTTCCTGGCCCCCGAGACCTGGAGCTAAGTCCAGCAATTTCAGCATCAGGAGCACACAGGACTGTAATGCAGCATTTGCTGGTATAACCACTGCGTCTCCTATACAGCCTGCCTGCCTGATATCTGGGATGGATATTAGTCCTGAGAAGGACTGTTTGTTTGATCTGGCAGCCTTTACAGCCCCTACACTAACTATTTCGCAGGATATATCTCTCCCTAAATCAGCAGTGCTGTCCCTACACTGTCTGATCTGGAGCGACTGTGTCCAAAATGGCGGCGCCCGGTTTTTAAATACTCGAGGTGACGCTGTGCGGCCAGCCAATCACTGTAATGCCCACAAACAACATGGCTGCGGCATTACAGTGACTGGCTGGTAATCCCTGCGTGTTCATTGGCTCTGTAAAGAGCGCCAAACATGCAGGGCGGAGACCCGAGCTCCCGCCCGAGTAACCCGGAAATGCTCGGTGCTCGCCGAACATCCCGAGTAGCGTGATGCTCGGGCGAGTACCGAGCAGTGTCGAGCATGCTCGCTCAACACTAATTATTACCGTTCACTACTAAATATGTCTACTTCTGTAGAGTAAGACTCATCAAAGCTTCATATTATAGCCATAGTCCAATGATGTTTCCTTATGAATTAACCTAGTTGAGTCTGGTAATTTATTATTCCTATGATGTCTACTGAAAACAGCTCTTTTCTATATGCCCTATTAGGGCACATGGACATCATGGAGTGGGGACTTCCTCTAATAAATTGACACAAAGAGGAGAGTTACTCAGAGTTTATGTGTTGCATTGAGATACAAAAGTGGTGTGAAATCGCCAAAAGTCACATTTTTTTCTTTCGTGCAACTTCACATCTTGAAAAAGTTTGCAACTTTTTATAGTGTTTTATTCTGGCGTAAACATTTTGATGAATCGAGATCAAACTCCTCTTTTCTAGGTACATTAGTTCCACTGTCCCTATTTTTCTATTATCATTGTCTCCTAGATGAATAAAGAAGTTATCTGTACCAGGAATCTGTTACTCGTCATAAACTGGGTCAATCAGGTTTCCCAATTGTTGACCTCGCAGATACCTAGGCATCAGATGTTCACTTGGACAGGTGACAAAGACAAATTTTTATCACAATAATGCTGTTGTGCTCTAATTTCAGCCAAATGAATAAACAAATGGCCTCAAATCCATGTTTAACCTGTGAAAACTATAAGATATAATTTATCAATAACAATTTAACAATAAAACATTTACCTAGCCTATAACTGATACTGTTTAGAATCACACATACCCATCCTCTTAAAGAAGCACTTCCATCAAAGTTGTTATCCAACTAATATATGGCAATCATCATGTTGTATTTCACTGTGTACTTACAATTGCTCATTTGCCCTCTTTTCTGGCATGGGTCATCCCCTTCTTAAATACGGTGCTACGCAAAATTTTTGTGGCAAAGTAACAATGCTTGTAAAAATAGAAGTGTTAAAGTAGCACTCCCATCAAAGTTTTATTCTCTTAATGTATTGCAGGCATTATATTATATAGCACTGTGTACTTACAATTGCTCATTTTGCCTTTCTATAAAGTTAATTCTTCTCTTTTCTCAAGACTTCTCCCGAGCTGCACCTATTCTTTGGAATGCTCTACCCCAAGAAATTAGGATGAACCACAACTTACACAGTTTTAAGCGCTCCCTAAAAACACACCTGTTTAGGGCGGCCTATTACGTTCCCTAACCGAAGTCCTTTTATATTCTTATAGCCCATCCCTTACTCCTCCAAACATAAATCTCCACCGAACCCAAAAGCACTACAGAAACTGGCTGATGATGAGCTCATGCAGCCTTTATCTATCTCTCATCCCCTCAAGATGTCTGGACCATCATTGTAAATAAGCCCCTGTTCTTTGTGTCACTCCCACCTCATTGTAGATTGTAAGCTCTTACTAGCAGGGTCGTTTTTTTTTGCTTTAATTATTGTATTATCTTTAACTGTTACTTATGATTGTTGTATATGAACCTCTGAATTGTAAAGCGCTGTGGAATATGTTGGCGATATATAAATAAAGATTATTATTATTATCTCGATCTATGTAGAAACAGGAAGTATCTTTTCTTTGCATAATTCATCCCCCTCTTTAACGCCTGACCCAGCTGCTCCCTCCTAACCCTGCCAGGGCCTTTTCCAGTGATGACTCACGCGGAGAAAATTTACATAGAGCTTAGAAGGATTCAGCTAGTCTGTTTTTAATCATGTGATGTCATAGACGTAATGGAATGAGAAGATTTAGCTGGATAGAAAAACAAAATGAGCAATTGTAAGTACACAGTGCCATATAATATGATGACTGCAATATATTAAGAGAATAAACATTTTGATGGGAGCGCTTCTTTAATAACCTGATCACTAAGGCTACGTGCCCACGATGCAGAAATGCTGCATATTTTCTCCACTTCTCCCTGGCAGGAAAAACGCATGCGGATTTTACATGCGTTTTTCCTGCCAGGTAGAAGCGTTTGTCAAGCGTTTTTGCATGCATTTCCGCATGCGGATTATCAAGCACTTTCCCTGCGATGACATGGAGTCATGTGACAGGTCACGTGACCGCCGACATCGGCGGTCGCGTGACCTGTCACATGACTCAATAATGTCATCGCAGGTCCTTGCACACCACCGCGACCCATACAACAGACCAGACGGAGCAGAGAAAATACCAGGGGACATCGGAAGGTAAGTATAATCCTTATTTTTTATTTTAAATTCTTTTTTTAACAGGTTCTATGGTGCCCCATCTGTCAGCAAAATTAATGAACATGCTGCGTATTTTTCCACAATGATAATCCGCAGCGGAAATTTCTGCAGCATGTGCACAGCACATGCGGATTATCATTGGGGACCATGGGTCACGTATTACCAAGCATTTTTTAAGCGTTTTCGCTGTGGAAATTCCGAGGCAAAAACGCTTGAAAAATGCATAGTGGGCACACAGCCTTAGACTCAGCTTAGCCACCTAAATTGCCTCCCATATGTAAAATCAATGTGAGGAAAAATATTTTCTACCCAAACTTAGACTAATTAAGAATTTGAGACGGATAACACTAAATTGAAATTGTACAAGATGTTCACCTGATTAGTGAATCAACAACTGTTAACTACCCACAGGAAAAATTCCCAAATAATCTTTTAAAAGACAAACAAGGCAGTTGGATGAACCAGATTAACACATCAGCGTAAACCCACTAATGTGACTGAGCTGATCTGTCTAGGATCTCACAATTCTCAATGTAAGTGAATCAATCCATGTAGCAAAATACTGGAAAAATAAGCCTTCCCAAAGCTTCCGGCTTCTAGGCAGAAGCTTACCAGCTCAAAGTGCCCCCAAAAAAACATAACAGAGAATACTATGAATAAAGGACCAAATGAAAAGCAATGAAACAGCATGCACGAGATGTATCTCATAAACCTTTGAAAACCTGAGGAGTAATATGACATCTTCCCTCTTTTACAGAATGACCCTTTTTACAAGCCTTTAGCAATTGTTTAATCAAAAAAAATAAGCATTCAAAAGCTGCTGAACAAACATCTTAAAAAAGGAAATACCGGCCAACATTTTACAAAGAGCGGAATAAGCAATCTCTTTTCCTAAGAGGCATAAACAAAATAACAAAGTGACTTGCTCAGAGCAATGCTACATATCAATCTTCCTACCACATCCGAATCCTGATCACTTCTCCCAGGCCGACAAATAACCAGACGAAGTTCCTACATCTTCCACAATAACAGTATATTAACCCCCCATCGATAATCCAGGCAATCCTAGTCAAGTAGTTTTGCTCTTGGGACTGGGATGAAGAACTCAGCAAACTGAAAACGAGAGAGGGCATCAGCTACTACATTACTTTTCCCAGAAATATGAACAGCTTTGGACCAAACATTTAATTTCAAACACAACAGAACTAAGGCCCACGATTCATTATGGTGTGTACGACAGAACTCTTGCTTCAATTAGTGAAAATTAATTAGTAAATTGCAAGATTTTAGCACAACTTGGATGTTACACGAAATTATTGTGACATTTGGAATTTACATGCCAGTGTCGGTCAGCTATGTCAACATTGATGCACCATCGTCAGGACATGGAAATCAAATTTTATCTATCTATCTATCTATCTATCAATCATTGCTAAACTTCTAAAAAAATCCTATCTGTTGGCATAATTCTAGTTGTAGACGTCAGTAGGCCTAGAACAGAATGAAGCTCTTTAGCAGTAACCTTCTTTCTGAAAAAATAAAACTAGTCGCGCTGAACATTTTACTACCTCAACACAAACAACCATAAAATATTTCATACATTACGACACATTAGAATTGTTAGGAACATAATTTATAAAAATCAGCCAAATAATGGGATAAACCCCAATGAACATACTGCATCAAACTGCTACTTCAATAAATAAAGTTCCGCAAAATAAAAACAAGACAACAATCATTCCATTGCTAAACATTTCTCTTCATAGAAAAAACATTGAAACTGAAAACCCAGTGGACTAAAACTTGCAACAAAATATGGAGCCCAAAACTTAACAAACAAACCAAAGTTAAACTTTTATCAGACAATCTTTGACAGATGAACAGTATGGAAAAAATAAATGGGGTATTAAACACAATAAAGTAGGTTCTTTTATTGGAA
This sequence comes from Phyllobates terribilis, assembly GCF_046119375.1. Taxonomy (NCBI): domain Eukaryota; kingdom Metazoa; phylum Chordata; class Amphibia; order Anura; family Dendrobatidae; genus Phyllobates; species Phyllobates terribilis. The sequence goes on from NW_027362773.1 coordinate 51,917,245, forward strand.
CCACCCCAAAAAGTAAAAGGCAAAAAGTTACAAATGGCAGCTATTCCAAAGAACCAGCAACCCTACCAGTCTTGATTTCTTTAAACATTTTTTCTGCCATCACCTTTTACTGATGTTCCATCAATTTCAGGTTTTCAACCAAAACGCAGCCAACAGCATCAAATAGAGGAATGTTAAAATCATGAAAAACATTATAAAATAACAGCTGGGAAATCTATGGTTTGGATACGGCGCTAATCAAATTTACAGATGTCAGTGCTTTTATTAAGATAATCTTTTTTGGGAGGTTGGGAGGTAAAACATCTAGCCAACAGGTACCTTGAGCGGTTGTCCACAACATGAGATTCGGCCAGGTGCCCACATCCATCGCTCTTACACCTCAGGGATGGCAACACTGATAATTCTACCTAAAATTAATATCTTAATAAAAAATTAAACACAGACTAAACCCCACAAAATTGTATATTTTATTAGGACTTTGTCATCATGCTGAAGTAATCCTGAACATTTTTCTGGAAATTTTGTCACAACTAATACTGACATAATTGCAGAAAGCCTGGAGAAAGTTGTTAAACTACCTTGGTAAAGGTCATCATTGCCTATCCTCTTCTGATGCTTTCCCCTTGTCCATTCATGTCAGAAATTATTTAGATGTTGGCAGCAATGTTAAAAAATAAAAATCTAAATTTTTTCTCTGATAACTGTCACTAGATGATTACCTAGATCAGTGAGGGGTAATCCTCCTTTTCTCAGGCTGCATTTCTAAGAGCATGATTTCCAGTGACATCATCACATTTCCCATCAGGATCTCTACGTTAACAGGAACTTCTTTTTCCGAGACACAATTTCCTCTGGCCGCATCCTCTTTACTCCCAACAGTTGATAGACAGAGTCTATAATTCATCCAGCAGAGTTTTTCTATTTCCATAGCTGGACCAGTACAGCAGTTTCAGGGCATCATGCCGAATGTCTGATACAGGCCCTTGGCGTCAGTAATATTTAAACGAACACAAAGCTTGATAACCAAACAAACCTACCAATTTCTAGTTGTTACTGGATTATGCCTGTCGTGCATCAGCCCTTGGAGTTGCTCATTTGTTAGCCAACCCCAGACTATCTCTGGACAAATTAATTACTTGGACAGCCACAGTAAACCACAAACAGCGGGAGAATTCTCCCACCATATAACCATTATACGAAAGTGACAAAATGGTGTAAAATAATCTATGTGGCTCCCTAATCTGGGTGTCACCATTCTATGTGCACCCTAATGTGCCTCCCTCCTCCTCAAAACCCACCACGGGTACTGCCTGTTTTCTGTCTTCACATTCCAATAAAGTATAAAAGCCAAGTTTATATAGATAAAAAAGAGCTGTGAATTTGAGAGACATGGTTTCACATGGAATTTGATTTGCCATCATTAATTTTTTAAGATGCTGTTCATGCTGCAATTTTAATTCAGCTGTTTCAGGCTCCATGACTTTTTGTATTAGTTAGAAGGGGCAGAGGCTCCTGTGTTTCTGTGAAGGTTGCCAGAGCCACACAGGTGATAATTAGAGATGGGCGAACCCGCACAGTAAAGTTCAGAGTCTGTACCGAACACCTAGGGTGTGGGAACAGACCCTGAACCCGTACTTCCTCAAGAAGTACGTCTTACTGTTCACGTTCGGCACCCTGAACATTGGGTGTTTCCCACGCTGTCATCTGTGTGACAGCACAATATACATCGGCGGCTCTCATCAGAGATAAGATTATTACCGCTTGTAAGAGCGCTGCGGATCCCATGCTGTCAGATGACAGCAAGAACCCGCAGCTGTGATCAGTGGTAAAAAACTTACCACTGATCACAGGCATTGGCTGATGAGAAAAAAAAACAACAAAACACCATAATACTCACCTTAAAGCCTAATCCCATATGCCCTTGTCACCTGTAAGAGAGAACAAATAATAAACCACCATAATACTCTCCATTCCACCCTGAAGATAATCCATGTGACTGCTCTCCCTGGCAGCCGGCTCACACTAACACAGGCATTGTGTAGCACTGAGCTGCCATGAAAAAGTTCACTGGAGTTCATCAACTGATGAACCCTGGCGATCTCACTTACGGCGCCCTTCGCTGCTTGAGAAAGCAGAGATCCCAATGTGTGCTTGCGTCGCCTCTGGGGGCCCACAGATTCAGGGAAATGTCCACCGGGAAAGTAAGGCACTCCGCTCTGCTCACTGCTGACACCCCTCCTTCCAGCCCAGGACATGCAACATCACCTCACTTCTGCTGCCACCTTCTAGAGGAAGGGATCCTGCCTCCTGGGACCCCAGTAAGCTTCTTACTATAAGATGCACACTCTATTTTCCTCCTAAATTTGAGAGGAAAAAGTGCATCTTATAGTCTGACAAATATAGTATATATTAGACTGGGGGGGGCAGAAGGGAAGAATTAGGAGGTATATATGCACTTTAAGCAATGCAGACAGTCAGAACCTTTTTAGCTCTGCATAATGGATGACACCACATCATTTTGGAAAGATGTCACTGGCTACAGGAGCCAAATATAATCTCCTAATAAGCAATGCATAGTTTTTCCCCATCAGCTTCCTTCTTTTACCTCTTTATGCCATGGCCAATTTCCATTTTTGCATTTCCATTTTTTTCCTCCCCTTCTTCCCAGAGCCATAACCCATCTGACTGCTCACGCAGAGTAGTCGGGGAGAATGACTCGCTTCAGCGAGCAGGCCCCAAAGCTGTACTGTGCTCAGTGAGTGACAGGAAATCACTCGCTGAGCGCAGCTCCTGGGCCCACTTGCTGGAGCGAGTCATTCTCCCCGACTACTCTGCGTGAGCAGTCAGATGGGTTATGGCAGGGGACATCTTCGGACAGGTGAGTATAAGGATTTTTTTACTTTATTCTTATTTTTACTCCAGGACTCTCACCATTGTCCCTTGCTCGCTCTAATCGCAGCATTGGCAGGGATCAATGATGAGAGCAGCATTCAGCACCCGGCATTTGGGAACAGTACTAACTGTACCGCTGATTCCCAGGCCCTGGTACGTGTGCTCTTGATGCCGCACATGATTGCCACACATATGCCACACAGATGCACATGAACACACATATCTCCGGTACTGTTTTTTCCGGTACCGGAAATATCAGGACGTGTGAAACCAGCCTTACTCTAGACACCGTCTGGTCTCAGTTTAGCGGTGTCCTTTTTTTCAGAGGTTGATAAAACTGGCTGACGGCACTTTTATGCATGCCTAATAAAAAGATGGACACTGTGGGATCAAAGGCCAGACTGCACCCACAGTACCTTCATCTGCCTCATTACAGGGAATCTTCCGCCGGGGGTTCCGTCTGAATCACGCATTTGAGAGATTTACACCGAAACCCCGGAGCAAACACTCAGCGCAGAGCACAAGAGAAATGTGAGCCAAGTGATCTTTGGGAGGCAGAATGAACAACTTAGCAGCAGGTGAATAATTGGTTTTATTTACTTTTTATTTCGTTCCTCTTGCGGGACAAGTGGTTAGACTACTTTATTCTTCAGGTCTGTGGTTGGTGCGATTATAGCAATACCATATTTATATTGGGTTTTTATGTTTGGCTGCTGTCACACACTAAAAAATGTTTTATTTTTTGCATCACCATATTTTGAGAGCTATAATTTTTCCATATTTCGGCCGACAGAGTCATGTCAGGGCTTGTTTTTTGTGGGACAAGTTGACGTTTTTATTGGTACCATTTTCGGGCACGTGACTGTTTTGATTTCTTTCTATTACAATTACTCTCAGCCAGAATAAAAAAAAAATAATAATTCAGGCTGTTTTTTTTTATGCCGTTTCGCGTGTGATAAAATTGATAAGGCAACTTTATTCTTTGGGTCAGTATGATCAGAGCAATACCACATTTATATTTCTTTTTTAAGTTTTGACGCTTTTACACAATAAAAACTATTTTATAAAAAAAATAATGCTTTTGCATTGATTTATTCTGATAGCTATAACTTTTACATTTTTTGGCTGATGGAGCTGTATGGTGGCTTGTTTTTTGCGTGACAAGATAATGTTTTCAGTGACACCATTTTTATTTACATTTGTCATTTTTATTCCACTTTTTGTTCAGCAGTAGGATGATAAAGCACCATTTTTTGCTTAGTTTTTTATTTATTTTTGTTACCATGTTACCTAAAGGGGTTAACTAGAGTGACAGTTTTATAGGTCAGGTTGATCCAGACGTGGCAATATCAAATATGTGTACTTTTATTGTTTTTTTTTATAATAATTTTTATTGATGGATACAATATATATATTTTTTATTAAGATTTTAAAAAATATATTTTTACAACTTTCTTTTACCATGGCCAGCGCGCAGCGCACGGCCATGTCTGGAAAGTGATAGCACTGGGCCTGATTGGTGGAGCAGCAGCACACTGACCGCACACTGCTGCTGCTGCATGCAGAAAAGCAGGGCTTGAACAGCACCAGTGGTCCTGCACAGATGCCGGGGAAGCGGCCTGTGCCCTGATGGCGAATGGGCCCCCCTGATGGTCCAGGGCCATGTGACACACCTGAGGCCCTGCACTGCCACATAACTGAGGAGCTGGACGGGACACAGGCCAGGTGAGCGAGCTTCCCCAATCCCCATATAAAAAATATTTCTTATGTGTGTGTGCTTGTATGATGTGAATGTCTGTGTATGTCAGTGTGCATGAGTGTGTATATATATTTATGTCTGTTTTATATGTGTTTTTAAGAATGTGTTCAAATATGTATGTGTATGTATCTGTGCGTGTCTGCGTATTGTGTGTGTATATCTGTGTACCATGATCATGTGTGTATGTGTGTGAATGCCTGCGTACCATGTGCATGCGCATGTCTGTGCACTGTGAATGCGTGTCTGCGTATTGTGTGCGTGTCTGCGTATTGTGTGTGAGTGTCTGCGTATTGTGTCTGTCTGCGTATTGTGTGTGTGTCTGCGTATTGTGTGTGCGTGTCTGCGTATTGTGTGTGTGCGTGTCTGCGTATTGTGTGTGTGCGTGTCTGCGTATTGTGTGTGTGCGTGTCTGCGTATTTTGTGTGTGTGCGTGTCCGCCTACTGTGTGCGTGCGTGTCTGCGTACTGTGTGTGTGTGCATGCATGTCTGCGTACTGTGTGTTTGCGTGCATGTCTGCGTACTGTGTGTGTGCGTGCAAGTTTGAATATGTGAAAGATGAGGTGGCAGGCTGGGCCCTGTGCTGTATACCTATATTTCTCCGCCATATCTGTGTATCATGAATCGTGGTATATACTAAACAGGCCCACTGAGACTCTTTCACCCGGCGCCCACAAAAACCTGGAGCTGGCCCTGGTCCCTGTACTGCAATACATGCTGCCAGCCAATCAGAGGCCATCAGTCGACGTCAGTATGCAATTCACTAGCAGTGCATGGCAGTGCCATGATGCTCTGCCCGCCGCTTGCATGCTGAAGTCATACAGAAGAGGATGCCGCATATCATGGGAGTGGCAGAAGGTGAGTAGAATCATTTAATTTTTTTAATTTGTTGAAGAATAGCCACAGAGCAGGGACATTATTACCAGAAGAAACCCATAATGGGACACATTATTCCAGGAAGGGGGACATATATTGCTGGAAAGGCCCATGATGGGGGGCATTATACCTGAATGGGGGACATATATTACTGGAGGGTGCCCAGGATGGGGGCAATTACCAGGATGAGGGAAATATATTACTGAAAGGGGCCCAGGATGGAGGGCATTATACTAGGATGGGGGACATACAGTATATTAATGGAAGGTACCCAGGATGGGGAAATTATATCAGGAGGGAGTCCACGGTAGAGGATATTATACCAGGATAGGATACATTATGCAAGGAAGGGGTCCAGGATGGAGGACTTTATATCAGAATGATGGACATTATTACTGTAAGGGGCCAGGATCGAAGACATTATTACAGGATGGGAGACATTGTTACATGAGAGGTTGAACACTTATCTCTTCACATAATCTGCAACACTATAAGGGCCCGGGAAACCAAGTATATTCGGCTCCCCCATTCACATGAATGGGGTACGTGTTCAAGTTTGGGGTTCAGGTACTGTTCTGGTACCCGTACCCAAACTTTTAATAAACTGGGCAGTTCCTTTGAGCTCATGATTCTCATTTGGTCTGACATGCACTGTGAGCTGTGAGGTCTTATATAGACAGGTGTGTGCCTTTCCAAATCAAGTCCTATCAGTTTAATTAAACACAGTTGGACTCTCATGAAAAAGTAGAACAATCTCAAGGAGGATCACAAGGAAATGGACAGCATGTGACTTAAATATGAGTGTCTGAGCAAAGGTTCTGAATACTTATTCCCAGGTGATATTTCAGGCTTTTTTTTTTTTTTTATAAATTTGAAAATATTTTTACATTTCTGTTTTTTTTCAGTCAAGATGGGGTGCAGAGTGTACTTTAATGAGAAAAAAGATGAACTTTTTAGAATTTACTAAATGGCTGCAATGAAACCAAGAGGGTTTAAAGGGGTCTGAATACTTTAAACTGTACATAATGTTGCAAACATAGTATAGGAATGACCCAAGTCAAATAATGTGTCCTTAATGAATATTCAGATAGATATAGATTGCTGTGATATCACATACAGTATGCCAGACATAAGAGAAGATTAATTGATTTGCTGCTCACATCTTGGAAACTTTTATGCTTCTGTTAACATTAGTTCAGCTAAGATATAATGACTTTTTGGAAACAAGATATCCCAGCTAAACAGCTATCTTTTACTTCAATTTAACAAAATTGTATTCAATAGTGGGTGTAGGCTATTGATTTTCCACCCACCAAGAACAGCAATAAATGACAAAATCAATGCGAGCGAGCCATTTTAAACTCCTACCTACAATTTATGGAATCAAATTGCCTCACAATAAACAACAGTGTATTGCCAGATGACTGTTACAGATAGGATAAATTGAAGGGGAATCCTCTACTAATGAATGATGGCAGAAAACTGCCTCATCATATTCTTGTTTCTTTATTCATTATTGTACATTCCTCACTCATTTTAAAGCCCCACACACTATTATAAGTACATCTGATGTATTTAGTTACAAGGTTTTCTTTTGTAATTTGTCTGACACGAAGGCATAAAAAATGAGTATATGAAAAATCATCCAGATTTCATGCAGAAAAAGTGGACAATTTTCATCTATATTGTTATCCATATTCTGTCCATGTGTCATCAGTATGTCCACTTTTAACATACATATGACACCTATTTTATTACATTCGTTTTAAAAGAGAAGCATAACAATATTTGAACAAAAGCATATATTCTCCATAAGAACGTGACATGACTGTAGGTAATCCATTTTATCTTGCAATGCAACATAAAAGAATGTGCTTCTTGTCCTTGCTAAACAGTTGGCAAAGTGCTTAGACACAGAGCAAAAAATAAGTAATTTCCATGTATTTTACATTAATATCCAAACAGAACACACTCCTGTAGCAATAGCAGTAAAAAAAAAGATATTTGTTGCAAAAACCTAATAATTGAACATTTTCAGTGGTGACGGCATAGAATGGATTACCTTGTTAGATGAGAATATAAGTTCTGAGGCCTGCTGTTGTAAAAGATTAGAATGCTCACCATATGTAGATGGCAGACAGGTGGGCATGAAGATTGCTGAAAAGATGGAGGATGAAAAGTGTCATAAGAAGGCCAAGGATTTTGGGAATTAAATGAAATACCCAATAAGTGACATGATCATGGCTCGGGCCCGTAAGGGTTAATCATAGTTTACTATATTGTTGGAGATTTTTTATGTAATACATGATCTGGCCAGAAGAAGTCAGCGGAGAGGCCAGAGTTTCAGCGTAGGGGTTGGTGACTTTTGCTAGGGGAGTTAAAGGATAGAGTGAAGCTATGCATAGTTTGAAAATGGTGTGGATAGAGCAGTGCAACTCTGTTCTGTTTTTGGTGACTCAGGGACACGTTAAGCTGACTCAGTAAGGACAACCAAGGACACAGCATCTTTGGCTAGGCCACGTGAACCCTTAATTCTAAGGACTTAGAGAAGCCCTGCGTTTGAGAGATAGGCATTCTCTAAGAGATTCAAGTCAGTATTTCTGATTATTCAGGACTCAGCCCAGCAAGGACACTTCAGTCTCAGGTCGTACTGGTACGATTTACAACTGAATATATATGCGCATATATAAATAACTTTATGGAAGTCTAGTTAGTTAGGGGAAAAGGCCTCTTCTGTAAGAGACACTTCAAAAAAACTGCTTTGAGTATGTGATTAATAAAATACTGGCACAACACTGTCGTTTTATGGATAAATGCATAGAAAGTAGTATTGAGCGAGCATGCTCGTCACTACTCGTTACTCCCTCGAGCATCACACTGTGTTCGAGATGTTCGTTACTCGGCGAGTATTTTTTGAATGTTTGGATGGGAGATCGAATTCCTGCCCCACGTTTGGCACATATTAGGCAGCCAATTACCATGCAGGGATTGTCTGACAGTCACTGTAATGCCGTAGCCATGTTGGTTCTGGCATTACAGTGATTGGCTGGTTGCATGGCGTCATCGGGTCTATATAAGATCTGGGATCCTATGCTCATCACAGTCTACCGGTCAAACAGGCAGAGTAGGGAGAGCTGCAGCTGAGCCAGGGAGAGAATTGTTTTAAACAGGGATTCCACACCACTATTATTAATCTACACTCACAGTCCTTGTAAGGGCTCATGCTGATGAATATTAATCCTACTGGCAGCAGTAATTAGTCAGAGTTTGTGGAGAGCTAGAGTAGTACAGAATAGGGTTCATTGCCCTTTCTTTCTGCTGCTGGAGCTCCTATCAATAGCCCTAGATATCAGGGCTAATAATATTATTTTTGCTCTTAATCCTGATAATTTTGGCGAAAAGCAATATAATACACCATTTGTACTGTTACATTTGCTCGTTAGCAGCATACAGCCAGATTTGGTTGCTTTGAATAGCATTACTGTATTGTGCAAGCAGAGAAACTGTTATGATCTGCAACAAGTACTAAGGAAAGATAGGGGAAAGCTGTCCCTACAGTAAGACTAAGCTGAATCCCTACAATGTAGCCGGCTGCCTGTTCCTAGCGAACAGACCCGCCTTTGTCCTTGGCTGGTCTGAACGAAGACCTATAGCATAAGGGGAGGGGTCCCTAAAAGAACTAAGGACTGGGACAAAAATGGGACACCTCCTAAACAGAGAAATTGTTGCAGAACACAAAAAGACAAACTGACAAAAAGGTACTAGAGGTCCCAGCAGGACCAAGCGAACTGACAGAGAAAGGCACCAAAGCACCTGGCTAAAGAAACAGTCAAACACTGAAGTCCAGCCCAGCCAAAAGGGCGGAGCTGGAATATAAAGGCAGATGATCACGTGACCGCAAAACACAAGATAGAAAAATAAAAAAAACAGGAGGGTTCTAACAGTACCCCCTCTTTTATGAGGATCCTCCGGATCCTCCAGGCCCAGGCCTATCCGGAAACCTCTTGTGGAAAGCTTTAACAAGCCTAGGAGCAGACATCATCCGTCCTTACCCAGGAGTTGTCTTCGGGACCGAAACCCTTCCAGGAGACAAGATACTGTAATCTCCCTCTATGCCATCTAGAATTCAAGATACGAGAAATTTCATATTCGCCATCTTCCAACACAGGAGGATCTGTGACAGTGGCATCCCTATCTTACACATCAGCCTTTTTCAACAAGGAAACATGAAACACAGGAATAATCTTCCAAGAAGTAGGGACATCCAACCTAACAGCAGACGGGTTATCAACCTGAAGCACCTTAAATGGACCCGCAAACTTAGGACCCAGTTTTTTAGAGGGAATCCTCAACTGTAGGTTCTTTGAGGACAACCAATCCATGTCACCCACAGTAAACAAAACCTCCTTATGTTTCCTGTCAAAATACTTCTTGGACTTCTTGTTAGCCTCTTGAAGGTTGCAACATACATTAGTCCAAACTGTCTCCAAATCACCGGGAAAATTTTCCTCCCCCAGCACCGCCGACCCCAATTTGGAGAACGAACCAAAAGATGGATGTCTCCCAGTAAAACAAAAAAAAGGAGAACACCCAGCTGAGGAGGATGTATGATTGTTAAGAGCAAATTCCGCGAAAGGCAGAAACTCAGACCACACCTCTTGATTGTCCGCTACAAAACAACGCAAAAACTGTACAACATCTTGGTAATTTCTTTCAGTCTGTCCATTAGACTCAGGATGATACCCAGACGAAAATGACAAATGGACTCCCAACCTGTCACAAAAAGCATGCCAAAAGCGAGCCACAAACTGAGGTCCTCTATCAGAAACAATATCCGTGGGAACGCCATGAAGCTTGACAATCTCCTTAACAAACGCCTTAGCGAGTGTCTTGGCGCAGGGCAACTTAATGAATGTAACCAAATGACACATCTTACTAAAACGGTCCACGGCCACCCAGATGACAGAAAAACCCTCAGACAAAGGAAGATCAGTAATAAAATCCATTGTGAGATGTGTCCAAGGCACACTAGGAACCTCCAGAGGGCAAAGCAACCCCGCAGCAGGAGTATGTGAAGCCTTTGACCTAGCACACACAGTACATTGACGCACCCACTTGATGACTTCTTTCTGCCATCCAGGCCACCAAAAACTGCAACTGATAAGTCTCTTAGTCTCAGAAATTCCTGCATGAACCTGCCAACTGAGACTCGTGATGCTCCACAAAGAAGTCTCTCCTAAAGGTTCTAGGCACGAACAACCTCCCATGGGGAGTGTTAGATGGGGCATCATCTTGAGCTTTCAGAATCCTATCCTCCAAAAGGGAGTCCAATGCCGCCACCACAACTCCTTTCTGTAAAATGCTCTCCTCCTCCTCGGCACCAACCGTAGGAGAGAAGCTGCGAGATAAAGCATAGGCTTTAACATTCTTATTACAAGGGATATAGGTAACAGAAAAATGAAACCGAGAAAAAAAATTGCCCACCTAGCTTGACGGGCATTCAAGAGCTTGGCAGCATCCAGATAGATTAAATTCTTATGATCTGTGAAAACCTGAATAGGAAATCTAGCACCTTCCAAAAAATGACTCCAATGTTCAAACGCAACTTTAATAGCCAGCAACTCCCGATTTCAAACATCATAATTCAGTTCGGTTTCCAAAACTTTTTTCGAAAAGAAGGCACAAGGATGTACTCCTTCCCTGTTCTCCTGAGACAAAACTGCTCTGACCCCCACCGATGAAACATCGACCTCGACTAAAAAAGGCTTGGTCTCATCAGGCTGCATAAGGATAGGGGCAGAACTGAACCTCTCTTTGAGATACTTAAACGCTTCAATGGCCTGAGTAGTCCACTGGACCATATTCGCACCTTTCCTGGTGAGATTGGTTAGAGGTTTAACAATTACAGAAAAATTCTTAATGAATTTCCTGTAATAATTGGCAAAACCAAAAAATCTCTGTATAGATTTCAAACCAATAGGCCTAGGCCATTCCTGCACAGCCTGAACCTTCACAGGGTCCATCTCAAAGCCTCGCTGGAGACAATGTAAGCCAAAAAACTAATTTTCTGCACAGCGAACTCACATTTCTTCAGTTTAGCAAAGAGTGAATTATCACTCAATAACTGTAAAAACTTCACGTACACTCTGCCAATGGGACTCTAGATCTGGTGAATAAATCAAAATGTCATCCAAATACACAACCACATTCTTACCAATCAAAGGTCTCAGAATGTCATTAATAAGGTTCTGAAAAAATGCAGGTGCATTGGTAAGACCAAAAGGCATCACCAGATTCTCAAAATGACCTACCGGAGTGTTAAAAGAAGTTTTCAATTCATCACCCTCCTTCACTCGTAACAAATTGTATGCCCCCCGGAGATCAATTTTAGAGAACCACTTGGCCCCCACTAACTGGTTAAACAAGTCAGGAATTAATGGCAATGGGTAGGAATTGCGTACGGTAATCTTATTAATTTCACGAAAATCCAGACATGGACGTAAACCCCCGTCCTTTTTTTTTACCAAACAAAAATCCAACTGCAACAGGCGACTTAGAAGGTCTAATGTGACCAGCAGCCAGGCTAGTCTGTATGTATTCCTCCAAGGCCTTTCTTTCAGGGATAGTCAGATTCAACAAGCGACTCTTAGGAAGAGTAGCTCCAGGAACAAACTCAATGGTGCAATCATAATCCCTATGAGGAGGTAAAACTTGCGACTCCTCCTCCGAAAAAAACTTCCAAAAATCTTGAATAGGTACCGGTAATTCCCGTTTTTCCACAGCCGCAATACGACCATTACAACATTTATCATAGCACTTCGGACTTCAAGACTTGATCACATTAGTAGAACAGTCCAGTAAAGGATTGTGCAGTTTTAACCAAGGCAATCCTAGAACAACCGGAGAGAGTAAATTATCTGATAGAACCAAGTCCAAAATTTCTTGGTGAACTCCATTGATAGTGAGGGGAAATGCAGCAAACTTGTGAGTAATACATTTCAAGGGAGTGTTATCAATTGCAATCACAGAAATAGGTGATGACAAAGGTTTGGATTTTAAGTTAAGTTTTTCCAAAAACCCTTTATCAATCGCATTAAGCGTTGAACCACAGTCCACAAATACCTGAAATTCAATCAAATCTCCCAGCAAAGTAGTACTCCCAGAAAGGCAAACTCCTGCAGAGCGTATACAAGCAATACGGGCATACCTGACCTTTTTTTTTCTTTACTTAACCCTAGAACGCATGACCATAAAAATCTACACTTTCACATACCTGGGGCCTTTTAGGCCCGTGTGCAAATAACATGGAATAACTCAAACAAAAATGACAAACAACTATATACCTGAGGAATACCTAGAGTTTCAAAATTCTAACTAAAGTAAACTTGCAGAAAATAGAAAACAATTAACAGGGCGGGCCTGCGAGGCCCCAGGTATGCGCTCTAGGGTTAAACGAAGCTCACAATACTTAATCAAATGGTCAGCTTTACCACAATAAAGACACAATCCCTCAGCGAACCTCCGGTCTCTTTCCTGAGAGCGGAGTGACATCACCCCAACCTCCATCGTTTTTCCGCCATCTGAGCAGATTTTCTGGGGACTAGGACCTGACATTACAGGAGTCTTTACCTCATTCAGCCTGAACCTCAGCCTCCTGTCCACACTAACAGCTAATTGCATGGCATCCTGCAGAGTCTGAGGTGCGGGGGAATGCAATTAGCAGATCCTTAACCCTTTCAATCAGACCAGCAAGAAATAAACATTTCAGAGCAGGATCATTCCATAAGACTTCTGAAGCCCATCTTCTGAATTATGTGCAATAGTTTTCAACATCAGCTGACCCCTGATTCAAACGCCTGAGTTCTGCCTCAGCAGATGAGATTCTATCAGGATCGACCCATAGCAGAAAAAAATTCTTCTACAGACCTTAAGCATGGATCATTAGGTTGGAGAGAGAAGGCCCACCCCTGTGGTTCATTGCGCAAAAGTGACATAATAAAATCAATGTGATTCATTCCCAGAGGACCTTGGTCTCAAACGAAAATATAACAAACAAGCATTTTTAAAGGAAAAAAAAATCTTGTTGTTTACTAGTGTTGAGCGAGCATACTCGACACTGCTCGGTACTCACCCGAGCATCTCACTACTCGGGCGGGAGCTCGCGTCTCCGCCCTGCATGTTTGGCGCTCTTTACAGAGCCAATGAACATGAAGGGATTGCCAGCTAGTCACTGTAATGCCGCAGCCATGTTGGTTGTGGGCATTACAGTGATTGGCTGGCCGCACAGCGTCACATCGAGTATTTAAAACTGGGCGCCGCCATCTTGGACACAGTCGCTTCACGTCAGACGGTGTAGGGAGAGTGCTGCTGAGCTAGGGAGAGATTTATACATTGAAATAGGTAGTGTAGGGTCCCTAAAGCCTGCAAAATCAAACAAACAGTACTTCTCAGGACTAATATCCATCCCAGATATCAAGCAGGCAGGCAGGCTGTATAGGAGATGCTGTGGTTATACCAACAAACACTGCATTACAGTCCTGTGTGCTGCTTTTCAAACTGATAGACTTAGCCCCAGGTCTCAGGGGCCATGAAAAATCCTTTTTTTTTTCATCTAAATCCTCTTTTTTTTTTCCCTCAGTCAGACTGTACAAATACCCGTCTTATTAGCATTTTGGTATCCCCCACCCCCCAAAAAAAAAAATTGAGTGTGTCTGTGAGTGTTCAAACACAAATATATCTGTTTACCAGAGTCTGGTGTATGCCAGAGAACTAGAACTGTGGTTTTCCTCTTCCACGTTTCAAATCTGGGTGTAATCCACCTTTTTGCATAAAAAAAACAGTTTGAGTGTCTCGCTGACTGTTCAGACACAAATATATCTGTTTAAAAGATTCTGGTGTAGGCCAGAGAACTAGAACTGTGGTTTTCCTCTTCTACGGTTCAAATCTGGGTGTAATTCACCTTTCTGCATAAAAAAAACAGTTTCAGTGTCTCGCTGACTGTTCAGACACAAATATATCTGTTTAAAAGATTCTGGTGTAGGCCAGAGTACTAGAAATGAGGTTTTCCAATTCCACGGTTCAAATCTGAGTGTAATCCACCTTTTTGCATAAAAAAAACAGTTTCAGTGTCTTGCTGATTGTTCAGACACAAATATATCTGTTTAAAAGATTCTGGTGTAGGCCAGAGAACTAGAAATGTGGTTTTCCAATTCCACGGTTCAAATCTGAGTGTAATCCACCTTTTTGCATAAAAAAACAGTTTCAGTGTCTTGCTGATTGTTCAGACACAAATATATCTGTTTAAAAGATTCTGGTGTAGGCCAGAGAACAAGAACTGTGGTTTTCCTCTTCCACGGTTCAAATCTGGGTGTAATCCACCTTTTTGCATAAAAAAAAACTGTTTCAGTGTCTCGCTGAGTGTTCAGACACAAATATATCTGTTTAAAAGATTCTGGTGTACGCCAGAATACTAGAAATGTGGTTTTCCAATTCCATAGTTCAAATCTGGGTGTAATCTAACTTTTTGCATAATAAAAACAGTTTCAGTGTCTTGCTGATTGTTCAGACACAAATATATCTGTTAAAAAGATTCTGGTGTAGGCCAGAGAACTAGAACTGTGGTTTTCCTCTTCCACGGTTCAAATCTCCTTTTTATTACCCTTTTGCCATTGATAGTGCGAGTGTAAGCTATTTTACTTCATTTACAATGGGCAAGGCGCGTGGCAAGGGACGTGGAACTGGACGTTCTGGTGATGGTGCGTGCAGAGGATGGGGTCGTGGCCAAGGTGAAAATGTGCCACAACCAACAGCCACATCTTCTCGCTCCCAGTTCTTGACCGAATTACTAAGAAAGCACCCAAGAGCACCACTATTGCGAACTGATCAGTGTGAACAGGTTATTAATTGGATAGCAGATAATACTTCCAGTCACCTGGGCACCACCACCTCCGGTCTGTCTTCCACACGGTCAAGTGTTAGTAGCCATGAGTCTCGACCGCATACTCCTCCTCACCCTGATGCTCCTTTCTCCCACCATGCCGAGTGTCGTCAGACAGCAACTGATCCCACAGTTGGACACTCTGAAGAGCTGTTCACTGGTCCATTTCCATATTTGGACCCCTCGAGTGGACCGCTTGAAGTGGTGGAAGAGGAGATCCCATGTAGCAATGGCCAAATATTTGAACAGCCACAGCCACAGGAAGGCGACGCTGGCAATTTGTCACAAGATGTGGACGATGATGAGACACAATTGCCACAAAGTGAGGAGGAGGACCGTGGTGCGCAAGTGGAAGAGGAGGAGGTGGTGGATGATCTAGTAACTGACCCAACGTGGCAGGAGGACAAGCAGAGCGAGGCCAGCAGCACACAGGAGAAGGGAGGCAGAGTACCCCAACAGGCAGGAAAAAGCAGTGTGGTGGCCGCAGACAGAAGGCGGGCAACCGTTCCCTGTAACACCAACACGAGAAACTTTGCCAGTACAACCGGTACGTCTTCCAGAGTCAGGAATTTTTTTAAAGACTCTGCTGATAACCCCAAAAAGGCTATTTGTACCACCTGCCAGGCCAGCATCAGCAGGGTGACAAAACTACCAGCCTGACCACCACCAGCATGATCAGGCACATGTCAGCAAAGCACCCGACTTTGTGGGGCGAACCCCAGGGTCCATGACGAGTGTCAGCAGGTGTCACCGCTGCTTCTTCCATTATTGTGAGTGTAAGAGAACCCCCTGTTGTGCCTGCAAGGCAATCCCTTGTCCATACTGCATACAAAGATGCCCCCTCCTCTCAGTCATCACTTGTTATGGCAGTTTCTCAAGAAACAGCATCAACGTCCACATCCATGTCCCCTGCAGCGTTCAATTGTCCATATCCCAGACCTTTGAACGAAAGCGCAAATTCGCAGACAACGCCCCACATGCCACAGTAATAAATTTGCACATTTCACGACTGCTTGCGTTGGAAATGCTGCCTTTTAGGCTGGTGGAGACGGAATCCTTCTGCAACCTTCTGGCGGTGGCCATCCCTCGATACTCGGTCCCCAGCCAACACTATTTTGCCCGGTGTGCCATCCCCGCACTACACAAGCACGTGTCCCAAAACATCTGCTGTGCCCTCAACAACGCAGTTACTGGGAGAGTCTACCTGACACCGGACAAGTGGACAAGTGCTTGTGGCCAGGGACGGTACTTCTCCCTGATGATACACTGGGTAAACATAGTGGAAGCAGGACCCAGTCGGACCTTGGGATGGAACACATCCTCCCCACACCGAGGATTTTGGGCACAATGTCAGTCGGAGTTGCCCCCACAGTGTACAGCTCCTGCACATCATCCTCCTCCTCCTCCTCATGTTCAGCCTCCATCTCAGATATCACCACATCAGTTACAAGCTGGAAGCACTGCAGTACTGCCTCAGCCAAGCGGCAACAGGCTGTGCTGAAACTCATAAGCTTAGGTAATGACAGCTGTGAAAGAGCAGGCAGATCTGTGGCTGAGACCGATGAACCTACATCCTGGCATGGTCGTGTGTGACAATGGCTGTAATCTGGTGGCGGCTCTGAGGTGAGGCGAGATCACACACCTACCATGCCTGGCTCATGTGCTTAACCTCGTGGTTCAGCTGTTTCTTAAAACGTACCCCGAGTTGCCAGATCTGCTCGTCAAAGTACGCCGCCTGTCAGCTCATTTTCGCAAGTCGGCTACAGCTTCCGCCACCGTTGCTTTGTTGCAGCAGTGTTTGCAGCTTCCGGCACACCGACTGGTGTGTGATGTCTCCACACGTTGGAACTCTACCCTCCACATGTTGAAAAGAATTTGTGAGTGTAAGAGAGCAGTTGTGGAGCGCCAGCTGCAACAAGACCGTCGATATTCAGGTCAGATTCCACACATAAGACCTCAGGAGTGGACCTGGATGTTTGACATATGTACCATCCTGACAAACTTTGAGGAGTCCACCAAGATGGTGAGTGGCGATGAAGCCATCATTAGCGTCAGCATCCCACTTGTCTGTCTTTTGCAACGCTCTCTGCAGAGAATTAAAGAGGAGGCATTGCAGCCAGAATATGATGAGATGTATCAAGAACCATAGCGGGCGATGACACACAGCCCAGCCGCATCTCATCCCAACATGCATTGGGGGAAAATTAGGGAAATGAGGGAAAGGAGGAGGAGGAGGAGGAGGAGGAGGAAGAACAGGAGCTGGTATCATGCGCTATAGATGGTAGTACCTGTACAACTGTCATACCGTCGTTTCAGTGTGGGTGGCCTGAGGACAGGGGGGAGGAGGAGGAGGAGGAGAGCATGGTCAGTTGTCATCTTGGTGAGGACACGGAAGTTTTGCCCATTACCAGTCTGGAACGCATTGCTGACTTTATGTTATGCTGCCTTAACCGTGACCCTCGCTTTGTCAAAATGTTGGGTGACAGTCATTACTGGTTGGTGACACTTTTAGACCCCCACTACAAGGAGAACTTTCACTTTCTTATTCCTGAGGTGGAGAGGTCTACAAAAATGGGGCAGTACCAGAAGGCACTTGCTGCAGAACTGTTAAAAATTTCCCATCTGAACACGCTAGCGGCAGAGGTCACAGTTAGGATCCCAACCAAGGCGTACAGGTGAGAGAGACACAACTCCAATCCAGCAGAGGCAGGGGAACACTGTCAACGTTCTGGGACAGTTTTCTGAGACCCACCCAGCTTACAGGCCCAGAGGCGCGGGGTACTCTCACAAGGAGTGGAAAGTTTCAAAAGATGGTGAGGGAGTATCTTGCCGACCGTACCAGCGTCCTCCGTGATTCCTCTGTGCCTTTTAATTATTGGGTATCCAAGCTGCACACTTGGATTGAACTCGCTCTGTACGCCTTGGAGGTCCTGGCCTGCCCTGCCGCTATCATGTTATCGGAGCGTGTTTTTAGTGCTGCTGGGGGAATTATAACTGATAAGTGCACTCGCCTGTCAACTGACAATGCTGACGAGCTGACCCTTATCAAAATGAACAAGGGCAGGATTGGGCCAGACTTCTCATCACCACCAAATTACAGCAGAGTAACATAAAGTCAAATCCACTGTGTTGTTTCGGGAGGTGTATTCCCATGCACCGCTTCACACCCAAACATGGGTATACGCTTCCTCTTTTTGGCTGTTTTTTGCTCTTCTCCTTATCCTCAGCCTCCACCACCACTATACCACCAGGGTGACAGTGGTCCATGTAGCCAGCATTGCAAGTTCCTCCGTCCTAATTTTTGGCAGCTTTTTCTTTGAAGGCATAGATAAAGACTATGGGAGACCCACTCCCCAATAATGGGAATAATGTTTTTAATATGCTGTACTGCATGGCTCTTGTAAGGGGCATTGCAAGTTCTTCTGTGCTAATTTTTGGCAGCTTATGCTTGGAAGGCATAGGCAAAGACTATGGGAGACCCACTCCCCAATAATGGGAATAATGTTTTTAATATGCTGTACTGCATGGCTCTTGTAAGGGGCATTGCAAATTCCTCCGTCCTAATTTTTGGCATCTTTTGCTTGGAAGGCATAGGCAAAGACTATGGGAGACCCACTCCCCAATAATGGGATTAAAGTTTTTGATATGCTGTACTGCATGCCACTTGTAAGGGGCATTGCAAGTTCCTCCATCCTAATTTTTTCAGCTTTTGCTTGGAAGGCACAGGCAAAGACTATGGGAGACCCACTCCCCAATAATGGGAATAATGTTTTTAATATGCTGTACTGCATGGCTCTTGTAAGGGGCATTGCAAGTTCCTCCATCCTAATTTTTGGCAGCTTATGCTTGGAAGGCAAAGGCAAAGACTATGGGAGACCCACTCCCCAATAATAGGAATAATGTTTTTAATATGCTGTACTGCATGGCTCTTGTAAGGGGCATTAAAATCGTCTTGTTAAGCTACTGTGACCTCCACTTCTCTTCCAAGGTGCATTAAAACCGTCTTATTATGCTACTGTGACGTCCACATCTCTTCAAAGGGGCATTAACACTAGAACTACTGATGGAGTCATTTTGACTCCTTTCGTTTTTTATTTCTCTTCTGTGACTACATTTTTCAGAATTCCGGCTTGAAACTCGGTGACTTTTCCTCAAATATGATGTGAAAAAAGATTTTGTGAGAATAAATAATTTTGGTGAAAAATTTGCGCGTTTTTTTCAAAATTTACCAAGAACTACTGAAGGGAGTCATTATGACTCCCTACTATATTTTGAGGTCCTTTTGTCACTAAATGTTGCTATAAAGTTTTGTGCATAATTTTTTCACTCTGTCTTATTTACCCTGATGTTCATATAGATGTAGTTCAATTTACATGTCAACTTTTCACATTTTACTTGTGTTTTACCTGCTTGTATTACTGTGTAATGCTGAACAAACTCTATCTGATGAGGAGCTAGATGCATTCATTGCGATATTCTATGCTCGTGGAATATCTGGCACGAACCGTCACTCGATTAGCAGTATTTGGTGTAATGACTGGGGAATACCGTTTTGCAAAGCGACAATGTCTAGGGACCGCTTTGTTGAAATTATGAGGTTTCTCAGATTTGATGAGAAATCTACTCGATCGGAGAGACTGCAAACGGACAAGTTTGCTCTATTTTCTACTGTGTGGGACAGGTTTATTGAAAATTGTATTGCGTGTTACAAACCTGGCCCATACATAATGGCGGATGAGCAACTTTTCCCAAGCAAAACTAGGTGTCCATTCACGCAGTACATGCCTTCCAAACCAGATAAATATGGCCACAAATATTGGCTAGCTGTTGATAAGAGGAGCAAATATCTGGCAAATGGCTTCCCTTATCTAGGCAAAGATGACACACGCCGTGCTGAGGACCGTTTAGCTGACCATGTGGTAATGAAGTTATTGGACCCGTTTTTGAAAAAAGGTCGCAATGTTACAACCGATAATTATTTTACTTCAGTAAAATTAGCTAAACAGCTAAAAAGCAAAGGAACAACCATCGTGGGAACACTGAACAAGATAAGGCGAGAAGTGCCTAAAGAAATAAAATCCATGAAAGAGGAATTGTACCACACTAAAGTGTTTAGAAATGAAGACAATTTTACACTTACAGTATATCAAGGAAAGCCCAACAAAAATGTTGTCATTTTGAGTTCCGTCCATCCAGATGTTGTTGTTGCGTCTGATTCCGCTAAAAAAACTCCAGAAACGGTAAAGTTTTACAATGAAACAAAATATGGAGTAGATGTAGTGGATCAGATGGCACGAAAATATACCACACGAACATGCACAAGGAGATGGCCTGTTCATGCATTTGAAAATGCCTTAGACTTTGCGGGTATAAATGCATGGATAATATTCAAGGAGATTACCCACCAAAAAATGTCACGCAAGGCATTTTTGCAAACGCTTGTGAGAGAGTTGAGTGGTCCTTATGTCACAGATAGGGAAAAGGGTTCCACGTTCCAAGTTTCTACATGCTCAGAAGTGATGGTTCAAACAAAATTTTGCCAGATCAAAGAAAAGTGCAAGAAAAATAGATCTGTCGGAAATTGTAAGACTTGTGGTAAGTCTTTGTGTGGGCAATGTACTGCCATAAATCAAAGGCAATGCCTAAAATGCGAAACACCAAATGTTTAGAAGGTGAATTCTGCGCCATATTTTCATATTTATGCTCCTCCACCTACATTTTCTCTGCTTTTTGTTCTTCAGTTGTTGTTTATATGTGTGCACTTGAATAAAAAAAAATGTTTGAAAAACGTCTATTATAATTATTGTTATTTTCTATAGAAAAATAAGAAAAGCAGAAAAAAAACAATCAAAAGCATTACTGTTGGATCTCACAATAATAATACATTACAAAAAATATAATTATTAATAAATAACCACAAATGAAACTCTAAAAATAAACGAAAACAAGCAAGGAGTCAAAATGACTCCTTTCAGTAGTTCTAGGCGGGGTCACGAGTCCAGTAGTCCTAGTGTTAAAACCGTCTTGTTAAACAACTCTGAACTCCACGTCTCTTCAAAGGGGCATTAAAACCGTCTTGTTAAGCTACTGTGACCTCCACCACTCTTCCAAGGGGCATTGATATTGACTTTTTATTCCACTGTGACCTCCACCACTCTTCCAAGGGGCATTGATATAGTCTTTTTACTCCACTGCGACCTCAAGCACTCTTCCAAGGGGCAATAAAACCATCTTGTTAAACCACTCTGAACTCCACATGTCTTCCAAGGGGCATTAAAACAGTCTTGTTAAGCTACTGTGACCTCAACCACTCTTCCAAGGGGCATTGATATTGTCTTTTTATTCCACTGCGACTTCCACCACTCTTCCAAGAGGCATTAAAATTGTCTTGTTAAGTTACTGTGACCTCCACGTCTCTTCTAAGGAGCATTAAAACGGTCATGTTTAACCACTCTGAGCTCCACGTCTCTTCCAAGGGGCATTAAAACAGTCTTGTTAAGCTACTGTGACCTCCACCACTATTCCAAGGGGCATTAAACCGTCTTGTTAAGCTACTGTGACCTCCACCACTCTTCCAAGGGGAATTTATATTGTCTTTTTATTCCACTGCGACCTCTACCACCCTTCCAAGTGGCATTAAAACCGTCTTGTTAAACCACTCTTAACTCCACGTCTCTTCCAAGGGGCATTAAAACCGTCTTGTTAAGCTACTGTGACCTCCACCACTCTTCCAAGGGGCATTAAAACCATCTTGTTAAACCACTCTGAACTCCACAGCTCTTCCAAGGGGCATTGAAATGTTGTTTTTAATTACCTCTAACCTCCACGACTCTTATAATGGGCATTGCATTTCCTCCTCATTTTATTCAGCTTTTGCTTTTCAATGCATAGGCGAACACTAAGGGAGACCCACTCCCCAATAATGGGAAGAAGGTTTTTAGTACGCTGTAATGCACGTCTGTTTCAAGGGGCATTGCAGTTCCTCATAATTTTTGGAAAGCCTTCCATTCACTGCTTAGGCCAACAGTGTACAGGTGACCCAGTTGCTTTAAATGGAAAAAATGGTTTAGTTAAGGCCCTCTGACCTCCATGTCACTTCCAAGGGGTATTGGAGTGCCTCGAAATTTTTGGTGCGCATTGCACTCACTGTATGTCCTATAACTGTGTAGCTGAACCGCTCCTTTTGGTACAGAAACATATCCTACAAGACATTTGTGGTTGACTGGCCTGATATTGATGTGAATGGTCCCTGTTCCTCCTGCTCTTTCTCCTTTGCCACAACCTCATCCATCATTCATCACCTGAAGCTTTGTTTTAACGGGAGTCATAGAACTGGGATAGTAGCAGGAAAATATCCAGCAATCCTCGGAGGAGGTAGGATATGCGTCAATATGCTGACCACCTCAGGCCTAGCCGCTACTACAGACATGCGCTTGCATTCCAAGGAACAGAAAGCTAAGGAGATGGATGGCCTCAAGATCATGAATAATTTACTCGTTGTGTAGGAGGCCGACCACTGCAGAGCGCAGGCAATGTCTCTGAAGGATGACAAGCTGGATGGTAGCATTCTGCTACGATCCAGCCTGCCATCTCAATGCCATCCCAGCGTGGGAGAATTCTCCTGCTCAAGCGGTGACGTCATATGCCGGCACCGCATGCGCAGGAGAATTCTCCCACGCTGTCGGTGATGTGCATGAGGTGAGCTGAATTCATTGGACATGAACTCTACTCTTCTGGATGTCGTCACAGCCAGACACTGAGGAGCTTCACTGAGGAGCTTCTCAGTGTTTGCAGCATGGCAGCGTTCTGCTGCGATCAAGCCTGGCATGTCAATGTAGCAGAGCTGAAGCAATCCTGGGAACCATGGAAAGGTAAAGATGAGGTTGGTTTATTATTTTACTTTTATTGCAGGAGATCGTTGGCTTCAGCTGGAATGGGCGATACGGTAAGTAGAGTTTAATTTAGAATACTAAAAAATTGTGTCTTTATTTCAATTAAAGGATTATATTCTGGGTGTTGGTGTTTTTTTTTTTAACTTTCACTATGAGGTTAGTAATGGGGGTGTCTTATAGACGCTTCTCCATTACTAACCTGGGCTTGATGTCAGCTGTCATTATAAGCTGACATAAACCCCAACCTTATTACCCCACTGCCACCGCTGCAGGGCAGTGGGAAGAGCGAGGCTAAGTGCCAGAATTGGCGCATCCTATGGATGCGCCATTTCTGGGGCGGCTGACGGCTGGTGTTTCTAGCCTGGGGGGGGGCAATATTCATGTCATCCTTCCTGGGCTATTAATATCAGCTTCCAGCTGTCTGCCTAGCCTTTGCTAGCTATTAAAATAGGGGGGACCACGTCATTTTTTTGGGGGTCCCCCATTTTAATAGCTAGTAAAAGCTAGGTATTCAGCTGGGGGCTGATATTAGTAGCCTGGGAAGCTCCGTGGGTATTACCCCCTTCCCAGGCTTCAAACATCTGCCCCAGCCATCTACTTAACCTCCGCTAGAGACTAAAATTACGGGGAACCCCATGCCAATTTTTTTTTAATAAATCCTTTATTTTAACACTAAATGACAAGTACAGTAACCAACACTGTCACTGTACTTATTACTAGTGATGAGCGAGCACTAAAATGCTCAGGTACTCGTCGCTCGGGTCGAGCACATTGGAATAGTCGGGTGCTCAACCCGAGCAACGAGCCCAATGTAAGTCTATGGGAAACTCGAGCATTTTTCAGGCGGCTCCCCCGGCTCCCCCCGGCGGTCTGCAGAGGCCCTAAAAATTTGCCAAATCCATGGGAACAGTGCTCAAATAACATGGGAACAGCATGAGGAAGACCCCTGGAAGCATTTCTGACTCCCAGGTCACTGCTGTCAACAATGTTGTCAGAGTATTACGCCACTTTTACGGACTCACAATAAAACATACAAAAACGAAACCAAAATGGATTTTCCTAGGAAATATGTTAAGGAACATCCCTTCCAGGGTAATGACTTGTATTGAAGGCAAAATAAATAACCAAAACCAAAAATACTCCTCCACAACTTGGGCTATGTTCACACGTTGCGTTTTTGATGCGTTTTTGCACTTTTGCATTGCTTTCAACCAAGACAAATGCATTCACCAGGAAATGTAATTTTAACATTTTACAACCTTATCTGGCCATGTGGTGTGTGACATATCCTCAGACCCATGCATACAGTGCTGAAAAGACAGCATGGGGAAGACCTCTGGAAGCATCTCTGACTCCCAGGTCACTGCCTAAAATGTGCTCATCATAAGTGATCCTTGGCACATGCGAAGATGCTTCCCGCCATGCACCTGTCATTGCAGACTTGCAACAATCACCATCCACGTCCTTGTCCCACTGCATTGTTCAGTTGTCCCTACCCCATTCCTTGGAAAGAAAGCGCAAGTATGCAGACAACCAGCCACCCACCCATTCACAGGCTGCAATACTATACTGCCAAATTTTTGACAGCTGTTTTCACTTGAAATGTGGCCTATTATGCTTGTGGAGGCAGAAGCTTTTCACAACCTCATGGCGGCGGCGGCCGGATGTCCATACTCGGTCCTCAGCAGATACTATATTTCCCGGTATCGCCTCCGCCTTCCCCAAGCACGGGTCCCACAACATTACCCGTGCCCTCCCCAGTGCACTTACTGGGAAGGATCACCTAACCACAAACACGTGGACAGGTGAATGTGGTCAGGGACGGTACGGAGCCAGTCCACAACTTTTTTTGCTGAGAGTTGTATTTAGCTCGGTGAAAGGACTGGCATAGAGGGAAACCCTATCTACCCTGCGCGTCATTTCTCACAGGAAATCCTGTAAAGCAGCTTGCACTTGAAATGTGGCCTTTTAGGCTCGTGGAGGCGGAAGCTTTTCAGAACCACATGCCTCATTCCTCGTGTCCATACTCGGTCCCCAGACGTCACTGTTTCTCCAGGTGTTGTCTCCGCCTACTACAAGCGCTGGTCCCTGAACATTACTGCTGGTACTTTTCTGTGGGAATTTGCTTGCCTTCTACCAGCCTGGAATATTTCCAGCAAACTATGGTACGATGCCATGGTATTAGCACTGCCACCAGTATCAGTAGTAAAGCCATCCCCAATTTCCTTCTCAGGAATTTTATTTGGTAGACTGAGTGGCTGCCCAAATACATTTTCTCACAAAGGAGCTGAAGATAGAGTGGCAGCTGGTGCAAGTTTCTCCAGCCTGTTAGATATTAGAAGGTGAATGGCAGTATATTGGATCAGTGGTTAACACTGAAGACTTGCAGCACTCGGATCCTGGGTTCAAGTCCCAGCAAGGACAACACCTTCAAAGACTTTGTATAATCTCCCCGTGTTTGCGTGGGTTTCCTCCTCAGTAAAAACGCAGACATAGAGTGTCCGGGAACCTTTCCACACACTTTTCCTAGCCAGGACTGCTTCTTGGCAGGGTTGGACGGTGCCACCAGAGAATCCTCTGTTGTGCCTTGGCTTCTACCTCAGGAGAGTTCATGATAGCGCTAACTTTGCAGCTGGAATGGGGCTCTTGAGCGGGGGAGAAAGGTTAGTCCTCAAAATCAAATCCTCTGGTGGGCACAATGTTTTTCAATCTGAAACAGCTTCTCAGTGGGAGTTGTATTTCACCACAGCAATATTCTTTAGCTTGGTGAAAGGACTGGCATAGAAGGAAATCGTATCTACCCTGGCTGTCATTTCTCTGTCACCAGGTTCTGCCCATTGTCACACACGACAATGCCTGGCTGTATGTTCAGCGGTGAGAGCAACAGATCAGGCTGCTGTGTAACAGCTTTCAACAACTCTGCGGCATTGGGCGGTTTGTCAATTAAGCATTAAGCATGTTATCTTCAGCACAGCCTGTTGCCGCTTGGCCAAGGCAGTGCGGCAGTGCTGTCAACTTGTGACTGATGTGGTCATTTCAGAGATGGAGGAGGAGGTGCGTGAGCTGAACAATGTGATTACATTGTTGTTAAATTGGTGACGCAGTTTTTTATACTAAAGACAGATCCTATTTAGTATTGAGAGAGCACTAAAATGCTCGGGTGCTCGAAGCTCAGGCCAAGCTCACCGTTTTACTCGGGTGCTCGACCCGAGCAACGAGCCCAATGTTAGTCTATGGGAGACCCGAGCATTTTTGCAGCGGCACCCCCAACAGTCTGTAGAAAGCCTAAAAAGTGCCCAAAACGATAGTGACAATGCTCAAATGACATGGGGACAGCATGGGGATCGCCCCAGGAAGCATTTATGACCCCCAGGTCACTGCTGTCAACAACGTGGTCAGAGGTATTAAGCCACTTTTACAGGCTCACAATAAAACGTTCAAAACCGAAACTGAAACTTTTTTCCTGTGAAATATGTTAAGGAACATACTTTCCAGGGTAAAGACTTGTGTGTAAGGTAAAATAAATAGCCAAAAACAAAAATACTCCTCCACGCCTTGGGCTATGTTCACAAGTAGCATTTTTTATGCGTTTTTGCCATTTTGTATTGCTTTCAACCGTGACAAATGCATTCACCGGGAATTGTCATTTTAACATTTTACAACCTTATCTGGCCATGTGCTGTGTGATACCTGCATACAGTGCTGAAAAGACATGGGAATAGCATAGGGAAGACCCCTGGAAGCATCTCTGACACCCAGGTCACTGTCTAAAAGTGTGCCCATCAGAAGTGATCCTTGTCGCATCAGAAGATGCAGACTTGCAACTATCCCCATGCAAGTCCTTGTCCCAGGGCAGTGTTAATTGTACCTCCCCATTCCTTGCATTGCAAGTGCAAATATGCAGCCAACCACCCACCCACCCGCAGGCTTCAATACTATACTGCTAGCTTGCACTTGAAATGGGGCCTTTTAGTTTGGAGGAGGCCGAAGCTGGCCATTACCTCATGGCTGCGTCGGCGGCGAGGTCTCCATACTCTGTCCCCAGCCGCCACTATTTGTCCCAGGAACCTTCCCCACACTTTTCTTAGCCTGGTCTGCTTTAGGGCAGCATTGGACGAGCCAACCAGGCAACCAGAGACTCCTCTGGTGGGCCCTGGCTTCTCCATCAGGGGAGTTGAGAGTGCCAAGGTGAGGAGCATGATGATAGAAGCTAGCATCTGCTTTGCTTTCTTGGAATGCAAGCTTAAGTGTGCAGCCTGCCACCCACCCACCCCCAGGCTGCAATACCATACTTCTAGCTTGCACTTTAAATGGGGCCTTTTAGTTTGGAGGAGGCCGAAGCTGGTCACTACCTCATGGCTGCTTCGGCAGCGAGGTCCCCATACTCGGTCCCCAGCCGCCCCTATTTGTCCCGGTGCGCCTTATACACAAGCGCGCATACCAAAACATTACTTGTGCCCTCCCCAGTGCATTTAGTGGGAAGGACAGCCTATTTCGCTGTAGTGTGTGCACACCAACCACCTGCTCATGGCACATGCAAAGATGTCTCCCGCCCTGCACCTCTCGTTGCAGACTTGCAACTATCCCCGTTCAAGTCCTTGTCCCAGGGCAGTGTTCAATTGTACCTCCCCCATTCTTTGTAATGCAAGCGCAAGTATGCAGCCTGCCACCCACCCACCCCCAGGCTGCAATACCATACTGCTTGCTTGCTTGCACTTGAAATTGGGCTTTTTAGGCATGTGGAGGTGGAATCTGGCCATCATGTAATGGCTGCGTTGGCGGCCTGGTATCCATACTCAGTCCCCAGCCGCCCGGCGGCCAGGTGTCCACGATTGGTCACCAGCCGCCAGGAAGTGGCCAGGTGTCTATACTTGGTCCCCAGCCGCCCCTATTTGTCCCAGTGCTCCTTATACACAAGCGAGCATACCAAAATATTACCTGTGCCCCACCCAGTGCATTTAGTGGGAAGGACAGCCTAACCACAAACACGTGGACAACGGAATGTGGCCAGGGATGGTCCATCTCACTGACGCCTTCACACTGGGTTAAAATTCTGGAAGCCGGCACACAGTTGGACACTGGGATGCAACATGTCCTCCAGACATAGAGGATTTCGGGTCCTGGGTCAATCAGGCTTCAACACGAATTTCAGAAGGTAGACATCAACAGTGGTCGGCCTCCTACACAATGAGTAAATTATTGATGATCATAAGGCCATCCATCTCCTTAGCTTTTTGTTCCTTGGAATGCAAGCGCATGTATGTAGAAGCGGCTAGGCCTCAGGTGGTCAGCGTTTTGGAGCATATCCTACCTCCTCCGAGGATTGCTGGATGTTTTCCTGCTACTATCCTAGTTCTATGACTCCCGTTAAAACAAAAATTCAGGTGATAAATGATGGATGAGGTGGTGGCAAAGGAGAAAGAGCAGGAGGAATAGGGACCATTTACATCAATATCAGGCTAGTGAACCACACATGTCTTGTAGGATATGTTTCTGTACCAAAAGGAGCGGTTCGACTACACAGTTATATGGCATACAGTTAGTGCAATGCCTACCAAAAATTTTGAGGCACTTCAATGCCCCTTGGAAGTGACATGGAGGTTAGAGGGCCTTAACTAAACTGTTTTTTTCCATTTATAGCAACTGGGTCTCCTGTACACTGTTGGCATAAGCAGTGAATGGATAGCTTTCAAAAAATTATGAGGAACTGCAATGCCCCTTCAAACAGATGTGGATTACAGCGTACTAAAAACCTTCTACGCATTATTGGGGAGTGGGTCTCCCTTAGTTTTCGCCTATGCATTGAAAAGCAAAACTGACTAAAATTAGGAGGAAATGCAATGCCCTTTGGAAGAGTCGTGGAGGTTAGAGGTAATTAAAAACAACATTTCAATGCACCTTGGAAGAGCTGTGGTGTTCAGAGTGGTTTAACAAGACGGTTTTAATGTCCCTTGGAAGAGACGTGGAGGTCGCATGTAGCTTAACAAGACGATTTTAAGGCCCCTTGGAAGAGACGTGGAGTTAAGAGTGGTTTAACAAGACGGTTTTAATGTCCCTTGGAAGAGACGTGGAGGTCACAGTAGCTTAACAAGATGGTTTTAATGCCTCTTGGAAGAGACGTGGAGGTCATAGTGGAATGAAAAGACAATATCAATGCCCCTTGGAAGAGACGTAGATGTCCCAGTGGAATAAAAAGACAATATCAATGACCCTTGGAAGAGACGTGGAGGTCACAGTAGCTTACAAGACGATTTTATTGCCGCTTACAAGAGCCATGCAGTACAGCATATTAAAAACATTTTTCCCATTATTGGGGAGTGGGTCTCCCATAGTCTTTGCCTATGCCTTCCAAGCAAAAGCTGCCAAAAATTAGGACAGAGCAACTTGTAATGCCCCTTACAAGAGCCATGCAGTACAGCATATTAAAAACTTTATTGCCATTATTGGGGAGTGGGTCTCCCATAGTCTTTGGCTATACCTTCCATGCAAAAGATGCCAAAAATTAGGACGGAGGAACTTGCAATGCTGGCAACATGGACCAGTGTCACCCTGGTGGTATAGTGGTGGTGGAGACTTAGGATAAGGAGAAGAGCAAAAAACAGCTGAACTGAGGAAGCATATACCCATGTGTGGGTGTGTAGCGATGCATGGGAATACACCTCCCGAAATAACACAGTGGATTTGACTTTATGTTACTCTGCTGTCATTTGGTGGTGATGAGAAGTCTGGCCCAATCCAGCCCTTATTCATTTTGATAAGGGTCAGCTTGTCAGCATTGTCAGTTGACAGGCGAGTGCGCTTATCAGTTATAATTCCCCCAGCGGCACTAAAAACACGCACCGATAATACGCTAGCGGCAGGGCAGGCCAGGACCTCCAAGGCGTACAGAGTGAGTTCATTCCAAGTGTCCAGCTTAGATACCCAATAATTAAAAGGCACAGAGGAATCACGGAGGACACTGGTACGGTTGGCAAGGTACTCCCTCACCATCTTTTGAAACTTTCCACTCCTTGTGAGAGTACCCCACGCCTCAGGGCCTGTAAGCTGGGCGGGTCTCAGAAAACTGTCCCAGAATGTTGAAAGTGTTTCCCAGCCTCTGCTGGATTGGAGTTGCATCTCTCTCGCCTGTACACCTTGGTTGGGCAACGAACTGTGACCTCTGCCGCTAGAGTGTTCAGATGGGAATTTTTTTAACAGTTCTGCAGCAAGGGCCTTCTGGTACTGCCCCATTTTTGTAGACCTCTCCACCTCAGGAATAAGAGAGTGAAAGTTTTCCTTGTAGCGGGGGTCTAAAAGTGTCACCAACCAGTAATGACTGTCACCCAACATTTTGCCAACGCGGGGGTCACGGTTAAGGCAGCGTAACATAAAGTCAGCCATGCGTGCCAGTCTGGTAATGGGCAAGACTTCCGTGTCTTCACCATTTAACGCGCTTGTGCCTTTATTTCCCCTCTTTTTCCTTTTTTGTTTGCTTAATATTTATACAGGAACTTTGGCACAAGCATGTGTTTTTTGATAATTGTGGTGCTGGGTCAGATACTATTTATCTACTGGCTTTGTCCATCCCTTTTTTTTTACCAGTGCACACACTTGGTATAACCAAATCTGATGGTAGTATTTATAGATATTGTGGTGTTTTGTTTATAAATTTCTTTTTTTTATGTCTAATTGTTCCATTTGGTCTTCTAGAGAGTATTTTTGAAATGGCATTTGACCTTGATGCTAAAGAGTTGGCTTGGAAAAATCAAGTGTCAACACTGTTCCATACCGCAGTAACATCAGATGCCAATGATGACTTCACAGCGGTATCGAGTGAATTACTCAAACTACATAGAAATTATATACGGGTATGGTGGAATGCCAATAGCTTGAAAGAATATCTTAAAGTAGGCATTGTGCCTAGAGGCCTATGGGTCCAGATCTTCCCAGCATGGAAATGTAACTCACAGTTTAAGACTACTTGGGAGGCAGGCTTGCTACAAAGTTCCCAAATCATATTAAAAATGTTGAGAAACCATGATAAAGTACATCTATTAGAATTAAAAAAGAAAATTACTGCCTATGAAGGGAAGATTGATACCTTTGACAAATTGTCTTTGGTCCAGCCCTTTCTTAGTAAACTGAAGGATAATTTGGATCGATATGAAAAAGAAATTTTGGCTGAAAAGAAAAGAAAATTTATTAGAGACAAATTGGACTATGAGAGCCAAGCGGCATATAAGTGGTCTCATTTTGGTAATAGGAGATCTCGCACTAACACGACTGGTGTGCCCCCTAAAAATAAGGATGATGATGTTACATCAAGTGATTTTTTATCAACCGACACCAGCGACCCAGAGGGCGCACCAGACGTGGCGGGCGGAAGTGGCGGCTACGAAAGCGTAAGAAAGCACAGACACAAGAACTACTCACCCTTTCACAATCGCCTGAGGATCAGGAACAGGCGTTAATTGGTCCATCGATGGTGGATCGTCCAATGGAGTTGCAGATTATAAATCTTTGTAATCATGTGTTAACTAATGAGAGGTCAGTTTTGGAAAAGGGACTTACATTTTCCCCTATGCAGACACTCGACAGATTCACATTTATTAAAGATACTTATTTATTTTTCAGAAATTTGACTTTTAAATATATGTATCAGCAACCCTTATTGGCGGACGATCTACCATCTGATGAACGACAGGCCTTTCGAGACCTTGTGGACCTGCTTAAAGAGAATGAAGAAGCATTAGGTAGGAGAAAGTTTAATGCTCGCCTCCCCTCCAAAATGACTCTCTCTTTGGGAACTTTACCATCAATTCAGACCTTTTTTAGGGAGGTGGTACATGATGTGGAAAATTTAAATCTGAATAAACATACTGAGAACAATCTCACACTGGCACAAAAACAGGCCATTCATTCCCTTAAACATAATCCCTTGTTCGTCATAAAAGAGGCGGACAAGGGAGGTAATATAGTGCTTTGGCCAATTGAACTGTATCTCTCTGAAGCCAAGAGACAATTGGATAATAGAGACTTTTATGTAGTACTCCCCTCTGATCCTACAGCTATGTTTAAGAGAAAATTTGATGCTGTTCTTGAGCGAGCTTTCAGTGGGGGATTATAGATAAATGTGAAAGAGACTTCTTGACAACCCCCAAACCAGTCACACCAACATTCTATCTTCTCCCGAAGGTGCATAAGTCGCTTACTATGCCCCCGGGCAGACCTATAGTGGCTGGTATTGGGGGCTTCAGTGAAAGACCCTGCGAGTATGTAGATTTTTATTTTCAGCCTTATGCATTCAAGCTTCAATCTTATGTCCGCGATATGATACATTTGTTAAATCAGTTGGAGGGGCTCCATGTCCCCCCGGACACCCTTTTGGTGTCCTCGGACGTGGAGTCCCTCTATACTATTATCCCACATGCTTTGGACCTTGAGGCAGTTGCCTCATTTTTACAGGGTTCTGAATCGAATGACCCTAGACACTGTTCATTCCTTTTGGAAATACTGTCCTTCATTTTGGGGCATAATTACTTCATTTTCGATTGTACCTACCACAGACAGGTATCTGGCACCGCGATGGGTGCGCGTTGCGCCACCTCCTGTGCCAACCTTTTCCTTGGTTGGTGGGAGGGGAAGCATGTGTACCCATCGGTGGCCTTCCAGAGGCATGTCTTAAAGTGGTTCAGGTATATTGACGATGTCCTCATGTTTTGGTCAGGTTCAGAGGAACAATGTGTAGAATTTATCACTTATTTAAACACTAATGTGTATAACATACATCTCACTTATCAAATTTCGGCAGATACGATCAATTTCCTCGATGTACAACTCATATTAGAGAATCAACGTATTCGGTCTAATTTGTTTCATAAGAACACATTGCCAAATAATATTATACATTACAGTAGTTTTCATCCTTTGATCTTAAATGCGACATCCCTTACAGTCAATTTATAAGGACTAAACGAAACTGTAGTAACCCTGTTGACTTTATCTCACAGGCCAATGATTTAACCTGCCGTTTGAAAGCTAGAGGGTATCCTAAGAGAACCCTACACTCTGCATGGAACAGGGTCAATAATCTGGAAAGGTCTGACTTGTTGCAACCTAGAGCTAAGAAAGAGGACTCCACAACTTGTCTAATAACTGATTATAATAATCAGTGGAGGGACCTCCGGTTTATATTACACAAGAATTGGTCCATTTTGCTGTCAGAACCGAAACTACAACATCTTATTTCAACAAAACCATTACTTACTGCAAGGAGAGCAAGAAGTATCAAGGATAATTTGGTCAGAAGCCACTTTGTACGGCCAATATCAAAATTAAACAGAGGCATAGTACCCAAAGGATCTCATGCTTGCGGAAGTTGTACTGTATGTTCATTTATGTCATCTACTTATATCTTTGTGAACCCAATTGACAAATGGGAATTTCACTTGAGGAGCTTTATCAATTGTCGGACTAAAAATGTTATTTATGCCTTAGTTTGTCCTTGCTCTCTTGTTTATATTGGCCAGACATCACAGGAATTATGTAAACGTATACAACATCTGTCGAATATTGCTCTGGCAGAGATTCATCTCAAAGCACAAAAACAAATCTCTACTGTGGCCATGCATTATTTACAGCATCATCATTGCAAAACTGCCGGGACCATGGTCTATGGCTTGGACCAAATTTCCCCCAATATTCGGGATGGTGATGTAACACCAGCTCTACTACGCCTTGAATCTAGATGGATCTACATGATGAACTGTGTGTCCCCTAAAGGGATTAATGAGGATTTGTTGTTTACTGGACTTTACTGAAGATAGAGCACTATTATCAAATCAGTACTGATTACATTTTGGCCGGGACTTCGTTTCAGATGTCTGAGCCAAATGGTATATTAATTAACTATCTACATGTATTATCATATTTTGATATACTGTATTTATTTATTTCTTTTATTTTTTGTTATCTATTAATTATTTGAGATATGTGAGTCACTAGTGTATTTGACAAAAACTACTAATTCATTCTTTTATAAGGTGCCATTTGCTTCTGACACTTAGTGCTGTTAATTGCTGCTGCGGTGTGGACCTTTTCTCCTCCTTCCCCCCCTCTTGCTGTCCTGGATCAGCATGACTGTGCCTCTGTGGTGTTATCTGGGCCCTCCCTGTTTACATCTTGAGTTCCTGCCTTTAGTGTCACTCCTTATCTCATTCTCCTGCTGCAGATTTACAATGACTGTTTAGCACCGCCCCTGTAGCTTGTCATTTCTGGTTTTCTTCTTCACTATGCGTTCCACCCTGACATGCACATCAATGGGTAACGGGAGCTTCCTCCTGCACACATCTCTATTTCCGGTATGTGCTTTCTACTCTGACGGTGCATTTCAGTGTGGAAGGCACGCCCTGTATTGCACACAATCAGATTCTTCTGATATGCTGCAGCTTATCTTTAATGAGGTTATGGCAGATATTGTGCAAATGTGGATACCAGAATACAACTTGAGGACTCCTATATCCTATAGTGAGTCTTAGGCTATGTGCCCACGTAGCGTTTTTGCGGCCTTTTTCACGGCCGTGAAAACGCTTGTAAAACAGTCTACCATGCAAAGCAATGTGAATTCGGATGTGCTGTGCACATGATGCGCTAATTTGCGCGCCGAATTCGCATTGCGTTGCAAAACGCAACATGACCATTTCTACCGCGATTACACTGCAAATTCGTGGCAATTGAGGAACATTGAAAAGTAGCAAACCCGCAGGTATATGTCGATTTGCTGTATTTCAATTAAATTCAATGGCCGCGAATTTGCAGCGTAATCGCGGTGCGTGTGGTACCCGGGATGAAGAGGAAACTACAACTCCTCTTCATCCCGGCTACCATGCGGTGAAAAAAAGAAATAAAAAAGTTAAAAATAAACAAAACCTGTATATTCACCTCTCCGGCGGCCCCCGGTCTGCTCTCAGGTCTCCTCCGGTCTGCTCCAGGCCGCATCTTCTCTCTTCAGCGTCCCGCAGTGTACTGTCAGGACCTGCGGAGACGTCATTTAGTCACCTGATGGTCACGCGACCTCTGACGTAGGCGGTCAGGTGATGGCGTCACCGCAGGTCCTGACAGTACACTGCGGGACGCTGAAGAGAGAAGACGCGGCCGGGTGCAGACTGGAGGAGACCAGAGAGCAGACCGGGGGCCGCCAGAGAGGTGAATATACAGTTTGTTTGTTTTTTTTAACGTTTTAAATCTTTTTTTTTTACTATAGATGCTGCATTTAAAGCATCTAAGTTGTTCACACATTATAAATCCATGCCAGTTGCTCTGCATCAAATCTGCTAAGTGGGCACATAGCCTTAGGGGCTATTTCCTTCCTTCTGATCTTGGTCCAGCACTGGTTTTCAAAGACTCTCTCTTTGACTAATGGGTGTATGTGGTTTCTGGAGTATATACTGTATTACAAAATGTTTGGGACACTGACATTATACCCGAGGAAGCCATAATTGGATGGGTTTTGTATTTTGACATCTCCTCTATCTCCTTGTGGATACATATGGTTTGTACTTTTTGATTCCTTTTTATTCTGGGACCTTCTAATATTTACTATTTATTTATTTATTAGGTATCCCATTTGTCTGGGGACCATATATATTGGATAATGGAGGATATACCCTAATTATGTTACTGTGCAAATACCAGATGTGTTAGGTTATTTATTACATCTGTTAAATATTATCTACGGACTAATTGTTTGTAATTATATATTATATTGGATCTATATTTCAATTCCTGTAAGGGGAATTTTTTTTTGTTTACCTGTCCCCTTTTTTGTCTTACATGTTTTTTAAACATGTTTTTAAACGGTTGTGTCCAGTGTCCTATTAATACTAAAATTTATTTTTCCTTTTTTGTTTGCTCAATATTTATACAGGGACTTTGGTCCCAAGCGTGTGTTTTTGATAATTGTGGTGCTGGGTCAGATACTATTTATCTACGTAATTCTCTGCAGAGAGCATTGCAAAAGACAGACAAGTGGGATGCTGACGCTAATGATGGCGTCATTGCCACTCACCTTCTTGGTGGACTCCTCAAAGTTTGTCAGGATGATACATATGTCAGACATCCAGGTCCACTCCTGAGGTCTTATGTGTGGAGTCTGACCTGAATATCGACAGCCTTGTTGCAGCTGGTACTCCACAACTGCTCTCTTCTGCTCACAAATCCTTTTCAACATGTGGAGGGTAGAGTTCCAACGTGTGGGGACATCACACACCAGTCGGTGTGCCGGAAGCTGCAAAGTCTGCTGCAACACAGCAAGGGCGGCGGAACTGTAGCCGACTTCCGAAAATGAGCTGACAGGCAGCATACTTTGACGAGCAGATCTGGCAACTCAGATTTAAGAAACCGCTGAACCACGAGGTTAAGCACATGAGCCAGGCATGGTACGTGTGTGATCTCGCCTCGCCTCAGAGCCGCCACCAGGTTACGGCCATTGTCACACATTACCATGCCTGGATGTAGGTTCAGCAGTCTCAACCACAGATCTGCCTGCTCTTTCACAGCTGTCCACAACTCACAAGCAGTGTGAGTTTTATCACCTAAGCTTATGAGTTTCAGCACAGCCTGTTGCCGCTTGGCTGAGGCAGTACTGCAGTGCTTCCAGCTTGTTACTGATATCTGAGATGGAGGCTGAACATGAGGAGGAAGAGGATGATGCGCAAAAGCTGTACACTGTGGGGGAAGCTCTGACTGACATAGGGCCCGCAATCCTCAGTATGGGGAGGATGTGTTCCATCCCAAGGTCCGACTGGGTCCCGGCTTCCACTATGTTTACCCAGTGTGCCGTCAGGGAGATGTACCATCCCTGGCCACAAGCACTTGTCCATGTGTCCATTTTCAGGTGGACTCTCCCAGTAACTGCATTGTTGAGGGCATGGCAGATATTTTGGGACATGTGCTTGTGTAGTGCGGGGATGGCACACCGGGCAAAATAGTGTCGGCTGGGGAACGAGTACCGAGGGATGGCCACCGCCATAAGGTTGCGGAAGGATTCCGTCATCACAAGCCTAAAAGGCAGCATTTCCAACGCAAGTAATCGTGAAATGTGCGAATTTAGGACTGTGGCCTGTGCGGCGTTGACTGCAAATTTGCGCTTTCGTTCAAAGGTCTGGGATATGGACAATTGAATGCTGCGGTGGGACATGGACGTGGACTTTGATGCTGTTTCTTGAGAAACTGCCATAACAAGTGAAGACTGAGAGGAGGGGGCATCTTTGCATACAGTATGGACAGGAGATTGTCTTGCACGCACAACAGGGGTTCTCTTACACGCACAACAGCGGAAGAAGCAGTGGTGACATCGGCTGACACTGGTCGTGGACCCTGGGGTTCGCCCCACAAAGTAGGGTGCTTTGCTGACATGTGCCTGATCATGCTGGTGTTGGTCAGGCTGGTAGTTTTGTCACCCTGCTGATGCAGGCCTGGCAGGTGGTACAATTGACCTTTTTGGGGTTATCAGCAGAGTCTTTAAAAAAAATTCCAGACTCTGGAAGACCTACTGGTTGTACTGGCAATGTCCCTCGTGTTGGTGTTACGGGGAACGGTTGCCCGCCTTCTATCTGCGGCCACCACACTGCTTCTTCCTGCCTGTTGTGGTACTCTGCCTCCCTCCCCCTGTGTGCTGCTGGCCTCACTCTGCGTGTCCTCCTGCCACGTTGGGTCATTTACTAAATCATCCACCACCTCCTCCTCTTTCACTTCCGCACCACGGTCCTCCTCCTCACTTCGTAGCAATTGTGTCTCGTCATTGTCCACCTCTTGTGACAAATTGCCAGCATCGCCTTCCTGTGGCCGTGGCTGTTCAAATATTTAGGCATCGCTACATGGGATCTCCTCTTCTACCACTTCAAGCGGAGCAGGCGAGGGGCTCAAATATGTAAATGGACCAGTGAACAGCTCTTCAGAGTATCCAACTGTGAGGTAAATAAACAAAAAAGACAGCCTCACCGTGTCCTCTTAGTATAGCTCAGTCCGTTTTGCAATGCTGTGGGTCTCCAACCAATAGCCGTGACTTAAGGCTTCACATAAGAAAAATAAATTTGGTGAGTCCCAAGAATAATTTAAATCCTCAATTTATTAGAAAATAATTAAAAGATCATACAGGTTGGGGATACATCTCAACGCGTTTCTGGCAAAAGCCCTTATTCACTGAGATACAGATTCCTTATGATACATGGTATAAAAACAAATGGTGACCAACCATTGATCAATAAACACATATGTTAACAATCAATCACATTTGAGAATAATCAGCATAATCACAAGGCTAAATCCAAGAATGCCAGAGAAAAAGAAAGAGATGGTGCATGCACCATCACCAGAACGTCCAGTTCCATGTCCCTTGCCACGCTCCTTGCCCATTGTAAATGAAGTAAAATAGCTAACACTCGCACTGTCAATGGCAAAAGGGTAATACAAAGGAGTTTAGAACCGTGGAAGAGGAAAACCACAGTTCTAGTTCTTTGACCTACATCAGAATCTTTAAAACAGATATATTTGTGTCTGAACAGTCAGCGAGACACTCAAACTGTTTTTTTCATGTAAAAAAGGCAAAAAGGTGGATTACACCCAGATTTGAACCGTGGAAGAGGAAAACCACAGTTCTAGTTCTCTGGCCTACACCAGAATCTTTTAAACAGATATATTTGTGTCTGAACAGTCAGCGAGACACCCAAACTGTTTTTTTTTATGTAAAAAAGGCAAAAAGGTGGATTATACCCAGATTTGAACCGTGGAAGAGGAAAACCACAGTTCTAGTTCTCTGGCCTACACCAGAATCTTTTAAACAGATATATTTGTGTCTGAACAGTCAGCGAGACACTCAAACTGTTTTTTTTTATGTAAAAAAGGCAAAAAGGTGGATTATACCCAGATTTGAACCGTGGAAGAGGAAAACCACAGTTCTCGTTCTCTGGCCTACACCAGAATCTTTTAAACAGATATATTTGTGTCTGAGCAATCAGCGAGACACTCAAACCGTTTTTTTTATGTAAAAGAGGCAAAAAGGTGGATAACACCTAGATTTGAACCGTGGAAGAGGAAAACCACAGTTCTAATTTCCTGGCGTAAACTAGACTTTTTTAAACAGATATAATTGTGTCTGAACAGTCAGCGAGGCACTCAAACTGTTTTTTTTTATGGAAAAAAAGGCAAAAAAGTGGATAATACAGAGATTTGAACCGTGGAACTGCAAAACCACAGTTCTAGTTATCTGGCCAAAACCAGACTCTTTTAAACAGATATATTTGTGTCTGAACACTCACAGACACACTAAATTTTTTTTTTTTGGGGGGGGGGGGATACCAAAAGGTTAATAAGACAGGTATTTGTACAGTCTGACAAAAAAAAAAAGAAGAGGATTTAGATGAAAAAAAAAAGGATTTTTCTTGGCCCCTGAGACCGGGGAATAAGTCTAGCAATTTGAGCAGCAGCAGCACACAGGACTGTAATGCAGTGCTTGTTGGTATAACCACTGCGTCTCCTATACAGCCTGCCTTCCTGATATCTGGGATGGATATTAGTCCTCAGAAGGACTGTTTGTTTGATTTTGCAGGCTTTATGGACCCTACACTACCTATTTTGCAGTATAAATCTCCCCCTAGCTCAGCAGCACTCTCCCTACATTGTCTGATCCCGAGCGACTGGGGCCAAGATGGCGGCTCCCGGTTTTAAATACTCAAGGTGACGCTGTGCGGCCAGCCAATCACTGTAATGCCCACAACCAACATGGCTGCGGTATTACAGTGACTGGCTGGCAATCCCTGCATGTTCATTGGCTCTGTAAAGAGCGCCAAACATGCAGAGCAGAGACCTGAGCTCCCACCCGAGTAACCCAAAAATGCTCGGTGCTCGCCGAACTTCCTGAGTAGTGAGATGCTCGGGCGAGTACCGAGCAGTGTCGAGCATGCTCGCTCAACACTACCAACTACCAATTAAGTAAATCTGATGATGTGCATCTCTGTAATGAGGAGTAGCGTTGACTAATGACATCAACACCCTATATAAGGTGTGCTTAATTATTAGGCAACTTCCTTTCCTTTGGTAAAATGGGTCAGAAGAGAGATTTGATGGGCTGTGAAAAGTCCAAAATTGTGAGATGTCTTGCAGAGGGATGCAGCAGTCTTGAAATTTCCAAACTTTAGAAATGTGATCACCGAACAATCAAGTGTTTCATGGCAAATAGCCAACAGGGTCACAAGCAGCATGTTGGCCAAAAAAGGCGCAAAATAACTGCCCATGAATTGAGGAAAATCAAGCGTGAAGCTGCCAAGCTGCCAAGATGCCATTCGCCAACAGTTTTGCTATATTTCAGAGCTGTAACGTTACTAGAGTATCAAAAAGCACAAAGTGTGTGATACTCAGGGACATGGCCAAGGTAAGGAAGGCTGAAAAACGACCACCTTTGAACAAGAAATATAAGATAAAACGTCAAGAATGGGCCAAGAAATATCTTAAGACTGATTTTTCAAAGGTTTTATGGACTGATGAAATAAGAGTGACTCTTGATGGGCCAGATGGATGGGCCAGAGGCTGGATCCGTAAAGGGCAAAGAGCTCCACTCTGACTCTGATGCCAGCAAGGTGGAGGTGGGGTACTGGTATGGGCTGGTATCACCAAAGATGAACTTGTGGGACCTTTTCGGGTTGAGGATGGATTGAACCTCAACTCCCAGACCTACTGCCAGTTTCTGGAAGACAACTTCTTCAAGCAATGGTACAGGAAGAAGTCGGTATCGTTCAAGAAAAACATGATTTTCATGCAGGACAATGCTCCATCACATGCATCCAACTACTCCACAGCGTGTCTGGCCAGTAAAGGTCTAAAAGAAGAAAAAATAATGACATGGCCCCCTTGTTCACTTGATCTGAACCCCATAGAGAACCTGTGGTCCATCATAAAATGTGAGATCTGCAGGGAGGGAAAACAGTACACCTCTCGGAACAGTGTCTGGGAGGCTGTGGGGGCTGCTGCACGCACTGTTGATCGAAAACAGATCAAGCAACTGACAGAATCTATGGATGGAAGGCTGTTGAGTGTCATCATAAAGGAAGGTGGCTATATTGATCACAAATTTTTGGGGTTTTTGTTTTTGCATGTCAGAAATGTTTATTTCTAAATTTTGTGCACTGATATTGGTTTACCTGGTGAAAA
Source organism: Phyllobates terribilis (assembly GCF_046119375.1). Classification (NCBI taxonomy): domain Eukaryota; kingdom Metazoa; phylum Chordata; class Amphibia; order Anura; family Dendrobatidae; genus Phyllobates; species Phyllobates terribilis. The sequence goes on from NW_027362773.1 coordinate 51,958,781, forward strand.
TAAACACGTGAGATGGGATTATATTTGGTTTTTATTAAGTTGTCTAATAATTCTGCACAGTAATAGTTAGCTGCACAAACAGATATCCTCCTAAGATAGCCAAATCTAAAAAAAAAAAACACTTCAACTTCCAAAAATATTGAGCTTGGATATTTATGAGTCTTTTGGGTTGATTGAGAACATAGTTGTTGATCAATAATAAAAATAATCCTCTAAAATACAACTTGCCTAATAATTCTGCACACAGTGTAGTGTCTATTCTTGTTGTATATAACATAGTCCCTTATTACATAGTGTCCTCTCGTATTATGTATTATACTGTCCAATTATTACATAATGTCCTCTCTTATTATGTATTATACTGTCCCGTTATTACATAGTGTCCTCTCTTGCTTTGTATAGTGTCATCCGTACTGCTCTCATTGTACTCTATTATTTGACAAATATGTTCTAGAGCACCTGTGTTTTCACATGACCCTCACCATTATTATGTAACATGTCACATAACACATCAGCTTACTGATGGCGCTCTTAGAGTCTGAATTCCACCTAGCTGTACTTGGCCATGTCCATCAACCCATAGACTTTAGGATGATTGGCACAGCCCAAGTTCATCCATGCTCTATGCTTAGCTTTCTTTTCTGCTATTATAAAGTGAAAAGAAAAGGTGGACTTTAAACCCTGTCCCATTGATCAGTGGGCTCTCTAGGGACCAGACATGCATTGCCTATTTTGTGTAACCATCACCCTAATTTAGCAAAATGCAATTAATAGCACTTAATCAGTCATTCTTATAGCTACAGTTTAATGCAAATACTTTTTTGTGTGAAGCCAAACCCTGAAGATGACATTGAGAGCAACTCTTCACAGAAATATCAGCAGTGAAAATAGCCAGATCTGTAAAGCCTACCCTCAAGGAACATGATAATTAGCTGAAACAAATTCAATGCATTCTTTGTTAAGTACAGAGCGGAACAATCATATTACATGTCTTCTGCTCTGTGCAGAAGCGCTGTTAAGTGTAACATTTAATGACCCTACAGATAAATTCACAACATGCTGCATATCTCATTATAAAACCAAAGCAGCGATCTCCTGGCTCATTGTACTTTGCTGAAACTACAGTCTATGACGCATGAGGATTAGACATACCTGCAAACAGAACAACAGGTGCAGGATATTCTCCCTTGTCTGAAGCTTTATTTTTGATTTTATGGTAAAAGCAAAGCGAGAAAAGAAAACATGGTTATTTAAAAATTAGTGAGTAATTCATTAAGCTTTTCTCTAGATTTCTGACTGGAAATTATTTATACAACATAGAGACATACAGGGTATAACCAGTGTGCTGTTCATCTGCACAATGTGAATGCCATTTCCACTAATGCTTCTCTGTCTAGCACATGTATCATTTACATTATATACCATATACAGTGGGGGAAATAATTATTTGATCCCTTGCTGTTTTTTTAAGTTTGCCCACTGACTAAGACATGAACAGTCTATAATTTTAAGGGTAGGTTAATTTTAACATTGAGAGATAGAATATCCCCCAAAAAATCAAGAAAATCACATTGTATAAATTAGATAATTTTTTTGCATTTTGCAGTGAGAAATAAGTATTTGATCCCCTACAAACCATTATGAGTACTGGCTCCTACAGACCAGTTAGACGCTCCTAATCAACTCTTTACCTGCATTAAAGACAGCTGTCTTACATAGTCACTAGTGTTGAGTCAGTATGTTCTGTTCCGAGTATGCTGCTCGGTGATATGTTAGAATCGCTCCCATGTGCATGATTTGCAACTGTTTGACAGCTTTATTACATGTGAGGAATGTGTAAGAAATATACATTCCTCACATGTAATAAAGCTGTCAAACAGTCGCAAATCATGCACACAGGAGCGATTAAAACATATCACTGAGCAGCTGTAAATACTCGGAGCTTGGCCCGAGCATACTCGCCGAAAGGGTTAACAGAACATACTCGCTCAACACTAATAGTCACCTGTATAAAAGACTCCTGTCCACAGACTCAATTAATCAGTCAAACTCTAGCCTCTACAACATGGGCAAGACCAAAGAGCTTTCTAAGGATGTCAGGGACAAGATCATAGACCTGCACAAAGCTGGAATGGGCTACAAAACCATAAGTAAGACATTGGATGAGAAGGAGACAACTGTTGGTGCAATAGTAAGGTGAGAGATCAGCCGAAAACTACACGGGGGGAACTTGTTAATGATCTCAAGGCAGCTGGGACCACAGTCGCCAAAAAAAACATTGATAACACTTTACGCCTTAAAAGTTTAAAATCATGCAGTGCCCACCAGTTCCCCCTGTTCAGTGCCTGCAAGGTCCCCCTGCTCAAGAAGGCACATATGCAGGCCCTTCTGAAGTTTGCCAATGAACACCTGGATGATTCTGTGAGTTATTGGAAGAAGGTGCTGAGGTCAGATGAGACAAAAATTGATCTCTTTGGCATTAAAGATGTATTCCCATCTCCCAGATCCTATCCCAATATGTAGTAGGTGTAATAATAATAATATTAGCAAATACCTCCAATTAGAAATTAGTATAGTATTTTTGATTAGCGATGTCTCTTTCCTCATGTGCAGGCATTGCAGGACCTTAGGTATCCATGGCTACGTCCACTGATAAAGTGACAGTTAGTTAGCTAGCTGCTAGTGGTGGTAACCATGGATACCTAAGGTCTTGCAATACCTGCACATGAGGAAAGAGACAAAGCGAATCAAAAAATCAACACTACATTTCTAATTGGAGGTATTTGCTAATATTATTATTATTACACCTAGTACATATTGGGATAGGATATTGAAGATGGGAATAACCCTTTAACTCAACTTGCCATGTTTGGAGGAAGAAGAAGGATGAGTACAACCCTAAGAACATCGCCCCAACTGTGAAGCATGGTGGAGGAAACATTTTACTTTGGGGTTGCTTTTCTGCAAAGGGGACATGACGACTGTACCGTACTGAAGGGAAAATGGATGGGGTCATGTATTGCGAGATTTTGGCCAACAACCTCCTTCCCTCAGTAAGAGCATTGGAGATGGGTCGTGGCTGGATCTTCCAGCAAGACAATGACCCAAAACATACAGCCAAGACAAAAAAGGAGTGGCTCAAAAAGAAGCACAATAAGGTCATGGAATGGCCAGTCTCCAGGACTTAATCCCATTGAAAACTTATGGAGGGAGTTTAAAGCTCCGAGTTGCCAAGCGACAGACTCAAAATCTTAATTATTTAGAGATGATCTGCAAAGAGGAGTGAACCAAAATTCCTCCTGACATGTGCACAAACCTCATCATCAACTACAAAAAACGTCTGACTGCTGTGCTTGCCAACAAGGATTTTGCCACCAAGTATTAAGTGTTGTTTGCCAGAGGGATCAAATACTTATTTCTCACTGCAAAATGCAAACATTTTTTATCTTTTTTACAGTGTGATTTTCTTGATTTTTTTTTGGATAGTCTTTCTCTTAATGTTAAAATTAACCTACCCTTACAATTATAGACTGTTCATGTCTTTGTCAGTGGGCAAACTTACGAAAACAACAAGGGATCAAATACTTTTTTCCCCCACTGTATAATGCAAACTTAGAAGAATAGATTTTTCACCACTTGACAATCTTGACTGAGATCATAACTTGAGATAAGCGAACATGTTCGGAAAACGTTCGCCAATCTCAAAGTTGGCACAAACATTGCACATTTGGATTCAAGTTCAGATTCCTCAGCATTTTGAAAAAAATCAGCAAAAGTCAGCAGAGTCTGATCCCGAACATCCCTGGTTTCCCACGCTGTCATCTGTGTGACAGCGTCGGAAACAGGGGATTTCATCGCCGGTCAAACCGTTGTGGGATCTCGCTGTCAGATGTCAGCGTGATACGGCAACTGTCACTGTGACCCGCAGTAAAAGCTTACAGCGGGTCACAGGCACCGGCTGATGAGACTACTTCTTCCATCAGCTGGTGCCTGCTGTCACTGTTAAAAGCGAGAGCAAGTGCCATTGATGGGAGAAGTAGTACTGAAAGTAAAAAAAAACAAAAACAAAAATTCATAAATAATTATTTAAATTATAATAGCAAATACATTATACTCACCTACACCTAATTGCCGATGCCCTTGTCCCCTGTAAGAAATAAAAAATAAAAAAACACCATATACTCTTCTTAATGCCTAATCCCCGATGTCCATGTCACCTGTAAAAAATCAAAAATAATAAACCACCATAATCTTCACCTACGGTATCTGCCGTAATCCACATAATCCAGATTGTCCCACAGTGATCAGATCATTGATAGAACAGTCATATCTGGAGATGTGACTGCTCTATCTGGCAGCCGGCGATGCACTGACAGGATCGTCATTGCTCCTGCAGTGTATAACGTTGAGCTGCCGTGAGACAGGTCACATGATTTTATCAGCTAATGAACTCCTGTTACCTCTCTTACGGCACCACCACTGCGTGAAAAAATTCTCATGCAGCGGTGGTGCCATAAGTGAGATCACCAGAGCTCATCATCTGATGAACTCAAGTGACCTTTCTCACTGCAGCTCAGTGCTATACACTGACACAGGAGTGATTACACTCCTGTGTCAGTGTGTAGCCTGATGTCATGTAGAGCAGTCTTATCAGTGGCTAATGATGTGACTGCTCTATAAATGATCTAATCGCTGTGGGACACTCTGAATTATTTCATCACGTCGAACAAGTGAGGAATATGGTTGTTTTCTACTTTTGTTGTTTTACAGGTGAAAATGTCTTCAAATGGAATGGACGTTAGGTAAGTATAATTGTTTTTGGTAAATTGAGAATCATCAATAAAGAAGTCTGTGTCATTATTTCAAATTAAGTACTTTATTCTGGGTGTTTGTTTTTCTTTCTTAAAATTTGACTATGGGGTTAATAATGGATGTGTCTTATAGATGCCTCTCCATTATTAACCTGGGCTTCACGTCATTAATGTGCCATTTCTGTGGCTGATGAGGGCTGATATTATTAGTCTTGGAGAAGGCCAGTATCCATGGCCCCTTCCCTGGCTATTATTATCAGCTCACCAATGTCTGTTTAGCCTTTGCTGGTTGGATTTTATAGAGGGAGCCTGCGTCAATTTTTTCTGGGATCCCCCTATAATCTCACCAGTAAACGCTAAGCAAACAGCTGTAGGCTGTTATTAATAGGCAGGGAACATCTTTTGCTAATGGCACATTCCCTGGCTAGTAATATCAGCCACCAGGGGTCGGCTTTCTCTCTGCTGGTTATGAAAATTACATTGGAGCCCACGCCATTTTTTCATTTATTTTTTTATTTATTAACAAGTACATTATAATACACATCCAAGGTAACCTTAGTTCACAGCCTCCAGGTGATACAGCAGCTGGAAACTCCATTGAACTTTAAATGTCCCTCAAACTTTCCCATGAGTTTTACGGACCTCCCAACTTCCGGGAGACAGAGTGGTTTTGAGCTCTGGTAACCTGATTACCTGAGTTCAAGCCACTGTGTCTCACGATAGCTCTAGTGATGAACTGTTGAATGCCGGAGTGTGGAGTGCCAGGTACAGTATACATTAGGTGTAAAATAAAGAATAAAAAAATTAAACAATGTGGGCTCCCGCATAATTTTCATAACCAGCAGAGGAAAAGTCGACCACTGGGGGCTATTACTAGCCAGGGAAGAGGCCATTAGTCCAAAATGTTGCCTGGATATTAATAATAACTTATAGCTGTTTGATCAGCCTTTACTGGCTAGATTACAGGGGGACCCCAGAAAAAAATTGACATGGGGCCCCCCTATAAAATCTAACCAGCAAAGACTAAACAGACAGCTGTGAGCTGATATTTATAGCCAAGGAAGGAGCATTGGATGCTGGCCCCCTCTGAGTCTAACAATATCAGCCCTGCCAATTCTGGCACTTAGCCTCTGATGCGATGGCAAGTGGGGTAATAGGGTTGAGGTTCATGTCAGCATTGTATTGGTAGCTGACATGAAGCCCAGGTTAGTAATAGAGAGGCACCGAAGCTCATGTGCCCGCTCTTGCTGCAGTGGATCATTCTCTCTTGCTTTTCAGCATGAACGCTCTTATCATGCCAGGGTTCTTGCTGAAGTGCACATGTCGCACAGATGAATTGCTGTATGGTACACTATGGATTCTTTCCTCGTCGGACAGAAGAGTATTATGTTGCTTTATTATTATTTTTTTCTACAGGTGACAATGACTTCAGTGGATTGGGCGTTAGGTAATTTTAATTGTTTTGGTAAATTAAGAATCATCAATAAAGGAGTCTGTGTCATTATTTTTCTGACATATATCTAATACTTTAAATTCATAGTATAGATATTGAGAACCATTATTAATTTTTTTCTCTTTTTTCTTTTAGAATATTGAATCTTGCGGATTGATCCAGACTATGACTCATCCCCTTTGTGAAGAGGATATGATATTTATTGCTTAATTAACTTTTTCTATTTTCTTTTTCTGTAATTAGTGTATTTTTTATTCTTCGTTTATTAATTTTTTCTCCATAGTTTTATGGTTTTGTTATTAAAGGGGTTTTCCGATGAACGAAAGTTAATTTTAATCAATAGATCTTGGAATAATAACTTCCACAATTGGATGTATTTAAATAAAATTTTAAATAACATGGTCTCAAAAGGTCACATTCATCTCATGTTAAAGGGTTTTTTTCCCCAACAAAAGTTCATTTTTTGATCAATAGTTCTTGGCATAGCTCCTGGGCAGGGGAGGAAGCAAAAAAGTATACAGACATTACAGCATGGGATCGCAGCTGATTCTTTTTGTGAGGTAAAACATTTCCCTGCCTGTTTTTAAGCAATGTTTTACTTCAAAGAAAGAATCAGCTGTGATCTCCTGCTGTAATGTCCGTATCTCTTTTTCTCGCCTCCCTGCCCGGGAGATGTGGTATGATCAGACCGTGTTCCATACATGGTCAGATGCATCCATTACACAGTACACAGCAGGGGCACATTTATAAGATTATCTCATCACAGGAACATTTTATTTAAATACATCTAATTGTGAAACTTATTACTATGCCAAGAACTATTGATCAAAAAATGAACTTTTGTTGGGGGAAAACTCCTTTAACATGAGATGAATGTGACCTTTTGAGAACACTGCGCCTTTAAAATATGCCCGTTGGCCATGATTTGGACTGTAAGATCCTAGATAGTGCAGGAGTTGAGAGGTGTTTTCTTTTTGGGATACGCATCATCCCTAATGCCCTATAATTACAGGATACCAATCCCAGCTAATGGGGGTGATCCTGTCTAGAATGGATTGGTCTTAGGCCGATTTTGAGGCATCATATACATGGGGATGAGTGCAAACAGGAATGGTTCCTATAAAGATATGTATGGTCAAAATATGCTATAAAGATAAAGCTTAATGACATGGCTAGATAAATCTAACTATATTAAATCAGCAAAGCCAAAAAGAATATGAGAGATATTGCTTTATCTACTAGGTAGCACAAAATGAATTGCGCTCTTCTGCGCACGTGTGATTTAACTTACGTTTTTCTATATTAAGATATGCCTGTGTGTGAATGCGCTGATGGATTTAGGTTCTCCCTACACTAAGATGGCGGTGGAAACTTCATTGACGATTGGTGCATGCGCTAAATCCATACTTCCACTTCCTTTTATGTTTCTGCCATGCGTACTGCATGAACAGGACGACGATATCGGCGCATTTTTCAAAGAAATGATTGGGTGAGTTATACTATGATTAATCATGCACAGCTAATCTCTAATTAATAATCTTTCTCATGTATTTTATATACTTCTCTATTGCACAAGACACTATATGCATTTTAATAATATGAGATATGATGATGATTATGATGTTATTTCTATCTATCTATCTATCCATATCTACTGTATCTATCAATATATCCATATCTCTATCTAATCTACAGTATATACACTGCTCAAAAAAATAAAGGGAACACTTAAACAACAGAATATAACTCCAAGTAAATCAAACTTCTGTGAAATCTGTAACATACCTGGCGGCGTCCTTGCATAGTGGTCCATCTCCCACTGTGCAGGAGCGCGCACTTGATCTCCTGTCCAGAATGTCTCTCTGGCTTCCCTCCATGCTGTCTGTTTGTGTCTGTCTCTGCTGCTTAAGGGCGGCGCCCGATCACTTCCTGCTTTTTGTACCTGCTGTGGGTCACACCCCTTGTGCGTCCTCAGCCTATTGCTGTCTGACACTTGGTATATAGCTCAGCAGCTCCCTTCTATCCCTGCCTGAGCATAGTGTTTCCTTCAGTGTGTGCTTGCACTCTGAAGGTGCCAGGTCCCGTCTTTGTTTCCTTGTCTGCCTTTCCTGGAGGCTGTATTTCCAGGCCTGTCTGAACTTAGTCCTGTATGTCTCCTGCTTTGCGGTATCAGCTCCCGTGTCTGAACTGTGTCCTGTATGTCTCCTGCTTTGCGGTATCAGCTCCCGTGTCTGAACTGAGTCCTGTATGTCTCCTGCTTTGCGGTATTAGTTCCCGTGTCTGAACTGAGTCCTTTCTGTGTATCTTGTCTGTCCTGTCTGAACACGCTCCTAGCCTGTTCCTCCCGCCTTCTAGGGGCCGATTACCTAGATCCGCTCCTGTATCTTGTCTGTCCTGTCTGAACACGCTCCTTGCCTGTTCGTCCCGCCTCTCTGGGGGCAGTATTCCCAGACCCGCTCCTGTATCCCGCTGCAGTGTCGGTCTCCTCCGTACACTCAGTTCCAGTCTGAACTCTCTCCTATCCTTTACCTGTTTTGCCTCTATGTCCGTTCCCTTCCTTTTCTGCAGAGTCTGAACTCGTACCTAACTCCTGCCTGTTGTCTCTGTACTCCCGTTTGTGAGTTTGTGGTCCACTCGCTACTTCACTGCAAGTACCCTGTGGGTGTCTGGCTCTGTCTTTCCCTTCCTGTCTGTTCCGTGTGAACAGAGTCCTGTCCTGCCCTGCTTCTGCCCGCTGCTCCGGCAGTCCTGTCCTGCCCTGCTTCTGCCCGCTGCTCCGGCAGTCCTGTCCTGCCCTGCTTCTGCCCGCTGCTCCGGCAGTCCTGTCCTGCCCTGCTTCTGCCCGCTGCTCCGGCAGTCCTGTCCTGCCCTGCCTGTACCCCTCTGCCTGTAATGTTCCTGAGTCCCAGTGTGTACTGGGCCCTATCCCGCCTGTGTTCCTACCTGCTAGTGCCTCCCTGTCTGCACTCTAGCTGTGCTTGCCTGTACCCCCCCTGCCTGCTTACCCGCCTGCCTGCATACCAGTCGTGCCTGCCTATACCCACCAGTCTGTGTGCCAGCCTACCAGTCTGTTCCTGTATTCCCCTGTGTGGGTCAACAGCCGTGTCCGGGGTCTGTCCTGGAGTAGCACCTGGTCCCTCTGCTCGGTTCCTCCTTGGTGCACTGGCGTCGTATGCCGTCGTGCGACCCTGGTCGGATCGGGTGAATACCTAGTTACGCCCCTCCAGGCATTCACTCTCCGGCACGGTCCAGTGGAATCACTACCAATCACACGCACACGCCGCTTAGCCCGGGCGTGTGCATAACAAAATCAAACTGTCCACTTAGGAAGCAACACTGATTGACAATCAATTTCACATGCTGTTGTGCAAATGGAATAGACAATAGATGGAAATTATTGGCAATTATCAAGACACACTCAATAAAGGAGTGGTTCTGCAGGTGGGAACTACAGAGCACATCTTAGTACCAATGCTTTCTGGCTGATGTTTTGGTCACTTTTGAATGTTGGTTGTGCTTTCACACTCGTGGTAGCATGAGACGGACTCTACAACCCACAGAAGTTGCTAAGATAGTGCAGCTCATCCAGGATGACACATCAACGGGAGCTGTGGCAAGAAGGTTTGCTGTGTATGTCAGCGTAGTGTCCAGAGGCTGGAGGCGCTACCAGGAGAAAGGCCAGTACACCAGGAGATGTGGAGGGGGCCTTAGGAGGGCAACAACCCAGCAGCAGGACCACTACCTCCACCTTTGTTCAAGGAGGAACAGGAGGAGCACTGGGTCAGTAATGGTATGTGGTGGCATTTCTTTGGAGGGCCGCACAGCCCTCCATGTGCTTTCCAGTGGTAGCCTGACTGCCAATAGGTACCGAGATGAGATCCTTAGACCCCTTGTGAGACCATATGCTGGTGCAGTTGGCCCTGGCTTCCTCCTAATGCAGGACAATGCCAGATCTCATGTGGCTGGAGTGTGTCAGCAGTTCCTGCAAGATGAAGGCATTGAAACTATGGACTGGCCTGCCCATTCCCCAGATCTGAATCCAATTGAGCACATCTGGGACATCATGTCTCGCTCCATCCACCAACGTCACATTGCACCACAGACTGTCCAGGAGTTGGCAGATGCTTTAGTCCAGGTCTGGGAGGAGATCACACAGGAGACCATCCGCAACCTCATCAGGAGCATGCCCAGGCGTTGTAGGGAGGTCATACAGGCATGTGGAGGCCACACACAATACTGAGCCTCATTTTGACTTGTTTTAAGGACATTACATCAAAGTTGGATCAGTCTGTAGTGTGTTTTTCCACTTTAATTTTGGGGGTGACTCCAAATCCAGGCTTCCATTGGGTAATACATTTGATTTCTATTGATGATTTTTGTGTGATTTTGTTGTCAGCACATTCAACTTTGTACCGAACAAAGTATTCAATGAGAATATTTCATTCATTCAGATCTAGGATGTGTTATTTGAGTGTTCCCTTTATTTTTTTGAGCAGTGCATATATTGATAGATATATGGATGGATAGATACAGTATATAGATAGATGTACAGATGGATAGATAGATATACGGATAGATAGACAGAAATATGGGAGTGAGATATATAATCAGTGCTTTGTGCTTGTAGCTTACTGTACATGTAATTTATTAATAAATTATTATATTTAAAAAAAGTGTTGTGGTATCCCCCTAAATTTTGTTAACTAGCAGAGGGAAAGCGGACCGTTGGGGCTGATGTTTATAGCCTGGGAAGAGGATAATACCCATGGAGATTCCCAGGCTATTAATATCAACTCACAGCAGTATACTTAGCCTTTACTGGTTATTAAAATGGGGGACCCCAAAAAAATTGACGTGGGGCCCCCTATAATTAATAACCAGCAAAGGCTAGGTAGACAGCTCCGATGACTTCATTTATGGCACCATTGCTGCGTGAAAATTTTCACATGCAGCAGTGGTACAGTAAGTGAGGTCTCCAGAGTTCATCAGCTGATTGAACTATTGTGACCTCTCTCAAAACAGCTCAGCGCTATATGCTGCAGGAATGATTACGCTCATTTCAGTGTATCGCCGGCTGCCAGATAGAATAGTCTCGTGTCTCGATGTGACTGCTCTATAAGTGAGATTATCATGGCACACTCTGGATTACGGCAAATAGGTAAGGCTTAGTGTTGAGCGAGCACTAAAATGCTCGGGTGCTCAAAGCTCGGGCCGAGCTCACCGTGATACTCGGGTGCTCGACCCGAGCAATGAGCCCAATGTTAGTCTATGGGAGACCCGAGCATTTTTGCGGCGGCACCCCCGGCAGTCTGTAGAAAGCCTAAAAAGTGCCCAAAACGATAATGACAGTGCTCAAGACATGGGGACAGCATGGGGATCGCCCCAGGAAGCATTTCTGACCCCCAGGTCACTGCTGTCAACAAGGTGGTCAAAGGTATTAAGCCACTTTTACGGGCTCACAATAAAACGTTCAAAAACGAAACTGAAACAGTTTTCCTGTGAAATATGTTAAGGAACTTCCTTTCCAGGGTAAAGACTTGTGTATAAGGCAAAATAAATAACCAAAAACAAAAATACTCCTCCACACCTTGGGCTATGTTCAAAAGTAGCATTTTTTATGCGTTTTTGCACTTTTGTATTGCTTTCAACCGTGACAAATGCATTCACCGGGAAATGTCATTTTAACATTTTACAATCTTATCTGGCTATGTGCTGTGTGACACATGCATACAGTGCTGAAAAGACATGGGAAAAGCATGGGGAAGTCCCCTGGAAGCATCTCTGACTCCCAGGTCACTGCCTAAAAGTGTGCCCATCAGAAATGATCCTTGCCGCATCAGAAGATGCTGACTTGCAACTATCCCCGTGCAAGACCTTGTCCCAGGGCAGTGTTCAATTGTACCTCCCCCATTCCTTTCAATGCATGCGCAAGTATGCAGCCTGCTACCCACCCCCAGGCTGCAATACTATATTGCTAGCTTGCACTTGAAATGGGGCCTTTTAGTTTGGATGAGGCCGAAGCTTGCCACTACCTCATGGCTGCTTTGGCAGCGAGGTATCCATACTCAGTCCTGAGCCGTCCGGCGGCCAGGTGTCCACGCTTGGTCCCTAGCCGCCAGGGGGCGGCCGGGTGTCCATACTTGGTCCCCAGCCGCCCCGCGGCCAGGTGTCCACACACGGTCCCCAGCCGCCTGGGGGCAGCCAGGTGTCCATAAACGGTCCCCAGCCTCAACTATTTCTCCTTTGAAGTTCCTCCCACACTTTTCTTAGCCCGGCCTGCTTTAGGGCAGCATTGCACGAGCCCACCAGAGAACCAGAATCCTCCGGTGGGCCCTGGCTTCTCCATCAGGTGAGTTGAGAGTGCCAAGGTGAGGAGCATGATGATGATGATAGAAGTTAGCATCTGCTTTGTTTTCTTGGAATGCAATCGTAAGTGTGCAACTTGACACCCACCCACCCCCAGGCTGCATTACCATACTGCTAGCTTGCACTTGAAATAGGGCCTTTTAGTTTGGAGGAGGCCGAAGCTGGCCACTACCTCATGGCTGCTTTGGCAGCGAGGTAACCATACTCAGTACCCAGCCGCCCGGTGGCCGGGTGTCCACTCTCGGATTCCAGCCGCCGGGGGCGGCCGTGTGTCCATACTCGTTCCCCAGCCGACCCGCGGTCGGGTGTCCACATGGTCCCCAGCCGCCTGGGGGCGGCCGGGTGTCCATAAACGGTCCCCAGCCGTCCCTATTTCTCCTTGGAAGTTCCCCCCACACTTTTCTTAGCCCGGCCTGCTTTAGGGCAGCATTGGACGAGCCCACCAGAGAAACAGACTCCTCCGGTGTGCCCTGACTTCTCCATCAGGGGAGCTGAGAGTGCCAAGGTGAGGAGCATGATGATGATGATAGAAGTTAGCATCTGCTTTGTTTTCTTGAGGCCGGGTGTCCACACATGGTCCCCAGCCGCCTGGGGTCGGCCGGGTATCCATAAACGGTCCCCAGCCACCCCTATTTCTCCTTGGAAGTTCCCAGTACACTTTTCTTAGCCCAGCCTGCTTTAGGGCAGCATTGGACGAGCCCACCAGAGAACCAGACTCCTCAGATGGGCCCTGGCTTCTCCATCAGTTGACTTAAGAGTGCCAAGTTGAGGAGCATGATCATGATGATAGAAGTTAACATCTGTTTTGTTTTCTTGGAATGCAAGCGTAAGTGTGCTACCTGCTACCCACCCACCCCCAGTCTGCAATACCATACTGCTAGCTTGCACTTGAAATAGGGCCTTTTAGTTTGGAGGAGGCCGAAGCTGGCCATTACCTCATGGCTGCTTTGGCAGCGAGGTATCCATACTCAGTCCCCAGCCGCACGGCGGCCGGGTGTCCACACACAATCCACAGCCACCTGGCGGCGGCCGGGTGTCCATAAACGGTCCCCAGCCGCACCTATGTCTCCTTGGACGTTCCCCCACACTTTTCTTAGCCCGGCCTGCTTTAGGGCAGCATTGGACGAGCCCACCAGAGAAACAGACTCCTCCGGTAGGCCCTGGCTTCTCGATCAGGGTAGTTGAGAGTGCCAAGGTGAGGAGCATGATGATGCTGATAGAAGTTATCTTCTGTTTTGTTTTCTTGGAATGCAAGCGCATGTATGTTGAAGCGTCTAGGCCTGAGGTGGTCAGCGTTTTGGCGCATATCCTACCTCCTCCGAGGATTGCTAGATGATTTCCTGCTACTATCCCAGTTCTTTGACTCCTGTTAAAACAAAGCTTCAGGTGATGAATGAGGGATGACGTGGTGGCAAAGGAGAAAGAGCAGGAGGAACAGGGACCATTCACATCGATATCAGGCCAGTCAACCACACATGTCTTGTAGGATATGTTTCTGTACCAAAATGAGCGGTTCGGTTACACATTTATATGGCATGCAGTGAGTGAAATGCCTACCAAAAATTTTGAGGCACTCCAATGCCCCTTGGAAGTGACAAGGAGGTCAGAGGGCCTTAATAAACCGTTTTTTCCATTTATAGCAACTGGGTCTCCTGTGCACTGTTGGCCTAAGCAGTGAATGGAAGGCTTTCCAAAAATTATGAGGAACTGCAATGCCCCTTGAAATAGATGTGGATTACAGCATACTAAAAACCTTCTACCCATTATTGGGGAGTGGGGCTCCCTTAGTTTTCGCCTATGCATTGAAAAGCAAAAGCTGTCTAAAATTAGGAGGAAATGCGATGCCCGTTGGAAGAATGGTGGAGGTCGCCGTGGAATAAAAAGACAATATCAATGCCCCTTGAAAAAGTGGTGGAGGTCGCAGAAGCTTAACAAGACGGTTTTAATGCCCCTTGGAAGAGACGTGGAGGTCGCAGTGGAATTAAAAGACAATATCAATGCCCCTGGGAAAAGTGGTGGAGGTCGCAGTAGCTTAACAAGACGGTTTTAATGCACCTTGGAAAAATGGTGGAGGTTGCAGTAGCTTAACAAGATGGTTTTAATGCCCCTGGAAAAAGTGGTGGAGGTCGCAGTAGTTTAACAAGACGGTTTTAATGCCCCTTGGAAGAGACATGGAGGTCGCATTGGAATAAAAAGACAATAGCAATGCCCCTGGGAAAAGTGGTGGAGGTAGAAGTAGCTAAACAAGACGGTTTTAATGCCCCTGTGAAAAGTGGTGGAGGTCGCAGTAGCTTTAAAAGACGGTTTTAATGCCTCTTGGAAGAGACGTGGAGGTCACAGTAGCTTAACAAGATGGTTTTAATGCCCCTGGGAAGAGACGTAGTGGTCGCAATGGAATAAAAAGACAATATCAATGCACCTGGGAAAAGTGGGGGAGGTCGCAGTGGAATAAAAAGACAATATCAATGCCCCTGGAAAAAGTGGTGGAGGTCGCAATTTCTTAACAATGCGGTTTTAATGCCCCTGGGGAAAAGGGGTGGAGGTCGCAGTAGCTTAGCAAGATGGTTTTAATGCCCCTTGGAAGAGACGTGGAGGTCGCAGTAGCTTAACAAGACGGTTTTAATGCCTCTTGGAAGAGACGTGGAGGTCGCAGTGGAATAAAAAGACAATATCAATGCCCCTGGGAAAAGTGGTGGAGGTCGCAGTAGCTTAACAAGACCGTTTTAATGCTCCTTGGAAGAATGGTGGAGGTCACAGTAGCTTAACAAGACGGTTTTAATGCCCCACGGGAAAAGGGGTGGAGGTCGCAGTAGCTTGACAATATTGTTTTAATGCCCCTTGGACGAGACGTGGAGGTCGCAGTAGCTTATCAAGACGGTTTTAATGCCCCTTGGAAGAGACGTGGAGGTCGCAGTGGAATAAAAAGACAATATCAATGCCCCTGGGAAAAGTGGTGGAGGTCACAGTAGTTTAACAAGACGGTTTTAATTCCCCTTGGTTGAATGATGGAGGCTGCAGTAGCTTATCAAGACAGTTTTAATGCCTCTTGGAAGAATGGTAAAGGTCGCAGTAGCTTAACAAGACGGTTTTAATGCCCCTGGGAAAAGTGGTGGAGGTCGCAGTAGCTTGACAAGACTGTTTTAATGCCCCTTGTAAGAGACGTGGAGGTCGAAGTAGCTTAACAAGACGGTTTTAATGCCCCCTGGAAGAGACGTAGAGGTCGCAGTGGAATAAAAATACAATATCAATGCCCCTGGGAAAAGTGGTGGAGGTCGCAGTAGCTTAACAAGACGGTTTTAATGCCCCTGGGGAAAAGGGGTGGAGGTCACAGTAGCTTAACAAGACGGTTTTAATGCCCCTTGGTAGAGACATGGAGGTCGCAGTAGCTTAACAAGATGGATTAATGCCCCTTGGAGGAGACGTGGAGGTCGCTGTGGAATTAAAAGGCAATTTCAATGCCCCTGGGAAAAGTGGTGGAGGTCGCAGTAGCTTAACAAGACGGTTTTAATTCCCCTTGGAAGAATGATGGAGGTCGCAGTAGCTTAGCAAGACAGTTTTAATGCCCCTTGGAAGAATGGTAAAGGTCGCAGTAGCTTAACAAGACGGTTTTAGTGCCCCTGGGAAAAGTGGTGGAGGTCGCAGTAGCTTGACAAGACGGTTTTAATGCCCCATGGAAGAGACGTGGAGGTCGTAGTGGAATGAAAAGACATTATCAATGTCCCTGGGAAAGTGGTGGAGTTCGCAGTAGCTTAACAAGATGGTTTTATTGCCCCTTGGAAAGGTGGTGGAGGTCGCAGTAGCTTAACAAGACGGTTTTAATGCCCCTTGGAAGAGACGTGGAGGTCGAAGTAGCTTAACAAGACGGTTTTAATGCCCCTGGAAGAGATGTGGAGGACGCAGTGAAATAAAGAGACAATATCAATGCCCCTGGGAAAAGTGGTGGAGATCGCAGTTGCTTAACAAGACGGTTTTAATGCCTCTTGGAAAAGTGGTGGAGGTTGCAGTAGCTTAACCCTAGAACGTATACCTGGGGCCTCGCAGGCCCGCCCTGTTAATTGTTTTCTATTTTCTGCAACATTACTTTAGTTAGAATTTTAAAACTCTAGGTATTCCTCAGGTATATAGTTGTTTGTCATTTTTGTTTGTGTTATTCCATGTTATTTGCACACGGGCATAAAAGGCCCCAGGTATGTGAAAGTGTAGATTTTTATGGTCATGCGTTCAAGACGGTTTTAATGCCTCTGGGAAAAGGGGTGGAGGTCGCAGTAGCTTAACAAGACAGTTTTAATGCCCCTTGGAAGAATGGTGGAGATCGCAGTGAAATAAAAAGACAATATCAATGCCCCTTGAAAAAGTGATGGAGGTCGCAGTAGCTTAAAAAGACGGTTTTAATGCCCCTTGGAAGAATGACGGAGGTCTCAGTAGCTTAACAAGATGGTTTTAATGCCCCTTGGAAGAGACGTGGAGGTCGCAGTAGCTTAACAAGATGGTTTTAATGCCGCTTGGAAGAGTGGTGGAGGTTACAGTGGAATAAAAAGACAATATCAATGCCCCATGAAAAAGACATAGAGGTCACAGTAGCTTAACAAGACTGTTTTAATGCCCCTGGGAAAAGTGGTGGAGGTCACAGAAGCTTAACAAGACGGTTTTAATGCCCCTTGGAAGAGACTTGGAGGTCGCAGTGGAATAAAAAGATGGTTTTAATGCCCCTTAGAATAGACGTGGAGGTCGCAGTGGAATAAAAAGACAATATCAATGCCCCTGGGAAAAGTGGTGGACGTCGCAGTAGCTTAACAAGACCGTTTTCTTGCCCCTTACAAGCGCCATGCCATACAGCATATTAAAAACATTATTCCCATTATTGGGGAGTGGGTCTCCCATTGTCTTTGCCTATTCCTTTCAAGCAAAAGCTGCCAAAAATTAGGACGAAGAAACTTGCAATGCTGGCAACACGGACCACGGTCACCCTGGTGGTATAGCGGTGGTGGAGGCTGAGGATATGGAGAAGAGCAAAATACAGCCGAAATGAGGAAGCGTATACCCATGTGTGGGTGTGAAGCTTTGCATAGGAATACAGCTCCCGAAATAACACAGTGGATTTGACTTTATGTTACTCTGCTGTCATTTGGTGGTGATGAGAAGTCTGGCCCAATCCAGCCCTTGTTCATTTTGAAAAGGGTCAGCTTGTCAGCATTGTCAGTTGACAGGCGAGTGCGCTTATCAGTTTTGATTTCCCCAGCGGCACTAAAAACACGCTCCAATAACACGCTAGCGGCAGGGCAGGCCAGGACCTCCAAGGCGTACAGAGCGAGTTCGTTCTAAGTGTCCAGCTTGGATACCCAATAATTAAAAGGCACAGAGGAATCACGGAGGACTTTGGCACGGTCGGCAAGGTACTCCCTCACCATCTTTTGAAACTTTCCACTCCTTGTGAGAGTAACCACGCCTCAGGGCCTGTAAGCTGGGCGGGTCTCAGAAAACAGTCCCAGAATGTTGATAGTGTTCCCCTGCCTCTGCTGGATTACAGTTGCGTCTCTCTCGCCTGTATGACTTGGTTGGACAACGAACTGTGACCTCTGCCGCTAGCGTGTTCAGATGGGAATTTTTTTAACAGTTCTGCAGCAAGGGCCTTCTGGTACTGCCCCATTTTTGTAGACCTCTCCACCTCAGGAATAAGAGAGTGAAAGTTCTCCTTGTAGCGGGGGTCTGAAAATGTCACTAACCAGTAATGACTGTCACCCAACATTTTGACTATGCGAGGGTCACGGTTAAGGCAGCGTAACATAAAGACAGCCGTGCGTGCCAGACTGGTAATAGGCAAGACTTCCGTGTCCTCACCAAGATGATGACTGACCATGCTCTCCTCCTCCTCCTCCCCCCTGTCCTCAGGCCACCCACTCTGAACCGACTGTATGACAGTTGTACAGCTACTACTGTCTACAGCGAATGATACCAGCTCTTGTTCTTCCTCCTCATCCTCTTCTCCCTCATTGTCCCCCAATGCACGTTGGGATGAGATGAGGCTGGGTTGTGTGTAATCACCCATTACGGGTTCTTGATCCATCTTATCATACTCTGGCTGCAATGCCTCCTCTTTAATTCTCTGCAGAGAGCGTTGCAAAAGGCAGACAAGTGGGATGCTGGCGCTAATGATGGCGTCATCGCCACTCACCTTCTTGGTGGACTCCTCAAAGTTTGTCAGGATGGTACATATGTGAGAAATCCAGGTCCACTCCTGAGGTCTTATATGTGGAGTCTGACCTGAATATCGACGGCCTTGTTTCAGCTGGTACTCCACAACTGCTCTCTTCTGCTCACAAATCCTTTGCAACATGTGGAGGGTGGAGTTACAACGTGTGGGGACATCACACAACAGTCGGTGTGCCGGAAGCTGGAAACGCTGCTGCAACACAGCAAGGGCGGCGGAAGCTGTAGCCGACTTGCGAAAATGAGCTGACAGGCGGCGTACTTTGACGAGCAGATCTGGCAACTCGGGGTAAGATTTAAGAAACCTCTGAACCACGAGGTTAATCACATGAGCCAGGCATGGTACGTGTGTGATCTCGCCTCGCCTCCGAGTTACGGCCATTGTCACACACGACCATACCTGGATGTAGGTTCAGCGGTGTCAGCCACAGATCTGCCTGCTCTTTCGAAGCTGTCCACAATTCACAAGCAGTGTGAGGTTTATCACCTGAGCTTATGAGTTTCAGCACAGCCTGTTGCCGCTTGGCTGAGGCAGTACTGTAGTGCTTCCAGCTTGTAACTGATGTGGTGATATCTGAGATGGAGTCTGAACATGAGGAGGAGGAGGAGGATGATGCGCAGGAGCTGTACACTGAGGGGGCAACTCTGACTGACATAGGGCCCACAATCCTCAGTGTAGGGAGGATGTGTTCCGTCCCAAGGTCCGACTGGGTCCCGGCTTCCACTATGTTTACCCAGTGTGCCATCAGGGAGATGTACCATCCCTGGCCACAAGCACTTGGACACGAATCCGTTGTCAGATGGACTCTCCCAGTAACTGCGTTGTTGAGGTTGGGACACGTGTAATTTTGGGCTTGTGTAGTGCGGGGATGGAACACCGGGCAAGACAGTGTCAGCTGGGGACCGAGTACCGAGGGATGGCCACCACCATAAGGTTGTGGAAGGATTCCGTCTCCACCAGCCTAAAAGGCAGCATTTCCAACTCAAGCAGTCGTGAAATGTGTGAATTTAGGACTGTAGATTGTGGGGCATTGACTGCGAATTTGCGCTTTCGTTCAAAGCCCTGGGATATGGACAACTGAACGCTGCAGTGGGACGTAGACGTTGATGCTGTTTCTTGAGAAACTGCCATAACAAGTGAAGACTGAGAGGAGGGGGCATCTTTGCATGCAGTATGGACAGGGGATTGCCTTGCACGTACAACAGGGGGTTCTGTTACACGCACAACAGCGGAAGAAGCAGTGGTGACACCCACTGACACTGGTCATGGACCCTGGGTTTCGCCCCACAAAGTCGCGTGCTTTGCTGCCATGTGCCTGATCATGCTGGTGGTGGTCAGGCTGGTAGTTTTGTCACCCCTGCTGATGCTGGCATGGCAGGTGGTACAAATGGCCTTTTTGGGGTTATCAGCAGAGTCTTTAAAAAAATTCCAGACTCTGGAAGACCTACGGGTTGTACTGGCAATGTCCCTCGTGTTGCTGTTACGGGGAACTGTTGCCCGCCTTCTGCGTGTGGCCACCACACTGCTTCTTCCTGCCTGTTGGGGTACTCTGCCTCCCTCCCCCTGTGTGCTGCTGGCCTCGCTCTGCGTGTCCTCCTGCCATGTTGGGTCAGTTACTAGATCATCCACCACCTCCTACTCTTCCACTTGCGCACCACGATCCTCCTCCTCAATTCGTGGCAATTGTGTCTTGTCATCGTCCACCTCTTGTGACAATTTGCCAGCTTCGACTTCCTGTGGCCGTGGCTGTTCAAATATTTGGGCATTGCTACATGGGATCTCCTCTTCCACCATTTCAAGCGGAGCAGGCGAGGGGCACAAATATGGAAATGGACCAGTGAACAGCTCTTCAGAGTGTCCAAGTGTGGGATCAGTTGCTGTCTGACGACACTCGGCAAGGAGGGAGAAAGGAGCATCAGGGTGAGGAGGAGCATGCGGTCGAGGCTCACGGCTACTAAAACTTCACCGTGTGGAAGACAGACCGGAGGTGGTGGTGCCCAGGTAACTGGAAGTATTATCTGCTATCCAAATAAGAACCTGTTCACACTGATCAGTTTGCAATACTGGTGTTGTAGTGTGCTTCCCTAGTAATTCAGTCAAGAAGTGGGAGCGAGAAGATGTGGCTGTTGGTTGTAGCACATTTTCACCTTGGCAATGGCCCTGTACTCTACATGCACCAACACCAGAACATCCAGTTCCACGTCCCTTGCCACGCGCCTTGCCCATTGTAAATGAAGTAAAATAGCTTACACTCGCACTATCAATGGAAAAAGGGTAATATAAAGGAGATTAGAACTGTGGAAGAGGAAAACCACAGTTCTATTTGTCTGGCCTGCACCAGAATCTTTTAAACAGATATATTTGTGACTCAACAGTCAGGGAGACACTATTACTGTTTTTTTTTTTTTACGACAAAAAATGTCAAAAGCGGGATAATATAGAGATTTGATCCGTGGAACTGCAAAACCACAGTTATAGTTATGTGGCCTACACCAGACTCTTTAAACAGATATATTGGTGTCTGACCAGTCAGGGAGACACTATTACAGTCTTTTTTATGGCAAAAAAATTCCAAAAGAAGGATAATACAGAGATTTGACCCGTGGAACTGCAAAACCACAGTTCTATTTCTCTGGCCTACACCAGACTCTTTTAAACAGATATATTGGTGTCTGACCAGTCAGGGAGACACTATTACAGTTTTTTTTTTTTACTGCAAAAAATGCCAAAAGCAGGATAATACAGAGATTTGACTCGTGGAACTGCGGCACCACAGTTAAAGTTATGTGGCGTACACCAGAATCTTTTAAACAGATATATTTGTGTCTGTCCAGTCAGGTAGACACTATTACAGTTTTTTTTTACGGCAAAAAATGCCAAAAGCAGGACAATGCAGAGATTTGACTCATGGAACTGCAAAACCACAGTTATAGTTATGTGGCGTACATCAGAATCTTTTAAACAGATATATTGGCGTCTGACCAGTCAGGGAGACACTTTTACAGTTTTTTTTACGGCAAAAAATGCCAAAAGCAGGATAATAGAGAGATTTGACCCATGGAACTGCAAAACCACAGTTCTATTTCTCTGGCCTACACAAGACTCTTTTAAACAGATATATTGGTGTCTGACCAGTCAGGGAGACACTATTACAGTCTTTTTTTACTGCAAAAATTGCCAAAAGCAGGATAATACAGAGATTTGACCCGTGGAACTGCAAAACCACAGTTCTATTTTTCTGGCCTACATTAGACTCTTTTAAAAAGATATATTGGTGTCTGAACAGTCACAGTCACACTCAATTTTTTTTGGGGGGGGGAAATACCAAAAGGTTAATAAGACGCGTATTTGTACAGTCTGACTGAGTAAAAAAAAAAGAAAAAGGATTTAGATAAAAAAAAACGCATTTTTCTTGGCCCCTGAGACCGGGGGATAAGTCTAGTAATTTGACCAACAGGAGCACACAGGACTGTAATGCAGGGTTTGCTGGTATAACCACTGCGTCTCCTATACAGCCTGCCTGCCTGATATCTGGGATGGATATTAGTCCTGAGAAGGACTGTTTGTTTGATTTGGCAGGCTTTAGAGACCCTACACTAACTATTTCGGAGTATAAATCTCTCCCTAGCTCAGCACCACTGACCCTACACTGGCTGATCCGGAGCGACTGTGTCCAAGATGGCGGCGCCCGGTTTTAAATACTCGAGGTAACGCTGTGCGGCCAGCCAATCACTGTAATGCCCACAAACAACATGGCTGCGGCATTACAGTGACTGGTTGGCAATCCCTGCATGTTCATTGGCTCTGTAAAGAGCGCCAAACGTGCAGGGCGGAGACCCGAGCTCCCGCCCGAGTAACCCGGAAATGCTCGGTGCTCACCGTACATCCCGAGTAGTGAGATGCTCGGGCGAGTACCGAGCAGTGTCGAGCATGCTCGCTCAACACTAGTAAGGATTATGGTGGTTTATTATTTTTTCTTTTTTAAAGGTGACATGGACATCGAAGATTAGGCATTAAGGTGAGTATATGGTGTTTTTTTATTTTTTAATTTTTACAGGGGACAAGGGCATCAGTAGATTTGGTGTAGGTGAGTATAATGTGTTTTTTATTTTTATATTTATTCATTTTAACTTTTTGTTTACTTGCAGCACAGCCGCCAGCTAATGAGCAACTACTCCTGATGGGGGTGGTAGTCTCATCAACCGGCGCCTGTGACTCGTGGTAAGCTTTTTACCACTGGGCACATTCACAGCTACGGGATCACGCTGACATCGGACAGCGTGATCCCACAGCACTCTGATCCGTGGCAACAATGTTACCGCCGATCAGAGCCTGTGTTTCACGCACTGTCACGCAGATAAAACCACGGTTGTTCGGGGCCCCATTCGGTTCATGTTTGGATCGGGTGCCCGAACACAAACTTTTTTTGATGTATGGGTAAAGTTGACGAACACGAACATCAAAAGATTCGGTAATCCTAACCACACAATATCTCCTCTCCATCAATAAGGAAGCCCAGACCCACAGGATAAATGTTTGCTGAAAGACGATTTTGACCATAATGAATGACCATCGGCTGTTTCAGTCAGATAAACTGGCATTTGTTTTGATCAATGACTGATTGACAAATGTTAAAACATCAGCTAGCCATGCTGTTTTCTTTCTACCAATGGTTAACAATGATTGCATTATCAGCTGAGAAAATCCAATATTGGACTATAAAGTCTGAGATCTATTTTGGACTGTCAGAGAATGACTGTCCGAACATTGAACGATCATCTGTCGGGCCATTTTCATCTAATGTGTAGTCTATGGAGATTTTATGCCATGTGGAATACTGTATTGCCTTGGCTGCTATTAATGAGTCTATTAATGGTTGTCTGAGGAATGTTCTGTCCCTGAATGCACTTGGGCAAAAAAGTCATCAAGATCCACTGCTGGCAGCTTCTTTTAAATTGCAGACCATTAACATACCAGATGTGCTCGATGGTAGACAAGTCTGGAGATGTTGCAGACAATGGTAGAATGTTTAGACAAACATACACACTCATATCAATACTGAATAAATTGAGATGTTTTGAAAAATTTTTTACATTTTTTCATCCTTGGCATATCATTAACATGTCAATATTTGTAACATGCATCTTGTGATTTCTATAATTCTACAACTTTTTATCTTGGTGTTGCAATTTTCAATGTTGAGGAGTGTATAGTAAACATTCCCATGTATTTTATATTTTCAATGATGTTCCTGATATCATCTGTCTCCAGATGTGCATTGATACTGTCATTTTGCTGCTGCATATTCTTGGGAATAAAAAAACACAAAATTTGAGCTTGGTTTATAATGGTATACATGCAGCATATAAATGCATGTTTCACAATGGCCATGAATCAGAAAAACCTACAAAAAGCAAAATGAACATAAACCCTGCTATAAATAAATAAAAAGCAAATGCATTTAAATAAAATAGGGTTCTTAGTAACACTGTTTTTGATCAAAAATAGTATGAAAGCTATCCCACCTGCAACAAGGTGAACCCATTCTGGATAGAACCTACTCTGTCTAATATTAAAAACTTTACCGCTGATGGGATAGCTTTCATACTATTTTTGATCAAAAACAGTGTTACTAAGAACCCTATTTTATTTAAATGCACTTGCTTTTGATTTATTTACAACAGGGTTTATTTTCATTTTGCTTCTTGTAGGTTTTTCATATTCTTGGGAATGTCAACGGTGTCATCATTATTTTATATGCAAATTGCCTCTTCAGAGAAAAAGAGGATTTAAACTCTATAGTGCCACCTATTGGAAGCAGCAATCCTACAAGTCACAATCAACCCTTTAACGAGATGTGCAATATGAAATTCATTTCCTTGCATATATTACGTTTTACGGTTGTCCCGAATGTCGCAGCAAACGCCTGTCTTCTGTCATCCCTGACAAAATCGTTCAATGTGTGGTGAAATACTGTACATGGGATTTTCTTCATTGTGTCAGATTGATACATCAGGACCTCTCCATCGCTGGGCTAGTTTACATCTTTTGTTTACATTTGGATATCACATTATGTAGCGCCGGCGTCCCTGCCCTCTGCTAGGCAGGGACGCTGTTCCCCTCACCCCTCTGCTCCGAGCCCGGCGTCCTCCTCCCACTCTGCTGGCAGCGCGCGCTCCTTCCCGGCCACTGTGCTTAGGGCGCGCGCGCGCGCGCTCCCTCCCTCTTAAAGGGGCCGCGCGCGCCATCCTAAGGAGTCCCCGGCCAATGGCCGGAGTACTTCACCATATATAAGGCACCTCCTCCAAAATGGAGGTGCCCGAGCAATGTTGTTGCACTGTTCACTACTCTGCTTCAGCCCTCAGGTCCCGTTGCCAGTTACCTGCCAGATTCCTGCCAGTTTGCTGTCTGATTCCTGCCTGATATTCTGCTTACCTGCCTGCTAGCCTGAGGTCCGACGGTCTGCCTACCGACTCCTGTCAGTCTGTCTAAGGACCAGCTTGCCCGCTCACCTGGGAGCGCTCCTCTGCTACCTGCCTGCTAGCCTGAGGTCCGACGGTCTGCCCTCCAACTCCTGTCAGTCTGTCTATGGACCAGCTTGCCCGCTCACCTGGGAGCGCACACCTGTTACCTGCCTGCTAGCCTACCTGGAGGCTCCGCCGTCATGTGCGGTGACCACCTGCCATTCCAGAGACTCCTGCCCGCTCACCTGGGAGTGCACACCTGTTACCTGCCTGCTAGCCTACCTGGAGGCTCCACCATCACGTGCTGTGACCACCTGCCATTCCAGAGACTCCTGCCCGCTCACCTGGGAGCGCACACCTGTTACCTGCCTGCTAGCCTACCTGGAGGCTCCGCCGTCACGTGCTGTGACCACCTGCCATTCCAGAGACTCCTGCCCGCTCACCTGGGAGCGCACACCTGTTACCTGCCTGCTAGCCTACCTGGAGGCTCCGCCGTCACGTGCTGTGACCACCTGCCATTCCAGAGACTCTCGCTTGCTCACCTGGGAGCACACATCAACCATCTGCCTGCTAGCCTACCTGGAGGCTCTGCCATCACAGGTCGTACCTACCCTTTACCCAGAGACTGCCCCGGTCACTTGCCGTGACCTCCTGCCCGTTCATCCAGAGACTGCCCCGGTCACTTGCCGTGACCTCCAGCCCGTTCACTCAGAGACTGTCCCGGTCACCTGCTGTGACTGCCTGCCCGTCTTCCCTGGTCGCCACCAGCTCCCTTACAAGGACCGCCCCCTTGTATAGTAGCTCAGAGGTTCCGCCTCCCAGACCCGTTACAGTTTGCTCGGGCCATGGAACCCGGTGGCACCCAAGCTCCCTCACTCTCGGACCTGTGTCATGAACTGTCCCGTCAGAGGTCCCAACAGGAGTCCATCCTGGGTCACCTGCGGAATGTCAATACTCGCCTGGACACTCTGACTGCTCCACCAGCAACCACCGCCAGAGCCATGACTCGCAATCCGGCAGCTCCGCTGCCCACCAATACTATGGTATCCTACCCCGGCTTTCCGCACCTCCTCGCTTCGGAGGCGACTCCGCTCAGGCTCGGGGCTTTATAAATCAGTGCACCCTGCACTTTGAACTCCTGTCCCACCAGTTTAACTCCGACCGGGCCAAAATTGCCTTCATCATGTCCCATCTCACCGGGGAGGCCCTGGCCTGGAGAAATCCTCTATGGGAGAGAGGAGACCCCCTGGTGTCCGACTTGCCTGCCTTTCTCGCGGCTTTCCGGAAAGTCTTCGACGAACCTGGACGGAAGACCTCATCCGCATCATCTCTACTATGCCTCCGTCAGGGAAGTCTCACCGTGGGCCAATATGCCATACGGTTCCGTACCCTTGCCTCAGAGCTGGCCTGGGATAACGACGCTCTGGTATCTGTCTTCTGGGAGGGTCTGTCCGGCCGTATTAAAGATGAACTTGCCGGTCGAGACATTCCTACCACTCTCGATGACCTAATAACTCTTGCCACCCGGATTGACCTACGGTTCCAGGAGCGTGCCAAAGAAGTCACCCGTGAGAGGAGGTTTCCACGTCTAGCTCCTACTTTTCAGAAATCCGTCACTCCCTCCGTTTCTCCCCAGGTACACTCTCTTGAGCCTATGCAGGTCGACCAGACCAAGATGGTCAAAACCCGTCAGGACTTACGCCGTGCCGAGGGGAGCTGCTTCTACTGTGGCAGTAAGGAGCACCGGATCCGTACCTGTCCGGAGAGGTCGGGAAACGCCTGTGTCTAGGTTCGCTCAGAGAGGTCGACCTAGACAAGAATAAATCCTCTCCATCTCTGCTGCTGTCAGTCTCAATTATCTGCGGGGAGAATCGTTATTTCGAACTAGCCCAACTTGACTCTGGAGCGGCCGGGAATCTTATTTCACAGGCCCTGTTAGAAAAATACCGCATTCCCACCAAACCTCTGGCTATACCATTATCTGTCGCTGCTGTGGATGGGGGCCTCTTACCACGTCCCATCCAACTCATCACCGAATCCGTAACTCTGCAGGTGGGAATGCTGCATTCTGAGAGCATCTCTTTTCATGTTCTGCCTGGACTCTCTCACGCCCTCTTACTAGGTCTACCTTGGCTCCAGAGACATGCACCCGTGCTTGACTGGCAGACTGGAGAAGTCCTTCGCTGGGGACAGGACTGTCATAAGACTTGTTTGGTTCCTGTTCATCCCGCCCGTCCTTCTCCTACCCCAACTAATCTACCTGGACTTCCGATTCCCTATTGGTCATTTGCTGATGTCTTTAATAAAAAGGAGGCAGAGACATTACCCCCTCATAGACCATACGACTGTCCTATCGACCTGTTACCCGGTACTACGCCTCCCCGTGGGCGTATTTACCCATTGTCCGCTGCTGAGACCCGGTCGATGTCCGAATATATTGAGGAGAATTTGGCCAGGGGATTCATCCGGAAATCTACCTTCCCGGTGGGAGCAGGCTTCTTTTTCGTAAAAAAGAAGGACGGCTCTCTCCGTCCCTGTATAGACTATAGAGGCCTTAACTAGATCACGGTGAAGAATAAGTACCCCCTTCCGCTCATTCCAGAATTATTTGATCGTCTGAGGGGGGCTAGAATCTTCACCAAACTGGACCTCCGTGGGGCGTACAACCTGGTCCGTATCCGTCAAGGGGATGAATGGAAGACTGCATTCAACACCCGGGACGGCCACTATGAATATCTGGTAATGCCCTTTGGTCTCTGTAACGCTCCTGCCGTCTTTCAAGAGTTGGTCAATGACATCTTCCGGGACCTTCTCTACTCCTGCGTAGTGGTGTACCTGGACGACATCTTGGTCTTCTCTCCGGATCTCCAGACTCACCGGAGAGACGTTCGTCAGGTCCTGCTCAGGCTCAGGCAGAATCACCTCTTCGCTAAATATGAGAAGTGCCTCTTTGAGCAGACCTCGCTTCCGTTTTTGGGCTACATTATTTCTCAGACCGGCCTTCGAATGGATCCAGAGAAACTGTCTGCCATCGAGAAATGACCCCGACCGGAGGGGTTGAAGGCCATTCAGCGGTTCCTGGGCTTCGCCAACTACTACCGCCTCTTCATTCCGCACTTCTCTTCCCGGACTGCCCCAATTTCCGCGCTCACCCGTAAGGGCACTAATCCCAGAGAGTGGCCGCCCGAAGCAGAGGAGGCCTTTCTTTCCTTAAAACAGGCCTTCTCTTCCGCCCCGATGCTGCATCGCCCAGATGGCAACAAGCAGTTCTTCCTGGAGGTTGACGCCTCCTCCTCTGGAGCCGGAGCGGTACTTACCCAAAAATCATCTTCCGGGAGAATGGTAACTTGTGGCTTCTTCTCCAAACTCTTCTCCACTTCTGAGCGCAACTATTCCATAGGAGATCGAGAGTTATTGGCCATCAAGCTGGCATTGGAGGAGTGGCGTTACCTGCTCGAAGGGGCTCTTCACCCGGTAATAATTTACACTGACCACAAGAACTTGGCTTACCTCCAGCATGCCCAGAGACTTAACCCGCGCCAAGCTCGGTGGTCCTTGTTTTTTGCTCGCTTTGATTTTATTCTTCATTTTCGCCCGGCTGACAAAAACATCAAGGCGGACGCCTTGTCCCGATCCTTTCTGGTGTCTGATCTCGAGGAGGAACCGAAACACATCATCGATCCCGCCAGAGTAATGCAGGTGGCTCCCGTGAGTCTAAATCGTCTCCCTCCCGGTAAGACGTTCGTATCAGTACCTGATCGGGAGAAGATCCTACACTGGGGTCACTCGTCTAAACTAGCTGGCCACGCCGGTCAGAAAAAGACCCTCCAGCTTATTACCCGGCACTACTGGTGGCCTACCCTGCACAAGGACGTAATAGACTTTGTTTCTGCCTGTGTGTCCTGCGCCCGCAACAAGGTTCCGAGACATCTGCCAGCCGGTCGCCTCCTTCCACTCCCAGTACCTGCTGCCCCCTGGCAGCATATAGCAATGGACTTTATAACTGATCTTCCCGTCTCTGCCGATTGTACGGTCATTTGGGTGGTCGCTGACCGCTTTTCCAAGATGGCTCATTTCGTTCCCCTGCCAGGCCTCCCGTCTGCACCCGAGCTGGCTAAAGACTTTATCCGCCACATCTTCCGTCTTCATGGCCTGCCCCTCCACATCGTGTCGGATCGTGGGGTACAGTTCACTTCACGCTTCTGGGGAGCCACTTGTAAACTGCTAGACGTCACCCTGGACTTCTCCTCCGCTTACCACCCACAGTCTAATGGTCAAGTGGAGCGGATCAATCAGAACCTGACCAGTTACCTCCGGCACTTCGTTAATGCCCACCATTCAGACTGGGTGGATCTCCTGCCTTGGGCCGAATTTTCTTACAACAATCACGAGAGCGAATCTTCCTCCAAATCCCCGTTTTTTGTTGTCTTCGGTCAGCATCCTCGGATCCCATTTCCCGTCTCCACCTTGGTGGACAATCCGGCTGCGGAATCTCTTGTTAACAAATTTTCCTCCATATGGGAGAGTACCCGATCCGCACTCCTTCTGTCATCCGAGCGTATGAAAAGACATGCTGACAAAAAACGTCTGGATCCTCCTCAATTCCATCCAGGGGATAAGGTCTGGCTCTCGTCCAAGTATGTCCGGCTCAAGATTCCTTCCTATAAGTTAGGGCCTCGGTTCATCGGTCCTCTGGAGGTCATCAGTCAGATCAACACGGTGGCCTATAAATTGAAACTCCCGGCCAACTTACGGATCCCTAACTCCTTCCATGTATCTCTCCTCAAACCTGTGGTACTTAACTCTTTTTCCAAGTCTACAGGTACGCCTCCTGCTCCGGTTTCCGCTGAAAACGAATTTGAGGTAGAGAACATTCTGGCCACCAAAAGGGTAAGAGGGAAGACCTTTTTTCTAGTAGATTGGAAGGGGTTTGGTCCTGAAGAGAGAACGTGGGAGCCCCGGGAGAACATCCATGCCCCTCTCATCCTAGCTAAATTTCTCTCTGGCCTAAAAAAGGGGGGGCCTAAAGGGGGGGGTACTGTAGCGCCAGCGTCCCTGCCCTCTGCTAGGCAGGGACGCTGTTCCCCTCACCCCTTTGCTCCGAGCCCGGCGTCCTCCTCCCGCTCTGCTGGCAGCGCGCGCTCCTTCCCGGCCACTGTGCTTAGGGCGCGCGCGCGCGCGCTCCCTCCCTCTTAAAGGGGCCGCGCGCGCCGTCCTAAGGAGTCCCCGGCCAATGGCCGGAGGACTTCACCATATATAAGGCACCTCCTCCAAAATGGAAGTGCCCGAGCAATGTTGTTGCACTGTTCACTACTCTGCTTCAGCCCTCAGGTCCTGTTGCCAGTTACCTGCCAGATTCCTGCCAGTTTGCTGTCTGATTCCTGCCTGATATTCTGCTTACCTGCCTGCTAGCCTGAGGTCCGACGGTCTGCCTACCGACTCCTGTCAGTCTGTCTAAGGACCAGCTTGCCCGCTCACCTGGGAGCGCTCCTCTGCTACCTGCCTGCTAGCCTGAGGTCCGACGGTCTGCCCTCCAACTCCTGCCAGTCTGTCTATGGACCAGCTTGCCCGCTCACCTGGGAGCGCACACCTGTTACCTGCCTGCTAGCCTACCTGGAGGCTCCGCCGTCACGTGCGGTGACCACCTGCCATTCCAGAGACTCCTGCCCGCTCACCTGGGAGCGCACACCTGTTACCTGCCTGCTAGCCTACCTGGAGGCTCCGCCGTCACGTGCTGTGACCACCTGCCATTCCAGAGACTCCTGCCCGCTCACCTGGGAGCACACACCTGTTACCTACCTGCTAGCCTACCTGGAGGCTCCGCCGTCACGTGCTGTGACCACCTGCCATTCCAGAGACTCCTGCCAGCTCACCTGGGAGCGCACACCTGTTACCTGCCTGCTAGCCTACCTGGAGGCTCCGCCGTCACGTGCTGTGACCACCTGCCATTCCAGAGACTCTCGCTTGCTCACCTGGGAGCACACATCAACCATCTGCCTGCTAGCCTACCTGGAGGCTCTGCCATCACAGGTCGTACCTACCCTTTACCCAGAGACTGCCCCGGTCACTTGCCGTGACCTCCTGCCCGTTCATCCAGAGACTGCCCCGGTCACTTGCCGTGATCTCCTGCCCGTTCATCCAGAGACTGCCCCGGTCACTTGCCGTGACCTCCAGCCCGTTCACTCAGAGACTGTCCCGGTCACCTGCTGTGACTGCCTGCCCGTCTTCCCTGGTCGCCACCCGCTCCCTTACAAGGACCGCCCCCTTGTATAGTAGCTCAGAGGTTCCGCCTCCCAGACCCGTTACACATTATTTGTATTTCTGAATTTAACTTTTTAATTTCAAGGACTTTTAAAATCTAAGGATTTGAAATGTATTTTCATATTGAGTATGGATATTTTATCTAACTTCCAGCACTCAAATTTTTGTCAGTATGTTTTATTATATAACTAGCTTATTATGGTAACTTACGCTTTGGTTTTGGCCCATTACAACATTATTAGTGATGAGTAGTGATGAGAGAGCACTAAAATGCTCGGGAAGTTGACGCGCCCCCTGGGCCAGTGTTGTTTGGGGGATACCCGGAGCCGGATCAGATGGGGGTTGTAGTCTCCGAGTGGCGGTGACCCGGTCCGTGCCCAGGGTGTCAAGCTCAGTGTGTGGCAGTCCTTATAGATGTTACTAGATGTTCTTTTATGTCGACTATGCCACCCGTTGAATTGCGGTCAATACGGCCGCCGCTGCAGCAGGGTCCGCTGAGGCTGGTGATGTGTGTGCAGCTCAGGTAGTATAACCCCCAACGGGAGGGGTATAGCCTCAGGGGGTCAGGTGTAGAGGATGGTGGTTGTGGAGGTGCAGTGAGGATGGTAATGAGACTCAGAGACGGGCTGTGCAGTTCAGGGTCTTTACTTACTGCTGTTATGCTGGTCACTCCGGCCTTGAGTGACCGCCCGAGCCGTGCTGCGTCCACCAGGTCCTGGACTCGGCCAACTCCCAAGTAATTCTGGAGCGTGATCCTGAGCTCCCTTTCTGACGTTCCTTCTCTCTGGCCTTCCCCACCAGGGATCCACCTAAGTCCGGCTCCCTCGGGCCTCTTGTTGGTAAACCCTTGTCTCTGGGTTCCCTGACCCTATTCTTGGTTTGCCTTCCGGGTGGATTTAGTGGGTGGTCGTGGCAGATCCTGCCCACGACCTCCGGTCTCTGGCTAAGGATTAGGACCCTCCACCAGCTTGGGATCCGGTACCCTTGTGCCAACTCTTCACCCGCTGATCTAATCTTGGGTTCTTGGAGTTCTCTCTTCTCCCCCTCTGGGTCCTTCTTTCTCCTCTCTCTCTCTGGGCCTTGGAGCTGCTCTTCTCCTCTGCTCTCTTCCTCTGACTCACTCTACAAAAGACTGACAGACTGACTGACTGACTGACTGACTGACCCTGATCTAAGATGGTTCCCACCTTATATACTCCCTCTATGTGTGAGCTCAGGTGACCAGCACCCAATGAGCTCCTAGCATTACCCAGACTGCTCCCCCTATCTGCCCCTACACTACTGGGATGTTCCAACCCCCTCCCACTCCAGCCAGGGACAGACACTGTCGTACCTGCACATTTCTCTAGTGGGAGTACCATTGGTCTGTCCCCCGGAAATGGGATGTGTGTAGTGCATGCAGCCTACTGAGCTCAGTTCCACACTCCATCCTTACCCGGGAGTGGAATACCACACCTCTGGCTTGAGGTGTAATACCCCTGTAGCAGCCGAATCCTCAGGGTGCTACATTCCCCCCTGGTAAATCACAGCACGTCCTCGGGCTGTTAAAGATAAAAACATCCAAAACATACAATTATTTTTCATAAACATCAACATATAAACATATAAAACATCATATATATATCAGCAATAAAACGTTTTCATAAATAACATTCTTGTAAACATTCCTGTCGCTGGTTCCTCCGGTCACGGTGCAACTTGTGACCGGGTAAAGTGCGACAGTCTCTTGAAGAAAAATGGTTTTCCCATAAAACCAGTAGGGGGCGCTTTAGGAAGCGCAACTATATTCAAAGGGGATATGGCCACTCTCAGTCCTCGGCCAGCTATTAGGAACTAGGGACACACGGGCATCAGTTCACACTTTGTCCCAACGGGGAACATATTTTAAATAAGTAACAGTTCTTGGTACCCCAACGGGCAACTTTATACAGTCTCTCTCTACCGTACTTCAACGACGGCGTCCTCCTGCTCTTTCTTGTTGGTTGGTTTCAGTTTCAGACCCGTCCGGGCCCTCTTGCTCCTCCTCACACCGCAGCTCCTCCTCCGTCAGGCGATGCACATGGAGGGCGTAGGGTCCTTTGGCACACTTGTGCCGGGTGAAGGTGACCTCGTCCCCTACATACAGGTCACGACCTCTGTGTCCCTCCGGCAGATGGCTTTCTACGTCTCTGCGGGTCACAAAGACGTCGCCGGGGGTATGATGGTCTCTAATGAAGCCCCACCCATGCTGCATGTTGAATTTTATCACAGTCCCGGTGGAAGGGGGACCATGAGCTGCACGGGGATTCCTCCTGGTCCGGCTCTTCTGCTCCGCGCTCCTTATCTGTGCTTGCTGTTCCCGGACCCGCCTCTCTCTCCGCTCCTTCTCAAAGACTTCGAGCTGCTGCCGGCAGCACTCTGCACGCTCCGCTGCGGCCGCCCGAGTCTCCTGAGTGAACCCCATGAGGTCTTCTCCGGTGGGGTCCCACTCAAACTGTGCCTCCTCCAGCGGGGGTGAGGTCCTCTTTACAGGCTTCGGAGCCGGAATCAGGGGCTCGCACATGGGCCTTGCTCTCTGGAGTTCCAGCTGAATGTACTCCTGGGGCCATACAAAGGGCTGCCCATCCGGGCACGTATGCTGGGCAAATAGATTTTCACCCAGGTGCGGCACTCTAGAT
This sequence comes from Phyllobates terribilis, assembly GCF_046119375.1. Lineage (NCBI taxonomy): Eukaryota > Metazoa > Chordata > Amphibia > Anura > Dendrobatidae > Phyllobates > Phyllobates terribilis. The sequence goes on from NW_027362773.1 coordinate 51,993,001, forward strand.
GTTGAGGGCGCGTTGATGGTAGTGGCACCCGGGTTGACCAGGCCTTGCGACCAGGCTTGGGGCACCCTAAAGGCAAAGGGCACCGTAAGAACGGCGGCGCCCTGGGTTACTCGGCCCAGCGACCAGGCCGGTGGCTCCGCGGAGGTAGGGGGCGCTGTTGGAATTGCGGCGCCCGGGGGTACTAGGCCTTGCGACCAGGCTGATGGTATTTCCTGCTTGGCCACGCTCGAGGTCGAGGCGTGTGACGTCACAGGGGTCGCGGCCGCGGTTTCCGGTTGAGGCCTAGTCGGCGGCGGTGACGATGCAGCGACGGGCACGGCAGGGGGAACTGCGGGCTCTGCGACGGGGAGCTGGGGCAGGCACGCGGTTTCCCGGCTCGGGGTAGAGACGTCCCCTTTACCTGCCTCCGTCCGTTCAGCTCCCTTCTCGGCGCCGTCTCCGGCCTTCAGTCCTCCTGCACCATCCTCAGAGGCGGTCTGTCTCCTCGTCTCGGGTGGCGTGCTCCGCTGTCGGGTTTCGGTCTGCTGGGCCATCTCTCGGCTCCACTCCGCCAACGTCTCTCGCTGTACCCGGGCCATCCTCCGTGCGAGGCTCTCCAGCGCAGTCTGTGCACACTCCCGGTCTCGGGGGAGCTGTGCCAGGACCTCCACTAAGCCTAGTGGGGTCGTTGCTTGCAGCAGGCTCCTGACCACTGGGTCGGTGCTGCCTGACTCTCCCTCCATCTCCGGGTACGACTTCTCCGGAGTCCTCTCCAGACTTCTTGTCTCCGGGTGCGCTCTCTCCAGACTCCTCCAGGCGACACCCATCTTTGCTCTCTTGTTCTGTCTCCGCCCACATTTAGGGTGGTCCCGGGGCAACTTTGTGATTGTCAGTTCCAGGGGCAGTTCTCTTACGCTGATGGACACTTCCAGCATCACAGTCTCTGTTGGTGGGCGCGGTTTCCGCTTTTGGCGCCATTCTTCGACCTGGCCCACGATGGGAGGTGGCCTTTTGCCACCCTCTGGCACGCCCATAATGGCGTCCGCTCTTCCAAGGCGGGAAATCTTTGGAAATGGCGGGAATCGTCTCCCAGTGGCGGGAAACTCCATGGATGGCGGGAAAAAGCTGCAAATGGCGGACAACCGGCGGGAAACGACCTGTGATGGGGTCCGTTGGCGGGGACCCTCCGGAACCGGCGGGAGACTTCTTTTTAAGGTAACGATGAACTTTTCTTCAGGCACGCAGTACCCGGTTGTTGCGGGCACGTAATCCTGCCGACTACGCCAAAGTTGACGCGCCCCCTGGGCCAGTGTTGTTTGGGGGATACCCGGAGCCGGATCAGATGGGGGTTGTAGTCTCCGAGTGGCGGTGACCCGGTCCGTGCCCAGGGTGTCAAGCTCAGTGTGTGGCAGTCCTTATAGATGTTACTAGATGTTCTTTTATGTCGACTACGCCACCCGTTGAATTGCGGTCAATACGGCCGCCGCTGCAGCAGGGTCCGCTGAGGCTGGTGATGTGTGTGCAGCTCAGGTAGTATAACCCCCAACGGGAGGGGTATAGCCTCAGGGGGTCAGGTGTAGAGGATGGTGGTTGTGGAGGTGCAGTGAGGATGGTAATGAGACTCAGAGTCGGGCTGTGCAGTTCAGGGTCTTTACTTACTGCTGTTATGCTGGTCACTCCGGCCTTGAGTGACCGCCCGAGCCGTGCTGCGTCCACCAGGTCCTGGACTCGGCCAACTCCCAAGTAATTCTGGAGCGTGATCCTGAGCTCCCTTTCTGACGTTCCTTCTCTCTGGCCTTCCCCACCAGGGATCCACCTAAGTCCGGCTCCCTCGGGCCTCTTGTTGGTAAACCCTTGTCTCTGGGTTCCCTGACCCTATTCTTGGTTTGCCTTCCGGGTGGATTTAGTGGGTGGTCGTGGCAGATCCTGCCCACGACCTCCGGTCTCTGGCTAAGGATTAGGACCCTCCACCAGCTTGGGATCCGGTACCCTTGTGCCAACTCTTCACCCGCTGATCTAATCTTGGGTTCTTGGAGTTCTCTCTTCTCCCCCTCTGGGTCCTTCTTTCTCCTCTCTCTCTCTGGGCCTTGGAGCTGCTCTTCTCCTCTGCTCTCTTCCTCTGACTCACTCTACAAAAGACTGACAGACTGACTGACTGACTGACTGACTGACCCTGATCTAAGATGGTTCCCACCTTATATACTCCCTCTATGTGTGAGCTCAGGTGACCAGCACCCAATGAGCTCCTAGCATTACCCAGACTGCTCCCCCTATCTGCCCCTACACTACTGGGATGTTCCAACCCCCTCCCACTCCAGCCAGGGACAGACACTGTCGTACCTGCACATTTCTCTAGTGGGAGTACCATTGGTCTGTCCCCCGGAAATGGGATGTGTGTAGTGCATGCAGCCTACTGAGCTCAGTTCCACACTCCATCCTTACCCGGGAGTGGAATACCACACCTCTGGCTTGAGGTGTAATACCCCTGTAGCAGCCGAATCCTCAGGGTGCTACATACTCGTTGTTCAAGTTGAGCAAATCGGAATACTTGAGTGCTCGGACCGAGTAACGAGCCCAATGTAAGTCTATGGGAAACACGACCATTTTTCTGGCGGCTCCCCCCGGCGGTCTGCAGAGGGCCTAAAAATTGCCCAAATCAATGGGAACAGTGCTCAAATGACATGGGAACAGCATGGGGAAGACCCCTGGAAGCATATCTGACTCCCAGGTCACTGCTGTCAACAACGTTGTCAGACGTATTACGCCACTTTTACGGACTCACAATAAAACAAACAAAAATGAAACCAAAATGGAATTTCCGGTGATATATGTTAAGGAACATCCTTTCCAAACAAAAGTTTGGGCTATGCTCGCAGGTAGCATTTTTGATGTATTTTTGCACTTTTGCATTGCTTTCAACTAAGACAAATGCATTCACCGGGAAATGTAATTTTAACATTTTAAAACCTTACCTGGCCATGTGGTGTGTGACACTTCATCAGACACGTCCGGTTTCATTTATGATGGGGAGACTCTGAAAGTCACAAAGCCTATTTTTATAGGGCCATCAGGCGGCCCTTGCTATTCTTAAAGGTCCAGCAGTCGGCTATGCTTTGTTGTTCCCATTATTAACGAGTGGGTCTCCTATACTGTTATTGCATCTCTGGGAACTCCTTCAAGATTGTTGGAAGACCATTTCCGGTGACTACCTCTTGAAGGTCATCAAGAGAATGCCAAGAGTGTGCAAAGCAGTCATCAAAGCAAAAGGTGGCTACTTTGAAGAACTTAGAATATAAGACATATTTTCAGTTGTTTCACACTTTTTTGTTACGTATATAATTCCACATGTGTTAATTCATAGTTTTGATGCCTTCAGTGTGAATGTACAATTTTCAAAGTCATGAAAATACAGAAAAATCTTTAAATGAGGTGTGTCCAAACTTTTGGTCTATACTGTATATCCAGTGGGTACGGAAAGTATTCAGACCCCTTTACATTTTTCACTCTTTGTTTCATTGCAGACATTTGGTAAGTTCTAAAAAGTTCATTTTTTTTCTCATTAAACTACACTCTGTACCCAATCTTGACTGAAAAAAAACAGAAATGTAGAAATTTTTGCAAATTTATTAACAAAAGAAAAAGTGAAATATCACATGGTCATAATTATTCAGACCCTTTGCTCAGACACTCATATTTAAGTGACATGCTGTCCATTTCCTTGTGATCCTCCTTGAGATGGTTCTACTCATTCATTGGAGTCCAGCTGTGTTTAATTAAACTGATAGGACTTGATTTAGAAAGGCACACACCTGTCTATATAAGACTATTTGCCCGCAAAGCAGAAATGCTTCGGATTTTTCCTGAGCGTTTCTGCATCTCCCTGGCAGAAAAAACGCATGTGGATTGTACATGTGGATTGTACATGCGTTTTTCCTGCCAGGGAAAAGCGAAAGTGAAGCGTTCTTCACATGCATTTACGCATGCGGGTTGTCAAGCGCCTTTCAAGCGATTTTAACATCACTTGGAAAGTGCTTGATAACTTGGTCACACTATATAAATCCATGCAACCGGCATGGATTTATATAGTGTGACCGAAAGAATGGTAAAAAATAAAAATCAAATATTACAGTCTACCGCGAGCTGCTGGCAAGCCGAGACAAGGAGACTGGGGGGGGGGGGGGGGGGCATCAGAAGGTAAGTATAATGTATATTTTTCATTTTATTTTATTTTTTTACAGGTACTATGGTACCCGGGTCTGGAGGAGAGTCTCCTCTTCTCCAAGCCCGGGTACCATCCACACATTCAAACGCATGGAATCCGCATGCACAGATCCAGTTATGTGGATTCCATGTGTTCCAATGCAAGTCAATGGCGGCGAAAACGCCGCACTTCCGCAAATTAATTGGCAGTGCTGCGGATTTTTTCGCAATGATAATCCGCAGCGGAAATTCCCACAGCATGTGCACAGCACATGCGGATTATCATTGGGGAACATGGCAGACCTTCTACCAAGCGTTTTTTAAGCATTTCTGCAGCGGAATTGCCTCTGCGGAAATGCTTAAAAAACGCATAGTGCGCACACAGCCTAAGACCTCACAGCTCACAGTGCATGTCAGACCAAATGAGAATCATGAGCTCAAAGGAACTGCCCAAGGAGCTCAGAGACAGAATTGTGATTAGTGTTGAGCCACCCCCGTAGTGTTCGAGTTCGGTTCGGTTCGTCGAACACCTGTGTGTTCGCCGAACTGTTCGTCGAACTGTTCGTCGAACACCTTCGAACACCGTTAAAAACAATGGCAGGCAAACAAAAACACATAGAAACACGTAGAAAACACCTTCAAAGGTGTCCAAAAGCTGACAAACTGCTCTGAAGACACAACTAACACATGGAAAAGTGACAAGTACATATAGTCATGCGAAAAGAAAAGAGGTGGAGGAGTAAAAGGAGGGGGAGACACAGATATAGGCATGTCATGCCCTTCTAAAATCCAAAAAGTGAGAAGCCGACACGTTCAGTCCGCTCCTGCCCGTGCCACCTCCGTGTCGCCGGGTTTGTGCCAGAGCCGCGGTGAACCCTGACGGCCAGCCCCCCTCTCCCAATACTGGTGCCTGTCCGCTGGTGGGTCGAGCGAGCCCCCCTGTGGTGGAGGCAGCTCTAAGCTTTTTAATTTAAATTGTCTCTCTAATTTGAATGAATACACTTTAAATCCATTTACAAGGATCTATTGGAGGGCAAGTCTCATGCCAGCAGCCGCGTAATTCCAGCTCCAGTAGCGTCCACTAAAACTGCTGCAGTTAAAAAGCTTTTATAAGGATCGAGCTCGGCTGTCCACCGCAAGGCATCCTACTGCCAGTCCCAGCCCCTATGCCTTGGGGTGCCTCCTGATGCTCTTCACTGAGTATCCCGTGGTCCCGAAGCATTTCCTTTGAAAAAATTAAGTGTCAAAACTACAGGTGGTGTAGCTTGCTTAACAGCCGGGATAATCCGCTGACTAGCAGACACTGCTACTAGGCACAAAGTATTTCCTGGGCTAGATGCAGTTAAAAATTTGTAATTAGATACTGTCGTTGGATGCTGAGAAAGCATTCCATAGAGTCTCCTGGCACGCCATATATGATTCTCTTAAAAAGCTTGGGGTAGGGGTCTAGGGGACCCTTTTATAGCCAAAATCATGGCCCTGTATCGCAATACGTCACCTAGGCTGAAGATAAATGGAACTGTATTACCCTGAGGGCTCGGTTGCTACAGAGGTATTGCACCTCACCCAGAGGTGTGATATCTCACTCTCAGGTAACGATGGAGTGTGGATCAGGACCCGACACCTGCATGCATTACACCACATTGCCGTGGGGCAGTGCAACCAATATGCCCCTGAGATGGGCACGACAGTCCCTGTCCCTGGCTGGAGTGGGGGGAGGGAACACTGAGGAAGGGGAACCCTGTAGTTCATGAGCAGGGAGGAAGCAGTTCCTAGGTGCATTGAGAAGGGAGTATAAAAGGTGGGCACCATCTTAGTTCAGTGCAGAGAAGTCTGAGCAGAAGTGGCAGGGAGCAGGGGCTCTGCATGAGCTCTGCTCCGGAGGCGAGCCTAGTAACAGAGGCCCAGGCCTGGAAGAGGGAGAAGGAAGGAAGAGGAGCGGAGAAGGCTCCAGGAACGAGGAATGAAGGGATCCCAGGGGTGCGGACGGGCGAGTCGCCACCGCACGCCCGAATCCACCTGCGTGGAGGGGTCACGCCAAAGGGGGAGACCGGTACCCGAAACTAGTGGAGGCAGGAAACGACCCTCAGCTAGAAACCGGAGGCTGTGACATTTTATGTGGCGCAGCCCCTCGCTACACCCGCTAGGAAGGCAGCACATAGGGTCAGGGAAACTGGCGCCAAGTTTACCAAGAGGAGGCCCGAGGCAGCCGGACAGAAGGGTTGGTAAGAAAGGCCAGACAAAGGACACACAAAGGGGGTCCTGTGAAGCGCTCCAAAGTTATCTGGGAGTTGTCTGAGCCCCTCACCTGGTGAGCACAGTACGACGTGGGCAGCCGTTACCTGCAGACGTGGTCTGGATAATAAGAACTGTGAGTAAAGGCCCTGGACTGCATCACTGACTCCGTGTCGTTACTGCTGCTACCCTGCACCATCACCCCATCCTCCGCATACACTGCCCTGAGGCTATACTCCTCCCGTGGGGAGTTATGCTACGCTCTGCTGCACCCACATCACCAGCCTCAGCGGTCTGCCCTGGAGCGGCGGTTCACTGTGACCGTAATCCACGGGTGGCATAGTCGGACATTTAAACATCAAAACCACATAAATAGTTCCGCCACTGGTTTGACCGCCCTGAGCCACGGAACCGGGTCGCCGCCACGGAGACTACAACCACCAGCATCCACCAAAAAGGGTCCGGCTCCGGGTGTCCCAAGGCCCAGGGGGCGCGTCAGAACATTTTCATGACCTTTCACAATCAACAATGGGACAAGGCAGGGATGTTCTCTGTCCCCTCTCTTATACATCCTAGTGACGGAGCACATGCTCTCATCAATTCGCCATAACCCCAATATTAGGTGGATTGAGGTGGGAGGCACCGAGTACAAGTGCTCTCTATTTGTTGATGATGTCCTAGTATATATCACTCAATCACATATATCCATCCATGCTGTTATGGCTGAAATAGATCACCTTGTTACATGGTCAAATTTTAAAATCAATGCAGTGAAGTCTGAGGCCCTCGATGTCTCCCTCCCCAAATCCATATAGGATTCCATCCAGTCCAACTTTCCCTTTGCCTGGCCCTCACAGGGTATCAAATACTTAGGAATTCCTATTCATAGAGACCTCTCCCATCTATGTTATCTTAATTTTGGGCCCTTTATTGAACAACTCCATACAGACCACGGTTGGCAAGTTAGAACTGTAAGATTCACTACGTGAACCACTGGTGTTTTGTGGAAAAGCACATGTACTCTGTGTTCCAAATTATTATGCAAAAAGTGTTTAGGAGTGATAAGGGAAGAATTTGTTTGTTTGTCAGTTAAACTCATTGATGGTGATGTGTGTCAGGGCTCTTTATATCACTGTAAGCAATTGCAGACACCTGTGCTAATTAGTTTGGCAGGTGTGTCCAATGAAAGGCAAGACTACTTAAGAAGGCTGTCTCACATTATTAAGCAGCCTACATTTTCTGCCAAAATGGGAAAGAAAAAGGATGTGTCGGCTGCTGAGAAGCAACAAATTGTGGAGTGTTTAGGTCAAGGCATGACTACAATCAACATTGTGCGATGATCAGGATGAAGTTTCTTGGCAATCAAGAAGTATGTAGCTGATTCACAGTACACACGTGTGCGTGCTGATAAGGGCAAATTGAGGACTCTTTCCTACAAGCAATTACGTCAGGTTAAAAGAGCAGCGGCAAAAAAGCCTTGTCATAGCAGCAGACAAGTTTTTGAAGCTGCTGGTGCCTCCAACGTCCCCCGAACAACAAGATGCAGGGTCCTTCAGAGGTTTGCAGCTGTGCATACGCCATCCTGTCGACCTCCTCTATCCACTTCACACAAGCAGAAACGGCTCCAGTGGGCCAAACATTACATGAAGACTGATTTCAAAACTGTTTTGTTCACGGATGAGTGCCGTGCAGCGCTCGATGGTCCAGATGGATGGAGTGGAGGATGGCTGGTTGATGGACACCCCACGCAAACACGGCTACAGCGCCAACAAGGAGGAGGTGGAGTAATGTTTTGGGCTGGAATCATGGGGAGAGAGATTGTCTGCCCCTTTAGGATCCCTGAAGGCGCTAAAGATGAACTCCATAATGTATGTGGATTTTCTCAAACAGCACTTCCTGCCATGGTTCAAGAAGAAGAACCGTGTATTTCACAGCAAGATCATTTTTTTGCATGATAATGCACCATCTCATGCTGCACATAAAACATCTGGATCTCTGGCTGATATGGGCATAAAAGGGGACAAACTTATGGTGTGAACCCCATGCTCCCCTGACCTCTACCCCATTCAGAACCTCTGGAGCATCATCAAAAGGAGTGTCTATGATGGCGGGAGGCAGTTCACATCTAAGCAACAGCTCTGGGAGGGTATTCTGTCCTCATGCAAAACAATTGAAGCAGAAACCATCCAAAACCTGACAAATTCAATGGACGAGAGAGTTCAGAAGCTCCTTTCGAACAAGGGGTCCTATGTGAAAATGTAACATCACCTAGAATAAAGTTTTGAGTTGAAAACTGTTTGATTTCAGTTTCTAATAACCTGCTAATGCTTATAATTTCAAAAATGACCATTTTATTGGTCTTTATTAAAATGAAAAGGTTGATCGAAAAGTTTGGCGGATCTAAGAGTGTGGCAACCCAGTAGTCATGATTACTTCGAATTCTGACAATATGAGGGTCATGTTGCAGGTAGTGCAGCAAGAAGGCACTTATGTGACTTGCGCATCTCGGAGCCCCAAAATTATTTTCCGGGCTAGATGCAGCTAAAAATTATTATTAATTTTAAATCTGGTGGAGCTTAGTATAGATGGCCTAATAGGATCAGTGCTGCACACTGCTACAAAGCCCAAATTATTTTCCAGCCAAGATACAGATAAACATGATTAGTAATTTTAAATCTGGTGGAGCTTATTATAGATGGCCTAATAGAATCAGTGCTGCACACTGCTACAAAGCCCAAATTATTTTCCAGCCAAGATACAGATAAACATGATTAGTAATTTGAAAGCTTAAAACGGTTGGTAGGGTGATTTTAACCAATCATCCATCTTTTACTCTCCCCAGGATGACACAGGGGTAGAAAAGTCATTTCGGATCCATGATTTGTTCATCTTTATGAACGTGAGTCTGTCTACATTATCAGTGGAGAGCCGCGTGCGCTTATGTGTCAGCACACCACCAGCAGCGCTGAACACACGTTCAGACAGAACGCTGGCTGCGGGGCATGACAAGATCTCCAAGGCGTAAGTGGCTAGCTCCGGCCATTTATCCAGATTGGAAGCCCAAAAAGAGCAAGGGTCCAGTGACACAGTCATGGCTTCAATGTTTACTTGGAGATACTCCTGTACCATCGTCTCTAGGCGTTGACTATGTGTCAGACTTCTTGTCTCCTGTGGCCTTGCAAAGGATGGGCTAAAAAAGTGGTGAAATGATTGCGCAAAATTGATGTTACCAGCAGATACTGTGGTTCTGTTATGGTTTGAGTGCTGAACACTTGACGGTCCCACGGTTGGCAAGTTGGAACTGTGAGATTCACTACGTGCACCACTAGTGTTTTGTGGAAAAGCACATGTAAGATTCTGCAACAGTCTCTGCTGATACTCCTGCATGCGTGCATCCCTTTCCATGGCAGGAATAATTTCTGCAAATTTACTTTTGTACCGGGGATCTAACAGTGTGGCAACCCAGTAGTCAGGATTATTTCTAATTCTCACAATTCGAGGGTCATGTTGCAGGTAGTGCAGCAAGAAGGCACTCATGTGTGTTGCGCATCCAGGAGCACCAATTCCCTGTTGTGTTGGTGGCGAGGTAACAATCATGCTTCCTTCCTCTGTCCTCTCCCCCCAACCTCGCACAACAGAAATGTGATCAAGGTCTCCCTCATCTGATGAGTCTTCCATCAGTTCGTCCTCCACTTCATCCTGTTCTCCTGCACCTTCCTCACTAGTTTGGCTGCTACCATGCGCCCTGGTAAAACCATCTCTCCCACCCTCACATGCCTGTCGCCTTGGTGCTGCCGACCGTCTGGACCTTGCAGATGTTAGCCCTTCCGCATACAACTCCTCCTCCTCTACTTCCTCCACCTCCTCTTGTGCCACCACCTGACTCCGAATTCTGTTTAACATGTGCTCCAGCATGTAAATCACCGGAATAGTCATGCTGATAATGGCATCGTCAGCACTAAACATCTTCGTCGCCATTTCAAAACTGTGCAGAAGGGTGCATAGGTCCCTGATCTGAGACCACTCCTCCAGCGTGATTTGCCCCACGTCTGGATCTCGTTGGCCCAGGCTATACGTCAGAACGTATTGCAACAGGGCTTGTCGGTGCTGCCACAGTCACTGCAACATGTGCAGAGTTGAATTCCACAGGGTAGGCACATCGCATTTTAGCCGGTGAAGTGGCAGGCCCAACGACTTCTGTAGAGATGTAAGTCGCTGAGCTGTGGGATGCGAACGGCGGAAGTGAGCACACAGCGACCATGCCCTCTGCAGAAGGCCATCTAGTCTGGGATAGTGGGCTAAAAATTGCTGGACAACCAGGTTCAACACGTGAGCCATACAAGGCACGTGTGTGACATTGCCCTGGCGAAGGGCCGCACCCAGGTTTGCAGCATTGTCGCACACGTCCTTCCCTGGTTTCAGGTCCAGTGGAGACAACCATTCATGAAATTGGTTCTCCAGAGCTGACCACAACTCCTCAGCTGTGTGACTCACATTTCCCAGACATTTCAAAGTAAAAACCGCCTGATGACGTTGAGCCCTACTGCCAGCATAGTAAGGAGGTGTGCAGGATCCCTTCTGCGCAGTTAGAAAGCTTGTGGCATGACCAGACAGGCTTTGGGTGCAGGTGGAAGACCGAGAGGAGGTTGAGGAGGCAGAAGCAGTGGAGGAACTTTGACATAAAGAGGATTGACGTACAACTCGTGGGGACGGCAAGACTTGGACAGCAGCCCCTTGTCCTTCTGTCACCATAGTTACCCAGTGCCCAGTCAGCGACATGTAACGCCCCTGTCCATGCCTACTCGTCCAAGTGTCTGTGGTGAAATGCACCCTGTCACACACAGAGTTTCTCAAAGAAGCGGTGATGTTGTGTGCGACATGCTGGTGGAGCGCAGGCACACCTTTCTTTGAGATGTAGTTCCGACTGGGCATCTGGTACTGGGGCACTGCGATGGACATAAGGTCTCGAAAATCCTCTGTGTCCACCAGGCGGAAAGGCAGCATTTCTGTAGCCAAGAGCTTGCAGATGGTGAAATTCAACCTCTTAGCTTTCTCATGGCTAGGAGGAAATGGTCTTTTACTTGTCCACATCTGAGGGACCGAGGGCTGGCTATTGTGCTTAGACGGGGTTGATAAAGGTGTCCCCGGCAAACTGCCGGTCTGTGAGGAAGATGCAGGCGGACATGTTAGGTTGCCTTGATCCAAAGGTGGTGCTATCGATGTCGGACAGCGCTCAACACCAGCTGGTGTTACCACCTCCAAAGAAAATGATGACCTGCCAATCACGCTGGCTGTTGCGGGTAAAGAGGTGGCAGGTCTGCGCCCCAAAACAGGTGTGACTGCTGTCCCCCCAGTCACAGAGGATGAAGAGGCCGCGGATGCACAAGATATGGCAGACGGTGGTTGGCCCGGCTGGCTAGGCCACATTGTAGCACACTGAGCTTCCCACTGCAACTTATGCTTCATGTCCATGTGCCGGTTCATGCATGAAGTACTCAAACTATGTATTTTTTGGCCTCTACTTAGCTTTTGCTGACAAATGTTACAGATAACACGAGTTGGGTCATCTTTATCGATCTGAAAAAATGCCCAGGCTATGCAAGGCTTACCACCCATGCGACCTGAAGAGCCACCGCGACTTGTGGTGAGAGGCAGAGTTGTGTTTGAGGATGCAGTTGTTGACGTGCTTCCAGTACTACGTCTCTGTCCAGGAAGGCGCAACCTGACCTCGTCGTCACTAGCATCTTCCTCCACCTCCTCTGCTGACCTCATCTCTTGGCTGACTGTGGGTTGACAGTAAGTGGGGTCTCCAACCTCATCATCATCACCCTGTGCGTTATCACACCCGTCGTCCTCAGAGCCAACCTGTTCCTGCCCTGACAAAAAACTAAAGTTGTCGCTCCAATCAGGTATTTGAGTCTCATCATCGTCTTCCTCATTGTCTCCACCAACAGGAGTTACAGTTTGGGAATGAGGGTCTTCATTATGGTCAGAACCTTCTCCGTCTGGTCCTGGATCCGACTCATAAAGATTCTGGGCATCAGTGCAGATCATTTCCTCGTCTGGATTCACAGAAGCGCTGGAGTCGACCTCTGATTCCCAGGCTATAGTATGAGTAAACAGCTCTGCAGACTCAACCATCTGTTCTACCTCATACTCAGACGGGCAGCTGGAGATTTGGGAGCTGTGAGGAAGCAAGTGCGATTGGGGTGACATCTTTGAGGACTGGAGTATTTGTGATGTTGAAGATGATGTGGAGGAGAGCCCACTTAAAGGAGCACTTGATATCCGTTGAAGCACCTGCTGTTTTTGTGCCTCATCTGGAATTTGTAGCGATTGGCGTGGCCGTAAGAAAGGGATCTTATCACATTGTCCGCTAAAAGAAGTAGACATTTTAGTTTGGCTGGAAGATGGTCTTTCTTCTGCAGATGTTACTGTTGCTTTAACACCTACCCCACGGACACAACCTTTTTTCCCCTTCCCAACATGCCTATTCCCCTTTCCATCAGCAGCAGGACTTTTTCCACTCATTTTGGTGGTTAACTAATTCACAACTCTGGAGTTGTTTGCACAAAAAAACAATGGATGGGAACCGAGCAGAGCTGAGTGGCCAAACTGTGGTATTAGGCCAAAACTATTGGCTGGGTTAGATGCAGAAAAAAATTATATTCAATTTGCAACCTGATGGAGGTCAGTATAGATGGACTAATAGAACAAGTCCCACACACAGCTAGAAGCCCAATATTTTTTCAGAGCTAGATGCAGAAAAAAATTATATTCAATTTGCAACCTGATGGAGGTCAGTATAGATGGAGTAATAGAACAAGTCCCACACACAGCTAGAAGCCCAAATATTTTTTCAGAGGTAGATGCAGATAAAAATTATTTTTAATTTGCAACCTGATGGAGGTCAGTATAGATGGACTAATAGAGAAAGTCCCACACACTGCTAGAAGGCCAAATATTTTTTCAGAGCTAGATGCAGAAAAAAATTATATTCAGTTTGCAACCTGATGGAGGTCTGTATAGATGGATTAATAGAACAAGTCCCACACACTGCTAGAAGCCCAATATTTTTTCAGAGGTAGATGCAGAAAAAAATATATTCAGTTTGCAACCTGATGGAGGTCAGTATAGATGGACTAATACAACAAGTCCCACACACAGCTAGAAGCCCAATATTTTTTCAGAGCTAGATGGAGAAAAAAATATATTCAGTTTGCAACCTGATGGAGGTCAGTATAGATGGACTAATACAACAAGTCCCGCACACAGCTAGAAGCCCAATATTTTTTCAGAGCTAGATGCAGAAAAAAATTATATTCAATTTGCAACCTGATGGAGGTCAGTATAGATGAAGTAATAGAACAAGTCCCACACACAGCTAGAAGCCCAAATATTTTTTCAGAGGTAGATGCAGATAAAAAAATTTTTTAATTTGCAACCTGATGGAGGTCAGTATAGATGGACTAATAGAGAAAGTCCCACACACTGCTAGAAGGCCACATATTTTTTCAGAGCTAGATGCAGAAAAAAATTATATTCAGTTTGCAACCTGATGGAGGTCTGTATAGATGGATTAATAGAACAAGTCCCACACACAGCTAGAAGCCCAATATTTTTTCAGAGGTAGATGCAGAAAAAAATATATTCAGTTTGCAACCTGATGGAGGTCAGTATAGATGGACTAATACAACAAGTCCCACACACAGCTAGAAGCCCAATATTTTTTCAGAGCTAGATGCAGAAAAAAAATATATTCAATTTGCAACCTGATGGAGGTCAGTATAGATGGAGTAATAGAACAAGTCCCACACACAGCTAGAAGCCCAAATATTTTTTCAGAGCTAGATGCAGATAAAAATTATTTTTAATTTGCAACCTGATGGAGGTCAGTATAGATGGACTAATAGAGAAAGCCCCACACACTGCTAGAAGGCCAAATATTTTTTCAGAGCTAGATGCAGAAAAAAATTATATTCAGTTTGCAACCTGATGGAGGTCAGTATAGATGGACTAATAGAGAAAGTCCCACACACTGCTAGAAGGCCAAATATTTTTTCAGAGCTAGATGCAGAAAAAAATTATATTCAGTTTGCAACCTGATGGAGGTCAGTATAGATGGACTAATAGAGAAAGTCCCACACACTGCTAGAAGGCCAAATATTTTTTCAGAGCTAGATGCAGAAAAAAATTATATTCTATTTGCAACCTGATGGAGGTCTGTATAGATGGATTAATAGAACAAGACCCACACACAGCTAGAAGCCCAATATTTTTTCAGAGGTAGATGCAGAAAAAAATATATTCAGTTTGCAACCTGATGGAGGTCAGTATAGATGGACTAATACAACAAGTCCCACACACAGCTAGAAGCCCAATATTTTTTCAGAGCTAGATGCAGTAAAAAATTATATTCAATTTGCAACCTGATGGAGGTCAGTATAGATGGAGTAATAGAACAAGTCCCACACACAGCTAGAAGCCCAAATATTTTTTCAGAGGTAGATGCAGAAAAAAATTATATTCAGTTTGCAACCTGATGAAGGTCTGTCTAGATGGATTAATAGAACAAGTCCCACACACAGCTACAAGCCCAATATTTTTTCAGAGGTAGATGCAGAAAAAAATATATTCAGTTTGCAACCTGATGGAGGTCAGTATAGATGGTCTAATAGAGAAAGTCCCACACACTGCTAGAAGGCCAAATATTTTTTCAGAGCTAGATGCAGAAAAAAATTATATTCAATTTGCAACCTGATGGAGGTCAGTATAGATGGACTAATAGAATGATGCTATGCCCAAAAGATTTTACTTCATTAGGTGCAGTAAAAAAATTGGTATTCTATACACAGGTGGTATATCTTGCAACACAGATAGGCTACTCCACTGACTAACACACTCTGCAATAGGCCAAAAAGGATTAGCTTTGCTAGATTCAGCCAAATGCTGTGAAAAAAACTTGCACAGCACTGGCACAGACCTGCCTGGCAAAAACTGATAGGAACTGATGTAACCTAGTCCTGAAAAGGACTCCAATTACAATTAGTCTTTACTCCCACAACCTATCTATTTAAGAGCACAGACCTGCCTGATAAAAGTCGTAGGAAATGCTGTAACCTAGTCCTTAAAAGGACTGCAATCACAACTATTCCCTACTCCCAAGCTATCTGTAGATTTGTGCAAAAATTGGCTTGAAATTAACAAGGTATAGCGCACACAGCAACAGCGGTGCCGTCTAACATGCAGCTGCAGCAGTGAGAAAATGGTGGCGACGGGGAAAATGGCTTGGTCTTATAGGGCAAGGACATGTGACATACACTGTCAATGACACATGCCCTTGCTTATGTGAAAAAAAGCACTTCGCTCCGTGTGTGCGCTGCTGATAGGCTGACAGATTGCACCTCCCCACTGTAAATGCGGGAAAAAGAAAAAAAAATGGAGATCTTCATTATTCCTGCAGAGATCCATCCCCTGCCCCTCCCCCCACCCCGCTGTACACTCAAACTGCGTATTAACATTCATTTTCATCATTACTGAGAAAAAATCCAGTTATGATTTTGGTGCACGAACAGTTATCGAACATAACCTCGAACAGCCGAATTTTTCTCAAATCGTTCGTGTTCGCCGAACGGCTCGAACACCGCCCAAAACAGCTCGAATTTGAGATTGGCGAACAGTTCGAGTAGAACAACGCTCATCTCTAATTGTGATAAGGCACAAATCTGGCCAAGGTTACAAAATAATTTCTGCATTACTCAAGGTACCTTAACCCCTTTACAACCCAAGGTGGTTTGCACGTTAATGACCAGGCCAATATTTACAATTCTGACCACTGTCAATTTTTGAGGTAATTACTCTGGAACGGTTCAACAGATCCCCCTGATTCTGAGTTCGTTTTTTCATGACATATTGTACTTCATTATTGTGGTAAAATTTCTTCGATATCACTTATGTTTATTTGTGAAAAAAACGGAAATTTGGCGAAAAATTTGAAAACTTTGCAATTTTCGAAAAAAATAATTTTTCCCTTAAATCAGAGAGATATGTCACACAAAAAGATAATAAATAACATTTCCCACATGTCTACTTTACATCAGCACAATTTTAGAACCAAAATTCTTTTTTATTAAGGAGCTATAAGGGTTAAAAGTTGGCCAGCGATTTCTAATTTTTCCAACAAAATTTATAAAACCATTTTTTTAGTGACCACATCACATTTTAAGTCACTTTGAGGGGCCTTTATGACAGAAAATACCCAAAAGTGACACCATTCAAAAAACTGCACCCCTCAAGGTACTCAAAGCCACATTCAAGAACTTTATTAACCCTTTAGGTGTTTCACAGGAATTTTTGGAACGTGGAAGAAAAAAATGAACATTTAACTTTTTTCACAAAAATGTTACTTTAGACCCAATTTTTCTTATTTTCACAGGGGTAACTGGAAAAAATAGACCCCAAAATTTGTTGTGCAATTTCCCCTGAACACGCAGATACCCCAAATGTGGGGAAAAAATACTGTTTGGGCGCACGGCAGGGTTCGGAAGGGAAGGAGCGCCATTTGACTTTTTAAATGTAAAATTTGCTTGAATAATTAGCGGACGCCATGTTGCGTTTGAGGAGCCCCTGATATGCCTAAACAGTGGAAGCCCCCCACAAGTGACCCCTCATGGAACTTATCTAGATGTGTGGTGAGCACCCCCAAGTGTTTTACAGAAGTTTATAACATGGAACCGTGAAAATAAAAAAATCAAACTTTTTCCACAAAAATTATGTTTTAGCCCCAATTTTTTTATTTTCACAAGGGTAAGAGGAGAAAATGGACCCCAAAAAATTTTGAGCAATTTCTCCTGAGTTCGCCAATACCCCATATGTGGGGAAAATACAGTGTTTTGGAGCACGGCAGAGTTCAGAAGGGAAGGAGCAATGTGTGACTTTTTGAACGCAAAATTGGCTGGAATCGAGAGCGGACGCCATGTCGCGTTTGGAGAACCCCTGATGTGCTTAAATAGTGGAAACCCCTCACAAGTGACTCCATTTTGGAAACTACACCCCTCAAGGATTTTATCAAGGGGTATAGTGAACATTTTGAAGCCAGAGGTACGACAGAATTTGATAACATTAGGTCATCATATTGAATAAGTTGTCATTAGTCTTGAGCGCAAGTGCTCGCTACTTGAGCTCGCATCAGGTACTCAGGTATGCACCATGTATCATGGATGCTCGAGTGACATGCTTGAGTCCCTGCCTGCATGTTTCACGGTTATTCGACACTCAAAAAAAAACATGCGGGGATCGCTCGTGCATGGAAGGCAATCCCCGCGTGTTTTTTTGGCCACGAAGCATAAGGGATGGAGACTCGAGCATGTCACTCGAGCACCCACGATACTCAGTGCATACCTGAGCACGCGATGCAAACTCAAGTAGCGAGCACTTCCGCTCAACACTAGTCACCATATCATCATCTTTTTTTTTTTACTTTAGAAAAAAATTCCAACCCTAACCCTAACCCAACCCGAACCCTAGCCCAACCCGAACCCTAACCCTAGCCAAACCCTAGCCCAACCCTTACCCGACCCCAACCCTAACCCTAGCCCAACCATAACCCTAACCCTAGCACAATCCTAACCCTAACCCGAGAGTTTATTTTTTAAGCAGGTTCCTCTTGCGGTATCAGTGATTAAACAACTTTATTCTTTGGGTCGGTGCGATTACAGCGATACCAGAATCATATCGGGTTTTTATGATTGACAGCTGTCACACACTAAACTACATTTTTTTGTAAAATCTAGCTTTTGTATCACCATATTTTGAGAGCTATAATATTTCCATATTTTGACCGACAGTCATGTGACGGCTTGTTTTTTGCGGGACAAGTTGACGTTTTTCTTGGTACCATTTTCGGGCAGGCGACATTTTTTGATCGCTTTCTATTCCGATTTTTGGGAGGCAGAATAAACAAAAAACAACAATTCAGGAATTTTGTGTGGTAGAATTAATTAGGTAGCTTTATTTTTCGGGTCAGTACGTTTATAGCGGTACCACATTTATATATTGTTTTTCTATGTTTTGGAGCTTTTACACAATAAAAGCTATTTTATAGAAAAAAATATTTTTTTGCATCGCTTTATTCTGAGAGCTATTACTTTTTATTTTTTGGCTGATGGAGCTGTATGGCGACTTATTTTTTGCAGGACAAGATGACGTTTTCAGCGGTACTATGTTTATTTATTTATTTAGTCTTTTTGATCGAGTGTTATTCCATTTTTTGTTTGGCGGTATGATGAAAAAGCATTGTTTTTTGCTTTGTTTTTTATTTATTTATTTTTTTACCATATTCACTAAAAGGGTTAACTAGTTGGACAGTTTTATAGGTCAGGTCGTTCCGGACGTGGCGATACCAAATATGTGAACTTTTATTTATTTTTTTTTTATAATAATATTTATTGATGGGTACATTATATTTTTATTTTTGGTGGATTCTTTTTTTTTTTTTTGTCACTTTGACACTTTTTTTTTACTTTTATTCTGTGTCCCACTATGGGACTTTCACTATTTTTTATTCTGATCGCCTGTATAGCACAGGGATGGAGCACTATCCCTGTGCTATACAGGCTGTCAGCGCTGCAGATGCAGAAGATATTTTGGTCATGCACTGCGCATGACCAAAATATCTTCCTGCTGTCTAATGACCCGGATGTTGACATGACGACATCGGGTCATCATGGCAACATCCGTGAAGCCGCGGCAGACAGCGCTGGAAACCGGCAGGAGAGGTGAGTATCCCGATCACCTCCCCTTGCCACCGCATTGCTGCAATAGACTTCGATCGCAGCATTGCGGGGGTTAATGTGCCGGGAGCGGTGTTGGATCACTCCCAGCACATAGCACCAGGTGTCAGCTGTGACAATCAGCTGACACCCGGCGGTGAACGCGCCTGCACAGCCTGTGTTTGAGCGCAATCGCAAAGACGTACTAATACGTGTCAGGCTCTTAATGCCCAGGGCGCAGATACGTATTAATACATCTTGGGCTTTAAAGCACAGTGGCCTCGATAATCGTTAAATGGAAGAAGTTTGGGACCACCAGAAGTCTTCCTAGACCTGGCTGCCCAGCCAAACTGAGCAATCTTGGGAGAAGAGCCTTGGTGAGAGAGGTAAAGAATAACCCCAAGATCACAGTGGCTGAGCTCCAGAGATGCAGTAGGGAGATGGGAGAAAGTTCCACAAAGTCAACTATCACTGCAGCCCTTCACCAGTTGGGCCTTTATGGCAGAGTGGCCAGACGGAAGCCTCTCCTCAATGCAAGACATATGAAAGAACACATGAAGAACACATGAAGAACTTCCAGACTATGAGAAATAAGATTCTCTGGTCCGATGAGACGAACATAGAACTTTTTGGTGATAATTCTAAGTGATGTATGTGGAGAAAACCAGGCACTGCTCATCACCTGCCCAATTCAATCCCAACAGTGAAACATGGTGGTGGCAGCATCATGCTATGGGGGTATTTTTCAGCTGCAGGGTCAGGATGACTGGTTGAAGGAAACATGAATACTGCCAAGTACAGAGATATCCTGGATGAAAACCTCTTCCAGAGTGCTCTGGACCTCAGACCTGGCCAAAGATTCACCTTCCAACAAGACAATGACCCTAAGCACACATCTAAAATAACAAAGGAGTGGCTTCAGAACAACTCTGTGACCATTCTTGACTGGCCTAGCCAGAGCCCTGACCTAAATCCAATTGAGCATCTCTGGAGAGACCGGAAAATGGCTGTCCACCAAAGTTCACAATCCAACCTGATGGAACTGGAGAGGATCTGCAAGGAAGAATGGCAGAGGATCCCCAAATCCAAGTGTGAAAAACTTGTTGCATCATTCCCAAGAAGACTCATGGCTGTACTAGCTCAAAAGGGTGCTTCTACTCATTACTGAGGAAAGCGTCTGAATACTTATGACCATGTGATATTTCAGTTTTTCTTTTTAACAAATTTGCAAAAATTTCTATATTTCTGTTTTTTTTTCAGTCAAGATGGGGTGCAGAGTGTACTTTAATGAGAAAAAAAATGAACTTTTTAGAATTTACCAAATGGCTGCAATGAAACAAAGAGTGAAAAATTTAAAGGGGTCTGAATACTTTTCGTACCCGCTGTATGTTGTGGAATACCTATACTAACAGGACGTTCAATGGACCCTCTTGTGCTGTATCATGCACTGCAGTCTGCCACATACACTCCTGCTATCACTACTGAATATATGCAGCTGGATTAGTTCATATATATATATGTGGAATACCTATACTAACTATGAAGAAGCAAATCTCTCCCTGATGCAGCAGCATGGCTATTGCATGGCTATGGCAGGCAATCCCTACATGTTCATTGGCGCTCTAAAGGGAACCAAACATGCAGGGTGGCGGCTCGAGTTCCCGCCCAAGCAACCCGGAAATACTCGCCGAGCGCCGAGCTCACCGAGCAAAATGATGCTTGGAGGAATACCGAGCAGTGCAGAGCATGTTCGCTCATCACTAGTGATGAGTGAATACATTCGACACTATTCGTTACTTGCACGAATAGTACGGTATTTGGTCTATTCCTTACTCGGCTATTCGCTTGGTATGTTCAAGTGAGCCGCCCAGCATGTTTGGCGCTTTATTTTCAGCCAATGAACATGCTGGACTTGCTTGCCAATCACAGTAATGCCAGCGTCATCTTTGGTTTGGCATTACTGTTAGTGGCTGGCCTTACAGCGTAATAGGGGATATTTAATCCCTGCCAATGCCATCTTGCGCATATTACTGCCGGAAACACCGTGGTGAGAGCGTAGTGTGAGCATAGGGAGAGTGAAAGCAGCGTATAGGGAGAGTTACCGATTGCAAAAAGCTCTTTTCAGAGCTGCTGAGAGTGAAGATTAGCTCACTGTTTGGTGGAGATAGCGTAGGGAGAGATTTAAACCTAAGGAGAGTGAAAGTCAGGCACCTGGGAGTTTGCAAGTACATGATGCAGATCTCTGTTACTTTGCATTGCATTGTATTGTATAGGAACAGACTGTGGGATTAAGGAGAGAGGGAAAGTTTCATCCACTAGCATAATATACAAAGCAGAGGCAAATAATATTACTTAGTAGTACCAGCATATACTAAACCAATTTTTTGGAGCTACATAATATTCCTGCGTTCCAGTATATAAAAAAAAAAATTTCACAGCTAAATAATAATCGTCAGTGCCAGCATATAGTTAACATTTTTTTTAAAAGCTAATTGCTAAAAAATTTTCCTGGCCTATTGCTTAAATAGCTAATATTTATCTACGACTGGAGCAAAACTTGCAGAGATACGCAAACGTCACTATTTACCTGTAATTTCCCTGAGTCTGCTGTTGGCGTGTCATAAAGGCGATATAAAAAAAGTAATATTGGTTAAATAAATAGTGTCTCTTTATCTAGCAGTTGTGCGACTGGCGCAAAACCTGCAGGGATACGCAAATGTCACTAGTTACCAGTAATTTCCCTGAGTCAGCTGTTAGCATGTTTAATAAAGCTGATATCTGAAAAAAAATAAATACCCATATATTGCTAGATATAGGGAATCTGTACATAACACCTCTGTGAGGGTACTTGTGAAAAATAAAGACAGGAAATTATTTTTCATAACACATTCAATATGGGAAAGGGTGACGTTAAGGAATTTGGACATGGATGTGGTGGAGCCTGCCAATGCTGTGTGACAGATCAGAAGGTGACTGTATCTTGTTCTAGCTTCCTGTCAAAATTCAGTCAGCTCGCTACACCACTGTCATATCCAGACAAGTGCGAGGAGGTTGTGGGTTGGATGGCAGACAAAGGCTCCAGTGTGTTGATAAGCAGCACCACCAAGTCTTCCACATGGTCCAGTCTCAGTAGCCAAGAGGCTGGGCCTCACAATCCTCAACCTGGCCCTCCTCCCTCCCCCCATCAAGAGTCCCAGGAGACATATGACCCCAACGTTGGCCACTCTGAGGAACTGTTTACGTTCCCTTGTAAGTATTCAGGCCTCTCAACGTGCACCACTGAAGAGGGTCTTGAGGAGGTGGAGTACAGTGATGCACAAAAATTTGAGCACCCACGGCCAGGAGAAAGCCACATTGGGAAAGGTCAATTCATGTCTGAAGAGGTAGAGGATAATCATGGTGCACAGTTGCCATTAGGTGAGCATAAAATCGCAATTGAGAAGGAGGATCAGATTGATGAATTGGAAGATGACATGGTCGATGATGAGGCTACTGATCCAACCTGGCACAGTGGCATGCCTAGCGAGCACAGCAGTGCAGAGAGGGATGGATCCATAGCACAAAAACAGGCAAAAAGAAGTTGTGGTTTGACCAGAGGTAGAACTCGGTCAACTGTTCCACAGAGAACTCCCACTCTGCTAGATAACAAGTCAAGGGTGCATTGTTCCCCTCTATGGCAGTCATTTGCAGCATCTGCCAGACCAAGCTGAGAAGAGGCAAGAACACTGACAAACTGAGCACCACCAGCATGCAGAAGCAAATGGCAGCCAAGCATCCCCAGTAGGTAGGCGGAACGCCTGGGTATAAAATCTGTGTCTGAGGGTAAAACAGCGGCCCTACGTCCTTCACAATCTGCTGTCCAGGAAGCATGCGCTGATGCCTCTTGCCCTCAACCTGCAATTGCACATACAGTAAGAACATTCAGCAACAACGTACACTTTTGATCCCAGTGTAGTGTTCAGTTTTCCCTTGTCCACATATGTAGATGTATTCCATGGAATCCTTTTTTAACCAAAAAATATTTTTGCACCTTATGGAAGATGGAACATCCTTTTTCTTCTACTAAATCAGTATGACAGCTCCATACTCTCCATACCTTTAGCCTAACATGGATATTCCTGCTGGAAGACTTCCTTTAAAGAGGTGAGGATTTCATGTAGATCTGAGCTGGAAAAGATTTAGACTGTTAAGTAGTGATGGGTGAGCACTAAAATGCTCGGGTGCTCATTGCTCTGGTCGAGCACATTGGAATACTCGGGTGCTCGACCCGAGCAACAAGCCCAATGTAAGTCTATAGGAAACTCGAGCATTTTTCAGGCGGCTCACCCCGACGGTCTGCAGATGGCCTAAAAATTGCCCACATTGATGGGAACAGTGCTCAAATGGCATGGGAACAGCATGGGGAAAACCCCTGGAAGTATTTCTGACTCCTAGGTCACTACGGTAAACAATGGTGTCAGAGGTATTATGCCACCTTTACGGACTCACAATAAAACATACAAAAACGAAACAAAATGGATTTTCCTGGGAAATATGTTAAGGAACATCCTTTCCAGGGTAATGACTTGTATATAAGGCAAAATAAAAAAACAAAAACAAAAATACTCCTCCACACCTTGGGCTATGTTCACATGTAGCGTTTTTGATGCGTTTTTGCACTTTTGCATTGCTTTCAACTGTGACAAATGCATTCACCAAGAAATGTCATTTTAACATTTTATAACCTTATTTGGCCATGTGGTGTGTGAGACATGATCAGACACATCCAGTTTCATTTATGAAGGAGGGACTCTGAACGTCACAAAGCCTATTTTATACTTTTCTTCAAGGGCCAGCAGTCGGCCCTAACTATTCTTAGAGAGCCATCAGCCGGCTAGGTTTTATTGTTAATATCACTAAAGAATGGGTCTCCTATACTGTTATTGCGTATGCAGTGAGTGGCAGGACTGCCCAAAATTTGGACGCACCCCAATACCCCTTTATAAATTTGGATGCACCGCAATACCCCTTTGAAGAGACTTAGAGGAGGGCCTCCTGAAAACAATGTTCCCATTATTAGGAAGTAGGTTTCCCATTGTGTTTGCCTATGCAGTGAAAGCAAGGGTTGCCAAAAATTTGGAGGCACTCCAATGACCCTTGGAAGAGACGTGGAGGTCAGAGGGCCTCCTGAAAACAATGTTCCCATTATTAGGAAGTAGGTTTCCCATTGTGTTTGCCTATGCAGTGAAAGCAAGGGTTGCCAAAAATTTGGAGGCACTCCAATGACCCTTGGAAGAGACGTGGAGGTCAGAGGGCCTCCTGAAAACAATGTTCCCATAATTAGCAAGTGGGTTTCCCATTGTGCTTGCCTATGCAGTGAATGCAAGGGTTGCCAAAAATTGGGAGGCACTCCAATACCCCTTGGAAGATACGTGGAGGAGGGTGTTAGGTGGGCGGTTGCAGACAACTTTAATATAATGGAACGCAACCGACCACGGGGTCCGCGATGCAGCCTGGTGGACTGCTGCCGAACACTTTCCGGGTAGAAAGGAAAGCAACCAACTTAAATGTAGAACCCTTCCGTGTTTCTGCACATTGGAACTGGTATAGCAAATCGCACTATCTCCATTAGCAGCACGAGAGATAGGCGGAGAAAAACTATCTGTAGTCCTGTTACAGCACAGGGACTACAGTGGCAGCGCTAGGATGTGTGTGTGACTACGCCGACGGGTACACAAGCCTCCAGCCGGCGTGCTACCGGACTGAAGGGTACAACTCCACATGGCTGACAGGCGATAGCCATGGATATGACATCTGCAGGCTGCTCAGGGTGTTAGGCCACCCCTTTGGCAGAGCCAGACTGCTAGACGAAACTACCTGCCTCTATGGAACTAGCCTGCCTCTATGAAACTAACCTGCCTGACAGAAACTACTCGCGGAGCACAGTCGTCCACACAATCGCATCACTGCTCAATGATTACAGCGCGCCGCCATGTTTGTGGGCGGGCCTTTTAAAGACTAAGCCATGCCCACCGACGCGCCATTGGTGACGCCACCCGTGGACCAATCAGACGGTGCCAGGTCACCGAGTCAGGTGGGTGCCAAACCACCAATCACGATCTGCCAGGTCACGGGCATGCTCAGTGCGGCGAATCCTGGACTTAGACTCCGAATGCCTTGTCTCCTTCTGCAACCCATGCTTAACATTGCTAGGTACCAATACATGGGAGACAATCTGTATGTCTCGTGGACCAGCTAGGCATTGGGGCTGACGACAATGCTGGGCAGCATCAGCCCTGGCTGGACTGAAATGGGAGACCACAGAAGGTCCTGGGCCCATTTTGAATCCAGCCACAGACTGACGCCTAACAGAGGGCCTCATAAAATAATGTTCCCATTAGAAAGGAGCGGGTCTCCTATATTTGAAATGCCCATGCACTAAGTATATGAGCTGATAAACATTAACCTCTGGGGGGTATACATGAACATACTGTATAACAATTTTTTTTACGGGCATCTTAAACACCCTTTAAAAAAATTATGTGGGTGTTGCATCACAGACAACAGTTACCCTGGTGATGTGGTGGTGGAGGATAAGGATGAGGAGAAGGAGGAGACAAAGAGCAAATAGCCAAAATCAGGAAGCGTATACCCATATGTGGGTGTGAAAAGGTGCATGGGAATACATCTCCCAAAAAAAGACACTGGATTTGAGTTTATGCTACGCTGCTATCATTCAGTGGTGTTGAGAAGTCTGGCCCAATTGAGCTCTTGTTCATTTTTATAAGAGTCAGCCTGTCAGCATTTTCAGATGATCAGTTATATCAGTTATAATTCCTCCAGCGGCACTAAAAACCCGCTCTGATAAAACGCTGGCGGTAGGGTAGGCAAGGACCTCCAAGGCATAGAGAGCCAGTTCATTCCACGTATCCCGCTTGGATACCCAATAATTATAAGGCACAGAGGAATCACGGAGGACGTTGGAATGGTTGGCAAGGTACTCCCTCAGCATCTTCCCAAACTTTGCACTCCTTGTGAGAGTACCCCACGTATCAGGGCTTGTGAGATGGAAGGGCCAGAGAAAATTCTCCCTGAACTTTGACAGTGTTCCCCTGCCTCTGCTGGATTGGAGTTGCGTCTCTCTAGCCTGTAGTCCTTGGTTGTCCAACAAACTGTGACCTCTGCCGACAGCGTTTTCAGATGGGATTTTTTTAATAGTTCAGCAACAAGGGCCTTCTGGTACTGCCCCATTTTTGTAGACCTGTCCGCCTCAGGAATAAGAGATGGAAAGTTCTCCTTGTAGCATGGGTCTAGAAGTTTCACCAATCAGTAATGACTGTCACCCAAAATTTTGAAAACGGAAGGGTCACGGGAAAGGCAGCGTAACAAACTCAGCCATGCGTGCCAGACTGCTAGCAGGCAAAACTTCTGTGTCCTCACCAATAGGAAGACTGACCATGCTCTCCTCCTCCTCCTCTCTGTCCTCAGGCCATCCATGCTGAACAGACGGTATGACAGCTGTGCAGGTAGTACCATCTATATCACATGAAACTAGCTCCTTACTTCCTCCTGCTCTTCCTCATTGTCACCCAATGGGATGAGATGAGGCTTTGCTGTGTGTAATCACACTGTATGGTTCCTTGCTCCATCTCATCGTGCTCCGCCTGCAATGCATCCTCTTTGATTGTGAGCAGAGAGCATTTCAGAAGACAGAGAAGCGGGATGGTGATGCTAATTATGGCATCATCGATGCTCACCATCTTGATGGAGTCCTCAGAGTTTTGGAGGATGGTACATATGTCTGACATCCATGTCCATACCTGAGGTCTTATGTGTGGAGACTGAACTGAATACCGACGGCCTTGTTGATGCTGGTACTCAACAACTGCCCTCTTCTGCTCACAAATCCTTCCTAACATCTGTAGTGTAGAGTTCCAATGCATGGGGACATCACACACCAGTCTATGAGCCGGAAGCTGCAAACGCTGCTGAAACACGGAAAGGCCAGTGGCAGCTGTAGGTGACTTTCTAAAATGGGCACACAGGTGGCGTACTTTAACAAGCAGATCCGGCAGCTCCAGGTAGTATTTGAGAAACCGCTGAACAATGAGGTTAAGCACATGGGCTAGGCATGGTGCGTTTATGAGCTTGCCTCGCCTCAGAGCCGTCACCAGGTTCCAGCCATTGTCACTCATAAAAATGACTGGCTGTAGATTCAGTGGTGTGAGCCACAGCTCTTCCTGCTCTTTCAGAGCTGTCGACAACACTTCAGCATTGTGCGGTTTGTCACCTAAGCATATTAGCTTCAGCACAGCCTGTTGACGCTTGGCTGAGGCAGTGCTGCATTGCTTCCAGATTGTGACTGATCTGGTCATTTCAAAGATGGAGGCTGAAGAAGAGGACAAGGCTGAGGAGGATGAAATGCTGGAGCTGTAGACTGTGGGGGCAACCCTGATTGACCTAGGGCCCACTATCCTTGACATTGGGAGGACATGTTCCGTCCCAAGCTCTGACTGGTTCCCGGCTTCCACTATATTAATCCAGTGTGCCATCAGCGAAATGTACCATCCCTGCCCACAAGCACTTGTCCACGTGTCCGTGGTTAGGTGGACTTTCCCGGTAACTGCATTTTTGAGGGCATGGAAAATGTTTTGGGACACATGCTTGTGTAATGCGGGGTCGGCACACTGAGAGAAGTAGTGGCGGCTGGGGACCAAGTACCGAGGGACGGACGCCGCCATCAGGTTGCGGAATGCTTTCATCTCCATGAGCCTAATAGGCAACATTTCGAGCGCAAGCAGTCACGAAATGTGGGAATTTAGTAATGTGGCCTGTGGGGCGTTGGCTGCAAATTTGCACTTGCATTCCAAGGACTGGGGTATGGACTATGGATATAGGATTGGCTTGCATGCACAACAGCGGAACAAACAGTGGTGTCCCCCACAGACACTGTTCCTGGACCCTGAGGTTTGGCCCACAAAGTCGGGTGCTTTGCTGCCATGTGCCTGATGATGCTGATGGTGGTCAGGCTGGTAGTTTTGCTACCCCTGCTGATGCTCACCTGGCAGGTGGTGCAAATGGCCTTTTTGGGGTTATGAGCAGATTCTTTAAATTACAACCAGAATGGGAAGGCCTAACAGTTGTACTGGCAACTTCTGCAGTGTTGGTGTTACGGGTAACGGTTGCCTGCCTTCTGTCTGCGGCCACCACACTGCTTCTTCCTGCCTGTTGCGGTGCTCTGCCTCCCTCCCCCTGTGTGCTGTTGTCCTTGCTCTGCATGTCCTCCTGCCAGGTTGGGTCAGTTACTATATCATTCACCACCTCATCTTCCACTTCTGCAACCTGGTCCCCCTCCTGACTTTCTGGCAATTGTGTCTCATCATCATCCACCTCTTGTGACACTTACCCACCATCGCCTTCATATGACCGTGGCTGCTCAAATATTTGGGCATCGCTACATGTGATCTCCTCTTGCCCCCTTCAAGTGGACCGGGCGAGAGGCCCAAATCTATAAATGGAAATGTGAACAGCTCTTCGGAGTGTCAAAGTGTGGGATCATCTGTCTCTGGGCACTTGGCATGGTGGGAGGAAGGAGGATCAGGGTGAGGAATATGCAATCCAAACTCACGGCTATTGAGACTTGACTGTGTAGAAGACAGGGTGGTGGTGGTGGCTAAGTGACTGGAAGCATTATCTGCTATCCAACCAATAAGCTTTTCACACTGCTCTGTGTTCAACAGTGGTGTTCTGCGGTCCCCTATTAATTGGGACAGGAAGGTAGAGCGAGAAGATGTGGGTGTTTGTTGTGGCACAATTTCAGCTTGCCCACTGCCTCGCCCTCTGCACACACCATCACCATCACCATTACGTCCACTTCCCAGTCCCTTGCCATGTGCGTTGCCCATTTTAAATGGAGGACAATATCTTCCACGTTCACTGAATGGCTGAATTTGGAGCGAACATATATGTGATCCGTGTGACGGACTAACCACCGTTTTAAATAGCTGGCCTGTAGGTAAGTATTTTGAAAAGCAAACCGGTGTCAAAAACTTCGCTGACACACTGAAACAAATTTTTAATGGAAGCCAGAAATGGCAGTGATTTCTGAAAACGTATATGTGATCCGTGTGGCGGAGAAAACACAGTTTTAAGTACCTGGCCTGTATGAAACTATTTTTAACAACAAACTGGTGTCAAGAGCTTCTCTGACACACTGAAACAAATTTTTAATGGAGGCCAGAAATGGCAATATTTTCAGCGCAATTATATGTGATCCGTGTGACGGACAAACCGCAGTTTTAAATAGCTGGATTTTTATCGCTATAATATGGAAAAGACCTGGCTGTATTCTGCAGTGCCAACAAGCAAATGGCGCAGAAAAACGGTGTTATCTGGATTGCTTTTTAAGCAGACAATGAGGATTAAGATCCAAAAAAAATTATTCCTGGCCCCTGAGACCTGGGCCTAGGTCTAGAAATGTCTAACAGCAGCAGCAGCAGACAGAACTGGAATGGAGCCTCTTGTGCTATATGCGCTGCAGTCTGCTATATACACTGACTGCCTATATACACAGCCTGCCTGATATCTCTGCAGATGGATTAGTCCTCAGAAGGACTGTTTATTGAGAAGGTTATGTGTAATATACTTCTGTTCTACCTACACTACCTAATAAACAATCAAATCTCTCCCTAGCTCAGCAGCACCTCTCCCTACACTGTCTGATTGCTGAGTAGACTGACGAGCACGGTGGCGCCAGGTCTGATATAGACCTGATGACGCTGTGCGGCCAGCCAATCACTGTAATGCCACAACCAACATGGCTGCAGCATTACAGTGAGTGGCAGGCAATCCCTGCATGTTCATTGGCTCTGTAAAGAAATGCAAGGAGGGGACCCGAGCGCCCGCCGAGCAACCCCGGAAATACTCGGCGAGCAATGAGCATCTCGAGCAGGGCTCATCACTACTGTTAAGCCAATTCAAAACCTTTGTTTATTTATTCATTCAGTTTGCCATTACTGGAGAATACCATTGTCTCCCTGCTCCCCCACTTAGTCTAGTAGGCTGCAGCAGTGTGCTTTAGGCCTGTGGCTACCAGAGGTTTGGAGTGTTTGTGTCTGACGAGGGGCAGTACCCCGAAACACAGTGTCTGCAAATTGAGTTTCTGGTCTTGGCTTTTATCCTAAGTCATGTGATAAGGCTTCTTAAAAGGCTCACTATTGACTTTTAGGATTGCTACTACCTGTAGTTGGCACTAGAGTTCTAGTCCTCTTCCTCTCTGAAGAGACAATTTGCATATTTCTCAGAGGAGCACAGCGGCTTTAAAAGTCTCCTCATCTGATGTGCTTAACACGTCACTCTCTGCAAGGAGAAATATTACCCCTAGATGAGGAATTAGACAAATGCATGGAGGGCAATGATGTAACTGAAGTATGCCCCCTGCTTTGGACCACAGACTGCAGGAGAAAAGAAGAAGATCTGTGTCGCTCATTGTGGCAGCCATGTGTTCTGAGTTTAAGATTATTATGCTTTCATTAGGCATAGAATACATGTGTGGGGGCACAAAAGAGAGAAATTGTTTAATATTTTGAGGCTCAGAGTGAGCACTAACAAACTGTGGTGGCATTTGTAGGGAAACTATTGCTTTGTGAGGGCACAAAAGGCCCAGCTACCATGTGGGGACACAAAATAAGCATTATTACCATTTGGGGGAGCAGAGGGGACCCTGTTACTTGTTGGGGGCACACTATTACAGTGTACGGCACACAGGGGCACTATTAGCGTTTGGAGGCACAGAGTGGACGCTATTTGTATATGGAGAGTCAGAGAGGAGAACTGTTGCTGAGTAGAGGCATAGAGGAGAGTACTGCTACTGCATGGTGGCATTGAGGGGGCATTTTTATTATTTTTAAGGGCATGATTACTGCTTGGGACACTTTACATGGTTATAGTACTATGTGATTTGTGTAGACCAAAGATGCCTGTGAGTTACATTCTGCAGAGACCAGTTGTGGATGAAAGAAGTCATCATGGTGGCCTGGGTCAAATAGAATGTGATATGAAAAAAAAATGGCCAAAACATATATTTAACACACAGACCTGATTTGTACTATAGGTTATTTCCAGATGACACACTCCTGTTAAAGGGGTTGCTTATCAGAGACAAACTTTTTCAGAATGTGGGGTATGTGGGCAGCACAGTGGCTCAGTGGTTAGCACTGCAGCCTTGTAGCACTGGGGTCCTGGGTTCAAATCCCATCAAGGACAACATCTGCAAGGAGTTTGTATTTTTTCCCCATGTTTGCGTGGGTTTCCTCCTACACTCCAAAAGACATACTAATAGGGAATCTAGATTATGAGCCCCAAAAGGGACAGTGTCGATAATGTCTGTAAAGCACTGTGGAATTAATGGTGAGTAAAATAAATAAAAAAATGTACATGACAATCATTCAGCTGAAAGCAATCTTCTCTGTTTCCAAATAGTGGGGGAACCTTTACTTTGGCTTTATTATGCCCTAGCAGGTGTTTTAGCTCATCTGGTGAAGTGGATCCTCCTTGCCCCAAGTCCAGATGGGCACATGGGCCATGGGCAACAGTCAGGTAAGTCACGCAGAAAACCAGGAGCCAACACACGTAAGAAACTCAGAATCAGTAGTATGTGTGCAGCTGAACAAAATGAGGGTCAATGTAAGTGATGGTAAAAGCAATGGTTAACATGCTGAGCTTTAGGAATGCAGGATCAGAGTTAGAGCACAAATTGTGGAGCAGAAAAGAGACTAGAGTCTTGATGTTAAGACACTGGAGTATGTCTTTGTGGCACCCTGCTGTTCACAGGTACCACAGGACCCAAAAGGGTGCATGGATGGACATCTCCACAAGAGGCCCTCGTTACAAAAAAACACCTCCACCCTTCCACCTCATACCACCAGAGGGAGCCCTGATAGGGATATATATATATATATATATATATATATATGGAGGGTGGAGCCAGGTAGTTAGTTAGAGTTCAGAGAGTGTGCTGCCACTGAGAGCAATGAAGACGCAGCACGTCTGCTGCTGTATTGAGGGCCCCAAGTGTGGCCGGAGGCAAGGATGAGAGAAGTTGAGGGGGCAGAGCATCATCATAGGCTCACCCCAAGACACGAACCGGACGCCGGGTCTGCGCCTACAGGGTCCTTTATACCCAGTAGGGATCACCGGCATACCAGGAGGACTACAAGTCCCTGGTCGACCTGAAGCTAAACCCTTGACAGGACTAGGAACCATGAAGGCCCCGGCATCCAGGGATAGTGGTTGCCAGAAAAAGGTCCTACTACCAAGCGACAGGTGAAGGAACAGCATGACACAGAAGCTAGGCCCAGTAGCAGGCTGGCCAGGAGCTTAGAGAGAGGGAGACACGGAATAGGAGGCCTTATACCCACTCACTGGGGAGAAGTCCTGAAGTCCACCCTTCCTACCAAGTACCCTGGCCGTACCTGACATCCACACCAGTAAAAGGTACTGAAGTGAAACCCCTGTCTCTGTCAGTTACTCCTGCTGCGCCATCTCGCCTGCACTACAAGCCCCAGCATCACCACAATCTGCACCTACACTGCCCCGGGGGCCTGCTCCGCATGTGGGGAGCAAGAACATCCCAGCTGCCATCCCATCACCCCTGGAGGTCTGAGCAGCGCCGGTAACCATTACCGGAAACCAAAGGTGGTGTCACGAGACAAACTGTATACTAAAACCCCTTTTTAAAGAGAGACCCAGAGTACGGGCCCGGGAGCTGACTGCCGTGACCTCCTAAACAAGGTAAAAGACCCGGGTACCGAGTCCCCAATATTCCCCCTGGGTGACACAGCTCTCTTTCCTGGCGTCATGAATAGGACAGCCTGCGCTCTGAAGTGCGTCAGCTAAGTAAAACCCTGGCCACTTTCCTGAGCACCCTGCAGCTACAGACGGAGCCTGAGCCGGAAGAAAGGATCCTACTCGCCGACAGTCCTCAGGATGTCCCCTGGATTAGGAGAAGAAGGAGGACAATGCCACCCCGTGGCAGGACCAACGACCAACGTCGCCCTCCAGGAGAATACATCTGCTACCGTTGCCACAAGGCCGGCCACACCGCGCGGAACTGTCCTTTAAATGGGCAAACCCTTGGGCCAAGGGCCGACACCCAGGAGTAGATCAATCAGGCCCATCAAGCTGATACCACCGGTTTGTAGGAGGAAGACCTTTCCTGTCCATCATGCTGGACGGAATAGCAACACCAGCATTACTGGACACCGGCTCACAGGTAACCATCATACCTGACGTCCTCTACAAAAGGTACTGGTCCATAGATGAACTCCATCCGCCAGCCCCAAATCTCTCTGTGTATGCATCCAATGGCCTTCCTCTTAACCTAGTAGGGGTTAAGGACGTGACAGTGAAGGTGGGGAGAGCGGAACTAAATGACCAAGGGCTGATTGTAGTGGAGTCTAACCCTGGTGATACAGACTTGTATATGATACTTGGTACAAATGTAGTTGTTAACTGTTTGGGAGAAGTGTTGTTCTTACTCCAACAGATGGCTGACACTGCCAAATCAGGGCAGAGGAAAGTGCTCCAGAAAGAAATTTGAGCCCTCCTGTACCAGCAACAGGTAAAACTAACAGGTGGTGAGATTGGTAATGTACGGGTGATAGACCCGATACCCATTGTGATTCCCCCGATGAGTGAAATGCTGATTTGGTGTAGGGCAGCAATAGGTCTCAAGGGACAGAACTACCAGGCGGTAGTGGAGCCCATTAGCTCAGAGCACAGACCTAAACTCCTAACTGCTAGAGGGGTAGTTGATGTACGCAATGGAAGGGTACCTGTACGTCTCCTAAATTGTGGGGAGGAGGAAGTTAAATTGCCAAGACACGCCACTGTTGCCAGATTGTATACTGTGAATAATGATGCCATACACACAAGTGGAATCCTTGACCCCACCAGATACAGTGGAGGACAATGACTCCGAAGCTCAGCTGGATGATTGGTGTCGACAGCTCCATGTTGGAACTGACACCACTCCTGTCCATCAAAAACACTGTGTCTACAGAGTGGTTCAGGAATATGAACAAGTGTTTAGTAAACACCCACTTGATTTTCGAAGGGTTAAAGGGGTACAACACCACATACCCACCGGTAACCATAAACCGATTAAGGAGCGTTACAGACCAGTACCACCAGCACATTACCAAAAAGTCAAGGAAATGTTGCATGACATGAAAAAGGCAGGGGTAGTAAGGGATAGCTGTAGCCCCTGGGCAGCGCCCCTGGTCCTGGTCAGAAAGAAGGATGGTGGCATGAGGATGTGTGTAGACTATAGGCAAATTAATTGAGCAACACATAAAGATGCATACCCTTTGCCCCGTATAGAGGAATCCCTGGCTGCACTAAAATCTGCAAATACTTCTCTACATTGGATCTCACTAGTGGGTACTGGCAAGTCTCTGTTGCTGTGGAATACCGGGAGAAGACAGCCTTCACCACCCCGATGGAATTATGCGAGTTCAACAGTATGCCGTTTGGGCTCTGCAACGCCCCCGGAACGTTCCAGAGGCTAATGGAGTGTTGCTTAGGACACCAGAACTTTGAGACAGTGCTGCTGTACCTGGATGACGTTATCGTGTACTCGAGGACGTATGAAGACCATCTGAAGCACTTGGCGGAGGTATTTGAAGCATTGTCCCGGTATGGGATGAAACTAAAACCTTCTAAATGTCGCTTGCTCAAGCAGAAGGTTCGGTACCTGGGACACGTAGTCAGCTCAGAGGGAGTAGCACCGGACCCGGAGAAGGTCACTGCCATCCAGAAGTGGCCTCAACCGAGAAACATCAAAGAAGTACGTCAATTTCTGGGACTGGTCGGGTACTACAGGAGGTTCAAAAAGGATTACACCAAAAAGGCAGCACCTTCACAAGATCTCCTGGTAGGACAGTCCAAGAGAGGTAAAAGTCCCCCATTCCAGTGGGGTAAGGAACAGGCTGAATCCTTTGCAGTAATGAAGGAAGTCCTAACTGGTGAAGAAATCCTGGCTTACCCTGACTACAGCCAGCCTTTCCTGTTGTACACCGACGCCAGCAAAGAGGGACTGGGAGCTGTGTTGTACCAGAAGCAAAATGGCAGAGAAAAGTTAATTGCGTATGCCAGTAGGAAGCTTCGCCCTACTGAGAGGAACCCGGAGAATTACAGTTCCTTCAAGCTGGAGTTCCTGGCCTTTGACTGGGCGATCACTGAAAGATTCAAGCATTACCAAGCCTCAACCAAATGCACAGCCTTTACCGACAATAATCCCTTGACACACCTGGAGACAGCCAGGTTGGGAGCCATGGAACAGCGTTGGGTGGCCAGAATGTCGAATTATCAGTTCACAATCAAGTATCGGGCAGGTCACAAAAATACTAATGCTGATGCCTTGTCAAGGATGCCTCACCAGTCAGACACCGAGGATGAAGTGGATGATCTCGAAGAAATTGAACTACCTGCTTTCCACAGAAATGGAATGGTCCACAAGCAACACGCCTCCAGAAGATGTCATGGTAGCACACCAAACTCTCTACCTCATCACAGCGGGAAGGAGACCCAGGACAGTGACCCGGTTTTCAGCCTCATCAAAAGACTGATAACCCAAGAAGCTTCTCACCTGGAGAAGAATGCTCCCCCACAAGCCAAACACCTGTGGAATGAGAGAAGCCAGCTGTTCATCTACAGAGAGAAGCTTTGCAGAAGGCATGTCAACCCCAATGGAATGGTGTGGCAGATTGTTGTACCTAGGACAGATATCCAGATGGTGTTAGAGGCCTACCACGACCAAGCAGGTCACTTTGGCTGGAAGAAGCTGGAAACCCTGCTGAAGGACCGGTTCTATTGGGTTGGAATGCGGAGCTCCATAGAAAGGTGGTGCCAGAATTGTGGACCCTGTAGCCTCAGAAGGAAAGATTACGGCAGCCAGAAAGCACCCTTGCAGTCCATCAAAACAACCCAACCCCTGGAGATTGTCGCTCTGGATCACGTCAAACTGTCACTCAGCAGATCAGGCTATTCCTATGCCCTGACCATGGTGGATCACTATTCCCGGTTCCTGGTGGTAGCCCCTGTCAAGGACCTGACAGCAGAAACTGCAGCAAGAACGTTCCAAGCCTACTTCTGCAGACCCCATGGATATCCGGAAAAGGTGCTCACAGATCAGGGCCCTGCTTTGAAAGCTGAGCTATTCAAGGAATTCTGCCACCTGTATGGATGCAAGAAGATCCGGACTACGCCATATCATCCGCAAACCAACTGTATGTGCGAGAAAATGAACAACATCGTTATAGACCTGTTGAAAACCCTACCTTTGGAAGAAAGGAACCAGTAGCCAGAAAACCTACCTGACCTAGTGGACCTGTATAACCACATACCCGTGAGTTCTACAAATTGTACCCCAGCGTACCTTATGAGAGCAAGACCTGGAAAATTGCCCATGGACCTGGAACTTGGAGTGGTAGAACCTGCTGCAGATACGTCCACTGAAGATTTGGACACAAGTCGGCAAGAGCAGTACAGGAAGGTACAGGCCTGTGTCGAAGACAGTCTAAACAAGGTGAGGGAAAGACAGGAAGAGCAGTACAATAAACATGCACCAGCAGAACCCTTGGCACCTGGAGAGATAATGCTGAAGCGGAAAAGAAGAGGTCTCAAGCTCGATGACCAGTGGGAAAGAGAGCCCTACACTGTGCTAAATTCCAGATTTGACAACAGTAAAACCTGCCTGATCAGTAAGGATGGAGGTAAGACAACTGCAACAGTCTCAAGAGACCACTTGAAAGTGTGCCCAGGTCTACTGAAGACAACGGAGGAAGAAGTACCTCCTATAGCACCGGAAGAACCGAAGGAAGATGTGCTTCACACAGTTCTAGGAGATTTCCCTGCAGACTGGCCTCAACTTGATGGAGCAGTTATTATACCAGTAATACACTTCTATCAACCACAAGAAGAACCTGTGAGCGCTCCAGAAGAACCTGCTCAGGAACAGGAAGAGTCCCCAGTCACAGGAGGATCACCCGTTAAAGCAGAGCCTGAAGGCCCAGTAATCAGTGCACTTGCCAGTCCCATAGAGAGATTGAGGCAGTTTTATAATCTACCAGCACGTACACCTGATAGGTTAGCAGAGAGTGCATGCACAGACACCAGTATCACCCCAGTGCTACGAAGGTCCACACGCAGCACACAAGGACAAATCCCTGCCAGGTCTAGGGAATAAGCACAAAGTGCCTACATTATAAATAGTTACCCAGTTGGGTATTGCCTATTGTATAAACTGAAATAATGTGTGCATTTAGTTACCTGTAAAGGGTATAAAGACTTGCAGGCTGAGGACTGTGAGCAGCCCAAAACTGTCCTTCTAAATAGTTGCACTCATCAAAAGTGCCCCCTTATTTGACCACTGAACAAAAACCCGTTTGGCGTGGCCGAAGACGTGGTCCAACACCTGGATCACTTATGCCCTGTAGCCATGCCCAGGGCCTAGGTTGAGGGTCTTCAGGCGGGTCCCTCATATTACTCATTTTGCACTTTCATAGGTGAAATGGACACCTGGTTACGGGACTTACTGTAACTTAATTATTGTTATTGTTTTTACCTGTTGTTACGCTCGCGCCCGGACTAACTGGCATGAGCGTGATTAGTGATCCCACTGTACCATGAACAGAGGAGTGCCTGGAGGGGCGTAACTAAGTATCAACCCGATCTGACCAAGGTCGCACGGCGGCTTAGTCGACTCTGTGAACCAAGGAGGAACCGAGCAGAGGGACCAGGTGCGACTCCAGGTCAGACCCCGGTCACAGTTGTCGACCCACACCGGGGAATGCTGGAACAGGCAGGTTAGACTGGCATACAGGCAGGTGGGTATTGGCATGTACGGCTGGTATGCAGACAGGTGGGCACTAGCAAGCACGGCTGGTATGCAGACAGGTGGTCACTGGCAAGCACGGCTGGTATGCAGACAGGGAGATACTGGCAAGCACGGCTGGAGTGCAGACAGGGAGGTACTAGCAGGTTGGAGCGCAGGCTGGATAGGGTCCAGTACAGACTGGGAGACAGGTACAGAGCCGCAGATGCGGTAGACAAGCAGAGTAAAGTGAAACCGCTGGCGCGGAGGACAAGGCAGAGCATAGAGGAACTGCTGGTGCGGTGAGCAAGCAGAGCGGAGTGAAAACCGCAGGTGCGGTGGGCAAGGCAGAGAAGAGCGGAACCGCCGGAGCGCTGGACAAGGCAGAGCAGAGAGAAACCGCAGGTGCGGTGGGCAAGGCAGAGCAGATTGGAACCGCCGGAGCGGTGGGCAAGGCAGAGCAGAGAGAAGCCGCTGGAGCGGTAGGCAAGGCAGAACAGAGAGAAACCGCAGGTGCAGTGGACAAGGCAGAGCAGAGGGAAGCCGCCGCAGTGGTGGGCAAGTCAGAGCAGAGAGAAACCGCCAGAGCGGTGGGCAAGCAGAGCTGAACAGGACTGAAGGTGCAGGCAGAGAGGACAGGGCTCTGTTCACATGGAAGAGACTGGAAAATACAGGAGGATGGCTAGAACACAGGAGGAAGATATGGAGGAAGGGAAAAGGGACAAGCAGAACCAGATAGACACAAGGTACTTCCTATGAAGTAGCGAGTGGACACAAAACTCACAAACAGAAGTACAGAGACAACGAGTTGGAGTTAGATGCAGGTTCAGACACTGCAGGAAAAGGGAAGTCACGGACATAGAGACAAACAGGTAACAGGCTAGGATACAGTTCAGACAGCAACTGCTACTGCAATGAGATACAAGAACGAGCCTGGGTATACAGCCCCCAGAGTGGCGGAAACAGACTAGAAGTCACAGGTAACAGGTCTGGGTTTGCAGCCCCCAGAGTGGTGGAAACAGACTAGAAACAGGACAGGACCTGGCAATTCAGCAGCAAAGACTAACTGAGTGAAGGTTTTGCTCTGGCCCCTCCTTCTGGGTGGAGGGGGTTTAAGTATCCAGTGACTCACATCAATAGGCTGGAGACGCATTAGGGGTGCGCCCACAGCAGCTATAAGAATCAGGAAGTAACTGGGCCGCCGCCCTAAGCAGTCAGTCAAGAGACATGCACACAGCATGAACTGGAACAAGGTTTGTAGGCTGGACTGACAAGTAAGATTGCGGTCTTGCATAGTGGGAGGTGGTGCATTATGCAAGCACGCCGCCAGGGATGTTACAATTCCCCCCCTTTATGCCCCCTCTTCTTCAAACCTGCAAGGATCTTCTGCAGAGAATTTGGAGGCCAATCCTTCTCTTCAAGAGGATTACCTCTTCTGTCCATTAGAGGAAGCGAAACTGGTCTCATCATCTTGATGACTAGGATGCTTCCTCCTATCAAGCCATCCTCAGCAACAGATGAAGTGGGTGAAGTACCAGGAACAGCACACAGAAAAGTCTCTCTCCATTTGTTATCAGGTAGCAC
Organism: Phyllobates terribilis; assembly: GCF_046119375.1. Lineage (NCBI taxonomy): Eukaryota > Metazoa > Chordata > Amphibia > Anura > Dendrobatidae > Phyllobates > Phyllobates terribilis. Next base: position 52,032,622 of record NW_027362773.1, read on the forward strand.
CCTGGTGGATTCAGGGGACAACTGGAGGTCCTCCGCCTGGTTGGAGGGGTGCAGAGACTCGGGGGTAACCCCCGCCTTGACGTACACTTTGCCAGGCTTACTGGATGAAGTGGGTGAAGTACCAGGTACAGGGTGTAGGACAGTCTCTCTCCATTTGTTATCTGGTAGCACCCCGGAGGATTCAGGAGACAACAGGAGGTCCTCTGCCTGGTTGGAGGGGTGCAGAGACTCAGGGGTGATTACTGCATCGAAGTACACTTTGCCAAGCTTACTGGATGAAGTGGGCGAAGTACTAGGTACAGGGTGTAGGAAAGTCTCTCTCCCTTTGTTATCAGGTAGCACCCCAGAGGATTCAGGAGACAACAGGAGGTCCTCCGCCTAGTTGGAGGGGTGCAGAGACTCGGGGGTAAACACCGCCTTGATGGACGTAAGACCAGATTTATTAGGGACGGAGGGTCCATGCTTTAGGACCATCTTCAGACTGGTTTCAGAGATGACATGTCTGTAAGGCGGGACGGTACCTGAAGCCAGATCATTGGTACAATCGTCGAGACTGTGTGGGGACATCGCCTCCGCTTCTCTTCCTTCGGAGACTTCAGCGCACAGCGAGTCAGCGACTAGCAGATCTGGTGAAGAAAAAGAAGAAACTGCTGACTGTCCTGAAGATGTGGGGACTGGACACCCCTTGTACCTTAGCAGTCCCCCCCAGGATACACCATGCAGGATCTCCAGACCTGAGCGGGCACTAGATCTCTCGGCTCTGGACAACCTGTGGGTAAGCCAGTCAGCACCTGGAATGTGAACTTCTTCATGTGTAATGCTCCAATCTGGAGCTTAATTTGTACAGACATATTTTGACTGTTTCTGAGTAGGGCTCGGCCTTCTGCTGACAATGCCCAAACCGGCTTTTGGAGTTGTCGGACGGGAATCAGACACCGACTCTTCAAGGCTTTAAGCCCAAAACTTCCGGTTAATCCGAGGCCTTCACTTGCCACGGAGACAGTCATGGTCATCTGTGGAGAGGAAACACTAATTCCAAGGGCAGCCTCTCCTACAGGCCTAATGTCTTGGGATTCTCCAACCTTCGCTGGACAAAGACCGTCAGGGGGTCCCAAACCACCGCAGCGGGACCGCAATCCGATTTTGTGACTGAGTTCTGGCTTCTGCTTTGCCTGATGAACATAGTCATCCTTCATGGATTCTGTGCGGAAATCTGCCTCTACAGGCTGGGGAACAGGAGGTCTTTGGGAAGACAGAACCTGGCGTGACAGTTTACCTTTATGCCTTGCACATCTGGACTGCCTCTTGAGGTTGGGAAGAGAAGTATTCTGTGGAGCATAGTCATCCTGTGAATATTCTGGGTGGGCAGCAGTCTCTTCGGGCTGGAGGACTGGTGGGCTACCTACACACATTACCCATCAGGGCTGCTCCGGGATATTGGGAAGGGAAGCTTTAGCAGAGGCTTCAGGATTAGGGTCATCGAAGACCATTAGAAAGGCCACCAGGAAGACCTGCAGGTCAAAGACGATAGGATCTCATGCTTCCCATAGGGGGGTGATCCATTTCAAGGCGTCACCCGCTAGGTAGGACATCATAAATGCCACTTTAACCCGATCGGTAGGAAAATAGTGAGCATAGAACTTGAAATGCAGCATGCATTGCTCCACAAATGCACGGCTTCGTTTTGGATCCCCATAGTATCGTGGTGGATCCGCAGGAACGAGTGCTGATAGATCCATTTGGGCTGGTGCGTAATTCGCCTGGGCCATAGCTTGAGAAAATTATTTTTTTTTCTTGGTGCACGTGTTCGCCAGACAAGGATTCAAAATGTCTCTGAGAGCGAAAGGCCGTGGGGCTCAACGGGAACCATGGCCTGAGCAAACTGTTACGCTCGAGCCCGGACTGACTGGCGTTAGTGTGATTAGTGATCCCACTGTACCATGAACCGAGGAGTGCCTGGAGGGGCGTAACTAAGTATCAACTCGGTCCGACCAAGGTCACACGGCGGCTTAGTCGACTCCGTGGACCAAGGAGGAACCGAGCAGAGGGACCAGGTGCGACTCCAGGTCAGACCCCGGTCACAGTTGTTGACCCACACCGGGGAATGCAGGAACAGGCAGGTTAGACTGGCATACAGGCAGGTGGGTATTGGCAAGTACGGCTGGTATGCAGACAGGTGGGTACTGGCAAGTGCGGCTGGTATGCAGACAGGTGGGCACTGGCAAGCACGGCTGGTATGCGGACAGGTGGGCACTGGCAAGCACGGCTGGTATGCAGACAGGGAGATACTGGCAAGCACGGCTGGAGTGCAGACAGGGAGGTACAAGCAGGTTGGAGCGCAGGCTGGATAGGGTCCAGTACAGACTGGGAGACAGGTACAGAGCCACAGATGCGGTAGACAAGCAGAGTAAAGCAAAACCGCCGGAGCGGAGGACAAGGCAGAGCAGAGAGGAACTGCTGATGTGGTGAGCAAGCAAGGCAGAGGGAAAACCGCAGGTGCGGTGGGCAAGGCAGAGAAGAGCGGAACCGCCGGAGCGGTGGACAAGGCAGAGCAGAGAGAAACCGCAGGTGCGGTGGACAAGGCAGAGCAGAGTGGAACCGCCGGAGCGGTGGGCAAGGCAGAGCAGAGAGAAGCTGCCGGAGCGGTGGGCAAGGCAGAGCAGAGAGAAACCGCAGGTGCAGTGAACAAGACAGAGCAGAGCAGAACCTCCGGAGTGGTGGGAAAGGCAGAGCAGAGAGAAGCCGCCGGGCGGTGGACAAGGCAGAGCAGAGAGAAGCCGCCGGTGCAGTGGGTAAGTCAGAGCAGAGAGACACCGCTTGTGAGGTGAGCAAGGCAGAGCAGAGAGAAGCTGCCGGAGCAGTGGGCATGTCAGAGCAGAGAGAAACCCCGAAGCGGTGGGTAAGGCAGAGCAGAGGGAAGCCGCTGGAGTGGTGGGCAAGTCAGAGCAGAGAGAAACCGCCAGAGCGGTGGGCAAGCAGAGCCGAACAGGGCTGAAAGTGCAGGCAGAGAGGACAGGGCTCTGTTCCCATGGAACAGACTGGAAAATACAGGAGGATGGCTAGAACACAAGTGGAAGATACGGAGAAAGGGAAAAGGGACAAGCAGAACCAGATACACAGAAGGTACTTCCTATGAAGTAGCGAGTGGACACAAAACTCACAAACAGAAGTACAGAGACAACGATTTGGAGTTAGGTGCAGGTTCAGATACTGCAGGAAAAGGGAAGGTATGGACATAGAGACAAACAGGTAACAGGCTAGGATACTGTTCAGACAGGAACTGCTACTGCAAAGAGATACAAGAACGAGCCTGGGTATACAGCCCCCAGAGTGGCGGAAACAGACTAGAAGTTACAGGTAACAGGTATGGGTATGCAGCCCCCAGAGTGGCGGAAACAGACTAGAAACAGGACAGGACCTGGAAATTCAGCAGCAAACACTAACTGAGTGAAGGTGTTGCTCAGGCCCCTCCTTCTGAGTGGAGGGGGTTTAAATATCCAGTGACTCACAGCAATAGACTGGAGACGCATTAGGTGTGCGACCACAGCAGCTATAAGAATCAGGAAGTAACTGGGCTGCCGCCCTAAGCAGTAAGTCAAGAGACATGCACACAGCATGAACTGGAGCAAGGCTTGTAGGCTGGACTGACAGGTAAGATTGCGGTCTAGCATAGTGGGAGGTGGTGCACTATGCAAGCACGCCGCCAGGGATGTTACACTTGTTTTAAAAAAAGAAATGCTTCAGTCCAGGAGTACTGAATTGTACTAGGGGGGAATGTGGCACCCTGCTGTTCAAAGGTACCACAGGACCCAAAAGGGTGCATGGATGGACTTCTCCACAAGAGGCCCTCGTTACAAACAAACACCTCCACCCTTCCACCTCATACTACCAGAGGGAGCCCGTTAGGGATACATATGGAGGGTGGAGCCAGGCAGTTCAGTCAGTGAGTTGTTTAGTCAGAGAGTGTGCTGCCCCTGAGAGCAGTGAAGATGCAGCACATCTTCTGCTGTATTGAGGGCCCCGAGTGAGGCCGGAGGCAAGGAGAAGAGGAGAGAGGGGGCAGAGGAGCATCATAGGCTCACCCCAAGACAAGAACCGGACACTGGGTCCGCGCCTACAGGGTCCTTTATACCCAGTAGGGATCACCGGCATACCAGGAGGACTACAAGTCCCTGGTCGACCTAAAGCTAAACCCTTGACAGGACTAGGAACCACGAAGGCCCCGGCATCCAGGGATAGTGGTTGCCAGAAGAAGGTCTTACTACCAAGCGACAGGTGAAGGAAAAGCACAACACAGAAGCTAGGCCCAGTTGCAGGCTGGCCAGGAGCTTAGAGAGAGGGAGACACGGACCAGGAAGCCTTATGCCCACTCACTGGGGAGAATTCCTGAAGTGCACCCTTCCTACCAAGTACCCTGGACCGTACCTGACATCCGCACCAGTAAAGGTACTGAAGTGAATCTCCTGTCTCTGTCAGTTACTAATGCTGCGCCATCTGTCCTGCACTGCAAGCCCCAGCATCACCACCATTTGCACCTACACTGCCCCGGGGGCCCGCTCCGCCTGTGGGGAGCAGAAACATCCCAGCTGCCATCCCATCACCCCCTCGGAGGTCTGCAGCAGCGCCGGTAACCATTACCGGAAACCACAGGTGGCGTCACGAGACAAACTGTATACTACAACCCCTTTTTAAAGAGAGACCCAGAGTATGGGCCTGGGAGCCGACTGCCGTGACATCCTAAACAAGGTAAAAGGCCCAGGTACCGAGTCCCCTATATCCCCCCTGGGTGACACATCTTAGTGGGCCTTAAAAGGCCTAGGGAGATGATATCACATTCCGGGCAACTTGGAAAGCCAAATGTGGAGCACAACAGAGTTCAGTGGACTGGGGTTAACAGTGCAGAGCCTTGTTTGGCATGCTGCAATGTCAGGAGTCACAAATTTCTGTGATCTCTTATGAAGTAAGAAACCAGCTCTTCAGCCATTTTTACACACAGATGTAATTAGTGTAAGGACTATTGTGAAGTCTGGTGGGCGGCAACCTCCACAGGAGAACTACGAGCCCAGGAGAAGAAACCCTGCACCCCTGGGATTGAGTGGTGCTGGAGATCAAGGAAGCCAGCCAGTACCTCTGCTGTGGTTGCTGTTGGGACTCCAGCAAAATCTGTGCAGCTGCATAGGACATAGTGTCCTTTGCGGTTCAAGGAGTGCCAAACTGTCAGACAACATCAGTTGGGGAAAAGAGAGGAGAGATGTCTTGATACGATCATTAGTTGCCTGCAGTGGAAAGAGAGCTGAGGTACTTTTGCCAAGATCCAGTCTGAGGGGAAATGTTTTAGTGCATGTATAGTGCTACATGCAGCGGAAGTGAGGTGAGCTGCAACACGCATGCCCCCATCTTGGTGGAGGCCAACCCATACAGAAAACTGGCATCATGAACAGGATCGCAGCCTGCTGTGCCATCTACCTGAAGACCTGCCTCATAAATTGACACAGTGGCTAGTGAGAAACTGCAACAACAGGACAGTGAGTACTATTAACCGCAGGTTAATTGTAAAAGAAAGTGATAGCCATGTCGCACACTAATAACGTACCCACAAGGGAATAGATTATCAGATAGAATGAATGGAATGCCCTGGAACTATTGAAGACCCTACCTATGGAACAGCATAACCAGTGGCCAGAGAAGTTGCCTGACTTAGTGGACCTGTAGAATCAATTTCCCATCAATTCTACTGGTTATTCACCTGCACACTTAATGAGAGTGAATCAAGGCAAGTTGCCAGTGGATCACCAAATGAGAGCCATCAGACCTGAAGATATCTTTCCTCCTTCCAATGCCAATGGAATCCAAGATCGACAAAAACAGTATCAGAAAGTACAGCAGTGCGTTGTGAAACATATGAAAAAAAACAAGACCGAAGCAAGAGCGAGAATATAACAAACAAGTGCCAGTGAGGCCACTGCAAGTTGGAGACCACGTTCTAAAGTGCTAAGCCAGAACCCATAAATTGACTAAGCAATGGGAAGCAGAATCATAGGTCAGTTACCTGTTAGATACAGTCAGTAGCTAGAAAATAGTCTACCTGTCCTGTATATGTCAGTAAGACACCAAATTGTTATTTGAAATGTAAATATTTTACTGTTTACAACTTAGTAAGGACCTTCCTGCTCCATCTATATAGCGTACTACGGGATGAGCATAAATTGTACCCCTACACCCCTGTACCTACAGATTTGCACATTCAGATGCTGGCCCCAGCTACACTCAGGGGCCATGGACTTTCAGCTGGCCTCCTTCTTCCAAGACTTTTGTTCAAGTCGGTGTGGTGGCTTCCATGCCTACCTTATTGCATTTCTTATGTTTACCATAGATGTAAATGAACAAGTTTCTCATGTGTTCAATGATTATAACTTATACTCTGTTTATGTTACAAGTTAGACTAGCGGATGAACTAAATTTAAGAAGGTGGGACGGTGGCACCCTTCAAAAACAGGCAGGCGTCACAAATATTTGTGAACTCTGATGGTGTGAGAAGCCAGTTCTTCAGCCATTTTTACACACACACATGTAATTAGTGTAAGGGCTATTGTAAAGTCTGGTGGGTAGCAGCTCCCGCAGTTGAACTACCAGGTCCAGGAGAAGAAACCCTGCGCCCCTGGGATTGAGAGGTGCTGGAGATCAAGGAGGCCAGCCAGTGCCTCTGCTGTGATCGCTGTCGACACTCCAGCAAAATCTGTGCAGCTGTGTGGCACATAGTGTCCTGTGTGGTTCAAGAAGTGCCCATCTGCCAGACAACATCAGTTAGGGCTCAGAGGAGAGATGTCTAGATACGATCCTTAGTTGCCAGTGGTGGGAAGAGAGCTGAGGTACTTTCCTGCAAGCCTCAGATGCCATAGATAAGGTCCAGACTGAGAGGAGACGTTTTAGTGCACGTATTGTGCTATATGCAGCGGGAGTGAGGAGAGCTGCTACACTGTCACAGGTGTATCAGAGGTGACAAACAGTCACCCTGCAGTTGGTTGCAGGAGATCTCTACGTTTGGAATTACAGACATCTTCTTAGAGGCTAGCTGTCCCTAGGACCCAGCGGCTACCTCCCTCTGGCTAATTAGCTCCCTGGCCCAAGTGTATAAATACCTGGTGTGTCTGAGAGGGAGGTGCCAGCGATATTCATTACTACTTGTGAGTCTTCAGCGAGAGCAGCACTTCCTCCTCTTTGGAGCTTGAGTCCATGTGCGCATTTGGCTAGAGTCGTCTAACGCTAAGCAACCCCTCCTGTTTGTCTACCTTTGTTGTCTATAGAGTTTAGTGGAGATCGACTAGTGCTTATCTCCTCCCTTCCCTAGCCTTAGCCATATGCCAGGGAAAGTCAGGGTGAGGAACGCGTGCGACGATTGGTGAAGAGCCAATATAGGGATGGTAGTTGAGACAGGGTGACACTAGACCAGGCTGGAAGGTCTCCACTCCCCCCTTTGCCTAGTGTCTGGGCTCCCTTTCCCTCTTCCCTCTGTGTTGCACTAAGTCTTTCCCTCACCTTGCGTGACATACACATTGCCGGAAAAGAGTTGGGTTCATCTCACCATGAGGGGCTGTTGGCTCAGTGTACTGAATCACTGTGGAGACCTGTAATCATCATCATCATCATCATCAACTGCTCCAGTAAAAGTGACTTGTTCTTCCTGTTGCATCTGAGGTTTCGACATTGCTTATTGAGATGGGCTGATCCTGCATCCCCTTCCACAACTTTCCCCTTTTTATTTTGCTGATAATGGCCCGCTGACCGGCGAGACCACCGTGAATGTTGGCCGCTCAGTGGAGGCTGACCCAGTCACTGGGATATCAAAGACAAAGGTGTAAAAGTATCACATATGAACGCAGGTGCCCTCACAAGACAACCGCCTTATTCATCATTCAGTTTCCTAACAAATCAAGCCAGATAGTGTGACATTTATCATAATTAACATGTCATAGTGAATATCGTGATAAACTTTCTGACAGCTCAACTTTAACTCTTTACTTACATTCGCTAATGAATGTTTCAATTTTGAAGCCACTGTGGATATTTTATTCTAAAACCCATGTTGGAAAATAGTATTTTTCCTGTGTGAACCTTCGCTGACACCATGTTGTAGTATAAAGTGCTTTTAGTCCGGGCCTGAATACATGTGGATGAATACAATTCTAAGCAAAGGGTTTTGCTTTCAGGAGACAACCATGGCACAGAATCTTTAAGATATGTGACTCGTGACTGCTGAATTTTAACACCTAATTATTGGAACTCGCTCTTGTAGTATTTCTCAATGGAGTATTGTCTTGTCCAACCGCAGTCTCACCACATACACTGCTAGACAATTACCCTCTGGTTAGTCAAATACCCTTAGAGATTTTCACTATGTAATACACAAATGAAGCAATTATATCTCAATGATTTTATTCTCTTGAATGCACAATGCTTGACAAACCACTGCTAATAGTAAAATGGCAGTGATTGCGCATAAATGACTATGGTTGACTATTTTCTGCTCCCTGGTATGTCCTGTCAAGCCGTTTAACAAGATACATGTTTTTGTCACTCTTGCGTGACGATTTGTCTTAGTTTAGTGGCCTGAGTGGTTTTGATGAAGAATTTCTAGAGTGGTTTACTGCTGCAATCAACTATTTATGCTGGTCTTTACTACCACCCAGTGGTCAAAGAAGGGAAGTAATCTTTTTTCCTTTCTAGACAGCTCCATCAGAAGATGAGGTTCAGCTTCATTTTTATTGTTAATGGCATGTAACATCATTATATTCTTTATGGAAATAAATATTTAATTTTACAATATGAGTTATTATATGATGGGGAGAAAAATAACTTCTTGCTTTTAAAATCGCTATATAAATATATAAAGCAAAATAAAATCTGCTGCAGTGGGGACCAGCAAACTACTGATATGCAAGGTGTAAACTAATTCTCCAAACACCAAAATTATGGACAACATAAGTAACAATAGTCTCAATGAAAATAGGGAACTTCAAAATGAATAGATACTACAAGAATATGGAGTAAACAACCCCAACGTAGAATAATAATATAAAAAATATTGTATACAAAATATAACATGTTATTTGTATTTCATTTAGTACACAACTGTCAGGGAAATATTGAGGAATATTGAAAGTCTGTCATAGAAATTGACCATTCCTCCCAAACCTCTCTTCACCCCTCCCTTATCCATCTTTTGAGAGCTGACAGTCCAGAGATGACAATCTACAGTGTCTCCCTGCAAGTTATCTCCCACAGCCAAAATAGCTTACACAAACAAATGGAATGGCAGCCAAGAAGTATCATAACTAGTTATGAGCGAGCATGCTCGCCACTGCTCGGTACTCGCCCGAGCATCTCAGTACTCGAGATGCTCGGAGCTAGCCGAGTACTTTCGAGATGCTCGGGCGGGAGCTCGGGTCCCCGTCCTGCATGTCTAGCTCTATTTAGAGCACCAATCATGCAGGGATTGTCTGCCACTCACTGTAATGTCACAGCCATGGTGGTTGTGGCATTACAATGATTGCCCAAATCAATGGGAACAGTGCTCACAGTGAAACATGAAAAGCCGGCAATTCATCAGCGGCATACACCGGTACCCGACAATGTAGAACAAAAAGAATAGAGCATCACACATAGATTAGATAGATAGGAACATGTCAGTCACATATATAATAAGTACAGTGACAGTAATGGTTACTGTACTTGTTATTTAGTGTTAAAATAAAGAATTTATTAAAAAAAAAAATAATAGTGTTTTCAATGCACCCGTCTCTTTAAAGAAGCCAGCCGGCAATTCTTCAGCGGCTTACATCTGTACCCGACAATTTAGAACAGAAAGAATAGAGCATCACACATAGATTAGATAGAAAGAAACATGTCAGTCACATATATAATAAGTACAGTGAAAATGTTGGTTACTGTACTTGTTATTTAGTGTTAAAATAAAGGATTTATTAAAAAAAATAATAATAGTGTTTTCAATGCTCCCGTCTCTTTAAAAAAGCCAGCCGGCAATTATTCAGAGGCTTACATCTGTACCCGATAATTTAGAACAGAAAGAATAGAGCATCACACATAGATTAGATTGATAGAAACATGTCAGTCACATATATATTAATTACAGTGATAGTGTTGGTTACTGTACTTGTCATTTAGTGTTAAAATAAAGGATTTATTAAAAAAAAATTGGTGTGGGGCTCCCCGTAATTTTAGTCTCTAGCAGAGGTTAAGCAGACGGCTGTGGCAGATGTTTGAAGCCTGGGAAGGGGGTAATACCCACGGAGCTTCCCAGGCTACTAATATCAGCCCCCAGCAGAATACTTAGGCTTTACCAGCTATTAAAATGGGGGACCCCCCAAAAATGACGTGGGGTCCCCCTATTTTAATAGCTAGCAAAGGCTAGGCAGACAGCTGGGGGCTGATATTAATATCCCAGGAAGGGTGCCATGAACATTGGCCCACTCCCAGGCTAGAAACACCAGCCGTCAGCCGCCCCAGAAATGGCGCATCCATAGAATGTGCCAATTCTGGCACTTAGCCTTGCTCTTCCCACTGCCCTGTAGCGGTGGCAGTGGGGTAATAGGGCTGGGGTTGATGTCAGCTTATAATGCCAGCTGACATCAAGCCCAGGTTAGTAATGGAGAGGCGTCTATAAGACACCCCCATTACTAACCCCATAGTCAAAGTTAAAAAAAAACACAAACAGCCAGAATAAAGTCCTTTAATTGAAATAAACACACAATTCTTTAATGTTCTAAATTAAACCATACTTACCATCACACCCATTCCAGCTGAAGCCAACGATCTCCTGCAATAAAAATAAAATAATAAAGCAACATCATCCTTACCTTTCCATGGTTCCCAGGACAGCTCCAGCTCTGCTACATTCAAATGACAGGCTGGATTGCAGCCAAAAGCTGCCATCCAGCTTGCCATGCCACAGACACTGAGAAGCGCAGGCATGCTTGCGCTCCTCAGTGTCTGGCTGTGACGGCATCCAGATGAGCCGAGATCATGTCCAATGAACTCAGCTCACCTCATGCACGTCACTGACAGCGTGGGAGAATTCTGGAGATACTGCAGGCATGCTTGCGCTCTGCAGTGTCTCTGAAGGATGGCAAGCTGGATGGCAGCGCTCAATTGCGATCCAGCCTGTCATCTCAATGCCATCCCAGCGTGGGAGAATTCACCTGCTCAGGCGGTGACTTCATTTGCCGGCACCGCTTGAGCAGGAGAATTCTCCCATGCTGTCAGTGACGTGCATGAGGTGAGCTGAGTTCATTGGACATGATCACGGCTCATCTTTTTGCCATCACAGCCAGACACTGAGGAGAGCAAGCATGCCTCTGCTTCTCAGTGTCTGCAGCATGGCAAGCTGGATGGCAGCTTTCTGCTGCGATCCAGCCTGTCATGTGAATGTAGCAGAGCTGGAGCTGTCCTGGGAACCATGGAAAGGTAAGGATGATGTTGGTTTATTATTTTATTTTTAGCGCAGGAGATCGTTGGCTTCAGCTGGAATGGGTGTGATGGTCAGTATGGTTTAATTTAGAACATTAAAGAATTGTGTGTTTATTTCAATTAAAGGACTTTATTCTGGCTGGTTGTGTTCTTTTTAACTTTGACTATGGGGTTAGTAATGGGGGTGTCTTATAGTCGCCTCTCCATTACTAACCTGGGCTTGATGTCAGCTGGCATTATAAGCTGACATCAACCCCAACCCTATTACCCCACTGCCACCGCTACAGGGCAGTGGGAAGAGCGAGGCTAAGTGCAAGAATTGGTGCATGCTATGGATGCGCCATTTCTGGGGCGGCTGATGGCTGGTGTTTCTAGCCTGGGAGGGGGCCAATATTCATGGCACCCTTCCTGGGCTATTAATATCAGCCCTCAGCTGTCTGCCTAGCCTTTGCTAGCTATTAAAATAGGGGGGACCCCACGTCATATTTTTGATGGGTCCCCCATTTTAATAGCTGGTAAAGGCTAGGTATTCAGCTGGGGGCTGATATTAGTAGCCTGGGAAGCTCCGTGGGTATTACCCCCTTCCCAGGCTTCAAACATCTGCCCCAGCCATCTGATTAACCTCCGCTAGAGACTAAAATTACGGGGAACCCCACGCCAATATCACTGTGCTTATTATATATGTGACTGACATGTTTCTATCTATTTAATCTATGTGTGATGCTCTATTCTTTCTGTTCTAAATTGTCTGGTACCGGTGTATGCCACTGATGAATTGCCGGCCGGCTTTTTTAAAGAGACAAAAACACCATTACTTTTTTTTAATAAATCCTTTATTTTAACACTAAATAACAAGTACAGTAACCAACACGGTCACTGTACTTATTATATATGTGACTGACATGTTTCTATCTATCTAATCTATGTTTGATGCTCTATTCTTTCTGTTCTAAATTGTCGGGTACCGGTGGATGCCGCTGATGAATTGCCGGCCGGCTTTTTTAAAGAGACGGGTGCATGAAAATGGAGGGCACTAGTGTGTTCCAAGTGACCTGCTATGTTTTTCATGTACCCTCCTATATACACTGCCTGCCTGTCTGCCTATATATTCTGCCTGCCTGACGTTTAATTGACCACCGTTCACATTGATTTGGGCAATTTTTGACCTTCTGCAGACCGCCGGGGGGAACCACCAGAAAAATGCTCTAGTTTCCCATAGACTTACATTGGGCTCGTTGCTTGGGTCGAGCACCCGAGTATTCCAATTTGCTCGACCCGAGCTTCGAGCACCCGATCATTTTAGTGCTCGCTCATCACTAGTCATAACTTAATTAAGATAGGATCATCTGGTCCCTGGTGAATACAAGGTGTAATTAGTGGCAGGATTGCACTAATTTGCGTGTAACTGGGAAAGCATGCTTCTAAAGCTTAACAAAGAAAATCTCCAGACACTTTGACTCCGATATGAAATATGGATTAACTGATGTTCCATATTTCTGATAACGGGACCCATATTTTTAGGGATAGGACCAGCTAGAGAATGATAGAGATATTTTTCTGTCGCTGAAAAACCCTATGTACAGCTGTAGCGCAAAACCACCAGAATAGCAAACTGCAACTATGCGATGTGTGGTCTCTAAATGAAGGTAAAATCATAATAGAAAATATATCACTTTGGGCTTCTGGGATCAACACGCGATGAGTTATCCAAAAAAACAGGTTTTTAATACAAATTTGAAGAGTGGAGCCCAGCCCCTGTGATGACATCACAGGGGGGTCTCTCCCTTTAGCATAAAATAGTTTGTTGAGACTGAAGCAGTGTTGTTTGCCCAGGAGTATATGTCTATCATAGCGGAGGACCCTGTTTGATAATAGTTTAAATGGAGCGTCTCCCCTCCGCCTGTATTGAATCATTGCAGCGGTCTTTATAGTGTAAGTTGTCTTCTTTTATCCTGTTATTTTATGTAACTGCTTATGTATTTTAATGTCTCCTTTGTACCATCTTTGTATATATTTTTCCTAAACACTGAGTCCCTTTTGGATTAAATATAAAATTTAATAGTTCTGTTTCTTTTGTCCTGTAATCGTTCCATCATTCCCCCCCCCAATATGCCATATACAGTACGCTACCAAAACGCAGGCGTCCGGCCAGGCCTGTATTGTAATTCAAACTCGGCCGGTGGTGGCAGAGAATGATAATAATAAAAATTGGGCTATCGTGAAGCTGATAGCGATGGTACAGAGGGCGTAAACACGGATTCCATGCTTTGGAACCCAGAGGTGTGACCCCATGCGCTCACTGGTCACTTGCCGATACCTACGGAGTGAGTAGTCTGGATCGTGAGCTCATGATTCCAGACGAAATACTGACAGCATGACGGCACGGTGAGATATTGCTTGATCTCCCCGGTGTCGTCCCTGTGGTGATCCTTGACAACAACAATATATTAATCAGTAAAATATAGAGGTAAGTCAATAGTGGGGACACAAAGAAGCGAACAGGGAGTATATAGGGACAAAGGAGTGTTAAATCTGTTTTAATGTAGCCAAGAAAAAAGTAAAACACTGCTGGAATCAAAAGGTAACAACAGCGTAAATGTTCCAGGGAAATAGGTGTATTTCCATGGTGTAACCAATGATGGCAAATACTGTATGGCTCTTGGCTCAATACAACTAATACACCATCCAGGACTCATTTAGACTAAGAAACAATGACATCAAAGACCAGCAGTAGTGAAAATAAGACCTATAGATAGGTGTGATGTTACAAGTGCTTAACCATACAAGAATGTGTCCTTGTGTGCAACCGCAGCCCCAATACCTTGATATGCAACATGTACTGCTGGCAAAATTGGATATGGTGCCGATTTTAGGAGAAATGTAGCATTACACGTAAGTATTTAAAGTAATGCTGTTGACAGATTGAGACAAACCCTTTAAAAGGGCTATGCAGTTGTAAGGTGCCTAGGGTGGTAGCTGTGCACGAGTTGCTGTTTCTCCACACCATGGCATCTCACAAATAAACAGTGTCCCAGTTCATCAATGCTGTGCTGTGCACAATGCAGTGTACTCACTTTCAGGCCGGAGGCCTCTCCTGCATCCATGTCTTTAGGTCCAGGCTCAGCCACACACACATCAGGGACCACCTGGTTCTTTATAACAAATTCAACTTTCCTGGAAACTTCAGATACAACAGTCTTTAACACGCAGTTTCAGGCACAACACCCTCCAGTTCAAGTTTCATAAATACAGCACATTTCAAGCTCTTGCTCATATTCAGCTCAGACTATCCCTATGCTTGATCCTCCTGTCAGTCCCAGGAATTTCCTGTCTGGCACCACAGCACTCCCGAGATCTGTTACATTTCCCTCATGCATTACCCCATCTGGCTTCCTCTGTATGGAATGGAATAAGGCACATTTTCCAGTGCCTAGTTCGGGCCTTTGGCCCCGGACATTACAGAAATGTCCGCAGGAAATCTGGTATGACTTCATACTGTCAGAACATTATGTTCTCCATGTGCCTTCTGTCCACTGCCATCTGAACTTCAACTTGACACGATCCTCACACACTAACTCTGTCTGCCTCTAACCAGGAAGTGCTTCCTCTTTTAGCTTGACCTTTCCCATACTGGGCTGGTCCCAAACATTTAATTGTTTCCTATTCTGTCCCTATACTGTATACTAATAAGGCCCACCACTGCCTATATGCCCTAATATTCCTATCTATCACTAACTAAACACTAAACTGTGTTCTATAGTGTACCTTCCCCTGAGTTGAGTGTGCCAGGTTACCTCAAGCATTACCAATACAGCACCCACACAGCAGCATCCGTACTTATAACACTTTATGAATTTTATATTTTACAATATACCATCAAAACACAATACAACTTTATGTTAATATTCACACTACAATTGTTATCTTCAGGCGAAGGTAAAAGTGCATCTCACTAAATTAGAATATCATCAAAAAATTCATTAATATAATTTCTTCAATGCAAAAAGTGAAACTCATATATTATAAAGAGTCATTACAAACAGAGAGATCTATTTCAAGTGTTTATTTCTGTTAATGTTGATGATTATGGCTTACAGCCAATGAAAACACAAAAGTCATTAATAGAGATGAGCGTTGTTCTACTCGAACTGTTCGCCAATCTCAAATTCGAGCTGTTTTGGGCGGTGTTCGAGCCGGTCGGCGAACACGAACAATTTGAGAAAAATTCGGCTGTTCGAGGTTATGTTCGATAACTGTTCGTGCACCAAAATCATAACTGGATTTTTTCTCAGTAATGATGAAAATTAATGTTAATACGCAGTTTGAGTGTACAGCGGGGCGGGGGGAGGGGCAGGGGATGGATCTCTGCAGGAACAATGAAGATCTCCATTTTTTTTTCTCTTTCCCGCATTTGCAGTGGGGAGGTGCAATCTGTCAGCCTATCAGCAGCGCACACACGGAGCGAAGTGCTTTTTTTCACACAAGCAAGGGCATGTGTGATTGGCAGTGTATGTCACATGTCCTTGCCCTATAAGACCAAGCCATTTTCCCCGTCGCCACCATTTTCTCACTGCTGCAGCTGCGTGTTAGACGGCACCGCTGTTGCTGTGTGCGCTATACCTTGTTAATTTCAAGCCAATTTTCGCACAAATATACAGATAGCTTGGGAGTAGGGAATAGTTGTGATTGCAGTCCTTTTAAGGACTAGGTTACAGCATTTCCTACGACTTTTATCAGGCAGGTCTGTGCTCTTAAATAGATAGATTGTGGGAGTAAAGACTAATTGTAATTGGAGTCCTTTTCAGGACTAGGTTACATCAGTTCCTATCAGTTTTTGCCAGGCAGGTCTGTGCCAGTGCTGTGCAAGTTTTTTTCACAGCATTTGGCTGAATCTAGCAAAGCTAATCCTTTTTGGCCTATTGCAGAGTGTGTTAGTCAGTGGAGTAGCCTATCTGTGTTGCAAGATATACCACCTGTGTATAGAATACCAATTTTTTTACTGCACCTAGTGAAGTAAAATCTTTTGGGCATAGCATCATTCTATTAGTCCATCTATACTGACCTCCATCAGGTTGCAAACTGAATATAATTTTTTTCTGCATCTAGCTCTGAAAAAATATTTGGGCTTCTAGCGGTGTGTGGGACTTGGTCTATTAGTCCATCTATACTGACCTCCATCAGGTTGCAAATTAAAAATAATTTTTTTCTGCATCTAGCTCTGAAAAAATATTTGGGCTTCTAGCAGTGTGTGGGACTTGGTCTATTAGTCCATCTATACTGACCTCCATCAGGTTGCAAATTAAAAATAATTTTTTTCTTCATTTATCTCTGAAAAAATATTTGGGCTTCTAGCAGCGTGTGGGACTTGTTCTATTAGTCCATCTATACTGACCTCCATCAGGTTGCAAATTAAAAATAATTTTTTTCTGCATCTAGCTCTGAAAAAATATTTGGGCTTCTAGCAGTGTGTGGGACTTGGTCTATTAGTCCATCTATACTGACCTCCATCAGGTTGCAAATTAAAAATAATTTTTTTCTGCATCTAGCTCTGAAAAAATATTTGGGCTTCTAGCAGTGTGTGGGACTTGGTCTATAAGTCCATCTATACTGACCTCCATCAGGTTGCAAATTGAATAAAAAAATTTTCTGCATCTAGCTCTGAAAAAATATTTGGGCTTCTAGCGGTGTGTGGGACTTGGTCTATTAGTCCATCTATACTGACCTCCATCAGGTTGCAAATTAAAAATAATTTTTTTCTGCATCTAGCTCTGAAAAAATATTTGGGCTTCTAGCAGTGTGTGGGACTTGGTCTATTAGTCCATCTATACTGACCTCTATCAGGTTGCAAATAAAAAATAATTTTTTTCTTCATTTAGCTCTGAAAAAATATTTGGGCTTCTAGCGGTGTGTGGGACTTGTTCTATTAGTCCTTCTATACTGACGTCCAGCAGGTTGCAAATTGAATATAATTTTTTTCTGCATCTAGCTCTGAAAAAATATTTGGGCTTCTAGCGGTGTGTGGGACTTGGTCTATTAGTCCATCTATACTGACCTCCATCAGGTTGCAAATTAAAAATAATTTTTTTCTGCATCTAGCTCTGAAAAAATATTTGGGCTTCTAGCAGTGTGTGGGACTTGGTCTATTAGTCCATCTATACTGACCTCCATCAGGTTGCAAATTAAAAATAATTTTTTTCTGCATCTAGCTCTGAAAAAATATTTGGGCTTCTAGCAGTGTGTGGGACTTGGTCTATTAGTCCATCTATACTGACCTCCATCAGGTTGCAAATTAAAAATAATTTTTTTCTTCATTTAGCTCTGAAAAAATATTTGGGCTTCTAGCAGTGTGTGGGACTTGTTCTATTAGTCCTTCTATACTGACCTCCAGCAGGTTGCAAATTGAATATAATTTTTTTCTGCATCTAGCTCTGAAAAAATATTTGGGCTTCTAGCGGTGTGTGGGACTTGGTCTATTAGTCCATCTATACTGACCTCCATCAGGTTGCAAATTAAAAATAATTTTTTTCTGCATCTAGCTCTGAAAAAATATTTGGGCTTCTAGCGGTGTGTGGGACTTGGTCTATTAGTCCATCTATACTGACTTCCATCAGGTTGCAAATTAAAAATAATTTTTTTCTGCATCTAGCTCTGAAAAAATATTTGGGCTTCTAGCAGTGTGTGGGACTTGGTCTATTAGTCCATCTATACTGACCTCCATCAGGTTGCAAATTGAATAAAAAAAATTTCTGCATCTAGCTCTGAAAAAATATTTGGGCTTCTAGCGGTGTGTGGGACTTGGTCTATTAGTCCATCTATACTGACCTCCATCAGGTTGCAAATTAAAAATAATTTTTTTCTGCATCTAGCTCTGAAAAAATATTTGGGCTTCTAGCAGTGTGTGGGACTTGGTCTATTAGTCCATCTATACTGACCTCTATCAGGTTGCAAATTAAAAATAATGTTTTTTCTTCATTTAGCTCTGAAAAAATATTTGGGCTTCTAGCAGTGTGTGGGACTTGTTCTATTAGTCCTTCTATACTGACGTCCAGCAGGTTGCAAATTGAATATAATTTTTTTCTGCATCTAGCTCTGAAAAAATATTTGGGCTTCTAGCGGTGTGTGGGACTTGGTCTATTAGTCCATCTATACTGACCTCCATCAGGTTGCAAATTAAAAATAATTTTTTTCTGCATCTAGCTCTGAAAAAATATTTGGGCTTCTAGCAGTGTGTGGGACTTGGTCTATTAGTCCATCTATACTGACCTCCATCAGGTTGCAAATTAAAAATAATTTTTTTCTGCATCTAGCTCTGAAAAAATATTTGGGCTTCTAGCAGTGTGTGGGACTTGGTCTATTAGTCCATCTATACTGACCTCCATCAGGTTGCAAATTAAAAATAATTTTTTTCTTCATTTAGCTTTGAAAAAATATTTGGGCTTCTAGCAGTGTGTGGGACTTGTTCTATTAGTCCTTCTATACTGACCTCCAGCAGGTTGCAAATTGAATATAATTTTTTTCTGCATCTAGCTCTGAAAAAATATTTGGGCTTCTAGCGGTGTGTGGGACTTGGTCTATTAGTCCATCTATACTGACCTCCATCAGGTTGCAAATTAAAAATAATTTTTTTCTGCATCTAGCTCTGAAAAAATATTTGGGCTTCTAGCGGTGTGTGGGACTTGGTCTATTAGTCCATCTATACTGACCTCCATCAGGTTGCAAATTAAAAATAATTTTTTTCTGCATCTAGCTCTGAAAAAAATATTTGGGCTTCTAGCAGTGTGTGGGACTTGGTCTATTAGTCCATCTATACTGACCTCCATCAGGTTGCAAATTGAATAAAAAAATTTTCTGCATCTAGCTCTGAAAAAATATTTGGGCTTCTAGCGGTGTGTGGTACTTGGTCTATTAGTCCATCTATACTGACCTCCATCAGGTTGCAAATTAAAAATAATTTTTTTCTGCATCTAACCCAGCCAATAGTTTTGGCCTAATACCACAGTTTGGCCACTCAGCTCTGCTCGGTTACCATCCATTGTTTTTTTGTGCAAACAACTCCAGAGTTGTGAATTAGTTAACCACCAAAATGAGTGGAAAAAGGCCTGCTGCTGGTGGAAAGGGGAATAGGCGTGTTGGGAAGGGGAAAAAAGGTTGTGTCCGTGGGGTAGGTGCAGAAGAAAGACCATCTTCCAGCCAAACTAAAATGTCTACTTCTTTTAGCGGACAATGTGATAAGATCCCTTTCTTACGGCCACGCCAATCGCTACAAATTCCAGATGAGGCACAAAAACAGCAGGTGCTTCAACGGATATCAAGTGCTCCTTTAAGTGGGCTCTCCTCCACATCAACTTCAACATCACAAATACTCCAGTTCTCAAAGGTGTCACCCAAATCGCACTTGCTTCCTCACAGCTCCCAAATCTCCAGCTGCCCGTCTGAGTATGAGGTAGAACAGATGGTTGAGTCTGCAGAGCTGTTTACTCATACTATAGCCTGGGAATCAGAGGTCGACTCCAGCGCTTCTGTGAATCCAGACGAGGAAATGATCTGCACTGATGCCCAGAATCTTTATGAGTCGGATCCAGGACCAGACGCAGAAGGTTCTGACCATAATGTAGACCCTCATTCCCAAACTGTAACTCCTGTTGGTGGAGACAATGAGGAAGACGATGATAAGACTCAAATACCTGATTGGAGCGACAACTTTAGTTTTTTGTCAGGGCAGGAACAGGTTGGCTCTGAGGACGACGGGTGTGATAACGCACAGGGTGATGATGATGAGGTCGGAGATCCCACTTACTGTCAACCCACAGTCAGCCAAGAGATGAGGTCAGCAGAGGAGGTGGAGGAAGATGCTAGTGACGACGAGGTCAGGTTGCGCCTTCCTGGACAGTGACGTAGTACTGGAAGCACGTCAACAACTGCATCCTCAAACACAACTCTGCCTCTCACCACAAGTCGTGGTGGCTCTTCAGGTCGCATGGGTGCTAAGCCTTGCATAGCCTGGGCATTTTTTCAGATCGATAAAGATGACCCAACTCGTGTTATCTGTAACATTTGTCAGCAAAAGCTAAGTAGAGGCCAAAAAATACATAGTTTGAGTACTTCATGCATGAACCGGCACATGGACATGATGCATAAGTTGCAGTGGGAAGCTCAGTGTGCTACAATGCGGTCTAGCCGGCCGGGCCAACCACCGTCTGCCATATCTTGTGCATCCGCGGCCTCTTCATCCTCTGTGACTGGGGGGACAGCAGTCACACCTGTTTTGGGGCACAGACCTGCCACCTCTTTACCCGCAACAGCCAGCGTGATTGGCAGGTCATCATTTTCTTTGGAGGTGGTAACACCAGCTGGTCTTGAGCGCTGTCCGACATCGATAGCACCACCTTTGGATCAAGGCAACCTAACATGTCCGCCTGCATCTTCCTCACAGACCGGCAGTTTGCCGGGGACACCCTTATCAACCCCGTCTAAGCACAATAGCCAGCCCTCGGTCCCTCAGATGTGGACAAGTAAAAGACCATTTCCTCCTAGCCATGAGAAAGCTAAGAGGTTGAATTTCACCATCTGCAAGCTCTTGGCTACAGAAATGCTGCCTTTCCGCCTGGTGGACACAGAGGATTTTCGAGACCTTATGTCCGTCGCAGTGCCCCAGTACCAGATGCCCAGTCGGCACTACTTCTCAAAGAAAGGTGTGCCTGCGCTCCACCAGCATGTCGCACACAACATCACCGCTTCTTTGAGAAACTCTGTGTGTGACAGGGTGCATTTCACCACAGACACTTGGACGAGTAGGCATGGACAGGGGCGTTACATGTCGCTGACTGGGCACTGGGTAACTATGGTGACAGCAGGACAAGGGGCTGCTGTCCAAGTCTTGCCGTCCCCACGAGTTGTGCGTCAATCCTCTTTATGTCATTTTTCCTCCACTGCTTCTGCCTCCTCAACCTCCTCTCGGTCTTCCACCTGCACCCAAAGCCTGTCTGGTCATGCCACAAGCTTTCTAACTGCGCAGAAGGGATCCTGCACACCTCCTTACTATGCTGGCAGTAGGGCTCAACGTCATCAGGCGGTTTTTACATTGAAATGTCTGGGAAATGTGAGTCACACAGCTGAGGAGTTGTGGTCAGCTCTGGAGAACCAATTTCATGAATGGTTGTCTCCACTGGACCTGAAACCAGGGAAGGCCGTGTGCGACAATGCTGCAAACCTGGGTGCGGCCCTTCGCCGGGGCAATGTCACACACGTGCCTTGTATGGCTCACGTGTTGAACCTGGTTGTCCAGCAATTTTTAGCCCACTATCCCAGACTAGATGGCCTTCTGCAGAGGGCACGGTCGCTGTGTGCTCACTTCCGCCGTTCGCATCCCGCAGCTCAGCGACTTACATCTCTAGAGAAGTCGTTGGGCCTGCCACTTCACCGGCTAAAATGCGATGTGCCTACCCGGTGGAATTCAACTCTGCACATGTTGCAGCGACTGTGGCAGCACCGACAAGCCCTGGTGCAATACGTTCTGACGTATAGCCTGGGCCAACGAGATTCAGAGGTGGGGCAAATCACGCTGGAGGAGTGGTCTCAGATCAGGGACCTATGCACCCTTCTGCACAGTTTTGAAATGGCGACGAAGATGTTTAGTGCTGACGATGCCATTATCAGCATGACTATTCCGGTGATTTACATGCTGGAGCACATGTTAAACAGAATTCGGAGTCAGGTGGTGGCACAAGAGGAGGTGGAGGAAGTAGAGGAGGAGGAGTTGTATGCGGAAGGGCTAACATCTGCAAGGTCCAGACGGTCGGCAGCACCAGGGCGGCAGGCATGTGAGGGTGGGGGAGATGATTTTACCAGGGCGCATGGTAGCAGCCAAACTAGTGAGGAAGGTGCAGGAGCCCAGGAAGAAGTGGAGGACGAACTGATGGAAGACTCATCAGATGAGGGAGACCTTGATCACATTTCTGTTGTGCGAGGTTGGGGGGAGAGGACAGAGGAAGGAAGCATGATTGTTACCTCGCCACCAACACAACAGGGACTTGGTGCTCCTGGATGCGCAACACACATGAGTGCCTTCTTGCTGCACTACCTGCAACATGACCCTCGAATTGTGAGAATTAGAAATAATCCTGACTACTGGGTTGCCACACTGTTAGATCCCCGGTACAAAAGTAAATTTGCAGAAATTATTCCTGCCATAGAAAGGGATGCACGCATGCAGGAGTATCAGCAGAGACTGTTGCAGAATCTTACATGTGCTTTTCCACAAAATACCAGTGGTGCACGTAGTGAATCTCACAGTTCCAACTTGCCAACCGTGGTCTGTATGGAATTGTTCAATAAAGGGCCCAAAATTAAGATAACATAGATGGGAGAGGTCTCTATGAATAGGAATTCCTAAGTATTTGATACCATGTGAGGGCCAGGCAAAGGGAAAGTTGGACTGGATGGAATCCTATATGGATTTAGGGAGGGAGACATCGAGGGCCTCAGACTTCGCTGCATTGATTTTAAAATTTTACCATGTAACAAAGTGATCTATTTCAGCCATAACAGCAGGGATGGATATATGTGATTGAGTGATATATACTAGGACATCATCAGCAAATAGAGAGCACTTGTACTCGGTGCCTCCCACCTCAATCCACCTAATATTGGGGTTATGGCGAATTGATGAGAGCAGGTGCTCCGTCACTAGGATGTATAAGAGAGGGGATAGAGGACATCCCTGCCTTGTCCCATTGGTGATTGTGAAAGGTGATGAAAATGTTCTGACGCACCCCCTGGGCCTTGGGACACCCGGAGCCGGACTCTTTTTGGTGGATGCTGGTGGTTGTAGTCTCCGTGGCGGCGACCCGGTTCCGTGGCTCAGGGCGGTCAAACCAGTGGCGGAACTATTTATGTGGTTTTGATGTTTAAATGTCCGACTACGCCACCCGTGGATTGCGGTCAGAGTGAACCGCCGCTACAGGGCAGACCGCTAAGGCTGGTGTTGTGGGTGCAGCAGAGCGTAGCATAACTCCCCACGGGAGGAGTATAGCCTCAGGGCAGTGTATGCGGAGGATGGGGGTGATGGTGCAGGGCAGCAGCAGTAATGACACGGAGTCAGTGATGCAGTCCAGGGCCTTTACTCACAGTTCTTATTATCCAGACCACGTCTGCAGGTAACGGCTGCCCACGTCATACTGTGCTCACCAGGTGAGGGACTCAGACAACTCCCAGATAACTTTGGAGCGCTTCACAGGACCCCCTTTGTGTGTCCTTTGTCTGGCCTTTCTTACCAACCCTTCTGTCCGGCTGCCTCGGGCCTCCTCTTGGTAAACTTGGCGCCAGTTTCCCTGACCCTATGTGGTGCCTTCCTAGCGGGTGTAGCGAGGGGCTGCGCCACATAAAATGTCACAGCCTCCTGTTTCTAGCTGAGGGTCGTTTCCTGCCTCCACTAGTTTCGGGGACCGGTCTCCTCCTTTGGCCTGACCCCTCCACGCAGGTGGATTCGGGCGTGCGGTGGCGACTCGCCCGTCCGCACCCCTGGGATCCCTTCGTTCCTCGTTCCTGGAGCCTTCTCCGCTCCTCTTCCTTCCTTCTCCCTCTTCCAGGCCTGGGCCTCTGTTACTAGGCCCGCCTCCGGAGCAGAGCTCATGCAGAGCCCCTGCTCCCTGCCACTTCTGCTCAGACTTCTCTGCACTGAACTAAGATGGTGCCCACCTTTTATACTCCCTTCTCAATGCACCCAGGAACTGCTTCCTCCCTGCTCCTGCACTACAGGGTTCCCCTTCCTCAGTGTTCCCTCCCCCCACTCCAGCCAGGGACAGGGACTGTCGTGCCCATCTCAGGGGCATATTGGTCGCCCTGCCCCACGGCAATGTGGTGTAATGCATGCAGGTGTCAGGTCCTGATCCACACTACATCCTTACCTGAGAGTGAGATATCACACCTCTGGGTGAGGTGCAATACCTCTGTAGCAACCGAGCCCTCAGGGTGCTACAGTTCCATTTATCTTCAGCCTAGGTGACGTATTGCGATACAGGGCCGTGATTTTGGCTATAAAAGGGTCCCCTAGACCCCTACCCCAAGCTTTTTAAGAGAATCATATATGGCGTGCCAGGACACTCTATGGAATGCTTTCTCAGCATCCAACGAGAGTATCTAATTACAAATTTTTAACTGCATCTAGCCCAGGAAATACTTTGTGCCTAGTAGCAGTGTCTGCTAGTCAGCGGATTATCCCGGCTGTTAAGCAAGCTACACCACCTGTAGTTTGGACACTTAATTTTTTCAAAGGAAATGCTTCGGGACCACGGGATACTCAGTGAAGAGCATCAGGAGGCACCCCAAGGCATAGGGGCTGGGACTGGCAGTGGGATGCCTTGCGGTGGACAGCAGAGCTCGATCCTTATAAAAGCTTTTTAACTGCAGCAGCTTTAGTGGACGCTACTGGAGCTGGAATTACGCGGCTGCTGGCATGAGACTTGCCCTCCAATAGATCCTTGTAAATGGATTTAAAGTGTATTCATTCAAATTAGAGAGACAATTTAAATTAAAAAGCTTAGAGCTGCCTCCACCACAGGGGGGCTCGCTCGACCCACCAGCAGACAGGCACCAGTATTGGGAGAGGGGGGCTGGCCGTCAGGGTTCACCGCAGCTCTGGCACAAACCCGGCGACGCGGAGGTGGCACGGGCAGGAGCGGACTGAACGTGTCGGCTTCTCACTTTTTGGATTTTAGAAGGGCATGACATGCCTATATCTGTGTCTCCCCCTCCTTTTACTCCTCCACCTCTTTTCTTTTCGCATGACTATATGTACTTGTCACTTTTCCATGTGTTAGTTGTGTCTTCTGAGCAGTTTGTCAGCTTTTGGACACCTTTGAAGGTGTTTTCTATGTGTTTCTATGTGTTTTTGTTTGCCTGCCATTGGTTTTAACGGTGTTCGAAGGTGTTCGACGAACAGTTCGGCGAACACACGGGTGTTCGACGAACTGAACCGAACTCGAACACTACGGGGGTGGCTCAACACTACTCTGCAGTGCCACAGGCTGATCACCTCCATGCCACGCTGCATTGATGGAGTTATTGTTTCAAAAGGAGCCCCGACCAAGTATTGAGTGCATTTACTGAACATACATTTCAGTAGGCCAACATTTCGGATTTTAAAAAACATTTTTCAAGCTGTTGTAATAAAGTATTCTAATTTACTGAGATAATGACTTTTGTGTTTTCATTAGCTGTAAGCCATAATCATCAACATTAACAGAAATAAGCACTTGATATACATCACTCTGTTTGTAATGACTCTATATAATATATGAGTTTCACTTTTTGTATTGATGAACTGAAATAAATTAACTTTTTGATGATATTTTAATTAAGTGAGATGCGCCTGTATATGGCAGTCCCTGTCACACCCTTAAGCAGTTTAGAAAAATAATATTTAAACAGAATCAAATGCTGTGAAAGAAGATAAGAAGCACCACTCGTGTTGTATTATAACTGAGAACATGATGACTGTGACCTGATGGCTGCAGCAGGACTGAAGAGAATAGTTGTGTTTTTTGTCTATTGTTTCATTTTTTTAGGAGCTAGATAATGTAACATCCCTGGTGGCGTGCTTGCATGGTGCACCACCACCCACCATGCAAGACCGCAATCTTACCTGTCAGTCCATGCTGCACTCTTTGCTCCAGTACCTGCTATGTCCATGTCTCTTGTCTGATTGCTTAGGGCATCGGCGCAGCTTTCTGCTTGTTTCTTATAGCTACTGTGTGCACAGACCTAATGCGTCCCCAGCCTATTGCTGTGAGTCACTGGATACTTAAACCTCCTCCACCCAGTAGGAGGTGCCTGAGCAACACCTTCACTCAGTTTGTCTTTTGCAACTGAGTTGCCAGGTCCTGTCCTGTATCTAGTCTGTTCTGCCACCCTGGGGGCTGAGTACCCAGGTCTGTACCTCTGACTTTTAGTCTGTTCCCGCCACCCTGGGGGCTGAGTACCCAGGGCCGCTACCTGTACCTCTGACTTTTAGTCTGCTCCCGCCACCCTGGGGACTGAGTACCCAGGGCAACTACCTGTATCTCTGACTTCTAGTCTGTTTCCGCCACCCTGGGGGCTGAGTTCCCAGGCTCGTTCCTGTATCTTGTTCCTGGTTCAGTTCCTGTCAGAACAGTGTCCTAACCCGTTACTTGTTTCTCTCTATGTCCATACTTTCTTTTTTCCTGCAGAGTCCGAACCTGCACATAACTACAACTTGTTGTCTCTTTACTTCTGTTTGTGATTTTTGTGTCCACTCGCTACTTCATTGCAAGTACCTTGTGTGTATCTGGTTCTGCTTGTCCCCTTTCCTTGCCTCCGTATCTACCTTCTGTGTTCTAACCATCTTCCTGTATTTTCCAGTCTGTTCCATGTGAACAGAGCCCTGTCCTGTCTGCCTTCACCTTCTGCTCTGTTCTACTCTGCTTGTTCACCGCTCTGGCGGTTCCGCTCTTCCCGCTTGTTTACCGCACCTGCGGTTCTGTTCTGCTCTGCTTGTTCCCCGCCCCTGCGGTTTTCCTCCGCTCTGCTTGTTCACCGCACCTGCGGTTTTGCTTTGCTCTGCTCTGCTTGCTCACCGCACCTGCGGTTTTGCTCCGCTCTGCTTGTTCACCACTCCAGCAGTTTTGCTCCGCTCTGCTTGTTCACCGCACCTGTGGTTTTGCTCCGCTCTGCTTCTTCACCACTCCTGCGATTTTGCTCTGCTAGTCCACAGCACCTGCGGCTCTGTTCCTGTATCCCAGTCTGTACTGGTCCCTATCCAGCCTGCGTTCATATCTGCCAGTATCTACCTGTCTACATTCCAGCCTTGCCTGTCAGCTCCCGCCTGTCTGCATACAGCCGTGCCTGCCAGTACCCACCTGCCTTCATACCAGCCGTGCCTGCTAAGTACCCACCTGCCGTCATACCAGCCGTGCCTGCCAATACCGACTTGTCTGCATACCAGCCGAACCTGCCTGTTCCTGCATTCCCCCGGTGTGGGTCAACAGCTGTGACCGGGGTCTGACCTGGAGTAGCACCTGGTCCATCTGCTCAGTTCCTCCCTGGTTCATGGAGTCGACTGTGCCGCCGTGTGACCTTGGTCGGACCGAGTTGATGCTTAGTTACGCCCCTCCAGGCACTTCTCGGTTCATGGTCCAGTGTGATCAATAACCACGCTCACGCCAGTCAGTCCAGGCGTGAGCGTAACAGATAATCCCTTTAACTACAACTGCCAACTCCTTTTATTTTATGAAACAGGATTTTCAGTTTTCTGCCACTTGGGTGGATTTTCTATGTTAAATAGGATGGGGAATAAAACTGCTTTCTAATTTCGAACACAAATATTGGGGAGTATGTCTTTAATTGCTCTTCTACGAGGGATAACCCAGAATTTCAGATAATGAATACAGAATTATACATCAGAGCAAATAGAAAGTGAGGTCTGAGTCCATTGCCTAAATAGTAATACCTCAACGGCACCATAGTTATGAATGCACTTATGCCAGGCGGAGACAAGTACTGGATTTGAGCAGCATTTATCGCTGTATTGTTATTTTGTACATTACTTACACCCTGTACTATAACTACTCCTTTGGAAGTGCATTGAGCTTTAGGGTGCATTGCTGGAAAAGGGGAAAAAAAAAAAAAAAACTCTTTAAATCTCTTAGTTTGCGAGTGTGAACGAGCTGAGTGTGACCGGAGTGTAAGTGCAAACGAAAGTAAGTGTGTGACTTGTTTTTCAGTGACTTATGATTCAGGGACTTTGGAAGGGAGGACTTTGGACTGATTTGCGGTCTGTATTTTATTAATTCTTTACTTTTCTTTTTACTTAACATTCTGTCTATTGCAATCCCCATTAGGAAATGAACTCCATTTTTGACAATGCTATCCAGTGTACATCTTGCCACATGTATGCATTCCTTGAACAGCCGGTCGGGGTTGCTTACTGCTGCGCGAGATGTGTGCACATTGTGCGTTTGGAAGCCCAGGTATTGGATCTAAATGATCAGCTGGCAACACTGAGATCCATTGACAATATGGAAAGGAGTCTGCTGCTCACTGAGCAGCAGCTCACTGGGGTAGATGTAGGGGAGGGTGGTAGTCGGGAGCTGTAGGACTGTGAGGCCGCTAGTTGGGTGACAGTTAGAAGGGGGGGTAGAAGGAAGAGTGCCAGGGAGGCTAGTCCTGATCTGGCACACCCCAATAAGTTTGCAAAGTTGGCAGATGAGGGGAGTGACCGTACAGGGGTAGCACTGCTGCAGCAAGGCATGTCCCCTGAAAGCCGGAGGAGTGTCTGCTCCAGTAAAGAGGGAAATAAGAGAGCAGGGCAGACCAGGCAGGAGCTGGTAGTGGGGGACTCAATTATTAGGGGAACAGATAGGGCAATCTGTCACAAAGACAGGGATCGTCGAACAGTGTGCTGCCTACCTGGCGCTCGAGTCCAGCACATCTCTGATCGGGTTGACAGATTACTGGGAGGGGCTGGTGAGGACCCAGCGGTCATGGTGCACATTGGCACAAATGACAAAGTTAGAGGTAGGTGGAAGGTCCTTAAAGATGATTCCAGGGAATTAGGCTGCAAGCTGAAAGCAAGGACCTCCAAGGTGGTATTCTCTGAAATCCTACCGGTACCACGTGCCACGCCAGAGAGGCAACGGGAGATTAGGGAGATAAATAAGTGGCTCAAGAACTGGTGTAGGAAGGAGGGATTTGGGTTCCTGGAGAACTGGGCCGACTTCTCAGTTGGCTACAGACTCTACGCCAGGGACCGACTGCACCTCAATGGGGAGGGTGCAGCTGTGCTGGCGGAGAAAATGGCTAGAAGGTTGGAGGAGTGTTTAAACTAGGGATTGGGGGGGAGGGTATTAATTTTATAGGTGGGGAAGATAGTGCAGATAGTGACCTGGGCACAAATAAAGAAATTGGGGTGGGGTTAGAACAGTCAATAAAGTAAGAAGGAACAGAGGTACAGAGAGATACATAAAATGCATGCACACTAATGCCAGAAGCCTCACCAACAAAATGGAGGAATTAGAATTAATTTTGTTGGAAAATAATTATGACATGGTAGGGAAATCTGAGACTTGGCTGGACGAGAGCCATAACTGGGCAGTTAATTTACAGGGCTATAGTCTGTTCAGAAATGACCGTACAAACAAGTGAGGGGGGTGTGTGTTTATATGTAAAATCATCCTTAAAACCCGTCTTGCGGGAGGATATATGTGAATCTAATGAAAATGTAGAGTCCCTGTGGGTGGAGATAAGGGGAGGGGGAAAAAATAATAAATTACTGATAGGGGTTTGTTATAAGTCTCCAAATATAATGGAAGTAGCGGAGAATATCCTCGTAAAGCAAATAGATGAAGCAGCGACTCAAGGAAAAGTCATTATTATGGGAGACTTCAACTACCCTGAAATACATTGGGGGACAGAAACATGTAGTTCAAGCAAAGGTAATAGGTTTTTGACAACTATGAGAGACAATTACCTTTCACAACTGGTTCAGGTCCCAACAAGAAGGGGGGCACTGCTAGACCTAATATTAACCAATAGGCCAGACCACATATCAAATATACGAGTTGGGGGTCACTTGTTTAATAGTGATCACAAAATAATACGTTTTCACGTAACCTTTAATAAGATGAGCAGTAGAGGGGTTACAAGGACACTAAACTTCAGGAAGGCAAATTTCCAATGGTTGAGAGATGATCTTAGTGCAATAAACTGGGACGATATCCTGAGACATAAAGCTACACAAAGCAAATGGGAGACACTTATTAACATCCTGAATAGGACCTGTGCACAATATATACCCTTTGGGAATAAACATGCTAGAAATAGGAGGAAACCTCTATGGCTAAATAGAGCTGTAAGGGGCGCAATAAGTGACAAAAAGAAAGCATTTAGAGAACTAAAGAAAGTAGGTAGTGATGAGGCATTAAATAAAAATAGAAAATTAAATAAATTCTGTAAAAAAAAAATCAAGGCAGCAAAGATTGAGGCAGAGAGAATCATTGCCAGAGAAAGTAAAAATAACCCCGAAATATTCTTTAACTACATAAATAGTAAAAAACTAAAAAATGATAGTGTTGGCCCCCTTAAAAATAGTCTGGGTGAAATGGTGCATGAGGATGAGGAAAAAGCCAATATGCTAAATGATTTTTTTTCAACCGTATTTACACAAGAAAATCGCATGACAGAAAACATGATTAGTGATACCAAAAATTCTCCATTAGATGTCACCTGCTTAACCCAGCAGGAAGTATGGCGGTGTCTAAAAATCACTAAAGTTGACAAATCCCCGGGCCCGGATGGGATACTCCCGCGAGTACTGCAGGAATTTAGTAACGTCATAGATAGACCATTATTTTTAATCTTTAAAGTTTCCATAATAACAGGCTCTGTACCACACGACTGGCGTATAGCAAATGTGGTGCCAATATTCAAAAAGGGGACAAAAACTGAACTTGGAAATTATAGGCCAGTAAGCTTAACCTCTATTGTGGGTAAAATCCTGGAGGGTTTCCTGAGAGATGCTATACTAGAGTATCTGAAGAAGAATAACCTCATGACTAGTGTTGAGCATTCCGATACTGAAATATCGGGTATCGGCCGATATTCGCGGTATCGGAATTCCGATACTTAATTCCGATACTATTGCAATATCGTATACCGGAATCGGAAGTTCCCATAATGCAATGAGACATTTTCATTTTATTCAGCCAATGAGGATCCTAAGAAGTGTGGGCACATCCTGTTAGGCATGTAGGCATCTTAACTAATGGCATGGCTGTGATTGGCTGCTGAAATGATGTCATGATGCACTATAAAAGCCACCGCCGCCATTTTGAGCTCACTCTGCTGTGAATTCAGTTAGGGATAGGACGCTGTTGTTCTGAGGGACAGTTTTAGCTACCTATTTGCTCTATACTGCTTTACCCAAGCTACTTTCTAAATCACTGTGCCTTGCAGTGCTAGTGCACAGTTCCCTGTGCTGTTCACCGCTATCTGCAAGGTCTGTGTGTGTGAGTGCAGCTCACCCTGTAGTGTGTGCTTCAGCCAAGTCTGGTTGTAGTGCACTCAGTGTGTGTCACTGCCTCATACATTGTCCTTTTTTGCCAATTCATAATTTTTCCTGATATCTCCTATTAGTGTGGTGGTTCCATCTGTATTCAGCTAAATTGGTTCCAAACACACTATATAGGAGTAGATAGAGAAATTTTTTTCCGTCTTGCAGCACTAGTGCACAGTGCTCTGCATCTGTACTGTTCACCGCTGTCTGCAAGGTCTGGTGTGTGAGTGCAGCTCACCCTGTAGTGTGTGCTTCAACCCCGTCTGGTTGTAGTGCACTCAGTGTGTGTCACTGCCTCATACATTGTCCTTTATTGCCAATTCATAATTTTTCCTGATATCTCCTATTAGTGTGGTGGTTCCATCTGTATTCAGCTAAATTGGTTCCAAACACACTATATAGGAGTAGATAGAGAATTTTTTTTCCGTCTTGCAGCACTAGTGCACAGTGCTCTGCATCTGTACTGTTCACCGCTGTCTGCAAGGTCTGGTGTGTGAGTGCAGCTCACCCTGTAGTGTGTGCTTCAACCCCGTCTGGTTGTAGTGCACTCAGTGTGTGTCACTGCCTCATACATTGTCCTTTATTGCCAATTCATAATTTTTCCTGATATCTCCTATTAGTGTGGTGGTTCCATCCATATTCAGCTAAATTGATTCCAAACACACTATATAGGAGTAGATAGAGGAGCCTTTCTGCAGCATTGGGCCCTGCAGCCCCAGCCAGATTAGTATTAGCCTATTTTTTGCAGCCTCATCTATTGCATTGTAGGTTACCTTCCTACATTGTAATAGCTACAAAAAGTTTGTGATACTATCGTTATTACATCTTTAGGCACATCCAGTGTCTTTTTGTGACAAAAAAAACCTAAATAAAGTTCACCAAACACTCCACTTTACAGTTGTGTAGGCCACATTAGCTCATATTAAAGTCTAGTCCACACTTTATAAAATTAGTGTTTCTTATACCTGTTAGCAGCTGTTCAGGAATAAGCACACTAAGCCCTTAGTACTTTTCTGCCTATCTTTATCAGTCTACCAAGATGAAGAAGGCAGGGAGTAAGGCATGTGGTCGTGGTCGTGGGCGTGGGCGTGGAGTTTCTGCAGGGAGAGGACGTGAGGATTCTGTGCCTGCAGGGAGAGGACGTGGGGATTCTGTGCCTGCTGCGGGCACCAGTGACTCAGCATCCCCCAGTTTTACCAGGGAACAGTCCTTTATGCGCAGCTTTGTAGGAGCTAGCCGTACCCCACTGCTGCGCGAGGACCAAATTGAAGCCGTTGTCGGATGGATGGCAGCTAACGCATCGACTTCAATTAGTTCCAGATCCTCTCAGGTCCTGAGCACTGAAGAGCACCCATCTGTCTCTTCACCACCTGCCAAATTGCCCAGGCAGTCAGAGAGCCCTGGACAGGAGCCATCTCTACTTCTGTTCTCTGAATCTCTTGGCTTGGAAAGAGGGGGCCAGCCAAGCAGAATTCGAGAATTTGAAGAAGAGGTAGTATGCAGTGATGCGCAACCGTTTTGTCTCTCTGAATCTGAAGAGGCGGGTGGGCCAGTGCCTATGGTCAGCAGCACACCTCAGTACGCATCTGATGATGAGACTCAGGTGCCACTTTCTGGTGCGTACTGTGCTGTCGAGACTACCCAGGAGAAGCAGTTGTTTGAAGAGGGTGGTGTAGATGATGAGGTCCTTGACCCATCATGGCGTGAGGGACAGGAA
Organism: Phyllobates terribilis; assembly: GCF_046119375.1. Taxonomy (NCBI): domain Eukaryota; kingdom Metazoa; phylum Chordata; class Amphibia; order Anura; family Dendrobatidae; genus Phyllobates; species Phyllobates terribilis. The sequence goes on from NW_027362773.1 coordinate 52,065,891, forward strand.
GGTGGTGGGAGCAGCTCTGAGGAAGAGATTCCCCGAACGGCCCAAAAAGGAGGGAGAGGGAGGGGGCAGACTTGGTTGCCTGTAGCCTCCACTTCGGCACCCATTAGGAGCATGGCTCTTCCAAAATCCAAAGCGGGCGCTCCCAAGACTTGCAGTGCCTGGTCCTTTTTTGACACAGTTGCAGATGACATTTGCTTTGTCAAATGCAAGCTGTGTAATCAGAAGGTGAAAAGAGGGAAAAGTGTCAGCAACCTCAATACCACAAATATGTGGAAACATGTGCGGACCAAGCACGTGGTGGAGTTACACAAACACACTGAAGACCTAGGCCAACCTACAGCGCCACCTACCACCTCTTCAGCTCGTGTTGTAGCCTCTTCCTCCAGCTCACACACAGCTGGTTCGGCTTCCTCACAGGATCGCCATGGAAGAATCTCTGGCACTGTTGTACAGAGACACAGTGTAATTCCACCCACAGCACCACTTTCCCAGTCATCCTCACACTCCCAGGCCAGTCTACAGCCATCGTTAGCACAGGCATGGGAGAAAAGGTGCCCATACTCGGCAAACCACCCCCGAGCACAGGCTCTGAATGCTGGCATTGCTAAACTTCTGGCCCTTGAAATGCTATCATTCAGGCTGGTGGAGACTGACACATTCCGTAACTTTATGGCATTGGCAGTCCCACAATACAACGTGCCCAGCCGCTTTTATTTCAGCAGGCAAGCCGTCCCTGCCCTGCAACATCATGTGGAGGGAAAAATTAAACATGCGCTACAAAACGCCGTCAGTAGCAAGGTCCACCTGACCACTGATGCGTGGACCAGTAAGCATGGACAGGGACGATACCTTTCCCTCACTGCCCATTGGGTAAATGTTGTGGAGCCGGGTACAGATCTTGAGAGTGGCGCTGTACGTGTTCTGCCAACTCCAAGGATTGCAGGAATCCAGTCTGTACACATTGACTCCTCCTCATACTCCAGTTCCTCTGAATCAGCGCTGCAGGAGCCGTCACGGTCTACCTCCACATCGACCCGTGAACGGTTACCTGTTATGATGACCGATATGAGCACAGCCGTGGCCAAACGTCAACAGGCCGTATTAAAATTAATTTCTTTGGGGAATCGAAGCCACACAGCGCAGGAGCTCTGGAATGCCATCAAGCAGCAGAGTGACGTGTGGTTTGTGCCAGCGAATCTCCAGCCAGGCATGGTAGTGTGTGACAATGGCCGAAATCTGGTGGCAGCTCTGGGCCTAGGCAACCTCACTCACATCCCATGTCTGGCACATGTGCTCAACTTGGTCGTGCAGAGTTTTTTGAGGGACTATCCGGATCTTGATGCACTGCTTCACAAGGTCCGCATAGAGTGCGCTCACTTGCGGCGTTCCAGCAATGCAAGATCACGCATTGCAGCTCTGCAGCGCCGATTATGTCTTCCGGAACATCGCATCATATGTGACCTACCCACCAGGTGGAATTCAACGTTACATATGTTGGAGAGGTTGTGTGAGCAGCAGGCAGCAGTAATGGAGTACCAGCTGCAGCAGGCGCAAACAAGTCGCAGTGCGCGCCGTTCACACTTCACCACCACTGAGTGGGCCTCTATGAAGGACATTTGCCACGTTTTGCGTGCCTTCGATTATTCCACGCGGATGGCGAGTGCAGATGATGCACTAGTCAGCATGACTATCCCCCTTATCTGCCTGCTTGAAAAAACACTGCAAGCACTAAGGGACGAGGTTTTGGAAGAGGTGGAGGATGAGGAGTCACAAATGCCATCTGCTTCTCTACAGTCTGCGCAATGTGGTTCCTCACAAAGGCCTAGGCAGGGGACACTTTGTGAGGAGGATGAGGAGGAGTCAATGGATGAGGAAGACATCTGTCCAGAGGAGGGAGGTACACAATGCTCTAGTAGTCAGTATCTAGAGCGAGGGTGGGGTGATGCAGAGCAGGCAGAGATCACGCCTCAAGCAGGGGACAGCGTTTCTTGGCCAGTTGGCAGTCTGCAGCACATGGTTGATTTCATGCTGCAGTGCCTCAGAAACGACCGCCGCATCGCCCACATTCTCAACACGGCTGATTATTGGGTGTCCACCCTCCTAGATCCTCGCTACCGGGACAACTTACAAAGCCTCATAACACCATTGAACCGGGAGCGTAAAATGCGGGAGTACCAAGACGCACTGGTGCATTCCATCATGTTCTCCATTCCAACCGAGAGCAGTGCTGCTAGTGCTTTACAAAGCAGCTCAGTGCGTCGAGGCAGTGGAGGAAGCTCTGCACAAAGAGGGAGCAGAAGCAGCGCCTCAGCACAAGGCAAGACCAGTATGGCCGAAATGTGGCAAAGTTTTGTGTCCCCGCCGGCACAAATGTCTACACCATCACAGACAGCTCCAGTCAGCAGGAGGCAACGTTTCCGTCAGATGGTGACAGACTACATGTCTTGCCCTCTTAGTGTACTCCCAGACGGCTCTTCTCCCTTCAAGTTTTGGGTCTGTAAGCTGGATACATGGCCAGAGCTTAGTCAGTATGCACTGGAGGTGCTAGCTTGCCCTGCTGCTAGTGTATTATCGGAACGCGTCTTTAGTGCCGCAGGTGGTGTACTAACAGACCGTCGCATGCGACTATCCTCCGATAACGTTGACCGGCTTACTTTTCTCAAAATGAACAAGGCCTGGATCTCTCATGAATTTGCCAGTCCTCTTCCAGAATAAATAATTGGTTGGCAACAGTATCCAGGTCTCCTGTTCTGTTCATGTTTCTACCACCTGAACTGTAATCCCTGAGCTCCAACACCGCCAGTTGGCGCTCGGAAGTGCCGTCTGCACAGTCAACACTTGCTGCCGTGTTATTGGGGTTCAGTAACGTCAGCTGTTCTCCTGCTGTGCGGACGGCAATTTCTCCTGATTTGTCCACATCCACTGTACTACACATTTTAAAGTTGCTCCAATTACTCCTCTGGCTCCTCTGTTTTCATTCTTATCCCTGGGCTCCAGCACCGCCAGTTGGCGCTCGGAAGTGCTGTCTGCACAGTCAACACTTGCTACCATGTTATTGGGGTTCAGTAACGTCAGCTGTTCCCCTGCTGTGCGGACGACAATTTCTCCTGCTCTGTCCACATTCTCACTACTACAGATTTTAAAGTTGCTCCAATTACACCTCTGGCTCCTCTGTTTTCAGTATTATCCCTGAGCTCCAACACCGCCAGTTGGCGCACGGAAGTGCCGTCTGCACAGTCAACACTTGCTGCCGTGTTATTGGGGTTCAGTAACGTCAGCTGTTCTCCTGCTGTGCGGACGGCAATTTCTCCTGCTTTGTCCAAATCCACTGTACTACACATTTTAAAGTTGCTCGAATTACACCTCTGGCTCCTCTGTTTTCATTCTTATCCCTGGGCTCCAGCACCGCCAGTTGGCGCTCGGAAGTGCCGTCTGCACAGTCAACACTTGCTGCCGTGTTATTGGGGTTCAGTAACGTCAGCTGTTCCCCTGCTGTGCGGACGGCAATTTCTCCTGCTCTGTCCACATTCTCACTACTACAGATTTTAAAGTTGCTCCAATTACACCTCTGGCTCCTCTGTTTTCATTCTTATCCCTGGGCTCCAGCACCGCCAGTTGGTGCTCGGAAGTGCTGTCTGCACAGTCAACACTTGCTACCATGTTATTGGGGTTCAGTAACGTCAGCTGTTCCCCTGCTGTGCGGACGGCAATTTCTCCTGCTCTGTCCACATTCTCACTACTACAGATTTTAAAGTTGCTCCAATTACACCTCTGGCTCCTCTGTTTTCATTCTTATCCCTGGGCTCCAGCACCGCCAGTTGGCGCTCGGAAGTGCTGTCTGCACAGTCAACACTTGCTACCATGTTATTGGGGTTCAGTAACGTCAGCTGTTCCCCTGCTGTGCGGACGGCAATTTCTCCTGCTCTGTCCACATTCTCACTACTACAGATTTTAAAGTTGCTCCAATTACACCTCTGGCTCCTCTGTTTTCATTCTTATCCCTGGGCTCCAGCACCGCCAGTTGGCGCTCGGAAGTGCCGTCTGCACAGTCAACACTTGCTGCCGTGTTATTGGGGTTCAGTAACGTCAGCTGTTCTCCTGCTGTGCGGACGGCAATTTCTCCTGATTTGTCCACATCCACTGTACTACACATTTTAAAGTTGCTCCAATTACTCCTCTGGCTCCTCTGTTTTCATTCTTATCCCTGGGCTCCAGCACCGCCAGTTGGCGCTCGGAAGTGCTGTCTGCACAGTCAACACTTGCTACCATGTTATTGGGGTTCAGTAACGTCAGCTGTTCCCCTGCTGTGCGGACGGCAATTTCTCCTGCTCTGTCCACATTCTCACTACTACAGATTTTAAAGTTGCTCCAATTACACCTCTGGCTCCTCTGTTTTCAGTATTATCCCTGAGCTCCAACACCGCCAGTTGGCGCACGGAAGTGCCGTCTGCACAGTCAACACTTGCTGCCGTGTTATTGGGGTTCAGTAACGTCAGCTGTTCTCCTGCTGTGCGGACGGCAATTTCTCCTGCTTTGTCCAAATCCACTGTACTACACATTTTAAAGTTGCTCGAATTACACCTCTGGCTCCTCTGTTTTCATTCTTATCCCTGGGCTCCAGCACCGCCAGTTGGCGCTCGGAAGTGCCGTCTGCACAGTCAACACTTGCTGCCGTGTTATTGGGGTTCAGTAACGTCAGCTGTTCCCCTGCTGTGCGGACGGCAATTTCTCCTGCTCTGTCCACATTCTCACTACTACAGATTTTAAAGTTGCTCCAATTACACCTCTGGCTCCTCTGTTTTCATTCTTATCCCTGGGCTCCAGCACCGCCAGTTGGCGCTCGGAAGTGCTGTCTGCACAGTCAACACTTGCTACCATGTTATTGGGGTTCAGTAACGTCAGCTGTTCCCCTGCTGTGCGGACGGCAATTTCTCCTGCTCTGTCCACATTCTCACTACTACAGATTTTAAAGTTGCTCCAATTACACCTCTGGCTCCTCTGTTTTCATTCTTATCCCTGGGCTCCAGCACCGCCAGTTGGCGCTCGGAAGTGCTGTCTGCACAGTCAACACTTGCTACCATGTTATTGGGGTTCAGTAACGTCAGCTGTTCCCCTGCTGTGCGGACGGCAATTTCTCCTGCTCTGTCCACATTCTCACTACTACAGATTTTAAAGTTGCTCCAATTACACCTCTGGCTCCTCTGTTTTCATTCTTATCCCTGGGCTCCAGCACCGCCAGTTGGCGCTCGGAAGTGCCGTCTGCACAGTCAACACTTGCTGCCGTGTTATTGGGGTTCGGTAACGTCAGCTGTTCCCCTGCTGTGTTCACGGCAATTTCTCCTGCTCTGTCCATATTCACTGTGCTACTTATTTAAAACTTGCTCCAATTACACCTCTGGCTCCTCCGTTTTTAGTATTTACCCTGGGCTCCAATACCGCTAGTTGCTGCTCAGAAGTGCCGTCTGCACAGTCAACGCTTGCTCCAGTGTTATTGGGATTCATTAACGTCAGCTGATCCCCAGCTGTGTGTCCGGCAAATTCTCCTGCTTTGTCCACATCCACTGTAGTACGGATTTAAAACCTCCTCCAAATACACCTCTGGCTCTTCTGTTTTTAGTATTTACCCTGGGCTCCAGCACCGCCAGCTGGTTCTCGGCAGTTCCATTGGCTCTTGTACCTTCTGCTACCCATCCGGGTTCCAGTACCGTCAGCTGGTTCTCGGCAGTGTCTTTGGCACGTGTACTCCCTCCTGCCCAGCCTGGTTCCAGCACGCCAGCTGTTTCCGGGTAGTGTCAACGTCACTTTGCCTCCAATGCGTTGTCCTGTCGTGTTGCGGTCGGGTTAGCCGACTCTATGGTGCCTGCAGTTTAGGTGACTCCTATGTGGGCTGCGGGATCTGGCAATGAAGGCTGGTTCCATAGTGCCAATAGGACAAGCACCCTCTGTAGGACTGTGGGTTTTGGTAACTGCGGCCGGCTCGCGGCCTTGAACTTTTTTTTTACATGGGTACCTTCTGCTACCCATCCGGGTTCCAGTACCGTCAGCTGGTTCTCGGCAGTGCCTTTGGATTAGGTGCCTCCTTCTCGGTATCCAAGTTCCACCAACGTCTGCTGGTCCTTGGTAGTGCTTTCTGGCACAGGTACCTCCTGCTTAGTAACCGAGTTCCAGTAACATCAGCTGGTCCTCGGTAGTTCCATTGGCTCTTGTACCTTCTGCTACCCATCCGGGTTCCAGTAACATCAGCTGGTCCTCGGTAGTTCCATTGGCTCTTGTACCTTCTGCTACCCATCCGGGTTCCAGTACCGTCAGCTGGTTCTCGGCAGTGCCTTTGGATTAGGTGCCTCCTTCTCGGTATCCAAGTTCCACCAACGTCTGCTGGTCCTTGGTAGTGCTTTCTGGCACAGGTACCTCCTGCTTAGTAACCGAGTTCCAGTAACATCAGCTGGTCCTCGGTAGTTCCATTGGCTCTTGTACCTTCTGCTATCCATCCGGGTTCCAGTACCGTCAGCTGGTCCTCGGTAGTTCCTCAGCTTTCTTGTACCTTCTGCTACATTTCCAAGTTCAAGCTTTTTGAAATGGTTCTTGGTAATCACTCTGGATCTCCCTGACGAGGACCCTGAAGACGAGGACCCTGAAGACCAACCCTAAGAAGACGAGGACCCCGAAGACAATGACCCTGAAGACGAGGACCCTGAAGACCACCCCGAAGAAGACGAGGACCCTGAAGACCACCCCGAAGAAGACGAGGACCCTGAAGACCACCCCGAAGAAGACGAGGACCCCGAAGACGAGGACCCAGAAGACCAACCCGAAGAAGACGAGGACCCCGAAGACGAGGACCCCCGAAGACGACGACCCTGAAGACCACCCCGAAGAAGACCAAGAAGATGACCCTGAAGAAGTTGACCAAGAAGACAAAGAAGAGAAGACAAGCACCAAGATACAGAAAAACAAGAGACAGAAAACCAAGAAGCAGAAATACAAGAAGCTGCAGAACAAAAAGCGGAAGAACATTAAGCATAAGACTAAAAATCAGAGCAAAAGATAATATCTAAATTATAAGCAGAAGATGACTAAGCAGTGTATGGGGGTGAGTCCGTTCCTCCTCGTGGTGCCCCTGGAAAAGACCTGCTGCTGCAGGCCAAACTGAACGCGGACAAATCCTGTTGTAAATCTTTTGTGACGGGCAGAACGAAAGGTGTAATGTCCAACCTTTTATAGATAACAACTACAGGAATGCCTGTCACAAATAAGAATATGATGAAGAAGAAGAATATGAAGAAGATGAAGAAGTAGAATATGAAGAATGTAAAAAAAAGAATAATACGAAGAAGGTGAAGAAGAAGAAGGTGAAGAAGAAGTGGATGAAAAAGATGCTGAGGATGATGAAGGAGAAAGTGTGGGAGAAGTAAAAAAGAAGGTGAAGAGCATGGAAGTAGTGAAACATAAATATCTGACAAAATATAAAAATACTTAACATAGTTAATATTTCCGTAACTCAGAACATAATAAAAAAATATTAATTCCTGCTATTCCATTTGACTGGGCTAAACCTCTATGCCTTTATTGTCTCCCCCACCTCCCCCAATACATTCTACATTATTCTTAGTTGTTTTCCTTCATGTAGAAATAACCTACAAGGAAAGAAAGGGTTTATTTTAATTCCGATATTTATGTCCCATTGACTTGCATTGGTTTCCGGTATCGGAATCGGCGATATCCGATACTTTTTCGGTATCGGTCCGATCCAATCCGATCCGATATTTCCCGATATCGGAAGGTATCGCTCAACACTACTCATGACCCAATATCAACATGGGTTTACCAGGGACAGATCCTGTCAAACTAATCTGATCAGTTTTTATGAGGAGGCAAGTTCTGGACTGGACCAAGGAAATGCAGTGGATGTTGTGTATATGGACTTTTCAAAAGCTTTTGATACGGTTCCACACAAAAGGTTTATACATAAAATGAGAAAATGGGGATAGGGGAAAATATATATATGTGGGTTAAGAATTGGCTCAGTGATAGGAAGCAAAGGGTGGTTATTAATGGAAAACACTCAGACTGGGTTTCAGTTAACAGTGGGGTACCAGAGGTGTCAGTATAGGGCCCCCTTCTTTTTATCATATTTATTAATGACCTTGTAGGGGGCATACAGAGTAATATTTCAATATTTGCAGATGACACTAAACTCTGCAGGGTAATCAATACAGAGGAGGACAATTTTATATTACAGGAGGATCTATGTAAACTAGAAGCTTGGGCTGATAAATGGCAAATGAGCTTTAATGGGGCTAAATGTAAGGTAATGCACTTGGGCAGAGGAAATAAAATGTATAATTATATGCTTAATTGTAAAACACTGGGCAAAACTGTAACTGAAAAAAACCTGGGTGTATTGGTGGACGATAAGCTCACGTTTAGTGGCCAGTGTCAGGCAGCTGCTGCAAAGGCAAATAAAATAATGGGATGCATTAAAAGAGGCATAGATGCTCATGAGGAGAACATAATTTTACCTCTATACAAGTCATTAGTGCGACAACACTTAGAATACTGTGTACAGTTTTGGTCTCCGGTGTATAAGAAAGACATAGCTGAATGAGAGAGGGTGCAGAGAAGAGCGACCAAGGTTATCAGAGGACTGGGGGGGTCTGCAATACCAAGGCAGGTTATTACACTTGGGATTATTTACTGTGGAAAAAAGAAGGCTTAGGGGTGATCTTATTACTATGTACAAGTATATGAGGGGACAGTACAAAGACCTTTCTACTGATCTTTTTACTTTGAGGCCTGAGATGGGGACAAAGGGGCATCTTCTACATCTGGAGGAAAGAAGGTTTAATCATAATCACAGACGGGGATTCTTTACTGTAAGAGCAGTGAGACTATGGAACTCTCTGCCGAATGATGTTGTAATGAGTGATTCACTATTAAAATTTAAGAAGGGCATGGATGCCTTTCTTGAAAAGTATAATATTACAGGTTATATATACTAGATTCCTTGATAGGGCGTTGATCCAGGGAACTAGTCTGATTGTCGTATGGAGTCGGGAAGGAATTTTTTTCCCCAATGTGGAGCTTAGTGTTTGCCACATGGGTTTTTTTGCCTACCTCTGGATCAACATGTTAGGCTATGGGTTGAACTAGATGGACTTAGTCTTCCTTCAACCTTAAAAACTATTTTACTATGTTACTATAATAACTGTAATGCACTTGATGCAGAAGTTGTGGCCCCCTCCTGGCCAAGAATTTTAGGCACTCATCCTACACCCAACTAATCAGCCGACTGCTGTATAGTTACTCCTCTCTCTTTTGCAAATTCACTGTTGATTTTAGTTAATATATTCAAATAAAAATGGCAGAAAGATAATTTGTTCCTGAACATTATTTTATTCAATTTTTCTCACCATGGGCAATAAAAGTCTGTTAATTCACGCTTCCACATCTCACAACATCACCTATTGGGAGAATCTCTATTCCACCGGGCCAGGCACATCTAGGAAGTGGTGGGATTCGGCAGATTCTCACCGATTCGGGGGAACCTATTTTTCAATTTGTTCCATGAACCAGCAAGAAGAAGCATCCTAATCCATTTCTGCTTGCCTGCAATCTCCAACTGAATGTGCATCCAAAGTCGCACATTCAGATGAAATGTATTGCGGTACAGAAAGCCACTGGCTTCCTGCATTGCAATTGTTAACAGCCGCCAGCCTATTAGAGTCCGGCAGCTGATGTTGGTGCGCATGTTGCCAGTGTATAATGTCACTGCCATGCGCTTGCCCATAGCATGGAAAGAGGACGTTGCTGAACAACAGACAGGTAAAAAGAATCTTTTTTTTTATTTTGTTAAAGAAAAGCAGCAATAATGGCCCATTAGAGGATGGGAAAATATTTGGGGCCATTACAGGATAGGAGAACCTTATGGGGCCATTACAAGATAGGGCTATTACTGGATGGGTCTAGCATCAGGGACATTATTATAGGAAGGGGCCAGGATGAGGGACATTATTACAGGAAAGGGGACATTATTACAGGAAGGGGCCAAGAAGGGGGACAATATTAAAAGAAAGGACCAGGAAGTAGGACATTTTTACAAGAAGGGGCCAGGAAGGAGAAAATTAAAACAGGAACGGGCCAGGTAAGGGGAATAAATTACAGGAGGAAGTCAGGAAGGGGGGCATTATTATAGAAGGGGGACATAATTACAGGAAGGTGCCAAGGAGAGGGACATAATTACTGTTTGGTTGTCATATTGAGAAACATACATTATTAGTTAATTGTGGCAAGTGGGGGACATAATTACTGTAGTGGCCAAGTAGGGAACACTATTACTGCTGTAAAATACTTAACTTTTGAGGTTGCTGTTTTCAATGTGGGGGTCCTTTCACTGTGCGGGGCAACACTGTCACTTTTTTTCTTCATCTGGTGAAGTGTAGAAGTCAGAGAAAAAGTGGGGAATGTGCTCTAGAAGTAATCAGCTATAGATGACTATGTGCTTTTTTTCTGCATAAACAAGTCCTTGCTGTAAGAAGCGATAGCATGTTGCACGTAATGAATAGGAAAACCAAAGAAAAAGGACTTCAACTAGAGATGTTACTGGTAAGTCACTGTATTTAATGTACACTTACATTATATATACTATTTAGCATAAACAGAGCTCCTGCGTATAATGTCACCAGTAGGGATGAGAGGACCTGTGGAAGTCCAGGTTCTGGTACCCTACTCAAACTTTTTTACAAAGTTTGGTTTGGATATCAGAGCTTTACCCGAACTTGAACCAGAACCCGAACCCCATTGAAAACAATAAGTACCCAAACTTTTGATCTGGAAAAATTCTCTCTCTCTCTTCCTGGACTTGCCCGGAACTCCAAACATTGCAACTAACTTCCATGGGAAGACCGTGTTCGGCGCTTACCACTGGACATTAACTGTCCAATATAAACTCAAAACTTTTCAGTTCGGGTTTGCTCATCTCTAGTCACTGGTGTTATCTGTATTCTATACACTATATACAGAGCCCCTGTGTTTAATGTCAATGATGATCACTGTTTTACTGTACACTCACATTATATAGGGAGCTCCTGTGTATAATGTCACTGGTGATCCCTTTTTACCTGTACACTCACACTATATACAGAGCTCTTGTGAATAATGTCACTGGTGATCACTGTATTACTGTACACTCACACTATATACAGAGCGCCTGTGTATAATGTCACTGGTGATCACTGTATTACCTGTACACTATACACTATATATAAATCTCCTGTGTATATTATCACTGGTGACCCTTGTATTGCCTGTACACTGAAACTATACACAGAGCTCCTGCGTATAATGTCACTGGTAATCACTGTATTACCTGTACACTATACACTATACACAGAGCTCCTGTGTATAATGGCACTGATGGTAATATTAGTATTATTAGTATTGTGTTTTTTATTAATGATCAGTATTATAATGTGTAACATTCCTGGCGGCGTGCTGGCATGGCTTACCACCTCCCACCATGCAAGACCGCCATCTTACCTATCAATCCAGGCTGCACACTTTTCTCCAGTACCTGCTGTGTCTCTTGTCTGATTGCTTAGGGCGGCGGCACGGCTACTGCCTGATTCTTATAGTTACTGTGTGCACACTCCTAATGCCTCCAGAGCTTATTGCTGTGAGTCACTGGATACTTAAACTCCCTCCACCCAGTAGGGAGTGCCTGAGCAACACTTTTATTCAGTGTGTTCTGTGCAACTGAGTTGCCAAGTCCTGTCCTGTATCTTGTCTGTTTCCAGGGGCAGTATACCCAGGCCGGTTACCTGTATCTGTGACTTCTAGTCTGTCTCCGCCACCCTGGGGGCTGAGTTCCCAGGCTTGTTCCTGTATTTTATTCCTGCTTCAGTTCCTCTCTGAACTGTATCCTAGCCCATTACCTATTTCTCTCTATGTCCGAACCTTCCCTTTTTCTGCAGTGTCTGAACCTGCACCTAACTCCAACTTGTTGTCTCTGAACTTCTGTTTGTGAGTTTTGTGTACACTCGCTACTTCTTTGTAAGTACCTTGTGTGTATCTGGTTCTGATTGTTCACCGCACCTGCGGTTTCGCTCTGCCCTGCTTGTTCACCGCACCTGCGGTTTCGCTCTGCTTTGCTTGTTCACCGCACCTGCGGTTTCGCTCTCCTCTGCTTGTTCACCGCACCTGCGGTTTCGCTCTGCTCTGCTTGTTCACCGCACCTGCGGTTTCACTCTGCTTGTTCACCGCACCTGCGGTTTTGCTCTGCTCTGCTTGTTCACCGCACCTGCGGTTTCGCTCTGCGCAGCTTGTCCACCGCACCTGCGGTTTCACTCTGCTTGTTCACCGCACCTGCGGTTTTGCTCTGCTCTGCTTGTTCACCGCACCTGCGGTTTCGCTCTGCGCAGCTTGTCCACCGCACCTGCAGGCTTTGCTCTGCTCTGCTTGTCTACCGCACCTGCGGGTTTTGCTCTGCTTGTCTACCGCATATGCGGGTTTGCTTTGCTTTGCTTGTCTACCGCATCTGCGGGTTTTGCTCTGCTCTGCTTGTCTACCACATCTGCGGGTTTTGCTCTGCTCTACTTATCTACCACATCTGTGGGTTTTGCTTTGCTCTGCTTGTCTACCGCACCTGCGGGTTTTGCTCTGCTCTGCTTGTCTACCGCACCAGCGGGTTTTGCTCGGCTCTGCTTGTCTACTGCACCTGCGGGTTTTGCTTTGCTCTGCTTGTCTACCGCACCTGCGGGTTTTGCTCTGCTCTGCTTGTCTATCGCATCTGTGGGTTTCGCTCTGCTTGTCTACCGCATCTGTGGGTTTTGCTCTGCTCTGCTCATCTACCACACCTGCGGGTTTTGCTCTGCTCTTGTGTCCCAGTCTTTACTGGTCCCTATCCTGCCTGCGTTCCTACCTGCCAGTACCCGTCTGTCTGCATACCAGCTGTGCCTGCCAATACCCACCTGTTTGCATACCAGCCATGCCTGCCAGTACCCACCTGTCTGTATGCCAGCCGAACCTGCCTGTTCCTGCATTTTCCGATGTGGGTCAACAGCTGAGACCGGGGTCTGACCTGGAGTAGCACCTGGTCCCTTTGCTCGGTTCCTCCCTGGTTCACGGAGTCGACTGAGCCGCTGTGTGACCTTGGTCGGACCGAGTTGATACTTAGTTATGCCCCTCCAGGCACTCCTCGGTTCATGGTCCAGTGTAATCACTAACCAAACTCACGCCAGTCAGTCCAGGCGTGAGCGTAACATAATGTTTGATGACTGTGGTGGTAATATATGATATGGTCATGGTGTGGCAGTATTTCTCCCTTGTATGTGGTATTATTCTGTCACTATGTGGTGGTAATATCTGGTCCGGTCATGGTGTGATGGTATTTATTCACTGTATGTGGTATTATTTGGTGAGTATGTCGTGGTAATATGTGGTTCAGTCATGGTGTGGTGGTATTTCTCCCTTGTATCTGGTATTATTTGGTCAGCATGTGGTGCTAATATGTGGTCTGGTCATATTGTGGCGGTATTTCTTGCATATGTGTCCTGTGGTTGCTGAGGCCAGAGATTAGGCGCAGCAGACAGTTGAGGTGACAAATGGACAGGAGGTTGTCTTTTCCAATTTGAACAGGTTCCTTTAGTATTAATTTTAAAAACTTGTAGAAAACCTCTTTAATACTACACACTATATTAATTACAGTATGACTGAAACAACGGGAAATTAACAGGAGACAATGAGACTATAAATGAAGGTACAGGTGGGATAAGAAGGGGGAAGAACTTAGTTACCATTACTTGTATTTTGTGGTTAAGGAAAGTGTGCGGGAAAATGGGTGCGGCTAGCAAAATTGGTGTGGCTTTTAAATGTGCTTGGTTTCCTAACAAACAGGGAACCTGTTGTTAAAAAATTTAATCCCACCCCTGCATCTAGGTGAAGTAATTTGACTTGACTGTTTCCACTGACCTAAATAAATAGATCTGTACATACTGTATGTGTATGGCCACCTCTCCAAACAATTTCTATCTGGATTTGGGTGCTGTCTCACCTCTTAATACAGTGGGGGAAATAAGTATTTGATCCCTTGCAGTTTTTGTAAGTTTGCCCACTGACAAAGACATGAACAGTCTATAATTTTAATGGTAGATTAACTTTAACATTGAGAGATAGAATATCCAAAAAAAAATCAAGAAAATCACATTGTATAATTTAGATACATTTATTAACATTTTGCAGTGAGAAATAAGTATTTGATCCCTCTGGCAAACAACACTTAATACTTGTTGGCAAAATCCGTATTGGCAAGCACAGCAGTAGGACATTTTTTATAGTTGATGATGAAGTTTACACACATGTCGGGAGGAATTTTGGTCCACTCCTCTTTGCAGATCATCTCTAAATCATTAAGATTTTGAGGCTGTCGCTTGGCAACTCGGAGCTTCAACTCCCTCCATAAGTTTTTTATGGGATTAAGATCTGAAGACTGGCTAGGCCACTCCATGACCTTATTGTGCTTCTTTCTGAGACACTCCTTTGTTGCCTTAGCTGTATGTTTTGGGTCATTGCCTTGCTGGAAGACCCAGCCATGACCCATCTTCATTTTATTGAAGTAAGGAGGTTGTTGGCCAAAATCTCACGATACATGACCCCATTCATCTTCCCTTCAGTACGGTGCAATCGTCTTGTCCCCTTTGCAGAAAAGCACCTCCAAAGTATAATGTTTCCTCCACCATGCTTCACGGTTGGGACGATGTTCTTAGGGTTGTACTCGTCCTTCTTCTTCCTCCAAACACGGCGAGATGAGTTAATGCCAAAGAGATCAATTTTTGTCTCTCCTGACCACAGCACCTTCTCCCAATAACTCACAGAATCATCCAGGTTTTCATTGGCAAACTTCTGACGGGCCTGCACATGTGCCTTTTGAGCAGGGGAACCTTGCGGTCACTTCAGGATTTTAAACCTTTAAGGTGTAATGTGTTACCAATGGTTTTCCTGGTGACTGTGGTCTGAGCTGCCTGGAGATCATTAACAAGTTCCCGCCGTGTAGTTTTAGCCTGATCTCTCACCTTCCTCATGATCAAGATTACCCCACAAGGTGAGATTTTGCATGGTGCCCCAGATCGATGTCGATTGACAGTCATTTTGTATTTCTTCCCTTTTCTTACTATTGCACCAACAGTTGTCTCCTTCTCACCCAGCATCTTACTTATGGTTTTGTAGCCCATTCCAGCTTTGTGCAGGTCTGTGATCTTGTCCCTGACATCCTTAAAAAGCTCTTTGGTCTTGCCCATGTTGTAGAGGTTAGAGTCTGACTGATTAATTGAGTCTGTGGACAGGAGTCTTTTATACAGGTGACTATGTAAGACAGCTGTCTTTAATGCAGGTAACGAGCCAGAACTCATAATGGTTTGTAGGGGATAAAATACTTATTTCTCACTGCAAAATGAAAATAATTTTATCTAATTTATACAATGTGATTTTCTTGATTTTTTGGGATATTCAATCTCTCAATGTTATAATTAACCTACCCTTAAACTTATAGACTGTTCATGTCTTAGTCAGTGGGCAAACTTACAAAAACAGCAAGGGATCAAATACTTATTTCCCCCACTGTATATGACCTAAGAACAAGACATTTACATCAATATTGTATGCTGTAAAATTTGACAACATACTAAGTCGGCAGACCCGTTAAAGGGAATCTGTCACCAGGTTTTTGATACCCCATCTGAAAGCAGCATGATGTAGGGGCAGAGACCTTAATTCCAGTGTTGTACAACTTGCTTGCTGCAATTTTGATAAAATCATTGCTATATTTGTTGCAGGTCTACTAGTTCACTGAATACTGAGCCTTGTATAACACTGCCCACAACACTGATTGGCAGCTTTCTGTGTACACTGGCTTAGGCAGAAAGCGGCCAATCAGTGGTGGTGGAGTTATACACAGCTCATGAATATGGAGAACTACCTGCCCACAGTCCTCTAGTGATAATCTCCTGCTGCTAAAACAGTGATTTTATCAAATCTAAAGCAAGCAGCCCAATAAGTGACACATTGCTGGTATCAGGGACTCACTCCTTTAAAGGAACCTGATTTTTTTTTTTTTTTGCTTTTTTGGTCCTCAGAATCCACTGATGCAGCAGCAAAATATTTAAAATATATTTCCTAGAAAATATATTCGGATACCAGTATAGACACAAGCTAAGGTATACTAGATGTAAAAATAATAGATAGACACCATTCAAGTAACTGTTCTGCTAAAAGTTTAGATGAACATTATTGAGGTTATCCTATAGAGATCCTGTGGCATTTTCATAGGCCTTGATCATAATGCCATTACCTTTGCAATACTAAGGAGATCCTGAAATCATGATCTGTTGGGGGGGCTTGAGGACTGGAGTTGAGAATAACTGCCCTATTTTTTACTACAGATAATTGAATCTATTGAAATTTGAATTCTCCAGGTTCAGCAATTTTTTCACAAAAATTTGATTGCAACAATTCACAATAGTGCAAAGCCTCTAATTGCCGTGAAAAGAAGAATGTAACAGTCTCATGTATCTTAGGACAGTATCCAACCCTTTTCAAGCTCTTTAACACAAACACAGCTTTTGTAATGTCCAAGTGACTCCAACATAGAACCACAAAGCAACCCAGTAATAACCCGACATGGTGATTATCCATGTTTGTTCTTTTGTTTTTTCATTCTTTTTTTCCTGAACAAATACACTACATATTTTAAAAACATATATTTGTTCTGTGCATACATAACTCCGCTGAAGCCTTCAGTAGAAGCGTCTCTGTGCTTCTCTCTTCTTTTTTACTCTCTCTGCTGCTGCTTTTTCCTCCCTTCTCCCCTTTCCCTCTTCAGAATGATAGGGGAGAAGGGAGTGAGACAAAAGTCTTTCTTCTCTCTTAAGCCACATTGAATATTTGATCAGTATTTTCCATCAGTATTTGTTAGCCAAAATCAGGATGGAATAATCAGAGAAAAAGTATAATAGAAGCACGTCACCACTTCTGCATTTATCACTCATTCCTGGTTTTGGCTTACAAATAGTGATGTAAAAAACTCATCAAATACTGAACGTGTGAACATGGTCTTAAAATGGATTTTACCAGTTTTTGACAGTAAATGATAAACTCAAAAAGTGGAGGCAGAGAGTGGCTAATATCTGGAGGATAAAAGGCATTTTTCTCTGATAAGATATCTTACAAAGTTTCTTTTATTTGCCTGCATTATTGATTTCCGTAATGTTTGTGTCAATATCAGTGACCACGTCATTGTGTATTAATCAGCGATTTTCCATTAAAAATTCATAATTATTATAGCCTCTATACTCTACACCATTTTCACCAGCTATATCAATGATGAGATTTTTACATGGACTTGCTACAGCTCTGCCTGTGCAGTACACATATGACCCACTATGATGAGCTACACTTTATCCAACATGGTCTGGTATCAATTACATTGGTGTGAAATGTTCTCACTAAGACTCTCCAGGTCATCGTAAACAGGTGTCAGCTATTAAACGGCCTGTAAAAGTCAATTGTGTTCATCGTCCAATTCCCAGTATTAAGCAGGATCCAATCAGGCCATGTATTCTGCTTTAATGAGGCTGATAACGAGCAAATCCATAAGCTAAGCCTTCTAGGCAGAAGTCAGTATCACAGCGCAGCTGACACAAAGTGACAAAGTTACCTGTAGGCTTATTTCTATCCTGTGATTCGGAACTGGCAGGCTGATCCATCTCAATTTACATTCCTGTTAATCTCAATTAATATAAAAATAACCAGAAATAGCAGCATGTTTTCGGAGCCTAAAATAATCAATTCATTTGAAAAGATTATTTCTGGTCGAAAACACTGCAGAGGGCCCTCAAACAAAAATTTGAGTCAATTTTTCTTGGTGTAGCTTCATTTCACAGCATAACTACTTGTCCCCTTGTGCCTTGCAGAGACAGGAAGACCTAATGTTTATCTACCATGTACAATAGGATTCACTCACATCTGGGTATTAAAAATCGCTCAGATGTTCATCCTGAAGTTGACAAGTGTCCTGAGTATGTCATTCCATATGTCATGCTAGTGCTATGCGAGTGTGCGAGTTTTTTCTCGCCTAGCATCCGTATGACATTTGTATGCAATCCGTATGCTATGCGTTTTTAACATCATATTTTACATACTATAATGCTCTATGTAACTTAAAGCTAGTTACAGAGGCATGTTTGATAAGTATTAGGTTAGGTACCCATCAGAGAAAGGTCAACTTGCTGTGGTCAATTTATGCCCTATGGACCTTCATTTTTGTAAACACATTCTATTTAGCAATAATGCAGTTCAGAGCTCATGTGTTCAGTGTTTGCATATATCTTGGACCTTACAGAGTGCTGCTGTGTTCTTTTTAACCCTCCGTCACATACAATAGGCCTGACAGGCACATCTCTTTTACTTTCATTTCTCCTTCCTCACCAGATTGTGAGGAAATCCCCTCCCTCCAGGTAGTCTCCTGTCTCTAGCAGCTCTGTGAAACCTCATACCACAGTTGGATTGCAGAGCTTCAGGAGGACAGATATAACTGCGCTAATCTCTCAGGCTCATTGTATGTGAACACGTCACACTCAATAAGGTTGGTATTTTATGTTTTTATTCATCACAATTGTTTATTTAGCTTGTTTTGTGAATGTATAGTACAAAGTGTGAGGATATTTCATAGAAATAAGGCAGATTAAAAAAGAAAGTGTGCTGCTCAGGCATATACAGTAGTTCCCTAACACATATTCCTTCTCTTGCTTCAGATTATCTGCTGAAATGGAGAGGAAAATGTACAATTTATCAAAAAACCTTGATGTTGAGGAAGTAACAAACATGCTGTTAGATGATGCAGACCCCACACTGAATGAGGATTTAGGAGAGGAAAGTGAGATTGATTCTCATGATGAGGTGGAAGTATGTGAAGTGGATTCTGAAACAGAGCAAGATGGTGACAGTGATGAGGATGAAGATGTAGAATCTTATTATATGGAAAAAGATAAAAAAAACAATGGAACAAGAAGCCACTCCAGAAAAAACGTAGGGAACCTCAAAACATTATTACTCACCTTCCTGCAGTTATAGGAACTGCAAGTAATGCAAAAACTGCAGTTGAATGCTGGAATAGTTTATTCACAGATGACATTCTGGACTCTATTGTCACATATACCAACCAATATATAGACATTATAAAGGACAAGTTCATCTGCAGCAGAACCATCAAGGCCACAGATTAAATAGAACTGCGTGCTTTTTTTGGATTATTATACCTTGCAGGAGCTTATAGGGCAAATAGACAAAGTTTGGAGGAACTTTGGAGTAAAGATATGGATGGAGTTGAAAAATTTGGCCTTGTTATGTCCATAAACAGATTCTACCCGAACCGAACGTAAAACACATGACCGACTTGCTCCAATTCGTGATAAATTCCAAAAATTTGTTGAAAACTGTAAAAAAAAGCTATTGCCCTGGGGGGAATCTCACTATTGACGAAATGCTCCCTGGTTTTCGTGGTAAATGTGCCTTTCGTCAATATATTCCATCAAAGCCTAACAAATATGGAATACAAATGTATGCCCTTGTTGATGCCAGTAAGACCTACACTTACAACCTGGAAGATTATGCAGGAAAACAACCAGAAGGTCCTTACTGTGTCAGCAACAAACCCAGTGATGTTGTAAAAAGACTAGCTGAGCCCTTATTTGGATCGGGTCGCAATATAACAGCTGACAATTGGTTTTCAAATTGTGATCTGATTGATTATCTGAAAATGCAGAAGCTTTCATATGTCGGAACTGTAAGAAAAAATAAAAAAGAATTGCCTACACAGTTTGTAAGTGTGAAAGGGAGACAACAGTACAGCAGTATGTTTGCATTCCATAATGGAAAGGTTTTGGTTTCCTATGTACCACAAACAAAAAAAATTGCACTTCTTCTATCAACACTTCATGATGATGATGCCATCGATCCTGGGACTGAGGCACAAAAAAAACGGAGATAATTACATTTTATAATGCAACCAAAGGGGGTGTTGATACAGCTGATCAGATGTGCTCCACTTTAAACGTCAGCAGAAACACCAAACGCTGGCCAATGGTTATATTTTTTGCTATGTTGAATTTGGGTGGTATAAATTCACAAGTCATTTACCTTGAAAACAAGCTTGAACCACTCCGTAGACGATTCTATCTGAAAAAATTGGCCCATGAACTAGTGCTTGGAGAGCTACGCAGGAGAAGTATGAAAACAATCGGTATCCCCTCTCGCCTTCAAGTTCAGCTCAAAAGATTCCGCCCAGAAGATGATAGTGAAAATTCACCACCTGCACCACCTCCAAAAAGAAGGAGATGCACCACCTGCACCACGGAAAGCGGAATCAGAAGGCTTTCTAATTATGAATGTCACAAATGTCATAATGCAATCTGCCTGACACATGCAAAAATGATGTGTAATTCTTGCTCTTTGCTCTGCAAGTGTAATTTTTCTGGGGAAACTTCAGGATCTAATTCTGATTGAATATGTGTTTAACCGGTTCAGGACCGCCCACTGTACATAAACGTCGGCGCTGCCTGGGCTCTGTGCAGCGCCGACGTTTAAAAACGGTGGGTGGTCCCGCAGCGCTCAGGACCCCCAGGGTCCTGCTAGCGCTGCGGTACCGGTTCAGAGTGATAGCTCTGACATGTGGCATCATGGGGACCTGATTGGATCAGGTCCCCATGATGTTAACCTGTTCCTATCTTCTAGATGCCGCGATCCATAGCGATCGCGGCATTTAAAAGATAGGGACAGCCGGTGGTCGGCGATCGGGACCCCCCACATACCTGTCAGAGGCGGGGATCCCGGTGCTGTGACCTCTAACATCATCGAGACCTGATTGGCTCAGGTCTCGATGATGTCAGCGTCACACCAGCCAATCAGAGAGATCACCAGGGAAGTTTGTTTTAGCAACAAATTTTCCCTGGCGATCTGCCTGATAAATGCAGTTTCTCCTCCGATCTCAGTGAGAGAGCAGAGGAGAAACAGTGTGACAAGAGCTGTCAGCCTTGCCACTGTGAAAGTAAAAAAAAAATAAAATAAAAAAGAAAGTAAGAGTTAGGGTTAGTGAGTCTGTCAGATCAGTCAGTCCTGTCAGATCAGTCCAGTCAGATCTGTCAGTCAGTCAGTCCTGTGAGATCAGTCCAGTCAGATCTGTCAGTCCTGTCAGATCTGTCAGTCAGTCAGTCCTGTCAGATCTGTCAGTCAGTCAGTCCTGTCAGATATGTCAGTCAGTCCTGTCAGATCTGTCAGTCAGTCAGTCCTGTCAGATCTGTCAGTCAGTCAGTCCTGTCAGATCTGTCAGTCAGTCAGTCCTGTCAGATCTGTCAGTCAGTCAGTCCTGTCAGATCTGTCAGTCAGTCAGATCTGTCAGTCCTGTCAGATCAGTCAGTCAGTCCTGTCAGATCAGTCAGTCAGTCCTGTCAGATCTGTTAGTCAGTCAGTCCTGTCAGATCTGTCAGTCAGTCAGTCCTGTCAGATCAGTCCAGTCAGTCCTGTCAGATCAGTCAGTCAGTCCTGTCAGATCAGTCCGTTCAGTCCAGTCCGGTCCCGTCCTTTCAGTCCGGTCCGTTCAGTCCAGTCAAAAAATATAAAAATAAAATGGCCCGTCAGACTTATAAAATGGCAGAGGAGGTGTATGCCCTGCTGTGTTCTGACACTGATGACAGCGCAATCTCAGATGGAGATATGGATTTTGAGGGCTTTAGTAGTGGCGATACTGAGAGCCCAGAAATGAGCAGTGATTCTGTTCCATCCTCAAGCCCAAGGACCAGTACAGCAATAGGGGCAAATAGCGCTACTGGAGAAACGTCTCCAAATCAGGGAACACTGCCCAGTACAAGCGCTGTCCCTGCTACTAGTGAATTGGTGCACGCCAGTGTACAAGGGGCGTTGCCACATGATCTAGCATTTCCCAGATGGGAGGCTTCAGATTCGGCTGCTCCATTCAGCCCTGATTTCAACGCCATTCCTGGTATAAATGTGGAGGTGGAAGATTTTGGACCAATTCATTTTTTTAATTTGTTTTTTACAGACAGCTTGCTAGAGCATATTGTCGTGCAAACAAATTTATACGCGTCCCAATTCACAAGCCAGAATCCCCGATCTTACTATGCTAGGGCAAATTTATGGACACCAACTAATGTCCCGGAAATAAAAAAATTTTTAGGACTTACATTTGCCATGGGGCTTGTTAAAAAACCGAGCATTCGATCCTACTGGTCCAACCACCCTGTTCAAGCCACCCCTATGTTTTCAGTCATTCTGCCTAGGACCCGTTATGAAATGCTCATGCGGTTTTGGCATTTTAATGACAATAGTCAATGCCTGCCCAGAAATGCCCCAGAACATGACAGGTTATATAAAATTAGACCCATCATTGAAAATTTGTCAGAAAAATTCTTAAGCCTCTACACCCCAACACAAAATATTTCTATAGACGAGTCCCTTGTAAAATTCAAAGGAAGACTGCACCTCAAGCAATTTATCCCATCTAAAAGGGCAAGGTTTGGAATAAAGCTCTATAAAATGTGCGAAAGTTCAACCGGATACACATCCGCTTTTCGCATATATGAGGGGAAAGATAGCCAACTAAACCCACCAGGATGCCCTACTTATCTGGGGACATCTGGAAAAATTGTTTGGGAGCTGATAAGTCCATTTTTTCAAAAAGGCTACAATCTATATGTGGACAATTATTACACCAGCATACCCCTATTTAAAAGTCTGGTTGAACACAACATCGGGGCTTGTGGGACCATCCGTAAAAAACGTCAGGGGTTTCCACAACCATTGGTCAACCAAAAGTTTCAAAAGGAGCAGTCAGGGGCTGTACGCAACGGAGAGCTGCTTGCCCTGAAATATAGGGATAAGAGGGATATTTTTGTCCTCAGCTCGATCCACACAGATGCCACAAGGGCCACTGTAGAACTAGGATCCACCACTCCGAAGCAAAAACCTGTGTCAGTCATTGACTACAACAAACACATGGGGGGTGTGGACCTTGCAGACCAGGTTCTACAGCCATACCAGGTATCAAGAAAGTCCTATACCTGGTATAAAAAGTTGGTTATTTATTTGTTTCAGGTGGCCACATACAATTCTTTTGTGTTGTACAAAAAAGCAGGAAATTCAGATCCTTTTCTTGATTATCAAGAAAAGGTAATTGAAAATCTGGTCTTTCAAAGTGTTAGCCCCGCTCATCCATTAGAATCTGAGGATGTGAAAAGACTCACTGAGCGACATTTTATTGCACTTATTACAGCAATGGAAACAAGAAGGAACCCCCAGAAAAGATGTCGTGTATGTACTAAGAGAGGAATGAGGCGTGATACCCGCTACTATTGCCCACAATGCCCATCATTGCCAGCCTTATGCGTCACTGACTGCTTTAAAATCTTCCAAACAGAACCACGTATTTAAACTGTAAAAATGTATCCCAATTTGTCATTCAAACATTTGGTTCATTTAGTGAATGACACATTCGAGTAGAGCTCACTTAATTTCCAGGGGGGGTTCTCCAGAATCTAAACCTTCCATTGCGTGCTTGTTTCTGGAAATCATCCATTGAGTTAAAATGGTCACTAAACCCATAGATGAATTCCCAGAGGGGTTTCATTTCCAAAATGGGGTCACTTCAGGGGGGATTCTTTAGCTCTGGTACTCTGAAAAGTGCCAGAACAGCATAATCCCCCCTGAAGTGACCCCATTATAGAAATGACACCTCTGTGGGAATTCATCTATGGGTTTAGTGACCATTTACCTATCTACTTATTTTCCCACCACTAGATTAATTTATACAGAGGAGTAGATTGTAAAATTCGGTCACTTTTTGTGGGTTTCCTCTGTTTAGGCACCTCAGGGGCTCTCCAAATGCAACATGGCGTCCGCTATCCATTCCAGTCAAATTTCCATTCCAAAAGTCAAATGGCGCTCCTTACCTTCCAAGCCATGCCGTGCGCCCAAACAGTGGCTTTGCACCACATATGGGGTATCAGCGTGCTCAGGAGAAATTGCACAACACATTTTGGGGTCCATTTTTTCTGGCTGCCCTTGTGAAAATTAAAAATTTGAGGCTAAAGTAGCAGTTTTGTGTTAAAAATGTGTTTTTTTATTTTCACACTTCAACATTATAAAATTCTGTGAAGCCCCTGGGGGTTCAAGGTGCTCACCACACATCTAGATAAGTTCCTTGAGGGGTCTAGTTTCCAAAATGGGGTCACATGTTGGGGGTTTCCTCTGTTTAGGCACCTCAGGGGCTCTCCAAATGCAACATGGCGTCCGCTATCCATTCCAGTCAAATTTCCATTCCAAAAGTCAAATGGCGCTCCTTATCTTCCAAGCCATGTCGTGCGCCCAAACAGTGGCTTTGCACCACATATGGGGTATCAGCATGCTCAGGAGAAATTGCACAACACATTTGGGGTCCATTTTTTCTGCCTGCCCTTGTGAAAATTAAAAATTTGAGGTTAAAGTAGCAGTTTTGTGAAAAAAAGTTAAATGTTCATTGTTTTCTTCCACATTCCAAAAATTCCTGTGAAGCACCTGAAGGGTTAATAAACTTCTTGAATGTGGTTTTGAGCACCTTGAGGGGTGCAGTTTTTAGAATGGTATCACTTTTGGGTATTTTCTGTCATAAAGGCTCCTCAAAGTCACTTCAAATAAGATGTGGTCCCTAAAAAAATGTTTTTGTAAATTTTGTTGTAAAAATGAGAAATCGCTGGTCAACTTTTAACCCTTATAGCTTCCTAACAAAAAAAAATTTTGGTTCCAAAATTGTGCTGATGTGAAGTAGACATGTGGGCAATGTTATTTATTAACTATTTTGTGTGATATATCTCTCTGATTAAAGGGCATGAAAATTCAAAGTTTGAAAATTGCAAAATTTTCAAAATTTTCGCCAAATTTCTGATTTTTTCACAATCAAACGCAAGTGATATCAAAGAAATTTTACCACTATCATGAAGTACAATATATCACAAAAAAACAATCTCAGAATCAGGGGGATCCGTTGAAGCGTTCCAGAGTAATTACCTCATAAAATGACAGTGGTCAGAATTGAAAAAATTGGCCCGGTCACGAAGGCAAAAACAGGCTCTGGCGCGAAGTGGTTAATAGTACTTAAGGTACCTTAAAATTAAGTTTGTTTTTTTGGAGAGTTTTTTGACAGAGTCGAACTGGGGACTATTTGGCGGGAGTTTTGAAATGTTTGTATTTCAGAGTTATTAGTTTTATGTTAAGTAAATTGGGTTTTTTTGCACCTGATTATGTGTAGTCTCTTTTATTACATCCCTATGAAGGTCACTGATCACTTTTACAGCACTGAAATTGCAAACATTAGATATTATAGGTATTTTTCTAGCCTGCGCCTGACAGTCACATTGTATGTGAACTCGTTAGAACCGATATTGTATGTGACGGAGGGTTAAATAGATTGATAGATAGATAGTATAGAATAAATAGATTGAATGAATAGATAAATAGATAAATAAAATTGATAGATATCTTGCATGTTATTTCACAAGCCCCCTAGATGTTATAAACTTGCACCCATTAGTGCCTTTTATGTGAAGTTTACACTACAGCTTTTTAGTCTGGTTTAACCAAATAAATAAATGAAAAAAAAAAAATGTGGGGTCCCCGCTATTTTATGAAACCAGTGAAGATAAAACAGACAGCTATGTGCTGATATTATCAGGCAAGGAAGGTCGCTGGTTATTGGGCTCTATCCAACCTAAAAATACCAGCCTGCAGATGGCCCAGAAGTGGCGTCTCACATTAGATGTGCCAATTCTGGCACTTTGCCTTCGCTCTTCCCGATTGCCCTGGTGCGTTGGTAATAGGCATAATGGTTCTTGAGGTTGATGACACCTGTGAATTGTCCAAAAACACAGCTGACATCAAGATATGGTGTTAGTAATTCAGAGGTGTCTATCAGACACCCTCATTACTAATCCAGTAATAAAAAGTAAAAAACACACATACAAAAACAATAAAAAAAAACTCCCCCCCCACTTTCCCTGGTTCACTACTTTATTAAAAAAAGTAGTGAACCAGGGAAAAAATTAAAAAAAAACAAAAACAAGCGGGTCCGACGTAGTTCACTGAATCTGAGGTGATTCATGGAATTTGATGCAGTCCACAAATGGAAACCTGAAAACATAAAGAGAGAGAAATAAAAACAAGACCCTGTCCCTCGTTCCCCAATTTTTTAGAAAATAAGGGTTCCACGCAGGTCAGACATAGTCCAGCGCTTCCCTCGACGTTCCCCAATTCTGTTGTTAAAAACCTATGGAGCCTCATTCTGAGTCTCCATTGGCTTCTAGCAGTAGCCGCTCCTGGCTTACGCTGGGCTCTGTGAGACCCGGTGTCTCTAAAGAGCGGTAACATCAGTAACGATAACGCTCATCAGAGTCGCTAAGTCACACTGCCCTCTAAGACTTAGCTGTGAACTTCCTGTGCTTGGCTGATGCAATTTCTTGGTTCCTTTTGAGCTGTGGGTGTAAAAATCAGATGGCACATGCATGGTTTGTGTGTCTTTCATTTTTCTCTTGACTTCTCATTGACTTGCATTGGCGAGTCTCATCCAACATATGCTGCCACTCGCAGCATGCTGCGATTTTTTTCTGTTTTCCGTGGTGTGGGCGAGCTTACAAAGAGCAGGAGGACTACATGGCATGAGACAACTAATCCTCTAGTGATGAACTACAGATAAAACACTGATTTTATTGAAACTGCAACAAGCATGTCCAGTAAGTGACACATCATTTGAATCAGGGTTTCAGCCCCTACTTCATGCTGTTCTCATATTACATAGTAAAAAACCTGTTAACAGATTCCCTTTAAGGTTATGATTGGTAGGACAAATCTCCATTTTCTTGCCTTCTAATTGTAATGGTAAGGGCCAGATTACTAAGGGTCTCTCCCAATGGAAGGATCCAGGTGACCTCCACTATTCATTCTTCCTGACCCATATTTTTTAGTTGTGCTTGTAGTCTCTATCAGGCCTGTATAAACTGTGTACCTTATTTTGTGCTTTAAAGCGCACTTGTCAGCAGGTGTGCCTGTGGAGTGGGCTCTATCTGGTGCTCTGCTTACATATTCATCTGTATGCTCTTATGACAGCTCACTGTGCCTTTACTGACCTGTCTCCTATTTTACAAAATGCATCTAGTAGTGCAAGGCTAGGTAAAATAAAAGGCAGGTTAGTGAAGGCACAGGCCGCCCAAAGCATGAGCATCTCCAAACTGAAAGTAAAGATTACATAAGAACCACAGGATGGATTTCATCAACCAAGGTATCATTTTAATCAGTGTAATGTCGCCCTCCTGACAGTGTATGTAGTTTACTGAGCACAATTCTGCCAACAGGTGCTCTTTAAAAGCATAGTTAACTATGGTATTCCTCACAGAGATATATGATAAAATGGTATACCATGCTGTATACAATTCTTTACAATGTTAACTTATTAGCAACTTATTCCACTATATGCCTATACAGTGACATATTCAGCATCTATACATAGTTGAAAAAAGGGTAATGATTTTGGATGAAAAACCCCACCAACAGTGGCATACCACTATTAGCGGCAGACCACCCGGCCGCTAAGGGGTCTGTGAGTCGGGGGAGCCTGGTGTCAGTGATGACACCTCCCTCCCAGCATCACACTTTCAACTGTATCTGCATCCTGGATGCATATACCGTTGAAAGTAATGAAAGAAGAGGGAGTGTCAGCTGATGCTTTCTCCCCCATAATTCTTCCTGTGCATCTGACGTTTCAGCACAGTGGGCACAATAAATTCATTGCATCGCTCCCACTGTGCAGAGCAAGGCAAAGGAATAGACCAGAGCAGTGGGAGAATAAGGAAGGGTGAGTACTTTTTTTATCAATGAGTAAATTGTGGGAGCCATCATACTATTGGGAAGGCTATTTGGGGGGCAAATAAACTACTTGGAGTGCTATGTGGACCATCATACTATATGGAGGACTATGCAGAGTACTATATGTAGGATTATGTGGAGACCATTATATTATTTGGAGGGCTTTGTGGGAGCCATGATATTATTTAGAGGGCTATTTGGGGGCTATTGTATTATTTGGAGGACTACATGGAGGCCAGTTATAATGTTTGGAAGGCTGTTTGAGGGCCAATTATACTGTTTGGACGGCTGTGTGGGTGCCATTATACTGTTTGGAGGGCTAGTGGGGACCATTATACAGTGAATAGGGTTGTGTGGCGGCCATTATATTGTGTGGAGGGCTGTGCTGATGCAATTATACTGTTTGAAGGGCTATGTGGGGGGCCATTATAATATGTGCTGGCCATTATACAGTGAGGGCCACCATACTGTATGGAGGGCAGTGTAGGAGCTGTCATTATGTAGAGGGCTGTGTCAGGGCCATCATACTGTTTGTCACTAGGTGTTATTAACTGTGTTGGGGATCAATGTGGGGGCAATATACTTTGCAGGGGAGGGGTTGGTGTGGTACTTTAGGGTCATCAAACTGTACCTGTGGAGGATACTGTGAAGGAATTCACTGTGGGGTTTCTTACTGTGTTTGGCGGGCACATTTGTTGGCATCATACTTTATGGGGGCCATGCAAGTGGTATCATAGTCTTTGGGAATACTAAGGGGCTTTAATAAGGAAAAAATTACTTTATAAAGGCTGCAAAGTTGTGAGATATGCTCTTCTGTGAAACTGATGAAATACATTTTTTGGGAGAATGAAGGAGGGTAATTAGAACTTTTGCTATGGGGCCCCATGATTTCTAGTTATGCCCATGCCCACCAACCTGATAAAGGAAGTTTGTGTTTGGGAGTCTGTACATGTCAACAGGGCCGGCTCCAGGTTTTTGTGGGCCCCAGGCGAAACAGTTTCTGTGGGCCCCTTTAACACATACCACGCTTCATGATGCACAGATACAGCAGAGAAATATATATATAGTACAAGGCCAAAGATTTCACTTCTTACATTATATGACCGATATCTATTGTAAATTCCACAACAGCTCAGAAACTGATGAATTGCTCCATACAGAATAATGACCCCCATAAAATGCTCCATACAGGATACTGGCCCCCATATTACGCTCTGCACAGGATACTGGCCCCCTAATAATGCTCCATACAGAATACTGGCCCCCAAATAATGCTCCATGCAGGATACTGACCCCCATATTACGCTCTGTACAGAACACTGGCCCCCTTATAATGCTCCATACAGAATACTGACCCCCAAATAATTCTCCATGCAGGATACTGGCCCCCATATTACGCTCAGTACAGGATACTGGCCCCCTTATAATGCTCCATACAGAATACTGGCCCCAAAATAATGCCCCATGCAGGATACTGGCCCCCATATTATGCTCTGTACAGGATACTGGCCCCCTTATAATGCTCCATACAGAATACTGCCCCTAAATAATTCTCCATGCAGGATACTGGCCCCCATATTACGCTCTGCACAGGATACTGGCCCCCTTATAATGCTCCATACAGAATACTGGCCCCAAAATAATGTCCCATGCAGGCTGCTCCCCCCACATTATGCCCCATGCAGTCTGTTCCCCCACATACTGCCCCATGCAGGCTGTTCCCCCCACATAATGCCCCATGCAGGCCTTTCCCCCCACATAATGCCCCATGTAGGCTGTTCCCCCCCACATAATGCCCCATGCAGGATGTCACCCCCCTTATAATTCCCCATGCAGGATGTCACCCCCTCTTATAATGCCCCATGCAGGAGGTCTTCCCTCATTTTATGCCCCATGCAG
Organism: Phyllobates terribilis; assembly: GCF_046119375.1. NCBI lineage: Eukaryota > Metazoa > Chordata > Amphibia > Anura > Dendrobatidae > Phyllobates > Phyllobates terribilis. The sequence goes on from NW_027362773.1 coordinate 52,095,738, forward strand.
GATGTCACCTCTCCCCCACCCCCATATAATGCCCCATGCAGGATGTCACCCCCTCTTATAATGCCCCATGCAGGATGTCACCCCCTCTTATACTGCCCCATGCAGGATATCACCCCCTCTTATAATTGCCCATGCAGGATGTCACCCCCTCTTATAATATCCCAGGCAGGATGTCACCCCCTCTTATAATGCCCCATGCAGGATGTCACCACCTCTTATAATGCCCCATGCAGGATATCACCCCCTCTTATAATACCCCATGCAGGATGTCACCCCCTCTTATAATGCCCCATGCAGGATGTCATCTCTCCCCCCCTTATAATGCCCCAAGCAGAATGTCATCTCTTTTTCCCCCCTTATAATGCCCCACGCCTCCATATATTAAAAAACAAAAAAACAAATACTCACCTCACCTCTCACCTGCTGCCGCTGCTCATGTCTGGACTCATCAGCGTCGCCGGCATCCTCCCGCTCTGTGCTGCCTGTGATGGCTCAGGAGAGATCGCGGTGTAAAGACGTCACCGCACCCTCTGACCTGAGACGTCACAATCAGAGGACGCGGAAGACACCGGAACTGCTGTGGAGGCACGGGGAGAGGTAAGTATTGTAGTATTGTGCCGAGGCTCTGTGCAAGTGGGGGGGTGAGCGGGCGATGACACCGCAATGCTCACGGGTCCCATAGCACGTAGGGGTCCCTGACAGTGAGTGGGCCCCTCCGTCTGCTCAGGGCCCAGGCACTTGCCCGGGTGCGCCGGGTGCTGACGCCGGCACGGCATGTCAACATAATCCATGGTGAAAGGTATGGAGCAAAACGAAGCCAAATTACAAAAATCACTAAAAAAAATAGAAAGCTGATAAGTAGTGATGATTAGTGATGAGCGAGCATGCTCGCTACTGCTCTGTGCTCGCCCGAGCATCTCACTGCTCAAGATGCTCGGCGCTCGCCAAGTATTTCCGGGTTGCTCGGGCGGGAACTCGGGTCCCCTCCCTAAATGTTTGGCGCTCTTTAGAGAGCCAGTGAACATGCAGGGATTGCCTGCCATGCACTGTAATGCCGTAGCCATGTTGGTTGTGGGCATTACAGTGATTGGCTGGCCGTACAGCGTCATCAGGTCTATATCAGACCTGGCGCTGCCATGCTCATCACAGTCACTCTGGATCAGACAGTGTAGGGAGAGCTGCTGCTGTGTTAGGGAGAGATTTGATTGTGTATTAGGCAGTGTAGGGAGAAAAAACGTACATTACACATATCCATCTTAACAAACAGTCCTTCTGAGGACTAATCCATCTGCAGAGATATCAGGCAGGCAGGGTGTATAGGCAGGCAGTGTATATAGCAGACTGCAGTGCATATAGCACAAGAGGCTCCATTCCAATTCTGCCTTCTGCTGCTGTTAGATATTTCTATCCAAAGGCCCAGGTCTCAGGGACCAGGAATACTTTTCTTTGGATCTTAATCCTCATTATTTGCTTAAAAAGCAATCCAGAGAACACATTTTTTTCTGCGCCATTTGCTTGTTGGCACTGCAGAATACAGCCAGGTACTTTCCATATTAGAGCGCTAGAAATCCAGCTATTTAAAACTATATTTTCTCCGTCAAACGGATCACATATACTTTGTCAGAAAATACTGCCATTTCTGGCCTCCATTAAAAATTTCCTTTAGTGTGTCAGTGAAGAAATTCACACCAGTTTGCTGTTCAAACTACTTACCTACAGGCCAGGTTTTTAAAACACTGTTTTCTCCGTCTAACGGATCACATATACGTTGTCAGAAAACACTGCCATTTCTGGCCTCCATTTAAAGTTCCTTTAGTGTGTCAGTGAAGCAATTCACAGCAGTTTGCTGTTCAAACTACTTACATACAGGCCAGGTATTTAAAACTCTGTTTTCTCCGTCAAACGGATCACATATACATTGTCAGAAAATACTGCCATTTCTGGCCTCCATTAAAAATTTCCTTTAGTGTGTCAGTGAAGCAATTCACACAAAGTTTGCTGTTCAAACTACTTACCTACAAGCCAGGTATTTAAAACTCTGTTTTCTCCGTCACACGGATCACATATACATTGTCAGAAAATACTGCCATTTCTGGCCTCCATTAAAAATTTCCTTTAGTGTGTCAGTGAAGCAATTCACACAAGTTTGCTGTTCAAACTACTTATCTACAGGCCAGGTATTTAAAATTCTGTTTTCTCTATCACACGGATCACATATAAGTTCGCTCCAAACTCAGTCATTTGTAGTGACCGTGGAAGATACTGTCCTCCATTTAAAATGGGCAAGGGACAGGGAACTGGACGTTATGGTAATGGTGCATGCAGAGGCCGAGGACAAGGCCGTGGGCAAGCCTAAATTGTGCCACAACAAACACCCACATCTTCTCGCCTGACCTTCCTGTCCCAAATTCTAGGGGACAGCAGCACACCACTATTGAACCCAGAGCAGTGTCAAAAGGTTGTTTGTTGGATTGCGGATACTGCTTCCAGTCACTTAGCCACCACCACTATCACCCTGTCTTCCACACGGTCAAGTCTCAGTAGCCCTGAGTCTGGACCGCATATCCCTCACCCTGATCCTCCTTCCTCCCACCATGCCGAGTACCCAGAGACAACTGATCCCACACTTGGACATTCTGAAGAGCTGTTCACTTTTCCTTTTATAGATTTGGGCCTCTCGCCCGGTCCACTTGAAACGGGGCAAGAGGAGATCGCGTGTAGCAATGCCCAAATATTTGAGCAGACACGGTCACACGAAGGCGATGGTGGAAAGGTGTCACAAGAGGTGGACGTTGATGAGATACAATTGCCAGAAAGTCAGGAGGAGGACCAGGGTGCGGAAGTGGAAGACGAGGTGGTGGATGATATAGTAACTGACCCAACCTGGCAGGAGGACATGCAGAGCGAGGACAGCAGCACAAAGGGGGAGGGAGGCAGAGCACCCCAACAGGCAGGAAGAAGCAGTGTGGTGGCCGTAGACAGAAGGCAGGCAACCGTTCCCCGTAACACCAACACGAAGGAAGTTGCCAGTACAACTGTTAGGTCTCCCCGAGTCTGGTTGTTTTTTAAAGACTCTGCCGATAACCCCAAAAAGGCCATTTGCACCACCTGCCAGGCCAGCATCAGCATGGGTGGCAAAACGACCAGCCTGATCGCCACCAGCATGATCAGGCACATGGCAGCAAAGCACCCGACTTTGTGGGCCAAACCCCAGGGTCCAGGAACAGTGTCTGCGGGTGGCACCATTGCTTCTTCCGCTGTTGTACATCCAAGCCAATCCGCTGTCCATGGTGCATGCGAAGACGCCTCCTGCCCTGCACCTGTCATTGCACACTCTCAAGTAGCAGCATCAGGAAGCACGTCCATGTCCTTGTCCCAGCGCAGAGTTTAGTTGTCCATACCCCAGTCCTTGTAACGCAAGCGCATATATGCAGCCAATGCCCCACAGGCCACACTAATAAATTCTCACATTTCACGACTGCTTGCGCTCGAAATGTTGCCTTTTAGGATCATGGAGACAGAAGCATTCCGCAACCTGATGGCGGCGGCCGTCCCTCGGTACTCGGTCCCCAGCTGACACCATTTCTCCCGTTGTACCGTCCCTGCATTACACAAGCACGTGTCCCAAAACATTAGCCGTGCTCTCAACAACGCAGTTACCGGAAAAGTCCACCTAATCATGGACACGTGGACAAGTGCTTGTGGGAAGGGACGGTACATATCGCTGACGGCACACTGGGATAACATAGTGGAAGCCGAGACCCAGTCGGATCTTGGGACGGAACACGTCCTCCTGACGCCAAGGATTGCGGGCCCAAGGTCAATCAGGGTTGCCCCCATGGTCTACAGCTCCTGCACCTCATCCTCCACAGCCTCCTCCTCCTCTTCAGCCTTCATCTCCGAAATGACCACATCAGTCACAAGCTGGAAGCACTGCAGCACTGCCTCGGCCAAGCGGCAACAGGCTGGGCTGAAGCTAATATGCTTAGGTGAAAAAACACACAATGCTGAAGAGTTGTGGACAGCTCTGAAAGAGCAGGCAGATCTGTGGCTCACACCGCTGAACCTACAGCCAGGCATGGTCGTGTGTGACAATGGCCGGTACCTAGTGGCGGCTCTGAGGCGAGCTGACTCACGTACCATGCCGGGCCCATGTGCTTAACCTCGTGGTTGAGCGGTTTCTCAAATCCTACCCAGAGCTGCTGGTTCTGCTTGTTAAAGTACGTCTCCTGTGTGCCCATTTTAGAAAGTCAGCTACAGCTTCCGCCGCCCTGGCCGTGTTTCAGCAGCGTTTGCAGCTCACAGACTGGTGCGTGATGTCCCCACGGGTTGGAACTCTACACTGCATATGTTGGGAAGGATTTGTGAGCAGAAGAGGGCAGCTGTTGAGTACCAGCACCAACTGTGCCGTTGGTATTCAGATCAGACTCCACACATAAGACCTCAGGAGTGGACATGGATGTCAGACATATGTACCATCCTCCAAAATTTTGAGGACTCCACCAAGATGGTGAGCGGCGATGATGCAATAATTAGCGTCACCATCCCGCTTCTCTGTCTTCTGAAATGCTCTCTGCTCACAATCAAAGAGGATGCATTGCAAGCGGAGCACGATGAGATGGAGCAAGGAACCATACTAGGTGATTACACACAGCCAAGCCTCATCTCATCCCAACGTGGATTTGGTGACAATGAGGAAGAGGAGGAGGAGGAGGAACGACAGGAGATAGCTTCATGCACTATAGACGGTACTACCTGCACAGCTGTCATACCGTCTGTTCAGCGTGGATGGCCAGAGGACAGAGAGGAGGAGGAAGAGAGCATGGTCAGTCATCCTCTTGGTGAGGACACATAAGTCTTGCCTGTTAGTAGTCTGGCACGCATGGCTGAGTTTATGTTACCCTGCCTTTCCCATGACCCTTGCGTTCTCAAAATTTTGGGTGACAGTCATTACTGGTTGGTGACACTTCTAGACCCACACTACAAGGAGATGTTGATATCTCTTATTCCTGAGGCGGACAGGTCTACAAATATTGGGCTGTACCAGAAGGCCCTTGTTGCGGATCTATTAAAAAAATTCCCATCTGAAAATGCTATTGGCAGAGGGCACACTTCGTTGGACAACCAAGGAGTACCGGCGAGAGAGACACAACTTCAATTCAGCAGAGACAGGGGAACACTGTCAAAGTTCTGGGAGAGTTTTCTCAGATCCTCCCATCGCACAGGCCCTGATGCGCGGAGTACTCTCACAAGGAGTGAAAAATTTGGGAAGATGCTGAGGGAGTACCTTGCCGACCGTACCAATTTCCTCCGTGATTCCTCTGTGCCTTATAATTATTGGGTATCCAAGCTGGATACGTGGAATGAACTGGCTCTCTATGCCTTGGAGGTCCTGGCCTGCCCTGCCGCCAGCATTTTATCAGAGCAGGTTTTAAGTGCCGCTGGTGGAATTATAACTGATAAGTGCATCCGCCTGTGAACTGAAAATGCTGACAGGCTGACTCTTATAAAAATGAACAAGGGCTGGATTGGGCCAGACTTCTCCACACCACCGAATGATAGCAGCGTAACATGAACTCAAATGCAGTGTCTTTTCTTGGGAGGTGTATTCCCATGCACCTTTTCACATCCACACATGGGTATACACTTCCTGATTTTGTCTATTTGTTCTTGTCCTCCTCCTTCTCCTCATCCTCCACCAGCATTTCACCATGGTGACCATGGTCCGTGATGCAACACCGACATAATTTTTTTAAAGGGTGTTTATGATGCCCGTAAAAAAATGTTTTTATACGTACAGTATGTTCATGTATACCCCCCAAGGGTAAATGTTAGTCAGCCCATACACTTAGTGCATGGGCATTACAAGTATAGGGGGCCCGCTCCTTTCTAATGAGAAAATTTTTTTATGAGGCCCTCCTCCACGTCTCCTCCAAGGGTCATTAAAGAACCTCCAAATTTTTGGCAGCCCTTGCATTCACTGCATAGGCCAACACTATGGGAGACTCTCTCCTTTGTAATGGGAAATTGTCATTACTGTGGCCCTGCACCATGTGTCTTTAAATTCTTAGTGGGGCTTTTACTAAAATTGGTCAACCGTTGGACTCACTGCATACCCTATAACTGTATAGCAGACTCTCTCCTTTCTAATGGGAGCATGTCGTACCTTGTTACTGTGGCCCTGCTCTATGTGTCTTTAAATTCTTAGTGGGGTTTTTCCTAAAATTCGTCAGCCGTTGGACTCACTGCATACCCTACAACTGTACAGCAGACCCTCTCCTTTCAAATGGGAACATGTCGTACCTTGTTACTGTGGCCCTGCTCTTTGTGTCTTTAAATTCTTAGTGGGGGTTTTCCTAAAATTCGTCAGCCGTTGGACTCACTGGATACCCTATAACTGTATAGCAGACTCTCTCCTTTCTAATGGGAACATGTCGTACCTTGTTACTGTGGCCCTGCTCTATGTGTCTTCAAATTCTTTGTGGGGTTTTTCCTAAAATTGGTCAGTATAGGAGACCACTTGTTAATAATAAGAACAACAAAGCATAGCCGGCTGATGGCTCTCTAGCAAAAGCGAGGGCTGTCTGCTGGCCTTTTAAGAATAGTAAGGGCCGCCTGATGGCCCTATAAAAGTAGGCTTCATGACTTTCAGAGTCCCTCCATCATAAATAAAACATGATGTGTCTGATGTTGTGTCACACACCACATTGCCAGATAAGGTTGTAAAATGTTAAAATGACATTTCCTGGTGAATGCATTTGTTTTAAAAAATGACGTAAAAAAAACCAAGACAATAGGATCTTTCTTTATTATAAAAAACAGTGTCACCAATTTAACCTCAATGTAATCACATTGTTCAGCTCATGCACCTCCTCCTCCATCTCCGAAATGATTACATCAGTCACAAGCTGACATCACTGCAGTACTGCCTTGGCCAAGCGGCAACAGGCTGTGCTGAAGATAACATGCTTAATGCTTAATTTACAAACCGCCCAGCGCTGCACAGTTGTTGAAATCTGTAACACAGCAGCCTGAACTGTGGCTCTCACCGCTAAACATTACAGCCAGGCATGGTCCTGTGTGACAATGGGCGGAACCTGGTGACGGAGAAATGACAGCCGGGGTAGATACGGTTTCCCTCTATTCCAGTCCTTTCACTGAGCTCAAGAATATGGCTGTAGTGAAATACAACTCCCACTGAGAAGCTGTTTCATATTGAAAAACATTGTGCCCACCAGAGGATTTGATTCTGAGGGATAACCTTTCTCACCAGCTCAAGAGCCCCATAGCAGCTGCAAAGTTAGCGCTATCATGAACTCTTCTGAGTAGAAGCCAAGGCACACCAGAGGATTCTCTGGTGGGACTGTTTAACCCTGCCGAGAAGCAGTCCTTGCTAAGAAAAGTGTGTGGGAAGGTTCCCGGACACTCTATTTTTACTGAGGAGGAAACCCACGCAAACACGGGGAGAACATACAAAGTCGTTGCTGGGATTTAAACCCAGGATCCCAGCGCTGCAAGGCTTCAGTGCTAACCACTGATCCAATGTGCTGCCGTTCACCCTCTAATATCTAACAGAACGTCCAACCCTGCTGAGAAACAGTTTTTGCTAAGAAAAGTGGGTGGGAAGGTTCCCGGACACTCTATGGCTACTTTTTTACTGAGGTGGAAACACACGCATACACAGGGAGAACATACAAAGTCCTTGCAGATGTTGTCCTTGCTGGGATTTGAACCCAGGATCCCAGCGCTGCAAGGCTTCAGTGCTAACCACTGATCCAATGTGCTGCTGTTCACCCTCTAATATCTAACAGGCTGGAGAAACTTGCACCTACTTCCACTCTATCTTCAGCTCCTTTGTGAGAAAATGTATTTGGGCAGCCACTCAGTCTACCAAATAAAATTCCTGAGCAGGAAATTGGGGATGGCTTTGCTACTGGTACTGGGGGCAGTGCTTATACCATGGAATCATACCATAGTTTGCTGGAAATATTCCAGGCTGGTAGGAGGCAAGCAAATTCCCACAGAAAAGTACCAGCAGTAATTTTCAGGCCACATTTCAAGTGCAAGCAGCTTTAGAGGACTTCCTGGGAGAAATGACACACAGGGTAGATACGGTTTCCCTCTATGCCTGTCCTTTCACCGAGCTAAATACAACTCTCAGCAAAAAAAGTTGTGGACTGGCTCCGTACCGTCCCTGGCCACATTCACCTGTCCACGTGTTTGTGGTTAGGCGGTCCTTCCCAGTAAGTGCACTGGGGAGGACACGGGTAATGTTGTGGGACCCGTGCTTGTGGAAGGCGGAGGCAATACCGGGAAATATAGTGGCTGCTGGGGACCGAGTATGGACACTCGGCCGCCGCCGGCATGAGGTTGTGAAATGCTTCTGCCTCCAAGAGCTTAAAAGGCCACATTTCAAGTGCAAGCAGCTGTCAAAAATTTGGCATTATAGTATTGCAGCCTGTGGGTTGGTGGGTGGGTGGCTGCCTGCATACTTGTGCTTGCATTCCAAGGAATGGGGCAGGGACAGCTGAACGCCGCACTGGGACAAGGACGTTGACGGTGACTGTTGCAAGTCTGCAACGACAGGTACATGGCGGGAGGCATCTTCGCATGCGCCAAGGATCACTTATGATTTGCACACTTTTAGGCAGTGACCTGGGAGTCAGAGATGCTTCCAGAGGTCTTCCCCATGCTGTTCCCATGTCTTTTCAGCACTGTATGCATGTGTCTGATGATGTGTCACACACCCCATGGCCAGATAAGGTTGTAAAATGTTAAAATGACTTTTCCTGGTGAATGCATTTGTCTTGGTTGAAAGCAATGCAAAAGTGCAAAAACTCATCGAAAACACTACGTGTGAACATAGCCCAAGTTGTGGAGGAGTATTTTTGTTTTTGGTTATTTATTTTGCCTTATATACAAGTCATTACCCTGGAAAGGATGTTCCTTAACATATTTCCCAGGAAAATCCATTTTGGTTTCGTTTTTGTATGTTTTATTGTGAGTCCGTAAAAGTGGCACAATACTCTGACAACGTTGTTCACAGCAGTGACCTGGGAGTCAGATATGCTTCCAGGGGTCTTCCCCATGCTGTTCTCATATAATTTGAGCACTATTTCCATCGATTTGGGCAATTTTTAGGCCCTCTGCAGACCGCCGAGGGGGGCCGCCAGAAAAATGCTCGAGTTTCCCATAGACTTACATTGGGCTCGTTGCTCGGGTCGAGCACCCGAGTATTCCAATTTGCTCGACCAGAGCAACGAGTACCCGAGCATTTTAGTGCTTGCTCATCACTAGTGATGATGTCACGCAAGGTGTGGGAAAGACTTAGTGCAACACAAAGGAAAGATGGAAAGGGAGCCCAGGCTCTAGGGAAAGGGGGGAGTGGAGACCTCCAAGGCTGGTCTAGTGTCACCATGTCTCCCCTAACGACCCTATATTGGCTTTTCATAAATCGCTGCACATGTGCCTCGCCCTGTCTTTCCCTGGCATATGGCTAAGGCTATGGAAGGTAGGAGATGAGCGCTAGTCGATCCCCACTGAACACTAAAGACAACAAGCGAAGACAAACAGGGGAAAATTGCTTAGGTTTAGATGACTCCAGACAACTGCACATACGTCCTCAAGCACCAGAGAGGAAGAAGTACTGCTCTTGCTAAAGCCTTCATAAGAAGTAATGAATATCGCTGGAACACAGCAGGTATTTATACACCCAGGCCAGGGTGTTAATTAGCCAGAGGAAAGTAGCCACTGGGTCCTAGAGACAGCATCTAAGAAGATGTCTGTAATGCCAAACGTTGAGATCTCCTGCAACCCACTGCAGGGCGACTGTCTGTCAATTCTGATACACACATGACAGTATCCCCCCCTCTATGAGTGGCCTCCGGACACTCAGGACCAGTTTTCTCAGGATAAGAGGTGTGGAATAAATGAACCAGCCTGGGAGCGTTCACCTCTGATGCTAAAACCCACATCCTCTTCTCTGGACCATAGCCTTTCCAGTGCATCAAGTATTTTAGAGAATGACGTTGGAGATGAAAATCTATAATCCTCGAAATCTGGAACTCCAGATTACCATCAACCATTACTGGAGGTAAGGGCTCAAGAGGTTCCACATACTTCTTGAGTAAGGACCTATGGAACATGCTGTGGACCTTAAGGACCATAGGAAGTTCAAGCCGAAATGCTGCTGGGTTAATGACGGCGGTTATTTAATAAACCTAGGTCCCAGCTTCCAAGAAGGAACTTTCAATCTTATACGATCTGTCCATTCGACTGAGGGTGGAAGGCAGAGAAAAAGGACAGCTGCATCCCCAATCCAGAACAGAATGCCTTCCAGAACTTGGAAACAAACTGGATCACCCGATCTGACACCACATCGGAGGGAACCCTGTGAAGCTTCACAATCTCATTTATGAACACCTGAGCAAGTGTCTTGGCATTTGGAAATGCAGGCAATGCGACGAAGTGAACCATTTTACTAAACCTATCTGTTACCACCAAAACCACCGTTTTGCCTGCAGAAACCAGTAGGTCAGTAATAAAATCCATGGAGAAGTGTGTCCATGGCCTACTAGGGATAGATAGTGGAAAAAGAGTACCAGACGGACAGGTATGCAAAACCTTAGAAGGCGCACAAATTCTACAAGCAGCTCCGTGTTCAATCACATCCCGATGCAACCTCGGTCACCAAAAATGAGGAGCTCCACAGTTGCCTTACCACCTAGATGCTCTGCAAGCACAGAGTTATGATGTTCCTTAATTACTTTGCGGCACAGATGAGATAGTACAAATAACCTTCCTGAAGGGCAGGTGGCAGGGGCATCCCCCTGAGCCTCCAACACCGCACCCTCCAGTTCAGGATACGGTGCCGAAATGACTACCCCTTTCTGTAATATTGGGGCAGGGTTCCCATGGTCACGACCACCAGAGAAGCTCTGGGACAAAGCATCAGTCATGATATTTTTGACCCCTGGATGAAAAGTGACAACAAAATTGAACCTAGTAAAAAACAGGGACCATCTGGCTTGCCTAGGGTTGAGACGTTTAACTGGCTGGAGATAAGACAGGTTCTTATGGTCAGTAATAACAGTAATAGGATGAACAGCCCCCTCCAACCAATGTCGACATTCTTTGAATGCCAATTTGATCGCCAAAAGTTCCCTATCACCCACGTCATAATTTCTCTCAGCCGAAGGCAATTTTTTAGAAAATAAGGCGCATGGATGCCATTTACCAGGGGACGGACCCTGAGACAACACAGCCCCAACCCCGACATCCGACGCATCAACCTCCACAATAAAGGGTTGAAAAACATCGGGTTAACTGAGTATAGGTGCAGTGGCAAAATGATTTTTTAAGGAAGAAAAAGCCTGGAGGGAAGCATTCGACCATTTGGAAAAATCAGACCCCTTCTTAGTCATGTCAGTAAGGGGTTTCACAATTACAGAGTAATTTTGGATAAATTTCCTGTAAAAATTTGTAAAGCCCAGAAAACCTTGTAGAGCCTTCAGGTTCTCGGGACGTCCCCAATCAAGGACTGTATGGATCTTTTCCGGATCCATCCGAAAACCCGAAGATGACCCCAAAAACTACACCTTCTGAACAGCGAAAACACATTTTTACAGTTTGACATAAAGTTTGTTATCCCTTAATATCTGGAGCACCTGCTTAACATGCCCCCGATGTGTCTCCAAATCAGGTGAGTAATCCAAAATATAGTCCAGATAGACCACCACAAACCTCCCCAGCGAATGATGAAAAATATCATTTATGAAATGCTGGAAAACCGCAGGCGCATTGGTCAAACCGAAAGGCATAACCAGACTCTCGAAATGTCCTTCTGGGCACCAGATTGTAGGCTCCCCTTAAATCCAGCTTGGAGAATACCTTAGCTCCTACAACTTGGCTGAACAAATCAGGAATCAGAGGAAAAGGGTATGTATCACGGATGGTAATTTGATTTAATTCCCGAAAATCTAAACAGGGATGTAGATCGCCATCTTTTTTTCTTCACAAAGAAGAACCCTGCCACCATGGGTGAGGATGAGGGTCTGATATGACCCTTCTCCAGACTTTCTGCAATGAAATCCTTCATGGCTTGTCTCTCAGGGCCAGAAAGATTATACAGTCTAGACTTCGGTAGTTTAGCTCGAAGGGTCAGATTAATAGGACAGTCATAAGCTCGATGAGAAGGCAAATCCTGACACCACCTCTCAGAAAAAACGTCCTCAAAACCAGCCAGAAAAGCAAGTAAAATTTCCATAGAGACAGTAGCAAGGGAAATATTTAAACAGTTCTCATGGCAGTAATCTCCCCATTCAATAATCTCCCTGGTTTGCCAATCCACCAACGGATTATGTTTAACAAGCCAAGGAATACCCAAAACAATAGGTGTGGGAAGATTGTCCAGGATATACCAAGGGATTATTTCACAATGCACTGACCCCACCCTCAGTTTTACATTAAGTACAATCTGAGTAAATGCTTTCTTTGCAAGTGGCGCCGAGTCAATGGCAAAGATGGAAATAGGTTCAGCTAAAGCACAGCAATCAAAAACATGAGTCTTCACAAACTCAGCATCAACCATGCTGACTCCGGCTCCACTATCAACAAACACAGAAATTTTCTCGGTTTTTCTCTCTAGCACAACTTCTGCTGACAGGACAGGACTGAACTGCAAATTGGTAACAAATGAACCCCTTGTTTATCCAATTCCAGACTACCAAGAGTTAATCAAGTCTCCTTTTGTTTAGAAATTGAAGAACAGGTCCCAACAAAATGTCCCTTTTTCCCACAAAAAAAATACGCCTTTTTTTTTTGCGAATCGCTGGGGAGATGTATGATGTTGAAACACCCCCTAACTGCATAGGTTCCTCCACCTCCCCCAGTACTGGCTCAACGCCAGACCGCTCCCATGGCAGAGGTACACAACAATGACAAGAAGGCCCCGGAGAAGGTTGTCTCACCCGTCTATCCCTAAGGCGTCTATCAAGACGTATGGCCAATGACATGGCAGCCTTCAAGGATTGAGGGGTTTCATATACTGCTAATGCATCTTTCAACCTTTCAGTAAGACCCTCACAAAATTGACTTCTAAGGGCTGAGTCATTCCATTTGGAATCCATTGCCCATCTATGGAATTCCGAACTGTACGTCTCCACTGACCGATTCCCCTGCTGAAGGTGACGTAGCCTAGACTCAGCCAATGTGACTCGGTCAGGGTAATCATAGATGAGGACCAGAGCCCTGAAAAACCCCTTCACAGACTGGAGACAAACCGAGTTCTGTGGTAAGGAAAAAACCCAAAACTGAGGACCTCCCTGCAATAGAGGGATCACAATACTAAGCCGTTGCTCCTCATTTCCCGAGAAGTAAGGACGAAGTTTAAAATACAGTTTGCATGCCACCTTAAATACAAAAAACTTGTCCCTACCTCCTGAAAACCTGTCCGGGAGGGCAACCAAGGGTTCAGGCTGAACAGGCTACCTGCAGAGACCCCCACATTGGCGACCTGTAGCCGCTGCTGCTGCTGCTGAACCTTTCCGCAGAGGTTATTCACCTCCAGAGACAGACAGCGGAACTGCTATGCGAGCTCTGCAACTGAACCCATACCAAGGGAGAAAGGAAAAAAAGTGCAAACCCAAAAACACACAGAGAAAAAAAACCTGTCAGTTTTTTTTTCTTTCCTTTTCAAAATGTGCTCGGCCGGCGATAGTCTTTCCCACACCTTGTGTGACATTAAGTGCAACACAAAGGGAGCCCAGAATCTAGGGAAAAGTTGGAGTGGAGACCTCCTAGGCTGATCTAGTGTCACCCTGTCTCCCCTAATGACACTATAATGGCTCTTTACCAATCACCACACGTGTGCCTCGCCCTGTCTTTCCCTGGCATATGGCTAAGGCTATGGAATGTAGGAAATGAGCACTAGTCGATCCCCACTGAACACTAAAGATAACAAGGGAGGACAAACAGGGGGAAATTGCTTAGCTTTAGATAACTCCAGACAAATGCACAAACGTCCTCAAGCTCCAGAGAGGAAGAAGTACTGCTCTTGCTAAAGCCTTCACAGTAATGAATATCGCCAATACCTCTGGAACACAGCAGGTATTTATACACCCAGGCCAGGGTGTTAATTAGCTAGAGGAAGGTAGCCGCTGGGTCCTAGAGACAGCCTCTAAGAAGATGTCTGTAATGACAAACGTAGAGATATCCTGCAACCCACTGCAGGGCGACGGTCTGTCACTTCTGACACACCCATGACAGATAATGAGTGAGCACTAAAATGCTTGGGTGCTCATTGCTCAGGTTGAGCAAATCGTAATGCTCAGGTGCTCGACCTGCACAACGAGCCCAATGTAAGTCAATGGGAAACTCGAGCATTTTTCAGGCGCCCCCCGGAGGTCTGTAGGGGGCCTAAAAATTGCCCAAATCGATGGAAATAGTGCTCAAATTATATGAGAACAGCATGGGGAAGACCCCTGGAAGCATATCTGACTCCCAGGTCACTGCTGTGAACAACGTTGTCAGAGTAGTACGCGAGTTTTACGGACACACAATAAAACATACAAAAACTAAGCCAAAATGGATTTTCCTTGAAAAAATGTTAAGGAACATTCTTTCCAGGGTAATGACTTGTATATAAGGCAAAATAAATAATCAAAAAAAAAAATGCTCCCCCACACCTTGGCCTATGTTCACAAGTAGCGTTTTTGATACATTTTTGCAATTTGCATTGCTTTTAACGGTGAAAAATACGTTCACCAGTAAATGTAATTTTAACATTTTACTACCTTATCTGGCCATGTGGTGTGTGAGACGTGATCTTTCATTTATAAAGGAGGGACTCTGAAAGTCACAAAGCCTATTTTTTACAAGGCCAACAGGCGGCCCTCGCTATTATTAGAGGGCCATCAGCCGGCTATACTTTGTTCCCATTATTAAGGAGTGTGTCTCCTATACTGACATTGCATATGCAGTGACTGCAAGGGCTGCCAAAAATTTGGACACACTCCAATACCCCTTTGAAGATACATAGATGAGGACTTCATTGAAAATATTGTTATCATTATTAAGGAGTCTCCTATAGTGGTATTGCCCGTGCAGTGACTGCAAGTCATGGCGACTGGGCAACTGGTACTAGGGGACTGCGACGTCCATCAGCTTTCGGAAACCATCTGTATCTACCAGGCGGAAAGGCAGCATGTTGCTCAGATAGTGTGGTAGGAGCAAGCTTTTAGCAACAAAAAAATTGATTTTTTACTATGCACCAGCTCTGTACACAGCTGAGTTTCAGAGGCACTAATTGACAAGGTGAAATATGGCTTGCTGTATCATGTTAGCAACTGAAAAAATAGGGTTTTTTACTCTGCAACAGCTCTGCACACAGCTGAATTTCAGCAGCACTAAATGACAAGGTGAGATATGGCTTGCTGTATCACGTTAATAACAGAAGAAAGTGGGTTTTTTTTACTGTGGATGAGGCCTGTATAACAAAGAAGGTATACTCCAAACAATTTCAAACTGATATCAGCTCTAGTGTTGAGCCACCCCCGTAGTGTTCGAGTTCGGTTCGGTTCGTCGAACACCCGTGTGTTCGCCGAACTGTTCGTCGAACTGTTCGTCGAACACCTTCGAACACCGTTAAAACCAATGGCAGGCAAACAAAAACACATAGAAACACATAGAAAACACCTTCAAAGGTGTCCAAAAGCTGACAAACTGCTCAGAAGACATAACTAACACATGGAAAAGTGACAAGTACATATAGTCATGCGAAAATAAAAGAGGTGGAGGAGTAAAAGGAGGGGGAGACACAGATATAGGCATGTCATGCCCTTCTAAAATCCAAAAAGTGAGAAGCCGACACGGCCAGTCCGCTCCTGCCCGTGCCACCTCCGTGTCGCCGGGTTTGTGCCAGAGCCGCGGTGAACCCTGATGGCCAGCCCCCCTCTCCCAATACTGGTGCCTGTCCGCTGGTGGGTCGAGCGAGCCCCCCTGTGGTGGAGGCAGCTCTAAGCTTTTTAATTTAAATTGTCTCTCTAATTTGAATGAATACACTTTAAATCCATTTACAAGGATCTATTGGAGGGCAAGTCTCATGCCAGCAGCCGCGTAATTCCAGCTCCAGTAGCGTCCACTAAAGCTGCTGCAGTTAAAAAGCTTTTATAAGGATCAAGCTCGGCTGTCCACCGCAAGGCATCCTACTGCCAGTCCCAGCCCCTATGCCTTGGGGTGCCTCCTGATGCTCTTCACTGAGTATCCCGTGGTCCCGAAGCATTTCCTTTGAAAAAATTTAGTGTCCAAACTACAGGTGGTGTAGCTTGCTTAACAGCCGGGATAATCCGCTGACTAGCAGACCCTGCTACTAGGCACAAAGTATTTCCTGGGCTAGATGCAGTTAAAAATTTGTAATTAGATACTCTCGTTGGATGCTGAGAAAGCATTCCATAGAGTCTCCTGGCACGCCATATATGATTCTCTTAAAAAGCTTGGGGTAGGGGTCTAGGGGACCCTTTTATAGCCAAAATCACGGCCCTGTATCGCAATACGTCACCTAGGCTGAAGATAAATGGAACTGTAGCACCCTGAGGGCTCGGTTGCTACAGAGGTATTACACCTCACCCAGAGGTGTGATATCTCACTCTCAGGTAAGGATGTAGTGTGGATCAGGACCCGACACCTGCATGCATTACACCACATTGCCGTGGGGCAGGGCGACCAATATGCCCCTGAGATGGGCACGACAGTCCCTGTCCCTGGCTGGAGTGGGGGGAGGGAACACTGAGGAAGGGGAACCCTGTAGTGCAGGAGCAGGGAGGAAGCAGTTCCTGGGTGCATTGAGAAGGGAGTATAAAAGGTGGGCACCATCTTAGTTCAGTGCAGAGAAGTCTGAGCAGAAGTGGCAGGGAGCAGGGGCTCTGCATGAGCTCTGCTCCGGAGGCGGGCCTAGTAACAGAGGCCCAGGCCTGGAAGAGGGAGAAGGAAGGAAGAGGAGCGGAGAAGGCTCCAGGAACGAGGAACGAAGGGATCTCAGGGGTGCGGACGGGCGAGTCGCCACCGCACGCCAGAATCCACCTGCGTGGAGGGGTCAGGCCAAAGGGGGAGACCGGACCCCGAAACTAGTGGAGGCAGGAAACGACCCTCAGCTAGAAACAGGAGGCTGTGACATTTTATGTGGCGCAGCCCCTCGCTACACCCGCTAGGAAGGCACCACATAGGGTCAGGGAAACTGGCGCCAAGTTTACCAAGAGGAGGCCCGAGGCAGCCGGACAGAAGGGTTGGTAAGAAAGGCCAGACAAAGGACACACAAAGGGGGTCCTGTGAAGCGCTCCAAAGTTATCTGGGAGTTGTCTGAGCCCCTCACCTGGTGAGCACAGTACGACGTGGGCAGCCGTTACCTGCAGACGTGGTCTGGATAATAAGAACTGTGAGTAAAGGCCCTGGACTGCATCACTGACTCCGTGTCATTACTGCTGCTGCCCTGCACCATCACCCCCATCCTCCGCATACACTGCCCTGAGGCTATACTCCTCCCGTGGGGAGTTATGCTACGCTCTGCTGCACCCACAACACCAGCCTCAGCGGTCTGCCCTGGAGCGGCGGTTCACTCTGACCGCAATCCACGGGTGGCGTAGTCGGACATTTAAACATCAAAACCACATAAATAGTTCCGCCACTGGTTTGACCGCCCTGAGCCACGGAACCGGGTTGCCGCCACGGAGACTACAACCACCAGCATCCACCAAAAAGGGTCCGGCTCCGGGTGTCCCAAGGCCCAGGGGGCGCGTCAGAACATTTTCATCACCTTTCACAATCACCAATGGGACAAGGCAGGGATGTTCTCTGTCCCCTCTCTTATACATCCTAGTGACGGAGCACCTGCTCTCATCAATTCGCCATAACCCCAATATTAGGTGGATTGAGGTGGGAGGCACCGAGTACAAGTGCTCTCTATTTGCTGATGATGTCCTAGTATATATCACTCAATCACATATATCCATCCATGCTGTTATGGCTGAAATAGATCACTTTGTTACATGGTCAAATTTTAAAATCAATGCAGCGAAGTCTGAGGCCCTCGATGTCTCCCTCCCCAAATCCATATAGGATTCCATCCAGTCCAACTTTCCCTTTGCCTGGCCCTCACAGGGTATCAAATACTTAGGAATTCCTATTCATAGAGACCTCTCCCATCTATGTTATCTTAATTTTGGGCCCTTTATTGAACAACTCCATACAGACCACGGTTGGCAAGTTAGAACTGTAAGATTCACTACGTGAACCACTGGTGTTTTGTGGAAAAGCACATGTACACTGTGTTCCAAATTATTATGCAAAAAGTGTTTAGGAGTGATAAGGGAAGAATTTGTTTGTTTGTCAGTTAAACTCATTGATGGTGATTTGTGTCAGGGCTCTTTATATCACTGTAAGCAATTGCAGACACCAGTGCTAATTAGTTTGTCAGGTGTGTCCAATGAAAGGCAAGACTACTTAAGAAGGCTCTCTCACATTATTCAGCAGCCTACATTTTCTGCCAAAATGGGAAAGAAAAAGGATGTGTCGGCTGCTGAGAAGCAACAAATTGTGGAGTGTTTAGGTCAAGGCATGACTACAATCAACATTGTGCGATGATCAGGATGAAGTGTCTTGGCAATCAAGAAGTATGTAGCTGATTCACAGTACACACGTGTGCGTGCTGATAAGGGCAAATTGAGGACTCTTTCCTACAGGCAATTACGTCAGGTTGAAAGAGCAGCGGCAAAAAAGCCTTGTCATAGCAGCAGACAAGTTTTTGAAGCTGCTTGTGCCTCCAACGTCACCCGAACAACAAGATGCAGGGTCCTTCAGAGGTTTGCAGCTGTGCATACGCCATCCTGTCGACCTCCTCTATCCACTTCACACAAGCAGAAACGGCTCCAGTGGGCCAAACATTACATGAAGACTGATTTCAAAACTGATTTGTTCACGGATGAGTGCCGTGCAGCGCTCGATGGTCCAGATGGATGGAGTGGAGGATGGCTGGTTGATGGACACCCCACGCAAACACGGCTACAGCGCCAACAAGGAGGAGGTGGAGTAATGTTTTGGGCTGGAATCATGGGGAGAGAGATTGTCGGCCCCTTTAGGATCCCTGAAGGCGCTAAAGATGAACTCCATAATGTATGTGGATTTTCTCAAACAGCACTTCCTGCCATGGTTCAAGAAGAAGAACCGTGTATTTCACAGCAAGATCATTTTTCTGCATGATAATGCACCATCTCATGCTGCACAACTTATGGTGTGACCCCCATGCTCCCCTGACCTCTACCACATTCAGAACCTTTGGAGCATCATTAAAAGGAGTGTCTATGATGGCGGGAGGCAGTTCACATCTAAGCAACAGCTCTGGGAGTGTATTCTGTCCTCATGCAAAACAATTGAAGCAGAAACCATCCAAAACCTGACAAATTCAATGGACGAGAGAGTTCAGAAGCTCCTTTCGAACAAGGGGTCCTATGTGAAAATGTAACATCACCTAGAATAAAGTTTTGAGTTGAAAACTGTTTGATTTCAGTTTCTAACAACCTGCTAATGCTTATAATTTCAAAAATGACCATTTTTTTGGTCTTTATTAAAATGAAAAGGTTGATCGAAAAGTTTGGGGGATCTAAGAGTGTGGCAACCCAGTAGTCATGATTACTTCGAATTCTGACAATATGAGGGTCATGCTGCAGGTAGTGCAGCAAGAAGGCACTTATGTGTCTTGCGCATCTCGGAGCCCCAAAATTATTTTCCGGGCTAGATGCAGCTAAAAATTATTTTTAATTTTAAATCTGGTGGAGCTTATTATAGATGGCCTAATAGGATCAGTGCTGCACACTGCTACAAAGCCCAAATTATTTTCCAGTCAAGATACAGATAAACATGATTAGTAATTTGAAAGCTTAAAACGGTTGGTAGGGTGATTTTAAACAATCATCAAGCTTTTACTCTCCCCAGGATGACACAGGGGTAGAAAAGTCGTTTCGGATCCATGATTTGTTCATCTTTATGAACGTGAGTCTGTCTACATTATCAGTGGAGAGCCGCGTGCGCTTATCTGTCAGCACACCACCAGCAGCGCTGAACACACGTTCAGACAGAACGCTGGCTGCGGGGCATGACAAGATCTCCAAGGCGTAAGTGGCTAGCTCCGGCCATTTATCCAGATTGGAAGCCCAAAAAGAGCAAGGGTCCAGTGACACAGTCGTGGCTTCAATGTTTACTTGGAGATACTCCTGTACCATCGTCTCTAGGCGTTGACTATGTGTCAGACTTCTTGTCTCCTGTGGCCTTGCAAAGGATGGGCTAAAAAAGTGGTGAAATGATTCTGCAAAATTGATGTTACCACCAGATACTGTGGTTCTGTTACGGTTTGAGTGCTGAACACTTGACGGTCCCACGGTTGGCAAGTTGGAACTGTGAGATTCACTACGTGCACCACTGGTATTTTGTGGAAAAGCACATGTAAGATTCTGCAACAGTCTCTGCTGATACTCCTGCATGCGTGCATCCCTTTCTATGGCAGGAATAATTTCTGCAAATTTACTTTTGTACCAGGGATCTAACAGTGTGGCAACCCAGTAGTCAGGATTATTTCTAATTCTCACAATTCGAGTGTCATGTTGCAGGTAGTGCAGCAAGAAGGCACTCATGTGTGTTGCGCATCCAGGAGCACCAAGTCCCTGTTGTGTTGGTGGCGAGGTAACAATCATGCTTCCTTCCTCTGTCCTCTCCCCCCAACCTCGCACAACAGAAATGTGATCAAGGTCTCCCTCATCTGATGAGTCTTCCATCAGTTCGTCCTCCACTTCTTCCTGGGCTCCTGCACCTTCCTCACTAGTTTGGCTGCTACCATGCGTCCTGGTAAAACCATCTCCCCCACCCTCACATGCCTGCCGCCTTGGTGCTGCCGACCGTCTGGACCTTGCAGATGTTAGCCCTTCCGCATACAACTCCTCCTCCTCTACTTCCTCCACCTCCTCTTGTGCCACCACCTGACTCCGAATTCTGTTTAACATGTGCTCCAGCATGTAAATCACCGGAATAGT
Organism: Phyllobates terribilis; assembly: GCF_046119375.1. Taxonomy (NCBI): domain Eukaryota; kingdom Metazoa; phylum Chordata; class Amphibia; order Anura; family Dendrobatidae; genus Phyllobates; species Phyllobates terribilis. Next base: position 52,116,809 of record NW_027362773.1, read on the forward strand.
CATGCTGATAATGGCATCGTCAGCACTAAACATCTTCGTCGCCATTTCAAAACTGTGCAGAAGGGTGCATAGGTCCCTGATCTGAGACCACTCCTCCAGCGTGATTTGCCCCACCTCTGAATCTCGTTGGCCTAGGCTATACGTCAGAACGTATTGCACCAGGGCTTGTCGGTGCTGCCACAGTCACTGCAACATGTGCAGAGTTGAATTCCACCGGGTAGGCACATCGCATTTTAGCCGGTGAAGTGGCAGGCCCAACGACTTCTGTAGAGATGTAAGTCGCTGAGCTGCGGGATGCGAACGGCGGAAGTGAGCACACAGCGACCGTGCCCTCTGCAGAAGGCCATCTAGTCTGGGAAAGTGGGCTAAAAATTGCTGGACAACCAGGTTCAACACGTGAGCCATACAAGGCACGTGTGTGACATTGCCCCGGCGAAGGGCCGCACCCAGGTTTGCAGCATTGTCGCACACGGCCTTCCCTGGTTTCAGGTCCAGTGGAGACAACCATTCATGAAATTGGTTCTCCAGAGCTGACCACAACTCCTCAGCTGTGTGACTCACATTTCCCAGACATTTCAATGTAAAAACCGCCTGATGACGTTGAGCCCTACTGCCAGCATAGTAAGGAGGTGTGCAGGATCCCTTCTGCGCAGTTAGAAAGCTTGTGGCATGACCAGACAGGCTTTGGGTGCAGGTGGAAGACCGAGAGGAGGTTGAGGAGGCAGAAGCAGTGGAGGAAAAATGACATAAAGAGGATTGACGCACAACTCGTGGGGACGGCAAGACTTGGACAGCAGCCCCTTGTCCTGCTGTCACCATAGTTACCCAGTGCCCAGTCAGCGACATGTAACGCCCCTGTCCATGCCTACTCGTCCAAGTGTCTGTGGTGAAATGCACCCTGTCACACACAGAGTTTCTCAAAGAAGCGGTGATGTTGTGTGCGACATGCTGGTGGAGCGCAGGCACACCTTTCTTTGAGAAGTAGTGCCGACTGGGCATCTGGTACTGGGGCACTGCGACGGACATAAGGTCTCGAAAATCCTCTGTGTCCACCAGGCGGAAAGGCAGCATTTCTGTAGCCAAGAGCTTGCAGATGGTGAAATTCAACCTCTTAGCTTTCTCATGGCTAGGAGGAAATGGTCTTTTACTTGTCCACATCTGAGGGACCGAGGGCTGGCTATTGTGCTTAGACGGGGTTGATAAGGGTGTCCCCGGCAAACTGCCGGTCTGTGAGGAAGATGCAGGCGGACATGTTAGGTTGCCTTGATCCAAAGGTGGTGCTATCGATGTCGGACAGCGCTCAACACCAGCTGGTGTTACCACCTCCAAAGAAAATGATGACCTGCCAATCACGCTGGCTGTTGCGGGTAAAGAGGTGGCAGGTCTGCGCCCCAAAACAGGTGTGACTGCTGTCCCCCCAGTCACAGAGGATGAAGAGGCCGCGGATGCTCAAGATATGGCAGACGGTGGCTGGCCCGGCCGGCTAGGCCGCATTGTAGCACACTGAGCTTCCCACTGCAACTTATGCTTCATGTCCATGTGGCGGTTCATGCATGAAGTACTCAAACAATGTATTTTTTGGCCTCTACTTAGCTTTTGCTGACAAATGTTACAGATAACACGAGTTGGGTCATCTTTATCGATCTGAAAAAATGCCCAGGCTATGCAAGGCTTAGCACCCATGCGACCTGAAGAGCCACCACGACTTGTGGTGAGAGGCAGAGTTGTGTTTGAGGATGCAGTTGTTGACGTGCTTCCAGTACTACGTCTCTGTCCAGGAAGGCGCAACCTGACCTCGTCGTCACTAGCATCTTCCTCCACCTCCTCTGCTGACCTCATCTCTTGGCTGACTGTGGGTTGACAGTAAGTGGGATCTCCAACCTCATCATCATCACCCTGTGTGTTATCACACCCGTCGTCCTCAGAGCCAACCTGTTCCTGCCCTGACAAAAAACTAAAGTTGTCGCTCCAATCAGGTATTTGAGTCTTATCATCGTCTTCCTCATTGTCTCCACCAACAGGAGTTACAGTTTGGGAATGAGGGTCTACATTATGGTCAGAACCTTCTGCGTCTGGTCCTGGATCCGACTCATAAAGATTCTGGGCATCAGTGCAGATCATTTCCTCGTCTGGATTCACAGAAGCGCTGGAGTCGACCTCTGATTCCCAGGCTATAGTATGAGTAAACAGCTCTGCAGACTCAACCATCTGTTCTACCTCATACTCAGACGGGCAGCTGGAGATTTGGGAGCTGTGAGGAAGCAAGTGCGATTTGGGTGACACCTTTGAGGACTGGAGTATTTGTGATGTTGAAGTTGATGTGGAGGAGAGCCCACTTAAAGGATCACTTGATATCCGTTGAAGCACCTGCTGTTTTTGTGCCTCATCTGGAATTTGTAGCGATTGGTGTGGCCGTAAGAAAGGGATCTTATCACATTGTCCGCTAAAAGAAGTAGACATTTTAGTTTGGCTGGAAGATGGTCTTTCTTCTGCAGATGTTACTGTTGCTTTAACACCTACCCCACGGACACAACCTTTTTTCCCCTTCCCAACACGCCTATTCCCCTTTCCACCAGCAGCAGGCCTTTTTCCACTCATTTTGGTGGTTAACTAATTCACAACTCTGGAGTTGTTTGCACAAAAAAACAATGGATGGTAACCGAGCAGAGCTGAGTGGCCAAACTGTGGTATTAGGCCAAAACTATTGGCTGGGTTAGATGCAGAAAAAAATATATTCAGTTTGCAACCTGATGGAGGTCAGTATAGATGGACTAATAGAGAAAGTCCGACACACTGCTACAAGGCCAAATATTTTTTCAGAGGTAGATGCAGAAAAAATTTTTATTCAGTTTGCAACCTGATGGAGGTCTGTATAGATGGATTAATAGAACAAGACCCACACACAGCTAGAAGCCCAATATTTTTTCAGAGGTAGATGCAGAAAAAAATATATTCAGTTTGCAACCTGATGGAGGTCAGTATAGATGGACTAATACAACAAGTCCCACACACAGCTAGAAGCCCAATATTTTTTCAGAGGTAGATGCAGAAAAAAATATATTCAGTTTGCAACCTGATGGAGGTCAGTATAGATGGACTAATACAACAAGTCCCACACACAGCTAGAAGCCCAAATATTTTTTCAGAGGTACTGTAGATGCAGATACAAATTATTTTTAATTTGCAACCTGATGGAGGTCAGTATAGATTGACTAATACAACAAGTCCCACACACAGCTAGAAGCCCAAATATTTTTTCAGAGGTACTGTAGATGCAGATAAAAATTATTTTTAATTTGCAACCTGATGGAGGTCAGTATAGATGGACTAATAGAGAAAGTCCGACACACTGCTAGAAGGCCAAATATTTTTTCAGAGCTAGATGCAGAAAAAAATTATATTCAGTTTGCAACCTGATGGAGGTCAGTATAGATGGATTAATAGAACAAGACCCACACACAGCTAGAGGCCCAATATTTTTTCAGAGGTAGATGCAGAAAAAAATATATTCAGTTTGCAACCTGATGGAGGTCAGTATAGATGGACTAATACAACAAGTCCCACACACAGCTAGAAGCCCAATATTTTTTCAGAGGTAGATGCAGAAAAAAATATATTCAGTTTGCAACCTGATGGAGGTCAGTATAGATGGACTAATACAACAAGTCCCACACACAGCTAGAAGCCCAAATATTTTTCAGAGGTACTGTAGATGCAGATACAAATTATTTTTAATTTGCAACCTGATGGAGGTCAGTATAGATGGACTAATACAAGAAGTCCCACACACAGCTAGAAGCCCAAATATTTTTTCAGAGGTACTGTAGATGCAGATAAAAATTATTTTTAATTTGCAACCTGATGGAGGTCAGTATAGATGGACTAATAGAGAAAGTCCGACACACTGCTAGAAGGCCAAATATTTTTTCAGAGCTAGATGCAGAAAAAAATTAAATTCAGTTTGCAACCTGATGGAGGTCAGTATAGATGGATTAATAGAACAAGACCCACACACAGCTAGAAGCCCAATATTTTATCAGAGGTAGATGCAGAAAAAAATATATTCAGTTTGCAACCTGATGGAGGTCAGTATAGATGGACTAATACAACAAGTCCCACACACAGCTAGAAGCCCAAATATTTTTTCAGAGGTACTGTAGATGCAGATAAAAATTATTTTTAATTTGCAACCTGATGGAGGTCAGTATAGATGGACTAATACAACAAGTCCCACACACAGCTAGAAGCCCAAATATTTTTTCAGAGGTACTGTAGATGCAGATACAAATTATTTTTAATTTGCAACCTGATGGAGGTCAGTATAGATGGACTAATACAACAAGTCCCACACACAGCTAGAAGCCCAAATATTTTTTCAGAGGTAGATGCCGAAAAAAATATATTCAGTTTGCAACCTGATGGAGGTCAGTATAGATGGACTAATACAACAAGTCCCACACACAGCTAGAAGCCCAAATATTTTTTCAGAGGCAGTGTAGATGCAAATAAAAATTATTTTTAATTTGAAACCTGATGGAGGTCAGTATAGATGGACTAATACAACAAGTCCCACACACAGCTAGAAGCCCAAATATTTTTTCAGAGGTACTGTAGAAGCAGATACAAATTATTTTTAATTTGCAACCTGATGGAGGTCAGTATAGATGGACTAATAGAGAAAGTCCGACACACTGCTAGAAGGCCAAATATTTTTTCAGAGCTAGATGCAGAAAAAAATTATATTCAGTTTGCAACCTGATGGAGGTCAGTATAGATGGATTAATAGAACAAGACCCACACACAGCTAGAAGCCCAAATATTTTTTCAGAGGTAGATGCAGAAAAAAATATATTCAGTTTGCAACCTGATGGAGGTCAGTATAGATGGACTAATACAACAAGTCCCACACACAGCTAGAAGCCCAAATATTTTTTCAGAGGTACTGTAGATGCAGATAAAAATTAGTTTTAATTTGCAACCTGATGGAGGTCAGTATAGATGGACTAATAGAATGATGCTATGCCCAAAAGATTTTACTTCACTAGGTGCAGTAAAAAAATTGGTATTCTATACACAGGTGGTATATCTTGCAGCACAGATAGGCTACTCCACTGACTAACACACTCTGCAATATGCCAAAAAGGATTAGCTTTGCTAGATTCAGCCAAATGCTGTGAAAAAAACTTGCACAGCACTGGCACATACCTGCCTGGCAAAAACTGATAGGAACTGATGTAACCTAGTCCTGAAAAGGACTCCAATTACAATTAGTCTTTACACCCACAACCTATCTATTTAAGAGCACAGACCTCCCTGATAAAAGTCGTAGGAAATGCTGTAACCTAGTCCTTAAAAGGACTGCAATCACAACTATTCCCTACTCCCAAGCTATTTGTATATTTGTGTGAAAATTGGCTTGAAATTAACAAGGTATAGCGCACACAGCAACAGCGGTGCCGTCTAACACGCAGCTGCAGCAGTGAGAAAATGGTGGCGACGGGGAAAATGGCTTGGTCTTATGTGTGCGCTGCTGATAGGCTGACAGATTGCACCTCCCCACTGCAAATGCGGGAAAGAGAAAAAAAAATGGAGATCTTCATTGTTCCTGCAGAGATCCATCCCCTGCCCCTCCCCCCACCCCGCTGTACACTCAAACTGCGTATTAACATTAATTTTCATCATTACTGAGAAAAAATCCAGTTATGATTTTGGTGCACGAACAGTTATCGAACATAACCTCGAACAGCCGAATTTTTTTCAAATTGTTCGTGTTCGCCGAACGGCTCGAACACCGCCCAAAACAGCTCGAATTTGAGATTGGCGAACAGTTCGAGTAGAACAACGCTCATCTCTAATCAGCTCTACTGTATCATGTTAGTAACAGAAGAAAGAAATTTTTTTTACTGTGGATGAGGCCTGTATAATAGAGAAACAATTTCAAACTCAGATCTAGCCTGCTGTATCACGTTTGTCACAGAAAAAATAGATATTTTTACTCTACATGAGCTCTGCATACAGCTGAAGTTCACCACCACAAAATGACAAGGTGAGATATGGCTTGCTGTATCACGTTAGCAACTGAAAAAAATATATATTTTTTTACATTCCAACAGCTCTGCGCACAGCTGTATTTCAGCGTCACTATATGAAAAGGTGAGATATGGCTTGCTGTATTACCTTAATCACAGAAAAATTTTTTTTTTTACTGTGCATAGAGCTGAATTTCACTGCCACAAAATGACAAGGTGAGCTATGGCTTGCTGTATCATGTTAGCAAGTGAAAAAATAGATTTTTTTACTCTGCATACAGATGAATCTCTCCGCCACAAAATAACAATGTGGCCTATGGCGTGCTGCGTCACTTTACTCACAGAAAAAAAAATACGATTTTTTTATTCTTCATACAGCTGAATTTCACCTTCACAAAATGGCAAGGTGGGCTATGGCTTGCTGTATTACGTTAGCAATTAAAAACATTTTTTTTACTCTGCAGGAGCTCTGCATTCAGCTGAATTTCACCCCCACAAAATAACAAGGTGGGCTACTATGGCTTGCTGTATCAGGTTAGCAACTTAAAAAAATAGATTTTTAAAGGTGTACTTGTGCATGGAGCACAATAGCAGTGCACAACAGAGTTCTATGAAGTGTGCCACTGCCCATGTCTTTGTCTAGACCTCACTAATGGCACAAGAAAAAAAATCTGCTGGAAGGTTGATTTCACAGACACACAGGACACTAGCTACCTAAGCAATCTGACTTAGAAGCAACCGCCTAGCTAACTAGATAAAATCTCTCAGTATGCAGGAGCAGACCAGAAGCATTATCTACGATCTGTCATAGTCAGAAAATGGAGCTAAAACAACATATCCGCTCTTTAAATTGAGAGGGACATGTGATTTCAGCAGCCAATGGCACAAGCCCTTGTGTCTGGACATTGAGGATGGTTCCTGTGCCCCCATTTTGTCTAGCCCCGATTTGCACACATAAAGTTAGGGAAAAAAAAAAATAAAAGATTACAAGCACGCCACTGCTCTGAGCTCCTCTGAGCTCTCCCAAGCCCCTCCCCTCATCAAACACATCCCCCCACTCATCATGCACCACCACTATCCTAGCCAAAGTGATAAAAATACTTTAGTTGCAACGCAATAATTTCCCGCACTTTTACCAAATTTTACCAAATTTTGCCAATTTCAAGAAAAAATGCTTGTGTTTCTGATCATGAATCTGAATGTGCCATATTCGTACAGAATTTGAAATTGGCAATTGTTTTTCGAACATATTCGCTCATCATTAAACATGAACCAAGTTATATGCCCCTCGAAAATCTAGCTTCATGAACAACTTTGAATGACGAACTCTGTGCAGCAACTCAGGGATCAAAGGCAGAGAGTAATGATTCTTTACAGTAATTTTATTTAATTATCTGTAATCAACGCAGGGTCTCAAGGAACCATCTTTCTTTTTGACAAAAAATATGGGCTTACTGTCACGCTGTCTCTGTGTACTGGAGGTAGGGGGCCTAAGCTGACCCTAAGCTGGGGCCCTGACTAATCCCTCTACCTGGAGGTACTGTTAAAGGTACAGAGGTCCAGGCCGCCAGCGTAACCCCTACCTCCTGAGGACCCCTGCACCTAAGTAATCTAGTCCTGAGAAGGACCCCTGATCACAACAAAAGGGGACAGGTAATAATATGCCTACACTCAGTACTTAGACGAACGAGACAGTACAAGGGAAAAACCAAAACCACCTTGCATACAAAAACTACACAACTACAACAGAGGGAACACCAACGGGAAAGGAGATAAATGATAAAGCGAGGAAGGGAAAAAACACTCCAAATACACTTAGCTCTGAAACTCCAAATACCACGATCCGCTCTGTTAGTCTGCATGAAATGCTTTCACCGACACTTCCCCAACAGACCGGCAGGCATTTGAAGGAGTCCCACTACAGCAGCATTGATTGCAGCTGGGCGAGGCTGGACCTCGTCTAGCACAGAGAGAGAGAGAGTTAACTCCCTCACTGCCGAAAAACACAAAGCACCAAAAACTCAGCTGCGAGAAGTTAGGCTGTGTAATCGTGACGATCTTCGTGGCGACACACCCGTGACACTTACCTGCTGGTGATGAAGATGGACAAATTAACCCTTTAGCTAAATTTTCATCAATGTGTTCCTTGAATGTTTTTAATTTCCGCTCTACCAGTGGGTAAATGCTTCCAAAGGGTATTGCTGCTCCAGGCAAGAGATCAATTTGACAATCATACGACCGATGAGTAGGGAGTTTGTCAGCATTTTTCTTGTCACATACATCAGTAAATTCCTTCTAGATAGATGATAGTTTAGAAGATTGTTCAGGACCCTTTACAACTTCTTCATTTGGCGAAGCCTGTGGGGAGTGGACAGCAGATGGAAAAGACACTTAGATTGTCTTAGACAATAGATTGGCAACCCCAGGATTATTGGAAAATGTGGAGATGAGATTAGTAAGAAGGAAAAGACCTACTGATTATTAAATTCCATGACTATTACTAACGGTTCAGTCTCTTGAATCACTGGTCCTCAATTTAGTGGAGATTCATCAACAGTTTCCATAATAATAGATGAAAGTCTGTTTTGAATTTTTAGCCTATGTTCCTTTGCGAAAGTGATGTCCATAAAATTTCCGTGTGCTCCTGAATCAACCATGGCAGATGTGGAAATCCATTGAGAATCAATTTCAAACTTGATGTGAATAAAGCTATGAGAGTCCTTCTTTTCTTTTTTATTGTTGGGTGCAATAGAAGAAATTGAATGGATGATGACATTCACTAGAGGCGTTGGTTCAAACAAGACTGATTTTTCATCGGAAAAGTTGGGATTCGCTATCACTACCACTGTTTTACGTAGTCGATAGGGACAATTGACGAGAAAGTGGTCAGACTTGCCACAGTAAAAACACTGATTTTCCCAAAGTCTCCATTCTTATCTCTCAGCACTTTCACATTTTAATAGGATGTCAACCTGCATGGGTTCAGCTTCAGATATGTGAAGACTCTTTATCTCAAAGTCTCTGGGACTGGTGGTTGAAGCAGGTGGATAACGGTTACTGTTGTAGGACCAATTTGAATTCCACTTTTCCAATCTTCTCTCTGATAATTGAGTGTCTATTCAAATACAATGGTGAATAAAGTCATTAAAATTTGTGGGAGCATCGGCCTGGGCTAGTTCATTTTTGAGTGCACTGGAGAGTCTGTTCTTAAAAAAAGATAATTTTGCAGCATTATTTCATTCAGTATCAATCACCCATCGTCTGAATTCTGTGGTGTACTCTGCAACAGAGTGCTTGCACTGATGTAGAGCCATCAGTGTAGCTGGCTCATGGCTACTAGCTAGGTCTCCAGATCATTAAGTCAATCATCGTGAGTTTCAATAAGGGGGAGGGCCCAGGCTAAAGCTTTATGTGTCAGTAGCATAATGATGCACAATACTTTTGATCTGTCAGTATGAAAGTGAGCAGGATGTGTACAAAAGTACAATCTGCACTGGTTGATGCATCCACAAAATTTGTCACGGTCTCCACCAAACCAAAAAAGTGAGAGTGGAGGGGTGGTTGGAGGGGCTGGAGCTATAAGTTGATTTTCTAAATGAAGTATCTTCTCAGACTGCAGTGTAATCTTATTGCTTAGATCTTGCACAATATTCTGTAGATCCTGTGTAGCTTGTCCAAAAATGTGAACATTATGAAATGTATGAGTTTCAAATGCAGTGTGTTTTGTTTTTAGTGCTTGCATGCCTTCATAGATGTTGGTAAGCAAACAGTTCATCTTAATTACATGCATCTCCCATTTTCCTCCCTCTGCAGCTTCCATGATGATGGCTTGAGTATACACTTACGCTAATGGCGTAGCACTGCTGGAATCCAGTGGCCAGAGGTGCACGAGCAAGAAATGTCAGGCAGTAGTAGAAGTTCTTGCAAGTAGCTGTAGGAGTTGTACCAACAATCCGTAGAAAAGTGGGAACAATCTGGGTAAGATAGTTCCCAGAACAAGGAGCTGGACACTGAACTAGACTAAACAGCTAGACACAATACTCAAGCAATGCATGAGGGATTCATGTGGCTTTAAGTAGGCCCAAACAGGAAACAAGATGGATTCCCCAGATTCAGAGTCTGCCATCTTAGTAAAGGGAAGTTACAGGACACAACAGCAGCCTCCAGTGGTAAGAGGTGAAATTGCAGGATACTATCAAGGTGAACAATAGTAGCAACTAGTGGTCAAACTGTTGAAGGATAACAGGAATCCTGACACCCTTCTTTGCTGTGCCCTCACAGTGCCTCCCCATGCTGTCCTCCTCTCTATACTGCCCCCGCACTACCCAGTCTCTATTCTGTGCCCTCTTCCACTTTTCTCCCTTATACTGTCCCTCCACACATTTCCTCCTCCCTCTTCATACATTCTCCTCACATATTTTCCCCCTCACTCTCCTTACTGTCTCCGTATGCATCCCCACTCCCCATACTTTTCGCACCCATTCCCCCTACCCCACTCCTCATACTGTTTCCTCAAATAATCCACACTCCCCATATGTAGCCTCACAGATCCCCCTTGCTTCCTATAAAACCATACTGTCTCCTCACATGTCACCCTTACTCCCTATACTGTGTTTGCACTAATCCCCCCAACTTCCTCTCACTGTGTCTGTGCACCAATCCCTCCACTTCTCATACTGTGTACGCACCACTCTCCCTCCCTTATAATGTGTCTGCACAAATCCCCCCTAACTCCTCATATCATGACTGCACCAGTCCCCATACCTCCACTCCTTATACTGTGTCCACACCAATCGCCACTCCATATACTGTGTCCAAACCAATCCCCACACCCTCACTCCATATACTGTGTCCATACCAATCTCCACACCCCCACTACATATACTGTGTCCGCACCAATACTGTGTCCGTCTTTCTCCTTAACCCCCCCAATTACAGTTCAGTCTCTTTAGCTCAAGATAAGCGGTTACCAGACCGAATACAATTGATTGCTTCTCTGGGTCGACTGTCAGCTTGACTGCCGGCATATAAAGCAGCCAGCTCCCACTCTGGGAGCGACAAAATGCTTCCACCAGGAAGACATGTCAGATGGCCGCATCAGGCGGCCCAAAGGAGCACACCTGTTGGCTGCGCCCAGGACAAACACCCCATCTTCCCTGCTTTGCAGTCTCAGAGTCCTTAAATCCACAACTACTTTTCCCGACCTCCTGCTCAGTATCACTGAAGCCAATCTTTTGTCTTCTTTCCAAGATGTCTGTGCCAGTTCCCAGGTTCTGCCAGGTGTACTTCAGATTCTAAGGCACATGTCAGTATCAATATCAGAATCAGTTCAGGAGCTTGCTGTTCTTTTCTTTCCTTATCACACATACCCTTGTGCGACCTTGCCCTTATGTCTATCTATCTATCTATGTATCTATCACAATCTATTGACATCCTGCATAGCATCTGAAATGCTTGTACTGCTTGCTCTTAGAATTCATGGGTTTTATTAAGATACAAATGATTGTTCTATTAACTGGCAAATTTATTTTAATCCTCAAAAATGTGCTGTGATAAAAAAAAGACGTCATTTTCTATTATGCAGAACAAATAAGATGCATTTCTTTGTTAATGTCTTGAGAAACCATTGCTCTGATCCTGCGGCAACACCACAAGCATATTTTAATCAAAATGTCAAATAGGGGAATGTTCACACTTTCCACCACAGAATGTATGCAGCTATTGTAAAATGAACTCTTGGTTTCTGAGACTTTCCACTGAAATGTAACAACGAATTGTTAGAGAAAAAAAGCAATTCATACATACTGAGCGTTACCCTTTTACTGCCTGGGGACTGCCAAAACCACAGACTTCTGGCACACAGAAATTCTACTAAATTTCTGGCATATATTGTGACCATATGGATTAAAGAACAACTCACTACAAAATCTATTCAAGCAGGAAATGTGAAGAGTAAAGTGCACTGTTCAGGAGACATCCGTATCTTTTTAAAAGGCAACAAATCAATTTTGGAATTTTTGAAGGGCTTTTATTCAAAAGATTATGGTTACCAAATGTTTTTATAAGTTGACTGCATTAATATCATGTGATAAAGCATTGTGACTAGAAATGAGTGGATCGATTCACAGCTGATCAAGTTTGAGTCAAATTTCCTGAAATTAACGGTTTCACCTGAATTAGAACATTTTGACATTTGATTTCCAGTTTACAAAAAAAAACTTGCCCGACACTATTTCTCACACTGTTGAAGCATTGGAGAGCAAGCAAACATTATTTTGTGCTTCCAGGCGAGCTTCCCAATAATGCCCTTTAACTATGATATCTTATGGATTATCGCACCTTGTACAGTGGTAGTCAGTACCTGCACCATCATAGATCAGAGATTCCCAGTGGAGCACAATTTGTATGGCAGAGTCATTTTGTATCTCCAGAGTTATTGAGTAAGTCTTTCTCTTCTGTAAAGTATAAACCATTATGGTCAGCGAGGTCATTGATCTCTTTCGCCAGCAAAGTGTAAGGTTTCATGATTAGCAGGTCTTCTCTCTTCTGTAGAGTTTAAGCTGTTATAGTCAGCAAAGTTCCTCTCTCTCTCCTCTTCCCCACTTGTATTTTACGAGCAATAACAAGCTTTCCAATACTTAAATATATGCAAATTTCTTCTTCACAAATCAAATTTGGGGTTAAAATTCTATGAAATTGGAGAATTTGATTGAAAATCAAGGTTTAAGCTTTAAATAAATAGCACATATAATGCCTAGAAAATGTAATGCAGTACCTAAATGAAAAGTGTTCTATGGGGCCCAAATTAATAGTCCACACAAAATAGTTGATTTACTCAAAATTAGTGAACTAAGATGGACTCAAGCCAGAGATTTCAATCAAACAAACATCAGGTCTACTATTCTGACAATGGTAACCAAAGAAGAAACGGTGTCGCTTTTATTCTCAACAGAAGATTGTCCGGCACTATTCTGAAGTACAATACAGTCAGTGATAGAGTCATCTCGATATGACTAAAAGGAGCACCAATCAATGTCATAGTTATACAAGCCTACTCACCAAAAACAGATGCCGAGGAGGAGAATGTTTAATTATTCTATGATCAAGTTCAACAAGAAATTGACAAGACACCAAATCAAGACTTAATCATTATCACGGGAGACTTAAATGGCAAAGTGGGCCATGGTAAACAAGGACCATTGTTGGAAACTTTAGACTTGGTGAACGAAACAAGGCTGGACGAAGATTCATTGCCTTTTGCACTACAACTCAACTGTACATCATGAACACCTTCTTCCAAATTACAAAGGGAGACTCTGCACAAGGACATCACCGAATGGGGCATATAAGAATCATGTTGACTTCATATGTGTTTGCCAAAAATGGAGGTCACCGATCATTACTATGAAAACTAAGCCAAGAGCTGACTGTGGACCTGATCATGAACTTTTGACAGCAAAAAATAGAATAAAGCTCCGCAAACAGACTAAGCAACTGGTCGTTTCTAACTTCGATTTGACCAAGATACCTGAATTTTTTTGCAATGGTACGCACAACCTATTTACATCACTGAATATTGATGTAAGAAACCTGAGGAATTATGGACACATACATATAAAGACTATTATAACTGAAGAAGCCAGTAAGATAATAAACAAGAGGCAGAAGAGACCCCTACAGATATGGTTAACAGAAGAGTCTCAGTTCATCTAAGAAAGACAAATGGCAAAAGGTAACAAGCAGGATGCAGACAATAGTAAAAGACTAGAGACAGCCATTCGAGCAGACAAAGAACTTTATTGCCAAAATATATGTACATAGATAGAAAGCAAATCTGAGGGGCAGGACCAGAAAGGCATACCCAAAGATCAAAGAGATAAGACAAATGTTTCAACCAAGAATGGGCAAACTAACTGAGCCAGAACAGATCAAGGAAGATGGAAAGAGTACATGAAGCACCTCTACAAGAACGACTCAGTAATACAGGAAGAAACTAGGACTGGAAATCATAGAGAGTCAAACATCCTAAAAGACGAAGGCATTTCTGGGATGAATCTTCTGTTAAACAATAAAGTACCTGGATGTGAAAACATTCCAATAGAGCTAATAAAGTCTTCTGAATCAGGGGTTGATGTCATCACAAGCCTGTGTCAACAGATATGGACAACTGGTAAATGGCCAAGGACTGGACAAAATCAGTGTTTACTCCTATTCTGAAAAAGGGAGATGCTATTGATTGTGGAAACTATGGGACTATTGCATTCATACCTCATGCCAGCAAAATACTTCTGAAGATCCTACAAAGATGGTTACAGCTTTACTTTGACAAAGAGCTGCCAGAGGAACAAGCAGGATTTACAAAAGGCAGAGGAACAAGAGATGTAATTGCTAACATTAAATGGATAATGAAAAAGCTAAAGAATGCAACAAGGAGATCTAATTTTGCTTCATCGACTGTAGCAAAGCCTTCGACTGTATTGATTATCAGAAGCTTCAGAATACCATGATTGATATGGGTATGCCACCCTTACATCGACCAAGAAGCAACAGTGCAAAGGGAACACAGCGACATGGAATGGTTTAAAGTAGAGTGAGGCATCAGACAAGACTGCATCTGGTCATCATTTCTTTTTAACCCCTTCATGACTGGAGCATTTTCCGTTTTTGCGTTTTTGTTTTTTGCTCCCCTTCTTTCCAGAGGCAGAACTTTTTTATCTTTTGTTCAATATGGCCATGTGAGGGATATTTTTTTTTTTTTTTTGTGAAACGAGTTGTACTTCTAAACGTCATCTCTGGTTTTACCACATAGTGTACTGGAAAATGGGAAAAAAATTCCAAGTGTGGTGAAAGTGCAAAAAAAATGCAATTCTACAGTTGTTTTTTTTTTTTTTTTTACCAATTTCACTAAATGCTAAAACTGGCTTTCCATAATTATTCTCCAGGTCATTACGAGTTCGTAGACACCAAACATGTATAGGTTCTTTTTTATTTAAGTGGTGAAAAAAAATTCCAAAGTTTGCTAAAAAAAAAAAAAATGGTGCCATATTCTGAGATCCATAGCGTCTCCATTTTTTGGGATCTGGGGCCGGGTGAGGGCTTATTTTTTGCGCGCTGGGCTGACATTTTTATTAATACCACTTTGAGGTAGATCCGATGTTTTGATCGCCCATTATTGCATTTTATTGCAATATTGCAGCGACTAAAACCCCCGTAATTCTGGCGTTTAGAATTTTTTTATCGCTACGCCGTTTACCAATCGGATTAATTCTTTTTTTAAATGGATTGATCGGGCGATTCTGAATGCTGCGATACCAAATATGTGTATGTAGGGTTTACTTTTTATTATTTTATTTTGAATGGGGCAAAAGGAAGGTGATTTAAACTTTTATATTTTTTTTAAATAATTTTTTTTACACTTTATGCTTGCTTCAATAGTCTCCATAGGAGACTAGAAGCAGCAATTACCTGATCGCCTCTGCTACATAGAGGCGATGAGCAGATCGCCTCTATGTAATAGAAATACTCTTATGCTATGAGCGCCGACCACTAGGTGGCGCTCATAGCAATCTTTACATGACAACCACAGGGGCTGCTGCAGATCCCGGGTTGTCATGCCCACCCATCGGTGACCCGCACTCATGTGACAGCGGCATTTAACTAGTTAACAGCCGCGGGTGGATCGCGATTCCACCCCCGGCTGTTGTGGGCACATGTCAGCTGACATGTGCCCAGTTCAGTGTGGGCTCAGCGCCGGAGCCCACGCTGAACAGGGGGTGCCGATGTGGTGCGTACTATTACATACAATGTCGGAAAGTGGTTAACTTATATGAAGAAGTTATTTTTAGGAAGACTGGACTTGTCGAAAAAAAAGAAGAAATCAAAATTGCTGGACAAATCATCAACAATCTTAAATACACAGACGATGCAACATTGATAACAACAAGCGAAGATGGAATGAAGGATGTCTTACAGAGTGTCAAGATGGAAAATGGGACTACTACTAAATACAAAGAACACAAAGATATTGGAAGCTGTAAAGGACTCCAACCTACTTGGATCAATGATCACTCAAGATACAGAGAAGACACTAGAAGTCAATAGGGGAATAGCTATAGGCAAATTAACAATGACGTCACTGGACAAGGTCTTTAAATCAAGGAGCATTTCACTGACGACGAAGGCACAGCTCGTATATAGTCTGGTCTTTTCTGCAGCAACACGCAGTATGGATGCAAAACCGGGACGATAAAGAAACAAGACAGAAGAAGAATTGACACCTTCAAACTTTGGTGCTGGAGAAGAATGTTCTCAATACCATGCATGTCAAGAAGAACAAACGAATCAATTTTGGAACAAATTTTGCCAGGCATGTCATTCGAAGCAATGAACACCAAGTTACGACTTTCCTACTTTGGACACATCATACAAAGAGAACAATCACTGGAAAAGGACATCATGGCTGGAAGATTAATAAGAACCAGGTCTAGAGGAAGACCAGCAACCCAATGGCTTGATACAATCAAAACACCCTTCTGGACCTGTTTAGGCTTGCACAAGACTGATCTTCCTACTGATTGTTCAACCATCAAGTTGTCATGGCTCAATATCGAGCCGAAGGCCACTAAATAAATAATAAATAAATGTATTATTTGATGGTGGCTGAATCAGCCTCCACATACACGCTATCAAACATCTAGCAGCAGTGGTCATGTGTAGTAAAATTTGTCATAATTTATGGGTGATACAAAATGATGGGGTATTGAGAAAGTAAAATTTAGGATCAAGGGATACGTAAAGACCAATAGCCTTAAAAATTAGAGCCTTATCAGATTTCAAAAGCCTTGAATACCTGCACAAGGCCAGAATCAGTGAGGAACATCCCCCTCAATATTACCATACAGTATCTCCAACCATGGTTGGGAATATTAGGATTAAGTTTTTGTAATAGGGAAGGAGTATGATACCAAAAAATAAGTAACTTATAATTTTTTCCATACAGGCAAAGCATATGGAATTCTTAGCTGTACCTCTCCGTACTACTTGCCAAGCAGTAGGCAAGAGGCATTCCCACAGAAAAACTTCCCATTTACTCATGTATGAGTGTTTTGGGTGATCGTCTATTTAGAGATTGAGTAATAACCGATATCTGATGTAAGTCGTTTAGTTGAGACACTAGCTCCACACAACCTTTCAAAGTAGGTAGTCTGAGAAACGTTTAAGGAGGAGAAGAGAGGATACATGTAGTGTTTGATTATCATGTTCTGATAATGAGAGTTTAAGGGTATGCTAATGCCAGTCTTAATAAAGGCAGCTCTAATGTAAGATGCATCTAATTTATCAATAGGTGAACGCCATCTAGTGAATAAGGCGCATCTAACAAATGCCTTGTGCCTCCTCCAAAAATGTTACTACAGGGACTGAAGTATATTTCTGACATAATTTACACTACTAAGGTGGCATTCATTTTGATGAATTTGCTGGTCCAGACTTTGTCATGACCTGTTCTGCCCAATCTCATACTTGCACAAAAATGTTTTGACATTTCAAGGTATTTTACAACAGAATTGGTGCATAAACATCGTGATAAATTGGTCTCATAAATTTTAAATTAAACATAAATATATACATGGCAGTATTTGGTGTTCATGCTGCCCTAGGCACTCTAAGGGGTAACGCCCCCTTCTGGTAAGTCAGACTTAAAGTGCAAGTATGAGATGGGGTAGAACAGGTCATGGCAAAGTCCCCCATACACATCAGACTAATGTTGGCAAAATTCACCTGTATCACTGGGTTCGGTTGACAGTCTAAGAGTGCCTCCTAGTGATTGGTGAGCATTAAGTGCTCGGATGCTCGATGCTCGGGTCGAGAACATATGTCGAGCCTAGTATTGAGCGAGCACTAAAATACTCGGGTGCTCGAAGCTTGGGCCGAGCTCACTGTGATACTCGGGTGATCGACCTGAGCAACGAGCCCAATGTTAGTCTATGGGAGACCCGAGCATTTTTGCGGCGGCACCCCCGGCAGTCTGTAGAAAGCCGAAAAAGTATCCAAAACGATAGTGACAGTGTTCAAATGACATGGGGACAGCATGGGGATTGCCCCAGGAAGCATTTCTGACCCCCAGGTCACTGCTGTCAACAATGTGTTCGGAGGTATTAAACCTCTTTTACGGGCTCACAATAAAACGTTCAAAAATGAAACTGAAATGGTTTTCCTGTGAAATATGTTAAGGAATTTCCCTTCCAGGGTAAAGACTTGTGTATAAGGTAAAATAAATAACCAAAAACAAAAATACTCCTCCACACCTTGGGCTATGTTCACAAGTAGCATTTTTTATGCGTTTTTGCACTTTTGTATTGCTTTCAACCGTGACAAATGCATTTGACGCGCCCCCTGGGCCTGTGTTGTGCAGGGGAACCCGGAACCGGGCCTGTTGTAGAATGCTGGGGGTTGTAGTCTCCGTGTGGCGGTGACCCGGTCCGTGCCCAGGGTGGTCAAACCAGTGGCAGTCTTAATGTATAGCAAATGTCCGACTACGCCACCCGTGGATTGCGGTCAGTGGGGACCGCCGCTGCGCTGCCGACCGCTGAGGCTGATGTTGTTTGCGCAGCCGAGTATGGGATAACTCCCCACGGAAGAAGTATTGCCTCAGGGCAGCTAATGTGAGAGATGATGGGAGTGATGGTGTGAGGGTCCCAGTGCTAATGGTGCTGGTGCGGCAAGGAATCACAGAGACGTGAGGTGCAGTTCAGGGTCTTTACTGATGGTACAAGGCAGACCCTGCCGGGAGTACTGGCTAGTATAAGGGGCCTGGTCAGTCTGCGAGCAAGCAGGAGTTCCCCTGGCCAGGTGGAGTTGTAGGCCTCCCCGTTTATCTGCACTCTTCCTGGCTACCTTGCTGTCAGCGGTTACAGGTAGCCCACGTCCCTGAGTATACCGTGTGGTGCTCACCCGTATGGCTGGTGACTTGGGGCCTTCTGTTAGCCTCCGCTCCTGGATGGCGGCGCTGGTCCCTTCTTTGTGACTGAGCCTCCGGGCTTCTATGGCCAGAGGACCTGGAATCCCCTGCCGGCTGGTTTCTGCTGCTGGGTATATATCAGTCCCCACAGCTTCGGACTCCTGTGTCCGGTTTTAGTAACTTCAGCCAGGGCGAGCTATATCTCTGCTCACAGCCCCTGGCCTTCTGCCTCTGCTCCTACAGAGCTCCTGATGTATCTTTTCCTGTGTCTGCAGCTTCACTCTAGGCTCTGACTGCTCTGCTTGTTCTGCAGGCTCTGTCTCACCTAATCCCGCCCCAGACCCAGTTTATAAGGGCAGATTCCTCCCCTCCCAGGTCTGGGTGGGCCGTGTTGCATGCTTAGGGCTCCTGACCAGAGAACCCTCCCACTTGCTCTCAGACATAATATCTCTATTACTGTGACAACCAGACCCCTGGGGTGTCACATTCCCCCCTAGTGAATTTTAGTACTCCGGGACTAAACACATTTTTAAAACATAATACCAGGGTATAAACAATAACACAATAACATATTTACAAGAAGCTTTAGTTCTTTAAAGGTCACGGCGTGTCCGCAACCGGGTGTCCATATCACCCAAGGTGAAACTTTAAGCGAAGTAGGGGACCTGTCCAAAGCAAACCCCTTGCATTGGCCTTGGGCGTGGCTGCAAGGGTAGACTAACTACTTTGGGCCGCAAGGGTGCCAAGCCAGACAGGTTTTCTCTTCCGCGGCCGTCTTCGCAAGAGGCACCAAGGTGCAACTATCTACAAAACTGTTCCGGTTATCCAGCGTCCATAACCTGTTAGTCCATAAAAATCTGCAGGGTAACTGAGAAACATAATTAATAACAGGCAACAAACATAAACCATAAACAGTTAACAGTTAAATTCACAGTGCATTAGTTTAGATTCTCCAGCGAGCGGGCATCTGACCTCTAGTGACTCTAGTGGACCTACGGAGCTCACTAACTGGTTCTGCACTACAGAGTGTAGGAGGTGTTAAGGGTAAGCTGGGCAGCTGTCTGCGCACTCTTTGGCTCACTAGGGGCACGGCAGGCTCACTACTAGCAGAGGGTTGATCCTCCTGTACTGCTGGTGTGGACTCTTCTACCTCTTGGGCCGGCTGCTCTTCCAGCTCTACCGGTTCCTCTGTAGGCACTTGCGGGGCTGGCTGGAGAAAGGTGAGGACGGGTACCACGACAGCGTCGTTTACTTGTGTACAAGACCGGGGGAAGTCTCCGAGTACGGTACTGATCATTTCTTCCCTTTCCTCTGCGGGTTGAGGGTTTCCTTGATCTTCTTCAGGGCTTTGCAGCTGCTCGGGACACTTCTTCAGGTGGTCTCTGGAGACAATGGCTGTGGTTTCACCTCCATCCTTACTGATTACGCAGATTTTTGGGTTCTCATGGCTTGATGGCAGTACGGTGTACGGGTCCTTCTCCCACTGGTCGTCCAACTTGTGGAGCCGCCTCTTCCTCTTCAAGACCTGCTCTCCAGGTACCAGGGGAACAGCGGGAGCATACTGGTTATAAGCCTTCTCTTGCCTTTCTCTAGCTTGAGACAGACTTCGCTCGACGCTCTCCTGTACTTTCCGATACTGCTGCTGCCGTTCTGTATCCCAGTCTGCCTCTGGCGAGGTGTCCTCAGGCGTCAGGACTCCCATATCCAGGTCAATAGGCAGCTTACCAGGTCTTGCTCTCATTAGGTAAGCCGGGGTACAGTTGGTGGAACCTACAGGGATGTGGTTATACAGGTCCACCAGATCGGGCAGTTTCTCAGGCCACAGACTGCGTTCTTCCAGGGGCAACGTTTTTAGCAGATCTATCACCACCTGGTTCATCTTCTCGCAGAGTCCATTGGTTTGAGGGTGATAGGGCGTTGTTCTTATCTTCTTGCAGCCATACAGGTTGCAGAACTCCTGGAAGACCTCCGCTTCGAAGGCTGGTCCTTGGTCTGTCAACACTTGGTCCGGGTACCCGTGTGGACGGCAGAAGTGCTGCTGGAAGGCTCTAGCTGCTGTTTGAGCCGTTAAGTCCTTGACCGGGACCACCACCAGGAACCGGGAGCAATGATCTACGATTGTGAGGGTGTAGACATACCCAGATCTGCTTGGAGCCAGTTTCACATGGTCCAGGGCTACCAGTTCCAGTGGCTGTCTGGTGATGATGGGCTGCAGGGGAGTCTTCTGGCTGGCTCGGTCTTTTCTCCTCAGGTTGCACGGGCCACAGTCTCTGCACCACCTCTCGATGGCTCCTCTCATGCCTACCCAGTAGAACCGTTCACGCAACAAGAACTCCAGCTTCTTCCATCCGAAATGCCCTGCTCCATTGTGGTATGCCTCCTGAACCATAGCCGCGTCTCGTCTTGGGACCACTACCTGCCAGGTCAACTCATGTGTTCGAGAGTTAACCATTCTCCGGCACAGCTACTTCCTGTAGAGGAACAGCTTACTTTTCTCCTTCCACAGTTGCTTGGTCTCCTCCGGAGCCTCTGGGTCAAGACGCGCATCGGCCTGGGTCAGCATTTCCTTCACCAAATGGACTGCGGGATCACTGTCTTGCGTCTCCGCCCAGTTGTAGTGGGGCAAGGGATTGAACGTCACGGAGCGCCTGTCCTTCACACGGTGGGAATACAGGGTAATCCCATGATGGTGGAACGCAGGGAGCTCAACTTCTTCCAGATCTTCTGGATCTTCCCCTACGTCCAGTAAGTTCGGCATTCTAGACAGGGCATCCGCGTTGGCATTTGAGCGTCCTGCCCGGTATTTGATGGTGAATTCAAAGTTAGAAAGGCGGGCCATCCATCTCTGTTCCAGGGCACCGAGCCTTGTAGTGTCCAGGTGTGTCAACGGGTTGTTATCCGTGTACACGGTGAATTTGGAGGAGGCAAGGTAATGCTTGAAACGTTCGGTCACTGCCCACACTACTGCCAGGAACTCCAGCTTGAATGAGCTATAATTCTCAGGGTTCCTCTCCGTGGGCCGTAGCTTTCGGCTGGCGTAAGCGATTACCCGTTCTTTCCCTTGCTGGATCTGGGACAGTACGGCTCCTAGCCCGATGTTGCTTGCGTCCGTGTGGAGGATAAAGGGCTGGCTGTAGTCTGGATATGCCAGGATTTCATCCCCCGTGAGGGTCATCTTCAGCTGGCAGAAGGACTCCTCTTCCAGCTTTTCCCACCTAAAGGGCGGCTTCTGGTTTTTGGCTTTCCGAGATTGACCTATCAGGAGGTCCTGCATAGGGGCTGCCATTTTGGTGAAACCGGGAATGAATCTTCGGTAGTAGCCTACCAACCCGAGGAACTGCCGCACTTCCTTTATGCTGGAGGGTCTTGGCCAGTCCTTAATCACGGTGATCTTATCAGGGTCGGGAGCCACTCCGTCAGCACTCACCACGTGTCCCAGGTACTGCACCTTTGGTTTCAAGAGGTGACACTTGGAGGGTTTCACCTTTAGGCCGTAGTTTGCCAGAGCTTCAAACACTTCTGCCACGTGTTTCAGGTGGTCCTCGTAGGTCTTGGAATAGACGATGACATCGTCCAGGTATAACAGGACCGTCTCGAAGTTCCGGTGTCCCAGACAGCATTCCATCAACCGTTGGAAGGTTCCTGGTGCGTTGCAGAGCCCGAACGGCATACAGTTAAATTCGCTGAGACCCATCGGGGTGGTGAATGCGGTCTTCTCCCGGTCCGCCTCTGCTACAGGAACCTGCCAGTACCTGTTAGTGAGATCCAAAGTAGAGAAGAAGTTAGAAGATTTTAATGCAGCTAAGGACTCTTCTATCCTTGTTAACGGGTACGCATCTTTGTGTGTGATACGGTTGACCTTCCTGTAGTCTACACACATTCTCATGGTGTTGTCTTTCTTTTTCACTAAGACTAGTGGAGCTGCCCAGGGGCTACAGCTGTCCCTGATTACCCCAGCCTCCTTCATGTCTCTAAGCATCCCCTTGGCGTGTTGGTAGTGTGCCGGGGGTACGGGTCGGTATCTCTCCTTTATGGGAGGATGGTCTCCCGTGGGGATGTGGTGTTCTACCCCCTTTACTCGCCCGAAGTCAAGCGGGTGATTACTAAACACTCTCTCGTACTCTCGAACCACCCAATAGACTCCCTGTTTCTGTTGTGAGGGAGTGGAGTCAGTACCCAAATGCAGTTGCTGACACCAGCCCTCCATTGGTTTCTTAGAGCCGTTACCTTCCTCTGGTTGAGATGGAGGCAAGGGTTCCACGGCCTGTACAGAATTCTGGTTGATGGTGAACAATTTGGCTAGCGTGGCATACCGGGGCAGGTATACTTCTCTCTCCCCGATATTTATGATGCGAACGGGCACCCTCCCATGGCGTACATCGACCACCCCCCGTGCCATCAAAATGGTGGGCCTACTGTCTGAGTAGACGGGTTCTACCATTGCTTGGTAGTCTCTACCTCTTAGACCAATAGCTGCCCGGCACCAAATCATCATCTCACTTTTTGGGGGCATGGCAATAGGGAACTGGTCACACATTCTCACGCTACCTATCTCACCACCAGATAGTTCCACCTGTTGACGCTTCATCAGTGCCCGGATCTCTTTTTGGCGCACACGCTGCTGGCCGGAACTGGCATTCTTGGCAACCTGCTGTAAAATGAGAATCACCTCTGCAAGACAATTTTCAATCACATTCGTTCCCAAGGTTATTCTAGGGTGACTCTCATGACGGTCTATGTCCACTATAATCAGTCCTTGTGCCGCCAGTTCGACTTTACCGATCTTAATGGTCACCTCTTTGAATCCCACCTGCGGCACGGGCTGACCATTGCTGGCGATGATACTCAGGTCGTCATCTGGGTAGCGGGTTATGTCTGAGTCATTCCAGTACTGTTTAAAGAGCACGTACGGGATGGTGGTCACCTGTGACCCAGTGTCTAGTAGGGCACTAATAGGAATGCCATCCAGTACCACAGGCAAGATTGGACGTCCCCCTACGTATTTATCACGCCAGTTTGATGGGCCTGATGGTCTTATGCCTGGGGGTTGGCCCTCTACCCCAGGTTGTGCCCATTTAAATGACAGTACCTTGCCACATGTCCGGGTTGATTGCAGCGGCGGCAGATGGGTCGTCCGTCCTCGTTTTATCAGTCGCTGGGTCTTCCTCTGGCCGGTGGGGTCCTCCTCAGTCGGTGCCACGGGACGTCCTCCGGTCCGGATGCCAGCTGGATCTTTCCTGGAGAAGAGACCTGTAAAGACTGCACAGTTCTGGTTAGCGCGGCAACGCTCTTAGTCAGCTCTTGGACCTGATGGTGCAGGTCTGTAGCCGGGTCACTGTTTAAAGCCTGCGCATCAGCTCCCACAGGCCCTGCAGACAAGGGCGCCGTCTCCTGGTGGTAAGTGATAGCAGGGCGCCTGTGGGTCACAGCGCCACCTGGTGCCGGTTCTCGGAGCACCCGGATGGCTCTGTCCTTGAACTGTGCAAAGTCCAGGTCAGGGTCCTGTAAGGCCATTGCCCGCATCTGGGTTCGGTGGGCATTGCACAGTAGACCCTCAATAAATTGTTCAGTCAACAGCTTATCTTCACTTCCCACGCTGTCAGGGTCTGCCTGCTTAATGGCTCTCAGGGCCTCTTGTAGGTTTAGAGCATAGTCTCTTATACTCTCATGTGCCCGCTGTTTACACCCGTAAAATCTAAGCTTTATTTCGGCTGAGGTGCGGGTATCAAATGTGTCTTTCAGCCGGGCTAGTATTTCTCTGACAGTCCTCTTCCTCCCAGGTGGCCAGGACTTTACCTCCCTTTGGGCTGCCCCGATTAATTGGGCCACCAGGATGCTCACTTTTTGCTGTTCTGTGAGGGGGTACACCTGGAAGAGGCTATCCAGTCTTTCTCTAAAGTCATTTACAGTATGTGACTCCCCTGAGTACTCTGGTAGCCACGTTACCCCCGGGATATAGGGCATGGTGAATGGCATGACTGCTGCAGCGGTTGCGCTGGCGGTGGCTGTGGCAGTGGAGCTCCCCTCGGTGTCTGACATCCTCCTTCCCCCCTAGTGGACCGTGGCCTACCTTGCGATGCTCTTCTTCCGTAGGCCGCGGCTCCGCAGTCGATCGTCGGGGTTGAGGACCTGGCGTCGCGCTCCGATGACATCAGCGTTGCTCTTCCTCCCTTCCAGGACCTTGCGCAGAGTCAGAGCGTGGGGCGGAGCGTGGGACGGAGCTTCGGATCTCGCGCACTTTCGGCGTCCACGCCCCTCTTCTTCCCGTGCGGCGTTCCGAAGATGGCGTCCAAAGGCGGGAAGCAGCTGCGGATGGCGGGAAGAAGGCAGAAGACAGCGGGAAACGGTCCAAGATGGCGTCTGATGGCGGGAATCGGCTCCGGACGGCGGGAAACTTCACCACAGGTAAGTATAAAAGTCTCTTTTACAGGCACGCAGTACCCGGTGGTTGCGGGCACGAAATCCTGCCGACTAAGCCAAAGTTGACGCGCCCCCTGTGCCTGTGTTGTGCAGGGGAACCCGGAACCGGGCCTGTTGTAGAATGCTGGGGGTTGTAGTCTCCGTGTGGCGGTGACCCGGTCCGTGCCCAGGGTGGTCAAACCAGTGGCAGTCTTAATGTATAGCAAATGTCCGACTACGCCACCCGTGGATTGCGGTCAGTGGGGACCGCCGCTGCGCTGCCGACCGCTGAGGCTGATGTTGTTTGCGCAGTCGAGTATGGGATAACTCCCCACGGGAGAAGTATTGCCTCAGGGCAGCTAATGTGAGAGATGATGGGAGTGATGGTGTGAGGGTCCCAGTGCTAATGGTGCTGGTGCGGCAAGGAATCACAGAGACGTGAGGTGCAGTTCAGGGTCTTTACTGATGGTACAAGGCAGACCCTCCCGGGAGTACTGGTTAGTATAAGGGGCCTGGTCAGTCTGCGAGCAAGCAGGAGTTCCCCTGGCCAGGTGGAGTTGTAGGCCTCCCCGTTTATCTGCACTCTTCCTGGCTACCTTGCTGTCAGCGGTTACAATTAGCCCACGTCCCTGAGTATACCGTGTGGTGCTCACCCGTATGGCTGGTGACTTGGGGCCTTCTGTTAGCCTCCGCTCCTGGATGGCGGCGCTGGTCCCTTCTTTGTGACTGAGCCTCCGGCCTTCTATGGCCAGAGGACCTGGAATCCCCTGCCGGCTGGTTTCTGCTGCTGGGTATATATCAGTCCCCACAGCCTCGGACTCCTGTGTCCGGTTTTAGTAACTTCAGCCAGGGCGAGCTATATCTCTGCTCACAGCCCCTGGCCTTCTGCCTCTGCTCCTACAGAGCTCCTGATGTATCTTTTCCTGTGTCTGCAGCTTCACTCTAGGCTCTGACTGCTCTGCTTGTTCTGCAGGCTCAGTCTCACCTAATCCCGCCCCAGACCCAGTTTATAAGGGCAGATTCCTCCCCTCCCAGGTCTGGGTGGGCCGTGTTGCATGCTTAGGGCTCCTGACCAGAGAACCCTCCCACTTGCTCTCAGACATAATATCTCTATTACTGTGGCAACCAGACCCCTGGCGTGTCACACATTCACCGGGAAATGTCATTTTAACATTTTACAATCTTATCTGGCCATGTGCTGTGTGACACATGCATACAGTGCTGAAAAGAGATGGGAACAGCATGGGGAAGACCCCTGGAAGCATCTCTGACACCCAGGTCACTGCCTAAAAGTGTGCCCATCAGAAGTGATTCTTGCCGCATCAGAAGATGCAGACGTGCAACTATCCCCGTGCAAGTCCTTGTCCCAGGGCAGTGTTCAATTGTACCTCCCCCATTCCTTGCAATGCAAGTGCAAGTATGCAGCCTGCCACCCAACCACCCCCAGGCTGCAATACGATACTGCTAGCTTGCTTGCACTTGAAATTGGGCCTTTTAGGCATGTGGAGGCAGACGCCGACCACCATGTCATGGCTGCGTTGGCGGCCTGGTTTCCATACTCAGTCCCCAGCCGCCCGGCGGCCGGGTGTCCACGCTCGGTGCCCAGCCGCCAGGGGGTGGCCGGGTGTCCATACTCGGTCCCCAGCCGCCCTGCGGACGAGTGTGCACACATGGTCCCCAGCCGCCTGGGGGCGGCCGGGTGTCCATAAACGGTCCCCAGCCACCCATATTTCTCCTGTGAACTTCCCCCATACTTTTCTCAGCCTGGCCTGCTTTAGGGCAGCATTGGACGAGCCCACCAAAGAACCAGACTCCTCTGATGGGCCCTGGCTTCTCCATCAGGGGAGTTGAGAGTGCCAAGGTGAGGAGCATGATGATGATGATAGAAGTTAGCATCTGCTTTGTTTTCTTGGAATGGAAGCATAAGTGTGCAACCTGCCACCCACCCACCCTCAGGCTGCAATACCATACTGCTAGCTTGGTTGCACTTGAAATTGGGCCTTTTAGGCATGTGGAGGCAGACGCCAGCCAGCATGTCATGGCTGCATCGGCAGACTGGTATCCATACTCAGTTCCCAGCCGCCCGGCGGCCGGGTGTCCACACACGGTCCCCAGCCGCCTGGGGGTGGCCGGGTTTCCATAAATGGTCCCCAGTCGCCCCTATTTCTCCTGTGAACTTCCCCCATACTTTTCTTAGCCTGGCCTGCTTTAGGGCAGCATTGGACGAGCCCACCAAAGAACCAGACTTCTCCGATGGGCCCTGGCTTCTCCATCAGGGGAGTTGAGAGTGCCAAGGTGAGGAGCATGATGATGATGATAGAAGTTAGCATCTGCTTTGTTTTCTTAGAATGCAAGCATAAGTGTGCAACCTTCCACCCACCCACCCCCAGGCTGCAATACCATACTGCTAGCTTGCTTGCACTTGAAATTGGGCCTTTTACGCTTGTGGAGGCAGACGTCGACCACAATGTCATGACTGCGTCAGCGGACTGGTATCCCCATACTCAGTCCCCAGCCGCCCGGCGGCCGGGTGTTTAATCTCGGTCCCCAGCCGCCAGGCGGCGGCCGGGGGTCCATTAACGGTCCCCAGCCGCCCCTATTTCTCCTGTGAACTTCCCCCATACTTTTCTTAGCCTGGCCAGCTTTAGGGCAGCATTGGACAAGCCCAACAGAGAACCAGACTCCTCCGGTGGGCCCTGGATTCTCCATCAGGGGAGTTGAGAGTGCCAAGGTGAGGAGCATGATGATCATGATAGAAGTCAGCATCCGCTTTGTTTTCTTGGAATGCAAGTGCATGTATGTAGGAGCGGCTAGGCCTGAGGTGGTCAGCGTTTTGGCGCATATCCTACCTCCTCCGAGGATTGCTGGATGTTTTCCTGCTACTATCCCAGTTCTATGACTCCCGTTAAAACAAAGCTTCAAATGATGAATGATGGAAGAGGTGGTGGCAAAAGAGAAGGAGCAGGAGGAACAGGGGAAATTCCCATCAATATCAGGCCAGTCAACCACACATGTCTTGTAGGATATGTTTCTGTAACAAAAGGAGCGGTTCGGCTACACAGTTATAGGGCATACAGTGAGAGCAATGCCTACCAAAAATTTCGAGGCACTCCAATGGCCCTTGGAAGTGACATGGAGGTCAGAGGGCCTTAACTAAACCGTTTTTTCCATTTAAAGCAACTGGGTCTCCTGTGCACTGTTGGCCTAAGCAGTGAATGGAAGGCTTTCCAAAAATTATGAGGAACTGCAATGCCCCTTGAAACAGATGTGGTTTACAGCATACTAAAAACCTTCTAAAAATTATTGGGGAGTGGGTCTCCCTTAATGTTCGCCTATGCATTGAAAAGCAAAAGCTGACTAAAATTAGGAGGAAATGCAATGCCCGTTGGAAGAGTCGTGGAGGTTAGAGGTAATTAAAACAACACGTCAATGCCCCTTGGAAGAGCTGTGGAGTTCAGAGTGGTTTAACAAGATGCTTTTAATGCCCCTTGGAAGAGACGTGGAGGTCGCAGTAGCTTAAAAAGACGGTTTTAATGCCCCTTGGAAGAGACGTGGAGGTCGCAGTAGCTTAACAAGACGGTTTTAATGCCCCTTCGAAGAGATGTGGAGGTCGCAGTAGCTTAACAAGATGGTTTTAATGCCCCTTGGAAGAATGGTGGAGGTCACAGTGGAATAAAAAGACAATATCAATGCCCCTTGGAAAAGTGGTGGAGGTCGCAGTAGCTTAACAAGACGGTTTTAATGCCCCATGGAAGAGACGTGGAGGTCGCAGTAGCTTAACAAGACGGTTTTAATGCCCCTTGGAATAATGGTGGAGGTCGCAGTTGCTTAACACGATGGTATTAATGCCCCTTGGAAGAGACGTGGAGGTCGCAGTATCTTAAAAAGATGGTTTTAATGCCCCTTGGAATAGACGTGGAGGTCGCAGTAGCTTAACAAGACAGTTTTAATGCTCCTTGGAAAAGTGGTGGAGGTCGCAGTAGCTTAACAAGACGATTTTAATACCTCTTAGAAGAGACGTGGAGGTCGCAGTAGCTTAACAAGACAGTTTTAATGCCCCTTGGAAGAATGGTGGAGGTCGCAGTTGCTTAACAAGACGGTTTTAATGCCCCTTGGAAGAATGGTGGAGGTTGCAGTAGCTTAACAAGACGGTTTTAATGCCCCTTGGAAAAGTTGTGGAGGTCGCAGTAGCTTAACAAGACGGTTTTATTGCCCCTTGGAAGAATGGTGAAGGTCGCAGTAGCTTAACAAGACGGTTTTAGTGCCCGTTAGAAAAGAGGTGGAGGTCGCAGTAGTTTAAAAGACGGTTTTAATGCCCTTTGAAAGAGACGTGGAGGTCGCAGTAGCTTAACAAAATGGTTTTAATGCCCCTTGGAAGAAAGGTGGAGGTCGCAGTAGCTTAACGAGATGGTTTTATTGCCCCTTCGAAGAGATGTGGAGGTCGCAGTAGCTTAACAAGATGGTTTTAATACCCCTTGGAAGAATGGTGGAGGTCGCAGTGGAATAAAAAGACAATATCAATGCCCCTTGGAAAAGTGGTGGAGGTCGCAGTAGCTTAACAATATGGTTTTGATGCCCCTTGGAAGAGACGTGGAGGTCGCAGTATCTTAACAAGATGGTTTTATTGCCCCTTGGAAAAGTGGTGGAGGTCGCAGTAGCTTAACAAGACAGTTTTAATGCCCCTTGGAAGAGATGTGGAGGTCGCAGTATCTTAACAAGACTGTTTTAATGCCCCTTGGAAGAGACGTGGAGGTCGCAGCAGCTTAACAAGATGGTTTTAATGCCCCTTGCAAGAATGGTGGAGGTTGCATTAGCTTAACAAGACGGTTTTAATGCCCCTTGGAAGAGACGTGGAGGTCGCAGTATCTTATCAAGACGGTTTTAATGCCCCTTGGATGAGACGTGGAGGTCGCAGTAGCTTAACAAGACAGTTTTAATGCTCCTTGGAATAGTGGTGGAGGTAGCAGTAGCTTAACAAGATGGTTTTAATGCCCCTTGCAAAAGACGTGGAGGTCGCAGTAGCTTAACAAGACAGTTTTAATGCCCCTTGGAAGAATGGTGGAGGTTGCATTAGCTTAACAAGACGGTTTTAATGCCCCTTGGAAGAGACGTGGAGGTCGCAGTATCTTATCAAGACGGTTTTAATGCCCCTTGGATGAGACGTGGAGGTCGCAGTAGCTTAACAAGACAGTTTTAATGCTCCTTGGAATAGTGGTGGAGGTAGCAGTAGCTTAACAAGATGGTTTTAATGCCCCTTGCAAAAGACGTGGAGGTCGCAGTAGCTTAACAAGACGGTTTTAATGCCACTTGGAAGAGAAGAAGAGGTGGCAGCATCTTAAAAAGACGGTTTTAATGCCCCTTGGAATAGTGGTGGAGGTCGTAGTAGCTTAACAAGATGGTTTTAATGCCCCTTGGGAAAGTGGTGGAGGTCGCAGTAGCTTAACAAGACGGTTTTAAAGCCCCTTGGAAGAGACGTGGAGGTCGCAGTAGCTTAACAAGACGGTTTTAATGCCCCTTGGAAGAGTGGTGGAGGTCACAGTAGCTTAACAATACTGTTTTAATGCCACTTGGAAGAGTGGTAGAGGTCGCAGTAGCTTAACATGACTGTTTTAGTGACCCTTGGAAGAATGTTGGAGGTCGCAGTAGCTTAACAAGACAGTTTTAATGCCCCTTGGAAGAGACGTGGAGGTCGCAGTAGCTTAACAAGACGGTTTTAATGCCCCTTGGAAGAGACGTGGACGTCGCAATAGCTAAACAAGACAGTTTTCATGCCACTTGGAAGAATGGTGGAGCTCGCAGTAGCCTAACAACACGGTTTTAATGCCCTTTTGAAAAGTGTTGGAGCTCGCAGTAGCTTAACAAGACGATTTTAATGCCCTTGGAAAAGTGGTGGAGGTCGCAGTAGCTTAACAAGACAGTTTTAATGCCCCTTGGAAAAGTGGTGGAGGTCGCAGTAGCTTAACAAGATGGTTTTAATGCCCCTTGGAAAAGTGTTGGAGGTCGCAGTAGCTTAACAACATGGTTTTAATGACCCTTGGAAGAGACGTGGAGGTCTCAGTAGCTTAACAAGACGGTTTTAATGACCCTTGGAAGAGACGTGGAGGTCTCAGTAGCTTAACAATACGGTTTTAATGCCCCTTGGAAAAATGTTGGAGGTCGCAGTAGCTTAACAAGACGGTTTTAATGCCACTTGGAAGAGACGTGGAGGTCGCAGCAGCTTTAAAAGATGGTTTTATTGCCCCTTATAAAAGTGGTGGAGGTTGCAGTAGCTTAGCAAGACGGTTTTATTGCCCCATGTCAAAGTTGTGGAGGTTGCAGTAGCTTAACAAGACGGTTTTAATGCCCCTTGGAATAGTGGTGGAGGTCACAGTAGCTTAACAAGATGGTTTTAATGCCCCTTGGTAGAGACGTGGAGGTCGCAGTAGCTTAACAGGAAGGTTTTAATGCCCCATGGAAGAGACGTGGAGGTCGCAGTAGCTTGACAAGACGGTTTTAATGCCCTTTGGAAGAATGATGGAGGTCTCAGTATCTTAACAAGATGGTTTTAATGCCCCTTGGAAAAGTGGTGGAGCTCGCAGTAGCTTAACACGACGGTTTAATGCCCCATGGAAAAGTGGTGAGGGTCGCAGTAGCTTAACAAGACAGTTTTAATGCACTTGGAAAAGTGGTGGAGGTCGCACTAGCTTTACATGATGGTTTCAATGCCCCATGGAAGAGACGTGGAGGTCGCAGTAGCTTAACAAGATGGTTTTATTGCCCCTTGGAAGAGACCTGGAGGTCACAGTAGCTTAACAAGACGGTTTTAATGACCCTTGGAAAAGTGGTGGAGGTCACAGTAGCTTAATAAGACGGATTTATTGCCCCTTGGAAGAGACGTGGAGGTCGCAGTAGCTTATCAAGATGGTTTTAATGCCCCATGGAAGAATGATGGAGGTCGCAGTAGCTTAACAAGACGGTTCTAATGACACTTGGAAGAGACCTGGAGGTCGCAGTAGCTTAACAAGACGGTTTTAATGCCCCTTGGAAAAATGGTGGAGGTCGCAGTAGCTTAACAAAACGGTTTTAATGCCCCTTAGAAAAGAGATGGAGGTCGCAGTAGCTTAACTAGATGGTTTTAATGCCCTTTGAATGAGACGTGGAGTTCGCAGTAGCTTAACAAGATGGTTTTAATGCCCATTGGAAGAATGGTGGAGGTCGCAGTGGAAGAAAAAGACAATAGCAATGCCCCTTGGAAAACTGGTGGAGGTCACAGTAGCTTAACAAGACGGTTTTTATGCCCCTTGGAATAGACGTGGTGGTCGCATTAGCTTAACAAGACGCTTTTAATGCCCATTGGAAGAGAAGTGGAGGTCTTAGTATCTTAACATGACGGTTTTAATGCCCCTTGGAAGAGACGTGGAGGTTGCAGTAGCTTAGCAAGACAGTTTTAATGCCTCTTGCAAAAGACGTGGAGGTCGTAGTAGCTTAACAAGACGGTTTTAATGCCCCTTGGCAAAGTGTTGGAGGTCGCAGTAGCTTAACAAGATGGTTTTAATGCCCCTTGAAATAGTGGTGGAGGTCACAGTAGCTTAACAAGACAGTTTTAATGCCCCTTGGAAGAGACATGGAGGTCGCAGTAGCTTAACAAGATGGTTTTAATGCCCCTTGGAAGAGACGTGGAGGTCGCCGTATCTTAACAAGACGGTTTTAATGCCCCTTGGAAGAGACGTGGAGGTCGAAGTAGCTTAACAAGATGGTTTTAATGCCCCTTGGTAGAGACATGGAGGTCGCAGTAGCTTAACAGGAAGGTTTTAATGCCCCATGGAAGAGACGTGGAGGTCGCAGTAGCTTAACAAGACGGTTTTAATGCCCTTTGGAAGAATGGTGGAGGTCTCAGTAGCTTAACAAGATGGTTTTAATGCCCCTTGGAAAAGTGGTGGAGCTCGCAGTAGCTTAGCAAGACGGTTTTAATGTCCCATGGAAAAGTGGTGAGGGTCGCAGTAGCTTAACAAGACAGATTAATGCACCTTGGAAAAGTGGTGGAGGTGGCAGTAGCTTTACATGATGGTTTCAATGCCCCATGGAAGAGACGTGGAGGTCGCAGTAGCTTAACAAGATGGTTTTAATACCCCTTGTAAGAGACCTGGAGGTCGCAGTAGCTTAACAAGACGGTTTTAATGCCCCTTGGAAAAGTGGTGGAGGTCACAGTAGCTTAATAAGATGGATTTATTGACCCTTGGAAGAGACGTGGAGGTCGCAGTAGCTTATCAAGATGGTTTTAATGCCCCATGGAAGAATGATGGAGGTCGCAGTAGCTTAACAAGATGGTTCTAATGACACTTGGAAGAAACCTGGAGGTCGCAGTAGCTTAACAAGACGGTTTTAATGCCCCTTGGAAAAATGGTGGAGGTCGCAGTAGCTTAACAAAACGGTTTTAATGCCCCTTAGAAAAGAGATGGAGGTCGCAGTAGCTTAACTAGATGGTTTTAATGCTCTTTGAATGAGACGTGGAGTTCGCAGTAGCTTAACAAGATGGTTTTAATGCCCATTGGAAGAATGGTGGATTTCGCAGTGGAAGAAAAGACAATATCAATGCCCCTTGGAAAACTGGTGGAGGTCACAGTAGCTTAACAAGACGGTTTTTATGCCCATTGGAATAGACGTGGTGGTCGCATTAGCTTAACAAGACGGTTTTAATGCCCATTGGAAGAGAAGTGGAGGTCTTAGTATCTTAACATGATGGTTTTAATGCCCCTTGGAAGAGACGTGGAGGTTGCAGTAGCTTAACAATACAGTTTTAATGCTCCTTGGAATAGTGGTGGAGGTAGCAGCAGCTTAGCAAGACAGTTTTAATGCCTCTTGCAAAAGACGTGGAGGTCGCAGTAGCTTAACAAGACAGTTTTAATGCCCCTTGGAAGAGACGTGGAGGTCGCCGTATCTTAACAAGACGGTTTTAATGCCGATTGGAAGAGACGTGGAGGTCGAAGTAGCTTAACAAGATGGTTTTAATGCCCCTTGGAATAGTGGTGGAGGTCGCAGTAGCTTAACAAGACGGTTTTAATGCCCCTTGGAAAAGTGGTGGGGGTCGCAGTAGCTTAACAAGACGGTTTTAATGCCCTTGGAAAAGTGGTGGAGGTCGCAGTAGCTTAACGAGATGGTTTTAATGCCCCTTGGAAAAGTGGTGGAGGTCGCAGTAGCTTAACAAGACGGTTTTTATGCCCCTTGGAAAAGTGGTGGAGGTCGCAGTAGCTTAACAAGATGGTTTTAATGCCCCATGGAAGAGACGTGGAGGTCGCAGTAGCTTAACAAGACGGTTTTAATGCCCCTTGGAAGAGACGTGGAGGTCGCAGTAGCTTAACAGGAAGGTTTTAATGCCCCATGGAAGAGACGTGGAGGTCGCAGTAGCTTAACAAGACAGTTTTAGTGCCCCTTGGAAAAGTCTTGAAGGTCACAGTAGCTTAACAAGACCGTTTTAATGGCCCTTGAAAGAACTGTGGAGGTCGCAGTAGCTTAACAAGACGGTTTTAATGCCCCTTGGAAGAGACGTGGAGGTCGCAGTAGCTTAACAAGATGGTTTTAATGCCCCTTGGAAGAATGGTGGAGGTCGCAGTAGCTTATCAAGACGGTTTTAATGCCACTTGGAAGAGACGTGGAGGTAGCAGCAGCTTAAAAAGACGGTTTTAATGCCCCTTGGAAAAGTGGTGGAGGTCGCAGTAGCTTAACAACACGGTTTTAATGCCCCTTGGCAAAGTGTTGGAGGTCGCAGTAGCTTAACAAGATGGTTTTAATGCCCCTTGAAATAGTGGTGGAGGTCACAGTAGCTTAACAAGACAGTTTTAATGCCCCTTGGAAGAGACATGGAGGTCGCAGTAGCTTAACAAGATGGTTTTAATGCCCCTTGGAAGAGTGGTGGAGGTCACAGTAGCTTAACAAGACGGTTTTAATGCCCCTTGGAAGAGTGGTGGAGGTCACAGTAGCTTAACAAGACGGTTTTAATGCCCTTTACAAGAGCCATGCAGTACAACATATTAAAAACATTATTCCTATTATTTTGGAGTGGCTCTCCCACAGTCTTTGCCTATGCCTTCCAAGCAAAAGCAGCCAAAAATTAGGACGGAGGAACTTGCAATGCTGGCAACATGGACCACGGTCACCCTGGTGGTATAGTGGTGGTGGAGGCTGAGGATAAGGAGAAGAACATAAAACTGCCGAAATGAGGAAGCGTATACCCTTGTGTGGGTGTGAAGCGGTGCAACGGAATACACCTCCCGAAGCAATACAGTGGAATTGACTTTATGTTACTCTGCTGTCATTTGGTGGTGATGAGAAGTCTGGCCCAACCCAGCCCTTGTTCATTTTGATAAGGATCAGCTTGTCAGCATTGTCAGTTGACAGGCGAGTGCGCTTATCAGATATAATTACCCCAGCGGCACTAAAAACACGCTCCGATAACACGCTAGCAGCAGGGCAGGCCAGGACCTCCAAGGCATACAGAGCGAGTTCATTCCAAGTGTCCAGCTTGGATACCCAATAATTAAAAGGCACAGAGGAATCACGGAGGACACTGGTATGGTCGGCATGGTACTCCCTCACCATCTTTTGAAACTTTCCACTCCTTGTGAGAGTACCCCACGCCTCAGGGCCTGTAAGCTGGGCGGGTCTCAGAGAACTGTCCCAGAATGTTGACAGTGTTCCCCAGCCTCTGCTGGATTGGAGTTGCATCTCTCTCGCCTGTATGCCTTGGTTGGTCAACGAACTGTGGCCTCTGTCGCTAGCGTGCTCAGATGGGAATTTTTTTAACAGTTCTGCAGCAAAGGCCTATTAGTACTGCCAAATTTTTTTAGACCTCTCCACCTCAGGAATAAGAGAGTGAAAGTTCTCCTTGTAGCGGGGGTCTAAAAGTGTCACCAACCAGTAATGACTGTCACTCAACATTTTTACAACGTGAGGGTCATGGTTAAGGCAGCGTAACATAAAGTCAGCCATGCGTGCCAGACTGGTAACGTGCAAGGCTTCCGTGTCCTCACCAAGATGACGACTGACCATGCTCTCCTCCTCCTCCTCACCCCTGTCCTCATGCCACAAACGCTGAACCGATGGTATGACAGTTGTACAGGTACTACCGTCTACAGCGCATGATACCAGCTCCTGTTCTTCCTCCTCCTCCGCCTCCTCTTCCTCATTGTCCCCCAATGCTCGTTGGGATGAGATGAGGCTGGGCTGTGTGTAATCACCCGCTACGGCTTCTTGATCCATCTCATCATACTTTGGCTGCAATGCCTCCTCTTTAATTCTCAGCATAGAGCGTTGCAAAAGACAGAAAAATGGGATGCTGACGCTATCTTGGTGGACTCCTCAAAGTTTGTCAGACATCCAGGTCCACTCCTGAGGTCTTATGTGTGGAGTCTGACCTGAATATCGACGGCCTTGTTGCAGCTGGTACTCCACAACTGCGCTCTTCTGCTCACAAATCCTTTGCAACATGCGGAGTGTAGAGTTCCAACATGTGGGGACATCACACACAAGTCGGTGTGCCGGAAGCTGCAAACGCTGCTGCAAAACAGCAAGGGCGGCGGAAGCTATAGCCGACTTCCTAAAAAGAGCTGACAGGCAGCATACTTTGACGAGCAGATCTGGCTACGATTTAAGAGATTGGGGTACGATTTAAGAAACCGCTGAACCACGAGGTTAAGCACATGAGCCAGACATGGTACGTGTGTGATCTCGCCTCGCCTCAGAGCCGCCA
Organism: Phyllobates terribilis; assembly: GCF_046119375.1. Classification (NCBI taxonomy): domain Eukaryota; kingdom Metazoa; phylum Chordata; class Amphibia; order Anura; family Dendrobatidae; genus Phyllobates; species Phyllobates terribilis. The sequence goes on from NW_027362773.1 coordinate 52,153,920, forward strand.
CCAGGTTATGGCCACTGTTACACACGACCATGCCTGGATGTAGGTTCAGCGGTCTCAGTCACAGATCTGCCTGCTCTTTCACAGCTGTCCACAACTCACAATCAGTGTGAGGTTTATCACCTCAGCTTATGAGTTTCATCACAGCCTGTTGCCGCTTGGCTGAGGCAGTACTGCAGTGCTTCCAGCTTGTAACTGATGTGGTGGTATCTGAGATGGAGGCTGAACATGAGGAGGAGGATGATGCGCAGGAGCTGTACACTGTGGGGGCAACTCTGACTGACATAGGGCCCGCAATCCTCAGTGTGGGAAGGATGTGTTCCATCCCAAGGTCCGACTGGGTCCTGGCTTCCACTATGTTTACCCAGTGTGCCGTCAGGGAGATGTTCCGTCCCTGGCCACAAGCACTTGTCCACGTGTCCGTTGTCTGGTGGACTCTCCCAGTAACTGCATTGTTGAGGGCACGGCAGATGCTTTGGGACACGTGCTTGTGTAATGCTGGGAGGGCACACCGGGCAAAAAAGTGTCGGCTGGGGACCAAGAACCAAGGGACAGCCACCGCCATAAGGTTGTGGAAGGATTCCATCTCCATCAGCCTAAAAGGCTGCATTTCCAACGCAAGCAGTTGTGAAATGTGCAAATTTAGGACTGTGGCCTTTGGGGCATTGGCTGCGAATTTGCACTTTCGTTCAAAGCTCTGGGATATGGACAATTGAATGCTGCGGTGGGACGTGGACATGGACATTGATGCTGTTTCTTGAGAACCTGCCATAACAAGTGAAGACTGAGAGGAGGGGGCATCTTTGCATGCAGTATGGACAGGGGATTGCCTTGCACGCACAACAGGGGGTTCTATTACACCCACAACAGCGGAAGAAGCAGTGGTGACACCCGCTGACATTGGTCGTGGACCCTGGGGTTCACCTTACAAAGTCACGTGCTTTGCTGACATGTGCCTGATCATGTTGGTGGTGGTCAGGCTGGTAGTTTTGTCACCCCTGCTGATGCTGTCATGGCAGGTGGTACAAATGGCCTTTTTGGGGTTATCAGCAGAGCCTTTAAAAAAATTCCAGACTCTGGAAGACCTACCGGTTGTACTGGCAACTTCCCTTGAGTTGGTGTTACGGGGAACTGTTGCCCGCCTTCTGTGTGCGTCCACCACACAGCTTCTTCCTGCCTGTTGGGGTACTCTGCCTCCCCTGTGTGCTGCTGGCCTCGCTCTGCGTGTCCTCCTTCCACGTTGGGTCAGTTACTAGATCATCCACCACCTCCTCCTCTTCCACTTGCGCACCACGATCCTCCTCCTCACTTCGTGGCAATTGTGCCTTGTCATCGTTCACCTTTTGTGACAAATTGCCAGCGTTGATTTCCTCTGGCTGTGGCTGTTCAAATATTTGGGCATCGCTACATGGGATCTCCTCTTCCGCCTCTTCAAGCGGAGCAGGCGAGGGGCACAAATATGGAAATGGACCAGTGCACAGCTCTTCAGAGTGTCCAACTGTGGGATCAGTTGCTGTCTGACGACACTCTGCATGGTGGGAGGAAGGAGCATCAGGGTGAGGAGGAGTATGCGGTCGAGACTCACGGCTACTAAAACTTGACCATGTGCAAGACAGACCGGAGTTGGTGGTGCCCAGGTAACTGGAAGTATTATCTGCTATCCAATTAATAACCTGTTCACACTGATCAGTTTGCAATACTGGTGTTGTAGTGTGCTTCCCTAGTAATACGGTCAAGAAGTGGGAGCGAGAAGATGTGGCTGTTGGTTGTGGCACATTTTCACCTTGGCCATGGCCCCGTTCTCTATACGCACCATCACCAGAACGTCCAGTTCCACGTCCCTTGCCACGCTCCTTGCCCATTGTAAATTAAGTAAAATAGCTTAAACTCGCACTATCAATGGAAAAAGGGTAATAGAAAGGAGATTAGAACCGTGGAAGAGGAAAACCACAGTTCTATTTCTCTGGCCTACACCAGACTCTTTTAAACCGATATATTGGTGTCTGAACAGTCAGGGAGACACTGTTACAGCTTTTTTTTTTTAAAGCAAAAAATGCCAAAAGCATGATGATACCGAGATTTGACTCTTAGAACTGCAAAACCACAGTTCTATTTTTCTGGCCTACACCAGACTCTTTTAAACAGATTTATTTGTGTCTGAACAGTCAGGGAGAGACTACTACAGTTTTTTTTTTATGGGAAAAAATGCCAAAGGCAGGATAATACAGAGATTTGACCCGTGGAACTGCAAAACCACAGTTCTATTTCTCTGGCCTTCACCAGACTCTTTTACACAGATATATTGGTGTCTGAACAGTCAGGGAGACACTATTACAGTTTTTTTTATGGCAAAAAATGCCAAAAGCAGGATAGTACATCGATTTGACCCATGGAACTGCAAAACCACAGTTCTATTTCTCTGGCCTACACCAGAATCTTTTAAACAGATATATTGGTGTCTGAACAGTCACAGACACACTCAATTTTTTTTTTTTTTGGGGGGGGGGGATACCAAAAGGTTAATAAGACGCGTATTTGTACAGTCTGACTGAGGAAAAAAAATAAATACAGGATTTAGATAAAAAAAAAAAGGATTTTTCTGGCCCCTGAGACCGGGGGATAAGTCTAGCAATTTGACCAACAGGAGCACAGAGGACTGTAATGCAGCTGGCTGTTATAACCACTGCGTCTCCTATACAGCCTGCCTGCCTGATATCTGGGATGGATAATAGTCCTGAGAAGGACTGTTTGTTTGATTTGGCAGGCTTTAGAGACCCTACACTACCTTTTTCGCACTATATATCTCTCCCTAACTCAGCAGCACTCTCCCTACACTGTCTGATCCGGAGCGACTGTGTCCAAGATGGCGGCGCCCAGTTTTAAATACTCGAGATGACACTGTGCGGCCAGCCAATCACTGTAATGCCCACAAACAACATGGCTGCGTCATTACAGTGAATGGCTGGCAATCCCTGCATGTTCTTTGGCTCTGTAAAGAGTGCCAAAGGTGCAGGGCGGAGACCCGAGCTCCCGCCCGAGTAACCCGGAAATGCTCGGTGCTTTCCGAACATCCCGAGTAGTGAGATGCTCGGGCGAGTACCGAGCAGTGTCGAGCATGCTCGCTCAACACTAGTCGAGCCCAATGTAAGTCTATGGGAAACTCGAGCATTTTTCAGGCGGCTCCCCCAGGTGGTCTGCAGAGGGCCTAAAAATTGCCCAAATCGATGGTAACAGTGCTCAAATGACATGGGAACAAGCATGGGAAAAACCCCTAGAAGCATTTCTGACTCCCAGTTCACTGTTGTCAACAACATTGTCAGAGGTATTACGCTGCTTTTACTCACAATTAAACATACAAAAACGAACCCAAAATGGATTTTCCTGGGAAATATATTAAGGAACATCCTTTCCAGGGTAATGACTTGTATATTATGCAAAATAAATAACCAAAACTAAAAATACTCCTCCACACCTTGGGCTATGTTCACACGTAGCGTTTTTGATGCATTTTTGCACTTTTGCATTGCATTCAACCAAGACAAATGCATTCACTGGGAAATGTCATTTTAACATTTTACAACCTTATCTGGCCATGTGGTGTGTGACACATCATCATACACATGCATGCAGTGCTGAAAAGACATGGGAACAGCATGGGGAAGACCCCTGGAAGCATCTCTGACTCCCAGGTCACTGCCTAAAAGTGTGCCCAACATAAATGATCCTTGGCGCATGCGAAGATACCTCCCACCATGCATCTGTTGTTGCAGACTTGCAACAATCACCGTCCACGTCCTTGTCCCAGTGCAGCGTTCAGTTGACCCTAACCCATTCCTTGGAATGCAAGCGCAAGTATGCAGCCAGCTACCCACCCACCCACAGGCTGCAATACTATACTGCCAAATTTTTGACAGCTGCTTGTACTTGAAATGTGGCCTTTAAGGCTCCTGGAGGCGGAAGCTGTCCAAAACCTTATGGCGGTGGCGACCGGGTCCCCAGCCGCCACTATTTGTCCCAGTGTTTTCTCCGCCTTCCACAAACACGATTCCTACAACATTACCCATGACCTCCCTGGTTTACTTACTTGGATGGACCGCCTAACTACAAATACGTGGACAAGTGAATGTGGTCAGGGACGGTACAGAGCCAGTCCACAGCTTGTCGTTGAGTTGTATTTCACCACAGCCATATTTTTTACCTCGGTGAAAGGACTGACTTTTGGGAAACCGTATCTACTCCAGCTGTCATTTCTCCCAGGAAGTCCTTTAAAGCTGCTTGCACTGGAAATGTGGCCTTTAAGGCTCGTAGACGCGGAAGCTTTTCACAATTTCATGCCAGCATCGGCCGGGTGTCCATGCTCGGTCCCCAGCCGCCACTATTTCTCCCGGTATCATCTCCGCCTTCTACAAGCACGGGTCCTACAACATTACCCATGCCCTCCCCAGTTTACTTACTAGGAAGAACCGCCTAACCACAAACACGTGGTCAAGTGAATGTGGCCAAAGACGGTACGGAGCCAGTCCACAGCTTGTCGGTGAGTTGTATTTCACCACAGCCATATTCTTTAGCTTGGTGAAAGGACTAGGGAACCCATATCTACTCCAGCTGTCATTTCTCCCAGAAAGTCCTGTAAATCTGCTTGCACTTGAAATGTGACCTTTTAGGTTCTTGGAGATGGAAGCTGTCCACAACCTCATGTCGGCGTTAACCGGGTGTCCATACTCGGTCCCCAGCCACCACTATTTCTCCTGGTACCATCTCCGCATTGCACAAGCACGGATCCCTGAACATTAATGCTGGTACTTTTCTGTGGGAATCTGCTTGCCTCCTACCAGCCTGTAATATTTCCAGTGAGCTATGGTACGATGCCATTGTATTAGCACTGCCCCGATAACCAGTAGCGAAGCCATCCCCAATTTCTTTCTCAGGAATTTTATTTGGTAGACTGAGTGGTTGCCCAAATACATTAGTTTCTCACAAAGGAGCTGAAGATAGAGTGGCAGTAGGTGCAAGTTTCCCCACCCTGTTAGATATCAGCGGGTGAAAGGCGGCACATTGGCTCACTGGTTAGCACTGAAGCCTTGCAGCGCTGGGATCCTGGGACATCTTTGTATGTTATCCCAGTGTTTGCGTGGGTTTCCACCTCAGTAAAAAAGGAGCTATACAGTGTCCGGGAACCTTCCCACACACTTTTCTTAGCCAGGACTGCTTCTAGGCAGGGTTGGACAGTCCCAACAAAGAGTTCTCAGGTGGGCCCTGGCTTCTCCATCAGGAGAGTTCATGATAGGTCAAACTTTGCAGCAGCTATGAGGCTCTTGAGCGTTGGAGAAAGGTGAGCCCTCATAATCAAATCCTCTGTTGGGCCCAATGTTTTTCACTTTGAAACTGCTTCTCAGTGGGAGTTGTATATCACCACAGTCATATTCTTTAGCTCGGTGAAAGGACTGACAAAGAGGGAAACCGTATCTACTCTTATTGTCATTTTTCCATCACCAGCTTCTGCCCATTGTCAGACACGACCATGCCTGGCTGTATGTTCAGCGGTGAGAGCCACAGATCAGGCTGCTGTGTTACAGCTTTCAACTACTCTGCAGCACTGGGCGGTTTGTCACCTAAGCATTAAGCATGTTATCTTCAGCACAGCCTGATGCTGCTTGGCCAAGGCAGTGCTGCAGTGTTTTCAACTTGTGATTGATGTGGTCCTTTCTGAGATGGAGGAGGAGGTGCAGGAGCTGAACTATGTGATTACATTGAGGTTACATTGGCGACTCTGTTTTTTATACTAAAGAAAGATCCTACTGTTTGTTTTTTTTAACTTTATTTTTTAAGACAAATGTGTTCACCGGGAAATGTCATTTTAACATTTTACAACCTTATCTGGCCATGTGGTGTGTGACACATCATCAGACACATCTTGATTCATTTATAATGGAGGGACTCTGAAAGTCACAAAGCCTATTTTTATAGGGCCATCAGGCGGCCCTTACTATACTTAAAAGGCCAGCAGTCGCTATTGGTAGAGAGCCATCAGCCGGCTATGCTTTGTTGTTCCCATTATTAACGAGTGGGATCTCCTATACTGTTATTGCGTATGCAGTGACTGCAAGGGCTGCCAAAAATTTGGACGCAACCCAATGCTCCTTTGAAGAGACATAGAGGAGGGTCTCAGTAAAAAAAATGTTCCCATTATAAAGGAGCGGGTCACCTATAGTGGTAATGCCCATGCTGTGACTGCAAGGGCTGCTAAAATTTGAGAAAAACCCCACTAACAATTTAAAGACCCATAGAGCAGGGCCACAGTAATGACATGTTTCCATTACAAAAGAGTGGATGTGCTACACAGTTATAAGGTATGCAGTGAGTCCAACGGCTGACAAAATTTAGGAAAAATTACACTAACAATTTAAAGACACATAGAGCAGGGCCACAGTAATGACAAATTCCCATTAGAAAGGAGAGGGTCTACCATGCTATTTGCCTATGCAGTGAAGCAACGGCTGGCAAAAATTTGGAGGAACTCCAATACCCCTTGCAAGAGACATAGAGATCGGAGAGCCTCCTAAAAACAATGTTCTCATTATTAGGAAGTGGGTCTCCCATAGTGTTTGCCTATGCAGTGAATGCAAAAGCTGTCAAAAATTAGGAGGCACTCCAATGCCCCTTGGAAGAGACAGAGAGGGCCTCATGAAAAAATGTTCCCATTATTAGGAAGTGGGTCTCCCATAGTGTTGGCCTATGCAGTGAATGCAAGGGCTGCCTAAAATTTGGAGGCACTACAATGCCTCTTGGAAGAGACGGGGAGGAGGGCTTCATAAAAAAATGTTCCCATTAGAAAGGAGCGGGTCTCCTATACTTCTAATGCTCATGCACTAAGTGTATGGACTGACAAACATTTTCCCCTGGTGGGTATACATGAACATACTGTATACATTTTTTCTTACAGGCATCATAAACACCCTTTAAAAAAATTATGTGGGTATTGCATCACGGACCACGGTCACCCTGGTGATAAGGTGGTGGAGAATGAGGATGAGGAGAAGGAGGAGGACAAGAGCAAATAGACAAAATCAGGAAGCTTATATCCATGAGTGGGTGTGAAAAGGTGCATGGGAATACATATCCCAAAAAAAGACACTGAATTTGAGTTTATGTTGCGCTGCTATCATTCGGTGGTGTTGAGAAGTCTGGCCTAATCCAGCCCTTGTTCATTTTTATAAGAGTCAGCCTGTCAGCATTTTCAGCTGACAGGCGGATGCGCTTATCAGATATAATTCCACCAGTGGCACTAAAAACCCACTCTGATAAAACGCTAGCGGCAGGGCAGGCCAGGACCTCCAATGCGTAGAGAGCCAGTTCAATCAACGTAAGTAGCTTGGATACCCAATAATTAAGAGGCACAGAGGAATCACGGAGGACGTTGGTAAGGTAGGCAAAGTACTCCCTCAGCATCTTCCCAAACTTTGCACTCCTTGTGAGAGTACCCTGTGCCTCAGGGCCTGTGTGATGGGAGGAGCTGAGAAAATTCTCCCAGAACTTTGACAGTGTTCACTTACCTCTTCTGGATTGGAGATGTGTCTCTCTCGCCTGTAGTACTTGGTTGTCCAACGAACTGTGACCTCTACCGCCAGCATTTTCAGATGGGAATTTTTTTAATAGTTCCACAACAAGGGCCTTCTGGTACTGCCCCATTTTTGCAGAAATGTCCGCCTCAGGAATAAGACGTATAAAGTTCTCCTTGTAGCGTGGGTCTAGAAGTGTCACCAACCAGTAATGACTGTCACGCAAAATTTTGAGAACGCGAGGGTCATGGGAAAGGCAGCGTAGCAAAAACTCAGCCATGCGTGCCAGACTAGTAACAGGCAAGACTTCCGTGTCCTCACCAAGATGATGACTGACCATGCTCTCCTCCTCCTCTTCCTCTCTGTCCTCAGGCCATCCACGCTGAACAGACGTTATGACAGTTGTGCATGTAGCACCGTTTATAGCACATGAAACTAGCTCCTGTTCTTCCTCCTACTCCTCCTCTTCCTCATTGTCACCCAATCCACGTTGGGATGAGATGAGGCTGGGCTGTTTTGGAGGATGGTACAGATGTCTGACATCCATGTCCACTCCTTAGGTCTTATGTGCTGAGTCTGAACTCAATACCGACGGCCTTGTTGATGCTGGTAATCAACAACTTCCCTTTTCTGCTCACAAATTCTTCCCAACATCTGCAGTGTAGAGTTCCAACATGTGGGGACCTCACACACCAGTTTGTGAGCAGGAAGCTGCAAATGCTGCTGAAACATGGCAAGGGCGGCGGAAGCTGTATATGACTTTCTAAAATGGGCACACAGGCGGCGTAATTTAACAAGCAGATCCGGCAGCTCCAGGTAGGATTTGAGAAACCGCTGAACCACGAGGTTAAGCACATGGGCCAGGCATGGTATGTGTGTGAGCTTGCTTCACCTCCGAGCCACCACCAGGTTCCGGCCATTGTCACACATGACCATGCCTGGCTGTAGGTTCAGTGGTGTGAGCCACATATCTGCCTGCTCTTTCAGAGCTGTGAAAAACTCTTCAGCATTGTGCTGTTTGTAACCTAAGCATATTAGCTTCAGCATAGCCTGTTGCTGCTTGACCGAGGCAGTGCTGCAGTGCTTACAGCTTGTGTCTGATGTGGTCATTTTGGAGATGGAGGCTGAAGAGGAGGAGGAGACTGAGGAAGATGAGGTGCAGGAGCTGTAGACAATGGGGCAAACCTGATAGACCTAGGGCCTGAAATCCTTGGCGTCTGGAGGACGTGTTCCGTCCCAAGGTCCGACTGGGTCCCGGCTTCCACAATGTTAACCCAGTGTGCCGTCAGTGAGATGTACCGTCCCTGCCCACAAGCACTTGTCCACATGTCTGTGGTTAGGTGGACTTTCCTGGTAACTGCGTTGTTGAGGGCACTTCTAGTGTTTGGGGACACGTGCTTGTGTAATGCAGGGATGGCACACCGGGAGAAATAGTAGTGGCTGGGGACCAAGTACCATGGAACGTCTGCCGCCATCAGATTGCGGAATGCTCCCGTCTCCATGAGCCTAAAAGGCAACATTTTGAGCGCAAGCAGTCGCGAAATGTGGGAATTTTTTAGTGTCGCCTGTGGGGCATTGGCTGCATATTTGCGCTTGCATTACAAGGACTGGGGTATGGACAACTGAACGCTGCGCTGGGACAAGAACATGGACGTGCTTCCTGATGCTGCTACTTGAGAGTGCGCAACGACAGGTGCAGGGCAGGATGCATCTTCGCATGCACCATGGACAGGGGATTGGCTTGCATGTACAAGAGCGGAAGAAGCAGTAGTGAAACTCGCAGACACTGTTCCTGGACCCTGGGGTTCGGCCCACAAAGTCAGATGCTTTGTTGCCATGTGCCTGATCATGCTGGTGGTGGTCAGGCTGGTAGTTTTGCCACCCCTGCTGATGCTGGCCCGGCAGGTGGTGCAAATGGCCTTTTAGGGATTATCAGCAGAGTCTTTAAAAAACAACCAGACTCGGGAAGACCTAACAGTTGTATTGGCAACTTCCTTTATGTTGGAACGGTTGCCTGCCTTCTGTCTGCGGCCACCACACTGATTCTTCCTGCCTGTTGGGGTGATCTGCCTCCCTCCCCCTGTGTACTGCTCTCCTGACTCTGCATGTCCTCCTGCCAGGTTGGGTCAGTTACTATATCATCCACCACCTCGTCTTCCACTTCCTCACCCTGGTCCTCCTCCTGACTTTCTGGCAATTGTGTCTCATCATCATCCACCTCTTGTGACACTTTCCCACTGTCGCCTTCATGTGACCTTGGCTGCTCAAATATTTGGGCATTGCTACATGCGATCTCCTCTTGCCCCGCTTCAAGTGGACCAAAATCTATAAAGAGGCCCAAATCTATAAATGGAAAAGTGAACAGCTCTTCGGAGTATCCAAGTGTGGGATCAGTTGTCTCTGGGCACTCAGCATGGTGGGAGGAAGGAGTATCAGAGTGAGGGGCGGTCCAGACTCACCTCTACTGAGACTTGACCGTGTGGAAGATAGAGTGCTGGTGGTGGTGGCGAAGTGACTGGAAGCATAATCTGCTATCCAACCAATAACCTTTTCACACTGCTATGTGTTCAATAGTGGTGTTCTGCGGTCCCCTATTAATTGGGACAGGAAGGTCGAGCGAGAAGATGTGGGTGTTTGTTGTGCCACAATTTCAGCTTGCCCACGGCCTCGGCCTCTGCATGCACCATCACCATCACGTCCAGTCCCCCGTCTGGCCGCGACCAATCAGCGATATTGGCGCCAAATGTAAAAACTGCTGTTCTGATTGGTCGCGGCCGCCGGCCACGACCAATCAGCGATATTGCCGCCAAATTTAATAAACGCTGTGCTGACTGGTCGCGGCCGCTGGCCACGACCAATCAGCGATATTGGCGCCAAATTTAAACACCGCTGTGCTGATTGGCGCCAAATTTAAACAGGCTCTCTGTCCCTCACTAACGCAGTTTGTGTCTGGCTGTGACGGCATCCAGATGAGCCGAGTCTCTCACGCTCACCGCATGCGCAGGAGAATTCTCCCACGCTGTCAGTGACGTGCATGAGGTGAGCTGAGTTCATTGTCGGCTCATCTGGATGCCGTCACAGCCAGACACTGAGGAGCGCAAGCATGCCTGGGCTTCTCAGTGTCTGCGGGATGACAGGCTGGATGGCAGCGTTCTGCTGTGGTCCAGCCTGTCTTCTCGATGTAGCAGAGTTGGAGCCATCCTGGAAACCATCGAAAGATAAGGATGATATTGCTTTATTATTTTATTTTTATTGCAGGAGATCGTTGGCTTCAGCTGGAATGAGCGTGATGGTAAGTAGAGTTTAATTTAGAACAATAAAGAATTGTGTCTTTATTTCAATTAAAGGACTTTATTCTGGGTGTTTGTGTTTTTTTTTCTTACTTTGACTATGGGGTTAGTAATGGGGGTGTCTTATAGACGCCTCTCCATTACTAACCTGGGCTTGATGTCAGCTGGCATTATAAGCTGACATCAACCCCAGCACTATTACCCCACTGCCACCGCTACAGGGCAGTGGGAAGAGCGAGGCTAAGTGCCAGAATTGGCACATTCTATGGATGCACCATTTCTGGGGCGGCTGACGGCTGGTGATTCTAGCCTGGGAGGGGCCCAATATTCATGGCACCCTTCCTGGGCTATTAATATCAGCCCCCAGCTATCTGCCTAGCCTTTGCTAGCTATTAAAATAGGGGGGACCCCATGTCATTTTTTTTGGGGGGTCCCCCATTTTAATAGCTAGTAAAGGCTAGGTATTCAGCTGGGGGCTGATATTAGAAGCCTGGGGAGCTCTGTGGGTATTACCCCCTTCCCAGGCTTCAAACATCAGCCCCAGCCGTCCTCTTAACCTCAGCTAGAGCCTAAAATTACGGGGAACCCCACGCCAATTTTTTTTTTAATAAATCCTTTATTTTAGCACTAAATGACAAGTACAGTAAGCAACACTGTCACTGTACTTATTATATATGTGACTGACATGTTGCTATCTATCTAATCTATGTGATGCTCTATTTTTCTGTTATAAATTGTCAGGTACCGCTGCTGAATTGCCGGCCGGCTTTTTTAAAGAGACGGTGCATGAAAACACTAATATTTTTTTAAATAAATCCTTTACACTAAATGACAAGTACAGTAACCAACACTGTCACTGTACTTCATATATATGTGACTGACATGTTTTTATGTATCTAATCTATGTGTGAAGCTCTATTCTTTCTGTTCTAAATTGTCGGGTACCGGTGTATGCCGCTGCTGAATTGCCGGCTTTTCATGTTTCACTGTGAGCACTGTTCCCATTGATTTGTGCAACCACCTCCCCCAATACATTCTACATTATTGTTAGTTGTTTTCCTTCATGTAGAATTAACCTACAAGGAAAGAAAGGGTTTATTTTCATTCCGATATTTGTGTCCCACTGACTTGCATTGGTTTCCGGTATCGGAATCGGCGATATCCGATAGGTTTAGGGTATCGGCCCGATCCAATCCGATCCGATATTTCCTGGTATCGGAAGGTATCGCTCAACACTAATAACAAGCAATAAAACCTTTTATGGTAGGCTGCAGTGTGGGCCCCTATAGTCAGTTCCCCTGGTGGGCCCTAGGCACCCCAGTCTGACCCTGTTCCTGGCATCTTTTATTCTGTTCTTCAAGTCTCTTTGTATCATTTTAATTGTCTCTTTGTCTCTCATTTTAAATGCCAGTTTTTCTTGTTTAGTGTTTTAATTCTTTTGTTATCCAGGGCTTGTTATTTGCAAAACACCTAATCTCATTTACATCAGCTTCATTAACATCTTCTCCTCTAGTTTCACACAACAGGTTCCAGTCTGGAAAATCATAGCATTGCAACGCCTCCTCTGCCTCTAGACACCAATTTGTGATATTTTTAATTGTAGCAGGTTGTTTATTAACAACTGATTGACTATGCTACCACTATCCAGTGGCCAGAGTGATCATTGAGATGGCCTGATGTACGGAGTCCCATGAGGTTGGAGTGGTCCACGATTTATTTCACCCAATTATCATTGGCCGGGACATTGTGTTGTTTTGGGACTTGTGGGGGAATGGGAGAGGCCTCACCTGCTCAGATAAGGGACAGGTTATCCCTAAAGAAGTCTCACTACACCCACCTATCTCTAAAAGAGGCGTTCAATAATGTTACTGTTATAAACGGCATAGCGCTGGAATCAGGAGCTGACACCAGGTTTCCACACTTTATGATGAGCGGGGACTTATTGTATTGGGTTACTAAGGTCAGAGAGAAATTAGTTGAGAAATTGTTGGTACCTGAACCCTATAGACGGAGGGTGTTGGATATGGCCCATTCACATGTCTTGGCTAGTCATCTGGGTGTGGACGAAATTCGGAGGTTCTATTGGCCCAGATGTCACCAGGAAATCCTAAGTTATTGCAAGTCCTATCCCACTTGTCAGTTAAATGCTCAGACCTCTCACTTTTGAAATTCCCTTGTGCCACTACCCATCTTAGAGTTGCCGTTTGAGCAAATTGCCTTGGACCTAGTCGGTCCCCTTGTCAAGTCTGCTAATGGGCATCAATATTCTTTATATTGGTTGTCCTTGACTATGCTACACGGTATCCAGAAGCGGTTCCCCTAAGAAACTCCTCCACAAAAAGCATAGCCCGTGAGTTGGTCCACATCTTTGCTCTGACAGGGCTACTGAGGGAGATTCTGACTGACCAAGGAACCCCCTTTAAGAGTAAGGTGATGAGGGAACTGTGTGTGGCCTTGCAAATTACACAACTAAAGACATCAGTTTACCATCCTCAGACACATGGCTTTGTGGTCTTTTTCAATAAAACCTAGTTTGCTCAAGAAGGTCAGAGAATAGGACTGTAAAGACTGAATCCTTCCTTATCAATTTGGGAGATTCTGCAAGCTTCTACCAGATTCTCTCCATTTGAACTCCTTGATATAGCAAAGGAAACCTGGAAAGCTGAGGTTACTCCCCATCGAAGCATCAAAGAGCATGTCACGCAGATGCAGGAGAGGGTAGTGGAGGTAATGGCCATTGTAAAGGAACATCTCCTCCAGGCACAAGAGACTTAATCTTGGGTCTGCAACCCAGGGTGAGGCAGTTCAGCCTTGGTGACCGAGTCTTTGTGCTTACTCCCACGGTAGAGAGTAAGTTTTTGGCCAAATGGCAAGGCCCCTATGAGGAGGTAGAAAAGCTGGGTGAAGTGAACTTCAAAGCTGTTCAACCAGGAAGACGAAAGCCGTACCAAGTCTATCATATCAATCTTATCAAGGCATGGAAGAGAGGGACCCCGTGGAAACTCCATGTTTACTGGTTAAGCCAGAGGTGGATATTGAAGTTGTCACCGTAGCTGAGATGCTGTCGAAGGCTCAAAAACAGCAGTGTCGGGAATTGCTGAAGCAGAACGTTGCCCTGTTCTCAGATTTGCTGGGGTGTACAGATGTCATAGAATACGAGATTCAGATGGAACCCCATGCTGGTGAACTTGAAGCCATACCGAATTCCCAAGGCCCAGCAAGAACTGATCTCCAAGGAAATTAAGCATATGCTGTATATCGGAGTCATTGATGAATGTAAGAGCGGGCGGTCTAGCCCAATTATCCTTGTTCCAAAAGTAGATGGCGAATAGAGATTCTGTAATGATTATCGGAAGCTGAACAAAGTCTCCAAGTTCGACGCATATCTGATGCCGCGTGTCGATAAGCTGATCGAGAGACTTGGAATCGCAAGGTATATAACCACCTTGGATCTAACGAAGGGATACTGGCAAATCCCCATATCACAAGAAGCCAAGGAGAAAACGTCTTTCTCTATGCCCGATGGGTGCTTCCAATATGTCCGGCTGTCGTTTGAACAGCAGGGAGCTCCGGCCACCTTCTAGAGGTCCATGGAAGAATTAAGCCACGGCATTCCTGAACAATATTGTAATCTTCAGCCTAGATGAGGGAAATAATCTGGTAAAGGTCCTGGGTGTGTTTGATGCTCTCAGGAAGGTGAGGTTCTCTATAAATAAAAAACAATGTGCCATGGGGAATGTGCCATGGGGAAAGATGGCACCAAATATTTTGGCTATGTAGTAGGCCGAGGCAAAATCAAACCACAGATGAATAAAGTGGACGCAATCAATAACTGGCTGAGTCAGCTCTCAAAAAAGCTAGTTAGGGCCTTTCTGAGAATAATGGGGTACTACAGGAGGTTTATTATAAACTTTGCCATGATGGCCGCTCCCCTGACCGACCTCCATAAGGGGACAAAATCAGTTCTTGCCAAATGGACGTCCAAAGCAGAGACTGCCTTTTAAGAATTGAAAGTAGCTCTGTGTAAGCAGCTGGTCCTGGTAGCTCCCAACTTTAAGAAGGAATTTGTACTCCAGACAAATGCCTTAGAAGACAGATTAGGAGTGGTCCTTTTTCAAGAGATGCTAAGGGAGGAGCACCCTTTTCTCTACCTTAGTAGGAAACTATCAGTATGTAAGAAAAATTATTCCAATGTAGAAAAGGAATGCTTGGCCATAAAGTGGGCGGTGGATACATTGCAATACTGTCTTTAAGGGTGAACATTTAAATTAGTGTCAGACCATGGCCCTCTCAGGTGGATAAGAGAGAAAAAGGGGAAAATGCTTGTGTTACCCGCTGGTTTCTAGCCCTGCAGGATTTCAGCTTCCATTTGCAACATAGAGCTGGAAAGTTACATGGTAATGACAATGCTCTCTCGAGAATCCCTTGGCTAGTGGTAGAAGAGGCTAAGCCCCACAGCTTTAAGCAGAGGGGAGAGGTATGTAAAGTGGTTGCTGGACACATAGTGGATGGGAGATATGCATCACACACGTGGATGTCCTTTGTGATGTAAAACCTGGAGTAATGCTCTAGTACACATAATACCAAGATTAACCCCAATCAACCATATCAGGGCTGGATGTTAATGTAAGCAGCTGTAGAGTTTGGCGGGACAGCTGCTCACCATATCTCCACTGCTAGGTGTGGTTCACATTGTAAAATGAGGGCTGTGTGTCTCACATGTCTGTGTTTGGAGACGTGCAGATCTCCAGGAGTGTGTTCCTTTGCTAAAGGCCTGAGAAGCTGGACTGAGTCCCAAGCGGGCAAACCAACACTATTGTATGGACTTTTTACTTTATGCTTTGCTTTATGCCGGACAAGGGCTGTATTTAAGTTTTCCTGTGATGTGGTTTATGAAATAAACTAGCTGGACTTTAAAATAGAAATAGTGATGAGCGAGCACTAAAATGCTCGGGTACTCGATGCTCGGGTCGAGCAAATTGGAAAACTCGGGTGCTCGACCCGAGCAACGAGCTCAATGTAAGTCTATAGGAAACTCGAGCATTTTTCAGGCGGCTCCACGGGGCGGTCTGCAGAGGGCCTAAAAATTGCCCAAATCGATGGGAACAGTGCTCAAATGACATGGGAACAGCATGGGGAAGACCCCTGGAAGCATCTCTGACTCCCAGATCACTGCTGTCAGCAACGTGGTCAGAGTATTACACCTCACAGGCCTGTCTCTGAGTAACATGACACATATGGATGAGGAGGAGGTGCATTGAGCTCTAGACAGGAAGAGGAAGAGGAGAAGCCTGTTGGTGCTGGGAGTTTGTGCTGCTGTAGGAGCTGGGAAGGAGGGAAAAACATCTCCAGGACTTTTTCATCTGACCCCTTCCCAGCTACAGAGAGAGCACGTAACCGGAAGTAAGAGCGCGCGCGGGGTGTGAGCACATGGGCTGTGGTGTGGCTGTGGTGAGCAGCGTGTGGCGGGCGGCGAGGTCTGACTTGGCTCGCGGCCCTCCAGCGAGGGAGCCAGGCGGAGGTGACCGAGTGGACCGGGTGGACCGGTAGGAGGCGACCGGAGGGACGAGCGCAAGAGAGCGCTGTGATAGCGTGCAGCGCCGGCCGGCGGAGGGCGCCAGGTGGTGGTGAACAGGAGGTGACCAGGAGGACCGGTAAGAGGCGACCGGAGGGGCGAGCGCGCTGTGATAGCGTGCAGCGTCCCTAGAGGAGGTGAGTGAGGGGCAGGAGGCCGCGATAAGCGGCCCTACTGAACCCGAGTGTGTACTGTACTGTACTGTACAGTATTGTATTTGTATTTGCATTGTAATTGTATTATATTTAAGTGCTCCCCCCCGGCCTTATTTAAATTAATCCCCTGTCCATACTTGATTGATCTCCACCTTATCCATATTTAATACAACTCCCCGGGCCATCTTTAGTGATCCCCCAGTCCATATTTAATTGATCACCCCCCCGTCCATATTTAAATTGATCCCCTGATCACCCCCCGTCCATATTTAACTGATCCCCCTGACCACATTTAAATTGACCCCCCGTCCTCATATAATTGATCCCCCAACCACCCCCGTCCATATTAAATTGATCCCCCCGACCACATTTAACCGATCGACCCCCCCAGCCCATAATCAATTGATCCCCCTTGTCCATATTTAATAGATTCCCCCTGTCCACTTTTACTGATCCCCAGTCCCTATTTATTTGCCTTATCCCCATCCATATTTAATTAACCCCCTGTCCATAATTAATTGATTGATTCCCCAGTCCACAATTAATTATTTCCCCTGTCCATATTTATTGATCCCCAGTCCATAGTTAATTGACACACCGTCCATACTTAATTAATCCACCTGACCTACTTAGCTGATTCCCCGTCCATACTTGATACTTAATTGATCCCCCGTCCATACTTAACTGATCCCCTGCCGATATCTAATTGATACACTTGCACATCCCTAATTGATCCCCGTCCATACACCTATATATAAATAATTGTGTTTTGTACTTGTATATATATACTGACTGTATCCCCATATTTAGAATGACGTCCATGTTGGCCGGAGCCGTGCAGTGTACATCTTGCGCAATGTATGCATTCCGTGAGCAACCGCTCGAGGATCCATACTGCTGCGAGAGATGTGAGCATATCGTGCACTTGGAAGCCCAAATTCTGGATCTAAGTGCTCAGATAGCGATACTGAGGAGCATCGACAACATGGAACGGAGTTTGCTGCTCACCGAGCAGACACTCAATGGGTCAATACTGGGGGTGGAGCATAGAGGGGAAGTGCAGGCTGAACAGGCAGGGAGCTGGAAAACAGTTAGGAGGGATAGAGGGAAGAAGTATAGGAAGGCTGGTTCAGAACCGGCATTATTGGAGCACGACAGATCCTCTGACCGCCGGGGTAGTGTATGCTCCAGTAATGAGGGGGGGGGAGGGGAAGTGTAGGGCAGGCAAGACAGGTCCTGGTAGTGGGTGACTATTATTAGGGGGACAGACAGGGCAATCTGTCACAAAGACCGGGATCGCCGAACGGTGTGCTGCCTCCCTGGCGCTCGAGTCCGGCACATCGCGGATCGGGTTGACAGGTTACTGGGTGGGGCTGGCGAAGACCCAGCGGTCATGGTCCACATCGGCACCAATGACAAAGTGAGTGGTAGATGGAAGGTCCTTAAAAATGATTTCAGGGACCTAGGTAGGAAGCTTAGGGCAAGGACCTCCAAGGTAGTTTTCTCAGAAATACTACCAATCCCGCGAGAAACACAGGAGCGCCAACGGGAAGTTAGGGAGGTGAATAAGTGGCTAAAGAGTTGGTGCAAGGCAGAAGGGTTTGAGTTCATGGAGAACTGGGCCGACTTCGCGGTCGGCTACAGGCTCTACCGTAGGGACGGGCTGCACCTCAATGGGGAGGGTGCAGCCGTGCTGGGGAAGAAGATGGCTAATAGGTTGGAGGAGTTTTTAAACTAGAGACGGGGGGGGAAACCAAGGAAATAGGTGGGATGTGAGGCAAGCAAGGGGGAAGGGGAGAAGTGAATATAATGAGGGTGGAGAGGGGGGGTGGGGATAGTACAGTTAGATCGTTAGAGAAGAATAGGATGCTAAATAACCCCAAAGTTTTATCTTGCATGCTGACCAGCGCAAGAAGCCTGACCAATAAGGCGGATGAGCTGCGGGCGCTTATATCGGAGGAGAGGTATGACATCGTAGGTATAGCAGAGACTTGGCTAGACGATAGCTACGACTGGGCGGTAAATTTATTAGATTATAGTTTATTTAGAAGGGACCGGAAACAGGGGAAAGGTGGAGGAGTCTGCTTATATGTAAAGTCATGTCTAAAACCCAGACTAAGGGAAGATATAGGAGAGGGAGAAGAGGGGGTCAAGTCCATGTGGGTAGAGATAGAGGGGGCAAAAAATAATAATAAAATATTACTGGGGGTCTGCTATAAGCCACCAAATATAACAGGGGAGAATGAGAATTTGCTATTAGGACAAATAGACAAAGTAGCAAAACATAATGAAGTGATTGTAATGGGGGATTTCAACTACCCGGATATTGACTGGGAAACAGAAACCTGTAGATCTCAGAAAGGAAAAAGGTTCTTGACAAATATTAAGGATAATTATCTCTCCCAACTAGTGCAGGAACCAACGAGAGGGAAGGCCGTGTTGGACTTAATATTGACTAATAGGCCTGATAGAATAACTGAGGTACAGATAGGGGGGCACCTAGATAATAGCGATCATAATATTATCAACTTCAAAATGCCCTTCAGTAGGGTTATCAATAAGGGAACAACAAAAACATGAAACTTTAGGAGGGCGAAGATTGATCAGCTGATAGAAAACCTTCAACTTATTGACTGGGACAAAGTACTTAATCAAAGGAATGCGAATAGTAAATGGGAAACCTTCAAAAGAATTCTGAATACTCAGTGCGAGAGGTATATACCGTATGGGAATAAAAGGGCCAGAGATAAGAGGAAACCAATATGGTTGAACAAGAACGTAGAAGGGGCGTTAAATAGCAAAAAAGAGGCATTCAAGAGATTAAAACAGGAAAACAGTAAGGAGGCACTAATGTGTTACAAGGAAAAAACGAGAACCTGGAAAAAACAAATAAAAATAGCGAAGGAGGAAACAGAGAGACGTATTGCTAGGGAAAGTAGATCAAATCCCAAACTGTTCTTCATGTATATAAATAGTAAAAGGATTAAATCGGATAATATTGGACCGATAAAAAGTGAGGAAGGCAAAATCATAGAGAAAGATGAGATAAAGCTAATCTATTAAATAATTTTTTTCGACAACTTTCACAAAGGACATAGAACTAACAGGCGAAATGAGAAGTGACAGCTTAATCCTCCACTAAGTATGACTAATCTAACCCAAGTTGAGGTACAGAAACGCCTCAGTAACATTAAAATAAACAAATCACCAGGACCTGATGGCATACACCCACGGGTACTAAGGGAACTAAGTAATGTGATAGACAGACCGTTATATCTTATATTTAGGGACTCTGTTGAGACTGGGTCTGTACCACTTGATTGGCGACAGGCGAATGTAGTGCCAATATTCAAAAAGGGAGCAAAAAGTGACGCCGGAAACTATCGGCCGGTGAGTCTGACGTCCGTTGTGGGCAAAATTTTTGAAAGCTTCATTAAAGAGGCAATTACGGAGCATCTTGATGCTAATAATCTATTAACCCCGAACCAACATGGATTCATGAGGAATCGCTCCTGCCAAACAAACCTGATTGACTTCTACGAGGAGGTTAGCTCTCGAGTAGATCAGGGGGAACCAGTGGATGTCGTGTATCTCGACTTCTCAAAAGCGTTCGATAGCGTGCCACATAATAGGTTGGTATACAAAATGAGAATGATGGGGCTCGGGGAAAACGTCTGCAAGTGGGTAGCAAACTGGCTAAGGGATAGAAGGCTGAGGGTGGTTATAAATGGAATATACTCAGATTGGGTAAGCGTCACTAGTGGGGTACCACAGGGGTCTGTACTAGGCCCAATGTTATTTAATATCTTTATTAACGACATAGTCAACAGGATAAATAGTAAAATATCAATATTTGCAGATGACACAAAGTTATGTAAAACAATTAATACAAAAGAGGACAGTGCAGACCTACAGAGGGATTTGGATAAGCTGGGTAGGTGGAGCATTAAATGGCAAATGAGGTTTAACGAGGAGAAATGTAAGGTCATACATATGGGAAGGAAAAATGGAAGTCACCAGTACTCACTGAATGGGAAATCATTGGGGAATTCAGAGATGGAGAAGGACTTGGGCATCTTGATTGATAGCAAACTAAATTGGAGTGCCCAAAGTCAGGCCGCTGCTGTAAGGGCAAACAGGGTAATGGGATGTATCAGAAGAGGTATAGCTGCAAAGGATGAGAACATTGTTCTTCCACTGTACAAAGCACTGGTCAGACCACACTTGGAATACTGTGCTCAGTTATGGGCCCCAATATATAGAAAGGATATAAATGAGCTTGAAAAGGTACAAAGGAGGGCAACAAAATTAATAAAGGGAATGGAGGGACTGCAATACCCAGAGAGGTTGGCAAAACTAGGACTATTCAGCCTGGAAAAGAGAAGGTTGAGGGGGGACATAATAGATGTGTACAAATATGTTAGGGGACAGTATAGAGATCTTGCCCGGGATTTGTTCAAAAGGAGGGATATTACGGTAACAAGAGGGCATTCACTAAGACTGGAAGAGAAAAGGTTTCAGCACCAGCATAGGAAGGGGTTCTTTACGGTAAGAGCAGTGAGAATATGGAATTCACTGAGTGAGGAGACGGTAATGTCGGATTCACTACACCAG
Organism: Phyllobates terribilis; assembly: GCF_046119375.1. Lineage (NCBI taxonomy): Eukaryota > Metazoa > Chordata > Amphibia > Anura > Dendrobatidae > Phyllobates > Phyllobates terribilis. The sequence goes on from NW_027362773.1 coordinate 52,175,110, forward strand.
TTCAAGCGGGGATTGGATGCATTTCCAGATACCAGGCAGATTTCAGCATATACTTAAAAATAAAATAAAATAGTAGGTTGATACAGGGATTTATTCTGACTGCTGGTTTCAGAGTCGGGAGGGAATTTTTCCTTAGGTGAAGATTGGCTAAATCATTTGGGGTTTTTGCCCTCCTCTGTATCAACTTTAGCAATTACAGAACTAACAGGTCGAACTTGATGGACGCAAGTCTTTATTCGGCTTTACAAACTATGTTATTATGTTACTATGTATGTTACTTTTATGGACTCACAATAAAACATACAAAAACAAAACCAAAATGGATTTTCCTGGGAAATATGTTAAGGAACATCCTTTCCAGGGTAATGACTTGTATAGAAGGCAAAATAAATAACCAAAAACAAAAATACACCTGCACAACTTGGGCTATGTTCACACGTAGCGTTTTTGATGCGATTTTGAACTTTTGAATTGCTTTCAACCAAGACAAATGCATTCACCAGGAAATGTAATTTTAACATTTTACAACCTTATCTGGCCATGTGGCGTGTGACACATCATCAGACACATGCATACATTGTTGAAAAGACATAGGAACAGCATGGGGAAGACCTCTGGAAGAATCTCTGACTGCCAGGTCACTTCCTAATAGTGTGCCCATCATAAGTGATCCCTGGTGCATGCGAAGATGCCTCCCGCCATGCACCTGTCATTGCAGACTTGCAACAATCACAGTCCATGTCCTTGTCCCACTGCAGCGTTCAGTTGTCCCTACCCCATTCCTTGGCCAGGGACAGTACGGAGCCAGTCCACAACTTTTTTTGCTAAGAATTATATTTAGCTCGGTGAAAGGACTGGCATAGAGGGAAACCGTATCTTCCCTGTGTGTCATTTCTCCCAGGAAGTCCTGTAATTGAGCTTGTTGCAGAAGCAATGGCAGCCCGTCCAACATCAACTCGCACTTGTCGGTGGTGCATTGACACACACACATCTTTCTTTGCGCATTTCATTTCTTGAATACAGAGTTGGACAATGGCATGATCTGTAATGCGTTTTGAGAAATAACATGCATAAGCATGGCCGATCCACATTAAAAAAGCAGCCATAGAGTGTCCGGGAACCTTCCTCCCACAATTTTCTTAGCCAGGGCTTCTTTCCGGCAGGGATGGACGGCCTCACCAGAGAACTGGAGACTCCTCCGGTGGGCCCTGGTTTCTACTTCAGGAGAGTTCATAGTGCCGAGGTGAGGCCTTGATGATGATAGAGGCCACCATCTGCTTAGTTTTCTGTTACTTGGAATGCAAGTGCAAGTTTGCAGCCAGCCACCCACCCACAGGTCGCCACACTAAACTGCCAGATTTCTGGGCAGCTTTTTGCACTTGAAATATGGCCGGTGGCAGACGGGTGTCCATACTTGGTCCCCAGCCGCCACTATATTTCCCGGTATCGCCTCCGCCTTCCACAAGCATGGGTCCCACAATATTACCCGTGCCCTCCCCAGTGCACTTACTGGGAAGGACCGCCTAACCACACACACGTGGACAGGTGAATGTGGCCAGGGACGGTACGGAGCCAGTCCACAAATTTTTTGGCTGAGAGTTGTATTTAGCTCAGTGAAAGGACTGGCATAGAGGGAAACTGTATCTACCCTGTGTGTCATTTCTCCCAGGAAGTCCTCTAAAGCTGCTTTCACTTGAAATGTGGCCTGAACATTACTGCTAGTACTTTTCTGTGGGAATTTGCTTGCCTCCTAACAGCCTGGAATATTTCCAGCAAACTATGGTACGATGCCATGGTATTAGCACTGCCCCCAGTACCAGTAGCGAAGTCATCCCTAATTTCCTTCTCAGGAATTTTATTTGGTAGACTGAGTGGCTACCCAAATACATTTTCTCACAAAGGAGCTGTAGATAGAGTGGCAGTAGGTGCAAGTTTCTCCAGCCTGTTAGATATTAGAGGGTGAACGGCAGCACATTGGATCAGTGGTTAGCACTGAAGCCTTGCAGCGCTGGGATCCTGGGTTCAAATCCCAGCAAGGACAACATCTGCAAGGACTTTGTATGTTCTCCCCGTGTATGCGTGTGTTTCCACCTCAGTAAAAAAGCAGCCATAGAGTGTCCGGGAACCTTCCCACCCACTTTTCTTAGCAAAAACTGCTTCTCAGCAGGGTTGGACGGTCCTACCAGAGAATCCTCTGGTGTGCCTTGGCTTCCACCTCAGGAGAGTTCATGATAGCGCTAACTTTGCAGCTGCTATGGGGCTCTTGAGCGGGTGAGAAAGGTTAGCCTTCAGAATCAAATCCTCTGGTGGGCACAATGTTTTTCAATCTGAAAAAGCTTCTCAGTGGGAGTTGTATTTCACCACAGCCATAATCTATAGCTCGGTGAAAGGGCTGGCATAGAGGAAAACCGTATCTACCCCGGCTGTCATTTCTTCTTCACCAGGTTATGCCCGTTGTCGCACACGACCATGCCTGGATGTATGTTCAGCGGTGAGAGCCACAGATCAGGCTGCTGTGTTACCGCTTTCAACAACTCTGCAGCGCTGGGCGGTTGTCAATTAAGCATTAAGGATGTTGCCGCTTGGCCAAGGCAGTGCTGCAATGCTGTCAGCTTGTGACTGATGTGATCATTTCGGAGATGGAGGAGGAGGTGCATGAGCTGAACAATGTGACTACATTGAGGATAAAGTGGTGATGCTGTTTTTTATATTAAAGAAAGATCCTATTGTTTCGTTTTTATTACATTATTTTTTAAGACAAATGCATTCACCTGGAAATGTCATTTTAACATTTTACAAACTTATCTTGCAATGTGGTGTGTGACACAACATCAGACACATCCTTTTTTATTTATGATGGAGGGACTCTGAAAGTCATAAAGACTATTTTTACAGGGACATCAGACGGCCCTTACTATTCTTAAAAGGCCAGCTGTCGGCCATAGCTATTGTTAGAGAGCAATTAGCCGGCTATGCTTTGTTGTTCCCATTATTAACAAGTTGGTCTCCTATACTGTTATTGCGTATCCAGTGACTGCAAGGGTTGCCAAAAATTTGGACGCAACCCAATACCCTTTTGAAGAGACATAGAGGAGGGTCTAAGTAAAAAAATGTTCCCATTATAAAGGAGCGGGTCTCCTATAGTGGTAATGCCCAAGCTGTGACAGCAAGGGCTGCCAAAATTTGGGAATAACCCTACTAAGGATTTAAAGACACATAGAGCAGGGCCACAGTAACAAGGTATGACATGTTCCCATTAGAAAGGAGGGGGTCTGCTATACAGTTATAGGGTATGCAGTGATTCCAACGCCTGACCAATTTTAGGAAAAACCCCACTAAGAATTTAAAGACACACAGAACAGGGCCACAGAAACGACAAATTCCCATTAGAAAGGAGAGAGTCTCCCATAGTGTTGGCCTATGCAGTGAATGCAAGGGCTGCCAAAAATTTGGAGGCACTTCAATGCCCTTTGGAAGAGATGTGAAGGAGGACCTCATAAAAAAATGTTTCCATTTGAAATTAGCTGGACTCCTATACTTGTAATGCCCATGCACTAAGTGTATGGGCTGACAAACATTTACCCCTGGGGGGTATACATGAACATACTGTATAAAAAAAAAATTCTCACGGGTATCATAAGCACCCTTTAAAAAAATTATGTGGGTGTTGCATCACGGACCACGGTCACCCTGGTGATATGGTGGTGGAGGATGAGGAGAAGGAGGAGGACAAGAGCAAATAGGCAAAATCTGCAAGTGCATACCCATGTATGGGTGTGAAAAGGTGCATGGGAATATATCTCCCAAGAAAACACTCTGGATTTGAGTTTATGTTACACTGCTCTCATTCGGTGGTGTTGAGAAGTCTGGCCCAATCCAGCCCTTGTTCATTTTTATAAGAGTCAGCCTGTCAGCATTTTCAGGTGACAGGCGGATGTGCTTATCAGTTATAATTCCACCAGCGGCACTAAAAACGATGGCGGCAGGGCAGGCCAGGACCTCCAAGGCATAGAGAGGCAGTTCAGTCCACGTATCCAGCTTGGATACCCAATAATTATAAGGCACAGAGGAATCACGGAGCATGTTGGTACGGTCGGCAAGGTACTGCCTCAGCATCTTCCCAAACTTTGCACTCCTTGTGAAAGTACCCCGCACCTCAGGGCCTGTGCGATGGGAGAGTCTGAGAAAACTCTCCCAGAACTTTGACTGTGTTCCCCTGCCTCTGCTGGATTGAAGTTATGTCTCTCTCGCCTGTACTCCTTGGTTGTCCAACGAAGTGTGCCCTCTGCCGCCTGCATTTTCAGATGGGAATTTTTTTAATAGTTCCGCAACAAGGGCCTTCTGGTACTGCCCCATTTTTGTAGACCTGTCCGCCTCAGGAATAAGAGATATAAAGTTCTTCTTGTAGCGTGGGTCTAGAAGTGTCACCAACCAGTAATGACTGTCACCCAAAATTTTGAGAACGCGAGGGTCATGGGAAAGGCAGCGCAACATAAACTCAGCCATGCATGCCTGACTACTAACAGGCAAGACTTCCGTGTCCTCACCAAGAGGATGACTGACCATGCTCTCCTCCTCCTCCTCTCTGTCCTCTGGCCAACCACACTGAACAGACGGTATGAGAGCTGTGCATGTGGTACCGTCTATAGTGCATGAAACTAGCTCCTGTCCTTCCTCCTCCTCCTCCTCTTCCTCATTGTCACCCAATCCACGTTGGGATGAGATGAGGCTTGGCTGTGCGTAATCACCCTGTATGGTTCCTTGTTCCATCTCATCGTGCTCCGCCTGCAATGCATCCTCTTTGATTGTGAGCAGAGAGCGTTTCAGAAGACAGAGAAGCGGGATGGTGACGCTAATTATGGCATCATCGCCGCTCACCATCTTGGTGGAGTCCTCATAGTTTTGGAGGATGGTACATATGTCTGACATCCATGTCCACTCCTGAGGTCTTATGTGTGGAGTTTGAACTGAATTATGACGGCCTTGTTGATGCTGGTACTCCACAACTGCTCTCTTCTGCTCACAAATCCTTTGCAACATGTGGAGGGTAGAGTTCCAAAGCGTGGGGACATCACACACCAGTCTGTGAGCCAGAAGCTGCAAACGCTGCTGAAACACTGCAAGGGCATCGGAAGCTGTAGCTGACTTTCTAAAATGGGCACACAGGCGGCGTACTTTAACAAGAAGTTCCGGCAGCTCCGGGTAGGATGTGAGAAACCGCTGAACCATGAGGTTAAGCACATGGGCCAGGCATGGTACGTGTGTGAGCTCGCCTCTCCTCAGAGCCGCCACCAGGTTCCGGCCATTGTTACACACGACCATGCCTGGCTGTAGGTTCAGCGGTATGAGCCACATATATGCCTGCTCTTTCAGAGCTGTCCACAACTCTTCAGCATTGCGCGGTTTTTCAGTTAAGCATATTACCTTCAGCACAGCCTGTTGCCGCTTGGCCGAGGCAGTGCTGCAGTGCTTCCAGCTTGTGACTGATGTGGTCATTTCGGAGATGGAGGCTGAAGAGGAGGAGGAGGTTGAGGAGGATGAGGTGCAGGAGCTGTATACCATGGGGGCAACCCTGATTGACCTAGAGCCTGAAATCCTTGGCGTCTGGAGGACATATTCCGTCTCAAGGTCCGACTGGGTCCCGGCTTCCACTATATTAACCCAGTGTGCGGTCAGCGAGATGTACCATCCCTGCCCACAAGTACTTGTCCACGTGTCCGTGGTTAGGTGGACTTTACCGGTAACTGCATTGTTGAGAGCACGGATAATGTTTTGGGACACGTGCTTGTGTAATGCGGGGACGGCACACCAGGAGAAATAGTGGCAGCTGGGAACTGATTACCGAGGGACGGCCCCCGCCATCAGGATGCGGAATGCTACCATCTCCATAAGCCTAAAAGGCAACATTTCGAGCGCAAGTAGTCGTGAAATGTGAGAATTTAGTAATGTGGCCTGTGGGGCATTGGCTGCATACTTGCTCTTGCATTCCAAGGACTTGGATATGGATAACTGAACACTGAACAGGGACAAGGACATGGACGTGCTTCCTGATGCTGCTACTTGAGAGTGTGCAATGACAGGTGCAGGGCAGGAGGCGTCTTCGCATGCACCATGGACAGGGGATTGGCTTGCATGCACAACAGCAGAAGAAGCAATGGTGCCACCCGCAGACACTGTATCTGGACACTGGAGTTTGGCCCACAAAGTCGGGTGCTTTGCTGCCATGTGCCTGATCATGCTGGTGGTGGTCAGGCTGGTCGTTTTGCCACCCCTGTTGATGCTGGCCTGGCAGGTGGTGCAAATGGCCTTTTTGGGGTTATCGGCAGAGTCTTTAAAAAACAACCAAACTCGGGAAGGCCTAACAATTGTACTGGCAATTCCTTTGTGTTGGTGTTACGGGGAACGGTTACCTTCCGTCTGTCTGCGACCACCACACTGCTTCTTCCTGCCAGTTGGGGTGCTCTGCCTCCCTCCCCCTGTGTGCTGCTGTCCTCGCTCTGCATGTCTTCCTGCCAGGTTGGGTCAGTTACTATATCATCCACCACCACGTCTTTCACTTCCGCACCCTGGTCCTCCTCCTGACTTTCTGGCAATTGTGTCTCATCATCGTCCACCTCTTGTGACACTTTCCCACCGTCACCTTCTTGTGACAGTGGCTGCTCAAATATTTGGGCATCGCTACACGCGATCTCCTCTTGCCCCGCTTCAAGTGGACTGGGCGAGACGCCCGAATCTATAAATGGAAAAGTGAACAGCTCTTCAGAGTGTCCAAGTGTGGGATCAATTGTCTCTGGGTACTCGGCATGGTGGGAAGAACGAGGATCAGGTTGAGGAATATGCGGTCCAGACTCACGGCTACTGAGACTTGACCGTGTGGAAGACAGGGTGATGGTGGTGGTGGCTCAGTGAGTGGAAGCATTATCCGCTATCCAACCAATAACCTTTTGACACTGCTCTGGGTTCAATAGTGGTGTGCTGCAGTCCCCTAGAAATTGGGACAGGAAGGTCAGGCGAGAAGATGTGGGTGTTTGTTGTGGCACAATTTCAGCTTGCCCACGGCCTTGTCCTCGGCCTCTGCATGCACCATTACCATCACGTCCAGTTCCCCATCCCTTGCCACGTGCCTTGCCCATTTTAAATGGAGGACAGTATCTTCCACACTCACTACAAATGACTGAGTTTGGAGCGAACTTATATGTGATTCGTGTAATAGAGAAATCAGAGTTTTAAATACATGGCCTATAGGTAAGTAGTTTGAACAGCAAACTGGTGTGAATTTTTAATGGAGGCCAGAAATGGCAGTATTTTCTGACAATGTATATTTCATCCGTTTGACGGAGAAAACACTGTTTTAAATACCTGGCCTGTAGGTAAGTAGCTTGAACAGCAAACTGCGGTGAATTGCTTCAATGACACACTAAAGGAAATTTTTAATGAAGGCCAGAAATGGCAGTATTTTCTGACAACGTATATGTGATCCATTTGACGGAGAAAACACAGTTTTGAATAGCTGGATTTCTAGCGCTCCATTATGGAGAAGACCTGGCTGTATTCTGTAGTGCCAACAAGCAAATGGCGCACAAAAATTGCTGTTCTCTGGATTGCTTTTTAAGCAAATAATGAGGATTAAGATCCAAAGAAAAATATTCCTGGCCCCTGAGACCTGGGCTTTTGTATAAAAATATCTAACAGCAGCAGAAGGCAGAATTGGAATGGAGCCTCTTGTGCTATATGCACTGCAGTCTGCTATATATACTGCCTGACTATACACCCTGCCTGCTTGATATCTCTGCAGATAGATTAGTCCTCAGAAGGACTGTTTGTTATGATGGATATGTGTAATGTACGGTTTTTCACCCTACACTACCTAATACACAAGCAAATCTGTCCTTGTCGCAGCAGCACATCTCCCAAAACAAGAAAATGGCGCAGAAAAACAGTGTTCTCTGGATTGCTTTTTAAGCAAATAATGAGGATTAAGATCCAAAGAAAAGTATTCCTGGCCCCTGAGACCTGGGCCTTTGTAGAGAAATATCTAACAGCAGCAGAAGGCAGAATTGGAATGGAGCCTCTTGTGCTATAGGTGTTAGAACCCTCCTGTTAGGTTTTTTCTATTTTGTGGTCAAGTGACCTGCTGTCCATTTATTCCAGCTCCGCCCTTCTGGCTTTGCTGGGCTTCAGTGTTACTTTGACTCTTAATCTAGCCAGGTGCTTTGTACCTATCTCTATAGTTTGCTTGGTCCTTGGACCTCTAAGTATTTTTGTCTTTTTGCTCCGCTACAACTTCTGCTAGGAGGTGTCCAATTTTGTCCCAGTCCTTAGTACTTTTAGGGACCCCTCCCTTATATCTATAGGTCTGCGTTCAGACTAGCTGAGGACGAAGGCGGGTCTGTTCACAAGGAACATGTTGCCCGCTGCATCGTAGGGAATCAGCTTAGTCCTATTGTAGGGACAGTTTTCCTATCTTTCCTTAGTTCTTGTAGCAGATCATAACAATATGTACTGCAGTCTGCTATATACACCGCCTGCCTATACACCCTGCCTGCCTGATATCTCTGCAGATGGATTAGTCCTCAGAAGGACTGTTTGTTAAGATGGATATGTGTAATGTACGTTTTTTCTCCCTACACTACCTAATACACGATCAAATCTCTCCCTGACACAGCAGCAGCTCTCCCTACACTGTCTGATCCGGAGTGACTGTGAAGAGCATGGCGGCGCGAGGTCTGATATAGACCTGATGATGCTGTGCGGCCAGCCAATCACTGTAATGTCCACAACCAACATGGCTACGGAATTACAGTGCATGGCAGGCAATCCCTGCATGTTCATTGGCTCTCTAAAGAGCACCAAACATGCAGGGAGGGGACCCGAGTTCCCGCCCGAGCAACCGGAAATACTCGGCGAGCGCCGAGCATCTCGAGCAGTGAGATGCTCGGGCGAGCACCGAGCAGTAGCGAGCATGCTCGCTCATCACTACTATCTATCTATCTATCTATCTATCTATCTATCTATCTATCCATAATTTGAAAAAAAAATCTTTCCAAATCAGACAATGTGATTTTCAGGATTTGTTTTCTCATTTTGTCTCTCATAGTTGAGGTCTACCTATGATGTCAATTACAGGCCTCTCTCATCTTTTTAAGTGGGAGAACTTGCTCAATTGGTGGCTGATTAAATACTTTTTTTCCCCACTGTATATATCTTCTTTATATCTAATTCAGTGACCCTTTGAGAACTTATTTATGATGAGAATATTTATTATACATGTATGCCAGTATTAACCAACGGGGTCTTCCAGGAGTGAAATGCTGATAATCATCACAATATTACCAGAGTTAAGAAAAGCTATTACAAGTGGTGTAATAAAAAAAAATCTGGCCAGTATATTTGTATTAAACAGGTTATCAATGAAAAAAAAGAACATGAGAGGAAAATGCCATAAAAAATGAAATATTACGTATTTGTTAAATCTCTCTTTGTTGTTCTTGGACAGTCCATGATTAGTGTTGAGCCACCCCCGTAGTGTTCGAATTCGGTTCGTCGAACACCCGTGTGTTCGCCGAACTGTTCGTCGAACTGTTCGTCGAACACCTTCGAACACTGTTAAAACCAATGGCAGGCAAACAAAAACACATAGAAACACATAGAAAACACCTTCAAAGGTGTCCAAAAGCTGACAAACTGCTCAGAAGACATAACTAACACATGGAAAAGTGACAAGTACATATAGTCATGCGAAAATAAAAGAGGTGGAGGAGTAAAAGGAGGGGGAGACACAGATATAGGCATGTCATGCCCTTCTAAAATCCAAAAAGTGAGAAGCCGACACGGCCAGTCCGCTCCTGCCCGTGCCACCTCCGTGTCGCCGGGTTTGTGCCAGAGCCTCGGTGAACCCTGATGGCCAGCCCCCCTCTCCCAATACTGGTGCCTGTCCGCTGGTGGGTCGAGCGAGCCCCCCTGTGGTGGAGGCAGCTCTAAGCTTTTTAATTTAAATTGTCTCTCTAATTTGAATAAATACACTTTAAATCCATTTACAAGGATCTATTGGAGGGCAAGTCTCATGCCAGCAGCCGCGTAATTCCAGCTCCAGTAGCGTCCACTAAAGCTGCTGCAGTTAAAAAGCTTTTATAAGGATCGAGCTCGGCTGTCCACCGCAAGGCATCCTACTGCCAGTCCGAGCCCCTATGCCTTGGGGTGCCTCCTGATGCTCTTCACTGAGTATCCCGTGGTCCCGAAGCATTTCCTTTGAAAAGATTAAGTGTCCAAACTACAGGTGGTGTAGCTTGCTTAACAGCCGGGATAATCCGCTGACTAGCAGACACTGCTACTAGGCACAAAGTATTTCCTGGGCTAGATGCAGTTAAAAATTTGTAATTAGATACTCTCGTTGGATGCTGAGAAAGCATTCCATAGAGTCTCCTGGCACGCCATATATGATTCTCTTAAAAAGCTTGGGGTAGGGGTCTAGGGGACCCTTTTATAGCCAAAATCACGGCCCTGTATCGCAATACGTCACCTAGGCTGAAGATAAATGGAACTGTAGCACCCTGAGGGCTCGGTTGCTACAGAGGTATTGCACCTCACCCAGAGGTGTGATATCTCACTCTCAGGTAAGGATGTAGTGTGGATCAGGACCCGACACCTGCATGCATTACACCACATTGCCGTGGGGCAGGGCGACCAATATGCCCCTGAGATGGGCACGACAGTCCCTGTCTAGAGATGAGCGATGTTCTACTCGAACTGTTCGCCAATCTCAAATTCGAGCTGTTTTGGGCGGTGTTCGAGCCGGTCGGCGAACACGAACAATTTGAGAAAAATTCGGCTGTTCGAGGTTATGTTCGATAACTGTTCGTGCACCAAAATCATAACTGGATTTTTTCTCAGTAATGATGAAAATTAATGTTAATACGCAGTTTGAGTGTACAGCGGGGCGGGGGGAGGGGCAGGGGATGGATCTCTGCAGGAACAATGAAGATCTCCATTTTTTTTTCTCTTTCCCGCATTTGCAGTGGGGAGGTGCAATCTGTCAGCCTATCAGCAGCGCACACACGGAGCGAAGTGCTTTTTTTCACACAAGCAAGGGCATGTGTGATTGGCAGTGTATGTCACATGTCCTTGCCCTATAAGACCAAGCCATTTTCCCCGTCGCCACCATTTTCTCACTGCTGCAGCTGCGTGTTAGACGGCACCGCTGTTGCTGTGTGCGCTATACCTTGTTAATTTCAAGCCAATTTTCGCACAAATATACAGATAGCTTGGGAGTAGGGAATAGTTGTGATTGCAGTCCTTTTAAGGACTAGGTTACAGCATTTCCTACGACTTTTATCAGGCAGGTCTGTGCTCTTAAATAGATAGATTGTGGGAGTAAAGACTAATTGTAATTGGAGTCCTTTTCAGGACTAGGTTACATGAGTTCCTATCAGTTTTTGCCAGGCAGGTCTGTGCCAGTGCTGTGCAAGTTTTTTTCACAGCATTTGGCTGAATCTAGCAAAGCTAATCCTTTTTGGCCTATTGCAGAGTGTGTTAGTCAGTGGAGTAGCCTATCTGTGTTGCAAGATATACCACCTGTGTATAGAATACCAATTTTTTTACTGCACCTAGTGAAGTAAAATCTTTTGGGCATAGCATCATTCTATTAGTCCATCTATACTGACCTCCATCAGGTTGCAAACTGAATATAATTTTTTTCTGCATCTAGCTCTGAAAAAATATTTGGGCTTCTAGCAGTGTGTGGGACTTGGTCTATTAGTCCATCTATACTGACCTCCATCAGGTTGCAAATTAAAAATAATTTTTTCTTCATTTAGCTCTGAAAAAATATTTGGGCTTCTAGCAGTGTGTGGGACTTGTTCTATTAGTCCTTCTATACTGACCTCCAGCAGGTTGCAAATTGAATATAATTTTTTTCTTCATCTAGCTCTGAAAAAATATTTGGGCTTCTAGCGGTGTGTGGGACTTGGTCTATTAGTCCATCTATACTGACCTCCATCAGGTTGCAAATTAAAAATAATTTTTTTCTGCATCTAGCTCTGAAAAAATATTTGGGCTTCTAGCAGTGTGTGGGACTTGGTCTATTAGTCCATCTATACTGACCTCCATCAGGTTGCAAATTAAAAATAATTTTTTTCTTCATTTATCTCTGAAAAAATATTTGGGCTTCTAGCAGCGTGTGGGACTTGTTCTATTAGTCCATCTATACTGACCTCCATCAGGTTGCAAATTAAAAATAATTTTTTTCTGCATCTAGCTCTGAAAAAATATTTGGGCTTCTAGCAGTGTGTGGGACTTGGTCTATTAGTCCATCTATACTGACCTCCATCAGGTTGCAAATTAAAAATATTTTTTTTCTGCATCTAGCTCTGAAAAAATATTTGGGCTTCTAGCAGTGTGTGGGACTTGGTCTATTAGTCCATCTATACTGACCTCCATCAGGTTGCAAATTGAATAAAAAAATTTTCTGCATCTAGCTCTGAAAAAATATTTGGGCTTCTAGCGGTGTGTGGGACTTGGTCTATTAGTCCATCTATACTGACCTCCATCAGGTTGCAAATTAAAAATAATTTTTTTCTGCATCTAACCCAGCCAATAGTTTTGGCCTAATACCACAGTTTGGCCACTCAGCTCTGCTCGGTTACCATCCATTGTTTTTTTGTGCAAACAACTCCAGAGTTGTGAATTAGTTAACCACCAAAATGAGTGGAAAAAGGCCTGCTGCTGGTGGAAAGGGGAATAGGCGTGTTTTGAAGGGGAAAAAAGGTTGTGTCCGTGGGGTAGGTGCAGAAGAAAGACCATCTTCCAGCCAAACTAAAATGTCTACTTCTTTTAGCGGACAATGTGATAAGATCCCTTTCTTACGGCCACGCCAATCGCTACAAATTCCAGATGAGGCACAAAAACAGCAGGTGCTTCAACGGATATCAAGTGCTCCTTTAAGTGGGCTCTCCTCCACATCAACTTCAACATCACAAATACTCCAGTCCTCAAAGGTGTCACCCAAATCGCACTTGCTTCCTCACAGCTCCCAAATCTCCAGCTGCCCGTCTGAGTATGAGGTAGAACAGATGGTTGAGTCTGCAGAGCTGTTTACTCATACTATAGCCTTGGAATCAGAGGTCGACTCCAGCGCTTCTGTGAATCCAGACGAGGAAATGATCTGCACTGATGCCCAGAATCTTTATGAGTCGGATCCAGGACCAGACGCAGAAGGTTCTGACCATAATGTAGACCCTCATTCCCAAACTGTAACTTCTGTTGGTGGAGACAATGAGGAAGACGATGATAAGACTCAAATACCTGATTGGAGCGACAACTTTAGTTTATTGTCAGGGCAGGAACAGGTTGGCTCTGAGGACGACGGGTGTGATAACGCACAGGGTGATGATGATGAGGTCGGAGATCCCACTTACTGTCAACCCACAGTCAGCCAAGAGATGAGGTCAGCAGAGGAGGTGGAGGAAGATGCTAGTGACGATGAGGTCAGGTTGCGCCTTACTGGACAGAGACGTAGTACTGGAAGCACGTCAACAACTGCATCCTCAAACACAACTCTGCCTCTCACCACAAGTCGTGGTGGCTCTTCAGGTCGCATGGGTGCTAAGCCTTGCATAGCCTGGGCATTTTTTCAGATCGATAAAGATGACCCAACTCGTGTTATCTGTAACATTTGTCAGCAAAAGCTAAGTAGAGGCCAAAAAATACATAGTTTGAGTACTTCATGCATGAACCGGCACATGGACATGAAGCATAAGTTGCAGTGGGAAGCTCAGTGTGCTACAATGCGGTCTAGCCGGCCGGGCCAACCACCGTCTGCCATATCTTGTGCATCCGCGGCCTCTTCATCCTCTGTGACTGGGGGGACAGCAGTCACACCTGTTTTGGGGCGCAGACCTGCCACCTCTTTACCCGCAACAGCCAGCGTGATTGGCAGGTCATCATTTTCTTTGGAGGTGGTAACACCAGCTGGTGTTGAGCGCTGTCCGACATCGATAGCACCACCTTTGGATCAAGGCAACCTAACATGTCCGCCTGCATCTTCCTCACAGACCGGCAGTTTGCCGGGGACACCCTTATCAACCCCGTCTAAGCACAATAGCCAGCCCTCGGTCCCTCAGATGTGGACAAGTAAAAGACCATTTCCTCCTAGCCATGAGAAAGCTAAGAGGTTGAATTTCACCATCTGCAAGCTCTTGGCTACAGAAATGCTGCCTTTCCGCCTGGTGGACACAGAGGATTTTCGAGACCTTATGTCCGTCGCAGTGCCCCAGTACCAGATGCCCAGTCGGCACTACTTCTCAAAGAAAGGTGTGCCTGCGCTCCACCAGCATGTCGCACACAACATCACCGCTTCTTTGAGAAACTCTGTGTGTGACAGGGTGCATTTCACCACAGACACTTGGACGAGTAGGCATGGACAGGGGCGTTACATGTCGCTGACTGGGCACTGGGTAACTATGGTGACAGCAGGACAAGGGGCTGCTGTCCAAGTCTTGCCGTCCCCACGAGTTGTGCGTCAATCCTCTTTATGTCATTTTTCCTCCACTGCTTCTGCCTCCTCAACCTCCTCTCGGTCTTCCACCTGCACCCAAAGCCTGTCTGGTCATGCCACAAGCTTTCTAACTGCGCAGAAGGGATCCTGCACACCTCCTTACTATGCTGGCAGTAGGGCTCAACGTCATCAGGCGGTTTTTACATTGAAATGTCTGGGAAATGTGAGTCACACAGCTGAGGAGTTGTGGTCAGCTCTGGAGAACCAATTTCATGAATGGTTGTCTCCACTGGACCTGAAACCAGGGAAGGCCGTGTGCGACAATGCTGCAAACCTGGGTGCGGCCCTTCGCCGGGGCAATGTCACACACGTGCCTTGTATGGCTCACGTGTTGAACCTGGTTGTCCAGCAATTTTTAGCCCACTATCCCAGACTAGATGGCCTTCTGCAGAGGGCACGGTCGCTGTGTGCTCACTTCCGCCGTTCGCATCCCGCAGCTCAGCGACTTACATCTCTACAGAAGTCGTTGGGCCTGCCACTTCACCGGCTAAAATGCGATGTGCCTACCCGGTGGAATTCAACTCTGCACATGTTGCAGCGACTGTGGCAGCACCGACAAGCCCTGGTGCAATACGTTCTGACATATAGCCTGGGCCAACGAGATTCAGAGGTGGGGCAAATCACGCTGGAGGAGTGGTCTCAGATCAGGGATCTATGCACCCTTCTGCACAGTTTTGAAATGGCGACGAAGATGTTTAGTGCTGACGATGCCATTATCAGCATGACTATTCCGGTGATTTACATGCTGGAGCACATGTTAAACAGAATTCGGAGTCAGGTGGTGGCACAAGAGGAGGTGGAGGAAGTAGAGTAGGAGGAGTTGTATGCGGAAGGGCTAACATCTGCAAGGTCCAGACGGTCGGCAGCACCAAGGCGGCAGGCATGTGAGGGTGGGGGAGATGGTTTTACCAGGGCGCATGGTAGCAGCCAAACTAGTGAGGAAGGTGCAGGAGCCCAGGAAGAAGTGGAGGACGAACTGATGGAAGACTCATCAGATGAGGGAGACCTTGATCACATTTCTGTTGTGCGAGGTTGGGGGGAGAGGACAGAGGAAGGAAGCATGACTGTTACCTCGCCACCAACACAACAGGGACTTGGTGCTCCTGGATGCGCAACACACATGAGTGCCTTCTTGCTGCACTACCTGCAACATGACCCTCGAATTGTGAGAATTAGAAATAATCCTGACTACTGGGTTGCCACACTGTTAGATCCCCGGTACAAAAGTAAATTTGCAGAAATTATTCCTGCCATAGAAAGGGATGCACGCATGCAGGAGTATCAGCAGAGACTGTTGCAGAATCTTACATGTGCTTTTCCACAAAATACCAGTGGTGCACGTAGTGAATCTCACAGTTCCAACTTACCAACCGTGGTCTGTATGGAATTGTTCAATAAAGGGCCCAAAATTAAGATAACATAGATGGGAGAGGTCTCTATGAATAGGAATTCCTAAGTATTTGATACCCTGTGAGGGCCAGGCAAAGGGAAAGTTGGACTGGATGGAATCCTATATGGATTTAGGGAGGGAGACATCGAGGGCCTCAGACTTCGCTGCATTGATTTTAAAATTTTACCATGTAACAAAGTGATCTATTTCAGCCATAACAGCAGGGATGGATATATGTGATTGAGTGATATATACTAGGACATCATCAGCAAATAGAGAGCACTTGTACTCGGTGCCTCCCACCTCAATCCACCTAATATTGGGGTTATGGCGAATTGATGAGAGCAGGTGCTCCGTCACTAGGATGTATAAGAGAGGGGACAGAGGACATCCCTGCCTTGTCCCATTGGTGATTGTGAAAGGTGATGAAAATGTTCTGACGCACCCCCTGGGCCTTGGGACACCCGGAGCCGGACCCTTTTTGGTGGATGCTGGTGGTTGTAGTCTTCGTGGCGGCGATCCGGTTCCGTGGCTCAGGGCGGTCAAACCAGTGGCGGAACTATTTATGTGGTTTTGATGTTTAAATGTCCGACTACGCCACCCGTGGATTGCGGTCAGAGTGAACCGCCGCTACAGGGCAGACCGCTAAGGCTGGTGTTGTGGGTGCAGCAGAGCGTAGCATAACTCCCCACGGGAGGAGTATAGCCTCAGGGCAGTGTATGCGGAGGATGGGGGTGATGGTGCAGGGCAGCAGCAGTAACGACACGGAGTCAGTGATGCAGTTCAGGGCCTTTACTCACAGTTCTTATTATCCAGACCACGTCTGCAGGTAACGGCTGCCCACGTCGTACTGTGCTCACCAGGTGAGGGGCTCAGACAACTCCCAGATAACTTTGGAGCGCTTCACAGGACCCCCTTTGTGTGTCCTTTGTCTGGCCTTTCTTACCAACACTTCTGTCCGGCTGCCTCGGGCCTCCTCTTGGTAAACTTGGCGCCAGTTTCCCTGACCCTATGTGGTGCCTTCCTAGCGGGTGGAGCAAGGGGCTGCGCCACATAAAATGTCAGAGCCTCCGGTTTCTAGCTGAGGGTCGTTTCCTGCCTCCACTAGTTCGGGGACCGGTCTCCCCCTTTGGCCTGACCCCTCCACGCAGGTGGATTCGGGCGTGCGGTGGCGACTCGCCCGTCCGCACCCCTGGGATCCCTTCATTCCTCGTTCCTGGAGCCTTCTCCGCTCCTCTTCCTTCCTTCTCCCTCTTGCAGGCCTGGGCCTCTGTTACTAGGCCCGCCTCCGGAGCAGAGCTCATGCAGAGCCCCTGCTCCCTGCCACTTCTGCTCAGACTTCTCTGCACTGAACTAAGATGGTGCCCACCTTTTATACTCCCTTCTCAATGCACCCAGGAACTGCTTCCTCCCTGCTCCTGCACTGCAGGGTTCCCCTTCCTCAGTGTTCC
Source organism: Phyllobates terribilis (assembly GCF_046119375.1). NCBI lineage: Eukaryota > Metazoa > Chordata > Amphibia > Anura > Dendrobatidae > Phyllobates > Phyllobates terribilis. Next base: position 52,192,502 of record NW_027362773.1, read on the forward strand.
CTCCCCCCACTCCAGCCAGGGACAGGAACTGTCGTGCCCATCTCAGGGGCATATTGGTCGCCCTGCCCCACGGCAATGTGGTGTAATGCATGCAGGTGTCGGGTCCTGATCCACACTCCATCCTTATCTGAGAGTGAGATATCACACCTCTGGGTGAGGTGCAATACGTCTGTAGCAACCGAGCCCTCGGTGCTACAGTTCCATTTATCTTCAGCCTAGGTGACGTATTGTGATACAGGGCCGTGATTTTGGCTATAAAAGGGTCCCCTAGACCCCTACCCCAAGCTTTTTAAGAGAATCATATATGGCGTGCCAGGAGACTCTATGGAATGCTTTCTCAGCATCCAACGAGAGTATCTACTTACAAATTTTTAACTGCATCTAGCCCAGGAAATACTTTGTGCCTAGTAGCAGTGTCTGCTAGTCAGCGGATTATCCCGGCTGTTAAGCAAGCTACACCACCTGTAGTTTGGACACTTAATTTTTTCAAAGGAAATGCTTCGGGACCACGGGATACTTAGTGAAGAGCATCAGGAGGCACCCCAAGGCATAGGGGCTGGGACTGGCAGTAGGATGCCTTGCGGTGGACAGCCGAGCTCGATCCTTATAAAAGCTTTTTAACTGCAGCAGCTTTAGTGGACGCTACTGGAGCTGGAATTACGCGGCTGCTGGCATGAGACTTGCCCTCCAATAGATCCTTGTAAATGGATTTAAAGTGTATTCATTCAAATTAGAGGGACAATTTAAATTAAAAAGCTTAGAGCTGCCTCCACCACAGGGGGGCTCTCTCGACCCACCAGCGGACAGGCACCAGTATTGGGAGAGGGGGGCTGGCCGTCAGGGTTCACCGCGGCTCTGGCACAAACCCGGCGACACGGAGGTGGCACGGGCAGGAGCGGACTGGCCGTCTCGGCTTCTCACTTTTTGGATTTTAGAAGGGCATGACATGCCTATATCTGTGTCTCCCCCTCCTTTTACTCCTCCACCTCTTTTCTTTTCGCATGACTATATGTACTTGTCACTTTTCCATGTGTTATTTGTGTCTTCTGAGCAGTTTGTCAGCTTTTGGACACCTTTGAAGGTGTTTTCTATGTGTTTCTATGTGTTTTTGTTTGCCTGCCATTGGTTTTAACGGTGTTCGAAGGTGTTCGACGAACCGAACCGAACTCGAACACTACCGGGGTGGCTCAACACTATCCCTGTCCCTGGCTGGAGTGGGGGGAGGGAACACTGAGGAAGGGGAACCCTGTAGTGCAGGAGCAGGGAGGAAGCAGTTCCTGGGTGCATTGAGAAGGGAGTATAAAAGGTGGGCACCATCTTAGTTCAGTGCAGAGAAGTCTGAGCAGAACTGGCAGGGAGCAGGGGCTCTGCATGAGCTCTGCTCCGGAGGCGGGCCTAGTAACAGAGGCCCAGGCCTGGAAGAGGGAGAAGGAAGGAAGAGGAGCGGAGAAGGCTCCAGGAACGAGGAATGAAGGGAATCCCAGGGGTGCGGACGGGCGAGTCGCCACCGCACGCCCGAATCCACCTGCGTGGATGGGTCAGGCCAAAGGGGGAGACCGGTCCCCGAACTAGTGGAGGCAGGAAACGACCCTCAGCTAGAAACCGGAGGCTGTGACATTTTATGTGGCGCAGCCCCTCGCTACACCCGCTAGGAAGGCACCACATAGGGTCAGGGAAACTGGCGCCAAGTTTACAAAGAGGAGGCCCGAGGCAGCCGGACAGAAGTGTTGGTAAGAAAGGCCATACAAAGGACACACAAAGGGGGTCCTGTGAAGTGCTCCAAAGTTATCTGGGAGTTGTCTGAGCCCCTCACCTGGTGAGCACAGTACGACGTGGGCAGCCGTTACCTGCAGACGTGGTCTGGATAATAAGAACTGTGAGTAAAGGCCCTGAACTGCATCACTGACTCCGTGTCGTTACTGCTGCTGCCCTGCACCATCACCCCCATCCTCCGCATACACTGCCCTGAGGCTATACTCCTCCCGTGGGGAGTTATGCTACGCTCTGCTGCACCCACAACACCAGCCTCAGCGGTCTGCCCTGTAGCGGCGGTTCACTCTGACCGCAATCCACGGGTGGCGTAGTCGTACATTTAAACATCAAAACCACATAAATAGTTCCGACACTGGTTTGACCGCCCTGAGCCACGGAACCGGGTCGCCGCCACGAAGACAACAACCACCAGCATCCACTAAAAAGGGTCCGGCTCCGGGTGTCCCAAGGCCCAGGGGGTGCGTCAGAACATTTTCATCACCTTTCACAATCACCAATGGGACAAGGCAGGGATGTCCTCTGTCCCCTCTCTTATACATCCTAGTGACGGAGCACCTGCTCTCATCAATTCGCCATAACCCCAATATTAGGTGGATTGAGGTGGGAGGCACCGAGTACAAGTGCTCTCTATTTGCTGATGATGTCCTAGTATATATCACTCAATCACATATATCCATCCATGCTGTTATGGCTGAAATAGATCACTTTGTTACATGGTCAAATTTTAAAATCAATGCAGCGAAGTCTGAGGCCCTCGATGTCTCCCTTTCCAAATCCTTATAGGATTCCATCCAGTCCAACTTTCCCTTTGCCTGGCCCTCACAGGGTATCAAATACTTAGGAATTCCTATTCATAGAGACCTCTCCCATCTATGTTATCTTAATTTTGGGCCCTTTATTGAACAACTCCATACAGACCACGGTTGGCAAGTTAGAACTGTAAGATTCACTACGTGAACCGCTGGTGTTTTGTGGAAAAGCACATGTACACTGCGTTCCAAATTATTATGCAAAAAGTGTTTAGGAGTGATAAGGGAAGAATTTGTTTGTTTGTCAGTTAAACTCATTGATGGTGATGTGTGTCAGGGCTCTTTATATCACTGTAAGCAATTGCAGACACCTGTGCTGATTAGTTTGGCAGGTGTGTCCAATGAAAGGCAAGACTACTTAAGAAGGCTCTCACACATTATTAAGCAGCCTACATTTTCTGCCAAAATGGGAAAGAAAAAGGATGTGTCGGCTGCTGAGAAGCAACAAATTGTGGAGTGTTTAGGTCAAGGCATGACTACAATCAACATTGTGCGATGATCAGGATGAAGTGTCTTGGCAATCAAGAAGTATGTAGCTGATTCACAGTACACACGTGTGCGTGCTGATAAGGGCAAATTGAGGACTCTTTCCTACAGGCAATTACGTCAGGTTGAAAGAGCAGCGGCAAAAAAGCCTTGTCATAGCAGCAGACAAGTTTTTGAAGCTGCTTGTGCCTCCAACGTCCCCCGAACAACAAGATGCAGGGTCCTTCAGAGGTTTGCAGCTGTGCATACGCCATCCTGTCGACCTCCTCTATCCACTTAACAAAAGCAGAAACGGCTCCAGTGGGCCAAACATTACATGAAGACTGATTTCAAAACTGTTTTGTTCACGGATGAGTGCCGTGCAGCGCTCGATGGTCCAGATGGATGGAGTGGAGGATGGCTGGTTGATGGACACCCCACGCAAACACGGCTACAGCGCCAACAAGGAGGAGGTGGAGTAATGTTTTGGGCTGGAATCATGGGGAGAGAGATTGTCGGCCCCTTTAGGATCCCTGAAGGCGCTAAAGATGAACTCCATAATGTATGTGGATTTTCTCAAACAGCACTTCCTGCCATGGTTCAAGAAGAAGAACCGTGTATTTCACAGCATGATCATTTTTCTGCATGATAATGCACCATCTCATGCTGCACATAAAACATCTGCATCTCTGGCTGATATGGGCATAAAAGGGGACAAACTTATGGTGTGACCCCCATGCTCCCCTGACCTCTACCCCATTCAGAACCTTTGGAGCATCATTAAAAGGAGTGTCTATGATGGCGGGAGGCAGTTCACATCTAAGCAACAGCTCTGGGAGGGTATTCTGTCCTCATGCAAAACAATTGAAGCAGAAACCATCCAAAACCTGACAAATTCAATGGACGAGAGAGTTCAGAAGCTCCTTTCGAACAAGGGGTCCTATGTGAAAATGTAACATCACCTAGAATAAAGTTTTGAGTTGAAAACTGTTTGATTTCAGTTTCTAACAACCTGCTAATGCTTATAATTTCAAAAATGATCATTTTTTTGGTCTTTATTAAAATGAAAAGGTTGATCGAAAAGTTTGGGGGATCTAAGAGTGTGGCAACCCAGTAGTCATGATTACTTCAAATTCTGACAATATGAGGGTCATGCTGCAGGTAGTGCAGCAAGAAGGGACTTAAGTGTCTTGCGCATCTCGGAGCCTCAAAATTATTTTCCGGGCTAGATGCAGCTAAAAATTATTTTTAATTTTAAATCTGGTGAAGCTTTAGTATAGATGACCTAATAGGATCAGTGCTGCACACTGCTACAAAGCCCAAATTATTTTCCAGCCAAGATACAGATAAACATGATTAGTAATTTGAAAGCTTAAAACGGTTGGTAGGGTGATTTTAACCAATCATCAAGCTTTTACTCTCCCCAGGATGACACAGGGGTAGAAAAGTCGTTTCGGATCCATGATTTTTTCATCTTTATGAACGTGACTCTGTCTACATTATCAGTGGAGAGCCGCGTGCGCTTATCTATCAGCACACCACCAGCAGCGCTGAACACACGTTCAGACAGAACGCTGGCTGCGGAGCATGACAAGATCTCCAAGGCGTAAGTGGCTAGCTCCGGCCATTTATCCAGATTGGAAGCCCAAAAAGAGCAAGGGTCCAGTGACACAGTCGTGGCTTCAATGTTTACTTGGAGATACTCCTGTACCATCGTCTCTAGGCGTTGACTATGTGTCAGACTTCTTGTCTCCTGTGGCCTTGCAAAGGATGGGCTAAAAAAGTGGTGAAATGATTCCGCAAAATTGATGTTACCAGCAGATACTGTGGTTCTGTTACGGTTTGAGTGCTGAACACTTGACGGTCCCACGGTTGGCAAGTTGGAACTGTGAGATTCACTACGTGCACCACTGGTATTTTGGTGAAAAGCACATGTAAGATTCTGCAACAGTCTCTGCTGATACTCCTGCATGCGTGCATCCCTTTCTATGGCAGGAATAATTTCTGCAAATTTACATTTGTACCGGGGATCTAACAGTGTGGCAACCCAGTAGTCAGGATTATTTCTAATTCTCACAATTCGAGGGTCATGTTGCAGGTAGTGCAGCAAGAAGGCACTCATGTGTGTTGCGCATCCAGGAGCACCAAGTCCCTGTTGTGTTGGTGGCGAGGTAACAATCATGCTTCCTTCCTCTGTCCTCTCCCCCCAACCTCGCACAACAGAAATGTGATCAAGGTCTCCCTCATCTGATGAGTCTTCCATCAGTTCGTCCTCCACTTCTTCCTGGGCTCCTGCACCTTCCTCACTAGTTTGGCTGCTACCATGCGCCCTGGTAAAACCATCTCCCCCACCCTCACATGCCTGCCGCCTTGGTGCTGCCGACCGTCTGGACCTTGCAGATGTTAGCCCTTCCGCATACAACTCCTCCTCCTTTACTTCCTCCACCTCCTCTTGTGCCACCACCTGACTCCGAATTCTGTTTAACATCTGCTCCAGCATGTAAATCACCGGAATAGTCATGCTGATAATGGCATCGTCAGCACTAAACATCTTCGTCGCCATTTCAAAACTGTGCAGAAGGGTGCATAGGTCCCTGATCTGAGACCACTCCTCCAGCGTGATTTGCCCCACCTCTGAATCTCGTTGGCCCAGGCTATACATCAGAACGCTGGCTGTTGCGGGTAAAGAGGTGGCAGGTCTGCGCCCCAAAACAGGTGTGACTGCTGTCCCCCCAGTCACAGAGGATGAAGAGGCCGCGGATGCACAAGATATGGCAGACGGTGGTTGGCCCGGCCGGCTAGGCCGCATTGTAGCACACTGAGCTTCCCACTGCAACTTATGCTTCATGTCCATGTGCCGGTTCATGCATGATGTACTCAAACTATGTATTTTTTGGCCTCTACTTAGCTTTTGCTGACAAATGTTACAGATAAAGATGACCCAACTCGTGTTATCGATCTGAAAAATGCCCAGGCTATGCAAGGCTTAGCACCCATGCGACCTGAAGAGCCACCACGACTTGTGGTGAGAGGCAGAGTTGTGTTTGAGGATGCAGTTGTTGACGTGCTTCCAGTACTACGTCTCTGTCCAGGAAGGCGCAACCTGACCTCGTCGTCACTAGCATCTTCCTCCACCTCCTCTGCTGACCTCATCTCTTGGCTGACTGTGGGTTGACAGTAAGTGGGATCTCCAACCTCATCATCATCACCCTGTGCGTTATCACACCCGTCGTCCTCAGAGCCAACCTGTTCCTGCCCTGACAAAAAACTAAAGTTGTCGCTCCAATCAGGTATTTGAGTCTTATCATCGTCTTCCTCATTGTCTCCACCAACAGGAGTTACAGTTTGGGAATGAGGGTCTACATTATGGTCAGAACCTTCTGCGTCTGGTCCTGGATCCGACTCAAAGATTCTGGGCATCAGTGCAGATCATTTCCTCGTCTGGATTCACAGAAGTGCTGGAGTCGACCTCTGATTCCCAGGCTATAGTATGAGTAAACAGCTCTGCAGACTCAACCATCTGTTCTACCTCATACTCAGACGGGCAGCTGGAGATTTGGGAGCTGTGAGGAAGCAAGTGCGATTGGGGTGACACCTTTGAGGACTGGAGTATTTGTGATGTTGAAGTTGATGTGGAGGAGAGCCCACTTAAAGGAGCACTTGATATCCGTTGAAGCACCTGCTGTTTTTGTGCCTCATCTGGAATTTGTAGCGATTGGCGTGGCCGTAAGAAAGGGATCTTATCACATTGTCCGCTAAAAGAAGTAGACATTTTAGTTTGGCTGGAAGATGGTCTTTCTTCTGCAGATGTTACTGTTGCTTTAAAACCTACCCCACGGACACAACCTTTTTTCCCCTTCCCAACACGCCTATTCCCCTTTCCACCAGCAGCAGGCCTTTTTCCACTCATTTTGGTGGTTAACTAATTCACAACTCTGGAGTTGTTTGCACAAAAAAACAATGGATGGTAACCGAGCAGAGCTGAGTGGCCAAACTGTGGTATTAGGCCAAAACTATTGGCTGGGTTAGATGCAGAAAAAAATTATATTCAATTTGCAACCTGATGGAGGTCAGTATAGATGGACTAACAGAGAAAGTCCCACACACTGCTAGAAGGCCAAATATTTTTCAGAGCTAGATGCAGAAAAAAATTATATTCAGTTTGCAACCTGATGGAGGTCTGTATAGATGGATTAATAGAACAAGACCCACACACAGCTAGAAGCCCAATATTTTTTCAGAGGTAGATGCAGAAAAAAATATATTCAGTTTGCAACCTGATGGAGGTCAGTATAGATGGACTAATACAACAAGTCCCACACATAGCTAGAAGCCCAATATTTTTTCAGAGGTAGATGCAGAAAAAAATATATTCAGTTTGCAACCTGATGGAGGTCAGTATAGATGGACTAATACAACAAGTCCCACACACAGCTAGAAGCCCAAATATTTTTTCAGAGGTACTGTAGATGCAGATAAAAATTAATATTAATTTGCAACCTGATGGAGGTCAGTATAGATGGACTAATAGAGAAAGTCCGACACACTGCTAGAAGGCCAAATATTTTTTCAGAGCTAGATGCAGAAAAAAATTATATTCAGTTTGCAACCTGATGGAGGTCAGTATAGATGGACTAACAGAGAAAGTCCCACACACAGCTAGAAGCCCAATATTTTTTCAGAGGAAGATGCAGAAAAAAATATATTCAGTTTGCAACCTGATGGAGGTCAGTATAGATGGACTAATACAACAAGTCCCACACACAGCTAGAAGCCCAATATTTTTTCAGAGGTAGATGCAGAAAAAAAATATATTCAGTTTGCAACCTGATGGAGGTCAGTATAGATGGACTAATACAACAAGTCCCACACACAGCTAGAAGCCCAATATTTTTTCAGAGGTAGATGCAGAAAAAAATATATTCAGTTTGCAACCTCATGGAGGTCAGTATAGATGGACTAATACAACAAGTCCCACACACAGCTAGAAGCCCAATATTTTTTCAGAGGTAGATGCAGAAAAAAATATATTCAGTTTGCAACCTGATGGAGGTCAGTATAGATGGACTAATACAACAAGTCCCACACACAGCTAGAAGCCCAATATTTTTTCAGAGGTAGATGCAGAAAAAAATATATTCAGTTTGCAACCTGATGGAGGTCAGTATAGATGGACTAATACAACAAGTCCCACACACAGCTAGAAGCCCAAATATTTTTTCAGAGGTACTGTAGATGCAGATAAAAATTATTTTTAATTTGCAACCTGATGGAGGTCAGTATAGATGGACTAATAGAGAAAGTCCGACACACTGCTAGAAGGCCAAATATTTTTTCAGAGCTAGATGCAGAAAAAAATTATATTCAGTTTGCAACCTGATGGAGGTCAGTATAGATGGACTAATAGAATGATGCTATGCCCAAAAGATTTTACTTCACTATGTGCAGTAAAAAAATTGGTATTCTATACACAGGTGGTATATCTTACAACACAGATAGGCTACTCCACTGACTAACACACTCTGCAATAGGCCAAAAAGGATTAGCTTTGCTAGATTCAGCCAAATGCTGTGAAAAAAACTTGCACAGCTCTGGCACAGACCTGCCTGGCAAAAACTGATAGGAACTGATGTAACCTAGTCCTGAAAAGGACTCCAATTACAATTAGTCTTTACTCCCACAATCTATCTATTTAAGAGCACAGACCTCCCTGATAAAAGTCGTAGGAAATGCTGTAACCTAGTCCTTAAAAGGACTGCAATCACAACTATTCCCTACTCCCAAGCTATCTGTATATTTGTGCGAAAATTGGCTTGAAATTAACAAGGTATAGCGCACACAGCAACAGCGGTGCCGTCTAACACGCAGCTGCAGCTGCAGCAGTGAGAAAATGGTGGCGACGGGGAAAATGGCTTGGTCTTATAGGGCAAGGACATGTGACATACACTGCCAATGACACATGCCCTTGCTTGTGTGAAAAAAAAGCACTTCGCTCCGTGTGTGCGCTGCTGATAGGCTGACAGATTGCACCTCCCCACTGCAAATGCGGGAAAGAGAAAAAAAAATGGAGATCTTCATTGTTCCTGCAGAGATCCATCCCCTGCCCCTCCCCCCACCCCGCTGTACACTCAAACTGCGTATTAACATTAATTTTCATCATTACTGAGAAAAAATCCAGTTATGATTTTGGTGCACGAACAGTTATCGAACATAACCTCGAACAGCCGAATTTTTCTCAAATTGTTCGTGTTCGCCGAACGGCTCGAACACCGCCCAAAACAGCTCGAATTTGAGATTGGCGAACAGTTCGAGTAGAACAACGCTCATCTCTATCCATGATTACTAAGATGCAGTGATGACAACACATGAACACAAATGACAACTGATTCGAGTGATTGAACACAGCTGTCAAGTGTGTAATTGTGGCATAATTGCTGCAATAAATTAAGCAAAGACTGCGAGGGTCTGGAAGTGCTGTATCACTAGAGTGGTAGCATTTTATGAATTGAAGATTTAATAACTATTTAAAGGAGTAGTGTCATGTTATGAAATTGGTATCATTAGTTAGACAGCATGAAAATAAGCAGGTTTAAATTTGACTTGCATTTTCTATCGGCTTTTATTCTCCTGCTGTGAGACCTTTTATCTTACATAGTGTAAAGCTTGCTTCCAAGGAAATTGGCAACCAGAGCCTGGAGTATGTGTAGTAGTTACAATCTATATGCTGAGGATTTAACTTCTGAAATACCAGCCATCTCCCTCCAGCCTTTTTATTTCTATAAAGCAGTTAGTTGCTCACCTCCCTCCCCCTTTTTATCACATTTTGAGCTGTTATCAGTCTTGCAAAATCACAATCCACTGACCCCTACCAATCACAGTTTTCACTTGAGGCTTGAGCTTGTTCGTGGGCCCTGTTAATTCTATATGTATATATAGTTTTAACAGTATAGACTTCAGAACAATGATAGACCGTTAATGTGCCAAAGCAGCATAAGTTCAGCAGAAAGACAAAGCTACTGACCAGAACTATCACTTAAGGAGGAGTGCCCGCCCCACAACAACAAGGAAATAAGGAGACTGGAAAGCTGCGTGCAACTTGGGAAGAACCTTTGTTATGCTATATACTGTACTATACTGTATTTATATATATATATCCTTGGCCTTTTTTATTTAATCCTAACCAACCCCTTTTAAGAAAGGTGTCCAATCTCAGTTGTCTGTATTTAAATATAGACTTAAAGCATGTGAATATGCATCATGAAAAATTGCCTTGTATAATACCTTCATCTACATATAAAAGAAACATTGTTGCGAAGATTGATGGTTTCTGCAATATTTCTTTTGCTAAGGCTAAGTCAACAAGACGATATGTACTGCGTGACAGCAATTCATAGAAAAGTGACGTGAAAAAACCTCTGTGCAACCTGTCTGCAAATTGCTGTCATGCAACTATTTTATGGCTCTGATTTTTCTGTAAATAAAACAGACAAATTGCTGAGAAGTCGCATGCTATGTGCTTCTTGCACAGAAAATCTAAGTAAGTGTATTGTATGAGGCCATCGCATTTGGAAACATTTACAACTCTCTGTCGCAATTGCAGTATATCACAGGTCACAATGCTGCACCATAGGAAATCATAGTATCCAATGTTGCAATTTGTAGCTGCAATTTCAGTTTTTCATGTGTAGCCCTAACCTAAAGGCTTAGGCTCTGGCAAGGGGTCATAGCTGATGCAACTATTAAGAATTGCTTAACTTTAAACCAGCAAAGGTCAGATTTCATATGTCAAAGGTTACATTATTTCTGAAACCATAAAAATAAGAGCTGAATAGAGCATAGTGCTTGTTGAGTGCGCAAGTAGTTATGGCATACACATAGACGAGGTTCCAATCTTTGGTTTCCCAGAAGTTATTCCTACAAATGACGTTTATCATCTATCCACAAGTCAAGTGTCTGATTTATGGTGTCTCCACTGCTGCATCTCCAACTAGAATTAGATCAGGGGTCATGATCCCTCTGTTCCTTCTCAGTGCTGTCAAGTTTGAATAGATCAATATGGTCACACATGTGTACTGCCAGTCCATTCATTGTCTATTGGAGTGATAGTTGAAGCGCCCATATCTGTTAGTATCATACTCAATGATTGGAGCAGCAGTCTGCATTTGGGGCCAAGACGAATGGGGGGTTTTGGAACTTGTGATTTCCAATGGTGGGACGCCACTGATCAGATATTTATTATGTATTCTTTGGATAACTGCCTAATTTAATTGGCAGGAAAACTCCCTTTATTGAGAGCAAAGGGGCTAAGTTTGCTCTTCTTGGCTGGAAAGATTGATGTATGAGAATTGCCACCCACCATAGATTACACACTCCAATAATTTTACAGTTCTCATTCATTATCACTATTATTGTTATTATTATTATTATTATTATTTTTAAAGGAGACTAGCATCAACTAATTCTAATGTCCCAAGACATTTTTTATCTAGAAAGGCTGAGATCCACTTTGTCGGCAAAAACTGGGGACCCTAATTCCAAGTAACTGTAGAGTCTTGGAGCTTTTAGGAAAACCTTTTAAAGTCATGTAAATTTATACATGGCAACATTGTGCACAAAAGACAAAATCATCAAGTTAGAGTTAAGGGCATAATCAGATCTTTGAGTTGTTCCTCTAATGCTCCTCCTGAAAATGTATGAATAAACTAAAACTGGATGTTACCATTCCACTACCATAGTTAATGGGGTATGTCTCTGTAGAGCTTGATCCTGTCCAATCTGTGTTGCCAGTGTAAAAATATATAGGGTCACCTCCTAGTGACAGAATGGTTGCTGATAATACCTATTAATATTTTTTTTTCCAGGAGGAATAGCATTGATACTAGAAAACAAATGGGTTAATTCTGTGCTGCTGTAGTAAGAAGAATGACGGATGCCAATCTAATTGAGAATGGTTTGATTGTCAACGCTATTCGAAGCATATAGCTTCTTCATCAGGACAACCACGAAGATCTTGTATAAAGTATTATTATTATTATTTTTAAAGCACCTTGTCAGGTGGGTTTGAGGGTTTACATACATATAATACATATATACAACACAGTAATCAAAATACAGCAGACAAACTAACAATGACAGACTGGTGCAGAGGGCGAGACGATCCTGCCTAAATGGGCTTACAATCTGCAAGGTATTAGGGAAGGAGACAGTAGGTCAGTGGGTTGGAGCAGCTTTGGTGGTAGTAAGGTGGCAGCGGGATTATTGTAGGCTGTAGGCCTTCCAGAAGAGATGAGTTTTCAGGTTACATCTGAAGGTTTCAATTGTGGGAAACAATTGGATGTGTTAAGGCATTGAATGCCAGGATGGTGGATGCTCGGGAAACACCTCGGAGGCAACTAGGTGAGGAACATATGAGAGGTAAGAGAAGGAGGTCTTGTGTGGACCAGAGAATACATACGGGAAGAAATTGGGGAATTTGTAAATCAATGTTAATAGTTTAAACTGGATGCTCTTGGGCTTCGGACGTCAGAGATGGAATTGACAGAAGGAAGAGTTGGTTAATAGGCAGCCAAGTTAAAGAGGTTGTCCACTACCCTGAATGAGTTACTGTTTTTGCCATAAATGCTTAAGAATAATGTCCCTAAGTAGCCCCATATACCTTAGCTTAGGTTACACAAGAATTTGAGAAAGCAAAGTATTTACAAAAGTGCTTATCTATGGCAGTTTGTTCACATGAAAGAGACTTGTAAAGGTTGTGGCCAACCGCTTTAAGTATAAACCTGGATGGTGCTACAGTGATGGTGGGAGGCCACAAAGGAGGATATTACAATAGTCCAGATGAGAAATAGTGAGGACCAACTTCTGGGATTCTCATTGATGCTGAGAAAGGAGATCGATAAAGACTCACTTTAATGGAGCACAGAAAAAAATGTGTTTCATTTATTCTTTGTGAGACTGAAAAAAAATTTCTATTTGTTGCAAAGATAATTAATTCTTATTAATTCTCATTCTCTAAATCAGTAGTGGTCCCAACATTCGGAACCACAGTGATCAATTCGCTATCTATTATGCTATCTTATATGCTTGTTACAACCCCTTTAAACAAGAACAGAGGCAATGCAAAATACAGTTTCTTAACATTAAGAAGAGTCTACCTTGTAATTACATCTGTAATCTTGGTATAAAATAACAGATCAAAATTACACTGTTATGGATCAGAGTTGACTGCGTTACAGTGAAGTATTAAAAAGTGTATAATAATATAATTACAATTATTTTATTAGCATATCTTAGGTGAAGTTTTCAGTGTAATCATATTATTTGCCACAAGATGGAGCAAGAATCAGCTTTTTAATACTGATCTGTGTGTGTGAAAATAGAGCTAGAAATTCTGACCAAAATATGCAGAGTGGACACTCAAATATATATATATATAAGCTTGTAACAACGCCCCTGAGCGTAAAGAAAAGTCTATAAAAAGCTAATCTGTCAATTCTGATATTGGAAATACTGACCAACCTGCAAAAGATCTCAGAACTTTTAAAAATCTAGATTTTGAATTGGTACTTTTACTGTAGGTCAAATCTTATTTTTTAACATATGAATTGAGCCTACTACCTTTCAGTAAGGTACCCAGCTGTGGTCTTGCTCTTTCGCTATTAGAACAAGAGGATAAATACTCAACTGAATTAAGCAGAAAAAAACAATGTCCACCACCTTTATCTATGGGTTGTGTTTGACACCGCAGCTCTACACCCTATGTAACATTGCAACTGTGGCCCATAGACAAGGGTAAGTGCTTTTCAGAAAAAAAAATGCAAATGTTATTTTTTAGATATAGGAAATCCCCTTTAATTTTGAAAAATGATAGCGTCCATTCTTCAATTGAGATCCTCTATCTAATCTGGATTGAAATGAATGAATGTGTGATAATCAAGGTCACCTAGACCCAATGTGAAAGGCAATGAGAACATGGCAATTGCAAAATAGATTTAATGATGAAAACATAAGCTCCATCCAAATGGACTTCATTGCCATTACCTTTTGTCTTGGTAACATAACCTTTCCACAAAACAATCAATTATTAACCGTTCTCCCATAGCACAGCGTTTATTCTGAATGCATCTTCAATTACTCAGCCTCCCCTTTGTCATTCAGCGGAATATAATAACGAATGAATCCTCAATTCCATTGTGCGTTTGCTGTTTATTTACATTATGTGTTTTAGAATATTAATTGCGCAAACAAACTGTTCCATCAGACGCACCTGCTTCCGAAAAAAAATGGACGGATGTATTTTTTGAAGTCGTATATAAAGAGGTTGTTATTTCATAGAAAGCGACAGGGAATATAGAGTATATCTAAAAACGTCTGAAGAAATCTCCACTTCTTTATAGTGATAATTTATGTGTCTTTTAAACTGCAGTTTCAACTTGTGTCAAATAGATATTCTCTAATGTACGTTTGTTTTAGACAGTTTAAATCTGCACATTAGAAGCTCTAGAGAAAAAGAGATTTCCAGGTTTATATTCTTATTGCCTAGACATTCTGTGTGTAAAACAGAAAAGGGGCATTTTCTCTGTCACTGATCCCTAAATTTGTTTACATCGCTTGCTATAGCAGTGACATCACAACTATAGCACGTGACGTCATCACTGGGCTCATTGATGCTGCGCAGTGATGAGCGAGGGTTTTTCTTGTCAGACATTTCTGGCCTCCATTTAAATTTTGTTGCAGTGTCAGTGTAGTTATTGACACCAGGTCGCTGTGAAAAATAGTTACCTAGAGGCCAGGTATTTAAAACTGTGGTTTTCTGTCAAACGGATCACATATAAGTTTGCTCCAAATTCAGCCACTTCTGGCCTGCGGTCACACGGTCTTGATTGAAAGTAAAGGGAAAAGAAAATAGTCTAAAGTCTGACAAGAAAAACCCTTTTAAATAAAAGATAATCTTTAATAATCACAACATGACACATACAACATGAATAAAGTGCCCATAAACAAATGACTTAGTGATGGTAGGTACACAGATATTGGCCCTATATGGTCACCTCCCCCACACCCACCAGAGGCGATAGAAGAAATTTTTGACACTGCATATACAATATGTTAGTATGGGGTTAATCAAAAAAACCACCTTGTGAGCACCATGTTACTTATTCTTAAAAACAGCAGGAAAACGTAGCTAGAGGGTACATACTCATATCTGTTGTTGGTGGATCGTACAGATCCAGCCCCCCAAACTACATTCAATGAATAAATGACACAAAATTAGCAAGGGTACAGCCCGCAAGATAAGCTAAAGCGATATCAACACTTTTCTGCCCTATATAAATGCAGCACTAATGTGGTCCTTAATGCTGATAGACCCACAGCTATTCCCTTGGAGTGGCGGACAGATAATTCTGCCACACCTGCCGTTACATGATAATAACATAACATGTAGGGAAAATGTAGAACTTATCTTGCAAAAATGTTAGGGTGCCCCAAGTGCTCCTCGACGCGTTTCCCCGTTGGTATTTAGTTCATCAGGAAAAGATCCAGTCATCCTGCAGAGAGCTACACTCCTTCATCACATCCTCTTCCATATAAAGGCTCACCACGCCATATCCAGATAGTCTTACTTCCCTAATTCAGGGTAAATTTTTATTCCTGGGCCAGTATGATCTCCTCTCCCTCAATCGAGCTGCGCCTGTGTTAAATGAGATCTAACCACTAGAGGTATCCTCGTGTGTGCTGTGCATGTTTGCTCCTCCCACCGGAGCCCAGGAGTTGTCACTGCCCATAGATTACAGGGCTAGCGTGATCTCCCATCCCTGAGCCGAGCTGCACTTGCGCTGCCTGCGATCTCACCACTAGAGGTGTTGTCGCATATACTGCGCATGTCCGCCCTCCTGCCGGGGCCTGGGATCTGTTACCCATAGTAGTGCTCCCTCATGCACAGTACACACGAGGATACCTCTAGTGATTAGATCTCAGTTAATGCAGGCGCAGCTCGATTTAGGGACAGGAGACCATACTGGCCCAGGAATAAGAATTTACCCTGATGAACTAAATACCAACGGGGAAACGCGTCGAGGAGCACTTGGGGCACCCTAACATTTTTGCAAGATAACTTCTACATTTTCCCTACATGTTATGTTATTATCATGTAACGGCAGGTGTGGCAGAATTATCTGTCTGCCAATCCAAAGGAATAGCTGTGGGTCTATCAGCATTAAGGACCACAGTAGTGCTGCATTTATATAGGGCAGAAAAGTGTTGATATCGCTTTAGCTTATCTTGCGGACTGTACCCTTGCTATTTTTGTGTCATTTATTCATTGAATGTAGTTTGGGGGGCTGGATCTGTATGATCCTCCAACATCAGATATGAGTATGTACCCTCTAGCTACGTTTTCCTGCGGTTTTTAAGAATAAGTAACTTGGTGCTCACAAGGTGTTTATTATTGATTAACCCCATACTAACATATTGTATATCCAGTGGCAAAAATTTCTTCTATCTCCTATGGTGTGTGTGGGGGAGGTGACCATATAGGGCCAATATCTGTGTACCTACCTGCACTAGGTCACTTTTTTATGGGCACTTTATTCGTGTTGTATGTGTCATATTGTGGTTATTATAGATTATCTTTTATTTAAAAGGGTTTTTCTTGTCAGACATTTCTGGCCACCATTTAAATTTTTTTGCAGTGAGTCAGTGAAGTTATTAACACCAGGTCGCTGTGAAAAATAGTAACCTACAGGCCAGCTATTTAAAACTGTGGTTTTCCATCACGCGTATCACACATAAGTGCACTCCAAATTCAGCCATTTGTAGTGAATGTGGAAAATATTGTCCTTCATTTAAAATGGGCAAGGTGTGTGGCAAGGGGCGGGGAAGTGGACGTGATAGTGATGATGGTGCATACAGAGGATGAGGCCGAGGCCGTGGGCAAGCTGAAATTGTGCCACAACAAACACCCACATCTTCACGCTCGACCTTCCTGTCCCAATTAATAGGGGACTGCAGAACACCCCTATTGAACACAGAGCAGTGTGAAAAGGTTATTGGTTGGATAGCGGAAAAGGTTATTGGTTGGATAGCAGAAAATGCTTCCAGTCACTTAGCCACCACCACCCAGTCTTCCACACGATCAAGTCTCAGTAGCCATGAGTCTGGACTGCATATTCCTCACCCTGATCATCCTTCCTCCCACCATGCCGAGTGCCCGGAGACAACTGTTCCCACACTTAGACACTCCGAAGAGCTGTTTACTTTTCCATTAATAGATTCTGGCCTCTCGCCCGGTCCACTTGAAGTGGGGCAAGAGGAGATCGTATTTAGCGATGCCCAAATATTTGAGAAGCCACGGTCACACGAAGGTGACGGTGGGAAACTGTCACAAGAGGTGGATGATGATGAGACACAATTGCCAGAAAGTCAGGAGGAGGACCAGGGTGCGGAAGTGCAAGATTAGGTGGTGGATGATGAAATCACTGACCCAACAGGGCAAATTGACATGCAGAGCAAGGACAGCCGCACACACGGGGAGGGAGGCGTAGCACCACAACAGGCATGAACAAGCAGTGTGGTGGCCGCAGAAAGAAGGCAGGCAACCGTTCCCCATAACATCAACACGACGGAAGTTGCCAATACAACTGTTAGGTCTTCTGGAGTCTGGTTGTTTTTTAAAGACTCTGCCGATAACCCCAAAAAGACCATTTGCACCACCTGCCAGGCCAGTATCAGCAGGGGTAGCAAACTAGCAGCCTGACAACTTCCAGCATGATCAGGCACATGGCAGCAAAGCACCCGACTAAGTGGGCCACCCCTACTAAATTCATACATTTCGCGAATGATTGTGCTCAAAATGTTGCGATTTAAGGCTCATGGAGAAGGAAGCTTTCTGCAATCTCATGTTGGCGGCCATCCCTCCGTACTCGGTCCCCAGTCACCACTATTTCTCCCAGTGTGCTGTCCCAAGCACGTGTCTCACAACATTAACCGTGCCCTCAACAACTCAGTTACTGGGAAAGTAAACCTAAACACGAACACGTGGACAAGTGCTTGTGGGCAGGGACGGTACATCTCGCTGACGGCACACTGGGTTAACATAGTGGAAGCCGGGACCCAGTCAGACCATAGGACGGAACACGTCCTCCCGACACCGAGGATTGCAGACCCTGGGTCAATCAGGGTAGCCCCCACATTCTACAGCTCTTGCACCTCCTCCTCCTCTTCAGCATCCATCTGCAAAATTACCACATCAGTCACAAGCTGGAAGCACTGCAGCATTGCCTTGGCCAAGCGGCAACAGGTTGTGCTGAAGCTAATATGTTTAGGTGAGAAACCACACAACGCTGAAGAGTTGTGGACCGCTCTGAAATAGCAGGCAGATCTGAGGCTAACAACGCTGAACATACAGCCAGGCATGGTCATGTGTGACAATGGTCGGTAACTGGTGGCGGCTCTGAGGCGAGCTCACACACACCATGCCTGGCCCATGTGCTTAACCTCGTGGTTCAGCGGTTTCTCAAAACCTACCCAGATCTGTAAGATTTGCTTGTCAAAGTATGTTGCCTGTATGCCCATTTTCGAAAGTCAGATACAGCTTGTGCCGCTCTTGCCGTGCTTCAGCAGTGTTTGCAGCTTCCGGCTCACCTACTGGTGTGTGATGTCCCCATGCATTGGAATTCTACATTGCAGATGTTGGGAAGGAATTGTGAGTAGGAATGAGCGAGTATACTCGTTACTATTCGGTACTCGCCGAATAGTACGGTACTCGGGCTATTCGTTACTCCCCGAGTTTCCTTGTGATTACTCGCTAAGAGTAACAAGTACAATGTAAGTCAATGAGAAATGCGAGTAAGCTGAGTAAGTGTCTGCTGGAGCCTGTAAAGCGGTCTGGGGGCTGAGTAAAAGGCTGAAATGGGTGCATGATTGTTTAAAAGCCGCTGGTAAAAAGCCGCCGGCTTTTAAACAATCACTCAGCCCCATACTCGCTTCCCCGCAGCCTCCCATCCCGATCCTCAGCTCCCCCTGCTGCCTCCCATCCCGATCCTAAGTTAGGACCAGGCAGGGAGCGAAGCACCAGGGAGCGGGGAGTGCAACACCATTGAGTGGGGAGCGAAGGACCCGGGCGGGGAAGCTGGCAGTGAAGAGACTTCACCGCCGACTTTCCCGTTCAGTGCTGTGCTCCCCGCTCCCTGGTGCTTCACTCCACGCCCGGTCCTAACTTAGGATCGGGATGGGAGGTGGCAGGGGAGCGTACATCAGGGAGCGGGGAGCACAGCACCGGACGGGAAAGCCGGCGGTGACGTTTTTTCACTGCCGGCTTTCCCGTCGGTTATTTCAAATGAACAGCTGAGGTATCAGCTGATGCTGATCAGATGTTGATTTAAAGTAGCCGTGGTGCCCTCAGAGGGTTCAGGTGAGTTCATGCATAACTGTATGAACTCACATGAACTTTCCCACGGCCGCACAGCTCAGCTACTTTTCTCGTAGAGAATTTCTACTAGAGATGTAGCTGAGCTAAAGAAGAAGACTCCATTGGACTACGTCAGACGGAAGATAATTTTTTTAATAAAGATGGAGTCTCTACTTTTTTTTTTTGTTTTATTTCTAATAAAAAATGTATTTCTCTGTGTTGTGTTTTTCTTAATATTTCACTTAGAAATTAGTGATGAGCGAGCATGCACGCCACTGCTCGCTACTCGCCCGAGCATCTCAGTACTCGGGCTGCCCCAACCCCCAGCTGCCTATTTGTACCTGGCCGGACACAAAAATATAGGAAAGCCCTTTTTTTTTTATTATTTCATGAATTTCATGAAATAATTAAAGAAAAAAATATGTGGGGCTTTGCTCTATTTTTGTGTCCAGCCAGGTACAACTAGGCAGCTGCGAATTGCAGTCTGCAGCCACCCCAGAAAATGGCACGTTCATAGAAGCGCCATCTTCTGGCGCTGTACTCATCCAGGGCCCTGGTGCGGTGGCTCATTGGGTAACAAAGGGGAGGGGCCAGCTTTGTATTATCAGCTGGCTCTAAGCCCGAAATTCATGGGGTCAAGCCAATATTAGACATGTCCGCTATGAATTTCTAGTGAAGTATTAAAAAAAAACACAACACAGAATTTTTTTTTTATTAGAAAATTTATTAGAAAAAAAAAACAACCCTTAGAATCTCCATCTTTATTAAAAAAATAATCTTCCGTCCGACATAGTCCAATGGAGTCTTCTTCTTTAGCTCAGCTACATCTCTGGTAGAGATTCTCTACCAGAGATGTAGCTGAGCTGTGCGGCCGTGGGAAAGTTCATGTGAGTTTATGCAGTCAAGCATGAACTCACATGAACCCTCTGAGGGCACCGCGGCTACTTCAAATGAACATCTGATCAGCATCAGCTGATACCTCAGCTGTTCATTTGAAATAACCAGTGGGAAAACTGTCAGTGAAAAGACTTCACCGCCGGCTTTCCCGTTCGGTGCTGTGCTCCCCGCTCTCTGATGTACGCTCCCCGCTCCCCCACCGCCTTCCATCCCGATCCTAAGTTAGGACCGGGCGGGGAGCAAAGCACCAGGGAGCGGGGAGCGTACATCAGGGAGCGCAGCACCGAACGGGAAAGCAGGCGGTGAAGTCTTTTCACCGCCGGCTTCCGCACCCGGGTCCTTCGCTCCCCGCTCACTGGTGCTGCGCTCCCCGCCTGGTCCTAACTTAGGATCGGGATGGGAGGTGGCAGGGGAGCGGAGGATCGGGATGGGAGGATGCAAGGAAGCGAGTATGAGGCGGAGTGATTGTTTTAAAGCAGGCGTCTTTTTACCGCCGGCTTTTAAACAATCATGCACTCATTTCAGCCTTTTCCTCAGCCCCCAGACCGCTTTATAGACTCCAGTAGACAATTACTCGGCTTACTCGCTTTTCCCATTGACTTACATTGGACTCACTACTCGTAATAAGTACCCGAGTATTGGGACCTACTCGCTACGAGTATAGCGAGTCCGATTATTTCACTACTCGCTCATCCCTTTTTGTGAGCAGAAGAGCGCAGTTGTTGACTACCTGCATCAACAAGGCCATCGGTATTCAAGTCAGACTCACATATGAATCCTCAGGAGTGGACATGGATGTCAGAAATCTGTACCATCCTCCAAAACTTTGAGGACTCCACCGAGATGGTGAGCGGTGATGATGCCATAATTATCATCACCACACAGCTTCTCTGTCTTCTGAATCGCTCTCTGCTCTCAATTAAAGAGGATGCATTGCAGGCGGAGCACAATGAGATGGAGTAAGGAACCATACAGGGTGATTCCACACAGCCCAGCCTCATCTCATTCCAATGTGGATTGGGCGACAATGAGGAAGAGGAGGAGGAGGAAGAATAGCAGCTAGTTTCCTGCGCTATAGACGGTACCTCCTGCACAACTGCCATACCGTCTGTTCAGCATGGATGGCCTGAGGACAGGGAGGAGAAGGAGAGCATGTTCAGTCATCCTCTTGGCGAGGACACAGAAGTCTTGCCTCTTTGCAATCTAGCATACATGGCTGAGTTTATGTCTTCACACCCAGACATGGGTATACGCTTCCTGATTTTGTTCTTGTGTAGTGTTGAGCGAGCACTAAAATGCTCGGGTGCTCGAAGCTCGGGCCGAGCTCACCGTGATACTCGGGTGCTCCACCCGAGCAACGAGCCCAATGTTAGTCTATGGGAGACCCGAGCATTTTTGCGGCGGCACCCCCGGCAGTCTGTAGAAAGCCTAAAAAGTGCCCAAAACGATAGTGACAGTGCCCAAATGACATGGGAACAGCATGGGGATCACCCCAGGAAGTCCCAGGAAAATCCATTTTGGTTTCGTTTTTTTTGCATGTTTTATTGTGAGTCCGTAAAAGTGGCATAATACCTCTAATAACATTGTTGACAGCAGTGACCTGGGAGTCAGAAATGCTTTCAGGGGTCTTCCCCATGCTGTTCCCATGTCATTTGAGCACTGTTCCCGTTGATTAGGGCAATTTTTAGGCCTACTGCAGAGCGCTGGGTGGAACCGCAGGAAAAATGCTCGAGTTTCCCATATACTTACATTTGGCTCGTTACTCGGGCATTCCAATTTGCTCGACCCGAGCAACAAGTACCCAAGCATTTTAGTGCTCACTCATCACTAATCTTGTGCTGTTTGCACTAGCATTGGCGCTGAGCCTATTGCTTGGCCTGCAGCAGTCATGCATAGAAATCCATTGAAATTGAAATTCACCGAATTTGCCAAATTTCCTAAAAAATTAGATTTAATACAAATAAATTTACCGTACTGAAAACCATTGCCTGGAAAAAAGGAGAGAGTGTGGAGAAGGTGGGCAGAGGGGGAGCGAGTGAAAGATGTTTTTGATTTTCTACGTATTTGCAGTGAAAAGGCTTTTATTAATCAATCAATTCACAGTCACATTGGGTAGAGTGACTATACAGGTCCAGCACTTCCCTATATGTCACTTGAAACTTAATTTTGGATTTTTATTCACAAACTGAGACTATTACTCCCATTATCAATCTGCTCGAGCACTGAAAGTAGTATACCAGTACACCACAATCAGATTAGGCCTTTTTCCTATCCCTATGTGGAATAAGCTGTGAGCTCTGACTTCCTTTCTCTACACTGTACAAAGCATAATATGGCTTTACTTGGCTGGCTCCCATCGTACTGTATATACTGTCTGTGATAGCCTCCCTGATAGGATGCACTGACTAGATCATGACATGATATCTGCAAGGCATTATGGGGAAGTCCACATGGCTGCTCCTGGCACTATTAGTCCACTTTCTTAGTTGTCAGCAGTATGTGAATTGGCTCTGGACATTGTTTTATTTTGGATGATCTTCATGTTCAAATACACGGGGATCCGAGAATTTCAGGAAATTCGACACATAGATTCACATGTAAAGCGCCATGGAATGAATGGCTCTATAATAATAAATAATAATAGATTGGATCCAGTTGGATGAACACATAAGAGGGCTGCGCTGCTGAAGTAAATCAATTCTTCAGAGATGATGATGATGAAAAGGCTGACAAATGATATTTGATTTTTTGAACTTGAAAAAGACGCCGGTACGGCGTTGAAATGCGTTGTTAATAAAAAGTCATCATCTCTGAAGAATTGATTTACTTCAGCAGCGCAGCCCACTTACGTGTTCATCCAACTGGATCCAATATCTCCTAGAGGATTTATCTTCCTGCCATGGGGCAGCAGTAGCTGTTTTTCTTCATGCCTTCATAGGAGTTGTGCCTGTCACAACTCCATCAGGTGAGTGTAACCAGCACTCTCTTACTCTCCCTCCATAGGGTATCACCCTATTGTGCACTCTGTTCCCCAGATTTAGATCTACATACAATAAATAATAATAATAATAATAATAGATGATTCTCAGAAAATTCACTCATCTTTAGGAGGTCACTGCTGCTGCCATGTAAGACGCAGAGACAGCATTGAAGTATCAGAGGGTAAGTAAAGTAATTTTATTTTTTACACACAATTCCTATGCAATAAAAAATGTAAACTTGAAAATGCCTTGAAACCTTTCCTGAATATTACCTTAACGTTAGTTGAACATGCTAATATGAGCTCAGCTGGTGGAAATTCTGATGATTATGGGGGCTCCCAATATTGAATATGACTGCCAAATCATCTAGCTCTCATTTAACATAAGACAGAGGTGTCTGGCAGAAACTCACTTTCAGCTTGTAACTGAGAATACATACTCCCTTGACTGAGTTTGAGCTGTACATGTAAATGGGGTTTGGAAGAAATGCAGTGGTGCTTTAAAATTTGGGAACCCTTCATAATTTTCCATATTTCTGCCGAAATCTAAATCCGACTTAAAACCACATCACATTTTCATGCAAGTCTTAAAAGGAGATATAGTGAACCAAATCAACTAAAAAAAGTTAAAAATCATTAGACTTTTTCATTTTTTAACCCTGCTGTTCTATTTGGGTCCATATGACACAAAATGAAATTTGAGACCCTGCAGATTATTTATTACGTGGATCTGAAACTTGTGAGTAATTGACTTTTCCTCATTTGAGGGGTTCTTACAATGAGTGTTGTTTTTTTTTGTTTTTTTTTGTTTACTTTTTGCTACACGCTGATTGTTAGACTTGTACTGTTCGGGTCAATATGACCCGATAACATTTTATACTGTTCAACAGGTCACTAATTATGTCTGCCTGCAAAATTTATTTGTTTTCCTGTGTACTTCATCTCATTATTCAAAAGGGTAGAGGTTTCACTGTTCTTATCAGTGAGCAAGGTCATTTCTCTTTCAATTCTGTGAGAGAGGACACAAGTAGTTTCACTTTCAATCCTGAGAGAGAAGACACTGGATTCTGTGAGAGAGGACACTGACCTGTGAATACACATCTTTACAGGTATGTAGCATATAAGCTATGCTTTTTTTCTCGAATTATTCAATTCTGTTCTTTAGATTGCATATTGTAAAGCCATTTTTGATTACTGTGTCATGATGTAAGCTAATGTGTGCCTGTCTAAAGGTACCCTTAGGCTTGTGTAGACTGAATGCTTGTCTAGGAGGGGGTCTATTCTCACTGATGTGATATATTGATTGCGTGGATGAGCATTGAGTACAGATTTGAACAGGGTCTGTTTTAGGGCCCCATAACACACACACACAGATGTACCCTGCGATTGCGATGCTGCAACGTCACAAACGCGAGGCTCCAGCATCGCAAGTGTAGCGGTCACACTGCACTTTCTTCATCGCTGGGAGAGCGATGAGGCCCTTACTGTAGTATATAAGCTCTTTTTGTTGTGAAACTGGTCATAGATTTTTTTCTCTTTTATTGTTATTTATTTATATAGTTCGTTTTTTTTAA
The DNA here is from genome assembly GCF_046119375.1 of Phyllobates terribilis. Taxonomy (NCBI): domain Eukaryota; kingdom Metazoa; phylum Chordata; class Amphibia; order Anura; family Dendrobatidae; genus Phyllobates; species Phyllobates terribilis. The sequence continues at coordinate 52,217,405 of NW_027362773.1, forward strand.
ATCATAGTGTTGACTCTATCCCATGCAAGTTGTGACTGTGCATAATTTCCAAATTTGGATAAAAATGTTTCGAAAACGTCTATTGACTGACGCTGAATTGGAAAAGCTTGTCAACGCCTCTGATTCAGAAGATGATATCCCACAGGAAAATGTGTCGGAAGAGGAGGACCACATGAGTGATGGGGAAAGCAATGCTGAAAATTCTGATTCTGAAGTAGGATATGAAGAGGAACATAATACCCAGACAACTAGTCAGATGCAACAACTCCATTCTAAAAACAAGGATGTAATTTGGAACTTGCAACCTAGTCATTCAGGTAGATTTTCCTCTGAAAATATCATAAAAGCTACTCCTGGTCCTACTAGGTATGCTATATCAAAAATATCTGATATAGGATCAGCATTTGCCTTGTTCCTAAATATGACTATCCTAAATATTATAATACAAATGACAAACATTGAGGGACAACGAGTATATGGTGATAAATCGAACAAATAAGATGTGACAGCTCTAAATGCTTATATTGGTTTACTTCTTTTAGCAGGAGTATACAAATTTTATGGTGAATCAACTAAAAGTTTGTGGAATTCCGAAACGAGTCACCACATATTTAGAGCTACAATGTCTCTTGAAAGGTTTCATGAGATTTCTAGAGTACTGAGGTTTGATAATAAAACAGATCTAAATGAAAGAAGAGCTAAAGATAAACTAGTCCCTATTAGAAATGTTTGGAATAAATGGGTAGAGATTTTACCAAAATTATATAATATTGGTGACGCTGTAACTGTTGATGAACAATTAGTGGCATTCCGAGGTAGGTGCCCGTTCAAACAATACATACCGAGTAAGCCAGCAAAGTACGGCATCAAGATATGGACACTTTGTGACAGCAAAAGTTCATACGTTGTAAATGCTCAAGTGTATACAGGAAGAAACCCTGGAGAAAGAGCTGAAAAAAAATCAGGTTATGCGAGTTGTTCTCGATTTGACTCATGGACTAAAAGGACAAAATGTCACATGTGGCAACTTTTTCACAACCTACCAACTGGGCCAGATGTTGCGAAAAAGACAGCTTACCATGCTGGGTACTATAAGGAAAAACAAGCCAGAACTGCCGCAAGGTATCCTTTAGTAAACGAGATGTGTATAGTTCTACTTTTTACTTTACTGGAAATACAACAGTTGCTTCTTACGTTCCCCAAAAAAATAAACATGTAATTCTAATGAGCACAATGCACCATTACAATGCAATAAGTAATCGAGAAGACAGAAAGCCGGACATGATATTAGATTATAATGCCAAAAAAGGGGCAGTTGATACTCTAGATCAAGCAATATCAACATACACATGCAAACGCAAAACTAATCGTTGGCCAATGATAATATTTTACAACATTCTGGATGTTTCGGCATAAAACACATTTGTTTTATGGAGAGAAATCAAACCCAATTAGAACGGAAATAAGCTGCATAAAAGAAGAATTTTTATTGAAGAATTAGGAAAATCCCTAGTTAGGCCGTATATCGAAGCCAGAAAAGTAAACTCCAGATGTGAAGGAGCAGCAGCCATTGTGAAGAGTGTCCAGCAGCATGCTTAAGAAAGAGACTCAACAGCCTCCACCAGCACAGCTACCAGCCAAAAAAGGAAGATATGTAGCTTTTGTCCATCTTCTTGTGACAATAAAACAAATCTGACATGTGGTGCTGGGTGTGCAAAATATCTATGTAAAAGACATGTATTTTATTATTGTGTTCAATGTAAAAATGCATGAAACTGTTCAACCTTTTTAGAGATAAAAAAGAAAAACTGAAGTTTTCATTATTTTTCATTTGTTGTTTTATAAAATATGTTGTCACAGTTATATTTAGTTAGATTTCATGTTATAGTAATAGAAATCTAAAGCATGTTTGTTATTTGTGTACAGAATGCTATAAAGCGAACATAATTGCAAACAGCCCATGTAACCTTTTTCTGAAAAAAATAAAAATTACGTTTTTATTTCATTTTTCATTTGTTTATGATCAACCATGTTCACATGCAGTGTATAGTAAATGCGATCAGAACAACAGAGTTAAATGAGGGAAGCAATTAAAATCTCACATGTCTGTGAGTGGAAAAAGTATAAAATTATGTGAACCTTTAGAAATCGCAGATAAATTTAGAAATTGAAAGAGCCTAGTTTTTTCAATCAATTGGATGACAATAAGGTGTGAGTGGGTGACCTGTTTATTTAAATAAAATTAATTTATAAAGTCTGATCTACACAACACATTTGTGGAAGTGTAACATGGCATGGACAAAGATTTTTGACGTCCTCAACTGAAGAGTTGTTGATGCTCATCAGTCTTAAAAAGATTATAAAATCATCTCTAAGGAATTTGGACTCCACTAATTCACAGACACATAAATTGTGTACAGATGGAGGAAAGTCAAGACCTTTATTAACCTTCCCAAAAGTGGTCAATCAACAAAGATCTCTTCAAGAGCAAGATGTATTATAGTCTGCAATGTCACAAAGGAACCCAAGGTAACATTTAAGCAACTAAAGACTTTATTCACATTAGCTAGAGGTAATGTTCATCAGTCCACCATCAGTAGGACACTGAATAATAATGTTATGCATGGCAAAGTTCCAGAACATTGCTGCCAATTTGCAGTTTGCTAAATGTCACATGGACAAGCCAGCCCTGAAGGCTTTTGAACAATGCTTTGTGGATGGATGAGACCAAAATATTTTTTTTTTGTTTAAAAGAGAAGAGTTATATTTGGAGAAAGAAAGCCATTGCATTACAGCATGAACAGCTTACACAATTTGTGAAACATGGTTGTGGTAGTTTCATGGTTTGAGACATTGTTTGTTAAATTTAGGGCACAATGGATTATCATCAATGATGAAAAAATTAATTTTTAATATAAATGTCAGTACACCTGTCCATGAGCTCAATCTCAAGAGCATATGAGTCATGCAGCAAGACAACAATCCAACACAGATAAGTTATTCTGAAAAAGAATGGTTCAAAAAGAATACAATTCAAGTATTGGAATGGGAAAATCAAAGTACTGACCTTAATCCTAAAGAAATGTTGTAGAAAAACCTGATGTAATCACTTCATGGGATAAAACAACAGAGTTGAAGCTATTTTATAGAGAAGAGTGGGCTAAAATTTTAGACTTTAAAAAGCAGTTATTGCTGCAGAAGATGGTCACACCAGACACTGAAAGCAAAGATTCACATACATTTACCACTCACAAATATGATATTTCAACATTTTCTAATTTAAAATAATGACAACGTCTAATATTTTTTACTCAGTTACCTGCTACGGTTCTCTTGAACTAATTTTAGGACTTGTGTGAAAATCTCATGTAGTTTTAGGTCAAATTTATGCAGAAATATGGACAGTTCTAAAGGATTCACAATTTTTCAAGCACTACTTGTAATTGTCAGCTAATAAACCACTTTTTAACATTCCACCTTATTAAAACACAGAAATTGTAATGCTTCAGGAAAGATATATAATATGGAGCAGGGAGAAGGTGTGACGTGTTAGCAGGTGCGAGAATCTGCAGCTTTAAAATACCAGTTATTGATCTACAACTGCTGTTTTAAAGAGGCTGTCAACTATTTTATTATTTATGACCTACCCTTAGAATACTTTATCAATGTCCGACACCCGGCAGCCCTGCTGATCAGTTGTTCTAAGTGTTAGCGGCTATTGCCGCCGGCCGGATCTGCTTAATTGCAAAGTTGCTCCTTCTTCTGATAGTGGCCGCGGCAGGGTACTGCACATCTACCTCCTATTGATTTGATTCCTTTAAGACTGGTGTAGCATGAACATGTGCTATGACAGTCTTGATGATTTAGCTCATCTGTCTATTAGACATTGTGTCTACTAAGTGGTGATAGGTTTATTAAACTACTTGCACCATTCTACTATTTAAAAAAGAGCAGCATTATTTGGTGTATGTGTGTTATGCACAAAAATATGAGACTTTTTTTCATTTTTCTTCACTATTAGCTACTTTAAAAAAATATGGATGCAGCTTACTGGGAGGTAATAATCATTTGATTTTCTGAGGCCCAACAATTTTTCCTATCAAATATACTTAAATTAGCAAAAATTATAGTGCAAATATTCATAATCTGGCATGGATTTGCTTGCCTACCACTGGAAAGGTTGTTACTAAAGGTGTCACATATTACGCCAGTGCTCTTTTTTCAAGACCAGCAGAGAACAGCCTGTCTTTGGTATATGTTTCCTAAGGTCCCAATCCTTAGAATATGACTAGTAATAGACCAATATAGAAGCCACAAGACAGATAAACTCCAACTCTATCATAATGTTAGGCATGACATCCCTTATAATTTATATTTTTACCAACCTACATTTTAATGCAATTCACAAAATGTAACTTCAGAACTGGAAACATGAACATATCCTGTTTTAGTGGAAAACCCTACTGAAATCCTTCACACTGATTAATGAGGTGACTTCTCTTCAGCTGACATCCCACATGTATTATAGTGATGCATAATTGTGACATGAACGTCTAGTCTAGATCTTCTCGGTAAGATTATCAGGTTTGTGATATAGCATTTTCTTTCTTAATAGTGATGTCTTTGTCTTCCTGAACAATAAAAAGTCACGGTGTAAATAAGGCTCCCTTTCACATAGCCCGATAGCTAACAGCTACGTATTGATCCTGTAATTATCTGTAAATGTTTACATTGTAGAGAAGTCTTGTGATCCCACAGGACATATCTGGTGGTTTCTGGTCAATGTGCCAGGAAAGATTGATGCTGTATCACTAGGATAAATGATGCTTGTTGTCCTTTTTGTCCGCTTTCTCATAAAACAAGACAAGAATAAAGGCCACACTTAGCGACGCTGCAACGATCCCGACAACGATACGACCTGTCAGGGATCGTTGCTGTGTCGCTTTGTGGTCGCTGGTGAGCTGTCAAACAGGCAGGCTCACCAACGATCAGGGGAGCAGCGACATTGTGGAAAGAATCTTTCCACGATGTCCTGCTCCTGGTTACCAGCCTGCTGAAGCAGGAGCAGGCTGGTAACCATGCTAAACAGCGGGTTACTAGGGGCACACCCGCACCTAGTAACCCATTGTTTATCATGGTTACCACTCTGCTACGGTGAGCGGGAGGTTACCGCTCACTTTAGCAGGCTCGTAACCATGATAAACAGCGGGTTACTAAGTGCGCGTGTGCCCCTAGTAACCCCATGTTTATCATGGTTACCTGCCTGATCACTGCTCCCGCTGGTCACACACAGCGATGTGTGCTGACTAGCGGGAGGGCAACGACCAAAAAATGGTCCAGTACACTTTGCAGCGATCAGCGACCTCACAGCAGGGGCCTGATCGCAGCAAAGTGTCACACATAGCGACATCGCTGGTGAGGTCGCTTTTGCATCACCAAAACCGTGACACAGCAGCGATCTCGCTATGTGAGACGGGGGCTTAAAACATCTTCCTGGATTAACAATAGTGAACCCCAGGTGCAGAGGCTGTTATTAGAGGGGCTGCTCATGAAGACAACTCCTGTCGATTAGTGTTGAGCGAGCACTAAAATGCTCGGGTGCTCGAAGCTCGGGCCGAGCTCGCCGTGATACTCGGGTGCTCGACCCGAGCAACGAGCCCAATGTTAGTCTATAGGAGACCAGAGCATTTTTGCGGCCGCACCCCCGGCAGTCTGTAGAAAGCCCAAAAAGTGCCCAAAACGATAGTGACAGTGCTCAAAAGACTTGGGGACAGTATGGGCATCGCCCCAGGAAGCATTTCTGACCCCCAGGTCACTGCTGTCAACAACGTGGTCAGAGGTATTAAGCCAATTTAACGGGCTCACAATAAAATGTTCAAAAACGAAATTGTAACGGTTTTCCTGTGAAATATGTTAAGGAACTTCCTTTCCAGGGTAAAGACTTGTGTATAAGGTAAAATAAATAACCAAAAACAAAAATACTCCTCCACACCTTGGACTATGTTCACAAGTAGCATTTTTTATGCGTTTTTGCACTTTTGTATTGCTTTCAACCGTGATAAACGCATTCACCGGGAAATGTCATTTTGACATTTTACAATCTTATCTGGCCATGTGCTGTGTGACACATGCATACAGTGCTGAAAAGACATGGGAATAGCATGGGGAAGACCACTGGAAGCATCTCTGACACCCAGGTCATTGCCTAAAAGTGTGCCCATCAGAAGTGAACCTTTCCGCATCAGAAGATGCAGACTTGCAACTATCCCCGTGCAAGTCCTTGTCCCAGGGCAGTGTTCAATTGCACCTCCCCCATTCCTTGCAATGCAAGCGCAAGTGTGCAGCCTGCCACCCACCCACCCCCAGGCTGCAATACCATACTGCTAGCTTGGTTGCACTTGAAATGGGGCCTTTTAGTTTGGAGGAGGCCGAAGCTGGCCACTACCTCATGGCTGCTTCGGCAGCGAGGTATCCATACTCAGTCCCCAGCCGCCCGGCGGCCGGGTGTCCACGCTCAGTCCCCAGCCGCCAGGGGGCAGCCGGATGTCCATACTCGGTCCCCAGCCGCCCCACGGCCGGGTGTCCACACACGGTCCCCAGCAGCCTGGAGGCGGCCGGATGTCCATAAACGGTCCCCAGCCGCACCTATTTCTCCTTAGAACATCCCCCCATACACTTTTCTTAGCCCGGCCTGCTTTAGGGCAGCATTGGATAAGCCCACCAAAGAACCAGACACCTCCGGTGGGCCCTGGCTTCTCCATCAGGGGAGTTGAGAGTGCCAGGGTGAGGAGCATGATGATGATGATAGAAGTTAGCATCTGTTTTGCTTTCTTGAAATGCAAGCGTAAGTGTGCAACCTGCCACCCACCCACCCCCATGCTGCAATACCATACTGCTAGCTTGGTTGCACTTGAAATGGGGCCTTTAAGTTTGGAGGAGGCCGAAGCTGGCCTCTACCTCATGGCTGCTTCGGCAGCGAGGTATCCATACTCAGTCCCCAGCCGCCCGGCGGCCAGGTGTCCATGATCGGTACCCAGCCGCCAGGGGGCAGCCGGGTGTCCATACTCGATCCCCAGCCGCCCCTCGGCCAGGTGTAAACACACGGTCCCCAGCTGCCTGGGGGCTGCCAGGTGTCCATAAACAGTCCCCAGCTGCCCCTATTTCTCCTTGGAACATCCCCCCACACTTTTCTTAGCCCGGCCTGCTTTAGGGCAGCATTGGACGAGCCCACCAGAGAACGAGACTCCTCCGGTGGGCCCTGGCTTCTCCATCAGGGGAGTTGAAAGTGCCAAGTGGAGGAGCATGATGATGATGATAGAAGTTAGCATCTGCTTTGTTTTCTTGGAATGCAAGCGTAAGTGTGCAACGTGCCACCCACCCACAACCAGGCTGCAATACCATACTGCTAGCTTGCTTGCACTTGAAATTGGGACTTTTAGGCATGTGGAGGCAGATGCCAGCCACCATGTCATGGCTGTGTCGGCGGCCTGGTATCCATATTCAGTCCCCAGCCGCCCGGTGGCCAGGTGTCCACGCTCGGTCCCCAGCCGCCAGGGGGCAGCCGGGTGTCCATACTCGGTCCCAAGCAGCCCCACAGCCGGGATGGTCAGACACGGTCCCCAGCCGCCTGGGGCGGGCGGGTGTCGATAAATGGTCCCCTGCCGCCCCTATTTCTCCTTGGAACATCCCCCCACACTTTTCTTAGCCTGGCCTGCTTTAGGGCAGCATTGGATGAGCCCACCAGAGAACCAGACTCCTCCGGTGGGCCCTGGCTTCTCCATCAGGGGAGTTGAGAGTGCCAAGGTGAGGAGCATGATGATGATGATAGAAGTTAGCATCTGTTTTGTTTTCTTGGAATGCAAGCGCATGTATGTAGTAGCAGCTAGGCCTGAGGTGGTCAGCGTTTTGGTGCATATCCTACCTCCTCCGAGGATTGCTGGATGTTTTCCTGCTACTATCCCAGTTCTAGGACTCCTGTTAAAACAAAGCTTCAGGTGATGAATGATGGATGAGGTGGTGGCAAAGGAGAAAGAGCAGGAGGAACAGGGACCATTCACATCAATATCAGACTAGTAAAACACATGTCTAGTAGGATATGTTTCTGTACCAAAAGGAGAGGTTTGGCTACACAGTTATAGGGCATGCAGTGAGTGCAATGCCTACCAAAAATTTTGAGGCACTCCAATGTCCCTTGGAAGTGACATTGAGGTGAGAGGGCCTTATACCGTTTTTTCCATTTATAGCAACTGGGTCTCTTGTGCACTGTTGGCATAAGCAGAGAATGGAAGGCTTTCCAAAAATTATGAGGAACTGCAATGCCCCTTGAAACAGACGTGGATTACAGCATACTAAAAACCTTCTACCCATTATTGGGGAGTGGGTCTCCCTTAGTGTTCGCCTATGCATTGAAAAGCAAAAGCTGACTAAAATTAGGAGGAAATCCAATGCCCGTTGGAAGAATGGTGGAGTTCGCAGTGGAATAAAAATACAATATCAATGCCCCTTGAAAAAGTAGTGGAGGTTGCAGAAGCTTAACAAGACGGTTTTAATGCCCCTTGGAAAATTGGTGGAGGTCGCAGTGAAATAAAAAGACAATGTCAATGCTCCTCGGAAAAGTGGTGGAGGTCGAGGTAGCTTAACAAGATGGTTTTAATGCCCCTAGGAAGAGACATGGAGGTCACAGTGGAATAAAAAGACAATATTAATGCCCCTGGGAAAAGTGGTGGAGGTCGCAACAGCTTAACAAGACGGTTTTAATGCCCCTTGGAAAATTGGTGGAGGTCACATTAGCTTAACAAGATGGTTTTAATGACCCTTGGAAGAGACGTGGAGTTTGCAGTAGCTTAACAAGAAGGCTCTAAAGTCCCTTGGAAAAGTGGTGGAGGTCGCAGTAGCTTAACAAGACAGCTTTATTGCCCCTTGAAAAAGTGGTGGAGGTCACAGTAGCTTAACAAGATGGTTTTAATGCCCCTTGGAAAAGTGGTGGAGGTTGCATTAGCTTAACAAGACGGTTTTAATACCCCTTGGAAGAGACGTGGAGGTTGCAGTAGCTTAACAAGACAGTTTAAATGCCCCTTGGAAGAGATGTGGAGGTTGCAGTAGCTTAACAAGATGGTTTAAATGCCCCTTGGAAGAGACGTGGAGATCGCAGTATCTTAACAAGAAGGTTTTAATGCCCCTTGGAAAAGTGGTGGAGGTCGCAGAAGCTTAACAAGACAGCTTTAATGCCCCTTGGAAAAGTGGTGGAGGTCGCAGTAGCTTAACAAGACGGTTTTAATGCACCTTGGAAAAGTGGTGGTGGTCGCATTAGCTTAACTAGACGGTTTTAATGCCCCTTGGAAGAGACGTGGAGGTTGCAGTAGCTTAACAAGACGGTTTAAATGCCCCTTGGAAGAGACGTGGAGGTCGCAGTAGCTTAACAAGACGGTGTTAATGCCCCTTGGAAAAGTGGTGGAGGTTGCATGAGCTTAACAAGCCGTTTTTAATGCCCCTTGGAAGAGACGTGGAGGTTGCAGTAGCTTAACAAGACGGTTTAAATGCCCCTTGGAAGAGACGTGGAGGTCGCAGTAGCTTAACAAGACGGTGTTAATGCCCCTTGGAAAAGTGGTGGAGGTTGCATGAGCTTAACAAGCCGTTTTTAATGCCCCTTGGAAGAGACATGGAGGTTGCAGTAGCTTAACAAGATGGTTTAAATGCCCCTTGCAAGAGACGTGGAGGTCGCAGTAGTTTAACAAGACGGTTTTAATGCCCCTTGGAAAAGTGGTGGAGGTCGCATTAGCTTAACAAGACGGTTTTAATGCCCCTTGGTAGAGACGTGGAGGTTGCAGTAGCTTAACAAGACGTTTATAATGCCCCTTGAAAAAGTAGTGGAGGTCGCAGTAGCTTAACAAGACGGTTTTATTGCCCCTTGGAAGAGACATGGAGGTCGCAGTGGAATAAAAAGACAATATCAATGCCCCTCAGAAAAGTGGTGGAGGTTGAAGTAGCTTAACAAGATGGTTTTAATGCCCCTTGGAAGAGACATGGAGGTCGCAGTGGAATAAAAAGGCAATATCAATACCCCTGGGAAAAGTGGTGGAGGTCGCAGCAGCTTAACAAGACGGTTTTAATGCCCCTTGGAAAATTGGTGGAGGTCACATTAGCTTAACAAGACGGTTTTAATGACCCTTGGAAGAGACGTGGAGTTCGCAGTAGCTTAACAAGACGACTCTAATGTCCCTTGGAAAAGTGGTGGAGGTCGCAGTAGCTTAACAAGATGGTTTTAGTGCCACTTGGAAAAGTGGTGGAGGTCGCATTAGCTTAACAAGACGGTTTTAATACCCCTTGGAAGAGACGTGGAGGTTGCAGTAGCTTAACAAGACAGTTTAAATGCCCCTTGGAAGAGATGTGGAGGTTGCAGTAGCTTAACAAGACGGTTTAAATGCCCCTTGGAAGAGACGTGGAGGTCGCAGTAGCTTAATAAGATGGTTTTAATGCCCCTTGGAAAAGTGATGGATGCTGCTTTAGCTTACCAAGATGGTTTTAATGCCCATTGTAAGAGACGTTGAGGTTGCAGTAGCTTAACAAGGCGGTTTAAATACCTCTTGGAAGAGACGTGGAGGTAGCATTAGCTTAACAAGACTGTTTTAATGCCCCTTGGAAAAGTGGTGGAGGTCGTATTAGCTTAACAAGACGGTTTTAATGCCGCTTGGAAGAGACGTGGAGGTTGCTGTAGCTTAACAAGACGGTTTTTAATGCCCATTGGAAAAGTGGTGGGGGTCGCAGTGGAATAAAATGAAAATATCATTTTCTCTGGGAAAAGTGGTGGAGGTCGCAGAAGCTTAACAAGACAGCTTTAATGCCCGTTGGAAAAGTGGTGGAGGTCGCAGTAGCTTAACAAGACGGTTTTAATGCACCTTGGAAAAGTGGTGGAGGTCGCATTAGCTTAACAAGACGGTTTAATGCCGCTTGGAAGAGACGTGGAGGTTGCTGTAGCTTAACAAGACGGTTTTTAATGCCCACTGGAAAAGTGGTGGAGGTCGCAGTGGAATAAAATGACAATATCATTGTCTCTGGGAAAAGTGGTGGAGGTCGCAGTAGCTTAACAAGACGGATTTAATGCCCCTTGGAAGACACGTGGAGGTCACAGTGGAATAAAAAGACTCTCAATGCCCCTAGGAAAAGTGGTGGAGGTCGCAGTAGCTTAACAAGACGGTTTTAATGCACCTTGGAAAAGTGGTGGAGGTCGCATTAGCTTAACTAGATGGTTTTAATGCCCCTTGGAAGAGACGTGGAGGTTGCAGTAGCTTAACAAGACGGTTTAAATGCCCCTTGGAAGAGACGTGGAGGTCGCAGTAGCTTAACAAGATGGTTTTAATGCCCCTTGGAAAAGTGGTGGAGGCTGCTTTAGCTTACCAAGATGGTTTTAATGCCCATTGTAAGAGAAGTTGAGGTTGCAGTAGCTTAACAAGGCGGTTTAAATACCTCTTGGAAGAGACGTGGAGGTAGCATTAGCTTAACAAGACTGTTTTAATGCCCCTTGGAAAAGTGGTGGAGGTCGTATTAGCTTAACAAGACGGTTTTAATGCCGCTTGGAAGAGACGTGGAGGTTGCTGTAGCTTAACAAGACGGTTTTTATTGCCCATTGGAAAAGTGGTGGAGGTCGCATTGGAATAAAATGACAATATCATTGCCTCTGGGAAAAGTGGTGGAGGTCGCAGTAGCTTAACAAGACGGATTTAATGCCCCTTGGAAGACACGTGGAGGTCACAGTGGAATAAAAAGACTCTCAATGCCCCTAGGAAAAGTGGTGGGGGTCGCAGTAGCTTAACAAGATGGTTTTAATGCCCCTTGAAAAGTGGTGGAGGTCGCATTAGCTTAACAAGATGGTTTAAATACCCCTTGGAATAGACGTGAAGGTCCCAGTAGCTTAACAAGACGCTTTTAATGCCCCTTGGAAGAGTGGTGGAGGTCACAGTAGCTTAACAAGACAGCTTTAATGCCCCTTGGAAAAGTGGTGGAGGTTGCCGTAGCTTAACAAGACGGTGTTAATGCCCCTTGGAAAAGTGGTGGAGGTTGCATGAGCTTAACAAGCCGTTTTTAATGCCCCTTGGAAGAGACGTGGAGGTCTCAGTAGCTTAACAAGATGGTTTAAATGCCCCTTGGAAGAGACGTGGAGGTCTCAGTAGCTTAACAAGACGGTTTAAATGCCCCTTGGAAGAGACGTGGAGGTCGCAGTAGCTTAACAAGATGGTTTTAATGCCCCTTGGAAAAGTGGTGGAGGCTGCTTTAGCTTACCAAGATGGTTTTAATGCCCATTGTAAGAGACGTTGAGGTTGCAGTAGCTTAACAAGGCGGTTTAAATACCTCTTGGAAGAGACGTGGAGGTAGCATTAGCTTAACAAGACTGTTTTAATGCCCCTTGGAAAAGTGGTGGAGGTCGTATTAGCTTAACAAGACGGTTTTAATGCCGCTTGGAAGAGACGTGGAGGTTGCTGTAGCTTAACAAGACGGTTTTTATTGCCCATTGGAAAAGTGGTGGAGGTCGCATTGGAATAAAATGACAATATCATTGCCTCTGGGAAAAGTGGTGGAGGTCGCAGTAGCTTAACAAGACGGATTTAATGCCCCTTGGAAGACATGTGGAGGTCACAGTGGAATAAAAAGACTCTCAATGCCCCTAGGAAAAGTGGTGGGGGTCGCAGTAGCTTAACAAGATGGTTTTAATGCCCCTTGAAAAGTGGTGGAGGTCGCATTAGCTTAACAAGATGGTTTAAATGCCCCTTGGAATAGACGTGAAGGTCCCAGTAGCTTAACAAGACGCTTTTAATGCCCCTTGGAAGAGTGGTGGAGGTCACAGTAGCTTAACAAGACAGCTTTAATGCCCCTTGGAAAAGTGGTGGAGGTTGCCGTAGCTTAACACGACGGTGTTAATGCCCCTTGGAAAAGTGGTGGAGGTTGCATGAGCTTAACAAGCCGTTTTTAATGCCCCTTGGAAGAGACGTGGAGGTCTCAGTAGATTAACAAGATGGTTTAAATGCCCCTTGGAAGAGACGTGGAGGTCGCAGTTGTTTAACAAGATGGTTTTAATGCCCCTTGGAAAAGTGGTGGAGGTCGCATTAGCTTAACAAGACTGTTTTAATGCCCCTTGGAAAAGTGGTGGAGGTCGCATTAGCTTAACAACACGGTTTAAAACCCCTTGGAAGAGACATGGAAGTTGCAGTAGCTTAACAAGATGGTTTAAATGCCCCTTGGAAATGACGTGGAGGTTGCAGTAGCTTAACAAGACGGTTTAAATGCCCCTTGGAAGAGACGTGGAGGTCACAGTAGCTTAACAAGACGGTTTTAATGCCCCTTGGAAAAGTCGTGGAGGTCGCAGTAGCTTAAAAAGACAGCTTTAATGCCCCTTGGAAAAGTGGTGGAGGTCGCAGTAGCTTAACAAGACGGTTTTAATGCCCCTTGGAAGAGACGTGGAGGTCGCATTAGCTTAACAAGACGGTTTTAATGCCGCTTGGAAGAGATGTGGAGGTTGCAGTAGCTTAACAAGACTGTTTAAATACCCCTTGGAAGAGACGTGGAGGTAGCAGTAGCTTAACAAGACAGTTTTAATGCCCCTTGGAAAAGTGGTGGAGGTCATATTAGCTTAACAAGACAGTTTTAATGCCCCTTGGAAGTGACGTGGAGGTTGCTGTAGCTTAACAAGACGGTTTTAATGCCCCTTGGAAGAGACATAGAGGTTGCAGTGGAATAAAAAGACTATCAATGCCCCTGCGAAAAGTGGTGGAGGTCACAGTAGCTTAACAAGATGGTTTTAACGCCCCTTGAAAAGAGGTGGAGGTCGCTTTAGCTTAACAAGATTGTTTAAATGCCCCTTGGAAGAGACGTGGAGGTCCCAGTAGCTTAACAAGACAGCTTTAATGCCCCTTGGAAAAGTGGTGGAGGTCGCAGTAGCTTAACAAGACGGTTTTAATGCCCCTTGGAAAAGTGGTGGAGGTCGCATTAGCTTAACAAACCGTTTTTAATGCCCCTTGGAAGAGACGTGGAGGTTGCAGTAGCTTAACGAGATGGTTTAAATGCCCCTTGGAAGAGACGTGGCGGTCGCAGTAGCTTAACAAGACGGTTTTAATGCCCCTTGGAAAAGTGTTGGAGGTCGCATTAGCTTAACAAGACGGTTTTAATGCCCCTCGGAAGAGACGTGGAAGTTACAGTAGCTTAACAAGATGGTTTTAATGCCCCTTGGAAAAGTGGTGGAGGTCGCAGTGGAATAAATAGACAATATCAATGCCCCTGGGAAAAGTGGTGGAGGTCGCAGCAGCTTAACAAGTCAGTTTTAATGCCCCTTGGAAAATTGGTGGAGGTCGGATTACCATAACAAGACTGTTTTAATGCCCCTTGGAAGAGACGTGGAGGTTGTAGTAGTTTAACAAGATGGTTTAAATGCCCCTTAGAAGAGACGTGGAGGTCAGAATGGTTTGACAAGACGGTTTTAATGCCCCTTACAAGAGCCATGCTGTACAGCATTTAAAAACATTATTCCCATTATTGTGAAGTCGGTCTCACATAGTCTTTGCCTATGCCTTCCAAGCAAAAGCTGCCACAAATTAGGATGGAGAAACTTGCAATGCTGGCAACACTGACCACGGTCACCCTGGTGGTATAGTGGTAATGGAGGCTTAGGATAAGAAGAAGAGCAAAACAAAAGCCGAATTGTGGAAGCGTATACCCATGTGTGAGTGTGAAGCGGTGCATGGGAATACACCTCCCGAAATAACAGAGTGGATTTGACTTTATGTTATTCTGCTGTCATTTGGTGGTGATGAGAAGTCTGGCCCAATTCAGCCCTTGTTCATTTTGATAAGGGTCAGCTAGTCAGCATTGTCAGTTGACAGGCGAGGGTGCTTATCAGTTATAATTCCCCCAGCGGCACTAAAAACACGCTCCGATAACACGCTAGCCTCAGGGCAGGCCAGGACCTCCAAGGCGTACAGAGCGAGTTCATTCCAAGTGTCCAGCTTGGATACCCAATAATTAAAAGGCTCAGAGGAATCACGGAGGATGCTAGTATGGTCAGCAAGGTACTCCCTCACCATCTTTTGAAACTTTCCACTCCTTGTGAGAGTACCCCACGCCTCAGGGCCTGTAAGCTGGGTGGGTCTCAGAAAACTGTCCCAGAACATTGACAGTGTTCCCCTGCCTCTGCTGTATTGGAGTTGCATCTCTCTCACCTGTACGCCTTGGTTGGTCAACGAACTGTGACCTCTGCCGCTAGTGTGTTCAGATGGGAATTTTTTTAACAGTTCTGCAGCAAGGCCTTCTGGCACTGCCCCATTTTTGTAGGCCTCTCCACCTCAGGAAAAAGAGAGTAAATGTTCTCCTTGTAGCGGGGGTCTAAAAGTGTCACCAACCAATAATGACTGTCACCCAACATTTTGGCAACGCGAGGGTCACGGTTAAGGCAGCGTAACATAAAGTCAGCCATGCGTGCCAGACTGGTAATGGGCAAGACGTCTGTGTCCTCACCAAGATGACAACTGACCATGCTCTCCTCCTCCTCCTACCCCCTGTCCTCAGGCCACCCACGCTGAACCGACTGTATGACAGTTGTACAGGTACTACAGCCTACAGTTCATGAAACCAGCTCCTCTTCTTCCTCCTCCTCCTCCTCTCCCTCATTGTCCCCCAATGCACGTTGGAATGAGATGAGGCTGGGCTGTGTGTAATTGCCCGTTACGGCGTCTTGATCCATCTTATCATACTCTGGCTGCAATGCCTCCTCTTTAATTCTCTGCAGAGAACATTGCAAAAGACAGACTAGTGGGATACTGACGCTAATGATGGGATCATCACCACTCACCATCTTGGTGGACTCCTCAAAGTTTGTCAGGATGGTACATATGTAAGACATCCAGGTCCACTCCTGAGGTCTTATGTGTGGAGTCTGACCTGAATATCGACAGCATTGTTGCAGCTGGTACTCCACAACTGCTCTCTTCTGCTCACAAATCCTTTGCAACATGTGGAGGGTAGAGTTCCATCGTGTGGGGGCATCACACACCAGTCGGTGTGCCGGAAGCTGCAAACACTGCTACAACACAGCAAGGGCGGCGGAAGCTGTAGCCGACATGCGAAAATGAGCTGACAGGCGGCGTACTTTGACGAGCAGATCTGACAACTCGGGGTACGATTTAAGAAACCGCTGAACCACGAGGTTAAGCACATGAGCCAGGCATGGTACGTGTGTGATCTCGCCTCAGAGCCGCCACCAGGTTACGGCCATTCTCACACATGACCAAGCCTGGATGTAGGTTCATCGGTCTCAGCCACAGATCTGCCTGCTCTTTTACAGCTGTCTACAACTCACAAGCAGTGTGAGGTTTATCACCTAAGCTTATGAGTTTCAGCACAGCCTGTTGCCGCTTGCCTGAGGCAGCTCTGCAGTGCTTCCAGCTTGTAACTGATGTGGTGATATCTGAGATGGAGGCTGAACATGAGAAGGAGGAGGAGGATGATGAGCAGGAGCTGTACACCGTGGGGGCAACTGTGAATGACATAGAGCCGTAATCCTCGGTGTGGGGAAGATGTGTTCCGTCCCAAGGTCCGACTGGGTCCCGGCTTCCACTATGTTTACCCAGTGTGCCGTCAGGGAGATGTACCGTCCCTGGCCACAAGCACTTGTCCAACCTGTTCACACTGATCAGTTTGCAATACTGGTGTTGTAGTGTGCTTCCCTAGTAATTCGGTCAAGAAGTGGGAGCGAGAATATGTGGCTTTTGGTTGTGGCACATTTTCACCTTGGCCACGGCCCCGTTCTCTACACGCACCATCACCAGAACTTCCAGTTCCACGTCCCTTGCCACGCGCCTTGCCCATTGTAAATGAAGTAAAATAGCTTACACTCGCACTATCTATGGAAAAAGGGTAATGAAAAGGAGATTAGAACCGTGGAAGAGGAAAACCACAGTTCAATTTCTCTGGCCTACACCAGAATCTTTTAAATAGATATATTTGTGACTGAAGAGACAGGGAGACACTATTACTGTTTTTTTAAACGTAAAACAGGCCAAAAGCTGGATAATACAGAGATTTGAACCGTGGAACTGCAAAACCACAGTTTTGATTTACTGGCGTATACCAGACTTTTTAAAATAGATATATTTGGGACTGAACAGTCAGCGACACACTCAAACTTTTTTTTTTATGCAAAAAGGCCCAAAAGTAGATAATACAGATATTTGAACCGTGGAACTGCAAAACCCCAGTTATAGTTATGTGGCATACACCAGAATCTTTCAAACAGATATATTTGTGTCTGAACAATCAAGGAGACACTATTACTGTTTTTTTTTATGGAAAAAATACCAAAAGCTGGATAATACAGAGATTTGAACCGTGGAACTGCAAAACCACAGTTCTAATTTACTGGCGTATACCAGACTTTTTTAAATATATATATTTAGGGCTGAACAGTCAGCGACACACTCAAACTGTTTTTTTTAATGTAAAAAAGGCCCAAAAGTGGATAATACAGAGAATTGAACTGTGGAACTGCAAAACCACAGTTATAGTTATGTGGCGTACACCAGATTCTTTTAAACAGATATATTGGTGTCTGACCAGTCAGGGAGACACTATTACAGTTTTTTTTACGGCAAAAATTGCCAAAAACAGGATAATACAGAGATTTGACCCGTGGAACTGCAAAACCACAGTTATATTTTTCTGGCCTTCACCAGACTCTTTTAAACAGATATATTGGTGTCTGACCAGTCAGGGAGACACTATTACAGTTTTTTTATGGCAAAAAATGCCAAAAGTAGGATAATACAGAGATTTGACCTGTGGAACTGCAAAACCACAGTTATAGTTATGTGGCGTGCACCAGACTCTTTTAAACAGATATATTGGTGTCTGACCAGTAAGGGAGACACTATTACAGGTTTTTTTATGGCAAAAAATGCCAAAAACAGGATAATACAGAGATTTGACCCGTGGAACTCCAAAACCACAGTTCTATTTTTCTGGCCTACACCAGACTCTTTTAAACAGATATATCAATCACAGATACACTCATTTTTTTTTTGGGGGGGGGGGGTGGAAAAAATACTAAAAGGTTAATAAGACGCGTATTTGGACAGTCTGACTGAGGAAAAAAAAATACAGGTATAGATGAAAAAAAAAAGGATTTTTCCTGGCCCCTGAGACCGGGGTGATAAGTCTAGCAATTTGACCTATAGTAGCACACAGGACTGTAATGCAGCGTTTTCTGGTATAACCACTGCATCTCCTATACAGCCTGCCTGCCTGCCTGATATCTGGGATGGATATTAGTCCTGAGAAGGACTGTTTATTTGAATTGGCAGGCTTTAGAGACCCTACACTACCTATTTCGCACTATATATCTCTCCCTAACTCAGCAGCACGCTCCCTACACCATCTGATCCGGAGTGACTGTGTCCAAGATGGCGGCGCCCAGTTTTAAATACTCGAGGTGATGCTGTGCGGCCAGCCAATCACTGTAATGCCCACAAACAACATGGCTGCGGCATTACAGTGACTGGCTGGCAATCCCTGCATTTTCATTGGCTCTGTAAAGAGCGCCAAACGTGCAGGCCGGAGACCCGAGCTCCCGCCCGAGTAACCCGGAAATGCTCGGTGCTCGCCGAACATCCCGAGTAGCGTGATGCTCGGGCGAGTAACGAGCAGTGTCGAGCATGCTCGCTCAACACTACTGTCAATATGTTTCACTTTCCATATTCAGTGCAATCCCGTACTATGCGATAAGTTTGAACTTTTGCTCCTGGTTCACCATACAGTAGGGCAAGAGGTACCCTGATACCCTACAATGCCGTTTCATCATGGCAGGCTACAAGAATATTTAGTTTCTCAGCTATCAGCTAATAGAAGGTGCTGTAGACACAAGGAGAGCTTCACACTGATGCATACCTCCCAACCTTTGAAGACGAGAAAGAGGGGCAGATCATGCGGTGCACGTAGCGCATCTTGGCACATTTTGGCCACACCCCTGGCCACACTCCAATCCATGCCCATTTACCATTTCTTTCTCGCCTGGCAGGAGGGGTTGTCAGATGGTTGCTGATAATAAGGGGCATCCAGCAGACACCCGAGACTGCAGGGCGCAGACCGAAATCCAGGACTGTCCGCTGTATCCGTGACAGTTGCGACTAGAGATGAGTGGATGGATTCCCGGGTCTCTGGTCCAGCATCCAGTTCAGTGTTACCTGGCGGTTGGACAGGAGGCCGTGAATCTCTAATGTTCCAGCATCCGGTGGCTTTTGATCACCCATGGCCTCTGTGCATACTGCTCATCTCTTGTTGGGACCTAGCTTATTTTTTGTTACTTCATTCACAGTCGGGGCACTAGAACTTTCTCATCTTTATGTAGCTTTGCTATACGACATCTTCCTCTTTGTGTTTGTAAGGCCGTGTTTACATGTCCAAATCCTGGTATGCATGGCCCCCTCATCCCCAATCCTGGTATGCATGGCCCCCTCATCCTCATACTAGTATAAATGGCCCCCTCATCCCAATCCTGGTATGCATGGCCCCCTCATCCCCAATCCTGGTAAGCATGGCCCCCTCATCCCCAGTGCTGGTATGCATGGCCCCATCATCCTAATCCTGGTATGCATGGTCCCCTTCATCCCCATTCCTGGTATGCATGACCCCCTCATCCCCAATCCTGGTATGCATGGCCCCTTCATCCACAATACTGGTATGCATGGCCCCCTCATGCCCATCCTAGTATGAATGGCCCCCTCATCCCAATCCTGGTATGCATGGCCCCCTCATCCCAATCCTGGTATTCTTGGCCCCCTCACCCCCAATCCTATTATGCATGCCCCCTCATCCCCAATGCTGGTATGCATGACCCCCTCATCCATAATCCTGGTATGCATGGCCCCCTCATCCCAATCCTGCTATGCATGGCCCCCTCATCTCCAATCCTGATATGCATGATATGACAGATATGCATGATATGATATGAAATGCATGATAAATCCTGATATGCCCCCCTATTCTGGTATACATGGCCCCCTTATCCCCATTCCTGGTATGCATGGCCCCTTCAATCCCAGTCCTGGTATGCATGGCCCCCTTATCCACAATCCTAGTATGCATGGCCACCTCATCCCCAATCCTGGTATGCATGGCCATCTCATCCCCAATCCTGGTATGCATGGCCTCATCATCCCTCTTCCTGGTTTGCATGGACCCCCTATCCTGGTATACATGGCCCACTTATCCCCATTCCTGATAGGCATGCCCCCCTCATCCCCAATCCTGGTATGCATGGACTCATCATCCCTCTTCCTGGTATGCATGGCCCCCATCACTGCACACATGAAAAAACACTTCTACTCACCTTCTTTCCCTCTGCTCCAGCGCCGTGTCCTGTCTGCCAGCAGCTTGACTCAGCATCTGAGCAGCACATGACGTCACTGCCATGCACCCTCAGATGCCGAGGTGAGCTGCAGGGATATTTATTCCTCTCCACGCCAGAACAATGGGCGTGGAGAGGAGATAGTCATTCTCCTTAATAGAATGCACTGTCAGCACGGCCTGAGCTCCTGCTGCTGCTCAGCAATCCTGTGTGACCACTACTAAAGAGAAAGAATATTCACTCTACTTCACGCCCATGGGAGTGGGGAGGAGTGAATATTTATTCTCTCTAATAGCGGGCACAGAGGGTTGCTGAGCCGCAGCAGGAGCCGGCGGCTGAGATTGACAGTGTGCGCTATTAAAGAGAATGAATATACTTCCATGGGCATGGAGAAAAGTGAATATTAATTTTCTTTAGCAGCGTGCTCACGTGGTAGCTGCACTGCCACGTACTACCTGTGCCCGCTGCTCCACTGCCGCATCCCCACCACCACCCTCCACAGCCAGAATGTATAGAAACCGGGAGAACAGCTCAGCCCTCAAGACGGGACGCGGGACTGAGCCCTCAAAGTGGGACAGTCCGGCGGAAAACAAGACGGTTGAGAGCTATGCTGATGTCTGAGTGTGAATGTGAAGATGGGAAGCTACACCACAATGATAAGGGGCTTCATGTGAGACAGCTAAGGTGGGTTGGGTGGTTCTACACTCATTTCCAGGGATGACAGCTTGTTCAAATAGTGGCTGAGATAAATTCTGTAAAGTAGTGTGAAGCAAACACTGTCCAAAGGTCTGTGAGAAGCCAATGTACAGCTGCAATCAAAAATTCAAGCCTTTTAGAAAATTAGGTTTAATTTTCTGCTGTCTATCAGCGTAATGCAGGTGAACGAGGTCTCATTACGACCCATAGCTTAATGCAACAAGCAAGCTGCAAAAAAATCAGACATAGTCATATTTATTATTTCTTGCTTATGCAAATTGTCTCTTCAGAGAGGAAGAGGACTTGAACTCTAACGCCACTTATTAGAATCAGCAATCGTAAAAATCAATATCAACAGCCTTGCAATATGACAGGACAAAAGCCAAATCAGAATCTCAATTTTCTGCCATATGTGTGTTGCCCTTCCTGAGCGCAAAGCATGAGATTTGATATGGCTGTATGAGAGGCCTCTGACTGGCATCTAAGGAGTAACATTTCTCCTTGTGGAGAGTGGCATGTCTGACATGTCAAGGTAAGGAGGCTTATTGGCCATGCAATGCTCCTCTGGAAAAATAAATTTGCAATTTATATCTTCAGAGAGGAAGAAGACTTGAACTCTAGTGCCTAAGTCATGTGGTAAGGCTCGTTAAAGGGTCGATATTGATTTTAGGATGGCTACTTGCATAGATGCACTAGAGTTCAAGTCCTCTTTCTTTCTGAAGAGACAATTTTCATATTTAATTTCCCAGAGGAGCACTGGGCAGTCTATAAATCCCCTTACCCTGATATGTCCACATGTCATTCTCAACCCCTTAGACCCTTGTGTGAAGCCCTGCAAAGTCAGCTGTCACAAATGTCTGTGAACTCTGATGATGTGAGAAGCCAGATCTTCAGCCATTTTTATATACACACTTGTAAGTGTAAGGGCCATTGTGAAGTCTGGTGGGTAGCAGCCCCACACAGGAGAACTACCAATCCAGCACATTGAGTGGTGCTGGAGATCAAGGAGGCCAGCCAGTGCCTTTGATGTGGTCGCTGTGAGGACTCCAGCAAAATCTGTGCAGCCGTGTGGAACATAGTGTCTAGCGCAGTTCAAGAATGTGCCCAACTGCCAGACGACATCAGTTAGGGATCAGACTAAAGATATCTTGATATAATCCTTTGTTGCCAGTGATATGAAGAGAGCTGAGGTACTTTCCTGTAAGCCTGAGGTGCCGTGGATGCCAAGGTCAAGGCTGAGAGGAGAAGTTTTAGTTCATGTATAGTGCTATATGCAGCGGGAGTGAGGAGAGCTGCTACACATTGCCAGAAAAGAGCTGGGGTCATCTCACTGTAAGAGGGTGACCGGAATGGTCATGCGCCTCTTCCCTCTTTATGCACATAATGTTATACTCTGTTTTATATATGAGCATGTGTTATGACCGACTGTCTGATGTGTCAGTTACATGGTCAGCATAGGATAGGTATAGATAGGGTGTTGGATTAGGACTAGGGTAGTGCAGAGGTGGGCACTATAGCTTAGAGAGGATGTAGTTATAAGTTAGGAAAGAGCAAAGGGGTTTAGGAGCTGCTCCAGTGTGGGAGGAGCAGGTTCAGTGTAAAACTAACGGACTTCCTGATTGCAGGCAGTTCTAGTGGGAGTTGGAGAGAGAGAGATGTGACAGAGCAGCAGTTGGAGGTCCAGGGGGCACCAGTAGCATGGTCTGTTCAGCAGCAGAGGAACTTCAGTCAGGAACTCTGAAATAGACTTTCCCTTAACGTTCGGGGCCTATGGTCCACAAGAGCCTGCAGAGAAGCTAGTCTCAAAAACTTTTCCAGAAGGGGAAGTTGGACGGGGAATAATACAGAGAGGACAGTACGGGACTCTCAGAACTGCGAGTGTCTCATAGGCCGAAAAGGTCGACTATGGAAGGGACAGCTCAGGACAAATGGACAGTGAATATCACTACGTGCGGTGCAATGGACGGTAAGCCAGGAAAAGTATGTAATCAATGCTGCATGCTGTATGAAGTTGAATTCAAACATTCAAGTAAAGTTCTTTTTTATAAAACGGAGTGGAAGTCCCCTAATGTGTGTGTGGCGGTTCCTGGAGTGGAAGAACCGAAGACAGCAGAGATCTGCAATCAAAATGTGAGTGTTACGCACCACCCGCAAAGCACAAGAGAATTGGGACATTTGTCTTTGTCATGGAGCCAGGGTGTGGAGACACAGCAGCCCCTCGCAGCAACTACCACCCTGAGCCCCTCACATCACCATGAGGAGCTGTTGGCTCAGTGTAATAAAAACTGTGGAGAGCTGTAATCAACATCATCATCATCTTTTCCTGTTGCACCTGAGGTCTGGACATTGCTTATTGCGATGGGCTGATCCAGCATCCCTTCAACAACTGTCCCCTTTTTATTCTGCTGAGGACGGCCCGCCAGCCAGCGAGACCACCATGACCGTTGACCGCCATTACGCCCCGGCTCAGAGGAGGCCGACCCAGACACTTGTTTCTTGCTTGTCACGGTTCATTAGGTGTTGCAATGCAATCCTATTCACCTGCATCACATTGTAATCTAACAGCTGCAGGGATCTTTGGCTGTGCGACATGTGTCTCAGCCAAAGTCGCTGTTTAGCCTTAACCTAATATAACAAACTCTACACAATCTGCCACTTTAAAGCATTACCGAAGGATGCAAAATATTCAGTCCCTTCATAACAAGAGTCTACAGTATTTAGTAGAGCACCTTTGGCTTTTATAACCTGTTATAAATGTGATGAATAGCCAGGCACCAGTTTCTGGCTTCATTCCTGAGAAATCTTATCCACGTGACGGTGATCACCACTGCATACTATTCCAGAACTTCTTCTGAAGCCAAGACTTGGCGACCATTGAGTTATATTTGGGATTGTTGTCCTGTTGCAAGGTTCAGTGATGCCCAACCTTCAGGTTCTTTACAGAAGGCATGATGTTTTCTCGTAGGATATTCTGGTTCTTGATTGAATCCATAGGCCTTCAATCAAAAATCCTGGCTAACACCTTTCTTAACACAGCCTTAAATCCTCCTTTGAGAAAGAGAGCTAAGTAACTGGAGACTGGTTGCTATAGATACACTACCTAATGACTAAAAATAGAGCAATGTAGTGGGAATAGAATGATTATAGAACAACATAACCATTTCAATTGTTTTAGGGAGTGTTACACGGGGCAGATAGGCTGCATTTTATGTCTGGATTTGCAGCCTGAAACTTTGCATGGAATTACATCCACTCACTGTGTAAAAATATGTCTAAAGTTCTGGCCATGCTGAAATTGACTTGTCATGCTTACTTTGAATGTGTAGCATCTCAATTTATGTTGCTGAACGGTTGTGAATTTGCTACAGATTTCTCTCATTGATTTTATTTAAGAAGTCAAAAATTGGAAAATAAAATTCCATTTGTGGTGAATTTTGATTTGGATTACTCCAACTATGCAGCAGAATTGGCAGCCACTAAAAAAAAATCACTTTTTTGCCAATATTAAAATAAAAAATAACATTATACTTATTGTTCTGCAAGCCTCCATGGCTGTCTTTCTGGTTCTCTGTCTGTCTCTATATAACCGGGCCTCTTTTGACATCTCTTGTCATATGACTATCACCCAAGAGCAACCATAGATACCAGCAAAGGACTAGGCAAGGGAATCCGAGAAGCACCAGGAAAGCTTTCAGTTTTTGGCCGAATTGTACCTGAACAGCAATTCCACCCTGTAACAACATGCATTTAGACTCTACATATATTTTCTTAGAAATTTAATTCTTGGTTCACTTTATAGAAATTGTCCAGTACTCTAACAAACCATTCTCAATCAATATGTTTCCACCTATATTCACCTCCTGTGATGGCCAGTTCTAGTAGTGTCAGCACTAGAGATGAGCGTTGTTCTACTCGAACTGTTCGCCAATCTCAAATTCGAGCTGTTTTGGGCGGTGTTCAAGCCGGTCGGCGAACACGAACAATTTGAGAAAAATTCGGCTGTTCGAGGTTATGTTCGATAACTGTTCGTGCACCAAAATCATAACTGGATTTTTTCTCAGTAATGATGAAAATTAATGTTAATACGCAGTTTGAGTGTACAGCGGGGCGGGGGGAGGGGCAGGGGATGGATCTCTGCAGGAACAATGAAGATCTCCATTTTTTTTCCTCTTTCCCGCATTTGCAGTGGGGAGGTGCAATCTGTCAGCCTATCAGCAGCGCACACACGGAGCGAAGTGCTTTTTTTCACACAAGCAAGGGCATGTGTGATTGGCAGTGTATGTCACATGTCCTTGCCCTATAAGACCAAGCCATTTTCCCCGTCGCCACCATTTTCTCACTGCTGCAGCTGCGTGTTAGACGGCACCGCTGTTGCTGTGTGCGCTATACCTTGTTAATTTCAAGCCAATTTTCGCACAAATATACAGATAGCTTGGGAGTAGGGAATAGTTGTGATTGCAGTCCTTTTAAGGACTAGGTTACAGCATTTCCTACGACTTTTATCAAGCAGGTCTGTGCTCTTAAATAGATAGATTGTGGGAGTAAAGACTAATTGTAATTGGAGTCCTTTTCAGGACTAGGTTACATCAGTTCCTATCAGTTTTTGCCAGGCAGGTCTGTGCCAGTGCTGTGCAAGTTTTTTTCACAGCATTTGGCTGAATCTAGCAAAGCTAATCCTTTTTGGCCTATTGCAGAGTGTGTTAGTCAGTGGAGTAGCCTATCTGTGTTGCAAGATATACCACCTGTGTATAGAATACCAATTTTTTTACTGCACCTAGTGAAGTAAAATCTTTTGGGCATAGCATCATTCTATTAGTCCATCTATACTGACCTCCATCAGGTTGCAAATTAAAAATATTTTTTTTCTGCATCTAGCTCTGAAAAAATATTTGGACTTCTAGCAGTGTGTGGGAATTGGTCTATTAGTCCATCTATACTGACCTCCATCAGGTTGCAAATTGAATAAAAAAATTTTCTGCATCTAGCTCTGAAAAAATATTTGGGCTTCTAGCGGTGTGTGGGACTTGGTCTATTAGTCCATCTATACTGACCTCCATCAGGTTGCAAATTAAAAATAATTTTTTTCTGCATCTAGCTCTGAAAAAATATTTGGGCTTCTAGCAGTGTGTGGGACTTGGTCTATTAGTCCATCTATACTGACCTCCATCAGGTTGCAAATTAAAAATAATTTTTTTCTTCATTTAGCTCTGAAAAAATATTTGGGCTTCTAGTAGTGTGTGGGACTTGTTCTATTAGTCCTTCTATACTGACCTCCAGCAGGTTGCAAATTGAATATAATTTTTTTCTGCATCTAGCTCTGAAAAAATATTTGGGCTTCTAGCGGTGTGTGGGACTTGGTCTATTAGTCCATCTATACTGACCTCCATCAGGTTGCAAATTAAAAATAATTTTTTTCTGCATCTAGCTCTGAAAAAATATTTGGGCTTCTAGCAGTGTGTGGGACTTGGTCTATTAGTCCATCTATACTGACCACCATCAGGTTGCAAATTAAAAATAATTTTTTTCTTCATTTAGCTCTGAAAAAATATTTGGGCTTCTAGCGGTGTGTGGGACTTGGTCTATTAGTCCATCTATACTGACCTCCATCAGGTTGCAAATTAAAAATAATTTTTTTCTGCATCTAGCTCTGAAAAAATATTTGGGCTTCTAGCAGTGTGTGGGACTTGGTCTATTAGTCCATCTATACTGACCTCCATCAGGTTGCAAATTAAAAATAATTTTTTTCTTCATTTAGCTCTGAAAAAATATTTGGGCTTCTAGCAGTGTGTGGGACTTGTTCTATTAGTCCTTCTATACTGACCTCCAGCAGGTTGCAAATTGAATATAATTTTTTTCTGCATCTAGCTCTGAAAAAATATTTGGGCTTCTAGCGGTGTGTGGGACTTGGTCTATTAGTCCATCTATACTGACCTCCATCAGGTTGCAAATTAAAAATAATTTTTTTCTGCATCTAGCTCTGAAAAAATATTTGGGCTTCTAGCAGTGTGTGGGACTTGGTCTATTAGTCCATCTATACTGACCTCCATCAGGTTGCAAATTGAATAAAAAAATTTTCTGCATCTAGCTCTGAAAAAATATTTGGGCTTCTAGCGGTGTGTGGGACTTGGTCTATTAGTCCATCTATACTGACCTCCATCAGGTTGCAAATTAAAAATAATTTTTTTCTGCATCTAACCCAGCCAATAGTTTTGGCCTAATACCACAGTTTGGCCACTCAGCTCTGCTCGGTTACCATCCATTGTTTTTTTGTGCAAACAACTCCAGAGTTGTGAATTAGTTAACCACCAAAATGAGTGGAAAAAGGCCTGCTGCTGGTGGAAAGGGGAATAGGTGTGTTGGGAAGGGGAAAAAAGGTTGTGTCCGTGGGGTAGGTGCAGAAGAAAGACCATCTTCCAGCCAAACTAAAATGTCTACTTCTTTTAGCGGACAATGTGATAAGATCCCTTTCTTACGGCCACGCCAATCGCTACAAATTCCAGATGAGGCACAAAAACAGCAGGTGCTTCAACGGATATCAAGTGCTCCTTTAAGTGGGCTCTCCTCCACATCAACTTCAACATCACAAATACTCCAGTCCTCAAAGGTGTCACCCAAATCGTACTTGCTTCCTCACAGCTCCCAAATCTCCAGCTGCCCGTCTGAGTATGAGGTAGAACAGATGGTTGAGTCTGCAGAGCTGTTTACTCATACTATAGCCTGGGAATCAGAGGTCGACTCCAGCGCTTCTGTGAATCCAGACGAGGAAATGATCTGCACTGATGCCCAGAATCTTTATGAGTCGGATCCAGGACCAGACGCAGAAGGTTCTGACCATAATGTAGACCCTCATTCCCAAACTGTAACTCCTGTTGGTGGAGACAATGAGGAAGACGATGATAAGACTCAAATACCTGATTGAAGCGACAACTTTAGTTTTTTGTCAGGGCAGGAACAGGTTGGCTCTGAGGACGACGGGTGTGATAACGCACAGGGTGATGATGATGAGGTCGGAGATCCCACTTACTGTCAACCCACAGTCAGCCAAGAGATGAGGTCAGCAGAGGAGGTGGAGGAAGATGCTAGTGACGACGAGGTCAGGTTGCGCCTTCCTGGACAGAGACGTAGTACTGGAAGCACGTCAACAACTGCATCCTCAAACACAACTCTGCCTCTCACCACAAGTCGTGGTGGCTCTTCAGGTCGCATGGGTGCTAAGCCTTGCATAGCCTGGGCATTTTTTCAGATCGATAAAGATGACCCAACTCGTGTTATCTGTAACATTTGTCAGCAAAAGCTAAGTAGAGGCCAAAAATACATAGTTTGAGTACTTCATGCATGAACCGGCACATGGACATGAAGCATAAGTTGCAGTGGGAAGCTCAGTGTGCTACAATGCGGCCTAGCCGGCCGGGCCAACCACCGTCTGCCATATCTTGTGCATCCGTGGCCTCTTCATCCTCTGTGACTGGGGGGACAGCAGTCACACCTGTTTTGGGGCGCAGACCTGCCACCTCTTTACCCGCAACAGCCAGCGTGATTGGCAGGTCATCATTTTCTTTGGAGGTGGTAACACCAGCTGGTCTTGAGCGCTGTCCGACATCGATAGCACCACCTTTGGATCAAGGCAACCTAACATGTCCGCCTGCATCTTCCTCACAGACCGGCAGTTTGCCGGGGACACCCTTATCAACCCCGTCTAAGCACAATAGCAAGCCCTCGGTCCCTCAGATGTGGACAAGTAAAAGACCATTTCCTCCTAGCCATGAGAAAGCTAAGAGGTTGAATTTCACCATCTGCAAGCTCTTGGCTACAGAAATGCTGCCTTTCCGCCTGGTGGACACAGAGGATTTTCGAGACCTTATGTCCGTCGCAGTGCCCCAGTACCAGATGCCCAGTCGGCACTACTTCTCAAAGAAAGGTGTGCCTGCGCTCCACCAGCATGTCGCACACAACATCACCGCTTCTTTGAGAAACTCTGTGTGTGACAGGGTGCATTTCACCACAGACACTTGGACGAGTAGGCATGGACAGGGGCGTTACATGTCGCTGACTGGGCACTGGGTAACTATGGTGACAGCAGGACAAGGGGCTGCTGTCCAAGTCTTGCCGTCCCCACGAGTTGTGCGTCAATCCTCTTTATGTCAAAGTTCCTCCACTGCTTCTGCCTCCTCAACCTCCTCTCGGTCTTCCACCTGCACCCAAAGCCTGTCTGGTCATGCCACAAGCTTTCTAACTGCGCAGAAGGGATCCTGCACACCTCCTTACTATGCTGGCAGTAGGGCTCAACGTCATCAGGCGGTTTTTACATTGAAATGTCTGGGAAATGTGAGTCACACAGCTGAGGAGTTGTGGTCAGCTCTGGAGAACCAATTTCATGAATGGTTGTCTCCACTGGACCTGAAACCAGGGAAGGCCGTGTGCGACAATGCTGCAAACCTGGGTGCGGCCCTTCGCCGGGGCAATGTCACACACGTGCCTTGTATGGCTCACGTGTTGAACCTGGTTGTCCAGCAATTTTTAGCCCACTATCCCAGACTAGATGGCCTTCTGCAGAGGGCACGGTCGCTGTGTGCTCACTTCCGCCGTTCGCATCCCGCAGCTCAGCGACTTACATCTCTACAGAAGTCGTTGGGCCTGCCACTTCACCGGCTAAAATGCGATGTGCCTACCCGGTGGAATTCAACTCTGCACATGTTGCAGCGACTGTGGCAGCACCGACAAGCCCTGGTGCAATACGTTCTGACGTATAGCCTGGGCCAACGAGATTCAGAGGTGGGGCAAATCACGCTGGAGGAGTGGTCTCAGATCAGGGACCTATGCACCCTTCTGCACAGTTTTGAAATGGCGACGAAGATGTTTAGTGCTGACGATGCCATTATCAGCATGACTATTCCGGTGATTTACATGCTGGAGCACATGTTAAACAGAATTCGGAGTCAGGTGGTGGCACAAGAGGAGGTGGAGGAAGTAGAGGAGGAGGAGTTGTATGCGGAAGGGCTAACATCTGCAAGGTCCAGACGGTCGGCAGCACCAAGGCGGCAGGCATGTGAGGGTGGGGGAGATGATTTTACCAGGGCGCATGGTAGCAGCCAAACTAGTGAGGAAGGTGCAGGAGCCCAGGAAGAAGTGGAGGACGAACTGATGGAAGACTCATCAGATGAGGGAGACCTTGATCACATTTCTGTTGTGCGAGGTTGGGGGGAGAGGACAGAGGAAGGAAGCATGATTGTTACCTCGCCACCAACACAACAGGGACTTGGTGCTCCTGGATGCGCAACACACATGAGTGCCTTCTTGCTGCACTACCTGCAACATGACCCTCGAATTGTGAGAATTAGAAATAATCCTGACTACTGGGTTGCCACACTGTTAGATCCCCGGTACAAAAGTAAATTTGCAGAAATTATTCCTGCCATAGAAAGGGATGCACGCATGCAGGAGTATCAGCAGAGACTGTTGCAGAATCTTACATGTGCTTTTCCACA
The DNA here is from genome assembly GCF_046119375.1 of Phyllobates terribilis. Lineage (NCBI taxonomy): Eukaryota > Metazoa > Chordata > Amphibia > Anura > Dendrobatidae > Phyllobates > Phyllobates terribilis. The sequence continues at coordinate 52,247,966 of NW_027362773.1, forward strand.
AAATACCAGTGGTGCACGTAGTGAATCTCACAGTTCCAACTTGCCAACCGTGGGACCGTCAAGTGTTCAGCACTCAAACCGTAACAGAACCACAGTATCTGCTGGTAACATCAATTTTGCGGAATCATTTCACCACTTTTTTAGCCCATCCTTTGCAAGGCCACAGGAGACAAGAAGTCTGACACATAGTCAACGCCTAGAGACGATGGTACAGGAGTATCTCCAAGTAAACATTGAAGCCACGACTGTGTCACTGGACCCTTGCTCTTTTTGGGCTTCCAATCTGGATAAATGGCCGGAGCTAGCCACTTACGCCTTGGAGATCTTGTCATGCCCCGCAGCCAGCGTTCTGTCTGAACGTGTGTTCAGCGCTGCTGGTGGTGTGCTGACAGATAAGCGCACGCGGCTCTCCACTGATAATGTAGACAGACTCACGTTCATAAAGATGAACAAATCATGGATCCGAAACGACTTTTCTACCCCTGTGTCATCCTGGGGAGAGTAAAAGCTTGATGATTGGTTAAAATCACCCTACCAACCGTTTTAAGCTTTCAAATTGCTAATCATGTTTATCTGTATCTTGACTGGAAAATAATTTGGGCTTTGTAGCAGTGTGCAGCACTGATCCTATTAGGCCATCTATAATAAGCTTCACCAGATTTAAAATTAAAAATAATTTTTAGCTGCATCTAGCCCGGAAAATAATTTTGGGGCTCCGAGATGCGCAAGACACATAAGTGCCTTCTTGCTGCACTACCTGCAGCATGACCCTCATATTGTCAGAATTCGAAGTAATCATGACTACTGGGTTGCCACACTCTTAGATCCCCCAAACTTTTCGATCAACCTTTTCATTTTAATAAAGACCAAAAAAATGGTCATTTTTGAAATTATAAGCATTAGCAGGTTGTTAGAAACTGAAATCAAACAGTTTTCAACTCAAAACTTTATTCTAGGTGATGTTACATTTTCACATAGGACCCCTTGTTCGAAAGGAGCTTCTGAACTCTCTCGTCCATTGAATTTGTCAGGTTTTGGATGGTTTCTGCTTCAATTGTTTTGCATGAGGACAGAATACCCTCCCAGAGCTGTTGCTTAGATGTGAACTGCCTCCCGCCATCATAGACACTCCTTTTAATGATGCTCCAAAGGTTCTGAATGGGGTAGAGGTCAGGGGAGCATGGGGGTCACACCATAAGTTTGTCCCCTTTAATGCCCATATCAGCCAGAGATGCAGATGTTTTATGTGCAGCATGAGATGGTGCATTATCATGCAGAAAAATGATCTTGCTGTGAAATACACGGTTCTTCTTCTTGAACCATGGCAGGAAGTGCTGTTTGAGAAAATCCACATACATTATGGAGTTCATCTTTAGCGCCTTCAGGGATCCTAAAGGGGCCGACAATCTCTCTCCCCATGATTCCAGCCCAAAACATTACTCCACCTCCTCCTTGTTGGCGCTGTAGCCGTGTTTGCGTGGGGTGTCCATCAACCAGCCATCCTCCACTCCATTCATCTGGACCATCGAGCGCTGCACGGCACTCATCCGTGAACAAAACAGTTTTGAAATCAGTCTTCATGTAATGTTTGGCCCACTGGAGCCGTTTCTGCTTGTGTGAAGTGGATAGAGGAGGTCGACAGGATGGCGTATGCACAGCTGCAAACCTCTGAAGGACCCTGCATCTTGTTGTTCGGGGGACGTTGGAGGCACAAGCAGCTTCAAAAACTTGTCTGCTGCTATGACAAGGCTTTTTTGCCGCTGCTCTTTCAACCTGACGTAATTGCCTGTAGGAAAGAGTCCTCAATTTGCCCTTATCAGCACGCACACGTGTGTACTGTGAATCAGCTACATACTTCTTGATTGCCAAGACACTTCATCCTGATCATCGCACAATGTTGATTGTAGTCATGCCTTGACCTAAACACTCCACAATTTGTTGCTTCTCAGCAGCCGACACATCCTTTTTCTTTCCCATTTTGGCAGAAAATGTAGGCTGCTTAATAATGTTAGAGAGCCTTCTTAAGTAGTCTTGCCTTTCATTGGACACACCTGCCAAACTAATTAGCACAGGTGTCTGCAATTGCTTACAGTGATATAAAGAGCCCTGACACACATCACCATCAATGAGTTTAACTGACAAACAAACAAATTCTTCCCTTATCACTCCTAAACACTTTTTGCATAATAATTTGGAACGCGGTGTACATGTGCTTTTCCACAAAACACCAGTGGTTCACGTAGTGAATCTTACAGTTCTAACTTGCCAACCGTGGTCTGTATGGAATTGTTCAATAAAGGGCCCAAAATTAAGATAACATAGATGGGAGAGGTCTCTATGAATAGGAATTCCTAAGTATTTGATACCCTGTGAGGGCCAGGCAAAGGGAAAGTTGGACTGGATGGAATCCTATATGGATTTAGGGAGGGAGACATCGAGGGCCTCAGACTTCGCTGCATTGATTTTAAAATTTTACCATGTAACAAAGTGATCTATTTCAGCCATAACAGCAGGGATGGATATATGTGATTGAGTGATATATACTAGGACATCATCAGCAAATAGAGAGCACTTGTACTCGGTGCCTCCCACCTCAATCCACCTAATATTGGGGTTATGGCGAATTGATGAGAGCAGGTGCTCCGTCACTAGGATGTATAAGAGAGGGGACAGAGGACATCCCTGCCTTGTCCCATTGGTGATTGTGAAAGGTGATGAAAATGTTCTGACGCACCCCCTGGGCCTTGGGACACCCGGAGCCGGACCCTTTTTGGTGGATGCTGGTGGTTGTAGTCTTCGTGGCGGCGATCCGGTTCCGTGGCTCAGGGCGGTCAAACCAGTGGCGGAACTATTTATGTGGTTTTGATGTTTAAATGTCCGACTACGCCACCCGTGGATTGCGGTCAGAGTGAACCGCCGCTACAGGGCAGACCGCTAAGGCTGGTGTTGTGGGTGCAGCAGAGCGTAGCATAACTCCCCACGGGAGGAGTATAGCCTCAGGGCAGTGTATGCGGAGGATGGGGGTGATGGTGCAGGGCAGCAGCAGTAACGACACGGAGTCAGTGATGCAGTTCAGGGCCTTTACTCACAGTTCTTATTATCCAGACCACGTCTGCAGGTAACGGCTGCCCACGTCGTACTGTGCTCACCAGGTGAGGGGCTCAGACAACTCCCAGATAACTTTGGAGCGCTTCACAGGACCCCCTTTGTGTGTCCTTTGTCTGGCCTTTCTTACCAACACTTCTGTCCGGCTGCCTCGGGCCTCCTCTTGATAAACTTGGCGCCAGTTTCCCTGACCCTATGTGGTGCCTTCCTAGCGGGTGGAGCAAGGGGCTGCGCCACATAAAATGTCAGAGCCTCCGGTTTCTAGCTGAGGGTCGTTTCCTGCCTCCACTAGTTCGGGGACCGGTCTCCCCCTTTGGCCTGACCCCTCCACGCAGGTGGATTCGGGCGTGCGGTGGCGACTCGCCCGTCCGCACCCCTGGGATCCCTTCATTCCTCGTTCCTGGAGCCTTCTCCGCTCCTCTTCCTTCCTTCTCCCTCTTGCAGGCCTGGGCCTCTGTTACTAGGCCCGCCTCCGGAGCAGAGCTCATGCAGAGCCCCTGCTCCCTGCCACTTCTGCTCAGACTTCTCTGCACTGAACTAAGATGGTGCCCACCTTTTATACTCCCTTCTCAATGCACCCAGGAACTGCTTCCTCCCTGCTCCTGCACTGCAGGGTTCCCCTTCCTCAGTGTTCCCTCCCCCCACTCCAGCCAGGGACAGGGACTGTCGTGCCCATCTCAGGGGCATATTGGTCGCCCTGCCCCACGGCAATGTGGTGTAATGCATGCAGGTGTCGGGTCCTGATCCACACTCCATCATTATCTGAGAGTGAGATATCACACCTCTGGGTGAGGTGCAATACGTCTGTAGCAACCGAGCCCTCGGTGCTACAGTTCCATTTATCTTCAGCCTAGGTGACGTATTGTGATACAGGGCCGTGATTTTGGCTATAAAAGGGTCCCCTAGACCCCTACCCCAAGCTTTTTAAGAGAATCATATATGGCGTGCCAGGAGACTCTATGGAATGCTTTCTCAGCATCCAACGAGAGTATCTACTTACAAATTTTTAACTGCATCTAGCCCAGGAAATACTTTGTGCCTAGTAGCAGTGTCTGCTAGTCAGCGGATTATCCCGGCTGTTAAGCAAGCTACACCACCTGTAGTTTGGACACTTAATTTTTTCAAAGGAAATGCTTCGGGACCACGGGATACTCAGTGAAGAGCATCAGGAGGCACCCCAAGGCATAGGGGCTGGGACTGGCACTAGGATGCCTTGCGGTGGACAGCCGAGCTCGATCCTTATAAAAGCTTTTTAACTGCAGCAGCTTTAGTGGACGATACTGGAGCTGGAATTACGTGGCTGCTGGCATGAGACTTGCCCTCCAATAGATCCTTGTAAATGGATTTAAAGTGTATTCATTCAAATTAGAGGGACAATTTAAATTAAAAAGCTTAGAGCTGCCTCCACCACAGGGGGGCTCTCTCGACCCACCAGCGGACAGGCACCAGTATTGGGAGAGGGGGGCTGGCCGTCAGGGTTCACCGCGGCTCTGGCACAAACCCGGCGACACGGAGGTGGCACGGGCAGGAGCGGACTGGCCGTCTCGGCTTCTCACTTTTTGGATTTTAGAAGGGCATGACATGCCTATATCTGTGTCTCCCCCTCCTTTTACTCCTCCACCTCTTTTCTTTTCGCATGACTATATGTACTTGTCACTTTTCCATGTGTTAGTTGTGTCTTCTGAGCAGTTTGTCAGCTTTTGGACACCTTTGAAGGTGTTTTCTATGTGTTTCTATGTGTTTTTGTTTGCCTGCCATTGGTTTTAACGGTGTTCGAAGGTGTTCGACGAACAGTTCGACGAACAGTTCGGCGAACACACGGGTGTTCGACGAACCGAACCGAACTCGAACACTACGGGGGTGGCTCAACACTAGTCAGCACTGACTCTCTCAGGGCCTATGTGATATCATGTCATGTTATCCCTGTGGTCAATCAGCAACCCTGTCACTCTTCCCTCCTTCAGGCGTAAATGACATCTAGAGGAAGTGAGAGCTGCAGCAGCTCTCTCACTTCTTCTGAATGTCTGATTAGTCTAAAGGAGGGGATGTTGATTGGCTGCAGGGCTTGCTTAATATAATAATGTCATGCTAGCCCCGGGAGAGCCAGTGCTGACACTGCTAGAATGGCATCGACACTTGAGGTGAGTGTAGGTGTTATTATTTTACTTGGTGGAAATATACAGTAGTGAATCAAAAGTGGTTGTTCGAGTAGGGGCTAACCCCTTTAAGAAAAAACTACACTTGTATATACTTATGTACTTTTGTAGTGTGGAAGCTTGGATTTTGTACATTATAGTCAGCCATCCTTGTTCTGGATTTTGGGGTGCAAAGCAAAGTGTCTGAGGCCCACATGACTCGCGAATAATGCAAAAATCAGTAACAGGGTCGCTCACCTAACATGTCTCATGGCCACTACTGGTTTGAACCTTGGAGGCAAAAAATCTCCTTCAGTCTGTGTCTGGGTTTTCACAGTTACCTCTGCAGTCACTTTGTGACATTATTTATGTCAGGAGACCAGTGGAGGAGAAAGAAACTAGTGCGGAGGAACAGCACCAGTGCTTAATTCCCCAACATGGGGCCATACACACTAAAGTTTAAATCACTGGAAAATCACATGGAATTTACATGGAAATTTAGGCAACAGAAGGGGAGGTGATCAAATCTTCTCAATCGAAAGCCCATAACTTTGGAATGTATACATTCTATTTGTACTATGCTAACGTCAATTTTTCCAAGTAAAATAAAAAAAATATTTCTGTGTTAGCAATTTAATCTTCATCAACCTCCACATTCATATAATATACTTTCAAGACAGAAACAAAATGGGTCATTAATATCAACTAGAATGTAGTTTCAAGGATTTTTGAGATTTTTTTTCTTTCACACAAATACACTCATCAACATTTAAAATGCTACACCAATAAAGAAAGCTTTGAAATTCTGGAAATCGCCTGATTGATATGTAACACATTGCGGGGCAGTAGCTGCAGGTAAGGTACTCGTCTTCTCCTATCACGCCCCGGCGCGCAACATGAAAGAGTGGGTCCTGGTGTTAGTGTTGTGTGAGCCACACACCCATGCAGGTTGCCTTTAGCCGATGGTGTTGGTTGCCAGGACCACAAATTCCACAGATTAATAAATGAGACTTCCGTTCAAACATGAGGACTTTACTAAACTTGATAAGGGTTATATACAAACGATAGCGGGTACATAGTCTTAAGCATGTTTCCTTCACAGTAAGAAGCCTTTTCATTTCCACTGTATGATCCCTCTGTAGGTTACTCCAGGGCTCTGCAGCTTATCTGTTTCATCTCTACACAGTCCTGATCAGTGAGATTCTTTCTACTCACTCAACGGTTCCGCATCCTATCAGTATGGACGCCCTGGATCTACTGCTTAGGACCCCAACTAGTCCCATGCTCTCAGTCGTCTTTAGGTCTGTTACGTTTGGCACTAGCAAAACATCGGGTTTTTTGTGACTTGGCGTCTTATCTGATAACGCCTTCTGGAAGTCTCTCAGTTTTGACAGTAACTCTCTTTAGGATCTCGCTATTCCTCACTCTAGTCTCTTCTAGCTGTGGATCATCCCTTGGCAGCACTGCACACTTGTTACTCTCCAAACTCTATCTAACTCTATCCAGGAAGCACAGTCCTGTCCCTATCACTAAGCCGTCCCCATGTGGTCTAGTCTAAACGACGTGCCCCCTGGGCCGTGGAGTACTCGGCAGCCGGGTCTATGGTTGCCGGTATAGGGGAGATCACGGTGGCTGGCCCGGTCCGTGACCCAGGGTGGTCAGTAAAAAGGGGAATATTTAGGGGATTTGGAAAGTTTGTGACGCCACCTGTGGAATGTGGCTAAGGGGCGCCGCCGCTGCGGAGCAGTCCTCTGGAGCTGGTGTTACGGCAGCAGGGATGGTGTGGCTCTCCACTGGTAGAGCTAGCTTCAGGGCAGCGTGGAGTGTAATGGATGGTGGTGCAAGTGAGAGATGGTAGGACGGTCCTGGAGGAAAGACGGACACTCACACGGAGGTAAGCTTCAGTACCTTTACTGGTGATGTTGCAGGCACGGTCCAGGGTACTCCAGGCGAAGGGCGCACTTTTGGACTCTCCCCAGTAAGCGGGTATAGCGCCTCCTGATCCGTTTCTTTATTCTCTAAGCTTCTGACCTTCCTGGAGCTAGGCCTAGCTTGGTTACTGTCTCTCTTTGCACCTGCTGACCTGGTGGTAGGGCCTTCTCTTTGGAGATCACTCTCCCTGGATGCTGGGGCCTCCGTGACTCCTAGCCCTTGTACTGTAGTCAGCGTTTGGTGAACCAGGGACCTGTAGTCCTCCAGGGGTTCCGGTGGTTCCTACTGGGTGTAAAGGGTCCCTGTAGGCGCGGACCCAGTATCCGGTATATATATTGGGGTGAGCCTGGAATGCTCCTCTTCCCCCTCGCTACTTCCTCCTTCTCCTCTCGCCTTCTGCCCACTCAAGGCCCTCACTAGGCCTTCACACGTGCTGTAGGCCTTGGCTCGCCTAAGCACAGCAGCGAGCGTGATGCTCTCTTCACTGCTCTCTGAGCGTCAGCACGCTCTCTGCTCAACCCTGAGCTGTGTTCCTCTCTGTCTCTGAACACTAATCTGAGCTGCCTGGCTCCACCCTCCCTATATATATCCCTAATGGGCTCCCTCTGCTGGTCTGAGGTGGTAGGGTGGAGGTGTGTGAATGTGTGAGTGCCTCTTGTGGAGAAGTCCATCCATGCACCCTACTGGGTTCTGTGGCACCAATGCGCAGCAGGGCGCCACATAAACACTTAACTAATTTTGACCCTGTTGTCTGTTTCTGGGCAGAACTTCCTTACACTACACACTATACTAACAATATTTATATTATACCTTTGTCTATCACATTCTGCATTACTATACATTATGCATATTACTCTTCAACACTTACCACACTCTATGTCGTAATACATCACACCTGAACATATCACATGACACATAATATTTATAAGAAGCACAACACTATTCTCATAATGCGATTTGTGTCTTCAGGGATAGGAAGCCGAAAGTTCAGTCCACGGCCCTTACAGATAGACATGTTACTGATATGAAAATGATGAAAAAATAGAAACAAACCTTTCAAAGCATCTTGATTTATTCAATATCGAGTATCAGCGCCACATGCAGAAGTCACAGCACTTGCATGTTTTGGCTGCTATCAGAAAGGTTATTAATAGGAATGATCAGCCACACTGAATACACAAGGGCAAATCATCAAGATCCACTACTGGCAGCTCTCTGCATTTTCTCTCCAACAACATCACAGGTACACTTGATGGGAGACAAGTACAGAGAAGCAGCAGATCATAGTAACAAGTTTAGACTATGCAGGCTGCTCACAGTGACAGCATGCATGGTTGTCGTGCTGAAAAATGGCTCTTGAGGCATTTTGGAGAAATGGCCATACCATTGGTTTCACGACCAAATCAATGTAATGTTTAGCAGTTAGAGAACCTGGAATGAAAACTAGAGGGGTTTGACTACCAAACATCATAGCGTCTCTCAACAAAATCCCAGGAGTGGGACCAGTATGATGTTCACTTGTGAAGGCCTCTTCATTGTGTTATCCAAGTGGTCTCCAGACAAATCTCAAGCCAGCATTATATCCAGGACTTATTGCTGAAGAGGATGGACCTCTATTTCAACCTCTATTGTCATTTTGCCTGGCACCATAATAGCTTTTGAGAGCAGTAGCAGGAGTTCAATAGATCACCTATAGCTGTACATCTGGCTCATAGTCCAGTGTAGTGCAAACACCTTCCGATGGTTTGTGTAGACACCGTTTGATACATTAGGTGTGTTAAGTGATGTCCAATTTCACTTGCAGCACAAAATGATCAATCATGGAACCAGTGGTACAGCCAATTCTCCAAAGGGTTCAAAGAGCTGTTTTTCAACATGACAACAATAGGCCGCATTTTACTTTCCCTACTATGAGCAGCCTGCATGGTCTAAACATAATACCATGGCCTGCAGAGTCTCAGGACTTGTCATCCATATCTGGGACGCTATTGCTTTGCAATTGCAAAGGATGCTGCCAGCAGCAGTTCTTGATAATTTGTCCAAGTGCATTCAAAATCCTCAGGCAGCCATTAATAACCTCTTTGATCACATGCCATGTAGTCTAAGTGTGAGCAGATTTCTGTGTGTGGCTCTCATACTTAATAGTGGATAAATGAAAGGGTTTTAAATATTTTGTTTAAGTTTTTTCATTATTTGCATATCAGTAGCATGTCTATCCATCTTGTGATTTCCTTTTGGTGTTAGAATTTTAATATAGGGATTCACCAGGAAAGAGACATTTCTTTTGTATTCTTGCATTTACTGTAGTGAAAATGACTTCATAAGCTTTAGTAAGTGCTCTTTCACTGTACAGATTCTTAAAGGGGTTCTCCATTTTCAGAAAACCCCTGCCCAAGGTGAAGTTTGTTTTAAAACTCCTCTTCTTCAACACAGAAGAAGTTTGGTTGTGATGCATTCCTATAGCCCTATTCTTTGAATAAAACAATTTTCACTTAGAACAAAATTAATATTTTACTTAGCATTGACCAGGGCTGCAAGAGTTGTTTTTATGGCTCACAGCCTGATTGACCTTTTCAGTACTATTTCATGTATTATTATATCATTTTTGGAGACAATCTAAGTTTCTACAACTTTGTGCTAAATAATTCATTTCAGAACAAAATGGTCTGGGCTCCCATGATTTTGGATTAAAATCCTTGTAAGTATGCTAATACAGATCATTAAGGAACACTTGAAAAAAAAAAGATGTTCTAAGGGGCAATTTTTCTCACTGGAAGGGTGCCAAACTGGCATCAAGAGAAATATAGGCGAGGGTTAATATTGATTAGGAATGCTGCCTCCAAATTTATATATTTATTTCTCTCAATATTACTGTTTCTCTGCAACAGAGCAACAGCTTCGATAATAATAGCCAACATTCTGTATAAAACAGTACATTAGTCACATTTTTCCATAATGCTAATAGTTTCCTATAAATGCAGGTTCCGAGAGAATCGGGCTGATTATGCAATTCACACTCTGATCAAACTCTGACTAAGCTCTGTCCAAAGCATTGTGTGATCTGATTTTTTAGAATGAGGAGAAGGTGGAAAAAAAATCCCCATCTTCTCCTTTCTGTAAGTCCGTGAAAATGGGACTGCATTCAGATGTCATCCGAGTGCAATCTGATTTTTTCCATGGACTCATTGACTTGCATGGCCGAGTGTGATACTATAATCAGATCCAACTCCGGCATTCTGCAATGTTTTTCCTCGGACAGCTCTGTCCAAGGAAAAAAAATGGATATGCACACTGCTCCATAAAATAACATTGGTCCGGATGCGATCCAATGTTTTCTCTGTTTGCATTTGTAACAAAAATACGGTCTTCTGCAAAAGCGCTAACAGTGATAGTCCTTCTGTTAGGAGGGCGGTTGCAGACAACTTTATTTAATGTAACGCAACCGACCCTAGGGTCCGCGATGCAGCCTAGAGGACTGCTGCCGAACACTTCCCGGGTGGAAAGGCAACGACAACTTAAATGTTAAACCATTCCGTGTTACTTCACACAGGAATGGGTAAAGCAGTACGCTCTATCACTGTTAACTGCACGGAGGGAGAGCGACCGGCGACGCACCTAACAACAATCTTAGCCCTCCGTGTTAAAGCACACGGAAGGGTAAGACGGTTCGCACGATCTCCAAGAACCACAGGGAGACGTGCGACCGTGGGAACAGCAGTAGCCCTGTCTTTGATACAGGCGCTACGCTATGGGGATTGGCGCTAAAGCGGTTCGCACAATCTCCAAGAACCGCAGGGAGACGTGTGACCGGACTAGGAGAAGTAGCCCTGTCTACGATACAGGCGCTACGCTATAGGAGATGGGGCTAGCGTGCGGGTGTGATTCCCGCCGGGTATTCGAGCACTCAGCCGGCGTGCCACCGGACTGAGCAAACCCGCTCTATATAGCTCACAGGCGGCTAGGGGTGTAAGGCGAACCCCCTTAGTTAGAGCCAGTCAGCAAGGCGAAGCTACCTGCCTACTTTTTCTACCTGCCTAGCTAAAGCTATGGCTCTTCGTGGAGCCCAATAGAAAGCGTGCACACCACATACAGCCAGCTCAAATGATCTGAGCGCACCGCCATGTTTGTGGGCGGGCCTTTTAAAGATTAAGCCCTGCCCCACTGTCGCACCATTGGTGTCGACACTCGTGACCAATCAGGCGGTGCCAGGTCACCGGATCAGCTGGTTCCAGAACCACCAATCACGGTCCGCCATGTCACGGACATGCTCAGTGCGGCGCATCTCAGAGTTAGATTCCACAAGCCCTGTCTGCCTCTGCAACCCAGGCTTAACATTGCTAGGCACAACTACCTGTGAGACAAACAGTGTTTGTGGACCAGCTAGGTGTTGGGGCTGATGGTGATGCTGAGCAGCATCAGCTGTGGCTTGACTGAAATGGGAGACCACAGAAGGTCCTGGACCCATTTCAAATCCAGCACTAGACTAATGCCTTCAATGTAAATTCTGCTGTTACATACATAGATATGGCTGCATTTCTAATCCTGAATTCCCATTTAAATTTTCCACAAAACCTCTACACCTTTGAGGTCCATTTCACAGGACAATGCCAAACATTAGAAATATTGGCCTGTGTTCAGTATCTGTACAGCTATACCCCTCTAAATAAAAATCATACGTTTTTGTGGCGCCCATGCGGGTTCAGTCACCACAGAGGTCCTGGATCTCACCCAGAGGTGTGGAACCTCACTCTCAGGTAAGGAGGAAGTATTACCTGGGACCCACCCACCTGCATCCAACACTACACCACTCCAGACCAGCAGGAGGGGCAAGATGCACAAATCCACTGCTGAGCCCTGTCCCTGGTTGGAAGGGGGGATGACCAAGAGAGGGGGAACCATGTAGTGGGTGTGTGTGGAGGAAGTAGCTCAGGGGAGCACAGTCAGTAGGAGTATAAGAAGAAGAGTAACCATCTAGAAGGGTTGAGTCCTGCTCAGGAGAGCAGTGTAGGAGGTCCAGGCTCCTGGCTCCAGTGCTTGGAGGAGTAGTTGAGAGGAGAGTGGGCCTAGTCTGAGAGGCCCAGGAAAGAGAGAGTGAGAGAGGATGGAAGCAGAGGAAAGGCTCTAGAGACAGAGGGGATCCCAGGGGCACGGGGAGTGCAGGAATCTACTCGTGCGCCCGAATCAACACAGAGGGGACCCGCCCCTAAACTAGTGGAGAACAACCAGGCTCAGCTAGATAACCGGAGGCTGCTGTGCTTGCAAGGTGCAGCGGCCAACCACCACAATTACATCACCGAAAAGGGGGCAACAGTGGGTCCAGGGGACTGCACGTCGCCCGGCAAGATCCGAGGCTACTGACTTGGGACACTGATTGTGAGGCGCAGGGCAGGAGGGTGAGAGCCAGCACAGAGAAAACGATCGAGAAAGGAACATAGAATGGGGTCCCGTTTGAGTACTCCTGAAATACTTGAGAGCTGCTGAACCCCTTCCTTGGTGAACACAGGACGACGTGGGCTGTTATAATCCAGAAAGTGTAACCTGAGGAACTTAACAAGTGTGAGTAAAACCTGAAGACTGCACCCCACTGTGTCCTTGAATAATTGCTGCGCCATCACCAGCCCTGCACTACACAGCACCAACAACATCTACCTCATAACATCATCTTACACTGCCCTGGAGCTAAGCTCTGCCTGTGGAGAGCTGAACCAACTCTGCTGCATCACCATCATCACCATTAGCTCCAGAGGATCTGCACCGCATCGGCGGCTCCATATAGCCGCATACTACAGGTGGCGTCACGAACATTATATCTAAAAACTTTATTTCCCTTTACTTTTCCCCTTTTATTGATCGCCCTGGGTCACGGACCGGGTCACTGCAACCATGACATTCCCCAGCACCGACCGGCCCAGCTGCCGAGTACCCCACGGCCCAGGGGGCGCGTCATACTTTCATCCCTTGACAGCATGCAGAGATTTTTTAAAAGGAAGATTATTATAATAATAATAATATTACAACGTCATTTATTCCATGGTGCTTTACATGTGAAAAGGGGTATACATAATAAAAAACAAGTACAATAATCTTAAACAATACAAGTCACCGACTGGTACAGGAGGAAAGAGGACCCTGCCCGTGAGGGCTCACAGTCTACAATGGATGGGTGATCTACAAGGGATACAGTAGGAGAGGGTAGAGCGGGTCGTGCAGCGGTATGGTGGAATGAGGGTTACTGTAGGTTGTATGTTTTGTCGGAAGAGGTAGGTCTACAGGTTCCTTTTGATGGTTTCCATGGTAGTTGAGAGTCTGATGTGTTGGGGTAGAGAGTTACAAAGTAGGGGGGATGCACGGGAGAAATCTTGTATGCGATTGTGGGAAGAGGAGATATGAGGGGAGTAGAGAAGGAGATCTTGTGAGGATCGGTGGTTGTGTGCAGGTAAGTACTGGGAGACTAGGTGACAAATGTATGGAGGAAACAGGTTGTGGATGGCTTTGCATGCCATGGTTAGGGTTTTGAACTGGAGTCTCTGGGCAATGGGGAGCCAGTGAAGAGATTGACAGAGAGGAGAGGCCAGGGAATAGCGGGAGTACAGGTGGATTAGTTGGTCAGCAGAGTTTAGGATTGATTGGATGGGCACAAGGGTGTTGGAAGGGAGGCTACAGAGCAGGAGGTTGCAGCAGTCGAGGCGGGAGATGATGAGGGGGTGGACTAGGGTTTTTGCAGATTCTTGATTAAAGAATGTATGGATCCGGTAAATATTTTTGAGCTTGAGTCGGCAGGAAGTGGAAAGGGCTTGGATATGTGGTTTGAAGGAGAGATCAGAGTCCAGGGTTACTCCGAGGCATTGAGCTTGCGGGACTGGGGAGAGTGAGCAGCCATTTACTTTAATTGATAGGTCCATTGGGGGCGTTGAGTGAGATTTGGGAAAGAAGATGAATTTGGTTTCATCCATGTTAAGTTTTAGAAATCTAGCAGAGAAGAAGGATGAAATAGCAGACACACATTGTGGGAATCTGGTTAGTAAGGAGGTGATATCAAGGCCAGAGAGGTAGATCTGTGTGTCATCAGCATAGAGGTGATACTGAAAACCGTGGGACTCTATTAGCTATTCCAGGCTGAAGGTGTAAATAGAGAATAGCAGGGGTCCTAGAACTGAGCTTTGGGCGACACCGACAGATAGGGGGTAATTGGAGGAGGTGGTGTGTTAGTGTGAGACACTGAATGTTAAGTATGACAAGATCCAAGATAGGGCCAAATCTGTGATGGCAAGAGATGAGAGAATCTGTAGTAAGAGGGAATGGTCCGCTGTGTCAAAAGTAGAGGACAGGCCAAGGAGGAGGAGGACAGAGTAGTGTCGCTTGGCTTTGGCAGTTAGTAGGTCGTTGGTGACTTTAGTCAGTGCAGTTTCAGTGGAGTGATGTGGTCAGAAGCCAGATTGTAAGTGGTTGAAGAGGGAGCAGGAGGAGAGGTGGGAGGACAGTTCAAGATGGATGTGTACCAGTAGTTTTGAGGCGTAGGGGAGAAGTGATATGGGGCGATAAGATCAGTTAAAAGACCTCAGTTCTTATTTTATGGAAGCTTTTTTGATTAACAGAACCAGTTGCCCTCTCTTAGGCCTCATTCAGAAGTCCATGCTGTATTTGTTTTTCTTTTCCACGGATACCACACATAACTATGATAATCTATGGTACTGTTCGCATGTCCATGCAAAACACAAGGAGACATGTCCGTTTTTTTCCAGCACCATGGATGACAAGGGCCAATACAAGTCTATGGGTCCATGAAAAACACGTATAGCACACAGATGGCATCAGTACAGTCCATGTGCTGTACGTGTTTAAAATTGAAAATTACAAGAGAAGTTTTGTAATTAATTCATTTATTTATTTATCAGAGAAAAACAGTGATGACACACCAATGGTAAAATTGGACACACGGATGACACTGGTACCATTTTAAGTTACGCTCCTACTATGAGTTTTTGGTGCTACAATGCACAAAAAGCAAAGAACTCTTATGGCCACTGTGCATTTTTTGTCCTCTGTAAACTGACCTGGGGTGGATGTTTGACATCGGCAACATGTCAATTTCTCTTGCAGCTACGCTGAGTTTTATATGTGGATATTCCCCTTAGACTTGCTTTAGATGTGGAATATCTACTGGAAAAAAATAACATATGTGTTTTTAGTGCATTTCCATGGCGGAAACTCACTAAAAATGCATGTAATGTGCACATGACTATGTCAATGAAGTTTTGTCAAAGCCAAATACCAAGAAGTACCAAATATGAAACATAATAAAAGCACATGTGAAAAACACACTCAAAATGCAAGTGACCCAAGAGGGCCAGAATATTAGGTGCAGAAATGGTGTGGAAAGTCTGCATCAAATACTCACAGTACTTAACCAGCTTTTTATTTGAACATCCCAAAAATTATCATAGATAGGTTTTTATCCACTGGAAATAAACCATTTAAGAAAGCAAGAAGAGATCCTGCAAACCATGAGAAATTAATACAGATGTTACACTGGAAATTGTGTAACTTTTCAATATGCAAATAATAATAATAATTATTTAATGAAATCAGAATATTCTAAGTTTCCTTTAGGTAAAACAGAAATAATCAAATTCATCTGAAATTGTCTGAATTTTACTGTCTGCTTTGAAAACTCTGTGTGTAGCTCCTACCAAGCGTCTTGTAATTGACCCATGCTGCCCAAGCGCCTCGTTACTTCCAGTTCTTCCCTCTCACACTAAGGATCTTGCTGTGCACCTCTAAAATGCTAAGATTGTTTTTTACATTGGGCACAGTCGGACCACTCGTTTTACTTTTTTCTTCATTTGAAATTAATAATTGAAATTTTAATCTGTAATTAATAATTCAGGCCCAGAAAAAAATATAACATGTTAGTTCATATTGATAAAAAAAAAGTAGCTGACAGTATCCAGCCGACTGAATATAATGAACCCTTAGGGGAATCCGAGTCTAAGTTAGGAGCAAAATAACAGTGACATAATGTATGAGATATGAGGCAAATTAGATTGTGTTTGCTCTCCGAATGCAGCATTGAGATGTTTGGCGTGCGCGCACTAGGTGGTATAATAAATTGCCTTTCCATTTCTAATTTGAGTTATGTTCAATAGCCTTTCACTTTTAGAAAAGCAAAACACTGTGCTCCAACGCCGGTGAACATAACCACATTGGATAAGAAAGCAAAGATCTTAAAGGAAGAAAAGCAATGCCGCATGCCATGATACACATGTAGCTGAGATAAATATTACAGTAAAATGATCGGTGCTGCATTATGTCGGCGCCATGTTAACCCTCTGCTTCATATTTAAAGGTCTATTCCCATCAGAGAGATAGATGGCATTTCACAAGGATATAGAATCACTTTTTGATCAGTTGGGTCAAAGGGGCAGAACCCCTATTAATCCTGAGGATGTAGATGCTATGGTGATAGTTTAGATTTTACTTAGCAGTGGTGCTAAATAATGTCGCGTACCTGAAGAATTTTGATGGAGTTCTAGAGCTAATTAAGATTGAGGTGGTCCCTGCTGAAATTTTCCCAACAATCAGAAACTGATGACATGTTGTAGTGATGATAATAACCCTTTAAAATGGGTGGTCTGGTTGGAACAAGTTACCACCTATTTACAGAATGGACGAAAACTGTTAGATCCCTGACCTCCATCGATTGCCAGCAGGATTGCCAACAGTCCAGAAATTCCTGGACAGTCCATGAAAATAGACAATTTTTTTCCCAGTCCGTAAAAAAAATTTGAGTTGTCCGTGATTTTTTTTAAAGACTTGTACAGATTTTTATGACTGTATTTATCACCTTTTTACAGTTTACTGATGTTTTCATGTAGGACTTATATGCTCTAGACATATATCACTTATAATCATAATGATTTGTTATGGTTTTCCAGTGTGTCCGTAAAAAAATTGCCTGTCTGATTTTTTTGAGAAGCCATCCAGAAAAAATAAAGTTAGCAACCCTGATTGCCAGAATGGGGCACTTTTATTAGAACAGTGTAGGTACTTCACCAAAGCGCCATCTGTTCCATATAGGACTGGTGGAGAAGGTCGAATATAAATCTCTGGCAGCCACATAGAGAATGAATGGAGCACTGCGGATCCGCCCATTGTGGCAATCAGTGGGGGTCTCAGATGTCGGATCTTTGTTATATAAAATTCATCACATATTTTATAATTAGGTTGTAACGGGTCTGGGAGGCGGAACCTCTGAGCAACTATACAAGGGGGCGGTCCTTGTAAGGAAGCGGGTGGCTCCCAGGGAAGACGGGCCGGTAGTCACGGCAAGTTGCAGGGACAGTCTCTGAGTAGAAGGACGGGTACTCACGGCAAGTGACAGGGACAGTCTCTGGGTAGAAGGACAGCAGGCAGTTAGCAGGTGAGCGCTCCCAGGTGAGCGGGCAAGAGTCTCTGGACGGGCAGGTGGTCACGGCAAGTGACGGCGGAGCCTCCAGGTAGGCTAGCAGGCAGGTAGCAGATGAGCGCTCCCAGGTGAGCGGGCAGGCTGGTCCATAGACAGACTGACAGGTGTCGGAAGGCAGACCGTCGGACCGCAGGCTTGCAAGCAGGTAAACGGATATCAGGCAGGTACCAAGCAGGAATCTGGCAGGTGACTGGCAGGTAACAGGCAGGAATCTGGCAGGTGACTGGCAGGTAACAAGCAGGAATCTGGCAGGTGACTGGCAGGTAACTGGTAACGGGACCTGAGGGCTGAAGCAGAGTGAAGGCTTTGCAACAACATTGCTTGGGCACCTCCATTTTGGAGGAGGTGCCTTATATATGAGAGGTCCTCCGGTAATTGGCCGGGGACTCCTTAGGACGGCGCGCGCGGTCCCTTTAAGAGAGGGGGAGCACACTGCCGGGGAAGGAGCGCGTGCGGGAAGCAGCGGGGAGAGAAGTGCTGGAGGACGCCGCGCCAGGAGCGGGGTGGTGAGAGGTACGGCGTCTCTGCCTAGTACGGGGCAGAGACGCCGATGCTACATAGGTGATATCTTATTCCAATCGGACACAACCCCTGTATATGTAATCTAGTGGGATTACTGCAATTTACAGTTGTTTGTGCACAGGGCTGTTTGTGGAACAGAAATAGAAATGAATAGAAAGCTGCACATGCACAGAATCATCTCCTTTTCTGTCAGCCCCAGCACCAGTTGGAATAGAGGACTGGGGGAGTCCCATTCTAGATAAAGATGTGGGTATCAGAAGTGGAGAGGCCATAAATGTCTTTAATGATACAACCCTTCAAATAACTGCAAGGAAGTATAAACAATCTGTCCAGATTTCCAGGTCAGATTCTCCAGAGTAATCACTGATTGGCAATATGTATGCAATGCAGCAGTTGCAGAGAATAATTAGGTCAGAGTTAAACATACGGGTTTGTGCACATCATGATCACCTATGTGTTTATTTGTGGAAAACATTGAGAATTTGGACATACTTCCAAGTCTTAGCAGTACTCAGATCTTGTGTATGATATGCAGATGTGGCGCCCCTGAGGGTTCAACCGCCACAGGGATGCTGCACCTCTTTAATGGAGTGTGGTGTTCCTCCTCTGAGGTAAGAACGGTGCAATGGTCAGGACGCCACCTCCACATCCAACACCACACTTTTCCCACCAGAGGGGGCTAGTAGGCACTAGAGTGCTGCCCCTGCTGGAATTTGGGAGACTGGGGAACCAAGAGATAGGGGGAACCAATTAGTGGGTGAGGGTGGAGGACTCACATTTAGTGACTCCTATTATTTCATATTTAATAAACAGCCATCTTGGGCTCATGGGTCTTTGATTGTGATCTCCCTCCCTGAACGTGGCTTCTGGGAGAACCTGCAGCGGATGGGGACACGGCCCTCGTACCCTGGCCTTGGGTCGAGGGGCAGGTTGCAGATAACGTATGTCTCAACCCGGTCAAGGACCATGACCAAGAAGGCCCAGAGCTTAAGATTGTAGCTCCACCGCAAAAGGATCCCAGGGTGATGCAGACGGAGCGATATACGTCACATGTCCTTGCTATTCTGGCCTAGTCAGAGGGATTCCCGCTGCAAGAGGGGTACCGGCCCCCGACACCTGACCTTGCTACTCCACATCCTGGTCAGGGAAGCCCGGCAGGCCCAGAGGATCCCATCTGGTAACGGAAGGAGCGGAGCTGCCACCCGTACCCTTTTTCTGAGCAAAGTTCAGAGGGAGACCCGGCTTATCTACACCCACAGACAGGAAAGGACTCGGTCTGAAGTTTAGGAACACTCTGGTGTGGGTTCCTGATTAAACACTGGAATACTCGGAGGTTGCCGGACCCCGTCCCTGGTGACCGCAGAACTCCGTGAGGAGCAGGGAGAAGCCTGGCAGCTGTACTCTCTGCCGTGAGTAAACACCCTGGAAGTCGACCCCTATGGCCTTTATTTCTGCACTGCACCGCACCACGCAGCACCAGATCTACTACACTACAACCCCCTCCATCCCTGTCGCTGCCCTGAGGCCCTGCTCCACCTGTGGGGAGTAGTATCAACTTTGGCTGACACAACATCCCGCCTCAGAGGAGTGGAGCAGCGCTGGTGGCCATTACCAGGTACCACAGGTGGCATAGTCGATAGCAACCACTCAACCCTGATAAGCCCGTACCACCCTTTTTAATGTGACGGCCCTGGGCATGGAACGGGTCCAGGCCACGACTGATCCCCTAACATCTGACCCGGCTCCGAGTCCCCCATCTCCCAGGGTAGGGCTGAGAGCGTCACACACAGACGTGTTTTTCATAGGAACAAATCCAGGGGCAATCCGGGAAGAGTGGCCAGGATGTGACAAACCAGAAGATAAGTTGATAAGATGATGATGTAATCAGGAGGTAGGTCAGAGGTTAAAACCAGGAGGTTAGATGAAAGAACAAAGACTTTTAAAGTCAAAGTGAAAATCAGGACCAAACATAGGTAAACTAGCACAAATAGAAGCATTTTAAAAGAACAACATAATGTCTCCGCTAGTTGTGATCTAAAAGAAAATGGCATTCATCAGACCTGGATTCCAGACTTCCTTCATTGTCTATTTTTGACACTCAAGTGCCTACAGTTAGCGCCATGGGTACACAGCCAAATACACAACAAGATGAAATGTTCTTGATGTTCTGACGCCTTTCTATCATACCCAACATTAATTTTCTTCCAGACATTGGTACAACAGCAGCTCTTCTGTGGTATCAGACAAGATGGGTTGGTCTTTATTCCCCAGTTACATCTAAAAGCTTTACGTGCTCATGACCCAGTGGCTGATGAACACGTCCTATCTTCAACCTCTTCTGGTAGTAGTCACCAATGTCTAACAGGAACACAACACCCCAAAAGTCTGTGTTTTGACTCAGTTATCTAGCCATCATAATTTGGCCTTTGTCAAAGTCTCTCTGACCCTTACATTTGCCATTTTTTCCAGCTTCCGACACATCAGCTTCAAGAACTAACTATTCATGTTCTGCCTGATATATCTCTTATCTCGAAAGGCGCCATTGTTACTAGACAATAAATGTTATTCGCTTCTCCTGTCACTGCTTTGTTTTTTTTGTAGTGTTTTATTATTGCGGTTTTAATCTTTTACCCTGTACAACAGATGATACCAACTGCAGGAAATTCCAATTCTTTAGTGCCCTGTAAAATGTCACATATGAGTATGTTTTCCTCACATGGTAGCTGTCAGGCTATGTGCCCACGATGCAGAAATGCTCCGGATTTTTTCCTGAGCGTTTCTGCATCTCCCTGGCAGAAAAAAACGCATGCGGATTGTACATGCGGATTGTACATGCGTTTTTCCTGCCAGGGACATGCGACTGTGAAGCGTTCTTCACATGCATTTCCGCATGCGGGTTGACAAGCGCTTTCCAAGCGATTTTAGCATCACTTGGAAAGTGCTTGACAACTTGGTTACACTATATAAATCCATGCAGCCGGCATGGATTTATATAGTGTGACCGTAAAAGAATGGTAAAAAATAAAAAATAAATATATACTTACCTTCTGATGGCCCCCGGAGTCCTTGTCTTCGCTTTCTGGCAGCTCGTGGTACACTGAAGGACCTGCCGTCACATGACTAAATGACGTCAGCGCAGGTCCTTCAGTCCACCGCGATCTGCCGGCAAGCGAAGACAAGGACTGCGGAGGCTATCAGAAGGTAAGTATAATATTTATTTTTTATTTTATTCTTTTTTTTTACAGATACTATGGTACCTGAGTCCGGAGGAGAGTCTCCTCTCCTCCAGACCCGGGTACCATCCGCACATTGAAACGCATGGATTCCGCATGTACATATCCAGTGTGTTAAGGGGACGGTTGCAACAACTTTATTAAAATGATATGCAACTGAACCCCGGGGTCCGCGATGCAGCCACGAAGACTGTGGCCGAACACCCACTGGTTAAGATTGTAAGACAACCAACTTAAAGTGTAAATCCCTCCAGTGTTACAACACACCGGGATGGGAAAAGGGATTCGCATCTCCGTTAACTGCATGAGAGATGTGCCACAAATAATCATAGTCGTAGCCCTGTTAACTGCACAGAGGCTACGCAGCAGGCACTAGGAAGTGTGTGTGACTCACGCCGGCATGTATGTGCTCCAGCCAGTGTGGGACCGGACTGTGGAGTAACTCTCCACGTGGCTAACAGGGAGTGCCAGGGATACGGAGCCCCTAGTCTGCTCGAGGTGTATAGCAACCTCCTTGCCAGAGCCAGACTACCAAATGGCAACTACCTGACTTCCCCAGCTAAGTCTGCCTAAGCCCTGCTAAACCTACCTAAGCGCTGCTAAACATGCCTAAGCGACCTGTGCTAATCAGCCGAGCGAACTCTGGCATCGGCAGGTCACGGAGAGAGCAGCTAGAGAGCACGTGGAGCCAAACAACAAAGCGTCCACACAGGAACACAATCTAAACTCAATGATCAGAGCACACTGCCATACTTGTGGGCGGGCTATTTAAAGACTAAGCCCTGCCCACTGATGCATTATTGGTCGCACTACTGATGACGTCACCCGCGACCAATCAGGCAGTGCCAGGTCACCGGATCAGCTGATACCAAACCATCAATTACGGTCCGCCATGTCACGGGCATGCTCAGTGCAGTGCATCTTGGACTTAGACTGTAGCAGCCCTGTTCCCCTCCACAACCTATGCTTAACACTACTAGGAACAAAGACCCAAGAGACAGCCTGTACATATTGTGCACTGGCTAGGCATTGGGACCAACAGCAATGCTAAGCAGCATCTAGACCAGAATGGGAGACCACAGAATCCACTGATGACTCTGACCCAATTTCAGGTCTACCAACCACCTGATGCCTAACATCATCCCACTCCACTTGACATTCATATTCCTCAATGAGCAGGGGAGCATGAATGTGGTTCCCAGGAGTTATCCTCAGATCCATGACCCCTCCAGTGTATTAGGTAATATTTTTTCCCACGAATCATCTTAGACCCCACGATCGCCTGTACCTCGAGATCATCACCCCTGGTGTCTGTAGCAGGTTGGTGTTCAGCGAATTTTGTCAGGCAAACGGGCTTAAGGAGCGATACATGAAAAGTGTCGTGACTCCTCAGGTGTCGTGGTAACTGTAAACGGTACGCTACGGGGTTTACTTGGGCCAAAATTTTGAAAGGACCAATAAAGCAGGCGGCAAACTTAACTTAGCAGATTCCCAGCATACTCTGATATTGCGAGCCGCGAGCCAAAACCTGTCGACCGGAGAGAATACGGGGACTGGACGGCGATGAGTGTCAGCCGACTCTCTCATCCGATTCTTGGAGGTCAATATAGCATCCTGGGTATGGTCCCAAACCTCCTGCGCCTGGCATAGGAACTGGAACGCGCGGATGTTGGCCACTATTCAGAAGAAATGGGGTCTGACCTGTGGAATCCGCCACAGGAAACGAATGAAGAAGCTCAGCCGGACTTTGAAAGGATGATTTCTCTTTCGCACAGGAGACACACGCTAGAACATATTCCTTAATGTCCTGGCGCCACCGGGGCCACCAATATGACCGTTGGAGAAACTTTGTGGCACGTTTGACCCCAAAATGACCCCCGATCTTAGAGGCATGTGCCCAGGAGAGCACCTCATTTTGTAGATTAGGAGGAACGAACGTCCTCCCAGAAGGAACCTGGTTTAGGGACACTGGAGCCACCGTCCGCATACTCCCCGAAGGAATGGTAAGCCTGGGCTCGTCATCATCCTCAACCTTATCCAGGGATTGGGACAAGGTGTCTACCCGAGGGTTCTTCTTGATATAATCAGACATAACCTGGGTCTTGGGGACAGACAGAGGATAAACCCTACTGCGAGGACTCTCCGTGCCGGGGACCAAATCAGTAGGACAGCCATACGGTCGGAGGCGAGGCAAAGTCTCTGTAACCTGTTTGGAAAAGACATCCGCAAAACTCTGATATTGCACAGGTTGAGCGGCCAAGTCGGTAGAAGACTCAGAGACTACCCTCCGGGCGGCTGTAACCATACAATGGAACACACAATTCTCACCCCAGGAAGAAATTCTCCCCGTACCCCGGTCAATGTATGGAGTGTGACATCGTAGCTATGGAAGACCCAATAGCACCTCATCTAATCCACCGGGAATAATAAGAAAGGCGATAACCTCCCGGTGACCCTGAGGAAACGACATGGTGAGGGGAATCGACTGGTGAGTGATTTGCGTGTCCAGCAGGGAACCATTGACTACCCTAATGTTCATTGGTTTTGGCAGTAACTTCATAGGAATGGCGTGCTTCTGAGCAAACGTAGATGACAAAAAAATGCCATGGGCACCAGAATCCACCCACGCCTTGGCAGTAACCGTGGTTGTTCCAAAGAGCAACGTCACCTTATACAATAACTTGGAGGAAGAAGCCCCAGAATCTAACACACCTCCTTCAACGGCGGTTAGACACACACGTTTTCCCAATTGCTTGGAACCCTTAATAATGGAGTACTCCAAGAGATGTGCCGGTCAGGAATGAGAGGAGCTAGACTCAGTCTGGGATATATCCATTGCCTCAGGCTCCTGGTCGGGAGTTGCGGGTTTGGAAATGGGTCTAGAGAATGAAGGTGCCAAACGAAACTGAGGTCTGGAGACCTCCAGCTCTAACTTGTGTTCTACATGATGCAAATCTATTCGGTTAGCGAGAGTGATTAACTCTTCCAGGGAGGTTGGAATCTCTCTGGTAGCTAGGGCATCTTTAATATGCCCAGCCAGACCTTTCCAGAACACCGGAATTAATGACCGCTCAGATCAATCCAATTCAGCCGCAAAGGTTCTGAACTGGATGGCATAGTGGCTGGCGGTGGCCGAACCCTGGACCAACGCAAGAAGCTTAAGAGCCGTATAATGAGTGACCTGAGGACCTAGAAAAACAGTCTTTAGGGCTCTAAGAAAGAGACCCGCATTAGCCACTACCGGGTCACTCCACTCCCACAGAGGGGTAGCCCACTCTGGCCCTTTCGGAGGGGAACCGTGCTTCCATCATCTCTATCTGAATGGAGCACAGATTAATAAAATCTTTGCAGGATCGGCTGTCACCAGAAAATTTTTCCGGGAGAGCAAAACGGGGTAATGGGGCAATTGCAGCTGCCGCAGCATTCTCCACAGCTGTATTAACCAGATTGACCGCCTGAGAAGCTGCCTGAGTCGCTAATGCAGTGATGGAAGCCACCGGGGCAGCTTGTTCCAGAGTCCTAAGTCTGGCCTCAAGTTGCAGTACATAGCGCTGCAGTTGCTGGTTGTCGGCCATGTTCGGCAAGACCCTGGCACTTTGATACTGTTAAGGGGACGGTTGCAACAACTTTATTAAAATGGTATGCAACTGATCCCCGGGGTCCGCGATGCAGCCAAGAAGTCTGCGGCCGAAAACCCACCGGGTAAGAGTGTAAGACAACCAACTTAAAGTGTAAATCCCTGCAGTGTTACAACACACCTGGGCGGGAAAAGGGATTCGCACTATCTCCGTTAAATAAATGAGAGATGTGCCACAAATAATCGTAGTCGTAGCCCTGTTAACTGCACAGAGGCTACGCAGCAGGCATTAGGAAGTGTGTGTGATTCACGCCGGCATGTGCATGCTCCAGCCGGTGTGGGACCGGACTGCGGAATAGCTCTCCACGTGGCTAACAGGCGGTGCCAGGGATACGGAGCCCATAGTCTGCTCGAGGTGTATAGCAACCTCCTTGCCGGAGCCAGACTACCAAACGGGAACTACCTGCCTCCCCCAGCTAAGTCTGCCTAAGCGACCTGTGCTAATCAGCCGAGCGAACTCTGGCAGCAGCATGTCACGGAGAGAGCAGCTAGAGAGCACGTGGAGCCAAACAGCAAAGCGTCCACACAGGAACCCAACCTAAACTCACTGATCAGAGCACACCGCCATG
The DNA here is from genome assembly GCF_046119375.1 of Phyllobates terribilis. NCBI lineage: Eukaryota > Metazoa > Chordata > Amphibia > Anura > Dendrobatidae > Phyllobates > Phyllobates terribilis. The sequence continues at coordinate 52,273,564 of NW_027362773.1, forward strand.
CTTGTGGGCAGGCTATTTAAAGACTAAGCCCTGCCCACTGTCGCATTATTTGTCGCACTACTGATGACGTCACCCGCGACCGATCAGGCGGTGCCAGGTCACCGGATCAGCTGATACCAAGCCACCAATCACGGTCCGCATGTCACGGGCATGCTCAGTGCAGTGCATCCTGGACTTAGACTGTAGCAGCCCTGTTCCCCTCCGCAACCTATGCTTAACACTACTAGGAACAAAGACCTGAGATGCAGCCTGTACATTTCATGCACTGGCTAGGCATTGGGACCAATGGCAATGCTAAGCAGCATCTGCCCCAGCTGAACCCAAATGGGAAACCACAGAATTCAATGATGACTCTGACCCAATTTCAGGTCCAGCAACTGCCCAACACCTAACACAGTGATGTGGAACCCAAGTGTTCTAATGCAAGTCAATGGCAGCAAAAACGCAGTGCTTCCGCAAAATAATTGGTAGTGCTGCTTTTTTTTACGCAATGATAATCCGCAGCGGAAATTTCAGCAGCATGTGCACAGCACATGCGGATTATCATTGGGGAACATGGCAGACCTTCTACCGTGCGTTTTTTAAGCATTTCTGCAGCGTTATTGCGGCTGCGGAAACTCTTAAAACAACACATCGTGGGCACATAGCCTAAGGGATCGCAATGTATTGTGGCTGTTTTGCTCAGTTAAGCTGCACTGATCCATAATATGGATCATATATAAATTTATAGGTCTATACTACGCTTCTGTCTACAGTGCTGCACCATACGGCAGGACTAAGATGTTACAGCAGTGTAATACGGAACTTGCCAAGTGTCAACTACTGTTCATTAAAAATATAGAAGTATCTAGTCTGCACCATAAAAAGCTTAGGCGCAGTATGTATGACGTTTGCAACATCTGAAAATATCAATGACTAAAATTAATATATTTTTGCAATTTTTTTTATCAGTAAAGAACATGCAGCTTTATTTTTGATCTTTAGAGGTTGTTTCAAATTAGAAAAAAATGTTTCCAGCCAAAGTCGCTATGCTGCAATACCACACACAATCTGTAGACAAGGGTGGTGCTGTTTGTGACAAACAAGCCAATTTGTGGTCTTAACATGCATAACCACTTTCATTTTAACCCGAAAATCCTAATTCCTTTATTCCGACCAACAGAAAACTGTTTGCCAAGTTTTCTATATATTTTAATCAAATTTAAAAATAAAGCCTATGTTAAGTCTAAATGCCGCAGCAGATGGCTTTAATTGTTGTAATTTACATGATAACAGTTGTGACAGATGCTAAACCCTAATTAATACATTTCAGCTTATAGTCACATAATGGCCAATAAAAAAAGGCGAGTAAACCAGGAAAAATAGAAACAGAGAAAAACATGTATAGAGGAAATTGTTCACAGAGGTCACTTCAGGAGGCCACCGATTTCATGGGCTGGGGAAAATAAAATAATCGATAAATAATTTCTATGGGTAATTGTGTTATCTAGAGGAGGAAACTGAAAATGAATAAAACTGTCATAAGAATATTTTTCCTTCTTCGAATCAAAACTGAGACACAATCTATGGAAACGATGATAATGACCACAATGTATCAAGCGAATTAGGACCCAGAAAAAAAATAATTTATGGTGAAATGATTTACAAGAGTTTATTAGAGTGGATTGTTCTTCCAGAGCAAAATAAGGTGAAAAGTACAAAGTGCGCATTTAATATAAAGCACTGCGAAAAAGTATTTCATTATTTAAAATGCCCCGTAATACTACATATTTGTCACTCACTCTGTAAAGTAATTGTAAATATGTTATATTAGATCGTCGTAATGATACCATTTTTTTTAGTTATTGGATTTATTTAAAGTGGACCTGATTTTACAATATATGCTGCATAAATTAATAAATCTCTTAGACCTAATACTGTACATAATTTATAAAAATGTCAGAACGACTGCATAATCCTGATATGAAGTTTTGCAGCATTGTATTAAATTTTACATATAATTTCTAGCACTTTAACTTGCGTTAGGCCTAAGATATCTATTCAATAATGTATAAAGTTTGTATTGTGATATCTGGATATTGATTTGCTTCAAAGGGTTTTTTCTTCTTCAACTTTTCTTGACTAATTTCCTGGACTGGGTTAAAAATAATAAAATCATCTGGTATTCAGCTTGCCCGAGTCCAGTGCTACTTCTCCTATGGTGATCCTGCCATTGCATACAAGCACAGTGGTGACATCATGCTATAAGCACTGTAGCCAATCACTGAGCCAATGAGCACAGTGACTGACTGCAGCCTGCAACGCAATTAACACGATGTCACTACAACAGCCTGTACATTATCACCAGAGCAAAACCCCCAAAAAATAAGCCAGATCACATGTTGGGAAAAGTGCAATGCATAGGTGTGCATTCACACTGTGGCCATTTAACAGACAGAACCTAAGATAAAAACAAAATAGCAAATACCCTATACTAAGTAAATAAATATTAATATCACATGTAAATAACATAAGGTACTTAGCTACACTATTTTGATCAAAAAAGGATAAAAGCCATCTCACTGTGACAAGGTGTACCCAATCGGGACAGTACCTCTTGTAGTTGACCTCACTATGTGTCAGCATATGGCCAAATAGAGAAGGGCAGAGTAGGACCTGAGTCCCAACTGTGCAGCCACCCGTCCATGGACAGCTATCACCAGAGCAGCAGAAGAGGTACAGGAGGGGACCCAGGGAGGGCAAGTACTAGTAATATGCTTAACATGGCCACAAGGTAGTAGTGCAAAATTGAAAAATGGCCTATATGACTAGCCCAGGGGTAAGGGGATTACTCGGTACCCGGGCCTTTAGCCTAGCCTTGGGGATGTCGCGGTGGTCGGCTCCCGGGCCCGTACCCTGGGGTCGCTTTTAAAAAAGGATGGATAATTGTTAATTTTATTAGAGTTCGTGACACCACCTGTGGCTTCTGGTAAGAATCACCAGTGCTGCGCAGTCCACTGAGGCCGGTGATAAGGCAGCTGGATGGTATAGCTCCCCACAGGTGGAGCTAGGCCTCAGGGCAGCGTACGGAAAGGGGAATGCAGGACAGGCGAGACCCAGCCGGGTCAGACCAAGAACAGGGACAGACACGATAGTCACTTCAATACCTTTTACTGATGGAAATTCAGGCACATCCCGGAGCACTCTGTAGGGTGAAGGGTGCATATAAGGATCCTCCCCAATGAGCGGGTGTAGGGCTTCCTGTTTCTTGCCTCTGCATAGTAAGTTTCTGACCTGCCTGGAGCTAGGCCTAACTTTGTCTCTGTTCTGCGCTGGCTGACCTTGTGGTAGGGCCTTTTCTTGGAGTACACGCACCTCAGCTTGCGGGGCCTATGTGTCTCATGGCTCTGTTACGTATCATCGCTTTAGCGATCCTGGGACTTGTAGTTCTCCAGGGATTCCGGTTATACCTTACTGGGTCATAGAGATCCCGGTAAGCTTCGGACCTGGTGTCCGGGAAATGCTTCGGGTTGAGGTAGTTAAGCTCCTCTGCCCCCTATGTACTAACTCTCCACTCGCCTTCGGCCCCGCTCGGGGCCCTCACTAGGCTACACACACTGCAGCCGGGACACTGCTCTTCTTCGCCGCTCTCAGAGCGTCGGCACACTCCTAGCTCTCTATCCTGAGCTCTGTAAGTTCTAGTCTGGAATCACTCTACAGACTGTACTGAACTCTTTCTGCAGGAACTGCTAGGCTCTGGCTCGACTGCACTGAGTCCTTCTGTGTCTGAGCAGGAAACTGCTGAATCACTTTCTGGGCTGCCTGGCTCCACCTTCCCTTTATATATCCCTAACGGGCTCCCGCTGGTGGTCTGAGGTGGAAGGTGGAGGTGTGTGAATGCTTATGAGGGCCTCTTGTGGAGGAATCCGCCAATGCACCCCTCTAGGATCTGTGATACCAAGCGCAGCTGGGCGTCACATATACCTTTAGCTCTAATTGACTCTTATTTCATGTAAAAAATGTGTGTGATTCTGTATAATTCCTTAAAAAAAGTAACATTCACCTCTATAGGTATAGAGGACTTTGCCACATACTTCAAAAACAAGATTGACCAAACAAGGCAAGTCTTCATTGTCAGACCACCACAACCCCTTTGTTTTCCAGACCACTGCCCTTCCCCAATAACCTCCCTCTCCAACATCACTGAAGGAGAGCTTACCCGCCTCCTCTCCAAATCATACCTCACCCTTTGTGTACTCTACCCCATCCCATCCCACCTCCTCCCCAACCTCACCCCCACACTCATCCCATCCCTAACCCATCTCTTCAACCTATCACTAACTTCTGGTACCTTCCCCTCTGCTTTAAAACATTACACAATCATCCCTCAACCCAACCGCTTTTTCCAGCTATCGCCCCATATGGCTGCTCCCATTCGCCTCCAAACTCCTTGAGCAACATGTTCACGCTGAACTTTCCTCCCATTTCTCATCTAACTCTTTCTTCGACAACCAACAATCTGGCTTCCGTCCTCATCATTCCACTGAAGCTACACTTACCAAAATTATTAATGAATTACTTACAGCCAAAGCTAACAGACTATTCTTCATACTCCTCCTTCTAGACATGTCCTCTGCCTTCGACACAGTTGACCACTGCCTCCTACTACAGATTCTCTTTTCCTTTGGTGTCAAAGATCTTCCCCTATCCTGGATCTCCTCATACCTTTCCAACTGCACTTTCTGTGTCTCCCACTCCCACACTACTTCCTCATCCCACCCTCTCTCTGTTGGAGTCCCTCAAGGCTCTGTCCTAGGACCCCTACTCTTCTCCATCTATACCCTTGGCCTGGGACAGCTCATAAAGTGGTTTCCCATGGTTTCCAGTACCACCTGTACGCTGATGACACCCAGATCTACTTCTCTGGCCCAGACGTCAACTCTCTGCTGTCCAGAATCCCAGCATGTCTATCAGCTATATCCTCCTTCTTCTCCTCTCGCTTCCTCAAGCTCAATGTAGACAAATCAGAGCCCATCATCTTTCCTCCCCCTCCCCTCTTCCCCCTATACCAGTCTATCATTGTTAGTTTATTTACTGTAAGTGATATCTATATTTTGTATGTAACCCCTTCTTATGTACAGCACCATGGAATCAATGGTGCTATATAAATAAATAATAATAATAATAATAGAGCATTGCTTATCGAGGGCATCATGTGTTAAGCAACCTCTGTGTACTGCTCCACAAGCTCTGTGTACATAGTCGTATGCACTGTTTGTGCTGGTTAAAGAAAAAGACACTGAAAAATTGCTCTGTGTGAATCTGGCCATAGAGTGATATTATCCAAGTTCTTTAGAATATTAGAAAAAGTGATGCAATTGTATTTATGCCGACGAGCTAAATGTATTAGTGTACCAACACTAAGTCTATAACATCTATAACTTATCACATTTTAATGTCTCATCCAAGCCTTTCCATGTGACCACAGGTAAGAGTTATCATGGCGTTCTGTACAGATGATTTGATGACAAGTTCGACTTTGCGCCTTCTCTACATCACAATTCATTAATGTGACCAAAATGTAATGCTAGAAGTTAGCTACAACTGTTATGCACTGAGAAGCCAGAAGAAGGCAGAACATGCACACTTTTACTTAAGATGCAAATAACTATACATTCCAGGCAGTATACGATATTACCATGAGATAAGAGTTTGTGGCATGTAGGAAAGTAATCATGTTGTATTTAAAATAAATGTAGATTTGAGAAATAATTTAGGTTGTTTGTCAGCTATAAAGTATACCAAAATCAAAGTCTGGTAGATAGAAGCCCCCATCTTCTCCGCCATATGGTAAAACCAATCTATTTAGCTTTATAGCAACTTAAAAACTGAACGTAAATTTTCAACAGAGTGCAAAAATCTACTAGTATCATTTGTCACAATTAAATGGTTACCGTACAAACAGAGAGAGCATGTAGTAATGTGTTTCCATCCTCCTGCCATTTGCAGCACTTTCCTCATTATTTCAAAACGTGTGCACAGTTAGGCCTCCTTCACACCTCCGTGTTTGCATATACATGCCGTATCCGTTTTTTTCATAGACGTCACACGAACCAACCAGCATATGGTTGGCATCCGTGTGCCCTCCGTGTGCTGCACATGTGCTGAATGTATAGAGCATATATAAATCCTCAATTTCGATAACATCCCATCTGCACTATAAAGATAGAACCCATCAAGAACACACTCAGAGTGTATAGGATAAAAATTACATGATTTTTATTAAAAATATATTGTATCAAAAATGAATCACAGCACATAATATCACAAATATTATACATGTATAAACAAAACTACAAAAGCAGAAATACACGTATGGCCCACACTACTCCAGACATACAGGACAGTATCCTAAGTCATTATGAAACCTATCCAATAGAACTATTATTATTGGCAGTATCACTGCTGCAACAATACATGGGTATATTATAGGCGCCAAATATGCATATAGCTTATATGTTATAAATTATGATACAGTATATACACTGCTCAAAAAAATAAAGGGAACACTTAAACAACAGAATATAACTCCAAGTAAATCAAACTTCTGTGACATTAAACTGTCCACTTAGGAAGTAACACTGATTGACAATCAATTTCACATGCTGTTGTGCAAATGGAATAGACAATAGATGGAAATTATTGGCAATTATCAAGACACACTCAATAAAGGAGTGGTTCTGCAGGTGGGGACCACAGACCACATCTCAGTACCAATGCTTTCTGGCTGATGTTTTGGTCACTTTTGAATGTTGGTTGTGCTTTCACACTCGTGGTAGCATGAGACGGACTCTACAACCCACAGAAGTTGCTCAGGTAGTGCAGCTTATCCAGGATGGCACATCAATGCGAGCTGTGGCAAGAAGGTTTGCTATGTCTGTCAGCGTAGTGTCCAGAGGCTGGAGGCGCTACCAGGAGACAGGCCAGTAAACTAGGAGACGTGGAGGGGGCCGAAGGAGGGCAACAACTCAGCAGCAGGACCGCTACCTCCACCTTTGTGCAAGGAGGAACAGGAGGAGCACTGCCAGAGCCCTGCAAAATGACCTCCAGCAGGCCACAAATGTGCATGTGTCTGCACAAACAGTTAGAAACCGACTCCATGAGGGTGGTATGAGGGCCCAACGTCCACAGCTGGGGGTTGTGCTCACAGCCCAACACCGTGCAGGATGCTTTGCATTTGCCACAGAACACCAGGATTGGCAAAGTCACCACTGGCGCCCTGTGCTCTTCACAGATGAAAGCAGGTTCACACTGAGCACATGTGACAGACATGACAGAGTCTGGAGACGCCGTGGAGAGTGATCTGCTGCCTGCAACATCCTTCAGCATGACCGGTTTGGCAGTGGGTCACTAATGTTGTGGGGTGGCATTTCTTTGGAGGGCTGCACAGCCCTCCATATGCTCGCCAAAGGTAGCCTGACTGCCATTAGGTACCAAGATGAGATCCTCAGACCCCTTGTGAGACCATATGCTGGTGCGGTTGGCCCTGGGTTCCTCCTAATGCAGGACAATGCCAGACCTCATGTGGCTGGAGTGTGTCAGCAGTTCCTGCAAGATGAAGGCATTGAAGGTATGGACTGGCCTGCCCATTTACCAGACCTGAATCCGATAGAGCACATCTGGGACATCATGTCTCGCTCCATCCACTAATATCCCATTGCACCACAGACTGTCCAGGAGTTGGCGGATGTTTTAGTCAAGGTCTGGGAGGAGATCCCACAGGAGACCATCCACAACCTCATCAATAGCATGCCCAGGCGTTGTAGGGAGGTCATACAGGCACGTGGAGGCCACACACAATACTGAGCCTCAATTTGACTTGTTTTAAGGACATTACATCAAAGTTGGATCAGCCTGTAGTGTGTTTTTCCACTTTAATTTTGGGGGTGACTCCAAATCCAGGCCTCCATTGGTTAATAAATTTGATTTCCATTGATGATTTTTGCGTGATTTTGTTGTCAGCACATTCAACTTTGTACAGAACAAAGTATTCAATGAGAATATTTCATTCATTCAGATCTAGAATGTGTTATTTGAGTGTCCCTTTATTGTTTTGAGCAGTGTATATATATACAGTACAGACCAAAAGTTTGGACACACCTTCTCATTTAAAGATTTTTCTGTATTTTCATGACTTTGAAAATTGTACATTCACACTGAAGGCATCAAAACTATGAATTAACATATGTGGAATTATATACTTAACAAAAAAGTGTGAAACAACTGAAAATATGTCTTATATTCTAGGTTCTTCAAAGTAGCCACCATTTGCTTTGATGACTGCTTTGCACACTCTTGGCATTCTCTTGATGAGCTTCAAGAGGTAGTCAACGGAAATGGTTTTCACTTTACAGGTGTGCCCTGACAGGGTTAATAAGTGGGATTTCTTGCCTTATAAATGGAGTTGGGACCATCAGTTGTGTTGTGCAGAAAGTCAGGTGGATATGACTCGCCCCCTGGGCTGAGGGGCGAGTCATATCCACCTTCAGGGCAATGCTGGGAGTAGTAGTGGCAACCCGGTCCCGTGGCTCAGGGTGGTCAGACCAGTGGCAGCCTTTTTATATGTTTAAGGTAATGTCCGACTACGCCACCCGTGGATTGCGGTCAGGGAGGACCGCCGCTGCAAGGCAGACCGCTGAAGCTGGTGTTGGGGATGCAGCAGGGAATAGTACAACTCCCCACGGGAGGAGTGTAGCCTCAGGGCAGTGCAATAGGATGTTGGAGGTGATGGTGCAGGCGCCGCAGTAATCACACAGAGTCCAATAATGCTGTCCAGGGTCTTTTACTGCAGAACTTATCACAGACCCACCAGGAGTACAGGGTAGGAATGGACCTGGGTGTCTGAGGGCATTCGAGTGAGCTCCACTGGCCAGGGTGAGTGGGTAGGCCTACCATTCTCTCTCTGCCCTTGCTGACTATCTCCCCCTTTAGTGGTATGATAGCCCACGTCCCTGAGCTTGCCGTGTACTACGCCTGTATGGCTTGCGACTCGGGTCTTAGGTACCTGTAGCTTCTCCGTGCTGTACCGGTCCCTCTGTGTGGCGGAGCCTCCAGGCTTCTTAGGCCAAGGGACCTGAAATCCATTGCGGGTTGGTTATCTGCTGCAGGACCTGCAACCCTGACAGCCTCGGACACCAGTGTCCGGTTGTGTAGTCTCTCTCTGCCAGGACCGGCTCTCGTCACCTCTGTCCCTGGCTTTCTGTTCCTCCTTTGCCTCCTGGAATCCTCAGCTGCGGCTGACCTTTCCCTCTCTTCTGGGAACCCTTCTGGATGCTTCAGAAGTGGGTCCTGGTCTCTCTAACCCTGCCCTCAATACCAGTTTTTATTGGGGCAGCCTGCTCCCCCTACTGGCCTGGGACAGGAGGTGCTGCATGCAAATTGTCCATGACCAGAGAACCTCCCTCCTGGTCTCAGACACAGCCTTACAAGTTTGTGGCATCCAGGCCTGGGGTGACACATTCCCCCCTAGGAAAGCTTAGTACTCCGGGACTAAACAAGAAACACGATACAGGGTGTAAATTATAACATAAACATAACAGAGAAGAAAACAACAAACAACACCACATATTGAGTTCTTTAGGTCACAGTATGGCCTGTGACCGGGTGTCCATTTCACCCAATAAGGCGAAGTCTCAACCGGTGCGGGGACCTGTCTTAAGCAAACCCCAAACGTTGGCCCTGGGCGTGGCTGCAAGGCGAAGCAAACTACTTTGGACCACTCAGGACCACGCCAGACAGGTTTATCTTCCGTGGCCGTCTTCGCAAGAGGCACCAAGTGCAACTATTTACAAGGTAGTTCCGTTTATCCAAAGTTCATAACCTGTCAGTCCATATATCTAGAAAAACTGGAGAAAATACTGTTACAGGTAACAAACATATTAAATATATACATGGTACATTTAGATCTTGCACCTATATCTTCCAGCGAGCTGGTGTTTGTCCCCTAGTGCTCCTTGTTGACCTCCTTAACCCACTGTCTCGTGGTGGACCAACCTGGCTTTCCCCACTATCATTGAGGGTACAGCTACTAGCTGGGTGTTCAGGCAGGGCAGGCAGCTGTCTGCGGGTCCTTTGGCTTACCGCAGGCATGGCAGGCTCACCGTCAGCAGAGGGTTGACTCTCCTGGGCTGCTGGCGTGGGTTCTTCCGCCTCTGGGGCCGCTTGCTCCTCTTGTTCTTCCTGTCCTCCTGTAGGCTCCTGCTGGGTAGGCTGAAGGAAGTGTAGGACGGGTACCACTATTGCGCCATTTATCTGAGTCCAGGTCCGGGGGAACTCTCCGAGAACTGTGCTGATCATCTCTTCCTTGTCCTCTGCGGGTTCAAGGTCATCTTGATCTTCACTTGGACTCTGTAGTTGCTCAGGGCACCGTTTTAGGTGGTCTCTGGAGATGGTGCTAGTGGTTTCTCCTCCATCCTTGGTAATCACACATACCTTCGGGTTGTCGTGGTCGGACTGCAGTACTGTGTACGGGTCTCTCTCCCACTGGTCATCCAGCTTGTGTAACCTTCTCTTCCGCTTCAGGACCTGCTCACCAGGTTCCAGGGGACCAGCAGGGGCGTGTTGGTTGAAGAGCCTCTCTTGCTTTTCTCTTGCTTGAGCCAGACTCCTCTCCACACTCTCCTGTACCTTCTTGTACTGTAGCCGCCGTTCTGTATCGCAGTCCGCGTATGGGGAGGTGTCCTCAGGTGTCAGGACTCCCATTTCCAGGTCGATCGGCAGCTTACCTGGTCTTGCTCGCATCAGGTAAGCGGGGTGCAATTTGTAGCATTCACCGGGATATGGTTGTACAAGTCAATCATGTCTGGCAGCTTCTCCGGCCACAGGCTGCGTTCTTCCAGGGGTAACGTCTTGAGTAGATCAATGACGATATTGTTCATCTTCTCACACAGCCCGTTGGTTTGCGGGTGGTAAGGCGTTGTCCGAATCTTCCTACAGCAGTAGAGGTTGCAGAACTCCTGGAATACTTCAGCCTCAAACGCTGGACCTTGATCTGTCAAGACCTGTTCCGGATACCCATGTGGACGGCAGAAGTGTTGCTGGAAGGCTCTGTCCGCTGTTTGGGCTGTCAGGTCTTTAACAGGAACCACTACCAGGAACCGGGAGTAATGGTCCACAATTGTCAGGGCATAGACGTAGCCCGACCGGCTTGGAGCCAATTTCACATGGTCCAGAGCTACCAGCTCAAGAGGCTGCCTGGTGACGATGGGCCTCAAGGGTGTCTGCTGGCTGGTACGGTCCTTCCTTCTGAGGTGACATGTGCCGCAGTCCCTGCTCCACTTCTCGATGGCCCTTCTCATGCCTACCCAGTAGAACCACTCTCTCAGTAGGAACTCCAGTTTCTTCCACCCAAAGTGTCCCGCTCTGTCATGGTAGGCCTCCAGGACCATTGCTTCATCTCGCCTTGGGACCACTATCTGCCAGGTCAGCTTGTGCGTCCGGTGGTTGACAAGCCTTCTGCACAGCTTACCCTCGTAGAGGAATAGCCTGCTTTTCTCCTTCCATATCTGCTTGGCTTCCTCTGGAGTGTCCAGGCCAGGGCTAGCGTCTTCCTGGGTTAACATGTCTTTCACCAGGCGTATTGCAGGGTCGCTATCTTGCGTTTCAGCCCAGCCGTGGTGGGGTAAGGGATTGAACATGACGGTGGTTAAGTCTTTGTCTCTTACCCGGTGAGAATGCTGAGTGGCCCCATACCGGTGGAACGCAGGGAGCTCTATTTCCTCCAGCTCTTCCGAGTCGTCTTCTCCTTCAGGTAGGTGGGGCATTCTTGATAGTGCATCTGCGTTGGCGTTGGTTCTGCCCGCCCGGTATTTGATTGTGAAGTCATAATTGGATAGCCGGGCCATCCACCGCTGTTCTAGGGCACCTATTCTTGCATTGTCCAGATGTGTCAACCGGTTGTTGTCCGTGTACACGGTGAACTTTGCGGAGGCCAGGTAATGCTTAAACCGTTCTGTGACGGCCCATACCACTGCCAAGAATTCTAGCTTGAAGGAGCTGTAGTTCTCTGGGTTTCTTTCAGTGGGCCTCAGCTTCCGGCTGGCATACGCGATCACCCTTTCTCTGTCCTGTTGGTTCTGTGACAGTACGGCTCCCAGCCCCACATTACTGGCATCTGTGTGGAGGATTAAAGGCTGGCCATAATAGGGGTAGGCCAGGATTTCATCCCCCGTGAGGGCCATCTTCAACTGGTGGAAGGACTCCTCTTCCAGCTTGTCCCACTTGAAGGGTGGTTTGTGACTTCTGGATTTAGATTGCCCTATCAGGAGGTCCTGCATAGGGGCTGCCATCTTAGTGAACCCGGGGATGAACCTTCGGTAGTAGCCTACCAGCCAGAGGAATTGCCTCACTTCCTTGATGTTAGAGGGGCTTGGCCAGCTCTTGATGGCTGTAACTTTGTCGGGGTCGGGGGCTACTCCCTCTGCACTCACCACGTGTCCTAGGTACTGGACCTTCGGTTATAACAGGTGGCACTTTGAAGGCTTCACTTTCAGGCCGTAGTCTGCCAGGGCTTCGAACACCTCGGCCAGGTGCTTTAGATGGTCCTCGTAAGTCTTCGAATAGACGATCACGTTGTCCAGGTAAAGGAGGACCGTCTTGAAGTTTCGGTGCCCTAGACAGCATTCCATCAGCCTCTGGAAGGTCCCTGGTGAGTTGCAGAGCCCGAAGGGCATACAGTTGAACTCACTCAGTCCCATCGGGGTGGTGAAGGCGGTCTTCTCCTTGTCAGCCTCTGCCACAGGAACCTGCCAGTACCCGCTAGTAAGGTCCAAAGTAGAGAAGAAATTAGCTGATTTTAGAGCTGCTAAAGACTCCTCTATCCTAGGTAATGGGTACGCATATTTATGGGTGATACGATTGATTTGTCCATAGTCCACGCACATTCTCATAGTACCGTCTTTCTTTTTTACCAAAACCAAGGGAGCTGCCCAGGGGCTACAGCTATCTCTAATGACCCCAGCTTCTTTCATTTCTCTCAGCATACCTTTGGCATTCTGATAATGTGCAGGGGGTACAGGCCTGTGTCTCTCTTTTATTGGTGGGTGGCTACCCGTGGGGATATGGTGTTCTATCCCTTTTACTCTGCCGAAGTCTAGCGGGTGCTTACTAAAAATTCTCTCGTACTCCTGAACCACCCGGTAGACTCCTTGTTTTTGGTGCAGGGGAGTGGAGTCAGCACCCACATGGAGTTTCTGGCACCAGTCCTCCTTTTGTTTCTGGGAGCCATTACCCTCCGCCTGTGGAGATGGAGGCAACGGTTCCACGGCCCTGATAGCTTTGTGCTCAACAGCGAACAGTTTGGCAAGTGTAGCGTACCTGGGTAAGTGTACCTCCCTCTCCCCAATATTGAGAATGCGAACGGGCACCCTCCCATGATGGACATCAACCACCCCCCGGGCTGTCAAAATGGTGGGCCTGCTATCTGAGTACACGGGTTCTACCATGACTTGGTAGTCTCTGCCTCTCAACCCGATTGCAGTCCGACACCAGATCATCATTTCACTTTTGGGAGGCATGGAAATGGGGAATGGGTCACTCATTCTTACGCTACAAATCTCACCACCAGACAGTTATACCTGCTGCCGTCTCATCAGGGCTCTTATCTCTTTCTGGAGGACCCTCTGTTGGCTGGAGCTCGCATTCATCGACACCTGCTGTAAAATCACAATTACTTCTGAAAGACAGTTTTCAATTACATTAGTACCCACAGTTATTTTAGGGTGACTTTCACGACGGTCAATGTCCACAATGATCACTCCCTGTGCCGGCAGTTCCACCTTACCAATCTTGATGGTCATCTCTCTGAACCCCACCTGCGGCACGGGTTGGCCATTGCTGGCAATGATGCTTAAGTCATCATCTGGGTAGCGGGTTATGTCAGCGTCACTCCAGTACCGCTTGAAAAGTACGTAGGGGATGGTAGTCACTTGAGACCGGGTGTCCAGCAGTGCACTCATGGGGATACCGTCCAGCACTACGGGTAAGACCGGGCGTCCCCCCACGTACTTATCACGCCAACTAGACGGGCCTGATGACCTTATGCCTGGGGGTTGGCCCTCTGCCCCAGGTCGGACCCATTTAAAGCACAGTACCTTGCTATGTGTCCTGGCTGACTTCAACGGCGGCAAATCGGCTGTCCATCCTCAGTGTAGTGGTCGGCGGGTCTCCCTCTGAACGGCGGGATCCTCCTCTGTCGACGCCATGGGACATCCTCCGGACTGGAAGCCTGCTCGATTGGTCTTGACGGTTCCACCTGCAACGACTGTACGGTCCTGATTAATGCGGCCACACTCTTTGTTAGCTCCTGGACCTGATGGTGCAGGTCTGCAGGCTGGGAAGGATTTAGAGCCTGTGCATCAGCCTCCACAAGGTCTGCGGGGTAGGGCGCTGCCCCCTGGTGGTAAGTGATGGCAGGGCGCCGGGAAGCTACAGCGCCACCTGCTGCGGGTTCTCTGAGCACTCGGATGGCCCGATCCTTGAACTGCGCAAAAGTCAAATCGGGGTTCTGTAGGGCCATGAGGCGTAGCTGGGTTCTGTGGGCGCTGGACAGCAGACCTTCTATGAACTGGTCAGTCAACAGTTTATCAGAGTCTTGCACGATACCAGGGTCAGCTTGTTTGATAGCTCTCAGGGCTTCTTGTAGGTTCAAGGCATAGTCTCTGATACTATCCTGGGTCTGCTGCTTACAGCCATAGAACCGCATTTTGATTTCTGCTGAGGTACGGGTATCAAAGGTACTCCGCAGCCGGGTCAGAATGTCCTTTACTGTCCTTTTCTCCTCATCTGACCACGATTTCACTTCCCGCTGGGCTGCATCGGTGAGCTGCCCCGTCAGAATGCTCACTTTCTGTTCTTCTGTCAGGGGATTAACTTTGAATAAACTGTGCAGTCTTTCCCTAAAGTCAGTTAAGGTATGGGGGTCCCCTGAGTATTGGGGTAGCCAGGCTGCTCCGGGGATGTAGGGCATAGAGAACGGCATCACCGCTGTTGCAGCCCCGACGGTTGTAGAGGGCCCCTCCGCGTCCGTCATCTTTCTCCCCCCTAGTTAAGCATGGCCTACCTTCCGACGATCCCGGTGACATCAGTGTCGCTCTCTCTCCCTTCCAGCGTCGGTGTGTAGGGCGGGGCTTCAAGTCTCGCGCGCTTTGGGCATCCACGCCCCTCTTCTTCCCGCGCGGCGTCCTGAAAATGGCGTCCGATGGTGGGAAAACGGCTGAAGATGGTGGGAAACTGCTGAAGATGGCGGGAGACGGCTGAAAACGGCGGGAAACGGCTCCGGATGGCGGGAAACTTCTTTTTAAGGTACGTGTACAGTCTTTTTCAGGCACGCAATACCCGTTTGTGGCAGGTTGGTCACCAACCTGCCGACTACGCCAAAGCTGACTCGCCCCCTGGGCCGTGGGGCACTTGGGACCGGACTTCAGGGCAATGCTGGGAGTAGTAGTGGCGACCCGGTCCCGTGGCGCAGGGTGGTCAGACCAGTGGCAGCCTTTTTATATGTTTTAGGTAATGTCCGACTACGCCACCCGTGGATTGCGGTCAGGGAGGACCGCCGCTGCAAGGCAGACCACTGAGGCTGGTGTTGGGGATGCAGCAGGGAATAGTACAACTCCCCACGGGAGGAGTGTAGCCTCAGGGCAGTGTAATAGGATGTTGGATGTGATGGTGCAGGCGCCGCAGTAATCACACAGAGTCCAATAATGCAGTCGAGGGTCTTTTACTGCAGAACTTATCACAGACCCACCAGGAGTACAGGGTAGGAATAGACCTGGGTGTCTGAGGGCATTCGGGTGAGCTCCACTGGCCAGGGTGAGTGGGTAGGCCTACCGTTCTCTCTCTGCCCTTGCTGACTATCTCCCCCTTTAGTGGTATGATAGCCCACGTCCCTGAGCTTGCCGTGTACTACGCCTGTATGGCTTGCGACTCGGGCCGTAGGTACCTGTAGCTTCTCCGTGCTGTACCGGTCCCTCTGTGTGGCGGAGCCTCCAGGCTTCTTAGGCCAAGGGACCTGAAATCCCTTGCGGGTTGGTTATCTGCTGCAGGACCTGCAACCCTGACAGCCTCGGACCCCAGTGTCCGGTTGTGTAGTCTCTCTCTGCCAGGACCGGCTCTCGTCGCCTCTGTCCCTGGCTTTCTGTTCCTCCTTTGCCTCCTGGACTCCTCAGCTGCGGCTGACCTGTCCCTCTCTTCTGGGAACCCTTCTGGATGCTTCAGAAGTGGGTCCTGGTCTCTCTAACCCTGCCCTCAGATCCAGTTTTTATAGGGGCAGCCTGCTCCCCCTACTGGCCTGGGACAGGAGGTGCTGCATGCAAATGGTCCATGACCAGAGAACCTCCCTCCTTGTCTCAGACACAGCCTTACAAGTTTGTGGCATCCAGGCCTGGGGTGACACAGTTACACAGCTGATAGTCCTACTGAATAGACTGTTAGAATTTGCATTATGGCAAGAAAAAAGCAGCTAAGTAAAGAAAAACGAGTGGCCATTATTACTTTAAGAAATGAAGGTAAGTCTGTCCGAAAAATTGGGCAAACTTTGAAAGTGTCCCCGAGTGCAGTTGCAAAAACCATCAAGCGCTACAAAGAAACTGGCTCACATGAGGACCGCCCAAGGAAAGGAAGATCAAGAGTCACCTCTGCTTCTGAGGATAAGTTTATCCGAGTCACCAGCCTCAGAAATCGCAGGTTAACAGCAGCTCAGATTAGAGACCAGGCAATGCCACACAGAGTTCTAGCAGCAGACACATCTCTACAACAACTGTTAAGAGGAGACTTTGTGCTGCAGGCCTTCATGGTAAAATAGCTGCTAGGAAACCACTGTTAAGGACAGGCAACAAGCAGAAGAGACTTGTTTGGGCTAAAGAACACAAGGAATGGACATTAGACCAGTGGAAATCTGTGCTTTGGTCTGATGAGTCCAAATTTGAGATCTTTGGTTCCAACCACCGTGTCTTTGTGTGACGCAGAAAAGGTGAACGGATGGACTCTACATGCCTGGTTCCCACCGTGAAGCATGGAGGAGGAGGTGTGATGGTGTGGGAGTGCTTTGCTGGTGACACTGTTTGGGATTTATTCAAAATTGAAGGCATACTGAATCAGCATGGCTACCACAGCATCTGGCAGCGGCATGCTATTCCATCCGGTTTGCGTTTTGTTGGACCATCATTTATTTTTCAACACGACAATGACCCCAAACACACCTCCAGGCTGTGTAACGACTATTTGACCAAGAGGGAGAGTGATGGGGTGCTACGCCAGATGACCTGGCCTCCACAGTCACCAGACCTGAACCCAATCAAGATGGTTTGGGGTGAGCTGGACCGCAAAGTGAAGGCAAAAGGGCCAACAATTGCTAAGCATCTCTGGGAACTCCTTCAAGATTGTTGGAAGACCATTTCTGGTGACTACCTCTTGAAGCTCATAAAGAGAATGCCAAGAGTGTCCAAAGCAGTAATGAAAGTAAAAGGTGGCTACTTTGAAGAACAACATATTTTTAGTTGTTTCATACTTTTTTGTTAAGTATATAATTCCACATGTGTTAATTCATAGTTGTGATGCCTTCAGTGTGAATGTACAATTTTCATACTCATGAAAATACAGAAAAATCTTTAAATGAGAAGGTGTGTCCAAACTTTTGATCTGTACTGTATATATATATCCTATTAAATAACTAACAATAGCTAGCCCACTGTATTGAAAGATTGGAAAGGTATCAAGATATCAATGAGACAGGCCTAATAATTATACCTGTACTCATTTTTGCAGAGTCACCAGCCTGGGGTCACAGGAGCAAAGCGCCACCAAAGAACGCCTTGAAGCGCGTTTCACCGCCCCACTCTGCAGCTTCGTCAGGAGGTGTAAGGATCGAGTCTTAAAGGTGAGTATTTTATAGTGGCTGCCATTGTCATAATCACCCACAAGTGTAGCGGCTCACAGTCACACCCATCATGTTGCCGCATTGTCATGGAGGCAGTGCTCGAGGGCGCATCACCGAAGCACATGACCCGGTCACAGGAGCACCGCTACATGACAGCGGGGCAGCGCATGCACAGTGCGTGCACTCAAAGGGTAGATGTCACTGAACTGGTCAGCACATGATTGGGGGTATATAATAACTTCATCAAGTGTCCCATCCACAGTTCGATTATGCTGTAGACAATGATTTAAGTTACATACATATTGAGGATAGAAATTAATCAGCTGCATATATTACAAGAGACTATTATTAATGGGGAACATGTACATAATTTGGACAGATCAATACCATCCACCTATATAGGATATTCACAAACGTTAACATATACACAGTACTTATATAAAAAGTGCATAAGTGCAAATGGTTAAACCAAATACATTGTCCCTATATATCAAGGACCAATAAAGTGCACTAGCGCACAATTAAATGTATTCACAACACTCCACATACAGTTGGTGTGGACATACACTGTGTGCAGAATTATTAGGCAAGTTGTATTTTAGAGGATTATTTTTATTATTGATCAACAACTATGTTCTCAATTAACCCAAAAGACTCATAAATATCCAAGCTTATTATTTTTGGAAGTTGGAGTGGGCTTTTTTTCGATTTGGCTATCTTAGGAGGATATCTGTTTGTGCAGGTAACTATTACTGTGCAGAATTATTAGGCAACTTAATAAAAACCAAACATAATCCCATCTCACTTGTTTATTTCCACCAGGTAAACCAATATCAGTGCACAAAATTTAGAAATAAACATTTCTGACATGCAAAAACAAAAACAAAAAAAATTAGTGATCAATATAGCCACCTTTCTTTACGATGACACTCAACAGCCTTCCATCCATAGATTCTGTCAGTTGCTTGATCTGTTTTTGATCAACATTGTGTGCAGCAGCCACCACAGCCTCCCAGACATTGTTCCGAGAGGTGTACTGTTTTCCCTCACTGTAGATCTCACATTTTATGATGGACCACAGG
This sequence comes from Phyllobates terribilis, assembly GCF_046119375.1. Classification (NCBI taxonomy): domain Eukaryota; kingdom Metazoa; phylum Chordata; class Amphibia; order Anura; family Dendrobatidae; genus Phyllobates; species Phyllobates terribilis. The sequence continues at coordinate 52,292,557 of NW_027362773.1, forward strand.
TTCTCTATGGGGTTCAGATCAGGTGAACAAGGGGGCCATGTCATTATTTTTTCTTCTTTTAGACCTTTACTGGCCAGCCACGCTGTGGAGTAGTTGGATGCATGTGATGGAGCATTGTCCTGCATGAAAATCATGTTTTTCTTGAACGATACCGACTTCTTCCTGTACCTCTGCTTGAAGAAGTTGTCATCCAGAAACTGGCAGTTGGTCTGGGAGTTGAGCTTCACTCCACCCTCAACCCGGAAAGGTCCCAAAAGTTCATCTTTGAGAATACCAGCCCAAAACAGTACCCCACCTCCACCTTGCTGGCGTCTGAGTCGAAGTGGAGCTCTCTGCCCTTTACAGATCCTGCCTCTGGCCAATCCATCTGGCCCATCAAGAGTCACTCTCATTTCATCAGTCCATAAAGCCTTTGAAAAATCAGTCTTAAGATATTTCTTGTCCCATTCTTGACATTTTATCTTATGTTTCTTGTTCAAAGGTGGTCATTTTTCAGCCTTCCTTACCTTGGCCATGTCCCTGAGTATCGCACACCTTGTGCTTTTTGATACTCCAGTAACGTTGCAGCTCTGAAATATGGAAAAACTGGTGGCGAATAGCATCTTGGCGGCTTCACGCTTGATTTTCCTCAATTCATGGGCAGTTATTTTGTGCCTTTTTTGGCCAACACGCTTCTTGCGACCCTGTTGGCTATTTGCCATGAAACGCTTGATTGTTCGGTGATCACGCTTCAAAAGTTTGGAAATTTCAAGACTGCTGCAAGCCTCTACAAGACATCTCACAATTTTGGACTTTTCAGAGCCCGTCAAAACTCTCTTCTGACCCATTTTGCCAAAGGAAAGGAAGTTGCCTAATAATTAAGCACACCTTAAATAGGGTGTTGATGTCATTAGTCAACACCCCTCCTCATTACAGAGATGCGCATCACCAGATTTACTTAATTGGTAGTTGGCTCTCAAGCCTATGCAGCTTGGAGTAGGACAATATGTATAAAAAGTATCAAAGTGATCAAAATACGCATTTGCCTAATAATTCTGCACGCGGTGTATATCAAAGACCAATAAGGTTCACTGATGTTCAATTGAATATATCCACAACACTCTAGTGTCATAGTGGACATAAAGGCACACAGACATATATATTGTGTGATTCAAGACGTAAACTATTTCCCAGTTTTAACTATATCCCGTATGAATGCATACAAAAATAGAAGCAAAATGTATTAATCACAAATGACTAATAGCCAGTCTATATGTATGGAAGCTTTGCATCTTGTTAAAAGGGTAAGTCCAACAGCATAATTTTCAGAATCAATTCCACAGAACTGCGAACGCCAAAGAATGTTTGAAATAGGGACCTGTATCATAGAAATCCAACATCATACTCCCCTTCATATACAGCCAGCGATCATCAAAATGTACACGGAACCGAAACAAGCCACTATAATAATAATAATAGTTTCGATTTTTATAGCGCCAATATATTCCGCAGCACTTTACAAATATTAGCGGGGACATATACAGACAATACAGAATAAGCATATCTCATATCGAAAGGAGTGAGGGCCCTGCTCGCAAGCTTACAGTCTATGAGGAAATGGGGGAGACACAAAAGGTAAAAAGTACATATATTGTATAATGCAGCCTTGATATACTAAATAGGATAAATAATAATACATGGACTGGTCGCCAGCCAGTATGTGTGCAGTCCTGACAGAGGCTATTAAGTGCATGGTTGGTATGAACCTGAATTTGAAGAAGATTTTAATATGGGGGAAAACTGGGACGGACAAAGTGTGTTTAGGCGATACGCCAGTCTAAAATAATGTGTATTTAGGGTTCGCTTGAAACTGTGGGTATTGGGAATTAATCGAACTGTCCTGGGTAGTGCATTCCAAAGAATTGGCGCAGCACGCGAGAAATCTTGGAAACGGGAGTAGGAAGTTCGAATTATGGAGGATTTTAGTTTTAAGTCATTTGCAGAACGGAGGGCACGTGTAGGGTGGTAGACTGAGACAAGAAAGGAGATGTAGGGGGGTACTGAAGCATGGAGTGCTTTGTGGGTAAGCGTGATAAGTTTAAATTGAACTCTATATTGGATGGGCAACCAATGCAATGACTGGCACAGGGAAGAGGCATCGGTGTAGCGGTTGGCAAGGAATATGATCCTGGCTGCTGCGTTAAGGACGAATTGGAGGGGGAGAGTTTAGTAAGAGGGAGACCGATTAGTAGAGCATTGCAATAGTCAAGACAAGAATGAATAAGAGCTACAGTAAGAGTTTTTGCCGAGTCAAAGGTGTGAAAAGTCCTGATTCTTGAGATGTTTTTGAGGTGTAGATGACATGAAAGAGCGAGTGATTTGATGTGAGGAGTGAAAGAAAGATCTGAATCAAAAATGACCCCAAGACAGTGGGCTTGTTGCTGGGGAGTAATGGTTGAGCCACAAACAGAAATGGCAATATCGGGCACAGGTAGGTTAGTGGAGGGAGGAAATACGAGGAGTTCAGTTTTTGACAGATTCAGTTTTAGGTAGAGGGAGGACATAATGTTAGACACAGCAGAAAGACAATCACTGGTCTTTTGTAGTAATGCAGGGGTGATGTCCGGAGCAGAGGTGTATAATTGGGTGTCATCAGCATAGAGATGGTACTGAAAACTGAATCTGCTGATTGTTTGTCCAATAGGAGCGGTGTATAAGGAGAAAAGAAGGGGGCCTAGGACTGATCCTTGAGGAACCCCGACAGTAAGGGGAAGGAGAGAGGAGGAGGAGGCGGCAAAAGACACAGAGAAGGAGCGGTCAGAGAGATGGGAGGAGAACCAGGAGAGAACAGTGTCCTTGAGGCCAATAGTGCAGAGCATAGTGAGGAGGAGCTGGTGATCCACAGAGTCGAATGCTGCAGAGAGATCCAGGAGAATCAGTAGGGAGTAGTGACCATTAGATTTAGCTGTTAGTAAATCATTACAGACTTTAGTGAGGGCAGTTTCAGTAGAATGTAAAGAGCGGAAACCAGATTGTAAAGGGTCAAGAAGAGAGTTGTCTGAGAGATAGCGGATGAGATGGGAGTGGACCAGGCGTTCCAGGAGTTTAAAGATAAAGGGAAGATTGGAAACAGGTCTGTAGTTGGCCGTGCAGTTCTGGTCAAGGGATGGTTTTTGAAGTAATGGTTGTATGCTGGCGTGTTTAAAAGAAGAGGGAAAGATACCAGATGAGAGGGAAAGGTTGAAAATTTTAGTTAGGTGAGTGGTGACAGCTGGAGCAAGGGACTGAAGGAGATGTGAAGGAATAGGGTTACTGGTGCAGATGGTAGGGCGAGAAGATGCAAGGAGCCTGATCACTTCATCTTCCGTGACTGGTTCGAAGTCAGAAAGTGAGCAGGATACAATGTGGCGGGGGAGAGCATGCATAACATTTGGGGATTGGGAGAAAATTTCATGTCGGATATGGTCAATTTTTTCTTTGAAATAATTGGCCAGATCGTCAGCGCTGAGGTCGGTGGTCGGGGCCTGTGTTGTTTGATTGAGGAGAGAATGAAACGTGTCAAAGAGTTGTTTAGGATTATTGGAAAGTAAGATGATGAGGTTGTTAAAGTAGGTTGGTTTGGAGAGGTGAAGGGCAGAGTTATATGTTTTCAGCATAAATTTATAATGAAGGAAATCTTCGGGCACATTTGATTTTCTCCACAGCCGTTCAGCACACCTGGAGTACCTCTGGAGAAGACGTGTTTGAGGCGTGTGCCAGGGTTGTCGCCGTCTATGCTGAATTTTTCTTTGTGTAGGAGGTGCGGCTTCATCCAGGGCGCATAGCATTATTTTGTTAAAATGCTTCAATGCAGAGTCGGGACATGAGAGGGAGGAGATTGGGGCCAATGATGATTGCAGCTTTTTCATAAATTTCTGGGTGTTAATAGCGCATATATTTCTATAAGTGTGGACAGTGGGAGTGTCTTGAGTAGAGTCACAGTTCTTGACAGAGAATGAAAGAAGATTATGGTCAGAGAGTGGAAGGGGAGAGTTAGTAAAGTCATGTACTGAGCAAAGCCGGGAGAAGATCAGGTCCAATGTATTCCCGTCTTCATGTGTAGGAGAATTAGCAAGCTGTGAAAGGCCAAAGGAGGAGGTTAGTGATAAAAGGTGAGCGGCAGGTCGGGAAAGAGGATCGCCAATTGGGATGTTAAAATCTCCCAAGCCACTAGAATAAATACAGTAAGTAAATATCATGCAATAAAACATAGCAAAGATGCCTAACATAAAAACATGATAAAAGCAATAAAATACCAAACGCCTTACAAAAATGATTTGAAGCTAATATTTTCGTTGAGGACCTCCAGGTGTTAGCGTACCAGGTGTATAAATCAATTTTGCCTCTCTTTTTCGAAGTTCCTTCTTGTAATTGCCTCCTCTAATTCCCAAGTTAACTTGATCAATTCCTTTTACTTGTAAATGTCTAGGATTACTATTGTGAAACGTCCTAAAGTGGCGGTGGATAGTCTTCAGATCTTCAGTGTTTTAGGCTGTTAGTGCATTACAAATATCTCTTTTATGCTCCAAGATACGCACCCGCAATTGTCTGGTTGTTATCCCAATGTAGATTAATCTGCAAGGACAGTAAGCATAATATATGATCATTTCAGACTTGCAGGTAATGTGGTGCATGATAGTGTACAGTGAGGGAAATAATTATTTGATCCCTTGCTGTTTTTTTAAAAAAAATTAAGAAAATCACATTTTTTAATATAGATAAATTTATTTGCATTTTGCAGTGAGAAATAAGTATTTGATCCCCTACAAACCATATGAGCTATGGCTCCTACAGGCCAGTTAGACGCTCCTAATCAACTTGTTACCTGCATTAAAGACAGCTGTCTTACATAGTCACCTGTATAAAAGTCTCCTGTCCACAGACTCAATTAATCAGTCGGACTCTAACCTCTACAACATGGGCAAGACCAAAGAGCTTTCTAAGGATGTCAGGGACAAGATCATAGACCTGCACAAAGCTGGATTAGGCTACAAAACCATAAGTAAGACGCTGGGTGAGAAGGAGACAACTGTTGGTGCAATAGTAAGAAAATGGAGGAAATACAAAATGACTGTCAATCGACATCGATCTGGGGCACCATGCAAAATCTCACCTCGTGGGGTAATCTTGATCATGAGGAAGGTGAGAGATCAGCCTAAAACTACACAGGGGAAACTTGTGAATGATCTCCAGGCAGCTGGGACCACAGTCACCAAGAAAACCATTGGTAACACATTACGCCATAAAGGTTTAAAATCCTGCAGTGCCTGCAAGGTCCACCTGCTCAAGAAGGCACATGTGCAGGCCTGCCTGAAGTTTGCAAATGAACACCTTGATGATTCTGTGAGTTATTGGGAGAAGGTGCTGTGGTCAGATGAGACAAAAATTTAGCTGTTTGGTATTAACTCAACTCGCCATGTTTGGAGGAAGAAGAAGGATGAGTACAACCCTAAGAACATGGTCCCAACCATGAAGCATGGTGAGGGAAACATTATACTTTGGGAGTGCTTTTCTGCAAAGGGGAGATGACGACTGCGTCGTACTGAAAGGAAGATGGATGGGGTCATGTATCACGAGATTTTGGCCAACAAACTCACTCAGTAAGAGCATTAAAGATGGGTTGTGGCTGGGTCTTCGAGCAGGACAATGACCCAAAACATACAGCCAAGGCAACAAAGGAGTGGCTCAAAAAGAAGCACAGTAAGGTCATGGTGTGTCCTAACCAGTCTCCAGACCTTAATCCCATAGAACATGTATGTAGGGAGTTGAAGCTCCGAGTTGCCAAGAGACAGCCTCAAAATCTTAATGATTTAGAGATGATCTGCAAAGAAGAGTGGACCAAAATTCCTCCCAACATGAGCGTAAACCTCATCATCAACTACAAAAAACGTCTGACTGCTGTGCTTGCCAGCAAGTGTTTTGCCACCAAGTATTAAGTGTTGTTTGCCAGAGGGATTAAATACTTATTTCTCACTGCAAAATGCTAATAAATGTATCTAATTTATACAATGTGATGTTCTTGATTTTGTTTTTGGATATTCTATCTCTAATTGTTAAAATTAACCTACCCTTAAAATGATAGACTGTTCATGTCTTTGTCAGTGGGCAAACTTACAAAAACAGCAAGGGATCAAATACCTACTTACCCATTGTGTATATATATATGTATATAGATATATATATATCTATATACAGTATATATATATATATATATATATATATATATATATATATATATATACACTAGCTATTGAACCCATTCTATGGCCGTTTGGCGAGCGTTTTTATTGGTATATGCTCCCCATCCTGTTACGTGCTGTCCCCATCCTGTTACGTGCCGACCCTATCCTGTTACGTGCCGCCCCCATCCTGTTACGTGCCGCCCCCATCCTGTTACGTGCCGCCCCCATCCTATTACGTGCAGCCCCCATCCTGTTATGTGCAGCCCCCATCCTGTTATGTGCAGTCCCCAACCTGTTTTGTGAAGCCCCCATCCTGTTATGTGCAGCCCCCATCCTGTTATGTTCAGCCCCCATCCTGCTGTCTGCAGCCCCATCCTCTGCCCCAAACCTGCCATGTGCAGCCCCCATCCTGCTCTGTGCAGCCTCCATCCTGCGCCCCTATCCTGTTATGTGCAGCCCCCTTCCTCTTATGTGCAGCCCTTATCCTGTTATGTGCAGCCCTCATCCTGTTATGTGCAGCCTCCATTCTGCTATGTGCAGCCCCCATCCTGCGCCCCCATTCTGTTATGTGCTGCTCCCATCCTTTTGTGTGCAGCCCACAACCGGAGGCTGGGGGAGGAGCGTGTCGCCAGGGTACGCGTGTGCCCATACCGCGCTGTCCAGCGCTAGTGTGTCTTCACTAGTGTTGAGCGAGCATGCACGACACTGCTCGGTACTCGCCCGAACATCTCACTTCTCTGGATGTTCAGCGAGCACCAAGCATTTCCGGGTTACTAGGGCACTCTGCTCATTTGGCGCTCTTTACAGAGCCAATGAACATGCAAGGATTGCCAGCCAGTCACTGTAATGCCGCAGCCATGTTGTTTGTGGGCATTACAGTGATTGGTTGGCCGCACAGCGTTACCTCGAGAATTTAAAACTGGGCGCCGCCATCTTGGACACAGTCGCTCCGGATCAGACAGTGTAGGGTCAGTGCTGCTGAGCTAGGGAGAGATTTATACTGCAAAATAGTTCGTGTAGGGTCTCTAAAGCATGCCAAATCAAACAAACAGTCCTTCTCCACACTAATATCCATCCCAGATATCAGGCAGGCAGGCTGTATAGGAGACGCAGTGGTTATACCAACAAACACTGCATTACAGTCCTGTGTGCTGCTCCTGCTGGTCAAATTGCTAAATTTATCCCCTGGTCTCAGGGGCCAGGAAAAATCCTTTTTTTTCATCTAAATCCTGTTTTGTTTTGTTTTTTTCCTCAGTCAGACTGTACAAATACCCGTCTTATTAACCTTTTGGTATTTCTCCCACCCACAAAAAAAATGAGTGTCTCAGAAAAACAGTTTGATGGTGTCGCTGACTGTTCAGACACAAATATATCTATTTTAACAAGTCTGGTATACATCAGGTAATTATAACTGTGGTTTTGCAGTTCCACAGTTCAAATCTCTGTATTATCCACTTTTTTGTATTTTTTGCATAAAAAAAACATTTTCAGTGTCTCGCTGACTGTTCAGACACCAATATATTTGTTTAAAAGAGTCTAGTGTAGGCCAGAGAACTAGAACTGTGGTTTTCCTCTTCCACGGTTCAAATCTGGGTGTTATCAACCTGCTTGCCTTTTTTCCATAAAAAAAACAGCTTGAGTGTGTCGCTGACTATTCAGACACAAATATATCTATTTTAACAAGTCTATTATACACCAGCAAATTATAACTGTGGTTTTGCAGTTCCACGGTTCAAATCTCTCTATTATCCACTTTTTCGGCTTTTTTGCATAAAAAAAAAACATTTTGAGTGTCTTGCTGACTGTTCCGATACCAATATATTTGTTTAAAAGAGTCTGGTGTAGGCCAGAGAACTAGAACTGTGGTTTTCCTCTTCCACGGTTCAAATCTGGGTGTTATCAACCTGCTTGCCTTTTTTCCATAAAAAAAAACAGTTTGAGTGTGTCACTGACTGTTCAGACACAAATATATCTATTTTAACAAGTCTGGTATACATCAGGTAATTATAACTGTGGTTTTGCAGTTCCACAGTTCAAATCTCTGTATTATCCACTTTTTTGTCTTTTTTGCATAAAAAAACACATTTTCAGTGTCTCGCTGACTGTTCAGACACCAATATATCTGTTTAAAAGAGTCTAGTGTAGGCCAGAGAACTAGAACTGTGTTTTTCTTTTTCCACGGTTCAAATCTGGGTATTATCAAGCTGCTTGCCTTTTTTCCATAAAAAAAAACAGTTTGAGTGTGTCGCTGACTGTTCAGACACAAATATATCTATTTTAACAAGTCTGGTATACACCAGGAAATTATAACTGTGGTTTTGCAGTTCCACGGTTCAAATCTCTGTATTATCCCCTTTTTTGTATTTTTTGCATGAAAAAAAATATTTTCAGTGTCTCGCTGACTGTTCAGACACCAATATATCTGTTTAAAAGAGTCTGATGTAGGCCAGAGAACTAGAACTGTGTTTTTCCTCTTCCACGGTTCAAATCTGGGTGTTATCAACCTGCTTGCCTTTTTTCCATCAAAAAAAACAGTTTGAGTGTGTCGCTGACTGTTCAGACACAAATATATCTATTTTAACAAGTCTGGTATACATCAGGTAATTATAACTGTGGTTTTGCAGTTCCACAGTTCAAATCTCTGTATTATCCACTTTTTTGTCTTTTTTGCATAAAAAAAACATTTTCAGTGTCTCGCTGACTGTTCAGACACCAATATATTTGTTTAAAAGAGTCTAGTGTAGGCCAGAGAACTAGAACTGTGGTTTTCCTCTTCCACGGTTCAAATCTGATTGTTATCAACCTGCTTGCCTTTTTTCCATAAAAAAAACAGCTTGAGTGTGTCGCTGACTATTCAGACACAAATATATCTATTTTAACAAGTCTATTATACACTAGCAAAATATAACTGTGGTTTTGCAGTTCCACGGTTCAAATCTCTCTATTATCCACTTTTTCGGCTTTTTTGCATAAAAAAAAACATTTTGAGTGTCTTGCTGACTGTTCCAATACCAATATATTTGTTTAAAAGAGTCTGGTGTAGGCCAGAGAACTAGAACTGTGGTTTTCCTCTTCCACGGTTCAAATCTGGGTGTTATCAACCTGCTTACCTTTTTTCCATAATAAAAAAAACAGTTTGAGTGTGTCGCTGACTGTTCAGACACAAATATATCTATTTTAACAAGTCTGGTATACACCAGCAAATTATAACTGTGGTTTTGCAGTTCCACGGTTCAAATCTCTGTATTATCCCCTTTTTTGTCTTTTTTGCATAAAAAAACACATTTTCAGTGTCTCGCTGACTGTTCAGACACCAATATATCTGTTTAAAAGAGTCTAGTGTAGGCCAGAGAACTAGAACTGTGTTTTTCCTTTTCCACGGTTCAAATCTGGGTATTATCAACCTGCTTGCCTTTTTTCCATAAAAAAAAAACAGTTTGAGTGAGTCGCTGACTGTTCAGACACAAATATATCTATTTTAACAAGTCTGGTATACACCAGGAAATTATAACTGTGGTTTTGCAGTTCCACGGTTCAAATCTCTGTATTATCCACTTTTTTGTATTTTTTGCATGAAAAAAAATATTATCAGTGTCTCGCTGACTGTTCAGACACCAATATATCTGTTTAAAACAGTCTGGTGTAGGCCAGAGAACTAGAACTGTGTTTTTCCTCTTTCACGGTTCAAATTCGCAGCCAACGCCCCACAGGCCACAGTCCTTAATTCGCACATTTCATGACTGCTTGCGTTAGAAATGTTGCCTTTTAGGTCTCGTGGAGAGGGAATCCTTCCGCAACCTTATGGCGGTGGCCGTCCCTCGGTACTCGGTCCCCAGCCGACACTATTTTGCTCGGTGTGCCATCCCCTCACTACACAAGCACGTGTCCCAAAACATCTGCCGTGCCCTCAACAATGCAGTTACTGGGAGAGTCCACCTGACAACGGACACGTGGACAAGTGCTTGTGGCCAGGGACGGTACATCTACCTGACAGCACACTGGGTAAACATAGTGGAAGCCGGGACCCAGTCGGACCTTTGGACGGAACACATCCTCCCCACACCGAGGATTGGGGGCCCTATGTCAGTCACAGTAGTCCCCACAGTGTACAGCTCCTGCGCATCATCTGACGCGCCCCTGGGCCTTCTGTGTCGTGCGGCATCGCGCGCACGGGGGCTTACCCGGAGCCGGATCAGATGGGGGTAGTAGTCTCGTGGCGGTGACCCGGTCCGTGCCCAGGGAGTCAAACTAAGCGGCGAGTCTATTAGCTGTAGATGTTAGAATGTGTGTCGACTACGCCACCCGTTGATTTGCGGTCACAAGGCCGCCGCTGCAAAACAGTCCGCTGAGGCCGGTGGTATGGGTGCAGCAGGGATGGTATAACCCCCAACGGGAGGGGTATGGCCTCAGGGCAGCAGGAGTAGATGATGGAGGTTGTGATGGTGCGGTAAGGAGGCACAGAGACGTGGGATGCAGTTTCAGGGTTTTACTCACTGATGTTGCTTTAGTCACTCTGGCCTTGAGTGACCACCCGAGCCGTGCTGCGTCCACCAGGTGCGGGGCTCGGCTAACCCCCAGGCAGTTCCGGAGCGTGGTCCTGAGCTCCCCTCTCTCTCTCTCTTTCTGCTGGCCGTCCCCACCAGGGATCCACCTTTGTCCGGTTCCCTTGGACCTTCTGATGGCAAAACCTTCTATGGCTTTCCTGACCCTACTCTTGGTGTACCTTCCTGGTGGATGTGGTGAGGGTCGTGGCAAAGCTTGCCCACGACCTCCGGTTCCTGGCTAAGGGTTACTTTTGCCTCCGCCAGCTTGGGATCCGGTGCCCTTTTCTGCCAACCCTTCACCCTTTTTGGTCTGATTCTGGGATCTTAGGGTTCCCTCTGGCTCTGCCTCTCTGGGTCCTTCTTCCTCCTCTTTCTTCATGCTTGGCCCTGGAGCTGGGCCCAGCCGGAGCCACAGCTCCCTGTCAGTCCTCCTGGCTGAGCTCCTCTGCTCTGCTTCTCCTCAGGCTGAACTTGACTAAAAAGACCCTATCTCTAGATGGTGCCCACCTTATATACTCCCTCTATGTGTGAGCCCAGGTGACCAGCACCCAATGGGCTCCTAGCTTTACCCAGAGTACTCCCCCTATCTGCCCCTACACTACTGGGATGTTCCACCCCCCCCTCCCACTCCAGCCAGGGACAGACGCTGTCGTACCTGCACATTTAACTGGTGGGAGTACCGTAGTTCTGTCCCCCGGAAATGGGATGTATGTAGTGCATGCAGCCTACTGAGCTCAGTCCCACACTCCATCCTTACCCGGGAGTGGAATACCACACCTCTGGTTTGAGGTGCAATACCCCTGTAGCAGCCGAGTCCTCAGGGTGCTACATTCCCCCCTGGTAAATCACAGCACGTCCTCGGGCTGTAAAAGAGCAAAACATGCAAACATACAAAATTTTTTTCAAAACATACACGAATATATAAAACATTATAAACATTATCAGCAACATAACATTACGGGTAACTTCTAATATTATAAGACTTTTTGATATAAAACTCTTCTTATAAAATGTTCTTGTTCTTCTGGCCACTGTGCACTTGTGACCAGGTAAAAGTGCAACAGTCACTTGAAGAAAAACAGTTCTTCTATAAAACCAGTAGGGGGCGCTTTAGGAAGCGCAACTATTTACAAGGGGTATGGCCGCTCTCAGTCCTCGGCCAGTGGGGATAAGGGATGGCTGCTCACAGTCCTCAGCCTGTTAAGGGATAGGGACACACGGGTAACAGTTTGCTGGTCCCAACGGGGACTATACTTTACTTAGCAGCAGTACTTGTAACAGTTCTTGTACCCTTACGGGTAACTATGTACAGTTCCACTTTACCGTACTTCAGTAACGGCATCCTCCTGCTCCTTCTCGCGGGTGACCTTCAAACCCGTCCGGGTTCTCTTGTTCCTCCTCGCACTGTAGCTCTCTCTCGGTCAGTCGGTGTACATGGAGAGCATATGGACCTTTGGCACATTGATGCCGGGTGAAAGTGACCTCATCACCCAGGTACAGATCTCGTCCTCTGTGTCCCTCCGGCAGGTGGGACTCGACATCTCTGTGGGTCACGAAGACGTCGCTGGGGGTGCGGTGATCCCGGATGAAGCCCCATCCGTGCTGCAGTTGGAATTTGATTACAGTCCCCGTGGCACGGGGACCGTGGGCTGCACGGGGGTTCCGTCGGGTCCGGCTCTTCTGTTCTGCACTCTGCACTTGCAGCCACTCCTCGCGGACCCGCCTCTCTCGCCGCTCCCGGTCGAAGACCTCCAGCTGTTGCCGGCAGCACTCTGCTCGCTGGGCTGCGGCCGCCCGGGTCTCTTGGGTGAAGCCGATGAGGTTTTCCCCGGTGGGGTCCCATTCAAATTGGGCCTCCTCCAGCGGGAGCGGGACGATCTTGACAGGCGCCGGAGCCGGAATCAGGGGCTCATCCAGGGGCCTTTCCTTCCGGAGTCGGGGATGGTAGTACTCCGGTGGCCACTCAAAGGGCTGCCCATCCGGGCAAGTATGTTGGGCGAACAAGTCTTCACCCAGGGGTAGGACTTTGTGGGTTGAGGGCGCGGTGGTGGCAGCAGCGCCCGGGTTCACCAGGCCTTGCGACCAGGCTGGGGGCACCCTGAAGGTAAAGGGCACAGCGGGGACCGCGGCGCCCGGGGGTACTCGGCCCTGCGACCAGGCCGGTGGCGTCTCCTGCTTGGTCGCGCTCGGAGTTGAGGCGCGTGACGTCACAGGGGGCGTGGTCGCGGCTCCTGCTTGAGGCCTAGTCTGGAGCGGTGGCGGTGCAGCGACGGGCACGGTAGGGGAAATTTCGGGCTCTGCGACGGGGAGCTGGGGCAGGCTCGCGGTTTCTAGGCTTGGGGTAGTGATGTCCCCTTTACCTGCCTCCGTCTCTTCAGCTCCTTCCACGGCGTCGTCTCCGGCCTTCATTCCTCCCGCACCATCCTCAGAGGCGGTCAGACTCCTCGTCTCGGGTGGCGTGCTCCGCGGGCGGGTTCCAGCCTGCTGGGCCATCTCCCTGCTCCACGCAGTCAGCGTTTCTTGCTGCACCTGGGCCATCCTCAGTGCGAGGCCCTCCAGCGCGGTCTGTGCATGCTCCCGGTCTCGGGGGAGCTGTGCCAGGATCTCCACCAGGTCTTGTGGGGTGGTAGCTTGCAACAGGCTCCTGACCACAGGGTCGGTGCTGCCTGACTCTCCCTCCATCTCCGGGTACGGCTTCTCCAGACTCCTCCAGGCTGCACCCATCCTCTCTCTTTTGTTCTTGATCCGCCTACTTTGAGGGCGGTCCTGGGGCAACTTGGTGATTGTCAGTTCCAGGGGCAGACCCCCCATGCTGACGGACATCTCAATCATTGCAGTCTCTCCTGGTGGGGGCGGTCTTCGTTTTTGGCGCCATTCTTGGTCCTGGCCCACGATGGGAGGTGGCCTCTTGCCACCCTCTGGCACGCCCATAATGGCGTCCGCTCTGCCAGGGCGGGAAATCGTCTCAGATGGCGGGAAAAGACTGCAGATGGCGGGAAACCGGCGGGAAACGACTCCGGACGACGTGCGATGGCGGGGACCCTCCGGAATTGGCGGGAGACTTCTTTTTACGGTACAGATAAACTTTTCTTCAGGCACGCAGTACCCGGTGGTTGCGGGCACGTGATCCTGCCGACTACGCCAAAGTTGACGCGCCCCTGGGCCTTCTGTGTCGTGCGGCATCGCGCGCACGGGGGCTTACCCGGAGCCGGATCAGATGGGGGTAGTAGTCTCGTGGCGGTGACCCGGTCCGTGCCCAGGGAGTCAAACTAAGCGGCGAGTCTATTAGCTGTAGATGTTAGAATGTGTGTCGACTACGCCACCCGTTGATTTGCGGTCACAAGGCCGCCGCTGCAAAACAGTCCGCTGAGGCCGGTGGTATGGGTGCAGCAGGGATGGTATAACCCCCAACGGGAGGGGTATGGCCTCAGGGCAGCAGGAGTAGATGATGGAGGTTGTGATGGTGCGGTAAGGAGGCACAGAGACGTGGGATGCAGTTTCAGGGTTTTTACTCACTGATGTTGCTTTAGTCACTCTGGCCTTGAGTGACCACCCGAGCCGTGCTGCGTCCACCAGGTGCGGGGCTCGGCTAACCCCCAGGCAGTTCCGGAGCGTGGTCCTGAGCTCCCCTCTCTCTCTCTCTTACTGCTGGCCGTCCCCACCAGGGATCCACCTTTGTCCGGTTCCCTTGGGCCTTCTGATGGCAAAACCTTCTCTGGCTTTCCTGACCCTACTCTTGGTGTACCTTCCTGGTGGATGTGGTGAGGGTCGTGGCAAAGCTTGCCCACGACCTCCGGTTCCTGGCTAAGGGTTACTTTTGCCTCCGCCAGCTTGGGATCCGGTGCCCTTTTCTGCCAACCCTTCACCCTTTTTGGTCTGATTCTGGGATCTTAGGGTTCCCTCTGGCTCTGCCTCTCTGGGTCCTTCTTCCTCCTCTTTCTTCATGCTTGGCCCTGGAGCTGGGCCCAGCCGGAGCCACAGCTCCCTGTCAGCCCTCCTGGCTGAGCTCCTCTGCTCTGCTTCTCCTCAGGCTGAACTTGACTAAAAAGACCCTATCTCTAGATGGTGCCCACCTTATATACTCCCTCTATGTGTGAGCCCAGGTGACCAGCACCCAATGGGCTCCTAGCTTTACCCAGAGTACTCCCCCTATCTGCCCCTACACTACTGGGATGTTCCACCCCCCCCTCCCACTCCAGCCAGGGACAGACGCTGTCGTACCTGCACATTTAACTGGTGGGAGTACCGTAGTTCTGTCCCCCGGAAATGGGATGTATGTAGTGCATGCAGCCTACTGAGCTCAGTCCCACACTCCATCCTTACCCGGGAGTGGAATACCACACATCTGGTTTGAGGTGCAATACCCCTGTAGCAGCCGAGTCCTCAGGGTGCTACACATCCTCCTCCTCCTTCTCATGTTCAGCCTCCATCTCAGATATCACATCAGTTACAAGCTGGAAGCACTGCAGTACTGCCTCAGCCAAGCGGCAACAGGCTGTGCTGAAACTCATAAGCTTAGGTGATAAACCTCACACTGCTTGTGAGTTGTGTACAGCTGTAAAAGAGCAGGCAGATCTGTGGCTGAGACCGCTGAACCTACATCCAGGCATGGTCGTGTGTGACAATGGCCTTAGGCTGGTGGTGGCTCTGAGGCAAGGCGAGATCACACACGTACCATGCCTGGCTCATGTGGTTAACCTCGTGGTTCAGCGGTTTCTTAAATCGTACCCGAAGTTGCCAGATCTGCTCATCAAAGTATGCCACCTGTCAGCTCATTTTCAGAAGTCAGCTACAGCTTCCGCCGCTCTTGCTGTGTTGCAGCAGCGTTTGCAGCTTCCGGCACAAAGACTGTTTGGTGATGTATCCACACTTTGGAACTCTATCCTCCACATGTTGCAAAGGATTTGTGAGCAGAAGAGAGTAGTTGTGGAGTGCCAACTTCAACAAGGCCGTCGATATTCAGGTCAGACTCCACACATAAGACCTCAGGAGTGGACCTGGATGTCTGACATATGTACAATCCTGACAAACTTTGAGGAGTCCACAAAGTTGGTTAGTGGCGATGACGCCGTCATTAGCTTCAGCATCCCACTTGTCTGTCTTTTGCAACACTCTCTGCAGAGATTTAAAGAGGAGGCATTGCAGCCAAAGTATGATGAGATGGATCAAGAAGCCGTAGCGGGCGATTACACACAGCCCAGCCTCATCTCATCCCAACGTGCACTGGGGGACAATGAGGGAGAGGAGGAGGAGGAGGAAGAAGAACAGGAACTGGTATCATGCGCTGTAGACGGTAGTACCTGTACAACTGTCATACCATTGGTTCAGCGTGGGTGGCCTGAGGACAGGGGGGAGGAGGAGGAGGAGGAAACCATGGTCAGTCGTCATCTTGGTGGGGACACGGAAGTCTTGCCCGTTACCAGTCTGGCACGCATGGCTGACTTTATGTTACACTGAATTTAACTGTGACCCTCGCGTTGTCAAAATGTTGGGTGACAGTCATTACTGGTTGGTGACACTTTTAGACCCCCGCTACAAGAGAACTTTCACTCTCTTATTCCTGAGTTGGAGAGGTCTACAAAAATGGGGCTGTACCAGAAGGCCCTTGCTGCAGAACTGTTAAAAATATTCCCATCTGAACACGCTAGCGGCAGAGGTCACAGTTCGTTGACCAACCAAGGCGTACAGGCGAGAGAGATGCAACTCCAATCCAACAGAGGCAGGGGAGCACTGTCAACGTTCTGGGACAGTTTTCTGAGACCTCCCAGCTTACAGGCCCTGTGGCGCGGGGTACTCTCACAAGGAGTGGAAAGGTTCAAAAGATGGTGAGGGAGTACCTTCCCGACCGTACCAGCGTCCTCCGTGATTCCTCTGTGACTTTTAATTATTGGGTATCCAAGCTGGACACTTGGAATGATCTCGCTCTGTACGCCTTGGAGGTTCTGGCCTGCCCTGCAGCTAGGGTGTTATCGGAGCGTGTTTTTAGTGCCGCTGGGGGAATTATAACTGATAAGCGCACTCGCCTGTCAACTGACAATGCTCACAAGCTGACCCTTATCAAAATGAACAAGGGCTGGATTGGGCCTGACTTCTCATCACCACCAAATGACAGCAGAGTAACATAAAGTCAAATACACTGTGTTGCTTCGGGAGGTGTATTCCCATGCACCGCTTCACACCCACACATGGGTATATGCTTCCTCATTTCGGCTGTTTTTTGCTCTTCTCCTTATCCTCAGCCTCCACCACCACTATACCACCAGAATGACCGTGGTCCGTGTTGCCAGCATTGCAAGTTCCTCCATCCTAATTTTTGGCAGCGTTTGCTTGAAAGGCATAGGCAAAGACTATGGGAGACACACTCACCAATTATGGAAATAATGTTTTTAATATGCTGTACTGCATGGCTCTTGTAAGGGGCATTAAAACTGTCTTGATAAGATACTGTGCCCTCCACGTCTCTTCCAAGGGGCTTTAAGAGCATTTTGTTAAGCTACTGTGACCTCCACCACTCTTCCAAGGGGCATTGATATTGTCTTTTTATTCCACTGCGACCTCCACCACTCTTCCAAGGGGCATTAAAACAGTCTTGTTAAGCTACTGTGACCTCCATGTCTCTTCCAAGGGGCATTAAAACCATCTTGTTAAGCTACGGTGACCTCAACGTCTCTTTAAAGTGGCATTAAAACCGTCTTGTTAAGCTACTGTGACCTCAACGTCTCTTCCAAGGGGCATTAAAACCATCCTGTTAAGCTACTGAGACCTCCACGTCTTTTATACGGGGCATTGATATTGTCTTTTTATTCCACTGCGACCTCCACCACTCTTCCAAGGGCCTTGATATTGTCATTTTATTCCACCGCGATCTCCACTACTCTTCCAAAGGGCATTAAAACCGTCTTGCTAAGCTACTGTGACCTCCACGTCTCTCTCCAAGGGCCATTGAAACCGTCTTGTTACGATACTGCGACCTCCACCACTCTTCCAAAGGGCATTGATATTGTCTTTTTATTCAACTGCTACCTCCACCACTCTACCAAGGGGCATTAAAACCGTTTTGTTAAGCTACTGTGACCTCCACGTCTCTTCCAAGGGGCATTAAAACTGTCTTGTTAAGCTACTGTGACCTCCACATCTTTTCGCAGGGGCATTACAGCCGTCTTGTTAAGCTACTGTGACCTCCACGTTTCTTCCACGGGGCATTGATATTGTCTTTTTATTCCACTGCGACCACCACCACTCTACCAAGGGGCATTGATATTGTCTTTTTTTTTCCACTGCGACCTCGACCACTCTTCCAAGGGGCATTAAAACCGTCTTGTTGAGCTACTGCGACCTCCACCACTCTTCCAAGGGGCATTAAAACTGTCTTGTTAAGCTACTGTGACCTTCACGTCTCTTCCAGGGGGCATTAAAACTGTCTTGTTAAGCTACTGCGACCTCCACCACTCTTCCAAGTGGCATTGATATTTTGTTTTTTATTCCACTGCGACCTCCACCACTCTACCAAGGGGCATTAAAGCTGTCTTGTTAAGCTACTATGACCTCCACGTCTCTTCCACGGAGCATTAATATTGTCTCTTTATTCCACTGCGACCTCCACCACTCTTCCAAGGGGCATTGATATTGTCTTTTTATTCCACTGCGACCACCACCACTCTTCAAAGGGGCATTAAAACCATCTTGCTAAGCTACTGTGACCTCCACGTCTCTTCCAAGGGGCATTAAAACCATCTTGTTAAGCTACTGTGACCTCCACGTCTCTTCCAAGGGGCATTGAAACTGTCTTGTTAAGCTACTGCGACCTCCACCACTCTTCCAAGGGGCATTGATATTGTTTTTTTATTCCACTGTGACCTCCACCACTCTTCCAAGGGGCATTAAAACCGTCTTGTTAAGCTAATATGACCTCCACATCTCTTCCATGGGGCATTGATATTGTCATTTTATTCCACTGCGACCTCCACCACTATTCCAAGGGGCATTGATATTGTCTTTTTATTCCACTGCGACCTCCATCACTCTTCCAAGGGGCATTAAAACCGTCTCGTTAAGCTACTGCGACCTCCACCACTCTTCCAAGGGGCATATATATTGTCTTTTTTTTCCACTGTAACCTCCACCACTCTTCCAAGGGGCATTAAAACTGTCTTGTTAAGCTACTGTGACCTTCACGTCTCATCCAAAGGGAATTAAAACTGTCTTGTTAAGCTATTGTGACCTCCACGTCTCTTCCAAAGGGCATTAAAACCATCTTGTTAAGCTACTGCGACCTCCACCACTCTTCCAAGGGGTATTTAAATCGTCTTGTCAATCTACTGTGACCTCCCGGTCTCTTCCACGGGGCATTGATATTGTCTTTTTATTCCACTGCGACCTTCACCACTCTTCCAAGGGGCATTGATATTGTCTTTTTATTCCACTGCGACCTCCACCACTATTCCAAGGGGCATTAAAACCATCTTGCTAAGCTACTGTGACCTCCACGTCTCTTCCAAGGGGCATTAAAACCATCTTGTTAAGCTACTGCATCCTCCACCACTCTTCGAAGGGGCATTGATGTAGTCTTTTTATTCCACTGCGACCTCCCCCATTCTTCCAAGGGGCATTAATACCGTCTTGTTAAGCTACTGCGAGCTCCACCACTCTTCCAAGGGGCACTAATATTGTCTTTTTATTCCACTGTAACCTCCACCACTCTTCCAAGGGGCATTTAAACCGTCTTGCTCGGCTACTGTGACCTCCACGTCTCTTCCAAGGGGCATTAAAACCGTCTTGTTAAGCTACTGTGACCTCCAAATCTTTTCCCACTAGCATTAAAACCATCTTGTTAACCTACTTTGACCTCCACGTCTCTTCCAGGGGGCATTAAAACCGTCTTGTTAAGCTATTGTGACCTCCACGTCTCTTCCACGGTGCATTGATATTTTCTTTTTATTCCACTGTAACCTCCACCACTCTTCCAAGGGGCATTAAAGCTGTCTTTTTAGGCTACTGTGACCTCCACGTCTATTCCAAGGGGCATTAAAACTGTCTTGTTAAGCTACTGCGACTTCCACCACTCTTCCAACGGGCTTTGATATTGTCTTTTTATTCCACTGCGACCTCCACCACTCTTCCAAGGGGCATTAAAACCGTCTTTTTAGGCTACTGTGACCTCCACGTCTCTTCTAAGGGGCAGTAAAACCATCTTGTTAAGCTACTGTGACCTCCACATCTTTTCCCAGGAGCATTTAAACCATCTTGTTAAGCTATTGTGACCTTCACGTCTCTTCCACGGGGCATTGATATTGTCTTTTTATTCCACTGTAACCTCCACCACTCTTCCAAGGGGCATTAAAACTGTCTTTTTAGGCTACTGTGATCTCCACGTCTCTTCCAAGGGGCATTAAAACCGTTTTGTTAAGCTACTGCGACCTCCACCACTCTTCCAACGGGCATTGATATTGTCTTTTTATTTCACTGAAACCTCCACCACTCATCCAAGGGGCATTGATATTTTGTTTTTTATTCCACTGCGACCTCCACCACTCTTCCAAGGGGCATTAAAACCGTCTTGTTAACCTACTGTGACCTCCACGTCTTTTCCCAGGGGCACTAAAACCGTCTAGTTAAGCCACTGTGACCTCCACGTCTCTTCCACGGGTCATTGATATTGTCTTTTTATTCCTCTGCGACCTCCACCACTCTTCCAAGGGGCATTGATATTGTCTTTTTATTCCACTGTAACCTCCACCACTCTGCCAAGGGGCATTAAAACTATCTTGTTAAGCTACTGCGACCTCCACCACTCTTCCAAGGGGCATTAAAACTGTCTTGTTAAGCTACTGCGACCTCCACCACTCTACCAAGGGGCATGAAAACCGTCTTGTTAAGCTACTGTGACCTTCATGTCTTTTCGCAGGGGTCATTAAAACCGTATTGTTAAGCTACTGTGACCTCCACGTCTCTTCCACTGGGCATTGATATTGTCTTTTCATTCCACTGTGACCTCCACCACTCTTCCAAGGGGCATTGATATTGTCTTTTTATTCCACTGTAACTTCCACTATTTTTCCAAGGGGCATTAAAACTGTCTTTTTAAGCTACTGTGACCTCCGCGTCTCTTCCAAGGGGCGTTAAAACGGTCTTGTTAAGCTACTGCAACCTCCACCACTCTTCCAAGGGGCATTGATATTGTCTTTTTATTCCACTGTAACTTCCACCACTCTTCCAAGGGGCATTGATATTTTGTTTTTTATTCCACTGCGACCTCCACCACTCTTCCAAGGGGCATTAAAACCGTCTTGTTGAGCTACTGTGACCTCCACGTCTATTCCCAGGGCCATTAAAACCGTCTTATTAAGCTACTGTGACCTCCACGTCTCTTCCAAGGTGCATTAAAACCTTCTTGTTAAGCTACTGTGACCTCCACGTCTCTTCCATGGGGCATTGATATTGTCTTTTTATTCCACTGCGACCTCCACCATTCTTCCAAGGGGCATTGATATTGTCTTTTTATTCCACTGCGACCTCCACCACTCTCCCAAGGGGCAATTAAAACCATCTAGTTAAGCTACTGCGACCTCCACCACTCTTCCAAGGGGCATTGATATTGTCTTTTTAATCCACTGGAACCTCCACCACTCTTCCAAGGGGCATTAAACCTGTCTTGTTACGCTACTGTGACCTCCGCGTCTCTTTCAAGGGACATTAAAACTGTCCTGTTAAGCTACTGTAAAGAGAGGAGAGAACAAGGCGCAATGGGTGACTCAGTATTGCAATTTGTAGAGGGGTGTGGGGATGGCTACTAACCTTATGAAGTTGCGCACCTCTGCACAACCCCAGTGTAAAGCTCCACAAGCTCCGCTCTGTTGGTGGCTGTCATCTATTTCCAGCAGCGTTCACAGATCCTGATCTCTTGGTGGTATATCACGTGGTCAGGTTAGTAGCATGTAATGCCGAGATAGACGCCCAGCTTCACCAACACCCCCAGCAGCGTTCCGGAGGGGTTAAGGCAGCGCAGCTTGGAAAACCAGAGTAGTAATTTTAATTAAATTGCTCCCACAGGTGAAAAAACAATAGATTAAAGGCAGCTCTACCGCACCCCAACAGGGGGAAAAGGACAATCAGTGAATATGAATAGCAGTACCAGAGCACCAATAACAGGGCAAAAATATTAAAAGGACTGATTTATTAATACACACACAACGCGTTTCGGTGGACACAGCCACCTTCATCAGGTGTGACAAGCAGCAAACAATTGATCCTTATATACATTTGACTAGGTATACAATTACTTAAAAGGGGCGGGGCCAGATACAGAGTAATACCTCTATATTAACCCCTTGAGTTCATATATGCTCAATAGAGTAAAAAGGATTGTTATAAAATAATGCCTAATGAAGCATATAGGGTTCTTATAAAAAGGATTCGCTGTAAAAAAAAACAAAACTTGTGAATCCTATAATCTTAATACTTCATAGGATATATTGTCATCTACCACCCTATATTTTAGATTATATAAAAAAATAATAATAATAATTTTTACATACAACATAAAACAATGCATAAATATAAAGTATAAAATTACAATCAGTTTCTATCATTGTAATTAGGAAAAGTAGACGAAGAAAGGAAAGAGAAAAAAAAGAGAAAAAAAAACAAAAAATTCCAAAAAAAATCCCTATATGCTTCATTAGGCATTATTTTATAACAATCCTTTTTACTCTATTGAGCATATATGAACTCAAGGGGTTAATATAGAGGTATTACTCTGTATCTGGCCCCGCCCCTTTTAAGTAATTGTATACCTAGTCAAATGTATATAAGGATCAATTGTTTGCTGCTTGTCACACCTGATGAAGGTGGCTGTGTCCACCGAAACGCGTTGTGTGTGTATTAATAAATCAGTCCTTTTAATATTTTTGCCCTGTTATTGGCGCTCTGGTACCGCTATTCATATTCACTGATTGTCCTTTTCCCCCTGTTGGGGTGCGGTAGAGCTGCCTTTAATCTATTGTTTTTTCACCTGTGGGAGCAATTTAATTAAAATTACTACCCTGGTTTTCCAAGCTGCGCTGCCTTAACCCCTCCGGAACGCTGCCGGGGGTGTTGGTGAAGCTGGGCGTCTATCTCGGCATTACTTGCTACTAACCTGACCACGTGATATACCACCAAGAGATCAGGATCTGTGAACGCCGCTGGAAATAGATGACAGCCACCAACAGAGCGGAGCTTGTGGAGCTTTACACTGGGGTTGTGCAGAGGTGCACAACTTCATAAAGTTAGTAGCCATCCCCACACCCCTCTACAAATTGCAATACTGAGTCACCCATTGCACCTTGTTCTCTCCTCTCTTTACAGTAGCTTAACAAGACAGTTTTAATGCCCCTTGAAAGAGACGCGGAGGTCACAGTAGCGTAACAAGACAGGTTTAATGCCCCTTGGAAGAGTGGTGGAGGTTCCAGTGGATTAAAAAGACAATATTAATGCCCCTTGGAAGAGTGGTGGAGGTCGCAGTAGCTTAACTAGATGGTTTTAATTGCCCCTTGGGAGAGTGGTGGAGGTCGCAGTGGAATAAAAAGACAATATCAATGCCCCTTGGAAGAATGGTGGAGGTCGCAGTGGAATAAAAAGACAATATCAATGCCCCGTGGAAGAGACGTGGAGGTCACAGTAGCTTAACAAGAAGGTTTTAATGCACCTTGGAAGAGACGTGGAGGTCACAGTAGCTTAATAAGACGGTTTTAATGGCCCTGGGAATAGACGTGGAGGTCACAGTAGCTCAACAAGACGGTTTTAATGCCCCTTGGAAGAGTCGTGGAGGTCGCAGTGGAATAAAAAACAAAATATCAATGCCCCTTGGAAGAGTGGTGGAGGTTACATTGGAATAAAAAGACAATATCAATGCCCCTTGGAAGAGTGGTGGAGGTTGCAGTAGCTTAACAAGACGGTTTTAACGCCCCTTGGAAGAGACGTGGAGGTCACAGTAGCTTAAAAAGACAGTTTTAATGCCCCTTGGAAAAGTAGTGGAAGTTACAGTGGAATAAAAAGACAATATCAATGCCCCTTGGAAGAGTGGTGGAGGTCACAGTGGAATGAAAAGACAATATCAATGCCCAGTGGAAGAGACGTGGAGGTCACAGTAGCTTAACAATACGGTTTTAATGACCCCTGCGAAAAGACATGAAGGTCACAGTAGCTTAACAAGACGGTTTTAATGCCCCTTGGTAGAGTGGTGGAGGTCGCAGTAGCTTAACAAGACAGTTTTAATGCCCCTTGGAAGAGTTGTGGAGGTCGCAGTAGCTTAACAAGATAGTTTTAATGCCTCTTGGCAGAGTGGTGGAGGTTACAGTGGAATAAAAAGACAATATCAATGCCCCTTGGAAGAGTGGTGGAGGTCGCAGAGGAATAAAAAGACAATATCAATGACCCGTGGAAGAGACGTGGAGGTCACAGCGGCTTAACTAGACGGTTTTAGTGCCCCTGAGAAAAGACGTGGAGGTCACAGTAGGCTAACAAGATGGTTTTAATGCCCCTTGGAAGAGTGGTGGAGGTCGCAGTGGAATAAAAAACAAAATATCAGTGCCCCTTGGATGAGTGGTGGAGGTTTCAGTGAAATAAAAAGACAATATCAATGCCCGTTGGAAGAGTGGTGGAGGTCGCAGTAGCTTAACAAAACGGTTTTAATGCCCTTTGGAAGAGACGAGGAGATCACAGTAGCCTAAAAAGACAGTTTTAATGCCCCTTGGAAGAGTGGTGGAGGTTACAGTGGAATAAAAAGACAATATCAATGCCCCGTGGAAGAGACGTGAAGGTCACAATAGCTTAACAAGATGGTTTTAATGCTCCTGGGAAAAGATGTGGAGGTCACAGTAGCTTAACAAGATGGTTTTACTGCCCCTTAGAAGAGACGTGGAGTTCACAGTAGCCTAAAAAGACGGTTTTAATGCCCCTTGGAAGAGTGGTGGAGGTCGCAGTGGAATAAAAAGACAATATCAAAGCCCGTTGGAAGAGTGGTGGAAGTCGCAGTAGCTTAACAAGACAGTTTTAAAGCCCCTTGGAATAGACGTGGAGGTCACAGTAGCCTAAAAAGACAGCTTTAATGCCCCTTGGAAGAGTGGTGGAGGTTACAGTGGAATAAAAAGAAAATATCAATGCACCGTGGAAGAGACGTGGAGGTCACAATAGCTTAACAAGACGGTTTTAATGCCCCCTGGAAGAGACGTGGAGGTCAAAGTAGGTTAACAAGATGGTTTTAATGCTAGTGGGAAAAGATGTGGAGGTCACAGTAGCTTAACAACACGGTTTTAATGCCCCTTGGAAGAGACGTGGAGGTCACAGTAGCCGAACAAGACGGTTTTAATGCCCCTTGGAAGAGTGGTGGAGGTTACAGTGGAATAAAAAGACAATATCAGTGCCCCTTGGAAGAGTGGTGGAGCTCGCAGTAGCTTAACAAGACGGTATCAATGCCCCTTGGAAGAATGGGGGAGGTCGCAGTGGAATAAAAAGACTACATCAATGCCCCTTCGAAGAGTGGTGGAGGATGCAGTAGCTTAACAAGATGGTTTTAATGCCCCTTGGAAGAGACGTGGAGGTCACAGTAGCTTAGCAAGATGGTTTTAATGCCCCTTGGAATAGTGGTGGAGGTCGCAGTGGAATAAAAAGACAATATCAATGCCCCTTGGAAGAGTGGTGAAGGTCGCAGTGGAATAAAAAGACAATATCAATGCCCCGTGGAAGAGACCGGGAGGTCACAGTAGATTGACAAGACGATTTAAATACCCCTTGGAAGAGTGGTGGAGGTCGCAGTAGCTTAACAAGATGGTTTTAATGCCCTTTGGAAGAGACGTGGAGGTCACAATAGCTTAACAAGACAGATTTAATTCCCTTTGGATGAGACGTGAAGGTCACAGTAGCTTAACAAGACAGTTTTAATGCCCCTTGGAAGAGTGGTGGAGGTTACAGTGGAATAAAAAGACAATATATATGCCCCTTGGAAGAGTGGTGGAGGTCGCAGTAGCTTAACGAGACGGTTTTAATGCCCCTTGGAAGAGTGATGGAGGTCGCAGTGGAATAAAAAGACAATATCAATGCCCCTTGGAATAGTGGTGGAGGTCGCAGTGGAATAAAATGACAATATCAATGCCCCATGGAAGAGATGTGGAGGTCATATTAGCTTAACAAGACGGTTTTAATGCCCCTTGGAAGAGTGGTGGAGGTTACAATGAAATAAAAAGACAATATCAATACCCCGTGGAAGAGACGTGGAGGTCACAGTTGCTTAACAAGACGGTTTTATTGCCCCTTGGAAGAGACGTGGAGGTTGCAGAGGAAAAAAAAACAAAATATCAATGCCCCTTGGAAGAGTGGTGGAGGTTGCAGTAGCTTAACAAGTTGGTTTTAATGCCCTTTGGAAGAGACGTGGAGGTCACAGTAGCTTAACAATCAGTGAATATGAATAGCGGTACCAGAGCGCCAAAAACAGGGCAAAAATATTTTTATTTATTTATTTTTACATACAACATAAAACAATGCATAAATATAAAGTATAAAATTACAATCAGTTTCTATCATTGTAATTAGGAAAAGTAGACGAAGAAAGGAAAGAGAAAAAAAAAAAAAAAAATTCCAAAAAAAATCCCTATATCCTTTTTATATCTGGCCCCGCCCCTTTTAAGTAATTGTATACCTAGTCAAATGTATATAAGGATCAATTGTTTGCTGCTTGTCACACCTGATGAAGGTGGCTGTGTCCACCGAAAAGCGTTGTGTGTGTATTAATAAATCAGTCCTTTTAATATTTTTGACCTGTTATTGGCGCTCTGGTACCGCTATTCATATTCACTGATTGTTAAGCTACTGTGACCTCCACGTCTCTTCCAAAGGGCATTAAAACCAACTTGTTAAGCTACTGCAACCTCCACCACTCTTCCAAGGGGCATTGATATTTTGTTTTTTTTTCCTCTGCAACCTCCACGTCTCTTCCAAGGGGCAATAAAACCGTCTTGTTAAGCAACTGTGACCTCCACGTCTCTTCCACGGGGTATTGATATTGTCTTTTTATTCCATTGTAACCTCCACCACTCTTCCAACGGGCATTAAAACTGTCTTGTTAAGCTACTGTGACCTCCACGTCTCTTCCAAGGGGCATTTAAACCGTCTTGTTAAACCACTCTGACCTCCACGTCTCTTCCAAGGATCATTAAAAACGTCTTGTTAAACCACTCTGAACTCCACAGCTCTTCCAAGGGGCATTGAAATGTTATTTTTAATTAACTCTAACCTCCACGGCTCTTCCAACGGGCATTGCATTTCCTCCTAATTTTAGTCAGCTTTTGCTTTTCAATGCATAGGCGAATACTACGGGAGACCCGCTCCCCAATAATGGATAGAAGGTTTTTAGTACGCTGTAATTCACGTCTGTTTCAAGGGGCATTGCAGTTCCTTATAATTTTTGGAAAGCCTTCCATTCACTGCTTAGGCCAACAGTGTACAGGAGACCCAGTTGCTATAAATGGAAAAAACTGTTTAGTTAAGGCCCTCTGACCTCCATGTCACTTCCAAGGGGCATTGAAGTGCCTCGAAATTTTTAGTAGGCATTGCACTCACTGTATGCCCTATAACTGTGTAGCCGAACTGCTCCTTTTGGTTCAGAAACATATCCTACTAGACATGTGTGGTTGACTGGCCTGATATTGATGTGAATGGTCCCTGTTCCTCCTGCTCTTTCTCCTTTGCCACCACCTCATCCATCATTCATCACCTGAAGCTTTGTTTTAACAGGAGTCATAGAACAGGGATAGTAGTAGGAAAATATCCAGCAATCCTCAGGGGAGGTAGAATATGCGCCAAAACACTGACCACCTCAGGCCTAGCCGCTACTACATACATGCGCTTGCATTCCAAGGAACAGAAAGCTAAGGAGATGGATGGCCTCATGATCATGAATAATTTACTCATTGTGTAGGAGGCCGACCCCTGCTGCTGTCTACCTTCTGAACTTTGTGTTGAAGCCTGATTGACCCAGGACCCGCAATCCTCTATGTCTTTCTACAGACTGCCGGGGGTGCCGCCGCAAAAATGCTCGGGTCTCCCATAGACTAACATTGGGCTCGTTGCTCGGGTCGAGCACCCCAGTATCACGGTGAGCTCGGCCTGAGCTTCGAGCACCCGAGCATTTTAGTGCTCGCTCAACACTAGTCTTCACTAAAGTGGCGCCGGATAACACGCTATGCGTATACGCTGATTCCAACGCCACACTCCTCCCCCGGACTCCTGGCAAAACAGAGGTGCTGCGGCAACATTCCTTTGGGTCAAGTATGTACTTATGGAGTCGGAGCTTGTGGAATGCATTCAATGTCTACATGTGTTGGGCTTGTGCAGTCTATAGAGGCTTCGGACAGAAGGACACATCCCTGGTTATATTATAGAAGTCCCCCATTTCTGTTAATATCCCCCATTCTGGTATATGGCACCCCTCCATCCTGGTATGCATGGCACCCCTCCATCCCAGTATGCATGGCACCCCTCCATCCCGGTATGCATGTCACTTATCCATCCCAGTATGCATGGCACCCCTGATCCCCATCCTGCAATGCAAGGCAACCCTCATCCTTATATGCAAGGCCCCCATCATCCTTATATTCAAGGCCCGCATCATCCTTACATGCAAGGCCCCCATCAGCCTTATCCTCGTATGTAAGGCCTTCCTCATCCCTATCCTTGTATGCATGGCACCTCTCATCCTTATTCTGGTATGGATGGCACCCCTCATTCCTATCCTGGTATGCATGTGCCACCCCTTTTCCTGGTATGCATGGCACCCCTCATCCCTATCCTGGTATGTATGGCACCCTTCATCCACAATCATGGTATGCATGGCACACCTCATCCCTATTCTGGTATGCATGGTACCCCCTCATCCCTATCCTGGCAGGCATGGTACCCCTCATCCCCAATTCTGGTATGTATGGCACCCCTCATCCCTATTCTGGTATGTATGGCCTCCTCATCCCCCAATCCTGGTTTTCATGGCACCCCTCATCCCCAATCCTGTTATGCATGGCTCCTCATCCGTATCCTGGTATGTATGGCCCACCTTATCCCTATTCTGGTATGTATGGCCCCTCATCCGTATCCTGGTATGCATGTTAAGCCTAATCCCTATCCTGGTATGAACGGTACCCCCTCATCTCTATCCTGGTATGCATGGTAACCCCTCATCCCCAATCCTGGTATGTATGGCCCCCTCATCCCTATCATGGTGTATGGACCCCCTCATCCCCAATCCTAGTACGCGTGAACCCCCCTTCCCTATCCTGGTATGCATGGTACCCCCTCATCCCTATCCTGGTATGCATGGCCCCTCATCCATATCCTGGTATACATGGCCCCTCATCCGTATCCTGGTATGCATGGCCCCTCATCCGTATCCTGGTATGCATGGCCCCTCATCCCTATCCTGGAATGTATGGCACCCCTCATCCCTATCCTGGCATGTATGGCACCCCTCATCCATTTCCTGTTATGTATGGCCTCTTCATCCCCCAATCCTGGTATGTATGACCCCTTCATCCCCAATCCTGGTATGCATGGCCTGTCATCTGTATCCTCGTATGCATGGCCCCTCATCTCTATCCTGGTATGTATGGCACCCCTCATTCCTATCCTAGTATATATAGCCTCCTCATCCCCTAATCCTGGTATGCATGGTACCCCTCATCCCTATCCTGGTAGGCATGGTACCCCTCATCCCCAATCCTGGTATGTATGGCCCCCCTCATCCCTATCCTGGTATGTATGGCCCTTCATCCCCAATCCTGGTATGTATGGCCCCCCTCATCCCTATTCTGGTATGTATGGCCCCTCATCCGTATCCTAGTAAACATGGTACTCCTAATCCCCCAATCCTGGCATGCATGGCACTCATCCCCATCACGCTGCACACACACAAAAAAACAAACACTTCTACTCACCTTTCTGCCCTGTGCTCTAGAGCTGGGTCCCGTTCTGCTGGAGGCTGGGGGAGGAGTGTGGCGCCGGAGTACACTCAAGCCCATACCGTGCTGTCCAGCACCATTTTGTTAAAGACACACTGCAAATGTGTCTTCAGTAAAATGGCGCCGGATAGCTATTCCAACACCACAGTCCGCCCCCGGCCTCCAGCCAAAATAGAGGCACCGCGCCAACATTCCTCTGGGTCAGGTAAGTATGTCCCTATGGCACTGGAGATCGCAGTATGCGTTCAGTGCCTACGCATATGCGATCTCCGATGCCATATACTCCTCCTACCTGTAATGGCTGGTTACGTTCTTTTGTCTGGAGTCAGACTGAACAGGCGTGTCACGCTTTCGCAGTCTATAGAGGCTTCAGACAGAGGGACGCATCTACTGTTATATTATAGATCATGTAATGTGAAATTTGAACTTTGTACAGTGGTTGTAACTAGACTGTGATAGAGAATAGTATAAGTAGTGTTAATATAGTTATGTGGCATCTTAACGGTATAAGACATGTTAATAGTGCAGAGTATAAGGACAATAGGCTTAGTATATACTTATATAGGATAAGATATAGTTAATGTTTTGGGCTAGCCCACAGTGAGAGTGGGTTAGTGAGGCTAGAAAAGGAACTTATTTCCTGGTAGTTGTTAGATAGGGAAGTACAGTAACAAAGTCAAGTTTAAGTGCAGTTGGCTGCTAGAGCAAGCATGTACCAATTGTTCAAGGCAGTGGGAGAATGTACTGATATTCAATGCGGACATTCCGGCAACATCAGGAGCTCAAGGCCCAGCAAGGGGGCTGATGGGTGTATCATGTCCTCTTGCGCACAGGGGAAGATGGATGGGGAAGCACTTGAAGGGCATGTGGCCGATCCTGGGTGTACTGCGGAGCTGTATAGAAAATTCCTGTGGCTGATGAAGTCAGTGGGCTTAGGGATAGTCCAGGGGGAACGAGTGGTAGGGCTGAAGATGTGTTGTGCTAAGGAAGGAAGTAATACGAACTGTTGTACCCTATACCACCCTATACCACATATTACAACCTGATTAACTCTAACTGAGCAGTAAACATTTGCTTGTTGCAATTAACTTAGTGTCCCTTGAGTTGTGTGCTACAGCTCCTGAAGATGGAGGCCT
Organism: Phyllobates terribilis; assembly: GCF_046119375.1. NCBI lineage: Eukaryota > Metazoa > Chordata > Amphibia > Anura > Dendrobatidae > Phyllobates > Phyllobates terribilis. Next base: position 52,323,420 of record NW_027362773.1, read on the forward strand.
GGAGGCAACAGAGGCCTGCGGCCTACAAGTGAGTGTGATGAACCCCACACCTGACAGCACACTGGGAATGGGACACTATTTTCCAGTAAAGTGCCAGAGTGTAATGGGACAGCAGCTCGGTCATCACTACCGCTTCTTGGCAACTTTACAAGGTCACAGATATCAAGGTACAGGTGCATCTCACTAAATTAAAACATCAAAAAGTTAACTTATTTCAGTTCTTCAATGCAAAAAGTAAAGCTCATATTATATAGAGTCATTACAAACAGAGTGATCTATTTCAAGTGTTTATTTCTGTTAATGTTGATGATTATGGCTTACAGCCATTGAAAACACAAAAGTCATTATCTCAGTAAATTAAAATAATTAATAAAAAACACCTCCAAAAGCTTCCTAAGCATTTAAAATGGTCCCTCAGTCTGTTTCAGTAGGCTCCACAATCATGGGGAAGACTGCTGACTTGACAGATGTCCAGAAGGCAGTCATTGACACACTCCACAGGCCACAGCCCTGACATAAACCCAATTGAGCATCTCTGGAGAGACTTGAAAATGGCTGTCCACCAACGTTCACCAGCCAACCTGACGGAACTGGAGAGGATCTGCAAGGAAGAGGATTCTCAAATCCAGGTGTGAAAAACTTGTTGCTTCATTCCCAAGAAGACTCATGGCTGTACTAGCTCAAAAGGGTGCTTCTACTCAATACTGAGCAATGGGTCTGAATACTTATGACCATGTGATATTTCATTTTTTTTCAATAAATTTGCAAACATTTCTACATTTCTGTTTTTTTCAGTCAAAATGGGGTGCAGAGTGTTCTTTAATGAGAAAAAAAATGAACTTTTTAGAATTTACCAAATGGCTGCAATGAAACAAAGAGTGAAAAAATTAAAGGGGTCTGAAGACTTTCCGTACCCATTGCATATATGTATATATATATATATATATATATATATATATATACACACAAAGTATATATAAATATACTGTCTGCTGTATATATACTGTCTACACATTATGGAAAGTGGCAATGTTAAGACTTCTTTCAATTATATTAAAAATCTTCCTTTTTAAAGGATATTTTTACTATTGAAGCAAATAAAGTGCTGTTTGTGCCATTCAGGTCTGTAAATAATAAGAAGGTGATTTGTGTCAAAAAGGATTGATTTTATTGATGAATGTCACACAGCGCACCAAAGTGACACATCTGATCTATCACTCACAATCCCACTGGCCTATTTAAGCACTAGAGATAAATGCAGAAAATTCAAATGTGTTCATGGTGCTGTCACCAGATAAGCTGCTTCTCTGCCCTTTAATTGGTCTTTTAAGTGAATAAAAAAGATTGAATTTTAAAGAGATCCTTATATTTGTAAGGGCTTGTGTGAAGATTAAAGGATAATTCCACATAAAAATGGAGAGATTTACTAGGCAAAAAGCAATTTGAGGGGGGAATTTATTAATAGCCATATACCATACAACTGTCATGTAAAAGTCACATTATATGGCGCTCACCTTATTTGCCCAATAATTTGCAAGTTTTTCTACTCAACAACATTTTGAAAAGTTAATAAGGGGTGGGGGGTTGAGGTGGGGGGAAAATATCAGCAATGGACTTGACTTTCCACACCCCTATATATGTATTGTAATTTACATCTGGAATTGATGTAAATGAAAGTGCTAATACAAGCCAGCCCAGATTTGACTTTTTGGCACACGAGCCACTAAAATGCACTGAATTTATTAGGATACTTTCTACTCTTAATAAATAAGGTGTATTTTACTCTGGCTAGCTTGATAATAAATTTCCCCAAAAATTCTACCAGAAATTGGAGTACATGGCATGTGCAAATTTATTTTGTTTTAGACATTTTTTACATCTATCTTGATAATTCTGAAAATTGCCTAGAAAAAAGCATTGTTTGGGTACAAGGACATAGAACATGTATTACATTTATTAAAGAGGTACCAAGTCAGACCAGGGAGTAGGAGAGCTGTTCAGTGGTAACCACTCCACATAGGTACAGTGCAGCAAGGACTAGGAGATGACACTAGGTGTAAAATGGAACAATGTAGTTTGTATTGAACTTTGCAACAAAAGTAGAAGATCTATGCACCCCAACACCGCAGTCTGTAATAGATACAGACCATATCCATAATAGTTCTCAAGGAGAATGTAAGATGGCCGTCGGACAGGTCCTCGAGAGGAGATATGTATCATCGAGGCTGGTAGCCTCAGTTATGTAACCCTGGAAAAGCAGGCCCCAGCACGTATAATGCTGAGAGAGTTAATAGAATTTGAACCCCCAAAATATCAAAGTCTAACTCATTTAAAGACAAATCCACCAATACTTTTACCTAACCATTCCATTTCTCTATTTCTGAGCGTTTCAATGGATGGGCAAATGAGGGGGAAGTGGTTTAAGCTTATGGAAGCTTTTTCAAGACTCTGTCAAACCAGCTCTTTTCCTCTCCCAGCTATTCAATCTCCTGCTTGACTAACAGCTGCTTTGCTTGAAGTCACTCAGTAAAAGAGTTGTCAGTCAAGCCTGAAAACGTGGCGCTTGGCCAGGAATAAAGCCGGAGTGACAGAGTCTTGTAAAGTACTTCAATGCTCCAAAACCACTTTAGTCTAATTTGCATATACAGTACATTTGAAAGCTAATGTATCAGTAATGGAGGAATGGACTGGCCAAAGAAAGGTATTACTATTAGTGTTGAGCCACCCCCGTAGTGTTCGAGTTCAGTTCGTCGAACACCCGTGTGTTCGCCGAACTGTTCGTCGAACACCTTCGAACACCGTTAAAACCAATGGCAGGCAAACAAAAACACATAGAAACACATAGAAAACACCTTCAAAGGTGTCCAAAAGCTGACAAACTGCTCAGAAGACATAACTAACACATGGAAAAGTGACAAGTACATATAGTAATGCGAAAAGAAAACAGGTGGAGGAGTAAAAGGAGGGGGAGACACAGATATAGGCATGTCATGCCCCTCTAAAATCCAAAAAGTGAGAAGCCGACACGGCCCGTCCGTTCCTGCCCGTGCCACCTCCGTGTCGCCGGGTTTGTGCCAGAGCCGCGGTGGACCCTGACGGTCAGCCCCCCTCTCCCAATACTGGCGCCTGTCCCCCTGTGGTGGAGGCACCTCTAAGCTTTTTAATTTAAATTGTCTCTCTAATTTGAATGAATACACTTTAAATCCAAGGATCTATTGGAGGGCAAGTCTCATGCCAACAGCTGCCTAATTCCAGCTCCAGTAGCGTCCACTAAAGCTGCTGCAGTTAAAAAGCTTTTATAAGGATCGAGCTCGGCTGTCCACCGCAAGGCATCCTATCGCCAGTCCCAGCCCCTATGCCTTGGGGTGCCTCCTGATGCTCTTCACTGAGTATCCCATGGTCCCGAAGCATTTCCTTTGAAAAAATTAAGTGTCCAAACTACAGGTGGTGTAGCTTGCTTAACAGCCGGGATAATCTGCTGACTAGCAGACACTGCTACTAGGTACAAAGTATTTCCTGGGCTAGATGCAGTTAAAAATTTGCAATTAGATACTCTCGTTGGATGCTGAGAAAGCATTCCATAGAGTCTCCTGGCACGCCATATATTATTCTCTTAAAAAGCTTGGGGTAGGGGTCTATGGGACCCTTTTATAGCCAAAATCACGGCCCTGTATCGCAATACGTCACCTAGGCTGAAGATAAATGGAACTGTAGCACCCTGAGGGCTCGGTTGCTACAGAGGTATTGCACCTCACCCAGAGGTGTGATATCTCACTCTCAGGTAAGGATGGAGTGTGGATCAGGACCCGACACCTGCATGCATTACACCACATTGCCGTGGGGCAGGGCGACCAATATGCCACTGAGATGGGCACGACAGTCCCTGTCCCTGGCTGGAGTGGGGGGAGGGAACACTGAGGAAGGGGAACCCTGTAGTGCAGTAGTAGGGAGGAAGCAGTTCCTGGTTGCATTGACAAGGGAGTATAAAAGGTGGGCACCATCTTAGTTCAGTGCAGAGAAGTCTGAGCAGAAGTGACAGGGAGCAGGGGCTCTGCATGAGCTCTGCTCCAGAGGCGGGCCTAGTAACAGAGGCCCAGGCCTGGAAGAGGGAGAAGGAAGGAAGAGGAGCGGAGAAGGCTCCAGGAACAAGGAACGAAGGGATCCCAGGGGTGCGGTCGGGCGAGTCGCCACCGCACGCCCGAATCCACCTGCGTGGAGGGGTCAGGCCAAAGGGGGAGACCAGTCCCCGAAACTAGTGGAGGCGGGAAACGACCCTCAGCTAGAAACCGGAGGCTGTGACATTTTTTGTGGCGCAGCCCCTCGCTACACCCGCTAGGAAGGCACCACATAGGGTCAGGGAAACTGGCGCCAAGTTTACCAAGAGGAGGCCCGAGGCAGCCGGACAGAAAGGTTGGTAAGAAAGGCCAGACAAAGGACACACAAAGGGGGTCCTGTGAAGCGCTCCAAAGTTATCTGGGAGTTGTCTGAGCCCCTCACCTGGTGAGCACAGTACGACGTGGGCAGCCGTTACCTGCAGAAGTGGTCTGGATAATAAGAACTGTGAGTAAAGGCCCTGGACTGCATCACTGACTCCGTGTCGTTACTGCTGCTGCCATGCACCATCACCCCCATCCTCTGCATACACTGCCCTGAGGCTATACTCCTCCCGTGGGGAGTTATGCTACACCCACAACACCAGCCTCAGCGGTCTGCCCTGCAGAGTCGGTTCACTCTGACCGCAATCCACGGGAGGCGTAGTCGGATATTTAAACATCAAAACCACATAAATAGTTCCGCCACTGGTTTGACCGCCCTGAGCCACGGAACCGGGTTTCCGCCATGGAGACTACAACCACCAGCATCCACCAAAAAGGGTCCGGCTCTGGGTGTCCCAAGGCCCAGGGGGCGCGTCAGAACATTTTCATCACCTTTCATAATCACCAATGGGACAAGGCAGGGATGTCCTCTGTCCCCTCTCTTATACATCCTAGTGACGGAGCACCTGCTCTCATCAATTCGCCATAACACCAATATTAGGTGGATTGAGGTGGGAGGCATTGAGTACAAGTGCTCTCTATTTGCTGATGATGTCCTAGTATATATCACTCAATCACATATATCCATCCCTGCTGTTATGGCTGAAATAGATCACTTTGTTACATGGTCAAATTTTAAAATCAATGTAGCGAAGTCTGAGGCCCTCGATGTCTCCCTCCCCAAATCCATACAGGATTCCATCCAGTCCAACTTTCCCTTTGCCTGGCCTTCACAGGGTATCAAATACTTAGGAATTCCTATTCATAGAGACCTCTTTATTCTATGTTATCTTCATTTTGAGCCCTTTATTGAACAACTCCATACAGACCACGGTTGGCAAGTTAGAACTGTAAGATTCACTACGTGAACCACTGGTGTTTTGTGGAAAAGCACATGTACACTGTGTTCCAAATTATTATGCAAAAAGTGTTTAGGAGTGATAAGGGAAGAATTTGTTTGTCAGTTAAACTCATTGATGGTGATGTGTGTCAGGGCTCTTTATATCGCTGTAAGCAATTGCAGACACCTGTGCTAATTAGTTTGGCAGGTGTGTCCAATGAAAGGCAAGACTACTTAAGAAGGCTGTCCCACATTATTAAGCAGCCTACATTTTCTGACAAAATGGGAAAGAAAAAGCATGTGTCGGCTGCTGAGAAGCAGCAAATTGTGGAGTGTTTAGGTCAAGGCATGACTACAATCAACATTGCCAAGACACTTCTTCCTGATCATCGCACAATCAAGAAGTATGTAGCTGATTCACAGTACACACGTGTGCGTGCTGATAAGGGAAAATTGAGGACTCTTTCCTACAGGCAATTACGTCAGGTTAAAAGAGCAGCGGCAAAAAAGCCTTGCCATAGCAGCAGACAAGTTTTTGAAGCTGCTGGTGCCTCCAATGTCCCCCGAACAACAAGATGCAGGGTCCTTCAGAGGTTTGCAGCTGTGCGTACGCCATCCTATCGACCTCCTCTATCCACTGCACACAAGCAGAAATGGCTCCAGTGGGCCAAACATTACATGAAGACTGATTTCAAAACTGTTTTGTTCACGGATGAGTGCCGTGCAGCGCTCGATGGTCCACATGGATGGAGTGGAGGATGGCTGGCTGATGGACACCCCACGCAAACACGGCTACAGCGCCAACAAGGAGGAGGTGGAGTAATGTTTTGGGCTGGAATCATGGGGAGAGAGATTGTCGGCCCCTTTAGGATCCCAGAAGGGGTAAAGATGAACTCCATAATGTATGTGGAGTTTCTCAAACAGCACTTCCTGCCTTGGTTCAAGAAGAAGAACCGTGTATTCCACAGCAAGATCATTTTCATGCATGATAATGCACCGTCTCATGCTGCACATAACACATCTGCATCTCTGGCTGATATGGGCATAAAAGGGGACAAACTTATGGTGTGACCCCCATGCTCCCCTGACCTCTACCCCATTCAGAACCTCTGGAGCATCATCAAAAGGAGTGTCTATGATTGCGGGAGGCAGTTCACATCTAAGCAACAGCTCTGGGAGGGTATTCTGTCCTCATGCAAAACAATTGAAGCAGAAACCATCCAAAACCTGACAAATTCAATGGACGAGAGAGTTCAGAAGCTCCTTTCGAACAAGGGGTCCTATGTGCAAATGTAACATCACCTAGAATAAAGTTTTGAGTTGAAAACTGTTTGATTTCTGTTTCTAATAACCTACTAATGCTTATAATTTCAAAAATGACCATTTTTTTGGTCTTTATTAAAATGAAAAGGTTGATCGAAGAGTGTGGGGGATCTAAGAGTGTAGCAACCCAATAGTCAGGATTACTTCGAATTCTGACAATCTGAGGGTCATGTTGCAGGTAGTGCAGCAAGAAGGCACTTATGTGTCTTGCGCATCTCGGAGCCCCAAAATTATTTTCCGGGCTAGATGCAGCTAAAAATTATTATTAATTTTAAATCTGGTGGAGCTTAGTATAGATGGCCTAATAGAATCAGTACTGCACACTGCTACAAAGCCCAAATTATTTTCCAGCCAAGATACAGATAAACATGATTAGTAATTTTAAATTTGGTGGAGCTTAGTATAGATGGCCTAATAGAATCAGTACTGCACACTGCTACAAAGCCCAAATTATTTTCCAGCCAAGATACAGATAAACATGATTAGTAATTTTAAATCAGGTGGAGCTTAGTATAGATGGCCTAATAGAATCAGTACTGCACACTGCTACAAAGCCCAAATTATTTTCCAGCCAAGATACAGATAAACATGATTAGTAATTTGAAAGCTTAAAACGGTTGGTGAGGTGATTTTAACCAATCATCAAGCTCTTACTCTCCCCAGGATGACACAGGGGTAGAAAAGTCGTTTCGGATCCATGATTTGTTCATCTTTATGAACGTGAGTCTGTCTACATTATCAGTGGAGAGCCGCGTGCGCTTATCTGTCAGCACACCACCAGCAGCGCTGAACACACGTTCAGACAGAACGCTGGCTGCGGGGCATGACAAGATCTCCAAGGCGTAAGTGGCTAGCTCCGGCGATTTATCCAGATTGGACGCCCAAAAAGAGCAAGGGTCCAGTGACACAGTCATGGCTTCAATGTTTTCTTGGAGATACTCCTGTACCATCATCTCTAGGCGTTGACTATGTGTCTGACTTCTTATCTCCTGTGGCCTTGCAAAGGATGGGCTAAAAAAGTGGTGAAATGATTCCGCAAAATTGATGTTACCAGTAGATACTGTGTTTCTGTTACGATTTGAGTGCTGAACACTCGACGGTCCCACGGTTGGCAAGTTGGAACTGTGAGATTCACTACGTGCACCACTGGTGTTTTGTGGAAAAGCACATGTAAGATTCTGCAACAGTCTCTGCTGATACTCCTGCATGCGTGCATCCCTTTCTATGGCAGGAATAATTTCTGCAAATTTACTTTTGTACCGGGGATCAAACAGTGTGGCAACCCAGTAGTCAGGATTATTTCTAATTCTCACAATTCGAGGGTCATGTTGCAGGTAGTGCAGCAAGAAGGCACTCATGTGTCTTGCGCATCCAGGAGCACCAAGTCCCTGTTGTGTTGGTGGCGAGGTAACAATCATGCTTCCTTCCTCTGTCCTCTCCCCCCAACCTCGCACAACAGAAATGTGATCAAGGTCTCCCTCATCTGTTGAGTCTTCCATCAGTTCGTCCTCCACCTCTTCCTGGGCTCCTGCACCTTCCTCACTAGTTTGGCTGCTACCATGCGCCCTGGTAAAACCATCTCCCCCACCCTCACATGCCTGCCGCCTTGGTGCTGCCGACCGTCTGGACCTTGCAGATGTTAGCCCTTCCGCATACAACTCCTCCTCCTCTACTTCCTCCACCTCCTCTTGTGCCACCACCTGACTCCGAATTCTGTTTAACATGTGCTCCAGCATGTAAATCACCGGAATAGTCATGCTGATAATGGCATCGACAGCACTAAACATCTTCGACACCCTTTCAAAACTGTGCAGAAGGTTGCATAGGTCCCTGATCTGAGACCACTCCTCCAGCGTGATTTGCCCCACCTCTGGATCTCGTTGGCCCAGGCTATACATCAGAACGTATTGCACCAGGGCTTGTCGGTGCTGCCACAGTTGATGCAACATGTGCAGAGTTGAATTCCACCAGGTAGGCACATTGCATTTTAGCCGGTGAAGTGGCAGGCCCAACGACTTCCGTAGAGATGTAAGTCGCTGAGCTGCGGGATGCAAACGGCGGAAGTGAGCACACAGCAACCGTGCCTTCTGCAGAAGGCCATCTAGTCCGGGATAGTGGGCTAAAAATTGCTGGACAACCAGGTTCAACACGTGAGCCATACAAGGCACGTGTGTGACATGGCCCCGGCGAAGGGCCGCACCCAGGTTTGCAGCATTGTCGCACACGGCCTTCCCTGGTTTCAGGTCCAGTGGAGACAACCATTCATGAAATTGGTTCTCCAGAGCTAACCACAACTCCTCAGCTGTGTGACTCACATTTCCCAGATATTTCAAAGTAAAAACCGCCTGATGACGTTGAGCCCTACTGCCAGCATAGTAAAGAGGTGTGCAGGATTCCTTCTGCGCAGTTAGAAAGCTTGTGGCATGACCAGACAGGCTTTGGGTGCAGGTGGAGGACCGAGAGGAGGTTGAGGAGGCAGAAGCAGTGCAGGAACTTTGAGATAAAGAGGATTGATGCACAACTCGTGGGGATGGCAAGACTTGGACAGCAGCCCCTTGTCCTGCTGTCACCATAGTTACCCAGTGCCCAGTCAGCGACATGTAACGCCCCTGTCCATGCCTACTCATCCAAGTGTCTGTGGTGAAATGCACCCTGTCACACACAGAGTTTCTCAAAGAAGCGGTGATGTTGTGTGCGACATGCTGGTGGAGCGCAGGCACACCATTCTTTGAGAAGTAGTGCCGACTGGGCATCTGGTACTGGATCACTGCGACGGAAATAAGGTCTCGAAAATCCTCTGTGTCCCCCAGGCGGAAAGGCAGCATTTCTGTAGCCGAGAGCTTGCAGATGGTGAAATTCAACCTCTTAGCTTTCTCATGGCTAGTAGGAAATGGTCTTTTACTTGTCCACATCTGAGGGACCGAGGGCTGGCTGTTGTGCTTAGACGGGGTTCATAAGGGTGTCCCCGGCAAACTGCCTGTCTGTGAGGAAGATGCAGGTGAACATGTTAGGTTGCCTTGATCCAAAGGTGGTGCTATTGATGTCAGACAGCGCTCCACACCAGCTGTTGTTACCACCTCCAAAGAAAATGATGACCTGCCAATCACGCTGGCTGTTGCGGGTAAAGAGGTGGCAGGTCTGCGTCCCAAAACAGGTGTGACTGCTGTCCCCCCAGTCACAGAGGATGAAGAGGCCGTGGATGCACAAGATGTGGCAGACGGTGGTTGGCCCGGCCGGCTAGGCCGCATTGTAGCACAGTGAGCTTCCCACTACAACTTATGCTTTATGTCCATGTGCCGGTTCATGCATGAAGTACTCAAACTATGTATTTTTTGGCCTGTACTTAGCTTTTGCTGACAAATGTTACAGATAACACGAGTTGGGTCATCTTTATCGATCTGAAAAAATGCCCAGGCTATGCAAGGCTTAGCACTAGTGTTGAGCATTCCGATACTGAAATATCGGGTATCGGCCGATATTCGCGGTATCGGAATTCCGATACTTAATTCCGATACTTTTACAATATCGAATACCGGAATCGGAAGTTCCCATAATGCCTGCGCTCTGCAGTGTCTCTGAAGGATGACAAGCTGGGTGGCAGCGCTCAGCTGAGATCCAGCCTCTCATCAGAATGCCATCCCAGCGTGGGAGAATTCTCCTGATTGTTTAAAAGCCGGCGGGCGGTAAAAAGCCGCCGGCTTTTAAACAATCACGCGGCCCCATACTGCTTCCCGGCAGCCTCCCACCTCGATCCTCCGCTCCTCTCGCCACCTCCAATCCCAATCGTAAGTTAGGACCCGGCGGGGAGCACAGCACCAAGGAGCGGGGAGCGAAGGACCCGGGCGGGGAAGCCGGCAGTGAAAAGACTTCACCGCCGGCTTTCCCGTTCTGTGCTGCGCTTTCCCGCCGGTTATTTCAAATGAACAGCTGAGGTATCAGGTGATGCTGATCAGCTGTTCATTTGAAGTCGCCGCGGTGCCCTCAGAGGGTTCATGTGAGTTCATGCTTGACTGCATTGCATGAACTGACATGAACTTTCCCACGGCCGCACAGGTCAGCCTCACCTCCCAGACGATCAGCCCGTCATGATTGGTGTGTGTGGGTGTCTGTGCGATGTCTGCGGGTGTGCTCGATGTCTGTGCGATGTGTGCGGGTGTGCGGGTGTGCGTGGTGTCTGTGCGATGTCTGCGAGTGTGTGCGGGTGTGCGCTGTGTCTGTGCGATGTGTGCGGGTGTGTGCATGCAGGCAGACATAGGCCGATGTGACACTACTACTCCCAACGGCCTATGTCTGTCCCCCGTCCACTCGTGCCAGCAGGATCAGCTCGATGGGAGCAGTAGTTCCCATCAGCCTGATCCTGCTATTTAAATAGCCCTACTGTGTCCCCAATAAATGTTAAATACATGTCATTGGTGGCCAGTGGTTACCTACAATAAATTAGTTCATACATTACCTGTCCCCGCCGATCGCCACCTAAAATAAAGTAAAAAATAAAAAACTACGCCTATACTCACCTAGACACCTAATTCCCCGAAGCCATCGATCTCCTGTAATAAAATATAAAATAATAAACCACAACCTTATCCTTACCCCTCCGTAGTAGTCCACGAGTGTCCCACGATGATCTCCAGTTTAGAGCAGCCACATAGAATGTGACAGCTCTGAACCGCTGCCGCCGCTAGAGTGACGGGGCCGTAAAGCAGCCCCGTCATTGCATAAGCGGGTTCGCCGGAGTTCAGGCAGCGCTGCTCCGGTCAGCTCCTTTAGGGCCCTGCTGTATCGTGAGAAATTCCCACGGTACAGCAGTGCCGTAAAGGAGGTCTCCGGAGCAGCGCTGCCTGAATGCACTCCGGTGACCTCAGTCAGTGGCTCCAGCTGCCGGGAGCGGACGTGTTCCCGGCAGTGTGAGCCTACAGCAGCCATGCACAGCTGTCACCATCTCCAGATGTGACAGCTGTGCATGGGAGATCAGCGCAGGAATGTGGACAGGTAACTATTTTTTTTTTTTAGTAAACTAAGAATTAAATAAAATTGTGTGTTTTATTTCAAATAAATTATTTTTTTCTGGGTGTAGTGTGTGTTTTTTCTTTTTAACACTTTGTAGGTTAGTAATGGGGGTGTCTTATAGACGCCCATCATTACTAACCTGGGTTTCATGGCAGCTGGCGCTGACATGAACCCCAGCCCTATTACCCCCTGCCACCGCACCAGGGCAGCGTGGAAGAGCGAGGCTAAGTGCCAGAATTCGCGCATCCTATGGATGCGCCATTTCTGGGGCGGCTGACGGCTGGTGTTTCTAGCCTGGGAGGGGGCCAATATTCATGGGACCCTTCCTGGGCTATTAATATCAGCCCCCAGCTGTCTGCCTAGCCTTTGCTAGCTATTAAAATAGGGGGGACCCCACGTCATTTTTTTGGGGGGGTCCCCCATTTTAATAGCTAGTAAAGGCTAGGTATTCAGCTGGGGGCTGATATTAGTAGTCTGGGAAGCTCCGTGGGCATTACCCCCTTCCCAGGCTTCAAACATCTGCCCCAGCTGTCTGCTTAACCTCCGCTAGAGACTAAAATTATGGGGGATCCCACGCCAATTTTTTTTTAAATAAATCCTTTATTTTAACACTAAATGACATTTGAGGAGTTAATAAAGATGCAGTCCCTAAATTATTATTTATTTTATAATTAATTTTTCCCGAAAATTTTGACGTGGGCTTTGCTATATTTTTGTATGCCAGCCAGGTACAGCATCCAGCTTCTATGAACGCGCCATTTTCCGGGGTGGCTGCGGACTGCAATTTGCAGCGGGGGGGGCCCAGAAAGCTTGGGCTTCCCTGCGCTGCAGATTCCATCCCCCAGCTGCCTAGTTGTACCTGGCTGGACACAAAAATAGGGAGAAGCCCCACGTATTTTTTTTTTTAATTATTTCATGAAATTCATGAAATAATAAAGAAAAAAAGGGCTTCCCTATATTGTTGTGTCCGGCCAGGTACAAATAGGCAGCTGGTGGTTGGGGGCAGCCCGTTCCTGCCTGCTGTACCTGGCTGGACCCAAATATAGTGCGAAGCCCCACGTCAATTTTTTTTAATTATTTCAGGAAATTCATGAAATAATTAAAAAAAAATTGATGTGGGGCTTCGCCCTATATTTGTGTCCAGCCAGGTACAGCAGGCAGGAATGGGCTGCGCCCAACCACCAGCTGCCTATTTGTACCTGGCCGGACACAACAATATAGGGAAGCCCTTTTTTTAAAAAATTATTTCATGAAATAATTAAAAAAAAATTGACGTGGGGCTTCGCACTATATTTGTGTCCAGCCAGGTACAGCAGGCAGGAACGGGCTGCCCCCAACTACCAGCTGCCTATTTGTACCTGGCCGGACACAACAATATAGAGAAGCCCTTTTATTCTTAATTATTTCATGAATTTCATGAAATAATTTAAAAAAAAAAATACGTGGAGCTTCGCCCTATTTTTGTGTCCAGCCAGGTACAACTAGGCAGCTGGGGGCTGGAATCTGCAGCGCAGGGAGACCCAAGCTTTCTGGGCCCCACCCGCTGCAAATTGCAGTCCGCAGCCTCCCCGGAAAATGGCGTGTTCATAGAAGCGCCATCTTCTGGCACTGTACCCAACTCATCCAGGGCCCTGGTGCGGTGGCTCACTGGGTAATAAAGGGGTTAAGGCCAGCTTGGCATTATCAGCTGGCCCTAAGCCCGAAATTCATGGGGTCACGCCAATATTAGACATGACCACCATGAAATTCTAGTAAAGTATTTAAAAAAAACACAACACCCAGAAAAAAGTCCTTTAATTGAAATAAAGACACAATTCTTTATTGTTCTAAATTAAACCATACTTACCATCACGCCCATTCCAGCTGAAGCCAACGATCTCCTGCAATAAAAGAAAAATAATAAAGCAACATCATCCTTACCTTTCCATGGTTCCCACGACAGCTTCAGCTCTGCTACATCGAGATGACAGGCTGGACCGCAGCAGAACGCTGCCATCCAGCCTGTCATCCCGCAGACACTGAGAAGCGCAGGCATGCTTGCGCTCCTCAGTGTCTCTCTGTGACGGCATCCAGATGAGCCGAGGTCATGTCCAATGAACTCGGCTCACCTCATGCACGTCACTGACAGCGTGGGAAAATTCTCACGCTGAAGCGCTGAGTGCAGGAGAATTTTCCCACACTGTCAGTGATGTGAATGAGGTGAGGTCATGTCCAATGAACTCAGCTCACCTCATGCACGTCACTGACAGCGTGGGAAAATTCTCACGCTGAAGCGCTGAGTGCAGGAGAATTCTCCCACGCTGTCAGTGACGTGCATGAGGTGAGCCGAGTTCATTGTCGGCTCATCTGGATGCCGTCACAGAGAGACACTGAGGAGCGCAAGCATGCCTGCGCTTCTCAGTGTCTGCGAGATGACAGGCTGGATGGCAGCGTTCTGCTGCGGTCCAGCCTGTCATGTGAATGTAGCAGAGCTGAAGCTGTCGTGGGAACCATGGAAAGGTAAGGATGAGGTTGGTTTATTATTTTACTTTTATTGCAGGAGATCGTTGGCTTCAGCTGGAATGGGCGTGATGGTAAGTATGGTTTAATTTAGAACAATAAAGAATTGTGTCTTTATTTCAATTAAAGGACTTTATTCTGGGTGTTTGTGTTTTTTTTTTAACTTTGACTATGGGGTTAGTAATGGGGGTGTCTTATAGACGCCTCTCCATTACTAACCTGGGCTTGATGTCAGCTGGCATTATAAGCTGACATCAACCCCAGCCCTATTACCCCACTGCCACCGCTACAGGGCAGTGGGAAGAGCGAGGCTAAGTGCCAGAATTGGCGCATCCTATGGATGCGCCATTTCTGGGGGCGGCTGACGGCTGGTGTTTCTAGCCTGGGAGGGGGCCAATATTCATGGCTCCCTTCCTGGGCTATTAATATCAGCCCCCAGCTGTCTGCCTAGCCTTTGCTAGCTATTAAATTAGGGGGGACCCCCATTTTAATAGCTAGTAAAGGCTATGTATTCAGCTGGGGGCTGATATTAGTAGCCTGGGAAGCTCCGTGGGTATTACCCCCTTCCCAGGCTTCAAACATCTGCCCCAGCTGTCTGCTTAACCTCCGCTAGAGACTAAAATTAAGAGGAACCCCACGCCAATTTTTTTTTAAAAAAATCCTTTATTTTAACATTAAATGACAAGTACAGTAATCAACACTGTCACTGTACTTCATATATATGTGACTGACATGTTTCTATCTATCTAATCTATGTGTGAAGCTCTATTCTGTCTGTTATAAATTGTCGGGTACCGCTGCTGAATTGCCGGCCGGCTTTTTTAAAGAGACGGTGCATGAAAACACTATTATTTTTTTTAATAAATCCTTTACACTAAATGACAAGTACAGTAAGCAACACTGTCACTGTACTTCATATATATGTGACTGACATGTTTCTATCTATCTAATCTATGTGTGGTGCTCTATTCTTTCTGTTGTAAATTGTCGGGTACCGGTGTATGCCGCTGATGAATTGCCGGCTTTTCGCATAATACATTCTACATTATTCTTAGTTGTTTTACTTCATGTAGAATTAACCTACAAGGAAAGAAAGGGTTTATTTTCATTCCGATATTAGTGTCCCATTGACTTGCATTGGTTTCCGGTATCGGAATCGGCGATATCCGATACTTTTTGAGTATCGGTCCGATCCAATCCGATACGATATTTCCTGATATCGGAAGGTATCGCTCAACACTACTTAGCACCCATGCGACCTGAAGAGCCACCACGACTTGTGGTGAGAGGCAGAGTTGTGTTTGAGGATGCAGTTGTTGACGTGCTTCCAGTACTACGTCTCTGTCCAGGATGGCGCAACCTGACCTCGTCGTCACTAGCATTCTCCTCCACCTCCTCTGCTGACCTCATCTCTTGGCTGACTGTGGGTTGACAGTAAGTGGGATCTCCAACCTCATCATCATCACTCTGTGTGTTATCACACCCGTCGTCCTCAGAGCCAACCTGTTCCTGCCCTGACAAAAAACTAAAGTTGTCGCTCCAATCAGGTATTTGAGTCTCATCATCGTCTTCCTCATTGTCTCCACCAACAGGAGTTACAGTTTGGGAATGAGGGTCTACATTATGGTCAGAACCTTCTGCGTCTGGTCCTGGATCCGACTCATAAAGATTCTGGGCATCAGTGCAGATCATTTCCTCGTCTGGATTCACAGAAGCGCTGGAGCCGACCTCTGATTCCCAGGCTATATTATGAGTAAATAGCTCTGCAGACTCAACCATCTGTTCTACCTCATACTCAGACGGGCAGCTGGAGATTTGGGAGCTGTGAGGAAGCAAGTGCGATTGGGGTGACACCTCTGAGGACTGGAGTATTTGTGATGTTGAAGTTGATGTGGAGGAGAGCCCACTTAAAGGAGCACTTGATATCCGTTGACGCACCTGCTGTTTTTGTGCCTCATCTGGAATTTGTAGCAATTGGCGTGGCCGTAAGAAAGGGGTCTTATCACATTGTCCGCTAAAAGAAGTAAACATTTTAGTTTGGCTGGAAGATGGTCTTTCTTCTGCTGATGTTACTGTTGCTTTAACACCTACCCCACGGACACAACCTTTTTTCCCCTTCCCAACATGCCTATTCCCCTTTCCACCAGCAGCAAGCCTTTTTCCACTCATTTTGGTGGTTAACTAATTCACAACTCTGGAGTTGTTTGCACAAAAAAACAATGGATGGGAACCGAGCAGAGCTGAGTGGCCAAACTGTGGTATTTGGCCAAAACTATTGGCTGGGTTAGATGCAGAAAAAAATTATATTCAATTTGCAACCTGATGGAGGTCAGTATAGATGGACTAATAGACCAAGTGCCACACACTGCTAGAAGCCCAAATATTTTTTCAGAGCTAGATGCAGAAAAAAATTATATTCAATTTGCAACCTGATGGAGGTCAGTATAGATGGACTAATAGACCAAGTCCCACACACTGCTAGAAGCCCAAATATTTTTTCAGAGCTAGATGCAGAAAAAAATTATATTCAATTGGCAACCTGATGGAGGTCAGTATAAATGGACTAATAGACCAAGTCCCACACACTGCTAGAAGCCCAAATATTTTTTCAGAGCTAGATGCAGAAAAAAATTATATTCAATTTGCAACCTGATGGAGGTCAGTATAAATGGACTATTAGAACAAGTCCCACACACTGCTAGAAGCCCAAATATTTTTTCAGAGCTAGATGCAGAAAAAAATTATATTCAATTTGTAACCTGATGGAGGTCAGTATAGATGGACTAATAGACCAAGTCCCACACACTGCTAGAAGCCCAAATATTTTTTCAGAGCTAGATGCAGATAAAAATTATTTTTAATTTGCAACCTGATGGAGGTCAGTATAGATGGACTAATAGACCAAGTCCCACACACTGCTAGAAGCCCATATATTTTTTCAGAGCTAGATGCAGAAAAAAATTATATTCAGTTTGTAACCTGATGGAGGTCAGTATAGATGGACTAATAGACCAAGTCCCACACACAGCTAGAAGCCCAAATATTTTTTCAGAGCTAGATGAAGATAAAAATTATTATTAATTTGGAACCTGATGGAGGTCAGTATAGATGGACTAATAGAACAAGTCCCACACACTGCTAGAAGCCCAAATATTTTTTCAGAGCTAGATGCAGATAAAAATTATTTTTAATTTGCAACCTGATGGAGGTCAGTATAGATGGACTAATAGACCAAGTCCCACACACTGCTAGAAGCCCAAATATTTTTTCAGAGCTAGATGCAGAAAAAAATTATATTCAATTTGTAACCTGATGGAGGTCAGTATAGATGGACTAATAGACCAAGTCCCACACACAGCTAGAAGCCCAAATATTTTTTCAGAGCTAGATGCAGATAAAAATTATTATTAATTTGGAACCTGATGGAGGTCAGTATAGATGGACTAATAGAACAAGTCCCACACACTGCTAGAAGCCCAAATATTTTTTCAGAGCTAGATGCAGATAAAAATTATTTTTAATTTGCAACCTGATGGAGGTCAGTATAGATGGACTAATAGACCAAGTCCCACACACTGCTAGAAGCCCAAATATTTTTTCAGAGCTAGATGCAGATAAAAATTATTTTTAATTTGCAACCTGATGGAGGTCAGTATAGATGGACTAATAGACCAAGTCCCACACACTGCTAGAAGCCCAAATATTTTTTCAGAGCTAGATGCAGAAAAAAATTATATTCAATTTGTAACCTGATGGAGGTCAGTATAGATGGACTAATAGACCAAGTCCCACACACAGCTAGAAGCCCAAATATTTTTTCAGAGCTAGATGCAGATAAAAATTATTTTTAATTTGCAACCTGATGGAGGTCAGTATAGATGGACTAATAGAACAAGTCCCACACACAGCTAGAAGCCCAAATATTTTTTCAGAGCTAGATGCAGAAAAAAATTATATTCAATTTGCAACCTGGTGGAGGTCAGTATAGATGGACTAATAGAACAAGTCCCACACACTGCTAGAAGCCCAAATATTTTTTCAGAGCTAGATGCAGAAAAAAATTATATTCAATTTGCAACCTGATGGAGGTCAGTATAGATGGACTAATAGAATGATGCTATGCCCAAAAGGTTTTACTTCACTAGGTGCAGTAAAAAAATTGGTATTCTATACACAGGTGGTGTAGCTTGCAACACAGATAGGCTACTCCACTGACTAACACACTCTGCAATAGGCCAAAAAGGATTAGCTTTGCTAGATTTAGCCAAATGCTGTGAAAAAAACTTGCACAGCACTGGCACAGACCTGCCTGGCAAAAACTGATAGGAACTGATGTAACTTAGTCCTGAAAAGGACTGCAATTACAATTAGTCTTTACTCCCACAACCTATCTATTTAAGAGCACAGACCTGCCTGATAAAAGTCAAAGGAAATGCTGTAACCTAGTCCTGAAAAGGATTGCAATCACAACTATTCCCTACTCCCAAGCTATCTGTAGATTTGTGCGAAAATTGGCTTGAAATTAACAAGGTATAGCGCACACAGCAACAGCGGTGCCGTCTAACACGCAGCTGCAGCAGTGAGAAAATGGTGGCGACGGGGAAAATGGCTGGGTCTTATAGGGCAAGGACATGTGACATACACTGCCAATGACACATGCCCTTGCTTGTGTGAAAAAAAGCACTTCGCTCTGTGTGTGCGCTGCTGATAGGCTGACAGATTGCACCTCCCCACTGTAAATGCGGGAAAGAGAAAAAAAATGGAGATATTCATTATTCCTGCAGAGATCCATCCCCTGCCCCTCCCCCCACCCCGCTGTACACTCAAACTGCGTATTAACATTAATTTTCATCATTACTGAGAAAAAATCCAGTTATGATTTTGGTGCACGAACAGTTATCGAACAAAACCTCGAACAGCGGAATTTTTTTCAAATCGTTCGTTTTCGCCGAACGGCTCGAACACCGCCCAAAACAGTACGAATTTGAGATTGGCGAACAGTTCGAGTCGAACAACTCTCATCTCTAATTACTATTTTTCTCCTTGAAAGAGTTGCATGTGAATATGGGTTAATGGGACTATTAAGTTGACAGATTCCTTTAAATTCCAATGCAACCTACCCTCTTACTTTCAGTTTTTTCTATGGTGAGACTCCTTTTCCAACACTCTGTGCCTTACAGTGAGAAGGGAGTTTAATTTGTTCAATGTACTAGTCTCCCGAATCAGCAACTTAGAGAAGTCTCTGCAACCTTCTCTGGACTCCTATTGTGTGTACAACGCTTCTTTACTTCTCTTCTTTACTCGACTTGTCCAGGACACAAGTAGTAAAGTATATACTAAAAGCACTAGTAAGTCCTATTGACTTTTTAAGAGATCTCAATAAAAGGGGGACATGTCAAACACTCAGGCATCCACCTTACTGGGTGTGGGAAGAAATTTAGAAATTTGGTAACTTAAAGGAACACAGTCCTTATAACTAATTATATGTGCCACAATGATGGAGCGTGCCACAAGTATGTAATTTGGACAATAACATGATATCAGGCTGTGCTGCTGTAATAAAGAATCCTTAGGACCAAGATGAGTTGAACGGGTTTTATTTCCACAACGCATTTGAATGTTGGACTAACATCTTTTTCAAGTGATAAAAACAATTGCATTTTTACTTGAAAAAGACGCTAGTCGAGCGTTGTGGAAATAAAACCCATCTTGGTCCTAAGGATTCTTCATTACGGCAGAACAGCCTGACATTGTGTTATTGTCCAAATTGGTCACCTGTCCTGGAAGAGATCATCCCCCAGCTACAAGGCAGCAGCTGATATCTTCAGGTGTTCATGGGAGTTGTGCATGCAAACAACCTACTTAGGTGAACATCTTCCTTTATCTTTCCTTTGCACACAAAAGGGTATCACCTGATGGTCTTGTGTGCTTTTGTTCCCCTATAGTTTTTTCTACCAATGATGGGACATTGCAGCACATCATTGTGAGCATTACAGGTAATGAAAATTTGACACTGTCAAATTTATAAAATTAAGAAGGAGGCCTTTAGTTTCAGGCTTCTCCATCTCTATCTCTGGTATCTTTTCCTATGACACATTTTCTCTTGAATTCAAAACCCCTTGGCCACACAAAGACTTTCTTTTCGGAGCAAGCACAGCCCTTTGTAGTGTTTTCTCACATTTTGCCCCAGCAATTACAGATGCTTGGGTGCTCGTTTCGAGTAACGAGTATAATGGGAGTCAAAGGGAAATCCAAGCATTTTTCCGGCAAACCTTACAAGGAGGTTTGGGGAGCAGTGAAAATGTTGAAATGGATGGAAAAAGTGCTGAATGGAAGGAGAACAGCTTGGGGAAGACCCCTGGAAGCATCTCTGACTCCCTGATCACTGCTGAGAACAATAGTGTCACAATTTTACTACACTTTAAGGACTGAATAATAAAACATTCAAAATTGATGAGAAATTGGATTTTATAGGAAAAAAAATGTTAAGAAACATTTTTTCCTGTATAATGACTTGTATATAAGGAAACATTTTAAAAGGATTTAAAAAAATATATAATTTCAGTAAACCAAAATGGATTTGTTTATTAAAAAATTGAAAATGTCAGTGTAATTCATGAAGGAAGCAAGAAGTGAGACTCAGAGATTTATTTACTTTTACTCAATTTTATAGCACCATTAATTCAACAGCACTTTACAGACAGCATGGGCACTGTCCCCATTGGGGCTCACAATCTAATTCCCTATCAGTATGTCTTTGGAGTGTGGGAGGAAACCGGAGTACCTGGAGGAAACCCACGCAAACACGGGGAAAAGATACAAACTCCTTGCAGATGTTGTCCTTGGTGGGATTTGAACCCAGGACTCCAGCGCTGCACGGCTGCAGTGCTAACCACTGAGCCACCATGCTGCCCTGAATTAGATGTAAAGGAGGGTCATGTTCTGTTCAAATTGTCATGTATTGGTACTCCTAAACTCATAAAGACTATGAACTAGGCAAATCCTGCCAAAAATTACTAGCAGGGTCATCCATGCACCCTTGAAGTCACCAACTGTAGTGCTTTTACTAAATATAGTAAACAAAGTGTAGTTGTGTTACTCCTACACTCATAAAAGCACTGCTCACAGTGCAAAGCCTGCCAAAAATTACAAGCAGGGTCATCCATACACTCTTAAAGGCACCAACTGTAATGCCTGAAAAAAAATTAAAGTGTAGTTGTGGTACTTCTACACTCATAAAGGCTTTGCAACCTAGATGACAACAACTGGTGGGCCTCATTCAAATATTGAACATTAAAAACACTTTATGTGCTGCTGTCATCTGGCAGTATGGTAAAGTGGGGGCTAATCCAGACTTTGTTCATTATTATCAAAGTGAGCTTGTCAGCAATTTCTGTTGACAGGTGAATGCTCCTCTCTGTTATGACACCCCAGTGGCACTAAAAACCCGCTCAGACAAGACGCTACTGGCATCTTTGTGGACTCCTCATATTCTTGGAGAACCGTACAAATGTCACACATCCATGCCCACTCTTCAGTGGTTATGTACGGAAGCTGACTAGAATACCGACGGGTGTGTTGGAGCTGGTATTTCACAACTGGCCTCTGCTGCTCACAAAGCCTTGCCAGCATGTGAAGTGTTGAATGATTCCAGTCGGTGAGGAAAAAATTGTAAGGATAGTAATACAGTAATCCTCTTCAGATGTCCGCTTCTTCTTCTCCTTCCTCGGGAAGCTGGGGGGAATGCCTCCAACTGCTTCCTGGAGCCCGATTCCCAGATGCCTGGGCTGTAAGTGACCTGGCTTTGGGTAGTGCCGGAGCCCCCGATATGTAGAAATAGCCGATAGCCCCCTGTGTTACCTGCACCATCGCCTGCTCCCGCATAGGAGGTAGGGAACTGCAAGGGCAGTACGATCTCTCGGGGTGGTAGCCCCATCTCAAGCCACTTCGAGCAGTCTCTCCCAGGCCCATTAATTTCTCAAGAAGGGTTCATCCTGCTCCCTTCCTTCTCAGATCACACTCACCGCATACCAGCGATGTTAACCCTCCATTTTGAGGAAAGTGAACTTGGTTCCAGCAGTCAGCTCTTGCAGTCTCTGAGGCAAGTGTTCCATCTCTACTGCTCGCTGGTTGAACAAGATGTGATGACGCATCCCAAACTCTTCTTTGGTCCCCAATCTCCACTGCCGGTCATATGTAATGACCTCCCCTCAAGATGCCAACTGTCGGTACCTTGCTGATAGTGGTCCCGCTGGCATTTCCCCAGCCATGGTCCTGGCTCGCTTCATTCTCTCTTCTTACCAGCCTAAACCCTGCAGTACGCTCAGTTCTTGTCGGTTCACCTCTCTGCAGTCAGCAACAACCCCAGTGGTGAAGGCTATGGCCTGGATTCAGGCCTTGGTGGTTCTGGGAATGCAGTTGGTTCCAGACCACAGGCTACTGCCACCTCCACATGTCACGCAAGCTTTGTCTGGATCCAATATTCGTCCGGTCGCTCCCTTGGCAGTCTCATGGGATTCTGCCATCTTTGTCACCTTGTCATCCACTAAGCAGGTTACAATATCTGGATTACTAATTCATTACAGAACATTTTTTGAAGTGTTATATACCACCGAAATGTACTACAAAGTAACTCTATGGATGAGTAACTGAATACAGAAAAAAAATTTGAACACAGTTTTAGAGGGTGATATACCATCGGAATGTACCCCAGAGGACGTAATACTTTATGGATGAGCAATTGATTACTGAAAAATTTTAAATGCATTTTGGAGGGTTATATACCACTGAAATCTACCCCACAGCATGCACGTAATACTCCACGGATGAGTAATTGAATACAGAAACATTTTTGAACACTCTTTTTGGGGGTTATATATAGAGATGAGCGAGCACTAAAATACTTGGATACTCACTAATCGAATCAAGCAATTTCTTATTCTTGGGTGCTCATTTTGAGTAATGAGTTTAATGGAAGTCAATAGAAAATCTAAGCATTTTTCTGGCTGCACCTCCAAGGAGGTCCTTGGGGCAATGAAAATCTTGAAATGGATGGAAAAAGTGCTGAATGGAAGTAGACCAGCCTGGGGAATACCCCTGGAATCATCTCCCAGATCACTGCTGAGGATAATTTTGTCACACTTTTACTACACTTTAAAGGACTGACAATAAAACATTCAAAAACTGATGAGAAATTGAAGTTTACAGGAAAAAAACGTTAAGAAACTTTTTTTCCTGTATAATGACTTGTATATAAGGACAAATTTAAAAAGGATTTAAAAAAATATATAATTTAAGTAAACCAAAATTATTATTCTTTTAAAATTGGAAAGGTATGTATCATTAATGATGGAAGCAAGACGTGTCAAAAATTAGGGACTCAGATACACCCTGTATTAGACATACCGGAGGGTCTCATACACATTCTGTTCAAATTGTCATGTAGTGGCACTCCTAGACTCATAAATGCTATGCACTAAGTGCAAATCCTGCCCAAAATTAGAAGAAGGGTCATCCATACACCCTTAAAGGCACCAACTGTAGTGCCTCATAAAAAAAAATAAGAAAGCATAGTTGTGGTACTTCTACACTCATAAAGGCTTTGGACAAAGTACAAAACCAGGAAAAAATTATAAGTAGGGTCATCCAGTCATTCATAGACCTTAGAAGGTAACAACTGGTGGTGCGCATACAAATATTGAACATAAAAAACTCTTTATGTGCTGAAATCACCTGGTGGAGTGGAATAGTCGGGTCTAATCCAGGGTTTGTTCATTGTTATCAGAGTGAGCCTGTCAGCACTTTCTGTTGACAGGCGAAAGCGCATGTCTGTTATGGGGGCACTAAAAATAAGCTCAGACAAGATACCATAGGCAGGGCAGCACAACATGTCCAAGGCATAGAGGGACAGCTCATGCCAGGTGTCCAGCTTTGAGACCCTATAACTGGCTTAAGGTCGCAGAGGAATTAGGGAGTACGCTGGTTTCATCGGCCAGGTATTGCTTGACCATCTTTAAAAAATTTTCCCTCATTGTCAAAAATACCTGGTCATCAGGGTATGTACGCTGAGAGAGTGTCGTGAAATTGTCCAAGGCCTTTGACAGTGTACAACTGCCTCTGCTGTGTGTCTCCCTCACCTCTCCTCCTTGGTTGGGCATGGAAGCTTGTCCCCTGCCGCTAGCATTGTCTGATGGGTGTTTTTTCAACATATTTTCCACAATGGTCTTCTGGTATAGCACCATTTTACAAGACCTCTCCCTCTCAGAATGAAGAGAGGCAAAATTCTCCTTGTAGCATGGCTCTGGCAGAGAGAACAACCAATACTCTTTTTTGTGCAAGACGAACGTAATGCAAGGGTCACAGGAAAGGCAGCGGTACATAAAGTCGTCCAAATGTGCCATGGTTCCTACAGCCAACACTTCCCTGTCTCCACCATGATGACTACTCTCCATCTCCTCCTCCTCTATCTTTTCCTCCTCATAGCCTCTTTTGTGCTATCAGCCAGCTCCTGTTCCTCCCCCTCTTCCTCGGCCTCCACCTCCTCATTGCTACCCAATCCGTGCTGAGCACATAAGATAAGGCTGAGTAGTTTCACTCTGTCTCATATCTTCCTACCCATTTATCTGGTACGCATGCAAAACTTCATGTTTCATTGTCAGCAACGACTGTTTTAGTTGGTACAGAAGCGTGATCGTTGTGCTGATGATGGAATCATTGCTGCTCATCAGCTTTGTGGAGTATTCAAAGTCTTGGATAACCGTACAAATATCAAACATCCATGCCCACTCTTCAGTTGTTATTTGTGGAGGCTGACCAGAATACCGATGGGTGTGTAGCTGCTGGTATTCCACAACTGGCCTCTGCTGCTCACAAATCCTTGCCAGCATGTGCAGTGTGGAGTTCCAGCATGTGGTCATGTTGCCCACCAGTCGGTGGCTAGCACTTGCATGCGCTGCTGCAGCACTGCCAGGACGACGGCAGCTTTAGCTGAATTGCAGAACTGGGCACTGACGCAGCGTACTTTGACCAGAAGCTCTGGTTAGATTTTCAGAAACCAATGAACTACGAAGTTGAGCGCATGGTATTTGAGTGAGCTTGCCAAGCATCACAGCTGCCACCAGGTTATGGCCATTATCACACATGACCTTGCCTGGCTGGAGGTTGTGTGGCAAGAGCCACAAATCTGTCTGGTCTGTTATTCCTTTCAATAACTCTGTAGCAGTGTGCAGTTCGTCTCCTAGACAAATTAGCTTCAGGAGAGCCTGTTGCCGTTTTGCTGAGGCAATGCTGCAGAGCTTCCAGCTTCCGGCTGATGTGGATGACGTGCTTTGAGATTGCTCTTTGGAGATGTAAGTTGAGCAGGAGAGGGTGCAGGAACTGGTGTAGGGGGTGGAGGAAACCCTGATAGAAGAAGGGCCAGCAATACTTGGCGCCGGTACCATATGTGCCGTGCCAGGTTGGCCTCGGCTTCCACAATGGGCACCCAGTGTGCCATCATGGAAATGTAGCTTCCCTGGCCACAAACGCTTGTACACAAGTTGCTCATTAAGTGGACAATCCCAGTAGTCGCATTGGTAAGGGGAAGGGTAATATTCCTGGAAATGTGCTGGTACAAGGCGGGGATGCCACACTGGGAGAAATAGTGGCGGCTGGGGACCGCATACCGAGGGAACAAATTTGCACACTCGTAATTTTTGTTTTTTATTTGAAACCAATGAAATTTCACACAAACCAAATTCTAGAATATATGTGACAATATTGAATTTTTGAACAATCAAATATCTACATGTGTCGCCAGCTTTTTTTTTTATTTGAAAAGAATGAAATTGCACACAAACCAAGTTCTACAGTGTATATGTCAACTAACCCACCTTTGTTTTCTCTATTTTTTTTAACTGTACAGTTTTAATGAAACAAAACATCCTTTACTGAAAAGATTGATAACTTAAAGAAAATTGTGTGACAAAATATCTTTGTTGCAAAAAGAAAAAAAAACTTGTAGCAGGACAATTTTTGTTTTTTATTTCAAACCAATGAAATTTTACACAAACCAAGTTCTACAGTATACATGACAAGTTAATTTTTGGAACAAAAATATTTTGTGAACTGTACCAGGCCAGGCACTTTTTTTCAAAACTTTAACCCACTGTAATTATACACAAAGCACGTTAAACTAAATGGATGACTAATTGAATCCAGAACAAATTTTTGAGTTTTAAATACCACCGTAATGTAACAATAACTGCATTAAACTGCATGGATGACTAATTGAATCCAGAAAAAAATTTAGAATATAATTATTTTGAAAGTCTACTTCATGTACACTTACACTCCTAAACGTTTTGTAGAAAGTGCAAAGCCAGGAAAAAATTCTAAGGAGGAAATTACAGTAATCCTTTTCAGGTGTCCGCTTCTTCTTCTACTTCCTTGGGAGACTGGTTGCACTGCCTCCATTTGCTTCATGGAGCTCAATTTCCAGGTGCCTGGGTTGTAAGTGACCTGGCTTTGGGTAGTGCCGGAGCCCCCGACATGTAGAAATGGATGACAGCTCCCTATGTCACCTGCACCTGCTCCTGCATAAAAGGTGGGGAACCCCAAGGACAGTACGATCTCTTGGGGTGGTAGTCCCTTCTCGAGGCGCCTTGAGGAGTCTCTTCCTGGCCCATTCATTTCTCAAGAAGGGTCTATCCTGCTCCCTTCCTTTTGAGATCACACCCACCGCCCACCAGCGATGTTAACTCTCCATTTTAAGGAACGTGACCCTGGTTCCATCCATCAGCTCTTGCAGCCTTTGAGCAAGTGTTCCGTCTCTACTGTCCGTTGGTTGAACGAGATGTGATGATGGGTCCCAAACTCTTTGATAGACCCCCTTCTCTGCTGCTGGTCATATGTAACTAGCTTCCCCTGGGATGCCAACTGTCCGTACCTTTCGACTAGCGGACCCGTCCGCATTTCTCCCACCCTGGTCCTGGCTTGAGTTCTTCTCTTTTCCTACTAGCCTAGGCCCCACAGTCCGCTCTCTAGTTGCTGGTTCCTGGCTCTCCTGTCTGCAGTCCACAAAAACCCCAGCATTGAAGGCTGCAGCTCGGGTTCGGGCCTTGGTGGTTCTGGGAAAGTGGCCAGTTCCGGACCACAGGCTGCTGCCACCTTTACTTTTGTGCCAGCTTTGTCTGGTTCTGATGTTCCTCCCTCGGGTGTCTCACAGGATTCTGCCATCTTTGTTGCCTTGTCGCCCACTAAGCATGTTTCACTGTATGGCTTAGTAATTCAATGCAGAAAAAAATTTGAACGCTTTTTTGGAGAGTTATATACCACTGAAATGTACCACGGAACATGTAATACTCTATGAATGAGCAATATAATACTCCAAAATTTTTGACATCTTGTTTTGAGGGTTATATACCACCAAAATGTACCCCAAAACACATAATATTCTATAGATGAGCAATACAATACCGATAAATTTGTGATCAATTTTTTGAGGGTTATATAACACCAAAATATACCCCAGAACATGTTATACTGTATGGATGATAAATATAATACTGATAAATTTTCGATCAATTTTATGGAGGAATGTATACCTCAGAAATATATACCAGAATATACAGTATTTACCCCAGAGTGCGGAATACTGTAAGGGTGAGAAATTTAATCCAGCAAAATTTTTTTATGTTTTTTTGAAGTGTTATATATCACAGAAATTTACCCCAGAAAAGGGAATACTCTATAGGTGAGTAATTGAATCCATAAAAATGTTTCAACAAACAAATATTTTCATTTTTACAGGGGAAGTACATCATCTTAAAGGGATTGTCCAGATTTTTCACGAAAGTCTACAGTCATAGTTTTCTCCAGTGCTGGTGGCCACCAGACTCGATAGTTATGTGACCACAAGTAAGCAATATACATGCTTCCTGCCACATTCTGACTACAATTCACTTGTTTTGAGGCAGTCTGTGCACGACTAGTCATAGTGTAGTCGTGAATATTCATATTGCAAACTTGCAGTCATGTGAACGCTCAGTCTCGCTGCCAGCGCCTGAGAAACATCACAGCATGCGCCGTGCTAGTTGTGAAGATTCACAAGTCTGCAGTCATATAGAGTGACTGCAGACTTTTATGACAAACCTGAACAACCCTTCTAAAATGGGATGTCCAGGTAGTTGACAACTGTATTTGAATCGGTCGACAGGGGTAGGGGTACTCGGATACCGGGATGGATGGGTTACTTCTGTGGGGATCACGGTTGGTCGGTTCCCGGTTCTGTGCCCTGGACCGTCAGTAAAGGGATGGGGGTGAGGATGATGGGAGTATTGTGTCCTGACTAGTGTTGAGCAAACATGCTCGACACTGCACGGTACTCGCCCGAGCATCATGCTACTTGGGATGTTCGGCGAGCACCGAGCATTTCGGGGTTACTCGGGCGGGAGCTCGGGTCTCCGCCCTGCATATTTGGCACTCTTTAAAGAGCCAATGAACATGCAGGCATTGCCAGCCAGTCACTGTAATGCCGCAGCCATGTAGGATGTGGGCATTACATTAATTGACTGGCCGCACAGCGTCACCTCGAGTATTTAAAACCGGGCGCCGCCAACTTGGACACAGACGCCCGGGATTAGCTAGTGTAGGGAAAGTGCTGCTGAGCTAGGGAGAGACTTATACTGCGAAATAGGTAGTGTAGGGTCTCTAAAGGCTGCCAGATCAAACAAACAGTCCTTTTCAGGACTAATATCCATCCCAGATATCAGGCAGGCAGGCAGGCTGTATAGGAGACCCAGTGGTTATACCAGCAAACACTGCATTACAGTCCTGTGTGCTCCTGTTGCTGAAATTTCTGGACTTAGCTCCAGGTCTCGAGGGCCAGGAAAAATCCTTTGTTTTCATCTAAATCCTATTTTTTTTTCCTCCTTCACACTGTACAAATACCCGTCTTATTAACTTTTGGTGTCCCCCCCACAAAAAAAAAAAAAAAGTGTGTCTCTGACAGTTCAGACACAAAAGATTCTGGTGTGGGCCAGAGAAATAGAAGTGTGGTTTTGCAGTTCCATGGTTCAAACCTCTGTATTATCCACTTTTGGACCATTTTTACCAAAAAAAAAAAACAGTTTGAGTGTGTCGCTCACTGATCAGCCGCAAATATATCTATTTAAAAAAGTCTGGTATACATCAGTAAATTATAACTGTGGTTTTGCCGTCCCACGGTAAAAAAATCTCTATTATCCAGCTTTTGGTATTTTTTCCATAAAGAAAAACAGTAATACTGTCTCCTGATTGTTCAGACACAAATATATCTGTTGTAAATAGTCTGGTGTAGGCCCGAGAAATAGAACTGTGGTTTTGCAGTTCCACGGGTCAAATCTCTGTATTATCCTGCTTTTGGCATTTTTTTCCGTTAAGAAAAACAGTAATAGTGTCTCCTGATTGTTCAGACACCAATATATCTGTTTAAAATAGTCTGGTGCACACCCGAGAAATAGAACTGTGGTTTTGCAGTTTCACAGGTCAAATCTCTGTATTATCCTGCTTTTGGCATTTTTTGCTGAAAAGAAAAACAGTAATAGTGTCTCCTGATTGTTCAGACACCAATATATCTGTTTAAAAGAGTCTGGTATACACCAGTAAATTATAACTGTGGTTTTGCTGTTCCACGGTAAAAAATCTCTATTATCCAGCTTTTGGTATTTTTTCCGTAAAGAAAAACAGTAATAGTTTCTCCCTGATTGTTCAGATTGTTTAAAAGAGTCGGGTGTAGGCCAGAGAAATAGAACTGTGGTTTTCCTCTTCCACGGTTGTAATCTACTTTTTGTTACCCTTTTTCCATTGATAGTGCGAGTGTAAGCTATTTTACTTCATTTACAATGGGCAAGGCGCGTGGCAAGGGACGAGGAACTGGACGTTCTGGTGATGGTGCGTGCAGAAGATGGGGCCGTGGCCAAGGTGAAAATGTGCCACAACCAACAGCCACATCTTCTCACTCCCAGTTCTTGACCGAATTACTAGGGAAGCACAGAACAACACCAGTATTGCGACCTGATCAGTGTGAACAGGTTATTAATTGGATAGCAGATGATACTTCCAGTTAACTGGCCACCACCAGCTCCGGTCTGTCTTCCACATGGTAAAATCTTAGTAGCCGTGAGTCTCGACCGCATACTCCTCCTCACCCTGATGCTCCTTCCTCCCACCATGCCGAGTGTCGTCAGACAGCAACTGATACCTCACTTGGACACTCTGAAAAGCTGTTCACTGGTCCATTTCTATATTTGTGCCCCTCGCCTGCTCCGCTTGAAGTGGTGGAAGAGGAGATCCCATGTAGCAATGCCCAAATATTTGAACAGCCACGGCCACAGGAAGTCGACGCTGGCAATTTGTCACAAGAGGTGGACAATGACGAGACACAATTGCCAGGAAGTGAGGAGGAGGATCGTGGTGTGCAAGTGGAAGAGGAGGAGGTGGTGGATGATCTAGTAACTGACCCAACGTGGCAGGAGGACATGCAGAGCGAGGCCAGCAGCACACAGGGTGAGGGAGCCAGAGTACCTCAACAGGCAGGAAGAAGCTGTGTGGTGGCTGCACACAGAAGGCAGGCAACAGTTCCCCGTAACACCAACACGAGGGACGTTGCCAGTACAACCTGTAGGTCTTCCAGAGTCTGGAATTTTTTTAAAGACTGCTGATAACTCCAAAAAGGCCATTTGTACCACTTGCCATGCCAGCATCAGCAGGGGTGACAAAACTACCAGCCTGACAACCACCAGCATGATCAGGCACATGGCAGCAAAGCACCTGACTTTGTGGGGTGAACCCCAGGGTCCACAACCAGTGTCAGTGGGTGTTATCACTGCTTCTTCCACTGTTGTGCGTGCAATAGAACCCCCTGTTGTGTGTGCAAGGCAATCCACTGTCCATACTGCATGCAAAGATGCCCCCTCCTCTCAGTCTTCACTTGTTATGGCAGTTTCTCAAGAAACAGCATGAACGTCCACGTCCACGTCCCACCGCAGCGTTCAATTGTCCATATCCCAGACCTTTGAACGAAAGCGGAAATTCGCAGCCAAAGCCCCACAGACCACAGTCCTAAATTCGCACATTTCATGACTGCTTGCGTTGGAAATGCTGCCTTTTAGTTTGGGGGAGACGGAATTCTTCCGCAATCTTATGGCGTTGGCTGTCCCTTGGTACTCGGTCCCCAGCCGACACTATTTTGCCCGGTGGGCCATCCCCACACTACACAAGCACGTGTCCCAAAACATCTGCCGTGCCCTCAACAATGCAGTTACTGGAAGAGTCCACCTGACAACGGACACGTGGACAAGTGCTTGTTGCCAGGGATGGTACATCTCCCTGACGGCACACTGGGTAAACATAGTGGAAGCCGGGACCCAGTCGGACCTCGGAACGGAACACATCCTCCCCACACCGAGGATGGCGGGCCCTATGTCAGTCAGAGTTGCCCCCACAGTGTACAGCTCCTGTGTATCATCCTCCTCCTCCTCCTCATGTTCAGCCTCCATCTCAGATATCACATCAGTTACAAGCTGGAAGCACTGCAGTACTGACTCAGCCAAGCGGCAACAGGCTGTGCTGAAACTCATAAGCTTAGGTGATAAACCTCACACTGCTTGTGAGTTGTGGACAGCTGTGAAAGAGCAGGCAGATCTGTGGCTGAGACCGCTGAACATTCATCCCGGCATGGTCGTGTGTGACAATGGCCGTAACCTGGTGGCGGCTCTGAGGCAAGGCGAGATCACACACGTACCATGCCTGGCTCATGTGCTTAACCTCGTGGTTCAGCGGTTTCTTAAATAGTACCCCGAGTTGCCAGATCTGCTCGTGAAAGTGCGCCGACTGTCAGCTCATTTTCGAAAGTCGGCTACAGCTTCCGCCGCCCTTGCTGTGTTGCAGCAGTGTTTGCAGCTTCCGTCACACCGACTGGTGTGTGATGTCCCCACATGTTGGAACTCTACTCTCCACATGTTGCAAAGGATTTGTGAGCAGAAGAGAGCAGTTGTGGAGTGCCAGCTGCAACAAGGCCGTCGATATTCAGGTCAGACTCCACACATAAGACCTCAGGAGTGGACCTGGATGTCTGACATATGTACCATCTTGACAAACTTTGAGGAGTCCACCAAGATGGTGAGTGGCGATGACGCCATCATTAGCGTCAGCATTCCACTTATCTGTCTTTTGCAACGCTCTCTGCAGAGAAATAAAGAGGAGGCATTGCATCTAGAGTATGATGAGATGGATCAAGAAGCCGTAGCAGGCGATTACACACAGCCCAGCCTCATCTCATCCCAACTTGCATTGGGGGACAATGAGGGAGAGGAGGAGGAGGAGGAGGAAGAACAGGAGCTGGCATCATTCGCTGTATACGGTAGTACCTGTACAACTGTCATACCGTCGGTTCAGCGTTGGTGGCCTGAGGACAGGGGGGAGGAGGAGGAGGAGGAGGAGAGCATGGTCAGTCGTCATCTTGGTGAGGACACGGAATTCTTGCCCGTTACCAGTCTGGCACGCATGGCTGACTTTATGTTACTCTGCCTTAACCGTGACCCTCGCATTGTCAAAATGTTGGGTGACAGTCATTACTGGTTGGTGACACTTTCAGACCCCCGCTACAAGGAGAACTTTCACTCTCTTATTCCTGAGGTGGAGAGGTCTACAAAAATGGGGCAGTACCAGAAGGCCCTTGCTGCTGAATGGTTAAAAAATTTCCCATCCGAACACGCTAGCGGCAGAGGTCACAGTTCGTTGCCCAACCAAGGCGTACATGTGAGAGAGACGCAACTCCAATCCTGCAGAGGCAGGGGAAAACAGTCAACGTTCTGGGACAGTTTTCTCAGACCCTCCCTTCGCACAGACCCTGAGGCGCGGGGGTACTCTCACAAGGAATGGAAAGTTTCAAAAGAAGGTGAGGGAGTACCTTCCCGACCGTACCAGTGTCCTCTGTGATTCCTCTGTGCCTTTAAATTATTGGGCATCCAAGCTGGACACTTGGAATGAACTCGCTCTGTACGCCTTGGAGGTCCTGGCCTGCCCTGCCGCTAGCGTGTTATTGGAGCGTGTTTTTAGTGCCGCTGGGGGAATTATAACTGATAAGCGCACTCGCCTGTCAACTGACAATGCTCACAAGCTGACCCTTATCAAAATGAACAAGGGCTGGATTGGGCCAGACTTCTCATCACCACCAAATGACAGCAGAGTAACATAAAGTCAAATCCACTGTGTTATTTAGGGAGGTGTATTCCCATGCACCGCTTCACACCCACAATGGGTATACACTTCCTCATTTTGGCTGTTTTATGCTCTTCTCCTTATCCTCAGCCTCCACCACCACTATACCACCAGGGTGACCGTGGTCTGTGTTGCCATTATTGAAAGTTCCTCCGTCCTTATTTTTTGCAGCTTTTGCTTGGAAGGCATAAGCAAAGACTATGGGAGACCCACTCCCCAATAATGGGAATAATATTTTTAAGATGCTGTACTGTATGGCTCTTGTAAGGGTCATTAAAACTGTCTTGTTAAGCTACTGCGACCTCCACGTCTCTTCCAAGGGGCATTAAAACCATCTTGTTAACCTACTGCGACCTCCACCACTTTTCCAAGGGGCATTAAAAGCGTCTTGTTAAGCTACTGCTACCTCCACCACTTCTCCAAGGTTCATTAAAACCGTCTTGTTAAGCTACTGTGACCTCCACCACTTCTCCAAGGGGTATTAAAACCGTCTTGTTAAGCTACCATGACCTCCACGTCTCTTCCGAGGGGCATTAAAACTGTCTTGATAAGCTACTGTGACCTCCACCACTTTTCCAAGGAGCTTTAAAACCGTCTTGTTAAGCTACTGGGACCTCCCCGTTTCTTCAAAGGGGCATTAAAAGCATCTTCTTAAGCCATTCTGAACTCCACAGCTCTTCCAAGGGGCATTGAAATGTTGTTTTTAATTACCTCTAACCTCCACGACTCTTCCAACGGGCATTGCATTTCCTCCTAATTTTAGTCAGCTTTTGCTTTTCAATGCAAAGGCGAAAACTAAGGGAGACCCACTCCCCAATAATGGGTAGAAGGATTTTAGTACGCTGTAATCCACGTCTGTTTCAAGCCTTCCATTCACTGCTTAGGCCAACAGTGTACAGGAGACCCAGTTGCTATAAATGGAAAAAATGGTTTAGTTAAGGCGCTCTGACCCCCATGTCACTTCCAAGGGGCATTGGCGTGCCTCGAAATTTTTGGTAGGCAGGCATTGCACTCACTGTATGCCCTATAACTGTGTAGGTGAACCGCTCCTTTTGGTATAGAAACATATCCTACAAGACATGTGTGGTTGACTGGCCTGATAATGATGTGAATGGTCCCTGTTCCTCCTGCTCTTTCTCCTTTGCCACCACCTCATCCATTGTGACGGGAGCTAGTTACCCCATCCGCAGATGTCCAATCTTCTTCTGCAGGCCCCTGACATGAAAAGTATTCTCTTACACTGGGATATATAAAATATGACTATCGCACAGTGTCTCCAAGATGAACTTAACTTTTATTCTCACAAGCAGGTTTTATAGAGAATCACACAGGCTATTTTTAGCACCCATTGTTCTCACCAAATAATACCCACAGTAGGTTCCCAGACAGCAGTTATGCAACAACCCATTAATCAGCACATTGTCTGTTTGCCACTGCTAAGTGAGCACAGGAAGGTGGGGGCCAGGAGTGCTTTGGTCACATCACAGCATGTCCAACAATATGCGATCCACAATATTCACCCCACTTTATAACATAATGTCCCATTAGCTGCATAGGCGCTACGACAACCCCCATGTGGCAAAATCCTGGAGTACAGGGTTGATCCGTCACAATTCTCCCCCTTCCCGGACAGGATCGGCCTACCCAGTCTGCTCCCCGACGGATCAGCTGGAGGAGGTCCACGATTTATGAGGTTGGTAGCAGGTCAGTTTGTCGGCTTAGTCCATCGGCGTTACCATTTTGCTTGCTGGGTCTATAGTGGACGGTGAAGTCTAACGTATGTAGCGCCAAACTCCACCGTAGTAGTCTGGCATTGTCACCGGAGACCCGATTAAGCCATACCAGGGGGTTAGGGTCCGTTATGAGGGAAAACTGTCTTACATACAAATATGGTTGGAGCTTCTTGGCAGCCCATACTACTGCCAGGCATTCCTTTTTGACGGCCGCATAGCTGACTTCTCGAGGCAGTAATTTCTGACTCAGATAAGCTATTGGGTGTTCTTGGCCGTCCGGCCCGACTTGGCTCAGTACTGCCCCCAACCCAAACATAGATGTGTCTGTGTGAACTAGGAAACGTTTCTTTGGATCGGGTACGGCCAATATCGGGGTATTTGTGAGAGCATCCTTTAGATGGCGGAAGGCTTCCTCACACTCGGGGGTCCAGGTTACCTGGCGGGGGAGGTTCATACATGTCAGATCAGTGAGGGGCTTGGCAATGCTGCTGTAATTAGGGCCAAATTTCCTATAATACCCCGCTGTCCCTAGAAAGGCCATGACTTAGGTTTTAGTACGTGGGGTGGGCCACTTGGCTACGTTGCTTTCCACCCCCCACCCAATGTCCTAAATACTGCACCTCTGCTTTGCCTACGTGACACTTGTTAGGGTTCAGGGTGATTCCGGCTTTGTGGATCCTATCCAATACTGTCTCTAGGTGATTTAGATGGTCATCCCATGTCGCGCTGTAGACGGCGATGTCATCCAGGTAGGCACAAGCATAGTCCTGGAGACCATCCAGAAGCCGGTCAGCCAGCCTCTGGAAGGTCACGGGGGCATTCTTCATCTCAAATGGCATAACCCGAAACTGGAATAAGCCAAACGGGGTGACAAATGCAGACTTGGGAATAGCATCAGGACTTAGGGGGATCTGCCAATAGCCTTTGCATAGATCGATGGTGGTCAAATACTTTGCCCCAGCCTGCCGGTCTAACAACTCGTCCACATGCGGCATGAGATATGCATCCGTCACAGTTTTCTCATTTAGCTTGTTATAGTCTACACAAAACCGGGTAGTCCCATCTTTCTTAGGCACTAACACTACAGGGGACGCCCAGGGACTATCTGACTCCTTAATGACCCCTAAACGCAACATCTCCTGTATCTGATGTCGCATCCCTTCTCATACAGACTCCGGGACGCGGAAGGGGGGTTGTCTCAGGGGGGTCTGATCTTGTGTCTCAACCTTGTGTTGTGCAAGTCGGGTGAATCCCGGTCTCTCTAAGAACATCCTCTGCCGCTGCCTCAGCAATGTCTCGGCCTGCTCTCTCTCCTGGGCCCCTAAGTTTTCTCCAAAGTGTACCAGGTCCCAGGTTTTCGACTGAGTCCTCTCACCTAAGACATCAGGCAAGGGGAGTTTGGCTAAATCCTCTGCTTTGGGTGCACAGATGGCAGCTACCTCTTCAGGTCGCTCCCGGTAGGGTTTCAGCATATTCACGTGGAACATGCTGATAACCCTGGGGTCGTCACAATCGGCGACATTGTAGGTGGTGTCGGCTATTTTCCCCACTACCCGGTAATGCCCCTGCCATGCGGCCTGGAATTTGTTCTGCCTAACCGGTTCTAGTACCAGGACCTTCGGTCCTATCTCGAAGGTGCGTTCTCTAGCCCTCTGATCGTACCATACGCACTGGCACCGTTGGGCCGCGTGCATGTTCACACGCACAGCCTGAGTCAACTCCTGCAGGTGGTCCCGGAGTTCCAGCACGAAGGGCATGATAGAGGTTCGTGCTATGGTTTCCTCCCCTTCCCAGAGTTCTCGCTCTAATTCTAGGGGCCCCCTCACCCGCCTCCCATATAACAGTTCAAATGGGGAGAACCCCGTAGATTCTTGGGGCACCTCCCGATAGGCAAACAGGAGGAGCGGCAGGAATTTCTCCCAGTCCCTGTAGGTCTGGTTGAACGTCACAATCAGTTGTTTTAACGTTCCTTTAAAGCGCTCACACAACCCATTGGTTTGTGGGTGGTATGGGGCGCTTCTAATGGACTTTACACCACACAGTCTCCACAGTTGGCTGGTCACCTCTGCCATAAATTGGGTACCCTGATCCGAGATAATTTCCCGGGGAAATCCAACCCGTGAGAAAACCTGGAGAAGGGCAGCCGCCACCGTCTCTGCCAGTATGTTAGGTAAGGCAACTGCCTCTGGATACCGCGTGGCGTAATCTATCACTGTCAATATATACCTTTTCCCTGACAGACTGCGTTTGGCTAACGGCCCTATCAGATCGACCGCTTCTCGGCTAAATGGCTCCTCCACAATGGGAAGGGGGTGTAATTTGGCCTTGCAGCGATCTCCCCTCTTGCCAATGCGCTGGCAACTGTCACAGGTCTGGCAGTACTGACGAACATCATGGGATAACCCTGGCCAAAAGAAGTTTTGTGTCAGACGATGCCTGGTGCGGCTGACTCCGAGGTGCCCCGCCAAGGGTATGTCATGAGAGATTCGCAGCAACTCCTGCCTATACTTTTTGGGAACTACCAGCTGTCGTTTTACTGTGGGGCTCGTACCTGAATGGGTTTGCTCTGTAACCCTGTAGAGGAGTCCCTGATGCCATATAAACAGTTCTCCTTCCAGTACCCCTCTCCCATCCTGTGCCTTCCCGCGATACCCCTGCAATGAGGGATCCTCTAGTACCTCCCTCCTAAATTCTGCTGGGGTGTCCCATGAAATGTGTCTGGCTATGGGAATACGCAAAGGGCTGTAGTGTCTTACCTGGGCATCCTCAGAGTGTGATTCCGCCTCCGCAGCTCGAGCTTGTCTCCGGGTAGTCACAGGATATGTCTCAGCCAGGGGGGGCGACCGAGAAGGAAGACAACATAGGCCCCAATAATTTCCCAGCAGGACATTTGCAGGCAAATCCTTCATCATGCCGACCTCGACAAGGCCATCCCTGACCCCCCAGTTCTGGTGAATCTTGGCCGTGGGCAGTCGATATATGGCTCCACCTGCTACACGGACCGCCACTGTCCGACCTGTCTTTTGGTCTTGGGCGAGAAGCGACTTCACAAGGGTCAGAGTAGCTCCGGAATCTCTTAATCCCTACAGCCGTTTCCCATTAATCCACACCGACTGTCGATGTTGTTGTCGACTATCCACCTGGGCTGCCTGCACAGGGTCCACTTCATGCAGCAATCCCTCTATCTCTTCCATCCCATAATTAGCCATAGCCACGGATGCCGGGTCAGCTTCGCCTTGGTAGCAGTGTACAGCTTCCCCGTTGAAGGTAGCCGTTTCCGGTTTTGGCCACTGGGTGCACTGGGTCCGGTTGGGACAGTGTCTCTGCAGGTGACCCAGCTGATGGCAGGTGTGGCATCGCACCCCAGGAGGACTCTGGTAGGCCGGGGTAT
This sequence comes from Phyllobates terribilis, assembly GCF_046119375.1. NCBI lineage: Eukaryota > Metazoa > Chordata > Amphibia > Anura > Dendrobatidae > Phyllobates > Phyllobates terribilis. The sequence continues at coordinate 52,361,988 of NW_027362773.1, forward strand.
TGGTGGGTCCCCCGCCAAGCTTCTGTGGTTTAGGGGCCTCCAGACCCATGGGAGGGCCCCTTGAGACAGTTTTGGACCCGGACAATTGGGCCCTCCTGGCATCATAATGTTCATCGGTCAGCTGTGCGGCCTCATCAAGAGTCATTGGTCGTCAGTCCCGAAGCCATTCTTGCGTCTCGGGAGTTAACCCAGTAAAGAATCGTTCTAACGCGATGAGCTGTAGGACGTCCTCCTTTGTGTCAGCTTTGCTACCTTGGACCCACTGTAGCAGTGACCGCCATAGTTTACAGGCCCATTCAGCGTGGGTATCCGTTTCCCGTTTTGTGGTTTTGCGGAACTTTTGATGGTATGCCTCTTGTGTTAGTGCATACCGGGCCAAGATCACTCTTTTGACTCGCTTATAGTCCATACAGTCCTTATCCGATACAGTGCGATAGGCATAAGCTGCCCGGCCTGTCAGCTTGCTGGCCAGAATCTGGACCCAATCCTCCGGCTCCATTTTATGAAGGGTACACTGTCGCTCAAAGTCCTGCAGAAAGCCATCAATGTCTTCCTCTGCCTCCCCCAACTGTCGGAAGGCATTGTATTGGATCTTTTTGTGGCTTACCCCTGCTGGTACCGGGGAGTAAGCCAGGGCTCCCCCTGCTGGCTGTATCTCCTCTCTCCACTCTGCCATCTCCATCCTGGCTAGCTCCATCTGCTCTGCCCTCTCCATCTTTTTATCCAGATCAGTACGCACATCAGTCATAACCTTATCTATGATCTGTACTGCCGGGTTGGGATCATAAAGTGCCAGTCTGCTCTTTACCTCCCTCTGGAATTCAGTCTCTTCCACGTTCCCGTTGGAGGTTGTTGCGTTGTCGAGCTCCATAATGGCTGCTATCAAATCCGCTTTTGTTTTGCTGCTGGTGGTTAACCCTCGAGCTTCCACAAGGTCCTTCAACGTAATCCTCTTTAGCTTCTAGTAGATGTCTTCCATTCAGTCCTTGGTTCCTGAAGAAGATGGACCATATCCCACCGCTGCCACCAGTGTGACGGGAGCTAGTTACCCCATCTGTAGATGTCCAATCTTCTTCTGCAGGCCCCTGACATGGAAAGGCTTCTCTTACACTGGAATCACACAGGCTATTTTTAGCACCCATTGTTCTCACCAAATAATACCCACAGTAGGCTCCCAGACAGCAGTTATGCAACAACCCATTAATCAGCACATTGTCTGTTTGCCACTGCTATGTGAGCACAGGAAGGTGGGGGCCAGGAGTGCTTCGGTCACATCACAGCATGTCCAACAATATGCGATCCACAATATTCACCCCACTTTATAACATTATGTCCCATTAGCTGCATAGGCACTACGACAACCCCCATGTGGCAAAATCCTGGAGTACGGGGATGATCTGTCACATCCATCATTTATCACCTGAAGCTTTGTTTTAACAGGAGTCATAGAACTTCGATAGTAGCAGGAAAACATCCAGCAATCCTCGGATGAGGTAGGATATGCGCCAAAATGCTGACCACCTCAGGCCTAGCCGCTACAACATACATGCGCTTGCATTCCAAGAAAACAAAGCAGATGCTAACTTCTATCATCATCATCATGCTCCTCACCTTGGCACTCTCAACTCCCCTGATGGAGAAGCCAGGGCCCATCGGAGGAGTCTGGTTCTCTAGTGGGCTCGTCCAATGCTGCCCTAAAGCAGGCCAGGCTAAGAAAAGTGTGTGGGAAGGTAACAGGAGAAATAGGGGTGACTGGGGACGATTTATGGACACCCGGCCGCCCCCAGGTTGCTGGGGACCGTGTGTGGACACCCGGCCGCGGGGCGGCTGGGGACCGAGTGTGGACACCCGGCCGCCCCCTGGCGGCTGGGGACCGAGCGTGGACACCCGGCCGCCGGGCGGCTGGGGACTGAGTATGGATACCAGGCCGCCGACACAGCCATGACATGGTGGCCGGCGTCATCTTCCTCATGCCTAAATGGCCCAATTTCATGTGCAAGCAAGCTAGCAGTATGGTATTGCAGCCTGGGGGTAGGTGGGTGGGTGGCAAGTTGCACACTTACGCTTTCATTCCAAGAAAATAAAGCAGATGCTAACTTCTATCATCATCATGCTCCTAACCTAGGCACTCTCAACTCCCCTGATGGAGAAGCCAGGGCCCACCGGAGGAGTCTGGTTCTCTGGTGGGCTCGTCCAATGTTGCCCTAAAGCAGGCCAGTCTAAGAAAAGTGTGTGGGAAAGTAACAGGAGAAATAGGGGCGGATGGGGACCATTTATGGACACCAGGCTGCCACCAGGCGGCTGGGGACCGTGTGTGGACACCCGGCCGCGGGGCGGCTGGGGACCAAGTGTGGACACCCGGCCGCCGGGCGGCTGGGGACTGAGTATGGATACCAGGCCACCGACGCAGCCATGACATGGTGGCGTACGCCTGCCTCCACATGCCTAAAAGGCCCAATTTCAAGTGCAAGCAAGCTAGCAGTATGGTATTGCAGCCTGGGGGTGGGTGGTTGGCAGGTTGCACACTTAAGCTTGCATTCCAAGAAAACAAAGCAGATGCTAACTTCTATCATCATCATGCTCCTCACCTTGGCACTCTCAACTCCCCTGATGGAGAAGCCAGGGCCCACCGGAGGAGTCTGGTTCTCTGGTGGGCTCGTCCAATGCTGCCCTAAAGCAGGCCAGGCTAAGAAAAGTGTGTGGGAAGGTAACAGGAGAAATAGGGGCGGCTGGGTACCGTTTATGGACACCTGGCCGCCCCCAGGCGGCTGGGGACCGAGTGTGGACACCCGTCCGCCCCCTGGCGGCTGGGGACCCAGCGTGGACACCCAGCCGCCGGGCGGCTGGGGACTGAGTATGGATATCAGGCCGCCGACGCAGCCATGACATGGTGGCCGGCGTCATCCTCCACATGCCTAAAAGGCCCAATTTCAAGTGCAAGCAAGCTAGCAGTATGGTATTGCAGCCTGCGGGTGGGTGGTTGGCTGCATATTTGCGCTTGCATTGCAAGGAATGGGGGAGGTACAATTGAACACTGCCCTGGGACAAGGACTTGCACGGGGATAGTTGCAAGTCTGCATCTTCTGATGCGGCAAGGATCACTTCTGATGGGCACACTTTTAGGCAGTGAAGTGGGAGTCAGAGATGCTTCCAGGGGTCTTCCTCATGCTGTTCCCATGTCTTTTCAGCACTGTATGCATGTGTCACACAGCACATGGCCAGATAAGGTTGTAAAATGTTAAAATGACATTTCCCGGTGAATGCATTTGTCACGGTTGAAAGCAGTAAAAAAGTGCAAAAACGCATGAAAAATGCTACTTGTGAACATAGCCCAAGGTGTGGAGGAGTATTTTTGTTTTTGGTTATTTATTTTACCTTATACACAAGTCTTTACCCTGGAAAGGAAATTCCTTAACATATTTCACAGGAAAACCGTTTCAGCTTAGTTTTTGAACGTTTTATTGTGAGCCCGTAAAAGTGGATTAATACCTCTGACCACGTTGTTGACAGCAGTGACCTGGGGGTTAGAAATGCTTCCAGGGGTGATCCCCATGCTGCCCCATGTTTTTTGAGCACTGTCACTATCGTTTTGTGCACTTTTTAGGCTTTCTACAGACTGCCGGGGGTGCCGCCGCAAAAATGCTCGGGTCTCTCATAGACTAACATTGGGCTCGTTGCTCAGGTGGAGCACCCAGTATCACGGTGAGCTCGGCCCGAAATTCGAGCACCCGAGCATTTTAGTGCTCGCTCAACACTAGTCCTGATGCCTCCTATGGTAATTGGTAAAATCGGTTACCAGCGCTGTGTATGGTTGCTGAGGTGATCGGCATATGGCTTGTACGAACGCTATAGGCAGTAATGACAAAGCAGGCACACACACACATTAAGTCTTTGTTTCAGTACCTTTCTTTTACTGATGTCCGGTAACAGGTACAGTTCAGGAGGGTAACCAGGTTTTCGGTGCAGGTGGAGATATTCACCCTGGAGATTTGTGAGGCCTCCTCTAACAATGTGTGCGTTGTTTGGGATCAATCCTGCCTTAACTTGAACTTGCCACCTTGACTTTCTTTGGGGTCCTTCTCCACAACTGACAATGAGGACCTCTCCTTGGGGCTGCCAATTCTCTTTCTGGGCCCCTGGTCCTATACTTGGTCAAGTTTGGCAACTCCCCTTCTTCTTCAGGGGGAATAGATCCTCCTGAGCTGTCTGGGTTTTCTATGCTATTCCTGAATTAATAGCAATCTTGGACTCCGATGTCCGGGTGAGCTAAAGGGATAATAGTTTTATCTCTTTCTTTCTGCTTCTAGCCTCCGTCCCTCTCTCTAGGGCGCTTCACAACACAGACCTGTTTCCTAGTTCAGGGCTTAACTGGTCCTCAGCCAACAGCTCTGTCTCTCTTCCTTAACCCGTCTCTAGACTAACTGCCACTTTGCAGTCTCCTTGGAAACTGACTCCTCGCCACAGACCTGGGGTGGAAGGTGTTGTGTGTGCCCAAGTGTACATCTCTCCCTGCACCTATGGATCCTGTGGTAATCCCCCGCAGGGGTGTCACATATTTATTAAAGTTAATATGAAATATATGCAATCAAAACACTATAGTTATACTTTGCTAATGAAATACAAAGCCATACAAAAAAATTCATTTTTTTCTAAAAAAAATGCAGTTTGCCTGCTGTGAGCTTACTGCACTGAACAACACTGTAGAAAAATGTGGTAGAAATTTCAATTTTGCCTATGAATTAAAATACTTTTTTTAAAATATCTCTAAAAAAAGAAAGCAATTATATAAATAGTCTTGATTATAAGTATCACACCATTCTGTGTATACAGTGCTCATGCAGATGTTTGTGTTTTCATGGTTGCAAGTTACAAAAAAACCCTGTGTAGTCTAATCCTGCAGTCCCCTGCATCTGTCCCTGACACAGGGTTTGTTTGTAGTCTATCATAAAGCCACATTGCTTTGAATAAAAGTTACTTCACAAACTTGTAGGATATTTTAACTGATATGAGTCTATTTGTACAGTCGGTTTGTTTCATTATTCTGTTCCAGATCCATTACACTAATAAAACATTGGTACAAAGGTCATCACAACTGCTAAAGGAATTATAGGGATTTAGGAGATTTGTTTTTTCCACAAACAGCGCCACTCTTGTCCATAGGCTGTGTCCAGTCTGGTTGCTGGGAATGCCATCACTCGGACCACTCTTCTTCCTCACTGCGTTCAAGGATTTAATAGATCTGCAAAGTTATGTATTCTGCTGCGCAATTTAATTTCTACAGGACGGAGGGAAACAGCCCATTTCTTGACAGGTGGCTATTTGAATAGAGCTCGGTCCATTCAATCCTCGAATGCAGGACGTTCATTGTCATTAAGGTAATTTTAACCAGTGGTGGTCTTGTAGATCCCCAACTCTTAGGTATGTATAACCCATGATAAAGATCGTTCGCGTGAAAACCCCTTTAACAAGAAGGAAATATTATGGAAATGCAGTTTTATGCAGAGAAATTACACTTTTCATCAGCGATACAACACATTTTTAAGCTGAATGATATGTACTACTAAACAATAAATGAAGATGTCAGGTGTAAGTTTGTGCTGGGGATACTGGGGGAGGCAGCCTCAGATCTCTGCTCTTACATCCATCACCCTTATCCTTTGCTGCAATTAGCTGCAGGTTACACTTCAGGAAACATGCCTTTGGGGCACCTTGTTGTGATGCCATGTTATTTTTTCCACATTTTCAGAGAATGAGCTCAGTGTAAAACCAAGAAGCACAAGCCACAATGCATTATTTATTCTCACGTAATGTCTTTCAGGAAATGTGGTAAAAATCATTATTTTATATAGTCTGATACTGCGAAAGCAGTAACAATCTCTACTTACTGATGCATAACTGTACACAAAACTGCAAATATTCCATCCAGTGGCCAGCGGGCAGTTAAATTACTCACCTTCAGATGAAGGTCTTCTCTAAAGCTTAGATTTAGTTTTTTCTTTATGCAGCTGTAAATATATAAAATACTCAACATTATTTCAAATCAAATTTGTGTTGCATTTTTAGTAATTTGCTGAAGCCGGCAAATTTGAGCAATTTGTGATATGATTTGCACGAATCGTCAAAAATGTGCAATGTCGCTGTTTCACACTGCAGAAGACTACATCAGCTAGAAAAGGCCCATATGATGTCGGCTGCAGCTGGATGGGCTTCCCCATAATGCCTTGCAGCTATCATAGAGCAAAGTGTAGCACAATCAGTGGGGACTATCATAGCCTGTATAAAAGCAAAGATGGAGAATGCAGCAGCCAATTTGGTTCGGGGTGAGCACGGACGGTGAGGGGAGAGCTTCCAGCTCAGCAATAACGATAGGAAGCAGGAGTCATAATGTAATGAACAAATTCTACAGATAGTATGACAACACAAATGTTTCTTCAGTTACGGTTTCTATCTGTTTACTAGTGATGAGCGAGCACTAAAATGCTCGGGTACTCGTTGCTCGGGTCGAGCAAATTGGAATACTCGGGTGCTCAACCCGAACAACAAGCCCAATGTAAGTCTATGGAAAACTTGAGCATTTTTCAGGCGGCTCCCCCCCGGCGGTCTGCAGAGGGCCTAAAAATTGCCCAAATCGATGGGAACAGTGCTCAAATGACATGGGAACAGCATGAGGAAGACCCTTGGAAGCATCTCTGACTCCCAGATCACTGTTGTCAGCAACGTGGTCAGACTATTACACCACTTTTATGGACTCACAATAAAACATACAAAAACGAAACCAAAATGGATTTTCCTGGGAAATATGTTAAGGAACATCCTTTCCAGGGTAATGACTTGTATATAAGGCGAAATAAATAACCAAAAACAAAAATGCTGCTTCACAACTTGGGTTATGTTCACACGTAGCGTTTTTGATGTGTTTTTGCAGCTTTGAATTGATTTCAACCAAGACAAATGTGTAGCGCCCCGAGGGTTCGGTTGCTACAGAGGTATTGCATCTCACCCAGAGGTGTGATATCTCACTTCCAGGTAAGGATGGAGTGTGGCTCAGGACCCTAAAACCCACATGCACTACACCACATTTCTGGGGGGCAATGCTCCCAAGAGTGAGCACAGCTGTCCCTGTCCCTGGCTGGAGTGGGGGGAGGGAACACCTTGAAAGGGGGAATCCTGTAGTGTGTGGGTGCAGAGTGCAGATCCTGGGTGCACTGTAAACTAGAGGTATAAATGGTGGGAGCCATCTTAGAGACAGAGTGAGTTCAGTCAGAGGAAGCAGAGAGAGAGAAGGAGGCTGGGAGCAGAGGCTCCGCATGGGCTCTGCAGCGCAGGCAGGCCAAGTCTTAGGGCCTGAGCCTGGAGGAGAAGAAGGGAGAGGAGAGGAATGGAAGAGGCTCCAGGAGTGGAGTGAAGGGACCCCAGGGATGCGGGCTGGCCAGCCGCCACCGCACGCCCACCGCTACCAGAGTAGGTGGGTCAGGCCAAGAAAGGGAGCCGTATCCCTCATCTAGTGGCGGAGATCAACTACCCTCAGCTAGTAACCGGAGGCCGTGGCATTGTACGTGCACGGCCCCTCACTACACCCATTAGGAAGGCACCACATAGGACCCAGGGAAACGGAACATACGTTTGCCCGCCAAGACCCGAGGCAGCTGGACAGAAACGTGGTCAATTGTGGGGTACGACAGGCCAGAGAAAGGACACACGAAGGGGAACCTGAAAAACATTCCAAAGGTACTGGGCAGTTGGCCGAGCCCCTCACCTGGTGAGCGCGGCACGACGTGGGCAGCCATCACCTGCAGAAGTGGCTTGGAGTTTAAAACTGTGAGTAAAGACCCTGGACTGCATCACTGGACTCTGAGTCATTACTGCTGCTCCCGCGCACCATCACCCCCACCATCTTCACTCACTGCCCTGAGGCTATACTCCTCCCGTGGGGAGTTATACTACCCCCTGCTGCCCACACAACATCAGCCTCAGTGGTCAGCCCGCAGCGGCGGTTCTCAGTGACCGCAATCCACGGGTGGCGTAGTCGGACATTTAAGCATTATTAAGCCCAAATAAACAGATCCGCCACTGGTTTGACCACCCTGAGCCACGGGACCGGGTCGCCGCCATGGAGACAACAACCCCCAGCGTTACAGAGACTCGGCTCCAGGTATTTCCCCTACACACATGGCCCAGGGGGCGCGTCTACTTTGGCGTAGTCGGCAGGATCGAAACCAACCCGTTATCATCGGGTATTGTGTGCCTAGAGACTGTTTCACTGTATTGAATGTGGCGCCCGCCCAAGAAGAACGAACGCCATTATGTGCGCGCCAAAATACAACAAGAAGCCACCTCCCATCATGGGTCAGGTCCCAGAATGGTGCCAAAGACAGAGCCCACCCCCAACAGCCATGAGTGCGGCTGTAGAGATGTCCATCAACGTGGGGAGGCTGCCCCTGAGAATGATTGTCAGCAGATTGCCCCGGGTCCACCCCCAACAGGGTCGGATTGACAAGAAAACCGAGAGGCAGGGTGTGGTTTGGATCAGTCTTGGCAGACCACACCCTGAATTCCTCCAGGCTGGACTGGAGGAGTTGGACCGGAGGATGGTCCGGGCGCAGCGGGAGGCCATCGCGGGGTGGACAGAGGAGATGGGCCGGCGGGTCGCGGCCCGGCAGCAAGTGGCGCTGCAACCACCCGACGGCGTGCCTGCCCCTGAGGACAGAGGAAGACCAGTGGAGGCTGAGAGCAGCGCTGCGAAGGGAGCAGGTAAGGGGGATGCCCCTGATACCAGCCAGGACACCATTAACCTGCCCCTGGACCCCGTCGCCGAGCCGATCGCCCCAGAAGTCGCTGCACCTCCTCCTCCGCTCCCGTCGCCTGCACCTAGGCCCAAAGCCCCAAGCGCAGCCGCCGGACCATGTCCCACGCCGTGCCCCTTGATCCCGGGTACGGCCGGAAGTGGCCCGCTCCAGGCCCAGTCCCAGCACTACCATCCCTAGGGACCGAGCTATACAGCCAGCTCGCCGGGCCTCATGGAGAGCCGGTCCCCCTGCAACGCGGATGGGTTCACCCTTGCCACCGGAGGGACCTGTCCGCAGGGGCCGAAGCCCCGCTTGCTTCGCTCCTGCCCACTCCGAAGCCAGTCACCATCCCCCAGCTCCCAGATGAAGAGGTCCAGATAGAGTGGGGCCAGACCGGGGAGGACCTAATGGGGTTTTCACAGGAGACGCGGGCGGACGCAGCTCACAGGCGGGAATTCTGCCGCCGTGAGATAGAACAACTAGAGAAGGAGAAGAGGGCGCAACGCCAGAGGCAGGAACAGCTGCAGGCCCGGAGCGCGGAAGAGAAGACCAGGACCCGCCGAGACCCCCAAGCTGCACGCGGTCCCTTAGTTACCGGGACCGTGGTCAAATTCCACCAGGAGAAGGGGTGGGGGTTTATTCGGGACCTGACAACCGACACAGACCTTTTTGTTAATAGAAGGGATGTGGAGAGTCGTCTGCCCGAGGGTAACCCGAAACTGGATCTGTTTCCGGGGGATCAGGTAACATACACCAGACACCGAGGTCTGCGAGGGTGGTACGCTCTTAACGTCCGGAGAGTGGAGGAGCACCGCTGCCTTGAACCCTGCTACGTGGAGGACCTGGACGAGCCTGAGGAGGATGAGGTGCAGGGAGACCGCTATTAAAGAACAACAGCAGGACTTGTATACAGTTACCCGCCGGGGTGAAGAAGTTTCGTGACACGCCATTTGTGGATTACCAAAAAGTTAACCTGGTTAGGGGTTGTTGTCCATTTGTTTGTTTACGTTACCTGAAAAGGGTCTGTGAATTATCCGGCTGAGGACTGGGAGCAGCCAACCCTTTTCTATCCGGCTGAGGGCTGGGAGCAGCCAACCCTTTTCTATCCAGCTGAGAACTGGGAGCAGACAAATTTTGTAAATAGTTGCACTTCTTAAGGTGCCCCTTACTGGTTTTATACACACCTACCTCAGAAGATACCTAAAGGCGTTTGAGGCACTTAGAAAAATTGCACCTTGTTGGTGACATGGACACCTGGTCACGGCAAGGATTGTGACCTGCTAAAGAGACTTCGTCGCAAGAATGCTGCTGAGAATACTTTGTGTTTTCTACTGGAAGAAATATTTTATATACATCTATATGCCAAGAGTTATATATTTAAAAGAAAATTTCATGTATATTAGAAAGTAAAGTTTAATAATGCTGAAAGTAACAGGAAACGTTGTCTCCCATAAAGGGAAAGAGAAAAATGTTGAATTGCTTTTATATGGTTGCATTTAAAATATTTTTGCATGTCTTTTGCTGTGTTCCAGCCCGTGGACGTGCAGTGACTTACCAGGGGGGAATGTATCGCCCCGAGGGTTCGGTTGCTACAGAGGTATTGCATCTCACCCAGAGGTGTGATATCTCACTTCCAGGTAAGGATGGAGTGTGGCTCAGGACAATAAAACCCACATGCACTACACCACATTTCCGGGGGGCGGGGCGACAATGCTCCCAAGAGTGAGCACAACTGTCCCTGTCCCTGGCTAGAGTGGGGGGAGGGAACACCTAGAAAGGGGGAACCCTGTAGTGTGTGGGGGCAGAGCGCAGATCCTGGGTGCACTGTAAAGTAGAGGTATAAAAGGTGGGAGCCATCTTAGAGACAGAGTGAGTTCAGTCAGAGGAAGCAGAGAGAGAGAAGGAGGCTGGGAGCAGAGGCTCTGCATGGGCTCTGCTCCGCAGGCAGGCCAAGTCTTAGGGCCTGAGTCTGGAGGAGAAGAAAGGAGAGGAGAGGAAAGGAGGAGGCTCCAGGAGTGGAGTGAAGAGACCCCAGGGGTGCGGACCGGCCGGCTGCCACCGCACGCCCGTCGCTACCAGAGTAGGGGGGTCAGGCCAAGAAAGGGAACCGGATTCCTCATCTAGTGGAGGAGATCAACTACCCTCAGCTAGTAACCGGAGGCCATGGCATTGTACGTGCACGGCCCCTCACTACACCCATTTGGAAGGCACCACATAGGACCCAGGGAAACGGAACATACATTTGCCCGCCAAGGTCCGAGGCAGCTGGACAGAAACGTGGTCAATTTGTGGGGTATGACAGGCCAGAGAAAAGACACACAAAGGGGGTCCTGAAAAGCATTCCAAAGGTACCGGGGAGTTGGCCGAGCCCCTCACCTGGTGAGCGCGGCACGACGTGGGCAGCCATCACCTGCAGAAGTGGCTTGGAGTGTAAAACTGTGAGTAAAGACCCTGGACTGCATCAGTGGACTCTGAGTCATTACTGCTGCTCCCGCGCACCAACAACCGCACCATCTGCACTCACTGCCCTGAGACTATACTCCTCCCATGGGGAGTTATACTACCCCCTGCTGCGCACACAACATCAGCCTCAGTGGTCAGCCCGCAGCGGCGGTTCTCAGTGACCGCAATCCACGGGTGGCGTAGTCGGACATTTAAGCATTATAAAACCCAAATAAACAGATCCGCCACTGGTTTGACCACCCTGAGCCACGGGACCGGGTCGCCACCATGGAGACTACAACCCCCAGCGTTACAGAGACTTAGCTCCGGGTATTTCCCCTACACACACGGCCCAGGGGGTGCGTCAAATGCAATCACCAGGAAATGTCACTTTAACATTTTACAACCTTATCTGGCCATGTGGTGTGTGACACATCATCAGACGCATGCATACAGTGCTGAAAAGACATGGGAACAGCATGGGGAAGACCTCTGGAACCATCTCTGACTCCCAGGTCACTGCCAAAAAGTGTGCCCATCATAAGTGATCCTTGGCGCATGCGAAGATGCCTCCCACCATGCACCTGTCATTGCAGACTTGCAACAATCACCGTCCACATCCTTGTCCCACTGCAGCATTCAGTTGTCCCTACCCCATTCCTTGGAATGCAAGCTCAAGTGTGCAGGCAGCCACCCACCGACCCACAGGCTGCAAAACTATACTGCCAAATTTTTGACAGCTGCTTGCACTTGAAATGTGGCCTTTTAGGCTCGTGGAGGAGGAAGCTTTTCACAACCTCATGCCGGCGGCGACCGAGTGTCCATACTCGGTCCCAAGCCGCCACTATATTTCCCGGTATCGCCTCCGCCTTCCACAAGCACGGGTCCCACAACTTTGCCCGTACCCTCCCCAGTGCACTTACTGGGAAGGACCGCCTAACCACAAACACGTGGACAGGTGAATGTGGCCAGGGATGGTACTGAGCCAGTCTACAACTTTTTTTGCTAAGATGTGTATTTAGCTCGGTGAAAGGACTGGCAAAGAGGGAAACCGTATCTACCCTGCGTGTCATTTCTCCCAGTTAGTCCTGTAATTGAGCTTGTTGCAGAAGCAATGGCCGCCCGTCCAACATCAACTTGCATTTGTCGGTGGTGCGTTGACACACACACATCTTTCTTTGTGCATTTAATATCTTGAATAGAGAGTGGGACAATGGCCTGATCTGTAATGCGGTTTGAGAAATAACATGCATAAGCATGGCTGAATCACATTAAAAAATCAGCTATAGAGTTTTCAGGAACCTTCCCCCACACTTTTCTTAGCCAGGGCTGCTTTCGGCAGGCTTGGACAGGCCCACCAGAGAACCGGAGACTCCTCCGGCTGGCCCTGGCTTCTCCTTCAGGAGAGTTCATAGTGCGGAGGTGAGGCCATGATGATGATAGAGGCCACCACCTGCTTAGTTTTCTGTTACTTGGAATGCAAGTGCAAGTATGCAGCCAGCCACACACCCACCCACAGGCCACAACACTAAACTGCCAGATTTCTGGGCAGCTATTTGCACTTGAAATATGGCCTTTTAGGCTCGTGGAGGCGGAAGCTTTTCAGAACCTCATGCCGGTGGCGGCTGGGTGTCCATAATTGGTCCCCAGCTGCCACTATATTTCCCGGTATCGCCTCCTCCTTCCACAAGCACGGGTCCCACAACATTACCCGTGCCCTACCAAGTGCAGTTACTGGGAAGGACCACCTAACCACAAACACGTGGACAGGTGAATGTGGCCAGGGACGGTATGGAGCCAGTCCACAACTTTTTTGGCTGAGAGTTGTATTTAGCTCGGTGAAAAGACTGGCATAGAGGGAAACCGTATCAACCCTGCATGTCATTTCTCCCAAGAAGTCCTCTAAAGCTGCTTGCACTTGAAATGTGGCCTGAGCATTACTGCTAGTGCTTTTCTGTGGGAATTTGCTTGCCTCCTACCAGCCTGGAATATTTCGAGCAAAATATGGTACAATGCCATGGTATTAGCACTGCCCAGTTGCGAAGCCATCCCCAATTTCCTTCTCATGAATTTTATTTGGTAGACTGAGTGGCTGCCCAAATACATTTTCTCACAAAGGAGCTGAAGATAGAGTGGCAGTAGGTGGAAGTTTCTCCAGCCTGTTAGATATTATAGGGTAAATGGCAGCACATTGGATGAGTGGTTAGCACTGAAGCCTTGCAGCACTGGGATCCTGGGTTCAAATCCCAGCAAGGACAACATCTGCAAGGACTTTTTATGTTCTCCCGTGTTAGCGTGGGTTTGCACCTCAGTAAAAAAGCAGCCATAGAGTGTCCGGGAACCTTCCCACACACTTTTCTTAGCCAGGACTGCTTCTCAGCAGGGTTGGACGGTCCCACCAGAGAATCCTCTGTTGTGCCTTGGCTTCTACCTCAGGAGAGTTCATGATAGCGCTAACTTTGCAGCTGCTATGGGGCACTTGAGCGGGTGAGAAAGGTTAGCCCTCAGAATGAAATCCTCTGGTGGGCACAATGTTTTTCAATATGAAACAGCTTCTCAGTGGGAGTTGTATTTCACCACAGCCATATTCTTTAGCTCGGTGAAAGGGCTGGCATAGAGGGAAACCGTATCTACCCCGGCTGTCATTTCTCCATCACCAGGTTCCACCCATTGTCACACACGACCATGCCTGGCTGTATGTTCAGCGGTGAGAGCCACAGATCAGGCTGCTGTGTTACAGCTTTCAACAACTCTGCAGCGCTGGGCGGTTTGTCAATTAAGAATTAAGCATGTTATCTTCAGCACAGCCTGTTGACTCTTGGCCAAGGCAGTGGTGCAGTGCTGTCAGCTTGAGACTGATGTGATCATTTCGGAGATGAAGGAGGAGGTGCATGAGCTGAACAATGTGATTACATTGAGGTTAAATTGGTGACGCTTTTTTTTTTACTAAAGAAAGATCCTATTATTTTGTTTTTTTTACATTATTTTTTAAGACAAATGCATTCACTGGGAAATGTCATTTTAACATTTTACAACCTTATTTGGCAATGTGGTGTGTGACACATCATGAGACACATCCTTTTTTATTTATGATGGAGGGACTCTGAAAGTCATAAAGCCTATTTTACAGGGACATCAGATGGCCCTTCTATTCTTAAAACGCCAGCAGTCAGCCGTAGCTATTGTTAGAGAGCCATCAGCCGGATTCGCTTTGTTGTTCCCATTATTAACAAGTGGGTCTCCTATACCGATATTGCGTATCCAGTGATTGCAAGGGCTGCCAAAAATTTGGATGCAACCCAATACCCCTTTGAAGAGACATAGAGGAGGTTCTCAGTAAAAAAAAATGTTCTCATTATACAGGAGCGGGTCTCCTATAGTGGTAATGCCCATGCTGTGACTGCAAGGGCTGCCAAAATTTGAGAAAAACCCCACTAAGAATTTAAAGACACACGGAGCAGGGACACAGTAACAAGGAACGACATGTTCCCATTAGAAAGGAGAGGGTCTGCTATTCAGTAATAGGCTATGCAGTGAGTCCAACGGCTGACCAATTTTAGGAAAACCCCACTAAGAATTTAAAGACACACAGAGCAGGGCCACAGTAACAAGGTACAACATGTTCCCATTAGAAAGGAGAGGGTCTGCTATACAGTTATAGGGTATGCAGTGAGTCCAACGGCTGAACAATTTTAGGAAAAAACCCACTAAGAATTTAAAGACACACAGAGCAGGGCCACAGTAACAAGGTACGACATGTTCCCATTAGAAAGGAGAGGGTCTGCTATACAGTTATAGGGTATGCAGTGAGTCCAACGGCTGACCGATTGTAGGAAAAGTGCCAATAAGAATTTAAAGACACATAGAGCAGGGACACAGTAACAAGGCACGACATGTTTCCATTAGAAAGGAGAGGCTCTGCTATACAGTTATAGGGTATGCAGAGAGTCCAACGGCTGACCAATTTTAGGAAAAACCCCACTAAGAATTTAAAGACACACTCTGGCAGGGCCACAGTAACGACAAATTCCCATTAGAACGGAGCGGGTCTCCCCTAGTGTTGGCCTATGCAGTGAATTCAAGGGCTGCCAAAAATTTGGAGGCATTTCAATGCCCCTTGGAAGAGACGTGGAGGAAGGCCTCATAAAAAATGTTCTCATTAGAAAGGAGCGGGCCTCCTATACTTTTAATGCCCATGCACTAAGTGTATGGGCTGCCAAACATTTACCCCTGGGGGGTATACATGAACATACTGTATAAAAAATGTATTTCACGGGCATCATAAACACCCTTGAAAAAAATTATGCGGGTGTTGCATCACGTACCACGGTCACTCTGTTGATATGGTCGTGTAGGATTAGGAGAAAGAGGAGGACAAGAGCAAATAGACAAAATCAGGAAGCGTATACCCATGTGTGGGTGTGAAAAGGTGCATGGGAATACACCTCCCAAGAAAAGACACTGGATTTGAGCTTATGTTACGCTGCTATCATTCGGTGGTGTTGAGAAGTCTGGCCCAATCCAGCCCTTGTTCATTTTTGTAAGAGTCAGCCTGTCAGCTTTTTCAGTTGACAGGCGGATTTGTTTATCAGTTATAATTCCACCAGCGGCACTAAAAACCCGCTCTGATAAAACGCTGGCGGCAGGGCAGGCAAGTACCTCCAAGGCATAGTTAGCCAATTCATTCCACGTATCCAGCTTTAATACCCAATAATTATAAGGCACAGAGGAATCATGGAGGACGTTGGTACGGTTGGCAAGGTACTCCCTCAGCATCTTCCCAAACTTTGCACTCCTTGTGAGTGTACCCCGCGCCTCAGGGCCTGTGCGATAAGAGGGTCTGAGAAAACTCTCCCAGAACTTTGACAGTGTTCCCCTGCCTCTGCTGGATTGAAGTTGGGTCTCTCTCGCCTGTACTCCTTGGCTGTCCAACGAAGTGTGCCCTCTGCCGCCAGCATTTTCAGATGGGAATTTTTTTAATAGTTCCGCAACAAGGGCCTTCTGGTACTGCCCCATTTTTGTAGACCTGTCCGCCTTAGGAATAAGAGATATAAAGTTCTCCTTGTAGCGTGGGTCTAGAAGTGTCACCTCCCAGTAATGACTGTTACCCAAAATTTTGAGAGCGCGAGGGTCATGGGAAAGGCAGCATAACATAAACTCAGCCATGTGTGCCAGACTACTAACAGGCAAGACTTCCGTGTCCTCACCAAGAGGATGACTGACCATGCTCTTCTTCTCCTCCTCCTCCTCTTGCTCCTCCTCCTCCTCTCTGTCCTCTGGCCATCCACGCTGAACAGACGGTATGACAGCTGTGCAGGTAGTACCGTCTATAGTGCATGAAACTAGCCCCTGTCCTTCCTCCTCCTCTTCCTCTTCTTCATTGTCACCCAATCCACATTGGGATGAGATGAGGCTTGGCTGTGTGTAATCACCCTGTATGGTTCCTTGCTCCATCTCATCATGCTCCACCTGCAATGCATCCTCTTTGATTGTGAGCAGAGAGCATTTCAGAAGACAGAGAAGCAGGATGGCGACGCTAATTATGGCGTCATCACCGCTCACCATCTTGGTGGAGTCCTCAAAATTTTGGAGGATGGTACATATGTTTGACATCCATGTCCACTCCTGAGGTCTTATGTGTGGAGTGTGAACTGAATACCGACGGCCTTATTGATGCTGGTACTCTACAACTGCCCTCTTCTGCTCACTAATCCTTCCCAACATCGGCAGTGTAGAGTTCCAACGCGTGGGGACATCACACAACAGTCTGTGAGCCGGAAGCTGCAAACGCTGCTGAAACACTGCAAGGGCGGCGGAAGCTGTAGCTGACTTTCTAAAATGGGCACACAGGCGGCGTACTTTAACAAGCAGATCCGGCAGCTCCGGGTAGGATTTGAGAAACTGCTGAACCACGAGGTTAAGCACATGGGCTAGGCATGGTACGTGTGTGAGCTTGCTTCGCCTCAGAGCCGCCTCTAGGTTCCGGCCATTGTCACACACGACCATGCCTGGCTGTAGGTTCAGTGGTGTGAGCCACAGATCTGCCTGCTCTTTTAGAGCTGTCCACTACTCTTCAGCATTGTGCGGTTTTTCAGCTAAGCATATTAGCTTCAGCACAGCCTGTTGCCACTTACCGAGGCAGTGCTGCAGTGCTTCCAGCTTATGACTGCTGTGGTCATTTTGGAGATCGAGGCTGAAGAGGAGGAGGAGACTGAGGAGGATGAGGTGCAGGAGCTGTAGACCGTGGGAGCAACCCTGATTGACCAAGGGCCCGCAATCCTTGGCGTCGGGAGGACGTGTTCCGTCCCAAGGGCCGACTGGGTTCTGGCTTCCACTATGTTAACCCAGTGTGCCGTCAGCGAGGTGTACCATCCCTTCCCACAATCACTTGTCCACGTGTCCATGGTTAGGTGGACTTTACTGGTAACTGCGTTGTTGAGAGCACGGCTAATGTTTTGGGACATGTGCTTGTGTAATGCGGGGACGGCACACCGGGAGAAATAGTGGCGGCTGGGGACCGAGTACCGAGGGACGGCCACCGCCATAAGGATGCGGAATGCTTCCGTCTACACGAGCCTAAAATGCAACATTTCGAGTGCAAGCGGTCGTGAAATTAGAGAATTTAGTAGTGTGGCCTGTGGGGCGTTGGCTTCATATTTGCGCTTGCGTTCCAAGGACTGGGGTATGGGCAACTGAACGCTGCGCTGGGACAAGGACATGGACGTGCTTCCTGATGCTGCTACTTGAGAGTGTGCAACGACAAGTGCAGGGCAGGAGGAGTCTTCGCATGCACCATGGACAGTGGATTGGCTTGCATGCACAACAGCGGAAGAAGCAATGGTGCCACCCGCAGACACTGTATCTGCACCCTGGGGTTCGGCCTACAAAGTCGGGTGCTTTGCTGCCATGTGCCTGATCATGCTGGTGGTGGTCAGGCTGGTCGTTTTGCCACACCTGCTGATGCTGGCCTGGCAGGTGGTGCAAATGGCCTTTTTGGGTTTATCGGCAGAGTCTTTAAAAAACAACCAGACTCGGGAACACCTAAGTTGTACTGGCAACTTCCTTTGTGTTGGTGTTACGGGGAGCGGTTGCCTGCCTTCTATCAGCAGCCACCACACTGCTTCTCCCTGCCTGTTGGGGTGCTCTGCCCCCCTCCCCCTGTGTGCTTCTGTCCTCGCTCTGCATGTCCTCCTGCCAGGTTGGGTCAGTTACTATATCATCCACCACCTCGTCTTATACTTCCGCACCCTGGTCCTCCTCCTGACTTTCTGGCAATTGTGTCTCATCATCGTCCACCTCTTGTGACACTTTCCCATTGTCGCCTTCGTGTGACCGTTGCTGCTCAAATATTTGGGCATCGCTACACGCGATTTCTTCTTGCCCTGCTTCAAGTGGACCGGGCGAGAGGCCCGAATCTATAAAAGTAGTGTCCAAGTGTTTGATCAGATGTCTCTGGTTACTCGGCATGGTGGGAGGAAGGAGGATCAGGGTGAGGAATATGCGGTCCAGACTCACGGCTACTGAGACTTGACGGTGTGGAAGACAGGGTGGTGGTGGTAGTGGCTAAGTGACTCGAAGCATTATCCACTATCCAACCAACACCCTTTTGACACTGCTCTGGGTTCAATAGTGGTGTGCTGCGGTCCCCTAGAAATTGGGACAGGAAGGTCAGGCGAGAAGACGTGTGTGTTTGTTGTGGCACAATTTCGGCTTGCCCATGGCCTTGTCCTCGGCCTCTGCATGCACCATTACCATCACGTCCAGTTCCCCGTCCCTTGCACGTGCCTTGCCCACTTTAAATGGAGGACAGTATCTTCCACGCTCACTACTAGTGTTGAGCATTCTGATACTGAAATATCAGGTATCGGCCGATATTCGCGATATCGGAATTCCGATACTTAATTCCGATACTTTTAGAATATCGGATACCGGAATCGGAAGTTCCCATAATGCAATGAGCCAGTTTCATTTTATTCAGCCAATGAGGATCCTAAGAAGTGTGGGCACATCCAGTTAGGCATGTAGGCATGTTAACTAATGGCATGGCTGTGATTGGCTGCTGAAATGATGTCATGATGCACTATAAAAGCCGCCGCCGCCATTTTGAGCTCACTCTGCTGTGAATTCAGTTAGGGATAGGACGCTGTTGTTCTGAGGGACAGTTTTAGCTACCTATTTGCTCTATTCTCCTTTACCCAAGCTACTTTATAAATCGCTGTGCCTTGCAGCGCTAGTGCACAGTTCTCTGTGCTGTTCACCACTGTCTGCAAGGTCTCTGTGTGTGAGTACAGCTCACGCTGTAGTGTGTGCTTCAGCCACGTCTGGTTGTAGTGCGCTCAGCATGCGTCACTGCCTCATACCTTGTCCTTTTTTGCTAATTGATCATTTTTTCTGATTTCTCCTATTAGTGTGGTGGTTCCATCCGTATTCAGCTACATTGGTTCCAAACACACTATATAGGAGTAGATAGAGAAGTCTTTTTTTGTCTTGCAGCGCTAGTGTACAGTGCTCTGCATCTGCACTGTTCACGGCAGCCTGCAAGGTCTCTGTGTGTGAGTGCAGCTCACGCTGTAGTGTGTGCTTCAGCCACGTCTGGTTGTAGTGCGCTCAGCGTGCGTCACTGCCTCATACATTGTCCTTTTTTGCTAATTGATCATTTTTCCTGATTTCTCCTATTAGTGTGGTGGTTCCATCCATATTCAGCTACTTTGGTTCCAAACACACTATATAGGAGTAGATAGAGGAGTCTTTCTGCAGCCTTGTGCCCTGCAGCCCCTGCCAGATTAGTATTAGCCTATTTTTTGTAGCCTCATCTATTGCATTGTAGGTTACCTTCCTGCATTGTAATAGCTACCAAAAGTTTGTGATACTATCGGTATCACATCTTTGGGCACATCCAGTGTCTTTTTGTGACAAAAGATACCTAAATAACGTTCACCAAACACTCCACTTTACAGTTGTGTAGGCCACATTAGCTCATATTAAAGTCTAGTCCACACTTTATAAACTTAGTGTTTCTTATACCTGTTAGCAGCTGTTCAGGAATAAGCACACTAAGCCCTTAGTACTTTTCTGCCTATCTTTTTCAGTCTACCATGATGAAGAAGGCAGGGAGTAAGGCATGTGGTCGTGGTCGTGGGCGTGGAGTTTCTCCAGGGAGAGGACGTGAGGATTCTGTGCCTGCAGGGAGAGGACGTGGGGATTCTGTGCCTGCTGCGGGCACCAGTGACTCAGCATCCACCAGTTTTACCAGGGAACAGTCCTTTATGCGCAGCTTTGTAGGAGCTAGCCGTACCCCACTGCTGCGGGAGGACCAAATTGAAGCCATTGTCGGATGGATGGCAGCTAACGCATCGACTTCAATTAGTTCCAGATCCTCTCAGGTCCTGAGCACTGAAGAGCACCCATCTGTCTCTTCACCCCCTGCCAAATTGCTCAGGCAGTCAGAGAGCCCTGGACAGGAGCCATCTCTACTTCTGTTCTCTGAATCTCTTGGCTTGGAAAGAGGGGGCCAGCCAAGCTGAATTTGAGAATTTGAAGAAGAGGTAGTATGCAGTGATGCTCAACCGTTTTGTCTCTCTGAATCTGAAGAGGCGGGTGGGCCAGTGCCTATGGTCAGCGGCACACCTCAGTACGCATCTGATGATGAGACTCAGGTGCCACTTTCTGGTGAGTACTGTGCTGTCGAGACTACCCAGGAGAAGCAGTTGTTTGAAGAGGGTGGTGTAGATGATGAGGTCCTTGACCCATCATGGCGTGCGGGACAGGAAGGTGGTGGGAGCAGCTCTGAGGAAGAGATTCCCCGAATGGCCAAAAAAGGAGGGAGAGGGAGGGGGCAGACTTGGTTGCCTGTAGCCTCCACTTTGGCACCCATTAGGAGCATGGCTCTTCCAAAATCCAAAGCGGACACTCCCAATACTTGCAGTGCCTGGTCCTTTTTTGACACAGTTGCAGATGACATTTGCTTTGTCAAATGTAGGCTGTGTAATCAGAAGGTGAAAAGAGGGAAAAGTGTCAGCAACCTCAATACCACAAATATGTGGAAACATGTGCGGACCAAGCACGTGGTGGAGTTACAAAAACACACTGAAGACCTAGGCCAACCTACAGCACCACCTACCACCTCTTCAGCTCGGGTTGTAGCCTCTTCCTCCAGCTCACACACAGCTGGTTCGGCTTCCTCACTGGATCGCCATGGAAGAACCTCTGGCACTGTTGTACAGAGACACAGTGTAATTCCACCCACAGCACCACGTTCCCTGTCATCCTCACACTCCCAGGCCAGTCTACAGCCATCGTTAGCACAGGCATGGGAGAAAAGGTGCCCATACTTGGCAAACCACCCCCGAGCACAGGCTCTGAATGCTGGCATTGCAAAACTACTGGCCCTTGAAATGCTATCATTCAGGCTGGTGGAGACTGACACGTTCCGTAACTTTATGGCATTGGCAGTCCCACAATACAACGTGCCCAGCCGCTTTTATTTCAGCAGGCAAGCCGTCCCTGCCCTGCAACAGCATGTGGAAGGAAACATTAAACATGCACTACAAAACGCCGTCAGTAGCAAGGTCCACCTGACCACCTTTGCTTGGACCAGTAAGCATGGACAGGGACGATACCTTTCCCTCACTGCCCATTGGGTAAATGTTGTGGAGTCGGGTACAGATCTTGAGAGTGGCGCTGTATGTGTTCTGCCAACTCCAAGGATTGCAGGAATCCAGTCTGTACACATTGACTCCTCCTCATACTCCAGTTCCTCTGAATCAGCGCTGCAGGAGCCGTCACGTCTACCTCCACATCGACCCATGAACGGTTACCTGTTATGATGACCGATATGAGCACAGCCGTGGCCAAACGTCAACAGGCCATATTAAAATTAATTTCTTTGGGGAATCGAAGCCACACAGTGCAGGAGCTCTGGAATGCCATCAAGCAGCAGAGCGACGTGTGGTTTGTGCCAGTGAATCTCCAGCCAGGCATCGTAGTGTGTGACAATGGCTGAAATCTGGTAGCAGCTCTGGGCCTAGGCAACCTCACTCACATCCCATGTCTGGCACATGTGCTCAACTTGGTCGTGCAGAGTTTTTTGAGGTACTATCTGGATCTTGATGCACTGCTGCACGAGGTCCGCATACAGTGCGCTCACTTGCGGCATTCCAGCAACGCAAGATCCCACATTGCAGCTCTGCAGCGCCGATTACGTCTTCCGGAACATTGCATCATATGTGACCTACCCACCAGGTGGAATTCAACATTACATATGTTGGAGAGGTTGTGTGAGCAGCAGGCAGCAGTAATGGAGTACCAGCTGCAGCAGGCGCAAACAAATCGCAGTGCGCGCCGTTCACACTTCACCACCACTGAGTGGACCTCTAAGAAGGACATTTGCCACGTTTTGCGTGCCTTCGATTATTCCACGCGGATGGCGAGTGCAGATGATGCAATAGCCAGCATGACTATCCCCCTTATCTGCCTGCTTGACAAATCACTGCAAGCACTAAGGGAGGAGGTTTTGGAAGAGGTGGAGGATGAGGAGTCACAAATGCCATCTGCTTCTGTACAGTCTGTGCAACGTGTTTCCTCACAAAGGCCTAGGCAGGGGACACTTTGTGAGGAGGATGAGGAGGAGTCAATGGAGGAGGAAGACATCTGTCCAGAGGAGGGAGATACACAATGCCCTAGTAGTCAGTATCTAGAGCGAGGGTGGGGTGATGCAGAGCAGGCAGAGATCACGCCTCAAGCAGGGGACTGAGTTTCTTGGCCAGTTGGCAGTCTGCAGCACAAGGTTGATTTCATGCTGCAGTGCCTGAGAAACGACCGCCGCATCACCCACATTCTCAACACGGCTGATTATTGGGTGTCCACCCTCCTAGATCCTCACTACCGGAACAACGTACAAAGCCACATAACACCGTTGAACCGGGAGCGTAAAATGAGGGAGTACCAAGACGAGTACCAAGATGGAGTACCAAGATGGTGCGGGAGTACCAAGGGAGTACCAAGATGGTGCATTCCATCAGGGTCTCCATTCCTACCAAGAGCAGTGCTGCTAGTGCTTTACAAAGCAGCTCAGTGCGTCGAGTCAGTGGAGGAAGCTCTGCACAAAGAGGGAGCAGAAGCAACGCCTCAGCACAAGGCAAGACCAGTATGGCCCAAATGTGGCAAAGTTTTGTGTCCCCGCCGCCACAAATGTCTACACCATCACAGACGGCTCCAGTCAGCAGGAGGCAACGTTTCCGTCATATGGTGACAGACTACATGTCTTGCCCTCTCAGTGTAATGCCAGATGGCTCTTCACTAGTGTTGAGCCACCCCCATAGTGTTCGGGTTCGGTTCGTCGAACACCGGGATGTTCGAGGAACTGTTCGTCGAACTGTTCGTCGAACACCTTAGAACACCGTCGAACACCGTTAAAAGCAATGGCAGGCAAACAAAAACACATAGAAACACATAGAAAACACCTTCAAAGGTGTCCAAAAGCTGACAAACTGCTCAGAAGACACTCTCTTTAAAAAAGCCGGCCGGCAATTCAGCAGCGGCAGACACCGGTACCCGACAATTTAGACAAGAAGGAATAGAGCATCACACATAGATTAGATAGATAGAAACATGTCAGTCACACATATAAGAAGCACAGTGACAGTGTTGGTTACTGTACTTGTCATTTAGTGTAAAGGATTTATTAAAAAAAATATTAGTGTTTTCATGCACCGTCTCTTTAAAAAAGCCAGCCGGCAATTCAGCAGCGGTACCCGACAATTTAAAACAGAAAGAATAGAGCTTCACACATAGATTAGATAGATAGAAACATGTCAGTCACATATATAAGAAGCACAGTGATAGTGTTGGTTACTGTACTTGTCATTTAGTGTTAAAATAAAGGATTTATTAAAAAAAATATTGGCGTGGGGTTCCCCGTAATTTTAGGCTCTAGCGGAGGTTAAGCAGATGGCTGGGGCAGATGTTTGAAGCCTGGGAAGGGGGTAATACCCACGGAGCTTCCCAAGCTACTAATATCAGCCCCCGCTGAATACCTAGCCTTTAGTAGCTATTAAAATGGGGGACCCCCCAAAAAAAAATGACGTGGGGTCCCCCCTATTTTAATAGCTAGCAAAGGCTAGGCAGACAGCTGGGGGCTGATATTAGTAGCCCAGGAAGGGTGCCATGAATATTGGCCCTCTCCCAGGCTAGAAACACCAACCGTCAGCCGCCCCAGAAATGGCGCATCCATAGGATGCGCCAATTCTGGCACTTAGCCTCGCTCTTCTCACTGCCCTGTAGCGGTGGCAGTGGGGTAATAGGGCTGGGGTTGATGTCAGCTTATAATGCCAGCTGACATCAAGCCCAGGTTAGTAATGGAGAGGCGTCTATGAGACACCCCCATTACTAACCCCATAGTCAAAGTTAAAAAAAAACCCACAAACACCCAGAATAAAGACCTTAAATTGAAATAAACACACAATTCTTTATTGTTCTAAATTAAACCATACTTACCGTCACGCCCATTCCAGCTGAAGCCAACGATCTCCTGCAATAAAAGAAAAATAATAAAGCAACCTCATCCTTACCTTTCCATGGTTCCCACGACAGCTTCAGCTCTGCTACATCGAGATGACAGGCTGGACCGCAGCAGAAAGCTGCCATCCAGCCTGCCATCCCGCAGACACTGAGAAGCGCAGGCATGCTTTCGCTCCTCAGTTTCTGGCTGTGACGGCATCCAGATGAGCCGAGGTCATGTCCAATGAACTCGGCTCACCTCATGCACGTCACTGACAGCGTGGGAAAATTCTCCTGCACTAAGCGCTTCAGCGTGAGAACTTTTCCACGCTGTCAGTGACGTGCATGAGGTGAGTTCATGTCCAATGATCTCAGCTCACCTCATGTACGTCACTGACAGCGTGGGAGAATTTTCACGCTGTAGCGCTGAGTGCAGGAGAATTTTCCCACGCTGTCAGTGACGTGCATGAGGTGAGCTGAGTTCATTGGACATGACCTCGGCTCATCTGGATGCCGTCTTTATTTCAATTAAAGAACTTTATTCTGGGTGTTGTGTTTTTTTTAAAATACTTTACTAGAAATTCATGGCGGTCATGTCTAATACTGGCGTGACCCCATAAATTTCGGGCTTAGGGGCAGCTGATAACACCAAGCTGGCCCTAACCCCTTTATTACCCAGTGAGCCACCGCACCAGGGCCCTGGATGAGTTGGATACAGCGCCAAATGAACGCGCCATTTTCTAGGGTGCCTGCGGACTGAAATTTGCAGTGGGGGGGGGGGGCAGAAAGCTTGGGCCTCCCTGCGCTGCGGATTCCAGCCCCCAGCTGCCTAGTTGTACCTGGCTGGACACAAAAATAGGGTGAAGCCCACGTATTTTTTTTTAAATTATTTCATGAAATTCATGAAATAATTAAGAAAAAAAAGCCTTCCCTATATTGTTGTGTCCGGCCAGGTACAAATAGGCAGCTGGTGGTTGGGGGCAGCCCGTTCCTGCCTGCTGTACCTGGCTGGACACAAATATAGTGCGAAGCCCCACTTCAATTTTTTTCAATTATTTCACAACAATATAGGGAAGCTCTTTTTTTTTAAATTATTTTATGAAATAACTTAAAGAAAATTGACGTGGGGCTTCGCCCTGTTTTTGTTTCCAGCCAGGTACAACTAGGCAGCTGGGGGCTGGAATCCGCAGCGCAGGGAGGCCCAAGCTTTCTGGGCCACCCCCGTTGCAAATTGCAGTCCGCAGCCATCCCGGAAAATGGCGCGTTCATAGAAGCGCCATCTTCTGGCGCTGTACCCAACTCATCCAGGGCCCTGGTGCGGTGGCTCACTGGGTAATAAAGGGGTTAGGGCAAGCTTGGCATTATCAGCTGGCCCTAAGCCCGAAATTCATGGAGTCACGCCAATATTAGACATGACCACCATGAATTTCTAGTAAAGTATTTAAAAAAACCACAACACCCAGAAAAAAGTCCTTTAATTGAAATAAACACACAATTCTTTATTGGTCTAAATTAAACCATACTTACCATCACGCCCATTCCAGCTGAAGCCAACGATCTCCTGAAATAAAAGAAAAATAATAAAGCAACCTCATCCTTACCTTTCCATGGTTCCCACGACAGCTTCAGCTCTGCTACATCGAGATAACAGGCTGGACCGCAGCAGAAAGCTGCCATCCAGCCTGTCATCCCGCAGACACTGAGAAGCGCAGGCTTGCTTGCGCTCCTCAGTGTCTCTCTGTGACGGCATCCAGATGAGCCGAGTTCATGTCCAATATTTTTAAATACTGTTCATGTTTTTTTAAATACTTTACTAGAAATTCAAGGACTTTATTCTGGGTGTTTGTGTTTTTTTTTAACTTTGACTATGGGGTTAGTAATGGGGGTGTCTTATAGACGCCTCTCCATTACTAACCTGGGCTTGATGTCAGCTGGCATTATAAGCTGACATCAACCCCAGCCCTATTACCCCACTGCCACCGCTACAGGGCAGTGAGAAGAGCGAGGCTAAGTGCCAGAATTGGCGCATCCTATGGATGCGCCATTTCTGGGGCGGCTGACGGCTGGTGTTTCTAGCCTGGGAGGGGGCCAATATTCATGGCACCCTTCCTGGGCTATTAATGTCAGCCCCCAGCTGTCTGCCTAGCCTTTGCTAGCTATTAAATTAGGGCGGACCCCACGTCATTTTTTTGGGGGTGTCCCCCATTTTAATAGCTAGTAAAGGCTAGGTATTCAGCTGGGGGATGATATTAGTAGCCTGGGAAGCTCCGTGGGTTTTACCCCTTCCCAGGCTTCAAACATCTGCCCCAGCTGTCTGCTTAACCTCCGCTAGAGCCTAAAATTATGGGGAACCCCACACCAATTTTTTTTAAAATAAATCCTTTATTTTAACACTAAATGACAAGTACAGTAATCAACACTGTCACTGTACTTCATATATATGTGACTGACATGTTTCTATCTATCTAATCTATGTGTGATTCTCTATTCCTTCTATTCTAAATTGTCGGGTACCGCTGCTGAATTGCCGGCTTTTCATGTTTCACTGTGAGCACTGTTCCCATCGATTTGGGCAATCACTGTAATGCAACAACCACCATGGCTGTGGCATTACAGTGAGTGGCAGACAATCCCTGCATAATTGGTGCTCTAAATAGCGCCAGACATGCAGGACACGCTTTTGGTGCACGAACAGTTATCGAACATAACCTCGAACAGCCGAATTTTTTGCAAATTGTTCGGGTTCGTCGAACAACTCGAACACCGCCCAAAACAGTTCGAATTTGAGATTGGCGAACAGTTCTAGTCGAACACCGCTCATCTCTACTCTTCGCCCTTCAAGTTTTGGGTCTCTAAGCTGGATACATGGCCAGAGCTTAGCCAGTATGCATTGGAGGTGCTGGCTTGCCCTGCTGCTAGTGTATTATGGGAACGCGTCTTTAGTGCTACAGGTGGTATACTAACAGACCGTCGCATGCGCCTATCCTCCGATAATGTTGACCGGCTTACTTTTCTGAAAATGAACAAGGCCTGGATCTCGCATGAATTTGTCAGTCCTCTTCCAGAATAAATAATTGGTTGGCAACAGTATCCAGGTCTCCTGTTGTGTTCATGTTTCTGCCACCTGAACTGTAATCCCTGAGCTCCAACACCGCCAGTTGCTGCTCAGAAGTGCCGTCTGCACAGTCAACACTTGCTGCCGTGTTATTGGGGTTCAGTAACGTCAGCTGATCCCCAGCTGTGTGTCTGGCAAATTCTCCTGCTCTGTCCACATCCACTCTACTACTAATTTAAAACTTGCTCCAATTAGACCTCTGGCTCCTCTATTTTTAGTATTTACCCTGGGCTCCAACACCGCTAGTTGCTGCTCAGAAGTGCCGTCTGCACAGTCAACACTTGCTGCCGTGTTATTGGGGTTCAGTAACGTCATCTGTTCCCCAGCTGTGTGTTCGGCAATTTCTCCTGCTCTGTCCACATTCACACTACTACAGATTTTAAAGTTGCTCCAATTAGACCTCTGGCTCCTCTGTTTTCAGTATTATCCATGAGCTCCAACACCTGCCAACTCCAAGGATTGCAGGAATCCAGTCTGTACACATTGACTCCTCCTCATACTCCAGTTCCTCTGAATCAGCGCTGCAGGAGCCGTCACGGTCTACCTCCACAACGACCCGTGAACGGGTTACCTGTTATGATGACCAATATGAGCACAGCCGTGGCCAAACGTCAACAGGCCATATTAAAATTAATTTCTTTGGGGAATCGAAGCCACACAGTGCAGGAGCTCTGGAATGCCATCAAGCAGCAGAGCGACGTGTGGTTTGTGCCAGTGAATCTCCAGCCAGGCATGGTAGTGTGTGACAATGGCCTAAATCTGGTGGCAGCTCTGGGCCTAGACAACCTCACTCACATCCCATGTCTGGCACATGTGCTCAACTTGGTCGTGCAGAGTTTTTTGAGGGACTATCCGGATCTTGATGCACTGCTGCACGAGGTCCGCATAGAGTGCGCTCACTTGCGGCGTTCCAGCAATGCAAGATCGCACATTGCAGCTCTGCAGCTCTGCAGCGCCGATTACATCTTCCGGAACATTGCATCATATGTGACCTACCCACCAGGTGGAATTCAACGTTACATATGTTGGAGAGGTTGTGTGAGCAGCAGGCAGCAGTAATGGAGTACCTGCTGCAGCAGGCGCAAACAAATCGCAGTGCACGCCGTTCACACTTCACCACCACTGAGTGGATCTCTATGAAGGACATTTGCCATGTTTTGCGTGCCTTCGATTATTCCACGCAGATGGCGAGTGCAGATGATGCACTAGCCAGCATGACTATCCCCCCTTATCTGCCTGCTTGAAAAAACACTGCAAGCCCTAAGGGAGAAGGTTTTGGAAGAGGTGGAGGAGGAGGAGTCACAAATGCCATCTGCTTCTGTACAGTTTGCGCAACGTGTTTCCTCACAAAGGCCTAGGCAGGGGACACTTTGTGAGGAGGATGAGGAGGAGTCAATGGAGGAGGAAGACATCTGTCCAGAGGAGGGAGATACACAATGCTCTAGTAGTCAGTATCTAGAGCGAGGGTGGGGTGATGCAGAGCAGGCAGAGATCACGCCTCAAGCAGGGGACTAATAGAGAAAGTCCCACACACTGCTAGAAGGCCAAATATTTTTTCAGAGCTAGATGCAGACAAAAAATTATTTTGAATTTGCAACCTGATGGAGGTCAGTATAGGTGGACTAATAGAACAAGTCCCACACACTGCTAGAAGGCCAAATATTTTTTCAGAGCTAGATGCAGAAAAAAAATATATTCAGTTTGCAACCTGATGGAGGTCTGTATAGATGGATTAATAGAACAAGTCCCACACACAGCTAGAAGCCCAAATATTTTTTCAGAGGTAGATGCAGATAAAAATTATTTTTAATTTGCAACCTGATGGAGGTCAGTATTGATGGACTAATAGAGAAAGTCCCACACACTGCTAGAAGGCCAAATATTTTTTCAGAGCTAGGTGCAGATAAAAATTATATTTAATTTGCAACCTGATGGAGGTCAGTATAGATGGACTAATAGAACAAGTCCCACACACAGCTAGAAGCCCAAATATTTTTTCAGAGGTACTGTAGATGCAGATAAAAATTATTTTTAATTTGCAACCTGATGGAGGTCAGTATAGATGGACTAATAGAGAAAGTCCCACACACTGCTAGAAGGCCAAATATTTTTTCAGAGCTAGATGCAGATAAAAATTATATTCAATTTGCAACCTGATGGAGGTCAGTATAGATGGACTAATAGAGAAAGTCCCACACACTGCTAGAAGGCCAAATATTTTTTCAGAGCTAGATGCAGATAAAAATTATATTCAATTTGCAACCTGATGGAGGTCAGTATAGATGGACTAATAGAACAAGTCCCACACACAGCTAGAAGCCCAAATATTTTTTCAGAGGTACTGTAGATGCAGATAAAAATTATTTTTAATTTGCAACCTGATGGAGGTCAGTATAGATGGACTAATAGAGAAAGTCCCACACACTGCTAGAAGGCCACATATTTTTTCAGAGGTAGATGCAGAAAAAAATATATTCAGTTTGCAACCTGATGGAGGTCAGTATAGATGGACTAATACAACAAGTCCCACACACAGCTAGAAGCCCAATATTTTTTCAGAGGTAGATGCAGAAAAAAATATATTCAGTTTGCAACCTGATGGAGGTCTGTATAGATGGATTAATAGAACAAGTCCCACACACAGCTAGAAGCCCAATATTTTTTCAGAGGTAGATGCAGAAAAAAATATATTCAGTTTGCAACCTGATGGAGGTCAGTATAGATGGACTAATAGAACAAGTCCCACACACAGCTAGAAGCCCAATATTTTTTCAGAGCTAGATGCAGAAAAAAATTATATTCAATTTGCAACCTGATGGAGGTCAGTATAGATGGACTAATAGAATGATGCTATGCCCAAAAGATTTTACTTCACTAGGTGCAGTAAAAAAATTGGTATTCTATACACAGGTGGTATATCTTGCAACACAGATAGGCTACTCCACTGACTAACACACTCTGCAATAGGCCAAAAAGGATTAGCTTTGCTAGATTCAGCCAAATGCTGTGAAAAAAACTTGCACAGCACTGGCACAGACCTGCCTGGCAAAAACTGATAGGAACTGATGTAACCTTGTCCTGAAAAGGACTCCAATTACAATTAGTCTTTACTCCCACAATCTATCTATTTAAGAGCACAGACCTGCCTGATAAAAGTCGTAGGAAATGCTGTAACCTAGTCCTTAAAAGGACTGCAATCACAACTATTCCCTACTCCCAAGCTATCTGTAGATTTGTGCGAAAATTGGCTTGAAATTAACAAGGTATAGCGCACACAGCAACAGCGATGCCGTCTAACACGCAGCTGCAGCAGTGAGAAAATGGTGGCGACGGGGAAAATGGCTTGGTCTTATAGGGCAAGGACATGTGACATACACTGCCAATGACACATGCCCTTGCTTGTGTGAAAAAAAGCACTTCGCTCCGTGTGTGCGCTGCTGATAGGCTGACAGATTGCACCTCCCCACTGTAAATGCGGGAAAGAGAAAAAAAAAATGGAGATCTTCATTGTTCCTGCAGAGATCCATCCCCTGCCCCTCCCCCCACCCCGCTGTACACTCAAACTGCGTATTAACATTAATTTTCATCATTACTGAGAAAAAATCCAGTTATGATTTTGGTGCACGAACAGTTATCGAACATAACCTCGAACAGCCGAATTTTTCTCAAATTGTTCGTGTTCGCCGAACGGCTCGAACACCGCCCAAAACAGCTCGAATTTGAGATTGGCGAACAGTTCGAGTAGAACAACGCTCATCTCTAATTCAGACCCTTTGCTCAATATTGAGTAGAAGCACTCTTTTGCACTAGTACAGCCTTGAGTCTTCTGGGGAAAGATGCAACAAGTTTTTTACACCTGAATTTGTGGATCTTCTGCCATTCTTCCTTGCAGATCCTCTCCAGTTACATCAGGTTGGATGGTGAACGTTGGTGGACAGCCATTTTCAGGTCTCTCCAGAGATGCTCAATTGGGTTTAAGTCAGGGCTCTGGCTGGTCCAGTCAGGAATGGTCACATAGTGGCTCTGGAGCCACTCATTTACTTTAGCTGTTTGCTTAGGGTCATTGTCTTATTGGTAGGTGAACCTTCGGCCAAGTCTGAGGTCCAGAGCAGAGTCCTGGAAGAGGTTTTCATCCAGGATATCTCTGTACTTGGCAGCATTCATGTTTCCTTCAACCAGTCGTCCTGACCCTGCAGCTGAAAAATACCCCCATAGCATGATGCTGCCACCACCATGTTTCACTGTTGGGATTGTATTGGGCAGGTGATGAGCAGTGACTGGTTTTCTCCACACATACCGCTTAGAATTATCACCAGAAAGTTCTATCTTCGTCTCATGAGACCAGAGAATCTTATTTCTCATAGTCTGGTAGTCCTTCATGTGTTTTTGAGCAAACTCAAGACCTGTATATAAGACTTCACAGCTCACAGCGCATGTCAAACCAAATGAGAATCATGAGCTCAAAGGAACTGCCCATGGAGCTCAGAGACAAAATTGTGGCAAGGCACAGTTCTGGCCAAGATTATAAAAGTATTTCTGCATTACTCAAGGTTCCTAAGAGCGCAGTGGCCTCCATAATCCTTAAATGGAAGAAGTTTGGGACCACCAGAAGTTTTCCTAGACCTGGCCATCCAGCCAAACTGAGGAATCGTGGGAGAAGACCCTTGGTTTGAGAGGTAAAGAAGAATCCCAAGATCGCTGTGGCTGAGCTCCAGAGATAAAGTAGGGAGATGGGAGAAAGTTCCACAAAGTCAACTTTCACTGCAGCCCTCCACCAGTCGGGTCTTTATGACAGAGAGGCTCGACGGAAGCCTCTCCTCAGTACAAGACATATGAAAGCCTGCATAGAGTTTGCTCAAAAACACATGAAGGTCTCCCAGACTATAAGAAATAAGATTCTCTGATCTGATGAGACGAAGATAAAACTTTTTGGTGATAATTCTAACAATCTCAATAGTGAAACATGGTGGTGGCAGCATCATGCTATGGGGGTGTTTTTCAGAACGACAGGTTGCAATTGAAGGAAACATGAATGCAGCCAAGTACAGAGATATCCTGGATGAAAACCTCTTCCAGAGTGATCTGGAGCTCAGACTTGGCCAAAGGTTAACCTTCCAACAAGACAATGACCCTAAGCATACAGCTAAAATAACAAAGGAGTGGCTTCAGAACAACTCTGTCACCATTCTTGACTGGCCCAGCAAGAGCCCTGACCTAAATCGAATTGAGCATCTCTGGAGAGACCAGAAAATGGCCCTCTATTGATGTTCACCATCCAACCTGATGTAACTGGAGAGGATCTGCAAGGAATAATGGAAGAGGATCCCACCCACAACACTCACCCACCCACAGGCTGCAATAACATTCTGCCAAATTTTTGACAGCTGCTTGCACTTGAAACGTGACCTTTTAGGCTCGTGGAGGAGGAAGCTGTCCACAATGTTATGGCGGCGGCGACCTGGTATCCATATGCGGTCCCCAGCCACCACTATTTGTTCCTGTGTCGTCTCTGCCTTCCACATGCCAGGGTCCCACAACAATATCCGTGCCCTCCCCAATGCACTTACAGGGAAGAACCGCCTAACCACAAACACATGGACAGGTGAATGTGGCCAGGAACAGTACGGAGTCAGTCCACAGCTTTTTTTGCTGAGAGTTGCATTTCACCGCAGCCATATTCTTTAGCTCAGTGAAAGGACTGGCATAGAGGGAAACCGTATCTACTGTGGGTGTCATTTCTCCCAGGAAGTCCTCTAATGCAGTTTGTTGCAGAAGCAATGGCAGCCCGTCCAACATCAGCGCGCACTTGTCTCTGGTGCTTTGACACACAAACATCTTTCTTTGCGCATTTAATTTCATGACTACAGAATTGGGCAATGGCCTGATCTGCAATGCGGTCTGAGAAATAACATGCATAAGCACATCAGAGCCACATTAAAAAAGCAGCCACAGAGTGTCCGAAAACCTTCCCCCACACTTTTCTTAGCCAGGGCTGCTTCTTGGCAGGGTTGGATGAGCCCACCAGAGTACCGGAGACTCCTCCGGTGGGCTCTGGCTTCTCCTTCAGGAGAGTTCACATTGCCGAGGTAAGGCCATGATGATGATAGAGGCCACCATCTGCTTAGTTTTCTGTTATTTGGAATGCAAGCGCTAGTATGCAGCCAGACACCCAACCACCCACAGGCCACAATACTAAACGGTCAGATTTCTGGGCAGCTGCTTGCACTTGAAATGTGGCCTTTTAGGCTTGTGAAGGCTTTTTTTGCTGAGTTGTATTTTACCACAGCCATATTCTTTAGCTTGGTGAAAGGACTTGGGAAACCATATCTACTCCAGCTGTAATTTCTCCCAGGAAGTCCTCTAAAGCTGCTTTCACTTGAAATGTGGCCTTTTAGGCTCGTGGAGGCAGAAGCTTTTCACAACCTCATGCCTCATGCCTTGCGTCCATACTCGGTCTCAAGCCGCCACTATTTCTCTCGGTTTTGTCTCCGCCTTCTACAATCGCGTGTCTCTGAACATTACTGCTGGTACTTTTCTGTGGGAATCTGCTTGCCTCCTACCAGCCTGGAATATTTCCAGTAAACTATGGCACGACGCCATGGAATTAGCACTGCCCCAGTACCAGTAGCAAAGCCATTCCCAATTTCCATCTCAGGATTTTATTTGGTAGACTGAGTGGCTGCCCAAATACATTAGTTTCTCACAAAGGAGCTGAAGATAGAGTGGCAGTATGTGTATGTTTCTCCAGCCTGTTAGATATCAGAGGGAGAATGGCAGCACATTGGATCAGTGGTTAGCACTGAAGCCTTGCAGAGCTGGGATCCTGGGTTCAAATCCCAGCAAGGAGAACATCTGCAAGGATTTTGTATGTTCTCCCCTTGTTTGCGTGGGTTTCCACTTCAGTAAAAAAGCAGCCATAGAGTGTCTGGGAACCTTCCCACACACATTTCTTAGCCAGGACTGCTTCTCGGCAGGGTTAAACGGTCCCACCAGAGAATTCTCTGGTGTGCCCTGGCGTCTACATCAGAAGAGTTCATGATAGAGCAAACTTTGCAGCTGCTATGGGGATCTTGAGCGGGGGAGAAAGGTGAGCCCTCAGAATCAAATCCTCTGGTGGGCCCAATGTTTTTCAATATGAAACAGCTTCTCAGTGGGAGTTGTATTTCACCACAGCCATATTCTTTAGCTCGGTGAAAGGACTGGCATAGAGGGAAACCATATCTACTCCTGCTGTCATTTCTCCGTCACCAGGTTCCACCCATTGTCACATACGACCATGCCTGGCTGTATTCTCAGCGATGAGAGCCACAGATCAGGCTGCTGTGTTACAGCTTTCAACAACTCTGCAGCACTGGGCCTAAGCACTAAGCATGTTATCTTCAGCACAGCATGTTGCCGCTTGGCCAAGGCAGTGCTGCAGTTCTTTCAGCTTGTGACTGATGTGGTCATTTCGGAGATGGAGGAGGAGGTGCAGGAGTTGAACAATGTGATTACATTGAGTTTACATTGGAGACTCTGTTTTGCATACTATAGAAAGATCCTGTTTTTTTTTTACGTTATTTTTTAAGACAAATGCATTCACTGGGAAATGTCATTTTAACATTTTACAACCTTATCTGGCAATGTGGTGTGTGACACATCAGCAGACACACCATGTTTCATTTATGATGGAGGGACTCTGAAAGTTATAAAGCCTATTTTTATAGTGCTATCATGTGGTCCTTACTATTCTTAAAAGGCTAGCAGTCGGCCCTCGCTATTGTTAAAAGGCCATCAGCCGGCTATGCTTTTTTGTTCCCATTATTAACGAGTGGGTCTTCTATACTGTTATTACGTATGCAATAACTGCAAGGGCTGCCAAATATTCGGACGCAACCCCCATACCCTTTGAAGAGACAAAGAGGAGGGTCTCAGTAAAAAAAGTTTTCCCATTATAAAGGAGTGGGTCTCCTATAGTGGTAATGCCTATGCTGTGACTGCAAGGGCTGCCAAAATTTGGGAAAAATCCCACTAAGAATTTAAAGACATATAGAGCAGGGCCACAGTAACGAGTACGCGGAAAACAAAAACAGTAGGAGCGCCAATGGTGAAGAGCCTGAGGTTTGGGGGGGGGGGAAATGAAGGGGGAGATGTTGTGACCACTCACCTGGTCCTGTTGTGCAAAGGAGCCCCGCAAAACAAGGGAAAACGCTTCCAGGTGGGAGTCTGTAAGATGATCACAACTTAGCAGGAACTGTTGTAGGGAGCTTCTGTCTGCTTCAGCGGTCACATGACCAGGACCGTGTGACCGAAGTGGGCATTCCACAATGACATCACAGCAGGTCCTGTAGTAGGCTAGTTGTAAACAGAGCAGCTTCCACCGCTCTCCACAAGGGAGATTAGCAATCAAGAAAGAAGGAATTCTGCGGTGTTAGTGAAGCGCTAGAACAACTAGACAGTGGATTAGGTTATAACACACAAACCTTTTATTGTTTAGTACGCTCTCTAACGCCACGACGCGTTTCGATAGCAGACGCTATCTTCCTCAGGTAGATATCTACCTGAGGAAGATAGCGTCTGCTATCGAAACGCGTCGTGGCGTTAGAGAGCGTACTAAACAATAAAAGGTTTGTGTGTTATAACCTAATCCACTGTCTAGTTGTTCTAGCGCTTCACTAACACCGCAGAATTCCTTCTTTCTTGACAGTAACGAGTACGACATCTTAGCATTAGAAAGGAGAGAATCTGCTATACAGTTATAGGGTATGCAGTGAGTCCAACAGCTGACCACATTTAGGAAAAATCCTAAGAATTTAAAGACACATAGAGCAGGGCCACAGTAACGACAAATTCCCATTAGAAAGGAGCGGGTCTCCCATAGTGTTGGCCTATGCAGTGAATGCAAGGGCTGCCAAAAATTGAGAGGCACTCCAATGCCCCATGGAAGAGACGTATAGGGCCTCATGAAAAAATGTTCCCGTTATCAGGAAGTGTGTCTCCCATAGTGTTGGCCCATGCAGTGAATGCAAGGGCGGCCAAAAATTGGGAGGCACTCCATACCCCTTGGAAGAGACGTATAGGGCCTCATAAAAACATGTTCCCATTAAAAAGGAGCGGGTCTCCTATACTTGTAATGCTCATGCACTAAGTGTATGGGCTGACAAACATTTACCCCTGAGGAGTATACATGAACATGCTATATAAACATTTTTTTTACTGGCATCATAAATAGTGTTGAGCTACCCGTGTATTGTGTTCGAGTTCGGTTCGGTTCGTCGAACAACCTTGTGCTCGTCGAACTGTTCATCGAACACCTTCGAACACCATTAAAACCAATGGCAGGCAAACAAAAACACATAGAAACACATAGAAAACACCTTCAAAGGTGTCCAAAAGCTGACAAACTGCTCAGAAGACACAACTAACACATGGAAAAGTGACAAGTACATATAGTCATGCGAAAAGAAAAGAGGTGGAGGAGTAAAAGGAGGGGGAGACACAGATATAGGCATGTCATGCCCTTCTAAAATCCAAAAAGTGAGAAGCCGACACGGCCAGTCCGTTCCTGTCCGTGCCACCTCCGTGTCGCCGGGTTTGTGCCAGAGCCGCGGTGGACCCTGACGGCCAGCCCCCCTCTCCCAATACTGTTGCCTGTCCGCTGGTGGGTCGAACGAGCCCCCTGTAGTGGAGGCAGGTCTAAGCTTTTTAATTTAAATTGTCTCTCTAATTTGAATGAATACACTTTAAATCCTTTTACAAGGATCTATTGGAGGGCAAGTCTCATGCCAGCAGCCGCGTAATTCCAGCTCCAGTAGCGTCCACTAAAGCTGCTGCAGTTAAAAAGCTTTTATAAGGATCGAGCTCGGCTGTCCACCGCAAGGCGTCCTACCGCCAGACCCAGCCCCTATGCCTTGGGGTGCCTTCTGATGCTCTTCACTGAGTATCCTGGGGTCCCGAAGCATTTCCTTTGAAAAAATTAAGTGTCCAAACTACAGGTGGTGTAGCTTGCTTAACAGTTGGGATAATCCGCTGACTAGCAGACACTGCTACTAGGCACAAAGTATTTCCTGGGCTAGATGCAGTTAAAAATTTGAAATTAGATACTCTCGTTGGATGCTGAGAAAGCATTCCATAGAGTCTCCTGGCACGCCATATATTATTCTCTTTTAGAAGCTTGGGGTAGGGGTCTAGGGGACCCTTTTATAGCCAAAATCACGGCCCTGTATCGCAATACGTCACCTAGGCTGAAGATAAATGGAACTGTAGCACCCCGAGGGCTTGGTTGCTACAGAGGTATTGCACCTCACCCAGAGGTGTGATATCTCACTCTCAGGTAAGGATGGAGTGTGGATCAGGACCCCGACACCTGCATGCATTTCACCACATTGCCGTGGGGCAGGGCGACCAATATGCCTCTGAGATGGGCACGACAGTCCCTGTCCCTGGCTGGAGTGGGGGGAGGGAACACTGAGGAAGGGGAACCCTGTAGTGCAGGAGCAGGGAGGAAGCAGTTCCTGGGTGCATTGAGAAGGAAGTATAAAAGGTGGGCACCATCTTAGTTCAGTGCAGAGAAGTCTGAGCAGAAGTGACAGGGAGCAGGGGCTCTGCATGAGCTCTGCTCCGGAGGCGGGCCTAGTAACAGAGGCCCAGGCCTGGAAGAGGGAGAAGGAAGGAAGAGGAGCGGAGAAGGCTCCAGGAACGAGGAATGAAGGGATCCCAGGGGTGCGGACGGGCGAGTCGCCACCGCACGCCCGAATCCACCTGCGTGGAGGGGTCATGCCAAAGGGGGAGACCGGTCCCCGAAACTAGTGGAGGCGGGAAATGACCCTCAGCTAGAAACCGGAGGCTGTGACATTTATGTGGCGCAGCCCCTCGCTACACCCACTAGGAAGGCACCACATAGGGTCAGGGAAACTGGTGCCAAGTTTACCAAGAGGAGGCCCGAGGCAGCCGGACAGAAGCATTGGTAAGAAAGGCCAGACAAATGAAACACAAAGGGGGTCCTGTGAAGCGCTCCAAAGTTATCTGGGAGTTGTCTGAGCCCCTCACCTGGTAAGCACAGTACGACGTGGGCAGCCGTTACCTGCAGAAGTGGTCTGGATAATAAGAACTGTGAGTAAAGGCCCTGGACTGCATCACTGACTCCGTGTCGTTACTGCTGCTGCCCTGCACCATCACCCCCATCCTCCGCATACACTGCCCTGAGGCTATACTCCTCCCGTGGGGAGTTATGCTACGCTCTGCTGCACCCACAACACCAGCCTCAGCGGTCTGCCCTGCATCGGCGGTTCACTCTGACCGCAATCCACGGGTGGCGCACTCAGACGTTTAAACATCAAAACCGCATAAATAGTTCCGCCACTGGTTTGACCGCCCTGAGCCACGGAACCGGTCGCCGCCACGGAGACTACAACCACCAGCATCCACCAAAAAGGGTCCGGCTCCGGGTGTCCCAAGGCCCAGGGGGCGCGTCAGAACATTTCCATCACCTTTCATAATCACCAATGGGACAAGGCAGGGATGTCCTCTGTCCCCTCTCTTATACATCCTAGTGACGGAGCACCTGCTCTCATCAATTTGCCATAACCCCAATATTAGGTGGATTGAGGTGGGAGGCACCGAGTACAAGTGCTCTCTATTTGCTGATGATGTCCTAGTATATATCACTCAATCACATATATCCATCCCTGCTGTTATGGCTGAAATAGATCACTTTGTTACAAGGTCAAATTTTAAAATCAATGCAGCGAAGTCTGAGGCCCTCGATGTCTCCCTCCCAAAATCCATACAGGATTCCATCCAGTCCAACTTTCCCTTTGCCTGGCCCTAACAGGCTATCAAATACTTAGGAATTCCTATTCATAGAGACCTCTCCCGTCTATGTTATCTTAATTTTGGGCCCTTTATTGAACAACTCCATACAGACCACGGTTGGCAAGTTAGAACTGTAAGATTCACTACGTGAACCACTGGTGTTTTGTGGAAAAGCACATGTACACTGTGTTCCAAATTATTATGTAAAAAGTGTTTAGGAGTGATAAGGGAAGAATTTGTTTGTTTGTCAGTTAAACTCATTGATGGTGATGTGTGTCAGGGCTCTTTATATCACTGTAAGCAATTGCAGACACCTGTGCTAATTAGTTTGGCAGGTGTGTCCAATGAAAGGCAAGACTACTTAAGAAGGCTGTCTCACATTATTAAGCAGCCTACATTTTCTGCCAAAATGGGAAAGAAAAAGGATGTGTCGGCTGCTGAGAAGCAACAAATTGTGGAGTGTTTAGGTCAAGGCATGACTACAATCAACATTGTGCGATGATCAGGATGAAGTGTCTTGGCAATCAAGAAGTATGTAGCTGATTCACAGTACACACGTGTGCGTGCTGATAAGTGCAAATTAAGGACTCTTTCCTACAGGCAATTACGTCAGGTTAAAAGAGCAGCGGCAAAAAAGCCTTGTCATAGCAGCAGACAAGTTTTGAAGCTGCTGGTGCCTCCAACGTCCTCCGAACAACAAGATGCAGGGTCCTTCAGAGGTTTGCAGCTGTGCGTATGCCATCCTGTCGACCTCCTCTATCCACTTCACACAAGCAGAAACGGCTCCAGTGGGCCAAACATTACATGAAGACTGATTTCAAAACTGTTTTGCTCACGGATGAGTGCCGTGCAACGCTCGATGGTCCAGATGGATGGAGTGGAGGATGGCTGGTTGATGGACACCCCACGCAAACACGGTACAGCGTCAACAAGGAGAAGGTGGAGTAATGTTTTGGGCTGGAATCATGGGGAGAGAGATTGTCGGCCGCTTTAGGATCCCTGAAGGGGTAAAGATGAACTCCATAATGTATGTGGAGTTTCTCAAACAGCACTTCCTGCCATGGTTCATGAAGAAGAACCTTGTATTCCACAGCAAGATCATTTTTATGCATGATAATGCACCGACTCATGCAGCACATAACACATCTGCATCTCTGGCTGATATGGGCATAAAAGGGGACAAACTTATGGTGTAACCTCCCTGCTCCCCTGACCTCTACCCCATTCAGACCCTCTGGAGCATCATCAAAAGGAGTGTCTATGATGGCGGGAGGCAGTTCACATCTAAGCAACAGCTCTGGGAGGGTATTCTGCCCTCATGCAAAACAATTGAAGCAGAAACCATCCAAAACCTGACAAATTCAATGGACGAGAGAGTTCAGAAGCTCCTTTCGAACAAGGGGTCCTATGTGCAAATGTAACATCACCTAGAATAAAGTTTTGAGTTGAAAAATGTTTGATTTCAGTTCGTAATAACCTGCTAATGCTTATAATTTCAAAAATGACCATTTTTTGTTTTTATTAAAATGAAAAGGTTGATCGAAGAGTGTGGGGGATCTAAGAGTGTGGCAACCCAGTAGTCAGGATTACTTCGAATTCTGACTATCTGAGGGTCATGTTGCAGGTAGTGCAGCAAGAAGGCACTTATGTGTCTTGCGCATCTCGGAGCCCCAAAATTATTTTCCGGGCTAGATGCAGCTAAAAATTATTATTAATTTTAAATCTGGTGGAGCTTAGTATAGATGGCCTAATAGAATCAGTACTGCACACTGCTACAAAGCCCAAATTATTTTCCAGCCAAGATACAGATAAACATGATTAGTAATTTTAAATCTGGTGGAGCTTAGTATAGATGGCCTATTAGAATCAGTGCTGCACACTGCTACAAAGCCCAAATTATTTTCCAGCCAAGATACAGATAAACATGATTAGTAATTTGAAAGCTTAAAACGGTTGGTGAGGTGATTTTAACCAATCATCAAGCTTTTACTCTCCCCTGGATGACACAGGGGTAGAAAAGTCGTTTCGGATCCATGATTTGTTCATCTTTATGAACGTGAGTCTGTCTACATTATCAGTGGAGAGCCGCGTGCGCTTATCTGTCAGCACACCACCAGCAGCGCTGAACACACGTTCAGACAGAACGCTGGCTGCGGGGCATGACAAGATCTCCAAGGCGTAAGTGGCTAGTTCCGGCCATTTATCCAAATTGGAAGCCCAAAAAGAGTAAGGGTCCAGTGACATAGTCATGGCTTCAATGTTTACTTGGAGATACTCCTGTACCATCGTCTCTAGGCGTTGACTATGTGTCAGACTTCTTGTCTCCTGTGGCCTTGCAAAGGCTGGGCTAAAAAAGTGGTGAAATGATTCCGCAAAATTGATGTTACCAGCAGATACTGTGTTTCTGTTACGGTTTGAGTGCTGAACACTCGACGGTCCCACGGTTGGCAAGTTGGAACTGTGAGATTCACTACGTGCACCACTGGTGTTTTGTGGAAAAGCACATGTAAGATTCTGCAACAGTCTCTGCTGATACTCCTGCATGCGTGCATCCCTTTCTATGGCAGGAATAATTTCTGCAAATTTACTTTTGTACCGGGGATCTAACAGTGTGGCAACCCAGTAGTCAGGATTATTTCTAATTCTCACAATTCGAGGGTCATGTTGCAGGTAGTGCAGCAAGAAGGCACTCATGTGTCTTGCGCATCCAGGAGCACCAAGTCCCTGTTGTGTTGGTGGCGAGGTAACAATCATGCTTCCTTCCTCTGTCCTCTCCCCCCAACCTCGCACAACAGAAATGTGATCAAGGTCTCCCTCATCTGATGAGTCTTCCATCAGTTCGTCCTCCACTTCTTCCTGGGCTCCTGCACCTTCCTCACTAGTTTGGCTGCTACCATGCGCCCTGGTAAAACCATCTCCCCCACCCTCACATGCCTGCCGCCTTGGTGCTGCCGACCATCTGGACCTTGCAGATGTTAGCCCTTCCGCATACAACTCCTCCTCCTCTACTTCCTCCACCTCCTCTTGTGCCACCACCTGACTCCGAATTCTGTTTAACATGTGCTCCAGCATGTAAATCACCGGAATAGTCATGCTGATAATGGCATCGTCAGCACTAAACATCTTCGTCGCCATTTCAAAACTGTGCAGAAGGGTGCATAGGTCCCTGATCTGAGACCACTCCTCCAGCGTGATTTGCCCCACTTCTGGATCTCGTTGGCCCAGGCTAAATGTCTGAACGTATTGCACCAGGGCTTGTCGGTGCTGCCACAGTCGCTGCAACATGTGCAGAGTTGAATTCCACCGGGTAGGCACATCGCATTT
The DNA here is from genome assembly GCF_046119375.1 of Phyllobates terribilis. NCBI lineage: Eukaryota > Metazoa > Chordata > Amphibia > Anura > Dendrobatidae > Phyllobates > Phyllobates terribilis. Next base: position 52,404,945 of record NW_027362773.1, read on the forward strand.
TATCCGGTGAAGTGGCAGGTCCAACGACTTCTGTAGACATGTAAGTCGCTGAGCTGTGGGATGCGAATGGCGGAAGTGAGCACACAGCGACCGTGCCCTCTGCAGAAGGCCATCTAGTCCGGGATAGTGGGCTAAAAATTGCTGGACAACCAGGTTCAACACGTGAGCCATACAAGGCACGTGTGTGACATTGCCCCGGCGAAGGGCCGCACCCAGGTTTGCAGCATTGTCGCACACGGCCTTCCCTGGTTTCAGGTCCAGTGGAGACAACCATTCATGAAATTGGTTCTCCAGAGCTGACCACAACTCCTCAGCTGTGTGACTCACATTTCCCAGACATTTCAAAGTAAAAACCGCCTGATGACGTTGAGCCCTACTGCCAGCATAGTAAGGAGGTGTGTAGGATCCCTTCTGCGCAGTTAGAAAGCTTGTGGCATGACCAGACAGGCTTTGGGTGCAGGTGGAGGACCGAGAGGAGGTTGAGGAGGCAGAAGCAGTGGAGGAACTTTGAGATAAAGAGGATTGACGCACAACTCGTGGGGACGGCAAGACTTGGACAGCAGCCCCTTGTCCTGCTGTCACCATAGTTACCCAGTGCCCAGTCAGCGACATGTAACGCCCCGGTTCATGACTACTCGTCCAAGTGTCTGTGGTGAAATGCACCCTGTCACACACTGAGTTTCTCAAAGAAGCGGTGATGTTGTTTGCGACATGCTGGTGGAGCGCAGGCACACTTTTCTTTGAGAAGTAGTGCCGACTGGGCATCTGGTACTAGGGCACTGCCACGGACATAAGGTCTCGAAAATCCTCTGTGTCCACCAGGCAGAAAGGCAGCATTTCTGTAGCCAAGAGCTTGCAGATGGTGAAATTCAACCTCTTAGCTTTCTCATGGCTAGGAGGAAATGGTCTTTTACTTGTCCACATCTGAGGGACCGAGGGCTGGCTATTGTGCTTAGACGGGGTTGATAAGGGTGTCCCCGGCAAACTGCCGGTCTGTGAGGAAGATGCAGGCGGACATGTTAGGTTGCCTTGATCCAAAGGTGGTGCTATCGATGTCGGACAGCGCTCAACACAAGCTGGTGTTACCACCTCCAAAGAAAATGATGACCTGCCAATCACGCTGGCTGTTGCGGGTAAAGAGGTGGCAGGTCTGCGTCCCAAAACAGGTGTGACTGCTGTCCCCCCAGTCACAGAGGATGAAGAGGCCACGGATGCACAAGATATGGCAGACGGTGGTTGGCCCGGCCGGCTAGGCCGCATTGTAGCACAGTGAGCTTCCCACTGCAACTTATGCTTCATGTCCATGTGCCGGTTCATGCATGAAGTACTCAAACTATGTATTTTTTGGCCTCTACTTAGCTTTTGCTGACAAATGTTACAGATAACAAGAGTTGGGTCATCTTTATCGATCTGAAAAAATGCCCGGGCTATGCAAGGCTTAGCACCCATGCGACCTGAAGAGCCACCACGACTTGTGGTGAGAGGCAGAGTTGTGTTTGAGGATGCAGTTGCTGACGTGCTTCCAGTGCTACGTCTCTGTCCAGGAAGGCGCAACCTGACCTCATCGTCACTAGCATTCTCCTCCACCTCCTCTGCTGACCTCATCTCTAGGCTGACTGTGGGTTGACAGTAAGTGGGACCTCCAACCTCATCATCATCACCCTGTGCGTTATCACACCCGTCGTCCTCAGAGCCAACCTGTTCCTGCCCTGACAAAAAACTAAAGTTGTCGCTCCAATCAGGTATTTGAGTCTCATCATCGTCTTCCTCATTGTCTCCACCAACAGGAGTTACAGTTTGGGAATGAGGGTCTACATTATGGTCAGAACCTTCAGCGTCTGGTCCTGGATCCGACTCATAAAGATTCTGGGCATCAGTGCAGATCATTTCCTCGTCTGGATTCACAGCAGCGCTGGAGCCGACCTCTGATTCCCAGGCTATAGTATGAGTAAACAGCTCTGCAGACTCAACCATCTGTTCTACCTCATACTCAGACGGGCAGCTGGAGATTTGAGAGCTGTGAGGAAGCAAGTGCGATTGGGGTGACACCTTTGAGGACTGGAGTATTTGTGATGTTGAAGTTGATGTGGAGGAGAGCCCACTTAAAGGAGCACTTGATATCCGTTGAAGCACCTGCTGTTTTTGTGCCTCATCTGGAATTTGTAGCGATTGGCGTGGCCGTAAGAAAGGGATCTTATCACATTGTCCGCTAAAAGAAGTAGACATTTTAGTTTGGCTGGAAGATGGTCTTTCTTCTGCAGATGTTACTGTTGCTTTAACACCTACCCCACGGACACAACCTTTTTTCCCCTTCCCAACACGCCTATTCCCCTTTCCACCAACAGCAGGCCTTTTTCCACTCATTTTGGTGGTTAACTAATTCACAACTCTGGAGTTGTTTGCACAAAAAAACAATGGATGGGAACCGAGCAGAGCTGAGTGGCCAAACTGTGGTATTAGGCCAAAACTATTGGCTGGGTTAGATGCAGAAAAAAATTATATTCAATTTGCAACCTGATGGAGGTCAGTATAGATGGACTAATAGACCAAGTCCCACACACTGCTAGAAGCCCAAGTATTTTTTCAGAGCTAGATGCAGAAAAAAATGATATTCAATTTGCAACCTGATGGAGGTCAGTATAGATGGACTAATAGACCAAGTCCCACAGACTGCTAGAAGCCCAAATATTTTTTCAGAGGTAGATGCAGGAAAAATTTATTTTTAATTTGCAACCTGATGGAGGTCAGTATAGATGGACTAATAGAACAAGTCCCACACACTGCTAGAAGCCCAAATATTTTTTCAGAGCTAGATGAAGAAAAAAATTATATTCAATTTGCAACCTGATGGAGGTCAGTATAAATGGACTAATAGAACAAGTCCCACACACTGCTAGAAGCCCAAATATTTTTTCAGAGCTAGATGCAGAAAAAAAATATTTTTAATTTGCAACCTGATGGAGGTCAGTATAGATGGACTAATAGACCAAGTCCCACACACTGCTAGAAGCCCAAGTATTTTTTCAGAGCTAGATGCAGAAAAAAATGATATTCAATTTGCAACCTGATGGAGGTCAGTATAGATGGACTAATAGACCAAGTCCCACAGACTGCTAGAAGCCCAAATATTTTTTCAGAGGTAGATGCAGGAAAAATTTATTTTTAATTTGCAACCTGATGGAGGTCAGTATAGATGGACTAATAGAACAAGTCCCACACACTGCTAGAAGCCCAAATATTTTTTCAGAGCTAGATGAAGAAAAAAATTATATTCAATTTGCAACCTGATGGAGGTCAGTATAAATGGACTAATAGAACAAGTCCCACACACTGCTAGAAGCCCAAATATTTTTTCAGAGCTAGATGCAGAAAAAAAATATTTTTAATTTGCAACCTGATGGAGGTCAGTATAGATGGACTAATAGAACAAGTCCAACACACTGCTAGAAGCCCAAATATTTTTTCAGAGCTAGATGAAGAAAAAAAATATTTTTAATTTGCAACCAGATGGAGGTCAGTATAGATGGACTAATAGAACAAGTCCCACACACTGCTAGAAGCCCAAATATTTTTTCAGAGCTAGATGCAGAAAAAAATTATATTCAATTTGCAACCTTATGGAGGTCAGTATAGATGGACTAATAGAATGATGCTATGCCCAAAAGGTTTTACTTCACTAGGTGCAGTAAAAATATTGGTATTCTATACACAGGTGGTGTAGCTTGCAACACAGGTAGGCTACTCCACTGACTAACACACTCTGCAATAGGCCAAAAATGATTAGCTTTGCTAGATTTAGCCAAATGCTGTGAAAAAAACTTGCACAGCACTGGCACAGACCTGCCTGACAAAAACTGATAGGAACTGATGTAACTTAGTCCTGAAAAGGACTGCAATTACAATTAGTCTTTACTCCCAACCTATCTATTTAAGAGCACAGACCTGCCTGATAAAAGTCATAGGAAATGCTGTATCCTAGTCCTTAAAAGGACTGCAATCACAACTATTCCCTACTCCCAAGCTATCTGTAGATTTGTGCGAAAATTGGCTTTAAATTAACAAGGTATAGCACACACAGCAACAGCGGTGCCGTCTAACACACCGCTGCAGCAGTGAGAAAATGGTGGCGACGGAGAAAATGGCTGGGTCTTATAGGGCAAGGACATGTGACATACACTGCCAATGAGACATGCCCTTGCTTGTGTGATAAAAAGCAGTTTGCTCCGTGTGTGCTCTGCTGATAGGCTGACAGATTGCACCTCCCCACTGTAAATGCGGGAAAGAGAAAAAAAAATGGAGATCTTCATTATTCCTACAGAGATCCATCCCCTGCCCCTCCCCCCGCCCCGCTGAACACTCAAACTGCGTATTAACATTAATTTTCATCATTACTGAGAAAAAATCCAGTTATGATTTTGGTGCACGAACAGTTATCGAACATAACCTCGAACAGCCGAATTTTTTTCAAATTGTTCGTGTTCGCCGAACGACTCGAACACAGCCCAAAACAGCTCGAATTTGAGATTGGCGAACAGTTCGAGTCGAACAACGCTCATCTCTAATCATAAACATCCTTTAAAAAAATTATGTGGGTGTTGCATGACGGACCACGGTCACCCGTGTGATATGGTGGCGGAGGATGAGGAGAAGGAGGAGGACAAGAGCATATAGCCAAAATCAGAAAGCGTATACCCATGTGTGGGTGTGAAAAGGTGCATGGGAATACACCTCCCAAAAAAAGACACTGGATCTGAGTTTATGTTATGCTGCTATCATTCGGTGGTGTTGTGAAGTCTGGCCCAATCCAGCCCTTGTTCATCTTTATAAGAGTCAGCCTGTCAGCTTTTTCAGTTGACAGGCGGATTTCGCCTATCAGTTATAATTCCACCAGTGGCACTAAAAACCCGCTCTGATAAAACGCTGGTGGCAGGGCAGGTTAGGACCTCCAAGACATAGAGAGCCAGTTCATTCCACGTATCCACCTTGGATAACCAATAATAATAAGGCACAGAGGAATCACGGAGGATGTTGGTACACTCAGCAAGGTACTCCCTCAGCATCTTCCCAAACTTTGCACTCCTTGTGAGAGTACCCCGCGCCTCAGAGCTTGTGCGATGGGAGGGGCTGAGAAAAATCTCCCAGAACTTTGGCAGTGTTCCCCTGCCTTGGCTGGATTGGAGTTGTGTCTCTCTCGCCTGTAGTCCTTGGTTGTCCAACGAACTATGACCTCTGCCGCCAGAGTTTTCAGATGAGAATTTTTTTAATAGTTCTGCAACAAGGGCCTTCTGATACTGCCCAATTTTGGTAGACCTGTCCGCCTCAGGAATAAGAGGTATAAAGTTCTCATTGTAGCATGGGTCTAGAAGTGTCACCAACCAGTAATGACTGTCACCCAAAATTTTGAGAACGCAAGGGTCATGGGAAAGGCAGCGCAACATAAACTCAGCCATGCATGCCAGACTGCTAACAGGCAAGACTTCCATGTCCTCACCAAGAGGACAAGTGACCATGTTCTCCTCCTCCTCCTCTCTGTCCTCTGGTCATCCACGCTGAACAGACGGTATGACAGTTGTGCAGGTAGTACCGTCTATAGCGCATGAAACTAGCTCCGGTTCTTCCTCCTCCTCCTCTTCCTCATTGTCACCCAATCCACGTTTGGATGAGATGAGGCTGGGCTGTGTGTAATCACCCTGTATGGTTCCTTGCTCCATCTCATCGTGCTCCGCCTGCAATACATCCTTTTTGATCGTGAGCAGAGAGCGTTTCAGAAGACAGAGAAGTGGGATGGTGATGCTAATTATGGTGTCATCGACGCTCACCGTCTTGGTGGAGTCCTCAAAGTTTTGGAGGATGGTACAAATGTCTGATATCCATGTCCACTCCTGAGGTCTTATGTGTGGAGTCAGAACTGAATACCGACGGCCTTGTTGATGCTTCTACTCAACAATTGCCCTCTTCTGCTCACAAATCCTTCCCAACATCTGCAGTGTAGAGTGGGGACATCACACACCAATATGTGAGCCGGAAGCTGCAAACGCTGCTGAAGCATGGCAAGGGCAGTGGAAGCTGTAGATGACTTTCTAAAATGGTCACACAGGTGGTGTACTTTGAAAAGCAGATCTGGCAGCTCCGGGTAGGATTTGAGAAATCGCTGAACCACGAGCTTAAGCACATGGGCCAGGCATGGTACGTGTGTGAGCTCGCCTCGCCTCAGACCCGCCACCAGGTTCTGGCCTTTGTCACACACGACCATGCCTGGCTGTAGGTTCAGCAGTGTGAGCCACAGATCTGCCTGCTCTTTCAGAGCTGTCCACAACTCTTCAGCATTGTGCGGTTTGTCACCTTAGCATATTAGCTTCAACACAGCCTGTTGCCGCTTGGCCGAGGCAGTGCTGCAGGGTTTCCAGCTTGTGACTGATGTGGTCATTTCGGAGATGAAGGCTGAAGAGGAGGAGGAGGAGAAGGCTGAGGAGGATGACGTGCAGGAGCTGTAGACTGTGGGGGCAACCTTGATTGACCTAGGGCCTGCGATCCTTGGCGTCGGGAGGATGTGTTCCGTCCCAAGGTCCGACTGGGTCCCGGCTTCCACTATGTTAACCCAATGTGCTGTTAGCGAGATGTGCCGTCTCTGCCCACCAGCACATGTCCACGTGTCCCTGGTTAGGTACACTTTCCCGGTAACTGCGTTGTTGAGGGCACGGCTAATGTTTTGGGACACGTGCTTGTGTAATGCGGAGATGGCACACCGGTAGAAATAGCGTCGGCTGGGGACTGAGTACCGATTAACGGCCACCGCCATCAGGTTGCGGAATGCTTCCGTCTCCACGAGCCTTAAAGGCAGCATTTCTAGTGCAAGCAGTTGCGAAATGTGGGAATTTAGTAGTGTTGCCTGTGGGGTGTTGGCTGCGTATTTGCGCTTGCGTTCCAAGGACTGGGGTATGGACAACTGAATGCTCTGCGTGGACAAGGACGTGGATGTGCCTCCTGATGCTGCTACTTGAGAGTGTGCAATGACAGGTTTAGGGCAGGAGGCATCTTCACATGCACCAAGGACAGGAGATTGGCTTGCTTATACAAAAGCGGAAGAAGCAGTGGTGCCACCCTGGGGTTCGGCGCACAAAGTCGGGTGCTTTGCTCCCCTGTGCCTGATCATGATGGTAGGAAGTCAGGCAGGTCGTTTTGCCACCCCTGCTGATGCTAACCTGGCAGGTGGTGCAAATGGCCTTTTTGGGGTTATCGGCAGAGTCTTTAAAAAACAACCAGACTCGGGAAGACCTAACAGTTGTACTTGCAACTTCCTTCGTGTTGGAGTTATGGGGAAAGGTTACCTGCCTTCTTTCTGTGGCCACCACATTGCTTCTTCCTGCCTGTTGGGGTGCTCTGCCTCCCTCCCCCTGTGTGCTGCTCTCCTTGCTCTGAATGTCCTCCTGCCAGATTATGTCAGTTACTATATCATCCACCACCTCGTCTTCCACTTCCTCACTCTGGTCCTCCTCCTGACTTTATTTGCAATTGTGTCTCATCATCGTCCACCTCTTGTGACAATTTCCCACCATCGCCTTTGTGTGACCGTGGCTGCTCAAGTATTAGGGCATCGCTACATGCAATCTCCTCTTGCCCCACTTCAAGTGGACCGGATGAGAGGCCCGAATCTATGAATGGAAAAGTGAACAGCTCTTCGGAGTGTCCAAGTATGGTATCAGTTTTCTCCGGGCACTAGACATGGTGGGAGGAAGGAGGTTGAGCGTGAGAAATATGCGGTCCAGACTCACAGCTACTCAGACTTGACTATGTGGAAGACAAGGTGGTGGTGTTGATGGCTAAGTGACTGGAAGCATTATCTGCTATCCAGCAAATAACCTTTTCACACTGCTCTGTGTTCAATAGTGGTGTTCTGCGGTCCCCTATTAATTGGGACAGGAAGGTCGAGCGAAAAGATGTGGGTGTTTGCTGTGGCACAATTTCAGCTTGCCTACGGCCTCGGCCTCTGCATGCACCATCACGATCACGTCCAGTTCCCCGTCCCTTGCCACGTGCCTTGCCCATTTTTTAAATGGAGGACAATATCTTCCACGCTCACTACAAATGACTTTGAATTTGGAGCGAACTTATATGTGATCCGTGTGATGGACAAACCACAGTTTTAAATACCTGGCCTGTAGGTAACTATTTTGAAAAGAAAACTGGTGTCAATTGCTTCACTGACACACGGAAACAAATTTTTAATGGAGGTCAGAAATGGCAGTATTTTCTGAAAACGTATATGTGATCCGTGTGATGTAGAAAACACAGTTTTAAATAGCTGGCCAGTAGGTAACTATTTTGAACAGCAAACTGGTGTCAATTGCTTCACTGACACACAAAAAAAAAATTTAATGGAGGCTAGAAATGGCAGTATTTTCTGACAACGTATATGTGATCCATGTGATGGAGAAAACACAGTTTTAAATACCTGGCCTGTAGGTGACTATTTTGAACAGCAAACTGGTGTCAATTGCTTCACTGACACACTGAAACAAATTTTTAATGGAGGCCAGAAATGGCACTATTTTCTGAAAATGTATATGTGATCCGTGTCACAGAGAAAACATAGTTTTAAATAGCTGGCCTGTAGGTAGCTTTTTGAACAGCAAACTAATGTCAATTGCTTCCGACACACTGAAATTTTTTTTAATGGAGACCTGAAATGGCAGTATTTTCTGAAAACGGATATGTGATCCGTGTGACGGAGAAAACACAATTTTAAATACCTGGCCTGTAGGTAACTATTTTGTACAGCAAACGGGTGTCAATTGCTTCACTGACACACTGAAACAAATTTTTAATGGATGCTAGAAATGGCAGTATTTTCATCGCAATTATATGTGATCGGTGTGATGGACAAACCACATTTTTAAATAGCTGGATTTTTAGTGCTGTAATATGGAAAGGACCTGGCTGTATTCACGAGTGCCAACAAGCAAATGGCGCAGAACAACGGTGTTCTCTGGATTGCTTTTTACGCAAATAATGAGGATTAAAACCAAAAAAAAATTATTCCTGGCCCCTGAGACCTGGGCCTTTGCCTAGAAATATCTAACAGCAGCAGACAAAACTGGAATGGAGCCTCTTGTGCTATGTGCACTGCAGTCTGCAATATACCCTACCTGCCTGCCTATATACACTGCCTGCCTGATATCTCTGCAGATGGACTAGTCCTCAGAAGGACTGTTTGTTGAGATGGATATGTGTCTCTAATATAGTTTGGTACACCTACACTAACTAGAAACAAGCAAATCTCTCCCTAGCTCAGCAGCACCTCTCCCTACACTATCTGATTCCGGAGTGACTGTGACGAGCATGGCGGTGCCAGGTCTGATATAGACCTGATGACACTGTGCGGCCAGCCAATCACTGTAATGCCACAACCAACATGGCTGTGGCATTACAGTGAGTAGCAGGCAATCTCTGCATGTTCATTGGCTCTGTAACAAGTGCCAAACATGCAGGGAGGATACCCCAGCTCCTGGCGAGAAACCCCGGAAATACTCGGTGAGCGCCTAGCATGTCGAGCAGTGAGATGCTCGGGCGAGCACCGAACAGTAGCGAGCATGCTCTCTCATCACTAGTCTGAATACTTATGACCATGTGATATTTCAGTTTTCCTTTTTTATTAAATTTGCATAAATTTCTACATTTCTGTTTTTTTCAGTCAAGATTGGGTTTGAGTGTATTGTAATGAGAAAAAAATGAACTTTTTAGAATTTACCAAATGGCTGCAATGAAGCAAAGAGTGAAAAATGTAAAGGGGTCTTAATACTTTCCATACCCACTTTATATGGAATGGAATGGAATAGTATTTTTCAGTTATGGAGCTCCAAATCTCCTACTTTCACACATGCATAGTTTCAAATCCTACAATTACAAATTGCATGGGAAATTTAGATATATGAAGGGGTTCTACAGCCTGATAAACTGTTGTTTTGAAATGTTTGAAATGCAAATTCATATAAATTATTATTTTTTAGAAATGTTTTGATGTTCCAATTTCAGTGCAGGTCTGCTCCAATAATAGACTTCACCCGGATTTCCCACTGCCTTTTCAATTTTTGATATGAAATTGTCCATAAAACATCATTTGATCAGCGTGGTAGTCTTGTCTTGTATGATTATGGCAGAATATTGTCCATAAGATGTACAAGTATCTGTTATAGGTGCACAATAGACGGCTTTACCGGAACGCCCCATGCAAATCAGTCAAATCAATTCAATAGCTGTAATCATACACACAGTCAATGTATTCCTCATTGCTATAACTTGACACATAGCTGGAGCTTCCTGCCAGTACTTACCATACTTTGAGTGAAATCTTCTAGTATATCCATCTCCTGCAGTCTGCCCCATGTGGTGCAATGTTTGCCCTATCTATCATGGTGCAAACGCATTGTAAGCTAGCTAATGCACAGCCAGCTACCTTCAAGTCCATCACAAGTCAAGCACCAACACATAGAGGGAATACACTCATTTTCTGTGTAGGAAAAAAAACATCACTGAAATCGAGACCTTGGGGCACCTATCTATCATAATGAAAGCATATTAGTAAGTTTTATCAATTTAAATTTCAAACACCTCTTTAATAAAAACTTAATTTTGCTGGGAAATCCCTTTACTCAACACTATTTAGCAAGCTTCTAACATCCCCCAGTGGTGGATAGAGGCAATCAAAATTATTTAATTAATATTATTTATTATTTTATTTTTTTGCCACTTATCACTATAATGCTTTTCTTTCTTATTTATTACTAGTGACTGACAATAGTTGGAAAATTCCACCCACTGCATTAACTGCCATATAAAAAAAGTTTTTGTGGTCCTTGAGGATACATCGATATAATTCATAAAGTAGAATGTTTCATCCTAAATAAGTTATAGTACAAAAAGTATAATAATACATATTAAAAGACAGAATGCAGTCAATGACTTTTACTAGCAATAGAACCAATAACATTGAATTATTCATGGTTACTAGAGCTTTTAACAGACTGTCCTCTTCACATGTCAAGTTTTAATGATCTGCGGCTATTACTTTACTCCGCAGCATTAACCCCTTGCCACGGACAGTCTATAACTCTCACTATTTGTCGTTAATGCAGTTTAAATTACACCTCAGCATGCTTGGCATCAATGAGCTCCTTGCCATTGCCAAAATAAGAATAGATAGAAAACTCCAAAGGGTGCAATGCTGGCAGAATTTTTAATCCTGAGTTCAAAAGGAATCTTAAAAAATGCAGAGTTAACATTTGTGAACAGAATTTTCATTAAACAGTTTAGTCTGGACTATGGCTAAAAAAAATGGAAAAAAGGGATTTTTGTACAGGGTTATACAGAATAGTAGATCTTCAATTTCCATGCCACAATATATTTTCAATACAGCTGCTGAAAGAGAGAAAGACTTCTATACTTTGATCAAAAAGTTAGTTAACATGCAGTGCCCAATGTCAATCAGCAGCTACAAAAGCAAAAGAGAATCTAGCATGTATCATGACAGAGCACATGGACATCATGGAGAAACTTCAGACCACTCTTAATAAGTTAAAACATAGAGTAGTCCATTAATGAATTACATAGTTGGCTAGACATTTATTTGTATGTCAAACCATGTACTGCTGTATTTTCCCTTTAGAAAATTAATTGACCATTGTTAACAGCTGATAGCCAGGTTTACAGAAATCATGCTGGCACAATTAGCTGAATCAAAATAGTCTTGCTTATACTGACCAAAGGGGCAAATATAGCCATAGTATTTATATATTCACTCCATGTTCACATGGTTTGTCAATGACTGGAGTGCATTTGGACTAAGTATGCTTAAGATATGAAATTGCTTGAGTTAGACAGCATGAAAATAAGCAAGTTTGCAATTCACTGGCTTTTATATCTTTTGTCAATCTTCTATGTGATCTTTTATCTTTCATAATGTACAGCTGGTTCACATGGAGTGCCTGCCCAGACTCTGGCTGTGTGTGCACAGTAGTTACATTCCAGGAGAGGGAATATCTCCTAATACGCTATTTAGCTCTCTCCAGCCCATTGATTTCAATACAGATGTTACATGCTAAACTCCCTACCCCACTGTCTCAGCTCCTGATGAGCTGCTGTTATACATCTTGCAGAATCAAGACCCTGCAGCATTGATTGCTTTCCAATTTGGTCCCCTAATCACAGCCCTCACTATCTGGATCTATGTCCTTGTCCAAATATACTATGAATTCTATGTGGAAATATAGTGATAGCAGTGTACACAGCAGAACAAATCACTAATAGCTGAAAGTGCTGAGCTTTATAGTTTTACTAATACTACAGCTCTGCTACTCACCAGAACTGTTGCTCAAGTAGTAATGCCCACCTTAACAAAAACGTGCAAGTGAAAGAGACTGGAACTCTGTGTTCTTCTCAAGAGACAACCATGTTTTTTATAACTTGGGAACTGCAATGAATATATACTATAAAATAATTTGGTACTACATGAAAAGTAGTAAATATTAATTGACCCTCCTAAAAAGAACACACTTTCTACAAAGATCACTTATTTTTAAGCATTATGTCATCGCATCAATCACATTTATTTTCACTGCATACATAGCAAGCTGTAGACAGTAAATGATTGATCTGTTCTAAATCACCTTCATTGATCACTGTCTTCACTTTGAGGAATTCTGTTCTGCTCTAACTTTTTCGTCTGGCTGTTATGTGTTATGCAGTATGAAAAATGATAAGGAACAAGGCAGTCATCTTGCCTTATCAGCATTGTTCTAAATAGACTCTGACGAAAAATAAAATTGAATGTACACAATGCAAATTTTGTAGGCAAGGTATACATCAGTTATAATGTGCATTATCTAGTTTTTCTCTCAATGAGTTAAAGGAAATACCCATCATTTTTTTAGACAAGTGCCCCTAGAATGAGCCGATCATAGGATGTCTGAGTGCTGGGACACCTAATGATCAGAATTAATCTTTGGTTACATTCTCTAGTTTCTCTGCAGTGTCACTACAAGTGAAATGAGGCATTACACAGTTCCCAATAAAATTAATAGAGCCACCATGTAATGTACAGTGGAAGAGATCCTTCAGAGCTACTCTTTCCTTTTGCTTATCAATGAGAGTCCTGAATGATGGGGACCTCCTTTATACCTCAAAATTAGCTACACCAAACTGTCACTTTGCATCTGACAACACACAGGAATTTAAGAAAACAATAAAAGCAAACAGAAAAAAATAAGTCCATCACTTAACCCCTTAGTGACAGAACCAATTTTGACTTTAATGAGGAGGCCACATTTTTGAAATTTGTTACTTTATGTGGTAATAACTCTGGAACACGTCAACGAATCCAAGTGATTCTGAGATTGTTTTTTCATGACACATTGTACTTTATGTTAGTGATATATTTAGGTCAATTTCTTTTGCCATTTTTTTTTGAAAATGCGTAATTTTGGCAAAAGTTTTGAAAAATTAGCAATTTTCAAACTTTTAATGTTTATATCCTTATACCAGTTAGTCATGCTGTTCAAAATAATTAATACTAAAACTTTCCCATATGTCTACTTTACATCTGCATCATTTTTCAAACATCATTTTATTTTGTTAGGATCTTAGAAGAGTTAAAAGTTTAGCAGCAATTTTGCATTTTTTCAAGAAATTTACAAAACCAGTTTCTTTAGGGAACTATTTAGATTTAAATGAACTGTGAGGGGCCTATATACTGGAAACTCACTAAAAGTAATACCATTTTAAAAAACAGAACCCTTCAAATACTTCCAAACTGCTGTCAGTAAATATTTTAATCTTCCAGGTGCTGACAGGAATTAATGCAAAGTGGAATGTAAAAACAAGAAAATTTTCCTCTAAAATTTTGATTTACACACAATTTTTTGACTTTTACAAGTGTTAGAAAGAGAAAATAGACCCCACAATTTGTTACCCAGTTTCTTTTGAACATGCTGATACCCCACATGTGGTCAAAAATTACTGTTTAAACAAACAGCAGGGTTCAGAAGGAAAGGAGCACCATTTGAATTTTGGAACTCAAATTTGGTTGAAATAGATTGCCGTTGTCATGTCCCATTAGCAGAGCTAGTAATGTGCCTAAACAGCAGAAAACCCCCACAAGTGACCTCATTTTGGAAACTATACCAGTCAAGTATTTTATCTATGGCTATAGTGAACATTTGGAATCCACAGTTACTACACAGGATTAGATAATATTAGGTCGTTTTTTGAATGATTTAATTTTTTTCAAGGAATTTTTGCTTTAGCCCCTAATTTTTAACTTTTCCAAGTGGTAACACAACAAAGTTGACCCCATAGTTTGTTAGCCATTTTCTTCTGAGTGTGGCAATGCTCCACAAGTAGTGAAAAGTTCTGTTTGGAAACAAGGTATGGCTTGTAAGGGTATAAGTGATATTTAATACTTGGAGTGTAATTTGGCTGGAATAGACTGCAGACACCATGTTTAATTTGCAGAGCCACTGAGGTACCAAAACAGCTGAAACCTCACAAGTAAAGTCACTTTGGAAAATAGACCCATCAAGGAATTCATCTAAGGGGGTGCTGAGCATGTTGAACCTGTAGGTGCTCTACAAAACTTTTTAAAATGTGGATGAGAAAACAAAAAATGTTTTTTTTCCACTAAAATATTTTATCCCCATATTTATAATTTTCACAGTGAATAATAGAAGAAAACATACCCCATAATTTGTTAACCAATTTCTACCGTTTACGATGATACCCCATATGTGGTATAAAGCTGCTGTTTGGGCACCTGGCAGGGCTCAGAAGGAAAGAGCACTAGTATGATTTTTGGAGCGTAAATTTGTCTGGAATAGATAGGGAATATCATGTCACATATGCAGAGCCCCTGACAGGAGCGGCGTCAGCATCCGGCGCACCCGGGCAAGTGCCTGGGTCCTGAACAAACAGAGGGGCCCACTCGCCGTCATTGGATGAGGGGAGGCTGTGCACATTCTGCGGTCATTCATTTGCATTCGCGTCTTTACAGATGCAAATGCAATTGAAGATGCAAGAGCCGACGCTTCCGGGATCTTCTTCCTACCTGACATGCAGCATGATGAGGTCATCTCATCACGCTGCAGACATCATGAAAGCGCCACAGAGGACCGGACAGCGTGGGTGCAGCAGCCTGGAAACGGTAAGCGCTCGTAGAGCTGAAGACATGGCCATACACATAAGGGATTAATATGGAAAGGGGCCCGGGCCCTTATGGGGATGCGGTATTACAGCTGGGTGAGTCTTTATGGAGATGCTGAAGTATAAAGGGCTCAATATGAAAATATAGGGCACTTTAATAAGAAGATGGGGCAGTATAGGGGTCTCTATATAGAAATTGGGCAGTATAAGTGTATTTTATATGGAGATGGAGCAGTATATGGGGCTCTTTATGGAGATTGGAAAGTGTAAGGGGATTATGTATGGAAATGGGCACTAAAGGGCACTATAGGGGGTTGTGTGTTGAGATTAAGCAGTATGGGGGGATTCTGTATGGAAATGGCACTATAGGGGGTTGCATATGGAGATGGAGCAGTTTAGGGTGGATTTTATATGTAAATGGAGCACTATAGGGGTTCTGTATGGAGATGGGACAGTAAAGGGGGATTCTGTATGGATATGGGCCAGTATAGGGTGCTCTGTATCAAGATGGGCAGGATAGGGCACTCTATATGGAGATGGGGAAGTATACGAGGACTCTTTTTGGAGATGGGGCAGTATAGGGGGCTTAGCATGGCAATTGGTAGCATAGGGATGCTCTTTATAAAGATGGGTCAGTAATGGGGTCTTTGTGTAGAGATGAGGCAGTGTAGGGGGACTCAGCACGATATGCGGCAGCATAGGGGGCTCAATATGGAGATGGTGCAGTGTTGGGGGTCACTTTGTGGAGATAAGACAGTATGGAGATCGGTCTGAAAGAGGGGGGCGGCTCTCTATGGAGTTGGGGTAGTATGTGAGGATTTAGTGTGGAGATTGGGAAGTAAAGGGGGGACTCAGTGTGCAGATTGATCAATATGAGGAGTCTGTGACGAGATTGGGCAGTATGGGGATCAGCATTGGAAGGATAGTGTAAAGAACAGGCTCAGTAATGAGTGGGGGAACAATGTGAAGAGTGGGCTCAATATGGAGTGAAAATATAGTTGGGGGGGTCAGTATTGGGGGAAAACAATGTGGAGGTCATAGTTCATAAAGAAGGAAGGTGTTTTGGCTATATATCATAATGGAGAAAAATGTGGCAGTTGTAGTTCACCGGGGCATACAGCATGGTGGTAGAGTAAAAAAAAAGTGGAACAGTACGATGGGAATATGTTATAAGAGGGGACAGTGTGGACACTATGTAACATAAGAGACAATGTGGGGTAATTTTTGTGCAAAGAACACAGTGAGGGGCACAGTGTAGGGCTTATTTAGGGCACAGCATGGGTGGTCATATTTATTCTATACTGTACTATACCTATATCTCTCTGCCATATCTGTGCATCATGAATCATGGCATGTGTTAAAGGAACCCACTGAGACTCTTTCGCCCAGGGCCCACAAAAACCTGGAGCCGGCCCTGGCCCCTGATGTGCCAAAACAGGAGAAACTCCCCACAAGTGATCCCATTTTGGAAACTAGACCCCTCATGGAATTAATCTAATGGTGTACTGAGCATTTTTAACCTACAGGTGATTTACAAAACTTTATAACATTTAGATGTGAAAAGAAAAAAATACAATTTCTCCACTAAAATACTGTTTTAGCACCAAATTTATAATTTATAAGAGGGGTAATAGGAGAAAATGGACCCTATAATTTGCTATGCAATTTCTCACGAACAGAGTGATACCACATATGTGATCAAAAACTAATGTTTAGACACATTGAAAAACTCAGAAAGCAAAGAGTCCTATTTAATTTTTGGAAAGCAGATTTAGACACCATGTTGCATTTACAGAGCCCCGGAGGAGTCAAAAAAGCAGAAACACACACAAGTGACACCCATAATGAATTCATGATGAGCATTTTAAACCACAAACTACATCACAGAATTTTATAAGATTTGTCCATGAAAATTAAAAACTTAGGGTTTATCCACTAAAATTTTACTTTAGCCTCAAAGTTTTAATTCACACAATAGGTAGTAGGAGAAAATTGACAAGACAATTTGTTATGGAATTTTTACTGAACGTGACAGTAGCCCATATGTGGTTGTACACTACTGCTTGAGCACATGGTAGGGATAGGATAGGAAGGAGCGCTACATACAGAAGCTTTGAGAATACAGATTCTGTTTGAACAGATTGTTGACTCCATTAGCCAAGCCCCTGATGTGCCACATCAGCAGAAACCCCCACAGATGACCTCATATTGGAAACTTTACTGCTTAAGGTTTTCATCTAGGGGTGTAGGGGTATTGTGAGTGTTTTGAACTCACAGGTGCCTCACAGAGCTGTATAACATTGGGACGTGGAAATATAACATTTTAGTGGTAAAATGTTAATTTTTATTAGCTGCAAATTTGTCAGTTACAAAAGGGAGAAAAGGTAAAACTGGATCCCACAATTTATTGTGCAATTTGACCCAAAAGCAGTGATATCCTATATGCCATCAGAAACTATTGTTTGGCCACATAGCAGGGCTGTGTAGGGACATTTGGGAAGCCCCTGAGTAGCCAGAACAGCAGGTAAACACCAAAAGTGACCCCATCGTAGAAATTACACCTTAAGGCTGTGTGCCCACGTAGCGTTTTTCAAGCGTTTATGCTGCGGAATTTCCGCAGCGGAAACGCTTGTTAAACGCTAGGTAATCCGCACCCCATGGTCCCCAAGGGGATTCCGCATGTTCTATGCACATGCTGCGGATTTTTCCACAGCGTTTATGCTGCGTACAAAAATCCGCAGCATGTCATTTAATTTTGCGGAAGCGCAGCGGAACTCCCGCCATTGACTTGCATTGAGACGCATAGAAACCGCGACTGTACATTTGTACAATGGGCTTCTATGCGTCTCTATGTGCAGATGGTACCCAGTTCTGGAGGAGAGGAGACTCTCATCCAGACCTGGGTACCATTGTACCTGTAAAAAAATAATAAAATAACAAATAAAGTTTATATTCACCTGTCCGGCGGCTTGTCTCTGAATGCCGGCATCGCTTGAGGACCTGCGGTGATGTCACTGTCATGTGACCGCAGGCCCTTCACCGCTCTGTCTCGCGAGATGCCGGCAGCCAGGAACCAGACAGTAACGAGCGCTGCAGTCACGCCGGGGCCTCCGGGGTGAGTATAGCTTTATTTGTTTTAATTTTTACGGTTCACACTGTATAAATCCATGCTGTTTGCATGGATTTATACAGTGTGACCTAGTTGTCAAGCACTTTCCAAGTGATGCTATCGCCTGGAAAGCGCTTGTCAATCTGCATGCAGAAACGCATGTGAATCCGCATGTGGATCCGCATGTATTCTGCAGGAAAAACGCATGCACAATCAGCATGCGTTTTTTTCTGCCAGGGAGATGCAGAAATGCTGCAGAAATTTTCTGCTTCATTTCTGCATCGTGGGCACATAGCCTCAATGAATTCATCTATGGCTGCAGTGACTATTTTGTAACATCCAGACCAAGCTTTTTTTCTGGAGAATCGCAAATATACCAGTTTAATGGTCATACATTGTGCCCAGCTTGTGCTATTTGAGACAGGCCTAAATTGTTAATTGAGCTCTCCCACTTCAATAATGCCAAACATGTGGCCACTTACTGTGGTTTAGGCACAGTGGGGCTCAGAAACAGGGTGATAATTTGAATTGGGAGCGCATATTTCATTGGATTTTATTTGAACTGGTGGGTGTCATTTTGTTTCCCTTGGGCCTTTCTTATACCAGTAAAGTGGGAATCCCAATATTTCCAGTGACACATGATGAACCTGAGTGGGGGCTGGTTTTGTGCAGGATAAATTAGAGGCTTTGTTGGTAACATTTTGGGGTACATAACTATTCTTGTACTGTTGTCTATTCATTCATTCTACCTCCCAAAAATTGGAATAAGGCTCTTTTCACATTTATCCTGTGACCTCCGCTGAGAACTTATGCCAGGGTTTCCGTGTAAATCCTAAAAGCGAGATTGACACAAAACCCCCGACGAACCACTCATTATAATGAGGTAGACGGAGACACTTTGGACATCATTTAGCTTCTGTTTCGGTGGTATCCATCTTTTTAGGCGTGCACAGAACTGTGGTCGACCACAGTTGTGCACTAGAAGGACTACTAAAATGATGGGAGTCCATCAGAACAGACCAGATGGAGTCCAAAGTAACTTTATCTGCATCATTATAGTGACTGGTTTGTTGGAGGTTTTGTGTGAATCTCGGTTTTAGGATTCACACAGAAACCCAGTCGTATGTGATCTGTGGAGGTCACAGGGTAAATGTGAAAAGAGCCTTATTCAAATTTTTTGATGTAGAATGAACAAATAGAAAACAGTACAAGAATAGGTCTTATTTTTATTTATTCATGGTTAGCTGTGCGGTATGAATGATAAGACAGCTTTATTCTTCATATATTTTACTACTATCACATGCTAAAAATGTTTTTTCATAAAAACATTTTTTTGGGGAGAACAGAGCTGGGAGGACTTATTTTTTGCGTGACAAGCAGAAGATTTTTCTGTTACCATTTTGGGGTAAATAGCATTTTTTAATCGCTTTTTATTCAGATTTTTCAGACACAGAATAAACAAAAAAAGAAGTTCATTCATTATTTTTATATTTTTTTGTGCAGATCACTGTGCAGCAAAAATGATAAGACCACTTCATTTTTCGAGTAACTATGATTAGAGAAATAACAGATTTAGATAGTTATTTATGCTTTGCTATTTTTACTCACTAAAAACTATATTTTACGAAAATGAACTTGTTTTTGCATCAACATACTCTGGGACCTGCAATTTTTTTATTTTTTTGCTGAATGAACAATGTTAGGGTTTGATTTTTGCTGGACCATTTGATGTTTTCCTTTATACAATTTTTTTTCTACATATGACTTTTTAACTGCTTTTTATTCAATTTTTGTGTGTCGTGTGATGAAAAAGCAACATTTTTCCTTGTTTTTTTATATTTTTTTTTACGGTGTTCGACATATGGAATAACTATCATGACAGTTTCATATATCATTCCAGATGTGGCGATACCGATTATGTGTACTTTTTTTATGTTTATTTTTGTTTTAACACAAAAGTTTAGTTTTTAGAGGCAAAATTTGTGATTTGTGTGTACTTTTTTGTGTGTTTTTTACACATTTTTTTTTTACTTTTTTTTACTTTTTCACTAAGTGCAACTGTGGGACATTTATATTTCTTACTTTGATCGCTGGTTTCATACACAAAAGTACTTGTGTACTGCAATGCCTGAAATCTGTCAGATAACTCACCCGGTTAGGCTAAGTGCCCATGATGTAGAAATGCTGCATATTTTTTCCGCTTCTCCCTGGCAGGAAAAATGCATGCGGATTTTACATGTCTTTTTCCCGCCAGGTAGAAGAGTTTGTCAAGCGTTTTTGCATGCATTTCTGCTTGCGGGTTATCAAGCGCTTTTAGCATCACTAGGAAAAGTGCTTGACAACTTGTTCACACTATATAAATCCATGCAACCGGCATGGATTTATATAGTGTGACCAAGAAATAGTAAAAAAAAAGAATAAGAATGGTAAAAAAAAAAAAAAAAAGATTATACTTACCTTCCGATGTCCTCCCAGTGTTTTCTCTTCTCCGTCCGGTGTATTGGGCGGCCTGCGGTGGTGTGAAAGACCTATGGTGACGTCACTGAGTCATGTGTCACTGAGTCAAGACGTCATGACAGGTCCTACACAACACCGCGACCCATACAGCAGACCAGACGGAGCGGAGAAAACACCGGGAAGACATCAGAAGGTGAGTATAATCTTTATTTTTTATTTTAAATTATTTTTTAACAGGTTTTATGGTACCCGGGTCTGGAGGAGAGTATCCTCTTCTCCAGACCTGGGTACCATCTGCACATAGAAGCGAATATTATCCGTGTGTACAAATGTACTGATACGGATAATATGCGTTTCAATGCAAGTCAATGGCGGCAATTACGCTGCGTGTCCGCAAAATTAATGGACATGCTGCGCATTTTTCTGCAATGATAATCCACAATGGAAATTTCCACAGCATGTGCAAAGCACATGCGGATTATCATTGGGGACTAAGGTGCACGTATTACCAAGCGTTTTTTAAGCATTTTCGCTGCGGAAATTCCGCGGCAAAAACGCTTGAAAAACGCATAGTGGGCACGCTGCCTTAGACCCTGCTTATAACTGGTTCCAACAGACCACTGTACCCTGGGGTCATCGGATGATCTTTCGGTACCAAAGCAACCAGGGCCGGCTCCAGGTTTTCGTGGGCCAAAGGCGAAAGAGTCTTAGTGGGCCGCTTTAAAACATACCACAATTCATGATGCATAGATAAGAAATCTAGGTATAGGACAATGCCAAAGATTTCAGATTACTTCTTACATTAGTGATATTTATTGTAAATTCTACAGTAGCTCCGAAACTGGCGAATCCTCGCAACGCACAGTGCGTGCCCTTGAAGGGATTCCACAGTTCTCATTTTAGACCGGACAGTATAGTCCTCCATACAGTATTATGGGCACCATATAGTCCTCCATACAATATAATGGACCCCATATATTGCTTCATTCAGTATAATGGGCCCCATATATTGTTCCACAGTGTAATTCCACAGAGCTCAATTATGACATCGGCAATTATGAACTTCTTGCCATAAAGTTAGCTCTGGATAATTGGAGGCATCTCCTTGAGGAAGCTAAGCACCCATTCCCAGTGCTTACTGACCATAAGAATCAGCTTTATTAGAGAATGCAAAGAGACTGAACTCGAGACAAGCCCGATGGGCCTTGTTTTTTACCAGATTCAATTTTTAGATCTCTTACCTCTCTGTGACCAAGAATGTTTGCTCAGATGCTCTCTTTTGGAGTCTTTGTAATAGTGAGTCAAAAATTACGGAACGTGATTTAATTCTTCCAATGGACATTGTAGTCTTTTCTGTCTATTTGGCTTGGGAGGTGGTTAAAGCTCAGGGGATGGCCCCATCTAGCACACCGCATGATAAATTATTTGTTCCAGTGTAGTTACTGTTGGGCTGACTCAGAGAGCGTCATTACTCGGGTACAGCGGGCCACTCGGGCATTAACCCCTTTACCCTCGAGAGTGGTTAAGGACCAGGCCAATTTTTACAGTTCTGACCACTGTCACTTTATGAGGTAATCACCCTGGAACACTTCAATGGATCCCCCTGATTCTGAGATTGTTTTTTCATGACATATTGTACTTCATGATAGTGGTAAAATTTTTTCAATATCACTTGCATTTATTTGTGAAACAAAAAAAAATTGGGCGAAAATTTTGAACATTTCGCAATTTTCAAACTTTGAATTTCCATGCCCTTAAATTAGAGAGATATGTCACACAAAATAGCTAATAAATAACATTTCCCACATGTCTACTTTATATCAGCACAATTTTGGAACCAAATTTTGTTTTCTTAGGGAGTTATAAGGGTTAAAAATTGACCAGCGATTTCTCATTTTTACAACATACAGTTAGGTCTATATATATTTGGACAGAGACAACATTTTTCTAATTTTGGTTCTAGACATTAACACAATTAATTTTAAACAAATCAATTCAGATGCAGTTGAAGTTCAGACTTTCAGCTTTCATTTGAGGGTATCCACATTTAAACTGGATGAAGGGTTTAGGAGTTTCAGCTCCTTAACATGTGCCGCCCTGTTTTTAAAGGGACCAAAAGTAATTCGACAGATTCAATAATTGTAAATAAAATGTTCATTTCTAGTACTTGGTTGAAAACTCTTTGTTGGCAATGACCGCCTGAAGTCTTGAACTCATGGACATCACCAGACGCTGTGTTTCCTCCTTTTTGATGCTCTGTCAGGCCTTCACTGAGGTGGTTTTTAGTTGCTGTTTGTTTGTGGTTCTCTCTGTCTGAAGTTTAGTCTAATAACAAGTGAAATGCATGCTCAATTGGGTTGAGATCAGGTGACTGACTTGGCCATTCAAGAATATTCCACTTCTTTGCTTTAATAAACTCCTGGTTTGCTTTGGCTTTATGTTTTGGGTCATTGTCCAAATCCAGTATGAAATGAAGACCAATCAGTTTGGCTGCATTTGGCTGGATCTGAGCACACAGTATGGCTCTGAATACATCAGAATTCATTCGGCTGCTTCTGTCCTGTGTCACATCATCAATAAACACTAGTGACCCAGTGCCACTGGCAGCCATGCATGCCCAAGCCATAACACTGCCTCCGCCGTGTTTTACAGATGATGTGGTATGCTTTGGATCATGCGCTGTACCACGCCTTCACCATACTTTTCTCTTTCCATCATTCTGGTAGAGGTTGATCTTGGTTTCATCTGTCCAAAGAATGTTCTTCCAGAACTGTACTGGCTTTTTTAGATGTTTTTTAGCAAAGTCCTGTCTAGCCTTTAAATTCTTGATGCTTATGAGTGGCTTGCACCATGCAGTGAACCCTCTGTATTTACTCTCATGCAGTCTTCTCTTTATGGTAGATTTGGATATTGATACGCCTACCTCCTGGAGAGTGTTGTTCACTTGGTTGGCTGTTGTGAAGGGGTCTCTCTTCACCATGGAGATTATTCTGCGATCATCCACCACTGTTGTCTTCCGTGGGTGCCCAGGTCTTTTTGCATTGATGAGTTCACCAGTGCTTTCTTTCTTTCTCAGGATGTACCAAACTGTAGATTTTGCCACTCCTAATATTGTAGCAATTTCTCGGATGGATTTTTTTCTGTTTTTGCAGCTTAAGGATGGCTTATTTCACCTGCATGGAGAGCTCCTTTGACCTCATGTTTACTTCACACCAAATCCTTCCAAATGCAAGCACTACACCTCAAATCAACTCCAGGCCTTTTATCTGCTTAATTGAGAATGACATAACGAAGGGATTGCCCACACCTGTCCATGAAATAGCCTTGGAGTCAATTGTCCAATTACTTTTGGTCCCTTTAAAAACAGGGTGGCACATGTTAAGGAGCTGAATCTCTTAAACCCTTCATCCAATTTTAATGTGGATACCCTCAAATGAAAGCTGAATGTCTGAACTTCAACTGCATCTGAATTGTTTTCTTTAAAATTCATTGTGGTAATGTCTAGAACCAAAATTCGAAAAATGTTGTCTCTGTCCAAATATATATGGACCTAACTGTAATTTACAAAAACATTTTTTTAAGGACCACATCACATTTGAAGTGACTTTGAGGGGCCTTTATGATAGAAAATACCCAAAAGTGACACCATTCTAAAAACTGCACCCCTCAAGGTGCTCAAAACCACATTCAAGAAGTTTATTAACTCTTCAGGTGCTTCACAGGAATTTTTGGAATGTGGAAAAAAAAATGAACATTTTTTTTTCACAAAATGTTACTTTAGACCCCAATTTTTTTATTTTCGCAAGGGTATCATTAAAAAATTAACCCCAAAGTTTGTTGTGCAATTCCTCCTGAGCATGCTAATATATCATATGTGAGGTAAAACCACTGTTTGGGCACACGGAAGGGTTCAGAAGGGAAGGAGCGTCATTTGACTATTTGAATGTAAAATTTGCTTAAATAATTAGCCAGTGCCATGTTGCGCTTGAAGAGCCCCTGATGTGCCTAAATAGGGGAAACCCCCCACAAGTGACATCATTTTGGAAACTTGACCCCTCAGGAAACTTATCTAGATGTGTGGTGAGCACCCTAAACCACCAGGTGCTTCACAGAAGTTTATAACATGGAGCCTTAAAAATAAAATGTTCACATTTTTCCAACAAAAATGTATTTGAGCTTACAATTTTGCATTTTCATAAGGGTAACAGGAGAAATTGCACCATGCAGTTTGTTGTGCAATTCCTCCTGAGCATGCTGATGCCCAATATGTGAGGGAAAACCACTGTTTGGGTGCACGGCAGGGTTCGGAAGGGAAGGAGCGCCATTTGACTTTTTGAATGTAAAATTTGCTTGAATAATTAGCGGACGCCATGTTGCGTTTGGGGAGCCCTGATGTGCCTAAACAGTGGAAACCCCCCACAAATGACTCAATTTTGGAAACTACACAGGATTTTATCAAGGGGTATAGTGAACATTTTGAACCACAGGTACGACACAGAATTTGATAACATTAGGTCATCATATTGAATAAGTTGTCATTAGTCTTGAGTGCATGTGCTTGCTACTTGAGTTTGCATCGGGTACTCGGGTATGCACTAAGTATCGAGGGTGCTCAAGTGACATGCTCGAGTCCCCGCCCGCATGTTTCATGGTTATTAGACACCCAAAAAAAAACTTGTGGGGATCGCTCGTGCATGGCAGGAAATCCCCACAAGGTTTTTTTGGCTGTATAATAGCTCCAAAACATAAGGTGGAGACTCGAGCATGTCACTCGAGCACCCGCTATACTTGGTGCATACCCGAGCACCCAATGCAAACTCAAGTAACGAGCACTTGCACTCAACACTAGTTGCCATATCGTCGTAATTTTTTTTCTTTACTTCTGAAAAAATCCCAACCCCAACACAAACCTAACCCCAACCCTAAAACCACCCTAATACAACCCCAACCCCAACCTTAGCCCAACACTAACCCTAGCCCAAGCCTAACCCTAGCTCAACCCTAACCCCAGCCCAACCCTAACCCTAGCCCCACCCTAACCCTAGCTCAACCCTAACCCTAACCTAACCCTAGCACAACCCTAACCCTAGCCAAACCTTAACCTTAGGCCAACCCTAACCCTAACCCTAGCCCAACCCTAACCCTAGAGTTTATTTTTTATGTCTTTCCTCATGCGGAATCAGTGATTAGATAACTTTATTCTTCGGGTCTGTGCAATACCAGATTCATATTAGGTTTTATGATTGGCAGCTGTCACACACTAAAGAAACCCTTTTTTTTGCAAAGATTAGTTTTTGCATCGCCATATTTTGAGAGCTATAATTTTTCCATATTTCAGCCGACAGAGTCATGTGATGGCTTGTTTTTTGCAGGACAAGTTGATGTTTTTATTGGTACCATTTTTGGGCACCTGACATTTTTTGATCGCTTTCTATTCCGATTTTTGGGAGGCAGAATAAACAAAAATCAACAATTCAGGAATTGTTTTTTTTGTTTTTTTTTTATGCCGTTCAACGTGTGGTAAAATTGATAAGGCAGCTTTATTCATCGGGTCAATACGTTTACAGCGGTACCACATTTATATTTTTTTTATGCTTTGGCATTTTACACAATAAAAACTATAGAAAAAAGAATTGTTTTTGCATTGCTTTATTCTGAGAGATATAACTTTTTTATTTTTCAGCCGTTGGAGCTATATGGTGGCTTGTTTATTGTGGGACAAGATGACGTTTTCAGCGCTACCACTTCTTTTTGCATTCGCCTTTTTGATCGCATTTTATTAAATTTTTTGTTAGGCGGTATGATGACAAAGCATCGTTTTTTGCTTTTTTTTTTTTTTTCACTAAAGCGGTTAACTAGTGGGACAGTTTTATAGGTCAAGTCATTCTGGACATGGCGATGCCAAATATGTACTTTTTTTGGTTTATTTTTTTCCATAAGATTATTTATTTATGGGTACAATACAGTTATATGAAAAAGATTGGGCACCCCTATTAATCTTAAGCTTAATGTTTTAGAAAAATTGGTGTTTTTGCAACAGCTATTTCAGTTTGATATATGTAATAACTGTTGGACACAGTAATGTTTCTGCCTTGAAATTAGGTTTATTGTACTAACAGAAAATGTGCAATCTGCATTCAAACAAAATTTGACAGGTGCATAAGTATGGGCACCTCACCAGAAAAGTGACATTAATATTTAGTAGATCCTCCTTTTGCAAAAATAACAGCCTCTAGTCGCTTCCTGTAGCTTTTAATGATTTCCTGGATCCTGGATGAAGGTATTTTTGACCATTCCTCTTTACAAAACAATTCCAGTTCAGTTAAGTTTGATGGTCACCGAGCATGGACAGCCCTCTTCAAATGATCCCACAGATGTTCAATGATATTCAGGTCTGGGGACTGGGATGGCCATTCCAGAACATTGTAATTGTTCCTCTGCATGAATGCCTGAGTAGATTTGGAGCGGTGTTTTGGATCATTGTCTTGCTGAAAGATCCATCCCCTGCGTAACTTCAACTTTATCACTGATTCTTGAACATTATTGTCAAGAATCTTCTGATACTGAGTGGAATCTATGCATCCCTCAACTTTAACAAGATTCCCGGTGCCGGCATGGGCCACACAGCCCCAAAGCATGATGGAACCTCCACCAAATTTTACTGTGGGTAGCAAGTGTTTTTCTTGGAATGCTGTGTTTTTTTGCCGCCATGCATAATGCCTTTTTGTATGACCAAACAACTCAATCTTGGTTTCATCAGTCCACAGGACCTTCTTCCAAAAAGAAATTGGCTTCTCCAAATGTGCTTTTGCATACCTCAGCCGACTCTGTTTGTGGCGTGCTTTCAGAAACGGCTTCTTTCGCATCACTCTCCCGTACAGCTTCTCCTTGTGCAAAGTGCGTTGCATAGTTGACCGATGCACAGTGACACCATCTGCAGCAAGTTGATGCTGCAGCTCTCTGGAGGTGGTCTGAGGATTGTCCTTGACTGATCTCACCATTCTTCTTCTCTGCCTTTCTGATGTTTTTCTTGGCCTGCCACTTCTGGCCTTAACAAGAACTGTCCCTGTGTTCTTCCATTTCCTTACTATGTTCCTCACAGTGGAAACTGACAGGTTAAATGGCTGAGACAGCTTTTTGTATCCTTCCCCTGAACAACTATGTTGCATAATCTTTGTTTTCAGATCATTTGACAGTTGTTTTGTGGAGCCCATGATGCCACTCTTCAGAGGAGATTCAAACAGGAGAACAACTTGCAAGTGGCCACTTTAAGTAGCTTTTCTCATGATTGCATACACCTGGCTATGAAGTTCAAAGCTCAATGAGGTTACAAAACCCAAAAAAGTGCTTTAGTAAGTCAGTAAAAAGTAGGTAGGAGTATTTAAAACAAGAAAATGATAAGGGTGCCCATACTTAAGCACCTGTCAAATTTTGTTTGAATGCAGATTGCACATTTTCTGTTAGTACAATAAACCTCATTTCAAGGCAGAAACATTACTGTGTCCAACAGTTATTACATATATCAAACTGAAATAGCTGTTGCAAAAACACCAATTTTTATAAAACATTAAGCTTAAGATTAATAGGGGTGCCCAAACTTTCTCATATAACTGTATATTTTTAGTTTTTTTTTTATTAATTTATTCATTTTTTTTTAATATTTTTACATTTTTTTTCACTTTCTGACATTTTTATTACTTTTACACATTGTCCCACTATGGGACTTTCACTTTTTGCAGCCTGATAGGCTGTATAGCACAGGAATGCAGCACCATCCCTGTGCTATGCAACCTGTCAGTGCTGAACAGGGAGAAGTAACTTTGGTCGCGCACTGCGCATGACCAAAGTGACTTCCTGCCTCCTGGTGACCCGGATTTTGTCACTATGACAACATCCGGGAGCATACTCCGACACCACTGGACACCGGAGAGGAGGTAAGTATCGCGCTTACACACGGTGACTCAGTGGTTAGAACTGCAGCTTTGAAGTGCTGGGATTTTGGGTTCAAATCTCACAAAGGACAACATCTGCAAGGAGTTTGTATATTCTCCCTGTGTTTGCATGGGTTTCCTCTGGGTTCTCCAATTTCCTCCCACACTCCAAAGATATGGGAATCCAAGGACATAGGGAATCTAGATTGTGAGCCCCAATGGGGACATTTCTGATAATGTCTGTAAAGTGCTGTAGTGCTATATATAGCTGTGGTATGTGGATATACGAGCTGTGGTGCTATATAGGTAAGTAAAATAAATACAGTAAATAAATCAGGGAGAAGATCCTGCAGTCATTCTCACAGCCCCTGCCCCATACTTGAAACAAATCGTCAGCAGTGACTCTTTTTTCAGGGGCTTGTCTGTCCTCAGTGTCTCCCTCAGTGCCCTGTGCAATGAGCGCGGTGTCTGGTTTGCTGTCTGCTTAGCTGAATAGTAATAAGCCAGAAGCAGAGCGGTGTCACTTTACCCAGCATGCAGGAGGACTAGCGCCTCCCCACAGGTGATGTCACTGGTCTCTGCCGGGTATAGTAACACCGCTCTGCTGTCGTCCTGAAACGAGGGTCACTAACACTTTTGTTTAGGAGAGGTGGTAGTGGCTGTGACATTGACTGCAGCCTCTGCCCCTGATGATGCTTTGAGTATCCCAGCATGCACTGGTGATGCTCAAACGAATTGTCATCATACTGGAAGCAGAGGAAAAAGCACAAAAGTAGTTAGATAGTGTAGTTAGGGAACAGTTGGGAATTTTTAAAGCAAGTATGTTAGAAAATAGCTTAGATTATGGCACTAAATAGATAGGGAAAATGCTTTACCTTTGGCTCACCCCTTTAACCACTTCGTGCCAGAGCCTGTTTTTGCCTTTGTGACCAGGCCAATTTTTTCAATTCTGACCACTGTCACTTTATGAAGTAATTACTCTGGAACGCTTCAACGGATTCCCCTGATTCTGAGAATGTTTTTTCATGACATATTGTACTTCATGACAGTGGTAAAATTTCTTTGATATCACTTGCACTTATTTGTGAAAAAGTCAGAAATTTGGCGAAAATTTTGCAATTTTCAAACTTTGAATTTTCATGCCCTTAAATCAGAGCGATATGTCACACAAAATAGTTAATAAATAACATTTCCCACATGTTTACTTTACATCAGCACAATTTTGGAACCAAATTTTTTTTTGCTAGAAAGATATAAGGGTTAAAAGTTGACAAGAGATTTCTAATTTTTCCAACAAAATTTACAAAAACATTTTTTTAGGGACCACATTTTATTTGAAGTGACTTTGAGGGGCCTTTATGACAGAAAATACCCAAAAGTGACACCATTCTAAAAACTTCACCCCTCAAGGTGCTCAAAAACACATTCAAGAAGTTTATTAACCCTTCAGGTGTTTCACAGGAATTTTTGGAATATGGAAGAAAACAATGAACATTTAACTTTTTTTCACAAAAATGTTACTTTAGACCCAATTGTTTTATTTTGACAAGAGTAACAGAAAAAAATGGACTACACAATTTGTAGTACAATTTCTCATGAGCGCGCTGATACCCCATATGTGAGGGAAAACCACTGTTTGGGCGCACTGCAGGGTTCAGAAGGGAAAGAGCGCCATTAGACTTTTTGAATGTAAAATTTGTTTGAATAATTAGCGGACGCCATGTTGCGTTTGGAGAGCTCCTGATGTGCCTAAACAGTGGAAAACCCCCACAAGTGACACCATTTTGGAAACTAGACCCCTTAGGGAACTTATCTAGATGTGTGGTGAGCACCTTGCACCCCCAGGTGCTTCACAGAAGTTTATAATATTGAGCCGTAAAAATAAAATTTTCACATTTTTCCCACAAAAAATGTTTTTCATCCCCTAAGTTTGCATTATCATAAGGGTAACCGGAGAAATTGCACCATGAAATTTGTTGTGCAATTTCTCACCACAAGGAATGTTCCGTCTGAATCACGTATTTCAGAGATTTACACGGAAACTCTGGTGTAAGTGCTCAGCGCAGAGCCATACTGCGATCTTTGGGAGACATAATAAACAAATCAGTATCAGGTGAAGAATTGGTTTTATTTATTTTATTTATTTTTTACGCTGTTCCTCGTGTAGTATAGCTGATAAGATTACTTTATTCTTCAGATCGGTGCGATTACAGCGATACCAGATTTATATCGGGTTTTTATGAATGACAGCTGTCACACACTAAAAGACGCTTTTGTTTTGCAAAATCTAGTTTTTGCATCGCCATATTTTGAGAGCTATAATTTTTCCATATTTCGGCCAACAGAGTCAAGCAAGGGCTTGTTTTTTGCGAGACGAGTTGTCATTTTTATTGGTACCATTTTTGGGTACGTGACATTTTTTGTTCGCTTTCTATTCCGTTTTTTTGGAGGTAAAATGAACAAAAAACAACAATTCAGGAATTGTTTTTTGAGGTTTTTTTATGCCGTTTTGCGTGTGGTAAAAGTGATAAGTCAGCGTTATTCTTCGGGTCAGTACGTTTACAGCGATACTACACTAACCGTATATTTTTTTTTTTATGTTTTGGCGCTTTTACACAAAACAATTTTATAGAAAAAATATTTTTTTTATATCGCTTTATTCTTAGAGCTATAACTTTTTTATTTTTCGGCTGATGGAGTTGTATGGCGGCTTTTTTTTTGTGGAACAAAATGACCTTTTCAGCGGTACCATTTTTATTTCCATTTTGCTTTTTGATCACATTTTATTCCACTTTTTGTTTGGCGATATGATGAAAAAGCATAGTTTTTTGCTCCGTTTTTTATTTATTTTTTTTACGGTGTGCACAGAAGGAGTTAATTAGTGCGACAGTTTTATAGATTGGGTTGTTTTGGACACGGCAATACCAAATATGTGTACTTTTTTTGTTTTTGCATAAATATACGGATTTATTGGTTTAATATTTTATTTATTTATTTTTATTTATTTTGTGATTTTTTTTTAACAGTTTGAAAACATTTTTTAGACTTTTTTTGACATTTTTACTTAGTCCTGTATGGGACATTAATTTTTATTTTTCTAATCACTGTTCTCATGCAATGCAATAGACATGTATTGCATTGCATGAGAGCTCTGCTGACAGTTTTACACTGTCTGTGTCTCCTGCTAGACTTCAGCTGCAGGCTGAGCCTAGCAGGACACCATACATGGCAGACCCTGAGGCAATAATGTGACCTCCGGCTGCCATGACAACGGCAGGTCCTGTCAGACATCAGGGGGCCGTCGGAGAGGTAAGTGGACGACCCCTTCTCCTCTCACTATCTTCTAAATGCCGTGATCATTATAGATCACGGCATATAGAAGATAGCAAAGGGTTAACATCATTGAGACCTGGTTCAATCAGGTCCCGATGATGTCCCCTGTCAGAGCTGTCGCTCTGACCCGACCCCGTAGCATTTGCAGGACCTTGGGGGTCCTGAGGGCTGCGGGACCACCGACTGTTTATAAACGTCGGCGCTGCACAGAGCCCAGCAAGAGCCGACGTTTATGTACAGTGGGCGGTCGGGAAGCGGTTAATTTTAAAACTAAGCACATGACTACTCATGTGATTTTAAACATTACAGTGAAGTGTCAAGAGCGTCTCTTCCTGCTTCTCACAATGAAGTAGGGGCTGTAGTTTTTCACTGAACATTGAGAGAATCAAGAAGAGAAGCTACTTGGCATGTCACTGGGTATGCAAATCACTTAAGCTGTGTATGGGAGGAGGTGCCACCTTGAATTTTTGCCCTGGTTGCAGGAAAACCTAGATTTGGCTGTGCACGTAACAAAATGACTGGCACCTTTCAGAAGTTTTATTATAATGGTGAAATGATAATATGGGAGCATGAATGATAAGTATTTGAGTGGATGCTCCTTATTATTTAGTTCTTATGCAGGACCCTGCACGTTAAGGTGACTTTTCTACATCCTGAGGTGAACTAGCATTTTACCCTACTTTAATATTTTATTCAATGATAATTCTCATCTCACCAGATACGTAAAATAGTTTGTTTGCCTATTTTGTAAGAGAAACAATTTGTTTTAATGGGGTTTTCTTATGTAGTAATCCTACTTGAACTCTTCTTTATGAATCAGAGCAGATAACCGCTATTCATCGCTACTAGTGTTGAGCAAGTATGTTCTATTAACCCTTTCGCCGAGTATGATCTGGCCGAGCTACGAGTATTTACAGCTGCTCGGTGATATGGTTGAATCGCTCCCGTGTGCATGATTTGCAACTGTTTGACAGCTTTATTACATGTGAGGAATGTCTATTTCTTACACATTGCTCACATGTAATAAAGCTGTCAAACAGTTGCAAATCATGCACACGGGAGCGATTCAACCATATCACCGAGCAGCTGTAAATACTCGGAGCTCGCCCGAGCATACTCGGAACAGAACATACTCGCTCAACACTAATCGCTACAAAATACTACAATGTTTGGCTGGTGTCAGGTTCCCCCAGAAAAAAATATTTGGGGGATTTAGGAGTCTGTGTTTAGATGACCACTTCAGCCAATATTGCTATTTACTTATTTAATCCTAATGGCCAGTAATTTGTGAAATATTTGTCGGATATTTAGTCAGTGGTTTATAAATAATGAGTTTTTCATTAATCTCTGATGAATATCATGAAATATTACATAGATAATAATGTCCACTACAACTTCTTACAGAGATCAAATCCCAGCTACATTGAATATTGCAATTATTAATAAAATATGTCTATGGGGAACTTTGGTTGCTCATTAACAAATATGCAAGGAAGGGTATAGAGCACAAATTTAAGAGATCAGAAAAATGAATGCACAATAATTGAAAAACATTCAATTGATTTTTACATCTGCATCCTTTTCTTCCATATCTTTGCTGTCTCTGAGAAGTATTATTACCGTATTTTTCGTACTATAAGACGCACCGGACCATAAGACGCACATAGGTTTTAGAGGAGGAAAATAATAAAAGAAAAATTAAGCAAAAAATGTGTTCATGATGCACTTTTAAGGGGGAGGGGGTCTTCTGCTGACACTGGTATAGGGGTAATATCACCCAATTCTGACAATATCCCCTATCCTGGTATATATGCCCACCCTCCTTTTATACGTGGTCCCTATCCCCATCCTGGTATGCCTGGCATCCCTCCATCCTGGTATGCATGGAACCCCTGCATCCTGGTATGCATGGCACCCCTCATCCCTATCCTGGTATGCATGGCACCCCTCATCCCTATCCTGGCATGCATGGCACCCCTCATCCCTATCCTGGTATGCATGGCACCCCTCATCCCTATCCTGGTATGCATGGCACCCCTCATCCCTGTCCTGGTATGCATGGCACCCCTCATCCCTGTCCTGGTATGCATGGCACCCCTCATCCCTGTCCTGGTATGCATGGCACCCCTCATCCCTGTCCTGGTATGCATGGCACCCCTCATCCTTGTCCTGGTATGCATGGCACCCCTCATCTCTGTCCTGGTATGCATGGAACCCCTCATCCCCGTCCTGGTATGCATGTCACCCCTAATCCCCATCCTGGTATGCATGGCACCCCTCATCCCTATCCTAGTTTGCATGGCACCCCTCATCCCTATCCTAGTTTGCATGGCACCCCTCATCCTTATCCTGGTATGTATGGCCCCCTCATCCTTACCCTGGTATGTATGGACCCCTCATCCTTACCCTGGTATGTATGGACCCCTCATCCTTACCCTGGTATGTATGGCCCCCTCATCCTTATCCTAGTATGCATGGTCCCCCTAATCCCCATCAGGCTGCACATAAAAAAAAATAAACACTCATACTCACCTTTCTTCTCTCTCCTCCAACGCTGCATCCTGTCTGCCCGCACTGATCTCTCCATGTGAGCCACGCATGATGTCACTGCCATGTGCGGCTCACAAGGAGAGATCAGCTAACGCAAGTCACAGCTCCCCACGCCGGGACTGTGTGCGCGGGGAGCAGTGACTTCACTCTCCTTCATAGCCAGCACACAGTGTAGCCGCTCTGCGGCTGCTGCTGCTGCCGGGCTATTTCGTGTGGCCGCTTATTAAAAGGCATGAATATTCACCCCCTCCCCACACCGATGGGCGTGGAGAGAGGTTGAATATTCATGCCTTTGAACAGCAGGCACAGGCGATTCCGGTATCAGCAGGAGCCGCAGCGTGGCTACACTGTGTGCTGCTATTAATGAGCATGAAAATTCAGTGCTCCCCACATCCCATGGGCGTGGGGAGCACTGAATATTCATTTTCTTTAGCAGCGGGGACAGTGTAGGCTGCAGCAGGCGGCTGCTGCCTCCTGTGCCCCGCTTCTCCACCGCTACCATTCCCCCCACACCCCACATATATATACACCCCCCCCCCAACATTCGGACTATAAGACGCACCCCCCATTTTCCTCCAAAATTTTGGAGGAAAAAAGTGCGTCTTATAGTCTGAAAAATACGGTAGTCTGTTCTTTCTCTTTGCATTTTGCTCTCTTCCATTTTTTTTCATACTTCCATTTCTTCCACTTTCTTTGATTTTCAGTGAATATAAAGTACATCAGAAGTTTCTACATATTTTTGTACATTTGATGTTCTGTTTTCTAGTGTAAATTTATTAAGAGTTGTACTGTGGATGTTTTTCATCATAAGTGGAAATATACAGATTTCACCTGCATTTGCACTTTAGTGTAAGAGATCTAAAAGATATAAATCAGTGATTTACAATCTTTTCTGGTCTAAGACCTCAGATTTGGCCAATCCAAAGGTTCGCAAAGAAACTTTAATAAACGTCTGCGATTCTGATAGTGTATTTATATGTATATGTCATAAATATTTGATAGGTTCCATTTTCAATTCTCCAATCTATTGGGATAATGAAGTTCTTTTCTCCCCTTGTTTACAACAGAAGAATGGCTATTCCATTCATGCCCATACAAGCTTCTCCGCCCATGCATGCACTTTGTTCTCTCCATGGTAGTTCACAGTATGAGAGTTGCTCAAATGGCCAAGTGTTTTACTGCTTCTATGAAAACTACAATAAATGTCTATCCATGATTGCAGTTCAATTACTCTTTACAAGAGTGACAAACAGGAGTGAGAGACCCTTACTCTACTAATGTATGCAGATCCCATTGAAAGTCATATAATTAGGGATGAGTGAGCATGCTCGTTTAACCCTTTCACCTAGCACGCTCAGTTCTTCCCAAGTATCCTCGGCGTGCTTCTATATTATGTTTCAGGACCTGCGTCTGCATGATTTATGGCTGTTACACATCCTAAACACATTCCGGGATTGCCTGTTTGTTAGGAAATCCTCACTAGTTTTTAGGCTGTGTAACAGCCATAAATCATGCAGACACAAGGACTGAAACAATATATGAGCACGCCGAAGATACTAGGGAAGCACCCGAGTGTGCTCGGTGAAAGGGTTAAGAGAGCACGCTCGCTAATCACTACATATAATGCATCAAGGATGCTTTACTCTCTCTACTCTCACCTTCATTCCACTTTTTTTTTAACATGGAAGCTATATGTCAGCAGAGAATAAATTGACAAACATGTCTGTGAGCTAATGGTCTGGGGTCTCACAGAATTGAGCCTCAAATCAATGCATCCCAAGGCCACCAGCTATGCACCTCTGATTTATATTTAGCTTTTTCTAATACTCCCATGAATAAACCCCCAAAACTAAAGCATTTTAATTTGACAGACATAATCGGGATTAGCTTTTAAACCCCATATGTCCTATTTGAGATATGGACAGCTACACCGAACATTCCCCTATTAGCCAGAGTGTAAATAAGCTAACAATCAGAGTCTCTAGCTTATGTTCAGAAACCAGTTGCAGATGGTAGAGCCAACTTAACTTGAAAATTAGTTGTCTTACTTAGAAAATGATTTTTTTTATAAAAAAAAACCAAATGTGATATTTGATAAGCTGGTTGAGTATTAGCATATTTCTTGATATTGGTTTTGTAGATTTCTATTATTGCTATTATTTATTATTTCTATTATTTTGTTGATTTCTAATATCGCTAAGCTGAAATTACATTTACAATAATTTACTTTTGTTCCCAAAATCTTACAAATACTTACTTTTACTCTTAAGCTATTTTAATCTGCATTCTGAGGCCCCATTAGCATTTTCATCACTTTTGAAGGCAAGAATATTGTTATACTACAGTATGCTTGCTGTTAAAGCAATGGGATCCAAAAAAAAGGAGCCAAAATATTCTCCTTTCAATTCCCTAGTCTCTGTTTGTTTGTCTTGAATT
This sequence comes from Phyllobates terribilis, assembly GCF_046119375.1. Lineage (NCBI taxonomy): Eukaryota > Metazoa > Chordata > Amphibia > Anura > Dendrobatidae > Phyllobates > Phyllobates terribilis. The sequence goes on from NW_027362773.1 coordinate 52,441,950, forward strand.
TAAATCTCCAGGTTCTGATCGTTGTGCTTATTAAAGCACTTATTAAAAGGTAACTGCAACGTATTGTGATCTTCACTGGGATCGTCATCATGTATTCTGATGAAACTCTCAATGAAGATCGAAATGTCTTGTACAGTATGTACTGTATCATCATAGATGTCTTGTTTGCACGAAGTTCGGAACTTGGAGATTTACTGTATATTTGCAAAATATCAGCAGAATTATGGGAATCGAAAATAGAATATTTGTAGCCTTTTCTTCTGATCTGTATATCATCTTTTGAATATATCAAATGTTCCTACTTCGGGATTCTTCATCCAGCTGCAACAGCATGGTGACAACATTGACTATTACAGCTCCAAGCTCACAATGAAGGTGTTCTAATTTATTGCACAATTTTACCAGATTTTGTTTGCTCCTTTCTTGAGGCGATATCAAGAAAGATGTGTGTAAAACCTTTGAGGTCTCTTATGACTGTATCCTACTTCTTTCAAGCTGTTTAACAGAAACGTAGCTTTAGTAATGTCAAAGTGACCTTACCATAGAAAAGGATGGCAATTGATTAGTAAAAACAGCCCATTTAAGGGCACTGACAGACTTTTCAAGTTTTTAAAAATTAAAAATGGTACAAAAATAATTCCTCGTAGTCATTTTGTGACCAAGCTGTTCTTTGCAGAACACTGACTCAAACTGACAGACTATCTGTCAGAGGTAACATCATCCTACTGCAACTCAGACGAGTGATGTGCTATATGGACTCAATCTCCAATAAAATGCTTGCTAGAAGCTATGGAGGCCAATTATGACCTGTGTTTGGTATTTTTACTGCTCAAACAACTTGTGTAAGTGGTGGTGGAGCATTTGCTGCTGCAAGTAGCTCTCACATTCTTACAATACTGTTTTCCTTTCTTCTTTGGTTCCATTGTCATTTTTTTTACCATACATTTTGTGTAACACTGTAATTAACTTTTGACAATCTTTTTGACCTCAATTACTCAACTCTTTCCAAACATGACTTAATAAGAAACACTAGGTAAGTACACATCCAGAAAGCAAGTGCCTACAACAGGGCACAGCAACAGGGCACTTTATGGGTGTGGTCTGCATATTATCTCTGACTGAAACTGATTTTTTTTTTCCTGAAAAAAATATTGTGCTGGCTTACTGATGCTTTACAGTGTGCTAAGGCTAAAAAAATACTGTGATTATAACACCACAACCTTAGAACATGTTGTGAGGTGGTTGCTGGACCTGAAGTTGGGTCAGAGTCATTGGTGGATTCTGTGGTCTCCCATGCTGGTCCAGCCAGGGGAGATGCTGCTTAGCATTGCCATCGGTCCCAATGCCTAGCCAGTGCACGAGATGAACAGGCTGTCCCTTGGGTCTTTGTCCCTAGTAGTGTTAAGCATAAGTTGCGGAGGGGAACAGGGGTGCTACAGTATAAGTCCAGGATGCACTGCACTGAGCATGCCCGTGACATGGCTGACCGTGATTGGTGGTTTGGTATCAGCTGATCCAGTAACCTGGCACCGCCTGATTGGTCGCGGATGATGTCATCAGTAGTGCGACCAATAATGTGACGGTGTGCATGGCTTAGTCTTTAAATAGCTTGCCCACAAGCATGGCGGTGCGCTCTGATCAATGCGTTTAGGCTGTGTTCCTGTGTGGACGCTTGACTGTTTGGCTCCACGTTTTCTCTAGCTGCTCTCTCTTTGACCTGCCGATGCCAGAGTTCGCTCAGCTGATTAGCACAGGTCGCTTAGGCAGGTTTAGCGACACTTAGGCAGGTTTAGCGTGGCTTAGGCAGACTTAGATTGGGGGTGGCAGGTAGTTCCTGTTTGGTAGTCTGGCTCCGGCAAGGAGTTTGCTATATACCTCGAGCAGACTACGGGCTCCGTATCCCTGGCACCGCCTGTTAGCCACATAGAGAGTTACTCCGCAGTCCGGTCCCACACCGGCTGGAGCACGTACATGCCGGCATGAGTCACACACACTTCCTAGCACCTGCTGCGTAGCCTCTGTGCAGTTAACAGGGCTACGATTATTTGTGGCACATCTCTCGTGCAGTTAAAGGAGATAGTGCGAATCCCTTTTTCCGTCCAGGTGTGTTGTAATACTGGAGGGATTTAAACTTTAAGTTGGTTGTCTTACACTCTTACCCGGCGGGTGTTCGGCCGCAGTCTTCGTTGCTGCATCGCGGACCCCGGGGTTCGGTTGCATATAATTTTAATTAAGTTGTTGCAACCGTCCCCTTAACACATGGTTTCAAAGGTTTAAGAATATACATATGCTATAAGTACATTAAAATATTTATTTTATTTGAAAAAAAAAATTAAAATATGAATCATAAAAAAGCAGGGAAAACCTGAACTATCACACTCAATGTGGAACAATCTATAGAACAATATGCGTGATTTTGGTTATATTTGAATATAGAATATTGTAACTAGGTGTGGCACCCAGCTGCGCTTGGTACCACAGATCCTAGAAGGGTGCATTAATTGAATCCTCCACAAGAGGCCCCCATAAACATTCATACATCTCCACCTTCCACCTCAGACCATCAGAGGGAGCCCTTGCAGTAGAGAAGCCTGAGTGAGGTTAGTATGCAATGGAGCTCAGTCTAGTATAGAGAACTCAGTTGTAGCTCAGTTAGAGCTTAAGGTGTGCCGACGCCATAAGAGCGGTGAAGAGCGGCAAGCTGCCGTTAGTGTGAGTAGCCTAGTGAGGGACCGAGCGTGGCCGAAGGCGAGTGGAAAGTGAGTAGCAGTGGGGGCAGAGGAGCTTACCCAGCTCACCCTGAAACATATACTGGACACCGGGTCCGAGCTTACCGGGATCTCTACGACCCAGTAAGGCATAACCGGAATCCCTGGAGAACTACAGGTCCCAGGTCCACCAGAGAGCTGATACGTAACAGAGCCAGGAGACACATAGGCCCCGTAAACTGAGAGCATGCACTCCAAGACAAGGCCCTACCACAACGTCAGCCGGTGCAGGACAGGGATAAAGTTAGGCCTAGCTTCAGGCTGGTCAGAAACTTACTACGCAGAGGCAAGAAACAGGAGGCCCTACACCCGCTCATTCTGGAGAATCCTGATATGCACCCTTCACCCTACAGTGCTCCGGGATGTGCCTGAACTACCACCAGTAAAAGGTACTGAAGTAACTACCGTGTCCAACCCCATTCTTGCTCTGACCCGGCTGGGTCTTGCCTGTCCTGCATCCCCCTCTCCGTACGCTGCCCTGAGGTCTAGCTCCACCTGTGAGGAGCTATACCATCGAGCTGCTTTATCACCGGCCTCAGTGGACTGCCGCAGCGCTGGTGATTCTCACCAGAAACCACAGGTGGCGTCACGAACTTCCATAAAATTAACAAACAATCCCCTTTTAAAAGCTGACCCCAGGGTACGGGCCCGGGAGCCGACCACCGCGACATCCCCAAGGCCAGGCAAAGGCCCGGGTACCGAGTCATCCCCATCCCCCTGGGCTTGTGACTAGGTATACAAATCAATTGCAAAGGCAAAAAATATATGAAGTATCCAAAAAAGTGCAATGCAAACAGGTATAATGCAAAGTGCTTAATATAATTATAGGGATGTGACTCGCCCCCTGGGCCTGCGTTGTGCGTGCACGTGTGTGCGGGGAATACCCAGAGCCGGATAGCTGGGGGTTGTAGTCTCTGTGGCGATGACCCGGCCCGTGCCCAGGGTGGTCAATTCAGTGGCAGTCTATTTGTAAGCTTTTGAGTTAATTGTCCGACTACGTCACCCGTGGATTGCGGCCAGTGTGGACCGCCGCTGCAAGGCAGACCGCTGGGGCTGATGGGGTATGCAGCTGAGGTGGTGTGACTCCCCACGGGAGGAGTGCAGCCCCAGGGCAGGGTAGTGAAGGATGGGAGTGATGGTGCGGGCGTCCCAGTACTAATAGTGCCAACGCGGTGAGAAAGCACAGAGATAAGGTGTTGTAGTTCAAATGCTTTACTCACAGTTCTCATCCAGGTCACTTGTGCGCAGGTAGGACCGCCCGAGCCGTGCTGCGTCCACCAGGCAAGGGGCTCGGTCAACCCCAAGGTAATTCCGGAGTGTGGCCCTGGACTCCCTTCTATTCCTTTCTCTGGCCGTGCCCCACCAGTGACACTACTTTTGTCCAGCTGCCTCGGGCCTTCTCCTGGGAGGGCTTCGTGCTCGCTGCCCTGACCCTATGTGGTATGCCTTTCTAGTAGGTGTAGTGAGGGGTCGCACCAAGATATGATGGCGACCGCCGGTCCTTGGCTGAGGATTAGTCGCCTCCACCAACTTAGGATCCGGTACCCTTTTCTGCCAACCCATCACCCGCAATCTCCTGGGCCTTTGGGGTTCCTTCTGCCTTCGTGTCTCTGGGCCTCTCTTGGTGTTCTGTTTCTTTCTTTCTTTCCTTTCTGTTCCTTGCTGTTACTGTCCTTCTCCTCTGGCTCTGGCCTTCACTCTAGGCCTGCCTCGTGGAGCTGGGCCCTGGCTGAGCCACAGCTCTCTGTCAGCCCTCTCTGGCAGAGCTCCTCTCCTCTTCTCCTCCTCTGACTGTCTTGTCTCTACTTCTAAGATGGTGCCCACCTTATATACCTCCCTCTCTGTGTATGAGCCCAGGTGACTTGCAACCAATGGGCTCCTCCCTATGCCCAGAAACCCTCCCCTCCTGCTCCTACATCACTGGGTGTGCTTCCCCCTCCCCACTCCAGCCAGGGACAGATGCTGTCGTGCCTGCACCGTTGAGCTGTCCCCCGGAAATGGGGTGTGTGTGATGCATGCAGTCTACCGAACCTTGGTCCACACTCCCTCCTTACCCGGGAGTGGGATATAACACCTCTGGCTGAGGTGCAATACCCCTGTAGCGGCCGAACCCTCGCGGCGCTACAGATGTTACTGCTGTCTGAATAGCAAATGTTGTAATCAGATGTAAGTCAAGTACAAAGTCTAGGGGATATCGAATAAGGTGCAATACAAACCAGCATAGTGCAAAGTGCTTAGTGCAATCATAGGAATGTTCCCTGTGTGAATTTGCATTTCAATCATAAAAGCTTTACATATAGCAAAAAATCACATGGGCTTACAATTAGTCATCATTAATCCTTTCATCATTAGCCTATTATAAAGGCTGTAAGTATGATACAAGAACTATGTACAGGGCAAAAAGAATACTCAAATAAATGGGCTGTGAATACTACTAAAATAAAAGTTTTAGTTCTAAGTTCAGTTATCATTCAATTCAGCCTTAAAAATATTGACATGAAATACAGAGTAGGAAGCTTTTTAAATTATTCAGCGTTCTTGGACAAAGATATAATGCCCATGGAACTGAAACAGTGATCGATACTGTGCCACGGGCCCTGGTAATATACAACAAATGTGCTCTGAATTTAAAATGTTTTTCTTAAGACAAAAAAATATATATCTTCTGTGTGATAGTGTTAGGCAACAGACATTGTTTGCTTCCATAGGGAACCATTCGGGTCATTAGTTTGTCTACAGATGTTCAGATACATTTAACGGTACCAAATATTAATGACCCTCTGCAAGGCTGGTGTATATTCTAATAAAGCCATTAAAGTGTAATTCCATTTTAAACTGAATGTATTGAATTATACATGAGTACTTACAATTTTCTAATATATAACATTTTCAAATACTGTTCACATTGAAATAGTGAAGTACAAAGATTTTTCATGTGAAGTTCATCCGTGGGATACAAGAATAAGGCAAAAAATGTCACAAAGCACGTCACAATACCTAGAGATCATGGAAGCATCATTATAACCCCATTCTATGAGTTGTAGTATAGTTGGGAAGGACAGGGTTAAATCCCAGCTGTGCAGGAACTTGATTAGATGCACCTGCAGGGTTTCTCTAAGGCTATGTGCCCATGATGCAGAAATGAAGCAGAAAATTTCTGCAGCATTTCTGCATCTCCCTGGCAGAAAAAACGCATGCAGATTGTGCATGCGTTTTTCCTGCAGAATACATGCGGATTCACATGCGTTTCCACATGCAGATTGACAAGCGCTTTCCAGGCGATAGCATCACTTGGAAAGTGCTTGACAACTAGGTCACACTATATAAATCCATGCAAACAGCAAACAGCATGGATTTATACAGTGTGAACCGTAAAATTAAAACAAATAAAGCTATACTCACCCCCGAGGCCCCGGCGTGGCTGCAGCGCTGCTTCCTGGCTGGTTCCCGGCTGCCGGCATATCGCGAGACAGAGCGGTGAAGGGCCTGCGGTCACATGACTGTGACGTCACCGAAGTTCCTTCAGCGCTGCTGGTGTGGCACCCCAGGGGTCTGGTCTCCACAGTAATAGCAATGTTATGTCTGAGAGCAGGTGGGAGGTCTCTTGGTCAGGAATCCTATGCATGCCACACCTCCTGCCCAGTCCTGGGAGGGGAAGAACTTCCCCTATATAAAGCTGGGGCTGAGGCAGGGTTAGTGAGAAGAGAAGAGTAGAGAGAAGAAGAGGAGCAGCATAGGAAAGAAAGATCAGGAGCTCAGTGGGAGCAGTGCTAAAAGGAATCAGGGGCTGGCAGCTGAAGAGCTCGCCCTGATTGAAGAGTTACCACCGGACCCGGAGTCCGAGGCTGTGGGGATTAACCCAGACCCAGCAGCAGAAACCGCCCGGCAGGGGATTTCAGGTCCTCTGGCCAAGAAACCCGAAGGCACGGTCACACGCGTGGGACCAGCACCGCCGTCGTGGAGCGGAAGCCACTAGAAGGCCCCGAGTCACCGGCCATACGGGTGAGCACCACACGGTACACTCAGGGACGTGGACTACTTTTACCCGCCTCTAGCAAGGTAGCCAGAAGAGTACGATTAGTTGGGGAGGCCTACAACTCCGCCTGGCCAAGGGGGATCCCATCTGCTCAAGGACTGACCAGGCCCCGACCGCTAGCCAGTACTCCGGGAGGGTCTATCTTTGTCACCAGTAAAGACCCTGAACTACACCGCATCGTCTCTGAGTGGTTCCTACTACCCCCATCATCCACGTCGGCTGCCCTGAGGCCATACCCCTCCCGTTGGGGGTTACACCATCCACGCTGCACCATCCTTCCACCGGCCTCAGCGGTCTGCCCTGCAGCGGCGGCTTCATAGCCGCATTCAACGGGTGGCGTAGTCGAACACCGTACCTTCTTCTGCTAAAAACTGCCACTCAGCTTGACTCCCTGGGCACAGACCGGGTCACCGCCACGAGACTACTACCCCTATCAGATCCGGCTCCGGGTAGGCTCCCGCGTGCGCAACGCTGCGCGACTCAGGCCCAGGGGCGCGTCAGCTTTTGGCGTAGCCGGCAGGATACCGTGCCCGCAACCACCGGGTACTGCGTGCCTGAAAAAGAGACTTTTAAACTAACCTGTGGTGAAGATTCCCGCCATCCGGCGCCATCTTCAGCCTTCTTCCCGCCATCCGTGAAGTTTTCCCGCCATCCGGCGCCATCTTTTGCCTTCTTCCCGCCATCCGTGGGGTTTTCCCGCCGTTGGACGCCATCCTGAAGACGCCGCGCAGGAAGAAGAGGGGCGTGGACTCCAAAAGCGCGCGAGAACTGAAGCCCCGCCTCACGTCCAGACGTCGCGTAAGGTCCTGGAAGGAGCCCAGCAGACGCTGACGTCACAGGAGCGCGACGGAAGGTCCTCGACCCTGACGATCCACTGCGGAGCCGCGGCCTACGGAAGAGGATCATCGCAAGGTAGGCCACGGTCCACTAGGGGGGAGGAAGATGTCGGATACGGAGGAGAGCTTCACTGCCTCAACCCCCGCCAGCGCCAGCGCTGCTGCAGTCATGCCTTTTACCATGCCCTATATCCCGGAAGCAGCCTGGCTACCCCAATACTCAGGGGAGTCACATACCCTGAATGACTTTAGAGAAAAGCTGGATAGCCTCTTCCAGGTGTACCCCCTCACAGAAGAGCAAAAAGTGAGCATCCTGGTGGCCCAACTAACCGGGGCAGCCCAAAGGGAGGTAAAGTCCTGGCCACCTGGGAGGAGGACTGTCGCAGGGATACTAACCCGGCTGAGGGACACCTTTGATACCCGCACCTCAGCCGAGATTAAGCTTAAATTCTATGGGTGCAAGCAGCGAGCACATGAGAGTATAAGGGACTATGCACTAAACCTACAAGAGGCCCTGAGAGCCATTAAGCAGACCGACCCCGACAGCGTGGGAAACGAGGTCAGGCTGTTGACCGAACAATTTATAGAGGGACTATATTGCAATGTCCACCGAACCCAGTTGCGGGCCATAGCCTTACAGGATCCTCATCTGGACTTTGCACAGTTCAAGGACAGAGCCATCCGGGTGCTCCGAGAACCGGCACCGGGTGGCGTTGTGACCCACAGGCGCCCAGCTATCACTTACCACCAGGAGGCGGCGCCCTTGTCGGCAGGGCCTGTGGGGGCTGATGCGCAGGCTTTGAACAATGACTCGGCTCCAGACCTGCACCATCAGGTCCAAGAGCTAGCTAAAAGCGTTGCTGCGCTAACCCGAACTGTGCAGTCTTTACAGGTTTCCACTCCAGGGAAGATCCAGCTGGCATCCGGACCGGAGGACATCCCGTGGCGTCGACCAAGGAGGACCCCACCGGCCAGAGGAAGACCCAGCGACCGATACAACGAGGACGGACAACCCATCTGCCGCCGCTGCAATCAACCCGGACATATGGCAAGGTACTGTCCTTTAAACCGGCACAACCTGGGGTAGAGGGCCAACCCCCAGGAAAAAGATCACCAGGCCCATCGAGCTGGCGCGACAAATATGTGGGAGGACGTCCAGTCTTGCCTGTGGTACTGGATGGCATTCCTATGAGTGCCCTACTGGACACCGGGTCACAGGTCACCACCATCCCGTACGTGCTCTTCAAGCAGTACTGGAATGACTCGGATATAACCCGCTACCCTGACGACGACTTGAGTATCATTGCCAGCAATGGTCAACCCGTGCCGCAGATCGGATTTAAAGAAATGACCATTAAAATCGGTAGAGTCGAACTGGCAGCACAGGGACTGATCATTGTGGACATTGACAAGCGCGAGAGTCACCCAAAGATAACTCTAGGAACTAATGTGATTGAAAATTGTCTTGCAGAGGTGATTTTCATTTTACAGCAGGTTGCCAAGAACGCCAGCTCCGGCCAGCAGCGAGTGCTCCAGAAAGAGATCCGGGCACTGATGCGACGGCAACAAGTGGAACTCTCCGGCGGTGAGATTGGTAGCGTAAGAATGTGTGACCCTTTCCCTATTGCCATACCCCCGAAAAGTGAAATGATGATTTGGTGCCGGGCAGCTATTGGTCTGAGAGGTAGAGATTACCAGGCCATGGTAGAGCCAGTCTACTCAGACAGTAGGCCCACCATTTTGACAGCCCGGGGGGTAGTTGATGTACGCCATGGGAGGGTACCCATTCGCATAATAAATATTGGAAAAAGGGAAGTATACCTGCCCCGGTATGCTACGCTAGCCAAATTATATACTATCAACCAAAATTCTATACAGTCTGTGGAACCCTTGCCTCCATCTCATCCGGAGGAAGGTAACGGCTCTGAGAAAATAATGGAGGATTGGTGTCAGCAACTACATTTGGGTACTGACTCCACTCCCTCCCACCAGAAACAGGGAGTCTACCGGGTGGTTCAAGAGTACGAGAGAGTGTTTAGTAAACACCCGTTAGACTTCGGGCGAGTCAAGGGGGTAGAACACCACATCCCCACGGGAGACCATCCTCCCATAAAAGAGGGGTATCGGCCCGTACCCCCTGCACACTACCAACACGCCAAGGGGATGCTTAGAGACATGAAGGAGGCTGGGGTAATCAGGGATAGCTGTAGCCCCTGGGCAGCTCCACTAGTCTTGGTCAAAAAGAAAGACAACACCATGAGAATGTGTGTAGATTACCGGAAAATTAACCGTATCACACACAAAGATGCGTACCCCTTACCAAGAATAGAGGAGTCTTTGGCTGCTTTAAAATCTGCTAACTTCTTCTCCACCTTGGATCTCACTAGCGGGTACTGGCAGGTTCCTGTAGCAGAGGCGGATCGGGAGAAGACCGCATTCACCACCCCGATGGGACTTAGCGAGTTTACCTGCATGCCGTTTGGACTCTGCAACGCACACGGAACCTTCCAGCGATTGATGGAGTGCTGTCTGGGACACCGGAACTTTGAGACGGTCCTGTTATACCTGGACGATGTCATCGTCTACTCCAAGACCTACGAGGACCACCTGAAGCACCTGGCGGAAGTGTTTGAAGCTCTGGCAAGTTACGGCCTAAAGGTGAAACCTTCCAAGTGTCACCTCCTGAAGCCAAAGGTGCAGTACCTGGGACACGTGGTGAGTGCTGACGGAGTGGCTCCCGACCCTGATAAGATCACCGCAATTAAGGAATGGCCAAGCCCCTCCAGCGTAAAGGAAGTGAGGCAGTTCCTCGGGTTGGTAGGCTACTACCAAAGGTTCATTCCCGGTTTCACCAAAAAGGCAGCTCCTATGCAGGACCTCCTGATAGGCCAGTCCAGGAAGGCCAAGAACCAGAAGCCGCCCTTCAGATGGGAGAAGTTGGAAGAAGAGTCCTTCCGCCAGCTGAAGATGGCCCTCACGGGGAATGAAATCCTGGTGTACCCTGATTACAGCCAGCCCTTTATCCTCTACACCGACGCCAGTAACATCGGGTTAGGAGCCGTACTATCCCAGATCCAGCAGGGGAAAGAACGGGTAATTGCTTACGCCAACCGAAAACTGCGACCCAACGAAAGAAACCCTGAGAATTACAGCTCATTTAAGCTAGAGTTCCTGGCAGTGGTGTGGGCAGTCACCGAACGCTTTAAGCACTACCTCGCTTCTTCCCGGTTCACCGTGTACACGGATAACAACCCGTTGACACAACTGGACACTGCAAGACTCGGTGCCCTAGAGCAGAGATGGATGGCCCGCTTGTCCAACTATGAGTTTACAATCAAATACCGGGCAGGACGCTCCAATACCAACGCAGACGCCCTGTCCAGGATGCCAAACCTACCGGACGTAGGGGAAGATTCAGAGGAACTGGAAGAAGTTGAGCTCCCCGCGTTCCACCGTCATGGGACTATCCAGTATTCCCACCGTGTAAGAAGTAAGCAAACCGCTACGTTCAACCCCTTACCTCATTACAACTGGGTGGAGACGCAAGACAGTGACCCTGCCGTCCGTCTGGTAAAGGAGATGCTGACTCGTCCAGATGCACGCCTTGACCCAGATGCTCCGGAGGAAGCCAAGCAAATGTGGGCTGAGAAGAGTCGACTGTTCCTTTACAAGGGAAAGTTGTGCCGCAGAATGGTTAACTCCCGGACGCATGAACTAATCTGGCAAGTAGTGGTGCCAAGAAGAGACGCAGCTATGGTGATGGAGGCATACCACGACGGAGCTGGGCATTTCGGATGGAAGAAGCTGGAGTTCCTGCTGCGCGGGCGGTTCCATTGGGTAGGCATGAGAGGAACCATCGAGAGGTGGTGCAGAGACTGTGGCCCATGCAACTTAAGAAGGAGGGACCGTGCCAGCCAGAAGAATCCCCTGCGGTCCATCATCACCAGACAGCCGTTGGAACTGGTAGCCTTGGATCATGTAAAACTGACCCCAAGCAGAAGTGGCTACGTCTACGCGTTAACCATCGTGGATCACTACTCCCCGTTCTTGGTTGTCGTCCCCGTCAAGGACTTAACGGCTCACACAGCAGCTAGAGCCTTCCAGCAGCACTTCTGCCGTCCGCATGGATACCCGGAGCAGGTGCTGACGGACCAGGGGCCTGCCTTTGAAGCGGAGGTCTTCCAGGAGTTCTGCACCCTGTATGGATGCCGGAAGATAAGAACAACACCCTATCACCCGCAAACTAATGGACTTTGTGAGAAAATGAACCAGGTGGTGATAGATCTCCTGAAAACATTGCCCCTGGAGGAACGCAGTCTGTGGCCTGAGAAGCTGCCCGACCTGGTGGACCTATACAACCACATCCCTGTAGGTTCCACCAACTGTACCCCGGCTTACCTAATGAGGGCAAGACCTGGTAAGCTTCCTGTTGATCTGGAGATGGGAGTCCTGACACCCGAGGACACTTCACCAGAAGCCAACTGGGACACAGAGAGGCAGCAGCAATACCGAAAAGTACAGGAGAGCGTGGAGCGTAGTCTCTGTCAAGCTAGGGAAAGACAAGAGAAAACTTACAACCAGTATGCTCCCGCTGTTCCCCTGGTGCCCGGAGAGCAGGTCTTGAAGAGGAAAAGACGGCTCCACAAGTTGGACGACCAATGGGAGAAGGACCCGTACACCGTACTGCACTCAAGCCACGACAACCCAAAGATCTGTACAATCAGTAAAGACGGAGGGGAAACCACAGCCATTGTATCCCGGGATCACCTAAAGAAGTGTCCCGAACAGCTACGGAACCCTGAAGAGGAACAAGAGGACCCTCGACCCGTAGAGGAAAGGGAAGATATGGTTAGTACTGTGCTCGGAGACTTCCCTCGGTCTTGGACTCAAGTCAATGGTGCTGTTGTGGTACCCGTCCTCACGTTCCTCCAACCAGCATCCCAAGTGCCTACGGAGACACAGGTAGAACTGGAAGAACAGCCGGTCCAGGAGGCAGAAGGCCCCACACAAGCAGACCCGGAAAATCAACCCTCTGCTTATAGTGAGCCTGCCATACCCCTAGTGAGCCAAAGAGTCCGTAGACGGCTGCCCAGTTTACCCTTGACAGCTCCTATACCCTGTAGCTCAGGACTAGTGTTGAGCCACCCCCGTAGTGTTCGAGTTCGGTTCGGTTCGTCGAACACCCGTGTGTTCGCCGAACTGTTCGTCGAACACCTTCGAACACCGTTAAAACCAATGGCAGGCAAACAAAAACACATAGAAACACATAGAAAACACCTTCAAAGGTGTCCAAAAGCTGACAAACTGCTCAGAAGACACAACTAACACATGGAAAAGTGACAAGTACATATAGTCATGCGAAAAGAAAAGAGGTGGAGGAGTAAAAGGAGGGGGAGACACAGATATAGGCATGTCATGCCCTTCTAAAATCCAAAAAGTGAGAAGCCGAAACGGCCAGTCCGCTCCTGCCCGTGCCACCTCCGTGTCGCCGGGTTTGTGCCAGAGCCGCGGTGAACCCTGACGGCCAGCCCCCCTCTCCCAATACTGGTGCCTGTCCGCTGGTGGGTCGAGAGAGCCCCCCTGTGGTGGAGGCAGCTCTAAGCTTTTTAATTTAAATTGTCCCTCTAATTTGAATGAATACACTTTAAATCCATTTACAAGGATCTATTGGAGGGCAAGTCTCATGCCAGCAGCCGCGTAATTCCAGCTCCAGTAGCGTCCACTAAAGCTGCTGCAGTTAAAAAGCTTTTATAAGGATCGAGCTCGGCTGTCCACCGCAAGGCATCCTAGTGCCAGTCCCAGCCCCTATGCCTTGGGGTGCCTCCTGATGCTCTTCACTAAGTATCCCGTGGTCCCGAAGCATTTCCTTTGAAAAAATTAAGTGTCCAAACTACAGGTGGTGTAGCTTGCTTAACAGCCGGGATAATCCGCTGACTAGCAGACACTGCTACTAGGCACAAAGTATTTCCTGGGCTAGATGCAGTTAAAAATTTGTAAGTGGATACTCTCGTTGGATGCTGAGAAAGCATTCCATAGAGTCTCCTGGCACGCCATATATGATTCTCTTAAAAAGCTTGGGGTAGGGGTCTAGGGGACCCTTTTATAGCCAAAATCACGGCCCTGTATCACAATACGTCACCTAGGCTGAAGATAAATGGAACTGTAGCACCGAGGGCTCGGTTGCTACAGACGTATTGCACCTCACCCAGAGGTGTGATATCTCACTCTCAGATAAGGATGGAGTGTGGATCAGGACCCGACACCTGCATGCATTACACCACATTGCCGTGGGGCAGGGCGACCAATATGCCCCTGAGATGGGCACGACAGTCCCTGTCCCTGGCTGGAGTGGGGGGAGGGAACACTGAGGAAGGGGAACCCTGCAGTGCAGGAGCAGGGAGGAAGCAGTTCCTGGGTGCATTGAGAAGGGAGTATAAAAGGTGGGCACCATCTTAGTTCAGTGCAGAGAAGTCTGAGCAGAAGTGGCAGGGAGCAGGGGCTCTGCATGAGCTCTGCTCCGGAGGCGGGCCTAGTAACAGAGGCCCAGGCCTGCAAGAGGGAGAAGGAAGGAAGAGGAGCGGAGAAGGCTCCAGGAACGAGGAATGAAGGGATCCCAGGGGTGCGGACGGGCGAGTCGCCACCGCACGCCCGAATCCACCTGCGTGGAGGGGTCAGGCCAAAGGGGGAGACCGGTCCCCGAACTAGTGGAGGCAGGAAACGACCCTCAGCTAGAAACCGGAGGCTTTGACATTTTATGTGGCGCAGCCCCTTGCTCCACCCGCTAGGAAGGCACCACATAGGGTCAGGGAAACTGGCGCCAAGTTTACCAAGAGGAGGCCCGAGGCAGCCGGACAGAAGTGTTGGTAAGAAAGGCCAGACAAAGGACACACAAAGGGGGTCCTGTGAAGCGCTCCAAAGTTATCTGGGAGTTGTCTGAGCCCCTCACCTGGTGAGCACAGTACGACGTGGGCAGCCGTTACCTGCAGACGTGGTCTGGATAATAAGAACTGTGAGTAAAGGCCCTGAACTGCATCACTGACTCCGTGTCGTTACTGCTGCTGCCCTGCACCATCACCCCCATCCTCCGCATACACTGCCCTGAGGCTATACTCCTCCCGTGGGGAGTTATGCTACGCTCTGCTGCACCCACAACACCAGCCTTAGCGGTCTGCCCTGTAGCGGCGGTTCACTCTGACCGCAATCCACGGGTGGCGTAGTCGGACATTTAAACATCAAAACCACATAAATAGTTCCGCCACTGGTTTGACCGCCCTGAGCCACGGAACCGGATCGCCGCCACGAAGACTACAACCACCAGCATCTACCAAAAAGGGTCCGGCTCCGGGTGTCCCAAGGCCCAGGGGGTGCGTCAGAACATTTTCATCACCTTTCACAATCACCAATGGGACAAGGCAGGGATGTCCTCTGTCCCCTCTCTTATACATCCTAGTGACGGAGCACCTGCTCTCATCAATTCGCCATAACCCCAATATTAGGTGGATTGAGGTGGGAGGCACCGAGTACAAGTGCTCTCTATTTGCTGATGATGTCCTAGTATATATCACTCAATCACATATATCCATCCCTGCTGTTATGGCTGAAATAGATCACTTTGTTACATGGTAAAATTTTAAAATCAATGCAGCGAAGTCTGAGGCCCTCGATGTCTCCCTCCCTAAATCCATATAGGATTCCATCCAGTCCAACTTTCCCTTTGCCTGGCCCTCACAGGGTATCAAATACTTAGGAATTCCTATTCATAGAGACCTCTCCCATCTATGTTATCTTAATTTTGGGCCCTTTATTGAACAATTCCATACAGACCACGGTTGGCAAGTTAGAACTGTAAGATTCACTACGTGAACCACTGGTGTTTTGTGGAAAAGCACATGTACACCGCGTTCCAAATTATTATGCAAAAAGTGTTTAGGAGTGATAAGGGAAGAATTTGTTTGTTTGTCAGTTAAACTCATTGATGGTGATGTGTGTCAGGGCTCTTTATATCACTGTAAGCAATTGCAGACACCTGTGCTAATTAGTTTGGCAGGTGTGTCCAATGAAAGGCAAGACTACTTAAGAAGGCTCTCTCACATTATTAAGCAGCCTACATTTTCTGCCAAAATGGGAAAGAAAAAGGATGTGTCGGCTGCTGAGAAGCAACAAATTGTGGAGTGTTTAGGTCAAGGCATGACTACAATCAACATTGTGCGATGATCAGGATGAAGTGTCTTGGCAATCAAGAAGTATGTAGCTGATTCACAGTACACACGTGTGCGTGCTGATAAGGGCAAATTGAGGACTCTTTCCTACAGGCAATTACGTCAGGTTGAAACAGCAGCGGCAAAAAAGCCTTGTCATAGCAGCAGACAAGTTTTTGAAGCTGCTTGTGCCTCCAACGTCCCCCGAACAACAAGATGCAGGGTCCTTCAGAGGTTTGCAGCTGTGCATATGCCATCCTGTCGACCTCCTCTATCCACTTCACACAAGCAGAAACGGCTCCAGTGGGCCAAACATTACATGAAGACTGATTTCAAAACTGTTTTGTTCACGGATGAGTGCCGTGCAGCGCTCGATGGTCCAGATGAATGGAGTGGAGGATGGCTGGTTGATGGACACCCCACACAAACACGGCTACAGCGCCAACAAGGAGGAGGTGGAGTAATGTTTTGGGCTGGAATCATGGGGAGAGAGATTGTCGGCCCCTTTAGGATCCCTGAAGGCGCTAAAGATGAACTCCATAATGTATGTGGATTTTCTCAAACAGCACTTCCTGCCATGGTTCAAGAAGAAGAACCGTGCATTTCACAGCAAGATCATTTTTCTGCATGATAATGCACCATCTCATGCTGCACATAAAACATCTGCATCTCTGGCTGATATGGGCATAAAAGGGGACAAACTTATGGTGTGACCCCCATGCTCCCCTGACCTCTACCCCATTCAGAACCTTTGGAGCATCATTAAAAGGAGTGTCTATGATGGCGGGAGGCAGTTCACATCTAAGCAACAGCTCTGGGAGGGTATTCTGTCCTCATGCAAAACAATTGAAGCAGAAACCATCCAAAACCTGACAAATTCAATGGACGAGAGAGTTCAGAAGCTCCTTTCGAACAAGGGGTCCTATGTGAAAATGTAACATCACCTAGAATAAAGTTTTGAGTTGAAAACTGTTTGATTTCAGTTTCTAACAACCTGCTAATGCTTATAATTTCAAAAATGACCATTTTTTTGGTCTTTATTAAAATGAAAAGGTTGATCGAAAAGTTTGGGGGATCTAAGAGTGTGGCAACCCAGTAGTCATGATTACTTCGAATTCTGACAATATGAGGGTCATGCTGCAGGTAGTGCAGCAAGAAGGCACTTATGTGTCTTGCGCATCTCGGAGCCCCAAAATTATTTTCCGGGCTAGATGCAGCTAAAAATTATTTTTAATTTTAAATCTGGTGAAGCTTATTATAGATGGCCTAATAGGATCAGTGCTGCACACTGCTACAAAGCCCAAATTATTTTCCAGTCAAGATACAGATAAACATGATTAGTAATTTGAAAGCTTAAAACGGTTGGTAGGGTGATTTTAACCAATCATCAAGCTTTTACTCTCCCCAGGATGACACAGGGGTAGAAAAGTCGTTTCGGATCCATGATTTGTTCATCTTTATGAACGTGAGTCTGTCTACATTATCAGTGGAGAGCCGCGTGCGCTTATCTGTCAGCACACCACCAGCAGCGCTGAACACACGTTCAGACAGAATGCTGGCTGCGGGGCATGACAAGATCTCCAAGGCGTAAGTGGCTAGCTCCGGCCATTTATCCAGATTGGAAGCCCAAAAAGAGCAAGGGTCCAGTGACACAGTCGTGGCTTCAATGTTTACTTGGAGATACTCCTGTACCATCGTCTCTAGGCGTTGACTATGTGTCAGACTTCTTGTCTCCTGTGGCCTTGCAAAGGATGGGCTAAAAAAGTGGTGAAATGATTCCGCAAAATTGATGTTACCAGCAGATACTGTGGTTCTGTTACGGTTTGAGTGCTGAACACTTGACGGTCCCACGGTTGGCAAGTTGGAACTGTGAGATTCACTACGTGCACCACTGGTATTTTGTGGAAAAGCACATGTAAGATTCTGCAACAGTCTCTGCTGATACTCCTGCATGCGTGCATCCCTTTCTATGGCAGGAATAATTTCTGCAAATTTACTTTTGTACCGGGGATCTAACAGTGTGGCAACCCAGTAGTCAGGATTATTTCTAATTCTCACAATTCGAGGGTCATGTTGCAGGTAGTGCAGCAAGAAGGCACTCATGTGTGTTGCGCATCCAGGAGCACCAAGTCCCTGTTGTGTTGGTGGCGAGGTAGCAATCATGCTTCCTTCCTCTGTCCTCTCCCCCCAACCTCGCACAACAGAAATGTGATCAAGGTCTCCCTCATCTGATGAGTCTTCCATCAGTTCGTCCTCCACTTCTTCCTGGGCTCCTGCACCTTCCTCACTAGTTTGGCTGCTACCATGCGCCCTGGTAAAATCATCTCCCCCACCCTCACATGCCTGCCGCCTTGGTGCTGCCGACCGTCTGGACCTTGCAGATGTTAGCCCTTCCGCATACAACTCCTCCTCCTCTACTTCCTCCACCTCCTCTTGTGCCACCACCTGACTCCGAATTCTGTTTAACATGTGCTCCAGCATGTAAATCACCGGAATAGTCATGCTGATAATGGCATCGTCAGCACTAAACATCTTCGTCGCCATTTCAAAACTGTGCAGAAGGGTGCATAGGTCCCTGATCTGAGACCACTCCTCCAGCGTGATTTGCCCCACCTCTGAATCTCGTTGGCCCAGGCTATACGTCAGAACGTATTGCACCAGGGCTTGTCGGTGCTGCCACAGTCGCTGCAACATGTGCAGAGTTGAATTCCACCGGGTAGGCACATCGCATTTTAGCCGGTGAAGTGGCAGGCCCAACGACTTCTGTAGAGATGTAAGTCGCTGAGCTGCGGGATGCGAACGGCGGAAGTGAGCACACAGCGACCGTGCCCTCTGCAGAAGGCCATCTAGTCTGGGATAGTGGGCTAAAAATTGCTGGACAACCAGGTTCAACACGTGAGCCATACAAGGCACGTGTGTGACATTGCCCCGGCGAAGGGCCGCACCCAGGTTTGCAGCATTGTCGCACACGGCCTTCCCTGGTTTCAGGTCCAGTGGAGACAACCATTCATGAAATTGGTTCTCCAGAGCTGACCACAACTCCTCAGCTGTGTGACTCACATTTCCCAGACATTTCAATGTAAAAACCGCCTGATGACGTTGAGCCCTACTGCCAGCATAGTAAGGAGGTGTGCAGGATCCCTTCTGCGCAGTTAGAAAGCTTGTGGCATGACCAGACAGCCTTTGGGTGCAGGTGGAAGACCGAGAGGAGGTTGAGGAGGCAGAAGCAGTGGAGGAAAAATGACATAAAGAGGATTGACGCACAACTCGTGGGGACGGCAAGACTTGGACAGCAGCCCCTTGTCCTGCTGTCACCATAGTTACCCAGTGCCCAGTCAGCGACATGTAACGCCCCTGTCCATGCCTACTCGTCCAAGTGTCTGTGGTGAAATGCACCCTGTCACACACAGAGTTTCTCAAAGAAGCGGTGATGTTGTGTGCGACATGCTGGTGGAGCGCAGGCACACCTTTCTTTGACAAGTAGTGCCGACTGGGCATCTGGTACTGGGGCACTGCGACGGACATAAGGTCTCGAAAATCCTCTGTGTCCACCAGGCGTAAAGGCAGCATTTCTGTAGCCAAGAGCTTGCAGATGGTGAAATTCAACCTCTTAGCTTTCTCATGGCTAGGAGGAAATGGTCTTTTACTTGTCCACATCTGAGGGACCGAGGGCTGGCTATTGTGCTTAGACGGGGTTGATAAGGGTGTCCCCGGCAAACTGCCGGTCTGTGAGGAAGATGCAGGCGGACATGTTAGGTTGCCTTGATCCAAAGGTGGTGCTATCGATGTCGGACAGCGCTCAAGACCAGCTGGTGTTACCACCTCCAAAGAAAATGATGACCTGCCAATCACGCTGGCTGTTGCGGGTAAAGAGGTGGCAGGTCTGCGCCCCAAAACAGGTGTGACTGCTGTCCCCCCAGTCACAGAGGATGAAGAGGCCGCGGATGCACAAGATATGGCAGACGGTGGTTGGCCCGGCCGGCTAGACCGCATTGTAGCACACTGAGCTTCCCACTGCAACTTATGCTTCATGTCCATGTGCCGGTTCATGCATGAAGTACTCAAACTATGTATTTTTTGGCCTCTACTTAGCTTTTGCTGACAAATGTTACAGATAACACGAGTTGGGTCATCTTTATCGATCTGAAAAAATGCCCAGGCTATGCAAGGCTTAGCACCCATGCGACCTGAAGAGCCACCACGACTTGTGGTGAGAGGCAGAGTTGTGTTTGAGGATGCAGTTGTTGACGTGCTTCCAGTACTACGTCTCTGTCCAGGAAGGCGCAACCTGACCTCGTCGTCACTAGCATCTTCCTCCACCTCCTCTGCTGACCTCATCTCTTGGCTGACTGTGGGTTGACAGTAAGTGGGATCTCCGACCTCATCATCATCACCCTGTGCGTTATCACACCCGTCGTCCTCAGAGCCAACCTGTTCCTGCCCTGACAAAAAACTAAAGTTGTCGCTCCAATCAGGTATTTGAGTCTTATCATCGTCTTCCTCATTGTCTCCACCAACAGGAGTTACAGTTTGGGAATGAGGGTCTACATTATGGTCAGAACCTTCTGCGTCTGGTCCTGGATCCGACTCATAAAGATTCTGGGCATCAGTGCAGATCATTTCCTCGTCTGGATTCACAGAAGCGCTGGAGTCGGCCTCTGATTCCCAGGCTATAGTATGAGTAAACAGCTCTGCAGACTCAACCATCTGTTCTACCTCATACTCAGACGGGCAGCTGGAGATTTGGGAGCTGTGAGGAAGCAAGTGCGATTTGGGTGACACCTTTGAGGACTGGAGTATTTGTGATGTTGAAGTTGATGTGGAGGAGAGCCCACTTAAAGGAGCACTTGATATCCGTTGAAGCACCTGCTGTTTTTGTGCCTCATCTGGAATTTGTAGCGATTGGCGTGGCCGTAAGAAAGGGATCTTATCACATTGTCCGCTAAAAGAAGTAGACATTTTAGTTTGGCTGGAAGATGGTCTTTCTTCTGCACCTACCCCACGGACACAACCTTTTTTCCCCTTCCCAACACGCCTATTCCCCTTTCCACCAGCAGCAGGCCTTTTTCCACTCATTTTGGTGGTTAACTAATTCACAACTCTGGAGTTGTTTGCGCAAAAAAACAATGGATGGTAACCGAGCAGAGCTGAGTGGCCAAACTGTGGTATTAGGCCAAAACTATTGGCTGGGTTAGATGCAGAAAAAAATTATTTTTAATTTGCAACCTGATGGAGGTCAGTATAGATGGACTAATAGACCAAGTCCCACACACCGCTAGAAGCCCAAATATTTTTTCAGAGCTAGATGCAGAAAAAAATTATTTTTAATTTGCAACCTGATGGAGGTCAGTATAGATGGACTAATAGACCAAGTCCCACACACCGCTAGAAGCCCAAATATTTTTTCAGAGCTAGATGCAGAAAAGAATTATATTCAATTTGCAACCTGCTGGAGGTCAGTATAGAAGGACTAATAGAACAAGTCCCACACACTGCTAGAAGCCCAAATATTTTTTCAGAGCTAAATGAAGAAAAAAAATATTTTTAATTTGCAACCTGATGGAGGTCAGTATAGATGGACTAATAGACCAAGTCCCACACACTGCTAGAAGCCCAAATATTTTTTCAGAGCTAGATGCAGAAAAAAATTATTTTTAATTTGCAACCTGATGGAGGTCAGTATAGATGGACTAATAGACCAAGTCCCACACACTGCTAGAAGCCCAAATATTTTTTCAGAGCTAGATGCAGAAAAAAATTATTTTTAATTTGCAACCTGATGGAGGTCAGTATAGATGGACTAATAGACCAAGTCCCACACACCGCTAGAAGCCCAAATATTTTTTCAGAGCTAGATGCAGAAAAAAATTATATTCAATTTGCAACCTGCTGGACGTCAGTATAGAAGGACTAATAGAACAAGTCCCACACACTGCTAGAAGCCCAAATATTTTTTCAGAGCTAAATGAAGAAAAAAATTATTTTTAATTTGCAACCTGATGGAGGTCAGTATAGATGGACTAATAGACCAAGTCCCACACACTGCTAGAAGCCCAAATATTTTTTCAGAGCTAGATGCAGAAAAAAATTATTTTTAATTTGCAACCTGATGGAGGTCAGTATAGATGGACTAATAGACCAAGTCCCACACACTGCTAGAAGCCCAAATATTTTTTCAGAGCTAGATGCAGAAAAAAATTATATTCAGTTTGCAACCTGATGGAGGTCAGTATAGATGGACTAATAGAATGATGCTATGCCCAAAAGATTTTACTTCACTAGGTGCAGTAAAAAAATTGGTATTCTATACACAGGTGGTATATCTTGCAACACAGATAGGCTACTCCACTGACTAACACACTCTGCAATAGGCCAAAAAGGATTAGCTAGCACTGGCACAGACCTGCCTGGCAAAAACTGATAGGAACTGATGTAACCTAGTCCTGAAAAGGACTCCAATTACAATTAGTCTTTACTCCCACAATCTATCTATTTAAGAGCACAGACCTGCCTGATAAAAGTCGTAGGAAATGCTGTAACCTAGTCCTTAAAAGGACTGCAATCACAACTATTCCCTACTCCCAAGCTATCTGTATATTTGTGCGAAAATTGGCTTGAAATTAACAAGGTATAGCGCACACAGCAACAGCGGTGCCGTCTAACACGCAGCTGCAGCAGTGAGAAAATGGTGGCGACGGGGAAAATGGCTTGGTCTTATAGGGCAAGGACATGTGACATACACTGCCAATCACACATGCCCTTGCTTGTGTGAAAAAAAGCACTTCGCTCCGTGTGTGCGCTGCTGATAGGCTGACAGATTGCACCTCCCCACTGCAAATGCGGGAAAGAGAAAAAAAAATGGAGATCTTCATTGTTCCTGCAGAGATCCATCCCCTGCCCCTCCCCCCGCCCCGCTGTACACTCAAACTGCGTATTAACATTAATTTTCATCATTACTGAGAAAAAATCCAGTTATGATTTTGGTGCACGAACAGTTATCGAACATAACCTCGAACAGCCGAATTTTTCTCAAATTGTTCGTGTTCGCCGACCGGCTCGAACACCGCCCAAAACAGCTCGAATTTGAGATTGGCGAACAGTTCGAGTAGAACAACGCTCATCTCTACTCAGGACCAATCAACCAGCTCCGTAGGTCCACTAGGGTCACTAGAGGCCAGCTGCCCATACGGTGGAGGATCTAAATGTTCAAGCAATTTTATTAA
This sequence comes from Phyllobates terribilis, assembly GCF_046119375.1. Lineage (NCBI taxonomy): Eukaryota > Metazoa > Chordata > Amphibia > Anura > Dendrobatidae > Phyllobates > Phyllobates terribilis. Next base: position 52,465,011 of record NW_027362773.1, read on the forward strand.
TGTTTACCTGTTTATTGTTGCTTGTGTATAATTATGTGTTTCTTGTTATTTATAGGAGTCTTTGGTGGATTTACCGGGAATCCTTTGTGCATATAGTTGGAGCGTAACCCAGGACGGACTGAAAGACTGTTAAGGACTCGGGGCAGGACAGACCCCTACCTGGTTACGTCTCCCTGTGTTGGTGAAATGGACACCCTTGTTTTCCTCAAAAGTTACACCCGGTTGCGGACACGCCGTGACCACCTTATGTGTTGTCTCTATTAGCATGTTATTGTTTGCACCTTGTTATGTTTACAAAAGTATGTTTAGTCCCGGAGTACTAACTTTCACTAGGGGGGAATGTGGCACCCCAGGGGTCTGGTCTCCACAGTAATAGCAATGTTATGTCTGAGAGCAGGTGGGAGGTCTCTTGGTCAGGAATCCTATGCATGCCACACCTCCTGCCCAGTCCTGGGAGGGGAAGAACTTCCCCTATATAAAGCTGGGGCTGAGGCAGGGTTAGTGAGAAGAGAAGAGTAGAGAGAAGAAGAGGAGCAGCATAGGAAAGAAAGATCAGGAGCTCAGTGGGAGCAGTGCTATAAGGAATCAGGGGCTGGCAGCTGAAGAGCTCGCCCTGATTGAAGAGTTACCACCGGACCCGGAGTCCGAGGCTATGGGGATTAACCCAGACCCAGCAGCAGAAACCGCCCGGCAGGGGATTTCAGGTCCTCTGGCCAAGAAACCCGAAGGCACGGTCACACGCGTGGGACCAGCACCGCCGTCGTGGAGCGGAAGCCACTAGAAGGCCCCGAGTCACCGGCCATACGGGTGAGCACCACACGGTACACTCAGGGACGTGGGCTACTTTTACCCGCCTCTAGCAAGGTAGCCAGAAGAGTACGATTAGTTGGGGAGGCCTACAACTCCGCCTGGCCAAGGGGGATCCCATCTGCTCAAGGACTGACCAGGCCCCGACCGCTAGCCAGTACTCCGGGAGGGTGTATCTTTGTCACCAGTAAAGACCCTGAACTACACCGCATCGTCTCTGAGTGGTTCCTACTACCCCCATCATCCACGTCGGCTGCCCTGAGGCCATACCCCTCCCGTTGGGGGTTACACCATCTACGCTGCACCATCCTTCCACCGGCCTCAGCGGTCTGCCCTGCAGTGGCGGCTTTATAGCCGCATTCAACGGGTGGCGTAGTCGAACACCGTACCATCTTCTGCTAAAAACTGCCACTCAGCTTGACTCCCTGGGCACGGACCGGGTCACCGCCACGAGACTACTACCCCTATCAGATCCGGCTCCGGGTAGGCTCCCGCGTGCGCAACGCTGCGCGACTCAGGCCCAGGGGCGCGTCACTGGCATTCAGAGAGAAGACGCCTGACAGGTGAGTATAAACTTTATTTGTTATTTTATTCTTTTTTTACAGGTACAATGGTACCCAGGTCTGGATGAGAGTCTTCTCTCCTCCAGAACTGGGTACCATCCGCACATAGAGACGCATAGAAGCCGCTTGTACAAATGTACAGTCGCGGTTTCTGTGCGTCTCAATGCAAGTCAATGGCGGGAGTTCCGCTGCACTTCCGCAAAATTAAATGACATGCTGCGGATTTTTGTACGCAGCATAAACGCTGCGGAAAAATCCGCAGCATGTGCATAGAACATGCGGAATCCCCTTGGGGACCATGGGGTGCGGATTACCTAGCGTTTCAAAAGCGTTCCCGCTGCGGAAATTCCACAGCATAAACGCTTGAAAAACGCTACGTGGGCACCCAGCCTAAGGCTGTGTGCCCACGATGCGTTTTTTAAGCATTTCCACAGCAGCAAAAATGCTGCAGAAATGCTTAAAAAACGCATGATAGAAGGCCTGCCATGGTCTCCAATGATAATCTGCATGTGCTGTGCACATGCTGCAGAAATTTCCGCTGCGGATTATCATTGCGGAAAAAAACGCAGCACTACCAATTATTTTGCGGAAGCGCTGCGTTTTCGCCGCCATTGACTTGCATTGGAATGCATGGATTCCGCATCACTGCATATGTAGATGCGCATTCCATGCGTTCCAATGTGCGGATGGTACCAAGGTCTAGAGGAGAGGAGACTCTCCTCCGGACCCGGGTACCATAGAAACTGTGAAAAAAAGAATAAAATAAAAAATAAATATTATATTTACCTTCTGACGGCCCCCGCTGCACTCGTCCTTCCATGTCGGCAGATCGCGATGGACTGAAAGACCTGCGCTGACGTCATAGTCATGTGACGGGTCACGCAACGCTGATGTCGGCAGGTCCTTCAGTGTACCGCTGCCAGCAGCCAGGACGGAGGGAAGCAAGACTGCGGGGGCCATCAGAGGGTAAGTATTGATTTATTTTTTTATTTTTATACATTCTCTCGGGTCACAGTATATAAATCCATGCCGTTTGCATGGATTTATATAGTGTGACCAAGTTTTCAAGCACTTTCCAAGTGATGCTAAAATCTCTTGGAAAGCACTTGTCAACCCGCATGCAGAAATGCATGTGAAGAACGCTTCACATCCGCATGTCCCTGGCAGGAAAAACGCATGTACAATCCGCATGTACAATCCACATGTACAATCCGCATGTACAATCCGCATGCGTTTTTTCTACCAGGGAGATGCAGAAACGCTCAGGAAAAAATCCTGAGCATTTCTGCATCGTGGGCACATAGCCTCAGATTCAGGAAGTAGTGTCAGTCTCCTGGCATTCTCCTAAGGGTATCAGTCTGCTGGATAAAGCAAAGTTGAATGTGCTACTGGTGAATGATGAGACAAAATGTGAGCTGTAGCTGGGAGAGAGACACATGTCAGTGTTTCTCTCTGAATAAAGACTGATCTAAGCAACCTGTTTGTGAGAGCAGCAGAGAATCGTGTGGAAGCTGCAGCCTGTTCAGTGTGAACTGTGCCCAGAGTTGAACACTTCTGTTTGGCGCTGGAAGCTGCTGGAGCTCAGGTTGAAGGGGATACAGAGACTGGTGGGATTCTGCCTCTTGTGTGTATGAATTCTGCTCCTGGAGAAAGGACTGTAAACTTGTCGGGTGAGCCTTTTTTGTGACATATTGTACTTTATGATAGTGGTAACATTTGTTCGATATTACTTTGGTTTATTTATGAAAAAATGGAAATTTGGCAAAAATTTTTTTACAAAATTTCACAATTTTAAAACTTAATTTTCATGCCCTTAAACCAGAGAGTTATGTTACACAAACCAGTTAATAAATAACATTTCCCACATGTTTAGTTTACGTAAGAATAATTTTTGAAACATATTTTTTTGTTAGGTAGTTATTATAAGGGTTAAAAGTTGACCAGCGATTTCTCATTTTTCCAACAAAATTTACAAATCCATTTTTTCAGGGACCACATCACATTTGAAGTGACCTTGAGGGGCCTATATGACAGAAAATACCCAAGTTACATCATTCTGAAAACTGCACCCCTCTAGGTGCTCAAAACCACATTCAAAATTGTTATTAACCCTTCAGGTGCTTCACAGGACTGAAGCAATGTGGAAGGAAAAAATTAACATTTTACTTTTTTTCCACAAAAATATTACTTTAGACGCAATTTTTTTCCTTTTTAACAAAGATAGCAGAAGAAAATGGACCCCAAAATTTGTTGTGCAATTTCTCCTGAGTACGCTGACACCCCCTATGTGGGAAGGAGCAATGTTTTGGAATGCAGACTTTGATGGAATGGTCTGCAGGTGTTATGTCGTGTTTGGAGAGCCCCTGCTGTGCCTAAACATTAGAAACCCCCAAGTGACCCTATATTGGAATTGATCTAATGTTTTCCTAGTATGTGAATTTTATATTGTGGTGGCATATGTAAATTGTGTGGGCCATGTGTATGTTCTCAGGCCATGTGCAGAGGACAGCAAGTATCAGTGGTTGCTATGGACAATAGCTGTTTTGTTTGACCGAGCTGGGCCTAGGTCAGCCGTGTATGAGTAGCCAGGGTCTATTCTGTTTAGTTAGTGCCTAGACAAGGCTAGGGATTTATGTTTCTGAATTTTTTTTCGTGCCGGGCAACCTGTGGAAAGCAATAAAAACTGCACGTGTTTGGACCAAAAAATGCGTTACCTGTGTGAACGCTACCTAAGGCCTAGTGCCTTCCAGACAAAGTGAATCCGTACAGAGTATATAGGTTTTCTACAACTTCACAATCATGGGCTCCATTTGACTATAAAAACACCAGGGTCTTCTAAACTGATATAAAAAGGATATGTGAGCAAAGTGTTAAACTACTGTGCATTATACGATTGCATGGTTCTCTAATTTATAAATTAAGAAATGAAATTCTGAATTTTTTTTTGTGTCTAAGACATGAAGTTACCACTGATTTTTTTCCCCCATAATGATTCTGCAGGATCAATGAGTCATCCAAAGTTTCCATGACCATTCAAAGTAGATAAATATATAGATAGATGTGTAAATTTACAATGTCTCCTCCATGTCAGGTAGGAACAAATAAAGCATCTATATACAGTAGTATATTTAAAAAAACAGCTCGCATTGTCTTAATTATTGGGAAGTATGGAAAGTGGATACTAAATTGAATGTGTCATCACAGCATGGATTCTGCTAAAATTATGGGGATAAATAAAAAAAACAAGTGTTGCAGAAAAAAACTGCACATAAGTGATCAAAAAATCAAGGGAAACGAAATTTGGTCCATAATCTGTGTACAACATAACCCAGTGGCTGTGGTAGATAAATATACACTGAGAGACTTACATTAATCACTTTATGACTTCAGTAATCATCCCATACAAAGGGACACCACATCATAGCATAGTGGACAGTGAAAGATTATCACATTATGACATTAGTAATTGCTCATACACTAGGATCTCACATCACCCAATAGTGCATAGAATGCCAGTAAAACTGCCGTAGAGATATACAAATATTACCAGAATGTACAGAGGCTCAGATAGCCACCCAGATCCGGGACATCTCTTGTTCAAGCTTCCCTGAATGAAGTTTTACAGATGACCTAATCACAGAGGTGCCAATGAGTTGTCATTAGTGATGAGCGAGCACTAAAATGCTCGGGTGCTCGAAGCTCGGGTCGAGCACATTGGAATACTCGGGTGCTCGACCTGGGCAACGAGTCCAATGTAAGTCTATGGGAGACCCAAGCATTTTTCAGACGGCTTCCCCAGGCGGTCTGCAAAGGGCCTAAAAATTGCCCAAATCAATGGGAAAAGTGCTAAAAATGACATGGGAACAGCATGGGGAAGACCCCTGGAAGCATTTCTTACTTCCAGGTCACTTCTGTCAACAACATTGTCAGAGGTATTACGCCACTTTTACGGACTCACAATAAAACATACAAAAACGAAACCAAAATGGATTTTCCTGGGAAATATGTTAGGGAACATTCTTTCCATGGTAATGACTTGTATATAAAGCAAAATAAATAACCAAAAACAAAAATACTCATCCACACCTTGGGCTATGTTTACACGCGTTTTTGATGCGTTTTTGCACTTTTGCATTGCTTTCAACCGTGACAAATGCATTCACCAGGAAATGTCATTTTAACATTTTACAACCTTATCTGGTCATGTGGTGTGTGAGATATCATCAGACACATCGTGTTTCATTTATGAAGGAGGGACTCTGAAAGTCACAGCCTATTTTTATAGGGCTATCAGGCGGCCTTTACTATTCTTAAAGGGCCAGCAGTCTTCCTTCACTATTCTTAGAGCACCATCAGCCGGCTATATTTTATTGTTCCCATTAATAAAGAGTGGGTCTCCTATACTGTTATTGCGTATGCAGTGAGTGGCAGGGCCACCCAAAATTTGGACGCACCCCAATACCCCTTTGAAGAGACTTAGAGGAGGTCCTCCTGAAAACATTATTAGGAATTAGGTTTCCCATTGTGTTTGCTTATTCAGTGAATGCAAGGGTTGCCAAAAGTTTGGAGGCATTCCAATGCCCCTTGGAAGAGACGTAGAGGTCAGAGGGCCTCCTGAAAACAATGTTCCCATTATTAGGAAGTGGGTCTCCCATTGTGTTTGCCTATGCAGTGAATGCAAGGGTTGCCAAAAATTTGGAGGCACTCCAATGCCTCTTGGAAGAGACGTGGAGGAGGGCCTCATAAAAAATGAGCGGGTCGCCTATACTTGTAATGCCCATGCACTAAGTGTATGGGCTGACAAACATTTACCCCTGGGGGGTATACATGAACATACTGTATTAAAAAAAAAAAAAATTACGGGCATCATAAAAACCTTTTAAAAAAATTATATGGGTGTTGCATCACGGACCACGGTCACCCTGGTGATATGGTGGTGGAGGATGAGCAGTAGGAGGAGGACAAGAGCAAATAGCCAAAATCAGGAAGCATATACCCATGTGTGGGTGTGAAGAGGTGCATGGGAATACACCTCCCAAAAAAAGACACTGGATTTGAATTTATGTTACGCTGCTATCATTCGGTGGTGTTGAGAAATTTGGCCCAATCCAGTCATTGTTCATTTTTATAAGAGTCAGCCTGTCAGCAATTTCAGTTGACAGGTGGATGGGCTTATCAGTTATAATTCCACCAGCGGCACTAAAAACCCGCTCTGATAAAACGCTAGCGGCAGGGCAGCCCAGGACCTCCAAGGCATAGAGAGCCAGTTCATTTCACGTATCCAGCTTGGACACCCAATGATTATAAGGCACAGAGGAATCACGGAGAACGTTGGTACGGTCGGCAAGGTACTCCCTCAGCATCTTCCCAAACTTTACACTCCTTGTGAGAGTACCTTGCGCTTCAGGGTCTGTGCAATGGGAGGGGCTGAGAAAATTCTCCCAGGACTTTGACAGTGTTCCCCTACCTCTGCTGGATTGAAGTTGTGTCTCTCTTGCCTGTACTCCTTGGTTGTCCAATGAATTGTGACCTCTGCCGCCAGCATTTTCAGATGGGAATTTTTTTAATAGTTCCGCAACAAGGGCTTTCTGGTACTGCCCCATTTTTTAGACCTGTCCGCCTCAGTAAAAAGAGATTTAAAGTTCTCCTTGTAGCGTGCATCTAGAAGTGTCACCAACCACTAATGACTGTCACCCAAAATTTTGAGAACGCGAGGGTCATGGGAAAGGCAGCGTGACATAAACTCAACCATGCATGCCAAACTGCTAACAGGGAAGACTTCCGTGTCCTCACCAAGAGGATGACTGACAATGCTCTCCTCCTCCTCTCTGTCCTCTGGCCATCCACGCTGAGCAGACGGTATGCCAGTTGTGCAGGTAGTACCATCTATAGCGCATGAAACTAGCTTCTGTTCTTCCTCCTCCTCCTCCTCTTCTTCATTGTCACCCAATCCACATTGGGATGAGATGAGGCTGCGCTGTGTGTAATCACCCTGTATGGTTCCTTGCTCCATCTCATCGTGCGCCGCCTGCAATGCATCCTTTTTGATTGTGAGCAGAGAGCATTTCAGAAGACAGAGAAGTGGGATGGTGACGCTAATTATGGCATCATCGCCGCTCACCATCTTGTTGGAGTCCTCAAAGTTTTGGAGGATGGTACATATGTCTGACATTCATGTCCACTCCTGAGGTCTTATGTGTGGAGTCTGAACTCAATACCGACTGCCTTGTTTTTGCTGGTTCTCAACAACTGCCCTCTTCTGCTCAAAAATCCTTCCTAACATCTGCAATGTAGAGTTCCAATGCATGGGGACATCACATACCAGTCTGTGAGACGGAAGCTGCAAACGCTGCTGAAACACGGCAAGGGCGGCGGAAGCTGTAGCTGACTTTCCAAAATGGACACACAGGCGGCGTACTTTAACAAGCAGATCCGGCAGCTCCGGGTAGGATTTGAGAAACTGCTGAACCACGAGGTTAAGCACATGGGCCAGGCATGGTACGTGTGTGAGCTCGCCTCGCCTCAGAGCCGCCACCAGGTTCCGGCCATTGTCACACACGACCATGCCTGGCTGTAGGTTCAGCAGTGTGAGCCACAAATCTGCCTGCTCTTTCAGAGCTGTGCACAACTCTTCAGCATTGTGCTGTTTGTCACCTTAGCATATTAGCTTCAGCACAGCCTGTTGCCGCTTGGCCGATGCAGTGCTGCAGTGCATCCAGCTTGTGACTGATGTGGTCGTTTCGGAGATGGAAGCTGAGGAGGATGAGGTGCAGGAGCTGTAGACCGTGGGGGCAACCCTGAATGACTTCGGGCCCGCAATCTTTGGTGTCGGGAGGACGTGTAACATCCCAAGGTCCGACTGGGACCCAGCTACACTATGTTAACCCAGTGTGCCGTCAGCGAGATGTACCAACCCTGCCTACAAACACTTTTCCACGTTTCCGTTGTTAGGTGGACTTTCCCGCTAACTGAGTTGTTGAGGGCACGGCTAATGCTTTGGGACACGTGCTTGGGTAATGCGGGGACGGCACACCGGGAGAAATAGTGACGGCTGGGGACCGAGTACCGAGGGACTGCCACCGCCATCAGGATGTGGTATGCTTCCATCTCCATGAGCCTAAAAGGCAACATTTTGAGCACAAGCAGTCGTGAAATGTGGGAATTTAGTAGTGTGGCCTGTGGGGCATTGGCTGCGTATTTGCGCTTGTGTTCCAAGGACTGGGGTATGGACAACTGAACACTGCACTGGGACCAGGACGTGGACGTGCTTCCTGGTGCTGCTACTTGAGAGTGTGCAACGACAGGCATCTTTGCATGTACCATGGACAGGGGATTGGCTTGCATGCACAACAGCGGAAGAAGCAATGGTGCCACCCACAGACATTGTTCCTGGACTCTGGGGTTGGGCCCACAAAGTCAGATGCTTTGCTGCCATGTGCCTGATCATGCTGGTGGTGGTTAGAATGGTCGTTTTGCCACCACTGCTGATGCTGGCCTGGCAGGTGGTGCAAATGGCCATTTTGTGGTTATCGGCAGAGTTTTTAAAAAACAACCAGACTCGGGAAGACCTTACAGTTGTACTGGCAACTTCCTTCATGTTGGTGTTACGGGGAACAGTTGCCTGCCTTCTGTCTGCGGTCACCACACTGCTTCTTCCTGCCTGTTGGGGTGCTCTGCCTCCCTCCCCCTGTGTGCTGCTGTCCTCCCTCTGCATGTCCTCCTGCCAGGTTGGGTCAGTTACTATGTCATCCACCACCTCGTCTTCCACTTCTGCACCCTGGTCCTCCTCCTGACTTTCTGGCAATTTTGTCTCATCATCGTCCACCTCTTGTGAAATTTTCCCACCGTCGCCTTCGTGTGACCCTGGCTGCTTAAATATTTGGGCATCACTACATGAGATCTCCTCTCGCCCCGCTTCAAGCGGACCGGGCGGGAGGGCCGAATCTTGAAATGGAAAAGTGAACAGCTCTTCGGAGTGTCCAAGTGTGGGATCAGTTGTCTCCCGGCACTCAGCATGGTGGGAGGAAGGAGGATCAGGGTGAGGAATATGCGGTCCAGACTCACGACTACTGAGACTTGACCGTGTGGAAGACAGAGTGGTGGTGGTGGTGGCTAAGTGACTGGAAGCATTATCCGCTATCTAACCAACAACCTTTTGACACTGCTCTGGGTTCAATAGTGGGTTGCTGAGGTTAGGAATTGGGACAGGAAAGTCGGGCGAGAAGATGTGGGTGTTTGTTGTGGCAAATTTCAGCTTGCCCACGGCCTCGGCCTCTGCCTCTGCATGTACCATCACCATCACGTCCAGTTCCCCGTCCCTTGCCACGCGCCTTGCCCATTTTAAATGGAGGACAATATCTTCCACGCTCACTACAAATGGCTGAATTTGGAGCAAAGTTACATGTGATCTGTGTGATGGGGAAACCACAGTTTTAAATACCTGGCCTGTAGGTAACTATTTTGAACAGCAAACCGGTGTCAAAAACTTTGCTGACACATTGAAAAAAAATTAGAATGGAGGCCAGAAATGGCAGAATTTTCAGAAAACTTATGCGTGATCCCTACGACGGACAAACCACAGTTTAAAATACCTGGCATGTAGGTAACTATTTTGAACAGCAAACCGGTGTCAAAAACTTTGCTGGCACACTGAAAAAAAATTTGAATTGGTGCCAAAAATGGTAGCATTTTCAGCGTAATTGTATGTGATCCATGTGACGGGCAAACCACAGTTTTAAATAGCTGGATTTTTAGCGCTGTAATATGGAAAGGACCTTGCTGTATTCTGCAGTGCCAACAAGCAAATGGCACAGAAAACGGTGTTCTCTGTATTGCTTTTTCAGCAAATAATGAGGATTAAGATCCAAAATTATTTTTTCCTGGCCCCTGAGACCTGGGCCTTTGTTTATAAATGTCTAACAGCAGAAGAAGGCAGAACTGGAATGGAGCCTCTTGTGCTTTTTTCACTGCAGTCTGATATATACACTGCCTGCCTATATACACTGCCTGCCTGATATCTCTGCAGATGGATTAGTCCTCAGAAGGACTGTTTGTTGAGATGAATATGTGTAATGTACTTGTTTTCTCTCTACACTACCTAATACACAAGCAAATCTCTCCCTAGCTTAGCAGCACCTCTCCCTACACTGCCTGATTGCGGAGTAAACTGATGAGCACAGCGGCGCCACGTCTGATATAGACCTGATGACGCTGTGCGGCCAGTCAATCACTTTAATGCCACAACCAACATAGCTGCGGCATTACAGTGAGTGGCAGGCAATCCCTGCATGTTGATTGGCATTCTAAAGAGCGCCAAACATGCAGGGAGGGAACCTGAGCATCCGGCCGAGCATCTCGCAAGTACTCGGCAAACTCCGAGCATCTTGAGTACTGAGATGCTCGGGCAAGATCACTAGTTGTCATCTAAGGCTTCTATCATAGTCATTCTGTTACTAGAATTTAGTTGAATTAAGTAGATACTAGGCTATGCATTCCATCATTGGACATATGTCTTCCTTCGGCATGCCTGATCTGAGAAACATTTGTACAATACACATATGTTTTATTCACTTAATTCAACAACATTTTTATGAAAATACTACTTGCCCATTGTCATACCTAGCAGCATTATATATCCTCCGTTTTTTATATTTTAATATTTATTTGATACATTGTGGTTCCTCTACCTATCTGTCATGTAGATAGTACTGCAACTGATATATTTCATCTCTTGCTTTAAAACAGGATTGTGCCTATAAATTGCCCTTCTCTAAAGTGAAAATATGACAACATGTCTTTTTTGCCATCTTTCTCCAAATGTACTTGATTAAGGAACTCTGCATTTTTCTTCTTTTCGTGCCTTGCAGCTATCTCATCAAACGGTATAGCACAACCAGTCAAGAGTTACAGTAGGTTTAGAAGCGGGGGAAATGGATGCAATATCCATTTTGTGATGAACCTGGATAGTGAGAGGATGTCACATTTTACAGTTTAGCCATAGAGGTAGGTAGAGAAAGTTATAAAACACTAAACAAATTGTACAGATGGTGTGTCAGCACAGCAGTTAAGAGGATTAGTTTGTGTGGAAAAGAGAATAACTAACATTTTCCCCTTCTCCCATGATAGCACCACCTGAGAGAGGGTATCCGAACAGGAAACCTTCTGAATAAAAAGGTGGTACCTCTCTTCCGCATCAGCATTGGTTTCCTGTCCTTGATGGGAACCCCTCAAGGTCGTCCTTTGTGCTTACCTGATTGAGGGTGTCAGGGAATTGAACCCTTGATCGGAGTTCTACTATGGCCTGGAGGACTGCGGTGAGTAGGCATGCAGGTGGGGGTCCTCTCAGGCACGACCCCAACCTGCACATATACCGGGTCTGCGCGCATTGAGGAGGTCTGCCTAGCCTGGGTAGTGCGCCAATTTATCACCTGGGCCACTGCTACAGGTGGTGGGCCTCCGATGGGTGCGCAGGGACCTGCTGCCGGGGCTGCGCAAGCGCAGGGTGCTGCGGTGTGCCCCGTGGCTGAGCTCCCTTGCAAGCAGGACTTCCAGGCTGCGCACGTAAATGGCGCGTGTCGAGAGTTCCGGTGCGCCCTGCTGATGTAGCATGCCAGAATTCCAGGGCCGGGACGGCGCACGCGCAGGGCTCGTGTCTGGAAGTCCGGCGCGCCCTGCTAATGTAGCGTACCAGAATACCGGGCCAATGGGACTGCGCATGCGCAGGGTGCTGCTCAGGAAGTAATGCGGCCTGAGCGCACAAGTAGGCATTAGAAAAAAAAAAGACTGAAGTCATTTAATCAATAAAGCAGCCGTGTCTGCTCGGATTTCCAGGGGAGGGGCCGGATTGGAGGTGGATGGCATCCCTCAGGTATTTAAGAGAGGGAGAGCTGAAAGATTGTGGTGTCTGCAATCTTCTCCACCATAGACGAGCCGCAGTCACCTGAGAAGCCGCCAAAGCCGCCAGATCAGGAACAGCAGTGCCATCATCAATGCCGCAGTAGTGTCAGTTGGACGAGCACCAGTAAGACCAGCCAGAGGAGCAGGGCAGGTCGAGAGTCCACCACCTCCAGACGGGAGCGATCATGTGAACGGATCCAGCCTCCATCTCCGGTACCCTAGACTGAACGGCAGAGTGGTGAGTGATCTCCGTGGAAGTTAACCATAGTAAATGGGTCCCTTTTTTTCTATATATCTTTTCTGCTAGTTGAAGTCCAAAAAATATAGCGCTAAGAGCATTAACAGGGAGTGTGCACTGTGCAGGGTTAACCTTCCCAGCACTTACACTAAGAAGCTTTGCCCGGGTTGTATCCAAACAACTATAGTGGGGAAAAAAGTATTTAGTCAGTCACCAATTGTGCAAGTTCTCCCGCTTAAAAAGATGAGAGAGGCCTGTAATTGACATCATAGGTAGACCACAACTTTGAGAGACAAAATTAGAAAACAAATCCTGAAAATTACATTGTCTGATTTGGAAAGAATTTTTTTTCATATTTTGGTGGAAAATAAGTATTTGGTCAATTACAAACATGCAAGATTTCTGGTTCTCACAGACCTGTAACTTCTTTAAGAGGCTCCTCTGTCCTCCACTCATTACCTGTAGTACTTACTGGCACCTGTTTGAACTTATTATCAGTATAAAAGACACTTGACCGCAACCTCAAGCAGTCACTCTCCAAACTCCACTATGGTGAAGACCAAAGAGCTGTCGAAGGACACCAGAAACATAATTGTAGCCCTGCACCAGGCTGGGAAGACCAAACCTGCAATAGGCAAGCAGCTTGGTGTGAAGAAATCAACTGTGGGAGCAATAATTAGAAAATGAAAGATATACAAGACCACTGATAATCTCCCTCGATCTGGGGTTCCATACAAGATTTCAGCCAATGTTGTCAAAATGATCTCAAGAACGGTGAGCAAAAATCCCAGAACCACACGGGGGAACCTAGTGAATGAGAGCTGGGACCTATGTTGCACAGGCTACCATCAGTAACACACTACGCCGCCAGGGACTCAGATCCTACAGTACCAGACGTGTCCCCCTGCTTAAGACTTTACATGTCCGGGCCTGTCTGAAGGTTGCTAGAGAGCTTTTGGATGATCCAAAAGAGTATTGGGAGAATGTCATATGGTCAGATGAAACCAAAGTAGAACTGTTTGGTAGAAACAAAACTCGTCGTGTTTGGAGAAGAAAGAATGCTGAGCTGCATCCAAAGAGCACCACACCTACTGTGAAGCATTAGGGTGGCAACATCATGCTTTGGGGCTGTTTCTCTGCGAAGGGACCAGGACGATTGATCCGTGTACATGAAAGAATGAATGGGGCCATGTATCGTGAGATTTTGAGTGCAAACCTCCTTCCATCAGCAAGGGCATTGAAGATGAAACGTGGCTTGGTCTTTCAGCTTGACAATGATCCCAAGCACACCACCAGGGCAACGAAGGAGTGGCTTCGTAAGAATCATTTAAAGGTCCTGGAGTGGCCTAGCCAGTCTCCACATCTAAACCCTGTAGAAAACCTTTGGAGGGAGTTGAAAGTCTGTGTTGCCCAGAGACAGGCCCAAAACATCACTGCTCTAGATGAGATCTGCAAGGAGGAATGGGCCAACATACCAGCAATAGTGTGTGCCAACCTTGTGAAGACTTACAGAAAACGTTTGACCTCTGTTATACTGTATATCCTTTGTTGGCAATGACAAAGTATTGAGATTAACTTTTGTAATTGACCAAATACTTATTTTCCACTAAAATTTGATTAAAATGTCTTTCCAAATCAGACAATGTGATTTTCAGGATTTGTTTTCTCATTTTGTATCTCATTGTTGAAGTCTAGCTATGATGTCAATTACAGGCCTCTCTCATCTTTTTTAGTGGGAGTGTGTGACACTCACAGCCCTCCCTGTGAGATGGGGAACTCGGAGCCCGGTCAGATGTTGAGGGAAGCAGTCGTGGCCTGGACCCGTTCCGTGCCCAGGGCCGTCACATTAAAAAAAGGATGTAATGGGCTATCAGGGTTGAGTGGTTGCTATTGACTACGCCACCTGTGGTACCTGGCGATGGCCACCAGCGCTGCTGCAGCCCTCTGAGGCGGGATGTTGTGGCAGCCAACATTGATACTACTCCTCACAGGCGGAGCAGGGCCTCAGGGCAGAGACGAGGATGGAGGGGGTCGTAGTGTAGGAGGTCTGGTGCTGCGTGGTGCGGTGCAGTGCAGAAATAAAGAGTCCAGAGGCCATAGGGGTTGACTTCCAGGGTTTTTACTCATGATGGACAGTACAGCTGCAAGACTTCTCACTGCTCCTCACGGAGTTCTGCGGTCACCAGGGACGTGGGTCCGACAACTTCCGAGTAGTTCAAGTGTTCAATCAGGACCCAACACCAGAGTGTTCCTAGACTTCAGACTGAGTCCTTTCCTGTCTGTGTGTGTGTAGATAGGCCGAGTCTCCCACTGGACTACGCTCAGAAAAAGGGTACGGGTGGCGGCTCTGCTTCTTCCGTTACTCGGTGGGATCCTCTGGGCCTGTCGGGCTTTCCTGACTAGGACGTGGAGCAGTAAAGTCAGGTGTTGGGGGCCGGTACCCCTCTTGCAGCTGGAATCCCTCTGAGAAGGCCAGAATAGCGAGGACAGGTGGCATATACCGCTCCATCTGCATCCCCCTGGGATCCTTTTGCATTGGAGCTACTCTTCTAAGCTCCAGGCCTTCTTGGTCATGGTCCTTGTCCGGGTTGAGACATACGTTAACTCCAACCTGCCCCTCGACCCAAGGCCAGGGTACGAGGGCCGTGTCTCCATCCGCTGCAGGTTCACCCAGAAGCCACGTTCAGGGATGGAGATCACAATCAAAGAACCATGAGCCCAAGATGGCTGTTTATTAAATATGAAATATTAAGTGTAACTAAATGTGCGTCCTCCACCCTCACCCATTAATGTTTCCCCCTATCTTTTGGTACCCCAATCTCCCATTTCCCAGTAGGGGCAGCACAGTAGTGACTACTAGCTCCCTCCGGTGGGAGAAGTGTGGTGTTGGATGTAGAGGTGGGGTCCTGACCATTGCACCGCTCTTACCTCGAAGGAGGAATACCACACCCCATTAGGGAGGTGCAGCATCCCAGTGGCGGTCGAACCCTCAGGGGCGCCACATTCCCTCCTGGTGAAACACAGCGCGTCTGCGGGCTGAAAAGAGAGCAAAACCTGGTACAGTCTTTTTATATTTTTGTTAACAGTAAACAATCTTCCCAGTATGGGAGGCACTTCTCCTTTAACGTTACAAACTGCACATAATATAAAAGTACAAAAGTATAAAAATATAAAAGTATAAAACCATCCAGAGACATTTATGCATAGACAGACGGGTTAAAGTGCAAGGACGAAGAGTCAGTTCAGAAGCGCGAGGGACCTGTCCCAAACCCCCAACGTAGGCCCTGGGGTAGCTGCAGGGCATGAAGATCCCGAGTTGGACCTCCAGGAGAGCCACTCCAGACAGGTTTTTCTTCTGAGGTCTGAGGTAGAAATAGTCGCGGTTTTACATAAAACCAATAAGGAGCACCTAAAAAGATGCAAACTATTTACAGATAAGGAGTCTGTCTACTGCAAGTCCGCAGGGACAAATGTCTCTAGAAACTGGGAAAACATGTTAAAACACAAACATTAACATAACAGTTTTGAACAGATTACAGCCGCCGGGGCTGCTTAATCCTCGGGTCCCCACCGGGGAAATGGCTCATTCCTCCCGACGGAGGCTGACTGGTCCTCCATGGCTGAGCATGAGGGGGCATCACTCCTGGATACCTTGTGGACATCCAGGGCGTACCACCCCTGCACCCCGTGGTGACGGGTGTACGTGACTATGTCACCCGGGAAGAGGTTCCGGCCAGGTTGTCCCTTTTTCAGCCCGGCTGACGAAGACATCGTGCTCATGCTGGGAACCCCGGATGAATCCCCATCCCGCCTCATGGTGGAAGTGGACAACTTGCCCCTCCACACGGGAACTCGGACGGGTTGCCTCTTCCTGGCGGGCCCTGGATTTTGCAGCCTTAGCGCACACTTTGAGGTGCTCGCAGCGAACTTCCCTCTGGCATTGCTCCCGGCTGAGCTGCAGGATCTGCTGATGGCAAGGCTCGCTCCTCCTACGCGCTTCGGCCCGGGTCTCCCGAGGGAAGCCCATCAGGTCCCCCCCCTGGTTATCCCAGGCCCAATCTTCAGCCGCCGGCCAGGTGATTGTAGGTGCGGGCAGCGGTGACAGTAGGGGCTGCTGCAGGTCCTCAAGAAGTGCGGACCAGTTCGGGTTGGGGCTCGGTGGATACCCCAGCAGGCTCAGGTTCTTCCAAGTCAGGAGTTGGGAGGCAGTGCAGGTCCCCGCCGATAGCAGAGGCTTCAAGCTCCGGGGCAAAGACCTGCTCCCAAGTGACCGTGCCGGGCAGCAGGTACTCGGTCATGAGGTCCAGGAGAGGCATGGTGGGTTCAGCAGCCGGGACAGGAGTATCACACTCACCCGCTCCTGGGCTGCTCGCGACCTCCGTAGCAGCCTCCTCCTGAGCTGCTGCTCCTTGGCGGCGGGTCCAGATGCGCAGCAGCATTTATTCCCGCCACGCAGCGGATGCTGCTTGCTGGGCCTCAGCCACCCTCCGAGCGAGGTCCGGGGTTTCCTGGTGGAGAAACTCTATATCTCCCGCTGTTAGGGTAATGCCACTTTGCTCTCTTATGGTAGGAGAACCGGGGCTGGGTTCGGAAGGCTCCGATCGACTCGCCCCAGCAGCGTCCATGTCCGCTCCTGAGGACTGCCAGACTCCAACTGCTATGGCTGCACCTTGTTGTTTTTCCATCCCCTCCTCTTTTTGGGACAGCTCCAGGGCGGTAGGCTGACAGGCACGCCTTCGTACATCCCATCCATTTTGACGGGCATCACCCCGCGGATAGTCTCTGATGGAAGGGGCGGTCTGCTCCTTTGGCGCCATAGTGGAGCCTGGCCCACGATAGGAGGTGCTAGGAGACTGTCATTTGGTGCACTATGGCGTCCGTTCTTCTTGGGCGGGCGCCATTTTAGGTGTAAACGACAGTCTAAGGTGTAAGGCGCACAGTACCCGGTAGCAATGGGCAATTTCCTTCCGTTGCTGCGGGCACGAAATCCTGCCGACTACGCCAAGTAGTGTGACGCTCACAGCCCTCCCTGGGAGATGGGGAACTCGGAGCCAGGTCAGATGTTGGGGGAAGCAGTCGTGGCCTGGACCCGTTCCGTGCCCAGGGCCGTCACATTAAAAAAAGGATGTAATGGGCTATCAGGGTTGAGTGGTTGCTATCGACTACGCCACCTGTGGTACCTGGTGAAGGCCACCAGCGATATTGCAGTCCTCTGAGGCTGGATGTTGTGGCAGCCAACGTTGATACTACTCCCCACAGGCGGAGCAGGGCCTCAGGGCAGAGACGAGGATGGAGGGGGTCGTAGTGTAGGAGGTCTGGTGCTGTGTGGTGCGGTGCAGTGCAGAAATAAAGAGTCCAGAGGCCATAGGGGTTGACTTCCAGGGTTTTTACTCATGGTGGACAGTACAGCTGCAAGGCTTCTCCTGCTCCTCACGGAGTTCTGCGGTCACCAGGGACGGGGGTCCGACAACCTCCGAGTAGTTCAAGTGTTCAATCAGGACCCCGCACCAGAGTGTTCCTAGACTTCAGACTGAGTCCTTTCCTGTCTGTGTGTGTGTAGATAGGCCGGGTCTCCCTCTGGACTACACTCAGAAAAAGGGTACGGGTGGCGGCTATGCTTCTTCCGTTACCCGGTGGGATCCTCTGGGCCTGCCGGGCTTTCTTGACTAGGATGTGGAGTAGCAAAGTCAGGTGTCAGGGGCCGGTAGCCCTTTTGCAGCCGGAATCCCTCTGACAAGTCCAGAATAGCGAGGACAGGTGGCGTATACCGCTCTGTCTGCATCCCCCTGGGATCCTTTTGCGTTGGAGCTACACTCCTAAGCTCCAGGCCTTCTTGGTCATGGTCCTTGACTGGGTTGAGACATACGTTAACTCCACCCTGCCCCTCGACCCAAGGCCAGGGTACGAGGGTCGTGTCTCCATCCGCTGCAGGTTCACCCAGAAGCCACGTTCAGGGATGGAGATCACAATCAAAGAACAATGAGCCCAAGATGGCTGTATATTAAATATGAAATATTAAGTGTAACTAAAAGTGCATCCTCCACCCTCACCCACTAAATGGTTCCCCCTATCTTTTGGTTCCCCAATCTCCCATTTCCCAGTAGGGGCAGCACAGTAGTACCTACTAGCCCCATTTGGTGGGAGAAGTGTGGTGTTGGATGTGGAGGTGGGGTCCTGACCATTGCACCGTTCTTACGTCGAAGGAGAAATACCACACCCCATTAGAGAGGTGCAGCATCCCTGTGGCGGTCAAACCCTCAAGGGCGCCACAGGAGAACTTGCACAATTGGTGGCTGACTAAATACTTTTTTCCTCACTGTATATCAGAGGAAACACCTAGTTTTGCCATGGATTTAAAATCCTTAATCCGGACTGAGGTTGGGGACTACCTGAAGACGTTGGCTACACGTAAAAGAAGTAGGAAGTCGAAACATCATACATCTTACATCGGACTCAGAAGAATTGGTAGTGTTCCAGGACAAGGTAGAGTCTATTTCCTCTCCTACCTCCTCATTATCATCATAATTTACTTATCGGGCTCCCTCTTACTAAACTCTCCCCTCTCCAATCCGTCCTTAACGCAGCAGCAAGGATCATATTCCTCGCCAACCGCTACACCGATGCCTCTTCCCTGTGCCAGTCATTGCATTGGTTACCCAATATAGAGTTCAATTTAAACTTATCACGCTTACCCACAATACGCTCCATGCTTCAGTACCCCCCTACATCTCCTCCCTTGTCTCAGTCTACCTCCCTACACCTGCCATCCATTCTGCCAGTGACTTAAGACTAAAATCCTCCATAATCCGAACTTCCCACTCCGGTCTCCAAGATTTCTCGTGTGCTGCACCATTTCTTTGGAATGCACTACCCAGGACAGTTTGATTAATTCCCAATTCCCACAGTTTCAAGCGGACCCTAAAAACCAATTTCTTTAGACTGGCGTATCGCCTTCACACACTATCTGTCCATCCCAGTTGTCCGTCCCAGTTTTCCCCCATATTAAAATCTTCTTCAATTTCAGGTTCATACCAACCATGCACATAATAGCCTCGGTCAGGACTGCACACATACTGGCAGGCGACCAGTCCATGTATTATTTATCCTATACAGTATATCAAGGCTGCACTATACAATATATGTACATTCTACCTTTTGTGTCTCCCCCATTTCCTCATAGACTTTTAGCTTGCGAGCAGGGCCTTCACTCATTTCGATGTGAGATATGTTTATTCTGTATTGTTTGTATAAGTCCCCCCTAAAATTTGTAAAGTGCTGCCGAATATGTTGGCACTATAAAAATAAAAATTATTATTATTATTATTATAGTCTTCCTCAAATAACAACGCATGGGGTAGACCACGATTTCCAGCGGAAAACACGGACAAACTGATCAAATCCATCAGAACAACGATGGCCATAGCTGATACCAAGACCACTAGGACTGTTTAGCACTAGAACTACCGCATGTTTCATAATACCTATAACTACCATTAGGGGTTATTTTGACCCCCATTCAAAAGTACTGACTCTGGATTAAAAATAACTTTTTTTTGCCAACAAACTAAAGAACATTTATTTTAACTTAGTAGGAACTCAAGTACAGCAGTTTAAATGCATTTTCCTTTTACATGGTCATAGCATGCGTTGTCCAACAGTTAAAACAAACAATACTTTCTTCCACTTTCCCAGTGCATTTTCCACAAACTGGTTTGTTACAGCTTGCGCAAGTTTTAATTGTTTTGTTTTCGTTGCATCTTCCAACTCCACATTTTTGACACTTGCCGATTTCTTGTCCTTTTGTTTGTGGTTCAGACATTGTGGATGATGGGCCACTTCTTGATTCCAAATAATTCTTGCGAAGGTCTAATGCCAGCTGAAGAATGAACTCCCGTCTGCGAATTTGACTTCCAGTTGCTGTTTTATAGAGTATTGTTGCGTTTATAGCTGCTAAATCAAGTACATTACAAAACACCTGAACAGGCCATCGGCGGCTTCCAGATTTTGTGGTGTATTTTCGAGCCATCTGGTCTACTGTGTCCACTCCAACCTTTGTTTTATTGTAAAATTTTACCGTTTCCGGGTTTTTTTTCTTGTCGTTTCCAACTGCTACATCTGGGTGAAGACTACTGAGCAAAATGACATTCTTATTTGGTTTACCTTGGTAAACTGTAAGAGTGATGTCACCATTCTTCATCAGAGTAGTCTCATATGTATTTGTTCGTAGGTTTTTTGCCAAAGATGGAATCTCTTTTCTTGCACGGTTCATCGTTCCCACAATGCTTGTTCTCTTGGCTTTCAGTGTATTGGCAAGTTTCAATGTAGTGAAAAAATTATCTGTAGTAACATTTCTTCCCTTGTTCAAAAATGGATCCATTAGTTTGAGAACAATGTGTTGTGCAAGAGACCGATCAGCCGGTCATTGTTCATCTTTTCCCAAATATGGAAACCCGTTGCAGAGGTATTTGGATTCTACGTCAGCTACCAGCCAGAATTTTATTCCAAATTTGTCCGTCTTATTGGCTATATATTGGGTGAAAGGACATCTTGATTTAGTTGGAAAAAGCTGTTCATCAACAGTCAGGTTTTGTCCAGGTTTGTAACACAGTATACAATTTCCAATGAAGCGATTCCACACTTCAGAAATTAAAGCAAACTTGTCATTCTTCAATGTATCAGATCGGGTGGATTTGATGTCAAATCGTACAAATCGCATCAATTCTTCAAACCTACTTCTCGGCATAGTGTCTTGAAAGAAGCGAGGACCCCAAGTACTTGACCACAAGGTTTTTACAGAAAGACCATTTGCATTATATGCACCCCTCACATATAATATTGCAGTAAATGCATCAAGCTCGATTAGAGAAACTGTCCATTTATCATCTTCAAGTTTCTGACGAGCCTCCATTTCTGTAGACTTTTTTTATGTGGCGAAGTATAGGTTCATCAATTAGCAACCTCCATGCACTTGATACATTCCCATTGATGATCTCCCGTTTGGCATAAGGGGTGGGTCCAGCTGTTTCTCGTAAAATGTTTTGTTGGGACAGTCGGCCAGTAGATGCAGAAGCAATTGGGACAACTTCCCACACAGTTCCATCACGACAAGTCTCTTTATGACCCACAGCAGGTGGAATGTCCACTGTGCCTTTCTTTCTCCCTCCGTATCCAAAATATTGTGGCTGGGTCCCTCTTCCTCTACCTCTCCGCAATTGTGGTGTGGCCATACATCTTGTTGACATAGTAGGACGTCCATCATCCTCTCCAGAATCTTCGGTATCGTCAATTATATCACTGTTACTGCTTGAATCTGATTCTTCGGAAATATCATGAGGAAAATATTCTTCATCAACCTCTGAGTCTATTTGTTCCTGATTTTCTTCTTCTGACTCATTTTCAGATAAATTCTGAAGACATTTCAAAATTTCATCACTTGTCAGACCCCTCTGCTTACTCATGCTTCAAATATACGTCGCAAAAAGGGACTTGTAAGATCGCAGAAGTAATAAAACGACACTGTACAAACATGCAGAGTTGTAGCTTCAACTGTAATGTTTGCTACTGAAGTGCAGACAGAAATCGTTAGAAGAGACATGGATCAAACATGTTCAGACAAGTTTAGACAAAACAAAATGCTGAATCATCCCTAATATGCAAAGACACAATTACACTCTACAACTAGGGAGAAGCACTGTGATTTTCTGTGCTCTGTAATATTAGGTGACTTGCCTACTACTACTTTTATGTATGGGGTCAAATTGACCCCTTCAGTACTTATAGGTATGAATTGTAAAATCCGGGCCCCTGAAAAAATTACAATTCATTTTTGTGTCCTAAAATATACACTACCATGAATAAATAAAAGTCACAAAAACTCAGAACTCATTTGTTAAAATTTTATAAATTATAGGAAAAATAAATAGCAAAAGGGTCAAAATGACCCCTCAGGTAGTTCTAGTGTTAGGACATCATGTTCGGGGGTCTGGATCAGAAGAAGAGGCGCATATTTCCGGTCAATGAAAGCATCAACTCACTCATTGACAGGGAATGGTAAAAACCTGATAGAAAAGGGCAGTTACCATCGTCTTCAAAAAGAAGATACCCATTTCAGGAAGAGGAAGCAGCCAAGTGGGATAAAAACCCCAAAATTGATGTGGCGTTAACAAAATCCTCTAAAAAATCCACCCTACTGTTTGAGAATTTAGGAGCTCTCAAAGATCCTCTTGATAAGAAAGTGGAGAGCTTCCTAAAGCAGACCTTGGAATCCTCAACGGGAGCATTAAAACCGGCAGTCGCAGCCACTTGCACTGCCAGATCAATGATAGTCTGGTTGCAGATGCTAGAAGACCAGATTAAAGGGGACATTTTAAGAGAAAAAATCCTGGCCGGTCTTCCGCTAATGCAGGGGGTGGCTGCCTTCCTCGCGGACACGTCAGCAGATTCAGTAAGGCTTGTCCATTGAGACTCGCAGGGCTCTGTGCTTCAAGAGCTGGCCAGGTGACGTACAGTCTCAGACAAAACTCTGTTCGGTCCCATGTGAAGGGGAGTTACTTTTTGGCAAGGCTCTGGATGACATACTGGACAAGGCCGCAGATAAAAAGCATGGGTTTCCTAGTGTGTCTGTGCCTCAGTACAAGATGTCCTTTCGTAAAAGGAAGTATAGCAGAGGTACATTTTCCAGAGACCAGGGCAGATGGAAAAACAAGAAGCCAAGGAGTGGTGGCTTCATGTTTGGGGGTCCTTCCTCCGAGAAAAGAAAAACTCTGAAGTGATGGGCCTTCCAAGGTAGGAGGAAGGCTGTTCCACTTCTTGCCTGCCTTGGAGAAAATTACATCCAGCGCCTGGATATTAGGGATTATAAAGACAGGATTGAGACTGGAATAAGGAGCCATTCCCCAGCAGACCTTCAGAAACTCGGGCCCCTGGAGTGCCAGAGAACAGACAGCCTTGGAGCAGGAGGTACTAGGCCTAGTGGAAAAAAAGGTTCTGGTAGAGACACCATTAATCAAACAGGCGAAAGGATTCTATTTCCCCCTGTTTCTGTTAAAGAAGCCAGACGGCTCCTTCAGAACCATAATCAACTTGAAGGGCCTAAACAACTTTCTAATCTACAGACCCTTCAAGATGGAATCTATAAAATCAGCCATAAAGGTCTTGTTCCCGGGGTGTTATATGAGCATCCTCGACCTGAAGGACACATCTACTACCACATCCCAATCCATACAGAACACCAGCAGTGTTTGAGGGTAGTCATGTATATCAACAAGAATGTAAAGCATTTTCAGTTCACAGCTCTGCCCTTCGGCCTCTCTATGGTTCCGAGGATTTTTACATAGAACATTCTGGAGGTCACGGCACATTTGAGAGAGCAGGATACCCTAATTATGCCTTACCTGGATGACTTTCGGATAGTAGGCAGATCAAGAGAGCAGTGCGAACTTGCATTGACAAGGGTCAGAGCCACTTTAATCAGTCTTGGATGGATACTGAATTTAAAGAAGTCAAAGCTGGAGCCTCTGAATGTACAGTCTTTTTTAGGACTTATCTTGGACTCAGAGGGGCAGTCTTGTCTGCTTCCGGAGGATAAGAAAGTCAAAATTACCACCCTAGTCTCAGAAGTTGTCAGGAATCCATCCATGACCCTAAGGAAAGCGATGTCTCTTTTAGGTACAATGACATAATGTATCCCAGCAGTGCAGTGGGCTCAGATACATTCCAGACATCTACAGCAAGAGATCCTAGTAGCAGATAAACGGCTCAGGGGACACTTGGGTGGAAAGATGACACTTTCCAGTTCAGTCATCAGCTCAATCAGATGGTGGCTGAATCTGGAGAACCTGTCACAAGGAGTTCCTTGGTCGTATCAGCTCAGGGGCATAATTACGACGGATGCAAGCGCAGATGACTGGGGAGCACATCTGAGTGATCTTGCAATTCAAGGTGTCTGGTCGGACAGCGAGATGGGTCTCTCCTCCAATATGAAGGAGCTGTGATGAAGTTCAGTTCCCAACTACGAGAGATACACATCCGAATTATGTCAGACTACCGGACATCAGTCGCCTATGTCAATCATCAGGGGAGCACAAGATCCTGACCTCTCATGTTAGTAACAGAGCAGATTCTACGGTTTGCGGAGCTACATCAATTTACACTCTCAGCTCTGAAAAAAAAAAGGTGAGGAAAACGAAAGTGCCGATTTCCTGAATCGGAACATACAAAGACAGAGTAAGTGGGAGCTGAATCCAACAGTATTCCAGCAAATTGTGGATCGATGGGGTCAACCAGAAATGGACCTTTTTGCAAACAAAAGGAACCAGAAAAGAAGGGTCTTTTGTTCTTTAAATCCAAAGGAAAGACCCTATGCAGTGGATGCACTACAAATTCCCTGGAACTTTCGCCTAGCCTATGCGTTTCCCCCTCTAATGTTGATTCCAACAATCTTGAGGAAGATCCGAGAGGAACAAGCAAGAGTCATACTAATTGCCCCATTCTGGCCCAAGAGACCATGGTTCACCTGGATAAGGAGGATGTCCCAGTCAGATTCATGGGTCCTTCCAGACTCTCCAGATCTCCTCAAGCAGGGCCCAGTCTTTCACCCTCAGAGGTCGGGCCTGCATTTGACAGCCTGGCGTTTGAAAGGTTGTTACTAATCCAGGAAGGGTTTTCCCCGGGTCTAGTCACTACTCTGCTCAAAAGTAGGAAGCGTGTGACTACTAATGTCTATGGTAGGACTTGGGAAAAATTCCTATCTACTTTGGGGCAGTCAGCTAAAGGTAAAATTCCTATTAGAGCTATCCTGGAATTTCTTCAAAACGGCTTAGATATGGGGTTAGCTACCAGTACCCTTAAGGTGCAAGTATCAGCTCTTGGAGTGCTATATAACTGTAATTTGGCAGTAGATAGATGGGTCATCAGGTTTATAGGCATGCGATAGATCCAGACCTATTGCTACCCCAAGAATGCCTCCCTGGGATCTAAACCTGGTCCTAGAATTCCTGACTAAGTATCCCTTAGAGCCCATAGAAAGTGTGGCAGAAAAAACTCTCACTTTGGAAGCAGTCATACTGATAGAGGTAATATGAGCCCGTAGGGTTAGTGACTTACATTCACTGTCAGTAAATCATCCTTTTACACAGGTCACTTTGGATAGAGTTATGTTATGACTAGTGTTCAGCGAGCATGCTCGACACTGCTCGGTACTCGCCCGAGCATCTCACTACTCGGGATGTTCGGCGAGCACCGAGCATCTCCGGGTTACTCGGGCGGGAGCTCGGGTCTCCGCCCTGCACGTTTGGCACTCTTTACAGAGCCAAAAAAAACCGGGCGCCGCCATCTTGGACTCAGTCGCTCCGGATCAGACAGTGTAGGGTCAGTGCTGCTGCGCTAGGGAGAGATTTATACTGCAAAATAGTTTGTGTAGGGTCTCAAAAGCCTGCCAAATCAAACAAACAGTCCTTCTCAGGACTAATATCCATCCCAAATATCAGGCAGGCAGGCAGGCTGTATAGGAGCAGTGGTTATACCAACAAACAGTGCAAAACAGTCCTGTGTGCTCCTGCTGGTCAAATTTCTAGACTTAGCCCCAGGTCTCAGGGGCCAGGAAAAATCCTTTTTTTTCATCTAAATCCTGTTTTGTTATGTTTTTTCCCTCAGTCAGACTGTACAAATACCCATCTTATTAACCTTTTTGGTATCCTCCCCCCACCCCCCCCCCCCAAAAAAAAAAAATTGAGTGTGTCTGTGAGTGTTCAGACACCAATATATCTGTTTAAAAGAGTCTGCTGTAGGCCAGAGAACTAGAACTGTGTTTTTGCTCTTCCACAATTCAAATCTGGGTGTTATCAACCTTCTTGCCTTTTATCCATAAAAAAACAGTTTGAGTGTGTCGCTGACTGTTCAGACACAAATATATCTATTTTAACAAGTCTGGTATACACCAGGAAATTATAACTGTGGTTTTGCAGTTCCACGGTTCAAATCTCTGTATTATCCACTTTTTTGTATTTTTTGCCGTAAAAAAAACATTTTCAGTGTCTCTCTGACTGTTCAGACACCAATATATCTGTTTAAAAGAGTCTGGTGTAGGTTAGATAACTAGAACTGTGGATTTCCTCTTCCACGGTTCAAATCTCCTTTCTATTACCCTTTTGCCATTGATAGTGCGAGTGTAAGCTATTTTACTTAATTTACAATGGGCAAGGCACGTGGCAAGGGACGTGCAACTGGACGTTCTGGTGATGGTGTGTGCAGAGGATGGGGCCGTGGCCAAGGTGAAAATGTGCCACAACCAACAGCCACATCTTCTCGCTCCCAGTTCTTGACCGAATTATTAGGGAAGCACACAACAGCACCACTATTGCGAACTGATCAGTGTGAACAGGTTATTAATTGGTTAGCAGACAATACTTCCAATCACCTGGGCACCACCACCTCCGGTCTGTCTTCCACACGGTCAAGTCTTAGTAGCTGTGAGTCTCGACTGCATACTCCTCCTCACCCTGATGCTCTTTCCTCCCACCATGCCGAGTGTCGTCAGACAGCAACTGATCCCACAGTTGAACACTCTGAAGAGCTGTTCACTGGTCCATTTCCATATTTGGGCCCCTCGCCTGCTCCGCTTGAAGTGGTGGAAGAGGAGATCCCATGTAGCGATGGCCAAATATTTGAACAGCCACGGCCACAGGAAGGCGACGCTGGCAATTTGTCACAAGAGGTGGACGATGACGAGACACAATTGCCACAAAGTGAGGAGGAGGACCGTGGTGCGGAAGTGAAAGAGGAGGAGGTGGGGGATGATCTAGTAACTGACCCAATGTGGCAGGAGTACAGCTCATTTTAACAAGTCGGCCACAGCTTCCGCCGCCCTTGCTGTGTTGCAGCAGCGTTTGCAGCTTCTGGCACGCCGACTGGTGTGTGATGTCACCACACATTGGAACTCTACCCTCCACATGTTGCAAAGGATTTGTGAGCAGAAGAGAGCAGTTGTGGAGTACCAGCTGCAACAAGGCTGTCGATATTCAGGTCAGACTCCACACATAAGACCTCAGGAGTGGACCTGGATGTCTGACATTTGTACCATCCTGACAAACTTTGAGGAGTCCACCAAGATGGTGAGTGGCAATGATGCCATCATTAGCGTCAGCATCCCACTTGTCTGTCTTTTGCAACGCTCTCTGCATAGAATTAAAGAGAAGGCATTGCAGCCAGAGTATGATGAGATGGATCAAGAAGCCGTAGCGGGCGATTACACACAGCCCAGCCTCATCTCATCCCAACGTGCATTGGGGGACAATGAGGAAGAGGAGGAGGAGGAAGAACAGGAGCTGGTATTATGCGCTGTAGACAGTAGTACCTCTACAACTCTCATACCTTTGGTTCAGCGTTGGTGGCCGGAGGGGGAGGAGGAGGAGGAGGAGAGCATGGTCAGTCGTCATCTTGGTGAGGACATGGAAGTCTTGCCCGTTACCAGTCTGGCACGCATGGCTGAGTTTATGTTACGCTGCCTTAACCGTGACCCTCGCGTTGTCAAAATGTTGGGTGACAGTCATTAATGGTTGGTGACACTTTTAGACCCCCGCTACAAGGAGAACTTTTACTCTCTTATTCCTGAGGTGGAGAGGTCTACAAAAATGGGGCAGTACCAGAAGGCCCTTGCTGCAGAACTGTTAAAATAATTCCCATCCGAACACGCTAGCGGCAGAGGACACAGTTCGTTGACCAACCAAGGCGTACAGGCGAGAGAGACGCAACTCCAATCCAGCAGAGGCAGGGGAACACTGTCAACGTTCTGGGACAGTTTTCTGAGACCCGCCCAGCTTACAGGCCCTGAGGCGTGGGGTACTCTCACAAGGAGTGGAAAGTTTCAAAAGATGGTGAGGGAGTACCTTGCTGACCGTACCAGCGTCCTCCGTGATTCCTCTGTGCCTTTTAATTATTGGGTATCCAAGCTGGACACTTGGAATGAACTCGCTTTGTACGCCTTGGAGGTCCTGGCCTGCCCTGCGGCTAGCGTGTTATCAGAGCGTGTTTTTAGTGCCGCTGGGGGAATTATAACTGATAAGCGCACTCACCTGTCAACTGACAATGCTGACAAGCTGACCTTTATCCAAATAAACAAGGGCTGGATTGAGCCAGAATTTTCATCACCACCAATTGACAGCAGAGTAACATAAAGTCAAATCTACTGTGTTGTTTCGGCAGGTGTATTCCCATGCACCGCTTCCTACCCACACATGGATATACGCTTCCTCATTTCGGTTGTATTTTGCTCTTCTCCTTATCCTCAGCCTCCACCACCACTATACCACCAGGGTGACCGTGGTCCGTGTTGCCAGCATTGCAAGTAGACATGAGCGTTGTTCTACTCAAACTGTTCGCCAATCTCAAATTCGAGCTGTTTTGGGTGGTGTTCGAGCCGTTCGGCGAACACGAACGATTTGAGAAAAATTCGGCTGTTCGAGGTTATGTTCGATAACTGTTCGAGCACCAAAATCATAACTGGATTTTTTCTCAGTAATGATGAAAATTAATGTTAATACGCAGTTTGAGTGTACAGCGGGGTGGGGGGAGGGGCAGGGGATGGATCTCTGCAGGAATAATGAAGATCTCCATTTTTTTTCCTCTTTCCCGCATTTGCAGTGGGGAGGTGCAGTCTGTCAGCCTATCAGCAGCGCACACACGGAGTGAACTGCTGTTTTTCACACAAGCAAGGGCATGTGTCATTGGCAGTGTATGTCACATGTCCTTGCCCTATAAGACCAAGCCATTTTCCCCGTCGCCACCATTTTCTCACTGCTGCAGCTGCGTGTTAGACGGCACCGCTGTTGCTGTGTGCGTTATACCTTGTTAATTTCAAGCCAATTTTCGCACAAATCTACAGATAGCTTGGGAGTAGGGAATAGTTGTGATTGCAGTCCTTTTAAGGACTAGGTTACAGCATTTCCTACGACTTTTATCAGGCAGGTCTGTGTTCTTAAATAGATAGATTGTGGGAGTAAAGACTAATTGTAATTGCAGTCCTTTTCAGGACTAGGTTACATCAGTTCCTATCAGTTTTTGCCAGGCAGGTCTGTGCCAGTGCTGTGCAAGTTTTTTTCACAGCATTTGGCTGAATCTAGCAAAGCTAATCCTTTTTGGCCTATTGCAGAGTGTGTTAGTCAGTGGAGTAGCCTATCTGTGTTGCAAGATATACCACCTGTGTATAGAATACCATTTTTTTTACTGCACCAAGTGAAGTAAAATCTTTTGGGCATAGCATCATTCTATTAGTCCATCTATACTGACCTCCATCAGGTTGCAAATTGAATATAATTTTTTCTGCATCTAGCTCTGAAAAAATATTTGGGCTTCTAGCAGTGCGTGGGACTTGTTCTATTAGTCCATCTATACTGACCTCCATCAGGTTGCAAACTGAATATAATTTTTTTCTGCATCTAGCTCTGAAAAAATATTTGGCCTTCTAGCAGTGTGTGGGACTTTCTCTATTAGTCCATCTATACTGACCTCCATCAGGTTGCAAATTAAAAATAATTTTTATCTGCATCTAGATCTGAAAAAATATTTGGACTTCTAGCAGTGTGTGGGACTTTCTCTATTAGTCCATCTATACTGACCTCCATCAGGTTGCAAATTAAAAATAATTTTTATCTGCATCTACCTCTGAAAAAATATTTGGGCTTCTAGCTGTGTGTGGGACTTGTTCTATTAGTCCATCTATACTGACCTCCATCAGGTTGCAAACTGAATATAATTTTTTTCTGCATCTAGCTCTGAAAAAATATTTGGCCTTCTAGCAGTGTGTGGGACTTTCTCTATTAGTCCATCTATACTGACCTCCATCAGGTTGCAAACTGAATATATATTTTTTCTGCATCTACCTCTGAAAAAATATTGGGCTTCTAGCTGTGTGTGGGACTTGTTCTATTAATCCATCTATACAGACCTCCATCAGGTTGCAAACTGAATATAATTTTTTTCTGCATCTAGCTCTGAAAAAATAGTTGGCCTTCTAGCAGTGTGTGGGACTTTCTCTATTAGTCCATCTATACTGACCTCCATCAGGTTGCAAATTAAAAATAATTTTTATCTGCATCTAGCTCTGAAAAAATATTTGGCCTTCTAGCAGTGTGTGGGACTTTCTCTATTAGTCCATCTATACTGACCTCCATCAGGTTGCAAATTAAAAATAATTTTTATCTGCATCTACCTCTGAAAAAATATTTGGGCTTCTAGCTGTGTGTGGGACTTGATCTTTTAGTCCATCTATACTGACCTCCATCAGGTTGCAAACTGAATATAATTTTTTTCTGCATCTAGCTCTGAAAAAATATTTGGCCTTCTAGTAGTGTGTGGGACTTTCTCTATTAGTCCATCTATACTGACCTCCATCAGCTTGCAAATTAAAAATAATTTTTATCTGCATCTAGCTCTGAAAAAATATTTGGCCTTCTAGCAGTGTGTGGGACTTTCTCTATTAGTCCATCTATACTGACCTCCATCAGGTTGCAAATTAAAAATAATTTTTATCTGCATCTACCTCTGAAAAAATATTTGGGCTTCTAGCTGTGTGTGGGACTTGTTCTATTAGTCCATATATACTGACCTCCATCAGGTTGCAAACTGAATATAATTTTTTTCTGCATCTAGCTCTGAAAAAATATTTGGCCTTCTAGCAGTGTGTGGGACTTTCTCTATTAGTCCATCTATACTGACCTCCATCAGGTTGCAAATTAAAAATAATTTTTTTTCTGCATCTACCTCTGAAAAAATATTGGGCTTCTAGCTGTGTGTGGGACTTGTTCTATTAATCCATCTATACAGACCTCCATCAGGTTGCAAACTGAATATAATTTTTTTCTGCATCTACCTCTAAAAAAATATTTGGGCTTCTAGCTGTGTGTGGGACTTGTTCTATTAGTCCATCTATACTGACCTCCATCAGGTTGCAAATCGAATATAATTTTTTTCTCCATCTAACCCAGCCAATAGTTTTGGCCTAATACCACAGTTTGGCCACTCAGCTCTGTTCGGTTCCCATCCATTGTTTTTTTGTGCAAACAACTCCAGAGTTGTGAATTAGTTAACCACCAAAATGAGTGGAAAAAGGCCTGCTGCTGGTGGAAAGGGGAATAGGCATGTTGGGAAGGGGAAAAAAGGTTGTGTCCGTGGGGTAGGTGTTAAAGCAACAGTAACATCTGCAGAAGAAAGACCATCTTCCAGCCAAACTAAAATGTCTACTTCTTTTAGCGGACAATGTGATAAGATCCCTTTCTTACGGCCACGCCAATCGCTACAAATTCCAGATGAGGCACAAAAACAGCAGGTGCTTCAACGGATATCAAGTGCTCCTTTAAGTGGGCTCTCCTCCACATCAACTTCAACATCACAAATACTCCAGTCCTCAAAGGTGTCACCCCAATCGCACTTGCTTCCTCACAGCTCCCAAATCTCCAGCTGCCCGTCTGAGTATGAGGTAGAACAGATGGTTGAGTCTGCAGAGCTGTTTACTCATACTATAGCCTGGGAATCAGAGGTCGACTCCAGCGCTTCTGTGAATCCAGACGAGGAAATGATCTGCACTGATGCCCAGAATCTTTATGAGTCGGATCCAGGACCAGACGCAGAAGGTTCTGACCATAATGTAGACCCTGATTCACAAACTGTAACTCCTGTTGGTGGAGACAATGAGGAAGACGATGATGAGACTCAAATACCTGATTGGAGCGACAACTTTAGTTTTTTGTCAGGGCAGGAACAGGTTGGCTCTGAGGACGACGGGTGTAATAACGCACAGGGTGATGATGATGAGGTTGGAGATCCCACTTACTGTCAACCCACAGTCAGCCAAGAGATGAGGTCAGCAGAGGAGGTGTAGGAAGATGCTAGTGACGACGAGGTCAGGTTGCACCTTCCTGGACAGAGACGTAGTACTGGAAGCACGTCAACAACTGCATCCTCAAACACAACTCTGCCTCTCACCACAAGTCGTGGTGGCTCTTCAGGTCGCATGGGTGCTAAGCCTTGCATAGCCTGGGCATTTTTTCAGATCGATAAAGATGACCCAACTCGTGTTATCTGTAACATTTGTCAGCAAAAGCTAAGTAGAGGCCAAAAAATACATAGTTTGAGTACTTCATGCATGAACCGGCACATGGACATGAAGCATAAGTTGCAGTGGGAAGCTCAGTGTGCTACAATGCGGCTTAGCCGGCCGGGCCAACCACCGTCTGCCATATCTTGTGCATCCGCGGCCTCTTCATCCTCTGTGACTGGGGGGACAGCAGTCACACCTGTTTTGGGGCGCAGACCTGCCACCTCTTTACCCGCAACAGCCAGCGTGATTGGCAGGTCATCATTTTCTTTGGGGGTGGTAACACCAGCTGGTGTTGAGCGCTGTCCGACATCGATAGCACCACCTTTGGATCAAGGCAACCTAACATGTCCGCCTGCATCTTCCTCACAGACCGGCAGTTTGCCGGGGACACCCTTATCAACCCCGTCTAAGCACAATAGCCAGCCCTCGGTCCTTCAGATGTGGACAAGTAAAAGACCATTTCCTCCTAGCCATGAGAAAGCTAAGTGGTTGAATTTCACCATCTGCAAGCTCTTGGCTACAGAAATGCTGCCTTTCCGCCTGGTGGACACAGAGGATTTTCGAGACCTTATGTCCGTCGCAGTGCCCCAGTACCAGATGCCCAGTCGGCACTACTTCTCAAAGAAAGGTGTGCCTGCGCTCCACCAGCATGTCGCACACAACATCACCGCTTCTTTGAGAAACTCTGTGTGTGACAGGGTGCATTTCACCACAGACACTTGGACGAGTAGGCATGGACAGGGGCGTTACATGTCGCTGACTGGGCACTGGGTAACTATGGTGACAGCAGGACAAGGGGCTGCTGTCCAAGTCTTGCCGTCCCCACGAGTTGTGCGTCAATCCTCTTTATGTCAAAGTTCCTCCACTGCTTCTGCCTCCTCAACCTCCTCTCGGTCTTCCACCTGCACCCAAAGCCTGTCTGGTCATGCCACAAGCTTTCTAACTGCGCAGAAGGGATCCTGCACACCTCCTTACTATGCTGGCAGTAGGGCTCAACGTCATCAGGCGGTTTTTACTTTGAAATGTCTGGGAAATGTGAGTCACACAGCTGAGGAGTTGTGGTCAGCTCTGGAGAACCAATTTCATGAATGGTTGTCTCCACTGGACCTGAAACCAGGGAAGGCCGTGTGCGACAATGCTGCAAACCTGGGTGCGGCCCTTCGCCGGGGCAATGTCACACACGTGCCTTGTATGGCTCACGTGTTGAACCTGGTTGTCCAGCAATTTTTAGCCCACTATCCCAGACTAGATGGCCTTCTGCAGAGGGCACGGTCGCTATGTGCTCACTTCCGCCGTTCGCATCCCGCAGCTCAGCAACTTACATCTCTACAGAAGTCGTTGGGCCTGCCACTTCACCGGCTAAAATGCGATGTGCCTACCCGGTGGAATTCAACTCTGCACATGTTGCAGCGACTGTGGCAGCACCGACAAGCCCTGGTGCAATACGTTCTGACGTATAGCCTGGGCCAACGAGATCCAGAGGTGGGGCAAATCACGCTGGAGGAGTGGTCTCAGATCAGGGACCTATGCACCCTTCTGCACAGTTTTGAAATGGCGACGAAGATGTTTAGTGCTGACGATGCCATTATCAGCATGACTATGCCGGTGATTTACATGCTGGAGCACATGTTAAACAGAATTCGGAGTCAGGTGGTGGCACAAGAGGAGGTGAAGGAAGTAGAGGAGGAGGAGTTGTATGCGGAAGGGCTAACATCTGCAAGGTCCAGACGGTCGGCAGCACCAAGGCGGCAGGCATGTGAGGGTGGGGGAGATGGTTTTACCAGGGCGCATGATAGCAGCCAAACTAGTGAGGAAGGTGCAGGAGCCCAGGAAGAAGTGGAGGACGAACTGATGGAAGACTCATCAGATGAGGGAGACCTTGATCACATTTCTGTTGTGCGAGGTTGGGGGGAGAGGACAGAGGAAGGAAGCATGATTGTTACCTCGCCACCAACACAACAGGGACTTGGTGCTCCTGGATGCGCAACACACATGAGTGCCTTCTTGCTGCACTACCTGCAACATGACCCTTGAATTGTGAGAATTAGAAATAATCCTGACTACTGGGTTGCCACACTGTTAGATCCCCGGTACAAAAGTAAATTTGCCGAAATTATTCCTGCCATAGAAAGGGATGCACGCATGCAGGAGTATCAGCAGAGACTGTTGCAGAATCTTACATGTTCTTTTCCACAAAACACCAGTGGTGCACGTAGTGAATCTCAGTTCCAACTTGCCAACCGTGGGACCGTCAAGTGTTCAGCACTCAAACAGTAACAGAACCACAGTATCTGCTGGTAACATCAATTTTGCGGAATCATTTCACCACTTTTTTAGCCCATCCTTTGCAAGGCCACAGGAGACAAGAAGTCTGACACATAGTCAACGCCTAGAGACGATGGTACAGGAGTAACTCCAAGTAAACATTGAAGCCATGACTGTGTCACTGGACCCTTGCTCTTTTTGGGCTTCCAATCTGGATAAATGGCCGGAGCTAGCCCCTTACGCCTTGGAGATCTTGTCATGCCCCGCAGCCAGCGTTCTGTCTGAACGTGTGTTCAGCGCTGCTGGTGGTGTGCTGACAGATAAGCGCACGCGGCTCTCCACTGATAATGTAGACAGACTCACGTTCATAAAGATGAACAAATCATGGATCCGAAACGACTTTTCTACCCCTGTGTCATCCTGTGGAGAGTAAAAGCTTGATGATTGGTTAAAATCACCCTACCAACCGTTTTAAGCTTTCAAATTACTAATCATGTTTATCTGTATCTTGGCTGGAAAATAATTTGGGCTTTGTAGCAGTGTGCAGCACTGATTCTATTAGGCCATCTATAATAAGCTCCACCAGATTTAAAATTACTAATCATGTTTATCTGTATCTTGGCTGGAAAATAATTTGGGCTTTGTAGCAGTGTGCAGCACTGATCCTATTAGGCCATCTATACTAAGCTCCACCAGATTTAAAATTAATAATAATTTTTAGCTGCATCTAGCCCGGAAAATAATTTTGGGGCTCCGAGATGCGCAAGACACATAAGTGCCTTCTTGCTGCACTACCTGCAACATGACCCTCATATTGTCAGAATTCGAAGTAATCATGACTACTGGGTTGCCACACTCTTAGATCCCTCAAACTTTTCGATCAACCTTTTCATTTTAATAAAGACCAAAAAAATGGTCATTTTTGAAATTATAAGCATTAGCAGGTTATTAGAAACTGAAATCAAACAGTTTTCAACTCAAAACTTTATTCTAGGT
Organism: Phyllobates terribilis; assembly: GCF_046119375.1. NCBI lineage: Eukaryota > Metazoa > Chordata > Amphibia > Anura > Dendrobatidae > Phyllobates > Phyllobates terribilis. Next base: position 52,500,868 of record NW_027362773.1, read on the forward strand.
GATGTTACATTTTCACATAGGACCCCTTGTTCGAAAGGAGCTTCTGAACTCTCTCGTCCATTGAATTTGTCAGGTTTTGGATGGTTTCTGCTTCAATTGTTTTGCATGAGGACAGAATACCCTCCCAGATCTGTTGCTTAGATGTGAACTGCCTCCCGCCATCATAGACACTCCTTTTGATGATGCTCCAGAGGTTCTGAATGGGGTAGAGGTCAGGGGAGCATGGGGGTCACACCATAAGTTTGTCCCCTTTTATGCCCATATCAGCCAGAGATGCAGATGTTTTATGTGCAGCATGAGATGGTGCATTATCATGCAAAAAAATGATCTTGCTGTGAAATACACGGTTCTTCTTCTTGAACCATGGCAGGAAGTGCTGTTTGAGAAAATCCACATACATTATGGAGTTCATCTTTAGCGCCTTCAGGGATCCTAAAGGGGCCGACAATCTCTCTCCCCATGATTCCAGCCCAAAACATTACTCCACCTCCTCCTTGTTGGCGCTGTAGCCGTGTTTGCGTGGGGTGTCCATCAACCAGCCATCCTCCACTCCATCCATCTGGACCATCGAGCACTGCACGGCACTCATCCGTGAACAAAACAGTTTTGAAATCAGTCTTCATGTAATGTTTAGCCCACTGGAGCCGTTTCTGCTTGTGTGAAGTGGATAGAGGAGGTCGACAGGATGGCGTATGCACAGCTGCAAACCTCTGAAGGACCCCGCATCTTGTTGTTCGGGGGACGTTGGAGGCACCAGCAGCTTCAAAAACTTGTCTGCTGCTATGTCAAGGCTTTTTTGCCACTGCTCTTTTAACCTGACGTAATTGCCTGTAGGAAAGAGTCCTCAATTTGCCCTTATCAGCACGCACACGTGTGTACTGTGAATCAGCTACATACTTCTTGATTGCCAAGACACTTCATCCTGATCATCGCACAATGTTGATTGTAGTCATGCCTTGACCTAAACACTCCACAATTTGTTGCTTCTCAGCAGCCGACACATCCTTTTTCTTTCCCATGTTGGCAGAAAATGTAGGCTGCTTAATAATGTGAGACAGCCTTCTTAAGTAGTCTTGCCTTTCATTGGACACACCTGCCAAACTAATTAGCACAGGTGTCTGCAATTGCTTACAGTGATATAAAGAGCCCTGACACACATCACCATCAATGAGTTTAACTGACAAACAAACAAATTCTTCCCTTATCACTCCTAAACACTTTTTGCATAATAATTTGGAACACAGTGTACATGTGCTTTTCCACAAAACACCAGTGGTTCACGCAGTGAATCTTACAGTTCTAACTTGCCAACCGTGGTCTGTATGGAGTTGTTCAATAAAGGGCCCAAAATTAAGATAACATAGATGGGAGAGGTCTCTATGAATAGGAATTCCTAAGTATTTGATACCCTGTGAGGGCCAGGCAAAGGGAAAGTTGGACTGGATGGAATCCTATATGGATTTGGGGAGGGAGACATCGAGGGCCTCAGACTTCGCTGCATTTATTTTAAAATTTGACCATGTAACAAAGTGATCTATTTCAGCCATAACAGCATGGATGGATATATGTGATTGAGTGATATATACCAGGACATCATCAGCAAATAGAGAGCACTTGTACTCGGTGCCTCCCACCTCAATCCACCTAATATTGGGGTTATGGCGAATTGATGAGAGCAGGTGCTCCGTTACTAGGATGTATAAGATAGGGGACAGAGGACATCCCTGCCTTGTCCCATTGGTGATTGTGAAAGGTGATGAAAATGTTCTGATGCACCCCATGGGCCTTGGGACACCCGGAGCCGGACCCTTTTTGGTGGATGCTGGTGGTTGTAGTCTTCGTGGCGGCGACCCGGTTCCGTGGCTCAGGGTGGTCAAACCAGTGGCGGAACTATTTATGTGGTTTTGATGTTTAAATGTCCGACTATGCCACCCGTGGATTGCGGTCAGAGTGAACCGCCGCTGCAGGGCAGACCGCTGAGGCTGGTGTTGCGGGTGCAGCAGAGCGTAGCATAACTCCCCACGGGAGGAGTATAGCCTCAGGGTAGTGTATGCGGAGGATGGTGCAGGGCAGCAGCAGTAACGACACGGAGTCAGTGATGCAGTCCAGGGCCTTTACTCACAGTTCTTATTATCCAGACCACGTCTGCAGGTAATGGCTGCCCACGTCGTACTGTGCTCACCAGGTGAGGGGCCCAGACAACTCCCAGATAACTTTGGAGCGCTTCACAGGACCCCCTTTGTGTGTCCTTTGTCTGGCCTTTCTTACCAACCCTTCTGTCCGGCTGCCTCGGGCCTCCTCTTGGTAAACTTGGCGCCAGTTTCCCTGACCCTATGTGGTGCCTTCCTAGCGGGTGTAGCGAGGGGCTGCGCCACATAAAATGTCACAGCCTCCGGTTCCTAGCTGAGGGTCATTTCCTGCCTCCACTAGTTTCGGGGACCGGTCTCCCCCTTTGGCCTGACCCCTCCACGCAGGTGGATTCGGGCGTGCGGTGGCGACTCGCCCGTCCGCACCCCTGGGATCCCTTCATTCCTCGTTCCTGGAGCCTTCTCCGCTCCTCTTCCTTCCTTCTCCCTCTTCCAGGCCTGGGCCTCTGTTACTAGGCCCGCCTCCGGAGCAGAGCTCATGCAGAGCCCCTGCTCCCTGCCACTTCTGCTCAGACTTCTCTGCACTGAACTAAGATGTTGCCCACCTTTTATACTCCCTTCTCAATGCACCCAGGAACTGCTTCCTCCCTGCTCCTGCACTACAGGGTTCCCCTTCCTCAGTGTTCCCTCCCCCCACTCCAGCCAGGGACAGGGACTGTCGTGCCCATCTCAGAGGCATATTGTTCGCCCTGCCCCACGGCAATGTGGTGTAATGCATGCAGGTGTCGGGTCCTGATCCACACTCCATCCTTACCTGAGAGTGAGATATCACACCTCTGGGTGAGGTGCAATACCTCTGTAGCAACCGAGCCCTCAGGGTGCTACAGTTCCATTTATCTTCAGCCTAGGTGACGTATTGTGATACAGGGCCGTGATTTTGGCTATAAAAGGGTCCCCTAGACCCCTACCCCAAGCTTTTTAAGACAATCATATATGGCGTGCCAGGAGACTCTATGGAATGCTTTCTCAGCATCCAACAAGAGTATCTAATTACAAATTTTTAACTGCATCTAGCCCAGGAAATACTTTGTGCCTAGTAGCAGTGTCTGCTAGTCAGCGGATTATCCCGGCTGTTAAGCAAGCTACACCACCTGTAGTTTGGACACTTAATTTTTTCAAAGGAAAGGCTTCGGGACCACGGGATACTCAGTGAAGAGCATCAGGAGGCACCCCAAGGCATAGGGGCTGGGACTGGCAGTAGGATGCCTTGCGGTGGACAGCCGAGCTCGATCCTTATAAAAGCTTTTTAACTGCAGCAGCTTTAGTGGACGCTACTGGAGCTGGAATTACGCGGCTGCTGGCATGAGACTTGCCCTCCAATAGATCCTTGTAAATGGATTTAAAGTGTATTCATTCAAATTAGAGAGACAATTTAAATTAAAAAGCTTAGAGCTGCCTCCACCACAGGGGGGCTCGCTCGACCCACCAGCGGACAGGCACCAGTATTGGGAGAGGGGGGCTGGCCGTCAGCGTTCACCGCGGCTCTGGCACAAACCCGGCGACACGGAGGTTGCACGGGCAGGAACGGACTGAACGTGTCGGCTTCTCACTTTTTGGATTTTAGAAGGGCATGACATGCCTATATCTGTGTCTCCCCCTCCTTTTACTCCTCCACCTCTTTTCTTTTCGCATGACTATATGTATTTGTCACTTTTCCATGTGTTAGTTGTGTCTTCTGAGCAGTTTGTCAGCTTTTGGACACCTTTGAAGGTGTTTTCTATGTGTTTCTATGTGTTTTTGTTTGCCTGCCATTGGTTTTAACGGTGTTCGAAGGTGTTCGACGAACAGTTCGACGAACAGTTCGGCGAACACACGGGTGTTCGACGAACCGAACCGAACTCGAACACTACGGGGGTGGCTCAACACTAGTTAGTATACATTCCCCAAGATCTAAGTCCTATATTACTGCAGAACCTTCATGGGGAGTCACATCATTTGAGCTCACAGGTGCATGTGAAAATATTTTCACTCCCCATGAAGGTTCTTACACCACGTAGTATACATATACCTTTTTTGTATTTTCTGCATTTTTTCGCACCTTTGTGCAGGTTCTATGTAGGTGTTTTAAGATTTTTAATTGTTTGTTTTTCTTACATATTAGTATTCACCAATATTGGTAGAACTGGTCAATTCCATTGGGGTCATCCAAGGCGTATCGTGAGATGCTGAGCAAGAAACTCACCACAGAAGACATATCAAGAGTTGTAGAGTAGGAATCCTCTACTCATACTCTACTCATAGAATTTTGGACATTCTAATCCTCATCGAATTATATCAAGTTACCCATTGGGCTCAAAAATCACATTAAACTTTTTAATAACTTTTTAAAAATATTTCAAATAAAAAACTTTTTTATTGAACTAATTTGTGTCACTTCTAATTACAACCAGGAGCAAATAGAACATCTGGTGGAGTCTTTGATTATATCTATGCATTTGAGAAGTGCCAATTCAGTGTTTCCAGGTATTGTGGTAAAAATAAGGACATTCTTTGATTAAATGATTATTATTATTTATTATTATAGCACCATTTATTCCATGGCACATGGTGAAAATAGGTACACATAATAAAAAATAAGTACCATAATCTTAAACAATACATGTCACTGACTGGTACCAGAGGAAAGAGCACTCTGCCTGCGAGAGTTCACAGTCTACAAGGGATGGGTAAGGATACAGTAGGTGAGAGGAGAGCTGGTCATGCAGCGGTATAGTGTCATGCGGTTTTACATGTAATGTGAATAGTGATGTGTGTTTTATATAATGTATTCTGGTAATGTAAAGTGTTAATGTATAATGTGAGTAATACAAAGAACAGGATTAATGGTATAGGACATAGGATAAGAACAATAGGTTTAGTCTGTAGGATAGGAAATAGTTCATTACAGAACTAGCCCAGTAGGTGGGAACTAGTGTTAACAAAAGGGGGCACTTCTTGCTAGAGAGCCAGATAGTGAAGTGCAGTGTCAGGGTCAAGTTTGGGTGCTGTGGGCTGCTAGCGACAGCATGTGCCAGTAATTCGAGGTAGTGAGAGGCCATACCGATATCCCCTGTGTACATTCCTGTAACGTCTGGAGGCCTAGGGCTCGGTCCAGGTACCATGGAGAGGGCCTGGTCTTCTGACATCTCAAAGTCAGTGGATGTTGAATTATGTGGGGGGCAATGGCTAAAACCAAACTAGCTTGCTATGGTCATACTGTCATGTCCAGCCTCCAGTGTAGGGTAATCACCATGGGAGGAAGTCAAAGGCTTTGTCACCTACAAATAGACCAGATTATCCACTGCAAGCATGGAAAAACTTAAGCTTGTAAAAATGAATCAGGCATGTATCAGTGACAACTTTAATTCTTCTACAGTGGATGTCAATGACTAGAACAGCCTAAGCATCTGTCTGGCTGCCTGTTCATTATCTTCAACACTGTTTTGCTGCTGCCAGTGCTGATAGCTGACACCCAGCCGGTCATTTACTCCCTATCCATCATGTCATCTATACTTTGCTGCTGCCTAGCAGCCAGTGCTACTCTGAAAAACATCTCAGCTCTGTCATATTTCTATACTGTGTGGCTTCAGCCACTACCACTAGACAACTTTGATAGTCACATATCTACCAGCTTTAAAGTTTAATTAAAGGACTTTTCTATGTGTGTGCTTTTATTAATTTTGACTACGGGGTTAGCAATTGGGGTGTCTGATAGACACCGCTCCATTACTAACCCATGGGCTTGATGTCAGCGGACATAAAACAGTTGACATCAACCCCAAAACTATTACCATATTTGCCCAGCTCACCAGGGTAAGTGGGGAGAACTGAGGCTAAGCACTAGAATTAGCGCATCTAATGGATGCACCTTTTCTGGGGCGGCTGAGGGCTGATGTTCTTAGTCTGGGAGGGGGCCAATATCCATGGCCCATTCCCAGCTTATTAATATCAGCCCACAGCTGTCTGCTTAGCCTTTGTTGGTTAGTAAATATAGGGGGGACCCCATGTCATTCTTTTGGGGGGTCCCCCTTTTTACTAACCAGTAATGGCTAAGCAAACAGCTGTGAGCAGTTTTCAATAGGCTGGAAACCTTTATGGCTGTTGGCCCCTTCCCAGAATATTAACACCAGCCTCCAGTTGCCAGCTTTCCTTCAGCTGGTTAGGAAAGTTAGGAGGGACTCCATGCCATTACTTTTAAAAATGATTTATTTAATATGTGCGATACACCGATAGCAAGCATGAAACCGGCTAGGCCCAGAGCTGCTTCAACATTTCACCTGTAAAGGCATACCACCAGGAAGGTCTTGAGGTTCAGTGGCACCAACCACTCATCGGTCTGTTGTTTGATCCCCGTGCACAGCTCTTGCGTGATGTGGGAGTTTTCCCCCAAACAGATGAGTTTCAGAACAGCATGCTGTTGTTTTAACTGGGTGTGCTGAAATTGGTGGTGCAGATGTTACACTGACTGCATGAGAAGGAATTGGAGGAAGCAGAGTAGGAGAAGGAAGCAACATGGACAGAGAAACATCCAAAAAACATCCAGCAATCCTCGGTGGTGGTAGGACATTTACCAAAACACCTTCTGCCTCAGGCCCAATCGCCACAACATTTACCCAATGGGCAGTTATAGAGATAATGTCCCTGTCTGTGCTTACTGGTCCATGTATTGCGCAGTGCACACCTAATTTTGTCGGCAACATGTTTGTGCAGGGCAGAGATGGACCACCTGGAAAAGTAGTGGTGGCTGGGAACCAAGTAGTGTGGTTCCTGGGATCCCAACGTGGTGTCTTTTTTTCAGAGTACTTCCACAGAGGCTTCTTTTGCAGAGTACCCTCACACAAGCTTTTTTGCAGAGTACCCTCACACAGGCTGTTTTGCAATGTACAGAGATGCATGCAGAGTGTACACACAGGTTTTTTGGTGCAGTACTCTCACAGACGTGTGCAGAGTAGAAACATTTGTTTTAGGCAAACTACTTCCACAGACACGGGTGCAAAGTTGAACAAATTGTTTTTACGCACACTACTCCCACAAACATGGGTGCAGAGTTGAAAAAAATTGTTTTCGGCACACTACTCCCATAGACACGGGTGCAGAGTAAAACAACTTTTTTTTGCACACTACTTCTACAGACAAAGGAGCAGAGTAGAGCAATTTGTTCTTAGGCACACTACTCCCGCAGACACGGGTGCAGAGTAGAACAATTTGTTTTTGGGCACACTACTACCACAGACACATGTGCAAAGTAGTTACAAACACTACTAGCACAAACACGAGTGCAGAGTATAAAAAATTGGTTTTAGGCACACTACTCCCACAGACACGGGTGCAAAGTCGAACAATTTTTTTTTTGCACACTACTTCCACACACAAAGGTGCAGAGTAGAAAAAAATGTTTTTAGGCACACTACTCCCACAAACACAGGTGCAGAGTTAAACAATTTGTTTTTATGCACAGTATTTCCCCAGGCATGGGTGCAATGTAGAAAAAGTGTCTTTAAGGCACACTACTCCCACAGACACGGGTGCAGAGTACACAGAGGCTTAAAGGCACGATGCTCCCACAGACACAGGTGAAGAGTACACACAGATGCTTTTTGCCACAGTATTCCCACATACATGGGTGCATAGTACACACACAGAACCTTTTTTGCTGAGTGCCCACATGCACAGAGCTTAACAATGTCCCTCACTCAAGCTGCGTCCTGTCCCTACGCTAAACAGTGCAGACAAAACTTAACATGGCTGTGATGCCTCCGGAAGTGCCCACAGTCTAAAAGCTTGTTTATAGATTATGCTTCAGCCTTTCAACAAACTTTGTTTGGCATCCGAACCCGACTAGTAAACTGGACTTCGGGAAAAAAGTCTGTGTTTGGGGTTTGGTACCGGACAGGTGTGAACCCCAAACTTTAGAGTTCCGTTCATTCATCCCTAGTAATGACAAATTCAATGAATATCCATGAGTTTGATTATGTGCATGGCTAGAAAACCAGCACTGTAAATCAAGTGATGTGGTTGATCCTGCTTTTGTCTGACAGGTCTACTTACCATGCTAAAAAAGTGAAAATGTCTGTCTATTAAATTTGAAATATTTCTACGGTTTGTGATTTGTAGTAAAAAGACTAAGCATATATTGCGATCTCTTCACTATTGAATAAATGGGTGCCATTTCTCTTGTAGCGGGCAATACATAAAGTAGGACAGGAAGGAAAAGAGCTGGTAGTTCCAATGACATTGAAAATTTGGCTTCCTTTATTCGTAAATTCGTTAAAAAGTTACATGCGTGGCTCCATATTGCAACTCTGATGTGTTTTCAGTGCAACAAATGCCCTTAATTGTAGAGATATCCACCCTTGCCTCGCAACCTGTTTAAAAACCATAAGCCAACTATAGGACAATCATGTGAGAGCCGAAAATTAACATACAATTATACTTTACAGAAAAGCCTATTTCTAATAGTGTTTCTATAGAAAGGCAATATATTTAATATAAATACTTGGCATCATTTCTATAGTTTAATCCATTTGGCTGTTTTGTATTTAATAAAATATTTTAGTCACGTTTTTCTTAGTACTTCGATCTGGGACCAAAAGTTCAATACGAGTTATTTTCAAAGCTTTCTTATACGATTTATTAATATCATTCTTTTTATATCCTCACATTTTTTTAACCTATTTTTTATTTGGTCCCTTTCATTAGAAAATGTACATATGTCAGAACGTATGCGTCATGCACGTATGAATTCATTGTAAGGAATTGCTCTAAATGTGTGTTCAGGATGACAGCTGTTGGCTAATAAGGTGGTATTCCCACTGATGGGTTTCCGATACATTCTTGTGTGAACATCATTCAAAAGGGTATTGCCTTCCAATTAAATGTCTAAAAAACACATTTTGTGTTTGAATGAGAAAATATTAATTTAAGATTTAATTCATTATTATATAGATATCAGATGAAGTTTGGTATGGTCGCCACATCGCCACCACATCATATAATGAGGATATCATCAACATAGTGATTATATCAAATAACGTCATAAAAAAAGGATTATCATCTGCGTAAATCATAAATTCTTCCCACCATGTCAAATACAAGATAACCAAAGATGGTGAGAAATGCGATCCCATTGGACTTATTTCCAACCGTACAAAAAACTCTTCATTAAATAAGAAAAAATTGTGTGATAACAAATATTCTGTAGCAGATTTTATGAATTATTCCATATCATCACCATATTTCCTATATTTGTTGAGATGATGTTCTAATGCCTTTAAGGCTAAAGTATGGGTAATACCTGACTAAAGATCCATCACATCGTAAATAAGAAAACTCTAGTTAGGTTACCATTTCATATCAGCCATATTATTTCGAACTTATGTGGTGTCTTAAAAAAACCTGGTGTTTTATAAATTGAAGAAGAAAACTTAGACATTCATTGGTATGGCATGGCCGCTATGTCGATGGCAAACTCATTATATGGGGGCGTGATGTGGCAACCATAGAGAACTATCTATCTAATATATCTAAATAATAATGATTTAAATCTGAAATTTACAATTTCTTATTCAAACAAAAAATATGTGCTTAAGACTAGTGTTGAGCCACCCCCGTAGTGTTCGAGTTCGGTTCGGTTCGTCGAACACCCGTATATTCACCGAACTGTTCATCGAACTGTTCGTCGAACACCTTCGAACACCATTAAAACCAATGGCAGGCAAACAAAAACACATAGAAACACAGAGAAAACACATAGAAAAAACTTCAAAGGTGTCCAAAAGCTGACAAACTGCTCAGAAGACACAACTAACACATGGAAAAGTGACAAGTACATATAGTCATGCGAATAGAAAAGAGGTGGAGGAGTAAAAGGAGGGGGAGATACAGATATAGGCATGTCATGCTCTTCTAAAATCAAGAAAGGCTGGAGTAAAAATCTAAAATCAGCCTACCAACACCCAGACGTCGTGACAAGAAAATTAAAAAAAGAAATATCTTTAGGTAGAATGGCGGTTCCATTCAGAACACTTTCCTTACAAGACATAGTGGTATCCCCGTTATGAGTTGTGCCAAAAACGGAACCCAATACATTCGGACTAATCCACCATTTGTCATATCCAAGGGGCAGGTCAGTAAATGACAACATCGACGCGGAACCAAGTACAGTAGTATATACTGTACATCCTTTGACAAGGCAATCAGGCGGATCAAGAAGTTGGGAAGGGTCACCCTAATGGCCAAAACAGACATTGATGCGGCGCTCCGGTTACTTACTACCTGTGCCTCCGAATAGTGTCCACCTATTGGGCTGCTTCTGTGAAGGAGCATACTATATAGATCGCTGTTTGCCCATGGGGTGGTCCAGATCCTGCTCACTATTTGAGGCGTTTAGTTGCTTACTCGAATGGGTGGTAATGGACGCTTCTAAGGGGGCACATATTATCCATTACCTTGACAACTTCTTATGCCTGGGCCCAAAAGATTCGCCACAGTGTGAATACATGCGGTAGTCCACCTGTGAGAAGGAGAGAGCTGGAGGGAGAGCGGACACCACAGAGCCGAGGGGTTAGATGGAGAACGGAAGAAGGAAAGAGGGCGAGGGAGGTAAGGGAGTACAGTGGAAGGCCGACCTGAGCTCCCCCATGTTCCTGCTGGGCGGGGAACAGCCCTGGGAAGAAAAGCCACTTGCGCATCCCTTTGAGGTTACGGGCATGAGCGGGCAGAGGGACTACGCTGGAGTGCCAAGCCGACACGGCCAGTCCATTCCTGCCCGTGCGACCTCCATGTCGCTGGGTTTGTGCCAGAGCCGCGGTGGACCCTGACGGCCAGCCCCCCTGTCCCAATACTGGTGCCTGTCCGCTGGTGGGTCGAGCCCCCCCTCGATGGGGGGGGTAACATCTGCAGAACGAAAACCATCTTCCAGCCAAGCTAAGATGTCTACTTCTTTTCGTGGACAATGTGATACGATCCCTTTCTTACGGACACGCCCATCGCTACAAATTCCAGATGAGGCACAAAAACAGCAGGTGCTTCAACGGATATCAAGTGTTTCTTCAAGTGGGCTCTCCTCCACCTCAACTTCAACATCACAAATACTCCAGTCCTCAGAGATGTCACCCAAATCGCACTTGCTTCCTCACAGCTCCCAAGTCTCCAGCTGCCCGTCTGAGTATGGGGTAACACAGATGGTTGAGTCTGCACAGCTGTTTACTCATACTATAGCCTGTGAAACGGAGGTCTGCTCCAGAGCTTCTGTGAATCCAGACGAGGAAATGATCTGCACTGATGCCCAGAATCTTTATGAGTCGGATCCAGGACCAAATGAAGAAGTTTCTGAGCATAATGTAGACCCTCATTCCCAAACTGTAACTCCTGTTGGTGGAGACAATGATGAAGACGATGATGAGACTCAAATACTTGATTGGAGCGACAACTTGACTTTTCGGTCAGGGCAGGAAGAGGTTGGCTCTGAGGACGACGGGTGTGATAACACACAGGGTGATGATGACGAGGTTGGAGATCCCACTTACTGTCAACCCACAGTCAGCCAGTCGATGAGGTCAGCAGAGGAGGTGGAGGAGGATGTGAATAGTCCAGGGGATGGGGATGACTTGGTACCGGGCCTTTGATTGGCCTTGGGGATGTCGCGGTGGTCAGCTCCCGGGCCCGTACCCTGGGGTCACTCTTTAAAAGGGTGGATAATTGTTAATTTTATAAGAGTTCGTGACGCCACCTGTGGTTTCTGGTGAGAAGCACCAGCGCTGCAGAAGTCCACTGAGGCCGGTGATAAGGCAGCTCAATGGTATAGCTCCCCACAGGTGGAGCTAGGCCTCAGAAAAGCGTATACAGGGGGAATGCAGGACAGACGAGACCCAGCTGGGTCAGAGCAAGAATGGGAACGGACACGGTAGTCACTTCAGTACCTTTTACTGGTGGAAATTCAGGCACATCCGGGAGCACTGTAGGGTGAAGGGTGCATATCAGGATCCTCCCCAATGAGCGGGTGTAAGGCCTCCTGTTTCTTGCCTCTGCGTAGTAAGTCTCTGACCTGCCTGGAGCTAGGCCTAACTTTGTCTCTGTCCTGCGCTGGCTGACCTTGTGGTAGGGCCTTGTCTTGGAGTTCACGCTCCCAGTATGCGGGGCCTAAGCGTCTCCTGGCTCTGTTACGTATCAGCACCTTAGCGATCCTGTGACTTGTAGTTCTCCATGGATTCCGGTTATGCCTTACTGGGTCATAGAGATCCCGGTAAGCTCGGATCCGGTGTCCGGTAAATGCATCGGGGTGAGCTGGTTAAGGTCCTCTGCCCCCTATGTACTAACTCTACACTCACCTTCGGCCTACTCGGGCCCTCACTAGGCTATACACACTAATGGCAGCTTGCCGCGCTTCACCAATCTTATGGCGCAGGCACACCTTAAGCTCTAACTGGGATCTCTGAATTTAGCTAGCAGGAGCCTCCTGCTCCACTGCTGAACTATTTACTGAGTTCTCTAGACTAGACTGAGCTCCACTGCAGACTGACCTCTCTTAGGCTTCTCTACTGCAGGAACTCTTCAGAGGAACTGAACTGCCTAGCTCCACCTTCCCTATTTATATCCCTAACGGGCTCCCTCTGCTGGTCTGAGGTGGAAGGTGGAGATGTGTGAATGTTTATGGGGGCCTCTTGTGGAGGATTCCATCAATGCACTCTTCTAGGATCTGTGATACCAAGCGCAGCTGGGTGTCACAGATGCTATTGACGACGAGGTTAGTTTGCGCCTTCCTGGACAGAGACGGAGTACTGGAAGCACGTCAACAACTGCATCCTCAACCACAACTCTGCCTCTGACCACAAGTCGTAGTGGCTCTTCAGGTCGCATGGGCTCTAAGCCTTGCATAGCCTGGGCATTTTTTCAGATCGATGACGATGACCCAACTCGTGTTATCTGTAATATTTGTCACCAAAAGCTAAGTAGAGGCCAAAAAATCCATAGTTTGAGTACTTCATGCATGAACCGTCACATGGATATGAAGCATAAGTTGCAGTGGGAAGCTCACTGTGCTACATTGCGGCCTAGCGGGCCGGGCCAACCACCGCCTGCCCCATCTTGTGCATCCGCGGCATCTTCATCCTCTGTGACTGGGAGGACAGCAGACACACATGTTTTTGGACGCAGACCTGCCATCTCTTTACCCGCAACAGCCAGTGTGATTGGCAGGTCATCATTTAATTTGGAAGTGGAAACACCAGCTGCTGTTGAGCGCTCTCCGACATCGATGGCACCACCTTTGGATCAAGGCAACCTAACTTTTCCGCCTGCATCTTCCTCACAGACCGGCAGTTTGCCGGGGACACCCTACTCAACCCCGTCTAAGCACAACAGCCAGCCCTCGGTCCCTCAGATGTGGACAAGTAAAAGACCATTTCCTCCTAGCCATGACAAAGCTGAGGTTGAATTTCACCATCTGCAAGCTGTTGGCTACAGAAATTCTGCCTTTCCACCTGGTGGACACAGAGGATTTTCGAGACCTTATGTCCGTCGCAGTGCCCCAGTACCAGATGCCCAGTCGGCACTACTTCTCAAAGAAACGTGTGCCTGCGCTACACCAGCATGTCGCACACAACATCACTGCTTCTTTGAGAAACTCTGTGTGTGACAGGGTGCATTTCACCACAGACACTTGGATGAGTAGGCATGGACAGGGGCGTTACATGTTGCTGACTGGGCACTGGGTAACTATGGTGACAGCAGGACAAGGAGCTGCTCTCCAAGTTTTGCCGTCCCCACGAGTTGTACGTCAATCCTCTTTATCTAGAAGTTCCTCCACTGCTTCTGCCTCCTCAACCTCCTCTCGGTCCTCCACCTGCACACAAAGCCTGTCTGGTAATGCCACCCGCTTTCTAACTGCGCAGAAGGAATCTTGCACACCTCCTTACTATGATGGCAGCAGGGCTCAACGGCATCAGGCGGTGTTTACTTTGAAATGTCTGGCAAATGTGAGTCATACAGCTGAGGAGTTGTGGTCAGCTCTGGAGACCCAGTTTCCTGAATGGTTGTCTCCACTAGACCTGTAACCAGGGAAGGCCGTGTGCAACAATGGTGCAAACCTGGGTGCGGCCCTTCGCCGGGGCAATGTCACACACGTGCCTTGTATGGCTCACGTGCTGAACCTGGTTGTCCAGCAATTTTTAGCCCACTATCCCGGACTAGATGGCCTTCTGCAGAGGGCACGGTCGCTGTGTGCTCACTTCTGCCGCTTGCATCAGGCAGCTCAACGACTTACAACTCTACAGAAGTCGTTGGGCCTGCCAGTTCACTGACTGAAATGCGATGTGCCGACATGGTGGAATTCAACTCTGCACATGTTGCAGCGACTGTGGCAGCACCGACAAGCCCTGGTGCAATACGTTCTGACGTATAGCCTGGGCGAACGAGATCCAGAGGTGGGGCAAATCAAGCTGCAAGAGTGGTCTCAGATCAGGGACCTATGAAGTCGACGCGCCCCCTGGGCCGTGGGGTACCCGGAGCCAGGCCGGTAGACGCTGGGGGTTGTAGTCACTGTGGCGGTGACCCGGTCCGTGACCATGGGCTGTCATTCCAAGGGTAATATGTATATATGGGTTTTATAATGTCCGACTACGCCACCTATGGAGTGCGGCCAAAGGGGCCGCTGCTGCGGAACAGTCCTCTGAAGCTGGTGGTTATGCAGCAATGGTATTATTACTCCCCACAGGAAGAGTGTAGCTTCAGGGCAGTGTGGGTGGATGATTGTGGTTGTAGTGCAGGGAGTCAGTAATGAACACAGAGTCCGTGTGATGCAGTCCCAAGATCTTTACTCACAGTTGTTGCAGTCCAGATTTCAGGTACCAGAGCAATCTCCCCCGTCGTGCTGTGCGTACTCAGTGAGGGGCACAGTCCATCCCCAGATAGCTCCGGAGTACTTAGCAGGACCCTCTTCTGTGTGTCCTTTCTCTGGCCTTCTCCCTGCACCTCACAACCAGTGACACTTCTATCCGGCATCCTCGGGCCTTGGCGGGCGACGTGTGTTCCGTCCCCTGGGTCCTATGTGGCTACCTTCTTAGTGAGACTAGTGTGGACTTTGGCCTGCAGTACATGAAATGCTGCAGCCTCCGGTTTCTAGTTGAGCCTTGCAGTTTCTCCGCTAGTTGAGGGACCGGTTCCCCTTATCTGTCCTGACCCCTCTACCTCCTGGTAGCAGCGGGCGTACAGGTGGCCTTCTGCACGGCCCTTACCCCTAGGGTCACTTCGGTTCCTGGAGCCTTCCTGCTCCCACTCCTCTCTCCTCTCCTTCAGTCCTGGGCCTCCCAGGCTAGGCCTGCCTCTGGAGCAGAGCTCATACAGAGCCTCTGCTCCTGTCACTTCTCCTCTGACTGGCTTGCTCTTTCTAAGATGGCTTCCTATTTATACTCTCCCTGTCATGTGCTCCCTTAAGCTGCTTTCTTCACCCACACCCACTACATAGGACCCTCCCGTCAGCTATGGACCTGTGACTGTGCTCTCCCTTAGGAGCAATCTCACCCTACCCCCACTGCGGGTATGTGTTGGATGCAGGTGTTAGGGTCCCGAGCCATACTCCTTCCTTACCTGATGGTGAGATACCACACATATGGGTGAGATGCAGTACATCTGTGGCGACTGAACCCTCAGGGGCGCCACACACCCTTCTGCACAGATTTGAAATGGCGACGAAGATGTTTAGTGCTGACGATGCCATTATCAGCATGACTATTCCGGTGATTTACATGCTGGAGCACACGTTAAACAGAATTCAGAGTCAGGTAGTGGGACAAGAGGAGGTGGAGGAAGTAGAGGAGGAGTCGTATGCAGAAGGGATAACATCTCCAAGGTCCAGACGGTCGGCAGCACCAAGGCGACAGGCATGGGAGGGTGGGAGAGAGGGATTACCCAGGGCGCATGGTAGCAGCCAAACTGTTGAGGAAGGTGCAGGAGCCGAGGAAGAAGTGGAGGACGAACTGGCGATGTGCATGTAAGACTCATCAGATGAGGGAGACCTTGATCACATTTCTGTTGTGTGAGGTTGGGGGGAGAGGGCAGAAGAAGGAAGCATGATTCTTACCTCGCTACCAACACAACAAGGACTTGGTCCTCCTAGATGCACAAGACACATGAGTGCCTTCTTGCTGCACTATCTGCAACATGACCCTTGGATTGTCAGAATTTGAAGTAATCCTGACTTCTGGGTTGCCACACTCTTAGATCCCCGGTACAAAAGTAAATTTTCCGAAATAATTCCTGCCATAGAAAGGGATTCACGCATGCAGTAGTATCAGCAGAGGCTGTTGCAGAATCTTACATGTGCTTCTCCACAAAACACCAGTGGTGCACGTAGTGAATCTCACAGTTCTAACTTCCAAACCGTGGGACTGTCGAGTCTTCATCACTCAAACCGTAACAGTAACACAGTATCTGCTGGTAACAGCAATTTTGTGGAATCGTTTCACCACTTTTTTAGACCATCCTTTGCAAGGCCACAGGAGACAAGAAGTCTGACACATTGTCAACGCCTAGAGAGGATGGTACAGGAGTATCTCCAAGTGAACATCGAAGTCATGACTGTGTCACTGGACACTTACTCATTTTGGGATTCCAATCTGGAAAAATGTTCGGAGCTCGCCACTAGAGATGAGCGTTGTTCGACTCGAACTGTTCGCCAATCTCAAATTCGAGCTGTTTTGGGCGGTGTTCGAGCAGTTCGGCGTACACGAACGATTTGAAAAAAATTCGGCTGTTCGAGGTTATGTTCGATAACTGTTCGTGCACCAAAATCATAACTGGATTTTTTCTCAGTAATGCTGAAAATTAATGTTAATACGCAGTTTGAGTGTTCAGCGGGGCGGGGGGAGGGGCAGGGGATGGATCTCTGCAGGAATAATGAAGATCTCCTTTTTTTTTCTCTTTCCCGCATTTACAGTGGGGAGGTGCAATTTGTCAGCCTATCAGCAGAGCACACACGGAGCGAACTGCTTTTTTTCACACAAGCAAGGGCATGTGTCATTGGCAGTGTATGTCACATGTCCTTGCCCTATAAGACCCAGCCATTTTCCCCGTCGCCACCATTTTCTCACTGCTGCAGCTGCGTGTTAGACGGCACCACTGTTGCTGTGTGCGCTATACCTTGTTAATTTAAAGCCAATTTTGGCACAAATCTACAGATAGCTTGGGAGTAGGGAATAGTTGTGATTGCAGTCCTTTTAAGGACTAGGTTACAGCATTTCCTACGACTTTTATCTGGCAGGTCTGTGCTCTTAAATAGATAGGTTGGGAGTAAAGACTAATTGTAATTGCAGTCCTTTTCAGGACTAAGTTACATCAGTTGCTATCAGTTTTTGCCAGGCCGGTCTGTGCCAGTGCTGTGCAAGTTTTTTTCACAGCATTTGGCTAAATCTAGCAAAGCTAATCCTTTTTGGCCTATTGCAGAGTGTGTTAGTCAGTGGAGTAGCCTATCTGTGTTGCAAGATATACCACCTGTGTATAGAATACCAATTTTTTTACTGCACCTAGTGAAGTAAACCTTTTTTTACTGCACCTAGTGAAGCACCCTTTTTTTACGGCACCTAGTGAAGTAAAACCTTTTGGGCATCATTTGGGCATCATTCTATTAGTCCATCTATACTGACCTCCATAAGGTTGCAAATTGAATATAATTTTTTTCTGCATCTAGCTCTGAAAAAATATTTGGGCTTCTACCAGTGGGTGGGACTTGTTCTATTAGTCCATCTATACTGACCTCCATCAGGTTGCAAATTAAAAATAATTTTTATCTGCATCTAGCTCTGAAAAAATATTTGGGCTTCTAGCAGTGTGTGGGACTTGGTCTATTAGTCCATCTATACTGACCTCCATCAGTTTGCAACTTAAAAATATTTTTTATCTGCATCTAGCTCTGAAAAAATATTTGGGCTTCTAGCAGTGTGTGGGACTTGTTCTATTAGTCCATTTATACTGGCCTCCATCAGGTTGGAAATTGAATATAATTTTTTTCTGCATCTAGCTCTGAAAAAATATTTGGGCTTCTAGCAGTCTGTGGGACTTGTTCTATTAGTCCATCTATACTGACCTCCATCACGTTGCAAATTGAATATGATTTTTTTCTGCATCTAACTCTTAAAAAATATTTGGGCTTCTAGCAGTGTGTGGGACTTGTTCTATTAGTCCATCTATACTGACCTCCATCAGGTTGCAAATTGAATATAATTTTTTTCCGCATCGAGCTCTGAAAAAATATTTGGGCTTCTAGCAGTGTGTGGGACTTGGTCTATTAGTCCATCTATACTGACCTCCATCAGGTTGCAAATTGAATATAATTTTTTTCTGCATCTAGCTCTGAAAAAATATTTGGGCTTCTAGCAGTGTGTGGGATTTGGTCTATTAGTCCATCTATACTGACCTCCATCAGGTTGCAAATTGAATATAATTTTTTTCTGCATCTAGCTCTGAAAAAATATTTGGGCTTCTAGCAGTGTGTATATTTGGGCTTCTAGCAGTGTGTAGGACTTGGTCTATTAGTCCATCTATACTGACGTCCATCAGGTTGCAAATTGAATATAATTTTTTTCTGCATCTAGCTCTGAAAAAATATTTGGGCTTCTAGCAGTGTGTGGGACTTGTTCTGTTAGTCCATCTATACTGACCTCCATCAGGTTGCAAATTGAATATAATTTTTTTCTGCATCTAGCTCTGAAAAAATATTTGGGCTTCTAGCAGTGTGTGGGACTTGTTCTATTAGTCCATCTATACTGACCTCCATCAGGTTGCAAATTGAATATAATTTTTTTCTGCATCTAGCTCTGAAAAAATATTTGGGCTTCTAGCAGTGTGTGGGACTTGGTCTATTAGTCCATCTATACTGACCTCCATCAGGTTGCAAATTGAATATAATTTTTTTCTGCATCTAGCTCTGAAAAAATATTTGGGCTTCTAGCAGTGTGTGGGACTTGGTCTATTAGTCCATCTTTACTGACCTCCATCAGGTTGCAAATTGAATATAATTTTTTTTCTGCATCTAGCTCTGAAAAAATATTTGGGCTTCTAGCAGTGTGTGGGACTTGTTCTATTAGTCCATCTATACTGACCTCCATCAGGTTGCAAATTGAATATAATTTTTTTCTGCATCTAACCCAGACAATAGTTTTGGCCTCATACCACAGTTTGGCCACTCAGCTCTGCTCGGTTCCCATCCATTGTTTTTTTGTGCAAACAACTCCAGAGTTGTGAATTAGTTAACCACGAAAATGAGTGGAAAAAGGCCTGCTGCTGGTGGAAAGGGGAATAGGCGTGTTGGGAAGGGGAAAAAAGATTGTGTCCGTTGGGTAGGTGTTAAAGCAACAGTAACATCTGCAGAAGAAAGACCATCTTCCAGCCAAACTAAAATGTCTACTTCTTTTAGCGTACAATGTGATAAGATCCCTTTCTTACGGCCATGCCAATCGCTACAAATTCCAGATGAGGCACAAAAACAGCAGGTGCTTCAACGGATATCAAGTGCTCCTTTAAGTGGGCTCTCCTCCACATCAACTTCAACATCACAAATACTCCAGTCCTCAGAGGTGTCACCCCTATCGCACTTGCTTCCTCACAGCTCCCAAATCTCCAGCTGCCCGTCTGAGTATGAGGTAGAACAGATGGTTGAGTCTGCAGAGCTGTTTACTCATACTATAGCCTGGGAATCAGAGGTCGGCTCCAGCGCTTCTGTGAATCCAGATGAGGAAATGATCTGCACTGATGCCCAGAATCTCGTCGGATCCTGGACCAGACTCAGAAGGTTCTGACCATAATGTAGACCCTCATTCCCAAACTGTAACTCCTGTTGGTGGAGACAATGAGGAAGACGATGATGAGACTCAAATACCTGATTAGAGCGACAACTTTAGTTTTTTGTCAGGGCAGGAACAGGTTGGCTCTGAGGACGACAGGTGTGATAACACACAGGGTGATGATGATGAGGTTGGAGATCCCACTAACTGTCAACACACAGTCAGCCAAGAGATGAGGTCAGCAGAGGAGGTGGAGGAGGATGCTAGTGATAACTAGGTCAGGTTGCGCCTTCCTGGACAGAGACGTAGTACTGGAAGCACGTCAACAACTGCATCCTCAAACACAACTCTGCCTCTGACCACAAGTCATGGTGGCTCTTCAGGTCGCATGGGTGCTAAGCCTTGCATAGCCTGGGCATTTTTTCAGATCGATAAAGATGACCCAACTCGTGTTATCTGTAACATTTGTCAACAAAAGCTAAGTAGAGGCCAAAAAATACATAGTTTGGGTACTTCATGCATGAACCGGCACATGGACAAGAAGCATAAGTTGCAGTGAGAAGCTCACTGTGCTACAATGCGGCCTAGCCGGCCGGGCCAACCGCCGTCTGCCCCATCTTGTGCATCTGCGGCCTCTTCATCCTCTGTGACTGGGGGGACAGCAGTCACACCTGTTTTGGGACACAGACCTGCCACCTCTTTACCCGCAACAGCAAGCGTGATTGGCAGGTCATCATTTTCTTTGGAGGTGGTAACACCAGCTGGTGTTGAGCACTGTCCGACATCGATAGCACCACCTTTGGATCAAGGCAACCTAACATGTCCGCCTGCATCTTCCTCACAGACCGGCAGTTTGCCGGGGACACCCTTATCAACCCCGTCTAAGCATAACAGCCAGCCCTCGGTCCCTCAGATGTGGACAAGTAAAAGACCATTTCCTTCTAGCCATGAGAAAGCTAAGAGGTTGAATTTCACCATCTGCAAGCTCTTGGCTACAGAAATGCTGTCTTTCCGCCTGGTGGACACAGAGGATTTTCGAGACCTTATATCCGTCGCAGTGCCCCAGTACCAGATGCCCAGTCGGCACTACTTCTCAAAGAAAGGTGTGCCTGCGCTCCACCAGCATGTCGCACACAACATCACCGCTTCTTTGAGAAACTCTGTGTGTGACAGGGTGCATTTCACCACAGACACTTGGACGAGTAGGCATGGACAGGGGCGTTACATGTCGCTGACTGGGCACTGGGTAACCATGGTGACAGCAGGACAAGGGGCTGCTGTCCAAGTCTTGCCGTCCCCACGAGTTGTGCGTCAATCCTCTTTATCTCAAAGTTCCTCCACTGCATCTGCCTCCTTAACCTCCTCTCAGTCCTCCACCTGCACCCAAAGCCTGTCTGGTCATGCCTCAAGCTTTCTAACTGCGCAGGCGGGAAACCTGCACACCTCCTTACTATGCTGGCAGTAGGGCTCAACGTCATCAGGCGGTTTTTACTTTGAAATGTCTGGAAAATGTGAGTTTCACAGCTGAGGAGTTGTGGTCAGCTCTGGGGAACCAATTTCATGAATGGTTGTCTCCACTGGACCTGAAACCAGGGAAGGCCGTGTGCGACAATGCTGAAAACCTGGGTGCGGCCCTTCGCCGGGACAATGTCACACACGTGCCTTGTATGGCTCACGTGTTGAACCTTGTTGTCCAGCAATTTTTAGCCCACTATCCCGGACTAGATGGCCTTCTGCAGAGGGCACGGTCGCTGTGTGCTCACTTCCGCCATTCGCATCCCGCAGCTCAGCGACTTACATCTCTACAGAAGTCGTTGGGCCTGCCACTTCACCGGCTAAAATGCGATGTGCTGTGGAATTCAACTCTGCACATGTTGCAACGACTGTGGCAGCACCGACCAGCCCTGGTGCAATACTTTCTGACATATAGCCTGGGCCAACGAGATCCAGAGGTGGGGCAAATCACGCTGGAGGAGTGGTCTCAGATCAGGGACCTATGCACCCTTCTGCACAGTTTTGAAATGGCAACGAAGATGTTTAGTGCTGACGATGCCATTATCAACATGACTATTCCGGTGATTTACATGCTGGAGCACATGTTAAACTGAATTAGGAGTCAGGTGGTGGCACAAGAAGAGGTGGAGGAAGTAGTGGAGTAGGAGTTGTATGCGGAAGGGCTAACATCTGCAAGGTCCAGACGGTCGGCAGCACCAAGGCGGCAGGCATGTGAGGGTGGGGGAGATGGTTTTACCAGGGCGCATGGTAGCAGCCAAACTAGTGAGGAAGGTGCAGGAGCCCAGGAA
The DNA here is from genome assembly GCF_046119375.1 of Phyllobates terribilis. Taxonomy (NCBI): domain Eukaryota; kingdom Metazoa; phylum Chordata; class Amphibia; order Anura; family Dendrobatidae; genus Phyllobates; species Phyllobates terribilis. The sequence goes on from NW_027362773.1 coordinate 52,523,071, forward strand.
GAAGTGGAGGACGAACTGATGGAAGACTCATCAGATGAGGGAGACCTTGATCACATTTCTGTTGTGCGAGGTTGGGGGGAGAGGACAGAGGAAGCATGATTGATACCTCGCCACCAACACAACAGGGACTTGGTGCTCCTGGATGCGCAAGACACATGAGTGCCTTCTTGCTGCACTACCTGCAACATGACCCTCGAATTTTGATAATTAGAAATAATCCTGACTACTGGGTTGCCACACTCTTAGATCCCCGGTACAAAAGTAAATTTGCAGAAATTATTCCTGCCATAGAAAGGGATGCACGCATGCAGGAGTATCAGCAGAGACTGTTGCAGAATCTCACATGTGCTTTTCCACAAAACACCAGTGGTGCACGTAGTGAATCTCACAGTTCCAACTTGCAAACCGTGGGACCGTCGAGTGTTCAGCACTCAAACCGTAAGAGAAACACAGTATCTGCTGGTAACATCAATTTTGCGGAATCATTTCACCACTTTTTTAGCCCATCCTTTGCAAGGCCACAGGAGACAAGAAGTCTGACACATAGTCAACGCCTAGAGACAATGGTACAGGAGTAACTCCAAGTAAACATTGAAGCCATGACTGTGTCACTGGACCCTTGCTCTTTTTGGGCTTCCAATCTGGATAAATGGCCTGAGCTCGCCACTTACGCCTTGTAGATCTTGTCATGCCCCGCAGCCAGCGTTCTGTCTGAACGTGTGTTCAGCGCTGCTGGTGGTGTGCTGACAGATAAGCGCACGCGGCTCTCCACTGATAATGTAGACAGACTCACGTTCATAAAAATGAACAAATCATGGATCCGAAACGACTTTTCTACCCCTGTGTCATCCTGGGGAGAGTAAAAGCTTGATGATTGGTTAAAATCACCTCACCAACCGTTTTAAGCTTTCAAATTACTAATCATGTTTATCTGTATCTTGGCTGGAAAATAATTTGGGCTTTGTAGCAATGTGCTGTACTGATTCTATTAGGCCATCTATACTAAGCTCCACCAGATTTAAAATTACTAATCTTGTTTATCTGTATCTTGGCTGGAAAATAATTTGGGCTTTGTAGCAGTGTACAGTACTGATTCTATTAGGCCATCTATACTAAGCTCCACCAGATTTAAAATTAATAATAATTTTTAGCTGCATCTAGCCCGGAAAATAATTTTGGGGCTCTGAGATGCGCAAGACACATAAGTGCCTTCTTGCTGCACTACCTGCAACATGACCCTCAGATTGTCAGAATTCGAAGTAATCCTGACTACTGGCTTGCCACACTCTTAGATCCCCCACACTCTTCGATCAACCTTTTCATTTTAATAAAGACCAAAAAAATGGTCATTTTTGAAATTATAAGCATTAGCAGGTTATTAGAAACTGAAATCAAACAGTTTTCAAATCAAAACTTTATTCTAGGTTATGTTACATTTGCACATACTACCCCTTGTTCGAAAGGAGCTTCTGAACTCTCTCGTCCATTGAATTTGTCAGGTTTTGGATGGTTTCTGCTTCAATTGTTTTGCATGAGGACAGAATACCCTCCCAGAGTTGTTGCTTAGATGTGAACTGCCTCCCGCCATCATAGACACTCCTTTTGATGATGCTCCAGAGGTTCTGAATGGGGTAGAGGTCAGGGGAGCATGGGGGTCACACCATAAGTTTGTCCCCTTTTATGCCCATATCAGCCAGAGATGCAGATGTGTTATGTGCAGCATAAGACGGTGCATTATCATGCATGAAAATGATGTCGCTGTGGAATACACCATGGAAGGAAGTGCTGTTTGAGAAACTCCACATACATTATGGAGTTCATTTTTACCCCTTCAGGGATCCTAAAGGGACTGACAATCTCTCTCCCCATGATTCCAGCCCAAAACATTACTCCACCTCCTCCTTGTTGGTGCTGTAGCCGGGTTTGCGTGGGGTGTCCATCAACCAGCCATCCTCCACTCCATCCATCTGGACCATCGAGCGTTGCACTGCACTCATCCGTGAACAAAACAGTTTTGAAGTCAGTCTTCATGTATTGTTTGGCCCACTGGAGCCGTTTCTGCTTGTGTGCAGTGGATAGAGGAGGTCGACAGGATGACTTACGCACAGCTGCAAACCTCGTAAGGACCCTGCATCTTGTTGTTCAGGGGACATTGGAGGCACCAGCAGCTTCAAAAACTTGTCTGCTGCTATGACAAGGCTTTTTTGCTGCTTCTCTTTTAACCTGACGTAATTGCCTGTAGGAAAGAGTCCTCAATTTGCCCTTATCAGCTCGCACACGTGTGTACTGTGAATCAGCTACATACTTCTTGATTGCCAAGACACTTCATTCTGATCATCGCACAATGTTGATTGTAGTCATGCCTTGACCTAAACACTCCACAATTTGTTGCTTCTCAGCAGCCGACACATCCTTTTTCTTTCCCATTTTGGCAGAAAATGTAGGCTGCTTAATAATGTGGGACAGCCTTCTTAAGTAGTCTTACCTTTCATTGGACACACCTGCCAAACTAATTAGCACAGGTGTCTGCAATTGCTTACAGTGATATAAAGAGCCCTGTCACACATCACCATCAATGAGTTTAATTGACAAACAAACAAATTCTTCCCTTATCACTCCTAAACACTTTTTGCATAATAATTTGGAACACAGTGTACATGTGCTTTTCCACAAAACACCAGTGGTTCACGTAGTGAATCTTACAGTTCTAACTTGCCAACCGTGGTCTGTATGGAGTTGTTCAATAAAGGGCCCAAAATTAAGATAACATAGATGGGACAGGTCTCTATGAATAGGAATTCCTAAGTATTTGATACCCTGTGAGGACCAGGCAAAGAGAAAGTTGGACTGGATGGAATCCTGTATGGATTTGGGGAAGGAGACATCGAGGGCCTCAGACTTCGCTGCATTGATTTTAAAATTTGACCATGTAACAAAGTGATCTATTTCAGCCATAACAGCAGGGATGGATATATGTGATTGAGTGATATATACTAGGACATCATCTGCAAATGCAGAGCACTTGTACTCGGTGCCTCCCACCTCAATCCACCTAATATTGGGGTTATGGCGAATTGATGAGAGCAGGTGTTCCGTCACTAGGATGAATAAGAGAGGGGACAGAGGACATCCCTGCCTTGTCCCATTGGTGATTATGAAAGGTGATAAAAATGTTCTGATGCGCCCCCTGGGCCTTGGGACATCCGGAGCCGGACCCTTTTTGGTGGATGCTGGTGGTTGTAGTCTCCGTGACGGCGACCCGGTTCCGTGGCTCAGGGCAGTCAAACCAGTGGCGGAACTATTTATGTGGTTTTGATGTTTAAATGTCCGACTACGCCACCCGTGGATTGCGGTCAGAGTGAACCGCCGCTGCAGGGCAGACCGCTGAGGCTGGTGCTGTGGGTGCAGCAGAGCGTAGCATAACTCCCCACGGGAGGAGTATAGCCTCAGGGCAGTGTATGCGGAGGATGGGGTTGATGGTGCAGGGCAGCAGCAGTAATGACACGGAGTCAGTGATGAAGTCCAGGGCCTTTACTCACAGTTCTTATTATCCAGACCACTTCTGCAGGTAACGGCTGCCCACGTCGTACTGTGCTCACCAGGTGAGGGGCTCAGACAACTCCCAGATAACTTTGGAGCTCTTCACAGGACCCCCTTTGTGTGTCCTTTGTCTGGCCTTTCTTACCAACCCTTCTGTCCGGCTGCCTCGGGCCTCCTCTTGGTAAACTTGGCGCCAGTTTCCCTGACCCTATGTGGTGCCTTCCTAGCGGGTGTAGCGAGGGGCTGCGCCACATAGAATGTCACAGCCTCCGGTTTCTAGTTGAGGGTCGTTTCCTGCCTCCACTAGTTTCGGGGTCCGGTCTCCCCCTTTGGCCTGACCCCTCCACGCAGGTGGATTCGGGCGTGCGGTGGCGACTCGCCCGTCCGCACCCCTGGGATCCCTTCGTTCCTCGTTCCTGGAGCCTTCTCCGCTCCTCTTCCTTCCTTCTCCCTCTTCCAGGCCTGGGCCTCTGTTACTAGGCCCGCCTCCGGAGCAGAGCTCATGCAGAACTAAGATGGTGCCCACCTTTTATACTCCCTTCTCAATGCACCCAGGAACTGCTTCCTCCCTGCTCCTGCACTACAGGGTTCCCCTTCCTCAGTGTTCCCTCCCTCCACTCCAGCCAGGGAAAAGGACTGTCGTGCCCATCTCAGGGGCATATTGGTCGCCCTGCACCACGGCAATGTGGTGTAATGCATGCAGGTGTCGGATCCTGATCCACACTCCATCCTTACCTGAGAGTGAGATATCACGCCTCTGGGTGAGGTGCAATACCTTTGTACTAACCGAGCCCTCAGGGTGCTACATTTCCATTTATCTTCAGCCTTGGTGACGTATTGCGATACAGGGCCGTGATTTTGGCTATAAAAGGGTCCCCTAGACCCCTACCTCAAGATTTTTAAGAGAATAATATATGGTGTGCCAGGAGACTCTATGGAACGCTTTCTCAGCATCCAACGAGAGTATCTAATTACAAATTTTTAACTGCATCTAGCCCAGGAAATACTTTGTGCCTAGTAGCAGTGTCTGCTAGCTAGCGGATTATCCCGGCTGTTAAGCAAGCTACACCACCTGTAGTTTGGACACTTAATTTTTTCAAAGGAAATGTTTCGGTACCACGGGATACTCAGTGAAGAGCATCAGGAGGCACCCCAAGGCATAGGGGCTGCGACTGGCGGTAGGACGCCTTGCAGTGGACAGCCGAGCTTGATCCTTATAAAAGCTTTTTAACTGCAGCAGCTTTAGTGGACGCTACTGGAGCTGGAATTACGCGGCTGCTGGCATGATGTAGCATCGGCGTCCCGGCCTCCTGCTAGGCAGGGACGCTGTTCCCCTCACCTCTCCGCTCCGTGTCCGGCGTCCTCCTCCCGCTCTGCTGGCAGCACGCGCTGCTTCCCGGCCACTGTGCTTAGGGCGCGCGTGCTCCCCCTCTCTTAAAGGGGCTGCACGCGCCGTCCTAAGGAGTCCCCGGCCAATGGCCGGAGGACCTCACCATATATAAGGCACCTCCTCCAAAATGGAGGTGCCCGAGCAATGTTGTTGCAAAGCCTTCACTCTGCTTCAGCCCTCAGGTCCCATTACCAGTTACCTGCCAGTCACCTGCCAGATTCCTGCTTGATACCTGCCTGATATCCGCTTACCTGCTTGCAAGCCTGCGTTCCGACGGTCTGCCTTCCGACACCTGTCAGTCTGTCTATGGACCAGCCTGCCCGCTCACCTGGGAGCGCTCACCTGCTACCTGCCTGCTAGCCTACCTGGAGGCTCTGCCGTCACTTGCCGTGACCACCTGCCAGTCCAGAGACTCTTGCCCGCTCACCTGGGAGCGCTCACCTGCTACCTGCCTGCTAGCCTACCTGGAGGCTCTGCCGTCACTTGCCGTGACCACCTGCCAGTCCAGAGACTCTTGCCCACTCACCTGGGAGCGCTCACCTGCTACCTGCCTGCTAGCCTACCTGGAGGTTCTGCAGTCACTTGCCGTGACCACCTGCCAGTCCAGAGACTCTTGCCCGCTCACCTGGGAGCACTCACCTGCTACCTGCCTGCTAGCCTACCTGGAGGCTCTGCCGTCACTTGCCGTGACCACCTGCCTGTCCAGAGACTCTTGACCGCTCACCTGGGAGCGCTCACCTGCTACCTGCCTGCTAGCCTACCTGGAGGCTCTGCCGTCACTTGCTGTGACAACCTGCCCGTCCAGAGACTCTTGCCCGCTCACCTGGGAGCGTCCACCTGCTACCTGTCTGCTAGTCTACCCAGAGACTGTCCCTGTGACTACCTGCCCTTCTACCCAGAGACTGTCCCTGTCACTTGCCGTGACTACCTGCCCTTCTACCCAGAGACTGTCCCTGTCACTTGCCGTGACTACCTGCCCGTCTTCCCTGGGAGCCACCCGCTTCCTTACAAGGACCGCCCCCTTGTATAGTTGCTCAGAGGTTCCGCCTCCCAGACCCGTTACAGTTTGCTCGGGGCCATGGAACCCGGTGGCACCCAAGCTCCCTCGCTCTCAGAACTATGTCATGAACTGTCCCGTCAGAGGTCCCAACAGGAGTCCATCCTGAGTCATCTGCGGAATGTCAACTCTCGCCTGGACACTCTGACTGCTCCATCAGCAACCACCGCTAGTGTCATGACTCGCAGCCTGGCAGCGCCGCTGCCCACCAATACCATGGCATCCTGCCCCGGATTCCGGCTTTCTGCACCTCCACGCTTTGGAGGCGACCCCGCTCAAGCTCGGGTCTTCATAAACCAGTGCACCCTGCACTTTGAACTCCTGTCCCACCAGTTTATCTCTGACCAGGCCAAAGTAGCCTTCATCATGTCCCATCTCACGGGGGAGGCACTGGCTTGGCTAAATCCTCTATGGGAGAGAGGAGACCCCCTGGTGTCCAACCTGCCAGCCTTTCTCACGGCTTTCCGGAAAGTCTTCGACGAACCCGGACGGAAGACCTCATCCGCATCATCTCTGCTATGCCTCCATCAAGGAAATCTCACCGTGCGCCAATATGCCATACGGTTCCGTACCCTTGCTTCGGAGCTGGCCTGGGATAACGACGCCCTGGTGTCTGTCTTTTGGGAGGGTCTGTCCGGCCGTATTAACTCGCCGGTCGGGACATACCTACCACTCTCGACGACTTAATAACTCTTGCCACCCGGATTGACATCCGGTTCCACGAACGCACCAAAGAGGTCACCCGTGAGAGGAGGTTTCCACGTCTAGCCTTCTACCTTTCAGAAACCTGTCACTTCTCCCGCTACTCCCCAGGCGCACTCACCCGAGCCTATGCAGGTCGACCAGACCAAGATGGTCAAAACCCGTCAAGAGTTACGCCGTGCAGAGGGGAGCTGCTTCTACTGTGGCAGTAAGGAGCACCGGATCCGTTCCTGCCCGGAGAGGTCGGGAAACGCCTGTGTCTAGGATCGCTCAGAGAGGTCGCCCTAGACAAGAGTAAACCCTCTCCATCTCAGTTGCTGTCGGTCTCTATCATCTGCGGGGAGAACCGTTATTTTGAACTAGCCCAACTTGACTCTGGAGCTGCCGGAAATCTCATTTCTCAGTCTCTGGTAGAGAAATACCGCATTCCCACCAAACCTCTAGCTGTACCCTTATCTGTCGCTGCCGTGGATGGGGGCCTCTTACCACATCCCATCCAACTCATCACCGAATCCATAACCCTGCAGGTGGGAATGCTGCATTCTGAGAGCATCTTCTTTCATGTTCTGCCTGGACTCTCTCACGCCCTCTTACTAGGCGTACCTTGGCTTCAGAGACATGCACCCGTGCTTGATTGGCAGACCGGAGAAGTCCTTCGCTGGGGACAGGACTGCCATAAGACTTGTTTAGTTCCCGTCCATCCTGTCCGTCCTTCTCCTACTCCAGCCAATCTACCTGGTCTTCCGGCTCCTTATTGGTCGTATGCAGACGTCTTTAATAAGAAGCAGGCAGAGACATTACCCTCTAATAGACCATACGACTGCCCAATCGACCTGATGCCCGGCGCTACTCCTCCCCGTGGGCGCATTTACCCTTTGTCCGCTGCTGAGAACCGATCCATGTCAGAATATATTGAGGAGAATCTGGCCCGGGGATTCATCCGGAAATCTACTTCCCCGGCGGGAGCAGGTTTCTTCTTCGTCAAAAAGAAGGACGGCTCACTCCGTCCCTGTATAGACTATAGAGGCCTTAACCAGATCACGGTGAAGAATAAATACCCCCTTCCGCTCATTCCGGAATTATTTGACCGTCTGAGGGGGGCTAGAATCTTCACCAAGCTGGAACTCCGTGGGGCGTATAACCTGGTCCGTATCCGTCAGGGGGATGAATGGAAGACGGCATTCAACACCCGGGATGGCCACTATGAATACCTGGTAATGCCCTTCGGTCTCTGTAACGCTCCCGCCTTCTTTCAAGAGTTGGTCAATGACATCTTCCGGGACCTTCTCTACTCCTGCGTAGTGGTGTACCTGGACAACATCTTGGTCTTCTCTCCGGATCTCCCTTCACACCGGAGGGATGTTCGTCAAGTTCTGCTCAGGCTCAGGCAGAACCACCTCTACGCTAAATATGAGAAGTGCCTCTTTGAGCAGACCTCGCTTCCGTTTTTGGGCTACATAATTTCTCAGACCGGCCTACGAATGGATCCTGAGAAACTGTCTGCCATCGAGAAGTGGCCTCGACCAGAGGGGTTGAAGGCTATTCAGCGGTTCCTGAGCTTCGCCAACTACTACTGCCTCTTCATACCGCACTTATCTTCCCGGACTGCCCCAATCTCTGCGCTCACCCGTAAGGGCACTAATCCCAGAGAATGGCCGCCCGAAGCTGAGGAAGCCTTTCTTTCCTTAAAACAGGCTTTCTCTTCCGCCCCGGTGCTGCATCGCCCGGACGGCAACAAACAATTCATCCTGGAAGTTGACGCCTCCTCCTCTGGAGCCGGAGCGGTACTTACCCAAAAATCGTCTTCCGGGAGAATGGTAACTTGCGGCTTCTTCTCCAAACTCTTCTCCTCTTCCGAGCGCAACTATTCTATAGGAGACCGAGAGCTATTGGCCATCAAGCTGGCATTGGAGGAGTGGCGTTACCTGCTCGAGGGGGCTCTTCACCCGGTAATAATTTACACGGACCACAAGAACTTGGCTTACCTCCTGAGTGACCAGAGACTTAACCCGCGCCAAGCTCGGTGGTCCTTTTTTTTTGCTCGCTTTGATTTTGTTCTTCATTTTCGCCCGGCTGACAAAAACATCAAAGCTGACGCCTTGTCCCGATCCTTCCTGGTGTCTGATCTTGAGGAGGAGCCTAAACACATCATCGATCCCGCCAGAGTAATGCAGGTGGCCCCCGTGAGTCTAAATTGTCTCACTCCCGGAAAGACGTTCGTAACGGTACCTGATCGGGAGAGGATCCTACACTGGGGTCACTCGTCTAAGCTTGCTGGCCATGTCGGTCAGAAAAAGACCCTCCAGCTTATCACCCGGCACTACTGGTGGCCTACCCTGCACAAGGACGTAATAGACTTTGTTTCTGCCTGTGTGTCCTGCGCCCGCAACAAGGTTCCGAGACACCTGCCAGCCGGTCGCCTCCTTCCTCTTCCAGTACCTGCTGCCCCCTGGCAGCATATAGCTATGGACTTCATAACAGATCTCACTGTCTCTGCCGGTTGTACGGTCATTTGGGTGGTCGCTGACCGCTTTTCCAAAATGGCTCATTTCATTCCCCTGCCAGACCTCCCGTCTGCACCCGAGCTGGCTAAAGACTTTATCCGCCACATCTTCCGTCTCCATGGCCTGCCTCTCCACATCGTGTCGGATCGTGGGGTTCAGTTCACCTCACGATTCTGGAGAGCCACATGTAAGCTGCTAGACGTCACCCTGGACTTCTCCTCCGCATACCACCCACAGTCCAATGGTCAAGTGGAGCGGATCAATCAGATCCTGACCAGTTACCTCCGGCACTTCGTTAATGCCCACCATTCAGACTGGGTGGATCTCCTGCCATGGGCCGAATTCTCTTACAATAATCACAAGAGCGAATCTTCCTCCAAATCCCCGTTTTTTGTAGTCTTCGGTCAGCATCCTCGGATCCTTTTTCCCGTCTCCACCTCGGTGGACAATCCGGCTGCGGAATCTCTCGTTAGCAAATTTTCCTCCATTTGGGAGAGTACCCGATCCGCACTCCTTCAGTCGTCCGAGCGGATGAAAAAACACGCTGACAAAAAACGCCTGGATCCTCCACAATTCCGTCCTGGAGATAAAGTCTGGCTCTCGTCCAAGTATGTCCGGCTCAAGATTCCTTCCTACAAGTTAGGGCCTCGGTTCATCGGCCCACTAGAAGTTATCAAACAAATCAACCCAGTGGCCTATAAATTGAAACTCCCGGCCAACTTGCGGATCCCTAACTCCTTCCATGTATCTCTCCTCAAACCCGTGGTACTTAACTCTTTTTCCAAGTCTACAGGTACGCCTCCTGCTCCGGTTTCCGCTGAAAACGAGTTTGAGGTAGAGAACATTCTGGCCACCAAAAGGGTAAGAGGAAAAACCTTTTTTCTGGTAGATTGGAAGGGGTTTGGTCCTGAGGAGAGAACGTGGGAGCCCCGGGAGAACATCCATGCCCCTCTCATCCTTGATAAATTTCTGTCTGGCCTAAAAAATGGGGGGCCTAAAGGGGGGGGTACTGTAGCGTCGGCGTCCCTGCCTCCTGCTAGGCAGGGACGCTGTTCCCCTCACCTCTCCGCTCCGTGTCCGGCGTCCTCCTCCCGCTCTGCTGGCAGCGCGCGCTGCTTCCCGGCCACTGTGCTTAGGGCGCGCGCGCGCTCCCCCTCTCTTAAAGGGGCCGCGCGCGCCGTCCTAAGGAGTCCCCGGCCAATGGCCGGAGGACCTCACCATATATAAGGCACCTCCTCCAAAATGGAGGTGCCCGAGCAATGTTGTTGCAAAGCCTTCACTCTGCTTCAGCCCTCAGGTCCCGTTACCAGTTACCTGCCAGTCACCTGCCAGATTCCTGCTTGATACCTGCCTGATATCCGCTTACCTGCTTCAAGCCTGCGGTCCGACGGTCTGCCTTCCGACACCTGTCAGTCTGTCTATGGACCAGCCTGCCCGCTCACCTGGGAACGCTCACCTGCTACCTGCCTGCTAGCCTACCTGGAGGCTCTGCCGTCACTTGCCGTGACCACCTGCCAGTCCAGAGACTCTTGCCCGCTCACCTGGGAGCGCTCACCTGCTACCTGCCTGCTAGCCTACCTGGAGGCTCTGCCGTCACTTGCTGTGACCACCTGCCCGTCCAGAGACTCTTGCCCTCTCACCTGGGAGCGTCCACCTGCTACCTGTCTGCTAGTCTACCCAGAGACTGTCCCTGTGACTACCTGCCCTTCTACTCTGAGACTGTCCCTGTCACTTGCCGTGACTACCTGCCCTTCTACCCAGAGACTGTCCCTGTTACTTGCCGTGACTACCTGCCCGTCTTCCCTGGGAGCCACCCGCTTCCTTACAAGGACCGCCCCTTGTATAGTTGCTCAGAGGTTCCGCCTCTCAGACCCATTACACATGAGACTTGCCCTCCAATAGATCCTTGTAAAAGGATTTAAAGTGTATTCATTCAAATTAGAGACACAATTTAAATTAAAAAGCTTAGAGCTGCCTCCACCAGAGGGGAGCTCGCTTGACCCACCAGCGGACAGGCACCAGTATTGGGAGAGGGGGACTGGCCGTCAGGGTCCACCGCAGCTCTGGCACAAACCCGGCGACTTGGAGGTGGCACAAGCAGGAACGGACTGGTCGCGTCGGCTTCTCACTTTTTGGATTTTAGAAGGGCATGACATGCCTATATCTGTGTCTCCCCCTCCTTTTACTCCTCCACCTCGTTTCTTTTTGCATGACTATATGTACTTGTCACTTTTCCATGTGTTAGTTATGTCTTCTGAGCAGTTTGTCAGCTTTTGGACACCTTTGAAGGTGTTTTCTATGTGTTTCTATGTGTTTTTGTTTGCCTGCCATTGGATTTAACGGTGTTCGAAGGTGTTCGACGAACAGTTCGACGAACAGTTCGGCGAACACACGGGTGTTCGACGAACCAACCGAACTCGAACACTACGGGGGTGGCTCAACACTACTAGCCACTCACGCCTTGGAGATCTTGTCATGCCCTGCAGCCAGCGTTCTCTCTGAAAGTGTGTTCAGCGCTGCTGGTGGTGTGCTGACAGATAAGCGCACGCGGCTGTCCACTGAGAATGTAGACAGACTCACATTCATAAAATGAACAAATCATGGATCCGCAAGGACTTTTCTACCTCTGTGTCATCCTGGTGAGACTAAAAGCTTGAGGATTTGGTAAAATTACCTCACCAACCGTTTTAAGCAACTCTGAGGCAATTGATGCCTCTTAAGTGGTGTCTGTGCCACAATTTTTGGAAAAAATGGAGACTCTTTTTGGAGTCCCCTTGCTGTGTTTTACGTGACGTTGACATCATCAATTCCAGGTGGGTTGGGTCGCCCCCCCCCCCCCCCTTTTAACTGTAAGAAACTACACACACTATGGCTTGGGGTAACACAGATGGTTGAGTCTGAAGAGCTGTTTACTCAGAGGTCTGCTCCAAAGCTTCAGTGTCTGCTAGTCAGCGTAGAATTTTTAACTGCATCTAGCCTAGGCAATACTTTGGGCGTAGTAGCCCAGCTGCGAAGCAAGCTGCACCGCCTGTGTATCTAATAAGAATTTTTAAATGCATCTAGACTAGGCAGACTGTGGGGACCTCCAACAAAACCCAGACGCTCAGCCCCCCTACCGCCCCCCTTTCCTTGACAATACAATAGTGTAACTCTTACAACTGGATGGGTGAGGATCGGTCACAGCTTTATTAACTCTTTATACTCATTCCATTAGAAAGGCATTTTATTTCTAAAATAATTCAGCTTGTTGCAGCATGCCCTGGGTCTACACACCGGCAAGTTGGCCAACAAGTGTAACTCTCCAACATGTCCTTTCTATTTCCAGGCCACGGAGGATCCTGCGTACTCGTATGCAGGACTCTGACCCCCATCCATCACTCTTAACGCTTGTTCCACTCCGTCCTTGAGTCCTGACAGGAATATGTCCAGTCCAATATCCATTAAGTGAACACCGTCGAGCCGTATGAGGCCTGCTTTATCTCCTTCCAGTTGTCGGTTTGGTATCACTACACCACCTCTGTCTCTTCTAAATTTTGCCATCCGAATATTTATTACCCACCTTGTCCGTTCGATGGCCGTGATATCTTGCGCACCTTGCCATACCGCTATCGGCACAATCTCTGACCATGCTATAGTTAGTATTGTGAAAAATTCTCTGAAGCGCTCAGTGTCTAGTTTCATTATTGCAATTAGCTATGCGCTCTTGTGATGACCTAGGTCCTTTCCCCCGGCCTGTATAACTAAGATGACCGGACCTCTTGCCTCTCTCCCTACCTTGATTACCTCCATTAGTACCTGTGGCCATAGCATGCCTCTAATACCTCTCCAGTTGAAATATGTGTTATGAAACTCTAATTTCCTCCCGCTTGGGCAGACTTTCGCCTTTTTTTCTGCCCAATATATATATGAGTGGCCTATCACCCACACTGTTGGCTTAGTGTCACCTGTAAAAGAAACAAACCACGTTATGATAACAAGTCTGGTCTTATGTATCTTGCCAAACACGTGGATCATCATCTCCCTATCCTCTGAACTTCCGTTTCTGACAGTCCTGCTCTTGCTGCTTCCGTGGCCGCGCCTATGCGGAATGAGTGTGTCCCATAATCTTTGGGGTGGTTCCCTGCCGATGTTAGGCATTTATTAAATATAGCTTGGAACTAGTATCTTGATAATGGCATTCCATCAATGTGTGATAGGAAGAAATTACTTTGTGATCTGATGGTTATATATGTTTATACTATTGTTACCCGACTCAGTGTACCGTTTGTGGGTTGTAGAAGTACCCAAGTGCCCCTGCCCGCTGGAACCATTTTCGATTGGCGTATGCATTGACGTATTGCATTATTGGCTATGACTACATCCTGGTGTAATAAGCCTCCACTGGTGGTAATTTTGGATTGAGGGACTAATTCGCTTATGCATAGCGCCCCGAAGAAGGCGATCGCAAATGCAGTAGACAGTAGTGTTGCTTCAAATTGTGAGTGTCATGTTAATGGTGTTAGGGATATGATGTGAGAAATCAGTTTTAGTGACACGGGACGGGACGTCTACACTTCTGACTTGGCTGACCCCTTTTCCACCCTTTAATGGATTGTCTGATGATGAATCTCTTTGTCACATCTCCCCAATTCAGTAGTTGGAAGTGAAATGCTACTCCGGTCAGACACCGCTGCGCTGACGCCCCTTATATGCCCCTCATCATTAGCTGTGGAGAAATTCGATGGTGACTTGTAATCTGGCTTGTTCACATTGGTCAACCCGTCTGCCTGCTACTAGTCGTGTCCAATCTTTCCATGCCTTACCGTATGCTTGCCACGTCGACGGGGCAACTGACGATCTGATTAATGGCATCAACTATTCACCACTAGATCCCATAGGGAGGGTGGGCAACTGTTGCCCGATGGGTGGGCGTTTGGGAGGTGCTCTGTGAAAATCTGCCAATTGAATTGTGATAAAGCATTAGCAGCAGCTTTAGACCCCTCAGCATCGTGGCTAGCGCGGACCCATACATTGTGTTTTAGGCACAGGAATGCTAGCCGGCGTAGTAGGCCTAGCACTAAGAGAGACGATGATGCCATCTTATTAATGCAGTGCGCTAGGCTGGTGTTTTTTGTTATGAAGCGTATATTTTTGTTAGCCAGGCGCGCGCCCCATATTTCTATTGCTAGCACTATTGGGAAGAAAAATTATTTTCTGGGCTAGATGCAGCTAAAAATTAATATTATTTCAAAGCTGGCGGAGCTTGGTATAAATGGCCTAATACAATGAGTACCACACACTGCTACTATGCCCAAAATTATTTTACAGGCAAGATGCAGCTAAAAATTATTAGTAATTTGAAAGCTGGTGGAGCTTAGTATAGATGGCCTAATAGAATGAGTACCACACACTGCTAATATGCCCAAAATTATTTACAGGCAAGATGCAGCTAAAAATTATTATTAATTTCAAACCTGGTGGAACTTGGTATAGATGGCCTAATACAATGAGTACCACACACTGCTATTATGCCCAAAATTATTTTACAGCAAGATGCAGCTAAAAATTATTAGTAATTTGAAAGCTGGTGCAGCTTAGTATAGATGGCCTAATAGAATAAGTACCACACACTGCTAATATGCCCAAAATTATTTTCCAGGCAAGATGCAGCTAAAAATTATTATTAATTTCAAACCTGGTGGAGCTTGGTATAGATGGCCTAATACAATGAGTACCCCACACTGGTACTATGCCCAAAATTATTTTCCAGGCAAGATGCAGCTAAAAATTATTAGTAATTTGAAAGCTGGTGGAGCTTAGTATAGATGGCCTAATACAATGAGTACCACACACTGCTACTATGCCCAAAATTATTTTCCAGGCAAGATGCAGCTAAAAATTATTAGTAATTTGAAAGCTGGTGGAACTTAGTATAGATGGCTTAATAGAATGAGTACCACACACTGCTAATATGCCCAAAATTATTTTACAGGCAAGATGCAGCTAAAAATTATTATTAATTTCAAACCTGGTGAAGCTTGGTATAGATGGCCTAATACAATGAATACCACACACTGCTACTATGCCCAAAATTATTTTCCAGGCAAGATGCAGCTAAAAATTATTATTAATTTCAAACCAGGTGGAGCTTGGTATAGATGGCCTAATACAATGAGTACCACACACTGCTACTATGCCCAAAATTATTTTCCAGGCAAGATGCAGCTAAAAATTATTATTAATTTCAAACCTGATGGAGCTTGGTATAGATGGCCTAATAGAATGAGTACCACACACTGCTACTATGCCCAAAATTATTTTCCAGGCAAGGTGCAGCTAAAAATTATTATTAATTTCAAACCTGGTGGAGCTTGGTATAGATGGCCTAATACAATGAGTACCACGCACTGCTACTATGCCCAAAATTATTTTCCAGGCAAGATGCTGCTAAAAATTATTAGTAATTTGAAAGCTGGTGGAGCTTAGTATAGATGGCCTCATAGAATGAGTACCACACGCTTCTAATATGCCCAAAATTATTTTACAGGCAAGATGCAGCTAAAAATTATTATTAATTTCAAAGCTGGTGGAGCTTGGTATAGATGGACTAATACAATGAGTACCACACACTATTGCTATGCCCAAAATTATTTTCCGAGCTAGATGAAGATAAAAATTATTTGTAATTTGCAAGCTGGAGGAGCTTAGTATAGATGGACTAAGAATAAGTCCCACACACTGCTACAAGCCCAAAATTATTTTCCGAGCTAGATGCAGATAAAAATTATTACTAATTTGCAAGCTGGTGGAACTTAGTATAGATGGCCTAATAGAATGATGCTATGCCCAAAAGGTTTTACTTGGCTAGGTGCAGTAAAAAAAATTGTATTCTATACATAGGTGGTGTAGCTTGCAACACAGATAGGCTACTCCACTGACTAACACACACTGCACGACGCCAAAAAGGATTTGCTTAGCTAGATTTAGCCAAATGCTGTGAAAAACACTTGCACAGCACTGGCACAGACTTGCCTGGCAAAAAGTCCTAGGAAATGCTGTAAAATAATCATCAAAAGGACTGCAATTTCAATTAGTCTTTACTACCAACCTATCTATTTCAGAGCACAGACCTGCCTGCTAAAAGTCGTAGGAAATGCTGTAACCTAGTCCTCAAAAGGACTGCAATCACAACTATTCACTACTCCCAAGCTATCTGTATATTTCAGAGAAAATTGGCTTGAAATTAACACTGAAAGTATAGCGCACACAGCAACAGCATTGCCGTCAAACACGCAGCTGCAGCAGTGAGAAAATGGTGCCGACGGGGAAAATGGCTGGGTCTTATAGGGCAAGAACATGTGACATACACTGCCAATGACACATGCCCTTGCTTGTGTGAAAAAAAACAGTTCGCTCCGTCTGTGCGCTGCTGATAGGCTGACAGATTGCACCTCCCCACTGTAAATGCGGGAAAGAGAAAAAAAAATGGAGATCTTCAGAATTTCTGCAGAGATCCATCCCCTGCCCCTCCCTCCGCCCCACTGTACACTCAAACTGCGTATTAACATTGATTATCAGCAATACTATGAAAAAATCCAGTTATGATTTTGGTGCACGAACAGTTATCGAACATAACCTCGAACAGACGGATTTTTTTCAAATTGTTCGTGTTCGCCGAACGGCTCGAACACCGCTCAAAACAGCTTGAATTTGAGATTGGCGAACAGTTCGAGTCGAACAACGCTCATCTCTACTTAAGACAGCTTTGAAAAAATACTTGTATTGAACTTTTGGTCCCTGATCGAAGAACTAAGGAAAATTTTACAAAATATGCTTATACACTAACATTCAGTACACAATATAGCCTTCAATTCAATCAAATAAAAAATATTACAAAAAAATACTTACCTATTTTGCATCAAGAAGAATTTTAAAAAAAAATTTTGATCAAGATTACAATATTTCCATAAAAAAGAATGAAATATTCACACTTTCATGAATTGTGACACGTATAATTAGACTATATAAAGATCTGTGGGATCATAATACTGACCACCCCAGACAAAACATGTGTCGGGTGGATGGGTGTTCCTAATGTATTACCATTAGATATTAGTCCTAATTTATTGTCCTTTCCAGTCTGATAAAGGCCACTAGTCTCTACACCCCCATTTTTATTGCAAAATAATAATATATGTATCTATAATATAACACTGCAAGCGTGTCTCTGTCTGAAGCCTTTATAGACTGTGCATGCGCGATGCGCAATCTGGCTACAGACAGAATCATGCATTCAGAAGCACGCAAGGAGCCGTTACAGGTAAGAGGAGTGTGTATGGCGCCGGAGATCACGGTATGCATAGGCACTGAATACATACCATTATCTCCGGCGCCATACTTACATACTTACCTGACCGGGAGGAGCGTTACCGCGGCGCCTCTCTTTGCCGGAGACCGGGCAGGAGTGAGGCGTTGGATCAGCGCATGCGCATAGCACTATCCGGCGCCATTTTACTGAA
Source organism: Phyllobates terribilis (assembly GCF_046119375.1). Taxonomy (NCBI): domain Eukaryota; kingdom Metazoa; phylum Chordata; class Amphibia; order Anura; family Dendrobatidae; genus Phyllobates; species Phyllobates terribilis. Next base: position 52,540,762 of record NW_027362773.1, read on the forward strand.
GACACATTTGCAGTGTGTCTTCAGCAAAATGCCGCCGGACAGCGTGGTACTTCGGCGTCGCACTACTCCCCTGGCCTCCAGAAGAACAGGACGCAGCAGCGATTGAGCACAGAGAAGAAAGTTGAGTATAACTGTTTATTTTTTTGTATGTGTGTACAGTGTGAAAGGGATGAGGGGGCCACACATACCAGGATTGGGGGGTGAGGGGGCCACACATACCAGGATTGTGTGGTGAGGGGACCATGAATACCAGGATTGTGGGGTGAGGGGATATACCAGGATGAGGTGTACCACACATACCAGGGTTGGGGGGTGAGGGGACCATGCATACCAGGATTGGGGGGTAAGGGGTACCACACATACCCGGATTGGGGGGTAAAGGGACCATGCATACCAGGATTGGGGAAGAGGGGTGCCATGCATACCAGGATAGGATGGCGGGGACAGGATGGGGCAGCACAAATACCAGGAGGGGGGCAGCACATACCTGCATGGGAGACCATATATCAATAAAAATGCTCGCCACCCAGGCGTAGAACCGGTTCAATAGCTAGTATTTTTATATATGGGTCTTACACTTTATTGACGTATGCTGTTTATTGAATTTTGTAATTGTGACCTGTTTTTTGGGTATATCTCATTGATTTATTCTCATTTCTGGATTAAAGGTTACACTGAATGCAGGAATAACCCTCTAAATTTGAAAACAGGTTTTCTAAACCAAACCATTTAAGCACATAAAAAATCAAACTTTTTTATTTTACTATCACAATACTCACTTTCTATACAACTTCTATGTGTACAAGCTGTTCTTAAATGATAAATGTAATACGCTGGAAAAGATTCTACACGCTTTTTAGAAATCTAATTTTTGAGGCATTTATTTTCCAAGTTACATATTTTGTTTTTGGAAAGCAAGTGGAATCACAAAGAAGTGTTTGCCATCTGTTCCTCATTGAACTTATGATTAAAATATAAACTAATTTCATAGATTTCGATTTGGACTCAAGTGTTTCTCTCTGTCTTTATTAAATTATTATTATAAAGGCTAAATATGTTATGCCCCATAACTTGATCAGATGTTCATACTACCCAACATCCAGTAAAACAAAGTAATGTTATTCAAGGGAGTGAAAATCATTGCAAAGTCCTTTTTATATGTGCACCAAAGCACCAGATAGAATCCATTTACTGACTTTCTACAGATGTTACTCTATTTGCCTCTATTAGCAGAGAACAGATTGAACAAAATATTTTTATATATTTGTATATCTTTCTAAATTAGTCTACTTTCATATAAATCAAAGATATGGTATATGATTGACATCAAAACTAAAGACTAGTGTTGAGCGAGCACTAAAATGCTCGGGTGCTCGAAGCTCGGGCCGAGCTCACTGTGATACTCGGGTGCTCGACCCGAGCAACGAGCCCAATGTTAGTCTATGGGAGACCCGAACATTTTTGCGGCGGCTCCCCCGGCAGTCTGTAGACAGCCTAAAAAGTGCCCAAAACGATAGTGACAGTGCTCAAATGACATGGGGACAGCATGGGGAATCGCCGCTGGAAGCATTTCTGACCCCCAGGTCACTGCTGTCAACAACGTGGTCAGAGGTATTAAGCCACTTTTACAGGCTCAAAATAAAACGCTCAAAAACGAAAGTGAAAGTGCTTTCCTGTGAAATATGTTAACCCCTTAACGACCATGGGTCTTTCTGTTTTTGTGTTTTCCTTTTTTGCTCCCCCTCTTCCCAGAGCCAGAACTTTTTTAATTTTCGTTCAATATGGCCATGTGAGGGCTTATTTTTTGCGGGACGAGTTGTACTTTTAAACACCATCACTGGTTTTACCATATCGTGTGCTGGAAAATGGGAAAAAAATTCCAAGTGCAGTGAAACTGCAAAAAAATGCCATTCCACAGTTGTTTTTTGGGTCCTTTTTTTACCACGTTCACAGATTGCTAAAACTGACCTGCCATCATTATTTTCCAGGTCGTTACGAGTTCATAGACACCAAACATGTATAGGTTCTTTTTTATTTAAGTGGTGAAAAAAAAATCCAAAACTTGCTAAAAAAACAAAAAAAAAGACGCCATTTTCTGAGACCCTTAGCTTCTCCATTTTTCGGGATCTGGGGCCAGGTGAGGGCTTATTTTTTGCGTGCCGGGCTGACATTTTTATTGATACCATATAGGGGTAGGTCCGATGTTTTGATCGCCCGTTATTGCATTTTATTGAAAAGTTGTAGCGACCAAAAAAACTTAATTCTGGCGTTTAAAATTTTTTTCTCGTTACGCCGTTGACTGATTGTATTAATTCTTCTTTTATATTGATAGATCGGGCGATTCTGAACGCGGCGATACCAAATATGTGTATGTGTTTTTTTTTTTATATATATATATTTTATTTTGAATCGGGCGAAAGGGGGGTGACTTAAACTTTTATATATTTTTTACTTTTTTTATTTTTTTAAAAACTTTTTTTTACACTTTCTGCTTGCTTCTATAGTCACCAGAGGAGACTAGAAGCAGCAGTTGTCTGATTGCTTCTACTGCATACAAGCGATGAGCAGATCGCTTGTATGCAGGAGAAATGCTCACTTGCTATGATCGCTGACCACTAGGTGGTGCTCATAGCAATTGAGACATGACAACCACAGGCGTCTGCTGCAGACCCTGAGTTGTCATGCCCACCCATTGGTGACCCGCGATCACGTGACGGGGTCACTGATGGGCGGGGCTTAGGACTCCCGGAAGCGCGAGTTAAATGCCACTGTCAGAGATTTAACATGTTAACAGCCGCGGGTGGATTGCGATTCCAATAATCAGCTGACATGTGCTCGCTTCAGTGCGGGCTCACCGCCGGAGCCCCCGCTGAACCGGCCTTCCCGACCTGGTGCGTACTATTACTGACCAGGTCGGAAAGGGGTTAAGGAACATCATTTCCAGGGTAAAGACTTGTGTATAATGTAAAATAAACAACCAAAAACAAAAATACTCCTCCACACCTTGGGCTATGTTCACAAGTAGCATTTTTTATGCATTTTTGCACGTTTGTATTGCTTTCAACCGTGACAAATGCATTCACCGGGAAATGTCATTTTAACATTTTACAACCTTATCTGGCCATGTGCTGTGTGACACATGCATACAGTGCTAAAAAGACATGGGAACAGCATGGGGAAGACCCCTGGAAGCATCTCTGACACCCAGGTAACTGCCTAAAAGTGTGCCCATCAGAAGTGATCCTTGCCGCATCAGAAGATGCAGACTTGCAACTATCCCCGTGCAAGTCCTTGTCCCAGGGCAGTGTTCAATTGTACCTCCCCCATAACTTGCAATACAAGCACAAGTATGCAGCCTGCCACCCACCCACCCCCCAGGCTGCAATACCATACTGCTAGCTTGCTTGCACTTGAAATTGGGCCTTTTAGGCATGTGGAGGTGGAATCTGGCCACCACGTCATGGCTGCGTCAGTAGCCTGGTATTCATACTCAGTCCCCAGCCGCCCGGCGGCCCGGTGTCCACGCTTGGTCCCCAGCCGCCAGGGGGCGGCCGGGTGTCCATACTCAGTCCCCAGCCGCCCCGCGGCCGGGTGCCCACACACAGTCCCCAGCCGCGTGGGCGTGGCCGGGTGTCCATAAACGGTCCCCAGCCGCCCCTATTTGTCCCGGCGCGCCTAATACACAAGCGCGCATACCAAAACATTACCTGTGCCCTCCCCAGTGCATTTAGTGGGAAGGACAGCCTAACCACAAACACGTGGACAAGTAAATGTGGCCAGGAATGGTCCATCTCACTGACGCCTTAACACTGGGTTAATATTGTGGAAGCCGGGACACAGTTGGACACTGGGATGCAACACGTCCTCCAGACATAGAGGATTGCTGGTCCTGGGTCAATCAGGCTTCAACACAAAGTTCAGAAGGTAGACAGCAGCAGTGGTCGGCCTCCTACACAACGAGTAAATTATTCATGATCATGAGGCCATCCACCTCCTTAGCTTTCTGTTCCTTGGAATGCAAGCGCCAGTATGTAGTAGCAGCTAGGCCTGAGGTGGTCAGCGTTTTGGCGCATATTCTACCTCCTTCGAGGATTGTTGGATGTTTTCCTGCTACTATCCCAGTTCTATGACTTCCGTTAAAACAAAGCTTCAGGTGATGAGTGATGGATGAGGTGGTGGCAAAGGAAAAAGAGCAGGAGGAACAGGGACCATTCACATCAATATCAGGCCAGCCAACCACACATGTCTTGTAGGATATGTTTCCGTACCAAAAGGAGCGGTTCAGCTACACAGTTATAAGGCATACAGTGAATGCAATGCCTACCAAAAATTTCGAGGCACTCCAATGCCCCTTAGAAGTGACATGGAGGTTAAAGGGCCTTAACTAAACCGTTTTTTCCATTTATAGCAACTGGGTCTCCTGTACACTGTTGGCCTAAGCAGGGAATGGAAGGCTTTCCAAAATTTATTAGGCACTGCAATGCCCCTTGAAACAGATGTGGATTACAGCGTATTAAACACCTTCTACCCATTATTGGGGAGTGGGTCTCCCTTAGTGTTCGCCTATGCATTGAAAAGCAAAAGCTGACAAAAATTAGGAGGAAATGCAATGCCCGTTGCAAGAGTCATGGAGGTTAGAGGTAATTAAAAACAACATGTCAATGCCCCTTGGAAGAGCTGTGGAGTTCAGAGTGGTTTAACAAGACGGTTTTAATGCCACTTAGAAGAGATGTGGAGTTCAGAGTGGTTTAACAAGACAGTTTTAATGCCCCTTGGAAGAGATGTGGAGGTCACAGTAGCTTAACAAGATGGTTTTAATGCCCCTTGGAAGAGACGTGGAGTTCAGAGTGGTTTAACAAGACAGTTTTAATGCCCCTTGGAAGAGTGGTGGAGGTTACAGTGGAATAAAAAGACAATATCAATGCCCCGTGGAAGAGACGTGGAGGTCACAGTAGCTTAACAAGACGGTTTTAATGCCCCTTGGAAGAGTGGTGGAGGTCGCAGTGGAATAAAAAGACAATATCAATGCCCCTTGGAAGAGTGGTGGAGGTTACAGTGGAATAAAAAGACAATATCAACGCCCTGTGGAAGAGACGTGGAGGTCACAGTAGCTTAACAAGACGCTTTTAATGCCCCTTGGAAGAGTGGTGGAGGTCACAGTGGAATAAAAAGACAATATTAACGACCCTTGGAAGAGACGTGGAGGTCACAGTAGCTTAACAAGACGATTTTAATGCCCCTTACAAGAGCCATGCAGTACAGCATATTAAAAACATTATTCCCATTATTGGAGAGTGGGTCTCCCATAGTCTTTGCCTATGCCTTCCAAGCAAAAGCTGCCAAACATTAGCAAGGGGGAACTTGCAATGTCTCTTGCAAGAGCCATGCAGTACAGCATATTAAAAACATTATTCCCATTATTGGGGAGTGGGTCTCCCATAGTCTTTGCCTATGCCTTCCAAGCAAAAGCTGCCAAAAATTAGGACAGAGGAACTTGCAATGCTGGCAACATGGACCACGGTCACCCTGGTGGTATAGTGGTCGTGGAGGCTGAGGATAAGGAGAAGAGCAAAAAACAGCCGAAATGAGGAAGCGTATACCCATGTGTGGGTGTGAAGCGATGCATGGGAATACACCTCCCGAAATAACACAGTGGATTTGACTTTATGTTACTCTGCTGTCATTTGGTGGTGATGAGAAGTCTGGCCCAATCCAGCCCTTGTTCATTTTGATAAGGGTCAGCTTGTCAGCATTGTCAGTTGACAGGCGAGTGCGCTTATCAGTTATAATTCCCCCAGCGGCACTAAAAACACGCTCCGATAACACGCTAGCGGCAGGGCAGGCTAGGACCTCCAAGGCATACAGAGTGAGTTCATTCCAAGTGTCCAGCTTGGATACCCAATAATTAAAAGGCACAGAGGAATCACGGAGGACGCTGGTACTCCCTCACCATCTTTTGAAACTTTCCACTCCTTGTGAGAGTACCCTGCGCCTCAGGGCCTGTAAGCTGGGCAGGTCTCAGAAAACTGTCCTAGAACATTGACAGTGTTCCCCTGCCTCTGCTGGATTGGAGTTGCATCTCTCTCGCCTGTATGCCTTAGTTGGGCAGCGAACTGTGACCTCTGCCGTTACCGTGTTCAGATGGGAATTTTTTTAATAGTTCTGCAGCAAGGGCCTTCTGGTACTGCCCCATTTTTGTAGACCTCTCCAACTCAGGAATAAGAGAGTGAAAGTTCTCCTTGTAGAGGGGGTCTAAAAGTGTCATCAACCAGTAATGACTGTCACCCAACATTTTGACAATGCGAGGGTCACGGTTAAGGCAGCGTAACATAAAGCCAGCCATGGGTGCCAGACTGGTAACGGGCAAGACTTCCGTGTCCTCACCAAGATGACGACTGATAGTGTTGAGCGATCACTAAAATGCTCGGGTGCTCGAAGCTCGGGCCGAGCTTACCGTGATACTCGGGTGCTCGACCCGAGCAACGAGCCCAATGTTAGTCTATGAGAGACCCGAGCATTTTTGCGGCAGCACCCCCGGCAGTCTGTAGAAAGCCTAAAAAGTGCCCAAAACGATAGTGACAGTGCTCAAAAGACATGGGGGCAGCATGGGGATCGCCCCTGGAAGCAATTCTGACCCCCAGGTCACTGCTGTCAACAACGTGGTCAGAGGTATTAAGCCACTTTTGCGGGCTCACAATAAAACGTTCAAAAATGAAACTGAAACGGTTTTCCTGTGAAATATGTTAAGGAATTTCCTTTCCAGGGTAAAAACTTGTGTATAAGGCAAAATAAATAACCAAAAACAAAAATACTCCTCCACACCTTGGGCTATGTTCACAAGTAGCATTTTTCATGCGTTTTTGCACTTTTGCATTGCTTTCAACCGTGACAAATGCGTTCACCGGGAAATGTCATTTTAACATTTTACAACCTTATCTGGCCATGTGATGTGTGACACATGCATACAGTGCTGAAAAGACATGGGAACAGCATGGAGAAGACCCCTGGAAGCAACTCTGACCCCCAGGTCACTGTCTAAAAGTGTGCCCATCAGAAGTGATCCTTGCCGCATCAGAAGATGCAGACTTGCAACTATCCCCGTGCAAGTCCTTGTCCCAGGGCAGTGTTCAATTGTACCGCCCCCATTCCTTGCAATGCAAGCGAAAATATGCAGCCAACCACCCACCCACCCGCAGCCTGCAATACCATACTGCTAGCTTTCACTTGAAATGGGGCCTTTTAGTTTGGAGGAGGCCGAAGCTGGCCACTACCTCATGGCCGCTTCGGCAGCGAGGTATCCATACTCGGTCCCCAGCCGCCCGGCGGCCGGGTGTCAACGCTCGGTCCCCAGCCGCCAGGTGGCGGCCAGGTGTCCATACTCGGTCCCCAGCCGCCCTGATTTCTCCTGTCACCTTCTCCCACAATTTTCTTAGCCTGGCCTCTTTAGGGCAGCATTGGACGTGCCCACCAGAGAACCAGACTCCTCCGGTGGGCCCTGGCTTCTCCATCAGGGGAGTTGAGAGTGCCTAGGTGAAGAGCATGATGATGATGATAGAAGTTAGCATCTGCTTTGTTTTCTTGGAATGCAAGCGCATGTATGTAGTAGCGGCTAGGCCTGAGATGGTCCGCGTTTTGGCGCATATCCTACCTCCTCCGAGGATTGCTGGATGTTTTCCTGCTACTATCCCAGTTCTATGACTCCTGTTAAAATAAAGCTTCAGGTGATAAATGATGGATGAGGTGGTGGCAAAGGAGAAAGAGCAGGAAGAACAGGGACCATTCACATCAATATCAGGCCAGTCAACCAGATATGTCTTGTAGGATATGTTTCTGTAACAAAAGGAGCGGTTCGGCTTCACAGTTATAGGGCATACAGTGAGTGCAATGCCTACCAAAAATTTCGAGCCACTCCAATGCCCCTTGGAAGTGACATGGAGGTCAGAGGGCGTTAACTAAACCTTTTTTTCGATTTATAGCAACTGGGTCTCCCGTGCACTGTTGGCCTAAGCAAGTGAATGGAAGGCTTTCCAAAAATTATGAGGAATTGCAATGCCCCTTACAAGAGCCATGTTTGGCACCCCAGGGGTCTGGTCACCACAGTAATAGAGATATTACGTCGGAGAGCAAGTGGGAGGTTTCCTGGTCAAGATCCCTTAAACATGCAACATCCTCCTGCCCCAGTCCTGGGAGGGGAGAATTCTGTAATACTGGAATACTGTGTACAGTTTTGGGCACCACATTTTAAAAAAGACATAGACAAACTGGAACAAGTTCAGAGAAGAGCGACCAGAATGGTGACTGGTCTGCAAACCATGTCCTATGAGGAACGGTTGCAGGATTTGGGAATGTTTAGCTTGCAAAAAAGAAGACTGAGAGGAGACTTAATAGCTGTCTACAAATATCTCAAGGGCTGTCACATTGTAGAAGGATCATCTTTATTCTCATTTTCACAAGGAAAGACTAGAAGCAATGGGATGAAACTAAATAGGAGGAGACACAGATTAGATATTAGAAAAACCTTTTTGACAGTTAGGGTGATTAATGAGTGGAACAGGCTGCCACGAGAGGTGGTGAGTTCCCCTTCAATGGACGTCTTCAAGCAGAGGCTGGACAGATATCTGTCTGAGGTGATTTAGTGAATCCTGCTTTGAGCAGGGGGTTGGACCAGATGACCCAGGAGGTCCCTTCCAACTCTACCATTCTATGATTCTATGATTCTGTAGCGCCGGCGTCCCTGCCCTCTGCTAGGCAGGGACGCTGTTCCCCTCACCCCTCTGCTCCGAGCCCGGCGTCCTCCTCCCGCTCTGCTGGCAGCGCGCGCTCCTTCCCGGCCACTGTGCTTAGGGCGCGCGCTCCCTCCCTCTTAAAGGGGCTGCGCGCGCCGTCCTAAGGAGTCCCCGGCCAATGGCCGGAGGACTTCACCATATATAAGGCACCTCCTCCAAAATGGAGGTGCCCGAGCAATGTTGTTGCACTGTTCACTACTCTGCTTCAGCCCTCAGGTCCCGTTGCCAGTTACCTGCCAGATTCCTGCCAGTTTGCTGTCTGATTCCTGCCTGATATTCCGCTTACCTGCCTGCTAGCCTGAGGTCCGACGGTCTGCCTACCAACTCCTGTCAGTCTGTCTATGGACCAGCTTGCCCGCTCACCTGGGAGCGCACATCTGCTACCTGCCTGCTAGCCTACCTGGAGGCTCCGCCGTCACGTGCTGTGACCACCTGCCATTCCAGAGACTCCTGCCCGCTCACCTGGGAGCGCACACCTGCTACCTGCCTGCTAGCCTACCTGGAGGCTCCGCCGTCACGTGCTGTGACCACCTGCCATTCCAGAGACTCCTGCCCACTCACCTGGGAGCGCACACCTGTTACCTGCCTGCTAGCCTACATGGAGGCTCCGCCGTCACGTGCTGTGACCACCTGCCATTCCAGAGACTCTCGCTTGCTCACCTGGGAGCACACATCTACCATCTGCCTGCTAGCCTACCTGGAGGCTCTGCCATCACAGGTCGTACCTACCCTTTACCCAGAGACTGCCCCGGTCACTTGCCGTGACCTCCTGCCCGTTCATCCAGAGACTGCCCCGGTCACTTGCCGTGACCTCCTGCCCGTTCATCCAGAGACTGCCCCGGTCACTTGCCGTGACCTCCTGCCCGTTCATCCAGAGACTGTCCCGGTCGCTTGCCGTGACCTCCTGCCCGTTCATCCAGAGACTGCCCCGGTCACTTGCCGTGACCTCCAGTCCGTTCACTCAGAGACTGTCCCGGTCACCTGCTGCCTGCCCGTCTTCCCTGGTCGCCACCCGCTCCCTTACAAGGACCGCCCCCTTGTATAGTAGCTCAGAGGTTCCCCCTCCCAGACCCGTTACAGTTTGCTCGGGCCATGGAACCCGGTGGCACCCAAGCTCCCTCACTCTCGGACCTGTGTAATGAACTGTCCCGTCAGAGGTCCCAACAGGAGTCCATCCTGGGTCACCTGCGGAATGTCAATACTCGCCTGGACACTCTGACTGCTCCACCAGCAACCACCACCAGTGCCATGACTCGCAATCCGGCAGCTCCGCTGCCCACCAATACTATGGTATCCTACCCCGGACCCCGGCTTTCTGCACCTCCTCGCTTCGGAGGCGACTCCGCTCAGGCTAGGGGCTTTATAAATCAGTGCACCCTGCACTTTGAACTCCTGTCCCACCAGTTTAACTCCGACCGGGCCAAAATTGCCTTCATCATGTCCCATCTCACCGGGGAGGCCCTGGCCTGGCTAAATCCTCTATGGGAGAGAGGAGACCCCCTGGTGTCCGACTTGCCTGCCTTTCTCACGACTTTCCGGAAAGTCTTCGACGAACCTGGACGGAAGACCTCATCCGCATCATCTCTGCTACGCCTCCGTCAGGGAAGTCTCACCGTGGGCCAATATGCCATACGGTTCCGTACCCTTGCCTCGGAGCTGGCCTGGGATAACGACGCTCTGGTATCTGTCTTCTGGGAGGGTCTGTCCGGCCGTATTAAAGATGAACTTGCCGGTCGAGACATTCCTACCACTCTCGATGACCTAATAACTCTTGCCACCCGGATTGACCTACGGTTCCAGGAGCGTGCCAAAGAAGTCACCAGTGAGAGGAGGTTTCCACGTCTAGCTCCTACTTTTCAGAAATCCGTCACTCCCTCCGTTTCTCCCCAGGTACACTCTCCTGAGCCTATGCAGGTCGACCAGACCAAGATGGTCAAAACCCATCAGGACTTACGCCGTGCCGAGGGGAGCTGCTTCTACTGTGGCAGTAAGGAGCACCGGATCCGTACCTGCCCGGAGAGGTCGGGAAACGCCTGTGTCTAGGTTCGCTCAGAGAGGTCGACCTAGACAAGAATAAATCCTCTCCATCTCTGCTGCTGTCAGTCTCAATTATCTGCGGGGAGAATCGTTATTTCGAACTAGCCCAACTTGAATCTGGAGCGGCCGGGAATCTTATTTCACAGGCCCTGGTAGAAAAATACCGCATTCCCACCAAACCTCTGGCTATACCATTATCTGTCGCTGCTGTGGATGGGGGCCTCTTACCACGTCCCTTCCAACTCATCACCGAATCCGTAACTCTGCAGGTGGGAATGCTGCATTCTGAGAGCATCTCTTTTCATGCTCTGCCTGCACTCTCTCACGCCCTCTTACTAGGTCTACCTTGGCTCCAGAGACATGCACCCGTGCTTGACTGGCAGACCGGAGAAGTCCTTCGCTGGGGACAGGACTGTCATAAGACTTGTTTGGTTCCTGTTCATCCCGCCCGTCCTTCTCCTACCCCAACTAATCTACCTTGACTTCCGATTCCCTATTGGTCATTTGCTGATGTCTTTAATAAAAAGGAGGCAGAGACATTACCCCCTCATAGACCATACGACTGTCCTATCGACCTGTTACCCGGTACTACGCCTCCCCGTGGGCGTATTTACCCATTGTCCGCTGCTGAGACCCGGTCGATGTCCGAATATTTTGAGGAGAATTTGGCCAGGGGATTCATCCGGAAATCTACCTCCCCGGCGGGAGCAGGCTTCTTTTTCGTAAAAAAGAAGGACGGCTCTCTCCGTCCCTGTATAGACTATAGAGGCCTTAACCAGATCACGGTGAAGAATAAGTACCCCCTTCCGCTCATTCCTGAATTATTTGATCGTCTGAGGGGGGCTAGAATCTTCACCAAACTGGACCTCCGTGGGGCGTACAACCTGGTCCGTATCTGTCAAGGGGATGAATGGAAGACTGCATTCAACACCCAGGACGGCCACTATGAATATCTGGTAATGCCCTTTGGTCTCTGTAACGCTCCTGCCGTCTTTCAAGAATTGGTCAATGACATCTTCCGGGACCTTCTCTACTCCTGCGTAGTGGTGTACCTGGACGACATCTTGGTCTTCTCTCCGGATCTCCAGACTCACCGGAGAGACGTTCGTCAGGTCCTGCTCAGGCTCAGGCAGAATCACATCTTCGCTAAATATGAGAAGTGCCTCTTTGAGCAGACCTCGCTTCCGTTTTTGGGCTACATTATTTCTCAGACCGGCCTTCGAATGGATCCAGAGAAACTGTCTGCCATCGAGAAATGGCCCCGACCGGAGGGGTTGAAGGCCATTCAGCGGTTCCTGGGCTTCGCCAACTACTATCGCCTCTTCATACCGCACTTCTCTTCCCGGACTGCCCCAATTTCCGCGCTCACCAATAAGGGCACTAATCCCAGAGAGTGGCCGCCCGAAGCAGAGGAGGCCTTTCTTTCCTTAAAACAGGCCTTCTCTTCCGCCCCGTTGCTGCATCGCCCGGATGGCAACAAGCAGTTCTTCCTGGAGGTTGACGCCTCCTCCTCTGGAGCCGGAGCGGTACTTACCCAAAAATCATCTTCCGGGAGAATGGTAACTTGTGGCTTCTTCTCCAAACTCTTCTCCTATTCTGAGCGCAACTATTCCATAGGAGATCGAGAGTTATTGGCCATCAAGCTGGCATTGGAGGAGTGGCGTTACCTGCTCGAAGGGGCTCTTCACCCGGTAATAATTTACACTGACCACAAGAACTTGACTTACCTCCAGCATGCCCAGAGACTTAACCCGCGCCAAGCTCGGTGGTCCTTGTTTTTTGCTCGCTTTGATTTTATTCTTCATTTTCGCCCGGCTGACAAAAACATCAAGGCGGACGCCTTGTCCCGATCCTTTCTGGTGTCTGATCTCGAGGAGGAACCGAAACACATCATCGATCCCGCCAGAGTAATGCAGGTGGCTCCCGTGAGTCTAAATCGTCTCCCTCCCGGTAAGCCGTTCGTATCAGTACCTGATCGGGAGAAGATCCTACACTGGGGTCACTCGTCTAAACTAGCTGGCCACGCCGGTCAGAAAAAGACCCTCCAGCTTATTACCCGGCACTACTGGTGGCCTACCCTGCACAAGGACGTCATAGACTTTGTTTCTGCCTGTGTGTCCTGCGCCCGCAACAAGGTTCCGAGACACCTGCCAGCCGGTCGCCTCCTTCCTCTTCCAGTACCTGCTGCCCCCTGGCAGCATATAGCTATGGACTTTATAACTGATCTCCCCTTCTCTGCCGGTTGTACGGTCATTTGGGTGGTCGCTGACCGCTTTTCCAAGATGGCTCATTTCGTTTCCCTGCCAGGCCTCCCGTCTGCACCCGAGCTGGCTAAAGACTTTATCCGCCACATCTTCCGTCTTCATGGCCTGCCCCTCCACATCGTGTCGGATCGTGGGGTACAGTTCACCTCACGCTTCTGGAGAGCCACTTGTAAACTGCTAGACGTCACCCTGGACTTCTCCTCCGCTTACCACCCACAGTCTAATGGTCAAGTGGAGCGGATCAATCAGAACCTGACCAGTTAACTCCGGCACTTCGTTAATGCCCACCATTCAGACTGGGTGGATCTCCTGCCATGGGCCGAATTTTCTTACAACAATCACGAGAGCGAATCTTCCTCCAAATCCCCGTTTTTTGTTGTCTTCGGTCAGCATCCTCGGATCCCATTTCCCGTCTCCACCTCGGTGGATAATCCGGCTGCGGAATCTCTTGTTAACAAATTTTCCTCCATATGGGAGAGTACCCGATCCGCACTCCTTCTGTCATCCGAGCGTATGAAAAGACATGCTGACAAAAAACGTCTGGATCCTTCTCAATTCCGTCCAGGGGATAAGGTCTGGCTCTCGTCCAAGTATGTCCGGCTCAAGATTCCTTCCTATAAGTTAGGGCCTCGGTTCATCGGTCCTCTGGAGGTCATCAGTCAGATCAACCCGGTGGCCTATAAATTGAAACTCCCGGCCAACTTGCGGATCCCTAACTCCTTCCATGTATCTCTCCTCAAACCTGTGGTACTTAACTCTTTTTCCAAGTCTACAGGTACGCCTCCTGCTCCGATTTCCGCTGAAAACGAATTTGAGGTAGAGAACATTCTGTCCACCAAAAGGGTAAGAGGGAAGACCTTTTTTCTAGTAGATTGGAAGGGGTTTGGTCCTGAAGAGAGAACGTGGGAGCCCCGTGAGAACATCCATGCCCCTCTCATCCTAGCTAAATTTCTCTCTGGCCTAAAAAAGTGGGGGCCTAAAGGGGGGGGTACTGTAGCGCCGGCGTCCCTGCCCTCTGCTAGGCAGGGACGCTGTTCCCCTCACCCCTCTGCTCCGAGCCCGGCGTCCTCCTCCCGCTCTGCTGGCAGCGCGCGCTCCTTCCCGGCCACTGTGCTTAGGGCGCGCGCGCGCTCCCTCCCTCTTAAAGGGGCCGCGCGCGCCGTCCTAAGGAGTCCCCGGCCAATGGCCGGAGGACTTCACCATATATAAGGCACTTCCTCCAAAATGGAGGTGCCCGAGAAATGTTGTTTCACTGTTCACTACTCTGCTTCAGCCCTCAGGTCCCGTTGCCAGTTACCTGCCAGATTCCTGCCAGTTTGCTGTCTGATTCCTGCCTGATATTCCGCTTACCTGCCTGCTAGCCTGTGGTCCGACGGTCTGCCTACCGACTCCTGTCAGTCTGTCTATGGACCAGCTTGCCCGCTCACCTGGGAGCGCACATCTGCTACCTGCCTGCTAGCCTACCTGGAGGCTCCGCCGTCACGTGCTGTGACCACCTGCCATTCCAGAGACTCCTGCCCGCTCACCTGGGAGCGCACACCTGCTACATGCCTGCTAGCCTACCTGGAGGCTCCGCCGTCACGTGCTGTGACCACCTGCCATTCCAGAGACTCCTGCCCGCTCACCTGGGAGCGCACACCTGTTACCTGCCTGCTAGCCTACCTGGAGGCTCCGCCGTCACGTGCTGTGACCACCTGCCATTCCAGAGACTCTCGCTTGCTCACCTGGGAACACACATCTACCATCTGCCTGCTAGCCTACCTGGAGGCTCTGCCATCACAGGTCGTACCTACCCTTTACCCAGAGACTGCCCCAGTCACTTGCCGTGACCTCCTGCCCGTTCATCCAGAGACTGCCCCGGTCACTTGCCGTGACCTCCTGCCCGTTCATCCAGAGACTGCCCCGGTCACTTGCCGTGACCTCCAGCCCGTTCACTCAGAGACTGTCCCGGTCACCTGCTGTGACTGCCTGCCCGTCTTTCCTGGTCGCCACCCGCTCCCTTACAAGGACCGCCCCCTTGTATAGTAGCTCAGAGGTTCCGCCTCCCAGACCCGTTACAGATTCTATGATTCTATGATTCTATGTCCTTATAAACTGGATCTGGCGTGGGGTTGAGTGAGTCAGAGAACAGTCAGAGTCAGAGTGAGAGCAAGGGAAAGTAACAGCAAGGAGCTCTGTAGGAGCTAGGAGCTAAAGACCAGGGCCTGGAAGCTGAGCAGAGCTCGCCCTGGCAGAAGACAATAGGAACCTGACACAGGAGTCTGAAGCTGTGAGGACTTATATATCCAGCAGCAGAAACCAGCCGGCAGGGGATTTCAGGTCCTCTGGCCATAGAAGCCCGAGGCTCAGTCACAAGCAAGGGACCAGCACCGCCGTTGTGGAGCGGAGGCTAACAGAAGGCCCCAAGTCACCAGCCATACGGGTGAGCACTACACGGTACACTCAGGGACGTGGGCTACTTCTACCCGCTTACAGCAAGGTAGCCAGGAAGAGTGCAGACAGACGGGGAGGCCTACAACTCCACCTGGCCAGGGGAACTCCTGCTTGCTCACAGACTGACCAGGCCTCTTATGCTAGCCAGTACTCCCGGGAGGGTCTACCTTATAATCATCAGTAAAGACCCTGAACTGCACTGCAAAGACTCTGAGTCGTTCCTGCTGCGCTTGTGCACCATCACCCCCATCTTCCACACTCACTGCCCTGAGGCTATACTCCTCCCGAGGGGAGTTATCCCATTCTATGCTGCGCACACAACACCAGCCTCAGCGGTCTGCGTCGCAGCGGTGGTACTCCCTGACCGCAATCCACGGGTGGCGCAGTCGGGCAATTAACCTCAAAACCTAAGAAAGACTGCCACTGGTTTGACCAGCCTGAGCCACGGGACCGGGTCACCGCCACGGAGACTACAGACCCCAGAGACCCGGCACCGGGTATCCCACACACGTGTACACATGGCCCAGGGGGCGCGTCACATGCAGTACAGCATATTACAAACATAAGTCCCATTATTGGGGAGTGGGTGTCCCATAGTATTTGCTTATGCCTTGCAAGCAAAAGCTGCCAAAAATTAGGACGGAGCAACTTGCAATGCCCCTTACAAGAGCCATGCAGTACAGCATATTACAAACATAAGTCCCATTATTGGGGAGTGGGTCTCCCATAGTATTTGCTTATGCTTTCCCAGCAAAAGCTGCCAAAAATTAGGACGGAGCAACTTGCAATGCCCCTTACAAGAGCCATGCAGTACAGCATATTACAAACATAAGTCCCTTTATTGGGGAGTGGGTGTCCCATAGTATTTGCTTATGCCTTGCAAGCAAAAGCTGCCAAAAATTAGGACGGAGCAACTTGCAATGCCCCTTACAAGAGCCATGCAGTACAGCATATTACAAACATAAGTCCCATTATTGGGGAGTGGGTCTCCCATAGTATTTGCTTATGCTTTCCCAGCAAAAGCTGCCAAAAATTAGGACGGAGCAACTTGTAATGCCCCTTACAAGAGCCATGCAGTACAGCATATTACAAACATAAGTCCCATTATTGGGGAGTGGGTGTCCCAGAGTATTTGCTTATGCCTTGCAAGCAAAAGCTGCCAAAAATTAGGACGGAGCAACTTGCAATGCCCCTTACAAGAGCCATGCAGTACAGCATATTACAAACATAAGTCCCATTATTGGGGAGTGGGTCTCCCATAGTATTTGCTTATGCTTTCCCAGCAAAAGCTGCCAAAAATTAGGACGGATCAACTTGCAATGCCCCTTACAAGAGCCATGCAGTACAGCATATTACAAACATAAGTTCCATTATTGGGGAGTGGGTCTACCATAGTATTTGCTTATGCTTTCCCAGCAAAAGCTGCCAAAAATTAGGACGGAGCAACTTGCAATGCCCCTTACAAGAGCCATGCAGTACAGCATATTACAAACATAAGTCCCATTATTGGGGAGTGGGTGTCCCATGGTATTTGCTTATGCTTTCCCAGCAAAAGCTGCCAAAAATTAGGACGGAGCAACTTGCAATGCTGGCACCCTGGTGGTATAGTGGTGGTGGAGGCTGAGGATAAGGAGAAGAAGATTAAACAGCCGAAACGAGGAAGCGTATACCCATGTGTGGGTGTGAAGCGGTGCATATGAATACACCTCCCGAAATAACACAGTGGATTTGACTTTATGTTACTCTGCTGTCATTTGGTGGTGATGAGAAGCCTGGCCCAATCCAGCCATTGTTCATTTTGATAAGGGTCAGCTTGTCAGCATTGTCAGTTGACAGGCGAGTGCGCTTATCAGTTATAATTCCCCCAGCGGCACTAAAAACACGCTCCGATAGCACGCTAGCGGCAGGCAGGCCAGGACCTCCAAGGCGTACAGAGTGAGTTCATTCCAAGTGTCCAGCTTGGATACCCAATAATTAAAAGGCACAGAGGAATCACGGAGGACGCTGGTACGATCGGCAAGGTACTCCCTCACCATCTTTTGAAACTTTCCACTCCTTGTGAGAGTACCCCGCGCCTCAGGGCCTGTAAGCTGGGCGGGTGTCAGAAAACTGTCCCAGAACGTTGACAGTGTTCCCCTGCCTCTGCTGGATTGGAGTTGCATCTCTCTCGCCTGCACGCCTTGGTTGGGCAACGAACTGTGACCTCTGCCGCTAGCGTGTTCAGATGGGAATTTTTTTAAGAGTTCTGCAGCAAGGGCCTTCTGGTATTGCCCCATTTTTGTAGACCTCTCCACCTCAGGAATAAGAGAGTGAAAGTTCTCCTTGTAGCGGGGGTCTACAAGTGTCACCAACCAGTAATGACTGTCACCCAACATTTTGACAACGCGAGGGTCACGGTTAAGGCAGCGTAACATAAAGTCAGCCATGCGTGCCAGACTGTTAACAGGCAAGATTTCCGTGTCCTCACCAAGATGACGACTGACCATGCTCTCCTCCTCCTCCTCTTCCTCCTCCCCCCTGTCCTCAGGCCACCCACGCTGAACCGACGGTTTGACACTTGTAGAGGTACTACCGTCTACAACGCATGATAGCAGCTCCTGTTCTTCCTCCTCCTCCTCCTCCTCCTCTCCCTCATTGTCCCCCAATGCACGTTGGGATGAGATGAGGCTGGGCTGTGTGTAATCGCCCGCTACGGCTTCTTGATCCATCTCATCATACTCTGGCTGCAATGCCTACTCTTTAATTCTCTGCAGAGAGCGTTGCAAAAGACAGACAAGTGTGATGCTGACACTAATGATGGCGTCATCACCACTCACCATCTTGGTGGCCTCCTCAAAGTTTGTCAGGATGGTACATATGTCAGACATCCAGGTCCACTCCTGAGGTCTTATGTGTGGAGTCTGACCAGAATATCGACGGCCTTGTTGCAGCTGGTACTCCACAACTGCTCTCTTCTGCTCACAAATCCTTTGCAACATGTGGAGGGTAGAGTTCCAACGTGTGGGGACATCACACACCAGTCGGTGTGCCGGAAGCTGCAAACGCTGCTGCAACACAGCAAGGGCGGCGGAAGCTGTAGCCGACTTGCGAAAATGAGCTGATAGGCGGCGTACTTTCACGAGCAGATCTGGCAACTCGGGGTACGATTTAAGAAACCGCTGAACCACGAGGTTAAGCACATGAGCCAGGCATGGTACGTGTGTGATCTCACCTCGCCTCAGAGCCGCCACCAGGTTACGGCCATTGTCACACACGACCATGCCGGGATGTAGGTTCAGCGGTCTGAGTCACAGATCTGCCTGCTCTTTCACAGCTGTCCACAACTCACAAGCAGTGTGAGGTTTATCACCTAAGCTTATGAGTTTCAGCACAGCCTGTTGCCGCTTGGCGGAGGCAGTACTGCAATGCTTCCAGCTTGTAACTGATGTGGTGATATCTGAGATGGAGGCTGAACATGAGGAGGAGGAGGAGGATGCGCAGGAGCTGTACACTGTGGGGGCAACTCTGACTGACATAGGGCCCACAATCCTCGTTGTGGGGAGGGTGTGTTCCGTCCCAAGGTCCAACTGGGTCCCGGCTTCCACTATGTTTACCCAGTGTGCCGTCAGAGAGATATACCGTCCCTGGCCACAAGCACTTGTCCACGTGTCCGTTGTCAGGTGGACTCTCCCAGTAACTGCGTTGTTGAGGGCACGGCAGATGCTTTGGGACACGTGCTTGTGTAGTGCGGGGATGGCACACAGGGCAAAATAGTGTCGGCTGGGGACCGAGTACCGAGGGACGGCCACCGCCATAAGATTGCGGAAGGATTCCGTCTCCACCAGCCTAAAAGGCAGCATTTCCAATGCAAGCAGTCGTGAAATGTGCGAATTAAGGACTATGACCTGGGGGCGTTAGCTGCGAATTTCCGCTTTCGTTCAAAGGTCTGGGATATGGACAATTGAACGCTGCGGTGGGACGTGGACGTGGACGTTGATGCTGTTTCTTGAGAAACTGACATAACAAGTGAAGACTGAGAGGAGGGGGCATCTTTACATGCAGTATGGACAGGGGACTGCCTTGCACACACAACAGGGGGTTCTATTGCACGCACAACAGTGGAAGAAGCAGTGGTGACACCCGCTGACACTGGTCGTGGACCCTGGGTTTCGCCCCACAAAGTCGGGTGATTTGCTGCCATGTGCCTGATCATGCTGGTGGTGGTCAGGCTGGTAGTTTTGTCACCCCTGCTGATGCTGGCATGGCAGGTGGAACATATGGCCTTTTGGGGTTATCAGCAGAGTCTTTAAAAAAATTCCAGACTCTGGAAGACCTACCACTTGTACTGGCAACGTCCCTCGTGTTGGTGTTACGGGGAACGGTTGCCTGCCTTCTGTCTGCGGCCACCACACTGCTTCTTCCTGCCTGTTGGGGTACTCTGCCTCCCTCCCCCTGTGTGCTGCTGGCTTCACTCTGCATGTCCTCCTTCCACGTTGGGTCAGTTACTAGATCATCCACCACCTCCTCCTCTTCCATTTGCGCACCACGATCCTCCTCCTCACTTCCTGGCAATTGTGTCTCGTCATCGCCCACCTCTTGTGACAGATTGCCAACGTCGACTTCCTGTGGCCGTGGCTGTTCAAATATTTGGACATCGCAACATGGGATCTCCTCTTCCACCACTTCAAGCGTATCAGGCGAGGGGCCCAAATATGGAAATGGACATGTGAACAGCTCTTCAGAGTGTCCAAGTGTGGGATCACTTGCTGTCTGACGACACTCGGCATGGTGGAAGGAAGGAGCATCAGGGTGAGGAGTAGTATGCGGTCGAGACTCACGGCTACTAAGAGTTGACCGTGTGGAAGACAGACCGGAGGTGGTGGTGCCCAGGTAACTGGAAGTATTGTCTGCTATCCAATTAATAACCTGTTCACACTGATCAGTTCTCAATACTGGTGTTGTTCTGTGCTTCCCTAGTAATTCGGTCAAGATGTGGGAGCGAGAAGATGTGGCTGTTGGTTGTGGCACATTTTCACCTTGGCCACGGCCCCGTCCTCTGCACGAACCATCACCAGAATGTCCACTTCCACGTCCCTTGCCATGCGCCTTGCCCATTGTAAATGAAGTAAAATAGCTTACACTTGCACTATCAATGGAAAAAGGGTAATAAAGAGTAGATTAGAACCGTGGAAGAGGAAAACCACAGTTATTGTTTACTGGGGTATACCACACTTTTTTAAATAGAGATATTTGCGGCTGAACAGTGAGCGACACTCTCAAACTGCTTTTTTTTTAGATACCAAAGGCCCAAAACTGGATAGTACAGCGATTTGACCCGTGGAACTGCGAAACCACACTGGGATGTCGGGACTACACAAGACTATTTTCAACAGATATATTTTTCTGTCACAACAGTCAGGAGACACTACTGTTTTTCTTTACGGAAAAAACTACCAAAACCTGAATAATAGAGATTTTTTACCGTGGAACAGCAAAACCACAGTTATAATTTACTGGTGTATACCAGGCTTTTTAAAATATATATATATTTGTGGCTGAACAGTGAGCGACACACTCAAACTGTTTTTTTTAGATACAAATGGGCCAAAAGTGGATAATACAGAGGTTTGTACCGTGGAACTGCAAAACCACACTTGTATTTCTCGGGCCTACACCAGACTATTTTCAACAGATATATTTGTGTCTGAAAAATCAGGGAGACACTATTTTTTTTTTTTTTACAGCAAAAAATGCAAAAAGCAGGATAATAGAGATTTTTTACCGTGGAACAGCAAAAGCACACTTCTGTCTCTCTGGCCTACACCAGACTATTTTCAACAGATATATTTGTGTCTGAAAAATCAGGGAAACACTATTTTTTTTTTTTTTTTACAGCAAAAAGTGCAAAAAGCAGGATAATAGAGATTTTTTACCGAGGAACAACAAAAGCACACTTCTGTCTCTCTGGCCTACACCAGACTATTTTCAACAGATATATTTGTGTCTGAAAAATCAGGGAGACACTATTATTATTTTTATACAGCAAAAAATGCCAAAAACAGGATAATAGAGATGTTTTACCGTGGAACATCAAAACCACAGTAATAATTTACTGGTGTATACCAGGCTTTTTAAAATATATATATATTTGCGGCTGAACAGTGAGCGAAACACTCAAACTGTTTTTTTTAGATACAAATGGCCCAAAAGTGGATAATACAGAGGTTTGTACCATGGAACTGCAAAACCACACTTGTATTTCTCGGGCCTACACCAGACTATTTTCAATAGATATATTTATGTCTGAAAAATCAGGGAGACACTATTTTTTTTTTTTTACAGCAAAAAATGCAAAAAGCAGGATAATAGAGATTTTTTACCGTGGAACAGCAAAAGCACACTTCTGTCTCTCTGGCCTACACCAGACTATTTTCAACAGATATATTTGTGTCTGAAAAATCAGGGAGACACTATTATTATTTTTATACAGCAAAAAATGCCAAAAACAGGATAATAGAGATGTTTTACCGTGGAACATCAAAACCACAGTAATAATTTACTGGTGTATACCAGGCTTTTTAAAATATATATATATTTGCGGCTGAACAGTGAGCGACACACTCAAACTGTTTTTTTTAGATACAAATGGCCCAAAAGTGGATAATACAGAGGTTTGTACCATGGAACTGCAAAACCACACTTGTATTTCTCGGGCCTACACCAGACTATTTTCAACAGATATATTTGTGTCTGAAAAATCAGGGAGACACTATTTTTTTTTTTTTACAGCAAAAAATGCAAAAAGCAGGATAATAGAGATTTTTTACCGTGGAACAGCAAAAGCACACTTCTGTCTCTCTGGCCTACACCAGACTATTTTCAACAGATATATTTGTGTCTGAAAAATCAGGGAGACACTATTATTATTTTTATACAGCAAAAAATGCCAAAAACAGGATAATAGAGATGTTTTACCGTGGAACATCAAAACCACAGTAATAATTTACTGGTGTATACCAGGCTTTTTAAAATATATATATATTTGCGGCTGAACAGTGAGCGACACACTCAAACTGTTTTTTTTAGATACAAATGGCCCAAAAGTGGATAATACAGAGGTTTGTACCATGGAACTGCAAAACCACACTTGTATTTCTCGGGCCTACACCAGACTATTTTCAACAGATATATTTGTGTCTGAAAAATCAGGGAGACACTATTTTTTTTTTTTTACAGCAAAAAATGCAAAAAGCAGGATAATAGAGATTTTTTACCGTGGAACAGCAAAAGCACACTTCTGTCTCTCTGGCCTACACCAGACTATTTTCAACAGATATATTTGTGTCTGAAAAATCAGGGAGACACTATTATTATTTTTATACAGCAAAAAATGCCAAAAACAGGATAATAGAGATGTTTTACCGTGGAACATCAAAACCACAGTAATAATTTACTGGTGTATACCAGGCTTTTTAAAATATATATATATATTTGCGGCTGAACAGTGAGCGACACACTCAAACTGTTTTTTTTAGATACAAATGGCCCAAAAGTGGATAATACAGAGGTTTGTACCATGGAACTGCAAAACCACACTTGTATTTCTCGGGCCTACACCAGACTATTTTCAACAGATATATTTGTGTCTGAAAAATCAGGGAGACACTATTTTTTTTTTTTACAGCAAAAAATGCAAAAAGCAGGATAATAGAGATTTTTTACCGTGGAACAGCAAAAGCACACTTCTGTCTCTCTGGCCTACACCAGACTATTTTCAGCAGATATATTTGTGTCTGAAAAATCAGGGAGACACTATTATTATTTTTATACAGCAAAAAATGCCAAAAACAGGATAATAGAGATGTTTTACCGTGGAACATCAAAACCACCGTAATAATTTACTGGTGTATACCAGGCTTTTTAAAATATGTATATATTTGCGGCTGAACAGTGAGCGACACACTCAAACTGTTTTTTTTAGATACAAATGGCCCAAAAGTGGATAATACAGAGGTTTGTACCGTGGAACTGCAAAACCACACTTGTATTTCTCGGGCCTACACCAGACTATTTTCAACAGATATATTTGTGTCTGAAAAATCAGGGAGACACTATTTTTTTTTTTTTTACAGCAAAAAATGCAAAAAGCAGGATAATAGAGAGTTTTTACCATGGAACAGCAAAACCACAGTAATAACTTACTGGTGTATACCAGGCTTTTTAAAATATATATATATTTGCGGCTGAACAGTGAGCGACACACTCAAACTGTTTTTTAGATACAAATGGCCCATAGAACTGCAAAACCAAACTTCTATTTCTCTGGCCTACACCAGACTATTTTTAACAGATATATTTGTGTCTGAAAAATCAGAGGCACACTTTTTTTTTTTTTGGTGGGGGGGGGGGCACCAAAAGGTTAATAAGATGGGTATTTGTACATTGTGAAGGAGGAAAAAAAAGAGGATTTAGATAAAAAAAAAGGATTATTCCTGGCCCCCGGGACCTGGAGCTAAGTCCAGCAATTTCAGCAACAGGAGCAGCACACAGGACTGTAATGCAGCGTTTGCTGGTATAACCACTGCGTCTCCTATACAGCCTGCCTGCCTGCCTGCCTGATATACCTGGGATGGATATTAGTCCTGAGAAGGACTGTTTGTTTTATCTGGCAGTCTTTACAGACCCTACACTAACTATTTTGCAGGATACATCTCTCCCTAAATCAGCAGCGCTGTCCCTACACTGTCTGATCCGGAGCGACTGTGTCCAAGATGGCGGCGCCCGGTTTTAAATACTCGAGGTGACGCTGTGCGGCCAGCCAATCACTGTAATGCCCACAAACAACATGGCTGCGGCATTACAGTGACTGGCTGGCAATCCCTGCATGTTCATTGGCTCTGTAAAGCCGAACATCCCGAGTAGCGTGATGCTTGGGCGAGTACCGAGCAGTGTCGAGCATGTTCGCTCAACACTACTAAAGACCTGATTCTAACACCTCGTCACTTACTCGGCTTCTAGCTGTAGTTCTGTAAAAACGCTACTATTTCACTGAATGATAAGATTGTAGTCCTTTGAATTAAAGAGCTCTAGCTGGTGCTATCCTCCCTGCTGATTAACAGCTCTCTGCCGACACTGTGCATAGGTTGAAAGTGGTCAAGCAACAGTAAGGGCAGGGTCAGAAAGAGCACATAAATGCCAAGAACTGCACAACAAATGTTCATCATAGAAGACTAGCAGATCAGCAGCATATAAATCAGTGTTTATAGCAAAATTATTGCATGAAGCCCAGTAGGTGAACCAACAAGAAAATCAGGGCTTCTCTCCCTATTTAAAGAAAAGGCTATGGGGACAAATGAGAGAAAAAGGGCGTTATCCAGACAGCAGTGTGGTGAATAAAGCGGAATTGCTCACCTGATGTGGTTATGAAAGACACAACACTAATAGAGTTTGGGGATTGGATATCCAGCTGCTGCAGCTCCCCAGGTTGAAGGATCCAACGTGTTATTGAGGTATCGTGAGATGCCAGTATCCTGCTCTTCTGGTTGTAGAATCAAGAAAATTCAATACACTGCATGTTAAGAACAGTGCGGTTTAATCTCTAAGTGCGTAGAACTACTTTGACTTCTTTATGAGGAGAGCAACAAAGATGAAAAAGTTAGTACTTCGAACCATGTAGAGATTAAACCGTACTTATCCTCACATGCCTTATATTGGATTTTCTTGATTCTACAACCAGCAGAGCAGGATACCAGCATCTCCCATAAATTTTGTCACTAATTAGGTAGAGCAACATAAACCAGGTGGAAAATTCCCTTTAAAGACCTGTCAAAAGTGGGCAGGTTTGCTCTGATTTTATTCCAGCTGCTTTCCTGAGTATTCAGCTTATTGTTTTGATTTTTTTTCCACCGCCATACAATTCCAGAGATCTGTTTTTTTTATTTAGTGACTAATTTTATGGTTTTTACTCAAGGAACATGGCTCACAGGCAAATTATACACAGCAGTCTAAAGCATGCTACCAGGGAATCCTATGAGCAATGCCCCCTTTGCTATTCATCTTGTTCTAACTATTTAGTGTTTTAAATTTCATGAAATAAAAGTGAAGTTTTATGTATTCTCACCTGATTTGTTCACGAGGATCTCTTCCTTTGAAGTATGGTTTTCTGCAGCACTGACCTGGGCGGCACAGTGCGATGATTCCTTCACAAGGACATAGTTGCATTACTACTGCAGGGAGCTGACTCTTCCTCCCCAATTCCGTGCTATTTTCATCTTACTGCTTATCTCTCGTGCCCCTCCACTCCTTATTCTTTACTATTACCCGTCTAATCCTCATTGCCTCTCCTGATTGCCACCACGATCATTGAAATCCCCAGTTCTGATGAGGCCTGGGTTGGTTCTCCATGCAAGGTCACGGCACATGTTGTGACGTCATGATACCATGACCTTTTGTGTACTTGCACAAAACTTTTTCAGGCTTCGTCAGAACCAAAAGTCCCGGCCTAGCATGCGAGACACAGGGATTCAGCTCTCACAGCAGAGACAAGAAGATACGGTGAGGAGTGGACGGGTAGCGGTGAAGAACCGGAGATATGAGAGGTGAGGTGAGTATAAGGATTTTGTTTATTTTTTACATCTTACATTTATTATGCGCTGAGGCCTAAAAGGACCCTGGATCATAATAAGGGACATTGAATTCACGTAGAATAACTTATCTGTAAAATCTGTACGAACAGGTACAATTTGAATTTTGCCTGATCCCTCATTTTTACATTTTGACTCAAATGACTACCAACATAAAGAACATAAATTGATCACAAAATGATCACTTGAATTATAGAAACCATAAAAAAAAAGAAAAATAAAATAATAGGTGTATAGTCTTTATTCAACAACATTCAAAAATCAACCCCTCAATGGCTACCTTATGTATATACAATGATACAAAAATCAGGCTCATTTAAACTGATAATACTTTATCAAATTGAATGCAGGAAAATAACAATGAAAAATTACATATGTTGCAGACTGGTGTGCTTTGTGGTCCCAGTGCCCTGACGTACGTTTCACCCTTGCTTTATTAGGGGGCGTTATTTTGACTCGTATGTCCAGAAGACCTGCTGTAATTTTTCTATACCCCAGCCCCTATGGTTGCTGATGCAGTATAACTACATTGTGTCTTGTTGCTCTGCTCCTTTCTGCAATGGTGTGTAATCTGTGACTTGAAACTGTCTTTATCAACCTCACAGTTGCAGCAAAATTTGGTTGCTCCTCATCCAGTTTTACACCTCATGCACAATTGTTTCTGCTTCAGTTTTGACCATGATTCAACCTACATATGAAAATGATGATTATTATCACCTGTTTGGTATAATTGGCTACTGAAATACCTGACTATAATCCTACAAAATGCCTGACTTTGAGAACGTGTACCTAGAATAAATGCTGTTTTGAAGGCAAAGTGCGGTCACATCAAATATTGATTTGATCTCTATTTCGTTTTTGTTGATTCATTTTGCATGTTGTTAATTGATAACAAAAATTAACACTTATTTTTTTAAGCATTTTTAATTAGTACCATTTGTCCACACCTGCCTAAAACTTTTGCACAGTACTGTATAGAAAATAACGTTTTCCAAAAGGAGATTGACATTCATAATTTAAAGGAGATCTTCTCTATTGTGGCCAATTTAAGCCAACCGGTCCTCATAAATTGACTCTTCCTCAAGCATATGGGATCATGTGTGCAGAATATGGCTATAGAATTCTATGATTAAACTATTTGTCAGGCCAGGGTCACACGAACATAGATTTTCTCATGCGAGAAAATCGGATCCATTGTGTAAATGACACTCGGATGAAAGTCTGATCCGAGTTTGAGCCAAATGTCAGCATAGTGTGATCTGATTCTCTCAGATGAGAGAATCATAGCACAGATGAGGAGAAGGTGTCTACGGAAATTTGACTGCAATCAGATGTCATCCGAGTGCAGGCCGTTGTTTTCCAAGCACCCATAAATGTGTATGGGTGAGTGTGATCCTATTTACGGAACAACTCACAACATGTTGCAATTTTTTACTCATGCCAAATAGGCATGAGAAAAAAAATGGCACATCTGCACTGTCCCTTAGTATAACATTGGCTGAGTGCTATCCGATAAAACATTGCATAGCACTCGTCTGATGTATACACTCATATGAATGAGCCCTTACATAAGTAATGTTGTCTTGCTGATCCTATGGTGCCAATATATTATCTGTGCTCTATAGAAACTGTCGTCTTTTTCATAGTTCCCTACTGAGGCTCAGAATCTAAATTTCCTATCTGAAAAACACACTAGGGCTTATTACATATGTAGTCATTTAATTCATCAGTATGCTTTTAGAGTGGGAGGAAGACAGAGTGCCCGGAGGAAACTTACACAACTATCAGACTCGACACCAGGGCAATAATGCACTAGAGAGCCACCATGTTGCCTATATATGTGACAGTACATTTATAGCATGCATCCTAAATTGATCCAAAGCTATAATAGCCCTTTAGACATGATAATGCGAGGTCTATTCATAGTCCTTCTCAGCCACAATTGATTCATGTATTAATTTAAAGTGAAGGCAACACAATGTAAAAAAGCTAGTGCGGATATGAAACATTAATCTAATTGTCTGCTCCATTGCTCTCTTCTTCGTATGGCGGGCAAGCATAGTCATGACATTATTACATGCATACTAATGTTTTCATGAATTTTGGATCGGACAGCGTTAGAATAGACTTAATCCATCTGTACTCCTCAGGGTTCTTCTCAGGAGCTATTACATTTCCATAACTATTATATGGATATATATCAAGTCTTTTTTGCTCGATTTCTCCTTCTTCTTCCCCCAGGAGTAGCCCTTTTTGCTCTTTTTACCAAGATAAGAATTTTTTTTTTATTTCTAATTAATCAGTAAAAGAATCTATTATGTTGTTATCAAATCTTTTCTCATTTGTTTTTGTATTTTATAGGATTGTTCTTTCTATCAGCAGAACTATTGTTTACGGTCGTTGTCAAAAAATGGAAAGGGAAAACATTATATAATAAATAACTTCATGTAGAGTATATTTACATGGTGATATTTGTAAAATGTGGAATTGGAGAATATCTAGAATTACTGATTATATGCATTCTGAGTAAAGCAAAAAAATAATGTGAAAGCCAGTAAAGCAAAAAAAAGACTATTACAATCTAACAAAGCCTATAGGACATTATGTGACCCCACTGAGTCTCTAATTAATTTTGCATTGGGATAATGCAGGAGACTAAGTGTAAAGAATTCTTCACCAATAACCCCTGGTATATGCAAATTGCCTCTTCAGAGAAAAAGAGGACTTGTACTCTATAGCGCCACCTATTGGAAGCAGCAGTCCTACAAGTCACAATCAACCCTTTAACGAGTCGTGGAATATGACTTAGGATAATAGCCAAATCAGAATCTCAATTTGCAGACACGGTGTTTCGGGCTGTTGACCCTAAATGGTAGAAAGGTGAAGGGTCAGGAGTTGTATCCATTAAGAAGACAAATAACAAAGCCTGATTTATACCTTGAAGATTGAAACAACACACCTTTGCACAGTACAGGCATTAGATGATGGGTGAAGGAAACTTAAACAAACCTCAACTTCACAATTCTAATCTATATATGTAGCACCCTGAGGACTCGGCTGCTACAGGGGTATTACACCTTAAGCCAGAGGTGTGGTATTCCACTCCCGGGTAAGGATGGAGGGTGGAACTGAGCTCAGAAGGCTGCATGCACTACATACATCCCATTTCCGGGGGACAGAACTACGGTACTCCCACCAGTATATGTGCAGGTACGACAGCGTCTGTCCCTGGCTGGAGTGGGAGGGGGGTGGAACATCCCAGTAGTGTAGGGGCAGATAGGGGGAGTAGTCTGGGTAAATGTAGGAGCTCATTGGGTGCTGGTCACCTGAGCTCACACATAGAGGGAGTATATAAGGTGGGCACCATCTTAGGACAGGGTCAGTCAGTCAGTCAGTCAGTGAGTCAGCAGTAACTCCAGGAGAGGAGAAGGAAGGGGGACCCAGAGGCGCAGGACGAGAGGGGACCCCAAGATCCCAGAATAAGGACAAAAGGGTGAAGGGTCGGCAAAAGGGTACCGGATCCCAAGCTGGCGGAGGCCAAAGCAAACCTTAGCCAGGAACCGGAGGTCGTGGGCAAGATTTGCCATGACCCTCACCAAATCCACCAGAATGGCACACCGAGCATAGGGTCAGGGAAGCCAGAGAAGGTTCAACCACCAAGAGACCCGAGGGAGCCGGACATAGGTGGATCCCTGGTGAGAACGGCCAGAGAGAGAGAGAAGAAGGGAGCTCAGGACCATGCTCAGGAATTGCCCGTGAGTTGACCGAGTCCCGCACCTGGTGGACGCAGCACGGCTTGGGTGGTCACTGCTGTACAGAGTGACCCGAGCAACACCAGTGAGTAAAAACCCTGAAACTGCATTTCATGCCTCTGAGTCTCCTTGCTGCACCTTCACAACCACCATCCTCCACGTCTGACCCCCTGAGGCTATACCCCTCCCGTTGGGGGTTATACTACCACAGCTGCACACACACCACCAGCCTCAGCGGACCATCCTGCAGCGGCGGCCCTTTGACCGCAAATCAACGGGTGGCGTAGTCGACACTAAGAACATCTGCAAGGACTGCCGCACACTGAGTTTGACACCCTGGGCACGGACCGGGTCAGAGCCACTCGGAGACTACAACCCCCATCTGATCCGGCTCCGGGTATCCCTAACAACATGGCCCAGGGGGCGCGTCAACTTTGGCGTAGTCGGCAGGATCACGTGCCCGCAACCATCGGGTACTGCGTGCCTGAAGAAAAATTCGCATTTACCTCAAAACGAAGTCTCCCGCCAATTCCAGAGGGTCCCCGCCATCGGACGCCATCTCGGATCAGTTCCCGCCATTTGCCCGTCATCTGCAGTCTTTTCCCGCCATCTGCAGTGTTTCCCGCCACTGGGAAGCGGTTCCCGCCATCTGAGAAGATTTCCCGCCTTGGCAGAGCGGACGCCATTATGGGCGTGCCAGAGGATGGCAAGAGGCCACCTCCCATCGTGGGCCAGGATCGGAAATGGCGCCAAAAGTGGAAACCGCCCCCACCAGCAGAGACTGTGATGATTGATATGTCCATCAGCGTGAGGGAACTGCCCCTGGAACTGGCAATCACAAAGTTGCCCCAAGACGACCCCCAATGTGGGCGGATACAGAACAAAAGGAAGAAGATGGGAGCAGCCTGGAGGAGTCCAGAGAGAACACACCCAGAGATGGAGGGAGAGTCAGGCAGCACCGACCCTGTGGTCAGGAGCCTGTTGCAAGCTACCACTCCACAAGACCTGGTGGAGATCCTGGCACAGCTCCCCCGAGACCGGGAGCGTGCACAGACCGCGCTGGAGGGCCTCGCACGAAGGATGGCCCGGGTGCAGCAGGAAACACTGGCAGAGTGGACCCGAGAGATGGCCCTGCAGGCTGGAGCCTGCCAGCGAAGCATGCCACCCGCAGCGAGGAGCAAGTCCACCTCTGAGGACGGCGAAGGAGGGACGACGGCCGGAGACGACGCCGCGGAGGGAGCCGAAGAGATGAAGGCAGGTAATGGGGACGACAATATCCCGTGCCCAGAAGCCGTAAACCTGCCCCAGCTCCCCGTCGCAGAGCCCGAAGCCCCACTCACCGTTCCTGTAGCCGCTGCGTCATCGCTCCAAGCTAGGCCTCAAGCGGCCGGAGCCGCGGCCACGCCCCCTGTGACGTCACGCGCCTCGATCCAGAGCACGGCCAAGCAGGAGACGCCACCGGCCTGGTCGCAAGGCCGAGTGCCCCCGGGCGCCGCAGTGCCAACAGCGACCTCTACCTCCACTGAGCCACCGGCCTGGTCACTGGGCCAGGTAACCCCGGGCGCCGCCGTCTTCACGGTGCCCTTTACATTCAGGGTGCCCCAGGCCTGGTCGCAAGGCCTGGTGAACCCGGGCGCCGCCACCACAACAGCGCCCTCAACGTCCACAGCGCCACACCTGGGTGAAGGCCTATTTGCCCAGCACACATGCCCGGATGGGCAGCCCTTTGTGTGGCCACCGGAGTATTACCATCCCCGACTCCGGAAGGAAAGACCCCTGGATGAGCCCCTGATCCCGGCTCCGGCGCCCGCCAAGATCACCCCACTCTCGTTGGAGGAAGCGCAGTTTGCGTGGGACCCCACCGGAGGAGACCTCATCGGGTTCACTCAAGAGGACCCGGACGGGTCTGAAGGGTACAGGGAGGAAGCATCAGGAGGACGCCGTTATTAGAGTACGGTAAAAAAGAACTGTATATAGTTACCCGCCGGGGTATGAGAACTGTTATAAGTACTGCTGCTAGTTAAAATATAGTCCCCGTTGGGACCAGCGAACTGTTACCAGTGTGTCCCTATCCCTTACCAGGCTGAGGACTGTGAGCAGCCATCCCTAATCCCACTGGCCGAGGACTGAGAGCGGCCATACCTTCCCTTGTATATAGTTGCGCTTCTTAAAGCGCCCCCTACCGGTTTTATAGGAAACTGTGTTTTTTTCTACAGGAGACTGTTGCACTTTACCCGGTCACAATTTGCACTCTGGCCGGAGAAACAAGAATGTTTAATATGAAAAGTTTTATATGAAAAGTTTTATGATATATATAGTGTTTTATATGTTTATGATGTTTTGAAAAAAATTGTATGTTTTTGGATGTTTGTATTCTTTTACAGCCCGAGGACGTGCTGTGATTTACCAGGGGGGAATGTAGCACCCTGAGGACTCGGCTGCTACAGGGGTATTACACCTTAAGCCAGAGGTGTGGTATTCCACTCCCGGGTAAGGATGGAGTGTGGAACTGAGCTCAGAAGGCTGCATGCACTACATACATCCCATTTCCGGGGGACAGAACTACGGTATTCCCACCAGTATATGTGCAGGTACGACAGCGTCTGTCCCTGGCTGGAGTGGGAGGGGGGTGGAACATCCCAGTAGTGTAGGGGCAGATAGGGGGAGTAGTCTGGGTAAATGTAGGAGCTCATTGGGTGCTGGTCACTTGAGCTCACACATAGAGGGAGTATATAAGGTGGGCACCATCTTAGGACAGGGTCAGTCAGTCAGTCAGTCAGTGAGTCAGCAGTAACTCCAGGAGAGGAGAAGGAAGAGGGACCCAGAGGCGCAGGACGAGAGGGGACCCCAAGATCCCAGAATAAGGACAAAAGGGTGAAGGGTCGGCAAAAGGGTACCGGATCCCAAGCTGGCGGAGGCCAAAGCAAACCTTAGCCAGGAACCGGAGGTCGTGGGCAAGATTTGCCACGACCCTCACCAAATCCACCAGAATGGCACACCGAGCATAGGGTCAGGGAAGCCAGAGAAGGTTCAACCACCAAGAGACCCGAGGGAGCCGGACATAGGTGGATCCCTGGTGAGAACGGCAAGAGAGAGAGAGAAGAAGGGAGCTCAGGACCATACTCAGGAATTGCCCGGGAGTTGACCGAGTCCCGCACCTGGTGGACGCAGCACGGCTTGGGTGGTCACTGCTGTACAGAGTGACCCGAGCAACACCAGTGAGTAAAAACCCTGAAACTGCATTTCATGCCTCTGAGTCTCCTTGCTGCACCTTCACAACCACCATCCTCCACGTCTGACCCCCTGAGGCTATACCCCTCCCGTTGGGGGTTATACTACCACAGCTGCACACACACCACCAGCCTCAGCGGACCATCCTGCAGCGGCGGCCCTTTGACCGCAAATCAACGGGTGGCGTAGTCGACACTAAGAACATCTGCAAGGACTTCCGCACACTGAGTTTGACACCCTGGGCACGGACCGGGTCACAGCCACTCGGAGACTACAACCCCCATCTGATCCGGCTCCGGGTATCCCTAACAACATGGCCCAGGGGGAGCGTCATATATATAATCGTCTTATTCCGTCTGTCTGTCTGTCTGTCCGTACAGGAAATCCCGCTTCGCTTATTGGTCCGGCCGCGGCCAATCAGCGACGCGGGATTTGAGAAAAAGATGGCGGCCGTTAGCGGCTCATCTGCAGGACGGATGTCAGCGGCGATGCAGCCGGGAGATGAGGCGGCGCTCGGCGCTCATCTTCCGGCTGCTAGCAGCAAAAGTATCCCGACCGGCGGCGGCGCCGCTAACCTCCATGCGGCTAGGGTGTCAAGGGAGTACCGGGGAGCGGCGCTGCCGGTCGGGATACTTCTGCAGTGAGCAGCCGCTCATCTCTCGACTTCTCGCAGCTGAAGTAGCCGCACAGGCAGCGACGCTCTCCGGTCCTCACCAATACGATTCGCTGATTGGTCGCGGCCGGAGCCCTCGATCAATCAGTGACCTTGGCGCAAAATTTAAACACCGCTGTGCTGATTGGTCGCGGCCGCCGGCAGACCGCGACCAATCAGCGAGATTGGCGCCAAATTTAAAGGCCGCTCTGCTGATTGGTCGAGGCCGCCGGCAGACCGCGACCAATCAGCGAGATTGGCGCCAAATTTAAAGGTCGCTCTGCTGATTGGTCGAGGCCGCCGGCCGCGACCAATCAGCGATTTTGGCACCAAATTTAAACACCGCTCTGCTAATTGGTCGCTGCCGCCGGCCGCGACCAATCAACATTATGTGCGCCAAATTTATACACCGCTCTGCTGATTGGTCGCGGTTGCCGGCTGCGACCGCTCTGCTGTTTGGTCGTCGTCGCCGGCCGCGACCAATCAACATTATGTGCGCCAAATTTAAACACCCCTCTGCTGATTGGTCGCGGTTGCCGGCCGCGACCAATCAGCGATATTGGCGCCAAATTTAAACACCCCTCTGCTGATTGGTCGCGACCGCCAGCCGCGACCAATCAGCGATATTGGCGCCAAATTTAAACCCCGCTCTGCTGATTGGTCGTGGTTGCCAGCCGCAACCAATCAGCATTATTGGCGCCAAATTTAAACCCCGCTCCGCTGATTTGTCGCGACCGCCGGCCGCAACCAATCAGCGATTTTGGCGCCAAATTTAAACAACGTTGCGCTTGGTCGGCTGCATACATATTCTAAAATACCCGATGCGTTAGAATCGGGCCACCATCTAGTTTTACAATAAATACATAGTGTATTATTATTTTATGGATTTATTGCAAAATGTTATAATGCATATGGTCCTCTGAAAGAAAGATTAAAATGGAAAACACTGTGTACTGTAAGTATGCTTTATGCGTTTATCGTGACATTTTTACTGTGATGTGGAGGGTTTCTTGAAAGGAAAGCAGTCATCAGAAAAAACGCAATTAAACGGCAGATATGGGGTTAATCTGCAGGTTAATACAGTTATAAATCTGCCGGCACCGGCACTTAGCTGAACGAAATGAGGAGATAATGAAATTTATTTTCAGTCACGGGGGCAGTGCCTGCATCGGTTCAGTCACCGCTCAGAGTATAGAGAGCAGCGGCTGTAACTGTGCCCCCGGCATTGACTGACAGGCGGCCCCAATGCAGAGACATGCTGTAGCATTATAGAGTGCAATTTTATCAAAATGGTATATAATGGCGCTAATGGATCTCCCTGATGTTTCCTGCTGCAAGTAAGGACACCTACCACGGGTTGTCAAGTAAATACAAAATTAATAAAATAAGCAACTTGCGCTGGAAACGTAGGGGGAAAAAGAAATGATATCAATGGGGTAGTTAAAAAACCAAGGTAATGGTGATAATAATAAGAATGGTGCAGTAGTGAGTAAAAACAAAAATTTTATTAGTTCAGTTAAAACAAGTATTAACACCTTTACAACCTATGACGTACTAATAAGCGTTTGTGCACTGGGCTTTAAAAGCCTGTGCCATATTAGTATGTCATCGCGATCGTGCCCGCACACAGGCTGTGCGGGCGCGATCACCGCCGGGTGTCAGCTGATTGTCACAGCTGACACATGGTGCTATGTGCAGGGAGTGGTCGCGCACCACTCCCAGCACATTAACCCCTGCAATGCTGTGATCGAAGTCGATTGCAGCATTGCGGTGGCTAAGGGGCGGTGATCGGTATACTCACCTCCTCTTCCGGCCTCCAGCGCTGTCTGCCGCGGCTTCCAGAATGTTGCCATGACGACCCGATGTCGTCATGACAACATCCGGGTCACCAGACAGCAGGAAGATTTTTTGGACATGCGCAGTGAATTTCCAAATTTTCTTCTCCCTGTCCAGAGCTGACAGCCTGCACGGCACAGGGATGGTGCTTCATTCCTGTGCCATGCAGGCGATCAGAGAAAAAAAAGTTAAGGTCCCTTAGTGGGACAAAGTAAAAAAGTATAAAAACTGTCAGAAAGTGAAAAATAAAATCAAAAAAATTGTAAAAATATTTAAAAAAAAATAATAATAATAATCCACCAAAAATAAAAATATAATGTACCCATCAATAAATATTCTGAAAAAAAAAAAAAAAAAACAATAAAAGTACACACATTTGGTATCGCCGCGTCCGGAACGACCTGACCTATAAAACTGTCCCACTAGTTAACCCCTTCAGTGAACACGGTAAAAAATAAAAATAAAAAACTAAGCAAAAAACAATGCTTTATCACCATACTGCCAAACATAAAATGGAATAACACGCGATCAAAAACACGAATATAAATAAAAATAATACCACTGAAAACGTCATCTCGTCCCGCAAAAAAAAAGCTACCACACAGCTGAAAAATAAAAAAGTTATAGCACTCAGAATAAAGCGATGCTAAAAAATAATTTTTTCTATAAAATAGCTTTTATTGTGTAAAAGCGCCAAAACATAGAACTATATAAATGTGGTACCGCTGTAAACGTACTGACCCAAAGAATAAAGCTGCCTTATCAATTTTACTACACGCGGAACAGAATAATAATAAAAAAAAAAACAGTTCCTGAATTGTTGGTTTTTGTTTATTCTGCCTCCCAAAAATCGGAATAAAAAGCGATCAAAAAATGTCACGTGCATGAAAATGGCACCAATAAAAACATCAACTCATCCCGCTAAAAACAAGCCATCACATGACTGTCTGCCAAAATCTGGAAAAATTATAGCTCTCAAAATATGGCGATGCAAAAACTAGATTTTGCAAAAAAATGCGTCTTTTAGTGTGTGACAGCTGTCAATCATAAAAACCCCATATGATTCTGGTATTGCTGTAATCGCACCGACCCGAAGAATAAAGTCATCTAATCACTTATACTGCATGAGGAACGGCGTAAAAAATAAGCTCTCGGGTTAGGGTTAGGGCTAGGGTTAGGGTTGGGCTGGGGTTGGGGTTAGGGTTGGGGTTTGGGTTGTCATGGGGTTGGGATTTTTTTCAAAAGTAAGAAATAAAGATAGCGATATGGCGACTAGTGTTGAGCGCAAGTGCTCGCTACTTGAGTTTGCATCGGGTGCTCTGGTATGCATTGAGTATCGTGGGTATTTGAGTGACATGCTCGAGTCTCCGCCCCATATGCTTCGCGGCCAAAAAAACTTTGCGGGGATTGCCTGCCATGCACGAGCGATCCCCGCATGGTTTTTTTTGGGTGTCTAATAACCGTGAAACATGCGGGGCAGGGACTCGAGCATGTCACTCGAATACATGCAGTACATGGTGCATACCCAAGTACCCGATGCAAACTCAAGTAGCGAGTACTTGCGCTCAAGACTATTGACAACTTATTCAATATGATGACCTAATGTTATCAAATTCTGTGTCGTACCTCGGGGTTTAAAATGTTCACTATACCCCTTGATAAAATCCTTGAGGGGTCTAGTTTCCAAAATGGGGTCACTTGTGGGGGAGCTCCAATGTTTATGCACACAGGGGCTCTCCAAATGCAACATGGTGTCCACTAACAATTTGAGCGGATTTTCCATTCAATTTGTTAGCGGACACCATGTTGCGTTTGGAGAGCCCCTGTGTGTCTAAACATTGGAGCTACAACACAAGTGACCCCATTTTGGAAACTAGACCCCCAAGGCACCTATCTAGAGGCATAGTGAGCACTTGGAACCCCCAGGTGCAACACAAATTGATTCGAAAAAATGAAAAAGTGAAAAAAAAATACTTTTTCATTTTTACGGATTAATTTGTGAAGAACCTGGGGGTTCAAAATGCTCACCACCCATCTAGATAAGTTCCCAGGGGGGTCTAGTTTACAAAATAAGGTCACTTGTGGGGGGTTTCCACTGTTTAGGCATATCAGGGGCTCTCCAAACACAACATGGCGTCCGCTAATTATTCAAGCAAATTTTACAATCAAAAAGTCAAATGGTGCTTCTTCCCTTCCGAGCCCTGCTGTGCGCCCAAACAGTGTTTTTTCCCCACATATGGGGTATCTGCGTGCCCAGGAGAAATTGCACAACAAATTTTGAGGTCCATTTTTTCCTGTTAACCCTGCAAAAATAAAAAAAATTGGATCTAAATTAACATTTTTGTGAAAAAAGTTAAATGTTCATTTTTTTCTTCCACATTCCAAAAATTCCTGTGAAGCACCTGAAGGGTTAATAAAGTTCTTGAATGTGGTTTTGAGCACCTTGAGGGGTGCAGTTTTTAGAATGGTGTCACTTTTGGGTATTTTCTGTCATAAAGACCCCTCAAAGTTACTTCAAATGTGATGTGGTCACTAAAAAAATAGTTTTGTAAATTTTGTTGGAAAAATGAGAAATCACTGATCAACTTTTAACCCTTATAGCTTCCTAGCAAAAAAAAATTTTGGTTCCAAAATTGTGCTGATGTAAAGTAAACATGTGGGAAATGTTATTTATTAACTTTTTTTTGTGTGACATATCTCTCTGATTTAAGGGCATAAAAATTCAAATTTTGAAAATTGCAAAATTTTCAAAATTTTTGCCAAATTTCCATTTTTTTCACAAATAAACGCAAGTAATATCGAAGAAATTTTACCACAATTATGAAGTACAATATGTCATGAGAAAATAATCTCAGAATCAGGGGGATCCGTTGAAGCGTTCCAGAGTAATTACCTCATAAAGTGACAGTGGTCAGAATTGTAAAAATTGGCCTGGTCATTAACGTGCAAACCACTTTGGGTTGTAAAGGGGTTAAAGATAAAAGATGGCTTGCGGATAAGATGGGAGGATTTAAAAGATGAAAACCATTGTAGACGGGGAGTAAAAGATTTCCTTGTAGCTTTTGCTTTAATATATAAAATGGTCCTTAATTTTCCAATGAGTATAACTTGACTTGGAATGTGGTCATCCCCTGAGGGAGAAAAGAAAAGAGATAAGGACCTCAGGTGCACAATTAATTGCCTGTGGGCCTGGGGATGGAAAAACAATTACCTTCCTAGCGGTGGGGGATGGGTGTTGTGGAGGGAGGATCCGGGTAAGAAACCTTCTCAGTGGACTGAAGGAGAAATAAACAGGTAAGGTGAAAAGTGGTTAAGACAAAAGAGAAAATATGTTAGGAGATATACCTGTAAGTTACTTTTGAGTGGGAGTCAACATAGCCCTTGTGGGTGGTACATAGATGGGCTCTAAGAAGCTGTTGAATCAATGGACATAGTGTAACCTGAAGTGACTAGAGTCTTTTTGTGATAAGTGGCTGGCTTTTCTGGCAGATATCCTTGGCAGTGACGGTTTACTGGACATAAACATGAACTGCTGAAGATAGAAGCAATAAAAGAATGCCAGCCCACGTTCTCTGTCAAGCGTGGTTAGCGGAGGAGACTTCACTGCTGTTTCAGGAATCCAGTATCCCCTTTGTGCACTTGAGGGGGGTATTGCAAAGCAGTGTCGAGTCTCTACCTATGGCTCGTAGCCCCTAGGGTAGCAGAAGATAGGTACTGCAGAGGAGGGTGGATTATGTGATTGAGATTCCACTCAGGTAGCTGGTTCCATATGCACACTTGCAGTTTTCTGAAGGTGCGTTGGTGTTGTGGTGAGCGGCTGCGTGTATAAGCACTTAACAGAAGAGGCAATGAGACCACAGGAAAAGTTTTCACTTACGGTACCGGTGTCCAGGTCCTTGGGGATCCAGAGTGCGGGAGGTCGGTGATGCTTGGAAGGACAGCGGGGCCTATCTATAAGACGGGTGTTCTCGTCGGCGTTCCGGCAAGTGGGTGAAGATAGTGAGGGGAGGGGGGAAGAGCAAAGTCCTGGCCAGTGGCTCAATGCTTCCCGCAATCTCTCGGCGTCAGCATGGTTGTGAAGGTCTGAAGGACCTGTGTGACACTTTGTCACGTGGTACGTTCCAAATACGTGTTTCGGATACAACGGTTTCCTTCCTCAGGGTTGGTCCAAGTCTGGTCAGGGGTCCCTTTTATATGCATCATATCATTATTATTGGTTGAATGGCAGCTGCTGCAGATGTATTGCAGCTGTCACTCATTGAAGGCAAAGAGTTTGATCTCTAAGTTTAAGCCTTTTGGTTTCAGTATGTCCATTTACTTTCTGTACGCGACATCAGTTTGATAAAGTCCCCTGGGCCCCATTGTCTGTGTACCAGTTGTATGCCTGTCACTTGAATGTTTTGTAGAGAGCCCCCATATTTTTCGGCAAAGTGTTTGGAAAGGGGATGACTGTCAAGCTTATTTTTTATTTTACATAGATGCTCATTTATTCTGATGTACATGGGACGTTTTGTTCTCCCTATATACAATTTTTGACATGGGCATTTGAGGCTATAGATAACCCCTTTGCTGGTACAGGTTATGAAGTCTTATATTTGGTACACTTTATCATATTTTTAACCCTGCTGTTCTGTTTGGGTCTGCTATACACTTATAATGTGCCGGTCATTTTTGACCGGACCTATTAAAGTCTTGATTTTTAGCTAATTTAAGTGTTTTATTTGAATACCTGTTGCATTATTATACTGTATGTGAACATGATGTTCATATACAAATGAAAAATGAAATAAAAACTTAATTTTTACTTTTTTTGTATCAAAAAATGTTACATGGCCTTACTGCAATATTCATGCATATTGCACATTACAAAAAATATTCTTTATATAACTGTAAACTATAACTAATAACATCAATCTGTTTGTAAATATATATATTTTTTTTAAAAGTTCATTTTTTTCTATATAAAATGGTAAATAAGGTTCACGGTGCTAAATTTACTGTTTGCATTTGTCACAAGTATAATTTACATGTCTTTTGCATAAGTACTTTGCACAACTGCTACATATCACAATTGTTTTGTGATTACTTGATGTTGGACAGAAGGCGCATCGTTTCCGTTTTAGGCTGGTTGCATTTCTGGTGGAGGCCGTGGGTATCGTAGCAGGGCCGGTGGAAGCCGTTGATTCACTTTCTTTAGCATGCTGTTGGATCCTGTGGACAATGGCTGCTGCTCCATCATCTCTGGGTGTTACTTTTCTTTCTTCACTATATGGGCTAACCAGTGATTTTCCCAACTCCTCTATAAAAATTCTTCTTTTATATACAGGTGCATCTCAATAAATTAGAATATCATCAAAATGATAATTTATTTCAGTTCTTCATTACAAAAAGTGAAGCTCATATATTATATAAAGTCATTACAAACAGAGTGATCTATTTCAAGTGTTTATTTCTGTTAATGTTGATGATTATGGCTTACAGCCAATGAAAACACAAAAGTCATTATCTCAGTGGGTCATACCCTTTTTCCATAATTTTTTTTAAAATCTACGCTATTGGAGCAATTACGGTGAAGGCATATGAATTGGCTACGTGGAATATTCAATAGCCATCTAGGGAGATGGCAACTTTCTATGGAGATGAAGCTATTAGAATCAGTAGGTTTTGTATACGTCCGAGTTTGGATCTGGCTATTGTTTATGTAAATGTTAAAGTCAAGAAAATGAACTTGCTTTTTTCTGTTGGTAGAGGAAAATTCAAGGAAGAAGTCATTGTTATTAATTTCTTTTACAAAATTATTGAGTAACTCTTGGTCACCAAATGAATAATACATCATCAATGAATTGCCGCCAGAGGACCAGGTTCATCCGAAAGTGGCCCCCGGGGTAGATGGCAGTTTCCTCCCATCCGCCCACGTACAGGTTAGCATACCCCGACGCGAACATGGTCCCCATGGCTGTACCCCACTGCTGGGAGTAGTAGTTCTCATATTTAAAAAAGTTGGGGGTGAAGACGAATTTCATGCATTCTTGAATAAATAAAATCTGGTCCGTTGGTAATTTGTTCTGTTTTGTGAGGAAATGGGTAGCTGTATTGCACCCTCTCTCGTGTTGAATTACTGTATACAGTGATGATATGTCCAAGGTGGCTAGGATATTGTGGTCTTGCCAGATTGCTTGGTTTAACAAGCGTAGGACATGTTGACTATCTTTCAAATAAGCTGGGAGTGAGGGGACTTGGTCATGAAGATGAGTGTCAACAAATCTTGACAGATTTGAAGTAAGGCATTGGATACTGGAAATTATTGGTCTTCTTGGTGGATTTGAAAGAGATTTATGGATTTTGGGCAGGTAATAGAAGATGGCTAGCCTGGGGTGGAGGATGTTGATGTAATCAAATTCTTGTTTGTTTATAAAAACGGATTCTAAACCCTTTGTTGTAAGGTTTTTCATTTCTTTTAGTTAAGCTTGAGTCTGATTTTTTTTCAAAATTTTGTAGGTACGGCCATCACTCAGTAGTCTATTGGCTTCCTTTTGATATTGGTTATAGTCTAATATGACTATACCTCCCCCCTTTGTCGGCGGGGTGAATCACGATATTGTGATTGGTTTGTAATAGTTGAATAGCTTTACGTTCCTGGAATGTCAGATAAATATTTAAATTTCTCACATCTTTTGTCGTTGATTTTTTGGATGTCCATGATGATGTTTTTCTGAAAGCTTTCAAACGCATCAGAATACTCATTGAGTGGGTAAAAAATGGACTTGCTCTTAAGGTTGGTGTGGACATATTTACTAGTTGTGGGGGGGGCTCGTGTATATTGTTAAGGGGTTCTTTTTTTATTAAATATTTTTTGAGAGCAAGTTTGTGCATAAATTGTTTGACCCCTATGAAAGCCTGGAAATTTCATTCAGTTTTAGAACACGTCAGCTTAAACTGAATATGAATTTTGTGAGGGTATTTATCTCCTTTGGCTGCTCCTTTTTCTTTTTGGAGAATTTCCCTGCCCTACAGCCCCTCTTACATCTCTTGTTGATGCCAACTGAAAAAAATTTGAGCTGATGGCTTTTTTACGTATTTGTGGGTGAGTTGAGTTAGTTCCAGTCGGACGTTACCTGTTTGAGGATCCAGGTACTGTGGATTCGTTATCATTGATGCTGGGGGACTCATTTATGGTATTAAGTAGTGTTGAGCGAGCACTAAAATGCTCGGGCGCTCGAAGCTCGGGCCGAGCTCACTGTGATACTCGGGTGCTCGACCCGAGCAACAAGCCCAATGTTAGTCTATGGGAGACCCGTAGTGTTCGAGTTCGATTCGGTTCGTCGAACACCCGTGTGTTCGCCGAACTGTTCGTCGAACTGTTCGTCGAACACCTTCG
Organism: Phyllobates terribilis; assembly: GCF_046119375.1. NCBI lineage: Eukaryota > Metazoa > Chordata > Amphibia > Anura > Dendrobatidae > Phyllobates > Phyllobates terribilis. Next base: position 52,583,753 of record NW_027362773.1, read on the forward strand.
AACACCATTAAAACCAATGGCAGGCAAACAAAAACACATAAAAAACACATAGAAAACACCTTCAAAGGTGTCCAAGAGCTGACAAACTGCTCAGAAGACACAACTAACACATGGAAAAGTGACAAGTACATATAGTCATGCGAAAATAAAAGAGGTGGAGGAGTAAAAGGAGGGGGAGACACAGATATAGGCATGTCATGCCCTTCTAAAATCCAAAAAGTGAGAAGCCGACACGGCCAGTCCGCTCCTGCCCGTGCCACCTCCGTGTCGCCGGGTTTGTGCCAGAGCCGCGGTGAACCCTGATGGCCAGCCCCCCTCTCCCAATACTGGTGCCTGTCCGCTGGTGGGTCGAGCGAGCCCCCCTGTGGTGGAGGCAGCTCTAAGCTTTTTAATTTAAATTGTCTCTCTAATTTGAATGAATACACTTTAAATCCATTTACAAGGATCTATTGGAGGGCAAGTCTCATGCCAGCAGCCGCGTAATTCCAGCTCCAGTAGCGTCCACTAAAGCTGCTGCAGTTAAAAAGCTTTTATAAGGATCGAACTCGGCTGTCCACCGCAAGGCATCCTACTGCCAGTCCCAGCCCCTATGCCTTGGGGTGCCTCCTGATGCTCTTCACTGAGTATCCCATGGTCCCGAAGCATTTCCTTTGAAAAAATTAAGTGTCTAAACTACAGGTGGTGTAGCTTGCTTAACAGCCGGGATAATCCGCTGACTAGCAGACACTGCTACTAGGCACAAAGTATTTCCTGGGCTAGATGCAGTTAAAAATTTGTAATTAGATACTCTCGTTGGATGCTGAGAAAGCATTCCATAGAGTCTCCTGGCACGCCATATATGATTCTCTTAAAAAGCTTGGGGTAGGGGTCTAGGGGACCCTTTTATAGCCAAAATCACGGCCCTGTATCGCAATACGTCACCTAGGCTGAAGATAAATGGAACTGTAGCACCCTGAGGGCTCGGTTGCTACAGACGTATTGCACCTCACCCAGAGGTGTGATATCTCACTCTCAGGTAAGGATGGAGTGTGGATCAGGACCCGACACCTGCATGCATTACACCACATTGCCGTGGGGCAGGGCGACCAATATGCCCCTGAGATGGGCACGACAGTCCCTGTCCCTGGCTGGAGTGGGGGGAGGGAACACTGAGGAAGGGGAACCCTGTAGTGCAGGAGCAGGGAGGAAGCAGTTCCTGGGTGCATTGAGAAGGGAGTATAAAAGGTGGGCACCATCTTAGTTCAGTGCAGAGAAGTCTGAGCAGAAGTGGCAGGGAGCAGGGGCTCTGCATGAGCTCTGCTCCGGAGGCGGGCCTAGTAACAGAGGCCCAGGCCTGGAAGAGGGAGAAGGAAGGAAGAGGAGCGGAGAAGGCTCCAGGAACGAGGAATGAAGGGATCCCAGGGGTGCGGACGGGCAAGTCGCCACCGCACGCCCGAATCCACCTGCGTGGAGGGGTCAGGCCAAAGGGGGAGACCGGTCACCGAACTAGTGGAGGCAGGAAACGACCCTCAGCTAGAAACCGGAGGCTCTGACATTTTATGTGGCGCAGCCCCTCGCTACACCCGCTAGGAAGGCACCACATAGGGTCAGGGAAACTGGCGCCAAGTTTACCAAGAGGAGGCCCGAGGCAGCCGGACAGAAGTGTTGGTAAGAAAGGCCAGACAAAGGACACACAAAGGGGGTCCTGTGAAGTGCTCCAAAGTTATCTGGGAGTTGTCTGAGCCCCTCACCTGGTGAGCACAGTACGACGTGGGCAGCCGTTACCTGCAGACGTGGTCTGGATAATAAGAACTGTGAGTAAAGGCCCTGGACTGCATCACTGACTCCGTGTCGTTACTGCTGCTGCCCTGCACCATCACCCCCATCCTCCGCATACACTGCCCTGAGGCTATACTCCTCCCGTGGGGAGTTATGCTACGCTCTGCTGCACCCACAACACCAGCCTCAGCGGTCTGCCCTGTAGCGGCGGTTCACTCTGACCGCAATCCACGGGTGGCGTAGTCGGACATTTAAACATCAAAACCACATAAATAGTTCCGCCACTGGTTTGACCGCCCTGAGCCACGGAACCGGGTCGCCGCCACGAAGACTACAACCACCAGCATCCACCAAAAAGGGTCCGGCTCCGGGTGTCCCAAGGCCCAGGGCGTGCGTCAGAACATTTTCATCACCTTTCACAATCACCAATAGGACAAGGCAGGGATGTCCTCTGTCCCCTCTCTTATACATCCTAGTGACGGAGCACCTGCTCTCATCAATTCGCCATAACCCCAATATTAGGTGGATTGAGGTGGGAGGCACCGAGTACAAGTGCTCTCTATTTGCTGATGATGTCCTAGTATATATCACTCAATCACATATATCCATCCATGCTGTTATGGCTGAAATAGATCACTTTGTTACATGGTAAAATTTTAAAATCAATGCAGCGAAGTCTGAGGCCCTCGATGTCTCCCTCCCCAAATCCATATAGGATTCCATCCAGTCCAACTTTCCCTTTGACTGGCCCTCACAGGGTATCAAATACTTAGGAATTCCTATTCATAGAGACCTCTCCCATCTATGTTATCTTAATTTTTGGCCCTTTATTGAACAATTCCATACAGACCACGGTTGGCAAGTTAGAACTGTAAGATTCACTACGTGAACCGCTGGTGTTTTGTGGAAAAGCACATGTACACCGCATTCCAAATTATTATGCAAGAAGTGTTTAGGAGTGATAAGGGAAGAATTTGTTTGTTTGTCAGTTAAACTCATTGATGGTGATGTGTGTCAGGGCTCTTTATATCACTGTAAGCAATTGCAGACACCTGTGCTAATTAGTTTGGCAGGTGTGTCCAATGAAAGGCAAGACTACTTAAGAAGGCTCTCTCACATTATTAAGCAGCCTACATTTTCTGCCAAAATGGGAAAGAAAAAGGATGTGTCGGTTGCTGAGAAGCAACAAATTGTGGAGTGTTTAGGTCAAGGCATGACTACAATCAACATTGTGCGATGATCAGGATGAAGTGTCTTGGCAATCAAGAAGTATGTAGCTGATTCACAGTACACACGTGTGCGTGCTGATAAGGGCAAATTGAGGACTCTTTCCTACAGGCAATTACGTCAGGTTGAAAGAGCAGCGGCAAAAAAGCCTTGTCATAGCAGCAGACAAGTTTTTGAAGCTGCTTGTGCCTCCAACGTCCCCCGAACAACAAGATGCAGGGTCCTTCAGAGGTTTGCAGCTGTGCATACGCCATCCTGTCGACCTCCTCTATCCACTTCACACAAGCAGAAACGGCTCCAGTGGGCCAAACATTACATGAAGACTGATTTCAAAACTGTTTTGTTCACGGATGAGTGCCGTGCAGCGCTCGATGGTCCAGATGGATGGAGTGGAGGATGGCTGGTTTATGGACACCCCACGCAAACACGGCTACAGCGCCAACAAGGAGGAGGTGGAGTAATGTTTTGGGCTGGAATCATGGGGAGAGAGATTGTCGGCCCCTTTAGGATCCCTGAAGGCGCTAAAGATGAACTCCATAATGTATGTGGATTTTCTCAAACAGCACTTCCTGCCATGGTTCAAGAAGAAGAACCGTGTATTTCACAGCAAGATCATTTTTCTGCATGATAATGCACCATCTCATGCTGCACATAAAACATCTGCATCTCTGGCTGATATGGGCATAAAAGGGGACAAACTTATGGTGTGACCCCCATGCTGCCCTGACCTCTACCCCATTCAGAACCTTTGGAGCATCATTAAAAGGAGTGTCTATGATGGCGGGAGGCAGTTCACATCTAAGCAACAGCTCTGGGAGGGTATTCTGTCCTCATTCAAAACAATTGAAGCAGAAACCATCCAAAACCTGACAAATTCAATGGACGAGAGAGTTCAGAAGCTCCTTTCGAACAAGGGGTCCTATGTGAAAATGTAACATCACCTAGAATAAAGTTTTGAGTTGAAAACTGTTTGATTTCAGTTTCTAACAACCTGCTAATGCTTATAATTTCAAAAATGACCATTTTTTTGGTCTTTATTAAAATGAAAAGGTTGATCGAAAAGTTTGGGGGATCTAAGAGTGTGGCAACCCAGTAGTCATGATTACTTCGAATTCTGACAATATGAGGGTCATGCTGCAGGTAGTGCAGCAAGAAGGCACTTATGTGTCTTGCGCATCTCGGAGCCCCAAAATTATTTTCCGGGCTAGATGCAGCTAAAAATTATTTTTAATTTTAAATCTGGTGGAGCTTATTATAGATGGCCTAATAGGATCAGTGCTGCACACTGCTACAAAGCCCAAATTATTTTCCAGTCAAGATACAGATAAACATGATTAGTAATTTGAAAGCTTAAAACGTTTGGTAGGGTGATTTTAACCAATCATCAAGCTTTTACTCTCCCCAGGATGACACAGGGGTAGAAAAGTCGTTTCGGATCCATGATTTGTTCATCTTTATGAACGTGAGTCTGTCTACATTATCAGTGGAGAGCCGCGTGCGCTTATCTGTCAGCACACCACCAGCAGCGCTGAACACACGTTCAGACAGAACGCTGGCTGCGGGGCATGACAAGATCTCCAAGGCGTAAGTGGCTAGCTCCGGCCATTTATCCAGATTGGAAGCCCAAAAAGAGCAAGGGTCCAGTGACACAGTCGTGGCTTCAATGTTTACTTGGAGATACTCCTGTACCATCGTCTCTAGGCGTTGACTATGTGTCAGACTTCTTGTCTCCTGTGGCCTTGCAAAGGATGGGCTAAAAAAGTGGTGAAATGATTCCGCAAAATTGATGTTACCAGCAGATACTGTGGTTCTGTTACGGTTTGAGTGCTGAACACTTGACGGTCCCACGGTTGGCAAGTTGGAACTGTGAGATTCACTACGTGCACCACTGGTATTTTGTGGAAAAGCACATGTAAGATTCTGCAACAGTCTCTGCTGATACTCCTGCATGCGTGCATCCCTTTCTATGGCAGGAATAATTTCTGCAAATTTACTTTTGTACCGGGGATCTAACAGTGTGGCAACCCAGTAGTCAGGATTATTTCTAATTATCACAATTCGAGGGTCATGTTGCAGGTAGTGCAGCAAGAAGGCACTCATGTGTGTTGCGCATCCAGGAGCACCAAGTCCCTGTTGTGTTGGTGGCGTGGTAACAATCATGCTTCCTTCCTCTGTCCTCTCCCCCCAACCTCGCACAACAGAAATGTGATCAAGGTCTCCCTCATCTGATGAGTCTTCCATCAGTTCGTCCTCCACTTCTTCCTGGGCTCCTGCACCTTCCTCACTAGTTTGGCTGCTACCATGCGCCCTGGTAAAACCATCTCCCCCACCCTCACATGCCTGCCGCCTTGGTGCTGCCGACCTTCTGGACCTTGCAGATGTTAGCCCTTCCGCATACAACTCCTCCTCCTCTACTTCCTCCACCTCCTCTTGTGCCACCACCTGACTCCGAATTCTGTTTAACATGTGCTCCAGCATGTAAATCACCGGAATAGTCATGCTGATAATGGCATCGTCAGCACTAAACATCTTCGTCGCCATTTCAAAACTGTGCAGAAGGGTGCATAGGTCCCTGATCTGAGACCACTCCTCCAGCGTGATTTGCCCCACCTCTGAATCTCGTTGGCCCAGGCTATACGTCAGAACGTATTGCACCAGGGCTTGTCGGTGCTGCCACAGTCGCTGCAACATGTGCAGAGTTGAATTCCACTGGGTAGGCACATCGCATTTTAGCCGGTGAAGTGGCAAGCCCAATGACTTCTGTAGAGATGTAAGTCGCTGAGCTGCGGGATGCGAACGGCGGAAGTGAGCACACAGCGACCGTGCCCTCTGCAGAAGGCCATCTAGTCTGGGATAGTGGGCTAAAAATTGCTGGACAACCAGGTTCAACACGTGAGCCATACAAGGCACGTGTGTGACATTGCCCCGGCGAAGGGCCGCACCCAGGTTTGCAGCATTGTCGTACACGGCCTTCCCTGGTTTCAGATCCAGTGGAGACAACCATTCATGAAATTGGTTCTCCAGAGCTGACCACAACTCCTCAGCTGTGTGACTCACATTTCCCAGACATTTCAATGTAAAAACCGCCTGATGACGTTGAGCCCTACTGCCAGCATAGTAAGGAGGTGTGCAGGATCCCTTCTGCGCAGTTAGAAAGCTTGTGGCATGACCAGACAGGCTTTGAGTGCAGGTGGAAGACCGAGAGGAGGTTGAGGAGGCAGAAGCAGTGGAGGAACTTTGACATAAAGAGGATTGACGCACAACTCGTGGGGACGGCAAGACTTGGACAGCAGCCCCTTGTCCTGCTGTCACCATAGTTACCCAGTGCCCAGTCAGCGACATGTAACGCCCCTGTCCATGCCTACTCGTCCAAGTGTCTGTGGTGAAATGCACCCTGTCACACACAGAGTTTCTCAAAGAAGCGGTGATGTTGTGTGCGACATGCTGGTGGAGCGCAGGCACACCTTTCTTTGAGAAGTAGTGCCGACTGGGCATCTGGTACTGGGGCACTGCGACGGACATAAGGTCTCGAAAATCCTCTGTGTCCACCAGGCGGAAAGGCAGCATTTCTGTAGCCAAGAGCTTGCAGATGGTGAAATTCAACCTCTTAGCTTTCTCATGGCTAGGAGGAAATGGTCTTTTACTTGTCCACATCTGAGGGACCGAGGGCTGGCTATTGTGCTTAGACGGGGTTGATAAGGGTGTCCCCGGCAAACTGCCGGTCTGTGAGGAAGATGCAGGCGGACATGTTAGGTTGCCTTCATCCAAAGGTGGTGCTATCGATGTCGGACAGCGCTCAACACCAGCTGGTGTTACCACCTCCAAAGAAAATGATGACCTGCCAATCACGCTGGCTGTTGCGGGTAAAGAGGTGGCAGGTCTGCGCCCCAAAACAGGTGTGACTGCTGTCCCCCCAGTCACAGAGGATGAAGAGGCCGCGGATGCACAAGATATGGCAGACGGTGGTTGGCCCAGCCGGCTAGGCCGCATTGTAGCACACTGAGCTTCCCACTGCAACTTATGCTTCATGTCCATGTGCCGGTTCATGCATGAAGTACTCAAACTATGTATTTTTTGGCCTCTACTTAGCTTTTGCTGACAAATGTTACAGATAACACGAGTTGGGTCATCTTTATCGATCTGAAAAAATGCCCAGGCTATGCAAGGCTTAGCACCCATGCGACCTGAAGAGCCACCACGACTTGTGGTGAGAGGCAGAGTTGTGTTTGAGGATGCAGTTGTTGACGTGCTTCCAGTACTACGTCTCTGTCCAGGAAGGCGCAACCTGACCTCGTCGTCACTAGCATCTTCCTCCACCTCCTCTGCTGACCTCATCCCTTGGCTGACTGTGGGTTGACAGTAAGTGGGATCTCCGACCTCATCATCATCACCCTGTGCGTTATCACACCCGTCGTCCTCAGAGCCAACCTGTTCCTGCCCTGACAAAAAACTAAAGTTGTCGCTCCAATCAGGTATTTGAGTCTTATCATCGTCTTCCTCATTGTCTCCACCAACAGGAGTTACAGTTTGGGAATGAGGGTCTACATTATGGTCAGAACCTTCTGCGTCTGGTCCTGGATCCGACTCATAAAGATTCTGGGCATCAGTGCAGATCATTTCCTCGTCTGGATTCACAGAAGCGCTGGAGTCGACCTCTGATTCCCAGGCTATAGTATGAGTAAACAGCTCTGCAGACTCAACCATCTGTTCTACCTCATACTCAGACGGGCAGCTGGAGATTTGGGAGCTGTGAGGAAGCAAGTGCGATTTGGGTGACACCTTTGAGGACTGGAGTATTTGTGATGTTGAAGTTGATGTGGAGGAGAGCCCACTTAAAGGAGCACTTGATATCTGTTGAAGCACCTGCTGTTTTTGTGCCTCATCTGGAATTTGTAGCGATTGGCGTGGCCGTAAGAAAGGGATCTTATCACATTGTCCGCTAAAAGAAGTAGACATTTTAGTTTGGCTGGAAGATGGTCTTTCTTCTGCAGATGTTACTGTTGCTTTAACACCTACCCCACGGACACAACCTTTTTTCCCCTTCCCAACACGCCTATTCCCCTTTCCACCAGCAGCAGGCCTTTTTCCACTCATTTTGGTGGTTAACTAATTCACAACTCTGGAGTTGTTTGCACAAAAAAACAATGGATGGGAACCGAGCAGAGCTGAGTGGCCAAACTGTGGTATTAGGCCAAAACTATTGGCTGGGTTAGATGCAGAAAAAAATTATTTTGAATTTGCAACCTGATGGAGGTCAGTATAGATGGACTAATAGAGAAAGTCCGACACACTACTAGAAGGCCAAATATTTTTTCAGAGGTAGATGCAGAAAAAAATATATTCAGTTTGCAACCTGATGGAGGTCAGTATAGATGGACTAATACAACAAGTCCCACACACAGCTAGAAGCCCAAATATTTTTTCAGAGTTACTGTAGATGCAGATAAAAATTAGTTTTAATTTGCAACCTGATGGAGGTCAGTATAGATGGACTAATAGAGAAAGTCCGACACACTACTAGAAGGCCAAATATTTTTTCAGAGCTAGATGCAGAAAAAAATTATATTCAGTTTGCAACCTGATGGAAGTCAGTATAGATGGATTAATAGAACAAGACCCACACACAGCTAGAAGCCCAATATTTTTTCAGAGGTAGATGCAGAAAAAAATATATTCAGTTTGCAACCTGATGGAGGTCAGTATAGATGGATTAATAGAACAAGACCCACACACAGCTAGAAGCCCAATATTTTTTCAGAGGTAGATGCAGAAAAAAATATATTCAGTTTGTAACCTGATGGAGGTCAGTATAGATGGACTAATAGAACAAGTCCCACACACTGCTAGAAGCCCAAATATTTTTTCAGAGGTACTGTAGATGCAGATAAAAATTAGTTTTAATTTGCAACCTGATGGAGGTCAGTATAGATGGACTAATAGAGAAAGTCCGACACACTACTAGAAGGCCAAATATTTTTTCAGAGCTAGATGCAGAAAAAAATTATATTCAGTTTGCAACCTGATGGAGGTCAGTATAGATGGATTAATAGAACAAGACCCACACAGCTAGAAGCCCAATATTTTTTCAGAGGTAGATGCAGAAAAAAATATATTCAGTTTGCAACCTGATGGAGGTCAGTATAGATGGACTAATAGAACAAGTCCCACACACTGCTAGAAGCCCAAATATTTTTTCAGAGGTACTGTAGATGCAGATAAAAATTAGTTTTAATTTGCAACCTGATGGAGGTCAGTATAGATGGACTAATAGAGAAAGTCCGACACACTACTAGAAGGCCAAATATTTTTTCAGAGGTAGATGCAGAAAAAAATATATTCAGTTTGCAACCTGATGGAGGTCAGTATAGATGGACTTATACAACAAGTCCCGCACACAGCTAGAAGCCCAAATATTTTTTCAGAGGTACTGAAGATGCAGATAAAAATTATTTTTAATTTGCAACCTGATGGAGGTCAGTATAGATGGACTAATAGAGAAAGTCCGACACACTACTAGAAGGCCAAATATTTTTTCAGAGGTAGATGCAGAAAAAAATATATTCAGTTTGCAACCTGATGGAGGTCAGTATAGATGGACTAATACAACAAGTCCCACACACAGCTAGAAGCCCAAATATTTTTTCAGAGGTACTGTAGATGCAGATAAAAATTAGTTTTAATTTGCAACCTGATGGAGGTCAGTATAGATGGACTAATAGAGAAAGTCCGACACACTACTAGAAGGCCAAATATTTTTTCAGAGCTAGATGCAGAAAAAAATTATATTCAGTTTGCAACCTGATGGAAGTCAGTATAGATGGATTAATAGAACAAGACCCACACACAGCTAGAAGCCCAATATTTTTTCAGAGGTAGATGCAGAAAAAAATATATTCAGTTTGCAACCTGATGGAGGTCAGTATAGATGGACTAATAGAACAAGTCCCACACACTGCTAGAAGCCCAAATATTTTTTCAGAGGTACTGTAGATGCAGATAAAAATTAGTTTTAATTTGCAACCTGGTGGAGGTCAGTATAGATGGACTAATAGAGAAAGTCCGACACACTACAAGAAGGCCAAATATTTTTTCAGAGCTAGATGCAGAAAAAAATTATATTCAGTTTGCAACCTGATGGAGGTCAGTATAGATGGACTAATAGAGAAAGTCCGACACACTACTAGAAGGCCAAATATTTTTTTCAGAGGTAGATGCAGAAAAAAATATATTCAGTTTGCAACCTGATGGAGGTCAGTATAGATGGATTAATAGAACAAGACCCACACACAGCTAGAAGCCCAATATTTTTTCAGAGGTAGATGCAGAAAAAAATATATTCAGTTTGTAACCTGATGGAGGTCAGTATAGATGGACTAATAGAACAAGTCCCACACACTGCTAGAAGCCCAAATATTTTTTCAGAGGTACTGTAGATGCAGATAAAAATTAGTTTTAATTTGCAACCTGATGGAGGTCAGTATAGATGGACTAATAGAGAAAGTCCGACACACTACTAGAAGGCCAAATATTTTTTCAGAGCTAGATGCAGAAAAAAATTATATTCAGTTTGCAACCTGATGGAGGTCAGTATAGATGGATTAATAGAACAAGACCCACACACAGCTAGAAGCCCAATATTTTTTCAGAGGTACTGAAGATGCAGATAAAAATTATTTTTAATTTGCAACCTGATGGAGGTCAGTATAGATGGACTAATAGAGAAAGTCCGACACACTACTAGAAGGCCAAATATTTTTTCAGAGGTAGATGCAGAAAAAAATATATTCAGTTTGCAACCTGATGGAGGTCAGTATAGATGGACTAATACAACAAGTCCCACACACAGCTAGAAGCCCAAATATTTTTTCAGAGGTACTGTAGATGCAGATAAAAATTAGTTTTAATTTGCAACCTGATGGAGGTCAGTATAGATGGACTAATAGAGAAAGTCCGACACACTACTAGAAGGCCAAATATTTTTTCAGAGCTAGATGCAGAAAAAAATTATATTCAGTTTGCAACCTGATGGAGGTCAGTATAGATGGACTAATAGAGAAAGTCCGACACACTACTAGAAGGCCAAATATTTTTTTCAGAGGTAGATGCAGAAAAAAATATATTCAGTTTGCAACCTGATGGAGGTCAGTATAGATGGATTAATAGAACAAGACCCACACACAGCTAGAAGCCCAATATTTTTTCAGAGGTAGATGCAGAAAAAACTATATTCAGTTTGCAACCTGATGGAGGTCAGTATAGATGGACTAATAGAACAAGTCCCACACACTGCTAGAAGCCCAAATATTTTTTCAGAGGTACTGTAGATGCAGATAAAAATTAGTTTTAATTTGCAACCTGATGGAGGTCAGTATAGATGGAGTAATAGAGAAATTCCGACACACAACTAGAAGGCCAAATATTTTTTCAGAGGTAGATGCAGAAAAAAATATATTCAGTTTGCAACCTGATGGAGGTCAGTATAGATGAATTAATAGAACAAGACCCACACACAGCTAGAAGCCCAAAATTTTTTCAGAGGTAGATGCAGAAAAAAATATATTCAGTTTGCAACCTGATGGAGGTCAGTATAGATGGACTAATAGAACAAGTCCCACACACTGCTAGAAGCCCAAATATTTTTTCAGAGGTACTGTAGATGCAGATAAAAATTAGTTTTAATTTGCAACCTGATGGAGGTCAGTATAGATGGACTAATAGAGAAAGTCCGACACACTACTAGAAGGCCAAATATTTTTTCAGAGCTAGATGCAGAAAAAAATTATATTCAGTTTGCAACCTGATGGAGGTCAGTATAGATGGGTTAATAGAACAAGACCCACACACAGCTAGAAGCCCAATATTTTTTCAGAGGTAGATGCAGAAAAAAATATATTCAGTTTGCAACCTGATGGAGGTCAGTATAGATGGACTAATAGAACAAGTCCCACACACTGCTAGAAGCCCAAATATTTTTTCAGAGGTACTGTAGATGCAGATAAAAATTAGTTTTAATTTGCAACCTGATGGAGGTCAGTATAGATGGACTAATAGAATGATGCTATGCCCAAAAGATTTTACTTCACTAGGTGCAGTAAAAAAATTGGTATTCTATACACAGGTGGTATATCTTTCAACACAGATAGGCTACTCCACTGACTAACACACTCTGCAATAGGCCAAAAAGGATTAGCTTTGCTAGATTCAGCCAAATGCTGTGAAAAAAACTTGCACAGCACTGGCACAGACCTGCCTGGCAAAAACTGATAGGAACTCATGTAACCTAGTCCTGAAAAGGACTGCAATTACAATTAGTCTTTACTCCCACAACCGATCTATTTAAGAGCACAGACCTCCCTGATAAAAGTCGTAGGAAATGCTGTAACCTAGTCCTTAAAAGGACTGCAATCACAACTATTCCCTACTCCCAAGCTATCTGTATATTTGTGCGAAAATTGGCTTGAAATTAACAAGGTATAGCGCACACAGCAACAGCGGTGCCGTCTAACACGCAGCTGCAGCAGTGAGAAAATGGTGGCGACGGGGAAAATGGCTTGGTCTTATAGGGCAAGGACATGTGACATACACTGCCAATGACACATGCCCTTGCTTGTGTGAAAAAAAGCACTTCGCTCCGTGTGTGCGCTGCTGATAGGCTGACAGATTGCACCTCCCCACTGTAAATGCGGGAAAGAGAAAAAAAAATGGAGATCTTCATTGTTCCTGCAGAGATCCATCCCCTGCCCCTCCCCCCGCCCCGCTGTACACTCAAACTGCGTATTAACATTAATTTTCATCATTACTGAGAAAAAATCCAGTTATGATTTTGGTGCACGAACAGTTATCGAACATAACCTCGAACAGCCGAATTTTTCTCAAATTGTTCATGTTCGCCGAACGGCTCGAACACCGCCCAAAACAGCTCGAATTTGAGATTGGCGAACAGTTCGAGTAGAACAACGCTCATCTCTAGTATTAAGCCACTTTTACAGGCTCACAATAAATCGTTCAAAAACGAAAGTGAAAGTGCTTTCCTGTGAAATATGTTAACCCCTTAACGACCATGGGTCTTTCTGTTTTTGTGTTTTCCTTTTTTGCTCCCCTTCTTCCCAGAGCCAGAACTTTTTTAATTTTCGTTCAATATGGCCATGTGAGGGCTTATTTTTTGCGGGACAAGTTGTACTTTTAAACACCATCACTGGTTTTACCATATCGTGTGCTAGAAAATGGTAAAAAAATTCCAAGTGCAGTGAAACTGCAAAAAAAATGCAATTCCACAGTTGTTTTTTGGGTCCTTTTTTTACCACGTTCACAGATTGCTAAAACTGACCTGCCATCATTATTTTCCAGGTCGTTATGAGTTCATAGACACCAAACATGTATAGGTTCTTTTTTATTTAAGTGGTGAAAAAAAAATCCAAAGCTTGCTAAAAAAACAAAAAAAAATGACGCCATTTTCCGAGACCCTTAGCTTCTCCAATTTACGGGATCTGGGGCCAGGTGAGGGCTTATTTTTTGCGTGCTGGGCTGACGTTTTTATTGATACCATTTTGGGGTAGAACCGATGTTTTGATCGCCCGTTATTGCATTTTATTGCAAAGTTGTAGCGACCAAAAAAACTTAATTCTGGCGTTTAAATTTTTTTTCTCGTTACGCCGTTTACTGATTGTATTAATTCTTCTTTCATATTGATAGATCGGGCGATTCTGAACGCGGCGATACCAAATATGTGTATGTGTTTTTTTTTTTATATATATATATTTTAATTTGAATGGGGCGAAAGGGGGGTGACTTAAACCTTTATATATTTTTCATTTTTTTATTTTTTTAAAAACTTTTTTTTTACACTTTCTGCTTGCTTCTTTAGTCTCCAGAGGAGACTAGAAGCAGCAGTTGTCTGATTGCTTCTACTGCATACAAGCGATGAGCAGATCGCTTGTATGCAGCAGAAATGCTCACTTGCTATGAGCGCTGACCACTAGGTGGCGCTCATAGCAATTGAGACATGACAACCACAGGCGTCTGCTGCAGACCCTGAGTTGTCATGCCCACCCATTGGTGACCCGCGATCACGTGACGGGGTCACTGATGGGCGGGGCTTAGGACTCCCGGAAGCGCGAGTTAAATGCCACTGTCACAGATTTAACATGTTAACAGCCGCGGGTGGATTGCGATTCCAATAATCAGCTGACATGTGCTCGCTTCAGTGCGGCCTCACCGCCGGAGCCCCCGCTGAACCGGCCTTCCCAACCTGGTGCGTACTATTACTGACCAGGTCGGAAAGGGGTTAAGGAGCATCCTTTCCAGGGTAAAGACTTGTGTATAAGGTAAAGTAAATAGCCAAAAACAAAAATACTCCTCCACACCTTGGGCTATGTTCACAAGTAGCATTTTTCATGCGTTTTTGCACGTTTGTATTGCTTTCAACCGTGAGAAATGCATTCACCGGGAAATGTCATTTTAACATTTTACAACCTTATCTGGCCATGTGCTGTGTGACACATGCATACAGTGCTAAAAAGACATGGGAACAGCATGAGGAAGACCCCTGGAAGCATCTCTGACACCCAGGTCACTGCCTAAAAGTGTGCCCATCAGAAGTGATCCTTGCCGCATCAGAAGATGCAGACTTGCAAGTATCCCCGTGCAAGTCCTTGTCCCAGGGCAGTGTTCAATTGTGCCTCCCCCATAACTTGCAATACAAGCGCAAGTATGCAGCCTGCCACCCACCCACCCCCAGGCTGCAATACCATACTGCTAGCTTGCTTGCACTTGAAATTGGGCCTTTTATGCATGTGGAGGTGGAATCTGGCCACCACGTCATGGCTGCGTCGGTAGCCTGGTATTCATACTCAGTCCCCAGCCGCCCGGCGGCCGGGTGTCCACGCTTGGTCCCCAGCCACCAGGGGGCGGCCGGGTGTCCATACTCAGTCCCCAGCCGCCCCGCGGCCGGGTGCCCGCACACAGTCCCCAGCCGCGTGGGGGTGGCCGGGTGTCTATAAACGGTCCCCAGCCGCCCCTATTTGTCCCAGTGCGCCTTATACACAAGCGCGCATACCAAAACATTACCTGTGCCCTCCCCAGTGCATTTAGTGGGAAGGACAGCCTAACCGCAAACACGTGGACAAGTGAATATGGCCAGGATTGGTCCATCTCACTGACGCCTTCACACTGGGTTAATATTGTGGAAGCCGGGACACAGTTGGACACTGGGATGCAACACGTCCTCCAGACATAGAGGATTGCAGGTCCTGGGTCAATCAGGCTTCAACACAAAGTTCAGAAGGTAGACAGCAGCAGTGGTCGGCCTCCTACACAACGAGTAAATTATTCATGATCATGAGGCCATCCACCTCCTTAGCTTTCTGTTCCTTGGAATGCAAGCGCATGTATGTAGTAGCAGCTAGGCCTGAGGTGGTCAGCGTTTTGGCGCATATTCTACCTCCTTCGAGCATTGCTGGATGTTTTCCTGCTACTATCCCAGTTCTATGGCTCCCGTTAAAACAAAGCTTCAGGTGATGAATGATGGATGAGGTGGTGGCAAAGGAGAAAGAGCAGGAGGAACAGGGACCATTCACATCAATATCAGGCCAGCCAACCACACATGTCTTGTAGAATATGTTTCTGTACCAAAAGGAGCGGTTCAGCTACACAGTTATAAGGCATACAGTGAATGCAATGCCTACCAAAAATTTTGAGGCACTCCAATGCCCCTTGGAAGTGACATGGAGGTTAGAGGGCCTTAACTAAACCGTTTTTTCCATTTATAGCAACTGGGTCTCCTGTACACTGTTGGCCTAAGCAGGGAATGGAAGGCTTTCCAAAAATTATTAGGCACTGCAATGCCCCTTGAAACAGACATTGATTACAGCGTATTAAAAACCTTCTACCCATTATTGGGGAGTGGGTCTCCCTTAGTGTTCGCCTATGCATTGAAAAGCAAAAGCTGACAAAAATTAGGAGGAAATGCAATGCCTGTTGCAAGAGTCGTGGAGGTTAGAGGTAATTAAAAACAACATGTCAATGCCACTTGGAAGAGCTGTGGAGTTCAGAGCGGTTTAACAAGACGGTTTTAATGCCCCTTAGAAGAGACGTGGAGTTCAGAGTGGTTTAACAAGACGGTTTTAATGCCCCTTAGAAGAGACGTGGAGTTCAGAGTGGTTTAACAAGACAGTTTTAATGCCCCTTGGAAGAGATGTGGGGGTCACAGTAGCTTAACAAGATGGTTTTAATTCCCCTTGGAAGAGACGTGGAGTTCAGAGTGGTTTAACAAGACAGTTTTAATGCCCCTTGGAAGAGTGGTGGAGGTTACAGTGGAATAAAAAGACAATATCAATGCCCCGTGGAAGAGACGTGGAGGTCACAGTAGCTTAACAAGACGGTTTTAATGCCCCTTGGAAGAGACGTGGAGTTCAGAGTGGTTTAACAAGACAGTTTTAATGCCCCTTGGAAGAGTGGTGGAGGTTACAGTGGAATAAAAAGACAATATCAACGCCCCGTGGAAGAGACGTGGAGGTCACAGTAGCTTAACAAGACGCTTTTAATGCCCCTTGGAAGAGTGGTGGAGGTCGCAGTGGAATAAAAAGACAATATTAACGACCCTTTGAAGAGACGTGGAGGTCACAGTAGCTTAACAAGACGATTTTAATGCCCCTTACAAGAGCCATGCAGTACAGCATATTAAAAACATTATTCCCATTATTGGGGAGTGGGTCTCCCATAGTCTTTGCCTATGCCTTCCAAGCAAAAGCTGCCAAAAATTAGGAAGGGGGAACTTGCAATGTCCCTTACAAGAGCCATGCAGTACAGCATATTAAAAACATTATTCCCATAATTGGGGAGTGGGTCTCCCATAGTCTTTGCCTATGCCTTCCAAGCAAAAGCTACCAAAAATTAGGACAGAGGAACTTGCAATGCTGGCAACATGGACCATGGTCACCCTGGTGGTATAGTGGTCGTGGAGGCTGAGGATAAGGAGAAGAGCAAAAAACAGCCGAAATGAGGAAGCGTATACCCATGTGTGGGTGTGAAGCGGTGCATGGGAATACACCTCCCGAAATAACACAGTGGATTTGACTTTATGTTACTCTGCTGTCATTTGGTGGTGATGAGAAGTCTGGCCCAATCCAGCCCTTGTTCATTTTCATAAGGGTCAGCTTGTCAGCATTGTCAGTTGACAGGCGAGTGCGCTTATCAGTTATAATTCCCCCAGCGGCACTAAAAACACGCTCCGATAACACGCTAGCGGCAGGGCAGGCCAGGACCTCCAAGGCATACAGAGTGAGTTCATTCCAAGTGTCCAGCTTGGATACCCAATAATTAAAAGGCACAGAGGAATCACGGAGGACGCTGGTACTCCCTCACCATCTTGTGAAACTTTCCACTCCTTGTGAGAGTACCCTGCGCCTCAGGGCCTGTAAGCTGGGCAGGTCTCAGAAAACTGTCCTAGAACATTGACAGTGTTCCCCTGCCTCTGCTGGATTGGAGTTGCGTCTCTCTCCCCTGTATGCCTTAGTTGGGCAGCGAACTGTGACCTCTGCCGCTACCGTGTTCAGATGGGAATTTTTTTAATAGTTCTGCAGCAAGGGCCTTCTGGTACTGCCCCATTTTTGTAGACCTCTCCAACTCAGGAATAAGAGAGTGAAAGTTCTCCTTGTAGAGGGGGTCTAAAAGTGTCATCAACCAGTAATGACTGTCACCCAACATTTTGACAATGCGAGGGTCACGGTTAAGGCAGCGAAACATAAAGTCAGCCATGGGTGCCAGACTGGTAACGGGCAAGACTTCCGTGTCCTCACCAAGATGACGACTGATAGTGTTGAGCGATCACTAAAATGCTCGGGTGCTCGAAGCTCGGGCCGAGCTTACCGTGATACTCGGGTGCTCGACCCGAGCAACGAGCATAATGTTAGTCTATGAGAGACCCGAGCATTTTTGCGGCAGCACCACCGGCAGTCTGTAGAAAGCCTAAAAAGTGCCCAAAACGATAGTGACAGTGCTCAAAAGACATGGGGGCAGCATGGGGATCACCCCTGGAAGCATTTCTGACCCCAAGGTCACTGCTGTCAACAACGTGGTCAGAGGTATTAAGCCACTTTTGCGGGCTCACAATAAAAAGTTCAAAAACGAAACTGAAACGGTTTTCCTGTGAAATATGTTAAGGAATTTCCTTTCCAGGGTAAAAACTTGTGTATAAGGTAAAATAAATAACCAAAAACAAAAATACTCCTCCACACCTTGGGCTATGTTCACAAGTAGCATTTTTCATGCGTTTTTGCACTTTTGTATTGCTTTCAACCGTGACAAATGCGTTCACCGGGAAATGTCATTTTAACATTTTACAACCTTATCTGGCCATGTGCTGTGTGACACATGAATACAGTGCTGAAAAGACAAGGGATCAGCATGGGGAAGACCCCTGGAAGCATCTCTGACCCCCAGGTCACTGTCTAAAAGTGTGCCCATCAGAAGTGATCCTTGCCGCATCAGAAGATGCAGACTTGCAACTATCCCCGTGCAAGTCCTTGTCTCAGGGCAGTGTTCAATTGTACCTCCCCCATTCCTTGCAATGCAAGCGAAAATATGCAGCCAACCACCCACCCACCCGCAGGCTGCAATACCATACTGCTAGCTTTCACTTGAAATGGGGCCTTTTAGTTTGGAGGAGGCCGAAGCTGGCCACTACCTCATGGCCGCTTCGGCAGCGAGGTATCCATACTCTGTCCCCAGCCGCCCGGCGGCCGGGTGTCCACGCTCGGTCCCCAGCCGCCAGGTGGCGGCCAGGTGTCCATACTCGGTCCCCAGCCACCCTGATTTCTCCTGTCACCTTCCCCCACACTTTTCTTAGCCTGGCCTGCTTTAGGGCAGCATTGGACGAGCCCACCAGAGAACCAGACTCCTCCGGTGGGCCCTGGCTTCTCCATCAGGGGAGTTGAGAGTGCCTAGGTGAGGAGCATGATGATGATGATAGAAGTTAGCATCTGCTTTGTTTTCTTGGAATGCAAGCGCATGCATGTAGTAGCGGCTAGGCCTGAGGTGGTCTGCGTTTTGGCGCATATCCTACCTCCTCCGAGGATTGCTGGATTTTTTCCAGCTACTATCCCAGTTCTATGACTCCCGTTAAAACAAAGCTTCAGGTGATAAATGATGGATGAGGTGGTGGCAAAGGAGAAAGAGCAGGAGGAACAGGGACCATTCACATCAATATCAGGCCAGTCAACCAGATATGTCTTGTAGGATATGTTTCTGTAACAAAAGGAGCGGTTCGGCTACACAGTTATAGGGCATACAGTGAGTGCAATGCCTACCAAAAATTTCGAGCCACTCCAATGCCCCTTGGAAATGACATGGAGGTCAGAGGGCGTTAACTAAACCTTTTTTTCGATTTATAGCAACTGGGTCTCCCGTGCACTGTTGGCCTAAGCAGTGAATGGAAGGCTTTCCAAAAATTATGAGGAACTGCAATGCCCCTTACAAGAGCCATGTGTGGCACCCCAGGGGTCTGGTTACCACAATAATAGAGATATTACGTCGGAGAGCAAGTGGGAGGTTTCCTGGTCAGGATCCCTTAAACATGCAACATCCTCCTGCCCCAGTCCTGGGAGGGGAGAATTCTGCCCTTATAAACTGGATCTGGGGCGGGGTTGAGTGAGTCAGAGAACAGTCAGAGTCAGAGTGAGAGCAAGGGAAAGTAACAGCAAGGAGCTCTGTAGGAGCTAGGAGCTAAAGACCAGGGGCTGGAAGCTGAGCAGAGCTCGCCCTGGCAGAAGACAATAGGAAACGGACACAAGAGTCCGAAGCTGTGAGGACTTATATATCCAGCAGCAGAAACCAGCCGGCAGGGGATTTCAGGTCCTCTGGCCATAGAAGCCCGGAGGCTCAGTCACAAGCAAGGGACCAGCACCGCCGTCGTGGAGCGGAGGCTAACAGAAGGCCCCAAGTCACCAGCCATACGGGTGAGCACTACACGGTACACTCAGGGACGTGGGCTACTTCTACCCGCTTACAGCAAGGTAGCCAGGAAGAGTGCAGACAGACGGGGAGGCCTACAACTCCACCTGACCAGGGGAACTCCTGCTTGCTCACAGACTGACCAGGCCTCTTATTCTAGCCAGTACTCCCGGGAGGGTCTACCTTATAATCATCAGTAAAGACCCTGAACTGCACTGCAAAGACTCTGAGTCGTTCCTGCTGCGCTCGTGGACCATCACCCCCATCATCCACACTCATTGCCCTGAGGCTATACTCCTCCCGAGGGGAGTTATCCCATTCTATGCTGCGCACACAACACCAGCCTCAGCGGTCTGCCTCACAGCAGTGGTACTCCCTGACCGCAATCCACGGGTGGCGCAGTCGGAAAATTAACCTCAAAACCTAAGAAAGACTGCCACTGGTTTGACCAGCCTGAGCCACGGGACTGGGTCACCGCCACGGAGACTACAGACCCCAGAGACCCGGCACCGGGTATCCCACACACGTGTACACACGGCCCAGGGGGCGCGTCACATGCAGTACAGCATATTACAAACATAAGTCCCATTATTGGGGAGTGGGTGTCCCATAGTATTTGCTTATGCCTTGCAAGCAAAAGCTGCCAAAAATTAGGACGGAGCAACTTGCAATGCCCCTTACAAGAGCCATGCAGTACAGCATATTACAAACATAAGTCCCATTATTGGGGAGTGGGTCTCCCATAGTATTTGCTTATGCTTTCCCAGCAAAAGCTGCCAAAAATTAGGACGGAGCAACTTGCAATGCCCCTTACAAGAGCCATGCTGTACAGCATATTACAAACATAAGTCCCATTATTGGGGAGTGGGTGTCCCATGGTATTTGCTTATGCTTTCCCAGCAAAAGCTGCCAAAAATTTGGACGGAGGAACTTGCAATGCTGGCACCCTGGTGGTATAGTGGTGGTGGAGGCTGAGGATAAGGAGAAGAAGATTAAACAACCGAAACGAGGAAGCGTATACCCATGTGTGGGTGTGAAGCGGTGCATGTGAATACACCTCCCGAAATAACACAGTGGATTTGACTTTATGTTACTCTGCTGTCATTTGGTGGTGATGAGAAGTCTGGCCCAATCCAGCCCTTGTTCATTTTGATAAGGGTCAGCTTGTCAGCATTGTCAGTTGACAGGCGAGTGCGCTTATCAGTTATAATTCCCCCAGCGGCACTAAAAACACGCTCCGATAACACGCTAGCGGCAGGGCAAGCCAGGACCTCCAAGGCGTACAGAGCGAGTTCATTCCAAGTGTCCAGCTTGGATACCCAATAATTAAAAGGCACAGAGGAATCACGGAGGACGCTGGTACGGTAAGCCAGGTACTCCCTCACCATCTTTTGAAACTTTCCACTCCTTGTGAGAGTACCCCGCGCCTCAGGGCCTGTAAGCTGGGCGGGTGTCAGAAAACTGTCCCAGAACGTTGACAGTGTTCCCCTGCCTCTGCTGGATTGGAGTTGCATCTCTCTCGCCTGTACGCCTTGGTTGGGCAACGAACTGTGACCTCTGCCGCTAGCGTGTTCAGATGGGAATTTTTTTAAGAGTTCTGCAGCAAGGGCCTTCTGGTATTGCCCCATTTTTGTACACCTCTCCATCTCAGGAATAAGAGAGTGAAAGTTCTCCTTGTAGCGTGGGTCTACAAGTGTCACCAACCAGTAATGACTGTCACCCAAGATGACTCAATTGCAAAAAGAACTTCGGCACTCCATACATGAATATATAAGAAATATTGTATCTAGACTAATGTCACTTTGAAAGATGAAGTTTTTTTGCGCATAATTTGGCCAATTTATGTGTGCCCATCAACCACGACAAGGTCACCTTCGTATGATGGGAAACTACGCTACGCTACCACTAGATATGCCACTCTTGGGCTGTAAGCCTGTATGGACAATATGTCTCTGCTTGGGCTTTTAACCTACAATGTATGGGCTGGTAGAGCTAGTTAAAACCACCTGTGACTGAATGGAAGGGACACATGGTCAGAAAAAAAGCTGTCAAACTTCTAATAGTGTGAACACGTACCTGCTGCAATGCTCCAGGAGCGGGATCCCAAAAATGATTAATAGAAAAAAAGAGAGGGGTCGCTCACTGGTCTATTCGGGTGCTCTGAAGAAAAAAGTCATCTCAATTGCAAAAAGAACTTCGGCACTCCATACATGAATATATTAGAAATATTGTATCTAGACTAATGTCACTTTGAAAAATGAAGTTTTTTTGCGCATAATTTGGCCAATTTATGTGTGCTCATCAACCATGACAAGGTCACCTTCGTATGATGGGAAACTATGCTACGCTACCACTAGATATGCCACTCTTGGGCTGTAAGCCTGTATGGACAATATGTCTCTGCTTGGGCTTTTAACCTACAATGTATGGGCTGGTAGAGCTAGTTAAAACCACCTGTGACTGAATGGGAGGGACACATGGTCAGAATAAAAGCTGTCAAACTTCTAATAGTGTGAACACGTACCTGCTGCAATGCTCCAGGAGCGGGATCCCAAAAATGATTAATAGAAAAAAAGAGAGGGGTCGCTCACTGGTCTATTCGGGTGCTCTGAAGAAAAAAGTCATCTCAATTGCAAAAAGAACTTTGGCACTCCATACATGAATATATAAGAAATATTGTATCTAGACTAATGTCACTTTGAAAAATGAAGTTTTTTTGCGCATAATTTGGCCAATTTATGTGTGCCCATCAACCACGACAAGGTCACCTCCGTATGATGGGAAACTACGCTACGCTACCACTAGATATGCCACTCTTGGGCTGTAAGCCTGTATGGACAATATGTCTTTGCTTGGGCTTTTAACCTACAATGTATGGGCTGGTAGAGCTAGTTAAAACCACCTGTGACTGAATGGGAGGGACACATGGTCAGAAAAAAAGCTGTCAAACTTCTAATAGTGTGAACACGTACCTGCTGCAGGTGGTTTTAACTAGTGGAACTGCGAAACCACACTGGGATGTCGGGCCTACACAAGACTATTTTCAACAGATATATTTTTGTGTCACAACAGTCAGGAGACACTACTGTTTTTCTTTACGGAAAAAACTACCAAAACCTGAATAATAGAGATTTTTTACCGTGGAACAGCAAAACCACAGTTATAATTTACTGGTGTATACCAGGCTTTTTAAAATATATATATATTTGCGGCTGAACAGTGAGCGACACACTCAAACTGTTTTTTTTAGATACAAATGGCCCAAAAGTGGATAATACAGAGGTTTGTACCGTGGAACTGTAAAACCACACTTGTATTTCTCGGGCCTACACCACACAGTTTTCAACAGATATATTTGTGTCTGAAAAATCAGGGAGACACTATTTTTTTTTTTTTTACAGCAAAAAATGCAAAAAGCAGGATAATAGAGATTTTTTACAGTGGAACAGCAAAAGCACACTTCTGTCTCTCTGGCCTACACCAGACTATTTTCAACAGATATATTTGTGTCTGAAAAATCAGGGACACATTATTATTATTTTTATACAGCAAAAAATGCCAAAAACAGGATAATAGAGATGTTTTACCGTGGAACATCAAAACCACAGTAATAATTTTCTGGTGTATACCAGGCTTTTTAAAATATATATATATTTGCGGCTGAACAGTGAGCGACACACTCAAACTGTTTTTTTTAGATACAAATGGCCCAAAAGTGGATAATACAGAGGTTTGTACCGTGGAACTGCAAAACCACACTTGAATTTCTCGGGCCTACACCAGACTATTTTCAACAGATATATTTGTGTCTGAAAAATCAGGGAGACACTATTTTTTTTTTTTACAGCAAAAAATGCAAAAAGCAGGATAATAGAGATTTTTTACAGTGGAACAGCAAAAGCACACTTCTGTCTCTCTGGCCTACACCAGACTATTTTGAACAGATATATTTGTGTCTGAAAAATCAGGGAGACACTATTATTATTTTTATACAGCAAAAAATGCCAAAAACAGGATAATAGAGATGTTTTACCGTGGAACATCAAAACCACAGTAATAATTTACTGGTGTATACCAGGCTTTTTAAAATATATATATATATATTTGCGGCTGAACAGTGAGCGACACACTCAAACTGTTTTTTTTAGATACAAATGGCCCAAAAGTGGATAATATAGAGGTTTGTACCGTGGAACAGCAAAACCACACTTGTATTTTTCGGGCCTACACCAGACTATTTTCAACAGATATATTTGTCTGAAAAATCAGGGAGACACTTATTATTTTTATACAGCAAAAAATGCCAAAAACAGGATAATAGAGATGTTTTACCGTGGAACATCAAAACCACAGTAATAATTTACTGGTGTATACCAGGCTTTTTAAAATATATATATATTTGCGGCTGAACAGTGAGCGACACACTCAAACCGTTTTTTTTAGATACAAATGGCCCATAGAACTACAAAACAACACTTCTATTTCTCTGGCCTACACCAGACTATTTTCACCAGATATATTTGTGTCTGAAAAATCAGAGGCACACTTTTTTTTTTTTTTGGGGGGGGGGGGCACCAAAAGGTTAATAAGATGGGTATTTGTACATTGTGAAGGAGGAAAAAAAAAGAGGATTTAGATAAAAAAAAGAATTTTTCCTGGCCCCCGGGACCTGGAGCTAAGTCCAGCAATTTCAGCAACAGGAGCAGCACACAGGACTGTAATGCAGCGTTTGCTGGTATAACCACTGCGTCTCCTATACAGCCTGCCTGCCTGCCTGCCTGATATAACTGGGATGGATATTAGTCCTGAGAAGGACTGTTTATTTCATCTGGCAGCCTTTACAGACCCTACACTAACTATTTTGCAGGATATATCTCTCCCTAAATCAGCAGCGCTGTCCCTACACTGTCTGATCCGGAGTGACTGTGTCCAAGATGGCGGCGCCCGGTTTTAAATACTCGAGGTGACGCTGTGCGGCCAGCCAATCACTGTAATGCCCACAAACAACATGGCTGCGGCATTACAGTGACTGGCTGGCTTCCGAGTAACCCGGAAATGCTCGGTGCTCGCCGAACATCCCGAGTAGCGTGATGCTCGGGCGAGTACCGAGCAGTGTTGAGCATGTTCGCTCAACACTAGTATTAAGTAAATTAAATCTATTCTGAGTTAAAACTGGGGTGAGAGAGGGAGATTCCGATGATTCATTAGGAGGTATAGGTTGGGAATGTGGTGTAGTATGGGTGAGTATCATCCTATTTTGAGATGAACGGGTGATGCGGGTGGGAGGTGGTTGAGTTTCATTTTCTGAGGTGGGTACACTGAAAATTGATCCTCTGATAGTGGTGTATCTGGGGGGGATGGATTAGATGAAACCTCATAAACCACGTCAACGATTATGGCCTTCCGCTCATGGTATTGGTAATTATTCTGAGGGATTGCGTCACGCCAAATTTACGTTGAAAATTTGAAAAAGATGATAAGGTATACCAAATATCAGACTTCATAACCTGTACCAGCAAAGGGGTTATCTATAGCCCCAAATGCCCATGTCAAAAATTGTATATAGGGAGAACAAAACGTCCCATGTACATCAGAATAAATGAGCATCTATGTAACATAAAAAATAAGTTTGACGGTCATCTCTAGTGTTGAGCCACCCCCGTAGTGTTCGAGTTCGGTTCGGTTCGTCGAACACCCGTGTGTTCGCCGAACTGTTCGTCGAACTGTTCGTCGAACACCTTCGAACACCGTTAAAACCAATGGCAGGCAAACAAAAACACATAGAAACACATAGAAAACACCTTCAAAGGTGTCCAAAAGCTGACAAACTGCTCAGAAGACACAACTAACACATGGAAAAGTGACAAGTACATATAGTCATGCGAAAAGAAAAGAGGTGGAGGAGTAAAAGGAGGGGGAGACACAGATATAGGCATGTCATGCCCTTCTAAAATCCAAAAAGTGAGAAGCCGAGACGGCCAGTCCGCTCCTGCCCGTGCCACCTCCGTGTCGCCGGGTTTGTGCCAGAGCCGCGGTGAACCCTGACGGCCAGCCCCCCTCTCCCAATACTGGTGCCTGTCCGCTGGTGGGTCGAGAGAGCCCCCCTGTGGTGGAGGCAGCTCTAAGCTTTTTAATTTAAATTGTCCCTCTAATTTGAATGAATACACTTTAAATCCATTTACAAGGATCTATTGGAGGGCAAGTCTCATGCCAGCAGCCGCGTAATTCCAGCTCCAGTAGCGTCCACTAAAGCTGCTGCAGTTAAAAAGCTTTTATAAGGATCGAGCTCGGCTGTCCACCGCAAGGCATCCTAGTGCCAGTCCCAGCCCCTATGCCTTGGGGTGCCTCCTGATGCTCTTCACTAAGTATCCCGTGGTCCCGAAGCATTTCCTTTGAAAAAATTAAGTGTCCAAACTACAGGTGGTGTAGCTTGCTTAACAGCCGGGATAATCCGCTGACTAGCAGACACTGCTACTAGGCACAAAGTATTTCCTGGGCTAGATGCAGTTAAAAATTTGTAAGTAGATACTCTCGTTGGATGCTGAGAAAGCATTCCATAGAGTCTCCTGGCACGCCATATATGATTCTCTTAAAAAGCTTGGGGTAGGGGTCTAGGGGACCCTTTTATAGCCAAAATCACGGCCCTGTATCACAATACGTCACCTAGGCTGAAGATAAATGGAACTGTAGCACCGAGGGCTCGGTTGCTACAGACGTATTGCACCTCACCCAGAGGTGTGATATCTCACTCTCAGATAAGGATGGAGTGTGGATCAGGACCCGACACCTGCATGCATTACACCACATTGCCGTGGGGCAGGGCGACCAATATGCCCCTGAGATGGGCACGACAGTCCCTGTCCCTGGCTGGAGTGGGGGGAGGGAACACTGAGGAAGGGGAACCCTGCAGTGCAGGAGCAGGGAGGAAGCAGTTCCTGGGTGCATTGAGAAGGGAGTATAAAAGGTGGGCACCATCTTAGATCAGTGCAGAGAAGTCTGAGCAGAAGTGGCAGGGAGCAGGGGCTCTGCATGAGCTCTGCTCCGGAGGCGGGCCTAGTAACAGAGGCCCAGGCCTGCAAGAGGGAGAAGGAAGGAAGAGGAGCGGAGAAGGCTCCAGGAACGAGGAATGAAGGGATCCCAGGGGTGCGGACGGGCGAGTCGCCACCGCACGCCCGAATCCACCTGCGTGGAGGGGTCAGGCCAAAGGGGGAGACCGGTCCCCGAACTAGTGGAGGCAGGAAACGACCCTCAGCTAGAAACCGGAGGCTCTGACATTTTATGTGGCGCAGCCCCTTGCTCCACCCGCTAGGAAGGCACCACATAGGGTCAGGGAAACTGGCGCCAAGTTTACCAAGAGGAGGCCCGAGGCAGCCGGACAGAAGTGTTGGTAAGAAAGGCCAGACAAAGGAAACACAAAGGGGGTCCTGTGAAGTGCTCCAAAGTTATCTGGGAGTTGTCTGAGCCCCTCACCTGGTGAGCACAGTACGACGTGGGCAGCCGTTACCTGCAGACGTGGTCTGGATAATAAGAAATGTGAGTAAAGGCCCTGAACTGCATCACTGACTCCGTGTCGTTACTGCTGCTGCCCTGCACCATCACCCCCATCCTCCGCATACACTGCCCTGAGGCTATACTCCTCCCGTGGGGAGTTATGCTACGCTCTGCTGCACCCACAACACCAGCCTTAGCGGTCTGCCCTGTAGCGGCGGTTCACTCTGACCGCAATCCACGGGTGGCGTAGTCGGACATTTAAACATCAAAACCACATAAATAGTTCCGCCACTGGTTTGACCGCCCTGAGCCACGGAACCGGATCGCCGCCACGAAGACTACAACCACCAGCATCCACCAAAAAGGGTCCGGCTCCGGGTGTCCCAAGGCCCAGGGGGTGCGTCAGAACATTTTCATCACCTTTCACAATCACCAATGGGACAAGGCAGGGATGTCCTCTGTCCCCTCTCTTATACATCCTAGTGACGGAGCACCTGCTCTCATCAATTCGCCATAACCCCAATATTAGGTGGATTGAGGTGGGAGGCACCGAGTACAAGTGCTCTCTATTTGCTGATGATGTCCTAGTATATATCACTCAATCACATATATCCATCCCTGCTGTTATGGCTGAAATAGATCACTTTGTTACATGGTAAAATTTTAAAATCAATGCAGCGAAGTCTGAGGCCCTCGATGTCTCCCTCCCTAAATCCATATAGGATTCCATCCAGTCCAACTTTCCCTTTGCCTGGCCCTCACAGGGTATCAAATACTTAGGAATTCCTATTCATAGAGACCTCTCCCATCTATGTTATCTTAATTTTGGGCCCTTTATTGAACAATTCCATACAGACCACGGTTGGCAAGTTGGAACTGTAAGATTCACTACGTGCACCACTGGTATTTTGTGGAAAAGCACATGTAAGATTCTGCAACAGTCTCTGCTGATACTCCTGCATGCGTACATCCCTTTCTATGGCAGGAATAATTTCTGCAAATTTGCTTTTGTACCGGGGATCTAACAGTGTGGCAACCCAGTAGTCAGGATTATTTCTAATTCTCACAATTCGAGGGTCATGTTGCAGGTAGTGCAGCAAGAAGGCACTCATGTGTGTTGCGCATCCAGGAGCACCAAGTCCCTGTTGTGTTGGTGGCGAGGTAACAATCATGCTTCCTTCCTCTGTCCTCTCCCCCCAACCTCGCACAACAGAAATGTGATCAAGGTCTCCCTCATCTGATGAGTCTTCCATCAGTTCGTCCTCCACTTCTTCCTGGGCTCCTGCACCTTCCTCACTAGTTTGGCTGCTACCATGCGCCCTGGTAAAATCATCTCCCCCACCCTCACATGCCTGCCGCCCTGGTGCTGCCGACCGTCTGGACCTTGCAGATGTTAGCCCTTCCGCATACAACTCCTCCTCCTCTACTTCCTCCACCTCCTCTTGTGCCACCACCTGACTCCGAATTCTGTTTAACATGTGCTCCAGCATGTAAATCACCGGAATAGTCATGCTGATAATGGCATCGTCAGCACTAAACATCTTCGTCGCCATTTCAAAACTGTGCAGAAGGGTGCATAGGTCCCTGATCTGAGACCACTCCTCCAGCGTGATTTGCCCCACCTCTGAATCTCGTTGGCCCAGGCTATACGTCAGAACGTATTGCACCAGGGCTTGTCGGTGCTGCCACAGTCGCTGCAACATGTGCAGAGTTGAATTCCACCGGGTAGGCACATCGCATTTTAGCCGGTGAAGTGGCAGGCCCAACGACTTCTGTAGAGATGTAAGTCGCTGAGCTGCGGGATGCGAACGGCGGAAGTGAGCACACAGCGACCGTGCCCTCTGCAGAAGGCCATCTAGTCTGGGATAGTGGGCTAAAAATTGCTGGACAACCAGGTTCAACACGTGAGCCATACAAGGCACGTGTGTGACATTGCCCCGGCGAAGGGCCGCACCCAGGTTTGCAGCATTGTCGCACACGGCCTTCCCTGGTTTCAGGTCCAGTGGAGACAACCATTCATGAAATTGGTTCTCCAGAGCTGACCACAACTCCTCAGCTGTGTGACTCACATTTCCCAGACATTTCAATGTAAAAACCGCCTGATGACGTTGAGCCCTACTGCCAGCATAGTAAGGAGGTGTGCAGGATCCCTTCTGCGCAGTTAGAAAGCTTGTGGCATGACCAGACAGGCTTTGGGTGCAGGTGGAAGACCGAGAGGAGGTTGAGGAGGCAGAAGCAGTGGAGGATAAATGACATAAAGAGGATTGACGCACAACTCGTGGGGACGGCAAGACTTGGACAGCAGCCCCTTGTCCTGCTGTCACCATAGTTACCCAGTGCCCAGTCAGCGACATGTAACGCCCCTGTCCATGCCTACTCGTCCAAGTGTCTGTGGTGAAATGCACCCTGTCACACACAGAGTTTCTCAAAGAAGCGGTGATGTTGTGTGCGACATGCTGGTGGAGCGCAGGCACACCTTTCTTTGAGAAGTAGTGCCGACTGGGCATCTGGTACTGGGGCACTGCGACGGACATAAGGTCTCGAAAATCCTCTGTGTCCACCAGGCGGAAAGGCAGCATTTCTGTAGCCAAGAGCTTGCAGATGGTGAAATTCAACCTCTTAGCTTTCTCATGGCTAGGAGGAAATGGTCTTTTACTTGTCCACATCTGAGGGACCGAGGGCTGGCTATTGTGCTTAGACGGGGTTGATAAGGGTGTCCCCGGCAAACTGCCGGTCTGTGAGGAAGATGCAGGCGGACATGTTAGGTTGACTTGATCCAAAGGTGGTGCTATCGATGTCGGACAGCGCTCAAGACCAGCTGGTGTTACCACCTCCAAAGAAAATGATGACCTGCCAATCACGCTGGCTGTTGCGGGTAAAGAGGTGGCAGGTCTGCGCCCCAAAACAGGTGTGACTGCTGTCCCCCCAGTCACAGAGGATGAAGAGGCCGCGGATGCACAAGATATGGCAGACGGTGGTTGGCCCGGCCGGCTAGACCGCATTGTAGCACACTGAGCTTCCCACTGCAACTTATGCTTCATGTCCATGTGCCGGTTCATGCATGAAGTACTCAAACTATGTATTTTTTGGCCTCTACTTAGCTTTTGCTGACAAATGTTACAGATAACACGAGTTGGGTCATCTTTATCGATCTGAAAAAATGCCCAGGCTATGCAAGGCTTAGCACCCATGCGACCTGAAGAGCCACCACGACTTGTGGTGAGAGGCAGAGTTGTGTTTGAGGATGCAGTTGTTGACGTGCTTCCAGTACTACGTCTCTGTCCAGGAAGGCGCAACCTGACCTCGTCGTCACTAGCATCTTCCTCCACCTCCTCTGCTGACCTCATCTCTTGGCTGACTGTGGGTTGACAGTAAGTGGGATCTCCGACCTCATCATCATCACCCTGTGCGTTATCACACCCGTCGTCCTCAGAGCCAACCTGTTCCTGCCCTGACAAAAAACTAAAGTTGTCGCTCCAATCAGGTATTTGAGTCTTATCATCGTCTTCCTCATTGTCTCCACCAACAGGAGTTACAGTTTGGGAATGAGGGTCTACATTATGGTCAGAACCTTCTGCGTCTGGTCCTGGATCCGACTCATAAAGATTCTGGGCATCAGTGCAGATCATTTCCTCGTCTGGATTCACAGAAGCGCTGGAGTCGACCTCTGATTCCCAGGCTATAGTATGAGTAAACAGCTCTGCAGACTCAACCATCTGTTCTACCTCATACTCAGACGGGCAGCTGGAGATTTGGGAGCTGTGTGGAAGCAAGTGCGATTTGGGTGACACCTTTGAGGACTGGAGTATTTGTGATGTTGAAGTTGATGTGGAGGAGAGCCCACTTAAAGGAGCACTTGATATCCGTTGAAGCACCTGCTGTTTTTGTGCCTCATCTGGAATTTGTAGCGATTGGCGTGGCCGTAAGAAAGGGATCTTATCACATTGTCCGCTAAAAGAAGTAGACATTTTAGTTTGGCTGGAAGATGGTCTTTCTTCTGCACCTACCCCACGGACACAACCTTTTTTCCCCTTCCCAACACGCCTATTCCCCTTTCCACCAGCAGCAGGCCTTTTTCCACTCATTTTGGTGGTTAACTAATTCACAACTCTGGAGTTGTTTGCACAAAAAAACAATGGATGGTAACCGAGCAGAGCTGAGTGGCCAAACTGTGGTATTAGGCCAAAACTATTGGCTGGGTTAGATGCAGAAAAAAATTATTTTTAATTTGCAACCTGATGGAGGTCAGTATAGATGGACTAATAGACCAAGTCCCACACACCGCTAGAAGCCCAAATATTTTTTCAGAGCTAGATGCAGAAAAAAATTATTTTTAATTTGCAACCTGATGGAGGTCAGTATAGATGGACTAATAGACCAAGTCCCACACACCGCTAGAAGCCCAAATATTTTTTCAGAGCTAGATGCAGAAAAAAATTATATTCAATTTGCAACCTGCTGGACGTCAGTATAGAAGGACTAATAGAACAAGTCCCACACACTGCTAGAAGCCCAAATATTTTTTCAGAGCTAAATGAAGAAAAAAATTATTTTTAATTTGCAACCTGATGGAGGTCAGTATAGATGGACTAATAGACCAAGTCCCACACACCGCTAGAAGCCCAAATATTTTATCAGAGCTAGATGCAGAAATTTTTTTTATTCAATTTGCAACCTGATGGAGGTCAGTATAGATGGACTAATAGACCAAGTCCCACACACTGCTAGAAGCCCAAATATTTTTTCAGAGCTAGATGCAGAAAAAAATTATTTTTAATTTGCAACCTGATGGAGGTCAGTATAGATGGACTAATAGACCAAGTCCCACACACCGCTAGAAGCCCAAATATTTTTTCAGAGCTAGATGCAGAAAAAAATTATATTCAATTTGCAACCTGCTGGAGGTCAGTATAGAAGGACTAATAGAACAAGTCCCACACACTGCTAGAAGCCCAAATATTTTTTCAGAGCTAAATGAAGAAAAAAATTATTTTTAATTTGCAACCTGATGGAGGTCAGTATAGATGGACTAATAGACCAAGTCCCACACACTGCTAGAAGCCCAAATATTTTTTCAGAGCTAGATGCAGAAAAAAATTATTTTTAATTTGCAACCTGATGGAGGTCAGTATAGATGGACTAATAGACCAAGTCCCACACACCGCTAGAAGCCCAAATATTTTTTCAGAGCTAGATGCAGAAAAAAATTATATTCAATTTGCAACCTGCTGGACGTCAGTATAGAAGGACTAATAGAACAAGTCCCACACACTGCTAGAAGCCCAAATATTTTTTCAGAGCTAAATGAAGAAAAAAATTATTTTTAATTTGCAACCTGATGGAGGTCAGTATAGATGGACTAATAGACCAAGTCCCACACACTGCTAGAAGCCCAAATATTTTTTCAGAGCTAGATGCAGAAAAAAAATATTTTTAATTTGCAACCTGATGGAGGTCAGTATAGATGGACTAATAGACCAAGTCCCACACACCGCTAGAAGCCCAAATATTTTTTCAGAGCTAGATGCAGAAAATTTTTTTATTCAATTTGCAACCTGATGGAGGTCAGTATAGATGGACTAATAGACCAAGTCCCACACACTGCTAGAAGCCCAAATATTTTTTCAGAGCTAGATGCAGAAAAAAATTATTTTTAATTTGCAACCTGATGGAGGTCAGTATAGATGGACTAATAGACCAAGTCCCACACACTGCTAGAAGGCCAAATATTTTTTCAGAGCTAGATGCAGAAAAAAATTATTTTTAATTTGCAACCTGATGGAGGTCAGTATAGATGGACTAATAGAACAAGTCCCACACGCTGCTAGAAGCCCAAATATTTTTTCAGAGATAAATGAAGAAAAAAATTATTTCTAATTTGCAACCTGATGGAGGTCAGTATAGATGGACTAATAGACCAAGTCCCACACACTGCTAGAAGCCCAAATGTTTTTTCAGAGCTAGATGCAGAAAAAAATTATTTTTAATTTGCAACCTGATGGAGGTCAGTATAGATGGACTAATAGACCAAGTCCCACACACCGCTAGAAGCCCAAATATTTTTTCAGAGCTAGATGCAGAAAAAAATTATATTCAATTTGCAACCTGATGGAGGTCAGTATAGAAGGACTAATAGAACAAGTCCCACACACTGCTAGAAGCCCAAATATTTTTTCAGAGCTAAATGAAGAAAAAAATTATTTTTAATTTGCAACCTGATGGAGGTCAGTATAGATGGACTAATAGACCAAGTCCCACACACTGCTAGAAGCCCAAATATTTTTTCAGAGCTAGATGCAGAAAAAAATTATATTCAGTTTGCAACCTGATGGAGGTCAGTATAGATGGACTAATAGAATGATGCTATGCCCAAAAGATTTTACTTCACTAGGTGCAGTAAAAAAATTGGTATTCTATACACAGGTGGTATATCTTGCAACACAGATAGGCTACTCCACTGACTAACACACTCTGTAATAGGCCAAAAAGGATTAGCTTTGCTAGATTCAGCCAAATGCTGTGAAAAAAACTTGCACAGCACTGGCACAGACCTGCCTGGCAAAAACTGATAGGAACTGATGTAACCTAGTCCTGAAAAGGACTCCAATTACAATTAGTCTTTACTCCCACAATCTATCTATTTAAGAGCACAGACCTGCCTGATAAAAGTCGTAGGAAATGCTGTAACCTAGTCCTTAAAAGGACTGCAATCACAACTATTCCCTACTCCCAAGCTATCTGTATATTTGTGCGAAAATTGGCTTGAAATTAACAAGGTATAGCGCACACAGCAACAGCGGTGCCGTCTAACACGCAGCTGCAGCAGTGAGAAAATGGTGGCGACGGGGAAAATGGCTTGGTCTTATAGGGCAAGGACATGTGACATACACTGCCAATCACACTTGCCCTTGCTTGTGTGAAAAAAAGCACTTCGCTCCGTGTGTGCGCTGCTGATAGGCTGACAGATTGCACCTCCCCACTGCAAATGCGGGAAAGAGAAAAAAAAATGGAGATCTTCATTGTTCCTGCAGAGATCCATCCCCTGCCCCTCCCCCCGCCCCGCTGTACACTCAAACTGCGTATTAACATTAATTTTCATCATTACTGAGAAAAAATCCAGTTATGATTTTGGTGCACGAACAGTTATCGAACATAACCTCGAACAGCCGAATTTTTCTCAAATTGTTCGTGTTCGCCGACCGGCTCGAACACCGCCCAAAACAGCTCGAATTTGAGATTGGCGAACAGTTCGAGTAGAACAACGCTCATCTCTAGTCATCTCCTTTCCAAACACTTTGCCGAAAAACAAGGGAGCTCTCTACAAAACATTCAAGTGACAGGCATGCAACTGGTACACAGACAATGGGGCCAAGGTGACTTTATCAAACTGATGTCGCGAACAGAAAGTAAATGGACATACTGAAACCAAAAGGCTTAAACTTAGAGATCAAACTCTTTGCCTTCAATGAGTGACAGCTGCAATACATCTGCAGCAGCTGCCATTCAACCAATAATAATGATGTGATGCATATAAAAGGGACCCCTGACCAGACTTGGACCAACCCTGAGGAAGGAAACTGTTGTTTCCAAACACGTAGGTTTTTTTGGTCCCTACAGGCTCCCGAATTTGGTACGTACCACGTGACAAAGCGTCACGCAGGTCCTTCAGACCTTCACAACCACACTGATGCAGGGAGAATGCGGGAAGCATTGAGTCACTAGCCAGGACTCTGCTCCTCCCCCTCCACTCGCTATCTTCACCCACTCGCCAGAATGCCGACGAGAACACCCGGCTTACCCCATGGCCCCACCGGCCTTCCAAGCATCACCGACCGCCCACACTCTGGATCCCCGAGGACCTGGATGCTGGTACCATAAGTGAAAACCTTACCTGTGGTCTCATCGCCTCTTCTGTGAATCGCTTATACACGCAGCCGCTCAACACAACACCTATGCTCCTTCAGAAAACTGCAAGTGTGCATATGGAACCAGCTACCTGAGTGGAATCTCAAGCACAAAATCCACCCTACTCTGCAGTACCTATCTTCCTCTACCATAGGGGCTACCAGCCACAGATAGAGACTCCACACTGCTTTACAATACCCCCCTCACATGCGCAAAGGGCATACTGGATCGCTGAAACAGCAGTGAAGCCTCATCCGCTAACAACTCTTGGCAGAGAACGTGGGCTGGCATTCTTTTATTGCTTCCATCTTCAGCAGTTCATGTTATGTCCAGTAAACAGTCATTGCCAAGGATATCTGCCAGAAAACCCAGCCACTTATCGCAAAAAGACTCTAGTCACTTAAGGTTACACTACGTCAATTGATTAAACAGCTTCTGAGAGCCCATCTATGTACCACCCAAAAGGGCTGCGTTGACTCCCACTCAGAAGTAACTTACAGGTATATATCCATATCCTAACACATTTTTTCAATTGTCTTAACCCTCTCCCTCAGGGGATGACCGCATTCTAAGTCATGTTTTACCCATTGGAAAATTAAGGACCATTCTATACACTAAATCAAAAGCTACAAGGAAATGTTTTACTCCCTGCCTACAACGTTTTTCTTCTTTTAAATCCTCCAATCTTATCCGCACGCCATGTTTTATCTCTAATAATTGTTTTAACTCAACCAATAAAATTGTTTGTTTTTACTCATTACTGCACTATTCTAATTATTATCACCATTATTTAACTACCCCATTGATATCATCCCTTTTTTCCCCCTACGTCTCCAGCGCAAGAGTGCGATTTTATTTGTTAATTATGTATAGAGATTGCTACTCTTAGAACGCACCTGTACACATCAATTTTCTGTTAGGAAGTGACGGTCAGTCTTTTGATATTTGGATACATAAGCTCTCTCACTGAGCACTTCACCCATTAGCCTGTGATGATTTTAATTACAGCAGGATCCTATCTACCCATATAATTGTAGGCTATCAGCCCATGAGAGGAGTCACATTAGATTAGGTTCCCAGCAAAGAGGATTGCCTTGTCATGGCTTTTGGGCATGCATGAATTGGCCAAATTATGTAGACTTATCTTTGTTTTTTCCTATTTTCAAGAGCAGTAATGCAATTCAAATTTCATATATTTCATGTTTACATGCTGTAGCACTACAGACTGCAAATTTGTTTGTTAGTAATGCAGAGACAGTGTCACTATGTCCCAGGGGCGCAGTTACAGGTGCCACTCTGTATTCTCAGAGAGATGACTGAACCTTTGCCGATGCAACCCCCGTGACTGAAACCCAAATGCTGCCAGGGAGAAAATGAACTTTGACTACATGCAGGCACTGGCAGGTTAGTAACTCTACTAACCTGCAGATTAACCCCATATCTGAAGGTTAATAATGCTTTTTTTCTGGTGACAGGTTCCCTTTAAAGAGAATGTGTCATAAGGAAATGACCAATTGGATTTTAAAGTTTTCATGTCAAACATTTTTTATTTTTGATGAATTTCCTACATTTTCCATGTTCTTCATTGAAAAGAGTCCTCAAATCACGTCATTTTTGCAATTACTCTAAGCTCGATATTATGCTGATATTTCCTGTTCTCTAGATATTACTCTTCAGTAGTCATCTCATCATCATGTCAGGCAGGGTTAAAATGAAAGGTATCATCTATATATTAATAACAGAAGATCCTTCACTCGGAATAGGTGATGGGTAGTGATGAGTAGTGTTGAGCCACCCCCGTAGTGTTCGAGTTCGGTTCGTCGAACACCCGTGTGTT
Organism: Phyllobates terribilis; assembly: GCF_046119375.1. Taxonomy (NCBI): domain Eukaryota; kingdom Metazoa; phylum Chordata; class Amphibia; order Anura; family Dendrobatidae; genus Phyllobates; species Phyllobates terribilis. Next base: position 52,620,918 of record NW_027362773.1, read on the forward strand.
CGCCGAACTGTTCGTCAAACTGTTCGTCGAACACCTTCGAACACCGTTAAAACCAATGGCAGGCAAAAAAAAACACATAGAAACACATAGAAAACACCTTCAAAGGTGTCCAAAAGCTGACAAACTGCTCAGAAGACACAACTAACACATGGAAAAGTGACAAGTACATATAGTCATGCGAAAATAAAAGAGGTGGAGGAGTAAAAGGAGGGGGAGACACAGATATAGGCATGTCATGCCCTTCTAAAATCCAAAAAGTGAGAAGACGACACGGCCAGTCCGCTCCTGCCCGTGCCACCTCCGTGTCGCCGGGTTTGTGCCAGAGCCGCGGTGAACCCTGATGGCCAGCCCCCCTCTCCCAATACTGGTGCCTGTCCGCTGGTGGGTCGAGCGAGCCCCCCTGTGGTGGAGGCAGCTCTAAGCTTTTTAATTTAAATTGTCTCTCTAATTTGAATGAATACACTTTAAATCCATTTACAAGGATCTATTGGAGGGCAAGTCTCATGCCAGCAGCCGCGTAATTCCAGCTCCAGTAGCGTCCACTAAAGCTGCTGCAGTTAAAAAGCTTTTATAAGGATCGAGCTCGGCTGTCCACCGCAAGGCATCCTACTGCCAGTCCCAGCCCCTATGCCTTGGGGTGCCTCCTGATGCTCTTCACTGAGTATCCCATGGTCCCGAAGCATTTCCTTTGAAAAAATTAAGTGTCTAAACTACAGGTGGTGTAGCTTGCTTAACAGCCGGGATAATCCGCTGACTAGCAGACACTGCTACTAGGCACAAAGTATTTCCTGGGCTAGATGCAGTTTAAAATTTGTAATTAGATACTCTCGTTGGATGCTGAGAAAGCATTCCATAGAGTCTCCTGGCACGCCATATATGATTCTCTTAAAAAGCTTGGGGTAGGGGTCTAGGGGACCCTTTTATAGCCAAAATCACGGCCCTGTATCGCAATACGTCACCTAGGCTGAAGATAAATGGAACTGTAGCACCCTGAGGGCTCGGTTGCTACAGACGTATTGCACCTCACCCAGAGGTGTGATATCTCACTCTCAGGTAAGGATGGAGTGTGGATCAGGACCCGACACCTGCATGCATTACACCACATTGCCGTGGGGCAGGGCGACCAATATGCCCCTGAGATGGGCACGACAGTCCCTGTCCCTGGCTGGAGTGGGGGGAGGGAACACTGAGGAAGGGGAACCCTGTAGTGCAGGAGCAGGGAGGAAGCAGTTCCTGGGTGCATTGAGAAGGGAGTATAAAAGGTGGGCACCATCTTAGTTCAGTGCAGAGAAGTCTGAGCAGAAGTGGCAGGGAGCAGGGGCTCTGCATGAGCTCTGCTCCGGAGGCGGGCCTAGTAACAGAGGCCCAGGCCTGGAAGAGGGAGAAGGAAGGAAGAAGAGCGGAGAAGGCTCCAAGAACGAGGAATGAAGGGATCCCAGGGGTGCGGACGGGCGAGTCGCCACCGCACGCCCGAATCCACCTGCGTGGAGGGGTCAGGCCAAAGGGGGAGACCGGTCCCCGAACTAGTGGAGGCAGGAAACGACCCTCAGCTAGAAACCGGAGGCTCTGACATTTTATGTGGCGCAGCCCCTCGCTACACCCGCTAGGAAGGCACCACATAGGGTCAGGGAAACTGGCGCCAAGTTTACCAAGAGGAGGCCCGAGGCAGCCGGACAGAAGTGTTGGTAAGAAAGGCCAGACAAAGGACACACAAAGGGGGTCCTGTGAAGTGCTCCAAAGTTATCTGGGAGTTGTCTGAGCCCCTCACCTGGTGAGCACAGTACGACGTGGGCAGCCGTTACCTGCAGACGTGGTCTGGATAATAAGAACTGTGAGTAAAGGCCCTGGACTGCATCACTGACTCCGTGTCGTTACTGCTGCTGCCCTGCACCATCACCCCCATCCTCCGCATACACTGCCCTGAGGCTATACTCCTCCCGTGGGGAGTTATGCTACGCTCTGCTGCACCCACAACACCAGCCTCAGCGGTCTGCCCTGTAGCGGCGGTTCACTCTGACCGCAATCCACGGGTGGCGTAGTCGGACATTTAAACATCAAAACCACATAAATAGTTCCGCCACTGGTTTGACCGCCCTGAGCCACGGAACCGGGTCGCCGCCACGAAGACTACAACCACCAGCATCCACCAAAAAGGGTCAGGCTCCGGGTGTCCCAAGGCCCAGGGGGTGCGTCAGAACATTTTCATCACCTTTCACAATCACCAATGGGACAAGGCAGGGATGTCCTCTGTCCCCTCTCTTATACATCCTAGTGACGGAGCACCTGCTCTCATCAATTCGCCATAACCCCAATATTAGGTGGATTGAGGTGGAAGGCACCGAGTACAAGTGCTCTCTATTTGCTGATGATGTCCTAGTATATATCACTCAATCACATATATCCATCCATGCTGTTATGGCTGAAATAGATCACTTTGTTACATGGTAAAATTTTAAAATCAATGCAGCGAAGTCTGAGGCCCTCGATGTCTCCCTCCCCAAATCCATATAGGATTCCATCCAGTCCAACTTTCCCTTTGCCTGGCCCTCACAGGGTATCAAATACTTAGGAATTCCTATTCATAGAGACCTCTCCCATCTATGTTATCTTAATTTTGGGCCCTTTATTGAACAATTCCATACAGACCACGGTTGGCAAGTTAGAACTGTAAGATTCACTACTTGAACCGCTGGTGTTTTGTGGAAAAGCACATGTACACCGCGTTCCAAATTATTATGCAAAAAGTGTTTAGGAGTGATAAGGGAAGAATTTGTTTGTTTGTCAGTTAAACTCATTGATGGTGATGTGTGTCAGGGCTCTTTATATCACTGTAAGCAATTGCAGACACCTGTGCTAATTAGTTTGGCAGGTGTGTCCAATGAAAGGCAAGACTACTTAAGAAGGCTCTCTCACATTATTAAGCAGCCTACATTTTCTGCCAAAATGGGAAAGAAAAAGGATGTGTCGGCTGCTGAGAAGCAACAAATTGTGGAGTGTTTAGGTCAAGGCATGACTACAATCAACATTGTGCGATGATCAGGATGAAGTGTCTTGGCAATCAAGAAGTATGTAGCTGATTCACAGTACACACGTGTGCGAGCTGATAAGGGCAAATTGAGGACTCTTTCCTACAGGCAATTACGTCAGGTTGAAAGAGCAGCGGCAAAAAAGCCTTGTCATAGCAGCAGACAAGTTTTTGAAGCTGCTTGTGCCTCCAACGTCCCCCGAACAACAAGATGCAGGGTCCTTCAGAGGTTTGCAGCTGTGCATACGCCATCCTGTCGACCTCCTCTATCCACTTCACACAAGCAGTAACGGCTCCAGTGGGCCAAACATTACATGAAGACTGATTTCAAAACTGTTTTGTTCACGGATGAGTGCCGTGCAGCGCTCGATGGTCCAGATGGATGGAGTGGAGGATGGCTGGTTGATGGACACCCCACGCAAACACGGCTACAGCGCCAACAAGGAGGAGGTGGAGTAATGTTTTGGGCTGGAATCATGGGGAGAGAGATTGTCGGCCCCTTTAGGATCCCTGAAGGCGCTAAAGATGAACTCCATAATGTATGTGGATTTTCTCAAACAGCACTTCCTGCCATGGTTCAAGAAGAAGAACCGTGTATTTCACAGCAAGATCATTTTTCTGCATGATAATGCACCATCTCATGCTGCACATAAAACATCTGCATCTCTGGCTGATATGGGCATAAAAGGGGACAAACTTATGGTGTGACCCCCATGCTCCCCTGACCTCTACCCCATTCAGAACCTTTGGAGCATCATTAAAAGGAGTGTCTATGATGGCGGGAGGCAGTTCACATCTAAGCAACAGCTCTGGGAGGGTATTCTGTCCTCATGCAAAACAATTGAAGCAGAAACCATCCAAAACCTGACAAATTCAATGGACGAGAGAGTTCAGAAGCTCCTTTCGAACAAGGGGTCCTATGTGAAAATGTAACATCACCTAGAATAAAGTTTTGAGTTGAAAACTGTTTGATTTCAGTTTCTAACAACCTGCTAATGCTTATAATTTCAAAAATGACCATTTTTTTGGTCTTTATTAAAATGAAAAGGTTGATCGAAAAGTTTGGGGGATCTAAGAGTGTGGCAACCCAGTAGTCATGATTACTTTGAATTCTGACAATATGAGGGTCATGCTGCAGGTAGTGCAGCAAGAAGGCACTTATGTGTCTTGCGCATCTCGGAGCCCCAAAATTATTTTCTGGGCTAGATGCAGCTAAAAATTATTTTTAATTTTAAATCTGGTGGAGCTTATTATAGATGGCCTAATAGGATCAGTGCTGCACACTGCTACAAAGCCCAAATTATTTTCCAGTCAAGATACAGATAAACATGATTAGTAATTTGAAAGCTTAAAACGTTTGGTAGGGTGATTTTAACCAATCATCAAGCTTTTACTCTCCCCAGGATGACACAGGGGTAGAAAAGTCGTTTCGGATCCATGATTTGTTCATCTTTATGAACGTGAGTCTGTCTACATTATCAGTGGAGAGCCGCGTGCGCTTATCTGTCAGCACACCACCAGCAGCGCTGAACACACGTTCAGACAGAACGCTGGCTGCGGGGCATGACAAGATCTCCAAGGCGTAAGTGGCTAGCTCCGGCCATTTATCCAGATTGGAAGCCCAAAAAGAGCAAGGGTCCAGTGACACAGTCGTGGCTTCAATGTTTACTTGGAGATACTCCTGTACCATCGTCTCTAGGCGTTGACTATGTGTCAGACTTCTTGTCTCCTGTGGCCTTGCAAAGGATGGGCTAAAAAAGTGGTGAAATGATTCCGCAAAATTGATGTTAACAGCAGATACTGTGGTTCTGTTACGGTTTGAGTGCTGAACACTTGACGGTCCCACGGTTGGCAAGTTGGAACTGTGAGATTCACTACGTGCACCACTGGTATTTTGTGGAAAAGCACATGTAAGATTCTGCAACAGTCTCTGCTGATACTCCTGCATGCGTGCATCCCTTTCTATGGCAGGAATAATTTCTGCAAATTTACTTTTGTACCGGGGATCTAACAGTGTGGCAACCCAGTAGTCAGGATTATTTCTAATTCTCACAATTCGAGGGTCATGTTGCAGGTAGTGCAGCAAGAAGGCACTCATGTGTGTTGCGCATCCAGGAGCACCAAGTCCCTGTTGTGTTGGTGGCGAGGTAACAATCATGCTTCCTTCCTCTGTCCTCTCCCCCCAACCTCGCACAACAGAAATGTGATCAAGGTCTCCCTCATCTGATGAGTCTTCCATCAGTTCGTCCTCCACTTCTTCCTGGGCTCCTGCACCTTCCTCACTAGTTTGGCTGCTACCATGCGCCCTGGTAAAACCATCTCCCCCACCCTCACATGCCTGCCGCCTTGGTGCTGCCGACCTTCTGGACCTTGCAGATGTTAGCCCTTCCGCATACAACTCCTCCTCCTCTACTTCCTCCACCTCCTCTTGTGCCACCATCTGACTCCGAATTCTGTTTAACATGTGCTCCAGCATGTAAATCACCGGAATAGTCATGCTGATAATGGCATCGTCAGCACTAAACATCTTCGTCGCCATTTCAAAACTGTGCAGAAGGGTGCATAGGTCCCTGATCTGAGACCACTCCTCCAGCGTGATTTGCCCCACCTCTGAATCTCGTTGGCCCAGGCTATACGTCAGAACGTATTGCACCAGGGCTTGTCGGTGCTGCCACAGTCGCTGCAACATGTGCAGAGTTGAATTCCACCGGGTAGGCACATCGCATTTTAGCCAGTGAAGTGGCAGGCCCAACGACTTCTGTAGAGATGTAAGTCGCTGAGCTGCGGGATGCGAACGGCGGAAGTGAGCACACAGCGACCGTGCCCTCTGCAGAAGGCCATCTAGTCTGGGATAGTGGGCTAAAAATTGCTGGACAACCAGGTTCAACACGTGAGCCATACAAGGCACGTGTGTGACATTGCCCCGGCGAAGGGCCGCACCCAGGTTTGCAGCATTGTCGCACACGGCCTTCCCTGGTTTCAGGTCCAGTGGAGACAACCATTCATGAAATTGGTTCTCCAGAGCTGACCACAACTCCTCAGCTGTGTGACTCACATTTCCCAGACATTTCAATGTAAAAACCGCCTGATGACGTTGAGCCCTACTGCCAGCATAGTAAGGAGGTGTGCAGGATCCCTTCTGCGCAGTTAGAAAGCTTGTGGCATGACCAGACAGGCTTTGGGTGCAGGTGGAAGACCGAGAGGAGGTTGAGGAGGCAGAAGCAGTGGAGGATAAATGACATAAAGAGGATTGACGCACAACTCGTGGGGACGGCAAGACTTGGACAGCAGCCCCTTGTCCTGCTGTCACCATAGTTACCCAGTGCCCAGTCAGCGACATGTAACGCCCCTGTCCATGCCTACTCGTCCAAGTGTCTGTGGTGAAATGCACCCTGTCACACACAGAGTTTCTCAAAGAAGCGGTGATGTTGTGTGCGACATGCTGGTGGAGCGCAGGCACACCTTTCTTTGAGAAGTAGTGCCGACTGGGCATCTGGTACTGGGGCACTGCGACGGACATAAGGTCTCGAAAATCCTCTGTGTCCACCAGGCGGAAAGGCAGCATTTCTGTAGCCAAGAGCTTGCAGATGGTGAAATTCAACCTCTTAGCTTTCTCATGGCTAGGAGGAAATGGTCTTTTACTTGTCCACATCTGAGGGACCGAGGGCTGGCTATTGTGCTTAGACGGGGTTGATAAGGGTGTCCCCGGCAAACTGCCGGTCTGTGAGGAAGATGCAGGCGGACATGTTAGGTTGCCTTGATCCAAAGGTGATGCTATCGATGTCGGACAGCGCTCAACACCAGCTGGTGTTACCACCTCCAAAGAAAATGATGACCTGCCAATCACGCTGGCTGTTGCGGGTAAAGAGGTGGCAGGTCTGCGCCCCAAAACAGGTGTGACTGCTGTCCCCCCAGTCACAGAGGATGAAGAGGCCGCGGATGCACAAGATATGGCAGACGGTGGTTGGCCCGGCCGGCTAGGCCGCATTGTAGCACACTGAGCTTCCCACTGCAACTTATGCTTCATGTCCATGTGCCGGTTCATGCATGAAGTACTCAAACTATGTATTTTTTGGCCTCTACTTAGCTTTTGCTGACAAATGTTACAGATAACACGAGTTGGGTCATCTTTATCGATCTGAAAAAATGCCCAGGCTATGCAAGGCTTAGCACCCATGCGACCTGAAGAGCCACCACGACTTGTGGTGAGAGGCAGAGTTGTGTTTGAGGATGCAGTTGTTGACGTGCTTCCAGTACTACGTCTCTGTCCAGGAAGGCGCAACCTGACCTCGTCGTCACTAGCATCTTCCTCCACCTCCTCTGCTGACCTCATCTCTTGGCTGACTGTGGGTTGACAGTAAGTGGGATCTCCGACCTCATCATCAGCACCCTGTGCGTTATCACACCCGTCGTCCTCAGAGCCAACCTGTTCCTGCCCTGACAAAAAACTAAAGTTGTCGCTCCAATCAGGTATTGGAGTCTTATCATCGTCTTCCTCATTGTCTCCACCAACAGGAGTTACAGTTTGGGAATGAGGGTCTACATTATGGTCAGAACCTTCTGCGTCTGGTCCTGGATCCGACTCATAAAGATTCTGGGCATCAGTGCAGATCATTTCCTCGTCTGGATTCACAGAAGCGCTGGAGTCGACCTCTGATTCCCAGGCTATAGTATGAGTAAACAGCTCTGCAGACTCAACCATCTGTTCTACCTCATACTCAGACGGGCAGCTGGAGATTTGGGAGCTGTGAGGAAGCAAGTGCGATTTGGGTGACACCTTTGAGGACTGGAGTATTTGTGATGTTGAAGTTGATGTGGAGGAGAGCCCACTTAAAGGAGCACTTGATATCCGTTGAAGCACCTGCTGTTTTTGTGCCTCATCTGGAATTTGTAGCGATTGGCGTGGCCGTAAGAAAGGGATCTTATCACATTGTCCGCTAAAAGAAGTAGACATTTTAGTTTGGCTGGAAGATGGTCTTTCTTCTGCAGATGTTACTGTTGCTTTAACACCTACCCCACGGACACAACCTTTTTTCCCCTTCCCAACACGCCTATTCCCCTTTCCACCAGCAGCAGGCCTTTTTCCACTCATTTTGGTGGTTAACTAATTCACAACTCTGGAGTTGTTTGCACAAAAAAACAATGGATGGTAACCGAGCAGAGCTGAGTGGCCAAACTGTGGTATTAGGCCAAAACTATTGGCTGGGTTAGATGCAGAAAAAAATTATTTTGAATTTGCAACCTGATGGAGGTCAGTATAGATGGACTAATAGAGAAAGTCCGACACACTACTAGAAGGCCAAATATTTTTTCAGAGGTAGATGCAGAAAAAAATATATTCAGTTTGCAACCTGATGGAGGTCAGTATAGATGGATTAATAGAACAAGACCCACACACAGCTAGAAGCCCAATATTTTTTCAGAGGTAGATGCAGAAAAAACTATATTCAGTTTGCAACCTGATGGAGGTCAGTATAGATGGACTAATAGAACAAGTCCCACACACTGCTAGAAGCCCAAATATTTTTTCAGAGGTACTGTAGATGGAGATAAAAATTAGTTTTAATTTGCAACCTGATGGAGGTCAGTATAGATGGACTAATAGAGAAAGTCCGACACACTACTAGAAGGCCAAATATTTTTTCAGAGGTAGATGCAGAAAAAAATATATTCAGTTTGCAACCTGATGGAGGTCAGTATAGATGGATTAATAGAACAAGACCCACACACAGCTAGAAGCCCAATATTTTTTCAGAGGTAGATGCAGAAAAAAATATATTCAGTTTGCAACCTGATGGAGGTCAGTATAGATGGACTAATAGAACAAGTCCCACACACTGCTAGAAGCCCAAATATTTTTTCATAGGTACTGTAGATGCAGATAAAAATTAGTTTTAATTTGCAACCTGATGGAGGTCAGTATAGATGGACTAATAGAGTAAGTCCGACACACTACTAGAAGGCCAAATATTTTTTCAGAGGTAGATGCAGAAAAAAATATATTCAGTTTGCAACCTGATGGAGGTCAGTATAGATGGACTAATACAACAAGTCCCGCACACAGCTAGAAGCCCAAATATTTTTTCAGAGGTACTGTAGATGCAGATAAAAATTATTTTTAATTAGCAACCTGATGGAGGTCAGTATAGATGGACTAATAGAGAAAGTCCGACACACTACTAGAAGGCCAAATATTTTTTCAGAGGTAGATGCAGAAAAAAATATATTCAGTTTGCAACCTGATAGAGGTCAGTATAGATGGATTAATAGAACAAGACCCACACACAGCTAGAAGCCCAATATTTTTTCAGAGGTAGATGCAGAAAAAACTATATTCAGTTTGCAACCTGATGGAGGTCAGTATAGATGGACTAATAGAACAAGTCCCACACACTGCTAGAAGCCCAAATATTTTTTCAGAGGTACTGTAGATGGAGATAAAAATTAGTTTTAATTTGCAACCTGATGGAGGTCAGTATAGATGGACTAATAGAGAAAGTCCGACACACTACTAGAAGGCCAAATATTTTTTCAGAGGTAGATGCAGAAAAAAATATATTCAGTTTGCAACCTGATGGAGGTCAGTATAGATGGATTAATAGAACAAGACCCACACACAGCTAGAAGCCCAATATTTTTTCAGAGGTAGATGCAGAAAAAAATATATTCAGTTTGCAACCTGATGGAGGTCAGTATAGATGGACTAATAGAACAAGTCCCACACACTGCTAGAAGCCCAAATATTTTTTCAGAGGTACTGTAGATGCAGATAAAAATTAGTTTTAATTTGCAACCTGATGGAGGTCAGTATAGATGGACTAATAGAGAAAGTCCGACACACTACTAGAAGGCCAAATATTTTTTCAGAGGTAGATGCAGAAAAAAATATATTCAGTTTGCAACCTGATGGAGGTCAGTATAGATGGACTAATACAACAAGTCCCGCACACAGCTAGAAGCCCAAATATTTTTTCAGAGGTACTGTAGATGCAGATAAAAATTATTTTTAATTTGCAACCTGATGGAGGTCAGTATAGATGGACTAATAGAGAAAGTCCGACACACTACTAGAAGGCCAAATATTTTTTCAGAGGTAGATGCAGAAAAAAATATATTCAGTTTGCAACCTGATGGAGGTCAGTATAGATGGACTAACACAACAAGTCCCACACACAGCTAGAAGCCCAAATATTTTTTCAGAGGTACTGTAGATGCAGATAAAAATTAGTTTTAATTTGCAACCTGATGGAGGTCAGTATAGATGGACTAATAGAGAAAGTCCGACACACTACTAGAAGGCCAAATATTTTTTCAGAGCTAGATGCAGAAAAAAATTATATTCAGTTTGCAACCTGATGGAGGTCAGTATAGATGGATTAATAGAACAAGACCCACACACAGCTAGAAGCCCAATATTTTTTCAGAGGTAGATGCAGAAAAAAATATATTCAGTTTGCAACCTGATGGAGGTCAGTATAGATGGACTAATAGAACAAGTCCCACACACTGCTAGAAGCCCAAATATTTTTTCAGAGGTACTGTAGATGCAGATAAAAATTATTTTTAATTTGCAACCTGATGGAGGTCAGTATAGATGGACTAATAGAGAAAGTCCGACACACTACTAGAAGGCCAAATATTTTTTCAGAGGTAGATGCAGAAAAAAATATATTCAGTTTGCAACCTGATGGAGGTCAGTATAGATGGACTAACACAACAAGTCCCACACACAGCTAGAAGCCCAAATATTTTTTCAGAGGTACTGTAGATGCAGATAAAAATTAGTTTTAATTTGCAACCTGATGGAGGTCAGTATAGATGGACTAATAGAGAAAGTCCGACACACTACTAGAAGGCCAAATATTTTTTCAGAGGTAGATGCAGAAAAAAATATATTCAGTTTGCAACCTGATGGAGGTCAGTATAGATGGACTAATAGAACAAGTCCCACACACTGCTAGAAGCCCAAATATTTTTTCAGAGGTACTGTAGATGCAGATAAAAATTAGTTTTAATTTGCAACCTGTTGGAGGTCAGTATAGATGGACTAATAGAATGATGCTATGCCCAAAAGATTTTACTTCACTAGGTGCAGTAAAAAAATTGGTATTCTATACACAGGTGGTATATCTTGCAACACAGATAGGCTACTCCACTGACTAACACACTCTGCAATAGGCCAAAAAGGATTAGCTTTGCTAGATTCAGCCAAATGCTGTGAAAAAAACCTGCACAGCACTGGCACAGACCTGCCTGGCAAAAACTGATAGGAACTCATGTAACCTAGTCCTGAAAAGGACTGCAATTACAATTAGTCTTTACTCCCACAACCGATCTATTTAAGAGCACAGACCTCCCTGATAAAAGTCGTAGGAAATGCTGTAACCTAGTCCTTAAAAGGACTGCAATCACAATTATTCCCTACTCCCAAGCTATCTGTATATTTGTGCGAAAATTGGCTTGAAATTAACAAGGTATAGCGCACACAGCAACAGCGGTGCCGTCTAACACGCAGCTGCAGCAGTGAGAAAATGGTGGCGACGGGGAAAATGGCTTGGTCTTATAGGGCAAGGACATGTGACATACACTGCCAATGACACATGCCCTTGCTTGTGTGAAAAAAAGCACTTCGCTCCGTGTGTGCGCTGCTGATAGGCTGACAGATTGCACCTCCCCACTGTAAATGCGGGAAAGAGAAAAAAAAATGGAGATCTTCATTGTTCCTGCAGAGATCCATCCCCTGCCCCTCCCCCCACCCCGCTGTACACTCAAACTGCGTATTAACATTAATTTTCATCATTACTGAGAAAAAATCCAGTTATGATTTTGGTGCACGAACAGTTATCGAACATAACCTCGAACAGCCGAATTTTTCTCAAATTGTTCGTGTTCGCCGAACGGCTCGAACACCGCCCAAAACAGCTCGAATTTGAGATTGGCGAACAGTTCGAGTAGAACAACGCTCATCTCTAGTGATGAGCGAACGTGCTCGCCACTACTCGGTACTCGCCCGAGCATCATGGTGCTCGACAAGCTCGGTAAGTATTTCCGGGTTGCTCGGGCGGGAACTTGGGTCCCCTCCCTGCATGTTTGGTGCTCTTTAGAGAGCCAATGAAAATGCAGGGATTGTGTGCCATGCACTGTAATGCCGTAGCCATGTTGGTTGTGGGCATTACAGTGATTGGCTGGCCGCACAGCGTCATCAGGTCTATATCAGACCTGGCGCCGCTATGCTCGTCACAGTCACTCCGGATCAGACAGTGTAGGGAGAGCTGCTGCTGTGTCAGGGAGAGATTTGCTTGTGTATTAGGTAGTGTAGGGAGAAAAACCGTACATTACACATATCCATCTTAACAAACAGTCATTTTGAGGACTAACTAATCCATCTGCAGAGATATCAGGCAGGCAGTGTATATAGGCAGGCAGGCAGTGTATATAGCAGAATGCAGTGCACATAGCACTCCAGTCAAGTTCTGTCAGCTGCTGCTGTTAGATATTTCTGGAAATAGGCCCTGGTCTCAGGGGCCAGGAATAATTTTTTTGCATCTTAATCCTCATTATTTGCTTAAAAACCAATCCAGAGAACACCGTTTTTCTGCGCCATTTGCTTGTTGGCACTGCAGAATACAGCCAGGTCCTTTCCATATTACAGCGCTAAAAATCCATCTATTTAAAATTGTTTTCTCCGTCACATGGATCACATATACGTTTTCAGAAAATACTGCCATTTCTGGCCTCCATTGAATTTTTTTTTTAGTCTGTCAGCAAAGTTTTTGACACTGGTTTGCTGTTCAAGACAATTACCTACAGGCCAGGTATTTAAAACTCTGTTTTCTCCATCACACGGATCAAATATAAATTCGCTCCAAACTCAGTCATTTGTAGTGAGAGTGGAAGATACTGTCCTCCATTTAAAATGGGCAAGGCACGTGGCAAGGCACGTGGAATTGGACGTGATGGTAATGGTGCATGCAGAGGCCGAGGACAAGGCCGTGGGCAAGCCGAAATTGTGCCACAACAAACACCCACATCTTCTCGCCTGACCTTCCAGTCCCAATTTCTAGGGAAACGCAGCACACCTCTATTGAACCCAGAGCAGTGTCAAAAGGTTGTTGGTTGGATAGCGGATAATGTTTCCAGTCACTTAGCCACCACCACCACCCTGTCTTCCACACGGTAAAGTCTCAGTAGCTGTGAGTCTGGACCGCATATTCCTCACCCTGATCCTCCTTCCTCCCACCATGCCGAGTACCCAGAGACAACTGATCGCACACTTGGACACAGGGCCGGCTCCAGGATTTCGTGGGCCCTGGGCAACAGAGTCTCAGTGGGCCCCTTTAACAAATACCATGATTCATGATGCACAGATACCGCAGACAAATTATATATATATATATATATATATATATATACATATATATATATATATATATATGTGTATATCAATGCCAAAGATTCCACTTCTTATATTACATGAGTGATATCTAAATTCTACAGTAGCTCAGAAACCGGCGAATCCACGGAACGCACAATGCAGAACGGGAAGTATAGTCCACCATACAGTATTACGGGCGCCACTAAGTCCTCCATACAGTATAATGGCCCCACATAGTCCTCCATACAGTATAATAGGCCCCACATAGTCCTCCATACAGTGTAATAGGCCCCACATAGTCCTCCATACAGTATAATGAGCCCCACATAGTCCTCCATACAGTATAATGGGCCCCACATAGTCCTCCATACAGTATAATGGGCCCCACATAGTCCTCCAAACAGAATAATGGGCCCCACATAGTCCTCCATACAGAATAATGGGCCCCACATAGTCCTCCATACAGAATAATGAACCCCACATAGTCTTCCATACAGAATAATGGGCCCCACATAGTCCTCCATTCAGAATAATGAGCCCCACATAGTCCTCCATACACTATAATGGGCCCCACATAGTCCTCCATACACTATAATGGGCCCCACATAGTCCTCCATGCACTATAATGGGCCCCACATAGTCCTCCATTCTCTATAATGGGCCCGACATAGTCCTCCATACACTATAATGGGTCCCACATAGTCCTCCATACACTATAATGAGCCCCACATAGTCCTAACAGGAGCCATGGCAGTAACTCACCCAGTGACCCGACATAGTGGAGAGATGGGCACAAGGTGGTCAGACAGTGCCAGGAGAAAGGGTCACATACCATTACAGTATAACCCTCATATAGCGGAGAAGACTGTCACCATCATCCCTGCCCCTGCCTGCCACTTCCTTCTCTGCCATTCCACACAGACAGACAGGTCAGGCCAGGATTTCCTGTAGGATGCTGCAGACAGACTGCAGACAGTGCTGTGCTGACTATATACACTGTGTGCCGAATTATTAGGCAAGTTGTATTTTAGAGGATTATTTTTATTATTGATCAACAACTATGTTCTCAATCAACCCAAAAGACTCATAAATATCCAAGCTTAATATTTTTGGAAGTTGGAGTGTTTTTTTTTTAGATTTGGCTATCTTAGGAGGATATCTGTTTGTGCAGGTAGGTATTACTGTGCAGAATTATTAGGCAACTTAATAAAAACCAAATATAATCCCACCTCACTTGTTTATTTTCACCAGGAAAACCAATATCAGTGCACAAAATTTCGAAATAACATTTCTGACATGCAAAAACAAAAACCAAAAAAATTAGTGATCAATATAGCCACCTTTCTTTATGATGACACTCAACAGCCTTCCATCCATAGATTCTGTCAGTTGCTTGATCTGTTGTCGATCAACATTGCGTGCAGCAGCCACCACAGCCTCCCAGACACTGTGCCAAGAGGTGTACTGTTTTCCCTCCCTGTAGATCTCACATTTTATGATGGACCACAGGTTCTCTATGGGGTTCAGATCAGGTGAACCAGGGGGCCCTGTCATTATTTTTTCTTTTTTTAGATCTTTACTGGCCAGCCACGCCGTGGAGTAGTTGGATGCATGTGATGGAGCATTGTCCTGCATGAAAATCATGTTTTTCTTGAACGATACCGACTTTTTCCTGTACCACTGCTTGAAGAAGTTGTCTTCCAGAAACTGGCAGTAGGTCTGGGAGTTGAGCTTCACTCCATCTTCAACCCGAAAAGGTCCCACAAGTTCATCTTTGATGATTCCAGCCCATACCAGTACCCCACCTACACCTTGATGGCGTCTGAGTCGGAGTGGAGCTCTCTGCCCTTTACTGATCCAGCCTCTGGCAAATCAAGAGTAACTCTCATTTCATCAGTCCATAAAACCTTTGAAAGATCAGTCTTAAGATATTTCTTGGCCCATTCTTGACATTTTATCTTATGTTTCTTGTTCAAAAGTGGTCGTTTTTCAGCCTTCCTTACCGTGGCCATGTCCCTGAGTATCGCACACCTAGTGCTTTTTGATACTCCAGTAACGTTGCAGCTCTGAAATATGGCAAAACTGGTGGGGAATGGCATCTTGGCAGCTTCACGCTTGATTTTCCTCAATTCATGGGCAGTTATTTTGCGCCTTTTTTGGCCAACACGCCTCTTGCGACCCTGTTGGCTATTTGCCATGAAACGCTTGATTGTTCGGTGATCACGCTTCAAAAGTTTGGAAATTTCAAGACTGCTGCATCCCTCTACAAGACATTTCACAATTTTGGACTTTTCAGAGCCCGTCAAATCTCTCTTCTGACCCATTTTGCCAAAGGAAAGGAAGTTGCCTAATAATTAAGTACACCTCATATAGGGTGTTGATGTCATTAGTCAACACCCCTCCTCATTACAGAGATGCACATCACCCGATTTACTCAATTGGTAGTTGGCTCTCCAGCCTATGCAGCTTGGAGTAGGACAACATGTATAAAACATATCATGTAATCAAAATACTCATTTGCCTAATAATTCGGCACACAGTGTATAATATATATATATGTCTTTCTATATATATATAGGTACTGTACATGATGATGCATGTGATTGTCACTGTATCTATATATAGAAAGACATTACATAAGAAATGCAGTGTCTGTCAGTCAGATAAAGTTACCGGCGGTCCGTGTTTGCTGGCTGTGGCTGGTGCTTGAATACTCAGGAGCTCGAGCTCGGAGGAGGGACCCAGGCTGAAGGCAGTGCATGCGCTGTAGACAGGTGAAAATAGATGGTGCCATCATCTGACTGGATGTGTGCACTGCCGGCGCACGTGCTCTGCGGCACCAGGAGGCTAAGGATGCATCTGCGGCTCTGCCGGCCGGCGGTAACCCAGGACGCGGCGGGAGCTCTCACATAGCAACCAAGGTGAGTGCGGGCACCCCGCTGTCCAGAAGAGGATCTGCCGGCCGGCGGTAACCCGGGACGCCGCGGGCAGCACCAGCGCTCACATAGCAGCCAATCAAGATGAGTGGGCCCCCCTGCTGTCCAGAGCCCCGTCACTTGCCCGGGTGCGCCTGGTGCTGACGCCGGCCCTGCTTGGACACTCTGAAGAGCTGTTCACTTTTCCATATATAGATTCGGGCCTCTCGCCCGGTCCACTTGAAGCGGGGAAAGAGGAGATCGCGAGTAGCGATGCCCAAATATTTGAGCAGCCATGGTCACACGAAGACGACGGTGGGAAAGTGTCACAAGAGGTGGACGATGATGAGACACAATTGCCAGAAAGTCAGGAGGAGGACCAGGGTGCGGAAGTGGAAGACAAGGTGGTGGATAATATAGTAACTGACCCAACCTGGCAGGAGGACATGCAGAGGGAGGACAGCAGCACACAGGTGGAGGGAGGTGGAGCACCCCAACAGGCAGGAAGAATCAGTGTGGTGGCCACAGACAGAAGGCAGGCAAATGTTCCCCGTAACACCAACACAAAGGAAGTTGCCAGTACAACTGTTAGGTCTTCCCGAGTCTGGTTGTTTTTTAAAGACTCTGCCGATAACCCCAAAAAGGCGATTTGCAACATCTGCCAGGCCAGTGAGTCACCCTGGCCTGGATGCCACAAATATAATAAAGCTGTGTCTGAGAGCAAGGGAGAGGTTCTCTGGTCAGGGGAACATTAGCATGCAATACCTCCTGTCACAGGCCAGTAGGGGGAGCAGGCTGCCCCTATAAAAGCTGGAACTGGGGGCAAGGTTAGGGAGAACTGGACGACCTGTCTCAGCACTGAGAAGTGTCCCAGAGCAGAGAGGGACAGTTGTATTGCACCCTAAGAGGAAGTGTGGCAGTAGAAGAGCCACAAGCCAGAGACAAGAGGCGAAGTGAGCCTGTCTTGGCAGACAAAGAACTCCATTTTACCTGACTTTGGTGTCTGAGGCTGTGAGGATTCCACGTCCTGCAGCAGATAGCCAGTCCGCAGGGGGCTGTACATTCCTTGGCCTAAGAAGCCCGGAGGCTCTGCCACAACAGAAGGGACCAGCAGAGCCGTACCAGGCCGGGAGTAGAAAGGGACCCACGTAGCATGCCATACAGGCGAGAATACACGGTGAGCTCGGGACCGTGGGCTGTTACCCTATCAGGAGGAGATAGCCAGAAGGAGCGCAGAGAGCACGGTAGGCCTACAGCCTCACCCTGACCAGGGCCAATTTCTCAATTGCTCTCAGACATCCAGGTCCCCTCCAAGCCGGGACTGTTTGTGGGTCAGTTCACCTGTTCTAGTAAAGACCCTGGACTG
The DNA here is from genome assembly GCF_046119375.1 of Phyllobates terribilis. Classification (NCBI taxonomy): domain Eukaryota; kingdom Metazoa; phylum Chordata; class Amphibia; order Anura; family Dendrobatidae; genus Phyllobates; species Phyllobates terribilis. Next base: position 52,638,599 of record NW_027362773.1, read on the forward strand.
CAACCTGTTGTCTGCGTGCTCCTTGCTCCTCCAGCACTAACAGTACTGGGACTCCCTACACCATCACCCCCATCTTCCATTATACTGCCCTGGGGCCGCACTCTTCCCGTGGGGAGTCACACTATCCCAGCTGCATACATCATCAGCCCCAGCGGTCTGCCTTGCAGCGGCGGTTCCTAATAACCGCAATCCACGGGTGGCGTAGTGGGACATCACTTAAAACTTATAAAGGGACTACCACTGGTCTGACCACCCTGAGCCACGGAACCGGGTAGCCACTACTCCCCCCGTCATTCCCCTATTGCTCGGATCCGAGTGCCCCACGGCCCAGGAGGCGAGTCACCAGCATCAGCAGGGGTGGCAAAACGACCAGCCTGACCACCACCAGCATGATCAGGCACATGGCAGCAAAGCACCCGACTTTGTGGGCCGAACCCCAGGGTCCAGGAACAGTGTCTTCGGGTGGCACCATTGCTTCTTCCGCTGTTGTGCATGCAAGCCAATCCCCTGTCCATGGTGCATGCGAAGATGCCTCCTGCCCTGCACCTGTCGTTGCACACTCTCAAGTAGCAAGCATCAGGAAGCACGTCCATGTCCTTGTCCCAGCACAGCGTTCAGTTGTCCATACCCCAGTCCTTGGAACGCAAGCGCAAATATGCAGTCAACGCCAAACTACTACATTCTCACATTTCACGACTGCTTGCGCTCGAAATGTTGCCTTTTAGGCTCGTGGAGACGGAAGCATTCCGCAACCTAATGGCGGCGGCCATCCCTCGGTACTTGGTCCCCAGCCGCCACTATTTCTCCCGTTGTGCCGTCCCCGCATTACACAAGCAAGTGTCCCAAAACATTAGCCGTGCTCTCAACAACGCAGTTACCGGTAAAGTCCTCTTAACCACGAACACGTGGACAAGTGCTTGTGGGCAGGGACGGTACATCTCGCTGACGGCACACTGGGTTAACATAGTGGAAGCCAGGACCCAGTTGGATCTTAGGATGGAACACGTCCTCCCAACGCCAAGGATTGCAGGCCCTAGGTAAATCAGGGTTGCCCCCATGATCTACAGCTCCTGCACCTCATCCTTCCCAGCCTCATCCTCCTCTTCAGTGTCCATCTCCGAAATGACCACATCAATCACAAGCTGGAAGCACTGCAGCACTGCCTCGGCCAAGCAGCAACAGGCTGTGCTGAAGCTAAAATACTTAGGTGAAAACCACACAATGCTGAAGAGTTGTGGACAGCTCTGAAAGAGCAGGCAGATCTGTGGCTCACACCGCTGAACCTACAGCCAGGCATGGTCATGTGTGACAATGGCCGGAACCTGGTGGTGGCTCTGAGGCGAGGCGAGCTCACACACGTACCATGCCTGACCCATGTGCTTAATCTCATGGTTCAGCAGTTTCTCAAATCCTACCTGGAGTTGCCGGATCTGATTGTTAAAGTACGCCACCTGTTTGACCATTTTAGATAGTTAGCTACATCTTTCACCGCCCTTGCAGTGTTTCAGCAGCGTTTGGAGCTTCCGGCTCACAGACTGGTGTGTGATGTCCCAACGTGTTGGAACTCTACACTGCAGATGTTGGGAAGGATATGTGAGCATAAGAGGGCAGTTGTTGAGTACCAGCATCTACAAGGCCATCGGTATTCAGTTCAGACTCCACACATAAGACCTCAGGAGTGGACATGGATGTCAGACATATGTACCATCCTCCAAAACTTTGAGGACTCCACCAAGAAGGTGAGCGGCGGTGATGCAATAATTAGCGTCACCACCCCGCTTCTCTGTCTTCTGGAACGCTCTATGCTCACAATCAAAGAGGATGCATTGCAGGTGGAGCACGATGAGATGGAGCAAGGAACCATACAGGCTGATTACACACAGCGAAGCCTCATCTCATCCCAATGTGGATTGGGTGACAATGAGAAAGAGGAGGAGGAGGAAGGACAGGAGCTAGTTTCATGCACTATAGAAGGTACTACCTGCACAGCTGTCATACCGTCTGTTCAGCGTGGATCGCCAGAGGACAGGGAGGAGGAGGAGGAGAGCATGGTCAGTCATCCTATTGGTGAGGACACGGAAGTCTTGCCTGTTAGTAGTCTGGCACGCACGGCTAATTTTATGTTACGCTGCCTTTCCCATGACCCTCACGTTTTCAAAATTTTGGGTGACAGTCATTACTGGCTGGTGACACTTCTAGACCCACGCTACAAGGAGAACTTTATATCTCTAATTCCTGAGGCGGACAGGTCTTCAAAAATGGGGCTGTACCAGAAGGCCCTTGTTGACGAGCTATTAAAAAATTCCCGTCTGAAAACGCTATCGGCAGAGGGCACACTTCGTTGGACAACCAAGGAGCACAGGTGAGAGAGACATAACTTCAATCCAGCAGAGGCAGGGGAACACTGTCAAAGTTCTGGGAGAGTTTTCTCAGACCCTCCCATGGACAGGCCCTGAGGCGCGGGGTACTCTCACAAGGAGTGCAAAGTTTGGGAAGATGCTGAGGGAGTACCTTGCCAACCGTACCAACGTCCTCCGTGATTCCGCTGTGCCTTAAAATTATTGGGTATCCAAGCTGGATACGTGGAATGAACTGGCTCTCTATGCTTGGAGGTCCTGGCCTGCCCTGCCGCCAGCGTTTTATGAGAGCAAGTTTTTAGTGCCGCTGGTGGAATTATAACTGATAAGCGCATCCACCTGTCAACTGAAAATGCTGACTGGCTGACTCTTATAAAAATGAACAAGGGCTGGATTGGGCCAGACTTCTCAACACCACCGAATGATAGCAGTGTAACATAAACTCCAATCCAGTGTCTTTTCTTGGGAGGTGTATTCCCATGTACCTTTTCACACCCACACATGGGTATACACTTCCTGATTTTGGCTATTTGCTCTTGTCCTCCTCCTTCTCCTCATCCTCCACCACCATATCACCAGGGTGACCGTGGTCCGTGAGGCAACACCCATATAATTTTTGTAAAGGGTGTTTATGATGCCCATAAAAAAATTTTTTTTTATAGAGTATGTTCATGTATACCCCCCAGGGGTTATGCATGGGCATTACAAGTATAGGAGGCCCACTCCTTTCTAATGGGAACATTTTTTTATGAGGCCCTCCTCCACATCTCTTCCAAGGGGCATTGAAGTGCCTCCAAATTTTTGGCAGCCCTTTCATTCACTGCATAGGCCAACACTATGGGAGACTCTCTCCTTTCTAATTGGAATTTGTCGTTACTGTGGCCCTGCTCTGTGTGTCTTTAAATTCTTAGTGGGGTTTTTCCTAAAATTGGTCAGCCGTTGGACTCACTGCATACCCTATAACTGTATAGCAAACGCTCTCCTTTCTAATGGGAACATGTCGTACTTGTTACTTTGGCCCTGCTCCATGTGTCTTTAAATCCTTAGTGGGGTTTTTCCTAAAATTGTCAGACGTTGGACTCACTGCGTACCCTATAACTGTATAGGAGACCCTCTCCTTTCTAATGGGAACATGTCGTACCTTGTTACTGTGGTCCTGCTCTGTGTGTCTTTAAATTTTTAGTGGGGTTTTTCCTAAAATTGTCAGCCGTTGGACTCACTGCATACCCTATAACTGTATAGCAGACTTACTCCTTTCTAATGGGAACATGTCATACTTGTTACTGTGGCCCTGCTCCATGTGTCTTTAAATTCTTAGTGGGGTTTTTCCTAAAATTGGTCAGCCGTTGGACTCACTGCATACCCTATAACTGTACAGCAGACTCTCTCCTTTCTAATGGGAACATGTCGTACCTTGTTACTGTGGCCCTGGTCCGTGTGTCTTTAAATTCTTAGTGTGGTTTCTCCTAAAATTGGTCAGTCGTTGGACTCACTGCATACCCTATAACTGTACAGCAGACCCTCTCCTTTCCAATGGGAACATGTCGTACCTTGTTACTGTAGCCCTGCTCTATGTGTCTTTAAATTCTTAGTGGGGTTTTTCCCAAGTTTTGGCAGCCCTTGCAGTCACAGCATGGGAATTACCACTATAGGAGACCCGCTCTTTTATAATGGGAACATTTTTTTTACTGAGACCCTCCTCTATGTCTCTTCAAAGGGGTATTGGGTTGCGTCCAAATGTTTGGCAGCCCTTGCAGTCACTAGATACGCAATAACAGTATAGGAGACCCACTTGTTAATAATGGGAACAAAAAAGCATAGCCAGCTGATAACTATCTAACAATAGCGAGGGCCGACTGCTGGCCTTTTAAGAATAGTAAGGGCCGTCTGATGTCCCTATAAAAATAGGATTTATGACTTTCAGAGTCCTTCCATCATAAATAAAACAGGATGTGTCTGATGATGTGTCACACACGACATTGCCAGATAAGGTTGTAAAATGATAAAATGACATTTCCCGGTGAATGCATTTGTCTTAAAAAAAAAACCCAAAACGATAGGATCTTTCTTTAGTATAAAAAACAGTGTCACCAATTTAACAACAATGTAATCACATTGTTCAGCTCATGCACCTTCTCCTCCATCTCCTAAATGACCACATCAGTCACAAACTGACAACACTGCAGCACTGCCTTGGCCAAGCGGCAACAGGCTGTGCTGAAGATAACATGCTTAATTGACAAACCGCCCAGCACTGCAGAGTTGGTGAAAGCTGTAACACAGCAGCCTGATCTGTGGCTCTCACCGCTGAAGATACAGCCAGGCATATTCGTGTGTGACAATGGGCGAAACCTGGTGACGGAGAAATGACAGCCGGGGTAGATACGCTTTCCCTCTATGCCAGTCCTTTCACCGAGCTAAAGAATATGGCTGTGGTGAAACACAACTCCCACTGAGAAGCTGTTTCAGATTGAAAAGCATTGTGCCAACCAGAGGATTTGATTCTGAGGGCTAACCTTTCTCCCGTGCTCAAGAGCCCCATAGCAGCTGCAAAGTTAGCACTATCATGAACTCTCCTGAGGTAGAAGCCAAGGCACACCAGAGGATTCTCTGGTGGGACCGTCCAACCCTGCCAAGAAGCAGTCCTGGCTAAGAAAAGTGTGTGGAAAGGTTCCCGGACACTCTATGACTGCTTTTTTGCTGAGGAGGAAACCCACGCAAAAACAGGGAGAACATATAAAGTCCTTGCAGATGTTGTCCTTTCTGGGATTTGAACCCAGGATCCCAGCGCTGCAAGTCTTCAGTGCTAACCACTGATCCAATGTGCTGCCGTTCACCCTCTAATATCTAACAGGCTGGAGAAACTTGCACCTACTGACACTCTATCTTCAGCTCCTTTGTGAGAAAAAGTAATTGGGCAGCCACTCAGTCAACCAAATAAAATTCCTGAGAAGAAATTGGGGATGACTTTGCTACTGGTACTGGGGGCAGTGCTAATACCATGGTGTCGTACCATAGATTGCTGGAAATATTCGAGGCTGGTAGGAGGCAAGCAAATTCCCACAGAAAAGTACCAGCAGTAATGTTAAGGGACCCGAGCTTGTAGAAGACGGAGACAACACCGGGAGAAATAGTGATGGCTGGGGATCGAGTATGGACACGAGGCATGAGGCATGTGGTCGTGAAAAGTTTCCGCCTCCACGAGCCTAAAGGGCCACATTTCAAGTGAAAGCAGCTTTAGAGGACTTCCTGTGAGAAATGACAGGCAGGGTAGATAGGGTTTACCTCTATGCCAGTCATTTCACCGAGCTAAATACAACTGTCAGCAAAAAAAGTTGTGGACTGGCTCCGTACCATCCCTGGCCACATTCACCTGTCCACGTGTTTGTGGTTAGGTGGTCCTTCCCAGTAAGTGCACTGGGGAGGGCACGGGTAATGTTGTGGGACCCGTGCTTCTGGAAGGCGGAGGCGATACCGGGAAATATAGTGGTGGCTGGGGACTGAGTATGGACACCCGGCCGCCGCTGGCATGAGGTTGTGAAAAGCTTCCGCCTCCACGAGCTTAAAAGGCCATATTTCAAGTGCAGAAAGCTGCCCAGAAATCTTGCAGTTTAGTGTTGCGGCCTGTGGGTGAGTGGGTGGCTGGCTGCATACTTGTACTTACCTTCCAAGTAACAGAAAACTAAGCAGATGGTGGCCTCTATCATCATCCTGGCCTTACCTTGGCACTATGAACTCCCCTGAAGGAGAAGCCAGGGCCCGCCGGAGGAGTCTCCGGTTCTCTGGTGGGCCCGTCCAACCCTGCCGAAAAATAGCCCTGGCTAAGAAAAGTGTTTCTGAAGGTTCCCGGACACTCTATGGCTGCCTTTTTACTGTGGATCGGCCATGCTTATGCATGTTATTTCTCAAACCACATTACAGATCAGGTCATTGTCCAACTCTGTATTCAAGAAATTAAATGCGCATTAAAAGATGTGTGTGTGTGTCAAAGCACCACCGACAAGTGCGAGTTGATGTTGGACGGGCTGCCATTGCTTCTGCAACAAGCTGCATTACAGGACTTCCTGTGAGAAACGACATGCAGGGTAGATACGGTTTCCCTCTATGCCAGTCCTTTCACCGAGCTAAATACAACTGTCAGCAAAAAAAGTTGTGGACTGGCTACGTACCGTCCCTGGCCACATTCACCTGTCCACGTGTTTGTGGTTAGGCGGTCCTTCCCAGTAAGTGCACTGGGGAGGGCACGGGTAATGTTGTGGGACTCGTGCTTGTGGAAGGCGAAGGCGATACTGGGAAATATAGTGGCGGCGGGGGACCGAGTATGGACACCCGTCTGCCGCCAACATGAGGTTATGAAAAACTTCCGCCTCCACGAGCCTAAAAGGCTACATTTCAAATGCAAGCAGTTGTCAAAAATTTGGCAGTATAGTATTGCAGCCTGTGGGTGGGTGGCTGCCTACATACTTGCGCTTGCATTCCACGGAATGGGGTAGGAACAACTGAACGCTGCAGTGGGACAAAGACGTGAACGGTGATTGTTGCAAGTCTGCAATGACAGGTTCATGGCGGGAGGCATCTGCGCATGTGCCAAGGATCACTTATGATGGGCACACTTTTAGGCAGTGACCTGGGAGTCAGAGATGCTTCCATAGGTCTTCCCTATGCTGTTCCCATGACTTTTCAGCACTGTATGCATGTGTCTGATGATGTGTCACACACCACATGGCCAGATAAGGTAAAATGTTAAAATGAAATTTCCTCGTGAATGCATTTGTCTTGGTTGAAAGCAATGCAAAAGTGCAAAAACGCATCAAAAACGCTACGTGTGAACATAGCTCAAGGTATGGAGGAGTATTTTTGTTTTTTGTTATTTATTTTGCTTTATATACATTGTACATGTCATGGAAAGGATGTTCCTTAACATATTTCCCAGGAAAATCCATTTTGGTTTCGTTTTGGTATGTTTTATTGTGCGTCCGTAAAAGTGGCGTAATACTTTTGACAACGTTGTTGACAGAAGTGACCTTGGAGTCAGAAATGCTTCCAGAGGTCTTCCCCATGCTGTTCCCATGACTTTTCAGCACTGTATGCATTTTCCCATATCATTTGAGCACTGTTCCCATCAATTTGGGCAATTTTTAGGCCCTCTGCAGACCGCCGGGGGGAGCCGCCTGAAAAATGCTCGAGTTTCCCATAGACTTACATTGGGCTCATTGCTCGGGTCGAGCACCCGAGTATTCCAATTTGCTCGACCCGAGCAATGAGTACCCGAGCATTTTAGTGCTCGCTCATCACTAGTGATGGGCACAACACACCTTCTCCCTCTTTGTTTACAATAATCTCTTCAAAGATTATAGAGCATGCCCAACACTCTCCGATATAAATCAATGAAACAGTAACTGGTCAATTCATGTGCTAAGTACCTTCATTTTTTTTAATTATATTCTATATGACAGTGATGTATAGGATACAAAACATACTTTATTAAATTTCAGCGCAAAGGTGAGGGAAGGTTATAAAAAGGAAAAGGATCCACATAGAAGTATATAATGTCCAAGTATCAAAGGGTGATGTAATGAAAGGGGAGAAGGAGCAATGGTACCTCTGCAGCCATTCAAAAAAGGGCCAACAATATTTAAGCATGCATGTAATTGAAATGAGCTATAGCAGGAGAAGAGGTGACCTCAGTGATTCTATATATGCATGCCGTGATCCTACAGGGGCCACAGCCTTGACAATAAGTACAAATGAATATTAGTCCTTATAGAACCAACATATAACAGACATATCATTGCCAATAACCATATTAGTGGCTAGATCATTGCAGGATACCTACATAGGTAAGGAAAAACTCTTCGAGTGTGTGGTGTCCACCCTGACACACATTTTGCTTTTGACTTCGTCAGGACCCACTGAGGTGCTGATCAGTTTTTTTTTTGGAATATACTAATGGAGGTTTGATTGCTTCCTTTTCTGACTGTGCACTCCTCCCATCAGCCTAAGGCTCTTTTTAATTAGTGGTGGATTCTACCTGCCCTTTAAATTTGTAGGCTTTTAGCATGGGGAAGTCACGATATTAGGTTTAGGGTCCCATCAAAGAAAGGTTTGTCTTGTTGTGGCTGGTGAGCTCTGAAGATTCTTATATTCCTCTCAAAAGTCAGTAAATTTGTGCAAAAATTACAATAATCTCATCAGTTTTGCATTTTTAAAAAGTTTCTAAATGATGAATCCGCAATAAATTGGACACTGGAAACCCAAAATAATGCCCATAATGGTGAACATAAACCTCCAGGTGAACACACAAAATAGACTTAAAAAAGGTGCAATTTAAAGACAATTAGGGAACAAATGGCAACAAAAATTAGGTAAAAAAAATACACAAAAATGTGCAAATGCAATAATGAATAGGGTCCTTTGTTTACTGACTGAATAAAATTACTCTTAACTGTACACTATTGGATCTTTTAACTTTAATTTCATTGATGTGCAGAGTGTAAAAAGCCCCAGTTTTATATCTCCACAGAAATGTTTCTGATAAAGTCTTACGTTTAGCAGTTTGATTGCAATCTAATAAATTTAGGAGTTGATTGAATTTGAGCCAAGCATTGTACATTTTCTGATTCAAAGAACTAGAAAAAGTAGACTTGATAAAAGGCCAGCTTAACTCTATAGAAACAGATTAGATGTATTTCTACTCTCCACGAAACAACTCTTCAAAAAATAAATGAGACCTAATCCCAAAGTCCACTTTGGAGCTCCATGGTTGCTTGTTATGTCCCTGCTGTGTACATTATCTAGATATTCAGTATTATTATTTTTTTTTTTCCTATTTTTGTAACCTTTTTATAATATCCCAAAGACCAAGACTGGGACCTCAGACCTGGATGGACCAGGGACTTTTTTATGGGGGGACATTGATCTCCATTCTATCCTAAAGGGATTTCTGCATACCAGAAGCTAAGTACAGTAATGATTGCTATCATGGCTTGTCCTATATTATGTTTGCTATAGTGTAACATTAGGACACTGGTGAGGGCACCACAGGGCCGGCGTCAGCACCCGGCGCACCCGGGCAAATGCCGGGGCCCTGAGCAGGCAGAGGGGCCCACTGGCGGTCGCGCACCCCGCTGGGCTATGGGCGGAGGAGAGCGGTGCCAGCGCCCGCCCTTCTCCGCCACTTTCTCAGGGCCCCGGCAGCTGGATACTTACCTCTCCCCGTGCCTCCGCAGATCAGCTGTCTTCCTGCTCTGCGCTCCCTGTGAAGTCTCAGGTCAGAGGGCGCGGTGACGTCTTTACACCGCGCCCTCCCCTGAGCCGTCACAGGGAGCGCTGAGCGGGAAGACGCTGACAACGCTGGAGTTCGGACCCGAGCAGCGGGCAGCGGGCAGCAGGTAGCAGGTGAGGAGAAGGGAGGTGAATATTTGATTTTTTTTTTTTAATGTATGGAGGCATGGGGCAGTATAAAGAGAAGGGGGGGGTGGCATCCTCCATGGAGGATTATAAAGAGAGGGGGGGACATCCTGCATGGGGCATTATAAGGTGGGGAACAGCCTGCATGGGGCATTATAAAGGGGGGGGGGCAGCCTGTATGGGGCATTATGTGGGGGGTAACAGCCTGCATGGAGCATTATAAGGGGGGGGACAGCCTGTATGGGGCATTATGTGGGGGGTAACAGCCTGCATGCAGCATTATATGGGGGCCAGTATCCTGTATGGAGCATTATAAGGGGACCGGTATCCTGTATGGAGCGTTATAAGGGGACCGGTATCCTGTATGGAGCGTTATATGGGGGCCAGTATCCTGTATGGAGCGTTATAAGGGGACCGGTATCCTGTATGGAGCGTTATATGGGGGCCAGTATCCTGTATGGAGTTTTATAAGGGGACCAGTATCCTGTATGGAGCGTTATATGGGGGCCAGTATCCTGTATGGAGCTTTATAAGGGGACCAGTATCCTGTATGGAGCGTTATATGGGGGCCAGTATTCTGTATGGAGCCTTATATGGGGGCCAGTATTCCTTATGGAGCCTTATATGGGGGCCATTATTCCGTATGGAGCCTTATATGGGGGCCAGTATTCCGTATGGAGCCTTATATGGGGGCCAGTATTCCGTATGGAGCCTTGCATGGGGGCCAGTATTCCGTATGTGGCCTTATATGGGGGCCAGTATTCCGTATGGGGCCTTATATGGGGGCCAGTATTCCGTATGGAGCCTTATATGGGGGTCAGTATTCCGCATGGAGCCTTATATGGGGGCCAGTATTCCGTATGGGGCCTTATATGGGGGCCAGTATTCCGTATGGAGCCTTATATGGGGGCCAGTATTCTGTATGGAGCGTTATATGGGTTCCAGTATTCTGTATGGAGCGTTATATGGGGGCCAGTATTCTGTATGGAGCGTTATATGGGTTCCAGTATTCTGCATGGAGCATTATATGGGGGACAGTATTCTGTGTGGAGCGTTATATGTGGGACAGTATTCTGTATGGAGTGATTAGCAGGTTTCTGAGCTATTGTGGAATTTACAATAGATATCACTCATGTAATGTAAGAAGTGAAATCTTTGCATTGTACTATATATATATATATATATATATATATATATATATATATATATATATATATATATATATATATTTCTCCACCGTATCTCTGCATCATGAATCATGGTATGTGTTAAAGGGGCCCACTGAGACTCTTTCGCCCGGGGCCCAGAAAAACCTGGAGCCGGCCCTGGGGCACCATATCATAATATACTAATTTACCGTCGCCTTCTCCTGTATCGAGCATCATTCCGTCCTCTTCTCAGCGACATCACTGCACTTCAGACTATCTGGCTCACTCTATGCTCTATGCGCAAGCTGGAAGTCTCTTTAAAAAATGTAAGTCAATAGAGCCTCGTTCTGATGCTCCATAGACTTACATTGTAAAGGCCACTTCAAGGTCATGCAGAACGCAATGTGACCTGGAGGGTCTACAGAGCAGCAACTTCACAGAGAAAAGGAGCAGAACAGCACTGGATACCAGAACAGGTGGCGGTAGTTAAGTATATTAACATACCTACACTACACACCATAAACATTTATACAGATTTAGTAAATAAAAGATTTCATTTGAGTGCTTTTTTAATTCCCTGAATGCTTTCTTATTGCTATTTATTGTGCCCCCTTCAAAATTCCCCTAGTCCAAAGTCACTGAGTCTCAAATCATACTTAAGAAAAACCACACTTGGAACAAACCACTCACAAGCTCGATTCAGTCACAATTTCAGATCCTTTAAATATTGTTGCTTTTACTTAGCTGCTACTCTCTATAATGTTCAGGTTCAGCAACATGTGGGAATGCATCTTCAGAGGGATCACATGGATCAAAGGATCTGAATAGCGCATCAGCCCTTCTCTCTTTCTCAGCAAGACAGTACGTGAGCATGAAGTCAGACCATGAGAGGAGAGACCATCAATCTTGGCGCTAGGGTTCAGTCTATTGCCTACATGAAGATTTTCCAGATTTTTGTGGTTGGTGTAGATGGTTACTGGGACCTTATTTGCCTTTCCTGAAAGTCTAATTTTACAGATAAATCCTCATGGTCACTAATGGAATAATTTTGTTCTGCTGGTAAAAATTTCTTGGGGAAAAATCAGAGATGATTTCTTTGTCCAGAGAAATTTTGTGAGAGAACTACTCCTACACTAATGGCAAAGGCATCCACTTTAAGGATGAACAGTCTGTTGACATCAAGATGGTGTAGGATAGAAGCAAAGAAAAAATGTAATTTAAGTTTTGGACGGCTTGAATAGCAGAATCCGACCAATCCAGAGAATTAGGGTCCTTCCAAGTTAGGGCCATAATAGGAGTAACCAAGACAGAGAAATTTTTAACGATTTGGAGGTAATAATTTGCGAAGCTGAGGAATTTTTGGAGAGCCTTGAGACCAACAAGTTGTGGTCAATCTAAAATTGCAGAAACTTTCTTTGGGCCCATATGCATACTTCCAGATGAGATGATGTACCTGAGATGAGGTACCTGACATGCAGCAGATCTTAGTGCTGCGTTCATATGGGAATTAATATTCCAGGCAGCTGTATAACAGATCATAGAGCACTATAATCAATTGTTAACCTCTTCTATTCCTTTGTTTCTTTTGCCAGTCTGAGAAGAAAAAAAATTTTCCGACAAGTTAAAAGAAAAGAGAAAGATTTCATTGCTACAGTAGGATGTCAATTTGCAACACAGAAGTTCTAGTGAAATTATGATTTTAACTATTATATAAACTCAACTCCAGGCAGCCAATAAGCCAAATTTGTTTTTAGCAGTTATAAACCTGAACCCTTGTTTCAGTAATTTGATTAGTATAAATATTAACTGTAACATCTGTGCCGGCTTCTGCTTCTGCTTCTGCCGCCAGGCGGCGCTGCACCTTTGTTGCGGGTGACAGAATCAAGCCTATATTATTCCTGGGACTTGTGGCTCTGGCCAGTCCAGAAGCTACTGGGTTAATCCTGTTCATTTGGGCTGTCAGCACTGGGTGAGGTCGTTATTATGCCAGTTCCCTCTGCCAGTCAATGTTTGTGTTAGCTGACTTCACCTGCGTGCTGTGCATATGGTGTTTCTTCCATACTTAAACTCTTCCCTGACCTCGGCTTGAATTTTGACTAGCTGCTAGGTTTACGATTTTGGCCCTAGCGTGACCTCTTGGCTATGAGCATGCATGACCACCATTCCTGCCTCTTGTTCACACTTTTGGACAGCAGCTCTTTTGTGATACCACTTCACTGGATCCTGTTGTAAAACCAGATCCCTGTACAGGGATTAAAAGTTATCAGAGTTTCTCTGAAATCTGCCAAATGGAGTGGCTTGTGCCAAGTCTGTCCGAGGTAGCCTTTTTGAGCATATCAGGGCTGGCTACAGGAATTTCAGAGCCCCATAATGGCAAAATTTTTGGGCCCCCTTGAAACTCCACCCAGGAATAACACCAGCTCTGCCTCAACCCCTCAAACCTTCCACAGTCCCACTTCCCACTCTTGGAAAAACTCCACTTCTGTACTATGTCCTCACCAATCACACATTAACAGTTCCCATCGAGCACCATATCACATACCTGTACAGAGCTATCAGCATTTGTTTTGGCCAAAATCAGGAGCGGAACAATTAGAGGAAAAGTATAAAAGAAACATGTTCACCACTTGTGTATTTATCACCCACTTGTGGCTTTGGCTTACAAATATTGATGTATAGTACTGACCAAATACTGAACGTGTGATTGTGGACTTAGGATAGGTGATTACTTGTTTTCACTGCAGAACCTCTGTAAGTGTATAATTGCTCCTGTAATAGTCATAGGACAGGGAGGGGTTAAACGTTCAGGTAATTAGTTTCTATTGGAAATAAAGAATCTTCCACTAATTGATATCAGAGAGAACAAGTGACCTTCATACACAACACAATCTACTATACTAAGACCAATAAAACCACATACAAGGGAGAAATACCGGCACACGATGACCAGATCACATATTATCACATACAAGGGACAAATGCCGCGACAGCATGATCAGACCACATAATACCACAACATGGTGATCGAATAATACCACATACAAGGGACAAATAAAGCCACATCATAACTTGACCACATATTTCCACAATGTGGTGAACAAATAACACCACACACAAGGGAGAAAAACTGCTACTTCTGGAAAGTCAGAAGCTGCGCTCACAAGATGGTGCTTCAGGACCAAAGCGGCGCTGAGAAGTGGTAAAGACACTGGAAGGTAAGTATATGACAGGGGGCAAGGGATTTAGCTTTAAAGGGAATCTGTCAGCACAGAATGACTGTTCAAATGAACTCCCGCCGCTTGGTGCTTCATGGTGGAGCCAATAAATTAAATTCACCTTCCCTGATGAAACCACAGGCAGAGGTGAAATGCGCGTTGAGGTCCACAGCAGCCCATTTATCATCCCTTCCATGGCCACAGGTAATTTTTATCTACAGCTAATTTAGTATACTATAAGCACTGTCTATCTCTGTAATCATAGGAGATGTACAGCAGTCTATTTATTATCACCAACATGGCCATAGATATAGCAATCTAAGTATATTACAATTATTGTCTATTTGTGTGGCTAATGAGTGGTTTTACAACATTTTGATTATTTTAAGATAATATCTAACTTTTTTTTGAGGATAGACTTTATTCCTGTTTATACAGTATCAATTATCTGGATATTTTTCATGCAATATAGACATGGTTGGCCATAGTATGGTTGTATCATTACTTTGAATTTTGTGACATATACCTATGTGGCCCCACTATATATTGCATTTATTCATCTAGTCTCTGAATATATGTGGATGCTATAGGGCATATATTTTTCTTGTGTTTCTTGTTTTCTATACCCATGACCCTTATCATGTAGTGATTTTATTGCATCAAAAGGTTCACCTATTGTGCTCTATCTATTATGTATCTTTATATTTATCAATAAAATTGTTATATTTGTTATACTCTGGATCGTATTGTTCCTTCTTTGTCACTGTTGGTTTAGTTCTCTCTTCTGGAGGGATCTTTATATATTATTTGGAGGAATATTTTTTGGTTAAATGTAGTAAATTTCATCTGCAGTCCTATGTAACACCACAGATAACACAGTAATAACTCTGAGTACAGATAATGTATTAGATGATAAATTCAGTCCTTAGTAACACTATGGACACCTGTTGGAGTGGTACTGTCATGTCACTACACTGTGCAAACTAATATAAGTAGTGCCACTGTCTGCCAGTGAAAGACTGAGTCTCCTGCAGACTTGCTACTTATGAATTTAATCTGCCATCTTCTATGGTTCTCCAGAGCGCACCTCAAAGGACAGAAACCTGTCAGCAGGATTGTGCTGAGGAAACTACATGCAGTGTCAGGTTGGTGCCGTTACACTGATTAAATTGATACCTTGGTTAATGAAATCCATCCTTGGGTTCTTTTCTAATCTGTATTTGCAGTTTTCAGTTACTGAGATTCTGGTGCTTCCGGGTGACCTGTGCGCGGGGCTTTATGTGGTGCTCTGCTTATATATTCATCTGTATGGGCTTATGACAGCTCACTGATCCTTCAGTTACCTGCCTCCTATTTTCCATAATGCATATACTATGTGGGGTTAGGGAAAAAAATGTACATCCAGCAAAATGGTGCCGGTGCCCACGCATGTACAGCCGCAGCTGTTGCTTGCCGATAGATGCTAAGGCGCCCGTGCCACTGCCATTTTTACTGGAGCTAAAAAAAATTTTTTTTGCGCCAACAAAATGGCCATGGCACATGCGCCGTAGCATCTATCAGCAGGCATTAGATTATACTGCGCATGTGTGGCACCTCAGGAGTCCGGTTGCCACAGTGGCATTGCCTCCCTCACAAGGGGTGATGCCATGCCTGGATGCAAGCAGGGGTCCCCTAGTCAGGTATACTAGCATGCAACACTTTCCTTGCTCCAGACCAGCAAGGGGAGCTCCTCCCGTTAGCAACTGGAATCTGGAGGCGGGGTTAGTTAGAGTTAGTGAGAGGAGTTGAAGTCAGAACAGCGAAGAGGTAAGCCCTGGGGAGTGGAGCTGCACGGCAGTTCACCCCAGAGAGGAGCATAGAAGAACCGGACACTGGAGTCCGAGGTTGTGGGGCACTGAAGGCCCAGCAGCAGAAACCAGAGGGCAGGAGACTGCAGGTCTCCTGGCCTCATCTGGTGCCCGGAGGCTCAGCAGCACATAGGGTTTAGTACGTGGGAGCGACACTCCAGGAAGGCCCGAGCTGCCTGCCATACGGGTGAGCACAAAGACAATTTACTCAGGGACGAGGGCCACAGCACAGCTATAAGCAGCAGGGCCAAAGAGATTAGCACAAAGGGAAGGACTCCAACTTCACCTGGCGAGGTGGATTCCCAACTTGCTTTCAGGCCGCCCGGACCTCTACTACCAGCCAGTACCCGTGCCCCGGTCTGCCTAACCACCGCAAGTAAAGATAAGAGGAAACCACCATTAAGTTGTGGACTGGTCATTATCTGCGCCATCCCCTGCACTACACTACACAGCAACATCTATCACATTACCACTTCCTGCCCTGGAGCTAAGCTCTGCCTGTGGAGAGCTGAACCAACTCTGCTGCGTCATCATCAGCTCCAGAGGATCTGCCCCATATAGCCGCATACCACAGGTGGTGTCACGAATATTATATATATAAAAACTTTATTTCCTTTTCACTTAACCCCTTTTTATTGACCCTCCCTGGGTCACGGACCGGGTCACCGCCACTGGGACATCCCCCAGCATCGACAGGCCTAGCTACCGAGAACCCCACGGCCTAGGGGGCGCGTCACATGCACGGGCGCAATTTTGTTGGAGCAAAGACATTTTTCATCTCTAAAAAAATGACCATGGTGTGGGCGCAGTAACTGCTATCGGCAAGCAATAGCTGCTGCTGCACATGCACGGGCTCCGGCGCCATTTTTCTGGATGTAAATTTTTGCTGACAGGTTCGCTTTAACTACACTGACTGGACAGTACCACCATACCAAAACAGATTATCTTTATTACGTGTCTGGATAATCCCACTATTCTGTAATTAATACTGCCATACAGTTAGAAAATTATATCTTTATGACAAGACTTTAGCACCACCATATTGTGACCTAATGACTTTGGGACCAAGCAGTCAGAGCCCCAATGATCAGTGAGTTATCTTCTAATTAAAAAGCCACATCAGATAGAAGTTGGCTAAACCTGGTTATTTTGGCTTAAATTGGCCAACCATCTAATGTGTATGTGAGCAGAGCCAATTCTAGATTTTTTGCTGTCTGAGGCGAAAATTCAAATGGAGCCCCCCATCACAGTTCAAAATAAAGCTGCAGTGAATAAATGCAATTCCATTATTGCTTTTGGGTTTTGCTTTTAAGGTGTTCATTGTATGGCAAAGTGACCTGTGAATATGAATCTCCCGGTCAGTGCGTTTACGAGATAACTAACTGTCATAAATTCTTTTCTGTTTGTAAAAATAAATCTTGGTGCGTGATGCCATTTTTTAAGTTGTATTACATTTTTATTGTAATTTTTTTTGTGTGGGAGTTGATATTTTTATTGATTCTAATTTAGGGCACATACAAATTTTTTATCAAATTTTACTGCCGAGCGTTCCTCTGTAAGGTCTCATTCACATGTCAGTAGTGATGAGTGAACGTGCTCGCCACTACTCGGTACTCGCCCAAGCATCACTGTGCTCGACAAGCTCGGTGCTCGGCGAGTATTTCCGGGTTGCCACGCACTGTAATGCCAGAGCCATGTTGGTTGTGGCATTACAGTGATTGGCTGGCCGCACAGCGTCATAGGGGCTATTTAAGGCCCGGTGATGCTAAGCTCGTCACAGTCTACTCCAGAAACAGGCAGAGTAGGGAGAGCTAGTGCTGAGTCAGGGAGAGATTTACTTGTTTATAGTTAGTAAAAGTATTCCACAGCATATCTATATATCCATCTAAACTAACAGTCCTTCTGAGGACTAATCCAGCTGCATATATTCAGTGGTAATAGCAGTTAGGTAGGCAGGCAGGGTTTGTGGCAGACTGCAGTGCATACAGCACAAGAGGGTCCATTGCACGCTCTGTCTGATCCTGCTGTTACAGATATTTGTAGACATAGCCCCAGGTATCAGGGGCCAGGGCTAATTTTTTTTATCTTAATCCTAAATATTTCCTAAAAAAGCAATCCAGATTACACCATTTTTTCTGCTCCATTTGCTTGTTAGCACTGCAGAATACAGCCAGATCTTTTCACATTACAGCAATTAAAATCCAGAATTTTGTAGTGAACGTCGAAAATATTTGCCTCCATTTACATTTTGTTGCAGTGTGTCAGTGAAGCTATTCACACGAGGTTGCTGTGAAGAATAGTAACCAACAGGCTCACTATTTAAAACCGTGGTTGTCCGTCAGACGTATCACATATAACTGCGGTACAAATTCAGCCATTTCTGGCCTCCATTTACATTGTGTTGCAGTGTGTCAGTGAAGCTATTCACACGAGGTCGCTGTGAAGAATAGTAACCTACAGGCCCGCTATTTAAAAATGTGGTTGTCCATCAGATGTATCACATATAACTGCGATCCAAATTCAGCCATTTGTAGTGAACGTGGAAAATATCGTCCTTCATTTACAGTTTGTTGCAGTGTGTCAGTGAAGCTATTCACACGTTGTCGTTGTGAAGAATAATACCCAACAGGCCAGCTATTTAAAACCGTGGTTGTCCGCCAGACGTATCACATATAACTGCGGTTCAAATCCAGCCATTTGTAGTGAACCTGGAAAATATTGTCCTCTATTTAAAATGGGAAAAATGCGTGGCAAAGAGCGGGGTAGTGGACGTGATGGTGCATGCAAAGACCGAGGCCAAGGCCGTGGGCAAGCTGAAATTGTGCCCCAACAAACACCCACAACTTGTCGCTCGACCTTCCTGGCCCAATTACTTGGGGACTGCAGAACACCATTATTGAACATAGAGCAGTGTCAAAAGGTTGTTGATTGGATAGCAGATAATGCTTCCAGTCAATTTGCCACCACCAACACCTCCCTGTCTTCCACTCAGTCAAGTCTCAGTAGCCGTGAGTCTGCACAGCATATTCCTCACCCTGATCCTCCTTCCTCCCACCTGCCCAGAGACAACTGATCCCACACTTGGACTCTCAGAATATCTGTTCACTTTTCCATTTATAGATTCGGGCCTCTTGCCTTGCCACTTTCAAGAGGGTCAAGAGGAGAACGCGTGTTGCAATGTCCAAATATTTGAGCAGCCACGGTCACATGAAGGCAATGATGAGAAAGTGCAATTACTGTCGCAAGAGGTGGATGATGATGAGACACAATTGCCAGAAAGTCAGGAGGAGGGCTAGGGTGCGGAAGTGAAAGACAAGTTGGTGGATGATATAGTAACTGACCCAACCTGGCAGGAGGACATGCAGAGCAAGGACAACAGCACACAGGGGGGGGGAGGCATAGCACCACAACAGGCAGGAAGAAACAGTGTGGTGGCCGCAAATGACACATGGCAGGAAAGTGCTCCCCGTAACACCAACACGACGGAAGTTGCCAGTACAACTGTTAGATCTTCCCGAGTCTGTTTTATTTTAAAGACTCTGCAGGTAACTCCAAAAAGGCCATTTGCACCACCTGCCAGGCCAGCATCATCAAGGGTAGCAGAACTAGCAGCCTGACCACCACCAGCATGATCAGACACATGGCAGCAAAGCACCCGACTAATTGGGCCATACCCCAGGGTCCAGAAACAGCGTCTGTGGGTGACACCACTGCTTCTTCAACTGATGTGCATGCACGCCAATCCCCTGTCCATGGTGCATATGGCGATGCCTCCTGTCCTGCACCTGTCGTTGCACACTTTCAACTAGCACCATCAGCAAGCACGTCCACGTCCCTGTCCCAGCTCAGCACTCAGATGTCTCTACCCCAGTCCTTGGAATGCAAGTGCAAATACGCAGCCAACGAACCACAGGCCACATAACTAAATTCATACATTTTGAGAATGCTTACGCTCAAAATGTTGCCATTTAGGCTCTTGGAGATGGTAGCTTTCTGGAACATGATTGCGGCAGCCATCCCTCAATACTCCGTTCCCAGCCACCACTATTTCTCCCGGTGTGCCGTTCCCGCATTACATAAGCACGTGTCCCACAACATTAGCCATGCCTTCAACAATGCAGTTACTGTGAAAGGGCACCTAACAATGGACACGTGGACAAGTGCTTGTGGGCAGGGATGTTAAATCTCGCTGACGGCACACTGGGTTAATATAGTATAATATAAGCCCGGACCCAGTTGGACCTTGGGATAGAACACGTCCTCCCGATGCTGAGAATTGCGGGCCCTGGGTCTATCAGGGTTGCCCCCATATTCTACAGCTCCTCCACCTCCTCCTGCACCTCCTCCTCTTCAGCCTCCATCTCCAAAATGACCACATAAGTCACAAGCTGGAAGCACTGCCTCACTGCCTCGGCCAAGCGACAACAGGCTGTGCTGAAGCTAATATATTTAGGTGACAAACCACACAATGTTGAAGAGTTGTGGACTGCTCTGAAAGAGAAGGCAGATCTGTGGCTCACATCGCTGACCCTTCAGCCAGGCATGGTCGTGTGTGATAATGGCAGCAACCCGTTGGCGGCTCTGAAGCGAGGCGAGCTCACACATGTACCATGCCTGGCCCATGTGATTAACCTCGTGGTTCAGCGGTTTCTCAAAACCTACCCAGATCTGCCGGATCTGCTTGTCAAAGTATGCTGTGTGTGAGCCCATTTTAGAAAGTCAGCACCAGTTTCCGCTGCCCTTGCTGTGATTCAGCAGCGTTTGCAGCTTCCAGCTCACTGACTTGTGCGCGATGTCCCCATGCGTTGGAACTCTACATTGCAGATGTTGGGAAGGATTTGTGAGCAGAAGAGGGCAATTGTTGACTACCAGCATCAACACAGCCATCGGTATTAAGGTCAGACTCCACACATAAGACCTCAGGAGTGGACATGGATGTCAGACATCTGTACCATCCCCCAAAACTTTGAGGACTCCACCAAGATGGTAAGTGGCGAGGACGCCATAATTAGCATCACCATCCCACTTCCATGTCTTCTGAAATGCTCTCTGCTAACAATTACAGAGGATGCATTGCAGGCGGAGCATGATGAGATAGAGCAAGAAACCATACAGAGTGATTCCATACAGCCCAGCCTCATCTCTTCACAATGTGGATTGAGTGACAATGAGGATGAGGAGGAGGAGGAGGAAGAACAGGAGCTAGTTTCCTGTGCTATAGACGGTACTACCTGCACAACTGTCATATTGTCTATTTAGTGTGGATGGCCTGAGGACAGGGAGGAGGAGGATAAGGAGAAGAGCTTGGTTAGTCGTCCTCTTGGTGAGGACATGGAAGTCTTTCCTGTTAGCAATCTGGCACACATGGCTGAGTTTATGTTTCTCTGCCTTTCTCGTGACCCTCGCGTTGTCCAAATTTTGGGTTACAGTCATTACTGGTTGATGACACTTCTAGACCCATGCTACAATGAGAACTTTCTATCTTTTATTCCCATGGCAGAAAGGCATAATAAAATGGGGCAGTACCAGAAGGCCCTTGTAGCAGAATTATTAAAAAAATTCCCATCTGAAAACGCTGGTGGCAGAGGTCACAGTTCGTTAAACAACCAAGGAGTACAGGTGAGAGACACACAAATCCAATCCTGCAGAGTCAGGGGAACACTGTCAAAGTTCTGGGACAGTTTTCCCAAACCCTCTCATCACACAAGCCGGACGCGAGGGGTACTCTCACAAGAAGGGAAAAGTTTGGGAAGAAGCTGAAGGAATATCTTGCTGACCATAACAACGTCCTCCATGATTCCTCTGTGCCTTACAAATATTGGGTATCCATGCTGGACACGTGGCATCAACTGGCTCGGCCTGTTAACTTAAAATGCTGACATGGTGACTCATAAAAATGAGCAAGGGCTGGATTGGGCCAGACTTCTCAACACCACCGAATGATAGCAGTGTAACATAAACTAAAATCCAGTGTCTTTTTTTTGGGAGCTCTAATCCCATGTACCTCTTCACACCAAGACATGGGTATACACTTCCTGATTTTGTCTATTTGCTCTTGTCCTCCTCCTTCTCCTCATCCTCCATCATTATATCATTCACAACCATATCTACCATACCACCTCCTTTATGTCTGCATAGGCAAACAGTATGGGAGATAATAATGGGAACATTGTTTTCAGGAGGCCATCCGCTACGTCTCTAGAAAAGGCATTGGAATGCTTCCAAATATTTGGCAGCCGTTGCATTCACTGCATAGGCAAACAATATGGGAGACCCACTTCCAAATAATGGGAACATTTTTTTCAGGAGGCCCTCTTCTACGTCTCTTGCAAGTGGGATTGGAGTGCCTCCAAATTTTTGGCAGCCATTGCAGTCACTGCATACTCAAGAACAGCATGGGAGACCCACTCCTTTCTAATGGGAATATGCCATTACTGTGACCCACCTCTACGTGTCTTTAAATTGTTATTGGGGTTTTTCCCAAATTTTGGCAGCTGTTGCACTCACTGCATACCCTATAACTGTATTGCATGCCAGCTCCTTTCTAATGGGATCATGTCGCACTCGTTACTGATGCCCATCTTTTTGTGTTTTTAAATTGTTATTGGGGTTTCTCCTAAATTTAATTTTGGCAGCCGCTGTACTCATTGCATACCCTATAACTGTATAGCATACCCACTCCTTTCTAATGGGAACATGTTGTTACTGTGGCCGACCTTTTCGCATTTTTAAATTGTTAAATTGTTATTGGGGTTTTTCCCAAATTTTGGTAGCTCTTTGCAGTCACCTCAGGGGCATTACCACTATACTCCATTATAATGGGAACATTTTTATTACTGAGGCCCTCCTCTATGCCTCTTCAAAGGGATGTTGGGGTGCATCCAAATTTTTGATAGCCCTTGCTTTCACTGCATATGCAATAACAGTATAGGGGACCAAATCTTTAATAATGGGAACAACAAAGCATAGACTGCTGATGGCCCTCTTACAATAATGAAGGCCGACTGATGGCCCTTTAAGAATAGTAAGGGCCGACTGAAGGCCCTATAAAAATAGTCTTTGTGACTTTCTGAGTCCCTCCTTCATAAATGAAACAGGATGTGTCTGATCATGTCTCACACACCACATGGCCAGATAAGGTAGTAAAATGTAAAAATGACATTTACTGGTGAATGTATTTTTCACCATTGAAAGCAATGCAAAAGTGCAAAAACGCTACGTGTGAACATAGCCCAAGGTGTGGAGGAACATTTTTGTTTTTGTGTATTCATCTTGCCTTATATACAAGTCATTACCCTGGAAAGGATGTTCCTTAACATTGTTCCCAGGAAAATCCATTTTGGTTTAGTTTTTGTATGTTTTATTGTGAGTCCATAAAAGTGATGTAATACTCAGATAACATTGTTG
Organism: Phyllobates terribilis; assembly: GCF_046119375.1. Lineage (NCBI taxonomy): Eukaryota > Metazoa > Chordata > Amphibia > Anura > Dendrobatidae > Phyllobates > Phyllobates terribilis. The sequence continues at coordinate 52,661,983 of NW_027362773.1, forward strand.
ACAGCAGTGACCTGGGAGTCAGAGATGCTTCCAGGGGTCTTCCCCAAGCTGTTCCCATGTCATTTGAGCACTGTTTGAGCAATTTTTAGGCCCTCTGTTGACCGCCGGGGGGCCGCAGGAAAAATACTCGAGTTTCCCATAGACTTACATTGGGCTTGTTGCTTGGATCGAGCACTCGAGCATTCCAATTTGCTCAACTCGATCAATGACAACCCGAGCATTTTAGTGCTCTCTAATAACTACATGTCAGTATTTTGCATTAATGTTTGTATGCCAAAGCCAGGAGTGGAACTTGCAGAGAAAAACTATAATTCAAAGATTGACACGTGTTCTGTATTTTGGAGATACTCCTGGTTTTGGCATACAAATACTGATGAAATACTGATCAAAAATATTGATCTGTGAATGAGGCCTAAAGGAAGCTGAGACACATATCTACCGGCTGATTGATCTTATTACCATAGATATCGAAAGTGTACAAGGGCTTTAACCCCTTAAGGCCAGGACGTTTTTTCATTTTTGCGGTTTTGTTATTTCCTCCCCTTATTTCAAGAGCCATAACTTTTTTATTTTTCTGTTGACTTGGACGTATGAGGGCATTTTTTGTGCCCAGAGCCATTGTTTTTATGAATATACTGTAATTTTGGATCAGAGACAATGTTTTGATCACCTCTTATTACAATTACCAATGTTGTTGCGGCAGCCGAGAAACCGCAATTTTTTTTTCTCATTACACTGTTTACTGATCAAATTCATTTATTTTATATTTTGATAGATGGGACATTTACTAATGTAGCAATACTAAAGATGTGTATTTGTTTATTTTTTTTTTTATTTCTTAATCAGGGACAAAGGGAGGTAATTTGAACTTCTTTATTTTTTGTCATATTTTTCAAAACATTTTTCTTTTACTTTTTTTCTGTATTTATTAGTCCCCTTAGGGGACCTGAACCTGCAATAATCCAATCACTTCTGCTATACTTAGCAGTGCCACAGTATTGCTGAATATTGCAAAAAATCACAATCTCCTATGAAAGTCAGCTACAAGCTGGTTTTCACAGGAGTATTGTCATGAGAGGCACAGGGGTCTTCATCAGACTCCCAACCATCAGCGTCCAATGATCACGTCACAAGAGTGTGAAAGGGAGCATAGAATAGCATGCCTCCTGCCGACATGCTGCAAATGTTGCTGTCACTGACCCACAGAGGTGTTTAACAGGTTAACAATGGCTGTTAGAGGCAGATGATGGCTGGATATCACAGCCATAATGTGCCAGGAAAGATGCAAGCTCAGTTTGCGAGCCTGCATCACGAGCAGGGACATGACATATGACGTACCCAGTATGTCATATTTCATTAAGGGGTTAAACACTCTGGGGAGATTATTCAAAACTAGTAGTAGGCAAAAGTGATGTAGGTGCCCATATCAATGAATCTGTGTATACCTATATATGAAATACACTCATACAGTACATAATTAAATATAATATATACAGATAGAATATACCCAGGTATAATAAACACCTGTGTCTACTGCATATGTGTATATACTTTATATTTATGTATTATATATGTCTATGTATAGTACCAGTGTATTCTACATAACAGGTACATTATATATTAATATAAGCTCCTCAAGGGATGGGGTCAGATTTGATGCAGTAAGAATAACAGGAGGCAGCTTGTCAGATAATATAGCTAGTGATTTAGGGACAGTGTTGCCGCGCTCTGAGCTCTCTGATTGGTGCTGTGTGTGGACGAGAATCCTGATTTTGAACGGATTAGACAGCACAGAACTGCGGGGTCGCTGTCAGTAAATCACTGCTTTTAATCTGTGACTACAATAAACTTTATTTAAAATTGAAAATTGCTGCATTGCACTTGAGATTTGGGGCAGTGCAGTTATAATTCGGGGCACAGGCCCCAAATCAAAGAACCTAGAGAAGCCCCTGCTGTGCAATGTTGTTAATGCACCAGGCGGCACTGAACTGTTAATAAGTGACGGTAACTGGCCCCCTGCCCCTGGGGCCCGGTGAGCCCTGCTCTTTGCTCACCGGGCCCCATAAATGCAGTAATGCCCTGATGGCGGCAATGGAGCTTGTGGTCTCAGACAGATGTGACACTAACTAAAACATTCTAAAAAAAATAAATTTGACATGATTAAAATAGATTCTTTCTTCAGCATGTTTCTAACTTTGTAAAATGTTAGTAGCTAGTAATAATAATTGCTAAGGAAGCCTCAGACATCATTAAACAAATAAAGCAGCCAGCAGAAAAATATACAATGATTAGCTTAAATTTTCTATTTTTACAATGGACAGAACATGAATATATGTATGTTTGCTTGTTTTTTTAAAAATGTTTTTATATGTAAAACGTATTTGCATTCAAATACAAATATTCTGTCTAACACAGATGTAGAACCAGAAAGCTTAGGGTTAAAATTTCTATTATTAGATTCAATTTATAATTATGATAATTTGAATATGAAATTTGCACAGAGCTTAAAAGATTCCCTCAAAAAGGGAATGTGATTGTATATGTCAGCACCAACATGCTGCTAAAAATTATCCAACATGTTGATCAATCTATAAAATGATCACTTCAAATCATCTGTTTATGGATGCATTATTTTTAATCTAATTACACTGTTCTACAGCCAAATTGATTCAGAGACGAAAACAGTTGAGCTTACCTAATTTTCTGATGCTGAAAACAAATATTATGCATATCTATGCTGATTGGCTCTAATTTTCAAGATCCAGAGGAGGTTGAATTTACTTAAGGCTAGGGATGAGCGAGCACTAAAATGCAATTCCTACTGTTCAGATGCTTGCTTCGAGTATAATGGGAGTCAATGGTAAATTCTGAGCAGACCCTACAAGGAGGTCTGGGGGACAGTGAAAATGTTGAAATGGATGGAAAAAGTGCTGAATGAAAGGAAAACAGCACGGGGAAGACCCCTAGAAGCATCTGTGACTCCCAGATTGCTGCTGAAAATAATGGTGTCACACTTTTACTCCACCTTAAGGAATGACAATAAATCATTCAAAATCGACGAGAAATTGGAGTTTACAGGAAAAAAAAATGTTATGAAACATTCATTCCTGTATAATGACTTGTATATAAGACAACTTTTAAAAAGGATGTAAAAAATAATAATTTAAGTAAACCAAAATTTAAATTTTTATTAAAAAATTTGAATTTTCATTGTAATTTATAAAGGAAGCTAGAACTGCCAAAGTTGGATGGAAGAGGCACTCAGATACACCCTGTCTCAGACATAAAGGAGGGTCTCAAACACATTCTGTTCAACATGTCATGTAGTGGTACTCCTAGACTCATGAAGGCTAAGCACTAAGTGAAAAGCCTGCCAAAAATTTGAAGCAAGGTCATCCGTCCACCCTTGAAGGCACCAACTGTATTCAGAGACATAGCCCGGGGTTCAGTTCAGGGCGGAGGGGGCAAAACATCTGAGTGGACCCCTAACCAGGTAACCATGATTTCAACTATGATGGCGCACCCTAATTGTGGGTACAGGGGAACCTCAGCAGATGATCGTCCTGTTATTGAAAATATGTCTACCGTATTTTTCGGACTATAAGATGCATTTTTTTCCTCCAAAATTTTGGAGGAAAATGGGGTTGCGTCTTATAGTCCAAATGTTGGGGGGGTATATATATAATGTGTTGGGTGTGGGGGGAGCAGTTGAGGCGGAGGAGCGGGGCACAGGAGTCAGCAGCCGCCTGCTGCAGCCTACACTGTCCCTGCTGCTAAAGAAAATGAATATGCACTGCTCCCCACACCCATAGGCATGGGGAGCACTGAATATTAAAGTTCCTTAATAGCGGTACACAGTGTATCCATACCCCCATGGGCGTGGGTGAATATTCATGCCCTTTAATAGCGGGCACACGCGATCACCTGGCATGCATACCAGGATGGGGATTGCTGTGCCCTGCATACCAGGTTAGGGATGAGGGGTGCCATGCATACCAGGATAAGGATGAGGGGGCCATGCATACAATTATAAGGATGAGGGGGCCATGCATACCAGTATAAGGATGAGGGGGCCATGCATACCAGGATAAGGATGAGGGGTGCCATGCATACCAGGATAGGGATAAGAGGTGCCATGCATACCAGGATTGGGATGAGGGGTTCCATGCATACTAGGATAGGGATGAGGGGTGTCATGCATACCAGGATAAGGATGAGGAATGCCATGCATGTCAGGATAAGGATGAGGGGTGCCATGCATATCAGGATGGAGGGGTGCCATGCATACCAGGATGAGGATTGAGGCCATGTATAATAGGAATGGGGGGCATAGCTACCAGGATGGGTGATATTATCAGAATTGGGGGACACTACCCCTATACCAGTGTCAGCAGCAGACCCGCTCCCCCTTAACATTACATAGTGACCACATTTTTTGCTTACATTTTTTTTTCTATTTTCCTCCTCTAAAACCTAGGTGCGTCTTATGTTCTGGTGCGTCTTAAAGTCCAAAAAATACAGTATATACAAAGACCAGCACTGATATTACCGCCATATGGTGACATATTGTGGAAGACGCCAGTCTTGCAGAACATACAAGTGAATACAGTACAGTTATATATAGTAACTTACAGCTGATGTTATGTTTTATGAAATCGTTCCTGTCTTTTCCATCTGGTCCAGACCGACATGACAACTTCTCCAGCCAGGACTTGTCTGCAAATATTACAACAAAGACACATTTGACTTCTCACATTTCCAGCCCCGTCACCATCCACTCCCAACCTACAGAAACTCCTTATCCTGCTGATACCCCAATGCTGAACCGCTGCTGCGTATATTTCCCTATTACTGCACCTGCTGTGTGGCACAATAAAAGTGCTCCACTTAGTGTCACACATAGTAATGCCCATCACTGTGCCCCTTACATAGTAATAATGCCTCCTTTGTGCTCTCTAGATGGTAAAATTGCCCCCTAGAAAATATTAATGCCCTGCGCTAGTGCCTTCCATGTTTTGTCCCTAGAAAGTAATAATACCCCATAGGCAACTTTGATGGTCACAATACTCTGAGTGCCCCCATAACAATAATGTTTAGGTGCACACTTACCATTTAATATTATCCCCTAAGTTCCCCCATGTACGGCTTCCCTGTACACAGTATGGTGGGTTCACAGCTTCCCTATTCACAATTTAATGCCCCATAGCTCCCCTACACATAATATGATAATCCCACAGCTCCTCTAAGCACTTTATGATGTCCCCACTGCTCCCCTATACACAGTATTATGAGCTCATCGCAAGCCTATACACAGCATTATGGGCTCACAACTCCCATATACACAGTTTAATGCTGACAGAGCTCCAAAATAGAAAGTATAATGCCTAACAAAGCTCGCCTATACACAGTATAATGAGACAACAGCCACTCCTATACACAGTATAATGCCCCCACAGCTCCCCTATATACAGTATGGTGGGCCCACGGGTCCCGTACATACAGTATGATGTCCCCCAGAGTTCCCCTATACACAGTATAATGGGCCCCACAGCTCCACTATACACAGTATAATGGGCCCCACAGCTCCACTATACACAGTATGGTGGGCCCACGGCTCCCTTATATTCAGTATGATGGGCCCACAGCTCCTATACATATAGTATGATGTCCCCCTATACATAGAATGATGTCTCAACTGCTCCCTCAAAACATAGTATAATGACCCCCACTGTAGTCTTCACACCTTATGATGGCCCCCACACTGCATATTGCCCCCCACAGTAGCACCCACACTGTATAATGGCACCCACAGTAGCCCCCACAATATTTATTGTTCCTCACAGTATCTCTCACACCATATAATGGGCCTCACACTTAATAATAGCTGTCACAGTAGTCCCCACAATTTTATGAGGGCCCCACACAGTAGTCCCCACACTTTATGATGGCCCTAAACTGTGTAATGGCTCTCACATTAGCTCCCACACTGTATGATGGCCCCCCATCAGCAATGCTTGGGCGTACCAATGTGCTGAAGTTATCATGCCGGTGAATGCACAGGAGGTTAGAGACCCAGCACAGTGCAATGACGTCACCAAAAAACAATCACAGAAAACAAAAGAAATAAATCCTCAATCAGTGTGGAGATAGCTATGGCATTACAACCTGTTCCGAAAGTTGTATATATACAGTACCTCCACTTAATAAATACAGTAATACCATAATTCATCAATAATAGATTACTGAGGTTATTAAGGTATTAATACTCTGAATTAAATTCTGTTACAAAGTAGATGAATGGATACTAGAGTCCAATACTCAATTGCCAATTCAATATTATATCAAGTAATATAGCTTTAGACAGATAAAGTGAACTATATAACTTTCGGCTGTAATCCCATAGCTATTTCCATCCTGAATGAGGATTTACTTGTTTTGCTTTCTGTGATTGTTTAGTATGTATATTTTAATATAATAAATAAAAGATTTTTACTAGTTACTACAGTGGGTATGGAAAGTATTCAGACCCCTTTAAATTTTTAACTCTTTGTTTCATTGCAGCCATTTGGTAAATTCTAAAAAGTTCATTTTTTTCTCATTAAAGTACACTCTGCACCCCATCTTGACTGAAAAAAAACAGAAATGTAGAATTTTTTGCAAATTTATTAAAAAAGAAAAACTGAAATATCACATGGTAAAAGTATTCAGACCCTTTGCGCAGACACTCATATTTAAGTCACATGCTGTCCATTTCCTTGTGATCCTCCTTGAGATTATTCTATTCCTTCATTGGAGTCCAGCTGTGTTTAATTCAACTGATAGGACTTGATTTGGAAAGCCACACACCAGTCTATATAAGACCTTACAGCTCACAGTGCATGTCAGACCAAATGAGAATCATGAGCTCAAAGGAACTGACCAAGGAGCTCAGAGACAAGATTGTGGCAAAGCAATTCTGGCCAAGGTTACAAAAGAATTTCTGCATTACTCAAGGTAGGAGCACAGTGCACAGGAGCACAGTGGAATCCATAATCCTTAAATTAAAGAAGTTTGGGATCAACAGAAGTCTTCCTACACCTGGACATCCAGCCAAACTGAGCAATCGTGGGAGAAGAGCCAAGGTTAGAGAGGTAAAGAAGAACCCCAAGATCACTATGGCTGAGCTCCAGAGATGCAATAGGGAGATGGGAGAAAGTTCCGCAAAGTCAATTATCACTGCAGCCCTCCACCAGTCGGGCCTTAATGGCAGAGTGAACACCTGGAAGTCTGAACTGAAACGTAAATTGATGTGCATGCAAAATGTAAATGCATGTTCACATAAGGCCACTAGACAGAGAAAAAGCACAAACAAGCTAAATACCTAAATACCTAGAAGTAAATGGATAAATCGCACAGTGGAAAAATAATGATAAATACTAAAGGGTATTTAGTTAACATAATTTTGATCAAAATAATGTAAAAGCCATCCCACCACGTCACGGTAACCCTTATGGGACAGTCCTAACTCTAATATTAAAACCTTACCATTTGTCAAGTGACATACATATGGATAAGGGCAGAGAGACTGAACCCATAGAAGAAGCATGAACCTGAGAGGCAGAATGAACCTTTCAGCTCAGACAAAGGAGGGCCACACCCTTAAATGCACTAAAGCACACTAAACTGCAAAGAAAAAACCATAAGGGTTGCCGTGACATGGTGGGATGGCTTTTACATTATTTTGATCAAAATTATGTTAACTAAATACCCTTTATTATTTATCATTATTTTTGCACTGTGCGATTTATCAATTTAATTCCAGTTATTTGGGTATTTTGCTTGCTTTTGGTTTTTCTCTTAATGGCAGAGTGACCTGACGGAAGCCTCTCCTCGGTGCAAGACATATGAAAGCCTGTATAGAGTTTGCTCAAAAACACATGAAGGACTCCCAGACTATGAGAAATAAGACTATGAGAAATAAGACTCTCTGGTCTGATGAGACGAAGATAGAACTTTTTGGTGATAATTCTAAGCCGTATGTGTGGAGAAAATCAGGCACTGCTCATCACCTGCCCAATACAATCCCAACGGTAAAACATGGTGGTGGCAGCATCATACTATGGGGGTGTTTTTCAGCTGCAGGGACAGGACGATTGGTTGCAATTGAAGGAAACATGAATGCAGCCAAGTACAGCAATATCCAGGATGAAAACCTCTTCCAGAGTGCTCTGGACCTCAGACTTGGGCGAAGGTTCACCTTCCAACAAGACAATGACCCTAGGCACACAGCTAAAATAACAAAGGAGTTGCTTCAGAACAACTCTGTGACCATTCCTGACTGGCCCAACCAGAGCCCTGACCTAAACCCAATTGAGCATCTCTGGAGAGACCTGAAAATGGCTGTCCACCAACATTCACCATGCAACCTGATATAACTGGAGAGGATCTGCAAGGAAGAATTGCAGAGGATCCCCAAATCCAGGTGTGAAAAACTTGTTGCATCATTCCCCAGAAGACTCATGGCTGTACTAGCTCAAAAGGGTGCTTCTACTCAATACTGAGCAAAGGGTATGAATACTTATGACCATGTGATATTTCAATTTTTCCTTTTTAATAAATTTGCAAAAATTTCTACATTTTTGTTTTTTTTAGTCAAGAATGGGGTGCAGAGTGTACTTAAATGAGAAAAAAATGAACTTTTTAGAATTTAACAAATGGCTGCAATGAAACAAAGAGTGAAAAATTTAAAAGGGTCTGAATATTTTCCGTACCCACTGTATGTTGTGTGTGTGCCATATCTATGGGTTGAGGTAATACAAGGGTTAAAGTAATGTCTCATGTTTCTTTTTTCAAATATCTTTAATTCACTCCAAGAATCATTCATTGCTGTACAAATACGCATCAAAAATGCACCAAAATTGCGGCAAAACGCACGTTTTTACCACAGCGTTTTTCCTGCCAAGAGATGCAGAAACCTTGAATTCAAATCCTGAACATGTGCACATAGCCTAAAGCCTAAATTTAATTAATCTAATAAATGACATCCTCACTTACCAATGAATTTTGTAGGCAGGACCAGGAAGTGTCTGAGTTGAATGCAAGGAAGGCACTAGGACCCAGCGTACGTGAAGTAATCAGACCGTGCACAGCATAGGGAGAAACAAACTGCAGCGCTGCCAGCCTGGAAGAAGTTCATCAGGTCAGACAGCCTGCATCGTGCACTGCACAGACTGAGACTCTGCAACTGGCCACTGTGCTAGCAAGTGTGCAGAGTTTCCATCAGACAGGGGAGCAGGCATTTTGCTGCCCTCTCTCTCACACCTCATGATAGAAGTGACCTTGGCTTCGGGTGGGCCCCTTCATGTAATGTGGCCGTGGGCAACAGCTTCCTCTGCCCCCCCTTTCCAGTAGCTATGCTACTGACTGTAGTGCCTCATTAAAATATTGTGAACAAAGTATAGTTGTGGTACTCCTACACTCATAAATGCTCTGCACACAGTGCAAACCCAGACAAAAATTACAAACAGGGTCATCCATACACCTTTGAAGGCAACAACTGTAGTGCATCATTCAAATATTGTTAACAAAGTGTAGTTGTGGTACTCCTACAGTCATAATAGCTCTGCACACATTGCAAAGACCGCCAAAAATTACAAGCAAGGTCATCCATACACCCTTGAAGGCACCAACTGTAGTGCCTCATTCAAATATTAAGAAAGTATAGTTGTGGTACTCCTAGACTCATAAATGCTCTGCACACAGTGCAAAGTCAGACAAAAATTACAAACAGGGTCATCCATACACCTTTGAAGGCAACAACTGTAGTGCATCATTCAAATATTGTTATAAAAGTGTAGTTGTGATACTCCTACAGTCATAAAAGTTCTGCACACATTGCAAAGCCTGCCAAAAATTACAAGCAAGGTCATCCATACACCCTTGAAGGCACCAACTGTAGTGCCTCATTCAAATATTAAGAAAGTATAGTTGTGGTACTCCTACACTCATAAATACTCTGCACACAGTGCAAAGCCGGACAGAAATTACAAGCAGGGTCATCCATACACCCCTGAATGCACCAACTATAGTGCATCATTCAAATATTGCTAACAAAATGTAGTTGTGGTACTCCTACACTCATAAAAGCTCTGCACACATTGCAAAGCCTGTCAAAAATTACAAGCAAGGTCATCCATACACTCTTAAAGGCAACAGCTGGAGGGCCTCATTCAAATATTGAAGATTAAAAAAAGTTTATGTGCTGTTGTCATCTAGTGGTGTGGAAAAGTCGGGGCTAATCCAGGCTTTGTTCATTTTCATCAAAGTGAGCCAGTCAGCATGTTCTGTTGACAGGTAGTGTTGAGCGATACCTTCCGATATCGGAAAATAGTGGATCGGATTGGATCGGACCGATACTCAAAAAATATCGGCTATAGCGGATTCCGATACCGGAAACCAATGCAAGTCAATGGGACACAAATATCGGAATGAAAATAAACCCTTTCTTTCCTTGTAGATTAATTCTACATGAAGGAAAACAACTAAGAATAATGTAGAATGTATTACATGAAAAGCCGGCAATTCAGCAGTGGCATACACCGGTACCCGACAATTTAGAACAGAAAGAATAGAGCATCACACATAGATTACGTGAGGAGCTGCCCATTTTCTAAAGACTATGATACTTTTCCAGCAACGGACCACCATTTTTGTTAATATTATTATTGTGTTTTATTAGTGATTTACTTGTCATGTTTTATATAGTTCTGCTAACTTGTCAGTATGTTCACTAGATTAACTTGTAAAATGTCCAGCATTCCACTAATCTGTATCTCAGGAGTCCATTGTTTCATCAGCCAATGATCTCATTAGGTGAGTTTGGATTGAGACACAGTGGAGCCGTCATCACAGGGGGTCTTACATGCAGTCTCAGGTGAAGGCTTCTAGAATATTCTTCATTGTTGAGTGAACAGTGAATGTTTAAGGGGGAGGGTGTGATCACTTCTGACCAGGGAGGGGACTGAGCCCAGTGGAAGTAAGGACAGACATGTTTTAGGGAGTTGGGTGGAAGGAAGAGGACGGAGACAGTGAGTATGGCCTTATACAAAGCCAGTGGAACTACTGAACCCAGATTGGGAATTTGAGGACTAAGAGAATTGCCTGTTGGACATTTACCTGGAATTGCTTATTACCATGGATGTGATCAATAAAATATTGCTGCATGGTTAACCTGCCTAGTTGATTACTTACAACCCACAACCGCACATCTTTACAGATTAGATAGATAGAAACATGCCAGTCACATATATAAGAAGTACAGTGACAGTGTTGCTTACTGTACTTGTCATTTAGTGTTAAAATAAAGGATTTATTAAAAAAAAAAATTGGCGTGGGGTTCCCCGTAATTTTAGTCTCTAGCGGAGGTTAAGCAGATGGCTGGGGCAGATGTTTGAAGCCTGGGAAGGGGGTAATACCCACGGAGCTTCCCAGGCTACTAATATCAGCCCCAGCTGAATACCTAGCCTTTACTAGCTATTAAAATGGGGGACCCCAAAAAAATGACGTGGGGCCCCTCTATTTTAATAGCTAGCAAAGGCTAGGCAGACAGCTGGGGGCTGATATTAATAGCCCAGGAAGGGTGCCATGAATATTGGCCCCCTCCCTAGAAACACCAGCCGTGAGCTGCCCCAGAAATGGCGCATCCATAGGATGTGCCAATTCTGGCACTTAGCCTCGCTCTTCCCACTGACTTGTAGCGGTGGCAGTGGGGTTATAGGGCTGGGGTTGATGTCAGCTTATAATGCCAGCTGACATCAAGCCCAGGTTAGCAATGGAGAGGCGTCTATAAGACGCCCCCATTACTAACCCCATAGTGAAAAAACACAATACCCAGAATAAAGTCCTTTAATTGAAATAAGCACACAATTCATTATTGTTCTAAATTAAACCATACTTACCATCACTCCCATTCCAGCTGAAGCCAATGTCTTCTGCAATAAAAGTAAAATAATAAACCAACTTCATCCTTACCTTTCCATGGTTTTCACGACGGCTCCAGCTCTGCTATATTCACATAACAGGCTGGATCGAAGCCGAAATCTGCCATCCAGCTTGCCATGCTGCAGACACGGAGAAGCGCACGCATGCTTGCGCTCCTCAGTGTCTGGCTGTGATGTTATAAAGATGAGCCGAGGTCATGTCCAATGAACTCAGCTCACCTCATGCACGTCACTGACAGTGTGTGAAAATTCTCCTGCGCTTGCAGTGAGCGTGAGAGAATTCTCCTGCTGAAGCGCTGAGCGCAGGAGAATTCTCCCACGCTGTCAGTGACGTGCATGAGGTGAGCTCATGTCCAATGAACTCAGCTCACCTAATGCACGTCACTGACAGCGTGGGAGAATTCTCCTGCGCTCAGCGCTTGAGCAGGAGAATTCTCCCACGCAGGGATGGCAATGAGATCACAGGCTGGATCGCAGCTGAACGCTGCCGTCCAGCTTGTCATCCTTCAGAGACACTGCAGAGCGCAAGCACGCCTGCGCTCTGCAGTGTCTATGAAGGATGGCATGCTGGATGGCAGCGCTCAGCTGCGATCCAGCCAGTCATCTCAATGCCATCCCTGCGTGGGAGAATTCTCCTGCTCAAGCGCTGATGCCGTCACAGCCAGACACTGCAGAGCGCAAGCATGCCTGCGCTTCTCAGTGTAACATACCTGGCGGCGTCCTTGCATATTGGTCCATCTCCCACTGTGCAAGAGCGCGCACTTAATCTCCTGTCCAGTCTGCTAGCCTGGCTTCCCTCCATGCTGTCTGCTTGCCTCTGTTTCTGCTGCTTAAGGGCGACGCACGATCACTTCCTGCTTCTTGTAGCTGCTGCACGCACACCCCTTGTGCGTCCTCAGCCTATTGCTGTCTGTCACCTGGTATTTAACCCAGCTCATCCCTGGAATCCATGCCTGAGCATTGTGTTCTGTCAGTTGGCTTCCAGTCACTGATGTGCCAGGTCTTGTCTATGCTTCCTGCCTTGCGGTATCAGTTCCCGTGTCTGAACTGTGTCCTGTCTGAACTATCTTCTAGCCTGTTGTCTTCTGCCTATCCTGGAGGCTGTATTTCCAGGCCAGTGTGAACACGCTCCTAGCCTGTTCTTTCCACCTTCTAGGGGCCGCATACCTAGACCCATTCCTGTATCTTGCCTGCTCCTGTCTGAATACTCTCCTAGCCTGTTACCTGTTTTTCTCTATGTCCGAACCTTCCCTTTTCCTGCAGAATCTGATCCCGTACCTAACTCCTACTCGTTGTCCCTGTACTCCCGTTTGTGAGTTTAGAGTCCACTCGCTACCTCATTGCAAGTATCCTGTGTGTACCTGGTTCTGCCTTTCCCTTCCAGTCTGTTCCATGTGAACAGAGCCCTGTCCCCTCTACTCTGCCTTGTTCACCGCTCCGGCGGATCTTGCCTTCTCTGCCTTGCTCGCTGCTCCAGCAGTCTCGCTCTGCTCTGACCATTTACTCGCTGCTCTGGCAGTCTTGCTCTGCTCTGACCCTTTGCTCGCTGCTCCGGCAGTCTCGCTCTGCTCTGACCCTTTGCTCGCTGCTCCTGCAGTCTCGCTCTGCTCTGACCCTTTGCTCGCTGCTCCGGCTGTCTCGCTTTGCTCTGACCCTTTGCTCACTGCTCCGGCAGTCTCGCTCTGCTCTGACCCTTTGCTCGCTGCTCTGGCAGTCTCGCTCTGCTCTGACCCTTTGCTCGCTGCTCCGGCAGCCTTCCTCTGCTCTGACCCTTTGCTTGGTGCTCCGGCAGTTTCACTCTGCTCTGACCCTTTGCTCGCTGCTCCGGCAGTCTCGCTCTGCTCTGACCCTTTGCTCGCTGCTCCGGCAGTCTCGCTCTGCTCTGACCCTTTGCTCGCTGCTCCGGCAGTCTCGCTCTGCTCTGACCCTTTGCTCGCTGCTCCGGCAGTCTCTCTCTGCTTTGACTCTTTGCTCGCTGCTCCGGCAGTCTCGCTCTGCTCTGACCCTTTGCTCACTGCTCCGGCAGTCTCGCTCTGCTCTGACCTTTTGCTCGCTGCTCCGGCAGTCTCGCTCTGCTCTGACCCTTTGCTTCCTGCTTCCGCAGTCTCGTCCTGCTCCTCTCTCGCTCACCGCTCCAGGCGGCCTTGTCCTGCTCTTCTCTCGCTCACCGCTCCAGGCGGTCTCGTCTTGTTCTGCTCTTGCTCGCCGCTCTGGGCGGCCTCACTCTGCTGTTTGTCCACCGCATCTGCGGTTCTGTTCCTGAGTCCCAGTCTGTACTGGGTCCTATCCACTCGGTGCTCCAGCCTGTCGCACCTGCCAGTACCTCCCTGCCTGCATACCAGTCGTGCTTACCAGCATCCGCCAGTCTGCATACCAGCCGTGTCTGCCTATACCCAGCAGTCTGTGTGCCAGCCTAACCTCCCTGTTCCTGTATTCCCCTGTGTGGGTCAACAGCCGTGTCCAGGGTCTGTCCTGGAGTAGCACCTGGTCCCTCTGCTCAGTTCCTCCTTGGTGCACTGGCGTCGTATGCCGTCGTGCGACCCTGGTCGGATCAGGTGGATACTTAGTTACGCCCCTCCAGGCATTCACTCTCCGACACAGTCCAGTGGCATCACTACATATACACGCACACGCCACTCAGCCCGGGCGTGTGCATTACACTCAGTGTCTGCTGCATGGCAAGCTGGATGGCAGCTTTCGGCTGCGATTCAGCCTGTCATGTCAATGTAGCAGAGCTGGAGCCGTCGTGGGAACCATATAAAGGTAAGGATGAGGTTGCTTTATTATTTTACTTTCATTGCAGAAGACATTGGCTTCAGCTGGAATGGGCGTGATGGTAAGTATGGTTTAATTTATAACATTAAAAAATTGTGTGTTTATTTAAATTAAAGGACTTTATTCTGGGTGTTGTGTTTTTTTAAATACTTTACTAGAAATTCATGGCAGGCATGACTAATATTGGCGTGACCCCATAATTTTTTTCATGAATTTCATGAAATAATTAAGAAAAAAAATACGTGGGGCTTTGCCCTATTTTTGTGTCCAGCCAGGTACAACTAGGCAGCTGGGGGCTGGAATCCGCAGTGCAGGGAGACCCAAGCTTTCTAGCCCCCCCCCCCCGCTGCAAATTGCAGTCCGGAGCCACCCCAGAAAATGGCGCGCTCATAGAAGCGCCATCTTCTGGCGCTGTACCCAACTCATCCAGGGCCCTGGTGCGGTGGCTCACTGGGTAATAAAGGGGTTAGGGCCAGCTTGGCATTATCAGCTGGCCCTAAGCCTGAAATTCATGGGGTCGCGCCAATATTAGACATGACCACCATGAATTTCTAGTAAAGTATTTAAAAAAACACAACACCCAGAATAAAGTCCTTTAATCGAAATAAACACACAATTTTTAATGTTCTAAATTAAACCATACTTACCATCACGCCCATTCCAGCTGAAGCCAATGTCTTCTGCAATAAAAGTAAAATAATAAAGCAAGCTCATTCTTACCTTTCCATGGTTCCCATGATGGCTCCAGCTCTGCTACATTGACATGACAGGCTCGATCGCAGCCGAAAGCAGCCATCCAGCTTGCCATGCCGCAGACACTGAGAAGCGCAGGCATGCTTGCACTCTGCAGTGTCTGGCTTTGATGGCATCCAGATGAGCCGAGGTCATGTCCAATGAACACAGCCCACCTCATGCACGTCACTGACAGCGTGACAGAATTCTCCTGTGCTCAGTGCTTGAGCCGGAGAATTCTCCCATGGGATGGCATTGAGATGACAGGCTGAGCGCTGCTATCCAGCATGCCATCCTTCATAGACACTGCAGAGCGCAGGCATGCTTGCGCTCTGCAGTGTCTCTGAAGGATGATAAGCTGGATGGCAGCGCTCAGCTGCGATCCAGCCTGTCATCTCAATGCCATCCCAGCATGGGAGAATTCTCCTGCTCAAGCGCTGAGCGCAGGAGAATTCTCCCACGCTCTCAGTGACGTGCATGAGGTGAGCTGAGTTCATTGGACATGAGCTCACCTCATGCAAGTCACTGACAGGGTGGGAGAATGCTCCGGCGCTCAGCGCTTCAGCAGGAGAATTCTCTCACGCTCACTGCAAGCGCAGAAGAATTTTCCCACGCTGTCAATGACGTGCATGAGGTGGACATGACCTCGGCTCATCTTTATGCCGTCACAGCCAGACACTGAGTAGCGCAAGCATGCCTGCGTCTCTCAGTGTCTGCGGCATGGCAAGCTGGATGGCAGCTTTCGGCTGCGATCCAGCCTGTCATGTGAATGTAGCAGAGCTGGAGCCATCCTGGGAACCATGGAAAGGTAAGTATGATGTTGGTTTATTATTTTACTTTTATTGCCGAAGACATTGGCTTCAGCTGGAAAGGGCATGATGGTAAGTATGGTTTAATTTAGAACAATAAAGAATTGTGTGTTTATTTCAATTAAAGGACTTTATTCTGGGTGTTTGTGTTTTTTTTACACTTTGACTATGGGGTTAGTAATGGGGGTGTCTTATAGACGCCTCTCCATTACTAACCTGGGCTTGATTTCAGCTGGCATTATCAGCTGACATCAACCCCAGCCCTATTACCCCACTGCCACCGCTACAGGGCAGTGGGAAGAGCAAGGCTAAGTACCAGAATTGGCGCATCCTGTGGATGCGCCATTTCTGGGGCGGCTGACGGCTGGTGTTTCTAGCCTGGGAGGGGGCCAATATTCATGGCACCCTTCCTGGGCTATTAATATCAGCCCCCAGCTGTCTGCCTAGCCTTTGCTAGCTATTAAAATAGGGGGGTCCCCACGTCATTTTTTTGCGGGTCCCCCATTTTAATAGCTAGTAAAGGCTAGGTATTCAGCTGGAGGCTGATATTAGTAGCCTGGGAAGCTCTGTAGGTATTACCCCCTTCCCAGGCTTAAAACATCTGCCCCTGCCGGCTGCTTAACCTCCGCTAGAGACTAAAATGTGGAACCCCACGCCAATTTTTTTTTTTAATAAATCCTTTATTTTAACACTAAATGACAAGTACAGTAATCAACACTATCACTGTACTTCTTATATATGTGACTGACATGTTTCTATGTATCTAATCTTTGTCTGATGCTCTATTCTTTCAATTCTAAATTGTCGGGTACCGATGCTGAATTGCCGGCCGGCTTTTTTAAAGAGACGGTGCATGAAAACACTATTATTTTTTTTAATAAATCCTTTAACACTAAGTGACAAGTACAGCAAGCTGAGCGCTGCCATCCAGCTTGTCATCCTTCAGAGACACTGCAGAGCGCAGGCATTATGGGAACTTCCGATTCCGGTATTCGATATTCTAAAAGTATCGGAACTCAGTATCGGAACTCCGATACCGCGAATATCGGTCGATACCCGATATTTCAGTATCGGAATGCTCAACATTATTGACAGGCAAAAGCGACTGTCTGTTATGACCCCCCGGTAGCACTAAAAACTCACTCAGACAAGACACTAATGGCATGGCAGCACAACACCTCCTAGATATAGACGGACAGCTGATGCCAGTTTTCCAGCTTTGAGACCCAATAGTTGAAGGATGCAGAGGAATTAGGGAGTATGCTGGTTTGGTCAGCCATATTGCAAGGTTCTCCTTGTAGCTTGGGTGTAGCAGGGTAAACAACCAGTACTCTTTTTTTAGCCAAGATAAATATAACACGAGGGTCACTGGAAAGGCAGTGGTACATAAAGTCGGTCATATGTGTCAAGCTCCCTACAGCCAACACTTTGCTGTCTCCACCATGATTATGACTCTTCATCTTCTCCTCCCTCTTTTCCTCCTCATTGCCCTCCTCAGCCCATCCACGTAGGAGAGATGGGACAAAGTTTGTGCGGGAACTAGCCTCTGTTGCGCTAGCAACCAGCTCCTGTTCCTCCTCCTCCTCATTGTTATCCAGTCTGCGCTGAGCAGATGAGATGAGGCTTGGCTGGGTAGTATCTCCCTGTCTCATGTCTTTCTTCATCGCCACCTGATTCGAATGCAAAGCTTCAGCTTTAATTGTGAGCAGCGACTGTTTAATTAGACACAGAAACGAGATTGTTGCACTGATTATGGCATCATCGCCACTCACCATTTTTGTGGAGTCCTCAAAGTCTTGGAGAACAACACAAATGTCAGACATTCATGCCTACTCTTCAGTTGTTATGTGCGGAGGCTGACCAGAATGCCAACGGGTGTATTGAAGCTCGTATTCAACAACTGCACGTGCAGCCAGAGCGACGGCAGCTGTAGCTCTGGCAAATCGGGGTAGGTTTTCAGAAACCACTGAACCAGTAAGTTGAGCACGTGGGCCAAGCATAGTACGTGTGTGAGCTTGCCAAACTTCATAGCCGCCACGAAGTTACGGCCATTATAACACATGACCATGCCTGGTTGTAGGTTCAGTGGCAAGAGCCACAGATCTGTCTGGTCTGTTATTACTTTCAATAACTCTGCAGCGGTGTGCTTTTTGTCTCCTAGATAAATTAGCTCAGCAGAGCCTGTTGCCACTTTGCTGAAACAGTGCAGTAGACCTTCCAGCTTCTGGCTAATGTAGATGACGAAATAACAAATCGGAGATGGAGGATGAGGAAGAGCAGGAGGGGGTGCAGGAACTGGTGTATAAAGTGGAGGAATCACTGATTGAAGTAGGGTCTGCAATCCTCAGTGCCAGAAGCACATGTGCAGTGCCAGGGTGGGACTCGGCCCCGGCCTCCACAAGGTGCACCCAGTGTGCCATGAGGGAAATGTAGCATCCCTGGCCACAAGCGCTTGTCCACTTGTTGGTCACTAGGTGGACAATCCGAGTAACTACGTTGGTAAGGGCATAGGTGAAGTTCCTACACACATGCTGGTACAATTCGGAGAAGCCACACCAACATAAATAGTGACAGCTGGGGACCAAGTACCGAAGGATGGCTGCCGCCATGAGTTGGCTGAAGTTCTTCATATCCTCAGGAATAAATGGCAACATTTTCATGCAAGTAGGTTTGAAATGTTCCCGTTTTGCTTGTAGGTGGGTAGCTGTGAACTTTCTTTTTTATTCTAGAGCCTGGATAGGGACAGCTGAATGTTGTGGAGGGACAAGTATTTGGAAGTGCCTGATTATGGTGCCTCAGAATGTGCAAGGACAGGTGCAGGTCTCAAGGCATCTGCACCAGTGTCAAGGACAGGGGATTGAGATGCACTTAGCACAGTGGAAGAGGCAATGATGTCACAGCTTGCACCAATTGTGGACCCAGGTGTGTGGGTCGAGTGCTTAGATGACATGAGCCTAATCAGGCTGGTGGTGGTAAGGCTCTTAGTGGTCAGATCTTGGCAAGACATAAGTTGCAAATTACCATTTTTTGTCTCAAAACTCTCTGTAAAAAAGTCCCAGACTTGGAGAGGAATGGGAGAACAAAGAGGATGACGATGAGGTTTTAGTTCCCACTTGGTGTGAGCCCATGCAGCTGAGTAGCTCAGCAGAGGAGGTGGAGGAGGAGGAAGATGCTGCCTCCTGAACAGATACGGAGTGATGCAATCATGATGAGCACTGCATCCTCAGCCACAACTGTGGCTTTGGCCAGCAGCGGTCACAGGTCTGCAGTTCGCATTGGACGGCAAGGGTTGCCTAGCCTGGGCCTTTTTTGAGACAGCAAAGGATGACCCAACTCACTTTATCTGCCAACTTTGCAAAAAATGACTCAGTAGAGGCAAGAATTGCAATAATTTGACTACTACATGCATGAACTGGGGCATGCGCAATCAAGCATTCCTTAATCTGGAAATCTCACTGCGATAAAATGCGGACTAGTGGGCTTCACCAACAACTGTCTGCCCCATCAATCGCATCTGCTTCTTCTTCCTCCTCTGTCATAGTGGCAAGTGTTCTCAGACAGGTCTCTGGCCGCAGAACTTCCACTTGTTTACCCGCTCCAGTCAGGGTGAGTGAGAGGCCGTCAGCTGTTATGGAAGTTGACATGCCTGCTGTTTTTGTTTCACCGAGCACACCACATCTTTCTCAATCCACTGTAACAACTCTGCCTGCACCTCACTCACGGTCCAGCAGTTTGTCATATTCACCCTACTCCACCCTCTCACATCACAGCAGCCAGCCCTCAGTCCCGCTGTTGTGGTCACGGAAAAGATTGTTTCATCCTACACATGACAGAGCTAAGAGGTTGAACTCCACCATCTCCAATCTGTTGGCTACGGAAATGCTGCCTTTCCGCCTGCTGAATACAGACGATTTCCGAAAGCTGATGGCCGTCGCAGTGCCCAAGTACCAGTTGCCCAGCTGCCATTACTTCTCTAAGAAAGCTGTAACTGAGCTACACCAGCATGTTGCAGACAATTAGGCTATGTGCCAACTAGTGTTGTGACCTTCATTTATAGCAGAAGCCACAGCACTCTATTAGGGTCTCCAGATGACTCTCTTGACTTTCATAAAGATCCATCCTTTTTAATTGTGTTTTTTTTTTCATTTTTCAGTCCTATTTCTTCCTGTCTAGTCTCTCTAGACTGCCAACAGGGGTTCCAAATGTTGTGAAATGTGACCACAGCCTTAGAGAGAAACTGTGGTATGTCAAGCAGAGAAATTAGTCACTCTTGAAAATATCATCGCTTTTCTAAGCAATGTTGTTCTATTTTTAAGTACATGGGTGTTGAAATTGGCATTATTCTTCTTTTTGCTTTGGCACTAATTTCAGACTCAGCGAGTATAATATTCGAATGCACAAAAACAATATGCATTCCTTTAAATAAGTAAAGGTTGCCAGGAGCAAGAGCTGCAATTACATGTCCCTTTAAGCCTCCGTTTTGTTCTTTCATCTCTCATTTTTCAATTATTATCAGCAGTCGAGTCTGTGCTGAAAGCAACATGTACAGAAGAAAAATCTAAATAATCTGGCTAGGCTTTTTGTCTCCTAAAAAGTAAAGATAGAAAAGAAGTAATGTACTGTAGTTTCCTATTTAAAGGTCAAACAGGTGGGAATTGGGGGCAGAAAGACTTGAATAGACTAATAGTGATGTGTGTTGAATCGATAGATTGCATAATTACTACAGGGATCACGTTCAGGAGAATACTTCTCTTACAAAAGGAACTGATTACATGTCTTACATATTTGTGAAATTATACATTAGTGGAAAATTATTGTAAGATCATTTTTCACAGGTACATTTGGTATATATTATACACATTAGAAACCAAGAAATTATCAACTCCCGCACAGTCTTGAGTTTACAAACTGAGTCAATATTTTTATGATTTTATTGATCTGGACATTAACAGGGTTGTTCAGGCATTTTATTTTGATGACCCATCCATGGGAAAAGTCATCAATATCCGATCCATGGTGACGTGACACCTGGTACCCCTATGGATCAGCTGTTATTAGCTCAGGCAATGGTTGGTTGCAAGCATTGAATGGAGCTGACAAGTTCCTTTCAAGGTGTAGGGACCACTGCAGAGAACTGAAAATCAGCTCCTCACATAGGTCATTAATATATGATGCCCAGACAACTTCTTTAATAGCCGTAGGAAAGAACCATTTGATCACCAGGATTTTTTATTTTATTGGCTCCAGGCACTGGTCTTAGCACGCCGTATATTGTGACACTGCTCTGTTGCCGGTTCGTTACTGCTGATCTGAGCCTACAACAGAGAACACGCTGTAATTGTGCACATTTCACAGTGCACATCGCAAAGTGTACAGCATGCAGGGACTAGCCCAGCCACTGAAACGAGCGTCACTGATCATGCTTCGCTTCACGGAGAGGACAGAGGCTGCGAGAGTGACCCAGCATGCACTGTGATTCTCTAATAAAGCATCATCAGAAAGTCAGTAAAGAACTGTGGAAAAAAAATTAATAGCAGTTAGATAGTGTAGGATAAGGAATTTTTAATGTAAGTATATTACAAAATAGTTTACATTATGGCTTCAAATGGATAGGGATTTAGAATGAAAATTACTTGTCTTTGCCCCACCTCATTAATGTTTATAATTTCAGTAGAAGAAAGGATCATGGTATCAACTATGGATAAATGGTGGGGATCAAAGTTTTCCTTCCCTGCTCTTTTCTATTTATACATATAGCGGCACAATTGATGTACCCATGGCATCACCAGAGTGAATGTAAGTCATCAAGTCTTAAAATATAACTATATAAATGAAGGTTCATGCTGGCGGAATAAAAATAATTTCATTGCATGTTGTAGAAATTATATTGTTTGAGAAATATAGCCATTAACAAGAAAGACTGGGATGAATAGATGTCAACAGCTTGCCCACGGAAAATGAAATGGCATCAGAAATTGTGTGAAGACACAGAAACTGTAAAGAGAAATGGTAAAAAAATCTGAATTGTTACTTTATTTTTCAATAACTTTTCTTTTTTGGAAGTAGTACAGTCAGACTTAGTTGTTGGTCACTTCCTCTCCTGGTATTGGTTGACATGAACCTGTGTAGGACAATACTTTTGCAGACAAGTGGTTGGGAAAATCAAAGATCACGATAATGGCTTGTAAGAGGGAAAACCAAAACTTTGCCCTTCTGTCCTGGGTGGCAAAATCAGGCACCACAGTGGGGGCCTTATGTAAAATTTGCTATGATGCACCCTCTTGTCTTAGTAAGCCACATGCTGCTGGTGTAAAAAAAAAAAGTTCTTAAAAGCTTGCGATGTAGAAAATAAGCCTAGTAGGCGCAGCTTCAGCTTGATGTTACTTAGACATATCGGACAACGTCTTTTGTTTCTTGATCCTGATTTTTTTTAATTGTTGGTTTATAACCAAGAATAAAATTCAATATATAATGATTGATCCAAAGGTTGCCTCTTGTTGCTTTATATAGCATGTGCAAGAATATGTGCTTATTTTTGTTAAGGTATAATTGTTAGATGACTCCCCAGGAGATCTGATCTGCAGGCTTTGGACCAACATAGCACATTTAAAATGAATAACAGATTGTTGGATCATTATCTTTTTCCAACTTCAGTAACTATGCAGCTATATAAGGTAAATCCAATGATTTACAACAATGCACAATTTTTCAGCATATATACTTTTTAAGGATTTATATTAAGATGATAAATTCATGCTGGCATTTATATGACGATGATCACATACAGGTTGTGGAAGTAAATGTGATATTCTTTCTATATATTTAAAGGGCTATTCTGGTCAGAATTATTTACCTCCCATCTACTAGATGGTAGAAATGGGCAGATCGATTCATGGTACCCTGGTCGATCGGCTAGGTCAGTAGTCTCTGACTGCTGTGTGGGGGGGTTCTTACCTTCCGGGATCCCTAGCATGGGTTTTGATTAGCTGGACTGACACAATGTAATCATTGCCGGCTAATGGTAAGCCGCATCGTGGATCCAAGAAGTTAAGAGGTGTTCAAGCCTCACATTCAGCAGCCAGAGGCTAATGACCTGGTTGATGGATCAAAGTTCCACTAATCAATCTGCCCACCTCTACAATAAGTGCTAGACCCGTAGCGTTGACTTTGAATAGAGTTGCACGGTACATGCTTCTGTTCTTTGCTTCATTAAATTTCTTCTTAGCCAACGTCTGGAGGCTATCAATTGGAGCCCAGTTGGTCAGCCCCCACCAGTGCCAGCCTGTCCATATGGCATTTCTGGCAAATGCCAGAAGCGCTGGTCCCTGTAGTGGGCCGATTGATCACCTCTACTCTATTTTCAGCCTCATGCAAGTAAGTCAGCATTAGCTGCACAGCTGAAACCAGCAGGACCAGGGGGTGACACGCTGTGCTGTTCTAGGCCCTGCTGATTTCAGTTGTGCAGCACGATCGTGTGCGCAAGGCAAGCTAATGCTGCCTGGCATATATGCTGCTGAAGACAGAGTAGAGGTGACAATAGCTCAAGCCTCTATATCAAGCGTGTGGAGATATCAGGGAGATGCCGCTCCCTCCTTCCTATAATCAAATGTATTTGTGTCTTTCACACGTGAATACATTTGAACAGCATGGCGCTGGGATTGAAATAGAGGAGGGCTAGTAAGCCCCGGTCCACACTTGCCACAACGTGATGAAGTCAGCAAGCTGCAGATGTCATCACACTGCTGCTCACGCTGCAGAGACATATCAAGCACTGGTAAGCACTCCATCATGGACCTGAAGATTAAATGTTTTATCAGTGTGGATGAGTGGGCGAGTGGGTTAGGGCATGCATAGGAATGAGGGAACAATTGTGAAAGGGGGCACAGTTTTGCGAGAGGCAGCAGTGGGTAGTTTATTCAGAGTAGCAGTGTGTGTGTTTAAGTAGGAGATTTTTTGGAGACTGACAGTGTGGGGGATATTTTGCAGAGGGGCAGCATGAGGGGAATATTATGGAAAGGGGCAGTGTTGGGTGACATTATGGAGAGAGGCAGCATAGGGGAATATTATGAAGAGAGTCAGCATGGGGGAATATTATGAAAAGTGTAGGGGGAATGTTATGGAGGGACAGTGTGAGGGAATAATTTGGAGAGGGGCAGCGTAGGGAGAATATTATGGAGAGGGACAGTGTGAGGGTATATATTGAAGAGGGGCAATATGGAGGAGATTATAGAGAGAGTCAGTGGGGGGGGAATTTTATCGAGATGGGCAGTGTAGGAGGAATATTATGGAGAGGGACAGTGTGGGGAAATATCGTGGAGAGGGGCAGCGTAGGGGAAATATTATGGAGAGGGGCAGTATGGTGGGATTTATTGCAGAGGGGCAATGTGGGGGGAGATTAAGTAGAGAGGCAGTGTGGGGGAAATATTATCGAGAGGGGCTGTGTAAGAGGAATATTATGGAGAGGGGCAGTGTGGTGGGATATTTTTCAGAGGGACAGTGTGGGGGGATATTTTGCAGGAAGGTAGTATGGGAGACATATCTTTGCGAAGGGCATTGTGTGTGTATGGGTGGGGATATTTTTTGATGGAAGCACAGCAATTATTCATTCAGGGGTGCAGCATAGGAGATATTTATATTTATGGAGCAGTAGAATAATAATTTAATTTTTAATGGAACCGTGTCTTGAAGTGCTGCTGAAGGCAGAGAAGAGGGAAGTCTGCAGAGATGAGCTCTGGGCATTAAATCTCTTTATGGTGTGTGTACTTCATGGAGACAAAAAGAATGGAAATTTCTCCAATCAGAGAAGATGTCACCTGTAAGATACCTGGATGTAAATGTTTATTTGTGATACTGCGTCTCATCAGTATTACGGTTCCTGTATTGTCGCAGTCTGATGATGACTGTTATTAACAACTCCCAGTATCTCCTTACCATTGTTAAAGAAGGAGGCTGGAAGCAAGGGAAGCAAGATGGAAGCCCCACATAACCGGGATGGGCACAGAGGTCGCAATTTTGAATCCCAATGATTGGTTATAAGTTTGGAGGGGCGGGCATTTGGAGGGGGGTGGGGGGAGGTATAATAGGGAAAAGTGCGGGAAAATGGTCAGTCCAGAAAGGAAGTCATTGGGGAAAGTTCCCACCCACCCACCCCTTTTTTCTGTTTGTATCCTTTGAAGTTAACGTGTGGTTTTATTGAGGAGGAGATAAAGGAGTTATTGATATTGTGTATTATAATGGGTTATACTAAAAAGTATATGTAAAGTTTTTTAAGAGGGTTTGTCACAGTGGCTTAGCAGGGGGTGCGGTTCTTGGAGTTGGCACAGAAGTGTCGGTGGAAAGAATATTGGAAAATTACAGGCAGTGGCTTGATTAAGCGGTGTGATCTGGCATTTGGTTTTGGGCTCTGGACGGGGTTTTACCCTGGGAGCTTTTGGTGCCCTTGAGATGGTGATGGACGGCTGAGGGTAACATGGTGGTTCGAGTTCTGCTTAGTTTATGCCAGATCTATTTTAACTCCAAGAACCCTCCCTTCTTACTTAATTTATAATAATGTTTATATGTTAATGTTGTTTGTTAATAAAATGGCCGCTGTGGCCAAATTTATCCAAAAAAAATTACAGGTGCAGTGTTTTTATTTGTTAAGGAACGTGAGTGCGGGTAGATGGGAGGGGGCATGTTGAATGGTGAAACCCGGGTTGGCCGTACACGGTCAAGACATACTGGGAGTTGTAGGTTCATGTAATACAATTGTACATGGGGCTAAGCTTGGTGATTTATTCATGTACTGACGGTGGGTCTGACGCTGCATTCATGAACTGACGGTGGTCCTGACCTTATACACATTTAGCAATTCAAAACGTTCTTTATGGCTGATAAAAGTTAAAAATCCTCAAAACTTTTTGTTTTGAGATTATAAGGAGAATATGGTGAGATTCTGCTCAGTTTCTGCTCCAAAAATTAAGTGTAAATTAGCGTTTGTTCACACTATAGCAGCAGAAATTGAACAGAATATTATTAGCTACAGCAATGGTTGGTTGTAAGCATTGAATGTAGCTGAACAGCTCCATTCAATGTGCAGTGACCACTGCCGAGACCTACAGATCAGCTCCTCATACAGGTCATTAGTATATGATGCCCAGACAACCTCTTTAATAACCACAGGAAAGAACCAGTTTGAATTCCAGGATTTTTTGGCCTCAGGCGCTGGTCTCTGCACGCCGGATATTGTGACACCGCTCTGTTTCCGGCTCGTTACTTCTGATCTGAGCCTACAACAGAGAATGTGCGGTCATTGTCCACATTTCACAGTGCACAGCGTGCAGAGCCTAGCCAAGCCACTGAAATGAGCATCACTGATCATGCTTCGTTTCAGGGCAGGGAGGGGACAGGGGCTCTGACTGTGAACCCAGCATGCACTATGATTCTCAAACAAAGCACCATCAGAAAGTAAGTAGAGAACAGGGGGAAAAAATCAAATAGCAGTTAGATAGTGTATTTAATGAAGGATAGGGAATTTTTAATGCAAGTATATTAGAAAATAATTGTATAATGAGCTCTGGATCATCCAGCAAACAGTGGAGCGATCCGGCAGATCACAAATTTCTGCAGACCAAACAGAGCGGTGCTGAGAATGGATGAATACATCGGCTGGTGAGTGTAAGACAACGGTCTGGGGCGCCATGTCTGGGGTGGCTGAGAGCTGGTCTTATTAGGCTGCAAAGGGGCCAAAACTCATGGCCCTTTCCAGAATAATAATATCAGCCTCCAGCTGTCTGCTTTGCCTTAGCTTGGCAAGGTTGTGATGGGGCCGGAAGCGCCTACAGCCTTAAAGCTTATTGATTGGCTATGCTGCAGCCTTTCAACAAGCTTTACTACGCTGCCGAACCCAAACAGTAACAAGAACGTACATTAAGAAGTCCATGTTTGGGGTTCGGCACCGGACACTAGGTGTCCAGCATGAACACCAAACTTTATCGTTCGGGTTCGCTCATTGCTAGTCAAGACAAATCCTAGGTTGAGCAGCGAAGATCAGAATACCAGACAAGGAACACAGAACAAGCACAAAGCTCATGAGCAAAACTACAATTGGCAGAAATCAAAGGCAGAGAGCTGGTTAAATAGGCAGGTAATTACTCTGGACAAGAGATACATGGATGAAGCCCCGGCACACTCTGGTCCTGATTGAACTGCTAAACTGTCACTCCAAACACTGAGAACTCAGTACGCCATATTCCTAGATTGGACGGCACAACTGTCATTCACTGTGTCCAGGAAATCAGATAGGAGGAATCATGGCACATTGTTTTTCAAAGCAAATACACTGGTCTCATCAGGTCTATGAAATTTATTATATAATGTATGCAGTTCATACAGAGAAATATTGTGACAGATCCCCTTTAAAGGGACTAATCTACTGTCAAATTTAAGTTTTTCTCTTATATGAGCTAAAGAATAGTCCACTCTGATATAGGCCATAAGGGTTTTACACTTAGTAAACACATCGGGACACTGTGTATAGATGTTATTTTAATGTCTATACTGAAATACGGGACAGGGTGCATACAGTACAAAGTATGCTGGTTTCCGCCATTTTTGTGCCATTCTGGGATAATTATTGCTCTTACAAATCATTGATGTTCTCGGCATGGCTTTCTTTTTAAGAGTTACTTGACAAGACTTTAAAAACACAAAATATTCCAAATCTTACAGCATTGCATTAAAAATTCCTTCAAATTCATGGATTTTTTAAAAGTGTATAAAAATACTGGAAAAAAACATCCAGAAAGAAAGCCTAAGGTTAAGTTCCCACAATGTTGCAGATTATCTGCAGCATTTCTGCACCTATTAGATAATTTAGGTTATATGCTTTTTTTCATTGCATTTTGAGTGTTTTTTTTTTCATACAGATTTATCACGCTTTTCACACTGCAGTTTTTTACTCTTGTTGGTGTGTCATGCTTTAAATAAAGCTGCTTTGTTTTTAATACTTCCTAGAATTTGGCTTTGATAAACTTTAATGATACAGTAATTTGCAGATTGCATGATTTGTTAGTGCCTTTCTGGTGCCTACACGCAAGAGGCGTAACTAGTAGAGATGAGCGTTGTTCTACTCGAACTGTTCGCCAATCTCAAATTCGAGCTGTTTTGGGCGGTGTTCGAGCCGTTCGGCGAACACGAACAATTTGAGAAAAATTCGGCTGTTCGAGGTTATGTTCGATAACTGTTCGTGCACCAAAATCATAACTGGATTTTTTCTCAGTAATGATGAAAATTAATGTTAATACGCAGTTTGAGTGTACAGCGGGGTGGGGGGAGGGGCAGGGGATGGATCTCTGCAGGAACAATGAAGATCTCCATTTTTTTTTTCTCTTTCCCGCATTTACAGTGGGGAGGTGCAATCTGTCAGCCTATCAGCAGCGCACACACGGAGCGAAGTGCTTTTTTTCACACAAGCAAGGGCATGTGTCATTGGCAGTGTATGTCACATGTCCTTGCCCTATAAGACCAAGCCATTTTCCCCGTCGCCACCATTTTCTCACTGCTGCAGCTGCGTGTTAGACGGCACCGCTGTTGCTGTGTGCGCTATACCTTGTTAATTTCAAGCCAATTTTTGCACAAATCTACAGATAGCTTGGGAGTAGGGAATAGTTGTGATTGCAGTCCTTTTAAGGACTAGGTTACAGCATTTCCTACGACTTTTATCAGGCAGGTCTGTGCTCTTAAATAGATAGATTGTGGGAGTAAAGACTAATTGTAATTGGAGTCCTTTTCAGGACTAGGTTACATCAGTTCCTATCAGTTTTTGCCAGGCAGGTCTGTGCCAGTGCTGTGCAAGTTTTTTTCACAGCATTTGGCTGAATCTAGCAAAGCTAATCCTTTTTGGCCTATTGCAGAGTGTGTTAGTCAGTGGAGTAGCCTATCTGTGTTGCAAGATATACCACCTGTGTATAGAATACCAATTTTTTTACTGCACCTAGTGAAGTAAAATCTTTTGGGCATAGCATCATTCTATTAGTCCATCTATACTGACCTCCATCAGGTTGCAAATTGAATATAATTTTTTTCTGCATCTAGCTCTGAAAAAATATTGGGCTTCTAGCTGTGTGTGGGACTTGTTGTATTAGTCCATCTATACTGACCTCCATCAGGTTGCAAACTGCATATATTTTTTTCTTCATCTACATCTGAAAAAATATTGGGCTTCTAGCTGTGTGTGGGACTTGTTCTATTAATCCATCTATACAGACCTCCATCAGGTTGCAAACTGAATATATTTTTTTCTGCATCTACCTCTGAAAAAATAATGGGCTTCTAGCTGTGTGTGGGACTTGTTGTATTAGTCCATCTATACTGACCTCCATCAGGTTGCAAACTGAATATATTTTTTTCTGCATCTACCTCTGAAAAAATATTGGGCTTCTAGCTGTGTGTGGGACTTGTTGTATTAGTCCATCTATACAGACCTCCATCAGGTTGCAAACTGAATATATTTTTTTCTGCATCTACCTCTGAAAAAATATTGGGCTTCTAGCTGTGTGTGGGACTTGTTGTATTAGTCCATCTATACTGACCTCCATCAGGTTTGCAAACTGAATATATTTTTTTCTGCATCTACCTCTGAAAAAATATTGGGCTTCTAGCTGTGTGTGGGACTTGTTCTATTAATCCATCTATACAGACCTCCATCAGGTTGCAAACTGAATATATTTTTTTCTGCATCTACCTCTGAAAAAATATTGGGCTTCTAGCTGTGTGTGGGACTTGTTGTATTAGTCCATCTATACTGACCTCCATCAGGTTGCAAACTGAATATATTTTTTTCTGCATCTACCTCTGAAAAAATATTGGGCTTCTAGCTGTGTGTGGGACTTGTTCTATTAATCCATCTATACAGACCTCCATCAGGTTGCAAAGTGAATATATTTTTTTCTGCACCTACCTCTGAAAAAATATTGGGCTTCTAGCTGTGTGTGGGACTTGTTGTATTAGTCCATCTATACTGACCTCCATCAGGTTGCAAACTGAATATATTTTTTTCTGCATCTACCTCTGAAAAAATATTGGGCTTCTAGCTGTGTGTGGGACTTGTTCTATTAATCCATCTATACAGACCTCCATCAGGTTGCAAACTGAATATATTTTTTTCTGCATCTAGCTCTGAAAAAATATTTGGCCTTCTAGCAGTGTGTGGGACTTTCTCTATTAGTCCATCTATACTGACCTCCATCAGGTTGCAAATTGAATATAATTTTTTTCTGCATCTAACCCAGCCAATAGTTTTGGCCTAATACCACAGTTTGGCCACTCAGCTCTGCTCGGTTCCCATCCATTGTTTTTTTGTGCAAACAACTCCAGAGTTGTTAATTAGTTAACCACCAAAATGAGTGGAAAAAGGCCTGCTGCTAGTGGAAAGGGGAATAGGCGTGTTTTGAAGGGGAAAAAAGGTTGTGTCCGTGGGGTAGGTGTTAAAGCAACAGTAACATCTGCAGAAGAAAGACCATCTTCCAGCCAAACTAAAATGTCTACTTCTTTTAGCGGACAATGTGATAAGATCCCTTTCTTACGGCCACGCCAATCGCTACAAATTCCAGATGAGGCACAAAAACAGCAGGTGCTTCAACGGATATCAAGTGCTCCTTTAAGTGGGCTCTCCTCCACATCAACTTCAACATCACAAATACTCCAGTCCTCAAAGGTGTCACCCCAATCGCATTTGCTTCCTCACAGCTCCCAAATCTCCAGCTGCCCGTCTGAGTATGAGGTAGAACAGATGGTTGAGTCTGCAGAGCTGTTTACTCATACTATAGCCTGGGAATCAGAGGTCGACTCTAGCACTTCTGTGAATCCAGACGAGGAAATGATCTGCACTGATGCCCAGAATCTTTATGAGTCGGATCCAGGACCAGACGCAGAAGGTTCTGACCATAATGTAGACCCTCATTCCCAAACTGTAACTCCTGTTGGTGGAGACAATGAGGAAGACGATGATAAGACTCAAATACCTGATTGGAGCGACAACTTTAGTTTTTTGTCAGGGCAGGAACAGGTTGGCTCTGAGGACGACGGGTGTGATAGCGCACAGGGTGATGATGATGAGGTTGGAGATCCCACTTACTGTCAACCCACAGTCAGCCAAGAGATGAGGTCAGCAGAGGAGGTGGAGGAAGATGCTAGTGACGACGAGGTCAGGTTGCGCCTTCCTGGACAGAGACGTAGTACTGGAAGCACGTCAACAACTGCATCCTCAAACACAACTCTGCCTCTCACCACAAGTCGTGGTGGCTCTTCAGGTCGCATGGGTGCTAAGCCTTGCATAGCCTGGGCATTTTTTCAGATCGATAAAGATGACCCAACTCGTGTTATCTGTAACATTTGTCAGCAAAAGCTAAGTAGAGCCCAAAAAATACATAGTTTGAGTACTTCATGCATGAACCGGCACATGGACATGAAGCATAAGTTGCAGTGGGAAGCTCAGTGTGCTACAATGCGGCCTAGCCGGCCGGGCCAACCACCGTCTGCCATATCTTGTGCATCCGCGGCCTCTTCATCCTCTGTGACTGGGGGGACAGCAGTCACACCTGTTTTGGGGCGCAGACCTGCCACCTCTTTACCTGCAACAGCCAGCGTGATTGGCAGGTCATCATTTTCTTTGGAGGTGGTAACACCAGCTGGTGTTGAGCGCTGTCCGACATCGATAGCACCACCTTTGGATCAAGGCAACCTAACATGTCCTCCTGCATCTTCCTCACAGACCGGCAGTTTGCCGGGGACACCCTTATCAACCCCGTCTAAGCACAATAGCCAGCCCTCGGTCCCTCAGATGTGGACAAGTAAAAGACCATTTCCTCCTAGCCATGAGAAAGCTAAGAGGTTGAATTTCACCATCTGCAAGTTCTTGGCTACAGAAATGCTGCCTTTCCGCCTGGTGGACACAGAGGATTTTCGAGACCTTATGTCCGTCGCAGTGCCCCAGTAACAGATGCCCAGTCGGCACTACTTCTCAAAGAAAGGTGTGCCTGCGCTCCACCAGCATGTCGCACACAACATCACCGCTTCTTTGAGAAACTCTGTGTGTGACAGGGTGCATTTCACCACAGACACTTGGACGAGTAGGCATGGACAGGGGCGTTACATGTCGCTGACTGGGCACTGGGTAACTATGGTGACAGCAGGACAAGGGGCTGCTGTCCAAGTCTTGCCGTCCCCACTAGTTGTGCGTCAATCCTCTTTATGTCAAAGTTCCTCCACTGCTTCTGCCTCCTCAACCTCCTCTCGGTCTTCCACCTGCACCCAAAGCCTGTCTGGTCATGCCACAAGCTTTCTAACTGCGCATAAGGGATCCTCCACACCTCCTTACTATGCTGGCAGTAGGGCTCAACGTCATCAGGCGGTTTTTACATTGAAATGTCTGGGAAATGTGAGTCACACAGCTGAGGAGTTGTGGTCAGCTCTGGAGAACCAATTTCATGAATAGTTGTCTCCACTGGACCTGAAACCAGGGAAGGCCGTTTGCGACAATGCTGCAAACCTGGGTGCGGCCCTTCGCCGGGGCAATGTCACACACGTGCCTTGTATGGCTCACGTGTTGAACCTGGTTGTCCAGCAATTTTTAGCCCACTATCCCAGACTAGATGGCCTTCTGCAGAGGGCACGGTCGCTGTGTGCTCACTTTCGCCGTTCGCATCCCGCAGCTCAGCGACTTACATCTCTACAGAAGTCGTTGGGCCTGCCACTTCACCGGCTAAAATGCGATGTGCCTACCCGGTGGAATTCAACTCTGCACATGTTGCAGCGACTGTGGCAGCACCGACATGCCCTGGTGCAATACGTTCTGACGTATAGCCTGGGCCAACGAGATCCAGAGGTGGGGCAAATCACGCTGGAGGAGTGGTCTCAGATCAGGGACCTATGCACCCTTCTGCACACTTTTGAAATGGCGACGAAGATGTTTAGTGCTGACGATGCCATTATCAGCATGACTATTCCGGTGATTTACATGCTGGAGCACATGTTAAACAGAATTCGGAGTCAGGTGGTGGCACAAGAGGAGGTGGAGGAAGTAGAGGAGGAGGAGTTGTATGCGGAAGGGCTAACATCTGCAAGGTCCAGACGGTCGGCAGCACCAAGGCGGCAGGCATGTGAGGGTGGGGGAGATGGTTTTACCAGGGCGCATGGTAGCAGCCAAACTAGTGAGGAAGGTGCAGGAGCCCAGGAAGAAGTGGAGGACGAACTGATGGAAGACTCATCAGATGAGGGAGACCTTGATCACATTTCTGTTGTGCGAGGTTGGGGGGAGAGGACAGAGGAAGGAAGCATGATTGTTACCTCGCCACCAACACAACAGGGACTTGGTGCTCCTGGATGCGCAACACACATGAGTGCCTTCTTGCTGCACTACCTGCAACATGTGAGAATTAGAAATAATCTTGACTACTGGGTTGCCACACTGTTAGATCCCCGGTACAAAAGTAAATTTGCAGAAATTATTCCTGCCATAGAAAGGGATGCACGCATGCAGGAGTATCAGCAGAGACTGTTGCAGAATCTTACATGTGCTTTTCCACAAAATACCAGTGGTGCACATAGTGAATCTCACAGTTCCAACTTGCCAACCGTGGGACCGTCAAGTGTTCAGCACTCAAACCGTAACAGAACCACAGTATCTGCTGGTAACATCAATTTTGCGGAATCATTTCACCACTTTTTTAGCCCATCCTTTGCAAGGCCACAGGAGACAAGAAGTCTGACACATAGTCAACGCCTAGAGACGATGGTACAGGAGTATCTCCAAGTAAACATTGAAGCCACGACTGTGTCACTGGACCCTTGCTCTTTTTGGGCTTCCAATCTGGATAAATGGCCGGAGCTAGCCACTTACGCCTTGGAGATCTTGTCATGCCCCGCAGCCAGCGTTCTGTCTGAACGTGTGTTCAGCGCTGCTGGTGGTGTGCTGACAGATAAGCGCACGCGGCTCTCGACTGATAATGTAGACAGACTCACGTTCATAAAGATGAACAAATCATGGATCCGAAACGACTTTTCTACCCCTGTGTCATCCTGGGGAGAGTAAAAGCTTGATGATTGGTTAAAATCACCCTGCCAACCGTTTTAAACTTTCAAATTACTAATCATGTTTATCTGTATCTTGGCTGGAAAATAATTTGGGCTTTGTAGCAGTGTGCAGCACTGATTCTATTAGGCCATCTATAATAAGCTCCACCAGATTTAAAATTACTAATCATGTTTATCTGTATCTTGACTGGAAAATAATTTGGGCTTTGTAGCAGTGTGCAGCACTGATCCTATTAGGCCATCTATACTAAAGCTTCACCAGATTTAAAATTAATAATAATTTTTAGCTGCATGTAGCCCGGATAATAATTTTGGGGCTCCGAGATGCGCAAGACACATAAGTGCCTTCTTGCTGCACTACCTGCAGCATGACCCTCATATTGTCAGAATTCGAAGTAATCATGACTACTGGGTTGCCACACTCTTAGATCCCCCAAACTTTTCGATCAACCTTTTCATTTTAATAAAGACCAAAAAAATGGTCATTTTTGAAATTATAAGCATTAGCAGGTTGTTAGAAACTGAAATCAAACAGTTTTCAACTAAAAACTTTATTCTAGGTGATGTTACATTTTCACATAGGACCCCTTGTTCGAAAGGAGCTTCTGAACTCTCTCGTCCATTGAATTTGTCAGGTTTTGGATGGTTTCTGCTTCAATTGTTTTGCATGAGGACAGAATACCCTCCCAGAGCTGTTGCTTAGATGTGAGCTGCCTCCCGCCATCATAGACACTCCTTTTAATGATGCTCCAAAGGTTCTGAATGGGGTAGAGGTCAGGGGAGCATGGGGGTCACACCATAAGTTTGTCCCCTTTTATGCCCATATCAGCCAGAGATGCAGATGTTTTATGTGCAGCATGAGATGGTGCATTATCATGCAGAAAAATGATCTTGCTGTGAAATACACGGTTCTTCTTCTTGAACCATGGCAGGAAGTGCTGTTTGAGAAAATCCACATACATTATGGAGTTCATCTTTAGCGCCTTCAGGGATCCTAAAGGGGCCGACAATCTCTCTCCCCATGATTCCAGCCCAAAACATTACTCCACCTCCTCATTGTTGGCGCTGTAGCCGTGTTTGCGTGGGGTGTCCATCAACCAGCCATCCTCCACTCCATCCATCTGGACCATCGAGCGCTGCACGGCACTCATCCGTGAACAAAACAGTTTTGAAATCAGTCTTCATGTAATGTTTGGCCCACTGGAGCCATTTCTGCTTGTGTGAAGTGGATAGAGGAGGTCGACAGGATGGCGTATGCACAGCTGCAAACCTCTGAAGGACCCTGCATCTTGTTGTTCGGGGGACGTTGGAGGCACAAGCAGCTTCAAAAACTTGTCTGCTGCTATGACAAGGCTTTTTTGCCGCTGCTCTTTCAACCTGACGTAATTGCCTGTAGGAAAGAGTCCTCAATTTGCCCTTATCAGCACGCACACGTGTGTACTGTGAATCAGCTACATACTTCTTGATTGCCAAGACACTTCATCCTGATCATCGCACAATGTTGATTGTAGTCATGCCTTGACCTAAACACTCCACAATTTGTTGCTTCTCAGCAGCCGACACATCCTTTTTCTTTCCCATTTTGGCAGAAAATGTAGGCTGCTTAATAATGTGAGACAGCCTTCTTAAGTAGTCTTGCCTTTCATTGGACACACCTGCCAAACTAATTAGCACAGGTGTCTGCAATTGCTTACAGTGATATAAAGAGCCCTGACACACATCACCATCAATGAGTTTAACTGACAAACAAACAAATTCTTCCCTTCTCACTCCTAAACACTTTTTGCATAATAATTTGGAACACAGTGTACATGTGCTTTTCCACAAAACACCAGTGGTTCACATAGTGAATCTTACAGTTCTAACTTGCCAACCGTGGTCTGTATGGAGTTGTTCAATAAAGGGCCCAAAATTAAGATAACATAGATGGGAGAGGTCTCTATGAATAGGAATTCCTAAGTATTTGATACCCTGTGAGGGCCAGGCAAAGGGAAAGTTGGACTGGATGGAATCCTATATGGATTTGGGGAGGGAGACATCGAGGGCCTCAGACTTCGCTGCATTGATTTTAAAATTTGACCATGTAACAAAGTGATCTATTTCAGCCATAACAGCATGGATGGATATATGTGATTGAGTGATATATACTAGGACATCATCAGCAAATAGAGAGCACTTGTACTCGGTGCCTCCCACCTCAATCCACCTAATATTGGGGTTATGGCGAATTGATGAGAGCAGGTGCTCCGTCACTAGGATGTATAAGAGAGGGGACAGAGAACATCCCTGCCTTGTCCCATTGGTGATTGTGAAAGGTGATGAAAATGTTCTGACGCGCCCCCTGGGCCTTGGGACACCCGGAGCCGGACCCTTTTTGGTGGATGTTGGTGGTTGTAGTCTCCGTGGCGGCAACCCGGTTCCGTGGCTCAGGGCGGTCAAACCAGTGGCGGAACTATTTATGTGGTTTTGATGTTTAAATGTCCGACTACGCCACCCGTGGATTGCGGTCAGAGTGAACCGCCGCTCCAGGGCAGACCGCTGAGGCTGGTGTTGTGGGTGCAGCAGAGCGTAGCATAACTCCCCACGGGAGGAGTATAGCCTCAGGGCAGTGTATGCGGAGGATGGGGGTGATGGTGCAGGGCAGCAGCAGTAATGACACGGAGTCAGTGATGCAGTCCAGGGCCTTTACTCACAGTTCTTATTATCCAGACCACGTCTGCAGGTAACGGCTGCCCACGTCGTACTGTGCTCACCAGGTGAGGGGCTCAGACAACTCCCAGATAACTTTGGAGTGCTTCACAGGACCCCCTTTGTGTGTCCTTTGTCTGGCCTTTGTTACCAACCCTTCTGTCCGGCTGCCTCGGGCCTCCTCTTGGTAAACTTGGCGCCAGTTTCCCTGACCCTATGTGGTGCCTTCCTAGCGGGTGTAGCGAGGGGCTGCGCCACATAAAATGTCACAGCCTCCTGTTTCTAGCTGAGGGTCGTTTCCTGTCTCCACTAGTTTCGGGGACCGGTCTCCCCCTTTGGCCTGACCCCTCCACGCAGGTGGATTCGGGCGTGCGGTGGCGACTCGCCCGTCCGCACCCCTGAGATCCCTTCGTTCCTCGCTCCTGGAGCCTTCTCCGCTCCTCTTCCTTCCTTCTCCCTCTTCCAGGCCTGGGCCTCTGTTACTAGGCCCGCCTCCAGAGCAGAGCTCATGCAGAGCCCCTGCTCCCTGCCGCTTCTGCTCAGACTTCTCTGCACTGAACTAAGATGGTGCCCACCTTTTATACTCCCTTCTCAATGCACCCAGGAACTGCTTCCTCCCTGCTCCTGCACTACAGGGTTCCCCTTCCTCAGTGTTCCCTCCCCCCACTCCAGCCAGGGACAGGGACTGTCGTGCATATTGGTCGCCCTGCCCCACGGCAATGTGGTGTAATGCATGCAGTTGTCGGGTCCTGATCCACACTACATCCTTACCTGAGAGTGAGATATCACACCTCTGGGTGAGGTGCAATACCTCTGTAGCAACCGAGCCCTCAGGGTGCTACAGTTCCATTTATCTTCAGCCTAGGTGACGTATTGCGATACAGGGCCGTGATTTTGGCTATTAAAGGGTCCCCTAGACCCCTACCCCAAGCTTTTTAAGAGAATCATATATGGCGTGCCAGGAGACTCTATGGAATGCTTTCTTAGCATCCAACGAGAGTATCTAATTACAAATTTTTAACTGCATCTAGCCCAGGAAATACTTTGTGCCTAGTAGCAGGGTCTGCTAGTCAGCGGATTATCCCGGCTGTTAAGCAAGCTACACCACCTGTAGTTTGGACACTACATTTTTTCAAAGGAAATGCTCCGGGACCACGGGATACTCAGTGAAGAGCATCAGGAGGCACCCCATGGCATAGGGGCTCGGACTGGCAGTAGGATGCCTTGCGGTGGACAGCCGAGCTCGATCCTTATAAAAGCTTTTTAACTGCAGCAGCTTTAGTGGACGCTACTGGAGCTGGAATTACGCGGCTGCTGGCATGAGACTTGCCCTCCAATAGATCCTTGTAAATGGATTTAAAGTGTATTTATTCAAATTAGAGAGACAATTTAAATTAAAAAGCTTAGAGCTGCCTCCACCACAGGGGGGCTCGCTCGACCCACCAGCGGACAGGCACCAGTATTGGGAGAGGGGGGCTAGCCGTCAGGATTCACCGCGGCTCTGGCACAAACCCGGCGACACGGAGGTGGCACGGGCAGGAGCGGACTGAACGTGTCGGCTTCTCACTTTTTGGATTTTAGAAGGGCATGACATGCCTATATCTGTGTCTCCCCCTCCTTTTACTCCTCCACCTCTTTTCTTTTCTCATGACTATATGTACTTGTCACTTTTCCATGTGTTAGTTGTGTCTTCTGAGCAGTTTGTCAGCTTTTGGACACCTTTGAAGGTGTTTTCTATGTGTTTCTATGTGTTTTTGTTTGCCTGCCATTGGTTTTAACGGTGTTCGAAGGTGTTCGACGAACAGTTCGACGAACAGTTCGGCGAACACACGGGTGTTCGACGAACCGAACCGAACTCGAACACTACGGGGGTGGCTCAACACTAGTAACTAGGGGTTTTGGTTTGGGGGGCGAAACTTCTGAGTGGGCCCCTAACCAAGTAACCCTGATTACAATTGTGGTGGCGCACCCCAATAGTTGATGTAAGAGAAACTCAGCCGATGACCTTGCTGTTACTGAAAATAATCTCTATATAAAGACCAACACTGATATTACTGCCATATGGTGACCATATATTGATAGATGCCAGTCCTGCAGAACATGTAAGTGTGGCACCCCAGGGGTCTGGTTTCCACAGTAATAGCAATATTACGTCTGAGAGCAGGTGGGAGGTCTCTTGGTCAGGAATCCTATGCATGCCACACCTCCTGCCCAGTCCTGGGAGGGGAAGAACTTCCCCTATATAAAACTGGGGCTGAGGCAGGGTTAGAGAGAAGGAGTAGAGAAAGAGAAGAAGAGGAGCAGCGATAGGAAAGAAAGATCAGGAGCTCAGTGGGAGCAGTGCTACAAGGAATCAGGGGCTGGAAGCTGTAGAGCTCGCCCTGATTGAGGAGTTATCACCGGACCCGGAGTCCGAGGCTGTGGGGACTAATCCTTACCCAGCAGCAGAAACCGACCGGCAGGGGATTTCAGGTCCTCTGGCCAAGAAACCCGAAGGCACGGTCACACGCGTGGGACCAGCACCGCCGTCGTGGAGCGGCAGCTACCAGAAGGCCCCGAGTCACCGGCCATACGGGTGAGCACCACACGGTACACTCAGGGACGTGGGCTACTTTTACCCGCCTCTAGCAAGGTAGCCAGAAGAGTACAATTAGTTGGGGAGGCCTACAACTCCGCCTGGCCAGGGGAGATCCCATCTGCTCAAGGACTGACCAGGCCCCAATCGCTAGCCAGTACTCCGGGAGGGTCTATCTTTGTCACCAGTAAAGACCCTGAACTACACCGCATCGTCTCTGAGTGGTTCCTGCTACCCCCATCATCCACGTCGGCTGCCCTGAGGCCATACCCCTCCCGTTGGGGGTTATACCATCCACGCTGCACAATCCTACCACCGGCCTCAGCGGTCTGCCCTGCAGCGGCAGCTCCATAGCTGCATTCAACGGGTGTCGTAGTCGTCCAACATCTACTGCTAATATACTGCCACTCAGTTTGACTCCCTGGGCACGGACCGGGTCACCGCCACGAGACTACTACCCCTATCAGATCCGGCTCCGGGTAGGCTCCCGCGTGCGCAACGCTGCGCGACTCAGGCCCAGGGGCGCGTCAACTTTGGCGTAGTCGGCAGGATCTCGTGCCCGCAACCACCGGGTACTGCGTGCCTGAAAGAGACTGTTCAAACTTACCAGTGGTGAAGATTCGCGCCATCCGTGGAGGTTTCCCGCCATCCGGCGCCATCTTCTACCTTCTTCCCGCCATCCGTGAAGTTTTCCCGCCATCCGGCGCCATCTTCTGCCTTCTTCCCGCCATCCGTGGAGTTTTCCCGCCGTTGGACGCCATCTTGAAGACGCCGCGCGGGAAGAAGAGTTGCGTGGACTCTGAAAGCGCGCGAGAACTGAAGCCCCGCCTGACGTCAGGACGTTGCGTAAGGTCCTGGAAGGAGCCCAGCAGACGCCGACGTCACAGGAGCGCGACGGAAGGTCCTCAACCCTGACGATCCACTGCGGAACCGCGGCCTACGGAAGAGGATCATCGCAAGGTAGGCCACGGTCCACTAGGGGGGAGGAGGATGTCGGATACGGAGGAGAGCTTCACTGCCACAGCCACCGCCAGCGCCGCCGCTGCTGCAGTCATGCCTTTCACCATGCCCTATATCCCGGGGGCAGCCTGGCTACCCCAGTACTCAGGGGAGTCACATACCCTGAATGACTTTAGAGAAAAGCTAGATAGCCTCTTCCAGGTGTACCCCCTCACAGAAGAGCAAAAAGTGAGCATCCTGGTGGCCCAACTAACCGGGGCAGCCCAAAGGGAGGTAAAGTCCTGGCCACCTGGGAGGAGGACTGTCGCAGGGATATTAACCCGGCTGAAGGACACCTTTGATACCCGCACCTCAGCCGAGATTAAGCTTAGATTCTACGGGTGGAAACAGCGAGCACATGAGAATATGAGGGACTATGCACTAAACCTACAAGAGGCCCTGAGAGCCATTAAGCAGACCGACCCTGACGGCGTGGGAAACGAGGACAGGCTGTTGACCGAACAATTTATAGAGGGACTATATTGCAATGCCCACCGAACCCAGTTGCGGGCAATGGCCTTACAGGATCCTCATCTGGACTTTGCACAGTTCAAGGACAGAGCCATCCGGGTGCTCCGAGAACCGGCACCGGGTGGCGTGGTGACCCACAGGCGCCCTACTACCGCTTACCACCAGGAGGCGGCGCCCTTGTCGGTAGGGCCTGTGGGAGCTGACGCGCAGGCTTTGAACAATGACCCGGCTCCAGACCTGCACCATCAGGTCCAAGAGCTAGCTAAAAGCGTTGCTGCGCTAACCCGAACTGTGCAGTCTTTACAGGTTTCTGCTACAGGGAAGATCCAGCTGGCATCCGGACCAGAGGACATCCCGTGGCGTCGACCAAGGAGGACCCCACCGGCCAGAGGAAGACCCAGCGACCGATACAACGAGGACGGACAACCCATCTGCCGCCGCTGCAATCAACCCGGACATATGGCAAGGTACTGTCCTTTAAACTGGCACAACCTGGGGTAAAGGGCCAACCCCCAGGAATAAGATCACCAGGCCCATCGAACTGGCGTGACAAATATGTGGGAGGACGTCCAGTCTTGCCTGTGGTACTGGATGGCATTCCTATGAGTGCCCTACTGGACACCGGGTCACAGGTCACCACCATCCCGTACGTGCTCTTCAAGCAGTACTGGAATGACTCGGATATAACCCGCTACCCTGACGACGACTTGAGTATCATCGCAAGCAATGGTCAGCCCGTGCCACAGATCGGATTTAAAGAGGTGACCATTAAAATCGGTAAAGTCGAACTGGCAGCACAGGGACTGATCATTGTGGACATTGACAAGCGCGAGAGTCACCCAAAGATAACTCTAGGAACTAATGTGATTGAAAATTGTCTTGCAGAGGTGATTTTCATTTTACAGCAGGTTGCCAAGAACGCCAGCTCCGGCCAGCAGCGAGTGCTCCAAAAAGAGATCCGGGCACTGATGCGACGGCAACAGGTGGAACTCTCCGGTGGTGAGATAGGAAGCGTGAGAATGTGTGACCCTTTCCCTATTGCCATGCCCCCGAAAAGTGAAATGATGATTTGGTGCCGGGCAGCTATTGGTCTGAGAGGTAGAGATTACCAGGCAATGGTAGAACCAGTTTACTCAGACAGTAGGCCCACCATTTTGACGGCACGGGGGGTGGTTGATGTACGC
This sequence comes from Phyllobates terribilis, assembly GCF_046119375.1. NCBI lineage: Eukaryota > Metazoa > Chordata > Amphibia > Anura > Dendrobatidae > Phyllobates > Phyllobates terribilis. The sequence goes on from NW_027362773.1 coordinate 52,704,266, forward strand.
CATGGGAGGGTGCCCGTTCGCATAATAAATATCGGGAAGAGGGAAGTGTACCTGCCCCGGTATGCCACGCTAGCCAAATTGTATACCATCGACCAAAATTCAGTACAGTCCGTGGAACCCTTGCCTCTATCTCATCCAGAGGAAGGTAATGGCTCTAAGCAACAAATGGAGGACTGGTGTCAGCAACTACATTTGGGTACTGACTCCACTCCCTCACACCAGAAACAGGGAGTCTATCGGGTAGTCCAAGAGTACGAGAGAGTGTTTAGTAAACACCCGTTAGACTTCGGGCGAGTAAAGGGGGTAGAACACCACATCCCCACGGGAGACCATCCTCCCATAAAGGAGAGATACCGACCCGTACCCCCTGCACACTACCAACACGCCAAGGGGATGCTTAGAGACATGAAGGAGGCTGGAGTAATCAGGGATAGTTGTAGCCCCTGGGCAGCTCCACTAGTCTTGGTTAAAAAGAAAGACAACACCATGAGAATGTGTGTAGATTACCGGAAAATCAACCGTATCACACACAAAGATGCGTACCCCTTACCAAGGATAGAGGAGTCTTTGGCTGCTTTAAAATCTGCTAATTTCTTCTCTACTTTGGATCTCACTAGCGGGTACTGGCAGGTTCCTGTAGCAGAGGCGGACCGGGAGAAGACCGCATTCACCACCCCGATGGGACTTAGCGAGTTTACCTGCATGCCGTTCGGACTCTGCAACGCACCATGAACCTTCCAACGGTTGATGGAATGCTGTCTGGGACACCGAAATTTCGAGACGGTCCTGTTATACCTGGACGATGTCATCGTCTATTCCAAGACCTACGAGGACCACCTGAAACACCTGGCGGAAGTGTTCGAAGCCCTGGCAAACTACGGCCTAAAGGTGGAACCCTCCAAGTGTCACCTCCTAAAGCCAAAGGTGCAGTACCTGGGACACGTGGTGAGTGCTGACGGAGTGGCTCCCGACCCTGATAAGATCATCGCAATTAAGGAATGGCCAAGCCCCTCCAGCGTAAAGGAAGTGAGGCAGTTCCTCGGGTTGGTAGGCTACTACCGAAGGTTCATTCCCGGTTTCACCAAAAAGGCAGCTCCTATGCAGGACCTCCTGATAGGCCAGTCCAGGAAGGCCAAGAACCAGAAGCCACCCTTCAGATGGGAGAAGCTGGAAGAAGAGTCCTTCCGCCAGCTGAAGATGGCCCTCACGGGGGATGAAATCCTGGCGTACCCTGATTATAGCCAGCCCTTTATCCTCTACACCGACGCCAGTAACATCGGGCTAGGAGCCGTACTGTCCCAGATCCAGCAGGGGAAGGAACGGGTAATTGCTTACGCCAGCCGAAAACTGCGACCCACCGAAAGAAACCCTGAGAATTACAGCTCATTTAAGCTAGAGTTCCTGGCAGTGGTGTGGGCAGTCACCGAACGCTTTAAGCACTACCTCGCTGCTTCCCGGTTCACCGTGTACACGGATAACAACCCGTTGACACACCTGGACACTGCAAGACTCGGTGCCCTAGAGCAGAGATGGATGGCCCGCTTGTCCAACTATGAGTTTACAATCAAATACCGGGCAGGACGCTCCAATACCAACGCGGACGCCCTGTCCAGGATGCCGAACCTACCGGACGTAGGGGAAGATTCAGAGGAACTGGAAGAAATTGAACTCCCCGCGTTCCACCGTCATGGGACTATCCAGTATTCCCACCGTGTAAGGAGTAAGCAATCCGCTACGTTCAACCCATTACCTCATTACAACTGGGCGGAGACGCAAGACAGTGACCCTGCCGTCCGACTGGTAAAGGAGATGCTGACTCGGCCAGATGCACGCCTTGACCCAGACGCTCCGGAGGAAGCCAAGCAACTGTGGGCTGAGAAGAGTCGACTGTTCCTTTACAAGGGGAAGTTGTGCCGCAAAATGGTTAACTCCCGGACGCATGAACTAATCTGGCAAGTAGTGGTGCCAAGAAGAGACGCAGCTATGGTGATGGAGGCATACCACGAAGGAGCTGGGCACTTCGGATGGAAGAAGCTGGAGTTCCTGCTGCGCGGGCGGTTCCATTGGGTAGGCATGAGAGGAACCATCGAGAGGTGGTGCAGAGACTGTGGCCCATGCAACCTAAGAAGGAGGGACCGTGCCAGCCAGAAGACTCCCCTGCAGTCCATCATCACCAGACAGCCGTTGGAACTGGTAGCCTTGGATCATGTAAAACTGACCCCAAGCAGAAGTGGCTACGTCTACGCGTTAACCATCGTGGATCACTACTCCCGGTTCTTGGTTGTCGTCCCCGTCAAGGACTTAATGGCTCAAACAGCAGCTAGAGCCTTCCAGCAGCACTTCTGCCGTCCGCACGGATTCCCGGAGCAGGTGCTGACGGACCAGGGGCCTGCCTTTGAAGCGGAAGTCTTCCAGGAGTTCTGCACCCTGTATGGCTGCCGGAAGATAAGAACAACACCCTATCACCCGCAAACTAATGGACTTTGTGAGAAAATGAACCAGGTGGTGATAGATCTTCTGAAAACATTGCCCCTGGAAGAACGTAGTCTGTGGCCTGAAAAGCTGCCCGACCTGGTGGACCTATACAACCACATCCCTGTAGGTTCCACCAACTGTACCCCGGCTTACCTAATGAGGGCAAGACCTGGTAAGCTTCCTGTTGATCTGGAGATGGGAGTCCTGACACCCGAGGACACTTCACCAGAAGCAGACTGGGACACAGAGAGGCAGCAGCAGTACCGGAAAGTACAGGAGAACGTGGAGCGAAGTCTCTGTCAAGCTAGGGAAAGACAAGAGAAAACTTACAACCAGTATGCTCCCGCTGTTCCCCTGGTGCCCGGAGAGCAGGTCTTGAAGAGGAAAAGACGGCTCCACAAGTTGGACGACCAGTGGGAGAAGGACCCGTACACCGTACTGCCCTCAAGCCATGACAACCCAAAGATCTGTACAATCAGTAAAGACGGAGGGGAAACCACAGCCATTGTATCCCGGGATCACCTGAAGAAGTGTCCCGAACAGCTACGGAACCCTGAAGAGGAACAAGAAGACCCTCGACCCGTAGAGGAAAGGGAAGATATGGTTAGTACTGTGCTCGGAGACTTCCCTCGGTCTTGGACTCAAGTCAATGGTGCTGTTGTGGTACCCGTCCTCATGTTCCTCCATCCAGCATCCCAAGTGCCTACGGAGACACAGGTAGAGCTGGAAGAACAGCCGGTCCAGGAGGCAGAAGACCCCACACAAGCAGACCAGGAGAATCAACATTCTGCTTATAGTGAGCCTGCCATACCCCTAGTGAGCCAAAGAGTCCGTAGACGGCTGCCCAGTTTACCCTTGACAGCTCCTATACCCTGTAGCTCAGGACCAGTCAGCCAGCTCCGTAGGTCCACTAGGGTCACTAGAGGCCAGTTGCCCATACGGTGGAGGATCTAAATGTTCAAGCTATTTTATTAATGTTTACCTGTTTATTGTTACTTGTAAACAATTATGTGTTTCCAGTAATTTCATAGGAGTCTTTGGTGGATTTACCGGGAATCCTTTGTGCATATAGTTGGAGCGTAACCCAGGACGGACTAAAAGACTGATAAGGACTCGGGGCAGGACAGACCCCTACCTGGTTACGTCTCCCTGTTTTGGTGAAATGGACACCTTTGTTTTCCTCAAAAGTTACACCCGGTTGCGGACACGCCGTGACCATCCTAATGTTTTTCTTTATTGCGTTGTTTCTGTTTGTAATTTGTTATGTTACAAAAATATGTTTAGTCCCGGAGTACTAAATTTCACTAGGGGGGAATGTGGCACCCCAGGGGTCTGGTTTCCACAGTAATAGCAATATTACGTCTGAGAGCAGGTGGGAGGTCTCTTGGTCAGGAATCCTATGCATGCCACACCTCCTGCCCAGTCCTGGGAGGGGAAGAACTTCCCCTATATAAAACTGGGGCTGAGGCAGGGTTAGAGAGAAGGAGTAGAGAAAGAGAAGAAGAGGAGCAGCGATAGGAAAGAAAGATCAGGAGCTCAGTAGGAGCAGTGCTACAAGGAATCAGGGGCTGGAAGCTGTAGAGCTCGCCCTGATTGAGGAGTTATCACCAGACCCGGAGTCCGAGGCTGTGGGGACTAATCCTTACCCAGCAGCAGAAACCGACCGGCAGGGGATTTCAGGTCCTCTGGCCAAGAAACCCGAAGGCACGGTCACACGCGTGGGTCCAGCACCGCCGTCGTGGAGCGGCAGCCACCAGAAGGCCCCGAGTCACCGGCCATACGGGTGAGCACCACACGGTACACTCAGGGACGTGGGCTACTTTTACCCGCCTCTAGCAAGGTAGCCAGAAGAGTACAATTAGTTGGGGAGGCCTACAACTCCGCCTGGCCAGGGGAGATCCCATCTGCTCAAGGACTGACCAGGCCCCAATCGCTAGCCAGTACTCCGGGAGGGTCTATCTTTGTCACCAGTAAAGACCCTGAACTACACCGCATCGTCTCTGAGTGGTTCCTGCTACCCCCATCATCCACGTCGGCTGCCCTGAGGCCATACCCCTCCCGTTGGGGGTTATACCATCCACGCTGCACAATCCTACCACCGGCCTCAGCGGTCTGCCCTGCAGCAGCAGCTCCATAGCTGCATTCAACGGGTGGAATAGTCGTCCAACATCTACTGCTAATATACTGCCACTCAGTTTGACTCCCTGGGCACGGACCGGGTCACCGCCACGAGACTACTACCCCTATCAGATCCGGCTCCGGGTAGGCTCCCGCGTGCGCAACGCTGCGCGACTCAGGCCCAGGGGCGCGTCATAAGCGATTATAGTACAGTTACAGATAGTGACTTACAGATGATGTTCTTTATGATGAAATCGTTCACTTTTCCCTTTTTTGCCATCTTACCCAGACCGACACGACAACTTCTCCATCCAGGACCCATCCGCAGAGATTACAGCAAAGACACATTTCACTCCGTACATTTCAGGCCCAGTCCCCATCTATTCCCAACCTGCACAAATGTCTCTGCCTATTGATACCTCCTGATCAAGGGCCCCATAGCAGCCGTGTGGCAGTACAGGGACATTTAGAATACCTGCTCTGCTCCAGAGTGTAACTGTATGAGATTGCTGTGCCGCACTCCCATACAGCTACACTAGCTTAGCTCCGGATGGGCCTCTCAGAGAACGTGGCCCGGCGCCACTGCCCCCACTGCCCCCCGGTAAGTACGCTACTGCAACACACACTAAACTCATGTGCTTTTTACCTGCAAATTTTTGATATCTAATGCAAGTCTATGGGAAAATCCGCACATAAAACTCAGTTGTATCAACAATAGAATTTGTAATGTTGTGTATTTCAAACACTAACCGCAGGTCAGATTGCGATGACAAAAAGCACAGTGGGCATAAGATTTCTATAAATGGCATCTATTTTTTTTGAAAGATAAGACACTGCTTTGTTTGTGCAGCAAAAATATGCAGCATCAAAAACTCACCAAATACTCTCTGTGGGAACTTAACCTTAGGTTGATATAATATTTTCATGTGAAAAATCTAGACTTTTCATTTACACATTACAACATATTCTTTATCTTTTCTGTTATATATATATATTAATATGTAAAATTAATAATTTTTACAACGCATATATCACACAAGTCATTTACATTAATAAAGTATATTTTACCTAATGTTTGATACAAATACTTCTTACATTCAATAGTCATCACCAGCCATAACCCTTTTATAAGCAAATCTAACTCTGTGATGAACCACATCCTTCAAATGAATATAGCATTTTTTTTAAACCCATCGTCAATTAAGTTCTTACAGGCCACCGTACTCTGAAGCGCATGACATCACACCCTGTCTCCAGGAGTGAGCGCATGTGGTTACCTGGGGGTGCTGCTGATAAGGGCACCCTCGAGTGCCACAATCACACTGATCTAGGGCTCTTCATTCATCCTCTCTGGATGTATCTGTTATATTGGACTAAAGACTTTTCCTGCTATTAGGCAGGTGTGGCGCCCCGGAGGGTTCAGTCACCACAGAGCTACTGCACCTTACCCAGAGGTGTGGTACCCCCTTCTCTCAGGTAAGGAGGGAGTGCTGCCCGGAACCCCAACACCTGCATCCTACACTACACTGCTCCAGGCCGACTGGAGGGACAAGACGCAATGTATGTTTCCTGCTGAGCCCCGACCCTGGCTGGAGTGGGGGGGAACCCAAAGGTAGGGGGAACCAGCAGTGAGTGTGGGTGGAGGAAGTAGTTAGGGAGAGCACTTTGGTAGGAGTATAAAATAGGGAAGCCATCTTAGGGTGGCAGACTAGTGCAGGAAGGCACCCGTACGCCCCGCATCTGTCAGAAGACAGAGGGATCGTAGGCCTCAGGAAGGGGACCGGCCCCTGGCCCAGTTGTGTACTTCAAGTCCCGGCTGGAAAAACCAGAGGCTTCTGGCTTATACAGTCAGTTGCCGAAGCCTCATTCTAATCCCTGTGAGGGTCAAGCAGGTCTGTGAACTCCGACGGACAGGAGGGACTTCAGAGCACCCGAGCAGGATTGAAAGTGGGCAGCACAGGGCAGGAGAGAGAAAGACCCAGCATGAAGATGGTCTAGATAGGAACACGTGAAAGTGGGGTTCTGCCAGGTACCCCTGATCTACCTGAGGAAGTACTGAACCCCTGCCTGGTGAACGCAGCGCAACGTGGGAGGCTAGCACCTGTACAGTGCACCAGTGGAACCGCCATAAGAACTGTGAGTAAAAACACGGATGACTGCACCGCACTGCCTCTATCCATTCTTTATCTGCGCCATCTCTCCCTCCCGGCACTACCAACGACCAGCGCAACCACCATCTTCCTACACTGCCCTGGAGCTAGCTCTACCTGTGGAGAGCCACACCATCCCTGCTGCCGTAACACCAGCTCCAGAGGACTGCTCCACAGCGGCGGCACCCCTTAGCCGCATTCCACAGGTGGCGTCACGAATAATCCCAAAAATCCCCTATATATATTTCCCACTTTTTACTGACCGCCCTGGGTCATGGACCGGGCCAGCCACCGTGATATCCCCCAGCAGCCAGAGGCCCGGCTGCCGAGTACCCCACGGCCCAGGGGGCGCGTCAGCCTTGGCATCACGAACAGGATTCCGTGCTCATTGCCACCGGGTACTGTGCGCCTTAAAGGACTGTAATACTCACTGTGGTGAAGGTTTCCCGCCATTCCCGTGACTTCCCGCCATTGTCCGCCATTTTTCCTGTCGCCGCGCGGGAAGAAGAGGGGTGTAACCTCGGGAATCGGAGAGGCATAATCGCTGGAAGAGCGCGAAGCCTAAGACACGCCCCGCCGCTGACGTCGAACCAGGAAGCGTCAGGTCCTGGAAGGAGCACAGAGGACGCTCTGACGTCAGACGCGAGCGACGCAAGGTCCTGGAAGAAGACCGTCGCCCGCGGAGCTGCGGCCTACCTGATAAAGAAAGTGGAGAAGGTAGGCTCGGGTTCACAAATTGGACGCAACCATGGCTGACGACCAGCAAGCCGCCGGAGCACCGGTTAACGCTCCTGATGCCAAACCTGCGCCCGCCGCTGCACAGGCCGGAGCGGCCGCTCCACCAGCAAGGGTCGTGACTCCGTTGATACCCATGGTTCTGCCGTATATCCCTGAAGCGAAGTGGCTTCCCCAGTATAATGGCAAACCGGACACCCTGTCCGGATTCAAGAGAAAAATATGCGATGCATCTTAAAATTTGCTTGTCAAATATACCCTGTCTTTACTCTGTTCCAGCCTGCAGATGTGCTGTGTTTTACCAGGGGGGAGTGTGGCACCCCTGAGGGTTCAGTCGCCACAGAGGTACTGCACCTTACCCAGAGGTGTAGTACCCCCTTCTCCCAGGTAAGGAAGGAGTGCTGCCCGGAACCCCAACACCTGCATCCAACACTAAACTGCTCCAGGCCGGCTGGAGGGGCAAAACGCAATATATGTTTCCTGCTGAGCCCTGAGCCTGGCTGGAGTGGGGGGAACCCAAAGGTAGGGGAAAACAGTAGTGGGTGTGGGTGGAGGAAGTAGTTAGGGAGAGCACTTTGGTAGGAGTATAAAATAGGGAAGCCATCCTAGGGTGGCAGACTAGAAGTTGAAGAACAGTCCAGGAGCAGAGTCTCAGTAGGAGCTCTGCTCCACAAGTAAGGCCCAGTGTCAGAGGCCCAGGAGGGGAGCAGGGAGTAGGCTCCATTCTAAGGGATCCTAGGGGGTACGGCGAGTGCAGGAAGGCACCCGTACTCCCCGCATCTGTCAGAAGACATAGGAATCATAGGCCTCAGGAAGGGGACCGGCCCCTGGCCCAGTCGTGTACTTCAAGTCCCGGCTGGAAAAAACGGAGGCTTCTGGCTTATACAGTCAGTTGCTGAAGCCTCATTCTAATCCCTGTGAGGGTCAAGCAGGTCTGTGAACTCCGACGGACAGGAGGGACTTCAGAGCACCCAAGCGGGATTGAGAGTGGGCAGCACAGGGCAGGAGAGAGAAAGACCCAGCGTGAAGATGGTCTAGATAGGAACACGTGAAAGTGGGGTTCTGCCAGGTACCCCTGATCTACCTGAGGAAGTACTGAACCCCTGCCTGGTGAATGCAGCGCGACGTGGGAGGCTAGCACCTGTACAGTGCACCAATGGAACCATCATAAGAACTGTGAGTAAAAACTCGGATGACTGCACCGCACTGCCTCCGTCCATTCTTTATCTGCGCCATCTCTCCCTTCCGGCACGACAACGCCCAGTGCAACCACCATCTTCCTACACTGCCCTAGAGCTAGCTCTACCTGTGGAGAGCCACACCATCCCTGCTGCCGAAACACCAGCTCCAGAGGACTGCTCCGCAGTGGCGGCACCCCTTAGCCGCATTCAACAGGTGGCGTCACGAATAATCCCAAAAATCCCCTATATATATTTCCCCCTTTTTACTGACCGCCCTGGGTCACGGATCGGGCCAGCCACTGTGATATCCCCCAGCAGCCAGAGGCCCGGCTGCTGAGTACCCCACGGCCCAGGGGGCGCATCACAGACAAGATCCACATCACTCTTCGTGACTCTGTCTGATTACTGCCAAGGAACTTACACGTATACAGCTGCGCAGGAGAGACCTGGATAAAAGGATGTTGTAACAAGGGTATCGCTACTTAATTCCTTAGACTTTTTTCTGCACATACAGGTGCATCTCACTAAATTAGAATATCATCAAAAAGTTAATTTATTTCAGTTCTTCAATACAAAAAGTTAAACTCATATATTATTATTATTATTATTATTATTATTATTATTATTATTATATTCTCTATTGGGTTAAGGTCAGTCGAGTTTATTAGCCAATCAAGCACAGTGATACTAAAGTTTTGAAACCAGGTATTGGTACTTTTGTGTGGACAGGTGCCAAGTCCTGCTGGAGAATGAAATTTCCATCTCCAAAAAGCTTGTCGGCAGACGGAAGCATGAAGTGCTCTAAAATTTTCTGGTAGACGGCTGCGCTGACTTTGGTCTTGATAAAACACAGTGGACCTACACCAACAGATGGCATTGCTCCCCAAACCATCACTGATTGTGGGAACTCCACACTAGACCTCAAGCAGCTTGGATTGTGTGCCTCTCCACTCTTCCTCCAGACTCTGGGACCTTCATTTACAAATGAAAATTGGAACTCTGGGACCTTGTGGAGTTTGTCAATGACTGCCTTCTGGACATCTGTCAAGTCAGCAGTCTTCCCCATGATTGTGGAGACTACTGAAACAGACTAAGGAACCTTGCTAGATGCTTAGGAAGCCTTTGCAGGTGTTTTTTGTTAATTATTCTAATTTACTGAGATAATGACTTTTGTGTTTTCATTGGCTGTAAGCCATAATCATCAACATTAAGAGAAATAAACACTTGTAATAGATCACTCTGTAATTACTCTATATAAAATATGAGTTTCACTTTTTGTATTGAAGAACTGAAATAAATTAAATTTTTGATGATATTCTAATTTAGTGAGATGCACCTGTACTATATACTTTGCTTATGACCTCCAATTCAGTCACCTAATACTCATTGAGGACCTAGGTTTGCTAATTTAGTGTTACACACCGTCCCTGGTATCACGCACTCTGCTTCCTTCACCTCGCTCTGCTGTCCTCTGCTGTTCTCCACATCAGGTTTTGAAGGTTGACTGGCGTAGCTCAGTGATGACATCCCTATGATCCAACTTGAGGCCCAATAGCAGACACACCTGAGTCTTTGGAGTGTGTTTCAAGACTCTTGTTTGGTATACTCCACCTCCTTTTAACACCGTGTTAACCTGATTCTTTCCTTGCTGAATTCACTGCATCCATCCAGTTACTCACTAGATTCCTGCGTGTTCCTTGTCCTCGCTCCCCATGTGCCATCCTGTCTGTTGCATTGAGGACCATCTACCCACCCAGACCTGGGCTTACCGGGTTACAAACAGAGCCTGACATTTAGTCTTGTGAGTGCGGAGATTGTTACAGTTTACAGATTAGTATCCAATCTCCTGTAGCTACACCGATAGTCAGCAAAGACGCTTGTATAGTTCTTGTTTTATTGCTTTATATAATATTAATAGAACATAGATAGATGGCCACATTTAAGTCTATCCCTAATTATTAAGTTCACTGTCTTCATGCAGAAAACATTTTTTTTCAATTTGATTTCATTTATTGATTAATTTCTGCTGATATATTGTACAGTACTGATTTTGTGAATTCAACACCAAAAAAACTTTAGCAATTATGTGCTTTCCATTACATAGCCAGGCTACATCATTAGGAAGGAGAAGCATCGGAGGTGCAGAACATGTTTTTCTGATGTTTGGCATTCCTACTGCTCTCAGGAAGCATTCACATCAATTGTCACTAAGTTTTGTTGCTAAATACAAAGAATATTCTACGCATTCTTGAAAATCTTTACATTGTACATTTACAGAAGTAAAAGAAAGCTGCTTTTTCTCTAATGAATAGTTAAGGAATGGATGGATGCTTTTGCTACCAGGCAAAATTTAGCATTCTGAAGCTTTGAACTTCAGCCTCTGCATCGTCATTCAGGGTGAACACTCGAAAATCAATTTCCGTTACATGAAACTGTGACTTTCAGCATTGACCCTTCATTATTTATGTGTTCTCTCTTCTCTTATTGCTTGTTCTTTAGAACCTTCTATCATTTCCCTTTTTATTTTTGTCTCTACTTCTTGGTTGGTGAAGAGGAAATAATCACAGGTATTGAATTTTTACTTTATCTGTCTAGGACGCGCAAGTCAATGTTGCTGCTTATATTCTTAATTTTTATTGGGTCTGCAGAGGTTGTTTAATGGTAGCCTCTGTGGCATAAGCCTACTGTACATATATTTGATTGATATCAACCCTGCTAAATAATGCCATTTAAGCTTAGCTCTCTGCCTTTTGGACAATTGTCAAATGTCCTCATCTTACTCAAAAGGCCAATCAGAGTTAATGTTCAACCCTGTGACCACTATAAATAATATAGCGGAATTAAGCAAACACAAGCTTTTTCATTCTAGCAGTTGGCAGGGGTGGTATTGATGACATATTCTGACTAGTCTAACATAACCCCTTTAGACAGAAACTGAAAGTTCAACTTTTTGTCCATTAAAGATTCAATTACTCCATTAAATAAGTATATTTATTTAAGGAGCTGGCAGGAGTCCTCTTAGCTGGCAGGAGTCCCCTGATCATATCACACAAAGCATCTATAGGAGGAGCTGTCATTTTTCACAATTTCATTAGTAGTAATATCTTGTGTAGCACAAGATGCACCAGAGCTGGATGTGCCTTATATGACTAAATAAGTTTGCGTGGCCCAAATTTTCCAACTTCTTACAGTTTTATTGGGCGCTAAATCGTCACAATGGACCTAGATAAACACATTCAACTTCATGTTATCCCCATGATTTACTCATTTGGATGACTCTATGTAACTGGCCTCTTTTGTTAGCTCCTATTTTACTTCAATTTTTAGATCTCTAGCCCTTTGGACCAATTGAATCGTCACTTTCCATTTTCTTCCTCCTCTTTTGTATAAATACTTTACTAAGAAGTAGGCATAAAAAAAATAAAAAACCTCACAAATTAGGCAGAAAATATTCTGTACACAATAATTTGCAAGTTTTCTACCCAAGGAAAGTTAAGGACAATGAGAAATAGTACAATATATTTATTTTAGCACATATGTTTTGGTTTATTAGTTGGATCTATATGAAGAGTCATCTAATAATGTACAGTGAGATAGTAAAAAGATTACAGATGAAGAGAGGGTTACGCTGTGTGTACAGTGATTGATTTCTGGTAAGTATGCGCTTTAATCCAGTAGACTAATGTTAGTCTAGAAGACTATATATCATGTACATGTGCGGCATCTACTTCCACATACATCTAGTCTTGTGTCAGCAATGTTACATTTTATTAGCTGCATTTTCCAGGAAAGGTGCTGCACGGCTTCTGAGTATGTTGTAAATAGCCTGATCTGCATCCAGCTCTGATACCTCACACCACGAGTGGAAAGCCAACAAGTACTGGCATATCTGAACTAACAAGATTATCCTGCCACATTCAAAGCAAAACATTTAAGCCATTTGTCTTATAATCCTCTTGAAATAATTGTATTTCTATAAAGAAGAATAGAATAGCTCCTGACAGCTGAAAAGTCTCAGTCTAGTGTATAAATTATGTGCGAGTAGATCTGCTGGTTTTGTGATATATTGTCCATTGTTGCATTACTTTTATCTGATTATTGAGTAGTTACATGTACTGTATATTTTTTCCCTTTCTTGCCAGGGCAATCATTCCTACCTAAAATGGGTTTTCCCATTAACAACATTTATAATATGTACAGAACAAGGGATAAATGTATAATTGCTGAGGGTCTGACTGCTGGAACTCCCACTAATAACCCAAAATGGGGTTCTCAAATTCCCTTGTGTGAAGCAGTAACACAAATGAGCATGTATGGTAGGAACGCATGCAAACTAACGCCTATTTCACAGAGGGGAATTTATGACCCTATTGTTGTGATATGTAGGTGTGACAGTTATATTGCGGGACTGGTGAGACTGTTCCTTTTCTTCACTCTTTTGCCTTGTGATTACACAATATTATCTCTTGACAGGAGTGTTGTGGGGGTTAGGTGAAGTAAATTGGGAAACGTTTATTGCCCCTGAATTGTATAATTACTGTTATCATTTTACCCATATCGGGTTAGGTCTATTCTAATATATGTGTTTGTGTGTGTGTTTTTATATTTATCCTTCTCTTTTAAAGGATATATTAAAAGTTATATTTTAAGTCTGCTGTACATGCCGCAATACACTGGTCAAGGCCAGGCCCCGACCCTGTGCTGATTAAGCTTTTGAAGCCCGACTTCGCCTGTAAAGAGTCAAGGCCTCTTCTTCTCTTCCCCAGGCCTATGAGATTATCATCGACGGTCAAGCCGAGTAGGGCTGAAAGAGCACTGCGACAGGAGAGGCACCCAAGTGAAAGCGGAGGAACAGCACGAGTGAGCTGGACCATCACTTTTAACTTGCACCTTTGGTACCGGGGACATATGGCATTAAGACTTCAGGTTGGGAGGCGGCCAGTTGGTGTGTGGAAGGCTCAATGGGACTTGGTTGATTACATCCAGAAGAGCCTTCCGGCATTACAGGAAGAACGGTGACCCCTGCTAAGGCCATATAGAGTGAAAGAGAACTTACGTGGTGACTCCGACGACTGGGTGCACCACAGTTTCGAAAAGAACTTTACCTAGTGAAAGACTCACTTTTGTTATTCCAAGTTGACTGTTAATTTCCTTTGTTACTAACTCCTTTAAAGCCATTGTTATATACATAAAGTTGTGATATGAAATCTGACTGTTCCCATCTTGTTGTCTCTGTGTGTTGCATTCTGGCACCTGTGTTACAGTAGCATAGAGATAATATATGAATCCCCCATGTCAGGACTCGAACTCAGCAGCTCTTGTGCACTAGGTAGCAGCTCTTGTCTCCGAGCTATTCAGCTCGTTGGACAGTTCCCGGCTAACCTATATTCTAGTACCTGTGTTGTTCCTGAGTGGCTCCACCCTGTGTTGTTCCTAATTGAACACCCTATTTAAACCTGGCCTGGCACTTCCTTTCTTGCGACATTATTGAGCTCCCAGCCTTTAGTCAAGCTCTCCATTCATCTGCTGCCTCATACAAGATTATACTGCTTTTCCTATGTACCGACTCCTGTATTTCCCTGACTATGCAACCTGCTAAATCCTACAAGAATATATTGCTGTTTCCGTTTACCGACTCCTGGCTTTTCCTGACTACGCAACCTGCTAAATCCTTCAAGACTATTCTGCTTTTCCTGTGTACTGACTCATGGCTTTCCCTGACTATGCTACCTGCCGGTGCTGCCCCTAGTAGTTGCAATACCACTACTCCAACCCAGGTCAGTTCCTAGCACCCCAATTCATCAAAGCGATCACATCAGAATTCTGATGTAAATTGGTTTGAAAAGTAGCAAAATCTTGAGCAATGCGGAGTTGTGCATAAAATTTTGCGACTTTTGTCATTTTTACAATGTAGAGAGTTATACGGCACTCCGAATGTGTGGAGAGGTGCCCAAGTAGGGTTTCCAGCCCGTAATCAATTATAGATATAACTTGGCACTCACTTACAAGGGTTGCAGTGAAAGAAAGAGTTTATTTATTTAGGCAATCTGTATAGTTTAATGTTTTCGGTCCTACAGTTGGACCTTCATCAGAACTGATTGCCACTGGTTGCTGGATGAACTGCCTTAGATAGCGCTGGTGTCTGCGATGTGCTTCACAGAAACCAGTACTATCTAAAGCAGTTCATCTAGCAACCAGTGGCAATCAGTTCTGATGAAAGTCCAATTGTAGGATGGAAAACGTTAAACCTAAATAAACAAACTCTCTCTTTCATTGCAACCCTTGTGAGTGCCAAATTTTATCTATTTTTGGCATTTTTTATGCCAGTGTCACATAGCTTTATAAAACTGGTTAGGGCAGGGGTGGATGGGGACAGAACAGAGGTGTGATGCCCTGACCTTCATGAATTTGCTTTATCATACCTTATGGGAGAAATCTTACTCCAGTCCCAGTCAGCAGTAAGATTTTTCACGGAGGGGCACTTCACTTTTTAGATGCACCTAATTCATTAAGAGGTGTGCGCTTCTTTATGAATCAGGTGCCTCTGATTCCAGTATGCCCCTCCCCCATCAAAACTGGCATGAACGTGGCATGAACGTGTGCACTAAAGTATAAGCTATCCTATGAATAGATAATAAATGTTATTTATGATACATACCCTTTAGGGTTGTGCCATAGGAGCCCTGGAACCCATAGCTTTTGACTACCATTTGTATAAATCCATACTCTAATTGTATAGATCTTTTAGTTAGATATAGTACAACACTGCTATTGCATTTCATTAAAATATTGATTATCCGCTTCCTGACCGCCCACTGTAGATAAACGTCCGCGCTGCCAGGGCTCTGTGCAGCGCGGACGTTAAAAAACGGTGGGTGGTCCCGCAGCGCTCAGGACCCCCAGGGTCCTGCAAGCGCTGCAGGAGCGGTGCAGAGCGATAGCTCTGACAGGGAACATCATCGGGACCTGATTGGATCAGGTCCCAGTGATGTTAACCCTTTGCTGTCTTCTATATGCCGCGATCTATAGTGATCGTGGCATATAGAAGACAGCAGGAGGAGAGGGGGTCATCCACTTACCTCTCCGACGACCCCGGATAGCTTCCAGGAACTTGGGTTGCTATGGCAGCTGGAGGTCACATGACCGCCTCCAGCTCTGCCATATATGGTGTCCTGCTTGGCTCAGCCTGCAGCCTGCAGCTGAAGCCTGGCAGGAGACTCTGACTGTGAAAGTCAGTGAAGATCTCATGTAATGTAATATATGTCTATTACATTACATGAGATCAGTGATCAGAAAAATAAAAATTAATGTCCCATACAGGGACTAAGTAAAAATGTAAAAAAAGAAAAAAAAAATGTTTTGAAACTGTTAAAAAAAAAATACAAAATAAATTAAAATAAATAAAATATTAAACCGATAAATCAAAATATATTTATGCAAAAATAAAAAAAGTACACATATTTGGTATTGCCGCATCCGAAACAACCCGAGCTATAAAACTGTCACACTAATTAACTCCTTCTGTGCACACCGTAATAAAAATAAATAAAAAACGGAGCAAAAAACTATGCTTTTTCCTCATATCGCCAAACAAAAAGTAGAAAAAAATGCGATCAAAAAGCAAAATGGAAATAAAAATGGTACATCTGAAAACATCATCTTGTTCCGCAAAAAAAAGCCACCATACAGCTCCATCAGCTGAAAAATAAAAAAATTATAGCGCTCAGAATAAAGCAATGCAAAAAAAATATTTTTTCTCTAAAATAGTTTTATTGTGTAAAAGCGCCAAAACTTAAAAAAATATACAGTAAGTGTAGTATCGCTGTAAACCTACTGACCCGAAGAATAACGCTGCCTGATCACTTTTAGCACACGCAGAACGGCATAAAAAAAACCCCTCAAAAAACAATTCCTGAATTGTTGGTTTTTGTTAATTTTACCTCCCAAAAAACGGAATAGAAAGCGATCAAAAAATGTCACGTACCCAAAAATGGTACGAATAAAAATGTCAACTCGTCCCGCAAAAAACAAGCTGTCACATGACTCTGTCGGCCGAAATATGGAAAAATTATAGCTCTCAAAATATGGCGATGCAAAAACTTGATTTTGCAAAAAAAAAGCGTCTCTTAGTGTGTGACAGCTGTCAGTCATAAAAACCCGATATAAATCTGGTATCTCTGTAATCGCACCGACCCGAAGAATAAAGTAATCTAATCAGTTATATCACACAAGGAACGGTGTAAAAAAATAAATAAAACCAATTCTTCACCTGCTACTGATTTGTTTATTATGTCTCCCAAAGATCGCAGTATGGCTCGGCACACATTTATCCTGCGCTCTGCGCTGAGCCCTTACGCCAGAGTTTCCGTGTAAATCTCTGAAATATGTGATTCAGCCGGAACCCATGATGGAAGATTCCCTGTAATGAGGCAGATATAGGCCACTGTGGATGCCGTCTGGCCTGTGATCCCACGGTGTCATTTGTTTTAGGCGTGCATAAAAGTGCGGTTGGCCAAAGTTTTGTGCACTTCTGAAAAAAAGGACACCACTAAACAGAGGCCAGACGGAGTCCAGAGTAACTCTGCTGCCTCATTACAGTGAATGGATCCTGCAGGGGTTTCATCTGAATTACATCACTTGGAAATTTAGATGGAAACCCCGATGTAAGTGCTCAGCCTAGAGCGCCGGATAAATGTTACGTAAAATGTTCTCAATAAAAGCTTCAACTCAGTCCTCAAAAAAAGCTAGTCCCCACTCAGGTCCGTTATCTGTTAAAAATATAAGGGACTTCCAAGTTACTGGTAGCAGAAAGGCTCTGGAAAAGCAAAATGGCCCTTGCCCCCCAAAAGAAATTCAGAAAATTTTGTGCTCCCAAATCCAAATGCCTATTCTACAATAATTTGTTCTCCAATTGTCAAATAGCGCTCCGTCCCCCCCAGATCTCGCCGTATGGCTGAGTGGTACGATACAGCCACATATGGGGTATTGCCCTGTGTGAAAATGTAAAATCTGAGGGTAAAACATTTTTTTGTGGTAAAAATATAATTATGCTTTTTTCACTGCCCAATGGTATAAATTTAAAAATTAAAAAATACTCATTACTTCCTTAGATGAATTCCTTGAGAGGTGTAGTTTACAAAATGGGGTCACTTTTGGGGGTTTCTGCTGTTTCGGCATGTCAGCGATTCTTCAAATGTGACATGGTGTCTGCTGCCAATCCCAGCCAACATAGCGCTCCTTTCTCTTCTGAACCCTGCCGTACACCAAAGCAGTGGTTTTCCCCCACATATGGGGTATCAGCGCACTCAGGAGAAATTGTACAACAAATTTCATGGTGCAATTTATCCTGTTACCCTTATGATAATGCAAAATTAGGGAATGAAAAACATTTTTTGTGGGAAAACTGTGAAAATTTTATTTTTATGGCTCAATATTATAAACTTCTGTGAAGCAGCTGGGGGTGCAAGGTGCTCATCACACATTTAGATAAGTTCCCTAAGGGGGCTAGTTTCCAAAATGGTGTCACTTGTGGGGGGTTTCCACTGTTTAGGCACATCAGGGGCTCCCCAAATGCAACATGGCGTCCGCTAATTATTCAAACAAATTTTACATTCAAAAAGTCAAATGGCGCTCCTTCCCTTTCAAACCCTGCCGTGCGCCCAAACAGTGGTTTGCCTCCACATATGGGGTATCGGCGTGTTCAGGAGAAATTGCACAACAAATTTCATGGTGCAATTTATCCTATTACCCTTATGATAAGGCAAAATTAAGGGATGAAAAACGTTTTTGTGGGAAAAATGTGAAAATTTTATTTTTACAGCTGATTATTATAAACTTCTGTGAAGCACCTTGGGGTTCAAGGTGCTCACCACACATCTAGATATGTTCCCTAAGCGGTCTAGTTTCCAAAATGGTGTCACTTGTTGGGGGTTTCCACTGTTTAGGAACATCAGGGGCTCTCCAAACGCAACATGGCGTCTGCTAATTATTCAGACAAATTTTACATTCAAAAAGTCTAATGGCGCTCCTTCCCTTCCGAGCCCTGCTGTGCGCCCAAACAGTGGTTTTCCCTCACATATGGGGTATCAACGCGCTCAAGAGAAATTGCACAAAAAATTTTGGGGTCCATTTTTTCCTGTTACCCCTGAGAAAATAAAAAAAATTGGGTCTAAAGTAACATTTTTGTGAAAAAAGTTAAATGTTAATTTTTTTCTTCCACATTCCAAAAATTCCTGTGAAGCACCTGAAGGGTTAATAAAGTTCTTGAATGTGTTTTTGAGCACCTTTAGGGGTGCAGTTTTTAGAATGGTGTCACTTTTGGGTATTTTTTGTCATAAAGACCCCTCAAAGTGACTTCAAATATGATATGGTCCCTAAAAAATGTTTTTGTAAATTTTGTTGGAAAAATGAGAAATCGCTGGTCAACTTTTAACCCTTATAGCTCCCTAACAAAAAAAAATGTTGGTTCCAAAATTGTGCTGATGTAAAGTAGACATGTGGGAAATGTTATTTCATAACTATTTTGTGTGACATATCTCTCTGATTTAAGGGCATGAAAATTCAAATTTGAAAATTGCAAAATTTTCAAAATTTTCACCAAATTTCTGATTTTTTCACAAATAAACGCAAGTAATATCAAAGAAATTTTACCACTATCATGAAGTACAATATATCACGAAAAAACATTCTCAGAATCAGGGGAATCCGTTGAAGCGTTCCAGAGTAATTACTTCATAAATTGACAGTGGTCAGAATTGAAAAAATTGGCCCGGTCACAAAAGCAAAAACAGGCTCTTGTGCGAAGTGGTTATTATTATTATTATTATTATGATTATTATTATTATTATTAACAATACTGATATTATTATTACAAAAGTGACTTTAACCCTCACATATTTTATTACATCTTGTCATGGGACAACACTGAAAATATGACACTTTTATACAATGCACAGTAGTTAGTGTACAGCTTGCATAACAGTGTGAATTTGGTGTGCCTTCTAAAAAAACTCAACATACAGCCATTAATGTCTAAACTGCTTGCAACAAAAGTGAGTATACTTCTAAGTTAAAATGGCCAAATTGTGCCCAAAGTGTGAATATTTTGTATGCTAACCATTATTTTCAAACACTACCTTAATTCTCTTAGGCATGGAGCTCACTAGAGCTTCACAGGTTGCCACTGGACTCCTCTACCAGTTCTCCATGACGACATCACGGAGCTGGTGGACATTAGAGATCTTGATATTCCATTTGAGGATGTCCTACAGATGCTCAATATAATTTAGGTCTGGAGAGATGCCTTGCTAGTCCAGCACCTTTAACTTCACTTTTTTAAGCAAGGCAGTGGTCTTCTTGGAGATGTGTTTGGAGTCTTTATCATGTTGAAATACTGCCCTGCTGCCCAGGCTCCGAAGGGAAGGGATCATACTCTGCTTCAGTATGTCACAGTACATGTTGGCATTCATGGTTCCCTCAATGAACTGTAGCTTTACATAGCCAGCAGCACTCATGCAGCCCCAAACTATAACACTCCACCACCATGCTTGACTATAGGCAAGACACACTAATCTCTGTACACACACGCTTTACACCAAATTAAATACGTTTATGTTGGTCTCATCAGGCCACAGGACATGGTTCCAGTAATCCATGTCCTTAGCCTGCTTGTCATCAACAAACTGTTTGCAGGCTTTCTTGTGTGTCATCTTTAGAAGACTTTTCCTTCTGGGATGACAGCCATGCTACCAATTGAATGCAGTGTGCGGCGTATGGTCTGAGCACTGACCCCCTCCCCTGTTACCTTTGCAGCAATGCTGGCAGCACTCATATGTCTATTTTGAAAAGACAACCTCTGGATATGATGCTGAGCACGTGCACACAATATCTTTCTTCGACTATGGCGAGGCCTGTTCTGAGTGGAACCTGTCTTGTTAAACCACTGTATGGTCTTGCCCGCCGTGCTGCAGCTCAGTTTCAGGGTGTTGGCAATCTTCTTATAGCCTAGGCCATGTTTATGTACAGCAACAATTCTTTTTTTCAGATCTTCAGAGAGTTATTTGCCATAAGGTGCCATGTTGAACTTCCATTGACCAGTATGAGAGAGTGTGAGAGTATAACACCAAATTTAACATATCTGCTCCCAACTCACACCTAAGAACTTGTAACACTAATGAGTCACATGACACCGGGGAGGTAAAATAACTAATTGGGCACAATATGGCTATTTTCACTGAGGGGTGTACTCACTTTTGTTGCCAGCAGTTTAAAAATTAATGGCAGTGTGTAGAGTTATTTAGAGGGCTGCCAAAATTTACACTAATACAAGCTGTACACTGACTACTTTACATTGTATCAAAGTGTCATATCTTCAGTGTTGTCCCATGAAAAGATATAATAAAATATTTACAAAAATTTGAGAGGTGTATTCACTTTTATGAGATACTGTATATAGTTCACTCCTTGTTCAATGTATGCTGGTTTAATTCAACTACACTATTGCATTACCACAAGGAGGAAGCCCTTAATATAAGACTGATAACTGATCTGCTGTTGTTGGATTAAGTTCTGACTTGGCTATAGACTGCCATTGATATTTAGGCATCATGAAAAATGACTCAGAATTAGAAAAGATATGGTAATTTATACACTTTGAGTGTGTGATGCCAACAGAAGACAATGCTGTCAACCCCTAATACTAGTAGTGCTGCTACCGGGGGGTGGGAGGGCAGACGGAATAGCCATCCAGGGTACCTCTGAGAGAGGTCAGCCCCACTCTTCTCTTTTTGACTGTGTGCAGTAAGGCAGCTAAGCTTCAACACCTGACACAACCCATAGGAAAGAGCGGCACTGCTTCTGAAACACCATATGCAACCTATAGGGAAAAGTGTCACAGTTTCCCTCACTTTGGCATAATTACTAAAGACTAGTGTTGAGCGAGCACTAAAATGCTCGGGTGCTCGAAGCTCGGGCCGAGCTCGCCGTGATACTCGGGTGCTCGACCCGAGCAACGAGCCCAATGTTAGTCTATGGGAGACTCAAGCATTTTTGCGGTGGCACCCCCGGCAGTCTTTTAAAAGCCTAACAAGTGTCCAAAACGATAGTGACAGTGCTCAAATGACATGGGGACAGCATGGGGATCGCCCAAGGAAGCATTTCTGACCCCCAGGTCACTGCTGTCAACAACGTGGTCAGAGGTATTTAGCCACTTTTACGGGCTCACAATAAAACGTTCAAAAACAAAAGTGAAACTTTTTTCCTGTGAAATATGTTAAGGAAGTTCCTTTCCAGGGAAAAGACTTGTGTATAAGTTAAAATAAATCACCAAAAACAAAAATACACCTCCACACTAGTGTTGAGCCACCCCTGTAGTGTTCGAGTTCGGTTCGGTTTGTCGAACACCCGTGTGTTCGCCGAACTATTCGTCGAACTGTTCGTTGAACACCTTCGAACACCGTTAAAACCAATGACAGGCAAACAAAAACTCATAGAAACACATAGAAAACACCTTCAAAGGTGTCCAAAAGCTGACAAACTGCTCAGAAGACACAACTAACATATGGAAAAGTGACAAGTACATATAGTCATGCGAAAATAAAAGAGGTGGAGGAGTAAAAGGAGGGGGAGACACAGATATAGGCATGTCATGCCCTTTTAAAATCCAAAAAGTGAGAAACCGACACGTTCAGTCCGCTCCTGCCCGTGCCACCTCCGTGTCGCCGGGTTTGTGCCAGAGCCGCGGTGAACCCTGATGGCCAGCCCCCCTCTCCCAATACTGGTGCCTGTCCGCTGGTGGGTCGAGCAAGCCCCCCTGTGGTGGAGGCAGCTCTAAGCTTTTTAATTTAAATTGTTTCTCTAATTTGAATGAATACACTTTAAATCCATTTACAAGGATCTATTGGAGGGCAAGTCTCATGCCAGCAGCCGCGTAATTCCAGCTCCAGTAGCGTCCACTAAAGCTGCTGCAGTTAAAAAGCTTTTATAAGGATCGAGCTCGGCTGTCCACCGCAAGGCATCCTACTGCCAGTCCCAGCCCCTATGCCTTGGGGTGCCTCCTGATGCTCTTCACTGAGTATCCCAGGGGCCCGAAGCATTTCCTTTGAAAAAATTAAGTGTCCAAACTACAGGTGGTGTAGCTTGCTTAACAGCCGGGATAATCCGCTGACTAGCAGACACTGCTACTAGGCACAAAGTATTTCCTGGGCTAGATGCAGTTAAAAATTTGTAATTAGATACTCTCGTTGGATGCTGATAAAGCATTCCATAGAGTCTCCTGGCACGCCATATATGATTCTCTTAAAAAGCTTGGGGTAGGGGTCTAGGGGACCCTCTTATAGCCAAAATTACGGCCCTGTATCACAATACGTCACCTAGGCTGAAGATAAATGGAACTGTAGCACCCTGAGGGCTCGGTTGCTACAGAGGTATTGCACCTCACCCAGAGGTGTGATATCTCACTCTCAGGTAAGGATGGAGTGTGGATCAGGACCCGACACCAGCATGCATTACACCACATTGCCGTGGGGCAGGGCGACCAATATGCCCCTGAGATGGGCACGACAGTCACTGACCCTGGCTGGAGTGGGGGGAGGGAACACTGAGGAAGGAGAACCCTGTAGTGCAGGAGCAGGGAGGAAGCAGTTCCTGGGTGCATTGATAAGGGAGTATAAAAGGTGGGCACCATGTTAGTTCAGTGCAGAGAAGTCTGAGCAGAAGTGACAGAGAGCAGGGGCTCTGCATGAGCTCTGCTCCGGAGGTGGGCCTAGTAACACAGGCCCAGGCCTGGAAGAGGGAGAAGGAAGGAAGAGGAGCGGAGAAGGCTCCAGGAACGAGGAACGAAGGGATCCCAGGGTTGCGGACGGGCGAGTCGCCACCGCACGCCCGAATCTCCCTGCGTAGAGGGGTCAGGCCAAAGGGGGAGACCGGTCCCTGAAACTAGTGGAGGCGGGAAACGACCCTCAGCTAGAAACCGGAGGCTGTGACATTTTATGCGGCGCAGCCCCTCGCTACACCCGCTAGGAAGGCAGGCACCACATAGGGTCAGGGAAACTGGTGCCAAGTTTACCAAGAGGAGGCCCGAGGCAGCCGGACATAAGCGTTGGTAAGAAAGGACAGACAAAGGACACACAAAGGGGGTCCTGTGAAGCGCTCCAAAGTTATCTGGGAGTTGTCTGAGCCCCTCACCTGGTGAGAACAGTACGACGTGGGCAGCCGTTACCTGCAGACGTGGTCTGGATAATAAGAACTGTGAGTAAAGGCCCTGGACTGCATCACTGACTCCGTGTCGTTACTGCTGCTGCCCTGCACCATCACCCCCATCCTCCGCATACACTGCCCTGAGGCTATACTCCTCCCGTGGGGAGTTATGCTACGCTCTGCTGTACCCACAACACCAGCCTCAGTGGTCTGCCCTGCAGCGGCGGTTCACTCTGACCGCAATCCACGGGTGGCGTAGTCGGACATTTAAACATCAAAACCACATAAATAGTTCCGCCACTGGTTTGACCACCCTGAGCCACGGAACCGGGTCGCCGCCACGAAGACTACAACCACCAGCATCCACCAAAAAGGGTCCGGCTCCGGGTGTCCCAAGGCCCAGGGGGTGCGTCAGAACATTTTCATCACCTTTCACAATCACCAATGGGACAAGGCAGGGATGTCCTCTGTCCCCTCTCTTATACATCCTAGTGACGGAGCACCTGCTCTCATCAATTCGCCATAACCCCAATATTAGGTGGATTGAGGTGGGAGGCACCGAGTACAAGTGCTCTCTATTTGCTGATGATGTCCTAGTATATATCACTCAATCACATATATCCATCCATGCTGTTATGGCTGAAATAGATCACTTTGTTACATGGTCAAATTTTAAAATCAATGCAGCGAAGTCTGAGGCCCTCGATGTCTCCCTCCCCAAATCCATATAGGATTCCATCCAGTCCAACTTTCCCTTTGCCTGGCCCTCACAGGGTATCAAATACTTAGGAATTCCTATTCATAGAGACCTCTCCCATCTATGTTATCTTAATTTTGGGCCCTTTATTGAACAACTCCATACAGACCACGGTTGGCAAGTTAGAACTGTAAGATTCACTACGTGAACCACTGGTGTTTTGTGGAAAAGCACATGTACACTGTGTTCCAAATTATTATGCAAAAAGTGTTTAGGAGTGATAAGGGAAAAATTTGTTTGTTTGTCAGTTAAACTCATTGATGGTGATGTGTGTCAGGGCTCTTTATATCACTGTAAGCAATTGCAGACACCTGTGCTAATTAGTTTGGCAGGTGTGTCCAATGAAAGGCAAGACTACTTAAGAAGGCTGTCTCACATTATTAAGCAGCCTACATTTTCTGCCAAAATGGGAAAGAAAAAGGATGTGTCGGCTGCTGAGAAGCAACAAATTGTGGAGTGTTTAGGTCAAGGCATGACTACAATCAACATTGTGCGATGATCAGGATGAAGTGTCTTGGCAATCAAGAAGTATGTAGCTGATTCACAGTACACACGTTTGCGTGCTGATAAGGGCAAATTGAGGACTCTTTCCTACAGGCAATTACGTCAGGTTAAAAGAGCAGCGGCAAAAAAGCCTTGTCATAGCAGCAGACAAGTTTTTGAAGCTGCTGGTGCTTCCAACGTCCCCCGAACAACAAGATGCAGGGTCCTTCAGAGGTTTGCAGCTGTGCATACGCCATCCTGTCGACCTCCTCTATCCACTTCACACAAGCAGAAACGGCTCCAGTGGGCCAAACATTACATGAAGACTGATTTCAAAACTGTTTTGTTCACGGATGAGTGCCGTGCAGCGCTCGATGGTCCAGATGGATGGAGTGGAGGATGGCTGGTTGATGGACACCCCACGCAAACACGGCTACAGCGCCAACAAGGAGGAGGTGGAGTAATGTTTTGGGCTGGAATCATGGGGAGAGAGATTGTCGGCCCCTTTAGGATCCCTGAAGGTGCTAAAGATGAACTCCATAATGTATGTGGATTTTCTCAAATAGCACTTCCTGCCATGGTTCAAGAAGAAGAACCGTGTATTTCACAGCAAGATCATTTTTTTGCATGATAATGCACCATCTCATGCTGCACATAAAACATCTGCATCTCTGGCTGATATGGGCATAAAAGGGGACAAACTTATGGTGTGACCCCCATGCTCCCCTGACCTCTACCCCATTCAGAACCTCTGGAGCATCATCAAAAGGAGTGTCTATGATGGCGGGAGGCAGTTCACATCTAAGCAACAGCTCTGGGAGGGTATTCTGTCCTCATGCAAAACAATTGAAGCAGAAACCATCCAAAACCTGACAAATTCAATGGACGAGAGAGTTCAGAAGCTCCTTTCGAACAAGGGGTCCTATGTGAAAATGTAACATCACCTAGAATAAAGTTTTGAGTTGAAAACTGTTTGATTTCAGTTTCTAATAACCTGCTAATGCTTATAATTTCAAAAATGACAATTTTTTTGGTCTTTATTAAAATGAAAAGGTTGATCGAAAAGTTTGGGGGATCTAAGAGTGTGGCAACCCAGTAGTCATGATTACTTAGAATTCTGACAATATGAGGGTCATGTTGCAGGTAGTGCAGCAAGAAGGCACTTATGTGTCTTGCGCATCTCGAAGCCCCAAAATTATTTTCCGGGCTAGATGCAGCTAAAAATTATTATTAATTTTAAATCTGGTGGAGCTTAGTATAGATGGCCTAATAGGATCAGTGCTGCACACTGCTACAAAGCCCAAATTATTTTCCAGTCAAGATACAGATAAACATGATTAGTAATTTTAAATCTGGTGGAGCTTATTATAGATGGCCTAATAGAATCAGTGCTGCACACTGCTACAAAGCCCAAATTATTTTCCAGCCAAGATACAGATAAACATGATTAGTAATTTGAAAGCTTAAAACGGTTGGTAGGGTGATTTTAACCAATCATCAAGCTTTTACTCTCCCCAGGATGACACAGGGGTAGAAAAGTCGTTTCGGATCCATGATTTGTTCATCTTTATGAACGTGAGTCTGTCTACATTATCAGTGGAGAGCCGCGTGAGCTTATCTGTCAGCACACCACCAGCAGCGCTGAACACACGTTCAGAAAGAACGCTGGCTGCGGGGCATGACAAGATCTCCAAGGCGTAAGTGGCTAGCTCCGGCCATTTATCCAGATTGGAAGCCCAAAAAGAGCAAGGGTCCAGTGACACAGTCATGGCTTCAATGTTTACTTGGAGATACTCCTGTACCATCGTCTCTAGGCGTTGACTATGTGTCAGACTTCTTGTCTCCTGTGGCCTTGCAAAGGATGGGCTAAAAAAGTGGTGAAATGATTCCGCAAAATTGATGTTACCAGCAGATACTGTGGTTCTGTTACGGTTTGAGTGCTGAACACTTGACGGTCCCACGGTTGGCAAGTTGGAACTGTGAGATTCACTACGTGCACCACTGGTGTTTTGTGGAAAAGCACATGTAAGATTCTGCAACAGTCTCTGCTGATACTCCTGCATGCGTGCATGCCTTTCTATGGCAGGAATAATTTCTGCAAATTTACTTTTGTACCGGGGATCTAACAGTGTGGCAACCCAGTAGTCAGGATTATTTCTAATTCTCACAATTCGAGGGTCATGTTGCAGGTAGTGCAGCAAGAAGGCACTCATGTGTGTTGCGCATCCAGAAGCACCAAGTCCCTGTTGTGTTGGTGGCGAGGTAACAATCATGCTTCCTTCCTCTGTCCTCTCCCCCCAACCTCGCACAACAGAAATGTGATCAAGGTCTCCCTCATCTGATGAGTCTTCCATCAGTTCGTCCTCCACTTCTTCCTGGGCTCCTGCACCTTCCTCACTAGTTTGGCTGCTACCAATCGCCCTGGTAAAACCATCTCCCCCACCCTCACATGTCTGCCGCCTTGGTGCTGCCGACCGTCTGGACCTTGCAGATGTTAGCCCTTCCGCATACAACTCCTCCTCCTCTACTTCCTCCACCTCCTCTTGTGCCACCACCTGACTCCGAATTCTGTTTAACATGTGCTCCAGCATGTAAATCACCGGAATAGTCATGCTGATAATGGCATCGTCAGCACTAAACATCTTCGTCGCCATTTCAAAACTGTGCAGAAGGGTGCATAGGTCCCTGATCTGAGACCACTCCTCCAGCATGATTTGCCCCACCTCTGGATCTCGTTGGCCCAGGCTATACGTCAGAACGTATTGCACCAGGGCTTGTCGGTGCTGCCACAGTCGCTGCAACATGTGCAGAGTTGAATTCCACTGGGTAGGCACATCGCATTTTAGCCGGTGAAGTGGCAGGCCCAACGACTTCTGTAGAGATGTAAGTCGCTGAGCTGCGGGATGCGAACGGCGGAAGTGAGCACACAGCGACCGTGCCCTCTGCAGAAGGCCATCTAGTCTGGGATAGTGGGCAAAAAAATTGCTGGACAACCAGGTTCAACACGTGAGCCATACAAGGCACGTGTGTGACATTGCCCCGGCGAAGGGCCGCACCCAGGTTTGCAGCATTGTCGCACACGGCCTTCCCTGGTTTCAGGTCCAGTGGAGACAACCATTCATGAAATTGGTTCTCCAGAGCTGACCACAACTCCTCAGCTGTGTGACTCACATTTCCCAGACATTTCAAAGTAAAAACCGCCTGATGACGTTGAGCCCTACTGCCAGCATAGTAAGGAGGTGTGCAGGATCCCTTCTGCGCAGTTAGAAAGCTTGTGGCATGACCAGACAGGCTTTGGGTGCAGGTGGAAGACCGAGAGGAGGTTGAGGAGGCAGAAGCAGTGGAGGTACTTTGACATAAAGAGGATTAACGCACAACTCGTGGGGACGGCAAGACTTGGACAGCAGCCCCTTGTCCTGCTGTCACCATAGTTACCCAGTGCCCAGTCAGCGACATGTAACGCCCCTGTCCATGCCTACTCGTACAAGTGTCTGTGGTGAAATGCACCCTGTCACACACAGAGTTTCTCAAAGAAGCGGTGATGTTGTGTGCGACATGCTGGTGGAGCGCATGCACACCTTTCTTTGAGAAGTAGTGCCGACTGGGCATCTGGTACTGGGGCACTGCGACGGACATAAGGTCTCGAAAATCCTCTGTGTCCACCAGGCGGAAAGGCAGCATTTCTGTAGCCAAGAGCTTGCAGATGGTGAAATTCAACCTCTTAGCTTTCTCATGGCTAGGAGGAAATGGTCTTTTACTTGTCCACATCTGAGGGACCGAGGGCTGGCTATTGTGCTTAGACGGGGTTGATAAGGGTGTCCCCGGCAAACTGCCGGTCTGTGAGGAAGATGCAGGCGGACATGTTAGGTTGCCTTGATCCAAAGGTGGTGCTATCGATGTCGGACAGCGCTCAACACCAGCTGGTGTTACCACCTCCAAAGAAAATGATGACCTGCCAATCACGCTGGCTGTTGCGGGTAAAGAGGTGTCAGGTCTGCGCCCCAAAACAGGTGTGACTGCTGTCCCCCCAGTCACAGAGGATGAAGAGGCCGCGGATGCACAAGATATGGCAGACAGTGGTTGGCCCGGCCGGCTAGGCCGCATTGTAGCACACTGAGCTTCCCACTGCAACTTATGCTTCATGTCCATGTGCCGGTTCATGCATGAAGTACTCAAACTATGTATTTTTTGGGCTCTACTTAGCTTTTGCTGACAAATGTTACAGATAACACGAGTTGGGTCATCTTTATCGATCTGAAAAAATGCCCAGGCTATGCACCCATGCGACCTGAAGAGCCACCATGACTTGTGGTGAGAGGCAGAGTTGTGTTTGAGGATGCAGTTGTTGACGTGCTTCCAGTACTACGTCTCTGTCCAGGAAGGCGCAACCTGACCTCGTCGTCACTAGCATCTTCCTCCACCTCCTCTGCTGACCTCATCTCTTGGCTGACTGTGGGTTGACAGTAAGTGGGATCTCCAACCTCATCATCATCACCCAGTGCGTTATCACACCCGTCGTCCTCAGAGCCAACCTGTTCCTGCCCTGACAAAAAACTAAAGTTGTCGCTCCAATCAGGTATTTGAGTCTCATCATCGTCTTCCTCATTGTCTCCACCAACAGGAGTTACAGTTTGGGAATGAGGGTCTACATTATGGTCAGAACCTTCTGCGTCTGGTCCTGGATCCGACTCATAAAGATTCTGGGCATCAGTGCAGATCATTTCCTCGTCTGGATTCACAGAAGCGCTGGAGTCGACCTCTGATTCCCAGGCTATAGTATGAGTAAACAGCTCTGCAGACTCAACCATCTGTTCTACCTCATACTCAGACGGGCAGCTGGAGATTTGGGAGCTGTGAGGAAGCAAGTGCGATTGGGGTGACACCTTTGAGGACTGGAGTATTTGTGATGTTGAAGTTGATGTGGAGGAGAGCCCACTTAAAGGAGCACTTGATATCCGTTGAAGCACCTGCTGTTTTTGTGCCTCATCTGGAATTTGTAGCGATTGGCGTGGCCGTAAGAAAGGGATCTTATCACATTGTCCGCTAAAAGAAGTAGACATTTTAGTTTGGCTGGAAGATGGTCTTTCTTCTGCAGATGTTACTGTTGCTTTAACACCTACCCCACGGACACAACCTTTTTTCCCCTTCCCAACACGCCTATTCC
This sequence comes from Phyllobates terribilis, assembly GCF_046119375.1. Taxonomy (NCBI): domain Eukaryota; kingdom Metazoa; phylum Chordata; class Amphibia; order Anura; family Dendrobatidae; genus Phyllobates; species Phyllobates terribilis. Next base: position 52,734,524 of record NW_027362773.1, read on the forward strand.
CCTTTCCACCAGCAGCAGGCCTTTTTCCACTCATTTTGGTGGTTAACTAATTCACAACTCTGGAGTTGTTTGCACAAAAAAACAATGGATGGGAACCGAGCAGAGCTGAGTGGCCAAACTGTGGTATTAGGCCAAAACTATTGGCTGGGTTAGATGCAGAAAAAAATTATATTCAATTTGCAACCTGATGGAGGTCAGTATAGATGGACTAATAGAGAAAGTCCCACACACTGCTAGAAGGCCAAATATTTTTTCAGAGCTAGATGCAGACAAAAAATTATTTTTAATTTGCAACCTGATGGAGGTCAGTATAGATGGACTAATAGAGAAAGTCTCACACACTGCTAGAAGGCCAAATATTTTTTCAGAGCTAGATGCAGATATAAATTATTTTTAATTTGCAACCTGATGGAGGTCAGTATAGATGGACTAATAGAGAAAGTCCCACACACTGCTAGAAGGCCAAATATTTTTTCAGAGCTAGATGCAGACAAAAAATTATTTTTAATTTGCAACCTGATGGAGGTCAGTATACATGGACTAATAGAGAAAGTCCCACACACTGCTAGAAGGCCAAATATTTTTTCAGAGCTAGATGCAGATATAAATTATTTTTAATTTGCAACCTGATGGAGGTCAGTATAGATGGACTAATAGAGAAAGTCCCACACACTGCTAGAAGGCCAAATATTTTTTCAGAGCTAGATGCAGAAAAAAATTATATTCAGTTTGCAACCTGATGGAGGTCAATATAGATGGACTAATAGAACAAGTCCCACACACAGCTAGAAGGCCAAATATTTTTTCAGAGGTAGATGCAGATAAAAATTATTTTTAATTTGCAGCCTGATGGAGGTCAGTATAGATGGACTAATAGAGAAAGTCCCACACACTGCTAGAAGGCCAAATATTTTTTCAGAGCTAGATGCAGACAAAAAATTATTTTGAATTTGCAACCTGATGGAGGTCAGTATAGATGGACTAATAGAGAAAGTCCCACACACTGCTAGAAGGCCAAATATTTTCTCAGAGCTAGATGCAGACAAAAAATTATTTTTAATTTGCAACCTGATGGAGGTCAGTATAGATGGACTAATAGAGAAAGTCCCACACACTGCTAGAAGGCCAAATATTTTTTCAGAGCTAGATGCAGACAAAAAATTATTTTTAATTTGCAACCTGATGGAGGTCAGTATAGATGGACTAATAGAGAAAGTCCCACACACTGCTAGAAGGCCAAATATTTTTTCAGAGGTAGATGCAGATATAAATTATTTTTAATTTGCAAACTGATGGAGGTCAGTATAGATGGACTAATAGAGAAAGTCCCACACACTGCTAGAAGGCCAAATATTTTTTCAGAGCTAGATGCAGACAAAAAATTATTTTGAATTTGCAACCTGATGGAGGTCAGTATAGATGGACTAATAGAGAAAGTCCCACACACTGCTAGAAGGCCAAATATTTTTTCAGAGCTAGATGCAGACAAAAAATTATTTTTAATTTGCAACCTGATGGAGGTCAGTATAGATGGACTAATAGAGAAAGTCCCACACACTGCTAGAAGGCCAAATATTTTTTCAGAGCTAGATGCAGAAAAAAATTATATTCAATTTGCAACCTGATGGAGGTCAATATAAATGGACTAATAGAATGATGCTATGCCCAAAAGATTTTACTTCACTAGGTGCAGTAAAAAAATTGGTATTCTATACACAGGTGGTATATCTTGCAACACAGATAGGCTACTCCACTGACTAACACACTCTGCAATAGGCCAAAAAGGATTAGCTTTGCTAGATTCAGCCAAATGCTGTGAAAAAAACTTGCACAGCACTGGCACAGACCTGCCTGTCAAAAACTGATAGGAACTGATGTAACCTAGTCCTGAAAAGGACTCCAATTACAATTAGTCTTAACTCCCACAATCTATCTATTTAAGAGCACAGACCTGCCTGATAAAAGTCGTAGGAAATGCTGTAACCTAGTCCTTAAAAGGACTCCAATCACAACTATTCCCTACTCCTAAGCTATCTGTAGATTTGTGCGAAAATTGGCTTGAAATTAACAAGGTATAGCGCACACAGCAACAGCGGTGCCGTCTAACTCGCAGCTGCAGCAGTGAGAAAATGGTGGCGACGGGGAAAATGGGTTGGTCTTATAGGGCAAGGACATGTGACATACACTGCCAATAACACATGCCCTTGCTTGTGTGAAAAAAAGCACTTCGCTCCGTGTGTGCGCTGCTGATAGGCTGACAGATTGCACCTCCCCACTGTAAATGCGGTAAAGAGAAAAAAAAATGGAGATCTTCATTATTCCTGCAGAGATCCATCCCCTGCCCCTCCCCCCACCCCGCTGTACACTCAAACTGCGTATTAACATTAATTTTCATCATTACTGAGAAAAAATCCAGTTATGATTTTGGTGCACGAACAGTTATCGAACATAACCTCGAACAGCCGAATTTTTCTCAAATCGTTCGTGTTCGCCGAACGGCTCGAACACCGCCCAAAACAGCTCGAATTTGAGATTGGCAAACAGTTCGAGTCGAACAACGCTCATCTCTACTCCACACCTTCGGCTATGTTCACAAGTAGCATTTTTTATGCGTTTTTGCACTTTTGTATTGCTTTCAACTATGACAAATGCATTCACCGGGAAATGTCATTTTAGCATTTTACAACCTTATTTGGCCATGTGGTGTGTGACACATGCATAAAGTGCTGAAAAGACATGGGAACAGCATGGGGAAGACCCCTGGAAGCATCTCTGACTCCCAGGTCACAGTCTAAAAGTGTGCCCATCATAAGTGATCCTTGCCGCATCAGAAGATGCAGACTTGAAACTATCCCCATGCAAGTTCTAGTCCCAGGGCAGTGTTCAATTGTACCTCCCCCATTCCTTGAAACACAAGCGCAAGTATGCAGCCTGTCACCCACCCACCCCCAGGCTGCAACACCATACTGCTTGCTTGCTTGAACTTGAAATTGGGCCTTTTAGGCATGTGGAGGCGGAATCTGGCCACCACGTCATGGCTGTGTTGGCGGCCTGGAATCCATACTCAGTCCCCAGCTGCCCTGCGGCCGGGTGTCCATACTCGGTCCCCAGCCGCCCCGCGGCCGGGTGTCCACACACGGTCCCCAGCTGCCTGGGGGCAGCCGGGTGTCCATAAACGGTCCCCAGCCGCCCCTTTTTCTCCTTGGAACATCCCCCCCATGCACTTTTCTCCATCGGTGGAGTTGAGAGTGCCAAGGTGAGGAGCATGATGATGGTGACAGAAGTTAGCATCTGCTATGTTTTCTTTTAATGCAAGTGTAAGTGTGCAGCCTGCCACCCACCCACCCCAGACTGCAATTCCATACTGCTAGCTTGCACTTGAAATGGGGCCTTTTAGTTTGGAGGAGGCCGAAGCTGGCCACTACGTCATGGCTGCTTCGGCAGCGAGGTATCCATACTCAGTCCCCAGCCGCCCCTATTTGTCCTGGTGTGCCTTATACATAAGATTAAGCGCGTATACCAAAATATTACCTGTGCCCTCCCCAGTGCATTTAGTGGGAAGGAGAGCCTATTCCGCTGTAGTGTGTGCATGCCAAACCCCTGTTCATGGTACATGCGAAGATGCCTCCCACCTTGCACCTGTCGTTGCAGACTTGCAACTATCCCCATTCAAGTCCTTGTCCCAGGGCAGTGTTCAATTGTACCTCTCCTTGCAATGCAAGCGCAAGTATGCAGCCTACCACCCACCCACCCCCAGGCTGCAATAACGTACTGCTTGCTTGCTTGCACTTTAAATTGGGCCTTTTAGGCATGTGGAGGCGGAATCTGGCCACCACGCCATGGCTGTGTCGGCGGCCTGGTATCCATACTCAGTCCCCAGCCGCCTGGTGGCCGGGTGTCCCCGCTTGCTCCCCAGCCTCCAGGGGGTGGCCGGGTGTCCATACTCGGTCCCCAGCCACCCCTATTTGTCCCGGTAACCTTACCCACACTTTTCTTAGCCTGGCCTGCTTAAGGGCAGCATTGGCCGAGCCCACCGGACTATCAGACTCCTCCGGTGGGCCCTGGCTTCTCTATCAGGGGAGTTGAGAGTGCCAAGGTGAGGAGCATGATGAGGATGATAGAAGTTAGCATCTGCTTTGTTTTGTTGTAATGCAAGCGCATGTATGTAGTAGCGGCTAGGCCTGAGGTGGTCAGCGTTTTGGCGCATATCCTACCTCCTCCGAGGATTGCTGGATGTTTTCCTGCTACTATCCAAGTTCTATGACTCCCGTTAAAACAAAGCTTCAGGTGATAAATGATGGATGAGGTAGTGGCAAAGGAGAAAGAGCAGGAGAAACAGGGACCATTCACATCAATATCAGGCCAGTCAACCAGATATGTCTTGTAGGATATGTTTCTGTAACAAAAGGAGCGGTTCGGCTACACAGTTATAGGGCATACAGTGAGTGCAATGCCTACCAAAAATTTTGAGGCACTCCAATGCCCCTTGGAAATGACATGGAGGTCAGAGGGCGTTAACTAAACCTTTTTTTCCATTTATAGCAACTGGGTCTCCTGTGCACTGTTGGCCTAAGCAGTGAATGGAAGGCTTTCCAAAAATTATGAGGAACTGCAATGCCCCTTACAAGAGCCATGTGTGGCACCCCAGGGGTCTGGTCACCACAGTAATACAGATATTACGTCGGAGAGCAAGTGGGAGGTTTCCTGGTCAGGATCCCTTAAACATGCAACATCCTCCTGCCCCAGTCCTGGGAGGGGAGAATTCTGCCCTTATAAACTGGATCTGGGGCGGGGTTGAGTGAGTCAGAGAACAGAGAACAGTCAGAGTCAGAGTGAGAGCAAGGGAAAGTAACAGCAAGGAGCTCTGTAGGAGCTAGGAGCTAAAGACCAGGGGCTGGAAGCAGAGCAGAGCTCGCCCTGGCAGAAGACAATAGGAACCGGACACATGAGTCCGAGGCTGTGAGGACTTATATATCCAGCAGCAGAAACCAGCCGGCAGGGGATTTCAGGTCCTCTGGCCATAGAAGCCCGGAGGCTCAGTCACAGGCAAGGGACCAGCACCGCCGTCGTGGAGCGGAGGTTAACAGAAGACCCCAAGTCACCAGCCATCCGGGTGAGCACTACTCGGTACACTCAGGGACGTGTGCTACTTCTACCCGCTTACAGCAAGGTAGCCAGGGTGCAGACAGACGGGGAGGCCTACAACTCCACCTGGCCAGGGGAACTCCTGCCTGCTCACAGACTGACCAGGCCTCTTATGCTAGCCAGTACTCCCGGGAGGGTCTACCTTATAATCATCAGTAAAGACCCTGAACTGCACTGCAAAGACTCTGAGTCGTTCCTGCTGCGCTCGTGCACCATCACCCCCATCATCCACACTCACTGCCATGAGGCTATACTCCTCCCATGGGGAGTTATCCCATTCTCTGCGACGCACACAGCACCAGCCTCAGCGGTCTGCCTCGCAGCGGTGGTACTCCATGACCGCAATCCACGGGTGGTGCAGTCGGACAATTAACCTCAAAACCTAAGAAAGACTGCCACTGGTTTGACCAGCCTGAGCCACGGGACCGGGTCACCGCCACGGAGACTACAGACCCCAGAGACCCGGCACCGGGTACACGTGTACACACGGCCCAGGGGGCGCGTCACATGCAGTACAGCATATTACAAACATAAGTCCCATTATTGGGGAGTGGGTCTCCCATAGTATTTGCTTATGCCTTGCAAGCAAAAGCTGCCAAAAATTAGGACGGAGCAACTTGCAATGCCCCTTACAAGAGCCATGCAGTACAGCATATTACAAACATAAGTCCCATTATTGGGGAGTGGGTCTCCCATAGTATTTGCTTATGCCTTGCAAGCAAAAACTTCCAAAAATTAGGACAGAGCAACTTGCAATGCCCCTTACAAGAGCCATGCAGTACAGCATATTACAAACATAAGTCCCATTATTGGGGAGTGGGTCTTCCATAGTATTTGCTTATGCCTTGCAAGCAAAAGCTGCCAAAACTTAGGACGGAGCAACTTGCAATGCCCTTTACAAGACCCATGCAGTACAGCATATTACAAACATAAGTCCCATTATTCGGGAGTGGGTCTCCCATAGTATTTGCTTATGCCTTGCAAGCAAAAGCTGCCAAAAATTAGGATGGAGCAACTTGCAATGCCCCTTACAAGAGCCATGCAGTACAGCATATTACAAACATAAGTCCCATTATTGGGGAGTGGGTCTCCCATAGTATTTGCTTATGCTTTCCAAGCAAAAGCTGCCAAAAATTAGGACGGAGCAACTTGCAATGCCCCTTACAAGAGCCATGCAGTACAGCATATTACAAACATAAGTCCCATTATTGGGGAGTGGGTGTCCCATAGTATTTGCTTATGCCTTGCAAGCAAAAGCTGCCAAAAATATGGACGGAGGAACTTGCAATGCTGGCAGCCTGGTGGTATAGTGGTGGTGGAGGCTGAGGATAAGGAGAAGAAGATAAAACAGCCGAAACGAGGAAGCGTATACCCATGTGTGGGTGTGAAGCGGTGCATGTGAATACACCTCCCGAAATAACACAGTGGATTTGACTTTATGTTACTCTGCTGTCATTTGGTGGTGATGAGAAGTCTGGCCCAATCCAGCCCTTGTTCATTTTGATAAGGGTCAGCTTGTCAGCATTGTCAGTTGACAGGCGAGTGCGCTTATCAGTTATAATTCCCCCAGCGGCACTAAAAACACGCTCCGATAATACGCTAGCGGCAGGGAAGGCCAGGACCTCCAAGGCGTACAGAGCGAGTTCATGTCCAGCTTGGATACTCAATAATTAAAAGGCACAGAGGAATCACGGAGGACGCTGGTTCGGTCGGCAAGGTACTCCCTCACCATCTTTTGAAACTTTCCACTCCTTGTGAGAGTACCCCGCTCCTCAGGGCCTGTAAGCTGGGCGGGTGTCAGAAAACTGTCCCAGAACATTGACAGTGTTCCCCTGCCTCTGCTGGATTGGAGTTGCATCTCTCTCGCCTGTACGCCTTGGTTGGGCAACGAACTGTGACCTCTGCCGCTAGCGTGTTCAGATGGGAATTTTTTTAAGAGTTCTGCAGCAAGGGCCTTCTGGTACTGCCCCATTTTTGTAGACCTCTCCACCTCAGGAATAAGAGCCATGCGTGCCAGACTGGTAACGGGCAAGATTTCCGTGTCCTCACCAAGATGACGACTGACCATGCTCTCCTCCTCCTCCTCCTCTTCCTCCTCCCCCCTGTCCTCAGGCCACCCACGCTGAACCGACGGTATGACACTTGTACAGGCACTACCGTCTGCAACGCGTGATAGCAGCTCCTGTTCTTCCTCCTCCTCCTCCTCCTCTCCCTCATTGTCCCCCAATGCACGTTGGGATCAGATGAGGCTGGGCTGTGTGTAATCGCCCGCTACGGCTTCTTGATCCATCTCATCATACTCTGGCTGCAATGCCTCCTCTTTAATTCTCTGCAGAGAGCGTTGTAAAAAGACAGACAAGTGGGATGCTGACACTAATGATGGCGTCATCGCCACTCACCATCTTGGTGGCCTCCTCAAAGTTTGTCATGATGGTACATATGTCAGACATCCAGGTCCACTCCTGAGGTCTTATGTGTGAAGTCTGACCTGAATATCGACGGCCTTGTTGCAGCTGGTACTCCACAACTGCTCTCTTCTGCTCACAAATCCTTTGCAACATGTGGAGGGTAGAGTTCCAACGTGTGGGGACATCACACACCAGTCGGTGTGCCGGAAGCTGCAAACGCTGCTGCAACACTGCAAGGGCGGCGGAAGCTGTAGCCGACTTGCGAAAATGAGCTGACAGGCGGCGTACATTCACGAGCAGATCTGGCAACTCGGGGTACGATTTAAGAAACCGCTGAACCACGAGGTTAAGCACATGAGCCAGGCATGGTAATTGTGTGATCTCAACTCGCCTCAGAGCCGCCACCATGTTACGGCCATTGTCACACACGACCATGCCGGGATGTAGTTTCAGCGGTCTCAGCCACAGATCTGCCTGCTCTTTCACAGCTGTCCACAACTCACAAGCAGTCTGAGGTTTATCACCTAAGCTTATGAGTTTCAGCACAGCCTGTTGCCGCTTGGCGGAGGCAGTACTGCAATGCTTCCAGCTTGTAACTGATGTGGTGATATCTGAGATGGAGGCTGAACATGAGGAGGAGGAGGAGGAGGATGCGCAGGAGCTGTACACTGTGGGGGCAACTATGACTGACATAGGGCCCGCAATCCTCGGTGTGGGGAGGATGTGTTCCGTCCCAATGTCCGACTGGGTCCCGGCTTCCACTATGTTTACCCAGTGTGCCGTCAGAGAGGTGTACCATCCCTGACCACAAGCACTTGTCCACTCGTCCGTTGTCAGGTGGACTCTCCCAGTAACTGCGTTGTTGAGGGCACGGCAGATGCTTTGGGACACGTGCTTGTGTAGTGCGGGGATGGCACACCGGGCAAAATAGTGTCGGCTGGGGACCGAGTACCAAGGGACGGCCACCGCCATAAGATTGCGGAAGGATTCCATCTCCACCAGCCTAAATGGCAGCATTTCCAACGCAAGCAGTCGTGAAATGTGCGAATTTAGGACTGTGGCCTGTGGGGCGTTAGCTGCGAATTTCCGCTTTCGTTCAAAGGTCTGGGATATGGACAATTGAACGCTGCGGTGGGACGTGGACGTGGACGTTGATGCTGTTTCTTGAGAAACTGCCATAACAAGTGAAGACTGAGAGGAGGGGGCATCTTTACATGCAGTATGGACAGGGGATTGCCTTGCACACACAACAGGGGGTTCTATTGCACGCACAACACTGGAAGAAGCAGTGGTGACACCCGCTGACACTGGTCGTGGACCCTGGGTTTCGCCCCACAAAGTCGGGTGCTTTGCTGCCATGTGCCTGATCATGCTGGTGGTGGTCAGGCTGGTAGTTTTGTCACCCCTGCTGATGCTGGCATGGCAGGTGGAACATATGGCCTTTTTGGGGTTATCAGCAGAGTCTTTAAAAAAGACTGCTTCTTCCTGCCTGTTGGGGTACTCTGCCTCCCTCCCCCTGTGTGCTGCTGGCCTCACTCTGCATGTCCTCCTTCCACGTTGGGTCAGTTACTAGATCATCCACCACCTCCTCCTCTTCCACTTGCGCACCACGATCCTCCTCCTCACTTCCTGGCAATTGTGTCTCGTCATCGTCCACCTCTTGTGACAGATTGCCAACGTCGACTTCCTGTGGCCGTGGCTGTTCAAATATTTGGGCATCGCAACATGGGATCTCCTCTTCCACCACTTCAAGCGTATCAGGCGAGGGGCCCAAATATGGAAATGGACCAGAGAACAGCTCTTCAGAGTGTCCAAGTGTGGGATCACTTGCTGTCTGACGACACTCGGCATGGTGGGAGGAAGGAGCATCAGGGTGAGGAGGAGTATGCAGTCGAGACTCACGGCTACTAAGAGTTGACCGTGTGGAAGACAGACCGGAGGTGGTGGTGCCAGGTAACTGGAAGTATTATCTGCTATCCAATTAATAACCTGTTCACACTGATCAGTTCTCAATACTGGTGTTGTTCTGTGCTTCCCTAGTAATTCAGTCAAAAAGTGGGAGCGAGAAGATGTGGCTGTTGGTTGTGGCACATTTTCACCTTGGCCACGGCCCCATCCTCTGCACGAACCATCACCAGAACGTCCACTACCACGTCCCTTGCCACGCGCCTTGCCCATTGTAAATGAAGTAAAATAGCTTACACTTGCACTATCAATGGAAAAAGGGTAATAAAGAGTAGATTAGAACCGTGGAAGAGGAAAACCACAGTTATTGTTTACTGGGGTATACCACACTTTTTTAAATAGAGATATTTGCCCCTGAACAGTGAGCGACACACTCAAACTGCTTTTTTTTTAGATACCAAAGGCCCAAAACTGGATAGTACAGCGATTTGACCCATGGAACTGCGAAACCACACTGGGATGTAGGGCCTACACAAGACTGTTTTCAACAGATATATTTTTGAGTCACAACAGTCAGGAGACACTACTGCTTTTCTTTACGGAAAAAACTACCAAAAGCTGAATAATAGAGATTTTTTACCGTGGGATGGCAAAACCACAGTTATTGTTTACTGGGGTATACCACACTTTTTTAAATAGAGATATTTGCGGCTGAACAGTGAGCGACACACTCAAATTGCTTTTTTTTAGATACCAAAGGCCCAAAACTGGATAGTACAGCGATTTGACCCGTGGAACTGCGAAATCACACTGGGATGTCGGGCCTACACAAGACTATTTTCAACAGATATATTTTTGTATCACAACAGTCAGGAGACACTACTGTTTTTCTTTACGGAAAAAACTACCAAAAGCTGAATAATAGAGATTTTTTACCGTGGGATGGCAAAACCACAGTTATTGTTTACTGGGGTATACAACACTTTTTTAAATAGAGATATTTGCGGCTGAACAGTGAGCGACACACTCAAACTGCATTTTTTTTAGATATCAAAGGCCCAAAACTGGATAGTACAATGATTTGACCCGTGGAACTGCGAAACCACACTGGGATGTTGGGCCTACACAAGACTATTTTCAACAGATATATTTTTGTGTCACAACAGTCAGGAAACACTACTGTTTTTCTTTATGGAAAAAACTACAAAAAGCTGAATAATAGAGATTTTTTACCGTGGGATGGTAAAACCATAGTTATTGTTTACTGGGGTATACCACACTTTTTTAAATAGAGATATTTGCGGCTGAACAGTGAGCGACACACTCAAACTGTTTTTTTTTTAGATACCAAAGGCCCAAAACTGGATAGTACAGCGATTTGACCCATGGAACAGCGAAACCACACTGGGATGTCGGGCCTACACAAGACTATTTTCAACAGATATATTTTTGTGTCACAACAGTCAGGAGACAGTACTGTTTTTCTTTACGGAAAAAACTACCAAAAGCTGAATAATAGAGATTTTGTACCGTGGGATGGCAAAACCACAGTTATTGATTACTGGGGTATACCACACTTTTTTAAATAGAGATATTTGCGGCTGAACAGTGAGCGACACACTCAAACTGCTTTTTTTATAAATACCAAAGGCCCAAAACTGGATAGTTCAGCGATTTGACCCGTGGAACTGCGAAACCACACTGGGATGTCGGGCCTACACAAGACTATTTTCAACAGATATATTTTTGTGTCACATCAGTCAGGAAACACTACTGTTTTTCTTTATGCAAAAAACTACAAAAAGCTGAAAAATAGAGATTTATTACCGTGGGATGGCAAAACCATAGTTATTGTTTACTGGGGTATACAACACTTTTTTAAATAGAGATATTTGCGGCTGAACAGTGAACGACACACTCAAACTGCATTTTTTTTAGATACCAAAGGCCCAAAACTGGATAGTACAATGATTTGACCCGTGGAACTGCGAAACCACACTGGGATGTCGGGCCTACACAAGACTATTTTCAACAGATATATTTTTGTGTCACAACAGTCAGGAAACACTACTGTTTTTCTTTATGGAAAAAACTACAAAAAGCTGAATAATAGAGATTTTTTACCGTGGGATGGCAAAACCATAGTTATTGTTTACTGGGGTATACCACAAATTTTTAAATAGAGATATTTGCGGCTGAACAGTGAGCGACACACTCAAACTGGTTTTTTTTTAGATACCAAAGGCCCAAAACTGGATAGTACAGCGATTTGACCCGTGGAACAGCGAAACCACACTGGGATGTCGGGCCTACACAAGACTATTTTCAACAGATATATTTTTGTGTCACAACAGTCAGGAGACACTACTGTTTTTCTTTACGGAAAAAACTACCAAAAGCTGAATAATAGAGATTTTGTACCGTGGGATGGCAAAACCACAGTTATTGATTACTGGGGTATACCACACTTTTTTAAATAGAGATATTTGCGGCTGAACAGTGAGCGACACACTCAAACTGCTTTTTTTATAGATACCAAAGGCCCAAAACTGGATAGTTCAGCGATTTGACCCGTGGAACTGCGAAACCACACTGGGATGTCGGGCCTACACAAGACTATTTTCAACAGATATATTTTTGTGTCACAACAGTCAGGAGACACTACTGTTTTTCTTTACGGAAAAAACTACCAAAAGCTGAATAATAGAGATTTTTTACCATGGGATGGCAAAACCACAGTTATTGTTTACTGGGGTATACCACACTTTTTTAAATAGAGATATTTGCGGCTGAACAGTGAGCGACACACTCAAACTGTTTTTTTTTAGATACCAAAGGCCCAAACCTGGATAGTACAGCGATTTGACCCGTGGAACAGCGAAACCACACTGGGATGTCGGGCCTACACAAGACTATTTTCAACAGATATATTTTTGTGTCACAACAGTCAGGAGACACTACTGTTTTTCTTTACGGAAAAAACTACCAAAAGCTGAATAATAGAGATTTTTTACCGTGGGATGGCAAAACCATAGTTATTGTTTACTGGGGTATACAACACTTTTTTAAATAGAGATATTTGCGGCTGAACAGTGAGCGACACACTCAAACTGCATTTTTTTTAGATACCAAAGGCCCAAAACTGGATAGTACAATGATTTGACCCGTGGAACTGCGAAACCACACTGGGATGTCGGGCCTACACAAGACTATTTTCAACAGATATATTTTTGTGTCACAACAGTCAGGAAACACTACTGTTTTTCTTTATGGAAAAAACTACAAAAAGCTGAATAATAGAGATTTTTTACTGTGGGATGGCAAAACCATAGTTATTGTTTACTGGGGTATACCACACTTTTTTAAATAGAGATATTTGCGGCTGAATAGTGAGCGACACACTCAAACTGGTTTTTTTTTAGATACCAAAGGCCCAAAACTGGATAGTACAGCGATTTGACCCGTGGAACAGCGAAACCACACTGGGATGTCGGGCCTACACAAGACTATTTTCAACAGATATATTTTTGTGTCACAACAGTCAGGAGACACTACTGTTTTTCTTTACGGAAAAAACTACCAAAAGCTGAATAATAGAGATTTTGTACCGTGGGATGGCAAAACCACAGTTATTGATTACTGGGGTATACCACACTTTTTTAAATAGAGATATTTGCGGCTGAACAGTGAGCGACACACTCAAACTGCTTTTTTTATAGATAACAAAGGCCCAAAACTGGATAGTTCAGCGATTTGACCCGTGGAACTGCGAAACCACACTGGGATGTCGGGCCTACACAAGACTATTTTCAACAGATATATTTTTGTGTCACAACAGTCAGGAGACACTACTGTTTTTCTTTACGGAAAAAACTACCAAAAGCTGAATAATAGAGATTTTTTACCATGGGATGGCAAAACCACAGTTATTGTTTACTGGGGTATACCACACTTTTTTAAATAGAGATATTTGCGGCTGAACAGTGAGCGACACACTCAAACTGTTTTTTTTTAGATACCAAAGGCCCAAAACTGGATAGTACAGCGATTTGACCCGTGGAACAGCGAAACCACACTGGGATGTCGGGCCTACACAAGACTATTTTCAACAGATATATTTTTGTGTCACAACAGTCAGGAGACACTACTGTTTTTCTTTACGGAAAAAACTACCAAAAGCTGAATAATAGAGATTTTGTACCGTGGGTTGGCAAAACCACAGTTATTGATTACTGGGGTATACCACACTTTTTTAAATAGAGATATTTGCGGCTGAACAGTGAGCGACACACTCAAACTGTTTTTTTTTAGATACCAAAGGCCCAAAACTGGATAGTACAGCGATTTGACCCGTGGAACAGCGAAACCACACTGGGATGTCGGGCCTACACAAGACTATTTTCAACAGATATATTTTTGTGTCACAACAGTCAGGAAACACTACTGTTTTTCTTTATGGAAAAAACTACAAAAAGCTGAATAATAGAGATTTTTTACTGTGGGATGGCAAAACCATAGTTATTGTTTACTGGGGTATACCACACTTTTTTAAATAGAGATATTTGCGGCTGAACAGTGAGCGACACACTCAAACTGGTTTTTTTTTAGATACCAAAGGCCCAAAACTGGATAGTACAGCGATTTGACCCGTGGAACAGCGAAACCACACTGGGATGTCGGGCCTACACAAGACTATTTTCAACAGATATATTTTTGTGTCACAACAGTCAGGAGACACTACTGTTTTTCTTTACGGAAAAAACTACCAAAAGCTGAATAATAGAGATTTTTTACCGTGGGATGGCAAAACCATAGTTATTGTTTACTGGGGTATACAACACTTTTTTAAATAGAGATATTTGCGGCTGAACAGTGAGCGACACACTCAAACTGCATTTTTTTTAGATACCAAAGGCCCAAAACTGGATAGTACAATGATTTGACCCGTGGAACTGCGAAACCACACTGGGATGTCGGGCCTACACAAGACTATTTTCAACAGATATATTTTTGTGTCACAACAGTCAGGAAACACTACTGTTTTTCTTTATGGAAAAAACTACAAAAAGCTGAATAATAGAGATTTTTTACTGTGGGATGGCAAAACCATAGTTATTGTTTACTGGGGTATACCACACTTTTTTAAATAGAGATATTTGCGGCTGAATAGTGAGCGACACACTCAAACTGGTTTTTTTTTAGATACCAAAGGCCCAAAACTGGATAGTACAGCGATTTGACCCGTGGAACAGCGAAACCACACTGGGATGTCGGGCCTACACAAGACTATTTTCAACAGATATATTTTTGTGTCACAACAGTCAGGAGACACTACTGTTTTTCTTTACGGAAAAAACTACCAAAAGCTGAATAATAGAGATTTTGTACCGTGGGATGGCAAAACCACAGTTATTGATTACTGGGGTATACCACACTTTTTTAAATAGAGATATTTGCGGCTGAACAGTGAGCGACACACTCAAACTGCTTTTTTTATAGATAACAAAGGCCCAAAACTGGATAGTTCAGCGATTTGACCCGTGGAACTGCGAAACCACACTGGGATGTCGGGCCTACACAAGACTATTTTCAACAGATATATTTTTGTGTCACAACAGTCAGGAGACACTACTGTTTTTCTTTACGGAAAAAACTACCAAAAGCTGAATAATAGAGATTTTTTACCATGGGATGGCAAAACCACAGTTATTGTTTACTGGGGTATACCACACTTTTTTAAATAGAGATATTTGCGGCTGAACAGTGAGCGACACACTCAAACTGTTTTTTTTTAGATACCAAAGGCCCAAAACTGGATAGTACAGCGATTTGACCCGTGGAACAGCGAAACCACACTGGGATGTCGGGCCTACACAAGACTATTTTCAACAGATATATTTTTGTGTCACAACAGTCAGGAGACACTACTGTTTTTCTTTACGGAAAAAACTACCAAAAGCTGAATAATAGAGATTTTGTACCGTGGGTTGGCAAAACCACAGTTATTGATTACTGGGGTATACCACACTTTTTTAAATAGAGATATTTGCGGCTGAACAGTGAGCGACACACTCAAACTGTTTTTTTTTAGATACCAAAGGCCCAAAACTGGATAGTACAGCGATTTGACCCGTGGAACAGCGAAACCACACTGGGATGTCGGGCCTACACAAGACTATTTTCAACAGATATATTTTTGTGTCACAACAGTCAGGAAACACTACTGTTTTTCTTTATGGAAAAAACTACAAAAAGCTGAATAATAGAGATTTTTTACTGTGGGATGGCAAAACCATAGTTATTGTTTACTGGGGTATACCACACTTTTTTAAATAGAGATATTTGCGGCTGAACAGTGAGCGACACACTCAAACTGGTTTTTTTTTAGATACCAAAGGCCCAAAACTGGATAGTACAGCGATTTGACCCGTGGAACAGCGAAACCACACTGGGATGTCGGGCCTACACAAGACTATTTTCAACAGATATATTTTTGTGTCACAACAGTCAGGAGACACTACTGTTTTTCTTTACGGAAAAAACTACCAAAAGCTGAATAATAGAGATTTTGTACCGTGAGATGGCAAAACCACAGTTATTGATTACTGGGGTATACCACACTTTTTTAAATAGAGATATTTGCGGCTGAACAGTGAGCGACACACTCAAACTGCTTTTTTTATAGATACCAAAGGCCCAAAACTGGATAGTTCAGCGATTTGACCCGTGGAACTGCGAAACCACACTGGGATGTCGGGCCTAAACAAGACTATTTTCAACAGATATATTTTTGTGTCACAACAGTCAGGAGACACTACTGTTTTTCTTTACGGAAAAAACTACCAAAAGCTGAATAATAGAGATTTTTTACCATGGGATGGCAAAACCACAGTTATTGTTTACTGGGGTATACCACACTTTTTTAAATAGAGATATTTGCGGCTGAACAGTGAGCGACACACTCAAACTGTTTTTTTTTAGATACCAAAGGCCCAAAACTGGATAGTACAGCGATTTGACCCGTGGAACAGCGAAACCACACTGGGATGTCGGGCCTACACAAGACTATTTTCAACAGATATATTTTTGTGTCACAACAGTCAGGAGACACTACTGTTTTTCTTTACGGAAAAAACTACCAAAAGCTGAATAATAGAGATTTTGTACCGTGGGTTGGCAAAACCACAGTTATTGATTACTGGGGTATACCACACTTTTTTAAATAGAGATATTTGCGGCTGAACAGTGAGCGACACACTCAAACTGTTTTTTTTTAGATACCAAAGGCCCAAAACTGGATAGTACAGCGATTTGACCCGTGGAACAGCGAAACCACACTGGGATGTCGGGCCTACACAAGACTATTTTCAACAGATATATTTTTGTGTCACAACAGTCAGGAGACACTACTGTTTTTCTTTACGGAAAAAACTACCAAAAGCTGAATAATAGAGATTTTGTACCGTGGGTTGGCAAAACCACAGTTATTAATTACTGGGGTATACCACACTTTTTTAAATAGAGATATTTGCGGCTGAACAGTGAGCGACACACTCAAACTGCATTTTTTTTAGATACCAAAGGCCCAAAACTGGATAGTACAATGATTTGACCCGTGGAACTGCGAAACCACACTGGGATGTCGGGCCTACACAAGACTATTTTCAACAGATATATTTTTGTGTCACAACAGTCAGGAAACACTACTGTTTTTCTTTATGGAAAAAACTACAAAAAGCTGAATAATAGAGATTTTTTACCGTGGGATGGCAAAACCATAGTTATTGTTTACTGGGGTATACCACAAATTTTTAAATAGAGATATTTGCGGCTGAACAGTGAGCGACACACTCAAACTGTTTTTTTTTTAGATACCAAAGGCCCAAAACTGGATAGTACAGTGATTTGACCCGTGGAACAGCGAAACCACACTGGGATGTCGGGCCTACACAAGACTATTTTCAACAGATATATTTTTGTGTCACAACAGTCAGGAGACACTACTGTTTTTCTTTACGGAAAAAACTACCAAAAGCTGAATAATAGAGATTTTGTACCGTGGGATGGCAAAACCACAGTTATTGATTACTGGGGTATACCACACTTTTTTAAATAGAGATATTTGCGGCTGAACAGTGAGCGACACACTCAAACTGCTTTTTTTATAGATAACAAAGGCCCAAAACTGGATAGTTCAGCGATTTGACCCGTGGAACTGCGAAACCACACTGGGATGTCGGGCCTACACAAGACTATTTTCAACAGATATATTTTTGTGTCACAACAGTCAGGAGACACTACTGTTTTTCTTTACGGAAAAAACTACCAAAAGCTGAATAATAGAGATTTTTTACCATGGGATGGCAAAACCACAGTTATTGTTTACTGGGGTATACCACACTTTTTTAAATAGAGATATTTGCGGCTGAACAGTGAGCGACACACTCAAACTGTTTTTTTTTAGATACCAAAGGCCCAAAACTGGATAGTACAGCGATTTGACCCGTGGAACAGCGAAACCACACTGGGATGTCGGGCCTACACAAGACTATTTTCAACAGATATATTTTTGTGTCACAACAGTCAGGAGACACTACTGTTTTTCTTTACGGAAAAAACTACCAAAAGCTGAATAATAGAGATTTTGTACCGTGGGTTGGCAAAACCACAGTTATTGATTACTGGGGTATACCACACTTTTTTAAATAGAGATATTTGCGGCTGAACAGTGAGCGACACACTCAAACTGTTTTTTTTTAGATACCAAAGGCCCAAAACTGGATAGTACAGCGATTTGACCCGTGGAACAGCGAAACCACACTGGGATGTCGGGCCTACACAAGACTATTTTCAACAGATATATTTTTGTGTCACAACAGTCAGGAAACACTACTGTTTTTCTTTATGGAAAAAACTACAAAAAGCTGAATAATAGAGATTTTTTACTGTGGGATGGCAAAACCATAGTTATTGTTTACTGGGGTATACCACACTTTTTTAAATAGAGATATTTGCGGCTGAACAGTGAGCGACACACTCAAACTGGTTTTTTTTTAGATACCAAAGGCCCAAAACTGGATAGTACAGCGATTTGACCCGTGGAACAGCGAAACCACACTGGGATGTCGGGCCTACACAAGACTATTTTCAACAGATATATTTTTGTGTCACAACAGTCAGGAGACACTACTGTTTTTCTTTACGGAAAAAACTACCAAAAGCTGAATAATAGAGATTTTGTACCGTGGGATGGCAAAACCACAGTTATTGATTACTGGGGTATACCACACTTTTTTAAATAGAGATATTTGCGGCTGAACAGTGAGCGACACACTCAAACTGCTTTTTTTATAGATACCAAAGGCCCAAAACTGGATAGTTCAGCGATTTGACCCGTGGAACTGCGAAACCACACTGGGATGTCGGGCCTAAACAAGACTATTTTCAACAGATATATTTTTGTGTCACAACAGTCAGGAGACACTACTGTTTTTCTTTACGGAAAAAACTACCAAAAGCTGAATAATAGAGATTTTTTACCATGGGATGGCAAAACCACAGTTATTGTTTACTGGGGTATACCACACTTTTTTAAATAGAGATATTTGCGGCTGAACAGTGAGCGACACACTCAAACTGTTTTTTTTTAGATACCAAAGGCCCAAAACTGGATAGTACAGCGATTTGACCCGTGGAACAGCGAAACCACACTGGGATGTCGGGCCTACACAAGACTATTTTCAACAGATATATTTTTGTGTCACAACAGTCAGGAGACACTACTGTTTTTCTTTACGGAAAAAACTACCAAAAGCTGAATAATAGAGATTTTGTACCGTGGGTTGGCAAAACCACAGTTATTGATTACTGGGGTATACCACACTTTTTTAAATAGAGATATTTGCGGCTGAACAGTGAGCGACACACTCAAACTGTTTTTTTTTAGATACCAAAGGCCCAAAACTGGATAGTACAGCGATTTGACCCGTGGAACAGCGAAACCACACTGGGATGTCGGGCCTACACAAGACTATTTTCAACAGATATATTTTTGTGTCACAACAGTCAGGAGACACTACTGTTTTTCTTTACGGAAAAAACTACCAAAAGCTGAATAATAGAGATTTTGTACCGTGGGTTGGCAAAACCACAGTTATTAATTACTGGGGTATACCACACTTTTTTAAATAGAGATATTTGCGGCTGAACAGTGAGCGACACACTCAAACTGCATTTTTTTTAGATACCAAAGGCCCAAAACTGGATAGTACAATGATTTGACCCGTGGAACTGCGAAACCACACTGGGATGTCGGGCCTACACAAGACTATTTTCAACAGATATATTTTTGTGTCACAACAGTCAGGAAACACTACTGTTTTTCTTTATGGAAAAAACTACAAAAAGCTGAATAATAGAGATTTTTTACCGTGGGATGGCAAAACCATAGTTATTGTTTACTGGGGTATACCACAAATTTTTAAATAGAGATATTTGCGGCTGAACAGTGAGCGACACACTCAAACTGTTTTTTTTTTAGATACCAAAGGCCCAAAACTGGATAGTACAGTGATTTGACCCGTGGAACAGCGAAACCACACTGGGATGTCGGGCCTACACAAGACTATTTTCAACAGATATATTTTTGTGTCACAACAGTCAGGAGACACTACTGTTTTTCTTTACGGAAAAAACTACCAAAAGCTGAATAATAGAGATTTTGTACCGTGGGATGGCAAAACCACAGTTATTGATTACTGGGGTATACCACACTTTTTTAAATAGAGATATTTGCGGCTGAACAGTGAGCGACACACTCAAACTGCTTTTTTTATAGATACCAAAGGCCCAAAACTGGATAGTTCAGCGATTTGACCCGTGGAACTGCGAAACCACACTGGGATGTCTGGCCTACACAAGACTATTTTCAACAGATATATTTTTGTGTCACAACAGCCAGGAGACACTACTGTTTTTCTTTACGGAAAAAACTACCAAAAGCTGAATAATAGAGATTTTGTACCGTGGGATGGCAAAACCACAGTTATTGTTTACTGGGGTATACCACACTTTTTTAAATAGAGATATTTGCGGCTGAACAGTGAGCGACACACTCAAACTGCTTTTTTTTTAGATACCAAAGGCCCAAAACTGGATAGTACAGCGATTTGACCCGTGGAACTGCGAAACCACACTGGGATGTCGGGCCTACACAAGACTATTTTCAACAGATATATTTTTGTGTCACAACAGTCAGGAGACACTACTGTTTTTCTTTACGGAAAAAACTACCAAAAGCTGAATAATAGAGATTTTTTACCGTGGGATGGCAAAACCACAGTTATTGTTTACTGGGGTATACCACACTTTTTTAAATAGAGATATTTGCGCCTGAACAGTGAGCGACACACTCAAACTGCTTTTTTTTTAGATACCAAAGGCCCAAAACTGGATAGTACAGCGATTTGACCCGTGGAACTGCGAAACCACACTGGGATGTCGGGCCTACACAAGACTATTTTCAACAGATATATTTTTGTGTCACAACAGTCAGGAGACACTACTGTTTTTCTTAATGGAAAATATACCAAAACCTGAATAATAGAGATTTTTTACCGCGGGATGGCAAAACCACAGTTATTGTTTACTGGGGTATACCACACTTTTTTAAATAGAGATATTTGCGGCTGAACAGTGAGTGACACACTCAAACTCTTTTTTTTTTTTACATACAAATGGCCCAAAATGGATAATACAGAGGTTTGAACCGTGGAAGTGCAAAACAACACTTCTATTTCTCTAGCCTACACCAGACTATTTTCAACAGTTATATTTGTGTCTGAAAAATCAGAGACACGCTTTTTTTTTGGGGGGTGGGGACACACCAAAAGGTTAATAAGACGGGTATTTGTACAGTGTGAAGGAGGAAAAAAAAAGGAGGATTTAGATGAAAAAAAAAGGATTTTTCCTGGCCCCCGACACCTGGTGCTAAGTCCAGCAATTTCAGCAACCAGAGCACACAGGACTGTAATGCAGCGTTTGCTGGTATAACCACTGTGTCTCCTATACAGCCTGCCTGCCTGGTGTCTTGGATGGATATTAGTCCTGAAAAGGACTGTTTTTTTGTTCTGGCAGCCTTTACAGACCCTACACTAACTATTTCGCAGTTTATATCTCTCCCTAAATCAGCAGCGCTGTCCCTACACTGTCTAATCCGGAGCGACTGTGTCCAAGATGGCGGCGCCCGGTTTTAAATTCTCGAGGTGACGCTGCGCGGCCAGCCAATCACTATAATGCCCACAACCAACATGGCTGCAGCATTACAGTGACTGGCTGGCAATCCCTGCATGTTCATTGGCTCTGTAAAGAGCGCCAAACATGCAGGGCGGAGACCCGAGCTCCCGCCCGAGTAACCTGGAAATGCTCGGTGCTCACCGAACATCCCGAGTAGCGTGATGCTCGGGCGAGTACCGAGCAGTGTCGAGCATGTTCGCTCAACACTACTAAAGACTCTTTTAACTTCTGATTATTTTCAGAACAGCAATAGATACAGAGAAAAGTTCCAACATCCCATAGTAGAGCGCTCTCATCATCAAGATCTCTATATCAGCATCTTTGCTTTCTCCTGCAAAATACTCTCAAAAACTTAGAGATGTAGCTAATTCTTTCAATACATAACATTAATTCTTATCATATGGTTATTGTCAGAAGGAATAAAAAAAGAGTGATCTAGCCCAGGAGTAATCTTCGCAGTACTGGCCCATTAATGTTCTTCGGTTTTACGGTAACACAATCTATATCTGCAGATCTAAGCTCTTGTCTCCTTCTCATGCAAGTCTGAGCTGTATTGTGACCAGTCAGTGATGCACTCCCTTCATCTGCAGGAACTGATGGCATGTCTCCTGTTCTACAATTTTTCTAATCTGGATGACAGAAATATTATCTGCTGCCTAAATGGTCGACAGCCGATGAATAAGGGATGAGTAAACCCGAACTGTAAAGTTCGGGGTTCGCACTGGTACCAAACCCCGAACACTGACTTTTTACTGGATGTCCAGTTTACTGTTCGGTTTTGGATGCCTAATAAAGTTTGTTGAAAGGCTACAGTGAAGCCAATCATCAAGCTTTAAGGTTGTTGGCATTTCCTGAGCCACCAAAGCCATGCCAAGTATTGACATGGCTGTGATAGGCTGGTACACCATGTGACCAGCACTGTATAAATACCAGTTCATGAGTGCTGCCATCATTCTGCTCTGATTAGTGAAGGGACAGGACGCAGCTGGAGTGAGGGATAGAATTAGACTGCGCACTCTGCAAAAAAGCCTTTTTGTTTACTCTGCACCCCCGCCTGTGGGAGTACTGTGCCTTCAATCCTCTGTGTGTACTCTGAAACCCCGCCTGTGGGAGTTCTGTTCCAAAAACCTTCTATGTACTCTCCAGTTGTGTCTGTACGAGTAGCATGCCTAAAAAATAAATCTACTATGCAGCCGTATTTTTGCCATTTCTGGGCCCAAAAAATTATTTTACTCTAACGCTGTGTCTATATGAGTAGTGTGCCTAAAAATAGATCTACTCAGCAGACATCTCTTTGCCATTTGTGGGAAAAAAATATTTCACTCTACAGCTGTGTCTGTACTAGTAGTGTGCCTAAAAAATTATTCTACACTGCAGCCGTCTATTTGTGAGTAGTGTGCCTAAACAATAAATCTAGTAGTGTGCTGAAAACCACTTCCAAAAATGAGGAGAGCATCAAATAGGGAACGTAAATGTTGCTGTGGTAGTGCTAGTGTAGCTGCTGCTGGTGGTGGTATAGCTGCTGCAGGGAGAGGACGTAGTCATTTTGTGCCTGCCACTTGCCCAAATGAAACACCTTTCTCTGGTGCACGTAGGCGACAGGACATTCTGTATCATTTCATAGGGCCGAGTAAGGCTACACGAATGGCGAGTCTACAAGATGTTGAAAAGGTGTTAGATTGTATGGCTGAGAGTGCGTCCAGTTCCTTTGCATTATCTTCCATCTGCTCCACTGCAAAAAGTGGAGAGTTGGCACGTGAGGACAATGGTCATCTGGCTTCCACTTCACTCCTTTACAAATATGCCAAGAAGTTTGAACCCCAAGTCATGCAGTGGCTGGGGTTCTGTGGCCCATCCACCTGTCCCTGCCCCAGAAGTGAAAGAGACTGAATGCACTGATATTCAACCACTTGTAAGGGTGGAAGATGAGTGCATTGGAGGGCAAGTGCCCACAGTCAGTGGACCCTGGCATTTCTTCAGAGAATGAACTGATGACAAGCAAAGTGTGGTTTACATGCTGTGCCATCAGAGCCTGAAGGAAGATAAATCTTCTGAACCTGAGCAGCACCAGCATGATGAGGCATCTAAATTCAAGCACGTGGTGCAGTGGAGTACACACCTTAAAAAGAACGACAGATCTGAGCATCCTCCAGCTCCCTCTTCTGAATTTGCTGCTACAATCTTGGCATCTTCCTCCCTGTTAGGTGTCAGGCGGCTGCTGGATCTGAAATGGGTTCAGAGTCATCAGTGGATTCTGTGGTCTCCCATTCCAGTCCAGCCAGGGCAGATGTTGCTCAGCATCATTGTTGGGCCCAACAGCTAGCTGGTGCACAAGATGTACAGGTTGTCTCTTGGGGGTCTTTGTTCCTAGCAACATGAAGGATAGGTTGCAGAGGAAAACAGGGCTGCTACAGCCTAAGTCCAGGATTCACTGCATTGAGGATGCCCGTGACATGGCGGACCGTGATTGGTGGTTTTGGAGTCAGCTGATCCGGTGACCTGGCACCGCCAGATTGGTCGTTGGTGACGTCTCCAATAGTGCGACGGTGGGCAGGGCTTAATCTTTAAATAGCCCTCCCACAAACATGGCGGCACACTCTGATCATTGAGCTGTGATGGTGTTGTCGTGTGGACGCTTGGTCGTTTGGGCTCCATGTGTGCTTTAGCTTCTGTCAGGCAGGTTTAGCGGGGGATAGGCAGCCTTAGATGGAGGGAGGCAGGTAGCTTCGTCTGACAGTCTGGCTCCGACAAAGGGGTCGCCATACACCCCGAGCAGTCTGCAGACGCCGTATTCCCGGCACCGCCTGTAAGCCACGTGGAGAGAAACTCCTCACTCCGGTAGCACGCCGGCTGAGAGCACGTATACGCCGGCGTGTATCACACACGCATCCTAGCGCCTGCTGTGTAGTCCCTGTGCTGTAAACAGGGCTACAGATACATTATTTATCGCACATCTCTCGCGCAGTTAACGGAGATAGTGCGAATCCCTATACTCGTTCCGGTGTGCAGTAACACGGAAGTGATTGTTATTTAAGTTGGTTGTTTTACCTTTTTACCCGGAAGGTGTTCGGCCACAGTCCTCCAGGCTGCATCGCGGATCCCGGGTTCGGTTGCTTTCCATTATTTAAAAAAGTTGTTTGAAACCGTCCCCTTAACAGTATCAGAGCACCAGGGTCTTGCTGAACATGGCTGACAACCAGCAACTGCAGCGCTATATACAGCAACTAGAGGCCAGGCTTAGGACTCTGGAACAAGCTGCCCCGGTCGCTGATATCACTGCAGTAGCTACCCAGGCAGCTTCTCAAGCGGCCAATCTGGTTAATACGGCAGCGGTGAATGCTGCGGCAGCTGAAATTGCCCCATTACCCCGTTTTGCTCTCCCGGAAAATTTTTCTCATGACAGCAAATCCTGCAGAAGTTTTATTAATCTGTGCTCCATTCAGTTGGAGATGATGGAGGCACAGTTCCCCTCTGAAAGGGCCAAAGTGGGTTAGGTCATCTTGTTACTTTCCCACAGGGCTCTGGATTGGGCTACCCCTCTTTGGGAGCGGAATGACCCTGTAGTGGCTAATGCGGGCCTCTTTCTTAGAGCCCTAAAGAGTGTTTTCCTAGGTCCTCAGGTCACGCATGATACGGCTCTTAAGCTTCTTGCGTTTGTCCAGGGTTCAGCCACCGCCAGCCACTATGCCATCCAGTTCAGAACCTTAGCAGCTGAACTGGATTGGTCTGAGCGGTCGCTAATCCTGGTGTTTTGGAGGGGGCTGGCTGGGCATATTAAAGATGCTCTAGCTACTAGAGAGATCCCAACCTCTCTGGAAGAGTTAATCACTCTCGCTAACCGAATAGATCTGCGTCATGCAGAACGCAAGTTAGAGCTGGAGGTTTTGAGACCTCGGTTTCGGTTGGCAACTTCATTCTCTAGACCTATCTCCAAACCCGCGGCTCCCGACCCAGTGCCTGAGGCTATGGATATATCCCGGACTAAGTCTAAGTCCACTCGTTTCCGACCTGCACATCTCTTGGAGTAACCCATTGATAAGGATTCCAAGCGGTCGAGAAATGAAGGAGTCTAACCACCGTTGGAGGGGGTGTGTTAGATTCAGGGGCTTCTTCCTCCAAATTATTGTATGAGGTGATGTTGTCCTTCGGAACAACCACGGTTACTGCCAGAGCGTGGGTGGATTCTGGTGCCGTTGGCAATTTTTTGTCATCAACATTTGCCCAGAGGCATGCCATTCCTATGGAGTTACTGCCAAAACCAATGAACATTAGGGTGGTCAACGGTTCACTGCTAGACATGCAAATCACTCACCAGTCGGTCCCTCTCACCATGTCGTTTCCTCAGGGTCACCGGGAGGTTATCTCCTTCCTTATTATCCCCGGGGGATTAGATGTGGTGCTATTGGGTCTTCCATGGCTACGTCGTCACACTCCACACATTGACTGGAATACGGGGAGAATTTCTTCCTGGGGTGAGAATTGTGTCTCTCAATGTATGGTTACAGCCGCCTGGAGGGTAGTCTCAGAGCCTTCTACTGACTTGTCCGCTCTGCCTGTGCAATATCAGAGTTTTGCGGACGTCTTTTCCAAAAAGGCTGCAGAGACTTTACCTCCCCACCGACCGCATGACTGTCCTATTGATTTGGTCCCCAGCACGGAGCCTCCTCGCGGTAGGGTTTACCCCCTGTCTGTCCCTGAGACCCCAGCCATGTCAGATTATATCAAAGAGAACCTGGCCCGGGGGTTTATCAGAAAATCGGTCTCTCCTGCTGGAGCGGGGTTTTTCTTCGTCCAGAAGAAAGAGGGTGATTTACGTCCCTGCATTGATTACAGAGGACTAAATGCCATCACAATCAAAAATAAATACCCTCTGCCCCTTATTTCTGAACTATTTGACAGGTTGGGAGGGGCTAACATCTTCACTAAATTGGACCTGCGAGGGGCATATAATCTTGTGCGAATCCGTGAAGGTGGCGAGCGGAAAACAGCCTTTAACACTCGTGATGGTCATTACGAGTATCTCGTCATGCCTTTCGTGTTATGCAATGCCCCTGCTGTTTTTCAAGATTTTGTCAATGATATCTTTCGGGATTTGCTGCTATCATCCATAGTAGTCTATGTTGATGATATCCTTATTTTTTCCACGGACCTCTCCAAACACAGAGAGGATGTTCGCAGAGTTTTTGAACGATTGCGTGCAAATTCTCTGTATTGTAAACTGGAGAAATGTCAGTTCGAACGAGAGTCCCTACCGTTCCTGGGCTACATCATATCCAGTAAGGGATTGGCCATGGACCCACAAAAGTTGGTGGCGGTACAGAACTGGCAGGAGCCCCATTCCCTTAAAGCGGTACAACACTTCATCGGCTTTATCAACTACTACCGTCAGTTCATACCACATTTTTCCACACTGGTGGCTCCTTTGGCCGCTTTAACCAGGAAAGGTGCCAATCTCAAGAATTGGTCTAAGGAGACATCTGAGGCGTTCCTGGAGATTAAATCCTATTTTTGTAGAGCTCCCATTCTCCGTCGCCCGGTTGTGGACAAGCCATTCTCCCTGGAGGTCGACGCTTCCTCTGTCGGAGCAGGGGCGGTTCTCTCTCAAAAGAATGACCAGGGTCGGACAAGACCATGTTTTTTCTTCTCCAAGACCTTCTCTCCAGCAGAGAAGAATTATACGATTGGTGACAAAGAATTACTTGCTATTAAGATGGCTTTTTCAGAATGGAGGTACCTCTGGGAGGGAGCTAAACATCCTTTCGTGGTATATTCCGATCATAAAAATCTTTCGTACCTACAGACGGCGCAGCGTCTTAACCCGAGGCAGGCCAGGTGGTCTCTTTTCTTTTCCCGATTCAATTTTTCCATTCACTTTTTAAAAGGGGAAAAGAACCCTCGGGCGGACGCTTTGGCCCGGTCCATGGCTGAGGACGATGACGAGCCCAGGCTTATTGTTCCTCCGGAGTGTATGCAGATGCTGGCTCCAGTGTCCGTGTCCCTAAACCAGGTTGCCCCCGGGAGGACGTTCGTTCCTCCTAATTTACAAAATGAGGTGCTCTCCTGGGCACATGCCTCTAAGATTGGAGGTCATTTTGGGGTCAAACGTACCACGGAGTTTCTCCAACGGTCGTATTGGTGGCCTTGGCTACCTCAGGACATTAAGGAATATGTTCAAGCATGTGTCTCCTGTGCGAGAAATAAGTTGTCCTGTCAGAGGTCGGCTGGTCTTCTTCATCCGTTACCCGTGGCGGATAGACCTTGGGAGCTGATTGGGATGGATTTCATTGTCGAGTTACCTAAATCCCGGGGAAACATGACAGTATGGGTGGTTTCTGACCATTTTTCTAAGATGGTTTACCTGGTTCCTTTGCCTAGGGTACTTTCTTCCCGGGTTCTGGCATCACTGTTCATTCGTCAAGTTTTCCGTCTCCACGGAATGCCTGATAGGATTGTCTGTGACCGGGTTCCACAGTTTTCCTCCCGGTTCTGGAAAGAATTGTGTAATTTGCTTAGCCTTGAACTGAATCTTCTACTGCCTATCACCCGGAGACCAATGGTCTGGTGGAACGCACTAACCAGACGCTTGTGACATACTTACGCCATTTTGTTTCGGCCAATCATAATGATTGGGCGATATTGCTTCCCTGGGCAGAATTTGCTCTAAACAACGCAGTGGCGGATTCCACAGGTCAGACTCCGTTTCATCTAAACAATGGCCAACATCCGCGAGTCCCGGTTCCTATGCCAGTTTCCACAGTGTAACCTGGGGTCAGAGATTGGGCTGAGAGCACGTATACGCCAGTGAGTATCACACATGCATCCTAGTGCCTGCTGTGTAGTCCCTGTTCTGTAAACAGTGCTACAGATGCATTATCGCACATCTCTCGTGCAGTTAACGGAGATAGTGCGAATCCCTATTCCCTTTCCGGTGTGCAGTAACACGGAAGGGATTGTTATTTAAGTTGGTTGTTTTACCTTCTTACCCGGAAGGTGTTCGGCCGCAGTCCTCCAGGCTGCATCGCGGACCCCGGGTTCGGTTGCTTTCCATTATTTAATAAAGTTGTTTGCAACTGTCCCCTTAACACTCCCGCTCACAATCAACAGGGCCATCTACCTCCCCCAAAGAGAGGATGTGACAGCACCACTACCAGCAGTGTCACCAAGCATCTCTACACCATCCCATAGAAGTTTTCAGCTTTCCATCCCCCAAACCCTTGAGAGAAAGAGGAGATAATACTCTACCCACCCATGAGATATGGTCCTGAATGACAGCATTTCCAAATGACTGGACTTTGAAATTCTGCCATTCTGGCTGATGGAGACAGATAGTTTTAAAAACTGATGGTGGTTGCTGTCCCACAGTAAGTTCTTGCCAGTGGCCACTGCTTTTCCAGGTGTGCCATCCCTGCCCTGCACACACATGTTGTGGACAAAATAAGCTGTTCACTGTGCTCTGCCATCAGTGGCAAGGTCCACATAACTACCGATAAATGGACTAGTAAGCATGGTCAGGGATATTACATCTCCCTAACTGCCCACTGAGTAAATGTAATGGTGGCTGCAACAGAGGCGGAAGGCATTCTCACCCATGTCCTGCCACCACCGAGGATTACTGGACGTTTCTCACCATGTCTGTGATGCAGCGTCACTTCTGCTTTCTCGCTCACCACCTCATCTGTAACGTAGCAACAAGATGGAACTCCATCTTATATATGCTGGAGAGACTGTGCGAGCAGCAGCAGGCAATAGTGGAGTTTCAGCTCCAGCACGCACTGCTGAGTCGCTGTGCAGAACAACACCCCATCACCACCAATTAGTGGGCCTAAAGGTGCTGGATTACTCCTCCCTTGCCTCTTACATCTACACTGCCATGTCCACCTCTTCCTCCACTTGGACCCATGCCTCCTGGTTCCACATTGCTAATTTTAGTTTTGTTAATTCTAGGTTGTTTTAAGTCAGTTTCCTTAAAAAAAATATACAAATAAAAAAACACTGAAATAAAGGAAAAAAATACAAAAAAACATTAAAACATGGTCGAAGAGTACCTGTCCACACGTCTCCACGTACTAACTAATGGGTCAGCCCCATTTAAATTCTGCGTCTCCAAATTGGACACATGGCCTGAGCTTGCTCTTTATGCCTTGGAGGTGGTGGCCTGCCCTGGGGCAAGTGAACTGTCGGAATGTGTGTTTAGCATGGCATGGGGTGTGATCACAAACCTGGCACATCCGCCTGTCCACATCCAACATAGGGAAGCTAACATTTATTAAAATGAACCTTGTGTCGATCCCATAGGACTTGTCCATATCTTTGGATGATTAGACAATATACCAGCTGCACCCAGCCAGTATTCAACTCTATTTGCCATTTGTTATATTTAAGTGCCTCCTCCCCAAATAAAAAAAAACTGTGACTACCTCCTCCTCTGCCTCTTTCACTTCGCTCTTTTAAATCAGTTCCTTAAAAAAAAAAAAACAAGAAAAAAAACAGTGTTGAATTACTCCTCCTTTGCGTCTTCCACCTACACTGCAACGTTCACCTCTAACTCCACTTGGACCTACGCTTCCTGGTTCTTCAGTGTAGTTTTAGTTTTGTTAATTCTAGATTATTTAAAGTCAGTTACCTAAAAAATAAAAAAAAACAGATTTTTTTTAAAGTATAACCCCCCAAAAAACAGTGTTGGATTACTCCTCCCTTGCCTCTTCCACCTATGTCACCACATCCACCTCCACCTCTACTACCTCCTCCTTCACATGAACCTCTTCTTCCTGGTTCAAGATAATTATTTTTTATTTGTGCTCTGCTTAGCGTAGGATGCAGTGTCACGGGTGTGTCAGAGGTGACAGACAGTCGCTCTGCAATGGTTTGCAGGAGATCTCTACGTTTGGCAATGCAGACAGCTGCTTAGATAGGAGGCTGTGTTTAGGATCCAGCGATTACCTCCCTTTAGTCTGGCTGTATATATACCTGGTGTGTCTAGGTGGGCGTCGCTGGTTATTTTCATTTCTACTTGGAACTGGGCTAAAGAAGCATCACGTCCTCTTTGGAGTCTTGAAGCCGTGTGCCCTGTTGGAGTTCTTCTAAAGCTAAGTTGTTGTTCCCCTGTGTTGTCTTCCCCTTTTGTCTTTAGAGTGCTAGCGGAGGTTGACTAGTGCTCATCTCCTTCCACCCTCAGCTATAGCTTTAAGCCAGGGATAGTAGGGCGAGGAACATGATCGGCGACAGCTGCGGAGGCTGTATAGGGACGTTAGGGGGAGACAGGGTGACGCTAGTCCAGATTAGGAGGTCACATCTTCCCCCTTTCCCTATTGTCTGGGCTCCCTTTACCCTCTGAGTTGCACTCACACCTGGAGTGACTCTCTGTGTAGCCCTCACACCTGGCGTGACATGCAGTTGTAGTGAGTGATAATATTAGGTTTTGTGTGTAGTTTTCCAAAAAGAATGTTATGTGTACTCTGCACCAGTGTCTGTAATAGTGCTGTGGGTACCCAAAAGTTTTTATAATCTTCAACCGTGTCTGCGGGAGTCATGTGCTTCAAAACAATTTTTTCTACTCTTATTAACCTATGTCTGTGATAGTACTGTGCATAAAAAATTTTTCTCTAGTCTGCAACTGTATTTGTGGAAATACTTTGCCTAAAAATCACTTCAAAAAAAGAAGAAAGCATCAAATAAGGAATGTGGACCTGGCCATCAAATTCTTGCTTTTTGCCATCTTGTGTTTCTTCTTGTTTCAGATTGGTATCATCTGCTGGAAATGAGAGTTCACTCTATTCACATACAGTGGTGGCCAAAAGTATTGGCACCCCTGCAATTCTGTCAGATAATACTCAGTTTCTTCCTGAAAATGGTTGCAATAACAAATTATTTGGTATTATTATCTTCATTTAATTTGCTTGCAAGGAAAAAACACAAAAGAGAATGAAGCAAAAATCAAATCATTGATCATTTCACACAAAACTCCAAAAATGGGCCAGACAAAAGTATTGGCACCCACAGCCTAATACTTGGTTGCACAACCTTTAGCCAAAATAACTGCGAACAACCGCTTCCCATAACCATCAATGAGTTTCTTACAATGCTCTGCTGGAATTGTAGACCATTCCTCTTTGGCAAACTGCTCCAGGTCCCTGATATTTGAAGGGTGCCTTCTCCAAACTGCCATTCTGAGATCTCTCCACAGGTGTTCTATGGAATTCAGGTCTGGACTCATTGCTGGCCACCTTAGAAGTCTCCAGTGCTTTCTCTCAAACCATTTTATAGTGCTTTTGGAAGTGTGTTTTGGGTCATTGTCCTGCTGGAAGACCCATGACCTCTGAGAGAGACCCAGCTTTCTCACACTGGGCCCTACATTATGCTGCAAAATTTGTTGGTAGTCTTCAGACTTCATAATGCCATGCACACAGTCAAGCAGTCCAGTGCCAGAGGCAGCAAAGCAACCCCAAAACATCAGGGAACCTCTGCCATGTTTGACTGTAGGGACCGTGTTCTTTTCTTTGAATGCCTCTTTTTTTTTCCTGTACACTCTATGTTGATGCTTTTTCCCAAAAAGCTCTACTTTTGTCTCATCTGACCAGAGAACATTCTTCCAAAACATTTTAGGCTTCTTTTTTATGTCTCGGGGTAAGAAGTGGGGTCTTCCTGGGTATCCTACCATACAGTCCCTTTTCATTCAGACGCCGACGGATAGTACGGGTTGACACTGTTGTACCCTCAGACTGTAGGGCAGCTTGAACTTATTTGGATGTTAGTCGAGGTTCTTTGTCCACCATCCGCACAATCTTGTGTTGAAATCTCTCGTCAATTTTTCTTTTCCGTCCACATCTAGGGAGGTTAGCCACAGTGCCATTTGCTTTAAACTTCTTGATGACACTGCGCACGGAAGACACAGGAACATTCAGGTCTTTGGAGATGGACTTGTAGCCTTGAGATTGCTCATGCTTCCCCACAATTTGGTTTCTCAAGTCCTCAGACATTTCTTTGGTCTTCTTTCTTTTCTCCATGCTCAATGTGGTACACACAAGGACACAGGACAGAGGTTGAGTCAACTTTAATCCATGTTAACTGGCTGCAAGTGTGATTTAGTTATTGCCAACACCTGTTAGGTGCCACAGATAAGTAACAGGTGCTGTTAATTACACGAATTAGAGAAGCATCACATGATTTTTCAAACAGTGCCAATACTTTTGTCCACCCCCTTTTTTAGGTTTGGTGTGGAATTATATCCAATTTGGCTTTAGGGCAATTCTTTTTGTGTTTTTTCATTGAAGACAAATTAAATGAAGATAATAATACCAAAGAATTTGTGATTGCAATCATTTTCAGGAAGAAACTGAGTATTATCTGACAGAATTGCAGGGGTGCCAAGACTTTTGGCCACCTCTGTATATCCCTTCCACAGTCCACAACATCCAAGCTGCATTCCATGCATTCCTTTACCGGTTCATAATTTTACGGAATTTTCCACAGTCGTGGAACAGGGCCTCATCTTCAATTTTGTTTTTTAATCCAATCCAATTCATAAACTTTTTAAATTTGTTCCAAATTTTGAAGAATGGGTAATTTGTGCGAACGCGTCCTTCCTTGGATGTGGTACTTGTTTATCAGGCTCCCTATCCAGATTCAAACATTGATTCACTGTACTCCAAGGACTCCAGCATGTAATGGAGCCCGTATGCCTGGGGGGGAGGTCATTGGAAGAGAAAGCGGCTGGCTGTGCGGGCAGGTCCATAAGCGGCAGGAGTAGAAAAAACATGCCTTGCATGACGAGGGTTAGGTGAATGGCCTCCTTTGGACCCAATGCACCAAATGCAATACACAGGGTCGCTCAGGAGAGGGGTAAGGGCGTGGGGGCCTATGTGACGCCTCTGTCAGGCTTTCCATGCATTCCTTTACTGGTTCATAATTTTATGGCGATCTGAAGCCATAAATTAAAAAAATAATCCAAGTTGATTGATTTTATGACCATTCACAGTTTCACTGTAATATCCGTGTGTACGCGGTACTGGTCAAAGACCTTATTGTATTCTAATGGTGCTGGAATTACCGTGGCTGATGGCACAAGATTTACCCTCCAATAGATGCTCACTAAAGGATTTAACTACTCATTCCAATTTCAGAGCCTCTAAATTGTCATGGATGGCTATTTTGTCTTGTAATATCAACTGCTGACTCAGTTGAGGAGTGGTTAATTTGCTTGACTGCTGCATTTTTTGGATGTGATACCCATTTATAAGGCTGTGTCTTTGGAATAGAACCCTGATTCTTCATTACCCATGGTCACCATTGAACGTACGGCATAGGGGGCTGGTCGGAAGGGAGAGCATCTCGCTGTGCGGGCAGGTTCCAAAGCGGCAAGCATACAAAAAACAACTCTTGCTTGGGGAGGATGAGATGAATGTCCTCCAGAGGACACCACAGCCTCCCTGCCTCGTTACCCACCGCATAAAAATGAAAAGTTTGAAAATTGTGAAAAGTTAAAATTTTGTCAAATTTTTAATATTTTCATAAATAAATGTAAATTATATGAACCAAAGTTTATCACTAACATGAAGTACAACAAAAAATTGACATCTCAGATGACAAAGCATATATTATGGGGTGGTGTGTATAAAATATTTTGCCATATGCGTTTCAAATGAAAAACTCTTGAACAATGGCTAAAGTGTTCAAGATTTTTTCACTCAAAATGTGTATGGCAAAATATTTTATACACACCACCCCATAATATATGCTTTGTCGTCTGAGATGTCAATTTTTTGTCTTTTCT
Organism: Phyllobates terribilis; assembly: GCF_046119375.1. Taxonomy (NCBI): domain Eukaryota; kingdom Metazoa; phylum Chordata; class Amphibia; order Anura; family Dendrobatidae; genus Phyllobates; species Phyllobates terribilis. The sequence goes on from NW_027362773.1 coordinate 52,769,045, forward strand.
ACAAGTTTTTAAAAGGATCTGCCAATAAAGATTGTGGAATTTTAATTAATTGCCTGGTGTGTTGAGCTGGATCCATCTTCACTTCCTCAACAGCATATAGTACAGTCCCAGCAACTACACAAGATGGTGCAAAAGACAGAGTCTCACTCTTCCGCTGGCTCGCAGAGGATTAGAACCTGTGCAACTTCGAAGCATCCAGGGCCAACTACCCCAACCAGTAGTATCCCGCTTTTGGCAGCACCCACAGAGAGGAGGTAGCAGCAAGCTTAGGAGGCAGACCAAGCACAGTGAGATATGTGGCCATGTGACCTGAGTGTCCCAACCTGGGTTCTCCAAACTTCTTTGTGGGTTCAGTGATGGACAGTGGAGCAGATCTGTATTCCACCAAGTGTAACCATGGTTCCTTGGGCTGTTCCTGTAGAGTGTCTCTGGAGAGGGAGCCAGAGCCCTTTATAATCACAGCTGTAATTCAGGGCATTCTCCCACAGATTGGGGGAAGTTGAGGGGAGGTAATCTCTCATTGTTCAATTGTTCAATTAGGCTGGGTGCCCACGTAGCGTTTTACAAGCGTTTATGCTGCGGAATTTCCGCAGCATAAACGCTTGGGAAACGCTTGGTAATCCGCCCCCCATGGTCCCCAATGACAAGCCGCAATGTCAATGCCCATGCTGCAGATTTTTCCGCAGCGTTTATGCTGCGCTCAAAATTCCGCAGCATGTCCATTAATTTTGGGGACACGCAGCGTAATCGCCGCCATTGACTTGCATTGGACCGCGTGACATCCGCATCACTGCATTTGCACATGCGGATATCACACGGTTCAATGTGCGGATGGTACCCAAGTCTGGAGGAGAGAAGACTCTCATCCAGACCTGGGTACCATAGAAACTGTAAAAAAAGAATTTAAAATAAAAAATAAAGTTTATACTCACCTTCTGATGTCTTCCTGGTGTTTTGTCTGCTCCGTCCGGTGTCTTGCAATGCTCGCGTTGATGTGAAGGACCTGCAATGACATCACTGAGTCATGTGACCCATCACATGGCTCAATGACGTCACCGCAGGTCCTTCACCCCCCCGCAAGCAGTGCAAGACACCGGACGGAGCAGACAAAACACCGGGAAGACATCAGAAGGTGAGTATAAACTTTATTTTTTTTATTTTTCACCATTCTTATTCTTTTTTTTAACTAACTTGGTCACACTACTATAAATCCATGCCGGTTGCATGGATTTATATAGTGTGAACAAGTTGTCAAGCACTTTTCCAAGTGATGCTAAAATCGCTTGGAAAAGCGCTTGATAACCCGCATGCAGAAATGCATGCAAAGACGCTTCACAAACGCTTCTACCTGGTGGGAAAACCGCATTTAAAATCCGCATGCGTTTTTCCTGCCAGGGAGAAGCGTAAAAATATGCAGCATTTCTGCATCGTGGGCACTTAGCCTAAACCTGTACTATTTGTGTAGAATAGTAGGGGCTTGGGCTGATGTAATACATAATCAGCAGGCATTCCACAAATTAACATACAACAAGAGTCAATGTACAGGCTGTAACATCACTGCCGGCGTGCCTGCATGCCTTCTCATCCCCCACCATGCAAGGACGCAGTCTTACTCATCAGTCCAGGCTGTGCAGTGTGTTCCTTATCATCTGCTTGCTGTGCATGCTTCCTGGCTGCATGCTTAGGGCAGCCTCACCTGCACTTCCTGATTCTTAAAGGTACAGTGCGCACATTCCTAATGTGTCACTAGCCTATTGCTGAGAGGCCAGGTCCTGTCCTGTTTCTGTCCCTGTTTCTGCTACCCTGGGGCTGAGTACCCAGGCCTAAACCCTGAACCTTTACCTGTGTCTTATCTGGTGTGTGTTTTCCACCCTGGGGGCTGAATACACAGGCCTGTACTTGTGTCAGTTTCTGTCTGAATTGGGACCTTTCCCTGAACCTGTTTGTACCTATGTTAGTTCTTATCTGAATTGGGACCTATCCCTGATCCTGTTTGTATCTGCGTCTGTATCTTTCCCTTCACCTCTTGTGTCTGAAACCTGCAGTGTCTGAACCTGTACCTATTCCTGATACCTGCAGTATCTGAATGAGTGCCTTTTTCTAATCTGTTGTCGCTGTGCAACATTAGTGTTAGTGAGTACACTTGCTACTTCTTTGTAAGTACCATGTGAAAGTGTTCCTTTCTGTCTTGTCCGTACCTATTCTTGTATGTGTCCTTTGTGAACCAGACCTTGTCTACTCCTTGTGAACAGAGTCCTGGCCGCATATGCGGTTTCCTTGATTGCCCGCATCTGCGGTCCTCTGCCTGTCAGTCCAGTCTGAATTGGGTCCTACCCGTGTCTGTATATCAGCCGTGTCTGCCAGTACCTGCCTATATACCAGTCTGACCTGCCTGCACCCACCAGTGCGAATCTGTATACAAACTGAACCTGCTAGTACCTACATACTTCATTAAGGGTCAGCAGCCGTGTGTCTGAGCTCTGCCCTGGTGTAGCACCTGGTTCCGCTCCTCATGTACTCGCCTTGTATCATGGCACTGTCAGTTATCATGCATCCGAGGTTGGTCTGGGAGTGACACTTAGTCAAGCCCCTCCAGGCACTCCTCAGTCCCTGGCACAGTGGGACCTCAATCCACACTCGTGCTAAACAGTCTGAGCGCTAGCGTAACACAGGCTCATACAAAACAATTGCTCATGTCCAATTACCTACTGAATAAAGGAACATAATGGCATAATTAAGAATAATTCACCAGCGCACCAGACCAGGGTGATGCTGTGTTGTCACATTGACACTAGTCTGAATTGAAAAATTTGGCCTGGTCAAGAAGTTGAAAACAGGCTCGGTGCTGAAGGGGTTAACTGGTAATGTCTAGCTTTTAAGCATACTCAGGTAGATCTGTGTCTCCAAATCTACTCTGATACTGTCTCATAGACCAATCATTAAGTTGTCCATTACATCATAATATGCTATCTCAGCAATTTTAATATAAATCTTAGCAGACATCATAGTTTGGAAACTGTTACCCAAAACATAGTGAAATATCATTGATAACCTTGGTTACGAGTTCTAATGACTGCGGTAAGGAAAGGGCATATTTATCATGGGTATACTGTACCAGTAGCAAACAAACTACTAGCCCAAAGCTTATTGGAGCCTAAAGTCATTCTGCATAAAAGAAGACAACAGCATTATTAAATTTACTTTGATGTGCATGTAATGTGTATGGCTGCTTCCTGTCTCTCTCCGAACAAATGATGAGGATGAGAGTAGGATCAGAGAGTTGGAATTTCAACACCCAATTATTTTCAGAAAAAATTCAGTTTTGTCTGGCAATGACTTTCAGTTGTGCCTGGCAGTGACTTTCTCCTCTCTCCATGCTAAAAACATGTGAGTTCTCATCCAAGTGCTATTGTGTATGAGAAAGTCAGGAAAGATAGCTGTCTGTGGAATTAACATTTACCCTACAACTATCTCATGGTCAGATTAAGAGTGGTGTGCTCAAACCTAGGGAAGACTGTGGTTGAGTCTTGTAAGGTGGAGTAGGATGATTTATTCAGGCATGAGGTGTAGTTGATCTGTGGGCCTGGTTGATACTGGAAGTACAATCCCGAATGTCCTAGAAATCCCCAAATTCCTAGAAATCCTAGACCTTTTGTCTTATCAATTAATTTCATTTGTAATATTGCCTGAAGAAGGAGCCTCTGTGCTCTGAAAGCTTGTATATATATATATATTTTTCTGGTTAGCCAATAAAGGTATCACTCTGAGAATACTTTTATCATTTTTGGGCATAAAAGTTTTTACATAGAAATCCTAGACTGTGTGGTGTAATGTAAATAGTGGGTTGTGTGACTCAGTAGGAGACCTTCAACAGTTCCAAGGATAGAAGTGTTTTTTGCAGTCTGGGTGAGTTAATGTGGAGTGGGCCTTAATATCCCAAAATGAGATTGCTTACTGGACACTACAGTATCTTTATTCCATGAAAGGGAAGCCAACCATTTCGGTTTCGCCTAATTCCATTTAATATAACTGATGAGATGTACGACATGTGACAGGCATTGTAGTTCATTGCCTGTCATCGGGCATTGTGTTGTAGTGCTCCAAGACATAGCACTATGACGCTTCACTCTGCAGATGACTTCATGCCCCAAATGACAGTTTAATAACAGTGGTATTCAAAGCTGTCAAGTGTGAGGATGTATTTCACAGCTGAGTATTCTGGTCTTCACGCCACACATGCATTCTCCAAGCATTCTCATTCTGATGATGGGACACAAAGGTACAAAAGCGCAAAAGCATACAGTACAGTCTATGTCATAAATCAAATTTTATAAGCCTTGTATAAAAAATGAGAGTACCATACAGTCTGCAAAACATGAAGCCTCTTTATGGATTACATCTTTGTTTATTGAAGAAATAAATTGCAGATTTCTATTTGTTTCATTTGTAGAATCTATTTGGAAATAACATTACTCAAATTGCAATTGTTGTCTTAATGGAAAAACCCCTTAGGTGGTCTTCTTGACAAGAAGTAGTTAGACCTCGTGTCACAGATTGGATCTGGCAGAACATCTGCTCTTCTGCCAATAAAACTTTGCGTCTTTGAGAAATGAAAGGAGGGCAGTTGGTCAACAGTCCATTGATCTCTTAAAAAGCGACACTGAAAAAATTTGCCCCAAATATCTGTTTCAGTGAACGTTATATAATAAGATGTGACATAGAGATGACTATATGGAGAGATTGCACAACATTTACATAAGAAAACATTCATTGTAAAATGCATTTTTAACTTATTAAAAAATAATTTGTAACATGGGTGAATAATATAGAAAGTTTTCCTGTGTTGTTTTATATAGAGGCACATTTCATTTTTTTATTTGTATTTTATTTTCTACCACCCTGCGTCGCAGTACCACAATAACGCAGAAGACCAATACCATGCTCCTGGTTGCTCTTGTGCTCCATTTTTGCAATACTGAAGTCCAGTACCACCCTTGGCATTTCAATTTTTGGCTATGTTTGAATACTGAGGTAATGAGCTAGATCCAAAAACTTATTTTCACACTCCAGACCTCATCTCAATTTTAGGCTAGGGACTCCTCTGTTTGCAGTATTGTGTCTATTGATTCTGGTTGCACACTTTGCTAAAGGGAACCTGTCACCAGGTTTTTCTCATATAACCTACGCCCACCACCTTTCAGCCCCCTGTGACAGTATTCTATAATGCTCTATATATATTACTCCAATTTGCCCTGTAGGGAAAAAAAAACACCTTTTATTATACTCACCTACATCACCTAGGGGGTGATCCGGTCCGATGGGTGTCCCTGGTCTTGGTCTGGTGCCTCCTCTCTTCTTGCGATGCATTTAAAAAAGACTGTTCACCAAATTTTTCATGTTGAACTGGACACACAATGTAATATTGGCTGCAAAGTAGAATATTTTTTTTTATTTATCCTTTCCATTTTTGAGATGTTAGCAATCAAAGTATTTGGCACCTAATGACTTAACTTTTTAGTCCAAATGGGTGTTTTCAGACAGATTTCACTGGGGGCGTGTATTTGCTTTCCTAGTATAATGATGATGAATAGAGATGAGTGAACCTGAACTATAAAATTCAGGGTTCATACCAGACACCTAGTGTCCGATGGTGAACTCCGAACAAGGATTTCTCCTGGAAGTCCGTTGCACTGTTCGAGTTCGTGTGCCAAATAAAGTTTGTTGAAAAATTGCAGCACAGCCAATCAACAAGCTTTTAGGCTGTGGGCTCTTCCAGAGCCATCACAGCCATGTCAAGTATTGGCATAGCTGTGATTGGCCGGCGTACCACGTTACCCAGCCTGTATAAACACTGGATAATGGGTGGCCCCGCCATTCTATTCTGAGCCTGGTACCCTAACAGAGCCTAGTGCAGAGTGCCATAACAGAGCGTGATGAAGAGTGCCCTAATAGAGCTTGGTGCAGAGTACCCAAAGAGAGCTTGGAGCAGAGTGCCCTAATAAAGCCTGGTGAAGAGTACAATAGTACAGCCTGTTATCATTGTGGTTTGGTCCTGATGGAGAGGTTTGAAAACCTTCAAACATGTTAACATGATAAACCGCATTCATGCTTCACCTTCGTGTGTGACTGTATCTTTGAAACTTGGGCAGCTCAGACTCCGAACCACCGCATTCCTCATTTATTGCAACTAATACAGCCTAGTGCAAAGTACCCTTACAGAGCCTGGTGCAGAATGCCCTAATACAGCCAGATGCAGACTGCCCTAATAGAGCCTGTCGCAGAGTACCCTAACATAGCCAGGTGCAGAGTGCCCTAATAAAGCCTGATGCAGAGTACCCTAACAAAGCCTGGTGCAGAGTGTCCTAATAGAGTCTGATGCAGAGTACCCTAACAGAGTCTGGTGCAGAGTACCCTAACAGAGCTTCTTCTGTCTTGTGCACTTTTTTGTGATGCAAAGAATTAGTAGAGCATCACATACAGGATGTGGACATGGGTGTGTTGATGCTGCTGGATGAGGATGTGGTCGATCTGTGCTTGCTTACACGCCTAAATGAAACATCTTCCGCTGGTCCACGAAGGCGACAGGACAATTTGTGTAAATTCGTAGGCCAGAGTACCGCTGGACGAATGGTGAGGCCAGAACATGTAGAGGAAGTTTAATATTGGATGGCTGAGAGTGTCTCCAGATCCTTTGCATTGTCTTCCGCCCGGTCCCCTGTTAAAGCGAAGAGTTGACATCTGCGTACCATGGGTATATGTCTTCCACCTCATCCCCTTGCAAATCAGCCAAGCAGGCTGAGTCCAAAGTCATGCAGCAGTCATTTCTTCTTTTTGATTATTCCCCTGGCTGAGATTCTGAGGGCCATCCACCAGGCCCTACCCCACAAGTGGAAGACATTGAGTACCCTGATGCCCAACCACTTTTTCAGTTGGAGGATGAGTACGTGGGAGGGTTAGTGAACATGGTCAGCGGATGATGACGAAAGACAAAAGGCCAACTGCTGCGGCTTTCTGCAGTGTGCAGATCAACAAGGAGGGCATGGGTGAGAAGTGGGTAGAAGATGATGCGGGTGATGATGATATCCTCGATCCCACATGGAGTGAAAGTCATTTGAGTTACGAGCGCAGCTCGGAGCAAGGTGAGGTGGTCACGCTGTCCCAGCTGCACAGCGAAAGAGGGAGCAGGATGCAAAAAAACAGCAGCTGGCCCTTAACAGTATGCCAGCTGCTATTGTAGACCATGCTGATGAACTGAGCACACCAAAGCCAGAATAAAGGAACTCTCTAGTGTGGAATGTCTTCAGGCAATGTGCTGACGACAAGCAATGTGTAGTTTGCACGCTGGGCCATCTGAGCTATTAATGTTCTTAACTAGTGTTGGCCACCCCCATAGTGTTCGAGTTCGGTTCGGTTCGTCGAACACCCGTGTGTTCGCCGAACTGTTCGTCGAACTGTTCGTCGAACACCTTCGAACACCGTTAAAACCAATGGCAGGCAAACAAAAACACATAGAAACACATAGAAAACACCTTCAAAGGTGTCCAAAAGCTGACAAACTGCTCAGAAGACACAACTAACACATGGAAAAGTGACAAGTACATATAGTCATGAGAAAAGAAAAGAGGTGGAGGAGTAAAAGGAGGGGGAGACACAGATATAGGCATGTCATGCCCTTCTAAAATCCAAAAAGTGAGAAGCCGACACGTTCAGTCCGCTCCTGCCCGTGCCACCTCCGTGTCACCGGGTTTGTGCCAGAGCCGCGGTGAACCCTGACGGCCAGCCCCCCTCTCCCAATACTGGTGCCTGTCCGCTGGTGGGTCGAGCGAGCCCCCCTGTGGTGGAGGCAGCTCTAAGTTTTTTAATTTAAATTGTCTCTCTAATTTGAATGAATACACTTTAAATCCATTTACAAGGATCTATTGGAGGGCAAGTCTCATGCCAGCAGCAGCGTAATTCCAGCTCCAGTAGCGTCCACTAAAGCTGCTGCAGTTAAAAAGCTTTTATAAGGATCGAGCTCGGCTGTCCACCGCAAGGCATCCTACTGCCAGTCCCAGCCCCTATGCCTTGGGGTGCCTCCTGATGCTCTTCACTGAGTATCCCGTGGTCCCGAAGCATTTCCTTTGAAAAAATTAAGTGTCCAAACTACAGGTGGTGTAGCTTGCTTAACAGCCGGGATAATCCGCTGACTAGCAGACACTGCTACTAGGCACAAAGTATTTCCTGGGCTAGATGCAGTTAAAAATTTGTAAGTAGATACTCTCGTTGGATGCTGAGAAAGCATTCCATAGAGTCTCCTGGCACGCCATATATGATTCTCTTAAAAAGCTTGGGGTAGGGGTCTAGGGGACCCTTTTATAGCCAAAATCACGGCCCTGTATCACAATACGTCACCTAGGCTGAAGATAAATGGAACTGTAGCACCCTGAGGGCTCGGTTGCTACAGACGTATTGCACCTCACCCAGAGGTGTGATATCTCACTCTCAGGTAAGGATGGAGTGTGGATCAGGACCCGACACCTGCATGCATTACACCACATTGCCGTGGGGCAGGGCGACCAATATGCCCCTGAGATGGGCACGACAGTCCCTGTCCCTGGCTGGAGTGGGGGGAGGGAACACTGAGGAAGGGGAACCCTGTAGTGCAGGAGCAGGGAGGAAGCAGTTCCTGGGTGCATTGAGAAGGGAGTATAAAAGGTGGGCACCATCTTAGTTCAGTGCAGAGAAGTCTGAGCAGAAGTGGCAGGGAGCAGGGGCTCTGCATGAGCTCTGCTCCAGAGGCGGGCCTAGTAACAGAGGACCAGGCGTGCAAGAGGGAGAAGGAAGGAAGAGGAGCGGAGAAGGCTCCAGGAACGAGGAATGAAGGGATACCAGGGGTGCGGACGTTCGAGTCGCCACCGCACGCCCGAATCCACCTGCGTGGAGGGGTCAGGCCAAAGGGGGAGACCGGTCCCCGAACTAGTGGAGGCAGGAAACGACCCTCAGCTAGAAACCAGAGGCTCTGACATTTTATGTGGCGCATCCCCTCGCTACACCCGCTAGGAAGGCACCACATAGGGTCAGGGAAACTGGCGCCAAGTTTACCAAGAGGAGGCCCGAGGCAGCCGGACAGAAGTGTTGGTAAGAAAGGCCAGACAAAGGACACACAAAGGGGGTCCTGTGAAGCGCTCCAAAGTTATCTGGGAGTTGTCTGAGCCCCTCACCTGGTGAGCACAGTACGACGTGGGCAGCCGTTACCTGCAGACGTGGTCTGGATAATAAGAACTGTGAGTAAAGGCCCTGAACTGCATCACTGACTCCGTGTCGTTACTGCTGATGCCCTGCACCATCACCCCCATCCTCCGCATACACTGCCCTGGGGCTATAGTCCTCCCGTGGGGAGTTATGCTACGCTCTGCTGCACCCACAACACTAGCCTCAGCGGTCTGCCCTGTAGCGGCAGTTCACTCTGACCGCAATCCACGGTTGGCGTAGTCGGACATTTAAACATCAAAATCACATAAATAGTTCCGCCACTGGTTTGACCACCCTGAGCCACGGAACCGGGTCGCCGCCACGAAGACTACAACCACCAGCATCCACCAAAAAGGGTCCGGCTCCGGGTGTCCCAAGGCCCAGGGGGTGCGTCAGAACATTTTCATCACCTTTCACAATCACCAATGGGACAAGGCAGGGATGTCCTCTGTCCCCTCTCTTATACATCCTAGTGACGGAGCACCTGCTCTCATCAATTCGCCATAACCCCAATATTAAGTGGATTGAGGTGGGAGGCACCGAGTACAAGTGCTCTCTATTTGCTGATGATGTCCTAGTATATATCACTCAATCACATATATCCATCCATGCTTTTATGGCTGAAATAGATCACTTTGTTACATGGTCAAATTTTAAAATCAATGCAGCGAAGTCTGAGGCCCTCGATGTCTCCCTCCCCAAATCCATATAGGATTCCATCCAGTCCAACTTTCCCTTTGCCTGGCCCTCACAGGGTATCAAATACTTAGGAATTCCTATTCATAGAGACCTCTCCCATCTATGTTATCTTAATTTTGGGCCCTTTATTGAACAACTCCATACAGACCACGGTTGGCAAGTTAGAAGATTCACTACGTGAACCACTGGTGTTTTGTGGAAAAGCACATGTACACTGTGTTCCAAATTATTATGCAAAAAGTGTTTAGGAGTGATAAGGGAAGAATTTGTTTGTTTGTCAGTTAAACTCATTGATGGTGATGTGTGTCAGGGCTCTTTATATCACTGTAAGCAATTGCAGACACCTGTGCTAATTAGTTTGGCAGGTGTGTCCAATGAAAGGCAAGACTACTTAAGAAGGCTGTCTCACATTATTAAGCAGCCTACATTTTCTGCCAAAATGGGAAAGAAAAAGGATGTGTCGGCTGCTGAGAAGCAACAAATTGTGGAGTGTTTAGGTCAAGGCATGACTACAATCAACATTGTGCGATGATCAGGATGAAGTGTCTTGGCAATCAAGAAGTATGTAGCTGATTCACAGTACACACGTGTCCGTGCTGATAAGGGCAAATTGAGGACTCTTTCCTACAGGCAATTACGTCAGGTTGAAAGAGCAGCGGATAAAAAGCCTTGTCATAGCAGCAGACAAGTTTTTGAAGCTGCTTGTGCCTCCAACGTCCCCCGAACAACAAGATGCAGGGTCCTTCAGAGGTTTGCAGCTGTGCATACGCCATCCTGTCGACCTCCTCTATCCACTGCACACAAGCAGAAACGGCACCAGTGGGCCAAACATTACATGAAGACTGATTTCAAAACTGTTTTGTTCACGGATGAGTGCCGTGCAGCGCTCGATGGTCCAGATGGATGGAGTGGAGGATGGCTGGTTGATGGACACCCCACGCAAACACGGCTACAGCGCCAACAAGGAGGAGGTGGAGTAATGTTTTGGGCTGGAATCATGGGGAGAGAGATTGTCGGCCCCTTTAGGATCCCTGAAGGCGCTAAAGATGAACTCCATAATGTATGTGGATTTTCTCAAACAGCACTCCCTGCCATGGTTCAAGAAGAAGAACCGTGTATTTCACAGCAAGATCATTTTTCTGCATGATAATGCACCATCTCATGCTGCACATAAAACATCTGCATCTCTGGCTGATATGGGCATAAAAGGGGACAAACTTATGGTGTGACCCCCATGCTCCCCTGACCTCTACCCCATTTAGAACCTTTGGAGCATCATTAAAAGGAGTGTCTATGATGGCGGGAGGCAGTTCACATCTAAGCAACAGCTCTGGGAGGGTATTCTGTCCTCATGCAAAACAATTGAAGCAGAAACCATCCAAAATCTGACAAATTCAATGGACGAGAGAGTTCAGAAGCTCCTTTCGAACAAGGGGTCCTATGTGAAAATGCAACATCACCTAGAATAAAGTTTTGAGTTGAAAACTGTTTGATTTCAATTTCTAACAACCTGCTAATGCTTATAATTTCAAAAATGACCATTTTTTTGGTCTTTATTAAAATGAAAAGGTTGATCGAAAAGTTTGGGGGATCTAAGAGTGTGGCAACCCAGTATTCATGATTACTTTGAATTCTGACAATATGAGGGTCATGCTGCAGGTAGTGCAGCAAGAAGGCACTTATGTGTCTTGCGCATCTCGGAGCCCCAAAATTATTTTCCGGGCTAGATGCAGCTAAAAATTATTATTAATTTTAAATCTGGTGAAGCTTTAGTATAGATGGCCTAATAGGATCAGTGCTGCACACTGCTACAAAGCCCAAATTATTTTCCAGTCAAGATACAGATAAACATGATTAGTAATTTTAAATCTGGTGGAGCTTATTATAGATGGCCTAATAGAATCAGTGCTGCACACTGCTGCAAAGCCCAAATTATTTTCCAGCCAAGATACAGATAAACATGATTAGTAATTTGAAAGCTTAAAACGGTTGGTAGGGTGATTTTAACCATTCATCAAGCTTTTACTCTCCCCAGGATGACACAGGGGTAGAAAAGTCGTTTCGGATCCATGATTTGTTCATCTTTATGAACGTGAGTCTGTCTACATTATCAGTGGAGAGCCGCGTGCGCTTATCTGTCAGCACACCACCAGCAGCGCTGAACACACGTTCAGACAGAACGCTGGCTGCGGGGCATGACAAGATCTCCAAGGCGTAAGTGGCTAGCTCCGGCCATTTTTCCAGATTGGAAGCCCAAAAAGAGCAAGGGTCCAGTGACACAGTCGTGGCTTCAATGTTTACTTGGAGATACTCCTGTACCATCGTCTCTAGGCGTTGACTATGTGTCAGTCTTCTTGTCTCCTGTGGCCTTGCAAAGGATGGGCTAAAAATGTGGTGAAATGATTCCGCAAAATTAATGTTACCAGCAGATACTGTGGTTCTGTTACGGTTTGAGTGCTGAACACTTGACGGTCCCACGGTTGGCAAGTTGGAACTGTGAGATTCACTACGTGCACCACTGGTACTTTGTGGAAAAGCACATGTAAGATTCTGCAACAGTCTCTGCTGATACTCCTGCATGCGTGCATCCCTTTCTATGGCAGGAATAATTTCTGCAAATTTACTTTTGTACCGGGGATCTAACAGTGTGGCAACCCAGTAGTCAGGATTATTTTTATTTCTCACAATTCGAGGGTCATGTTGCAGGTAGTGCAGCAAGAAGGCACTCATGTGTGTTGCGCATCCAGGAGCACCAAGTCCCTGTTGTGTTGGTGGCGAGGTAACAATCATGCTTCCTTCCTCTGTCCTCTCCCCCGAACCTCGGACAACAGAAATGTGATCAAGGTCTCCCTCATCTGATGAGTCTTCCATCAGTTCGTCCTCCACTTCTTCCTGGGCTCCTGCACCTTCCTCACTAGTTTGGCTGCTACCATGCGCCCTGGTAAAACCATCTCCCCCACCCTCACATGCCTGCCGCCTTGGTGCTGCCGACCGTCTGGACCTTGCAGATGTTAGCCCTTCCGCATACAACTCCTCCTCCTCTACTTCCTCCACCTCCTCTTGTGCCACCACCTGACTCCGAATTCTGTTTAACATGTGCTCCAGCATGTAAATCACCGGAATAGTCATGCTGATAATGGCATCGTCAGCACTAAACATCTTCGTCGCCATTTCAAAACTGTGCAGAAGGGTGCATAGGTCCCTGATCTGAGACCACTCCTCCAGCGTGATTTGCTCCACCTCTGAATCTCGTTGGCCCAGGCTATACGTCAGAACGTATTGCACCAGGGCTTGTCGGTGCTGCCACAGTCGCTGCAACATGTGCAGAGTTGAATTCCACCGGGTAGGCACATCGCATTTTAGCCGGTGAAGTGGCAGGCCCAACGACTTCTGTAGAGATGTAAGTCGCTGAGCTGCGGGATGCGAACGGCGGAAGTGAGCACACAGCGACCGTGCCCTCTGCAGAAGGCCATCTAGTCTGGGATAGTGGGCTAAAAATTGCTGGACAACCAGGTTCAACACGTGAGCCATACAAGGCACGTGTGTGACATTGCCCCGGCGAAGGGCAGCACCCAGGTTTGCAGCATAGTCGCACACGGCCTTCCCTGGTTTCAGGTCCAGTGGAGACAACCATTCATGAAATTGGTTCTCCAGAGCTGACCACAACTCCTCAGCTGTGTGACTCACATTTCCCAGACATTTCAATGTAAAAACCGCCTGATGACGTTGAGCCCTACAGCAAGCATATTAAGGAGGTGTGCAGGATCCCTTCTGCGCAGTTAGAAAGCTTGTGGCATGACCAGACAGGCTTTGGGTGCAGGTGGAGGACCGAGAGGAGGTTGAGGAGGCAGAAGCAGTGGAGGAACTTTGACATAAAGAGGATTGACGCACAACTCGTGGGGACGGCAAGACTTGGACAGCAGCCCCTTGTCCTGCTGTCACCATAGTTACCCAGTGCCCAGTCAGCGACATGTAACGCCCCTGTCCATGCCTACTCGTCCAAGTGTCTGTGGTGAAATGCACCCTGTCACACACAGAGTTTCTCAAAGAAGCGGTGAAGTTGTGTGCGACATGCTGGTGGAGCGCAGGCACACCTTTCTTTGAGAAGTAGTGCCGACTGGGCATCTGGTACTGGGGCACTGCGACGGACATAAGGTCTCGAAAATCCTCTGTGTCCACCAGGCAGAAAGGCAGCATTTCTGTAGCCAAGAGCTTGCAGATGGTGAAATTCAACCTCTTAGCTTTCTCATGGCTAGGAGGAAATGGTCTTTTACTTGTCCACATCTGAGGGACCGAGGGCTGGCTATTGTGCTTAGACGGGGTTGATAAGGGTGTCCCCGGCAAACTGCCGGTCTGTGAGGAAGATGCAGGCGGACATGTTAGGCTGCCTTGATCCAAAGGTGGTGCTATCGATGTCGGACAGCGCTCAACACCAGCTGGTGTTACCACCTCCAAAGAAAATGATGACCTGCCAATCACGCTGGCTGTTGCGGGTAAAGAGGTGGCAGGTCTGCGCCCCAAAACAGGTGTGACTGCTGTCCCCCCAGTCACAGAGGATGAAGAGGCCGTGGATGCACAAGATATGGCAGACGGTGGTTGGCCCGGCCGGCTAGGCCGCATTGTAGCACACTGAGGTTCCCACTGCAACTTATGCTTTATGTCCATGTGCCGGTTCATGCATGAAGTACTCAAACTATGTATTTTTTGGCCTCTACTTAGCTTTTGCTGACAAATGTTACAGATAACACGAGTTGGGTCATCTTTATCGATCTGAAAAAATGCCCAGGCTATGCAAGGCTTAGCACCCATGCGACCTGAAGAGCCACCACGACTTGTGGTGAGAGGCAGAGTTGTGTTTGAGGATGCAGTTGTTGACGTGCTTCCAGTACTACGTCTCTGTCCAGGAAGGAGCAACCTGACCTCGTCGTCACTAGCATCTTCCTCCACCTCCTCTGCTGACCTCATCTCTTGGCTGACTGTGGGTTGACAGTAAGTGGGATCTCCAACCTCATCATCATCACCCTGTGCGTTATCACACCCGTCGTCCTCAGAGCCAACCTGTTCCTGCCCTGACAAAAAACTAAAGTTGTCGCTCCAATCAGGTATTTGAGTCTTATCATCGTCTTCCTCATTGTCTCCACCAACAGGAGTTACAGTTTGGGAATGAGGGTCTACATTATGGTCAGAACCTTCTGCGTCTGGTCCTGGATCCGACTCATAAAGATTCTGGGCATCAGTGCAGATCATTTCCTCGTCTGGATTCACAGAAGCGCTGGAGTCGACCTCTGATTCCCAGGCTATAGTATGAGTAAACAGCTCTGCAGACTCAACCATCTGTTCTACCTCATACTCAGACGGGCAGCTGGAGATTTGGGAGCTGTGAGGAAGCAAGTGCGATTGGGGTGACACCTTTGAGGACTGGAGTATTTGTGATGTTGAAGTTGATGTGGAGGAGAGCCCACTTAAAGGAGCACTTGATATCCGTTGAAGCACCTGCTGTTTTTGTGCCTCATCTGGAATTTGTAGCGTGGCCGTAAGAAAGGGATCTTATCACATTGTCCGCTAAAAGAAGTAGACATTTTAGTTTGGCTGGAAGATGGTCTTTCTTCTGCAGATGTTACTGTTGCTTTAACACCTACCCCACGGACACAACCTTTTTTCCCCTTCCCAACACGCCTATTCCCCTTTCCACCAGCAGCAGGCCTTTTTCCACTCATTTTGGTGGTTAACTAAATCACAACTCTGGAGTTGTTTGCACAAAAAAACAATGGATGGGAACCGAGCAGAGCTGAGTGGCCAAACTGTGGTATTAGGCCAAAACTATTGGCTGGGTTAGATGCAGAAAAAAATTATATTCAATTTGCAACCTGATGGAGGTCTGTATAGATGGACTAATAGAACAAGTCCCACACACAGCTAGAAGGCCAAATATTTTTTCAGAGGTAGATGCAGAAAAAAATTATATTCAGTTTGCAACCTTATGGAGGTCAGTATAGATGGACTAATAGAACAAGTCCCACACACAGCTAGAAGGCCAAATATTTTTTCAGAGGTAGATGCAGAAAAAAATTATATTCAGTTTGCAACCTTATGGAGGTCAGTATAGATGGACTAATAGAACAAGTCCCACACACAGCTAGAAGGCCAAATATTTTTTCAGAGGTAGATGCAGAAAAAAATTATATTCAGTTTGCAACCTTATGGAGGTCAGTATAGATGGACTAATAGAACAAGTCCCACACACAGCTAGAAGGCCAAATATTTTTTCAGAGGTAGATGCAGAAAAAAATTATATTCAGTTTGCAACCTTATGGAGGTCAGTATAGATGGACTAATAGAACAAGTCCCACACACAGCTAGAAGGCCAAATATTTTTTCAGAGGTAGATGCAGAAAAAAATTATATTCAGTTTGCAACTTTATGGAGGTCAGTATAGATGGACTAATAGAACAAGTCACACACACAGCTAGAAGGCCAAATATTTTTTCAGAGGTAGATGCAGAAAAAAATTATATTCAGTTTGCAACCTTATGGAGGTCAGTATAGATGGACTAATAGAACAAGTCCCACACACAGCTAGAAGGCCAAATATTTTTTCAGAGGTAGATGCAGAAAAAAATTATATTCAGTTTGCAACCTTATGGAGGTCAGTATAGATGGACTAATAGAACAAGTCCCACACACAGCTAGAAGGCCAAATATTTTTTCAGAGGTAGATGCAGAAAAAAATTATATTCAGTTTGCAACTTTATGGAGGTCAGTATAGATGGACTAATAGAACAAGTTCCACACACAGCTAGAAGGCCAAATATTTTTTCAGAGGTAGATGCAGAAAAAAATTATATTCAGTTTGCAACCTTATGGAGGTCAGTATAGATGGACTAATAGAACAAGTCCCACACACAGCTAGAAGGCCAAATATTTTTTCAGAGGTAGATGCAGAAAAAAATTATATTCAGTTTGCAACCTTATGGAGGTCAGTATAGATGGACTAATAGAACAAGTTCCACACACAGCTAGAAGGCCAAATATTTTGTCAGAGGTAGATGCAGAAAAAAATTATATTCAGTTTGCAACCTTATGGAGGTCAGTATAGATGGACTAATACAACAAGTCCCACACACAGCTAGAAGCCCAATATTTTTTCAGAGGTAGATGCAGAAAAAAATATATTCAGTTTGCAACCTGATGGAGGTCTGTATAGATGGATTAATAGAACAAGTCCCACACACAGCTAGAAGCCCAATATTTTTTCAGAGGTAGATGCAGAAAAAAATTATATTCAGTTTGCAACCTTATGGAGGTCAGTATAGATGGACTAATAGAACAAGTCCCACACACAGCTAGAAGGCCAAATATTTTTTCAGAGGTAGATGCAGAAAAAAATATATTCAGTTTGCAACCTTATGGAGGTCTGTATAGATGGATTAATAGAACAAGTCCCACACACAGCTAGAAGCCCAATATTTTTTCAGAGGTAAATGCAGAAAAAAATTATATTCAGTTTGCAACCTTATGGAGGTCAGTATAGATGGACTAATAGAACAAGCCCCACACACAGCTAGAAGCCCAATATTTTTTCAGAGGTAGATGAAGAAAAAAATATATGCAGTTTGCAACGTGATGGAGGTCAGTATAGATGGACTAGTACAACAAGTCCCTCACACAGCTAGAAGCCCAATATTTTTTCAGAGTTAGATGCAGAAAAAAATTATATTCAATTTGCAACCTGATGGAGGTCAGTATAGATGGACTAATAGAATGATGCTATGCCCAAAAGATTTTACTTCACTAGGTGCAGTAAAAAAATTAGTATTCTATACACAGGTGGTATATCTTGCAACACAGATAGGCTACTCCACTGACTAACACACTCTGCAATAGGCCAAAAAGGATTAGCTTTGCTAGATTCAGCCAAATGCTGTGAAAAAAACTTGCACAGCACTGGCACAGACCTGCCTGGCAAAAACTGATAGGAACTGATGTAACCTAGTCCTGAAAAGGACTCCAATTACAATTAGTCTTTACTCCCACAATCTATCTATTTAAGAGCACAGACCTGCCTGATAAAAGTCGTAGGAAATGCTGTAACCTAGTCCTTAAAAGGACTGCAATCACAACTATTCCCTACTCCCAAGCTATCTGTAGATTTGTGCGAAAATTGGCTTGAAATTAACAAGGTATAGCGCACACAGCAACAGCGGTGCCGTCTAACACGCAGCTGCAGCAGTGAGAAAATGGTGGCGACGGGGAAAATGGCTTGGTCTTATAGGGCAAGGACATGTGACATACACTGCCAATGACACATGCCCTTGCTTGTGTGAAAAAAAGCACTTCGCTCCGTGTGTGTGTAGCACCCTGAGGATTCGGCTGCTACAGGGGTATTGCACCTCAACCCAGAGGTGTGATATTCCACTCCCGGGTAAGGATGGAGTGTGGAACTGAGCTCGGTAGGCTGCATGCACTACATACATCCCATTTCCGAGGAACAGGCCGACGGTACTCCCACTTAGAAATGTGCAGGTACGACCGAGTCTGTTCCTGGCTGGAGTGGGAGGGGGGTGGTACATCCCAAGTAGTGTAGGGGCAGATAGGGGGAGCAGCCTGGGTAAAGATAGGAGCTCATTGGGTGCTGGTCACCTGAGCTCACACATAGAGGGTGTATATAAGGTGGGCACCATCAAAGAACAGGGTCAGATGCAGAGAACAAGTCAGTTGGAGACAGCAAGACAGCTGCAGAGGAGCAGACAGCAAGCAGAGAGGAAGTCAGCCTGCAGCAAGAGAGAGACCCTGAGTGAGAGAGGAGCAGAGAAGGAGTACCCAGAGGGGAAAACAGAGAGGACCCAAGAACCCAAATTAAAGCACCGGGTGAGGAGTCGGCACAGGGTACCGGATCCCAAGCTGGTGGGGGCAGAAAACACACCCTAGCCAGAGACCGGAGACCGTGGGCAGCGTTTGTCACGGTCACCCATCACATCCACCCCGAAGGCACACCACATGAAGGGTCAGGGAACCCAAGGCCAAGGGTGTCCCAACAGAAGGCCCGAGGGAGCTGGACCTAGGTGGATC
Source organism: Phyllobates terribilis (assembly GCF_046119375.1). Lineage (NCBI taxonomy): Eukaryota > Metazoa > Chordata > Amphibia > Anura > Dendrobatidae > Phyllobates > Phyllobates terribilis. Next base: position 52,788,044 of record NW_027362773.1, read on the forward strand.
ACTGGTGGGGACGGCCAGAGAACGGGACAGAAGGAGAGCTCAGGGCCACGCTCCGGACTTGTTTGGGGGTTGGCTGGATCCAGGACCTGGTGGACGCAGCACGGCTCGGGTGGTCACTCGAAGCTGGAGTGACCAGTACAACATCTGCAGTAAGTAAACACCCTTAACTGCACAACCCGACTCTGTCTTCATTGCCGTCTGCACTGCACTACCACAACCCCCATCCTCTGCACCTGTCCCCCCTGAGGCTATACCCCTCCCGTTGGGGGTTATCCCACCAAGCTGCACACCCACCATCAGCCTCAGTGGACCCTGCTGCAGCGGCGGCCACAGTGACCGCATCACAACGGGTGGCGTAGTCGACACAAAAGAACTCTTAATAACATCTGTAGGACTGCCACATAACACTGAGCTTGACGCCCTGGGCACGGGCCGGGTCACAGCCGCTCGGAGACTACAACCCCCCATCTGATCCGGTGCCGGGTATTCCCCTCAAAAAGGAATATGTCCCAGGGGGCGCGTCAACTTTGGCTTAGCCGGCAGGATTACGTGCCCGCAACACCCGGGTACTGCGTGCCTGAAGGAAAGTGCAAGTTTACCTCAGAAAGAAGTCTCCCGCCGGTTCCGGAGGGTCCACGCCATCGGACCCCATCACAAGTCGTTTCCCGCCGATTGTCCGCCATTTCCAGCTTGTTCCCGCCATCTGCAGAGTTTCCCGCCACTGGGCGACGCTTCCCGCCAAATCCGCAGATTTCCCGCCTTGGAAGAGCAGCGGACGCCATTATGGGCGTGCCAAAGGAGGGCAAGAGGCCGCCTCCCATCGTGGGCCGGGACAGAAAATGGCGCCAAAAGTGGAAACCGCCCCCACCAACAGAGACTGTGATGCTGGAGGTGTCTGTCAGCGTGAAAGAACTACCCCTGGAGCTGACAGTCACCGAGTTGCCCCGGGACCGCCCTCTAAGTGGGAGGAGACGAAAGAAAAGAGCAAAGATGGGTGTCGCCTGGAGCAGTCTGGAGCGAGCGCACCCGGAGACAAGAAGTCTAACGAGCAGTAGCGGAGGAGCTTACCCGGATATGGAGAGAAAGCAGAACAGCACCGGCCCGCTGGCCAGGAGTCTGCTAGAGACCGAGGAAGGAGAGCAGAGCAGCACCGGCCCGCTGGCCAGGAGCCTGCTGGAAGAAGAGCAGAGCAGCACCGACCCGTTGGTCAGGAGCCTGCTAGACACCACGACCCCACTAGGCCTAGTGGAGGTCCTAGCACAGCTCCCCCGAGACCGGGAGTGTGCACAGACTGCCCTGGAGGGCCTCGCACGGAGGATGGCCCGGGTACAGCGCGAGATATTGGCGGAATGGAGCCGGGAGATGGCCCAGCAAGCTGAGACCAGTCAACGGAGCACGCTACCCTGGAAGAGGAAGCAGACCGCCTCTGAGGATGGCGCGGGAGGACCAAAGGCCGAAGACGGCGCCGAGAAGGGAGCCGAACGCATGGAGGCAGGTAAAGGGGACGCCTATACCCCAAGCCGGGAAACCGCCCACCTGCCCCAGCTCCCCGTCGCAGAGCCCGAAAGTCCCCCTGCTGTGCCCGTAGCCGCCATGTCACCGCTATGGACTAGGCCCCGACCGGAAGCCGCCGCAGCGACCCCTGTGACGTCACGCGCCTCGACCCGGAGCGTGACAAAGCAGGAAATACCACCAGCCTGGTCGCAAGGCCTAGTACCCCCGGGCGCCGCATCACCAACAGCGCCCCCTACCTCCGCGGAGCCTCCGGCCTGGCCGCAAGGCCAGGTAGCCCAGGGCGCCGCCGTCCTAACGGTGCCCTTCACCTTCCAGGTGCCCCAGGCCTGGCCGCAAGGCCTGGGCAACCCGGGCGCCACCACCACCGCGCCCGCACCCGTAAAACCCAGGGTGCCACACCTGGGGGAGGACTTGTTCAGCCAGCTCACATGGCCGGACGGGCGGCCCTTCATCTGGCCCGAAGAATTCCATGAGCTGGAACGGCAGCAGAGACTAGGGCCCTTGTGTGAGCCCCTGATTCCGGCTCCGATAAAGTTTAACCTGCAGCATGGGTGGGGCTTCATCCGAGACCACCACACCCTAGGCGACGTCTTCGTAACCAGGAGAGACGTTGAGTCCCACCTACCGGAGGGACACAGAGGTCGTGACCTTTACATCGGGGACGAGGTCACCTTCACCCGGCACAAGTGTGCCAAAGGTCCCTACGCCCTCCATGTGCATCGCCTGACGGAGGAAGAGCTGCGGTGTGAGGAGGAAGAGCAAGAGGACCCGGACGGGTCTGAAACTAGAGCCAAAGGTAACCAAAAAGCAAGAGCAGGAGGACGCCGTCGCTAAGGACAGCGAAGCAGAAGCTGTATATAGTTGCCCGTCGGGGCACAGTAAACTGAAACAGTAAACTGAAACTGAAACTGTTGTTGCTAATATAGTCCCCGTTGGGACCAGCAAGTGTGAACTGTTAACCCGTATTTCCCTAAATCCCACTGACCGAGGACTGAAAGCGGTCATTCCTCCCCAATACCTGGCCGAGGACTGAGAGCGGCCATATCCCTGTAAATAGTTGCGCGTCCTAAAGCGCCCCCTACCGGTTTTATAGGAAAACCAGTTTTCCAGAGAGACTGTCGCACTTTACCCGGTCACACGTTGCACAGTGACCGGAGGAGGAGCCAGAGGCGACGAGAATGTTTTATTTTCTAATATATGTTGTTTTATATGTTTATGAAAAAAAAAAAAAAAAATGTACGTTTTTGGTGTTATTTATGTCTTACAGCCCGAGGACGTGCTGTGATTTACCAGGGGGGAATGTAGCACCCTGAGGATTCGGCTGCTACAGGGGTATTGCACCTCAACCCAGAGGTGTGATATTCCACTCCCGGGTAAGGATGGAGTGTGGAACTGAGCTCGGTAGGCTGCATGCACTACATACATCCCATTTCCGAGGAACAGGCCGACGGTACTCCCACTTAGAAATGTGCAGGTACGACCGAGTCTGTTCCTGGCTGGAGTGGGAGGGGGGTGGTACATCCCAAGTAGTGTAGGGGCAGATAGGGGGAGCAGCCTGGGTAAAGATAGGAGCTCATTGGGTGCTGGTCACCTGAGCTCACACATAGAGGGTGTATATAAGGTGGGCACCATCAAAGAACAGGGTCAGATGCAGAGAACAAGTCAGTTGGAGACAGCAAGACAGCTGCAGAGGAGCAGACAGCAAGCAGAGAGGAAGTCAGCCTGCAGCAAGAGAGAGACCCTGAGTGAGAGAGGAGCAGAGAAGGAGTACCCAGAGGGGAAAACAGAGAGGACCCAAGAACCCAAATTAAAGCACCGGGTGAGGAGTCGGCACAGGGTACCGGATCCCAAGCTGGTGGGGGCAGAAAACACACCCTAGCCAGAGACCGGAGACCGTGGGCAGCGTTTGTCACGGTCACCCATCACATCCACCCCGAAGGCACACCACATGAAGGGTCAGGGAACCCAAGGCCAAGGGTGTCCCAACAGAAGGCCCGAGGGAGCTGGACCTAGGTGGATCACTGGTGGGGACGGCCAGAGAACGGGACAGAAGGAGAGCTCAGGGCCACGCTCCGGACTTGTTTGGGGGTTGGCTGGATCCAGGACCTGGTGGACGCAGCACGGCTCGGGTGGTCACTCGAAGCTGGAGTGACCAGTACAACATCTGCAGTAAGTAAACACCCTTAACTGCACAACCCGACTCTGTCTTCATTGCCGTCTGCACTGCACTACCACAACCCCCATCCTCTGCACCTGTCCCCCCTGAGGCTATACCCCTCCCGTTGGGGGTTATCCCACCAAGCTGCGCACCCACCATCAGCCTCAGCGGACCCTGCTGCAGCGGCGGCCACAGTGACCGCATCACAACGGGTGGCGTAGTCGACACAAAAGAACTCTTAATAACATCTGTAGGACTGCCACATAACACTGAGCTTGACGCCCTGGGCACGGGCCGGGTCACAGCCGCTCGGAGACTACAACCCCCCATCTGATCTGGTGCCGGGTATTCCCCTCAAAAAGGAATATGTCCCAGGGGGCGCGTCATGTGCGCTGCTGATAGGCTGACAGATTGCACCTCCCCACTGCAAATGCGGGAAAGAGAAAAAAAAATGGAGATCTTCATTGTTCCTGCAGAGATCCATCCCCTGCCCCTCCGCCCACCCCGCTGTACACTCAAACTGCGTATTAACATTAATTTTCATCATTACTGAGAAAAAATCCAGTTATGATTTTGGTGCACGAACAGTTATCGAACATAACCTTGAACAGCCAAATTTTTCTCAAATTGTTCGTGTTCGCCGAACGGCTCGAACACCGCCCAAAACAGCTCGAATTTGAGATTGGCGAACAGTTCGAGTAGAACAACGTTCATCTCTATTCTTAACCTGAGCTCCACCTGCATGACGAGGCATCTGAAGCATGAGCTTCACTGGAGCATACACCTGAAAAAAACAAGAAAGATCTGAGGCTCCTCCTGCTACCTCTTCTGCTGTGGTCTCAGCCTCTTCCTTCCTCTCCTGAGCAACAGTGCCATCTGGCACCCTGCAAAAGGAGGATGTGACAACACCAACATCACCAGCAGAGTCACCGGTCATTTCCACACTGCTCCATGGAAGTGTTCAACTGTCCATCCTCCAAATACTGGAGAGAAAGAGAAAGTACCTGTTACACCCAACGGTGGTGCAAGTGGATTTGTGGACGCACTGTGCCATGGACTGGGCCTACTCTTGAGGGGCATGACTAAGCAGCTACCTTGGTGTTCACGGGAGCCTTTAGCGGTGAGGTCAGGCATGTGCACAGGTAATTGCCAGGTACCACTCCAGGATGGTATCAAGCAGTAGATGCTGACTCCAGGGGTCAGGTGAGCTGACACTGATTAGGGCTCCATTCAGACTCAGTAGATACAGTCCAGGATCACTGACATGGACACTTTGATAGGGAAACATTCAGATACTGGCAGCACTGGGACCAGGGGACTTCGGGATCAGGACTGGCGACACTAGGACCAGAGGACAGGAACTTCAGGGACAGGGCTGGCTGAACCAGGACTAGAAGAAAATGTTCAGGCACTGGCCACTCCGGGACCAGTGGATGAGGGTACAAACACTAACTGCTCTGGGGCCAGGTGACGAAAGTTCAGGCATAGGCCGCTCTAGGATCAGTGGATGAGGATTCAGGCACTGGCTGCTCCAGCAACTGGGGACGAGGGTTCAGGCACTTTCCGCTCCAGGGCCAGGGGACTTTGGGGCACAGGACTGGCCATTGCAGAACAACTGTAGGCCCCTCATTGCTTAGCGACTCACTAGGGGAGAGGGAGTCTTTTATACAAGATGCCTACCAGCTGTTGGCTTGGAGCCACCTTGCAGATGTACTACTTATGCTAAATGCCTCTCAGCAACCAGCTGAGGGCATTTAGCATAATGTGAATGCTGCCCCTTTAAGAATGGGGAAGCTCATGCATGCACACATTAGGCATGCCACTGGGACTGCGGTGCACACAAAGGAACAAGGAAGCAGGAGCAGGTGCATGCCGGGGACCGCGCCGAGGGCCAGGGCAGTGAGTAAGCCTGTGTCCCTGCATGTGGGAGAAGGGGACATAAAGCAGGGGTGCCAGCAACAGTTCTAAAGTACCCTCCCTTTATTCCCCCTCTTATTCAAGCCGGTGAGGACTCTCTGCAGAGAAGTTGGAGGCCGACACCTCATCATGGACTTCCACGACTTCTCATCAGAACCACAATGTCTTTTGTCCACTAGAAGAAAAGTGACAATTCTCACCATCTTCTCGACAAGGATGCTTCTCTCCATCAAGCCAACCTCAGCATAGGACGAAGCAGACATAGTACCAGGAACTGGGCATTGGAAAATCTCTCTCTGTACATTGAGATCAGCTACCATCCCGGAGGATTCAAGGACAGATTGGAGTTTCTCTGCCTGGTTGGTGGATTGTAGAGACTTGGAAGCTGCCACCACCTTTACATTCTCTTTACCAGACCTAATAGAGACTGAAGATACTTGTTCTAGGTCAGGCTTCAGCCTGGTCTCCAAGACGACACGTTCATGAGGCGGGGAGGTTCCTGGGGGCAGATCATTGGAACAATAATCGAGACTGTGTGTGGACATTGCCTCCGCTTCCCTTCCTTCGGAGGTAAAAGCAAACAGCGATTTGGTGACTAGCAGACCTGGTGGAGAAGATGGTGGACTGCTGACTGACCTTGACGTATGGGGACCAGAAACGCCTTGTGACTCAGCTGTCCCCAATGAAGCACCACGTGGGGTCTCCAGACTAGGACGGGAATCTGAGTTCTTAGCTCTGGATGACCAATGGGAATACTATATCTGAATAACCTTGGCACTCAGGTTTTGATTAAAGAAGTGAAATTTTAATACAGTCCATTCATTTACAAAAAACGTTTCGGTCAAACAGACCTTCGTCAGTAAACAGGCTGTCTGTGATGCAAGTATGTTAGTAGTAATGGGACAGCAAGGGCTGTGTATGAGCCTGGTATAAGGTATCCTAATTAGTAGATGTGATCTGCGTTGCGCCTTAACGCGGTGTCCACCGCTTGTTGCTGCTGCCAAGGCGCGTTAAGGCTAGTGTTGAGCCACCCCCGTAGTGTTGGGGTTCGGTTCGTCGAACACCGGGATGTTCGTCGAACTGTTCGTCGAACACCTTAGAACACCGTTAAAACAAATGGCAGGCAAACAAAAACAAATAGAAACACATAGAAAACACCTTCAAAGGTGTCCAAAAGCTGACAAACTGCTCAGAAGACACTCGCTTTAAAAAAGCCGGCCGGCAATTCAGCAGCGGCATACACCGGTACCCGACAATTTAGAACAGAAAGAATAAAGCATCACACATAGATTAGATAGATAGAAACATGTCAGTCACATATATAAGAAGTACAGTGACAGTGTTGCTTACTGTAATTGTCATAGAGTGTTAAAGGATTTATTAAAAAAAAATAATATTGTTTTCATGTACCGTCTCTTTAAAAGAGCCGGCCAGCAATTCAGAATCGGTACCCAACAATTTATAACAGAAAGAAGAGAGCATCACACATAGATTAAATGCATAGAAACATATCATTCACATATATAAGAAGTACAGTGATAGTGTTGATTACTGTACTTGTCATTTAGTGTTAAAATAAATTATTTATTAAAAAAAAAATTGGCGTGGGGTTCCCATTATTTTAGTCTCTAGCGGAGGTTAAGCAGACGGCTGGGGCAGATGTTTGAAGCCTGGGAAGGGGGAAATACCCACGGAGCTTCCCAGGCTACTAATATCAGCCCCCAGCTGAATACCTAGCCTTTACTAGCTATTAAAATGGGGGACCCCCAAAAAAATGACGTGGGGTCCCCCCTATTTTAATAGCTAGCAAAGGCTAGGCAGACAGCTGGGGGCTGATATTAATAGCCCAGGAAGGGTGCCATGAATATTGGCCCCCTCCCAGGCTAGAAACACCAGCGTCAGCCGCCCAGAAATGGCGCATCCACAGGATGCGCCAATTCTGGCACTTAGCCTCGCTCTTCCCACTGCCCTGTAGCGGTGGCAGTGGGGTAATAGGGCTGGGGTTGATGTCAGCTTATAATGCCAGCTGACATCAAGCCCAGGTTAGTAATGGAGAGGCGTCTATAAGACACCCCCATTACTAACCCCATAATCAAAGTTAAAAAAAACACAAACAGCCCGAATAAAGTCCTTTAATTGAAATAAACACACAATTCTTTATTGTTCTAAATTAAACCATACTTACCATCATGCCCATTCCAGCTGAAGCCAACGATCTCCTGCAATAAAAGTAAAATAATTAATCAACATCATCCTTACCTTTCCATGGTTTCCACGACAGCTTCAGCTCTGCTAAATTCACATGACAGGCTGGATCGCAGCCAAAAGCGGCCATCCAGCTTGCCATGCCGCAGACACTGAGAAGCGCAGGCATGCTTGTGCTCCTCAGTGTCTCGCTGTGATGGCATAAAGATGAGCCGAGGTCATGTCCAACGAACTCAGCTCACCTCATGCACGTCACTGACAGCGTTGGAAAATTCTCCTGCGCTTGCAGTCAGCGTGAGAGAATTCTCCTGCTGAAGCGCTGAGCACAGGAGAATTTCCCCACGCTGTCAGTGACGTGCATGAGGTGAGCTCATGTCCAATGAACTCAGCTCACCTCATGCACGTCACTGACAGCGTGGGAAAATTCTCCTGCTCAGCGCTTGAGCCGGAGAATTCTCTCACGCTGGGATGGCATTGAGATGACAGTCTGGATGGCAGCTGAGTGCTGCTATCCAGCATGCCAGCCTTCATAGACACTGCAGAGCGCAGTGTCTCTGCCATCCAGACTGTCCTCTCAATGCCATCCCAGCGTGAGAGAATTCTCCGGCTCAAGCGCTAAGCGCAGGAGAATTTTCCCACTCTGTCAGTGACGTGCATGAGGTGAGCTGAGTTCATTGGACATGACCTCGGCTCATCTTTATGCAGTCACAGCCAGACACTGAGGCACGCAAGCATGCCTGCGCTTCTCAGTGTCTGCGGCATGGCTAGCTGGATGGCAGCTTTCGGCTGCGATCCAGCCTGTCATCTCGATGTAGCAGAGCTGGAGCCGTCCTGTGAACCATGGAGAGGTAAGGATGATGTTGCTTTATTATTTTACTTTTATTGCAGGAGATCATTGGCTTCAGCTGGAATGGGTGTGACGGTAAGTATGGTTTAATTTAGAACAATAAAGAATTGTGTGTTTATTTCAATTAAAGGACTTTATTCTGGGTGTTGTTTTTTTTTTTAACTTTGACTATGGGGTTAGTAATGGGGGTGTCTTATAGACGCCTCTCTATTTCTAACCTGGGCTTGATGTCAGCTGGCATTATAAGCTGACATCAATCCCAGCCCTATTACCCCACTGCCACCGTTACAGGGCAGTGGGAAGAGCGAGGCTAAGTGCCAGAATTGGCACATCCTATGGATGCGCCATTTCTGGGGCGGCTGACGGCTGGTGTTTCTAGCCTGGGAGGGGGCCAATGTTCATGACACCCTTCCTGGGCTATTAATATAAGCCCCCAGCTGTCTGCCTAGCCTTTGCTAGCTATTAAAATAGGGGGGACCCCACGTCATTTTTTTGGGGGTCCCCCATTTTAATAGCTAGTAAAGGCTAGGTATTCAGCTGGGGGCTGATATTAGTAGCCTGGGAAGCTCCGTGGGTATTACCCCCTTCCCAGGCTTCAAACATCTGCCCCAGCCGTCTGCTTAACCTCCGCTAGAGACTAAAATTATGGGGAACCCCACGCCAATTTTTTTTTTAATAAATCCTTTATTTTAACACTAAATGACAAGTACAGTAACCAACACTGTCATTGTACTTATTATATATGTGACTGACATGTTTCTATCTATCTAATCTATGTGTGATGCTCTATTCTTTCTGTTATAAATTGTCAGGTACCGATGCTGAATTGCCGGGCGGCTTTTTTAAAGAGACGGTGCATGAAAACACTATTATTTTTTTTAATAAATCCTTTAATACTAAATGACAAGTGCAGTAACAAACACTGTCACTGTACTTCTTATATATGTGACTGACATGTTTCTATCTATCTAATCTATGTGTGATGCTCTATTCTTTCTATTATAAATTGTCGGGTACCGGTGCTGAATTGCCGGCCAGCTTTTTTAAAGAGACGGTGCATGAAAACACTATTTTTTTTTTAATAAATCCTTTAACACTAAATGACAAGTACAGTAACCAACACTGTCACTGTACTTCTTATATATGTGACTGACATGCTTCTATCTATCTAATCTATGTGTGATACTCTATTCTTTCTGTTCTAAATTGTCGGGTACCGGTGTATGTTGCTGCTGAATTGCCGGCTTTTCATGTTTCACTGTGAGCACTGTTCCCATCGATTTGGGCAACCACTGTAATGCCACAACCACCATGGCTGTGGCATTACAGTGAGTGGCAGACAATCCCTGCATGAATGGTGCTCTAAATAGCGCCAGACATGCAGGACACGCTTTTGGTGCACAAACAGTTATCGAACATAACCTCGAACAGCCGAATTTTTTGCAAATCGTTCGCGTTCGTCGAACGACTCGAACACCTCCCAAAACAGCTCGAATTTGAGATTGGCGAACAGTTCGAGTCGAACACCGCTCATCTCTAGCTAAAGCGCAACGCAGATCACATCTACTAATTAGGATACCTTATATCAGGCTCATACACAGCCCTTTGCGTCCCATTACTACTAACTTACTTGCATCACAGACAGCCTGTTTACTGACGAAGGTCTGTTTGACCGAAACGTTTTTTGTAAATGAATGGACTGTATTAAAATTTCACTTCTTTAATCAAAACCTGAGTGCTAAGGTTATTCAGATATGCTATTGGGTTCGGCCCTTACTCGTGCACCACCATCCAGCAGTGCAGCGATTTGATTCTTACAATGGGAATACTAGACAGCACATAAAAGGTGATCTTCTCCATGTATAACGCTCCTCTCTGGAGCTTAAGTTGTTGCTTCGTGATTTAACTGTTTCTGAAGGATCGTCCTTCACCTGACAACACCCTCTCCAGATTCTGAATCTGACACCAACTCCTTACGGCTTGCAGACCGAACTTTCCAGCCGATCTAAAGCTACCACTTGCCACAGATACAGTCACAGTCATCTGTGGAGAGGTAATACTCCCGCCAAGAGCAGTCTCTCCCACTGGCCCAAAGTTTTGGAGCTTTTTAAGTTTCACTGAACAAAGACCTTCTGGATGCTCCACACAACCGCAGCATTACCGCAATCCCATCTCACAACTGAGTTCTGACTTCTGCTTCACCTGCCAAACACGGCTGACCTTCACGAATTCTGCGTCGGTAGCTGACTGTACAGGCTGGTGAACAGGTGGTCTTTAAAAGGACAGGTGACGGCTTCCTCGTATGTGTCACCTGTCTTGTCTGCTCCAGGAAGCTGGGAAGGGAATTTCCTGCAGAAGATTCTTGGTTTGGCTCATCAAAGCCCCTACTGAAGGCCACCAGGAAGGCCTGCAGGTCCAAAGTGATAGCAGGCCCCCTTGTCCAATAGGGGGTCAAGCCATGCCAGAGCATCTCCTGCTAGGTAGGACATTAGGAATCCCACCTTGACCCGATCAGAGGAAAATTGCTAGCTGAAAATTTCATAATGCTGCATGCACTGCTCCAGGAGCCCACTGCACTGCTTTGAATCCCCATAGTACCAAGGCGGATCAGACAGGTCTGGTTCCGTTACGGGAGCACAAGTTTCATATTGTCCAGACGTCAGGGCTTCCAATTGGGCATCTATTCGCATTGGTTGGTATAAAAAATTTCCCTAGCTCTCTCACTGGTAGATCAGCTGGCTGCTGGCCTGTGTGAACTGAACCTACAACTTTTCCCCAGCATGTCATGTGTAATCACCATTGTGAAGGGAGTGGTTTTGTGTGAATGGAATAGAGATCGGGTGGGAAGTCATTCACCCTACCTCCCCTCAGGGTGGCTGAGCTCGGTTTAATGCTCAGTCACTATTTTTTTTTCTGTTGTTGGGTGTTTGGAGAGGCAAGGTCTCCAGACTGGAAAGCCATAGCTCAGGAGGAGCTGAAGGCTGTGCTATAACCTGTGTGGGCGAACTCCACATTCCTATGGACTGTGCTATTGTTTACCTTTTGTTTTGCCATTATGCCAGGAAGGCCGTGTTTATTTTGTTGAATCTGCAGAGCTTTGCCATACAATAAACCTGCAGAGGAAACTGTGTCCTGAGTCTACTTCTGAAAACAGCAGAGTGAGTCATCTTACCACAGTTGGTGCGAGAGTGCGTGTAAGATTCCAGGAACACGTGTACCAGCCACAGAGACCAGTGAGTGTCCTGGGTAAAGGCTGCCAGCCAGCCAGAGATGTTCGGCGGCATGGAGGAGCTCCTTAAGTACTTGCTCCAAAGTCAGCAGCAGCAACACCAGCAACATTTGCAGAGCCTACAACAGCAGCACCGTGAGCAGCATCAAATGCAGCAGTAAACGATTAAACTACTGATACAACAGCTCCAACAACAACAACGGCAGAGAGATCTCCTGGCAGGGGTAATTCGCACCAGAGAAATCGCCCCTCCCCCAACTGCAGGTGATGTCTCCTGCGTCCGGAAGGCGGTAAGGCGAGCGATGCAAAAGATGACCCCAGGGGACGTTGTTAAAGCATTTCTGTTTTCGAAAGGGTAGCAGAGCGGGAAAAGCTGCCACCGGAGCAGTGGGTGGAGGTGCTGGCCCTCTATTTAACAAATGAACCCCAAAAGGCCTACTATGACCTGGCCCTACAGGATGCACAGGAGTATGCCAAGTTAAAAACAGAGATATTGGTACACTCAGGAGTGACTATGTCGGTCAGAGCGCAAAGGGTCCACCACTGGGCGTATACTGGTGACAAACCTCCCCGCTCACAGATGTTTAACTTGCTATATCTAGTCCAGAAGTGGCTGCAGCTAGAGTCTTCTTCTGACCAGATGGTTGAGCGCGTGGTGATGGAAAGGTTCATCTATTCCCTACACAGGCCGGTGCAGACCTGGGTTGCCAAGGGTGACCCTCAGAACACACACGACCTTGTGGGCCTGGTAGAGAGGTAACAAGTGGTTGAAAAATCCCTGGGGAAGCGGACTGAGTCGCACGAACAAAAGCCAGGTCTCTAGGAAAATACCCCCACCGAAATCTGAAGTGGATGAGTTCCCATTGTGTGTCCTTGTCAGCGACGAGGACGAGACTGTGACCGAGGAGGCCGACCTCCCTGAGTAAGAGGTGCCCAGGGAGAACTTTGGGTCAGCTCAAGTTCGAGACTTGACCTTGAAGGGGGCGTGGGAAAATGTTACTGTTTGTAATAGGGTTGCTGGGCAGACACCAGGTACCCACACTTTGCAGTGCAGAGGGAGCTATTATACTGGGTGGCCAAACTAAGAGGTAAAGAGATAGTGGAACAGCCGTTAGTTCCAGGGCCATACCGACGGAGGGTATAAGATATGGCCCACTCACATGTTCTGGGGGGGACACCTGGGGGTTGAAAAAACCCAGGAGAGAATAATGAGGAGGTTCTATAGGCCAGGATGTTACCAGGAGATCCTAAACTATTGTAGGTCCTGACCCACCTGCCAGATAAACGCTCCCTCCTTCCACTTCCATAGTCCCTTAGTTCCTCTACCTGTGATAGAGGTTCCATTTGAGAGGATTGCCATGGACCTCATGGGTCCCTTAGTTAATTTGGCCTGGGGCCACCAACACATCCTGGTGGTCATGGACTATGCGACCCAGTACCCTGAAGCGGTACCCTTAAGGAACTCATCCAGTAAGAGTATAGCCCGGAAGCAGGTCCAAATTTTTGCTCGGACAGATCTGCCAAAAGAGGTTTTGACAGACCAGGGAACTCCCTTCATGATCAAAGTGATGAAGGAGCTATGTAGAGTCCTTCAGATTGCCCAGATACAGACCTCAGTTTACCATCCACAGATGGACGGCTTGGTGGAAAGCTTTAACCCCTTTAAAGTCCAAGTACGCATCTGCGCCCTGGGCTTTAAGAGCCTGATATGTATTAATACGTCATTGCGATCGCGCCCGCATACACGCTGATAGGGCGCGATAGCCGCCGGGTGTCAGCTGATTGTCACTGCTGACACCCGGTGCTATGTGCAGGGAGCGGTCCCGCACCGCTCGCTACTTGAGTTTGCATCGGGTGCTCGGGTATGCATTGAGTATCGTGGGTGCTCGAGTCTGCCTCCAATAATTTATACCTGATAGGAGCCCATACATTCTCCTGCGTCCAATAATATATATCTGACAGGAGCCCATACATTCTCCTGCCTCCAATAATATATACCTGACAGGAGCCCATAGATTCTGCTGGCTCCAATAATATATACCTGACAGGAGCCCATCGATTCTGCTGCCTCCAATAATATATACCTGACAGGAGCCCATACATTCTCCTGCCTCCAATAATACATACCTGACAGGAGCCCATGGATTCTGCTGCCGCTGCCTGGGGCGGCGCCGGGTCCGTCCTCCACAGCGCGCACAGGAAGCAGTCCAAGGGCGATGACGTCATTGCCCTGAGACTGACTTCCTGCGCACGCGCCGGCAGTGTCGCGCTGTGCAGAGGAGGCAGAGCAGGGAGATCGCTCTCCCTGCTTTGCCGCTGCAGAGGGCCCATCACTAATCATATCGGCAGTGCTGCCGATATGATTAGCGAACCGGGGGGGCCCTCTGTTCTCTGTACAGGGCCCGGGGGGGTAGGGGGCGGGGCTTGGGGGCATGGCCAACGGGACCCGGGGCCAACGGGGGTTTTCTTGATCCTCCGGTGGGCCAGTCCGCCCCTGGCCTCAGTAACAAAATGTTCCCATTAGAAAGGAGCAATTTTGCCATACAGTTTTAGGCTGTGCAGGGAGTACAACGGCTGCCTAAATTTGGGAAAATACCCAATACAAATTTAAAGACACTTAGAGAAGGGCCTCGGTAACAACATGTTCCCGTTAGAAAGGAGCGGTTCTGCTATACAGTTATAGGGTATGCAATGAGTACAATAGCGGCCTAAATTTGGGAAAAACCCCAATACCAATTTAAAGACACATAGAGGTGGGCCTCAGGAATTACATGTTTCCGTTGGAAAGGAGTGGTTCTACCATATAGTTTTAGGCTATGCAGGGAGTACAACGGCTTTCTAAATTTGGGAAAAACCCCAATACCAATGTAAAAACACATAGAGGTGAGCCTCAGTAATGACATGTTCCCATTAGAAAGGAGTCATTCTACTATACAGTTATAGGGTATGATGTATGTACAATGGCTGCCTAAATTTTGAAAAACCCCAATACCAATTTAAAGACACATAGAGGTGGGCCTCAGTAACGACATGTTCCTGTTATGTTCTGCAACTTAAAACTAAGGAATAGGAGGGAAAAGCTGTCCCTGCACTGAGACTCAGCTTTACCCTACGCTGGGGTGGGTGCCTTATTCCTTATGAATAGCCCCACCGAAACTCCTGCACTGAACTCAAACGAAAACCTGTAGGAAAGGGAAAGGGGTTCCTAAAAGATCTAAGGACTGGGAGCAAAAGCAAAAGTTAGTTGCAGAAACGAAAATTAAAGGAAACAAAACTGGTGGAACAAGAAGTCCCAGTATAAACAATAGTCCAAAGCAAGAAGAACTAAACCAGGCTACTTAGCCAGAGCACGAGCGTTACAACACTGATATCCAGCAGCGAATGGGGGCCAGGTGCTGGGTAATAAAGAGTGCAGAGATCACATGACCAAGAAACCCAGCAGCAGAGGAAAAGACTAGAAGCTAGCAAATCACAACAAGATGGCTGATAGTAAAACAACAGAGATTCTCACAGTACCTCCCCTTTTATGAGGATCGTCCGGATCCTCTTGGCCGAGCCTTACCAGGAAATCTCCTGTGAAATGCCTTAATTAGCCTTGAGGCCGAGACGTCCTCCACCTTCACCCAGGAATTATCCTCGGGGCCGAAACCTCTCCAGGACACAAGATACTGTAATCTTCCTCTATGCCACCAGGAATCCAAAATGCGAGAAATCTCAAATTCACCGTCCTCATCAACAGGAGGAACAGTAGGCTCCGCCTGCTTATCAGGCGTGTGCGCCTTCTTAAGTAATGACACATGAAACACAGAATTAATCCTCCAGGACGAGGGAATGCCCAACATCCCAGCTGCCGAGTTGACAATCTGAACCACTTTGAAAGGACCCACAAATTTAAGCCCCAGTGTTTTAGAAGGAATTATCAAACGAAGATTCCTAGAGGACAACCAAACCATATCTCCAACAGCAAACAAGGACTCCTTTCTTTTTTTGTCAAAATACCTTTTTGGTCTCCTGTTAGCCTCTTTAAGGTTCAGGCGTACACTGGTCCAAACCCTCTTCAAATCACCAGAAAAATTGTCCTCCTCGAGTACAGAAGCCCCAACTTTGGAAAATGGACCAAAAGATGGATACCTGCCAGTACAACAAAAAAAAGGAGAACAACCAGCCGAGGAAGAAGTATGATTATTAAGGGCAAACTCAGCAAGTTGTATAAATTCTGACCACATTTCCTGATTGTCTGCCACAAAACATCTCAAAAACTGCTCGACATCCTGGTTCTTCCTTTCAGTCTGTCCATTGGGCTCTGGATGATACCCCGACGAGAATGACAAATTAATTTTCAATCTGTCACAAAAAGCATGCCAAAAACGAGCTACAAACTGTGGTCCTCTATCGGAAACAATGTCCGTGGGAGCACCATGGAACCTGACAATCTCCTTCACAAAAGCCTTAACAAGAGTCTTGGCACAAGGTAACTTGTTGAACAGAACCAGATGACACATTTTACTAAACCGGTCCACAACAGCCCAGATGACAGAAAAATCCTCTGATAAAGGCAGATCGATGATAAAAATCCATGGCAAGGTGCATCCATGGCGAACTAGGAACTTCCAAGGGGCATAGCTACCCCGCAGCCGGAGAGTGAGAGGCCTTCGACCTAGCGTACACAGAACACTGACGCACCCACTTGATGACTTCCCTTTGCCACCCTGGCCACCAGAAACTCCGACCAATAGACTTCCTAGTTTCCGAAAGCCCTGGGTGACCCGCCAACCGAGACTCATGACATTCAACAAACTACGCTCTCCTCAATGCTCTAGGCACAAACAATTTACCACATGGAGTGTTAGTTGGTGCCGCACTCTGAGCTCCTAGGATGCTATTCTCCAACTCAGAATTCAATTCGGCCACCACCACCCATCTCTGCAAAATACACTCCTCCCTCTCAGGATTCACCATTGGAAAGAAACAACAAGACAAAGCGTCAGTCTTAACATTCTTTGTCCCTGGGAAAAAGGTTACGGAAAAATTAAACTGGGCAAAAAACAGTGCCCACCTAGCCTGACGGGCATTCAAATGTTTAGCTGCGTCCAGATAAATCAAATTCTTATGATCAGTGAAAACCTGTATAGGATGTTGAGCCCCCTCCAAAAAATGTTGCCAATGCTCAAAAGTGAGTTTAATAGCCAACAACTCACGATTCCCAGCATCATAGTTGAGCTCTGTCTCAGAAAATAGTTTTGAAAAGAAAGCACAGAGATGCACCCCATCCTCACCCTCCTGGGACAGAACTGCCCCTACGCCTATAGATGAGGCATCTACCTCAACCAAAAATGGCTTGGTCTCATCTGTCTGGATAAGAACAGGAGCAGAGATGAACCTCTCTTTGAGATACTCAAAAGCTTCAATAGCCTCAGTGGACCATTGGACTGTATTAGCACTAGTGTTGAGAGAGCATGCTCGACACTGCTCGGTACTCGCCCAAGCATCTCACTACTCGGGATGTTCGGCGAGCACCGAGCATTTCCGGGTTACTCGGGCGGGAGCTCGGGTCTCTGCCCTGCATGTTTGGCGCTCTTTACAGAGCCAATGAACATGCACGGATTGCCAGCCAGTCAATGTAATGCCGCAGCCATGTTGGTTGTGGGCATTACAGTGATTGGCTGGCCACACAGCGTCACCTCGAATATTTAAAACCGGGCGCCGCCATCTTGGACACAGTCGCCCGGGATCAGACAGTGTAGGGTCAGTGCTGCTGAGTTAGGGAGAGATATATAGTGCGAAAAAGGTAGTGTAGGGTCTCTAAAGCCTGCCAAATCAAACATTCAGTCCTTCTCAGGACTAATGTCCATCCCAGATATCAGGCAGGCAGGCAGGCTGCATAGGAGACGCAGTGGTTATACCAACAAACACTGCATTACAGTCCTGTGTGCTACCGCCGCTCAATTTGCTAGACTTAGCCCCAGGTCTCAGGGGCCAGGAAAAATCCTTTTTTTTCATCTAAATCCTCTTTTTTTTTTTTTTTCCCTCAGTCAGACTGTACAAATACGCGTCTTTTTAACCTTTTGGTATTCCCCCCCCCAAAAAAAAAAATTGAGTGTGTCTGTGAGTGTTCAGACACAAATATATCTGTTTAAAAGAGTCTGGTGTAGGCCAGAAAACTAGAACTGTGGTTTTGCCGTTCCACGGTTCAAATCTCTGTATTATCCACTTTTTTGCCTTTTTTGCATAAAAAAATACATTTTGAGTGTCTTCCTGACTGTTCAGACACAAATATATCTGTTTAAAAGAGTCGGGTGTTGGCCAGATAACTAGAACTGTGGTTTTGCAGTTCCACGGTTCAAATCTCTGCATTATCCACTTTTTTGCATAAAAAAAAACATTTTCAGTGTCTCGCTGACTGGTCAGACACAAATATATGTGTTTAAAAGAGTCTGGTGTAGGCCAGATAACTAGAACTGTGGTTTTCCTCTCCCACGGTTCAAATCTGGGTGTAATCCACCATTTTGCATTAAAAAAAATATTTTGAGTGTCTCGCTGACTGTTCAGACACAAATATATCTGTTTAAAAGAGTCTGGTGTAGGCCAGATAACTAGAACTTTGGTTTTGCAGTTCCACGGTTCAAATCTACTTTTTATTATCCTTTTCCCATTGATAGTGCAAGTGTAAGCTATTTTACTTCATTTACAATGGGCAAGGCACGTGGCAAGGGACGTGGAACTGTACGTTCTGGTGATGGTGCATTCAGAGGACCGGGCAGTGGCCAAGGTGAAAATGTGCCACAACCAGCAGACACATGTTCTCGCTCCCAGTTCTTGACCGAATTACTAGGGAAGCACACAACAGCACCACTATTGTGAACTGATCAGTGTGGACAGGTTATTAGTTTGATAGCAGATAATACTTCCAGTCACCTGGGCACAACCACCTCTGGTCTGTCTTCCAGACGGTCAAGTGTTAGTAGCCGTGAGTCTCGACTGCATACTCCTCCTCACCCTGATGCTCCTTCCTCCCACCATGCCGAGTGTCGTCAGACAGCAACTGATCCCACAGTTGGACACTCTGAAGAGCTGTTCACTGGTCCATTTCCATATTTGTGCCCCTCGCCTGCTCCATTTGAAGTGGTGGAAGAGGAGATCCCATGTGGCGAAGGCCAAATATTTGAACAGCCACGGCCACAGGAAGGTGACGCTGACAATTTGTCACAAGAGGTGGACAATGATGAGACACAATTGCCACGAAGTGAGGAGGAGGACCGTGGTGCAGAAGTGGAAGAGGAGGAGGTGGTGGATGATCTAGTAACTGACCCAATGTGGCAGGAGGACACGCAGAGCGAGGCCAGAAGCACACAGGGTGAGGGAGGCAGAGTACCCCAACAGGCAGGAATAAGCAGTGTGGTGGCCGCAGACAGAAGCCGGGCAACCGTTCCCCGTAACACCAACACGAGGGACGTTGCCAGTACAACTGGTAGGTCTTCCAGAGTCTGGAATTTTTTTAAAGACTCTGCTGATAACCCCAAAAGGCCATTTGTACCACCTGCCAGGCCAGCATCAGCAGGAGTGACAAAACTACCAGCCTGACCACCACCAGCATGATAAGGCACATGTCAGCAAAGCACCCGACTTTGTGGGGCAAACCCCAGGGTCCACGATCAGTGTCAGTGGGTGTCACCACTGCTTCTTCCGCTGTTGTGCGTGTAAGAGAACCCCCTGTTGTGCGTGCAAGGCAATCCCCTGTCCATACTGCATGCAAAGATGACCCCTCCTCTCAGTCTTCACTTGTTATGGCAGTTTCTCAGGAAACAGCATCAACGTCCACGTCCACGACCCACTGCAGCATTCAATTGTCCATATCCCAGACCTTTTAACGAAAGCGCAAATTCGCAGCCAATGCCCCATAGGCCACAGTCCTAAATTCACACATTTCACGACTGCTTGCGTTGGAAATGCTGCCTTTTATGCTGGTGGAGACGGAATCCTTCCGCAACCTTATGGCGGTGGCCGTCCCTCGGTACTTGGTCCCCAGCCGACACTATTTTGCCCAGTGTGCCATCCCCGCACTACACAAGAAAACATCTGCCGTGCCCTCAAAAACGCAGTTAATGGGAGAGTCCACCTGACAACGGACAAATGGACAAGTGCTTGTGGCCAGGGACGGTACATCTCCCTGATGGCACACTGGGTAACTCTTTTAGAGTAGAACTTTCACTCTCTTATTCCTGAGGTGGAGAGGTCTACAAAAATGGGGCAGTACCAGAAGGCCATTGCTGCTGAACTGTTAAAAAAATTCCCATCGGAACACGCTAGTGGCAGAGGTTACAGTTCGTTGCCAAACCAAGGCGTACAGGCGAGAGAGATACAACTCCTAACTAACAGAGGCAGGGGAACACTGTCAACATTCTGGGACAGTTTTCTGAGACCCGCCCAGCTGACAGGCCTTGAGGCGTGGGGTACTCTCACAAGGAGTGGAAAGTTTCAAAAGATGGTGAGGGAGTACCTTGCTGACCGTACCAGCGTCCTCCGTGATTCCTCTGTGCCTTTTAATTATTGGGTATCCAAGCTGGACACTTGGAATGAACTCGCTCTATTTGCTTTGGAGGTTCTGGCCTGCCCTGCCGCTTGCGTGTTATCAGAGCGTGTTTTTAGTGCTGCTGGGGGAATTAAAACTGATAAGCGCACTCGCCTGTCAACTGACAATGCTGACAAGCTGACCCTTATCAAAATAAACAAGGGCGGGATTGGGCCAGACTTCTCATCACCACAAAATGACAGCAGAGTAACGAAGTCAAATCCACTGTGTTATTTCGGGAGGTGTATTCCCATGCACCGCTTCACACCCACACATGAGTATACGCTTCCTCATTTCGGCTGTTTTTTGCTCTTCTCCTTATCCTCAGCTTCCACCACCACTATACCACCAGGGTGACCGTGGTCCGTTTTGCCAGCATTGCAAGTTACTCCATCCTAATTTTTGGCAGCTTTTGCTTGGAAGGCATAGGCAAAGACGATGGGAGACCCACTCCCCAATAAAGGGAATAATGTTTTTAATATGCTGTACTTCATGGCTCTTGTAAGGGGCATTAAGACCGTCTTGTTAAGATACTGTGACCTCCACGTCTCTTCCAAGGGGCATTAAAACTGTCTTGTTAAACCACTCTGACCTCCACGTCTCTTCCAAGGGGCATTAAAACCATCGTGTTAAGCTACTGTGACCTCCACATCTCTTCCAAGGGGCATTAAAACAGTCTTGTTAATCTACTGTGACCTCCACGTCTCTTCCAAGGGGCATTAAAACCGTCTTGTTAAACAACTCTGAACTCCACGTCTCTCCCAAGGGGCAATAAAACCGTCTTGTTAAGCTACTGTGACCTCCATGTCTCTTCCAAGGGGCATTAAAACCATCTTGTTAAACCTCTCTGAACTCCACGTCTCTTCCAAGGGGCATTAAAACCATCTTGTTAAGTTACTGTGACCTCCATGTCTCTTCCAAGGGGCATTAAAACCATTTGGTTAAGCTACTGTGACCTCCACATCTCTTCCAAGGGGCATTAAAACAGTCTTGTTAATCTACTGTGACCTCCACATCTCTTCCAAGGGGCATTAAAACCGTCTTGTTAAACTACTCTGAACTCCACGTCTCTCCCAAGGGGCATTAAAACCGTCTTGTTAAGCTACTGTGACCTCCATGTCTCTTCCAAGGGGCATTAAAACCATCTTGTTAAACCTCTCTGAACTCCACGTCTCTTCCAAGGGGTATTAAAACCATCTTGTTAAGTTACTGAGACCTCCATGTCTCTCCCAAGGGGCATTAAAACCGTCTTGTTAAGCTACTGTGACCTCCAAGTCTCTTCCAAGGGGCATTAAAACCATCTTGTTAAACCTCTCTGAACTCCACGTCTCTTCCAAGGGGCATTAAAACCATCTTGTTAAGTTACTGAAACCTCCATGTCTCTTCCAAGGGGCATTAAAACCGTCTTGTTAAACCACTCTGAACACCACGTCTCTTCCAGGGGCATTTAAGCCATCTTGTTAAGCTACTGTAACCTCCACATCTTTTCCAAGAGGCATTAAAACCATCTTGTTAAACCACTCTGAACTCCACAGCTCTTCCAAGGGGCATGAATTGTTGTTTTTAATTACCTCTAACCTCCACGACTCTTCCAACGGGCATTGCATTTCCTCCTAATTTTAGTCAGCTTTTGCTTTTCAATGCCTAGGCGAACACTAAGGGAGACCCACTCCCCACTAATGGGTAGAAGGTTTTTAGTACGCTGTAATCCACGTCTGTTTCAAGGGTCATTGCAGTTCCTCATAATTTTTGGAAAGCCTTCCATTCACTGCTTAGGCCAACAGTGTACAGGAGACCCAGTTGCTATAAATGGAAATATCAGTTTAGTTAAGGCACTCTGACCTCCATGTCACTTCCAAGGGGCATTGGAGTGCCTCAAAATTTTTGGTAGGCATTGCACTCACTGTATGCCCTATAACTGTGTAGCCGAACTGCTCCTTTTGGTACAGAAACATATCCTACAAGACATGTGTGGTTGACTGGCCTGATATTGATGTGAATGGTCCTTGTTCCTCCTGATCTTTCTCCTTTGCCACCACCTCATCCATCATTCATCACCTGAAGCTTTGTTTTAACGGGAGTCATAGAACTGGGATAGAAGCAGGAAAATATACAGCAATCCTCGGAGGAGGTAGGATATGCGCCAAAACGCTGACTACCTCAGGCCAAGTCACTACTACATACATGTGCTTGCATTCCAAGGAACAGAAAGCTAAGGAGGTGGATGGCCTCATGATCATGAATAATTTACTCGTTGTGTAGGAGGCCATCCACTGCTGCTGTCTACCTTCTGAACTTTGTGTTGAAGCCTGATTGACCCAGGACCCGCAATCCTCTATGTCTGGAGGACGTGTTGCATCCCAGTGTCCAACTGTGTCCCGGCTTCACAATATTAACCCAGTGTGAAGGAGTAAGTGAGATGGACCATCCCTGGCCACATTCACTTGTCCACGTGTTTGTGGTTAGGCTGTCCTTCCCACTAAATGCACTGGGGAGTGCAAGGGTAATGTATTGGTATGCGTGCTTGTGTATGAGGCGCACCGGGACAAATAGGGGCGGCTGGGGATCGTTTATGGCCACCCGGCCGTGGGGCGGCTCGGGACCGAGTATGGATACCAGGCCGCCAATGCAGCCATGACGTGGTGGCCAGATTCCCCCTCCACATGCCTAAAAGGCCCAATTTCAAGTGCAAGCAAGCAGTATGGTATTGCAGCCTGGGGGTGGGTGGGTGGCAGGGTGCATACTTGCGTTTGCATTGCAATGAATGGGGGAGGTACAATTGAACACTGCCCTGGGACAAGGACTTGCACGGGGATAGTTGCAAGTCTGCATCTTCTGATGCGGCAAGGATCACTTCTGATGGGCACACTTTTAGGCAGTAACCTGGGTGTCAGAGATGCTTCCAGGGGTCTTCCCCATGCTGTTCCCATGTCTATTCAGCACTGTATGCTTGTGTCACACAGCACATGGCCAGATAAGGTTGTAAAGTGCTAAAATGACATTTCCTGGTGAATGCATTTGTCACGGTTGAATGCAATACAAAAGTGCAAAAACACATAAAAAATGCTACTTGTGAACATAGCCCAAGGTGTGGAGGAGTATTTTTGTTTTTGGTTATTTATTTTACCTCATACACAAGTCTTTACCCTGGAAAGGATGTTCCTTAACATATTTCACAGGAAAGCAGTTTCAGTTTCGTTTTTGAATGTTTTATTGTGAGCCCGTAAGAGTGGCTTAATACCTCTGACCACGTTGTTGACAGCAGTGACCTGGGGGTCAGAAATGCTTCCTGGGGCGATCCCCATGCTGTCCTCATGTCATTTTTAGCAATGTCACTATCGTTTTGGGCACTTTTTACTCTTTCTACGGACTGCCGGGGGTGCCGCCGCAAAAATGCTCGGGTCTCCCATAGACTAACATTGGGCCCGTTGCTCGGGTCGAGCAGCCTAGTATCACAGTGAGCTCGGCCTGAGATTCGAGCACCCGAGCATTTTAGTGCTCGCTCAACACTAATTAGCACCCTTCTTGGTGTAATCAGTAATGGGTTTAGCAATGACAGGGAAATTCTTTATGAATTTCCTTTAATAATTGGCAAACCCCAAAAACCTCTGTACGGACTTCAAACCCTCAGGCCTCGGCCACTCCAGCACAGCCTGAACTTTCACTGGGTCCATCTCAAAACCATCACAAGAGACAAAGTAACCCAAAAAACTAATTTTCTGGACAGCAAACTGACACTTCTCCAATTTAACAAAGAGTGCGTTATTGCTCAGTATCTGAAGAACTTTGCGGACTCTCTGCCAATGAGACTCAAAATCCTATGAATAAATCAAAATGTCATCCAGATAAACAATAACACTCCTACCGAACAAGGGTCTCAGAATGTCATTGATGAAATTTTGAAAAAATGCAGAGGCGTTAGTAAGCTCAAAAGGCATCACCAAACACTCAAAATGTCATTCTGGGGTGTTAAAAGCTGTCTTCCATTCATCTCCGTCCTTCACCCACAGCAAATTATATGCCCCACGAAGGTCAATCTTAGCTCCGTTCAATTATTTAAACAAATCCGGAATAAGTGTTAATGAGTAAGGATTGTGCACAGTGATCTTATTAATCTCCCCGAAAATCCAGACATGGCTTAAAATCCTTGACAAAAAAGAACCCAACCGCCACAGGAGGAGACTTAGAGGGTCTTATGTGACCTGCAGCTAAACTAGTCTGAAGGTACTCCTTCAAGCCTCCCTCTCGGGAATTTTCAGATTAAACAACCGGCTCTTAGGGAGCTTAGCATCAGGGATGAATTCAATAGCACAATAGTAATCTCTATGAGGTGGTAAAGCTTTCGACTCCACCTCTGAAAAAACCCTCCAAAAACCCTGAATGGGTTCAGTTAACTCCCCCTTCACAACAGCTGCAATGTGAATGTGTCACCCCAGGCCTGGATGCCACAAATATTAAAGGCTGTGTCTGAGAGCAGGAGGGAGGTTCTCTGGTCAGGGACAATTAGCATACAGCACCTCCTGTCCCAGGCCAGTAGGGGGAGCAGGCTGCCTCTATAAAGGCTGGAACTGAGGGCAAGGTTAGAGAGAACTGGACGACCTAGCTCAGGACTGAGACTGGTCCCAGAGAAGCAGGGACAGTTCAGCTGCAGCTGAGGAGTCTGTGAGGCAGAGGAGGATCTGCAAGCCAGGGACAGAGGCGACGAGAGCCGGTCCTGGCTGAGAGAATCACCACCGGACATTGGCGTCCGAGGCTGTCAGGGTTTCAATCCCTGCAGCAGATAACCAACCCGCAAGTGATTCCAGGTCCCTTGGCCTAAGAAGCCTGGAGGCTCCGCCACACAGAGGGACCAGTACAGCACGGAGAAGTAAAAGGTACCTAAGGCCCGAGTCGCAAGCCATACAGGCGAAGTACACGGCCAGCTCAGGGACGTGGGCTATCACACCACGAAAAGGGGGATAGTCAGCAAGGGCAGAGAGAGAACGGTAGGCCTTCACACTCACCCTGACCAGTGGGGCTCGCCCGAATGTTCTCAGACACCCAGGCCCATTCCTACCCAGTACTCCTGTTGGGTCATTAGAAATACCTGCAATAAAGACCCTGGACTGTTTGAAGCGGTCTCTGAACTCTGATTATTGCGGCCTGCACTATCACCCCCAGCATTCACATATGCTGCCCTGAGGCTGCACTCTTCCAGTGGGGAGTTATCATATCCCTGTGCTGCACCCCAACATCAGCCTCAGCGGTCTGCCTTGCAGCGGCGGTCATCCCTGACCGCAATCCACGGGTGGCGTAGTCGGACATTCATAACCCTACAAATAGACTGCCACAGCATTTGGTCTGACCACCCTGAGCCACGGGATCGGGTTTCCACTACTACCCCATCATTGCACTGAAGCCCGGTTCCGGGTGCCCCACGGCCCAGGGGTCGAGTCAGCTCTGGCGTAGTCGGCAGGATTGTGACCAACCCGCCACAAATGGGTATTTCGTACCTGAAAAAGACTTTGTACTTACCTGATTGAAGTTTCCCGCCATCTTCAGCTGTTTTCCCGCCATCTTCAGCCGTTTTCCCGCGAAAGGGCGCCATCTTCGGGACGCCGCGCGGGAAGAAGAGGGGCATGGACGTCCAAACCGCGCGAGACCTGAAGCCCCGCCCTACGCACCAACGCTGCGCAAGGTCCTGGAAGGAGAGAGAGCGACGCTGACTTCACCAGGACGCGACGCAAGGTTCTCGCCCTGGAGCAGCACCAGCGAAGCCGCGGCCTATGGAAGAGGATCAACGGAAGGTAGGCCATGGTTAACTAGGGGGGAGGAAGAGGACGGACGCGGAGGGACCTTCTTCCACCAGCGTGGCTGCAGCAGCGGTGATGCCGTTCTCCATGCCCTACATCCCCGGAGCAGCCTGGCTGCCCCAATACTCAGGGGAATCTCATACATTAACTGACTGTAAGGAAAGATTGCACAGTTTATTTAAAGTTTATCCCCTGACAGAAGAACAGAAAGTGAGCATTCGGACAGGGCAGCTAACCGGTGCAGCCCAGCGGGAAGTGAAATCATGGTCAGATGAGGAGAAAAGGACTGTAAAGGACATTCTGACCCGGCTGCGGAGTACCTTTGATACCCGTACCTCAGCAGAAATCAAAATGCGGTTCTATGGCTGTAAGCAGTGAGCCCAAGATAGTATCAGAGACTATGCCTTGAACCTGCAAGAAGCTCTGGGAGCAATCAAACAAGCTGACCCTGGCAGCGTGCAGGACTGTTGACTGACCAGTTCATAGAAGGTCTGCTTTCCAGCGCCCACAGAACCCAGCTGCGCCTCATGGCCCTACAGAACCCTGATTTGACTTTTGCGCAGTTCAAAGATAGGGCCATCCGGGTGCTCCGAGAACCCGCACCAAGTGGCGCTGTTGTTTTCCGGTGCCCTGCCATCACTCACCACCAGGAGGCGGCGCCCTACCCCGCAGACATTGTGGGGGCTGATGCGCAGGCCCTAAATCCATCCCAGCCTGCCAACCTGCACCATCAGGTCCAAGAACTAACCAAGAGTGTGGCTGCATTGACCAGGACCGTACAGTCGTTGCAGGTGGAACTGTCAAGACCAATCAAGTTGGCTTCCAGTCCGGAGGATGTCCAGTGGCGTCGACAGAGGAGGATCCCGTCGTTCAGAGGGAGGCCCGCCGACCGTTACACTGAGGATGGACAGCCGATTTGCCGCCGTTGCAGCCAGCCAGGACAGATAGCCAGGTACTGTACTTTAAATGGGTCCGACCTGGGGCAGAGGGCCAACCCCCAGGCATAAGGTCATCAGGCCCGTCTAATTGGCGCGATAAGTACGTGGGAGGACGCCCGGTCTTACCCGTAGTGCTGGACGGTATCCCCATGAGTGCATTGCTGGACACCGGGTCTCAAGTGACTACTATCCCCTACGTACTTTTCAAGCGGTACTGGAGTGACACTGATATAACACGTTATCCAGACGATGACTTAAGCATCATCACCAGCAATGGCCAACCCGTGCCGCAGGTGGGGTTCAGAGCGATGACTATCAAGATTGGTAAGGTTGAACTGCCGACACAGGGAGTGATCATTGTGGACATTGACCGTCGTGAAAGTCACCCTAAAATAACCTTGGGTACTAATGTGATTGAAAACTGTCTTTCAGAAGTAATTGTGATTTTGCAGCAGGTGGTCATGAATGCGAGCTCCAGCCAACAGAGGGTCCTCCAGAAGGAGATAAGAGCCCTGATGAGATGGCAATAGGTAGAACTGTCTGGTGGTGAGATCGGTAGCGTGAGGATGAGCGACCCGTTCCCCATTGCCATGCCTCCCAAAAGTGAAATGATGATCTGGTGTCGGACTGCAATCGGGTTAAGAGGGAGAGACTACCAAGCCATGGTAGAACCCGTGTACTCAGACAGCAGGCCCACCATTTTGACAGCCCGGGGGGTGGTTTATGTCCGCCATGGAAGGGTGCCCGTCCGGATCTTAAACATCGGGGAAAGGGAAGTACACTTGCCCCGGTACCCTACACTCGCCAAATTGTTTGCCGTCGAGCACAATGCTATCAGGGTCATGGAATCCTTGCCTCCATCTCCCCCGGTGGAGGGTAATGGCTCCCAGAAACACAAGGAGGACTGGTGCCAGAAACTCCATGTGGGTGCTGACTCCACTCCCCTGCACCAAAAACAAGGAGTCTACCGGGTGGTTCAGGAGTACGAGAGAATTTTTAGTAAGCACCCGCTAGACTTCGGCCGAGTAAAGGGAGTAGAACACCACATCTCCATGGGGAGAAACCCACCAATAAAAGAGAGACACCGACCTGTACCCCCTGCACATTATCAGAATGCAAAGGGCGTGCTGAGAGAAATGAAAGAAGCCGGGGTCATTAGAGACAGCTGTAGCCCCTGGGCAGCCCCCTTGGTTCTGGTAAAAAAGAAAGACGGTACCATGAGAATGTGCGTGGACTATAGACAAATCAATCGTATCACTCATAAAGACGCATACCCGTTACCTAGGATAGAGGAGTCTTTAGCCGCACTAAAATCAGCTAATTTCTTCTCTACTTTGGACCTTACTAGCGGGTACTGGCAGGTTCCTGTGGCAGAGGCTGACAAGGAGAAGACCGCCTTCACCACCCAAATGGGATTGAGCGAATTCAACTGTATGCCATTCGGGCTCTGCAACGCACTAGGGACCTTCCAGAGGCTGATGGAATGCTGTCTAGGGCACCGAAACTTCGAAACGGTCCTACTTTACCTGGACGACGTGATTGTCTTTTCGAAGACTTACGAGGACCATCTAAAGCACCTGGCCGAGGTGTTCGAAGCCCTGGCAGGCTATGGCCTGAAGGTGAAACCCTCAAAGTGTCACCTGTTGAAACCGAAGGTCCAGTACCTAGGACACGTGGTGAGTGCAGAGGGAGAAGCCCCCGACCCCGACAAGGTTACAGCCATCAATAGCTGGCCAAGCCCCTCTAACATCAAAGAAGTGAGGCAATTCCTCGGGTTGGTAGGCTACTACCGAAGGTTCATCCCCGGGTTCACAAAGATGGCAGCTCCAATGCAGGACCTCCTGATAGGTCAATCCAAGACCAGAAGCCAAAAGCCAATCTTCAAGTGGGACAAGCCGGAAGAGGAGTCCTTCCGCCTGTTGAAGATGGCCCTAACGGGGGATGAGATCCTGGCCTACCCCGATTATGGCCAGCCTTTTATCCTCCACACAGAAGCCAGCAATGTGGGGCTGGGAGCCGTACTGTCACACAACCAACAGGGCAGAGAAAGGGTGATCGCGTACGCCAGCCAGAAGCTGAGGCCCACTGAATGAAACCCGGAGAATTACAGCTCCTTCAAGCTAGAATTCTTGGCAGTGGTGTGGGCCATCACAGAACGGTTTAAGCATTACCTGGCTTCCGCAAAGTTCACCGTGTACACCGATAACAACCCGTTGACACATCTGGACAATGCTAGACTTGGTGCCCTAGAACAGCGGTGGATGGCCCGGCTATCAAATTATGACTTCACAATCAAATACAGGGCAGGCAGGACCAACGCCAAAGCAGATGCCCTATCAAGAATGCCTCACCTCCCCGAAGGAGAAGAAGACTCGGAAGAGCTGGAGGAAGTTGAGCTCCCTGCATTCCACCGGTATGGGGCCACTCAGTATTCTCACCAGGTAAGAGACAAAGACCTAACCACCGTCATGTTCAACCCCTTACCCCACCACGGCTGGGCTGAAATGCAAGATAGTGACCCCATAGTTCGCCTGGTGAAAGACCTGTTAACACAGGCAGACGCTATCCCTGGCCCGGGCGCTCCAGAGGAAGCCAAACTGTTATGGAAGGAAAAAACAGGCTATTCCTCTACGAACGTAAGCTGTGCTGAAGTCTTGTCAACCACCGGACGCACGAGCTGACCTGGCAGGTAGTGGTCCCAAGACGAGATGCAGCAATGGTCTTGGAGGCCTACCATGACACAGCGGGACACTTCGGGTGGAAGAAACTGGAGTTCCTACTGAGAGAGCGGTTCTACTGGATCAGTATGAGAGGGGCCATAGAGAAGTGGAGCAGGGACTGCGGCCCATGCCACCTCATAAGGAAGGACCGTACCAGCCAGAAGACACCCTTGAGGCCCATCGTCACCAGGCAGCCTCTTGAGTTGGTAGCTCTGGACCATGTGAAGTTGGCTCCAAGCCGGTCCGGCTACATCTATGCCCTCACGATTGTGGACCATTACTCCCGGTTCCTGGTGATGGTTCCTGTTAAAGACCTGACTGCCCAAACAGCGGCCAGAGCCTTCCAGCAACACTTCTGCCGTCCACACGGGTATCCGGAACAGGTCTTGACAGATCAAGGTCCAGTGTTTGAGGCTGAAGTATTCCAGGAGTTCTGCAACCTCTATGGCTGTAGGAAGATTCGGACAACACCTTACCACCCGCAAACCAACGGGCTGTGTGAGAAAATGAACAATATCGTCATTGATCTCCTCAAAACATTGCCCCTGGAATAACGCAGCCTGTGGCCGGAGAAGCTGCCAGACCTGATTGACTTGTACAACCATATCCTGGTGGATGCTACAAATTGCACCCCGGCTTACCTGATGCGGGCAAGACCAGGTAAGCTGCCGATAGACCTGGAGATGGGAGTCCTGACACCCGAGGACACCTCCCCTGACGCGGACTGGGATCCGGAGTGGCGGCTACAGTACAAGAAGGTACAGGAGAGTGTGGAGAGGAGTCTGGCTCAAGCGAGAGAAAAGCAGGAGAGGCTCTTCAACCAACACGCCCCTGCTGGTCCCCTGGAACCTGGTAAGCAGGTCCTGAATCGGAAGAGAAGGCTTCACAAGCTGGATGACCAGTGGGAGAGATACCCGTACACAGTACTGCAGTCCGACCATAACAACCCGAAGGTATGTGTGATTACCAAGGATGGAGGAGAAACCACTAGCACCGTCTCCAGAGACCACCTAAAATGGTGCCTCGAGCAACTACAGAGTCCAAGTGAAGATGAAGATGACCTTGAACCCACAGAGGACAAGGAAGAAATGGTCAGCACCGTTCTCGGAGAGTTCCCCCGGTCTCGGACTCGGATAAATGACGCGATAGTGGTACCCGTCCTACACTTCCTTCAACCTACCCAGCAGTAGCCTACAGAAGAGCAGGAAGAACAAGAAGAACAAGCAGCCCCAGAGGCAGAAGAACCCTTGCCAGCAGCCCAGGAGAGTCAACCCTCTGCTGACAGTGAGCCTGCCATGCCTGCTCTAAGCCAAAGAACCCGTAGACAGCTGCCTGCCCTGCCTGTAAACCCAGCTAGTAGCAATACCCTAAATACTAGTGGGGAAAGCCAGGTTAGACCACCACCAGACACTGGGTTACGGAGGTCAACCCGGAGCACTAGGGGTCAAATACCAGCTCGCTGGAAGATCTAAAATGCACAGTGTATATATTTAATGTTTTATGTTTGTACCCTGGTTATTAATACTGTTTTCCCAGTTTTTCTAGATATATGGACTAACAGGTTATGAACATTGAGTAACCGGGACTTCCTTGTGAATATGTTCGGAGCCTAACCAAAGGAATGAATAAAGACTGTCAAGGACTCGGGGCAAGGATAGACCCCCACCTGGTTAAGGCTCCCATTGTGTTGGTGAAATGGACACCCGGTCACGGATCATACTGTGACCCTCTCCTTTTGTTGGTGATATGGACACCCGGTCACAGACCACACTGTGACCTAAAGAACTCAATATGTGATGTTGTTCGTTATTTCCTTCCCTGTTGTGTTTATGGTCATGTATTTATATCCTGTATTTGTGTTTCCTGTTTAGTCCCGGAGTACTAAATTTTACTAGGGGGGAATGTGTCACCCCAGGCCTGGATGCCACAAATATTAAAGGCTGTGTCTGAGAGCAGGAGGGAGGTTCCCTGGTCAGGGACAATTAGCATACAGCACCTCCTGTCCCAGGCCAGTAGGGGGAGCAGGCTGCCCCTATAAAAGCTGGAACTGAGGGCAGGGTTAGAGAGAACTGGACGACCTAGCTCAGGACTGAGACTGGTCCCAGAGAAGCAGGGACAGTTCAGCTGCAGCTGAGGAGTCTGTGAGGCAGAGGAGGATCTGCAAGCCAGGGACAGAGGCGACGAGAGCCGGTCCTGGTTGAGAGAATCACCACCGGACATTGGGGTCCGAGGCTGTCAGGGTTTCAAGCCCTGCAGCAGATAACCAACCCGCAAGGGATTCCAGGTCCCTTGGCCTAAGAAGCCTAGAGGCTCCGCCACACAGAGGGACCAGTACAGCACGGAGAAGTAAAAGGTACCTAAGGCCCGAGTCGCAAGCCATACAGGCGAAGTGCACGGCCAGCTTAGGGACGTGGGCTATCACACCACGAAAAGGGGGATAGTCAGCAAGGGCAGAGAGAGAACAGTAGGCCTTCACACTCACCCTGACCAGTGGGGCTCGCCCGAATGTTCTCAGACACCCAGGCCCATTCCTACCCAGTACTCCTGTTGGGTCATTAGAAATGCCTGCAATAAAGACCCTGGACTGTTTGAATCGGACTCTGAACTCTGATTATTGCGGCCTGCACTATCACCCCCAGCATTCACATACACTGCCCTGAGGCTGCACTCTTCCCATGGGGAGCTATCTTATCACTGTGCTGCACCCCAACATCAGCCTCAACGTTCTGCCATTCATCGGCGGTAATCCCTGACCGCAATCCACAGGTGGCGTTGTCGGACATTCATAACCCTACAAATAGACAGCCACAGCATTTGGTCTGACCACCCTGAGCCACGGGACCGGGTTTCCACTACTACCCCCATCATTGCACTGAAGCCCGGTTCCGGGTGCCACACGGCCCAGGGGTCGAGTCATGAACGTTACAGCACTTACCATAACACCCCTGACCCCAGGATCTTATGGAACCAGACGACCAGTCCAGCAAAAGATCATGCACTTTTAACCAGGTTAACCCCAGGACGACCGGAGAAGGCAACTTAGCAAGTACAAATAAGTTAATCTGCTCCTGATGTTCGATATTTATAGTAAGCGGAAACCCAGTGACCTTTCAAAGAATTCTCCCATGCTCCAGGGGAGTATTATCTATCGCCACTACAGGAAAAAGAGACGACAAAGGTTCAGAATCAAACTTATACTTTTCAAGAAATTGTTGATCAATCAAATTAAGTGCAGAACCACAATCCACCATAACCTGAAACTCAATCAAACGACCCTGACAGGTGGCATTACCAGGAAAAAACACCCCAGCAGTAAGTAAAAATGCAATGCGAACGGGAGTGTTATTTCTACTGAACATTTTTTTTTCTTTCCTTAAGCGAACCTCACATTGCTTTACAAAATGATCAGCCTTACCGCAATACAAGCAAAGTCCCTCAGAGAAACTCCTGTCCCTCTCCCTGGAACGGGATGACATTGCCACGACCTGCATAAGTTCCCCAGTGTCGTCAGGAATATCGTGAGAAACAGAATCCAACAATACAGGAAACTTTTCCTCATTCTATCTAGCCCTCAACCTTCTATCCACACGGATAGCTAACTGCATGGCAACTTGCAGAGTATCAGGTACAGGGAATGCAATGAGCAAAATCTTTAACCCTTTCACTCAAGCCTGCCAGAAACTGAAACTTGAGTGCAGGGTCATTCCACCTGACCTCTGCAGACCATCGTCTGAACGGGAATTGGATGTTTCGCCCCCAGCAATTCGCCCACAGCAATTTTCCCCCAGAAATTCGCCCCGGGTACATTTCGTCCCCAGCATTTGGCCCCCAGGATGTTTTGCCCCCGCACATTTCGCCCCCGGACGTTTTGAACTGAGGGCGATATGTGTGGGGTGAGATGTACCTATGGGCGAACAGATGGGGGCAAACTGCTAGTAGCAAATTGCTGGGGGCGAACTGCTGGGGGAAAACTTCCTATAACCCGTCTGAACAGGGTGCAATAACTCTCAGCATCAAGAGAACCCTGTTAGAGACGTCTGAGCTCTGCCTCAGCTGATGCAACCCGATCAGGATCATAATAAAGCAAACCTATGGTATCAAAAATGCTTCCACAGACCTCAGACAATGATCATCAGGAGATAAGGAAAATGCCCAGATTTGAGGTTCCTTATGCAATAGAGACATAATAATTCCTACATGCTGTAGTTCACTACCAGAAGATCTAGGTCTGAGCCGAAAATACAACATACAAGCATTTTTAAATGAAAAAAATCCTGTCGTTTCCCCGAGAAACACTCATGTAATCCTATCTTAGGTTCTTCATAGAGTTCTGCAGAGTATTTACTCACGTACTGCTGAAAATCGGCAACCTCCAGAGTCAGCCCTTGCAAGCGTTGAGCAAGCTCCTGGATGGTACTCATACTGCAGAAAATCCAGGAGGAGGAGAGGAGAAGGAAAAAAAAAAACAAAAAAAAAACCTTTTTTTTAAACGTGGTTGGACATTAGTGTTGAGCCACCCCCGTAGTGTTCGAGTTCGGTTCGGTTCGTCGAACACCCGTGTGTTCGCCGAACTGTTCGTCGAACTGTTCGTCGAACACCTTCGAACACCGTTAAAACCAATGGCAGGCAAACAAAAACACATAGAAACACATAGAAAACACCTTCAAAGGTGTCCAAAAGCTGACAAACTGCTCAGAAGACACAACTAACACATGGAAAAGTGACAAGTACATATAGTCATGCGAAAAGAAAAGAGGTGGAGGAGTAAAAGGAGGGGGAGACACAGATATAGGCATGTCATGCCCTTCTAAAATCCAAAAAGTGAGAAGCCGAGACGGCCAGTCCGCTCCTGCCCGTGCCACCTCCGTGTCGCCGGGTTTGTGCCAGAGCCGCGGTGAACCCTGACGGCCAGCCCCCCTCTCCCAATACTGGTGCCTGTCCGCTGGTGGGTCGAGAGAGCCCCCCTGTGGTGGAGGCAGCTCTAAGCTTTTTAATTTAAATTGTCCCTCTAATTTGAATGAATACACTTTAAATCCATTTACAAGGATCTATTGGAGGGCAAGTCTCATGCCAGCAGCCGCGTAATTCCAGCTCCAGTAGCGTCCACTAAAGCTGCTGCAGTTAAAAAGCTTTTATAAGGATCGAGCTCGGCTGTCCACCGCAAGGCATCCTAGTGCCAGTCCCAGCCCCTATGCCTTGGGGTGCCTCCTGATGCTCTTCACTAAGTATCCCGTGGTCCCGAAGCATTTCCTTTGAAAAAATTAAGTGTCCAAACTACAGGTGGTGTAGCTTGCTTAACAGCCGGGATAATCCGCTGACTAGCAGACACTGCTACTAGGCACAAAGTATTTCCTGGGCTAGATGCAGTTAAAAATTTGTAAGTAGATACTCTCGTTGGATGCTGAGAAAGCATTCCATAGAGTCTCCTGGCACGCCATATATGATTCTCTTAAAAAGCTTGGGGTAGGGGTCTAGGGGACCCTTTTATAGCCAAAATCACGGCCCTGTATCACAATACGTCACCTAGGCTGAAGATAAATGGAACTGTAGCACCGAGGGCTCGGTTGCTACAGACGTATTGCACCTCACCCAGAGGTGTGATATCTCACTCTCAGATAAGGATGGAGTGTGGATCAGGACCCGACACCTGCATGCATTACACCACATTGCCGTGGGGCAGGGCGACCAATATGCCCCTGAGATGGGCACGACAGTCCCTGTCCCTGGCTGGAGTGGGGGGAGGGAACACTGAGGAAGGGGAACCCTGCAGTGCAGGAGCAGGGAGGAAGCAGTTCCTGGGTGCATTGAGAAGGGAGTATAAAAGGTGGGCACCATCTTAGTTCAGTGCAGAGAAGTCTGAGCAGAAGTGGCAGGGAGCAGGGGCTCTGCATGAGCTCTGCTCCGGAGGCGGGCCTAGTAACAGAGGCCCAGGCCTGCAAGAGGGAGAAGGAAGGAAGAGGAGCGGAGAAGGCTCCAGGAACGAGGAATGAAGTGATCCCAGGGGTGCGGACGGGCGAGTCGCCACCGCACGCCCGAATCCACCTGCGTGGAGGGTTCAGGCCAAAGGGGGAGACCGGTCCCCGAACTAGTGGAGGCAGGAAACGACCCTCAGCTAGAAACCGGAAGCTCTGACATTTTATGTGGCGCAGCCCCATGCTCCACCCGCTAGGAAGGCACCACATAGGGTCAGGGAAACTGGCGCCAAGTTTACCAAGAGGAGGCCCGAGGCAGCCGGACAGAAGTGTTGGTAAGAAAGGCCAGACAAAGGACACACAAAGGGGGTCCTGTGAAGCGCTCCAAAGTTATCTGGGAATTGTCTGAGCCCCTCACCTGGTGAGCACAGTACGACGTGGGCAGCCGTTACCTGCAGACGTGGTCTGGATAATAAGAACTGTGAGTAAAGGCCCTGAACTGCATCACTGACTCCGTGTCGTTACTGCTGCTGCCCTGCACCATCACCCCCATCCTCCGCATACACTGCCCTGAGGCTATACTCCTCCCGTGGGGAGTTATGCTACGCTCTGCTGCACCCACAACACCAGCCTTAGTGGTCTGCCCTGTAGCGGCGGTTCACTCTGACCGCAATCCACGGGTGGCGTAGTCGGACATTTAAACATCAAAACCACATAAATAGTTCCGCCACTGGTTTGACCGCCCTGAGCCACGGAACCGGATCGCCGCCACGAAGACTACAACCACCAGCATCCACCAAAAAGGGTCCGGCTCCGGGTGTCCCAAGGCCCAGGGGGTGCGTCAGAACATTTTCATCACCTTTCACAATCACCAATGGGACAAAGCAGGGATGTCCTCTGTCCCCTCTCTTATACATCCTAGTGACGGAGCACCTGCTCTCATCAATTCGCCATAACCCCAATATTAGGTGGATTGAGGTGGGAGGCACCGAGTACAAGTGCTCTCTATTTGCTGATGATGTCCTAGTATATATCACTCAATCACATATATCCATCCCTGCTGTTATGGCTGAAATAGATCACTTTGTTACATGGTAAAATTTTAAAATCAATGCAGCGAAGTCTGAGGCCCTCGATGTCTCCCTCCCTAAATCCATATAGGATTCCATCCAGTCCAACTTTCCCTTTGCCTGGCCCTCACAGGGTATCAAATACTTAGGAATTCCTATTCATAGAGACCTCTCCCATCTATGTTATCTTAATTTTGGGCGCTTTATTGAACAATTCCATACAGACCACGGTTGGCAAGTTAGAACTGTAAGATTCACTACGTGAACCACTGGTGT
This sequence comes from Phyllobates terribilis, assembly GCF_046119375.1. Taxonomy (NCBI): domain Eukaryota; kingdom Metazoa; phylum Chordata; class Amphibia; order Anura; family Dendrobatidae; genus Phyllobates; species Phyllobates terribilis. The sequence goes on from NW_027362773.1 coordinate 52,825,192, forward strand.
TTTGTGGAAAAGCACATGTACACCGCGTTCCAAATTATTATGCAAAAAGTGTTTAGGAGTGATAAGGGAAGAATTTGTTTGTTTGTCAGTTAAACTCATTGATGGTGATGTGTGTCAGGGCTCTTTATATCACTGTAAGCAATTGCAGACACCTGTGCTAATTAGTTTGGCAGGTGTGTCCAATGAAAGGCAAGACTACTTAAGAAGGCTCTCTCACATTATTAAGCAGCCTACATTTTCTGCCAAAATGGGAAAGAAAAAGGATGTGTCGGCTGCTGAGAAGCAACAAATTGTGGAGTGTTTAGGTCAAGGCATGACTACAATCAACATTGTGCGATGATCAGGATGAAGTGTCTTGGCAATCAAGAAGTATGTAGCTGATTCACAGTACACACGTGTGCGTGCTGATAAGGGCAAATTGAGGACTCTTTCCTACAGGCAATTACGTCAGGTTGAAACAGCAGCGGCAAAAAAGCCTTGTCATAGCAGCAGACAAGTTTTTGAAGCTGCTTGTGCCTCCAACGTCCCCCGAACAACAAGATGCAGGGTCCTTCAGAGGTTTGCAGCTGTGCATATGAAATCCTGTCGACCTCCTCTATCCACTTCACACAAGCAGAAACGGCTCCAGTGGGCCAAACATTACATGAAGACTGATTTCAAAACTGTTTTGTTCACGGATGAGTGCCGTGCAGCGCTCGATGGTCCAGATGAATGGAGTGGAGGATGGCTGGTTGATGGACACCCCACGCAAACACGGCTACAGCGCCAACAAGGAGGAGGTGGAGTAATGTTTTGGGCTGGAATCATGGGGAGAGAGATTGTTGGCCCCTTTAGGATCCCTGAAGGCGCTAAAGATGAACTCCATAATGTATGTGGATTTTCTCAAACAGCACTTCCTGCCATGGTTCAAGAAGAAGAACCGTGTATTTCACAGCAAGATCATTTTTCTGCATGATAATGCACCATCTCATGCTGCACATAAAACATCTGCATCTCTGGCTGATATGGGCATAAAAGGGAACAAACTTATGGTGTGACCCCCATGCTCCCCTGACCTCTACCCCATTCAGAACCTTTGGAGCATCATTAAAAGGAGTGTCTATGATGGCGGGAGGCAGTTCACATCTAAGCAACAGCTCTGGGAGGGTATTCTGTCCTCATGCAAAACAATTGAAGCAGAAACCATCCAAAACCTGACAAATTCAATGGACGAGAGAGTTCAGAAGCTCCTTTCGAACAAGGGGTCCTATGTGAAAATGTAACATCACCTAGAATAAAGTTTTGAGTTGAAAACTGTTTGATTTCAGTTTCTAACAACCTGCTAATGCTTATAATTTCAAAAATGACAATTTTTTTGGTCTTTATTAAAATGAAAAGGTTGATCGAAAAGTTTGGGGGATCTAAGAGTGTGGCAACCCAGTAGTCATGATTACTTCGAATTCTGACAATATGAGGGTCATGCTGCAGGTAGTGCAGCAAGAAGGCACTTATGTGTCTTGCGCATCTCGGAGCCCCAAAATTATTTTCCGGGCTAGATGCAGCTAAAAATTATTTTTAATTTTAAATCTGGTGAAGCTTATTATAGATGGCCTAATAGGATCAGTGCTGCACACTGCTACAAAGCCCAAATTATTTTCCAGTCAAGATACAGATAAACATGATTAGTAATTTGAAAGCTTAAAACGGTTGGTAGGGTGATTTTAACCAATCATCAAGCTTTTACTCTCCCCAGGATGACACAGGGGTAGAAAAGTCGTTTCGGATCCATGATTTGTTCATCTTTATGAACGTGAGTCTGTCTACATTATCAGTGGAGAGCCGCGTGCGCTTATCTGTCAGCACACCACCAGCAGCGCTGAACACACGTTCAGACAGAACGCTGGCTGCGGGGCATGACAAGATCTCCAAGGCGTAAGTGGCTAGCTCCGGCCATTTATCCAGATTGGAAGCCCAAAAAGAGCAAGGGTCCAGTGACACAGTCGTGGCTTCAATGTTTACTTGGAGATACTCCTGTACCATCGTCTCTAGGCGTTGACTATGTGTCAGACTTCTTGTCTCCTGTGGCCTTGCAAAGGATGGGCTAAAAAAGTGGTGAAATGATTCCGCAAAATTGATGTTACCAGCAGATACTGTGGTTCTGTTACGGTTTGAGTGCTGAACACTTGACGGTCCCACGGTTGGCAAGTTGGAACTGTGAGATTCACTACGTGCACCACTGGTATTTTGTGGAAAAGCACATGTAAGATTCTGCAACAGTCTCTGCTGATACTCCTGCATGCGTGCATCCCTTTCTATGGCAGGAATAATTTCTGCAAATTTACTTTTGTACCGGGGATCTAACAGTGTGGCAACCCAGTAGTCAGGATTATTTCTAATTCTCACAATTCGAGGGTCATGTTGCAGGTAGTGCAGCAAGAAGGCACTCATGTGTGTTGCGCATCCAGGAGCACCAAGTCCCTGTTGTGTTGGTGGCGAGGTAGCAATCATGCTTCCTTCCTCTGTCCTCTCCCCCCAACCTCGCACAACAGAAATGTGATCAAGGTCTCCCTCATCTGATGAGTCTTCCATCAGTTCGTCCTCCACTTCTTCCTGGGCTCCTGCACCTTCCTCACTAGTTTGGCTGCTACCATGCGCCCTGGTAAAATCATCTCCCCCACCCTCACATGCCTGCCGCCTTGGTGCTGCCGACCGTCTGGACCTTGCAGATGTTAGCCCTTCCGCATACAACTCCTCCTCCTCTACTTCCTCCACCTCCTCTTGTGCCACCACCTGACTCCGAATTCTGTTTAACATGTGCTCCAGCATGTAAATCACCGGAATAGTCATGCTGATAATGGCATCGTCAGCACTAAACATCTTCGTCGCCATTTCAAAACTGTGCAGAAGGGTGCATAGGTCCCTGATCTGAGACCACTCCTCCAGCGTGATTTGCCCCACCTCTGAATCTCGTTGGCCCAGGCTATACGTCAGAACGTATTGCACCAGGGCTTGTCGGTGCTGCCACAGTCGCTGCAACATGTGCAGAGTTGAATTCCACCGGGTAGGCACATCGCATTTTAGCCGGTGAAGTGGCAGGCCCAACGACTTCTGTAGAGATGTAAGTCGCTGAGCTGCGGGATGCGAACGGCGGAAGTGAGCACACAGCGACCGTGCCCTCTGCAGAAGGCCATCTAGTCTGGGATAGTGGGCTAAAAATTGCTGGACAACCACGTTCAACACGTGAGCCATACAAGGCACGTGTGTGACATTGCCCCGGCGAAGGGCCGCACCCAGGTTTGCAGCATTGTCGCACACGGCCTTCCCTGGTTTCAGGTCCAGTGGAGACAACCATTCATGAAATTGGTTCTCCAGAGCTGACCACAACTCCTCAGCTGTGTGACTCACATTTCCCAGACATTTCAATGTAAAAACCGCCTGATGACGTTGAGCCCTACTGCCAGCATAGTAAGGAGGTGTGCAGGATCCCTTCTGCGCAGTTAGAAAGCTTGTGGCATGACCAGACAGGCTTTGGGTGCAGGTGGAAGACCGAGAGGAGGTTGAGGAGGCAGAAGCAGTGGAGGAAAAATGACATAAAGAGGATTGACGCACAACTCGTGGGGACGGCAAGACTTGGACAGCAGCCCCTTGTCCTGCTGTCACCATAGTTACCCAGTGCCCAGTCAGCGACATGTAACGCCCCTGTCCATGCCTACTCGTCCAAGTGTCTGTGGTGAAATGCACCCTGTCACACACAGAGTTTCTCAAAGAAGCGGTGATGTTGTGTGCGACATGCTGGTGGAGCGCAGGCACACCTTTCTTTGAGAAGTAGTGCCGACTGGGCATCTGGTACTGGGGCACTGCGACGGACATAAGGTCTCGAAAATCCTCTGTGTCCACCAGGCGGAAAGGCAGCATTTCTGTAGCCAAGAGCTTGCAGATGGTGAAATTCAACCTCTTAGCTTTCTCATGGCTAGGAGGAAATGGTCTTTTACTTGTCCACATCTGAGGGACCGAGGGCTGGCTATTGTGCTTAGACGGGGTTGATAAGGGTGTCCCCGGCAAACTGCCGGTCTGTGAGGAAGATGCAGGCGGACATGTTAGGTTGCCTTGATCCAAAGGTGGTGCTATCGATGTCGGACAGCGCTCAAGACCAGCTGGTGTTACCACCTCCAAAGAAAATGATGACCTGCCAATCACGCTGGCTGTTGCGGGTAAAGAGGTGGCAGGTCTGCGCCCCAAAACAGGTGTGACTGCTGTCCCCCCAGTCACAGAGGATGAAGAGGCCGCGGATGCACAAGATATGGCAGACGGTGGTTGGCCCGGCCGGCTAGACCGCATTGTAGCACACTGAGCTTCCCACTGCAACTTATGCTTCATGTCCATGTGCCGGTTCATGCATGAAGTACTCAAACTATGTATTTTTTGGCCTCTACTTAGCTTTTGCTGACAAATGTTACAGATAACACGAGTTGGGTCATCTTTATCGATCTGAAAAAATGCCCAGGCTATGCAAGGCTTAGCACCCATGCGACCTGAAGAGCCACCACGACTTGTGGTGAGAGGCAGAGTTGTGTTTGAGGATGCAGTTGTTGACGTGCTTCCAGTACTACGTCTCTGTCCAGGAAGGCGCAACCTGACCTCGTCGTCACTAGCATCTTCCTCCACCTCCTCTGCTGACCTCATCTCTTGGCTGACTGTGGGTTGACAGTAAGTGGGATCTCCGACCTCATCATCATCACCCTGTGCGTTATCACACCCGTCGTCCTCAGAGCCAACCTGTTCCTGCCCTGACAAAAAACTAAAGTTGTCGCTCCAATCAGGTATTTGAGTCTTATCATCGTCTTCCTCATTGTCTCCACCAACAGGAGTTACAGTTTGGGAATGAGGGTCTACATTATGGTCAGAACCTTCTGCGTCTGGTCCTGGATCCGACTCATAAAGATTCTGGGCATCAGTGCAGATCATTTCCTCGTCTGGATTCACAGAAGCGCTGGAGTCGACCTCTGATTCCCAGGCTATAGTATGAGTAAACAGCTCTGCAGACTCAACCATCTGTTCTACCTCATACTCAGACGGGCAGCTGGAGATTTGGGAGCTGTGAGGAAGCAAGTGCGATTTGGGTGACACCTTTGAGGACTGGAGTATTTGTGATGTTGAAGTTGATGTGGAGGAGAGCCCACTTAAAGGAGCACTTGATATCCGTTGAAGCACCTGCTGTTTTTGTGCCTCATCTGGAATTTGTAGCGATTGGCGTGGCCGTAAGAAAGGGATCTTATCACATTGTCCGCTAAAAGAAGTAGACATTTTAGTTTGGCTGGAAGATGGTCTTTCTTCTGCACCTACCCCACGGACACAACCTTTTTTCCCCTTCCAAACACGCCTATTCCCCTTTCCACCAGCAGCAGGCCTTTTTCCACTCATTTTGGTGGTTAACTAATTCACAACTCTGGAGTTGTTTGCACAAAAAAACAATGGATGGTAACCGAGCAGAGCTGAGTGGCCAAACTGTGGTATTAGGCCAAAACTATTGGCTGGGTTAGATGCAGAAAAAAATTATTTTTAATTTGCAACCTGATGGAGGTCAGTATAGATGGACTAATAGACCAAGTCCCACACACCGCTAGAAGCCCAAATATTTTTTCAGAGCTAGATGCAGAAAATTTTTTTATTCAATTTGCAACCTGATGGAGGTCAGTATAGATGGACTAATAGACCAAGTCCCACACACTGCTAGAAGCCCAAATATTTTTTCAGAGCTAGATGCAGAAAAAAAATATTTTTAATTTGCAACCTGATGGAGGTCAGTATAGATGGACTAATAGACCAAGTCCCACACACTGCTAGAAGCCCAAATATTTTTTCAGAGCTAGATGCAGAAAAAAAATATTTTTAATTTGCAACCTGATGGAGGTCAGTATAGATGGACTAATAGACCAAGTCCCACACACCGCTAGAAGCCCAAATATTTTTTCAGAGCTAGATGCAGAAAAAAATTATATTCAATTTGCACCCTGCTGGAGGTCAGTATAGAAGGACTAATAGACCAAGTCCCACACACTGCTAGAAGCCCAAATATTTTTTCAGAGCTAGATGCAGAAAAAAATTATTTTTAATTTGCAACCTGATGGAGGTCAGTATAGATGGACTAATAGAACAAGTCCCACACGCTGCTAGAAGCCCAAATATTTTTTCAGAGATAAATGAAGAAAAAAATTATTTTTAATTTGCAACCTGATGGAGGTCAGTATAGATGGACTAATAGACCAAGTCCCACACACTGCTAGAAGCCCAAATATTTTTTCAGAGCTAGATGCAGAAAAAAATTATTTTTAATTTGCAACCTGATGGAGGTCAGTATAGATGGACTAATAGACCAAGTCCCACACACCGCTAGAAGCCCAAATATTTTTTCAGAGCTAGATGCAGAAAAAAATTATATTCAATTTGCAACCTGCTGGAGGTCAGTATAGAAGGACTAATAGAACAAGTCCCACACACTGCTAGAAGCCCAAATATTTTTTCAGAGCTAAATGAAGAAAAAAATTATTTTTAATTTGCAACCTGATGGAGGTCAGTATAGATGGACTAATAGACCAAGTCCCACACACTGCTAGAAGCCCAAATATTTTTTCAGAGCTAGATGCAGAAAAAAATTATATTCAGTTTGCAACCTGATGGAGGTCAGTATAGATGGACTAATAGAATGATGCTATGCCCAAAAGATTTTACTTCACTAGGTGCAGTAAAAAAATTGGTATTCTATACACAGGTGGTATATCTTGCAACACAGATAGGCTACTCCACTGACTAACACACTCTGCAATAGGCCAAAAAGGATTAGCTTTGCTAGATTCAGCCAAATGCTGTGAAAAAAACTTGCACAGCACTGGCACAGACCTGCCTGGCAAAAACTGATAGGAACTGATGTAACCTAGTCCTGAAAAGGACTCCAATTACAATTAGTCTTTACTCCCACAATCTATCTATTTAAGAGCACAGACCTGCCTGATAAAAGTCGTAGGAAATGCTGTAACCTAGTCCTTAAAAGGACTGCAATCACAACTATTCCCTACTCCCAAGCTATCTGTATATTTGTGCGAAAATTGGCTTGAAATTAACAAGGTATAGCGCACACAGCAACAGCGGTGCCGTCTAACACGCAGCTGCAGCAGTGAGAAAATGGTGGCGACGGGGAAAATGGCTTGGTCTTATAGGGCAAGGACATGTGACATACACTGCCAATCACACATGCCCTTGCTTGTGTGAAAAAAAGCACTTCGCTCCGTGTGTGCGCTGCTGATAGGCTGACAGATTGCACCTCCCCACTGCAAATGCGGGAAAGAGAAAAAAAAATGGAGATCTTCATTGTTCCTGCAGAGATCCATCCCCTGCCCCTCCCCCCGCCCCGCTGTACACTCAAACTGCGTATTAACATTAATTTTCATCATTACTGAGAAAAAATCCAGTTATGATTTTGGTGCACGAACAGTTATCGAACATAACCTCGAACAGCCGAATTTTTCTCAAATTGTTCGTGTTCGCCGACCGGCTCGAACACCGCCCAAAACAGCTCGAATTTGAGATTGGCGAACAGTTCGAGTAGAACAACGCTCATCTCTATTGGACATACTGTTATGTTCTGCAACTTAGAACTAAGGAATAGGAGGGAAAAGCTGTCCCTGCACTGAGACTCAGCTTTACCCTACACTGGGGTGGGTGCCCTATTCCTTATGAATAGCCCCACCGAAACTCCTGCACTGAACTCAAACGAAGACATGTAGGAAAGGGAAAGGGGTCCCTAAAATATCTAAGGACTGGGAGCAAAAGCAGGAGACCTAACAGAAAAGTTATTTGCAGAAAGGAAAATAAAGGAAACAAAACTGGTAAAACAAGAAGTCCCAGTATAAACAATGGTCCAAAGCAAGAAGAACTAAACCAGGCTACTTAGCCAGTGCACGAGCGTTACAACACTGATGTCCAGCAGGGAATGGGGGCCAGGTGCTGGGTAATAAAGAGTGCAGAGATCACGAAACCAAGAAACCCAGCACCAGAGGAAAAGACTAGAAGCCAGCAAACCACAACAAGATAGCCGATAGTAAAACAAAGATTCTAACAGTTCCCATTAGAAAGGAGCGGTTCTGCTATACAGTTTTAGGCTATGCAGTGAGTACAACGGCTGCCTAAATTTGGGAAAAAACCCAATGCCAATTTAAAGACACATAGAGGTGGGCCTCTTTACCAAAATGTTCCCATTAAAAAGGAGCGGTTCTGCTATACAGTTTTAGGCTATGCAGGGAATACAAAGGCTGCCTAAATTTGGGAAAATACCCAATATAAATTTAAAGACACTTAGAGGTGGGCCTCAGCAATGACATGTTTCCATTAGAAAGCTGCGGTTCTGCTATACAGGTATAGGGTATGCAGTCATTACAATGGCTGCCTAAATTTGGGAAAAACCCAAATACCAATTTAAAGACACATAGAGGTGGGCCTCAGGATTGATATGTTTCCCTTAGAAAGGAGCGGTTCTGCTATATACACTGCTCAAAAAAATAAAGGGAACACTCAAATAACACATCCTAGATCTGAATGAATGAAATATTCTCATTGAATACTTTGTTCTGTACAAAGTTGAATGTGCTAACAACAAAATCACACAAACATCATCAATGGAAATCAAATTAACCAATGGAGGCCTGGATTTGGAGTCACCCCCAAAATGAAAGTGGAAAAACACACTACAGGCTCATCCAACTTTGATGTAATGTCCTTAAAACAAGTCAAAATGAGACTCAGTATTGTGTGTGGCTTCCACGTGCCTGTATGACCTCCCTACAATGCCTGGGCATGCTCCTGATGAGGTTGCGGATGGTCTCCTGTGGTAACTCCTCACAGACCTGGACTAAAGCATCCACCAACTCCTGAACAGTCTGTGGTGCAACGTGACGTTGGTGGATGGAGCGAGACATGATGTCCCAGATGTGCTCAATCGGATTCAGGTCTGGGGAACGGACGGGCTAGTCCATAGCTTCAATGCCTTCATCATTCAGGAACTGCTGACACACTCCAGCCACATGAGGTCTGGCATTGTCCTGCATTAGGAGGAACCCAGGGCCAACCGCACCAGCATATGGTCTCACAAGGGGTCTAAGGATCTCATCTCGGTACCTAATGGCAGTCAGGCTACCTCTGGCGAGCACATGGAGGGCTGTGCGGCCCTCCAAAGAAATGCCACCCCACACCACTACTGACCCCTTGCCACACCTGTCATGCTGAAGGATGTTGCAGCCAGCAGATCGATCTCCACGGCATCTCCAGACTCTGTCACGTCTGTCACATGTGCTCAGTGTAAACCTGCTTTCATCTGTGAAAAGTACAAGGCGCCAGTGGCGACTTTGCCAATCCTGGTGTTCTGTGGCAAATGCCAAGCATCCTACACGGTGTTGGGCTGTGAGCACAACTCCCATCTGTGGACTTCGGGCCCTCATACCACCCTTATGGAGTCGGTTTCTAAACGTTTGTGCAGACACATGCACATTTGTGGCCTTCTGGATGTCATTTTGCAGGGCTCTAGCAGTGCTCCTCCTGTTCCTCCTTGCACAAAGGAGGAGGTAGCGGTCCTGCTGCTGGGTTGTTACCCTCCTACGGCCCCCTCCATCTGGGAGATCATGTCTCGCTCCATCCACCAACGTCACATTGCACCACAGACTGTCCAAGAGTTGGCAAATGCTTTAGTCCAGGTCTGGGAGGAGATCCCACAGGAGACCACCCGCAACCTCATCAGGAGCATGCCCAGGCATTGTAGGGAGGTCATACAGGCATGTAGAGGCCACACACAATACTGAGCCTCATTTTGACTTGTTTTAAGGACATTACATCAAAGTTGGATCAGCCTGTAGTGTGTTTTCCCACTTTAATTTTGGGGGTGACTCCAAATCCAGGCCTCCATTGGTTAATAAATTTGATTTCCATTGATGATTTTTGTGTGATTTTGTTGTCAGCACATTCCACTTTGTACAGAACAAAATATTCAATGAGAATATTTCATTCATTCAGATCTACGATGCGTTATTTGAGTGTTCCCTTTATATTTTTGAGCAGTGTAGTTTTAGGCTATGCAGTCAGTACAACGGCTGCATAAATATGGGAAAATACCCAATACAAATTTAAAGACACTTACAGGTGGGCCTCAGTAACAACATGTTCCTATTATAAAGGAGCAGTTCTGCTATACAGTTATAGGGTATGCAGTGAGTACAACAGCTGCCTTAATTTGGGAAAAACCCCAATACCAATTTAAAGACACAGAGGTGGGCCTCAGTAGCAAAATGTTTCCATTAGAAAGGAGCGGTTCTGCTATACAGTTTTAGGCTATGCATGGAATACAAAGGCTACCTAAATTTGGGAAAATACCCAATACAAATTTAAAGACGCTTAGAGAAGGGGCTCAGCAACGACATTAGAAAGCTGCGGTTCTACTATAAAGGTATAGGGTATGCAGTTAGTCGAATGGCTGCCTAAATTTGGTAAAAACCCCAATACCAATTTAAAAACATAGAGGTGGGCCTCAGTAACGACATGTTCCCATTAGAAGGGAGCGATTCTGCTATACAGTTATAGTGTATGCAGTGAGTAAAATGGCTGCCTAAATTTGGGAAAAACTCCAATACCAATTTAAAGACACAAAGAGATGGTCCTCTGTAACAAAATGTTGCCATTAAAAAGGAGCGGTTCTGCTATATATTAATAGAGTATGCAGTGAGTACAATGGCTGGCTAAATTTGGGAAAAACCCCTATACCAATTTAAAGACACATGGGAATGGGAGTCGTTCTCAGTAATGAAATGTTCCCGTTAGAAAGGAGCAGGTCTGCTATACAGTTCTAGGGTATGCAGTGAGTTCAACTTCTGCCTAAATTTAAGAAAAACCCCAATGCCAATTTAAAGACTCATAGAGATGGGCCTCAGTAATGACATGTTCCCATTAGAAAGCATCGGTTCTGCTATACAGTTATAGGGTATGCAACTGCTGACTAAATTTGAGAAAAAAACAATACCAATTTAAAGACACAGAGGTGAGCCTCAGTAACAAAATGTTCCCATTAAAAAGGAGTAGTTCTGCTAATCCCAAACAATTATAGCATATGAGATGAGTACAATGGCTGCCAAAATTTGGGAAAAGCCCCAATATCAATTTAAAGACACATAGAGATGGGCCTCTGTACCAATATGCTCCCATTAAAAAGGAGCGGTTCTACTATATAGTAATAGGGAATCCAGTGAGTACAACGGCTGACAAATTTATAGAAAAATCCCAATTCCAATTTAACGACACATAGAGGTGGGCCTCAGTAACAACATGTTCCCATTAGAAAGGAGCGGTTCTGCTATACAGTTATACTGTATGAAGTGAGTACAGCGGCTGCCTAAATTTGGGAAAAACCCCAATGCCAATTTAAAGACACATAGAGGTCGGTCTCAGTAACGACATGTTCCCGATAGAAAAGAGCTGTTCTGCTATACAGTAATATGGTATACAGTGAGTTCAACGTGTGCCCTTATTTAAGAAAATACCCAATACAAATTTAAAGACACATAGAGGTGGGCCTCATTAACAAAATGTTCCCATTAAAATGAGCGTCTCTGCTATGCAGTTATAGGGTATACAGTGAGTACAAAGGTTGGCTAATTTTTGGAAAAACCCTAATACCAATTTAAAGACACATAGAGGACGGTCTCAGTAATGACATGTACTCGTTAGAAAGGAGCGGTTCTGCTATACAGTTCTAGGCTATGCAGTGAGTTCAACGTCTGCCCTTATTTAAGAAAAAACCCAATGCCAATTTAAAGACACATAGAGGTGGTCTTCAGTAATGACATGTTCCCATTAGAAAGGATCGGTTCTGCTATACAGTTATAGGGTAAGCAGTGAGTACAACGGCTGCCTAAATTTGATAAAAACCTTAATACCATTTTAAATACACATAGAGGTGAGCCTCAGTAACAAAATGTTCCCATTAAAAAGGAGCAATTCTGCTATACATTTATAGCGTATGAAGTGAGTACAACAGCTGCCTAAATTTGAGAAAAACCCCAATACCAATTTAAAGACACATAGAGGTGGGCCTCAGTATCAAAATGTTCCCATTAAAAATGAGCGTTTCTGCTAAACAGTTATAGGGTATGCAGTGAGTACAAAGGTTGGCTAATTTTTGGAAAAACCCTAATACCAATTTAAAGACACATAGAGGACGGTCTCAGTAATGACATGTACTCGTTAGAAAGGAGCGGTTCTGCTATACAGTTCTAGGCTATGCAGTGAGTTCAACGTCTGCCCTTATTTAAGAAAAAACCCAATGCCAATTTAAAGACACATAGAGGTGGTCTTCAGTAATGACATGTTCCCATTAGAAAGGATCGGTTCTGCTATACAGTTATAGGGTAAGCAGTGAGTACAAAGGCTGCCTAAATTTGATAAAAACCTTAATACCATTTTAAATACACATAGAGGTGAGCCTCAGTAACAAAATGTTCCCATTAAAAAGGAGCAATTCTGCTATACATTTATAGCGTATGAAGTGAGTACAACAGCTGCCTAAATTTGAGAAAAACCCCAATACCAATTTAAAGACACATAGAGGTGAGCTTCAGTATTGACATGTTTCCATCAGAAAGGAGCGGTTCTGCTATACAGTTATAGGGTATGCAGTGGGTACAAAGGCTGCTGAAATTTGGGAAAAACCCAAGAACCAATTTAAAGACACATAGAAGTGAGTCTCAGTAATGACATGTTCCCATTGGAAAGGAGCTGTTCTGCTATACAGTTATACTGTATGCAGTGAGTACAACGGCTACCTAAATTTGGGAAAAACCCCAATACCAATTTAACCACTTTACAGGCTGGGGCGTAATAGTGCGCACCAGGCTGTCACCCCCTATTAAGTGCGGGCTCCGGTGCTGAGCCCACACTGAACCGGGCACATGTCAGCTGATTTATACAGCAATCCACCCTCGGCTGTTAACATGTTAAATGCCGCTGTCAATCTCTGACAGCGGCATTTAACATCGCACCAGCGGAAGCGCATCACTGACCCCGTCACGTGATCGCGGGTCACTGATGGGTGGTCATGACAACCCTGGGTCAGAAGCAGACCCCATTCATTGTCATGTGCTGATTGCTATGAGCGCCATCTAGTGGTCGACGATCATAGCACAGGAGCATTTCTGCTACATAGAGGTAATCTGCTCGTCACCTCTATGTAGCAGAGGCGATCAGACAAGTGCTGATTATAGTCTCCTATGGAGACTATAGAAGCATGCAAAAAGTGAAAAAAAATGTTTTTAAAAATATTAAAAAAATATAAAAGTTTAAATTATTCCCCTTTCCTCCATTCAAAATAAAATAATTTAAAAAAGAACCCACATACACATATTTAGTATTGGCGCGTTCAGAATTGCCCGGTCTATCAATATAAAAAAATAATTAATTTGATCGGTAAACGGCGTAACGAGAAAAAAATTCTAAACGCCAGAATTACGTTTTTTAGTTGCAATAAAATGCAATAACGGGCGATCAAAACATCGGATCTACCTCAAAATGGTCTCAATGAAAACTACAGCTCAGCGCACAAAAAATAAGCCCTCACCCGGCCCCAGAGACTGAAAAATGGAGACGCTATGGGTCTTGGAAAATGGCGCCATTTTTTTTTTTACCAAATTTTGGAATTTTTTTTCACCACTTAAATAAAAAAGAACCTATACATGTTTGGTGTCTACAAACTCGTAATGACCTGGAGAATAATAATGGCAGGTCAGTTTTAGCATTCAGTGAACGTGGTAAAAAAATATAAAAAAAAAACATCTGTGGTATTGCACTTTTTTTGCAATTTAACCGCACTTGGAATTTTTTTCCCGTTTTCCCGCACACGATATGGTAAAACCAGTAATGTCGTTCAAAAGTACAACTCATCCCGCAAAAAATAAGCCCTCGCATGGCCATATTGACCAAAAAATAAAAACGCTATTGCTCTGGGAACAAGGGGAGCAAAAAACGAAAATTCAAAAACGGAAAATCCCAAGGTTGCAAAGGGGTTAAAAACACATAGAGGTGGGCCTCAGTAACGATATGTTCCCATTAAAAAGGAGCGATTTAGCTATACAGTTATAGCATATGCACTGAGTACAACGTCTGCCTAAATTTGGGAAAAACCCTAATACCAGTTTTGAGACACATAGAGGTGGGCCTCAGTAATAAAATGTTTCCATTAGAAAAGAGCGATTCTGCAATTCTTTTATAGCATAAGCAATGAATACAACGACTGCCTAGATTTGGGAAAAACCCCAATACCAATTTAAAGACACATAGAGGTGGGCTGAAGTAACGACATGTTTCCATTGGAAAGGAGCGGTTCTGTAATACAGTTATAGCATATGCAGTAATTACAACCGCTGCCTAAATTTGTGAAAAACCCTCATATCAATTTAAAGAGTAAGACAAATAGAGGTGGGCCTAAGTAAGAACATGTTTCTATTAGAAAGGAGTGGGACACTCATACTTTTCTTGCATATGCAGTGACTGCAATGGTTGCCAAAAATTTGGACGCACTCCATTGTCCCTAGGAACAGACGTGGAGGGCCTCATGAAAAAAAATCTTTCCATTAGTAGGAAGTGGGTCTCTCATACTCTTACTGCCTATGCAGTGAAAGCAAGGGTTGCCAAATAATTGGACGTATTCCATTGCCCCTAGGAAGATACGCAGAGAATGGTCTTATGAAAATGTTTTTCCCATTATAAGGTAGTGGGTCTCCCATACTGTTATAGCCTATGCAGTGAATGCAAGGGCAGCCAAAAATTTGAAGGAAGTCAAATGCCCCTTGGAAGATACGTAGATATGGTGATATGGTAGATATGGTGGTGATATGGTGGAGGAGAATGAGGATGAGGAGAAGGAGGAGGACAAGAGAAAATAGACAAAATCAGGAAGTGTATACCCATGTCTGGGTGTGAAGAGGTGCATGGGAATAGACCTCCCAAAATAAAGACACTGAATTTGAGTTTTTGTTATGCTGCTATCATTCGATGGTGTTGAGAAGTCTGTCTCAATCCAGCCCTTATTCATTTTTATAAGAGTCAGCCTGTCAGCATTTTCAGTTGACAGGTAGATGCGCCTATTAGTTATAATTCCCCCTGCGGCACTAAACCCTGCTCTGACAAAACGCTAGTGGCAGGGCAGGCCAGGACCTCCAATGCATAGAGAGCCAGTTTATGACACGTGTCCAGCTTGGATACCCAATAATTATAAGGCGCAGAGAAATCACGGATGACGTTGGTACAGTCGGCAAGGTACTCCTTCAGCGTCTTCCTAAACTTTTCCCTCCTTGTGAGACTATCCCGCGCAACAGGGCTTGTGTAATGGTAGGGTCTGAGAAAACTGTCCCTGAACTTTGACAGTGTTCCCTTGCCTCTGCTGAATTAGATTTGTGTCTCTCTCGCCTGTACACCTTGGTTGTCCAATGAACTGTGACCTCTGCCACCAGTTTTTTCAGATGGGAATTTTTTTAATAATTCCGCAACAATGGCCTTTTGGTACTGCCCAATTTTAGCAGACCTGTCGACCACGGGAATAAGAGATAGAAAGTTCTCCTTTTAGCGTGGGTCTAGAAGTGTCACCAAACAGTAATGACTGTCACCCAAAATTTGGACAAATCGAGGGCACAGGAAAGGAGCTTAACAAACTCAGCCATGTGTGCCAGACTGCTAACAGGTAAGACTGCCGTGTCCTCACCAAGAGGATGACTGACCATGATCTCATCCTCCTCCTCCTTCTCCTCCTCGCTCTCCTCAGGCCATCCACGCTGAACAGACGGTATGACAGTTTTCGGCTAGTACCGTCTACAGAGCAGCAAACTAGCTCCTGTTCTTCCTCCTCCTCCTCTTCCTCATTGTCACCCAATTCACGTTGGGATGAGATGAGGCTGGGCTGTATGGAATCACCCTCTATGGTTCCATCATGCTCCGCCTGCAATGCCTTCTCTTTAATTGTGAGCAGCGAACGTTTCAGAAGACAGAGAAGTGGGATGGTGACGCCGCTCACCATCTTGGTGGAGTCCTCAAAGTTTTGGAGGATAGCACAGATGTCTGACATCCATTCCCACTCCTGAGGTCTTATGTGTGGAGGCTTACCTGAATACTGACGGCCGTGTTGATGCTGGTAGTCAATAACTTACCTCTGATGCTTGAAAATCCTTCCCAACATCTGCAATGTTGAGTTTCAACGCGTGGGGACATCATACACCAGTCGGTGAGTTTTAAGCTGCAAATGCTGCTGAGTCACACCAAGGGTGGCGGAAGCTGTAGCTGACTTTCTGAAATGGGCAGACAGATCGCGTCCTTTGACAAGCTGATCCGAGTAGGTTTTGAGAAATCGCTGAACCACGAGGTTAAGAACATGGTCCAGGCATGGTATATGTGTGAGCTTGCCTCGCTACAGTGCCGCCACCAGGTTCCGGCCATTGTCACAAACGAGCATGCCTGGCTGTAGGTTCAGCGGTGTCAGCCACAGATCTGCCTGCCCTTTCAGGGCTGTCCACAACTCTTCCGTGGTGTACGGTTTGTCACCTAAGCATATGAGCTTCATCACAGACTGTTGCCAATTGGCCAAGTCAATGCTGCAGTACTTCCAGCTTGTGACTGATGCGGTCATTTAGGAGATGGAGGCTGAAGAGGAGGAGGAGGTTCAGGAGCTGTAGAATGTGGGGGCAACCCTGATTGATCCTTTGTCCGCAATCTTCTGTAGTTTACTATTCTTCACAGCAACCACGTGTGAGTAGCTTCACTGACACACTGATGCAAAACTCTAAATGGAGGACAATATGTTCAGCGTTCACTACAAATGGCTGGATTTGTACCGCAGTTATATGTGATATGTCTGACGGACACCCACAGTCTTAAATAGCGGCTCTGCAGTTTAGTATTCTTCACAGCAACCACGTGTGAATAGCTTCACTGACACATTGATGCAAAACTCTAAATGGCAAATGAGGGATGTTTGTGGGCGGAGCCGATTTTTTTTGCGCAAACAAGCCGGAACCTCAAACACAAACCCGAATTTGAAATGCCAAACAAATTTGCTCAACACTACCCATTACTACTACCATTTTACAGCAAAAAACTTTGGGTCTCCATTGGCTTCTATGGTATTCGGATTTGGGGTCATGTTCGGGTCACGTTCTGCTATCCGAATCAAACTTTGGACTACAGTTCGACCAAACATGACGAACCTGAACATCCACAAGTCAGCTCATCCCTACTCATGAATCATAAACAGGCAGCAACATCCAAAGGAAAGAAAATCACACCCCACCATAGCTCAAAGACCATAGCTCAAAGCAGATTTCTCAGTGTATGACACGTATGGTGACAGACATCCCTTATCTCGTGGTCTAACCTCATGGTCTAACCTGAGTCAGGGCGGGGGTAGGGCAGCATAGCCTAGTTTAGCTGTGTCACATTACAAACCATTCTATCAGCTCTCCTGATTACTGAATGAATCGGTAATCACATTTAAGTCTGCTGTGCTCTGGCAATGGGTAATCGCTCTGCAGTGAAATAAGGGCTGCCATTTACATCTCACACAGGAGCAGTCTGTTCTGGGCTAATCCTGTAGCAAAAGTAATGACACCCTGATCAGATCTCAATGTAGAGTAATTACAAATTTATCATTGGGAAGAGTGGAAGTACAGCAGAGCCGAAAGTGCCAGTAGAGGAGCAGTGCTCATAGACTGGTTTTGTAATGCGATACAACTAAACTCAGCTGCATTGCCCCTTGTACCACACTGATGTTATACCAGGAGATCAGTGCGATATCATTACACCTAACACACTGAGAAATCTGCTCTAAGCTACGGTGGGGAGTGTTCTTCTTTCCTTTGAGGGTTGCTGCCTGCTTATGATTGGTCAGCATCATACAGGGAGAAGAAGTACACACTCCCAGTAAATGCTGTCTAGCATCCATATGGACTTAAAAATAAGTTTACTGATTAGGTGTCAAATACCCAAACACTTTGATTGCTTATATCTCCACAATAGAGAGGCGAAAAAAAAAAAAAAGTACAAAAAAATGGTTTATTCTATTTTGCAGTCACTATTACATTGTGCGTACAGGTGAGGAGGTGTGATGGTGTGGGGGTGCTTTGCTGGTGATACAGTTGGGGATTTATTCAAAATTGAAGGCATACTGATCCAGCATGGCTACCACAGCATCTTGCAGCGGCATGCTATTCCATCCAGTTTGCGTTTAGTTGGACCATCATTTATTTTTCAACAGGACAATGACCCCAAACACACCTCCAGGCTGTGTAAGGGCTATGTGACCAAGAGGGAGAGTGATGGGGTGCTACGCCAGATGACCTGGCCTCCACAGTCACCAGACCTGAACCCAATCGAGATGGTTTGGGGTGAGCTGGACCGCAGAGTGAAGGCAAAAGGGCCAACAAGTGCTAAGCATCTCTGGGAACTCCTTCAAGATTGTTGGAAGACCATTTCCGGTGACTACCTCTTGAAGCTCATCAAGAGAATGCCAAGAGTGTGCAAAGCAGTCATCAAAGCAAAAGGTGGCTTCTTTGAAGAACCTAGAATATAGGACATATTTTCAGTTGTTTCACACTTTTTTGTTAAATATATAATTCCACATGTGTTAATTCATAGTTTTGATGCCTTCAGTGTGAATGTACAATTTTCATAGTCATGAAAATACAGAAAATCTTTAAATGAGAAGGTGTGTCCAAACTTTTGGTCTGTACTGTATACTCACCTTATCACGTAATCCCCAATGCCCATGTCACTTGTAATAAAGAAAAAATAATAAACCACCATAATCCTCACCTATTCGCGGTAATCCCGAGTGTCCCACGCAGATCTCATTAATAGAACAGCCACATACTTACATTTGACTGCTCTATTCAGCAGCCGGCGATACACTGACAGGAGCATAATCGCTCCAGCAGTGTACAGCGCTGAGATGCAGTGAGAGAGGTCACTTGAGTGACATTCTAATGATGGATTACAGCATTGGACAGTATGTTGGATGGCTGAGTATTATGGTTGTTTCTTATTTATCTTTTTTTTACAGGAGTTCAGGGCATCGGGGATTAGGCGTTAGGTGAATATAACGGTGTTTGTTATTCTTAAATAAAAAAGTAAAAGTGTGTGGATTATGGTGGTTTATTATTCTTTCTTTATTATAGGTGACATGGGCATCGGGAATTAGGCGATAAGGTGAGTGTATTTTTTTTGTTTTTTTTGCAGGAGACAAGGGCATCGGGGATTACATGTAGGTGAGTATAATTTGTTTTTTTAGTATTAGCTTTTTTTTTACTTAGAGCACATGTAACGGGGGGCAGTGGCGAGGGATGCCATGTTTTCTTCTTCAATCTGGCCCGCTACAGGAATATGGGAACTTATGTGTCCCTGGGTGTGTGTGGTGTGCTGTGTTCTGTGGCGGTCTCTGCTCACGATCATACTCGGTTTCTCTAGGTGCAGTTATTCTTGAATCTTGAGTAAGAGATGACACAGTTCTTAAAAAAAACAGCACAATCCTGTTTACTTTGCCTGCACGGCCTACCGACAGGTAGGATTACAGGTACAATTTAAGTTGCAAATAACGGCACTTTAAGGTGTTAAAATGCAGTCACAGTCCCCACACAGTGCTCCTCACTATGTGTAGCAGACCTAGGGGAAAACTGTCTCTGGAATTACACGTAGGTAAGCTCCTGCTTTACCCTCCGGCTCCCACTGCCCAACTCTATCAGGGACCACCTGCTGCTGAGGCTGCACTAGTCCTGACACATCCAGTGATGCCTAACGGCTGGAAGAGTCCACAGTCCACAAATTGACTATTTGAGTATTGGCTGTACTGTAGTGTGCCCATTGCTGTTAATCCTCCATACCTTCCCCACACACACCATTCCTTTTTCTCCTCAATCTCCAAGCACTTTTCTTAACTGACTAAAACATGGCTGACCAACTGTCACTAAGGGCGGTTCAAACTAGGTAATCTTGTGTGCCCCAAATGACATAAGGGTAGGGTAATATAAATATGTAACTCTGCTGCCATCTAATGGCTGTCCCATAAATAACATAGTTTTTATTGCACAGATATATTAAAACAGCTATCAGAGGGGAGTGGGACTCCTACCACCCCCTCACACCCTTCCGCTCTTAAAACATTGCCGTCCTCGGCAATACGGCAAAAAAATGTAGGGTTAGTGTCTTTTAAAGCAATGATAATTTTAGCAAGATTTCTTCTCTTCAACGATGCCGACGGCCCTTCTTGGATAAGGGCCTGGAATCTGTAGTACCGACAGTCCATTTTTAAGACAGAAACTGGAACCGGTCCTCCTTGTTGAGGACCCCGGGAGCTAGTGTGCAGTCCATATTTGTCTGTCAAGACTGGTAGCATCAGTCCCTCTCGGTAAGGGCCATGGAAGCAGGTAGTGTCAAGACAATCCTTGCGCCTATAGATTCCAGCAGAAAAGGCGCAACAGGCGCAACAAAAAATAAGAAAAATAAAAAATAAAAAGGTATGCCTATCTGGGCTCAACTGGGCTTCTCCTCAGCCCCAAGGATACTCCTTCCTCTTGAAATACAGACCAGCCGGCCTTGGGGGTCTTGGGCAACTAACCCTCCTTCCCTTTGTCGGGGAATAGAACTTCAGGCCGCTATGCCAATTAAGGAACACGACATGACAACAACCTCAAACAAACTCAGGCCCTGTGAGGTTTGATCCTCAGCCCAAACAGGGAGGCCACAGACAACAGGAAATAAAAATAAAGGCAGCAGCTCTTTAGCCATCTTTTTCTTTTGACTCCCGATGCTCTTTCCTTATAGCATTCCATGCGGCGGAGAAAGGTGGGTTGCGCCACTTCCATGGTTGGTCGAGGTATCTGGCTGCTCCTGGGTCGTCCTTCGTTGACCCCTCAGCCATAGTACCACCATTGCTCACTAGAGCCATGCCGTAATTTGTAATGCTGCAGTGCTGTTTAACCTGCAATGGGGCAGTTGTCACTGTGCTCAGTCCCCTCACTCCTGCGGCTGTTGAAGGAACATCAGGACTCTCTTTCCACAGGGACTCTTCCCCCCGATATGGGCCTCTATGTCAGGTGCATCTGATCTGGTCTTCCCTGCAGGCTTTCCTCATGGACACAGTGGGCCTGTGCCCAGGCTTTCTCTCTGGTCAGCTGCTCCTCCCACTCCTCAATATCGCTATCCTGGTATGGGTGAACAAGGGCGGCTGCGTACCAGCCTTTTCGGCATCGACACTTGACGAAGTCTACTATTTCACCGGCATATAGGCTGTGAAGCCAGGGAGGCAGGAACTTCCTCTTCACTGCACTCCTATTCACGTAGACTTTGTCTCTTGTAAATTCTTCCTACAAAAGACCATACCCTTTATCTAAGTCAAAGTCAGTTTCGCGGCCCCTGATTTGAGCGTCTTCCATGGCCTTCTTGCGGTTAAAATTTGAACCCTTCCAGCCATCCTCTAAGTTAGAAATCGGTCCACTTCATCTCTTCTATCACATCAGGATGCCAGGGGGGACGAGCCACGCGTAGTGCTGGGGGCAGATGCACTTCTGCACGGTCTCTAGGGGCAAGCGCTAGAAGGTCATGCTCCTTCCTCCCCTAGTGTACCACTGCTGTCTCGGGTCGTCCGTCCTCTCGGGGTTGAATTGGAAGGCAGACGTCCCTTATCATGGCTGGCAGCTCTGAGAGCGGGGGAGCAGCTCCATGAGGTGGCGTGGAAGGGGGTGACTGGTACAAATCTTCCTCCTCTTCTTTCAGCGCTTCACAGGTGGAGGGGGACTCCTCAGTGGCTTGGGGAGTCGGTTCATGCTCACTGGAGGTGGTGGTTCCTGGGTTGGCCTGCAGGGCCTTGAAGACAGGCAGGATTACAGGTTCAATGCAAGTTGCAAATAACGGCACTTTAAGGAGTTAAAATACAGTCACAGTCCCCACACAGAGCTTCTCACTGTGAGTAGCAGACCTAGGGGAGAACTGTCTCTGGAAGTAGGGAAGCTCCTGCTTTACCCTACGGCTCCCACTGCCCAACTCTATCAGGGACCACCTGCTGCTGAGGATGCCCTAGTCCTGACACGTCCAATAATGCCTACCGACTGGAAGAGGCCAGAGTCCACAAATTGACTGTTTGAGTATAGGCTGTACTGTAGTGTGCCCGTTACTGTTAGTTCATCATATCTTCCCCACACACACCCGTCCTTTTTCTCCTCAGTGTCCTCTCTGACTGACTTTTCTTAACTGACTAAAACATGGCCGACCAACTGTCACTAAGGGAGGTTCAAACTAGTTAACCCTGTGTGCTCCAACTGAGGGTGGGGTAATATAAATATGTAACTCTGCTGCCATCTAATAGCTATCCCATAAATAACACATTTTATATTACACATATATACTAAAACAACTATCAGAGGGGAGTGGGACTCCTACCACCCCCTCACACACGGGCGCTGGCTGATGAGAGAGTATTCCTCCCATCAGCTGCACCTGCGCTCGCTGTTTACAGGGGTTTCCTGTGGCAACCTTACAGGTTATGAATTTGTCTTGGCATGCTTTTACTTGACACTTTGTTCCTTGTTTTACTCCATGATTTACCTTCTCATAGGTTTATTGTCTTATCAGGGAATATGATCATCTCTGAAATGTAACCTCCTCCTTGTGCACTAATTTATCCCTCCACTGTTCTGGGGTATACATTATCGCGCCCCAGTGGATATTATCTAAACTTACCTTTATAGGATTACTCCACAATTTAGTTCATTTTTCATTTTTTTGTAGATTTATATCAGTGTGCAGGGGCTTGGGTACTAACATATTTATTATGTTTTTTCCTCTCTATGGTTGCATATTTCCCTACTGTTTCATAACAATTTACATGGATTGGATATAACTAGTGAACAATACCTGTGGGGCTAGTCAAAGTCTTAATTTCTCCTTTTAAATTCCATTTTTATGTTACCATATTATAATAATAATATTTAATACAGTTGATTTTACTCTTGCTCCAATTTTTGTATAGGTTCTGATGTAGGTAGTAGTCTCATCAGCTGGCGCCTGTGATCCGCGGTAACAGCTGCGGGATCACGCTGACACCTGACAGCGTCATCTCGCAGCGCTCTGACCGCGGTAATGATGTTATCGCCGATCAGATCCCCCCTTTCCCGAACTGTCACGCAGATGACAGCATGGGAAGCCAGGGATGTTTGGGTTTGGGCTCAACCGACTTTTGCCGATTTTGATTTTGAGCAAAGTGCTTGGGAAGCCGATTACAAATCCGCATTTGCAATGTTCATGCTGAATTTGAAATTACTGAACGTGTTCCATACATGTTCGCTCATCTCACCTGATTTATCAAGACCGTCAATGTTCAAGCTGGTTTTCATGAGGTGGCATGATGGAGTCAGGCGCACCTGGTTCATGAAGAGGCAAATGCCTCTTAATAAATCAGGTACATCTTAAAAATGCCATGGGCCATGAATCTTACTCCAGTCTGTTATTTTATGAAGATTTCAGGAATAACGAATGCTACACGTCATCATCAATAAGACTATTGTGTCATACCTCTTTTGCTCCCTGTCACACCCCAGAGCCTTGGGTCAGAAAAAAAGGAGTTCTATATAGGGATTGTAAGAAATAACCCATTTGACCCATTTGTTTACTTTTAAGTAATTTTAAATGGGCTGTCAGAAATGAAGATATATCTTTCATTTTCTATAAATCTTGCATTAAAAAAAAATAACATAACATATCCAGTGGCATATCGTCAATGGCAGCAGGCCACGTGATTGCTATGGGGTCCGTGAGCCAGGGGGGCCTTGCCCCACCCGTCATGACAGGTTCAACTTTATCGGCAACTTTGTAGCACAGTGGGTCCATGATCCACAGGTGTTACATAATCCTTCATACAGTATAATGCATCATCTATAGTCGTCCATATAGTATAATGCACTCTGCATAGGACTCAATATAGTATAATGCACTCCCCATAGTCTTCCATATAATATAATTCACTCACCATAGTCCTCCATATACAGTGGTGGCCAAAAGTATTGGCACCCCCGAAATTCTGTCAGATAATACTCAGTTTCTTCCTGAAAATGATTGCAATCACAAATTCTTTGGTATTGTTCTCTTCATTTAATTTGTCTTCAATGAAAAAAACACAAAAATAATTGTCCTAAAGCCAAATTGGATATAATTCCACACCAAACCTAGAAAAGGGGATGGACAAAAGTATTGGCACTGTTTGAAAAATCATGTGATGCTTCTCTAATTCGTGTAATTAACAGCACCTGTTACTTGCCTGTGGCACCTAACAGGTGTTGGCAATAACTAAACCACACTTGCAGCCAGTTAACATAGATTAAAGTTGACTCAACCTCTGTCCTGTGTCCTTGTGTATACCACATTGAGCATGGAAAAAAGAAAGAAGACCAAAGAACTGTCTGAGGACTTGAGAAACCAAATTGTGAGGAAGCATGAGCAATCTCAAGGCTACAAGTCCATCTCCAAAGACCTGAATGTTCCTGTGTCTTCCATGCGCAGTGTCATCAAGAAGTTTAAAGCCCATGGCACTGTGGCTAACCTCCCTAGATGCGGACGGAAAAGAAAAATTGACGAGAGATTTCAATGCAAGATTGTGCGGATGGTGGATAAAGAACCTCGACTAACATCCAAACAAGTTCAAGCTGCCCTGCACTCCGAGGGTACAACAGTGTCAACCCGCACTATCCGTCGACGTCTGAATGAAAAGGGACTGTATGGTAGGATACCCAGGAAGACCCCACTTCTTACCCCGAGACATAAAAAAGCCAGGCTGGAGTTTGCCAAAACTTACCTGAAAAAGCCTAAAACGTTTTGGAAGAATGTTCTCTGGTCAGATGAGACAAAAGTAGAGCTTTTTGGGAAAAAGCATCAACATAGATTGTACAGGAAAAAAATAGAGGCATTCAAAGAAAAGAACACGGTCCCTACAGTCAAACATGGCAGAGGTTCCCTGATGTTTTGGGGTTGCTTTGCTGCCTCTGGCACTGGACTGCTTGACCGTGTGCATGGCATTATGAAGTCTGAAGACTACCAACAAATTTTGCAGCATAATGTAGGGCCCAGTGTGAGAAAGCTGGGTCTCCCTCAGAGGTCATGGGTCTTCCAGCAGGACAATGACCCAAAACACACTTCCAAAAGCACTATAAAATGGTTTGAGAGAAAGCACTGGAGACATCTAAGGTGGCCAGCAATGAGTCCAGACCTGAATCCCATAGAACACCTGTGGAGAGATCTCAAAATGGCAGTTTGGAGAAGACACCCTTCAAATATCAGGGACCTGGAGCAGTTTGCCAAAGAAGAATGGTCTACAATTCCAGCAGAGCATTGTAAGAAACTCATTGATGGTTACCGGAAGCGGTTGTTCGCAGTTATTTTGGCTAAAGGTTGTGCAACCAAGTATTAGGCTGAGGGTGCAAATACTTTTGTCCGGCCCTTTTTTGGAGTTTTGTGTGAAATGATCAATGATTTGATTTTTGCTTCATTCTCTTTTGTGTTTTTTCCTTGCAAGCAAATTAAATGAAGAGAAAAATACCAAAGAATTTGTGATTGCAATCATTTTCAGGAAGAAACTGAGTATTATCTGACAGAATTGCAGGGGTGCCAATACTTTTGGCCAGCACTGTATACACACACACACAGTAAATATCTCTCCTCCCGCCCCTCCATGTAATCTTCAGTGTCTTCAGCTACAGTGTGGAGCACTTACCACCACCACCGCCGGTGAGTGACGGCCGCAGCGTGATCATATGAACTGATCACTCTGCTGGCGTCGCTCTGACCCGCAGGGGTCAGAGCTTCAATAGTACTGGAATCTGAGAGACGCAAGTGCAATCACTGGGAGCTGGCACGCTTGACGCCCAAAGAACGGCTGAATCCCGGTCCGGGGAGCAGCAGAACGCAGCCGCCAGGGAGGACACCTCGTATGCCGCATTAGGCGCTCTGACAGCGCCCCCCTGCCGGCTGCGACCGGGGGAACATGTCCCAACTGTCCCCCCCCCTAGATATTCCCCTTGCTATTATAATATTTGGAACGCTATGTGGGGGCTATTATAATATTTGGAGGGCTGTGTGGGGGCCAATATAATATTTGGAGGGCTATGTGGGGCATTATAATATTTGCAGGGCTATGTGAGGGCCATTATAATATTTTGATGGCTATGTGGAAGCCTTTATACTTTATAGAGGGCTATGTGGGGGCTATTATACTATATGCAAGCAATTATACAGTGTGAAAGTTTATATGGGGTCCATAATACCGTGTGGAGTGCTACAGGTTAGACAGGTTCAGTCTGTGCGGCTTCAGGATAGTAGTCAGGGCAGCCACTGGTACTGGTACAGACTGTGCGACTTCTGGTTAGCAGACAGGTCAGGAATGCAAGCGGGATACAGGTTAGACAAAGCAAGGTCAGGATCAGACAAAGTGTACAAGGGAACCAAACAGCATTCAGGCTAGTATTGACTACCTTTGCACAAACATTGCTCAGGCACCTCCCCACAGCGGGCCATTCTACTGTTTGGAGGGCTAGTGGGGGGCCATTACACAGTGTGGTGAGGTGTGTAATTCTGTATAAAGGCCCATTATACTGCATGGAGGACTGTTTGGGGGTCACAATTGGGGGATAATACTGTGTTGGGGTCACCATACCTTGCCGGGTAGTTAAGGTGGGGTACAATAGGGTCATCATACTGTGAGTGTGGAGGATACTGTGGAGGAATTCACTGTAGGGGTATTATACTGTATGTGGAGCACTTTTGCATCATATTTTATGGGTGCAATAAAAGGAGAATCTAGGGTTTCAGTAGGAGCAATATACAGTAACACCACATTTATTGTATAAAGACTCCATATAACAAAGTCAGAGGTAATGATTGCTTAATCCTGTACAATCCTTTTAATACCACTGGACTTTATTGCTCTTCATATGATAAAGTAAAATAATACCAGTTTCAAAAGGTTCAACTTGAACATTGTCTCAACCAATTATCCATTTTTGGCTGGCATGGGTGCCCTTGGCTCCCCTCATTATATAATAGTATTTAGTTTATGCCAGTAATGAGGAAGTGTACACAAATAGGAAGCACTTGCTCAATTCAAGTGCTTAGAATATGTTGCATGAGCTAAGAATATCATTGACAAATGTGACAGTTGAAGTATCCACCCAGCAATGAAGATCATCCAGCTTGCTAGATAGCCTGGCTTCAGAGTCAGAGGATGAGTAGGAAGAGAAGGTGGCTCTATTTATATGTTTGTCACATTGTCTTTTGCCCTAAATTTAGAACTGTCTATGCATTTTCAAGATCACTCATGACATTCAAAATTTTCCATCCTTGAAAAAATGTAATAATATTGTTCATGAAAATTAAGATCAATCCATAATAATGCTTCATATATACAATTAATTATATGATACTTTATATTTATGGCCACTATTTCAAACAATGGAGTTCACATACATGGATGTTTTACAGCAGCGTACCAACTTTGAGTTGCATACAGCATCTATGGGTGTTATATTGAAACTGGCACAATAATTCATAGCAGACATTGAATATTTGTAAGTTGTATAATTATTATTATTGTTATTAATTTTAAAGCACCATTGGTTTAATGGTATTGTGCATGAGAAAAAAGGGTTTGCATGCAAAATACAAATATAAATTACAATGACCAAGTTAAAAGTAACAAACTGGTACAGAGGGGGAGAGGACTCTGTCCTCATGCGTTTACAGTCGTCAGGATAATGGAGAAGGATTCAGTAGGTCGGGGTGGGGGGGGTGGTTCCAGCAGCTTCTGTGATAATGAGTTGGCAGCAGATGCTGTAGGCTTTCCTAAAGAGATTAATTTTCAGGTTACCTCTGAAGGTTCCAAATGTGGGAGACTATCAGATGTGTTGAGGCTCTGAATTCCAGAGAATGGGGGATGCTCAGGAAAAATATTGGAGGCAAATGGGTGAAGAACATACGAGAGCTTCAGAGAGAAAGAGATCTTGTGAGGACCGGAAGTTACGTGTCGGGAGGTATCGGCAGATTCGTTTAGAGATACATGGTGAATACAGATTATGAACTGCCTTGTACATTATTGTTAGTAGTGTAAATTAGATTTGTTGGGTATCTAGAGAAGCTAGTGAAGGAATTGCCAGAGGTAGAGGAGTAGCGAGGGGAGAGGTGGATTAGTTGGGCAGAAGAGTTAAGGATAGACTGGAGAGTTGCCAGAGTGTTAGCTCGATAGAAAAGGAAAGTGCAGTAGTCCAGTCGAGAGATGATGAGGGCGTGTACTATCATTTTAATTAGAGATGAATGGATCGATACTTGGGACTCTGGTTCAATGTTCAGAACAGTGGTATCTGGCAGCTAGGTGGAAGGCCCGTAAATCTCTAACCTTCGGCATCGCCAGCAAGGGATTTGACAGATGAATGAGGTCGCACCAGCCCCAACAAATCAAATTCAGCGCCAAAAATACCAGAAGGCAAGAGATTCATCAGCCTCCCATCTACCTCTAGCTGCCAGGTAGCAATGATCTGCCACTGGACCAGAGTCCCAAAAATTGATCTGCTCATCTCTAATTTTAATAAATTCAAAGGTTGAGGAATGAACAAGTTCTAGAAATATCTCTGAGTTGGAGGCATCTGGAGATGGTAAGGGCTTAGATGTGTGGTTTGAAGGACAGGGTAGAGTCAAGGGTTACATCAAGGCAGCAGAATTGTCTTAAAGGGGATAGCATGATGTAATCTATTGTAATAGATAGGGTCAAGGAGTTGAGTTTTCACATTAGTCACTACTCACGGACACGCCGTGAGGCAGGGTAGTCAAAAGGTCCGAGATCAAAAGCGAGGATTGTACCTTATAGACAGAGGGATAAAGCAAAGGTGTAGTCAGGGCACAGTCCAGGGTCAGAATTCCAAGAAGGTAGCTAATCATGGCAAAAGAGCTAGGCAAATGCAAGGTCAAAGGCAAATCTGAGGTCTAGCAACAAACATCAAAATATGAAACTAGAAGCACAGAGCACACCTACTTCTTGAGCAAAGCTACAATTAGCAGCAATCTAAGACAGAGAACTTGTTAAATAGCCAGGTAATTACTCTGAGGAGGAGACACATGAATGAAACCCCAGCACATCTGGTCCTGATGGGATGGCTAAACTATCACTCAAGACACTGACAGCTCAGCACACCTAAGCATCCGATTGGATGGCTGAACTGTCCATCACCATACTGACAGCTGAGCATGCCCCTGTCCTAGATTGGATAGTAGAACTGTCATTCACTGCGTTCAGACACACTGATAGGAGGAATCGTGGTAGTACCCCCTCTTCTAGAGGGGCCATCAGATCCCCAGGTTTCACGGGACCTTATGATGGAAGGCCCTGACCAGACGATCAGCCTTCATGAAATGAGCTGGAAAGCAGGATCTCGCCTCGGGTCCATATCTCCTCCAATGAATGAGATATTAGAGAATTTTGGACACTCCAAGAAACCACGTTGGTCAGCACCTTGTACTCCAAACATCAATCAACAGAAACTGGAAGAGGTGGAGACAAGGTAGACAACACTGACGGGACAAACTCCTTTAACCCCTTCCCGATATTTGTAGTATATATATGTCATTGTCGGGAAGAACTACCCGACCAATGCTGTATATATACGTCATGGCGATCGCCCGCACATAGGGTGCTGTGTGCGGGCAATCGCCACTGTGTGTAAGCTGATTCTGAAAACCGACACTCGAGACTCAGTGCCAGGAGCAGTGCCCACATCGCTCCCAGCACTTTAACTTGCTAAATGCTGCGATCGCTGCATTCGCAGCTTTCAGCTGACCCTTAGGTTAGAGACCCTGCAACGTCATCGTAATCCGATGTCATCATTATGACATCCGGGTCACCAGTAGAGATGAGCGGTGTTCGAATCTAACTGTTCGCCAAATTCGAGCTGTTTTGGGTGGTGTTCGAGCCGTTCGACGAACCCGAACGATTTGAAAAAAATCCGGCTGTTCGAGGTTATGTTCGATAACTGTTCGTGCACCAAAATCGTAACTGGATTTTTTCACAGTAATGCTGATAATGAATGTTAATACACAGTTTGAGTGTACAGCGGGGCGGGGGGAGGGGCATGGGATGGATCTCTGCATAAATAATGAAGATCTCCATTTTTTTTCTCTTTCCCGCATTTACAGTGGGGAGGTGCAGTCTGTCAGCCTATCAGCAGCGCACACACGGAGCGAAGTGCTTTTTTTCACACAAGCAAGGGCATGTGTCATTGGCTGTGTATGTCACAAGTCCTTGCCCTATAAGACTCAGCCATTTTCCCCGTCGCCACCATTTTCTCACTGCTGCAGCTAAGTGTTAGACGGCACCGCTGCTGCTGTGTACGCGCTATACAGTATAACTGTGTGAATTGCAAGCAAATTTTATCTGAAATAGACAGATATCTTGGAAGTAGGAACTAGTTCTAATTGCAGCCCTTTTGGGGGCTAGGTTACAGCATTTCCTACGACTTTTAGCAGGCAGGTCTGTGCTCTTAAATAGACAGATAGGTTGGGAGTAATGACTAGTTGTAATTGCAGCCCTTTTGAGGGCTAGGTTACATCAGTTCCTATCACTTTTTGCCAGGCAGGTCTGTTTTAGTGCTGTGCAAGTGTTTTTCACAGCATTTGGCTAAATCTAGCTAAGCAAATCCTTTTGGGCCTCTTGCAGTGTGTGTTAGTCAGTGGAGTAGCCTATCTGTGTTGCAAGCTACACCACCTGTGTATGTAATACAATTTTTTTACTGCACCTAGCCAAGTAAAACCTTTTGGGCATATTAGCAGTGTGTGTTAGTCAGTGGAGTAGCCTATCTGTGTTGCAAGCTACACCACCTGTGTATGTAATACAAATTTTTTACTGCACATAGCCAAGTAAAACCTTTTGGGTATATTAGTTAGCAGTGTGTGGTAATCATTCTATTAGGCCATCTATACTAAGCTCCACCAGCTTTCAAATTACTAATAATTTTTAGCTGCATCTTGCCTGGAAAATAATTTTGGGCCTGTAGCAGTGTGTGGTACTCATTCTATTAGGCCATCTATACTAAGCTCCACCAGCTTTCAAATTACTAATAATTTTTAGCTGCATCTTGCCTGGAAAATAATTTTGGGCCTGTAGCGGTGTGTGGTACTCATTCTATTAGGCCATCTATACTAAGCTCCACCAGCTTTCAAATTACTACTAATTTTTAGCTGCATCTTGCCTGGAAAATAATTTTGGGCATAGTAGCAGTGTGTGGTACTCATTCTATTAGGCCATCTATACTAAGCTCCACCAGCTTTCAAATTACTAATAATTTTTAGTTGCATCTTGCCTGGAAAATAATTTTAGGCCATTAGCAGTGTGTGGTACTCATTCTATTAGGTCATCTATACTAAGCTCCACCAGCTTTCACATTACTAATAATTTTTAGCTGCATCTTGCCTGTAAAATAATTTTGGGCCTGTAGCAGTGTGCAGTACTCATTCTATTAGGCCATCTATACTAAGCTCCACCAGCTTTCAAATTACTAATAATTTTTAGCTGCACCTTGCCTGGAAAATAATGTTTGGCATAGTAGCAGTGTGTGGTACTCATTCTATTAGGCCATCTATACTAAGCTCCACCAGCATTCAAATTACTAATAATTTTTAGTTGCATCTTGCCTGGAAAATAATTTTTGGCATAGTAGCAGTGTGTGGTACTCATTCTATTAGGCCATCTATACTAAGCTCCACCAGCTTTCAAATTAATAATAATTTTTGTTCTCTCTGAACGTGTGTTCAGCGCTGCTGGTGGCGTGCTGACAGATAAGCGCACGCGGCTGTCCACTGACAATGTAGACAGACTCACGTTCATAAAGATGAACAAATCATGGATCCTCAAGAACTTTTCTACCCCTGTGTCATCCTGGGGAGAGTAAAAGCTTGAGGACTTGTTAAAATCACCTCACCAACCGTTTTAAACAACTCTGGGGCAATTGATGCCACTTAAGTGGTGTCTGTGCCCCAAATTTTTGGAAAAAATGGATACTCTTTTTGGAGTCCCCTTGCTGTGTTTTACGTGACGTTGGCAATGTCAATTACAGGTGGGTTGGGTCTCCCCCCCCCTTTTAACCGTAAGAAACTACATACACTATGGCTTGGGGTAACACAGATGGTTGAGTCTGAAGAGTTGTTTACTCAGAGGTCTGCTCCAAAGCTTCAGTGTCTGCTAGTCAGCGTAATAACCCAGCTGCGAAGCAAGCTGCACCGCCTGTGTATCTACACCGCGTGCAGAATTATTAGGCAAATGCATATTTTGATCACTTTGATACTTTTTCTACATGTTATCCTACTCCAAGCTGCATAGGCTTGAGAGCCAACTACCAATAAAGTAAATCTGGTGATGTGCATCTCTGTAATGAGGAGGGGTGTTGACTAATGACATCAACACTCTATATAAGGTGTGCTTAATTATTAGGCAACTTCCTTTCCTTTGGCAAAATTGGTCAGAAGAGAGAATTGACGGGCTCTGAAAAGTCCAAAATTGTGAGATGTCTTGCAGAGTGATGCAGCAGTCTTGAAATTTCCAAACTTTTGAAGCGTGATCATCGAACAATCAAGCGTTTCATGGCAAATAGCCAACAGGGCTGCACCGCCTGTGTATCTAATAATGATTTTTAACTGCATCTAGCCTAGGCAGACTGTGGTGACCCCCAACCAAACCCAGACGCTCAGCCCCCTACCGCCCCCCTTTCATTGACAATACAATCATGTATCTCTTACAACTGAATGGGTGAGGATCGGTCACAGCTTTATTAACTGTTTATACTCATTACATTAGAAAGGCATTTTATTTCTAAAATAATTCAGCTTGGTGCAGCATGCCCTGTGTCTCCAGTCTCCACAACGGCAAGTTGGCCAACAAGTGTAACTCTCCAACATGTCCTTTCTATTTCCAGGCCACGGAGGATCCTGCGTACTCGTATGCAGGACTCTGACCCCCATCCATCACTCTTAACGCTTGTTCCACTCCGTCCTCGAGTCCTGACAGGAATATGTCCAGTCCAATATCCATTAAGTGAACACAGTCGGGCCTTATGAGGCCTGCTTTATCTCCTTCCAGTTGTCCGCCTCTGTCTCTTATAAATTTTGGCATCCAAATATTTATTAGCCGCCTTGTCCGTTCGAAGGCCGTGATGTCTCAGGCACCTTGCCATACCGCGCTCGGCACAATCTCTGACTATTTTTGTGAAAAATTCTCTGAAGCGCTCAGTGTCTAGTTTCATTATTGCCATTAGTTATGCGCTCTTGTGATAACCTAGGTCGTTTCCCCCGGCCTGTATAACTAATATGAACGGACCTCTTGCCTCTCTCCCTACATTGATTACCTCCATTAGTCCTGTGGCCATTGCAGGCCTCTAATACTTCTCCAGCTCAAATATGTGTTATGAAACTCTAATTTCCTCCCGCCTGGGCATACTTTCACCCTTTTTTCTGCCCAATATATATACGAGTGGCCTATCACCCACACTGTTGGCTTACCGTCACCTGTGAAAAAACAAACCACGTTAGGATAACAAGTCCGGTCTTATGTATCTCTCCAAACACGTGGATCGCCATCTCCCTATCCTCTGAACTTACGTTTGTGACAGTCCTGCTCTTGCTGCTTCCGTGGCCGTGCGGAATGAGTGTGTCCCATAATCTTTGGGGTGGTTCCCTGCCGATGTTATGCATTTATTAAATATAGCTTGGAACTGGTATCTTGATAATGGCGTTCCATCAATGTGTGATAGGAAGAAATTACTTTGGGATCTGATGGTTATATATGTTTTTACTATTGTTACCCGACTCAGCGTACCATTTGTGGGTTGTAGAAGTACCCAAGTGCCCCTGCCCGCTGGAACCGTTTTCGATTTGCGTGTGCATAGACGTATTGCATTATTGGCTATGACTACGTCCTGGTGTAATAAGCCTCCACTGCTGTTAATTTTGGATTGAGGGACTAATTCGCTTATGCATAGCGCCCCGAAGAAGGCGATCGCAAATACAGTAGACAGTAGTGTTGCTTTGAATTGTGAGTATCATGTTAATGGTGTTAGGGATATGATGTGAGAAATCAGTTTTAGTGACACGGGACGGGACGTCTACACTCCTGACTTGGCTGACCCCTTTTCCATCCTTTTATGGATTGTCTGATGATGAATCTCTTTGTCACATGTCCCAAATTCAGTAGTTGGAAGTGAAATATCTACTCTGGTCAGCCACCCCTGATATGCCCCTCATCATTAGCTGGTGGAGAAATTCTATGGTGACATGTAATCTGGCTTGTTCACATTGGTCAACCCGTCTTCCTGCTACTAGTCCACTCTTCCCATGCCTTACCGTATGCTTGCCACATCGACGGGGCAACTGACGCTTTGATTAATGGCATCAACTATTCTCCACTAGATCCCATAGGTAGGCTGGGCAACTGTTGCCCGATGGGTGGGCGTTGGGGAGGAGCTCTGTGAAAATCTGCCAATTGAATTGTGATAAAGCGTTAGCAGCAGCGTTAGACCACTCAGCATCGTGGCTAGCGCGGACCCATACATTGTGTTTTAGGCACAGGAATGCTAACCGGCTTAGTAGGCCTAGCACTGGGAGAGACGATGATGCCATATTATTAATGAAAGTGTAAGTAGCATCTGCGCTTGTCTTGGTAGACTAACCGGTATAAAGAGAAGGCTATGATTCAGTGGGCAAAATTAAAGTTAATTTATTAAATTACATAGATCAAATATAAGCACGAGGTTACTAAAATAGACGGGCCTAATTAGGCTAGTACATAAAATGGTAATTTAAAAAATATATGTGAAGGATATAAGGTAAAAAAGGCATAATGGGCGGATGCTGTCTTGAGGTTCACTAGGCAAGGTTGCTTGAAGGCTGGGTAGTGATTTGTTGATACCTAGAAGGGAAGGGAAAGGTGGTTAGGGAGGTACTGGTTTACCAGTTTGTGACAATCGTTGGAACAGATGAGAGGAGTACCTTTTTGAGGGGGGGATGAGGGTCCAGATGGTTCCCGGTTAGTAGGGGTGTTGTAGGCTGTTAACCTATGGGAATATGGGGAAAGATTAGAATTTGATTTGTTGGATATAGGGTGATAATGTAGGGGAGGTGGGTATGTACCTTAGTTAAGGATGAGGTGAGGGTCCTTATGGATGGGGTCAGGACCACTGACCTAGTATCGGTTTTGCCCCTGTACCTGTGGGTGATTAGAAGAGTTAGATAGGAGGAATTGATAAAAATAGGTTAAAAAATAGGTATAGTACGTTATAAGTTACCCTGCATGGGTAGGCAGGGGGTTATTTTCCGGATGGCACAGTCCTG
This sequence comes from Phyllobates terribilis, assembly GCF_046119375.1. Taxonomy (NCBI): domain Eukaryota; kingdom Metazoa; phylum Chordata; class Amphibia; order Anura; family Dendrobatidae; genus Phyllobates; species Phyllobates terribilis. The sequence goes on from NW_027362773.1 coordinate 52,860,637, forward strand.
TGAGTCTCTGAGTAATAGCTACAAAGGGTTTACTGTGCAGGATGAGCGATAAAAGTTCCTTGTTCTGCCAGTTGGTCACCTCGCCTGGAGAGGTGGCTGGCACTTGGCATTACTGCTGTAGTACTGCTATTGGCTGATGGCGCATGCCGTGCGGTTTGCTAAGTGAAGCGAGTACCTTCAGGTGGCAGTTGCTGGCGTGCGGTGCTGGAAGGTGATCCCAGAGATGGTGGTATACTGACCTGCAGGTGCGAGCAACGAGTGCTCTGAGTAACGTGGGTGCCGCGCCACACAGGGAGTCCCGGCCGGAGGCTCCAGTGGGGGCGGGCGCTGAGCGGGAGTAGTACCTTTTCGTCCGTAAGAGGACCTTTGTGACATGAGATCACGTGTTGTCACTTGGTGTCTCGCGATGGGCAAAGTACGGGTAGCACTGAGGACCTTTCCTACTCGTTTCGGATTGCACAGAATCCTTCATCAGGGATGGTCCTATCAGTGCTGTAGGCTGCCTTTTATACGAGAGTAATTGGTCCTCATAGTGCTAGTTAATTGAGTGCAGGTGATAAAGATCAGATATAATTGATGCTGGTTGCTGCCCCATATTCTTGCTGGTTGTCATATGTTAGTACTTTATTCCATTGATAGGGTCACTTAGTTAAATGCAAACAATTCAATCTCACTATTGAGACCTTTGGGTCTCAGTGAATTTAGTTTGAAAATCCAGCTACTTTCAACTCTGGACATTTGATGGATATAGTGTCCTTGTCTCCAGTGTTGTTGGACAATCTGGATTCCTGTGATTTCAATATCCTTTAGTGATCCTCCGTGTTTATCCATGAAATGTTTGGAGAGAGGGTGTTTTGGAAATTTATTACGTATATTTCTCAGATGTTCTCCTATTCTTCTATTTAAGGGGCGTATTGTGCGTCCCACATAGAGTTTTTTACATGGGCATTTTAGTCTATAGATTACCCCTCTGGTTGTACAGGTAATAAAGTCTTTGATAGGGAATGCAGTCTCCCCATGGGATATCTTGTCCTGTTTTTTCATGTGTAGGCTCCTGCATACTGTACATTTGTTACATAGAAAAAGCCGGCTGGGCTTGAGGATGGATTCCTCAATAGGGAGGTGGATGGTGGATTTTTTACGGATGGGGCTACTATGGTGCCGAGATTTCTTGCTTTTCTATATATAAATTTAGGTTCTGGTGGAATTAAATCTCCTATGGTTTTATCGTCTTGGAGAATATTCCAATGGCGTTTGATAATATTTCTCAGGAGATAGATATTAGAGTTGTATGTTGTAATAATTGGGATGTCGATGTATGCTTTATCAAGGTCTGGCTTGATGTTCCCCCCCCTTTTCCAGGAGTTTTGATCGGGGAATTTTTTGTATCTGATTTTTAGCATTATCCAGAATGGTATGATCATAGCCTATGTTTAGGAATTTATTGGTCAGGAGGCTTGCTTCTGCTTCAAAGTCACTGGATTTTGTGCAGTTTCTGTATAGTCTGATGTATTGACTGTTAGGAACATTGCGTAGTCAGCTTGGGAGGTGACAGCTGTCCATATGGATAAAGCTGTTTGTGTCCGTGGGTTTAAAGAAGGTGCAGGTGCAGACCTGGTTATCATTGATGTATATGTTTAGATCCAGGAAGTTGACCTGGTCCGTACTAGTTGTGGATGTGAGTTTGAGGTAGAAGTCGTTATTATCTAAGTCTGTCAAGAACTGTTTGAGAGAGTCCAGTCCTCCTGACCAGATGAAGAGAATGTCATCTATAAAGCGGCGCTAGAATACCAGATTTGGATGTATAGAGCCATTTGGGAATATGTTGTGGTGTTCCCACATGCCCACATATAAATTTGAATTACTCGGCGCAAATCTCGTTCCCATCGCGGTGCCCCATCTCTGTCTGTAGTGTCTGCTTTCATATTTAAAAGAATTGTGGTTCAAAATAAAGAGCATACACTCCTCAAGGAAGTTAATTTGGTCGTCGGGCATTGTGGTGTGTTGCTTTAAAAAGAACTTTTCTGATTGGCATCCTTTTTGGTGTTGGATGACGGTGTAGAGGGATGTAATGTCCAGTGTCTCTATTATGTAGTGGCTCTCCCATCTGATGTTTTCCAGTAATTGTAGGGTGTGTTTCGTGTCCTTAAGGTGGGCCGGCAGTAGAGGGACCAGGTTTTGTAAATGGCTATCAATGTATCTTGAGAGGTTCAAGATTAGGCTTTGAATGCCAGAAATTATTGGTCTGCCGGGTGGATTACTTACTGATTTGTGAATTTTTGGAAGATGATAGAATATGGCTAATCTGGGATGTGGAGTGAATATGTACTCATATTCATTTTTATTGAGGAATCCTTCATTCAGACCTAAGTTTAGTAGTTGCTTCATGTCTCGGACGTATTTAGAGGTAGGGTTAGCAGGTAGTATTTCATAGGTATGTGTATTGTTTAGAATTCTAAGGCATTCATTGTGGTACTGATCATAATCAAGTATGACGATGCCTCCGCCTTTGTCAGCCGGACGTATTACTAGATTTTGATTTTGGATTAGCGTTTTAATTGCCCTGCGTTCATCCTTAGTGAGATTCTGTTTGATCCTAGAGCATTTTTTGTCATTGAGTCGATGGATATCATTGATCACATTTTTCTGAAAGGCCTCCATAGATTCTGAATATTCATTGAGTGGGTGAAAATTGGATTTCTTTTTCAGAGTGGTATGGAGGAAGTTTTGGGTGATGGTACTGCTAGGGGTTGGGGTATCTATGTTTGAATTCTTCATGAAGTGTTTTTTAATTGACAATTGTCGCATGAATTTTTTCACTCCAATGAAGGCCTCAAATTTATCAAAGCGGGATGATGGTGCATATTTTAGATCTTTATTCAAAAGAGTGATTTCTTCTGGTTTTAGGGTATAGTGGCTAAGGTTGAAGATGGAGGATTTATCCTGATTCATTTTCTAAGATTGTAGTTTTTTCTTTTTGGTGAGTCCCCCCCCCCCCCCTGCAGCCCCTCTGGCGTTTTTTTGTGGGGCCGTTTGAAAAAAAAACTTGAATTAGTTAGTCGTTTCCGTACCTGAAGATATTGGGAGGTTCTATGCTGGGACGTGGAGGCCTGTGTGCTGTTGGGACGTATTTCTAGGTTATGGTTAGCCAGAAGTGGTCTAGGGGGGGATATTGGAGTACTGGGTGAATGTTGTAGGATATCAAATCTATTTTGTAGATCGAGGGGGGTTTCAGGGATGGTGGGGTTTTGTGTGGGTCGAGCGCTAGGGGCAGAAGATCTAAGGTTGACTAGTGGAGGTGGGCTAGGGGTGCGTTCGGACTCACAGGTAGGATGAATGGAGAATCTATCTTTTATTTGATCAGGAGTGCCTTCTACCTCATCCCAGAACACCCTATAAATCCACCATCAACTCAAGAAGCGTTCAAAACCATAGATGAGGTAGAAAGCACTCCACTAGTCAACCTTAGATCTTCTGCCCCTAGCGCTCGACCCACACAAAACCCCACCACCCCTGAAACCCCCCTCGATCTACAAAATAGATTTGATATCCTACAACATTCACCCAATACTCCAACATCCCCCCCTAGACCACTACTGGCTAACCATAACCTAGAAATACGTCCCAACAGCACACAGGCCTCCACATCCCAGCAGAGTACCTCCCAACATCCTCAGGTACGGAAACAACTAACTAATTCAAGTTTTTTTCAAAAGGCCCCACAAAAAAATGCCAGAGGGGCTGCAGGGGGGGGGGGGAACTCACCAAAAAGAAAAAACTACAATCTCAGAAAATGAATCAGGATAAATCCTCCATCTTCAACCTTAGCCACTATACCCTAAAACCAGAAGAAATCACTCTTTTGAATAAAGGTCTAAAATATGCACCATCATCCCGCTTTGATAAATTTGAGGCCTTCATTGGAGTGAAAAAATTCATGCGACAATTGTCAATTAAAAAACACTTCATGAAGAATTCAAACATAGATACCCCAATCCCTAGCAATACCATCACCCAAAACTTCCTCCATACCACTCTGAAAAAGAAATCCAATTTTCACCCACTAAACGAATATTCAGAATCTATGGAGACCTTTCAGAAAAATATGATCAATGATATCCATCGGCTCAATGACAAAAAATGCTCTAGGATCAAACAGAATCTCACTAAGGATGAGCGCAGGGCAATTAAAACGCTAATCTAAAATCAAAATCTAGTAATATGTCTGGCTGGCAAAGGCAGAGGCATCGTCGTACTGGATTATGATCAGTACCACAATGAATGCCTTAGAATTCTAAACGATACACAAACCTATGAAATACTACCTGCTGACCCTACCTCTAAATACGTCCGAGACATGAAGCAACTACTAAACTTAGGTCTGAATGAAGGATTCCTCAATAAAAATGAATATGAGTACATATTCACTCCACATCCCAGATTAGCCATATTCTATCATCTTCCAAAAATTCACAAATCAGTAAGTAATCCACCCGGCAGACCAATCATTTCTGGCATTCAAAGCCTAACCTTGAATCTCTCAAGATACATTGATAGCCATTTACAAAACCTGGTCCCTCTACTGCCGGCCCACCTTAAGGACACGAAACATACCCTACAATTACTGGAAAACATCAGATGGGAGAGCCACTACATAATAGGGACACTGGACATTACATCCCTCTACACCGTCATCCAACACCAAAAAGGATGCCAATCAGTAAAGTTCTTTTTAAAGCAACACACCACAATGCCCAACGACCAAATTAACTTCCTTGAGGAGTGTATGCTCTTCATTTTGAACCACAATTCTTTTAAATATGAAAGCAGACACTACAGACAGAGATGGGGCACCGCGATGGGTACGAGATTTGCGCCCAGTTATGCAAATTTATATGTGGGCATGTGGGAACACCACAACATATTCCCAAATGGCTCTATACATCCAAATCTGGTATTCTGGCGCCGCTTTATAGATGACATTCTCTTCATCTGGTCAGGAGGACAGGACTCTCTCAAACAGTTCTTGACAGACTTAGATAATAACGACTTCTACCTCAAATTCACATCCACAACTATTACGGACCAGGTCAACTTCCTGGATCTAAACATATACATCAATGATAACCAGCTCTGCACCCGCACCTTCTTTAAACCCACGGACACAAACAGCTTTATCCATATGGACAGCTGTCACCTCCCAAGCTGGCTATGCAATGTTCCTAACAGTCAATACATGAGACTATATAGAAACTGCACAAAATCCAGTGACTTTGAAGCAGAAGCAAGCCTCCTGACCAATAAATTCCTAAACAAAGGCTATGATCATACCATTCTGGATAATGCTAAAAATCAGATACAAAAAATTCCCCGATCGAAACTCCTGGAAAAGAGGGGGAACATCAAGCTAGACCTTGATAAAGCATACATCGACATCCCAATTATTATAACATACAACTCTAATATCTATCTCCTGAGAAATATTATCAAACGCCATTGGAATATTCTCCAAGACGATAAAACCATAGGAGATTTAATTCCACCAGAACCTAAATATATATTTAGAAAAGCAAGAAATCTCGGCACCATAGTAGCCCCATCCGTAAAAAATCCACCATCCACCTCCCTATTGATGAATCCATCCTCAAGCCCAGCCGGCTTTTTTCCATGTAACAAATGTACAGTATGCAGGAGCCTACACACGAAAAAACAGGACAAGATATCCCATGGGGAGACTGCATTCCCTATCAAAGACTTTATTACCTGTACAACCAGAGGGGTAATCTATGGACTACAATGCCCATGTAAAAAACTCTATGTGGGACGCACAATACACCCCTTAAATAGAAGAATAGGAGAACATCTGAGAAATATACGCAATAAATTTCCAAAACACCCTCTCTCCTAACATTTCATGGATAAACACGGAGGATCACTAAAGGATATTGAAATCAGAGGTATCCAGATTGTCCAACAACACTTGACCGTATACGGCCAACCCGGGTTCCACTGTTCATATGCCTCCACCCCCATCTTACCACACTTACATACTTTAACAAATAAAAACACTGCACCTGTAATTTTCTTTGGATAAATTTGGCCACAGCGGCCATTTTATTAACAAACAACATTAACATATATACATTATTATGAAATAAATAAGAAGGGAGGGTTCTTGGAGTTAAAAATTGATCTGGCAAAACTAAACCGAAGTCGAACCACCGTGTTACCCTCAGCCGTCCATCACCAGCTCGAGGGCACCAAAAGCTCCCAGGGTAAAACCCCATCCAGAGCCCCAAAAACCAGATGCCAGATCACCTCGCTTAATCAAGCCACTGCCTGTAAAATTCAAATAATTTTCCACTGACACTTCTGTGCCAACTCCAAGAACCCCATCCCCTGCCAAGCCACTGTGACAATCCTTCTTACACAACTTAAATAGTCTTCTTTATGCCACATCAAATGCCCCTTTAATTCGTCCCTGCTAAAAGAAAAAAACACCCTTTTACCCATAACCTACAAAGATACCAACGGAAAAAGAGGGTGGGAGGGTGGGTACATTTTCCTATGCTCTTCTCCTCTGGACTAACCGTTTCCCGCACTTTTCCTTCTTATACCTCTATTCCCCCATCTCCACCCCCATCCCAATGCCCGCCCTTTCTGACCTCTACCCAATCTCAATTATTGGGATTCAAATTACACCCTGCTGGCCCATCCCGGTCATGTGGGGCTTCCTTCTAGGTTGCCCTGCCTCCAGCCCCTTTCTGGAGACAAGGACACTATATTCATCAAATGTCCAGAGTTGAAAGTAGCTGGATTTTCAAACTAAATTCACTGAGACCCAAAGGTCTCAATAGTAAGATTGAATTGTTTGCATTTAACTAAGTGACCCTATCAATGGAATAAAGTACTAACATATGACAACCAGCACGAATATGGGGCAGCAACCAGCATCAATTATATCTGATCTTTATCACCTGCACTCAATTAACTAGCACTATGAGGACCAAGTACTCACGTATAAAAGGCAGCCTACTGCACTGATAGGACCATCCCTGATGAAGGATTCCGTGCAAACCGAAACGCTTAGGAAAGGTCCTCAGTGCTACCCGTACCTTGCCCATCGCGAGACACCACGTGACACCACGTGATCTCACGTCACAAAGGTCCTCTTATGGACGAAAAGGTACTACTCCCGCTCAGCGCCTGCCCCCACTGGAGCCTTCGGCCGGGACTCCCTGTGTGGCGCATCACCCACGCTACTCAGAGCACTCCTTGCTCACACCTGCAGGTCAGTATACCACCATCTCTGGGATCACCTCCCAGCACCGCACTCCAGCAACTGCCACCCGAAGGTACTCGCTTCACTTGGCAAACCGCCGCATGTACCGCACTACACCCAGCACGGCATGCGCCACTAGCAGTACTACAGCAGTAACGCCAAGCGCCAGCCACCTCTCCAGGCGAGGCGACCAACTGGCAGAACAAGGAACTTTTATCGCTCATCCTGCACAGTAAACCCTTTGTAGCTATTACTCAGAGACTCACAGGACTGTGCCATCCGGAGAATAACCCCCTGCCTACCCATGCAGGGTAACTTATAATGTACTATATCTATTTTTTAACCTATTTTTATCAATTCCTCCTATCTAACTCTTCTAATCACCCACAGGTACAGGGGCAAAACCGATACTAGGTCAGTGGTCCTGACCCCATCCATAAGGACCCTCACCTCATCCTTAACTAAGGTACATACCCACCTCCCCTACATTGTCACCCTATATCCATCAAATCAAATTCTAATCTTTCCCCATATTCCCATAGGTTAACAGCCTACAACACCCCTACTAACCGGGAACCATCTGGACCCTCATCCCCCCTCAAAAAGGTACTCCTCTCATCTGTTCCAACGATTGTCACAAACTGGTAAACCAGTACCTCCCTAACCAACTTTCCCTTCCCTTCTAGGTATCAACAAATCACTACCCAGCCTTCAAGCAACCTTGCCTAGTGTACCTCAAGACAGCATCTGCCCATTATGTGTCTTTTTTACCTTCACATATATTTTTTAAATTACCATTTTATGTACTAGCCTAATTAGGCCCGTCTATTTTAGTAACCTCGTGCTTATATTTGATCTATGTAATTTAATAAATTAACTTTAATTTTACCCACCGGATCATAGCCTTCTCTTTATACCGGTTAGTCTACCAAGACAAGCGCAGATACTACATGCACTTACTTTAAAAATCCTTGTAGTCTATTTGGTTCACTGCTTGTATCAGCAGCTAGTCTGGTTGGGAATCCAACAGCGCCCCCACCAACTATAATTCCATATTATTAATGAAGTGCGCTCGGCTGGTGTTTTTTGTTATGAAGAGTATATTTTTATTAGCCAGGCGCGCGCCCCATATTTCTATTGCTACCACTATTGGAAACAGTTCCAAGACTGTCTGTTTTTTTGTCAGCACTTGTTCTGCCCAATACGGAGGCCATAAGCTTGTGCACCATTGGTTATTTAAACAAAAACAGGAGGACACTTGAGTATAGTGGCAAGCAATTAGTACAATTTTATTTAAATACATCATTCAAGATTTATAACGAGAAAATGTTTAAAATAGCAGTCTTTACCCGTTGCACTGCTGGGGACTCTCTTGCGGGGCTCTGGGCTTCTTCCATATCTTTGGCCTGTGGTGAGTCTATATTCATCCATATTATAGGGACCACTTACCTGACTCACACTCCTTGAGTTAGTACTAGGATACTTTTTTGTATTAGGATCTGGTCTCATTGCATGAGGCTTTGGCCTCTTTGTACATTTCATTGTATCAACTTTGATTGCCACTGGACATGATTTTGCTCTATGTTATATGTACTCACCGCTGACTCTCTAACTATATGGACTAATTGACCATTCTATACCGCCCATCCCCCCAGGGTACCCCCCAGCTTTGAGCACCTTGCACCTTACCCCCTTCTGCTATTTTAAACATTTTCTCGTTATAAATCTTGAATGATGTATTTAAATAAAATTGTACAAATTGCTTGCCACTATAAACAAGTGTCCTCCTGTTTTTGTATGCATTTATTTGAGTAGGCATTTTGGACGTGGTGCCTGTCATTTGGTTTGGCACCATGTTCTGTTCAATATGTTATACTTGGCCTGTGTTTTTTACCATTGGTTATTTAGTATCGCTGCATATCCGTCTGATTCTGCCGCCCCGGTGAATAATCTTAGTTGAATGTTGGACTGTTCTGCTGACATAAATAACGTGTGACCATTGAATGATTATAAGAAGGTTTTCCACACCGCTAATTACGCCCATAGCTGCCTGCTGATTCTGATTGTATGACTCGGTTTAGATGCCCCTTTTGTTGGGGGCGATAAATGAAGAGAAAAAACCCTTCCGACTGGCATCACCCGGCTCGCAAACACGAGGATACCTAGTAATACTTGCATCTGCTGTAGTGTTACTTTCCATACTGCGCAAAAAACCTAGATCAGGTGTAATGTTTTGATATTTTTTCCCATGGGAGGCGGAACAACCTTGCTATGGTGTCGATTTCGATACCTAAGAACGATTTTTATTAGTTGTGGGGCCTATGTTTTTGGTTGGGCATAATGGGACTCCAAACCGACGGGAGATGTTTGTGAATTCGTTGAGTAAGGGGCAGCGAAAGTGGATGACCAATCGCCACATGGCAGAAAAAGAAAGGAAAAAATCAGCTCACCCACCTAGAAGATCAACAGCACAGAGCCAGGAGTGCTACCAGACGAACCTGAGGAACCAGGAAGATCCAGCTGAACAAATCTTCTAAAATCCACTTTTTATTGGGTCATACAAAAAATATTTTAAAAGTCCACCTTGGAGAAGAACAGCAAACGCGTTTCGAACTAAAGGTTCTTAATCATTGCATAGCAAAAAAACAGCAAGGAAGTGGTATTTATATGTCATGTCCTGCTATGCACCTGTTCAAGGCTGAGTTAATCAGAAATTTAAACACACATACCATGTTAAAATCGTATAGCATAGAAACAATGCATATAAATGTAAATAATCCAAAAGAAAAAGAAAAGAAGAAAAAAGGAACATATATATAATAATAATCTATAAATGATCATTCATAATGATACATCAAATCATGTCTGATGTTTAAACCTGCTGGTACACATGTATTTAAAGTATAAATCCATCAACTTTCACTATTAAGGAGCTTTCTCCTATAATCATCCACCAAATCTCCACCAATCGCCACGGCCCACGGAGGGGCCACCACAGTCAGTGAATCCTTCCTTATTTAGTATAGAGTCTACCAATACTTTGGGCGTATTAGCCCAGCTGCGAAGCAAGCTGCACCGCCTGTGTATCTAATAATAATTTTTAACTGCATCTAGCCTAGGCAGACTGTGGGGACCCCCAACCAAACCCAGACGCTCTGCATCTAACCCAGCCAATCATTTGATAGTATTGCTAGTAGCAGAGTCGCATGGCCTCTAAACCTTGCATAGCCTGTGCATTTTTTCACATAGATAAGGATGACCCAACTCGTGTTATCTGTAACATTTGTCACCAAAAGCTAAGTAGAGGCCAAAAAATCCATAGTTTGAGTACTTCATGCATGAACCGTCATATGGATATGAAGCATAAGTTGCAGTGCGAAGCTCACTGTGCTACAATGCGGCCTAGCGGGCCGGGACAACCACCATCTGCCCCACCTGTGTCATTCTGGGGAGACTAAAAGCTTGAGGATTTTGGAAAATCACCTCACCAACCATTTTAAGCAACTCTGGGACAATTGATGCCACTTAAGTGGTGTCTGTGCCACAATTTTGGGAAAAATGGAGACTCTTTTTGGAGTCCCCTTGCTGTGTTTTACATGACGTTGCCATCGTCAATTCCAGGTGGGTTGGGTCTCCCCCCCCCCCCTTTTAACCATAAGAAACTACATACACTATGGCTTGGGGTAACACAGATGGTTGAGTCTGAAGAGCTGTTTACTCATACTATAGCCTGGGAATCAGAGGTCTGCTCCAAAGCTTCAGTGTCTGCTAGTCAGTGGAGTAGCCACCGCCTGTAGATCTAATTACAATTTTTTTTTTCAAATTCAAGTTTTTTTTTATTTTTGTGTTGAAAAAGTACAAGAAAATACAATATACATAGTAAAAGGGGTAGTATAACTATAAATCTATGCATAACGACAGTACATTGGGGGGTACAGGGAGGGTTTTCCATCAATATCCAGATCAAGCATGTATTTTTCCATATGAAAGATAGAGAGAGAGGGAGCGGACCACGGCAGACCACCAATCAATAGAGTGCGATTATGATCATTGTTGTGCCGACATCACGGATAACTTTAGTTGGGAGCTAGATGGTAGGTATCAGAGTTTTGCAAATCAATCCAATCCCTCCAAATCACACAGTATCTATCAACATCCGCCGGTGAGATAGCAATCAGATACTCCATCCTATTAAGGAGGGAGATCTCCGAAAACCATTCCTCCACAGTGGGTGGGTCTCTGCTTTTCCAGTGTCGTGGAATGACATTCTTAGCCGCCTGTATTAGGTAGCCTATTGATGACCTTTTATAACTACTTTTACTTATTGGTAACATTGATAAAAGGAGGGCTTCTGGCGTATTAGGGATAGTCAAACCAGTTATTTTCTCAATCATGGGAACCACCTTTGCCCAAAATGCATTTATTATAGGGCATGCCCACCATATGTGTGACATCGTCCCTTCCCCCTCCCCACATCTCCAACATCTATCTGAGACCACTGGATACCATCTATGAAGGACTGCTGGTACCCGGTACCATCTAGAGATAATTTTGAAGGAGGTTTCCTGAGCTTTGGACCCTATTGAGGTTTTATGTGTTAGGAAGAAACATTTATCCCATTGTGAGTCAGAGAAGGACTTCCCCAGTTCCCTTTCCCATGCACCGCAGAATCCTGGCCTATTGTCAGTTACCTGGGCAATGAGGAGATTATACAGTAGGGAGATGGAGTGTGTAGGGGGTGACAATGATAGGCTCAATTTTTCAAAGTTTGTGAGATCTCTATGAAGATGTGTGCACTTCTTCACAGTTGAATAGAAGTGTTGTAACTGGCTATATTCAAAATTAGCCTTCGGGGAAGTGGCTCTTCCCTGTAACATATCATTGAGTGGGAGCAGCGAAGTATTGGAGATGACAAGAGAAAATAATATCGGATGGGATTTATTTGAACCGAGAAATCTATTTGCAGATAGTCCTGGTGGGAAATCTTGATTATCTGAAATCGGGAGCAAGGGGCCCTGGGGGTCGATTGAGGATAAGCTTTTTTTTTTGGGATCTCAAAGCCAAAGCAGTGGCATAAGTACTATATGACATGAGGCCAAGAGAGGGGACAATTAAATGGGCGCACCATGGGAGAGTGGTAAGAGCTTTAGGACAAATGGATTGAGCTATTTTGACCCACAATTTGCCCTCCGAATGATGGAAGAAGTCCAGGATTCTTGCGTGTACTGCTGCCATGTAATACCTTCTACAATCCGGAAGGCTAAGGCCCCCTTTTGTTTGTGTCTGATCAGAACGTCCCCCTGAATGCGTGGACGCCCACTTGCCCAGATAAATCTGCAAAAGCTACTGCGTAGTCTTTTCCAAAAATTTGAGGGAATTACCACGGGAACGGTTTGGAAGAGGTATAAGAGTTTAGGTAGGACGTTCATTTTTAGTATATTTATTCTGCCGAACCAGGAAAAATCCTTCACCGTCCAAGAAGTAAGATCTCTATGGAGTTGTTCAATAAAGGGCCCAAAATTAAGATAAAATAGACGGGAGAGGTCTCTATGAATACGAATACATAAGTATTTGTTACCCTGTGAGGGCCAGGCAAAGGGAAAGTTGGACTGGATGGAATCCTGTATGGATTTGGGGAGGGAGACATCGAGGGCCTCAGACTTCGCTACATTGATTTTAAAATTTTACCATGTACCAAAGTGATCTATTTCAGCCATAACAGCAGTGATGGATATATGTGGTTGAGTGATATATACTAGGACATCATCAGCAAATGCAGAGCACTTGTACTCGGTGCCTCCCACCTCAATCCACCTAATATTGGGGTTATCGTGATTTGATGAGAGCAGGTGCTCCATCACTAGGATGTATAAGAGAGGGGACAGAGGACATCCCTGCCTTGTCCCATTGGTGATTATGGAAGATGATGATAATGTTCCACTTTTTTGGTTTTAGAAGGGCATGACATGCCTATATCTGTGTCTCCCCCTCCTTTTACTCCTCCACCTCTTTTCTTTTCGCATGACTATATGAACTTGTCACTTTCCATGTATTAGTTGTGTCTTCTGAGCAGTTTGTCAGCTTTTGGACACCTTTGAAGTGTTTTCTATGTGTTTTCTATGTGTTTCTATGTGTTTTTGGTTTCCTACCATTGGTTTTAACGGTGTTCGAAGGTGTTCGACGAACAGTTCGACGAACAGTTCGGCGAACATACGGTTGTTCGACGAACCGAACCGAACTCGAACACTACCGGGGTGGCTCAACACTAGTCACCAGAGCTAGCAAATTTGCTAGATCATGTGCAGTACATGATCTAGAAGCTTAGTGGGTCAGTGCAGCACTGAGTTTATATGGCATAGGGATGCTGCTGCATCCCTATGCTTTATAAGCGATCAGGCTGAAAAAATTGAAAGTCCCATGTAAAAATATTTAAAAAAAATCACAAAATAATAATAAAAAAATAAAAATATATTATTCCCATAAATAAATATGTTAATAAAAAAAAAAAGTACACATATTTGGGATTGCTGCGTCTAAAACAACCTTACGTATAAAACTTTCCACTTCAGGGAACATCGTAAACAAAAAAGCGAGCCAAAAATCAATGTTTTAACATGACACCCCTGAACAAAAGGTGGAATAAAACGCGATCAAAAAGATGAATGTAAATAAAAATGATATCTCTGAAAATGTCATCTTGTCCTGCAAAAAACAAGCTGCCATGCAGCTCTATCAGCGGAAAAATAAAAAAGTTACAGATCTCAGAATAAAGTGATGCAAAAATAATTACTTTTTCTATAAAATAGTTTTTATTGCGTAAAAGCATCAAAACTAGTGTTGAGCGTGCACTAAAATGCTCGGGTGCTCGAAGCTCGGGCCGAGCTCACTGTGATACTCGGGTGCTCGACCCGAGCAACGAGCCCAATGTTAGTCTATGGGAGACCCGAACTTTTTTACGGCGGCTCCCCCGGCAGTCTGTAGAAAGCCTAAAAAGTGCCCAAAACGATAGTGACAGTGCTCAAATGACACGGGGACAGCATGAGGATCGCCCCTGGAAGCATTTCTGACCCCCAGGTCACTGCTGTCAACAACGTGGTCAGAGGTATTAAGCCACTTTTACAGGCTCACAATAAAACGTTCAAAAACGAAAGTGAAAGTGCTTTCCTGTGAAATATGTTAACCCCTTAACGACCATGGGTCTTTCTGTTTTTGTGTTTTCCTTTTTTGCTCCCCTTCTTCCCAGAGCCAGAACTTTTTTAATTTTCGTTCAATATGGCCATGTGAGGGCTTATTTTTTGCGGGACGAGTTGTACTTTTAAACACCATCACTGGTTTTACCATATCGGGTGCTGGAAAATGGGAAAAAAATTCCAAGTGCAGTGAAACTGCAAAAAAAATGTAATTCCACAGTTGTTTTTTGGGTCCTTTTTTTACCACGTTCACAGATTGCTAAAACTGATCTGCCATCATTATTTTCCAGGTCGTTACGAGTTCATAGACACCAAACATGTATAGGTTCTTTTTTATTTAAGTGGTGAAAAAAAAATCCAAAGCTTGCTAAAAAAAAACCCAAAAAATGACGCCATTTTCCGAGACCCTTAGCTTCTCCATTTTTCGGGATCTGGGGCCAGGTGAGGGCTTATTTTTTGCGTGCCGGGCTGACGTTTTTATTGATACCATTTTGGGGTAAATCCGATGTTTTGATCGCCCGTTATTGCATTTTATTGCAAAGTTGAAGCGACCAAAAAAACTTAATTCTGGCGTTTAAATTTTTTTTCTCGTTACGCCGTTTACTGATTGTATTAATTCTTCTTTTATATTGATAGATCGGGCGATTCTGAACGCCGCGATACCAAATATGTGTATGTGGTTTTTTTTATATATATATATTTTATTTTGAATGGGGCGAAAGGGGGGTGACTTAAACTTTTATATATTTTTTATTTTTTTTAAAAACTTTTTTTTTACACTTTCTGCTTGCTTCTATAGTCTCCAGAGGAGACTAGAAGCAGCAGTTGTCTGATTGCTTCTACTGCATACAAGCGATGAGCAGATCGCTTGTATGCAGGAGAAATGCTCACTTGCTATGAGCGCTGACCACTAGGTGGCGCTCATAGCAATTGAGACATGACAACCACAGGCGTCTGCTGCAGACCCTGAGTTGTCATGCCCACCCATTGGTGACCCGCGATCACGTGATGGGGTCACTGATGGGCGGGGCTTAGGACTCCCGGAAGCGCGAGTTAAATGCCACTGTCAGAGATTTAACATGTTAACAGCCGCGGGTGGATTGCGATTCCAATAATCAGCTGACATGTGCTCGCTTCAGTGCGGGCTCACCGCCGGAGCCCCCGCTGAACCGGCCTTCCCGACCTGGTGCGTACTATTACTGACCAGGTCGGAAAGGTGTTAAGGAACATCATTTCCAGGGTAAAGACTTGTGTATAAGGTAAAATAAACAACCAAAAACAAAAATACTCCTCCACACCTTGGGCTATGTTCACAAGTAGCATTTTTTATGCGTTTTTGCACGTTTGTATTGCTTTCAACCGTGACAAATGCATTCACCGGGAAATGTCATTTTAACATTTTACAACCTTATCTGGCCATGTGCTGTGTGACACATGCATACAGAGCTAAAAAGACATGGGAACAGCATGGGGAAGACCCCTGGAAGCATCTCTGACACCCAGGTCACTGCCTAAAAGTGTGCCCATCAGAAGTGATCCTTGCCGCATCAGAAGATGCAGACTTGCAACTATCCCCGTGCAAGTCCTTGTCCCAGGGCAGTGTTCAATTGTACCTCCCCAATAACTTACAATACAAGCGCAAGTATGCAGCCTGCCACCCACCCACCCCCAGGCTGCAATACCATACTGCTAGCTTGCTTGCACTTGAAATTGGGCCTTTTAGGCATGTGGAGGTGGAATCAGGCCACCACGTCATGGCTGCGTCGGTAGCCTGGTATTCATACTCAGTCCCCAGCCGCCCAGCGGCCGGGTGTCCACTCTTGGTCCCCAGCCGCCAGGGGGCGGCCGGGTGTCCATACTCAGTCCCCAGCTGCCCCGCGGCTGAGTGCCCACACACAGTCCCCAGCCGCGTAGGGGTGGCCGGGTGTCCATAAACGGTCCCCAGCCGCCCCTATTTGTCCCGGTGCGCCTTATACACAAGCGCGCATACCAAAACATTACCTGTGCCCTCCCCAGTGCATTTAGTGGGAAGGACAGCCTAACCACAAACACGTGGACAAGTGAATGTGGCCAGGAATGGTCCATCTCACTGACGCCTTCACACTGGGTTAATATTTTGGAAGCCGGGACACAGTTGGACACTGGGATGCAACACGTCCTCCAGACATAGAGGATTGCGGGTCCTGGGTCAATCAGGCTTCAACACAAAGTTCAGAAGGTAGACAGCAGCAGTGGTCGGCCTCCTACACAACGAGTAAATTATTCATGATCATGAGGCTATCCACCTCCTTAGCTTTCTGTTCCTTGGAATGCAAGCGCATGTATGTAGTAGCAGCTAGGCCTGAGGTGGTCAGCGTTTTGGCGCATATTCTACCTCCTTCGAGGATTGCTGGATGTTTTTGTAGCGTCGGCATCCCTGCCCCCTGCTAGGCAGGGACGCCGTTCCCCTCACCTCTCCGCTCCGTGCCCGGCGGCTTCCTCCCGCTCTGCTGGCAGCGCACGCTGCT
This sequence comes from Phyllobates terribilis, assembly GCF_046119375.1. Classification (NCBI taxonomy): domain Eukaryota; kingdom Metazoa; phylum Chordata; class Amphibia; order Anura; family Dendrobatidae; genus Phyllobates; species Phyllobates terribilis. Next base: position 52,877,616 of record NW_027362773.1, read on the forward strand.
TCCCGGCCTCTGTGCTTAGGGCGCGCGTTCGTCCCCCCCCTCTCTTAAAGGGGCCGCGCGCGCCGTCCTAAGGAGTCCGCGGCCAATGGCCGGAGGACCTCTCCATATATAATACTCCTCCTCCAAAATGGAGGTGCCCGAGCAATGTTGTTGCAAAGCCTTAACTTTGCTTCAGCCCTCAGGTCCCGTTGCCAGTGACCTGCCAGTCACCTGCCTGATTCCTGCCTGTTACCTGCCAGTCATCTGCCAGATTCCTGCTTGATACCTGCCTGATATCCGCCCACCAGCTTACAAGCCTGCGGTCCGACGGTCTGCTCTCCGACACCTGTCAGTCTGTCTATGGACCAGCCTGCCCGCTCACCTTTGAGCGCTCACCTGTTACTTGCCTGCTAGCCTACCTGGAGGCTCTGCCGTCACTTGCCGTGACCACCTGCCTGTCCAGAGACTCTTGCCCGCTCACCTGGGAGCGCTCACCTGCTACCTGCCTGCTAGCCTACCTGGAGGCTCTGCCGTCACTTGCCGTGACCACCTGCCTGTCCAGAGACTCTTGCCCGCTCACCTGGGAGCGTCCACCCGCTACCTGTCTGCTAGTCTACCTGGAGGTTCTGCCGTCACTTGCCGTGACCACCTGCCTGTCCAGAGACTCTCGCCAGCTCACCTGGGAGCGCTCACCAGCCACCAGCCCGCTGCCCTTCTACCCAGAGACTGTCCCTGTCACTTGCCGTGACTGCCTGCCCGTCTTCCCTGGGAGCCACCCGCTTCCTTACAAGGACTGCCCCCTTGTATAGTTGCACAGAGGTTCCACCTCCCAGATCCATTACAGTTTGCTCGGGCCATGGAACCCGGTGGCCCCCAGATCTCCGATCTGCACCAGGAAGTCTTACGTCAGAAAACTCAGCAGGAGGTGGTACTGTCCTATCTACGGTCCGTTAACTCTCGTCTAGGCGCATTGTGTGACTCGTCTATGTCTACCTCTGGTCCAGCTGTGTCCATTCCTGCGGTACCGCAATCCAGTCCCTTCATGGTACCCGACTATGGACCTCGGCTTCTGGCACCTCCACACTTTGCCGGCGAACCTACTTTAGCTCGGGGTTTCATAAACCAGTGCACCCTGCACTTTGAGCTATTGGCATACTAGTTCATCTCCGACCGGGCCAAGGTGGCCTTCATCATGTCCCATCTCACTGGGGAGACACTGGCATGGCTAAATCCCCTGTGGGAGAGAGGGGATCCCCTGGTGTCCGACCTGCCGTCTTTCCTCGCTGCTTTCCGGAAAGTCTTCGATGAACCTGGACGGAAAACCTCTTCTGCCTCCTCTCTGCTACGTCTCTGCCAAGGGAGTCTCACCGTGGGCCAATATGCCATACGGTTCCGCACCCTCGCTTCTGAGCTTGCCTGGGAAAATGAGGCTCTGGTGTCCGTCTTCTGGGAGGGTCTTTCCGGTCAGATTAAGGATGAGTTTGCTGGTCGGGACCTTCCTACCACTCTGGATGACCTGGTGTCACTAGCTACCCGGATTGGCATCCGGTTCCAAGAACGTGCCAAAGAGACTACCTGGGAGAAAGACTTTTCTTGCTCTGCTCCTACTTCCCTGAGACCTGCCTCTCAACCAGTCACTCCGCGGGCGCCCTCGCCTGAACCTATGCAGATCGACCAGACCAAGATGGTCAGATCTCGCCAAGAATCTCGCTGAGCCGAGGGAAGCTGTTTCTATTGTGGCAGTATGGAGCACTTCATCCGTTCCTGCCCGGAGAAGCCGGGAAACGCCAGTGTCTACGACCGCTCGGAGAGGTCGTCCTAGACAAAAGTAAGCCCTCTCCGTCTCTGACTTTACCAGTCTCTATTGCTTGGGGAGAAAACCGTCACTTTGAACTCGCCCACCTGGATTCTGGAGCTGCTGGAAACCTCATCTCCCAGTCTCTGGTAGAGAGATGCCGTATTCCCACCAAGTCCCTGGCTGAACCTTTATCAGTCGCCTCCGTGGATGGAAGACTTCTCTCGGAGACCATCCTGCTCGTCACTGAACCCATAACCCTGCAGGTGGGAATGCTGCACTCTGAGGAAATCTCATTCCATGTGTTGTCCGGACTTTCTCACTCCCTGTTGCTAGGTCTACCTTGGCTCCAGACACACGAACCCATATTGAACTGGCGATCCGGTGAAGTACTCCGATGAGGTCCAGACTGCCATAGGACCTGCCTGGTTCCGGTCCGCCCTGCTCGCCCTCCGCCAACTCCAGCTAATTTACCAGGTCTCCCGGCTCCTTACTGGCCCTATGCGGACATCTTCGGTAAGAAGGAAGCAGAGACGTTGCCACCCCATAGGCCATATGACTACCCGATCGACCTGGTACCTGGCACCACTCCTCCCCGTGGGGGTATCTACCCGTTGTCTGCAGCCGAGACCCGGGCCATGTCTGAGTACATTGAAGAGAATCTGGCTAGGGGATTTATCCGAAAATCTATCTCCGCGGCTGGAGCCGGATTCTTCTTTGTCAAAAAGAAAGACGGCTCGCTACGCCCCTGTATTGACTGTAGAGGACTCAATCAGATCACGGTTAAAAATAAATACCCCCTTCCGCTCATCTCTGAGTTATTTGATCGTCTTAAAGGCGCCAGGATCTTCTCTAAGCTGGATCTACGTGGAGCGTATAACCTGGTCCGTATCCGTCAGGGAGACGAGTGGAAAACAGCATTTAATACCCGGGACGGACACTATGAGTACCGTGTGATGCCCTTCGGTCTCTGCAATGCTCCCGCCGTCTTCCAAGAACTGCTCAACGACATCTTCCGTGACCTTCTTTACTCCTGCGTGGTGGTATACCTGGACGACATCTTGGTCTTCTCTCCGGATCTTCCCACACACCGGAGGGATGTTCGTCAGGTCCTGCTTAGGCTCAGGCAAAACCACCTCTATGCTAAATACGAGAAGTGCCTTTTTGAGCAGACCTCTCTTCCTTTCCTGGGCTATGTTATCTCCCAGACAGGCTTACGAATGGATCCCGAGAAGCTCTCTGCTGTCCTAAAGTGGCCCCGTCCGGAGGGCTTGAAGGCGATACAGCGATTCCTGGGCTTCGCTAATTACTATCGTCTCTTCATTCCTCACTTCTCGTCACGGACTGCGCCCATATCTGCGCTCACCCGTAAGGGAGCAAATCCCAAGGTATGGTCATCCGAAGCTGAGGAGGCCTTCCTTTCCCTGAAACAAGCCTTCTCCTCTGCCCCTGTGCTGCACCGTCCGGACTGCAACAAACAGTTCTACCTGGAGGTTGATGCCTCTTCCTCTGGAGCCGGAGCGGTGCTCACCCAGAAGTCTTCCTCCGGGAGAATTGTAACCTGCGGCTTTTTCTCTAAAATCTTCTCCTCCTCTGAGCACAATTACTCCATAGGAGACCGAGAACTGCTTGCCGTTAAATTGGCGCTGGAGGAGTGGCGTTACCTGCTTGAAGGGGCTCTATACCCGGTGATCATCTATATGGATCACAAGAACCTGGCATATCTCCAAAATGCCCAGAGACTTAATCCACGTCAGGCCCGGTGGTCTTTGTTCTTTGCCCGCTTCGATTTCATCCTTCATTTCCGCCCGGCGGACAAAAATGTCAAAGCTGATGCCTTGTCCCGATCCTTCCTGTCCTCCGACCAAGAGGAGGAGCCTATGCACATTATCGACCCCTCCACGGTGATGAATGTGGCCCCCTTGGATTTGACTCGTCTTCCACCCGGCAAGACGTTCGTGGCGCCTCCAGACCGTGAGAAGGTTCTTTGCTGGGGTCATTCTTCTAAACTAGCTGGCCATGCCGGCCAAAAGAAGACCTTCCTACTCATTTCCCGGCATTACTGGTGGTCTACCCTGCGTAAGGATGTGGTAGACTTCGTATCTGCCTGTTTATCTTGTGGCCGCAACAAAGTTCCCAGACACTTACCAGCTGGTCATCTCCTGCCGCTTCCCATACCTGTTGCCCCGTGGCAACACATCGCTATGGACTTCATTATCGATCTTCCTGTCTCTGCCGGGTGTACTGTCATTTGGGTGGTCGCGGACCGCTTCTCTAAAATGGCCCACTTCATTCCCCTGCCTCGTCTTCTGTCTGCACCTGAGCTGGCTAAGGACTTTATTCGCCATATCTTCCGTCTCCATGGCCTACCCCTCCACATCGTGTCGGATCGAGGGGTTCAGTTTACCTCACGCTTCTGGAGAGCCACATGTAAACTGCTGGACGTCACCCTGGACTTCTCCTCCGCTTACAACCCTCAGTCCAATGGTCAAGTGGAGCGGATCAATCAGATCCTTACCAGCTATCTCCGGCACTTTGTTAATGCCCACCATTCTGATTGGGTGGACCTCCTTCCTTGGGCCGAGTTCTCTTATAATAACCACGAGAGCGAATCCTCTTCCAAGTCCCCGTTCTTTATTGTCTATAGCCAGCACCCCCGGATTCCGTTTCCCGTCTCCGCCTCTGTGGACAACCCTGCGGCGCAGTCTCTTGTCAGCGAGTTTTCTACCATTTGGGAGAGTACCAGGTCTGCACTTCTTCAGTCCTCCGAGCGGATGAAGCGTTATGCTGACAAGAGACGTCTGGATCCGCCTCAATTCTGTCCGGGAGACAAGGTTTGGCTCTCTTCCAAACATGTACGGCTCAAGATAACCTCCTACAAGTTAGGTCCTCGCTTCATTGGTCCTTTCGAAATCCTCAGGCAAATTAATCCAGTGGCCTACAAATTAAAACTCCCGGCCACCTTATGGATTCCCAACTCCTTCCACGTATGTCTCCTCAAACCCATTGTCTTTAACTCTTTTTCCAACAATCCAGGTACTCCTCCTGCTCCGGTTTCCGCTGAAGACGTCTTTGAGGTAGAGAGTATTCTGGCCACTAAGAGGGTAAGAGGAAAGACCTTTTTTTTGGTAGATTGGAAGGGGTTTGGTACTGAGGAGAGAACATGGGAGCCCCGGGAGAACATCCATGCCCCTCTCATCCTTGCTAAATTTCTCTCTGGCCTAAAAAAGGGGGGGGCTTAAAGGGGGGGGTACTGTAGCGTCGACGTCCCTGCCCCCTGCTAGGCAGGGACGCCGTTCCCCTCACCTCTCCGCTCCGTGCCCGGCAGCTTCCTCCCGCTCTGCTGGCAGCGCGCGCTGCTTCCGGCCTCTGTGCTTAGGGCGCGCGCACGCGTGCCCCCCCTCTCTTAAAGGGGCCGCGCGCGCCGTCCTAAGGAGTCCCCGGCCAATGGCCGGAGGACCTCTCCATATATAAGGCACATCCTCCAAAATGGAGGTGCCCGAGCAATGTTGTTGCAAAACCTTCACTCTGCTTCAGCCCTCAGGTCCCGTTGCCAGTGACCTGCCAGTCACCTGCCTGATTCCTGCCTGTTACCTGCCTGATATCCGCTTACCAGCTTGCAAGCCTGCGGTCCAACGGTCTGCTCTCCGACACCTGTCAGTCTGTCTATGGACCAGCCTGCCCGCTCACCTGGGAGCGCTCACCTGTTACTTGCCTGCTAGCCTACCTGGAGGCTCTGCCGTCACTTGCCGTGACCACCTGCCTGTCCAGAGACTCTTGCCCGCTCACCTGGGAGCGCTCACCTGCTACCTGCCTGCTAGCCTACCTGGAGGCTCTGCCGTCACTTGCCGTGACCACCTGCCTGTCCAGAGACTCTCGCCCGCTCACCTGGGAGCGCTCACCAGCCACCAGCCCGCTGCCCTTCTACCCAGAGACTGTCCCTGTCACTTGCCGTGACTACCTGCCCGTCTTCCCTGGGAGCCACCCGCTTCCTTACAATGACTGCCCCCTTGTATAGTTGCACAGAGGTTCCACCTCCCAGATCCGTTACAGTTTTCCTGCTACTATCCCAGTTCTATGACTCCCATTAAAACAAAGCTTCAGGTGATGAATGATGGATGAGGTGGTGGCAAAGGAGAAAGAGCAGGAGGAACAGGGACCATTCACATCAATATCAGGCCAGCCAACCACACATGTCTTGTAGGATATGTTTCTGTACCAAAAGGAGCGGTTCAGCTACACAGTTATAAGGCATACAGTGAATGCAATGCCTACCAAAAATTTCGAGGCACTCCAATGCCCCTTGGAAGTGACATGGAGGTCAGAGGGCCTTAACTAAACCGTTTTTTCCATTTATAGCAACTGGGTCTCCTGTACACTGTTGGCCTAAGCAGGGAATGGAAGGCTTTACAAAAATTATTAGGCACTGCAATGCCCCTTGAAACAAACGTGGATTACAGCGTATTAAAAACCTTCTACCCATTATTGGGGAGTGGGTCTCCCTTAGTGTTCGCCTATGCATTGAAAAGCAAAAGCTGACAAAAATTAGGAGGAAATGCAATGCCCGTTGCAAGAGTCGTGGAGGTTAGAGGTAATTAAAAACAACATGTCAATGCCCCTTGGAAGAGCTGTGGAGTTCACAGTGGTTTAACAAGACGGTTTTAATGCCCCTTAGAAGAGATGTGGAGTTCAGAGTGGTTTAACAAGACAGTTTTAATGCCCCTTGGAAGAGATGTGGAGGTCACAGTAGCTTAACAAGATGGTTTTAATGCCCCTTGGAAGAGACGTGAAGTTCAGAATGGTTTAGCAAGACAGTTTTAATGCCCCTTGGAAGAGTGGTGGAGGTTACAGTGGAATAAAAGGACAATATTAATGCCCCGTGGAAGAGACGTGGAGGTCACAGTAGCTTAACAAGACCTTTTTAATGCCCCTTGGAAGAGTGGTGGAGGTCGCAGTGGAATAAAAAGACAATATCAATGCCCCTTGGAAGAGTGGTGGAGGTCGCAGTGGAATAAAAAGACAATATTAACGACCCTTGGAAGAGACGTGGAGGTCACAGTAGCTTAACAAGACGATTTTAATGCCCCTTACAAGAGCCATGCAGTACAGCATATTAAAAACATTATTCCCATTATTGGGGAGTGGGTCTCCCATAGTCTTTGCAAGTTCCCCCTTCCTATTTTTTGGCAGCTTTTGCTTGGAAGGCATAGGCAAAGACTATGGGAGACCCACTGCCCAATAATGGGAATAATGTTTTTAATATGCTGTACTGCATGGCTCTTGTAAGGGACATTGCAAGTTCCCCCTTCCTAATTTTTGGCAGCTTTTGCTTGGAAAGCATAGGCAATGTCCCTTACAAGAGCCATGCAGTACAGCATATTAAAAACATTATTCCCATTATTGGGGAGTGGGTCTCCCATAGTCTTTGCCTATGCCTTCCAAGCAAAAGCTGCCAAAAATTAGGACAGAGGAACTTGCAATGCTGGCAACATGGACCACGGTCACCCTGGTGGTATAGTGGTCGTGGAGGCTGAGGATAAGGAGAAGAGCAAAAAACAGCCGAAATGAGGAAGCGTATACCCATGTGTGGGTGTGAAGCGATGCATGGGAATACACCTCCCGAAATAACACAGTGGATTTGACTTTATGTTACTCTGCTGTCATTTGGTGGTGATGAGAAGTCTGGCCCAATCCATCCCTTGTTCATTTTGATAAGGGTCAGCTTGTCAGCATTGTCAGTTGACAGGCGAGTGTGCTTATCAGTTATAATTCCCCCAGCGGCACTAAAAACACGCTCCGATAACACGCTAGCGGCAGGGCAGGCCAGGACCTCCAAGGCGTACAGAGCGAGTTCATTCCAAGTGTCCAGCTTGGGTACCCAATAATCATAAGGCACAGAGGAATCACGGAGGACGCTGGTACGATCGGCAAGGTACTCCCTCACCATCTTTTGAAACTTTCCACTCCTTGTGAGAGTACCCCGTGCCTCAGGGCCTGTAAGCTGGGCGGGTGTCAGAAAACTGTCCCAGAACTTTGACAGTGTTCCCCTGCCTCTGCTGGATTGGAGTTGCATCTCTCTCGCCTGTACGCCTTGGTTGGGCAACGAACTGTGACCTCTGCCGCTAGCGTGTTCAGATGGGAATTTTTTTAAGAGTTCTGCAGCAAGGGCCTTCTGGTATTGCCCCATTTTTGTAGACCTCTCCACCTCAGGAATAAGAGAGTGAAAGTTCTCCTTGTAGCGGGGGTCTACAAGTGTCACCAACCAGTAATGACTGTCACCCAACATTTTGACAACGCGAAGGTCACGGTTAAGGCAGCGTAACATAAAGTCAGCCATGCGTGCCAGATTGGTAACGGGCAAGATTTCCGTGTCCACACCAAGATGACGACTGACCATGCTCTTCTCCTCCTCCTCCTCCTCTTCCTCCTCCCCCCTGTCCTCAGGCCACCCACGCTGAACCGACGGTATGACACTTGTACAGGTACTACCGTCTACAACGCATGATAGCAGCTCCTGTTCTTCCTCCTCCTCCTCCTCCTCTCCCTCATTGTCCCCCAATGCACGTTGGGATGAGATGAGGCTGGGCTGTGTGTAATCGCCCGCTACGGCTTCTTGATCCATCTCATCATACTCTGGCTGCAATGCCTCCTCTTTAATTCTCTGCAGAGAGCGTTGCAAAAGACAGACAAGTAGGATGCTGACACTAATGATGGCGTCATCGCCACTCATCATCTTGGTGGCCTCCTCAAAGTTTGTCAGGATGGTACATATGTCAGACATTCAGGTCCACACCTGAGGTCTTATGTGTGGAGTCTGACCTGAATATCGACGGCCTTGTTGCAGCTGGTACTCCACAACTGCTCTCTTCTGCTCACAAATCCTTTGCAACATGTGGAGGGTAGAGTTCCAACGTGTGGGGACATCACACACCAGTCGGTGTGCCGGAAGCTGCAAACGCTGCTGAAACACAGCCAGGGCGGCGGAAGCTGTAGCCGACTTGCGAAAATGAGCTGACAGGCGGCGTACTTTCACGAGCAGATCTGGCAACTCGGGGTACGATTTAAGAAACCGCTGAACCACGAGGTTAAGCACATGAGCCAGGCATGGTATGTGTGTGATCTCACCTCGCCTCAGAGCCGCCACCAGGTTACGGCCATTGCCACACACAACCATGCCGGGATGTAGGTTCAGCGGTCTCAGCCACAGATCTGCCTGCTCTTTCACAGCTGTCCACAACTCACAAGCAGTGTGAGGTTTATCACCTAAGCTTATGAGTTTCAGCACAGCCTGTTGCCGCTTGGCGGGGGCAGTACTGCAATGCTTCCAGCTTGTAACTGATGTGGTGATATCTGAGATGGAGGCTGAACATGAGGAGGAGGAGGAGGAGGAGGATGCGCAGGAGCTGTACACTGTGGGGGCAACTCTGACAGACATAGGGCCCGCAGTCCTCGGTGTGGGGAGGATGTGTTCCGTCCCAAGGTCCGACTGGGTCCCGGCTTCCACTATGTTTACCCAGTGTGCCGTTAGAGAGATGTACCGTCCCTGGCCACAAGCACTTGTCCATGTGTCCGTTGTCAGGTGGACTCTCCCAGTAACTGCGTTGTTGAGGGCACGGCAGATGCTTTGGGACACGAGCTTGTGTAGTGCGGGGATGGCACACCGGGCAAAATAGTGTCGGCTGGGGACCGAGTACCGAGGGACGGCCACCGCCAAAAGATTGCGGAAGGATTCCGTCTCCACCAGCCTAAAAGGCAGCATTTCCAATGCAAGCAGTCGTGAAATGTGCGAATTTAGGACTGTGGCCTGTGGGGCGTTAGCTGCGAATTTCTGCTTTCGTTCAAAGGTCTGGGATATGGACAATTGAACGCTGCGGTGGGACGTGGACATGGACGTTGATGCTGTTTCTTGAGAAACTGCCATAACAAGTGAAGACTGAGAGGAGGGGGCATCTTTACATGCAGTATGGACAGGGGATTGCCTTGCACACACAACAAGGGGTTCTATTGCACGCACAACAGTGGAAGAAGCAGTGGTGACACCCGCTGACACTGGTCGTGGACCCTGGGTTTCGCCCCACAAAGTCGGGTGCTTTGCTGCCATGTGCCTTATCATGCTGGTGGTGATCAGGCTGGTAGTTTTGTCACCCCTGCTGATGCTGGCATGGCAGGTGGAACATATGGCCTTTTTGGGGTTATCAGCAGAGTCTTTAAAAAATTTCCAGACTCTGGAAGACCTACCGCTTGTACTGGCGACGTCCATCGTGTTGGTGTTACGGGGAACGGTTGCCTGCTTTCTGTCTGCGGCCACCACACTGCTTCTTCCTACCTGTTGGGGTACTCTGCCTCCCTCCTCCTGTGTGCTGCTGGCCTCACTCTGCATGTCCTCCTTCCATGTTGGGTCAGTTACTAGATCATCCACCACCTCCTCCTCTTCCACTTGCGCACCATGATCCTCCTCCTCACTTCCTGGCAATTGTGTCTCGTCATCGTCCACCTCTTGTGACAGATTGCCAACGTTGACTTCCTGTGGCCGTGGCTGTTCAAATATTTGGGCATCGCAACATGGGATCTCCTCTTCCACCACTTCAAGCGTATCAGGCGAGGGGCCCAATTATGGAAATGGACCAGTGAACAGCTCTTCAGAGTGTCCAAGTGTGGGATCACTTGCTGTCTGACGACACTCGGCATGGTGGGAGGAAGGAGCATCAGGGTGAGGAGGAGTATGCGGTCGAGACTCACGGCTACTAAGAGTTGACCGTGTGGAAGACAGACCGGAGGTGGTGGTGCCCAGGTAACTGGAAGTATTGTCTGCTATCCAATTAATAACCTGTTCACACTGATCAGTTCTCAATACTGGTGTTGTTCTGTGCTTCCCTAGTAATTCGGTCAAGAAGTGGGAGCGAGAAGATGTGGCTGTTGGTTGTGGCACATTTTCACCTTGGCCACGGCCCCGTCCTCTGCACGAACCATCACCAGAACGTCCACTTCCACGTCCCTTGCCACGCGCCTTGCCCATTGTAAATGAAGTAAAATATCTTACACTTGCACTATCAATGGAAAAGGGTAATAAAGAGTAGATTATAACCGTGGAAGAGGAAAACCACAGTTATTGTTTACTGGGGTATACCACACTTTTTTAAATAGAGATATTTGCGGCTGAACAGTGAGCGACACACTCAAACTGCTTTTTTTTTAGATACCAAAGGCCCAAAACTGGATAGTACAGCGATTTGACCCATGGAACTGCGAAACCACACTGGGATGTCGGGCCTACACAAGACTATTTTCAACAGATATATTTTTGTGTCACAACAGTCAGGAGACACTACTGTTTTTCTTTACGGAAAAAACTACCAAAACCTGAATAATAGAGATTTTTTACCGTGGGATGGCAAAACCACAGTTATTGTTTACTGGGGAATACCACACTTTTTTAAATAGAGATATTTGCGGCTGAACAGTGAGCGACACACTCAAACTGTTTTTTTTAGATACAAATGGCCCAAAAGTGGATAATACAGAGGTTTGAACCGTGAAACTGCAAAGCCACACTTGTATTTCTCGGGCCTACACCAGACTATTTTCAACAGATATATTTGTGTCTGAACAATCAGGAGACACTATTTATTTTTTACGGCAAAAAATGCCAAAAGCAGGATAATAGAGAATTTTTACTGTGGAACAGCAAAACCACAGTTATAATTTACTGGTGTATACCAGGCTTTTTAAAATATATATATATTTGCGGCTGAACAGTGAGTGACACACTCAAACTGTTTTTTTTAGATACAAAGGCCCAAAAGTGGATAATACAGAGGTTTGTACCGTGGAACTGCAAAACCAAACTAGTATTTCTCGGGCCTACACCAGACTATTTTCAACAGATATATTTGTGTCTGAAAAATCAGGGAGACACTATTATTTATTTTTTTTACAGCAAAAAATGCAAAAAGCAGGATAATAGAGATTTTTTACCGTGGAACAGCAAAAGCACACTTCTGTCTCTCTGGCCTACACCAGACTATTTTCAACAGATATATTTGTGTCTGAAAAATCAGGGAGACATTAATATTATTTTTATACAGCAAAAAATGCCAAAAACAGGATAATAGAGATGTTTTACCGTGGAACATCAAAACCACAGTAATAATTTACTGGTGTATACCAGACTTTTTAAAATATATATATTTGCGGCTGAACAGTGAGCGACACACTCAAACTTTTTTTTTAGATACAAATGGCCCATAGAACTGCAAAACCACACTTCTATTTCTCTGGCCTACACCAGACTATTTTCAACAGATATATTTGTGTCTGAAAAATCAGAGGCACACTTTTTTTTTTCTGGGGGGGGGGGACACCAAAAGGTTAATAAGATGGGTATTTGTACATTGTGAAGGAGGAAAAAAAAAAGAGGATTTAGATAAAAAAAAAGGATTTTTCCTGGCCCCCGGGACCTGGAGCTAAGTCCAGCAATTTCAGCAACAGGAGCAGCACACAGGACTGTAATGCATCGTTTGCTGGTATAACCACTGCGTCTCCTATACAGCCTGCCTGCCTGCCTGATATACCTGGGATGGATATTAGTCCTGAGAAGGACTGTTTGTTTGATCTGGCAGCGTTTACAGACCCTACACTAACTATTTTGCAGGATATATCTCTCCCTAAATCAGCAGCACTGTCCCTACACTGTCTGATCCAGAGCGACTGTGTCCAAGATGGCGGCGCCCGGTTTTAAATACTCGAGGTGACGCTGTGCGGCCAGCCAATCACTGTAATGCCCACAAACAACATGGCTGCGGCATTACAGTGACTGGCTGGCAATCCCTGCATGTTCATTGGCTCTGTAAAGAGCGCAAAACATGCAGGGCGGAGACCCGAGCTCCCGCCCGAGTAACCCGGAAATGCTCGGTGCTCGCCGAACATCCCGAGTAGCATGATGCTCGGGCGAGTACCGAGCAGTGTCGAGCATGTTCGCTCAACACTAATCAAAACATAAAAACCAATATAAATTTGGAATCGCTGTAATCGTACTGACACGAAGAATAAAGCTGCCTTATCAATTTTACCACATGCGGAACGGCATGCATAAAAGCACCGGGGTTTCCATGCAAATCTCTGAAATACGTGATTCAGACTGAACCCCCGGCGGAAGATTTCCTATAATTAAGCAGATGGAGGCACTGTTGACGCGTCTGACCTGTGTCCGTCTTTTTAGGCGTGCATAGAAATGCCATCGGCCACAGTTTTGTGCTCTTCTGAAAAGGAAAATGCTGAACAGAGGCCAGCCAGAGTCCAGAGTAACTCTGCTGCCTCATTATAGCGAATGGAGCCCTCATGAGTTTCATCTGAATCACATCACTCAGAGATTTAGATGGAAACCCTGATATAAGTGCTCAGCGTACAGCACAAGAGAAATGTGATCCAAAATGTTATGCAAAATGTTCCTAACAAAAGCTTCAAATCAATCCACAAAAAAGCAAGCCCCCACTCAGGTCCATCATCTGCTAATGGAAATGTAGGGGCTTTCACGTTACTGGTAGCACAAAGGCTAAGGAAAAGTAAAATGGCTCTCCGCACCTCAAAAGAAAATTCAGCAAATTTTGAGCTCCCAAATTCAAATGTCCCCCTCCCTTCTGAGCCTCACAGTGTGCCTAAACAACATTTAGCGTCCACATGTTTTGCATTTCTGTAGCGATGAGAGCCCTCCTAATTTACAGGTGCATGTCTCCAGAAGCATGAGCTGGGCACAATGTACTGGTCACTACAACGTACTGCTCACTACAACTGCAGTTTGCAATTTTCACACAGCAACATCCACTGCTGCTTGTTTCTGGAAATGACCCATGGAATCAAAATAGTCACTACACCTGTAGATAAATTCCCAAAGGGGTATTATTTCCAAAATGGGGTAATTTGAGGGGGAATTCTGCTATTCTAGCACTTAGGGGCCCTGTATATGGAATTCGCAAACTATTCTAGAAAAATCTCCTCTCCAGGAGGCAAATAGTGCTCCATCCCTCCCAAGTCTCTCCGTGTGGCTAAGCAGTATTCTACGACTACATAAGGGGTATTTCTACATTGAGCAGAACTTGTGGGACAAATTGTAGTGCCATTGTTACCTATTTCCCAGTGTGAAAATGTAAAAACTGAGGCTAAAACAAAATTTTAGTGGTAAAAATGTAATTATTTTTTTCTTCTCTGCCCTATGGTATAAAATTATGTGACCCACTTGTGGTGTCAAAATGGTCACTGTACCCCTAGATGGATTCTTTGAGGGGTCTAGTTTCAAAAATGGGGTCACTTGTGGGGGTTTTCCACTGTTTAAGCACATCAGGGACTCTCCAAACATGATATGAGACCCGCACACCATAACATCAAAGTCTGTGTCCCAAAACGTCACTCCTTCCTTTCTGATCCCTGCCATGTGTCCAAACAATAGTTTTTACCTTCATACGCCATATGTGCGTGCTCCGGAGAAATTGCAAAACAAATTTTGGGGTCCATTTTCTCCTGTTACCTCTTTGAAAATAAAAAAATTGGGGCTAAAATAACTTTTGTTATGGGAAAAATGGGATTTTTTTTATTTTCACTGCTCTATGTTATAAACTTTTGTAAAGCACTTGGGGGTGCAAGGTGCTCACCAAACACCTAGATAAGTTCCCTGAGGGGTCTAGTTTCCAAAATAGTGTCATTTGTGGGGGTTTTCCACTGTTTAGGCACATCAGGGGCTCTCCAAACGCAACATGTCATCCACTAGTTATTCCAGCAAATTTTGCATTCAAAAAGTCAAATGACGCTCCTTCCCTTCCAAGCCGTGCTGTGCATCCAAACAGTAGTTTTCCTTCACATGTTGAGTATCTGTGTACTCAGGAGAAATTGCACAACAAATTTTATGGCGCAATTTCTCCTTTTACCCTTGTGAAAATGATAAATTTGGGGCTGAAAAACATTTTTTGGGGAAAAATTACATTTCTTTTTTATTTTCATGACTCTACATTATAAACTTCAGTAAAGCACCTGGGGGTTCAAGGGGCTCTCCATACATCTAGATAAGTTTCCTGAGGGGTCTAGTTTCCAAAATGGTGTCATTTGTGGAGGGTTTCCACCGTTTAGGCACATCAGGGGCTCTCCAAACGCAACAAGGCACCTGCTAATTATTCCAACAAATTTTGCATTCAAAAACTCAAATGGCGATCCTTCCTTTCCCAAACAGTTGTTTTCCCCTACATATGGGGTATCGGCATGCTCAGGAAAAAAAAAATTGCACAACAAATTTTGGGGTCTGATTTCTCCATTTATTCTTGTGAAAATTGAAAAATTTGGGTCTAAAGTTCAATTTTTGTGAAATTCTATTAACATTCTATTAATTCCTGTGAGACAACTGAAGGGTTTATAAACTTCTGGGGTGGTTCTAGGATGGTTTTGCGCACATTGAGGCGTGCAGTTTTTAGAATGGTGTCACTTTTGGGTATTTTCTGTCATATAGACCCCTCAAAGTGACTTTAAATGGGATGTTGTCCCTAAAAGGATAAGAAGATAACCACTCAAGACAGAATCATGCAACTCCGGCAACAGATGCAATCTTAAGTACACAGGCACAAATAATTTGGACCCTGGAGTAGAGGAAGGAGCCAATCACTGGATTCTAGGGATCTCGTCTTCCAACTCCAATGATACCATAGAAATCACTATATCCTGAAGAAGAATGGAGGATGGAGGTTCTGGAGCAGAAACTTAATCAAGTCTATGTGAAAAGGCATCAATCCTCCCATTCTTCCACCCCAGCCTGAACATGATAGAAAAATTTAATCTAGAAAAAAATTAGGACCATCTGGCTTGTCTTGAGGTTAATTGTTTAGCTGATTCCATATAAGCTAAATTTTTATGATCTGTCACCACAGTGATCTGATGAATAGCTCACTCCAAAAAATGTCTCCATTCTTAAAAAGCTAATTTGACAGCGAGCAGCTCACGATTCCCATCATAATTTCTCCAAGTGGACGAAAATTTCCTAGAGAAAAATGTACATGGGCTCAAATTGGTCAGAGCTTTGGAACCTTCATAAAATAGAGACCCTAACCTGACCTCTGAAGTATCCACCTCCACAATGAAGAGTTTCTGGAGATCTGGTTAGATTAAAACTGGAGTGGATATGAAACAATCTTTCAATTTATTAAAGGCCCCAATAGCACCAGACGACTAAAGCCTAAGATCTGCCTTCTTATGTGTGAGATCAGTAATAGGTTTAAGGATTTGCGAAAACTCCTAATAGACTTTCTGCAGTAATTTGCAAATCCAAGAAAACATTGCAAAGCTTTAAGGTCACGAGGTTGAACCCAATCAATTATTGTCTGAACCTTACCAGGATCCATCTTAAACCCTTCAGCCAACACAATGAACCCCAGGAACGATATTTTTTGAACAGAAAAAGTACATTTTTCCAATTTAGCAAACAAAGAATTTTCCCTAAACGTTTGTAAAACAAAGTGGACATGTTCATAGTTCGAATCCAGATCAAGGGGGAAAAAATAGAATGTCATCAAGGTAAACCACAATAAACCTTGAAATAATATCAGAAAAGTTGTCATTCATAACATTTTGAAAAACTGCTAGCACCTTGGTTAACCCAAAAGGATTGACAATATTTTCAAATAGACCCTCATATATTAAAAATGCCGTTTTCCACTCATCAACCTTCCGTATGCGTATCAAATTAAAAGCCCATTTAAGATCTAGTTTAGAAAACCATTTATCCCCAGTAAGCTGATTATATATGGTGAGAATGAATGGGTAAGTATTTTTAACCATAATTTTGTTTATCTCATAAAAATCGAGGCAAGGATGAAGACCCCCATTTTTCTTTTTAACAAAGAAAAACCCAGCAGCTACAAGCAAGAAGGAAGGATGGATATGACCCTTCCGTAAACTTTCATTTACATATTCTTTCATGGTGGTACATTCAGGACCCAATAAATTATACAGGTGAGCGTTAGGTAATTTGGCATTAGGGATAAGATTAATAGGGAAATCATAAGGACGATCTGGAGGTTGTATCTCCGCCTCTTTTTTTGAGAACACATCTCCGTCTTTCATGTACCCTGGTAGACACTCCAGACTTGTGGAGCAAACTTGTACAAAACTAAGACATTTCTTATGACAGTTGAGGCTCCCCCTACCAATTTCCTTCTGACACAAATCAATAACAGGATTGTGAATATGGAGCCATGGAAACCCCAATACCATCACAGCAGGCAAATTATACAAAACATAGCATGAGATGGACTCAGAGTGAAATGTTCCCATTTTAAATGTGAATTCCACTGTTACCATCTGGACAAGGTCCTGGAGTAACAGTGTCCTGTCAATGGCAACAATTTGAATGTGTCTTTCCAACCTAACTGTCTCTAATCCTAATCTCAGGAACAGTCCTGAATAGAGATGAGCGTTGTTCTACTCGAACTGTTCGCCAATCTCAAATTCGAGCTGTTTTGGGCGGTGTTCGAGCCGGTCGGCGAACACGAACAATTTGAGAAAAATTCGGCTGTTCGAGGTTATGTTCGATAACTGTTCGTGCACCAAAATCATAACTGGATTTTTTCTCAGTAATGATGAAAATTAATGTTAATACGCAGTTTGAGTGTACAGCGGGGCGGGGGGAGGGGCAGGGGATGGATCTCTGCAGGAACAATGAAGATCTCCATTTTTTTTTCTCTTTCCCGCATTTGCAGTGGGGAGGTGCAATCTGTCAGCCTATCAGCAGCGCACACACGGAGCGAAGTGCTTTTTTTCACACAAGCAAGGGCATGTGTGATTGGCAGTGTATGTCACATGTCCTTGCCCTATAAGACCAAGCCATTTTCCCCGTCGCCACCATTTTCTCACTGCTGCAGCTGCGTGTTAGACGGCACCGCTGTTGCTGTGTGCGCTATACCTTGTTAATTTCAAGCCAATTTTCGCACAAATATACAGATAGCTTGGGAGTAGGGAATAGTTGTGATTGCAGTCCTTTTAAGGACTAGGTTACAGCATTTCCTACGACTTTTATCAGGCAGGTCTGTGCTCTTAAATAGATAGATTGTGGGAGTAAAGACTAATTGTAATTGGAGTCCTTTTCAGGACTAGGTTACATCAGTTCCTATCAGTTTTTGCCAGGCAGGTCTGTGCCAGTGCTGTGCAAGTTTTTTTCACAGCATTTGGCTGAATCTAGCAAAGCTAATCCTTTTTGGCCTATTGCAGAGTGTGTTAGTCAGTGGAGTAGCCTATCTGTGTTGCAAGATATACCACCTGTGTATAGAATACCAATTTTTTTACTGCACGTAGTGAAGTAAAATCTTTTGGGCATAGCATCATTCTATTAGTCCATCTATACTGACCTCCATCAGGTTGCAAACTGAATATAATTTTTTTCTGCATCTAGCTCTGAAAAAATATTTGGGCTTCTAGCAGTGTGTGGGACTTGGTCTATTAGTCCATCTATACTGACCTCCATCAGGTTGCAAATTAAAAATAATTTTTTTCTTCATTTAGCTCTGAAAAAATATTTGGGCTTCTAGCAGTGTGTGGGACTTGTTCTATTAGTCCTTCTATACTGACCTCCAGCAGGTTGCAAATTGAATATAATTTTTTTCTGCATCTAGCTCTGAAAAAATATTTGGGCTTCTAGCGGTGTGTGGGACTTGGTCTATTAGTCCATCTATACTGACCTCCATCAGGTTGCAAATTAAAAATAATTTTTTTCTGCATCTAGCTCTGAAAAAATATTTGGGCTTCTAGCAGTGTGTGGGACTTGGTCTATTAGTCCATCTATACTGACCTCCATCAGGTTGCAAATTAAAAATAATTTTTTTCTTCATTTATCTCTGAAAAAATATTTGGGCTTCTAGCAGCGTGTGGGACTTGTTCTATTAGTCCATCTATACTGACCTCCATCAGGTTGCAAATTAAAAATAATTTTTTTCTGCATCTAGCTCTGAAAAAATATTTGGGCTTCTAGCAGTGTGTGGGACTTGGTCTATTAGTCCATCTATACTGACCTCCATCAGGTTGCAAATTAAAAATAATTTTTTTCTGCATCTAGCTCTGAAAAAATATTTGGGCTTCTAGCAGTGTGTGGGACTTGGTCTATTAGTCCATCTATACTGACCTCCATCAGGTTGCAAATTGAATAAAAAAATTTTCTGCATCTAGCTCTGAAAAAATATTTGGGCTTCTAGCGGTGTGTGGGACTTGGTCTATTAGTCCATCTATACTGACCTCCATCAGGTTGCAAATTAAAAATATTTTTTTTCTGCATCTAGCTCTGAAAAAATATTTGGGCTTCTAGCAGTGTGTGGGACTTGGTCTATTTGTCCATCTATACTGACCTCCATCAGGTTGCAAATTAAAAATAATTTTTTTCTTCATTTAGCTCTGAAAAAATATTTGGGCTTCTAGCAGTGTGTGGGACTTGTTCTATTAGTCCTTCTATACTGACCTCCAGCAGGTTGCAAATTGAATATAATTTTTTTCTGCATCTAGCTCTGAAAAAATATTTGGGCTTCTAGCGGTGTGTGGGACTTGGTCTATTAGTCCATCTATACTGACCTCCATCAGGTTGCAAATTAAAAATAATTTTTTTCTGCATCTAGCTCTGAAAAAATATTTGGGCTTCTAGCGGTGTGTGGGACTTGGTCTATTAGTCCATCTATACTGACCTCCATCAGGTTGCAAATTAAAAATAATTTTTTTCTGCATCTAGCTCTGAAAAAATATTTGGGCTTCTAGCAGTGTGTGGGACTTGGTCTATTAGTCCATCTATACTGACCTCCATCAGGTTGCAAATTGAATAAAAAAATGTTCTGCATCTAGCTCTGAAAAAATATTTGGGCTTCTAGCGGTGTGTGGGACTTGGTCTATTAGTCCATCTATACTGACCTCCATCAGGTTGCAAATTAAAAATAATTTTTTTCTGCATCTAACCCAGCCAATAGTTTTGGCCTAATACCACAGTTTGGCCACTCAGCTCTGCTCGGTTACCATCCATTGTTTTTTTGTGCAAACAACTCCAGAGTTGTGAATTAGTTAACCACCAAAATGAGTGGAAAAAGGCCTGCTGCTGGTGGAAAGGGGAATAGGCGTGTTGGGAAGGGGAAAAAAGGTTGTGTCCGTGGGGTAGGTGCAGAAGAAAGACCATCTTCCAGCCAAACTAAAATGTCTACTTCTTTTAGCGGACAATGTGATAAGATCCCTTTCTTACGGCCACGCCAATCGCTACAAATTCCAGATGAGGCACAAAAACAGCAGGTGCTTCAACGGATATCAAGTGCTCCTTTAAGTGGGCTCTCCTCCACATCAACTTCAACATCACAAATACTCCAGTCCTCAAAGGTGTCACCCAAATCGCACTTGCTTCCTCACAGCTCCCAAATCTCCAGCTGCCCGTCTGAGTATGAGGTAGAACAGATGGTTGAGTCTGCAGAGCTGTTTACTCATACTATAGCCTGGGAATCAGAGGTCGACTCCAGCGCTTCTGTGAATCCAGACGAGGAAATGATCTGCACTGATGCCCAGAATCTTTATGAGTCGGATCCAGGACCAGACGCAGAAGGTTCTGACCATAATGTAGACCCTCATTCCCAAACTGTAACTCCTGTTGGTGGAGACAATGAGGAAGACGATGATAAGACTCAAATACCTGATTGGAGCGACAACTTTAGTTTTTTGTCAGGGCAGGAACAGGTTGGCTCTGAGGACGACGGGTGTGATAACGCACAGGGTGATGATGATGAGGTCGGAGATCCCACTTACTGTCAACCCACAGTCAGCCAAGAGATGAGGTCAGCAGAGGAGGTGGAGGAAGATGCTAGTGACGACGAGGTCAGGTTGCGCCTTCCTGGACAGAGACGTAGTACTGGAAGCACGTCAACAACTGCATCCTCAAACACAACTCTGCCTCTCACCACAAGTCGTGGTGGCTCTTCAGGTCGCATGGGTGCTAAGCCTTGCATAGCCTGGGCATTTTTTCAGATCGATAAAGATGACCCAACTCGTGTTATCTGTAACATTTGTCAGCAAAAGCTAAGTAGAGGCCAAAAAATACATAGTTTGAGTACTTCATGCATGAACCGGCACATGGACATGAAGAATAAGTTGCAGTGGGAAGCTCAGTGTGCTACAATGCGGTCTAGCCGGCCGGGCCAACCACCGTCTGCCATATCTTGTGCATCCGCGGCCTCTTCATCCTCTGTGACTGGGGGGACAGCAGTCACACCTGTTTTGGGGCGCAGACCTGCCACCTCTTTACCCGCAACAGCCAGCGTGATTGGCAGGTCATCATTTTCTTTGGAGGTGGTAACACCAGCTGGTCTTGAGCGCTGTCCGACATCGATAGCACCACCTTTGGATCAAGGCAACCTAACATGTCCGCCTGCATCTTCCTCACAGACCGGCAGTTTGCCGGGGACACCCTTATCAACCCCGTCTAAGCACAATAGCCAGCCCTCGGTCCCTCAGATGTGGACAAGTAAAAGACCATTTCCTCCTAGCCATGAGAAAGCTAAGAGGTTGAATTTCACCATCTGCAAGCTCTTGGCTACAGAAATGCTGCCTTTCCGCCTGGTGGACACAGAGGATTTTCGAGACCTTATGTCCGTCGCAGTGCCCCAGTACCAGATGCCCAGTCGGCACTACTTCTCAAAGAAAGGTGTGCCTGCGCTCCACCAGCATGTCGCACACAACATCACCGCTTCTTTGAGAAACTCTGTGTGTGACAGGGTGCATTTCACCACAGACACTTGGACGAGTAGGCATGGACAGGGGCGTTACATGTCGCTGACTGGGCACTGGGTAACTATGGTGACAGCAGGACAAGGGGCTGCTGTCCAAGTCTTGCCGTCCCCACGAGTTGTGCGTCAATCCTCTTTATGTCATTTTTCCTCCACTGCTTCTGCCTCCTCAACCTCCTCTCGGTCTTCCACCTGCACCCAAAGCCTGTCTGGTCATGCCACAAGCTTTCTAACTGCGCAGAAGGGATCCTGCACACCTCCTTACTATGCTGGCAGTAGGGCTCAACGTTATCAGGCGGTTTTTACATTGAAATGTCTGGGAAATGTGAGTCACACAGCTGAGGAGTTATGGTCAGCTCTGGAGAACCAATTTCATGAATGGTTGTCTCCACTGGACCTGAAACCAGGGAAGGCCGTGTGCGACAATGCTGCAAACCTGGGTGCGGCCCTTCGCCGGGGCAATGTCACACACGTGCCTTGTATGGCTCACGTGTTGAACCTGGTTGTCCAGCAATTTTTAGCCCACTATCCCAGACTAGATGGCCTTCTGCAGAGGGCACGGTCGCTGTGTGCTCACTTCCGCCGTTCGCATCCTGCAGCTCAGCGACTTACATCTCTACAGAAGTCGTTGGGCCTGCCACTTCACCGGCTAAAATGCGATGTGCCTACCCGGTGGAATTCAACTCTGCACATGTTGCAGCGACTGTGGCAGCACCGACAAGCCCTGGTGCAATACGTTCTGACGTATAGCCTGGGCCAACGAGATTCAGAGGTGGGGCAAATCACGCTGGAGGAGTGGTCTCAGATCAGGGACCTATGCACCCTTCTGCACAGTTTTGAAATGGGGACGAAGATGTTTAGTGCTGACGATGCCATTATCAGCATGACTATTCCGGTGATTTACATGCTGGAGCACATGTTAAACAGAATTCGGAGTCAGGTGGTGGCACAAGAGGAGGTGGAGGAAGTAGAGGAGGAGGAGTTGTATGCGGAAGGGCTAACATCTGCAAGGTCCAGACGGTCGGCAGCACCAGGGCGGCAGGCATGTGAGGGTGGGGGAGATGATTTTACCAGGGCGCATGGTAGCAGCCAAACTAGTGAGGAAGGTGCAGGAGCCCAGGAAGAAGTGGAGGACGAACTGATGGAAGACTCATCAGATGAGGGAGACCTTGATCACATTTCTGTTGTGCGAGGTTGGGGGGAGAGGACAGAGGAAGGAACCATGATTGTTACATCGCCACCAACACAACACGGACTTGGTGCTCCTGGATGCGCAACACACATGAGTGCCTTCTTGCTGCACTACCTGAAACATGACCCTCGAATTGTGAGAATTAGAAATAATCCTGACTACTGGGTTGCCACACTGTTAGATCCCCGGTACAAAAGTAAATTTGCAGAAATTATTCCTGCCATAGAAAGGGATGCACGCATGCAGGAGTATCAGCAGAGACTGTTGCAGAATCTTACATGTGCTTTTCCACAAAATACCAGTGGTGCACATAGTGAATCTCACAGTTCCAACTTGCCAACCGTGGTCTGTATGGAATTGTTCAATAAAGGGCCCAAAATTAAGATAACATAGATGGGAGAGGTCTCTATGAATAGGAATTCCTAAGTATTTGATACCCTGTGAGGGCCAGGCAAAGGGAAAGTTGGACTGGATGGAATCCTATATGGATTTAGGGAGGGAGACATCGAGGGCCTCAGACTTCGCTGCATTGATTTTAAAATTTTACCATGTAACAAAGTGATCTATTTCAGCCATAACAGCAGGGATGGATATATGTGATTGAGTGATATATACTAGGACATCATCAGCAAATAGAGAGCACTTGTACTCGGTGCCTCCCACCTCAATCCACCTAATATTGGGGTTATGGCGAATTGATGAGAGCAGGTGCTCCGTCACTAGGATGTATAAGAGAGGGGACAGAGGAGGACATCCCTGCCTTGTCCCATTGGTGATTGTGAAAGGTGATGAAAATGTTCTGACGCACCCCCTGGGCCTTGGGACACCCGGAGCCGGACCCTTTTTGGTGGATGCTGGTGGTTGTAGTCTTCGTGGCGGCGATCCGCTCCCGTGGCTCAGGGCGGTCAAACCAGTGGCGGAACTATTTATGTGGTTTTGATGTTTAAATGTCCGACTATGCCACCCGTGGATTGCGGTCAGAGTGAACCGCCACTACAGGGCAGACCGCTAAGGCTGGTGTTGTGGGTGCAGCAGAGCGTAGCATAACTCCCCACGGGAGGAGTATAGCCTCAGGGCAGTGTATGCGGAGGATGGGGGTGATGGTGCAGGGCAGCAGCAGTAACGACACGGAGTCAGTGATGCAGTTCAGGGCCTTTACTCACAGTTCTTATTATCCAGACCACGTCTGCAGGTAACGGCTGCCCACGTCGTACTGTGCTCACCAGGTGAGGGGCTCAGACAACTCCCAGATAACTTTGGAGCGCTTCACAGGACCCCCTTTGTGTGTCCTTTGTCTGGCCTTTCTTACCAACACTTCTGTCCGGCTGCCTCGGGCCTCCTCTTGGTAAACTTGGCGCCAGTTTCCCTGACCCTATGTGGTGCCTTCCTAGCGGGTGGAGCAAGGGGCTGCGCCACATAAAATGTCAGAGCCTCCGGTTTCTAGCTGAGGGTCGTTTCCTGCCTCCACTAGTTCGGGGACCGGTCTCCCCCTTTGGCCTGACCCCTCCACGCAGGTGGATTCGGGCGTGCGGTGGTGACTCGCCCGTCCGCACCCCTGGGATCCCTTCATTCCTCGTTCCTGGAGCCTTCTCCGCTCCTCTTCCTTCCTTCTCCCTCTTGCAGGCCTGGGCCTCTGTTACTAGGCCCGCCTCCGGAGCAGAGCTCATGCAGAGCCCCTGCTCCCTGCCACTTCTGCTCAGACTTCTCTGCACTGAACTAAGATGGTGCCCACCTTTTATACTCCCTTCTCAATGCACCCAGGAACTGCTTCCTCCCTGCTCCTGCACTGCAGGGTTCCCCTTCCTCAGTGTTCCCTCCCCCCACTCCAGCCAGGGACAGGGACTGTCGTGCCCATCTCAGGGGCATATTGGTCGCCCTGCCCCACGGCAATGTGGTGTAATGCATGCAGGTGTCGGGTCCTGATCCACACTCCATCCTTATCTGAGAGTGAGATATCACACCTCTGGGTGAGGTGCAATACGTCTGTAGCAACCGAGCCCTCGGTGCTACAGTTCCATTTATCTTCAGCCTAGGTGACGTATTGTGATACAGGGCCGTGATTTTGGCTATAAAAGGGTCCCCTAGACCCCTACCCCAAGCTTTTTAAGAGAATCATATATGGCGTGCCAGGAGACTCTATGGAATGCTTTCTCAGCATCCAACGAGAGTATCTACTTACAAATTTTTAACTGCATCTAGCCCAGGAAATACTTTGTGCCTAGTAGCAGTGTCTGCTAGTCAGCGGATTATCCCGGCTGTTAAGCAAGCTACACCACCTGTAGTTTGGACATTTAATTTTTTCAAAGGAAATGCTTCGGGACCACGGGATACTTAGTGAAGAGCATCAGGAGGCACCCCAAGGCATAGGGGCTGGGACTGGCACTAGGATGCCTTGCGGTGGACAGCCGAGCTCGATCCTTATAAAAGCTTTTTAACTGCAGCAGCTTTAGTGGACGCTACTGGAGCTGGAATTACGCGGCTGCTGGCATGAGACTTGCCCTCCAATAGATCCTTGTAAATGGATTTAAAGTGTATTCATTCAAATTAGAGGGACAATTTAAATTAAAAAGCTTAGAGCTGCCTCCACCACAGGGGGGCTCTCTCGACCCACCAGCGGACAGGCACCAGTATTGGGAGAGGGGGGCTGGCCGTCAGGGTTCACCGCGGCTCTGGCACAAACCCGGCGACACGGAGGTGGCACGGGCAGGAGCGGACTGGCCGTCTCGGCTTCTCACTTTTTGGATTTTAGAAGGGCATGACATGCCTATATCTGTGTCTCCCCCTCCTTTTACTCCTCCACCTCTTTTCTTTTCGCATGACTATATGTACTTGTCACTTTTCCATGTGTTAGTTGTGTCTTCTGAGCAGTTTGTCAGCTTTTGGACACCTTTGAAGGTGTTTTCTATGTGTTTCTATGTGTTTTTGTTTGCCTGCCATTGGTTTTAACGGTGTTCGAAGGTGTTCGACGAACAGTTCGACGAACAGTTCGGCGAACACACGGGTGTTCGACGAACCGAACCGAACTCGAACACTACGGGGGTGGCTCAACACTAGTCCTGAATCAATGAAGTTGGCAGCAGACCCACAATCAATGAAAGATACCGCTGATAATGATTGGTTTTGGAAAAGTAGTTCCACAAAAGCAGTACTTTATCTGAGGAGTAAAAAGGTACCTGGAAGTCTGGGTGACCTCCTCAATGAGTTTTCCTGACAGCTTCCTTGTTTCAAGGCATATTGAGCAGTCCTTGAGAAAGTGCCCAGCACAACCAGAGTAGAGGCAGAGTCCAAGGTCCCGCATACATCTCCTCTAAATGGTCTGTGAGCTGGCAGCTCCAACTCCATCAGTTCTACTTCAGGTAGGCAGACAGATTCGGGGGAAATGACAGAAATCTCTTTTCACTCATCACGTCTCTTCCGAATTCTGTGATCCAACTGAATGGCCTGAGTCATGACCTCCCCCAAGGAACAGAGTGGAGTATGCAGAGCCAGAGTGCTCATAAGAGTATCCGAAAGGGCTCAGTGAAACTGACACCTGAGAGATGAATCATTTTACTGAACTTCAGTGGACTATTGCCGGAACTCAGAACTTTAGTCCTCAGTGGTGTGGCCCCCCTGTGTCAGGTTCATGATCTTTCCCCCTGCAGCCTGTATCCTGTGAGGTTCATCATAGATTAACTCTAATTCGTCAAAAACAGCATCAACAGATGACAGTTCTGTGGCTTGGTGGGACAAAGAAAATGCCCAAGTCTGAGGACCCTCTCGCAGAAACACATGATTATTCCCACCCCTGGGACTCATTCCCTGATGACTGGAGTTGCAGGTTGAAAAATAGCCTACATCTCTCTCTGAACACCCTAAACTGGTGCTTCTCCCTTAAAAATTTATCAGAAAGGGCCATTAATGGTTCAGTAGAAACCAATTCCATATCAGAGGAGTCTGACATCACAGCCACTGCCGGCAGTGCAGAGCTATGGGAAGTTCTCAAACTAGTTTATTTTATTAGAGTAAAATGACATACATTGGGGAATAAAATGGTTAAATAAGATACGAAGAGGGGGTGTAGAAGATGATCCTAATTCCGGGGACGGCGTCCTATTTTGGATCAAATGGGTATTGAAGGCGATTGGTAGATAGGTCACATAGAGGTCAGTTTAGTTTGAGGTAGAGATACACCTTGAATGAAAAAGAGGGAAGTGGGTTAGGTTTTAGGTTGTCTTACAGAATCGTTGAACGGGGTTCCGTGTTTGTACCTGGGGTAGATCTAGGTATTCAAGGTGATAAAACAATCACGTAGGGCGTTGTGGATCCAACGGAGGAAATGCTAGAGGAAAGAACACAAGGGTAAGATCAGAAATGGGTGATGGGAACCTAGTGGTTATAGGTGACCGTACCAGGCTGACAGGGCAGTGTCCCTGAACCCCCTAAGAATGAATGGGAGGTTGGTACAAGTGAAGTAAGAGAGGTGATGTGGTCCTTTTGGTAACCTAGATAGGGAAGATACATGAATTATATATAGGTGGTGTCATCAGTATCAATTCTGTAGATATGAGACCTAAAACTACCAACCGACAGAAATTGGATGCTGGAGTTACTGTGCGCATGTGTAAAGAAGTACAAGATGATCCCGTGGTCAGAAGTGCTTGAGGTGGTAGCCTCACTATGCACTTGGTACGATGCGCAGCACTGGTGTAGGCAAAAGTCTGCTGGTAAATATTAGGACTTTAGTGGTAGCTGGATAATAAGTGTTAATACCCTGATTCTGGTAAAAAGAGCAGGTGGCGTTAGCTTTGCTACAGTCTGCAAATCTGTAGGCACAATCACAGTTCCACATCAGAGGGTCATACCTTCTTTGGCTGTGGTAGATGGTTCAGGACGTGGCTGGTATATTGCCGGTTGGTTTCTTACCTCCTTCATCCTGGCGTGTTCCCTGATGAAGGAAGCCGAATGCCTCCGAAACACGTAGGAATTTTGCCATTTCTGGCTTCCAATGAAATTTTGTTGCTGTGTGTCAGCGAAGTTATTGACACGAGGTCGATGTTAAAAATAGTTACCTACAGGCTTGCTATTTAAAACTGTGCTTTGTCCGTCACACGGATCACATATAATTGCGCTGAAAATTCTGCCATTTCTGGCCTCCATTGAAATTTTGTTGCAGTGCGTCAGCAAAGTTATTGACACGAGGTCGACGCTGTTAAAAATAGTTGCCTACAGGCCAGCTATTTAAAACTTTGGTTTGTCCATCACGCGGATCACATATAATGGCGCTGAAAATTCTGCCATTTCTGGCCTCCATTGAAATTTTGTTGCAGTGTGTCAGCAAAGTTATTGACACGAGGTGGGCGCTGTTAAAAATAGTTACCTACAGGCCAGCTATTGAAAACTGTGGTTTGTCCATCACACGGATCACATATAATTGCGCTGAAAATTCTGCCATTTCTGGCTTCCAATGAAATATTGTTGCAGTGTGTCAGCGAAGTTATTGACACTAGGTCGATGTTAAAAATAGTTACCTACAGGCTTGCTATTTAAAACTGTGCTTTCTCCGTCACACGGATCACATATAATTGCGCTGAAAATTCTGCCATTTCTGGCCTCCATTGAAATTTTGTTGCAGTGTCTCAGCGAAGTTATTGACACGCAGTCGGCGCTGTTTAAAATAGTTACCTACAGGCCAGCTATTTAAAACTGTGGTTTTCCGTCACACGTATCACATATCACTGCAGTTCAAATCCAGCAAATTGTACTACTGAAAGTGGAAAATATTGTCCTGCATTTAAAATGGGCAAGGAGCGTGGCAAGGGATGGGGACCTGGACATGATGGAGATTATGGTGCATGCAGAGGACGAGTCCGAGGCCGTGGGCTAGCTGAAATTGTGCCACAACAAACACCCACATCTTGTCGCTTAACCTTCCTGTCCCAGTTAATAGGGGACCACAGAACACCACTATTGAACACAGAGCAGAGTGAAAAGGTTATTGGTTGGATAGCAGATAATGTTTCCAGTCACTTAGCCACCACCACCAACACCCCATCTTCCACACGGTCAATTCTCAGTAGCCTTGAGTCTGGACCGCATATTTCTCACCCTGATCCTCCTTCCTCTCACCATGCCGTGTGCCCGGAGACAACTGATCCCACACTTGGACACTCCGAAGAGCTGTTCACTTTTCCACTTATAGATTCGGGCCTCTCGCCCGGTCCACTTGAAGCGGGGCAAGAAGAGATCGCATGTAGCGATGCCCAAATATTTGAGCAGCCAGAGTGACACAAAGGCAATGGTGGGAAACTGCCACAAGAGGTGGACGATGATGAGACACAATTGCAGGAGGAGGACCAGGGTGCGGAAGTGGAAGACGAGGTGGTGGATGATATAGTAACTGATCCAACCTGGCAGGGGGACATACAGAGTGAGGACAGCAGCACACAGGGAAAGGGAGGCTTAGCACCACAACAGGCAGGAAGAAGCAGTGTGGTGACCTCAGACAGAAGGCGGGCAACCGTTTACTGTAACATCAACACGATGGAAGTTGCCAGTACAACTGTTAGGTTTTCCCGAGTCTGGTTGTTTTTTAAAGACTCTGCCGATAACCCCAAAAAGGCCATTTGCACCACCTGCCAGGCCAGTATCAGCAGGGGTAGCAAAACTACCAGCCTGACCACCACCAACATGATCAGGCACATGGCAGCAAAGCACCCGACTAAGTGGGCCAAACCACGGGGTCCAGAAACAGTGTCTGCGGGTGGCACGACTGCTTCTTCCGCTGTTGCGCTTGCAAGCCAATCCTCTGTCCATGGCCCATGCGAAGATGCCTCCTGCCCTGCACCTGTCATTGCTCACTCTCAAGGAGCACCATCAGCAAGCACGTCCACGTCTTTGTCCCAGTGCAGCGTTCAGTTGTCCCTACCCCAGTACTTGGAACGCAAGCTCAAATAACCAGTGAATGCCCCATAGGCCTCATTGCTAAATTCACACATTTCACGACTGATTGCACTCGAAATGTTGCCTTTTAGGCTCATGGAGACGGAAGCTTTCCGCAGCCTGATGACGGCGGCCGTCCCTAGATACTCAGTCCCCAGCCGCTACTATTTCTCCCGGTGTGCCGTCTCCGCATTACACGAGCACGTGTCCCACAATATTAGCCGTGCCCTCCACAACGCAGTTGCTGGGAAAGTCCAACTAAGCACAGACACGTGGACAAGTGCTTGTGGGCAGGAAAGGTACATCTCTCTGACAGTACACTGGGTTAACAAAGTGGAAGCAGGGAACCAGTCGGACCTTGGGACGGAACACGTCCTCCTGACGCCAAGGATTGCGGGCCCTGGGTCAATCAGGGTTGGCCCCAAATTCTACAGCTCCTGCACCTCCTCCTCTTCAGCAACCATTTCTGAAATGACTACTTCAGTCACAAGCTGGAAGCACTTTACCAATGTCTTGGCCAAGCGGCAACAGGCTGTGCTAAAGCTAATATGCTTAGGTGACAACGCTGAAGAACTATGGACAGCTCTGAAAGAGCAGGCAGATCTGTGCCTGACACTGTTGAACCTACAGCCAGGCAGGGTCATGTGCGACAATGGCCGGAACATGGTGGCTGCTCTGAGGTGAGGCAAGCTCACACACGTACCATGCCTGGCCCATGTGCTTAACCTCGTGGTTCAGCGGTTTCTCAAAACCTACTCGGAGCTGCCAAATTTGTTTGTCAAAGTACGCTGCCTGTGTGCCCATTTTAGAATGACACCTACAGCTTCCGCCTCCCTTGCCATGTTTCAGAAGCGTTTGCAGCTTCCAGCTCACCGACTGGTGTGTGATGTCCCCACGTGTTGGAATTCTACATTGCAGATATTGGGAAGGATTTGTGAGCAGTAGAGGACAGTTGTTGACTACCAGCATCAACAAATCGGTTGGTATTCAGTTCAGACTGCACACATAAGACCTCATGAGTGGACATGGATGTCAGACATATGTACCATCCTCCAAAACTTTGAGGACGCCACCAAGATGGTGAGCGGCGATGACGCCATAATTAGTGTCACCATCCCACTTCTCTTTCCTCTGAAACGCTCTCTGCTCACAATCAGAGAGGATGCATTGCAAGTGGAGCATGAGGAAATGGAGCAAGGAACCATACAGGGTGATTACACACAGCCAAGCCTCATCTCAACCCAACATGGATTGGGTGACAATGAGGAAGAGGAGGAGGAGGAGGAAGGACAGGAGCTAGTTTCATGCACTATAGATGGTACTAACTGCACTGCTGTCATAACGTCTGTTCAGCGTGGATGGCCAGAGGACAGAGAGGAGGAGGAGGAGAGCATGGTCAGTCATCCTCTTCATGAGGACACGGAAGTCTTGCCTGTTAGTAGTCTGGCACACATGGCTGAGTTTATGTAACGATGCCTTTCCCATGACCCTCGCATTCTCAAACTTTTGGGTGACAGTCATTACTAGATGTTGACACTTCTAGACCCACGCTACAAGGAGAACTTTATATCTCTTATTCCTGAGGCGGACAGGTCTACAAAAATGGAGCAGTACCAGAAGGCCCTTGTTGCGGAACTATTAAAAAAATTCCCATCTGAAAACCAAGGAGTACAGGCAAGAGAGACACAACTTCAATCCAGCAGAGGCAGGGGAACACTGTCAAAGTTTTGGGAGAGTTTTCTCAGACCCTCCCATCGCACAGGCCCTGAGGCGCGGGATACTCTCACAAGAAGTGCAAAGTTTGGGAAGATGCTGAGGGAGTACCTTGCCGACCATACCAACATCCTCCGTTATTCCTCTGAGCCTTATAATTATTGGGTATCCAAGCTGGATACGTGGAATGAACTGGCTCTCTATGCCTTGGAGATCCTGGCCTGCCATGCCACCAGCGTTTTTTCAGAGCGGGTTTTTAGTGCCACTGGTGGAATTATAACTGATAAGCGCATCCACCGGTCAACTGAAAATGCTGACAGGCTGACTCTTATAAAAATGAACAAGGGCTGGATTGGGCCAGACTTCTCAACACCACCGAATGATAGCAGCGTAACATAAACTCAAATCCAGTGTCTTTTCTTGGGAGGTGTATTCCCATGCACCTTTTCACACCCACACATGGGTATATGCTTCCTGATTTTAGCTATTTGCTCATGTCCTCCTCCTTCTCCTCATCCTCCACCACCATATCACCAGGGTGACCATGGTCCATGATGCAACACCCACATAATTTTTTTAAGGGTGTTTATGATGCCCGTGAAATTTTTTTTTTATACAGTATGTTCATGTATACCCTCCAGGGGTAAACGTTTGTCAGCCCATACACTTAGTGCATGGGCATTACAAGTATAGGAGGCCTGCTCCTTTCTAATGGGAACATTTTTTATGAGGCCCTCCTCCACGTCTCTTCCAAGGGGCATTGAAGTGCCTCCAAATTTTTGGCAGCCCTTGCATTCACTGCATAGGCCAACACTATGGGAGACTCTCTCCTTTCTAATGGGAATTTGTCGTTACTGTGGCCCTGCTCTATGTGTCTTTAAATTCTTAGTGGGGCTTTTCCTAAAATTGGTCAGCCATTGGACTCACTGCATACCCTATAACGGTATAGCAGACCTTCTCCTTTCTAATGGGAACATGTCGTACCTTGTTACTGTGGCCCTGCTCTATGTGTCTTTAAATTCTTAGTGGGGTTTTTCCTAAAATTGGTCAGCCGTTGGACTCACTGCATACCCTATAACTGTATAGCAGACTCTCTCCTTTCTAATGGGAACATGTCATACTTGTTACTGTGGCCCTGCTCTGTGTGTCTTTAAATTCTTCCCTTGAGAAAGCAACGCACTGTCAACGTGAAACGCGCGTTGGGAAGTTGTTTTAGCACCCTTTCATCCCACTGGGTGGTCTCCTATCCTTGGGTAAGTGTCCACTACTGGTTTCACTCTTTTCCAGTTCAGCACAATTTTTCAGGAGGGCTATCATTTAGTGTTCCCTCTCATTGGCTTTTGATTAGCTATGGGGTGTTTTAGCAGCATTGTCTGCTCCCCTTCATCTAATGTTACCTCCTAATAGTCTTTCTACTAGGTGGTTAATGTGCTGAGAGGTGGCTTTTGTATACTTGTCAACTTTATTACCTTCCACTTTACTCCTTGGAGTGGTTATCCGTTTGGGGTGTCTGCTTCTGTCCTGTACACATTGTAGATGTTTTATTGACTCTGTGAAAATTTTTACAATTTATATATTTATTTAATAAAGAGTTTTGCGTACTTGCATTTAAAAGCTCTTGTTGTCTCCTGTTATTATATGTTTCTTGGAGCTATGCTGCTGTCCCGGCACGTTCTTACCTATTGGTATTGACGTGCCTTCAGCAACCATGAATTTGGGTTTTGTGTTTCTAATACCCTATAACTGTATAGCAGACCCTCTCCTTTCTAATGGGAACATGTTGTACTTGTTACTGTGGCCTTGCTCTGTGTGTCTTTAAATTCTTAATGAGATTTTTCCTAAAATTGTTCAGCCGTTGGACTCACTGCATACCCTATAACTGTATAGCAGACTCTCTCCTTTCTAATGGGAACATGTCGTACTTGTTGCTGTGACCCTGCTCTGTTTGTCTTTAAATTCTTAGTGGGGTTTTTCCTAAAATTGGTTAGTCGTTGAACTCACTGCATACCCTATAACTGTATAGCAGACCCTCTCCATTCTAATGGGAACATGTCATACCTTGTTACTGTGGCCCTGCTCTATGTGTCTTTAAATTCTTAGTGGGGTTTTTCCTAAAATTTGTCAGCCGTTTGACTCACTGCATACCCTATAACTATATAGCAGACACTCTCCTTTCTAATGGGAACATATCGTACCTTGTTACTGTGGCCCTGCTCTATGTGTCTTTAAATTCTTAGTGGGGTTTTTCCCAAATTTTGGCTGCCCTTGCAGTCACAGCATGGGCATTACCACTATAGGAGACCCGCTCCTTTACAATGGGAACACTTTTTTTACTGAGACCCTCCTCTATGTCTCTTCAAAGGGGTATTGGGTTGCGTCCAAATTTTTGCCAGCCATTGCAGTCACTGGATACGCAATAACAGTATAGGAGACCCACTTGTTAATAATGGGAACAACAAAGCATAGCCAGCTAATGGCTCTCTAACAATAGCTACGGCCGACTGCTGGCCTTTTAAGAATAGTATATAGAGATGAGCGTTGTTCTACTCGAACTGTTCGCCAATCTCAAATTCGAGCTGTTTTGGGGGGTGTTCGAGCCGATCGGCGAACACGAACAATTTGAGAAAAATTCGGCTGTTCGAGGTTATGTTCGATAACTGTTCGTGCACCAAAATCATAACTGGATTTTTTCTCAGTAATGATGAAAATTAATGTTAATACGCAGTTTGAGTGTACAGCGGGGCGGGGGGAGGGGCAGGGGATGGATCTCTGCAGGAACAATGAAGATCTCCATTTTTTTTTCTCTTTCCCGCATTTGCAGTGGGGAGGTGCAATCTGTCAGCCTATTAGCAGCGCACACACGGAGCGAAGTGCTTTTTTTCACACAAGCAAGGGCATGTGTGATTGGCAGTGTATGTCACATGTCCTTGCCCTATAAGACCAAGCCATTTTCCCCGTCGCCACCATTTTCTCACTGCTGCAGCTGCGTGTTAGACGGCACCGCTGTTGCTGTGTGCGCTATACCTTGTTAATTTCAAGCCAATTTTCGCACAAATATACAGATAGCTTGGGAGTAGGGAATAGTTGTGATTGCAGTCCTATTAAGGACTAGGTTACAGCATTTCCTACGACTTTTATCAGGCAGGTCTGTGCTCTTAAATAGATAGATTGTGGGAGTAAAGACTAATTGTAATTGGAGTCCTTTTCAGGACTAGGTTACATCAGTTCCTATCAGTTTTTGCCAGGCAGGTCTGTGCCAGTGCTGTGCAAGTTTTTTTCACAGCATTTGGCTGAATCTAGCAAAGCTAATCCTTTTTGGCCTATTGCAGAGTGTGTTAGTCAGTGGAGTAGCCTATCTGTGTTGCAAGATATACCACCTGTGTATAGAATACCAATTTTTTTACTGCACCTAGTGAAGTAAAATCTTTTGGGCATAGCATCATTCTATTAGTCCATCTATACTGACCTCCATCAGGTTGCAAACTGAATATAATTTTTTTCTGCATCTAGCTCTGAAAAAATATTTGGGCTTCTAGCAGTGTGTGGGACTTGGTCTATTAGTCCATCTATACTGACCTCCATCAGGTTGCAAATTAAAAATAATTTTTTTCTTCATTTAGCTCTGAAAAAATATTTGGGCTTCTAGCAGTGTGTGGGACTTGTTCTATTAGTCCTTCTATACTGACCTCCAGCAGGTTGCAAATTGAATATAATTTTTTTCTGCATCTAGCTCTGAAAAAATATTTGGGCTTCTAGCGGTGTGTGGGACTTGGTCTATTAGTCCATCTATACTGACCTCCATCAGGTTGCAAATTAAAAATAATTTTTTTCTGCATCTAGCTCTGAAAAAATATTTGGGCTTCTAGCAGTGTGTGGGACTTGGTCTATTAGTCCATATATACTGACCTCCATCAGGTTGCAAATTAAAAATAATTTTTTTCTTCATTTATCTCTGAAAAAATATTTGGGCTTCTAGCAGCGTGTGGGACTTGTTCTATTAGTCCATCTATACTGACCTCCATCAGGTTGCAAATTAAAAATAATTTTTTTCTGCATCTAGCTCTGAAAAAATATTTGGGCTTCTAGCAGTGTGTGGGACTTGGTCTATTAGTCCATCTATACTGACCTCCATCAGGTTGCAAATTAAAAATAATTTTTTTCTGCATCTAGCTCTGAAAAAATATTTGGGCTTCTAGCAGTGTGTGGGACTTGGTCTATTAGTCCATCTATACTGACCTCCATCAGGTTGCAAATTGAATAAAAAAAATTTCTGCATCTAGCTCTGAAAAAATATTTGGGCTTCTAGCGGTGTGTGGGACTTGGTCTATTTGTCCATCTATACTGACCTCCATCAGGTTGCAAATTAAAAATATTTTTTTTCTGCATCTAGCTCTGAAAAAATATTTGGGCTTCTAGCAGTGTGTGGGACTTGGTCTATTAGTCCATCTATACTGACCTCCATCAGGTTGCAAATTAAAAATAATTTTTTTCTTCATTTAGCTCTGAAAAAATATTTGGGCTTCTAGCAGTGTGTGGGACTTTTTCTATTAGTCCTTCTATACTGACCTCCAGCAGGTTGCAAATTGAATATAATTTTTTTCTGCATCTAGCTCTGAAAAAATATTTGGGCTTCTAGCGGTGTGTGGGACTTGGTCTATTAGTCCATCTATACTGACCTCCATCAGGTTGCAAATTAAAAATAATTTTTTTCTGCATCTAGCTCTGAAAAAATATTTGGGCTTCTAGAAGTGTGTGGGACTTGGTCTATTAGTCCATCTATACTGACCTCCATCAGGTTGCAAATTAAAAATAATTTTTTTCTTCATTTATCTCTGAAAAAATATTTGGGCTTCTAGCAGCGTGTGGGACTTGGTCTATTAGTCCATCTATACTGACCTCCATCAGGTTGCAAATTAAAAATAATTTTTTTCTGCATCTAGCTCTGAAAAAATATTTGGGCTTCTAGCAGTGTGTGGGACTTGGTCTATTAGTCCATCTATACTGACCTCCATCAGGTTGCAAATTAAAAATAATTTTTTTCTTCATTTATCTCTGAAAAAATATTTGGGCTTCTAGCAGCGTGTGGGACTTGTTCTATTAGTCCATCTATACTGACCTCCATCAGGTTGCAAATTAAAAATAATTTTTTTCTGCATCTAGCTCTGAAAAAATATTTGGGCTTCTAGCAGTGTGTGGGACTTGGTCTATTAGTTTATCTGTACTGACCTCCATCAGGTTGCAAATTAAAAATAATTTTTTTCTGCATCTAGCTCTGAAAAAATATTTGGGCTTCTAGCAGTGTGTGGGACTTGGTCTATTAGTCCATCTATACTGACCTCCATCAGGTTGCAAATTAAAAATATTTTTTTTCTGCATCTAGCTCTGAAAAAATATTTGGGCTTCTAGCAGTGTGTGGGACTTGGTCTATTAGTCCATCTATACTGACCTCCATCAGGTTGCAAATTGAATAAAAAAATTTTCTGCATCTAGCTCTGAAAAAATATTTGGGCTTCTAGCGGTGTGTGGGACTTGGTCTATTAGTCCATCTATACTGACCTCCATCAGGTTGGAAATTAAAAATAATTTTTTTCTGCATCTAACCCAGCCAATAGTTTTGGCCTAATACCACAGTTTGGCCACTCAGCTCTGCTCGGTTACCATCCATTGTTTTTTTGTGCAAAGAACTCCAGAGTTGTGAATTAGTTAACCACCAAAATGAGTGGAAAAAGGCCTGCTGCTGGTGGAAAGGGGAATAGGCGTGTTGGGAAGGGGAAAAAAGGTTGTGTCCGTGGGGTAGGTGCAGAAGAAAGACCATCTTCCAGCCAAACTAAAATGTCTACTTCTTTTAGCGGACAATGTGATAAGATCCCTTTCTTACGGCCACGCCAATCGCTACAAATTCCAGATGAGGCACAAAAACAGCAGGTGCTTCAACGGATATCAAGTGCTCCTTTAAGTGGGCTCTCCTCCACATCAACTTCAACATCACAAATACTCCAGTCCTCAAAGGTGTCACCCAAATCGCACTTGCTTCCTCACAGCTCCCAAATCTCCAGCTGCCCGTCTGAGTATGAGGTAGAACAGATGGTTGAGTCTGCAGAGCTGTTTACTCATACTATAGCCTGGGAATCAGAGGTCGACTCCAGCGCTTCTGTGAATCCAGACGAGGAAATGATCTGCACTGATGCCCAGAATCTTTATGAGTCGGATCCAGGACCAGACGCAGAAGGTTCTGACCATAATGTAGACCCTCATTCCCAAACTGTAACTCCTGTTGGTGGAGACAATGAGGAAGACGATGATAAGACTCAAATACCTGATTGGAGCGACAACTTTAGTTTTTTGTCAGGGCAGGAACAGGTTGGCTCTGAGGACGACGGGTGTGATAACGCACAGGGTGATGATGATGAGGTCGGAGATCCCACTTACTGTCAACCCACAGTCAGCCAAGAGATGAGGTCAGCAGAGGAGGTGGAGGAAGATGCTAGTGACGACGAGGTCAGGTTGCGCCTTCCTGGACAGAGACGTAGTACTGGAAGCACGTCAACAACTGCATCCTCAAACACAACTCTGCCTCTCACCACAAGTCGTGGTGGCTCTTCAGGTCGCATGGGTGCTAAGCCTTGCATAGCCTGGGCATTTTTTCAGATCGATAAAGATGACCCAACTCGTGTTATCTGTAACATTTGTCAGCAAAAGCTAAGTAGAGGCCAAAAAATACATAGTTTGAGTACTTCATGCATGAACCGGCACATGGACATGAAGCATAAGTTGCAGTGGGAAGCTCAGTGTGCTACAATGCGGTCTAGCCGGCCGGGCCAACCACCGTCTGCCATATCTTGTGCATCCGCGGCCTCTTCATCCTCTGTGACTGGGGGGACAGCAGTCACACCTGTTTTGGGGCGCAGACCTGCCACCTCTTTACCCGCAACAGCCAGCGTGATTGGCAGGTCATCATTTTCTTTGGAGGTGGTAACACCAGCTGGTCTTGAGCGCTGTCCGACATCGATAGCACCACCTTTGGATCAAGGCAACCTAACATGTCCTCCTGCATCTTCCTCACAGACCGTCAGTTTGCCGGGGACACCCTTATCAACCCCGTCTAAGCACAATAGCCAGCCCTCGGTCCCTCAGATGTGGACAAGTAAAAGACCATTTCCTCCTAGCCATGAGAAAGCTAAGAGGTTGAATTTCACCATCTGCAAGCTCTTGGCTACAGAAATGCTGCCTTTCCGCCTGGTGGACACAGAGGATTTTCGAGACGTTATGTCCGTCGCAGTGCCCCAGTACCAGATGCCCAGTCGGCACTACTTCTCAAAGAAAGGTGTGCCTGCGCTCCACCAGCATGTCGCACACAACATCACCGCTTCTTTGAGAAACTCTGTGTGTGACAGGGTGCATTTCACCACAGACACTTGGACGAGTAGGCATGGACAGGGGCGTTACATGTCGCTGACTGGGCACTGGGTAACTATGGTGACAGCAGGACAAGGGGCTGCTGTCCAAGTCTTGCCGTCCCCACGAGTTGTGCGTCAATCCTCTTTATGTCATTTTTCCTCCACTGCTTCTGCCTCCTCAACCTCCTCTCGGTCTTCCACCTGCACCCAAAGCCTGTCTGGTCATGCCACAAGCTTTCTAACTGCGCAGAAGGGATCCTGCACACCTCCTTACTATGCTGGCAGTAGGGCTCAACGTCATCAGGCGGTTTTTACATTGAAATGTCTGGGAAATGTGAGTCACACAGCTGAGGAGTTGTGGTCAGCTCTGGAGAACCAATTTCATGAATGGTTGTCTCCACTGTACCTGAAACCAGGGAAGGCCGTGTGCGACAATGCTGCAAACCTGGGTGCGGCCCTTCGCCGGGGCAATGTCACACACGTGCCTTGTATGGCTCACGTGTTGAACCTGGTTGTCCAGCAATTTTTAGCCCACTATCCCAGACTAGATGGCCTTCTGCAGAGGGCACGGTCGCTGTGTGCTCACTTCCGCCGTTCGCATCCCGCAGCTCAGCGACTTACATCTCTACAGAAGTCGTTGGGCCTGCCACTTCACCGGCTAAAATGCGATGTGCCTACCCGGTGGAATTCAACTCTGCACATGTTGCAGCGACTGTGGCAGCACCGACAAGCCCTGGTGCAATACGTTCTGACGTATAGCCTGGGCCAACGAGATTCAGAGGTGGGGCAAATCACGCTGGAGGAGTGGTCTCAGATCAGGGACCTATGCACCCTTCTGCACAGTTTTGAAATGGCGACGAAGATGTTTAGTGCTGACGATGCCATTATCAGCATGACTATTCCGGTGATTTACATGCTGGAGCACATGTTAAACAGAATTCGGAGTCAGGTGGTGGCACAAGAGGAGGTGGAGGAAGTAGAGGAGGAGGAGTTGTATGCGGAAGGGCTAACATCTGCAAGGTCCAGACGGTCGGCAGCACCAAGGCGGCAGGCATGTGAGGGTGGGGGAGATGATTTTACCAGGGCGCATGGTAGCAGCCAAACTAGTGAGGAAGGTGCAGGAGCCCAGGAAGAAGTGGAGGACGAACTGATGGAAGACTCATCAGATGAGGGAGACCTTGATCACATTTCTGTTGTGCGAGGTTGGGGGGAGATGACAGAGGAAGGAAGCATGATTGCTACCTCGCCACCAACACAACAGGGACTTGGTGCTCCTGGATGCGCAACACACATGAGTGCCTTCTTGCTGCACTACCTGCAACATGACCCTCGAATTGTGAGAATTAGAAATAATCCTGACTACTGGGTTGCCACACTGTTAGATCCCCGGTACAAAAGTAAATTTGCAGAAATTATTCCTGCCATAGAAAGGGATGCACGCATGCAGGAGTATCAGCAGAGACTGTTGCAGAATCTTACATGTGCTTTTCCACAAAATACCAGTGGTGCACGTAGTGAATCTCACAGTTCCAACTTGCCAACCGTGGGACCGTCAAGTGTTCAGCACTCAAACCGTAACAGAACCACAGTATCTGCTGGTAACATCAATTTTGCGGAATCATTTCACCACTTTTTTAGCCCATCCTTTGCAAGGCCACAGGAGACAAGAAGTCTGACACATAGTCAACGCCTAGAGACGATGGTACAGGAGTATCTCCAAGTAAACATTGAAGCCACGACTGTGTCACTGGACCCTTGCTCTTTTTGGGCTTCCAATCTGGATAAATGGCCGGAGCTAGCCACTTACGCCTTGGAGATCTTGTCATGCCCCGCAGCCAGCGTTCTGTCTGAACGTGTGTTCAGCGCTGCTGGTGGTGTGCTGACAGATAAGCGCACGCGGCTCTCCACTGATAATGTAGACAGACTCACGTTCATAAAGATGAACAAATCATGGATCCGAAACGACTTTTCTACCCCTGTGTCATCCTGGGGAGAGTAAAAGCTTGATGATTGGTTAAAATCACCCTACCAACCGTTTTAAGCTTTCAAATTACTAATCATGTTTATCTGTATCTTGACTGGAAAATAATTTGGGCTTTGTAGCAGTGTGCAGCACTGATCCTATTAGGCCATCTATAATAAGCTTCCCCAGATTTAAAATTAAAAATAATTTTTAGCTGCATCTAGCCCGGAAAATAATTTTGGGGCTCCGAGATGCGCAAGACACATAAGTGCCTTCTTGCTGCACTACCTGCAGCATGACCCTCATATTGTCAGAATTCGAAGTAATCATGACTACTGGGTTGCCACACTCTTAGATCCCCCAAACTTTTCGATCAACCTTTTCATTTTAATAAAGACCAAAAAAATGGTCATTTTTGAAATTATAAGCATTAGCAGGTTGTTAGAAACTGAAATCAAACAGTTTTCAACTCAAAACTTTATTCTAGGTGATGTTACATTTTCACATAGGACCCCTTGTTCGAAAGGAGCTTCTGAACTCTCTCGTCCATTGAATTTGTCAGGTTTTGGATGGTTTCTGCTTCAATTGTTTTGCATGAGGACAGAATACCCTCCCAGAGCTGTTGCTTAGACGTGAACTGCCTCCCGCCATCATAGACACTCCTTTTAATGATGCTCCAAAGGTTCTGAATGGGGTAGAGGTCAGGGGAGCATGGGGGTCACACCATAAGTTTGTCCCCTTTTATGCCCATATCAGCCAGAGATGCAGATGTTTT
The DNA here is from genome assembly GCF_046119375.1 of Phyllobates terribilis. Classification (NCBI taxonomy): domain Eukaryota; kingdom Metazoa; phylum Chordata; class Amphibia; order Anura; family Dendrobatidae; genus Phyllobates; species Phyllobates terribilis. The sequence continues at coordinate 52,919,117 of NW_027362773.1, forward strand.
ATGTGCAGCATGAGATGGTGCATTATCATGCAGAAAAATGATCTTGCTGTGAAATACACGGTTCTTCTTCTTGAACCATGGCAGGAAGTGCTGTTTGAGAAAATCCACATACATTATGGAGTTCATCTTTAGCGCCTTCAGGGATCCTAAAGGGGCCGACAATCTCTCTCCCCATGATTCCAGCCCAAAACATTACTCCACCTCCTCCTTGTTGGCGCTGTAGCCGTGTTTGCGTGGGGTGTCCATCAACCAGCCATCCTCCACTCCATTCATCTGGACCATCGAGCGCTGCACGGCACTCATCCGTGAACAAAACAGTTTTGAAATCAGTCTTCATGTAATGTTTGGCCCACTGGAGCCGTTTCTGCTTGTGTGAAGTGGATAGAGGAGGTCGACAGGATGGCATATGCACAGCTGCAAACCTCTGAAGGACCCTGCATCTTGTTGTTCGGGGGACGTTGGAGGCACAAGCAGCTTCAAAAACTTGTCTGCTGCTATGACAAGGCTTTTTTGCCGCTGCTGTTTCAACCTGACGTAATTGCCTGTAGGAAAGAGTCCTCAATTTGCCCTTATCAGTACGCACACGTGTGTACTGTGAATCAGCTACATACTTCTTGATTGCCAAGACACTTCATCCTGATCATCGCACAATGTTGATTGTAGTCATGCCTTGACCTAAACACTCCACAATTTGTTGCTTCTCAGCAGCCGACACATCCTTTTTCTTTCCCATTTTGGCAGAAAATGTAGGCTGCTTAATAATGTGAGAGAGCCTTCTTAAGTAGTCTTGCCTTTCATTGGACACACCTGCCAAACTAATTAGCACAGGTGTCTGCAATTGCTTACAGTGATATAAAGAGCCCTGACACACATCACCATCAATGAGTTTAACTGACAAACAAACAAATTCTTCCCTTATCACTCCTAAACACTTTTTGCATAATAATTTGGAACGCGGTGTACATGTGCTTTTCCACAAAACACCAGTGGTTCACGTAGTGAATCTTACAGTTCTAACTTGCCAACCGTGGTCTGTATGGAATTGTTCAATAAAGGGCCCAAAATTAAGATAACATAGATGGGAGAGGTCTCTATGAATAGGAATTCCTAAGTATTTGATACCCTGTGAGGGCCAGGCAAAGGGAAAGTTGGACTGGATGGAATCCTATATGGATTTAGGGAGGGAGACATCGAGGGCCTCAGACTTCGCTGCATTGATTTTAAAATTTTACCATGTAACAAAGTGATCTATTTCAGCCATAACAGCAGGGATGGATATATGTGATTGAGTGATATATACTAGGACATCATCAGCAAATAGAGAGCACTTGTACTCGGTGCCTCCCACCTCAATCCACCTAATATTGGGGTTATGGCGAATTGATGAGAGCAGGTGCTCCGTCACTAGCATGTATAAGAGAGGGGACAGAGGACATCCCTGCCTTGTCCCATTGGTGATTGTGAAAGGTGATTAAAATGTTCTGACGCACACCCTGGGCCTTGGGACACCCGGAGCCAGACCCTTTTTGGTGGATGCTGGTGGTTGTAGTCTTCGTGGCGGCGATCCGGTTCCGTGGCTCAGGGCGGTCAAACCAGTGGCGGAACTATTTATGTGGTTTTGATGTTTAAATGTCTGACTACGCCACCCATGGATTGCGGTCAGAGTGAACCGCCGCTACAGGGCAGACCGCTAAGGCTGGTGTTGTGGGTGCAGCAGAGCGTAGCATAACTCCCCACGGGAGGAGTATAGCCTCAGGGCAGTGTATGCGGAGGATGGGGGTGATGGTGCAGGGCAGCAGCAGTAACGACACGGAGTCAGTGATGCAGTTCAGGGCCTTTACTCACAGTTCTTATTATCCAGACCACGTCTGCAGGTAACGGCTGCCCACGTCGTACTGTGCTCACCAGGTGAGGGGCTCAGACAACTCCCAGATAACTTTGGAGCGCTTCACAGGACCCCCTTTGTGTGTCCTTTGTCTGGCCTTTCTTACCAACACTTCTGTCCGGCTGCCTCGGGCCTCCTCTTGGTAAACTTGGCGCCAGTTTCCCTGACCCTATGTGGTGCCTTCCTAGCGGGTGGAGCAAGGGGCTGCGCCACATAAAATGTCAGAGCCTCCGGTTTCTAGCTGAGGGTCGTTTCCTGCCTCCACTAGTTCGGGGACCGGTCTCCCCCTTTGGCCTGACCCCTCCACGCAGGTGGATTCGGGCGTGCGGTGGCGACTCGCCCGTCCGCACCCCTGGGATCCCTTCATTCCTCGTTCCTGGAGCCTTCTCCGCTCCTCTTCCTTCCTTCTCCCTCTTGCAGGCCTGGGCCTCTGTTACTAGGCCCGCCTCCGGAGCAGAGCTCATGCAGAGCCCCTGCTCCCTGCCACTTCTGCTCAGACTTCTCTGCACTGAACTAAGATGGTGCCCACCTTTTATTCTCCCTTCTCAATGCACCCAGGAACTGCTTCCTCCCTGCTCCTGCACTGCAGGGTTCCCCTTCCTCAGTGTTCCCTCCCCCCACTCCAGCCAGGGACAGGGACTGTCGTGCCCATCTCAGGGGCATATTGGTCGCCCTGCCCCACGGCAATGTGGTGTAATGCATGCAGGTGTCGGGTCCTGATCCACACTCCATCCTTATCTGAGAGTGAGATATCACACCTCTGGGTGAGGTGCAATACGTCTGTAGCAACCGAGCCCTCGGTGCTACAGTTCCATTTATCTTCAGCCTAGGTGACGTATTGTGATACAGGGCCGTGATTTTGGCTATAAAAGGGTCCCCTAGACCCCTACCCCAAGCTTTTTAAGAGAATCATATATGGCGTGCCAGGAGACTCTATGGAATGCTTTCTCAGCATCCAACGAGAGTATCTACTTACAAATTTTTAACTGCATCTAGCCCAGGAAATACTTTGTGCCTAGTAGCAGTGTCTGCTAGTCAGCGGATTATCCCGGCTGTTAAGCAAGCTACACCACCTGTAGTTTGGACATTTAATTTTTTCAAAGGAAATGCTTCGGGACCACGGGATACTTAGTGAAGAGCATCAGGAGGCACCCCAAGGCATAGGGGCTGGGACTGGCACTAGGATGCCTTGCGGTGGACAGCCGAGCTCGATCCTTATAAAAGCTTTTTAACTGCAGCAGCTTTAGTGGACGCTACTGGAGCTGGAATTACGCGGCTGCTGGCATGAGACTTGCCCTCCAATAGATCCTTGTAAATGGATTTAAAGTGTATTCATTTAAATTAGAGGGACAATTTAAATTAAAAAGCTTAGAGCTGCCTCAACCACAGGGGGGCTCTCTCGACCCACCAGCGGACAGGCACCAGTATTGGGAGAGGGGGGCTGGCCGTCAGGGTTCACCGCGGCTCTGGCACAAACCCGGCGACACGGAGGTGGCACGGGCAGGAGCGGACTGGCCGTCTCGGCTTCTCACTTTTTGGATTTTAGAAGGGCATGACATGCCTATATCTGTGTCTCCCCCTCCTTTTACTCCTCCACCTCTTTTCTTTTCGCATGACTATATGTACTTGTCACTTTTCCATGTGTTAGTTGTGTCTTCTGAGCAGTTTGTCAGCTTTTGGACACCTTTGAAGGTGTTTTCTATGTGTTTCTATGTGTTTTTGTTTGCCTGCCATTGGTTTTAACGGTGTTCGAAGGTGTTCGACGAACAGTTCGACGAACAGTTCGGCGAACACACGGGTGTTCGACGAACCGAACCGAACTCGAACACTACGGGGGTGGCTCAACACTAATAGTATAGGCCGCCGGCATGAGGTTGTGAAAAGTTTCCGCCTTCACGAGCTTAAAAGGCCATATGTCAAGTGAAAAGAGCTGCCCAGAAATCTGGCAGTTTAGTGTTGCGGCCTGTGGGTGGGTGTCTGGCTGCCTACTTGCACTTGCATTCCAAGTAACAGAAAACTAAGCAGATGGTGGCCTCTATCATCATCATGGCCTCACCTCGGCACTATGAACTCTCCTGAAGGAGAAGCCAGGGACCGCCGGAGGAGTCTCCGGTTCTCTGGTGGGCCCGTCCAACCCTGCCAAAAAGCAGCCCTGGCTAAGAAAAGTGTGGGGGAAGGTTCCCGGACACTCTATGGCTGCTTTTTTTAATGTGGATCGGCCATGCTTATGCATGTTATTTCTCAAAACGCATTACAGATCAGTCCATTGTCCAACTCTGTATTCAAGAAATTAAATGCGCAAAGAAAGTTGTGTGTGTGTGTCAAAGCATCACCGACAAGTGCGAGTTGATGTTGGATGGGCTGCCATTGCTTCTGCAACAAGCTCAATTACAGGACTTCCTGGGAGAAATGACACACAGGGTACATACGGTTTCTCTCTATGCCAGTCCTTTCACCGGGCTAAATACAACTCTTAGCAAAAAAAGTTGTGGACTGGCTCCGTACCGTCCCTGGCCACATTCACCTGTCCACGTGTTTGTGGTTAGGCGGTCCTTCCCAGTGAGTGCACTAGGGAGGGCACGGGTAATGTTGTGGGACCCGTGCTTGTGGAAGGCGGAGGCGATACCGGGAAATTTAGTGGTGGCTGGGGACAGAGTATGGACACTCTGCCTCCCGCCTGCATGAAGTTGTGAAAACCTTCCGCCTCCATGAGCCTAAAAGGCCACATTTCAAGTGCAAGCAGCTGTCAAAAATTTGGCAGTATAGCATTGCACCCTGTGGGTGGGTGGGTGGCTGCCTGCATACTTGCACTTGCATTCCAAGGAATGGGGTAGGGACTAGAGATGAGTGGTGTTCGACTCGAACTGTTCGCCAATCTCAAATTCGAGCTGTTTTGGGCGGTGTTCGAGCCGTTAGGCGAACACGAACGATTTGAAAAGAATTTGGCTGTTCGAGGTTATGTTCGATAACTGTTCGTGCACCAAAATCATAACTGGATTTTTTCTCAGTAATGCTGAAAACTAATGTTAATACGCAGTTTGAGTGTACAGCGGGGCGGGGGGAGGGGCAGGGGATGGATCTCTGCAGGAATAATGAAGATCTCCATTTTTTTTCTCTTTCTCGCATTTACAGTGGGGTGGTGCAGTCTGTCAGCCTATCAGCAGCGCACACACGGAGCGAACTGCTTTTTTCCACACAAGCAAGGGCATGTGTCATTGGCAGTGTATGTCACATGTCCTTGCCCTATAAGACCCAGCCATTTTCCCCGTCGCCACCATTTTCTCACTGCTGCAGCTGCGTGTTAGACAGCACCGCTGTTGCTGTGTGCGCTATACTTTGTTAATTTCAAGCCAATTTTCGCACAAATCTACAGATAGCTTGGGAGTAGGGAAGAGGCTAGGTTACATCAGTTCCTATCACTTTTATCAGGCAGGTCTGTGCTCTTAAATAGATAGGTTGGGAGTAAAGACTAATTGCAATTGCAGTCCTTTTCAGGGCTAGGTTACATCAGTTCCTATCACTTTTTGCCAGGCAGGTCTGTGCCAGTCCTGTGCAAGCTTTTATCACAGCATTTGGCTAAATCTAGCAAAGCAAATCCTTTTTGACCTATTGCAGAGTGTGTTAGTCAGTGGAGTAGCCTATCTGTGTTGCAAGCTACACCACCTGTGTATAGAATACAATTTTTTTTACTGCACCTAGTGAAGTAAAACCTTTTGGGCATAGCATCATTCTATTAGTCCATCTATACTAACCTCCACCAGGTTGCAAATTCAATATAATATTTTTCTGCATCGAGCTCTGAAAAAATATTTAGGCTTCTAGCAGTGTGTGGGACTTGTTCTATTAGTCCATCTACACTAACCTCCGTCAGGTTGCAAACTCAATATAATTTTTTTCTGCATCTAGCTCTGAAAAAATATTTCAGCTTCTAGCAGTGTGTGGGACTTGTTCTATTAGTCCATCTATACTGACCTCCATCAGGTTGCAAATTCAATATAATTCTTTTCTGCATCTAGTTCTGAAAAAATATTTCGGCTTCTAGCAGTGTGTGGGACTTGATCTACTAGTCCATCTACACTGACCTCCATCAGGTTGCAAATTCATTATAATTATTTTCTGCATCTAGCTCTGAAAAAATATTTCAGCTTCTAGCAGTCTGTGGGACTTGTTCTATTAGTTCATCTATACTGACCTCCATCAGGTTGTAAATTCAATATAATATTTTTCTGCATTTAGCTCTGAAAAAATATTTCAGCTTGTAGCAGTGTGTGGGACTTGTTCTATTAGTCCATCTATACTGACCTCCATCAGGTTGCAAATTCAATATAATTTTTATCTGCATCTAACCCAGCCAATACTTTTGGCCTAATACCACAGTTTGGCCACTCAGCTCTGCTCGGTTCCCATCCATTGTTTTTTTGTGCAAACAACACCAGAGTTGTGAATTAGTTAACCACAAAAATGAGTGGAAAAAGGCCTGCTGCTGGTGGAAAGGGGAATAGGCATGTTGGGAAGGGGAAAAAAGGTTGTGTCCATGGGGTAGGTCTTAAAGCAACAGTAACATCTGCAGAAGAAAGACCATCTTCCAGCCAAACTAAAATGTCTACTTCTTTTAGCAGACAATGTGATAAGATCCCTTTCTTACAGCCACGCCAATCGCTGCAAATTCCAGATGAGGCACAAAAACAGCAGGTGCTTCAACGGATATCAAGTGCTCCTTTAAGTGGGCTCTCCTCCACCTCACTTCAACATCACAAATACTCCATTCATCAGAGGTGTCACCCCAATCGCACTAGCTTCCTCACAGCTCCCAAGTCTCTAGCTGCCTGTCTGAGTATGGGGTAGAACAGATGGTTGAGTCTGCAGAGCTTTTTACTCATACTATAGCCTGGGAATCAGAGGTCGTCTCCAGAGCTTCTGTGAATCCAGACGAGGAAATGATCTGCACTGATGCCCAGAATCTTTATGAGTCGGATCCAGGACCAGACGCAGAAGGTTCTGACCATAATGTAGACCCTCGTTCCCAAACTGTAACTCCTGTTGGTGGAGACAATGAGGAAGACGATGATGAGACTCAAATACCTGATTGGAGCGACAACTTTAGTTTTTTGTCAGGGCAGGAACAGGTTGGCTCTGAGGACGACGGGTGTGATAACACACAGGGTGATGATGATGAGGTTGGAGATCCCACTTACTGTCAACACACAGTCAGCCAAGAGATGAGGTCAGCAGAGGAGATGGAGGAGGATGCTAGTGATGACGAGGTCAGGTTGCGCCTTCCTAGACAGAGACGTAGTACTGGAAGCACGTCAACAACTGCATCCTTAAACACAACTCTGCCTCTGACCACAAGTCGTGGTGGCTCTTCAGGTCGCATTGGTGCTAAGCCGTGCATAGCCTGGGCATTTTTTCAGATCGATAAAGATGACCCAACTCGTGTTATCTGTAACATTTGTCAGCCAAAGCTAAGTAGAGGCCAAAAAATACATAGTTTGAGTACTTCATGCATGAACCAGTACATGGACAAGAAGCATAAGTTGCAGTGGGAAGCTCACTGTGCTACAATGCGGCCTACCCGGTCCGGGCCAACCACCGTCTGCCACATCTTGTGCATCCTCAGCCTCTTCATCCTCTGTGACTGGGGGGACAGCAGTCACACCTGTTTTGGGACCCAGACCTGCCACCTCTTTACCCGCAACAGCCAGCGTGATTGGCAGGTCATCATTTTCTTTGGAGGTGGTAACACCAGCTGGTCTTGAGCGCTGTCCGACATCGATAGCACCACCTTTGGATCAAGGCAACCTAACATGTCCGCCTGCATCTTCCTCACAGACCGGCAGTTTGCCGGGGAAACCCGTCTCAACCCCGTCTAACCACAACAGCCAGCCCTCGGTCCCTCAGATGTGGACAAGTAAAAGACCATTTCCTCCTAGCCATGAGAAAGCTAAGAGGTTGAATTTCACTATCTGCAAGCTCTTGGCTACAGAAATGCTTCCTTTCCGCCTGGTGGACACAGAGGATTTTCGAGACCTTATGTCCGTCGCAGTGCCCCAGAACCAGATGCCCAGTCGGCACTACTTCTCAAAGAAAGGTGTGCCTGCGCTCCACCAGCATGTCGCACACAACATCACCGCTTCTTTGAGAAACTCTGTGTGTGACAGGGTGCATTTCACAACAGACACTTGGACGAGTAGGCATGGACAGGGGCGTTACATGTCGCTGACTGGGCACTGGGTAACTATGGTGACAGCAGGACAAGGGGCTGCTGTCCAAGTCTTGCCGTCCCCATGAGTTGTGCGTCAATCCTCTTTATATCATAGTTCCTCCACTGCTTCTGCCTCCTCAACCTCCTTGCGGTCCTCCACCTGCACCCAAAGCCTGTCTGGTCATGCCACAAGCTTTCTAACTGTGCAGAAGGGATCCTGCACACCTCCTTACAATGCTGGCAGCAGGGCTCAACGTCATCAGGCAGTTTTTACTTTGAAATGTCTGGGAAATGTGAGTCACACAGCTGAGGAGTTGTGGTCAGCTCTGGAGAACCAGTTTCATGAATGGTTGTCTCCACTGGACCTGAAACCAGGGAAGGCCGTGTGCGACAATGCTGCAAACCTGGGTGCAGCCCTTCGCCGGGGCAATGTCACACATGTGCCTTGTATTGCTCTCGTGTTGAACCTGGTTGTCCAGCAATTTTTAGCCCACTATCCTGGACTAGATGGACTGCAGAGGGCACGGTCGCTGTGTGCTCACTTCCGCAATTCGCATCCTGCAGCTCAGCGACTTACATCTCTACAGAAGTTGTTGGGCCTGCCACTTCACCGGCTAAAATGCGTTGTGCCTACCCGGTGGAATTCAACTCTGCACATGTTGCAGCGACTGTGGCAGCACCGACAAGCCCTGGTGCAATACGTTCTGACGTATAGCCTGGGCCAACGAGATCCAGAGGTGGGGCAAATCACGCTGGAGGAGTGGTCTCAGATCAGGGACCTATGCACCCTTCTGCACAGTTTTGAAATGGCGACGAAGATGTTTAGTGCTGACGATGCCATTATCAGCATGACTATTCCGGTGATTTACATGCTGGAGCACATGTTAAACAGAATTTGAAGTCAGGTGGTGGCACAAGAGGGGGTGGAGGAAGTAGAGGAGGAGGAGTTGTATGCGGAAGGGCTAACATCTGCAAGGTCCAGACGGTCGGCAGCAGCAAGGCGGCAGGCATGTGAGGGTGGGGGAGATGTTTTTACCAGGGCGCATGGTAGCAGCCAAACTAGTGAGGAAGGTGCAGGAGCCCAGGAAGAAGTGGAGGACGAACTGATGGAAGACTCATCAGATGAGGGAGACCTTGATCACATTTCTGTTGTGCGAGGTTGGGGGGAGAGGACAGAGGAAGGAAGCATGATTGTTACCTCGCCACCAACACAACAGTGACTTGGTGCTCGTGGATGGGCAAGACACATGAGTGCCTTCTTGCTGCACTACCTGCAACATGATCCTCGAATTGTGAGAATTAGAAATAATCCTGACTACTGGGTTGCCACACTGTTAGATCTCCGGTACAAAAGAAAATTTGCAGAAATTATTCCTGCCATAGAAAGAGATGCACGCATGCAGGAGTATCAGCAGAGACTGCTGCAGAATCTTACACGTGCTTTTCCACAAAACACCAGTGGTGCACGTAGTGAATCTCACAGTTCCAACTTGCCAACCGTGGGACCGTCGAGTGTTCAGCACTCAAACCGTAACAGAAACACAGTATCTGCTGGTAACATCAATTTTGCGGAATCATTTCACCTCTTTTTTAGCCCATCCTTTGCAAGGCCACAGGAGACAAGAAGTCTGACACATAGTCAGCGCCTAGAGACGATGGTACAGGAGTATCTCCAAGTAAACATTGAAGCCATGAATGTGTCACTAGACCCTTGTTCTTTTTGGGCTTCAAATCTGGATAAATGGCCGGAGCTCGCCACTTACGCCTTGGAGATCTTGTCATGCCCTACAGCCAGCGTTCTGTCTGAATGTGTGTTCAGCGCTGCTAGTGGTGTGCTGACAGATAAGCGCACGCGGCTCTCCACTGATAATGTAGACAGACTCACGTTCATAAAGATGAACAAATCATGGATCCGAAACGACTTTTCTACCCCTGTGTCATCCTGGGGAGAGTAAAAGCTTGATGATTTGTTAAAATCACCTCACTAACCATTTTAAGCTTTAAAATTATTAATCATGTTTATCTGTATCTTGGCTGGAAAATAATTTGGGCTTTGTAGCAGTGTGCAGTACTGATTCTGTTAGGCCATCTATACTAAGCTCCACCAGATTTAAAATTACTAATCATGTTTATCTGTATCTTGGCTGGAAAATAATTTGGGCTTTAAAGCAGTGTGCAGTACTGATTCTATTAGGCCATCTATACTAAGCTCCACCAGATTTAAAATGACTAATCATGTTCATTAAAATATAGCTTTTATTGAAAACATATTAAAGCAGCCATGTCACAACGACAACACACGGAGTACTAATCCACAGAGCATGGTCGTCCCAATGCGTTTCAGCCAGATGTTAGCCTTAATCATCATTAAGGCTAACATCTAGCTGAAACGCGTTGGGACGACCATGCTCTGTGGATTAGTACTCCGTGTGTTGTCGTTGTGACATGGCTGCTTTTAGATGTTTTCAATAAAAGCTATATTTTAATGAAGATCCGCTGGATACCTGCTGCTCTCCTTTTCCTTGCTCTATATTCCAAGTTTTGAAGTCAGTCTTCATGTATTGTTTGTCTCACTGGAGCCGTTTCTGCTTGTGTGCAGTGGATAGAGGAAGTCGACAGGATGGCTTACGCACAGCTGCAAACCTCTGAAGGACTCTGCATCTTGTTGTTCGGGGGACGTTGGAGGCACCAGCAGCTTCAAAAACTTGTCTGCTACTATGACAAGGCTTTTTTGCCGCTGCTCTTTTAACCTGATGTAATTGCCTGTAGGAAAGAGTCCTCAATTTTCCCTTATCAGCACGCACACGTGTGTACTGTGAATCAGCTACATACTTCTTGATTGTGCGATGATCAGGATGAAGTGTCTTGGCAATGTTGATTGTAGTCATGCCTTGACCTAAACACTCCACAATTTGTTGCTTCTCAGCTGCCGACACATCCTTTTGCTTTCCCATTTTGGCAGAAAATGTAGGCTGCTTAATAATGTGGGACAGCCTTCTTAAGTAGTCTTGCCTTTCATTGGACACACCTGCCAAAATAATTAGCCCAGGCGTCTGCAATTGCTTACAGTGATATAAAGAGCCCTGACACACATCACCATCAATGAGTTTAACTGACAAACAAACAAATTCTTACCTTATCACTCCTAAACACTTTTTGCATAATAATTTGGAACACAGTGTACATGTGCTTTTCCACAAAACACCAGTGGTTCACGTATTGAATCTTACAGTTCTAACTTGCCAACCGTGGTCTGTATGGAGTTGTTCAATAAAGGGCCCAAAATTAAGATAACATAGACGGGAGAGGTCTCTATGAATAGGAATTCCTAAGTATTTGATACCCTGTGAGGGCTAGGCAAAGGGAAAGTTGGACTGGATGGAATCCTGTATGGATTTGGGGAGGGAGACATCGAGGGCCTCAGACTTCGCTGCATTGATTTTAAAATTTGACCATGTAACAAAGTGGTCTATTTCAGCCATAACAGCAGGGATGGATATATGTGATTGAGTGATATATACTAGGACATCATCAGCAAATGCAGAGCACTTGTACTCGGTGCCTCCCACCTCAAACCACCTAATATTGGGGTTATGGCGAATTGATGAAAGCAGGTGCTCCGTCACTAGGATGTATAAGAGAGGGGACAGAGGACATCCCTGCCTTGTCCCATTGGTGATTATGAAAGGTGATGAAAATGCTCTGACGCGCCCCCTGGGCCTTTGGACACCCGGAGCCAGACCCTTTTTGGTGGATGCTGGTGGTTGTAGTCTCCATGGCGGCGATTCGGTTCCGTGGCTCAGGGCAGTCAAACCAGTGGCGAAACTATTTATGTGGTTTTGATGTTTAAATGTCCGACTACACCACCCATGGATTGCAGTCAGGGTGAACCGCCACTGCAGGGCAGACCACTGAGGCTGGTGTTGTGGGTGCCGCAGAGCGTAGTATAACTCCCCACGGGAGGAGTATAGCCTCAGGGCAGTGTATGCGAAGGATGGGGGTGATGGTGCAGGGCAGGAGCAGTAACAACACGGAGTCAGTGATGCAGTCCAGGGCCTTTACTCACAGTTCTTATTATCCAGACCACTTCTGCAGGTAACGGCTGCCCACGTCGTACTGTGCTCACCAGATGAGGGGCTCAGACAACTCCCAGATAACTTTGGAGCGCTTCACAGGACCCCCTTTGTGTGTCCTTTGTCTGGCCTTTCTTACCAACGCTTCTGTCCGGCTGCCTCGGGCCTCCTCTTGGTAAACTTGGTGCCAGTTTCCCTGACCCTATGTGGTGCCTTCCTAGCGGGTGTAGTGAGGGGCTGCGCCACATAAAATGTCACAGCCTCCGGTTTCTAGCTGAGGGTCATTTCCCGCCTCCACTAGTTTCGGGGACCGGTCTCCCCCTTTGGCCTGACCCCTCCACGCAGGTGGATTCGGGAGTGCGGTGGCGACTCACCCGTCCGCACCCCTGGGATCCCTTCGTTCCTCGTTCCTGGAGCCTTCTCCGCTCCGCTTCCTTCCTTCTCCCTCTTCCAGGCCTGGGCCTCTGTTACTAGGCCCGCCTCCGAAGCAGAGCTCATGCAGAGCCCCTGCTCCCTGTCACTTCTGCTCAGACTTCTCTGCACTGAACTAAGATGGTGCCCACCTTTTATACTCCCTTCTCAATGCACCCAGGAACTGCTTCTTCCCTGCTCCTGCACTACAGGGTTCCCCTTCCTCGGTGTTCCCTCCCCCCACTCCAGCCAGGGACAGGGACTGTCGTGCCCATCTCAGGGTACATATTGGTCGCCCTGCCCCCGGCGATGTGGTGTAATGCATGCAGTTGTCGGGGTCCTGATCCACACTCCATGATTACCTGAGAGTGAGATATCACACCTCTGGGTGAGGTGCAATACCTCTGTAGCAACCGAGCCCTCGGGGTGCTACAGTTCCATTTATCTTCAGCCTAGGTGACGTATTGTGATACAGAGCCGTGATTTGGGCTATAAAAGGGTCACCTAGACCCCTACCCCAAGCTTTTTAAGAGAATAATATATGGCGTGCCAGGAGACTCTATGGAATGCTTTCTCTGCATCCAACGAGAGTATCTAATTACAAATTTTTAACTGCATCTAGCCCAGGAAATACTTTGTGCCTAGTAGCAGTGTCTGCTAGTCAGCGGATTATCCCAGCTGTTAAGCAAGCTACACCACCTGTAGTTTGGACACTTAGTTTTTTCAAAGGAAATGCTTCGGGACCCTGGGATACTCAGTGAAGAGCATCAGGTGGCACCCTAAGGCATAGGGGCTGGGACTGGCTGTAGGACACCTTGCGGTGGACCGCCGAGCTCGATCCTTATAAAAGCTTTTTAACTGCAGCAGCTTTAGTGGATGCTACTGTAGCTGGAATTACGCGGCTGCTGGAATGAGACTTGCCCTCCAATAGATCCTTGTAAAAGGATTTAAAGTGTATTCATTCAAATTAGAGAGACAATTTAAATTAAAAAGCTTAGACCTGCCTCCACCACAGGGGGGCTTGCTCGACCCACCAGCGGACAGGCACCAGTATTGGGAGAGGGGAGCTGGCCGTCAGGGTCCACCGCAGCTCTGGCACAAACCCGGCGACACGGAGGTCGCACTGGCAGGAACGGCCTGGCCATGTCGGCTTCGCACATTTTTGGTTTTAGAAGGGCATGACATGCCTATATCTGTGTCTCCCCCTCCTTTTACTCCTCCACCTCTTTTCTTTTCGCATGACTATATGTACTTGTCACTTTTCCATGTGTTAGTTGTGTCTTCTGAGCAGTTTGTCAGGTTTTGGACTCCTTTGAAGGTGTTTTCTATGTGTTTCTATGTGTTTTTGTTTGCCTGCCATTGGTTTTAACGGTGTTCGAAGGTGTTCGATGATCAGTTCGACAAACAGTTCGGCGAACATACGGGTGTTCGACGAACAGAACCGAACTCGAACACTACAGGGGTGGCTCAACACTAGTAGGGACAACTGAACGCTGCAGTGGGACAAGGACCTGGATGGTGATTGTTGCATTCTGCAATGACAGGTGCATGGCGGGAGGCATCTTCGCATGCGCCAAGGATCACTTATGATGGGCCCACTTTTAAGCAGTGACCTGGGAGTCAGAGATGCTTCCAGAGGTCTTCCCCATGCTGTTCTCATGTCTTTTCAGCACTGTATGCATGTGTCTGATGATGTGTTACACACCACATGGCCAGATAAGGTTGTAAAATGTTAAAATGACATTTCCTGGTGAATGCATTTGTCTTGGTTGAAAGCAATTCAAAAGTGCAAAAACGCATCAGAAACACTACGTGTGAACATAGCCCAAGTTGTGGAGGAGTATTTTTTTTTTGGTTATTTATTTTGCCTTATATATTATCCTGGAACGGATGTTCCTTAACATATTTCCCAGGAAAATCCATTTTGGTTTCGTTTTTGTATGTTTTATTGTGAGTCCGTAAAAGTGGCGTAATACTCTGACCAAAATTCTGACAGCAGTGATCTGGGAGTCAGAGATGCTTCCAGGGGTCTTCCCCATGCTGTTCCCACGACATTTGAGCACTGTTCCCATCGATTTGGGCAATTTTTAGGCCCTCTGCAGATCGCCGGGGGGAGCCGCCTGAAAAATGTTCGAGTTTCCCATAGACTTACACTGGGCTCGTTGCTTGGGTCGAGCACCCGAGTATTCCAATTTTCTCGACCCGAGCAACGAGTACCCAAGCATTTTAGTGCTCACTCATCACTACCATGAACCTCTTCACACCTACACATGGGTATACGCTTCCTGATTTTGTCTATTTGCTCTTGTCCTCCTCCTTCTCCTCATCCTCTATCACCATATTATTCGCCACCATATCTACCACATCACCTCCTTTATGGGGCATTGGAGTTCCTCCAAATTTTTGGCAGCTTTTGCATTCATTGCCTAGGCAAACACTATGGAAGACCCACTTCCTAATATTAGGAACATTGTTTTTAGGGGCTCTCTGACCTCTACGTCTCTTCCAAGAGGCATTGGAGTGCCTAAAATTTTTTGGCAGCTTTTGTATACACTGCATAGGCAAACCCTATGGGAGACCCACTTCCTAATAATGGGAACATTGTTTATAGGAGACTCTCCGACCTCTACGTGTTTTCCAAGGGGCATTGGAGTGCCTCCCAATTTTTGGCAGCTTTTGCATTCACTGCATAGGCAAACACTATAGGAAACCCACTTCCTAATAATGGGAACATTATTTTTAGGAAGCTCTCCGATCTCTACGTCTCTTCCAAAGGGGATTGGAGTGCCTCCAAATTTTTGGCAGCTTTTGCATTCACTGCATAGGCAAACACTATGGGAGACCCACTTCCTAATAGCGGAAACATAGTTTTTAGGAGGCTCTCCGACCTTTACGTCTCTTCCAAGGGGCATTGGAGTGCCTCCAAATTTTTGGCAGCCGTTGCTTCACTGCATAGGCAAACACTACGGGAAACCCACTTCCTAATAATGGGAACATTGTGTTTAGGAGGCTCTCTGACCTCTACATTTCTTGCAAGTGGCATTGAAGTTCCTCCAAATATTTGGTAGCCGTTGCTTCACTGTGTAGGCAAACACTATGGGAGACCCACTTCGTAATAATGGGAACATTGTTTTAGGAGGCTCTCTGACCTCTACGTCTCTTCCAAGGGACATTGGAGTGCCTCCAAATTTTTAGCAGCTTTTGCATTCACTGCATAGGCAAACACTATGGGAGACCCACTTCCTAAAAAATGGGAACATTGTTTTTAGGAGGCTCTCTGACCTCTACGTCTCTTCCAAGGGGCATTGGAGTGCCTCCAAATTTTTAGCAGCTTTTGCATTCACTGCATAGGCAAACACAATGGGAGACCCACTTCCTAAAAATGGGAACATTGTTTTTAGGAGGCTCTCTGACCTCTATGTCTCTTTCAAGGGGCATTGGAGTGCCTCTAAATTTTTGTCAGCCTTTGCAGTTAGTACATATGAAATAACAGTATATAAGACCCACTCAATAATAATGGGAGCAACAAAGCATAGCCGGCTGATGGCTCTCTAACGATAGCGAGGGCCAACTTGTGGCTCTTTAAGAATAGTAAGGGCCGCCTGATGGCCCTATAAAAATAGGCTTTGTGACTTTCAGAGTCCCTCTATCATAAATGAAACAGGATGTGTAGGATGATGTGTCACACCACATGGCCAGATAAGGTTATAAAATGTTAAAATGACATTTACCAGTGAATGCATTTGTTTTGGTTGAAAGCAATGCAAAAGTGCAAAAACGCATCAAAAACGCTACGTGTGAACATAGCCCATGGAGTGGAGGAGCATTTTTGTTTTTGTATATTCATTTTGCCTTATATACAAGTCATTACCCTGGAAAGGATGTTCTTTAACATATTTCCCAGGAAAATCTATTTTGGTTTTGTTTTGTAAGTTTTATTGTGAGTCCGTAAAAGTGTCTCAATACCTCTGACAATGTTGTTGACAGCAGTGACCTGGGAGTCAGAAATGCTTCCTGGAGTCTTCCCCATGCTGTTTCCATGCCTTTTGAGCACTGTTGCCATCGATTTTGGCAACTTTTAGGCCCTCTGCAGACCGCCGGGGAGAGTCGCCTTCAAAATGCTCGAGTTTCTCATAGACTTACATTGGGCTCAATGCTCTAGTCGAGCACTTGAGCATTCCAATTTGCTTGACCCGAGCATCGAGCACCCGAGCATTTTAGTGCTCACCCATCACCAGTGGTTAGTGATGTATAAGGAGGTCTACGAGAGGATAAGGTCTTTATCGACAAGGAAAGATAGGATCTGTAGTAGGAAGAAGTGGCCGACTGTGTCAAAGTCAAAGGAAACATCTAGGTGTATATAATATTGTCTGTTAGATTTGACGGTTAATAAGTCATTTGTAACTTTGGTAAGGGCTGTTTCCGTGGAGTCGTGGAGATGGACGCCAGTTTGTAGGTTGTTGATGAGTAAGTTGGATGAGTATATTATGAGGGATGGTGTGCTCCATCAATAGTGTAGAATGGTACATTGCTTTATTTTCCAGTCTAAATGGGTGGCCTGTTAGGCATAAATTTGCAGAGGTCAAGATCATCAAATTATAATCTTATCGCTGAGTGAATTGCTATTTAAACCTTTATGATCATTTGTAATTTTTTTATAAGAATCTTACAGTAAGTTACCAACTTTCCTATAGCACCAATACAGGACAAATGAAACAAGGTGCCTATTGCAATCATCATGCTGATTGTATAATGATGCTCAATGGGACTTCTGAATGTGGGAATACCTCTATCAACTCAAAATCCCTAAAAGAGTATTTGAAAATTTACTACTTTAATCTAAAATGAAAATAACTACTTTAAAGCAACAAAAAAGCTTAATCACATTAATTGCACAAACCCAAATTCATAAAGAACTGAATGTTGACCTGTCAAGTAGTCTAGAGTCTAGATGGAAGAAACAAGAAAAGAATAAGGATGTTTAGTTGTGTTTTTAGCTTATGGCATAGTTTGGTGATATAATAGAAGCTGTCACCTCAAAGTCTGAAACATAAGACTGATGAATGTCAAATTGAAAGAAGAGTTTAAGATCAGACTTCTTTTGTTCAGTATGTAACCATCTGAGCCCAAAAATGTAAAATTAGAAAAAAAGCATTACTATGTTTGTAGCAATAAGTGTTTTTCAATCTTTAAACACAAATATTGTATGATATATCATATACCGTACATACATTTACTGCTTTTATTTAAAGGGATAGACCAATTTATCTTAATATTAACACATCTGTCATTGATTTTGCAAATGTTACTAATATTTAAGTCTTACAGTTTTCCTTCCTTCCATTAGCCTGCTCCTGTTGAGAAATAGTGCAGTGTTTTTCATTTGGAGGATGCCGATGGACCGGCCTGGATACATACTTCTCTGTCAGTAGCAATTTTGAGAACAGGTGCTCTGCGCTGCCTATAAGCAAGAAAAGGGTCAACTCTTCACAAAGGAAAATAACTTATAATACTTATCTATAAGTAAGTGTTAACACAATTAAATGTCCTACACATATTTGTTAAAATAAACATAATATGAAAATTCTCATGAAGGAAGAAGGTTATTTAATATCTACAGTGGGTACGGAAAGTATTCAGACCCCTTTAAATTATTCACTCTTTGTTTCATTGCAGCCATTTGATAAATTCTAAAAAGTTCATTTTAGGAAAACTGAAATATCTCCTGAACACGCTGATACCCCATATGTGGAGGCAAACCACTGTTTGGGTGCACGGCAGGGTTTGAAAGGGAAGGAGCGCCATTTGACTTTTTGAACGTAAAATTTGTCTGAATAATTAGCGGACGCCATGTTGCGTTTGGAGAGCCCCTGATGTTCCTAAACAGTGGAAACCCCCAACAAGTGACACCATTTTGGAAACTAGACCGCTTAGGGAACTTATCTAGATGTGTGGTGAGCACCTTGAACCCCAAGGTGCTTCACAGAAGTTTATAATATTGAGCTGTAAAAATAAAATTTTCACATTTTTCCCACAAAAACGTTTTTCATCCCTTAATTTTGCATTATCATAAGGGTAATAGGAAAATTGCACCATGAAATTTGTTGTGCAATTTCTCCTGAACACGCTGATACCCCATATGTGGAGGCAAACCACTGTTTGGGCGCACGGCAGGGTTTGAAAGGGAAGGAGCGCCATTTGACTTTTTGAATGTAAAATTTGTCTGAATAATTAGCGGACGCCATGAGTACGCCGATACCCCATATGTGGGGGAAAACCACTGCTTTGGTGTACGGCAGGGTTCGGAAGAGAAAGGAGCGCTATGTTGGCTGGGATAGGTGGCAGACACCATGTCACATTTGAAGAGTCGCTGACATGCCGAAACAGCAGAAACCCCCACAAGTGACCCCATTTTGTAAACTACACCTCTCAAGGAATTCATCTAGGGAAGTAGTGAGCATTTTTTAATTTTTAAATTTATACCATTGGGCAGTGAAAAAAGCATAATTATATTTTTATCACAAAAAAAAGTTTTACCCTCAGATTTTACATTTTCACACAGGGCAATGTGTAAAAATGGTGCCGAAATGTGTCACACAATTTCTTCTAAAAGTGGCAATACCCCATATGTGGCTGTATCGTACCGCTCAGCCATACGGCGAGATCTCGGGGGGACGGAGTGCTACTTGACAATTGGAGAACAAATTATTGTAGAATAGGCATTTGGATTTGGGAGCACAACATTTTCTGAATTTCTTTTGGGGGGCAAGCGCCATTTCACTTTTCCAGAGCCTTTCTGCTACCAGTAACTTGGAAGTCCCTTATATTTTTAACAGATGACAGACCTGAGTGGGGACTAGCTTTTTTTGAGGACTGAGTTGAAGCTTTTATTGGGAACATTTTATGTAACATTTATCCGGCGCTCTAGGCTGAGCATTTACATCGGGGTTTCCATCTAAATTTCCAAGTGATATAATTCAGATGAAACCCCTGCGGGATCCATTCACTGTAATGAGGCAGCAGAGTTACTCTGGACTCCGTCTGGCCTCTGTTTAGCGGTGTCCTTTTTTTCAGAAGTGCACAAAACTGTGGCCAACCGCACTTTTATGCACGCCTAAAACAAATGACACCGTGGGATCCCAGGCTAGACGGCGTCCACAGTGGCCTATATCTGCCTCATTGCAGGGAATCTTCCGTCATGGGTTCTGGCTGAATCACGTATTTCAGAGATTTACACGGAAACTCTGGTGTAAGTGCTCAGCACAGAGCGCAGGATAAATGTGAGCAGAGCCTTACTGCGAGCTTTCGGAGACATAATAAACAAATCAGTAGCAGGTAAAGAATTGGTTTTATTTATTTTTTACGCCGCTCCTCGTGCGGTATAAGTGATGAGATTACTTTAATCTTCGGGTCAGTGCGATTACAGAGATACCAGATTTATATCGGGTTTTTATGACTGACAGCTGTCACACACTAAAAGACGCTTTTTTTTGCAAAATCTAGTTTTTGCATCACCATATTTTGAGAGCTATAATTTTTCCATATTTCGGCCAACAGTCATGTGATGGCTTGTTTTTTGCGGGACGAGTTGACGTTTTTATTGGTACCATTTTTGTGTACGTGACATTTTTTGATCGCTTTCTATTCCGTTTTTTGGGAGGTAAAATTAACAAAAACCAACAATTCAGGAATTGTTCTTTGAGTTTTTTTTTTATGCCGTTCTGCGTGTGGTAAAAGTGATCAGGCAGCGTTATTCTTCGGGTCAGTATATTTACAGCGATACTACACTTACTGTATTTTTTTTTATGTTTTGGCGCTTTTACACAATAAAACAAATTTATAGAAAAAAATATTTTTTTTGCATTGCTTTATTCTGAGCACTATAACTTTTTTATTTTTCGGCTGATGGAGCTTTATGGTGGCTTGTTTTTTGCAGAACAAGATGAGGTTTTCAGCGGTACCATTTTTATTTCTATTTTGTTTTTTGATCGCATTTTTTTCCACTTTTTGTTTGGCGATATGATGAAAAAGCATATTTTTTTGCTCCGTTTTTTTATTTATTTTTATTACGGTGTGCACAGAAGAAGTTAATTAGTGTGACAGTTTTATAGATCGGGTTGTTTTGGACGCGGCGATACCAAATATGTGTTCTTTTTTTGGTTTTGTAAAAATATACGTATTTATCGGTTTAATATTTTATTTATTTATTTTTATTTATTTTGTGATTTTTTTTAACAGTTTAAAAACTTTTTTTTTTTTACTTTTTTTTACATTTTTACTTAGTCCCTGTATGGGACATTAATTTTTATTTTTCTGATCACTGATCTCATGTAATGTAATAGACATATATTGCATTACATGAGATCTTCCCTGACTGTTTCAGTCAGAGTCTCCTGTCTGGCTCAGCTGCAGCTGAGCCAGACAGGACACCATATATGGCAGAGCTGGAGGTGTTCATGTGACCTCCAGCTGCCATAGCAACCCCAGGTCCTGGAAGGAATCGGAGGTCTTCGAAGAGGTAAGTAAGACGACCCCCTCTCCTCCTGCTGTCTCCTATATGCCGCGATCACTATAGATCGCAGCATATAGAAGACAGCAAAGGGTTAACATCACTGGGACCTGATCTAATCAGGTCCCGATGATGTTCCCTGTCAGAGCTAACGCTCTGCACCGGAATCGCAGCGCTTGCAGGACCCTGGGGGTCCTGAGCGCTGCGAGACCACCCACCATTTTTAAACATCCGCGCTGCACAAAGCCCAGGCAGCGCGGACATTTATGTACAGTGGGCGGTCAGGAACCGGTTAATAAGAGCTAATTACTTAACATTGTCATTGTAATTACAATGTGTGAAGCCAATTTATCAGGCAATTAGATTTATTGAATATACAAAAAGATGACTACTAAATGCTGAATATTTTTTCATATTTTTGCTCATAATAGTAACTGATACTTTGTTTAATGGTAATGCACTGAAAATGCACAAGATGCAAACATGGATAGAAACTCAAGTAAACTTTCAGTGTTTTTTCCGGTCTTCTAATCCTATGTGGAATTCAGAAGTCGATGACTTCACTTTCCAATAATCACAGAAGCACAAAAGACTTGTGTGGAAAGATTAGCTATGTGTCAAGCGTGGAGTGGATGCCTGTTTGCAGCCAACTGTTTGTATAAATTTACAATTAGGAATGACAGGGAGGAATGTACTTCATCCTCAAAATACAGCTGAAGCATTTTTCACGGGCTCTGATGGGCGATGCACCATAACAATTCGGACTAGTGATTATATTTGAATATTTTTCCTTAGGTTTTATCAAGTAAGTAATGGTTAATAATCATATCACATACTAACAATCAACAAATTTTACTAAATGTGGCTGCAGTGAGACAATATTGTTAACTAATAAATAATACCAACTATATTAAATACTGTTCAAATCAGCCAGTGTCTAGGATTAGGCACAATCTAAGCTCTCAATCTTTATATTTTTTTAAGTGATGAGCGAGCACTAAAATGCCCGTGTGCTCGATGATCAGGTCGAGCAACTTGGAATACTCGGGTGCTCGACCCGAGCAATGAGCCCAACGTAAGTCTATGGGAAACTCAGGCATTTTTCAGGCGGCTCCCCCAGGCGGTCTGCAGAGGGCCTAAAAATTGACCAAATCGATGAGAAAAGTGCTCAAATGACATGGGAACAGCATGGGGAAGACCCCTGGAAGCATTTCTGACTCCGAGGTCACTGCTGTCAACTACGTTGTCAGAGGTATTACACCACTTTTACCGACTCACAATAAAACATACAAAAACAAACTGGATTTTCCTGGGAAATATGTTAGGGAACATCCTTTCCAATGACTTGTATATAAGGCAAAATAAATATACAAAAACAAAAATGCTCCTCCACCCCTTGGGATATGTTCACACATAGCATTTTTCATGCTTTTTTGCACTTTTGCATTGCTTTCAAACAAGACAAATGCATTCACTGGTAAATGTCATTTTAACATTTTACAACCTTATATGGCCATGTGGTGTGTGACACATCATCAGACACATGCATACAGTGCTGAAAAGACATGGGAACAGCATGGGGAAGACCCCTGGAAGCATCTCTGACTCCCAAGTCACTGCCTAAAAGTGTGCCCATCATAATTGATGCTTGGCGCAAGCGAAGATGTCTCCCGTCATGCACCTGTCATTGCAGACTTGCAACAATCACCATCCACGTCCTTGTCCCAGTGCAGCGTTCAGTTGTCCCTACCCCATTCCTTGGAATGCAAGCGCAAGTATGCAGCCTGTATGGCTAGTTGCAATACTACAATGCTGTGCAAATTAATTGGGAGAAAGCCAAAAAATATATATTTTTGAATATTTAATAATAAATGTTATAATGCACTGTTACATACTAATTTTAGTAAGAAATATGTCCTCCTTTAGCAGATATTAGATTTTCAATGCGCTTTGGCATTGATTCTACCAAGTTTTTGCATCAATTCTTCAATTCTTCATCATGGAACCACACTTGTATGGCACTGTTTATCATGCGTTCTTTGGTTGTACAGTCCATTTTGCCAAGAAATCTCTTCACAATGCTCCACAAATTTTCTATAGGATTTAAGTCTGGTGAATTGCCAGGCCAGTCCAGCACTTTTAGTTTATTTTCTTCCAGGAATTTCTTCACACACTTGGAATTGTGGCATGGAGAAAAAGTACACTAAACCACTCCTCACAGAAACAAGCTCTCAACTGAAGCTGAGGGGGCAGCTAGCTGTTATTTTCTGACTAAAACCAGTCAAACCACATTGTGTTACTCACGGTTGTACACTTATACCTGTTCAGAGCAGTTAAAACTGGTTTAAATCACTGACTGATAACCAACTTACGATTTTATTTAAAAAATGCTTTGTCCCAATTAATTTGCACAGCACTGTATATTGCCAAATTTTTCACAGCTGCTTGCACTTGAAATGTGGCCTTTTAGGCTCGTGAAGGCCGAAGATGTCCACAATCTTATGGCGGTGGTGACCGGGTATCCATACTCGGTCCACAGCCGCCACTATTTGTTCCGGTGTCATCTGCGCCTTCCACTAGCACGGGGCCTACAACAATACCCGTACCATCCCCAGTGAACTTACTGGGAAGGACCACCTACCCACAAGCACGTGGTCAAGTAAATGTGGCCAGGGATGGTACGGAGCCAGTCCACAGCTTTTTTTCTGAGAGTTGTATTTCACCACAGCCATATTCTTTAGCTCGGTAAAAAAAGGACTGGCATAGAGGGAAACCGTATCTACTTTGGGTGTCATTTCTCCCTGGAAGTCCTCTAATGCAGCATGTTGCAGAAGCAATGGCAGCCCGTCCAACATCAGCTCGCACTTGTCGGTGGTGCTTCGACACACAAACATCTTTCTTTGAGCCTTTAAATTCATGACTATAGAGTTGGGCAATGGCCAGATCTACAAAGTGGTTTGAGAAATAACATGCATAAGCACATCAATCCACAATAAAAAAGCAGCCATAGAAAATCGGAGACTCCTCTGGTGGACCCTGGCTTCTCCTAAAGGAGAGTTCATAGTGCTGAGGTGAGGCAATGATGATGATAGAGGCCACCATCTGCTTAGTTTTCTGTTACTTGGAATACAAGCACAAGTATACAGCCAGCCACCCACCCACCCACAGGACGCAATACTAAACTGCCAGATTTCTGGGCAGCTGCTTGCACTTGAAATCTGACCTTTTAGGCTTGTAGAGGTGGAAGCTTTTCACAACCTCATGGCAGTGGCGGCCGGATGTCCATACTCGGTCTCCAGCCGCCACTATTTGTCCCGGTGTCATCTCCACCTTCCACATCATGGGTCCCACAACATTACCCTTGCACTCCCCAGTGAACTTACTGGGAAGGACCGCCTACCAACAAACACGTGGTGAAGTGAATGTGGCCAGGGATGGTACGGAGCCTCTATACAGCTGTTTTTGCTGAGTTGTATTTCACCACAGCCATATTCTTTAGCTTGGGGAAAGGACTTGGGAAACCATATCTACTCCAGCTGTCATTTCTCCCAGGAAGTCCTCTAAAGCTGCTTTCACTTGAAATGTGGCCTTTTATGCTTATGGAGGTGGAAGCTTTTTACATCCTCATGCCGGAGGCGGCCGGGTGTCCATACTCGGTACCCAGCCGCCACTATTTCTCCCGATGTTTTCTACACCTTATACAAGCGCGGGTCTTTGAACATTACTGCTGGTACTTTTCTGTGGGAATCTGCTTGCCTCCTACCAGCCTGGAATATTTCCAGTAAACTATGGTATGAGTCCATGGTATTAGCATAGCCCCCAGTACCAGTAGCGAAAGCCATCCCCAATTTACTTCTCAGGAATTTTATTTGGTAGACTGAGTGGCTGCCCAAATACATAAGTTTCTCGCAAAGGAGCTGAAGATAGAGTGGCAGTAGGTGCAGATTTCTCCAGCCTGTTAGATATTAGAGGGTGAACGGCAGCACATTGGATCAGTGGTTAGCACTGAAGCCTTGCAGCGCTGGGATCCTGGTTTAGAATCCCAGCAATGACAACATCTGCAAGGATTTTGTATGTCCTCCCTGTGTTTGTTTCCACCTCAGTAAAAAAGCAGCCATAGAGCATGCGGTAACCTTCCCACACACTTTTCTTAGCCAGGACTGCTTCTCGGCATAGTTGGATAGTCCCACCAGAGAATCCTCTGGTGTGCCCTGGCTTCTACATCAGGAGAGTTCATGATAGAGCTAACTTTGCAGCTGCTATGGGGCTCTTAAGCGGGGGAGAATCAAATCCTCTGGTGGGCCCAATGTTTTTCAATCTGAAACAGCTTATCAGTGGGAGTTGTATTTCACCACAGCCATATTCTTTAGCTCTGTGAAAGGACTGGCATAGAATGGAACCATATCTACTCCGGCTGTCAATTCTCCGTCACCAGGTTCCACCATTTGTCATGCATGACCATGCCTGGCTGTATGTTCAGCGGTGAGAGCCACAGATGAGGCTGCTGTGTTACAGCTTTCAACAACTCTGCAGCGCTGGGCGGTTTGTCACCTAAGCATTAAGCATGTTAACTTCAGCACAGTCTGTTGCCGCTTGGCCAAGGCAGTGCTGCAGTGCTTTCAGCATGTGACTGATGTGGTCATATTGGAGATGGAGGAGGAGGTGCAAGAGCTGAACAATGTGATTACATTGAGGTTACATTGGCGACTCTGTTTTTTTATACTAAAGAAAGATCCTACTGTTTTTTTTTACATTATTTTTTAAGACAAATGCATTCACTGGGAAATTTCATTTTAACATTTTACAACCTTATCTGGCAATGTGGTGTGTGACACATCATCAGACATATCCTGTTTCATTTATGATAGAGGGACTCTGAAAGTCACAAAGCCTATTTTTATAGGGCCATCAAGCGGCCCTTACTATTCTAAAAAGGCCAGCAGTCGGCTCTCGCTATTGTTTGAGAGCCATCAGCTGGCTATGCTTTGTTGTTCCCATTATTAACGAGTTGGTCTCCTATACTGTTATTGCATATACAGTGACTGCAAGGGCTGCCAAAAAATCGGATGCAACCCAATACCCCTTTGAAGAGACATAGAGGAGGGTCTCAGTAAAAAAAATGTTACCATTATAAAGGAGCTGGTCTCCTATAGTTGTAATGCCGATGCTGTGACTGCAAGGGCTGCCAAATTTTGGGAAAAACACCAATAAGAATTTAAAGACACATAGAGCAGGGCCACAGTAACGAGTACGACATGTTCCCATTAGAAAGGAGAGTGTTGGCTATACAGTTGTAGGGTATATAGTGAGTCCAACGGCTGACCAAATTTAGGAAAAAGCCCACTAAAAATTTAAAGACACCTAGAGCAGGGCCACAGTAATGAGTGCGACATGTTACCATTAGAAAGGAGAGGGTCTCCTTTAGAGTTATAGGGTATGTAGTGAGTAGTGTTGAGCCACCTCCGTGGTGTTCGAGTTCAGTTTGGTTCGTCGAACACCCGTATGTTCGCCGAACTATTTGTCGAACTGTTCGTCGAACACCTTCGAACACAGTTAAAACCAATGGCAGGCAAACAAAAACACATAGAAACACATAGAAAACACATAGAAAACACTTCAAAGGTGTCCAAAAGCTGACAAACTGCTCAGAAGACACAACTAACACATGGAAAAGTGACAAGTACATATAGTCAAGAGAAAAGAAAAGAGGTGGAGGAGTAAAAGGAGGGGGAAACACAGATATAGGCATGTCATGCCCTTCTAAAACCAAAAAAGTGCGAAGCCGACACGGCAAGTCCGTTCCTGCCCGTGCGACCTCCGTGTCGCCGGGTTTGTGCCAGAGCCGCGGTGGACCCTGACGGCCAGCCCCCTCTCCCAATACTGGTGCCTGTCCGCTGGTGCGTCGAGAGAGCCTCCCTGCGGTGGAGGCAGGTCTAATCTTTTTAATTTAAATTGTCTGTCTAATTTGAATAAGTACACTTTAAATCCTTTTACAAGGATCTATTGAAGGGCAAGTCTCATGCCAGCAGCCGCTGTAATTCCAGCTCCAGTAGCGTCCACTAAAGCTGCTGCAGTTAAAAAGCTTTTATAAGGATCGAGCTTGGCGGTCCACCACAAGGCGTCCTACCGCAAGTCCCAGCCCCTGTGCCTTGAGGTGCCACCTGATGCTCTTCACTGAGTGTCCCGGGGGCCCGACCCATTTCATTTGAAAAAATTAAGCGTCCAAACTACAGGTGGTGTAGCTAGCTTAACAGCTGGGATAATCCGCTGACTAGCAGACAATGCTACAAGGCACAAAGTATTTCCTGGGCTAGATGCAGTTAAAAATTTGTAATTAGATACTCTCGTTGGATGCTGAGAAAGCATTAGAGTCTCCTGGCACGCCATATATTATTCTCTTAAAAAGCTTGGAGTAGGGGTCTAGGGGACCCTTTTATAGGCAAAATCACGGCCCTGTATCGCAATACGTCAGCTAGGCTGATGATAAATGGAACCTTTTCATCACCTTTCATAATCACTAATGGGACAAGGCAGGGATGTCCTCTGTCCCCTCTCTTATACATCCTAGTGACGGAGCACCTGCTCTCATCAATTCGCCATAACCCGAATATTAGGTGGATTGAGGTGGGAGGCACCGAGTACAAGTGCTCTGCATTTGCTGATGATGTCCTAGTATATATCACTCAATCACATATATCCATCTCTGCTGTTATGGCAGAAATAGATCACTTTGTTACATGGTCAAATTTTAAAATCAATGCAGCGAAGTCTGAGGCCCTCGATGTCTCTCACCCCAAATCCATACAGGATACCATCCAGTCCAACTTTCCAATTGCCTAGCCCTCACAGGGTATCAAATACTTAGGAATTTGTATTCATAGAGACCTCTTCCGTCTATGTTATCTTAATTTTGGGCCCTTTATTGAACAACTCCATACAGACCACGGTTGGCAAGTTAGAACTGTAAGATTCACTACGTGAACCACTGGTTTTTTGTGAAAAAGCACATGTACACTGTGTTCCAAATTATTATGCAAAAAGTGTTTAGGAGTGATAAGGTAAGAATTTTTTTGTTTGTCAGTTAAACTCATTGATGGTGATGTGTGTCAGGGCTCTTTATATCACTGTAAGCAATTGCAGACACCTGTGCTAATTAGTTTGGCAGGTGTGTCCAATGAAAGGCAAGACTACTTAAGAAGGCTTTCCCACATTATTAAGCAGCCTACATTTTCTGCCAAAATGGGAAAGAAAAAGGATGTGTCGGCTGCTGAGAAGCAACAAATTGTGGAGTGTTTAGGTCAAGGCATGACTACAATCAACATTGCCAAGACACTTCATCCTGATCATCGCACAATCAAGAAGTATGTAGCTGAATCACAGTACACACGTGTGCGTGCTGATAAGGGAAAATTGAGGACTCTTTCCTACAGGCAATTACGTCAGTTTAAAAGAGCAGCAGCAAAAAAGCCTTGTCATAGCAGCAGACAAGTTTTTGCAGCTGCTGGTACCTCCAACGTCCCCTGAACAACAAGATGCAGGGTCCTTCAGAGGTTTGCAGCTGTGCGTAAGCCATCCTGTCGACCTCCTCTATCCACTGTACACAAGCAGAAATGCTCCAGTGGGCCAAACAATACATGAAGACTGACTTCAAAACTGTTTTGTTCACTGATGAGTGCCGTGCAACGCTCGATGGTCCAGATGGATGGAGTGGAGGATGGCTGGTTGATGGACACCCCATGCAAACACAGCTACGGCGCCAACAAGGAGGAGGTGGAGTAATGTTTTGGGCTGGAATCATGGGGAGAGAGATTGTCGGCCCCTTTAGGATCCCTGAAAGGTTAAAGATGAACTCCATAATGTATGTGGAGTTTCTCAAACAGCACTTCCTGCCATGGTTCAAGAAGAAGAACCGTGTATTCCGCAGCAAGATCATTTTCATGCATGATAATGCACCGTCTCATGCTGCACATAATACATCTGCATCTCTGGCTGATATGGGCATAAAAGGGGACAAACTTATGGTATGACCCCCATGCTCCCCTGACCTCAACCCCATTGAGAACCTCTGGAGCATCATCAAAAGGAGTGTCTATGATGGCAGGAGGCAGTTCACATCTAAGCAACAGCTCTGGGAAGGTATTCTGTCCTCATGCAATACAATTGAAGCAGAAACCATCCAAAACCAGACAAATTCAATGGACGAGAGAGTTCAGAAGCTCCTTTCGAACAAGGGGTCCTATGTGCAAATGTAACATCACCTAGAATAAAGTTTTGAGTTGAAAACTGTTTGATTTAAGTTTCTAATAACCTGCTAATGCATATAATTTCAAAAATTACCATTTTTGGTTCTTTATTAAAATGAAAAGGTTGATCGAAGAGTGTGGGGGATCTAAGAGTGTGGCAACCCAGTAGTCAGGATTATTTCGAATTCTGACAATCTGAGGGTCATGTTGCAGGTAGTGCAGCAAGAAGGCACTCATGTGTCTTGCGCCTCTAGGAGCCCCAAAATTATTTTCCGGGTTAGATGCAGCTAAAAATTATTATTGATTTGAAAGCTGGTGGAGCTTAGTATAGATGGCCTAATAGAATCAGTACTGCACACTGCTACAAGGCCCAAATTATTTTCCAGCCAAGATACAGATAAACATGATTAGTAATTTTAAATCTGGTGGAGTTTAGTATAGATGGCCTAATAGAATCAGTACTGCACACTGCTACAAAGCCCAAATTATTTTCCAGCCAAGATACAGATAAACATGATTAGAAATTTGAAAGCTTAAAACGGTTCGTGAGGTGATTTTAACAAATCATCAAGCTTTTACTCTCCCCAGGATGACACAGGGGTAGAAAAGTCGTTTCAGATCCATGATTTGTTCATCTTTATGAACGTGAGTCTGTCTACATTATCAGTGGAGAGCCGCGTGCGCTTATCTGTCAGCACACGACCAGCAGCGCTGAACACACGTTCAGACAGAATGCTGGCTGCGGGGCAGGACAAGATCTCCAAGGCGTAAGTGGCGAGCTCTGGCCATTTTTCCAGATTGGAAGCCCAAAATGAGCAAGGGTCCAGTGACACAGTCATGGCTTCAATGTTTACTTGGAGATACTCCTGTACCATCGTCTCTAGGCGTTGACTATGTGTCAGACTTCTTGTCTCCTGTGGCCTTGCAAAGGATGGGCTAAAAAAGTGGTGAAATGATTCCGCAAAAATGATGTTACCAGCAGATACTGTGTTTCTGTTACGTTTTGAGTGCTGAACACTTGAAGGTCCCACGGTTGGCAAGTTGGAACTGTGAGATTCACTACGTGCACCACTAGTGTTTTGTGGAAAAGCACATGTAAGATTCTGCAACAGTGTCTGCTGATACTCCTGCATGCGTGCATCTCTTTCTATAGCAGGAATAATTTCTGCAAATTTACTTTTGTACTGGGGATCTAACAGTGTGGCAACCCAGTAGTCAGGATTATTTCTAATTCTCACAATTCGAGGGTCATGTTGCAGGTAGTGCAGCAAGAAGGCAATCATGTGTCTTGCGCATCCAGGAGCATCAAGTCCCTGTTGTGTTGGTGGCGAGGTAACAATCATGCTTCCTTCCTCTGCCCTCTCCCCCCAACCTTGCACAACAGAAATGTGATCAAGGTCTCCCTCATCTGATGAGTCTTCGAGCAGTTCGTCCTCCACTTCTTCCTGGGCTCCTGCACCTTCCTCGCTAGTTTGGCTGCTACCATGTGCCCTGGTAAATCCATCTCCCCCACCCTCACATGCCTGCCGCCTTGGTGCTGCCGACTGTCTGGATCTTGCAGATGTTAGCACTTCCGCATACAGCTCCTCCTCCTCTACTTCCTCCACCTCCTCTTGTGCCACCACCTGACTCCAAATTCTGTTTAACATGTGCTCCAGCATGTAAATCACCGGAATAGTCATGCTGATAATGGCATCGTCAGCACTAAACATCTTCGTCGCCATTTCAAAACTGTGCAGAAGGGTGCATAGGTCCCTGATCTGAGACCACTCCTCCAGCGTGATTTGCCCCACCTCTGGATCTCGTTGGCCCAGGCTATACGTCAGAGCGTATTGCTCCAGGGCATGTCGGTGCTGCCACAGTCGCTGCAACATGTGCAGAGTTGAATTCCACCGGGTAGGCACATCGCATTTTAGCCGGTGAAGTGGCAGGCCCAACAACTTCTGTAGAGATGTAAGTCGCTGAGCTGCGGGATGCGAACGGCGGAAGTGAGCACACAGCGACCGTGCCCTCTGCAGAAGGCCATCTAGTCCGGGATAGTGGGCTAAAAATTGCTGGACAACCACGTTCAACACATGAGCCATACAAGGCACGGGTGTGACATTGCCCCGGCGAAGGGCCGCACCCAGGTTTGCAGCATTGTCGCACAGGGCCTTCCCTGGTTTCAGGTCCAGTGGAGACAACCATTCATGAAACTGGTTCTCCAGAGCTGACCACAACTCCTCAGCTGTGTAACTCACATTTCCCAGACATTTCAAAGTTAAAACTGCCTGATGACATTGAGCCCTGCTGCCAGCATAGTAAGGAGGTGTGCAGGATCCCCTCTGCGCAGTTAGATAGCTTGTGGCATGACCAGACAAGCTTTGGGTGCAGGCAGGGGACCGAGAGGAGGTTGAGGAGGCAGAAGCAGTGGAGGAACTTCGAGATAAAGAGGATTGACGCACAACTCGTGGGGACGGCAAGACTTGGACAGCAGCCCCTTGTCCTGCTGTCACTATAGTTACCCAGTGCCCAGTCAGCGACATGTAACGCCCCTGTCCATGCCTACTTGTCCAAGTGTCTGTGGTGAAATGCACCCTGTCACACACAGAGGGTCTCAAGGAAGCGGTGATGTTGTATGCGACATGCTGGTGAAGCGCAGGCACACCTTTCTTTGAGAAGTAGTGCCGACTGGGCATCTGGTACTGGGGCACTGCGACGGACATAAGATCTCGAAAATCCTCTGTGTCCACCAGGCGGAAAGGCAGCATTTCTGTAGCCAAGAGCTTGCAGACGTTGAAATTCAACCTCTTAGATTTCTCATGGCTAGGAGGAAATGGTCTTTTACTTGTCCACATTTGAGGGACCGAGGGCTGGCTGTTGTGCTTAGACGGGTTGAGAAGGGTGTCCCCGGCAAACTGCCGGTCTGTGAGGAGATGCAGGCGGACATGTTAGGTTGCCTTGATCCAAGAGTGAATGCCTGGAGGGGCGTAACTAAGTATCCACCCGATCCGACCAAGGTCGCACGATGGCATACAACGCCAGTGCACCAAGGAGGAACCGAGCAGAGGGACCAGGTGCTTCTCCAGGTCAGACCCCGGACACGGCGGTTGACCCACACCGGGGAATACAGAAACAGGTAGGTTAGGCTGGCACACAGACTGGTGGGTACAGGCAGACACGACTGGTATGCAGACAGGGAGGTACTGGCAGGTACGGCCGGTATGCAGGCAGGTGGATGTTGGTAAGCACGACTGGTATTCAGTCAGGGAGGTACTGGCAGGTACGACAGGTTGGAGCACAGAGTGGATAGGACACAGTACAGACTGGGACTCAGGAACAGAACCGCAGATGCGGTGGACAAACACAGCACAGTGAGGCCGCCCGGAGCGGCGAGCAAGAGCAGAGCAAGATGAGACCGCCTGCAGCGGTGAGCAAGAGTGAAGCAGGACAAGACTGCCGGAGCAGTGAACAAAGGGTCAGAGCAGAGCGAGACAGCCGGACCAGCGAGCAAAGGGTCAGAGCAGAGCGAGACTGCCGAAGTAGTGAGCAAAGGGTCAGAGCAGAGCAAGACTGCCGGATCAGCGATCAAAGGGTTAGAGCAGAGCGAGACTGCCGGAGCAGCGAGCAAAGGGTCAGAGCAGAGCGAGACTGCTGCAGCAGCGAGCAAAGGGTCAGAGCAGAGCGAGACTGCCGGAACAGTGTGGCAAAGGGTCAGAGCAGCGCGAGACTGCTGGAGCAGCGAGCAAAGGGTCAGAGCAGAGCGAGACTGCCGGAGTAGCGAGCAAGGGGTCAGAGCAGAGCGAGACTGCCGGAGCTGCAAGCAAAGGGTCAGAGCAGAGCGAGACTGCCGGAGCAGCGAGCAAAGGGTCAGAGCAGAACGAGACTGCCGGAGCAGTGAGCAAAGCAGAGCAGAGCGGAAACCGCAGGAGCGGTGAGCAAGGCAGAGCAGGCTAGAACCGCCGGAGCGGTGAGCAAGGCAGAGCAGAGGGGACAGGGCTCAGTTCACACTTAACAGACAGGAAGGGAAAGGCAGAACAAGATACACACAAGATACTTGCAATGAAGTAGCGAGTGGACTCTAAACTCACAAACGGAAGTACAGCGACAATGAGTAGGAGTTAGGTGCAGGTTCAGACTCTGCAGAAAAAGGGAAGGTACGGACATAGAGAAAAACAGGAGACAGGTTAGGAGACAGTTCAGACCGGAACTGTTATTCTAGCGAGATACCAGAACGAATCTGGGTATGCGGCCCCCAGAGGGCGGGACGAATAGGCTAAGAGCGTGTTCACACTGGCCTGGAAATACAGCCTCCAGGAAAGGCAGAAAGACAGCTGGCTAGAGTTCACAGACAGGACACAGTTCAGACACGGGAATTGATACCGCAAGGCAGGAAACATAGACAGGACCTGGCACATCAGTGACTAGAAGCCAACTGACAGAACAAGATGCTCAGGCAAGGATTCCAAGGAGGAGCTGGGTTAAATACCAGGTGACAGACAACAACAGGCTGAGGAAGCATCAGGGTTGTGTCTGCAGCAGCTACAAGAAACAGGAAGTTCAGCGGGGGTCGCCCTAAGCAGACAGAGCAGAACAAAGCAGACAATATGGAAAGAAACCAAAGCGATAGTCTGGACTGGAAATCAAGTGCGCGCTCTTGCACAGTGGGAGATGGACCACTATGCAAGGGCACCGTCAGGTAAGTTACAGTACCCCCTCCTTACGCCCCCTCTTCTTCAGGCCTGCCAGAATCTTCCGCAGGGAATTCGAGGGCCAATCCTTTACTTCAAGGAGATTACTTCTACTGTCCACAGAAAAAACTGGTCTCATCTGGGTAGCTAGGATGCTACCTCCTATCCAGCCATCCTCAGCAACAGACGAAACGGGTGGAGTACCAGGAACAGCACACAAGGAAGTCTTTCTCCATATATTTTCAGGTGGCACCCCAGAGGGTAAAGAAGACAACTGGAAGTCCTCCGCCGGGTTGGAGGGGGGCAGAGACTCGGGGGTAACCTCTGCTTCGGGGTACCTCTTGTCAAGCTCACAGGAAGAAATGGGCGGGGTATCAGGTACAAGGAGAAGAAAAGTCACTGTCCCTTTGTTATCTGGTGGTACCCCGGAGGATTCAGGAAACAACTGGAGGACCTCCACCGGGTCGGAAGAGTGCAGAGACTCGGGGGTAACCTCTGCTTCCGAGTACACTAGGTCGGACTCACTGGACGAAGCGGGCGAGGTATCAGGTACCGAGTATAGGAAAGTCTCTGTCCATTCGCTACCAGGTAGCACCCCGAAGGGTACTGGAGACAACCGGAGGTCCTCCGCCTGGTCAAAGGGGTCTAGAGACTAGGGGGTAACCTCTGCTTCGGAGTACACTAGGTCGGACTCACTGGATGAAGCGGGCGAGGTATCAGGTACTGAGTATAGGCAAGTCTCTGTCCATTCGCTACCAGGTAGCACCCCGAAGGGTACTGGAGACAACTGGAGGTCCTCCGACTGGTCAGAGGGGTGTAGAACCTCGGGGGTAACCTCTGCTTTGGAGTACACTAGGTCAGACTCACTGGACGAAGCGGGCAAGGTATCAGGTACAGAGTATAGGGAAGTCTCTGTTCATTCTCTACCAGGTAGCACCCCGAAGGGTTCTGGAGACAACTCGAGGTACTCGGCCTGGTCGGAGGGGTGTTGAGACTCGGGGTTACCTACCACTTTGAGGTACCCATTGTCAGGCTCACAGGACGGAACGGACGAAGTATCGGGTACCGGGTGTAGGGAAGTCTCTCTCCATTTGTCATCAGTTGGTATCCCGGAGGATTCAGGAGGCAACAGGGGGTCCTCCGCCAGGTAGTAGAGGTGCACAGACTCGGAGGTAATCACTGCGTCGGAGTACCCTTGGACAGGCTCACCGGTTAAAGTGGGTGAAGCATCAGATACCGGGTGCAGGAAGTCCTCCTTGTGGATTCTAGGTGGGCAGAAGTCTCTTCGGGCAGGAGAACTGGTGCGCTACCCACGCACATTACCCGTCGGGGCTGCTCCGGGATACAGGGAAATTAAGCTTCAGCAGTGACTTCAAGGTTGGGATCAGGAGGTCTTTGGGAGGACAGACCCTGGCGTGACGGCTTGCCTCTACGCCTAGCACGTCTGGACTGCCTCTTGAGGTTGGGAGAAGTATTCCAGAGAGCGTAGTCATCCTGTGTGGATTCTGGATGGGCAGTAGTCTCTTCGGGCTGGAGGACTAGTGCGCTACCCGCACACATTACCCATCGGGGATGCTCCGGGATATTGGGAAGAGAAGCTTCAGCAGGAGCCTCCGGGTTAGGGTCATCGAAGACAATTAGAAAGCCACCAGGAAGGCCTGCAGGTCCAGAACGATAGGATCCTGTGCATCCCATAGGGGGGTGATCCATTTCAAGGCATCACCTGCTAGGTAAGACATCATGAATCCCACCTTAGCCCGATCGGTGGGAAAACAAAGAGGGTAGAACTTGAAGTGTAGCAAGCATTGCTCCACAAATGCACGACTCAGTCTTGGATCGCCATAGTACCGTGGCGGATCCGCAGGAACGAGTGCTGATAGATCCATCTGGATGGGTGCGTAATTCGCCTGGAACTCAGCTGGTAGCAAAAAAAAAAAAATTCTTCTAGATGCACGTATTCGCTGAAAAACGTCTCAGAGAGCGAAGGCCGTGGGGCTCATCGGGAACCATGGCCTGAGCATGCTTTAATGCACACGCCCGGACTGACTGGCCTGTGCGTGTATATGTAGTGATTCCACTGGACCGTACCAGAGAGTGAATGCCTGGAGGGGCGTAACTAAGTATCCACCCGATCTGACCAAGGTCGCACGACGGCATACGACGCCAGTGCACCAAGGAGGAACCGAGCAGAGGGAACAGGTGCTACTCCTGGTCAGACCCCGGACACGGCTGTTGACCCACACCGGGAAATACAGAAACAGGCAGGTTAGGCTGGCACACAGACTGGTGGGTACAGGCAGACACGGCTGGTATGCAGACAGGGAGGTACTGGCAGGTACGGCCGGTATGCAGGCAGGTAGATGTTGGTAAGCACGACTGGTATGCAGGCAGGGAGGTACTGGCAGGTACGACAGGTTGGAGAACAGAGTGGATAGGACCCAGTACAGACTGGGACTCAGGAACAGAACCGCAGATGCGGTGGACAAACACAGCAGAGTGAGGCCGCCTGGAGCGGCGAGCAAGATCAGAGCAAGATGAGACCACCTGGAGCGGTGAGCAAGAGTGGAGCAGGACAAGACTGCCGGAGCAGTGAGCAAAGGGTCAGAGCAGAGCGAGACTGCCCGAGCAGCGAGCAAAGGGTCAGAGCAGAGCGAGACTGCCGGAGCAGCGAGCAAAGGGTCATAACAGAGCGAGACTGCCGGGGCCGCGAGCAAAGGGTCAGAGCAGAGCAAGACTGCCGGAGCAGTGAGCAAAGGGTCAGAGCAGAGCGAGACTGCCGGAGCAGTGAGCAAAGGGTCAGAGCAGAGCGAGACTGCCGGAGCAGTGAGCAAAGCAGAGCAGAGCGGAAACCGCTGGAGCAGTGAGCAAGGCAGAGCAGGCTAGAACCGCCAGAGCGGTGAGCAAGGCAGATCAGGCTAGAACCGCCGGAGGGGTGAGCAAGGCAGAGCAGAAAGGGACAGGGCTCAGTTCACACGGAACAGACAGGAAGGGAAAGGCAGAACCAGATACACACAAGATACTTGAAATGAAGTAGCGAGTGGACTCTAAACTCTCAAACGGAAGTACAGTGACAACGAGTTGGGGTTAGGTGCAGGTTCAGACTCTGCAGAAAAAGGGAAGGTACGGACATAGAGAAAAACAGGAGACAGGTTAGGAGACAGTTCAGACAGGAACTGTTACTATAGCGAGATACCGGAGCAAGTCTGGGTATGCGGCCCCCAGAGGGCGGGACGAACAGGCTAAGAGTGTGTTCACACGGGCCTGGAAATACAGCCTCCAGGAAAGGCAGAAAGACAGCTGGCTAGCGTGCACAGACAGAACACAGTTCAGACCCGGGAACTGATACCGCAAGGCAGGAAACATAGGCTGGACCTGGCACATCAGTGACTAGAAGCCAATTGACAGAACAAGATGCTCAGGCAAGGATTCCAGGGAGGAGCTGGGTTAAATACCAGGTGACAGACAGAAATAGGCTGAGGAAGCATCAGAGGTGTGTCTGCAGCAGCTTCAATAAACAGGAAGTTCAGTGGGCATCGCCCTAAGCAGACAGAGCAGAGCAAAGCAGACAATATGGAAAGAAGCCAAAGTGATAGTCTGGACTGGAAATCAAGTGCGCGCTCTTGCACAGTGAGAGATGGACCACTATACAAGGACGCCGCCAGGTATGTTACACGGATAACATGAGTTGGGTCATCTTTATCGATCTGAAAAAATGCCCAGGCTATGCAAGGCTTAACACCCATACGACCTGAAGAGCCACCACGACTTGTGGTCAGAGGCAGAGTTTTGTTTGAGGATGCAGTTGTTGACGTGCTTCCAGTACTACGTCTCTGTCCAGGAAGGCGCAACCTTACCTCGTCGTCACTAGCATCCTCCTTCACGTCCTCTGCTGACCTCATCGACTGGCTGACTGTGGGTTGACAGTAAGTGGGATCTCCAACCTCGTCATCATCACCCTGTGCGTTATCACACCCGTCGTCCTCAGAGCCAACCTCTTCCTGCCCTGACAAAAAACTAAAGTTGTCACTCCAATCAGGTATTTGAGTCTCATCATCGTCTTCCTCATTGTCTCCACCAACAGGAGTTACAGTTTGGGAACAACGGTCTACATTATGGTCAGAACCTTCTGCGTCTGGTCTTGGATCCGATTAATAAAGATTCTGGGCATCAGTGTAGATCATTTCCTCATCTGGATTCACAGAAGCTCTGGAGCCGACATCTGATTCCCAGGCTATAGTATGAGTAAACAGCTCTGCAGACTCAACCATCTGTTCTACCCCATACTCAGACAGGCAGCTGGAGATTTGGGAGCTGTGAGGAAGTAAGTGCGATTGGGGTGACACCTCTGAGGACTGGAGTATTTGTGATGTTGAAGTTGAGGTGGAGGAGAGCCCACTTAAAGGAGCACTTGATATCCTTTGAAGCACCTGCTGTTTTTGTGCCTCATCTGGAATTTGTAGCGATTGGAGTGGCCGTAAGAAAGGGATCTTATCACATTGTCTGCTAAAAGAAGTAGACATCTTAATTTGGCTGGAAGATGGTCTTTCTTCTGCAGATGTTACTGGTGCTTTAACACCTACCCCAGGGACACAACCTTTTTTTCCCTTCCCAACACGCCTATTCCCCTATCCACCAGCAGCTGGCCTTTTTCCACTCATTTTGGTGGTTAACTAATTCACAACTCTGGAGTTGTTTGCACAAAAATCAATGGATGGGAACCGAGCAGAGCTGAGTGGCCAAATTGTGATATTAGCCCAAAAGTATTGGCTGTGTTAGATGCTTAAAAAAATTATATTTAATTTGCAACCTGGTGGAGGTTAGTATAGATGGACTAATAGAACCAGTCCCACACACTGCTAGAAGCCAAAATATTTTTTCAGAGCTATATGCAGAAAAAAATTATATTGAATTTACAACCTGGTGGAGGTTAGTATAGATGGACTAATAGAACAAGTCCCACACACTGCTACAAGCCGAAATATTTTTTCAGAGCTAGATGCAGAAAAAAAGTAAATTGAATTTGCAACCTGGTGGAGGTTAGTATAGATGGACTAATAGAACAAGTCCCACACACTGCTACAAGCCGAAATATTTTTTCAGAGCTAGATGCAGAAAAAAATTATATTGAATTTGCAACCTGGTGGTGGTTAGTATAGATGGACTAATAGAACAAGTCCCACACACTGCTACAAGCCGAAATATTTTTTCAGAGCCAGATGCAAAAAAAAATTATATTGAATTTGCAACCTGGTGGAGGTTAGTATAGATGGACTAATAGAACAAGTCCCACACACTGCTTCTAGCCGAAATATTTTTTCAGAGCTAGATGCAGATAAAAATTATATTGAATTTGCAACCTGGTGGAGGTTAGTATAGATGGACTAATAGAACAAGTCCCACACACTGCTACAAGCCCAAGCCCAAATATTTTTTCAGAGCTAGATGCAGATAAAAATTATTTTGAATTTGCAACCTGGTAGAGGTTAGTATAGATGGACTAATAGAAAGATGCTATGCCCAAAAGGTTTTACTTCACTAGGTGCAGTAAAAAAATTTGTATTCTATACACAGGTGGTGTAGCTTGCAACACAGATAGGCTACTCCACTGACTAACACACACTGCAAGAGGCTAAAAAGGATTTGCTTTGCTAGATTCATCCAATTGCTGTGAAAAAAACTTGCACAGCACTGGCACAGACCTGCCTGGCAAAAAGTGATAGGAACTGATGTAACCTAGCCCTCAAAAGGACTGCAATTACAACTAGTCTTTACTCCCTACCTATCTATTTAAGAGCACAGACCTGCCTGATAAAAGTCGTAGGAAATGATGTAACCTAGTCCTCTAAAGCAGTGGTCCCCAACCTTTTTTGCACCAGGGACCGGCTTGAAGCAAGATCATTTTTCCATGGCCCAGCAAGGAGGGGGTGAGGTGGGCGGGGCTTTGGTCATATGGGGGCGGGGTAATGGAGGGATTTGGAGTTTAGTGCATACTTATCATATAGTGTAGACCAGGTCCCCGCCAGGAGCTATGCCAGGAGCCCCACATAATGTGCTGTGCCAGGAGCCGCATCACTGAGGCCCCATCACGCCCTGCAGCAGGACAGGGCAGCTGTCCTGACAGCTGCTGTTCAGCTGCATTTACTTCATCCCAGGGGCGGACACAGACTGTAGTGGGCCCCTGTGCAAGAAATTTTTGGGGGCCCCCCCCGCCCTTCATAAGGCAACAAAGTTATGTAAACATAACCCCCCCCATGTGCATCTCTCACCCCCCCATGTGCATCTCTCCCCTGCCCCCCATGTGCATCTCTCATCTCTCCCCTCCCCCCATGTGCATCTCTCATCTCTCCCCTCCCCCCCATGTGCATCTCTCATCTCTCCCCTCCCCCATGTGCATCTCTCATCTCTCGCCTCCCCCATGTGCATCTCTCATCTCTCCCCTCCCCCCATGTGCATCTCTCATCTCTCCCCTCCCCCCCATGTGGATCTCTCATCTCTCCCCTCCCCCATGTACATCTCTCATCTCTCCCCTCCCCCCATGTGCATCTCCCATTCCCCCCACTCCTAGTTAATTGTATTTAAAAAAAAAAATAAAACATGTTATACTTACCCCCATGCGATCCCTGCAGAATCCTGGCGCTCGTCCAAATTACTGACACCAGGTTCTCCTGCCTTCCGGTCATGTGACGGCGCCGTCACATGACCGGAAGTCAGAGGAATTATGAGATGTCCTGGACCCGGCGCTTTGCATGGGGCCGGGGGCCCCATGAGGAGAGAGACGCACAAGAGGGGGGCTCCGAGGGGGCTCCTACCGGCCGGGCCCCATACTGGAGTCAGGGCAGTCATGCCCTGATGGCGGCCCTGCTGGAGGCTGGAGGGGCCCCCTCTCACTCGGGGCCCCCGTTCAATGAACCGGCTGCACGGGCGGTAGTTTCGCCCCTGCTTCATCCTGCTTCAGGACCTGTGGTGACATCACAGTTATGTACCTTGATGTCATCACATGTCCTCTACAGGTCTACCCTGCGGGAGTCTAGAACAGCGGGCAGCATCCACCCCACACAGTGTGCTCTGAGCCACCGCAGACCAGAGCACACTGTCAATGTTTAGTGATTGTCTGTGGCGGTGCCGCGGACCGGCTGAAAAACCCCAACGGCCCGGTCCTGGTCCGCGGACCGGCGGTTGGGGACCTCTGCTCTAAAGCACTGCAATTACAATTAGTCTTTACTCCCAACCTATCTATTTAAGAGCACAGACCTGCCTGATAAAAGTCGTAGGAAATGATGTAATCTAGTCCTTAAAAGGACTGCAATCCCAACTATTCCCTACTCCCAAGCTATCTGTAGATTTGTGCGAAAATTGGCTTGAAATTAACACTGAAAGTATAGCGCACACAGCAACAGTGGTGCCGTCTAACACGCAGCTGCAGCAGTGAGAAAATGGTGGCGACGGGGAAAATGGCTGGGTCTTATAGGGCAAGGACATGTGACATACACTGCCAATTGCACATGCCCTTGCTTGTGTGAAAAAAATCACTTCGCTCCGTGTGTGCGCTGCTGATAGGCTGACAGATTGCACCTCCCCACTGTAAATGTGGGAAAGAGAAAAAAAAATGGAGATCTTCATTATTTCTGCAGAGATCCATCCCCTGCCCCTCCCCCCGCCCCGCTGTACACTCAAACTGCGTATTAACATTAATTTTCAGCATTACTGAGGAAAAATCCAGTTATGATTTTGGTGCACGAACAGTTATCGAACATAACCTCGAACAGCCGAATTTTTTTCAAATTGTTCGTGTTCGCCGAACGGCTCGAACACCTCGAACACCGACCAAAACAGGTCGAATTTGAGATTGGCGAACAGTTCAAGTCGAACACCGCTCATCTCTAGCAGTGAGTCCAACGGCTTACCAAATTTAGGAAAAACCACACTAATAATTTAAAGACACATAGAGCAGGGCCACAGTAACGACTGTAGCTTCAGTGTCTCTGCCCCCTGACAGGCAGAGACACCGCCCCCTTACCGCTGCGCTTCGGGCCCAGCATCTTCCGGCCCTCCTGCTGCTGCTGCTGCTGCTGCCGGCGCACGCAGCTTCCCGAGCACTGTGCGTGCTGCGCACTCCCTCCCTCTTAAAGAGGCAACGCGCACCGTCCTAAGGAGTCCCCGGTCAATGGCCGGAGGACCTTTCATATAAAAGGAACCTCCTCCAAAATGGAGGTGCTTGTGCAAGGTTGTAGCTCTGTGTTCTAAACTCTGCTTCAGCCCTCAGGTCCCGCTGCTAGTCTGACTTCCAGTCCAGTCCGCCAGCCTTACAACCAGTCCAGTCCACCAGCCTGACTACCAGTCCAGTCCGCCAGCCTGTATACCTGTGTCCGCCAGCCAAGTACACTCTGCAGCCTGACGGTCTGCCTATGGTCCTAAACCGACAGTCTGTCTATGGGCCAGGCTTGCCTGCCTACCCGGAGAACATACCAGTTACCTGCCGTGCCTACCAGCCAGCCTACCTGGACTCTCCTGCCAGTTACCCGTGGTGTCTGCCAGTCCATCTTCCCAGATCACCCGTCAGCCTGCCTGCCATGCTCATCTGCTGTACCGGTCAGTCACTGCCTTCTGACCCATGGGAGTCACCTGCTTTCATACAAGGACTGGTCCAGGGTAGCACCTGGTCCCTCTGCACAGTCCTTCCCTGGTTCACGGAGTCGATTATGCCGCCATGCGACCATGGTCAGTCCGAGTTGATACCTAGTTATGCCCCTCTGGTCCCTCCTTGCAGCGCAGCACAGAGGTTCCACCACCCGGATCAGTAACAACGACAAATTCCCATTAGAAATTAGAGGGTCTCCCATAGTGTTGGCCTATGTAGTGAATGCAAGGGCTGCCAAAAATTGGGAGGCATTACAATGCCCCTTGGTAGAGACATATAGGGCCTCATGAAAAAATGTTCCCATTATTAGAAAGTGGGTCTCCCATAGTGTTGACCTATGCAGTGAATGCAAGGGGTGCCAAGAATTGGGAGTCATTCCAATGCCCCTTGGAAGAGACGTAGAGGGCCTCATAAAAAAATGTTCCCATTAGAAAGGAGCGGGTCTCTTATACTTGTAATGCCCATGCACTAAGTGTATGGGCTGACAAACATTTACCCCTGAGGGGTAAACATAAACATACTGTATAAAAAAGTTTTTTACGGGCATCATAAACACCCTTTAGAAAAATTATGTGGGTGTTGCATCATGGACCACGGTCACCCTGGTGATATGGTGGTGGAGGATGAGGATGACGTGAAGGAGGAGGACAAGAGCAAATAGCCAAACTCCCTCAGCATTTTCCCAAACTTTGCACTCCTTGTGAGAGTACCCAGTGCCTCAGGGCTTGTGCGATGGGAGGGGCAGAGAAAATTCTCCCAGAACTTTGACAGTGTTCCCCTGTCTATGCTGGATTGGAGTTGTGTCTCTCTTGCCTGTTATCCTTGGTGGTCCAACGAACTATGACCTCTGCCGCCAGCGTTTTCAGATGGGAATTTTTTCAATTCTTCTGCAACAAGGGCCTTTGGTACTGCCTAATTTTTGCAGACCTGTCCGCCTCAGGAATAAGAGATATAAAGTTCTTCTTGTAGCATGGGTCTAGAAGTGTGACCAACCAGTAGTGACTGTCATCCAAAATTTTGAGAACGCGAGTGTCATGGGAAAGGCAGCGTAACATAAACTCAGCCTTGCGTACCAGACTGCTTATAGGCAAGACTTGAGTGTCTTCACCAAGAGTACGAGTGACCATGCTCTGCTCTTCCTACTCCTCTCTATCCTCAGGCCATCCACGCTGAACAGACGGTATGACAGTTGTGCAGGTAGTACCATCTAAAGTGCATAAAACTAACTCCTGTTCTTCCTCCTCTT
Organism: Phyllobates terribilis; assembly: GCF_046119375.1. Lineage (NCBI taxonomy): Eukaryota > Metazoa > Chordata > Amphibia > Anura > Dendrobatidae > Phyllobates > Phyllobates terribilis. The sequence continues at coordinate 52,962,997 of NW_027362773.1, forward strand.
CTTCCTCATTGTCACCCTATCCACGTTGGCATGAGATGAGGCTGGGCTGTGTGTAATCACCCTGTATGGTTCCTTGCTCCATCTCATCGTGCTCCGCCTGCTATACATCCTCTTTGATTGTGAACAGAGAGCGTTTCAGAAGACAGAGAAGTGGGATTGTGACGCTAATGATGGCGTCATCGCCACTCACCATCTTGGTGGAGTCCTCAAAGTTTTGGAGGATGGTACATATGTCAGACATCCATATCCACTCCTGAGGTCTTATGTGTGGATTCTGAACTGAATACTGATTGCCTTGTTGATGCTGGTACTCAACAACTGCCCTCTTCTGCTCACAAATCCTTCCCAACAGCTGCAGTGTAGAGTTCCAAAGCGTGGGGACATCACACACCAGTCTGTGAGCCGGAAGCTGCAAATGCTGTTGAAGCACGGTAAGGGCGGCGGAAGCTGTAGCTGACTTTCTAAAATGCGCACACATGTGGCATACTTTGACAAGCAGATTCGGCGTCTCCGGGAAGGATTTGAGACTGAACCAAGAGGTTAAGCACATGGGCCAGGCATGGTACGTGTGTGATCTCGCCTCGCCTCAGAGCCGCCACCAGGTTCCGGCCATTGTCACACACGACCATGCCTGACTGTAGGTTCAGCGGTGTGAGCCACAGATCTGCATGCTCTTTCAGAGCTGTTTACAACTCTTCAGCATTGTGCGGTTTGTCACCTAAGCATATTAGCTTCAACACAGCCTGTTGTCGCTTGGCCAAGGCAGTGCTGCAGTGCTTCCAGCTTGTGACTGATTTGGTGATTTCGGAGATGGAGGCTGAAGAGGAGGAGGAGGCTGAGGAGGATGAGTTGCAGGAGCTGTAGACTGTGGGGGCCACTCTGATTGACCTAGGGCATGCGATCCATGGCATCTGGAGAACGTGTTCGGTCCTAAGGTCCGACTGGGTCCCGGCTTCCACTATGTTAACCCAGTGTGCCATCAGCGAGATGTACCATCCCGTCCCACAAGCACTTGCCCACGTGTGGGTGGTTAGGTGGACTTTCTCGGAAACTGTGTTGTTGAGGGCATGGCTAATGTTTTGGGACACGTGCTTGTGTAATGCGGGGACGGCACGCCGGGAGAAATAGTGACGGCTGGGGACCGAGTACCGAGGATTGCCCGCCGCCATCAGGTTGCGGAATGCTTTCGTCTCCACGAGCCTAAAAGGCATAATTTCAAGCGCAAGCAGTCGCGAAATGTGGAAATTTAGTAGTGTGGCCTGTTGGGCGTTGGCTGCGTATTTGCGCTTGCTTTCTAAGGACTAGAGTATCGACAACTGAACACTGCGCTGGGAAAAGTACGTGAACATGCTTCTTAATGCTGCTACTTGAGAGTGTGTGCAATGACAGATGCAGGGCAGAAGGCATTTTCGCAGGTACCATGGACAGGGGATTGGCTTGCATGCACAACAACGGAAGAAGCAGTGGTGCCACCTGCAGACACTGTTCTTGGACCCTGGAGTTCGGCCCCAAAGTCGGGTGCTTTGCTGCCATGTGCCTTTTCATGCTGCTGGTGGTCAGGCTGGTTGTTTTGCCACCCCTGCTGATGCTGACCTGGCAGGTGGAACAAATGGCCATTTTGGGGTTATCGGTAGTGTTGAGCCACCCCCGTAGTGTTCGAGTTCGGTTCGTCGAACACCCGTATGTTCACCGAACTGTTCGTCGAACTGTTCGTCGAACACCTTCGAACACAGTTAAAACCAATGGCAGGCAAACAAAAACACATTGAAACACATAGAAAACACCATCAAAGGTGTCCAAAAGCAGACAAACTGCTCAGAAGACACAACTAACACATGGAAAAGTGACAAGTACATATAGTCACGCGAAAAGAAAAGAGGTGGAGGAGTAAAAGGAGGGGGAGACACAGATATAGGCAAGTCATGCCCTTTTAAAACCAAAAAAGTGCGAAGCCGACACGGCCAGTCCGTTCCTGCCCGTGCGACCTCCGTGTTGCCGGCTTTGTGCCAGAGCTGCGGTGGACCCTGACGGCCAGCCCCCCTCTCCCAATATTGGTGCCTGTCCGCTGGTGGGTCGAGCGAGCCCCCCTGTGGTGGAGGCAGGTCTAAGCTTTTTAATTTAAATTGTCTCTCTAATTTGAATGAATACACTTTAAATCCTTTTACAAGGATCTATTGGAGGGCAAGTCTCATGCCAGCAGCCGCGTAATTCCAGCTTCAGTAGCGTCCACTAAAGCTGCTGCAGTTAAAAAGCTTTTATAAGGATCGAGCTCGACGGTCCACCGCAAGGCGTCCTACCGCCAGTCCAAGCCCCTATGCCTTGGTGTGCCTCCTGATGCTCTTCACTGAGTGTCCCGGGGTCCTGAAGCATTTCCTTTGAAAAAATTAAGTGTCCAAACTACAGGTGGTGTAGCTTGCTTAACAGCTGGGATAATCCGCTGACTAGCAGACACTGCTACTAGGCACAAAGTATTTCCTGGGCTAGATGCAGTTAAAAATTTGTAATTAGATACTCTCGTTGGATGCTGAGAAAGCATTCCATAGAGTCTCCTGGCACACCATATATTATTCTCTTAAAAAGCTTGGGGTAGGGGTCTAGGGGACCCTTTTATAGCCAAAATCACGGCCCTGTATCGCAATACATCACCTAGGCAGAAGATAAATGGAACTGTAGCACCCCGAGGGCTCGGTTGCTACAGAGGTATTGCACCTCAACAAGAGGTGTGATATCTCACTCTCAGGTAAGGATGGAGTGTGGATCAGGACCCCGACACCTGCATGCATTACACCACATTGCCGTGGGGCAAGGCAACCAATATGCCCTTGAGATGGGCACGACAATCCCTGTCCCTGGCTGAAGTGGAGGGAGGGAACACCGAGGAAGGGGAACCCTGTAGTGCAAGAGCAGGGAGGAAGCAGTTCCTGGGTGCATTGAGAAGGGAGTATAAAAGGTGGGCACCATCTTAGTTCAGTGCAGAGAAGTCTGAGCAGAAGTGACAGGGAGCAGGGGCTCTGCATGAGCTCTGCTCTGGAGGAGGGCCTAGTAACAGAGGCCCAGGCCTGGAAGAGGGAGAAGGAAGGAAGAGGAGCGGAGAAGGCTCCAGGAGCGAGGAACGAAAGGATCCCAGGGGTGCGGACGGGCGAGTTGCCACCGCACGCCCGAATCCACCTGCGTGGAGGGGTAAGGCCAAAGGGGGAGACCGGTCCCCGAAACTAGTGGAGGCGGGAAATGACCCTCAGCTAGAAACCGGAGGCTGTGACATTTTATGTGGCGCAGCCCCTCGCTACACCCGCTAGGAAGGCACCACATAGGGTCAGGGAAACTGGCGCCAAGTTTACAAAAGGAGGAGACCCGAGGCAGCCGGACAGAAGCGTTGGTAAGAAAGGCCAGACAAAGGAAACACAAAGGGGGTCCTGTGAAGTGCTCCAAAGTTATCTGGGAGTTGTCTGAGCCCCTCACCTGGTGAGCACAGTACGACGTGGGCAGCCGTTACCTGCAGAAGTGGTCTGGATAATAAGAACTGTGAGTAAAGGCCCTGGACTGCATCACTGACTCCGTGTTGTTACTGCTGCTGCCATGCACCATCACCCCCATCTGCCGCATACAGTGCCCTGAGGCTATACTCCTCCCGTGGGGAGTTATACTAGGCTCTGCTGCACCCACAACACCAGCCTCAGCGGTTTGCCCTGCAGCGGCGGTTCACTCTGACCGCAATCCACGGGTGGCGTAGTCGGACATTTAAACATCAAAACCACAAAAATAGTTCCGCCACTGGTTTGACCGCCCTGAGTCATGGAACCGGGTCGCCGCCACGGAGACTACAACCACCAGCACCCACCAAAAAGGGTCCGGCTCCGGGTGTCCCAAGGCCCAGGGGGCGCGTCAGAACATTTTCATCACCTTTCATAATCACCAATGGGACAAGGCAGGGATGTCCTCTGTCCCCTCTCTTATACATCCTAGTGAGGAGCACCTGCTCTCATCAATTCGCCATAACCCCAATATTAGGTGGATTGAGGTGGGAGGCACCGAGTACAAGTGCTCTGCATTTGGTGATGATGTCCTAGTATATATCACTCAATCACATATATCCATCCCTGCTGTTATGGCTTAAATAGATCACTTTGTTACATGGTCAAATTTTAAAATCAATGCAGCGAAGTCTGAGGCCCTCGATGTCTCCCTCCCCAAATCCATACAGGATTCCATCCAGTCCAACTTTCCCTTTTCTTGGCCCTCATAGGGTATCAAATACTTAGGAATTCCTATTTATAGAGACCTCTCCCGTCTATGTTATCTTAATTTTGGGCCCTTTATTGAACAACTCCATACAGACCACGGTTGGCAAGTTAGAACTGTAAGATTCACTACGTGAACCACTGGTGTTTTGTGGAAAAGCACATGTACACTGTGTTCCAAACTATTATGCAAAAAGTGTTTAGGAGTGATAAGGGAAGAATTTGTTTGTTTGTCAGTTAAACTCATTGATGGTGATGTGTGTCAGGGCTCTTTATATCACTGTAAGCAATTGCAGACACCTGTGCTAATTACATTGGCAGGGGAGTCCAATGAAAGGCAAGACTACTTAAGAAGGCTGTCCCACATTATTAAGCAGCCTACATTTTCTGCCAAAATGGGAAAGAAAAAGGATGTGTCGGCTGCTGAGAAGCAACAAATTGTGGAGTGTTTAGGTCAAGGCATGACTACAATCAACATTGCCAAGACACTTCATCCTGATCATCGCACAATCAAGAAGTATGTAGCTGATTCACAGTACACACGTGTGCGTGCTGATAAGGTAAAATTGAGGACTCTTTCGTACAGGCAATTACGTCAGGTTTAAAGAGCAGCGGCAAAAAAGCCTTGTCATAGCAGCAGACAAGTTTTTGAAGCTGCTGGTGCCTCCAACGTCCCCTGAACAACAAGATGCAGAGTCCTTCAGAGGTTTGCAGCTGTGATTAAGCCATCCTGTCGACCTTCTCTATCCACTGCACACAAGCAGAAACGGCTCCAGTGGGCCAAACAATACATGAAGACTGACTTCAAAACTATTTTGTTCACCGATGAGTGCCGTGCAACGTTCGATGGTCCAGATGGATGGAGTGGAGGATGGCTGGTTGATGGACACCCCACGCAAACACGGCTACAGCGCCAACAAGGAGGAGGTGGAGTAATGTTTTGGGCTGGAATCATGGGGAGAGAGATTGTCGGCCCCTTTAGGATACCTGAAGGGGTAAAGATGAACTCCATAATGTATGTGGAGTTTCTCAAACAGCACTTCCTGCCATGGTTCAATAAGAAGAACCGTGTATTCCACAGCAAGATCATTTTCATGCATGATAATGCACCGTCTCATGCTGCACATAACACATCTGCATCTCTGGCTGATATGGGCATAAAAGGGGACAAACTTATGGTGTGACCCCCATGCTCCCCTGACCTCAACCCCATTCAGAACCTCTGGAGCATCATCAAAAGGAGTGTCTATGATGGAGGGAGGCAGTTCACATCTAAGCAACAGCTCTGGGAGGGTATTCTGTCCTCATGCAAAACAATTGAAGCAGAAACCATCCAAAACCTGACAAATTCAATGGACGAGACAGTTCAGAAGCTCCTTTCGAACAGGGGTCATATGTGCAAATGTAACATCACCTAGAATAAAGTTTTGAGTTGAAAACTGTTTGATTTCAGTTTCTAATAACCTGCTAATGCTTATAATTTCAAAAATGACCATTTTTTTGTTCTTTATTAAAATGAAAAGGTTGATCGAAGAGTGTGCGGGATCTAAGAGTGTGGCAACCCAGTAGTCAGGATTACTTCGAATTCTGACAATCTGAGGGTCATGTTGCAGGTAGTGCAGCAAGAAGGCACTCATGTGTCTTGCGCATCTAGGAGACACAAAATTATTTTCCGGGCTAGATGCAGCTAAAAATTATTATTAATTTGAAAGCTGGTGGAGCTTAGTATAGATGGCCTAATAGAATCAGTACTGCACACTGCTACAAAGCCCAAATTATTTTCCAGTCAAGATACAGATAAACATGATTAGTAATTTTAAATCTGGTGGAGCTTAGTATAGATGGCCTAATAGAGTCAGTACTGCACACTGCTACAAAGCCCAAATTATTTTCCAGCCAAGATACAGATAAACATGATTAGTAATTTTAAAGCTTAAAACGGTTGGTGAGGTGATTTTAACAAATCATCAAGCTTTTACTCTCCCCAGGATGACACAGGGGTAAAAAAGTCGTTTCGGATCCATGATTTGTTCATCTTTATGAACGTGAGTCTGTCTACATTATCAGTGGAGAGCCGCGTGCGCTTATCTGTCAGCACACCACCAGCAGCGCTGAACACACGTTCAGACAGAACGCTGGCTGCGGTGCATGACAAGATCTCCAAGGCGTAAGTGGCTAGCTCCGGCCATTTATCCAGATTGGAAGCCCAAAAAGAGCAAGGGTCCAGTGACACAGTAATGGCTTCAATGTTTACTTGGAGATACTCCTGTACCATCGTCTCTAGGCGTTGACTATGTTTCAGACTTCTTGTCTCCTGTGGCCTTGCAAAGGATGGGCTAAAAAAGTGGTGAAATGATTCCGCAAAATTGATGTTACCAGCAGATATTGTGTTTCTATTACGGCTTGAGTGCTAAACACTCGACGGTCCCACGGTTGGCAAGTTGTAACTGTGAGATTCACTACGTGCACCACTGGTGTTTTGTGGAAAAGCACATGTAAGATTCTGCAACAGTCTCTGCTGATACTCCTGCATGCGTGAATCCCTTTCTATGGCAGGAATAATTTCTGCAAATTTACTTTTGTACCGGGGATCTAACAGTGTGGCAACCCAGTAGTCAGGATTATTTCTAATTCTCACAATTCGAGGTTCATGTTGCAGGTAATGCAGCAAGAAGGCACTCATGTGTCTTGCGCATCCAGGAGCACCAAGTCCCTGTTGTGTTGGTGGCGAGGTAACAATCATGATTCCTTTCTCTGTCCTCTCCCCCCAACCTCGCACAACAGAAATGTGATCAAGGTCTCCCTCATCTGATGAGTCTTCCATCAGTTCGTCCTCCCCTTCTTCCTGGGCTCCTGCACCTTCCTCACTAGTTTGGCTGCTACCATGCGCCCTGGTAAAAACATCTCCCCCACCCTCACATGCCTGCCGCCTTGCTGCTGCCGACCGTCTGGACCTTGCAGATGTTAGCCCTTCCGCATACATCTCCTCCTCCTCTACTTCCTCCACCTCCTCTTGTGTCACCACCTGACTCCAAATTCTGTTTAACATGTGCTCCAGCATGTAAATCACCGGAATAGTCATGCTGATAATGGCATCGTCAGCACTAAACATCTTCGTCGCCATTTCAAAACTGTGCAGAAGGGTGCATAGGTCCCTGATTTGAGACAACTCCTCCAGAGTGATTTGCCCCACCTCTGGATCTCGTTGGCCCAGGCTATATGTCAGAACGTATTGCACCAGGGCTTGTCGGAGCTGCCACAGTCGCTGCAACATGTGCAGAGTTGAATTCCACTGGGTAGGCACATCGCATTTTAGCCGGTGAAGTGGCAGGCCCAACGACTTCTGTAGAGATGGAATGCCGGAAGTGAGCACACAGCGACCGTGCCCTCTGCAGAAGGCCATCTAGTCCGGGAGAGTGGGCTAAAAATTGCTGGACAACCAGATTCAACACGTGAGCCATACAAGGCACGTGTGTGACATTGCCCCGGCGAAGGGCCGCACCCAGGTTTGCAGCATTGTCGCACACGGCCTTCCCTGGTTTCAGGTCCAGTGGAGACAACCATTCATGAAACTGGTTCTCCAGAGCTGACCACAACTCCTCAGCTGTGTGACTCACATTTCCCAGACATTTCAAAGTAAAAACCACCTGATGATGTTGAGTCCTGCTGCCAGCATAGTAAAGAGGTGTGCAGGATCCCTTCTGCGCAGTTAGAAAGCTTGTGGCATGACCAGACAGGCTTTGGGTGCAGGTGGAGGACCTAGAGGAGGTTGAGGAGGCAGAAGCAATGGACGAACTTTGAGATAAAGATCATTGACGCACAACTCGTGGGGACGGCAAGACTTGGACAGCAGCCACTTGTCCTGCTGTCACCATAGTTACCCAGTGCCCAGTCAGCGACATGTAACGCCCCTCTCCATGCCTACTCATACAAGTGTCTGTGGTGAAATGCACCCTGTCACACACAGAGTTTCTCAAAGAAGCGGTGATGTTGTGTGCGACATGCTGGTGGAGCGCAGGCACACCTTTCTTTGAGAAGTAGTGCCGGCTGGGCATCTGGTACTGGGGCACTGCGACGGACATAAGGTCTCGAAAATCCTCTGTGTCCACCAGGCGGAAAGGCAGCATTTCTGTAGCCAAGAGATTGCAGATGGTGAAATTCAACCTCTTAGCTTTCTCATGGCTAGGAGGAAATGGTCTTTTACTTGTCCACATCTGAGGGACCGAGGGCTGGCTGTTGTGCTTAGACGGGGTTGAGAAGGGTGTCCCCGGCAAACTGCTGGTCTGTGAGGAAGATGCAGGCGGACATATTAGGTTACCTTGATCCAAAGGTAGTGCTATCGATGTCGGACAGCGCTCAACACCAGCTGGTGTTACCACCTACAAAGAAAATGATGACCAGCCAATCACGCTGGCTGTTGCGGGTGAAGAGGTGGCAGGTCGGCATCCCAAAACAGGTGTGACTGCTGTCCCCCCAGTCAGAGAGGATGAAGAGGCCGCGGATGCACAAGATGTTGCAGATGGTGGTTGGCCCGGCCGGCTAGGCCGCATTGTAGCACAGTGAGCTTCCCACTGCAACTTATGCTTCATGTCCATGTGCCGGTTCATGCATGAATTACTCAAACTATATATTTTTTGGCCTCTACTTAGCTTTTGCTGACAAATGAAACAGATAACACAAGTTGGGTCATCTTTTTTGATCTGAAAAAATGCCCAGGCTATGCAAGGCTTAGCACCCATGCGACCTGAAGAGCCACCACGATTTGTGGTCAGAGGCAGAGTTGTGTTTGAGGATGCAGTTGTTGACGTGCTTCCAGTACTACGTCTCTGTCCAGGAAGACGCAACCTGACCTCGTCGTCACTTGCGTCCTCCTCCACCTCCTCTGCTGACCTCATCTCTTGGCTGACTGTGTGTTGACAGTAATTGGGATCTCCAACCTCATCATCATCACCCTGTGTGTTATCACACCCGTCGTCCTCAGAGCCAACCTGTTCCTGCCCTGACAAAAAACTAAAGTTGTCGCTCCAATCAGGTATTTGAGTCTCATCATCGTCTTCCTCATTGTCTCCACCAACAGGAGTTACAGTTTGGTAATGAGGGTCTACATTATGGTCAGTACCTTCTGCGTCAGGTCCTGGATCCGACTCATAAAGATTCTGGGCATCAGTGCAGATCATTTCCTCATCTGGATTCACAGAAGCTCTGGAGCCGACCTCTGATTCCCAGGCTATAGTATGAGTAAACAGCTCTGCAGACACAACCATCTGTTCTACCCCATACACAGACGGGCAGCTGGAGACTTGGGAGTTGTGAGGAAGCAAGTGCAATTGGGGTGACACCTCCGAGGAAAGGAGTATTTGTGATGTTGAAGTTGAGGTGGAGGAGAGCCCACTTAAAGGAGCACTTGATATCCATTGAAGCACCTGCTGTTTTTATGCCTCATCTGGAATTTGTAGTGATTGGCGTGGCCGTAAGAAAGGGATCTTATCACATTGTCTGCTAAAAGAAGTAGACATTTTAGTTTGGCTGGAAGATGGTCTTTCTTCTGCAGATGTTACTGGTGCTTTAACACCTACCCCACGGACACAACCTTTTTTCCCCTTCCCAACACGCCTATTCCCCTTTCCACCAGCAGTAGGCCTTTTTCCACTCATTTTGGTGGTTAACTAATTCACATCTCTGGAGTTCTTTGCACAAAAAAATAATGGATGGGAACCAAGCAGAGCTGAGTGGCCAAACTATGGTATTAGGCCAAAAGTATTGGCTGGGTTAGATGCAGATAAAAATCATATTGAATTTGCAACCTGATGGAGGTCAGTATAGATGGACTAATAGAACAAGTCCCACAAACTGCTAGAAGCCGAAATATTTTTTCAAACCTACATGCAGAAAAAAATTATATTGAAATTGCAACCTGATGGAGGTTAGTATAGATGGACTAATAGAACAAGTCCCACAAACTGCTAGAAGGCGAAATATTTTTTCAGAGCTAGATGCAGAAAAAAATTATATTGAATTTGGCAACCTGATGGAGGTCAGTACAGATGGACTAATAGAACAAGTCCCACACACTGCTAGAGGCCGAAATATTTTTTCAGAGCTAGATGCAGAAAAAAATAATATTGAATTTGCAACCTGACGGAGGTCAGTATATATGGACTAATAGAACAAGTCCCACACACTGCTACAAGCTGTAATATTTTTTCAGAGCTAGATGCAGAAAAAAATTATATTGAATTTGCAACCTGATGGAGGTCAGTATAGATGGACTAATAGAACAAGTCCCACACACTGCTAGAAGCCGAAATATTTTTTCAGAGCTAGATGCAGAAAAAAATTATATTGAATTTGCAACCTGATGGAGGTCAGTATAGATGGACTAATAGAACAAGTCCCACACACTGTTACAAGCTGAAATATTTTTTCAGAGCTAGATGCAGAAAAAAAATATATTGAATTTGCAACCTGATGGAGGTTAGTATAGATCGACTAATAGAACAAGTCCCACACACTGCTAGAAGCCTAAATATTTTTTCAGAGCTCGATGCAGAAAAAAATTATATTGAATTTGCAACCTGGTGGAGGTTAGTATAGATGGACTAATAGAATGATGCTATGCCCAAAAGGTTTTACTTCACTAGGTGCAGTAAAAAAATTTGTATTCTATACACAGGTGGTGTAGCTTGCAACACAGATAGGCTACTCCACTGACTAACACACTCTGCAATAGGCCAAAAAGGATTTGCTTTGCTAGATTTAGCCAAATGCTGTGAAAAAAACTTGCACAGCACTGGCACAGACCTGCCTGGCAAAAACTGATAGGAACTGATGTAACTTAGTCCTGAAAAGGACTGCAATTACAATTAGTCTTTACTCCCAACCTATCTATTTAAGAGCACAGACCTGCCTGATAAAAGTCGCATGAAATGATGCAACCTAGTCCTTAAAAGGACTGCAACCACAACTCTTCCCTACTCCCAAGCTATCTGTAGATTTGTGCGAAAATTGGCTAGAAATTAACAAAGTATAGCGCACACAGCAACAGCGGTGCCGTCTAACACGCAGCTGCAGCAGTGAAAAAATGGTGGCGACGGGGAAAATGGCTGGGTCTTATAGGCAAGGACATGTGACATACACTGCCAATGACACAAGCCCTTGCTTGTGTGAAAAAAAGCACTTCGCTCCGTGTGTGCGCTGCTGATATGCTGACAGACTGCACCTCCCCACTGTAAATGCAGGAAAGAGAAAAAAAAATGGAGATCTTCATTATTCCTGCAGAGATCAATCCCCTGCCCCTCCCCCCGCCCCGCTGTACACTCAAACTGCGTATTAACATTAATTTTCAGCATTACTGAGAAAAAATCCAGTTATGATTTTGGTGCACGAACAGTTATTGAACATAACCTCGAACAGCCGAATTTTTTTCAAATTGTTCGTGTTTGCCGAACGGCTCGAACACCGCCCAAAACAGCTCGAATTTGAGATTGGCGAACAGTTCGAGTCGAACACTGCTCATCTCTAGTTATCGGCAGAGTCTTTAAAAAACAACCAGACTCAGGAAGACCTAACAATTGTGCTGGCAACTTCCTTCGTGTTGGTGTTACGGGGAACGGTTGCCTGCCTTCTTTCTGCGGCTACCACACTGCTTCTTCCTGCCAGTTGAGGTGCCCTGCTTCCCTCCCCCTGTGTGCTGCTGTCCTCTTTCTGCATGTCTTCCTGCCTGGTAGGATCAGTTACTATATCATCCACCACCTCGTCTTCCACTTCCGCACCCTGGTCCTCCTCCTGACTTTCTGCCAATTGTGTCTCATCATCGTCCACCTCTTGTGACAATTTCCCACCGTCGCCTTCGTGTGAGCGTCGCTGCTCAAATGTTTGGGCATTGCTACATGCGATCTCCTCTTGCCCCGCTTCAAGTGGACCGTGCGAGAGGCCTGAATCTTTAAATGGAAAAGTGAACAGCTCTTCAGAGTGTCCAAGTGTGGGATCAGTTGTCTCTGGGCACTCGGCATGGTGGGAGGAAGGAGGTTCAGGGTGAGGAATATGCGGGCCAGACTCACAGCTATTGAGACTTGACCGTGTGGAAGACAAGGTGGTTGTGGTGGTAGCTAAGTGACTGGAAGCAATATCTGCTATCCAACCAATAACCTTTTCACACTGCTCTGTGTTCAATAGTGGTGTTCTGCAGTCCCCTATTAATTGGGAGAGTAAGGTCGAGCGAGAAGATCTGGATGTTTGTTGTGGCACAATTTCAGCTTGCCCACAGCCTCGACCTCTGCATGCACCATCACAATCACTTCCAGTTCCCTGTTCCATGCCACGTGCCTTGCCCATTATAAATGGAGGACAATATCTTCCACACTGACTACAAAAGACTGGATTTGGAGCAAACTTTGGATCCGTGTGACAGACAAAACACAGTTTTAAATACCTGACCTGCAGGTAACTATTTTGAACAGCAAACTGGTGTCAATTGCTTCACTGTCACATTGAAACAAATTTTTAATGGAGGTCAGAAATGGCAGTATTTTCTGAAAACGTATATGTGACCGTGTGATGGAAAATAAACAGTTTTAAATACCTGGCCTTTAGGTAACTATTTAGAACAGCAAACTGGTGTCAATAGCTTCACTGACACACTGAAACAAATTTTTACTGGAGGACAGAAATGGAGTATTTTCTGAAAACGTATATGTGATCCGTGTGACGGAGAAAGCACAGTTTTAAATAGCTGGCCTGTAGGTAACTATTTTGAACAGCAAAATGGTGTCAATTGTTTCACTGACACACTGAAATACATTTTTAATGGAAGCCAGAAATGGCAGTATTTTCAGCGCAATTATATGTGATCCAGGTGATGGACAAACCACAGTTTTAAAAGCTGGATTTTTAGCGCTGTAATATGGAAAGTACCTTGCTGTATTCTGCAGTGCCAACAAGCAAATGGCGCATAAAAACAGTCTTCTCTGGATTGCTTTTTAAGAAAATAATGAGAATTATGATCCAAAAAAAATATTCCTGGCCCCTGAGACCTGGGCCTATTTCTAGAAATATGTAACAGCAGCAGCAGACAAAACTGGAATGGAGCCTCTTGAGCTATGTGCACTGCAGTCTGCTATATACCCTTCCTGCCTGTATATACTGCCTGCCTGATATCTATGCAGATGGGTTAGTCCTCAGAATGACTGTTTGTAGAGATGGATATGTGTCTCTAATATAGTTTGGTACACCTACACTAACTAGAAACAACCAAATCTCTCCCTAGCTAAGCAGCACCTCTCCCTACACTGTCTGATTCTGGAGTGACTGTGACAAGCATGATGGCGCCAGGTCAGATATAGACCTGATGACGCTGTGCGGCCAGCCAATCACTGTAATGCCACAACCAACATGGCTATGGCATTACAGTGAGTGGCAGGCAAACACTGCATGTTCATTGGCTCTCTAAAGAGCACCAAACATGCAGGGAGGAGACCTGAGCTCCCGCCGAGCAACCCTGGAAATACTCGGCGAGCACCGAACATCTCGAGCAGTGAGATGCTCGGGCGAGCACCAAGCAGTTGCTAGCATGCTCGCTCATCACTAATTCTTTTCACTTTTATATCTTCATATTCATACAAATATCCAATTAATAGTTCATGACTTTTAAATGAAGGGTTAGTAATCATAAAAAACTGATTAAAAATAATCAAACAATACAACGTGGCTAATGTCTAAAAATTACCCGCATTACCTACCAAACTACTGGAACAATTTTCTCAACCACTTAACAAATGTGATATGAAAAGCATAAAAAAGGAGAGGGCATTGGGTAAAGTTATTACAATAGCAAGTCCTTCCAGCATGGTTTAGCTGACAGGCAACCTAACCAATGGAAACAACCAAAATATTTTCTTATGAGGCTCGCAGGACCTTGGCTGTCAGACAACTTGGAGCTCACCAACAGGGAAAACTTTTGTCAGATGTTCTTTTGTGGTAAAATGATATGTAATTACTCTGTCAACCCATTCCTGCAAAAGAATGAAACTGTACATCCGGATTACAGGGCATTTAACCCAATCACCCATACTGTTACGCCCTGTAGATGGTGCAAGATCAGGAATTGAGCTCTCAACATCCGTAATGAATGTCAATGACTGAAGTTAAGATCTGTTTAACCCCTTAGATGCTGCATCCAACAACCAACATGACATGTAAGAGGTTAGACAGAGGGAAGAAGCCTAAAGAGTATTTCATTGTGATCCATTATCATGGCAGCTGGACAAGTGGGAATCACAATTACCTCCATGACTGTCATCTCACATTACCTTTTCTTTTCTACTTGAGGCAGGACCAATAAGATGCTTGTTATTGTACCGACTGGAACGCCGGTCGAATGTGTATGAGGGATACGGCGCTGCTATGAATGACTCCGATCTCGTATAGTGACAAATAACTTTCTTTATACTGGTCACACAAATAAATGAAGGGTTAAACGATTCTACAAAATATGGGCTACAACAGCCACTAACACAAATTACAAGTTATGCAGCCCGAGAGAGCCCAAGTGGCAATCTCGCGAGAATGAGCCAAACTACCCCTGGGCTATGCCGCTCCCACCCTTATTCAGTACTCGGCCTACCCAGGATGTTACCGCGGACGTGGCACGTGGTCCTCCCAGGAATATAACCTTACACCCCCCTCCCACACTAATTCAATGGGATCTGGGTACCCTTGTTTTCCCCTTAGAGAACACTCATATATATCTATATATTTAGCCAACGCGTTACCTATACAGTGCACAGTTTCTCTTCCTACAAGAGCAAAGAGAAATCTCTCAGACTTAATACATATACAAACAGTTAACAAACTAAACATTTTATTAGACCCTGATCTCTGGCCAGAGGGTTTGATCAGCTTCTCCTTCTCACCAAACTCTCCAGCACGTCCAGGTATAAGTAGGAATTAGAATCAATCTCAGTCTCAAAGTGTAGTTCACAACAGGGCTCCTTTGTAGTATCCACGTACACAGTCTTAGTATACCAGATCCTTCGCAATCTCTGGATCAAGCCTGATCAGTCCATCAGCAGTGATAATATACCAGGCAGTTCTCAGCACTACTGGAATCACTAACTAGCTTTCCCTAACTGACTACACAGTTGGTGACCGGTCACATATCTCAGTTACTCACAATTCACAGCTTCTTCTTGGACACACAGTCTGGCTGCAGTCTGTACACTCTCCCAAACGTCCCCTAGGAATCAGTCATGTCTCGTCTCCTCGGAGGACTTCCTGTTTCTGTGTTTCCCGGGCTTTTTTACAGATCTCCGGGCTTTTTCTTTACTTGTTTCTTGCTGACCCCTAATGACAAGAGAAATTGCATGAGAAATTTATACTGTCAGTAATTTGAACTCATTACTAAAAAGACATGTCAACATGTTACATTATCATAATACAGAAGTATTGCAGTTAGACATGAGCGAATCTGCAGATATGCTCGAATTCAGCTGGGAAATTCTGCTCAATTGAATTTGCCATTGGATGTTGTTTGTTATGCTCTGAAGTCTTTCCAGACCCCAGAGGATAATAAGTGTAGAGTATAAAATATATAGAAATATGTGTATATATATAATTATTGCAATTACACATGTTTTGTTATACATACTGTATGTTCATAGGCGGATTATAATGAGGGCAATCTGGGCTACCGCCCGGGGCCCGTGCCTCTGATGGGGCCCTTGGCCAGATTGCCCTCATTATAATGTTTTCAGCAGAGGCAGGAGGCCAAACTGTGCCTCAGACGCCGGCCGGCCGTATCACAGGTTGGCTGACACGCCCCCTGCACGCTGTGTGCTGCGTCTCTAGAGCTTATGTCATACAGTGGCTCCTGGAGCTCATCATCCTGCCGGAGAGGAGCTCCTGCATCAGACTTCAGTGAATGGCGGTAATGCGGTATGAGGTCTGGGGAAGATGTCTGGAGTGAAGAGGGGACTGCAGGACGTTGCTCCCCTCCTGATGAGTGCACACAGGATTCCATACTGTCAGGTCAGCTGTCGCTCTGCTGGGGCTCAGTGTGACCTATTGCAGGGGTCTGACCTTTGCTGCAGATCAGGTCACTCTGGGTCATCGGCTCCAGCATCACCAGATCTGCAGGAAAATTCAGAGTCCTGCAATAAATCACAGTGAGCCCCAGCAGAGCATCCACAGATATCACATACAGGTTCCCACACTGACTGATCAACCCTGAACCTGCAGGACATCACATACTATACCGCTCCATATATAATATGTGAGGTCCTGTGTGCAGGTCCAGGTGTGATCAGTACAGTGTATATCCCAGTACATAATATATCACATCCAGTATACAGATTACTGTATGGTATACTGTGGTACATACATCAGGTGGGATATAACAATGTGTATAGTATATAACATCTGATGTCTGTATCACAGTATATCGTACTAGCTATTGAACTCGTTCTAAACCCGGGTGGCAAGCTTTTTTATTGGTATATGATCCCCCATCCTGGCCCCCTATCCTGGTATATGCTCCCCCACCCTTGTCCCCCATCCTGTTGTCTGCTCCCCAATCCTGGTATATACTCCTCCATCCTGGTATATGCTCCTCCATCCTGGTATATGCTCCCCAATCCTCTGGTCTCCTACCCTGCTATATGCTCCCCCATCCTGGTCTCCTATCCTGGTATATGCCCTGCCATCCTGGTGCCCCATCCTGGTATATTCTCCCCTATCCTGGTCCATGCTTCTCCATCATCCTGGTATATGCTTGCTCATCCTGGTCCTTGCCCCCGACCCATCCTGGTCCCCCATCCTGGTCCCCCATCCTGGTATATGCTCCCCCATCCTGGTCCCCTATCCTGGTATATGCTTCCCCCCCATCCTGGTCCCCTATCCTGGTCCATGCTCCCCCCCTCATCCTGGTCCATGCTCCCCAATCCTGGTATATGCTTCCCAGTCCTGGTCCCCCATCCTGATATGTGCTCCCCCATCCATAAGTAAATAAAAAAACACTCCTACTTGCCTTTCCACTGCTCCACTGCAGCGCATTACCTGCGTTATTTTACTAAAATGGCACCGGAATCGGTTTCATTTTAATGAATACAATTGTGCAGAGTGTATTCAACAAAATGGTGCCAGAGTACGCGCATGCGTATGCCACGCTGTCCATTTTGTTGAAAACACTGTGCATATTTGTCTTCACTAAAATAGCGCTGAAAATCGCGCTATGCGCAGGCACTGATCTTGGCGCCACACTCCTCCCCTGGCCTCTCCAGAGATGATAGGACCAAACAGGTATGTGTTTATGGTGCCAGAGATCGCGTTATGCATTCAGTGCCTTCGCATACCATGATCTCCGGCACCACACTCCTCATCCTTGTCTGGGATGTGGATGTGTCTTTCTGTCTGTGGCCAGACTGCACAGGTATTGTGCTTGCGTAATCTATAGAGGCTTCGGACAGAAGGACACATCCCTGATTATACTATAGATACCAGTCATGTATTGTTATATAGACTGTACAGGGCCATACCTAGGGGAATGAGGGGGGGGCATGTGACCTGGGTACAGCCGTCGGGGGGCGCCTTCGGGCCACCTCATGCGGTGGTCAGAGGTGTCTCCCAGGCAGCTGCATTTTGCATCCGACCATTCTCTGAGCTGTCTGTGGAACCGACAGTTGATCAGAGAAGGGAGCTATGTACGGGCTTATACTATATACAGGGGGCTATACGGAGGCTCATACTGTATATTGGGAGCTATGCGGGGGCTCATACTATATCTAGGGAGCTATGCGGGGGCTCATACTGTATCTAGAGAGCTATGCGGGGGCTCATACTGTATCTAGGGAGCTATGTGGGGGCTCATACTGTATCTAGGGAGCTATGTGGGGGCTCATACTGTATCTAGGGAGCTATGTGGGGGCTCATACTGTATCTATGGAGCTATGTGGGGGCTCATACTGTATCTAGGAGGCTATGTGGGGGCTCATACTGTATCTAGGGGGATGTCAGCATACTTAATTCTGCTCAATATTAAGTCATACAATTAATATAATTATTTTTTAATATTTTGTTAATATTATTAATATTGAGCAGAATTAATTTCAGCCTCTTGGTTCGGCCTCCACAACAGTCAAAGTCTCTCATGTGGCCCCTTGGGAAAATTAATCTCCCACCCTGCTCTATTATGTATAGCGCTATGCTATGTATAGGGCTATACATAATGGAAAAAAATTTCCAGCATTTTCCGTCTACAGATGTGACCAAAGCATGTGGGTTACTCACATGACCTATCACATGATCTATCAAAGGGGATCATGTGACATGTCACGTGATAAATCTGGTACCTGGGGGGGCCACGCCTTCGACATAATTTTGCACAAAACACCAAAAATGGGCCTGACAAAATTGTTGGCACCCTAAACTTGATATTTGGTTGCACACCTTTTGGAATAAATAACTGCAATCAATCGCTTTCTATAACCATCAACAAGCTTCTTACACCTCTCAACTGGAATTTTGGACCACTCTTCTTTTGCAAACTGCTCCGGGTCTGTCATATTTGAAGGATGGCTTCTCCCAACAGCAATTTTAAGATCTCTCCACAAGTGTTCAATGGTATTTAGATCTGGACTTATTGTTGGAGAATTCAGGACCTCTTCAGAACTTTGTTTCCATACGTTTCTGGGGGCTTCTTGAATTACACTTAGGGTCATTGTCCTGTGGAAGACCCATGACCTAGGATGCAAACACAGCTATCTGACACTGGGCACTACATTGCGATGACTGTATATATATTACTCAACTCTTGCCAGCCTTCACCTGTTCCATTATGTGCAGCTCCCATTGGCTCAGGTTACTCTTTGATGCCTCTGAAACTGATTAGATGGGGTGATGCACAGACAGTGCGTGTCATAATGTCGAATGAGATAGATGCTGGGAAAGGAAGTTGTTTCTGCGACAAACCATTAGTATTGATAAAAATGTAGATTTGTTGTCTACGCGTTTCAGAGTCCACCGACTCCTTCCTCAGGACAACCAAACATCATGTCAATGACTGAAGTTAAGATTTGTTAAACCCCTTAGATGCTGCTTCCAACAACCAACATGACATGTAAGAGGTTAGACAGAGGGAAGAAGCCTAAAGAGTATTTAATTGTGATCCATTATCATGGCAGCTTGACAAGTGGGAATTACAATTACATCCATGACTGTCATCTCACATTAACTTTTCTGTTCTACTGGAGGCAGGACCAATAAGTTGCTTGTTATCATCATACAGAAGTATTGCAGTTAGACATGAGCGATTCTGCAGATATGTCCAAATTCAGCTGGGAAATTCTGCTCAACTGAATTTGCCATTGGATGTTGTTTGTTATGCTCTTTCCAGACCCCAGAGGATAATAAGTGTAGAGTAAAAAATATATAGAAATATGTGTATATATATAATTATTGCAATTACTCATGCTTTGTTATACATATGTTTATTCCCTTTTTGTGTATTGGAACATCATGTATGGTTGTTCTGAGGAAGGAGTCGGTGGACTCTGAAATGCGTAGACAATAAGCCTACATTTTTATCCATACTAATGGTTTGTCGTGACTCCGCACAGCGCAGAAACAACTTCCTTTCCCAGCATCTATCTCTGACATATCCATAGGAAGCTGCAGCATTTGGAGTCCAGGCTTTATAGGTGTTGTGTCCCACACAACCCTACTAGATGAGCAGTTTTTAATACTTTTATGTAACATTTATTAATTGGATAAGACCCTATTGCGCTCTTGCATTTTTCCATAATGTCGAATGAGATCTAGTTAGTGACAATGACATGACATTGCAATACCTAGTTGATCTTGTTCTTGTACAGATGAGCGAATATATTCAAATGGAAATGAATTCTACTCGAGTTTTACTAAAATCCGCAATTGCGAAAATGCAAATCTTTTGTAATTTGGTTTGGCGTAGATTCAACAAAATAGCAGCTGATGGCCAGTTGAGATTGAACAATGCTTATCCTTTGTTGTCTGCACTGGTAATTTTGGGCATTAAATCATTTTCACATTAGTTTAAACTTTTTGCCTGTGTGGTCATATTTGTATTTTATGTTGTGTATTTCTCTGTTTTGAGCATAGTCCTTTTTATCAAGAATTATTAAAATCTATATTTTAGGCTTATAGATTTCTTCTCTTCCTACTACACATTTGTCCTGCATACTGGGACTAATTCTCAGTATATGATCTTGTTCTGAAAGTCTTAATGGACATGGTATTTACAAGGGGTCATGGCCTTTATTATTGGGCATGGCAATTCTCCATGAAAAATTGTAGACCGACAGCAAATACTGCTCCAGTTATCCAAAAATCATTAAATAATAAAATGGCAAGCTTGACATAAAGTATCAGTACTAGATTGGAACGAGTGTGTGATAAAGGCGAACGTTCTGCTCACATGTCCGTTAGTCTTTTCCATTTGCTCCATTTAGAACAGACAAATGAAAGACATGGATAGAATTAACATCCTGTGCATTTCTGTTTCAATTGGAAGCAGAGGGTGCTCATTGATTTATATGGTTTCTGTCCGGTTTCCTTTGCAGTTTATTTTTAAAATGAAAGAAAAAGTTCTGTATGCCGTATGTTCTAAAAATTAAAAATAAATGGAAATGTCCAGGAGATTAATTCCATTTATTTGCTCCATTTGTCTATTGTAAACAGAACAAACAAACAAAAAGGATAAATGGAAATGTGAACAGAGTCTAAAAGGCATTTTAGATGAACAGCGATGAACCATATTTAGTTTTCCAAGTTTAGCTTGTTTACACTTTTATAAGTGAAACTTCTGCAGAATAATTAGATAATTACTATCAATAATGCAATTAGCAGCAACAGCCAAAAATGACCCACCTAATATTAATAAGAAAACATTAATGAAGGTAATGAATCCTGTTTGTTTTTTCTGGTGGGCATGCATCATAAAGATTTTTGTGTGTTGTGATGAATGGGTTGATTAAACTTTTTAGAGATGTGTAAACTCTTGAGAATAGCCCTAATTTAGCATCTTCATTAGCAGATGTATGAATGATGACTGAGATAGAATCGCATGGTAATTCTTTTCATACAGCAGAACTTGCAAATCCTATGAAGCAAATTGTGGAAACTCTCAATGATTAATAAAAGGCATTTAAGGCAAACTTGCCAGCTTTGATACATCATATTAGGCATTGTACATTTCCTGTGTTTCTATATTCAGGTAATACATATCATAAATGCCACATCATTAGGGGTAAGGTAAGCAAAAGAGAACACCCAAAATTGTTAAAGTACAAAAATAATTTTTTATTAATTAGTCAATACAACATATAAATACCAAACACATACAGTGGCAAATAAAAGTTTGTGCATGGTTGGTACCTAGTAGCACCCCCTTTTGAAAATATTACAGCTAGTAAACACTTTCTGTAGCCAGACAAGAGTCTTTCAATTCTTGTTTGAGGGATTTTCATCCATTCTTCCTTGGAAAATTCTTCCAGTTCTGTGAGATTCCTGGGTCGTCTTGCATGCACTGCTATTTTGAGGTCTAGCCACAGATTTTCAATGATGTTCAGATCAGGGGACTGTGAGAGCCATTGTAAAACCTTCAGCTTGTGCCTTTTGAGGTAGTCTATTGTGAATTTTGACATGTGTTTAGGATCATTATCCATTTGTAGAAGCCATCCTATTTTCAACTTCAGCTTTTTTACAGATGGCTGCAACACAACCCCAAAGTATGATTGATCCACCCACATGCTTAATGTTTGGCGAGATGTTCTTTTCCTGAAATTCTGTGCCAGTTTTTCTCCACACATACCTTTGATCAATGTGGCCAAAGAGTTCTATTTTAACCTCATCGGTCCACAGGACTTGTTTTCAAAATGCATCAGGCTTGTTTAGGTGTTCTTTGGCATACTTCTGATGCTGAATTTTATGGTGAGGATGCAGGAGAGGTTTTCTTCTGATGACTCTTCAATGCAGACCATATTTATGAAGGTGTTTCTGAACAGTAGAACAATGTTCCACAACTCCAGAGTCTACTAAATATTTCTCAAGGACTTTTGCAGTCAAGCGGGGGTTCTGATTTGCCTCTCTAGCAATCCTACAAGCAGCTCTCTCTGAAAATGTTCTTGGTCTTCCAGATCTTATCTTGACCTCCACTGTTCCTGTAAATTGCCATTTCTTACTTACAATTTGAACTCAGGAAAGGGGACCTTTAAAATGCTTTGCTATCCTCTTATAGACTTCTTCTGCTTTGCAGGCCTCTACCATGTTTTTTGTCACAAGGTTAGAGGAGGCTGCGCTTTTATAAATCTGGGAAATTTGGATCACTTGGTCTTTCCTAACGATGATAGTGTACAAGCCATAACTCTAACAGGCTAATTAGAGTCTGAAACCTTGCTCAAAGTAATCTGAGCACACAAATCTCTAAGGTTGTCCAAACTTTTGTATCAGCCCTTTTTCCTTTTTGTCATTTTTAAAATGTAAAAAATGAAAAAATATATATATTTTTTGCCTAAAATACAAAGGAAATGTGTCATCTTTAACTTTAGGCCTTTTAGAGATCATTTCATTTTCAACTTGTTAGCTGTTCATAATAACAGTAAGTTTGACCAGGATTTTATGTGATATATATGAACACAAACTAGCAAGTATTTATGAAGTGTAAAGAAAATGATACATGGTTTTATAAATATTAAAAAAATATAAATCTGAAAAATGTGATGTTCAATTATATTCAGCCTTCCTGAGTCAATACTTTTGAGAACCATCTTTAGCTGTAATAACTGCTCCAAGTCTTTTGGGGTATGTCTTTAACAGCTTCACTGACCTGCCTCCTATTTTACATAATGCATCTAGTAGTGCAAGGCTAGGTAAAATGCGAGGCAGGTCAGTGAAGCCACAGTGAGCTGTCATAAGAGCATACAGATGAATATGAAAGCAGAGCATCAGATAGAGCCCACCCCAAAGCACGAGCATATCATTATCTCCAAACTGAAAGGAAAGATTACACATGAACCACAGGATGAATTTCATCAACCAAAGTATCATTTTAATCAGTGTAATGTCGCCTACCTGACAGTGTATGTAGTTTACTGAGCATAATTCTGCTGACAGGTTTGCTATAAATACATTATGGGGTGCTCTTCCCCGTTTACCTCTTGTGATAGGACAGTGCCCAGACCAAAATTTGATGTGTCTGTCTGAAACACAAACTCCTTTCAGAAATCTGGTGCCAACAACACTGGTTGTTTACACAGGGCTAGCTTCAATTAGGTACATTATCGGATTTCCACTAATGCTTTTGTTAGGACTTTGGTTATAATAGTGGTGCTGTATGATGAGCAAGGGGGATGTGTTTGATGGGGGGAAGGGGTGGGGTGAGGTTCTAGGAGCGACGGATTGTTATTCTTTTTTTTTTTTTTCTTTGATTAACTTAATGTGTGGAGATTCTGGCAGCCAATCAGGGCGCAGGAACCATCCATAAATTCCAGATACATGTCATTGGCTGCCAAAATCACATATTCCTCTCCATATATAAAGCAGGCATGTGGCTTCTGCGCCATTTTGTCAGTGTAACAGCGTAGTGAGGCTGCTACTGCTGTTTATTATGGTTTATTGTCAGTAGTTCAGATAGATCAGATCCTGTGTCAAATCAACCTTCCAGCATATCAATCCTTTGTGATAATTGTGTGGTCCCACAACCAGTCCACATTTCAGCATCTAAATTCTTTGTGCTAGATGTGTGTTCCAGACACCAGTCTGCATTTCAGTATCTAAGTACTTTGTGCTAATTGTGTGATCAAGCAAGCAGTCCACATTTCAGCAGCAAAATCCTTTGTGCTAATTATGCGGTCAAGACTGCAGTCCACATTTCAGCTTCAAAATCATATGTGCTAATTGTGTGGTCCAGAAAACAGTCCACATTTCAGAATCTAAATTATTTGTGTTAATTGTGTTGTCCTGACACCAGTTTACATTTCAGCATCTAAATGCTTTGTGCTAATTGTGTGGTCCAGCCACCAGTCCACATTTCAGCACCTAAATCCTTTATGCTAATTGTGTGGTCCAGACAGCTCTCCACATTTCAGCATCTAAATCCTTGTCCTGATTGTGTGGTCCAGACTGCAATCCACATTTCAGTATCTAAATCGTTTGTGCTCATTGTGTGGCCAGACACCAGTCCACATTTCAGCATCTAAATTTTTTGTGCAAATTGTGTGGTCCAGCCTGCAATCCACATTTCAGGTTCTAAATCCTTTGTGCTAATTGTGTGGTCCAGACACCAGTCCACATTTCAGCATCTAAATTCTTTGTGCTGACTGTGTGGTCTAGCCAGCAGTTCACATTTCAGCATCTAAATCCTTTGTGCTAATTGTGTGGCCAAACACCAGTCCACATTTCAGCATCTAAATTGATTGTGCTAATTGTGTGGTCCAGCCTGCAATACACATTTCAGCTTCTAAATCATTTGTGCTAATTGTGTGGTCCAGACTCCAGTCCACATTTCAGAATGTAAATCATTTGTGCTAATCATGTGGTCCAGCCAGAAGTCAATATTTATGCACCTAAAATCTTTGTGCAAATTGTGTGGTCCAGACACCACTCCATATTTCAGCATCTAAATCCTTTGTGCTAATTGTGTGGTCCAGCCAGTAGTCCCCATTTCAGCATCTAAATCCTTTATGCTAATTGTGTGGTCGAGACAACAGTCCACATTTCAGAATCTAAATTATTTGTATTAATTGTGTGGTCCTGACACCAGTTTACATTTCAGCATCTAAATGCTTTGTGCTAATTGTGAGGTCCAGCCAGTAGTCCACATTTCAGCATCTAAATCTTTTGTGCTAATTGTGTGGTCAAACATCAGGTCACATGTCAGCATCTAATTGTTTGTGCTAATTGTGTGGTCCAGCCTGCAATCCACGTTTCAGCATCTAAATCCTTTGTGCTAATTCTGTGGTCCAGACAGCAGTCCACATTTCAGCATCTAAATTTTTTGTGCTTATTGTGTGGTCTAGCCAGCAGTCCACATTTCAGCTTCTAAATCCTTTGTGCTACTTGTGAGGTCCAGATTCCAGCCCTCATTTCAGAATCTAAATCATTTGTGCAAATTATGTGGTCCAGCCAAAAGTCTACATTTCTACACCTAAATTCTTTGTGCTAATTGCGTGGTCCAGTCACCCCTCCACATTTCAGCATCTAATTTTTTTGTGCTAAATGTGTGGTCCAGCCAGTAGTCCACATTTCAGCATCTAAATCCTTTATGCTAATTGTGTGGTCCAGACACCAGTCCACATTTCAGCATCTAAATTCTTTCTGCTAATTGTGTGGTCCAGACACCAGTCCACATTTCAGCATTTAAATCACTTGTGCTAATTATGTTGCCAAACACCAGTCCACATTTCAGCATCTAAATCTTTTGTGCTAATTGTGAGGTCAAGCCAGCTGTCCACATTTCAGCATCAAAATCCTTTGTGCTAACTGTGTGGTCCAGACAACAGTCCACATTTCAACATCTAAATAACTTGTGCTAATTGTGTGGTCCAGACACCAGTCCAAATTTCAGCATCTAAATCCTTTGTGCTAATTGTATGGTCCAGCCTGCAGTCGACATTACAGCATTGACATCCTTTTTACTAATTGTGTGGTGGAGACACCAATTAATTAGCTACAACTGCAGGGATTACCTCTTTATCCACAATACATAACAGCAAAGAGGTATCTCTTAAAATATAGCCTTTAATGATTTTATAAAACCTCTATCCTAGATATTGGATACTAGCTTATCATAACCCCATATTAACAACAGGACACAAACATGGCCAATTAAGTATGTCGAAAAGTCAATGTCATTCAATATGCACACCCTGTCCTGATTGTTAACAAACTTAAATCATAATCTAAAGTGCTACTGTGCATAGTAGAAAGAAAATGTGTAGATCACACCCATTTTTTCACATATGGACACCATCCAGGGTTTACCATCCATCCAGGTAGATCTTTCTTGAGGACTAAAAAACTACCCTGTCGTGCCTCTGATGTCGGCTCCTGCTCTAACAAGGGCAGTACCTAAGTGTACCTTCCAACATATCCCACAGAAAATCCCTCTTGACACGTTTCTTTCTCCTCATGGAGAATTCAACAGGGGAGTATGTTTAGCATTTTTGGAGAGACACTGAAAAAAGAGCGAAGGTGACTCTGCACTAATTAAGTTTCAAGTGATTTAAAAATGAAATTTAATGAACATCACAATGGTAAATGTTCATTCCAGTGGTGCAGAGTGCTGCTACCACTTTCAAAAAGATGTATGGGGAGATAATCCTACACATTCACTTCCTTTCTTTAAATAGATTCACTTTCCTTCCATTATAGGGTGTCCTATGTCATTTCCAGGGCGGGGCTTATGTTTCCATTGTATTTAGTTGCCACAGTTTAATATCTTTTCACCCATTCCCCTTTTTGTAAATTACACCTTTTTTCTTTATACATATATGTATTTAGATCCCTATTATTGTGCGATATGATCCACATTATATCTTATTTTCTCGCCATATATGATCATGTGACCATGCCAACCGCAAAATTCCCAATAGGTCACATGGTGTTCATCATAATCCACATCATTCCGTGGATGCACCCACGTTATTTCTGTTGTTGCGTTCTTTCCGGTCGTATGCCACCAGTCAACATTTCAGCATCTAAATCTTTGTGCTTTTGCATAGTCCAGCCAGCAGTCCACATTGCAGCATCTAAATCCTATGTGCTAATTGTGTGGTCTAGACAGCAATCACCCTTTCAGCATCTAAATTCTTTGTGATAATTGTGTGGTCCAGTCAGCAGTCCACAATTCAGCATCTAAATCCTTTGTGCTAATTGTGTGGTCCAGCCCGCAGTCCACATTTCAGCATCTATATACTTTTTGTGAATTGTGTGGCCCAGACACCTGTCCACATTTCAGCATCTAAATCTTTTGTGCTATTTGCATAGTCAAGTCAGCAGTCCACATTTCAGCATTTAAATCCTTTCTGTTCATTGTGTGGTTCAGACACCAGTCCACATTTCAACATCTAAGTCTTTTGTGCTAATTGTGTGGTCTAGCCAGCACGCTACATTTTAGCACCCAAGTCTTTTGTGCTAATTGTGTGATCTAGCAAGCAGTCGACATTTCAGCATCAACATACTTTCTGTTCATTGTGTGGGTCAGACACCAGTCCACATTTCAGCATCTAAGTCTTTTGTTCTAATTGTGTGGTCTAGCCAGCACGCAACATTTTAGCACCTAAATCCTTTGTGTTAATTATGTGGTCCAGCCAGAAGTTCACATTTCAGCATCTAAATTCTTTGTGCTAAATGTGTGGTCCAGACACCAGTCCACATTTCTGCATCTAAATCCTTGTGCTGATTGTGTGGTCCAGCCAGTAGTACACATTTCAGCATCTAAATCGTTTGTGCTAATTGTGTGGCCAAACAACAATTCACATGTCAGCATCTAATTTTTTGTGCTAATTGTGTTGCCAGCCTGCATTCAACATTTCAGCATCTAAATTGCTTGTGCTAATTGTGTGGTCGAGACTGCAATCCACATTTCAGGATTTAAATATTTTGTGCTAATTGTGTGGTCCAGACACCAGTCCACATTTCAGCATATAAATTCTTTGTGATGACTGTGTGGTCTAGCCAGCAGTCCACATTTCAGCATCTAATTCCTTTGTACTAATTGTCAGGCCAAGCACCAGTCCACATTTCAGCATCTAATTTGTTTGTGCTAATTGCGTGGTGCAGCCTGCAATCCACATTTCAGCTTCTAAATCCTTTGTGCTAATTGTGTGGTCCAGACTCCAGTCTACATTTCAGAATCTAAATCATTTGTGCTAATTATGTGGTCCAGCCAGAAGTCAACATTTCTGTAGTTAAATTCTTTGTGCAAATTGTGTGGTCCAGACACCACTCCATATTTCATTATCTAAATCCTTTATGCTAATTGTTTGGTCCAGACAACAGTCCACATTTCAGAATCAAAATTATTTGTTTTAATTGTGTGGTCCTGACACCAGTTTACATTTCAGCATCTAAATCCTTTATACTGATTGTGTGGTCCAGCCAGAAGTTCACATTTCAACATCTAAATTCTTTGTGCTAATTGTGGGGTCCAGACACCAGTCCACATTTCAGCATCTAAATCCTTTGTGCTGATTATGAGGTCCAGCCAGTAGTCCACTTATCAGCATCTATATCTTTTGTGCTAAATGTGTGGACAAACACCAGTCCACATTTCAGGATCTAAATCCTTTGTGCTAATTGTGTGGTCCAGACACCAGTGGACTTTTCAGCAACTAAATTCTTTGTGCTGACTGTGTGGTCTAGCCAGCAGTCCAGGTTTCAGCATCTAAATCCTTAGAGCTAATTGTGTGGCCAAACACCAGTCCACATTTCAGTATCTAAATTGATTGTGCTAATTGCGTGGTCCAGCCTGCAATCCACATTTCAGCTTCTAAATCATTTGTGCTAATTGTGTGGTCCAGACTCCAGTCTACACTTCAGAATCTAAATCATTTGTGCTAATTATGTGGTCCAGCCAGAAGTCAACATTTCTGTAGCTAAATTCTTTGTGCAAATAGTGTGGTCCAGACAGCACTCCATATTTCAGCATCTAAATCCTTTGTGCTAATTGTGTGGTCCAGCCAGTAGTCTCCATTTCAGCATCTAAATCCTTTATGCTAATTGTGTGGTCCAGACAACAGTCCACATTTCAGAATCTAAATTATTTGTATTAATTGTGTGGTCCTGACACCAGTTTACATTTCAGCATCGAAATGCTTTGTGCTAATTGTGAGGTCCAGCCAGTAGTCCACATTTCAGCATCTAAATCTTTCGTGCTAATTGTGTGGTCAAACATCAGGTCACATGTCAGCATCTAATTGTTTGTGCTAATTGTGTGGTCCAGCCTGCAATCCACGTTTCAGCATCTAAATCCTTTGTGCTAATTCTGTGGTCCAGACAGCAGTCCACATTTCAGCATCTATATACTTTTTGTGAATTGTGTGGCCCAGACACCTGTCCACATTTCAGCATCTAAATCTTTTGTGCTATTTGCATAGTCAAGTCAGCAGTCCACATTTCAGCATTTAAATCCTTTCTGTTCATTGTGTGGTTCAGACACCAATCCACATTTCAACATCTAAGTCTTTTGTGCTAATTGTGTGGTCTAGCCAGCACGCTACATTTTAGCACCCAAGTCTTTTGTGCTAATTGTGTGATCTAGCAAGCAGTCCACATTTCAGCATCAACATACTTTCTGTTCATTGTGTGGGTCAGACACCAGTCCACATTTCAGCATCTAAATTTTTTGTGCAAATTGTGTGGTCCAGCCTGCAATCCACATTTCAGGTTCTAAATCCTTTGTGCTAATTGTGTGGTCCAGACACCAGTCCACATTTCAGCATCTAAATTCTTTGTGCTGACTGTGTGGTCTAGCCAGCAGTTCACATTTCAGCATCTAAATCCTTTGTGCTAATTGTGTGGCCAAACACCAGTCCACATTTCAGCATCTAAATTGATTGTGCTAATTGTGTGGTCCAGCCTGCAATACACATTTCAGCTTCTAAATCATTTGTGCTAATTGTGTGGTCCAGACTCCAGTCCACATTTCAGAATGTAAATCATTTGTGCTAATCATGTGGTCCAGCCAGAAGTCAATATTTATGCACCTAAAATCTTTGTGCAAATTGTGTGGTCCAGACACCACTCCATATTTCAGCATCTAAATCCTTTGTGCTAATTGTGTGGTCCAGCCAGTAGTCCCCATTTCAGCATCTAAATCCTTTATGCTAATTGTGTGGTCGAGACAACAGTCCACATTTCAGAATCTAAATTATTTGTATTAATTGTGTGGTCCTGACACCAGTTTACATTTCAGCATCTAAATGCTTTGTGCTAATTGTGAGGTCCAGCCAGTAGTCCACATTTCAGCATCTAAATCTTTTGTGCTAATTGTGTGGTCAAACATCAGGTCACATGTCAGCATCTAATTGTTTGTGCTAATTGTGTGGTCCAGCCTGCAATCCACGTTTCAGCATCTAAATCCTTTGTGCTAATTCTGTGGTCCAGACAGCAGTCCACATTTCAGCATCTAAATTTTTTGTGCTTATTGTGTGGTCTAGCCAGCAGTCCACATTTCAGCTTCTAAATCCTTTGTGCTACTTGTGAGGTCCAGATTCCAGCCCTCATTTCAGAATCTAAATCATTTGTGCAAATTATGTGGTCCAGCCAAAAGTCTACATTTCTACACCTAAATTCTTTGTGCTAATTGCGTGGTCCAGTCACCCCTCCACATTTCAGCATCTAATTTTTTTGTGCTAAATGTGTGGTCCAGCCAGTAGTCCACATTTCAGCATCTAAATCCTTTATGCTAATTGTGTGGTCCAGACACCAGTCCACATTTCAGCATCTAAATTCTTTCTGCTAATTGTGTGGTCCAGACACCAGTCCACATTTCAGCATTTAAATCACTTGTGCTAATTATGTTGCCAAACACCAGTCCACATTTCAGCATCTAAATCTTTTGTGCTAATTGTGAGGTCAAGCCAGCTGTCCACATTTCAGCATCAAAATCCTTTGTGCTAACTGTGTGGTCCAGACAACAGTCCACATTTCAACATCTAAATAACTTGTGCTAATTGTGTGGTCCAGACACCAGTCCAAATTTCAGCATCTAAATCCTTTGTGCTAATTGTATGGTCCAGCCTGCAGTCCACATTACAGCATTGACATCCTTTTTACTAATTGTGTGGTGGAGACACCAATTAATTAGCTACAACTGCAGGGATTACCTCTTTATCCACAATACATAACAGCAAAGAGGTATCTCTTAAAATATAGCCTTTAATGATTTTATAAAACCTCTATCCTAGATTTTGGATACTAGCTTATCATAACCCCATATTAACAACAGGACACAAACATGGCCAATTAAGTATGTCGAAAAGTCAATGTCATTCAATATGCACACCCTGTCCTGATTGTTAACAAACTTAAATCATAATCTAAAGTGCTACTGTGCATAGTAGAAAGAAAATGTGTAGATCACACCCATTTTTTCACATATGGACACCATCCAGGGTTTACCATCCATCCAGGTAGATCTTTCTTGAGGACTAAAAAACTACCCTGTCGTGCCTCTGATGTCGGCTCCTGCTCTAACAAGGGCAGTACCTAAGTGTACCTTCCAACATATCCCACAGAAAATCCCTCTTGACACGTTTCTTTCTCCTCATGGAAAATTCAACAGGGGAGTATGTTTAGCATTTTTGGAGAGACACTGAAAAAAGAGCGAAGGTGACTCTGCACTAATTAAGTTTCAAGTGATTTAAAAATGAAATTTAATGAACATCACAATGGTAAATGTTCATTCTAGTGGTGCAGAGTGCTGCTACCACTTTCAAAAAGATGTATGGGGAGATAATCCTACACATTCACTTCCTTTCTTTAAATAGATTCACTTTCCTTCCATTATAGGGTGTCCTATGTCATTTCCAGGGCGGGGCTTATGTTTCCATTGTATTTAGTTGCCACAGTTTAATATCTTTTCACCCATTCCCCTTTTTGTAAATTACACCTTTTTTCTTTATACATATATGTATTTAGATCCCTATTATTGTGCGATATGATCAACATTATATCTTATTTTCTCGCCATATATGATCATGTGACCATGCCAACCGCAAAATTCCCAATAGGTCACATGGTGTTCATCATAATCCACATCATTCCGTGGATGCACCCACGTTATTTCTGTTGTTGCGTTCTTTCCGGTCGTATGCCACCAGTCAACATTTCAGCATCTAAATCTTTGTGCTTTTGCATAGTCCAGCCAGCAGTCCACATTGCAGCATCTAAATCCTATGTGCTAATTGTGTGGTCTAGACAGCAATCACCCTTTCAGCATCTAAATTCTTTGTGATAATTGTGTGGTCCAGTCAGCAGTCCACAATTCAGCATCTAAATCCTTTGTGCTAATTGTGTGGTCCAGCCCGCAGTCCACATTTCAGCATCTATATACTTTTTGTGAATTGTGTGGCCCAGACACCTGTCCACATTTCAGCATCTAAATCTTTTGTGCTATTTGCATAGTCAAGTCAGCAGTCCACATTTCAGCATTTAAATCCTTTCTGTTCATTGTGTGGTTCAGACACCAGTCCACATTTCAACATCTAAGTCTTTTGTGCTAATTGTGTGGTCTAGCCAGCACGCTACATTTTAGCACCCAAGTCTTTTGTGCTAATTGTGTGATCTAGCAAGCAGTCCACATTTCAGCATCAACATACTTTCTGTTCATTGTGTGGGTCAGACACCAGTCCACATTTCAGCATCTAAGTCTTTTGTTCTAATTGTGTGGTCTAGCCAGCACGCAACATTTTAGCACCTAAATCCTTTGTGTTAATTATGTGGTCCAGCCAGAAGTTCACATTTCAGCATCTAAATTCTTTGTGCTAAATGTGTGGTCCAGACACCAGTCCACATTTCTGCATCTAAATCCTTGTGCTGATTGTGTGGTCCAGCCAGTAGTACACATTTCAGCATCTAAATCGTTTGTGCTAATTGTGTGGCCAAACAACAATTCACATGTCAGCATCTAATTTTTTGTGCTAATTGTGTTGTCCAGCCTGCATTCAACATTTCAGCATCTAAATTGCTTGTGCTAATTGTGTGGTCGAGACTGCAATCCACATGTCAGGATTTAAATATTTTGTGCTAATTGTGTGGTCCAGACACCAGTCCACATTTCAGCATCTAAATTCTTTGTGATGACTGTGTGGTCTAGCCAGCAGTCCACATTTCAGCATATAATTCCTTTGTACTAATTGTCAGGCCAAGCACCAGTCCACATTTCAGCATCTAATTTGTTTGTGCTAATTGCGTGGTCCAGACTCCAGTCTACATTTCAGAATCTAAATCATTTGTGCTAATTATGTGGTCCAGCCAGAAGTCAACATTTCTGTAGTTAAATTCTTTGTGCAAATTGTGTGGTCCAGACACCACTCCATATTTCATTATCTAAATCCTTTATGCTAATTGTTTGATCCAGACAACAGTCCACATTTCAGAATCAAAATTATTTGTTTTAATTGTGTGGTCCTGACACCAGTTTACATTTCAGCATCTAAATCCTTTATACTGATTGTGTGGTCCAGCCAGTAGTTCACATTTCAACATCTAAATTCTTTGTGCTAATTGTGGGGTCCAGACACCAGTCCACATTTCAGCATCTAAATCCTTTGTGCTGATTATGAGGTCCAGCCAGTAGTCCACTTATCAGCATCTATATCTTTTGTGCTAAATGTGTGGACAAACACCAGTCCACATTTCAGGATCTAAATCCTTTGTGCTAATTGTGTGGTCCAGACACCAGTGGACTTTTCAGCAACTAAATTCTTTGTGCTGACTGTGTGGTCTAGCCAGCAGTCCAGGTTTCAGCATCTAAATCCTTAGAGCTAATTGTGTGGCCAAACACCAGTCCACATTTCAGTGTCTAAATTGATTGTGCTAATTGCGTGGTCCAGCCTGCAATCCACATTTCAGCTTCTAAATCATTTGTGCTAATTGTGTGGTCCAGACTCCAGTCTACACTTCAGAATCTAAATCATTTGTGCTAATTATGTGGTCCAGCCAGAAGTCAACATTTCTGTAGCTAAATTCTTTGTGCAAATAGTGTGGTCCAGACAGCACTCCATATTTCAGCATCTAAATCCTTTGTGCTAATTGTGTGGTCCAGCCAGTAGTCTCCATTTCAGCATCTAAATCCTTTATGCTAATTGTGTGGTCCAGACAACAGTCCACATTTCAGAATCTAAATTATTTGTATTAATTGTGTGGTCCTGACACCAGTTTACATTTCAGCATCGAAATGCTTTGTGCTAATTGTGAGGTCCAGCCAGTAGTCCACATTTCAGCATCTAAATCTTTCGTGCTAATTGTGTGGTCAAACATCAGGTCACATGTCAGCATCTAATTGTTTGTGCTAATTGTGTGGTCCAGCCTGCAATCCACGTTTCAGCATCTAAATCCTTTGTGCTAATTCTGTGGTCCAGACAGCAGTCCACATTTCAGCATCTATATACTTTTTGTGAATTGTGTGGCCCAGACACCTGTCCACATTTCAGCATCTAAATCTTTTGTGCTATTTGCATAGTCAAGTCAGCAGTCCACATTTCAGCATTTAAATCCTTTCTGTTCATTGTGTGGTTCAGACACCAGTCCACATTTCAACATCTAAGTCTTTTGTGCTAATTGTGTGGTCTAGCCAGCACGCTACATTTTAGCACCCAAGTCTTTTGTGCTAATTGTGTGATCTAGCAAGCAGTCCACATTTCAGCATCAACATACTTTCTGTTCATTGTGTGGGTCAGACACCAGTCCACATTTCAGCATCTAAGTCTTTTGTTCTAATTGTGTGGTCTAGCCAGCACGCAACATTTTAGCACCTAAATCCTTTGTGTTAATTATGTGGTCCAGCCAGAAGTTCACATTTCAGAATCTAAATTCTTTGTGCTAAATGTGTGGTCCAGACACCAGTCCACATTTCTGCATCTAAATCCTTGTGCTGATTGTGTGGTCCAGCCAGTAGTACACATTTCAGCATCTAAATCGTTTGTGCTAATTGTGTGGCCAAACAACAATTCACATGTCAGCATCTAATTTTTTGTGCTAATTGTGTTGTCCAGCCTGCATTCAACATTTCAGCATCTAAATTGCTTGTGCTAATTGTGTGGTCGAGACTGCAATCCACATTTCAGGATTTAAATATTTTGTGCTAATTGTGTGGTCCAGACACCAGTCCACATTTCAGCATCTAAATTCTTTGTGATGACTGTGTGGTCTAGCCAGCAGTCCACATTTCAGCATCTAATTCCTTTGTACTAATTGTCAGGCCAAGCACCAGTCCACATTTCAGCATCTAATTTGTTTGTGCTAATTGCGTGGTGCAGCCTGCAATCCACATTTCAGCTTCTAAATCCTTTGTGCTAATTGTGTGGTCCAGACTCCAGTCTACATTTCAGAATCTAAATCATTTGTGCTAATTATGTGGTCCAGCCAGAAGTCAACATTTCTGTAGTTAAATTCTTTGTGCAAATTGTGTGGTCCAGACACCACTCCATATTTCATTATCTAAATCCTTTATGCTAATTGTTTGGTCCAGACAACAGTCCACATTTCAGAATCAAAATTATTTGTTTTAATTGTGTGGTCCTGACACCAGTTTACATTTCAGCATCTAAATCCTTTATACTGATTGTGTGGTCCAGCCAGAAGTTCACATTTCAACATCTAAATTCTTTGTGCTAATTGTGGGGTCCAGACACCAGTCCACATTTCAGCATCTAAATCCTTTGTGCTGATTATGAGGTCCAGCCAGTAGTCCACTTATCAGCATCTATATCTTTTGTGCTAAATGTGTGGACAAACACCAGTCCACATTTCAGGATCTAAATCCTTTGTGCTAATTGTGTGGTCCAGACACCAGTGGACTTTTCAGCAACTAAATTCTTTGTGCTGACTGTGTGGTCTAGCCAGCAGTCCAGGTTTCAGCATCTAAATCCTTAGAGCTAATTGTGTGGCCAAACACCAGTCCACATTTCAGTATCTAAATTGATTGTGCTAATTGCGTGGTCCAGCCTGCAATCCACATTTCAGCTTCTAAATCATTTGTGCTAATTGTGTGGTCCAGACTCCAGTCTACACTTCAGAATCTAAATCATTTGTGCTAATTATGTGGTCCAGCCAGAAGTCAACATTTCTGTAGTTAAATTCTTTGTGCAAATAGTGTGGTCCAGACACAACTCCATATTTCAGCATCTAAATCCTTTGTGCTAATTGTGTGGTCCAGCCAGTAGTCCCCATTTCAGCATCTAAATCCTTTATGCTAATTGTGTGGTCCAGACAACAGTCCACATTTCAGAATCTAAATTATTTGTATTAATTGTGTGGTCCTGACACCAGTTTACATTTCAGCATCGAAATGCTTTGTGCTAATTGTGAGGTCCAGCCAGTAGTCCACATTTCAGCATCTAAATCTTTCGTGCTAATTGTGTGGTCAAACATCAGGTCACATGTCAGCATCTAATTGTTTGTGCTAATTGTGTGGTCCAGCCTGCAATCCACGTTTCAGCATCTAAATCCTTTGTGCTAATTCTGTGGTCCAGACAGCAGTCCACATTTCAGCATCTATATACTTTTTGTGAATTGTGTGGCCCAGACACCTGTCCACATTTCAGCATCTAAATCTTTTGTGCTATTTGCATAGTCAAGTCAGCACTCCACATTTCAGCATCTAAATTTTTTGTGCTAAATGTGTGGTCCAGCCAGTAGTCCACATTTCAGCATCTAAATCCTTTATGCTAATTGTGTGGTCCAGACACCAGTCCACATTTCAGCATCTAAATTCTTTGTGCTAATTGTGTGGGCCAGACACCAGTCCACATTTCAGCATTTAAATCACTTGTGCTAATTATGTTGCCAAACACCAGTCCACATATCAGCATCTAAATCCTCTGTGCTAATTGTGTGGTCAAGCCATCTCTCCACATTTCAGCATCTAAATCCTTTGTGCTAACTGTGTGGTTCAGAGAACCGTCCACATTTCAGAATCAAAATTATTTGTTTTAATTGTGTGGTCCTGACACCAGTTTACATTTCAGCATCTAAATCCTTTATACTGATTGTGTGGTCCAGCCAGAAGTTCACATTTCAACATCTAAATTCTTTGTGCTAATTGTGGGGTCCAGACACCAGTCCACATTTCAGCATCTAAATCCTTTGTGCTGATTATGAGGTCCAGCCAGTAGTCCACTTATCAGCATCTATATCTTTTGTGCTAAATGTGTGGACAAACACCAGTCCACATTTCAGGATCTAAATTCTTTGTGGTAATTGTGTGGTCCAGACATCTGTCCACATTTCAGCAAATAAATTCTTTGTGCTAATTGTTTGGTCCAGACACCAGTCCACATTTCATAATCTAAATCCTTTGTGCTAATTATGTTGCCAAACACCAGTCCACATTTCAGCATCTAAATCCTTTGTGCTAATCGTGTGGTGCAGACATCAGTCCACATTTCAACATCTAAATCATATGTACTAATTGCGTGGTTCTGCCAGCTGTACACATTTCAGCATCTGACTCCTTTGTGCTAACTGTGTGGTCCAGACAACAATTCACATTTCAACATCTAAATCCCTTGTGCTAATTGTGTGGTCCAGACAGCAGTCCACAATTCAGCATCTAAATCCTTTGTGCTAATTGTGTGGTCCAGCCCACAGTCCACATTTCAGCATCTAAATTCTTTGTGCTAATTGTGTGGTGCAGCCCGCAATCCACATTTCAGCATCTAAATCTTTTGTGCTTTTTGCATAGGCAAGTCAGCAGTCCACATTTCAGCATCTAAATCCTATCTTTTCATTGTGTGGTTCAGACACCAGAACACATTTCAGCATCAAAATCCTTTGTGCTAATTATGTGGTCTAGCCTGCAGTCCATATTTCAGCATCTAAATCCTATGTGCTAATTGTGTGGTCCAGCCAGCTGTATACATTTCTGCATCTAAATCCTTTGTGCTAAATGTGTGGTCCAGACAACAATTCACATTTCAACATCTAATCCCTTGTGGTAAATGTGTGGTCCAGCCTGCAATCCACTTTTCAGCATCTAAATCCTTTGTGCTAATTGTGTGGCCAAACACCAGTCCACATTTCCGCATCTAAATTGTTTGTGCTAATTGTGTAGTCCAGCCTGCAATCCACATTTCAGCATCTATTCCTTTGTGATAATAGTGTGGTCCAGTCAACAGTTCAAATTTCAGCATCTAAATTTTTTGTGCCGACTGTGTGGTCTTGCAAGCTGTCCACATTTCAGCATCTAAATCCTTTGTGATAATTGCGTGGCCAAACACCAGTCCACATTTCAGCATCTAAATTGCTTCTGCTAATTGTGTGGTCCAGCCTGCAATCCACATTTCAGCTTCTAAATCCTTTGTGTTAATTGTGTGGTCCAGCCTGCAGTCCACATTTCAGCATCTAAATCCTTTGTGATAATTGTGTGGTCCAGCCAGTAGTCCACATTTCAACATCTAAATCCTTTATCCTAATTTTGTGGTCCAGACATCAGACCACATTTCAGCATCTAAATCCTATTTTTTAATTGTGTGGTCCAGCCTGCAGTCCACATTTTATCACCAATATCCTTTGTGCTAATTGTGTGGCCCAGTTTGGAGTCCACATTTCAGCATCTAAATCCTTTGTCCTAATTATGTGGTCCAGACACCAGTCCATATTTCACCCGTCTAAATCCTTTGTGCTAAATGTGTGGTCCAGCCAGCAGTCCACATTTCAGCATCTAAATTGTTTGTACTAATTGTGTAGTCCAGCCTTCAATCCACATTTCAGCATCTAAATCCTTTGTGCTAACTGTGTGGTCCAGACACCAATTCAGATTTCAACATCTAAATCCCTTGTGCTAATTGTGTGGTCCAGGCAGCAGTCCACAATTCAGCATCTAAATCCTGTGTGCTAATTGTGTGGTCCAGCCCACAGTCCACATTTCAGCACATAAATCCTTTGTGCTAATTGTGTGGTGCAGCACACAGTCCACATTTCAGCATATAAATATTTTTTGTGAATTGTGTGGTCCAGACACCTGTCCACATTTCAGCATCTAAATCTTTTGTGCTTTTTGCATAGTCCAGTCAGCAGTCCACATTTCAGCATCTAAATCCTTTCTGTTCATTGTGTAGTTCAGACACCAGTACACATTTCAGCATCTAAGTCTTTTGGGCTAATCGTGTGGTCTACCCAGCACGCTACATTTTAGCACCTAAATCCTTTGTGCTAATTGTGTGATCTAGGAAGCAGTCCACATTTCAGCATCAAAATCCTTTGTGCTAATTATGTAATCCAGCCTGCAGTCCATATTTCAGCTTCTAAATCCTATGTGCTAATTGTGTGGTTCAGACAACAGTCCACATTTCAGAATCTAAATCCTTTGTGCTAATTGTGTGGTCCTGACACCAGTTTACATTTGAGGATCTAAATCCCTTGTGCTAATTGTGTGGTCCAGCCAGCAGTCCACATTTCAGCACCTAAATCCTTTATGCTAATTGTGTGGTCCAGAAAGCTGTCCACATTTCAGCATCTAAATCCTTTCTGTTCATTGTGTGGTTCAGACACCAGTCCACAATTCAGCAACAAAATCCTTTGTGCTAATTATGTCGTCCAGCCTGCAGTCTATATTTCAGCATCTAAATCCTATGTGCTAATTGTGTGGTCCAGCTGTACACATTTCAGCATCTAAATTCTTTGTGCTAACTATGTGGTCCAGACAACAATTCACATTTCAACATCTAAATCCCTTGTGCTAATTGTGTGGTCTGGACAGCAGTCCACAAATCAGCATCTAAATTTTTTGTGCTAATTGTGTTGTCCAGCCTGCAATACACATTTCAGCTTCTAAATCCTTTGTGCTAATTGTGTGGCCCAGCCTGCAGTCCACATTTCAGCATCTAAATCCTTTGTGCTAATGGTGTGGTCCAGCCAGTAGTCCAAATTTCAGCATCTAAATCCTTTATGCTAATTTTGTGGTCCAGACACCAGTCTACATTTCAGCATCTAAAACCTTTGTGTTAATTGAGTGGCCAAACACCTCACCACATTTCAGCTTCTAAATTCTATTTGCTAATTGTGTGGTGCTGCCTGCACTGCACATTTTAACACCAATATCCTTTGTGCTAATTGTGTGGCCAGTCTGGAGTCCACATTTCAGCATCTAAATTATTTGTCCTAATTATGTGGTCCAGACAAAAATCCATATTTCATGATGTAAATCCTTTGTGCTAATTATGTGGTTCAGGCAGCAGTTCACATTTCAGCATCTAAATTCTTTGTGGTAATTGTGTGTCCAGACACCAGTCCACATTTCAGCATCTAAATACTTTGTGCTAATTGTTTGGTCCAGACAACAGTACACATTTCATAATCTAAATCCTTTGTGCTAATTATGTTGCCAAACACCAGTCAGTC
Source organism: Phyllobates terribilis (assembly GCF_046119375.1). Lineage (NCBI taxonomy): Eukaryota > Metazoa > Chordata > Amphibia > Anura > Dendrobatidae > Phyllobates > Phyllobates terribilis. The sequence goes on from NW_027362773.1 coordinate 53,003,328, forward strand.
CACATATCAGCATCTAAATCCTCTGTGCTAATTGCGTGGTCCAGACAACAGTCCACATTTCAACATCTAAATCCCTTGTGCTAATTCTGTGGCCAAACACCAGTCCACATTTCTGCATCTAAATTGTTTGTGCTAATTGTGTATTCCAGCCTGCAATCCACATTTCAGCATCTAAATCCTTTGTGCTAATTGTGTGGTCCAGACACCAGTCCAAATTTCAGCATCTAAAATCTTTGTGCCGACTGTGTGGTCTTGCAAGCAGTCCACATTTCAGCATCTAAATCCTTTGTGCTAATTGCGTGGCCAAACACCAGTCCACATTTCAGCATCTAAATTGTTTCTGCTAATTGTGTGGTCCAACCTGCAATCCACATTTCAGCTTCTAAATCCTTTTTGCTAATTGTGTGGTCCAGCCTGCAGTCCACATTTCAACATCTAAATCCTTTATGCTAGTTGTTTGGTCCTGCCAGTGGTCCACATTTCAGCATCTGAATTCTGTGTGCTAATTGTGTGGTCCAGACACCATTCCATAATTCATCATCTAAATTATTTGTGCTAATTGTGTGATCCAGACATCAGTCCACATTTCAGCATCTAAATCCTTTGTGCTATTTCTGTGGTCCAGGCAGCAGTCCACATTTCAACATCAAAATCCTTTGTGCTAATTGTGTGGTCCAGCCAGTAGTCCACATTTCAGCATCTAAATCCTTTATGCTAATTTTGTGGTCCAGACACCAGTCAACATTTTAGCATCTAAATCCTTTGTGCTAATTGTGTGGCCAAACGCACGACCACATTTCAGCACCAATATCCTTTGTTCTAATTGTGTGGTCCAGACACCAGTCCACATTTCATAATCTAAATCCTTTGTGCTAATTATATGGTCCAGCCAGAAATCCACATTTCAGCACCTTAATTCTGTGTGCTAATTGTGTGGTCCAGATACCTGTCCACATTTCAGCATCTAAATTGTTTGTGCTAATTGTGTAGTCCAGCCTGCAATCCACATTTCAGCATCTAAATCCTTTGTGCTAATTGTGTGGTCCAGACACCAGTCCAAATTTCAGCATCTAAATTCTTTGTGCTGACTGTGTGGTCTAGCCAGCAGTCCAGATTTCAGCATCTAAATCCTTTGAGCTAATTGTGTGGCCCAACACCAGTCCACATTTCAGTATCTAAATTGATTGTGCTAAATGCGTGGTCCAGCCTGCAATCCACATTTCAGCTTCTAAGTACTTTGTGCTAATTGTGTGATCCAGACTCCAGTCCACATTTCAGAATTTAAATCATTTGTGTGGATTATGTGGTCTAGCCAGAAGTCAACATTTCTGCAGCTGAAGTCTTTGTGCTAATTGCGTGGTCCAGACACCACTCCACAATTAAGCATCTAAATCCTTTGTGCAAAATGTGTGGTCCAGCCAGAAGTCCACATTTCAGCATCTAAATGCTTCATGCTAATTGTGTGGTCCAGACACCTGTCCACATTTCAGCATCTAAATCCTTTGTGCTAATTATGTGGTCCAGCCAGAAGTTCACATTTCAGCGTCTAAATTCTTTGTGGTAATTGTGTGGTCCAGACACCAGTCCACATTTTAGCAAATAAATTCTTTGTGCTAATTGTTTGGTCCAGACACCAGTCCACATTTCATAATCTAAATCCTTTGTGCTAATTATGTTGCCAAACACCAGTCCACATTTCAGCATCTAAATCCTTTGTGCTAATCATGTGGTCCAGACATCAGTCCACATTTCAACATTTAAATCATATGTACTAATTGCGTGGTTCAGCCAGCTGTACACATTTCAGCATCTAACTCCTTTGTGCTAACTGTGTGGTCCAGACAACAATTCACATTTCAATTTCTAAATCCCTTGTGCTAATTGTGTGGTCCAGACAGCAGTCCACAATTCAGCATCTAAATCCTTTGTGCTAATTGTGTGGTCCAGCCCACAGTGCACATTTCAGCATCTCAATCCTTTGTGCTAATTGTGTGATGCAGCCCGCAATCCACATTTAAGCATCTAAATCTTTTGTGCTTTTTGCATAGGCAAGTCAGCAGTCCACATTTCAGCATCTAAAGCCTATTTGTTCATTGTGTGGTTCAGACACCAGACCACATTTCAGCATCAAAATCCTTTGTGCTAATTATGTGGTCTAGCCTGCTGTCCATATTTCAGCATCTAAATCCTATGTGCTAATTGTGTGGTCCAGCCAGCTGTATACATTTCTGCATCTAAATCCTTTGTGCTAAATGTGTGGTCCAGACAACAATTCACATTTCAACATCTAATCCCTTGTGCTAAATGTGTGGTCCAGCCTGCAATCCACTTTCAGCATCTAAATCTTTTGTGCTAATTGTGTGGCCAAACACCAGTCCACATTTCCGCATCTAAATTGTTTGTGCTAATTGTGTAGTCCAGCCTGCAATCCACATTTCAGCATCTATTCCTTTGTGATAATAGTGTGGTCCAGTCACCAGTCCAAATTTCAGCATCTAAATTTTTTGTGCCGACTGTGTGGTCTTGCAAGCTGTCCACATTTCAGCATCTAAATCCTTTGTGATAATTGCGTGGCCAAACACCAGTCCACATTTCAGCATCTAAATTGCTTCTGCTAATTGTGTGGTCCAGCCTGCAATCCACATTTCAGCTTCTAAATCCTTTGTGCTAATTGTGTGGTCCAGCCTACAGTCCACATTTCAGCATCGAAATCCTTTGTGCTAATTGTGTGGTCCAGCCAGTAGTCCAGATTTCAGCATCTAAATCCTTTATGCTAATTTTGTGGTCCAGACACCAGACCACATTTCAGCATCTAAATCCTATTTTTTAATTGTGTGGTCCAGCCTGCAGTCCACATTTTATCACCAATATCCTTTGTGCTAATTGTGTGGCCCAGTTTGGAGTCCACATTTTAGCATCTAAATCCTTTGTCCTAATTATGTGGTCCAGACACCAGTCCATATTTCACCATCTAAATCCTTTGTGCTAAATGTGTGGTCCAGCCAGCAGTCCACATTTCAGCATCTAAATTGTTTGTGCTAATTGTGTAGTCCAGCCTGCAATCCACATTTCAGCATCTAAATCCTTTGTGCTAACTGTGTGGTCCAGACAACAATTCAGATTTCAACATCTAAATCCCTTGTGCTAATTGTGTGGTCCAGGCAGCAGTCCACAATTCAGCATCTAAATCCTGTGTGCTAATTGTGTGGTCCAGCCCACAGTCCACATATCAGCACATAAATCCTTTGTGCTAATTGTGTGGTGCAGCATACAGTCCACATTTCAGCATCTAAATACTTTTTGTGAATTGTGTGGTCCAGACACCTGTCCACATTTCAGCATCGAAATCTTTTGTGCTTTTTGCATAGTCCAGTCAGCAGTCCACATTTCAGCATCTAAATCCATTCTGTTCATTGTGTAGTTCAGACACCAGTGCACATTTCAGCATCTAAGTCTTTTGGGCTAATTGTGTGGTCTACCCAGCACGCTACATTTTAGCACCTAAATACTTTGTGCTAATTGTGTGATCTAGGAAGCAGTCCACATTTCAGCATCAAAATCCTTTGTGCTAATTATGTAATCCAGCCTGCAGTCCATATTTCAGCTTCTAAATCCTATGTGCTAATTGTGTGGTTCAGACAACAGTCCACATTTCAGAATCTAAATCCTTTGTGCTAATTGTGTGGTCCTGACACCAGTTTACATTTGAGGATCTAAATCCCTTGTGCTAATAGTGTGGTCTAGCCAGCAGTCCACATTTCAGCACCTAAATCCTTTCTGTTCATTGTGTAGTTCAGACACCAGTGCACATTTCAGCATCTAAGTCGTTTGGGCTAATTGTGTGGTCTACCCAGCACGCTACATTTTAGCACCTAAATCCTTTGTGCTAATTGTGTGATCTAGGAAGCAGTCCACATTTCAGCATCAAAATCCTTTGTGCTAATTATGTAATCCAGCCTGCAGTCCATATTTCAGCTTCTAAATCCTATGTGCTAATTGTGTGGTTCAGACAACAGTCCACATTTCAGAATCTAAATCCTTTGTGCTAATTGTGTGGTCCTGACACCAGTTTACATTTGAGGATCTAAATCCCTTGTGCTAATTGTGTGGTCTAGCCAGCAGTCCACATTTCAGCACCTAAATCCTTTATGCTAACTGTGTGGTCCAGAAAGCTGTCCACATTTCAGCATCTAAATCCTTTCTGTTCATTGAGTCGTTCAGACACCAGTCCACAATTCAGCAACAAAATCCTTTGTGCTAATTATGTCGTCCAGCCTGCAGTCTATATTTCAGCATCTAAATCCTATGTGCTAATTGTGTGGTCCAGCTGTACACATTTCAGCATCTAAATTCTTTGTGCTAACTATGTGGTCCAGACAACAATTCACATTTCAACATCTAAATCCCTTGTGCTAATTGTGTGGTCCGGACAGCAGTCCACAAATCAGCATCTAAATTTTTTGTGCTAATTGTGTGGTCCAGCCTGCAATCCACATTTCAGCTTCTAAATCCTTTGTGCTAATTGTGTGGCCCACCCTCCAGTCCACATTTCAGCATCTAAATCCTTTGTGCTAATTTTGTGGTCCAGACACCAGTCCACATTTCAGCATCTAAAACCTTTGTGTTAATTGAGTGGTCAAACACCTCACCACATTTCAGCATCTAAATCCTATTTGCTAATCGTGTGGTGCTGCCTGCACTGCACATTTTAACACCAATATCCTTTGTGCTAATTGTGTGGCCAGTCTGGAGTCCACATTTCAGCATCTAAATTATTTGTCCTAATTATGTGGTCCAGACAACAATCCATATTTCATGATCTAAATCCTTTGTGCTAATTATGTGGTTCAGGCAGCAGTTCACATTTCAGCATCTAAATTTTTTGTGGTAATTGTGTGTCTAGACACCAGTCCACATTTCAGCATCTAAATACTTTGTGCTAATTGTTTGGTCCAGACAACAGTCCACATTTCATAATCTAAATCCTTTGTGCTAATTATGTTGCCAAACACCAGTCAGTCCACATATCAGCATCTAAATCCTCTGTCCTAATTGTGTGGTCCAGACAACAGTCCACATTTTAACATCTAAATCCCTTGTGCTAATTCTGTGGACAAACACCAGTCCACATTTCTGCATCTAAATTGTTTGTGCTAATTGTGTAGTCCAGCTTTCAATCCACATTTCAGCATCGAAATCCTTTGTGCTAAATGTGTGGTCCAGACACCAGTCCAAATTTCAGCATCTAAATTCTTTGTGCCGACTGTGTGGTCCTGCAAGCAGTCCACATTTCAGCATCTAAATCCTTTGTGCTAATTGCGTGGCCAAACACCAGTCCACATTTCAGCATCTAAATAAATTGTTTCTGCTAATTGTGTGGTCCAGCCTGCAATCCACATTTCAGCTTCTAAATCCTTTTTGCTAATTGTGTGGTCCAGCCTGCAGTCCACATTTCCACATCTAAATCCTTTATGCTATTTGTTTGGTCCTGCCAGTGGTCCACATTTCAGCATCTAAATTCTGTGTGCTAATTGTGTGGTCCAGACACCTTTCCATAATTCATCATCTAAATTATTTGTGCTAATTTTGTGATCCAGATATCAGTCCACATTTCAGCATCTAAATTCTTTGTCCTAATTATGTGGTCCAGACAACAATCCATATTTCAGCATCTAAATCCTTTGTGCTAATTATGTGGTTCAGGCAGCATTTCACATTTCAGCATCTAAATTCTTTGTGGTAAATGTGTGTCCAGACGCCAGTCCACATTTCAGCATCTAAATACTTTGTGCTAATTGTTTGGTCCAGACAACAGTCCACATTTCATAATCTAAATCCTTTGTGCTAATTATGTTGCCAAACACCAGTCAGTCCACATATCAGCATCTAAATCCTCTGTGCTAATTGTGTGGTCCAGACAACAGTCCACATTTCAACATCTAAATCCCTTGTGCTAATTCTGTGGCCAAACACCAGTCCACATTTCTGCATCTAAATTGTTTGTGCTAATTGTGTAGTCCAGCCTGCAATCCACATTTCAGCATCTAAATCCTTTGTGCTAATTGTGTGGTCCAGACACCAGTCCAAATTTCAGCATCTAAATTCTTTGTGCCGACTGTGTGGTCTTGCAAGCAGTCCACATTTCAGCATCTATATCCTTTGTGCTAATTGCGTGGCCAAACACCAGTCCACATTTCAGCATCTAAATTGTTTCTGCTAATTGTGTGGTCCAGCCTACAATCCACATTTCAGCTTCTAAATCCTTTTTGCTAATTGTGTGGTCCAGCCTGCAGCCCACATTTCAACATCTAAATCCTTTATGCTAGTTGTTTGGTCCTGCCAGTGGTCCACATTTCAGCATCTAAATTCTGTGTGCTAATTGTGTGGTCCAGACACCATTCCATAATTCATCATCTAAATTTTTTGTGCTAATTTTGTGATCCAGACATCAGTCCACATTTCAGCATCTAAATCCTTTGTGCTATTTCTGTGGTCCAGGCAACAGTCCACATTTCAACATCTAAATCCTTTGTGCTAATTGTGTGGTCCAGCCAGTAGTCCACATTTCAGCATCTAAATACTTTATGCTAATTTTGTGGTCCAGACACCAGTCAACATTTTAGCATCTAAATCCTTTGTGCTAATTGTGTGGCCAAACGCACGACCACGTTTCTGCACCAATATCCTTTCTGCTAATTGTGTGGTCCAGACACCAGTCCACATTTCATAATCTAAATCCTTTGTGCTAATTATGTGGTCTAGCCTGCAGTACATATTTCAGCATCTAAATCCTATGTGCTAATTGTGTGGTCCAGCCAGCTGTAAACATTTCTGCATCTAAATCCTTTGTGCTAAATGTGTGGTCCAGACAACAATTCACATTTCCACAGCTAATCCCTTGTGCTAAATGTGTGGTCCAGCCTGCAATCCACTTTTCAGCATCTAAATCCTTTGTGCTAATTGTGTGGCCAAACACCAGTCCACATTTCCGCATCTAAATTGTTTGTGCTAATTGTGTAGTCCAGCTTGCAATCCACATTTCAGCATCTATTCCTTTGTGATAATAGTGTGGTCCAGTCACCAGTCCTAATTTCAGCATCTAAATTGTTTGTGCCGACTGTGTGGTCTTGCAAGCTGTCCACATTTCAGCATCTAAATCCTTTGTGATAATTGCGTGGCCAAACACCAGTCCACATTTCAGCATCTAAATTGCTTCTGCTAATTGTGTGGTCCAGCCTGCAATCCACATTTCAGCTTCTAAATCCTTTGTGCTAATTGTGTGGTCCAGCCTACAGTCCACATTTCAGCATCGAAATCCTTTGTGCTAATTGTGTGGTCCAGCCAGTAGTCCAGATTTCAGCATCTAAATCCTTTATGCTAATTTTGTGGTCCAGACACCAGACCACATTTCAGCATCTAAATCCTATTTTTTAATTGTGTGGTCCAGCCTGCAGTCCACATTTTATCACCAATATCCTTTGTGCTAATTGTGTGGCCCAGTTTGGAGTCCACATTTTAACATCTAAATCCTTTGTCCTAATTATGTGGTCCAGACACCAGTCCATATTTCACCATGTAAATCCTTTGTGCTAAATGTGTGGTCCAGCCAGCAGTCCACATTTCAGCATCTAAATTGTTTGTGCTAATTGTGTAGTCCAGCCTGCAATCCACATTTCAGCATCTAAATCCTTTGTGCTAACTGTGTGGTTCAGACAACAATTCAGATTTCAACATCTAAATCCCTTGTGCTAATTGTGTGGTCCAGGCAGCAGTCCACAATTCAGCATCTAAATCCTGTGTGCTAATTGTGTGGTCCAGCCCACAGTCCACATTTCAGCACATAAATCCTTTGTGCTAATTGTGTGGTGCAGCACACAGTCCACATTTCAGCATCTAAATACTTTTTGTGAATTGTGTGGTCCAGACACCTGTCCACATTTCAGCATCTAAATCTTTTGTGCTTTTTGCATAGTCCAGTCAGCAGTCCACATTTCAGCATCTAAATCCGTTCTGTTCATTGTGTAGTTCAGACACCAGTGCACATTTCAGCATCTAAGTCTTTTGGGCTAATTATGTGGTCTACCCAGCACGCTACATTTTAGCACCTAAATCCTTTGTGCTAATTGTGTGATCTAGGAAGCAGTCCACATTTCAGCATCAAAATCCTTTGTGCTAATTATGTATTCCAGCCTGCAGTCCATATTTTAGGTTCTAAATCCTATGTGCTAATTGTGTGGTTCAGACAACAGTCCACATTTCAGAATCTAAATCCTTTGTGCTAATTGTGTGGTCCTGACACCAGTTTACATTTGAGGATCTAAATCCCTTGTGCTAATAGTGTGGTCTAGCCAGCAGTCCACATTTCAGCACCTAAATCCTTTCTGTTCATTGTGTAGTTCAGACACCAGTGCACATTTCAGCATCTAAGTCTTTTGGGCTAATTGTGTGGTCTACCCAGCACGCTACATTTTAGCACCTAAATCCTTTGTGCTAATTGTGTGATCTAGGAAGCAGTCCACATTTCAGCATCAAAATCCTTTGTGCTGATTATGTAATCCAGCCTGCAGTCCATATTTCAGCTTCTAAATTCTATGTGCTAATTGTGTGGTTCAGACAACAGTCCACATTTCAGAATCTAAATCCTTTGTGGTAATTGTGTGGTCCTGACACCAGTTTACATTTGAGGATCTAAATCCCTTGTGCTAATTGTGTGGTCTAGCCAGCAGTCCACATTTCAGCACCTAAATCCTTTATGCTAATTGTGTGGTCCAGAAAGCTGTCCACATTTCAGCATCTAAATCCTTTCTGTTCATTGTGTTGTTCAGACACCAGTCCACAATTCAGCAACAAAATCCTTTGTGCTAATTATGTCGTCCAGCCTGCAGTCTATATTTCAGCATCTAAATCCTATGTGCTAATTGTGTGGTCCAGCTGTACACATTTCAGCATCTAAATTCTTTGTGCTAACTATGTGGTCCAGACAACAATTCACATTTCAACATCTAAATCCCTTGTGCTAATTGTGTGGTCCGGACAGCAGTCCACAAATCAGCATCTAAATTTTTTGTGCTAATTGTGTGGTCCAGCCTGCAATCCACATTTCAGCTTCTAAATCCTTTGTGCTAATTGTGTGGCCCAGCCTGCAGTCCACATTTCAGCATCTAAATCCTTTGTGCTAATGGTGTGGTCCAGCCAGTAGTCCAAATTTCAGCATCTAAATCCTTTATGCTAATTTTGTGGTCCAGACACCAGTCCACATTTCAGCATCTAAAACCTTTGTGTTAATTGAGTGGCCAAACACCTCACCACATTTCAGCATCTAAATTCTATTTGCTAATTCTGTGGTGCTGCCTGCACTGCACATTTTAACACCAATATCCTTTGTGCTAATTGTGTGGCCAGTCTGGAGTCCACATTTCAGCATCTAAATTATTTGTCCTAATTATGTGGTCCAGACAAAAATCCATATTTCATGATCTAAATCCTTTGTGCTAATTATGTGGTTCAGGCAGCAGTTCACATTTCAGCATCTAAATTCTTTGTGGTAATTGTGTGTCCAGACACCAGTCCACATTTCAGCATCTAAATACTTTGTGCTAATTGCTTGGTCCAGACAACAGTCCACATTTCATAATCTAAATCCTTTGTGCTAATTATGTTGCCAAACACCAGTCAGTCCACATATCAGCATCTAAATCCTCTGTGCTAATTGTGTGGTCCAGACAACAGTCCACATTTTAACATCTAAATCCCTTGTGCTAATTCTGTGGACAAACACCAGTCTACATTTCTGCATCTAAATTGTTTGTGCTAATTGTGTAGTCCAGCCTTCAATCCACATTTCAGCATCGAAATCCTTTGTGCTAATTGTGTGGTCCAGACACCAGTCCAAATTTCAGCATCTAAATTCTTTGTGCCGACTGTGTGGTCCTGCAAGCAGTCCACATTTCAGCATCTAAATCCTTTGTGCTAATTGCGTGGCCAAACACCAGTCCACATTTCAGCATCTAAATTGTTTCTGCTAATTGTGTGGTCCAGCCTGCAATCCACATTTCAGCTTCTAAATCCTTTTTGCTAATTGTGTGGTCCAGCCTGCAGTCCTCTTTTCCACATCTAAATCCTTTATGCTAGTTGTTTGGTCCTGCCAGTGGTCCACATTTCAGCATCTAAATTCTGTGTGCTAATTGTGTGGTCCAGACACCTTTCCATAATTCATCATCTAAATTATTTGTGCTAATTTTGTGATCCAGACATCAGTCCTCATTTCAGCATTTAAATTCTTTGTCCTAATTATGTGGTCCAGACAACAATCCATATTTCAGCATCTAAATCCTTTGTGCTAATTATGTGGTTCAGGCAGCATTTCACATTTCAGCATCTAAATTCTTTGTGGTAATTGTGTGTCCAGACGCCAGTCCACATTTCAGCATCTAAATACTTTGTGCTAATTGTTTGGTCCAGACAACAGTCCACATTTCATAATCTAAATCCTTTGTGCTAATTATGTTGCCAAACACCAGTCAGTCCACATATCAGCATCTAAATCCTCTGTGCTAATTGTGTGGTCCAGACAACAGTCCACATTTCAACATCTAAATCCCTTGTGCTAATTCTGTGGCCAAACACCAGTCCACATTTCTGCATCTAAATTGTTTGTGCTAATTGTGTAGTCCAGCCTGCAATCCACATTTCAGCATCTAAATCCTTTGTGCTAATTGTGTGGTCCAGACACCAGTCCAAATTTCAGCATCTAAATTCTTTGTGCCGACTGTGTGGTCTTGCAAGCAGTCCACATTTCAGCATCTATATCCTTTGTGCTAATTGCGTGGCCAAACACCAGTCCACATTTCAGCATCTAAATTGTTTCTGCTAATTGTGTGGTCCAGCCTGCAATCCACATTTCAGCTTCTAAATCCTTTTTGCTAATTGTGTGGTCCAGCCTGCAGTCCTCTTTTCCACATCTAAATCCTTTATGCTAGTTGTTTGGTCCTGCCAGTGGTCCACATTTCAGCATCTAAATTCTGTGTGCTAATTGTGTGGTCCAGACACCTTTCCATAATTCATCATCTAAATTATTTGTGCTAATTTTGTGATCCAGACATCAGTCCTCATTTCAGCATTTAAATTCTTTGTCCTAATTATGTGGTCCAGACAACAATCCATATTTCAGCATCTAAATCCTTTGTGCTAATTATGTGGTTCAGGCAGCATTTCACATTTCAGCATCTAAATTCTTTGTGGTAATTGTGTGTCCAGACGCCAGTCCACATTTCAGCATCTAAATACTTTGTGCTAATTGTTTGGTCCAGACAACAGTCCACATTTCATAATCTAAATCCTTTGTGCTAATTATGTTGCCAAACACCAGTCAGTCCACATATCAGCATCTAAATCCTCTGTGCTAATTGTGTGGTCCAGACAACAGTCCACATTTCAACATCTAAATCCCTTGTGCTAATTCTGTGGCCAAACACCAGTCCACATTTCTGCATCTAAATTGTTTGTGCTAATTGTGTAGTCCAGCCTGCAATCCACATTTCAGCATCTAAATCCTTTGTGCTAATTGTGTGGTCCAGACACCAGTCCAAATTTCAGCATCTAAATTCTTTGTGCCGACTGTGTGGTCTTGCAAGCAGTCCACATTTCAGCATCTATATCCTTTGTGCTAATTGCGTGGCCAAACACCAGTCCACATTTCAGCATCTAAATTGTTTCTGCTAATTGTGTGGTCCAGCCTGCAATCCACATTTCAGCTTCTAAATCCTTTTTGCTAATTGTGTGGTCCAGCCTGCAGCCCACATTTCAACATCTAAATCCTTTATGCTAGTTGTTTGGTCCTGCCAGTGGTCCACATTTCAGCATCTAAATTCTGTGTGCTAATTGTGTGGTCCAGACACCATTCCATAATTCATCATCTAAATTTTTTGTGCTAATTTTGTGATCCAGACATCAGTCCACATTTCAGCATCTAAATCCTTTGTGCTATTTCTGTGGTCCAGGCAACAGTCCACATTTCAACATCTAAATCCTTTGTGCTAATTGTGTGGTCCAGCCAGTAGTCCACATTTCAGCATCTAAATACTTTATGCTAATTTTGTGGTCCAGACACCAGTCAACATTTTAGCATCTAAATCCTTTGTGCTAATTGTGTGGCCAAACGCACGACCACGTTTCAGCACCAATATCCTTTCTGCTAATTGTGTGGTCCAGACACCAGTCCACATTTCATAATCTAAATCCTTTGTGCTAATTATATGGTCAAGCCAGAAATCCACATTTCAGCACCTAAATTCTGTGTGCTAATTGTGTGGTCCAGACACCTGTCCACATTTCAGCATTTAAATTGTTTGTGCTAATTGTGTAGTCCAGCCTGCAATCCACATTTCAGCATCTAAATCCTTTGTGCTAATTGTGTGGTCCAGACACCAGTCCAAATTTCAGCATCTAAATTCTTTGTGCCGACTGTGTGGTCTTGCAAGCAGTCCACATTTCAGCATCTAAATCCTTTGTGCTAATTGCGTGGCCAAACACCAGTCCACATTTCAGCATCTAAATTGTTTCTGCTAATTGTGTGGTCCAGCCTGCAATCCACATTTCAGCTTCTAAATCCTTTTTCCTAATTGTTTGGTCCAGCCTGCAGTCCACATTTCAGCATCTAAATCCTTTATGCTAGTTGTTTGGTCCTGCCAGTGGTCCACATTTCAGCATCTAAATTCTGTGTGCTAATTGTGTGGTCCAGACACCATTCCATAATTCATCATCTAAATTTTTTGTGCTAATTTTGTGATCCAGACATCAGTCCACATTTCAGCATCTAAATCCTTTGTGCTATTTCTGTGGTCCAGGCAACAGTCCACATTTCAACATCTAAATCCTTTGTGCTAATTGTGTGGTCCAGCCAGTAGTCCACATTTCAGCATCTAAATACTTTATGCTAATTTTGTGGTCCAGACACCAGTCAACATTTTAGCATCTAAATCCTTTGTGCTAATTGTGTGGCCAAACGCACGACCACGTTTCAGCACCAATATCCTTTCTGCTAATTGTGTGGTCCAGACACCAGTCCACATTTCATAATCTAAATCCTTTGTGCTAATTATATGGTCAAGCCAGAAATCCACATTTCAGCACCTAAATTCTGTGTGCTAATTGTGTGGTCCAGACACCTGTCCACATTTCAGCATTTAAATTGTTTGTGCTAATTGTGTAGTCCAGCCTGCAATCCACATTTCAGCATCTAAATCCTTTGTGCTAATTGTGTGGTCCAGACACCAGTCCAAATTTCAGCATCTAAATTCTTTGTGCCGACTGTGTGGTCTTGCAAGCAGTCCACATTTCAGCATCTAAATCCTTTGTGCTAATTGCGTGGCCAAACACCAGTCCACATTTCAGCATCTAAATTGTTTCTGCTAATTGTGTGGTCCAGCCTGCAATCCACATTTCAGCTTCTAAATCCTTTTTCCTAATTGTTTGGTCCAGCCTGCAGTCCACATTTCAGCATCTAAATCCTTTATGCTAGTTGTTTGGTCCTGCCAGTGGTCCACATTTCAGCATCTAAATTCTGTGTGCTAATTGTGTGGTCCAGACACCATTCCATAATTCATCATCTAAATTATTTGTGCTAATTTTGTGATCCAGACATCAGTCCACATTTCAGCATCTAAATCCTTTATGCTATTTCTGTGGTCCAGGCAACAGTCCACATTTCAACATCTAAATCCTTTGTGCTAATTGTGTGGTCCAGCCAGTAGTCCACATTTCAGCATCTAAATCCTTTATGCAAATTTTGTGGCCCAGACACCAGTCAACATTTTAGCATCTAAATCCTTTGTGCTAATTGTGTGGCCAAACGCACGACCACATTTCAGCACCAATATCCTTTGTGCTAATTGTGTGGTCCAGACACCAGTCCACATTTCATAATCTAAATCCTTTGTGCTAATTATATGGTCCAGCCAGAAATCCACATTTCAGCACCTAAATTCTGTGTGCTAATTGTGTGGTCCAGACACCTGTCCACATTTCAGCATTTAAATCCCTTGTGCTAATTGTGTGGTCCGGCCAGTAGTCCACATTTCAGCATCTAAATCCCTTGTGCTAAATGTGTGGTGCAGCCAGCAGTCCACATTTCAGCATCTAAATCTTTTGTGCTAATTGTGTGGTCCAGCCAGCAGTCCACATTTCAGCATCTAAATCTTTTGTGCTAATTGTGTGGTCCAGCCTGCAGTCCACATTTCAGCATCTAAATCCTTTGTGCTAATTGTGTGGTCCAGACATCTGTCCACATTTCAGAATCTAAATCCTTTGTGCTAATTATGTGGTCCAGCCAGAAATCCACATTTCAGCACCTAAATTCTGTGTGCTAATTGTGTGGTCTAGACACCAGTCCACATTTCAGCATCCTAATACTTTGTGCTAATTGTGTGGTCCAGCCAGTAGTCCACATTTCAGCATCTAAATCCTTTACGACAATTTTGTGGTCCAGACATTAGTCCACATTTCAGCATCTAAATCGTTTGTGCTGTTTGCATGGTCCAGCCAGCAGTCTACATTTCAGCATCTAAATCCTTTCTGCTCATTGTGTGGTCCAGACAACAGTCCACATTTCATCTTCTAAATCCTTTGTGCAGCCATCAGTCCACATTTCAGCATCTAAATCCTTTGTGCTAATTGTGTGGTCCAGCCTGCAGTCCACATTTCAGCATCTAAATCTTTTGTGCTAATTGTGTGGTCCAGACATCAGTCCACATTTCAGAATCTAAATCCTTTGTGCTAATTATGTGGTCCAGCCAGAAATCCACATTTCAGCACCTAAATTCTGTGTGCTAATTGTGTGGTCTAGACACTAGTCCAACTTTCAGCATCCTAATCCTTTGTGCTAATTGTGTGGTCCAGCCAGTAGTCCACATTTCAGCATCTAATTCCTTTACGACAATTTTGTGGTCCAAACACCAGTCCACATTTAAGCATCTAAATCCTTCGTGCTATTTGTATGGTCCAGCCAGCAGTATACATTTCAGCATCTAAATCCTATGTGCTCATTGTGTGGTCCAGACAACAGTCTACCTTTCACCTTCTAAATCCTTTGTGCTAAATGTGTGGTGCAACCAGCAGTCCACATTTCAGCATCTAAATCCTTTCTGCTAATTGTGTGGTCCAGCCTACAGTCCACATTTCAGCATCGAAATCCTTTGTGCTAATTATGTGGTCCAGACACCAGTCCACATTTCAGCATCTAAATCCTTTGTGCTAATTGTGTGGTCCAGACACCAGTCCACATTTCAGCATCGAAATCCTTTGTACTAATTGTGTGGTGTAAGGTTGCATCCGTTCAGGTCGTGTAAGGGAGTTATGTGTCCCCAAGGTGCCCAGCTTTGGTGATGTAGGACTCAGAAAGCAGACTCCAGCGCAAGTTCAGGCACAAATCCCAAGGGGCAGTGTGGCTACTACAGAAAACCGTACATGTCCTGGGTGAAGGCAGTCAGCCAGCATGGTTCATCTGGCAGCATGGAGGACTTGATTAAGCATCTTGTGCAGGCAAATATGCTTCAGCAGCAGGCTTAACAATAGACGATTAAGTTGTTAATAGAACAATTCCAGCTTTAACAGCAACAGATGCAGCAACAGCAGCGACAGCAGCAGGAACAGATGACACTCCTGGCAGAGGCCATCCATGTCAAAGAAGCTGCACCACCTCCAGGTCAAAGTGAGGAGACCAAGGTGAGGAAAACCGTGAGAGGGGCATTGCAAAAGATGACTCCGGGGGATGACATCGAGGCGTTCCTGGCTGTGTTTGAGAGTGTGGCGAACCGTGAGAGACTACCACTGGAGCAGTGGGTGGAGGTTCTAGCTCCATAGCTGACCGGGTAACCACAGAAGGCATATTTTGATATGGCCCTGCAAGACTCTAAAGAGTATAGCAAGCTTAAGGCTGATATCTTGGCGTGGCTTGTAACCATGGCAGTCAGGGCACAACGGGTCCACCTCTGGGACTTCCACAGAGACAAACCTCCCCGGTCGCAAATGTTTGACCTTCTGCACCTGATCCAGAAGTGACTGCAGCCAGAGACTTGTTCCCCAGCCCAGATGTTCGAGAGAGTGGTCATGGATCGGTGTATCCACTCTCTGCCAAAGCCGATTCAGTCTTGAGTTGCCCAGGGAGATCCCCAAACTGCTGATGACCTGATGGGCCTAGTAGAGAGGTACCGGGCGATAGATTGTTTCCTGAGTGGTCAAGCGGGGGTTAGGTCACCTTTCTGGGATTCCCAAAGGGGGATTGCTCCAAAAAGAAGGAGGCTAAACTCTCACTTGGTGGGCATCCAAAGTCCCAGGAGGCCGCTGAATCACAGCTTGGGAATCAGCAACAATCCATCCTCTGCTGGAGGTGTCATGCCCCTGGCCATATAGCCGCCCGGTGTCCCATGAACTCTGAACTGATGGACTGCAATGTAGGCCGGCGTTGCTCCTATTTCGCCTACCTCTCCTTCAGCGTGGTTCCTCAACATGGTGAGGGCCCTCAGGGGTGCTCATTGTCCGTAAACGGGGTGCAAGTGTCTGGACTGTTGGACTCAAGAAGTTTGGTAACCCTGATAAGCGCCAAACTCCCTCATTGGCTGGTTCCTGGGTGGGGTGGTGGGTGTCCGGTGTATCCATGGGGACACTAAAAACTATTCTGTGGCCCAGATAAATGTAAACATGGACTGTGGCACCACGTCTCATGAAGTGGGGGTCGTCAAAGACTTATTACACCCCCATAATAATTGGACGGGACTTTGTGTTGTTTTGGGACATGTGTAGGATATGTTGCTTGTCATCCAAGCAACATGCCTGGTTGCTTGGATGACAGCCAGATCGCCCCTAAAGAAACCTCGCCGCAGTCCGTAGTTAATGAGTTTCCCATGTGTGTGCTTGTTGGTGATGAGGATGAGGTAGCATCCCCTGAGACCAACATCCCTAAGCTGGCGGTGTCCAAGGGAAACTTTGGAACTGCCCAACTTAACACTTAAAGGGGCATTCGAAAATGTTACAGTGTTAAACGGGGTGCCTCAAGAGCCAGGGGCCGACAGTCGGTTCCCTCATTTTGCTGTGAATGGGGATTTGCTGTATAAAGTATCACAGTCAAGAGGTGAAGTAATAGAGCAGTTGCTGGTGCCAGGACCCTATAGGCGCAGAGTGTTAGACATGGCTCATTCCCATGTGTTGGGTCGTCACCTGGGGGCATATAAGACACAAGAACGGATCCTCCAGAGATTCTACTAGCCAGGGTGCTACAGAGAAATATTGAGGTATTGTCGTTCCTGTCCCACTTGCCAGCTAACCTCCCCGGTGGCCCACTTCCGCAGTCCCCTAGTACCGCTACCTGTCATCGAAGTCCCCTTTGAGCACATAGCGATGGATTTAGTGGGGCCCCTGGTAAAGTCTGCCCGAGGGCATCAGTATATCCTGGTGGTATTGGATTATGCTACACGATATCCGGAGGCCATACCACTATGAAACTCCTCCGCCAGGTGTATAGCTCGGGAGCTGGTCCATATACAGTACAGACCAAAAGTTTGGACACACCTTCTCATTTAAAGATTTTTCTGTATTTTCATGACTTTGAAAATTGTACATTCACACTGAAGGCATCAAAACTATGAATTAACACATGTGGAATTCTATACTTAACAAAAAAGTGTGAAACAGCTGAAAATATGTCTTATATTCTAGGTTCTTCAAAGTAGCCACCTTTTGCTTTGATGACTGCTTTGCACACTTTTGGCATTCTCTTGATGAGCCTCAAGAGGTAGTCACCGGAAATGGTTTTCACTTCACAGGTGTGCCCTGTCAGGTTTAAAAAGTGGGATTTCTTGCCTTATAAATAGGGTTGGGACCATCAGTTGTGTTGTGCAGAAGTCAGGTGGATACACAGATGGTAGTCCTACAGAATAGACTGTTAGAATTTGTATTACGGCAAGAAAAAAGCAGCTAAGTAAAGAAAAACGAGTGGCCATCATTACTTTAAGAAATGAAGGTCAGTCAGTCCGAAAAATTGGGCAAACTTTGAAAGTGTCCCCAAGTGCAGTTGCAAAAACCATCAAGCGCTACAAAGAAACTGACTTACATGAGGACCGCTCCAGGAAAGGAAGACCAAGAGTCACCCCTGCTTCTAAGGATAAGTTTATCCGAGTCACTAGCCTCAGAAATCGCAGGTTAACAGCAGCTCAGATTAGAGACCAGGTCAATGCCACACAGAGGTCTAGCAGCAGACACATCTCTACAACAACTGTTAAGAGGAGACTTTGTGCAGCAGGCCTTCATGGTAAAATAGCTGCTAGAAAACCACTGCTAAGGACAGGCAACAAGCAGAAGAGACTTGTTTGGGCTAAAGAACACAAGGAATGGACATTAGACCAGTGGAAATCTGTGCTTTGGTCTGATAAGTCCAAATTTGAGATCTTTGGTTCCAACCAGCGTGTCTTTGTGAGACGCAGAAAAGGTGAACGGATGGACTCTACATGTCTGGTTCCCACCATGAAGCATGGAGGAGGAGGTGTGATGGTGTGGGGGTGCTTTGCTGGTGACACTGTTGGGGATTTATTCAAAATTGAAGGCATACTGAACCAGCATGGCTACCACAGCATGTTGCAGCGGCATGCTATTCCATCCGGTTTGCGTTTAGTTGGACCATAATTTATTTTTCAACAGGACAATGACCCCAAACACGCCTCCAGGCTGTGTAAGGGCTATTTGACCAAGAAGGAGAGTGATGGGGTGCTACGCCAGATGACCTGGCCTCCACAGTCACCAGACCTGAACCCAATCGAGATGGTTTGGGGTGAGCTGGACCGCAGAGTGAAGGCAAAAGGGCTAACAAGTGCTAAGCATCTCTGGGAACTCCTTCAAGATTGTTGGAAGACCATTTCCGGTGACTACCTCTTGAAGCTCATCAAGAGAATGCCAAGAGTGTGCAAAGCAGTCATCAAAGCAAAAGGTGGCTACTTTGAAGAACCTAGAATATAAGATATATTTTCAGTTGTTTCATGCGTTTTTGTTAAGTATATATTCCACATGTGTTAATTCATAGTTTTGATGCCTTCAGTGTGAATGTACAATTTCCATAGTCATGAAAATACAGAAAAATCTTTAAATGAGAAGGTGTGTCCAAACTTTTGGTCTGTACTGTATTTTCTAGAGAGGGGTTGCCTAAGGAAATTCTAACCGACCAATGAACTCCATTTATGTTGAAAATCATGAGGGAATTGTGGAAAACACTGCAGATTGCACAACTGAGAACCTCAGTGTACCATCCCCAGACGGACAGACTTGTAGAGTGGTTTAACAAAACCTTGAAGGCAATGTTGTGAAAAGCTGTGGCGAAGGATGGCCGAGACTGGGACTGTCTGCTTCCCTATCTGTTGTTCTCCCTCAGGGAAGTCCCCCAAGCTTCCACAGGCTTCTCCCCATTTGAGCTACTCTATGTCCGACACCCTCGAGGACTACTGGAAGTGGCAAAAGAGTCTTGGGAAGCTGAGACCACTTCCTATAGGAGCGTGGTGGAGCACATTGCCCAGATGCAAGAGAGTATTGCCAATGTGATGCCCATTGTGAAGGAGCACCTCCTCAAGGCACAAGAGGCACAGTCCAGGGTGTATAATAGGTCAGCCAAGTTGAGACAGTTCAACCCAGGAGATCAAGTACTTGTGCTAGTGCTCACAGTGGAGAGCAAGTTAATGGCCAAGTGGCAGGGTCCCTATGAGGTGGTAGAGAGAGTTGGGGAAGTCAACGATAAAATCCACCAACCGGGAAAGCCCTACTGAATGTACCATGTTAAACTGCTTAAATCGTGACAGGACAGGGAACCCATAGAAGCTACTTGTCTGGTGGCCAAGTCTGAAGTCAACGTGGAAGATGTTAAGGTGGCAGACACCTTGCCCTGCTCACAGAGACAGCAATGTCAGGAGCTGTTGCAGCAAAATAAAGACCTGTTTACTGAGTTGCCAGGACTCAATCAGGTCATAGAGCATGAAATACTCACAGAGCCTCATGTTCGTGTCAACCTAAAACCATATCAAATCCCAGAGGCCCACAGAGAGGTGGTCTCTAAAGAGGTTAAGGGGATGCTTAACCTGGGAGTCATTGAGGAGTCCAAGAGTGGCTAGTCCAGTCCTATAATCTTAGTGCCAAAACCAGATGGGAAATGGTGGTTTTGCAATGACTATAGGTAGCTGAATGAGGTCTCGAAGATTGACGCCTACCCAATGCCTAGGGTAGATGAGCTTATTAAAAAGCTAGGACCCACTTGGTACATCACCTCCCTGGACCTCACCAAAGCATCTTGGTAAATTCCCCTGTCCAAAGAGGCCAAGGAGAAGACGGCCTTCTCAATACCAGACTGATGGGGGTTACATTCCAGAGAGCCATGGATCGGATCTTAGCACACCACAATAAGTATGCAGCGGCCTACCTAGATGAGATAGTTATATTCAGCCAGGACTGGGAAAGTCATCTTGGCAAAGTTCAAGCCATACTTGACGCCCTAAGGAAGGCAGGTTTTACCATCAACCCAAAGAAATATGCCATGGTGATGAAGAAAGCCAAGTATCTGGGCAATGTGGCTGGTAGAGGGGAAATAAAACCACAAATAAATAAGGTCGAGGCTATCCTGAACTGGCTACAGCCCCTCTTGAAGAAGCAGGTCAGGGCATTTCTGGGCATCATGGGCTACTATCGAAGATTTGTCCTTAACTTTGCCCTGATAGCAGCCCCGCTGATGGATCTTCTCAAAGGGACAAAGTCAGCTATGGCCAAGTGGTCCCCGGAAGCTGAAGCAGCCTTTCAGGAATTAAAACTGGCCCTCTGTACGCAGCTAGTCTTGGTGGCACCCAACTTCTCCAAAGAGTTTGTGGTCCAGACGGATGCATCGGATGTCGAGCTGGGAGCAGTCTTGTCCCAGGAGATTAACGGAGAGGAACACTATAATGTACCTCAGTCAGAAACTGTCCACGTGTGAGAAGAACTACTTCATAGTGGAAAAAAAATGTTTAGGCATCAAGTGGGCGTTTGACTCTCTGAGGTATTAACTGTTAGGTAGAAGATTCACGTTAGTGTCGGACCATGACACACTGAGGTGGATGCGAGAAAAAAAGTGGAACAATGCCCGAGTAACTAGGTGGTTCCTAGCCCTACAAGATTTTAGTTTCCAACTAGAGCATAGGCCTGGGAAACAACATGGGAATGCTGATGCCCTATCAAACGTCTATTGTATGGTGACAGAAGGTGCCAAATTCCCCGGCTTTGGGCAAAGGGGTGTATGTAAGGTTGCAGCCGGACAAGTCGTGGATGGAAGGTATGTGTCCCCAAGGTGCCAAGCTTTGGTGATGTAGGACTCAGAAAGCAGGCTGCAGCACATATAGTGCTGAGAGGCATTTAATTGTCCCAGATTATAGGGCCAGGTTTTATGAGCAGCTGAAAGAGCTGGGGGGGAACAGCTGCTTACTTACCTCCAGTCCAGGTCTTGGAAGGCATGATTTATGACAGCGGTGCCTGTCTCAGTCTGTCTGTGTATTGTGCAAGGTGAGCAGGCTTGCTTGTTCTGCTCAGAACATGCTGAAGGCAGAGAAAGCACTTTATTTAAATGGCTGAGGCCATGCCGTATGGACTTGTTATTTTGGGTTTTGTTCTGTTACACCTTTTTGTGCCTGAAAGAGGCAGTTAGTATTTGTTACCCTGACCGGTTTATGGAAATGGAATAAACCACCTGTTTGTTAGCACCAATGAACTGCATCCCTGTGTGAACCTGCGCCTACCACACAGAGTGGTCAAACACCTGTCCACATTTCAGAATCTAAATCATTTGTGCTAATTGTGTGGTCCAGCCTGCAGTCCAAATTTCAGCATCTACATCATTTTTGCTAATTGTGTGGTCAGACACCAGTCCACATTTCAGCATCTAAATAATTTGTGCTAATTATGTGGCCAAACAACCGTCCACATTTCAGCATCTAAATCCTATGTCTAATTGTGTGGTCCAGCCTGCAGTCCACATTTCAGCATCTACATCCTTTTTGCTAATTGTGTGGTCCAGCCTGCAATCCACATTTCAGCATCTACATCCATTTTGCTAATTGTGTGGTCCAGACACCAGTACACATTTCAGCATCTTAATCATTTGTGCTAATTATGTGGCCAAACAACCGTCCACATATCAGCATCTAAATCCTTTGTCTAATTGGGTGGTCCAGCCAGCAGTCTACATTTCAGCATCTAAATCATTTGTGCTAATTGTATGGTCCAGCCAACAGTCCATATTTCCACATCTAAATCCTTTGTGCTAAATGTGTGGTCAAACAACCGTCCACATTTCAGCATCTAAATCCTTTGTGCTAATTGTGTGGTGCAGCCTGCAGTCCACATTTCAGCATCTAAATCATTTGTGCTAATTGTGTGGTCCAGACAACAGTCCACCTTTCAGCATCTAAATTCTTTGAGCTAATTGTGTGGTCCAGCCAGCAGTCCACATTTCAGCATCTTTATCATTTTTTCTAATTCTGTGGTCTACCCTCACTATCTCAGCAAATAAATATTGATTGTTAATTTAGTGACAGGTGACTGACAGGTCTGGGATTTGGGTTGTGAATCAGCTCATTAAAAGAGGGGAAACATGAGCTGGAAAAAAGCGAGGTCGTGGTGGAAGGGGGAATAGGCTTGGTGTTCGAGGTGTATGTGGGGTAGGTGGTAATATTACTGAAAGCTCTACTAAACCAACTTCGGCTTGTACTATCCAAAGACAACTGACAACTTCTTTTACTGGACGGGCTACTACACTTACTTTCTTTGGCAGCCACACAGCTGTATGCTTTGTAGATGAGGGCCAGAAAGTGCATATGCCCCAGGGTATGGCAAGCGCTGCATAAAGTGGCCTCTCCTCTAGTGATGAGCAAACGTGCTCGCCACTACTTGATACTCGGCCGAGCATCTCACTGCTCGAGATGCTCGACACTCTGCGAGTACTTCCTGGTTGTTCGGGCGAGAACTCGGTCCCCTCCCTGCATGTTTGGCACTCTTTAGAGAGCCAATGAACATGCAGGGATTGCCTGCCACACACTGTAATGCCATAGCCATGTTGGCTGTGACATTACAGTGATTGGCTGGCCGCACAGCATCATCAGGTCTATATAAGACCTGGAGCCGCCATGCTCATGATAGTCTACCCCGGAATCAAGCAGTGTAGGGAGAGATGTTGCTGAGCTAGGGAGAGATTTGGTTGTTTATTAGTTAGTGAAGTTGACGCGCCCCCTGGGCTGTGGGTGCACGAGTGTGGGTTACCCGGAGCCGGGTCTCTGGGGGCTGTAGTCTCCGTTGCGGTGACCCGGTCCCATGGCTCAGGTTGGTCAAACCAATGGCAGTTTTTTATAGGGGTTTTTATGGTTTTATGTCCGACTACGCTACCCGTGGATTGCGGTCAGTGTGGACCGCCGCTGCAAGGCCGACCGCTGGGGCTGATGGTGTATGCAGCTGAGGTAGTGTGACTCCCCACGGGAAGAGTAAAGCCCCAGGGCAGTGTAGTAGATGGTGAGGGTGATGGTGCGGGCATCCCAGCACAAGTAGTGCTGTATGCGGTGAGGAAGCACAGAGACAAGGTGTTGCAGTTCAAGTTCTTTACTCAGAGTTCTCATCCAGGTCACTTGTGCGCAAGTAGGACCGCCCGAGCCGTGCTGCATCCACCAGGCAGGGGGCTCGGTCAACCCCCAGGTAATTCCAGAGTGTGGCACAGGACTCCCTTCTGTCCTTTCGTCAGCCGTGCCCCACCAGTGACACTACTTCTGTCCAGCTGCCTCGGGCCTTCTCTTGGGAGGCTGGGTGTCCACTTTCCTGACCCTAGGTGGTGTGCCTTTCTAGTAGGTGTAGTGCGGGGTCGCACCAGTAAATGATCATGACCGCCGGTCCTTGGCTGAGGATTAGTCGCCTCTAGAGATGAGCGTTGTTCTACTCGAACTGTTCGCCAATCTCAAATTCGAGCTGTTTTGGGCGGTGTTCGAGCCGTTCGGCGAACACGAACAATTTGAGAAAAATTCGGCTGTTCGAGGTTATGTTCGATAACTGTTCGTGCACCAACATCATAACTGGATTTTTTCTCAGTAATGATGAAAATTAATGTTAATACGCAGTTTGAGTGTACAGCGGGGTGGGGGGAGGGGCAGGGGATGGATCTCTGCAGGAACAATGAAGATCTCCATTTTTTTTTCTCTTTCCCGCATTTACAGTGGGGAGGTGCAATCTGTCAGCCTATCAGCAGTGCACACACGGAGCGAAGTGCTTTTTTTCACACAAGCAAGGGCATGTGTCATTGGCAGTGTATGTCACATGTCCTTGCCCTATAAGACCAAGCCATTTTCCCCGTCGCCACCATTTTCTCACTGCTGCAGCTGCGTGTTAGACGGCACCGCTGTTGCTGTGTGCGCTATACCTTGTTAATTTCAAGCCAATTTTCGCACAAATATACAGATAGCTTGGGAGTAGGGAATAGTTGTGATTGCAGTCCTTTTAAGGACTAGGTTACAGCATTTCCTACGACTTTTATCAGGGAGGTCTGTGCTCTTAAATAGATCGGTTGTGGGAGTAAAGACTAATTGTAATTGCAGTCCTTTTCAGGACTAGGCTACATGAGTTCCTATCAGTTTTTGCCAGGCAGGTCTGTGCCAGTGCTGTGCAAGTTTTTTTCACAGCATTTGGCTGAATCTAGCAAAGCTAATCCTTTTTGGCCTATTGCAGAGTGTGTTAGTCAGTGGAGTAGCCTATCTGTGTTGCAAGATATACCACCTGTGTATAGAATACCAATTTTTTTACTGCACCTAGTGAAGTAAAATCTTTTGGGCATAGCATCATTCTATTAGTCCATCTATACTGACCTCCATCAGGTTGCAAATTAAAACTAATTTTTATCTGCATCTACAGTACCTCTGAAAAAATATTTGGGCTTCTAGCAGTGTGTGGGACTTGTTCTATTAGTCCATCTATACTGACCTCCATCAGGTTGCAAACTGAATATATTTTTTTTCTGCATCTACCTCTGAAAAAATATTGGGCTTCTAGCTGTGTGTGGGCCTTGTTCTATTAATCCATCTATACTGACCTCCATCAGGTTGCAAACTGAATATACTTTTTTCTGCATCTACCTCTGAAAAAATATTTGGCCTTCTAGTAGTGTGTCGGACTTTCTCTATTAGTCCATCTATACTGACCTCCATCAGGTTGCAAATTAAAACTAATTTTTATCTGCATCTACAGTACCTCTGAAAAAATATTTGGGCTTCTAGCAGTGTGTGGGACTTGTTCTATTAGTCCATCTATACTGACCTCCATCAGGTTGCAAACTGAATATAGTTTTTTCTGCATCTACCTCTGAAAAAATATTGGGCTTCTAGCTGTGTGTGGGTCTTGTTCTATTAATCCATCTATACTGACCTACATCAGGTTGCAAACTGAATATATTTTTTTCTGCATCTACCTCTGAAAAAATATTTGGCCTTCTAGTAGTGTGTCGGACTTTCTCTATTAGTCCATCTATACTGACCTCCATCAGGTTGCAAACTGAATATAATTTTTTTCTGCATCTAGCTCTGAAAAAATATTTGGCATTCTAGTAGTGTGTCGGACTTTCTCTATTAGTCCATCTATACTGACCTCTATCAGGTTGCAAATTAAAACTAATTTTTATCTGCATCTACAGTACCTCTGAAAAAATATTTGGGCTTCTAGCAGTGTGTGGGACTTGTTCTATTAGTCCATCTATACTGACCTCCATCAGGTTGCAAACTGAATATATTTTTTTCTGCATCTACCTCTGAAAAAATATTGGGCTTCTAGCTGTGTGTGGGTCTTGTTCTATTAATCCATCTATACTGACCTCCATCAGGTTGCAAACTGAATATAATTTTTTTCTGCATCTAGCTCTGAAAAAATATTCTCCTTCTAGTAGTGTGTCGGACTTTCTCTATTAGTCCATCTATACTGACCTCCATCAGGTTGCAAATTAAAACTAATTTTTATCTGCATCTACAGTACCTCTGAAAAAATATTTGGGCTTCTAGCTGTGTGAGGGACTTGTTGTATTAGTCCATCTATACTGACCTCCATCAGGTTGCAAACTGAATATATTTTTTTCTGCATCTACCTCTGAAAAAATATTTGGCCTTCTAGTAGTGTGTCGGACTTTCTCTATTAGTCCATCTATACTGACCTCCATCAGGTTGCAAATTAAAAATAATTTTTATCTGCATCTACAGTACCTCTGAAAAAATATTTGGGCTTCTAGCTGTGTGCGGGACTTGTTGTATTAATCCATCTATACTGACCTCCATCAGGTTGCAAACTGAATATATTTTTTTATGCATCTACCTCTGAAAAAATATTTGGCCTTCTAGTAGTGTTTCGGACTTTCTCTATTAGTCCATCTATACTGACCTCCATCAGGTTGCAAATTAAAACTAATTTTTATCTGCATCTACAGTACCTCTGAAAAAATATTTGGGCTTCTAGCAGTGTGTGGGACTTGTTCTATTAGTCCATCTATACTGACCTCCATCAGGTTGCAAACTGAATATATTTTTTTCTGCATCTACCTCTGAAAAAATATTGGGCTTCTAGCTGTGTGTGGGTCTTGTTCTATTATTCCATCTATACTGACCTCCATCAGGTTGCAAACTGAATATATTTTTTTCTGCATCTACCTCTGAAAAAATATTTGGCCTTCTAGTAGTGTGTCGGACTTTCTCTATTAGTCCATCTATACTGACCTCCATCAGGTTGCAAATTAAAACTAATTTTTATCTGCATCTACAGTACCTCTGAAAAAATATTTGGGCTTCTAGCAGTGTGTGGGACTTGTTCTATTAGTCCATCTATACTGACCTCCATCAGGTTGCAAACTGAATATATTTTTTTCTGCAACTACCTCTGAAAAAATATTGGGCTTCTAGCTGTGTGTGGGTCTTGTTCTATTAATCCATCTATACTGACCTCCATCAGGTTGCAAACTGAATATATTTTTTTCTGCATCTACCTCTGAAAAAATATTTGGCCTTCTAGTAGTGTGTCGGACTTTCTCTATTAGTCCATCTATACTGACCTCCATCAGGTTGCAAATTAAAACTAATTTTTACCTGCATCTACAGTACCTCTGAAAAAATATTTGGGCTTCTAGCAGTGTGTGGGACTTGTTCTATTAGTCCATCTATACTGACCTCCATCAGGTTGCAAACTGAATATAGTTTTTTCTGCATCTACCTCTGAAAAAATATTGGGCTTCTAGCTGTGTGTGGGTCTTGTTCTATTAATACATCTATACTGACCTCCATCAGGTTGCAAACTGAATATATTTTTTTCTGCATCTACCTCTGAAAAAATATTGGGCTTCTAGCTGTGTGTGGGTCTTGTTCTATTAATCCATCTATACTGACCTCCATCAGGTTGCAAACTGAATATATTTTTTTCTGCATCTACCTCTGAAAAAATATTTGGCCTTCTAGTAGTGTGTCGGACTTTCTCTATTAGTCCATCTATACTGACCTCCATCAGGTTGCAAATTAAAACTAATTTTTATCTGCATCTACAGTACCTCTGAAAAAATATTTGGGCTTCTAGCAGTGTGTGGGACTTGTTCTATTAGTCCATCTATACTGACCTCCATCAGGTTGCAAACTGAATATATTTTTTTCTGCATCTACCTCTGAAAAAATATTGGGCTTCTAGCTTTGTGTGGGTCTTGTTCTATTAATCCATCTATACTGACCTCCATCAGGTTGCAAACTGAATATATATTTTTCTGCATCTACCTCTGAAAAAATATTTGGCCTTCTAGTAGTGTGTCGGGCTTTCTCTATTAGTCCATCTATACTGACCGCCATCAGGTTGCAAATTAAAACTAATTTTTTATCTGCATCTACAGTAGCTCTGAAAAAATATTTGGGCTTCTAGCAGTGTGTGGGACTTGTTCTATTAGTCCATCTATACTGACCTCCATCAGGTTGCAAACTGAATATATTTTTTTCTGCATCTACCTCTGAAAAAATATTGGGCTTCTAGCTGTGTGTGGGTCTTGTTCTATTAATCCATCTATACTGACCTCCATCAGGTTGCAAACTGAATATATTTTTTTCTGCATCTACCTCTGAAAAAATATTTGGCCTTCTAGTAGTGTGTCGGACTTTCTCTATTAGTCCATCTATACTGACCTCCATCAGGTTGCAAATTAAAACTAATTTTTATCTGCATCTACAGTACCTCTGAAAAAATATTTGGGCTTCTAGCAGTGTGTGGGACTTGTTCTATTAGTCCATCTATACTGACCTCCATCAGGTTGCAAACTGAATATAGTTTTTTCTGCATCTACCTCTGAAAAAATATTGGGCTTCTAGCTGTGTGTGGGTCTTGTTCTATTAATCCATCTATACTGACCTCCATCAGGTTGCAAACTGAATATATTTTTTTCTGCATCTACCTCTGAAAAAATATTTGGCCTTCTAGTAGTGTGTCGGACTTTCTCTATTAGTCCATCTATACTGACCTCCATCAGGTTGCAAATTCAAAATAATTTTTTTCTGCATCTAACCCAGCCAATAGTTTTGGCCTAATACCACAGTTTGGCCACTCAGCTCTGCTCGGTTACCATCCATTGTTTTTTTGTGCAAACAACTCCAGAGTTGTGAATTAGTTAACCACCAAAATGAGTGGAAAAAGGCCTGCTGCTGGTGGAAAGGGGAATAGGCGTGTTGGGAAGGGGAAAAAAGGTTGTGTCCGTGGGGTAGGTGTTAAAGCAACAGTAACATCTGCAGAAGAAAGACCATCTTCCAGCCAAACTAAAATGTCTACTTCTTTTAGCGGACAATGTGATAAGATCCCTTTCTTACGGCCACGCCAATCGCTACAAATTCCAGATGAGGCACAAAAACAGCAGGTGCTTCAACGGATATCAAGTGCTCCTTTAAGTGGGCTCTCCTCCACATCAACTTCAACATCACAAATACTCCAGTCCTCAAAGGTGTCACCCAAATCGCACTTGCTTCCTCACAGCTCCCAAATCTCCAGCTGCCCGTCTGAGTATGAGGTAGAACAGATGGTTGAGTCTGCAGAGCTGTTTACTCATACTATAGCCTGGGAATCAGAGGTCGACTCCAGCGCTTCTGTGAATCCAGACGAGGAAATGATCTGCACTGATGCCCAGAATCTTTATGAGTCGAATCCAGGACCAGACGCAGAAGGTTCTGACCATAATGTAGACCCTCATTCCCAAACTGTAACTCCTGTTGGTGGAGACAATGAGGAAGACGATGATAAGACTCAAATACCTGATTGGAGCGACAACTTTAGTTTTTTGTCAGGGCAGGAACAGGTTGGCTCTGAGGACGACGGGTGTGATAACGCACAGGGTGATGATGATGAGGTCGGAGATCCCACTTACTGTCAACCCACAGTCAGCCAAGAGATGAGGTCAGCATAGGAGGTGGAGGAAGATGCTAGTGACGACGAGGTCAGGTTGCGCCTTCCTGGACAGAGACGTAGTACTGGAAGCACATCAACAACTGCATCCTCAAACAAAACTCTGCCTCTCACCACAAGTCGTGGTGGCTCTTCAGGTCGCATGGGTGCTAAGCCTTGCATAGCCTGGGCATTTTTTCAGATCGATAAAGATGACCCAACTCGTGTTATCTGTAACATTTGTCAGCAAAAGCTAAGTAGAGGCCAAAAAATACATAGTTTGAGTACTTCATGCATGAACCGGCACATGGACATGAAGCATAAGTTGCAGTGGGAAGCTCAGTGTGCTACAATGCGGCCTAGCCGGCCGGGCCAACCACCGTCTGCCATATCTTGTGCATCCGCGGCCTCTTCATCCTCTGTGACTGGGGGGACAGCAGTCACACCTGTTTTGGGGTGCAGACCTGCCACCTCTTTACCCGCAACAGCCAGCGTGATTGGTAGGTCATCATTTTCTTTGGAGGTGGTAACACCAGCTGGTGTTGAGCGCTGTCCGACATCGATAGCACCACCTTTGGATCAAGGCAACCTAACATGTACGCCTGCATCTTCCTCACAGACCGGCAGTTTGCCGGGGACACCCTTATCAACCCCGTCTAAGCACAATAGACAGCCCTCGGTCCCTCAGATGTGGACAAGTAAAAGACCATTTCCTCCTAGCCATGAGAAAGCTAAGAGGTTGAATTTCACCATCTGCAAGCTCTTGGCTACAGAAATGCTGCCTTTCCGCCTGGTGGACACAGAGGATTTTGAGACCTTATGTCCGTCGCAGTGCCCCAGTACCAGATGCCCAGTCGGCACTACTTCTCAAAGAAAGGTGTGCCTGCGCTCCACCAGCATGTCGCACACAACATCACCGCTTCTTTGAGAAACTCTGTGTGTGACAGGGTGCATTTCACCACAGACACTTGGACGAGTAGGCATGGACAGGGGCGTTACATGTCGCTGACTGGGCACTGGGTAACTATGGTGACAGCAGGACAAGGGGCTGCTGTCCAAGTCTTGCCGTCCCCACGAGTTGTGCGTCAATCCTCTTTATGTCAAAGTTCCTCCACTGCTTCTGCCTCCTCAACCTCCTCTCGGTCTTCCACCTGCACCCAAAGCCTGTCTGGTCATGCCACAAGCTTTCTAACTGCGCAGAAGGGATCATGCACACCTCCTTACTATGCTGGCAGTAGGGCTCAACGTCATCAGGCGGTTTTTACATTGAAATGTCTGGGAAATGTGAGTCACACAGCTGAGGAGTTGTGGTCAGCTCTGGAGAACCAATTTCATGAATGGTTGTCTCCACTGGACCTGAAACCAGGGAAGGCCGTGTGCGACAATGCTGCAAACCTGGGTGCGGCCCTTCGCCGGGGCAATGTCACACACGTGCCTTGTATGGCTCACGTGTTGAACCTGGTTGTCCAGCAATTTTTAGCCCACTATCCCAGACTAGATGGCCTTCTGCAGAGGGCACGGTCGCTGTGTGCTCACTTCCGCAGTTCGCATCCCGCAGCTCAGCGACTTACATCTCTACAGAAGTCGTTGGGCCTGCCACTTCACCGGCTAAAATGCGATGTGCCTACCCGGTGGAATTCAACTCTGCACATGTTGCAGCGACTGTGGCAGCACTGACAAGCCCTGGTGCAATACGTTCTGACGTATAGCCTGGGCGAACGAGATTCAGAGGTGGGGCAAATCACGCTGGAGGAGTGGTCTCAGATCAGGGACCTATGCACCCTTCTGCACAGTTTTGAAATGGCGACGAAGATGTTTAGTGCTGACGATGCCATTATCAGCATGACTATTCCGGTGATTTACATGCTGGAGCACATGTTAAACAGAATTCGGAGTCAGGTGGTGGCACAAGAGGAGGTGGAGGAAGTAGAGGAGGAGGAGTTGTATGCGGAAGGGCTAACATCTGCAAGGTCCAGAAGGTCGGCAGCACCAAGGCGGCAGGCATGTGAGGGTGGGGGAGATGGTTTTACCAGGGCGCATGGTAGCAGCCAAACTAGTGAGGAAGGTGCAGGAGCCCAGGAAGAAGTGGAGGACGAACTGATGGAAGACTCATCAGATGAGGGAGACCTTGATCACATTTCTGTTGTGCGAGGTTGGGGGGAGAGGACAGAGGAAGGAAGCATGATTGTTACCTCGCCACCAACACAACAGGGACTTGGTGCTCCTGGATGCGCAACACACATGAGTGCCTTCTTGCTGCACTACCTGCAACATGACCCTCGAATTGTGAGAATTAGAAATAATCCTGACTACTGGGTTGCCACACTGTTAGATCCCCGGTACAAAAGTAAATTTGCAGAAATTATTCCTGCCATAGAAAGGGATGCACGCATGCAGGAGTATCAGCAGAGACTGTTGCAGAATCTTACATGTGCTTTTCCACAAAATACCAGTGGTGCACGTAGTGAATCTCACAGTTCCAACTTGCCAACCGTGGGACCGTCAAGTGATCAGCACTCAAACCGTAACAGAACCACAGTATCTGCTGGTAACATCAATTTTGCGGAATCATTTCACCACTTTTTTAGCCCATCCTTTGCAAGGCCACAGGAGACAAGAAGTCTGACACATAGTCAACGCCTAGAGACGATGGTACAGGAGTATCTCCAAGTAAACATTGAAGCCACGACTGTGTCACTGGTCCCTTGCTCTTTTTGGGCTTCCAATCTGGATAAATGGCCGGAGCTAGCCACTTACGCCTTGGAGATCTTGTCATGCCCCGCAGCCAGCGTTCTGTCTGAACGTGTGTTCAGCGCTGCTGGTGGTGTGCTGACAGATAAGCGCACGCGGCTCTCCACTGATAATGTAGACAGACTCACGTTCATAAAGATGAACAAATCATGGATCCGAAACGACTTTTCTACCCCTGTGTCATCCTGGGGAGAGTAAAAGCTTGATGATTGGTTAAAATCACCCTACCAAACGTTTTAAGCTTTCAAATTACTAATCATGTTTATCTGTATCTTGACTGGAAAATAATTTGGGCTTTGTAGCAGTGTGCAGCACTGATCCTATTAGGCCATCTATAATAAGCTCCACCAGATTTAAAATTAAAAATAATTTTTAGCTGCATCTAGCCCGGAAAATAATTTTGGGGCTCCGAGATGCGCAAGACACATAAGTGCCTTCTTGCTGCACTACCTGCAGCATGACCCTCATATTGTCAGAATTCGAAGTAATCATGACTACTGGGTTGCCACACTCTTAGATCCCCCAAACTTTTCGATCAACCTTTTCATTTTAATAAAGACCAAAAAAATGGTCATTTTTCAAATTATAAGCATTAGCAGGTTGTTAGAAACTGAAATCAAACAGTTTTCAACTCAAAACTTTATTCTAGGTGATGTTACATTTTCACATAGGACCCCTTGTTCGAAAGGAGCTTCTGAACTCTCTCGTCCATTGAATTTGTCAGGTTTTGGATGGTTTCTGCTTCAATTGTTTTGCATGAGGACAGAATACCCTCCCAGAGCTGTTGCTTAGATGTGAACTGCCTCCCGCCATCATAGACACTCCTTTTAATGATGCTCCAAAGGTTCTGAATGGGGTAGAGGTCAGGGGAGCATGGGGGTCACACCATAAGTTTGTCCCCTTTTATGCCCATATCAGCCAGAGATGCAGATGTTTTATGTGCAGCATGAGATGGTGCATTATCATGCAGAAAAATGATCTTGCTGTGAAATACACGGTTCTTCTTCTTGAACCATGGCAGGAAGTGCTGTTTGAGAAAATCCACATACATTATGGAGTTCATCTTTAGCGCCTTCAGGGATCCTAAAGGGGCCGACAATCTCTCTCCCCATGATTCCAGCCCAAAACATTACTCCACCTCCTCCTTGTTGGCGCTGTAGCCGTGTTTGCGTGGGGTCCATCAACCAGCCATCCTCCACTCCATCCATCTGGACCATCGAGCGCTGCACGGCACTCATCCGTGAACAAAACAGTTTTGAAATCAGTCTTCATGTAATGTTTGGCCCACTGGAGCCGTTTCTGCTTGTGTGAAGTGGATAGAGGAGGTCGACAAGATGGCGTATGCACAGCTGCAAACCTCTGAAGGACCCTGCATCTTGTTGTTCGGGGGACGTTGGAGGCACAAGCAGCTTCAAAAACTTGTCTGCTGCTATGACAAGGCTTTTTTGCCGCTGCTCTTTCAACCTGACGTAATTGCCTGTAGGAAAGAGTCCTCAATTTGCCCTTATCAGCACGCACACGTGTGTACTGTGAATCAGCTACATACTTCTTGATTGCCAAGACACTTCATCCTGATCATCGCACAATGTTGATTGTAGTCATGCCTTGACCTAAACACTCCACAATTTGTTGCTTCTCAGCAGCCGACACATCCTTTTTCTTTCCCATTTTGGCAGAAAATGTAGGCTGCTTAATAATGTGAGAGAGCCTTCTTAAGTAGTCTTGCCTTTCATTGGACACACCTGCCTAACTAATTAGCACAGGTGTCTGCAATTGCTTACAGTGATATAAAGAGCCCTGACACACATCACCATCAATGAGTTTAACTGACAAACAAACAAATTCTTCCCTTATCACTCCTAAACACTTTTTGCATAATAATTTGGAACGCGGTGTACATGTGCTTTTCCACAAAACACCAGCGGTTCACGTAGTGAATCTTACAGTTCTAACTTGCCAACCGTGGTCTGTATGGAATTGTTCAATAAAGGGCCCAAAATTAAGATAACATAGATGGGAGAGGTCTCTATGAATAGGAATTCCTAAGTATTTGATACCCTGTGAGGGCCAGGCAAAGGGAAAGTTGGACTGGATGGAATCCTATATGGATTTGGGGAGGGAGACATCGAGGGCCTCAGACTTCGCTGCATTGATTTTAAAATTTGACCATGTAACAAAGTGATCTATTTCAGCCATAACAGCATGGATGGATATATGTGATTGAGTGATATATACTAGGACATCATCAGCAAATAGAGAGCACTTGTACTCGGTGCCTCCCACCTCAATCCACCTAATATTGGGGTTATGGCGAATTGATGAGAGCAGGTGCTCCGTCACTAGGATGTATAAGAGAGGGGACAGAGGACATCCCTGCCTTGTCCCATTGGTGATTGTGAAAGGTGATGAAAATGTTCTGACGCACCCCCTGGGCCTTGGGACACCCGGAGCCGGACCCTTTTTGGTGGATGCTGGTGGTTGTAGTCTTCGTGGCGGCGACCCGGTTCCGTGGCTCAGGGCGGTCAAACCAGTGGCGGAACTATTTATGTGGTTTTGATGTTTAAATGTCCGACTACGCCACCCGTGGATTGCGGTCAAAGTGAACCGCCGCTACAGGGCAGACCGCTGAGGCTGGTGTTGTGGGTGCAGCAGAGCGTAGCATAACTCCCCACGGGAGGAGTATAGCCTCAGGGCAGTGTATGCGGAGGATGGGGGTGATGGTGCAGGGCAGCAGCAGTAACGACACGGAGTCAGTGATGCAGTCCAGGGCCTTTACTCACAGTTCTTATTATCCAGACCACGTCTGCAGGTAACGGCTGCCCACGTCGTACTGTGCTCACCAGGTGAGGGGCTCAGACAACTCCCAGATAACTTTGGAGCACTTCACAGGACCCCCTTTGTGTGTCCTTTGTCTGGCCTTTCTTACCAACACTTCTGTCCGGCTGCCTCGGGCCTCCTCTTGGTAAACTTGGCGCCAGTTTCCCTGACCCTATGTGGTGCCTTCCTAGCGGGTGTAGCGAGGGGCTGCGCCACATAAAATGTCAGAGCCTCCAGTTTCTAGCTGAGGGTCGTTTCCTGCCTCCACTAGTTCGGGGACCGGTCTCCCCCTTTGGCCTGACCCCTCCACGCAGGTGGATTCGGGCGTGCGGTGGCGACTCGCCCGTCCGCACCCCTGGGATCCCTTCATTCCTCGTTCCTGGAGCCTTCTCCGCTCCTCTTCCTTCCTTCTCCCTCTTCCAGGCCTGGGCCTCTGTTACTAGGCCCGCCTCCGGAGCAGAGCTCATGCAGAGCCCCTGCTCCCTGCCACTTCTGCTCAGACTTCTCTGCACTGAACTAAGATGGTGCCCACCTTTTATACTCCCTTCTCAATGCACCCAGGAACTGCTTCCTCCCTGCTCCTGCACTACAGGGTAGAGATGAGCGTTGTTCTACTCGAACTGTTCGCCAATCTCAAATTCGAGCTGTTTTGGGCGGTGTTCGAGCCGGTCGGCGAACACGAACAATTTGAGAAAAATTCGGCTGTTCGAGGTTATGTTCGATAACTGTTCGTGCACCAAAATCATAACTGGATTTTTTCTCAGTAATGATGAAAATTAATGTTAATACGCAGTTTGAGTGTACAGCGGGGCGGGGGGAGGGGCAGGGGATGGATCTCTGCAGGAACAATGAAGATCTCCATTTTTTTTTCTCTTTCCCGCATTTGCAGTGGGGAGGTGCAATCTGTCAGCCTATCAGCAGCGCACACACGGAGCGAAGTGCTTTTTTTCACACAAGCAAGGGCATGTGTGATTGGCAGTGTATGTCACATGTCCTTGCCCTATAAGACCAAGCCATTTTCCCCGTCGCCACCATTTTCTCACTGCTGCAGCTGCGTGTTAGACGGCACCGCTGTTGCTGTGTGCGCTATACCTTGTTAATTTCAAGCCAATTTTCGCACAAATATACAGATAGCTTGGGAGTAGGGAATAGTTGTGATTGCAGTCCTTTTAAGGACTAGGTTACAGCATTTCCTACGACTTTTATCAGGCAGGTCTGTGCTCTTAAATAGATAGATTGTGGGAGTAAAGACTAATTGTAATTGGAGTCCTTTTCAGGACTAGGTTACATCAGTTCCTATCAGTTTTTCAAAGGCAGGTCTGTGCCAGTGCTGTGCAAGTTTTTTTCACAGCATTTGGCTGAATCTAGCAAAGCTAATCCTTTTTGGCCTATTGCAGAGTGTGTTAGTCAGTGGAGTAGCCAATCTGTGTTGCAAGATATACCACCTGTGTATAGAATACCAATTTTTTTACTGCACCTAGTGAAGTAAAATCTTTTGGGCATAGCATCATTCTATTAGTCCATCTATACTGACCTCCATCAGGTTGCAAACTGAATATAATTTTTTTCTGCATCTAGCTCTGAAAAAATATTTGGGCTTCTAGCAGTGTGTGGGACTTGGTCTATTAGTCCATCTATACTGACCTCCATCAGGTTGCAAATTAAAAATAATTTTTTTCTTCATTTAGCTCTGAAAAAATATTTGGGCTTCTAGCAGTGTGTGGGACTTGTTCTATTAGTCCTTCTATACTGACCTCCAGCAGGTTGCAAATTGAATATAATTTTTTTCTGCATCTAGCTCTGAAAAAATATTTGGGCTTCTAGCGGTGTGTGGGACTTGGTCTATTAGTCCATCTATACTGACCTCCATCAGGTTGCAAATTAAAAATAATTTTTTTCTGCATCTAGCTCTGAAAAAATATTTGGGCTTCTAGCAGTGTGTGGGACTTGGTCTATTAGTCCATCTATACTGACCTCCATCAGGTTGCAAATTAAAAATAATTTTTTTCTTCATTTATCTCTGAAAAAATATTTGGGCTTCTAGCAGCGTGTGGGACTTGTTCTATTAGTCCATCTATACTGACCTCCATCAGGTTGCAAATTAAAAATAATTTTTTTCTGCATCTAGCTCTGAAAAAATATTTGGGCTTCTAGCAGTGTGTGGGACTTGGTCTATTAGTCCATCTATACTGACCTCCATCAGGTTGCAAATTAAAAATAATTTTTTTCTGCATCTAGCTCTGAAAAAATATTTGGGCTTCTAGCAGTGTGTGGGACTTGGTCTATTAGTCCATCTATACTGACCTCCATCAGGTTGCAAATTGAATAAAAAAATTTTCTGCATCAAGCTCTGAAAAAATATTTGGGCTTCTAGCGGTGTGTGGGACTTGGTCTATTAGTCCATCTATACTGACCTCCATCAGGTTGCAAATTAAAAATAATTTTTTTCTGCATCTAGCTCTGAAAAAATATTTGGGCTTCTAGCAGTGTGTGGGACTTGGTCTATTAGTCCATCTATACTGACCTCCATCAGGTTGCAAATTAAAAAAAAATTTTTTCTTCATTTAGCTCTGAAAAAATATTTGGGCTTCTAGCAGTGTGTGGGACTTGTTCTATTAGTCCTTCTATACTGACGTCCAGCAGGTTGCAAATTGAATATAATTTTTTTCTGCATCTAGCTCTGAAAAAATATTTGGGCTTCTAGCGGTGTGTGGGACTTGGTCTATTAGTCCATCTATACTGACCTCCATCAGGTTGCAAATTAAAAATAATTTTTTTCTGCATCTAGCTCTGAAAAAATATTTGGGCTTCTAGCGGTGTGTGGGACTTGGTCTATTAGTCCATCTATACTGACCTCCATCAGGTTGCAAATTAAAAGTAATTTTTTTCTTCATTTAGCTCTGAAAAAATATTTGGGCTTCTAGCACTGTGTGGGACTTGTTCTATTAGTCCTTCTATACTGACCTCCAGCAGGTTGCAAATTGAAAATAATTTTTTTCTGCATCTAGCTCTGAAAAAATATTTGGGCTTCTAGCTGTGTGTGGGACTTGGTCTATTAGTCCATCTATACTGACCTCCATCAGGTTGCAAATTAAAAATAATTTTTTTCTGCATCTAGCTCTGAAAAAATATTTGGGCTTCTAGCGGTGTGTGGGACTTGGTCTATTAGTCCATCTATACTGACCTCCATCAGGTTGCAAATTAAAAATAATTTTTTTCTGCATCTAGCTCTGAAAAAATATTTGGGCTTCTAGCAGTGTGTGGGACTTGGTCTATTAGTCCATCTATACTGACCTCCATCAAGTTGCAAATTGAATAAAAAAATTTTCTGCATCTAGCTCTGAAAAAATATTTGGGCTTCAAGCGGTGTGTGGGACTTGGTCTATTAGTCCATCTATACTGACCTCCATCAGGTTGCAAATTAAAAATAATTTTTTTCTGCATCTAACCCAGCCAATAGTTTTGGCCTAATACCACAGTTTGGCCACTCAGCTCTGCTCGGTTACCATCCATTGTTTTTTTGTGCAAACAACTCCAGAGTTGTGAATTAGTTAACCACCAAAATGAGTGGAAAAAGGCCTGCTGCTGGTGGAAAGGGGAATAGGCGTGTTGGGAAGGGGAAAAAAGGTTGTGTCCGTGGGGTAGGTGCAGAAGAAAGACCATCTTCCAGCCAAACTAAAATGTCTACTTCTTTTAGCGGACAATGTGATAAGATCCCTTTCTTACGGCCACGCCAATCGCTACAAATTCCAGATGAGGCTCAAAAACAGCAGGTGCTTCAACGGATATCAAGTGCTCCTTTACGTGGGCTCTCCTCCACATCAACTTCAACATCACAAATACTCCAGTCCTCAAAGGTGTCACCCAAATCGCACTTGCTTCCTCACAGCTCCCAAATCTCCAGCTGCCCGTCTGAGTATGAGGTAGAACAGATGGTTGAGTCTGCAGAGCTGTTTACTCATACTATAGCCTGGGAATCAGAGGTCGACTCCAGCGCTTCTGTGAATCCAGACGAGGAAATGATCTGCACTGATGCCCAGAATCTTTATGAGTCGGATCCAGGACCAGACGCAGAAGGTTCTGACCATAATGTAGACCCTCATTCCCAAACTGTAACTCCTGTTGGTGGAGACAATGAGGAAGACGATGATAAGACTCAAATACCTGATTGGAGCGACAACTTTAGTTTTTTGTCAGGGCAGGAACAGGTTGGCTCTGAGGACGACGGGTGTGATAACGCACAGGGTGATGATGATGAGGTCAGAGATCCCACTTACTGTCAACCCACAGTCAGCCAAGAGATGAGGTCAGCAGAGGAGGTGGAGGAAGATGCTAGTGACGACGAGGTCAGGTTGCGCCTTCCTGGACAGAGACGTAGTACTGGAAGCACGTCAACAACTGCATCCTCAAACACAACTCTGCCTCTCACCACAAGTCGTGGTGGCTCTTCAGGTCGCATGGGTGCTAAGCCTTGCATAGCCTGGGCATTTTTTCAGATCGATAAAGATGACCCAACTCGTGTTATCTGTAACATTTGTCAGCAAAAGCTAAGTAGAGGCCAAAAAATACATAGTTTGAGTACTTCATGCATGAACCGGCACATGGACATGAAGCATAAGTTGCAGTGGGAAGCTCAGTGTGCTACAATGCGGTCTAGCCGGCCGGGCCAACCACCGTCTGCCATATCTTGTGCATCCGCGGCCTCTTCATCCTCTGTGACTGGGGGGACAGCAGTAACACCTGTTTTGGGGCGCAGACCTGCCACCTCTTTACCCGCAACAGCCAGCGTGATTGGCAGGTCATCATTTTCTTTGGAGGTGGTAACACCAGCTGGTCTTGAGCGCTGTCCGACATCGATAGCACCACCTTTGGATCAAGGCAACCTAACATGTCCGCCTGCATCTTCCTCACAGACCGGCAGTTTGCCGGGGACACCCTTATCAACCCCGTCTAATCACAATAGCCAGCCCTCGGTCCCTCAGATGTGGACAAGTAAAAGACCATTTCCTCCTAGCCATGAGAAAGCTAAGAGGT
Source organism: Phyllobates terribilis (assembly GCF_046119375.1). Lineage (NCBI taxonomy): Eukaryota > Metazoa > Chordata > Amphibia > Anura > Dendrobatidae > Phyllobates > Phyllobates terribilis. Next base: position 53,043,387 of record NW_027362773.1, read on the forward strand.
TGAATTTCACCATCTGCAAGCTCTTGGCTACAGAAATGCTGCCTTTCCGCCTGGTGGACACAGAGGATTTTCGAGACCTTATGTCCGTCGCAGTGCCCCAGTACCAGATGCCCAGTCGGCACTACTTCTCAAAGAAAGGTGTGCCTGCGCTCCACCAGCATGTCGCACACAACATCACCGCTTCTTTGAGAAACTCTGTGTGTGACAGGGTGCATTTCACCACAGACACTTGGACGAGTAGGCATGGACAGGGGCGTTACATGTCGCTGACTGGGCACTGGGTAACTATGGTGACAGCAGGACAAGGGGCTGCTGTCCAAGTCTTGCCGTCCCCACGAGTTGTGCGTCAATCCTCTTTATGTCATTTTTCCTCCACTGCTTCTGCCTCCTCAACCTCCTCTCGGTCTTCCACCTGCACCCAAAGCCTGTCTGGTCATGCCACAAGCTTTCTAACTGCGCAGAAGGGATCCTGCACACCTCCTTACTATGCTGGCAGTAGGGCTCAACGTCATCAGGCGGTTTTTACATTGAAATGTCTGGGAAATGTGAGTCACACAGCTGAGGAGTTGTGGTCAGCTCTGGAGAACCAATTTCATGAATGGTTGTCTCCACTGGACCTGAAACCAGGGAAGGCCGTGTGCGACAATGCTGCAAACCTGGGTGCGGCCCTTCGCCGGGGCAATGTCACACACGTGCCTTGTATGGCTCACGTGTTGAACCTGGTTGTCCAGCAATTTTTAGCCCACTATCCCAGACTAGATGGCCTTCTGCAGAGGGCACGGTCGCTGTGTGCTCACTTCCGCCGTTCGCATCCCGCAGCTCAGCGACTTACATCTCTACAGAAGTCGTTGGGCCTGCCACTTCACCGGCTAAAATGCGATGTGCCTACCCGGTGGAATTCAACTCTGCACATGTTGCAGCGACTGTGGCAGCACCGACAAGCCCTGGTGCAATACATTCTGACGTATAGCCTGGGCGAACGAGATTCAGAGGTGGGGCAAATCACGCTGGAGGAGTGGTCTCAGATCAGGGACCTATGCACCCTTCTGCACAGTTTTGAAATGGCGACGAAGATGTTTAGTGCTGACGATGCCATTATCAGCATGACTATTCCGGTGATTTACATGCTGGAGCACATGTTAAACAGAATTCGGAGTCAGGTGGTGGCACAAGAGGAGGTGGAGGAAGTAGAGGAGGAGGAGTTGTATGCGGAAGGGCTAACATCTGCAAGGTCCAGACGGTCGGCAGCACCAGGGCGGCAGGCATGTGAGGGTGGGAGAGATGATTTTACCAGGGCGCATGGTAGCAGCCAAACTAGTGAGGAAGGTGCAGGAGCCCAGGAAGAAGTGGAGGACGAACTGATGGAAGACTCATCAGATGAGGGAGACCTTGATCACATTTCTGTTGTGCGAGGTTGGGGGGAGAGGACAGAGGAAGGAAGCATGATTGTTACCTCGCCACCAACACAACAGGGACTTGGTGCTCCTGGATGCGCAACACACATGAGTGCCTTCTTGCTGCACTACCTGCAACATGACCCTCGAATTGTGAGAATTAGAAATAATCCTGACTACTGGGTTGCCACACTGTTAGATCCCCGGTACAAAAGTAAATTTGCAGAAATTATTCCTGCCATAGAAAGGGATGCACGCATGCAGGAGTATCAGCAGAGACTGTTGCAGAATCTTACATGTGCTTTTCCACAAAATACCAGTGGTGCACATAGTGAATCTCACAGTTCCAACTTGCCAACCGTGGTCTGTATGGAATTGTTCAATAAAGGGCCCAAAATTAAGATAACATAGATGGGAGAGGTCTCTATGAATAGGAATTCCTAAGTATTTGATACCCTGTGAGGGCCAGGCAAAGGGAAAGTTGGACTGGATGGAATCCTATATGGATTTAGGGAGGGAGACATCGAGGGCCTCAGACTTCGCTGCATTGATTTTAAAATTTTACCATGTAACAAAGTGATCTATTTCAGCCATAACAGCAGGGATGGATATATGTGATTGAGTGATATATACTAGGACATCATCAGCAAATAGAGAGCACTTGTACTCGGTGCCTCCCACCTCAATCCACCTAATATTGGGGTTATGGCGAATTGATGAGAGCAGGTGCTCCGTCACTAGGATGTATAAGAGAGGGGACAGAGGACATCCCTGCCTTGTCCCATTGGTGATTGTGAAAGGTGATGAAAATGTTCTGACGCACCCCCTGGGCCTTGGGACACCCGGAGCCGGACCCTTTTTGGTGGATGCTGGTGGTTGTAGTCTTCGTGGTGGCGATCCGGTTCCGTGGCTCAGGGCGGTCAAACCAGTGGCGGAACTATTTATGTGGTTTTGATGTTTAAATGTCCGACTACGCCACCCGTGGATTGCGGTCAGAGTGAATCGCCGCTACAGGGCAGACCGCTAAGGCTGGTGTTGTGGGTGCAGCAGAGCGTAGCATAACTCCCCACGGGAGGAGTATAGCCTCAGGGCAGTGTATGCGGAGGATGGGGGTGATGGTGCAGGGCAGCAGCAGTAACGACACGGAGTCAGTGATGCAGTTCAGGGCCTTTACTCACAGTTCTTATTATCCAGACCACGTCTGCAGGTAACGGCTGCCCACGTCGTACTGTGCTCACCAGGTGAGGGGCTCAGACAACTCCCAGATAACTTTGGAGCGCTTCACAGGACCCCCTTTGTGTGTCCTTTGTCTGGCCTTTCTTACCAACACTTCTGTCCGGCTGCCTCGGGCCTCCTCTTGGTAAACTTGGCGCCAGTTTCCCTGACCCTATGTGGTGCCTTACTAGCGGGTGGAGCAAGGGGCTGCGCCACATAAAATGTCAGAGCCTCCGGTTTCTAGCTGAGGGTCGTTTCCTGCCTCCACTAGTTCGGGGACCGGTCTCCCCCTTTGGCCTGACCCCTCCACGCAGGTGGATTCGGGCGTGCGGTGGCGACTCGCCCGTCCGCACCCCTGGGATCCCTTCATTCCTCGTTCCTGGAGCCTTCTCCGCTCCTCTTCCTTCCTTCTCCCTCTTGCAGGCCTGGGCCTCTGTTACTAGGCCCGCCTCCGGAGCAGAGCTCATGCAGAGCCCCTGCTCCCTGCCACTTCTGCTCAGACTTCTCTGCACTGAACTAAGATGGTGCCCACCTTTTATACTCCCTTCTCAATGCACCCAGGAACTGCTTCCTCCCTGCTCCTGCACTACAGGGTAGAGATGAGCGTTGTTCTACTCGAACTGTTCGCCAATCTCAAATTCGAGCTGTTTTGGGCGGTGTTCGAGCCGGTCGGCGAACACGAACAATTTGAGAAAAATTCGGCTGTTCGAGGTTATGTTCGATAACTGTTCGTGCACCAAAATCATAACTGGATTTTTTCTCAGTAATGATGAAAATTAATGTTAATACGCAGTTTGAGTGTACAGCGGGGCGGGGGGAGGGGCAGGGGATGGATCTCTGCAGGAACAATGAAGATCTCCATTTTTTTTTCTCTTTCCCGCATTTGCAGTGGGGAGGTGCAATCTGTCAGCCTATCAGCAGCGCACACACGGAGCGAAGTGCTTTTTTTCACACAAGCAAGGGCATGTGTGATTGGCAGTGTATGTCACATGTCCTTGCCCTATAAGACCAAGCCATTTTCCCCGTCGCCACCATTTTCTCACTGCTGCAGCTGCGTGTTAGACGGCACCGCTGTTGCTGTGTGCGCTATACCTTGTTAATTTCAAGCCAATTTTCGCACAAATATACAGATAGCTTGGGAGTAGGGAATAGTTGTGATTGCAGTCCTTTTAAGGACTAGGTTACAGCATTTCCTACGACTTTTATCAGGCAGGTCTGTGCTCTTAAATAGATAGATTGTGGGAGTAAAGACTAATTGTAATTGGAGTCCTTTTCAGGACTAGGTTACATCAGTTCCTATCAGTTTTTCAAAGGCAGGTCTGTGCCAGTGCTGTGCAAGTTTTTTTCACAGCATTTGGCTGAATCTAGCAAAGCTAATCCTTTTTGGCCTATTGCAGAGTGTGTTAGTCAGTGGAGTAGCCAATCTGTGTTGCAAGATATACCACCTGTGTATAGAATACCAATTTTTTTACTGCACCTAGTGAAGTAAAATCTTTTGGGCATAGCATCATTCTATTAGTCCATCTATACTGACCTCCATCAGGTTGCAAACTGAATATAATTTTTTTCTGCATCTAGCTCTGAAAAAATATTTGGGCTTCTAGCAGTGTGTGGGACTTGGTCTATTAGTCCATCTATACTGACCTCCATCAGGTTGCAAATTAAAAATAATTTTTTTCTTCATTTAGCTCTGAAAAAATATTTGGGCTTCTAGCAGTGTGTGGGACTTGTTCTATTAGTCCTTCTATACTGACCTCCAGCAGGTTGCAAATTGAATATAATTTTTTTCTGCATCTAGCTCTGAAAAAATATTTGGGCTTCTAGCGGTGTGTGGGACTTGGTCTATTAGTCCATCTATACTGACCTCCATCAGGTTGCAAATTAAAAATAATTTTTTTCTGCATCTAGCTCTGAAAAAATATTTGGGCTTCTAGCAGTGTGTGGGACTTGGTCTATTAGTCCATCTATACTGACCTCCATCAGGTTGCAAATTAAAAATAATTTTTTTCTTCATTTATCTCTGAAAAAATATTTGGGCTTCTAGCAGCGTGTGGGACTTGTTCTATTAGTCCATCTATACTGACCTCCATCAGGTTGCAAATTAAAAATAATTTTTTTCTGCATCTAGCTCTGAAAAAATATTTGGGCTTCTAGCAGTGTGTGGGACTTGGTCTATTAGTCCATCTATACTGACCTCCATCAGGTTGCAAATTAAAAATAATTTTTTTCTGCATCTAGCTCTGAAAAAATATTTGGGCTTCTAGCAGTGTGTGGGACTTGGTCTATTAGTCCATCTATACTGACCTCCATCAGGTTGCAAATTGAATAAAAAAATTTTCTGCATCAAGCTCTGAAAAAATATTTGGGCTTCTAGCGGTGTGTGGGACTTGGTCTATTAGTCCATCTATACTGACCTCCATCAGGTTGCAAATTAAAAATAATTTTTTTCTGCATCTAGCTCTGAAAAAATATTTGGGCTTCTAGCAGTGTGTGGGACTTGGTCTATTAGTCCATCTATACTGACCTCCATCAGGTTGCAAATTAAAAAAAAATTTTTTCTTCATTTAGCTCTGAAAAAATATTTGGGCTTCTAGCAGTGTGTGGGACTTGTTCTATTAGTCCTTCTATACTGACGTCCAGCAGGTTGCAAATTGAATATAATTTTTTTCTGCATCTAGCTCTGAAAAAATATTTGGGCTTCTAGCGGTGTGTGGGACTTGGTCTATTAGTCCATCTATACTGACCTCCATCAGGTTGCAAATTAAAAATAATTTTTTTCTGCATCTAGCTCTGAAAAAATATTTGGGCTTCTAGCGGTGTGTGGGACTTGGTCTATTAGTCCATCTATACTGACCTCCATCAGGTTGCAAATTAAAAGTAATTTTTTTCTTCATTTAGCTCTGAAAAAATATTTGGGCTTCTAGCACTGTGTGGGACTTGTTCTATTAGTCCTTCTATACTGACCTCCAGCAGGTTGCAAATTGAAAATAATTTTTTTCTGCATCTAGCTCTGAAAAAATATTTGGGCTTCTAGCTGTGTGTGGGACTTGGTCTATTAGTCCATCTATACTGACCTCCATCAGGTTGCAAATTAAAAATAATTTTTTTCTGCATCTAGCTCTGAAAAAATATTTGGGCTTCTAGCAGTGTGTGGGACTTGGTCTATTAGTCCATCTATACTGACCTCCATCAGGTTGCAAATTAAAAATAATTTTTTTCTTCATTTATCTCTGAAAAAATATTTGGGCTTCTAGCAGCGTGTGGGACTTGTTCTATTAGTCCATCTATACTGACCTCCATCAGGTTGCAAATTAAAAATAATTTTTTTCTGCATCTAGCTCTGAAAAAATATTTGGGCTTCTAGCAGTGTGTGGGACTTGGTCTATTAGTCCATCTATACTGACCTCCATCAGGTTGCAAATTAAAAATAATTTTTTTCTTCATTTAGCTCTGAAAAAATATTTGGGCTTCTAGCAGTGTGTGGGACTTGTTCTATTAGTCCTTCTATACTGACCTCCAGCAGGTTGCAAATTGAATATAATTTTTTTCTGCATCTAGCTCTGAAAAAATATTTGGGCTTCTAGCGGTGTGTGGGACTTGGTCTATTAGTCCATCTATACTGACCTCCATCAGGTTGCAAATTAAAAATAATTTTTTTCTGCATCTAGCTCTGAAAAAATATTTGGGCTTCTAGCAGTGTGTGGGACTTGGTCTATTAGTCCATCTATACTGACCTCCATCAGGTTGCAAATTAAAAATAATTTTTTTCTTCATTTATCTCTGAAAAAATATTTGGGCTTCTAGCAGCGTGTGGGACTTGTTCTATTAGTCCATCTATACTGACCTCCATCAGGTTGCAAATTAAAAATAATTTTTTTCTGCATCTAGCTCTGAAAAAATATTTGGGCTTCTAGCAGTGTGTGGGACTTGGTCTATTAGTCCATCTATACTGACCTCCATCAGGTTGCAAATTAAAAATAATTTTTTTCTGCATCTAGCTCTGAAAAAATATTTGGGCTTCTAGCAGTGTGTGGGACTTGGTCTATTAGTCCATCTATACTGACCTCCATCAGGTTGCAAATTGAATAAAAAAATTTTCTGCATCAAGCTCTGAAAAAATATTTGGGCTTCTAGCGGTGTGTGGGACTTGGTCTATTAGTCCATCTATACTGACCTCCATCAGGTTGCAAATTAAAAATAATTTTTTTCTGCATCTAGCTCTGAAAAAATATTTGGGCTTCTAGCAGTGTGTGGGACTTGGTCTATTAGTCCATCTATACTGACCTCCATCAGGTTGCAAATTAAAAAAAAATTTTTTCTTCATTTAGCTCTGAAAAAATATTTGGGCTTCTAGCAGTGTGTGGGACTTGTTCTATTAGTCCTTCTATACTGACGTCCAGCAGGTTGCAAATTGAATATAATTTTTTTCTGCATCTAGCTCTGAAAAAATATTTGGGCTTCTAGCGGTGTGTGGGACTTGGTCTATTAGTCCATCTATACTGACCTCCATCAGGTTGCAAATTAAAAATAATTTTTTTCTGCATCTAGCTCTGAAAAAATATTTGGGCTTCTAGCGGTGTGTGGGACTTGGTCTATTAGTCCATCTATACTGACCTCCATCAGGTTGCAAATTAAAAGTAATTTTTTTCTTCATTTAGCTCTGAAAAAATATTTGGGCTTCTAGCACTGTGTGGGACTTGTTCTATTAGTCCTTCTATACTGACCTCCAGCAGGTTGCAAATTGAAAATAATTTTTTTCTGCATCTAGCTCTGAAAAAATATTTGGGCTTCTAGCTGTGTGTGGGACTTGGTCTATTAGTCCATCTATACTGACCTCCATCAGGTTGCAAATTAAAAATAATTTTTTTCTGCATCTAGCTCTGAAAAAATATTTGGGCTTCTAGCGGTGTGTGGGACTTGGTCTATTAGTCCATCTATACTGACCTCCATCAGGTTGCAAATTAAAAATAATTTTTTTCTGCATCTAGCTCTGAAAAAATATTTGGGCTTCTAGCAGTGTGTGGGACTTGGTCTATTAGTCCATCTATACTGACCTCCATCAAGTTGCAAATTGAATAAAAAAATTTTCTGCATCTAGCTCTGAAAAAATATTTGGGCTTCAAGCGGTGTGTGGGACTTGGTCTATTAGTCCATCTATACTGACCTCCATCAGGTTGCAAATTAAAAATAATTTTTTTCTGCATCTAACCCAGCCAATAGTTTTGGCCTAATACCACAGTTTGGCCACTCAGCTCTGCTCGGTTACCATCCATTGTTTTTTTGTGCAAACAACTCCAGAGTTGTGAATTAGTTAACCACCAAAATGAGTGGAAAAAGGCCTGCTGCTGGTGGAAAGGGGAATAGGCGTGTTGGGAAGGGGAAAAAAGGTTGTGTCCGTGGGGTAGGTGCAGAAGAAAGACCATCTTCCAGCCAAACTAAAATGTCTACTTCTTTTAGCGGACAATGTGATAAGATCCCTTTCTTACGGCCACGCCAATCGCTACAAATTCCAGATGAGGCTCAAAAACAGCAGGTGCTTCAACGGATATCAAGTGCTCCTTTACGTGGGCTCTCCTCCACATCAACTTCAACATCACAAATACTCCAGTCCTCAAAGGTGTCACCCAAATCGCACTTGCTTCCTCACAGCTCCCAAATCTCCAGCTGCCCGTCTGAGTATGAGGTAGAACAGATGGTTGAGTCTGCAGAGCTGTTTACTCATACTATAGCCTGGGAATCAGAGGTCGACTCCAGCGCTTCTGTGAATCCAGACGAGGAAATGATCTGCACTGATGCCCAGAATCTTTATGAGTCGGATCCAGGACCAGACGCAGAAGGTTCTGACCATAATGTAGACCCTCATTCCCAAACTGTAACTCCTGTTGGTGGAGACAATGAGGAAGACGATGATAAGACTCAAATACCTGATTGGAGCGACAACTTTAGTTTTTTGTCAGGGCAGGAACAGGTTGGCTCTGAGGACGACGGGTGTGATAACGCACAGGGTGATGATGATGAGGTCAGAGATCCCACTTACTGTCAACCCACAGTCAGCCAAGAGATGAGGTCAGCAGAGGAGGTGGAGGAAGATGCTAGTGACGACGAGGTCAGGTTGCGCCTTCCTGGACAGAGACGTAGTACTGGAAGCACGTCAACAACTGCATCCTCAAACACAACTCTGCCTCTCACCACAAGTCGTGGTGGCTCTTCAGGTCGCATGGGTGCTAAGCCTTGCATAGCCTGGGCATTTTTTCAGATCGATAAAGATGACCCAACTCGTGTTATCTGTAACATTTGTCAGCAAAAGCTAAGTAGAGGCCAAAAAATACATAGTTTGAGTACTTCATGCATGAACCGGCACATGGACATGAAGCATAAGTTGCAGTGGGAAGCTCAGTGTGCTACAATGCGGTCTAGCCGGCCGGGCCAACCACCGTCTGCCATATCTTGTGCATCCGCGGCCTCTTCATCCTCTGTGACTGGGGGGACAGCAGTAACACCTGTTTTGGGGCGCAGACCTGCCACCTCTTTACCCGCAACAGCCAGCGTGATTGGCAGGTCATCATTTTCTTTGGAGGTGGTAACACCAGCTGGTCTTGAGCGCTGTCCGACATCGATAGCACCACCTTTGGATCAAGGCAACCTAACATGTCCGCCTGCATCTTCCTCACAGACCGGCAGTTTGCCGGGGACACCCTTATCAACCCCGTCTAATCACAATAGCCAGCCCTCGGTCCCTCAGATGTGGACAAGTAAAAGACCATTTCCTCCTAGCCATGAGAAAGCTAAGAGGTTGAATTTCACCATCTGCAAGCTCTTGGCTACAGAAATGCTGCCTTTCCGCCTGGTGGACACAGAGGATTTTCGAGACCTTATGTCCGTCGCAGTGCCCCAGTACCAGATGCCCAGTCGGCACTACTTCTCAAAGAAAGGTGTGCCTGCGCTCCACCAGCATGTCGCACACAACATCACCGCTTCTTTGAGAAACTCTGTGTGTGACAGGGTGCATTTCACCACAGACACTTGGACGAGTAGGCATGGACAGGGGCGTTACATGTCGCTGACTGGGCACTGGGTAACTATGGTGACAGCAGGACAAGGGGCTGCTGTCCAAGTCTTGCCGTCCCCACGAGTTGTGCGTCAATCCTCTTTATGTCATTTTTCCTCCACTGCTTCTGCCTCCTCAACCTCCTCTCGGTCTTCCACCTGCACCCAAAGCCTGTCTGGTCATGCCACAAGCTTTCTAACTGCGCAGAAGGGATCCTGCACACCTCCTTACTATGCTGGCAGTAGGGCTCAACGTCATCAGGCGGTTTTTACATTGAAATGTCTGGGAAATGTGAGTCACACAGCTGAGGAGTTGTGGTCAGCTCTGGAGAACCAATTTCATGAATGGTTGTCTCCACTGGACCTGAAACCAGGGAAGGCCGTGTGCGACAATGCTGCAAACCTGGGTGCGGCCCTTCGCCGGGGCAATGTCACACACGTGCCTTGTATGGCTCACGTGTTGAACCTGGTTGTCCAGCAATTTTTAGCCCACTATCCCAGACTAGATGGCCTTCTGCAGAGGGCACGGTCGCTGTGTGCTCACTTCCGCCGTTCGCATCCCGCAGCTCAGCGACTTACATCTCTACAGAAGTCGTTGGGCCTGCCACTTCACCGGCTAAAATGCGATGTGCCTACCCGGTGGAATTCAACTCTGCACATGTTGCAGCGACTGTGGCAGCACCGACAAGCCCTGGTGCAATACATTCTGACGTATAGCCTGGGCGAACGAGATTCAGAGGTGGGGCAAATCACGCTGGAGGAGTGGTCTCAGATCAGGGACCTATGCACCCTTCTGCACAGTTTTGAAATGGCGACGAAGATGTTTAGTGCTGACGATGCCATTATCAGCATGACTATTCCGGTGATTTACATGCTGGAGCACATGTTAAACAGAATTCGGAGTCAGGTGGTGGCACAAGAGGAGGTGGAGGAAGTAGAGGAGGAGGAGTTGTATGCGGAAGGGCTAACATCTGCAAGGTCCAGACGGTCGGCAGCACCAGGGCGGCAGGCATGTGAGGGTGGGAGAGATGATTTTACCAGGGCGCATGGTAGCAGCCAAACTAGTGAGGAAGGTGCAGGAGCCCAGGAAGAAGTGGAGGACGAACTGATGGAAGACTCATCAGATGAGGGAGACCTTGATCACATTTCTGTTGTGCGAGGTTGGGGGGAGAGGACAGAGGAAGGAAGCATGATTGTTACCTCGCCACCAACACAACAGGGACTTGGTGCTCCTGGATGCGCAACACACATGAGTGCCTTCTTGCTGCACTACCTGCAACATGACCCTCGAATTGTGAGAATTAGAAATAATCCTGACTACTGGGTTGCCACACTGTTAGATCCCCGGTACAAAAGTAAATTTGCAGAAATTATTCCTGCCATAGAAAGGGATGCACGCATGCAGGAGTATCAGCAGAGACTGTTGCAGAATCTTACATGTGCTTTTCCACAAAATACCAGTGGTGCACATAGTGAATCTCACAGTTCCAACTTGCCAACCGTGGTCTGTATGGAATTGTTCAATAAAGGGCCCAAAATTAAGATAACATAGATGGGAGAGGTCTCTATGAATAGGAATTCCTAAGTATTTGATACCCTGTGAGGGCCAGGCAAAGGGAAAGTTGGACTGGATGGAATCCTATATGGATTTAGGGAGGGAGACATCGAGGGCCTCAGACTTCGCTGCATTGATTTTAAAATTTTACCATGTAACAAAGTGATCTATTTCAGCCATAACAGCAGGGATGGATATATGTGATTGAGTGATATATACTAGGACATCATCAGCAAATAGAGAGCACTTGTACTCGGTGCCTCCCACCTCAATCCACCTAATATTGGGGTTATGGCGAATTGATGAGAGCAGGTGCTCCGTCACTAGGATGTATAAGAGAGGGGACAGAGGACATCCCTGCCTTGTCCCATTGGTGATTGTGAAAGGTGATGAAAATGTTCTGACGCACCCCCTGGGCCTTGGGACACCCGGAGCCGGACCCTTTTTGGTGGATGCTGGTGGTTGTAGTCTTCGTGGTGGCGATCCGGTTCCGTGGCTCAGGGCGGTCAAACCAGTGGCGGAACTATTTATGTGGTTTTGATGTTTAAATGTCCGACTACGCCACCCGTGGATTGCGGTCAGAGTGAATCGCCGCTACAGGGCAGACCGCTAAGGCTGGTGTTGTGGGTGCAGCAGAGCGTAGCATAACTCCCCACGGGAGGAGTATAGCCTCAGGGCAGTGTATGCGGAGGATGGGGGTGATGGTGCAGGGCAGCAGCAGTAACGACACGGAGTCAGTGATGCAGTTCAGGGCCTTTACTCACAGTTCTTATTATCCAGACCACGTCTGCAGGTAACGGCTGCCCACGTCGTACTGTGCTCACCAGGTGAGGGGCTCAGACAACTCCCAGATAACTTTGGAGCGCTTCACAGGACCCCCTTTGTGTGTCCTTTGTCTGGCCTTTCTTACCAACACTTCTGTCCGGCTGCCTCGGGCCTCCTCTTGGTAAACTTGGCGCCAGTTTCCCTGACCCTATGTGGTGCCTTACTAGCGGGTGGAGCAAGGGGCTGCGCCACATAAAATGTCAGAGCCTCCGGTTTCTAGCTGAGGGTCGTTTCCTGCCTCCACTAGTTCGGGGACCGGTCTCCCCCTTTGGCCTGACCCCTCCACGCAGGTGGATTCGGGCGTGCGGTGGCGACTCGCCCGTCCGCACCCCTGGGATCCCTTCATTCCTCGTTCCTGGAGCCTTCTCCGCTCCTCTTCCTTCCTTCTCCCTCTTGCAGGCCTGGGCCTCTGTTACTAGGCCCGCCTCCGGAGCAGAGCTCATGCAGAGCCCCTGCTCCCTGCCACTTCTGCTCAGACTTCTCTGCACTGAACTAAGATGGTGCCCACCTTTTATACTCCCTTCTCAATGCACCCAGGAACTGCTTCCTCCCTGCTCCTGCACTGCAGGGTTCCCCTTCCTCAGTGTTCCCTCCCCCCACTCCAGCCAGGGACAGGGACTGTCGTGCCCATCTCAGGGGCATATTGGTCGCCCTGCCCCACGGCAATGTGGTGTAATGCATGCAGGTGTCGGGTCCTGATCCACTCTCCATCCTTACCTGAGAGTGAGATATCACACCTCTGGGTGAGGTGCAATACGTCTGTAGCAACCGAGCCCTCAGGGTGCTACAGTTCCATTTATCTTCAGCCTAGGTGACGTATTGCGATACAGGGCCGTGATTTTGGCTATAAAAGGGTCCCCTAGACCCCTACCCCAATCTTTTTAAGAGAATCATATATGGCGTGCCAGGAGAATCTATGGAATGCTTTCTCAGCATCCAACGAGAGTATCTAATTACAAATTTTTAACTGCATCTAGCCCAGGAAATACTTTGTGCCTAGTAGCAGTGTCTGCTAGTCAGCGGATTATCCCAGCTGTTAAGCAAGCTACACCACCTGTAGTTTAGACACTTAATTTTTTCAAAGGAAATGCTTCGGGACCATGGGATACTCAGTGAAGAGCATCAGGAGGCACCCCAAGGCATAGGGGCTGGGACTGGCAGTAGGATGCCTTGTGGTGGACAGCCGAGCTCGATCCTTATAAAAGCTTTTTAACTGCAGCAGCTTTAGTGGACGCTACTGGAGCTGGAATTACGCGGCTGCTGGCATGAGACTTGCCCTCCAATAGATCCTTGTAAATGGATTTAAAGTGTATTCATTCAAATTAGAGAGACAATTTAAATTAAAAAGCTTAGAGCTGCCTCCACCACAGGGGGGCTCGCTCGACCCACCAGCGGACAGGCACCAGTATTGGGAGAGGGGGGCTGGCCATCAGGGTTCACCGCGGCTCTGGCACAAACCCGGCGACACGGAGGTGGCACGGGCAGGAGCGGACTGGCCGTGTCGGCTTCTCACTTTTTGGATTTTAGAAGGGCATGACATGCCTATATCTGTGTCTCCCCCTCCTTTTACTCCTCCACCTCTTTTATTTTCGCATGACTATATGTACTTGTCACTTTTCCATGTGTTAGTTGTGTCTTCTGAGCAGTTTGTCAGCTTTTGGACACCTTTGAAGGTGTTTTCTATGTGTTTCTATGTGTTTTTGTTTGCCTGCCATTGGTTTTAACGGTGTTCGAAGGTGTTCGACGAACAGTTCGACGAACAGTTCGGCGAACACACGGGTGTTCGACGAACCGAACCGAACTCGAACACTACGGGGGTGGCTCAACACTAATAAAGAGCCCTGACACACATCACCATCAATGAGTTTAACTGACAAACAAACAAATTCTTCCCTTATCACTCCTAAACACTTTTTGCATAATAATTTGGAACGCAGTGTACATGTGCTTTTCCACAAAACACCAGCGGTTCACATAGTGAATCTTACAGTTCTAACTTGCCAACCGTGGTCTGTATGGAGTTGTTCAATAAAGGGCCCAAAATTAAGATAACATAGATGGGAGAGGTCTCTATGAATAGGAATTCCTAAGTATTTGATACCCTGTGAGGGCCAGGCAAAGGGAAAGTTGGACTGGATGGAATCCTATATGGATTTGGGGAGGGAGACATCGAGGGCCTCAGACTTCGCTGCATTGATTTTAAAATTTGACCATGTAACAAAGTGATCTATTTCAGCCATAACAGCATGGATGGATATATGTGATTGAGTGATATATACTAGGACATCATCAGCAAATAGAGAGCACTTGTACTCGGTGCCTCCCACCTCAATCCACCTAATATTGGGGTTATGGCGAATTGATGAGAGCAGGTGCTCCGTCACTAGGATGTATAAGAGAGGGGACAGAGGACATCCCTGCCTTGTCCCATTGGTGATTGTGAAAGGTGATGAAAATGTTCTGACGCACCCCCTGGGCCTTGGGACACCCGGAGCCGGACCCTTTTTGGTGGATGCTGGTGGTTGTAGTCTTCGTGGCGGCGACCCGGTTCCGTGGCTCAGGGCGGTCAAACCAGTGGCGGAACTATTTATGTGGTTTTGATGTTTAAATGTACGACTACGCCACCCGTGGATTGCGGTCAGAGTGAACCGCCGCTACAGGGCAGACCGCTGAGGCTGGTGTTGTGGGTGCAGCAGAGCGTAGCATAACTCCCCACGGGAGGAGTATAGCCTCAGGGCAGTGTATACGGAGGATGGGGGTGATGGTACAGGGCAGCAGCAGTAACGACACGGAGTCAGTGATGCAGTTCAGGGCCTTTACTCAGAGTTCTTATTATCCAGACCACGTCTGCAGGTTACGGCTGCCCACGTCGTACTGTGCTCACCAGGTGAGGGGCTCAGACAACTCCCAGATAACTTTGGAGCACTTCACAGGACCCCCCTTGTGTGTCCTTTGTATGGCCTTTCTTACCAACACTTCTGTCCGGCTGCCTCGGGCCTCCTCTTGGTAAACTTGGCGCCAGTTTCCCTGACCCTATGTGGTGCCTTCCTAGCGGGTGTAGCGAGGGGCTGCGCCACATAAAATGTCAGAGCCTCCGGTTTCTAGCTGAGGGTCGTTTCCTGCCTCCACTAGTTCGGGGACCGGTCTCCCCCTTTGGCCTGACCCCTCCACGCAGGTGGATTCGGGCATGCGGTGGCGACTCGCCCATCCGCACCCCTGGGATCCCTTCATTCCTCGTTCCTGGAGCCTTCTCCGCTCCTCTTCCTTCCTTCTCCCTCTTCCAGGCCTGGGCCTCTGTTACTAGGCCCGCCTCCGGAGCAGAGCTCATGCAGAGCCCCTGCTCCCTGCCACTTCTGCTCAGACTTCTCTGCACTGAACTAAGATGGTGCCCACCTTTTATACTCCCTTCTCAATGCACCCAGGAACTGCTTCCTCCCTGCTCCTGCACTACAGGGTTCCCCTTCCTCAGTGTTCCCTCCCCCCACTCCAGCCAGGGACAGGGACTGTCGTGCCCATCTCAGGGGCATATTGGTCGCCCTGCCCCACGGCAATGTGGTGTAATGCATGCAGGTGTCGGGTCCTGATCCACACTACATCCTTACCTGAGAGTGAGATATCACACCTCTGGGTGAGGTGCAATACGTCTGTAGCAACCGAGCCCTCAGGGTGCTACAGTTCCATTTATCTTCAGCCTAGGTGACGTATTGCGATACAGGGCCGTGATTTTGGCTATAAAAGGGTCCCCTAGACCCCTACCCCAAGCTTTTTAAGAGAATCATATATGGCGTGCCAGGAGACTCTATGGAATGCTTTCTCAGCATCCAACGAGAGTATCTAATTACAAATTTTTAACTGCATCTAGCCCAGGAAATACTTTGTGCCTAGTAGCAGTGTCTGCTAGTCAGCGGATTATCCCGGCTGTTAAGCAAGCTACACCACCTGTAGTTTGGACACTTAATTTTTTCAAAGGAAATGCTTCGGGACCACGGGATACTCAGTGAAGAGCATCAGGAGGCACCCCAAGGAATAGGGGCTCGGAACAGCAGTAGGATGCCTTGCGGTGGACAGCCGAGCTCGATCCTTATAAAAGCTTTTTAACTGCAGCAGCTTTAGTGGACGCTACTGGAGCTGGAATTACGCGGCTGCTGGCATGAGACTTGCCCTCCAATAGATCCTTGTAAATGGATTTAAAGTGTATTTATTCAAATTAGAGAGACAATTTAAATTAAAAAGCTTAGAGCTGCCTCCACCACAGGGGGGCTCGCTCGACCCACCAGCGGACAGGCACCAGTATTGGGAGAGGGGGGCTGGCCATCAGGGTTCACCGCGGCTCTGGCACAAACCGGGCGACACGGAGGTGGCACGGGCAGGAGCAGACTGGCCGTGTCGGCTTCTCACTTTTTGGATTTTAGAAGGGCATGACATGCCTATATCTGTGTCTCCCCCTCCTTTTACTCCTCCACCTCTTTTATTTTCGCATGACTATATGTACTTGTCACTTTTCCATGTGTTAGTTATGTCTTCTGAGCAGTTTGTCAGCTTTTGGACACCTTTGAAGGTGTTTTCTATGTGTTTCTATGTGTTTTTGTTTGCCTGCCATTGGTTTTAACGGTGTTCGAAGGTCTTCGACGAACAGTTCGACGAACAGTTCGGCGAACACACGGGTGTTCGACGAACCGAACCGAACTCGAACACTACGGGGGTGGCTCAACACTAATTATAACCAATAGGCGCTTCCGCCTGTCAACTGAAAATGCTGACAAGCTGACTCTTATAAAAATGAACAAGGGCTAGATTGAGCCAGACTTCTCAACACCACCGAATGATAGGAGCATAACATAAACTCAAATACAGTGTCTTTTTTGGGGAGGTCTAACTCTATTTCCATGAACCTCTGTCTTCACATCCAGACATGGATATACCCTTCCTGATTTTGTATATTTGCTCTTGTCCTCCTCCTTCTCTGCATCCTCATCCTCCACCACCATATCACCACCATATGTACCATATAAACATATCTACATCTCTTGCAAGGGGCATTGGAGTTCCTCCAAATTTTTGGCAGCCGTTGCTTCACTGCATAGGCAAACACTATGGGAGAGCCACTTCCTAATAATGGGAGCATTTTTTTCAGAAGGCCCTCCGACCTCTACATCTCTTGCAAGGGTCATTGCAGTCCTTGCATACACAATAACAGTATAGGAGACCCACTTGTTAATAATGGGAACAACAAAGCATAGCCAGCTCATGGCTCTCTAAAAATAGAGAGGGCCGACTGCTGGCCCTCTAAGAATAGTAAGGGCCGCCTGAAGGCCCTATAAAAATAGACATTGTGACTTTCAGAGTCTCTCCATCATAAATGAAACAGGATTTGTCTGATGATGTGTCACACACCACATGGCCACATGAGGTTGTAAAATGTTAAAATGAGATTTCCTGGTGAATGCATTTGTCTTGGTTGAAAGCAATGCAAAAACGCATCAAAAACGCTACGTGTGAACACAGGGCAAGGTGTGGAGGAGCATTTTTGTTTTTGTATATTTATTTTGCCTTATATACAAATCATTACCCTGGAAAGGATGTTCCTTAACATATTTCCCAGGAAAATCCATTTTGGTTAAATTTTTTGTATGTTTTCTTGTGAGTCCGTAAAAGTGGCTTAATATTTCTGACAACATTGTCGACAGTAGTGACCTGGGAGTCAGAAATGCTTCCAGGGGTCTTCCCCATGCTGTTCCCATGTCATTTGAGCACTGTTCCCATCGATTTGGGCATTTTTTAGGCCCTCTGCAGATCGCCAGGGGGAACTGCCAGAAAAATACTCGAGTTTCCCATAGACTTACATTGGGCTCGTTATTCGGTCCGAGCACTCGAGCATTCCAATTTGCTTAACCCGAACAACGAGTACCCGAGCATTTTAGTGCTCTGCCCCTCACTAGTTTTTATGATAGTGACACTGTTTATATTAATAATTTCTTTGTGAAGGAATCACTATTTATTGATGTGATTACATTCAGCTAATGTAAGAAAAAATGGAAAATGGAAAATACCAACTGATTACAAAAAGTACATTAAAGCGTAATTTCACAGAATTATGGCTCCGCTTCTTGTGATAGTTTTTACCAGAATTCTGATGTAAAACTGTTTGCAATGTCACAAAACTTTTGCGCAAAAATGTTGGGTATTTTGACATTTTTAAGCAAGTTACAGTCAGCACCGACAATTTTCTGAAAAGGGAGAAGGTAAGAGTGTGTAGCCAACAAATTCATCATAATTTACACCACAGAAATGGTGTGAATTATGACTGAAATGACTCCAGTCCATGACTGAAGTACATGTCTTGCTGTGGCACATGGCTGCTGAAAAATGCGCTAAAATTCATTAAGAGGTGCATGCATACCCTTAAAATGTGTCTAACTCCAACACACTGTTCATCAAGACTCAACTGCAAGACGCCAGTCTTTTCCTGCAGATTGTTTAGTATTTTACATAATATACATTTACCAAGTCCTGATCCTGGAAATGGGGATGGTGTAAGGAATACAACCTATCGCTCTGGATATTAAGAAAGATAAGATAGTTAATACCTGGTCAGACAGGCTACCTGTTAACATAATCCAAATGCAGAAACTAATAACTTTTTAGCCCTTGACCTTGGCCAGCAGTCAATGTTGCCTTCAAAAATTCTGGGCCCCATAATTTCGGATGATTGAGGCACCCTCCAACTTATAACTGGACATTTGTTGATGCCTGTACAATACATGGTTCAGACAAATATAACCTGGAATAAAGATAATGAATAGATGTTCTGCAGTAACTTTAGGATCATCATGGTTTTGTACACCTTGTCGCAGTCGAATGGTTTTTATGCTTTTTTGATGTAAAAAATGTCAACAAGTACCCTAAGTTATTTACATACATTCATACTATTTACAGTATTTACTAACTGCAGGGTATCTAGTCATTGTCTATATTCCAGGCTATATTTGTCTGTTAATGGCTAGAGCATGAACATGCACCTACATAATACATGTTTTTGATCATACATGGTTCAGTAAACCTTGTATTACTCTACCATCAGGATAATCATGGAGGCTACAATATAGCCCCAGCAAATTTACATAAAAAGACACAAAAGGAAATGGAAGGGGACATTTTAATTAGTCTTTTCAACTTTCTAGAACAACAGACAGTTTATAGTCCATATAGCTAGTTTGACAAATGCTGCAAAAGAAGGATTTAGGTATTTAAGGTAGGGAATTAGGTATGTAAAGGGAATCTAGTAGCAGATTTTTGCTATCTAATCTGAGAGTAGCATAATATAGTATAAGAGACCTTGATTCATGAGATGTGTCACTTATTAGTATGTGTGTTGTAGTTTCATTGCAAACAGTGTTTTATCAGCAGGGAATTAACACTAAAAAGACTACATCTTACATGCCAGACAGTCAGGCTAATCTGTGCAGCCCTGCCCCCACCACTGATTAGCAGCTTGCTCACAATGCACAGTGTACACAGGAAGCTGTCAGTCAGCGGTGAGTTGGGGGGGGGGGTTATACACAGAGAAGTCTTAGCTTTGTTACATCTACATCAGATTAAACAGGTATTCTATGAAAACTACACCCAGCAGTCCAGTAAGTGACACATCACTGGAATCAGGCTTTCTTACCCTGTGTTATGCTGCTGTCAGATTATATTGCCAAAATCTGCTGACACATTCCCTTTAAAGAAGAAATGACAAATGACTACTTTGAATCTGGATTCATGGAAAGTATAAAGCGTGAACCAGAACAGAGTGAATAAGAATATGTCATGTAGCCTTGGCTGCAAAAAGACGTGGGTCAAATCATTTTATTTTTACGCAAATTGCCTCTTCAGAGGTGAAGAGGACATGAACTCCATAGTGCCACCAATTTGAAGCAGCAATCCTACAAGTCACAATCAACCCTTTCATGAGTCTTGCAATATGAATTAGGGTAATAACCAAATCAGAATCTCAATTTGAAGTGTTTTGAGCTATTGGTCCTCATCAGTGCAAAGTATGAGAACTGATTTGGCTAGATGAGAGGCTCTGGACTGAGGTCTAAGGGGTAACGTTTCTCCTTGTGGAGAGTGACATACTGGCTCTGGCGTGACAAGGTAAGCACTGGAGGCTTATTCACTTTGCAATGATCCTCTGGGAAATTTAATATGCAAATTGCATCTTCAGAGATGAAAAGGACGTGAGCTCTAAAACTCCACCATTTGGAAGCAGAAATCCTTTTTTTTACAGGTATTCCTGTATCATGTTGTCATTGCCAACTCTAAAAACCTGGCTGCTTCGTACAGAGGATTTTATCTTTTTTTTTTAACCAAATAAAATATATTGAGGATGTATAAAGGATCTCATACTTTATCAATAGATCAAATGAGAACGTTTTTGATGTCCAATGATATACCATTACCAGAAAAGAATGTAAACATGCATAGAAGTAAAAGACACAGAGTACTTGAATATAGTATCTTAAAAAAGTATCTAAGTGGGTTCCATCCACAAATAAAAAGTCATACTGAATAAACAAAGTCAAACAATAGTCATTACATCTTGTCCATTTCTATTTGATATATTTGCATATTATCTTATTCTTATGCCTTATTTTTTCCCATGTATTAGTGTGTAATATCTGTATGCTATTCATATACGAATTCTGACTCCATAACTAGGCTGCGAGTGTGGGGCTCTTGAGACATAGTTTCTATGAATGCCTGTATTGAGCCAATACTCACTCCAAGAACTTTGTCAGACAGTTTCAACTTGACTGCAGAGGCTTGTATGAAGATTCCAGGAGTTTTATTCTCAGGCTGAATTATTGTATTATGCACAACAGTAACAGCAGCAGATCAAAAGATGATTCTTAGCCAGGGATGTACAAAGGATGAACATGAGACAATGATGGCTGACTCAATACTGACGAAGAAGGGAGGGGTTACATGCTTCAGAGCTCTAGCTGCTTATATACACTGCTCAAAAAAATAAAAGGAACACTTAAACAACACAATGTAACTCCAAGTCAATAACACTTCTGTGAAATCTACCTGTCCAGTTATGAAGCAACACTGATTGTGAATCAATTTCTCCTGCTGTTGTGCAAATGGAGCAGATAACTGGTAGAAATGATAGGAAATTAGCAAGATACCCCCTATAAAGGAGAAGTTCTGCAGGTGGTGAACACAGACCATTTCTCTGTTCTCATCCTTTTTGGCTGTTGTTTTGGTCCCTTTTTCATTTTGCCATTGCTCTCACCCCTAGAGGTACAGTAGCATGAGGCGGAGTCTACAGTACAACCCACAGAAGTTGCTCAGGTAGTGCAGTTCATCCAGGATGGCACATCAGTGCGAGCTGTGGAAAGAAGGGTAGCTGTGTCTGTCAGCACAGTGTCCAGAGCATGGAGAAGATACCAGGAGATGTGGAGGGAGCCATAGGAGGGCAACAACCCAGCAGCAGGAACGTTACCTCCTCCTTTGTGCAAGGAGGAACAGGAGGAGCACTGCCAGAGCCCTGCAAAATGACCTCCAGCAGGCCACAACTGTGCATGTGTCTGCACAAACGGTTAGAAACCGACTCGATCTGGGCGGTATGAGGGCCCCACATCCACAGATGGGGGTTGTGCTCACAGCCAAACACCATGCAGGACTCTTGGCATTTGCCACATAACACCGGGATTGGCAAAGTCGCCAATGGCGTCCTGTGCTCTTCACAGATGAAAGCAGGTTCACACTGCGCACATGTGACAGACGTGACAGAGTCTTGAGACGCCGTGGAGAGCGATTTGCTGCCTGCAACATCCTTAAGCATGACAGGTTTGGCAATGGGTCAGTAATGGTATGGGGTGGAATTTCTTTGGAGGGCCGCACAGCCATCCATGTGCTCGCCAGAGGTAGCCTGACTGCCATTAGTTACCGAGATGAGCTCCTCAGACCCCTTTGAGACCATATGCTAGTGCGGTTGGCCCTGGGTTCCTCCGAATGCAGGACAATGCCAGACCTCATGTGGCTGGAGTGTGTCAGCAGTTCCTGAAAGATGAAGGCATTGAAGCTATGGACTGGCCCGCCCGTTCTCCAGACCTGAATCCGATTGAGCACATCTGGGACATCATGTCTCGCTCCATCCACCAATGTCACATTGCACCACAGACTGTCAAGGAGTTGGCGGATGCTTTAGTCCAGGTCTGGGAGGAGATCCCACAGGAGACCATCCGCAACCTCATCTGGAGCATGCCCAGGCATTGTAGGAAGTTCATACAGGCACGTGGAGGCCACACACAATACTGAGACTCATTTTGATTTTGACTTGTTTTAAGGACATTACATCAAAGTTGAATCAGCCTGTAGTGTGTGTTTCCACTTTAATTTTGGGAGTGACTCCAAATCCAGGCATCCACTGGTTAATAAATTTGATTTCCATTGATGATTTTTGTGTGATTTTGTTGTCAGCACATTCAACTTTGTACAGAACAAAGTATTCATTTAGAATATTTCATTCATTCAGATCTAGGATGTGTTATTTGAGTGTTCCCTTTATTTTTTTAAGCAGTGTATTTCTTTACAATGTGTCACTATTCTTTTATTTTCATGTGCTTACAGTATACAGTATGTCAATTTTTTCTTATTTATTTTCTTGTTAGAGCTTGGTTGGTGTGGCATATATTGTATTTCTATATATCTTACCCGATTTCATATTCATTCCTTTGTAATTTTTTGTTTGTTTCTTTCTGGTTTTCTACAATTCATATATACGGTACCTTTGCACTTCGCACTGTACTCTTGCTGATGGTGCACATGCGCGCTGACCACCTGGCTGGTGCCTCCCAGGCTGTACCTACACATGTGTGACACCCGATCGCATAACCTTATTCCTGCTCATGTGATTTCATGCAGACTATAACTCGGGTTGGGTGACCTCGGCGTGGCTCATGACGTGCTTGGGGGATCTGCCCTCCTTCAGTACGCGTCATCATTGCATTCGCCAATCAACATCTGGCTTCCAATCACTGAGTAAATGGCGCTCAATGTTACTGGCTGTCCAAACACATAGGAGGGCTCTCCTGATGGTGTGTAAGATCACCCCCAGATGAAGGAATGCTGCTAGAACATGCATTAGAGGCCAGTCGTCCTTGCAAGTGTTGCATGCATCCTGCATTGTTTACATGCTCCCCAATACTGCTCTGAGATCACACCCATCTATTCCTGAGGGTGTTTACGTAAGATTGCATTAAGGGGGCGAGCAATGGTGATGGCAATGGATGCAACCTATGTCACCTCGGCTCCTGGGCAACTCAGAAGTGCTTTGTTGTTGCACTCTGCAGGCAGCAAGAACAAACGAGTTTGTGGTGTTCGACAGTGATTCTGGCAAGGTGGTTTGTTGCACACATTCATTGAATTAATTATATAAATGTATTGCATAATTCCTGTGCAGGAAATATTTAAGATGTGTATTGTGTAATCAATATGTTTGCATAAGCCTGATGAAGATGACAGAGTGTTGTTGAAGTGCCTTGCTGTCCTTTTATTGTGTTCTATTTTATTAAAACGTTTTATAATAACTTTTGAGGTTGTTACACACCTGTCCCGAGTATCCCATACTCAGTTTCCTTCACCTTGGTCCGCTCCCCTCTGTTGTGCTCTAGGTCGGGTTTTGCAGTTTACCCGGCATGTCTCAGTGACGTCATCTCCATGATCCTACTTAAGGCCCTTTAGGACACACACCTGTGTCTTAGGATTGCAACCTATGCAACCTGAAACCTATGGAGTGTCGGTCTGAAAATGATGCTTCATAGGTTGCTCGTGGTCATGTCTCAAGAGCAATGCCCGTGATACATGACCATGACTGACCAGTGGAGACTCAAAAACGAGGCTCCATTGGTCACTCCCAGTCATGTCTCATTGGCGATGATGTTACTGACTTTATCGCCCTTGAGACATGACCGCGAGTGACCTATGCAGTAAGAATATGGTTCCGTAGGTCACTCCTGGTCATGTTTCACGGGCTATGATGTAACTGACAAGTAACCTATGAAGTGTCGTTCTCGGAATGACACTCCATAGGTTGCAGCCATTACTCCAAAAGAAACCTAAAAAAGCCAGATTAATGTTTGTGTAGCGCCCCGAGGGTTCGGCCGCTACAGGGGTATTGCACCTCAGACCAGAGGTGTGATATTCCACTCCCAGGTAAGGATGGAGTATGGACCAGGGCTCAGTTAGCTGCATACAGCACACACACCCCATTTCCGAGGGACAGCTCAACGGTGCTCTAACTAGACAGAAGTGCAGGCACGACCGACTATGTCCCTGCCTGGAGTGGGGAGGGGGGTGGAACACCCAGTGCTGTAGGGGCAGATAGGGGTTGGTTCCTGAGCGTAGGTAGGAGCCCATTGGTTGCTGGTCACCTGGGCTCATGGTCAGAGGGAGGTATAAAAGGTGGGCACCATCTTAGGTCTAGGAGAGAAGAGAAGTTCAGTTCTGTCCAGAGAGGAGAAGACGGAGTAGAGGCTCTGTAGGAGCTCTACTCCAGGAGGGCCTAGTGAGAGGCCGAGGAGGAGGTGAAGGGGAGCTGAGATTTTGGCTCATCTCAGCTCCAAGAGAACGGAACAGAAAGGAACAGGAAGGAACGGAAAGGGAGAAGAAGAGACAGAGAAACAGAAGGGCTCAGGAACAAGAAGGTGGAAGGGACCCTTAGAACCCACGAGAATCCAGGGTGAAGGGTCAGGCAGATTAAGGGTACCGGATCCCAAGTTGGTGGAGGAGAAACTACCCTCAGCCAAAGACCGGTCGTCGTGATCATTTATTGGTGCGACACCTCATCAGACCTGCTAGGAAGGCACCATATAGGACAGCGGAGGACGGGGCCCACGTTTAACCGCACAAGTCCGCGGCAGCTGGACAAAAGTGGGTCACTGGTGAGGCAGGCCAGAGAAAGGATTAAAGGGGGTCCTGTGCCATGCTCCTGAGCTGCCTGGAAGTTGACCGAGCCCCACACCTGATGGACGCAGCACGGCTCGGGCGGTCACTGCTGACAGAAGTGACCCGGAAGTGACCCGGAACAAATGAACTGTGAGTAAAGACCCTGGACTGTAACTTGTTGTCTGTGTGCTCCTTCGCGCCTCCAGCACAACCTGGGACTCTCACCACCATCACTCCCACCATCCACTACACTGCCCTGGGGCCGCACTCTTCCCGTGGGGAGTCACACCATCCCAGTTGCATACATCATCGGCCCCAGCGGACTGCCTTGCAGCGGCGGTTCCTTATAGCCGCATTCCACGGGTGGCGTAGTCGGACACTATCTGAAGCACGTAGCAGACTACCATTGGTCTGACCACCCTGAGCCGCGGGACCGGGCCGCCACTACTACCCCCATCGTTCCCCTATCGCCCGGATCCGCGTGCCCCACGGCCCAGGGGGCGAGTCATTTGCAAATTCACACAGCAACAAAACCTTAATTTTTGGAGACATGTCCTGTAGTCTGATGAAACTAAAATTGAACTTTTTGGGCATAGTGACCATCGTTACATTTGGAGGAAAAAGGGAGCAGCTTGGAAGCCTAAAAACACTATCCCAACTGTGAAACATAGGGGTGGCAGCATCATGTTGTAGGGTTGCTTTGCTGCAGGAGGGACTGGTGCACGTCACAAAATAGATGGCATCATGAGAAAAGAAGATTATGTGGCAATGCTGAAGCAACATCTCAAGACATCAGCCAGGAAGTTAAAGTTTGGGTGGAAATGGGTCTTCCAAATGGACAATGGCTGCCAAAATGGCAACAAAGTGGCTTAAGGATAACAAAGTCAATGTTTTGGAGTGGCCATCACAAACCCCTGATCTCAATCCTATTGAAAATTTATGGGCAAAGCTGAAAAGGCAGGTGCGAGCAAGGCGACCTACAAACCTGGATCAGTTACACCAGGATGAATGGGCCCAAATTCTGACCAACTATTGTGAGAAACTTGTGGAAGAGTATTCCAAATGTTTGACGCAAGTTGTTACGTTTAAGGACAATGGTACCAAATACTAATGAAATGTATGTAAACTTTTGACTTTGCAGTAAGTAATATAAATGCCTAAAAACATTCTCTCTCTTATTATTCTGCCATTTGGCGCAAATATTAAAAATTATGGTAATCCTAATTGACCTAAAACGGGAAAGGTTTATTCTGATTTCATGTCAGTTATTGAGAAAAACATGCATCTGTGTATTTTTATATAGTGTATGTAAACTTCTGGTTCCATCAGTATCTCCCTATATTATCTATCTTATATTATTACATCCTACACTGTACATTCCTAACATTATGCATGACATGATTAGGGTCTTCAGGGTTAGGAAGGCTGCAGCAACTGTCTGTCCACCATGCTTACATATTGAAAACAATTAAGTTCAATTGTCCGTGAAGTTTACAAATATAAAATACTAATGAAATAAGAATAGACAAATAAAATAATCAATAGTCTCATATTTCTCTTACACTATTACTGTTTCCCACATTCTTACCCTTTTTACAGCACTTAATAAAAGTTAGCTGATCAGCCTATTGGACCTGTGCACAAGGAGGATTCTATCTTTAGGCTCTAGTACAAACCTAAGAATCTCATATAACATATGTTATTAACCCTAACACTACTAGAGGAGACTGTGCTGAAGCTAAAATAGAAGCATACACTGCTCCAGCTTGACCCACTGACTGTAATAAATTATCTCTCTCTTTGTGTTCTTTAAAAGTTGCTATGACTTGTGTCATCACTGTGCCCATCTGTTTGGAAATTGAGAGAGTTTATATACTAAAGGGCACTAGAAGGTCATTAGCACTATCTATATAATTAGTGACACTCAATAAGTAAGTGCTTCAAAATAAGTTTCCATACTAGGATGTTCTCACCCAGTGGCAATATATACACATTAGCTAATGCTAGGAAGAATGGAAACTAACTTCAACTAACTCCATCTAAGAATAAAAATAATACAGTGTCATAAAAATAAAGGACGTTTTTGTAAACAGCTTTATCGTGATCTTTTTATTTAAGAAAGAGAAAGTTACCCAATACCGACATGACCTGTGTAAAATAAGAAATTGGCACGGAAGAGTACTTTCACATGCGCCAAGTGGCACCTTTTTTTTGCCACACCGTCAATTGTGGCACAGCAAATTTGTGTCTTTACTCTGAATTACTGTGGCTTGGCAATGTGGTATCATACATCATATTTAATAAGGCCAACAAATCCATTGCAGTGTCATATACCATGTGTTAACATACTCCTATTTGTCAAACTAAACAAATGACCAAGTTTAATTTTTATGTAAGATCTGTGCCTTCCTTAACTTTCCCCTTGGATCGACAAATCAAAGAAGTGTGGCACAAGATTATTTGATTATAAGAAAATAAATATTTTGTGATGCTCTGCCATGAGATGTCAGTGCTATATGTGGCCACCTATTGGATGTGATTTAAATTACAACTATTATAAATCCATTACAAATGGTTTTGCTGTAGTTCAAAAATGGAATGCTGCACTATTTGCCCCCATGTGAATACACTAAAATAGAAGCTAGCCAGCTATGTGAAGATTAAAAATGTAGCATTTTACTAAGATCAATTGACATTCCTGAATATTAGTGATGGGCAAGCACTAAAATACTCGGGTCGAGCAAACTGGAATGCTCGGGTCCTCGACCCGAGCAACGAGCCCAATGTAAGTCTATGGGAAATTTGAGCATTTTTCAGGCGGCTCCCCCCGGCGGTCTGCAGAGGGCCTGAAAATTGCCCAAATCGATGGGAACATTGCTCAAATGACATGGGAACAGCATGGGGAAGACCCCTGGAAGTAATTCTGACTCCCAGGTCACTGCTGTCAACAATGTTGTCAGAGGTATTACTCCACTTTTACAGACTCACAATAAAACTTACAAAAACTAAACCAAAATGGATTTTCCTGGGAAATATGTTAAGGAACATCCTTTCCTGGGTAATGACTTGTATATAAGGCAAAATAAATATTCAAAAACAAAAATGCTCCTCCACACCTTGGGCTATGTTCACACTTAGCGTTTTTGATGCGTTTTTGCATGACAAATGCATTCACTCGGAAATGTCATTTTAACATTTTAAAACCTTATCTGGCCATGTGGTATGTGATACATCATCAGACACATGCATACAGTGCTGAAAAGACATGGGAAAAGCATGGGTAAGACCCCTGGAAGTATCTCTGACCCCCAAGTCACTGCCTAAATGTGTGCCTATCATAAGTGATCCTTGGCGCATGCGAAGATGCCTCCCGCCATGCACCTGTCATTGCAGACTTGCAACAATCACAGTCCATGTCCTTGTACAATTGTAGCGTTCAGTTGTCCCTACCCCATTCCTTGGAATGCAAGCACAAGTATACAGCCAGCCAAGCACCCACAGGCTGCAATACTATACTGCCAAAATTTTGACAGCTGCTTGCACTTGAAATGTGGTCTTTTAGGTTCATGGAGGCGGAAGCTTTTCACAACCTGGCGGCCGGGTGTCTATGCTTTCCTCATCCTCCTCTCTGTCCTCAGGCCATCCACGCTGAACAGACGACATGACAGTTGTGCAGGTAGTACCGTCTAAAGCGCTTGAAACTCGCTCCTGTTCTTCCTCCTCTTCCTGCTCTTCCTCCTCTTCCTCATTGTCTCCCAATCCACGTTGGGATGAGATGAGGCTGGGCTGTGTGTAATCACCCTGTATGGTTCCCTGCTCCATCTCATTGTGCTCCGCCTGCAATGCATCCTCTTTGATTGTGAGCAGAGAGCCTTTCAGAAGACAGAGAAGTGGGATGGTGACGCTAATTATGGCATGATCACCGCTCACCATCTTGGTGGAGTCCTCAAAGTTTTGGAGGATGGTACATATGTCTGACTTCCATGTCCACTCCTGAGGTCTTATGTGTGGAGTCGGAACTGAATACTGATGGCCTTGTTGATGCTGTTACTCAACAACTGCTCTCTTCTGCTCACAAATTCTTCTCAATATCTACAATGCAGAGTTTCAGCGAGGGGGACATCACACACCAGTCTGCGAGCCAGAACCTGCAAATGCTGCTGAAACACGGAAAGGTCGCGAAAGCTGTAGGTGACTTTCTAAAATGGGCACACAGGCGGCATATATTAACAAGCAGATCCGGCAGCTCCAGGTAGGTTTTGAGAAACCACTGAACCACGAGGTAAAGCACATGGGTCAGGCAAGGTACGTGTGTGAGCTCGCCTTGCCTCAGAGCCACCACCAGGTTCACATATGACCATGCTTGGCTGTAGGTTTAGCGGTGTGAGCCACAGATCTGTATGCTCTTTCTAAGCTGTCCACAACTCTCCAGCATTGTGTGGTTTGTCACCTAAGCAAATTAGCTTCAGCACAGCCTTTTGCCGCTTGGCCGAGACAGTGTTGTAGTGCTCCCAGCTGGTGACTGATGTGGTCATTTCAGAGATGGAGGCTGAAGAGGGGGAGGAGGCTGAGGAGGATGAAGTGCAGGAGCTGTAGACTGTGGGGGCAACCCTGATTGATCTAGAGCCCGCAATCCTTGGAGTCGGGAGGACGTGTTCCATTCCAAGGTCCGACTGGGTCCCTGCTTCCACTATGTTAACCCAGTGTGCCATCAGCGAGATGTACCGCCCCTGCCCACAAGCACTTGTCCACGGTGGTTAGGTGGACTTTCCCGGTAACTGCGTTGTTGAAGGCACAGCTAATGTTTTGGGACTTGTGCTTGTGTAATGCGGGGACGGCACACCATTGGAAATAGTGGTGGCTGGGGATCGAGGGATGGCCGCCGCCATCAGGTTGCGGAATGATTCCGTCTCCCTGAGCCTAAAAGGCAACATTTCGAGCGCAAGCAGTCGCGAAATGTGGGAATTTAGTATTGTGGCCTGTGGGGCGTAGGCTGCGCATTTGTGCTTGCGGGGGTTTGGCCCACAAAGTTGGGTGCTTTGCTGCCATGAGCACAACAGCGGAACAAGCAGTCGTGTCACCCGCAGACCCTATTGCTGGACTGTGGGGTTCGGCCCATTTAGTTAGGTGCTTTGTTGCCATGTTCCTGAACATGCTGGTTGTGATCAGGCTGCTAGTTTTGCTACCCTGGCTGATGCTGGCCTGGCAGGTGGTGCAAATGGCCTTTTTGGGGCTATCGGTAGAGTCTTTAAAAAACAACCAAATTCGGGAAGACCTAACAGTGGTACTGGCAAACTTCCTTCGTGGTGGTGTTACGGGGAACGGTTGCCTGCCTTCTTTCTGCAGCCACCACACTGCTTGTTGTGGTGCTCTGCCTCCCTTCCCCTGTGTGCTGCTGTCCTTGCTCTGAATGCCTTCATGCCAGGTTGGGTAAATTACTATATCATTCAAAACCTCGTCTTCCACTTCCGCACCCTGGTCCTCCTCCTGACTTTCTGGTAATTGTGTTTCATCATCGTCCACTTCTTGTGACACTTTCCCACCGTTGCCTTCATGTGACCGTGGCTGCTTAAATATTTGTGCTTCGGTACATGTGATCACCTCTTGCCCTGATTCAAGTGGACCGGGCGAGAGGTCCGAATCTATAAATGGCCCGAATCTATAAATGGAAAAGCTCTTCAGAGTGTCCGAGTGTGGGATCAGTTGTCTCTGGGCACTCGACATGATGGGAGGAATGCGGATCATGATGAGGAATATGCGGTCCAGACTCATGGCTACTGAAATTTGACCATGTGTAAGACAAGGTGGTGGTGGTGGTGGTGGCTAAGAGACTTGAAGAATTATCTGCTGTCCAACCAATAACCTTTTCACACTGCTCTGTGTTCAGTAGTGGTGTTCTGCGGTCTCCTATTAATTGGGACAGGAAGGTCGAGCGAGAAGATGTGGGTGTTTGATGGGGCACAATTTAAGCTTGTCGACGGCCTCGGCCTCTGCATACACCATCACCATCACGTCCAGTTCCCAGTCCATTTTCACGTGCCTTGCCCATTTTAAGTAAAGGACAATATTTTCAACGCTCAATACAAATGGCTGAATTTTGAGCGAACTTATATGTGATCCATGAGATGGACATACCACAGTTTTAAATACCTGGACTATAGATAACTATTTTGAACAGCAAACCAGTGTCAAAAACTTCACTCACACACAGAAACAAATTTTTAATGGAGGCCAGAAATGGCAGTATTTTCTGAAAACGTATATGTGATCCGTGTGACGGAGAAAACACAGTTGTAAATACCTGGCCTATAGGTAACTCTGTTGAACGGCAAGCTGGTGTCAATTGCTTCACTGACACAGCAAAACAAATTTTTAATGGAGGCCAGAAATGGCAGTATTTTCTGAAAGCGTATATGTGATCCATGTGACGGAGAAAACACAGTTTTAAATATCTGGCTCCTAGGTTACTATTTTGAACTGCAAACTAGTGTCAGTAGCTTCATTGACACACTGAAACAAATTTTTAATGGAGATCAGAAATGGCAGTATTTTCTGAAAGCGTATATGTGATCAGTGTGATGGAAAAAATACTGTTTTAAATACCTGGCTCGGAGGAAACTATTTTGAACAGCAAACTGGTGTCAATAGCTTCACTGACACACTGAAACAAATATTTAATGGAGGCCAGAAATGGCAATATTTTCTGCAAGAGTATATGTGATCCGTTTGACGGAGAAAATACAGTTTTAAATACCTGAATTTTAGGTAACTATTTTTAACAGCAAACTGGTGTCAATAGCTTCACTGACACACTGAAAAACATTTTTAATGGAGGCCAGAAATGGCAGTATTTTCTGAAAACATATATGTGATCCGTGTGATG
The DNA here is from genome assembly GCF_046119375.1 of Phyllobates terribilis. NCBI lineage: Eukaryota > Metazoa > Chordata > Amphibia > Anura > Dendrobatidae > Phyllobates > Phyllobates terribilis. Next base: position 53,075,245 of record NW_027362773.1, read on the forward strand.
GAGAAAACACAGTTTTAAATACCTGGCCTGTAAGTAACTACTTTGAACAGCAAACTGGTTTCAATAGCTTCACTGACACACTGAAACTTAGTTTTAATGGAGGCCAGAAATGGCAGTAAATTCTGAAAATGTATATGTTATCTGTGTGATGGAGAAAACACTTTTAAATACCTGGCCTGTAAGTAACTATTTTGAACAGCATACTGGTGTCAACAGCTTCACTGACACACTGAAAGAAATTTTTAATGGAGGCCAGAAATGGCAGTAAATACTGAAAATGTATATGTGATCCGTGTGACGGAGAAAACACAGTTTTAAATGCCTGGCCAATAGGTAACTATTTTTCACAGCAAACTGGTGTCAATAGCTTCACTGACACACTGAAACAAATTTTTAATGGAGGCCAGAAATGGCAGTGTTTTCTGAAAATGTATATGAGATCCATGTGATTGAGAAAACACGGTTCTAAATACCTGGCCTGTAGGTAACTCTTTTGAGCAGCAAACTGGTGTCAATAGCTTCACTGACACACTGAAACAAATTTTTAATGGTGGCCAGAAGTGGCAATATTTTCTGAAAATGTATACAGTGCCTACAAGTAGTATTCAACCCCCTGCAGATTTAGCTGGTTGACACATGCGGAATTAACTTGGCATTGTGACATTTGTACTGTAGATCAGCCTGGAAGTGGGAAATGCACTGTAGCAAATTTTTTTTATGTTTTTTTTAAAAACGTAAAAAGTTAATTCAGAGTGTCATTTATTATTCAACCCCTCAAACCACAAGAATTCTGTTTGGTCCCCCTAAAGTATTAAGAAGTAGTTCAGGCACCAAGAATAATGAGCTTCACATGTGTGGATTAAAGATCTCTTTTGCCAGCCTTTTCTGACTATTTAAGACCCTCCCCAAACTTGTGAACAGCACTCAGACATGGTCAACATGGGAAAGACAAAGGAGCATTCCAAGGCCATCAGAGACAAGATCGTGGAGGGTCACAAGGCTGGCAAGCGGAACAAAACCCTTTCCAAGGAGTTGGGCCTACCTGTCTCCACTGTTGGGAGCATCATCCGTAAGTGGAAGGCTTATGGAACTACTGTTAGCCTTCCACGGCCAGGACAGCCTTTGAAAGTGTCCTCCCGTGCCGAGGCCAGGCTTGTCTGAAGAGTCAAGGCTAACCCAAGGACAACAAGGAAGGAGCTCCGGGAAGATCTCATGGCAGTGGGGACATTGGTTTTAGTCAATACCATAAGTAACGTACTCCACCGCAATGGTCTCCGTTCCAGACGAGCCCGTAAGGTACCTTTACTTTCAAAGCGTCATGTCAAGGTTCGTCTACAGTTTTCTCATGATCACTTGGAGGACTCTGAGACAGACTGGTTCAAGGTTCTATGGTCTGATGAGACCAAGATCGAGATCTTTGGTGCCAACCACACACGTGACGTTTGGAGACTGGATGGCACTGCATACGACCCCAAGAATACCATCCCTACAGTCAAGCATGGTGGTGGAAGCATCATGCTGTGGGGCTGTTTCTCTGCCAAGGGGCCTGGCCATCTGGTCCGCATCCATGGGAAGATAGATAGCACGGCCTACCTGGAGATTTTGGCCAAGAACCTCCGCTCCTCCATCAAGGATCTTAAAATGGGTCGTAATTTCATCTTCCAACAAGACAACGACCCAAAGCACACAGCCAAGAAAACCAAGGCCTGGTTCAATAGGGAAAAAGTCAAGGTGTTGGAGTGGCCTAGTCAGTCTCCTGACCTTAACCCAATTGAAAACTTGTGGAAGGAGCTCAAGAATAAAGTCCACATGAGACACCCAGAGAACCTAGATAACTTGGAGAAGATCGGCATGGAGGAGTGGGCCAAGATAACTCCACAGACCTGTGCCGGCCTGATCAGGTCTTATAAAAGACGATTATTAGCTGTAATTGCAAACAAGGGTTATTCCACAAAATATTAAACATAGGGGTTGTATAATAATTGACCCACACTTTTATGTTTAAAATTTAATAAAATTCAACTGAGCAACATAACTTTTTCGTTTGTAAGATTTATGCTTCTGTTCATAAAACCTACTCTCGTTTGCAGTTTGAAGGCTCTAACTTATTTGCATCTTATCAAACCAGCTAAATCTGCAGGGGGTTGAATACTACTTGTAGGCACTGTATGTGATCCATATCAGAGAAAACAGATTTGTAAATACCTGGCATGTAGGTAACTATTATAAACTGAAAACTTGTGTCAATAGCTTCACTGACACACTGAAACACATTTTTAATGGAGGCCAGAAGTAGCAGTATTTTCTAAAAACGTATGTGAGATTCGTGTGACGGAGAAAACACAGTTTTAAATACATGGCCTGTAGGTAACTATTTTGAATAGAAAACCGGTGTCAAAAACTTCGCTGACAAACTGAAACAAATTTTACACGAGGCCAGAAATGGCAGTATTTTCTGAAAACGGATATGTGATCCGTGTGACGGAGAAAACACATTTTTAAATAGCTGGCCTGTAGGTAACTATTTTGAACAGCAAACTGGTGTCAATTGCTTCACTGAAACACTGAAAAAACATTTTAATGGAGGCCAGAAATGGCAGTATTTTCTGAAAACCTATATGTGATCCATGTGACAGAGAAAACACGGTTTTAAATACCTGGCCTGTAGGTAACTATTTTGAACAGCAAACTCGTGTCAATAGCTTCACTGACACACTGAAACAAATTTTTAATGGAGGTCAGAAATGGCAGAATTTTCTGAAAAATATATATGATCCGTGTGACGGAGAAAACACAGTTGTAAATACCTGGCCTGTGGGTCACTATTTTGAACAGCAAACTGGTTTCAATAGCTTCACTGACACAATGAAACAAATTTTTAATGGAGTCCAGAAATGGCAGTATTTTCTGAAAATGTATATATGATCCGAGTGACAGAGAAAACAAAGTTGAAAATGCGTGGCCTGTAGGTAACTTTTATAAGCAGGAAACTGGAGTCAATAGCTTCACTGACACACTGAAACAAATTTTTAATGGAGACCAGAAATAGCAATATTTTCTGAAAGCGTATAGGTAATCTGTGTGACGGAGAAAATAATGTTTTAAATACCTGTCTCAAAAGAAACTATTTTTAACAGCAAACTGATGTCAATTACTTCACTGACACACTGAAACAAATTTTTAATGGAGACCAGAAATGGCAATATTTTCTGAAAAAGTATATGTAATCTGTGTTACGGAAAAAACACAGTTTTAAATAGCGGGCATGTAGTTAACTATTTTGAACAGCAGACCGGTGTCAATAGCTTCACTGACACACTGAAACTAATTTTTAATGGAGGCCAGAAATGGCAGTGTTTTCTGAAAGCATATTTGTGATCCGTGTGATGGAGAAAACACAGTTGTAAATAGCAGGCCTCTAGAGAACTAATTTGAACGGCAAACGGTTGTCAATAGCTTCATTGAAACACTGAAACAAATTTTTAATGGAAGCCAGAAATGGCAGTATTTTCTTAAAAAGTATCTGTGATCCGTGTGACGCAGAGAACACAGTTTTAAATACCTGGCCTGTAGGTTACTATTTTGAACAGCAAACTGATGTCAGTAGCTTCACTGGAAAACTGAAACAAATATTTAATGGAGGCGAGAAATGGCAGTATTTTCTGAAAACGTATATGTCATCCATGTGACAGAGAAAACACGGTTTTAAATACCTGACCTGTAGGTAACTATTTTGAACAGCAAACTGGTGTCAATAGCTTCACTGACGCATTGAAACAAATTTTTAATGGAGGCCAAAAATGGCAGTATTTTCTCAACATGTATATGTGATCCATGTAACAGAGAAAACAGAGTTGTAAATACCTGACCTGTAGGTTACTATTTTGAACAGCAAACAGGTGTCAATAGCTTCACTGACACACTGAAACACATTTTTAATAAATCCCATAAATGGCAGTATTTTCTGAAAATGTAGATAAGATCCGTGTGACTGAGAAAACACAGTTTTAAAAACCTGGCCTGTAGATAACTATTTGGAACAGCAAACTGCTGTCAATAGCTTTGCTGACACACTGAAACAAATTTTTAATGGAGGCAAGAAATGACAGTATTTTCTAAAAACTTATATGTGATCCGTGTGATGGAGAAAACTCAGTTTCAAATACCTGGCCTGTAGGTAACTATTTTGAACAGAAAACGGGTGTCAACAGCCTCACTGACACACTGAAAGAAATTTTTAATGGAGGCCAAAAATGGCAGTAAATTCTGAAAATGTATATGTGATCCATGTGACGGAGAAAACACTGTTTTAAATACCTGGCCCGTAGGTAACTATTTTGAACAGCATACTGATGTCAGTTGCTTCACTGACACACTGAAACTAATTTTTAATGGAGGCCAGAAATGGCAGTATTTTCTGAAAACGTATATGTGATCCGTTTGACTGATAAAACACAGTTTTAAATGCCTGGCCCATAGGTAACAATTTTGAACAGCAAACTGGTGTCATTAGCTTCACTGACACACTAAAACAAATTTTTAATGGAGGCCAGAAATGGCAGTAATTTCTGAAAAATTATATGTGATCTATGTGATGGAGAAAACACAGTTGTGAATACCTGGCTGTGGGTCACTATTTTGACCAGCAAACTGGTTTCAATAGCTTCACTGACACACTGAAACAAATTTTTAATGGAGTCCAGAAATGGCAGTATTTTCTGAAAATGTATATGTGATCCGAGTGACAGAGAAAACAAAGTTGAAAATGCGTGGCCTGTAGGTAACTTTTATAAACAGCAACTGGAGTCAATAGCTTCACTGACACACTGAAACAAATTTTTAATGGAGACTAGAAATAGCAATATTTTCTGAAAGCGTATACGTAATCTTTGTGACGGAGAAAATACTGTTTTAAATACCTGTCTCAAAAGAAACTATTTTTAACAGCAAACTGATGTCAATAGCTTCACTGAAACACTGAAACAAATTTTTAATGGAGACCAGAAATGGCAGTATTTTCTGAAAAAGTATATGGAATCTGTGTTATGGAAAAAACACAGTTTTAAATGGCGGGCATGTAGTTAACTATTTTGAACAGCAGACCAGTGTCAATAGCTTAACTGACACACTGAAACTAATTTTTAACGGAGGCCAGAATTGGCAGTATTTTCTGAAAGCGTATTTGTGATCCGTGTGATGGAGAAAACACAGTTGTAAATAGCTGGCCTCTAGAGAACTATTTTGAACGGCAAACGGTTGTCAATAGCTTCACTGAAACACTGAAACAAATTTTTAATGGAGGCCAGAAATGGCACTATTTTCTTAAAACGTATATGTGATCCATGTGATGGAAAAAACACAGGTTTAAATACCTGGCCTGTCGGTAACTATTTTGAACAGCAAACCGGTATCAATAGCTTCACTGAAATACTGAAATAAATTATTTAATGGAGGCCAGAAATGGCAGTATTTTCTGAAAACGTATATGTGATCGCTGTGACGGAGAAAACACGTTTTTCAATAGCTGGCCTGTAGGTAACTATTTTGAACAGCAAAACGGTGTCAATAGCTTCACTGAAACACAGAAAAAACATTTTAATGGAGGCCAGAAATGGCAGTATTTTCTCAACATGTATATGTGATCCGTGTGACGCAGAGGACACAGTTTTAAATACCTGGCCTGTAGGTTACTATTTTGAACAGCAAACTGATGTCAATAGCTTCACTGAAAAACTGAAACAAATATTTAATGGAGGCCAGAAATGGCAGTATTTTCTGAAAACGTATATGTGATCCATGTGACAGAGAAAACACGGTTTTAAATACCTGGCCTGTAGGTAACTATTTTGAACAGCAAACTGGTGTCAATAGCTTCACTGAAACATTGAAACAAATTTTTAATGGAGGCCAAAAATGGCAGTATTTTCTCAACATGTATATGTGATCCATGTGACAGAGAAAACAGAGTTGTAAATACCTGACCTGTAGGTTACTATTTTGAACAGCAAACAGGTGTCAATAGCTTTGCTGACACACTGAAACACATTTTTAATAAATCCCATAAATGGCAGTATTTTCTGAAAATGTATATAAGATCCGAGTGACTGAGAAAACACTGTTTTAAAAACCTGGCCTGTAGATAACTATTTGGAACAGCAAACTGCTGTCAATAGCTTTGCTGACACACTGAAACAAATTTTTAATGGAGGCAAGAAATGACAGTATTTTCTAAAAACTTATATGTGATCCGTGTGATGGAGAAAACTCAGTTTCAAATACCTGGCCTGTAGGTAACTATTTTGAACAGCATACTGGTGTCAACAGCCTCACTGACACACTGAAAGAAATTTTTAATGGAGGCCAGAAAAGGCACTAAATACTGAAAATGTATATGTGATCCGTGTGATGGAGAAAACACTGTTTTAAATACCTGGCCCGTAGGTAACTATTTTGAACAGCATACTGATGTCAGTTGCTTCACTGACACACTGAAACTAATTTATAATGGAGGCCAGAAATGGCAGTATTTTCTGAAAACGTATATGCGATCCGAGTGACGGATAAAACACAGTTTTAAATACCTGGCCCATAGGTAACAATTTTGAACAGCAAACTGGTGTCAATAGCTTCACTGACACACTAAAACAAATTTTTAATGGAGGCCAGAAATGGCAGTAATTTCCGAAAAAGTATATGTGATCCATGTGACGGAGAAAACACATTTGTGAATACCTGGCTGTGGGTAACTATTTTGAACAGCAAACTGGTGTCAATAGCTTCACTGACACATTGAAACAAATTTTTAATGGAGGCCAAAAATGGCAGTATTTTCTCAACATGTATATGTGATCCATGTGACAGAGAAAACAGAGTTGTAAATACCTGACCTGTAGGTTACTATTTTGAAGAGCAAACAGGTGTGAATAGCTTCACTGACACACTGAAACACATTTTTAATAAAGCCCATAAATGTCAGTATTTTCTGAAAATATATATAAGATACGAGTGACTGAGAAAACACAGTTTTAAAAACCTGGCCTGTAGATAACTATTTGGAACAGCAAACTGCTTTCAATAGCTTTGCTGACACACTGAAACAAATTTTAATGGAGACCATAAATGACAGTATTTTCTAAAAACTTATATGTGATCCGTGAGATGGAGAAAGCTCAGTTTTAAATACCTGGCCTGTAGGTAACTATTTTGAACAGCAAACTGGTGTGAATAACTACACTGACACAATGAAACAAATTTTTAATGGAGGCTTGAAATGGCAGTTAATTCTGAAAATGTAAATGTGATCCGTGTGTGTCGGAGAAAACACTGTTTTAAATACCTGGCCCGTAGGTAACTATTTTGTAGAGCATACTGGTGTCAATAGCTTCACTGACACACTGAAACAAATTTTTAATGGAGGCCAGAAATGGCAGTATTTTCTGAAATCGTATATGTGATCCGTGTGACAGATAAAACACAGTTTTAAATGCCTGGCCTACAGGCAACTATTTTTAAGAGCAAACTGGTGTCAATAGCTTCACTGACACACTAAAACAAATTTTTAATGGAGGCTAGAAATGGCAGTTAATTCTGAAAATGTAGATGTGATCCGTGTGTGTCGGAGAAAACACTGTTTTAAATACCTGGCCTGTAGGTAACTATTTTGAACAGCATACAGGTGTCAACAGCTTCACTGACACACTGAAACAAATTTTTAATAGATGCCAGAAATGGCAGTATTTTTTGAAAATGTATATGTGATCCGTGTGATGGAGAAAACACAGTTGTGAATACCTGGAACTGGGTAACTATTTTGAACAGCAAACTGGTGTCAATAGCTTCACTGACACATTGAAACTAATTTTTAATGGAGGTCAAAAATGGCAGTATTTTCTCAACATGTATATGTGATCCATGTGACAGAGAAAACAGAGTTGTAAATACCTGACTTGTAGGTTACTATTTTGAACAGCAAACAGGTGTCAATAGCTTCACTGACACACTGAAACACATTTTTAATAAATCCCATAAATGGCAGTATTTTCTGAAAATGTATATAAGATCTGTGTGACTGACAAAACACAGTTTTAAAAACCTGGCCTGTAGATAACTATTTGGAACAGCAAACTGCTGTCAATAGCTTTGCTGACACACTGAAACAAATTTTTAATGGAGGCCAGAAATGACAGTATTTTCTAAAAACTTATATGTGATCCTTGAGATGGAGAAAACACAGTCTTAAATACCTGGCTTGTAGATAACTATTTTGAACAGCAAACCGCTGTCAATAGCTTTGCTGACACACTGAAACAAACTTTTAATGGAGGCCAAAAATGGCAGTACTTTCTGAAAACATATATGTGATCTGTGTGATGGAGAAAACACTGTCTAAAATACCTGGCCTGTAGGTAACTATTTTGAACAGCAAACTGGTGTCAATTGCTTCACTGAAACACTGAAACAAATTTTAATGGAGGCCAGAAACGGCAGTATTTTCTGAAAGCGTTTATGTGATCCGTGTGACGTAGAAAACACAGTTTTAAATAGCTGGCCTGTAGGTAACTATTTTCAAAAGCAAACTGGTGTCAGTAGCTTCACTGACACACTGAAACAAATTTTTAGTGGAGGCCAGAAATGGCAGTATTTTCTTAAAGCGTATATGTAATCCGTGTGATGGAGAAAACACATTTTTAGATAGCTGGCCTGTAGGTAACTATTTTGAACAGCATACCAGTGTCAATAGCTTCACTGAAACACTGAAACAATTTTTTTATGGAGGCCAGAAATGGCAGTATTTTCTGAAAACGTATATGTGATCCATGTGACGGAGAAAACACAGTTTTAAATACCTGGCCAGTAGGTAACTATTTTGAACAGCAAACAGGTGACAATAGCTTCACTGAAACAAATTTTTAATGGAGGTCAGAAATGGCTGTATTTTCTGAAAACGTATATGTGATCCGTGTGATGGAGAATAAACACTTTTAAATAGGTGACCTGTAGGTAACTATTTTGAACAGCAAACTGGTGTTATTAGCTTCACTGACACACTGAAACAAAATTTCAGTGGAGGCCAGAAATGGCAGTTTTTCAGCACAATTTTATGTGATCCGTGTGATGGACAAACGACAGTTTTAAAGGCAGGATTTTTAGGGCAGTAATATGGAAAGGACCTGGCTGTGTTCTGCAGTGCCAACAAGCAAATGACACAGAAAAACTGTATATCTGGAATGCTTTTTAAGATCCAAAAAAAAATTATTCCTGGCCCGTGAGACCTGGGCTTATGTCTAGAAATAAACTGCTCAAAAAAATAAAGGGAACGCTTAAACAACACAATGTAACTCCAAGTCAATAACACTTCTGTGAAATCTACCTGTCCAGTTATGAAACAACACTGAGTGGGAATCAATTTCTCCTGCTGTTGTGCAAATGGAACAGACAACTGGTAGAAATGATAGCCAATTAGCTAGATACCCCCTATAAAAGAGTAGTTCTGCTGGCGGTGACCACAGACCATTTCTCTGTTCTCATCCTTTTTGGCTGTTGTTTTGGTCCCTTTTTCATTTTGCCATTGCTCTCATTCCTAGAGGTACAGTAGCATGAGGTGGTGTCTACAGTACAACCAACAGAAGTTGCTCAGGTAGTGCAATTCATCCAGGATGGCACATCAGTGCGAGCTGTGGCAAGAAGGGTAGCTGTGTCTGTCAGCACAGTGTCCAGAGCATGGATCAGAAACCAGGAGATGTGGAGGGAGCCATAGGAGGGCAATAACCCAGCAACAGGATGGTTACCTCCTCCTTTGTGCAAGGAGGAACAGGAGGAGAACTGCCAGAGCCCTGCAAAATGACCTTCAGCAGGCCATAACTGTGCTTGCGTCTGCACAAACGGTTAGAAGCCGACTCCATCTGGGTGGTATGAGGGCCCGACGTCCACAGATGGGGGTTGTGCTCACAGCCCAACACCGTGCAGGACGCTCAGCATTTGCCACAGAACACCAGGATTGGCAAAGTCGCCACTGGCGTCCTGTGCTCTTCACAGATGAAAGCAGGTTCACACTGAGCACATGTGACAGACGTGACAGAGTCTGGAGACGCCGTGGAGAGCAATCTGCTGCCTGCAACATCCTTCAGCATGACAGGTTTGGCAGTGGGTCAGTAATTGTGTGGGGTGGCATTTCTTTGGAGGGCCGCACATCCCTCCATGTGCTCGCCAGAGGTAAACTGACTGCCATTAGATACCGAGATGAGATCCTCAGACCCCTTGTGAGACTATATGCTAGTGCGGTTGGCCCTGGGTTCCTCCTAATGCAGGACAATGCCAGACCTCATGTGGCTGGAGTGTGTCAGCAGTTCCTGAAAGATGAAGGCATTGAAGCTATGGACTGGCCTGCCCGGTCCCCAGACCTGAATCCGATTGAGCACCTCTGGGACATCATGTCTCGCTCCATCCACCAACGTCCAGACTGTCCAGGAGTTGGTGGATGCTTTAGTCCAGGTCTGGGAGGAGATCCCACAGGAGACCATCCGCAACCTCATCAGGAGCATGCCCAGGTGTTGTAGGGAGGTCATACAGGCATGTGGAGGCCACACACAATACTGAGACTCATTTTGACTTGTTTTAAGGACATTACATCAAAGTTGGATCAGTCTGTAGTGTGTTTTTCCACTTTAATTTTGGGGGTGACTCCAAATCCAGGCCTCCACTGGTTAATAAATTTGATTTCCATTGAGGATTTGTGTGTGATTTTGTTGTCAGCACATTCAACTTTGTACAGAACAAAGTATTCAATGAGAATATTTCATTCATTCAGATCTAGGATGTGTTATTTGAGTGTTCCCTTTATGAGCAGTGTATTTAACAGCAGCAGCAGCAGCAGACAAGACTGGAATGGAGCCTCTTGTGCTATATGCACTGCAGTCTGCTATATACACTGCCTGCCTGCCTATATACACTGCCTGCCTAATATCTCTGCAGAAGGATTAGTCCTCAGAAGGACTGTTTGTTGAGATGGATATGTGTAATATACTTCTGTTCTACCTACACTACCTAATAAACAAGCAAATCTCTCCCTAGCTCAGCAGCAGCTCTCCTTACACCGTCTGATTCCGGAGTGACTGTGATGAGTACAGCTGCTCCAGGTCTGATATAGACCTGATGACGCTGTGCGGCCAGCCACTCACTGTAATGCCACAACTAACATGGGTGCGGCATTACAGTGAGTAGCAGGCAATCCCTGCATGCTCATTGGCTCTGTAAAGAGCGCCAAACATGCAGGGAGGGGACCCGAGCTCCCGCCGAGCAACCCTGGAAATACTGAGCATTGAGATGCTCGGGCGAGCACCGAGCAGTAGCGAGCATGCTCCCTCATCACTACTGAAGATATAAGAAAGTTGCTAATTAAAATATACCATTTTAGGATTACAAAGTCTATGGAATTGTATAAACAAAAACTTTCTCATGGCTTGGGGTAATTTAATTGATCCTCATGCAGGAGACTAGTACTCTTAGGGTCACTGTGGCTGAAATTTATAAGAAAATTGTAATACTCGTGAGGGCATTCTGGTTGAAAATGATAGGAACACAAAAGCTGGTAACTACAGGGAAATGCAGATACTGAAAGGATGGGACAATGAGGTGCAGGTAAGTTACTCATGAAGGGCGCTACAGCTGTCATTGATTTGGGGAATAATTTGTCTGAAACTTATGGGTAGAAAAATGTGAATGGCACTCATTGACAAGTCATTGTTGAAATAACACCTGTAGGAACACTATAGTATAGCACTATCTTTTAGTCCTTTACTGTCCTTGGAGTACAGTAGCCAGTACTTAAGTATTTGGTACCTTTGTCAGGAATTTTTTTGATTTACATACCTTTTGACAGCAGTAATGCAGTGGTACTCTTGCAGTGAAACCTTGATATACTTCATAATAATTCCAATGCATTTATTTGGCCTTGCACAACTATTGATATGACAAGTTAGACGCACCGTCATTTACATTAATGGAAGTCATAACAAACGTGAACACCTGCAAGTTGCAGTTTTTGGTTAAATGGATTCAGTAACTTTCATCTATTGCAGAAAAGTGCATAGTTCACAAAAAGGGAAAGAAGGTCAAAAGTTTGAATGATTCACTTGCTTCTAAAGCTTCAAGAAGAGAATTTTTCAGATCAGATGGTTGATTTATCCTTTTATCTTTTTATACCACATACTTAGAGCCTAACATGAATTTGCTCTTTAAAATACTGTATTTTCCTTAATTAGATAATTATATTTCTCATCATCAAACTCTAATAGTAATAATTCTAATTATTTTTTTATTATCAATTTACATTTACACTTTTTACTTTATGAGATACTGTATGTTTTGTGCGCATTTAGTACTAATAGAGACTAGTGATGAGCGAACACTAAAATGCTCGGGTACTCGTTGCTCGGGTCTAGCAAATTGGAATACTCGGGTGCTCGACCCGAGCAACGAGCCCAATGTAAGTCTATGGGAAACTTGAGCATTCTTCAGGCGGTTTCCCCCAAGAAAAGACACTGGATTTGAGTTTATGTTACGCTGCTATCATTCGGTGGTGTTGAGAAGACTGGCCCAATCCAGCCCTTGTTCATTTTTATAAGAGTCAGCCTGTCAGCATTTTCAGTTGACAGGCGGATGCGCTTATCAGTTATAATTCCACCAGCGACACTAAAAACTCGCTCTGATAAAACGCTGGTGGCAGGGCAGGCCAGCACCTCCAAGGCATAGGGAGCCATTTCATTCCACGTATCCAGCTTGGATACCTAATAATTATAAGGCACAGTGGAATCACGGAGGACGTTGGTACGGACGGCAAGGTACTTCCTCAGCATCTTCCCAAACTTTGCACTCCTTGTGAGAGTACCCCATGCCTCAGGGCCTGTGCAAAGGGAGGGTCTGTGAAAACTCCCAGAACTTTGACAGTGTTCCCCTGCCTCTACTGGATTGAAGTTGTGTCTCTCTCGCCAGTACTCCTTGATTGTCCAACGAAGTGTGCCCTCTGCCACCAGCGTTTTCAGATGGGAATTTTATTAATAGTTCCGCAACAAGGGCCTTCTGGTACTGCCCCATTTTTGTAGACCTGTCTGTCTCAGGAATAAGAGATATAAAGTTCTCCTTGGAGCGTGGGTCTAGAAGTGTCATCAACCAGTAATGACTGTCACCCAAAATTTTGAGAACGCGAGGTTCATGGGAAAGGCAGTGTAATATAAATTCAGAAATGCGTGCCAGACTACTAACAGGCAAGACTTCCATGTCCTAACCAAGAGGATGACTGACCATGCTCTCCTCCCCCTCCTCTCTGTCCTCTGGCCATCCACGTTGAACAGACGGTATGACAGCTGTGCAGGTAGTACCGTCTATAGTGCATGAAACTAGCTCCTGTCCTTCCTCCTCCTCCTCCTGTTCCTCGTTGTCACCCAATCCACGTTAGGATGAGATGAGGCTTGACTGTGTGTAATCAACCTCTATGGTTCCTTGCTCTATCTTATCGTGCTCCACCTGCAATGCATCCTCTTTGATAGTGAGCAGAGAGTGTTTCAGAAGACAGAGAAGCGGGATGGTGAACATAATTATGGCGTCATCGCCGCTCACCATCTTGGTGGAGTCCTCAAAGTTTTGGAGGATGGTACATTTGTTAAACATCCATGTCCACTCCTGAGGTCTTATGTGTGGAGACGGAACAGAATACCGACGGCCTTGTTGATGCTGGTACTCAACAACTGCCCTCTTCAGCTCACAAATCCTTCCCAACATCTGCAGTGTAGAGTTCCAGTGCATGGGGACATTACACAGCAGTCTGTGAGTCAGATGCTGCAAACGCTGCTGAAACACTGCAAGGGCGACGGAAGCTGTAGCTGACTTTCTAAAATGGGCACACAGGCGGCGTACTTTAACAAGCAGATCTGGCAGCTCCGGGTAGGATTTGAGAAACCACTGAACCACGAGGTTAAGCACATGGGCCAGGCATGGTACGTGTGTGAGCTCGCCTCGCTTCAGAGCCGCCACCAGGTTTCAGCCTTTGTCACACACGACCATGCCTGGCTGTAGGTTCAGCGGTGTGAGCCACAGATCTGCCTGCTCTTTCAGAGCAGTCTACAACTCTTCAGCATTGTGCGTTTTTTCAGCTAAGCAAATTAGCTTCAGCACAGCCTGTTGCCGCTTGGCCGAGGCAGTGCTGCAGTGCTTCCAGCTTGTGACTGATGTGGTCATTTCAGAGATGGAGGCTGAAGAGGAAGAGAAGGCTGAGGAGTATGAGGTGCAGGAGCTGTAGACCGTGGGGGCATCACTGATTTACCTAGGGCCCGCATTCCTTGGCGTCGGGAGGACGTGCTCCGTCCCAAGGTCGGACTGGGTCCCGGCTTCCACTATGTTAACCCAGTGTGCCATCAGTGAGATGTACCGCCCCTGCCCACAAGCACTTGTCCACGTGTCCGTGGTTAGGTGGACTTTACCGTTAACTGCGTTGTTGAGAGCACGTCTAATGTTTTGGGACACGTGCTTGTGTAATGCGGGGACGGCACACCGGGAGAAATAGTGGCTCCACGATCCTAAAAAGGCAATATTTCGAGCGCAAGCATTCATGAAATTTGAGGATTTAGTAGTGTGGCCTGTTGGCTGCATATTTGTGCTTGCGCTCCAAGGACTGGGGTATGAACAACTGAACGCTGCGCTGGGACAAGGACATGGACGTGCTTCCTGATGCTGCTACTTGAGAGTGTGCAATGATAGGTGCAGGGCAGGAGGCATCTTCGCATGCACCATGGACAGGGGATTGGCTTTCATGCACAACAGCGTAAGAAGCAATGGTGCCAACCGTTGACACTGTATCTGGACACTGGGGTTCGGCCCACAAAGTCGGGTGCTTTACAGCCATGAGCCTGATCATGCTGGTGGTGGTCAGGCTGGTCGTTTTGCCTCCCCTGCTGATGCTGGCCTGCAGATGGTGCAAATGGCCTTTTTGGGGTTATCGGCAGAGTCTTTCAAAAACAACCAGACTCGGGAAGACCTAACAGTTGTACCGGCAACTTCCTTCGTGTTGGTGTTACAGGAAGCGGTTGCCTGCCTTCTGTCTACGGCCACCATACTGCTTCTTCCTGCCTGTTGGGGTGCTTTGCCTCCCTCCCCCTGTGTGCTGCTGTCCTCGCCCTGCATGTCTTCCTGCCAGGTTGGATCAGTTACTATATCATCCACCACCTCGTCTTCCACTTCCACACCCTGGTCCTCCTCCTGAATTTCTGTCAATTGTGTCTCATCATTGGCCACCTCTTGTGACACTTTCCCACCGTCGCCTTCATGTGACCGTGGCTGCTCAAATATTTGGGCATCGCAACACGCGATCTCCTCTTGCCCCGCTTCAAGTGGACCGGGTGAGAGGCCCGAATCTATAAATGGAAAAGTGAACAGCTCTTCAGAGTGTCCAAGTGTGGGATCAGTTGTCTCTGGGTACTCGGCATGGTGGGAGGAAGGAGGATCATGGTGAGGAATATGCAGTCCAGACTCATGGCTACTGAGACTTGACCATGTGGAAGACAGGGTGGTGGTGGTTGTGGCTAAGTGGCTGGAAGCATTATCCGCTTTCCAACCATCAACCTTTTGACACTGCTCTGGGTTCAATAGTGGTGTGGTGTGGTCCCATAGACAGGAAGGTCAGGCGGGAAGATGTGGGTGTTTGTTGTGGCACAATTTCGGCTTGCCCACGGCCTTGTCCTCGGCCTCTGCATGCACCATTACCATCACGTCCAGTTCCCGGTCCCTTGCCACGTGCCTTGCCCATTTTAAATGGAGGACAGTATCTTCGACGCTCACTACAAATGACTGAGTTTGGAGCAAACTTTTATGTGATCCGTGTGATAGAGAAAACAGAGTTTTAAATACCTAGCCTGAAGGTAAGTAGTTTGAACAGCAAACTGCGGTTAATTGCTTCAATGACACACTAAAGGAAATTTTTAATGGAGGCCAGAAATGGCAGTATATTCTGACAACGTATATGTGGTCCGTTTGACGAAGAAAACACAGATTTAAATACCTGGCCTGTAGGTAAGTAGATTGAAGAGCAAACTTGTGTAAATTGCTTCAATTACACACTAAAGGAAATTTTTTATGGAAGCCAGAAATGGCAGCATTTTCTGACAACATACATGTGATCCGTTTGACGGAGAAAACACAGTTTTAAATAGCTGGATTTCTAGCGCTTTAATATGGAAAGGACCTGGCTGTATTCTGAAGTGCCAACAAGCAAATGGCGCAGAAAAAATGGTGTTCTCTGGATTGCTTTTTAAGCAAATAATAAGGATTAAGATCCAAAAAAAAGTATTCCTGGCCCGTGAGACTTGGGCCTTTGTATAGAAATATCTAACAGCAGCAGAAGGCAGAATTGGAATGGAGCCTCTTGTGCTATATGCACTGCAGTCTGCTATATACACTGCCTGCCTGATATCTCTGCAGATAGATTAGTCCTCAGAAGGACTGTTTGTTAAGATGGATATGTATAATGTACGGTTTTTCTCCCTACACTACCTAATACACAAGCAAATCTGTCCCTGATGCAGCAGCACCTCTCCCAAAACAAGCAAATGGCGAAGAAAAACGGTGTTCTCTGGATTGCTTTTTAAGCAAATAATATGGATTAAGATCCAAAGAAATGTATTCCTGGCCCCTGAGACCTCGGCCTTTGTATAGAAATATCTAACAGCAGCAGAAGGCAGAATTGGAATGGAGCCTCTTGTGCTATATGCACTGCAGTCTTCTATATACACCGACTGCCTATACACCCTGCCTGCCTGATATCTCTGCAGATGGATTAGTCCTCAGAAGGACGGTTTGTTAAGATGGATATGTGTAATGTACGGTTTTTCTCCCTACACTACCTAATACACGATCAAATCTCTCCCGGACACAGCAGCAGCTCTCCCTACACTGTCTGATCCGGAGTGACTGTGACGAGCATGGCGGCGCCAGGTCTGATAAAGACCTGATGACGCTGTGCGGCCAGCCAATCACTGTAATGCCCACAACCAACATGGATATGGCATTACAGTACATGGCAGGCAATCTCTGCATATTCATTGGCTCTCTAAAGAGCGCCAAACATGCAGGGAGGGGACCCGAGTTCCCGACCGAGCAACCGGGAAATACTAGGCGAGCGCCGAGCATCTCGAGCAGTGAGATGCTCGGGCGAGCACCGAGCAGTAGCGAGCATGCTCGTTCATCACTATTAGAGACTCTTCATTGACTTTTCATAAATAGTTGGTATATTTATTGTATTCTGCTGAATATGGTGCTGTCCTGCTATATTAATGCTGCTGTGATTACCCTACTGGTTGCATGCATACACCATAGATTTATTTGAATTCTAACACATTTTCCCTAAGTTTGTGCACATGGGCATACAAATGTGTTCTTCCTTATTTTTGCATTTGACCCTTAACTTATCTGAGAGTTTTGGCACGACCTTACCAGCTTTTCAAAGAAACTTGATTTTGTGATACTCTGTCACAAGATAATATGCTTCATATGTCTAAGTGTTGCCATCCAGCGTTTGTGATGTAGCCTGCAGCTTCTACAGCATTTTTCTAGCTGATCAATATTATTTTTTAATTTTAGAAATTAAAATCCTTAATCAAATTTGGGAAAAAGTAAGGGTGGACACACATGTATGAGATGATCAATTATTGTGCTTTTAAATGTTTCTTATAAACATGTTCTTACATTGTGATTTAGTGAGTCTTAGTTTTTCTTCTGTTTAGCACTAATGGTCTTCTAAAAGCTCTTTTAAAAAGGCCAACTTCTGTCCATTAACGAGCGCTGATTGGCAAGTTGCTTTTAATGGTCCTTTCACATGGAACAACGCAAACTGTTCATGGCAGAATGACGGTTAATAGGAAACATGTTGAGGGCATCACACTTCCTGTCTACACGTAGCAATGCTAAAAAAATTATTTTCATGCCACAATAAATGATCAGTCAATGAATGAACATTTTGCTAATTTTTTTATACAATTAAGTGATATTGGTAGACTTATGGAGATGCCACTTTTTGTGCGTGAGCTTATCCTTTTGAGACCTAGTTACTAATTTGGTCTCACGTTTCTAGTTTTCTCAGCAGGATAACTCCCTACCCATTGTACTAAGACCATTGAACAGCACTATTCAGTCACTCTTTCACAGTCCCCTATTTTCTTTTACTGTTGATTAGAGGAAAGGATGGTATGAAAAGCTGAGGATTCTAGACTATGGATTATGACAGATTGGATCTGCTCTAGCAAACCTAAATAAATTAAAGAAGCATTCTTGAGCAATTAGCTAGGAGCGCAAAGTCTGCAGATGGTTCATAAGGACCAGTCTGGACCAATTTTTTTCAATATTCAATCGTATATGAAAGAAGAACAAGAAGTCATATACTGTTTACATCGTTATGGTCAAACTTTTCTTTCCATCATTTTCATCTCTCTTCTTTATTAAATTCCTGTTGAGTTGCTACATTATAGAAATTAACAGATTCATGTCTAAACCTGAACTTTTTCAAAAAGTTCAAAATGTATGGCAGAAATTATTTTTATTATCAGTTTTTATATATATAGATGAAGGCCTTTGGGGGAAAAAACTGTCTCAGTAAGCTTTGATTGAACAGTCCTTTAACTCTTTCATGCCACAGTCGATTTTCATTTTTGAAATTTATTTTTTTCCTATTTTATTTTTCAATTGACATAGCTGTGTGAGGGCTTATTTTGGTTGGATAAATTGTAATTTTGAATTTTACCATACAATTTAATCATAAAATTTACTGGTAAACAAGAAAAAATAATTAAGTGCAATGATATCAGAAAAAAACTCAATTCCGCCCTTGTTTTTTTGTTTTTATTTTTACTACATTCAGTGTGTGTTAAGAGACCTGGCAGCATAATACTTCAGGTTGGTAAGATTATGGCAATTCCAAACTTGTGTAGAGATTTTATGTCCACATATTCTGAAAGTTTTTTACTTTTGAAAATTAGCTTTTTGTGTGGCTAGCTTGCTTTTACCATTTTTGGTTTCACACATATTGGTGTAAGTACACTTAAAAGCCATGCAATGCTCATCTGGGAATTCAAATCTGCAAATGTTTAAGAGGGTTCAGGAGACTATAAAAAAGAGAGCCATTTTTAATTTTAGTCCAGAATACAGGTAATGTGTCTGGTGAGGCTCAGAAATTATATTGCACTTTTTGGAAAGGCCATAGGAGAAATCGTTGGAGAAGCCTTGGTCTAACGCAATAGAGAGAATGTTTTTGAGTTATTATACAATTCTCCTGTTTCTTACCCTATCTTTGAATGTGCTTATACAGTGGCTTGCAAAAATATTCACGCTCTTGGCATGCTTACTGTTTTGCTACCTTACAACCTGGAATCTCACTGTATTTTTGATGTTTTGCATCAGTTCATGTAAAGAACATGCCTACAACTGTGAACATTTGTTTTTTTTTTTCATTGTGAAGCAAAAAACAAATAAAACAAAATAACTGAAAATTCAGTGTGCATAACTATTCACCCCTTAAAGTCAGTACTCTGTAGAGCCTCCTTTTGCAGTAATTACAGCTGCAAGTCACTTTGTATAAGAGCTTTTGAACTTTCCACATGTTGCCAGTGGGATTTTTGCCCATTCCTCAAGGCAAAACTGCTCCAACTGCTTCAAGTTAGATGGTGTCCTCTTGTGAACAGCAATCTTCAAGTCTGACCACAGATTCTCAATTGGATTAACATCTGGGCCTTGACTAGGCCTCTCCAGAACATTTACGCATTTCCCCTTAAACCACTCAAGTGATGCTTTAGCAGTATGCTTTGGGTCATTGTCTTGTTGGAGGTTGAATCTCCAGCCCAGTCTCAAATCACTGACAGACTGAAACAGGTTTTGCTCAAGAATATCCTTCCATCTTCCATTCAACTCTGACTATTCCCCTGTCCCTGCTGCTGGAAAACATCTTCACAGCATGATACTGCTACTACCATATTTAACTGTGCGGATGGTGTTCTTGGGGTTATGAACTGTTTTGATTTGGCGCCAGACATAACGTTTACCTTGGTGGACAAAAAAGTTAAATTTTAGTCTCATATGACTACAGCTTCTTCCATACATTTGGGGAGTCTCCCTCAAAATGAGCATTAAAATTTTTGTGTGTAAGTAAGGCTTTTATTCTACCCACTCTTCCATAAAGGCCACATCTATGGAGTATACGGCTTTTTGTGCTCGTGTGGACAGACACTCCAGTCTCTGCTTGGGAAGTCTGCAGCTCCTTCAGAGTTGCCTTTGTCTCTGTGCTGACTCTCTGATTAATGCCCTCCTTGTTCTGCTGACAGTTTTGGTGGGCGGCCCTTTCTTGGCAGGTTTGTTGTGGTACCATGTTCTTTCCATTTGATGACAATGGATTTGATTGTATTCCAGGGGATCATCAGAGATTGGGATATTTTTTTTATAACCCAACCCTAACTTGTACTTCTCAACAAATTTGTCCCTGACTTGTTTGGAGATCTCCTTGGTTAGTGGTGCCTCTTGCTTAATGGTGTTTCACTCGGTTGCCTTTCAAAAACGGTGTGTATATACTGGTAGATCATGTGAAACTTAGATAGCACACAGGTGGACTTCCTTTTACTAAGCATGTGATTTATAAACGTACTGTTGAAACCAGCAGTTTACATACACTATATAAAAAGATACATATGCATGTTTTTCTCAATATCTGACATGAAATCAGAATAAACCTTTCCCATTTGGTCAATTAGGATTACCATCATTTTTAATATTTGCCAAATGCTAGAATAATGAGAGAGAGAGAATGTTTTAAGGCATTTTTATTACTTACTGCAAAGTCAAAAGTTTACATACACTAAGATTACTATGCCTTTAAACAATTCTGGACTGCCCATATGATGATGTCATGTGTATGGAAGCTTGTGATAGTTTTTTTGGCAATATCTGAGTTAATCAGAGACACACCTGTGGATGC
Organism: Phyllobates terribilis; assembly: GCF_046119375.1. Lineage (NCBI taxonomy): Eukaryota > Metazoa > Chordata > Amphibia > Anura > Dendrobatidae > Phyllobates > Phyllobates terribilis. The sequence goes on from NW_027362773.1 coordinate 53,096,246, forward strand.
ATTTTAATTCACACCTGAAACATAATGGGAAAGTCTAAAAAAATTAGCTAAGATATCAAGAAGAGAATTGTGGACTTGCACAAGTCTGGCTCATCTTTGGGTACAATTTCATGATACCTGAAGGTGCCTCGTTCATCTGTACAAACAATTATATGCAAGTACAAACAAGATGAGAATGTCTAGCCATCATACCGCTGAGGAAGGAGATGGGTTCTGTGTCCCAAAGATCAACGTGCTTTGGTCCAAAATGTGCATATCAACCCAAGAACAAAAGCAAAAGAGCTTGTGAAGATGATGGCGGAAGCTGGTAAGATTGTGTCAATATCCACAGTGAAACGAGTACTGTATCAACATGGGCTGAAAGGCCAGTCTGCAAGGAAGAAGCCATTACTCCAAAAGAAACATAAAAAAAGCCAGATTAATGTTTGCAAATGCACAAAGGAACAAAGACCTTCATTTTTGGAGACATGTCCTGTGGTCTGATGAAACTAAAATTGAATTTTTTGGGCATGATGCCCATTGTTATGTTTGGAGGAAAAATAAAGAAGCTTGAAAGCCTAAGAACACCATCCCAACTGTGAAACATAGGGGTGGCAGCATTATGTTGTGGGGTTATTTTGCTGCAGGAGGGACTGGTGCATGTCACAAAATAGATGGAATCATGATAAAAGAAGATTATGTGGCAATGCTAAAGCAACATCTCAAGACATCAGCCAGGAAGTTAAAGTTTGGGCGGAAATGGGTCTTCCAAATGGACAATGACCCGAAGCAAAGTGACTTAAGGATAACAAAGTCAATGTTTTGGAGTGGCCATCACAAAGCACTGATCTCAATCCTATTGAAAATTTATGGGCAAAGCTGAAAAGGCAGGTGCGAGCAAGGCGACCTACAAACCTGGATCATTAACATCAGTTTTGTCAGGAGGAGTGGGCCCAAATTCTGACCAACTATTGTGAGAAGCTTGTGGAAGTACAGGGGTTGGACAAAATAATGGAAACACCTTGAAACATCAACAAAAGTTTGTTTAATATGGTGTATGTCCAACTTTTGCAGCGATTACAGCCTCAATTCTCCTAGGTATGGATTCATACAAGGTGTGAATTGTTTCCAAACAAATTTTAGCCCATTCTTCAGTTAATACACCCTCCAGTTCTTTGAGCGACGATGGCGGCGGAAATCAACGTCTAACTTGAATCTCTAAAATCGACCATAAATGCTCAATAATGTTGAGGTCTGGGGATTGTGGGGGCCAAATGAGGTGCTCAGCTTCATTAGAATGTTCCTCGTGCCATGCTTTAACGATTCTAGCTGTATGAATTGGTGCATTATCATCCTGAAAGATGGCGTTCCCCTCCGGGAACAGTGCTTGAACCATAGGATGCACTTTGTCGCCTAAAATGCCTAAATAATCTCGGCTGTTAAATCTTCCATGAAGGGATATCATTGGCCCGGCGGATCTACACGAAAGAGCACCCCAGATCATCACAGAACCTCCGCCATGCTTTACTGTTGGGAGAAGGCAGTCTGGATGGAAGGCTTCTTTCGGCTGTCTCCAAACGTACACTCGGCCGGAGGTCGGAAAAGGCGTAAACGATAATTCGTCGGAGAATATCACATATTTCCACTGCTCGAGGGACCAATTCTGGAGGTTTCTACACCACTCTAAATGCTTGGAAACATTTGTCATTGAGAGCAGCAGTTTTCTAATTGCAGCTCTTCCGTGGAATCCAGATTTGTGCAGCTTCGGATGAACAGTTTTTGTGGAAACTGGCTTCTTTAGGTGTTCATTGAGCTCAGCAGTGATTTTCGGAGCCGTGGTCTTGCGATCCTCTCTCACAATTCGCTTTAGAGTCCGACGGTCTCTCTCAGTTAACTTCGACTTTCGGCCGGACCTGTGCTTTGCTGCGGACGTTTTTCCTTCTCTTTCAAACGCAGTCATTAATTTGGAGACAGTACCTCTTGACACGCCAAGCATTCGGGCATTTTCGGTTACACTAGCGCCTGCCATACGAGCACCAACAATTTGTCCTCTTTGAAAATCCGAGAGGTCTGCCATTGGTATCAGGTTCTCATCAATGTTCTCACAATTCTGCAAAACAAAGTTAATTTACATGCACATATCACAAATAATCAACTGCAAAACATTACCATATGTCACGGTTTGCATGTTTATAACATGTTCAAAGATTATGATGCCAAAACGTTAGGTGTTTCCAATATTTTGTCCAACCTCTGTATATCCAAAACGTTTAACCCAAGTCATTCATTTTAAGGCCAATGGTACTAAATACTAATGAAATGTATGTAAACTTTTGATTTTGCAGTAAGTAATAAAAATGCCTTAAAACATTCTCTCTCTCTCATTATTCTAGCATTTGGCAAATATTGCAAATTATAACCTAAAACGGGAAAGGTTTATTCTGATTTCATGTCAGATATTGAGAAAAACAAGCATATGTGTCTTTTTATATAGTGTATGTAAAGTTTTGGTTTAAACTGTGATTGCTTGCACAAGAATTTTTTTAGGGCTTCATAGGAAAAAGATTGAGTACAGGGGCGGACATACCGCCGGTGCCCTTGGGCCCAGAGGTGAAGGGGGGCCCTTGCAGGGTGGCTTATATGAGGGCAATCTAGCCTGTTTCTGGGAGCCCCAGGCTCTGGGGGGCCATGGCCAGATTGCCCTCATCACTTGCAGCTTGCAGGGAGTGATTCCTGCAGCTCCACTGTCTACAGGAGAAAATGGCAGCGGAGCGGCTGGAATCTATCCTCTGTTTCCTGCCAGGCACTTTTTACCTAACACAGGCATGACCTCAGCATGCAGCACGCAACTGTCTCAGAGAGAAAGTTGCCGGCAATGACGATGCTGTGTGGGAACGAACGGAGAGGTGTGTGTTGTGTGGTTTTTTTTTTTACCAATACACTGGGGAGAGGTCTAGGACAATGAGGTGTGGTATGGGAGAACAATGATGGGGTGGTGTGGGAGAACAATGATGGAGTGGTGGGGGAGAACAATGAAGGAGGTGGTGGGGAGAACAATGGTGGGGTGGTGGGTGAGAACAATAATGGAGGTGGGAGAAAACAATGATTGAGATGGGAGGAACAATGATGGAGGTTGGGGAGAGAACAATGATGGAGGTGGGGGAGAGAACAATGATGGAGGTGGGGAGAATAATGATGATGTGGATAACAGATGATGGGAATGGGTGATCGATAGCGCTGTCCAGGAACCGATGCCACAAAGGAGTGATCTTGAAAATGTATATTCATTTGCTACGCATTTTGAGGTTGTTCTACCCTATTCATCAGGCAAATATATATATATATATATATATATATATATATATAAAGACATCTTACTTACAGGCTATTATATACACCCAGCCACCTGATGGGTGTATATATGTATATGGTAAAAGGTGGGAAATTGACAATAAAGTAATAAAAGGGGGTGGTATGTTTGAAAAAAAACATGTGAGGGGACTGATGATAGTATATCCTTTGTATAACAGTTGCAAACATATTAGTGGCATATACACACAGACAAAATTGTTGGTACCCTTCTTTTAAAGTAAGAAAAATCCTCAATAGTTACTGAGATAGCTTAAAATTGACAAAGGTAATTTTCAATTTAAATTTCCAGAATAACAACTAATGAGAATCAGACATTGCTTTTGAAATGTGATTCAATAGAAAAATCTAATAAAAACAAAACATTGACAATGGCCTGACCAAAAATTATGCTACCTTAATTTAATATTTTGTTGCACAACCTTTGTGACAATCACTGAAAACAAATGAATTCTGTAACTCTAAACAAGATTTCTGCACTTGTCCACAGGTATGTTGACCCATGCCTTAGGAGTAGGGATGAGCAGACCCTTGGATGTTCGGGTTTGTAGGGTTCGACCAAACTTTTGTCCAAAGATTGGTTCGGGTACCGGAACTCTACCTGAACCCGAACACCACAGAAGTCAATGGGGACCCGAACTTTGGTGCTGTAAAAGGGCTGTAGAATGGTCATAGAGAGGGACAGGGGTCTCTTTCTCTCTCTCTTGCTTCAAGATGCCTTGATAGTCTTGAGTAGAGATGAGCGAATGTTTTGATATTCAGGTTCGGGTTCCTATCGGCGAATCTGCAACATTCGCTGATTTATTAATCGAATATTCGCCAAACGTTAAGGAACGCCACAGGATTCAATGGGAGGCAAAAAAAATGCATATGCAGCACTTTGAAATGGTCTGAAAAGCTTCCAAAACACATCAAATTAGGTGTAGACACCTGGAAAGTGCCATCAATTGACCCAGAGTATAAGTACTATAGTTATTATTATTACAATGACATTTATTCCGTGGAGCTTTTACATGTGAAAAGTGGTCACCAACTGCTACTAGAGGAGAGAGGACCCTGCCCGCGTGGGCGCACAAACAATGTACAAGGGATGGGTGAGGATACAGTAGGTCAGAGTACAGCTAGTCTTGCAGCGGTATGCTAAAGCAAGAGTTACTGCAGATTGTTCGCTTGTCACAAGAAGTGGGTGTTCAGCTTCCTTTTCAAGGTTTCCACGGTAGGCGACAGTCTGATGTGTTGAGGTACAAAGTTACGCAGTAAGTGAGATGCACAGAACAAATCTGCTGAGAGCCTAAATGAAGAGAAGCTTCCAGGAGCTCACAACTGAGCAGATTAACCCCTGCACCGATTAATATGAAGGCGAAAGACTTCGGCTTCTAATGATGGCAGGAGTGGGAGGAATCAGATGCTGCAGTCTTCTGGTGCCTCTCAGTCATGGTAAATCCGAGACACCTTGCAAGCTTCAACACAATGTTCACAAGGTAGACCGCAGCGGTGGACGGTTTCCTAGACAATGAGCTAACTCCTTTATGATGATAGAGGCCACCATTTCCTTAGCTTGCTTCTGGTACTTTTCTGTGGGAATGAACTTGTCTCCAACCAGCCTGGAATATTTCCAGTGAATTATGGGACACCATGGTATTAGCAGTGCACCCAATAGTACCAGAAGCAAAGCCATCCACAATTTCCATCTCAGGAATTTTATTTGGTAAACTGAGTGGCTGCCCAAACATTACTTTCTCACAAAGGAGCTGAAGACACTGAGTGGCAGTAGGTTCAAGTTAGACATTAGAGCCAGGAGAACAGAGCGGGCAGCACAGAGGCATGGTGGCTCAGTGGTTAGCACTGAAGCCTTGCAGCGCTGGAGTCCTGGATTCAAATCCCACCAAGGACAACATCTGCAAGTAGTTTATATGTTTTCCCCATGTTTGTGGGGGTTCCCCCCAGGTTCTCCGATTTCTTCCTCAGTAAAAGAGGAGCCATACAGGAGTGTTCACAGTTCAAAAAATTAGGGCATGACACCACCATTTCCATGATTGGAAATGAACAGATTGGAGATGGTAGAGGTCAACCTCTTAGCTTTGTCATGTGTAGGAGGAAACAATCTTTTACGTGACCACAACTACGGGACCGAGGGCTGGCTGCTTTACTGAGAGAGGGCGGAGTATGGTGAACCAGACAAACTACTGGACCGTAAGTGAGATGCAGGCGGAGATGTTACGATGGACTGACAAAGTGGTGGTGTGCTCATTTTCTGAGATCGGTCAAAAACAACAGGCATATCTGCTTCCGATACAGCTGACGGGTTCTCACTCAGCTTGACTGGAGCAGGTAAAGAACTGGAGGTTCTGCGTTTTGAGACCTGCGTGACAATACTTGGCACGGTAACAGAGGAGGAGGAAGAAGCAGCAGATGCAGTTGATGGGGCGGCTGATGGTTGCTGAGGTCCACATTTTATCGCAGTGAGATTGCCAGAGTAACGCATGTTGAAAGCGCATGTGAAGGTTCATGCATGTAGTAGTCAAATTATTGCACTTTTCCTCTCTACTGAGATTTTATGGCAAAGTTTGCAGATAACATGAGTTGTCTCATTCTTTGTTGTCTCAAAAAAGGCGCAGGCTAAGCAACCCTTTCTGTCCCTGCGATCTGCAGACCCATGACCGCTGCTGGCCACAGCCACAGTTGTGGCTAAGGATGCAGTGCTCCTTGTGTTTGCATCACTCCGTGTCTGCACCATAGAGCGAAAGGTAACCTTCTCGTCTTCCTCCTCCACCTCCTCAGATGAGCTACTTGGCTGCATGTCTCTGGGTTCACACCAAGTAGAATCTTCAACCTCGTCATCATCATCCAATGTGTTATCCTATTCCTCGCCCTCAGAGTGACCCTTCTCCTCTTGTTGCCCTGACAGCACAGTACAGTCTGCATGAGCCTCAGATATCTGAATGTCATCAGCAAGACAAAAAAAATCAATTTTTTTACACTGAAAACAGCTGAAGTTCACCACCACTAAAATAGTAGGTGGCTTTTAGCAGAGTGTATCATGTTTTCGACACAAAAAAATCTTTTGTGGATTCTGCCTGCCAACAGAAAAAGTATATTTGTTTTACTGTGCATACTGCTGAATTTCACCCACCAAAAAATTACAAACTGGGCTAACACAGCTTGCACTATCACATTAGCAAATTAAAGAAAAAGGTTTTTGTGCTCTGCACTGAGAAGCTCTGCAGAGTTTGCAGACAGCTGAATTTCAACCTCGCAAAATAAAAAATGGCCTATAAGGGCTTGCTTCCTTTATCACATTAGCAAGCACAAAAATAGATTGAAGGTATACTTGTGCATACAGCACAATACAACCGTTGCACAACATTGTTCTGGCATGGGCCCTGTTGTTTCTGTCTGAATGTCAGTAATTGCACAAGAAAAAAAAATGTGCTGCAAGATCGATTGAACAAGTACACAGCACAGGACTTATCTACACTACCTGACTTCCAAACAATCGCCGATCTATCTAGCTAATATCTCTCATTACACAGGAAGAGCACACTGAGCAGTGTCTGTCTCCAGCAGTGACATGGATAAAATGGAGCTGAGGGAACATGGCCGGTTTTTATATAGAGAGGACATGTGATTTCAGCAGCCAATGGCAGAAGCCCTTGTGTCTGGACAGTTTGGATGCTTTCTGCGCTGTGACTGGCTAGCCACGCTTTCCTCACTTAAAGTTACAAGGAAAAAAAAATTGCAAGTTCGCTGTAGTTGCCCCGCAATCACGTTCCCGCACTTATTCACCAAACAGTGACTATTTTCGCCAATTGTAAGTAAAAATGCTTGCTTTTCCGATCACGAATCCAAATGTGCAATATTCATGTCAAACTTAAGTTTGGAGATCGGATTTTGAACATATTCACTCATTACTAGTCTTGAGATTTCATTGTACCCTGCACAGATTCAAGATGTAATACTATGGGGGAGGCATTATACTGTGTGGGGCTGCTGGGGACATCATACTCGAGTGAAGGTTCCATAATAATCATAATACTGTGTGAGGGGCTGTGGGGATATCATGCTTGTATTTGGGGCCATTATACTGTTAGAGGGACTGTTAGACATAATATTTGTGTTGGATTAGAGCATAATACAGTGTGGCTGTGGGGACCCTCATAACTAAGCACTATTGTAACAGGTATTAGCAGTGGCTGATGGTCAATATACTTAATTCTGCTCAATATTAAGTGTTAAAATTAATATAAAATAATAATAATAGCAGAACTAAGTTTGATCTGTTATTTTGGCTCTCCACAACAGTCAGGGTCTCTCATGTGGCCCCATGGGAAAATGTATTACCTATCCCTGAATTAGATGCTATATACAGTACCTGCAGTTCATTCAGAGTGATCATGGGCCTTTTGGCTGCATCTCTGATCAGTCTTCTCCTTGTTCGAGATGAAAGTTTAGAGGGACGGCCGGGTCTTGGTAGATTTGCAGTGGTCTGATACTCCTTCCATTTCAATATGATCGCTTGCACAGTGCTCCTTGAGATGTTTAAAACTTGAGAAATCTTTTTGCATCCAAATCCGGCTTTAAACTTCACAACAGTATCTTGGACCTGCCTTATGTGTTCTTTGGTCTTCATGATGCTCTCTGCACTTGAAACAGAATCCTGAGACTATCACAGAACAGGTGCATTTATACGGAGACTTGATTACACACAGGTGGATTCTATTTATCATTACCAGTCATTTAGGACAACACTGGATCCTTCAGAGATCCTCACTGAACTTCTGGAGTGAGTTTGCTGCACTGAAAGTAAAGGGGCCGAATAATATTGCATGTCCCACTTTTCAGTTTTTAATTTTTTAAAAAAGTTTAAAATATCCAATAAATTTCGTTCCACTTCACGATTGTGTCCCACTTGTTGTTGATTCTTCCCCAAAAAAATAGAATTTTATATCTTTATGTTTGAAGCCTGAAATGTGGCAAAAGGTAGAAAAGTTCAAGGGGGCCAAATACTTTCACAAGGCACTGTATGTCTTTTATTTTGAAATGTATTGTAGAAGGTCAAAGTGGAAGCAAACCAACCAAAAATATGATGCTGACATTCAAGGCCATACATGGAAATCATGGAGTCCACAGCAAAAAGTCCTGATTGTGGCTTATTTCTTACCTACCCACCCCCATAAAAAAAAATGTGGATTTGGCAGGGTCACGTTGCATAGGAGCTGTATCGAAAGATCATATCTCACAACTATTAGAAACAGAGAGTGCAACATGCAGCATACAACATAATTGTGTGCCTACTGAAGCCTCTCAAAGAATGATGCCCCACTGGCTTCCACAAAGATTCCCCCAAAGAGAACCCCCACAGAATGATGCTATCAGCCACCCCCCACAAAGTATGATGTCCACACAACCTCCACTGTATTTGCCCCCACAGCTCCCCATACATCATAATGTTCCTATAGTCACCACATAGTAATGATGCCCCTGCACCCTCCACATACATTATTAGGTTTCCACAGTCCCCCATACACACTTTATGAGGCCCCCAAAGTGACTACTCCACAGTATGATGTCCCCCAAATGATCCCCCCACAATATGATGTATCCATAGCTTTCCCACATATATTATGTGCCCCCACAGAGATTCCAACATAGTATTATAGCCCTTCAATGACCCCTCAAACAGTATGATGTTCCCATAATCTCCCCACACAATATGATGCCTTAAAGAGTCACGACTCCACAGTTTGATGTCCCCACAGTAAGATGCTCACATCTCCATATCATGATACCACAAGAGCCCTCCCAACAGTATGATGCCTCCACAGTCCTCCACACAATTTGATACCCTCCCACAGCTCTCCACAACAACAAAAAACACAGTAGGATGGTCCCCACACAGTATGGTGGGCCCCACAGTGTAATGTCCCCCTATCCCCAAAACACAGAATGATGTGATCTCAGCCCTACACACAGTATAATGGCATCAAAAATTTCCTCTTAGTATGATGACCACCACAGCCCCCACATATTATGAACTTAACAGCCCAACATACAATATGATGTCTCGACAGCCCCCCACATAATATGATACCCTCACAGCTCCAACACATTATGACCACATCCATCCATCCATTCATCAGGACTTCATCAACCAGTAGCACTAAAGGCTCAGTATTTTTCTCCAGACTACAAGTCACATAGTTTGTTGTCCCCACAGCCCCCCCATATACACCTTGTATAAAGCCTCATACCCCAACAGCTCGCCACACACATTGTTACCCCCACTGTTCCCCACACATTATGATGCACCTATTATTATTATTATTATTTATTGTTATAGCGCCATTTATTCCATGGCGCTTTACATGTGAAAAAGGGGTATAATACAAGAACAATTACAATAATATTGAACACAATGTGACAGCGACTGGAACAGGAGGAGCGAGGACCCTGCCCGCAAGGGCTCACAATCTACGAGGGATGGGTGAGGATACAGTAGGTGAGGGTAGGGCTGGTCATGCAGCGGTATGGTGGAGAGGTGGTTACTGCAGGTTGTAGGCTTGTCGGAAGAGGTGGGTCTTCAGGTTCCTTTTGAAGGTTTCCACGGTAGGCGAGAGTCTGATACGTTGGGGTAGAGCGTTCCAGAGTAGGGCGGAAGCACGGGAGAAATCTTGTATACGGTTGTGAGAGGAGGAGATAAGAGGGGAGTAGAGCAGGAGATCTTGTGAGAATCGGAGGTTGCGTGCAGGTATGTAATGGGAGACTAGATCGGAGATATATGAAGGAGACAGGTTGTGAATGGCTTTGTATGTCATGGTTAGGGTTTTGAACTGGAGTCTCTGAGCAATGGGGAGCCAGTGAAGAGATTGACAGAGAGGAGAGGCCGGGGAATAGCGGGGGGACAGGTTGATTAGTCGAGCAGCAGAGTTTAGGATAGATTGGAGGGGTGCGAGAGTGTTAGAGGGGAGGCCACAGAGCAGGAGGTTGCAGTAGTCAAGGCAGGAGATGATGAGGGCATGCACTAGTGTTTTTGCAGATTCATGGTTTAGGAATGTGCGGATCCTGGAGATATTTTTGAGTAGGAGTCGGCAGGAAGTGGAAAGGGCTTGGATATGTGGTTTGAAGGAGAGTTCCGAGTCCAGGGTTACCCCAAGGCAGCGAGCTTGAGGGACTGGGGAGAGTGGGCAGCCATTGACGTTGATAGATAGGTCAGTTGGGAGGGTTGAATGAGATGTCGGAAAGATGATGAATTCTGTTTTGTCCATGTTAAGTTTTAGAAATCTGGCAGAGAAGAAGGATGAAATAGCAGACTGACATTGTGGGATTTTGGTTAATAAGGAGGTGATATCGGGTCCAGAGAGGTAGATCTGTGTGTCATCAGCATAGAGGTGATAATGAAAGCCATGAGACTCTATGAGCTGTCCCAGGCCTAAGGTGTAGATGGAGAAGAGCAGGGGTCCTAGAACTGAACCTTGGGGGACACCGACAGATAGGGGGCAAGATGAAGAGGTGGTGTGTGAGTGGGAGACACTGAATGTCCTGTCTGTTAGGTATGAGGAGATCCAGGATAGGGCCCAGTCTGTGATGCCGAGAGATGAGAGAGTCTGGAGTAAGAGGGAATGGTCCACTGTGTCAAAGGCAGATGACAGGTCTAGGAGGAGGAGGACAGAGCAGTGTCGCTTAGATTTGGCGGTTAGTAGGTTGTTTGTGACTTTAGTCAGTGCAGTTTCAGTAGAATGGTGCGGTCGGAAACCAGATTGTAGGCGGTCAAAGAGGGAGCAGGAGGAGAGGTGGGAGGACAGTTCAGAATGGACATGTTGTTCCAGTAGTTTTGAGGCATAGGGGAGAAGTGATATGGGGCGATAGCTAGACACGGAGGATGGGTCAAGGGAGGGCTTTTTGAGGATGGGTGTGATTGAGGCATGTTTGAAGCATGAGGGGAAGACACCAGTTGTTAGTGACAGGTTGAAGAGGTGGGCTAGGGCTGGGATGAATATAGTGGTAAGGTTTGGGATGAGGTGGGACGGGATTGGGTCAAGTTTACAGGTGGTGAGGTGTGATTTGGAGAGTAAGGAGGAAAGTTGATCTTCAGAAATGGTGGAGAATGTAGTTTTGGAGGAGGAGGGTTGAGTAGGTGTGGGGAGGGGCGGTGGGGGCTTTAGGCAAAAGCTTTGTCTGATGGTGTCAATCTTCTACTTGAAGAATGAGGCAAAGTCTTCGGCTAAAATAAGAGGAGAGGGAGGAGGCACTGGGGGACGGAGGAGAGAATTGAAGGTGTTGAATAGTTGTTTAGGGTTGTGAGACAGGGAGGATATGAGAGATGCAAAGTATGTTTGTTTTGCTGCAGTTAGTGTGGACTATTTGAATGCGATGAAGTGCTCATGGGAGTGGGACCTTTTCCATCTACAGTACAGACCAAAAGTTTGGACACACCTTCTCATTTAAAGATTTTTCTGCATTTTCATGACTATGAAAATTGTACATTCACACTGAAGGCATCAAAACTATGAATTAACACATGTGGAATTATATACTTAACAAAAAAGTGTGAAACAACTGAAAATATGTCTTATATTCTAGGTTCTTCAAAGTAGCCACCTTTCGCTTTGATTACTGCTTTGCACACTCTTGCCATTCTCTTGATGAGCTTCAAGAGGTAGTCACCGGAAATGGTCTTCCAACAATCCTGAAGGAGTTCCCAGAGATGCTTAGCACTTGTTGGCCCTTTTGCCTTCACTCTGCGGTCCTCCTCACCCCAAACCATCTCGATTGGGTTCAGGTCTGGTGTCTCTGCAGGACAGGTCATCTGGCGTAGCACCCCATCACTCTCCTTCTTCGTCAAGTAGCCCTTACACAGCCTGGAGGTGTGTTTGGGGTCATTGTCCTGTTGAAAAATAAATGATGGTCCAACTAAACGCAAACCGGATGGAATAGCATGCAGCTGCAAGATGCTGTGGTATCCATGCTGGTTCAGTATGCCTTCAATTTTGAATAAATCCCCAACAGTGTCACCAGCAAAGCACCCCCACACCATCACACCTCCTCCTCCATGCTTCATGGTGGGAACCAGGCATGTAGAGTCCATCCGTTCACCTTTTCTGCGTCGTACAAAGACACGGTTGTTGGAACCAAAGATCTCAAATTTGGACTCATCAGGCCAAAGCACAGATTTCCACTTGTCTAATGTCCATTCCTTGTGTTCTTTAGCCCAAACAAGTCTCTTCTGCTTGTTGCCTGTCCTTAGCAGTGGTTTCCTAGCAGCTATTTCACCATGAAGGCCTGCTGCACAAAGTCTCCTCTTAACAGTTGTTGAAGAGATGTGTCTGCTGCTAGAACTCTGTGTGGCATTGACCTGGTCTCTAATCTGAGCTGCTGTTAACCTGCGATTTCTGAGGCTGGTGACTCGGAAAAACTTATCCTCAGAAGCAGAGGTGACTCTTGGTCTTCCTTTCCTGGGGCGGTCCTCATGTGAGCCAGTTTCTTTGTAGCGTTTGATGGTTTTTGCAACTGCACTTGGGGACACTTTCAAAGTTTTCCCAATTTTTCGGACTGACTGACCTTCATTTCTTAAAGTAATGATGGCCACTTGTTTTTCTTTACTTAGCTGCTTTTTTCTTGCCATAATACAAATTTTAACAGTCTATTCAGTAGGACTATCAGCTATGTATCCACCAGACTACTGCACAACACAACTGATGGTCCCAACCCCATTTATAAGGCAAGAAATCCCACTTATTAAACCTGACAGGGCATACCTGTGAAGTGAAAACCATTTTCGGTGACTACCACTTGAAGCTCATCAAGAGAATGCCAAGAGTGTACAAAGCAGTCATCAACAAAAAACGTGGCTACTTTGAAGAACCTAGAATATAAGACATATTTTGCATAGTTTCACACTTTTTTGTTAAGTATATAATTCCACATGTGTTAATTCATAGTTTTGATGCCTTCAGTGTGAATGTACAATTTTCATAGTCATGAAAATACAGAAAAATCTTTAAATGAGAAGGTGTGTCCAAACTTTTGGTCTGTACTGTACGTTCAGCAACCCTGAAGGCCCGTCGCAGTTCTTTAGTTAGGCTGGTGTGCCAGGGTTGTCTGTTGATTGTGCGAGCCTTGGTATGCATGAGGGTGGCGACCGAATCGAGAGCTGCAGCTGTTGTGGTGTTGTATAAAGTGGCAGCAGCATCTGCATCATGTAAGGAACTAATGTCTGTAAGAGGGAGGATGGATTCAGAGAGAGAGTGTAGGTAAAGGTGTTTGAGATTTCTACGAGGGTATGCAAGTTTGTGGAGTGGGGATTGTTGCCCCGGGGAGGAGAGAGAAGAGAATGTAAGTAGGTTGTGGTCAGAAAGCCACCCACACACAGTATGATACCTCCACAGTCACAGGCTTCACAAACTATGATGTCCCCACAGCCCCCCACACAGTATCATGCCCCCCACAGCTTACCCATGCAGTATAATGCAATCACAGGTCCTCTCACACATAGACCCCCACAGTGACCCCAGAACATTTTTAAGACTCCAAAGTTACTCCCACTTCCCATATAGTATGATACCCCCACATTTTTTTCTCACAAGAACTGACAGACAAAATAAAAATAAAAAAATACTCAACCAGCCCTTTTTCCCTGATGCACTGCTCTGGTCTGCAAAGTGTGTGGAATGAGGCTCCACACAGTCATCTGTCCCTGTTGTGTTGAGAATCAGAGGCACAAACTGATTGGTGGAGCAGGCAGATGAGAGCTTAGGGTTTTACAATAATATTCAAATGAATCGTGATATTGATATTGTTGAAATCAAAATACCGGGGATTGAAGTAACGGCAACCCTAACTCAATAGCCCATAGTGGTCGAATTGACTGCAGCTTTAGGCATTTTGGTTATCTTTTTGAAGTGTTAGTGAAGATTCTCCAGGAGGGGTCATTGTGAAGTACAGTTGACAAATTTATAATAATTTACATCACAAAAGTGGCTTAAATTGCAACAGAGATGAAATCCAGTAACAGACTTGAGTTTAATTCTTGTAGTGTTGCACAGCAGCTGAAAGTTCTGCCAAGTTCATTAAGAGGCGAGCGCCTCTTAATGAATTTAGTGCATCAAAACTGGGATACAAAACACTATTTATGATAAATCGGGCCAATATCTCTCCCACGACTGCTATTCCAAAAACGTATTAAATATTCAGCTCCTAATTAATTTTCTGTCGACGTTTCCTTCTAGTTATGGGCATCCAAATAACTACTGCAAGCATCTGGCTTGGCAGAGGTGTTTAATAAATCCAACTTGATTCTAGAGAATTGATTTAACAAAATGCTTGTTGACTATTTTTTAATTATTTTTTTCACACTACATTCTATACTGATTGTTTAACTAACTCCCATTTAGTGTCTCTAGAGGATGTATGTGTAGCACCCTGAGGATTCGGCTGCTACAGGGGTATTGCACCTCAGCCAGAGGTGTGGTATTCCACTCCCGGGTAAGGATGGAGTGTGGAACTGAGCTCAGTTAGCTGCATGCACTACACACATCCCATTTCCGAGGAACAGACCGATGGTACTCCCACTAGAGAAATGTGCAGGTACGACAGAGTCTGTTCCTGGCTGGAGTGGGAGGGGGGTGGAACATCCCAGTAGTGTAGGGGCAGATAGGGGGAGCAGTCTGGGTAGTGCTAGGAGCTCATTGGGTGCTGGTCACCTGAGCTCACACATAGAGGGAGTATATAAGGTGGGAACCATCTTAGATCAGGGTCAGTCAGTGAGACGTCAGTCTTTTGCAGAGTGAGGTCAGTCTGTCAGTCTTTTGTCAGAGCAGAGCAGAGGAAGAGAGCAGAGGAGAAGAGCAGCTCCAAGGCCCAGAGAGAGAGAGAGGAGAAAGAAAGACCCAGAGGGGGAGAAAGAAGGAACTCCAAGAGCCCAAATTAGACCAGAGGGTGAAGAGTTGGCAACAGGGTACCGGATCCCAAGCTGGCAGAGGCTACAGCACACCTTAGCCAGGAACCGGAGGTCGTGGGCAGGATCGATCTGCCACGATCACCCACCAAATCCACCCGGAAGGCAGACCAGGAATAGGGTCAGGGAACCCAGAGACAAGGGTTTACCACCAAGAGGCCCGAGGGAGCCGGACATAGGTGGATCCCTGGTGGGGAAGGCCAGAGAAGAGGACAGGACAGAAAGGGAGCTCAGGACCACGCTCCAGAATCACCTGGGGGTTGGCCGAGTACAGGACCTGGTGGACGCAGCACGGCTCGGGTGGTCACTTAAGGCCGGAGTGACCAGAACAACTGCAGTAAGTAAACAAACCCTGAACTGCACAGCCCGACTCTGAGTCTCATTTCCATCCCCGCTGCACCACCACAACCCCCATCCTCTGCAACTGACCCCCTGAGGCTATACCCCTCCCGTTGGGGGTTATACTACCTAAGCTGCACATACATCACCAGCCTCAGCGGACCCTGCTGCAGCGGCGGCCGTATTGACCGCAAATCAACGGGTGGCGTAGTCGACATAAAAGAACATCTAGTAACATCTATAAGGACTGCCACACACTGAGCTTGACACCCTGGGCACGGACCGGGTCACAGCCACTCGGAGACTACAACCCCCATCTGATCCGGCTCCGGGTATCCCTAACAGCACTGGCCCAGGGGGCGCGTCATATGCTTAAGACAATAAATTGCCAGGAGTCTGATACTAGTATATTCTCTGTAGAACACTTCCAGATATGTTAATGCTATAAAATAGTGGGTGATAGATTAAAGTGGCTATCCCATTTTATCATGGATTAGCATATCACTAGAATAAGCCAATAAATCAGGGCCAATAAACTTGCAGTGTATAAAAGCAATTCTGTCATTGTTTTATGGGTTTCGCTTTTACGATATTCATTGTATGGTAAAAATGATCAGCAAACCTGAATCTTCAGATAAGTGTGATTAAGGCTATACCTAACTTTCCTAGACTAAAAACATATAATTGGTTTATGTCAACATTTTTTGGACCCATAAGAATTTTATTTTCCCTTACATGGAACTATGTGATCGCTTGATTTTTTGTGTGGTAAGCTGACATTTTAACTGATACAACATTTTGATCACTTTTTATTGCCCATTTTAGGGAGATGAGATGACAAAAATCTGGTCTTTTTATTTTTTTTCCTTAGGGATTAATTAATTTTATATTTTGATCATTTTGATAGGCTAGTTTTTTACAGATTCAGAGATACCAAATATGTTTTTTGTTTTAATTTTGTTGTCTATAAGGAAAAAGAATCGGGTGTTTCAAATTTTTATATATTGTTTTGCAAATTGTCTCTACAGAGAGGAAGACAACTTGAAATCTAGTACAACCTACAGGAAAATAGCAATACTGAAAGTCAATAGTGACCCTTTAATGAGCCTTATCACATGACTTAGGATAAAAGAATAGACTAGAAACTCAATTTGCAGACACTGCGTTTTGGGGTACTGCCCCTCGTCAGTGCAAAGTGTGAGTTCTGGTTTGGCTGGATGAGGGGCGTCAGACTAGTATCTAGGGGTAATATTTCTCCTTGCGGAGAGTGATGTGTTAAACACGTCAGGTGAGGAGACTTTTAAAGCCGCAGTGCTTCTCTGAGAAATATGCAAATTGTCTCTTCAGAGAGGAAGAGGACTACAACTCTAGTGCCACCTACAGGAAGTAGGAATCCTAAAAGTCAATAATGACCCTTTAACGAGCCTTATCACACTACTTAAGATAAAAGCCAAGACCAGAAACTCAATGTGTTTTGGGGTACTGCCCCTCGTCAATGCAAAGTGTGAGTTCTGGTTTGGCTGGATGAGAGGAATCAGACCAGTATCTAGGGGTAATATTTCTCCTTTCAGAGAGTGACGTGTTGAATGCTGCACCAGAACCATTATCAGTTTATGATTACATCACCAAAACTACCCTCAGAACATAAACACAGCAGAAGAACCAACATCAGTAGATGAAATGAATACTGCACCAGAACCACAATCAGTACATGAAAAAAAGAGCCAATCTTAGTACTATGTACAATTGCAATATCAGGTCAGCCCAATCCATATACATTTGCATTGCATGAACCCACAACTCCCAGTATGTCCTTAACAATGGTAACTATATGCAGGAAATTGTTGCTACCATCATCAGATGGCACACATTGAGGGAATCACAGTACTAATAAGATTTAATCAGCCTTAGAAATAAACATTTGTATCCAGTTGTTTCTTGTCCATCATATCCACAGCTAATCTCTGCAGACATTCATCTTCTCCAGCCTTCAGCAGTAAATCCTGACACTGTGCCCTTAAAAATAGCAGTATCAAAATAATGCCCCTGTATAAAAGAATTTGCCCATGCTGTGCTCCTGAATAAATAATTGTGCCACACGGTTTTTTTGCACAAAATATAACTCCACACTTACTGTGAACATCGCAAAAAATGAAAAAATGAGCGAAAAAAACAGGAAAAAGTATTTTTTGTTAATACCATCTCACAAACAAAACAAAATAAAAAGTGACCAAAAAGTTTTGTGTTCAAAAACGGTACCAATAAATACTGCATCTTGTTATGCAAAAAAAGCTTGTATACTGCTCTGTAAACAAACAAAAAACATCATGGCTCTCAGAACATAATACAGATAAAAAAATTATTTTTGTTGAAAAGTGATTCAAAGTGATTTTTTGTGCAAAAGTAGTAAAATGTAAAAGACAATTATATACAGTATATAAGTGTTTGGCTTTTTGGTTAAACTTTGCACTGTGTGATACACCTTTAATTACTATTTTTTGGGATGATGGTGTCTAAGGAATGAGAACAAATAATGAATCTACTTTTGTTTTGACTAGTAAATACTATTTTTTTATTGATACTAAGATAAACAAGGGTAAATTTTAGGGAAAATTAAACAAAATGGGAATGAGAGATGCAAATAAGAGAGGGGATCAGACCAATAGAAATAAAATTACCAAAACTAAACGTCCCTCTAAAAGATAAAAAAAAAATACTACAAAGAAGTGCCATAGGATCCTAAATGAAAAGGATTTATTCAGGGTGCATACAAAAGAACAAGAAAAGGAAAGAATGGAGATTTCTCTCCATTCTTTACTTTTCTTGTTCTTTTGTATGCACCCTGAATAAAAAGAAAAATATAATTACGCGGAATGAGCAAATAATTTTTAATCTCAGCTCACACATATAAAGTAAGGTGGAACGATCTCAACAGCAAAAGGGGTTAAAATAAGCTCCGGTAGAAGACGGTGATCCGTGAGTATGTTACTACATGATATCTAAAAAAGGGACAATTTATAAATGGTACTTTAACTTCATATTTAACTACTTTTTGCTCTGAAAAAAAGGTTTATAATGAAAAAAAATATTTTGTGTCATCGCATATCAAGAATCATATATTTCTTTTACATTTTTTCACTCTCCTAATAGAAGAAAAGCTTGTTCTTAATGACAAGTTCTACTAATATTAGCACCATTTTGCGGTACATGTAATGTATTGAATGATTTTTATTTTTTTTTGTTGGAAATTGGCCATGTCATGAAGGAGTTAATAATGACCCTCATTGTGCCTCTTTATAATGACTCCCAATTGTGTGTCGTTGTAATAATGATCCTCACATTTACTTCTCACAAAATTAGAATATCATCAAAAAGTTCATTTATTTCAGTTCTTCAATACAAAAAGTAAAACTCATATATTATGTAGAGTCATTACAAACAGAGTGATATATTTCAAGTGTTTATTTCTGTTAATGTTGATGATTATGGCTTACAGCCAATGAATACACAAAAGTCATTATCTCAGTAAATTGGAATAATTTATAACAGCTTTAAAAATTATTTTAAAATCCAAAATGTTGGCCTACTGAAATGTATGTTCAGTAAATGCACTCAATACTTGGTCGGGGCTCCTATTGCATCAATTACTGTATCAATGCGGCGTGGCATGGAGGCAATCAGCCTGTGGCGCTGCTGAGGTGTTATGGAAGCCCAGGTTGCTTTGATAGCAGCCTTCAGCTAGTCTGCATTGTTGGGTCTGGTGTCTCTCATCTTCCTCTTGACAATACCCCATAGATTCTCTATGGGGTTAAAGTCAGGCAAATTTGCTGGCTAATCAAGCACAGTGATACTGTAGTTTTTAAACTAGGTATTGTTACTTTGGCAGTGTGGACAGGTGCCAAGTCCTGCTGGAGAATGACATTTCCATCTCCAAAAAGCTTGTCGGCAGAGGGAAGCATGAAATGCTCTAAAATTTCCTGGTAGACGGCTGCGCTGACTTTGGTCTTGATAAAACACAGTGGACCTATTTCCAAATGAAATGCAAAATTTACTTTCATCTGAAAGCAACACTTTGGACCACTGAGCAACAGTCCAGGTCTTTTTCTCCTTGGCCCAGGTAAGACGCTTCTGCCGTTGTCTATTGGTCATGAGTGGCTTGACACAGGGAATGCGACACTTGTAGCCCATGTCCTGGATATGTCTGTATGGTGGCTCTTGAAGCAATGACTCCAGCAGCAGTCCACTCCTTGTGAATCTTTCCCAAATTTTTGAATGGCCTTTTCTTAATCCTTTCAAGGCTGCAGTTATCCCGGTTGCTTGTGCACCTTTTTCTACCACACTTTTTCCTTCCACTCAACTTTCCATTAATATGCTTGGATACAGTACTCTGTGAACAGCCAGCTTCTTTAGCAATGACCTTTTGTGGCTTACCCTCCTTGTGGAGTGTGCCAATGACTGCCTTCTGGACATCTGTCAAGTCAGCAGTCTTCCCCATGATTGTGGAGCCTACTTAAACAGACTAAGGGACCTTTTTAAATGATTAGGAAGTCTTTGCAGGTGTTTTTGTTAATTATTCTAATTTACTGAGATAATGACTTTTGTGTTTTCATTGGCTGTAAGCCATAATCATCAACAATAACAGAAATAAACACTTGAAATAGATCAAGTCAATCTGTTTGTAATGACTCTATATAGTATATGAGTTTCACTTTTTGGATTGAAGAACTGAAATAAATTAACTTTTTGATGATATTCTAATTTTGTGAGAAGCACTTGTAGTATTAATAAAGTCCCCCTGTGCCTGTTAAAGAATAAAAGTAAACTAATACTCACCTATGCCCGCTCCCATGCTGAGTGGTGATACATTACTCCCCTGTCAGTTTAGGGCTAGTGCAGGCGGTGTAATGTAGTGATAATATACTGTCGCACGCCTGAGTAAGAGACTGAACAAGGAGTCAATGGCTTTCTGGTTCACTACAGTTTTTAACAGTTTTGGTAATGACACAGGACACTGATATTGTTGAAAGTGTTGCTGATCGATGCATCCCACTGTCAGCCCAGACCGTCTGGCATTTACCAGAATAGCCAAATAGACAGTCCAATCTTGGTTATTCCTAGTACTGGCCCAAGAGGATAAAAGGGATTTTCAGACTAGCAAATAGAGAATCTTTGTCTCTTGCTCTGCTCATTCTTTCCCAGCACTAGACAGAAACACTTTGGGACATTAAAAGAGAACTTTCTAAAAGACAAACTGTCCCTGCTGCCCATAGTAACCAATAACAGCTTTCAATTTGTATTCCTCTGGTGAAAACTGAAAGCTGCACTGTGGTTGCTTTAGGTATCAAAGAACATTTTTAACAGGTTCCTCCTAAATTTACTCATATTATTGAGAAAATATCACTACATAAAACATGTGAATGCAAATTTGCCATTACAAATAATATTTTTGAAAAATTTTATAAAAATTAGGATCCTTGGAGTCAAATATGCCCCTAATTTGTCTCTCTCAGGTAGTTCATTTGTTTCTCTAATCTTAACTTCTGTGAATTGTGTAATATTGTTCTTTTAGGTTATTGTTGTTTTCTTGTATTTCTGCTATAAAATTTTATAAATATCATTAGACAATCTTTGTTCTCACCTTATTTACCCTACTCTTCTTTCCTTTTCTTTCCTTGTTGCCCTTCCTTAATAAATATTTCCCTTCCCTTGTTTCCCTTTTTTTCCCATTTTCCCCTTTCCCTTCCCCATATAAAAATTAATACCCAATAAAAATCATTGAAACACAAAACATTTTTCTTTTAGGCAGTTTTCATAAATCTGTCCAGGGAGGCTCTTTAGTCAGATCTCAAATATGGAAGGAACGGCAGAGGCCAATAGGTATAGGAATGTATAGTCACATTTACTGGGGTGGACGGTTGCTTTAAACCTTTCCATCTCCATATATGTCCTGCATGTATTAAAGGCCTTTATGAGTACACTGTTACAACAGTTAATATTCTGGCTAAAAGAAGATTGTGGAATGTATAGAAATACAAGCTCACAATCCTAAGAAGATTATGCAATTTCATTAAGTACAGTACCATCAGCACAAGTCGTTCAGCATCCTTTGCTCTTCCTAAGTCTGATAAAATGAATTTATTATTTTGCAGCTGGGACAATGTCACTTGTGTGGGATGGGAATGAGTGAGAAGGTTCGCAGAGTGTACATGGCGTAACAATAATACATTTATTATACCTCGGTGGCAGCCAGCCGGTGACTCACGCTTCAGCTTCTTTATGAACTGCATCATTACAGTTATTGAATCAGTTCACAAAAAAAAAGCATCCTACACCTTGAGTCTGACAAAATTAATTTTGGTGGAGGTGTTCAAAAGTAAAATACTTGTTCTCAGATATGAAACATGGAAATGACGTATTAAGATTTCATAGGTATAATGTTGTGCTGTTTACAAATAGATTTTCTAAATCAGCTCGTTATGGTTTTCAAAATCCCTACTTGTCAATTATTCAGAAATACCGTAATGCTAGGAAAAAATTGGTGACAGTGACATTGAGATTGCGTTGTGTCCCATTGCAACTTTGCTTTTAACGATTTCCTACTTAGTTGCATTGTGACCTGTGACCTACTGCAACACAGAGTCACAAATTTTTCCAAAGGTGTTCAATTTTCAGGCTTTAGTCACAATTTGCACACAACTCACTTGCCTTTGATTTAAAGGGAATCTGTCCCCCCAAGACACTCTTAAGCTATTACTAAGGGCATACAGGTAATAGCATTGTTAAAAAAATCCTACCTGTATGCCTCATTGCTTCAGTCTTGATGTTGAGAAGGCGCCGAATAAGCCAAAAAATAGTAAAGGTAGGTCAATTAAACAATAATCCAAAACAAGAGCAAGACACTCAGACACCAGTATTATTCAAACTAGAATATTTTTATTGAATTTACACATAACAATAAAAAAGAGTCATATAAAACATATACTCGGGGATAGTAAATCCCAAATGAACCAAAAAACTGGATGAACAGTAAACATTCCGTAAATACAGTTAGTTTATACCATTGTATCTATAGAGTAGATGGTTCCACAAAACATAATAGATAAGTACAAAATACATATCACACTTATCAGAATAATTTCAAATGCTCAGATGCCCTTATAGTAAGTTTCCAAATAACTAGAAATTAGTAAGTATGTCATCAATGTGTGTATATTTTATAAAAACGGAGGATGAGAGCATGTAAAATCCAAAATACCATCTATAGTGGTGGGAAACACATTAACACATTATAGCTCATGATTAAAGTTTTAAAATATAGCCTTCATGTATTATGAATAAGTATAGCATAACAAAAAGACATTATGCTGATACTAGTCTGCAAAAAAAGGGGGAAAGTGCGGTAGTGCTATAGAATGCTAATTAACCCCTTAATAACATCTGACGTACTAATACGCGTCTGTGCCCTGGGACTTAAGAGCCAGACCCGTATTAGTACGTCATCGCGATCGCGCGCGCACACAGGCTGTGCGGGCGCGATCGCCGCCGGGTGTCAGCTGATTGTCACAGCTGACACCCGGTACTATGTGCAGGGAGCGGTCACGCACCGCTCCCAGCACATTAACCTCCGCGATGCTGCGATCGAAGTCGATCGAAGTCGATCGCGGCATTGCGGGGGCAAGGGGAGGTGATCGGCGATACTCACCTCCTCTTCCGGCTTCCAGCGCAGTCTGCAAAGGCTTCCCGGGTGTTGCCATGACGACCCGATGTCGTCATGACAACATCCGGGTCACCAGAGAGCAGGAAGATTGCTTGGACATGCGCAGTGCATCTCCAAGCAATCTTCACACTGTGCACTTCTGACAGCCTTCATGGCATAGGGATGGTGCTCCATTCCTGTGCCATGCAGGCGATCAGAAAAAAAAAAGTGAAAGTCCCAGAGTGGAACAAAGTAATAAAGTGTATAAACTGTGTGAAAGTGGAAAAAAAAAAAAAAAATGTGCAAAAATATTATAAAAAAATAAAAAAAATAATACACCAAAAATAAAAATATAATGTACCCATCAATAAATATTATTATAAAAAAAATAAAAAAAAACAATAAAAGTACACATATTTGGTATCGCCGCGTCCGGAACAACCTGACCTATAAAACTGTCCCACTAGTTAACCCCTTCAGTGAACACGGTAAAAAAAAAAAAAAAAAAACAAGCAAAAAACAATGCTTTATCACCATACCGCCAAACAAAAAGTGGAATAACACGCGATCAAAAAGACGCATATAAATAAAAATGATACCGCTGAAAACGTCATCTCGTCCCGCAAAAAATAAGCCGCTATATAGCTCCATCAGCCGAAAAATAAAAAAGTTATAGCTCTCAGAATAAAGCGATACTAAAAAATATTTTTTTCTATAAAATAGCTTTTATTGTGTATAAGCGCCAAAACATAGAAAAATGATACAAATGTTGTACCGCTGTAAACGTACTGACCCGAAGAGTAAAGCTGCCTCATCAATATTACCACACGCGGAACAGAATAAAAAAAAAAAAAAAAAAAAACAATTCCTGAATTGTTGGTTTTTGTTTATTCTGCCTCCCAAAAATCGGAATAGAAAGCGATCAAAAAATGTCACGTGCCTGAAAATGGCACCAATAACAACGTCAAGTCATCCCGCAAAAAACGAGCCGTCACATAACTGTCTGCCAAAATCTGGAAAAATTATAGCTCTCAAAATATGGCGATGCAAAAACTAGATTTTACAAAAAATGCGTCTTTTAGTGTGTGACAGCTGTCAGTCATAAAAACCCCATATGATTCTGGCATTGCTGTAATCACACCGACCCGAAGAATAAAGTCGTCTAATCACTTATACCGCACAAGGAACGGCGTCAAAAATAAACTCTTGAGTTAGGATTGGGCTAGGGTTAGGGCTGGGTTTGGGGCTAGGGTTGTGCTGGGGCTAGGGTTGTGCTGGGGCTAGGGTTGTGCTGGGGCTAGGGTTGTGCTGGGGCTAGGGTTGTGCTGGGGCTAGGGTTGTGCTAGGGCTAGGGTTGTGCTAGGGTTAGGGCTGGGGTTGGGATTTTTTTCAAAAGTAAGAAAAAAAGATGACGATATGGCGACTAGTGTTGAGAGCAAGTGCTCGCTACTTGAGTTTGCATCGGGTGCTCTGGTATGCATTTAGTATCGTGGGTATTTGAGTGACATGCTCGAGTCTCTGCCCCATATGCTTCGCGGCCAAAAAACTTTACGGGGATTGCCTGCCATGCACGAGCGATCCCCGCATGTTTTTTTTTGGGTGTATAATAACCGTGAAACATGCGGAGCAGGGACTCGAGCATGTCACTCGAGCACACGCTGTACATGGTGCATACCTGAGTACCCGATGCAAACTCAAGTAGCGAGCACTTGCGCTCAAGAATAATGACAACTTATTCAATATGATGACCTAATGTAAACAAATAATGTGCCGTACCTCTGGGTTCAAAATGTTCACTATACACCTTAATAAAATCTTTGAGGGGTATAGTTTCCAAAATGGGGACACTTGTGGGGGAGCTCCACTGTTTAGGCACATCACGGGCTCTCCAAACGCGACATGGTGTCCGCTAACAAATTGAATGGAAAATCGGCTCAAATTGTTAGCGGACGCCATGTTGCGTTTGGAGAGCCCCTGTGTGCCCAAACATTGGAGCTCCCCCACAAGTGACCCCATTTTGGAAACTAGACCCCCCAAGGCACCTATCTAGATGCATAGTGAGCACTTAGAACCCCCAGGTGCTTCACAAATTGATTCGTAAAAATGAAAAAGTGAAAATAAAACACTTTTTCATTTTTATGAATCAATTTGTGAAGCACCTGGGGTTACAAGTGCTCACTATGAATCTAGATAGGTGCCTTGGGGGTCTAGTTTCCAAAATGGGGTCACTTGTGGGGGAGCTCCAATGTTTGGGCACACAGGGACTCTCTAAATGCAACATGGTGTCCTCTAACAAATTTAACGGAAAATCGGCTCAAATTGTTAGCGACACCATGTTGCGTTTGGAGAGCCGCTGTGTGCCCAAACATTGGAGCTCCCCCACAAGTGACCCCATTTTGGAAACTAGACCCCCCAAGGCACCTATCTAGATGCATTGTGAGCACTTGGAACCCTCAGGTGCTTCACAAATTGATTCATAAAAATGAAAAAATGTTGTTTTTTTTCACTTTTTCATTGTTACGAATCAATTTGTGAAGCACCTGGGGATTCCAAGTGCTCACTATGCATCTAGAAAGGTGCCTTGGGGGGTCTAGTTTCCAAAATGGGGTCACTTGTGGGGGAGCTCCAAAGTTTGGGCACACATGGGCTCTCCAAACACAACATGGCGTCCGCTAATTATTCAAGCAAATTTTACAATCAAAAAGTCAAATGGCGCTCCTTCCCTTCCGAGCCCTGCCGTGCGCCCAAACAGTATTTTTTCCCCAAATATTGGGTATCTGCGTGCCCAGGGGAAATTGCACAACAAATTTTGGGGTCCATTTTTTCTTGTTACCCCTGTGAAAATAAAAAAAATTGGGTCTAAAGTAACATTTTTGTGAAAAAAGTTAAATGTTCATTTTTTTCTTCCACATTCAAAAAATTCCTGTGAAGCACCTGAAGGGTTAATAAAGTTCTTGAATGTGGTTTTGAGCACCTTGAGGGGTGCAGTTTTTAGAATGGTGTCACTTTTGGGTATTTTCTGTCATAAAGACCTCTCAAAGTGACTTCAAATGTGATGTGGTCCCTAAAAAAATGGTTTTGTAAATTTTGTTGGAAAAATGAGAAATCGCTGGTCAACTTTTAACCCTTATAGCTCCCTAACAAAAAAAAATGTTGGTTCCAAAATTGTGCTGATGTAAAGTAGACATGTGGGAAATGTTATTTATTAACTCTTTTGTGTGACATATCGCTCTGATTTCAGGGCTTAAAAATTCAAATTTTGAAAATTGCAAAATTTTCAAAATTTTCGCCAAATTTCCGTTTTTTTCACAAATAAACGCAAGTGATATCGAAGAAATTTTTCCACAATCATGAAGTACTATATGTCACGAAAAAACAGTCTCAGAATCAGGGGGATCCGTTGAAGCGTTCCAGAGTAATTACCTCATAAAGTGACATTGGTCAGAATTGTAAAAATTGGCCCGGTCATTAACGTGCAAACCACCCGCGGGGCTTAAGGGGTTAATAGCTGATCAATATTATCAAGGTTACCAAGTGTGCTGGCCATATGATTAGTCCCTCAATGAACATAGTAGAGGCTGGCTTAAACGTATCATAACAAATCATAAAGTGCTTAGTGCTTGAGTATTTCCATCTAGAAGTGCCTTACACTTACATATTCCTATAAGGAGCAGTAGTGATCAGGATACCAAGTGATATCAAGTATGCCAACCATGTGGTCAGTCCCTCGGCAAACATAGTAGCGGCTGATTACAACAGATCTTAAAGTGCTTACTTACAATTCTAAAGTGCCTTATGCTAAAGTAATCCTTTCATCCAGGACCCTCATCCAGCTGTTATGTTCTGCAACTAGGAACTAAGGAATAGGAGGGAAAAGCTGTCCCTGCACTGAGACTCCGCTTAAACCATACGCTGGGGTGGGTGCCCTATTCCTTGTGAATAGCCCCACCGACGATCCTGCACTGAACATAAACGAAGACCTGAAGAAAGGGGAAAGGGTGTCCCTAAAAGATCTAAGGACTTGGAGAAAAAACAGATGACCTCCTAAAAGAGAAGTTAGTTGCAGAAACGAAGATTAAAGGAAAAAAAACTGGTGGAACAAGAAGTCCCAGGATATCAATTGTCCTAAGCACAAAGAACTAACAAGGCAACTTAGCCACAGCACATGCGAAACAATACTGATGTCCAGCGAGGAATGGGAGACAGGTGCTGTGTAATAAAGAGTGAGGAGATCATGTGACCAAGACACCCAGCACCAGAGGAAAAGACTAGAAGCCGGCAAACCACAAAAAGCTGGCCAAAAGTAAAACAACATAGATTCTAACAGTACCTCCCCTTTTACAAGGATCCTCCGGATCCTCTAGGCCGAGCCTTACCAGGAAATCTCCTGTGAAAAGCCTTAATTAGCCTTGAGGCCGAGACATCCTCGGCCTTCACCCAGGAATTATCCTCGGGGCCGAAACCTCTCCAGGACACAAGATACTGTAAGCTCCCTCTATGCCACCTGGAATCCAAAATGCGAGAAATCTCAAATTCACCGCCCTCATCAACAGGAGGAACAGTAGACTTCGCCTGCTTATCAGGCATGTCCGCCTTCTTAAGTAATGAAACACAGAAAAAATCCTCCAGGACGAGGGAATGCCCAACCTCACCGATGCCAAGTTGACAATCTGAACCACTTTGAAAGGACCCACAAATTTTGGCCCCAGTTTTTTAGAAGGAATTTTCAAATGAAGATTCCTAGAGGACAACCAAACCATGTCCCCAACAGCAAACAAGGACTCCTTTCTTTTTTGCCAAAATACCTTTTTGATCTCCTGTTAGCCTCTTTAAGATTCAGGGGTACACTGGTCCAAACCCTCTCCAAATCAGCAGAAAAATTGTCCTCCTCTGGTATAGCAGCCCCAACTTTGGAAAATGGACCAAAAGATGGATACCTGCCAGTAAAACAAAAAAAAAGAGAACACCCAGCTGAGATAGAAGTATGATTATTAAGCGCAAACTCCGCAAGTGGTAGAAATTACGACCACATTTCCTGATTGTCTACCACAAAGCATCTCAAAAACTGTTCCACATCCTGGTTCTTCCTTTCAGTCTGTCCATTGGACTCTGGATGATAACCCGACGAGAATGACAAATGAATTTTCAATCTGTCACAAAAAGCACGCCAAAAGCAGACCACAAACTGTGGTCCTCTATCGAAAACAATGTCCGTCGGAACACCATGGAGCCTGACAATCTCCTTCACAAAAGCCTTAGCAAGAGTCTTGGCGCAAGGTAACTTGTTGAACGGAACCAGATGACACATTTTACTAAACCGGTCCACAACAACCCAGATGACAGAAAAACCCTCCGATACAGGGAGATCGGTGATAAAATCCATGGCAAGGTGCATCCATGGCGAACTAGGAACTTCCAAGGGGCACAGCAACCTCGCAGCCAGAGCGTGAGAGGCCTTCGACCTAGTGCACACAGAACACTGACGCACCCACTTGATGACTTCTCTTTGCCACCCTGGCTACCAGAAACTCCGACCAATAGACTTCCTAGTTTCCGAAATCCCTGGGTGACCCGCCAACCGAGACTCATGACATTCAACAAACACCGCTCTCCTCAAGGCTCTAGGCACAAACAATTTAGCATACAGAGTGTTAGTTGGTGCCGCACTCTGAGCTCCTAGGATGCTATTCTTCAACTCTGAATCCAATTCGGCCACCACCACCCCTCTTTGCAAAATACACTCCTCCCTCTCAGCATTCACCGCTGGAGAGAAACTACGAGACAAAGCGTTAGCTTTACCATTCTTTGTCCCCGGGACTAAGGTTAGGGAAAAATTGAACTGGGCAAAAAACAGTGCCCACCTAGCCTAACGGGCATTTAAACGTTTAGCTGCGTCCAGATAAATCAAATTCTTATGATCAGTGAAAACCTGTATAGGATGTCGAGCCTCCTCCAAAAAATGTCGCCAATGCTCAAACGCGAGTTTAATAGCCAACAACTCATGATTCCCAACATCATAGTTGAGCTCTGTCTCAGAACATTTTTTTGAAAAGAAAGCACAGGGATGCACCCCATCCTATCCCTCTTGGGACAGAACTGCCCCTACGCCTATAGATGAGGCATCCACCTCAACCAAAAATGTCTTGGTCTCACCCGTCTGGATAAGAAAAGAAGCAGAGCTGAACCTCTCCTTGAGATACTCAAAAGCTTCAATAGCCTCAGTGGACCATTGGGGTGTATTAGCACCCTTCTTGGTGAGATCAGTAATGGGTTTAGCGATAACAGAGAAATTCTTTATGAATTTCCTGTAATAATTGGAAAACCACAAAAAAACTCTGTACGGACTTCAAACCTTTAGGCCTCGGCCACTCCAGCACAGCCTGAACTTTCACCAAGTCCATCTCAAAACTATCACAAGAGACAAAGTAACCCAAAAAACAAATTTTCTGGACAACAAACTGACACTTATCCAATTTAGCAAAGAGTGTGTTATCTCTATGTATCTGAAGAACTTTGCGGACTCTCTGCCAATGAGACTCAAGATCCGATGAATAAATCAAAATATCATTCAGATAAACAATAACACTCCTACCGATCAAGGGTCTCAGAATGTCATTGATGAAATTTTGAAAAAATGTAGGGGCGTTAGTAAGCCCAAAAGGCATCACCATACACTCAAAATGACCTTCCGGGGTGTTAAAAGCTATCTTCCATTATTCACTGTCCTTCATCAGCAGAAAATTATGTGCCCCACGAAGGTCAATCTTAGAAAACCATTTAGCTCCGGTCAATTGGTTAAACAAATCCAGAATAAGTGGTAACGGGTAAGGATTACACACAGTGATCTTATTAATCTCCCTTTTTTACAATATTGCATCTTGCATTGGAGTGATGCCTTCTTTCTATGCTACATATTATGGAACAAACTGGACACTTGTCTATTTGTTAAGAAAATGGAACAGCACCAATCATGTATATATGGGTGCAAGGGCTCCCAGACAATGATTCCGTTGTCATACTACATATTCAATAAGAGAAGATGGCAAAAAAATTGTTGAAAAAAGTGGGGACTTTATTAGGCTTAACACAGCCTTTTTCAAGCTATATATATAGTATGGCAACGGAATCATTGTCTGGGAGGCCTTGCACCCATATCTACATGATTGGTCCTGTTCCATTTTCTTAACAAATAGATAGGCAGATAGATATAAAAAGAAAGCGCAGCAGCACTCCATTATGGCCAAGATACATAAAGACAATAAAAACATTTGATCTAAACTGTGTTATTTCTCAGTAAGCTTTACTTACAAAAAATGGAGGTTCTTAACACATAAATTGGCCAATTCATGTGTGCCCATCTACCGCTGCAAGGTGACCTCCCGTCTGATGGGTACTACTCTCCCTACATGCCTCTCTTGGGCTATAAGCCTACAACTTTGGACAAAACATGTCACTTCTGGGCTAAAATGCCTACAATTTAAATGGGCTGGTAGAATAGAATATACATCACCTGCTGGTTAAATGGGAGGAGTGCAAGGTCAGACAGGAGGCAGTGATGTATATTCAGGTGATGCATATTACCAGCAGGTGATGAGCCCAAGAGAGGAATTTCTGTACTTGACTGATGCAATTTCGTGGTTCCTTTTGAGATGTGTGTGTAAAAATCGAATGGCATATGGATTGTCCGTGTGTTGTCTGTTTCTTTTCTCACACCCATTGACTTGATTTGGTGAGTCTGGTCAGATATACGAGGCCACTCGCAGCATGCTGTGCTTTTTTCCTCAACCCGATGACAGCTGAGTAAAAACTCGCAGATCAGCCTGACTCATTGAATAGCATTTGGTCAGAGTGCAATGTGATTTTTTTTCTCTCATTACACTCATCCGATTTATGCGCTAATGTGAGCGAACCCTAAGGCCACGGTCACACGTTCAGTATTTGGTCAGTATTTTACATTATTATTTGTAAGCCAAAACCAATAGTGGGTGAAAATGCAGATATGGTGTACGTGTTTCTATTATACTTTTACTCTGATTGTTCTACTCGTGATTTTGGCTTTCAAATACTGATTTAAATACTGACCAAATACTGAACGTAGGGCAGAGACAGACTGCTGTATAACTTGTGCGAGGATCGCATCATAGACCTCGTACTGGCTGTCTGCTCTTCTGACCTGAGCTTGACACCTGCATGGAAATACATCACGCTGTCATGCTCAGGCCAGAAGAGGTGCCAGGCCAATCTGTGCACTGCGATGTGGTCATTGCACAAGTTATACGGCAGTCTGTCTCTGCCCTTATAGTGAGAAACTGCTACAGAACGTTAATTGCAAAATTGTATAACTTTTCATTATGCAAAAAATAAGTAAAGTGACTTGCATTGCTATTTTAAGTCAGTAATTTGATGAATGTGCTTTGCAGACCCAAGACTTAAGCATTTATTCTGCACCATATGTGGCCACTTTTGCACAGGACACTGCAGCATCTGGTCCATCAGTTTTTCACAGATTTGTTCTCTCTTTTGGATGTCCAAATGGATCTATTCCCCCTATCACCTATTATAAACATATGTGAGGTAACAGGCTATTAATGTCATACGCAGTCAGCATTGATTTAGAGCATGTGGATAATTAGCAGTAACTCCACATTAGAACACACAGAGTTCTTCAATGTCATCGTATCGCATGCATTAGCATTGTGCATTGATATATGGATGTTATGAATGCTGCCTTAGGTCACAGATAAACTGCTGTAGAGGTTATTACTGTGTGTTCTTCACAAATGCTTTCTAGGACAAAACTATCTTTCATCAGAAACAAGATAATCAAATCTGAGGTTAGAAAGGAAAATCAAGCACACAATGACCTTACAATAAATTGTGTTATAAAGGATGTAGGGGAGTTGTAGCCTCTTGGATTCGGGTTAATTTATCAGTAATTTCTGTAAATTTTATTAATTACAGCTGTATCCCCATCTCATACATTAATGTTTTATAAATGTCAGACGGGCGTCTAACTACTGGGACCTGCATATATCCCAAGAATGGGACCCCGTAGCGTGTTGCCAAGAACGAAGTGATGGCCGACTTTGCATGTCTCTCTCCATTTATCTGTATGGACCTCTGAAAATGTCTACTTGCTCAACAATTTTTCGGAATTCCCATAAAAGTGAATAAAGGAACCTGCACATGTGCAGCCACCTCTCCATTTCAGGTGGGGTGGGATAGGGTCCCGTTCTTGATATAATTTCAGTTCCCAGTTGTGAGACCAGCATCTATCAGACATTTATGGCATATCTTGTGGTTATGCTGTAAATATATATGATAGAACAACCCCTTTAAGCTCCTGGGCCCCAATGCAAAATATTTAACAGCACCTCTTCTTTTTTATTAGGTACCATTTGTACTATTTGGGCTTGTTTTGCACAAACATATGGGAAATTGTACCAGCAGTAGGCTGAGGGTTTGTGCAATAGAGGTCAAAAAACTTTCGGACAGGTCTAAGGGATCTCAGGTCATTATTTAGATAGGTGGTCTAAACAAATTATGTATTGAATTGAGGGTATGTATAACAGATGATAATTCTCATGTAATAATAATATTTTTGTGAACATGACCAAACTGCAGTGACAGTATTGCATTGACCATCAGAGACAACAGATGGTCTAAACAAACTATGTATTGTATTGAGGATATGTGCAATAGATGTAAATTCTTATATAACAATGATAGTTGTGTATGATCAGATTGCAGTGGCTGTAACGCGTTGACCATCAGAGACTACCTTTAGATATAAATCATTATGTCTTTTATGTAATGGGAGGAAATGCACAGTGAATGGGCTTACTCAGTGGGACGCATGCCACTGAGTTTTTTACTTGTGTTTTAAGTTTGATTTGGGTGTCTATAGCAACTGTGGATATGAAATAAAAATACATATATTTATAAATAATTTTGTATTTTGGGTGATAACTGCATATGTGGCACCCCAGGGGTCTGGTTTCCACAGTAACAAGCAATGTTATGTCTGAGAGCAGGTGGGAGGTCTCTTGGCCAGGGATCCTGTGCATGCCACACCTCCTGCCCAGTCTTGGGAGGGGAAGAACTTCCCCTATATAAACCCGGGGCTGAAGCAGGGTTAGTGAGTCAAGGAGAGTAGAGACAAGAAACAGTCACAGGAAGAAACAGCAGAAGCTCAGTGGGAGCAATACTACTACGAGTCAGGGGCTGGCAGCTGCAGAGCTCGCCCTGACCGAGAAGATTTCTTACCGGACCCGGAGTCCGAGGCTGTGGGGACTAACTCCGACCCAGCAGCAGAATCCGTCAGGCAGGGGATTTCAGGTCCTCTGGCCAAGAAACCCGAAGGCACGGTCACACGCATGGGACCAGCACCGCCGCCGTGGAGCGGAAGCTACTAGAAGGCCCCGAGTCACCGGCCATACGGGTGAGCACCACACGGTACACTCAGGGACGTGGGCTACTTATACCGCCTCTAGCAAGGTAGCCAGAAGAGTACAGTTAGTTGGGAAGGCCTACAACTCCGCCTGGCCAGGGGAGATCCCATCTGCTCAAGGACTGACCAGGCCCCGATTGCTAGCAAGTACTCCGGGAGGGTCTATCTTTGTCACCAGTAAAGACCCTGAACTACACGCATCGTCTCTGAGTGGTTCCTGCTGCCCCCATCGTCCACGTCGGCTGCCCTGAGGCCATACCCCTCCCGTTGGGGGTTATACCATCCCCACTGCACCATCCTTCCACCGGCCTCAGCGGTCTGCCCTGCAGCGGCAGCTCCAAAGCTGCATTCAACGGGTGGCGTAGTCATCCAACATCTACTGCTAACAGACTGCCACTGAGTTTGACACCCTGGGCATGGACCGGGTCACCGCCACGAGACTACAACCCTCAACAGATCCGGCTCCGGGTAAGCTCCCGCGTGCGCAACGCAGCGCGACACAGGCCCAGGGGCGCGTCAACTTTGGCGTAGTCGGCAGGATTTCGTGCCCGCAACCACCGGGTACTGCGTGCCTGAAAAAGAGACTTTTCAAACTTACCTGTGGTGAAGATTCCCGCCATCCGGCGCCATCTTCAGCCTTCTTCCCGCCATCGGTGAAGTTTCCCGCCATCCGGCGCCATCTTCTGCCTTCTTCCCGCCATCCGTGGAGTTTTCCCGCCATTGGACGCCATCTTGAGGACGCCGCGCGCGAAGAAGAGGGGCGTGGACTCCGAAAGCGCGCGAGAACTGAAGCCCCGCCTCACGTCCGGACGTTGCATAAGGTCCTGGAAGGAGCCCAGCAGACGTCGACGTCACAGGAGCGTGACGGAAGGTCCTCAACCATCCACTGCGGAGCCGCGGCCTACGGAAGAGGATCATCGCAAGGTAGGCCACGGTCCACTAGGGGGGAGGAAGATGTCGGATACAGAGGAGAGCTTCACCGCCTCAACCCCCGCCAGCGCTACCGCTGCTGCAGTTATGCCCCTCACCATGCCCTATATCCCGGGAGCAGCTTGGCTACCCCAGTACTCAGGGGAGTCACATACCCTGCATGACTTTAGAGAAAAGCTGGATAGCCTCTTCCAGGTGTACCCCCTCACAGAAGAGCAAAAAGTGAGCATCCTGGTGGCCCAACTAACCGGGGCAGCCAAAAGGGAAGTAAAATCCTGGCCACCTGGGAGGAAGACTGTCGCAGGGATACTAACTCGGCTGAAGGACACCTTTGATACCCGCACCTCAGCCGAGATTAAGCTTAGATTCTACGGGTGCAAGCAGCGAGCGCATGAGAGTATAAGGGACTATGCACTAAACCTACAAGAGGCCCTGAGGGCCATTAAGCAGACCGACCCTGATGGAGTGGGAAACGAGGACAGGCTGTTGACCGAACAGTTTATAGAGGGACTATATTGTAATACCCACCGAACCCAGTTGCGGGCAATGGCCTTACAGGATCCCCATCTGGGCTTTGCACAGTTCAAGGACAGAGCCATCCGGGTGCTCCGAGAACCGGCACCGGATGGCGTTGTGACCCACAGGCGCCCTGCTATCACTTACCACCAGGAGGCGGCGCCCTTGTCGGCAGGGCCTGTGGGAGCTGATGCGCAGGCTTTGGACAATGACCCGGCTCCAGACCTACACCATCAGGTCCAAGAGCTAGCTAAGAGCGTTGCTGCGCTAACCCGAACTGTGCAGTCTTTACAGGCTTCCACCCCAGGGAAGATCCAGCTGGCATCCGGACCGGAGGACATCCCGTGGCGTCGACCAAGGAGGACCCCACCGGCCAGAGGAAGACCCAGTGACCGATACAGCGAGGACGGACGACCCATCTGCCGCCGCTGCAATCAACCCGGACATATGGCAAGGTACTGTTCTTTAAACGGGCACAACCTGGGGTAGAGGGCCAACCCCCAGGAAAAAGATCACCAGGCCCATCGAACTGGCGCGACAGATATGTGGGAGGACGTCCAGTCTTGCCTGTGGTACTGGATGGCATTCCCATGAGTGCCCTACTGGACACCGGGTCACAGGTCACCACCATCCCGTACGTGCCCTTTAAGCAGTACTGGAATGACTCGGATATTACCCGCTACCCTGACGACGACTTGAGTATCATCGCCAGCAATGGCCAGCCCGTGCCACAGATCGGATTTAAAGAGGTGACCCGGTCCGTGCCCAGGGTGTCAAACTCAGTGGCAGTCTGTTAGCAGTAGATGTTGGATGACTACGCCACCCGTTGAATGCAGCTTTGGAGCTGCCGCTGCAGGGCAGACCGCTGAGGCCGGTGGAAGGATGGTGCAGCGGGGATGGTATAACCCCCAACGGGAGGGGTATGGCCTCAGGGCAGCCGACGTGGACGATGGGGGCAGCAGGAACCACTCAGAGACGATGCGTGTAGTTCAGGGTCTTTACTGGTGACAAAGATAGACCCTCCCGGAGTACTTGCTAGCAATCGGGGCCTGTTCAGTCCTTGAGCAGATGGGATCTCCCCTGGCCAGGCGGAGTTGTAGGCCTTCCCAACTAACTGTACTCTTCTGGCTACCTTGCTAGAGGCGGTATAAGTAGCCCACGTCCCTGAGTGTACCGTGTGGTGCTCACCCGTATGGCCGGTGACTCGGGGCCTTCTAGTAGCTTCCGCTCCACGGCGGCGGTGCTGGTCCCATGCGTGTGACCGTGCCTTCGGGTTTCTTGGCCAGAGGACCTGAAATCCCCTGCCTGACGGATTCTGCTGCTGGGTCGGAGTTAGTCCCCACAGCCTCGGACTCCGGGTCCGGTAAGAAATCTTCTCAGTCAGGGCGAGCTCTGCAGCTGCCAGCCCCTGACTCGTAGTAGTATTGCTCCCACTGAGCTTCTGCTGTTTCTTCCTGTGACTGTTTCTTGTCTCTTCTCTCCTTGACTCACTAACCCTGCTTCAGCCCCGGGTTTATATAGGGGAAGTTCTTCCCCTCCCAAGACTGGGCAGGAGGTGTGGCATGCACAGGATCCCTGGCCAAGAGACCTCCCACCTGCTCTCAGACATAACATTGCTTGTTACTGTGGAAACCAGACCCCTGGGGTGCCACACATACATAGTGTACCTCTTTCTTTTTGTTGGATACAGGGTCTTTTGGCACATTGCATGTAGATCCCCATCAATAGGGTGGTGCCCTCCAAACGTGTTGGTTTAAGTGTCCAAGGCACATGTCAGAAGCAACGTGGCGCTCCCCTTTATTATAGTAATAATTTTGAATCTATCATATCTTTTTTTACAAGCAGCACAGATAGAACATTGGAGGTCTTTGAGAACCTCATTCTGGATCTCATGGACTTAGGCCACGGCCCCACTATCAGTATTTGGTCAGTATTCGGTCAGCATTTTTTCTCAGGAGTGGGAGAAAAAAAACAGGAGTGGGCGATAAATGCAGAATTGGTGACTTGTTTCTATTATACCTTTTCTCTGATTGTTTCTCATCTGGTCTTGGTTCCCACTCCGGAGAGAAATACTGACTGAATACTGACCAAATACTGATAGTGGGGCAGTGGCCTTACACTGAGAAGTGGCCTCTGGCTCACCCAGCAAACACTGGAGTGATCTGGAAGGTCACAAACTGCTGGAGAACAACGGGAGTAGCGCCCATAACAGAAGAAGATGACGGCTGGTAGGTATGGGTCTAGTGGCAGGGAAGTTATATAGTGGCACTACTCAAGCATTACAATAAAAAAAATGCTGAAGTGATAACAATGAAAAAGCAGTAAAATATTATCAAAAACAGCATAATCACTTCTCCTGCCCAATGTGAAACCTTGTATATTGCAGGATTTAATGTCTTGCTTCTGGTAATGCACTAGACGAAACTGGGAGTTGAAGGTCCAAAGGTGTTAAAGGGTCTTGGGGAATTGCCCCATGTACCTTCCCTAGCACGTGACACTATAATGAACCTAGGTGTGTGAATAGACTGGAAGAATTATATTCAGTGCAATGATAAAATGAATGATTAATAGTTTAATATAAAATCTTTTCTGTCTAAGAACATTTTTGCTGCAAGGAATTTGTCACATTTTATGGATGAAGAAGTATTGTACTTTAATAAGATTTAAAAAGATCTCCACTAATGCTAACCTTAAATGTTCTATTATAAAAGATTTCTTCTACAATATGGCAAGTTTTCAGGAGGATGAACCGTGTGTTTTTCTCGCTTCTCAACACATTGTCCACAGATTGTGAAAAACATGTCATCTATAGCCACTGAAAAGCTCTAACACAAATTTAACTCTGTGATCTCAGAACATTTCACAAATGTGACCTATCTATATAATAACTGTTCAATTTGTGGCAAAGCACATTTATGAAAAAAATCAGAGAAGTTTTCACGACATATGGTTGGTTTAGAAACGTTTTATTTTACATTGTTTCTGCATTCTGTACATGACTTAAAAGCAAAATAATATATATGGATATATGGCAAAACAAGAAAGATAGATAGATAGATAATAGATAGATATACTTAATATTAGTTTCTGTACCTGATGATGCTCCCAACATATATAATAACAGCTAAGGTCCTGCATAAATACAATATTTATTATTCATGCACTGTGTACAGCACCTTTTATTTTAATGCTACATATACTGTCTCTGGCATGAGATATCATTGTGTTCAGTATCTACAGTATGTACTTTGACAACATTTACAACATTACCCCTTTTACTGTAACTTTTCTGTGTGCATAACCTATGCTTGTTAAAGGGTTGGTATTAACTTTTAGGATTCCTATGCCCAATAGATGGTACTAGAGTATCAGTCTTCTTCCTCTCTGGAGAGGCTATTTGCATATTTATTTTCCCAGAGGAGCATTGCATGGCCTATAAGTCTCCTCATGCCAGCTGGACACTTTCCACAAGGAGAGACGTTACCCCTTAGACCCTTGTCAAAGTCCTTTTATTCAGACAAATTAAATCTCCCTATGTGCATGATGACGGACAAACACGCTGAAACACGTGACAGCAAATAGAGTTTTTGGTTTGACTTCTATCCTAAGTCATGTGGCAAATGGACTTTAACCCATTTAAAGCTCAAGACGTATTAATACGTATCTGTGCCCTGGGCTTTAAGTGTCTGATACGTATTAATACGTCTTTGCGATCGCGCCCGCACACAGGCTGTGCGGGCGCGATCGCCGCCGGGTGTCAGCTGATTGTCACAGCTGACACCCAGTGCTATGTGCTGGGAGTGGCCCCGCACCGCTCCCGGAATATTAACCGAAGCATTGCGGGGGCAAGGGGAGGTGATCGGGATACTCACCTCTCCTGCCGTCCTCCAGCGTTGTCTGCCGCGGCTTCCCGGATGTTGCCCTGATGACCCGATGTCGTCATGACAACATCCGGGTCACCAGACAGTGGGAAGATATTTTGGTCATGCGCAGTGCATGACCAAAATATCTTCTGCATCTGCAGCGCTGACAGCCTGTATAGCACAGGGATGGTGCTCCACACCTGTGCTATACAGGCGACCAGAATAAAAAAAGTGAAAGAATAAAAGTAAAAAAAAGTGTCAGAAAGTGAAAAAAAAATAAAAAACTGTAAAAATATTAAAAAATAAAAAAAATAATCCACCAAAAATAAAAATATAATGTACCCATCAATAAAAATTATTATGAAAAAAAAAAAAACATACAATAAAAGTGCACATATTTGGTATCGCCGCATCCGGAACGGCCTGACCTATAAAATTGTCCCACTAGTGAACACGGTAAAAAATAAAAATAAAAAAGGAAGCAAAAAACAATGCTTTATCATCATACCGCCAAACAAAAAATGGAATAACACGCGATCAAAAAGACGAATATAAATAAAAATGGTACCGCTCAAAACGTCATCTTGTCCTGCAAAAAAACAAGCTGCCATACAGCTCCATCATCCAAAAAATAAAAAAGTTATAGCTCACAGAATAAAGTGATGCAAAAAATATATTTTTCTATAAAATAGTTTTTATTGTGTAAAAGCACCAAAACATAGAAAAACAATATAAATGTGGTACCGCTGTAAATGTACTGACCCGAAAAATAAAGCTACCTTATAAATTTTACCACACGCGGAACAGCATAAAAAAAAAAAAACAATTCCTGAATTGTTGATTTTTGTTTATTCTGTCTCCCAAAAATCGGAATAGAAAGCGATCAAAAAATGTAACCTGCCTGAAAATGGCACCAATAAAAACGTCAACTCATCCTGCAAAAACCAAGCTGTCACATGACTCTGTCGGACAAAATATGGAAAAATTATAGCTCTCAAATTATGGAGATGCAAAAACTAGATTTTACAAAAAAATGCGTCTTTT
The DNA here is from genome assembly GCF_046119375.1 of Phyllobates terribilis. Lineage (NCBI taxonomy): Eukaryota > Metazoa > Chordata > Amphibia > Anura > Dendrobatidae > Phyllobates > Phyllobates terribilis. The sequence goes on from NW_027362773.1 coordinate 53,136,385, forward strand.
AGTGTGTGACAGCTGTTAATCATAAAAACCCGATATGATTCTGGTATTGCTGTAATCGCACCGACCCGAAGAATAAAGTCATCCAATCATTTATACCGCACGAAGAACGGCGCAAAAAATAAACTCTCGGGTTAGGGTTAGGGTTGGGCTAGGGTTGGTGTTAGGGTTGGGCTAGGGTTAGGGTTGGGGTTAGGGTTGGGGTTAAGTGTAGGGTTAGACTAGGGTTAGGGTTGGGGTTAGGGTTGGACTAGGGTTAGGGTTTTGGTTAGGGTTAGGGTTGGGCGAGGGTTGGTTTAGGGTTGGGCTAGGGTTAGGGTTGGGCTAGGGTTGGGGTTAGGGTTGGGCTATGGTTAGGGTTGGGCTAAGGTTGGGCTAGGGTTAGGGTTGGGCTAGGGTTAGGGTTGGGATTTTTTTCAAAAGTAAAAAAAAAGATGACAATATGGCGACTAGTGTTGAGCGCAAGTTCTCGCTACTTGAGTTTGCATCGGGTGCTCGGGTATGCACTGAGTATCGAGGGTGCTTAAGTGACATGCTCGAGTCTCCGCCCCATATGCTTTGCGGCAAAAAAATCTCTCGCAGGGATTGCCTGCCATGCACGAGCAATCCCCGCATGTTTTTTTTGGGTGTCTAATAACCGTGAGACATGCGGACAGGGACTCGAGAATGTCACTCGAGCACCCACGATACATGGTGCATACCTGAGTACCCGATGCATACTCAAGTAGCGAGCACTTGCGCTCAAAACTAATGACAACTTTTTCAATATGATGACCTAATGTTATCAAATTCTATGTTGTACCTCTGGGTTCAAAATGTTCACTATACCCATTGATAAAATCCTTGAGGGGTGTAGTTTCCAAAATGGGGTAGCTTGTGAGGGGTTTCCACTATTTAGGCACATCAGGGGCTCTCCAAACGTGACATGGTGTCCGCTCTCGATTCCAGCCAATTTTGCGTTCAAAAAGTCACACAGTGCTCCTTCCCTTTTGAACTCTGCCGTGCACCCAAACACTGTATTTTCCCCACATATCGGGTATTGGCGTACTCAGGAGAAATTGAACAAAAGCTTTTGGGGTCCATGTTCTCCTCTTACCCTTGTGAAAATAAAAAAATTGGGGCTAAAACGTAATTTTTGTGGAAAAAGTTTGATTTTTTTATTTTCACGGCTCTATGTTATAAACTGCTGTTAAACACTTGGGGGTTCAGGGTGCTCACCACACATCTAGATAAGTTCCCTGAGGGGTCTAGTTTCCAAAATGGTGTCACTTGATTGGGGTTTCCACTGTTTAGGCACATCAGGGGCACATCTGCTAATTATTCCATTCCAAACCCTTCCGTATGCCCAAACAGTGGTTTTCCCCCTCATACGGGGCATCTGCTTACTCAAGAGAATGTGCACAACAAACTGCATGGTGCAATTTCTCCTGTTACCCTTATGAAAATGCAAAATTGGGGGCTGAAAAACATTTTTGTGGGAAAAATGTGAAAATTTTATTTTTATGGCTCAATGTTATAATATCTGTGAAGCACCTGGGGGTTCAAGGTGCTCACCACACATCTACATAAGTTCACTGAGGGGTCTAGTTTCCAAGATGGTGTCACGTGTGGGGGGTTTCCATTGCTTAGGCACGTCAGGAGCTCCCCAAATGCAACATGGTGTCCGCTAATTATTCAAGCAAATTTTACATTCAATAAGTCAAATGGCGCTCCTTCCGTTCCGAACCCTGCCGTGTGCCCAAACTGTTTTTTTTCTCCACATATGGGGTATTTTCATGCTCAGGGGAAATTGCACAACAAATTATGGGGTTCATTTTTTCCTGTTACCCCTGCGAAAATAAAAAAAATTGGGTCTAAAGTAACATTTTTGTGAAAAAAATTAAATGTTAATTTTTTTCTTCCACATTCCAAAAATTCCTGTGAAGCACCTGAAGGGTTAATAAAGTTCTTGAATGTGTTTTTGAGCACCTTGAGGGGTGCAGTTTTTAGAATTGTGTCACTTTTGGGTATTTTATGTCATAAAGACCCCTCAAAGTGACTACAAATGTGATGTGGCCCCTAAAAAAATGGTTTTGTAAATTTTGTTGGAAAAATGAGAAATCGCTGGTCAATTTTAACCCTTATAACTCACTAATAAAAATAAAATTTGGTTCCAAAATTGTGCTGATGTAAAGTAGATGTGGGAAACGTTATTTATTAACTATTTTGTGTGACATATCTCTCTGATTTAAGGGCATAAAAATTAAAATTTTGAAAATTGCAAAATTTTCAAACTTTTTGCCAAATTTCTGTTTTTTTTCTCAAATAAACGCAAGTGATATCAAAGAAATTTTACTACAATCATGAAGTACAATATGTCATGAAAAAATAATCTCAGAATCAGGGGGATCCGTTGAAGCGTTTGAGAGTAATTACCTCATAAAGTGACAGTGGTCAGAATTGTAAAAATTGGCCTGGTCATTAACGTGCAAACCACCTTGGGTTGTAAAGGGGTTAAAGGGGTTGTACACTGCTATTTAAAATATGCCAAAGCGTTTTTATGATAAAAAGCAACTTCTTTATAATTACCTCCCTCAGCCTTTTCTGCCTGTGAGCGGCGCTATCACTGTCCGCTCACAGGCAGCACGTGAGCCCCCTGCTGACGTCCTGTCTATTGAGGCGTGACTCAGTGCTGGGATCCCCAAGGTGGCTACTGGGTTGTGGGCGGGGTTACCCCACCGCATCACACCCAGCATCCACCACGCGCTTTCCCAATGAATGGGGAGAGGGAGAGCGCGTGGTGGATGCTGGGTATAACGCACAGGGATATCCCCGCCTACAACCCAGCAGCCACCGTGAAACTCGGAAGAGAGTCCCCCAGCTGCAGCCTGGACTTGTTGTGACGTCAATGGATGCTACAACCGGCTTCAGCCGGGGTTCACGTGATGCCTGTGAGCAGCCAGTGATAGCGCTGCTCACAGGCAGAAACAGCACCAGGAGGTAATTACAAAGAAGCAGCTTTTCATCATAAAAACGCTTTGGCATATTTTAAATAGTAGTGGACAGCCCCTTTAAAGAGGTGATATTGACTTGTAGGATTGCTACTTCCAATAGGTGGTACTAGAATTCAACTCATCTTCCTCTCTGAAGAGACAATTTGCACATTACCTAAACTTTGTGACATCACTGTATGCATTAACCTTTTATTATGGTGCAATATTTATTAATTGTGTGCTCCTGTTATTCTCACCATTTCCATTCTGTGACTTCACTTCATGTAACAACTCCTAATAACTGTTTCCCATGTCTTCAGTGTTAATTATCCAAGTATTTTGACAACCCTGAGATTGTTATTCTTCTTTTGCGACATCACTTCATGCCAGGGCGGAAACTGACAGTTTGGGGTCTCTGTGCAACAAATGTATTTGGACCCCCCTCCTTTTATGGTGACCAAGCTACAGATATATATACAGTATACATATTACATAATCTCCTCTCTTTCTGTATATTGCCGCCCCTTATTGCATAGTGCCATTCCTTGTTATGTACAGCACCGTCCCTTACATATCGGCTTTGCATTATATTAGTTATTTATAGCTCCCTGTTCTTTATTACATACCGTCCTCTCTTGTTGACTATAAACTGAAATGACTGCTGGTGGAGTATGGGAAAGCTTCTTTTCTGATGGAGGAGGCTGATGGACTGGTCTTCTGATCAAATGCTGCCCCATCAGCAATCATTTTATATCTAACAAGAGAGGACTCTATGTAATAAAGAACAGGGTGCTGAAATTAACAATAACGAGAATATGCTATGTAAGGCCCCTGGAAAAAACAGTACCGGTGTTAACAGTGTTGCGTGTCCTTGTGACATATTTGTGAACATGTGCGTTATCGATGTGGCATCCGTGTGCCATCTGTGTAGACATGTATGGCGTCCGTGTGCTGTCCATACTGGAATAGAATGCAGAATAGAAATGAAATGATTTTTAGATGTCAAAGATGTGCAAATATATAGATAGACACATCGATCGATAGATAGATAGATAGATTGAAATTGTTCCAGAAAATGAAGCATTTTTCCCAGAAAATTAATGCAATTACACATGTTTTATTATATACATTTAGTTCTTTTGTGTGTATTGGAACAACACAAAAAAAACAGAGAAAAAAGGCAAATTGGACATAATTTCACACAAAACCCCCAAAATGGGCAGAACAAAATTGTTGGCATCTTTTTCAAAATTGTGGGTAAACAACTTTGTTTCAAGGATATGATGTTCATTCAATCTCACCTGTGGCAAGTAACAGGTATGGGAAATACCTCAGGTGTTTTCAGGTGTGTTTTATGGTTTCAGGTGTGAAAATCACACCTGAAACTCGAAAAAAAGGGGACAAGTTGACTCAATCTTTGTATTGTGTGTCTGTGTGCACCACACTAAGAATGAATAACAGAAAGAGAAGAGAATTGTCTGAGGACTTGAGATCCAAAATTGTTGAAAAATATCATCAATTGCTAGGTTACGAGTCCATCTCCAGAAATATTGATGTTCCTTTGTCCACAGTGCACAACAAAATCAAGAAGTTTACAACCCATGGCACTGTAGCTAATCTCCCTGGATGTGGACGACATAGAAAAATTGATGAAAGGTTGCAACGCAGGATGGTCTGGATGATGGATAAGCAGCCCCAATCAAGTTACAAAAAAATTCAAGCTGTCCTGTAGGCTCATACTGCACCAGTGTCAACTTGAACTGTCTGTTGACATTTGAATGAAGAGACCCAGGAGGACCCCAATGATGACACAGAGACATACAAAAGCTAGATTGCAGTTCGTCAAAATGTACATTATTAAGCAAAATTCTCTTTCGGATAGTGTATTCTGGACAGATGAAACAAACATAGAGCTTTTTGGTAAAGCACATAATTCTACTGTTTAACGAAAATGGTATGACGCTTACAAAGAAAGAAACATAGTACCTACAGTAAAATACAGTGGAGGTTCAAAAAGGTTTTGGGTTTGTCTTGCTGTCTCTGGCACTGGGCGCCTTGATGATGTGCAAGGCATCATGAAATCTAAAGATTATCAAAGGATTTTGGGTCGCAATGTAGTGCCAGTGTCAGAAAGCTGTGTTTGCATCCTAGGTCATGGGTCTTCCAGCAGAACAATAACCCAAACATACTTCAAGAAGCACCCAGAAATGGATGGAGACAAAGCGCTGGAGAGTACTGAATTGGCCAGCAATGAGTCCGTATCTAAATTCTATTGAACACTGGTAGAAAGATCTTAAAATTGCTGTTGGGAGAAGGCATCCTTCAAATATGAGAGACCTGGAGCAGTTTGCAAAAGAAGAGTGGTCCAAAATTCCAGTTGAGAGGTGTAAAAAGGTTTATGATGGTTATAAGAAGTGTTATGATTGTATAAAAACTCACACGGGAAAATAGGTAAAACACCAAAAAAACTGCAACTGATCCATCCGGTTCCTGTACAGACTAGAGATTCTGACGCCGCAGTCCCTAGTAGTTCCTATGTGGCCTGGAATAGCCCTAACAACTGACTAAACACTGGCAGCTCTAACCTATGCTGCCTGAAAGGTCATTGAGCTCTTCACGTTCCTCCTAAGGAACTAGAGGGCAGAGCAGAGTGCAATTTGCCTGCAGAAGGGAAGAAGTGTTCAGATAGAAAGAGATCCCAAAGTGAGTTTAAACAAACCACAAAATACAAAAGGAAAATAAAAGGTACCTACTGCTCAAGAATATGCCGCCTATTTCTTAAACAAGAAAAAGTGAGTCAATGTGAAAAAACCCATGGTCTCGATGAGTGCTGCCAGTTACAGGGAGATCGAAGGTGTCGTTGAAATTCAAGTATTTACTATTTATTAAAGCAACATGTTTCAGAGACGCTCAGACTCCATCATCAGGCATATAACAAACAGGATGTGAGTCATGTCCTTTCATAGGGGTCAATCCTTAACCTGATAACATGATTGGTGAATTCTATTATTGTAAACAATTACTTAAAAAACCACAAAATACGCACTTATTCCAAACAGGATTAACACAAATACAACATATAACAGAAGAACATACATTTGCGGATAACAGTATTTGGTCAATGAAGCAGCAATTCTGACATTAATATGGTAATGATCTATACACAACTGCATGGACCAATAAAAATTAAAAACGGTTATTGTGTCACAGATGCTTGATAAGGGATAATGATGGATTGTGAAAAAAATAAGTTATTTTGTATTCTCAATGGATTAATAACATGGCTAATTTTAAGATCCAGTAAGATTCCCTATTAATGTGTTTCTGATATATGTTGGGAGTGTTTTCTAACATCTGCTCTATTAAAATCAATTTGAGATTGGTAGGCTCCTAATGAGCATTTGCTCTTTATTATGATACACTGTGATCATTTTTTCATGTGTACTAGACATGGATTCCATTTGGAGAATCTGCCATAAAATAAAATAAAGTTTTAACATTCTACAAAAAGATCATTCTATCCTATTTTAGAAACATATGTCCTTATCAGAAGTGTCTTTGTGAAGAATCATTGAAACCATTTACAATTTACTATTTCACCAAAATTTTCACACTGCTTGCTTACCTCTCGTCTTTTTCTTCCTTTAATGGATTTTAATCAGCAAACAATTGTAATTCCATTCAGTGCCAATGAAAAGATTTGTGTCCCTGCTCGGAAATGCTCAAATTAAATTGGTCCCGCTTTTGTTCAAGTTATTATGTGTCTTTTTGTAGACAATCTCAAAATTATATCTTTCACCCAGGCATTCTGCCAAGAATGGAGAAGAAGTCTCCCAATTATTCCACTTCTATAGAGCATTACAAGATATTTGTGTAGCCTTTAGAGCTGATGTGCCCGTATGTTTACATTGGGTTGATACCAAGTGGGATAAAATCTATGTCTCAGTTCTAATACCAGATAAAGCAAATCAAATTTAACTCTCCAAAATGGTCAATTTTCATGACTTTAAAAAACACATGGATTTAACCAAGAGTCTTACCAAGAGTAAAACATGGTCAGTTGGAGTTGTTCTTTATATTGGTTAATGCATCTATATGATGTGTGAGATATATGCAGGAATTTATGAACTTGGCAACTTTTCGGCTCCTAAGTGTTGCGCATTACTCCAGCAACCAGGCACAGATTATCCTTTTAGTGATGCTTCTTTATTTGACAAATGTTGCACTCACATGTTTTTGCAGGTGATTGTTACAACCTGAGGAAGGCGGTGCCCCGCCAAAACATGTTGTGAGTGCCACATTTGTCAAATAAAGAAGATAATAAAATGATAATCTGTGCCTGGTTGCTGGATTCATGCGCCTCACTTAGGAACCGCAAATTTGCCACATTCATCAATTGTATCCCTCTGGGAGCGGCAAGAGATGCAGCTCACAGCGCCGGAGTACCGAGAGTGAAGGACCTGTGGTGACATCACCCCCGCAGGACCAGTCAGACCTGAACGCCACAGAATCGTGTGGTGTTTGACTATACATCGAAGGCTCACACTGTGGTTGTGCAGAGGTGCACAACCACGAAAGGTGAGTGTTTCCACTATCTCTCTCCCCCCCCCCAAAAAAAAAAAAATCCACATTAGACCACTAGGTACACACAAGAGCGCCTGTCTGTATGTTTTTATTTTCCATATACAGGAATTTAGCTTTTTGCTTAAAAATACTAAACAGATTTACACAGGTGCAATGAGAGTATAATTTGGAGGTATGGCTTCAAACAATGTGATTTACCAATCGTGTGTGGGAATTATTGTTTGCCAAGAACTTTACCAATGCCCTTGACTACCTGGGACACATTTTCAATAGCTTATCACAGCTCATGTATTCAAAGTTTAAGCGTAATTAATAATTGATTACTTTTTTTTATAAAGAAATGCAACAAAGAATTTTCTCCAGACTCCTGATATTGATGTCCATTAACCTACTGTATTCTTGTAGGAAATTCTAATGGAATGCGGGGGTCAAAGAATATACTAAAATTGGCAGAACCTGCCAATATCGGCTGGATTGACCGAAACTCTAAGATGAATGGGGGCCTCACTACTTCCCTGACAGATGATGTCGTGGAAGAGAAGTACTGGCATATTGGAATTCCAACTTTTTTTCTCTCTCAAAATAAGACAATGCCAGAAAATTATGGCAGCAGCTCTGTCACGAAAAATACAGTGTTACACACTTATCCTTACTCCTGGCTCTCCTCCCCTCACCTCGGTTTGCTGCTCTCTCTGCTGCTCCACATCAGGCTTTGCAGGTTGCCCGATGTAACATTCATGCCAGCGTCACCACATGGCTCTCCTCCTTTCCCCATGCAGGGGCACTGTCATACTCACCACCGCGGTTGCGCAGTCACCTTCCCATCTGCTGACGTGCCTCCTGCTTGTGTACACCATACTTCCTGGCAGTGCGCTTAGTGTGTGCGTGAGCTTCCCCATTCTTATAGGGGCAGTGCGCATTTTGTATTTAAGGTTCCCTCCACTATAGGGAGTCACTGAAGCAACAGCATTACTTGGTGTTTAGTTTCTCTTACTAGTGCGTTGTTAGGTCCACTGGTCCTTGCATGGCCAGTGTCCTGAACTTTAACCAAAGGCCCTTGCATGGCCATTCCTGAACCCAAACTTATGGTCCTTGTGCGGATAGTCCTGAACTCGAAGTCCCTGGTCCTAGTGCGGGCAATTCCTAAACCTCATCCCCCGGTCCGTGTGCGGCCGGTGCCAATACCATTATCTGAGACCCATGTGTCTGTACATGTGCCTCCGAATATTCTGTGTATCTGGACTGCTAAAACTTGTCTTCGAATCCAACCAGTCTGAATGTAGCCCGAGTCTGTGTCAGTGAACCTGACCTCTTGGGTCAGTAGCTGCAGTACTTGGGACTACCTAGGAGTGGTACCTGCAGCTACCTGAAACCCAGCCTCAGGAGCTTCAGTGAACACCAGGTAGCCACTCAGCTATTCTCTTCCTAGGCAGGCATGGTCCTGTGGCACAGTGTGTCCACGAACCATGTGCGCCACATTCAAGCGTGACAGTTTGCTTTGGCCATTGGCCCCGCTGATCTACAGTCCTCCCTGCGCTTGAAGAGTATCAGCAGCTGACTTACCAGTGAGAGCACCAGGAGAAATTTTATTTTTCTGGAGACACTGGATACACCATGGTGGCTCAGTGGTTAGGACTGCAGCCTTAGAGTGCTGGGGTCCTGGGTTCAAATCCCACCAAGGACAACATCTGCAAGGAGTTTATATGTTCTCCCTGTGTTAGCATGGGTTTCCTTCAGGTTCTCCGGTTTCCTCCCACACTCCAAAGACATAATGATAGGGAATGTAGATTGTGAGCCCCAATGGGGATAGTGCCGATAATGTCTGTAAATTGTATGAATTGTAAAGCGCTGCAGAATATGTTGGCACTATATAAATAAAAAAGATTATTATTCGATTTTCTTTATACCCGATTGGAAGCCCTGCCATTAGCTACGCCAGCCCGAGTTGCAGAACCATCAAGATTATTCAATCTTCAACTTGCATTAATTCAGTAGACTCAGTCCTGTCTGATCTGCATGGTATGAGGGAGTTCCGAAGCAGTGTCATTGGTTCCTGGAGCAGGGCATGCAGCACTATGAATTATTAGCCAATCAGTTCTTGTCTGATCAGGTTGAAGTGGGATTCCTGATGTCCCATCTTGCAGGAGAGGCCCTAGCATGGCTCAACCCCTTGTGGGAAAAAGGGGACCCTGTGATATTGGACCTGCAGGCCTTCCTAGTGGCCTTCTGAAAGGTCTTTGATGAGCAAAATCCGGAATCTATTGTGATAACTTCTCTTTCCAGCTTCCAGGAGCAGACCAGACAGGTGACACGTGAGAGAAAACTGTCACGTCTGGCTCTGTCCTTCCAGAGACCATCTGTTCCTCAGCCTGTTAAGGCAGATACCCATGCAGAATCCATGAGCTGCCTGAACTCAGTCATGAGAAGAGATTGCGTTAGCGCTGCAGTTGTGTGGAACATCATAACGGTCTTTGTCCTGAGAATTCTAAAGAAATCTTTGCTTTGGACCAGTAGGAGAAGCAGAACTTGATGAGAGTATCCCCTTTCCACCTTTGACTTTGTCTGTGACAAGTGGAGGCTTCAGTTTAGCCAGAGAGTGGCTGCTGAAAGCAAAGAGTTGTATCAGATTCCAGTCAGACAGCTCCGGAATACACTGAGGGTGTTGTCAGGTGAAGGACAAGCATGACCAACAGCAAGTCAAGTAATTTCCAGGCAATCAATGTTCCAGATAGGAGCATTGAATACAGAAAAGATCGCCTTCCATGTGCTGTCTGGTTTTCCCTTAGGTCATCCAGTGCTGAGGACTCAAGCGCCCATTCTAGTCTGGAGACCCCGTGTGGTGCTTCGTTGGGGACAGCTGAGTCACAAGAGGTGTCTGTTCCCCATACATTCAGGTCAGTCATCAGTGTTGCCTTCTTCTCCACCAGGTTTACTAGTCACCGATTCGCTGTGTGCTGGCATCTCCAAAGGAAGAGAAGCTGAGGCAATGTCCCCACACAGTCCCGACGATTGTTCCAAAGATCTGCACCTAGGGAACTCCCGCCTTGTGAATGTGTCGTCTTGGAGGCTAGACTGAAGATGGACCCAAAAAAGGTATCTTCTAGTTCCAGGTGGTCACAGTAAACAACATCAAAGTGGTGGCGTCTTCCAAGTCTCTGCAATCCACCAATCAGGCAGAGGAATTCCACTTGGTCCTTGAATCCTCCAGGGTCATAGCTGATCTCAACCAATGGAGAGAGACTTCCCAACACCCCATTTCTGATACTATGCCTGCTTCATTCTTTACTGAGGATGGCTTGATGAAAATAATTTTCCTGGTCGAGAAGATGGTGAAAGGTGTCAATTTTCTTCTAGTGAACAGGAGAGGTTGTGGTTCTGAAGAAAAGTCGTGGGAGTCCGTGAAGAGGTATCGGCCTCCAACTTCTCTGCAGAGAGTCCTTGCAGGCTTGAAGAAGAGGTGAACAGTGGGGGTACTGTAATATTTATGCCATCGTCCACGCATGGCTCTCCTCTTTCCCCTGCAGGGACGCAATCATATACTCACTGCCATGGCTGCGCAGTCACCTCCCCATCTTCTGGCGTGCCTCCTGCTTGTGCACGCCACACTTCCTGGCAGCGCGCTTAGTGTGCGCATGCTTCCCCATTCTTAAATGGGCAGTGCACATAGTTTTATGCTCCCAGCCAATAACTGGGAGGCATTTAGTATCTGAGTACACCTGCAAGATGGGTCCCAGCCAATTGCTGGGAGGCATCTTGTATTTAAGGGTCCCTCCCATATAGGGAGTCGCAAAAGCAACAGAATCCATTAGTGTTTAGTTTCTCTTACAAGTGAGTTTTTAGATCCCTTGGTCATTGCGTGGCCAGGGTCCTGAACTCTAAAACTTGGTCCTTGTGTGGCGAGTGTCCTGAATTCGAACCCCTGGTCCTTGTGTGTCCATTCTTGAACCCCAACTTCTGGTCTTGGTGCAGACAGTCCTGAACTCAAAGTCCCTGGTCATAGTGCGGCCATTTCATGAACCTCATCCCCCAGTCAGTGAGCATATGGTGCCAGTTCCATTATCCTAGACCCGTGTGTTTGTATGTGTGCCTCCGAATATTCCATGTATCCAGACTGCTAAAACCAGTCTACAAATCCACCCAGTCTGAACATAGCTCGAGTCCGTGTCAGCAAACCTGACCCCTTGGGTCAGCAGCTGCAGTACTGTGGACTGCCTAGGAGTGGCACATGCTGCTACTGCAGCCCAGCCTGTCTCTACCATCAGGAGCTCCAGTGGACACTCGGTAGTCGCTTAGCTACACCTCTTCCGAGGTTGGCCTGGTCCTGTGGCAGAGTGGGTCCACGAACCACGTGTGCCACCTACGGGCGTGACACCCAGAATGTGACATCATCTTCCTAGGCCTTTAAAGACCTATTAGGAAATACACATGTGTCTTCAGATCCATATGATGCTCCTGATTATCCAACCTCACATGTAGTTGAACCTGAATGTATCATTATTGCCATCTGTTCTTCTTCTCATTCACCACTTAATGGATGTTCTCTGATTTCAAAGGCACTCAGCTGGAATTCTTATCCTGGGCTCATTCATCTCTTCTCTGTTCATCCAGGAGTTAAATGTACCACTGAACTTCTCTCCAACTTCAACTCCTGGCCCAAATGGATACAAGACATCAAGGAGTTTGTAGCTTCCTGCCCTCAATATGTGCAGTTTAAACCCTTTTGTCAAGCGCCTCTTGGTCCTCTTTAGCCTCTGTCTATTCATCAAGAGAATTGGGCTGAGATATCTATCGACTTTGTTACTGATCCTCCTGAAGCGCAGGGCTTCACTACTACCTGGGTTGTAGTGGGCCGATTCTCTAAAATGTCTTACTTTGTGCCCTTACAAGGCCTTCCATCAGCTCCACGATTGCCTCAAGCATTTTTTTAAAGAGATTTTCCGGTTCCATGACCTCCCAGCTCGTATAGTCTCTGACCGTGGTGTGCAATTTGTTTCCAGGTTCTGGAGGATTCTCTGAAAGAACTTAAAAGTTTAGTTGGACTTCTCCTCTGCCTATCACCACCAAAGTAATGGGCAGACTGATATAATTAACCAGTCCATGGAGCAGTATTTACACATATTCTCCAACTTTCACCAAGATAACTGACCAGACCTGCTTCCTTAAGCCAAATTCACACAAAACAATTCTGTTTCAAAGTCTTCAAGGTAATTTCCATTTGTTTTAGTGTTTGGCCGAGAACCTTGTCTGCCTATTCCAGCACAATGTCTACTTCCTACTGCGAAGAGCATCTATCAGGACATATAACATCTGGATTGGGGTACAAGCTAATTTATTTGCAGCCACAGCATGAGCTAAGAAGAGTGCTGATAAACACCGCAGGCCACTCTCCGATAAAAACATCTGCAAAAAAACTGGCACCTAAGTTTATGGCCCTTTCCAAATTATTGAGCAAATAAACTCAGCCCCCTTCTGTCTTAAACTAAATCCTACTTTGAAAATCTCTAATGCCTTTCATGTTTCTCTACTACGTACTTGCTTATGCTTCTGATCCGGACACTTAGGATGAGATCAACCACATTCTGGACTGTAAGAAAGTTTGTGGCGATTTCTTCAACTTTATAGACTGAAAGGGATACAGTCTTGAGGGGAATTTCTGCCAAAAGAGGACATAAATGCACGAATCTTGCTCAAAAGATTTCAAGCTAAGCATCCTCTTTTCGCTGTTATGGACTCATTCATCTGGTAGAGACCCCAAGAGGCGGGGTACTGTTACACTCCTGTCGGGGGTCTGGGCTTTCCTCCCTCACCTCGTTCCCCTGTTCCTGTGGTGCTCCACGTCAGGCTTTGCAGGTTGTCTGGCTTGTGACATTATCTCCCTAGGCATTTAAGGCCCATTAGGAAACACACCTGTGTCTTTGGATTGTTATTCAAGACTTGGTGTGTTTCTCTCCTCTTCCTGTGCACATCATGTTACGGGCTGCTACCATTGCTGTCCTTCTGACTTCACTACATCCATCCTGTTGTTCCCAAGATTCCCTAAGGTGTATCATCCTTGCAATCTAAGTGTCATCCTGCGTACTGCACTGACGCTTAGAGTCCGTGTTCCCATCTGAAACTGGGGCTTAGAAGGTCTACTTCACCAGGTGAGCCATAATGTACAGGACAGCTAGGCCAAGTTGACCATTCTTTTGTATAGAGATTCCTTTCAGTATAAGCCATATATAGGCAGCATTGGTAGCAGGTCCTGGAGTCTGAAAGGAGCCAAGAACCCTTTGCCACATAAGAAGACACCAACATTATACATGACTTATATCTCTGATTGAATTTGCAATTACTGGCATGGTAACAATAACTCACAATACCAAGAAGGTTGGACTCATTTTACACATTCTGTAATTTTCATGAAAATTCAGCTCATAATGTCAAAGTAATAAAATACATTTATGCTGCCTGTATCATACTGTTATACTTTCACCACTAGATGATGTGCCTGCTGCACTGGCTGCTGCTGTCCTGCTCTTCTCAATCTAGTGTAACAGTTGCCTGGTTAAAGTATGAGAGTAGATTATGATGTGGATATGTGCATAAAAAAGAAAAAATGGAAAGTGCAAAAAAGAATATAAAAGATTATCAATACAGGGATTGATTTGTGGCCCCATATAAATGAGTGAAAAATAAAAAAAGAACAGCTACCCATATCAACCAAATTTCTGCTTTCACTCTTGAAGCTCTACAGCATTTGGCCATAAAAAATACCAGCAATCATAAGAAAAGCCCAGATTATAGGAGAAAGTATCCATGTTAGTCTAATCTAATAGGTCTTTTAAATTGTCAATTTCTGTTTTAGTTTTCAAAAATTATATACAGTCATTTTTAGTTGCATCTGCTTCATACAGATTTGGTTTCCAGCAAATATGGCTACTACAATGGCAAATATAGAATCACCCAAATTTTCCAGACCTTTGACTAAGTGGAGTAACAAGAGTCCGATTGGCCCCAGTGCAAAATTTGGGCCTAGGCCCCTCAACCTAATCAGATGTATGGACCCTTGTATTATTCTAAATCCTTTAAGGACACATGTTGTTCTACCCTCCCCCATTATGTAGTAATGTCACTCATCCAGTACTAATGTGTCGCCTTCGGGGCCCCTTCCAGGTATAGATGTTTCCCATACTGGTATATATGTCTCTCATCCTAGGCCCATCGTGGTATATATGTCCCTCATGTTAAGCCCATCTTGGTATATATGTTCCTCATATTGGGCCCATCCTGGTATACATGTCTCCCATCCTGTGCCCATCCTAGTATATATGTCCCTCATCCTGTTATACATGTCTCCCATCTAAGGGCCAGCCTGGTATATATGTCCCCCATCCTCGGCCCATCCTAAAAAAAAATCCAGAAAATCACATTGTATGACTTTTACATAATTAATTTGCATTTAATTGCATGAAATAAGTATTTGATCGCTTAGCAAACAGCAAGAATTCTGGCTCACAGACCTGTTAGTTTTTCTTTAAGAAGCCCTCCTACTCTGCACTCATTACCTGTATTAATTGCACCTGTTTAAACTTGTTGCCTGTATAAATGACACCTGTCTAAACACTCAATCAATCACACTCCAACCTCTCCACTATGGCCAAGACCAAAGAGCTGTCTAAGGACATCAGGGACAAAATTGTATACCTGCACAAGGCTGGGATGGGCTACAGGACAATAGGCAAGCAGCTTGTTGGTGCAATTATTAGAAAATGGAAGAAAGAGGAGATGACTGTCAATCTTCCTCGGTCTGGGGCTCCATGCAAGATCTCGCTTCGCGGGGTAAGAATGATTCTGAGAAAGGTCAGGAATCAGCAGAGAACTACACATGCGAACCTGGTCAATGACCTGAAGAGAGCTGGAACCACAGTCTCAAATATTACCATTAGTAACATACTGTAATGACCGGTGGTCCGAGAGAGATCCAGTGAGTCACAAACTGAGACAGTGACAGAAATAAACAACACTTTTTTTACTAAAACAGAGATTAGACTAAAATTCAGTATTGGAAGAATCAGTCTCAGGTTCTGCCTGGGACACTACCTCTACTAGATACACACAATCAGCAAGAGCTGAAATCAATGTGCCAATCTCAAGGTTTCCAGCTTGTGTCAATTATTCTAATGATCTGGAACAATTTTACCTAAACACAGTGTCAGACTAGTGAGGGCGGTATATGGGGACCCCCTGAGATGGCACACTGCATACAATCCTACCACAATAAACAATAATAATGTATGAAACTATATCAATTGCTCTTATTATTAGGATATCCGGATATCTTAAAGTTATGGTACCGTTAACCTCGGATGCAGTCTATCACGGGCCTGTGAATCGCGGTGGCTGCAGCTAGTCCCGGAAAACTTTGGCGCAAAACAAAAACAGAGTTCACAAAACAGCAAAAATTCCTTGTCTTGTCAGCCGATGCCGAGCCCACACGCCGGGGACTTAAGTCCTGTAGCCTCAGATTAAGGTCTGGGAAGATCTCTTCACAAAGTCTTGTCAATATCCTCTCAGTGGAAATAGCACCAGAAATCGTCTTTCCTCCCGAAGTCTCTCACTGTTATCCAGCACACCATACACGTGTTCAGTCACAGAGATGGATTGCTCAGCCTCTTCATCACCCGACAGTGACTCCCCAAGCACAAAGTCATTAATCCACTCAGCATGGACTTTCACAAAACTCCACAGAGCCACACAGCTTCCCCAGCTCAGCACTTGTCCTTAAACAGGGATAGGGGTCAACAAACTCCACACAGAAGAAGGTAAAGACAGCGTCTTCTTGCAGCTCCTTCTCCCAGACTTCCTGTCTAGACTCACACATCATACACACAGTTTCTAGCCCTGCCCCTCCTCTGAGCCCAGCCATGCAAAAGTCACAGGGTCCTAGAGCTCTCCAGCTGTTATCACATTTCACACTCTCACATGCCACCCCACTAGAGGTTGGCGTCCTCGACACACCTCCCCGCTCAAAGTCGTCTTGTGCATAGCGTCGTGGTGGTATACCCGCCGTAGCTTGAGTAGTTCTCCTGAGACCCACCCCAACAGGCTCGGCTCCCGAGGGAGCAGATGTCTCTTCAACGGGAGCCAATGAGGCTGCTCCCTCCTGAGGTGTGGCGCCCTGTGCCACACCAGACGGATCAGGTAACTGACCTGAGTCCCCGTTCTCTGTAGGACATACCACATTCTCAATACTCTCTCCACACGGGGACAGATCGGTTGCAGGGGGCGAGTAAGCAGGGGCGGAGACAGACTCACCATCAATTTCGAGAGTATTAGGGATGCCCACCCCTCGGGACACAGCCGGTGGTTCCGGGGAAACGGGGACAGCATCTTTAAACCAGCACCGTTGTAGCATGTTACGATGAAGATTACGGGATGGTCCCCCTGTCCCCACTGGTTCAACCTCGCAGACTGGAGTCTCAGGGCTCAGTCGTTTTTTTACCAGGTACGGAGTCGCCTCCCACCGTTCACTCAGCTTTCCGAACCGTCGTTTGAGTCTCACCAACACTCTATCCCCCGGGGAGAAAGGCTCGGTTTGCACAGGGCGCGTGTCCTTATGGGTCACCTGACTGAGTCGATCACCCACCACCTGATACACCACCCTCAATCGGCGCCTGTGTTCCCGAACCCATTCTGACTCGGTCCGAGGGGGATTGGAGGAGGGATCTGGCATGCTCAAATCCTCAATGTCTTGCCCTGGCCTCCCGAACATCAACATGTGTGGTGAGTAGCCAGTAGTGCTCTGCACTCTATTATTGTAGGCCCACATCAATTCGGGAAGATACTCAGGCCAGCGTACCTGTTGTTTACCCTCCAACGTCCTCAACATCTGCAACAGAGTCCGATTAAAGCGCTCACAAGCTCCGTTACCTTGGGGGTGGTAAGGTGTCGTTCTCGACTGTGCGACACCATACAGCTGGTACAGCTCCTTCATCAATGCCCCCTGAAAACATGCCCCTTGATCTGAGTGTATTGTTTGCGGACACCCAAACACCTGAATGAAATATCGACACACGGCTTCAGCCGCCGACTCCGCCGTCTGATCTCTTGTCGGCACTGCTACAGCATACTTGGTGAAGTGGTCTGTCATTACCAAGCAATAGGAATACCCAGATGTTGAGTATCCTATCAGGACATAGTCAATCATGAGCAACTCTAAAGGAGCGGAAGTCTTAATAGATTGCGTGGGCGCCCGCTGCTCAGGGCTCTTACTGAGACCACAGACCCGACACTGCCGACACGCCTCTGTCACCATCTCCCCCAATTCAGTACAATAGAGGACTCGCTGCAGCCACTGAAGTGTCTTTTCACTCCCAAAGTGGGCCCCCTTCTCATGCGCCTCGCGAGCGACTACCGGACCCATCACCATAGGAATTACTAGCTGGTACCGGTGCTGCAGCTCAGATGGCAGGTACACCTTACGGTACAAGAGGCCCTGTTCCACGCACAACTTATCCCACTGTCGCAGTAGTTTCACTCCTTCCACGGTCAGCTGGGCCTTTTCCTCTGCATGCGGCCAGACCCCTTTTTGTACCCAACTGCGCACTAGTGCAATGTCAGAGCAATCGTTCTGGTCCTTCGCCCAATCCGAGGGTGTTTTCCCCAGAACACATGGCATCCCTGACGCCACCCCACTTGAATGTACCACACTTCGGAAGATAGGTACCTGCCCCAAGTCAGGGGTTTCAGTGTCCTCCAGCTGGTCATCAACATTTTCCCCCGAGGACCCAAGGGGCACCATTGAGAGTGCATCCGCATTTCCGTTTTCCCGCCCAGATCGAAACTTAATTCGATAGTTAAACTTAGCAAGGCGAGCAACCCACCGCTGCTCCAACGCTCCCAGCTTTGCGTTTTCTAGGTGAGCCAGAGGGTTATTATCAGTCATGACCAGCACCTCAGCTCCCGTTAAATACTCGGCAAAGCGTTCCGTCATCGCCCACACCAGGGCCAGTAGCTCTAGGCGAAACGAACTGTAGTTAGCTGGGTTGCGTTCAGTGTCTCTCAAAGACCTGCTGCCATAGGCGATTACTCGCTCCTGACCATCCTGCACTTGTGCTAGTACCGCCCCCAGCCCATGCAGACTGCCATCGGTATATAGCAGGAAAGGGGAATCGAACCGGGCATACGCTAACAACTGAGCACTTGTTAGGGCGGCCTTCACCTCCTCAAATGCCTTTCGCTGCTGGGGTCCCCATGGGATGGGGCGATTTTGGGGGCCTTGTGCAGTCCCTCTTAAGAGCTCATTCAGGGGACTCACTACTTGTGAAAACTTAGGTACAAATCGCCGATAGTACCCTGCTAAACCTAAGAAGGCCCGAACCTCTCGCAGGGTATGGGGGGGTGGCCACTCCTGCACAACCATGACCTTACTGGTCGCGGGCAGAACCCCGGCCGGAGTCACCACGTGACCTAGATACTCAATCTGACTCTGTAACAGTTGGCACTTCTTTGGTTTTATTTTTAGGCCATAACAACTGAGCCGTCGGAGAACTTGACGTAACTTCTCAAGATGGTCTTCAAATGAGGTCCTGAACACCACAATGTCATCTAGGTATATCAGGACTGATTCAAAATTCAGGTCACCTAAGCAATGTTCCATCAGGCGCTGAAAAGTCCCCGGGGCGTTAGTGAGCCCGAAGGGCATCCGGTTGAATTCAAAGAGGCCCATTGGTAGGACAAACGCCGTCTTGGCTCGGTCTTTTTCGACCATTGGTACCTGTCAATAGCCACTTGCTAAATCCAACGTCGAGAAATATTTGGCCCGACCCAATGCCGACAGAGACTCTTCTATGCGAGGTAATGGATATGCGTCCCTCACCGTCTGACCATTCAATTTGCGATAGTCCACACAAAACCGAAGGGTCCCATCCTTCTTCCGCACCAAGACCACAGGGGCCGCCCAGGGGCTCTGGCTTTCTCGGATCACTTGGTTGTCAAGCATACTGGCCACAATGCGCTTCACCTCTTGATAGAGTGTTGGGGGGATTTGATGATAACGTTCCCTAATAGGAGGAGTATCCATTGTGGGAATCTCATGCTCAATCGTTCGGAACAACCGAAATCCTCCGCATGTCGCGAAAAGGTCTCTTGATTAGAGATGAGCGTTGTTCTACTCGAACTGTTCGCCAATCTCAAATTCGAGCTGTTTTGGGCGGTGTTCGAGCCGGTCGGCGAACACGAACAATTTGAGAAAAATTCGGCTGTTCGAGGTTATGTTCGATAACTGTTCGTGCACCAAAATCATAACTGGATTTTTTCTCAGTAATGATGAAAATTAATGTTAATACGCAATTTGAGTGTACAGCGGGGCGGGGGGAGGGGCAGGGGATGGATCTCTGCAGGAACAATGAAGATCTCCATTTTTTTTTCTCTTTCCCGCATTTGCAGTGGGGAGGTGCAATCTGTCAGCCTATCAGCAGCGCACACACGGAGCGAAGTGCTTTTTTTCACACAAGCAAGGGCATGTGTGATTGGCAGTGTATGTCACATGTCCTTGCCCTATAAGACCAAGCCATTTTCCCCGTCGCCACCATTTTCTCACTGCTGCAGCTGCGTGTTAGACGGCACCGCTGTTGCTGTGTGCGCTATACCTTGTTAATTTCAAGCCAATTTTCGCACAAATATACAGATAGCTTGGGAGTAGGGAATAGTTGTGATTGCAGTCCTTTTAAGGACTAGGTTACAGCATTTCCTACGACTTTTATCAGGCAGGTCTGTGCTCTTAAATAGATAGATTGTGGGAGTAAAGACTAATTGTAATTGGAGTCCTTTTCAGGACTAGGTTACATCAGTTCCTATCAGTTTTTGCCAGGCAGGTCTGTGCCAGTGCTGTGCAAGTTTTTTTCACAGCATTTGGCTGAATCTAGCAAAGCTAATCCTTTTTGGCCTATTGCAGAGTGTGTTAGTCAGTGGAGTAGCCTATCTGTGTTGCAAGATATACCACCTGTGTATAGAATACCAATTTTTTTACTGCACCTAGTGAAGTAAAATCTTTTGGGCATAGCATCATTCTATTAGTCCATCTATACTGACCTCCATCAGGTTGCAAACTGAATATAATTTTTTTCTGCATCTAGCTCTGAAAAAATATTTGGGCTTCTAGCGGTGTGTGGGACTTGGTCTATTAGTCCATCTATACTGACCTCCATCAGGTTGCAAATTAAAAATAATTTTTTTCTGCATCTAGCTCTGAAAAAATATTTGGGCTTCTAGCAGTGTGTGGGACTTGGTCTATTAGTCCATCTATACTGACCTCCATCAGGTTGCAAATTAAAAATAATTTTTTTCTTCATTTATCTCTGAAAAAATATTTGGGCTTCTAGCAGCGTGTGGGACTTGTTCTATTAGTCCATCTATACTGACCTCCATCAGGTTGCAAATTAAAAATAATTTTTTTCTGCATTTAGCTCTGAAAAAATATTTGGGCTTCTAGCAGTGTGTGGGACTTGGTCTATTAGTCCATCTATACTGACCTCCATCAGGTTGCAAATTAAAAATAATTTTTTTCTTCATTTAGCTCTGAAAAAATATTTGGGCTTCTAGCAGTATGTGGGACTTGTTCTATTAGTCCTTCTATACTGACGTCCAGCAGGTTGCAAATTGAATATAATTTTTTTCTGCATCTAGCTCTGAAAAAATATTTGGGCTTCTAGCGGTGTGTGGGACTTGGTCTATTAGTCCATCTATACTGACCTCCATCAGGTTGCAAATTAAAAATAATTTTTTTCTTCATTTATCTCTGAAAAAATATTTGGGCTTCTAGCAGCGTGTGGGACTTGTTCTATTAGTCCATCTATACTGACCTCCATCAGGTTGCAAATTAAAAATAATTTTTTTCTGCATCTAGCTCTGAAAAAATATTTGGGCTTCTAGCAGTGTGTGGGACTTGGTCTATTAGTCCATCTATACTGACCTCCATCAGGTTGCAAATTAAAAATAATTTTTTTCTGCATCTAGCTCTGAAAAAAATTTGGGCTTCTAGCGGTGTGTGGGACTTGGTCTATTAGTCCATCTATACTGACCTCCATCAGGTTGCAAATTAAAAATATTTTTTTTCTGCATCTAGCTCTGAAAAAATATTTGGGCTTCTAGCAGTGTGTGGGACTTGGTCTATTAGTCCATCTATACTGACCTCCATCAGGTTGCAAATTAAAAATAATTTTTTTCTTCATTTAGCTCTGAAAAAATATTTGGGCTTCTAGCAGTGTGTGGGACTTGTTCTATTAGTCCTTCTATACTGACGTCCAGCAGGTTGCAAATTGAATATAATTTTTTTCTGCATCTAGCTCTGAAAAAATATTTGGGCTTCTAGCGGTGTGTGGGACTTGGTCTATTAGTCCATCTATACTGACCTCCATCAGGTTGCAAATTAAAAATAATTTTTTTCTGCATCTAGCTCTGAAAAAATATTTGGGCTTCTAGCAGTGTGTGGGACTTGGTCTATTAGTCCATCTATACTGACCTCCATCAGGTTGCAAATTGAATAAAAAAATTTTCTGCATCTAGCTCTGAAAAAATATTTGGGCTTCTAGCGGTGTGTGGGACTTGGTCTATTAGTCCATCTATACTGACCTCCATCAGGTTGCAAATTAAAAATAATTTTTTTCTGCATCTAGCTCTGAAAAAATATTTGGGCTTCTAGCTGTGTGTGGGACTTGGTCTATTAGTCCATCTATACTGACCTCCATCAGGTTGCAAATTAAAAATAATTTTTTTCTTCATTTAGCTCTGAAAAAATATTTGGGCTTCTAGCAGTATGTGGGACTTGTTCTATTAGTCCTTCTATACTGACGTCCAGCAGGTTGCAAATTGAATATAATTTTTTTCTGCATCTAGCTCTGAAAAAATATTTGGGCTTCTAGCGGTGTGTGGGACTTGGTCTATTAGTCCATCTATACTGACCTCCATCAGGTTGCAAATTAAAAATAATTTTTTTCTTCATTTATCTCTGAAAAAATATTTGGGCTTCTAGCAGCGTGTGGGACTTGTTCTATTAGTCCATCTATACTGACCTCCATCAGGTTGCAAATTAAAAATAATTTTTTTCTGCATCTAGCTCTGAAAAAATATTTGGGCTTCTAGCAGTGTGTGGGACTTGGTCTATTAGTCGATCTATACTGACCTCCATCAGGTTGCAAATTAAAAATAATTTTTTTCTGCATCTAGCTCTGAAAAAATATTTGGGCTTCTAGCAGTGTGTGGGACTTGGTCTATTAGTCCATCTATACTGACCTCCATCAGGTTGCAAATTGAATAAAAAAATTTTCTGCATCTAGCTCTGAAAAAATATTTGGGCTTCTAGCGGTGTGTGGGACTTGGTCTATTAGTCCATCTATACTGACCTCCATCAGGTTGCAAATTAAAAATATTTTTTTTCTGCATCTAGCTCTGAAAAAATATTTGGGCTTCTAGCAGTGTGTGGGACTTGGTCTATTAGTCCATCTATACTGACCTCCATCAGGTTGCAAATTAAAAATAATTTTTTTCTTCATTTAGCTCTGAAAAAATATTTGGGCTTCTAGCAGTGTGTGGGACTTGTTCTATTAGTCCTTCTATACTGACGTCCAGCAGGTTGCAAATTGAATATAATTTTTTTCTGCATCTAGCTCTGAAAAAATATTTGGGCTTCTAGCGGTGTGTGGGACTTGGTCTATTAGTCCATCTATACTGACCTCCATCAGGTTGCAAATTAAAAATAATTTTTTTCTGCATCTAGCTCTGAAAAAATATTTGGGCTTCTAGCAGTGTGTGGGACTTGGTCTATTAGTCCATCTATACTGACCTCCATCAGGTTGCAAATTGAATAAAAAAATTTTCTGCATCTAGCTCTGAAAAAATATTTGGGCTTCTAGCGGTGTGTGGGACTTGGTCTATTAGTCCATCTATACTGACCTCCATCAGGTTGCAAATTAAAAATAATTTTTTTCTGCATCTAGCTCTGAAAAAATATTTGGGCTTCTAGCAGTGTGTGGGACTTGGTCTATTAGTCCATCTATACTGACCTCCATCAGGTTGCAAATTAAAAATAATTTTTTTCTTCATTTAGCTCTGAAAAAATATTTGGGCTTCTAGCAGTGTGTGGGACTTGTTCTATTAGTCCTTCTATACTGACGTCCAGCAGGTTGCAAATTGAATATAATTTTTTTCTGCATCTAGCTCTGAAAAAATATTTGGGCTTCTAGCAGTGTGTGGGACTTGGTCTATTAGTCCATCTATACTGACCTCCATCAGGTTGCAAATTAAAAATAATTTTTTTCTGCATCTAGCTCTGAAAAAATATTTGGGCTTCTAGCAGTGTGTGGGACTTGGTCTATTAGTCCATCTATACTGACCTCCATCAGGTTGCAAATTAAAAATAATTTTTTTCTGCATCTAGCTCTGAAAATATATTTGGGCTTCTAGCAGTGTGTGGGACTTGGTCTATTAGTCCATCTATACTGACCTCCATCAGGTTGCAAATTAAAAATAATTTTTTTCTGCATCTAGCTCTGAAAAAATATTTGGGCTTCTAGCAGTGTGTGGGACTTGGTCTATTAGTCCATCTATACTGACCTCCATCAGGTTGCAAATTGAATAAAAAAATTTTCTGCATCTAGCTCTGAAAAAATATTTGGGCTTCTAGCGGTGTGTGGGACTTGGTCTATTAGTCCATCTATACTGACCTCCATCAGGTTGCAAATTAAAAATATTTTTTTTCTGCATCTAACCCAGCCAATAGTTTTGGCCTAATACCACAGTTTGGCCACTCAGCTCTGCTCGGTTACCATCCATTGTTTTTTTGTGCAAACAACTCCAGAGTTGTGAATTAGTTAACCACCAAAATGAGTGGAAAAAGGCCTGCTGCTGGTGGAAAGGGGAATAGGCGTGTTGGGAAGGGGAAAAAAGGTTGTGTCCGTGGGGTAGGTGCAGAAGAAAGACCATCTTCCAGCCAAACTAAAATGTCTACTTCTTTTAGCGGACAATGTGATAAGATCCCTTTCTTACGGCCACGCCAATCGCTACAAATTCCAGATGAGGCACAAAAACAGCAGGTGCTTCAACGGATATCAAGTGCTCCTTTAAGTGGGCTCTCCTCCACATCAACTTCAACATCACAAATACTCCAGTCCTCAAAGGTGTCACCCAAATCGCACTTGCTTCCTCACAGCTCCCAAATCTCCAGCTGCCCGTCTGAGTATGAGGTAGAGCAGATGGTTGAGTCTGCAGAGCTGTTTACTCATACTATAGCCTGGGAATCAGAGGTCGACACCAGCGCTTCTGTGAATCCAGACGAGGAAATGATCTGCACTGATGCCCAGAATCTTTATGAGTCGGATCCAGGACCAGACGCAGAAGGTTCTGACCATAATGTAGACCCTCATTCCCAAACTGTAACTCCTGTTGGTGGAGACAATGAGGAAGACGATGATAAGACTCAAATACCTGATTGGAGCGACAACTTTAGTTTTTTGTCAGGGCAGGAACAGGTTGGCTCTGAGGACGACGGGTGTGATAACGCACAGGGTGATGATGATGAGGTCGGAGATCCCACTTACTGTCAACCCACAGTCAGCCAAGAGATGAGGTCAGCAGAGGAGGTGGAGGAAGATGCTAGTGACAACGAGGTCAGGTTGCGCCTTCCTGGACAGAGACGTAGTACTGGAAGCACGTCAACAACTGCATCCTCAAACACAACTCTGCCTCTCACCACAAGTCGTGGTGGCTCTTCAGGTCGCATGGGTGCTAAGCCTTGCATAGCCTGGGCATTTTTTCAGATCGATAAAGATGACCCAACTCGTGTTATCTGTAACATTTGTCAGCAAAAGCTAAGTAGAGGCCAAAAAATACATAGTTTGAGTACTTCATGCATGAACCGGCACATGGACATGAAGCATAAGTTGCAGTGGGAAGCTCAGTGTGCTACAATGCGGTCTAGCCGGCCGGGCCAACCACCGTCTGCCATATCTTGTGCATCCGCGGCCTCTTCATCCTCTGTGACTGGGGGGACAGCAGTCACACCTGTTTTGGGGCGCAGACCTGCCACCTCTTTACCCGCAACAGCCAGCGTGATTGGCAGGTCATCATTTTCTTTGGAGGTGGTAACACCAGCTGGTCTTGAGCGCTGTCCGACATCGATAGCACCACCTTTGGATCAAGGCAACCTAACATGTCCGCCTGCATCTTCCTCACAGACCGGCAGTTTGCCGGGGACACCCTTATCAACCCCGTCTAAGCACAATAGCCAGCCCTCGGTCCCTCAGATGTGGACAAGTAAAAGACCATTTCCTCCTAGCCATGAGAAAGCTAAGAGGTTGAATTTCACCATCTGCAAGCTCTTGGCTACAGAAATGCTGCCTTTCCGCCTGGTGGACACAGAGGATTTTCGAGACCTTATGTCCGTCGCAGTGCCCCAGTACCAGATGCCCAGTCGGCACTACTTCTCAAAGAAAGGTGTGCCTGCGCTCCACCAGCATGTCGCACACAACAACACCGCTTCTTTGAGAAACTCTGTGTGTGACAGGGTGCATTTCACCACAGACACTTGGACGAGTAGGCATGGACAGGGGCGTTACATGTCGCTGACTGGGCACTGGGTAACTATGGTGACAGCAGGACAAGGGGCTGCTGTCCAAGTCTTGCCGTCCCCACGAGTTGTGCGTCAATCCTCTTTATGTCATTTTTCCTCCACTGCTTCTGCCTCCTCAACCTCCTCTCGGTCTTCCACCTGCACCCAAAGCCTGTCTGGTCATGCCACAAGCTTTCTAACTGCGCAGAAGGGATCCTGCACACCTCCTTACTATGCTGGCAGTAGGGCTCAACGTCATCAGGCGGTTTTTACATTGAAATGTCTGGGAAATGTGAGTCACACAGCTGAGGAGTTGTGGTCAGCTCTGGAGAACCAATTTCATGAATGGTTGTCTCCACTGGACCTGAAACCAGGGAAGGCCGTGTGCGACAATGCTGCAAACCTGGGTGCGGCCCTTCGCCGGGGCAATGTCACACACGTGCCTTGTATGGCTCACGTGTTGAACCTGGTTGTCCAGCAATTTTTAGCCCACTATCCCAGACTAGATGGCCTTCTGCAGAGGGCACGGTCGCTGTGTGCTCACTTCCGCCGTTCGCATCCCGCAGCTCAGCGACTTACATCTCTACAGAAGTCGTTGGGCCTGCCACTTCACCGGCTAAAATGCGTTGTGCCTACCCGGTGGAATTCAACTCTGCACATGTTGCAGCGACTGTGGCAGCACCGACAAGCCCTGGTGCAATACGTTCTGACGTATAGCCTGGGCCAACGAGATTCAGAGGTGGGGCAAATCACGCTGGAGGAGTGGTCTCAGATCAGGGACCTATGCACCCTTCTGCACAGTTTTGAAATGGCGACGAAGATGTTTAGTGCTGACGATGCCATTATCAGCATGACTATTCCGGTGATTTACATGCTGGAGCACATGTTAAACAGAATTCGGAGTCAGGTGGTGGCACAAGAGGAGGTGGAGGAAGTAGAGGAGGAGGAGTTGTATGCGGAAGGGCTAACATCTGCAAGGTCCAGACGGTCGGCAGCACCAAGGCGGCAGGCATGTGAGGGTGGGGGAGATGGTTTAACCAGGGCGCATGGTAGCAGCCAAACTAGTTAGGAAGGTGCAGGAGCCCAGGAAGAAGTGGAGGACGAACTGATGGAAGACTCATCAGATGAGGGAGACCTTGATCACATTTCTGTTGTGCGAGGTTGGGGGGAGAGGACAGAGGAAGGAAGCATGATTGTTACCTCGCCACCAACACAACAGGGACTTGGTGCTCCTGGATGCGCAACACACATGAGTGCCTTCTTGCTGCACTACCTGCAACATGACCCTCGAATTGTGAGAATTAGAAATAATCCTGACTACTGGGTTGCCACACTGTTAGATCCCCGGTACAAAAGTAAATTTGCAGAAATTATTCCTGCCATAGAAAGGGATGCACGCATGCAGGAGTATCAGCAGAGACTGTTGCAGAATCTTACATGTGCTTTTCCACAAAATACCAGTGGTGCACGTAGTGAATCTCACAGTTCCAACTTGCCAACCGTGGGACCGTCAAGTGTTCAGCACTCAAACCGTAACAGAACCACAGTATCTGCTGGTAACATCAATTTTGCGGAATCATTTCACCACTTTTTTAGCCCATCCTTTGCAAGGCCACAGGAGACAAGAAGTCTGACACATAGTCAACGCCTAGAGACGATGGTACAGGAGTATCTCCAAGTAAACATTGAAGCCACGACTGTGTCACTGGACCCTTGCTCTTTTTGGGCTTCCAATCTGGATAAATGGCCGGAGCTAGCCACTTACGCCTTGGAGATCTTGTCATGCCCCGCAGCCAGCGTTCTGTCTGAACGTGTGTTCAGCGCTGCTGGTGGTGTGCTGACAGATAAGCGCACGCGGCTCTCCACTGATAATGTAGACAGACTCACGTTCATAAAGATGAACAAATCATGGATCCGAAACGACTTTTCTACCCCTGTGTCATCCTGGGGAGAGTAAAAGCTTGATGATTGGTTAAAATCACCCTACCAACCGTTTTAAGCTTTCAAATTACTAATCATGTTTATCTGTATCTTGACTGGAAAATAATTTGGGCTTTGTAGCAGTGTGCAGCACTGATCCTATTAGGCCATCTATAATAAGCTTCACCAGATTTAAAATTAAAAATAATTTTTAGCTGCATCTAGCCCGGAAAATAATTTTGGGGCTCCGAGATGCGCAAGACACATAAGTGCCTTCTTGCTGCACTACCTGCAGCATGACCCTCATATTGTCAGAATTCGAAGTAATCATGACTACTGGGTTGCCACACTCTTAGATCCCCCAAACTTTTCGATCAACCTTTTCATTTTAATAAAGACCAAAAAAATGGTCATTTTTGAAATTATAAGCATTAGCAGGTTGTTAGAAACTGAAATCAAACAGTTTTCAACTCAAAACTTTATTCTAGGTGATGTTACATTTTCACATAGGACCCCTTGTTCGAAAGGAGCTTCTGAACTCTCTCGTCCATTGAATTTGTCAGGTTTTGGATGGTTTCTGCTTCAATTGTTTTGCATGAGGACAGAATACCCTCCCAGAGCTGTTGCTTAGATGTGAACTGCCTCCCGCCATCATAGACACTCCTTTTAATGATGCTCCAAAGGTTCTGAATGGGGTAGAGGTCAGGGGAGCATGGGGGTCACACCATAAGTTTGTCCCCTTTTATGCCCATATCAGCCAGAGATGCAGATGTTTTATGTGCAGCATGAGATGGTGCATTATCATGCAGAAAAATGATCTTGCTGTGAAATACACGGTTCTTCTTCTTGAACCATGGCAGGAAGTGCTGTTTGAGAAAATCCACATACATTATGGAGTTCATCTTTAGCGCCTTCAGGGATCCTAAAGGGGCCGACAATCTCTCTCCCCATGATTCCAGCCCAAAACATTACTCCACCTCCTCCTTGTTGGCGCTGTAGCCGTGTTTGCGTGGGTGTCCATCAACCAGCCATCCTCCACTCCATTCATCTGGACCATCGAGCGCTGCACGGCACTCATCCGTGAACAAAACAGTTTTGAAATCAGTCTTCATGTAATGTTTGGCCCACTGGAGCCGTTTCTGCTTGTGTGAAGTGGATAGAGGAGGTCGACAGGATGGCGTATGCACAGCTGCAAACCTCTGAAGGACCCTGCATCTTGTTGTTCGGGGGACGTTGGAGGCACAAGCAGCTTCAAAAACTTGTCTGCTGCTATGACAAGGCTTTTTTGCCGCTGCTCTTTCAACCTGACGTAATTGCCTGTAGGAAAGAGTCCTCAATTTGCCCTTATCAGCACGCACACGTGTGTACTGTGAATCAGCTACATACTTCTTGATTGCCAAGACACTTCATCCTGATCATCGCACAATGTTGATTGTAGTCATGCCTTGACCTAAACACTCCACAATTTGTTGCTTCTCAGCAGCCGACACATCCTTTTTCTTTCCCATTTTGGCAGAAAATGTAGGCTGCTTAATAATGTGAGAGAGCCTTCTTAAGTAGTCTTGCCTTTCATTGGACACACCTGCCAAACTAATTAGCACAGGTGTCTGCAATTGCTTACAGTGATATAAAGAGCCCTGACACACATCACCATCAATGAGTTTAACTGACAAACAAATTCTTCCCTTATCACTCCTAAACACTTTTTGCATAATAATTTGGAACGCGGTGTACATGTGCTTTTCCACAAAACACCAGTGGTTCACGTAGTGAATCTTACAGTTCTAACTTGCCAACCGTGGTCTGTATGGAATTGTTCAATAAAGGGCCCAAAATTAAGATAACATAGATGGGAGAGGTCTCTATGAATAGGAATTCCTAAGTATTTGATACCCTGTGAGGGCCAGGCAAAGGGAAAGTTGGACTGGATGGAATCCTATATGGATTTAGGGAGGGAGACATCGAGGGCCTCAGACTTCGCTGCATTGATTTTAAAATTTTACCATGTAACAAAGTGATCTATTTCAGCCATAACAGCAGGGATGGATATATGTGATTGAGTGATATATACTAGGACATCATCAGCAAATAGAGAGCACTTGTACTCGGTGCCTCCCACCTCAATCCACCTAATATTGGGGTTATGGCGAATTGATGAGAGCAGGTGCTCCGTCACTAGGATGTATAAGAGAGGGGACAGAGGACATCCCTGCCTTGTCCCATTGGTGATTGTGAAAGGTGATGAAAATGTTCTGACGCACCCCCTGGGCCTTGGGACACCCGGAGCCGGACCCTTTTTGGTGGATGCTGGTGGTTGTAGTCTTCGTGGCGGCGATCCGGTTCCGTGGCTCAGGGCGGTCAAACCAGTGGCGGAACTATTTATGTGGTTTTGATGTTTAAATGTCCGACTACGCCACCCGTGGATTGCGGTCAGAGTGAACCGCCGCTACAGGGCAGACCGCTAAGGCTGGTGTTGTGGGTGCAGCAGAGCGTAGCATAACTCCCCACGGGAGGAGTATAGCCTCAGGGCAGTGTATGCGGAGGATGGGGGTGATGGTGCAGGGCAGCAGCAGTAACGACACGGAGTCAGTGATGCAGTTCAGGGCCTTTACTCACAGTTCTTATTATCCAGACCACGTCTGCAGGTAACGGCTGCCCACGTCGTACTGTGCTCACCAGGTGAGGGGCTCAGACAACTCCCAGATAACTTTGGAGCGCTTCACAGGACCCCCTTTGTGTGTCCTTTGTCTGGCCTTTCTTACCAACACTTCTGTCCGGCTGCCTCGGGCCTCCTCTTGGTAAACTTGGCGCCAGTTTCCCTGACCCTATGTGGTGCGGGTGGAGCAAGGGGCTGCGCCACATAAAATGTCAGAGCCTCCGGTTTCTAGCTGAGGGTCGTTTCCTGCCTCCACTAGTTCGGGGACCGGTCTCCCCCTTTGGCCTGACCCCTCCACGCAGGTGGATTCGGGCGTGCGGTGGCGACTCGCCCGTCCGCACCCCTGGGATCCCTTCATTCCTCGTTCCTGGAGCCTTCTCCGCTCCTCTTCCTTCCTTCTCCCTCTTGCAGGCCTGGGCCTCTGTTACTAGCCCCGCCTCCGGAGCAGAGCTCATGCAGAGCCCCTGCTCCCTGCCACTTCTGCTCAGACTTCTCTGCACTGAACTAAGATGGTGCCCACCTTTTATACTCCCTTCTCAATGCACCCAGGAACTGCTTCCTCCCTGCTCCTGCACTGCAGGGTTCCCCTTCCTCAGTGTTCCCTCCCCCCACTCCAGCCAGGGACAGGGACTGTCGTGCCCATCTCAGGGGCATATTGGTCGCCCTGCCCCACGGCAATGTGGTGTAATGCATGCAGGTGTCGGGTCCTGATCCACACTCCATCCTTATCTGAGAGTGAGATATCACACCTCTGGGTGAGGTGCAATACGTCTGTAGCAACCGAGCCCTCGGTGCTACAGTTCCATTTATCTTCAGCCTAGGTGACGTATTGTGATACAGGGCCGTGATTTTGGCTATAAAAGGGTCCCCTAGACCCCTACCCCAAGCTTTTTAAGAGAATCATATATGGCGTGCCAGGAGACTCTATGGAATGCTTTCTCAGCATCCAACGAGAGTATCTACTTACAAATTTTTAACTGCATCTAGCCCAGGAAATACTTTGTGCCTAGTAGCAGTGTCTGCTAGTCAGCGGATTATCCCGGCTGTTAAGCAAGCTACACCACCTGTAGTTTGGACACTTAATTTTTTCAAAGGAAATGCTTCGGGACCACGGGATACTTAGTGAAGAGCATCAGGAGGCACCCCAAGGCATAGGGGCTGGGACTGGCACTAGGATGCCTTGCGGTGGACAGCCGAGCTCGATCCTTATAAAAGCTTTTTAACTGCAGCAGCTTTAGTGGACGCTACTGGAGCTGGAATTACGCGGCTGCTGGCATGAGACTTGCCCTCCAATAGATCCTTGTAAATGGATTTAAAGTGTATTCATTCAAATTAGAGGGACAATTTAAATTAAAAAGCTTAGAGCTGCCTCCACCACAGTGGGGCTCTCTCGACCCACCAGCGGACAGGCACCAGTATTGGGAGAGGGGGGCTGGCAGTCAGGGTTCACCGCGGCTCTGGCACAAACCCGGCGACACGGAGATGGCACGGGCAGGAGCGGACTGGCCGTCTCGGCTTCTCACTTTTTGGATTTTAGAAGGGCATGACATGCCTATATCTGTGTCTCCCCCTCCTTTTACTCCTCCACCTCTTTTCTTTTCGCATGACTATATGTACTTGTCACTTTTCCATGTGTTAGTTGTGTCTTCTGAGCAGTTTGTCAGCTTTTGGACACCTTTGAAGGTGTTTTCTATGTGTTTCTATGTGTTTTTGTTTGCCTGCCATTGGTTTTAACGGTGTTCGAAGGTGTTCGACGAACAGTTCGACGAACAGTTCGGCGAACACACGGGTGTTCGACGAACCGAACCGAACTCGAACACTACGGGGGTGGCTCAACACTAATAAAGAGTAGATTAGAACCGTGGAAGAGGAAAACCACAGTTATTGTTTACTGGGGTATACCACACTTTTTTAAATAGAGATATTTGCGGCTGAACAGTGAGCGACACACTCAAACTGCTTTTTTTTTAGATACCAAAGGCCCAAGATTGGATAGTACAGCGATTTGACCCGTGGAACTGCGAAACCACACTGGGATGTCGGGCCTACACAAGACTATTTTCAACAGATATATTTTTGTGTCACAACAGTCAGGAGACACTACTGTTTTTCTTTACGGAAAAAACTACCAAAACCTGAATAAAAGAGATTTTTTACCGTGTAACAGCAAAACCACAGTTATAATTTACTGGTGTATACCAGGCTTTTTAAAATATATATATATTTGCGGCTGAACAGTGAGCAACACACTCAAACTGTTTTTTTAGACAAATGGCCCAAAAGTGGATAACACAGAGGTTTGTACCGTGGAACTGCAAAACCACACTTGTATTTCTCGGGCCTACACCAGACTATTTTCAACAGATATATTTGTGTCTGAAAAATCAGGGAGACACTATTTTTTTTTTTTTTTAACAGCAAAAAATACAAAAAGCAGGATAATAGAGATTTTTTACAATGGAACAGCAAAAGCACACTTCTGTCTCTCTGGCCTACACCAGACTATTTTCAACAGATATATTTGTGTCTGAAAAATCAGGGAGACACTATTACTATTTTTATACAACAAAAAATGCCAAAAACAGGATAATAGAGATGTTTTACCGTGGAACATCAAAACCACAGTAATAATTTACTGGTGTATACCAGGCTTTTTAAAATATATTTATATTTGCGGCTGAACAGTGAGCGACACACTCAAACTGTTTTTTCTAGATACAAATGGCCCAAAAGTGGATAATACAGAGGTTTGTACCGTGGAACTGCAAAACCACACTTGTATTTCTCGGGCCTACACCAGACTATTTTCAACAGATATATTTGTGTCTGAAAAATCAGGGAGACACTATTTTTTTTCTTTTTCAGCAAAAAATGCAAAAAGCAGGATAATAGAGATTTTTTACCGTGGAATAGCAAAAGCACACTTCTGTCTCTCTGGCCTACACCAGACTATTTTCAACAGATATATTTGTGTCTGAAAAATCAGGGAGACACTTATTATTTTTATACAGCAAAAAATGCCAAAAACAGGATAATAGAGATGTTTTACCGTGGAACATCAAAACCACAGTAATAATTTACTGGTGTATACCAGGCTTTTTAAAATATATACATATTTGCGGCTGAACAGTGAGCGACACACTCAAACTGTTTTTTTTAGATACAAATGGCCCATAGAACTGCAAAACCACACTTCTATTTCTCTGGCCTACACCAGACTATTTTCAACAGATATATTTGTGTCTGAAAAATCAGAGGCACATTTTTTTATTTTTTTTTGGGGGGGGGGGGGGCACCAAAAGGTTAATAAGATGGGTATTTGTACATTGTGAAGGAGGAAAAAAAAAAGAGGATTTAGATTAAAAAAAAGGATTTTTCCTGGCCCCCGGGACCTGGAGCTAAGTCCAGCAATTTCAGCAACAGGAGCAGCACACAGGACTGTAATGCAGCGTTTGCTGGTATAACCACTGCATCTCCTATACAGCCTGCCTGCCTGCCTGCCTGATATACCTGGGATGGATATTAGTCCTGAGAAGGACTCAATTTATTTTTTGGGGGGAAAAAAATACCAAAAGGTTAATAAAACATGTATTTGTACAGTCTGACTGAGGAAAAAAAAAATACAGGCTTTAGATGAAAAAAAAAGGAATTTTCCTGGCCCCTGAGACAGGGGAAGAAGTCTAGCAATTTAACCAACAGGAGCACACAGGACTGTAATGCACCGTTTCCTGGTATAACCACTGCGTCTCCTGTACAGCCTGCCTGCCTGATATCTCTGATGGATATTAGTCCTGAGAAGGACTGTTTGTTTGATTTGGCAGGCTTTAGAGACCCTACACTACCTATTTCGCACTATATATCTCTCCCTAACTCAGCAGCACTCTCCCTACACTGTCTGATTCGGAGCGACTGTGTCCAAGATGGCGGCGCCCGGTTTTAAATACTCGAGGTGACGCTATGTGGCCAGCCAATCACTGTAATGCCCACAAACAACATGGCTGCGGCATTCCAGTGACTGGCTGGCAATCCCTGCATGTTCATTGGCTCTGTAAAGAGCGCCAAACGTGCAGGGCGGAGACCCGAGCTCCCGCCCGAGTAACCCGGAAATGCTCGGTGCTCGCCGAACATCCCGAGTAGCGTGATGCTCGGGCGAGTACCGAGCAGTGTCGAGCATGTTCGCTCAACACTATTCCTTTCCTGTCAGTGCCTCATCTAACAGTCAGTCCCAAATGGCAATGGCACCCAGACCAAGTGGGATATGTTGGTTATACAATGAAGGGCACTGCAGTTTCTACGCCACCTGTAAATTTAAACACGAGTGCACAGTTTGTGGGGGAGTGCACACAGTGTTTTGCGGTGCTTCCATTGGCAGAAGCAGAATACCAGATTGGGTGCAGGTAGTGGTGCGTTACTGACAAAATAGGACATAGAAGTGGCATTTAGGTTTCTGCCAATACATGTTAATTGTTTCCATTTGTTAGGTTTTCATTTGGAAGGAGAATATTTTGTGGATATGTGCCTACTAGTGTTGAGCGAGTATGTTCTATTAACCCTTTCGCCGAGTATGCTTGGGCCGAGCTCCGAGTATTTATAGCTGCTCGGTGATAAGGTTAAATCGCTCCCGTGTGCATGATTTGCGACTGTTTGACAGTTTTATTACATGTGAGGAATGTCTATTTCTTACACATTCCTCAAATGTAATAAAACTGTCAAACAGTCGCAAATCGTGCACACGGGAGCAATTTAACCTTATCACCGAGCAGCTATAAATACTCGGAGCTCGGCTCGAGCATACTCGGACAGTACATACTCGCTCAACACTAGTGCCTACCTATAGGGTGCTCTATTTCTTGCTTTTACTTCTCATCCATGCCCGATGAGTTTTATTTGCAAGGCCCGCTTTACAGCAGCGGTTGGCCTTTGGAATTTCCGTTGGGATAAAGGAACGGTATAAAATATAAAAAATGGGCATGGATGATGAATGATTTTTGGTAATGTATGTACTGTGTTTTTTGGTTAAATAAAAGCTGTAGCCAATCCACTTAACCCAAAAGTGGTTGTCATGGTATCATTTATTCAAGGTACTTTTTGGTAATGCAACCCAATTATTATAGTTGGGGTTGTTATATATTTCACACTCCTTGCAATCTATCCATTCTAAAGGTGTTTCCAGGCTCCATACAAAATCATAACAAGCAAACAATCACAATTCCTTTGCATTCCCAAAATGCATCACAAGGCTGATGTAATTGATTTGTATACTTGCGGTCAAGTTCTATTGAGAATACATATGCAACAGGAACTGGAGCACAGGGCGATGGGAAAACCCTCCAGTACACCAGGCATGGGTCAGATCCTCTCTGGTCCCTGTTACATGGTCGGTGGTAGCCGAGCCCGATGCCTGGCGCAGCAGAGGTGACATTTCTATAGGGACACGCACTGCGGGTGTGCAGGAGTTGCTACCATCCCCTCTCTGATGGTACGTGTGATGTGGTCAACTTTCCCCATGGTGTTTGGTACTGTGAGAGACAGGGGTGGGAAAAGGTCATAGAGAGAAATATGAAGCCAGGAGACTTTGGTAACAGTAAAACAGATGATAAGCTTTTACCTGTTCACAGCCCAAGGGGTTTAACAGCCGAAGAGAGTACAGTACAGGCAACTTATGCTGAGGACAACAGTTCCAACGGCTCGATAGATGAAGGAGCATTTGCTGCAGCCTGCCAGGAATGAGTAGAGGTATAGGCAGATGGTGACGGGCCTGTGACTGACACAGTGGGCAGAGCTTCGGCCACAACCTCCTGGTAAGGTGGCAAAAAGAGCTGGGAAGGTGATGCTGCAGCTCTGAGCCCTCCCACTCGCTGTTGCCCCACTCATTGATATTAGAACTGGTGAAAATAGTGGATGCCCTCTCTACATCTTCTGGATCCCAGTGTAAGCAGAGGGACAGGAACTAATGGCCTCATTGTCCCAATCTCCTTGCCTAACTTTCATATCGTGTGACGTGCAAAGGCTTAACGCTATCCTCATAGTCTTCTATGACTAACCACCAACTGGTCAAATGTTGTTCCTACAGGTGCATCTCAATAAATTAGAATATCATCAAAAAGTTAATTTTTTTCAGTTCTTTAATTCCAAAAGTGAAACTCATATATTATATAGAGTCATTACAAACAGAGTGATCTATTTCAAGTGTTTATTTCTGTTAATGTTGATGGTTATGGCTTACAGCCAATTAAAACACAAAGGTCATAATCTCAGTAAATTAGAATAATTAACAAAAAACACCTGCAGAGGCTTCCTAAGCGTTTAAAAATTTCCCTTAGTCTGTGTCAGTAGGCTCCACAATTATGTGGAAGACTGCTTGTAATGCACACGCCCCGGCTGAGTGGCATGTGCGTGTATATGTAGTGATTCCACTGGACCGTGCCGGAGAGTGAATGCCTGGAGGGGCGTAACTAAGTATCCACCCAATCCGACCAGGGTCGCACGACGGCATACGACGCCAGTGCACCAAGGAGGAACCGAGCAGAGGGACCAGGTGCTACTCTAGGACAGACCCCGGACATGGCTGTTGACCCACACAGGGGAATACAGGAACAGGCAGGTTAGGCTGGCACACAGACTGCTGGGTATAGGCAGACACGTCTGGTATGCAGACTGGCGGATGCTGGTAAGCACGACTGGTATGCAGGCAGGGAGGTACTGGCAGGTACGACAGGTTGGAGCACCGAGTGGATAGGACCCAGTACAGACTGGGACTCAGGAACAGAACCGCAGATGCGGTGGACAAACAGCAGAGTGAGGCCGCCCAGAGCGGCGAGCAAGAGCAGAACAAGATGAGACCACCTGGAGCGGTGAGCGAGAGAAGAGCAGGACAAGGCCGCCTGGAGCAGTGAGCGAGAGGAGCAGGACGAGACTGCCGAAGCAGCAAGCAAAGGGTCAGAGCAGAGTGAGACTGCCGGAGCAGCGAGCGAAGGGTCAGAGCAGAGTGAGACTGCCGGAGCAGTGAGCAAAGGGTCAGGGTAGAGCGAGACTGCCGGAGCAGCGAGCAAAGGGTCAGAGCAGAGCGAGACTGCCGGAGCAGCGAGCAAAGGGTCAGAGCAGAGCGAGACTGCCAGAGCAGCGAGCAAAGGGTCAGAGCAGAGCGAGACTGCCGGAGCAGCGAGCAAAGGGTCAGAGCAGAGCAAGACTGCCAGAGCAGTGAGCAAAGGGTCAGAGCAGAGCGAGACTGCCGGAGCACCGAGCAAAGGGTCAGAGCAGAGCAAGACTGCCGGAGCAGTGAGCAAAGAGTCAGAGCAGAGCGAGACTGCCGGAGCAGCGAGCAAAGGGTCAGAGCAGAGCGAGACTGCTGGAGCAGCGAGCAAAGAGTCAGAGCAGAGCGAGACTGCTGGAGCAGCGAGCAAAGGGTCAGAGCAGAGCGAGACTGCCGGAGCAGCGAGCAAAGGGTCAGAGCAGAGCGAGACTGCCGGAGCAGCGAGCAAAGAGTCAGAGCAGAGCGAGACTGCCGGAGCAGTGAGCAAAGGGTTAGAGCAGAGCGAGACTGCCGGAGCAGCGAGCAAAGGGTCAGAGCAGAGCGAGACTGCCGGAGCAGGGAGCAAAGGGTCAGAGCAGAGCGAGACTGCCGGAGCAGCGAGCAAAGGGTCAGAGCAGAGCGGAAATCGCCGGAGCAGCAAGCAAAAGGGTCTGAGCAGAGCGTAAACTGCAGGAGCGGTGAGCAAGGCAGAGCGTAAACCGCAGGAGCTGTGAGCAAGGCAGAGCAGGCAAGAACCGCCGGAGCGGTGAGCAAGGCAGAGCAGAGGGGACAGGGCTCTGTTCACACGGAACAGACTGGAAGGGAGAGGCAGAACCAGGTACACACAAGATACTTGCAATGAAGTAGCAAGTGGACTCTAAACTCACAAACGGGAGTACAGGGACAACGAGTAGGAGTTAGGTACGGGATCAGATTCTGCAGGAAAAGGGAAGATACGGACATAGAGAAAAACAGGTAACAGGCTAGGAGAGTATTCAGACAAGAACAGACACAGCAGCAAGATACCGGAGCGGTTCTAAGTATGCGGCCCATAGAAGGCGGAACGAACAGGCTAGGAGCGTGTTCAGACAGGAAGAGGCAAGATACAGGAACGGGTCTTGGTATGCGGCCCCTAGAAGGCAGAAAGAACAGGTTAGGAGCGTGTTCACACTGGCCTGGAAATACAGCCTCCATGATAGGCAGAAGACAACAGGCTAGAAGATAGTTCAGACAGGGCACAGTTCAGACACGGGAACTGATACCGCAAGGCAGGAAACATAGACAGGACCAGGCACAGCAGTGACTAGACGCCAACTGACAGAACACAATGCTCAGGCAAGGATTCCAGGAAAGAGCTGGGTTAAATACCAGGTGACAGACAGCAATAGGCTGAGGACGCACAAGGGGTGTGCCCGCATCAGCTACAAGAAGCAGGAAGTGATTGGGTGCCGCCTTTAAGCAGAGCAAACAGAGGCAAGCAGACAGCATGGAGGAAAGCCAGAGTGATAGTCTGGACAGGAAATCAAGTGCACGCTCTTGCACATTGGGAGATAGACCACTATGCAAGGACGACGCCAGGTATGTTACACTGCTGACTTGACAGATGTCCAGAAGCCAGTCATTGACACACTCCACAAGGAGGGTAAGCCACAAAAGGTCATTGCTAAAGAAGCTGGTTGTTCACAGATTGCTGTATCCAAGCATATTAATGGAAAGTTGAGTGTAAGGAAACAGTGTGGTAGAAAAAGGTGCACAAGCAACAGGGATAACCGCAACCTTGAAAGAATTATTAAGAAAAGGCCATTCAAAAATTTGGGGGTGTTTCACAAGGAGTGGACTGCTGCTGGAGTCATTGCTTCAAGAGCCACCACACACAGACATATCCAGGACAGGGGCTACAAGTGTCACATTCCTTGTGTCAAGCCACTCATGACCAATAGACAACAACAGAAGCGTCTTACCTGGGCCAAGGAGAAAAAGACCTGGTTTGTTGCTCAGTGGTCCAAGGTGTTGTTTTCAGATGAAAGTAAATTTTGCATTTCATTTGGAAATCAAGGTCCCAGAGTTCCAATTTTCATTTGGAAATCAAGGTCCCAGAGTCTGGAGGAAGAGTGGAGAGGCACACAATTCAAGCTGCTTGAGGTCTAGTGTGAAGTTTCCACAATCAGTGATGGTTTGGGGAGCCATGTCATCTGCTGGTGTAGGTCAAATGTGTTTTATCAAGACCAAAGTCAGCGCAGTCATCTACCAGGAAATTTTAGAGCACTTCATGCTTCCCTCTGCCGACAAGCTTTTTGGAGATGGAAATTTCATTCTCCAGCAGGACTTGGCACCTGTCCACACTGCCAAAAGTACCAATACCTGGTTTAAAAACAACAATATCACTGGGCTTGATTGGCCAGTAAACTCACCTGACCTTAACCCCATAGAGAATCTATGGAGTATTGTCAAGAGGAAGATGAGAGACACCAGACCCAACAATGCAGACGAGCTGAAGGCTGCTATCAAAGCAACCTGGGCTTCTATAACACAACAGCAGTGCCACAGGCTGATCACCTCCATGCCACGCTGCATTGATGCAGTAATTGATGCAAAAGGAGCCCCGACCAAGTATTGAGTGCATTTACTGAACATACATTTCTGTAGGCCAACATTTTGGATTTTAAAAACATTTTTGAAGCTGTTGTTATGAAGTATTCAAATTTATTGAGATAATGACTTTTGTGTTTTCATTGGCTGTAAGCCATAATCATCAACATTAACAGAAATAAACACTTGAAATAGATCACTCTGTTTGTAATGACTCTATATAATATATGAGTTTCACTTTTTGCATTGAAGAACTGAAATAAATTTACTTTTTGATGATATTCTAATTTAGTGAGATGCACCTGTAAGTTCTGGGCACACTTGCAAGAGCAATAGATGTGTGTGCTCTGTAGATTCAGGCAATCACTCACCCCAGTTGGTAGACATTGGTGCTCCCTCATGCTTCCCTTGAGTTAGCCGCTCAAATACAGCCTGATAGGAACAGAGATGTTCCTCTCACATGTTTGACTGTGGTTATAGTTGTGCTCCCTGAGTTTCTTCTGTAAATTCACATTTTGGACTATCTTTCTCCGTCTTCTCTTTCTTGATGCTCTCTTCTCCTCGTCTAGACTCTCCTACTCTAACCAACTAAAATTGTTCTAGATATCTTTTTTTATGTTCAAACCTCCACCCACCAACTGTTCTCTTGGAAACCTACCTTGGTGAGGATGTTAACTCTTTCCCTTACAACTAGCATAATAAGGGCTGACTCACGATAACATTAATGTATTAACCTATACAGAGTTCCAAGTAATACCCAACTCTGGGTTATTACACATACTTGCGGTCACGTGACTGCCCAATTGTGCTAGTAATATAGGGAAATTGTGATAGCATGTGCATTGTAGACTATCACAATTAACCAACCTGCAGTCACATAGAGTGACTGCAGAAATTTGTCTACAACCTGGAAAACCCCTCTGTAACACCTCTGGATATATTGGATAATTTTACTCCTTAGTCAATAAATTCAATGGCATTAAAGTTAAATGTAATTGTTAAAAGCTACTATAAAGTTGACCAGAGTCCAATATTTAGCTTAAATCTCAGCAAAGGTTGACAGTTTAAATGAAAATATCTATAATATTGATGGAACTCTCCCTAGGTAATGAGTTTCTCATTTCCACAATTATCTTTGCAATCCTCAGGTAGACGACAGATGAATCATAGAATCCGCCCAATTAATCACTAGCATATACACGTCAGTTACTCGTCTCATCAATATTCAGCTTATCATTTGATCAAAGCGACGTCTCCTTGTGTGGGGTGACATGCATCCCTGCCATCTGTCAGTATTACAAACTTGCTTCAGATTCTTAGAATGCCGGAGAAAGCACTGTGATTATATAGCAGATTTTGTGTTCTTTAGTATGGTAGTTGATGAGGTCATATGGCGTGGGCTGGCATCCCAAAGGCAAAGCAGTCAATTGGTACATGCTTTCTTTTTATTAAAAAAGAAAATTATTTTATTTTTTATCTTTTATTGGTAATGTTTGATGACAGAGTTTTGTATTACAGAAGTGGAGCACATATATGGCAGATATAGCTTCCTTTAGTAACTTTTAATATATAGGACTCCTGAATGAATAACTACAGTGGCCAAGTCTGGTTTCTCAGGAG
The DNA here is from genome assembly GCF_046119375.1 of Phyllobates terribilis. Taxonomy (NCBI): domain Eukaryota; kingdom Metazoa; phylum Chordata; class Amphibia; order Anura; family Dendrobatidae; genus Phyllobates; species Phyllobates terribilis. The sequence goes on from NW_027362773.1 coordinate 53,178,321, forward strand.
CCTCATGGAAGTGTTTTCTGGGAGTTTTGAATTGTCAATGATGTGTGAATTGGAGATTCCACTCTACAACCAATCAATCAGCAGATCAGCACAGTGACATCCATACCAATGTGAAAACAAGGTTGATAGTAGCTGAGCTGCAGTGTAGACATAGGTCCTAGTAGGGCCTCCTCTGATCACACATTGATGTCCTATCATAAAGATAAGCTAACTAACAAAATTACTGAAATGCTCTTTTTAGTGAAGAGCCAAAGTAAAAACCCTCATAAAAAAAAAGCAGCAAACTCTCCACTGACTCATCTTCCATATGGGTGCAAGAGGCAAGGTATCTTGTCCAGAGACACACTTAAAAGCCAAAAGATAAAGAAACTTGCAGCACTGCAGCTTCATTCAAGGTGATTACATTCATGAGACATTCAGCATGTCAACCACAAAGGTCTTTGTCAACCATGCTCTTTTAGTCTGTGTGCCCACGATGCGTTTTTTAAGCATTTCCGCAGCGGCAAAAACGCTGCAGAAACGTTTAAAAAACACATGGTAGAAGGCCTGCCATGTTCCCCAATGATAATCCGCATGTGCTGTGCACATGCTGCGGAAATTTCTGCTGCGGATTATCATTGCAGAAAAAAATGCAGCACTACCAAGTGCTGCGTTTTCGCCGCCATTGACTTGCATTAGATCGCATGGATTACGCATCACAGTATATGTAGATGCGCATTCCATGCGTTCTATTGTGCGGATGGTACCCAGGTCTAGAGGAGAGGAGACTCTCCTCCGGCACCGGTACCATAATATCTGTAAAAAAAAGAATAAAATAAAAAATAAAGATTATATTTACCTTCTGGCGGCCCCCGATCTCCTTGCATGTACTTGCCGGCAGCTCACGATGAACTGAAGGACCTGTGCTGACGTCATCGTCATGTGACGGGTCACGCGACGCTGACGTCGGCAGGTCCTTCAGTCTACTGCTGCCGGCAGCCGGGACGGAGGGGATCAAGACTGCGGGGGCCATCAGAGGGTAAGTATATATTTATTTTTTATTTTTAGCCATTCTTTAGGTCACACTATATAAATCCATGCTGGTTGCATGGATTTATATAGTGTGACCAAGTTGTCAAGCACTTTCCAAGTGATGCTAAAATCGCTTGGAAAGCACTTGACAACCCACATGCGGAAATGCAAGTGAAGAACGCTTCACTTCCACATGTCCCTGGCAGGAAAACGCATGTACAATCCGCATGCGTTTTTTTCTGCCAGGGAGATTCAGAAAAGCTCAGGAAAAAATCCTGAGCATTTCTGCATCGTGGGCACATAGCCTTAAGCAGATTAGCAAAGTATAAACCCACCATCCATCCATAATGTGTTGAGGCATACAGTAGCTAGGGGTTCAGGTCAGGAATGGGGGGGGTGAAACATCTGAGTGGGCCCCTAAATTATGGGTATAGGGGAACCTCAGCACATCACCCTGCTGTAACTGAAAAAAAAAACACTACATAAATAGTGTTGAGCGAGCACTAAAATGCTCGGGTGCTCGAAGCTTGGGCCGAGCTCAGCGTGATACTCGGGTGCTCGACCCGAGCAACGAGCCCAATGTAAGTCTATGGGAGTCCCGAGCATTTTTTGTGGCGGCACCCCCGGCAATCTGTTGAAAGCCTAAAAAGTGCCCAAAACGATAGTGACAGTGCTCAAAAGACATGGAGACAGCATGGGCATCGCCCCAGGAAGCATTTCTGACCCCCAGGTCACTGCTGTCAACAACGTGGTCAAAGGTATTAAGCCACTTTTAAGGGCTCACAATAAAACGTTCAAAAACGAAACAAACAGTTTTCCTGTGAAATATGTTAAGGAACATCCTTTCCAGGGTAAAGACTAGTGTATAAGGTAAAATAAATAGCGAAAAACAAAAATACACCTCCACACCTTGGGCTATGTTCACAAGTAGCATTTTTTATGCGTTTTTGCACTTTTGTATTGCTTTCAACCGTGACAAATGCATTCACCGGGAAATGTCATTTTAACATTTTACAATCGTATCTGGCCACATGCATACAGTGTGACACATGCATACAGTGCTGAAAAGACATGGGGACAGCATGGGGAAGACCCCTGGAAGCATCTCTGACACCCAGGTCACTGCCAAAACGTGTGCCCATCAGAAGTGATCCTTGCCGCATCAGAAGATGCAGACTTGCAACTATCCCCGTGCAAGTCCTTGTCCCAGGGCAGTGTTCAATTGTATCTCCCCCATTCCTTGCAATGCAAGCGCAAGTATGCAGCCTGCCACCCACCCACCCCCAGGCTGCAATACCATACTGCTAGCTTGCACTTGAAATGGGGCCATTTAGTTTGGAGGAGGCTGAAGCTGGCCACTACCTCATGGCTGCTTCGGCAGCGAGGTATCCACACTCAGTCCCCAGCCGCCCGGCGGCAGGGTGTCCAAGCTCGGTCCCCAGCTGCCCCGCGGCCGGATGTCCACACACGGTCCTCAGCTGCCTGAGGGCAGCCGGGTGTCCATAAACGTTCTCCAGCCGCCCCTATATCTCCTGGGAACTTCCCCCACTCTTTTCTTAGCCTGGCCTGGTTTAGGGCAGCTTTGGACGAGCCCACCAGAGAACCAGACTACTCCAGTCGGCCCTGGCTTCTCCATCAGAGGAGTTGAGAGTGCCAAGGTGAGGAGCATGCTGATGATGATAGAAGTTAGCATCTGCTTTGTTTTCTTGGAATGCAAGCGTAAGTGTGCAACCTGCCACCCACCCACCCCCAGGCTGCAATACCATACTTCTAGCTTGCACTTGAAATGGGGCCTTTTAGTTTGGAGGAGGCCGAAGCTGGCCACTACCTCATGGCTGCTTCAGCAGCAAGGTATCCATACTCAGTCCCCAGCCGCCTGGTGGCCCGCTGTCCACGCTCGGTCCCCAGCCGCCAGGGGGCGGCCGGGAGTCCATACTCGGTCCCCAGTCGCCCTGTGGCCGGGTGTCCACACAAGGTCCCCAGCAGCCTGGGGGCGGCCGGGTGTCCATAAACGGTCCCCAGCCGCCCCTATTTCTCCTGGGAACTTCTCCCACACTTTTCTTAGCCTGGCCTGCTTTAGGGCAGCAATGGATGAGCCCACCAGAGAACCAGACTCCTCCAGTGGGCCCTGGCTTCTCCATCAGGGGAGTTGAGAGTGCCAAGGTGAGGAGCATGATGATGATGATAGAAGCTAGCATCTGCTTTATTTTCTTGGAATGCAAGCGTAAGTGTGCAACCTGCCACCAACCCACCCCCTGGCTGCAATACCATACTGCTAGCTTGCACTTGAAATGGGGCCTTTTAGTTTGGAGGAGGCCAAAGCTGGCCACTACCTCATGGCTGCTTCGGCAGCGAGGTATCCATACTCAGTCCCCAGCCGCCCGGCGGCCGGGTGTCCACGCTCTGTCCCCAGCCGCCAGGGGGCGGCCGGGTGTCCATACTCGGACCCCAGCCGCCAGGAGGCGGCCGGGTGTCCATAAACGGTTCCCAGCTGCACTTGTTTATCCTGGGAACTTCCCCCACACTTTTCTTAGCCTGGCCTGCTTTAGGGCAGCATTGGACGAGCCCACCAGAGAACCAGACTCCTCTGGTGGGCCCTGGCTTCTCCATCAGGGGAGTTGACAGTGCCAAGGTGAGGAGCATGATGATGATGATAGAAGTTAGCGTCTGCTTTGTTTTCTTGGAATGAAAGCGCATGTATGTAGTAGCGGCTAGGCCTGAGGTGGTCAGCGTTTTGGCGCATATCCTACCTCCTCCAAGGATTGCTGGATGTTTTCCTGCTACTATCCCAGTTCTATGACTCCCGTTAAAACAAAGCTTCAGGTAATGAATGATGGATGAGGTGGTGGCAAAGGAGAAAAAGCAGGAGGAATAGGGACTATTCACATCAATATCAGGCCAGTCAACCACACATGTCTTGTAGGATATGTTTCTGTACCAAAAGGAGCGGTTCGGCTACACAATTATAGGGCATGCAGTGAGTGCAATGCCTTCCAAAAATTTCGAGGCACTCCAATGCCCCTTGGAAGTGACATGGAGGTCAGAGGGCCTTAACTAAACTGTTTTTTCCATTTATAGCAACTGGGTCTCCTGTGCACTGTTGGCCTAAGCAGTGAATGGAAGACTTTCCAAAAATTATGAGGAACTGCAATGCCCATTGAAACAGGCGTGGATTACAGCATACTAAAAACCTTCTACCCATTGTTGGGGAGTGGGTCTCCCTTAGTGTTCGCCTATGCATTGAAAAGCAAAAGCTGACTAAAATTAGGAGTAGATGCAATGCCCGTTGGAAGAATGGTGGAGGTCGCAGTGGAATAAAAAGACAATATCAATGCCCCTTGGAAAAGTGGTGGAGGTCGCAGTAGCTTAACAAGATGGTTTTCATGCCGCTTGAAAGAGACGTGGAGGTCGCTGTAGCTTAACAAGACGGTTTTAATGCCCCTTGGAAGAGAAGTGGAGGTCGCAGTAGCTTAACAAGACGGTTTTAATGCACCTTGGAAAAGTGGTGGAGGTCGCAGTAGCTTAACAAGACGGTTTTCATGCCTCTAACAAGAGCCATGCAGTACAGCATATTAAAAACATTTTTCCCATAATCTTTGCCTATGCCTTCCAAGCAAAAGCTGCCAAAAATTAGGACGGAGGAACTTGCAATGCTGGCAACACGGACCACGGTCACGCTGGTGGTATAGTGGTGGTGGAGGCTGAGGATAAGGAGAAGAGCAAAATACAGCCGAAATGAGGAAGCGTATACCCATGTGTGGGTGTGAAGCGGTGCATGGGAATACACCTCCCGAAATAACACAGTGGACTTGACTTTATGTTACTCTGCTGTCCAATCCAGCCTTTGTTCATTTTGATAAGGGTCAGCTTGTTAGCATTATTAGTTGACAGGCGAGTGCGCTTATCAGTTATAATTCCCCCAGCGGCACTAAAAACACGCTCCGATAACATTCTAGCGGCAGGACCTCCAAGGCATACAGAGCGATTTCATTCCAAGTGTTCAGCTTGGATACCCAATAATTAAAAGGCACAGAGGAATCACGGAGGACGCTGGTACGGTCGGCAAGGTACTCCCTCACCATCTTTTGAAGCTTTCCACTCCTTGTGAGAGTACCCCTTTGCCTCAGGGCCTGTAAGCTGGGCGGGTCTCAGAAAACTGTCCCAGAATTTTGACAGTGTTCCCCTGCCTCTGCTGGATTGGAGTTGGGTCTCTCTCGCCTGTACGCCTTGGTTGGTCAACGAACTGTGACCTCTGCCGCTAACGTGTTCAGATGGAAATTTTTTTAACAGTTCTGCAGCAAAGGCCTTCTGGTACTGCCACATTTTTGTAGACCTCTCCACCTCAGGAATAAGAGAGTGAAAGTTCTCCTTCTAGCGGGGGTCTAAAAGAGTCACCAACCAGTAATGACTGTCACCCAACATTTTGACAACGCGAGGGTCACGGTTAAGGCAGCGTAACAAAGTCAGCCATGCGTGCCAGACTGGTAACGGGCAAGACTTCTGTGACCTCACCAAGATGATGACTGACCATGCTCTCCTCCTCCTCCTCCTCCTTCCCCCTGTCCTCAGGCCACCCACGCTGAACCGACTGTATGACAGTTGTACAGGTACTACGGTCTACAGCGCATGATACCAGCTCCTGTTCTTCCTCCTGCTCCTCCTCCTCCTCTCCCCCCTCATTGTCCCCCAATGCACATTGGGATGAGATGAGGCTGGGCTGTGTGTAATCGCTCATTATGGCTTCTTGATCCATCTCATCTTACTCTGGCTGCAATGCCTCCTCTTTAATTCTCTGCAGAGAGCGTTGCAAAAAGCAGGCAAGTGGGATGCTGATGCTAATGATAGCATGATCACCACTCACCATCTTGGTGGACTCCTCAAAGTTTGTCAGGATGGTACATATGTCAGACATCCACGTCCACTCCTGAGGTCTTATGTGTGGAGTCTGACCTGAATATCGACGGCCTTGTTGCAGCTGGTACTCCACAACTGCTCTCTTCTGCTCACAAATCCTTTGCAACATGTGGAGAGTAGAGTTCCAACGTGTGGGGACATCACACAGCAGTCGGTGTGCCAGAAGCAACAAACGCTGCTGCAACACAGCAAGGGCGGCAGAAGCTGTAGCCGACTTCCAAAAATGAGCTGACAGGCGGCGTACTTTGACGAGCAGATCTGGCAACACGGGGTATGATTTAAGAAACCGCTGAACCACGAGGTTAAGCACATGAGCCAGGCATGGTACGTGTGTGATCTCGCCTCGCCTCAGAGCCGCCACCAGGTTACGACCATTGTCACACACGACCATGCCTGGATGTAGGTTCAGCGGTCTCAGCCACAGATCTGCCTGCTCTTTCACAGCTGTCCACAACTTACAAGTAGTGTGAGGTTTATCACCTAAGCTTATGAGTTTCAGCACAGCCTGTTGCCGTTTGGCTGAGGCAGTACTGCAGTGCTTCCAGCTTGTAACTGATGTGGTGATATCTGAGATGGAGGCTGAACATGAGGAGGAGGAGGAGGAGGAGGATGTGCAGGAGCTGTACACTGTGGGGGCAACTCTGACTGACATAGGGCCCGGAATCCTCGGTGTGGGGAGGATGCGTTCCGTCCCAAGGTCCGACTGGGTCTCAGCTTCCCCTATGTTTACCCAGTGTGACGTCAGGGAGATGTACCGTCCCTGGCCACAAGCATTTGTCCACGTGTCCGTTGTCCGGTTGACTCTCCCAGTAACTGCATTGTTGAGGGCACGGCAGATGTTTTGGGACACGTGCTTGTGTAGTGCGGGGATGGCACACCGGGCAAAATAGTGTCGGCTGGGGACCAAGTACCGAGGGATGACCACCGTCATATGGTTGCGAAAGGATTCCGTCTCCACCAGCCTAAAAGGCAGCATTTCCAACGCAAGCAGTCGTGAAATGTGCGAATTTAGGACTGTGGCCTGTGGGACGTTGGCTGCCAATTTACGCTTTCATTCAAAGCTCTGGGATATGGACAATTGAACGCTGCGGTGGGACGTGGACGTGGACGTTGATGCTGTTTCTTGAGAAACTGACATAACAAGTGAAGACTGAGAGGAGGGGGCATCTTTGCATGCAGTATGGACAGGGTATTGCCTTGCACGCACAACAGGGGGTTCTATTACACGCACAACAGCGGAAGAAGCAGTGGTGACACCCGCTGACACTGGTCGTGGATCCTGAGGTACGCCCCACAAGGTCGGGTGCTTTGCTGCCATGTGCCTGATCATGCTGGTGGTGGTCAGGCTGGAAGTTTTGTCACCCCTGCTGATGCTGGCATGGCAGGTGGTACAAATGGCCTTTTTGGGGTTATCAGTAGAGTCTTTAAAAAAATTCCAGACTCTGGAAGACCTACCTGTTGTACTGGCAACGTTCCTCGTGTTGGTGTTACGGGAAACTGTTGCCCTGCCTTCTGTGTGCAGCCACCACACTGCTTCTTCCTGCCTTTTGGGGTACTCTGCCTCCCTCCCCCTGTGTGCTGCTGGCCTCGCTCTGCGTGTCCTCCTGCCACGTTGGGTCAGTCACTAGATCATCCACCACCTCCTCCTCTTCCACTTGCGCACCACGATCCTCCTACTCACTTCGTAGCAATTGTGTCTCGTCATCGTCCACCTCTTGTGACAAATTGTCAGCGTCGACTTCCTCTGGCCGTGGCTGTTCAAATATTTTGGCATCGCTACATGGGACTCCTTTTCCACCACTTCAAGCGGAGCAGGCAAAAGGCACAAATCTGGAAATGGACCAGTGAACAGCTCTTCAGAGTGTCCAAGTGTGGGATCAGTTGCTGTCTGACGACACTCGGCATTGTGGGAGGAAGGAACATCAGGGTGAGGAGGAGTATGCGGTCGACACTCACGGCTACGAAAACCTGACCGTGTGGAAGACAGACTGGAGGTGGTGTTGCCCAGGTAACTGGAAGTATTATCTGCTATCCAATTAATAAATTGTTCACACTGATCAGTTCGCAATACTGGTGTTGTAGTGTGCTTCACTAGTAATTTGGTCAAGAAGTGGGAGCGAGAAGATGTGGCTGTTGGTTATGGCACATTTTCACCTTGGCCACGGCCCCATCCTCTACACGCACCATCTTCAGAACGTCCAGTTCCACGTCCCTTGCCACGCGCCTTGCCCATTGTAAATGAAGTAAAAAAGCTTACACTCGCATGACCGTGTACGGCCAACCCGGGTTCCACCGTTTAACCTGTTCCTCCCATTTTCCAGCACTCACCTTTTCCCACAAATAAAAACACTGCACCTGTAATTTCTTTGGATAAATTTGGCCACAGCGGCCATTTTATTAACAAACAACATTAACACATTAACAGTGTTATAAATAAATAAGAAGGGAGGGTTCTTGGAGTTAAAAATTAGATCTGGCATAAGTTAAACCGAACTGGAACCACCATATTACCCTCAGCCGTCCATCACCAGCTCAAGGGCACCAAAAGCTCCCAGGGTAAAACCCCATCCAGAGCCCAAAAACCAAATGCCAGATCACCCCGCTCAATTAACCAATTGGCTGTAATTTTAACCAAATTATTCCCACCGACACTTCTGTGCCAACTCCAAGAACCCCACCCCCCACCAAACCACTGCGACAAACACCCTACCTCATTTTTCTTTATTTTTTATTCATTTTTTTTTTTTTTAATTTATTTTTTATTTTTTTAACAATTATAATAGACATATGTCCATCTTACTCCTTAACATTTTCCACCATACCACCGCCACTTCCCACTTATACTTGAACAGATGCAACCAGAAAAAAGGGGTGGGTGGGTGGGAACTTTCTCCTGTAACTTCCCTGCCGGACTGACTAATTTCCCGCACTTTTTCTTGATATACTCACCCTCCCACCACCAACTGCCCGCCCCTCAGCTCTAATACCCAATCCTGATCCTTTATCTCAAAAATTCCACCCTCGTGGCCCATCCCGGTCATGTGGGGCTTCCATCCAGCTTCCCTTGCTTCCAGCCCCTTTCTTGACCGTGTACGGCCAACCCGGGTTCCACCGTTTAACCTGTTCCTCCCATTTTCCAGCACTCACCTTTTCCCACAAATAAAAACACTGCACCTGTAATTTCTTTGGATAAATTTGGCCACAGCGGCCATTTTATTAACAAATAACATTAACACATTAACAGTGTTATAAATAAATAAGAAGGGAGGGTTCTTGGAGTTAAAAATTAGATCTGGCATAAATTAAACCGAACTGGAACCACCATATTACCCTCAGCCGTCCATCACCAGCTCAAGGGCACCAAAAGCTCCCAGGGTAAAACCCCGTCCAGAGCCCAAAAACCAAATGCCAGATCACCCCGCTCAATTAACCAATTGGCTGTAATTTTAACCAAATTATTCCCACCGACACTTCTGTGCCAACTCCAAGAACCCCACCCCCCGCCACAAACGAACAGCCCTGACCACCTCAGGCTCGTGAGTGCCCCAAAAAATCGCCAAAGCCCTCTCATTCCCCTCCTGTATAACCAATGCCCTCAAATCGGTACCAATGTAATTCAAATGTACACCATCATTTGCCCAAAAATTTCCAACTCCTGCCTCGAGTTCAAAATGTCGAACGCTTACTCCCCCGTTCCTGGACACAAAGGCTGATATGGCTCTATTTAACCTCACTCTCACCCTATTAATCCCCTTCAAAGATCTAGCCTCCCTTCACCTTTTTTTTTTTTTTTTTTTTTTGGCACAATGTCAGACCAGACCGTCAACACCACAGGAAAGGATGTCCATAACCTTAAAAATTAAATCGAATGTCCCTCATCAGTTCCCTGACCGGGCGAGCCCCTAAGTCATTCCCCCCCATATGCACCACCAAAATATCCAGCGTCCGAACCAAACGGGCTGCCTTATGAAATTCAGGCAGCACCCTTCTCCATACCATGCCTCTGGAGACGAGCCACCGAACCACAACTTGCTCTCTCCTAAAACCCAACTGCCTACCGTCTGGCCTCCCGTCTGCTCGCAACACCCCCAGTGGACGAAGGAATGTCCCAGTATCCACGCTAACAATGGGACACCATCTGCAACAAACAACCACAATGTATTCAATACTTAACAAGATGAAAAACAAACCTCAGCCCCCTGTACCTAATGCCGCACAAAGGACAAATAACGATCAGAACTCCACCTCCCTATCCGCTTTGTCACATCCTTGCCTAAGCCCAAGCCATTGGCTTCTGACGCCGCGCCAATTCTAAAAGAATGTGACCCGTACACCTCCGGGCGAAAGCCCCAACTCCCAAACTCCTTTTTTAAATACTGCTATTTAAGAAAAGTCCCCATTTTCATGACATAATAAGGAACCCACTCGCCCAGGCCAAAATTGCCAGTCTACTTGGTGCCACCGATTCAGACAATCTCAGCGCACCAAAAAACGCTAACGAAAAGGTTAACCTAAACAATGTAGCTTCACAACTGAACAACAAGTTTCGTCTAACACTAAACCCAAACGTTCCAAGATTTTAAAAGTCACCGGTCTTCTTTTATCCAGCACCTTATCTCCTCTCCTAAAGCCCCTAAGTGCTTGCTACACTAAAAAGGACTTTGTAACATCTCTTATCCCCACTTTTGAAACAGACCATCCAATCTCCGCTGCCCTACCTACAAGAAAGAACACTGCCGTCTCCCCATCACCGACATTCTCCACCAAACCCCACTGCATTATCCAACATTTCCATACTCGCCACAATGCCTCGTATGAGGACCAGGTCTGCCTCGTAATGGACTCTCGTATTAAACGTCCCCACTCCTCCATAACCAGCTGCCACAAATGTGAAGGGCATTCCTGTCCCACGTCCTCCGCCTCTGGTGCTAGCGCCCAAAAAAAAAACGATCCCACTGAAAACGAGACAAGGCATCTGCGAAGGAATTTTTACACCAGCACCTCCTGCAGTATCTGTAAAAAATCTCACAATCACGACTGCTCAAAAACTCGTGCTGAATTAACGACCTGCCATTATAATTTTCCAAAAAACATTTTCCAAACCTTCAAATCCTCCTTGTGATCCTTATTTAAACGAATGAAATGATGGAGGGCGCGCACTCCTGCTGTCGCCCTTACCAACCAGCGACAAAATATCCTGCCCATTGGCATAATGCTGCATGCGAAATTCAAATGACCTAACAGGGATTGGAGCTCCTTCAGCGTCACCTTACGCAACCTCCTGACTCTATAGACCTCCTGCTTGAGCAAACTCAATTTATCATCAGGTAACCGACACTCCATCCTCTCCGTATCAATTAGGATGCCCAAAAAGTTAACAAGGTGCAAGGTCCCTCTGTTTTTTTTTGTTTTTTTTAAATTTCCTGCCAAAGGTATGCCAAAAAATGCTCCGCTACCCACACCATAGTTCCTAACAAAGTCCTACACAACAACGATTGTTGAGGGCCTATAAACAAAATGTCATCCAAATAATGAATGACCGACTGAACTGATGCCAGGTCCCTCACCACCCATTCCAAAAAGGTACTAAACGTTTAAAACTGGGAACACGTAATTGCGTAGCCCATATGCAAACACCTGTCCACGTAGTATTCCCCTTTCCAAAAAACAACCTAACAATGGGAAGCTATCCGGATGTACTGACAGCAATCCAAATGCCAATTCCATATCAGTTTTAGCTAGCAACGATCCTGGCCCATATCTCCACACCCATCCCACCGCCGCATCGAATGCTGAATAATCCACCGAACATAATTCCTGAGCAATGCCATCATTCACCGAAAAAAACCCTTAGGGTATGACAAATGCTGAATCAAATGAAACTTGTTAGCCTCTTTTTGGGCACGACCCCCAACGGCGAAACAATCACCCTGCTGCTAGGTAAATCCTGAAACGGACCAGCCATCCTGCCCAATTCCACCTCCTTTGCCAGTTTCAAGCTAACCACTTCCGGATGAAGGGAAGCCGACATCACTTTTTTAAGAGAAAAGGGGACCTCATGATCAGGAGGAGGAATTCTAAAACCTTCCAAAAAAGACCATCTGAAATGGCCTTAGCCTTCAACTGATCTGGATACCTACTTCGAAAGGGGGCCATCTCGTGAACCCTCACCGGAGTCACCCCCTTGACCGGTACCCATTGGCATTTTTTCCATTACCCTTCTTAAAGCATTTAGATGCTCCGTGTGAAATACCGTTGCAATGGGAGCACACATGTTTAAATTTGCAGGAGTTCCCATACTTACACTGGCCATCATTAAATTGCCAGCAAGATCCCGCTTCCTTCTTTGTGCACTCTGACTACTTGACTACTTCCCCCGTGTCCTGCCGATTAGTTCCCACTACCGCTGCTCCCGTGAAAGGACTGCCCATACCTCACCGGAGTCACAACTTTCAGCCACAACCCGATGTCCTTTGATCCCATCTAATCTCCGGGCGGACTGCCTTCCTCTGCCGATATTAATAGTCGTATCGTAACCATGTCTGGCCCCCCTATGTGCAATGAGCCTCCCCTATAGCATCCAGGTAGCAAAATAAGCCTGAGGAATTATCCGGAGCTTTTTTCCCAATGACACTAGCCATTATTGCAAAAGCTTGCAACCAATTAACAAACGTCTGAGGAATGAACCTCCACCTACGCTTTTCTTCCTCCATTTTATTATTATTATTATTATTATTATTATATATATATATATACTTTTTATTTATTTATTTATTTATTTATTTTTTGCTGTCGTCCTTTTCTCCCTTGTCCAAATTAAACTTTTCAAGAGAAAGTAGGGAAAAAATTTCTACAAATTCATCCCGCCCAATTTTTTCTTTAACCTCTTTATTTATTTATTTATTTATTTATTATTATTTTTTTTTAAATGTGCCCAGCTGCCCCTCAAAGCACACGTATACCTCCCCTTTCGCCCTATCATCCAGTTTTACGGCATCCGCTTTATCCTTTTCTGTCTGTACAGAAACCGATACCCCCTAAAGTCCCCCTCAGTACACACCGCCGCCCTTGCCGATTCACTCCCCACCTGCGACGCCACACGTCGACCGGGTAACCAAGCCCCCATCGGAGATAACCCTGCCTCACTGGCTCCACCAGTGCCTAAACTAGCCAGAATTTGTGACATGTTTGCCAAATTATCCCTGAGCCCCACGACATCTAACCACGCCTCCCCCTAACATTTACACCACAGGGCCCTGCCAACTGCCTATCCCCTACCCCATCCGCTACAGACCCAGTGGGTGACAAAACAAACATAGACGCATACTCACGGAGCTGCGCAGGTGCTGTGTCCCCGCCAGCCGTACGTCCTGAGTCCTGCCGATTCCTTGGGTCGTCCTGATCCTCTCTGTATTCCGATCCTCCCTCTCGCTGTTGCTCAAGGCCCGCGCCCCTGGCCTCCTCGTCACCAGGGGGGACCTGAGCACGTGCCGATGCCCCCGAAGCTCGTCCGCCGCACGTTTCTGCACCGATCCTTCCTGCCGTCCGTGATCCAGCACGACCTCTGGACCTGGGCCCCCCAGCCCAGTCTGTGCTGATCTGTGGGGGGGGGGCTGCCAGGCAGCTCCATGCTGCTCCCCGCCGCTCTGCTACCGTGACTCCGGTGACTGGTGCCAGGCAACAGGTCTCCAAACTGCCGCTGCCTGCCCGAAAAACGCCATACTGTCCTCCACTGTCGATTTGACTGGCAGGCACCCCGACTGGTACATCGCCAGGTGTGCCTGCCGCGCTGCTGCTCCTCCTGGCCCTTCTTTTTTTTTTTTTTTTTTTTTTTTATAACGGCCGTCCGCCGCCGTGAACCGCTGCTGGCTCTGTTTACGGGGGCCAGCGTCATCGCTGCCCCACAACTTCCTGTCCGGCCCGGTCACGTGTACAGGAAGTGACGTGGGCCGAACTTCCGGCGAAGCCACGCCCCCGGACTGGTGACGCGGCTCTAGTGCGGGCCTTGCTTCCGGCGCGGCCCGGGCTCTATTACTGCGGCGCGCCGCCGGAGCAGGCCGCACTTCCGGTGGGGCCTTCGGTCCAGACCCTGCTAGCGATCCGCTGACGGAAGCGCCCACAGGCCGGCTGGGCGGATTCCTGCAGCGGCGGGCGCAGCGGCGGGGGGGTTCCGCCGCCGGGCTCACCTGGCTCAGGGTCCCATGAGGGGCTCCGCAGCCTGCGTCTGCAGCACGTGGGAGTCTCTGGCAAAAGCCTCTCGGGGGGCCGCGTTCTCCTTGCCCTTCTTCCTGACCCCGCCGCCGATTCCTCGGATGAGCCATGCAGCAACCCTTAAAGCTTTGCCTCCAGCCACCCTCCACGCCTGGATCAAGCCGCATCCCACAGTCTGCTAAACAGAGATTCACGGTCTCCATTACGCCTGGTCAGTGTCCAGAACAATGGGTGAGCAGATATTAAATTGTTTTTTTTTGTGAACTTTCTCCTGTAACTTCCCTGCCGGACTGACTAATTTCCCGCACTTTTTCTTGATATACTCACCCTCCCACCACCAACTGCCCGCCCCTCAGCTCTAATACCCAATCCTGATCCTTTATCTCAAAAATTCCACCCTCGTGGCCCATCCCGGTCATGTGGGGCTTCCATCCAGCTTCCCTTGCTTCCAGCCCCTTTCTCTATCAATGGAAAAAGGGTAATAAAAAGGAGATTAGAATCGTGGAAGAAGAACACCACAGTTCTATTTCTCTGGCCTACACCAGACTCATTTAAACAGATATATTTGTGTCTGAACAGTCAGGGAGACACTATTACAGTTTTTTTTTTACGGAAAAAAAAGCCAAATGCAGGAGAATACAGAGATTTGACCCGTGGAACTGCAAAACCACAGTTCTATTTCTCTGGCCTACACCAGACCCTTTTAAACAGATATATTGGTGTCTGACCAGTCAAGGAGACACTATTACAGTTTTTTTTACAGCAAAAAATGCCAAAAGCAGGATAATACAGAGATTTGAACCGTGGAACTGCAAAACCACAGTACTATTTCTCTGGCCTACACCAGACTCTTTTAAACAGATATATTGGTGTCTGACCAGTCAGAGAGACACTACTACAGTTTTTTTTACGGCAAAAAATGCCAAAACAGGACAATACAGAGATTTGACCCGTGGAACTGCAAAACCACAGCTCTATTTATTTGGCCTACACCAGACTCTTTTAAACAGATATATTGGTGACCGACCAGTCAGGGAGTCACTATTACAGTTTTTTTTTACGGCAAAAAATGCCAAAAGCAGGATAATACAGAGATTTGACCCGTGGAACTGCAAAACCACAGTTCGATTCCTCTCGCTTACACCAGACTCTTTTAAACAGATATATTGGTATCTGACCAGTCAGGGAGACACTATTACAGTTTTTTTTACGGCAAAAAATGCCAAAACAGGACAATACAGAGATTTGACCCGAGGTACTGCAAAACCACAGCTCTATTTATTTGGCCTACACCAGACTCTTTTAAACAGATATATTGGGGTCCGACCAGTCAGGGAGTCACTATTACAGTTTTTTTTTACGGCAAGAAATGACAAAAGCAGGATAATACAGAGATTTGACCCGTGGAACTGCAAAACCACAGTTCGATTCCTCTGGCTTACACCAGACTCTTTTAAACAGATATATTGGTGTCTGACCAGTCAGGGAGACACTATTACAGTTTTTTTTAAGGCAAAAATTGCCAAAAGCAGGATAATACAGAGATTCTATTTATCTGGCCTACACCAGACACTTTTAAACAGATATATTGGTGTCTGAACAGTGAGGGAGATACTATTACTGTTTTTTTTACGGCAAAAAATGCCAAAACAGGACAATACAGAGATTTGACCCGTGGAACTGCAAAACCACAGCTCTATTTATCTGGTCTACACCAGACTCTTTTAAACAGATATATTGGTGTCTGACCAGTCAGGGAGACACTATTACAGTTTTTTTTATGGCAAAAAATGCCAAAAGCAGGATAATACAGAGATTTGACCTGTGGAACTGCAAAACCACAGTTCTATTTATCTGGCCTACACCAGACTCCTTTAAACAGATATATTGGTGTCTGAACAGTGAGGGAGACACTATTACTGTTTTTTTTAAGACAAAAAATGCCAAAAGTAGGATAATACAGAGATTTGACCCGTGGAACTGCAAAACCCCAGTTCTATTTCTCTGGCCTACACCAGACTCTTTTAAACAGATATATTGGTGTCTGAACAGTCAGTGAGACACTATTACAGTTTTTTTTTATGGCAAAAAATGCCAAAACAGGACAATACAGAGATTTGACCCGTGGAACTGCAAAACCACAGCTCTATTTATCTGGTCTACACCAGACTCTTTTAAACAGATATATTGGTGTCTGACCAGTCAGGGAGACACTACTACAGTTTTTTTTTATGGCAAAAAATGCCAAAAGCAGGATAATACAGAGATTTGACCCGTGGAACTGCAAAACCACAGTTCTATTTTTCTGGCCTACACCAGACTCTTTTAAACAGATATATCTGTGTCTGAACAGTCAGTGAGACACTATTACAGTTTTTTTTTATGGCAAAAAATGCCAAAACAGGACAATATAGAGATTTGACCTGTGGAACTGCAAAACCACAGCTCTATTTATCTAGTCTACACCAGACTCTTTTAAACACATATATTGGTGTCCGACCAGTCAGGGAGACACTATTACAGTTTATTTTTTATGGCAAAAAATGCCAAAAGCAGGATAACACAGAGATTTGACCCATGGAATTGCAAAACCACAGTTCTATTTCTCTGGCCTACACCAGACTCTTTTAAACAGATATATTGGTGTCTGACCAGTCAGGGAGACACTATTACAGTTTTTTTTACGGCAAAAAATGCCAAAAGCAGGATAATACAGAGATTTGACCCGTGGAACTGCAAAACCACAGTCCTATTTCTCTGGCCTACACCAGACTCTCTTAAACAGATATATTCGTGTCTGACTAGTCAGGGAGACACTATTACAGTATTTTTTTGCGGCAAAAAATGCCAAAAGCAGGAGAATGCAGAGATTTGACCTGTGGAAATGCAAAACCACAGTTCTATTTTTCTCAGGCCTACACCACACTCTTTTAAACAGATATATTGGTGTCTGAACAGTCACAGACACACTCAATTTATTTTTTGGGGGGAAAAAAATACCAAAAGGTTAATAAAACGCGAATTTTTACAGTCTGACTGAGGGAAAAAAGATACAGGCTTTAGATGAAAAAAAAAGGAATTTTCCTGGCCCCTGAGACAGGGGAAGAAGTCTAGCAATTTAACCAACAGGAGCACACAGGACTGTAATGCAGCGTTTCCTGGTATAACCACTGCGTCTCCTGTACAGCCTGCCTGCCTGATATCTGTGATGGATATTAGTCCTGAGAAGGACTGTTTGTTTGATTTGGCAGGCTTTAGAGACCCTACACTACCTATTTCGCACTATATATCTCTCCCTAACTCAGCAGCACTCTCCCTACACTGTCTGATTCGGAGCGACTGTGTCCAAGATGGCGGCGCCCGGTTTTAAATACTCGAGGTGACGCTGTGTGGCCAGCCAATCACTGTAATGCCCACAAACAACATGGCTGCGGCATTCCAGTGACTGGCTGGCAATAGCTACATGTTCATTGGCTCTGTAAAGAGCGCCAAACGTGCAGGGCGGAGACCCGAGCTCCCGCCCGAGTAACCCGAAAATGCTCTGTGGTCGCCGAACATCCCGAGTAGTGAGATGCTCGGGCGAGTACGGAGCAGTGTCGAGCATGCTCGCTCAACACTATACATAAAGTAAAACATTGATATATAGTGGCAGATACCAGTGCTGCAGAAAATATGAGAGATTAGAGCACAGTTATAGATTAGTGATGAGCGAGCACTAAAATGCTCGGGTACTCATTGCTCGGGTCGAGCAAATTGGAATACTGGGGTGCTCGACCCGAGCAAAGAGCCCAATGTAAGTCTATGGGAACTCAAGCATTTTTCAGGCGGCTCCCCCCGGCGGTCTGCAGAGGGCCTAAAAATTGCCCAAATCGATGGGAACAGTGCTAAAATAACATGTAAGCAGCATGGGGAAGACCCCTGGAAGCATTTCTGACGCCCAGGGCACTGCTGTCAACAACGTTGTCAGAGTTATTACGCCACTTTTACATACTCACAATAAAAATATAAAAACAAAACCAAAATGGATTTTCCTGGGAAATATGTTAAGGAACATCCTTTCCAGGGTAATGACTTGTATATAAAGCAAAATAAATAACCAAAAACAAAAATACTCCTCCACACCTTGGGCTAGATTCACACTTAGCGTTTTTGATGTGTTTTTGCACTTTTGCATTGCTATCAACCGTGACAAATGCATTAACCAGGAAATATAATTTTAACATTTTGCAACCTTATCTGGCCATGTGGTGTGTGACTCATCATCAGACACATCCTGTTTCATTTATGAAGGAGGGACTCTGAAAGTCACAAAGCCTATTTTTATAGGGCCATCAGGCAGCCTTTACTATTCTTAAAGGACTAGCAGTCGGCCCTCACTATTCTTAGAGAGACATCAGCCGGCTATGTTTTATTGCTCCCATTACTAATGATTGGGTCTCCTATACTGTTATTGTGTATGCAGTGAGTGGCAGGGCTTCCCAAAATTTGGATGCACCCCAAACCCACTTTGAAAATTTGGATGCACTCCAATACCCCATTGAAGAGACATGGAGGAGGGCCTCATAAAAAATGTTCCCATTAGAAAGGAGCGGGTCTCTTATACTTGTAATGCCCATGCACTAAGTGTATGGGCTGACAAACATTTACCCCTGGGGGGTATACATGAACATACTGTATAAAAAATTTTTTTTACGGGCATCATAAACACCTTTTAAAAAAATATGTGGGTGTTGCATTAAGGAGCATTGTCACCCTGGTGATATGGTTGTGGAGGATGAGGATGAGGAGAAGGAGGACAAGAGCAAATAGCCAAAATCAGGAAGCATATACCCATGTGTGGGTGTGAAAAGATGCATGGGAATACACTTGCCAAAAAAAGACACTGGATTTGAGTTTATGTTATGCTGCTATCATTCGGTGGTGTTGAGAAGTCCGGCCCAATCCAGCCCTTGTTCATTTTTATAAGAGTCAGCCTGTCAGCATTTTCAGTTTACAGGTGGATGCGCTTATCAGTTATAATTCCACCAGCGGCACTAAAAACCCTCTCTGATAAAATGCTAGCGGCAGGGCAGCCCAGGACATCCAAGGCGTAGAGAGCCAGTTCATTCCACGTATCCAGCTTGGATACCCAATAATTATAAGGCACAGAGGAATCACGGAGGACGTTGGTACGGTCGGCATTGTCCTCTCTCAGCATCTTCACAAACTTTGCACTCCTTGTGAGAGTACCTCAGGGCCTATGTGATGGAAGGGGCTGAGAAAATTCTCCCAGAACTTTAACAGTGTTCCCCTGCCTCTGCTGGATTGAAGGTATGTCTCTCTCGTCTGTACTCCTTGGTTGTCCTACGAACTGTGACCTCTGCCGCCAGCATTTTCAGATGGGAATTTTTTTAATAGTTCCGCAACAAGGGCTTTCTGGTACTAACCCATTTTTGTAGACCTGTAGTTTTCCTTGTAGAATGGGTCTATAAGTGTGACCAACCAATAATGACTGTCACCCAAAATTTTGAGAATGCGAGGGTCATGGGAAAGGCAGCGTAACATAAACTCAGCCATGTATGCCAGACTGCTAACAGGCAAGACTTCCGTGTCCTCACCAAGAGGATGACTGACCATGACCTCCTCCTCTCTGTCCTCAGGCCATCCACGCTGAACAGACGGTATGACAGTTGTGCAGGTAGTACCGCCTATAGTGCATGAAACTAGATCCTGTTCTTCCTCATCCTCCTCCTCTTCCTCATTGTCACCCAATCCACGTTGAGATGAGATCAGGCTGGGCTGTGTGTAATCACCCTGTATGGTTCCTTGCTCCATCATCGTGCTCCGCCTGCAATGCATCCTCTTTGATTGTGAGCAGAGAGCATTTCACATGACAGAGAAGTGGGATGGTGACGCTAATTATGGCATCATCTCCGCGCACCATCTTGGTGGAGTCCTCAAAGTTTTGGAGGATGGTACATATGTCTGACATCCATGTCCACTCCTGAGGTCTTATGTGTGGAGTCTTAACTGAATACTGATGGCCTTGTTGATGCTCAGCAGCTGCACTCTTCTGCTCACAAATCCTTCCCAACATCTGCAGTGTAGAGTTCCAATGTGTTTGGACATCATACACCAGTTTGTGAGCCAGAAGCTGCAAACGCTGCTGAAATAGGGCAAGGGCGGAGGAAGCTGTAGGTGACTTTCTAAAATGGGCACACAGACGGGGTACTTTAACAAGCAAATCCGGCAGATCCGGGTAGGATTTGAGAAACTGCTGAACCACGAGGTTAAGTACATGGGCCAGGCATGGTACGTGTGTGAGCTTGCATCGCCTCAACGCCGCCACTAGTTTCCGGCCATTGTCATACACGACCATGCCTGGCTGTTGGTTCAGCGGTGTGAGCCATAGATCTGCCTGCTCTTTCAGAGCTGTCCACAACTCTTCAGCATTGTGCGGTTTTGTCGCCTAGCATATTAGCTTCAGCACATCCTGTTGCCGCTTGGCCGAGGCTGTGCTGCAGTGCTTCCAGTTTGTGACTGATGTGGTCCTTTCGGAGATGGAGGCTGAAGAGGAGGAGGAAGCTGAGGAGGATGACGTGCAGGAGCTGTAAACTATGGGGGCAACCCTGATTGACCTAGGGCCTGCAATTCTTGGCAACGTGAGGACGTGTTTCGGCCCAAGGACCGACTGGGTCCTGGCTTCTACTATGTTAACCCAGTGTGCTGTCAGTGAGAAGGACCGTCCCTGCTCACAGGCACTTGTCCACGTGTCCGTGGTTAGGTGGACTTTCCCGGTAGCTACATTGTTGAGGGTACGGCTAATGTTTTGGGACACGTGCTTGTGTAATGTGGAGACGGCACACCGGGAGAAATAGTGGTGGCTGGGAACCAAGTACCGAGGGACGGCCGCCGCCATCAGGTTGTGGAATGCTTCCCTCTCCACGAGCCTAGAAGGCAACATTTCGATCACAAGCAGTCGTGAAATGTGGGAATTTAGTAGTAGGGCATTGGCTACGTATTCACGCTTGCGTTCCAAGGGCTGGGGTATGAACAACTGAACGCTGGGCTGGGACAAGGATGTGGATTTGCTTCCTGATGCTGCTACTTGAGAGTGTGCAATGACAGGTGCAGGGCAGGAGGCATCTTTGCATGCACCATGGACAGGGG
This sequence comes from Phyllobates terribilis, assembly GCF_046119375.1. Classification (NCBI taxonomy): domain Eukaryota; kingdom Metazoa; phylum Chordata; class Amphibia; order Anura; family Dendrobatidae; genus Phyllobates; species Phyllobates terribilis. Next base: position 53,199,606 of record NW_027362773.1, read on the forward strand.
ATTGGCTTGCTTGCACAACAGCGTAAGAAGCAGTGGTGCCATTCGCAGACACTGTTCCTGGACCCTGGGGTTCGGCCCACAAAGTCGGGTGCTTTGCTGCCATGTGCCTAATCATGCTGGTGATGGTCAGGCTGGTCGTTTTTCCACCTCTGCTGATGCTGGCCTGGCAGGTGGTGCAAATGGCCTTTTTGGTGTTATTGGCAGAGTCTTTATAAAACAACCAGACTCGGGAAGACCTAACAGTTGTACTGGCAACTTCCTTCGTGTTGTTGTTACGGGGAACGGTTGCCTACCTTCTGTCTGCGGCCACCACACTGCTTCTTCCTGACTGTTGGGGTGCTCTGCCTCCCTTCCCCTGTGTGCTGCTGTCCTCACTCTGCATGTCCTCCTGCCAGGTTGGGTCAGTTACTATATCATCAACCACCTCGTCTTCCACTCCTGCACCCTGGTTCTCCTCTTGACTTTCTGGCAATTGTGTCTCATCATCGTCCACCTCTTGTTACACTTTCCCACAGTTGCCTTCGTGTGACCGTGGCTGCTCAAATATTTGGGCATCGCTACATGCGATCTCCTCTTGCCCCACTTCAAGTGGACTGGGCGAGAGGCCCGAATCTATAAATGGAAAAGTGAACAGCTCTTCGGAGTGTCCAAGTGTGGGATCAGTTGTCTCTGGGAGTTTCGGCATAGTGGAAGGAAGGAGGATCAGGGTGAGGAATATGCATTCCAGGCTCACGGCTACTGAGACTTGACTGTGTGGAAGACAGGGTGGTGGTGTTGGTGGTGGCAAAGTGACTGGAAGCATTATCCGCTATCCAACCAACAACCTTTTGACACTGCTCTGGGTTAAATAGTGGTGTGCGGTCCCCTAGGAATTGGGATAGGAAGGTTGGGCAAGAAGATGTGGGTGTTTGTTGTGGCACAATTTCTGCTTGCCCACGGCCTTGGCCTCTGCATGCACCATCACCATCACGTCCAGTTCCACGTCTCTTGCCACTCGCCTTGCCCATTTCAAATGGATGACAATATCTTCCACGCTCACTACAAATGGATGAATTTGGAGCAAAGTTATATGTAATCCGTGCTACGGAGAAACCACAGTTTTAAATACCTGGCCTGTAGGTAACTATTTTGAACAGCAAGCCAGTGTCAAAAACTTTGCTGACACACTGAAAAAAAATTTAATGAAGGCCAGAAATGGCAGTATTTTCTGAAAACGTATTTGTGATCCGTGTGACGGAGAAAACACAGTTTTAAATACCTGGCCTGTAGGTAACTATTTTGAACAGCAAACTGGTGTCAATTGCTTCACTGACACACTGAAACTAATTTTTAATAGATGCCATAAAAGGCAATTATTTTCAGCACCATTAGACTGTGTGCAGAATTATTAGGCAAGTTGTATTTTAGAGGATTATTTTTATTATTGATCAACAACTATGTTCTGAATCAACCCAAAAGACTCATAAATATCCAAGCTTAATATTTTTGGAAGTTGGAGTGTTTTTTTTTTTAGATTTGACTATCTTAGGAGGATATCTGTTTGTGCAGGTAACTATTACTTTGCAGAATTATTAGGCAACTTAATAAAAACCAAATATAATCCCATCTCACTTGTTTATTTTCACCAGGTAAACCAATATCAGTGCACAAAATTTAGAAATAATCATTTGTGACATGCAAAAACAAAAAACAAAAAAATTAGTGATCAATATAGCCACCTTTCTTTATGATGACACCCAACAGCCTTCCATCCATAGATTCTGTCAGTTGCTTGATCTGTTTTCGATCAACATTGCGTGCAGCAGCCACCACAGCCTCCCAGACACTGTTCCGAGAGGTGTACTGTTTTCCCTCCCTGTAGATCTCACATTTTATGATGGACCACAGGTTCTCTATGGGGTTCAGATCAGGTGAACAAGGGGGCCATGTCATTATTTTTTCTTCTGTTAGACCTTTACTGGCCAGCCACGCTGTGGAGTAGTTGGATGCATATGATTGAGCTTTTTCCTGCATGAAAATCATGTTTTTCTTGAACGATACCGACTTCTTCCTGTACCACTGCTTGAAGAAATTGTCTTCCAGAAACTGGCAGTAGGTCTGAGAGTTGAGCTTCACTCCATCCTCAACCCGAAAAGGTCCCACAAGTTCATCTTTGATGATACCAGCTCATACCAGTACCCCACCTCCACCTTGCTGGCGTCTGAGTCGGAGTGGAGCTCTCTGCCCTTTACTAATCCAGCCTCTGGCCCATCCATCTGCCCATCAAGAGTCACTCTCATTTCATCAGTCCATAAAACCTTTGAAAAATCAGTCTTAAGACATTTCTTGTCCCATTCTTGACGTTTTATGTTATGTTTTTTGTTCAAAGGTGGTTGTTTTTCAGCCTTCCTTACCTTGGCCATGTCCCTGAGTATCGCACACCTTGTGCTTTTTGATACTCCAGCAATGTTGCAGCTCTGAAATATGGCAAAACTGGTGGCGAATGGCATCTTGGCAGCTTCACGCTTGATTTTCCTCAATTCATGGGCAGTTATTTTGCGCCTTTTTTGGCCAACACGCTTCTTGCGACCCTGTTGGCTATTTGCCATGAAACGCTTGATTGTTCGGTGATCAAGCTTCAAAAGTTTGGAAATTTCAAGACTGGTGTATCCCTCTGCAAGACATCTCACAATTTTGGACTTTTCAGAGCCCGTCAAATCTCTCTTCTGACCCATTTTGCCAAAGGAAAGGAAGTTGCCTAATAATTAAGCACACCTTATATAGGGTGTTGATGTCATTAGACAACACTTAATTGGTAGTTGGCTCTCAAGCCTATGCAGCTTGGAGTAGGACAACATGTATAAAAAGTATCATGTGATCAAAATACTCATTTGCCTAATAATTCTGCATGCGGTGTATATGTGACCCGTGTGATGGACAAACCACAGTTTAAATTGCTGGATTTTTTAGCTCTGTAATATGGAAAGGACCTGGCTGTATTCTGCAGTGCCAACAAGCAAATGACGCAGAACAACAGTGTTCTCTGGATTGCTTTTTAAGCAAATAATGAGAATTAAGACACACTATATGAAGGCACCCACAGTGTATGATCACCCTAACAGCAGCTACCATACTGTATATAGGCCCCCAGATTGTATAATGGCCCCCACAGTTGCCTTCAAACAGTATAATGGCCCCCACTTCTATAAACCACTGCTATAAACTATAGGTCCTTCAAGCTTTAAAAACATAGGACCTTCATGTTATTGTATCACATGACAGGAAGCAATCACATGATCGGAATGTCCTTTTGCTATAAGCCACTGTTATACTTTAATGTGCAGATGCTATTGGTTGATAATAAGTCACATGTGACCTGCAGGACCTTGACATACTTACCCCTTGGATGTGATGACCTGGAAACAAATTCTAATTGGCCGATATATGGCACCAATTAATCCTGTTAGATGAACATTGATGGATTCTGTCTAAGGTGCCCTCCGATTGGAGAGGTAAGTCAGTCCCAGTGTAACATGATTCTATAGGTTGGGGTAATGATTGACACATTTTGGGTCCTATCAAACAGTTTAATGTTTTCATTAAAAGTATGGTGGGATTGGCCATTGTGTCAATACTGCTTATTGGTTAACCTTTATGACAGCACAACCTACTTTATATAAGCTGGAGCAGCTCCGCCCATTGCAATTGCTGCCTCAATGCTCCTGAATATGCCAGTTATGGCAAAACATGTTGGGGAGGCAACTGGTTATGTCTTTTAAGAAAGAAATAGATGTGTTTGGTCCAATAACTAAGCGATAAGTTGTGGTCCACGATCACATCAAGCAGAGTGATACTTGAACAATAAGCTGTATAGCTAAAATTAACAAGTGTAGTATAAACGTATAAACAGCTACGTTATATGGGACTGGATTATACATGGATATACATACAGCTCTGGCAAAAATGAAGAGACCACTGCACAGTTTTCTAAAAATCACCATCTCTACATGTCTGACAGCCATTCCATTCCAGTGTCAGTTGAACTGCAACCAAAGTACACCTCATTCTACTTTATGTGCTTCTGATTAGGTGATCACCTGAACCAAATCTTATGTAATGAGGGAAAGTATAAAAAACACTAATGTGGTATACACAATCCTCTTGCAATAGGACAAGCTGGAGAGCAAAACAAGTGCTAGGAATAGCCCAAAAGTAATTTGAATGAAAAAATAACCTTTAACCATGCCAAAGGAGTTGAAATGAAAAATCTTGAGTGAGGAAAAGAAGGGCTCAATTCAATTCTGGCTTTACTAGCAGAGAGATACAGTGAGCATCATGCTGCCTCCATCTTTAAAATTTTGAAGACGGCAGTCCATTACAACAAGGTCAAGCAGCAGACATTGGGGACAGCAAAGCTACAGACCGGCAGAGGTTGAAAGCGACCGGGATGACTGTCATCTTATTCGAATGTCACTCAGCAACCGCAGGATGACATCAAGTGACCTACAAAAGGAATGGCAAATGGCAGCTGGGGTGAAGTGCACGGCAAGATGAGTTTGTAACATGTTCCTAGAGGCAGACCTCAAGTCATGTTAAGCTAGAAAAAAGCCTTTCATCAATGAGAATCAAAGGAGAGCCAGGCTGAAGTTTGCCAAAGACCATAAGGATTGGACCATAGAGGTCTGGAGTAAGGTAATCTTCTCTGATGAGTCTAATTTTCAGATTTGCCCAACACCTGGTTGTCTAATAGTTAGACGGAGACCTGGACCTAGAGAGGATCGGTGATGATCTGGGGATGCATCAGCAAGGCTTGAATTGGGCTGGTTAATGTTTGCGAAGGACGTATGAATCAAGCCGCATACAAGGTTATCCTTGAAAAACACTTGCTTCCTTCTGCTCAAGCAATGTTTCCAAACTCTGAGGACTGTTTTGTCCAGCAGGACAATGCCCCATGCCGCACAGCTAGGTCAATCAATGTGTGGATGAAGGAGCACCACATCAAGATCCGGGTGTGACCAGCCCAATCTCCTGACCTGAACCCCATTAAAAATCTCTGGAATGTAATCAAGAGGAAGATGGATAGTCACAAGCTGTCAAACAAAGAACTGCTTAAATTTTTGTGCCAGGAGTGGCATAAGGTCACCCAAAAGCAGTGTAAAAGACTGGTGGAAAGCATGCCAAGAATCATGAAAGCTGTGATTAAAAATCATAGTTATTCCACCAAATATTGATTTCTGAACTCTTCCTGAGTTAAATCATGAGTATTGTTGTTTTTAAATGAATAAGAACGTGTTTTCTTTGCATTATTTGAGGTCTGAAAGCACTGTTTCCTTTTTATTATTTTGACGATTTCTCATTTGCTGCAAATAAATACAAAATTTTTAGCTTTGAATTTCGGAGACATGTTGTCAGTAGTTTATAGATTAAAACAACAACGTACATTTTACTCAAAAATATACCTAGAAAGAGAAAAATCTGAGAAAATGAAAATTTTGCAGTGGTCTCTTAATTTTTGCCAGAGATGTATGTGAATGATTATCCTTGACCACACTGTTAGCATTTATAGTTTATTAATAATTGTTTAGTCCCTCATTATATTGGAAACAATGGCAGTGAGACAACATCAAACTAGTGGACGTGTTCATTATCAATGGATATAGGTGATAGGTGATACCTTGGAAAAGATAATATAGTTTCTCCAACTGGTGACAAATCAATAAATTAGAACATTTTACATCAAGACTATATAAAAACCACACATTCATTGTAATTGTAAAATTGCACAATTTTTTATTTATCGTTATTGGAAAATAAACGTTATATATTAACCCCTTAACAACATCTGACGTACTAATACGCGTCTGTGCCCTGGGACTTAAGAGCCAGACCCGTATTAGTACGTCATGGCGATCGCGCGCGCACACAGGCTGTGCGGGCGCGATCGCCGCCGGGTGTCAGCTGATTGTCACAGCTGACACCCGATACTATGTGCAGGGAGCAGTCCTGCACCGCTCCCAGCACATTAACCCCCGCGATGTTGCGATCGAAGTCGATCGAAGTCGATCGCAGCATTGCGGGGGCAAGGGGAGGTGATCGCAGATACTCACCTCCTCTTCCGGCTTCCAGCGCTGTCTGCAAAGGCTTCCCGGGTGTTGCCATGACGACCTGATGTCGTCATGACAACATCCGGGTCACCAGACAGCAGGAAGATTGTTTGGACATGCGCAGTGCATCTCCAAACAATCTTCTCCCTGTCCAGCGCTGACAGCCTGCATGACACAGGGATGGTGCTGCATTCCTGTGCCATGCAGGCGATCAGAGAAAAAAAAGTGAAAGACCCAGAGTGGGACAAAGTAATAAAGTATATAAACTTTCAGAAAGTGAAAAAAAAAACTAAAAAAAATAATCCACCAAAAATAAAAATATAATGTACTCATCAATAAATATTATTATTATAAAAAAAAAAAAAACAATAAAAGTACACATATTTGATATCGCCGCGTCCGGAACAACCTGACCTATAAAACTGTCCCACTAGTTAACCCCTTCAGTGAACACGGTTAAAAAAAAAAAAAAACGAAGCATAAAACAATGCTTTATCACCATACCGCCAAACAAAAAATGGAATAACACGCGATGAAAAAGACAAATATAAATAAAAATGGTACCCCTGAAAACGTCATCTCGTTCCGCAAAAAACAAGCCAACATACAGCTCCATCAGCCGAAAAATGAAAAAGTTATAGCTCTCAGAATAAAGCTATGCTAAAAAATATTTTTTTCTATAAAATTGCTTTCATTATGTAAAAGTGCAAAACATAGAAAAACGATATAAATGTGGTACCGCTGTAAATGTACTGACCCGAAGAATAAAGCTGCCTTATCAATTTTACCACACGCAGAACAGAATAAAAAAAAACAAAAAAAACCAATTCCTGAATTGTTGTTTTTTGTTTATTCTGCCTCCCAAAAATCGGAATAGAAAGCGATCAAAAAATGTCACGTGCCTGAAAATGGCACCAATAACAACGTCAACTCATCCCGCAAAAAACGAGCAGTCACATGACTATCTGCCAAAATCTGGAAAAATTATAGCTCTCAAAATATGGCGATGCAAAAACTAGATTTTACAAAAAAATGCGTGTTTTAGTGTGTGACAGCAGTCAGTCATAAAAACCCCATATGATTCTGGTATTGCTGTAATCACACCGACCCGAAGAATAAAGTCGTCTAATCACTTATACCGCACGAGGAACGGCGTCAAGAATAAACTCTTGGGTTAGGATTGGGCTAGGGTTAGGGCTGGGTTTGGGGTTAGGGTTGTGCTAGGGTTAGGGTTGTGCTAGGGTTAGGGTAGTGCTAGGGTTAGGGTTGTGCTAGGGTTAGGGTTGTGCTAGGGTTAGGGTTGGGGTTGGGGTTAGGGTTGGGGTTAGGGTTGTGATGGGGTTGGGATTTTTTTCAAAAGTAAGAAAAAAAATGACGATATGGCGACTAGTGTTGAGCACAAGTGCTCGCTACTTGAGTTTGCATTGGGTGCTCTGGTATCCATTGAGTATCGTGGGTATTTTAGTGACATGCTCGAGTCTCTGCCCCATATGCTTCACGGCCAAAAAAATCTTTACGGGGATTGCCTGCCTTGCGCAAGCGATCCCCGCATGTTTTTATTTGGGTGTCTAATAACCACGAAACATGCGGAGCAGGGACTCGAGCATGTCACTCGAGCACACGCTGTACATGGTGCATACCTGAGTACCCGATGCAAACTCAAGTAGCGAGCACTTGCGCTCAAGACTAATGACAACTTATTCAATATGATGACCTAATGTAAACAAATTCTGTGTCGTACCTCTTTGTTCAAAATGTTCACTATACACCTTAATAAAATCCTTGAGGGGTATAGTTTCCAAAATGGGGTCACTTGTGGGGGAGCTCCACTGTTTAGGCACATCACGGGCTCTCCAAACGCGACATGGTGTCCGCTAACAAATTGAATGGAAAATCGGCTCAAATTGTTAGCGGACGCCATGTTGCGTTTGGAGAGCTACTGCATGCCCAAACATTGGAGCTCCCCCACAAGTGACCCCATTTTGGAAACTAGAGCCCGCAAGGCACCTATCTCGATGCATAGTGAGCAATTGGAACCCCTAGGTGCTTCACAAATTGATTCGTAAAAATGAAAAAATGAAAAAAAAAACACTTTTTCATTTTTACGAATCAATTTGTGAAGCACCTAGGGGGTTCCAAGTGCTCACTATGCATCTAGATTGGTGCCTTGGGGGGTCTAGTTTCCAAAATGGGGTCATTTGTGGGGGGGCTCCAATGTTTGGGCACACAGGGGCTCTCCAAACGCAACATGGTGTCCGCTAACAATTTGAACCGACAATTTGTTAGCGGATACCATGTTGCATTTGGAGAGTCCCTGTGTGCCCAAACATTGGAGCTCCCCCACAAGTGACCCCATTTTGGAAACTAGACCCCCCAAGGCACCTATCTAGATGCATAGTGAGCACTTGGAACCCCTAGGTGCTTCACAAATTGATTCGTAAAAATGAAAAAGTGAAAAAAAAAAACACTTTTTAATTTTTACGAATCAATTTGTGAAGCACCTGGGGGTTCCAAGTGCTCACTATGCATCTAGATAGGTGCCCTGGGGGGTCTAGTTTCCAAAATGGGGTCACTTGTTGGGGAGCTCCAATGTTTGGGCACACAGGGGCTCTCCAAACACAACATGGTGTCCGCTAATTATTCAAGCAAATTTTACAATCAAAAAGTCAAATGGCGCTCCTTCCCTTCCGAGCCCTGCCGTGCGCCCAAACAGTGTTTTTTCCCCACATATTGGGTATCTGCGTGCCCAGGGGAAATTGCACAACAAATTTTGGGGTCCATTTTTTCTTGTTACCCCTGTGAAAATAAAAAAAATAACATTTTTGTGAAAAAAGTTAAATGTTCATTTTTTTCTTCCACATTCAAAAAATTCCTGTGAAGCACCTGAAGGGTTAATAAAGTTCTTGAATGGGGTTTTGAGCACCTTGAGGGGTGCAGTTTTTAGAATGGTGTCACTTTTGGGTATTTTCTGTCATAAAGACCTCTCAAAGTGACTTCAAATGTGATGTGGTCCCTAAAAAAATGGTTTTGTAAATTTTGTTGGAAAAATGAGAAATCGCTGGTCAACTTTTAACCCTTATAGCTCCCTAACAAAAAAAAATTTTGGTTCCAAAATTGTGCTGATGTAAAGTAGACATGTGGGAAATGTTATTTATTAACTGTTTTGTGTGACATATTTCTCTGATTTAAGGGCATAAAAATTCAAATTTTGAAAATTGCAAAATTTTCTAAATTTTCGCCAAATTTCCATTTTTTTCACAAATAAACACAAGTAATATCGAAGAAATTTTACCACAATCATGAAGTACAATATGTCACAAAAAAACAATCTCAGAATCAGGGGGATCCGTTGAAGCATTCCAGAGTAATTACCTCATAAAGTGACAGTGGTCAGAATTGTAAAAATTGGCCTGGTCATTAACATGCAAACCACCCTCGGGGCTTAAGGGGTTAATAGAGAATCTTGAGATGGGGATCATTTGCCTTATGGCAATTAGTTAATAAGTTATTAATACCCTACGTTGATTCCAAGAACAGTTGAGGTATCACAATAGCCTCCACACTCGTTAATGGTCCCCACAATAGCCCCAAAGCTGTTTAATGGACTTCACATTAGCTCGCACACTGTATAATGGCCCTCAAAGTAGTCCCCACAGTTTATACCAGCCCCCCACAGTAGCTCCCACACTATAAAGGCACACACAGTGTATGATAAGCCTAACAGTAGCTACCATACTGTATATAGGCCCCCAGATTGTATAATGGTCCCCACTAGTGATGAGCGAGCACTAAATTGCTCGGGTACTCATTGCTCGGGTCAAGCAAATTGGAATACTCGGGTGCTCGACCCGAGCAACGAGAACAATGTAAGTCTATGGGAAACTCGAGCATTTTTCAGGCAGCTCCCCCCGGCGGTCTGCAGAGGGCCTAAAAATTGCCCAAATCGATGGGAACAGTGCACAACTGACATGGGAACTGCATGTGGAAGACCCCTGGAAGCATTTCTTACTCCAGGGTCACTGCTATCAACAACGTTGTCAGAGTATTATCCCACTTTTACGGACTCACAATAAAACATACAAAAACAAAACCAAAATGTATTTTCCTGGGAAATATATTAAGGAACATCCTTTCCAGTGTAATGACTTGTATATAAGGCAAAATAAATAACCAAAACCAAAAATACTCCTCCACACCTTGGGCTATGTTCACACGTAGCGTTTTTGATGCGTTTTTGCACTTTTGCATTGCTTTCAACAAAGACAAATGCATTCACTGGGAAATGTCATTTTAACATTTTACAACATTATCTGGCCATGTGGTGTGTGACACATCATCAGACACATGAATACAGTGCTGAAAAGACATGAGAACAGCATGGGGAAGACCTCTGGAAGCATTTCTGACTCCCAGGTCACTGTCTAAAAGTGGGCCCATAATAAGTGATCCTTGGAACATGCGAAGATGCCTCCCGCCATGCACCTGTCGTTGCAGACTTGCAGCAATCACCATCAATCTCCTTGTTCCAGTTGTCCCTACCCCAACACTGTCAGCGTTCAGTTGTCCCTACCCCATTCCTTGGAATGCAAGCGCCTCCGCCTTCCACAAGCATGTGTCGCACAACATTAACCATGCCCTCCCCAGTGCACTTACTGGGAAGGACCGCCTAACCACAAACACATGGACAGGTGAATGTGGCCAGGGATGGTACGGAGCCAATCCACAGCTTTTTTTGCTGAGTTGTATTTCACCACAGTCATATTCTTTAGCTTGGTGAAAGGACTTGGGAAACCATATCTACCCAGCTGTCATTTCTCCCAGGAAGTCCTCTAAAGCTGCTTTCAGTTGAAATGTGGCCTTTAGGCTAGTGGAGGAGGAGGCTTTTCATAATCTCAAGCCAGCGGCGGCCGGGTGTCCATACTTGGTCCCCAGCCGCCACTATTTCTCCCGGTATCGTCTCCGCCTTCCACAAGCACGGGTCCCACAACATTACCCGTGCCCTCCCCAGTGCACTCACTGGCAAGGACCGCCTAACCTCAAACAAGTGGACAGGTGAATGTGGCCAGGGACGGTACGGAGCTAGTCCACAGCTTTTTTTGATGAGAGTTGTATTTAGCTCGGTGAAAGGACTGGCATAGAGGGAAACCATATCTACCCTGGGTGTCATTTCTCCCAGGAAGTCCTCTAATGCAGCTTGTTGCAGAAGCAATAGCAGCCCATCCACCATCAACTCGCACTTGTCCGTGGTGCTTTCACACACAAATATCTTTCTTTGCGCATTTAATTTCATGAATACAGAGTTGGACAATGGCCTCATCTGCAATGCGGTTTAAGAAATAACATGCATAAGCATGTCCGATCCACATTAAAAAAAGCAGCCATAGAGTGTCCGGGAACCTTCCCCCACACTTTTCTTAGCCATGGCTGCTTCTCGGCAGGGTTGGACGGGCCCACCAGAGAACCGGAGACTCCTCCGGTGGGCCCTGGCTTCTCCTTCAAGAGAGTTCATAGTGCCGAGGTGAGGCCATGATGATGATAGATGCCACCATCTGCTTAGTTTTCTGTTACTTGGAATGCAAGCGCAAGTATGCAGCCAGCCACCCATCCACCCACAGGCCGCAACACTAAGCTGCCAGATTTTTGGACAGCTGCTTGCACTTGAAATATGGCCTTTTAGGCTCGTGGAGGCGGAAGCTTTTCACAACCTCATGCCAGCGGCGGCCAGGTTTTCATACTCGGTCACCAACCGCCACTGTTTCTCCTGGTGTCGTCTCCGCCTTGCACAAGCACGGGTCCCACAACATTACCCATGCCCTCCCCAGTGCACTTACTGGGAAGGGCCGCCTAACCGCAAACACGTAGACAGGTGAATGTAGCCAGGGATGGTACGGAGCCAGTTCACAGCTTTTTTTGATGAGAGCTGTATTTAGCTCGGTGAAAGGACTGGCATAGAGGGAAACTGTATCTACTCTGGGGGTCACTTCTCCATCACCAGGTTCCACCCATTGTCACACACGACCATGCCTGGCTGTATGTTCAGCGGTGAGAGCCACATATCAGGCTTCTGTGTTACAGCTTTCAACAACTGTGCCGCGCTGGGTGGTTTGTCAATTAAGCATTAAGCTTGTTATCTTCAGCACAGCCTGTTGCCGCTTGGCCAAGGCAGTGCTGTAGTGCTGTCAGCTTGTGACTGATGTGGTCATTTTGGAGATGGAGGAGGAGGTGCAGGAGCTGAACAATGTGATTACATTGAGGTTAAATTGGTGACGCTGTTTTTTTATACTAAAGAAAGATCGTATTGTTTTGTTTTTTTTACGTTATTTTTTAAGGCATATGCATTCACGGGGAAATGTCATTTTAACATTTTACAACCTTATCTGGCAATGTGGTGTGTGACACATCATCAGACACATCCTGTTTTATTTATGATGGAGGGACTCTGAATGTCATAAAGCCTATTTTTATAGGGCCATCAGACGGCCCTTACTATTCTTAAAAGGCCAGCAGTCGGCCCTCTCTATTGTTAGAGAGCCATCAGCCGGCTATGCTTTGTTGTTCCCATTATTAACAAGTGGATCTCCTATACTGTTATTGCGTATCCAGTGACTGCAAGGGCTACCAAAAATTTGGACGCAAGCCAAAACCCCTTTGAAGAGACATAGAGGAGGGTCTCAGAAAAAAAAATGTCCCCATTATAAAGGAGCGGGTCTCCTATAGTGGTAATGCCCATGCTGTGACTGCAAGGGCTGACCAATTTTAAGAAAAACCCCACTAAGATTTTAAAGACATATAGAGCAGGGCCACAGTAACGACAAATTCCCATTAGAAAGGAGAGAGTCTGCTATACAGTTATAGGGTATGCAGTGAGTCCAATGGCTGACTAATTTTAGGAAAAACCCCACTAAGATTTTAAAGACATATAGAGCAGGGCCACAGTAACGACAAATTCCCATTAGAAAGGGGAGAGTCTGCTATACAATTATAGAGTATGCAGTGAGTCCAACTGTTGGCCAATTTTAGGAAAAACCCCACTAAGAATTTAAAGACACATAGAGCAGGGTCACAGTAACAAGTACGACATGTTCCCATTAGAAAGGAGAGGGTCTGCTATACTTTTATAGGGTATGCAGTGAGTCCAACGGCTGACCAATTTTAGGAAAAGCCCCACTAAGAATTTAAAGACACATACAGCAGGGCCACAATAAAGAGTATGACATGTTCCCATTAGAAAGGAGAGAGTCTGCTATACAGTTATAGGGTATGCAGTGAGTCCAACGGCTGACCAATTTTAGGAAAAACCCCAGTAAGAATTTAAAGACACATAGAGCAGGGCCACAGTAACGATAAATTCCCTTAAGAAAGGAGAGAGTCTGCTATACAGTTATAGGGTATGCAGTGAGTCCAACGGCTGACCAATTTGAGGAAAAACCCTACTAAGAATTTAAAGACACATAGAGCAGGGCCACAGTAACGACAAATTCCAATTAGAAAGGAGAGAGTCTACCATAGTGTTGGCCTATGCAGAGAATGCAAGGGCTGCCAAAAATTTGGAGGCACTTAAGTGCCCCTTGGAAGACACGTGGAGGAGAGCCTCATAAAAAAATATTCCCATTAGAGAGGAGCGGGCCTCTTATTCTTATAATGCCCATGCACAAGTGTATAGGCTGACAAACATTTACCTACTGTATAAAAAATTTTTTTTACGGGCATCATAAACACCCTTAAAAAAAATTATGTGGGTGTTGCCTCATGGACCACGGTCACCCTGGTGATATGGTGGTGGAGGATGAGGAGAAGGAGGAGGACAAGAGCAAATAGCCAAAATCAGGAAGCGTATACCCATGTGTGGGTGTGAAAAGGTGCATGGGAATACACCTCCCAAGAAAAGACACTGGATTTGAGTTTATGTTACGCTGCTATCATTCGGTGGTGTTGAGAAGTCTGGCCCAATTCAGCCCTTGTTCATTTTTATAAGAGTCAGCCTGTCAGCATTTTCAGCTGCCAGGCGGATGCGCTTATCAGTTATAATTCCACCAGCGGCACTAAAAACCCGCTCTGATAAAGCGCTGGGGGCAGGGCAGGCCAGGACCTCCAAGGTATAGAGAGCCAGTTCATTCCACGTATCCAGCTTGGATACCCAATAATTCTAATGCACAGAGGAATCATGGAGGACATTGTTACTGTCGGCAAGGTACTCCCTCAGCATCTTCCAAAACTTTGCACTCCTTGTTACAGTACCCCGCGCCTCAGGGCCTGTCCGATGGGAAGGTCTGAGAAAACTCTCCCAGAACTTTGACAGTGTTCCCCTGCCTCTGCTGGATTGAAGTTGTGTCTTTCTTGCCTGTACTCCTTGGTTGTCCAATGAAGTGTGCCCTCTGCCGCCAGCGTTTTCAGATGGGAATTTTTTAATAGTTCCGCAACAAGGACCTTCTCGTACAGCCCTATTTTTGTAGACCTGTCCGCCTCAGAAATAAGATATATAAAATTCTCCTTTTGCGTGGATCTAGAAGTGTCACCAACCAGTAATGACTGTCACCCAAAATTTTGAGAACGCAAGCGTCATGGGAAGGGCAGCGTAACATAAACTCAGCCATGCGTGCCAGACTATTAACAGACAAGACTTCCGTGTCCTCACCAAGAGGATGACTGACCATGCTCTCCCCCTCCTCCTCCTCTCTGTCCTCTGGCCATCCACGCTGAATAGACGGTATGACAGCTGTCCAGGTAGTACCGGCTATAGTGCATGAAACTAGCTCCTGTCCTTCCTCCTCCTCCTCTTCCTGTTCCTCATTGTCACCCAATCCACGTTGGGTTGAGATGAGGCTTGGCTGTGTGTAATCACCCTGTATGGCTCCTTGCTCCATCTCATCGTGCTCTGCCTGCAATGCATCCTCTTTGATTGTGAGCAGAGAGCATTTCAGAAGACAGAGAAGCTGGATGGTGACGTTAATTATGGCGTCATCGCCGCTCACCATCTTTATGGAGTCCTCAAAGTTTTGGAGGATGGTACATATGTCAGACATCCAAGTCCACTCCTGAGGTCTTATTTGTGGAGTCTTAACTGAATACCTACGGCCTTGTTGATGCTGGTCCTCAACAACCGCCCTCTTCTGCTCACAAATCCTTCCCAACATCTGCAGTGTAGAGTTCCAACGCATGGGGACATCACACACCAGTCTGTGAGCTGGAAGCTGCAAACGCTGGTGAAACATGGGAAGGGGGCGGCGGAAGCTGTAGCTGACTTTCTAAATTGGGCACACAGGTGGCATACTTTAACAAGCAGTTCCGATAGATCTGGGTAGGATTTAAGAAACCGCTGAACCACGAGGTTAAGCACATGGGCCAGGCATGGTACGTGTGTGAGCTTGCCTTGCCTCAGAGCCGTCAGCAGGTACCGGCCATTGTCACACACGACCATGCCTGGCTGTTGGTTCAGCGGTGTGTGCCACAGATCTGCCTGCTCTTTCAGAGCTGTCCACAACTCTTCAGCATTGTGAGGTTTGTCACCTAAGCATATTAACTTCAGCACAGCCTGTTGCCGCTTGGCCGAGGCAGTGCTGCAGGGCTTCCAGCTTGTGACTGATGTGGTCATTTCGGAGATGGAGGCTGAAGAGAAGGAGGAGGCTGAGGAGGATTAGGTGCAGGAGCTGTATACTGTGGGGGCAGCCCAGATTGACATAGGGCCCGCAATCCTTTGCATCGGGAGGACATGTTCCGTCCCAAGGTCCGACTGGTTCCCGGCTTCCACTATGTTAACCCAGTGTGCCGTCAGAGAGATGTACCGTCCCTGCCCACAAGCACTTGTCCTTGTGTCCATGGTTAGGTGGACTTTCCCGTTAACTGCGAGGTTTAGGGCACGGCTAATGTTTTGGGACCCGTGCTTGTGTAATGCGGGGACAGCACACCGGGAAAAATAGTGGCAGCTGGGGACCGAGTACTGAGGGACGGCCGCCTCCATCAGGTGGCGGAATACTTCCGTCTTCACGAGCCTGAAAGGCAACATTTCGAGTGGAAGCAGTCGTGAAATGTGAGAATTTCGTAGTGTGGCCTTTGGGTCATTGGCTGCATATTTGCTCTTGCATTTCAAGGACTGGTCCTCTTCCTGACTTTCTGGAAATTGTGTCTCATCATCGTCCACCTCTTGTGACACTTTCCCACCATCGCCTTCGTGTGACCGTGCCTGCTCAAATATTTGTGCATCGCTACACGCGATCTCCTCTTGCCCCGCTTCCAGTGGACCGGGCGAGAGGTCCGAATCTATAAATGGAAAAGTGAACAGCTCTTCGGAGTGTCCAAGTGTGGGATCAGTTGTTTCTGGGTACTCGGCATGGTGGGAGGAAGGAGGATTAGGGTGAGGAATATGCTGTCCAGACTCACGGCTACTGAGGCTTGACCATGTGGAAGACAGGGTGGTGGTGGCTAAGTGACTGGAAGCATTATTCGCTATCCAACCAACAACCTTTTCACACTGCTCTGGGTTCAATAGTTGTGTGCTGTGGTCCCCTAGAAATTGGGACAGGAAGGTCAGGTGAGAAGATGTGGGTGTTTGTTGTGGCACAATTTCAGCTTGCCCACGGCTTTGTCCTCGGCCTCTGTGACCCACCCAAGGGGGGGATATATGGGGGAAACTCGGAACCCTGGCCTTTACCTTCTGTGGGATGTCACAGCAGTCGGCTCCCGGGCTCATCCTCTGGGTCACTCTTTAAAAGGGGTTTTAGTGTTATTATTAACAGTTTGTCTCGTGACGCCACCTGTGGTTTCTGGTAATAGTTACCAGCTCTGCTACAGACCACTGGGGGTGATGGGATGGCAGCTGGGATGTTTCTGCTCCCCACAGGCAGAGCGGTAAAAAACGACAGAGACAGTGGAGTGCAGTCGTCTGATTTTACTCACAGTTCTTTTTAGATTCCTCAGGTACACTGTACAGGTTACAGCTTCCCGCGTCGCGCTGCATTCACACAGCAGGGGTTCAGAAGTCCCTCTGGCAATTCGAGAGTACTTATCGGGACCCCCTTTCTATATGTTCCTTTCCTCAGCTGACTTTCCACGCTGGGTCTCTCCCTCCTGCCCTGCACCTCACAAACTGAGTCCCAAGATGGCGTCCTCGGATCCCTCAGGGTCACCTGGAGTTCCCTGATCCTACACGGCCTCCAATTGCTCTGAGCGCACCCACCGGGTGCGACGCTCCTTCATTAGCTGCAGGAGTTCCTGCCTGCAGAATCCCTCCCTCTGCAGGGCTTCGGCCTGGGTCTCTTGCGGAAACCCCATCAGGTCCCCTCCCCCATTGTCCCTCCTAAATTCTTCTCCTTCTTGGTTGGCAGCCGGGGGGCGCTGGTGCGGGAACTAGAGGGAGTTGTTGCGGGTCCTCGTATTTTGCGGACCACTCGAAAGAGGGCGTTCTGTACACCCACTCGGGTGCTGGGGCTGGCTGTTCCGGGAGGGAGCCGAGCAGGAGGTCCGTGGAGTCGGCGCCCGGGGGATGGAGGTTCCGGGCTTCGCAGCTGCTCCAGGGTGTATGTGGCTGGGGACAGAGGGTGCTGTAGGAGCCCCTGGAGCATGTCGGCGCTTTCAGCGCACGGGACAGGGGAACTTCTCCTACCTGCTCCTGTGCTGGACGTGACCTCCTGGCGTTCATCTGACTCTGCCTGGGCCTGGGTGCCGCTGGTGGCATGTAACGCTGACTGCCGCCGTGCTGTGATCTTTGCCAGCAGCTCCGTTTTCCATTTGGCAATCGTCGCTTGCTGGGCCTTTTCCAGCTGCTGGCTCAGCTCCTGTACTTCGCCCTGGAGGAATTCGGCATCCTCTGGGGACAGCTTAACAATTGCTCCCTCCAGGATGCGAGGGGTCGCCAGCTCCTGCAGGCCAGAGGCGGAGGTTTGGTCCTGACCTCCTTCCAGGCTGGCTGCCGGGTGCGGTCTGTCTAGACTGGTTAAGACCAAACCCTGTCTCCAATGCTTTTCTACTCCTCCTCTCACCTTTCGGGGGCAGTTCCATGGCAGCCTGTTGCCGGTCACTCCTTTGAGCGGCCCCCCTACTCTGACAGACACATCTACATACATGGTCACTGTTGCTTGGGGCGGGCCTCGCTTTTGGCACCATTCTGGGACCCGGCCCACGATGGGAGGCGATTCCTTGTTGTTTTTGAGTACGCACATAATGGCGCCCGTTCTTCTGGGGCGGGCGCCACATTCAGTGGAGGAAAACATTTCAAATACGGCACACAGTACCCCGTGATAACGGGCACGAAATCCTGTTTGTGATGCCATGAAGAGTGTGACTCGCCCAAGGGGGGATGTATGGGGGAAACTCGGTACCCGGGCCTTTACCTTCTGTTGGATGTCACGGCAGTCGGCTCCCGGGCCCATCCTCTGGGTCACTCTTTAAAAGGGGTTTTAGTGTTTTTGTTAACAGATTGTCTCGTGACGCCACCTGTGGTTTCTGGTAATAGTTACCAGCGCTGCTACAGACCTCCGGGGGTGATGGGATGGCAGCTGGGATGTTTCTGCTCCCCACAGGTGGAGCGGATCCCCGGGTAAGAGTTGATAGAAGGGATGCAGGGCGTTGTAACGTAGGAGGGATGATGGTGCAGCCGCAATAACCGACAGAGACAGTGGAGTGCAGTCCAATTTTACTCACAGTTCTTTTTAGATTCCTCAGGTCCCTGATCCTACACTGCTACCTTCCTTTGCTACTCGGATGCGAGTATGGCAACTGCACCATAAAAGTCAGAAGCCTCCGGTTTCCTAGCCGAGGCTTGAAGCGACACGACTAGCCCAGGGACCGGATCCCTTCTTGCGGCCTGGTCCCTCTGACACTTGACAGATTAGGGCATACGAGTGGCTTCCTGCTCCTTCCGTACCCCTGGGACCCCTTCAGTTACCGGAGCCTTCCTCCTCTGCTCCCCTCCTCTTCTCTCCTCTGCTGGGCCTCATTTACCAGGCCCGCTCTGGAGCAGAGCTCCTGTGGAGCACCTGCTCCTCTCAGTAGACACAGACCTCCACTTACTACTACTTTTCACTCTCCTCACACTAACTAAGATGGATCCCCTATTTATACTCCTAACAAATGCTCTCCTAAACTCCTTCCTCCACCCACACCCGCTACTTGGTTCCCCCTCACTCTGGTTCCCCCCACTCCAGCCAGGGACAGGGCTCAGCAGAAGACAGTGCATCTTGCCCTTCCAGCTGGCCTGGAGCAGTGTAGTGTTGGATGCAGGTGTTGGGGTCCCGGGCTGTACCCTTTCCTTACTAGAGAGTGAGGCACCACGGATGCAGTACCTCTGTGGCGACTGTAACCGCAGGGGCTCCACATCTGCATTCACCATTACCATCACGTGCAGTTCCCCGTCCCTTGCCACGTGCTTTGCCCATTTTAAATGGAGGACAGTATCTTCCACGCTCACTACAAATGACTGAGTTTGGAGCGAACTTATATGTGATCCATGTAACGGAGAAAACAAAGTTTCAATTAGCTGGCCTGTAGGTAAGTAGTTTGAACAGCAAACTGCTGTGAATTGCTTCACTGACACACTGAAAGAAATTTTTAATGGAGGCCAGAAATGGCAGTATTTTCTGACAACGTATATGTGATCCGTGTGACGGACAAAACAGAGTTTTAAATACCTGGCCTGTAGGTAAGTAGCAGGGGCGTACATAGGAATCATGGGGCCCCATAGCAGAAGCTCTAATTGGGCCCCCCCCCAAAAAAAAAAAATAATAATTGTCGGGGTCACCAAAGATCAGATCTCACAACTTTCCATCCTTTACATAGTAATTTTCCTCCTGCTGAAGTCCTAGATCTCTCTTTCATTGCACCATAAAGTGTGATGCCAATAAAAGGGCCCCCCAAACACAGTATGATACCCCCATGGTAAATTCCTCCACATACGCAGTATATTGACCCTACTGTACCCCACCTCAACTCCCAGGGCAAAGTATGCTGACCCCAACACAGTATGATCCCCCAACTGTGAGCCCCTAGAGCTAGAGAGGATGGTACATAATAAGGGAGGGTGTTATACATAATAAAAGAGGAAACTGTATAACTAAGGATGGCGTTATACATAATAAGTGAGTACACTATATACTAAGGGACTGTGCTATACATAATAAGGCTACATTCCTGCATCTGTGTGCAGTGTCAGTGTGCTGCCCTGTTTTACCGACGCATTGAGCATGTCCTATTCTAATCCTCAAAATCGGATCAGAACAGGACATTCTCTGACCCCCTTAGATCTTATTCTCAGATCCGTGATTTTCATGGATGTGTGAATGGATCTATAAAACTGTACGAGTCCGTAGACCATCCGATAAAAAATCTGGCAGCACACAGGCATTTCACACAAATGTGAGAATGTGGCCTAAGGGATTTTACAGATAATATTATCACTCCAAGTCACACAGTGCAGATACAAAATAATATTTACATCCAGTCACTTACCACTGACGAGTCATATGATCAGAGTCGGTTTCTGCTGCTTCTTCGCCATCTGGTCAGACCTTCATGTCGATATCTCCCAGACACAACTCGTCTTGTCACGATGATCTCCAGCCTAGAAAATAACAAGGTCACATATTGTATGCATACATGTGTCTCCCCCGCTCTGCGCCCCTGAATATAGATATGTACCCCCCCATTAATATATTATTAGCCACTTAGTAATCAAAATATAAAGTGATAAGCAGCACTGTGCCCCCATTAACTATAATCTCCACCAGCCAATAATATAAATTATTCAGTCTCTGTGACTCTCCCAAATTAACTGTAAGGCTATGTGCACACGGAAAACATACTAGGCTTCACAGTACAAGCAAAGTGAAACCCCCATAATTGCTCTCTCCCAGCACCCCCATGATTGCTCTCTCCCAGCACCCCCATGATTGCTCTCTCTCAGCACCCCCATCATTAATCTCTCCAAGCACCCCCGTCATTGCTCTGTCCCAAAACCCCTGTTATTGCTCTCTGCATCCCCACCATCCTCATCATTGCTCTGTCCCACCACCCCATCATTGCTCTCTCCCAGCACCCCCATCATTGCTCTCTCTCAGCCCCCCATCATTGCTCTGTCCCAGCACCTCCATCATTGCTCTCTCCCAGCACCCACATCATTTCCTCTCAGCACCCCCATCATTACTCTGTCCCAGCACCTCCATCATTGCTCTCTCCCAGCCCCACATCATTGCTCTGTCCCAGCACCCCATCATTGTTCTGTCCCAGCACCCCCATCATTGCTCTGTCCCAACACCTCCATCATTGCTCTCTCCCAGCACCTCCATCATAGCTCTCTCCCAGCCCCACATCATTGCTCTGTCACAGCACCCCCGTCATTGCTCTGTCCCAGCACCCCCGTCATTGCTCTGTCCCAGCGCCCCCGTCATTGCTCTGTCCCAGCACCCCCATCATTGCTCTCTCCCAGCCCCCCCATCATTGCTCTGTCCCAGCAACCCCATCATTGCTCTCTCCCAGCACCCCCATCATTGCTCTCTCCCAGCACCCCATCATCGCTCTGTCCCAGCACCTCCATCATTGCTCTCTCCCAGCCCCCCATCATTGCTCTGACCCAGCACCTCCATCATTGCTCTCTCCCAGCACCCCCAATCATTGCTCTGTCCCAGCACCTCCATCATTGCTCTCTCTCAGCACCCCCATTATTATTATTGCTCTCTCCCAGCACCCCCATTATTGCTCTCTCCCAGCACCCCCATCATTGCTCTCTCCCAGCAACCCCATCATTGCTCTGTCCCAGCACCTCCATCATTGCTCTCTCCCACCACCCCCATTATTGCTCTCTCCCAGCACCCCCATCATTATTCTCTCCCAGCAACACGTCATTGCTCTCCCCTTCCCCACCATCCCAATCATTGCTCTCACCAGCCCTATCAGCCCCATTATTGCTCTTCCCAGCCCCATTATTGCTCTCCCCAACCCCATGAGCCCCATTATTGCTCTTCCCAGCCCCATTATTGCTCTTCCCAGCCCCATCACTCGTCTCCCCAGTCCCATCAGCCCCATTATTGCTCTTCCCAGCCCCATCACTCCTCTCCCCAGCCTCATCAGCCCCATTATTGCTCTTCCCAGCCCCATCATTCCTCTCCCCGGCCCCATCAGCCCCATTATTGCTCTCCCCAGCCCCACCATCCCGCCATTGCTCTCCCCCCACCTCCCCTCCCCAGCGTTTCAGTAAAAAAAAAAAAAAAAAAAAAAAACAACAACTTACCTCAGCTCGCTCCCCTGCAGCATCTTCCTGGTTGGCGGCAGCTTTCTTCCTGACCCAGGCACGCACTGCATGATGACATCATCAAGCTGCGCGCACCTGGGTCAGGGAGGAAGCAGAGGATGAGCCCTCCAGCTCCACTGCTATTCTCCTCCTGACAGCAGCGGAGCTGCAGGGATCGCTCCCTGACCGCCGCGTGCAGGGAGCAGCTGCACCTTGCGGGCCCCTTGGTGCAGCTGTATAGTGGGGACCCGGCGCAGCTGCACAGGCGGCGGTATGTCCACCCCTGGACTGCTATGGGGCCCCCCGGCTCACGGGCCCCAAAGCAGTCGCGTGGTCTGCAGCCATTGGCGGTACGCCACTGGTAAGTAGTTTGAACAGCTAACTGCTGTGAATTGCTTCCCTGACACACTGAAAGAAATTTTTCATTGAGGCCAGAAATGGCAGTATTTTCTGACAACGTATATGTGATCCGTTTGACGGAGAAAACACAGTTTTAAATAGCTGGATTTCTAGCGCTCTAATATGGAAAGTATCTGGCTGTATTCTGCAGTGCCAACAAGCAAATGGCGCAGAAAAAATCGTGTTCTCTGGATTGCTTTTTAAGCAAATAATGAGGATTAAGATCCAAAGAAAGGTATTCCTGGCTCCTGAGAGCTGGGCCTTTGTATAGAAATATCTGACAGCAGCAAAAGGCAGAATTGGAATGGAGCCTCTTGTGCTATATGCACAGTAGTCTGCTATATACCCTGCCTGCCTGCCTGTATACATTGCCTGCCTGATATCTCTGCAGATGGATTAGTTAGTCCTCAAAAGGACTGTTTGTTAAGATGGATATGTGTAATATATGGTTTTTCTCCCTACACCATCTAATACACAAGCAAATCTTTCCCTGACGCAGCAGCACCTCTCCCTACACAAGCAAATGGCGCAGAAAAACGGTGTTCACTGGATTGCTTTTTAAGCAAATAATGAGGATTACGAACAAAAGAAAAGTATTCCTGGCCCCTGAGACCTGGGTCTTTGTATAAAAATATCTAACAGCAGCAGAAGGCAGAATTTGAATGGAGCCTCTTGTGCTATATGCACTGAAGTCTGCTATATATCCTGCCTGCCTGCCTATATACACTGCCTGCCTGATATCTCTGCAGAAGGATTACTTAGTCCTCAAAAGAACTGATGCAGCAGCACCTCTCCCTACATTATCTGATTCCGGAGTGACTGTGACGAGCATGGCGGCGCCATGTCTGATATAGACCCGATAACGCTATGCGGCCAGCCAATCACTGTAATGCCACAACCAACATGGCTACTGCATTACAGTGAGTGGCAGCCAATCCTTGCATGTTCATTGGCTCTGTAAAGAGCGCCAAACATGCAGGGAGGAGACCCGAGCTCCCGCCGAGCAACCCCGGAAATACTCGGCGAGCGCCGAACATCTCGAGCAGTGAGATGCTCAGGTGAATACCGAGCAATGGCGAGCACGCTCGCTCATCATTAGTCCCCACAGTTGCCTTCAAATTGTATCATAGCCCCGCCTTAGCTCCCACACTGCATAATGGCCACCACAGTAGTCTCCACATCGTATGATGGCCCCCACATTGGATTTCACGCTGAATAGTGACCCCTGCATTAGCTCCTACATTGTATAATGGTAACACATTAGCTCCCATGCTGTATAATGGCCCCTACATTAGCTCCAATGCTGTATAATGGCCGCCACATTAGCTCCCATGTTGTATAATAGCCCATGAATTAGCTCCCACGCTGTTTAATGGCCCCCACATTAGTTCACATGCTGCATACTGGCTTCCACATTAGCTTCCATGTTGTATAATGGCCCTTGAATTAGCTTCCACACTGTACAATTGTCACCGCACTAGTTCCCATGCTGTATAATGGCCACTACATTAGCTCCCACTCTGTATAATGGCTCCTGTATTTGCTCTCACCAGCATAATGGCCCACATATTATCTCCCACGCTGTATAATGGCCATATATTAGCTCCAAAGCTGTAAAATGACCCCATATTGTATAATGGCCCAACACTAATTCCCAAGCTGTAAAATGACCCCCATATTAGCTCCCATGCTGCATATTGGCCCCTTATTAGCTTCCATGCTGTTTAAGGCCCCCCCCCACAGTAGTCCCTACAATGTATGAAGGAGCCCCAAATTGTATGAGGTTCCCCCACAGTCCCAATACACAATTTATATAAAATAAAAAAACTCCTATACTCACCTAATCCATAATCCTGACGTGTCCTCCCCCCAAAGAGGGGGCAAACCAACCAACTGTGATTACACACACAGGAAATCAGAGTCCCAATGCAGAGAGACGGTGTCACTAAGCCGGGACTCTGAACTCCTGTGTGTGCGTCGGCGCATCACTTGCTGTTCTGTACTCTTCAGGCTTAAAGTGACCTGCGGTCTACAGAACAGAGCAGTAGAGCAGGGAGATCATGTCTCCCTGCTTTACCATGGAGCCTAACAGCACGCTGATATAGTTAACAGTGGCAGTATCTCTGGGTGGGCCCCTCTGAGCGAGGGGCCCGAAGCGACCACACACTCTGCACCCCTGGAACCTAGGCTACTGTCACCCCTTAATATCATAACCTGTCAAGAATTATCTTCAACATAGGTCATTATTTACCCTGTTGTATGCATAAATGAAAATGTTCCTAAGTCTTCTTTTACCTAGAAGCATGATAATTAGTAGACTATGAATTGATTTCTGCATCCATATTCTCACTAGATATTTTCCTTTTTCTTGACAATAGGCTTACAAGTCCTCTTTCTACCTTTTCCTTCCTAGTCAGCCTAATGATAACCACTTTGCCTTATTCATACATTCTTGATAACCATATTGTAATTCTGCGTGTACTGTATCTGTGTGCTATCATTACTGTCTGTTTAACTTAAAATGCCAATTAATCTTCAATCGACATCAACCAAAATACCTCTATCCATATTGGAAAGATGGCAACAGTCACAGGATTATACCATATGACCACCCGGTGTCAGATTGGAGGGTCAAAGGCCCACCAATAACATGGACTCTATGCACCTACTGCTCCAATACATGTAAATATTACATTACCATCATTCACAAATGTACCTATGCTTCTATATAATAATAAACTGGACAGTTTGTAAAATGAATGTGGAGATGTTGGCTTTGTCTGTATATAGTGAATCCCATGTATTGTGCCATCTAATACTCATATAAGGTATTTCGAGTCCCACTCCTGCACAGGGGCCTACCAAGTGATTCACCGGTTCCCCAGTGAGTCAGTCCGAGCCTGTGACCGGAACATCAGCCATTTCCACTTCTATGCAAACACTAAATATATCCAATACTTGTGAAAATACAGACAGCTCAAGCACTGGATGTATTTCAATGATGTGTAGAAGTGAGGACTGCCAAAGAGGTTGTCACATGGCATAATCATGTGTCTGGCACCATCTTTATCATATGCTAGGGGTTTTTATTGGTGCAGAAGGGGGAGGAATATGAAGACATTTATGTTTCTCCAAGCACAAGGTCACAAAGCTGACTACCCCTTTAATTCTGTAAAGGAGGCAGCCAAAATAATACCTTCATATATTGACACTATTCATTGCTGAAATGATAGGAACTTAAAAAAGAAAATATACAAAGTAAATCCAAACAGATAAATATCTTTATAATCAGGGCCATAACTAATGGGGCCACCTAGGTTGCAATTGCAAAAGTTTTAATCCAGCAGAGATTTCCCATCCAATTTAAAGGGCTGTCTCCATATTTGTATCCTCCTTGTAATAATAAAATTACCCATTGCAATCCTGTTCTAAAAGTGTTGGATGCGCATGCACACTTCTACCTATTTTCACTGCAGCATTATACATAGCAGAATCGTGGGCATGCACGGTCAGGTCAGTAGTGTGATGATATAACCTAAGTTCTGCTGGCCTGCTTAGCAATGAAGCAAGAGTGTCCATCTTCACATAAACCAGTAAGGTGAAAAACCCTTTAATAATTTAGCTGCCATTTCTCATTCATATTGATCTTTATTTGACCCACCAGCCCACAAAAAGCTCAATGAGCTTAAACCATCTGGAATCTATCAGACCCAACTGATAGTGAGCACAAAATGTGCCAATTTAGTAGCGAGTTATCCACACAAGCTGTGATTGTTGTCAAAGGTTCTTCTACTGAGCAGTTATGCAATTAGTCATTTGGATTTAACATTCAGGATGAATTTATATGAGATATTCCTATCACTTTTAGGGCTCTCTCACATTTGCGTATAAAAATTGGTCCAATTCCACTCCTGAAAAGTTGGACGAATAGAATCCTTATGGTTGAACTTATGTAATTTGAGTGCAATACAAGTGTGCAATTATTTTCTCACCTAGAATCTGTGTGACATCCGTATGACGTGCATATGTAATGCATTTTTAACATCATCTTTTACATACTATAATGCTCTATGTAACTTAATGCTAGTTTACAAAAGTAATAAATCAATCTTATATAAAAATATAGATAGAGGATAGATAGAATAGCTATATATCCTGCCCATATACACTTTCACAATCCCCCTACGTAAACTTGCACCCTTTAGTGCCTTTCATGTGGCATTAAAGGGTGTTTATACTTGTTTAACCTAATAAATTAATAACTAAAAAAAAACAACGTGGGGCCCCCCTTATTTTTGATAACTAGCAAAGGTAAAGCAGACAGCTGTGAAATGATATTATCAGGCTGGGAAGATTCATGTTTATTGGGTCCTTCCCAGTCTAAAAATACCAGCCTGGAGCTGCTCCAGAAATGGAACATCACATGAGTTACGCCAAATCTGGTGCCTTGCCTTGCTCTTCCCAATTACCCTGGTGTGTGGGCAATGCTGATTTTGCAAATTTTCCCACCTACAAAGAATGGAGAGGTCTGTAATTTTTAACGTAGGTACACTTCAACTGTGAGAGACAGAATTTTAAACAACAAATCCGAAAATCACATTGTATGATTTTTACATAATTAATTTGCATTTTATTGCATGAAATAAGTATTTGATGCAATAGAAAAAGAAAACTTACTATTTTGTACAGAAACCTTGGTCTGCAATTAAAGAAGTCAGACGTTTCCTGTAGTTCTTGACCAAGTTTGCACACACTGCAGCAAGGATTTTGGTCCACTCCTCCATACAGATCTTCTCCAGATCTTTCAGGTTTCACGGCTGTCGCTGGGCAACATTGAGTTTGATCTCCCTCAAAAGATTTTCTATTGGGTTCAGGTCTGGATACTGGCTAGGTCACTCCAGGACCTTGAAATGCTTTTTAAGGAGCCACTCCTTTGTTGCCCTAGCTATGTGTTTCAGGTCATTGTCATGCTGGAAGACCCATCCATGATCCATCTTCAATTCTCTTACTGAGGGAAGGAAGTTGTTGTCCAAACTCTCGCGATACATTACCCCATCCATCCTCCCTTAAATACGGTGCAGTCATCTTGTCCTCTTTGCAGACAAGCACTCCCAAAGTATGATGTTTCCCACACCAAGCCTCATGGTTGGGATGGTGTTCTTTTGGTTGTACTCATCCTTCTTATTCCTCCAATCATGGCGAGTGGAGTAGATACCAAAAAGTTCTATTTTGGTCTCATCCGACCACATGACCTTCTCCCATGTCTCCTCTGGATCATCCAGATGGTCATTGAATAACTTCAAACGAGCTTGGGGACCTTGCGCGCTGTAAAGATCTGAGGTTGTGGGCTGTAAGTAATCACCTAGGCAGGTTAACGATGCAACAATATACCAGCCATGGTAATAAAGCAATTCCAGGTAAATGGCCAAAATACAGTTCTCTTAGTCCTCAAGCTCCCAATCTGGGTTCAGTAATTCCACTGGCTTTGTATAAGGCCATACTCACTGTCTCCCAACTTTTAGTTGGCCCACAGATTTTGTATCTCCAGCCAGTATAGTCTGTAGCCACAGTCCATGATCCTCTAGACGGCAGATAAAACGATGAAAGCACAGGTATCCAGCAGCAGCAGTCCTTTTAAGAAAGTTTAAATCCAAACGACATAATCCATAATGGTAACATGTTTATCAATTCATCCTTCCAAGTCCACGGTTTCCATCCTTTTCCTTCAATCCTTCCACACAACTCTGACTAAAACATGTCTGTCCTTTCTTTCACTGGGATCAGTCCCCTCCCAGGTCAGAAGTGATCCCCCTCCCCCTTAAGCATTTACAGTTAGCTAAAAACAATGAAGAATATTCTAGAAGCCTTCATCTGAGACTGCATGTACGACCCCCTGTGGTGATGGCTCCACTGTTTCTACAATCTACACACACATGAGATTATTGGCTGTTGGAACAATGGTTAGATACTCCTGAGATACAGATATACTGAGATACAGATTAGTGGAATGCAGGACATTTTACAAGTTAATCTAGTGCACATACTGACAAGTTAGCAGAACTATATAAAACATAACAAGTAAATCACTAATAAAACACAATAATAATATTGACAAAAATGGTGGTCCGTTGCTGGAAAAGTATCATAGTCTTTAGTAAGTGGGCAGCTCCTCACATACCTCCTCCACTTTTTCAGCACGGACACGAATGTAAGAGGTCTCGCCTTTATGAGAACGAAACTTTGTATCATCCAGTTTCCTCAAAGCATATTCCATGTCGTCCTTGCGAATATACTCCACAGTCCCCATTCCATCCTGGTATACGTCAGTGTAATAGACATCTCCAGCTTCTCTCATATGGTCTTACAGATCCTGCCAACTTCCCGATGGGGGAAGCCCTGAGACAAGAACTCTGTGCTTAGTTCGCTGGATCAAGGGTCTGTCCTTTCCGCAGGGTACTCCATATCCCCCCCTGATCCCCACTTTGTCCTGGGAAACTCCCCACGTGCCCAATGAGAACCAAACTTGTATCCATTGCGACCAACCCCAGAGTGCTAACACCCAGTTAGGTGGATGGTCACTTGGCGGCCTGGTAAAGGAAGCTCTGGGGGTACAGTATCTGGGCAGACCAGGGTGATGGTAGATCCAGTGGCCCGAAGTCCCTGGTCCTCCTCCCTGATGTAATTTACCTCCCCCAGATTACATTCTTTCTTTGTGACAGTCATTGCATTTTGTGTATCACTCACCGCTGACATGTTGATATTGCTCCTTTCCCTATCGGCTGATGCAGTGTGAACCAGTACTTGGCTTCCGGTTACGAAATTGGCCCAGTGGCACACCAATCCTGCTCCCAGATTGTTTCCTAGCAATGCATCTACTGGTAGGTGCCGCACTACTCCTACATCCACCATTCCATGACTGTGACCCCAGTCTGAATGTAGTCGGGCCCTCCGAATGTTCAAAGTTTCTCCCCGGCTATATTGACTAACATACGGCTGCTGGGGACAATACATGGGTCCGGTACTAAATGGTCTTTTATCAATGTGACCGAGGCTCCGGAGTCACGGAGTCCCACAGCCTCCACCCCCTCTACCCAGTCCGGCTAAGAATGCTGGTCAATAGACTCTGAAGTGTCCCATCTAGTCCGGGACACTTCTCCTGGTACCACATATGCCTCTACTTCTTCTGGTCGGGGTAGTGGGATCCTCTCTTCCTCAGCATTGCAGCCCCATTTCAGCACAGTGTTCACAGGTTGGGGATGCGGAAGATGTGGCCTAGAATGTTTCTGACATTCCCTGGCAAAGTGTCCCATGCATCCACAGTTATGGCAGTTAAGCCCTCGTCGCCCTGACGTGGGCCGTACTTGGGGGCTTGGGAAACTTCCCCCTCTTTGAGAAGTCCAAAATCCCTGCAGTGCCTCCTCTCGGTGGTACAGAGGTCTCACTGGCATACGTGTAAGCCCTAGTTCCCGACTCACTGGGGCTGTACTTCCACGTTGCCCGGGTCGATTGGCAGACCAATCATCAGCCAATCTGGCAGCCTCATCCAGGTTGAGTGGCTTTTTATCTGCCACCCATTCTTTTAAATTACCTGGGAGCTTTGACATAAATTGTTCCAGCATAATTATGTCCATTACATATTCTGCTTCCCGAGCCCCCAGTCCTTCTATCCACCGAGTGCATGCCATACGTAGCGTGTTGGCAAACTCCCAATGTGTATGTGCAGTGGGCTTGTCAGTCTCCTGAAACTTCCTCCGGTAGGTTTCCGGCGTGACGGCATACCTCTCTAGTAATGCACTGCGAATGGTAGAGTAACATCTCTAATCCACCGAAGACAAGTTAATAAAAGCTTCTCTTGCTTTTCCGGTCAGGCCAATGCTCAAAAATCTGGGCCAGTCACCGGTTGACACCTCATGCAGCATACAGAGGTTATCAAATAACCAGAGATGTTCATCAATATTTGAGGTGTCCTCATTAAACTGTGGTATATTTCAGTACATTAAAGATGTGGGCCCCTCTCTCCTGTTATCCATTGTCCTCTGCAGTGTGGGTGGTGGTATCGCTACATGCACACCCAGATATTTGCTTAACACTGCTGCCCGCTCCTTCTCTGTGGCCCGCTCTCCTAGCATGTCCAGCAGCCGCCTAAACTCAGTTGGTTGATCCTCTGCCATCTGGATGACAGCCCTGGGCTGTGGTCCCTCCACGGAGATGCCCTTCTCCATGTCTGAACTGATCCCCTCCTGTGGCTGTTCACGGTTCCATTCTTCCAAGCATTGTATTAGGGTTGCAAGGTTATCCTCTGGCAACCACTCTAGCTCTCTCCCAGAGCAAAGAGTTCTCAGGTCCTCCTTCTTGAGCCTCTTGTAGATGGAGTCTGCCATCTCTGCTGCCAAGTCACCGCTCAGTAACTTTCCCTGGTATACTGTCCAGAGATAGGTGATCCCACCGCTGCCACCACTTGTAAAGATCTGAGGTTGTGGGCTGTAAGTAATCACCTAAGCAGGTTAACGATGCAACAATATTTTATTGGTCACAGCCATGGTAATAAAGCAATTCCAGGTAAATGGCCAAAATACAGTTCTCTCAGTCCTCAAGTTCCCAATCTGGACTCAGTAGTTCCACTGGCTTTGTATAAGGCAATACACACTGTCTCCCAACTTTTGGTTGGCCCACAGATTTCGTATCTACAGCCAGTAAATGTCTGTCCTTTCTTTCGCTGGGATCAGTCCCCTCCCAGGTCAGAAGTGATCCGCCTCCCCCTTAAGCATTTACTGTTAGCTAAAAACAATGAAGAATATTCCAGAAGCCTTCATCTGAGACTGCATGTAAGACCCCCTGTGGTGACGGCTCCACTGTTTCTACAATCTACACACACATAATGAGATTATTGGCTGTTGGAATAGTGGTTAGATACTGCTGAGATACAGATTAGTGGAATGCTGGACATTTTACAAGTGAATCTAGTGCACATACTGACAAGTTAGCAGAACTATATAAAATATAACAAGTAAATCACTAATAAAACACAATAATAATATTGACAAAAATGGTGGTCCGTTGCTGGAAAAGTATCATAGTCTTTAGTAAGTAGGCAGCTCCTCACACACGCCATGCCGGATTTTAATCCATGATGGCATAGTGTGTTACTAAGGGTAATGTTTGAGACTGTGGTCCAAGATCTCTTCAGGTCATTGACAAAGTCCTCCTGTGTAGTTCTGGGCTGATTCCTGACCTTTCTCAGAATTATCCTTACCCCATGAGGTGAGATCTTGGATGGAGCCCGAGACTGAGGAAAATTGACAGTCATCTTGTGTTTCTTCCATTTTTTAATAATTTTTCCAACAGTTGTTGCCTTCTCACCAAGCTACTTGCCTATTGTCCTGTAGCCCATCCCAGCCTTGTGCAGATCTACAATTTTGTCCACTTGTTTCCTTAGACAGCTCTTTGGTCTTGGACATGGTGGTGAAGTTGGAGCGTGATTGATTGAGTGTGTCTTTTATACAGGTAACAAGTTCAAATAGGTACAATTAATACAGGTAATAAGTGTAGAGTAGAGAGGGCTTCTTAAAGAAAAACTAGCAGGTCTGAGAGAGCCAGAATTCTTGCAGGCTGGTAGGTCATCAAATACTTATTTCATGCAATAAAATACAATTTAATTATTTAAAAATTATACAATGTGAATTTTTTTTTCTTTTTAGATTCTGTCTCACAGTTGAAGTGTACATACGATAAAAATTACAGACCTCTCCATTCTTGAAAAATCAGCAGTGATTCAAATATTTATTTTCCCCACTGTATGTGAGTACTATTTGGTACATAAGGCTAGTAGGAGATAGTATTTGACACACTCCCTTTTATAAAGCTCCTGTGTGAAATGCGCATCAGGGTGGCCATGGTGAAAGTCGTCTTATTTCATTATGGGCAAGATATAACATTCTCATATATTTGGCTTAGACTGACATATGGGGATCAATTTGAGAGTGTGCATTTGTATAAATGTTTGACAACCATTTTTTGAATATAACATTATTATTAGCGATGAGAAAGCACTAAAATGCTCGGGTACTCGTTGCTCTGGTCGAGCAAATTGGATTACTCGGGTGCTCAACCCGAGCAAAGAGCCCAATGTAAGTCTAGGGGAAACTCGAGCATTTTTCAGGCGGCTCCACCCAGCCATCTGCAGAGGGCCTAAAAATTGCCCAAATCGATGGGAACAGTGCTAAAATGACATGGGAACAGCATGGGGAAGACCCCTGGAAGCATTTCTAACTCCCAGTTCACTGCTGTCAACAACGTTGTCAGAGTATTACGCCACTTTTAGGGACTCACAATAAAACATACAAAAACGAAACCAAAATGGATTTTCCTGGGAAATATGTTAAGGAACATCCTTTCCAGTAATGACTTGTATATAAGGCAAAATAAATAACCAAAACCAAAAATACTCCTCCACACCTTAGGCTATGTTCACACGTAGCGTTTTTGATGCATTTTTGCACTTTTGCATTGCTTTCAACAAAGACAAATGTATTCACTGGGAAATGTCATTTTAACATTTTACAAACTTATCTGGCCATGTGGTGTGTGACACATCATCAGACACATGCATACAGTGCTGAAAAGACATGGGAACAGCATGGGGAAGACCTCTGGAAGCATTTCTGACTCCCAGGTCACTGTCTAACAGTATGTCCATCATAAGTGATCCTTGGCGCATGCGAAGATGCCTCCCGCCAGGAGCCTGTCATTGCAGACTAGCTACAATCACCGTCCACATCCTTGTCCCAGTGCAGCGTTCATTTGTACCTACCTCATTCCTTGGAATGCAAGCGCAAGTATGCAGGCAGCCACCCACCCTCCCACAGGCTGCAATACTATACTGCCAAATTTTTGACAGCTGCTTGCACTTGAAATGTGGCCTTTTAGGCTCGTGGAGATGGAAGCTGTCCACAATCTTATGGCGGCAGCGACAAGTTATCCATACTCGGTCCCCAGCCGCCAATATTTTTCCCGGTATCGTCTCTGCCTTCCACAAGCACGGGTCCCACAACATTACCCGTGCCCACCCCAGTGCACTTACTGGGAAGGACCGACTAACCACAAACATGTGGATAGGTTAATGTGGCCAGGGACGATACGGAACCTGTCCACAGCTTTTTTTTCCTCTAAAGCTGCTTTCACTTGAAATGTGCCCTTTTAGGCTTGTGGATGCGGAAGCTGTCCACAATCTTCTGGCTGCGGCGACTGGGTGTCCATACTCGGACCGCAGCCACCACTATTTTTCCCAGTAACGTCTCCGCCTTCCACAAGCACGGGTCCCACAACATTACCCGTGCCCTCCCATTGCACTTACTGGGAAGGACCGCCTAACCACAAACACGTGGACAGGTGAATGTGGCCAGGGATGTTAAGGAGCCAGTCCACAGCTTTTTTTGCTGAGAGTTGAGAGAACCGGAGACTCCTCCGGTGGGCCTTGGCTTCTCCTTCAGGAGAGTTCATAGTGCCGAGGTGAGGCCATGATGATGATAGAGGCCACCATCTACTTAGTTTTCTGTTACTTGGAATGCAAGCGCAAGTATGCATCCAGCCACCCACCCACAGGCCACAACACTAAACTGCCAGATTTCTGGGCAGCTGCTTGCACTTGAAATATGGGCTTTTATTCTTATGGAGGCGGAAGCTTTTAACAACCTCATGCCGGCGGCAGCTGGGTGTCCATACTTGTATTTCACCACAGCCATATTCTTTAGTTTGGTGAAAGTACTTGGAAAACCATATCTACCCAGCTTTCATTTCTTCCAGGAAGTCCTCTACAGCTGCTTTCACTTGAAATGTGCCCTTTTAGGCTTGTGGAGGCGGAAGCTGTCCACAATCTTATGGCTGCGGTGACCAGGTGTCCCTACTCGGTCCCCAGCCACCACTATTTCTCCCGGTATCGTCTCCGTCTTCCACAAGCACGGGTCCCACAACATTACTCGTGCCCTCCCCAGTGCACTTACTGAGATATTCTCCGATGGGCCCTGACTTCTCCTTCAGGAGAGTTCATAGTGCTGAGGTGAGGCCATGATGATGATAGAGGCCACCATCTGCTTAGTTTTTTGTTACTTGAAATGCAAGCGCAAATATGCAACCAGCCACCCACCCACCCACAGGCCGCAACACTAAACTGCCAGATTTCTGGGCTGCTGCTTGCACTTGAAATATGGCCTTTTAGGCTCGTGGAAGTGGAAGCTTTTCACAAGCTCATGCCGGCGGCGGCTGGGTGTCCATACTCGGTCCCCAGCCGCCACTATTTCTCCCGGTATCGTCTCCGCCTTCCACAAGCACAGGTCCCATAACATTACCCGTGCCCTCCCCAGTGCACTTACTGGGAAGGACAGCCTAACCACAAACACGTGGACAGGTGAATGTGGCCAAGGACGGTACAGAGCCAGTCCACAGCTTTATTTGCTGAGAATTGTATTTAGCTCGGTGAAAGGACTGGCATAGAGGGAAACCATATCTACCCTGGAGGTAATTTCTCCCAGGAAGTCCTCTAATGCAGCTTGTTGCAGAAGCAATGGCAGCCCGTCCAACATCAACTCGCACTTGTCGGTGATGCTTTGACACACAAATATCTTTCTTTGTGCATTTAATTTCATGAATACAGAGTTGGACAATGGCCTGATCTGCAATGCGGTTTGAGAAATAACATGCATAAGCATGTACGATCCACATTAAAAGCCATAGAGTGTCCGGGAACCTTCCCCCACACTTTTCTTAGCCAGGGCTGCTTCTTGGCAGGGGTGGACGGTCCCACCAGAGAATCCTCTTATGTGCCCTGGCTTCTACCTCAGGAGAGTTCATGATAGCACTAACTTTGCAGCTGCTATGGGGCTCTTGAGCGGGGGAGAAAGGTGAGCCCTCAGAATCAAATCCTCTGGTGGGCACATTGTTTTTCAATCTGAAACAGCTTCTCAGTGGGAGTTGTATTTCACTATAAGCCATATTCTTTAGCTCGGTGAAAGGACTGGCATAGAAGGAAACCATATCTACACCTGCTGTCATTTTTCCGTCACCTGGTTCCGCCCATTGTCACACACGACCATGCCTGGCTGTATGTTCAACGGTGAGAGCCACAGATCAGGCTGCTGTGTTACAGCTTTCAACAACTGTGCAGTGCTGGGCGGTTTGTCACCTAAGCATTAAGCATGTTATCTTCAGCACAGCCTGTTGCCGCTTGGCCAAGGCAGTGCTGCAGTGCTGTCAGCTCGCGACTGATGTGGTCATTTCGGAGATGGAGGAGGAGGTGCAGGAGCTGAACAATGTGATTACATTGAGGTTAAATTGGCGACGCTGTTTTTTATACTAAAGAAAGATCCTGTTGTTTTGGGGTTTTTTTACGTTATTTTTTAAGACAAATGCATTCCCCGGGAAATGTCATTTTAACATTGTACAACCTTATCTGGCAATGTGGTGTGTGACACATCATCAGACACATCCTATTTTATTTATGATGGAGGGACTCTAAAAGTCATAAAGCCTATTTTTATAGGGCCATCAGATGGCCCTTACTATTCTTAAAAGGCAGCAGTCGGCCCTCGCTATTGTTAGAGAGCCATCAGCCGGCTATGCTTTGTAGTTCCCATTATTAACAAGTGGGTCTCCTATACTGTTATTGCGTATGCAGTGACTGCAATGGCTGCCAAAAATTTGGACGCAGCCCAATACCCCTTTCAAGAGACATAGAAGAGGGTCTCAGTAAAAAAAAATGTTCCCTTTATAAAGGAGCGGGTCTCCTAAAGTGGTAATTCCCATACTGAGACTGCAAGGGCTGCCAAAATTTGGGAAAAACCCCACTAAGAATTTAAAGACACATAGAGCCGGGCCACAGTAACGACAAATTCCCATTAGAAAGGAAAGGGTCTGTTATACAGTTATAGGGTATGCAGTGAGTCCAACGGCTGACCAATTTTAGGAAAAACCCCACTAAGAATTTAAAGACACATAGAGCAGGGCCACAGTAACATGTACAACATGTTCCCATTAGAAAGGAGAGGGTTGGCTATACAGGTATAGGGTATGCAGTGAGTCCAACGGCTGACCAATTTTAGGAAAAACCCCACTAAGAATTTAAAGACACATAGAGCAGGGCCACAGTAAAAAGTACGACAGGTTCCCATTAGAAAGGAGAGGGTTGGCTATACAGGTATACGGTATGCAGTGAGTCCAACGGCTGACCAATTTTAGGAAAAACCCCACTAAGAATTTAAAGAAACATAGAACAGGGCCACAGTAACGACAAATTCCCATTAGAAAGGAGAAAGTCTGCTATACAGTTATAAGGTATGCAGTGAGTCCAAAGGCTGACCAATTTTAGGAAAACCCCCACTAAGAATTTAAAGACACATAGAGCAGGGCCACAGTAACAAGTATGACAGGTTCCCATTAGAAAGGAGAGGGTCTGCTATACAGTTATAGGGTATGCAGTAAGTCCGACGGCTGACCAATTTTAGGAAATTCCCCACTAAGAATTTAAAGGCACATAGAGCAGGGTCAAAGTAATGACAAATTCCCATTAGAAAGTAGAGAGTTGCTATACAGTTATAGGGTATGCAGTGAGTCCAATGGCTTACCAATTTTAGGAAAAACTCCACTAAGAATTTAAAGACACATAGAGCAGGGCCACAGTAACGACAAATTCCCATTAGAAAGGAAAGGGTCTGCAATACTGTTATAGGGTATGCAGTGAGTCCAACGGCTGACCAATTTTAGGAAAAACCCCACTAAGAATTTAAATAAACATACAGCAGGGCCACAGTAACGACAAATTCCCATTAGAAAGGAGATAGTCTGCTACACAGTTATAGGGTATGCAGTGAGTCCGACGACTGACCAATTTTAGGAAAAAACCCACTGAGAATTTAAAGACACATAGAGTAGGGCCACAGTAATGGCGAATTTCTATTAGAAAGGAGATAGTCTTCTATGCAATTATAAGGTATGCAGTCAGTCCAATGGCTGACCAATTTTAGAAAAAAACCCTCTAATAATTTAAAGACACATAGAGCAGGGCCACAGTAACAAGTATAACATGTTCCCATTAGCAAGGAGAGGGTCTGCTATACAATTATAGGGTATCCAGTAAGTCCGACAGCTGGCCAATTTTAGGAAAAAAGCCAC
This sequence comes from Phyllobates terribilis, assembly GCF_046119375.1. Lineage (NCBI taxonomy): Eukaryota > Metazoa > Chordata > Amphibia > Anura > Dendrobatidae > Phyllobates > Phyllobates terribilis. Next base: position 53,237,466 of record NW_027362773.1, read on the forward strand.
TAAGAATTTAAAGGCACATAGAGCAGGGCCACAGTAATGACAAATTCCCATTAGAAAGGAGAGAGTTGCTATACAGTTATAGGGTATGCAGTGAGTCCAATGGCTGACCAATTTTAGGAAAACCCCACTAAGAATTTAAAGACATATAGAGCAGGGCCACAGTAATGACAAATTCCCATTAGAAAGGAGAGAGTTGCTATACAGTTATAGGGTATGCAGTGAGTCCAATGGCTGACCAATTTTAGGAAAACCCCACTAAGAATTTAAAGACACATAGAGCAGGGCCACAGTAACAAGTACGACATGTTCCCATTAGACAGGAGAGGGTTTGCTATACAGTTATAGGGTATGCAGTGAGTCCAAAGGCTGACCAATTTTAGGAAAAAAAACACTAAGAATTTAAAGACACTTAGAGCAGGGCCAGAGTAACGACAAATTCTCATTAGAAAGGAGAGGGTCTCCTATAGTGTTGGCCTATGCAGTGAATGCAAGAACTGCCAAAATTTGGTATGCACTCCAATGCCCCTTGGAAGAGACTTAAAGGGCCTCATAAAAAAATGTTCCCATTAGAAAGTAGCGGGTCTCCTATACTTGCAATGCCTATGCACTAAGTGTATGGGCTGACAAACATTTAGCCCTTGGGAGTATACATGAACATACTGTATAATTTTTCTTTTTTTTACGGGCCTCATAAACACCCTTTAAAAAAATTATGTGGGTGTTGCATCACAGACCACGGTCACCCTGGTGATATGGTCACGGAGGATGAGGACAAGAGCAAATAGCCAAAATCAGGAAGTGTATACCCATATGTGGGTGTGAAGAGGTGCATGGGAATACTCCTCCCAAAAAAAATACACTGGATTTGAGTTTATGTTACGCTGCTATCATTCGGTGGTGTTGAGAAGTCTTGTCCAATCCAGCCCTTGTTCATTTTTATAAGAGTCAGCCTGTCAGCATTTTCAGTTGACAGGCGGATGCGCTTGTTGGTTATAATTCCACCAGCGGCAATAAAAACCCGCTCTGACAAAATGCTAGCGGCAGGGCAGGCCAGGACCTCCAAGGCATAGAGAGCCAGTTCATTTCACGTATCCAGCTTGGATACTCAATAATTATAAGGCACAGAGGAATCACGGAGGACGTTGGTACGGTCGGCAGGGTACTCCCTCAGCATCTTCCTAAACTTTGAACTCCTTGTGAGAGTACCCTGCACTTCAGGGCCTGTGTGATGGGAGGGCCTGAGAAAACTGTCCCAGAACTTTGACAGTGTTCCCCAGCCTCTGCTGGATTGGAGTTGTGTCTCTCTCGTCTGTACTCCTTGGTTGTCCAACGAACTGTGACCTGTGGGAATTTTTTCAATAGTTCTGCCTTCTGGTACTGCCCCATTTTTGTAGACCTGTCCGCCTTGAGATTAAGAGATATAAAGTTCTCCTTGTAGTGTGGGTCTAGAAATGTCACCAACCAGTAATGACTGTCACCCAAAATTTTGAGAACGCGAGGGTCATGGGAAAGGCAGCGTAACATAAACTCAGCCATGCGTGCCAGATTGCTTACAGGCTAGACTTCTGTGTTCTCACCAAGAGGATGACTGACCACGCTCTGCTCCTCCTCCTCCTCCTCTCTGTCCTCTGGCCATGCACGCTGAACAGATGGTTCAACAGTTGTGCAGTTAGTACCGTCTATAGCGCATGAAACAAACTCCTGTTCTTCCTCCTTCTCCTCTTCCTCATTGTCACTCAATCCATGTTGGGATGAGATGAGGCTGGGCTGTGTGTAATCACCCTGTATGGCTCCTTGCTCCATCTCATCGTGCTCCGCTTGCAATGCATTCTCTTTGATTGTGAGCAGAGAGCGTTTCAGAAGACAGAGAAGTGGGATGGTGACGCTAATTATGGCATTATCGCCGCTCACCATCTTGGTGGAGTCCTCAAAGTTTTGGAGGATGTTACATATGTCTGACATCCATGTCCTCTCCTGAGGTCTAATGTGTGGAGTCTGAACTGAATACCGATGGCCTTGTTGATGCTGGTACTCAACAACTGCCCTCTTCGGCTCACAAATCCTTCCAACATCTGCAGTGTAGAGTTCCGAGTGGGGACATCACATACCAGTCAGTGAGCCAGAAGCTGCAAAGGGCTGCTGAAACATGGCAAGGGCGGCGGAAGCTGTAGCTGACTTTCTAAAATGGGCACACAGGCGGCGTACTTTAACAAGCAGATCCGGCAGCTCCGGGTAGGATTTGAGAAACCGCTGAACCACGAGATTAAGCACATGGGCCAGGCATGGTACGTGTGTGAGCTCGCCTCACCTCAGAGCCGCCACAAGGTTCCGGCCATTGTCACACACGACCATGCCTGGCTGTAGGTTCAGCGGTGTGAGCAACAGATCTGCCTGTTCTTTCAGAGCTGTCCACAACTCTTCAGCATTGTGCGGCTTGTCATCTAAGCGTATTAGCTTCAGCACAGCCTGTTGCCGCTTGGCCGAGGCAGTGCTGCAGTGCTTCCAGCTTGTGACTGATGTGGTCATTTCGGAGAAGGAGGCTGAAGAGGAGGAGGAGGAAGATGAAGGGCAGGAGCTGTAGACTGTGGGGGCAACCCTGATTGACCTAGGGCCCGCAATCCTTTGTGTCGGGTGGACGTGTTCCGTCCCAAGATCAGACTGGGTCCCTGCTTCCACTTTGTTAACCCAGTGTGCCGTCAGCGAGATGTACCTTCCCTGCCCACAAGCACTTGTCCACGTGTCCGTGGTTAGATGGATTTTCCCGGTAACTGCGTTGTTGAGGGCACGGCTAATGTTTTTGGATACGTACTTGTGTAATGCGGGGACGGTTAGTGGCGGCTGGGGACCGAGTTCCGAGGGACGGCCGCCGCCATCAGGTTGTGGAATGCTTCCGTCTCCACGAGCCTAAAAGGCAACATTTCGAGAGCAAGCAGTCGTGAAATGTCGGAATTTAGTACTGTGGCCTGTGGGGCGTTGGCTGCGTATTTGCGCTTGCATTCCAAGGACTGGGGTATGGACAACTGAACGCTGCGCTGGGACAAGGACGTGGACGTGCTTCCTTATGCTGTTACTTGAGAGTGTGCAATGACATGTGCTGGGCAGGAGGCATCTTCGCATGCACCATGGACAGGGGATTGGCTTGCATGCACAACAGCGGAAGAAGCAGTTGTGCCACCCGCAGACACTATTCCTGCACCCTGGGGTTTGGCCCACAAAGTTGGGTGCTTTGCTGCCATGTGCCTGGTCATGCTGGTGATGTTCAGGATGGTCGTTTTGCCACCACTGCTGACGCTGGCCTGGCAGGTGGTGCAAATGGCCTTTTTGGGGTTATCGGCAGAGTCTTTTAAAAACAACCAGACTCGGGAAGACCTAACAGTTGTACTGGCAACTTCCTTCGTGTTGGTGTTATGGGGTACAGTTGCCTGCCTTCCGTCTGCGGCCACCACACTGCTTCTTCCTGCCTGTTGGGGTGCTTTGCCTCCCTCCCCCTGTGTGCTGCTGCACTCGCTCTGCATGTCCTCCTGCCTGGTTGGGTCAATTACTATATCATCCACCACCTCGTCTTCCACTTCCGCACTCTGGTCCTCCTCCTGACTTTCTGGCAATTGTGTCTCATCATCATCCACCTCTTGGGACATTTTCCCACCTTCGCTTTCGTGTGACCGTGGCTGCTCAAATATTTGGGCATCGCTACATGCGATCTCCTCTTGCCCCGCTTCAAGTGGACCGGGCGAGAGGCCCAAATCTATAAATAGGAAAGTAAACAGCTCTTCGGAGTGTCCAAGTGTGGGATCAGTTGTCTCTGGGTACTCGGCATGGTGGGAGGAAGGAGGTTTAGGGTGAGGAATATGCGGTCCAGACTCACAGCTACTGAGACTTGACCATGTGGAAGACAAGGTGGTGGTGGTGGCTAAGTGACTGGAAGCATTATCTGGTATCCAAGCAATAACCTTTTGACACTGCTCTGTATTCAATAGTGGTGTTCTGTGGTCCCCTATTAATTGGGACAGGAAAGTAGAGCGAGAAGATGTGGGTGTTTGTTGTGACACAATTTCAGCTTGCCCACGGCCTCGGCCTCTTCATGCACCATCATCACTATCACGTCCAGTTCCACATCCCATGCCATGTGCCTTGCCCATTTTAAATGGAGGACAATATCTTACATGCTCACTACAGATGACTAAATTTGGAGTGAACTTATATGTGATCCACAGTTTTAAATACCTGACCTGTAGGTAACTATTTTGAACAGCAATGTGGTGTCAATTGCCTCACTGACACACTGAAACAAATTCTTAATGGAGGCCCGAAATGGCAGTATTTTCTGAAAACATATATGTGATCCGTGTGATGGAGAAAACACAGTTTTAAATGCCTGGCCTGTAGGTTACTATTTTGAACAGTAATCTGGTGTCAATTGCTTCACTGACACACTGAAACAAATTTTTAATGGAGGCCAGAAATGGCAGTATTTTCTGAAAACGTATATGTAATCCGTGTGACGGAGAAAACACAGTTTTAAATACCTCGCCTGTAGGTAACTGTTTTGAACAGCAAACCAGTGTCAAAAACTTTGCTTACACACTGAAAATTTTTTTTAATGGAGGCCAGAAATGGCAATATTTTCTGAAAACGTAAATGTGATCCATGTGACACAGAAAACACAGTTTTAAATACCTGGCCTGTAGGTAACTGTTTTGAACAGCAATCTGGTGTCAATTGCTTCACTGACACACTGCAACAAATTTTTAATGAAGATCCGAAATGGCAGTATTTTCTGAAAACGTAAATGTGATCCATGTGACACAGAAAACACAGTTTTAAATACCTGGCCTGTAGGTAACTATTTTGAACAGTAATCTCGTGTCAATTGCTTCAATGACACACTGAAACAAATTTTTAATGGAGGCCAGAAATGGCAGTATTTTCTGAAAACGTATATGTAATCCGTGTGACGGAGAAAACACAGTTTTAAATACCTGGCCTGTAGGTAACTGTTTTGAGCAGCAAATCGGTGTCAAAAACTTTGCTGACACACTGAAAAAAAAAAGGCAGAACTGGAATGCAGCCTCTTGCGCTATATGCACTGCAGTTTTCTATATACTCTGCCTGCCTATATACACTGCCTGCCTGATATCTCTGCAGATGGATTAGTCCTCAGAAGGACTGTTTGTTGAGATGGATATGTGTCTCTAATATAGTCTGTACACATACACTAACCAGATACAAGCAAATCTCTCCCTAACTCAGCAGCAGCTCTCCCTACACTGTCTGATTCCTGAGTGACTGTGATGAGCATGGCGGCCCCAGGTCTGATATAGACCTGATGACGCTGTGCGGCCAGCCAATCACTGTAATGCCACAACCAACATGGCTACGGCATTAGAGTGTGTGGCAAGCAATCCCTACATGTTCATTGGCTCTTTAAAGAGCGCCAAACATGCAGGGAGGAGACCCGAGCTCCCGCCGAGCAACCCTGGAAATACTCGGCGTTTGCCGAGCATGTCGAGCAGTGAGATGCTCTGGCGAGCACCAAGCAGTAGCGAACATGCTCGCTCATTACTAATTATTATTATTTATATAGCACCATTGATTCCATGGTGCTGTACATAAGAAGGGGTTACATACCAAATACAGATATCACTCACAGTAAACAAACTAACAATGATTGACTGGTACAGAGGGAAGAGGACCCTGCCCTTGCGGCCTTGCATTCTACAGGATGATGGGGAAGGAGACAGTAGGTGGGGGATGGCAGCAGCTCCAATGTTGGTGAGAAGACAGAGTGGTCATTGTAGATTGTAAGCTTTCTTGAAGAGGTGCGTTTTCAGGTTCCATCTGAAGGATCCCAATTTGGCAGATAATCGAAAATGTTGAGGCAAAGAATTCCAGAGAATAGGGAATATATTCGGGAGCAGTCTTGGAGGCGATTGGGTGAGGAATGAGTAAGTGTGGAGGAGAGAAGGAGGTCTTGGGAGGACCGGAGATTATGCAAGGGGAAATATTGGGAGATTAGTTCAGAGATATATGGAGGAGAAAGGTTATGGATGGCTTTGTAGGTCAGTGTTAGTACTTTGAACTGGATACACTGGGCAATTGGGAGCCAGTGAAAGGATTTGCAAAGAGGGAGTAGCAGAGGAGTAGCACGGTGAGCGATGAAATAGTCTTGCAGCAGAGTTAAGGATGGACTTGAGAGGTGCAAGAGTGTTAGCAGGTAGGCCACAAAGGAGGATGTTGCAGTAGTCGTGGTGGGAGATGAGTTTAGTAGATTGAGGGCTGAGGAAAGAACAGATTCTGGAAATATTTTTGAGTTGGAGGTGACAGAAGGGGGCAAGAGCTTGGATGTGTGGTTTGAAGGACAGGGCATAGTCAAGGGTTTCTCCGAGGCAGCGGACTTCTGGTACAGGGGAAAGAGTGATTGTCATGTATTGTGATAGAAAGATTAGATGGGGAAGATAAGCAAGATGGGGAAAAATGATGTCAGTGATAGGTTGAAGAGATGGGTTAGGGATAGGATGAGTGTGGGGGTGAGGTTGGGGAGGAGGTGGGATGAAATGGGGTCGAGTGCACAAGTGGGGAGGTGTGATTTGGAGAGGAGACTAGTAAGGTCTCATTCAGTGATATTGGAAATTGAGCTTATGGGGGAAGGGCAATGGTCTCATAAACAAAGGGGTTGTGGTGGTCGGACAGTAAAGACTTCCCTTGTTTGGTCAATCTTGATTTGAAGTGTATGGCAAACTCCTCAGTAGAGATGACAGAGGACGGAGGGGGCAGTGGAAGGCAGAGGAGAGAGTTAAAAGTGTTGAATAACTGTTTGGGGTTGTAGGATAGGGAAGATATGAGGGTTTTGAAGTAGGCCTATTTAACAGAGGTGAGGGCTGATTTGAATGTGAGTGTTGCTTGTTTGAATGCAGTGAAGTCATCTTGCGATATAACATGTAAAATGTATATTAACCCTGGCCATTTAGACTTAATGATGTCTGTTTACTTGATCCTTCCTCTTTAAATTCCTCATTTATATGTACTTGTTAAATGTTCTATGTTTTTAATTGTATCAAAATTCATTTTACTTTTACACGAGTGGTTTATTGAATACATAGGTATTCATATGTAGGTTGTTAGAAATGGGGGTGCCTGACAAATCATCAGGTGGCATCAACCTCCAACTACCATTACTCTGATTGCCACAGCACCAGGGCAGTCTGGACAAGCAAGGCAAAGCACCAGAATTGGAGCATCTCATGTGACGTTCAGAGCTGCCGGGTCTCGCAGAGCGCAGCAGGACCCGGCAACTGTGATGAGCTGTGATGTCAGTACCCAGAGACTATGAAAAGCAGTAACAATACTTACTGCTATTTACAGTAGATGGGGCTGGACTCAGGCAATGATGGACTGCTTTGGACCTGTATGGGAACATTTTTTGTATTAAATTGATGAACAAGGGGCATTGTTTTTTGTTTTTTTTCTCTCTTTTTATGTTTTTCATGCATCCATTTGTAGGCTACGTCGGTTTTTCTGGTCTACGGTAGATTTGCATGTTTTTTTTGTGGGGGGGTTAATAAATTGGTGAATAAGGAAAAATATCTGGGAGTATTTTTTCAAATAAAATATTTTTTTGTGTGTCTTCATTTTGGATTACTGGGTTAATAATGGGGGTGTCTGACAAGTCACAGCTGGCATCAACCCCAACTACCATTACCCTGATTGCCACTGCACCAGGGCAATCGGGAAGAGCAAGGCAAAGCACCAGAATTGGCGCATCTGATGCGCCACTTCTGGGGCAGCAGCGGGCTGTTATTTTTACGCTGTGAAGGGTCCATTATCCGGGGACCTTCCCAGCCTGATAATTTCAGCTCACAGTTGGGTGCTTTAACTTTGCTGGTTATAAAAAAATAGGGGCGATCCAAAGTTGTTTCCTTTAATTATTTATTTATTAGGTTAAACAACCAAAAACACTCTTTAGTGCCACATGAAAGATATTAAAGGGTTTATGTTTATTATACGTAAGGGGTTTGTAATATTATATAACCACAGTATATCTATCTGTTTTCTATCGATTCTGAGGGTTCTAGCTGTGAATTTACTGTCCATGGCTTATGAATTTTGTGGTTTCTTTGAGATGTGGGCATAAAATCAGATGGCTTGGAAGCCTAAGAACACCATCCCAACTGTGAAACACAGGGGTGGCAGCATTATGTTGTGTGGTTGTTTTGCTCCATGAGGGACTGGTGCACTTCACAAAATAGATGGCATCAAGAGAAAATAAGATTATGTGGCAATACTGAAGCAACATTTCAAGACCTCAGCCAGGAAGTTAAATCTTGGACAGAAATGGGTCTTCCAAATGGACAAATGACCCGAAGCATACTGCCAAACAAAGTGGCTTAAGAATAACAAAGTCAATGTTTTGGAGTGGCCATCACAATGCCCTGATCTCAATCCTATTGGAAATTTATGGGCGAAGCTGAAAAGGCAGGTGCTAGCAAGGTGACCTACAAACCTGTATCAGTTACACCAGTTTTGTCAGGAGTAATGGGCCCAAATTCTGTCCAACTAATGTGAGAAGCTTGTGGAAGGATTTCCCAAATGTTTGACCTGTCATTCAGTTTAAGGGCAATGGTACCAAATACTAATGAAATCTATGTAAACTTTTGACTTTGCAGTGAGTAATAAAAATGCCTTAAAACATTCCCTCTCTCTCATTATTCTAGCATTTGGCAAATATTAAAAATTATGGTAATCCTAATTGCCCTAAAATGGGAAAGGTTTATTCTGATTTCATGTCAGATATTGAGAAAAATATGCATATGTGTCTTTTTATATAGTATATGTAAACTTTTGGTTTCAACTGCATGTGTAGAGGAAAAACGGCACAGAATTTCGGAAAAGAACATCTTGCCAACCATTAAGCATGGGGGTGGATCAATCATGTTTGGGGTTGTGTTGCAACCAATGGCACGGGGAACATTTCAAGGGTAGAGGGAAGAATGGATTCAATGAAATTTCAACAAATTCTTGATGCAAACATAACACCATCTGTAAAAAAGCTGAAGTTGAAAAGAGGATGGCTTCTACAAATGTGTAATGATCCTTAAAGCACGGCAAAATCCACAATAGACGACCTCAAAAGACGCAAGCTGAAGGTTTTACAATGGCCGCACAGTCCCCTGATCTGAACATCATTGAAAATCTGTGGTACACCTCAAAATAGCAGTGCATGCAAGACGACCCAGGAATCTCACAGAACTGGATGAATTTTCCAAGGAAGAATGGATAAAAATCCGTCAAACAAGAATAGAAAGACCCTTGTCTGGCTACAAAAAGCGTTTACAAGCTGTGATACTTTCAAATGAGGGTGCTACTAGGTATTAACCATGCAGGGTGCACAAACTTTTACATTGGCTCATTTTCCTTTTTGTAATTTTTAAAATGTAAAAGATGACTATATATATATTGCATAGAATACAAAGGAAATGTGTCATCTTTAACTTCAGGCCTTTTAGAGATCATTTCATCTTTAGCCTGTTTAACCCTTCACAATAACAGTAATTTGGACTAAGGGGTGCCAAAACTTTTACATTCCACTATATGTTAGTGCCCCCTTTCCTTTTGTTTGATCTTGTGTTGCTGCATAGGCTGTACCACCCCTGTATAGTGCACAAATACTTACATCTGAGACACTTGTGTAAAGCATCTAGTGGCAGACAAGTAGATCTGCAGGTCACTCAAATGAAAGCACTACTCTGATAAATCTAATATACAGTACTATATAACATAAAATACACCAAGTAATGCAAGCAAAAAGTAAAAAAATATATAGCAGCACAAAATTGTTTAACGCTTAAATGGTTTGGCAAGTTGAAAAATATATACATAAATGTGAAATATCTCTAAAACCGCAAATAATACTTTAAACATAGATGCTGTATGTCCTTGAAGTGAACTTAGTGATCATGAAACACATTGTCCTGCAATAAATATTTGATGCACCTTACTCTACCTGGAGGTTCTGGACTCTGTGCTGGCAGAGCACCTAAGTCCACTTTGTTATGTGCATATATTTAAGGCTGTGTTATTTTAGTGGACCTCAGAAGCCCTACTATATATCTGTATTAGTATTATGTCTAAGTGCGTACAACACCAGGTGATCAGACACCTTTACACTACTAAAGGTGTACACTACACTACTACACTCCTATAAACCTATTGCACTACTCCATGATTTGCCTTGTGCTTTTAAAAAAAAAAATATTGTATACATAAATATACAGTACAGACCAAAAGTTTGGACACACCTTCTCATTTAAAGATTTTTCTGTATTTGCTTGACTATGAAAATTGTACATTCACACTGAAGGCATCAAAACTATGAATTAACACATGTGGAATTATATACTTAACAAAAAAGTGTGAAACAACTGAAGATATGTCTTATATTCTAGGTTCCTCAAAGTAGCCACCTTTTGCTTTGATGACTGCTTTGCATACTCTTGGCATTCTCTTGATGAGCTTCAAGAGGTAGTCACCGGAAATGGTCTTCCAACAATCTTGAAAGAGTTCCCAGAGATGCTTAGCACCTGTTGGTCCTTTTGCCTTCACTCTGTGGTCCAGCTCACCCCAAACCATCTCGATTGTGTTCAGGTCTGGTGACTTTGGAGGCCAGGTCATCTGGCGTAGCACCCCATCACTCTCATCCTTGGTCAAATAGCCCTTACACAGCCTGGAGGTGTGTTTGGGGTCATTGTCCTGTTGAAAAATAAATGATGGTCCAACTAAACGCAAACCGGAAGGAATAGCATGCTGCTGCAAGATGCTGTGGTAGCCATGCTGGTTCAGTATGCCTTCTATTTTGAATAAATCCCCAACAGTGTCACCAGCAAAGCACCCCCACACCATCACACCTCCTCCTCCATGCTTCACGGTGGGAACCAGGCATGTAGAGTCCATCCGTTCACCTTTTCTGCGTCGCACAAAGACATGGTGGTTGGAACCTAAGATCTCAAATTTGGACTCATCAGACCAAAGCACAGATTTCCACTGGTCTAGTGTCCATTCCTTGTGTTCTTTAGCCCAAACAAGTCTCTTCTGCTTGTTGCCTGTCCTTATCAGTGGTTTCCTAGCAACTATTTAACCATGAAGGCCTGCTGCACAAAGTCTCCTCTTAACAGTTGTTGAAGAGATGTGTCTGCTGCTAGAACTCTGTGTGGCATTGACCTGGTCTCTAATCTGAGCTGCTGTTAACCTGCGATTTCTGAGGCTGGTGACTCGGATAAACTTATCCTCAGAAGCAGAGGTGACTCTTGGTCTTCCTTTCCTGGGGCGGTCCTCATGTGAGCCAGTTTCTTTGTAGCGCTTGATGGTTTTTGCAACTGCACTTGGGGACACTTTTTAAGTTTTCCCAATTTTTCGCACTGACTGACCTTCATTTCTTAAAGTAATGATGGCCACTTGTTTTTCTTTACTTAGCTGCTTTTTTCTTGCCATAATACAAATTATAACAGTCTATTCAGTAGGACTATCAGCTGTGTATCCAACAGACTACTGCACAACACAACTGATTGTCCCAATCCCATTTATAAGGCAAGAAATCCCACTTATTAAACCTGACAGGGCACACCTGTGAAGTGAAAAACATTTCCGGTGACTACCTCTTGAAGCTCATCAAGAGAATGCCAAGAGTGTGCAAAGCAGTCATTATAGCAAAAGGTGGCTACTTTGAAGAACCTAGAATATAAGACATATTTTCAGTTGTTTCACACTTTTTTGTTAAGTATATAATTCCACATGTGTTAATTCATAGTTTTGATGCCTTCAGTGTGAATGTACAATTTTCATAGTCAAGAAAATACAGAAAAATCTTTAAATGAGAAGGTGTGTCCAAACTTTTGGTCTGTACTGTATGTCCATAAATATAAGTCATGGATCTTACTCTGTTTATTCTTTTCATTCATGCACACACTATAATGGTATCTATGACATACATACCAACAAAAGAGTGAAAACCACAAATGACTATTATTGAGGCTGTTCCTAGAGGTGTCACACAGTATTCCTCATACCCTAAATACCATTATTATATTACAAATTTGCCCCCTTCCTTTCCTTTTAATGTGATCTTGTCAGTCTTTACTGTAACTCTGGTATTGTATTCGTTGTGGAATTTTACTCTGCAAGGAACCACTTAATTGTAATTCAATGTTACCTGCTTCTTTCAGTACACCCATCACCAGCCTAAAGAACTTCCTGTGCATATTTTGTAGTGTGAAGCTTAGGTACTGTGGGCGGAAAAACTGATCAGTCTGCTTGGGGAGAGTTATGCTGTTTGTCAACACACTGACCCAGTTTTTTTTTTTGCAAGGATTCTCTGCCAACAAATTCTGTGATTACAGGACACAGATCTCACTGAAGACATCTGTGATCTATTTAAACAGGGCATGCTCGCTGCTACTGAACGTCTCTGCACTGATAATGGCAAAGCTGTTATATAATAACAAGAAGCTGTCAAATGTTAACCAGGCGAAAATGTTAGTTACCTTCCCCATAAAAGAGTGGAGAATTCTATTCAAATAGAACAGTGGCCAATGACAATATGATAAATTCATTGTCTTGCTCCCCAATTATTATGAAAGTACAACATCCAGCATGTCTGCTAGAAATGACACAAATGCTAAAGCGCAGCCTCCAAGTTTAAGGATTTGGTCACATAGTATCACTTGTAGAGTTTCCTCCTCCACTACCTGGGCATCAGGTCAGCTGCTGCTATCTGTTACAGATAAGCAAGGGTTTAATAGTAAAGGGCACAGTGGTAAAAGTTAAACTTGAGCCCTGATCTCTGAATGGGACCAAGGGTTCCTTATTGACATGAGAGGAGGATATCGTAACTGAGTTGCTCTGGCACAGCTTTTGCAGTTTTTATTTTTGTAAAAACCGAAACTCTCCCCGTTCACCACGAACAACCATGTGCCATTTATTATTCAAGTGGCTTCTTATTTTGCAGAGATATTTTGGACCCCCTTAGGGATTTGTTGTAAAAGAATGAAGGCAGATTCCCTCTGGTCAGTACATACTAAGTTATATGATATGATTACATTTACAACCTGAGCATATGGATGGCAGTGTGGGTACATTGCACAGTATACTGCCTATTTTCTTTACAGTGATTCATTGTCTTATGTAGTGCACATTATAGGTATATACCAATTATATATTTATTGCACCTTTGCACTTTATTTTGAATGAGCCGGCCCCATATGTTTCAGATATTACTATTTTATTACATAATTCAGAACTACTATTACCTCCTCCTGTGGTTGTGTCACTTTTAGTGTGTTTTCATTTTATTGTTAATTACTTAAATAAAGACTTATTTTTAATTGATTTATCACTTTTACCGTTTCTGTGGTTATATTTTTTGTGTAATTTGGAGAGTTGTTGTCTATAATACACGTCAGTCATTTGCCAATATGGTGAGCGTAATTTAAGATAAATAAATACTATTGAAGAAATATATAAAACTAATAACTTAAGTTACTTACGTCAACCTATTGTAGCTGATTTTTGGTATTATTTACACCTTGATGCCTCATGACAAATATATCTGCAGAGTGCATCAGATTGTATTGAACATGCTCAGGATCTGATCCCATTCCATGTAGGGTAGTTGCCTGCTGTGTCATACATCCAGCACCTGCCTCTAACTGTAGTAATATGAGCTATCTCGAATCCCTGCTGTTTAATTTTTTAAATGCTCCTGTTAACCAGGATAGCGCCATTAAAGTCACTATGTTCCGATGGCGCATCAGAAATGTGCTCACTGCTATCTTGGTACTCCTGTGAAACCCAGCCACAGGCTGGGCATCATACTAAGAAGTGATTAGCACTATATATGTGGCGCCCCTGAGGGTTCAGTCGCCACAGAGTTACTGCACCTCACCCAGAGGTGTGGCATCTCCTTCTCTCAGGTAAGGATGGCGTACTGCCCGGGACCCTAACACCTGCACTCAACTCTACACTACTTCATGCCGGCTAGAAGGGCATTATGCACTTCTTTTACTGCCACGTCCCAGGCTGGAGTGGGGGAAACCAAAAGTGAGGGGGAACCAAGTAGTGGGTGTGGGTGGAGGCCGTAGACCAGGGGAGCACTTAGAGAAGATATATATAAAGGGAAGCCATCTTAGAGTGGCAGTGCACTGCTGTGCAATGAAGTGAGCAGTAAGGAGAGGAGGGGAGCAGAGTCTCTTCAGGAGCTCTGCTCCTCCTGAATGGGGCCTATTAAGATGGAGGCCCAGGAGCAGGAGGGGAGCAGGGGAGGAGTGCTCCAGTAGCGGAAGGGATCCCAGAGGGTACGGTGAGTGCAGGACGGCACCCGTACGCCCGAATCTGCCAAGCATCAGAGGGATCAGGCCGCAGGAAGGGAACCGGTCCCTGGACCAGCCGCGTTACTCCAGGTCTCGGCTGGAAAAACCGGAGGCTACTGCACTTCCATGGTGCAGTTGCCACAGCCTCACCCTAGTCGCCGTGAAGGGCATCAAGCAGGTCCGGGAACTCCAGGTTGCCCAGAGGGATTTCAGAGTACCCGATCGGGACTGTGTGTGGGGAGCGCAGGGCAGGAGGGAGAGACCCAGCGTGGGAAGTCGGCCGAGGAAGGAACATACAGACAGGGGGTCCCGTAAAGTGCTTCTGATACACCTGAAGGAGTGCTGAACCCCCTACCTGGCAAATGCAGCGCGACGTGGGAGTCTGACACCTGGACAGTGTACCCGAGGAACCTGAAAAGAACTGTGAGTAAATTCGGATGACTGCACTCCACTGTCTCTGTTGGTTATTTCCATCACCCCACCGCGCCTGCACTACAACGCCCAGCATCACCATCTGCACCTACACTGCCCCAGGGGGCCCGCTCCTCCTGTGGGGAGCAGAAACATCCCGGCTGCCTTTCCATCACCCCAGGAGGTCTGCAGCAGCGCCGGTAACTATTACCGGAAACCACAGGTGGCGTCACGAGACAAACAAAAAACACTAAAACCCCCTTTTAAAGAGTGACCCCAGGGTACGGGCCCAGGAGCCGACTGCCGTGACATCCCAAGAGGGTAAAGGCCCGGGTACCGAGTCCCCCATATCCCCCCTGGGCGAGTCATATACTGTAACACTAATGTGTGGAAATCGTATAGTACAAAAAATCAAACAATTTTTATTGCACAGAGAATGCTGTAAAAATGTGACCTAAAAAACAATGGCGGAATTGCATTTTTTCCCACCATTTTAAGTACAATATGTGGCAATGTGAAAGGTGTAGTTCAAAACTGCATCTTGTCCAGGGCCGGACTGGTCATCGGGCACATCTGGTAAATGCCAGATAGGTCATTTTGGCCATGGCCGCATTGCCCGCTACACTGTTAACAGTATTACCGTTCCCAGGATGCCGATACTGTTAACAGTGGTGATGGAACACAGAGCCGCTGTCTCTGTTCCTCGTCACTTACTCTAGCAGGACACAGGATTTTTTTTGGCCTACGGCCTACACTTGAGGAAGCTACACTTTCTGTAGCGATACATATGGGGTCCTTTCCCTCTCTAACATTATTATGGGCATGGGTTTTGTATAATCCATGAATCTTGGATCTACTTGGGCCCACTTTGGACCATAGGGTTTGCATTCACTTTGCCTTTACCTTTTGTGGAATTGACTAATTTGGGTCATTTTCCTACATCTAATCTTTAGGATGTTTTTTCTAGAATTATTGGATCATATTGCTAAGCATTATTAGATGAATACAGGCAACATTGCTCATTTGCACTCCATTTGCACTTTATGTGCACCTTATATAGATATAGGCATGTTTTCCTTATCCCTTTATTTCTGAGATCATGCAATCCTATATTCGTGTTTTATAGGTCTCTGATTTTTTATGACTTATTTATTTTAGGAGCTTTATTCATATATACCTGTTTGTCCTATTGTTAGTCAGGGTGTACTCAAGCCTCATTTAGGACTGTTGGACAGTTTTCATGTGGCCTTTGGTCTTTGAATTGTTTTTAATTAATTGTTTGTATATATATTGTGTGTTAATAAAATTACTGTTGATTTTTGTGAGATCCCTAATATGTGCATATCTTTTTCTTTCTCTCATTCATGATTTACTTATATGCACCAGGTTGATCTCCTTATTATATATTGATGGTGCCCGTCTTAATTGTGTTTCTGTCAGTGGCCAGCGCCACACAGAGGGGCTGTGGGGGGCTATCATACTGTATTGGGGCTATGAGAGTACAATCATCATGTATTGGGGCTTTGGGGGGCACAATAATCTGTTGGGGGCCATCAAACTGTATTGAGCTGTAGGGGACATTCTTACCATATAGGAGGGCTGTGGGGGATCATCATACTGTGTGGGGTGGCTGTGAAGGGACTATCATATTGTGTGTGGTGGTTGTGGAGGGATCATCATACTGTGGGGTGGCTGTGGTGGACATTATACTGTATGGGGGGCTGTGGAGGCCTTCATACTACTTTTGGGTCTATGGGGGCCATTATACTGTGTGGGGGAGTTGTGGTGATCATCATACTATATTTAAGTCTACATCATACTATATTTAAGTCTATGTGGGCCATCATATTGTGTGAGAGGCTGTTGTGGACATCATACTGAATATAGGGGACTGTGGTTCACATCATGCTGCATAGAGGAGGCTGTAGTGGACACTATACTTTATGCGGTCTTTGATGCATATCATAGTACATATGGGGGTCTGTGGTGAATTCCATACTGTATGGGGGGTTGTGGTGACCATCATATTGTGTTGGTGTTAGAACTCTCCTGTTAGGTTTTTTCTATTTTGCTGGTCACATGACCTTTTTGCCTATTTAATCCTGCTCTGCTCTTCTGGCCATGCTGGACTTCATTGTAATTTCTACTCTTAAGCTAGCCAGGTGCTTTGTAACCTTTCTCAGTCAGTTTAGCTAGGTATTTTTGACCTTGATGTTCTATGTTGTGTGTTTGTCTTTTTACTGCTACAATTTCTGCTAGGAGGTGTCCATCTTACTCCCAGTCCCTAGTTCTTGTAGGGATCCCTCCCTCACATCTATAGGTCTTCGTTCAGACTAGCTGAGGACTTAAGCGAGTCTGATCGCAGGATCAGGTTCCCCGTTACATCGTAGGGATCTAGCTTAGTTCTATTGTAGGGACAGATCTCCTGTCTTTCCTTAGTGCTTGTAGCCTATCATAACAGTAAGTCCAGCCCAAAAATATCTCTAAGGAAAGACCTCCAGTTTCCATCATGGTGTCGGTTCACGATTTGGCTCAACGCCTGCAGGGACTCTCTCTGGAGGTGGCCGAGCTCCAACAACACGTGAGTAGCTGTTCTGGAGCGCATTTTGTGGAGCCAAAGGTACGATTGCCTGATTTATTTTTTGGTGAACAACAAGAGTTTTTTTCCTTTAAAAATGCTTGTTTATTGTATTTTCGTTTGAGACCCAGATCCTCTGGGGATGAATCACAGCTAGTGTTGAGCGAGCACTAAAATGCTCGGCTGCTCGAAGCTCGGGCCGAGCTAGCCGTGATACTCGAGTGCTCGACCCGAGCAACGAGCCCAATGTTAGTCTATGGGAGACTCGAGCATTTTTGCGGTGGCACCCCCTGCAGTCTTTTAAAAGCCTAACAAGTGCCAAAAACGATAGTGACAGTGCTCAAATGACATGGGGACAGCATGGGGATCGCCCCAGAAAGCATTTCTGACCCCCAGGTCACTGCTGTCAACAACGTGGTCAGAGGTATTAAGCCACTTTTACAGGCTCACAATAAAACGTTCAAAAACGAAAGTGAAACTTTTTTCCTGTGAAATATGTTAAGGAACATCCTTTCCAGGGTAAAGACTTGT
Source organism: Phyllobates terribilis (assembly GCF_046119375.1). Classification (NCBI taxonomy): domain Eukaryota; kingdom Metazoa; phylum Chordata; class Amphibia; order Anura; family Dendrobatidae; genus Phyllobates; species Phyllobates terribilis. The sequence continues at coordinate 53,255,343 of NW_027362773.1, forward strand.
GTATAAGTTAAAATAAATGACCAAAAACAAAAATAATCCTCCACACCTTCGGCTATGTTCACAAGTAGCATTTTTTATGCGTTTTTGCACTTTTGTATTGCTTTCAACTATGACAAATGCATTCACCGTGAAATGTCATTTTAACATTTTACAACCTTATCTGGCCATGTGCTGTGTGACACATGCATAAAGTGCTGAAAAGACAAGGGAACAGCATGGGGAAGACCCCTGGAAGCATCTCTGACTCCCAGGTCACTGTCTAAAAGTGTGCCCATCATAAGTGATCCTTACCGCATCAGAAGATGCAGACTTGCAACTATCCCCATGCAAGTTCTAGTCCCAGGGCAGTGTTTAATTGTACCTCCCCCATTCCTTGCAATAAAAGCTCAAGTATGCAGCTTGCCACCCACCCACCCCCAGGCTGCAATACCATACTGCTTGCTTGCTTGAACTAGAAATTGGGCCTTTTAGCCATGTGGAGGCGGAATCTGGCCACCACGTCATGGCTGTGTTGGCAGCCTGGAATCCATACTCAGTCCCCAGCCGCCCGGCGGCCGGGTGTCCATACTCGGTCCCCAGCCGCCCCGCGGCCGGGTGTCCACACACGGTCCCCAGCCGCCTGGGGGCAGCCGGGTGTCCATAAACGGTCCCCAGCCGCCCCTATTTCTCCTTGGAACATCCCCCCACACACTTTTCTTAGCCCGGCCAGCTTTAGGCAGCATTGGACGAGCCCACCAGAGAACCAGACTCCCCCGGTAGGCCCTGACTTCTCCATCGGTGGAGTTGAGAGTGCCAAGGTGAGGAGCATGATGATGATGACAGAAGTTAGCATCTGCTATGTTTTCTTTCAATGCAAGTGTAAGTGTGCAGCCTGCCACCCACCCACCCCCAGACTGCAATTCCATACTGCTAGCTTGCACTTGAAATGGGGCCTTTTAGTTTGGAGGAGGCCGAAGCTGGCCACTAACTCATGGCTGCTTCGGCAGCGAGGTATCCATACTCAGTCCCCAGCCGCCCATATTTGTCCTGGTGTGCCTTATACATAAAATTAAGAGCGTATACCAAAACATTACCTGTGCCCTCCCCAGTGCATTTAGTGGGAAGGAGAGCCTATTCCGCTGTAGTGTGTGCATGCCAAACCCCTGTTCATGGTACATGCGAAGATGCCTCCCACCTTGCACCTGTCGTTGCAGACTTGCAACTATCCCCATTCAAGTCCTTGTCCCAGGGCAGTGTTCAATTGTACCTCTCCCATTCCTTGCAATGCAAGCGCAAGTATGCAGCCTGCCACCCACCCACCCCCAGGCTGCAATACCATACTGCTTGCTTGCTTGCACTTTAAATTGGGCCTTTTAGGCATGTGAAGGCGGAATCTGGCCACCACGACACGGCTGTGTCGGCGGCCTGGTATCCATACTCAGTCCCCAGCCGCCTGGTGGCCGGGTGTCCCCGCTTGCTCCCCAGCCTCCAGGGGGTGGCCGGGTGTCCATACTCGGTCCCCAGCCACCCCTATTTGTCCCGGTAACCTTTCCCACACTTTTCTTAGCCTGGCCTGCTTTAGGGCAGCATTGGCCGAGCCCACCGGACTATCAGACTCCTCCGGTGGGCCCTGGCTTCTCCATCAGGGGAGTTGAGAGTGCCAAGGTGAGGAGCATGATGAGGATGATAGAAGTTAGCATCTGCTTTGTTTTGTTGTAATGCAAGCGCATGTATGTAGTTGCGGCTAGGCCTGAGGTGGTCAGCGTTTTGGCGCATATCCTACCTCCTCCGAGGATTGCTGGATGTTTTCCTGCTACTATCCAAGTTCTATGACTCCCGTTAAAACAAAGCTTCAGGTGATAAATGATGGATGAGGTAGTGGCAAATGAGAAAGAGCAGGAGGAACAGGGACCATTCACATCAATATCAGGCCAGTCAACCAGATATGTCTTGTAGGATATGTTTCTGTAACAAAAGGAGCGGTTCGGCTACACAGTTATAGGGCATACAGTGAGTGCAATGCCTACCAAAAATTTCGAGCCACTCCAATGCCTCTTGGAAATGACATGGAGGTCAGAGGGCGTTAACTAAACCTTTTTTTCCATTTATAGCAACTGGGTCTCCCGTGCACTGTTGGCCTAAGCAGTGAATGGAAGGCTTTCCAAAAATTATGAGGAACTGCAATGCCCCTTACAAGAGCCATGTGTGGCACCCCAGGGGTTTTGTCACCACAGTAATAGAGATATTACGTCGGAGAGCAAGTGGGAGGTTTCCTGGTCAGGATCCCTTAAACATGCAACATCCTCCTGCCCCAATCCTGGGAGGGGAGAATTCTGCCCTTATAAACTGGATCTGGGGCGGGGTTGAGTGAGTCAGAGAACAGTCAGAGTCAGAGTGAGAGCAAGGGAAAATAACAGCAAGGAGCTCTGTAGGAGCTAGAAGCTAAAGACCAGGGGCTGGAAGCTGAGCAGAGCTCGCCCTGGCAGAAGACAATAGGAACCGGACACAGGAGTCCGAAGCTGTGAGGACTTATATATCCAGCAGCAGAAACCAGCCGGCAGGGGATTTCAGGTCCTCTGGCCATAGAAGCCCGGAGGCTCAGTCACAAGCAAGGGACCAGCACCGCCGTCGTGGAGCGGAGACTAACAGAAGGCCCCAAGTCACCAGCCATACGGGTGAGCACTACACGGTACACTCAGGGACTCCCTGACCGCAATCCACGGGTGGCGCAGTCGGACAATTAACCTCAAAACCTAAGAAAGACTGCCACTGGTTTGACCAGCCTGAGCCACGGGACCGGGTCACCGCCACGGAGACTACAGACCCCGGAAACCCGGCACCGGGTATCCCACACACGTGTACACACGGCCCAGGGGGCGCGTCACATGCAGTACAGCATATTACAAACATAAGTCCCATTATTGGGGAGTGGGTGTCCCATAGTATTTGCTTATGCTTTCCCAGCATAAGCAGCCAAAAATTAGGACGGAGCAACTTGCAATGCCCCTTAGAAGAGCCATGCAGTACAGCATATTACAAACATAAGTCCCATTATTGGGGAGTGGGTGTGCCTTAGTATTTGCTTATGCTTTCCCAGCAAAAGCTGCCAAAAATTAGGACGGAGCAACTTGCAATGCCCCTTACAAGAGCCATGCAGTACAGCATATTACAAACATAAGTCCCATTATTGGGGAGTGGGTGTCCCATAGTATTTGCTTATACTTTCCCAGCAAAAGCTGCCAAAAATTAGGATGGAGCAACTTGCAATGCCCCTTACAAGAGCCATGCAGTACAGCATATTACAAACATAAGTCCCATTATTGGGGAGTGGGTGTCCCATGGTATTTGCTTATGCTTTCCCAGCAAAAGCTGCCAAAAATTAGGACGGAGCAACTTGCAATGCCCCTTACAAGAGCCATGCAGTACAGCATATTACAAACATAAGTCCCATTATTGGGGAGTGGGTGTCCCATAGTATTTGCTTATGCCTTGCAAGCAAAAGCTGCCAAAAATTAGGACGAAGGAACTTGCAATGCTGGCACCCTGGTGGTATAGTGGTGGTGGAGGCTGAGGATAAGGAGAAGAAGATTAAACAGCCGAAACGAGGAAGCGTATACCCATGTGTGGGTGTGAAGCGGTGCATGTGAATACACCTCCCGAAATAACACAGTGGATTTGACTTTATGTTACTCTGCTGTCATTTGGTGGTGATGAGAAGTCTGTCCCAATCCAGCCCTTGTTCATTTTGATAAGAATCAGCTTGTCAGCATTGTCAGTTGACAGGCGAGTGCGCTTATCAGTTATAATTCCCCCAGCGGCACTAAAAACATGCTCCGATAACACGCTAGCGGCAGGGCAGGCCAGGACCTCCAAGGCGTACAGAGCGAGTTCATTCCAAGTGTCCAGCTTGGATACCCAATAATTAAAAGGCACAGAGGAATCAGGGAGGATGCGGGTACGATCGGCAAGGTACTCCCTCACCATCTTTTGAAACTTTCCACTCCTTGTGAGAGTACCCCGCGCCTCAGGGCCTGTAAGCTGGGCAGGTGTCAGAAAACTGTCCCAGAACGTTGACAGTGTTCCCCTGCCTCTGCTGGATTGGAGTTGCATCTGTCTCGGCTGTACGCCTTGGTTGGGCAACGAACTGTGACCTCTGCCGCTAGCGTGTTCAGATGGGAATTTTTTTAAGAGTTCTGCAGCAAGGGCCTACTGGTATTGCCCCATTTTTGTAGACCTCTCCACCTCAGGAATAAGAGAGTGAATGTTCTACTTGTAGCGGGGGTCTACAAGTGTCACCAACCAGTAATGACTGTCACCCAACATTTTGACAACGCGAGGGTCACGCTTAAGGCAGCGTAACATAAAGTCAGCCATGCGTGCCAGACTGGTAACGGGCAAGATTTCCGTGTCCTCACCAAGATGAAGACTGACCATGCTCTCCTCCTCCTCCTCCTCCTCCTCTTCCTCCTCCCCTCTGTCCTCAGGCCACCCACGCTGAACCGACGGTATGACACTTGTACAGGTACTACTGTCTACAACGCATGATAGCAGCTCCTGTTCTTCCTCCTCCTCCTCCTCCTCTCCCTCATTGTCCCCCAATGCACGTTGGGATGAGATGAGGCTGGGCTGTGTGTAATTGTCCGCTACGGTTCTTGATCCATCTCATCATACTCTGGCTGCAATGCCTCCTCTTTAATTCTCTGCAGAGAGCGTTGCAAAATACAGACAAGTGGGATACTGACACTAATGATGGCGTCATCGCCACTCACCATCTTGGTGGCCTCCTCAAAGTTTGTCAGGATGGTACATATGTCAGAAATCCAGGTCCACTCCTGAGGTCTTATGTGTGGAGTCTGACCTGAATATCGACGGCCTTGTTGCAGCTGGTACTCCACAACTGCTCTCTTCTGCTCACAAATCCTTTGCAACATGTGGAGGGTAGAGTTCCAAAGTGTGGGGACATCACACACCAGTCGGTGTGCCGGAAGCTGCAAACGCTGCTGCAACACAGCAAGGGCGGCGGAAGCTGTAGCCGACTTGCGAAAATGAGCTGACAGGCGGCATACTTTCACGAGCAGATCTGGCAACTCAGGGTACGATTTAAGAAACCGCTGAACCACGAGGTTAAGCACATGAGCCAGGCATGGTACGTGTGTGATCTCACCTCGCCTCAGAGCCGCCACCAGGTTATGGCCATTGTCACACACGACCATGCCGGGATGTAGGTTCAGCGGTCTGAGCCACAGATCTGCCTGCTCTTTCACAGCTGTCCACAACTCACAAGCAGTGTGAGGTTTATCACCTAAGCTTGTGAGTTTCAGCACAGCCTGTTGCCGCTTGGCGGAGGCAGTACTGCAATGCTTCCAGCTTGCAACTGATGTGGTGATATCTGAGATGGAGGCTGAACATGAGGAGGAGGAGGAGGAGGATGCACAGGAGCTGTACACTGTGGGGGCCACTCTGACTGACATAGGGCCCGCAATCCTCGGTGTGAGGAGGATGTGTTCCGTCCCAAGGTCCGACTGGGTCCCGGCTTCCACTATGTTTACCCAGTGTGCCGTCAGAGAGATGTACCGTCCCTGGCCACAAGCACTTGTCCATGTGTCCGTTGTCAGGTGGACTCTCCCAGTAACTGCGTTGTTGAGGGCACGGCAGATGCTTTGGGACACGTGCTTGTGTAGTGCAGGGATGGCACACCGGGCAAAATAGTGTCGGCTGGGGACCGAGTACCGAGGGACGGCCACCACCATAAGATTGCGGAAGGATTCTGTCTCCACCAGCCTAAAAGGCAGCATTTCCAATGCAAGCAGTCGTGAAATGTGCGAATTTAGGACTGTGGCCTGTGGGGCGTTAGCTGCGAATTTCCGCTTTCATTCAAAGGTCTGGCATATGGACAATTGAACGCTGCGGTGGGATGTGGACGTGGACGTTGATGCTGTTTCTTGAGAAACTGCCATAACAAGTGAAGACTGAGAGGAGGGGGCATCTTTACATGCAGTATGGACAGGGGATTGCCTTGCACACACAACAGGGGGTTCTATTGCACGCACAACAGTGGAAGAAGCAGTGGTGACACCCGCTGACACTGGTCGTGGTCCCTGGGTTTCGCCCCACAAAGTCAGGTGCTTTGCTGCCATGTGCCTGATCATGCTGCTGGTGGTCAGGCTGGTAGTTTTGTCAACCCTGCTGATGCTGGCATGGCAGGTGGAACATATGGCCATTTTGGGGTTATCAGAAGAGTCTTTAAAAAAATTCCAGACTCTGGAAGACCTACCGCTTGTACTGGCAAATTCCCTCGTGTTGGTGTTACGGGGAACGGTTGCCTGCCTTCTGTCTGCGGCCACCACACTGCTTCTTCCTGCATGTTGGGGTACTCTGCCTCCCTCCCCCTGTGTGCTGCTGGCCTCACTCTGCATGTCCTCCTTCCACGTTGGGTCAGTTACTAGATCATCTACCACCTCCTCCTCTTCCACTTGCGCACCACGATCCTCCTCCTCACTTCCTGGCAATTGTGTCTCGTCATCGTCCACCTCTTGTGACAGATTGCCAACGTCGACTTCCTGTGGCCGTGGCTGTTCAAATATTTGGGCATCGCAACATGGGATCTCCTCTTCCACCACTTCAAGCGTATCAGGCGAGGGGCCCAAATATGGAAATGGACCAGTGAACAGCTCTTCAGAGTGTCCAAGTGTGGGATCACTTGCTGTCTGACGACACTAGGCATGGTGGGAGGAAGGAGCATCAGGGTGAGGAGGAGTATGCGGTCGAGACTCACGGCTACTAAGAGTTGACCGTGTGGAAGACAGACCGGAGGTGGTGGTGCCCAGGTAACTGGAAGTATTATCTGCTATCCAATTAATAACCTGTTCACACTGATCAGTTCTCAATACTGGTGTTGTTCTGTGCTTCCCTAGTAATTCGGTCAAGAAGTGGGAGCGAGAAGATGTGGCTGTTGGTTGTGGCACATTTTCACCTTGGCCACTGCCCTGTCCTCTGCACGAACCATCACCAGAACGTCCACTTCCACGTCCCTTGCCACGCGCCTTGCCCATTGTAAATGAAGTAAAATAGCTTACACTTGCACTATCAATGGGAAAAGAGTAATAAAGAGTAGATTAGAACCGTGGAAGAGGAAAACCACAGTTATTGTTACTGGGGTATACCACACTTTTTGAAATAGAGATATTTGCGGCTGAACAGTTTGCGACACACTCAAACTGCTTTTCTTTTAGATACCAAAGGCCCAAAACTGGATAGTACAGCGATTTGACCCGTGGAACTGCAAAACCACACTGGGATGTCGGGCCTACACAAGACTATTTTCAACAGATATATTTTTGTGTCACAACAGTCAGGAGACACTACTGTTTTTCTTTACGGAAAAAACTACAAAAACCTGAATAAAAGAGATTTTTTACCGTGAGATGGCAAAACCACAGTTATTGTTTACTGGGGTATACCACACTTTTTGAAATAGAGATATTTGCGGCTGAACAGTGAGCGACACACTCAAACTGTTTTTTTTTTTAGATACAAATGGCCCAAAATGGACAATACAGAGGTTTGAACCGTGGAAGTGCAAAACAACACTTCTGTTTCTCTAGCCTACACCAGACTATTTTCAACAGTTATATTTGTGTCTGAAAAATCAGAGACATGCTTTTTTTTGGGGGGGGGGGGGGGACACACCAAAAGGTTAATAAGACGGGTATTTGTACAGTGTGAAGGAGGAAAAAAAAAGGAGGATTTAAATAAAAAAAAAGGATTTTTCCTGGCCCCCGACACCTGGTGCTAAGTCCAGCAATTTCAGCAACAGGAGCACACAGGACTCTAATGCAGCGTTTGCTGGTATAACCATTGTGTCTCCTATATAGCCTGCCTGCCTGGTATCTGGGATGGATATTAGTCCTGAAAAGGACTGTTTGTTTGTTCTGGCAGCCTTTACAGACCCTACACTAACTATTTCGCAGTTTATATCTCTCCCTAAATCAGCAGCGCTGTCCCTACACTGTCTAATCCGGAGCGACTGTGTCCAAGATGGCGGCGCCCCGTTTTAAATACTCGAGGTGACGCTGTGCGGCCAGCCAATCACTGTAATGCCCACAACCAACATGGCTGCAGCATTACAGTGACTGGCTGGCAATCCCTGCATGTTCATTGGCTCTGTAAAGAGCGCCAAACATGCAGGGCGGAGACCCGAGCTCCCGCCCGAGTAACCCGGAAATGCTCGGTGCTCGCCGAACATCCCGAGTAGCGTGATGCTCGGGCGAGTACCGAGCAGTGTCGAGCATGTTCACTCAACACTAATCACAGCGCATAGGGTTCATAATGTCACTTTTGCGCAAAGAACCTCAGGGATGGGCCTTTTCTCTCCAACCTAGTGATCCGTGCTTTAGATCAGTGGATAGTTTTTTTCTGCTTTGGGGTTGTTTTATGATGATCCTGATCGTGTCTCATCAGCTGAGACAGAATTGAGACTTTTGAGACAGGGATCAGGTAATGTGGAAAATTATTGTACTCACTTCCGTCGGTGGTCTGCTCAGGTGGGGTGGAACGATTCAGCTCTGAAAAGTTTGTTTCTTTCTGGACTAGGTGAAAGGGTTAAGGATCTGTTTATTGCTTATCCTACACCTGGGAACTTGCAGGAGGCAATGCAATTAGCTATACGGGTGGACAGGAGACTGCGTGCAAGGGTTAATGAGAGTAAATCCTTTGCCATGCTCCTAGTCTTGAGAGGGTCTGTACTGACATTGGAGAGCCGAGGGAGATTGGGGCGATGTCAACCCGCTCTCAGTAAAAAGACCGCAGGTTTTCTGAAGGTTTGTGCTTTTATTGCGGAAAATCTGACCATTTCATTAAGAACTGTGTACTTCGTATGAACAAAGAAAAAAAAAAATAGACAGTTACGCCCGTATAGCCTGTTTAAACACTAGGGGGGTGTTTCTTTCTGCTACTACTGCAGCTCAGGAAGAATTAATTGAATTTCGGGTATTTGTGGATTGTGGTTCTACTCTGAATGTGTTTGATGGGGGATTCTTGGAGAAACTTAAATTAAAACCCAAACCTTTGTCATCCCCTATTGCCGTGGTTTCTGTCGATGGCTCTCGCTTGAAATGGGTTACTCACAAGGTTTATGAATTTCCCCTCACTATTAATGGTATTCACCAAGAAAATTTGGATTTGGTAGTATTAAATAATTTGCCTTCTCCAGTAATTTTGGGGTTACCCTGGTTAAAATTGCACAATCCTGTACTGGATTGGTCTACTAATGAAATTAAGTCCTGGAGCCCTAAGTGTTATGACAAGTGTTGTAACGGGCGCATTGCTGCTGTGGATAAAGGGGAATTAACTGTACCTATTCAGGATTTTTGGAAAGTTTTTTCTGAGGAGGAGTCGCAAATTTTGCCTCCCCATAGAGACTATGATTGTACCATTGAATTTGTCCCTGAAGTGACTCTTCCTAAAAGTCGTTTATTTAATCTTACTATTCCTGAGAGAAAGGCTTTGGAGGAATACATACAGACGAGCTTGGCCGCCGGTCATATCAGACCCTCTAAGTCACCTGTGGCTGTTGGATTTTTTTTTGTTAAAAAAAAAGGACGGCGGTTTTCGTCCTTGTCTGGACTTTCGCGAGATTAATAAAATTACTGCACGTAATCCCTACCCACTGCCATTGATTCCTGATTTGTTTAACCAGTTAGTGGGGGCCAAGTGGTTCTCTAAAATTGATCTCTGGGGGGCATACAATTTGTTGCGCATGAAGGAGGGTGATGAATGGAAGACTGCTTTTAACACTCCTGTGGGTCATTTTGAGAATCTGGTTATGCCTTTTGGACTTACTAATGCACCAGCATTTTTTCAGAATCTTATTAATGACATCCTTAGACCTTTGATCGGCAAAAATGTGGTTGTGTTTTTGGATGACATTTTGATTTATTCGCCTGATCTGGAGTCTCATTGGCGAAGCGTACGTGAGGTATTACAGTTATTAATTGACAATTTGCTTTTTGCTAAGCTAGAGAAATGTGAGTTCGCTGTACAGAGAATTAGTTTTTTGGGCTACATTATCTCCAGTGAGAGCTTTGAGATGGACCCGGTGAAAGTTCAAGCTGTGCAGGAATGGCCTAGGCCTATTGGTTTGAAATCGATACAGAGGTTTTTGGGTTTCGCCAATTATTACAGAAAATTCATTAAAAATGTTTCTATTATTGTTAAACCACTGACCGATCTCACCAGGAAAGGTGCTAATACGGTTCAGTGGACTACTGAGGCCATTGAGGCGTTTGTGTTTCTAAAGGAGAGGTTCAGCTCTGCCCCCATCCTTATGCAGCCTGATGTGACTAAGTCGTTTTTGGTTGAGGTTGATGCTTCTTCTGTGGGGGTCGGTGCAGTGTTGTTTCAGGAAAACAAGGATGGAGTACATCCCTGTGCCTTTTTTTTAAAAAAAAATTTCTGAGACTGAACTTAATTACGATATTGGTAATCGGGAATTGCTGGCTATTAAACTCGCATTTGAACACTGGCGTCATCTCTTGGAAGGTGCTGAATTTCCCATTCAGGTTTTCACTGATCATAAAAATCTGATCTATCTTGATGCTGCCAAGCGCTTGAATGCCCGTCAGGCTAGGTGGGCACTTTTTTTTTCGCGGTTTAATTTTTCCGTTACTTACATCCCGGGTACCAAGAATGTTAAAGCTGATGCGTTGTCGCCCAGCTTTTCTCCCATGGTCGGTGCTGAGGAGGAGGAGAGCATTTTACAAGAAGGTGTTGTGATTGCTGCATTGGACTCCGTTTTGGAAGATGAGATTCTTAAAGCACAGGAGAATGCCCCATCTAACACTCCCCATGGGAGGTTGTTTGTGCCTAGGACCTTTAGGAGAGATTTATTTGCTGAGTGTCATGAGTCTCGGTTGGCAGGTCATCCAGGAATTACTAAGTCCAAGAGACTTGTGGGTCGCAGTTTTTGGTGGCCTGGATGGCAGAAGGAAGTCATTAAGTGGGTGCATCAATGTACTGTGTGTGCTAGATCTAAGTCTTCTCATACTCCTGCTGCGGGGTTGCTTTGCCCTCTGGAGGTTCCTAGTGCACCTTGGACACATCTGGCTATGGACTTTATAACTGACCTTCCCTCCTCTGAGGGTTTCACGGTCATCTGGGTGGTCGTGGACCGTTTTAGCAAGATGTGTCACTTGGTTCCCTTCATCAAACTGCCCTGCGCTAAGACACTCGCTAAGGCCTTTGTCAAGGAAATTGTCAGACTCCATGGTGTTCCTACTGACATTGTTTCTGATAGGGGACCTCAGTTCATGGCTCGTTTTTGGCGTGTCTTTTGTGACAGGTTGGGAATTCATTTGTCGTTTTCATCTGGATATCATCCTGAGTCTAATGGCCAGACAGAAAGGAAGAATCAGGATGTTGAGCAGTTCTTGCGTTGTTTTGTGGCAGACAATCAAGAGGGGTGGTCTGAGTTTCTGCCGCTTGCTGAATTTGCTCTTAACAACCATACATCCTCTTCTGCTGGGTGTTCGCCTTTTTTTGGTTGTTCTGGGAGACATCCGTCTTTTGGATCATTCTCCAAATTGGTATCGGCTGTGCCTGAGGAGGAGAGTTTTTCCGGTGATTTGGAGAGAGTTTGGACGGATGTGCGTGGTAATCTTCCGGAGGCTAACAAAAAATCTAAGAGGTACTTTGACAGGAAACGTCAAGAGGTTTTGTTTACGGTTGGTGACATGGTTTGGTTGTCCTCTAAGAATCTGCGGTTGAGGATTCCTTCTAAAAAATTGGGTCCCAAGTTTGTAGGGCCCTTTAAGGTGCTTCAGGTAGTTAACCAATCTGCTGTTAGGTTGAAGGTTCCTACCTCCTGGAAGATTAATCCAGTGTTTCATGTTTCTCTATTGAAAAAAGCTAATGTATCAGATAGAGACGACACTGCCACTGTTCCTCCGCTGGTGGAGGACGGAGAATATGAAATTTCCCGCATCCTTAATTCTAGATGGTATAGAGGGAGTTTGCAGTATCTCGTCGCTTGGAAGGGTTTCGGTCCCGAGGATAACTCATGCGTGAGGGCGGATGATGTTTCTGCTTCCAGACTTGTCAGAGCGTTTCACAAGAGGTTTCCTGATAAGCCTGGTCCTAGGGGATCCGGAGGATCCTCTTAGAAGAGGGGGTACGGTTAGAACTCTCCTGTTAGGTTTTTTCTATTTTGCTGGTCACATGACCGTTTTTCCTATTTAATCCTGCTCCGCCCTTCTGGCCATGCTGGACTTCATTGTAATTTCTTCTCTTAAGCTAGCCAGGTGCTTTGTAACCTTTCTCAGTCAGTTTAGCTTGGTCTTTTTGACCTTGATGTTCTATGTTGTGTGTTTGTCTTTTTACTGCTACAATTTCTGCTAGGTGTCCATCTTTCTCCCAGTCCCTAGTTCTTGTAGGGATCCCTGCCTCACATCTATAGGTCTTCGTTCAGACTAGCTGAGGACTTTAGTGGGTCTGATCGCAGGATCAGGTTCCCCGTTACATCATAGGGATCTAGCTTAATTCTATTGTAGGGACAGATCTCCTGTCTTTCCTTAGTGCTTGTAGCCTATCATAACAGTTGGGGACTGTGGGGACTATCAGATTGTGTGGGAGGCCTATGGGGGTCACCATACAGTAGAAGAGGCTGTGTTGGACATCATACTAAATTTAGGGGGCTGTGGTGGACATTATACTGTATAGTGAGGTTGCAGTGGACACCATACTGTATGGGGGTTTGTGATGCATATCATATCATATATGGGGGGATATGGTGAATACCATACTGTATAAAGACTGTGGTGACCATCATATTCTATTGGTGGCGGTGTTGACAATCATACTGTGTGAGGGACTGGGATGACTGTTATGATCTGCTACAAGCACTAAGGAAAGACAGGAGATCTGTCCCTACAATAGAACTAAACTGGATCCCTACGATGTAACGGGGAACCTGATCCTGCGATCAGACTCGCTAAAGTCCTCGGCTATTTTGTACGAAGACCTATAGATGTAAGGGAGGGATCCCTACAAGAACTAGGGACTGGGATAAAGTTGGACACCTCCTAGCAGAAATTGTAGCAGTAAAAGACAAACACACAACTTAGAACATAGAGGTCAGAAGACCTAGCAAAACTAACAGAGAAAGGTAACAGAGTACCAAGCTAGCTCAAGAGTAGAAAATACAATGAAGTCCAGCAAGGCCAGGAGGGCGGAGCCGGATTAAATAGGCAAAAATCGTCATGTGACCAGTAAACTAGAAAAAACCCAACAGGAGAGTTCTAACAGTATCCCCTCTTCTAAGAGGATCCTCCGGATCCCCTAGGACCGGGCTTATCAGGAAACCTCCTGTGAAACGCTCTGACAAGTCTGGAAGCAGAAACATCAACCGCCCTCACCCATGAGTTATCCTCGGGTCCGAAACCCTTCCAAGTGACGAGATACTGCAAACTCCCTCTATACCGTCTAGAATTTAGGATGCGGGAAATTTCATATTCCCCGTCCTCCACCACCGGAGGAACAGTGGCAGAGGCGTCACCAACCGACACATCAGCTTTTTTCAACAGAGAAACATGAAACACCGGATTAATCTTCCAGAAGGTAGGAACCTCCAACCTAACAGCAGATTGGTTAACTATCTGAAGCACCTTAAAGGGCCCTACAAACTTGGGACCCAATTTTTTCGAAGGAATCCTCAATCGCAGATTCTTAGAGGACAACCAAACCATGTCACCAATAGCAAACGAAACCTCTTGCCGTTTCCTATCAAAGTACCTCTTAGATTTTTTGTTAGCCTCCTGAAGATTATCACGCACATCCGTCCAAACTCTCTCCAAATCACCGGAAAAACTCTCCTCCTCAGGCACAGCCGATACCAATTTGGAGAATGACCCAAAAGACAGATGTCTCCCAGAACAACAAAAAAAAGGCGAACACCCAGCAGAAGAGGATGTATGGTTGTTAAGAGCAAATTCAGCAAGTGGCAGAAACTCAGACCACCCCTCTTGATTGTCTGCCACAAAGCAACGCAAGAACTACTCAACATCCTGGTTCTTCCTTTCTGTCTGGTCATTAGACTCAGGATGATATCCGGATGAAAAAGACAAATGAACTCCCAACCTGTCACAAAAGGCACGCCAAAAAAGAGCCACAAACTGAGGTCCCCTATCAGAAACAATGTCAGTAGGAACGCCATGTAGTCTGACAATTTCCTTGACAAAGGCCTTAGCGAGTATCTTAGCGCAGGGCAGTTTGATGAAGGGAACCAAGTGACACATCTTGCTAAAACGGTCCACGACCACCCAGATGACCGTGAAACCTTCAGAGGGGGGAAGGTCAGTAATAAAGTCCATAGCCAGATGTGTCCAAGGTGCACTAGGAACCTCCAGAGGGCAAAGCAACCCCGCAGCAGGAGCATGCGAAGACTTAGATCTAGCACACACAGTACATTGACGCACCAACTTAATGACTTCCTTCTGCCATCCAGGCCACCAAAAACTGCGACCCACAAGTCTCTTGGTCTCAGAAATTCCTGGATGACCTGCCAACCGAGACTCATGACACTCAACAAACAAATCTCTCCTAAAGGTCCTAGTCACAAACAACCTCCCATGGGGAGTGTTAGATGGGGCATTCTCCTGAGCTTTAAGAATCTCATCCTCCAAAACGGAGTCCAAAGCAGCAATCACAACACCTTCTTATAAAATGCTCTCCTCCTCCTCCTCAGCACTGACCATGGGGGAAAAGCTGCGAGACAAAGCATCCGCTTTAACATTCTTGGTACTCGGGATGTAAGTAACGGAAAAATTAAACCGCGAGAAAAAAAGTGCCCACCTAGCCTGACGGGCATTCAAGCGTTTGGCAGCATCAAGATAGATCAGATTTTTATGATCAGTCAAAACCTGAATGGGAAATTCAGCACCTTCCAAGAGATGACGCCAGTGTTCAAATGCGTGTTTAATAGCCAGCAATTCATGATTACCAATATCGTAATTAAGTTCAGTCTCAGAAAATTTTTTGGAAAAATAAGCACAGGGATGTACTCCATCCTTGCTTTCCTGAGACAACACCGCACCAAACCCCACAGAAGAAGCATCAACCTCAGCCAAAAACGGCTTAGTCACATCAGGCTGCATAAGGATGGGAGCAGAGGTGAGCCTCTCCTTTAGAAACACAAAAGCTTCAATGGCCTCAGAAGTCCACTGAACCACATTAGCACCTTTCCTAGTGAGATCGGTCAGCAGTTTGACAATAATAGAAAACTTTTTTATGAATTTTCTGTAATAATTGGCGAAACCCAAAAACCTCTGTATCGATTTCAAACCAATAGGCCTAGGCCATTCCTGCACAGCTTGAACTTTAACCGGGTCCATCTCAAAACATTCACTGGAGATAATGTAACCCAAAAAACTAATTCTCTGTACAGCGAACTCACATTTCTCTAGCTTAGCAAAAAGCGAATTGTCCATTAATTACCGTAAAACCTCACGTACGCTCCGCCAATGAGACTCCAGATCAGGCGAATAAATCAGAATGTCATCCAAATACACAACCACATTTTTGCCGATCAAAGGTCTAAGGATGTCATTAATAAGATTCTGAAAAAATGCTGGAGCATTGGTAAGACCAAAAGGCATAACCAGATTCTCAAAATGACCCACAGGAGTGTTAAAAGCAGTCTTCAATTCATCACCCTCCTTCATGCGGAACAAATTGTATGCCCCCCGGAGATCAATTTTAGAGAACCACTTGGCCCCCACTAGCTGGTTAAATAAATCAGGAATCAATGGCAGTGGGCAAGTATTGCGTACAGTACTTTTATTAATCTCACGAAAGTCCAGACAAGGACGTAAACCGCCATCTTTTTTTTTAACAAAAAAAAATCCAACAGCCACAGGAGACTTGGAATGCCTAATGTGACCGGTGGCCAAGCTTGTCTGTATGTATTCCTCCAAAGCCTTTCTCTCAGGAATAGTAAGATTAAATAAATGACTTTTAGGAAGAGTCGCTCCAGGGACAAATTCAATGGTACAATCATAGTCTCTATGGGGAGGCAAAATTTGTGACTCCTCCTCAGAAAAAACTCTCCAAAAATCCTGAATAGGTACAGGTAATTCCCCTTTTTCCACTGCAGCAATACGTCGGTTACAACACTTGTCATAACGTTTAGGGCTCCAGGACTTAAGTTCATTGGTAGACCAAACCAGTACCGGATTATGCAATTTTAACCAGGGCAACCCCAATATTACTGGAGAAGGCAAATTATTCAATACTACCAAATCCAAATTCTCTTGATGACCACCATTAATAGTGAGGGGAAACTCACAGACCTTGTGAGTAACACTCTTCAAGGGAGAGCCATCAACAGAAACCACAGCAATAGGGGATGACAAAGGTTTAGGTTTTAATGTAAGTTTTTCCAAAAATCCCCCATCAATCACATTCAGAGTAAAACCACAATCCACAAATACCCGAAATTCAATTAATTCTTCCTGAGCAGCGGTAGTAGCAGATAGGAATACTCCCTTAGTATTTAAACAGGCTATACGTGCATAACTGACCATTTTTTTTTCTTTGTTCATACGAAGCACACAGTTCTTAATAAAATGACCAGAATTTCCGCAATAGAAGCACAAACCTTCAGAAAGCCTGCGGTCTTTTTCCTGAGAGCGGGGTGTCATCGCCCCAATCTCCATCGGCTCTCCTTTGTCAGCACAGACCCTCTAAAGACTCGGAGCTGACATAGCAGAGGATTTGCTCTCATTAACCCTTGCACGCAGTCTCCTGTCCACCCGTATAGCTAATTGCATAGCCTCCTGCAAGTTTCCAGATGTGGGATAAGCAATCAGCAAATCTTTAACCCTTTCACCTAGCCCCGCAAGAAACAAACTTTTCAAAGCTGAATCGTTCCACCCCACCTGGGCAGACCACCGACGGAAGTGAGAACAATATTTTTCCACATTACCTGATCCCTACCTCAAGCGTCTCAATTCAGACTCAGCAGATGAGACACGATCAGGATCATCGTACAACAAACCCAAAGCAGAAAAAAAACTATCCACTGATCTAAAGCACGGATCACTAGGTTGGAGAGAAAAAGCCCATCCCTGAGGATCCTTGCGCAAAAGTGACATTATGAACCCTATGCGCTGTGATTCATCACCAGAGGATCCGGGTCTTAAACGAAAATACAATAAACAAGCATTTTTAAAAGAAAAAAAATCTTGTTGTCCACCAAAAAATAGATCAGGCAGACGTACCTTTGGCTCTACAAAATGTGCTCCAGAACAGCTACTCACGTGTTGTTGGAGCTCGGCCACCTCCAGAGAGAGTCCCTTCAAGCGTTGAGCCAAATCTTGAACCGAGACCATGATGGAAACTGGAGGTCTTTCCTTAGAGAAATTTTTTGGGCTGGACTTACTGTTATGATCTGCTACAAGCACTAAGGAAAGACAGGAGATCTGTCCCTACAATAGAACTAAACTGGATCCCTACGATGTAACGGGGAACCTGATCCTGCGATCAGACCCGCTAAAGTCCTCGGCTAGTCTGTATGAAGACCTATAGATGCAAGGGAGGGATCCCTACAAGAACTAGGGACTGGGATAAAGTTGGACACCTCCTAGCAGAAATTGTAGCAGTAAAAGACAAACACACAACATAGAACATAGAGGTCAGAAGACCTAGCAAAACTAACAGAGAAAGGTAGCAGAGTACCAAGCTAGCTCAAGAGTAGAAAATACAATGAAGTCCAGCAAGGCAAGGAGGGCGGAGCCGGATTAAATAGGCAAAAATGGTCATGTGACCAGTAAACTAGAAAAAACCTAACAGGAGAGTTCTAACAATGACCATCTTACTGTATCTGTGTGGTGATTGTGGGGCTATCATGCTGTGTATGGGGATGATGCTGTGTAGGTGGAGGAAGGTGGAAAAATCATTCTGTGTGGGGGCATTTTTGGGTTTATCATACTCTATGGGGGCCATGAAGGTGTTGTCATAGTGGGTGACAGTAGGGCAAAATAACTATGTAAGTGCCACAATACATACTCCGTTATTTTAAAAAGGTGGGTAGCATGTCCGTCTGTGAGTGCGTGTATTGTAGCACAATAGGACTTTTGATATGGGGCCCCGTGATTTCAATGTATGAAACTGTTGAAGGGCACTATTACAATAAAGAGGTATTGAGGGTCATTATTACAAGCAGGCACAATGAGAGGGACATTATTATATGGAGGAACATTGGGGGATCATTATCATTATATGGGAAGCACAGGAGGCATTATTATTAGAGATGAGCAAACCTGTCAAGGTTCGGCTCTGATCGACGAATTTCACGATATTCTCCGAACAGTTCGTAGAACAGTTTGTCTAACATATCCGAACACCAATGAATTCAATGGGAGGCAAAACAAAACACATCATCTTCAAATTTTATAATGGCAGAGCATCAGTCAGCCATGGGCCATGCATGAGGTATCAGGGTCTGGGCCAGCATTTACGGCTTTGAATTTAACTTCAATTTAAGATGAGGTGGGTGAGGGATCGGTGTAGGCCTGTTGTGCTGGGAGCCCTGATATCACATGCAACAGCTCAAGCTGCTTTTCTGCTCAGCCACACTCAAGTGGCACAAATATCAGTTTTATAGACTACTATTGCTAGAAAAATGTAAGGATAGTAACACAGGGAGTTTACTGAAAGTAAGTGCAGGCCAGCTGAGAGCCCTACTGCTACAGGCAACACACATGAAAAAGACCAAACCTGGAGTCAAAATATTTCAAAAAATTATTGCCACGCACCACTAAAGTGGCATCAATTTCACCACAGTAGAAATAGTATAAAGAGGCACTGACACCCTTTCCACTACATGAAACACTCCAGGTGGAGACCCAACCAGGAGTCTCCACATTTCAAAAAATTATTGATAACATCAGCAGAAGTAGCAACAGCAGGCACAGAAGCCACGACAAAGATGTCACAGACTGCAATAACGTGAGATCAATGCAGCACACTAAAAACTACACCATCGCCTAGTCTGCACAGTCTGCGATTGGGATGCAAAAGTCCTTGGAGATCCATGATTTGTTCATCTTGATGAAAGTTAGGCAGTCTACACTTTCAGGGGACAGCCGGATGCGCTTACTCGACAGGACACCACCAGCAGCGCTGAAGACACGTTCTGAGAGAACGTTGCCTGCTGGGCATAACAAAACCTCCAATGCGTGAGAGGAAAGCTCAGGCCACTATTGCATTTTTGAAGACCAAAATGCAAAAGGGTCCAAACCCTCCCTGATGGTATTAATATTGAGCTTGAGATATTACTACACCATCCTCTTCAGTCGTTCACTACGTGTCACACTTGTACTCTGCTCTTCTGGTGCACAGGCTGATCTAAAAAATGTGTGAAACGACTCGCAGAAATTGCTTCTGCCACTTACACTGCTGCTGCTGCTAATGTTTTTTGCGTTGACGACTCGATGTTCCCGAGGTTGGAAGACTACAACTGCCATGCACATTGTATGCCTCACTGCGGTCTTGGGGAAAACCACTCTTAATGTTGTATGAATATCTGCTCTTATACCTGCAGCGCATGCTGAATGAATGGACAGCGGGAGCAGGAGAGCCGAGTGGAGGAGGAGAAGCACCGATCCACGTAGCGTTGAAGCTCTGGGTGTGAGCTGTAGGTGGACAACAAGTGGAGGTAGCATGCTTGATGATCCAGGAAATGCAGTAGTACCTGGTCTCAGAAGCCTCTGGCCATCAGAGCATGTGCAGCAGATAAAAATGCACGGGGAGCCGTGTGTGAGAGATAATCACTGAAGGATCCACAGGGTGCCTGGTAGGTGTGCCGGCCGGTCACACCTGTGGGGCTACTCATAATAAAGGATGTAAGCGCTATGTCCATATGATGTCACAACAGCTGGGGGTTCCACTCGGAAGAGGTAAACCCAGCACTAATCCTACGAGTTTCTAAGACTATGGCCTCCTTCGTCAGGAGGCCGTAGCCTCAGAAATGCATTGGATTAGCTCTGGGTTTACCTTATTCGATTGGATCCCCCAGCTGTTGTGACGTCACACGGACATAGCGCTTACATCCTTTTCTATCAGTAGCCCCGCAGGTGTGGCAGGCTGGCACACCTACCAGGAACCCTGTGGATGCTTCAGTGATCATCTTTCTCCATGGCTCCCATACTGTACATTGTTTCATCTGCCGCACACGCTCTGACATCCGGAGGCTTTGGAGACCTGGTACTGCTGCATTTCCTGGATCGTCAAGCATGCTGTATCCACCTGCTATCCACCTACAGCTCACACCCAGAGCTTCAACGCTACATGGATCGGTGCTTCTCCTCCTCCACTCGGCTCTCCTGCTGCCGCCATCCATTCATTCAGCGTGCGCTGCAGTTATAAGTGCAGATACTCATACATCGTGGACCGGCTTATCTTCTCTTTCATTAGACTTCATTGTTGCCGCTTTCCATTCAATGTCCATTACCTACGCTTCTACAGATACTTACCTGTCTGGATCACATCTGCTCCCAGTTCAGGTATAACCTGTGTTTCTACTCATGTACTAATGACTTTGCAGTGCATCCCTCTTGTTCAAAGTTTTTTTTTTTTCATTATTTGCACTCGGGCATATAGTGCTTTAGAGATAGCGGCTCTCTGCCCATGTATTTCTATATACAGTAGGACTATTGCTTATTACATTTTCTTCACTCTTAATGTTGTCTACAAGTGTGTTTCAATACTCTAGCATGTATGTGTCCTTTTCCAAGGTGGGTAGAATCTGTCAAAATTTACTCTTGTACTGTGGATCTAACCCAGTAGTAAGCACTATTTGAATCCAAACAATAGGGGATCATGTTGCAGATAGTGCAGCAAGAAGGCACTCATGTGTCGGGCTCTTCCATGAGGTCCAAGTTCATGGTGTGTTGGTGGTGAGGTAAAACTGAAGCTTACTTTCTAAGTCCAACCACGGACAACAGAGAGGGGATCATTAGCATCTTCATCTCCTGACTGTTGCGCGCCCATCACCTCTTCCTCCTTGTCCTCCTCGGTTTGTTCCTCAGCTCCTGCACCTTCACTAACAGTTTGTCTGGTACCATGAGCCCCTCTAGATCTCTGAAATCCACCCTACCTTGGCACCCGCGTGTGCAATGACAGTTCGGAACTTAGTGATATTGTTATCCCTTCCTCATCCTCCTCTGCTTCCTCCTCTTCCTCTGGGACCACCACCTTCTCCCGCAGACTATTCAAAGTATGCTCCAGCATGTAGATGACCGGAATAGTGATGCTGATGATGGTATCGTCAGTGCTAATCATCTTAGTAGCCATTTGCAAAACTGTGCAGAAGGTTGCAGAGGTCCTTAATCTGTACCCACAAGGCAATTTTGCACCACGTCCGTACTGCGTTCGCCCAGGCTATGCAAAATGAGATACTATATCAGGGCTCGTCGCTGCTGCCACAGTCGCTGCAACATGTGCAGAGGGGAATTCCACCGTGTTGGCACATTGCATATCAAGCGGTTAACCAGTATGGTTACTACTGAGTCATTTTTTTACAAAGTTGACAGATAACATGAGTTGGGTCATCCTTTGTGGTCTCAAAAAAGGCCCAGGCTAGGCAACCCTTGCCGACCCTGTGAATTTCAGACCCAAGACCGCTGCTGGCCACAGCCACAGTTGTGGCTGAGGATGCAGTGTTTGGTGTGTTTGCATCACTCCGTGTCTGTGTGGGAGGCAGCAAAGTAACCTCCTCATCTTCCTCCTCCTCCACCTCCTTTGCTAAGCTACTCAGCTGCATGCCTCTGGGTTCACACCAAGTGGGATTTACAACCACATCATCATCCTCTCTGTTCTCCCACTCCTTGCCCTGAGAGACACCCTCCTCCTCTTCCTGCCCTGACAGCACAGTACAGTCCACGTGCGCCTCAGGTATCTGAGTCTCATCAGGATCTTTTCCACCCCTGGGGGTTAAGGTCTGGTAATGAAGGCCAGGATTTTGCTGTGACCCTACTTCGTCCAGCCACAGATTCAACAGAAAAATATGCCCACAGCATAGAATGTGTGAAGAGCCCTGCAGACTCGTCTTGACCGTGTACGGCCAACCCGGGTTCCATTGTTCACATTCCTCCTCCCCTTTTCACCCATGCCAAATAAAACACTGCACCTGTAATTTTCTCTTTGGATAAATTTGGCCACAGCGGCCGTTTTATTAACAAACAACAATATTAAACATATAAACATTATAATAACAAGGGTAGGGTTCTTGGAGTTAAAAAATTGATCTGGCAAAAAACAAACAGTACTTGAACCACCATGTGACCCTCAGCCGTACCACACCAGCTCAAGGGCACCAAAAGCTCCCAGGGTAAAACCCCGTCCAGAGCCCCCAAAACCAAAATGCCAGATCACCCCACTTAATCAAGCCAATCCTGTAACTTGATAATCTCCTTTTAACCGACACTGCCGTGCCAACTCCAAGAACCCCAACCCCCCCCGCCAGCCACTGCGACAAAAACATCTTAACACATCACTAAAAATTTTTTTTTCTTTTTTATATATACATATAACCCCTACTAATACACCCTATTAATTAGACCTTCCTGTTCTTCTTCCTACAAAACCCGCCCTTTTCCAATGCAATTTAAAAGAACTAACAAACAAAAGAAAAAAGGGGTGGGTGGGTGGGTGGGACTTTTCCAATGCTTTCTTCTCTGAACTGATCGTTTCTCACCCCACCCTTTCTGCTTTATCTACCCCCCCTCCTCAAATGCCCGCTCTTCAACCTATATCCAATCCCTATTCCTTTAAGTTCAAATTACACCCTCCTGTCTCCTCCCGGTCATGTGGGGCTTCCATCTAGGTTCCTTGCCTCCAGCCCCCTTCTTGACCGTGTACGGCCAACCCGGGTTCCATTGTTCACATTCCCCCTCCCCTTTTCACCCATGCCAAATAAAACACTGCACCTGTAATTTTCTCTTTGCATAAATTTGGCCACAGCGGCAGTTTTATTAACAAACAACAATATTAATCATATAAACATTATAATAACAAGGGTAGGGTTCTTGGAGTTAAAAAATTGATCTGGCAAAAAACAAACAGTACTTGAACCACCATGTTACCCTCAGCCGTGCCACACCAGCTCAAGGGCACCAAAAGCTCCCAGGGTAAAACCCCGTCCAGAGCCCCCAAAACCAAAATGCCAGATCACCCCACTTAATCAAGCCAATCCTGTAACTTGATAATCTCCTTTTTACCGACACTGCCGTGCCAACTCCAAGAACCCCAACTCCCCCCCCCGCCACAAACGAACAGCCCTGACCACCTCAGGCTTGTGAGCGCCCCAACACCGCCAAAGCCCTTTCAATCCCCCCCCTGTATGGCCAGTGCCCATAAATCGATGCCTATATCATTCAAATGCACGCCATCCTTTGCCCAAAATTCTCCAACTCCCGCTTCCAGATCAAGATGTCATACGCTTACTCCCCCATTCCTGTTAACAAAAGCTGATATGGCTCTGTTCAACTTTATAAGTGCCCTATTAATTCCCTTCAATGATCTGGCCTCCCTCCATGTTTTTCTGGGCACCACCTCAGACCAAACAGTCAACACCTCAGGAAACGATGTCCATAGCCTTAAAAGATCAATTTTAATGTCCCTCATCAATTCCCTGACCGGTCGAGCCCCCAAATCATTCCCTCCCATGTGCAGCACTAAAATATCCGGTGCCCGATCCAAACGAGCTGCTTTATGGAACTCTGGCAGTACTCTTCTCCACACCATCCCTCGGAAACCCAACCACCGAACCACGGCTTCCTCTCGGCTGATGCCAAATTGCCTACCGTCGGGCCTCACGTCCGCCCGCAGCGCCCCCCAGTGGACAAAAGAGTGCCCCATAATCCACACTAACAACGGGACTCCACCTGCAACAAGACAACCAAAATATTTAAATCCAAAAGATAGTTACATTAGACCGAATGCCTAATTCCTTACATAAGACAGGTATCGATCGGAACTCCATCTCCCAATGCATTTTATCACTTCCTTGCCTAACCCCAAACCATCCGCTTCCGACGCTGTGCCAGTTCTGAAGGAATGTGACCCATATATGTCAGGGCTAAGGCCCAACTCAGCAATACCCTTCTTAAACACTGCTATAATCTGGAAACGTGATAAAAATTCACCATTTTTATGACACAATAATGGGCCCTTCCTCCCTGACCAAACCTGCCAGTAAGCCATTAAACATGTCCTAGGACAAACCAAAGATCCCTTAACCTCACCTAAAACCACACGTTTTCCTCTGCCCAATTGATCTGTCTTCCCCCATCTTATCCAAAATTCAATGCCTCCATCTCGACCGCTCATATCCTCAGCAAACAAACCCTCAACCTTATTCATTCTTGGTGCCACCAATTCACCTACCCTTAGTGCACCAAAAAATGCCAATGCAAAAGCCAATCTAAACAATGTGGCTTCAAAAAATGAACAACAAATCCTATCCATTACCAAACCCAAATGTTCCAAGATACTAAAGGTTACCGGCCTACGTTTATCCAACACTTTACCTCCTCTCCTAAAGCCCTTCAAAGCTTGCTTCACCAAAAAGGCCTTCGTAACATCCTTCGTACCCAGCAATTTAAAACCAAATGCTAATCCTGCCACAAACTTGCCAACTTTTGAAACCGACCATCCACTCTCCGCAGTCCTTCCCAGCAGAAACAACACCGCCGTCTCTCTATCTCCCTCACTCTCCACCCCGCCCCACTCCCGAATCCAACTTTGCCATACTCGCCACGATGCCTCGTATGATGCCCAGGTCTGCCTTGAGATAGACTCTCGTATTAACCGTCCCACTCCTCCATAAACATCTGCCACAACCGCGAAGGGCATTCTTGACCCACGTCCTCTGCCTCTGGTGCTAGTGCCCGAAAACGATCCCACTGAAAACGAGGCAAGGCATCTGCTATGGAATTTTTTACACCTGGCACATGGACTGCTGTAATCCAAGCATTCAACTTAAGACAACAAAGTACAAGTTCCCTCAGCAACCTAATCACAGGCGGCGACGAGGCCGACAAACTGTTGATAACCGATACCACTCCCATGTTATCGCAGTGAAACCGAATTCTCCTGTTGGCAAAACACTCCCCCCAAATATAAACCGCCACAACAATAGGAAGCAACTCCAGAAATGCCAAGTTCCTCGTAAGACCCCTCTCTTTCCACAAATTCAGCCACTCACCTACACTCCACCACCCTTTCCAGTATGCCCCATAACCAGCACCTCCCGCAGCATCCGTAAATATCTCAAAATCATAACTGTTCAAAAACTCCTGTATTAACGATCTTCCGTTATAATTTTGCAGAAACAACTTCCAAACTTTCAGATCCTACTTGTGTTCTTTATTTAAGCGAATAAAATGATTCGGAGCCCGCACTCCTGCTGTCGCTCCTGCCAACCTGCGACAAAATATTCTGCCCATTGGCATAATCCTGCCCGCAAAATTCAAACGCCCTAACAGTGACTGTAACTCCTTCAGTGTCACCTTGCACAATCTCCCGATCCTATCGACCTCCTGTTTAAGCAAAATCAATTTATCATCTGTTAACCGACACTCCATCCTTTCAGCATCAATTACAATGCCCAGGAAACTTAGGGTTGTGCAAGGGCCTTCCGTCTTTTCTACTGCCAAAGTTACGCCAAAATGCTCTGCCACCCACTTCATAGTACCTAACAGATTCCTACCCAACAATGATTGCGGGGGACCTATAAACAAGAAGTCGTCCAAATAATGAATGACCGACTTCACAGAAGCCAAGTCCTTCACTACCCATTCCAAAAAACTACTGAAAGTTTAAAACAAAGAACACGAAATTGAACAACCCATTGGCAAACATCTATCAACATAATACTCCCCTTCCCAAAAACATCCCAACAACGAGATGCTATCCGGGTGAACTGGCAACAACCTAAAAGCAGACTCAATATCTGTCTTAGCTAGCAACGAGCCTGGCCCATACCTTCGTACCCATTGTGCCGCCGCATCAAAAGATGTATATTGGACCGAACACAACTCCTGCGCAATGCCATCATTCACTGAAAGCCCTTTAGGGTATGACAATTGCTGAATCAAGCAAAACTTATTCACCTCTTTCTTGGGCACAACTCCTAGCGGTGAAATAATCACCTTGTTGCTAGGCAATTCCTGAAACGGTCCCGCCATCCTGCCCAATTCAACCTAACTTCGTCTTAACCACCTCCGGATAACAGTGAGCCAATATTAAATTTTTAACCGAAAAAGGGACTACATGATCAGGAGCTGGTATTCTAAAACCATCCAAAAACCCATCCTCAATAACTTTCGCCTTCAACTGATCCGGACACCTATTTAGAAAGGGGGCCATCGCGTGAACCCTCACCGGAGTAACCCCCTTGACCGGTAACCACCGACGGCTTTCCTTTTCCTCTCTTAAAGCATTTTGATGCTCCATGTGAACTTCCATTACAATGGGAGCACACATGCTTGAATTTACAGGAGTTCCCATACTTGCATTGGCCATCATTAAATTGCCAGCAATTTCCCGCTTCCATTTTAATGTTTTGCGCCCCCTGACTACCTCCCCCATGTCCCGCTGATTGATTCCCGCTACTGTTGTTCCTGAGAAAGGACTGCCCATACCTCACTGGGGCCATAACCCTCAACCACAACCCAATGTCTTTCTGATCCCATCTGATCTCCGGTCGGAGTGCTTTTCTCTGCCGAAATTGCTTATCATATCTTAACCACGCCTGACCCCCGTAAGTCTTATGAGACTCCCCGATAGCATCAAGGTAGCAGAACAAGCCTGAGCAATTATCAGGAGCTTTCTCCTCAATAACACTAGCCAATATTGCGAAAGCCTGTAACCAAATTACAAACGTCTGAGGAATCAACCTCCACCTACGCTTCTCCTCCTCCTCTTTTCTACTCTCATCCCTTTTTCCCTTATCCAGGTTAAACTTTTCCAATGGAAGAAGGGAAAAAATCTCTACATACTCATCCCGCTAAATTTTTTCCTTTACCTCCTTTTTTAGGTGCGCCCCCAACGGCCCCTCAAAGCACACATAAACTTCCCCTTTTGCCCTATCGTCCAGTCTTACATTATCCGCCTTGTCCTTCTCTGTCTGCACACAAACCCCAGAAGGTATAATGTCTGCACTGACCCCCGACCTGCCCATCTCGCTTCCCACCTGCAAAGACCCCGGTTGACTAGGCACCCACGCTGCTGCAGGGGAGCCAATCCACCCCGATTAACTCCCCCACTATCTATTCTAGCCAAGAATTGCGACATATTAAACAAAATGTCTCTAAGACCCATTATATCTGACCCGCACCCTCCCCTACTATTTTTGCCTGCTGGGCCCCGCCGACTGCCTATCAACTCCCTCATACAGTAATGACCCAGCGGGTGACAAACAAGACATAGAAGCAAACTCACCCAGCTGCGAAGGTGCTGTGTCCCTGCCAGCTGAAATTCCTGTGTCCTGCCGATGCCTGAATTCACCGCTATCCTCCCCACTCTCCGATCCGTCCGACTCCTGCTGCAGCGCAAGGCCCACGCCTCTGGCCTCCTCATCTCCTGGTGGGACATGAGCACTCGCCGCCGTCTCCGCTGCTCGTCCTCTGTCACTCCTGGCTCTGGTCCTCCCTGCCGTCCATGACCTTCCTCGATGTCCAGACCCCGAATCCCGTGTCCGGCCTGTCGTGTCCCAAGTTTGACTGCCAGGCATCCCAGTGCTCATGCCCGCCGCTCCACCGCCTTGAATGTGTTGCATTGAGCCAGGCAGCAGATCTTCAAATTGCCGCTGACTGACCGTGAAATTCCGCTGCTGCATCCCTGTCCCGTTGTTTCGAGCAGGCACCCTGACTGGAGCATCGCCAGGTGTACCTGCCGTGCAAATGGTCCTTCTGCTGCTCCCCCCCCGCTGCGCGTCCCCTGTAGTCACGGCGCTTTGTATTGGCGCCTTTTTTAAAAAAAATTTGGGGCGTGTTCATATCTCCGTCGAAGACTTCCTGAGTAGCCCCGTCACGTGATGCCGGTTCCGGAAGTGACGTTGCTAGCACTTCCGGTGATGTCTCACCCACCGGAAGCTGACATGGCTGTCTCGTGGGCCTTGCTTCCGGCGTGGCCCGGGCCCTGGCATTGCGGCGTGACACTGGAACAGGCCGCACCACAGCCTACCGGGTTCTTTCGGTTTAGGACTGCACAACACTGCAGATGGAGCCCACAGGGCGATTAGGCGGATTCCTGCTTCGGCGGGCACGCTGATGGGGAGTTCCGACAACACGCTCACCGGACGCAGGGTCCCCTGAGGGGCTCCGCGGCCTGCGCCTGCTGCCCGCACTAACCGTGTCCGGAGAAATCCTAACAGGGGGGCCTCATCCTCCTGCTGGCCCTTCCAGATCTCGATGGAGGTGCTTCTGCCTCGTCACTCCCCAGCAATCCGGACAGCTGGGACTCCAGCCACCCCCCACTTCTGGATCTGGCAGCCTCCCTCAGTCTGGCGATCAAGGAATCTACAGTTTCCATCTTCTTGGTAAGTGTCTTCACACAAAAAGACTTTCTCTAATGTTCTTGTCTCTGGGACTTTTCAAATGCTTTCTTCTCTGAACTGATCATTTCTCACCCCACCCTTTCTGCTTTATCTACCCCCCCCCTCCTCAAATGCCCGCCCTTCAACCTATATCCAATCCCTATTCCTTTAAGTTCAAATTACACCCTCCTGTCTCCTCCCGGTCATGTGGGGCTTCCATGTAGGTTCCTTGCCTCCAGCCCCCTTCTATCTGTGGTTCCCCACAGTCAGTTGGGCAGTTGAAGAGTTGTGAAGCAGGGGGAAACATGGGTAATTGATGTGCCACCTCTGAGGACTGTACTGTGTTTGTTGTTGAGGTAGAGGAAGAGAAGGAAAGGCCACTTGATGCAGCGCCTGCTATCCACTGGAGCACATGCTCTTTCTGGTCCAAATCTACAAGCTGCACCGCTGTGCGGCTGCAAAAGAAAGAGAGTGGAGTAGCATGTCCACTAACAAAAGTTGTCAGTTGTCTCTGGATAGGACGATACGGTGTTTGTTTGGTAGAGTTTCACTAACATTACCACCTACCCCAAGTACACCTTTTCCCTTTCCACTACGACCTTGCTTTCCCCACTCGTGTTGGATGTACCCTTCCCCTCTTTTAATCATCTGTTTCACAGCCCAGACCAGTCAGTCACTTGTCACTAAATTACCAATCAGTATTTATTTGCTGAGATAGTGTGGCTGGAGCACACTATTAGCAACAAAAAATTAGATTTATAGATGTGGACTCCTGGCTGAAGCAAAACTAGCAGCACAAAATATTTATATTCAGGAATGTGGCGTGCTTTCTGTGGCATGCTAGTAGCAGAAAGAATTTTCAAATGAGTACTCATGCCTGGCCAAAAATATTACCAGCACAAAATATTTCTATGCACAAATGTGGCCTTGTTTCAGGACCACGCTAGTAGCAGAAAGAATTTAGATTTTCAAATGACAACTCCTGCAAGAAGCACAATATTAGCAGCAAAAAAGTGGCATATGCTGAAATGTGGCATAAAGGATTGATCTGCTGGAAGGTCTATTTCACAGCCACACAGGATCCTATCTATCATGACTGCAGCTTTTTCCATTTTTGCCTTTTCGTTTTTTGCTCCCCTTATTCCCAGAGCCAGAACTTTTTTATTTTTTTTGTCAATATGGCCATGTGGGGGCTTATTTTATGTGGGATGAGTTGTACTTTTTAACGCCATCACTGGTTTTACCATATCGTGTACTGGAAAACGGGAAAAAAATTCCAAGTGCGGTGAAATTGCAAAAAAAATGCAATTTCACAGTTGTTTTTTGTTTTGTTTTTTTACCACGTTTACTGAATTCCTAAACTGACCTGCCATTATTATTCTCCAGGTCATTATGAGTTTGTAGACACCAAATATGTATAGGTTCTTTTTTATTTAAGTGGTGAAAAAAAATTCCAAAGTTTGCTAAAAAAAAATAAAAATGGCGCTATTTTTCCG
This sequence comes from Phyllobates terribilis, assembly GCF_046119375.1. Lineage (NCBI taxonomy): Eukaryota > Metazoa > Chordata > Amphibia > Anura > Dendrobatidae > Phyllobates > Phyllobates terribilis. The sequence goes on from NW_027362773.1 coordinate 53,285,409, forward strand.
AGACCCGTAGCATCTCAATTTTTCGGTATCTGGGCCGGATGAGGGCTGATGTTTTTATTTATACCATTTTGGGGTAGATCTGATGTTTTGATCGCACGTTATTGCATTTTATTGCAATGTTGCGGTGACCAAAAAAATGTATTCTGGCATTTGGAATTTTTTTCTCGTTACGCCGTTTACTGATCGGATTAATTCTTTTCTTATATTGATAGATCAGGCGATTATGAACGCGGCAATACCAAATATGTGTATGTGGGGTCTATTTTTTATTATTTTATTTTGAATGGGGCAAAAGGGGGGTGATTTAAACTTTTATAATTTTTTTAAATATTATTAAAAACATTTTTTTTACACTTTTTGCTTGCCTCAATAGTCTCCATAGGAGACTAGAAGCAGCAGCTGTGCGATCGCCTCTGCTACATAGAGGCGATGAGCAGATCGCCTTAATGTAGTAGAAATGCTCATGTGCTGTGAGCGCCGACCACTAGGTGGAGCTCATAGAAATCTTTACATTACAACCACAGGGGTCGGCTGCAGACCCCGGGTTGTCATGCCCACGCATCGGTGATCTGCGATCACGTGACAGGGTCACCGATGGGCGGGGCTAATGCCGAGTTTCCGGTGCGAGGCTGGTAAATGCCGCTGTCAGAGGTTTACAGCAGCATTTAACTGGTTAACAGCTGCGGGTGAATTGCGATTCCACCCGCTGCTGTTGCGGGCACATGTCAGCTGTACAAATCAGGGGGTGCCAACGTGGTGCATACTATTACTGACCACTTCGGAAAGGTGTTAACTAGCTGACTGACAATCAAAAACTTAGCTAACTATCTCACTATCCAGAAGCAGCAGCAGCAGGAGCAGCTTCTATGCATTGCTATACTGACAAAATGGCGCCAAAACAACTTGTCAGCTCATTACATGGAGAGGGACATGTGACTTGGGGGAACGTTGTGTCTGCAGGTTGTGGATGGTTTCTGCTCCCTGATTGGCTTGCCGGAATCTCCACACATTAAGGAAAAAAAAAATTAGATTGGCGCCAATCTGCTTCCCACCTTTTTGGTCTGGCCTTCTATATTGGGGAACTGCGTCATCAAGGCCACATTATCCGGTGCTCTGCCTAGACTCTTTGTCTCTGAAGCTCTTCCTCTTCCTGTTGGTTCCGCAGGGTTCAGCTCGGGCAGCAGATGTCAGTCTCCAGACACAAATGCCCCATGGGGAACTCATCCTTTGCGCACACCCTCTTACATATGGAAGAAGATGAAAACATTAAAATGCAAAAACAAAATAACTCAATGTAAACTATGTTTAAATACCAACTCCTAATACAATTCATGCAATTGGTTCTACTCAAATTCTATATGGTTATACTCCACCTTGGGGTACTGTATTTTTGTCAGTTGTCACTACCTACAGGTCTGGAATTTTCTTCATCAGCCAAAAGCTAAAAGTGAGCTATGCTATAGATCAAATCATCTATTGTTTAGCCTGGACATTAGTAAAAAAAATATATATATATATATATATATATATATATATATATATATATATATATATATGGGTAACAAGTTATAAAGGGCAAGTGTATTTCTAACCCTCTCAATAGGATGTACCATGCATGTCCAGAAGACACTCCATACAACTGCTCCTAACTATGTATTCAACAGCAGGGAGGGATGCTGGACTGAAGTCTCCCATTCTGTCTTTATGCTATCGGTAAGGATCCCAGTGACCATCCCCCATCAAATCTTCAGTAATTACTGTTTAAAGTCAATCTATAATATAAATCAGTCTTATTGGGAGAAATTATAGTAAAATGTAAGTAAAAAATGAGTCAGGTTCTGCAAATCAGGGTTATTTGTCAGCCAATATAAAAAGAATTAACATTTGGATATTGTAGTTCTATTGTTGATTATTCATGTCTCAGTATTAAATGAATCATTTACTCATATGAAATTACAGAAATCTCTGTGCCGGCTGCTAATTCTTATTTTATGGCAGAACTGTTGTGGTTTATGATGCAATTACGCTGTTTTTGATATGATGTTGTGTTTTCAGTGCACATTTTATAATTAGAATAATTTCTTGCACTAACCCCTTAATCATGTGCCCTGTTGAAACAGATTGTAAATGAATATTCATATTGATACACAATAATGACATTCAGGATTTTTATTTAAATTCAGGGAAGCAAATTTTGCTACAGCCAAGCTATGCTGTGCGCGAACTACAGATAGAGAATAGGATAACAAAAAAGGAAAAGGAAAAAGGTGAGAAGGTGTGCAATTCAATATATTTTAATCAAGTGATAATATATAATTTTCACAGTTTTTTTCTGGAACCAGAGGTGGATACAAACAGGGGTCAATGCATGTTACATACAATCAGGGCCGGCGTCAGCACCCGGCGTACCCGGGCAAGTGCCGGGGCCCTGGAAAATCAGAGGGGCCCACCGCTCACTCACTGTCGGGGCCCGGGCCCAGCCGCCCACTCACTGTCGGGGCCGGGCCCACACACCCACCCGCCCACTCACTGTCGGGGCCGGGCCCACACACCCACCTGCCCACTCACTGTCGGGGCCGGGCCCACACACCCATCCGCCCACTCACTGTCGGGGCCGGGCCCACACACCCACCCGCCCACTCACTGTTGGGGCCCTGGCCGCTTCCTCGGCACCTGTTCAGGGACGCTTGATTGCCGGCACTCCCCCAGACATGGCCGCGCACTGTCCGGCTGTGTCTGCTAGTAATGACGCGGCAGGGTCGACGGCACTGCACCTTTAATTGTGCTTGTGTGTCGCTCCTGCCACGTCATTACTAGCAGACACAGCCACGCAGCGCGCGGCCATGTCTGGGGGAGTGCCGGCAATCAAACACCGTCGGAGGTCCTGCACAGATGGGGGGAAGCGGCCTGGACCCGACCGCAAGTGGGCCCCTCTGATGGTCCAGGGACATGATGTCTGTGACATGCCGGGGGCCCTGCACTGCCCCATACCTGAGGAGCTGCTGGACAGGACACTGGACCGGGGACAGGTGAGTGAGGCTTCCCCAATCCCCATATTAAAAATATTTGTAATGGGTCTGTGTGAGTGCATGTATGTGAATGTCAGTGTGTATAACTGTGTATATATATTTGTCTGTTTTATATATGTCTTTAAGAATTTGTGCAAAAATATGTGTATGTCTGTATGTGTACAAATCTGGGTACCGTGTGTGCGTGCATATGTCTGGGTACCGTGTGTGCGTGCATGTGTCTGGGTACCGTGTGTGCGTGCATGTGTCTGGGTACCGTGTGTGCGCGCATGTGTCTGGGTACCGTGTGTGAGCGCATGTGTCTGTGTACCGTGTGTGCGCGCATATGTCTGTGTACCGTGTGTGCGCGCATATGTCTGTGTACCGTGTGTGCGCGCATATGTCTGTGTACCGTGTGTGCGCGCATATGTCTGTGTACCGTGTGTGCGCGCAAATGTCTGTGTACCGTGTCTGCGCGTGCGTGTCTGTGTACCGTGTGTGCGCGTGCGTGTCTGCGTACCGTGTGTGCGTGCTCGTGTCTGCGTACCGTGTGTGCGTGCGCGTGTCTGCGTACCGTGTGTGCGTGCGCGTGTCTGCGTACCGTGTGTGCGCATGTCTGCGTACCGTGTGTGCGTGCGCGTGTCTGCGTACCGTGTGTGCGTGCGCGTGTCTGCGTACCGTGTGTGCGTGCGCATATGTCTGCGTACCGCGTGTCTGCGTACCGTGTGTGCGTGTGCATATGCCTGCGTACCGTGTGTGCGTGTGCATATGTCTGCGTACCGTGTGTGCGTGCGCATGTCTGCACATGTGAAGGATGAGGTGGCAGGCTGGGCCCTGTGTACTATATATATATATATATATATATATATATTTCTCCGCCATATCTGTGCATCATGAATCATGAACCACAGGTTGTGGTAGTAAACACAGTAATATAATGTCAATCCATATCATATATATATTGAAATGATCACAAAGGACCATATTTGTCTACAAACCACAAAGATTGTAAAAGATGAAACCACAAAAGGACAGATAATAAATACACATCACATAAGGCATAATGGTACACATACAAAGTGTAGTATAAAGGTACCCTGCCTTGAGTAAAGTGCAGCGCCATGCATGGACCCCAGAGTGGAAGAGTCCCCCGCTTACAAACCCCAACGTACGTTTCCTCTTTGTGTTATAGCTTCATCAGGGGGGAACACATTGTGATGTGCATTTATTATCTGTCCTTTTGTGGTTTCATGTTTTAAAATCTTTGTGGTTTGTAGACAAATATAGTCTTTTGTGATCATTTCAATATAGAATCATAGAATCATAGAATGGTAGAGTTGGAAGTAGAGATGAGCGTTGTTCTACTCGAACTGTTCGCCAATCTCAAATTCGAGCTGTTTTGGGCGGTGTTCGAGCCGGTCGGCGAACACGAACAATTTGAGAAAAATTCGGCTGTTCGAGGTTATGTTCGATAACTGTTCGTGCACCAAAATCATAACTGGATTTTTTCTCAGTAATGATGAAAATTAATGTTAATACGCAGTTTGAGTGTACAGCGGGGCGGGGGGAGGGGCAGGGGATGGATCTCTGCAGGAACAATGAAGATCTCCATTTTTTTTTCTCTTTCCCGCATTTGCAGTGGGGAGGTGCAATCTGTCAGCCTATCAGCAGCGCACACACGGAGCGAAGTGCTTTTTTTCACACAAGCAAGGGCATGTGTGATTGGCAGTGTATGTCACATGTCCTTGCCCTATAAGACCAAGCCATTTTCCCCGTCGCCACCATTTTCTCACTGCTGCAGCTGCGTGTTAGACGGCACCGCTGTTGCTGTGTGCGCTATACCTTGTTAATTTCAAGCCAATTTTCGCACAAATATACAGATAGCTTGGGAGTAGGGAATAGTTGTGATTGCAGTCCTTTTAAGGACTAGGTTACAGCATTTCCTACGACTTTTATCAGGCAGGTCTGTGCTCTTAAATAGATAGATTGTGGGAGTAAAGACTAATTGTAATTGGAGTCCTTTTCAGGACTAGGTTACATCAGTTCCTATCAGTTTTTGCCAGGCAGGTCTGTGCCAGTGCTGTGCAAGTATTTTTCACAGCATTTGGCTGAATCTAGCAAAGCTAATCCTTTTTGGCCTATTGCAGAGTGTGTTAGTCAGTGGAGTAGCCTATCTGTGTTGCAAGATATACCACCTGTGTATAGAATACCAATTTTTTTACTGCACCTAGTGAAGTAAAATCTTTTGGGCATAGCATCATTCTATTAGTCCATCTATACTGACCTCCATCAGGTTGCAAACTGAATATAATTTTTTTCTGCATCTAGCTCTGAAAAAATATTTGGGCTTCTAGCAGTGTGTGGGACTTGGTCTATTAGTCCATCTATACTGACCTCCATCAGGTTGCAAATTAAAAATAATTTTTTTCTTCATTTAGCTCTGAAAAAATATTTGGGCTTCTAGCAGTGTGTGGGACTTGTTCTATTAGTCCTTCTATACTGACCTCCAGCAGGTTGCAAATTGAATATAATTTTTTTCTGCATCTAGCTCTGAAAAAATATTTGGGCTTCTAGCGGTGTGTGGGACTTGGTCTATTAGTCCATCTATACTGACCTCCATCAGGTTGCAAATTAAAAATAATTTTTTTCTGCATCTAGCTCTGAAAAAATATTTGGGCTTCTAGCAGTGTGTGGGACTTGGTCTATTAGTCCATCTATACTGACCTCCATCAGGTTGCAAATTAAAAATAATTTTTTTCTGCATCTAGCTCTGAAAAAATATTTGGGCTTCTAGCAGTGTGTGGGACTTGGTCTATTAGTCCATCTATACTGACCTCCATCAGGTTGCAAATTGAATAAAAAAATTTTCTGCATCTAGCTCTGAAAAAATATTTGGGCTTCTAGCGGTGTGTGGGACTTGGTCTATTAGTCCATCTATACTGACCTCCATCAGGTTGCAAATTAAAAATATTTTTTTTCTGCATCTAACCCAGCCAATAGTTTTGGCCTAATACCACAGTTTGGCCACTCAGCTCTGCTCGGTTACCATCCATTGTTTTTTTGTGCAAACAACTCCAGAGCTGTGAATTAGTTAACCACCAAAATGAGTGGAAAAAGGCCTGCTGCTGGTGGAAAGGGGAATAGGCGTGTTGGGAAGGGGAAAAAAGGTTGTGTCCGTGGGGTAGGTGCAGAAGAAAGACCATCTTCCAGCCAAACTAAAATGTCTACTTCTTTTAGCGGACAATGTGATAAGATCCCTTTCTTACGGCCACGCCAATCGCTACAAATTCCAGATGAGGCACAAAAACAGCAGGTGCTTCAACGGATATCAAGTGCTCCTTTAAGTGGGCTCTCCTCCACATCAACTTCAACATCACAAATACTCCAGTCCTCAAAGGTGTCACCCAAATCGCACTTGCTTCCTCACAGCTCCCAAATCTCCAGCTGCCCGTCTGAGTATGAGGTAGAACAGATGGTTGAGTCTGCAGAGCTGTTTACTCATACTATAGCCTGGGAATCAGAGGTCGACTCCAGCGCTTCTGTGAATCCAGACGAGGAAATGATCTGCACTGATGCCCAGAATCTTTATGAGTCGGATCCAGGACCAGACGCAGAAGGTTCTGACCATAATGTAGACCCTCATTCCCAAACTGTAACTCCTGTTGGTGGAGACAATGAGGAAGACGATGATAAGACTCAAATACCTGATTGGAGCGACAACTTTAGTTTTTTGTCAGGGCAGGAACAGGTTGGCTCTGAGGACGACGGGTGTGATAACGCACAGGGTGATGATGATGAGGTCGGAGATCCCACTTACTGTCAACCCACAGTCAGCCAAGAGATGAGGTCAGCAGAGGAGGTGGAGGAAGATGCTAGTGACGACGAGGTCAGGTTGCGCCTTCATGGACAGAGACGTAGTACTGGAAGCACGTCAACAACTGCATCCTCAAACACAACTCTGCCTCTCACCACAAGTCGTGGTGGCTCTTCAGGTCGCATGGGTGCTAAGCTTTGCATAGCCTGGGCATTTTTTCAGATCGATAAAGATGACCCAACTCGTGTTATCTGTAACATTTGTCAGCAAAAGCTAAGTAGAGGCCAAAAAATACATAGTTTGAGTACTTCATGCATGAACCGGCACATGGACATGAAGCATAAGTTGCAGTGGGAAGCTCAGTGTGCTACAATGCGGTCTAGCCGGCCGGGCCAACCACCGTCTGCCATATCTTGTGCATCCGCGGCCTCTTCATCCTCTGTGACTGGGGGGACAGCAGTCACACCTGTTTTGGGGCGCAGACCTGCCACCTCTTTACCCGCAACAGCCAGCGTGATTGGCAGGTCATCATTTTCTTTGGAGGTGGTAACACCAGCTGGTCTTGAGCGCTGTCCGACATCGATAGCACCACCTTTGGATCAAGGCAACCTAACATGTCCGCCTGCATCTTCCTCACAGACCGGCAGTTTGCCGGGGACACCCTTATCAACCCCGTCTAAGCACAATAGCCAGCCCTCGGTCCCTCAGATGTGGACAAGTAAAAGACCATTTCCTCCTAGCCATGAGAAAGCTAAGAGGTTGAATTTCACCATCTGCAAGCTCTTGGCTACAGAAATGCTGCCTTTCCGCCTGGTGGACACAGAGGATTTTCGAGACCTTATGTCCGTCGCAGTGCCCCAGTACCAGATGCCCAGTCGGCACTACTTCTCAAAGAAAGGTGTGCCTGCGCTCCACCAGCATGTCGCACACAACATCACCGCTTCTTTGAGAAACTCTGTGTGTGACAGGGTGCATTTCACCACAGACACTTGGACGAGTAGGCATGGACAGGGGCGTTACATGTCGCTGACTGGGCACTGGGTAACTATGGTGACAGCAGGACAAGGGGCTGCTGTCCAAGTCTTGCCGTCCCCACGAGTTGTGCGTCAATCCTCTTTATGTCATTTTTCCTCCACTGCTTCTGCCTCCTCAACCTCCTCTCGGTCTTCCACCTGCACCCAAATCCTGTCTGGTCATGCCACAAGCTTTCTAACTGCGCAGAAGGGATCCTGCACACCTCCTTACTATGCTGGCAGTAGGGCTCAATGTCATCAGGCGGTTTTTACATTGAAATGTCTGGGAAATGTGAGTCACACAGCTGAGGAGTTGTGGTCAGCTCTGGAGAACCAATTTCATGAATGGTTGTCTCCACTGGACCTGAAACCAGGGAAGGCCGTGTGCGACAATGCTGCAAACCTGGGTGCGGCCCTTCGCCGGGGCAATGTCACACACGTGCCTTGTATGGCTCACGTGTTGAACCTGGTTGTCCAGCAATTTTTAGCCCACTATCCCAGACTAGATGGCCTTCTGCAGAGGGCACGGTCGCTGTGTGCTCACTTCCGCCGTTCGCATCCCGCAGCTCAGCGACTTACATCTCTACAGAAGTCGTTGGGCCTGCCACTTCACCGGCTAAAATGCGATGTGCCTACCCGGTGGAATTCAACTCTGCACATGTTGCAGCGACTGTGGCAGCACCGACAAGCCCTGGTGCAATACGTTCTGACGTATAGCCTGGGCCAACGAGATTCAGAGGTGGGGCAAATCACGCTGGAGGAGTGGTCTCAGATCAGGGACCTATGCACCCTTCTGCACAGTTTTGAAATGGCGACGAAGATGTTTAGTGCTGACGATGCCATTATCAGCATGACTATTCCGGTGATTTACATGCTGGAGCACATGTTAAACAGAATTCGGAGTCAGGTGGTGGCACAAGAGGAGGTGGAGGAAGTAGAGGAGGAGGAGTTGTATGCGGAAGGGCTAACATCTGCAAGGTCCAGACGGTCGGCAGCACCAGGGCGGCAGGCATGTGAGGGTGGGGGAGATGATTTTACCAGGGCGCATGGTAGCAGCCAAACTAGTGAGGAAGGTGCAGGAGCCCAGGAAGAAGTGGAGGACGAACTGATGGAAGACTCATCAGATGAGGGAGACCTTGATCACATTTCTGTTGTGCGAGGTTGGGGGGAGAGGACAGAGGAAGGAAGCATGATTGTTACCTCGCCACCAACACAACAGGGACTTGGTGCTCCTGGATGCGCAACACACATGAGTGCCTTCTTGCTGCACTACCTGCAACATGACCCTCGAATTGTGAGAATTAGAAATAATCCTGACTACTGGGTTGCCACACTGTTAGATCCCCGGTACAAAAGTAAATTTGCAGAAATTATTCCTGCCATAGAAAGGGATGCACGCATGCAGGAGTATCAGCAGAGACTGTTGCAGAATCTTACATGTGCTTTTCCACAAAATACCAGTGGTGCACGTAGTGAATCTCACAGTTCCAACTTGCCAACCGTGGTCTGTATGGAATTGTTCAATAAAGGGCCCAAAATTAAGATAACATAGATGGGAGAGGTCTCTATGAATAGGAATTCCTAAGTATTTGATACCCTGTGAGGGCCAGGCAAAGGGAAAGTTGGACTGGATGGAATCCTATATGGATTTAGGGAGGGAGACATCGAGGGCCTCAGACTTCGCTGCATTGATTTTAAAATTTTACCATGTAACAAAGTGATCTATTTCAGCCATAACAGCAGGGATGGATATATGTGATTGAGTGATATATACTAGGACATCATCAGCAAATAGAGAGCACTTGTACTCGGTGCCTCCCACCTCAATCCACCTAATATTGTGGTTATGGCGAATTGATGAGAGCAGGTGCTCCGTCACTAGGATGTATAAGAGAGGGGACAGAGGACATCCCTGCCTTGTCCCATTGGTGATTGTGAAAGGTGATGAAAATGTTCTGACGCACCCCCTGGGCCTTGGGACACCCGGAGCCGGACCCTTTTTGGTGGATGCTGGTGGTTGTAGTCTTCGTGGCGGCGATCCGGTTCCGTGGCTCAGGGCGGTCAAACCAGTGGCGGAACTATTTATGTGGTTTTGATGTTTAAATGTCCGACTACGCCACCCGTGGATTGCGGTCAGAGTGAACCGCCGCTACAGGGCAGACCGCTAAGGCTGGTGTTGTGGGTGCAGCAGAGCGTAGCATAACTCCCCACGGGAGGAGTATAGCCTCAGGGCAGTGTATGCGGAGGATGGGGGTGATGGTGCAGGGCAGCAGCAGTAACGACACGGAGTCAGTGATGCAGTTCAGGGCCTTTACTCACAGTTCTTATTATCCAGACCACGTCTGCAGGTAACGGCTGCCCACGTCGTACTGTGCTCACCAGGTGAGGGGCTCAGACAACTCCCAGATAACTTTGGAGCGCTTCACAGGACCCCCTTTGTGTGTCCTTTGTCTGGCCTTTCTTACCAACACTACTGTCCGGCTGCCTCGGGCCTCCTCTTGGTAAACTTGGCGCCAGTTTCCCTGACCCTATGTGGTGCCTTCCTAGCGGGTGGAGCAAGGGGCTGCGCCACATAAAATGTCAGAGCCTCCGGTTTCTAGCTGAGGGTCGTTTCCTGCCTCCACTAGTTCGGGGACCGGTCTCCCCCTTTGGCCTGACCCCTCCACGCAGGTGGATTCGGGCGTGCGGTGGCGACTCGCCCGTCCGCACCCCTGGGATCGCTTCATTCCTCGTTCCTGGAGCCTTCTCCGCTCCTCTTCCTTCCTTCTCCCTCTTGCAGGCCTGGGCCTCTGTTACTAGGCCCGCCTCCGGAGCAGAGCTCATGCAGAGCCCCTGCTCCCTGCCACTTCTGCTCAGACTTCTCTGCACTGAACTAAGATGGTGCCCACCTTTTATACTCCCTTCTCAATGCACCCAGGAACTGCTTCCTCCCTGCTCCTGCACTGCAGGGTTCCCCTTCCTCAGTGTTCCCTCCCCCCACTCCAGCCAGGGACAGGGACTGTCGTGCCCATCTCAGGGGCATATTGGTCGCCCTGCCCCACGGCAATGTGGTGTAATGCATGCAGGTGTCGGGTCCTGATCCACACTCCATCCTTATCTGAGAGTGAGATATCACACCTCTGGGTGAGGTGCAATACGTCTGTAGCAACCGAGCCCTCGGTGCTACAGTTCCATTTATCTTCAGCCTAGGTGACGTATTGTGATACAGGGCCGTGATTTTGGCTATAAAAGGGTCCCCTAGACCCCTACCCCAAGCTTTTTAAGAGAATCATATATGGCGTGCCAGGAGACTCTATGGAATGCTTTCTCAGCATCCAACGAGAGTATCTACTTACAAATTTTTAACTGCATCTAGCCCAGGAAATACTTTGTGCCTAGTAGCAGTGTCTGCTAGTCAGCGGATTATCCCGGCTGTTAAGCAAGCTACACCACCTGTAGTTTGGACACTTAATTTTTTCAAAGGAAATGCTTCGGGACCACGGGATACTTAGTGAAGAGCATCAGGAGGCACCCCAAGGCATAGGGGCTGGGACTGGCACTAGGATGCCTTGCGGTGGACAGCCGAGCTCGATCCTTATAAAAGCTTTTTAACTGCAGCAGCTTTAGTGGACGCTACTGGAGCTGGAATTACGCGGCTGCTGGCATGAGACTTGCCCTCCAATAGATCCTTGTAAATGGATTTAAAGTGTATTCATTCAAATTAGAGGGACAATTTAAATTAAAAAGCTTAGAGCTGCCTCCACCACAGGGGGGCTCTCTCGACCCACCAGCGGACAGGCACCAGTATTGGGAGAGGGGGGCTGGCCGTCAGGGTTCACCGCGGCTCTGGCACAAACCCGGCGACACGGAGGTGGCACGGGCAGGAGCGGACTGGCCGTCTCGGCTTCTCACTTTTTGGATTTTAGAAGGGCATGACATGCCTATATCTGTGTCTCCCCCTTCTTTTACTCCTCCACCTCTTTTCTTTTCGCATGACTATATGTACTTGTCACTTTTCCATGTGTTAGTCGTGTCTTCTGAGCAGTTTGTCAGCTTTTGGACACCTTTGAAGGTGTTTTCTATGTGTTTCTATGTGTTTTTGTTTGCCTGCCATTGGTTTTAACGGTGTTCGAAGGTGTTCGACGAACAGTTCGACGAACAGTTCGGCGAACACACGGGTGTTCGACGAACCGAACCGAACTCGAACACTACGGGGGTGGCTCAACACTAGTTGGAAGGGACCTCCTGGGTCATTTGGTCCAACCCCCTGCTCAAAGCAGGATTCACTAAATCATCTCAGACAGATGTCTGTCCAGCCTCTGTTTGAAGACGTCCATTGAAGGGGAGCTCACCACCTCTCGTGGCAGCCTGTTCCACTCATTAATCACCCTAACTGTCAAAAAGTTTTTTCTAATATCTAATCTATGTCTCCTCCCATTTAGTTTCATACCATTGCTTCTAGTCTTTCCTTGTGCAAATGAGAATAAAGATGATCCTTCTACAATGTGACAGCCCTTGACATATTTGTAGACAGCTATTAACTCTCCTCTCAGTCTTATTTTTTGCAAGCGAAACATTCCCAAATCCTGCAACCGTTCCTCATAGGACATGGTTTGCAGACCAGTCACCATTCTGGTCGCTCTTCTCTGAACTTGCTCCTGTTTGTCTATGTCTTTTTTAAAATGTGGTGCCCAAAACTGTACACAGTATTCCAGATGAGGTCTGACCAAAGAGGAGTAAAGACCGATAATGACTTCACGTGATCTAGACTGTATGCTTCTGTTAATACATCCCAGAATTGTATTTGCCTTTTTTGCTGCTGCATCACACTGTTGACTCATGTTCAGTCTATGATCTATTAGTATACCTAAGTCTTTTTCACATGTACTGTTATGGATTGACATTATATATATGATATGGATTGACATTATATTACTGTGTTTACTACCACAACCTGTGGACTAATGATTGTATACCATTAAGTGCATGATTGTATGTAACATGCATTGACCTCTTTTTGTATCCACCTCTGGTTCCAGAAATAAGCTGTGAAAATTATATATCATCACTTAATTAAAATATCTTGAATTGCACACCTTCTCTCCTTCTTTTTGCTTTTCCTCTTTTGTTATCCACTTTCGGAGTTTATGTGCCTGGTGACTACCTGTCCCCTAGACACATTTTATGGACTGTATGGAAATTTTAGATCAATTAGAGAATAGGATAACGAGAATTCTCCATGCAATAATGGAAATAATTGTAGGGTGTTATACAAGGTTATTATAAGCATGCTCATTACAGGGCTCATCAAAGTGGGCCAATAATTGCAGCATTGCTTTAGTATATTACTTCTAGAGCTAAGGGTGTTATTAATAGACTGCAGCAATGCCTCCAGCCAGTGGCTCGAAAGCCACATGTGGCTGCCGCCATGCCAGGTCTAAATTCTATGGTGTCCTACTGGCAAAATGGGCATCAAATTTTTTTAGGGTCAATGTACCAGAAGCATAATATACAGCTGCTATAGGGCTGTTGGTGATAGGGTGCCAGTTCTAGTTGGTTCCATCATGGAATCTGTTCATTAACTATTAAACTAAGGAAACAGGGTAAACTCATGAAATAGGGAAAAGGTAGAAACAAGGTCAAGGCTCTCCCCTCAGAGGTGTTGAAGCCTGACACAAATCCAGAGTTCAATTTGATCTTTGCCATGTGGTCCTCTCTCTTTCATGTACATATGAAGCAAAGGTGATCATGACTCACAACACACCATCTTCATAACTTGCCCCAAAAGATTATCTCACTTAAGAAGAGTAAGATAACTTAACATTGCACAAACCATTGACTGATGACAAGTTAGCTGTTGAATTACACCTTTTAGTGCTGTGAATGATGTTCCAGCGATTTGTTATCTGAGTCAAGGTAATATTCTTTACATCTGTATTCCATTGTTATTTTTAGGTAACTTTATTACTTGGGTCAATTCATATTCGGAGTTTCTTATTAACATTTGCATTATTTAAAAGGCTTAGAAGCTAGAAAATGTTAGGGGCTTCTACAATATACTGCTGACATGGGACTTGTGGAGATAGGGGACCCAGCCCTGATTTTTTTTTTACTTATTATCCTCATTCCTTTGTCCACTTGCTATTGAAAGCCAGTGCAAGATTTTCCGCTTCAGATAAACTGTATTGCTCACAAACAAGAAGGTGGTAAATTATCCAGAATGTGAAGAAAAATGCACCAAGCCCTTTTCAATTGTGTAACACCATAGCATGAATATGGGCTACATAGCCAAACGTGGACACAGACAGAAGAGGGTTCTGTTGCAAAAACCATGTATGAGCCCTTTGCAGTCAGAATGCTTACTATAATGCACCCATTTATGGGTCTCTGACAGATTCTGCTTGCTGCTTTGAAGGTGTAATTCATTTGAAAATTCCCCCAATGCTTTATAGCATATTAAAAGGTAACCTTTTTAATTATTAAAGTGATTTGCACAACTTAGCATATTATCATCCATCCACTGCTGGATACTCAAGATCGTTTGAATTGGCCTCTGAAGTGTCCCATTTGAATGAAGTGATCGACACACACACATGTATCTCTGTTCTGTTTGTGGGATTGCTGGAGATGGCTGAGCACTGAACTTGTCTATCTCCAGAGGTCCTATAGACAACGAATAGAGTCATGGCGTGCATGCATGGCCATTGTTTCATTCAAAAAGTGCTCTTTAGACCCCCATTCTCAGTATTGATGGGGATTCCATTGGTAAGACTTCAAGTGGTCATCAAGTTATCACTTATCATGTGGATAGTTGATAACTTGCCAAGTTGGACAGCAACTCTAAATCAAACAGTAAGGGATGAACTAATTGACCTGTTACCTGGTCTTTTTTTAGCTATTGCATGTGAAATGTGAAGCTCAATGGATATCCTATTTCAACTAGAGCATGGGGAAAGCATTGGTTTGTTCATACATGAAGGCATTTTAAGCAGCTATGTGGCTGCCAAGCAAATTCGAACAACTTGCAATTCGATTCCTGAAAAATGCCAAAAAATGTACATCATCCTTCTATGCAGAAGATTAAAGTACACCTGTCAGCAGGATTGTGCTCCGTAAACAACATACACTCTCAGGTGGGTGACATTATAGTGATTAAAATGATACCTTGGTTGATGAAATCCATCCTGTGGTTCTTGTGTAACCTTTACTTTCATTCCTGAGATAATGATATGCTTATGCTCTGAGGCGGCCTGTGGGGGGCGCTCTATCTGGTGCTTTGCTTGCATATTCATCTGTATGATATTATGACAGTTCACTGTGCCTTCACTGACCTGCCTCCTATTTTACATAATGCATCTAGTAGTGAGGGGCTAGATAAAATAGGAGGCAGGTCAGTGAAGGCACAGTGAGCTGTCATAAGAGCATACAGATGAATATGTAAGCAGAGCACCTGATAGAGCACCCCCCACAGGCTGCCCCGGAGCCAAGCATATCATTATCTTCAAACTGAAAGTAAAGATCACACAAGAACCACAGGACGGATTTCATCAACCAAGGTATCATATTAATCAATGTAATGTCTCCAACCTGACAGTCTATGTAGTTTACTGAGCACAATCCTGCTGACAGGTGCGATTTAAATTAGTCCCATAAGGCTGACATGTCCTCAGACACAACTGTGCAGGTTTCTCCTTGAAGTCTTGCAGGTATCACATCAAATGATATTGCACAGCCAATCTGGATAGACTATCAGCTTGAATAAAAGTCTAATCAGGGAATACAGAAGCCATTTTAAGGTGATGTTAGGTTAGTGAGAGGATGTTACATCTCAGCAGTAGAGACAATCCCTAGCCATGTGCACACTTTGAGTATTTTGGGAGTTTTTTACCTCAGTATTTGTAAGCCAAAACCAGGAGTGGAAAGTTTTAATAGACATATGTCACCAATTCTGCATTTTCACCAACTCCTGGTTTTAGCTTACAAATACTGAGGTAAAAAAACTCACAAAATACTGAACGTGTGAATGTGGCCTAATTTGTAGAATAAGTACAAGAAGATGAGAGGAGATGTCTAGTAGTCTAGGATAAAGAGTTCCAATCAATGGGGTGAGAGAGATATGTCAGGTGGCAGCAGCAGTGCCATTGTAATTTTTAATGATATACTGTATCCGGTACATTCCTGATAAATAATTAAAACACATAGGATCTTGGGGAACCACAGAATATTATACACACCTTTTCAAGGCAATTGGACTACTTGTGATTCACCACACAAATATCTGCAACACACAGAAGGAGTTGGTGGGCACTGCTCTATAAGATATATAACATGGGAGGGGTGCTACTAGGGGCCATGCAAGATTAGATTCTAAAGGCTAGTGAAAAAGACACAAGGCAATAGGAGTCATGCACACCCAAGAAAATGTATCAAATGTCAAAAAACTTTATTAGAACAATACATTCATTTAAACACAGACAAGAAGTTTAAAAACATTTAAAACAATAATATACAAACATACATTGGGGCTTGTGATTCATGTGTCATTATAAAATACAGGAACTCTTGGGGCAGATAAACAAATAGCCCAATATATTATTGTACCAGATCCCAGAATCAAATAAAATACCCCTAGTAAGTGTTGCTTCAAAACAGATAAAGATAGATTACGTCTGCTCAAATGTAATCAGTCATGCAACTAGGGAAGAATAAAGAGAGGGATATATTGTTACCTGCACCGCTGAAGACCCTACGTGTGTCACTGCGATGCTGCAGCTTCGTCAGGGGGTAACTGTGTCTGTGATCATGATGGTTTATATACTGTGCGTAGAGTGTGTGGTCATGATGTCAGTGGTGGTAGCTGTTATAGATCTCTAATCTAGTAGGCAATTTTAATGTGTTTCGGGTGGAAGCTGTCCCATCTGAGGTATGCGGGGCGGTCAATTGGTTTCTGATACATTGATGTCTGGATTGAACCATTTGGAATATTTATGGTGGTATCCAGAAAGTTGATTTAGATTTTTGAGTGCTCCAATGTTAAGTTTATGGTGGGATAAAATCTATTAAATTTGTCATGGAATTTTAGAAGTTCTTGTTCAGACTCAGTCCAAATTATTAAGATGTCATCAATGTAACGAAAATAGGCCAAAGGTTTGATGGAGCATGATGCTAAAAAGTCATTTTCCAGTTTCGCCATGAAAAGGTTGGCCTACTGGGGTGTCATTTTGGTGCCCATAGCAGTTCCAATGCGCTGCAGATATAGCTCCTCGCCGAAAGAGAAGTTATGTGTGAGGATAAATCTGGTGAGTATTAATACAGACTCAGAAGGGATCCCGTTAGCTTTAAGAAATATTTGGCAGGTGGATAATCCATCTTCATGTGGGATGTTTGAATATAGGGATTCATCCATGGTGGCTAAGATGGCACTCTTAGGGAGAGTACCTATTGTAGATAGCTTTCTTGAAAGGTCCGTGGTTTCCTGTAAATAACTGGCTGTCTTCCTTACCAGCGGTTTAGGGACTTTTTCTACCCACCCTGAGATTTTTTCAGTGAGTGTTCCCACACCTGAGATGATTGGCGTCCCTGGGTTACCTGGCTTACGAATCTTGGGAAGCATATAGAAAATACCTATCCTGGGATTCTCAGGTATGAAGTCCAAAAGGTATGTGGAATCTGTACACATATGTAACGGGTCTGGGAGGCGGAACCTCTGAGCTACTATACAAGGGGGCAGTCCTTGTAAGGGAGCGGGTGGCGACCAGGCAGGCAGTCACAGCAGGTGACCGGGACAGTCTCTGGATGAACGGACAGGAGGTCACGGCAAGTGACCGGGGCAGTCTCTGGATGAACGGGCAGGAGGTCACGGCAAGTGACCGGGGCAGTCTCTGGATGAACGGGCAGGAGGTCACGGCAAGTGACCGGGGCAGTCTCTGGATGAACGGGCAGGAGGTCACGGCAAGTGAGCGGGGCAGTCTCTGGGTAAAGGGTTGGCATGACCTGTGGCGGCTGATGGTAGACGTGAGCTCCCAGTTGAGCAGGCGAGAGTCTCTGGATAAACGGGTGGTCACAGCATGTGACGGCGGAGCCTCCAGGAAGACCAACAGACAGGCAGCAGATGAGCGCTCCCAGGTGAGCGGGCAGGAGTCTCTGGACAGGCGGGTGGTCACAGCACGTGACGGCAGAGCCTCCAGGTAGGCTAGCAGACAGGCAGCGGATGAGCGCTCCCAGGTGAGCGGGCAGGAGTCTCAGGACAGGCGGGTGGTCACAGCATGTGACGGCGGAGCCTCCAGGTAGGCTAGCAGACAGGTAGCAGATGTGCGCTCCCAGGTGAGCGGGCAAGCTGGTCCGTAGACAGACTGACAGGAGTTGGAAGGCAGACCGTCGGACCTCAGGCAAGCAGGCAGGTAGCAGATGTGCGCTCCCAGGTGAGCGGGCAAGCTGGTCCTTAGACAGACTGACAGGAGTTGGAAGGCAGACCGTCGGACCTCAGGCTAGCAGGCAGGTAGCAGAATATCAGGCAGGAATAAGACAGCAAGCTGGCAGGAATCTGGCAGGTAACTGGCAGGTAACTGGCAACGGGACCTGAGGGCTGAAGCAGAGTAGTGAACAGTGCAACAACATTGCTCGGGCACCTCCATTTTGGAGGAGGTGCCTTATATATGGTGAAGTCCTCCGGCCATTGGCCGGGCACTCCTTAGGACAGCGCGCGCGGCCCCTTTAAGAGGGAGGGAGCGCGCGCGCCCTAAGCACAGTGGCCGGGAAGGAGCGCGCGCTGCCAGCAGAGCGGGAGGAGGACGCCGGGCTCGGAGCAGAGAGGTGAGGGGAACAGCGTCCCTGCCTAGCAGAGGGCAGGGACGCCGGCGCTACAACATACCTTTGACTCTTTTCAACTCCCTCATATATTTTGGAGTATCTTGTTATACCATGCCTGAGGAAGAGACCTAAGTTGTCTCGAAAGCTTGCCTTGTAACATCATTTATTTTATTTTTGTTAGCCATTAAAAGGTATCATAACTACAAGATTATCTTGTTTTTCCCACTGAGCACAATCTTCTTTCAACTGGCTAACATGGTACCAAACCCCTTTTTTTCCTATTCCAATCACTCCCCCAGCACTGATTAGCAGCTTTCTGACAATATACATTGTACACAGAAAACTGCTAATCAGTTGTGTGAGTTGGGTTATACAGGGCTCAACATTCAGAGAACTGCTAGATCTGCAGCAGAGAAAACTGTGATTCTATCACAAATACTGCACCCAGTGATACATTTCTGGAATCAGGGTCTCTATGCTTATATCATGCTGCCGTGTAATTTAATAGCAAAAGCCTGCTAACAGATTCCCTTTAAATATTGATAATCCTCCCCTTTATCCAAGCTGATACATAATTTAAGGAAACCAAAAATGCTAGCCTGCAAGACTGCTACATGTAGGATCATAAATGGAAGTTTACATGCTGCAACAGCAGGCAGTATTGTCGTGGGCTGTACGGTTTCTAGAGTGGATAATTAAATCAGATATTCAAAAAATAAAAAGAGGCCTTATATTTATATATTAAAGGCGAAAAAAAAAGACTACATGCTTTCACAAAATAGGATGGGACCTGAAGATTTAGGTCCCAAAACCAAATATCTGCAACTGGCTGCTGTATTTATGCAGTGTTTGTATGAGTCTAACATTTGAACTATTAGAGCAATGAAGTGGGATAAAAAAAATGTTTAAACAATGCGTAGAGATTTTTCTTTAAAAAAGTGAATTGTTTGTCTCAAAATACAGGAATCAAATAGTGACGGGCGAGCACTAAAATGCTCGGGTACTTGTTGTTCGAGTCGAGCAAATTGGAATACTCGAGTGCTCGGACCGAGTAATGAGCCCAGTGTAAGTCTATGGGAAACTCAAGCATTTTTCCGGCGGCATCCCACTGCGGTCTGCACAGGGCCTAAAAATTTCCCAAATCGATGGGAACAGTGCTCAAATGACATGGGAACAGCATGGGTAAGACCCCTGGAAGCATTTCTGATGCCCAGGTCACTTCTATCAACAATGTTGTCAGAGGTATTACGTCACTTTTACGGACTCACAATAAAACATGAAAAAACGAAACCAAAATGGATTTTCCAGGGTATTGACTTGTGTAGCATCGGCGTCTCTGCCTCCTGTCAGGCAGAGACGCCGTCACTCTCACCGCTGCGCTCCCGTCCGGCGTCCTCCAGAGCTCCTCTTCCTGCTGCTGCCGACGCGCGCAGCTTCCCGGGCACTCTACTAAGGGCGCGCAAGCTCCCTCCCTCTTAAAGGGCCGCGCGCACCGTCCTAAGGAGTCCCCGGCCAATTGCCGGAGGTCCTCCCGTATATAAGGCACCTCCTCCAAAATGGAGGTGCCCGAGCAATAGTTGTTGCACAGTGTACTTACCTCTGCGTCAGCCCTCAGGTCCTGCTGCTAGCCTGACTACTAGTCCAGTCCGCCAGCCTGACTACTCTCCAGCCCGACAGTCTATCTTCCGTTCAGTCCGCCAGTCTGTCTATGGGCTTTGCCCACTTGCTTACCTGGAAGCACCTGCCCGCTACCTGCCGTGCTTACCTGGAAGCACCTGCCCGCTACCTGCCGTGTCTACCTAGAGGCTCCTGCCTGTCACTTGCCATGACCACCTGTCAGCCTACCTGGAGGCTCCTGCCTGTCACTTGCCGTGACCACCTGTCAGCCTACCTGGAGGCTCCTGCCCGTCACTTGCCGTGACCACCTGTCAGCCTACCTGGAGGCTCTTGCCCGTCACTTGCCGTGACCACCTGACAGCCTACCTAGAGGCTCCTGCCTGTCACCTGCCGTGTCTGCCAGTCCATCCACCCAGATCACTCGTCAGCCTGCCTGCTGTGCCCATCTGCAATACTGGTCAGTCCCTGCCATCTGTACCATGGGAGTCACCTGCTCCCTTACAAGGTCGTCCCCAGAGTAGCACCTGGTCCCTCTGCTCGGACCCTCCCTGGTCACAGAGTCGATTGTGCCACCGTACGACCTAGGTCGCTCCGAGTTGATACCTAGTTATGCCCCTCTGGGTCCCTCCTTGCACCGCAGCACAGAGGTTCCACCATCCGGATCTGTAACAACTTGCATTTAAGGCAAAATAAAGAAACAAAAACAAAAATGCTCCTCCACACCTTTGGCTATGTTCACATGTAGCGTTTTTGATGCATTTTTGCACTTTTGCATTGCTTTCAACCAAGACAAATGCATTCACCAGGAAATGTCATTTTAGCATTTTGCAACCTTATCTGCCCATGTGGTGTGTGACACATCATCAGACACATGCATATAGTGCTGAAAAGACATGGAAACAGCATGGGGAAGACCCTTGGAAGCATCTCTGACTCCCAGGTCACTGCCTAAAAGTGTGCCAATCATAAGTGATCCTTGGCGCATGCGAAGATGCCTCCCGCCATGCTCTTGTCCTTGCAGACTTGCAACAATCACCATCCACGTACTTGTCACAGAGCAACGATCTGCCGACCCTACCCCAATCCTTGGAATGCAAGCGCAAGCATGCAGCCAGACATCCACATACCCACAGGCCGCAATACTAAACTGCCAGATTTTTGGACAGCTGCTTGCACTTGAAATGTGGCCTTTTAAGCTCGTGGAGGCAGAAGCTGTCCACAAACTCATGGTGGTGGCCGGATGTCCATGCTCGGTGCCCAGCCACCACTATTTTTCCTGGTATCGTCTCCACCTTCCACAAGCAAGGGCCCCTGAACATTACCCGTGCCCTCCCCAATGCACTTACTGGGAAGGACCACCTAACCACAAACAAGTGGACAGGTGAATGTGCCCAGGGATGGTACGGAGCCAATCCACATTAAAAATGCAGACATAGAGCATCCGGGAACCTTCCCACACACTTTTCTTAGCCAGGGCTGCTTCTCGGCATGGCTGGACAGGCCAACCAGAGAAGTCTCGGGTGGGCCCTGGCTTCTCCATTAGGAGAGTTCATGATAGGCGCAAACTTTGCAGCTGCTATGGGGCTCTTGAGCGGGGGAGAAAGGTGAGCCCTCAGAATCAAATCCTCTGCTGGGCACAATGTTTTTCAGCTTGAAACTGCTTCTCAGTGGGAGTTGTATTTCACCACAGCCATATTCCTAAGCTTGGGGAAAGGACTGGCATAGAGGAAAACCATATCTACTCTGGCTGTCATTTCTCCATCACCAGGTTCTGCCCATTGTCACACACGACCATGACTGGCTGTATGTTCAGCAGTGAGAGCCATAGATCAGGCTGCAGTGTTACAGCTTTCAACAACTCTGCAGCGGTGGGTGGTTTGTCACCTAAGCATTAATCATCATGTTATCTTTAGCACAGCCTGTTGCCGCTTGGCCAAGGCAGTGCTGCAGTGCTTTCAGATTGTGACTGATGTGGTCATTTCGGAGATGGAGGCTGAACTGGAGGAGGAGGTGCAGGAGATGAACAATGTGATTACATTGTGGTTACATTAGAGAGTCTGGTTTTTATACTAAAGAAAGATCCTACTGTGTTTATATTTATTTATTTATTTATTTTGCGGTATTTTTTAAGACAAATGCATTCACCCGGAAATTTCGTTTTAACATTTTGCAACCTTATCTGGCCATGTGGTGTGTGACACATCATCAGATACATCCTGTTTCATTCATGATGGAGGGACTCTGAAAGTCACAAAGCCTATTTTTATAGCGTCATCAGGCGACCCTTACTAGTTTTAAAGGTCCAGCAGTCGGCCCTCGGTATTGTTAGAGAGCAGTGATGAGCGAGTATGTTCTGTTAACCCTTTTGCTCGGGCGAGCACCGAGTAGTTACAGCTGCTCGGTGTTATGTTTAAATCACTCCCGCGTGCATGATTTGTGACTGTTTGACAGCTTTATTACATGTGAGGAATGATTGTTTGTTTTGCATTCCTCACATGTAATAAAGCTGTCAAACAGTCGCAAATCATGCACACGGGAGTGATTTAAACATAACACCGAGCAGCTGTAACTACTCGGTGCTCGCCCAAGCATACTCGGCGAAAGGGTTAACAGAACATACTCGCTCATCACTATTAGAGAGTCATCAGCCGGCTATGCTTTGTTGTTCCCATTATTAATGAGTGGGTCTCCTATACTGTTATTGCGTATGCAGTGACTGCAAGGGCTGCCAAAAATTTGGACGCAACCCAATACCCTTTTGAAGAGACATAGAGAAGGGTTTCAGTAAAAAAAATGTTCCCATTATAAAGGAGCGGGTCTCCTATAGTAGTAATGCCCATGCTGTGACTGCAAGGGCTGCGAACGTTTGGGAAAAACCCAACTAACAACTTAAAGACACATAAAGCTGGGCCACAGTCGCGAGTACGACATGTTCCCATTAGAAAGGAGAGGGTCTGCTATTCAGTTATAGGGTATGCAGTGAGTGCAACGGCTGCCAAAATATAGGAAAAACCCTACTAAAAACTTAAAGACACATAGACCGGGGCTACAGTAATGACATGTTCCCATTAGAAAGGAAAGGGTCTGCTTTACAGTTAAAGGGTATGCAGTGAATGCAATGGTTGCCAAAAATTTGGAGGAACTCCAATGCCCTTTGCAAGAGACGTACAGGTCGGACGGCCTCCTACACAAAATGCTCCCATTATTAGGAAGTGTGTCTCCCATACTGTTTTTTTATGCAGTGAAGCAACGGCTGCCAAAAATTTGGAGGCACTCCATTGCCCCTTGCAAGAAACGTAGAGGTCGGAGGGTCCCCTGCCAAAAATGCTCCCATTATTAGGAAGTGGGTCTCCCAAAGTGTTTGCCTATGCAGTGACGGCTGCTAAAAATTTGGAGGAACTCCAATATCCCTTGCAAAAGACGTAGATATGTTGATTTGGTACATATGGTGGTGATATGGTGGTGGAGGATGAGAATGCAGAGAAGGAGGAGGACAAGAGCACATAGACAAAATCAGGAAGCATATACTCATGTCTGAGTGTGAAGACAGAGGTGCATGGGAATAGTGTTAGACCTCACAAAATAAAGACACTGTATTTAAGTTTATGTTACGATGCTATCATTCGGTGGTGTTGAGAATTCTGGCCCAATCCAGCCTTTGTTCATTTTTATAAGAGTTAGCCTGTCAGCATTTTCAGTTGACAGGCGGATGCGCCTATCGGTTATAATTCAACCGGCGGCACTAAAAACCCACTCTGACAAAACGCTACACTGGTACAAGGACGTGGACGTGCTTGCTGATGGTGCTATTTGAGAGTTTGCAATGACAGGTGCAGGGCCGGAGGCATCTTGGCATGCGCCATGGACAGGGGATTGGCATGCACGCACAACAGTGGAACAAGCAGTGGTGCCACCCGCAGACACTGTTCCTGGACGCTGGGGTTTGGCCCACTTAGTCGGGTGCTTTGCTGCCATGTGCCTGATCATGCTGGTGGTGGTCAGGCTGGTCGTTTTGCCACCCCTGCTGATGCTGGCTTGGCAGGTGGTGCAAATGGCATTTTTGGGTTATCTGCAGAGCCTTTAAAAAATAACCAGACTCGAGAAGACCTAACAGTTGCACTTGCAACTTCCGTCGTGTTGGCGTTACAAGGAACGCTTTCCCTCCTTGTGTCTGCGGCCACCACGCTGCTTCTTCCTGCTTGTTGTGGTGCTACGCCTCCCTCCCCCTGTGTGTTGCTGTCCTCGCTCTGTATGTCCCCCTGCCAGGTTGGGTCATCCACCACCTCGTCTTCCACTTCAGCACCCTGGTCCTCCTTATGACTTTCTGACAATTGAGTCTCATCATCATCATCATCCACCTCTTGCAACAGTAATGGCACTTTCCCACTGCCTCCTTCATGTGACCATGGCTGCTCCAATATTTAGGCATTGCTACATGCATTCTCCTCTTGACTCTCTGGAAGCTGGCCGGCCGAGAGGCCCGAATATACAAATGGAAAAATAAACAGCTTTTCTGAGTGTCCAAGTGTGGGATCAGTTGTCTCCGGGCACTCGGCATGGTGGGAGAAAGGAGATCAGGGTGTGGAATATGTGGTCCAGTCTCACGGCTACTGAGACTTGACCATGTGGAAGGCAGGGTGGTGGTGGCTCAGTGACTGGAAGCATTATCTGCTATCCAACCAATAACCTTTTCACACTGCTTTGTGTTCCATAGTGGTGTACTGCAGTCTCCTATTATTTGGGACAGGAAGGTTGAGCGGCAAGATGTGGGTGTTTGTTGTGGCATAATTTCATCTTGCCCAAGGCCACGTCCTCGGCCTCTGCATGCACCATCACCATCACGTCCACTTCCCCGTCCCTTGCCACGCACCTTGCCCATTTTTAATGGAGGACAATATTTTCCACGTTCACAAAAAATGGCTGATTTTGGAATGCAGTT
This sequence comes from Phyllobates terribilis, assembly GCF_046119375.1. NCBI lineage: Eukaryota > Metazoa > Chordata > Amphibia > Anura > Dendrobatidae > Phyllobates > Phyllobates terribilis. Next base: position 53,310,588 of record NW_027362773.1, read on the forward strand.
TTATGTGATACATCTGACAGAGAACCACAATTTTAAATAGCAGGCCTGTAATTTGCTAATACTATTCTTCACAGAAACCAAGTGTGAATAGCTTGACCGACGCACTACAACGAAATGAAAATGGAAGAAATATCTAATTTTGGAACACTCTTATAGGTGTTATATCTGACAGAGAACCACGGTTTTAATTAATAGGCCTGTAATTTACTAATATTATTCTACACAGAGACCTAGTGTGAATAGCTTGACCAACACACTGCAACGGAATGAAAATGGAAGAAATTTATAATTTTTGAACAGTTTTATAGGTGATATGTCTGACAGAGAACCGCGGTTTTAAATATTAGGCATGTAATTTACTAATATTATTCTACACAGAGACTTAGTGTGCATAGCTTCACTGACACGCACCAAGACTAATATAAAAAATTTTTTTGCCTCTCTATGTCTAGAAATATCTGTAATTATTGCAGCAGCAGCAGACAGGATGTTCAATGGACCCTCTTGTGCTGTATCATACACTACAGTCTGCCACATACACTGCCTGCCTGCCTAGCATTAATTACAGTATATGCAGCTGGAATAGTCCTCAGAAGGACTGTTAGTTCAGATGGATATATATTAATATACTTACCTTATAATGTCTTCACATCCTGTTCCGTCCAGATGTGTCCAAATCCCAGAATTCCAAGCGGCGGAAGTTCGCCGATCACCATACTGGGACACCCAAATGATGGGTGTCTCAATATGGAAACCACTGGTGGTACAAGCCTCTTTTGCGGTACCACTAGCCGAACACCGTCGCACCACACACACACACACACACTGTATATGCCGTATGCACCACACACACACACACACACTGTATACTCTGTATGCACCACACACTCACACACACACACTGTATATGTGGCACCCCAGGGGTCTGGTTGCCACAGTAATAGAAATATTATGTCTGAGAGCAAGTAGGAGGTTTCTCTGGTCAGGAGCCCTAAGCATGCAACGCGGCCCACCCAGACCTGGGAGGGGAAGAATCTGCCCTTATAAACTGGGTCTGGGGCGGGATTAGGAGAGACAGAGCCTGCAGAACAAGCAGAGCAGTCAGAGCCTGGAGAGGGAAAGTAAGAACCAGGAGCTCTGTAGGAACAGTAGCTGAATACCAGGGGCTGGAGCTGAGCAGAGTTCGCCCTGGTTGAAGACACTAATACCGGACATGGAGTCCGAGGCTGTGGGGACATCCAGGTCCAGCAGCAGAATCCAATCGGCAGGGGATTCCATGTCCTCTGGCCATAGAAGCCCGGAGGCACGGTCACAAGCAAGGGACCAGCAACGCCATTGTGAAGCGGAGGCTAACAGAAGGCCCCAAGTCACCGGCCATACGGGTGAGCACCACACGGTATACTCAGGGACTTGGGCTACTTCTACCCGCATAGAGCAAGGAAGCCAGGAAAGAGTGCAGATAGACGGGGAGGCCTACAACGCCACCTGGCCAGGGGGGGATCCTGCTTGCTCACAGACTGACCAGGCCCCTACTGCTAACCAGTACTCCCGGGAGGGTCTGCTTTATACCATCAGTAAAGACCCTGAACTGCACCACACGTCTCTGTGTTTCATAGCCGCACCAGCACCATTAGTACTGGGACGCTCACACCATCACTCCCATCTTCCACACTAGCTGCCCTGAGGCAATACTTCTCCCGTGGGGAGTTATTCCATACTCGGCTGCGCAAACTACATCAGCCTCAGCGGTCTGCAGCGCAGCGGCGGTCCCCACTGACCGCAATCCACGGGTGGCGTAGTCAGACATTTGTTATTACCTAAGACTGCCACTGGTTTGACCGCCCTGGGCACGGACCGGGTCACCGCCACGGAGGACTACAACCCCCAGCGATCCGGCTCCGGTTATCCCCCTGTACAGCACAGGCCCAGGGGGCGCGTCATATACGACATACGCACCACACACACACACAAACACTGTATACGCCGTAGGCACCACACACACACACTGTATACGCCATACGCACCACACACACACTCTATACGCCGTACGCACCTCACACACTGTATACGCCGTACGCACCACACACACACTGTATACGCCGTATGCACCACACACACACTGTATATGTGGTACGCAACACACAGACACACACACACTGTATACACCGTACGCACCACACACACACTGAATGCGCCGTACGCACCACACACACACACACACTCTGTACACGCCGTACGCACCACCACACACTTACCCACTCTGTATACGCCGTACGCACCACACACACACACTCTGTATACCCCGTATGCACCACCACACACACACACATTCTATATAGGCCGTATGCGCCACACAAACTGTATACACCGTACGCACACACACTATATAAGCCGTATGCACCACACACACACTGTATACGCTGTATGCACCACACACACACACTGTATACGCCGTACATACCACACACGCACTGTATACGCCGTATGCACCACACATACACACACTGTATACGTTGTACGCACCACATACACACACTGTATATGCCATACGCACCACACACATACACTGTATACGCCGTATGCACCACACACACATTATATAAGCCGTACTCACCACACACACACACACACTGTATATGCTGTATGCACCACACAGACACACTGTATATGCCGTTCGCACCTCACACACACACTGTATACGCCGTACGCACCACATACACAAACACACACTGTATACGCCGTATGAACCCCAACACTGTATACGCCGTACGCACCACCACACACACACACACACTCTGTATACGCCGTACGCACCACACACACACTGCATACACCGTACGCACCACCACACACACACACTCTGTGTACGCCGTACACACCCCACGCAAACACACACACTATATACACCGTATGCACCACACACACAAACACACTGTATACGCCGTACGCCCCCCCACACACACTGTATACGTCATACGCACCACACACATACACTGTATACGCCGTACGCACTACACACACACTGTATATGGTGTACGCATCACACACACACTGTATGCGCAGTACACACCACACACACTGTATATGTCTAGTGAGAGACAGAAACACAGATGCAAACAACACAGTGAAGATAAATCTAGTCCCAATGGACCCATGTTATTGCATATAGGACTAATAAAGAGAACGGGCCATCATCATGTAACAGTAAAGGAAAGGGGGGATTGTTCCTCTGTGAAGCAGAGAAACAAAAAGATGGCCACACAAGTTCAAAATTGTAAAGAAGTAAGAAAATTCCTTTATTAACACATGTAGTAAACACAAATTACAAAGATAAATGCGGATGACAGAGTAGACACAGAGTGCTGGATCCACATGAATAAAACAATGTTAAAAACTGTGACACAGCGCCCGAAAGGTCAGCCTATATAGCAAGTGGAAATATAAGGGGGACAGCAACAGGGTCACATGTATTAATAAATATATACCACCCATCAAGAATACCTTTTCCAAATTGTACCCCCAAAACAATAATATCCCATCACAATCAAAATACCCAGAAACAAAAGGGTTAAAACCCTTATACAGATGGAAGTAATATAAACAATTGGTCATAAATAAGCTAAAATAGCTATGTACCTGGGTAAGGCCACCAGACAGGCTCTGCTACCGTTTTAACCCTTTTCTTTCTGGGTATTTTGATTGTGATGGGATATTATTGTTTTGGGGGTACAATTTGGAAAAGGTATTCTTGATGGGTGGTATATATTTATTAATACATGTGACCCTGTTGCTGTCCCCCTTATATTTCCACTTGCTATATAGGCTGACCTTTCGGGCGCTGTGTCACAGTTTTTAACATTGTTTTATTCATGTGGATCCAGCACTCTGTGTCTACTCTGTCATCCGAATTTATCTTTGTAATTTGTGTTTACTACATGTGTTAATAAAGGAATTTTCTTACTTCTTTACAATTTTGAACTTGTGTGGCCATCTTTTTGTTTCTCTGCTTCACAGAAGAACAATCCCCCCTTTACTACACTGTATATGTCGTACGCACCACAAACACCCACACTGTATTCACCGTACGCACCGCACACACACTGTATACGCCGTACGCACCGCACACACACTGTATACGCCATACGCACCACATTCACACTGTACACGCCATACGCATCACACACACACAATGTATACACCGTACGCACCACACAAACACACACTGTATACTCCATTACCACCACACACACACTTTATACTCCGTACGCACCACACACACACACTGTATACGCCGTACGCACCACACACACACTGTATATGTTGTACGCAACACTAACACACTGTATACGCCGTACGCACCACAAACACACTGTATATGTCGTACGCACCACAAACACACTGTATATGACGCGCCCCTGGGCCTGCTGTGTCGTGCGGCATCGCACGCACGGGGGAGGGCTTACCCGGAGCCGGATCAGGTGGGAGTAGTAGTCTCGTGGCGGCGACCCGGTCCGTGCCCAGGGTGTCAAACTGAGTGGCAGTCTTTAGCAGTAGATGTTAGAATGTTCGACTACGCCACCCGTTGAATGCGGCTATGAAGCCGCCGCTGCAGGGCAGACCGCTGAGGCCGGTGGTAAGGTTGTGCAGCGTAGCTGGTAGAACCCCCAACGGGAGGGGTATGGCCTCAGGGCAGCAGATGTGGATGATGGTGGTAGCGATGGTGCAGCAAGAAAGCTCAGAGACATGTGATGCAGTTTCAGGGTTTTTACTCACAGGTGTTGCCCCGGTCACTCCGGCCTTTAGTGACCACCCGAGCCGTGCTGCGTCCACCAGGTGTGGGACTCGGCCAACTCCCAGGCAGTTCCAGAGCGTGGTCCTGAGCTCCCCTCTCTTCCTTCCTACTGGCCGTTCCCACCAGGGACCCACCTTTGTCCGGCTCCCTCGGGCCTCTTGGTGGTAAAACCTTCTCTGGCTTTCCTGACCCTATTCGTGGTATGCCTTCCTGGTGGGTGTGGTGAGGGTCGTGCCAAAGCTTGACCACGACCTCCGGTTCCTGGTAAAGGATATCTTGCCTCTGCCAGTTTGGGATCCGGTACCTTTTTCTGCCAACCCTTCACCCGTCAACTTGTGGGATCTCAGGGTTCCCTCTTGTCCTGCGTCTCTGGGCCTTTCTTCCTCCTCCTCTCCACTACAGGCCTGGCCCTGGAGCTGGGCCCAGCCGGAGCCACAGCTCCCTGTCAGCCTTCTCTGAACAGACTGGACTCTCCCTCGTCCTAAGATGGTGCCCACCTTATATACTCCCTCTATGTGTGAGCCCAGGTGACTAGCACCCAATGGGCTCCTACTTCTATGCCCAGAGTCCCTCCCCTATCTGCCCCTACACTACTGGGATGTTCCTCCCCCCCCCCACTCCAGCCAGGGACAGACGCTATCGTACCTGCACATCTATTTGGTGGGAGTACCGTTGTTCTGTCCCCCGGAAATGGGGTGAGTGTAGTGCATGCAGCTAGCTGAGCTCAGTCCCACACTCCATCCTTACCCGGGAGTGGAATACCACACCTCTGGTTTGAGGTGCAATACCCCTGTAGCAGCCGAGTCCTCAGGGTGCTACATTCCCCCCTGGTAAATCACAGCACGTCCTCGGGCTGTAAAAGAATAAAACATACCAAAACATACAAACTTTTTAAAACATACACTAACATATAAAACATTATAAAACATTATCAGAAAATATAACATGACAGGTAACTTCTTATATATTATTCTAGCAGTATAAACTTTTGATATAAAACTTTTTCATATAAAATGTTCTTGATCTTCTGGCCACGGTGCCACTTGTGACCAGGTAAAGTGCCAGAGTCACTGGGAGAAAAACAGCAGTTCTCCTATAAAACCGGTAGGGGGCGCCTTAGGAAGCGCAACTATTTACAGGGTATGGCCGCTCTCAGTCCTCGGCCAGCGGGGATAAGGGATGGCTGCTCACAGTCCTCAGCCTGTGGGGAATAGGAATGGCTGCTCACAGTCCTCAGCCTGTGGGGAATAGGAATGGCTGCTCACAGTCCTCAGCCTGATTAGGGATAGGGACACACAGATAAACAGTTCACACTAGTCCCAATGGGGACCACACTTAAATTGGCAGCATGACAAGTACCCCTACGGGTAACTATATACAGTTTCAGTTTATGCTACTTCCCTTCAGCAGCGGTGTCCTCTCCTTGTCTCCTCCTGAGGGTAATCTTCAGACCCGTCCGGGTTCTCTTGTTCTCCCTCATACCGCAGCTCTTCCTCTGTCAATCGGTGCACGTGAAGGGCGTACGGTCCTTTGGCATACTGATGCCGGGTGAAGGTGACCTCGTCACCCAGGTAAAGGTCGCGTCCACGGTGTCCCTCTGGCAGATGGGACTCGACATCCCTGCGGGTAACAAAGACGTCGCCGGGGGTTCTGTGATCCCTGATAAAGCCCCAGCCGTGCTCCAGTTGGAACTTGATTACAGTCCCGGTGGCACGGGGACCATGGGCTGCACGGGGGTTTCGCCGGGTCCGGCTTTTCTGCTCCGCACTTTGGACCTGCAGCCGCTCCTCGCGGACCCGCCTCTCTCGCCGTTCTTTGTTGAAGACCTCTAGTTGTTGTCGGCAGCACTCCGCACGCTGGGCTGCGGCCGCCCGGGTCTCTTGGGTGAACCCCATGAGGTTTTCACCGGTGGGGTCCCATGCGAACTGCGCCTCCTCCAACGGGAGTGGGGTGATCTTGGCGGGCGCCGGAGCCGGGATCAGGGGCTCACACAGGGGCCTTTCCTTCCGGAGTCGGGGACTGAGGTACTCCGGTGGCCATTCAAAGGGCTGCCCATCCGGGCAAGTATGTTGTGCGAACAGGTCTTCACCTAAGGGCAGCACTGTGGAGGTCGAGGGCGCGGTGGTGGTAGCGGCGCCCGGATTCACCAGGCCTTGCGACCAGGCCGGTGGCACTCTGAAGGTGAAGGGCACTGTGGATACGGCGGCGCCCGGGGGTACTCGGCCTTGCGACCAGGCCGGTGGCGTTTCCTGCTTGGCCGCGCTCTGGATTAAGGCGCGTGACGTCACAAGGGCCGTGGCCGCGGCTCCTGCCGCTTGAGGCCTAGTTTGGAGCGGTGGCGGTGCAGCAACGGGCACGGTAAGGGGGATTTTGGGCTCTGCGACGGGGAGCTAGGGCAGGCTCACGGCTACTAGGCTTGGGGTGGTGACGTCCCCTTTACCTGCTTCCATCTCTTCAGCTTCTTCCACGGTGTCGTCTCCGGCCTTCGTCCCTCCTGCACCATCCTCAGAGGCAGACAGACTCCTCGTCCTGGGTGGCGTCCTTTGCTGGCGGGTTCCAGCCTGCAGGGCCATTTCTCTGCTCCACTCGGCCAGCACTTCTTGTTGCACTCGGGCCATCTTCCGAGCCAGGCCCTCCAGCGCAGTCTGTGCATGCTCCCGATCTCTGGGGAGCTGTGCCAGGATCTCCACCAGGCCTTCTGGGGTGGCGGCCTGCAGCAGGCTCCTGACCAGAGGGTCGGTGCTGCCTGACTCTCCCTCCATCTCCGGGTGCGATCTTTCCAGACTCCTCCAGGCTGCACCCATCCTCTCTCTTTTGTTCTTGATCCACCCATACTGAGGGTGGTCCCGGGGCCACTTGGTGATTGTCAGTTCCAGGGGCAGACCCCCCACTCTGATGGACATTTCTATCCTTGCAGTCTCCGCTGGTGGGGGCGGTCTTTGCTTTTGGCGCTCTTCTGGGACCAGGCCCACGATGGGAGGTGGTCTCTTGCCACCCTCTGGCACGCCCATAATGGCGTCCGCTCTGCCAGGGCGGGAAATCGTCTCAGATGGCGGGAATCGTCTCCTAATGGCGGGAAACTCCGTGGATGGCGGGAAAAGGCTGCAGATGGCGGGCAAACGGCGGGAAACGACCCGAGATGGCGTCCGATGGCGGGGACCCTCCGGAATTGGCGGGAGACTTCTTCTTACGGTACATATAAGCTTTTCTTCAGGCACGCAGTACCCGGTAGTTGCGGGCACGTAATCCTGCCGACTACGCCAAAGTTGACGCGCCCCTGGGCCTGCTGTGTCGTGCGGCATCGCACGCACGGGGGAGGGCTTACCCGGAGCCGGATCAGGTGGGAGTAGTAGTCTCGTGGCGGCGACCCGGTCCGTGCCCAGGGTGTCAAACTGAGTGGCAGTCTTTAGCAGTAGATGTTAGAATGTTCGACTACGCCACCCGTTAAATGCGGCTATGAAGCCGCCGCTGCAGGGCAGACCGCTGAGGCCGGTGGTAAGGTTGTGCAGCGTAGCTGGTAGAACCCCCAACGGGAGGGGTATTGCCTCAGGGCAGCAGATGTGGATGATGGTGGTAGCGATGGTGCAGCAAGAAAGCTCAGAGACATGTGATGCAGTTTCAGGGTTTTTACTCACAGGTGTTGCCCCGGTCACTCCGGCCTTTAGTGACCACCCGAGCCGTGCTGCGTCCACCAGGTGTGGGACTCGGCCAACTCCCAGGCAGTTCCAGAGCGTGGTCCTGAGCTCCCCTCTCTTCCTTCCTACTGGCCGTTCCCACCAGGGACCCACCTTTGTCCGGCTCCCTCGGGCCTCTTGGTGGTAAAACCTTCTCTGGCTTTCCTGACCCTATTCGTGGTATGCCTTCCTGGTGGGTGTGGTGAGGGTCGTGCCAAAGCTTGACCACGACCTCCGGTTCCTGGTTAAGGATATCTTGCCTCTGCCAGTTTGGGATCCGGTACCCTTTTCTGCCAACCCTTCACCCGTCAACTTGTGGGATCTCAGGGTTCCTTCTTGTCCTGCGTCTCTGGGCCTTTCTTCCTCCTCCTCTCCACTACAGGCCTGGCCCTGGAGCTGGGCCCAGCCGGAGCCACAGCTCCCTGTCAGCCTTCTCTGAACAGACCTGGACTCTCCCTCGTCCTAAGATGGTGCCCACCTTATATACTCCCTCTATGTGTGAGCCCAGGTGACTAGCACCCAATGGGCTCCTACTTCTATGCCCAGAGTCCCTCCCCTATCTGCCCCTACACTACTGGGATGTTCCCCCCCCCCCCACTCCAGCCAGGGACAGACGCTATCGTACCTGCACATCTATTTGGTGGGAGTACCGTTGTTCTGTCCCCCGGAAATGGGGTGAGTGTAGTGCATGCAGCTAGCTGAGCTCAGTCCCACACTCCATCCTTACCCGGGAGTGGAATACCACACCTTTGGTTTGAGGTGCAATACCCCTGTAGCAGCCGAGTCCTCAGGGTGCTACATATACACAATATACACCACACATACACAAGCAAACTGTATACGCCATATGCACCACATACACACACTATATACGCCGTACGCACCACGGGCACACACACTCTGTACATGCCGTATGCACCACCACACACACACACACACACTCTGTATACGCCGTACACACCACACACACACACACTCTGTACACATTGTATGCACCACACACACACACTCTGTATACGCCGTACACACCACACACACACACTCTGTATATGCCGTATGCACCACCACACACACACACACACTATATAGAGGCCGTATGCACCGCACACACACACACTGTATACACCGCACACACACACACTGTATACGCCATACGCACCACACACAGACTGTATACTCCGTACGCACCACACACACACACACTGTATGCGAAGGAAATGCACCACACACACGCTGTATACGCCATACGCACCACACACACACACTGTATATGTCGTACGCACCACAAACACCCACACTGTATACACCGTACGCACCACACTCACACTGTACAAGCCATACACATCACACACACACTGTATACACCGTACTCACCACACACACACACAATGTATACTCCATACGCACCACACACACACTGTATACTCCGTACGCACCACCACACGCACTGTATACGCCGTACGCACCACACACACACTGTATATGTCGTACGCAACACTAACACACTGTATACGCCGTACGCACCACACACACACTGTATATGTCGTACGCACCACACACACACTGTATATGTCGTACGCAACACTAACACACTGTATACACCGTACGCACCACAAACACACTGTATACGCCGTACGCACCACACACACACTGTATACGCCATATGCACCACACATACACAAACAAACTGTATACGCCATATGCACCACATACACACACTGTATACGCCGTACGCACCACGCGCACACACACTCTGTACACGCCGTATGCACCACACACACACACTCTGTATATGCCGTATGCACCACCACACACACCCTGTATACTCCATACACACCACACACACACTGTATACTCCGTACGCACCACACACACACACCGTATATGCCGTACGCACCACACACACACTGTATACGCCGTACGCACCACACACACACAAACAAACTGTATACGCCATATGCACCACATACACACACTGTATACGCCGTATTGCCCACGCGCACACACACTCTGTAGACGCCGTATGCACCACCACACACACACTCTGTATACACCGTACACACCACACACACACACACTCTGTACACGCCGTACGCACCACACACACACTCTGTATACGCCGTACACACACACACACACACTCTGTATATGCCGTACACACACACACACACTGTATATGCTGTATGCACCACACACACACTGTATACGCCGTACGCACCACACACACACTGAAATACGCCAAATGCACCACACAAACACACTCTATACGCCATGCACACCACACTCACACACACTGTATACACCGTAAGCACCACATACACTGTATACGCCGTGTGCACCACACACACACACTGTATACACCGTACGCACCACACACACACTGTATACACCGTACGCACCGCACACACACTGTATACGCCATACGCACCACATTCACACTGTACACGCCATACGCATCACACACACACAATGTATACACCGTACGCACAACACACACACACACTGTATACTCCATTACCACCACACACACACTTTATACTCCGTACGCACCACACACACACACTGTATACGCCGTACGCACCGCACACACACTGTATACGCCGTACGCACCACACACACACTGTATATGTTGTACGCAACACTAACACACTGTATACGCCGTACGCACCACAAACACACTGTATATGTCGTACGCACCACAAACACACTGTATACACAATATACACCACACATACACAAGCAAACTGTATACGCCATATGCACCACATACACACACTGTATACGCCGTACGCACCACGGGCACACACACTGTGTACACGCCGTATGCACCACCACACACACACACACACACTCTGTATACGCCGTACACACCACACACACACACACACTCTGTATATGCCGTATGCACCACCACACACACACACACACTATATAGAGGCCGTATGCACCGCACACACACACACTGTATACACCGCACACACACACACTGTATACGCCATACGCACCACACACAGACTGTATACTCCGTACGCACCACACACACACACACTGTATGCGAAGGAAACGCAACACACACACGCTGTATACGCCATACGCACCACACACACACACTGTATATGTCGTACGCACCACAAACACCCACACTGTATACACCGTACGCACCACACTCACACTGTACAAGCCATACACATCACACACACACTGTATACACCGTACTCACCACACACACACACAATGTATACTCCATACGCACCACACACACACTGTATACTCCGTACGCACCACCACACACACTGTATATGCCGTACGCACCACACACACACTGTATATGTCGTACGCAACACTAACACACTGTATACACCGTACGCACCACACACACACTGTATATGTCGTACGCACCACACACACACTGTATATGTCGTACGCAACACTAACACACTGTATACGCCGTACGCACCACAAATACACTGTATACGCCGTACGCACCACACACACACTGTATACGCCATATGCACCACACATACACAAACAAACTGTATACGCCATATGCACCACATACACACACTGTATACGCCGTACGCACCACGCGCACACACACTCTGTACACGCCGTATGCACCACACACACACACTCTGTATATGCCGTATGCACCACCACACACACCCTGTATACTCCATACACACCACACACACACTGTATACTCCGTACGCACCACACACACACACTGTATACGCCGTACGCACCACACACACACTGTATACGCCGTACGCACCACACACACTGTATACGCCATATGCACCACACATACACAAACAAACTGTATACGCCATATGCACCACATACACACACTGTATACGCCGTATTGCCCACGCGCACACACACTCTGTAGACGCCGCATGCACCACCACACACACACTCTGTATACGCCGTACACACCACACACACACACACTCTGTACACGCCGTACGCACCACACACACACACTCTGTATACGCCGTACACACCACACACACACACTCTGTATATGCCGTACACACACACACACACACTGTATATGCTGTATGCACCACACACACACTGTATACGCCGTACGCACCACACACACACTGAAATACGCCAAATGCACCACACAAACACACTCTATACGCCATGCGCACCACACTCACACACACTGTATACACCGTAAGCACCACATACACTGTATACGCCGTGTGCACCACACACACACACTGTATACACCGTACGCACCACACACTCACTGTATACGCCGTACGCCGTACGTACATTTTGTCCTTATGTGGATACAATGTAAATTAAAGCAAATTCTTCCATGTTAATAAAATGTTACCTTTACCTACTTTGCTTTCATTTTATCACAGGGGAGGGATGAGTGCACATAGGAAAGAGGACACACAGGGGGGAGACAGCTCAAACGAGAGAACACATGAGGGAAGAAGACAGCACAGGGGGGAGAGAGAGAGCAGACAAGGGGGACAGCACATGGGGTACACAGGTCAAAGAAGAGCTCATATGAGAGGAGAAGACAGAAGATGGGGGAGAGAGAAAGCGCACAGGGGGAGAGAGACAGAGCACAGGGGGGAGACAGCTCAAACGGGACAGCACATGAGAGGAGAAGACAGCACAGGAAGGAGAGAGACAGCAGACAAGGGGGAGAGCACATGGGGTAGACAGGACAAAGAAAAGAGCACGACGGGAGAAGTCAGCACATGTGGGAAAGAGAGAGTGGATAGGTGGGTGAGCACATGGGGGGGAGATTCTCAACGCTGCAAAGCCTGCCCCCATCGTGACATTACCGCCCTCTCGATGCGATAGCATCAGGCCTCCATCTAACATATATATACAGTGGTGGCCAAAAGTATTGGCACCCCTGCAATTCTGTCAGATAATACTCAGTTTCTTAATGAAAATGATTGCAATCACAAATTCTTTGGTATTATTATCTTCATTTAATTTGTCCTCAATGAAAAAACACAAAAAGAATTGTTCTAAAGTCAAATTGGATATAATTCCACACCAAACCTAAAAAAGGGGGTGGACAAAAGTATTGGCACTGTTTTAAAAATCATGGCGGTGGCTCTGATCATTGAGCAGTGATGGTGTTGTGTGGACGCTTGGTCTTTTGGGCTCCACGTGTGCTTTAGCTTGATTCAGGCAGGTTTAGTGGGGGATAGGCAGCCTTAGATGGAGGGAGGCAGGTAGCTTCATCTGACAGTCTGGCACCGACAAAGGGGTCGCCATACACCCCGAGCAGTCTGCAGACGCCGTATTCCCGGCACCGCCTGTAAGCCACGTGGAGAGATACTCCTCAGTCTGGTAGCATGCCGGCTGGGAGCACTTATACGCCGGCGTGTATCACACACGTATCCTAGCGTCTACTGTGTAGTCCCTGTGCTGTAAACAGGGCTACAGATACATTATTTATCGCACATCTCTCGTGCAGTTAACGGAGATAGTGCGAATCCCCTTTAAATTCAAGAAGTTGACTCAGCTGTGGAAACCATAGCTGTTTAATTTTGTTTTTCTGTTTTTTGATTCCTTTTTCTTTCTTAATTTTACTGAACAGTATCTCTAAATGAACATGTAATAAAATAAACATCTATTATGCATCTGTTTTTGAGCAATAACATTTTTCTCCTTTGTCTTTTACAAAATGGATACTATTCTGCTCTTTATTAAAGTGCAGGGTAATTATATGTTAACAGAATAAAAGATTAGAAGTGTCAACTCAATGGATTATTTTATGAGAGCGGATTTGGAGACTTGGATGATGAATTTCCTTCATGAAGACAGCAAAGCCCTGGGGCTCAAATGGCTCCAATTTTCATTATCTCAACTATTAAGAAAAGCGTAATAAAACATACATGATTTGTATTGAGGAAATAATGATATAATAAGGTTCTTTCGACATTGCTAAGGAGCCACATTTTTTCTATTTAGAGGAGATCAAAGCACCAAAATTTCTTCAGTTGCCAATTTAATTGATTCAGGAGTCCCAAGACGAGAGGTGTTCCATTTTTTTTAGCAAAACACATGATTAATAAACATCTTATCATGTAACTGGCTGAAAATCACCACAATGGACGTGAAAAATGTCATAATATAATACTGTTATCAAACTTTCTCTCATTGCAAGATTTTACTGGCTTTACACCAGTTTTTGTACTACTTACTACAAAAGTGCGAGCCATTATATTGCAATGGATTCCACTGTCCCCAGGTTAGGATAAGACGTGTAATAAAATATCTTTGAAAAAACAACACAAAATTGTATTGAAATAATTATCTACTGTAGATGTATCAAGGAAATTAGAAGCATGTCTAGATCAGATATAGAAAAGAAAAATATTAAACTCACCTAAAGATTGAAATATGAGCTTAACCTCTTCACCACCTTGGGTTTTTCCATTTTTGCGTTTTCGTTTTTTGCTCCCCTTCTTCGCAGAGCCATAACTATTTTATTTTTCCATCAATATGGCCATGTGAGGGCTTGTTTTTTTCAGGACAAGTTGTAATTTTAAACGAGACCATTGATTTTACCATATCGTGTACTAGAAATCGGGAAAAAAATTCCAAGTTGTGAAGAAATTGCAAAAAGTGCTATGCAACAATTGTTTTTTGGTGTTTTTTTAAACATGTTCACTAAATGCTAAAACTGATCTGTCATTATGATTCTCCAGGTCATTACGAGTTTGTAGATGCCACACATGTATAGGTGGCAAAAAAACATATCCAAAGTTTTGAAAAAAAAAATGGGGCCATTTTCGGAAACTGTTTCCATTTTTCGGGATCTAGGCCTGGGTGAGGGCTTATTGTTTGTGCGCTGAGCTGACATTTTTACTGATACTGTTTTGGGATAGCATTTTTGCATTTTATTGCAGTGTTGGGCGACCAAAAAAAACGTAATTCTGACGTTTAGATTTTTTTTCTTGTTACGCCGTTTGATTTTTTTTAATTGTTTTATTTTTAATGGGGCAAAAGGGGGTGATTGAATTTTTAAAACATTTTTTTTTTACTTTTCACTTGAATCACTTGCTTCTATGGGAGACTTGATGCTGCGATCTTCTGATCGCTTGTGCTACACACAGCAAAGCTTCAGCCCTGCTATGTGTAACAAAAATGCTCATCTGCTATGATCACAGCAGATTGGCTATAACTAGTGATGAGCGAGCACTAAAATGTTCGGGTACTCGTTGTTTGAGTCGAGCAAATTGGAATGCTCGAGTGCTCGGACTGAGTAACGAGCCCAATGTAAGTCTATGGGAAACATGAGCATTTTTCAAGTGGCTTTCCCCCTGCGGTCTGCAAAGGGCATAAAAATTGCCCAAATTGATGGGAACAGTACTCAAATGACATGGGATCAGCATGAGGAAGACCCCTGGAAGCATTTTGGATGCTCAGGTCACTGCTGTCAACAATTTTGTCAGAGGTATTACGCCACTTTTACAGACTCACAATAAAACATGCAAAAACTAAACCAAAATGGATTTTCCTGAGAAATATGTTAAGGAACATTCTTTCCAGGATAATGACTTGTATATAAGGCAAAATAAATAACCAAAAACAAAAATGATCCTCCACACCTTGGGCTATATTCATACGTAGTGTTTTTGATGCATTTTTGCATTGCTTTCATCCAAAACAAATGCATTCACTCGGAAATGTCATTTTAACATTTTACAACCTTATCTGGCCATGTGGTATGTGACACATCATCAGACACATGAATACAGTGCGGGAAAGACATAGGAACAGCATGGGGAAGAACCCTGGAAGCATCTCTGACTCCCAGGTCATTGCCTAAAAGTGTGCCCATTATAAGTGATCCTTGGTGCATGCGAAGATGCCTCCTGCCATGCACCTGTTGTTGCAGACTTGCAACAATCACCGTCCACGTCCTTGTCCAGCGCAGCATTCAGTTGCCCCTACCCCATTCCTTGGAATGCAAGCGCAAGTATGCAGCCAGCCACCCGCCCACAGGCTGCAATACTATACTGCCAAATTTTTAACAGCTGCTTGCACTTGAAATGTGGCCTTTTAGGCTCATGGAGGCGGAAGCTCTCCACAACCTCATGGCGGCGGCTGGGTGTCCATACTCGGTCCCCAGCCGCCACTATTTGCTCCGGTGTCGTCTTCGCCTTTCACAAGCACGAATCCTACAACATTACCCGTGCCCTCCCCAGTGCACTTACTGGGAAGGAGCGCCTAACCACAAACTTGTGGACAAGTGAATGTGGCCAGGGACAGTAAGGAGCCAGTCCACAGCTTGTCAGTGAGTTGTATTTCACCACAGCCATATTTTTTAGCTCGGAGAAAGGACTGACTTTTGGGAAACCATATCTACTTCAGTTGTCATTTCTCCCAGGAAGTCCTCTAATGCAGCTTAGCGCATAAGCAATGGCTGCAGCCCGTCCAACATCAGCTCGCTCTTGTCGGTGGTGCTTCGACACACAAACATCTTTCTTTGCCCTTTAATTTCATGACTACAGAGTTGGTCAATGGCCTGATCTGCAATGCAGTTTCAGAAATAACATACAATTAAGCACGTCCAATCCACATAAAAAAAAAGCAGCCATAGAGTGTCCGGGAACCTTCCCACACACTTTTCTTAGCCAGGGCTGCGTCTCGGCAGGGTTGGACAGGCCCACCAGAGAACCAGAGACTCCTCCGGTGGGCCGTGGCTTCTCCATCTGGAGAGTTCATAGTGTCGAGGTGAGGCCATGATGATGATAGAGGCCACCATTTGTTTAGTTTTCTGTTACTTGGAATGCAAGCGCAAGTATGCAGCCACCCACCTTCAGGCTGCAATACTATACTGCCAAATTTTTGACCTCTGCTTGCACTCACTTGAAATGTGGCCTTTTAGGCTCATGGTGGCAGAAGCTGTCCACAACCTTATGGCGGCGGCCGGCCGGGTGTCCATACTCGGTCCCAAGCTGCCACTAATTGTCCATGTGTCGTCTCCGCCTTTCACAAGCATGGGTCCTACAACATTACCTGTGCCCTCCCCAGTGCACTTACTGGGAAGGACCGCCTAACCACAAACACGTGGACAATAGGCGACCCGAGCTCCCGCCCGCGCAACCAGGAAATACTCGCAGAGCGCCAAGCATCTCGAGCAGTGAGATGCTTGGACGAGCACCGAGCAGTGACAAGCTTGTTGGCTCATCACTAGCTATGACAACCACAGGGGTTTCAACTCTCCTGCAGACCCCAGGTTGTCATGCCAACCCATCAGCGCCCCGCAGTCATCTGACAGTAGCACCAAAGGGCGGGTCTTATGACGCGCTTCTGGCGCCGCCATGTTAAATGCCGCTGTTGGAGTTTGACAGCGGCATTTAATTTATTAACAGCCATGGGTGGATCTGACAAACAGCAGGGGGGCAGTGGACATTTAGCTTGATCCTATGAAATGTGTGCATATGTTCTCCCCTAATGATCTATTAGCAGAATCGCATCAGGAGGCACACAGGGCTATTTAAGGCAAGTCCAGCTGAGGGAAAGCTGTGGTCTGCCCTAGTAAGGGTAGGAGTTATGGGGCTTGTAGGGTCAATCTTAGTGACCCATAGGGTCTAACAGGGCTAATGCTTCTGTCTTTGCCATTTCCAGGCCGGATGATGATTTTGGTCTCTGATGCACCGGATGAGGAGGAATCTTTCTAGTCGCATTGCGGACCATAACACTGGGTGAGATATTTCCATTTTTTAATCCAAGAGTGTAAATGCTGGTATTTTCTTACGTACTTCATGTGTACTGTATATGACCACTGTCATTTCCAGATAGTCTTCTATGGAGTATGCACTCACAGGGCTGCTTCATATACTGTGACCCAATGGCAGAATGGTAAAGCTTCAGCCTCATAAAGTGCAGCTTCTGTGTTCAAATCCTAGGAGGAGAAGAATATCTTTTTTTTTAATTATGCTTAGTTAGCACACAAACTACAGGGATTTTTTATTTTTAAAATCTGACATTCTGATTGTCATCCTGATGTTTTAAGGAAGAGTTTCAGACATACTGTCTACTTGCATGGTAAATTACATAGCAAAAGTAAATTTGGGATTTGCAGCCAGTGCTTGGGTGGATGGAAAGAAAAATTTACAATACAGAAATGTTATCATTAGAACCCTTCCTAAGAAATTATGCAAACGTACAATCACTTGGAAATAGATAAATAGTAAATTAGTGCCTCCTATTTTACTTTTCTATGTGATTTACCATGTAAATAGACAGCGTATCTGAAACTTTCTTAACACATCAGGATGACAATCAGAATGTCAGATATTAAAAGCAAAACATCCCTGTAGTTTGTGTGCTAACTAAGCATAATAAAAAAAATCTTCTGCTCCTGAGATTTGAACTCAGAAGATGCACTTCATGAGGCTGAAGCTTTATCATTCAGGTATTGGGTCAAGTGAAAATGACTGGTAGTATTTCTTGGCTTATGGGATTACCCATGAAAATACTCAGGGTGTCTAAAAGTCATTGTGATTCTGATTCTGATGTGTGAAGAAAGTGAGATATCAAACTTACACATCAAAGTCACACATCAAAGTCACACATCATTTGAATTTGGCTTAGAGGAGGTCTGTGTAAAAGTCCCAATGAGTCTCAGACATGTTTACACTGAAAATCATGTAACCACATAGAATGCCTAAGCTTCAGTCACTGAGTGTATAGCTCAATGGTAAGAGTACTAGCTGCTGGACATAGTTTTAGGTTCATGTCCCAGCAGCAGACAGTGAACTTTTTTTTTTTTTATTTAGTTGTAAAAGTCAGATGTCAAGGTTACATGTCAAGGTCACATGTCAAAGTCAGTTCTCAGACAGGGTATTTAGCCTCAAACTGACATTATTCTGATGTTTGATTTTGATATCTGATCATGTCCTAAAATGGACACTGTATGGTCAGTATTTGGTCAGTATTTTTTTCTCAGGAGTGGGAGCCAAAACCAAGTGAGAAACAATCAGTGAAAAGGTATAATAGAAACAAGTCACCAATTCTGCATTTATCATCCAAACCTAGTTGTGGCTCCCACTCCTGAGAAAAAATACTGACGAAATACTGATAGTGGGGCGTGGCCTTAGAAAAAGGATTGTATTACTTTTGCATGGATTTTATTTCCGTTTCGGTTTCCCTTCACTATACTTTTCTGCTGATTCTGAACCCACATTTCGCCTACCACTTGACTACCATCTATAGCCCACTAACTTAGCTGCTTGCTAATTTTACATTCAAAAGTGATGAACCACACCAGAGTCTTCAAAATTCATTTTCAAATATTCAGCACCAATATAGAAGACTCATTTGTAGTGTTGAGCGAGCACTAAAATGCTCGGGTGCTCGAAGCTCGGGCCGAGCTCACCGTGATACTCGGGTGCTCGACCCGAGCAATGAGCCCAATGTTAGTCTATGGGAGACACTAGCATTTTTGTGGCGGCACCCCCGGCAGTCTATAGAAAGCCTAAAAAGTGCCCAAAACGATAGTGACAGTGCTCAAATGACATGGGGACAGCATGGGGATCGCCCCAGGAAGCATTTCTGACTCCCAGGTCACTGCTATCAACAACGTGGTCAGAGGTATTAAGCCACTTTTACTGGGTCACAATAAAACGTTCAAAAACGAAACTGAAAGTGCTTTCCTGTGAAATATGTTAAGGAACATCCTTTCCAGGGTAAAGACTTGTTTAAAAGGTTAAAATAAATAACCAAAAAACAAAAATACTCCTCCACACCTTGGGCTATGTTCACAAGTAGCATTTTTTATGCGTTTTTGCACTTTTGTATTGCTTTCAACCGTGACAAATGCATTCACCGGGAAATGTCATTTTAACATTTTATAACCTTATCTGGCCATGTGCTGTGTGACACATGCATACAGTGCTGAAAAGACATGGGAACAGCATGGGGAATACCCCTGGAAACATCTCTGACACCCAGGTCACTGCCTAAAAGTGTGCCCATCAGAAGTGATCCTTGCCGCATCAGAAGATGCAGACTTGCAACTATCCCCGTGCAAGTCCTTGTCCCAGGGCAGTGTTCAATTGTACCTCCCCCATTCCTTGCAATGCAAGCGCAAGTATGCAGCCTGACACCCACCCACCCCCAGGCTGCAATGCCATACTGTTTGCTTGTTGCACTTGAAATTGGGCCTTTTAGGCTTGTGGAGGCGGCCGGGTGTCCATATTCGGTCCCCAGCCGCCCCTTTTTGTCCGGGTAACCTTCCCCACACTTTTCTTAGCCTGGCCTGCTTTAGGGCAGCATTGGCCGAGCCCAATAGACAACCAGACTCCTCCGGTGGGCTTCTCCATCAGGGGAGTTGAGAGTGCCAAGTTGAGGAGCATGATGATGATAGAAGTTAGCATCTGCTTGCACTTGAAATGAGGCCTTTTAGGGTTGTGGAGGCAGATGCCAGCCACCACGTCATGGCTGCGTCGGCAGCCTGGTATCCATACTCAGTCCCCAGCCACCCGGCGGCCAGGTGTCCACTCTCGGTCCCCAGCCGCCCCGCGGCCGGGTGCTCACACGGTCCCCAGCTGCCTGGGGGTGGCCGGGTGTCCATAAATGGTCCCCAGCTGCCCCCATTTGAAGGACAGCCTAACCACAAACACGTGGACATGTGAATGTGGCCAGGGATGGTCCATCTCACTGACGAATTCACACTGGGTTAATATTGTGGAAGCCGGGACACAGTTGGACACTGGGATGCAACACGTCCTCCAGACATAGAGGATTGTGAGTCCTGGGTCAATCAGGCTTCAACACAAAGTTCAGAAGGTAGACAGCATCAGTGGTCGGCCTCCTACACTACGAGTAAATTATTCATGATCATGAGGCCATCTATCTCCTTAGCTTTCTGTTCCTTTGAATGCAAGTGCATGTATGTAGTAGCGGCTAGGCATGAGGTGGTCAGCGTTTTGGCGCATATCCTGCCTCCTTCGAGGATTGCTGGATGTTTTCCTGCTACTATCACAGTTCTATGACTCCCGTTAAAACAAAGCTTCAGGTGATGAATGATGGATGAGGCGGTGCAAAGGAGAAAGAGCAGGAGGAACAGGGACCATTCACATCAATATCAGGCCAGTCAACCACACATGTCTTGTAGGATATGTTTCTGTACCAAAAGGAGCGGTTTGGCTACACAGTTATATGGCATACAGTGAGTGCAATGCCTACCAAAAATTTCGAGGCACTCCAATGCCCCTTGGAAGTGACATGGAGGTCAGAGGGCCTTAATTAAACTATTTTTTTCCATTTATAGCAACTGGGTCTCCTGTACACTGTTGGCCTAAGCAGTGAATGAAAGGCTTTCCAAAAATTATGAGGAACTGCAATGCCCCTTGAAACAGACGTGGATTACAGCGTACTAAAAACATTCTACCCATTATTGGGGAGTGGGTCTCCCTTAGTGTTCGCCTATGCATTGAAAAGCAAAAGCTGACTAAAATTAGGAGGAAATGCAATGCCCGTTGGAAGAGTCGTGGAGGTTAGAGTTAATTAAAAACAACATTTCAATGCCCCTTGGAAGAGCTGTGGAGTTCAGAGTGGTTTAACAAGATGGTTTTAATGCCCCTTGGAAGAGTGGTGGAGGTCGCAGTGGAACAAAAAGACAATATCAATGCCCCTTGGAAGAGTGGTGGAGGTCACAGTAGCTTAACAAGATGATTTTAATGCACCTTGGAAGAGACGTGGAGTTCAGAGTGGTTTAACAAGACGGTATTAATTCCCCTAGGAAGAGACGTGGAGGTCACAGTAGCTTAACAAGACGGTTTTAATGCCCCTTGGAAGAGTGGTGGAGGTCGCAGTGGAACAAAAAGACAATATCAATGCCCCTTGGAAGAGTGGTGGAGGTCACAGTAGCTTAACAAGACGGTTTTAATGCCCCTTGGAAGAGACGTGGAGTTCAGAGTGGTTTAACAAGATGGTTTAAATTCCCCTTGGAAGAGACGTGCAGGTCACAGTGGAATAAAAAGACTATATCAATGCCCCTTGGAAGAGTGGTGGAGGTCGCAGTGGAATAAAAAGACAATATCAATGCCCCTTGGAAGAGTGGAGGAGGTCACAGTGGAATAAAAAGACAATATCAATGCCCTTGGAAGAGACGTGGAGGTCACAGTAGCTTAACAAGACGGTTTTAATACCCCTTGGAAGAGTGGTGGAGGTCGCAGTGGAATAAAAAGACAATATCAATGCCCCTTGGAAGAGACGTTGAGGTCACAGTAGCTTAAAAAGACGGTTTTAATGCCCCTTGGAAGAGACGTGGAGGTCTCAGTGGAATAAAAAGACAATATCAATGCCCCTTGGAAGAGTGGTGGAGGTCGCAGTGGAATAAAAAGACAATATCAATGCCCCTTGGAAGAGACGTGGAGGTCACAGTAGCTTAACAAGACAGTTCTAATGCCCCTTGGAAGAGACATGGAGGTCACAGTAGCTTAACAAGACGGTTTAAATGCCCCTTGGAAGAGTGGTGGAGGTCACAGTGGAATAAAAAGACAATATCAATGCCCCTTGAAAGAGTGGTCGAGGTCACAGTAGCTTAACAAGATGGTATTAATGCCCCTTAGAAGAGTGGTGGAGGTCACAGTGGAATAAAAAGACAATATCAATGCCCCTTGGAAGAGTGGTGGAGGTCACAGTAGCTTAACAAGACGGTTTTAATGCCCCTTGGAAGAGTGGTGGAGGTCGCAATGGAATAAAAAGATAATAACAATGCCCCGTGGAAGAGACGTGGAGGTCACAGTAGCTTAACACGACGATTTTAATGCCCCTTACAAGAGCCATGCAGTACAGCATATTAAATACATTATTTTGATTATTGGGGAGTGGGTCTCCCATAGTCTTTGCCTATGCCTTCCAAGCAAAAGCAGCCAAAAATTAGGACGGCGGAACTTGCAATGCTGGCAACACGGACAACGGTCACCCTGGTGGTATAGTGGTGGTGGAGGCTGAGGATAAGGAGATGAGCAAAAAACAGCCGAAATGAGGAAGCGTATACCCATGTGTGGGTGTGAAGCGGTGCATGGGAATACACCTCCCAAAATAACACAGTGGATTTGACTTTGTTACTCTGCTGTCATTTGGTGGTGATGAGAAGTCTGGCCTAATCCAGCCCTTGTTCATTTTGATAAGGGTCAGCTTGTCAGCATTGTCAGTTGACAGGCGAGTGCGTTTATCAGTTATAATTCCCCCAGCGGCACTAAAAACACGCTCCAATAACACGCTAGCGGCAGGGCAGGCCAGGGCCTCCAAGGCATACAGAGCGAGTTCATTCCAAGTGTCCAGCTTGGATACCCAATAATTAAAAGGCACAGATTAATCATGGAGGACGCTGGTACGGTCGGCAAGGTACTCCCTCACCATCTATTGAAACTTTCCACTCCTTGTGAGAGTACTCCGCGCCTCAGGGCCTGTAAGCTGGGCGGGTCTCAGAAAACTGTCCCAGAACGTTGACAGTGCTCCCCTGCCTCTGCTGGATTGGAGCTGCGTCTCTCTCACCTGTACGCCTTGGTTGGTCAACGAACTGTGACCTCTGCCGCTAGCGTGGTCAGATGGGAATTTTTTTAAGAGTTCTGCAGCAAGGGCCTTCTGGTACTGCCCCATTTTTGTACACCTCTCCACCTTAGGAAAAAGAGAGTGAAAGTTCTCCTTGTATCGGGGGTCTAAAAGTGTCACCAACCATTAATGACTGTCACCCAACATTTTGACAACGCGAGGGTCACGGTTAAGGCAGCGTAACATAAAGTCAGCCATGCGTGCCAGACTGGTAACGGGCAAGACTTCCGTGTCCTCACCAAGATGACGACTGACCATGCTCTCCTCCTCCTCCTCCCCCCTGTCCTCAGGCCACCCACGCTGAACCGACGGTATGACAGTTGTACAGGTACTACCATCTACAGTGCATGATACCAGCTCCTGTTCTTCCTCTTCCCCCTCCTCCTCCTCTCCCTCATTGTCCCCCAATGCACATTGGGATGAGATGAGGCTGGGCTGTGTGTAATCGCCCGCTACGGCTTCTTGATCCATCTCATCATACTCTGGCTGCAATGCCTCCTCTTTAATTCTCTGCAGAGAGCGTTGCAAAAGACAGACGAGTGGGATGCTGATGCTAATGATGGCGTCATCGCCACTCACCATCTTTGTGGACTCCTCAAAGTTTGTCAGGATGGTACATATGTCAGACATCCAGGTCCACTCCTGAGGTCTTATGTGTGGAGTCTGACCTGAATATCGACGGCCTTGTTGCAGCTGGTACTCCACAACTGCTCTCTTCTGCTCACAAATCCTTTGCAACATGTGGAGGGTAGAGTCCCAACGCGTGGGGACATCACACACCAATCGGTGTGCCGGAAGCTGCAAACGCTGCTGCAACACAGCAAGGGAGGCGGAAGCTGTAGCCAACTTCAGAAAATGAGTTGACAGGCAGCGTACTTTGACAAGCAGATTTGGCAACTCGGGGTACGATTTAAGAAACTGCTGAACCACGAGGTTAAGCACATGAGCCAGGCATGGTACGTGTGTGATTTCGCCTCACCTGAGAGCCACCACCAGGTTGCGGCCATTGACACACACGACCATGCCTGGATGTAGGTTCAGCGGTCTCAGCCACAAATCTGCCTACTCTTTCACAGCTGTCCACAACTCTCAAGGTTATGAGTTTCAGCACAGCCTGTTGCCGCTTGGCTGAGGCAGTACTGCAGTGCTTCCAGCTTGTTACTGGTGTGGTGATATCCGAGATGGAGGCTAAACATGAGGAGGAGGAGGAGGAGGATGATGCACAGGAGCTGTACACTGTGGGGGCAACTCTGACTGACATAGGGCCCGCAATCCTCAGTGTGGGGAGGATGTGTTCCGTCCCAAGGTCCGACTGGGTCCCGGCTTCAACTATGTTTACCCAGTGTGACGTCAGGGAGATGTACCATCCCTGGCCACAAGCACTTGTCCACGTGTCCGTTGTCAGGTGGACTCTCCCAGTAACTGCGTTATTGAGGGCACGGCAGATGTTTTGGGACACGTGCTTGTTGTTAGAACCTTGCTCTTAGGTTTTTTCCTTTGCTGGTCACATGACCTTGTTGGCCTATTTAATCCTGCTCCGCCCTTCTGGCTTTGCTGGACTTCATTGTATAACTACTTTCTAGCTAGCCTGTGCTCTGTATCTAACTCTGTTAGTTTGCTTGGTCTACGGACCTCTATGTTCTATATATTTTGTTTGTTCGTCTGTCTGCTACTATTTCTGTTAGGAGGTGTCCCATTTTCCTCCCAGTCCTTAGTACTTGTAGGGATTCCTTCCCCACATCTATAGGTCTCCGTACAGACTAGCTTAGGACTTTAGCAGGTCTGATCGCAGGATCAGGTCCCCTGTTACATCGTAGGGATTAAGCTGAGTTCTATCGTAGGGACAGATCTCCTCTCTTTCCTTAGCTCTGGTAGCAGAACATAACAGTAAGTCCAGCCTGCAAATTCTCTAAGGAAAGATTTTTCTGTTCCATCATGGTGTCGGTTCAGGATTTGGCTAAACACCTGCAGGGACTCTCTCTGGAGGTGGCCGAGCTCTGTCAGCACATGAGTAACTGTCCTGGAGCACATTTCTTGGAGCCTAAGGTATGTTTGCCGGATTTATTTTTTGGTGAACACCGAGAATTTTTTTCATTTAAAAATGCTTGCTTATTGTATTTTCGTTTGAGACCCAAGTCCTCTGGGGATGAATCCCAGCGCATAGGGTTCATAATGTCACTTTTGCGCAAAGAGCCTCAGGAGTGGGCCTTTTCTTTGCAACCTAGTGATACATGCTTCAGATCAGTGGATAGTTTTTTTTCTGCTTTGGGACTATTATATGATGATCCTGACCGTGTCTCATCAGCTGAGACTGAGTTAAGACGCTTGAGACAGGGATCAGGTAATGTGGAAAAATATTGTACTCATTTCCGTCGTTGGTCTACTCAAACAGGGTGGAACGATTCTGCTCTGAAAAGTCTATTTCTTGCTGGGCTCAATGAAAGGGTTAAAGACCTGCTAATTGCTTATCCTACACCTGAAGATTTGCAACAGGCTATGCAATTAGCTATACGGGTGGATAGGAGACTGCGTGCAAGGGTTAATGAGAGCAAATCCTCTGCTATGTCAGTTTCTGGTTATGAGAATGTGTGTACTAACAGTGGTGAACCGATGGAGATTGGATCGGTGGCACCTCGCTCTCAAGAAAAAGACCGTAGATTTTCTGAAGGCTTGTGTTTCTATTGCGGAAAATCTGGTCATTTGATTAAAGTCTGTGAGCTTTGTATGAAGAAAGAAAAAAAAATGGTCAGTCATGCCCGTATTGCCTGTTTAAATTCCAAGGGTGTATTTTTAGCTGCTTCCACGATTGCTCATGAAAAATTAATGGAATTTCGGGTGTTTGTTGATTGTGGGTCTACTCTGAATGTAATTGATGGGGGATTCTTGGAAAGACTCAATTTAAAACCCGAACCTTTATCATCCCCCATTGCTGTGGTTTCTGTGGATGGTTCCCCTTTGAAGAATATTACTCTCAAGGTCTGTGAATTTCCTCTCACTATTAATGGTGTTCACCATGAGAAATTGGATTTGGTAGTTTTGAATAACTTGCCTTCTCCAGTAATATTGGGATTGCCCTGGTTAAAATTTCACAATCCTGTACTGGATTGGTCTACCAGTGAAATTAAATCCTGGAGCCATAAATGTTATGACAAGTGTTGTAACGGGCGTATTGCAGCTTTGGATAGGGGAGAATTGCCTGTTCCTATTCAGGATTTTTGGAGAGTTTTTTCTGAGAAGGAATCGCAGGTTTTGCCTCCCCATAGAGACTATGATTGTTCTATTGAATTTGTCCCTGGAGCGACTCTTCCTAAAAGTCGTTTATTTAACCTTACTATTCCTGAGAGGAAGGCTTTGGAGGAATACATACAGACAAGTTTGGCCGCCGGTCACATTAGGCCCTCTAAGTCTCCTGTGGCGGTTGGATTTTTTTTTGTAAAAAAAAAGGACGGCGGTTTACGTCCTTGTCTGGATTTTCGTGAGATTAACAAAATTACTGTACGCAATCCTTACCCACTGCCATTGATTCCTGATCTGTTTTACCAGTTAATGGGGGCCAAGTGGTTCTCTAAAATTGACCTTAAGGGGGCATACAATCTGTTGCGCATGAAGGAGGGTGACGAATGGAAGACTGCTTTAAACACTCCTGTGGGTCATTTTGAGAATCTGGTTATGCCTTTTGGTCTTACTAATGCTCCTGCATTTTTTCAGAATCTTATTAATGACATCCTTAGACCTTTGATCGGCAAAAATGTGGTTGTGTATTTGGATGACATTTTGATTTATTCGCCGGATCTGGAGTCTCATTGGCGGAGCGTACGTGAGGTATTACAGTTATTAATGGACAATTCGCTTTTTGTTAAGCTGGAGAAATGTGAGTTCGCTGTACAGAGAATTAGTTTTTTGGGTTACATTATTTCCAGCGAAGGTTTTGCGATGGACCCGGTTAAAGTTCAAGCTGTACAGGAATGGCCTAGGCCTATTGGTTTGAAATCGATACAGAGGTTTTTAGGTTTCGCCAATTATTACAGAAAATTCATAAAAAATTTTTCTAGTATTGTCAAACCTCTGACCGATCTCACCAGGAAAGATGCTGATGCGGTTCAGTGGTCTTCTGAGGCCATTGAAGCTTTTGTGTATCTCAAGGAGAGGTTCACCTCTGCTCCCATCCTTATGCAGCCTGATGTGACTAAGCCGTTTTTGGTTGAGGTTGATGCTTCCTCTGTGGGGGTTGGCGCAGTATTGTCTCAGGATAACGGGGATAGATTACATCCCTGTGCCTTTTTTTCAAAAAAATTTTCGGAAACTGAACTGAATTACGATATTGGTAATCGGGAATTATTGGCTATTAAACTCGCATTTGAACACTGGCGCCACTTCTTGGAAGGTGCGGAATTTCCCGTTCAGGTTCTTACGGATCATAAAAATCTGATATATCTTGATGCTGCCAAGCGCCTGAATGCCCGTCAGGCTAGGTGGGCACTGTTTTTCTCGCGGTTTAATTTCTCCGTTACTTACATCCCTGGTACTAACAATGTTAAGGCGGATGCCTTGTCTCGCAGTTTTTCTCCCATAGTCAGTGCTGAGAAAGAGGAGAACATTTTACAAGAAGGTGTTGTGATAGCTGCTTTGGACTCCGTTTTGGAAGATGAGATTCTTAAAGCACAGGAGAATGCCCCATCTAACACTCCTCATGGGAGGTTGTTTGTGCCTGGGACCTTTAGGAGAGATTTGTTTGTTGAGTGTCACGAATCTCGGTTGGCAGGTCATCCCGGAATCTCTGAGACCAAGCGACTGGTGGGTCGCAGTTTTTGGTGGCCTGGATGGCAGAAGGAAGTCATTAAGTGGGTGCGTCAATGTACTATATGTGCTAGATCTAAGTCCTCACATACTTCTGCTGCGGGGTTGCTTTGTCCTTTGGAGGTTCCCAGTGCTCCTTGGACACATTTGGCTATGGATTTTATAACTGACCTTCCCCCCTCTGAGGGTTTTACTGTCATCTGGGTGGTCGTGGACCGTTTTAGCAAGATGTGTCACTTGGTTCCCTTCGTCAAACTGCCCTGCGCTAAAACTCTCGCTAAGGCCTTTGTCAAGGAAATTATCAGACTTCATGGCGTTCCTACTGACATTGTTTCTGATAGGGGTCCTCAGTTCGTGGCTCGTTTTTGGCGTGCCTTTTGTGACAGGTTGGGAGTTCATTTGTCGTTCTCGTCCGGATATCATCCTGAATCTAATGGCCAGACAGAAAGGAAAAACCAGGATGTTGAGCAGTTCTTGCGTTGTTTTGTGGCAGACAATCAAGAGGGGTGGTCTGAGTTTCTGCCACTTGCTGAATTTGCTCTTAACAACCATACATCTTCTTCTGCTGGTTGTTCGCCTTTTTTTTGTTGTTCTGGGAGACATCCGTCGTTTGGGTCGTTCTCCAAGTTGGGACCTGCCGTGCCTGAGGAGGAGAATTTTTCCGGTGATTTGGAGAGAGTTTGGACGGATGTGCGTGGTAATCATCAGGAGGCCAACAGAAAATCTAAAGACTACTTTGATAGGAAACGACAGGAGGTTTTGTTCGCTGTTGGTGACATGGTTTGGTTGTCCTCTAGGAATCTGCGGTTGAGGATTCCTTCTAAGAAATTGGGTCCCAAGTTTGTAGGGCCCTTTAAGGTGCTTCAGGTTGTCAACCAATCTGCTGTTAGGTTGGAGGTTCCTACCTCCTGGAGAATTAATCCGGTATTTCATGTCTCTCTGTTGAAAAAAGCGGTTGTATCGGATTGTGACGCCTCTGCCTCTGTTCCTCTGGTGGTGGAGGACGGGGAATATGAAATTTCTCGCATCCTTAACTCTAGACGGTATAGAGGTAGTTTGCAGTATCTTTTGGCCTGGAAAGGTTTCGGACCCGAGGATAACTCTTGGGTGAGGTCAGATGATGTTTCCGCGTCCAGACTTATCAGAGCGTTTCACAGGAGATTTCCTGATAAGCCTGGTCCTAGGGGATCCGGAGGATCCTCTTAGAAGGGGGGGTACTGTTAGAACCTTGCTCTTAGGTTTTTTCCTTTGCTGGTCACATGACCTTGTTGGCCTATTTAATCCTGCTCCGCCCTTCCGGCTTTGCTGGGCTTCATTGTATAACTACTTTCTAGCTAGCCTGTGCTCTGTATCTAACTCTGTTAGTTTGCTTGGTCTACGGACCTCTATGTTCTATATATTTTGTTTGTTCATCTGTCTGCTACTATTTCTGTTAGGAGGTGTCCCATTTTCCTCCCAGTCCTTAGTACTTGTAGGGATTCCTTCCCCACATCTATAGGTCTCCGTACAGACTAGCTTAGGACTTTAGCAGGTCTGATCGCAGGATCAGGTCCCCTGTTACATCGTAGGGATTAAGCTGAGTTCTATCGTAGGGACAGATCTCCTCTCTTTCCTTAGCTCTGGTAGCAGAACATAACACTTGTGTAGTGCGGGAATGGTACACCGGGCAAAATAGTGTCAGCTGGGGACCGAGTACCGAGGGACGGCCACCGCCATAAGGTTGCGGAAGGATTCCGTCTCCATCAGCCTAAAAGGCAGCATTTCCAACGCAAGCAGTGGTGAAATGTGTGAATTTAGGACTGTGGCCTGTGGAGCGTTGGCTGCGAATTTGCGCTTTCGTTCAATGGTCTGGGATATGGACAATTGAACGCTGCGGTGGGATGTGGACTTGGACGTTGATGCTGTTTCTTGAGAAACTGCCATAACAAGTGAAGACTGAGAGGATGGGGCATCTTTGCATGCAGTATTGACAGGGGATTGCCTTGCACGCACAACAGGGGGTTCTCTTACACGCACAGCAGCGGAAGAAGCAGTGGTGACACCCGCTGACACTGGTCGTGGACCCTGGGGTTCGCCCACAAAGTCGGGTGCTTTGCTGACATGTGCTTGATCATGCTGATGGTGGTCAGGCTGGTAGTTTTGTCACCCCTGCTGATGCTGGCCTGGCAGGTGGTACAAAAGGCCTTTTTGGGGTTATCAGCAGAGTCTTTAAAAAAATTCCAGACTCTGGAAGACCTACCCGTTGTACTGGCAACGTCCCTTGTGTTGGTGTTACGGGGAACGGTTGCCCGCCTTCTGTCTGCGGCCACCACACTGCTTCTTCCTGCCTGTTGGGGTACTCTGCCTCCCTCCTCCTGTGTGCTGCTGGCCTCTCTCTGCGTGTCCTCCTGCCACGTTGGGTCAGTTACTAGATCATCCACCTCCTCCTCCTCTTCCACTTCCGCACCACGGTCCTCCTCCTGACTTTGTGGCAATTGTGTCTCGTCACCGTCAACCTCTTGTGACAAATTGCCAGCGTCGCCTTCCTGTGGCCATGGCTACATGGGATCTCCTCTTCCACCACTTCAAGCGGAGCAGGCGAGGGGCCCAAATATGGAGATGGACCAGTGAACAGCTCTTCAGAGTGTCCACCTGTGGGATCAGTTGCTGTCTGACGACAGTCGGCATGGTGGGAGGAAGTAGCATCAGGGTGAGGAGGAGTATGCGGTTGAGACTCGCGGCTACTAACACTTGACCGTGTGGAAGACAGACCGGAGGTGGTGGTGCCCAGGTGACTGGAAGTATTTTCTGCTATCCAATTAATAACCTGTTCACACTGATCAGTTCGCAATAGTGGTCTTGTTGTTGTGTGCTTCTCTAGTAATTCAGTCAAGAACTGGGAGCGAGAAGATGTGGCTGTTGGTTGTGGCACATTTTCACCTAGGTAACGGCCCCATCCTCTGCATGCACAATCACCAGAACGTCCAGTTCCACGTCCCTTGCCACGCACCTTGCCCATTGTAAATGAAGTAAAATAGCTTACACTCGCACTATCAATGGCAAAGGGATAATGAAAAGGAGATTAGAACCGTGGAAGAGGAAAACCACAGTTCTAGTTCTATGTCCTACTCCAGACTCTTTTAAACAGATATATTGGTGTCCGAACAGTCAGCGAGACACTGAAAATGTTTTTTTATGCAAAAAAGACAAAAAAGTGGATAATACAGAGATTTGAACAGTGGAACTGTAAAACCACTGTTATAATTTCCTGGTGTATACCAGACTTGTTAAAATAGATATATTGGTGTCTGAACAGTCAGCGACACACCCAAACTGTTTTTTTTTTATGGAAAAAAGGCAAGCAGGTTGATAACACCCAGATTTGAACCGTGGAAGAGGAAAACCACAGTTCTAGTTCTCTGTCCTACTCCAGACTCTTTTAAACAGATATATTTGTGTCTGAACAGTCAGCGAGACACTGAAAATGTTTTTTTTTTGGAAAAAAGACATAAAAGTGGATAATACAGAAATTTGAACCGTGGAACTACAAAACCACAGTTATAATTTCCTTGTGTATACTAGACTTGTTAAAATAGATATATTGGTGTCTGAACAGTCAACAACACACTCAAACTGTTTTCTTTATGGAAAAAAGGCAAGCAGGTTGATAACACCAAGATTTGAACCGTGGAAGAGGAAAACCACAGTTCTAGTTCTCTGGCCTACAACAGACTCTTTTAAAGAGATATATTGGTGTCTGAACAGTCAGCGAGACACTGAAAATGTTTTTTTTATGCAAAAAGACAAAAATGTGGATAATACAGAGATTTGAACCGTGGAACTGCAAAACCACAGTTATAATTTCCTGGTGTATACCAGACTTGTTAAAATAGATATATTGGTGTCTGAAGAGTCAGCAACACACTCAAACTGTTTTTTTTTATGGAAAAAAGGCAAGCAGGTTGATAACACCCAGATTTGAACCGTGGAAGAGGAAAACCACAGTTCTAGTTCTCTGGCCTACACCAGACTCTTTTAAACAGATATATTGGTGTCTGAACAGTCAGCGAGACACTGAAAATGTTTTTTTTATGGAAAAAAGACAAAAAAGTGGATAATACAGAGATTTGAACCGTGGAACTGCAAAACCACAGATATAATTCCCTGGTGTATACCAGACTTGTTAAAGTAGATATATTGGTGTCTGAACAGTCAGCAACACACTCAAACTGTTTTTTTATATTGAAAAAAGGCAAGCTGGTTGATAACACCCAGATTTGAACCGTGGAAGAGGAAAACCACAGTTCTAGTTCCCTGGCCTACACCAGACTCTTTTAAACAGATATATTGGTGTCTGAACAGTCAGCGAGACACTGAAAATTTTTTTTTTTTTGCAAAAAAGACAAAAAAGTGGATAAAACAGAGATTTGAACCGTGGAACTGCAAAACCACAGTTATAATTTCCTGGTGTATACCAGACTTGTTAAAATAGATATATTGGTGTCTGAACAGTCAGCGACACACTAAAACTGTTTTTTTTTATGGAAAAAAAGCAAGCAGGTTGATAACACCCAGATTTGAACCGTGGAAGAGGAAAACCACAGTTATAGTTCTCTGGCCTACACCAGACTCTTTTAAACAGATATATTTGTGTCTGAACACTCACAGACACACTCAATTTTTTTTGGGGGGGGGGAATACCGAAAGGTTAATAAGACGGGATTTTGTACAGTCTGACTGAGGAAAAACAAAACAAAACAGAATTTAGATGAAAGAAAAAGGATTTTTCCTGGCCCCTGAGACCGGGGAATAAGTCTAGCAATTTGACCAACAGGAGCACACAGGACTGTAATGCAGTGTTTGTTGGTATAACCACTGCGTCTCCTATACAGCCTGCCTGCCTGATATCTGGAATGGATATTAGTCCTGAGAAGGACTGTTTGTTTGATTTGGCAGGCTTTAGAGACCCTACACTAACTATTTCGCAGTATAAATCTCTCCCTAGCTCTGCAGCACTGACCCTACACTGTCTGATCCGGAGCGACTGTGTCCAAGATGGCGTCGCCCGGTTTTAAATACTCGAGGTGACGCTGTGCGGCCAGCCAATCACTGTAATGCCCACAACCAACATGGCTGCGGCATTACAGTGACTGGCTGGAAATCCCTGCATGTTCATTGGCTCTGTAAAGAGCGCCAAACGTGCAGGGCGGAGACCCGAGCTCCCGCCCGAGTAACCCAAAAATGCTCGGTGCTCGCTGAACATCCCGAGTAGTGAGATGCTCGGGGGAGTAACGAGCAGTGTCGAGTATGCTCGCTCAACACTACTCATTTCTCATGTGATAAAGTGCATCAATGTTCTTCTTAAAAGCAAGGAATATTTACAAGTTAAAATGGTTGTCTGCAGTGGGATCAATGTCTCTGCAGCGTCTTCATCATAGTTCATCAGTGCCCACTCAAGACCTCCAGAATCAGTGAGGAACTCTGTAACAACTTTCTATTTCAGTCAAGAGCAAAGTATCCTGAACAAAAGACTCCCCCTCCATTACATCAAAATTCCTTAGCACATTATATAAAAATCTGCTGTCTAACCTGGACAAACCTTTGAAATAGTAATTAGAAAATGTATAATTATATTTGGATGATAGCTTTGCCAGTTACGAAAGCCAGTTTCTACAGATGGTACAAAGGAATTCAATGAGTCATTGTCAATAGCTGCATATTTCAAACCAACACATGCAAAAATATATTTCCCTAACAAAGACACTATAAAGTAACATTGAGGTTCATCAGAACAGCGCCAAGAGTGGGTGTTTATAGCCTACTTAATGCTGCATGAGTGGGTAATCATTTAATAGCCTCAGATCTAATTTCTTTTGGAGCCCTTTACAGAAATATTGTATGCTCTTACAGTAGCAACGGCTATTTATACTATAAGGGCAAAGCATTCAACTGCACTCCAGTGGATTGCAAATTAATGCATGGATCTAATAAAAGGGGTGGGAGTGAAACAAATACCAGACTTTTCTATCCAAAAGTAGTAAAACTCAGAGCTATATTGGAGGTTCATTTTGATCTCTGCTTTGAGTTCCTTTCTCTTCTACATACACGTCTGTGCAATGGTGCATCATGCATCTAACATAAGGGCTGGGTACACAACTTTTGTGGAGTCTGGAGTCTGTATTTGAGATTATTTAAATTATGTGGATACCAAATATGTGTACATTTATTGTTTTTTTAATTGTTTAATAAAATGTATTTTATATGAACATAAGCAGATTTTGTGTCATTTTTGTGGTCATGAAATTTTACAATTCCTCATACAGAATGATAGCCTAGCCACACAATTTGGATGTCTGCACAGTCCATTACACATTACTATGGCCCTTCCCCACAGTATGATGTTCCTACAGCCCCTCACAAGTGTGATGCCCTTCACACACAAGTATGACATCCCCACAGCCCCTAATACAGTATTATGCCACCCCACACAAGGTTATCTCCCAACAGCCACTTACAAGTATAATGTCACCTCCACACAAGTATGACATCCCCACCGGTTCTCACAAGTATCTGGTCCCCCCACAATATTATGTCTCCACAGCTCCTCATACAGGATTATGCCCCCCCACAATATTATGCCCCCCCACAATATTATGCCCCCAAAGCCTCTCACAAGTATGATGGCCCCTTGACACAAGTATGATGTTCCCACAGCCCTAAACACAGCATTATGGTCTCCCCACAATATTATATCCCCACATCTCCTCACAAGTATGATGGCCCTTCTACACAAGTATGATGCCTCCATAGCCTC
This sequence comes from Phyllobates terribilis, assembly GCF_046119375.1. Lineage (NCBI taxonomy): Eukaryota > Metazoa > Chordata > Amphibia > Anura > Dendrobatidae > Phyllobates > Phyllobates terribilis. The sequence continues at coordinate 53,346,211 of NW_027362773.1, forward strand.
TTGTACAATATTATGCTCCCCTCATAATATTATGTCCTCACAGCCCATCACAAGATGGCCCCTCCACACAAGTATGATGTCTCCACAGTCACATAAATAATATTATGGTCCCCCCACCATATTATGTTCCCACAGCACCTCTCAAGTATGATGGCCTCCACATTTCTACCACACAAGTAGTGACTGATTATTTAAAGTAAAAAATAAAACTACTCACCTCACTCTGTTTCTTCTGATGCATTTGGCTAGCTCTGTACACTTCGCATACTGAATCTCCACACAGTAAGCACAAACAGTCAATGTCATCATGCCCACTGAGAAGAAACTCAGTCGCACAGGCTGAATGGTTGGAAGCCGGGAGTGGAAAAAATCCTGAAAAATAAGAATGCTTTTCAAGCTGAAGATTGTTCTTAATAACATTGGCATTAGAGATGAGCGGATCAGTCCACAGATGATTGAGCTCGAGTCGAATTTTCAGAATTTCTCAGTGTTAAACAAATTCAAACAATTTAAGATTCAATTCGCAAAAAAACCCATTGCTTTGCACCATTTCCAACGCTGCTGAAGCATCAGAGAAAGGCTATCATAATTTTGCGTTGCCACACAGTCTTCCTCATGATGCCCTGCACCTATGACATCTTACTGATTATCATATCTTATACAATGGTGGTCAGCACCTGGGCCATGACAAATTAGCGGTTCCCAATGGAGCACAGTGGGGTCCTCTTTCTCGCCTGTAGAGTGTAAGCTGTTATGATCAGTGAGGTCCTCTTTCTTGCCTGTAGATTGTAAACTTTTATGATGAGTGGGGTCCTCTTTCTCGCCTGTAGAGTGTAAGTTTTTATGATGAGTGGGGTCCTCTTTCTCGCCTGTAGAGTGTAAGCTTTTATGAACAGTGGGGTCCTCTTTCTCGCCTGTAGAGTGTAAGCTTTTATGATGAGTGGGGTCCTCTTTCTCGCCTGTAGAGTGTAAGCTTTTATGATCAGTGGGGTCCTCTTTCTCGCCTGTAGAGTGTAAGCTTTTATGAAGAGTGGGGTCCTCTTTCTCGCCTGTAGAGTGTAAGTGACGCGCCCCTGGGCCTGAGTCGCGCAGCGTTGCGCACGCGGGAGCCTACCCGGAGCCGGATCTTTTGAGGGTTGTAGTCTCGTGGCGGTGATCCGGTCCGTGCCCAGGGAGTCAGACTAAGTGGCGCTGTATCAGCGGTAGATGTTGAACGACTACGCCACCCGTTGAGTACAGCTAAGGAGCTGCTGCTGCAGGGCAGACCGCTGAGGCCGGTGGTAGGATTGTGCAGCGTGATAGTATAACCCCCAACGGGAGGGGTATGGCCTCAGGGCAGCCGACGTGGATGATGGGGGTAGCAGGAACCACTCAGAGACGGTACGGTGTAGTTCAGGGTCTTTACTGGTGACAACGATAGACCCTCCCGGAGTACTGGCTAGCGATTGGGGCCTGGTCAGTCCTTGAGCAGATGGGATCTCCCCTGGCCAGGCGGAGTTGTAGGCCTCCCCAACTAATCGTACTCTTCTGGCTACCTTGCTAGAGGCGGGTATAAGTAGCCCACGTCCCTGAGTGTACCGTGTGGTGCTCACCCGTATGGCCGGTGACTCGGGGCCTTCTAGTAGCTTCCGCTCCACGATGGCGGTGCTGGTCCCATGCGTGTGACCGTGCCTTCGGGTTTCTGGGCCAGAGGACCTGCAATCCCCTGCCGGTCGGTTTCTGCTGCTGGGTAAGGATTAGTCCCCACAGCCTCGGACTCCGGGTCCGGTAAGAAATCTTCTCAGTCAGGGCGAGCTCTGCAGCTGCCAGCCCCTGACTCCTTGTAACACTGCTCCCACAGAGCTCCTGTTGTTTCTTCCCATAGCTGCTTCTCTTCTCTGTCTCTACTTCTGGCATGGCCCAGGAGCTGGGCCCAGCCGGAGCCACAGCTCCCTGTCAGCCCTCCTGGCTGAACTCTCCCTCTCCACTCCCTAACCCTGCCTCAGCCCCAGGTTTATATAGGGGAAGTCCTTCCCCTCCCAGGACTGGGCAGGAGGTGTGGCATGCATAGGATTCCTGACCAAGAGACCTCCCACCTGCTCTCAGACATAACATTGCATTACTGTGGAAACCAGACCCCTGGGGTGCCACATTCCCCCCTAGTGAAATTTAGTACTCCGGGACTAAACATATTTTTTAGAAAGACATAACAGGGTATAACAATAATAATACAATAAGAAAAACACATAAAGGTGGTCACGGCATGTCCGCAACCGGGTGCAGTCTTTGAAGGAAACAAAGGTGTCCATTTCACCAAAACAGGGAGACGTAACCAGGTAGGGGTCTGTCCTGCCCCGAGTCCTTAACAGTCTTTTAGTCCATCCTGGGTTACGCTCCACTAACTGTACAAAGGATTCCCGGTAAATCCACCAAGGACTCCTATAAATTACTAGAAACACATAATTATTTACAGGATATGGCCGCTCTCAGTCCTCGGCCAGTGGGGATAAGGATTGGCTGCTCACAGTCCTCAGCCTGGTAAGGGATAGGGGATGGCTGCTCACAGTCCTCAGCCTGGTAAGGGATAGGGACACACGGGGAACAATTCACTAATCCCAACGGGGACCATATTTTAATTAGCAGCAGTCCTTGTACCCTAACGGGTAACTATGTACAGCTCTTTATTCACGCTACTTCCCTTCAGTAGGTATGTCCTCTTTGTGCTCCCTCCTGAGGGTAGTCCTCAGACCCGTCCGGGTCCTCTTGGCTTTCCTCGTATTGGTAGTACTGCAGCTCCTCCTCGGTTAGCTGGGTTAGTATCTCTGCGACAGTCCTCCTCCCAGGTGGCCAGGACTTTACCCCCCTTTGGGCTGCCCCGGTTAATTGGGCCACCAGGATGCTCACTTTTTGCTCCTCTGTGAGGGGGTACACCTGGAAGAGGCTATCCAGCTTTTCTCTAAAGTCATGCAGGGTATGTGACTCCCCTGAGTACTGGGGTAGCCAGGCTGCCCCCGGGATATAGGGCATGGTGAAAGGCATGACCGCAACAGCGGTGGCGCTGGCGGGGGTTGAAGCGGTGAAGCTCTCCTCCGTATCCGACATCCTTCTCCCCCCTAGTGGACCGTGGCCTACCTTGCGATGATCCTCTTCCGTAGGCCGCGGCTCCGCAGTGGATCGTCAGGGTTGAGGACCTTCCGTCGCGCTCCTGTGACGTCGGCGTCTGCTGGGCTCCTTCCAGGACCTTACGCAACGTCCGGACGTGAGGCGGGGCTTCAGTTCTCGCGCGCTTTCGGAGTCCACGCCCCTCTTCTTCCCGCGCGGCGTCCTCAAGATGGCGTCCAATGGCGGGAAAACTCCACGTGTGGTGGGAAGAAGGCTGAAGATGGCGCCGGATGGCGGGAAAACTCCACCGATGGCGGGAAGGAAGCGGAAGATGGCGCCGGATGGCGGGAATCTTCACCACAGGTAAGTTTGAACAGTCTTTTTCAGGCACGCAGTACCCGGTGGTTGCGGGCACGAAATCCTGCCGACTACGCCAAAAGTTGACGCGCCCCTGGGCCTGAGTCGCGCAGCGTTGCGCACGCGGGAACCTACCCGGAGCCGGATCTTTTGAGGGTTGTAGTCTCGTGGCGGTGATCCGGTCCGTGCCCAGGGAGTCAGACTAAGTGGCGCTGTATCAGCGGTAGATGTTGAACGACTACGCCACCCGTTGAGTACAGCTAAGGAGCTGCTGCTGCAGGGCAGACCGCTGAGGCCGGTGGTAGGATTGTGCAGCGTGATAGTATAACCCCCAACGGGAGGGGTATGGCCTCAGGGCAGCCGACGTGGATGATGGGGGTAGCAGGAACCACTCAGAGACGGTACGGTGTAGTTCAGGGTCTTTACTGGTGACAACGATAGACCCTCCCGGAGTACTGGCTAGCGATTGGGCCTGGTCAGTCCTTGAGCAGATGGGATCTCCCCTGGCCAGGCGGAGTTGTAGGCCTCCCCAACTAATCGTACTCTTCTGGCTACCTTGCTAGAGGCGGGTATAAGTAGCCCACGTCCCTGAGTGTACCGTGTGGTGCTCACCCGTATGGCCGGTGACTCGGGGCCTTCTAGTAGCTTCCGCTCCACGATGGCGGTGCTGGTCCCACGCGTGTGACCGTGCCTTCAGGTTTCTGGGCCAGAGGACCTGCAATCCCCTGCCGGTCGGTTTCTGCTGCTGGGTAAGGATTAGTCCCCACAGCCTCGGACTCCGGGTCCGGTAAGAAATCTTCTCAGTCAGGGCGAGCTCTGCAGCTGCCAGCCCCTGACTCCTTGTAACACTGCTCCCACAGAGCTCCTGTTGTTTCTTCCCATAGCTGCTTCTCTTCTCTGTCTCTACTTCTGGCATGGCCCAGGAGCTGGGCCCAGCCGGAGCCACAGCTCCCTGTCAGCCCTCCTGGCTGAACTCTCCCTCTCCACTCCCTAACCCTGCCTCAGCCCCAGGTTTATATAGGGGAAGTCCTTCCCCTCCCAGGACTGGGCAGGAGGTGTGGCATGCATAGGATTCCTGACCAAGAGACCTCCCACCTGCTCTCAGACATAACATTGCATTACTGTGGAAACCAGACCCCTGGGGTGCCACATAAGCTTTTATGAAGAGTGGGGTCCTCTTTCTCGCCTGTAGGGTGTAAGCTTTTATGATGAGTGGGGTCCTCTTTCTTGCCTGTAGAGTGTAAGCTTTTATGATCAGTGGGGTTCTCTTTCTCACCTGTAGAGTGTAAGCTTTTATGAACAGTGGGGTCCTCTTTCTCGCCTGTAGAGTGTAAGCTTTTATGATGAGTGGGGTCCTCTTTCTCGCCTGTAGAGTGTAAGCTTTTATGATCAGTGGGGTCCTCTTTCTCGCCTGTAGAGTGTAAGCTTTTATGATGACTGGGGTCCTTTTTCTCACCTGTAAAGTATAAGCTCTTATGATCAGTGAGGTCCTCTTTCTCGTCTGTAGAGTGTACATTTTTATGATCAGTGGGGTCCTCTTTCTCGCCTGTAGAGTGTAAGCTTTTATGATCAGTGGGGTCCTCTTTCTCGCCTGTAGAGTGTAAGCTTTTATGATCAGTTGGGTCCTCTTTCTCACCTGTAGAGTGCAAGCTCTTATAATCAGTGGGGTCCACTCTCCTTCTCTTTCCTCTGTAGAGTGTAAGCTTTTATGATGAGTGGGGTCCTCTTTCTCACCTGTAGACTGTAAGCTTTTATGATCAGTGGGGTCCTCTTTCTCGCCTGTATAGTGTAAGCTTTTATGACCAGTTGGGTCCTCTTTCTCGCCTGTAGAGTGCAAGCTCTTATGATCAGTGGGGTCCACTCTCTTTCTCTTTCCTCTGTAGAGTGTAAGCTCTCATGGTCAGCTGGGTTCTCTCTCTCCTCTCCCTCATGTGTATTTTTCTAGCAACTACAGGCTTTTCAGTGTTGAGATTCACACAAATTTATTAGCCAGAAATTTGGGGGGAGGTGGGGAATTCTGCGAAGTTAGCAAATTCAAATTTCGAAAGATTAGCTCATCTCTAATTGAAATTCTTAATGAAATTGTTGATTTACATTTCTCCTTAGTTTATTGACTTTACATTTTAGTAATTAATAAAAAATAAACCATAAGAAATATTTTTTTAATTAATTCTTACTTTGCAGCATTTTTTTCTTCAACTGCCTAACACATTTGCACAGTACTGTAGGCTAATCAATATAAATGCATCTGTTTCTTTTTTTAATGGCCCCTTAAACATTCTGTTCTAAAACATAATTACTTGATAATATAAATTACTGTGAAGGATGAAAAAGCAAACAGTTTTACATAAAGGGAAATTGATGAAGAGCTTATAAAGCAAATATACATCATGAATTTATTAAAATGCCTTCATCTGCTGGGCTGTGTACCAGAGAAAACTGACACTGTATGAAATTCAGTATAAGAATGTAATATTCCTTACACTGATTACTGTATATCAAAAAACAAAGGTCTCAATTTGTTAAGACTGGAGTTTTATATGCCATTATTAATGAGGGGTATGCAGGAATAAAATGTGGCAAATTTATTAAAAGGCGCATGCCATTAAAGGGAATCTGTCAGCCTTTTATTGCTATATAATCTGAAGACAGCAGGAGAGAGAGGCCGAAACACAAATTTCAACGATAAGTAATTTATTAATCTGTGTGATGTTGTTTGCTTACAAACAAACAACTTTTTTGCTTTTATTGTCAGGACACATTATCATTGCTGGTCTTAACTGCCTCATGCCAAGTTGTCCTACCATGGTCCCTCCTGTGATAAGCAGCTCACTGTCAATAGACAATGTGAATACAGAGCCTGGTATGGGCAGGGGCAGCTTGCTGAGTTCTGCTACATGCTACATCAAAAAACTCTGAATGCTGTACCTAGTAAACTAAGTGACACATTGCTGGAATCAGGGTCGGACTGGCCTGGCGGGGTACCAGTGAAATGCTCGGTGGGTCCGAGAGAGAGAGGAAGAATAAAAAAAATATGGGCTTAGTGGCACAGGCCCTTTAAAAGAGCAGGCAAATTATTTACAGGAGAGCGCGCATGCAGTGTTCATTACCTGACGCTCCGTGAAGCACATCAAGATGAACGACGGCTGCAGCTGTGACAGGGCGCACACTGACGTCACATAGCAGTGACGGTAAATGGCTGCCGGCCTATTAGAGGCTGCATACTGATGCTTGCTTCCTTTGATAGTCTGGCAGCCTTTCAATATTACTACTATTTGACGTTAGTGCGTGGCCTCTGATGGGTTGGTGAACATTTTAACGATCAAGCAAAATTTGAAGCCGCATGAGGACGCCGGTGGAGCGCACGAAGGTGAGAAGAATTTTTGTTTCCCCTCTGTGACTGGGAAGGGCATTGAACATAGGGGCCCAGGATGGGGTAACATAGGGGCCCAGGATGGGGGCAACATAGTAGCCCAGGACGGAGTGACATAGGGGCCTAGGATGTGGACATTAAAAAAGGGGCACAGGATGGTGACATTACTAAATAAAGGGGACCAGGATGGAGACCTTATTATAGTAGACATAGGGGCCCAGGATTAGGGCAACATAGGGGTCCAGGATGGAGGCCACTTAGGGGCTTGAGACAGGGTGAGATAGGGGCCTAGGATAGGGACATTAAATAAACGGACCCAGGATGGGGACATTAAATAAAGGGGTCCAGGATCTGAGACCTTATTAAATAAAGGGGTGACATAATTATTGTATGGGGAAGGGTGGATGACATTACTGTATGGGGACCAGGATGGGTAACATAATTACTGTTTGGGGCCATGATGGGTGACATAATAACTTTATGGGGACTAGGATGAGGAACATCCATTATGGGTTTATGGTGGCGTGTGGAGGACATAATTAGTGTAGGGGCCAATCAGGGGATATTATTACTGCTATAATTTAATTTACTTTTGAGCATACTGTCTTCCATAGGGGGATAAAAAGGGAGGTCCTGTTACTGTGGAGAGCAGTGAAAAAGTAGGAAATGTGCTGCAGAGACGAGTCCTGGCTGGAAGAAGTGATAACAGTCTGTACTGGATGAAGAAGAAAAGCAAAGATGAATAACTTCAACTACAGACGTCTCTGGTGAGTCACAGTATTACATGCACATGCACACTGTACATTATATACTATATACAGAGCTCCTGTGTATAATGTCACTGGTGATCAATGTATTACCTGTACATTATACACTACATACAGAGCTCCTGTGTATAATGTCACTAGTGATCACTGTATTACCTGTACACTGGCAATATATACTATATACAGAGCTCCTGTGAATAACTTCACTGGTGATCACTGCATTACTGTACACTGCCACTATAATAAGAGCTCCTATGTATAATGTCACTGGTGATCACTGTGTTACTGTACATTGACCTGAGATTCTGTGTATAATGTCACGAGTGATCCCTATATTACCTCTACACTGACACTATATACAGAGCTCCTGTGTGCAATGTCCCCAGTGATTACTATATTACCTGTACACTAACGCTATATACAGAGCCCCTGTGTATAATGTCACCGGTAATCACTGTATTACCTGTACACTATAATGTCACCGGTAATCAGTGTATTACCTGCACACTAAACACTATATACAGAGCTCCTGTGTATAATGTCACTGGTGATCCCTGTATTGCCTGAACACTGGCACTATATACAGAGCAGCTGTGAATTATGGCACTGGTAATCACTATATTACTTTATACTATATACACAGAAGCTCTGTGTATATATAGCGTTTGTGTACAGTTAATGGAGTGATCACCAGTGACAAAATACACAGGAGCTCTGTACATACTGTAGTGTCACTGGTGATCACTGCATTATCTGTACACTGAAACTACATACAGGGCTGTGGTGTGTAATATCACTTGTGTTCACTGTATTACCTGTACTCTCACACTATATATATAACTCCTGTCTATAATGCCACCAGTGGTAATATTAGTGTTATAAGTATTGTGGTTTTTATTAATAATCAGTATTGTATTATTCGGTCACTGTGTGGTGGTAATATATGGTTCTATCATGATGTGGCTGCATTTCTCCCTGGTATGTGGTATTATTCCGTCACTATGTGGTGGTAATATGTGGTCTGGTCATGATGTGGTAGTATTTGTCCTTTGCATGTGCTATTATTCAGTCACTATGTGGTATTAATACTGTATGTGGTGAGGTCACAGTATGCTGTTATTTGTCCCCTTTATGTGGTATTATTCTTTCACTATGTGGTGGAAATATGTGGTCTGGTCATGGTGTGGAGGTATTTATCTCCTGTATGTACAGTCATGGCCAAAAGTATTGAGAATGAGACAAATAGTAATTTTTCCAAAGTTTACTGCTTCATTTTTTGTAATGGCAATTTGCATATACTCCTGAATGTCAAAGAGTGATCAGCTTAACAGCAATTACTGTACTTGCAAAGTCAATATTTGCCCAGAAAATGAACTTTAACCCCCAAAACACATTTCAACATCATTGCAGTCCTGCCTTAAAAGGAGCAGCTAACATCGTTTTAGTGATTGATCCAATAACACAGGTGTGGGTGTTGATGAGGACAGGGCTGGCGATCAATCAGTCATGATTAAGTAAGAATGACATCACTGGACACTTTAAAAGGAGGCTGGTTCTTGGTATCATTGTTTCTCTTCAGTTAACCATGGTTATCTCTAAAGAAACACGTGCAGCCATCATTGCACTGCACAAAAATGGCCTAACAGGGAAGAGTATCGCAGCTACAAAGATTGCACCTCAGTCAACAATCTATCGCATCATCAAGAACTTCAAGGAGAGAGCTTCCATTGTTGTCAAAAAGGCTCCAGGGCGCCCAAGAAAGACCAGCAAGCGCCAGGACCGTATCTTAAAACTGTTTCAGCTGCGGGATCGGACTACCAGCAGTGCCGAGCTTGCTCAGGAATGGCAGCAGGCTGGTGTGTGTGCTTCTGCACGCACTGTGAGGCGGAGACTCTTTGAGCAAGGGCTGGTTTCAAGGAGGGCAGCAAAGAAGCCACTTCTCTCCAGAAAAAACATCAGGGACCGACTGATATTCTGCAAAAGGTACAGGGAGTGGACTGCTGAGGACTGGGGCAAAGTCATTTTCTCTGATGAATCCCCTTTTCGATTGTTTGGGACATCTGGAAAACAGCTTATTCGGAGAAGAAGAGGTGAGCGCTACCACCAGTCTTGTCTCATGCCAACTGTAAAGCATCCTGAAACTATTCATGTGTGGGGTTGCTTCTCAGCCATGGGAATCGGCTCACTCACAGTCTTGCCTAAAAACACAGCCATGAATAAAGAATGGTACCAGAATGTCCTCCAAGAGCAACTTCTCCCAACCGTCCAAGAGCAGTTTGGCGCCCAACAATGCCTTTTCCAGCATGATGGAGCACCTTGCCATAAAGCAAAGGTGATAACTAAATGGCTCATGGAACAAAACATAGAGATTTTGGGTCCATGGCCTGGAAACTCCCCAGATCTTAATCCCATTGAGAACTTGTGGTCATTCATCAAGAGACGGTTGGACAAACAAAAACCAACAAATTCTGGCAAAATGCAAGCATTGATTATGCAAGAATGGACTGCTATCAGTCAGGATTTGGTCCAAAAGTTGATTGAGAGCATGCCAGGGAGAATTACAGAGGTCTTGAAGAAGAAGGGGCAACACTGCAAATATTGACTTGCTGCATTAACTAATTCTGTCAATATAACCTATTGGTACTCATAATATGATTGCAATTATATTTCTGTATGTGATATAAACATCAGACAAACACTAATAAAAACCAGAGGCCAGCAGATCATGTGAAAATATAATTTTGGTGTCATTCTCAAAACTTTTGGCCATGACTGTAGTATTATTTGATCATTGTGTGAAGATAATTTGTAGTCTGGTTATGGTGTGCCAGTATTTGTCTCTTGTATGTGGTATTATTGGTCTTGGTAGAGCAGATTATGTTGTGAATGGAGAACACTTGTTCTCTCTGATATCAGTAAGGGGAAGATTCTTGACTTCCAATAGAGATTAATTACTTGGACGTTTAACCCCTGTCCTGTGACTATTACAAAGGGCGCTTCTATCTCCATTTTAAAATGGAGATAAAATGTGGATGGATGTGACCTGTCAGGTATAAAAGTTTCCCATTCTTCCGATCAGTGTGGTTTCCAATGGTCAGATTCCACTGATCAAAAAGTTATCACTTATTAACCTGTAGATAGGTGATAACTTGTTTTCATCAAATAACCCCTTTAATGCAAATTATTGTAATTGTACATCCCAGTTATAGTGCGGGCATAGTAGATATGCAGGAGCCACCTGTGTTTTCCAGTCGACGCTCAACTATAACAGGGATAACAGCTATCAGATATTTGCATATAGGTGTAGGGTGGGCCCCTAGAGTCAATTCCACCTGTGGGCCCAAGACACCCCAGTCCTCTTTTCCTATATTATGCTGCTCTCAGATGAGGTGGCAAAAACCTGGTGATAGATTCCCTTCAATAAATTCTGTGCCTCTTATCATCTTGTCAGTGATGTGCACCTCTTTTCCTCCAGGGACTGGAGTAACACTTATGTGGTATAAGAAACGCCTCCACTTTCTAAGAATCTGAGAGGCGAGTATAGCCACGTCCCATCTTATCTTCTCCCCAGCTCTGCCCACTCTGATGAAACTGCTGTAAAAACACCAAAAGTAGCAACATTTTTTGCACACCTCTGTGAGGAGCAAAATATTGTTGCTATCCAAAGCATTTCATATCAATTTTCTGGTATGAACACTTTAATGAATCATCCCCAAAGTCTGTACAGCATTGGTCTTTATGAGTTCATGGAGCAGATCAGTTGATATAGCATGCCATTGTTTTATATTTCTTAAAGGGAACCCATCAGCTGATTCATCCTGCTAAAACCATGGTTCGTATGAATCAGAGCCTGCTTGCATGATATAAGCCCGGTATATTTTTCTCTTAAAGACTCCGGTGTTTCAGAGAAGATATAGTTTGCAGATCCAGTGGGCGACAATCGACAGAGACCAGACTAGTCCAGCGATGCCTCTGATCGACTTCTAACTGCACCGCTCCAGATGATTAACAGGTCTCTTAAATTGTAAGTACACATATTGAAGTCACCTGTCAATCAACTGTCACCTCTATCAGAGACAACCCCTTTCAGAAAGAGTTGTAAAGATATTTGGCTGTTTACCGCAGTGCAGGGAAATATAGGATTGCGTGTCAGCCATCCAGATGAATGGTGGTTCTTATAATACATAGAAGGCACAAATCCTCTAGAACAGGACTTTCTGGCTGATAGAGGGGGTGCTGTCAGGAATTCCCCTTTCTATGATATCCATATGTAATTATTTTGCCCTTAAATGTGTAATACTGTTATAGTTAAACTTTAGCAAAAACCACTGGATCTCTCAAACCTTCATTTCTTATATAAATTATCCCAGTACTGTATAGTTCTGCTGTCATCTGCTACCATGTACATATTTCTCATCTCAGCATGTGACATGGGTGAGACTGTAAAGGGTTCTTTTATCTCTACTTATTTAATCTTGCACTCTTCTTCCATTCAGGCTGCAAAATGAGCATAAATCCCATTGTGACACAGTCCACACACCCTGGATGCACAACACGCTGCCACCACTCAACAAGCAGGATGATGAGCCCCAAAAATACACATTGCTGTCCAATAGTCAAAGGTCAAACATTCTTAAAAAGGATATGGATTCTTTAAAGCATACAGGGACCACATTTATTAAAGATTAAGTTTTAGAGGGAACAACAGAAATACCTAAGCGTTTCCATCAAAAATTGCTCTTCTGTTTCCTTGAAGGTAGGGAAAGTATATGGATCACACTCGAATCAAGCAGACCCCCACAAAGCGAAAATCTTTCCACTGTTTAAACCATCTAGTCCTGGGCTCAAGTTTCCAGGACCTGCCTATCTTTTTATGTGGAAATTGCAGATCTGTAACTGGACAATAAGTTAATTAATTGGAAATGCAAACACTAAATAAGCTCTAATTGCCCTGAAAATACATGTAAAACAGTCTGAGGTTTCATAGGACTATATTTAATCCCTTTCATGCTTTTCTATTGCAGACACAGCCTTAGTAATATCAAAGTGACCTCAGCATATATGACTTTGGTAACTGGATCATACCCTATGATAACCAACAGTCAATTTAACCCCTTCCTGATGCAGTCAATGTTTGTTTTTGCATTTTTACTTTTCCCTCCTTTTCTTCCAATGGCCATAACTTTTAAATTTTTCCACTGACAAATCCGTATGAGGGATTGTTTTCTGAGGAAATAGTTGTAGTTTTGAAAGACAGTATTAATTTTACCTTACAATGTAGTGGAGAAAAACACAATTTCGACATTGCTTTTTATTTTTGTTTTTTTGGTGTTATTGGGGGTAAAAGTTATCTAGCAATTTGATTCACCAAATGATTACAGCTAAATCAAGCTCATCCAGTTTTTTTAATTATTTTAACAATAAAAACACAAATCAAAAATTTGCTAATAGAATTTTCTTTAGTTTGTCTTGCTATTTTCTGAGACCCATAACGTTTTGTCATGTTCCTGTCAATTGGGCTTTGTGAGAGTTTGTTTTTTGCGTGGTGAGCTGAAATATTTACTGATACCATTTTGGAATAAATATGAGAGTTTGATAACTTCTTATTGCATTTTTGGTCAGTTACAGGAAAAGAAAAAAAAACAATTCTTTAATTTAGATTTTTTTTTTCTTTACTGTGTTTACGGGTTAATTAATTTTATATTTTAGTAGATCGGTCTTTTACAGATGCAGCAATGCCAAATATGTTAATTTTTTCAATATCTTTTTTTGTAAAAGGGGAAATAAGGGGAATTTTAATTCTTACATTTAAATTTTTTTTTAATCTTTTGTTTCTCTTGTGATTTTTGTCTCCTTAGAGGACTTGAACTTGTGATCATCTGGTAGCTTACGTTATATACTACAATAATAATAATAGTAATAATAATAATAATTAAAATAATAATAATAATAATTTTTATTTATATATTTATATAGCGCCAACATATTCCGCAGCACTTTACAATTACCGTATTTTTCGGACTATAAGACGCACTTTTTTCATCCAAAATTTTGGAGGAAAATGGGGGGGGTGTCTTATAGTCTGAATGTTGGGGGGGTGTATATATATGTTGGGTGTGGGGGGAGCGGTAGCGGTGGAGGAGTGGGGCACAGGAGGCAGCAGCCTCCAGCTGCAGCCTACACTGTCCCCGCTGCTAAAGAAAATGAATATTCACTGATTATTCATGCTCCTTAATAGCAGCACACAGTGTAGCCACGCTCCGGCTCCTGCTGCTGCTGGAATCGCCTGTGCCCGCTGTTAAAGGGCATGAATATTCAACCTTTCTCCATGCCCATGGGAGTGGGGAGGGGGTGAATATTCATGCCCTTTACTAAGCGGGCACACGAGATAGCCGGCAGCAGCAGGAGCCGCAGTGCAGCTACGCTGTGTCCTGTCTATGAAGGAGAGTGAAGTCACTGCTCCCCGCACACACAGTCCCGGCGTGGGGAGCAGTGACTTCCGGCAGCTGATCTCTCCTTGTGAGCTGCGCATGGCAGTGACGTCATGCACGGCTCACATGGAGAGATCAGTGCAGGAAGACAGGATGCAGCACTGGAGGAGAGAGAAGAAAGGTGAGTAGGAGTGTTTATTTTTTTTATGTGCAGCATGATGGGGATTAGGGGGACCATGCATACTAGGATAAGGATGAGGGGGCCATACATACCAGGGTAAGGATGAGGGGTGCCATGCATACCAGGGTAAGGATGAGGGGTGCCATGCATACCAGGATAGGGATTAGGGATGCCATGCATACCAGGACAGGGATGAGGGGTGCCATGCATACCAGGACAGGGATTAGGGGTGCCATGCATACCAGGACAGGGATGAAAGGTGCCATGCATACCAGGAAAGGGATGAGGGGTGCCATGCATACCAGGATAGGGATGAGGGGTGCCATGCATACCAAGATAGGGATTAGAGGTTCCATGCATACAAGGCTAGGGATTAGGGGTGCCGTGCATACCAGGATAGGGATTAGGGGTGCCATGAATACCAGGACAGGGATGAGGGGTGCCATGCATACCAGGACAGGGATGAGGGGTGCCATACATACCAGAACAGGGATGAGGGAGCCATGCATACCAGGACAGGGATGAGGGGTGCCATGCATACCAGGGTAAGAATGAGGGGTGCCATGCATACCAGGATAGGGATGAGGGGTGCCATGAATACCAGGATAGGGATGAGGGGTGCCATGCATACCAGGATAAGGATGAGGGAGCCATGCATACCAGGATGGAGGAGTTCCATGCATACCAGGATGGAGGGGTTCCATGCATACCAGGATGGGGATGGGGACCACATATAAAAGGAAGGGGGGGGGCATATATACCAGGATGGGGGATATTGTCAGAACTGGGGGACATTACCCCTATACCAGTGTCAGCAGAAGACCCCCTGACACTGCATCATGAACACATTTTTGGCTTAAATTTTATTTTTTTTCCTCCTCTAAAACCTAGGTGCATCTTATGGTCTGGTGCATCTTATAGTCTGAAAAATACGGTAAGCGGGGACATATACAGACAATAAATTCAATACAAGGTAAGACAGTTTAAATAGTTACATTAGGAGTGAGGTCCCTGCTCGCAAGCTTACAATCTACAAATGAATAGGCGAAAAGTGATTGTTATTTCAGGTCTGGCAATTATAATAAAGAGGGATTTTCATATAGAGCTGCATGATCCGGTCATCAGACTGTATGGTTAAGTACAATAATCAAGTATTGAGTGCAGCTATCGTGTGCATGGAGGGTGTGGAGACAGACGAATAGTAGGGAGCAGATTCTGAATAAAATTTAGAAGGAGGGAACAGGGGAAAGTTAGTTTACTGAGTAGTTGAGGTGGTAGGCTTGTTTAAAGAGATGGGTTTTTAAAGCACGCTTGAAGACATTGGGGCTAGGTATCAGTCAGATCGTCTGGGGCAGTGCATTCAAGAGAACTGCCACAGCACGAGAGAAGTCTTGGACACGGAGGTACGAGGTTCGTATTATGGGGGATGTTAGTCTTAGGTCATTTGTAGAATGGAGGGCACGTGTAGGGCGATAGACAGAGATGAGAGAGGAGATATAAGGTGGTGCAGAACTGTGGAGAGCTTTGTGGATGAGTGTGATGAGTTTATATTGGACCCTGTAGTGAATGGGTAACCAATGTAATGACTGGCACAAGATGGAGGCATTGGTGAAGCGGCTGGACAGAAATATGACCCTGGCTGCCACATTCAGGATGGATTGGAGAGGAGAAAGTTTGGTAAGAGGGAGACTGATCAGAAGAGAGTTGCAGTAGTCCAGACGAGAGTGAATAAGAGCAACAGTTAGAGTTTTAGCAGTTTCAAAGGTGAGAAAAGGTCGGATTCTTGAGATGTTTTAAAGCTGCAGGTGACAAGAGCAGGTGAGTGATCGGATATAGGGAATAAAGGAAAGTTTAGTGTTGAATATGACCCCATGCTGTTTGGGAGTTATGGTTGAACCCTCCAAAGTAATTTCAATGTCAGGTAGAGTTAGGTTAGTAGAGGGGAGAAACACAAAAAGTTCAGTTTTGGAGAGATTCAATTTAAGATAGAGGGAGGACATGATGTTAGAGATAGCAGACAAACAATCCTTGGTATTTTGTATAAGGGTAGGGGTGATGTCAGGAGAAGAAGTGCAACTGTATTGCAATATTTAGTAAAAAACAAGGTAAAGCCCAGCCACCAGCTGGTTTTCAACAGAGCACCGTCTTGGCAGTCATAGGGGTCTTCAGCAATGGCAGCCCTCTGGTACACTATGATAACGTCATCAGAGATTGACAGTGGCATTTAAAATGTTAGCAGCAGTAGGCAGAATTTAACTACACATGCTGGTCTTAGAGGCATATTATGGCAACGTAACACAGCCAATATGTGCGAGGAATGGAGTGGCCTTATCCATTGAGCCTGCTCCATACACCCGCTCCGAACTTGCACAGTACATATATAGTGTGGGGCGGTAGTCGCGGGGGAGTCTCTCATCTTATTTTAGGTCCCAGCACGCTATGTGAAAATGTGGGTCTTCTCCTTCCACCTTTCTCTGTGACGATGGTCACTCCCTGCTGTGGGCTGATGCTTTTTGTTGCAGCACTCCCCTCTGCAGGCATACCTGATGAAAGGCTGGATACTGCTTTTTGCCCTTTTGCCTTTGTCACACCTACGATGGGCGGGTTTGTCTTGCCATTTTGCGCCACTCACCGCCACCTTCCAGTCCTTGCTCTTAGACTGCTGAATTCCCTTTTCCCCCATCATTCGAGTCTTCTTTGCACTGCAATGTTCTCTCACATGCAAGACTCAATCCTGCTGACTAGGCCAAGTGTAGCGCGGGATGTGGTGGTAGCCATGGGAGAATCACTAGTCTCATTTTATGCCCAAACACTTATCCAAACATAAGTCTCCACCAAACTCCACCGCACCCAAAAGCACTACAAATACTGGCTGGTGACTAGCTCATGCAGTCTTTACCCCCCATCCCCTCAAGATAGCTGGACCATCATTGTAAATAAGCCACTGTACTTTGTGTCACCCCCACCTCATTGTAGATTGTAAGCTCTTACGAACAGGGTCGTCATTATTTTTGCTGTAATTATTGCATTATCTTTAGCTTTGTTACTTATGACTGTTGTATATGAAGCTCTGAATTGTAAAGTGCAGAATATGTTGGAGCTATATAAATAAAGATTATTATTATTATTATGCCCCTGTGCACTGCATGAAATTGTGTGTCCTGGCTGGATGTGTGGACTTGTGCTGTGAGGTCATCAGGCCTGTGCAGGCTGCATGTGTGACACCCCAGGGGTCTGGTTGCCACAGTAATAGAGATATTATGTCTGAGAGCAAGTGGGAGGTTTCTCTGGTCAGGAGCCCTAAGCATGAAACACGGTCCGCCCAGACCTGGGAGGGGAGGAATCTGCCCTTATAAACTGGGTCTGGGGCGGGATTAGGGAAAGAAGCTGGAGACAGAGCCTGCAGAACAAGCAGAGCAGTCAGAGCCTGGAGAGGGAAAGTGAGAACAGGAGCTCTGTAGGAGCAGCAGCTGAAGGCCAGGGGCTGTGAGCAGAGATATAGCTCACCCTGGCTGAAGTTACTAAAACCGGACACAGGAGTCCGAGGCTGTGGGGACTGATATATACCCAGCAGCAGAAACCAACTGGCAGGGGATTCCAGGTCCTCTGGCCATAGATGCCCGGAGGCTCAGTCACAAAGAACGTACCAGCGCCGCCATCCAGGAGCGGAGGCTAACAGAAGGCCCCAAGTCACCAGCCATACGGGTGAGCACCACACGGTATACTCAGGGACGTGGGCTACTTGTAACCGCTGACAGCAAGGTAGCCAGGAAGAGTGCAGATAAACAGGGAGGCCTACAACTCCACCTGGCCAGGGGAACTCCTGCTTGCTCGCAGACTGACCAGGCCCCTTATACTAGCCAGTACTCCCGGGAGGGTCTGCCTTGTACCATCAGTAAAGACCCTGAACTGCACCTCACGTCTCTGTGATTCCTTGCCGCACCAGCACCATTAGCACTGGGACCCTCACACCATCACTCCCATCATCTCTCACATTAGCTGCCCTGAGGCAATACTTCTCCCGTGGGGAGTTATCCCATACTCGGCTGCGCAAACAACATCAGCCTCAGCGGATGGCAGCGCAGCGGCGGTCCCCACTGACCGCAATCCACGGGTGGCGTAGTCGGACATTTGCTATACATTAAGACTGCCACTGGTTTGACCACCCTGGGCACGGACCGGGTCACCGCCACACGGAGACTACAACCCCCAGCATTCTACAACAGGCCCGATTCCGGGTTCCCCTGCACAACACAGGCCCAGGGGGCGCGTCAACTTTGGCGTAGTCGGCAGGATTTCGTGCCCGCAACCACCGGGTACTGCGTGCCTGAAAAAGAGACTTTTATACTTACCTGTGGTGAACTTTCCCACCGTCCGGAGTCGTTTCCCGCCATCCGGAGCCGATTCCCGCCATCAGACGCCATCTTGGACCATTTCCCGCCGTCTTCTGCCTTCTTCCCGCCATCCGCAGCTGCTTCCCGCCTTCGGACGCAATCTTCGGGACGCCGCACGGGAAGAAGAGGGGCGTGGACGCCGAAAGCGCACGGGATCCGAAGCTCCGCCCCACGCTCCGCCCCATGCTCTGATGCTGCGCAAGGTCCTGGAAGGGAGGAAGAGCGACGCTGACGTCATCGGAGCGCGACGCCAGGTCCTCAACCCCGACGATCGACTGCGGAGCCGCGGCCTACGGAAGAAGAGCATCGCAAGGTAGGCCACGGTCCACTAGGGGGGAGGATGATGCCGGATACCGAGGGGAGCTCCACTGCCACAGCCACCGCCAGCGCAACCGCTGCAGCAGTCATGCCATTCACCATGCCCCCTAAAAGTGAGATGATGATTTGGTGCCGGGCAGCTATTGGTCTAAGAGGTAGAGACTACCAAGCAATGGTAGAACCCGTCTACTCAGACAGTAGGCCCACCATTTTGACAGCACGGGGGGTGGTCGATGTACGCCATGGGAGGGTGCCCGTTCGCATCATAAATATCGGGGAGAGAGAAGTACACCTGCCCCAGTATGCCACGCTAGCCAAATTGTTCACCATCAACCAGAACTCTGTACAGGCAGTTGAACCCTTGCCTCCATCTCAACCAGAGGAAGGTAACGGCTCTAAGAAACCAATGGAGGACGGGTGTCAGCAGCTGCATTTGGGTACTGACTCCACTCCCTCACACCAGAAACAGGGAGTCTATCGGGTGGTTCGAGAGTACGAGTGAGTGTTTAGTAAACACCCACTAGACTTCCGGTGAGTAAAGGGGGTAGAACACCACATCCCCACGGGAGACAATCCTCCCATAAAGGAGAGATACCGACCCGTACTCCCGGCACACTACCAACACGACAAGGGGATGCTTAGAGACATGAAGGAGGCTGGGGTAATCAGGGACAGCTGTAGCCCCTGGGCAGCTCCACTAGTCTTAGTGAAAAAGAAAGACAACACAATGAGAATGTGTGTAGACTACAGGAAGGTCAACCGTATCACACACAAAGATGCGTACCCGTTACCAAGGATAGAAGAGTCCTTAGCTGCATTAAAATCTGCTAACTTCTTCTCTACTTTGGATCTCACTAGCGGGTACTGGCAGGTTCCTGTAGCAGAGGCGGACCGGGAGAAGACTGCATTCACCACCCCGATGGATCTCAGCGAATTTAACTGTATGCCGTTCGGGCTCTGCAACGCACCAGGAACCTTCCAACGGTTGATGGAATGCTGTCTGGGACACCGGAACTTCGAGACGGTCCTGTTATACCTGGACGATGTCATCGTCTATTCCAAGATCTACGAGGACCACCTGAAACACCTGGCAGAAGTGTTTGAAGCTCTGGCAAACTACGGCCTAAAGGTGAAACCCTCCAAGTGTCACCTCCTGAAACCAAAGGTGCAATACCTGGGACACGTGGTGAGTGCTACCGGAGTGGCTCCTGACCCTGATAAGATCACCGTGATTAAGGACTGGCCAAGACCCTCCAGCATAAAGGAAGTGCGGCAGTTCCTCGGGTTGGTAGGCTACTACTGAAGATTCATTCCCGGTTTCACCAAAATGGCAGCCCCTATGCAGGACCTCCTGATAGGTCAATCTCGGAAAGCCAAAAACCAGAAGCCGCCCTTTAGGTGGGAAAAGCTGGAAGAGGAGTCCTTCTGCCAGCTGAAGATGGCCCTCATGGGGGATGAAATCCTGGCATATCCAGACTACAGCCAGCCCTTTATCCTCCACACGGACGCAAGCAACATCGGGCTAGGAGCCGTACTGTCCCAGATCCAGCAAGGGAAAGAACGGATAATCGCTTACGCCAGCCGAAAGCTACGGCCCACGGAGAGGAACCCTGAGAATTATAGCTCATTCAAGCTGGAGTTCCTGGCAGTAGTGTGGGCAGTGACCGAACGTTTCAAGCATTACATTGCCTCCTCCAAATTCACCGTGTACACGGATAACAACCCGTTGACACACCTGGACACTGCAAGGCTCGGTGCCCTGGAACAGAGATGGATGGCCCGCCTGTCCAACTTTGAATTCACCATCAAATACCGGGCAGGACGCTCAAATGCCAACGCGGATGCCCTGTCTAGAATGCCGAACTTACCGGACGTAGGGGAAGATCCAGAAGATCTGGAAGAAGTTGAGCTCCCTGCGTTCCACCGTCATGGTATTACCCTGTATTCCCACCGTGTGAAGGACAGGCGCTCCGTGACGTTCAAACCCTTGCCCCACTACAACTGGGCGGAGACGCAAGACAGTGATCCCGCAGTCCACTTGGTGAAGGAAATGCTGACCCAGGCCGATGCCCGTCTTGACCCAGATGCTCCGGAGGAGACCAAGCAACTGTGGAAGGAGAAAAGTAAGCTGTTCCTCTACAGGGAGAAGCTGTGCCGGAGAATGGTTAACTCTCGAACACATGAGTTGACCTGGCAGGTAGTGGTCCCAAGACGAGACGCGGCTATGGTTCTGGAGGCATACCACAACGGAGCAGGGCATTTCGGATGGAAGAAGCTGGAGTTCTTGTTGCGTGAACGGTTCTACTGGGTAGGCATGAGAGGAGCCATCGAGAGGTGGTGCAGAGACTGTGGCCCGTGCCACCTGAGAAGAAAAGACCGAGCCAGCCAGAAGACTCCCCTGCAGCCCATCATCACCATACAGCCACTGGAACTGGTAGCCCTGGACCATGTGAAACTGGCTCCAAGCAGATCTGGGTATGTCTACGCCCTCACAATCGTAGATCATTACTCCCGGTTCCTGGTGGTGGTCCCGGTCAAGGACTTAACGGCTCAAACAGCAGCTAGAGCCTTCCAGCAGCACTTCTGCCGTCCACACGGGTACCCGGACCAAGAGTTGATGGACCAAGGACCAGCCTTCGAAGCGGAGGTCTTCCAGGAGTTCTGCAACCTATATGGCTGCAAGAAGATAAGAACAACGCCCTATCACCCTCAAACCAATGGACTCTGCGAGAAGATGAACCAGGTGGTGATAGATCTGCTAAAAACATTGCCCCTGGAAGAACGCAGTCTGTGGCCTGAGAAATAGAGATGAGCGTTGTTCGACTCGAACTGTTCGCCAATCTCAAATTCGAGCTGTTTTGGGAGGTGTTCGAGCCGTTCGGCGAACACGAAAGATTTGAGAAAAATTCGGCTGTTCGAGGTTATGTTCGATAACTGTTCGTGCACCAAAATCATAACTGGATTTTTTCTCAGTAATGATGAAAATTAATGTTAATACTAGTGTTGAGCCACCCCCGTAGTGTTCGAGTTCGGTTCGGTTCATCGAACACCCGTGTGTTCGCCGAACTGTTCGTCGAACTGTTCGTCGAACACCTTCGAACACCGTTAAAACCAATGGCAGGCAAACAAAAACACATAGAAACACATAGAAAACACCTTCAAAGGTGTCCAAAAGCTGACAAACTGCTCAGAAGACACAACTAACACATGGAAAAGTGACAAGTACATATAGTCATGCGAAAAGAAAAGAGGTGGAGGAGTAAAAGGAGGGGGAGACACAGATATAGGCATGTCATGCCCTTCTAAAATCCAAAAAGTGAGAAGCCGAGACGGCCAGTCCGCTCCTGCCCGTGCCACCTCCGTGTCGCCGGGTTTGTGCCAGAGCCACGGTGAACCCTGACGGCCAGCCCCCCTCTCCCAATACTGGTGCCTGTCCGCTGGTGGGTCGAGAGAGCCCCCCTGTGGTGGAGGCAGCTCTAAGCTTTTTAATTTAAATTGTCCCTCTAATTTGAATGAATACACTTTAAATCCATTTACAAGGATCTATTGGAGGGCAAGTCTCATGCCAGCAGCCGCGTAATTCCAGCTCCAGTAGCGTCCACTAAAGCTGCTGCAGTTAAAAAGCTTTTATAAGGATCGAGCTCGGCTGTCCACCGCAAGGCATCCTAGTGCCAGTCCCAGCCCCTATGCCTTGGGGTGCCTCCTGATGCTCTTCACTAAGTATCCCGTGGTCCCGAAGCATTTCCTTTGAAAAAATTAAGTGTCCAAACTACAGGTGGTGTAGCTTGCTTAACAGCCGGGATAATCCGCTGACTAGCAGACACTGCTACTAGGCACAAAGTATTTCCTGGGCTAGATGCAGTTAAAAATTTGTAAGTAGATATTCTCGTTGGATGCTGAGAAAGCATTCCATAGAGTCTCCTGGCACGCCATATATGATTCTCTTAAAAAGCTTGGGGTAGGGGTCTAGGGGACCCTTTTATAGCCAAAATCACGGCCCTGTATCACAATACGTCACCTAGGCTGAAGATAAATGGAACTGTAGCACCGAGGGCTCGGTTGCTACAGACGTATTGCACCTCACCCAGAGGTGTGATATCTCACTCTCAGATAAGGATGGAGTGTGGATCAGGACCCGACACCTGCATGCATTACACCACATTGCCGTGGGGCAGGGCGACCAATATGCCCCTGAGATGGGCACGACAGTCCCTGTCCCTGGCTGGAGTGGGGGGAGGGAACACTGAGGAAGGGGAACCCTGCAGTGCAGGAGCAGGGAGGAAGCAGTTCCTGGGTGCTTTGAGAAGGGAGTATAAAAGGTGGGCACCATCTTAGTTCAGTGCAGAGAAGTCTGAGCAGAAGTGGCAGGGAGCAGGGGCTCTGCATGAGCTCTGCTCCGGAGGCGGGCCTAGTAACAGAGGCCCAGGCCTGCAAGAGGGAGAAGGAAGGAAGAGGAGCGGAGAAGGCTCCAGGAACGAGGAATGAAGGGATCCCAGGGGTGCGGATGGGCGAGTCGCCACTGCACGCCCGAATCCACCTGCGTGGAGGGATCAGGCCAAAGGGGGAGACCGGTCCCCGAACTAGTGGAGGCAGGAAACGACCCTCAGCTAGAAACCGGAGGCTCTGACATTTTATGTGGCGCAGCCCCTTGCTCCACCCGCTAGGAAAGCACCACATAGGGTCAGGGAAACTGGCGCCAAGTTTACCAAGAGGAGGCCCGAGGCAGCCGGACAGAAGTGTTGGTAAGAAAGGCCAGACAAAGGACACACAAAGGGGGTCCTGTGAAGCGCTCCAAAGTTATCTGGGAGTTGTCTGAGCCCCTCACCTGGTGAGCACAGTACGACGTGGGCAGCCGTTACCTGCAGACGTGGTCTGGATAATAAGAACTGTGAGTAAAGGCCCTGAACTGCATCACTGACTCCGTGTCGTTACTGCTGCTGCCCTGCACCATCACCCCCATCCTCCGCATACACTGCCCTGAGGCTATACTCCTCCCGTGGGGAGTTATGCTACGCTCTGCTGCACCCACAACACCAGCCTTAGCGGTCTGCCCTGTAGCGGCGGTTCACTCTGACCGCAATCCACGGGTGGCGTAGTCGGACATTTAAACATCAAAACCACATAAATAGTTCCGCCACTGGTTTGACCGCCCTGAGCCACGGAACCGGATCGCCGCCACGAAGACTACAACCACCAGCATCCACCAAAAAGGGTCCGGCTCCGGGTGTCCCAAGGCCCAGGGGGTGCGTCAGAACATTTTCATCACCTTTCACAATCACCAATGGGACAAGGTAGGGATGTCCTCTGTCCCCTCTCTTATACATCCTAGTGACGGAGCACCTGCTCTCATCAATTCGCCATAACCCCAATATTAGGTGGATTGAGGTGGGAGGCACCGAGTACAAGTGCTCTCTATTTGCTGATGATTTCCTAGTATATATCACTCAATCACATATATCCATCCCTGCTGTTATGGCTGAAATAGATCACTTTGTTACATGGTAAAATTTTAAAATCAATGCAGCGAAGTCTGAGGCCCTCGATGTCTCCCTCCCTAAATCCATATAGGATTCCATCCAGTCCAACTTTCCCTTTGCCTGGCCCTCACAGGGTATCAAATACTTAGGAATTCCTATTCATAGAGACCTCTCCCATCTATGTTATCTTAATTTTGGGCCCTTTATTGAACAATTCCATACAGACCACGGTTGGCAAGTTAGAACTGTAAGATTCACTACGTGAACCACTGGTGTTTTGTGGAAAAGCACATGTACACCGCGTTCCAAATTATTATGCAAAAAGTGTTTAGGAGTGATAAGGGAAGAATTTGTTTGTTTGTCAGTTAAACTCATTGATGGTGATGTGTGTCAGGGCTCTTTATATCACTGTAAGCAATTGCAGACACCTGTGCTAATTAGTTTGGCAGGTGTGTCCAATGAAAGGCAAGACTACTTAAGAAGGCTCTCTCACATTATTAAGCAGCCTACATTTACTGCCAAAATGGGAAAGAAAAAGGATGTGTCGGCTGCTGAGAAGCAACAAATTGTGGAGTGTTTAGGTCAAGGCATGACTACAATCAACATTGTGCGATGATCAGGATGAAGTGTCTTGGCAATCAAGAAGTATGTAGCTGATTCACAGTACACATGTGTGCGTGCTGATAAGGGCAAATTGAGGACTCTTTCCTACAGGCAATTACGTCAGGTTGAAACAGCAGCGGCAAAAAAGCCTTGTTATAGCAGCAGACAAGTTTTTGAAGCTGCTTGTGCCTCCAACGTCCCCCGAACAACAAGATGCAGGGTCCTTCAGAGGTTTGCAGCTGTGCATATGCCATCCAGTCGACCTCCTCTATCCACTTCACACAAGCAGAAACGGCTCCAGTGGGCCAAACATTACATGAAGACTGATTTCAAAACTGTTTTGTTCACGGATGAGTGCCGTGCAGCGCTCGATGGTCCAGATGAATGGAGTGGAGGATGGCTGGTTGATGGACACCCCACGCAAACACGGCTACAGCGCCAACAAGGAGGAGGTGGAGTAATGTTTTGGGCTGGAATCATGGGGAGAGAGATTGTCGGCCCCTTTAGGATCCCTGAAGGCGCTAAAGATGAACTCCATAATGTATGTGGATTTTCTCAAACAGCACTTCCTGCCATGGTTCAAGAAGAAGAACCGTGTATTTCACAGCAAGATCATTTTTCTGCATGATAATGCACCATCTCATGCTGCACATAAAACATCTGCATCTCTGGCTGATATGGGCATAAAAGGGGACAAACTTATGGTGTGACCCCCATGCTCCCCTGACCTCTACCCCATTCAGAACCTTTGGAGCATCATTAAAAGGAGTGTCTATGATGGCGGGAGGCAGTTCACATCTAAGCAACAGCTCTGGGAGGGTATTCTGTCCTCATGCAAAACAATTGAAGCAGAAACCATCCAAAACCTGACAAATTCAATGGACGAGAGAGTTCAGAAGCTCCTTTCGAACAAGGGGTCCTATGTGAAAATGTAACATCACCTAGAATAAAGTTTTGAGTTGAAAAATGTTTGATTTCAGTTACTAACAACCTGCTAATGCTTATAACTTCAAAAATGACCATTTTTTTGGTCTTCATTAAAATGAAAAGGTTGATCGAAAAGTTTGGGGGATCTAAGAGTGTGGCAACCCAGTAGTCATGATTACTTCGAATTCTGACAATATGAGGGTCATGCTGCAGGTAGTGCAGCAAGAAGGCACTTATGTGTCTTGCGCATCTCGGAGCCCCAAAATTATTTTCCGGGCTAGATGCAGCTAAAAATTATTTTTAATTTTAAATCTGGTGAAGCTTATTATAGATGGCCTAATAGGATCAGTGCTGCACACTGCTACAAAGCCCAAATTATTTTCCAGTCAAGATACAGATAAACATGATTAGTAATTTGAAAGCTTAAAACGGTTGGTAGGGTGATTTTAACCAATCATCAAGCTTTTACTCTCCCCAGGATGACACAGGGGTAGAAAAGTCGTTTCGGATCCATGATTTGTTCATCTTTATGAACGTGAGTCTGTCTACATTATCAGTGGAGAGCCGCGTGCGCTTATCTGTCAGCACACCACCAGCAGCGCTGAACACACGTTCAGACAGAACGCTGGCTGCGGGGCATGACAAGATCTCCAAGGCGTAAGTGGCTAGCTCCGGCCATTTATCCAGATTGGAAGCCCAAAAAGAGCAAGGGTCCAGTGACACAGTCGTGGCTTCAATGTTTACTTGGAGATACTCCTGTACCATCGTCTCTAGGCGTTGACTATGTGTCAGACTTCTTGTCTCCTGTGGCCTTGCAAAGGATGGGCTAAAAAAGTGGTGAAATGATTCCGCAAAATTGATGTTACCAGCAGATACTGTGGTTCTGTTACGGTTTGAGTGCTGAACACTTGACGGTCCCACGGTTGGCAAGTTGGAACTGTGAGATTCACTACGTGCACCACTGGTATTTTGTGGAAAAGCACATGTAAGATTCTGCAACAGTCTCTGCTGATACTCCTGCATGCGTGCATCCCTTTCTATGGCAGGAATAATTTCTGCAAATTTACTTTTGTACCGGGGATCTACAAGTGTGGCAACCCAGTAGTCAGGATTATTTCTAATTCTCACAATTCGAGGGTCATGTTGCAGGTAGTGCAGCAAGAAGGCACTCATGTGTGTTGCGCATCCAGGAGCACCAAGTCCCTGTTGTGTTGGTGGCGAGGTAGCAATCATGCTTCCTTCCTCTGTCCTCTCCCCCCAACCTCGCACAACAGAAATGTGATCAAGGTCTCCCTCATCTGATGAGTCTTCCATCAGTTCGTCCTCCACTTCTTCCTGGGCTCCTGCACCTTCCTCACTAGTTTGGCTGCTACCATGCGCCCTGGTAAAATCATCTCCCCCACCCTCACATGCCTGCCGCCTTGGTGCTGCCGACCGTCTGGACCTTGCAGATGTTAGCCCTTCCGCATACAACTCCTCCTCCTCTACTTCCTCCACCTCCTCTTGTGCCACCACCTGACTCCGAATTCTGTTTAACATGTGCTCCAGCATGTAAATCACCGGAATAGTCATGCTGATAATGGCATCGTCAGCACTAAACATCTTCGTCGCCATTTCAAAACTGTGCAGAAGGGTGCATAGGTCCCTGATCTGAGACCACTCCTCCAGCGTGATTTGCCCCACCTCTGAATCTCGTTGGCCCAGGCTATACGTCAGAACGTATTGCACCAGGGCTTGTCGGTGCTGCCACAGTCGCTGCAACATGTGCAGAGTTGAATTCCACCGGGTAGGCACATCGCATTTTAGCCGGTGAAGTGGCAGGCCCAACGACTTCTGTAGAGATGTAAGTCGCTGAGCTGCGGGATGCGAACGGCGGAAGTGAGCACACAGCGACCGTGCCCTCTGCAGAAGGCCATCTAGTCTGGGATAGTGGGCTAAAAATTGCTGGACAACCAGGTTCAACACGTGAGCCATACAAGGCACGTGTGTGACATTGCCCCGGCGAAGGGCCGCACCCAGGTTTGCAGCATTGTCGCACACGGCCTTCCCTGGTTTCAGGTCCAGTGGAGACAACCATTCATGAAATTGGTTCTCCAGAGCTGACCACAACTCCTCAGCTGTGTGACTCACATTTCCCAGACATTTCAATGTAAAAACCGCCTGATGACGTTGAGCCCTACTGCCAGCATAGTAAGGAGGTGTGCAAGATCCCTTCTGCGCAGTTAGAAAGCTTGTGGCATGACCAGACAGGCTTTGGGTGCAGGTGGAAGACCGAGAGGAGGTTGAGGAGGCAGAAGCAGTGGAGGAAAAATGACATAAAGAGGATTGACGCACAACTCGTGGGGACGGCAAGACTTGGACAGCAGCCCCTTGTCCTGCTGTCACCATAGTTACCCAGTGCCCAGTCAGCGACATGTAACGCCCCTGTCCATGCCTACTCGTCCAAGTGTCTGTGGTGAAATGCACCCTGTCACACACAGAGTTTCTCAAAGAAGCGGTGATGTTGTGTGCGACATGCTGGTGGAACGCAGGCACACCTTTCTTTGAGAAGTAGTGCCGACTGGGCATCTGGTACTGGGGCACTGCGACGGACATAAGGTCTCGAAAATCCTCTGTGTCCACCAGGCGGAAAGGCAGCATTTCTGTAGCCAAGAGCTTGCAGATGGTGAAATTCAACCTCTTAGCTTTCTCATGGCTAGGAGGAAATGGTCTTTTACTTGTCCACATCTGAGGGACCGAGGGCTGGCTATTGTGCTTAGACGGGGTTGATAAGGGTGTCCCCGGCAAACTGCCGGTCTGTGAGGAAGATGCAGGCGGACATGTTAGGTTGCCTTGATCCAAAGGTGGTGCTATCGATGTCGGACAGCGCTCAAGACCAGCTGGTGTTACCACCTCCAAAGAAAATGATGACCTGCCAATCACGCTGGCTGTTGCGGGTAAAGAGGTGGCAGGTCTGCGCCCCAAAACAGGTGTGACTGCTGTCCCCCCAGTCACAGAGGATGAAGAGGCCGCGGATGCACAAGATATGGCAGACGGTGGTTGGCCCGGCCGGCTAGACCGCATTGTAGCACACTGAGCTTCCCACTGCAACTTATGCTTCATGTCCATGTGCCGGTTCATGCATGAAGTACTCAAACTATGTATTTTTTGGCCTCTACTTAGCTTTTGCTGACAAATGTTACAGATAACACGAGTTGGGTCATCTTTATCGATCTGAAAAAATGCCCAGGCTATGCAAGGCTTAGCACCCATGCGACCTGAAGAGCCACCACGACTTGTGGTGAGAGGCAGAGTTGTGTTTGAGGATGCAGTTGTTGACGTGCTTCCAGTACTACGTCTCTGTCCAGGAAGGCGCAACCTGACCTCGTCGTCACTAGCATCTTCCTCCACCTCCTCTGCTGACCTCATCTCTTGGCTGACTGTGGGTTGACAGTAAGTGGGATCTCCGACCTCATCATCATCACCCTGTGCATTATCACACCCGTCGTCCTCAGAGCCAACCTGTTCCTGCCCTGACAAAAAACTAAAGTTGTCGCTCCAATCAGGTATTTGAGTCTTATCATCGTCTTCCTCATTGTCTCCACCAACAGGAGTTACAGTTTGGGAATGAGGGTCTACATTATGGTCAGAACCTTCTGCGTCTGGTCCTGGATCCGACTCATAAAGATTCTGGGCATCAGTGCAGATCATTTCCTCGTCTGGATTCACAGAAGCGCTGGAGTCGACCTCTGATTCCCAGGCTATAGTATGAGTAAACAGCTCTGCAGACTCAACCATCTGTTCTACCTCATACTCAGACGGGCAGCTGGAGATTTGGGTGCTGTGAGGAAGCAAGTGCGATTTGGGTGACACCTTTGAGGACTGGAGTATTTGTGATGTTGAAGTTGATGTGGAGGAGAGCCCACTTAAAGGAGCACTTGATATCCGTTGAAGCACCTGCTGTTTTTGTGCCTCATCTGGAATTTGTAGCGATTGGCGTGGCCGTAAGAAAGGGATCTTATCACATTGTCCGCTAAAAGAAGTAGACATTTTAGTTTGGCTGGAAGATGGTCTTTCTTCTGCACCTACCCCACGGACACAACCTTTTTTCCCCTTCCCAACACGCCTATTCCCCTTTCCACCAGCAGCAGGCCTTTTTCCACTCATTTTGGTGGTTAACTAATTCACAACTCTGGAGTTGTTTGCACAAAAAAACAATGGATGGTAACCGAGCAGAGCTGAGTGGCCAAACTGTGGTATTAGGCCAAAACTATTGGCTGGGTTAGATGCAGAAAAAAATTATTTTTAATTTGCAACCTGATGGAGGTCAGTATAGATGGACTAATAGACCAAGTCCCACACACCGCTAGAAGCCCAAATATTTTTTCAGAGCTAGATGCAGAAAATTTTTTTATTCAATTTGCAACCTGATGGAGGTCAGTATAGATGGACTAATAGACCAAGTCCCACACACTGCTAGAAGCCCAAATATTTTTTCAGAGCTAGATGCAGAAAAAAATTATTTTTAATTTGCAACCTGATGGAGGTCAGTATAGATGGACTAATAGACCAAGTCCAACACACCGCTAGAAGCCCAAATATTTTTTCAGAGCTAGATGCAGAAAACTTTTTTATTCAATTTGCAACCTGATGGAGGTCAGTATAGATGGACTAATAGACCAAGTCCCACACACTGCTAGAAGCCCAAATATTTTTTCAGAGCTAGATGCAGAAAAAAAATATTTTTAATTTGCAACCTGATGGAGGTCAGTATAGATGGACTAATAGACCAAGTCCCACACACCGCTAGAAGCCCAAATATTTTTTCAGAGCTAGATGCAGAAAAAAATTATTTTTAATTTGCAACCTGATGGAGGTCAGTATAGATGGACTAATAGACCAAGTCCCACACACCGCTAGAAGCCCAAATATTTTTTCAGAGCTAGATGCAGAAAAAAATTATATTCAATTTGCAACCTGCTGGACGTCAGTATAGAAGGACTAATAGAACAAGTCCCACACACTGCTAGAAGCCCAAATATTTTTTCAGAGCTAAATGAAGAAAAAAATTATTTTTAATTTGCAACCTGATGGAGGTCAGTATAGATGGACTAATAGACCAAGTCCCACACACTGCTAGAAGCCCAAATATTTTTTCAGAGCTAGATGCAGAAAAAAATTATTTTTAATTTGCAACCTGATGGAGGTCAGTATAGATGGACTAATAGACCAAGTCCCACACACCGCTAGAAGCCCAAATTTTTTTTCAGAGCTAGATGCAGAAATTTTTTTTATTCCATTTGCAACCTGATGGAGGTCAGTATAGATGGACTAATAGACCAAGTCCCACACACTGCTAGAAGCCCAAATATTTTTTCAGAGCTAGATGCAGAAAAAAATTATTTTTAATTTGCAACCTGATGGAGGTCAGTATAGATGGACTAATAGACCAAGTCCCACACACTGCTAGAAGCCCAAATATTTTTTCAGAGCTAGATGCAGAAAAAAATTATTTTTAATTTGCAACCTGATGGAGGTCAGTATAGATGGACTAATAGAACAAGTCCCACACGCTGCTAGAAGCCCAAATATTTTTTCAGAGATAAATGAAGAAAAAAATTATTTTTAATTTGCAACCTGATGGTGGTCAGTATAGATGGACTAATAGACCAAGTCCCACACACTGCTAGAAGCCCAAATATTTTTTCAGAGCTAGATGCAGAAAAAAAATATTTTTAATTTGCAACCTGATGGAGGTCAGTATAGATGGACTAATAGACCAAGTCCCACACACCGCTAGAAGCCCAAATATTTTTTCAGAGCTAGATGCAGAAAAAAATTATATTCAATTTGCAACCTGCTGGAGGTCAGTATAGAAGGACTAATAGAACAAGTCCCACACACTGCTAGAAGCCCAAATATTTTTTCAGAGCTAAATGAAGAAAAAAATTATTTTTAATTTGCAACCTGATGGAGGTCAGTATAGATGGACTAATAGACCAAGTCCCACACACTGCTAGAAGCCCAAATATTTTTTCAGAGCTAGATGCAGAAAAAAATTATATTCAGTTTGCAACCTGATGGAGGTCAGTATAGATGGACTAATAGAATGATGCTATGCCCAAAAGATTTTACTTCACTAGGTGCAGTAAAAAAATTGGTATTCTATACACAGGTAGTATATCTTGCAACACAGATAGGCTACTCCACTGACTAACACACTCTGCAATAGGCCAAAAAGGATTAGCTTTGCTAGATTCAGCCAAATGCTGTGAAAAAAACTTGCACAGCACTGGCACAGACCTGCCTGGCAAAAACTGATAGGAACTGATGTAACCTAGTCCTGAAAAGGACTCCAATTACAATTAGTCTTTACTCCCACAATCTATCTATTTAAGAGCACAGACCTGCCTGATAAAAGTCGTAGGAAATGCTGTAACCTAGTCCTTAAAAGGACTGCAATCACAACTATTCCCTACTCCCAAGCTATCTGTATATTTGTGCGAAAATTGGCTTGAAATTAACAAGGTATAGCGCACACAGCAACAGCGGTGCCGTCTAACACGCAGCTGCAGCAGTGAGAAAATGGTGGCGACGGGGAAAATGGCTTGGTCTTATAGGGCAAGGACATGTGACATACACTGCCAATCACACATGCCCTTGCTTGTGTGAAAAAAAGCACTTCGCTCCGTGTGTGCGCTGCTGATAGGCTGACAGATTGCACCTCCCCACTGCAAATGCGGGAAAGAGAAAAAAAAATGGAGATCTTCATTGTTCCTGCAGAGATCCATCCCCTGCCCCTCCCCCCGCCCCGCTGTACACTCAAACTGCGTATTAACATTAATTTTCATCATTACTGAGAAAAAATCCAGTTATGATTTTGGTGCACGAACAGTTATCGAACATAACCTCGAACAGCCGAATTTTTCTCAAATTGTTCGTGTTCGCCGACCGGCTCGAACACCGCCCAAAACAGCTCGAATTTGAGATTGGCGAACAGTTCGAGTAGAACAACGCTCATCTCTAGTTAATACGCAGTTTGAGTGTACAGCGGGGTGGGGGGAGGGGCAGGGGATGGATCTCTGCAGGAATAATGAAGATCTCCTTTTTTTTTTCCCTTTCCCGCATTTACAGTGGGGAGGTGCAATCTGTCAGCCTATCAGCAGCGCACACACGGAGCGAAGTGGTTTTTTTCACACAAGCAAGGGCATGTGTCATTGGCAGTGTATGTCACATGTCCTTGCCCTATAAGACCAAGCCATTTTCCCCGTCGCCACCATTTTCTCACTGCTGCAGCTGCGTGTTAGACGGCACCGCTGTTGCTGTGTGCGCTATACCTTGTTAATTTCAAGCCAATTTTCGCACAAATCTACAGATAGCTTGGGAGTAGGGAATAGTTGTGATTGCAGTCCTTTTAAGGACTAGGTTACAGCATTTCCTACGACTTTTATCAGGCAGGTCTGTGCTCTTAAATAGATAGATTGTGGGAGTAAAGACTAATTGTAATTGCAGTCCTTTTCAGGACTAGGTTACATCAGTTCCTATCAGTTTTTGCCAGGCAGGTCTGTGCCAGTGCTGTGCAAGTTTTTTTCACAGCATTTGGCTGAATCTAGCAAAGCTAATCCTTTTTGGCCTATTGCAGAGTGTGTTTGTCAGTGGAGTAGCCTATCTGTGTTGCAATATATACCACCTGTGTATAGAATACCAATTTTTTTACTGCACCTAGTAAAGTAAAATCTTTTGGGCATAGCATCATTCTATTAGTCCATCTATACTGACCTCCATCAGGTTGCAAATTGAATATAATTTTTTTCTACATCTAGCTCTGAAAAAATATTTGGCCTTCTAGCAGTGTGTGGGACTTTCTCTATTAGTCCATCTATACTGACCTCCATCAGGTTGCAAATTAAAAATAATTTTTGTCTGCATCTAGCTCTGAAAAAATATTTGGCCTTCTAGCAGTGTGTGGGACTTTCTCTATTAGTCCATCTATACTGACCTCCATCAGGTTGCAAATTAAAAATAATTTATATCTGCATCTAGCTCTGAAAAAATATTTGGCCTTCTAGCAGTGTGTGGGACTTTCTCTATTAGTCCATCTATACTGACCTCCATCAGGTTGCATATTAAAAATAATTTTTTGTCTGCATCTAGCTCTGAAAAAATATTTGGCCTTCTAGCAGTGTGTGGGACTTTCTCTATTAGTCCATCTATACTGACCTCCATCAGGTTGCAAACTGAATAGATTTTTTTCTGCATCTACCTCTGAAAAAATTTTGGGCTTCTAGCTGTGTGTGGGACTTGTTCTATTAATCCATCTATACAGACCTCCATCAGGTTGCAAACTGAATATAATTTTTTTCTGCATCTACCTCTGTAAAAATATTTGGGCTTCTAGCTGTGTGTGGGACTTGTTCTATTAATCCATCTATACAGACCTCCATCAGGTTGCAAACTGAATAAAAAATTTTTCTGCATCTACCTCTGAAAAAATATTTGGGCTTCTAGCTGTGTGTGGGACTTGTTCTATTAGTCCATCTATACTGACCTCCATCAGGTTGCAAATTGAATATAATTTTTTTCTGCATCTAGCTCTGAAAAAATATTTGGCCTTCTAGCAGTGTGTGGGAATTTCTCTATTAGTCCATCTATACTGACCTCCATCAGGTTGCAAATTAAAAATAATTTTTATCTGCATCTAGCTCTGAAAAAATATTTGGCCTTCTAGCAGTGTGTGGGACTTTCTCTATTAGTCCATCTATACTGACCTCCATCAGGTTGCAAATTAAAAATAATTTATATCTGCATCTAGCTCTGAAAAAATATTTGGCCTTCTAGCAGTGTGTGGGACTTTCTCTATTAGTCCATCTATACTGACCTCCATCAGGTTGCAAACTGAATATATATTTTTTCTGCATCTACCTCTGAAAAAATATTGGGCTTCTAGCTGTATGTGGGACTTGTTCTATTAATCCATCTATACAGACCTCCATCAGGTTGCAAACTGAATATAATTTTTTTCTGCATCTACCTCTGAAAAAATATTTCGGCTTCTAGCTGTGTGTGGGACTTGTTCTATTAATCCATCTATACAGACCTCCATCAGGTTGCAAACTGAATATAATTTTTTTCTGCATCTACCTCTGAAAAAATATTTGGGCTTGTAGCTGTGTGTGGGACTTGTTCTATTAGTCCATCTATACTGACCTCCATCAGGTTGAAAACTGAATATAATTTTTTTCTGCATCTAGCTCTGAAAAATATTTGGCCTTCTAGCAGTGTGTGGGACTTTCTCTATTAGTCCATCTATACTGACCTCCATCAGGTTGCAAATTAAAAATAATTTATTTCTGCATCTAGCTCTGAAAAAATATTTGGCCTTCTAGCAGTGTGTGGGACTTTCTCTATTAGTCCATCTATACTGACCTCCATCAGGTTGCAAACTGAATATATATTTTTTCTGCATCTACCTCTGAAAAAATATTGGGCTTCTAGCTGTATGTGGGACTTGTTCTATTAATCCATCTATACAGACCTCCATCAGGTTGCAAACTGAATATAATTTTTTTCTGCATCTACCTCTGAAAAAATATTTGGGCTTCTAGCTGTGTGTGGGACTTGCTCTATTAATCCATCTATACAGACCTCCGTCAGGTTGCAAACTGAATATAATTTTTTTCTGCATCTACCTCTGAAAAAATATTTGGGCTTGTAGCTGTGTGTGGGACTTGTTCTATTAGTCCATCTATACTGACCTCCATCAGGTTGCAAACTGAATATAATTTTTTTCTGCATCTAGCTCTGAAAAAATATTTGGCCATCTAGCAGTGTGTGGGACTTTCTCTATTAGTCCATCTATACTGACCTCCATCAGGTTGCAAATTAAAAATAATTTATATCTGCATCTAGCTCTGAAAAAATATTTGGCCTTCTAGCAGTGTGTGGGACTTTCTCTATTAGTCCATCTATACTGACCTCCATCAGGCTGCAAATTAAAAATATTATTTATCTGCATCTACCTCTGAAAAAATATTTGGCCTGCTAGCTGTGTGTGGGACTTGTTCTATTAGTCCATCTATACTGGCCTCCATCAGGTTGCAAACTGAATATAATTTTTTTCTGCATCTAGCTCTGAAAAAATATTTGGCCTTTTAGCAGTGTGTGGGACTTTCTCTATTAGTCCATCTATACTGACCTTCATCAGGTTGCAAATTAAAAATAATTTATATCTGCATCTAGCTCTGAAAAAATATTTGGCCTTCTAGCAGTGTGTGGGACTTTCTCTATTAGTCCATCTATACTGACCTCCATCAGGTTGCAAACTGAATATATATTTTTTTCTGCATCTACCTCTGAAAAAATATTTGGGCTTCTAGCTGTGTGTAGGACTTGTTCTATTAGTCCATCTATACTGACCTCCATCAGGTTGCAAACTGAATACAATTTTTTTCTGCATCTACCTCTGAAAAAATATTTGGGCTTCTAGCTGTGTGTGGGACTTGTTCTATTAGTCCATCTATACTGACCTCCATCAGGTTGCAAACTGAATATATATTTTTTCTGCATCTACCTCTGAAAAAATATTGGGCTTCTAGCTGTATGTGGGACTTGTTCTATTAATCCATCTATACAGACCTCCATCAGGTTGCAAACTGAATATAATTTTTTTCTGCATCTACCTCTGAAAAAATATTTGGGCTTCTAGCTGTGTGTGGGACTTGTTCTATTAATCCATCTATACAGACCTCCATCAGGTTGCAAACTGAATATAATTTATTTCTGCATCTAGCTCTGAAAAAATATTTGGCCTTCTAGCAGTGTGTGGGACTTTCTCTATTAGTCCATCTATACTGACCTCCATCAGGTTGCAATCTGAATATATATTTTTTCTGCATCTACCTCTGAAAAAATATTGGGCTTCTAGCTGTATGTGGGACTTGTTCTATTAATCCATCTATACAGACCTCCATCAGGTTGCAAACTGAATATAATTTTTTTCTGCATCTACCTCTGAAAAAATATTTGGGCTTCTAGCTGTGTGTGGGACTTGCTCTATTAATCCATCTATACAGACCTCCGTCAGGTTGCAAACTGAATATAATTTTTTTCTGCATCTACCTCTGAAAAAATATTTGGGCTTGTAGCTGTGTGTGGGACTTGTTCTATTAGTCCATCTATACTGACCTCCATCAGGTTGCAAACTGAATATAATTTTTTTCTGCATCTAGCTCTGAAAAAATATTTGGCCATCTAGCAGTGTGTGGGACTTTCTCTATTAGTCCATCTATACTGACCTCCATCAGGTTGCAAATTAAAAATAATTTATATCTGCATCTAGCTCTGAAAAAATATTTGGCCTTCTAGCAGTGTGTGGGACTTTCTCTATTAGTCCATCTATACTGACCTCCATCAGGCTGCAAATTAAAAATATTATTTATCTGCATCTACCTCTGAAAAAATATTTGGCCTGCTAGCTGTGTGTGGGACTTGTTCTATTAGTCCATCTATACTGGCCTCCATCAGGTTGCAAACTGAATATAATTTTTTTCTGCATCTAGCTCTGAAAAAATATTTGGCCTTTTAGCAGTGTGTGGGACTTTCTCTATTAGTCCATCTATACTGACCTTCATCAGGTTGCAAATTAAAAATAATTTATATCTGCATCTAGCTCTGAAAAAATATTTGGCCTTCTAGCAGTGTGTGGGACTTTCTCTATTAGTCCATCTATACTGACCTCCATCAGGTTGCAAACTGAATATATATTTTTTTCTGCATCTACCTCTGAAAAAATATTTGGGCTTCTAGCTGTGTGTAGGACTTGTTCTATTAGTCCATCTATACTGACCTCCATCAGGTTGCAAACTGAATACAATTTTTTTCTGCATCTACCTCTGAAAAAATATTTGGGCTTCTAGCTGTGTGTGGGACTTGTTCTATTAGTCCATCTATACTGACCTCCATCAGGTTGCAAACTGAATATATATTTTTTCTGCATCTACCTCTGAAAAAATATTGGGCTTCTAGCTGTATGTGGGACTTGTTCTATTAATCCATCTATACAGACCTCCATCAGGTTGCAAACTGAATATAATTTTTTTCTGCATCTACCTCTGAAAAAATATTTGGGCTTCTAGCTGTGTGTGGGACTTGTTCTATTAATCCATCTATACAGACCTCCATCAGGTTGCAAACTGAATATAATTTTTTTCTGCATCTACCTCTGAAAAAATATTTGGGCTTGTAGCTGTGTGTGGGACTTGTTCTATTAGTCCATCTATACTGACCTCCATCAGGTTGCAAACTGAATATAATTTTTTTCTGCATCTAGCTCTGAAAAAATATTTGGCCATCTAGCAGTGTGTGGGACTTTCTCTATTAGTCCATCTATACTGACCTCCATCAGGTTGCAAATTAAAAATAATTTATATCTGCATCTAGCTCTCAAAAAATATTTGGCCTTCTAGCAGTGTGTGGGACTTTCTCTATTAGTCCATCTATACTGACCTCCATCAGGCTGCAAATTAAAAATAATTTTTATCTGCATCTACCTCTGAAAAAATATTTGGCCTTCTAGCTGTGTGTGGGACTTGTTCTATTAGTCCATCTATACTGGCTTCCATCAGGTTGCAAACTGAATATAATTTTTTTCTGCATCTAGCTCTGAAAAAATATTTGGCCTTCTAGCTGTGTGTAGGACTTGTTCTATTAGTCCATCTATACTGACCTCCATCAGGTTGCAAACTGAATACAATTTTTTTCTGCATCTACCTCTGAAAAAATATTTGGGCTTCTAGCTGTGTGTTGGACTTGTTCTATTAGTCCATCTATACTGACCTCCATCAGGTTGCAAATTAAAAATAATTTATATCTGCATCTAGCTCTCAAAAAATATTTGGCCTTCTAGCAGTGTGTGGGACTTTCTCTATTAGTCCATCTATACTGACCTCCATCAGGCTGCAAATTAAAAATAATTTTTATCTGCATCTACCTCTGAAAAAATATTTGGCCTTCTAGCTGTGTGTGGGACTTGTTCTATTAGTCCATCTATACTGGCTTCCATCAGGTTGCAAACTGAATATAATTTTTTTCTGCATCTAGCTCTGAAAAAATATTTGGCCTTCTAGCTGTGTGTAGGACTTGTTCTATTAGTCCATCTATACTGACCTCCATCAGGTTGCAAACTGAATACAATTTTTTTCTGCATCTACCTCTGAAAAAATATTTGGGCTTCTAGCTGTGTGTTGGACTTGTTCTATTAGTCCATCTATACTGACCTCCATCAGGTTGCAAATTGAATATAATTTTTTTCTGCATCTAACCCAGCCAATAGTTTTGGCCTAATACCACAGTTTGGCCACTCAGCTCTGCTCGGTTCCCATCCATTGTTTTTTTGTGCAAACAACTCCAGAGTTGTGAATTAGTTAACCACCAAAATGAGTGGAAAAAGGCCTGCTGCTGGTGGAAAGGGGAATAGGCGTGTTGGGAAGGGGAAAAAAGGTTGTGTCCGTGGGGTAGGTGTTAAAGCAACAGTAACATCTGCAGAAGAAAGACCATCTTCCAGCCAAACTAAAATGTCTACTTCTTTTAGCGGACAATGTGATAAGATCCCTTTCTTACGGCCACGCCAATTGCTACAAATTCCAGATGAGGCACAAAAACAGCAGGTGCTTCAACGGATATCAAGTGCTCCTTTAAGTGGGCTCTCCTCCACATCAACTTCAACATCACAAATACTCCAGTCCTCAAAGGTGTCACCCCAATCGCACTTGCTTCCTCACAGCTCCCAAATCTCCAGCTGCCCGTCTGAGTATGAGGTAGAACAGATGGTTGAGTCTGCAGAGCTGTTTACTCATACTATAGCCTGGGAATCAGAGGTCGACTCCAGTGCTTCTGTGAATCCAGACGAGGAAATGATCTGCACTGATGCCCAGAATCTTTATGAGTCGGATCCAGGACCAGACGCAGAAGGTTCTGACCATAATGTAGACCCTCATTCCCAAACTGTAACTCCTGTTGGTGGAGACAATGAGGAAGACGATGATGAGACTCAAATACCTGATTGGAGCGACAACTTTAGTTTTTTGTCAGGGCAGGAACAGGTTGGCTCTGAGGACGACGGGTGTGATAACGCACAGGGTGATGATGATGAGGTTGGAGATCCCACTTACTGTCAACCCACAGTCAGCCAAGAGATGAGGTCAGCAGAGGAGGTGGAGGAAGATGCTAGTGACGACGAGGTCAGGTTGTGCCTTCCTGGACAGAGACGTAGTACTGGAAGCACGTCAACAACTGCATCCTCAAACACAACTCTGCCTCTCACCACAAGTCGTGGTGGCTCTTCAGGTCGCATGGGTGCTAAGCCTTGCATAGCCTGGGCATTTTTTCAGATCGATAAAGATGACCCAATTCGTGTTATCTGTAACATTTGTCAGCAAAAGCTAAGTAGAGGCCAAAAAATACATAGTTTGAGTACTTCATGCATGAACCGGCACATGGACATGAAGCATAAGTTGCAGTGGGAAGCTCAGTGTGCTACAATGCGGCCTAGCCGGCCGGGCCAACCACCGTCTGCCATATCTTGTGCATCCGCGGCCTCTTCATCCTCTGTGACTGGGGGGACAGCAGTCACACCTGTTTTGGGGCGCAGATCTGCCACCTCTTTACCCGCAACAGCCAGCGTGATTGGCAGGTCATCATTATCTTTGGAGGTGGTAACACCAGCTGGTGTTGAGCGCTGTCCGACATCGATAGCACCACCTTTGGATCAAGGCAACCTAACATGTCCACCTGCATCTTCCTCACAGACCGGCAGTTTGCTGGGGACAACCTTATCAACCCCGTCTAAGCACAATAGCCAGCCCTCGGTCCCTCAGATGTGGACAAGTAAAAGACCATTTCCTCCTAGCCATGAGAAAGCTAAGAGGTTGAATTTCACCATCTGCAAGCTCTTGGCTACAGAAATGCTGCCTTTCCGCCTGGTGGACACAGAGGATTTTCGAGAACTTATGTCCGTCGCAGTGCCCCAGTACCAGATGCCCAGTCGGCACTACGTCTCAAAGAAAGGTGTGCCTGCGCTCCACCAGCATGTCGCACACATCACCGCTTCTTTGAGAAACTCTGTGTGTGACAGGGTGCATTTCACCACAGACACTTGGACGAGTAGGCATGGACAGGGGCGTTACATGTCGCTGACTGGGCACTGGGTAACTATGGTGACAGCAGGACAAGGGGCTGCTGTCCAAGTCTTGCCGTCCCCACGAGTTGTGCGTCAATCCTCTTTATGTCAAAGTTCCTCCACTGCTTCTGCCTCCTCAACCTCCTCTCGGTCTTCCACCTGCACCCAAAGCCTGTCTAGTCATGCCACAAGCTTTCTAACTGCGCAGAAGGGATCCTGCACACCTCCTTACTATGCTGACAGTAGGGCTCAACGTCATCAGGCGGTTTTTACTTTGAAATGTCTGGGAAATGTGAGTCACACAGCTGAGGAGTTGTGGTCAGCTCTGGAGAACCAATTTCATGTATGGTGGTCTCCACTGGACCTGAAACCAGGGAAGGCCGTGTGCGACAATGCTGCAAACCTGGGTGCGGCCCTTCGCCGGGGCAATGTCACACACGTGCCTTGTATGGCTCACGTGTTGAACCTGGTTGTCCAGCAATTTTTAGCCCACTATCCCAGACTAGATGGCCTTCTGCAGAGGGCACGGTCGCTGTGTGCTCACTTCCGCCGTTCGCATCCCGCAGCTCAGCGACTTACATCTCTACAGAAGTCGTTGGGCCTGCCACTTCACCGGCTAAAATGCGATGTGCCTACCCGGTGGAATTCAACTCTGCACATATTGCAGCGACTGTGGCAGCACCGACAAGCCCTGGTGCAATACGTTCTGACGTATAGCCTGGGCCAACGAGATCCAGAGGTGGGGCAAATCACGCTGGAGGAGTTGTCTCAGATCAGGGACCTATGCACCCTTCTGCACAGTTTTGAAATGGCGACGAAGATGTTTAGTGCTGACGATGCCATTATCAGCATGACTATTCCGGTGATTTACATGCTGGAGCACATGTTAAACAGAATTCGGAGTCAGGTGGTGGCACAAGAGGAGGTGGAGGAAGTAGAGGAGGAGGAGTTGTATGCGGAAGGGCTAACATCTGCAAGGTCCAGACGGTCGGCAGCACCAAGGCGGCAGGCATGTGAGGGTGGGGGAGATGGTTTTACCAGGGTGCATGGTAGCAGCCAAACTAGTGAGGAAGGTGCAGGAGCCCAGGAAGAAGTGGAGGACGAACTGATGGAAGACTCATCAGATGAGGGAGACCTTGATCACATTTCTGTTGTGCGAGGTTGGGGGGAGAGGACAGAGGAAGGAAGCATGATTGTTACCTCGCCACCAACACAACAGGGACTTGGTGCTCCTGGATGCGCAACACACATGAGTGCCTTCTTGCTGCACTACCTGCAACATGACCCTCGAATTGTGAGAATTAGAAATAATCCTGACTACTGGGTTGCCACACTGTTAGATCCCCGGTACAAAAGTAAATTTGCAGAAATTATTCCTGCCATAGAAAGGGATGCACGCATGCCGGAGTATCAGCAGAGACTGTTGCAGAATCTTACATGTGCTTTTCCACAAAACACCAGTGGTGCACGTAGTGAATCTCACAGTTCCAACTTGCCAACCGTGGGACCGTCAAGTGTTCAGCACTCAAACCGTAACAGAACCACAGTATCTGCTGGTAACATCAATTTTGCGGAATCATTTCACCACTTTTTTAGCCCATCCTTTGCAAGGCCACAGGAGACAAGAAGTCTGACACATAGTCAACGCCTAGAGACGATGGTACAGGAGTATCTCCAAGTAAACATTGAAGCCATGACTGTGTCACTGGACCCTTGCTCTTTTTGGGCTTCCAATCTGGATAAATGGCCGGAGCTAGCCACTTACGCCTTGGAGATCTTGTCATGCCCCGCAGCCAGCGTTCTGTCTGAACGTGTGTTCAGCGCTGCTGGTGGTGTGCTGACAGATAAGCGCACGCGGCTCTCCACTGATAATGTAGACAGACTCACGTTCATAAAGATGAACAAATCATGGATCCGAAACGACTTTTCTACCACTGTGTCATCCTGGGGAGAGTAAAAGCTTGATGATTGGTTAAAATCACCCTACCAACCGTTTTAAGCTTTCAAATTACTAATCATGTTTATC
This sequence comes from Phyllobates terribilis, assembly GCF_046119375.1. Classification (NCBI taxonomy): domain Eukaryota; kingdom Metazoa; phylum Chordata; class Amphibia; order Anura; family Dendrobatidae; genus Phyllobates; species Phyllobates terribilis. The sequence continues at coordinate 53,389,300 of NW_027362773.1, forward strand.
TGTATCTTGGCTGGAAAATAATTTGGGCTTTGTAGCAGTGTGCAGCACTGATTCTATTAGGCCATCTATAATAAGCTCCACAAGATTTAAAATTACTAATAATGTTTATCTGTATCTTGACTGGAAAATAATTTGGGCTTTGTAGCAGTGTGCAGCACTGATCCTATTAGGCCATCTATACTAAGCTTCACCAGATTTAAAATTAATAATAATTTTTAGCTGCATCTTGCCCGGAAAATAATTTTGGGGCTCCGAGATGCGCAAGACACATAAGTGCCTTCTTGCTGCACTACTTGCAACATGACCCTCTTGTCAGAATTCGAAGTAATCATGACTACTGGGTTGCCACACTCATAGATCCCCCAAACTTTTCGATCAACCTTTTCATTTTAATAAAGACCAAAAAAATGGTCATTTTTGAAATTATAAGCATTAGCAGGTTATTAGAAACTGAAATCAAACAGTTTTCAACTCAAAACTTTATTCTAGGTGATGTTACATTTTCACATAGGACCCCTTGTTCGAAAGGAGCTTCTGAACTCTCTCGTCCATTGAATTTGTCAGGTTTTGGATGGTTTCTGCTTCAATTGTTTTGCATGAGGACAGAATACCCTCCCAGAGCTGTTGCTTAGATGTGAACTGCCTCCCGCCATCATAGACACTCCTTTTAATGATGCTCCAAAGGTTCTGAATGGGGTAGAGGTCAGGGGAGCATGGGGGTCACACCATAAGTTTGTCCCCTTTTATGCCCATATCAGCCAGAGATGCAGATGTTTTATGTGCAGCATGAGATGGTGCATTATCATGCAGAAAAATGATCTTGCTGTGAAATACACGGTTCTTCTTCTTGAACCATGGCAGGAAGTGCTGTTTGAGAAACTCCACATACATTATGGAGTTCATCTTTAGAGCCTTCAGGGATCCTAAAGGGGCCGACAATCTCTCTCCCCATGATTCCAGCCCAAAACATTACTCCACCTCCTCCTTGTTAGCGCTGTAGCCGTGTTTGCGTGGGGTGTCCATCAACCAGCCATCCTCCACTCCATCCATCTGGACCATCGAGCGCTGCACGGCACTCATCCGTGAACAAAACAGTTTTGAAATCAGTCTTCATGTAATGTTTGGCCCACTGAAGCCGTTTCTGCTTGTGTGAAGTGGATAGAGGAGGTCGACAGGATGGCGTATGCACAGCTGCAAACCTCTGAAGGACCCTGCATCTTGTTGTTCGGGGGACGTTGGAGGCACCAGCAGCTTCAAAAACTTGTCTGCTGCTATGACAAGGCTTTTTTGCCGCTGCTCTTTTAACCTCACGTAATTGCCTGTAGGAAAGAGTCCTCAATTTGCCCTTATCAGCACGCACACGTGTGTACTGTGAATCAGCTACATACTTCTTAATTGCCAAGACACTTCATCCTGATCATCGCACAATGTTGATTGTAGTCATGCCTTGACCTAAACACTCCACAAGTTGTTGCTTCTCAGCAGCCGACACATCCTTTTTCTTTCCCATTTTGGCAGAAAATGTAGGCTGCTTAATAATGTGAGCCAGCCTTCTTAAGTAGTCTTGCCTTTCATTGGACACACCTGCCAAACTAATTAGCACAGGTGTCTGCAATTGCTTACAGTGATATAAAGAGCCCTGACACACATCACCATCAATGAGTTTAACTGACAAACAAACAAATTCTTCCCTTATCACTCCTAAACACTTTTTGCATAATAATTTGGAACACAGTGTACATGTGCTTTTCCACAAAACACCAGTGGTTCACGTAGTGAATCTTACAGTTCTAACTTGCCAACCGTGGTCTGTATGGAGTTGTTCAATAAAGGGCCCAAAATTAAGATAACATAGATGGGAGAAGTCTCTATGAATAGGAATTCCTAAGTATTTGATACCCTGTGAGGGCCAGGCAAAGGGAAAGTTGGACTGGATGGAATCCTATATGGATTTGGGGAGGGAGACATCGAGGGCCTCAGACTTCGCTGCATTGATTTTAAAATTTGACCATGTAACAAAGTGATCTATTTCAGCCATAACAGCATGGATGGATATATGTGATTGAGTGATATATACTAGGACATCATCAGCAAATAGAGAGCACTTGTACTCGGTGCCTCCCACCTCAATCCACCTAATATTGGGGTTATGGCGAATTGATGAGAGCAGGTGCTCCGTCACTAGGATGTATAAGAGAGGGGACAGAGGACATCCCTGCCTTGTCCCATTGGTGATTGTGAAAGGTGATGAAAATGTTCTGACGCACCCCCTGGGCCTTGGGACACCCGGAGCCGGACCCTTTTTGGTGGATGCTGGTGGTTGTAGTCTTCGTGGCGGCGACCCGGTTCCGTGGCTCAGGGTGGTCAAACCAGTGCGGAACTATTTATGTGGTTTTCATGTTTAAATGTCCGACTACGCCACCCGTGGATTGCGGTCAGAGTGAACCGCCGCTGCAGGGCAGACCGCTGAGGCTGGTGTTGTGGGTGCAGCAGAGCGTAGCATAACTCCCCACGGGAGGAGTATAGACTCAGGGCAGTGTATGCGGAGGATGGGGGTGATGGTGCAGGGCAGCAGCAGTAACGACACGGAGTCAGTGATGCAGTCCAGGGCCTTTACTCACAGTTCTTATTATCCAGACCACGTCTGCAGGTAACGGCTGCCCACGTCGTACTGTGCTCACCAGGTGAGGGGCTCAGACAACTCCCAGATAACTTTGGAGCGCTTCACAGGACCCCCTTTGTGTGTCCTTTGTCTGGCCTTTCTTACCAACGCTTCTGTCTGGCTGCCTCGGGCCTCCTCTTGGTAAACTTGGCACCAGTTTCCCTGACCCTATGTGGTGCCTTCCTAGCGGGTGTAGCGAGGGGCAGCTCCACATAAAATGTCACAGCCTCCGGTTTCTAGCTGAGGGTCGTTTCCCGCCTCCACTAGTTTCAGGGATCGGTCTCCCCCTTTGGCCTGACCCCTCTACGCAGGTGGATTCGGGCGTGCGGTGGCGACTCGCCCGTCCGCAACCCTGGGATCCCTTCGTTCCTCGTTCCTGGAGCCTTCTCCGCTCCTCTTCCTTCCTTCTCCTTCTTCCAGGCCTGGGCCTGTGTTACTAGGCCCGCCTCCGGAGCAGAGCTCATGCAGAGCCCCTGCTCCCTGTCACTTCTGCTCAGACTTCTCTGCACTGAACTAATATGGTGCCCACCTTTTATACTCCCTTATCAATGCACCCAGGAACTGCTTCCTCCCTGCTCCTGCACTACAGGGTTCCCCTTCCTCAGTGTTCCCTCCCCCCACTCCAGCCAGGGTCAGTGACTGTCGTGCCCATCTCAGGGGCATATTGGTCGCCCTGCCCCACGGCAATGTGGTGTAATGCATGCAGGTGTCGGGGTCCTGATCCACACTCCATCCTTACCTGAGAGTGAGATATCACACCTCTGGGTGAGGTGCAATACCTCTGTAGCAACCGAGCCCTCAGGGTGCTACAGTTCCATTTATCTTCAGCCTAGGTGACGTACTGTGATACAGGGCCGTGATTTTGGCTATAAAAGGGTCCCCTAGACCCCTACCCCAAGCTTTTTAAGAGAATCATATATGGTGTGCCAGGAGACTCTATGGAATGCTTTCTCAGAATCCAACGAGAGTATCTAATTACAAATTTTTAACTGCATCTAGCCCAGGAAATACTTTGTGCCTAATAGCAGTGTCTGCTAGTCAGCGGATTATCCCGGCTGTTAAGCAAGCTACACCACCTGTAGTTTGGACACTTAATTTTTTCAAAGGAAATGCTTCGGGACCACGGGATACTCAGTGAAGAGCATCAGGAGGCACCCCAAGGCATAGGGGCTGGGACTGGCAGTAGGATGCCTTGCGGTGGACAGCCGAGCTCGATCCTTATAAAAGCTTTTTAACTGCAGCAGCTTTAGTGGACGCTACTGGAGCTGGAATTACGCGGCTGCTGGCATGAGACTTGCCCTCCAATAGATCCTTGTAAATGGATTTAAAGTGTATTCATTCAAATTAGAGAGACAATTTAAATTAAAAAGCTTAGAGCTGCCTCCACCACAGGGGGGCTCGCTCGACCCACCAGCGGACAGGCACCAGTATTGGGAGAGGGGGGCTGGCCGTCAGGGTTCACCGCGGCTCTGGCACAAACCCGGCGACACGGAGGTGGCACGGGCAGGAGCGGACTGAACGTGTCGGCTTCTCACTTTTTGGATTTTAGAAGGGCATGACATGCCTATATCTGTGTCTCCCCCTCCTTTTACTCCTCCACCTCTTTTCTTTTAGCATGACTATATGTACTTGTCACTTTTCCATGTGTTAGTTGTGTCTTCTGAGCAGTTTGTCAGCTTTTGGACACCTTTGAAGGTGTTTTCTATGTGTTTCTATGTGTTTTTGTTTGCCTGCCATTGGTTTTAACGGTGTTCGAAGGTGTTCGACGAACAGTTCGGCGAACACACGGGTGTTCGACGAACCGAACCGAACTCGAACACTACGGGGGTGGCTCAACACTACTGAGAAACTGCCCGATCTGGTGGACCTGTATAACCACATCCCTGTAGGTTCCACCAACTGTACCCCGGCTTACCTAATGAGAGCAAGACCTGGTAAGCTGCCTATTGACCTGGATATGGGAGTCCTGACGCCTGAGGACACCTCGCCAGAGGCAGACTGCGATACAGAACGGCAGCAGCAGTATCGGAAAGTACAGGAGAGCGTCGAGCGAAGTCTGTCTCAAGCTAGAGAAAGGCAAGAGAAGGCTTATAACCAGTATGCTCCCGCTGTTCCCCTGGTACCTGGAGAGCAGGTCTTGAAGAGGAAGAGGCGGCCCCATAAGTTGGACGACCAGTGGGAGAAGGACCCGTACACTGTACTGCCATCAAGCCATGAGAACCCAAAAATCTGCGTAATCAGTAAGGATGGAGGAGAAACCACAGCCATTGTCTCCAGAGACCACCTGAAGAAGTGTCCCGAGCAGCTGCAAAGCCCTGAAGAAGATCAAGGAAACCCTCAACCCGCAGAGGAAAGGGAAGAAATGATCAGTACCGTACTTGGAGACTTCCCCCAGTCTTGGACACAAGTAAACGGCGCTGTCATGGTACCCGTCCTCACCTTTCTCCAGCCAGCCCCGCAAGCGCCTACAGAAGACCAGGTAGAGCTGGAAGAGCAGCCGGCCCAGGAGGCAGAAGAATCCACACCAGCAGCACAGGAGAATCAACCCTCTGCTAGTAGTGAGCCTGCCGTGCCTCTAGTGAGCCAAAGAGTGCGCAGACAGCTGCCCAGCTTACCTACAACACCTCCTACACCCTGTAGTGCAGGACCAGTTAGTGAGCTCCGTAGGTCCACTAGAGTCACTAGAGGTCAGATGCCCGCTCGCTGGAGAATCTAAACTAATGCACTGTGAATTTATCTGTTAACTGTTTATGGTTTATGTTTCTTGCCTGTTATTAATTATGTTTCTCAGTTACCCTGCAGATTTTTATGGACTAACAGGTTATGGACGCTGGATAACCGGAACAGTTTTGTAGATAGTTGCACCTTGGTGCCTCTTGCGAAGACGGCCGCGGAAGAGAAAACCTGTCTGGCGTGGCCTCCTTGCGGCTCAAAGTAGTTAGTCTACCCTTGCAGCCACGCCCAAGGCCAACTCAAGGGGTTTGCTTTGGACAGGTCCCCTACTTCGCTTAAAGTTTCACCTTGGGTGACATGGACACCCTCTTGTTTCAAAAACTTCACCTTGGGTGATATGGACACCCAGTTGCGGACACGCCGTGACCTTTAAAGAACTAAAGCTTCTTGTAAATATGTTATCGTATTATTGTTTATACCCTGTTATTATGTTTTAAAAATGTGTTTAGTCCCGGAGTACTAAAATTTACTAGGGGGGAATGTGACACCCCAGGGGTCTGGTTGCCACAGTAATAGAGATATTATGTCTGAGAGCAAGTGGGAGGTTTCTCTGGTCAGGAGCCCTAAGCATGCAACACGGTCCGCCCAGACCTGGGAGGGGAGGAATCTGCCCTTATAAACTGGGTCTGGGGCGGGATTAGGGAGTGAAGCTGGAGACAGAGCCTGCAGAACAAGCAGAGCAGTCAGAGCCTGGAGAGGGAAAGTGAGAACAGGCGCTCTGTAGGAGCAGCAGCTGAAGGCCAGGGGCTGTGAGCAGAGATATAGCTCGCCCTGGCTGAAGTTACTAAAACCGGACACAGGAGTCCGAGGCTGTGGGGACTGATATATACCCAGCAGCAGAAACCAACCGGCAGGGGATTCCAGGTCCTCTGGCCATAGAAGCCCGGAGGCTCAGTCACAAAGAAGGGACCAGCGCTGCCATCCAGGAGCGGAGGCTAACAGAAGGCCCCAAGTCACCAGCCATACGGGTGAGCACCACACGGTATACTCAGGAACGTGGGCTACTTGTAACCACTGACAGCAAGGTAGCCAGGAAGAGTGCAGATAAACGGGGAGGCCTACAACTCCACCTGGCCAGGGGAACTCCTGCTTGCTCGCAGACTGACCAGGCCCCTTATACTAGCCAGTACTCCCGGGAGGGTCTGCCTTGTACCATCAGTAAAGACCCTGAACTGCACCTCACGTCTCTGTGATTCCTTGCCGCACCAGCACCATTAGCACTGGGACCCTCACACCATCACTCCCATCATCTCTCACATTAGCTGCCCTGAGGCAATACTTCTCCCGTGGGGAGTTATCCCATACTCGGCTGCGCAAACAACATCAGCCTCAGCGGTCGGCAGCGCAGCGGCGGTCCCCACTGACCGCAATCCACGGGTGGCGTAGTCGGACATTTGCTATACATTAAGACTGCCACTGGTTTGACCACCCTGGGCACGGACCGGGTCACCGCCACACGGAGACTACAACCCCCAGCATTCTACAACAGGTCCGGTTCCGGGTTCCCCTGCACAACACAGGCCCAGGGGGCGTGTCACATGTAACTGGTGGTGTGGACTGGCTGGGACCATGGGTTCCACAGTTCAATAAAGGAGTCAGTTGTACAAACATAGAGTCTTTACTGAACAATAACTTGACAATGGATATATACCAGGAATAGCGGGCACAAAGTCTTATGATCGTTTCCCATATGGCATAGAGCATTCTCCCTCACACTGTATCCCTCCTCTGTAGTTCTACTCCTGGGCTCTGCAAACCCAATTTTTTGTCCTACGTTGTCACAACCCAGCCTGAACACCACAGTCCTGATCAGCACGTCTGTCTACTCGCTCAGTGGTTCTGCATCCTATTTCTTTCATTATTGGCGCCCTGGATATATCGCTCATGACCGCCCCAAGTCCCATGAATTCAATCCTGTTTAAGCCCATTACCTGTGGTGTTGCAACTCGGCAGTTCGTGACTCGACGTCCTATCCACGGATGCCTACTTTGGAAGACCACTGTGGATAATCAGTCACCTCTCCTTTAGGATCTCTGTATCCCTGTCCTTAAGTCTCCTCTTACTGTGTATCACCCCACTGGCATGACTGCTCACGTTACACTTTAACCTCCAACTCACTTATTACAGGAATCAGTCACTTGACTTAACACTAAGCGCCTCCCACTATGGGCTAGTCCCAAACATTAACACTATCTTATCCTAATTTCATTACCTATGCTACAGTCAACTATCTATCCCTATGCTACCTATCTTATAAACTATGTCCTACACAATATTGTACATTACTTATCTTACCTTATACATTATAACACAATTCACATGACATGATATATACAAAGACGAATGACATAATACACATGACACCATTAGTGTCTTCCGGGGTAGGAATGCTGCAGCACAGTCCACTATCCATACACATGTACAGCAGATTTCGGGAAAGGGTTAATAACACCCTGCACTATTACACTTTTTAGGTTTTATAAAATGTAAAAATGGTCCAAACATTATCCTTTTTTTAAGGAAAGATGCCTGCTATGCCTGTGTTTACAGGCATTGATATGGAAGAAGTCATTGCTTTCTCACAAGCAATAGAGAGTGGCAACTGATTTGTTGCTTGGAAACTGGAGAAGCAATCGCTTTTAAACAACAATTATCTCTATTTGAGATCAGCAACTGGTTTGCTGTTTTTTAAAAAAAACATTCCTTATTTTCCAATCTGTCCAAAAAGTATCCTTTTTTTAGCAACAGGTTTGTTATATTTACCCTGTATATGGTAGGGTTATTGAACACAAGTATAGAACACAAGTGACAGGTAAGAGATCTGTGGCTAGCAGGTCAAATCAAGTAAATGAATCTAAACCATTTAGACAGTTATTTCTCAGCTACAAATCATAAAGCCTCAACATAAAATATCCCCCATTGATGTATGGCTAATCAATACAGCAGCAATATGTTATAGCATTGGTGAGGTGTGATGCGTATGTACGTCAAATTGGACTAATATAGTGTGTGTAAAGAAAAATCAGCAGTTTGTGACATGCACACTTTTTTCTTTTCTTTCAGTAATATTGATGGCCTGTTTCTGCATGAAGTATGAAAAAAAGTGTAATTGAAATGCAGCCGCAACATGGGAACCCCTGTGATCAATTACTAACAGCTCTCTTATCTTTTGTTCACAAACTATATGCAATAATTGTCTTCACTGCTGTATTACAGCACATACAATCAGCATAGTTTTTTCACAGTTTTATGGCTTTTCTCTATCTTTTTCTGGCTATGCTGTGAGCTGTGACATCCTCTTAATATTCAATTCAACACAAAATGGCTGCTGCATTCTCAAAACTCTTGCAAATTGTTCAAATTCAGTTCAACTAATTTCTAAGCATTCTACATAAATTTCATTAACATAGAATTGATTCAACTTTTTTCCATAAGACATATTTCATTAGTAAACTCAGGGAAAGCAGTCATGAAAACAAATAATGTGACATTTTACCTGTTATACATTTTGCAAGGGCTCGATGCAGCCAAACATAACACATACTAACAATTGTATTGATTAGCCATAAATCAATGGTGGCTGATTTATGTCAAGACTTTATAATTTGTGGCTGAGAAATAACTCTCTAAATAGTTTATATGTATGTAATTGACTTGACCTGCTAAAAAAACCGTGAAGCAATTATGAGATCAAGAGAGAAAAAACACATCTAGGTCAAAACATTACATAATCATCATTAGCCCCTTCAAGCCTGGGCAATTTTTCGCTTTTGTTTTTTCCTCCCCTTATTCCAAGAGCCATAACTTTTGTATTTTTCAGTCAATACAGCTTTATTAGGACTTGTTTTTTGTTGGATGGGTTGCACTTTTGAATGTCATCATACATTTTATCATTTGATGAACTAAAAGCAGGAAAAAAATTTAAAATGTGTTGAAATTGGAAAAAAGTGTAATTCCACAATTGTTTTTTGTTTTTGTTATTTAACATATTCTCTATTTGGTAAAAATAATCAGGCAATATGATTCTCTAGGTCAATACGAGTAGGCAGATAAGAAACATGTTTCGCTTTTTTGTTATTTAAGTGGTGAGAAAAAATTTGGAAATTTCTAAGAATTTTTTTTTTGCATGTGTCACCATTTTCTGAGACTCTTAACATTTTCACTTTTCAAGATATGGAGCTATGTGGGGCTTATTTTTTGCACCCTGATCTGAAGTTTTTACTGACATCATTTTGGGGTAATCATATAAAGGTAATTCTGTTGTTTTGATATTTTTTCTCATTACAACATTTACAGATTGGATTAATTTATTTTATATTTTGATAGATTGGACAAAAGCAGCGACACTAAATATGTGTATTTTTTTATTGTTTTATTTTTAATGGGCCAAAAGGGGGTGATTTGAACATTTGTGTTTTTTTTTCTTAATTTTAAAAAGATTTTTTCCCCTTTTCACTGTTTTTATTAATTCCCTTAGAGTACTTGAAACTGTGATCATTTGATCGCTTCTGCTATACGTAGTATTGCATTAGCACTGCTATGTATTGTTAATATCACGATCTTTTATGTATACCAGCCTTGGCTTTCACAGTAGAATCATAATGACAGGTATGAGGGTCATCAGCAGTCCCCCGGCTGTCATGACAACCCAACAGTGCCCCACAATAATGTCACGGGCGCGCCAATGGGAGTATGAATTGATGTGCCCCCTAAATCAGCCATCATGTGCGAGGAAAGTCAGAGTCATAAATTTTGAAACACCTACGTCAAAAGCCCAATATTGCTATACCCCTTATTGGCAAACCTGCCCACTTATTCAGAATCATATATTCCATGCTGATAACACTACCCAAGCTGGCAGACATTCATTTCAAAGACAGACATGTAGATATAGTCATGGATGAAAGTGTTGGCACTAGTGATGAGCAAGCGTGCTCGTCACTACTTGTAACTCACCCGAGCATCATTGTGCTCGGGATGCTTGTTATTCAGCAAGTATTTCTTGAATGTTCAGGCGGGAGCTCGAGTCCCCGCCATGCATGTTTGCCACTTTTTAGGCAGCCAATAAACATGCGGAGATTGCCTGCCAGTCACTGTTATGCCACAGCCATGTTGGTAGCAAAATTACTTTGATTGGCTGGCCGCATTGTGTCTGTTATTAGTCCTGCTGTTGTAACCACTGTGCCATCTTACAAGGAGAGACCAGAGGGAAGTAACTAAGTGCCTACCCGGACCAACCCTGGCTACACGGGGGCTTAGTCGACACCGTGAACCAAGGAGGGACCGGGAAGGTGGAACAGTTGCCACTCTCGGACCGACCTCATGTGAGAGCAGGCGACTCCCACGGGACTGACAGCCAAAGCAGACAGGCGTGGCAGATGAGCAAGGCTGGTAGGCAGGCAGCGCAGGTAGACAGGCAGGCTTGGCCAATAGACTGACAGGTGGGTACAGCTGATTGGCTGGCATGGATTGGCTGATAGATACAGGCTGGTGGGCACGGCTGTTAGACAGGCTGATGGACAACACTGGAACCTGAGGGCTGGAGAGAGTGTAAGAACACTAACAACAACTTTTCCCAGGCACCTCCATTTTGGAGGAGGTGCCTTAAATAACAGAAGTCCTCCAGCCATTGCCCGAGGACATTTTAGGACGGCGCACGTGGCCCCTTTAAGAGGCAGGGAGCGCGCGCGCCCTAAGTACGGTGCCCAGGGATCTGGGGCAGTGCGTGCACCCCGGGCAGATGCGGTGAGGGAGTAATATGGAAAGGTGGAAGATGCCAAACCGGGGCCGCAGCAGTAAGTGGATCAGAGTCTCTACTAGGCAGGAGGCAGAGATGCCAACGCCACAGTACCCCTCCACCCTTTATGCCCCCTCTTCTTCAAGCCCACAAGAAATTTCTCCAGAAAAAGAGGAGCATGAATGTTCTCCCTTTGATCCCATGACCTCTCCTCAGGACCAAACCCCTTCCAATCCACAAGAAAGAAAATCTTTCCTCTTTCCCTTTTGGTGGCCAAAATGTTCTCTACCTCAAAAACGTCCTCAGTGGAGACTGGAGCTGGAGTGGTACCCGGATCGTCAGAGAAGTAATTGAGGACCACAGGTTTGAAGAGAGACACGTGAAAGGAATTGGGGATCCTTAATGAGGCAGGGAGTTTCAACTTGTATGCCACTGGATTTATTTGGCTCTGAATCTCGAAAGGACCAATAAACCGCTGACCCAACTTGTATGAAGGTATCTTGAGACAAACATACTTGGAGGATAGCCAGACCTTGTTCCCCGGACGGAATAGAGGCGGGTCCAGACGTCTCTTGTCAGCATGTCTCTTCATCCGCTCAGAGGACTGCAGCAGTGCAGTTTTAGTGCCCTTCCAAATCACAGAAAAGTCTTTGACGAGAGACTCCGCAGCAGAATTGTCAACAGAAGTGGAAACCGGAAACAGAATATTGAGATGCTGTCCGTATACCACAAAGAACTGAGATTTGGCAGAGGATTCACTGACATGGTTATTGTAGGAAAATTCAGCCCAAGGCAGAAACTCCACCCAGTCGCTATGGTGAGCGTTAACGAAGTGCCGAAGGAAGCTAGTAAGGATCTGATTGATATGCTCAACCTGACCATTGGACTTGGGATGATAAGCCGAAGTGAAATCCAATGTGACATTCAACAGCTTGCACGTGGCTCTCCAGAAGCGAGAAGTAAACTGAACTCCTCTATGTGACACAATATGAAGAGGTAGGCAATGGAGGCAGAAGATGTGAAGAATGAAGTCTTTAGCTAGCACTGGCGCAGAAGGAAGACTCGGCAAGGGAATGAAGTGAGCCATCTTGGAAAAGCGGTCAGCGACAACCCAAATGACAGTACAACCAGCCGATACAGGAAGATCCATGATGAAATCCATCGCAATATGTTGCCACGGAGTGGAAAGCATGGGTAGAGGAAGAAGTTGACCAGTCAGAAGCTGCCTTGGCGTCTTGTTTCGGGCACAGGAAGAGCAAACAAAGACAAAATCCGCAACGTCCTTGCGCAGGGTCGGCCAACAATAATGTCGGGAAATTAGCAGAGGCATCTTCCTCTGACCGGCATGACCTGCCAGTTTGGACAAATGACCCCAGAGTAAGATCCTCCTCCTATCCGGAGTCGCCACAAAGATCTTACCAGGAGGAAGATTAGACAGGCCAAGTCAATATTCTGGAGGGCTCAATGATATGTAAAGGCTCCTCCTCTTGGTCTGTAGACAGGAAAGATCGGGAGAGCGCATCTGCCTTAATATTCTTGTCTCCTGGATGGAAGTAGAGAGTGAAGTTGAAGTGAGCAAAGAACAGAGACCATCTAGCTTGACGAGGATTAAGTCGTTGAGCGGACTGCAAGTAGGCGAGATTCTTGTGGACCGTGTAGATGACCATCGGATGAAAGGCCCCCGTCCAGCAAAAACCACCATTCCTCAAACACCTGTTTGATGGCAAGCAGTTCACGATCTCCAATAGAATAATTGCACTCCGAAGGAGTGAAAAGCTTGGAAAAGAAGCTGTAGGTCACCATTCGCCCGGACGAGGACTTCTGGGTGAGAACTGCTCCGGCCCTAGAGGAAGAGGCATCAACCTCAAGAAAGAGCTGCTTGTTACAGTCAGGATGGTGAAACACCGGGGCAGAAGAGAATGATTGTTTCAAGGAAACGAAGGCACTTTCCGCCTCGGGAGTCCAATCCTTGGGATTAACCCCTTTGCTGGTCAGGGCAGATATGGGAGCAGTCTGGGAGGAAAAAAGAGGAATGAACAGGCGGTAATAATTAGTGAACACCAGAAACCGCTGAATAGCCTTCAGCCCCTCTGGTCGGGGCCACTTTAGAATCGCAGACACTTTCTCGGGATCCATCTTTAGTCCGGTCTCCGAGATAATGTATCCCAGGAAGGGAAGAGACGTTTGTTCAAAAATGCATTTCTCGAATTTGGCATATAGTCGATTTTTCCTGAGCCTCTTCAATACCTGTTGAACGTCTCTTCAATGTGAGGGCAGATCAGAAGAGAACACCAGGATATCATTCAGGTTAGACACCAGAGGATCCCCTCTCTCCCATAGGGGGTTGAGCCACGCCAACGCATCTCCAGAGAGATGAGACATGATGAATGCCACTTTACCCTGTCAGAAGCGAACTGATGAGCCAGGAGCTCAAAGTGCAGCGTGCACTGGTTGATGACGGCCCGACATAGAGCGGGATCACCGCCGAAGCATGGTGGAGTAGAAAGTCGGGTTCCTGAGTTGGGTACCACGCCACTACTGGGTTGAGGTACTGCCGGAGCGGCTGCTGATTGGTTAGAGGCTGACACAGCCGGGGTGGACAGTGCATCCAAGCGGGAGTTAACAGTCCGCAGATAGGACAGGATTGTATCCTGTTGAGATCTCTGTCGGGAGACCTCTTGGTACAGGTCAGAAAACTAGGAAGCCTGGGAGCCACTGGATTCCGTGGCCTGTGCAAACTGTTACGGGTCCTTGTGGTGGAACCACTGTGCCGTTGTACAAGGAGGGACCAGAGGGGTGTACCTAAGTGCGTTCCTGGACCGACTCTGGCTACACGGTGGCTTAGTCGACTCCATGAACCAAGGACGGACCGGGAAGGTGGCTACTCTGGGACCAACCTCGTGTGAGAGCAGATAACTCCCACAGGACTGACAGCCGAAGCGGACAGGCACTGCAGATGAGCACGGCTGGTAGGCAGGCAGCGCATGTAGACAGGCAGGCAGGCTTGGCTGGCAGACTGACAGGTGGACACGGCTGATAGGCAGGCTGGCGGGCACGGCTGATAGACAGGCTGGTGGGCACGGCAGATAGACAAGCTGGCGGGCTCGGACGATAGACAGGCTGGCGGGCACGGCTGATAGACAGGCTGGCGGACAACACTGGAACCTGAGGGCTGGAGAGAGTGTAAGAACACTAACAACAACTTTGCACAGGTACCTCCATTTTGAAGGAGGTGCCTTAAATAACAGAAGTCCTCCGGCCATTGGCTGGGGACATTTTAGGACGAAGCACAGGGTCCCTTTAAGAGGCAGGGAGCATGTGCGCACTCCCTAAGTACAGTGCCCAGAGATCTGCGCGCCATGCGCGCACCCCGGGTAGGTGCAACGAGGGAGTCAGACGGAGAGGTGGAGGACGCCAGACCAGGGCCGCAGCAGTAAGTGGATCGGCGTCTCTGCTAGGCAGGAGGCAGAGACGCTGACGCCACAGTGTCATTGAGTCTATCTAAGACCCAGGAACCTATGCTCATCACAGTCCCCCCTGTACACAGCCAGAGTAGGGAGAGGTGCTGCAGCTGAGCAAATTTTATCCTGCGTTTCGGCAGTGATTCAACACCACTTTTATTTCTTTTATCTACAACAACAGCCCTTGTAAGGGCTCATTCTAAACAATATTAATACTGCTGTTGGCAGTAGTTAGGGAGAGTTTGTGGAGGAATAGTATAGGACAGGATAGGGTTCATTGCATGTTCTTTCTTCTGCTGGAGCTCATATCAATAGCCCTTCTCAGGGATAATAATATTCATTTTGCTCTTAATCCTGCTAATGGTTGTGAAAAGAAATATAATATACTATTATACTGATCCATTTATGCGTTAAAAGCGTACAGCCAGACTAGCATCGCTATATAGTGCAAGCAGTCAAAAAGCCCATCAGCGGTGTGCTAAATTTGCTGCGATACAAATACTGCAAAGTTTATTCAGGATCAAAACATTCTACGCTATATAAATAGCTACTGTTGTGCATTTAAAACGTAATCCAGACTTGTCCAGTAACCAGTAGCATTGCTATATTTCTATTGCACTGTTCCAAGTTGTTCTGAAGTGGGCAAATTTTGTTGTACTAAAAATACTGCAGTTTTTTCAGGATCTAAAAATTCTACTCTATTTAAAATGCTCTAGCTGTGCGTTTAAAATTTAAAACCAGATTTTGCCAGTAGCATTGCTGTATTGCTATTGTAGTGTAACAAGTTGTTCTGAGGTGGGCAAAATTTACTGCTCTAAAAATTTACTGCTCTAAAAATATTGCACAGTTTTCTCAGGAGGGAAATATCATACGTACTTTGAAATGTGCAAGGCGCGTGGTAAGGAATGGGGAAGTGGACGTGATGCTGATGGTGAGCGCAGAGGCCGAGGCTGTGGGCAAGGTAAAACTGTGCCTGCTGCGGAAGCACAACAAACACACATCATGTTGACCTAGCTTCCTGTCCCACTTTGAAGGGGGGCGCTTAATTCTACTCTTGAAACCAGACTAGTGTGAAAAGGTTGATGGTTGGATAGCAGATAATGCTTGCAGTCAGTTTGTCAGCACCACCCTGTCTTCCACATGGCCCAGCCTCAGTAGCTGTGAGTCTGGATCACATAATCCTCACCCTGATTCTCCTTCCTCCCACCAGTGCCCAGAGACAAGTGATCCCACACTTGGACACTCCGAAGAGCTGTTCACATTTCTATTTATCGTTTCTGGCCTCTTTCCCTGCCCGCTTCAAGTGGGACATGAGGAAATTGCATGTAGCATTGCCCAAGTATTTGAGCAACCATGTTCACAAGAAGGCGACGATGGGAAAGTGCAATTACTGTCACAAGAGGTGGATGATGATGAGACACAATTGCCAGCAAGTCAAGAGGAGGATCAGGGTGCAGAAGTGGAAGACAAGGTGGTGTACGATGAAGTCACTGACCCAACCTGGGAAGGTCACATGCAGAACAAGGAAAGCTGCGCCAAGGGGGAGGTATCTGCAGCACTGCAACAGCCAGGTAGAGGCAGTGGGGTCGTCAGAGACACAAGGTGGACAACTGTTCCCCAGAACACCAACACTAGGGAAGTTGCCATTCCAAGGGTTAGGTGTTCCCGAGTCTGGCGTTTTTTTTAAAGACTGTCCAGTTAACCCAAAATTGGCCATTTGCAACATTTGCCATGCTAACATCAGCAGGGCCATAAAAACTATCAGCCTGACCACCACCAGCAAGCTGAGGCACTTGAAAGCAATGCACCCGACTAGTTGGACCGAACGCTAGGGTCCAGAACCTGTGTCTACAGGTGACAACACTGCCTCTTCGCCAGTTGTTTGTGCACGCCAATCCCCTGTTCATGACGCAGACGAAGATGCTTCCCACCCTACATCTGTCGTTGCACACTTGCAACCACCATCAGCAACCACATTTCTAGACTGCTTGCATTGGAATTGTTGCCATTTAGGCTTGTGGAGAAGGAAGCTTTTCGCAACATCATGGCGGCAGCCATCCCTCAGTACTCGGTCCCCAGCCGACATGATTTCTCCCGGTGTGTTGTCCCTGAAATGTGAAGATTCCCAAAGAATTTTGGGTCGCAATGTAGTGCCCAGTGTTAGAAAGCTGGATTTGCATCCTAGGTCATGGGTCTTACAGTAGAACAATGACCTCAAACATACATCAAGAAGCACCCAGAAATGGATAGAAACAATGCACTGGAGAGTTCTGAAGTGGTAATTCCAGCTCTAGTAGCATAAAGTCTCCCACCACTACCTCTTACATACAGAAGCTGCAGAGAAACTGCGAATTGACACAATTAATCAGTTAATTTTGCCTGCTTTGATGAATTTATGAGATATATCTTTGAATCATATATAAGACTTTTCAAGAGACATTGAGATTCCCAACATAGATTAACTCTTTCTTTTGCTACTATTTGCATTATAACTGCTGCTAAATTGAACTGATCAGAGCTGCTGATGTACATTTTTTCCTACCATATGATACTGAATTTTTACGTCTCTACCTCAATTTTTGCACTTTTGGACCCCATCTTTTTGTATTTTGTCTCTATAGGGTGATATAGGGTGAGGAGGGTGAGTCGTCGGTGAGCGGGGGCGCCATTGCGCAGGATATAGGGTGCCAACCTCCACAGCAAGATAGGGTCAGGTAGTGCCGTAACAGGGTAAGGCATTCTCCCTTTGTTTTTCCTGTGCACTGATAATGTGGTTTGTTGTTTTATTATGAAATTTTAAAGATATATATTAAAAGTTAATTTTTAAACGGACTAATTCTTTGAGCTTCTATCTGATCATGTCTCACACACCACATGGCCAGATAAGGTATTAAAATTACATTTACTGATGAATGTTTTTTTCACCATTGACAGCAATGCAAACGTGCAAAAGTGCAGCAAAAACACTATGTGTGAACATAGCCCAAAGTGTGGAGGAGCATTTTTTTTCTCTTATCTATTGTGCTTTATATACAAGTCATTATCCTGGAACGACTGTTTCTTAACATTTTTTTCCAGGAAAATCCATTTTAGCTTTGTATTTGTATTTGTTTTTTATTGTCAGTCCATAAAAGTGGAGTAATACTCTGACAACATTGTTCATAGCAGTGACCTGGGATTCAGAGATGCTTCCAGAGGTCTTCCCCATGCTGTTACCATGCCATTTCAGCTTAGTCCCGCACATTTTGACTAACTGCAGTATAGCTTTTTTATGTCTCTGTGTCAGCAGTGGGGTCCTCCTGGGTCTCCTGCCACAGAATTTCATTTCATTCAAATGTCAATGGATAGCTCACGCTAACACTGATGCCTGCAGGACAGCTTGATTTGGGGCTGCTTATCCACAATCCGGACTATCCTGCATTGTAACATTTCATCAATTTTTCTCTGCTGTTCACATCCAGGGAGATTAGTTACAGTGCCATGGGTTGTAAACTTCTTAATTATGTTGTGGACAGTGGACAAAGGAGCATCAAAATCTCTGGAGATGGACTTGTAACCTTGAGAATGTTGATATTGTTCAACAACTTCCCCTCTTTCTGTTCTCCATGCTTAACGTGACACACACAGAAACACAATGCAAATATTGAGTCAACTTCTTCCCTTTTTATTCAGTGTCAGCTGTGATTTTCATATTACCCACACCTGTTACTTGCCACAGGTGAGTTTGAACGGACACCACATGTTTGAAACTAAGTTGTTTACCCATAATTTTGGAAAGGTGCCAACAATTTTTGGCGTTTTGTGTGGAATTATGCCCAATTCCCCATATTTTCTTAGTTTTTTTATGTTGTTCCAATACACACAAATGAAATAAACATGTATAACAAAACATGTATAATTGCAATAATTTCCTGGGAGAAATACTTCATTTTCTGGAACAATTTAAAGGGTGCCAATACTTTCGACCATGACTGTATTAATTTCCCTGCAATCAGAGACCCGCAAAGGCCACAGAATACTTATAGGAACATAATGATATGGGCAAATTTACCAGAAGATAAAGGGTCAATTGAAGTCAGCCTTGATGACAGATAACCTTACTCTCCTTACCTTGCTCTCTTTGAGATTTATATACATTCATGTTTTAATAATTCTTAATAAACTGTGCATTTTATTACTAAATATTTTCACTCTATTTATTAAAACTGGGGTGGCTGTCAGTTTTATTTTTATTTATTGATTGATCTAGCATAGTGCCTAAATGATAGTACAATTTTTAGATTAATAACACTTCCATACAGTGGCTTAAATAAAGATGCCATACAGTCTCTGCACTTCAAAAATATTAGAGTAAATTAATTCACATTTGTAGGATTTGCTGCATCTTTTCTGTAAAATATTATGGTGTAAACTCAACAGTGGAATATGGTTGCAGCAAATTGGATGAAATTTGAGACTGATCCACATGCTTCAGAAGTTTTTGATGCAGAAACTGACCTGTGGTGAAGATTTTTCTTCACATTTCCATCACTGGGCTCAGTATTGAAAATAAAATCAACAGAATCTAATTGTGAACTTTTCAGCATTTTTGTTGGTAATCTGAGGCAAAATTCACAACAATGAGTAGTCAAAGTACATCTAAAATTATATAAAAAAAAATACTCAAAGGTTTTCTAATTTAATTTTTCTAAATGCACAGTGAAACATGGTGGTGGCAGTGTCCTAATGTTGTCTGCATGAGTGCTCCTGTTGTCGGGGAGATACATTACTTTGATGGTATCATGCATTCACAAATATACTGCTCTTTATTTTATGAGAAGATGCTACCATCACTCTGTGCCCTTGGTAGACATGCACTTTTCCAATACGTCAATGATTCAAATCACACATAAAAGGTCACTCTTGCATTTCTGAAGAAGAACAGGGTGAAAATCATTCAGTGGCCAAGTATCTCCTGATCTGAACCCAACTATACACCTGTGGGGAATTTTGAAGAGACAGGTTGAGCATCACTCTCCATCCAGCATCCAGGCTCTAGTACAGGTCGTTCTTGAAGAATGGATAGATGTTTCATATGTCGCCAACTTGTTCATTCCATACCTAGAAGACTCGGTGCTGTCCTTAAAAATCATAGGAGTCATACAAAATGTTTTCACTGTCAAAGTACATTCATACAGGTAATGTACAAACCAGGGAAACAAATACATAAACCTGATAGGTCCCTGTTCAGATTAGGAAAAACCCTGCTTTTACCCTGGTCTGTTCCTACCTGAGCATGGATGTGGCACCCTAAGATAATGCAATGGCACCCCCACTCAATGGTAGCTAACCATAAAGGTCGTTAGGAGCTCCTAGGATCACTAGGGAGCAGTCTCCTAAGGGATAAAGGAATCACACACAATAACTGCAACACCAATAAACTTCAGCTAAGTGAATGAATTGAAAAAAGTCTATCACTAGCAGGAAACACCAACAGGGGAAGGTATTTAAAGCTGCACCTGAAAGGCGATAGGTCTGATAAAGAGAGTAAATGAATAACACCTGTTACTCAAAATTGACAGAAACAAAGATAACAGAACTAAAACACCAAAATAAAAGGTGCATCTGTTGTGGCTCAGTGGAAAGAGACATCTACCACAGAACACAGAATCAAGGGTTCAAATTCAGAAGCATAACAGTACCCCCACCTTGAAGGAGGGGCCACTAAACCCACTGAGATCCCCAACTGCTGATACCGCAGATAGAACTCCCTCACTAGGCGATTGGCATGTAGGTCTTTAGCATCCACCCGGGAGATATCCTTTTGACCGAAATCCTTCCACTTAAAGAAAAACTGAAGTCGCCGACTGACACGTCTGGATTTCAGGACTCATTCTACCTCATACTCCTTGTCTTTCTCCAAGTGTACCTCAATTCTGTCCTGAGGACCCGGCGTCCCTTCAAACTTATTAAAAAGAGAGACATGGAAGGAATTATTAATCCTCCATGCAACTGGGAGTTGGAGCTTAATCGTCACAAGATAAATGATCTTAATTACTTTGTATGGTCCAACAAATTTAGGAACAAATTTTCTGGATGGAATTTGAAGACAGAGATTTTTAGATGATAACCAGACAAAATCTCCCACCTCAAAGACAGGAACCTTCCTAAGTCTGAGGTTGGCAGTTCTTTTGGTCTAATTGCAATTTATCAAAATATCTCTTTTAATTTCTCTCCAAACCTTAGCCAAATGAAAACAGAATCTCTCTTCCTCTTGAAACATAGACTGCAAATGAGAAAAATCTCTGAAAACTAGATGAAAAATCCCACCACAAAAAAAATCTGAGGTACCAGTAGCAGTAGAGGTGCGGTTATTGAGTGTGAACTCAGCCAGAGGTAGAAAATCCACCCAATCCTCTTAATTCGACAAGACAAACCATCTTAATGTTCCAATTCCTTGTTCATTCTCTCTATCTGACCATTTGTATCAGGATTATAATCTAAGGAGAACAAAAGCTAAATTCCTAACCTAGAGCAAAAGGTACGCCAAAAGCTAGCCACAAAGTAAACCCCTCTATCGAAAATAATGTTTTTAGGGAAACACTGTATTTTATTGATGTGGGAGATAAACAATGTAGCTAAACCATTAGCTATAAGCAATTTTGGTAGAGGAACTAAGTAAACCATTTTGCTACACCACAGTATTACACCAGAATTAAGCAAATCTGTGACAAAATCCATAGAAAAGTTCTGTGGGTTCTGTCTCCAAGGTCGAGACAGAACCTAGCTAGGTAAAATAAACTTTGCCGGGGTCTGGCAAGAAGCTTTAGACCTGGTGCAAATCCTGCACTTAAGGACATACTCATTCACATCTTTCCAAGCACTCTGCCCCAAAAGGACCTATAAACAGTTCTCTAAGTAGCAGTGGAACCCAGATGTCCAGCCAACAGCGAGTCATGTATTTCGTTAAGAAGATTAGTGCAAAATGAGGAAGGCACAAAAAACTTACCGGGTAGAAAACCCTCTGGTGCACCATCCTGAGCCTCCATAATGCACTGTCTGAGATCGATACCCAAAGCACCAACCATCATCCCTTGACTAAGAATTTTGACTGGATTTCCGTCACTCAACTCCAGAACAAAACTACTTGATAAGGCATCCGCCTTAACAGTCTTAGTACTGGGGAGATATGTCACAGAGAAGTCAAATCGAGAGAAAAAGAGAGCATTCCAGAACTGCCTAGTATTCAGGCACTTAGCAGCATCAACATACAGTAATTTTTTGTGATCAGTAAATGCCGTTTATGCTTTATGCTTAGCCCCCTCCAACCAATGTCTCCATTCCTTGAAAGCTCTCTTAACCGCCAAGAGTTCCCGATCGCCTATATCATGGTTGGACTCTGCTTGTGAGAATTTCTGCTAGGAAAAAGCACAAGGATGAAAGTAACCGTCCTTCTGTGAAAGAACAGCACCCATGCCTACAAAAGAGTTATCTAACTTAACAACAAAAGGTAAATCAACGTTGGGTTGACTGAGGACCGAAGCTTTTGAAAAGGCTATCTTGAGAGCAGCAAAAGAATCAACAGCCACAGAAGACCAAGTGGTGAAGTCTGCACCTTTCTTAGTCATATCAGTAAGAAGTTTGAATATGACTGAGAAGCTTTTAATGAACTTATGATAATAAATAGCGAAACCTAAGAACCTCTGTAAAGCTTTAAGATTAGTAGGTTGCACCCAATGAAGGACGGTTTGTACCCTAAAGGGCTACATCTGAAAACCTTCAGCAGCAACTAAGTGACCCAAATACTAAATCTGCTGCACATCAAACTGACACTTCTCTAGTTTGGCAAACAAATGATTGTCACAAAAAACCTGAAGCACCTGTCGAACATGCTCCCGATGCTCCTCATGAGATCCTGATTAGATCAACATATCATCCAAGTATATCACCACAAATCTACCCAGCAAAGTAGAAAAATATTATTTATGAAGTTCTGAAATGCAGCAAGAGCATCACCAAAGAATGGCATCACCAAATTCTTAAAGTATTGAAGGCAGTCTTTCACTCATCACCTTGGCAAACACTTATAAGGTTTCAGATACAGTTTAGAAAACCACTTGGCCTCCACTATACGGGTATGGGTTACGTACAGTAATCTTATTAATGTCTCTAAAATCTCTATATGATGCAAACAAGGACACAAATGCCCATCTTTTTTCTTAACAAAGACAATGTCAATGGAACATCCTCTACGTCTAAAGGAAAGAAAGTTTCATCATAGTTATAAATGGTAATTCTTTACCATAAGAGCATTAAGACTTTGAAACTCTCTGCCACATGATGTTGTAATGGTTGATTCACTGTATAGGTGCAAGGGGAGCCTAGATGCCTTTATTGAAAAACATAATATTACGGGCTATGGGTATTATACTCTGTAATTGAACAATGACTGAGTCTGATAGTGGAGTTGAGAAGGAATATTTCTCCTAATATGGAGCAATTAGCATCTATCTCATGAGAATTTTGCCTCTGGATCAAGATGTTGGGTTATAGGTAGCACGTGATGGACCTGTGTCTTATTCAAACCTTAAAATCTATGAAACTATGAAACCACAACAGAGAATGTGGGATCTGATGATGAGAGCAGCAGAAACACCATTATTGCTGGCACCCGCTGTCTGGACAGTAGTGTTACCAAATGCAGGCCACAATTTGCTTCCAGAGAGCATATTGCTGAGGAAAAAGAGGAGTGGCATTATGGAATATATTTCACATCACTCAACTCAGTCAAAGCAGGATGATGTTACCTATAATACTGCATCAATTGAGTCAGTGTTCTGCATAGAATAGTCTGCCTGGTTGTGGCGCCCAGCTTCGTTTGGTACCACAGATCCTAGAGAGGTGCATTACTGGATTTCTCCACAAGAGGCCCCCACAGCATACACACACCTCCACCTTCCACCTCAGACCACCAGAGGGAGCCCGATAGGGATATAAATAGGGAAGGTGGAGCTAGGCAGCTCAGCGATTCAGAAGTTCCTGCTCAGACACAGAAGGAGTCAGTGCAGTCGAGCCAGAGCCTAGCAGTTCCTGCAGAAAGAGTTCAGTATAGTCTGTAGAGTGAGTCCAGATTAGAACTCACAGAGCTCAGGATAGAGAGCTAGGAGTGTGCCGACACTCTGAGAGCGGCGAAGAAGAGCAGCGTTCCGGCTGCAGTGTGTAGCCTAGTGAGGGCCTGAGCGGGGCCAAAGGCGAGTGGAAAGTGAGTAACATAGGGGGCAGTGGAGCTTAACCAGCTCACCCTGAAGCATATACCAGAGACCGGGTCCGAGTCTACGTGGATCTTCATGACCAGTAGAAAACAACCGGAACCCCTGGCGAACTACATGTCCCAGGATCACCAAAAGCTGATACGTACCAGGGTCAGGAATCACGGAGACCCCAGAGAATAGGGAGAGTGATCTCCAACAGAAGGCCCTATCACCAAGTCAGCAGGTGCAGAACAGAAACCAAGTTAGGCCTAGCTCCAGGCAGGTCAGAAACTTACTACAGAGAGGCAAGAAACAGGAGGCCCTACACCCGCTCACTGGGGAGAATCTGGACGTGCAGCCCTCACCCTACAGTGCTCCGGGACGTGCCTGAATTTCCATCAGTAAAAGGTACTGAAGTGACTATCGTGTCTGTCCCTGTTCTTGCTCTGACCCGGCTGGTTCCCATCTGTCCTGCATCCCCCCTCCTACGCTGCCCTGAGGCCCTGCTTCACCTGTGGGGAGCGATACCATCTAAGCTGCCACAACACCGGCCTCAGTGGACTGCCGCAGGGCTGGTGATCCTCACTAGACACCACAGGTGGCGTCACGAACTTCCATAAAATTAACAAACAATCCCCTTTTAAAAGCTGACCCCAGGGTACGGGTCCGGGAGCCGACCACCGCGACATCCTCAAGGCCAGGCAAAGGCCCGGGTACCGAGTCGTCCCCATCCCCCTGGGCGAGTCATGGTCATTGATCAATGATTAAGAGGTATCATTTTTGGACGCTTTTTAATGCAAACAAAAAACAAAAATCAACAACAAGAAAAGTCTGTCAGTGCACTTTGTTATTGGGCTGTTGGTTACTACCTGGTTATCATTTGCTTCTATGGTGTGGTCGCTTTGACAGTACGAAGGCTGTGTTTGCATTAAAACGATTGAAAGGGGTTAGATACAGTCCTAGGAGACATGAAAATGTTACCCAGATCTTTTTAGGGTAAATGAAGCACCACTGATTTGACTTGTGTCAAATTTATTTGCCGCAAATTAAGTTTTTGGAAAAATTCTTTCAAATTTCAAAAGCGCCCATCATCCCTAGTTGTCACTAGAGATGAGTGAACCTTTCAAGGTTTGGTTCAGATTATCGAACGTTCCGAAGTTCGGCCAACAGTTTGTCGAACAGTTTGTCGAACATATTCGAACCCCATTGAATTCAATGGGAGGCAAAACCAAACGCAATGACAAAACCTTCAGGGGGGGCCAAAAGCTGCCAAAACAGCTCAAATTAGGGGCAGACACAAGGAAAAGTGTCATCAATTGACCCAGAGTACAATAGTATAATTGCGCAGCATGGATGCATGGGACAGTGCCTGGGACAGGGCTTGAAACAGCTTAAACATTTCTAGCTTAAACATTTATCAGTAACAGGAGGATAAGTGACAGGTGTAGGCATGGTGCTCTGAGAGCCTTGCCAAATTCAGGCAACACACATGAAGGAGACTGTTAGGAGGGCGGTTGCAGACAACTTTATTATAATGGAACGCAACCAACCCCGGGGTCCGCAATGCAGCCTGGTGGACTGCTGCCGAACACTTTCCGGGTGAAAAGGATAGCAACCAACTTAAATGATAAACCCTTCTGTGTTACTGCACACAGGAACAGGTATAGCGGTTCGCTCTATCTGCGTTAACTAAACGGGAGATGCACGACCGGGGAAGTAGCTGTAGCCCTGTTAACTACACAGGGACTACACTGGTGGCGCTAGGATGCATGTGTGACTACGCCGACGGGTACACGTGCCTCCAGCCGGCGTGCTGCCGGACTGAAGGGTATTACTCCACGTGGCTGATAGGCGATAGCCGTCGTCAGGACGTCTGCAGGCTGATCGGGGTGTTAGGTGACCCCTTTGGCAGAGCCAGACTGCAAGACGGAGCTACCTGCCTATTTCCACTAGCCTGCCTTTTTCCACTACACCTGCCTATGGAAACTACGTGGAACAAAGTCGTCCACACATCAGCATCACTGCTCAATGATCAGAGCGCACCGCCATGTTTGTGGGCGAGTCTTTTAAAAACTAAGCCCTGCCCACCTTTGCACTATTGGTAGCGTCACCCGCGACCAATCAGGCGGTGCCAGGTCACCGGATCAGGTGGTTGCCAAACCACCAATCACGGTCCGCCAGGTCACGGACATGCTCTGTGCGGAGAATCCTGGACTTAGGCTCCAACAGCCCTGTCTCCCTCCGCAACCTATGCTTAACATTGCTAGGCACAAATACCAAGAGACAATCTGTACATCTCGTTTACCAGCTAGGCGTTGGGGTTGACAATGATGCTGAGCAGCATCAGCCCCAGCTGGACCAAAATGGGAGACCACAAAAGGTTCTGGACCCATTTCGAATCAAGCAACAGCCCAACGCCTAACATTATCCCCCCTTCTAACATCCCCCTCCACTTGATGCTCATTTTCCTCAATGAGCAGAGGAGCAAGAATGTGGTCCACTGGGTCACAGAGAAGATCCTCAGAACCGTGACCCCTCCGGTGTACAGAGTACCCTTTTTTAAAGCGGGGGGCAAACTTAGCAGACTCCCCACGTACTTTAATATTGCGAGCCATGAGCCACACTGTGTCACCCGGATAGAATACGGGGGCAGGACGACGAGAAGTGACAACCGACTTTCTATGTGTGGAGTCCATCACGGGTGACAGATGGAGAAGATCAGCCGGACTTTGACAGAAAGATTTATCTCTCGCACAGACGGAACACTCAAGAACAAAGTCCTTAACATCCTGGTGCCACCGGGGCCACCAATAGGACCGTTGAAGGGACTTAGTGGTATGTTTGACCCCCAGATGAGCTCCGATCTTAGGGGCATGAGCCCAGGAGAGCACCATATTTTTTAGATTAGGGGAAACAAACGACCTCCCCGACAGAACCTGGTTAGAGGACACTGCAGCCACCCTCTCTACCTGAGAGTTCTTTTTGACATAGTCTGACAAGACCCGGGTCCTGGGGACAGACAAAGAATCTGTACCGGAAGCCACAATGGTAGAGGGATCTGAGGCTACCCTCCGGGTGACTGTGACCATACACTGAGATGCACAATTCTCACTCCAGGAAGAAATTCTCCCCGTATTCCAGTCAATGTGTGGAGTATGACAATGTAGCCAGGGGAGACCCAATAACACCTCGTCTAATCCACCGGGTATAATAAGAAATGAGATGACCTTCCAGTGGCACTGAGGAAATGACATGGTGAGGGGAATCGACTGGTGGGTGATTTGCGCGTCCAGGAGTGAACCATTGACAACATTAATGTTTATTGGTCTTGACAGTAACTCTATAGGGATGGCATGCCTCTGGGCAAATGTAGATGATAAAAAATTGCCATCAGCACCAGAGTCCACCCACGCCTTGGCAGTAACTGCAGATGTACCAAAGGACAATGTCACATTATATAATAATTTGGAGGAAGAAGGCCCAGAATCTAATACACCTCCTCCAACGGTGGTAAGACCTACTCGTTCTCCCGACTGCTTGGAACCCTTATTTACGGGATACTCCAAGAGATGTGCAGGTCGGGAACGAGAGGGACTAGACTCAGTCAGGGATATATCCATAGCCTCAGGCTCCGGGTCGGGAGTCGCGAGTTCGGAAATGGGTCTAGAGAAGGATGGTGCCAATCGATACTGAGGTTTGGCGACCTCCAGCTCTAACCTGTGTTCTGCATGATGCAAATCAATTCGGTTTGCGAGAGATATTAACTACTTCAGGGAGGTTGAAATCTCCCTGGTAGATAGAGCATTTTTAACATGACCAGCCAGACCTTTCCAGAACACCGGGATAAGCGACCGCTCAGACCAATCCAGTTCAGCCACTCGGGTTCTAAACTGTATGGCATAGTGGCTGGCGGTGGCTGAACCCTGGATCAACGCAAGAAGCTTAAGGGCCGTATCATGCGTGACCTGAGGACCAAGGAATATACTTTTTAGGGTCTTAAGGAAAAGACCCGCATTTGCTACCACCGGATCATTCCGCTCCCATAGAGGAGTAACCCACTCCAGAGCCCTGTGGGAAAGTAATGAGATGACATAACCCACTTTGGCTCTTTCGGAGGGGAACCGTGCCTCCATCATCTCCAAGTGAATGGAGCATAAATTAATAAAACCCCTGCAAAATTTACTGTCCCCAGAAAATTTTTCCGGGAGAGCAAAATGGGGTAATGGCGCACTTGCCGTTGTTGCAGTATTCACCGCAGCCGAGTTAATAATATTGGCTGTTAAAGAAGCCGCCTGGGTAGCTACTGCAGCGATATCAGCGACCGGGGCAGCTTGTTCCAGAGACTTAAGTCTGGCCTCAATTCGCTGTATATAGTGCAGCAGTTGCTGGTTGTCGGCCATGTTCGGCAAGACCCTGGCACTCTGATACTGTTAGGAGGGCGGTTGCAGACAACTTTATTATAATGGAACGCAACCGACCCCGTTGTCCGCGATGTAGCCTGGTGGACTGCTGCTGAACACTTTCCGGGTGAAAAGGAAAGCAAATATCAGCGACCGGGGCAGCTTGTTCCAGAGACTTAAGTCTGGCCTCAATTCGCTGTATATAGTGCAGCAGTTGCTGGTTGTCGGCCATGTTCGGCAAGACCCTGGCACTCTGATACTGTTAGGAGGGCGGTTGCAGACAACTTTATTATAATGGAACGCAACCGACCCCGTTGTCCGCGATGTAGCCTGGTGGACTGCTGCTGAACACTTTCCGGGTGAAAAGGAAAGCAACCAACTTAAATGATAAACCCTTCTGTGCTACTGCACACAGGAACGGGTATAGCAGTTCGCTCTATCTCTGTTAACTGCATGGGAGATGCGCGACCGGGGAAGTAGCTGTAGCCCTGTTAACTACACTGGCGGCGCTAGGATGCGTGTGTGACTACGCCGACGTGTACCCGTGCCTCCAGCCGGCGTGCTACCGGACTGAAGGGTATTACTCCACGTGGCTGACAGGTGATAGCCATGGACAGGACGTCTGCAGGCTGCTCGGGGTGTTAGGCGACCCCTTTGGCAGAGCTAGACAGCAAGACGGAGCTACCTGCCTATTTCCACTAGCCTACCTATTTCCACTACACCTGCCTATGGAAACTACGTGGAACACAGTCGTCCACACATCAGCATCACTGCTCAATGATCAGAGCGTGCCGCCATGTTTGTGGGCGGGTCTTTTAAAGACTAAGCCCTGCCCACATTTGCACTATTGGTGGCGTCACCCGCGACCAATCAGGCGGTACCAGGTCACCGGATCAGGTGGTTGCCAAACCACCAATCACGGTCCGCCAGGTCACGGACATGCTCTGTGCGGAGAATCCTGGACTTAGGCTTCAACAGCCCTGTCTCCCTCCGCAACCTATGCTTAACATTGCTAGGCACAAACACACAAGAGATAATCTGTATATCTCGTGGACCAGCTAGGCATTGGGGCTGACAATGATGCTGAGCAGCATCAGCCCTGGCTGGACCAAAATGGGAGACCCTAGAAGGTTCTGGACCCATTTTGAATCCAGCAACAGCCCGACACCTAACAGAGACCTAACTTGGATTCCAAACATTTCCAAAATTAAGGGCAGACAGTAACGTTACCACCTTCTCCACCCTCGTATATCTTGAACAAGCCACTTCTCCATTACACTATGACCTCCCTTTTTCCGACTCATGTTGGATGTACCCTTTCCCTCTTTTAACCAGCTGTTTCACAACCCTAGGTCCAGACCTGTCAGTCAACTGTCACTAAATTAACAATCAGTATTTATTTGCTGAGATAGTGTGGCTGGACCACAGAATTAGCACAAAAGATTTAATGCTGAAATGTGGACTGGTTTCTGGACTACACAATTAGCACAAAGGATTTAGATGCTGAAATGTGGACTGGTGTCTGGAGCACACAATTAGCACAAAGGATTCAGATGCTAAAATGTGGACTACTGGCTTGACCACACAATTATCACAAAGGATTTATATGCTGAAATATGGACTGGTGTCTGGATCACACAATTAGCACAAAGGATTTAGATGCTGAAATGTGGATTGGTTTCTGGACCACACAATTGGCACAAATGATTTAGATGCTGAAGTGTGAACTGCTGGCAGGACCACACAATTAGCACAAAGGATTTAGATGCTGAAATGTGAACTGGTAGAGGGACCACACAATTAGCACAAAGCATTGATATTCTGGAAGGTCGATTTGACATAGGATCCTATCTACTGTACCTGAATTAGCTGACAATAAACCGCATAGCTATCTGACTACTTGCAGCTGCGGCAGCCTCACTACGCTGTTACACTGACAAAATGGCGCTGAAGCCACATGTCTGCTTTTTATATGGAGAGGGACATGTGACTTCGGCAGCCAATGACACAGGCCTTTCTGTCTGGACATTGTGGATGGTTTCTGCATGCAGAATAACAGTCTGCCGCCTATCTGACCTCTCCCCACCCCCTCCGCTCATCAAACACGTCCAGCCCACTCATCATACAGCACCACTATCCTAGCCAAAGTCCTAACAAAAGCATTAGTGGAAACTCAATCATCTACCAAACTTTGGCTGAATTTTGCAGATTTTGAGGAAAATGCTCGGGAATCCGAACACAAATCGGAATGTGCAATGTTCGTGCCGACTTTGAGATTGGCGATCGATTTCCAAAGAAATTCACATCTGAGATGCTCTGTGACCACAGCCATTTACAGTTTGCAATGGACACATTTAAGATTTGACTGGATGGTGGGTGTGCAGAGACCATCAAAGGAAAAGAATAACATTATCATTGAAAGTGTACAAAGTGTGGTATTTTTAAATGCAGTTTTTCTCAGGAAAGTTAACACACAAATGATTGCACTTTTAGCTCTTCTTAAACAGTGCTCAGATAATACCAATGTAGAGTGATCAATAGTAGCTCCATGCATTGCTTTATTTAAAAGCAGCGCTATTCATGGCTACATGCCCAGAGCTACCTTATCAGCACTAGCAACACCAGCTTGCCTAATGTGAGCCAGGAGGTAATTATTGACATTAACTTGTAAAAGGGTCAATCAAGGGTTTGCCACCCTCTTACAATTATCACATACCACTGATATTTAAATCCTTATTGCTACTTGTTGAACTTTCCAGGACTTTGTTAATTCTATATTAATGTTATTATCTGTTGCTATACATAATGCAATGTTTTATACTATGAAATGTACTTTGTTTTGCGGACTAAGGCCACGGCTCCACTATCAGTATTTGGTCAGTATTCGGTCAGTATTCTTTCTCAGGAGTGGGAACCAAAATAAGGCGAGGAACAATCAGAAAAAAGGTATAATAGAAACAAGTCACCAATTCTGCATTTATCACCCACTACTGGTTTTGGCTCCTACTCCTGAGAAAAAATACTGACTGAATACTGACCAAATACTGATAGTGGGGACGTGGTGTAAAAGATGCACCAGACCATAAGACGCACCCCATATTTTGGGGAGGAAAATTAGAAAAAATAGTTTTTTTCATAAAATGGTGATGTTTTTTGTAGTTCAATTTTATGGTACATTACTCGGGGAAGATGGCTGCGGTAGAGCAGGGTCACAGGAGGCAGGGTCGCTACTACATGAAGCTGGTAGCTGCAGAAGTGGGGTTATGCTGGGGGCCCTGGGCTTAGAGGAGGGGGTGCGAGGCGGTGAGGGAATAAGGCGGGCCCCGAGCTTTCACAATACATCGGCAGAGTCCCCACCCTTCTCATTATTTTCACTGTGGTGGACTTTGAGAAAATGGCTGCAGGAGGTGGCGCAAGCACAAATTCAGATCTCAGGAGCTGAGATCTCGGGAGCCAAGATCTGGATCTGTATATGCGCCACCTCCGGTGGCCATTTTCCCAAAGTCCATGGCAGTGAAAAGAATGGGAAATGCGGGAACTCTGCTGACATTTTGTTAAAGCCAGGGGGCCACTGCAGCCTCGCTCTGGCGAACACCCCCTTATCCCAGCTCGAGGCCCACAGTATCGCCCCACTCCTGCTGCTGCTGCCAGGTTCTTGCAGCAATGACACTGCCTTTTGTGACCCCACTCCACCTCAGCCACCTCCCCCGGTAAACTACATATGGATTATAAGAAGCACACCCATTTTCCTCTCAATTTTTTGGGGAAAAAGTGTGTTTTATAATCTGAAAAATATGGTACTTATATGTGTGCTGCAACAGCTGTGGGACAGATCCAGTGAAGTGCCACATCAGTGATGCAAAAGATCGATGATGGATACATTATTACATTTTGGAGGAGACATGCCATGGGTCCAACATGCTCAGACAGGGTGTTGCTGAGTTGCAGGAGTGAAGTCATAAGTGATATATGCAGAGTATGAAAAATGAAAAAGGTTTTCCAGTTTTGGAAAACCCCTGTCCCCCAACTGCAGGTTTTTTTTTTGTTTGTTTTTTAAAAACAATTTTTACTCACCATCCCTAGGTCTAGCATCTCTTCCATTATCTGTCATGGCTGCAGCACTGATGTCTGATGGACAGCACTATAGCCAATAACTGAGCTCAGCAGCTCTGTGCGGCTCATGCCTTCAGCTTAGACCATCAAACCCCTTTAACACACTAAGCTACTGTGTGAAGTGCTGAGTCCTGGGGAATATAGAGTTAGTATTATCATGCCTTACCATGCTCCCATGGGTCTGTACAGAGAGCATGTCTGCCTTTGTTTCTTTCCCAGCACTCAGAAGGATATGAAGTCAAGATGCAAGCAAATGTAATGAAATTAAATAGTGACATCAAAATATAGCAATAAGGCATGAGAAAAATTGCCAGTCGGTGTATCAACCCAAGGGGGTGGTTAGGACCAAAGAGAAGCAAAGGAGATTATACAGAAGGGGCAGTATGGGATTGCAGTGATTCTTTCTGTGAGGTAAAACATGTTTTTTAAACAGGCAGGGAAAAGTTTTACCTCACACAAACCCTCATCTTTGATCTTGTGCTGCCCTGTCTGTATACTCTCTTTTGCTTCCTCCTCTGCCTGTTCCTGTACAGTAAGACACAGACATTGCATAGTATATAGTAGGAGCACAATTATAAGATTATCTTAGCATAAGAACATTTTTTTTTACCACATCCAATTGTGGAAATTATTATTATTCCAAAATATATTGATTAAATGTACTTTGTTTCTGGGGAAAACCCCATTAAACAGAGCTTGCGGCAAAGAAAAATACACGACCCTCGCTGTACACTACCTTTCCATATTTTGGCAGAAATAAACAGTTAGATGTAGAAGAGTTGAATTGTTCCAATACATAGTGATATTGTAGTGTTTTACCTCATTGCCATGTGTTATGATGTTGTCAGCTCTGCTGCACCATATAAAAACTCACTGAAAGATTTCTGCAAAGGTCGGGATTAACCTTGTATTGTACAACGAAACATTAGATGCATAGCGGATAAATCTGATATGGTCCGGTGTCTTTCACTAGTATGACCCCAGCTTGATCCTGCACCTCGGCCCTAGCAAGGTGAAAGCGTATTATGTACTTGTAGTCAGATGTAGTGTCACTAATACTGCTGGAGAGCATAGTACACTTGCAAGATACATGATACTAATTATACAATGCCTAATGATGACACTTGTATTACTGTATACCGCTGCTGTCCAACCTAAACAAAAGAATGTATCAATACCTGTCACACGCCAACTATTGATGGTGCTATATTTAACACAATGCGGTCATTCAGTACATTGTGTGGCATCCGTACAGACCTGCTCCGGGATGTTTTATAAGTAATCTAAACTGCATGCACCAATATAAAACAGATGCAGAAAATCAATGGGATTAAATAAGAAACCAGTAAACTAGAAATCTCCACTAAAATGTATGAAATCGCTAATTAATGTGCAACTGTCTGAGACACTGTCCACTCCCGCTTAAAGAGAGCAGACAGTATGTGAGTCCATGTTGGACTCATTGTAGAGACTGGTGTATGTTGGCCATGTGAGATGGATATTTAAATGATTGCAATATTAATATATGTTAATTCATGCTATGTTTTTTTCCTGTAAGGTAGGGATAGTATCAGACTGAACTTTGTACTGATTGGGTGGGATTTCCTGATCAGTATGGCTGGCAGAATGTTTGGGTGATTGGTGAGGTCTTGGATGCCACATTTCAGGGGTGATGGTTGCACTGAACTAGTAAGTAATGGGTTACTGTAGCGAGTTTTGATAGTGAGAGGGTAGGTTCACACGACTGCATTTTGGGTCTGAGTGCTGTCCGTGAAAAAACAACACAAGAAAAGAACTCAGATCAATGTTATACTTTGGGGCAGTACAGATGAGCATGTTTTTTTCACAGACCGAATCTGCACGTGAAAATAATCACAGAATGAACTAGTTTCTTCCTTGTCTCAGATGAGACTCGCCTACTCATGCTTTGAATGCGCTAAGAAAATTGGATTCCATATGGAGGCACAGTATAGGATCCAGCTTTTACAGATACATTGCAGTTTTTTTATACATAGGAAATGGTAAATGGTCTTGTAAATTTGTAATACTTGCTCATGTATAAAAACGGATTGCACATGGATTGCATATACAGTAATAAAAAAATGAAAATAAAATTGTCCCAGTTTTCTGGAAGAAACTCGAGTGATTTTTTTACATGCTCATGTGAATCCATCCAGATGACAAGTTCAAGGGCAAACAGGGGTCAAATATTAGCATGTAGACACATATTACTTTAGCCTCTTTCTTTCCTCAATTAAAGGTCAGATGCACGATACAGGAATGCTGCCACCCTGACAGAAATTACCTATGTCATGATAAGTCAGAAAGTGGGAGTGTCGAATTAGCAATGTGGCATCTAAGGAAGTGGAAGTGCTGCATAACCTCCTTAAAGAGATATGTGTTGTGATATAATGCATTGCATTGTTTAAATGTGATTTTTTTCTGTTTGACAATTTGCATGCACTTAGTTGAGGAATAGATAGAGTTAACAGTTGGGACTAGTCCAGAATGGGGGGGGGGGGCTATGTGGGAACACAGAAGACGACTTCATGATAGTGAGTTAGTTAGAGCCCAGTGTTCGGCAAAGACAGATCTAAGGTTTGACACTTGACTGACTGACATGTTATAGTGTGTTGTGTGAGAAGAGGGAAGATCGCAGTACATCAGATAACACGTCCCAAGGACCAAGGAAATGTGAAGAGATATCAGACGGAGAGATTTGACAGATTGGAACCCAGGCCAGAGAGGCCACCTCAACGGTATGGAACTTAACCCAGGAAAAGTAGAAGGTCCACTTAAAGGGAATTTAACATGAATCAGTCTGACTTCGGTGAACAGTTGTCTACAGTGAAAGGGTACTCAAATGTGTGTATTGAAAGGAAGCAATGGTCACCATATTGAGACTTAAACTCTCCTATGGAGAACACTGAACTTTCAAGTTTCTGGTGAGGAGTCGTACCAATGTAGTGGGGTGCTCATTAGTCACTTGGGAACTGAGAGTGCCTGAAAGCGGCAATTGCGTTACGCCTCGACCCATGTGGCCCTCTCAGGGCCAGACTAAGTCTCTCATTCTCTATTGCTGGATAGTCATGAAATGCAAGAGCGAGAAGTGCAAGAGAAATGAAGTATTATTAAATATCACTGAGAATGAGAACTGCCCATGCCTGCTTAAAGCAAGAGAAATCTTATTGAAGAAACATGCCTATTATCTGATGTACATAGTTCTTATCAAGTTGATGTTTAGTAAAAACAAGTTTAATGTTGTATTTTGGTCTCCCTCAATTCGTTCCCTAACATCTGGTCCTGGCCTGTCCTATCTAATGACACCATGCCGTCTGCAAAGGCATATTGCCCAGGTAACAGGAAGAACACACACAGCCAGGACCCTCATTTTCATGTAGTGTGCCGAGATGTGGAAGGTGAGTACCTCGCCCACAGCTACCACCCTGTGCCCCGTTACAGGTGCATTACTCTAGGTTTAGATGGTCTTCAATTTGGGAGAATGACATCTTGATGGGTCTCTGTTTGCTGTCCCATGCAGAGGGGAGCATTTTAGTTTAGTTTATGTCTGCAGGGAAGTGTGCATTTGCCGATTAGGTGATAATTTAACACTCAAAAGAATGGAATTGAGTAACTGGATGTGAAGTGTGAGTGTGGCTGGAAAGTGAAGGCCACATGTAAATGTGCCCGAAGCTCCAGATTGCCGTCACTGCTAACTATGATTATCACTGCGGATTTCACTCACTGCAATTAGAGATGAGCAAAAAGATGTTCACTACCCTTGTGTGGCATCCCCTTCAATAATCCAAAGTGTGAACTACTTCATCCAGCACCCAAATGCTGGCAACCTGTCACTCCTTGTGATCACTAGGCATGCTTGGAGTCTTGACTTCGCAGCATGAAGCACGTCATAACATAGAGTGATGGGTACTTACTAGGCCTCATGCAATGTCTTCTTGTTATAGGGCCTAGTAATCGCACGAGGTATCCAGGATGCCAGCATTCGAGTGCAGCCAAGGAAGTTTGAGCTGCGCTGATCTGGCTGCCACAGAGTACCAAGGTGGACATGAAGACCAGGGTAAGGTGAATCTTTTGCTCATTTATAATTGTAATATGATGATTGAAATCTGTGGCTAAATTCTACATAAAAATCAGCAACAAAACTACTTGTAAGGTTAATTCCCCACTATGAGTATTGGTGAGTTTTTGATGATGGATATTCCCACGAATCACAAATCGGCAAGTTGAGATTCTAGTTTGGCTTTTATCCTAAACCATATGGCAAGGCTCATTAAAGAGTCTTTACTTTTAGGATGGCTACTTACATTTTCACATCCGCTTTCTCTCAAAGGAGTCAATAGGCATATTTAATTTTCCAAAAAAACGTTGCATGACATAAAGGTCTGTTACGCATATTTCCTGGTCTGTTTGACTTTCTTGTGCGTCATGTCGAGCTTTGCAAGTAGCTCTGCGTGCTCCCATGTAATGAACTGCCTAGGCCTATTTAAGGTTCCCAAGACTCACATCTGTATCTTGGTATTTATCTAAGACTGCTAGCAACTGTTTTAGTTTTGTCTGTCCACAGTTCCAGTCCACATTCATCAGGATTAGTGATGAGTGAGCACTAAAATGCTCAGATGATCGTTGCTCGAGTCAAGCAAATCTTAATGCTCGTTTGCTCGACTCGAATAACATTCCCAATGTAAGTCAATGGGAAACTTGAGCATTTTTCTGGCGGACCCCCCGGAGGTCTGCAGGGGGCCTAAAAATTGGTCAAATCGATGGGAACAGAGCTAAAATGACATGGGAAAGCATGGGAAGGCCCTTAGAAGCATCTTTGACTCCCAGGTCACTTCTGTCAACAATGTTGTCAGAGTATTATGCCATTTTTATGGACTGACAATAAAGCAAAAAAACGAAGCCAAAATGCCTGGAAAAAATGTTAAAGAACATTCTTTCCAGGGTAATGACTTGTATATAAGGCAAAATTAATAACCAAAAACTAAAATGCTCCTCCACACATGTTGCGTTTTTGAGGCAATTTCACACTTTTGCATTGCTTTTAACGATGAAAAATACATTCACCAGTAAATGTAATTTTAACATTTTACTACCTTATCTGGCCATGTGTGTGAGACATGATGAGACACATCCTGTTTCATTTATGAAGGAGGGACTATGAAAGTAACAAAGCCTATTTTTACAAAGCTATCAGGCGGCCCTTACTATTGTTAAAGGGCCAGCATTCGTCCCTCACTATTATTAGAGGGCCATCAGCTGGCTATGCTTTGTTGTTCCAATTACTAAGGAGTGAGTCTCCTATACTGTTATTGCGTATGCAGTGACTTCAAGGGCTGCCAAAAATAAGGACGCACTCCAATACCCCTTTAAAGAGATGAAGAGGAGGGCCTCAGAAAAAAAAAATGTCCCCATTATAAAGGAGTTGGTCTCCAATACTGTTATTGCATATGCAGTGACTGCAAGGGCTGCCAAAAAATTGGAAACACTCCATTACCCCTTTTAAGAAGCATAGAGGAGGGCCTCAATAAAAATAAATTGTCCCATTATAAAGGAGCGGTCCCCTATACTGTTATTGCATATGCAGTGACTTCAAGGGCTGCCCAAAATTTTGAAAAACCCCACCACCCCTTTGAAGAGACATAGAGCTGGGCCTCAGTAAAAAAAATGTTCCCATTATAAAGGAGCGGGTCTCCTATACAGTTATTGTGTATGCAGTGACTGCAAGGGCTTCCCAAAATTTGGAAAAAATGCAATACCCCTTTGAAGAGACATAGAATAGGGCCGCATTAAAAAAATTGTTCCCATTATAAAGTAATGGGTCTTCTATAGTGGTAATGCCCATGCAGTGACTGCAAGGGCTACCAAAAAATTGGACACACTTCAATACCCACTAACTGCATGGACTGAAAAACATTTACCCCTGGGGAGTATACATGAACATACTGTATACAGGAACATACTGTATGATATGTTGATGTGGTGGAATATGAGGAGAAGGAGGAGGGTAACATAAAATAGACAAAATCAGGAAGTGTTTACCCATGTCTGGGTGTGAAGAGATGCATGGGAATAGACCCCTCCAAAAACCACTAGGTTTGACTTTATGTTCCGCTGCTATCATCCGGTGGTGTTGAGAAGTCTGGCCCAATCCAGCCCTTGTTCATTTTGAGAAGAGTCAGCATGTCAGCATTTTCAGTTGACAGGCAGATTCGCCTATCAGTTATAATACCCCCGGCGACAATAAAAACCGGCTCTGACAAAACGCTAGTGGCAGTGTAGACCATGACCTCCAAGATGCAGAGAGCCAGTTCATGCTACATGTCCAGCTTGGATACCCAATAGCTATAAGGCACCGAGGCATCACGTAGGACGTTGGTACGGTCGGCAAGGTACTCCTTCAGCATCTTCCAAAACTTTTCCCTCCTTGTCAGAATACCCCACGCATCAGGGCCTGGGCTCTGGGAGGGTCTGAGAAAACTGTCCCAGAACTTTGACAGTGTTACTCTGCCTCTGCTGCATCGTATTTGTGCCTCCCTTGCCTGTACTCCTTGGTGGTCCAACAAACTCTTACCTCTGCAGCTAGCTTTTTCAGATGCAAATATTTTAATAATTTTTCAACAAGGCCTTTCTGGTACTGCAACATTTTATTAGACCTCTTCGCCATGGGAAGAAAGTACTCATTGTAGCGTGGGTCTAGAAGTTTGACCAACCAGTAATTAGTGTTGGGCAAAATGAATACAACGCGAGGGTCACGGGAAAGGCAGCGTAACATAAACTCAGTCATCTTTGCCAGACTACCAACAGCCTAGACTTCCCTGTCTTAACCAAGAGGATGACTGTCCATGCTCTCCTCTTCCTCCCCCTGGTCCTTCTCCTTATTCTCCCGCTCCTCAGGTATGACTGTTGTGTGGGTAGTACCATCTGTAGCACAGGAAACCAGCTCCTTTTCCTCCTCCTCCTCATTATCACCCAATCCGCATTTCGATGAGATGAGGCTGGACTGTGTAGCATCACCCTCTATAGTTCATTGCTCCATCTCATCGTGCTCTGCCTGAAATGCCTCCTCTTTAACTGTGAGCAGCGAGTGTTTCAGTAGACAGAAGCGGGATGGTGACGCTAATTATGTCGTCATCGCCGCTCACCATCTTGGTGGAGATCTCAAAGTTTTGGAGGATGGCACAGATGTCAGACATCCATGCCCACTCATTAGCTCTTATGTGCGGAGGCTGACCTGAATACTGACGAGCATGTTGAAGCTGGTACTCAACAACTGCCCTCTGCTGCTCACAAATCCTTCCCAAGATATACAATGTTGAGTTCCAATGCGTGGTGACATCGCACACCAGTCGGTGAGCTGGAAGCTGCAAACGCTGCTGAAGTACGGCGAGGGTGGTGGAAGCTGTTTGTGACTTTCTGAAATGGGCACACACACGGCATACTTTGACAAGCAGCTCAGGTAGATCCAGGTAGGTTTTGAGAAACCATTGATCCACTAGGTTGAGCACATGGGTCAGGCATGGTACGTGTGCGAGGTTGCAAAGCCTCAGAGCCGCCACCAGGTTCCGGCCATTTTCACACATGACCATGCCTGGTTGTAGGTTCAGCGGTGACAGCGAGAGATCTGCCTGCTCTGTTACAGCTTTCAATAACTCGGCATCGGTGTGCAGTTTGTCACCTAAGCATATTAGCTTCACCACAGAGTGTTGCTGTTTGGCAGAGACAGTGCTGCAGTGTTCCAGCTGACGACTAATGTGGTCATTTTGGAGATGGAGGCTGAAGAGGAGGAGGAGGTGCAAGAGCTGTAGAATGTGGGGGCAACCCTGATTGACCCAGGGTCCACAATCCTCGACATCTGGAGGACTTGTTCCATCTCAGGGTCCGACTGGGTTCCGGCTTCCATTGTATTAACCCAGTGTGTCAGTGAGATGTACTGTCCCTGGCTACAAGCACTTGTCCTTGTGTCCATGGTTAGGTGGACCTTCCTAGTTACTGCGTTGGTGAAGGCATGGGACACGTGCTTGTGTAAAGCGGGGACGGCACACTGAGGGATGGCTGCCGCCACAAGGTTGTGGAAGGATTCTATCTCCACCAGCCTAGAAGGCAACATTTCAAGTGCAAGCATTCAAGAAATGTGGCAGTTTAGTATTGTGGCCTGTAGGGCATTGACTGCATATTTGCGCTTGCATTCAAAGGACTGGGGTAGGGACAACTGAACGCTGCGCTGAGACAAGGATGTGGACATGGTTGCTGATGGTGTTGGTTGCAAGTGTGCAATGGTAGGTGCAGGGCAGGAGGCATCTGCATCATGGACAGGGGATTGACATGCATGCAGAACAGCGGAAGAAACGATAATGTCACCCGCAGACACTGTTTCTGGACCCTGGTATTTGGCCCAACTAGTCGGGTGCTTTGCTGTCATGTGCCTGAACATGCTGGTGGTGGTCAGGCTGGTAGTTTTGCTGCCCCTGCTGATGCTGGCATGGCAGATAGCCTTTTTGGGGTTGACTGGACAGTCTTTAAAAAAGGGCCAGACTCTGGAAGGCCTAACAGTTGGACTGTGTTACACTCGCGCCCGGACTGACTCGCGTGAGCGTGATTAGTGATCCCACTGTACCATGAACCGAGGAGTGCCTGGAGGGGCGTAACTAAGTATCAACCCGATCCGACCAAGGTCGCACGGCGGCTCACTCGACTTCGTGAACCAGGGAGGAACCGAGCAGAGGGACCAGGTGCTACTCCAGATCAGACCCCGGTCACAGCTGTTGACCCACACTGGGGAATGCAGGAACAGGCAGGTTAGATTGGCATGTAGACAGGTGGGTACTGGCAAACACGGCTGGTATGCAGACAGGTGGATATTGGCAGGCACGGCTGGCATGCAGACAGGTGGGCACAGGCAGGCAAGGCTGACATGCAGAGAGGCGGGTACTGGCAGGTAGAAACGCAGGCAGGATAGTGACCAGTAAAGACTGGGATACAGAAACGGAGCCACAGGTGCGGTAGACAATAAGTGCGGAGCAAAACCCGCAGATGCGGTGAACAAGCAAAGCAGAGCAAAACCCGCAGATGCGGTAGACAAGCAAAGCAGAGCAAAACCTGCAGATGCGGTGAACAAGCAAAGCAGAGCAAAACCCGCAGATGCGGTAGACAAGCAAAGCAGAGCAAAACCCACAGATGCGGTGAACAAGCGAAGCAGAGCAAAACCGCAGATGCGTTGAGCAAGCAAGACAGAGCAAAACCCGGAGATGCGGTGAACAAGCAAAGCATAGCAAAACCGCAGATGCGGTGAACAAGCAAAGCAGAGCAAAACCTGCAGATGCGGTAGACAAGCAAAGCAGATCAAAACCCGCAGATGCAGTGAACAAGCAAAGCAGAGCAAAACCCACAGATGCGGTGAACAAGCAAAGCAGAGAAAAACCCGCAGATGCGGTAGACAAGTAAAGCAGAGCAAAACACGCAGATGCGTTGAACAAGCAAAGCAGAGCAAAGCCGCAGGTTCGGTGAGCAAACAGAGCAAAGCAAAACCCGCAGATGCGGTAGACAGGACAGGGCTCTGTTCACACGGAACTGACTGGAGAACACAAGAAGATAGCTGGAACACAGGAGTTAGATACAGAGGCTGGGAAACAGAAAGAGCAGAACCATATACACACAAGTACTTGCAATGAAGTACCGAGTGGACACAAAACTCACAAACAGAAGTACAGAGACAATGAGTTGGAGTTAGGTGCAGGTTCAGATACTGCAGGAAAAAGGACAGGTACAGACATAGAGACAAACAGGTAAAGGACTAGGACACTGTTCAGACAGGATCTGAACCAGTAACAAGATACAGGAACGAGCCTGGGAACTCAGCCCCCAGGGTGGCGGAAACTGACTAAAGTCACAAGTACAGGTAACAGGCCTGGTTATACAGCCACCAGGGTGGCAGAAACAGACTAGCTACATGACAGGACCTGGCAACTCAGTTTGCAAAGACAAACTGAGTGAAGGTGTTGCTCAGGCCTCTCCTACTGGGTGGAGGGGGTTTAAGTATCTAGTGACTCACAGCAATAGGCTGGGGACACATTAGGACTGTGCACAAGGTAGCTATATGAAACAA
Source organism: Phyllobates terribilis (assembly GCF_046119375.1). Classification (NCBI taxonomy): domain Eukaryota; kingdom Metazoa; phylum Chordata; class Amphibia; order Anura; family Dendrobatidae; genus Phyllobates; species Phyllobates terribilis. The sequence continues at coordinate 53,431,759 of NW_027362773.1, forward strand.
GCAGAAAGCCACCCTAAGCAATCAGAAAAGAGACATGGACACAGCAGGAACAGAAACAAAGAGTGCAGCATGAACTGACAGGTAAGATTGCAGTCTTGCATGATGGAAGGTGGTGCACCATGCAAGCACGCTGCCAGGAATGTTACAGTACCCCCCCTTTATGCCACCTCTTCCTCCAGCCAGCAAGGATTTTCTGCAAAGAATTTGGAGGCTGATGCTTCTCCTCAAGAAGATTTCCTCTTCTGTCCACTAGAGGGAACAAAGCTGGTCTCATCATCTTGGTAACTAGGATGTTTCCTTCCATTGGGCCATCCTCAGCAACAGATGAAGTGGGCGAGGTACCAGGAACAGGACACAGGAAAGTCTCTCTCCACTTATTAATAGCGGTTACCACCCCAAAGGATTCACGGGACAAATGGAAATCCTCCACCGGGTTGGAGGGGTGCTAAGACTCAGGGGAAACCACCGCCTTGACGTGCACTTTGCCAAGCTTACTGGATGAAGTGGGCGAAGTACCAGGTACAGAGTGCAGAAAAGTCTCTTTGCATTTTTTATCATCGGGAAGTACCCCAAAGGATTCACGGGACAACTGGAGGTCCTCCACCAGGTTGGAGGGATGCTATGACTTGGGGTTAACCACCGCTTTGACGTACACTTTGCCAAGCTTATTGGATGAAGTGGGCAAAGTACCAGGTACAGGGTGCAGAAAAGTCTCTCTCCATTTGTTATCAGGTAGCACCCCGGGTGATTCAGGAGACAACTGAAAGTCCTCCGCCTGGTTGGAGGGGTGCAGAGACTCGGGGGTAACCACCACCCTGACGTACACTTTGCCAAGCTTACTGAATGAAGTGGGCGAAGGACCAGGTACAGAGTGCAGAAAAGTCTCCATTTGTTATCAGATAGCACCCCGGAGGATTCAGGAGGCAACTGGAGGACCTCCGCCTGGTTGGAGGGGTGCAGAGACTTGGAGGTAGCCACCGCCTTGATGGACTTATTGCCAGATTTGTTAGAGATGAAGGATCCTTGATTAGGGACCAACTTCAGTCTGGTTTCTGAGATGACACGTCTTCGAGGCGGGGCGGTGCTTAAAGCCAGATCATTGGTACAATCGTCGAGACTGTGTGGGAACAATGCCTCCGCTTCCCTTCCTTTGGAGACTTCAGCGCACAGCAAGTCAGCGACTAGCAGATCTGGTGAAGAAGAAGAAAACACTGCTGACTGAAGGTATGGGGACTGGACACCTCTTGCACCTCAGCAGTCCCCCAGGAAACACCATACAGGATCTCCAGACCTAAGCGGGCACTAGATCTCTCGGCTCTGGACGATCTGTGGGTAAACCAGACAGCACCTGGAATGTGAACTTCTTCATGTGTAATGCTCCAATCTGGAGCTTAATTTGTACAGACATATTTTAACTGTTTCTGAGTAGGGCTCGTCCTTCTGCTGACAATGCCCAAACCTGCTACTGGAGTTGTCGGACAGGAATCAGACACCGACTCTTCAAGGCTTTAAGCCCAAAACTTCCGGTTAATCCGAGGCCTTCACTTGCCACAGAGACAGTCATGGTCATCTGTGGAGAGGAAACACTAACGCCAAGGGCAGCCTCTCCTACAGGCCTAATGTCTTGAGATTCTCCAATCTTCGCTAGACAAAGACCGTCAGGGGGTCCCAAAGAAGCGCAGCGGGACCGCAATCCGATTTTGTGACTGAGTTCTGGCCTCTGCTTTGCCTGACGAACATAGTCATCCTTCATGGATTCTGTGCAGAGAGCTGCCTCTACAGGCTGGGGAACAGGAGGTCTTTGGGAGGACAGAACCTGGCGTGACAGTTTATCTCTATGCCTTGCACGTCTGGACTGCCTCTTGAGGTTGGGAAGGAAAGTATTCTGTGGAGCATTGTCATCCTGTGTGGATTCTGTGTGGGCAGCAGTCTCTTCAGGCTGGAGAACTGGTAGGCTACCTACACACATTACCCATCGGGGATGCTCCGGGATACTGGGAAGGGTAACTTTAGCAGAAGCCTCAGGGTTAGGGTCATCGAAGACCATTAGAAAGGCCACCAGGAAGGCCTGCAGGTCAGAGACGATAGGATCCCATGCTTCCCATAAGGGGGTGATCCATTTCAAGGCATCACCCGCTAGGTAGGACATCATGAATGCTACTTTAACCCGATCAGTAGGAAAATAGTGAGCTTGGAATTTGAAATGCAGCATGCATTGCTCCACAAATGCACAACTTCGTTTTGGATACCCATAGTACCGTGGTGGATCCGCAGGAACGAGTGCTGATAGATCCATTTGGGCTGTTGCTTAAATCGCCTGGGCCACAGCTTGAGAAGAAAAAAAATTTTTTCTTGATGCACATATTCGCCAGACAAGGATTCAAAATGTCTCTGAGAGTGAAGGGCCGTGGGGCTCAACGGGAACCATGGCCTGAGCAAACTGTTATGCTCGCGCCCTGACTGACTGGCGTGAGTGGGATTAGTGATCCCACTGTACCATGAACCGAGGAGTGGCTGGAGGGGCGTAACTAAGTATCAACCCGATCCGACCAAGGTTGCACGGCGGCTCAGTCGACTCCGTGAACCAGGGAGGAACCGAGCAGAGGGACCAGGTGCTACTCCAGGTCAGACCCCGGTCACAGCTGTTGACCCACACCGGGGAATGTAGGAACAGGCAGGTTAGACTGGCATGTAGACAGGTGGGTACTGGCAAACATGGCTGGTATGCAGACAGGTGGATATTGACAGGCACAGCTGGTATGCAGACAGGTGGGCACTTGCAGGCACGGCTGGCATGCAGATAGGTGGGTACATGCAGGCATGGCTGACTTGCAGAGAGGCGTGTACTGGCAAGTAGAAACGCAGGCAGGATAGGGACCAGTACTGGGATACAGAAACGGAGCCGCAGGTGCGGTAGACAAGCAGAGCGGAGCAAAACCCGCAGATGCGGTGAACAAGCAAAGCAGAGCAAAACCCGCAGATGCGGTAGACAAGCAAAGCAGAGCAAAACTCGCAGATGCAGTGAACAATCAAAGCAGAGCAAAATTTGCAGGTGCGGTGAACAAGCAAAGCAGAGCAAAACCGCAGGTGCGGTGAGCAAGCAGAGCAAAGCAAAACCCGCAGAGGCGGTAGACAGGACAGGGCTCTGTTCACATGGCTTGGAGCTGGAGAATTCTCCCATGCTAGGATGGTATTGAGGTGACAGGCTGGATCACAGCTGAGCGCTGCCATCCAGCATGCCATCCTTCAGAGACACTGCAGAGCGCAAGCATGCCAGCGCTCAGCTGCGATCCAGCCTGTCATCTCAATGCCATGCTAACATGGGAGAATCCCCTGCTGAAGCGCTGAGCGCAGGAGAATTTTCCCACGCTGTCAGTGACGTGCATGAGGTGAGCCAAGTTCATTGGACATGACCTCGGCTCATCTTTATGCCGTCACAGCGAAACACTGAGGAGCGCAAGCATGCCTGCGCTTCTCAGTGTCTGCGGCTTGGCAAGCTGGATGGCAGCATTCTGCTGCGGTCCAGCCTGTCATGTCAGTGTAGCAGAGCTGAAGCTGTCGTGGGAACCATGGAAAGGTAAGGATGAGGTTGCTTTATTATTTTACTTTTATTGCAGGAGATCGTTGGCTTCAGCTGGAATGGGCGTGATGGTAAGTATGGTTTAATTTAGAACATTAAAAAATTGTGTGCTTATTTCAATTACAGGACTTTATTCTGGGTGTTGTGTTTTTTTAAATACTTTACTAGAAATTCATGGCAGTCATGTCTAATATTGGCGTGACCCCATGAATTTCAGGCTTAGGGCCAGCTGATAATGCCAAGCTGGCCCTAATCCCTTTATTACCCAGTGAGCCACCGCACCAGGGCCCTGGATGAGTTGGGTACAGCGCCCGAAGATGGCGCTTCAATGAAGGCGCCATTTCTGGGGTGGCTGCGGACTGCAATTTGCAGCGGGGGGGGGGGGAGCAGAAAGCTTGGGCCTCCCTGCGCTGCGGATTCCAGCCCCCAGCTGCCTAGTTGTACCTGGCTGGACACAAAAATAGGGCGTAGCCCCACGTATTATTTTTTTTTAATTATTTCATGAAATTCATGAAATAATTTAAAAAAAGGGCTTCCCTATATTGCTGTGTCCGGCCAGGTACAAATAGGAAGCTGGTGGTTGGGGGCAGCCCGTTCCTGCCTGCTGTACCTGGCTGGACACAAAAATAGGGCGAAGCCCCACGTATTTTTTTTTAATCTATTTCATGAAATTCATGAAATAATAATAAAAAAAAAAGGGTTACCTTTATTGTTGAGTCCGGCCAGGTACAAATAGGCATCTGGTGGTTGGGGGCAGCCTGTTCCTGGATGCTGTACCTGGCTGGCATACAAAAATATGGCGATGCCCACGTCAAAATTTTTGGGAAAAATGAATTTAAAAGTAATGAAAAAAAATAATAATTTAGGGACTGCATCTTTATTAACCCCTCTCGTGGAGGAGTTAAAAAAGATGCAGTCCCTAAATGTGTTTTTTTTTTAATTTTTTATTGAATTTTTCACCAAAAATTTGACGTGGCCTTCGTCATATTTTTGTGTCCAGCCAGGTACAGCAGGCAGGAACGGGCTGCCCCCAACCCCCAGATGCCTATTTGTACCTGGCTGGAAACAAAAATACAGGGAAGCCCTTTTTTTAATTATTTCATGAATTACTGGGCTCACTGGGTAATAAAGGCGTTACGGCCAGCTTGGCATTATCAGCTGGCCCAAAGCCCGAAATTCATGGGGTCACGCCAATATTAGACATGACCACCATGAATTTCTAGTAAAGTATTTAAAAAAACACAACACCCAGAATAAAGTCCTTTAATTGAAATAAACACACAATTTTTTAATGTTCTAAATTAAACCATACTTACCATCACGCCCATTCCAGCTGAAGCCAACGATCTCCTGCAATAAAAGTAAAATAATAAAGCAACCTCATCCTTACCTTTCCATGGTTCCCACGACAGCTTCAGCTCTGCTACATTGACATGACAGGTTGGATCGCAGCCGAAAGCTGCCATCCAGCTTGCTATGCCGCAGACACTGAGAAGCGCAGGCATGCTTGCGCTCTGCAGTGTCTGGCTGTGACGGCATAAAGATGAGCCGAGGTCATGTCCAATGAACTCAGCTCACCTCATGCACGTCACTGACAGCGTGGCAGAATTCTCCTGCTCAGTGCTTCAGCAGGAGAATTCCCCCATGCTGCGATGGCATTGAGATGACAGGCTGGATGGCAGCTGAGTGCTGCCATCCAGCATGCCATCCTTCATAGACACTGCAGTGCGCAGGCATGCTTGCGCTCTGCAGTGTCTCTGAAGGATGACAAGCTGGATGGCAGCACTCAGCTGTGATTTAGCCTGTCATCTCAATGCCATCCCAGCATGGGAGAATTCTCCTGCTCAAGCTCTGAGCAGGAGAATTCTCCCACGCTGTCAGTGATGTGCATGAGGTGAGCTGAGTTCATTGGACATGAGATCACCTCATGCACGCCACTGACAGCGTGGGAAAATTCTCCTGCGCTCAGCGCTTCAGCAGGAGAATTCTCTCACGGTCACTGCAATCGCAGGAGAATTTTCCCACGCTGTCAGTGACGTGCATAAGGTGAGCTGAGTTCATTGGACATGACCTCGACTCATCTTTATGCCGTCACAGCCAGACACTGAGGAGCGCAAGCATGCCTGCGCTTCTCAGTGTCTGCGGCATGGCAAGCTGGATGGCAGCTTTCGGCTGCGATCCAGCCTGTGATGTGAATGTAGCAGAGCTGGAGCCATTGTGGGAACCATGGAAAGGTAAGGATGAGGTTGCTTTATTATTTTACTTTTATTGCAGGAGATCATTGGCTTCAGCTGGAATAGGCGTGATGGTAAGTATGGTTTAATTTAGAACAATAAAGAATTTTGTGTTTATTTCAATTAAAGGACTTTATTCTGGGTGTTTGTGTTTTTTTTTTAACTTTGACTATGGGGTTAGTAATGGGGGTGTCTTATAGACGCCTCTCCATTACTAACCTGGGCTTGATGTCAGCTGGCATTATAAGTTGACATCAACCCCAACCCTATTACCCCACTGCCACTGCTACAGGGCAGTGGGAAGAGCGAGGCTAAGTGCCAAAATTAGCGCATCCTATGGATGCGCCATTTCTGGGGCGGCTGACGGCTGGTGTTTCTAGCCTGGGAGGGGGCCAATATTCATGGCACCCTTCCTGGGCTATTAATATCAGCCCCCAGCTGTCTGCCTAGCCTTTGCTAGCTATTAAAATAGGGGGGAACCCACGTAATTTTTTTTGTGGTCCCCCATTTTAATAGCTAGTAAAGGCTAGGTATTCAGCTGGGGGCTGATATTAGTAGCCTGGGAAGCTCCCTGGGTATTACCCCCTTCCCAGGCTTCAAACATCTGCCCCAGCCGTCTGGTTAACCTCCGCTAGAGACTAAAATTACGGGGAACCCCACGCCAATTTTTTTTTTAATAAATCCTTTATTTTAACACAAAATGACAAGTACAGTAATAAACACTATCACTGTACTTCTTATATATGTGACTGACATGTTTCTATGTATCTAATCTACGTGTGATTCTCTATTCTTTCTATTCTAAATTGTCGGGTACCAGTGTATGCCGCTGATGAATTGCCGGCCGGCTTTTTTAAAGAGACGGTGCATGAAAACACTATTATTTTTTTTAATAAATCCTTTAACACTAAATGACAAGTACAGTAAGCAACTCTGTCACTGTACTTCATATATATGTGACTGACATGTTTCTAGCTATCTAATCTATGTGTGATGCTCTATTCTTTCTATTCTAAATTGTCGGGTACCGGTGTATGCCGCTGCTGAATTGCCGGCTTTTCATGTAATACATTCTACATTATTCTTAGTTGTTTTCCTTCATGTAGATTTAACCTACAAGGAAAGAAAGGGTTTATTTTCATTCCAATATTTGTGTCCCATTGACTTGCATTGGTTTCCGGTATCGGAATCGGCGATATCCGATATTTTTTGGGTATCGGTCCGATCCAATCCGATATTTCCCGATATCGGAAGGTATCGCTCAACACTAGTAACAAGGTCTCCTTAGCCAGGTATGTCAGACATGTCACTCTCCACAAGGAGAGATGTTACCCCTTAGTCTACAGTGGAACCGCACTAAAAATTCACCTAATCCGCACATGACTGTCTCAATAAAGTTTTGTCTAAGGCAAATATGGGAAAATATGTAAAATAATTAATTTTCTTTAAAGTGAAACCATTGTTTTAATTGTTATTTCATGAATCAATAGTACACATGAAAATAAGAAACTTTGTAATATATCTTATAGAAATCTGCTTTTTTCTCTGCCAGAATTGATGTCATTATAAAAATTATTAATTCTGAGGTAATAATAATAATAATCTTTTTATTTACATACGCAAACATATACCGCAGCGCTTTACAATTTAGGCAATTTTTCAGACATTATCGGCACTGTCCCCATTGGGGCTCACAATCTACATTCCGTATCAGTATGTCTTTGGAGTGTGGGAGGAAACCGGAGAACCTGGAGAAAACTCACACAAACACGGGGAGAACATACAAACTCCTTGCAGATGTTGTCCTTGGTAAAATCTATATTCAGTGAAGACTTTCCCATTACTGAGATAGGAGATGACAGCTGTATGTAGATAGGAGGGGGAGGAGGAGGAGGAGGAGGAGGAGGGTCTCTGCCTCTAGCTCCTCCCTCATCCAGTTTAAATACAATTGTATCTGTAGCAACTGTCATGTCGTATCTCAGTGATGGAAAAGTCTGTCTGATCAATTTTGGCAGCTAAAGAAGCAGATTTCATTAACAAGATATATTACAAAGTAACTCATTTCCATGTGTACTATTGATTTATATAAAAAAAAAAAAATGACGGGTATGCTTTAACTCCTTTATGATGGGGCCAATTTCTGTTTTTGCATTTACATTTTTTCTTCCCCTTCTTCCCAGAGCCATAACGTTTTTATTTTTCTGTCCACATAGACAAGTGAGGACTTGTTTTTTGAGGGACGAGTTGTACTTTTGAATGACATCATTCATTTTACAACAGAATGTACTGGAAAATGAGAAAAAAATTCCAATTGCGGTGAAATTGTGGAAAAAAAAAACGCAATTCGGACATTGTTTTTTAGGAAACTGTTTTTGCAGTGTACATTTTGCTGTAAAAATGACCTTGCAGTATGATTCTCCTCATTAATACGATTATGATAATACTAAGCATGACCATTTTTTTTTATATTATTTTAGTGGTTAAAATTTTTTTAAGGGTTTTGTCGCCGTTTTCTGAGACCCTTAACATTTTTATTTTTTTTGACCAATGAAACTCTATGATGGCTTTTTTTTGAGGAGTAAGGTGAAACTTTTTGAAATTTTATTTTTTTTCATTTTTTTTCAGATTTTTAAAAACTCTTTTTTTTTAACTTTTCACTGTTATTGTTAGTTCCTTAGGGAACTTGAAGATGCGATTGTCGGATCGCTCGTGTTATATACAGCAATGCCACAGCATTGCTGCATATAGTAAAAAAACACGGTCTCCTTTGAAGTCCGGCCACAGGCAGGGTTTCAAAGGAGCTCCATAATGACAAGCACAGGGGTCATCAGTTGACCCACGGCTGCCAAGTCAACACATCAGTGATCATGTCATGCGTCGATGGGGGGGAGAGAATGACACGCCCTCATGCTGATGTGTGTCAAATGCAGCTGTCAGAGATTGACAGCAGCATTTAACAGGCTAACAATTATGGATGGAGCACCACTCCACCCACGATTGCTAGCAGCAGGTCCTGGCTGTAATACACAGCTATCACCTGCTAGGAAAAGGGCGGGCTCGCTGCATGAGCCCGCTCCATAAATCCACTTGCGACTTGTGTTATACATGTCTGATAGATGTCGTGAAGGAGATAAAACATACAGTTATAAGCGGATTGATCCGCGGACGATCGAGCTCAAGTTGAATTTGATAAAAATTGCAGTCTCATGCCGAATTCAAGCATTTCAAGATTCGATTTGTGGTTCTTAAAGAAAACCCTTCTGCGTCACCATTTCCCACATTATTGAAGCATCATAGAGCAAGCTAATATTATTTTGCGTGGCTGCACAGGCCTCCCCATAATGCCCTGCACTAATGACATCTTATGGATTATCATATTTTGTACTGTAGTAGTCAGTACCTGGGCAAAGTCATTTTCCAGCCCCTTGTCGCTGGTTAAGGCACTCTCTCCTGTAGAGTGTAAGCTTTAATGGTCAGCGGGATCCTCTCTTTCGTATATATATATATATACTAGCTCTTGAACCCGTTCTACGCCCGGGTGGCGAGCATTTTTATTGGTACATTTTTAATTTTATTAAATTATCCTGCGCCATTTAGTTTAAAGATGTTTGTGAATTTGCATATACAGTGTCTTCAATAAAATGGCACCGCAGTGTTGTATGCACACGTGCTGACTCCGGTGCCTCACTGCGCAGGCGCCACCCATCCCGTCCAGCATATATAAGATGTACTGAAAATACAGGGGGTATACTCACTTACGCTGAACACTGTACCTAACGTACTGAGAATTCAGGGGGTGTACTCACTTATGCTGAGCGCTGTATATATAATGTACTGAGAAAACAGGGGGTGTACTCTCGCTGAGTACTGTATATATAATGTGCTGAGAATACAGAGTGTGTACTCTCTTATGCTGAGCGTTGTATATATAATGTCCTTAGAATACAGGGGGTGTACTCACTTATGCTGAACGCTGTATATATAACAGTGAGAATACAGGGGGGTGTACTCACTTACGCTGAATGCTGTATATATAATGTACTGAGAATACAGAGGGGTGTACTCACTTAAGCTGAGCGCTGTATGTATAACGTACTGAGAATACAGAGGATGTACACACTTACGCTGAGCACTGTATGTATAACGTACTGAGAATAGAGAGGGTGTACTCACTTACGCTGAGCGTTGTATGTGTAATGTACTGAGAATACAGAGGGGTGTACACACTTTTGCTGAGCGCTGTATGTATAATGTACTAAGGATACAGGGGGTGTAATCACTTTTGCTGAGCGCTGTATGTATAACGTACTGAGAATACAGGGCGGGTGTACTCACGCTGAGTGCTGTATGTATAACGTACTGAGAATACAGGGGGGTGTACTCAGTTACGCTGTATGTATAACGTACTGAGAATACAGGGGGGTGTACCCACTTTTGCTGAGCGCTGTATGTATACCGTACTGAGGATACAGGGGAGTGTACTCACTTATACTGAGTGCTGTATGTATAATGTACTGAGAATACAGAGGGTGTACTCACTTATGCTGAGCGCTGTATGTATAACGTACTGAGAATACAGGGGGGTGTACTCACTTACGCTGAGTGCTGTATGTATAACGTACTGAGAATACAGGGGGGTGTACTCACTTTTGAAGAGCGCTGTATGTATAATGTACTGAGAATACAGAGGGTGTACTCACTTACGCTGTATGTATAACGTACTGACAATACAGGGGGGTGTACACACTTATGCTGAGCACTGTATGTATAACGTACTGAGAATACAGGGGGTGTACTCACTTTTGCTGAGCGTTGTATGTATAACCCACTGAGAATACAGAAGGTGTACTCACTTATGCTGTGCACTGAATGTATAACGTACTGAGAAAACAGGGGGGTGTACTCACTTTTGCTGAGCGCTGTATGTATAATCTACTGAGAATACAGGGGGGTGTACTCACTTTTGCTGAGCGCTCTATGTATAATGTCCTTAGAATACAGGGGGGTGTACTCACTTACGCTAAATGCTGTATGTAGAACATACTGAGAATACAGGGGGGTGTACTCACTTTTGCTGAGCACTGTATGTATAGCGCACTAAGAATACAGGGGGGTGTACTCACTTTTGTTGAGCGCTGTATGTATAACGTACTGAGAATACAGGGGGGTGTACTCACTTTTGCTGAGAGCAGTATGTATAATGCACTGAGAATACAGAGGGTGTACTCACTTATGCTGAGCGCTGTAGGTATAATGTCCTTAGAATACAGGGGGTGTACTCACTTACACTGAGCGCTGTATATATAACAGTGAGAAAACAGGGGGGTGTACTCACTTACGCTGAATGCTGTATATATAACGTACTGAGAATACAGGGGGGTGTACTCACTTTTGCTGAGCGCTGTATGTATAACGTACTAAGAATACAGGGGGGTGTACTCACTTTTGCTGAGCACTGTATGTATAACGTACAGAGAATACAGGGGGGTGTACTCACTTTTGCTGAGCGCTGTATGTATAACGTACTGACGATACAGGGGGTGTACTCACTGATGCTGTGCGCTGTATGTATAACATACTAAGAATACAGGGGGTGTACTCACTTACGCTGAGCGCTGTATGTATAACGTACTGAGAATATAGGGGGGTGTACTCACTTATGCTGTGCGCTGTATGTATAACATACTGAGAATACAGGGGGGTGTACTCACTTACGCTGAGCGCTGTATGTATAACGCACTGAGAATACAGAGGGTGTACTCACTTATGCTGTGCGCTGTATGTATAACATACTGAGAATACAGTGGGGTGTACTCACTTATGCTGAGAGCTGTATGTATAACGCACTGAGAATACAGAGGGTGTACTCACTTATGCTGAGCATTGTAGGTATAATGTCCTTAGAATACAGGGGGTGTACTCACTTACGCTGAGCGCTGTATATATAACAGTGAGAATACAGGGGGCGTGTACTCACTTATGCTGAGCGCTGTATGTATAACGTACTGAGAATACAGGGGGCGTGTACTCACTTATGCTGAGCGCTGTATGTATAACGTACTGAGAATACAGGGGGGTGTACTCACTTTTGCTGAGCGCTGTATGTATAACGCACTGAGAATACAGAGGGTGTACTCACTTATCCTGAGCTCTGTATGTATAATGTCCTAAGTTTACAGGGGGGTGTACTCACTTTCGCTGAATGCTCTATGTATAACGTACTGAGAATACAGGGGGGTGTACTAACTTTTGCTGACCGCTGTATGTTTAACGTACTAAGAATACAGGAGGGTGCACTCACTTTTGCTGAGCGCTGTATGTATAACGTACTGAGAATACAGGGTGGTGTACTCACTTTTGCTGATCGCTGTATGTATAACTTACTGAGAATAAAGGGGGGTGTACTCACTTACGCTGAGCACTGTATGTATAACGTACTGAGAATACAGGGGGTGTACTCACTTACGCTGGGAGCTGTATGTATAACGTACTGAGAATACAGGGGGGTGTACTCACTTATGGTGAGCGCTGCATGTATAACGTACTGAGAATACAGGAGGGTGTACTTACTTATGCTGAGCACTGTATGTATAAGATACTGAGAATACAGGGGGGTGTACTCACTTATGCTGAGCACTGTATGTATAACGTACTGAGAATACAGAGGGGTGTAATCACTTACGCTGAGCACTGTATATATAACAGTGAGAATATAGGGGGGTGTGCTCACTTATGCTGTGCGCTGTATGTATAACATACTAAGAATACAGGGGGTGTACTCACTTACGCTGAGCGCTGTATGTATAATGTACTGAGAATATAGGGGGGTGTACTCACTTATGCTGTGCGCTGTATGTATAACATACTGAGAATACAGGGGGGTGTACTCACTTACGCTGAGCGCTGTATGTATAACGCACTGAGAATACAGAGGGTGTACTCACTTATGCTGTGCGCTGTATGTATAACATACTGAGAATACAGTGGGGTGTACTCACTTATGCTGAGAGCTGTATGTATAACGCACTGAGAATACAGAGGGTGTTCTCACTTATGCTGAGCGTTGTAGGTATAATGTCCTTAGAATACAGGGGGTGTACTCACTTACGCTGAGCGCTGTATATATAACAGTGAGAATACAGGGGGCGTGTACTCACTTATGCTGAGCGCTGTATGTATAACGTACTGAGAATACAGGGGGCGTGTACTCACTTATGCTGAGCGCTGTATGTATAACGTACTGAGAATACAGGGGGGTGTACTCACTTTTGCTGAGCGCTGTATGTATAACGCACTGAGAATACAGAGGGTGTACTCACTTATCCTGAGCTCTGTATGTATAATGTCCTAAGTTTACAGGGGGGTGTACTCACTTTCGCTGAATGCTCTATGTATAACGTACTGAGAATACAGGGGGGTGTACTAACTTTTGCTGACCGCTGTATGTTTAACGTACTAAGAATACAGGAGGGTGCACTAACTTTTGCTGAGCGCTGTATGTATAACGTACTGAGAATACAGGGTGGTGTACTCACTTTTGCTGATCGCTGTATGTATAACTTACTGAGAATAAAGGGGGGTGTACTCACTTACGCTGAGCACTGTATGTATAACGTACTGAGAATACAGGGGGTGTACTCACTTACGCTGGGAGCTGTATGTATAACATACTGAGAATACAGGGGGGTGTACTCACTTATGGTGAGCGCTGCATGTATAACGTACTGAGAATACAGGAGGGTGTACTTACTTATGCTGAGCACTGTATGTATAAGATACTGAGAATACAGGGGGGTGTACTCACTTATGCTGAGCACTGTATGTATAACGTACTGAGAATACAGAGGGGTGTAATCACTTACGCTGAGCACTGTATATATAACAGTGAGAATATAGGGGGGTGTGCTCACTTATGCTGAACGCTGTATATATAATGTACTGAGAATACAGGGGGGTGTACTCACTTGCACTGAGCGCTGTATGTATAACGTATTGAGAATACAGGGGGGTGTACTCACTTACGCTGAGCACTGTATACATAACAGTGAGAATACAGGGGGGTGTACTCACTTTCGCTGAGCGCTGTATGTATAACGTACTGAGAATACAGGGGGGTTTACTCACGCTGAGTGCTGTATGTATAACGTACTGAGAATACAGGGGGTGTACTCAGATACGCTGTATGTATAGCGTACTGAGAATACAGGGGGGTGTACTCACTTTTGCTAAGCGCTGTATGTATAACGTACTGAGGATACAGGGTAGTGTACTCACTAATACTGAGCGCTGTATGTATAATGTACTGAGAATACAGGGGGGTGTACTCACTTTTGCTGAGCGCTGTATGTATAACGTACTGAGAATACAGGGGGGTGTACTCACTTTTGCTGAGCGCTGTATGTATAACGTACTGAGAAAACAGTGGGGTGTACAGACTTTTACTGAGTGCTGTATGTATAATGTACTGAGAATACAGGGGGGTGTACTCACATTTGCTGAGCGCTGTATGTATAATGTCCTTAGAATACAGGGGGGTGTACTCACTTACGCTGAATTCTGTATGTAGAACATACTGAGAATACAGGGGGGTGTACTCACTTTTGCTGAGCACTGTATGAATAAAGTACTAAGAATACAGGGGGATGTATTCACTTTTGCTGAGCGCTGTATGTATAACGCACTGGGAATACAGGGGGTGTACTCACTGTTGCTGATCGCTGTATGTATAACGTACTGAGGATACAGGGGGGTGTACTCACTTTTGCTGAAAGCTGTATGTATAACGCACTGAGAATACAGAGGGGGTACTCACATATGCTTAGCGCTGTAGGTATAATGTTATTAGAATACAGGGGGGTGTACTCACTTATGCTGAGCGCTGTATATATAACAGTGAGAGTACAGGGGGGTGTACTCACTTACGCTGAATGCTGTATGTATAACGTACTGAGAATACAGGGTGGTGTACTCACTTTTGCTGAGCGCTGTATGTATAACGTACTAAGAATACAGGGGGGTGTACTCACTGTTGCTGAGCGCTGTATGTATAACGTACTAAGAATACAGGGGGATGTACTCACTTTTGCTGAGCGCTGTATGTATAACGTGCTGAGAATACAGGGGGGTGTACTCACTTTTGCTGAGCGCTGTATGTATAATGTACTGAGAATACAGGGGTGTGTACTCACTTTTGTTGAGCACTGTATGTATAATGTCCTTAGAATACAGGGGTGTGCACTCACGCTGAATTCTGTATGTAGAACAAAGTGAGAATACAGAGGGGTGTGCTCACTTTTGCTGAGCACTGTATGTATAACGTACTAAGAATACAGGGGGGTGTACTCACCTTTGCTGAGCGCTGTATGTATAACGTACTGAGAATACAGGGGGTGTACTCACTGTTGCTGAGCGCTGTATGTATAATGTACTGAGGATACAGGGGGGTGTACTCACTTTTGCTGAGCGCTATATGTATAAAGTACTGAGAATGCAGAGGGTGTACTCACTTATGCTGAGCACTGTATGTATAACGTGCTGAGAATACAGGGGGGTGTACTCACTTTTCCTGAGCGCTGTATGTATAACGTACTAAGAATACAGGGGCGTGTACTCACTTTTGCTGAGCTCTGTATGTATAACGTACTGAGAATAGAGGGGCGTGAACTCACTTTTGCAGAGCACTGTATGTATAACTTCCTGACGATACAGGGGTTGTACTCACTTATGCTGTGCGCTGTATGTATAACATACTGAGAATACAGGGGGGTGTACTCACTTATGCTGTGCGCAGTATGTATAACGTACTGAGAATACAGGGGGGTGTACTCACGCTGAGCGCTGTATGTATAAGGTACTGAGAATACAGGGGGGTGTACTCACATATGCTGAGCGCTGTATGTATAACGTACTGAGAATACAGGGGGGTGTACTCACTTATGCTGAGCGCTGTACGTATAACGTACTGAGAATACAGGGGGGTGTACTCACTTACGCTGAGCACTGTATATATAACAGTGAGAATACAGGGGGCGTGTACTCACATATGCTGAGCACTGTATGTATAACGTAGTGAGGATACAGGGGGGTGTACTCACTTTTGCTGAGCGCTGTATGTATAATGTCCTTAGAATACAGAGGGGTGTACTAACGATGAACGCTGTATATATAACAGTGAGAATACAGGGGGGTGTACTCACTTACGCTGAATGCTCTATGTTTAACGTACTGAGAATACATTGGGGTGTACTCACTTTTGCTGAGCGCTGTATGGCTAACGTACTGAGAAAACAAGGGGGTGTACTCACTATTGCTGAGCGCTGTATGTATAATGTACTGAGAATACAGGGGGGTGTACTCACTTTTGCTGAGCGCTGTATGTATAACGTCCTTAGAATACAGGGGGGTGTACTCACTTACGCTGTGTTCTGTATGCAGAACATACTGAGAATACAGGGGGGTTTACTCACTTTTACTGAGCGCTGTATGTATAACGTACTGAGAATACAGGGGGTGTACTCACTGATGCTGATCGCTGTATGTTTAATGTCATTATAATACAGGGGGGTGTACTCACTTATGCTGAGTGCCTTATATATAACAGTGAGAATACAAGGGGGTGTACTCACTTACGCTGAATGCTGTATGCATAACGTACTGAGAATACAGGGGGGTGTACTCACTTTTGCTGAGCGCTGTATGTATAACGTACTAAGAATACAGGGGGGTGTACTCACTTTTGCTGAGCGCTGTATGCATAACGTACTGAGAATACAGGGGCGTGAACTCACTTTTGCTGAGCGCTGTATGTATAACGTACTGAGGATACAAGGGGGTGTATTCACTTTTGCTGAGCGCTGTATATATAACGCACTGGGAATACAGGGGGTGTACTCACTTATGCTGAGCGCTGTAGGTATAATGTCATTACAATACAGGGGGGTGTACTCACTTATGCTGAGTGCCTTATATATAACAGTGAGAATACAGGGGGGTGTACTCACTTACGCTGAATGCTGTATGTATAACGTACTGAGAATACAGGGGGGGGTACTCACTTTTGCTGAGCGCCGTATGTATATCATACTAAGAATACAGGGGGGTGTACTCACTTTTGCTGAGCACTGTATGTATAACATACTGAGAATACTGGGGCGTGAACTCACTTTTGCTGAGCGCTGTATGTATAACGTACTGACGATAAAGGGGGTGTACTCACTTATGCTGTGCGTTGTATGTATAACGTACAAAGAATACAGGGGGTCTACTCACTTACGCTGAGCGCTGTATGTATAACGTACTGAGAATACAGGGGGGTGTTGTCACTTATGCTGTGTGCTGTATGTATAACGTACTGAGAATACAGGGGGGGGTGTACTCACTTACGCTGAGCGCTGTATGTATAACGTACTGAGAATACAGGGTTGTGTACTCACTTATGCTGAGCGCTGTATGTATAATGTACTGAGAATACAGGGGGGTGTACTCACTTATGCTGAGCGCTGTATGTATAATGTACTGAGAATACAGGGGGCGTGTAGTCACTTATGCTGAGCGCTGTATGTATAACGTACTGAGGATACAGGGGGGTGTACTCACTTTTGCTGAGCGCTATATTTATAATGCACTGAGAATACAGAGGGTGAACTCACTTATGCTGACCGCTGTATGTATAATGTCCTTAGTTTACAGGGGGGTGTACTCACTTACGCTGAGCACTGTATATATAACAGTGAGAATAGAGGGGGCGTGTACTCACTTATGCTGAGCTCGGTATGTATAACGTACTGAGGATACAGGGGGGTATACTCACTTTTGCTGAGAGCTGTATGTATAACGCACTGAGAATAGAGAGGGTGTACTCACTTATGCTGATCTCTTTATGTATAATGTCCTTAGATTACAGGGGGGTGTACTCACGCTGAACGCTGTATAAAAAACAGTGACAATACAGGGGGGTGTACTCACTTACACTGAAAGCTTTATGTATAACGTACTGAGAATACAGGGGGGTGTACTCACTTTTGCTGACCGCTGTATGTATAACGTACTAAGGATACAGGGGGGTGTACTCACTTTTGCTGAGCGCTGTATGTATAACGTACTGAGAAAACAGGGGGGTGTACTCACTTTTGCTGAGCGCTGTATGTATAATGTCCTTAGAATACAGGGGGGTTTACTCACTTACGCTGAAATCTGTATGTAGAACATACTGAGAATACAGGGGGGTGTACTCACTTTTGCTGAGCACTGTATGTATAACGTACTAAGAATACAGGGGGGTGTACTCACTTTTACACAGCGCTGTATGTATAATATACTGAGAATACAGGGGGTGTACTCACTTATGCTGAGCGCTGTATGTATAATGTCCTTAGAATACAGGGGGGTGTACTCACGCTGAATGCTGTATGCATAACGTACTGAGAACACGGGGGGGTGTACTCACTTTTGCTGAGCGCTGTATGTATAACGTACTAAGAATACAGGGGGGTGTTCTCACTTTTGCTGTGCGCTGTATGTATAATGTACGGAGAATACAGGGGCGTGAACTCACTTTTGCTGAGCGCCGTATGTATAACGTACTGACGATACAGGGGGTGTACTCACTTATGCTGTGCGCTGTATGTATAACATACTAAGAATACAGGGGGTGTACTCACGCTGAGCGCTGTATGTATAATGTACTGAGAATACAGGGGGGTGTACTTACTCATGCTGTGCGCTGTAGGTATAACGTACTGAGAATACAGGGGGGTTTACTCACTTACGCTGAGCGCTGTATGTATAACGTACTGTGAATACAGGGGTGTGTTCTCATTTATGCTGAACGCTGTATCTATAACGTACTGAGAATACAGGGGGTTGTACTCACTTATGCTGAGCGCTGTATGTATAGCGTACTGAGAATACAGGGGGGTGTACTCACTTACGCTGAGCACTGTATATATATCAGTGAGAATACAGGGGGCGTGTACTCACTTATGCTGAGCGCTGTATGTATATTGTACTGAGGATACAGGGGGGTGTACTCACTTTTGCTGAGCGCTGTATGTATAACGCACTGAGAATACAGAGGATGTACTCACTTATGCTGAGCGCTGTATGTATTATGTCCTTAGTTTACAGGGGGGTGTATTCACTTTCGGTGAATGCTCTATGTGTAACGAACAGAGAATACAGGGGGGTGTACTCACTTTTGCTGACCGCTGTATGTATAACGTACTAAGAATACAGGGGGGTGTACTCACTTTTGCTGAGCGCTGTATGTATAACGTACTGAGAATACAGGGGGGTGTACTCACTTTTGCTGATCGCTGTATGTATAACGTACTGAGAATATAGGGGGGTGTGCTCACTTATGTTGAACGCTGTATATATAATGTACTGAGAATACAGGGGGGTGTACTCACTTGCGCTGAGCGCTGTATGTATAACGTACTGAGAATACGGGGGGGTGTACTCACTTACGCTGAGCAATGTATATATAACAGGGAGAATACAGGGGGGTGTACTCACTTACGCTGAGCGCTGTATGTATAATGTACTCAGAATACAGGGGGGTGTACTCACTTACGCTGAATGCTGTAGGTATAACGTACTGATAATACAGGGGGTGTACTCACTTATGCTGTACGCTGTATGTATAACGTACTGAGAATACAGGGGGGTGTACTCACTTATGCTGAGCGCTGTATGTATAACGTACTGAGAATACAGGGGGTGTACTCACTTATGCTGAGCACTGTATGTATAACGTACTGAGAATACACGGGGGTTTACTCACTTACGATGAGCACTGTATATATAACAGTGAGAATACAGGGGGGGTGTACTCACTTACGCTGAGCGCTGTATGCATTACGTACTGAGAATACACGGGGGTGTACTCACTTACGCTGAGCGCTGTATGTATAACGTACTGAGAATACAGGGGGGTGTACTCCCTTACGCTGAGCACTGTATATATAACAGTGAGAATACAGGGGCGGTGTACTCTCATATGCTGAGCGCTGTATGTATAACGCACTGAGAATACAGGGAGGTGTACTCACTTACGCTGAATGCTGTATGTATAACGTACTGAGAATACAGGGGTGTGTACACACTTACGCTGAGCGCTGTATGTATAACGTACTGAGAATACAGTGGGGTGTACTCACTTACGCTGAGCACTGTATATATAACAGTGAGAATACAGGGGGGGTGTACTCACTTATGCTGAGCGCTGTATGTATAACGCACTGAGAATACAGGGGGGTGTTCTCACTTACGCTGAATGCTGTATGTATAACGTACTGAGAATACAAAGGGGTGTACTCACTTATGCTGACCGCTGAATGTATAATGTACTGATAATACAGAGGGGTGTACTCACTTATGCTGAGCGCTGTATGTATAATGTACTGAGAATACAGGTGGGTGTACTCACTTACGCTGAGCACTGTGTGTATAACGTACTGAGAATACAGGGGGGTGTACTCACTTACGATGAGCACTGTATATATAACAGTGAGAATACAGGGGGGGTGTACTCACTTATGCTGAGCGCTGTATGCATAACGCACTGAACGCACTGAGAATACAGGGGGGTGTACTCACTTACGCTGAATGCTGTATGTATAACGTACTGAGAACACAGGGCGGTGTACTCACTTACGCTGAGCGCTGTATGTATAACGTACTGAGAATACAGGGGGGTGTACTCACTTATGCTGAACGCTGTATGTATAATGTACTGAGAATACAGGGGGTGTACTCACTTACCCTGAATGCTGTATGTATAACGTACTGAGAATACAGGGGGGTGTACTCACTTACGCTGAGCGCTGTATGCATTACGTACTGAGAATACACGGGGGTGTACTCACTTACGCTGAGCGCTGTATGTATAACGTACTGAGGATACAGGGGGGTGTACTCACTTACGCTGAGCACTGTATATATAACAGTGAGAAGAATACAGGGGCGGTGTACTCTCATATGCTGAGCGCTGTATGTATAACGCACTGAGAATACAGGGGGGTGTACTCACATACGCTGAATGCTGTATGTATAACGTACTGAGAATACAGGGGTGTGTACTCACTCACGCTGCGCGCTGTATGTATAATGTACTGAGAATACAGGGGGGTGTACTCACTTACGCTGAGCACTGTATATATAACAGTGACAATACAGGGGGGTGTACTCACTTATGCTGAGCGCTGTATGTATAACGCACTGAGAATACAGGGGGGTGTTCTCACTTACGCTGAATGCTGTATGTATAACGTACTGAGAATACAGAGGGGTGTACTCACTTATGCTGAACGCTGTATGTATAATGTACTGAGAATACAGGGGGTGTACTCACTTATGCTGAATGCTGTATGTATAACGTACTGAGAATACAGGGGGGTGTACTCACTTATGCTGAACGCTGTATGTATAATGTACTGAGAATACAGGGGGTGTACTCACTTACACTGAATGCTGTATGTATAACGTACTGAGAATACAAGGGGGTGTACTCACTTACGCTGAGCACTGTATATATAACAGTGAGAATACAGGGGGGGTGTACTCACTTATACTGAGCGCTGTATGCATAACGCACTGAACGCACTGAGAATACAGGGGGGTGTACTCAGTTACGCTGAATGCTGTATGTATAACGTACTGAGAATACAGGGGGGTGTACTTACTTACGCTGAATGCTGTATATATAACGTACAGAGAATACAGGGGGGTGTACTCACTTATCCTGAACGCTGTATGTATAATGTACTGAGAATACAGGGGGTGTACTCACTTACACTGAATGCTGTATGTATAACGTACTGAGAATACAGGGGGGTGTACTCATTTACGCTGAGCACTGTATATATAACAGTGAGAATACAGGGGGGTGTACTCACTTACGCTGAGCACTGTATGTATAACGTACTGAGAATACAGGGGGGCGTACTCACTTTTGCTGAGCGCTGTGTGTATAACGTACTGAGAATACAGGGGGGTGTACTCACTTACGCTGAGCACTGTATATATAACAGTGAGAATACAGGGGGGGTGTACACACCTACGCTGAGTGCTGTATGTATAACGTACTGAGAATACAGGTTGGTGTACTCACTTTTGCTGAGCGCTGTATGTATAACGTACTGAGAATGCAGGGGGTGTACTCACTTATGCTGAGCGCTGTGTGTATAACGTACTGAGAATACAGGGGGGTGTGCTCACTTTTGTTGAGCGCTGTGTGTATAACATACTTAAAATACAGGGGGGTGTACTCACTTTTGCTGAGCGCTGTATGTATAACGTACTGAGAATGCAGGGGGGTGTACTCACATATGCTGAGCGCTGTATGTATAATGTACTGAGAATACAGGGGCTTGTTCTCACTTACGCTGAGCGCTGTATATATAACGTACTGAAAATATAGGAGTGTACTCACGAATGTGTCTCTTTCTTTCTCTCCCTCTTGTCCTGGACATATTGTCGTCATGGCTCCACACTGAGCATGCTCAGTCTATTGTGGC
The DNA here is from genome assembly GCF_046119375.1 of Phyllobates terribilis. Lineage (NCBI taxonomy): Eukaryota > Metazoa > Chordata > Amphibia > Anura > Dendrobatidae > Phyllobates > Phyllobates terribilis. Next base: position 53,454,090 of record NW_027362773.1, read on the forward strand.
TTCAGACAGAGACACGCATCCATTGTTATACTATAGATATCTTTGTACCGTGTGAGCCAGTAGATAGAAAAATATTTAGATTTGAGAGTCCTCAGTGGTTGATACCTGTAGCATCGACATCTCTGCCTCCTGCCCGACAGAGATGCCGATCTACTAACCACCGCGGCTCCGGTTTGGCGTTCCCCGCTCCTCTCCCTGGCCTCAGTGCAGCGTCAGTCCCGGGTGCTCGCACCGCGCGTAGATCCCCGGACTCTGTACTTAGGGCAAGTGCGTGCGCTCCCTTCCTCTTAAAGGGGGGTGTACTCACTTATGCTGAGCGCTGTATGTATAACGTACTGAGGATACAGGGGGGTGTACTCACTTATGCTGAGCACTGTATATATAATGTCCTTAGAATACAGGGGGGTGCACTCTCTTATGCTGAGCACTGTATGTATAACGTACTGAAAATACATGGGGGTGTAGTCACTTATGCTGAGCGCTGTATGTATAACGTACTGAGAATACGGGCGGGTGTTCTCACTTACGCTGAGCACTGTAGATATAACAGTGAGAATACAGGGGGGGTGTACTCACTTACGCTGAGCGCTGTATGTATAACGTACTGAGAATACAGGGGGGTATACTCACTTACGCTGAGCACTGTATATATAAGAGTGAGAATACAGGGGGGTGTACTCACTTATGCTGAGCGCTGTATGTATAACGTACTGAGAATACAGGGGGGTGTACTCACTTACGCTGAATGCTGTATGTATAACGCACTGAGAATACAGGGGGGTGTACTCACTTATGCTGAACGCTGTTTGTATAATGTACTGATAATACAGAGGGGTGTACTCACTTATGCTGAGCTCTGTATGTATAATGTACTGAGAGTACAGGGGGGTGTACTCACTTATGCTGAGCGCTGTATGTATAATGTACTGAGGATACAGGGGGGTGTACTCACTTATGCTGAGCGCTGTAGATATAATGTCCTTAGAATACAGGGGGGTGTACTCACTTATGCTGAGCGCTGTATGTATAACGTACTGAGAATACGGGGGTGTACTCACTTTTGCTGAGCGCTGTATGTATAACGTACTGAGAATACAGGGGGGTGCACTCACTTATGCTGAGCGCTGTAGATATAATGTCCTTAGAATACAGGGGGGTGTACTCATTTATGCTTAGCGCTGTATGTATAACGTACTGAGAATACCGGGGGGTGTACTCACTTATGCTGAGCACTGTATGTATAACGTACTGAGAATACAGGGCGGTGTACTCACTTACAATGAGCACTGTATAAATAACAGTGAGAATACAGGGGGGTGTACTCACTTATGCTGAGCGCTGTATGTATCACGTACTGAGAATACAGGGGGGTGTACTCACTTATGCTGAATGCTGTATGTATAACGTACTGAGAATACAGGGGGGTGTACTCACTTACGCTGAGCACTGTATATATAACAGTGAGAATACAGGGGGGTGTACTCACTTACAATGAGCACTGTGTATATAACAGTGAGAATACAGGGGGGTGTACTCACTTATGCTGAGCGCTGTGTGTATAGCGTACTGAGAATACTGGGGGGTGTACTGACTTATGCTGAACGCTGTATATTTACCAGTGAGAATACAGGGGGGTGTACTCACTTAGAATGAGCTCTGTATATATAACAGTGAGAATACAGGGGGGTGTACTCACTTTTGCTGAGCGCTGTATGTATAACGTACTGAGAATAGAGGGGGGTGTACTCACTTTTGCTGAGCGCTGTATGTATAACGTACTGATAATGCAGGGGGGTGTACTCACTTATGCTGAGCGCTGTGTGTATAACGTACTGAGAATACAGGGGGGGTGCTCACTTTTGTTGAGCGCTGTGTGTATAACATACTTAAAATACAGGGGGGTGTACTCACTTTTGCTGAGCGCTGTATGTATAACGTACTGAGAATGCAGGGGGGTGTTATCACGTACGCTGAGCGCTGTATATATAACGTACTGATAATATAGGAGTGTACTGACGAATGTGTCTCTTTCTTTCTCTCCCTCTTGTCCTGGACATATTGGCGTCATGGCTCCACACTAAGCATGCTCAGTCTATTGAGGCTTCAGACAGAGACACGCATCCATTGTTATACTATAGATATCTTTGTACCGTGTGAGCCAGTAGATAGAAAAATATTTAGATTTGAGAGTCCTCAGTGGTTGATACCTGTAGCATCGACATCTCTGCCTCCTGCCCGACAGAGATGCCGATCTACTCACCACCGCGGCTCCGGTTTGGCGTTCCCCGCTCCTCCCCCTGGCCTCATTGCAGCGTCAGTCCCGGGTGCTCGCACCGCCCGTAGATCCCCGGACTCTGTACTTAGGGCAAGTGCGTGCGCTCCCTTCCTCTTAAAGGAGGGTGTACTCACTTATGCTGAGCGCTGTATGTGTAACGTACTGAGGATACAGGGGGGTGTACTCACTTATGCTGAGCACTGTATATATAATGTCCTTAGAATACAGGGGGGTGTACTCTCTTATGCTGAGCACTGTATGTATAACGTACTGAAAATACATGAGGGTGTAGTCACTTATGCTGAGCGCTGTATGTATAACATACTGAGAATACGGGGGGGTGTACTCACTTACGCTGAGCACTGTAGATATAACAGTGAGAATACAGGGGGGGTGTACTCACTTACGCTGAGCGCTGTATGTATAACGTACTGAGAATACAGGGGGGTATACTCACTTACGCTGAGCACTGTATATATAAGAGTGAGAATACAGGGGGGTGTACTCACTTATGCTGAGCGCTGTATGTATAGCGTACTGAGAATACAGGGGGGTGTACTCACTTTTGCTGAGCGCTGTATGTTTAACGTACTGCGAATTCAGGGGGGTGTACTCACTTTTGCTGAGCGCTGTATGTATAACATACTGCGAATACGGGGGTGTGCTCACTTTTGCTGAGCTCTGTATGTATAACGTACTGAGAATGCAGGGGGGTGTACTCACTTATGCTGAGCGCTATATGTATAATGTACTGAGAATACAGGGGGGTGTACTCACGCTGAGCGCTGTATGTATAACATACTGAGAATACAGAGGGTGTACTCACTTATGCTGAGCGCTGTATGTATAATGTACTGAGAATACAGGGGGGCGTACTCACTTACGCTGAGCACTGTATATATAATGTACTGAGGATACAAGTGGGTGTACTCACTTATGCTGAGCACTGTATGTATAACGTACTGAGAATACAGAGGGTGTACTCACTTATGCTGAGCGCTATATGTATAATGTACTGAGAATACAGGGGGGTGTACTCACTTACGCTGAGCTCTGTATGTATTACGTACTGAGAATACCCAGGGTGTACTCACTTATGCTGAGCGCTGTATGTTTAATGTACTGAGAATACAGAGGGGTGTACTCACTTATGCTGAGCGCTGTATGTATAATGTACTGAGAATACATTGGGGTGTACTCATTTATGCTGAGCGTTGTACATATAATGTACTGATAATATAGGAGTGTACTCACGAATGCGTCTCTTTCTTTCTCTCTTTCTTGTCCTGGACATATTGTCGTCATGGCGCCACACTGAGCATGCTCAGTCTATCGAGGCTTCAGACAGAGATACGCATCCCTGTTTATATTATAGATGTCATTGTACCGTGTGAGCCAGTAGATAGAAAAATATTTAGATTTGAGAGCCCTCAGTGGTTGATACCTGTAGCATCGACATCTCTGCCTCCTGCTCGACAGAGATGCCGATCTACTCACCACCGCGGCTCCGGTTTGGCGTTCCCCGCTCCTCCCCCTGGCCTCATTGCAGCGTCTGTCCGGGGTGCGCGCACCGCGCGTAGATCCCCGGACTCTGTACTTAGGGCATGTGCGCGTGCTCCCTTCATCTTAAAGGGGACGCATTAGCCATCCTAAAAAGTCCCCGGCCAGTGGCCGGAGGACTGCCCCTACTTAAGGCACCTCCTCCATAATGGACGTGCCGGTGCAAAGTTGTTGTTTGCGTGCTAACACTCTCTCCAGCCCTCAGGTTGCAGTACCCGCCAGCCTGTCTATTAGCCCTGCCCGCCTGCCTGTCTATCAGCCGTGCCCACCTGCCTATCAGCCGTGCCCGCCTGCTTATCTATGTGTCGTGCTCACCTACTTATCTACCCACATCACCTGCCTGTCTACCAGCCGTTCTCATCTGCTGTGCCGGTCGGCTTCGGCCATCGGTCCCTTGGGAGTCACCTGCTCTCACAAAAGGTCGGTCTCAGAGTGGCACCTGTTTCACCTTCCCGGTCTCTCTTTGGTTCATGTAGTCGACTAAGCCGCCGTGTGGCCAGGGGCGGTCCGGGTAGGCACTTAGTTACGCCCCTCTGGTCCCTCCTTGTATCTCAGCACAGACACAGAGGTTCCACCACCCGAATCCGTAACAGTTTCCATAGGCCATGGAATCCGGTGGCTCCCAGGCACCTTCGCTCTCAGACCTGTACAAAGAGGTCTCTCGCCAGAGATCTCAACAATATACTATCCTGTTCTATCTGCGGACAGTCAATTCCCACTTGGACGCACTTTCCACCCCGACTGTGTCCGCCTCTAACCAAGCGGCACTCGCTCCGGCGACACCTCAACCCAGTGGCGCTGTGGCACCCGGCTTAAGACCCCGGCTATCTGCTCCTCCACCTTTTGGTGGCGATCCTGCCCTATGTCGGGGCTTCATTAATCAGTGCACGCTGCACTTTGAACTCCTGGTGCACCAGTTTGCCTCCGACCGGGCCAAGGTGGCATTCATCATGTCTCATCTCACCGGAGAGGCATTGACATGGCTTAACCCTCTGTTGGAGAGAGGGGATCCTCTGGTGTGCGACCTCCAGGCTTTCCTCATGGATTTCCTGAAGGTGTTCGATGAGCCCAGACGAAAATCTTCGACTGCATCCTCTCTTCTCCGACTCTGCCTAGGTAGTCTCTCTGTGGGTCAGTATGCCGTGCGTTTCCGCACCCTCGCATCTGAACTTGCCTGGACCAATGAGGCTCTGCTGTCCACCTTTTGGGAGGGCCTTTCCGGACGGATCAAGGATGAGCTAACCGGTCGTGACATACCTCCCTCTCTGGATGACCTAGTGTCATTAGCTACATGGATCGACATCCGTTTTCAGGAGCGTTCTAAGGAGGGAAGATCCCTGTGCCTCGCACCAACCTTCCAAAGCCCAGTCTCGCAACCAACATCCCCTCTGGTTTCTTCTCCAGAGTCTATGCAAATAGACCAAGTTAAGATGATCAAGTCTCACCAGGAGGCCCGCCGCGCCAAGGGGAGTTGCTTCTACTGTGGCAGTATAGAGCATCTAATCTGCTCCTGTCCGGTGAGACATGGAAACTCCATAGTCTAGGACTGCTCAGAGAGGTCGTCCTAGGCAAAAGTTCTTCCTCTCCACCCTTGACCATGTCCGTTTTGGTTACTAGTGAGAAGACCCGCTTTTTCGAGACTGCCTATCTGGATTCCGGAGCTTCAGGTAACCTCATTCAACAGACCGTTGTGCAGCAATATCAGATTCCTACCATATGTCTGGCTGATCCTTTAGCGGTTTCCTCCGTGGATGGAAAGCTTCTCTCTGAGACCATCTTGTTTGTCACTGAGCCTGTAACTCTTCAGGTGGGAATGCTACATTCGGAGAAGATCTCCATCTATGTGCTGTCCGGTCTCTCTCATTCACTCTTGCTTGGCCTGCCTTGGTTACAGAGACACGAGCCCGTCCTGAATTGGAGCTCAGGTGAGGTGCTCTGCTGGGGTCAGGAATGTCATAAGTCCTGTCTGGTTCCTGTTCGTCCTGCTCGACCTCCGTCTAAACCAGCTAACCTTCCTGGCCTGCTGGCATCCTACTGGTCATATGCAGATGTCTTTGATAAAAAGGAGGCAGAGACACTACCATCTCATAGGCCATATGATTGCCCCATCGACCTAATACCTGGCGCTTCACCTCCTCGTAGGCGAATCTACCCCTTGTCGCTGGCCGAGACCAGTGCTATGTCTGAGTACATAGAAGAGAATCTTGCTAGGGGATTTATCCAGAAATCCACCTCTCCGGCTGGAGCAGGATTCTTCTTCGTCAAGAAGGGGCCTAAACCAGATTTCCATCAAAAATAAGTACCCCCTGCCTCTCATCTCGGAGTTGTTTGGCCGCCTAAAAGGCACTAAGCTCGATCTTCGTGGGGCGTACAATCTGGTCCGGATTCGCCAGGGAGACGAGTGGAAGACAGTATTCAACACCCGACATGGTCACTATGAGTACCGTGTGATGCCCTTCGGTCTCTGTAATGCTCCAGCCATCTTCCAGGATTTAGTGAACGACATCTTCAGAGATCTCCTGTATTCCTGCGTGGTGGTGTACCTGGACAATATCTTGGTGTTCTCCCCTGATCTGCCCTCTCATTGGAGGAATGTTCGTCAGGTACTGCTGAGGCTCTGGAAGAATCGCCTGAATGCTAAGTACGAGAAATGCATCTTTGATCAGACCTCCCAACCATTTTTGGGGTATATCATCTCTGAGACCGGACTGCGGATGGATCCCGAGAAGGTGTCTGCCTTCTTAAAGTGGCCCCAACCTGAGGGGTTGAAGGCTATTCAGCAGTTTCTGGGATTCGCTAACTATTACTGCCTCTTCATTCCTCATTTCTCCTCCCGGACTGCTCCCATCTCTGCTCTCACCCGTAAAGGGTCAAATCGCAGGGAATGGTCTTCCGAGGCGGAAAGTGCCTTTGTCTCTCTTAAGCAAGCCTTCTCCTCTGCTCCAGTGCTACATTGTCCAGATTGCGATAAACAGTTCTTCTTGGAGGTTGATGCCTCTTCCTCCGGGGCCAGAGCACTGCTCACCCAGAAATCCTCGTCCGGGCGAATGGTGACATGCGGCTTCTTCTCCAAACTCTTTTCTCCATCCAAGTGCAATTACTCCATAGGGGATCAAGAACGGCTGGCCATCAAATTAGCACTGGAGGAGTGGCGCTACTTGCTTGAAGGGGCCCTGCACTCGGTGGTCATCTACACTGACCATAAAAACCTCGCTTACTTGCAGACCGCCCAAAGACTAAATCTGAGCCAGGCCAGATGGTCTCTGTTCTTTGCTGGTTTCAGCTTTACTCTCCATTACCACCCGGCAGACAAGAATATTAAAGCTGACGCTCTATCCCGCTCTTTCCAGTCTACGAACCGAGAGGAGAAGCCTTTACACATCACTGACCCCTCCAGAATATTGACTCTTGCTCTTTTTGACCTCTCTCATCTTCCTCCTTGTAAGACCTTTGTGGTGGCTCAGGATCAGAAGAGGGCCTTACTCTGGGGTCATTCGTTCAAACTGGCTGGTCATGCCGGCCAGAGGAAGATGCTTCTGCTTATTGCCCGACATTATTGGTGGCCCACCCTACTCAAGAATGTTGCGGATTTTGTCGCAGCTTGTTCTTTCTATGCCCATAACAAGATACCTAGGCACCTCCCACCTGGTCATCTTCTTCCTCTCCCCGTGCCTTCTACTCCTTGGTAACACATTGCTATGGACTTCATTACTGATCTTCCATTATCTGCCGGCTCTACCGTCATATGGGTGGTCGCTGACCGCTTCTCCAAGATGGCCCACTTCATTCCTTTGCCTGGTCTTCCATCCACACCTGTGCTGGCTAAGGACTTCATCCATCACACCTTTCGTCTCCACGGCTTAACCCTCCACATTGTCTCGGACAGAGGAGTTCAGTTCACTTCTCGCTTCTGGAGAGCCATGTGCAAGCTGCTGGATGTCACTTTGGACTTTTCTTCGGCCTATCATCGTCAGTCCAATTTCTTTGGCACTTTGTCAATGCTCACCATAGCGATTGGGTAGAACTTCTGCCTTGGGCCGAGTTTTCTTATAACAACCATGTGAGTGAGTCCTCTGCTAAGTCTCCTTTTTTTGTGGTTTCTTCAGTGGACAATCCTGCCGCAGAGTCTCTCGTCAGTGACTTTCGTTGATTTGGGAAGACACTAGATCTGCGCTTCTAAAGTCTTCTGAGCGGATGAAGAGACATACTGATAAGAGACATCTGGATCCGCCTCTTTTCCGTCCGGGAGACAAGGTCTGGCTTTCCTCCAAGTATTTTTGCCTCAAGATGCCTTCTTACAAGTTGGGTCCTCGATTCATTGGTCCGTTCGAGATTCTGAGCCAAATTAATCCGGTAGCGTACAAGTTGAAACTTTGTGCCTCATTATGGATCCCCAACTCCTTCCATGTATCACTCCTCAAGCCTGTTGTCCTCAATCCTTTCACTGATGATCCGGGTACCGCTCCAGTTCTAGTCAGCGCTGAGGACGTTTTTGAGGTAGAGAACATTCTGGCTACCAAGAGCGTAAGAGGAAAAGCCTTTTTTCTTGAGGATTGGAAGGGGTTTGGTCCTGAGGAAAGGTCATGGGAGCCCAGGGAGAACATACATGCTGCTCTTCTTCTTGAAAAGTTTCTTGCGGGCTTGAAGAGGAGGGGGAGTAAATGGGGGGGGTAATGTAGCGTCGGCGTTTCTGCCTCCTGCCCGACAGAGACACCAATCTACTCACCACCGCGGCTCCGGTCTGGCTTTCCCCGCTCGTCCCCCTAGCCTCATCGCAGCGTTTGTCCGGGGTGCTTGCACCGCGATAGATCCCCGGTCTCTGTACTTAGGTCATGCGCGCGCTCTCCCTTCCTCTTAAAGGGGACGTGTGCACCGTCCTAAAAAGTCCTCGGCCAATGGCCGGAGGATTGCCCCTACTTGAGGCACCTCCTCCATAATGGAGGTGCCTGTGCAAAATTGTTGTTTGTGTGCTAACACTCTCTCCAGCCCTCAGGTTCCAGTGCCCTCCAGCCAGTCTATCATCCATGCCCACCTGACTGTCTATCAGCCGTGCCCATCTGCCTGTCTATCATCCATGCCTGCCAGCCTGACTATCAGCCGTGCCCACCGGCCTGTCTATCAGCTGGGCCAACCTACCTTTCTATCAGCTGTGCCCACCTGCCTGTCTTTCTCCCATGCCCGCCTGCTTGTCTAACGGCATCACCTGCCTGTCTACCAGCAGTGCTCATTTGCTGTGCCTGTCGGCTTCGGCCATCAGTTCCTTGGGAGTCGCCTGCTCTCACACAAGGTCGGTCCAAGAGTGGCACTTCGTTCACCTTCCCGGTCCCTCCATGATTCATGGAGTCGACTAAGCAGCCGTGTGGCCAGGGTCAGTCCAGGTAGGCACTTAGTTACGCCCCTCTGGTCCCTTCTAGTATCTCAGCACAGAGGTTCCACCACCCGGATCCATAACAATACATTTTAATGGCTAACTGAAAAGATGGTAACTAGTGTTGAGCGAGAACTAAAATGCTCGGGTACTCAAAGCTCGGGCCGAGCTCACTGTGATACTCGGGTGCTCGACCCGAGCAACGAGCCCAATGTTAGTCTATGGGATATGGGAGACCCGAGAATTTTTGCGGGGGCACCCCCGGCAGTTTGTAGAAAGCCTAAAAAGTGCCCAAAACGATAGTGACAGTGCTCAAATGACATGAAGACAGCATGGGTATCACCCCAGGAAGCATTTCTGACCCCCAGGTCACTGCTGTCAACAACGTGGTCAGAGGTATTAAGCCACTTTTACGGGATCACAATAAAACGTTCAAAAACGAAACTGAAACTGCTTTCCTTTGAAATATGTTAAGGAATATCCTTTCCAGGGTAAAGACTTGTGTATAAGCTAAAATAAATAACCAAAAACAAAAATACTCCTCCACACCTTGGGCTATGTTCACAAGTAGCATTTTTTATGCGTTTTTGCACTTTTGCATTGCTTTTTAACCGTGACAAATGCATTCACCGGGAAATATCATTTTAACATTTTACAACCTTATCTGGCCATGTGCTGTGTGACACATGCATACAGTGCTGAAAAGACATGGGAACAGCATGGGGAAAACCCCTGGAAGCATCTCTGACACCCAGGTCACTGCCTAAAAGTGTGCCCATCAGAAGTGATCCATGCCGCATCAGAAGATGCAGACTTGCAACTATCCCCGTGCAAGTCCTTGTCCCAGGGCAGAGTTCAATTGTACCTCCCCCATTCCTTGCAATGCAAGTGCAAGTATGCAGCCTGCCACCCACCAACCCCCAGGCTGCAATACCATACTGCTTGCTTGCTTGCACTTGAAATTGGGCCTTTTAGGCATGTGGAGGAGGAATCTGGCCTCCACGTCATGGCTGCGTCGGCGGCCTGGTATCCATACTCGGTCCCGAGCCACCAGGGGGTGGCCAGGTGTCTATACTCGGTCCCCAGCCGCCCCTATTTCTCTCGGTGTGCCTTATACACAAGCGCGCATACCAAAACATTACCTGTGCCCTCCCAAGTGCATGTAGTGGGAAGGACAGCCTAACCACAAACACGTGGACAAGTGAATGTGGCCAGGGATGGTCCATCTCACTGACTCTTTCACACTGGGTTAATATTGTGGAAGCCAGGACACAGTTGGACACTGGGATGCAACACGTCCTCCAGACATAGAGGATTGCGGGTCCTGGGTCAATCAGGCTTCAACACAAAGTTCAGAAGGTAGACAGCAGCTGTGGTCAGCCTCCTACACAATGAGTAAATTATTTAAGATCATGAGGCCATCCATCTCCTTAGCTTTCTGTTTCTTGGAATGCAAGCGCATGTATGTAGTAGCGGCTAGGCCTGAGGTGGTCAGCGTTTTAGCTCATATCCTACATCCTCCGAGGATTGCTGGATGTTTTCCTGCTGCTATCCCAGTTCTATGACTCCCGTTAAAACAAAGCTTCAGGTGATGAATGATGGAAGAGGTGGTGGCAAAGGAGAAAGAGGAGGAGGAACAGGGACAATTCACATCAATATCAGGCAAGTCAACCAAACATGTCTTGTAGGATATGTTTCTGTACCAAAAGGAGCGGTTCGGCTACACAGTTATAGGGCATACAGTGAGTGCAATGCCTATCAAAAATTTCGAGGCACTCCAATGCCCCTTGGAAGTGACATGGAGGTCAGAGGGCCTTAACTAAACCGTTTTTTCCATTTATAGCAACTGGGTCTCCTGTATACTGTTGGCCTAAGTAGTGAATGTAAGGATTTCAAAAAATTCGCCTATGCATTGAAAAACAAAAACTGACTAAAATTAGGAGGAAATGCAATGCCCGTTGAAAGAGTCGTGGAGGTTAGAGTTGATTAAAAACAACATTTCAATGCCCCTTGGAAGAGCTGTGGAGTTCAGAGTGGTTTAAGAAGACGGTTTTAATGCCCCTTAGGAGAGACGTGGAGGTCAGAGTGGTTTAACAAGACGGTTTAAATGCCCCTTGGAAGAGACAGTGGAGGTCACAGTAGCTTAGCAAGATGGTTTTAATGCCCCTTGGAAGAGATTTGGAGTTTAGAGTGGTATATCAAGACGGTTTTAATGCCCCTTCGAAGAGACGTGGAGTTCAGAGTGGTTTAACAAGACAGTTTTAATGCCCCTTGGAAGAGACGTGGAGGTCACAGTAGCTTAACAAGGCGGTTTTAATGCACCTTGGAAGAAAGGTGGATTTCAGAGTAGTTTACCAAGACGGTTTTAATGCCCCTTGGAAGAGACGTGGAGGTCACAGTAGCTTAATAAGACGGTTTTAATGCCCCTAGGAAGAGACGTGGAGTTCAGAGTGGTTTAACAAGACGGTTTTAATGCCCCTTGGAAGAGACGTGGAGGTCATAGTAGCTTAACAAGACGGTTTTAATGCACTTTGGGAGAGACGTGGAGTTCAGAGTGGTTTAACAAGACAGCTTTATTGCCTCTTGGAAGAGACGTGGAGGTCACAGTAGCTTAACAAGATGGTTTTAATGTCCCTTGGAAGAGACGGGGAGGTCAGAGTGGTTTAGCAAGACGGTTTTAATACCCCTTGGAAGAGACGTGGAGTTCAGAGTGGTTTAACAAGACAGTTTTAATGCCCCTTGGAAGAGACGTGGAGTTCAGAGTGCTTTAACAAGACGGTTTTAATAGCCCCATTGGAAGAGACGTGGAGTTCAGAGTGGTTTAACAAGACCGTTTTGAGCCCCTTGGAAGTGACGTGGAAGTCACAGTATCTTAACAAGACGGTTTTAATGCCCCTTGGACGAGACGTGGAGTACAGAGTGGTTTAACAAGACGGTGTTAATGCCCCTTGGTAGAGACGTGGAGTTCAGAGTGGTTTAACAAGACGGTTTTAATGCCCCTTGGAAGAGACGTGGAGGTCACAGTAGCTTAACAAAATGGTTTTCATGCCGCTTGGAAGAGATGATGAGTTCAGAGTGGTTTAACAAGACGGATTTAATGCCCCGTGGAAGAGTCGTGGAGTTCAGAGTGGTTTAACAAATTGGTTTTAATGCCCTTTGGAAGAGACGTGGAGGTCAGAGTGATTTAACAAGACGGTTTTAATGCCCCTTGGAAGAGACGTGGAGTTCAGAGTGGTTTAATAAGACGGTTTTAATGCCCCTTGGAAGAGACGTGGAGGTCACAGTAGCTTAACAAGACGGTTAGAATGCCCCTTGTAAGAGATGTGGAGGTCAAAGTGGTTTAACAAGACGGTTTAATGCCCCTTGCAAGAGACGTGGAGGTCAGAGTGGTTTAACAAGACAGTTTTAATGCCCCTTGGAAGAGACGTGGAGGTCAGAGTGATTTAACAAGACGGTTTTAATGCCCCTTGGAAGAGACGTGGAGTTCAGAGTGGTTTAACAAGTGTTAATGCCCCTTGGAAATGACGTGAAGGTCACTGTGTCTTAACAAGACGTTTATAATGCCCCTTGGAAGAGACGTGGAGGTCAGAGTGGTTTAACAAGACGGTTTTAATGCCCCTTGGAAGAGACGTGGAGGTCAGAGTGGTTTAACAAGAAGGATTTAATGCCCCTTGGAAGAGACGTGGAGGTCACAGTAGCTTAACAAGACGGTTTTAATGGCCCTTGGAAGAAACGTGGATTTCAGAGTGGTTTAAGAAGACGGTTTTAATGCCCCTTGGTACGTGGAGGTCACAATAGCTTAACAAGACGGCTTTATTGCCCCTTGGAAGAGACGTGGAGGTCACAGTAACTTAACAAGATGGTGTTAATGCCCCTTGGAAGAGACGTGGAGGTCAGAGTGGTTTAGCAAGACGGTTTTAATGCCCCTTGGAAGAGATGTGGAGTTCAGAGTGGTTTAACAAGACGGTTTTAATGCCACTTGGAAGAGACGAGGAGTTCAGAGTGCTTTAACAAGACGGTTTTAATGCCCCTTGGAAGAGACATGGAGTTCAGAGTGGTTTAACAAGACGGTTTTGTGCCCTTTGGAAGTGACGTGGAGGTCACAGTAGCTTAACAAGACGTTTTTTATGCCCCTTGGAAGAGACGTGGAGTTCAGAGTGTTTTAAAATGACGGTTTTAATGCCCCTTGGAAGAGACATGGAAGTCACAGTACCTTAACAAAACGGTTTTAATGCCCCTTGGAAGAGACGTGGAGTTCAGAGTGGTTTAACAAGACGGTTTTAATGCCACTTGGAAGAGACGTGGAGTTCATAGTAGTTTAACAAGACGGTTTCAATGCCCTTTGGAAGAGAAGTAGAGGTCACAGTAGCTTAATAAGACAGTTTTAATGCCCCTTGGTAGAGACGTGGAGGTCACAGTACTTTAGCAAGACGGTTTTAATGCCCCATGGAAGAGACGTGGACGTCACAGTAGCTTAATAAGACGGTTTTAATGCCCCTTGGAAGAGAAGTGGAGTTCAGAGTGGTTTAACAAGACGGTTTTAATGCCCCTTGGAAGAGACGTGGAGGTCATAGTAGCTTAACAAGATGGTTTTAATGCCCCTTGGGAGAGACGTGGAGTTCAGAGTGGTTTAACAAGATGGTTTTAATGCCCCTTGGAAGAGACGTGGAGTTCAGAGCGGTTTAACAAGACCGTTTTGTGCCCCTTGGAAGTGACGTGGAGGTCACAGTAGCTTAACAAGATGTTTTTAATGCCCCTTGGTAGAGACGTGGATTTCAGAGTGGTTTAACAAGACGGTTTTAATACAACTTGAAAGAGACATGGAGTTCAGAGTGGTTTTAAAAGACGGTTTTAATGCCCCTTGGAAGAGACGTGGATGTCACAGTAGCTTAACAAGATGGTTTTAATGCCCTTTGGAAGAGACGTGGAGTTCAGAGTGGTTTAACAAGACGGTTTTAATGCCCCGTCGAAGAAACGTGGAGTTCAGAGTAGTTTAACAAAACGGTTTCAATGCCCTTTGGAAGAGACGTGGAGGACACAGTAGCTTAACAAGACAGTATTAATGCCCCTTGGAAGAGACGTGGAGGTCAGAGTGATTTAACAAGATTTTTTTAAAGCCCCTTGGAAGAGACGTGGAGTTCAGAGTGGTTTAACAAGACAGCTTTATTGCCCCTTGGAGGAGACGTGGAGGTCACAGTAGCTTATCAATATGGTTTTAATGCCCTTTGGAAGAGACGGGGGGGTCAAATTAGTTTAGCAAGTCGGTTTTAATACCCCTTGGAAGAGACGTGGAGTTCAGAGTGGTTTAACAAGACAGTTTTAATGCCCCTTGGAAGAGACGTGGAGTTCAGAGTGCTTTAACAAGACTGTTTTAATAGCCCCATTGGAAGAGACGTGGAGTTCAGAGTGGTTTAACAAGACCGTTTTGAGCCCCTTGGAAGTGACGTGGAAGTCACAGTATCTTAACAAAACGGTTTTAATGCCCCTTGGACGAGACGTGGAGTTCAGAGTGGTTTAACAAGACGGTGTTAATGCCCCTTGGTAGAGACGTGGAGTTCAGAGTGGTTTAAAAAGACGGTTTTAATGCCCCTTGGAAGAGACGTGGAGGTCACAGTAGCTTAACAAGATGGTTTTAATGCCGCTTGGAAGAGATGAGGAGTTCAGAGTGGTTTAACAAGACGGATTTAATGCCCCGTGGAAGAGTCATGGAGTTCAGAGTGGTTTAACAAGTTGGTTTTAATGCCCTTTGGAAGAGACGTGGAGGTCAGAGTGATTTAACAAGACGGTTTTAATGCCCCTTGAAAGAGACGTGGAGTTCAGAGTGGTTTAACAAGACGGTTTTAATGCCCCTTGGAAGAGACGTGGAGGTCACAGTAGCTTAACAAGACGGTTAGAATGCCCCTTGTAAGAGACGTGGAGGTCAAAGTGGTTTAACAAGACGGTTTTAATGCCCCTTGCAAGAGACGTGGAGGTCAGAGTGGTTTAACAAGACAGTTTTAATACCCCTTGGAAGAGACGTGGAGGTCAGAGTGATTTAACAAGACGGTTTTAATGCCCCTTGGAAGAGACGTGGAGTTCAGAGTGGTTTAACAAGTATTAATGCCCCTTGGAAATGACGTGGAGGTCACTGTATCTTAACAAGACGGTTATAATGCCCCTTGGAAGAGACGTGGAGGTCAGAGTGGTTTAACAAGACGGTTTTAATGCCCCTTGGAAGAGACGTGGAGGTCAGAGTGGTTTAACAAGAAGAATTTAATGCCCCTTGGAAGAGACGTGGAGGTCACAGTAGCTTAACAAGACGTTTTTAATGGCCCTTGGAAGAAACGTGGATTTCAGAGTGGTTTAACAAGACGGTTTTAATGCCCCTTGGTACGTGGAGGTCACAGTAGCTTAACAAGACGGCTTTATTGCCCCTTGGAAGAGACGTGGAGGTCACAGTAACTTAACAAGATGGTGTTAATGCCCCTTGGAAGAGACGTGGAGGTCAGAGTGGTTTAGCAATACGGTTTTAATGCCCCTTGGAAGAGATGTGGAGTTCAGAGTGGTTTAACAAGACGGTTTTAATGCCACTTGGAAGAGACGAGGAGTTCAGAGTGCTTTAACAAGACGGTTTTAATGCCCCTTGGAAGAGACATGGAGTTCAGAGTGGTTTAACAAGTGTTAATGCCCCTTGGAAATGACGTGGAGGTCACTGTGTCTTAACAAGACGTTTATAATGCCCCTTGGAAGAGACGTGGAGGTCAGAGTGGTTTAACAAGACGGTTTTAATTCCCCTTGGAAGAGACGTGGAGGTCAGAGTGGTTTAACAAGAAGGATTTAATACCCCCTGGAAGAGACGTGGAGGTCACAGTAGCTTAACAAGACGGTTTTAATGGCCCTTGTAAGAAACGTGGATTTCAGAGTGGTTTAACAAGACGGTTTTAATGCCCCTTGGTACGTGGAGGTCACAGTAGCTTAACAAGACGGCTTTATTGCCCCTTGGAAGAGACGTGGAGGTCACAGTAACTTAACAAGATGGTGTTAATGCCCCTTGGAAGAGACGTGGAGGTCAGAGTGGTTTAGCAAGACGGTTTTAATGCCCCTTGGAAGAGATGTGGAGTTCAGAGTGGTTTAACAAGACGGTTTTAATGCCACTTGGAAGAGACGAGGAGTTCAGAGTGCTTTAACAAGACGGTTTTAATGCCCCTTGGAAGAGACATGGAGTTCAGAGTGGTTTAACAAGACGGTTTTGTGCCCTTTGGAAGTGACGTGGAGGTCACAGTAGCTTAACAAGACGTTTTTTATGCCCCTTAGAAGAGACGTGGAGTTCAGAGTGGTTTAAAATGACGGTTTTAATGCCCCTTGGAAGAGACGTGGAAGTCACAGTAGCTTAACAAAGCGGTTTTAATGCCCCTTGGAAGAGACGTGGAGTTCAGAGTGGTTTAACAAGACGGTTTTAATGCCCCTTGGAAGAGACGTGGAGTTCATAGCAGTTTAACAAGACGGTTTCAATGCCCTTTGGAAGAGAAGTAGAGGTCACAGTAGCTTAATAAGACAGTTTTAATGCCCCTTGGTAGAGACGTGGAGGTCACAGTACTTTAACAAGACGGTTTTAATGCCCCATGGAAGAGACGTGGACGTCACAGTAGCTTAATAAGACGGTTTTAATGCCCCTTGGAAGAGAAGTGGAGTTCAGAGTGGTTTAACAAGACGGTTTTAATGCCCCTTGGAAGAGACGTGGAGGTCATAGTAGCTTAACAAGATGCTTTTAATGCCCCTTGGGAGAGACGTGGAGTTCAGAGTGGTTTAACAAGATGGTTTTAATGCCCCTTGGAAGAGACGTGGAGGTCAGAGTGGTTTAACAAGACGGTTTTAATGCCCCTTGGAAGAGACGTGGAGGTCAGAGTGGTTTAACAAGAAGAATTTAATGCCCCTTGGAAGAGACGTGGAGGTCACAGTAGCTTAACAAGACGTTTTTAATGGCCCTTGGAAGAAACGTGGATTTCAGAGTGGTTTAACAAGACGGTTTTAATGCCCCTTGGTACGTGGAGGTCACAGTAGCTTAACAAGACGGCTTTATTGCCCCTTGGAAGAGACGTGGAGGTCACAGTAACTTAACAAGATGGTGTTAATGCCCCTTGGAAGAGACGTGGAGGTCAGAGTGGTTTAGCAAGACGGTTTTAATGCCCCTTGGAAGAGATGTGGAGTTCAGAGTGGTTTAACAAGACGGTTTTAATGCCACTTGGAAGAGACGAGGAGTTCAGAGTGCTTTAACAAGACGGTTTTAATGCCCCTTGGAAGAGACATGGAGTTCAGAGTGGTTTAACAAGTGTTAATGCCCCTTGGAAATGACGTGGAGGTCACTGTGTCTTAACAAGACGTTTATAATGCCCCTTGGAAGAGACGTGGAGGTCAGAGTGGTTTAACAAGACGGTTTTAATTCCCCTTGGAAGAGACGTGGAGGTCAGAGTGGTTTAACAAGAAGGATTTAATACCCCCTGGAAGAGACGTGGAGGTCACAGTAGCTTAACAAGACGGTTTTAATGGCCCTTGGAAGAAACGTGGATTTCAGAGTGGTTTAACAAGACGGTTTTAATGCCCCTTGGTACGTGGAGGTCACAGTAGCTTAACAAGACGGCTTTATTGCCCCTTGGAAGAGACGTGGAGGTGACAGTAACTTAACAAGATGGTGTTAATGCCCCTTGGAAGAGACGTGGAGGTCAGAGTGGTTTAGCAAGACGGTTTTAATGCCCCTTGGAAGAGATGTGGAGTTCAGAGTGGTTTAACAAGACGGTTTTAATGCCACTTGGAAGAGACGAGGAGTTCAGAGTGCTTTAACAAGACGGTTTTAATGCCCCTTGGAAGAGACATGGAGTTCAGAGTGGTTTAACAAGACGGTTTTGTGCCCTTTGGAAGTGACGTGGAGGTCACAGTAGCTTAACAAGACGTTTTTTATGCCCCTTAGAAGAGACGTGGAGTTCAGAGTGGTTTAAAATGACGGTTTTAATGCCCCTTGGAAGAGACGTGGAAGTCACAGTAGCTTAACAAAGCGGTTTTAATGCCCCTTGGAAGAGACGTGGAGTTCAGAGTGGTTTAACAAGACGGTTTTAATGCCCCTTGGAAGAGACGTGGAGTTCATAGTAGTTTAACAAGACGGTTTCAATGCCCTTTGGAAGAGAAGTAGAGGTCACAGTAGCTTAATAAGACAGTTTTAATGCCCCTTGGTAGAGACGTGGAGGTCACAGTACTTTAACAAGACGGTTTTAATGCCCCATGGAAGAGACGTGGACGTCACAGTAGCTTAATAAGACGGTTTTAATGCCCCTTGGAAGAGAAGTGGAGTTCAGAGTGGTTTAACAAGATGGTTTTAATGCCCCTTGGAAGAGACGTGGAGGTCATAGTAGCTTAACAAGATGCTTTTAATGCCCCTTGGGAGAGACGTGGAGTTCAGAGTGGTTTAACAAGATGGTTTTAATGCCCCTTGGAAGAGACGTGGAGTTCAGAGCGGTTTAACAAGACCATTTTGTGCCCCTTGGAAGTGACGTGGAGGTCACAGTAG
The DNA here is from genome assembly GCF_046119375.1 of Phyllobates terribilis. NCBI lineage: Eukaryota > Metazoa > Chordata > Amphibia > Anura > Dendrobatidae > Phyllobates > Phyllobates terribilis. Next base: position 53,472,831 of record NW_027362773.1, read on the forward strand.
CTTAACAAGATGTTTTTAATGCCCCTTGGTAGAGACGTGGATTTCAGAGTGGTTTAACAAGACGGTTTTAATACCCCTTGAAAGAGACATGGAGTTCAGAGTGGTTTTAAAAGACGGTTTTAATGCCCCTTGGAAGAGACGTGGATGTCACAGTAGGTTAACAAGATGGTTTTAATGCCCCTTGGAAGAGACGTGGAGTTCAGAGTGGTTTAACAAGACGGTTTTAATGCCCCGTCGAAGAAACGTGGAGTTCAGAGTAGTTTAACAAAACGGTTTCAATGCCCTTTGGAAGAGACGTGGTGGGCACAGTAGCTTAACAAGACAGTATTAATGCCCCTTGGAAGAGACGTGGAGGTCAGAGTGATTTAACAAGACGGTTTTAAAGCCCCTTGGAAGAGACGTGGAGTTCAGAGTGGTTTAACAAGACAGCTTTATTGCCCCTTGGAGGAGACGTGGAGGTCACAGTAGCTTAACAATATGGTTTTAATGCCCTTTGGAAGAGACGGGGGGGGTCAAATTGGTTTAGCAAGTCGGTTTTAATACCCCTTGGAAGAGACGTGGAGTTCAGAGTGGTTTAACAAGACTGTTTTAATGCCACTTGGAAGAGACGTGGAGTTCAGAGTGCTTTAACAAGACTGTTTTAATAGCCCCATTGGAAGAGACGTGGAGTTCAGAGTGGTTTAACAAGACCGTTTTGAGCCCCTTGGAAGTGACGTGGAAGTCACAGTATCTTAACAAAACGGCTTTAATGCCCCTTGGACGAGACGTGGAGTACAGAGTGGTTTAACAAGACGGTGTTAATGCCCCTTGGTAGAGACGTGGAGTTCAGAGTGGTTTAAAAAGACGGTTTTAATGCCCCTTGGAAGAGACGTGGAGGTCACAGTAGCTTAACAAGATGGTTTTAATGCCGCTTGGAAGAGATGAGGAGTTCAGAGTGGTTTAACAAGATGGATTTAATGCCCCGTGGAAGAGTCATGGAGTTCAGAGTGGTTTAACAAATTGGTTTTAATGCCCTTTGGAAGAGACGTGGAGGTCAGAGTGATTTAACAAGACGGTTTTAATGCCCCTTGGAAGAGACGTGGAGTTCAGAGTGGTTTAACAAGACGGCTTTAATGCCCCTTGGAAGAGACGTGGAGGTGACAGTAGCTTAACAAGACGGTTAGAATGCCCCTTGTAAGAGACGTGGAGGTCAAAGTGGTTTAACAAGACGGTTTTAATGCCCCTTGCAAGAGACGTGGAGGTCAGAGTGGTTTAACAAGACAGTTTTAATGCCCCTTGGAAGAGACGTGGAGGTCAGAGTGATTTAACAAGACGGTTTTAATGCCCCTTGGAAGAGACGTAGAGTTCAGAGTGGTTTAACAAGTATTAATGCCCCTTGGAAATGACGTGGAGGTCACTGTATCTTAACAAGACGGTTATAATGCCCCTTGGAAGAGACGTGGAGGTCAGAGTGGTTTAACAAGACGGTTTTAATGCCCCTTGGAAGAGACGTGGATGTCAGAGTGGTTTAGCAAGACGGTTTTAATGCCCCTTGGAAGAGATGTGGAGTTCAGAGTGGTTTAACAAGACGGTTTTAATGCCACTTGGAAGAGACGAGGAGTTCAGAGTGCTTTAACAAGACGGTTTTAATGCCCCTTGGAAGAGACATGGAGTTCAGAGTGGTTTAACAAGACGGTTTTGTGCCCCTTGGAAGTGACGTGGAGGTCACAGTAGCTTAACAAGACGTTTTTTATGCCCCTTGGAAGAGACGTGGAGTTCAGAGTGGTTTAAAATGACGGTTTTAATGCCCCTTGGAAGAGACGTGGAAGTCACAGTAGCTTAACAAAACGGTTTTAATGCCCCTTGGAAGAGACGTGGAGTTCAGAGTGGTTTAACAAGACGGTTTTAATGCCCCTTGGAAGAGACGTGGAGTTCATAGTAGTTTAACAAGACGGTTTCAATGCCCTTTGGAAGAGAAGTAGAGGTCACAGTAGCTTAATAAGACAGTTTTAATGCCCCTTGGTAGAAACGTGAAGGTCACAGTACTTTAACAAGACGGTTTTAATGCCCCATGGAAGAGACGTGGACGTCACAGTAGCTTAATAAGACGGTTTTAATGCCCCTTGGAAGAGAAGTGGAGTTCAGAGTGGTTTAACAAGACGGTTTTAATGCCCCTTGGAAGAGACGTGGAGGTCATAGTAGCTTAACAAGATGGTTTTAATGCCCCTTGGGAGAGACGTGGAGTTCAGAGTGGTTTAACAAGACCGTTTTGTGCCCCTTGGAAGTGACGTGGAGGTCACAGTAGCTTAACAAGATGTTTTTAATGCCCCTTGGTAGAGACGTGGAGTTCAGAGTGGTTTAACAAGACAGTTTTAATACCCCTTGAAAGAGACATGGAGTTCAGAGTAGTTTTAAAAGACGGTTTTAATGCCCCTTGGAAGAGACGTGGATGTCACAGTAGCTTAACAAGATGGCTTTAATGCCGCTTGGAAGAGACGTGGAGTTCAGAGTGGTTTAACAAGACGGTTTTAATGCCCCGTCGAAGAAACGTGGAGTTCAGAGTAGTTTAACAAAACGGTTTCAATGCCCTTTGGAAGAAACGTGGAGGACACAGTAGCTTAACAAGACAGTATTAATGCCCCTTGGAAGAGACGTGGAGGTCAGAGTGATTTAACAAGACGTTTTTAAAGCCCCTTGGAAGAGACGTGGAGTTCAGAGTGGTTTAACAAGACAGCATTATTGCCCCTTGGAGGAGACGTGGAGGTCACAGTAGCTTAACAATATGGTTTTAATGCCCCTTGGAAGAGACGGGGAGGTCAAATTGGTTTAGCAAGACGGTTTTAATACCCCTTGGAAGAGACGTGGAGTTCAGAGTGGTTTAACAAGACAGTTTTAATGCCCCTTGGAAGAGACGTGGAGTTCAGAGTGCTTTAACAAGACTGTTTTAATGCCCCTTGGAAGAGACGTGGAGTTCAGAGTAGTTTAACAAGACGGTTTTAATGCCCCTTGGAAGTGACGTGGAGGTCACAGTAGCTTAACAAGATGGTTTTAATGCCCCTTGGAAGAGACGTGGAGTTCAGAGTGGTTTAACAAGACGGATTTAATGCCTCGTGGAAGAAACGTGGAGTTCAGAGTGGTTTAACAAGATGGTTTTAATGCCCTTTGGAAGAGACGTGGAGGACACAGTAGATTAGCAAGACAGTTTTAATGCCCCTTGGAAGAGACGTGGAGGTCAGAGTGATTTAACAAGACGGTTTTAGTGCCCCTTGGAAGAGACGTGGAGTTCAGAGTGGTTTAACAAGACGGTTTTAATGCCCCTTGGAAGAGACGTGGAGGTCAGAGTGATTTAACAAGACGGTTTTAATGCCCCTTGGAAGAGACGTGGATGTCAGAGTGATTTAACAAGACGGTTTTAATGCCCCTTGGAAGAGACGTGGAGTTCAGAGTGGTTTTACAAGACGGTTTTAATGCACCTTGGAAGTGACGTGGAGGTCACTGTATCTTAACAAGACGGTTATAATGCCCCTTGGAAGAGACGTGGAGGTCAGAGTGGTTTAACAAGACATTTTTAATGCCCCTTGGAAGAGACCTGGAGGTCAGAGTGGTTTAACAAGACGGTTTTAATGCCCCTTGGTAGAGACGTGGAGGTCACAGTAGCTTAAAAAGACGGTTTTAATTCCCCTTGGAAGAGACGTGGAGTTCAGAGTGGTTTAACAAGACGGTTTTAATGCCCCTTGGAAGAGACGTGGAGGTCATAGTAGCTTAGCAAGATGGTATTAATGCCCCTTGGGAGAGACGTGGAGTTCAGAGTGGTTTAACAAGATGGTTTTAATACCCCTTGGAAGAGACGTGGAGTTCAGAGCGGTTTAACAAGACCGTTTTGTGCACCTTGGAAGTGACGTGGAGGTCACAGTAGCTTAACAAGATGTTTTTAATGCCCCTTGGTAGAGACGTGGAGTTCAGAGTGGTTTAACAAGATGGTTTTAATACCCCTTGAAAGAGACATGGAGTTCAGAGTGGTTTTAAAAGACGGTTTTAATGCCCATTGGAAGAGACGTGGATGTCACAGTAGCTTAACAAGATGGTTTTAATGCCCCTTGGAAGAGACGTGGAGTTCAGAGTGGTTTAACAAGACGGTTTTAATGCCCCGTCGAAGAAACGTGGAGTTCAGAGTAGTTTAACAAAACGGTTTCAATGCCCTTTGGAAGAGACGTGGAGGACACAGTAGCTTAACAAGACAGTATTAATGCCCCTTGGAAGAGACGTGGAGGTCAGAGTGATTTAACAAGATGGTTTTAAAGCCCCTTGGAAGAGACGTGGAGTTCAGAGTGGTTTAACAAGACAGCTTTATTGCCCCTTGGAGGAGACGTGGAGGTCACAGTAGCTTAACAATATGGTTTTAATGCCCTTTGGAAGAGACGGGGGGGTCAAATTAGTTTAGCAAGTCGGTTTTAATACCCCTTGGAAGAGACGTGGAGTTCAGAGTGGTTTAACAAGACAGTTTTAATGCCCCTTGGAAGAGACGTGGAGTTCAGAGTGCTTTAACAAGACTGTTTTAATAGCCCCATTGGAAGAGACGTGGAGTTCAGAGTGGTTTAACAAGACCGTTTTGAGCCCCTTGGAAGTGACGTGGAAGTCACAGTATCTTAACAAAACGGTTTTAATGCCCCTTGGACGAGACGTGGAGGTCAGAGAGGTTTAACAAGACGGTGTTAATGCCCCTTGGTGGAGACGTGGAGTTCAGAGTGGTTTAAAAAGACGATTTTAATGCCCCTTGGAAGAGACGTGGAGGTCACAGTAGCTTAACAAGATGGTTTTAATGCCGCTTGGAAGAGATGAGGAGTTCAGAGTGGTTTAACAAGACGGATTTAATGCCCCGTGGAAGAGTCATGGAGTTCAGAGTGGTTTAACAAATTGGTTTTAATGCCCTTTGGAAGAGACGTGGAGGTCAGAGTGATTTAACAAGACGGTTTTAATGCCCCTTGGAAGAGACGTGGAGTTCAGAGTGGTTTAACAAGACGGTTTTAATGCCCCTTGGAAGAGACGTGGAGGTCACAGTAGCTTAACAAGACGGTTAGAATGCCCCTTGTAAGAGACGTGGAGGTCAAAGTGGTTTAACAAGACGGTTTTAATCCCCCTTGCAAGAGACGTGGAGGTCAGAGTGGTTTAACAAGACAGTTTTAATGCCCCTTGGAAGAGACGTGGAGGTCAGAGTGATTTAACAAGACGGTTTTAATGCCCCTTGGAAGAGACGTGGAGTTCAGAGTGGTTTAACAAGTATTAATGCCCCTTGGAAATGACGTGGAGGTCACTGTATCTTAACAAGACGGTTATAATGCCCCTTGGAAGAGACGTGGAGGTCAGAGTGGTTTAACAGGACGGTTTTAATGCCCCTTGGAAGAGATGTGGAGGTCAGAGTGGTTTAACAAGAAGGATTTAATGCCCCTTGGAAGAGACGTGGAGGTCACAGTAGCTTAACAAGACGTTTTTAATGGCCCTTGGAAGAAACGTGGATTTCAGAGTGGTTTAACAAGACGGTTTTAATGCCCCTTGGTACGTGGAGGTAACAGTAGCTTAACAAGACGGCTTTATTGCCCCTTGGAAGAGACGTGGAGGTCACAGTAACTTAACAAGATGGTGTTAATGCCCCTTGGAAGAGACGTGGAGGTCAGAGTGGTTTAGCAAGACGGTTTTAATGCCCCTTGGAAGAGATGTGGAGTTCAGAGTGGTTTAACAAGACGGTTTTAATGCCACTTGGAAGAGACGAGGAGTTCAGAGTGCTTTAACAAGACGGTTTTAATGCCCCTTGGAAGAGACATGGAGTTCAGAGTGGTTTAACAAGTGTTAATGCCCCTTGGAAATGATGTGGAGGTCACTGTGTCTTAACAAGACGTTTATAATGCCCCTTGGAAGAGACGTGGAGGTCAGAGTGGTTTAACAAGACGGTTTTAATTCCCCTTGGAAGAGACGTGGAGGTCAGAGTGGTTTAACAAGAAGGATTTAATGCCCCTTGGAAGAGACGTGGAGGTCACAGTAGCTTAACAAGACGGTTTTAATGGCCCTTGGAAGAAACGTGGATTTCAGAGTGGTTTAACAAGACGGTTTTAATGCCCCTTGGTACGTGGAGGTCACAGTAGCTTAACAAGACGGCTTTATTGCCCCTTGGAAGAGACGTGGAGGTCACAGTAACTTAACAAGATGGTGTTAATGCCCGTTGGAAGAGACGTGGAGGTCAGAGTGGTTTAGCAAGACGGTTTTAATGCCCCTTGGAAGAGATGTGGAGTTCAGAGTGGTTTAACAAGACGGTTTTAATGCCACTTGGAAGAGACGAGGAGTTCAGAGTGCTTTAACAAGACGGTTTTAATGCCCCTTGGAAGAGACATGGAGTTCAGAGTGGTTTAACAAGACGGTTTTGTGCCCTTTGGAAGTGACGTGGAGGTCACAGTAGCTTAACAAGACGTTTTTTATGCCCCTTGGAAGAGACGTGGAGTTCAGAGTGGTTTAAAATGACGGTTTTAATGCCCCTTGGAAGAGACGTGGAAGTCACAGTAGCTTAACAAAACGGTTTTAATGCCCCTTGGAAGAGACGTGGAGTTCAGAGTGGTTTAACAAGACGGTTTTAATGCCCCTTGGAAGAGACGTGGAGTTCATACTAGTTTAACAAGACGGTTTCAATGCCCTTTGGAAGAGAAGTAGAGGTCACAGTAGCTTAATAAGACAGTTTTAATGCCCCTTGGTAGAGACGTGGAGGTCACAGTACTTTAACAAGACGGTTTTAATGCCCCATGGAAGAGACGTGGACGTCACAGTAGCTTAATAAGACGGTTTTAATGCCCCTTGGAAGAGAAGTGGAGTTCAGAGTGGTTTAACAAGACGGTTTTAATGCCCCTTGGAAGAGACGTGGAGGTCATAGTAGCTTAACAAGATGGTTTTAATGCCCCTTGGGAGAGACGTGGAGTTCAGAGTGGATTAACAAGATGGTTTTAATGCCCCTTGGAAGAGACGTGGAGTTCAGAGCGGTTTAACAAGACCGTTTTGTGCCACTTGGAAGTGACGTGGAGGTCACAGTAGCTTAACAAGATGTTTTTAATGCCCCTTGGTAGGGACGTGGATTTCAGAGTGGTTTAACAAGACGGTTTTAATACCCCTTGAAAGAGACATGGAGTTCAGAGTGGTTTTAAAAGACGGTTTTAATGCCCCTTGGAAGAGACGTGGATGTCACAGTAGCTTAACAAGATGGTTTTAATGCCCCTTGGAAGAGACGTGGAGTTCAGAGTGGTTTAACAAGACGGTTTTAATGCCCCGTCAAAGAAACGTGGAGTTCATAGTAGTTTAACAAAACGGTTTCAATGCCCTTTGGAAGAGACGTGGAGGACACAGTAGCTTAACAAGACAGTATTAATGCCCCTTGGAAGAGACGTGGAGGTCAGAGTGATTTAACAAGACGGTTTTAAAGCCCCTTGGAAGAGACGTGGAGTTCAGAGTGGTTTAACAAGACAGCTTTATTGCCCCTTGGAGGAGACGTGGAGGTCACAGTAGCTTAACAATATGGATTTAATGCCCTTTGGAAGAGACGGGGGGGTCAAATTGGTTTAGCAAGTCGGTTTTAATACCCCTTGGAAGAGACGTGGGGTTCAGAGTGGTTTAACAAGACAGTTTTAATGCCCCTTGGAAGAGACGTGGAGTTCAGAGTGCTTTAACAAGACTGTTTTAATAGCCCCATTGGAAGAGACGTGGAGTTCAGAGTGGTTTAACAAGACGGATTTAATGCCCCGTGGAAGAGTCATGGAGTTCAGAGTGGTTTAACAAATTGGTTTTAATGCCCTTTGGAAGAGACGTGGAGGTCAGAGTCATTTAACAAGACGGTTTTAATGCCCCTTGGAAGAGACGTGGAGTTCAGAGTGGTTTAACAAGACGGTTTTAATGCCCCTTGGAAGAGACGTGGAGGTCACAGTAGCTTAACAAGACGGTTAGAATGCCCCTTGTAAGAGACGTGGAGGTCAAAGTGGTTTAACAAGACGGTTTTAATGCCCCTTGCAAGAGACGTGGAGGTCAGAGTGGTTTAACAAGACAGTTTTAATGCCCCTTGGAAGAGACGTGGAGGTCAGAGTGATTTAACAAGACGGTTTTAATGCCCCTTGGAAGAGACGTGGAGTTCAGAGTGGTTTAACAAGTATTAATGCCCCTTGGAAATGACGTGGAGGTCACTGTATCTTAACAAGACGGTTATAATGCCCCTTGGAAGAGACGTGGAGGTCAGAGTGGTTTAACAAGACGGTTTTAATGCCCCTTGGAAGAGACGTGGAGGTCAGAGTGGTTTACCAAGAAGGATTTAATGCCCCTTGGAAGAGACGTGGAGGTCACAGTAGCTTAACAAGACGTTTTTAATGGCCCTTGGAAGAAACGTGGATTTCAGAGTGGTTTAACAAGACGGTTTTAATGCCCCTTGGAAGAGACGTGGAGGTCATAGTAGCTTAACAAGATGGTTTTAATGCCCCTTGGGAGAGATGTGGAGTTCAGAGTGGATTAACAAGATGGTTTTAATGCCCCTTGGAAGAGACGTGGAGTTCAGAGCGGTTTAACAAGACCGTTTTGTGCCCCTTGGAAGTGACGTGGAGGTCACAGTAGCTTAACAAGATGTTTTTAATGCCCCTTGGTAGAGACGTGGATTTCAGAGTGGTTTAACAAGACGGTTTTAATACCCCTTGAAAGAGACATGGAGTTCAGAGTGGTTTTAAAAGACGGTTTTTATGCCCCTTGGAAGAGACGTGGATGTCACAGTAGCTTAACAAGATGGTTTTAATGCCCCTTGGAAGAGACGTGGAGTTCAGAGTGGTTTAACAAGACGGTTTTAATGCCCCGTCGAAGAAACGTGGAGTTCAGAGTAGTTTAACAAAACGGTTTCAATGCCCTTTGGAAGAGACGTGGAGGACACAGTAGCTTAACAAGACAGTATTAATGCCCCTTGGAAGAGACGTGGAGGTCAGAGTGATTTAACAAGACTGTTTTAAAGCCCCTTGGAAGAGACGTGGAGTTCAGAGTGGTTTAACAAGACAGCTTTATTGCCCCTTGGAGGAGACGTGGAGGTCACAGTAGCTTAACAATATGGTTTTAATGCCCTTTGGAAGAGACGGGGGGGTCAAATTGGTTTAGCAAGTCGGTTTTAATACCCCTTGGAAGAGACGTGGGGTTCAGAGTGGTTTAACAAGACTGTTTTAATATCCCCATTGGAAGAGACGTGGAGTTCAGAGTGGTTTAACAAGACCGTTTTGAGCCCCTTGGAAGTGACGTGGAAGTCACAGTATCTTAACAAAACGGTTTTAATGCCCCTTGGACGAGACGTGGAGTTCAGAGTGGTTTAACAAGACGGTGTTAATGCCCCTTGGTAGAGACGTGGAGTTCAGAGTGGTTTAAAAAGACGGTTTTAATGCCCCTTGGAAGAGACGTGGAGGTCACAGTAGCTTAACAAGATGGTTTTAATGCCGCTTGGAAGAGATGAGGAGTTCAGAGTGGTTTAACAAGACGGATTTAATGCCCCGTGGAAGAGTCATGGAGTTCAGAGTGGTTTAACAAATTGGTTTTAATGCCCTTTGGAAGAGACGTGGAGGTCAGAGTCATTTAACAAGACGGTTTTAATGCCCCTTGGAAGAGACGTGGAGTTCAGAGTGGTTTAACAAGACGGTTTTAATGCCCCTTGGAAGAGACGTGGAGGTCACAGTAGCTTAACAAGACGGTTAGAATGCCCCTTGTAAGAGACGTGGAGGTCAAAGTGGTTTAACAAGACGGTTTTAATGCCCCTTGCAAGAGACGTGGAGGTCAGAGTGGTTTAACAAGACAGTTTTAATGCCCCTTGGAAGAGACGTGGAGGTCAGAGTGATTTAACAAGACGGTTTTAATGCCCCTTGGAAGAGACGTGGAGTTCAGAGTGGTTTAACAAGTATTAATGCCCCTTGGAAATGACGTGGAGGTCACTGTATCTTAACAAGACGGTTATAATGCCCCTTGGAAGAGACGTGGAGGTCAGCGTGGTTTAACAAGACGGTTTTAATGCCCCTTGGAAGAGACGTGGAGGTCAGAGTGGTTTAACAAGAAGGATTTAATGCCCCTTGGAAGAGACGTGGAGGTCACAGTAGCTTAACAAGACGTTTTTAATGGCCCTTGGAAGAAACGTGGATTTCAGAGTGGTTTAACAAGACAGTTTTAATGCCCCTTGGTACGTGGAGGTCACAGTAGCTTAACAAGACGGCTTTATTGCCCCTTGGAAGAGACGTGGAGGTCACAGTAACTTAACAAGATGGTGTTAATGCCCCTTGGAAGAGACGTGGAGGTCAGAGTGGTTTAGCAAGACGGTTTTAATGCCCCTTGGAAGAGATGTGGAGTTCAGAGTGGTTTAACAAGATGGTTTTAATGCCACTTGGAAGAGACGAGGAGTTCAGAGTGCTTTAACAAGACGGTTTTAATGCCCCTTGGAAGAGACATGGAGTTCAGAGTGGTTTAACAAGACGGTTTTGTGCCCCTTGGAAGTGACGTGGAGGTCACAGTAGCTTAACAAGACGTTTTTTATGCCCCTTGGAAGAGACGTGGAGTTCAGAGTGGTTTAAAATGACGGTTTTAATGCCCCTTGGAAGAGACGTGGAAGTCACAGTAGCTTAACAAAACGGTTTTAATGCCCCTTGGAAGAGACGTGGAGTTCAGAGTGGTTTAACAAGACGGTTTTAATGCCCCTTGGAAGAGACGTGGAGTTCATAGTAGTTTAACAAGACGGTTTCAATGCCCTTTGGAAGAGAAGTAGAGGTCACAGTAGCTTAATAAGTCAGTTTTAATGCCCCTTGGTAGAAACGTGGAGGTCACAGTACTTTAACAAGACGGTTTTAATGCCCCATGGAAGAGACGTGGACGTCACAGTAGCTTAATAAGACGGTTTTAATGCCCCTTGGAAGAGAAGTGGAGTTCAGAGTGGTTTAACAAGTCGGTTTTAATGCCCCTTGGAAGAGACGTGGAGGTCATAGTAGCTTAACAAGATGGTTTTAATGCCCCTTGGGAGAGACGTGGAGTTCAGAGTGGTTTAACAATATGGTTTTAATGCCCCTTGAAAGAGACGTGGAGTTCAGAGCGGTTTAACAAGACCGTTTTGTGCCCCTTGGAAGTGACGTGGAGGTCACAGTAGCTTAACAAGATGTTTTTAATGCCCCTTGGTAGAGACGTGGAGTTCAGAGTGGTTTAACAAGACGGTTTTAATACCCCTTGAAAGAGACATGGAGTTCAGAGTAGTTTTAAAAGACGGTTTTAATGCCCCTTGGAAGAGACGTGGATGTCACAGTAGCTTAACAAGATGGCTTTAATGCCGCTTGGAAGAGACGTGGAGTTCAGAGTGGTTTAACAAGACGGTTTTAATGCCCCGTCGAAGAAACGTGGAGTTCAGAGTAGTTTAACAAAACGGTTTCAATGCCCTTTGGAGGAGACGTGGAGGACACAGTAGCTTAACAAGACAGTATTAATGCCCCTTGGAAGAGACGTGGAGGTCAGAGTGATTTAACAAGACGTTTTTAAAGCCCCTTGGAAGAGACGTGGAGTTCAGAGTGGTTTAACAAGACAGCATTATTGCCCCTTGGAGGAGACGTGGAGGTCACAGTAGCTTAACAATATGGTTTTAATGCCCCTTGGAAGAGACGGGGAGGTCAAATTGGTTTAGCAAGACGGTTTTAATACCCCTTGGAAGAGACGTGGAGTTCAGAGTGCTTTAACAAGACGGTTTTAATGCCCCTTGGAAGAGACGTGGAGTTCAGAATAGTTTAACAAGACGGTTTTAATGCCCCTTGGAAGTGACGTGGAGGTCACAGTAGCTTAACAAGATGGTTTTAATGCCCCTTGGAAGAGACGTGGAGTTCAGAGTGGTTTAACAAGACGTATTTAATGCCTCGTGGAAGAGACGTGGAGTTCAGAGTGGTTTAACAAGATGGTTTTAATGCCCTTTGGAAGAGACGTGGAGGACACAGTAGATTAACAAGACAGTTTTAATGCCCCTTGGAAGAGACGTGGAGGTCAGAGTGATTTAACAAGATGGTTTTAGTGCCCCTTGGAAGAGACGTGGAGTTCAGAGTGGTTTAACAAGACGGTTTTAATGCCCCTTGGAAGAGACGTGGAGGTCAGAGTGATTTAACAAGACGGTTTTAATGCCCCTTGGAAGAGACGTGGATGTCAGAGTGATTTAACAAGACGGTTTTAATGCCCCTTGGAAGAGACGTTTAGTTCAGAGTGGTTTTACAAGACGGTTTTAATGCACCTTGGAAGTGACGTGGAGGTCACTGTATCTTAACAAGACGGTTATAATGCCCCTTGGAAGAGACGTGGAGGTCAGAGTGGTTTAACAAGACATTTTTAATGCCCCTTGGAAGAGACCTGGAGGTCAGAGTGGTTTAACAAGACGGTTTTAATGCCCCTTGGTAGAGACGTGGAGGTCACAGTAGCTTAAAAAGACGGTTTTAATTCCCCTTGGAAGAGACGTGGAGTTCAGAGTGGTTTAACAAGACGGTTTTAATGCCCCTTGGAAGAGACGTGGAGGTCATAGTAGCTTAACAAGATGGTATTAATGCCCCTTGGGAGAGACGTGGAGTTCAGAGTGGTTTAACAAGATGGTTTTAATGCCCCTTGGACGAGACGTGGAGTTCAGAGTGGTTTAACAAGACGGTGTTAATGCCCCTTGGTAGAGACGTGGAGTTCAGAGTGGTTTAAAAAGACGGTTTTAATGCCCCTTGGAAGAGACGTGGAGGTCACAGTAGCTTAACAAGATGGTTTTAATGCCGCTTGGAAGAGATGAGGAGTTTAGAGTGGTTTAACAAGACGGATTTAATGCCCCGTGGAAGAGTCATGGAGTTCAGAGTGGTTTAACAAATTGGTTTTAATGCCCTTTGGAAGAGACGTGGAGGTCAGAGTCATTTAACAAGACGGTTTTAATGCCCCTTGGAAGAGACGTGGAGTTCAGAGTGGTTTAACAAGACGGTTTTAATGCCCCTTGGAAGAGACGTGGAGGTCACAGTAGCTTAACAAGACGGTTAGAATGCCCCTTGTAAGAGACGTGGAGGTCAAAGTGGTTTAACAAGACGGTTTTAATGCCCCTTGCAAGAGACGTGGAGGTCAGAGTGGTTTAACAAGACAGTTTTAATGCCCCTTGGAAGAGACGTGGAGGTCAGAGTGATTTAACAAGACGGTTTTAATGCCCCTTGGAAGAGACGTGGAGTTCAGAGTGGTTTAACAAGTATTAATGCCCCTTGGAAATGACGTGGAGGTCACTGTATCTTAACAAGACGGTTATAATGCCCCTTGGAAGAGACGTGGAGGTCAGAGTGGTTTAACAAGACGGTTTTAATGCCCCTTGGAAGAGACGTGGAGGTCAGAGTGGTTTAACAAGAAGGATTTAATGCCCCTTGGAAGAGACGTGGAGGTCACAGTAGCTTAACAAGACGTTTTTAATGGCCCTTGGAAGAAACGTGGATTTCAGAGTGGTTTAACAAGACGGTTTTAATGCCCCTTGGAAGAGACGTGGAGGTCATAGTAGCTTAACAAGATGGTTTTAATGCCCCTTGGGAGAGACGTGGAGTTCAGAGTGGATTAACAAGATGGTTTTAATGCCCCTTGGAAGAGACGTGGAGTTCAGAGCGGTTTAACAAGACCGTTTTGTGCCCCTTGGAAGTGACGTGGAGGTCACAGTAGCTTAACAAGATGTTTTTAATGCCCCTTGGTAGAGACGTGGATTTCAGAGTGGTTTAACAAGACGGTTTTAATACCCCTTGAAAGAGACATGGAGTTCAGAGTGGTTTTAAAAGACGGTTTTAATGCCCCTTGGAAGAGACGTGGATGTCACAGTAGCTTAACAAGATGGTTTTAATGCCCCTTGGAAGAGACGTGGAGTTCAGAGTGGTTTAACAAGACGGTTTTAATGCCCCGTCGAAGAAACGTGGAGTTCAGAGTAGTTTAACAAAACGGTTTCAATGCCCTTTGGAAGAGACGTGGAGGACACAGTAGCTTAACAAGACAGTATTAATGCCCCTTGGAAGAGACGTGGAGGTCAGAGTAATTTAACAAGACGGTTTTAAAGCCCCTTGGAAGAGACATGGAGTTCAGAGTGGTTTAACAAGACAGCTTTATTGCCCCTTGGAGGAGACGTGGAGGTCACAGTAGCTTAACAATATGGTTTTAATGCCCTTTGGAAGAGACGGGGGGGTCAAATTGGTTTAGCAAGTCGGTTTTAATACCCCTTGGAAGAGACGTGGGGTTCAGAGTGGTTTAACAAGACAGTTTTAATGCCCCTTGGAAGAGACGTGGAGTTCAGAGTGCTTTAACAAGACTGTCTTAATAGCCCCATTGGAAGAGACGTGGAGTTCAGAGTGGTTTAACAAGACCGTTTTGAGCCCCTTGGAAGTGACGTGGAAGTCACAGTATCTTAACAAAACGGTTTTAATGCCCCTTGGACGAGACGTGGAGTTCAGAGTGGTTTAACAAGACGGTGTTAATGCCCCTTGGTAGAGACGTGGAGTTCAGAGTGGTTTAAAATGACGGTTTTAATGCCCCTTGGAAGAGACGTGGAGGTCACAGTAGCTTAACAAGATGGTTTTAATGCCGCTTGGAAGAGACGTGGAGTTCAGAGTGGTTTAACAAGACGGTTTTAATGCCCCGTGGAAGAGTCATGGAGTTCAGAGTGGTTTAACAAATTGGTTTTAATGCCCTTTGGAAGAGACGTGGAGGTCAGAGTCATTTAACAAGACGGTTTTAATGCCCCTTGGAAGAGACGTGGAGTTCAGAGTGGTTTAACAAGACGGTTTTAATGCCCCTTGGAAGAGACGTGGAGGTCACAGTAGCTTAACAAGACGGTTAGAATGCCCCTTGTAAGAGACGTGGAGGTCAAAGTGGTTTAACAAGACGGTTTTAATGCCCCTTGCAAGAGACGTGGAGGTCAGAGTGATTTAACAAGACGGTTTTAATGCCCCTTGGAAGAGACGTGGAGTTCAGAGTGGTTTAACAAGTATTAATGCCCCTTGGAAATGACGTGGAGGTCACTGTATCTTAACAAGACGGTTATAATGCCCCTTGGAAGAGACTTGGAGGTCAGAGTGGTTTAACAAGACGGTTTTAATGCCCCTTGGAAGAGACGTGGAGGTCAGAGTGGTTTAACAAGAAGGATTTAATGCCCCTTGGAAGAGACGTGGAGGTCACAGTAGCTTAACAAGACGTTTTTAATGGCCCTTGGAAGAAACGTGGATTTCAGAGTGGTTTAACAAGACGGTTTTAATGCCCCTTGGTACGTGGAGGTCACAGTAGCTTAACAAGACGGCTTTATTGCCCCTTGGAAGAGACGTGGAGTTCACAGTAACTTAACAAGATGGTGTTAATGCCCCTTGGAAGAGACGTGGAGGTCAGAGTGGTTTAGCAAGACGGTTTTAATGCCCCTTGGAAGAGATGTGGAGTTCAGAGTGGTTTAACAAGATGGTTTTAATGCCACTTGGAAGAGACGAGGAGTTCAGAGTGCTTTAACAAGACGGTTTAATGCCCCTTGGAAGAGACATGGAGTTCAGAGTGGTTTAACAAGACGGTTTTGTGCCCCTTGGAAGTGACATGGAGGTCACAGTAGCTTAACAAGACGTTTTTTATGCCCCTTGGAAGAGACGTGGAGTTCAGAGTGGTTTAAAATGACGGTTTTAATGCCCCTTGGAAGAGACGTGGAAGTCACAGTAGCTTAACAAAACGGTTTTAATGCCCCTTGGAAGAGACGTGGAGTTCAGAGTGGTTTAACAAGACGGTTTTAATGCCCCTTGGAAGAGACGTGGAGTTCATAGTAGTTTAACAAGACGGTTTCAATGCCCTTTGGAAGAGAAGTAGAGGTCACAGTAGCTTAATAAGACAGTTTTAATGCCCCTTGGTAGAAACGTGGAGGTCACAGTACTTTAACAAGACGGTTTTAATGCCCCATGGAAGAGACGTGGACGTCACAGTAGCTTAATAAGACGGTTTTAATGCCCCTTGGAAGAGAAGTGGAGTTCAGAGTGGTTTAACAAGACGGTTTTAATGCCCCTTGGAAGAGACGTGGAGGTCATAGTAGCTTAACAAGATGGTTTTAATGCCCCTTGGGAGAGACGTGGAGTTCAGAGTGGTTTAACAATATGGTTTTAATGCCCCTTGAAAGAGACGTGGAGTTCAGAGCGGTTTAACAAGACCGTTTTGTGCCCCTTGGAAGTGACGTGGAGGTCACAGTAGCTTAACAAGATGTTTTTAATGCCCCTTGGTAGAGACGTGGAGTTCAGAGTGGTTTAACAAGACGGTTTTAATACCCCTTGAAAGAGACATGGAGTTCAGAGTAGTTTTAAAAGACGGTTTTAATGCCCCTTGGAAGAGACGTGGATGTCACAGTAGCTTAACAAGATGGCTTTAATGCCGCTTGGAAGAGACGTGGAGTTCAGAGTGGTTTAACAAGACGGTTTTAATGCCCCGTCGAAGAAACGTGGAGTTCAGAGTAGTTTAACAAAACGGTTTCAATGCCCTTTGGAAGAGACGTGGAGGACACAGTAGCTTAACAAGACAGTATTAATGCCCCTTGGAAGAGACGTGGAGGTCAGAGTGATTTAACAAGACGTTTTTAAAGCCCCTTGGAAGAGACGTGGAGTTCAGAGTGGTTTAACAAGACAGCATTATTGCCCCTTGGAGGAGACGTGGAGGTCACAGTAGCTTAACAATATGGTTTTAATGCCCCTTGGAAGAGACGGGGAGGTCAAATTGGTTTAGCAAGACGGTTTTAATACCCCTTGGAAGAGACGTGGAGTTCAGAGTGGTTTAACAACACAGTTTTAATGCCCCTTGGAAGAGACGTGGAGTTCAGAGTGCTTTAACAAGACGGTTTTAATGCCCCTTGGAAGAGACGTGGAGTTCAGAATAGTTTAACAAGACGGTTTTAATGCCCCTTGGAAGTGACGTGGAGGTCACAGTAGCTTAACAAGATGGTTTTAATGCCCCTTGGAAGAGACGTGGAGTTCAGAGTGGTTTAACAAGACGGATTTAATGCCTCGTGGAAGAGACGTGGAGTTCAGAGTGGTTTAACAAGATGGTTTTAATGCCCTTTGGAAGAGACGTGGAGGACACAGTAGATAAACAAGACAGTTTTAATGCCCCTTGGAAGAGACGTGGAGGTCAGAGTGATTTAACAAGACGGTTTTAGTGCCCCTTGGAAGAGACGTGGAGTTCAGAGTGGTTTAACAAGACGGTTTTAATGCCCCTTGGAAGAGACGTGGAGGTCAGAGTGATTTAACAAGACGGTTTTAATGCCCCTTGGAAGAGACGTGGATGTCAGAGTGATTTAACAAGACGGTTTTAATGCCCCTTGGAAGAGACGTGGAGTTCAGAGTGGTTTTACAAGACGGTTTTAATGCACCTTGGAAGTGACGTGGAGGTCACTGTATCTTAACAAGACGGTTATAATGCCCCTTGGAAGAGACGTGGAGGTCAGAGTGGTTTAACAAGACATTTTTAATGCCCCTTGGAAGAGACCTGGAGGTCAGAGTGGTTTAACAAGACGGTTTTAATGCCCCTTGGTAGAGACGTGGAGGTCACAGTAGCTTAAAAAGACGGTTTTAATTCCCCTTGGAAGAGACGTGGAGTTCAGAGTGGTTTAACAAGACGGTTTTAATGCCCCTTGGAAGAGACGTGGAGGTCATAGTAGCTTAACAAGATGGTATTAATGCCCCTTGGGAGAGACGTGGAGTTCAGAGTGGTTTAACAAGATGGTTTTAATGCCCCTTGGAAGAGACGTGGAGTTCAGAGCAGTTTAACAAGACCGTTTTGTGCACCTTGGAAGTGACGTGGAGGTCACAGTAGCTTAACAAGATGTTTTTAATGCCCCTTGGTAGAGACGTGGAGTTCAGAGTGGTTTAACAAGATGGTTTTAATACCCCTTGAAAGAGACATGGAGTTCAGAGTGGTTTTAAAAGACGGTTTTAATGCCCCTTGGAAGAGACGTGGATGTCACAGTAGCTTAACAAGATGGTTTTAATGCCGCTTGGAAGAGACGTGGAGTTCAGAGTGGTTTAACAAGACGCTTTTAATGCCCCGTCGAAGAAACGTGGAGTTCAGAGTAGTTTAACAAAACAGTTTCAATGCCCTTTGGAAGAGACGTGGAGGACACAGTAGCTTAACAAGACAGTATTAATGCCCCTTGGAAGAGACGTGGAGGTCAGAGTGATTTAACAAGACGGTTTTAATGCCCCTTGGAAGAGACGTGGAGTTCAGAGTGGTTTTACAAGACGGTTTTAATGCACCTTGGAAGTGACGTGGAGGGCACTGTATCTTAACAAGACGGTTATAATGCCCCTTGGAAGAGACGTGGAGGTCAGAGTGGTTTAACAAGACATTTTTAATGCCCCTTGGAAGAGACCTGGAGGTCAGAGTGGTTTAACAAGACGGTTTTAATGCCCCTTGGTAGAGACGTGGAGGTCACAGTAGCTTAAAAAGACGGTTTTAATTCCCCTTGGAAGAGACGTGGAGTTCAGAGTGGTTTAACAAGACGGTTTTAATGCCCCTTGGAAGAGACGTGGAGGTCATAGTAGCTTAACAAGATGGTATTAATGCCCCTTGGGAGAGACGTGGAGTTCAGAGTGGTTTAACAAGATGGTTTTAATGCCCCTTGGAAGAGACGTGGAGTTCAGAGCAGTTTAACAAGACCGTTTTGTGCACCTTGGAAGTGACGTGGAGGTCACAGTAGCTTAACAAGATGTTTTTAATGCCCCTTGGTAGAGACGTGGAGTTCAGAGTGGTTTAACAAGATGGTTTTAATACCCCTTGAAAGAGACATGGAGTTCAGAGTGGTTTTAAAAGACGGTTTTAATGCCCCTTGGAAGAGACGTGGATGTCACAGTAGCTTAACAAGATGGTTTTAATGCCGCTTGGAAGAGACGTGGAGTTCAGAGTGGTTTAACAAGACGCTTTTAATGCCCCGTCGAAGAAACGTGGAGTTCAGAGTAGTTTAACAAAACAGTTTCAATGCCCTTTGGAAGAGACGTGGAGGACACAGTAGCTTAACAAGACAGTATTAATGCCCCTTGGAAGAGACGTGGAGGTCAGAGTGATTTAACAAGACGGTTTTAAAGCCCCTTGGAAGAGACGTGGAGTTCAGAGTGGTTTAACAAGACAGCTTTATTGCCCCTTGGAGGAGACGTGGAGGTCACAGTAGCTTAACAATATGGTTTTAATGCCCCTTGGAAGAGACGGGGAGGTCAAATTGGTTTAGCAAGACGGTTTTAATACCGGTTGGAAGAGACGTGGAGTTCAGAGTGGTTTAACAAGACAGTTTTAATGCCCCTTGGAAGAGACGTGGAGTTCAGAGTGCTTTATCAAGACGGTTTTAATGCCCCTTGGAAGAGACGTGGAGTTCAGAGTAGTTTAACAAGACGGTTTTAATGCCCCTTGGAAGTGACGTGGAGGTCACAGTAGCTTAACAAGATGGTTTTAATGCCCCTTGGAAGAGACGTGGAGTTCAGAGTGGTTTAACAAGACGGATTTAATGCCTCGTGGAAGAGACGTGGAGTTCAGAGTGTTTTAACAAGATGGTTTTAATGCCCTTTGGAAGAGACGTGGAGGACACAGTAGATTAACAAGACAGTTTTAATGCCCCTTGGAAGAGACGTGGAGGTCAGAGTGATTTAACAAGACGGTTTTAATGCCCCTTGGAAGAGACGTGGAGTTCAGAGTGGTTTAACAAGACGGTTTTAATGCCCCTTGGAAGAGACGTGGAGGTCAGAGTGATTTAACAAGACGGTTTTAATGCCCCTTGGAAGAGACATGGATGTCAGAGTGATTTAACAAGACGGTTTTAATGCCCCTTGGAAGAGACGTGGAGTTCAGAGTGGTTTTTCAAGACGGTTTTAATGCACCTTGGAAGTGACGTGGAGGTCACTGTATCTTAATAAGACGGTTATAATGCCCCTTGGAAGAGACGTGGAGGTCAGAGTGGTTTAACAAGACATTTTTAATGCCCCTTGGAAGAGACCTGGAGGTCAGAGTGGTTTAACAAGACGGTTTTAATGCCCCTTGGTAGAGACGTGGAGGTCACAGTAGCTTAAAAAGACGGTTTTAATTCCCCTTGGAAGAGACGTGGAGTTCAGAGTGGTTTAACAAGACGGTTTTAATGCCCCTTGGAAGAGATGTGGAGGTCATAGTAGCTTAACAAGACGGTTTTAATGCCCCTTGGGAGAGACGCGGAGTTCAGAGTGGTTCAACAAGACGGTTTTAATGCCCCTTGAAAGAGACGTGGAGGTCACAGTAGCTTAACAAGACGGTCATAATGCCCCTTGAAAGAGACGTGGAGGTCAGAGTGGTTTAACAAGACGGTTTTAATGCCCCTTGGAAGAGACGTGGAGGTCAGAGTGGTTTAACAAGACGGTTTTAATGCCCCTTGGAAGAGACGTGGAGGTCATAGTAGCTTAACAAGACGGTTTTAATGCCCCTTGGGAGAGACGTGGAGTTCAGAGTGGTTTAACAAGACGGTTTTAATGCCCCTTGAAAGAGACGTGGAGGTCACAGTAGCTTAACAAGACGGTCATAATGGCCCTTGGAAGAGACGTGGAGGTCAGAGTGGTTTAACAAGACGGTTTTAATGCCCCTTGGAAGAGACGTGGAGGTCAGAGTGGTTTAACAAGATGGTTTTAATGCCCCTTGGAAGAGACGTGGAGGTCAGAGTGATTTAACAAGACGGTTTAAATGCCTCTTGGAAGAGACGTGGAGTTCAGAGTGGTTTAACAAGACGGTTTTAATGCCCCTTGGAAGTGACGTGGAGGTCACTGTATCTTAACAAGACGGTTATAATGCCCCTTGGAAGAGACGTGGAGGTCAGAGTGCTTTAACAAGACGGTTTTAATGCCCCTTGGAAGAGACGTGGAGGTCAGAGTGGTTTAACAAGACGGTTTTAATGCCCCTTGGAAGAGACGTGAAAGTCACAGTAGATTAAAAAGACGGTTTTAATGACCCTTGGAAGAAACGTGGATTTCAGAGTGGTTGAACAAGACTGTTTTAATGGCCCTTGGTAGAGATGTGGAGGTCACAGTAGCTTAACATGACGGTTTTAATGCCCCTTTGAAGAGATGTGGTGTTCAGAGTGGTTTAACAATCAGTTTTAATGCCCCTTGGAAGAGACGTGGAGTTCAGAGTGGTTTAACAAGACGGTTTTAATGCCCCTTGGAAGATACGTGGAAGTCATAGTAGCTTCACAAGACGGTTTTAATGCCCCTTGGAAGAGACGTTAAGTTCAGAGTGGTTTAACAAGACGTTTTTACTGCCCCTTGGAAGAGACGTGGAGTACAGAGTAGTTTAACAAGACGGTTTCAATGCCCCTTGGAAGAGACGTGGAGGTCACAGAAGCTTAATAAGACAGTTTTAATGCCCCTAGGTAGAGACGTGGAGGTCACAGTACTTTAACAAGACGGTTTTAATGCCCCATGGAAGAGACTTGGAGGTCACAGTAGCTTAATAAGACGGTTTTAATGCCCTTTGGAAGAGACTTGGAGTTCAGAGTGGTTTAACAAGAAGGTTTTAATGCCCCTTGGAAGAGAAGTGGAGTTCAGAGTGGTTTAACAAGATGGCTTTATTGCCCCTTGGAAGAGGCGTGGAGGTCACAGTAACTTAACAAGACGGTGTTAATGCCCCTTGGAAGAGAAGTGGAGGTCAGAGTGGTTTAGCAAGACAGTTTTAATGCCCCTTGGAAGAGAAGTGGAGTTCAGAGTGGTTTAACAAGATGGCTTTATTGCCCCTTGGAAGAGGCGTGGAGGTCACAGTAACTTAACAAGACAGTTTTAATGCCCCTTGGTAGAGACGTGGAGGTCACAGTACTTTAACAAGACGGTTTTAATGCCCCATGGAAGAGACGTGGACATCACAGTAGCTTAATAAGACGGTTTTAATGCCCCTTGGAAGAGAAGTGGAGTTCAGAGTGGTTTAACAAGACGATTTTAATGCCCCTTGGAAGAGACGTGAAGGTCATAGTAGCTTAACAAGATGGTTTTAATGCCCCTTGGGAGAGACGTGGAGTTCAGAGTGGTTTAACAAGATGGTTTTAATGCCCCTTGGAAGAGACGTGGAGTTCAGAGCGGTTTAACAAAACCGTTTTGTGCCCCTTGTAAGTGACGTGGAGGTCACAGTAGCTTAACAAGATGTTTTTAATACCCCTTGGTAGAGACGTGGAGTTCAGAGTGGTTTAACAAGACGGTTTTAATACCCCTTGAAAGAGACATGGAGTTCAGAGTGGTTTTAAAAGACGGTTTTAATGCCCCTTGGAAGAGACGTGGATGTCACAGTAGCTTAACAAGACGGTTTTAATGCACCTTGGAAGAGACGTGGAGTTAAGAGTGGTTTAACAAGACGGTTTTAATGCCCCGTGGAAGAAACGTGGAGTTCAGAGTAGTTTAACAAAACGGTTTCAATGCCCTTTGGAAGAGACGTGGAGGACACAGTAGCTTAACAAGACAGTATTAATGCCCCTTGGAAGAGATGTGGAGGTCAGAGTGATTTAACAAGACGGTTTTAAAGCCCCTTGGAAGAGACGTGGAGTTCAGAGTGGTTTAACAAGACAGCTTTATTGCGCCTTGGAGGAGATTTGGAGGTCACAGTAGCTTAACAATATGGTTTTAATGCCCCTTGGAAGAGACGGGGAGGTCAGATTGGTTTAGCAAGACGGTTTTAATACCCCTTGGAAGAGACGTGGAGTTCAGAGTGGTTTAACAAGACGGTTTTAATGCCCCTTGGAAGAGACTTGGAGTTCAGAGTGGTTTAACAAGACGGTTTTAATGCCCCTTGGAAGAGACTTGGAGTTCAGAGTAGTTTAACAAGACGGTTTTAATGCCCCTTGGAAGAGACGTGGAGGCCACAGTAGCTTAACAAGATGGTTTTAATGCCCCTTGGAAGAGACGTGGAGTTCAGAATGGTTTAATAAGACGGATTTAATGCCTCGTGCAAGAGACGTGGAGTTCAGAGTGGTTTAACAAGATGGTTTTAATGCCCTTTGGAAGAGACGTGGAGGACACAGTAGATTAACAAGACAGTTTTAATGCCCCTTGTAAGAGACGTGGAGTTCAGAGTCATTTAACAAGACGGTTTTAATGCCCCTTGGAAGAGACGTGGAGTTCAGAGTGGTTTAACAAGACGGTTTTAATGCCCCTTGCAAGAGACGTGGAGGTCAGAGTGATTTAACAAGACAGTTTTAATGCCCCTTGGAAGAGACGTGGAGTTCAGAGTGGTTTTACAAGACGGTTTTAATGCCCCTTGGAAGTGACGTGGAGGTCACTGTATCTTAACAAGACGGTTATAATGCCCCTTGGAAGAGACATGGAGGTCAGAGTGGTTGAACAAGACATTTTTAATGCCCCTTGGAAGAGACCTGGAGGTCAGAGTGGTTTACCAAGACAGTTTTAATGCCCCTTGGTAGAGACGTGGAGGTCACAGTAGCTTAAAAAGACGGTTTTAATTCCCCTTGGAAGAGACGTGGAGTTCAGAGTGGTTTAACAAGACGGTTTTAATGCCCCTTGGAAGAGACGTGGAGGTCATAGTAGCTTAACAAGACGGTTTTAATGCCCCTTGGGAGAGACGTGGAGTTCAGAGTGGTTTAACAAGACGGTTTTAATGCCCCTTGAAAGAGACGTGGAGGTCACAGTAGCTTAACAAGACGGTCATAATGCCCCTTGGAAGAGACGTGGAGGTCAGAGTGGTTTAACAAGACGGTTTTAATGCCCCTTGGAAGAGACGTGGAGGTCAGAGTGGTTTAACAAGACGGTTTTAATACCCCTTGGAAGAGACGTGGAGGTCAGAGTGATTTAACAAGACGGTTTTAATGCCCCTTGGAACTGACGTGGAGTTCAGAGTGGTTTAACAAGACGGTTTTAATGCCCCTTGGAAGTGAGGTGGAGGTCACTGTATCTTAACAAGACGGTTATAATGCCCCTTGGAAGAGACGTGGAGGTCAGAGTGCTTTAACAAGACGGTTTTAATGCCCCTTGGAAAAGACGTGGAGGTCAGAGTGGTTTAACAAGACGGTTTTAATGCCCCTTGGAAGAGACGTGGAAGTCTCAGTAGTTTAAAAAGACGGTTTTAATGCCCCTTGGAAGAAGCGTGGATTTCAGAGTGGTTGAACAAGACGGTTTTAATGGCCCTTGGTAGAGATGTGGAGGTCACTGTAGCTTAATATGACGGTTTTAATGCCCCTTTGAAGAGACGTGGTGTTCAGAGTGGTTTAACAATCGGTTTTAATGCCCCTTGGAAGAGACGTGGAGTTCAGAGTGGTTTAACAAGACGGTTTTAATGCCCCTTGGAAGATACGTGGAAGTCACAGTAGCTTCACAAGACGGTTTTAATGCCCCTTGGAAGAGACATGGAGTTCAGTGTGGTTTAACAAGACGTTTCTAATGCCCCTTGGAAGAGACGTGTTGTACAGAGTAGTTTAACAAGACGGTTTCAATGCCCCTTGGAAGAGACGTGGAGGTCACAGTAGCTTAATAAGACAGTTTTAATGCCCCTAGGTAGAGACGTGGAGGTCACAGTACTTTAACAAGACGGTTTTAATGTCCCATGGAAGAGACGTGGAGGTCACAGTAGCTTAATAAGACGGTTTTAATGCCCTTTGGAAGAGATTTGTAGTTCAGAGTGGTTTAACAAGAAGGTTTTAATGCCCCTTGGAAGAGAAGTGCAGTTCAGAGTGGTTTAACAAGATGGCTTTATTGCCCCTTGGAAGAGACGTGGAGGTCACAGTAATTTAACAAGACGGTGTTAATGCCCCTTGGAAGAGAAGTGGTGGTCAGAGTGGTTTAGCAAGACAGTTTTAATGCCCCTTGGAAGAGAAGTGGAGTTCAGAGTGATTTAACAAGACGGTTTTAATGCCCCTTGGAAGAGACGAGGAGTTCAGAGTGCTTTAACAAGACGGTTTTAATGCCCCTTGGAAGAGACGTGGAGTTCAGAGTGGTTTAACAAGACCGTTTTGTGCCCCTTGGAAGTGACGTGGAGGTCACAGTAGCTTAACTACATGTTTTTAATGCCCCTTGGAAGAGACGTGGAGTTCAGAGTGGTTTAAGAAGACGGTTTTAATGCCCCTTGAATGAGACGTGGAGTTCAGAGTGGTTTAACAAGACGGTTTTAATGCCCCTTGGAAGAGACGTAGATGTCACAGTAGCTTAACAAGACGGTTTTTATGCCCTTTGGAAGAGACGTGGAGTTCAGAGTGGTTTAACAAGACGGTTTTAATGCCCCTTGGAAGAGACGTGGAGTTCAGAGTAGTTTAACAAGATGGTTTCAATGCCCCTTGGAAGAGACGTGGAGGACACAGTAGCTTAACAAGACAGTATTAATGCCCCTTGGAAGAGACGTGGAGGTCAGAGTGATTTAACAAGACTGTTTTAATGCCCCTTGGAAGAGACGTGGAGTTCAGAGTGGTTTAAAAAGACGGTTTTATTGCCCCTTGGAAGAGACGTGGAGGTCATTGTAGCTTAACAAGATGGTTTTAATGCCCCTTGGGAGAGACGTGGAGTTCAGAGTGGTTTAACAAGACAGCTTTATTGCCCCTTGGAAGAGACGTGGAGGTCACAGTAGCTTAACAAGATGGTTTTAATGCCCCTTGGAAGAGACGGGGAGGTCAGAGTGGTTTAGCAAGACGGTTTTAATACCCCTTGGAAGAGACGTGGAGTTCAGAGTGCTTTAACAAGACGGTTTTAATGCCCCTTGGAGGAGACGTGGAGGTCAGAGTCGTTTAACAAGACGGTTTTGTGCCCCTTAGAAGTGACGTGGAGGTCACAGTATCTTAACAAGACGGTTTTAATGCCCCTTGGAAGAGACGTGGAGTTCAGAGTGGTTTAACAAGACAGTTTTAATGCCCCTTGGAAGAAACGTGGAGTTCAGAGTGGTTTAACAAGACGGTTTTAATGCCCCCTGGAAGAGACGTGGAGGTCTCAGTAGCTTAACAAGATGGTTTTAATGCCCCTTGGAAGAGACGTGGAGTTCAGAGTGGTTTAACAAGATGGTTTTAATGCCCCTTGGATAAGACGTGGTGGACACAGTAGCTTAACAATACTGTTATAATGCCCCTTGGAAGAGACGTGGAGGTCAGAGTGGTTTAACAAGACGGTTTTAATGCCCCTTGGAAGAGACGTGGAGGTCAGAGTGATTTAACAAGACGGTTTTAATGCCCCTTGGAAGTGACGTGGAGGTCACTGTATCTTAACAAGACGGTTATAATATCCCTTGGAAGAGACTTGGAGGTCAGAGTGGTTTAACAAGATGGTTTTAATGCCGCTTGGAAGAGACGTGGAGGTCAGAGTGGTTTAACAAGACCGTTTTAATGCCCCTTGGCAGAGACGTGGAGGTCACAGTAGCTTAACAAGACGGTTTTAATGCCCCTTGGAAGAGACGTGGAGTTCAGAGTGGTTTAACAAGATGGTTTTAATGCCCCTTGGAAGAGACGTGGAGGTCAGAGTGATTTAACAAGACGGTTTTAATGCCCCCTGGAAGACACGTGGAGGTCTCATTAGCTTAACAAGATGGTTTTAATGCCCCTTGGAAGAGACGTGGAGTTCAGAGTGGTTTAACAAGATGGTTTTAATGCCCCTTGGAAAAGACGTGGAGGACACAGTAGCTTAACAATATTGTTATAATGCCCCTTGGAAGAGACGTGGAGGTCAGAGTGGTTTAACAAGACGGTTTTAATGCCCCTTGCAAGAGACGTGGAGGTCAGAGTGTTTTAACAAGACGGTTTTAATGCCCCTTGGAAGAGACGTGGAGGTCAGAGTGATTTAACAAGACGGTTTTAATGCCCCTTGGAAGTGACGTGGAGGTCACTGTATCTTAACAAGACGGTTATAATGCCCCTTGGAAGAGACGAGGAGTTCAGAGTGCTTTAACAAGACGGTTTTAATGCCCCTTGGAAGAGACGTGGAGTTCAGAGTGGTTTAACAAGACCGTTTTGTGCCCCTTGGAAGTGACGTGGAGGTCACAGTAGCTTAACTAGATGTTTTTAATGCCCCTTGGAAGAGACGTGGAGTTCAGAGTGGTCTAAGAAGATGGTTTTAATGCCCCTTGAAAGAGACGAGGAGTTCAGAGTGGTTTAACAAGACGGTTTTAATGCCCCTTGGAAGAGACGTAGATGTCACAGTAGCTTAACAAGACGGTTTTTATGCCGCTTGGAAGAGACGTGGAGTTCAGAGTGGTTTAACAAGACGGTTTTAATGCCCCTTGGAAGAGACGTGGAGTTCAGAGTAGTTTAACAAGATTGTTTCAATGCCCCTTAGAAGAGACGTGGAGGACACAGTAGCTTAACAAGACAGTATTAATGCCCCTTGGAAGAGACATGGAGGTCAGAGTGATTTAACAAGACTGTTTTAATGCCCCTTGGAAGAGACGTGGAGTTCAGAGTGGTTTAACAAGACGGTTTTAATGCCCCTTGGAAGAGACGTGGAGTTCAGAGTGGTTTAACAAGATGGTTTTAATGCCCCTTGGAAAAGACGTGGAGGACACAGTAACTTAACAATACTGTTATAATGCCCCTTGGAAGAGACGTGAAGGTCAGAGTGGTTTAGCAAGACGGTTTTAATACCCCTTGGAAGAAACGTGGAGTTCAGAGTGGTTTAACAAGACTGTTTTAATGCCCCTTGGAAGAGACGTGGAGTTCAGAGTCCTTTAACAAGACGGTTTTAATGCCCCTTGGAGGAGACGTGGAGGTCAGAGTCGTTTAACAAGACGGTTTTGTGCCCCTTAGAAGTGACGTGGAGGTCACAGTACCTTAACAAGACGGTTTTAATGCCCCTTGGAAGAGACGTGGAGTTCAGAGTGGTTTAACAAGACAGTTTTAATGCCCCTTGGAAGAAACGTGCAATTCAGAGTGGTTTAACAAGACGGTTTTAATGCCCCCTGGAAGAGACGTGGAGGTCTCAGTAGCTTAACAAGATGGTTTTAATGCCCCTTGGAAGAGACGTGGAGTTCAGAGTGGTTTAACAAGACGGATTTAATGCCCCTTAGAAAAGACGTGGAGGACACAGTAGCTTAACAATACTGTTATAATGCCCCTTGGAAGAGACGTGGAGGTCAGAGTGGTTTAACAAGACGGTTTTAATGCCCCTTGCAAGAGACGTGGAGGTCAGAGTGGTTTAACAAGACGGTTTTAATGCCCCTTGGAAGAGACGTGGAGGTCAGAGTGATTTATAAAGACGGTTTTAATGCCCCTTGGAAGTGACGTGGAGGTCACTGTATCTTAACAAGACGGTTATAATGCCCCTTGGAAGAGACTTGGAGGTCAGAGTGGTTTAACAAGACGGTTTTAATGCCCCTTGGAAGAGACGTGGAGGTCATAGTGGTTTAACAAGACCGTTTTAATGCCCCTTGGAAGAGACGTGGAGGTCACAGTAGCTTAACAAGACGGTTTTAATGCCCCTTGGAAGAAACGTGGAATTCAGAGTGGTTTAATAAGACGGTTTTAATGCCCCTTGGTAGAGACGTGGAGGTCACAGTAGCTTAATAAGACGGTTTTAATGCCCCTTGGAAGAGACGTGGAGTTCAGAGTGGTTTAACAAGATGGTTTTATTGCCTCTTGGAAGAGACGTGGAGGACACAGAAGCTTAACAAGACGGTTATAATGCCCCTTGGAATAGAAGTGGAGGTCAGAGTGGTTTAACAAGACGGTTTTAATGCCCCTTGGAAGAGAAGTGGAGGTCAGAGTGCTTTAACAAGACGGTTTTAATGCCCATTGGAAGAGACGTGGAGGTCAGAGTGATTTAACAAGATGGTTTTAATGCCCCCTGGAAGAGACGTGGAGGTCTCAGTAGCTTAGCAAGATGGTTTTAATGCCCCTTGGAAGAGACGTGGAGTTCAGAGTGGTTTAACAAGACCGTTTTAATGCCCCTTGGAAGAGACGTGGAGGTCAGAGTGGTTTAACAAGACCGTTTTAATGCCCCTTGGAAGAGACGTGGAGGTCACAGTAGCTTAACAAGACGGTTTTAATGCCCCTTGGAAGAAACGTGGAATTCAGAGTGGTTTAATAAGACGGTTTTAATGCCCCTTGGTAGAGACGTGGAGGTCACAGTAGCTTAATAAGACGGTTTTAATGCCCCTTGGAAGAGACGTGGAGTTCAGAGTGGTTTAACAAGATGGTTTTAATGCCTCTTGGAAGAGACGTGGAGGACACAGAAGCTTAACAAGACGGTTATAATGTCCCTTGGAATAGAAGTGGAGGTCAGAGTGGTTTAACAAGACGGTTTTAATGCCCCTTGGAAGAGAAGTGGAGGTCAGAGTGGTTTAACAAGACGGTTTTAATGCCCCTCGGAAGAGACGTGGACGTCAGAGTGATTTAACAAGTCGGTTTTAATGCCCCTTGGAAGAGACGTGGAGTTCAGAGTGGTTTAACAAGATGGTTTTAATGCCCCTTGGAAGTGCCGTGGAGGTCACTGTATCTTAACAAGACGGTTATAATGCCCCTTGGAAGAGACGTGGAAATCAGCGTGGTTTAACAAGACGGTTTTAATGCCCCTTGGAAGAGACGTGGAGATCACATTAGCTTAACAAGACGTTTTTAATGCCCCTTGGAAGAGACGTGGAGTTCAGAGTGGTTTAAGAAGACGGTTTTAATGCCCCTTGAAAGAGACGAGGAGTTCAGAGTGGTTTAACAAGACGGTTTTAATGCCCCTTGGAAGAGACGTAGATGTCACAGTAGCTTAACAAGACGGTTTTTATGCCCCTTGGAAGAGACGTGGAGTTCAGAGTGGTTTAACAAGACAGTTTTAATTCCGCTTGGAAGAGACGTGGAGTTCAGAGTAGTTTAACAAGACGGTTTCAATGCCCCTTGGAAGAGACGTGGAGGACACAGTAGCTTAACAAGACAGTATTAATGCCCCTTGGAAGAGACGTGGAGGTCAGAATGATTTAACAAGATGGTTTTAATTCCCCTTGGAAGAGACGTGGAGTTCTGAGTGGTTTAACAAGGCTGCTTTATTGCCCCTTGGAAGAGACGTGGAGGTCACAGTAGCTTAACAAGATGGTTTTAATTCCCCTTGGAAGAGACGGGGAGGTCAGAGTGCTTTAGCAAGACAGTTTTAATACCCCTTCGAAGAGACGTGGAGTTCAGAGTGTTTAACAAGACAGTTTTAATGCACCTTGGAAGAGACGTGGAATTCAGAGTACTTTAACAAGACGGTTTTAATGCCCCTTGGAAGAGACGTGGAGGTCAGAGTGGTTTAACAAGACGGTTTTGTGCCCCATGGAAGTGACGTGGAGGTCACAGTATCTTAACAAGACTGTTTTAATGCCCCTTGGAAGAGACGTGGAGTTCAGACTGGTTTAACAAGATGGTTTTAATGCCCCTTGGAAGAGACGTGGAGGACACAGTAGCTTAACAAGATGGTTATAATGCCCCATGGAAGAGACGTGGAGGTCAGAGTGGTTTAACAAGACGGTTTTAATGCCCCATGGAAGAGACGTGGAGGTCAGAGTGGTTTAACAAGACGGTTTCAATGCCCCTTGGAAGAGACGTGGAGGACACAGTAGCTTAACAAGACAGTATTAATGCCCCTTGTAAGAGACGTGGAGGTCAGAATGATTTAACAAGATGGTTTTAATTCCCCTTGGAAGAGACGTGGAGTTCAGAGTGGTTTAACAAGGCTGCTTTATTGCCCCTTGGAAGAGACGTGGAGGTCACAGTAGCTTAACAAGATGATTTTTATTCCCCTTGGAAGAGACGGGGAGGTCAGAGTGGTTTAGCAAGACAGTTTTAATACCCCTTCGAAGAGACGTGGAGTTCAGAGTGGTTTAACAAGACAGTTTTAATGCACCTTGGAAGAGACGTGGAGTTCAGAGAACTTTAATAAGACGGTTTTAATGCCCCTTGGAAGAGACGTGGAGGTCAGAGTGGTTTAAAAAGATGGTTTTAATGCCCCTTGGAAGAGACGTGGAGTTCAGAGTGGTTTAACAAGACGGTTTTAATGCCCCTTGGAAGTGACGTGGAGGTCACTGTATCTTAACAAGACGGTTATAATGCCCCTTGGAAGAGACGTGGAGCTCAGAGTTGTTTAATAAGACGGTTTTAATGCCCCTTGGAAGAGACGTGGAGGTCAGAGTGGTTTAACAAGACGGTTTTAATGCCCCTTGGAAAAGACGTGGAGGTCACAGTAGCTTAACAAGACGGTTTTAAAGGCCCTTGGAAGAAACGTGGATTTCAGAGTGGTTTAACAAGACGGTTTTAATGCCCCTTGGTAGAGACGTGGAGGTCACAGTAACTTAATAAGACGGTTTTAATGCCCCTTGGAAGAGACGTGGAGTTCAGAGTGGTTTAACAAGACGGTTTTAATGCCCCTTGTAAGAGACGTGGAGGTCACAGTAGCTTAACAAGATGGTTTTAATGCCCCTTGGAAGAGACGGGGATTTCAGAGTGGTTTAGCAAGACGGTTTTATTACCCCTTGGAATAGACGTGGAGTTCAGAGTGCTTTAACAAGACAGTTTTAATGCCCCTTGGAAGAGACGTGGAGTTCAGAGTGCTTTAACAAGATGGTTTTAATGCCCCTTGGAGGAGACGTGGAGATCAGAGTGGTTTAACAAGACAGTTTTAATGCCCCTTGGAAGAAACGTGGAGTTCAGAGTGGTTTAACAAGACGGTTTTAATGCCCCTTGGAAGAGACGTGGAGGTCACAGTAGCTTAACAAGATGGTTTTAATGCCCCTTGGAAGAAACGTGGAGTTCAGAGTGGTTTAACAAGACGGTTTTAATGCCCCTTGGAAGAGACGTGGAGGTCACAGTAGCTTAACAAGATGGTTTTAATGCCCCTTGGAAGAGACGTGGAGTTCAGAGTGGTTTAACAAGACGGATTTAATGCCCCGTGGAAGAGACGTGGAGTTCAGAGTGGTTTAACAAGATGGTTTTAATGCCCCTTGGAAAAGACGTGGAGGACACATTAGCTTAACAATACTGTTATAATGCACCTTGGAAGAGACGTGGAGGTCAGAGTGGTTTAACAAGACGGTTTTAATACCCCTTGTAAGAGACGTGGAGGTCAGAGTGGTTTAACAAGACGGTTTTAATGCCCCTTGGAAGAGACGTGGAGTCAGAGTAGTTTAACAAGACGGTTTCAATGCCCCTTGGAAGAGACGTGGAGGACACAGTAGCTTAACAAGACAGTATTAATGCCCATTGGAAGAGACGTGGAGGTCAGAGTGATTTAACAAGATGGTTTTAATTCCCCTTGGAAGAGACGTGGAGTTCAGAGTGGTTTAACAAGACTGCTTTATTGCCCCTTGAAAGAGACGTGGAGGTCACAGTAGCTTAAAAAGATGTTTTTAATGCCCTTTGGAAGAGACGGGGAGGTCAGAGTGGTTTAGCAAGACAGTTTTAATACCCCTTGGAAGAGACGTGGAGTTCAGAGTGGTTTAACAAGACAGTTTTAATGCCCCTTGGAAGAGACGTGGAGTTCAGAGTGCTTTAACAAGACGGTTTTAATGCCCCTTGGAAGAGACGTGGAGGTCAGAGTGGTTTAACAAGACGGTTTTGTGCCCCTTGGAAGTGACATGGAGGTCACAGTATCTTAACAAGTCTGTTTTAATGCCCCTTGGAAGAGACGTGGAGTTCAGAGTTGTTTAATAAGACGGTTTTAATGCCCCTTGGAAGAGACGTGGAGGTCAGAGTGGTTTAACAAGACGGTTTTAATGCCCCTTGGAAAAGACGTGGAGGTCACAGTAGCTTTACAAGACGGTTTTAATGCCCCTTGGAAGAAATGTGGATTTCAGAGTGGTTTAACAAGACGGTTTTAATGCCCCTTGGTAGAGACGTGGAGGTCACAGTATCTTAACAAGACTGTTTTAATGCCTCTTGGAAGAGACGTGGAGTTCAGAGTTGTTTAATAAGATGGTTTTAATGCCCCTTGGAAGAGACGTGGAGGTCAGAGTGGTTTAACAAGACGGTTTTAATGCCCCTTGGAAAAGACGTGGAGGTCACGGTAGCTTAACAAGACGGTTTTAATGCCCCTTGGAAGAAACGTGGATTTCAGAGTGGTTTAACAAGACGGTTTTAATGCCCCTTGGTAGAGACATGGAGGTCACAGTAGCTTAATGAGACGGTTTTAATGCCCCTTGGAAGAGACGTGGAGTTCAGAGTGGTTTAACAAGATGGTTTTAATGCCCCTTGGAAGTGCCGTGGAGGTCACTGTATCTTAACAAGACGGTTATAATGCCCCTTGGAAGAGACGTGGAGATCAGAGTGGTTTAACAAGACGGTTTTAATGCCCCTTGGAAGAGACGTGGAGATCACATTAGCTTAACAATACGTTTTTAATGCCCCTTGGAAGAGACGTGGAGTTCAGAGTGGTTTAAGAAGACGGTTTTAATGCCCCTTGAAAGAGACGAGGAGTTCAGAGTGGTTTAACAAGACGGTTTTAATGCCCCTTGGAAGAGACGTAGATGTCACAGTAGCTTAACAAGACGGTTTTTATGCCCCTTGGAAGAGACGTGGAGTTCAGAGTGGTTTAACAAGACAGTTTTAATGCCGCTTGGAAGAGACGTGGAGTCAGAGTAGTTTAACAAGACGGTTTCAATGCCCCTTGGAAGAGACGTGGAGGACACTGTAGCTTAACAAGACAGTATTAATGCCCCTTGGAAGAGACGTGGAGGTCAGAATGATTTAACAAGATGGTTTTAATTCCCCTTGGAAGAGACGTGGAGTTCAGAGTGGTTTAAGAAGGCTGCTTTATTGCCCCTTGGAAGAGACGTGGAGGTCACAGTAGCTTAACAAGATGGTATTAATTCCCCTTGGAAAAGACGGGGAGGTCAGAGTGGTTTAGCAAGACAGTTTTAATACCCCTTGGAAGAGACGTGGAGTTCAGAGTGGTTTAACAAGACAGTTTTAATGCACCTTGGAAGAGACGTGGAGTTCAGAGTGCTTTAACAAGACGGTTTTAATGCCCCTTGGAAGAGACGTGGAGGTCAGAGTGGTTTAACAAGACGGTTTTGTGCCCCTTGGAAGTGACGTGGAGGTCACAGTATCTTAACAAGACTGTTTTAATGCCCCTTGGAAGAGACGTGGAGTTCAGACTGGTTTAACAAGATGGTTTTAATGCCCCTTGGAAGAGACGTGGAGGACACAGTAGCTTAAGATGGTTATAATGCCCCATGGAAGAGACGTGGAGGTCAGAGTGGTTTAACAAGACGGTTTTAATGCCCCTTGGAAGAGACGTGGAGGTCAGAGTGGTTTAAAAAGACGGTTTTAATGCCCCTTGGAAGAGACGTGGAGGTCAGAGTGATTTAACAAGACGGTTTTAATGCCCCCTGGAAGAGACGTGGAGTTCAGAGTGATTTAACAAGACGGTTTTAATGCCCCTTGGAAGTGACGTGGAGGTCACTGTATCTTAACAAGACGGTTATAATGCCCCTTGGAAGAGACGTGGAGTTCAGAGTTGTTTAATAAGACGGTTTTAATGCCCCTTGGAAGAGACGTGGAGGTCAGAGTGGTTTAACAAGACGGTTTTAATGCCCCTTGGCAAAGACGTGAAGGTCACAGTAGCTTAACAAGACGGTTTTAATGCCCCTTGGAAGAAACGTGGATTTCAGAGTGGTTTAACAAGACGGTTTTAATGCCCCTTGGTAGAGACGTGGAGGTCACAGTAGCTTAATAAGACGGTTTTAATGCCCCTTGGAAGAGACGTGGAGTTCAGAGTGGTTTAACAAGACGGTTTTAATGCCCCTTGGAAGAGACGTGGAGGTCATAGTAGCTTAACAAGATGGTTTTAATGCCCCTTGGGAGAGACGTGGAATTCAGAGTGGTTTAACAAGACAGCTTTATTGCCCCTTGGAAGAGACGTGGAGGTCACAGTAGCTTAACAAGATGGTTTTAATGCCCCTTGGAAGAGACGGGGATTTCAGAGTGGTTTAGCAAGACGGTTTTATTACCCCTTGGAAGAGACGTGGAGTTCAGAGTGGTTTAACAAGACAGTTTTAATGCCCCTTGGAAGAGACGTGGAGTTCAGAGTGCTTTAACAAGACAGTTTTAATGCCCCTTGGAAGAGACGTGGAGATCAGAGTGGTTTAACAAGACGGTTTTGTGCCCCTTAGAAGTGACGTGGAGGTCACAGTATCTTAACAAGACGGTTTTAATGCCCCTTGGAAGAGACGTGGAGTTCAAAGTGGTTTAACAAGACAGTTTTAATGCCCCTTGGAAGAAACGTGGAGTTCAGAGTGGTTTAACAAGACGGTTTTAATGCCCCTTGGAAGAGACGTGGAGGTCACAGTAGCTTAACAAGATGGTTTTAATGCCCCTTGGAAGAGACGTGGAGTTCAGAGTGGTTTAACAAGACGGATTTAATGCCCCGTTGAAGAGACGTGGAGTTCAGAGTGGTTTAACAAGATGGTTTTAATGCCCCTTGGAAAAGACGTGGAGGACACATTAGCTTAACAATACTGTTATAATGCACCTTGGAAGAGACGTGGAGGTCAGAGTGGTTTAACAAGACGGTTTTAATGCCCCTTGGAAGAGACGTGGAGGTCAGAGTGGTTTAACAAGACGGTTTTAATGCCCCTTGGAAGAGACATGGAGTCAGAGTAGTTTAACAACGCGGTTTCAATGCCCCTTGGAAGAGACGTGGAGGACACAGTAGCTTAACAAGACAGTATTAATGCCCCTTGGAAGAGACGTGGAGGTCAGAGTGATTTAACAAGATGGTTTTAATTCCCCTTGGAAGAGACGTGGAGTTCAGAGTGGTTTAACAAGACTGCTTTATTGCCCCTTGAAAGAGACGTGGAGGTCACAGTAGCTTAAAAAGATGTTTTTAATGCCCTTTGGAAGAGACGGGGAGGTCAGAGTGGTTTAGCAAGACAGTTTTAATACCCCTTGGAAGAGACGTGGAGTTCAGAGTGGTTTAACAAGACAGTTTTAATGCCCCTTGGAAGAGACGTGGAGTTCAGAGTGCTTTAACAAGACGGTTTTAATGCCCCTTGGAAGAGACGTGGAGGTCAGAGTGTTTTAACAAGACGGTTTTGTGCCCCTTGGAAGTGACATGGAGGTCACAGTATCTTAACAAGACTGTTTTAATGCCCCTTGGAAGAGACGTGGAGTTCAGAGTTGTTTAATAAGACGGTTTTAATGCCCCTTGGAAGAGACGTGGAGGTCAGAGTGGTTTAACAAGATGGTTTTAATGCCCCTTGGAAAAGACGTGGAGGTCACAGTAGCTTAACAAGACGGTTTTAATGCCCCTTGGAAGAAACGTGGATTTCAGAGTGGTTCAACAAGACGGTTTTAATGCCCCTTGGTAGAGACGTGGAGGTCACAGTAGCTTAATAAGACGGTTTTAATGCCCCTTGGAAGAGACGTGGAGTTCAGAGTGGTTTAACAAGACGGTTTTAATGCCCCTTGGAAGAGACGTGGAGGTCATAGTAGCTTAACAAGATGGTGTTAATGCCCCTTGGGAGAGACGTGGAATTCAGAGTGGTTTAACAAGACAGCTTTATTGCCCCTTGGAAGAGACGTGGAGGTCACAGTAGCTTAAAAAGATGGTTTTATTGCCCCTTGGAAGAGACGGGGATTTCAGAGTGGTTTAGCAAGACATTTTTATTACCCCTTGGAAGGGACGTGGAGTGCAGAGTGGTTTAACAAGACAGTTTTAATGCCCCTTGGAAGAGACGTGGAGTTCAGAGTGCTTTAACAAGACGATTTTAATGCCCCTTGGAGGTGACGTGGAGATCAGAGTGGTTTAACAAGACTGTTTTGTGCCCCTTAGAAGTGACGTGGAGGTCACAGTAGCTTAACAAGTTGGTTTTAATGTCCCTTGGAAGAGACGTGGAGTTCAGAGTGGTTTAACAAGACGGATTTAATGCCCCGTGGAAGAGACGTGGAGTTCAGAGTGGTTTAACAAGATGGTTTTAATGCCCCTTGGAAAAGACGTGGAGGACACAGTAGCTTAACAATACTGTTATAATGCACCTTGGAAGAGACGTGGAGGTCAGAGTGGTTTAACAAGACGGTTTTAATGCCCCTTGGAAGAGACGTGGAGGTCAGAGTGGTTTAACAAGACGGTTTTAATGCCCCTTGGAAGAGACGTGGAGTCAGAGTAGTTTAACAAGACGGTTTCAATGCCCCTTGGAAGAGACGTGGAGGACACAGTAGCTTAACAAGACAGTATTAATGCCCCTTGGAAGAGACGTGGAGGTCAGAGTGATTTAACAAGATGGTTTTAATTCCCCTTGGAAGAGACGTGGAGTTGAGAGTGGTTTAACAAGACTGCTTTATTGCCCCTTGAAAGAGACGTGGAGGTCACAGTAGCTTAAAAAGATGTTTTTAATGCCCTTTGGAAGAGACGGGGAGGTCAGAGTGGTTTAGCAATACAGTTTTAATACCCCTTGGAAGAGACGTGGAGTTCAGGGTGGTTTAACAAGACAGTTTTAATGCCCCTTGGAAGAGACGTGGAGTTCAGAGTGCTTTAACAAGACGGTTTTAATGCCCCTTGGAAGAGACGTGGAGGTCAGAGTGGTTTAACAAGACGGTTTTGTGCCCCTTGGAAGGGACATGGAGGTCACAGTATCTTAACAAGACTGTTTTAATGCCCCTTGGAAGAGACATGGAGTTCAGAGTGGTTTAACAAGACAGTTTTAATGCCCCTTGGAAGAGACGTGGAGTTCAGAGTGGTTTAACAAGACGGTTTTAATGCCCCTTGGAAGAGACTTGGAGGTCACAGTAGCTTAACAAGATGGTTTTATTGCCCCTTGTAAGAGACGTGGAGTTCAGAGTGGTTTAACAATATGGCTTTAATGCCCCTTGGAAGAGACGTGGAGGACACAGTAGCTTAACAAGATGGTTATAATGCCCCTTGGAAGAGACGTGGAGGTCAGAGTGGTTTAGCAAGACGGTTTTAATGCCCCTTGGAAGAGACGTGGAGGTCAGGGTGATTTAATAAGACGGTTTTAATGCCCCTTGGAAGAGACGTGGAGTTCAGAGTGGTTTAACAAGACGGTTTTAATGCCCCTTGGAAGTGACGTGGAGGTCACTGTATCTTAACAAGATGGTTATAATGCCCTTTGGAAGAGACGTGGAGGTCAGAGTTGTTTAACAAGACGGTTTTAATGCCCCTTGGAAGAGACGTGGAGGTCAGAGTGGTTTAACAAGACGGTTTTAATGCCCCTTGGAAAAGACGTGGAGTTCACAGTAGCTTAACAAGACGGTTTTAATGCTCCTTGGAAGAAACGTGGATTTCAGAGTGGTTTAACAAGACGGTTTTAATGCCCCTTGGTAGAGACGTGGAGGTCACAGTAGCTTAATAAGACAGTTTTAATGCCCCTTGGAAGAGACGTGGAATTCAGAGTGGTTTAACAAGACGGTTTTAATGCCCCTTGGAAGAGACGTGGAGGTCATAGTAGCTTAACAAGACGGATTTAATGCCCTTTGGGAGAGACGTGGAGGTCACAGTAGCTTAATAAGACAGTTTTAATGCCCCTTGGAAGAGACTTGGAGGTCACAGTAGCTTAACAAGATGGTTTTAATGCCCCCTGTAAGAGACGTGGAGTTCAGAGTGGTTTAACAAGATGGTTTTAATGCCCCTTGGAAGAGACGTGGAGGACACAGTAGCTTAACATGATGGTTATAATGCCCCTTGGAAGAGACGTGGAGGTCAGAGTGGTTTAACAAGACGGTTTTAATGCCCCTTGGAAGAGACGTGGAGTTCAGAGTGGTTTAACAAGACTGCTTTCTTGCCCCTTGGAAGAGACGTGGAGGTCACAGTAGCTTAAAAAGATGGTTTTAATGCCCCTTGGAAGAGACGGGGAGGTCAGAGTGGTTTAGCAAGACAGTTTTAATACCACTTGGAAGAGACATGGAGTTCAGAGTGGTTTAACAAGACAGTTTTAATGCCCCTTGGAAGAGACGTGGAGTTCAGAGTGCTTTAACAAGACGGTTTTAATGCCCCTTGGAAGAGACGTGGAGGTCAGAGTGGTTTAACAAGACGGTTTTGTGCCCATTGGAAGTGACGTGGAGGCCACAGTATCTTAACAAGACTGTTTTAATGCCCCTTGGAAGAGACGTGGAGTTCAGAGTGGTTTAACAAGACAGTTTTAATGCCCCTTGGAAGAGACGTGGAGTTCAGAGTGGTTTAACAAGACGGTTTTAATGCCCCTTGGAAGAGACTTGGAGGTCACAGTAGCTTAACAAGATGGTTTTAATACCCCTTGTAAGAGACGTGGAGTTCAGAGTGGTTTAACAAGATGGTTTTAATGCCCCTTGGAAGTGACGTGGAGGTCACTGTATCTTAACAAGACGGTTATAATGCCCCTTGGAAGAGACGTGGAGGTCAGAGTTGTTTAACAAGACGGTTTTAATGCCCCTTGGAAGAGACGTGGAGGTCAGAGTGATTTAACAAGACGGTTTTAATGCCCCTTGGAAGAGACGTGGAGTTCAGAGTGGTTTAACAAGACGGTTTTAATGCCCCTTGGAAGTGACGTGGAGGTCACTGTATCTTAACAAGACGGTTATAATGCCCCTTGGAAGAGACGTGGAGGTCAGAATTGTTTAACAAGACGGTGTTAATGCCCCTTGGAAGAACCGTGGAGGTCAGAGTGGTTTAACAAGACGGTTTTAATGCCCCTTGGAAAAGACGTGGAGGTCACAGTAGCTTAACAAGACGGTTTTAATGCCCCTTGGAAGAAACGTGGATTTCAGAGTGGTTTAACAAGACGGTTTTAATGCCCCTTGGTAGAGACGTGGAGGTCACAGTAGCATAATAAGACGGTTTTAATGCCCCTTGGAAGAGACGTGGAGTTCAGAGTGGTTTAACAAGACGGTTTTAATGCCCCTTGGAAGAGACGTGGAGGTCATAGTAGCTTAACAAGACGGTTTTAATGCCCCTTGGGAGAGAAGTGGAGGTCACAGTAGCTTAATAAGACGGTTTTAATGCCCCTTGGAAGAGACTTGGAGGTCACAGTAGCTTAACAAGATGGTTTTAATGCACCTTGTAAGAGACGTGGAGTTCAGAGTGGTTTAACAAGATGGTTTTAATGCCCCTTGGAAGAGACATGGAGGACACAGTAGCTTAACAAGATGGTTATAATGCCCCTTGGAAGAGACATGGAGGTCAGAGTGGTTTAACAAGACGGTTTTAATGCCCCTTGGAAGAGACGTGGAGGTCAGAGTGATTTAACAAAACGGTTTTAATGCCCCTTGGAAGAGACGTGGAGTTCAGAGTGGTTTAACAAGATGGTTTTAATGCCCCTTGGAAGAGACGTAGATGTCACAGTAGCTTAACAAGACGGTTTTTATGCCCCTTGGAAGAGACGTGGAGGTCACAGTAGCTTAACAAGACGTTTTTAATGCCCCTTGGAAGAGACGTGGAGTTCAGAGTGGTTTAACAAGACAGTTTTAATGCCCCTTGGAAGAGACGTAGATGTCACAGTAGCTTAACAAGACGGTTTTTATGCCCCTTGGAAGAGACGTGGAGTTCAGAGTGGGTTAACAAGATGGTTTTAATGCCCCTTGGAAGAGACGTGGAGTCAGAGTAGTTTAACAAGACGGTTTCAATGCCCCTTGGAAGAGACGTGGAGGACACAGTAGCTTAACAAGACAGTATTAATGCCCCTTGGAAGAGACGTGAAGGTCAGAGTGATTTAACAAGATGGTTTTAATTCCCCTTGGAAGAGACGTGGAGTTCAGGGTGGTTTAACAAGACTGCTTTATTGCCCCTTGGAAGAGACGTGGAGGTCACAGTAGCTTAAAAAGATGGTTTTATTGCCCCTTGGAAGAGACGGGGAGGTCAGAGTGGTTTAGCAAGACAGTTTTAATACCCCTTGGAATAGACGTGGATTTCAGAGTGGTTTAACAAGACAGTTTTAATGCCCCTTGGAAGAGACGTGGAGTTCAGAGTGCTTTAACAAGACGGTTTTAATGCCCCTTGGAAGAGACGCGGAGGTCAGAGTGGTTTAACAAGACGGTTTTGTGCCCCTTGGAAGTGACGTGGAGGTCACAGTATCTTAACAAGACTGTTTTAATGCCCCTTGGAAGAGACGTGGAGTTCAGAGTGGTTTAACAAGACAGTTTTAATGCCCCTTGGAAGAGACGTGGAGTTCAGAGTGGTTTAACAAGACGGTTTTAATGCCCCTTGGAAGAGACTTGGAGGTCACAGTAGCTTAACAAGATGGTTTTAATGCCCCTTGGAAGAGACGTGGAGGTCAAAGTGGTTTAACAAGACGGTTTTAATGCCCCTTGGAAGAGACGTGGAAGTCAGAGTGATTTAACAAGACGGTTTTAATGCCCCTTGGAAGAGACGTGGAGTTCAGAGTAGTTTAACAAGATTTTTTTAATGCCCCTTGGAAGTAACGTGGAGGTCACTGTATCT
The DNA here is from genome assembly GCF_046119375.1 of Phyllobates terribilis. Taxonomy (NCBI): domain Eukaryota; kingdom Metazoa; phylum Chordata; class Amphibia; order Anura; family Dendrobatidae; genus Phyllobates; species Phyllobates terribilis. The sequence goes on from NW_027362773.1 coordinate 53,514,149, forward strand.
TAACAAGACGGTTATAATGCCCCTTGGAACAGACGTGAAGGTCAGAGTTGTTTAACAAGACGGTTTTAATGCCCCTTGGAAGAGACGTGGAGTTCAGAGTGGTTTAACAAGACGGTTTTAATGCCCCTTGGAAAAGACGTGGAGGTCACAGTAGCTTAACAAGACGGTTTTAATGCCCCTTGGAAGAAACGTGGATTTCAGAGTGGTTTAACAAGACGGTTTTAATGCCCCTTGGTAGAGACGTGGAGGTCACAGTAGCTTAATAAGACGGTTTTAATGCCCCTTGGAAGAGACGTGGAGTTCAGAGTGGTTTAACAAGATGGTTTTAATGCCCCTTGGAAGAGACGTGGAGGTCATAGTAGCTTAACAAGACGGATTTAATGCCGCTTGGGAGAGACGTGGAGGTCACAGTAGCTTAATAAGACAGTTTTAATGCCCCTTAGAAGAGACTTGAAGGTCACAGTAGCTTAACAAGATGGTTTTAATGCCCCTTGTAAGAGACATGGAGTTCAGAGTGGTTTAACAAGATGGTTTGAATGCCCCTTGGAAGAGACGTGGAGGACACAGTAGCTTAAGAAGATGGTTATAATGCCCCTTGGAAGAGACGTGGAGCTCTGAGTTGTTTAACAAGACGGTTTTAATGCCCCTTGGAAGAGACGTGGAGTTCAGAGTGGTTTAACAAGACTGCTTTATTGCCCCATGGAAGAGACGTGGAGGTCACAGTAACTTTAAAAGATGGTTTTAATGCCCCTTGGAAGAGATGGGGAGGTCAGAGTGGTTTAACAAGACAGTTTTAATGCCCCTTGGAAGAGACGTGGAGTTCAGAGTGCTTTAACAAGACGGTTTTAATGCTCCTTGGAAGAGACGTGGAGGTCACAGTGGTTTAACAAGACGGTTTTGTGCCCCTTGGAAGTGATGTGGAGGTCACAGTATCTTAACAAGACTGTTTTAATGCCCCTTGGAAGAGACGTGGAGTTCAGAGTGGTTTAACAAGACAGTTTTAATGCCCCTTGGAAGAGACGTGGAGTTCAGAGTGGTTTAACAAGACAGTTTTAATGCCCCTTGGAAGAGATGGAGGTCACAGTAGCTTAACAAGATGGTTTTAATGCACCTTGTAAGAGACGTGGAGTTCAGAGTGGTTTAACAAGATGGTTTTAATGCCCCTTGGAAGAGACGTGGAGGACACAGTAGCTTAACAAGATGGTTATAATGCCCCTTGGAAGAGACGTGGAGGTCAGAGTGGTTTAACAAGACGGTTTTAATGCCCCTTGGAAGAGACGTGGAGGTCAGAGTGATTTAACAAGACGGTTTTAATGCCCCTTGGAAGAGACGTGGAGTTCAGAGTGGTTTAACAAGACGGCTTTAATGCCCCTTGGAAGTGACGTGGAGGTCACTGTATCTTAACAAGACGGTTATAATGCCCCTTGGAAGAGACGTGGAGGTCAGAGCTGTTTAACAAGACGGTTTTAATGCCCCTTGGAAGAGACGTGGAGGTCAGAGTGGTTTAACAAGATGGTTTTAATGCCCCTTGGAAAAGACGTGGAGGTCACAGTAGCTTAGCAAGACAGTTTTAATGCCCCTTGGAAGAAACGTGGATTTCAGAGTGGTTTAACAAGACGGTTTTAATGCCCCTAGGTAGAGACGTGGATTTCACAGTAGCTTAATAAGACGGTTTTAATGCCCCTTGGAAGAGACGTGGAGTTCAGAGTGGTTTAACAAGACGGTTTTAATGCCCCCTGGAAGAGACGTGGAGGTCATAGTAGCTTAACAAGACGGATTTAATGCCCCTTGGGAGAGACGTGGAGGTCACAGTAGCTTAACAAGACGGTTTTAATGCCCCTTGGAAGAGACTTGGAGGTCACAGTAGCTTAGCAAGATGGTTTTAATGCCCCTTGTAAGAGACGTGGAGTTCAGAGTGGTTTAACAAGATGGCTTTAATGCCCCTTGGAAGAGACGTGGAGGACACAGTAGCTTAACAAGATGGTTATAATGCCCCTTGGAAGAGACGTGGAGGTCAGAGTGGTTTAACAAGACGGTTTTAATGCCCCTTGGAAGAGACGTGGAGGTCAGGGTGATTTAACAAGACGGTTTTAATGCCCCTTGGAAGAGACGTGGAGTTCAGAGTGGTTTAACAAGACGGTTTTAATGCCCCTTGGAAGTGACGTGGAGGTCACTGTATCTTAACAAGATGGTTATAATGCCCCTTGGAAGAGACGTGGAGGTCAGAGTTGTTTAACAAGACGGTTTTAATGCCCCTTGGAAGAGACGTGGAGGTCAGAGTGGTTTAACAAGACGGTTTTAATGCCCCTTGGAAAAGACGTGGAGTTCACAGTAGCTTAACAAGACAGTTTTAATGCCCCTTGGAAGAAACGTGTATTTCAGAGTGGTTTAACAAGACGGTTTTAATGCCCCTTGGTAGAGACGTGGAGGTCACAGTAGCTTAATAAAACAGTTTTAATGCCCCTTGGAAGAGTCGTGGAATTCAGAGTGGTTTAACAAGACGGCTTTAATGCCCCTTGGAAGAGACGTGGAGGTCATAGTAGCTTAACAAGACGGATTTAATGCCCTTTGGGAGAGACGTGGAGGTCACAGTAGCTTAATAAGACAGTTTTATTGCCCGTTGGAAGAGACTTGGAGGTCACAGTAGCTTAACAAGATGGTTTTAATGCCCCTTGTAAGAGACGTGGAGTTCAGAGTGGTTTAACAAGATGGTTTTAATGCCCCTTGGAAGAGATGTGGAGGACACAGTAGCTTAACAAGATGGTTTTAAAGCCCCTTGGAAGAGACGTGGAGGTCAGAGTGGTTTAACAAGACGGTTTTAATGCCCCTTGGAAGAGACGTGGAGTTCAGAGTGGTTTAACAAGACTGCTTTATTGCCCCTTGGAAGAGACGTGGAGGTCACAGTAGCTTAAAAAGATGGTTTTAATGCCCCTTGGAAGAGACGGGGAGGTCAGAGTGGTTTAGCAAGACAGTTTTAATACCACTTGGAAGAGACGTGGAGTTCAGAGTGGTTTAACAAGACAGTTTTAATGCCCCTTGGAAGAGACGTGGAGTTCAGAGTGCTTTAACAAGACGGTTTTAATGCCACTTGGAAGAGACGTGGAGGTCAGAGTGGTTTAACAAGACGGTTTTGTGCCCATTGGAAGTGACGTGGAGGTCACAGTATCTTAACAAGACTGTTTTAATGCCCCTTGGAAGAGACGTGGAGTTCAGAGTGGTTTAACAAGACAGTTTTAATGCCCCTTGGAAGAGACGTGGAGTTCAGAGTGGTTTAACAAGACAGTTTTAATGCCCCTTGGAAGAGACTTGGAGGTCACAGTAGCTTAACAAGATGGTTTTAATGCCCCTTGTAGGAGACGTGGAGTTCAGAGTGGTTTAACAAGATGGTTTTAATGCCCCTTGGAAGAGACGTGGAGGACACAGTAGCTTAACAAGATGGTTATAATGCCCCTTGGAAGAGACGTGGAGGTCAGAGTGGTTTAACAAGACGGTTTTAATGCCCCTTGGAAGAGACGTGGAGTTCAGAGTGGTTTAACAAGACGGTTTTAATGCCCCTTGGAAGTGACGTGGAGGTCACTGTATCTTAACAAGACGGTTATAATGCCCCTTGGAAGAGACGTGGAGGTCAGAGTTGTTTAACAAAACGGTTTTAATGCCCCTTGGAAGAGACGTGGAGGTCAGAGTGGTTTAACAAGACGGTTTTAATGCCCCTTGGAAAAGACGTGGAGGTCACAGTAGCTTAACAAGACGGTTTTAATGCCCCTTGGAAGAAACGTGGGTTTCAGAGTGGTTTAACAAGACGGTTTTAATGCCCCTTGGTAGAGATGTGGAGGTCACAGTAGCTTAATAAGACGGTTTTAATGCCCCTTGGAAGAGACGTGGAGTTCAGAGTGCTTTAACAAGACGGTTTTAATGCCCCTTGGAGGAGACGCGGAGGTCAGAGTGGTTTAACAAGACGGTTTTGTGCCCCTTGGAAGTGACGTGGAGGTCACAGTATCTTAACAAGACTGTTTTAATGCCCCTTGGAAGAGACGTGGAGTTCAGAGTGGTTTAACAAGACGGTTTTAATGCCCCTTGGAAGAGACTTGGAGGTCACAGTAGCTTAACAAGATGGTTTTAATGCCCCTTGGAAGAGACGTGGAGGTCAAAGTGGTTTAACAAGACGGTTTTAATGCCCCTTGGAAGAGACGTGGAAGTCAGAGTGATTTAACAAGACGGTTTTAATGCCCCTTTGAAGAGACGTGGAGTTCAGAGTAGTTTAACAAGATGGTTTTAATGCCCCTTGGAAGTGACGTAGAGGTCACTGTATCTTAACAAGACGGTTATAATGCCCCTTGGAACAGACGTGAAGGTCAGAGTTGTTTAACAAGACGGTTTTAATGCCCCTTGGAAGAGACGTGGAGTTCAGAGTGGTTTAACAAGACGGTTTTAATGCCCCTTGGAAAAGACGTGGAGGTCACAGTAGCTTAACAAGACGGTTTTAATGCCCCTTGGAAGAAACGTGGATTTCAGAGTGGTTTAACAAGACGGTTTTAATGCCCCTTGGTAGAGACGTGGAGGTCACAGTAGCTTAATAAGACGGTTTTAATGCCCCTTGGAAGAGACGTGGAGTTCAGAGTGGTTTAACAAGATGGTTTTAATGCCCCTTGGAAGAGACGTGGAGGTCATAGTAGCTTAACAAGACGGATTTAATGCCGCTTGGGAGAGACGTGGAGGTCACAGTAGCTTAATAAGACAGTTTTAATGCCCCTTAGAAGAGACTTGAAGGTCACAGTAGCTTAACAAGATGGTTTTAATGCCCCTTGTAAGAGACATGGAGTTCAGAGTGGTTTAACAAGATGGTTTGAATGCCCCTTGGAAGAGACGTGGAGGACACAGTAGCTTAAGAAGATGGTTATAATGCCCCTTGGAAGAGACGTGGAGCTCTGAGTGGTTTAACAAGCCAGTTTTAATGCCCCTTGGAAGAGACGTGGAGTTCAGAGTGGTTTAACAAGACTGCTTTATTGCCCCATGGAAGAGACGTGGAGGTCACAGTAACTTTAAAAGATGGTTTTAATGCCCCTTGGAAGAGACGGGGAGGTCAGAGTGGTTTAACAAGACAGTTTTAATGCCCCTTGGAAGAGACGTGGAGTTCAGAGTGCTTTAACAAGACGGTTTTAATGCCCCTTGGAAGAGACGTGGAGGTCAGAGTGGTTTAACAAGACGGTTTTGTGCCCCTTGGAAGTGATGTGGAGGTCACAGTATCTTAACAAGACTGTTTTAATGCCCCTTGGAAGAGACGTGGAGTTCAGAGTGGTTTAACAAGACAGTTTTAATGCCCCTTGGAAGAGACGTGGAGTTCAGAGTGGTTTAACAAGACAGTTTTAATGCCCCTTGGAAGAGATGGAGGTCACAGTAGCTTAACAAGATGGTTTTAATGCCCCTTGTAAGAGACGTGGAGTTCAGAGTGGTTTAACAAGATGGTTTTAATGCCCCTTGGAAGAGACGTGGAGGACACAGTAGCTTAACAAGATGGTTATAATGCCCCTTGGAAGAGACGTGGAGGTCAGAGTGGTTTAACAAGACGGTTTTAATGCCCCTTGGAAGAGACGTGGAGGTCAGAGTGATTTAACAAGACGGTTTTAATGCCCCTTGGAAGAGACGTGGAGTTCAGAGTGGTTTAACAAGACGGCTTTAATGCCCCTTGGAAGTGACGTGGAGGTCACTGTATCTTAACAAGACGGTTATAATGCCCCTTGGAAGAGACGTGGAGGTCAGAGCTGTTTAACAAGACGGTTTTAATGCCCCTTGGAAGAGACGTGGAGGTCAGAGTGGTTTAACAAGATGGTTTTAATGCCCCTTGGAAAAGACGTGGAGGTCACAGTAGCTTAGCAAGACAGTTTTAATGCCCCTTGGAAGAAACGTGGATTTCAGAGTGGTTTAACAAGACGGTTTTAATGCCCCTTGGTAGAGACGTGGATTTCACAGTAGCTTAATAAGACGGTTTTAATGCCCCTTGGAAGAGACGTGGAGTTCAGAGTGGTTTAACAAGACGGTTTTAATGCCCCTTGGAAGAGACGTGGAGGTCATAGTAGCTTAACAAGACGGATTTAATGCCCCTTGGGAGAGACGTGGAGGTCACAGTAGCTTAACAAGACGGTTTTAATGCCCCTTGGAAGAGACTTGGAGGTCACAGTAGCTTAGCAAGATGGTTTTAATGCCCCTTGTAAGAGACGTGGAGTTCAGAGTGGTTTAACAAGATGGCTTTAATGCCCCTTGGAAGAGACGTGGAGGACACAGTAGCTTAACAAGATGGTTATAATGCCCCTTGGAAGAGACGTAGAGGTCAGAGTGGTTTAACAAGACGGTTTTAATGCCCCTTGGAAGAGACGTGGAGGTCAGGGTGATTTAACAAGACGGTTTTAATGCCCCTTGGAAGAGACGTGGAGTTCAGAGTGGTTTAACAAGACGGTTTTAATGCCCCTTGGAAGTGACGTGGAGGTCACTGTATCTTAACAAGATGGTTATAATGCCCCTTGGAAGAGACGTGGAGGTCAGAGTTGTTTAACAAGACGGTTTTAATGCCCCTTGGAAGAGACGTGGAGGTCAGAGTGGTTTAACAAGACGGTTTTAATGCCCCTTGGAAAAGACGTGGAGTTCACAGTAGCTTAACAAGACGGTTTTAATGCCCCTTGGAAGAAACGTGGATTTCAGAGTGGTTTAACAAGACGGTTTTAATGCCCCTTCGTAGAGACGTGGAGGTCACAGTAGCTTAATAAGACAGTTTTAATGCCCCTTGGAAGAGTCGTGGAATTCAGAGTGGTTTAACAAGACGGCTTTAATGCCCCTTGGAAGAGACGTGGAGGTCATAGTAGCTTAACAAGACGGATTTAATGCCCTTTGGGAGAGACGTGGAGGTCACAGTAGCTTAATAAGATAGTTTTAATGCCCGTTGGAAGAGACTTGGAGGTCACAGTAGCTTAACAAGATGGTTTTAATGCCCCTTGTAAGAGACGTGGAGTTCAGAGTGGTTTAACAAGATGGTTTTAATGCCCCTTGGAAGAGATGTGGAGGACACAGTAGCTTAACAAGATGGTTTTAATGCCCCTTGGAAGAGACGTGGAGGTCAGAGTGGTTTAACAAGACGGTTTTAATGCCCCTTGGAAGAGACGTGGAGTTCAGAGTGGTTTAACAAGACTGATTTATTGCCCCTTGGAAGAGACGTGGAGGTCACAGTAGCTTAAAAAGATGGTTTTAATGCCCCTTGGAAGAGACGGGGAGTTCAGAGTGGTTTAGCAAGACAGTTTTAATACCACTTGGAAGAGACGTGGAGTTCAGAGTGGTTTAACAAGACAGTTTTAATGCCCCTTGGAAGAGACGTGGAGTTCAGAGTGCTTTAACAAGACGGTTTTAATGCCACTTGGAAGAGACGTGGAGGTCAGAGTGGTTTAACAAGACGGTTTTGTGCCCATTGGAAGTGACGTGGAGGTCACAGTATCTTAACAAGACTGTTTTAATGCCCCTTGGAAGAGACGTGGAGTTCAGAGTGGTTTAACAAGACAGTCTTAATGCCCCTTGGAAGAGACGTGGAGGTCAGAGTGGTTTAACAAGACAGTTTTAATGCCCCTTGGAAGAGACTTGGAGGTCACAGTAGCGTAACAAGATGGTTTTAATGCCCCTTGTAAGAGACGTGGAGTTCAGAGTGGTTTAACAAGATGGTTTTAATGCCCCTTGGAAGAGACGTGGAGGACACAGTAGCTTAACAAGATGGTTATAATGCCCCTTGGAAGAGACGTGGAGGTCAGAGTGGTTTAACAAGACGGTTTTAATGCCCCTTGGAAGAGACGTGGAGTTCAGAGTGGTTTAACAAGACGGTTTTAATGCCCCTTGGAAGTGACGTGGAGGTCACTGTATCTTAACAAGACGGTTATAATGCCCCTTGGAAGAGACGTGGAGGTCAGAGTGGTTTAACAAGACGGTTTTAATGCCCCTTGGAAAAGACGTGGAGGTCACAGTAGCTTAACAAGACGGTTTTAATGCCCCTTGGAAGAAACGTGGATTTCAGAGTGGTTTAACAAGACGGTTTTAATGCCCCTTGGTAGAGACGTGGAGGTCACAGTAGCTTAATAAGACGGTTTTAATGCCCCTTGGAAGAGACGTGGAGTTCAGAGTGGTTTAACAAGACGGCTTTAATGCCCCTTGGAAGAGACGTGGAGGTCATAGTAGCTTAACCAGACGGATTTAATGCCCTTTGGGAGAGACGTGGAGGTCACAGTAGCTTAATAAGACAGTTTTAATGCCCGTTGGAAGAGACTTGGAGGTCACAGTAGCTTAACAAGATGGTTTTAATGCCCCTTGTAAGAGACGTGGAGTTCAGAGTGGTTTAACAAGATGGTTTTAATGCCCCTTGGAAGAGATGTGGAGGACACAGTAGCTTAACAAGATGGTTTTAATGCCCCTTGGAAGAGACGTGGAGGTCAGAGTGGTTTAACAAGACGGTTTTAATGCCCCTTGGAAGTGACGTGGAGTTCAGAGTGGTTTAACAAGACTGCTTTATTGCCCCTTGGAAGAGACGTGGAGGTCACAGTAGCTTAAAAAGATGGTTTTAATGCCCCTTGGAAGAGACGGGGAGGTCAGAGTGGTTTAGCAAGACAGTTTTAATACCACTTGGAAGAGACGTGGAGTTCAGAGTGGTTTAACAAGACAGTTTTAATGCCCCTTGGAAGAGACGTGGAGTTCAGAGTGCTTTAACAAGACGGTTTTAATGCCACTTGGAAGAGACGTGGAGGTCAGAGTGGTTTAACAAGACGGTTTTGTGCCCATTGGAAGTGACGTGGAGGTCACAGTATCTTAACAAGACTGTTTTAATGCCCCTTGGAAGAGACGTGGAGTTCAGAGTGGTTTAACAAGACGGTTTTAATGCCCCTTGGAAGAGACGTGGAGTTCAGAGTGGTTTAACAAGACGGTTTTAATGCCCCTTGGAAGAGACGTGGAGGTCATAGTAGCTTAACAAGACGGATTTAATGCCCCTTGGGAGAGACGTGGAGGTCACAGTAGCTTAACAAGACGGTTTTACTGCCCCTTGGAAGAGACTTGGAGGTCACAGTAGCTTAGCAAGATGGTTTTAATGCCCCTTGTAAGAGACGTGGAGTTCAGAGTGGTTTAACAAGATGGCTTTAATGCCCCTTGGAAGAGACGTGGAGGACACAGTAGCTTAACAAGATGGTTATAATGCCCCTTGGAAGAGACGTGGAGGTCAGAGTGGTTTAACAAGACGGTTTTAATGCCCCTTGGAAGAGACGTGGAGGTCAGAGTGATTTAACAAGACGGTTTTAATGCCCCTTGGAAGAGACGTGGAGTTCAGAGTGGTTTAACAAGACGGTTTTAATGCCCCTTGGAAGTGACGTGGAGGTCACTGTATCTTAACAAGATGGTTATAATGCCCCTTGGAAGAGACGTGGAGGTCAGAGTTGTTTAACAAGACGGTTTTAATGCCCCTTGGAAGAGACGTGGAGGTCAGAGTGGTTTAACAAGATGGTTTTAATGCCCCTTGGAAAAGACGTGGAGTTCACAGTAGCTTAACAAGACGGTTTTAATGCCCCTTGGAAGAAACGTGGATTTCAGAGTGGTTTAACAAGACGGTTTTAATGCCCCTTGGTAGAGACGTGGAGGTCACAGTAGCTTAATAAGACAGTTTTAATGCCCCTTGGAAGAGTCGTGGAATTCAGAGTGGTTTAACAAGACGGCTTTAATGCCCCTTGGAAGAGATGTGGAGGTCATAGTAGCTTAACAAGACGGATTTAATGCCCTTTGGGAGAGACGTGGAGGTCACAGTAGCTTAATAAGACAGTTTTAATGCCCGTTGGAAGAGACTTGGAGGTCACAGTAGCTTAACAAGATGGTTTTAATGCCCCTTGTAAGAGACGTGGAGTTCAGAGTGGTTTAACAAGATGGTTTTAATGCCCCTTGGAAGAGATGTGGAGGACACAGTAGCTTAACAAGATGGTTTTAATGCCCCTTGGAAGAGACGTGGAGGTCAGAGTGGTTTAACAAGACGGTTTTAATGCCCCTTGGAAGAGACGTGGAGTTCAGAGTGGTTTAACAAGACTGCTTTATTGCCCCTTGGAAGAGACGTGGAGGTCACAGTAGCTTAAAAAGATGGTTTTAATGCCCCTTGGAAGAGACGGGGAGGTCAGAGTGGTTTAGCAAGACAGTTTTAATACCACTTGGAAGAGACGTGGAGTTCAGAGTGGTTTAACAAGACAGTTTTAATGCCCCTTGGAAGAGACGTGGAGTTCAGAGTGCTTTAACAAGACGGTTTCAATGCCCCTTGGAAGAGACGTGGAGGACACAGTAGCTTAACAAGACAGTATTAATGCCCCTTGGAAGAGACGTGAAGGTCAGAGTGATTTAACAAGATGGATTTAATTCCCCTTGGAAGAGACGTGGAGTTCAGGGTGGTTTAACAAGACTGCTTTATTGCCCCTTGGAAGAGACGTGGAGGTCACAGTAGCTTAAAAAGATGGTTTTATTGCCCCTTGGAAGAGACGGGGAGGTCAGAGTGGTTTAGCAAGACAGTTTTAATACCCCTTGGAATAGACGTGGATTTCAGAGTGGTTTAACAAGACAGTTTTAATGCCCCTTGGAAGAGACGTGGAGTTCAGAGTGCTTTAACAAGACGGTTTTAATGCCCCTTGGAAGAGACGCGGAGGTCAGAGTGGTTTAACAAGACGGTTTTGTGCCCCTTGGAAGTGACGTGGAGGTCACAGTATCTTAACAAGACTGTTTTAATGCCCCTTGGAAGAGACGTGGAGTTCAGAGTGGTTTAACAAGACAGTTTTAATGCCCCTTGGAAGAGACGTGGAGTTCAGAGTGGTTTAACAAGACGGTTTTAATGCCCCTTGGAAGAGACTTGGAGGTCACAGTAGCTTAACAAGATGGTTTTAATGCCCCTTGGAAGAGACGTGGAGGTCAAAGTGGTTTAACAAGACGGTTTTAATGCCCCTTGGAAGAGACGTGGAAGTCAGAGTGATTTAACAAGACGGTTTTAATGCCCCTTGGAAGAGACGTGGAGTTCAGAGTAGTTTAACAAGATTTTTTTAATGCCCCTTGGAAGTGACGTGGAGGTCACTGTATCTTAACAAGACGGTTATAATGCCCCTTGGAACAGACGTGAAGGTCAGAGTTGTTTAACAAGACGGTTTTAATGCCCCTTGGAAGAGACGTGTAGTTCAGAGTGGTTTAACAAGACGGTTTTAATGCCCCTTGGAAAAGACGTGGAGGTCACAGTAGCTTAACAAGACGGTTTTAATGCCCCTTGGAAGAAACGTGGATTTCAGAGTGGTTTAACAAGACGGTTTTAATGCCCCTTGGTAGAGACGTGGAGGTCACAGTAGCTTAATAAGACGGTTTTAATGCCCCTTGGAAGAGACGTGGAGTTCAGAGTGGTTTAACAAGATGGTTTTAATGCCCCTTGGAAGAGACGTGGAGGTCATAGTAGCTTAACAAGACGGATTTAATGCCGCTTGGGAGAGACGTGGAGGTCACAGTAGCTTAATAAGACAGTTTTAATGCCCCTTAGAAGAGACTTGAAGGTCACAGTAGCTTAACAAGATGGTTTTAATGCCCCTTGTAAGAGACATGGAGTTCAGAGTGGTTTAACAAGATGGTTTGAATGCCCCTTGGAAGAGACGTGGAGGACACAGTAGCTTAAGAAGATGGTTATAATGCCCCTTGGAAGAGACGTGGAGCTCTGAGTTGTTTAACAAGACGGTTTTAATGCCCCTTGGAAGAGACGTGGAGTTCAGAGTGGTTTAACAAGACTGCTTTATTGCCCCATGGAAGAGACGTGGAGGTCACAGTAACTTTAAAAGATGGTTTTAATGCCCCTTGGAAGAGATGGGGAGGTCAGAGTGGTTTAACAAGACAGTTTTAATGCCCCTTGGAAGAGACGTGGAGTTCAGAGTGCTTTAACAAGACGGTTTTAATGCTCCTTGGAAGAGACGTGGAGGTCACAGTGGTTTAACAAGACGGTTTTGTGCCCCTTGGAAGTGATGTGGAGGTCACAGTATCTTAACAAGACTGTTTTAATGCCCCTTGGAAGAGACGTGGAGTTCAGAGTGGTTTAACAAGACAGTTTTAATGCCCCTTGGAAGAGACGTGGAGTTCAGAGTGGTTTAACAAGACAGTTTTAATGCCCCTTGGAAGAGATGGAGGTCACAGTAGCTTAACAAGATGGTTTTAATGCCCCTTGTAAGAGACGTGGAGTTCAGAGTGGTTTAACAAGATGGTTTTAATGCCCCTTGGAAGAGACGTGGAGGACACAGTATCTTAACAAGATGGTTATAATGCCCCTTGGAAGAGACGTGGAGGTCAGAGTGGTTTAATAAGACGGTTTTAATGCCCCTTGGAAGAGACGTGGAGGTCAGAGTGATTTAACAAGATGGTTTTAATGCCCCTTGGAAGAGACGTGGAGTTCAGAGTGGTTTAACAAGACGGCTTTAATGCCCCTTGGAAGTGACGTGGAGGTCACTGTATCTTAACAAGACGGTTATAATGCCCCTTGGAAGAGACGTGGAGGTCAGAGCTGTTTAACAAGATGGTTTTAATGCCCCTTGGAAGAGACGTGGAGGTCAGAGTGGTTTAACAAGATGGTTTTAATGCCCCTTGGAAAAGACGTGGAGGTCACAGTAGCTTAGCAAGACAGTTTTAATGCCCCTTGGAAGAAACGTGGATTTCAGAGTGGTTTAACAAGACGGTTTTAATGCCCCTAGGTAGAGACGTGGATTTCACAGTAGCTTAATAAGACGGTTTTAATGCCCCTTGGAAGAGACGTGGAGTTCAGAGTGGTTTAACAAGACGGTTTTAATGCCCCCTGGAAGAGACGTGGAGGTCATAGTAGCTTAACAAGACGGATTTAATGCCCCTTGGGAGAGACGTGGAGGTCACAGTAGCTTAACAAGACGGTTTTAATGCCCCTTGGAAGAGACTTGGAGGTCACAGTAGCTTAGCAAGATGGTTTTAATGCCCCTTGTAAGAGACGTGGAGTTCAGAGTGGTTTAACAAGATGGCTTTAATGCCCCTTGGAAGAGACGTGGAGGACACAGTAGCTTAACAAGATGGTTATAATGCCCCTTGGAAGAGACGTGGAGGTCAGAGTGGTTTAACAAGACGGTTTTAATGCCCCTTGGAAGAGACGTGGAGGTCAGGGTGATTTAACAAGACGGTTTTAATGCCCCTTGGAAGAGACGTGGAGTTCAGAGTGGTTTAACAAGACGGTTTTAATGCCCCTTGGAAGTGACGTGGAGGTCACTGTATCTTAACAAGATGGTTATAATGCCCCTTGGAAGAGACGTGGAGGTCAGAGTTGTTTAACAAGACGGTTTTAATGCCCCTTGGAAGAGACGTGGAGGTCAGAGTGGTTTAACAAGACGGTTTTAATGCCCCTTGGAAAAGACGTGGAGTTCACAGTAGCTTAACAAGACAGTTTTAATGCCCCTTGGAAGAAACGTGGATTTCAGAGTGGTTTAACAAAACGGTTTTAATGCCCCTTGGTAGAGACGTGGAGGTCACAGTAGCTTAATAAGACAGTTTTAATGCCCCTTGGAAGAGTCGTGGAATTCAGAGTGGTTTAACAAGACGGCTTTAATGCCCCTTGGAAGAGACGTGGAGGTCATAGTAGCTTAACAAGACGGATTTAATGCCCTTTGGGAGAGACGTGGAGGTCACAGTAGCTTAATAAGACAGTTTTATTGCCCGTTGGAAGAGACTTGGAGGTCACAGTAGCTTAACAAGATGGTTTTAATGCCCCTTGTAAGAGACGTGGAGTTCAGAGTGGTTTAACAAGATGGTTTTAATGCCCCTTGGAAGAGATGTGGAGGACACAGTAGCTTAACAAGATGGTTTTAAAGCCCCTTGGAAGAGACGTGGAGGTCAGAGTGGTTTAACAAGACGGTTTTAATGCCCCTTGGAAGAGACGTGGAGTTCAGAGTGGTTTAACAAGACTGCTTTATTGCCCCTTGGAAGAGACGTGGAGGTCACAGTAGCTTAAAAAGATGGTTTTAATGCCCCTTGGAAGAGACGGGGAGGTCAGAGTGGTTTAGCAAGACAGTTTTAATACCACTTGGAAGAGACGTGGAGTTCAGAGTGGTTTAACAAGACAGTTTTAATGCCCCTTGGAAGAGACGTGGAGTTCAGAGTGCTTTAACAAGACGGTTTTAATGCCACTTGGAAGAGACGTGGAGGTCAGAGTGGTTTAACAAGACGGTTTTGTGCCCATTGGAAGTGACGTGGAGGTCACAGTATCTTAACAAGACTGTTTTAATGCCCCTTGGAAGAGACGTGGAGTTCAGAGTGGTTTAACAAGACAGTTTTAATGCCCCTTGGAAGAGACGTGGAGTTCAGAGTGGTTTAACAAGACAGTTTTAATGCCCCTTGGAAGAGACTTGGAGGTCACAGTAGCTTAACAAGATGGTTTTAATGCCCCTTGTAAGAGACGTGGAGTTCAGAGTGGTTTAACAAGATGGTTTTAATGCCCCTTGGAAGAGACGTGGAGGACACAGTAGCTTAACAAGATGGTTATAATGCCCCTTGGAAGAGACGTGGAGGTCAGAGTGGTTTAACAAGACGGTTTTAATGCCCCTTGGAAGAGACGTGGAGTTCAGAGTGGTTTAACAAGACGGTTTTAATGCCCCTTGGAAGTGACGTGGAGGTCACTGTATCTTAACAAGACGGTTATAATGCCCCTTGGAAGAGACGTGGAGGTCAGAGTTGTTTAACAAAACGGTTTTAATGCCCCTTGGAAGAGACGTGGAGGTCAGAGTGGTTTAACAAGACGGTTTTAATGCCCCTTGGAAAAGACGTGGAGGTCACAGTAGCTTAACAAGACGGTTTTAATGCCCCTTGGAAGAAACGTGGATTTCAGAGTGGTTTAACAAGACGGTTTTAATGCCCCTTGGTAGAGAAGTGGAGGTCACAGTAGCTTAATAAGACGGTTTTAATGCCCCTTGGAAGAGACGTGGAGTTCAGAGTGCTTTAACAAGACGGTTTTAATGCCCCTTGGAAGAGACGCGGAGGTCAGAGTGGTTTAACAAGACGGTTTTGTGCCCCTTGGAAGTGACGTGGAGGTCACAGTATCTTAACAAGACTGTTTTAATACCCCTTGGAAGAGACGTGGAGTTCAGAGTGGTTTAACAAGACGGTTTTAATGCCCCTTGGAAGAGACTTGGAGGTCACAGTAGCTTAACAAGATGGTTTTAATGCCCGTTGGAAGAGACGTGGAGGTCAAAGTGGTTTAACAAGACGGTTTTAATGCCCCTTGGAAGAGACGTGGAAGTCAGAGTGATTTAACAAGACGGTTTTAATGCCCCTTTGAAGAGACGTGGAGTTCAGAGTAGTTTAACAAGATGGTTTTAATGCCCCTTGGAAGTGACGTGGAGGTCACTGTATCTTAACAAGACGGTTATAATGCCCCTTGGAACAGACGTGAAGGTCAGAGTTGTTTAACAAGACGGTTTTAATGCCCCTTGGAAGAGACGTGGAGTTCAGAGTGGTTTAAGAAGACGGTTTTAATGCCCCTTGGAAAAGACGTGGAGGTCACAGTAGCTTAACAAGACGGTTTTAATGCCCCTTGGAAGAAACGTGGATTTCAGAGTGGTTTAACAAGACGGTTTTAATGCCCCTTGGTAGAGACGTGGAGGTCACAGTAGCTTAATAAGACGGTTTTAATGCCCCTTGGAAGAGACGTGGAGTTCAGAGTGGTTTAACAAGATGGTTTTAATGCCCCTTGGAAGAGACGTGGAGGTCATAGTAGCTTAACAAGACGGATTTAATGCCGCTTGGGAGAGACGTGGAGGTCACAGTAGCTTAATAAGACAGTTTTAATGCCCCTTAGAAGAGACTTGAAGGTCACAGTAGCTTAACAAGATGGTTTTAATGCCCCTTGTAAGAGACATGGAGTTCAGAGTGGTTTAACAAGATGGTTTGAATGCCCCTTGGAAGAGACGTGGAGGACACAGTAGCTTAAGAAGATGGTTATAATGCCCCTTGGAAGAGACGTGGAGCTCTGAGTGGTTTAACAAGCCAGTTTTAATGCCCCTTGGAAGAGACGTGGAGTTCAGAGTGGTTTAACAAGACTGCTTTATTGCCCCATGGAAGAGACGTGGAGGTCACAGTAACTTTAAAAGATGGTTTTAATGCCCCTTGGAAGAGACGGGGAGGTCAGAGTGGTTTAACAAGACAGTTTTAATGCCCCTTGGAAGAGACGTGGAGTTCAGAGTGCTTTAACAAGACGGTTTTAATGCCCCTTGGAAGAGACGTGGAGGTCAGAGTGGTTTAACAAGACGGTTTTGTGCCCCTTGGAAGTGATGTGGAGGTCACAGTATCTTAACAAGACTGTTTTAATGCCCCTTGGAAGAGACGTGGAGTTCAGAGTGGTTTAACAAGACAGTTTTAATGCCCCTTGGAAGAGACGTGGAGTTCAGAGTGGTTTAACAAGACAGTTTTAATGCCCCTTGGAAGAGATGGAGGTCACAGTAGCTTAACAAGATGGTTTTAATGCCCCTTGTAAGAGACGTGGAGTTCAGAGTGGTTTAACAAGATGGTTTTAATGCCCCTTGGAAGAGACGTGGAGGACACAGTAGCTTAACAAGATGGTTATAATGCCCCTTGGAAGAGACGTGGAGGTCAGAGTGGTTTAACAAGACGGTTTTAATGCCCCTTGGAAGAGACGTGGAGGTCAGAGTGATTTAACAAGACTGTTTTAATGCCCCTTGGAAGAGACGTGGAGTTCAGAGTGGTTTAACAAGACGGCTTTAATGCCCCTTGGAAGTGACGTGGAGGTCACTGTATCTTAACAAGACGGTTATAATGCCCCTTGGAAGAGACGTGGAGGTCAGAGCTGTTTAACAAGACGGTTTTAATGCCCCTTGGAAGAGACGTGGAGGTCAGAGTGGTTTAACAAGATGGTTTTAATGCCCCTTGGAAAAGACGTGGAGGTCACAGTAGCTTAGCAAGACAGTTTTAATGCCCTTTGGAAGAAACGTGGATTTCAGAGTGGTTTAACAAGACGGTTTTAATGCCCCTTGGTAGAGACGTGGATTTCACAGTAGCTTAATAAGACGGTTTTAATGCCCCTTGGAAGAGACGTGGAGTTCAGAGTGGTTTAACAAGACGGTTTTAATGCCCCTTGGAAGAGACGTGGAGGTCATAGTAGCTTAACAAGACGGATTTAATGCCCCTTGGGAGAGACGTGGAGGTCACAGTAGCTTAACAAGACGGTTTTAATGCCCCTTGGAAGAGACTTGGAGGTCACAGTAGCTTAGCAAGATGGTTTTAATGCCCCTTGTAAGAGACGTGGAGTTCAGAGTGGTTTAACAAGATGGCTTTAATGCCCCTTGGAAGAGACGTGGAGGACACAGTAGCTTAACAAGATGGTTATAATGCCCCTTGGAAGAGACGTAGAGGTCAGAGTGGTTTAACAAGACGGTTTTAATGCCCCTTGGAAGAGACGTGGAGGTCAGGGTGATTTAACAAGACGGTTTTAATGCCCCTTGGAAGAGACGTGGAGTTCAGAGTGGTTTAACAAGACGGTTTTAATGCCCCTTGGAAGTGACGTGGAGGTCACTGTATCTTAACAAGATGGTTATAATGCCCCTTGGAAGAGACGTGGAGGTCAGAGTTGTTTAACAAGACGGTTTTAATGCCCCTTGGAAGAGACGTGGAGGTCAGAGTGGTTTAACAAGACGGTTTTAATGCCCCTTGGAAAAGACGTGGAGTTCACAGTAGCTTAACAAGACGGTTTTAATGCCCCTTGGAAGAAACGTGGATTTCAGAGTGGTTTAACAAGACGGTTTTAATGCCCCTTCGTAGAGACGTGGAGGTCACAGTAGCTTAATAAGACAGTTTTAATGCCCCTTGGAAGAGTCGTGGAATTCAGAGTGGTTTAACAAGACGGCTTTAATGCCCCTTGGAAGAGACGTGGAGGTCATAGTAGCTTAACAAGACGGATTTAATGCCCTTTGGGAGAGACGTGGAGGTCACAGTAGCTTAATAAGACAGTTTTATTGCCCGTTGGAAGAGACTTGGAGGTCACAGTAGCTTAACAAGATGGTTTTAATGCCCCTTGTAAGAGACGTGGAGTTCAGAGTGGTTTAACAAGATGGTTTTAATGCCCCTTGGAAGAGATGTGGAGGACACAGTAGCTTAACAAGATGGTTTTAATGCCCCTTGGAAGAGACGTGGAGGTCAGAGTGGTTTAACAAGACGGTTTTAATGCCCCTTGGAAGAGACGTGGAGTTCAGAGTGGTTTAACAAGACTGCTTTATTGCCCCTTGGAAGAGACGTGGAGGTCACAGTAGCTTAAAAAGATGGTTTTAATGCCCCTTGGAAGAGACGGGGAGGTCAGAGTGGTTTAGCAAGACAGTTTTAATACCACTTGGAAGAGACGTGGAGTTCAGAGTGGTTTAACAAGACAGTTTTAATGCCCCTTGGAAGAGACGTGGAGTTCAGAGTGCTTTAACAAGACGGTTTTAATGCCACTTGGAAGAGACGTGGAGGTCAGAGTGGTTTAACAAGACGGTTTTGTGCCCATTGGAAGTGACGTGGAGGTCACAGTATCTTAACAAGACTGTTTTAATGCCCCTTGGAAGAGACGTGGAGTTCAGAGTGGTTTAACAAGACAGTCTTAATGCCCCTTGGAAGAGACGTGGAGTTCAGAGTGGTTTAACAAGACAGTTTTAATGCCCCTTGGAAGAGACTTGGAGTTCACAGTAGCGTAACAAGATGGTTTTAATGCCCCTTGTAAGAGACGTGGAGTTCAGAGTGGTTTAACAAGATGGTTTTAATGCCCCTTGGAAGAGACGTGGAGGACACAGTAGCTTAACAAGATGGTTATAATGCCCCTTGGAAGAGACGTGGAGGTCAGAGTGGTTTAACAAGACGGTTTTAATGCCCCTTGGAAGAGACGTGGAGTTCAGAGTGGTTTAACAAGACGGTTTTAATGCCCCTTGGAAGTGACGTGGAGGTCACTGTATCTTAACAAGACGGTTATAATGCCCCTTGGAAGAGACGTGGAGGTCAGAGTTGTTTAACAAAAGGGTTTTAATGCCCCTTGGAAGAGACGTGGAGGTCAGAGTGGTTTAACAAGACGGTTTTAATGCCCCTTGGAAAAGACGTGGAGGTCACAGTAGCTTAACAAGACGGTTTTAATGCCCCTTGGAAGAAACGTGGATTTCAGAGTGGTTTAACAAGACGGTTTTAATGCCCCTTGGTAGAGACGTGGAGGTCACAGTAGCTTAATAAGACGGTTTTAATGCCCCTTGGAAGAGACGTGGAGTTCAGAGTGGTTTAACAAGACGGCTTTAATGCCCCTTGGAAGAGACGTGGAGGTCATAGTAGCTTAACAAGACGGATTTAATGCCCTTTGGGAGAGACGTGGAGGTCACAGTAGCTTAATAAGACAGTTTTAATGCCCGTTGGAAGAGACTTGGAGGTCACAGTAGCTTAACAAGATGGTTTTAATGCCCCTTGTAAGAGACGTGGAGTTCAGAGTGGTTTAACAAGATGGTTTTAATGCCCCTTGGAAGAGATGTGGAGGACACAGTAGCTTAACAAGATGGTTTTAATGCCCCTTGGAAGAGACGTGGAGGTCAGAGTGGTTTAACAAGACGGTTTTAATGCCCCTTGGAAGTGACGTGGAGTTCAGAGTGGTTTAACAAGACTGCTTTATTGCCCCTTGGAAGAGACGTGGAGGTCACAGTAGCTTAAAAAGATGGTTTTAATGCCCCTTGGAAGAGACGGGGAGGTCAGAGTGGTTTAGCAAGACAGTTTTAATACCACTTGGAAGAGACGTGGAGTTCAGAGTGGTTTAACAAGACAGTTTTAATGCCCCTTGGAAGAGACGTGGAGTTCAGAGTGCTTTAACAAGACGGTTTTAATGCCACTTGGAAGAGACGTGGAGGTCAGAGTGGTTTAACAAGACGGTTTTGTGCCCATTGGAAGTGACGTGGAGGTCACAGTATCTTAACAAGACTGTTTTAATGCCCCTTGGAAGAGACGTGGAGTTCAGAGTGGTTTAACAAGACGGTTTTAATGCCCCTTGGAAGAGACGTGGAGTTCAGAGTGGTTTAACAAGACGGTTTTAATGCCCCTTGGAAGAGACGTGGAGGTCATAGTAGCTTAACAAGACGGATTTAATGCCCCTTGGGAGAGACGTGGAGGTCACAGTAGCTTAACAAGACGGTTTTACTGCCGCTTGGAAGAGACTTGGAGGTCACAGTAGCTTAGCAAGATGGTTTTAATGCCCCTTGTAAGAGACGTGGAGTTCAGAGTGGTTTAACAAGATGGCTTTAATGCCCCTTGGAAGAGACGTGGAGGACACAGTAGCTTAACAAGATGGTTATAATGCCCCTTGGAAGAGACGTGGAGGTCAGAGTGGTTTAACAAGACGGTTTTAATGCCCCTTGGAAGAGACGTGGAGGTCAGGGTGATTTAACAAGACGGTTTTAATGCCCCTTGGAAGAGACGTGGAGTTCAGAGTGGTTTAACAAGACGGTTTTAATGCCCCTTGGAAGTGACGTGGAGGTCACTGTATCTTAACAAGATGGTTATAATGCCCCTTGGAAGAGACGTGGAGGTCAGAGTTGTTTAACAAGACGGTTTTAATGCCCCTTGGAAGAGACGTGGAGGTCAGAGTGGTTTAACAAGACGGTTTTAATGCCCCTTGGAAAAGACGTGGAGTTCACAGTAGCTTAACAAGACGGTTTTAATGCCCCTTGGAAGAAACGTGGATTTCAGAGTGGTTTAACAAGACGGTTTTAATGCCCCTTGGTAGAGACGTGGAGGTCACAGTAGCTTAATAAGACAGTTTTAATGCCCCTTGGAAGAGTCGTGGAATTCAGAGTGGTTTAACAAGACGGCTTTAATGCCCCTTGGAAGAGACGTGGAGGTCATAGTAGCTTAACAAGACGGATTTAATGCCCTTTGGGAGAGACGTGGAGGTCACAGTAGCTCAATAAGACAGTTTTAATGCCCGTTGGAAGAGACTTGGAGGTCACAGTAGCTTAACAAGATGGTTTTAATGCCCCTTGTAAGAGACGTGGAGTTCAGAGTGGTTTAACAAGATGGTTTTAATGCCCCTTG
Organism: Phyllobates terribilis; assembly: GCF_046119375.1. Lineage (NCBI taxonomy): Eukaryota > Metazoa > Chordata > Amphibia > Anura > Dendrobatidae > Phyllobates > Phyllobates terribilis. The sequence continues at coordinate 53,535,266 of NW_027362773.1, forward strand.
GAAGAGATGTGGAGGACACAGTAGCTTAACAAGATGGTTTTAATGCCGCTTGGAAGAGACGTGGAGGTCAGAGTGGTTTAACAAGACGGTTTTAATGCCCCTTGGAAGAGACGTGGAGTTCAGAGTGGTTTAACAAGACTGCTTTATTGCCCCTTGGAAGAGACGTGGAGGTCACAGTAGCTTAAAAAGATGGTTTTAATGCCCCTTGGAAGAGACGGGGAGGTCAGAGTGGTTTAGCAAGACAGTTTTAATACCACTTGGAAGAGACGTGGAGTTCAGAGTGGTTTAACAAGACAGTTTTAATGCCCCTTGGAAGAGACGTGGAGTTCAGAGTGCTTTAACAAGACGGTTTTAATGCCACTTGGAAGAGACGTGGAGGTCAGAGTGGTTTAACAAGACGGTTTTGTGCCCATTGGAAGTGACGTGGAGGTCACAGTATCTTAACAAGACTGTTTTAATGCCCCTTGGAAGAGACGTGGAGTTCAGAGTGGTTTAACAAGACAGTCTTAATGCCCCTTGGAAGAGACGTGGAGTTCAGAGTGGTTTAACAAGACAGTTTTAATGCCCCTTGGAAGAGACTTGGAGTTCACAGTAGCGTAACAAGATGGTTTTAATGCCCCTTGTAAGAGACGTGGAGTTCAGAGTGGTTTAACAAGATGGTTTTAATGCCCCTTGGAAGAGACGTGGAGGACACAGTAGCTTAACAAGATGGTTATAATGCCCCTTGGAAGAGACGTGGAGGTCAGAGTGGTTTAACAAGACGGTTTTAATGCCCCTTGGAAGAGACGTGGAGTTCAGAGTGGTTTAACAAGACGGTTTTAATGCCCCTTGGAAGTGACGTGGAGGTCACTGTATCTTAACAAGACGGTTATAATGCCCCTTGGAAGAGACGTGGAGGTCAGAGTTGTTTAACAAAAGGGTTTTAATGCCCCTTGGAAGAGACGTGGAGGTCAGAGTGGTTTAACAAGACGGTTTTAATGCCCCTTGGAAAAGACGTGGAGGTCACAGTAGCTTAACAAGACGGTTTTAATGCCCCTTGGAAGAAACGTGGATTTCAGAGTGGTTTAACAAGACGGTTTTAATGCCCCTTGGTAGAGACGTGGAGGTCACAGTAGCTTAATAAGACGGTTTTAATGCCCCTTGGAAGAGACGTGGAGTTCAGAGTGGTTTAACAAGACGGCTTTAATGCCCCTTGGAAGAGACGTGGAGGTCATAGTAGCTTAACAAGACGGATTTAATGCCCTTTGGGAGAGACGTGGAGGTCACAGTAGCTTAATAAGACAGTTTTAATGCCCGTTGGAAGAGACTTGGAGGTCACAGTAGCTTAACAAGATGGTTTTAATGCCCCTTGTAAGAGACGTGGAGTTCAGAGTGGTTTAACAAGATGGTTTTAATGCCCCTTGGAAGAGATGTGGAGGACACAGTAGCTTAACAAGATGGTTTTAATGCCCCTTGGAAGAGACGTGGAGGTCAGAGTGGTTTAACAAGACGGTTTTAATGCCCCTTGGAAGTGACGTGGAGTTCAGAGTGGTTTAACAAGACTGCTTTATTGCCCCTTGGAAGAGACGTGGAGGTCACAGTAGCTTAAAAAGATGGTTTTAATGCCCCTTGGAAGAGACGGGGAGGTCAGAGTGGTTTAGCAAGACAGTTTTAATACCACTTGGAAGAGACGTGGAGTTCAGAGTGGTTTAACAAGACAGTTTTAATGCCCCTTGGAAGAGACGTGGAGTTCAGAGTGCTTTAACAAGACGGTTTTAATGCCACTTGGAAGAGACGTGGAGGTCAGAGTGGTTTAACAAGACGGTTTTGTGCCCATTGGAAGTGACGTGGAGGTCACAGTATCTTAACAAGACTGTTTTAATGCCCCTTGGAAGAGACGTGGAGTTCAGAGTGGTTTAACAAGACGGTTTTAATGCCCCTTGGAAGAGACGTGGAGTTCAGAGTGGTTTAACAAGACGGTTTTAATGCCCCTTGGAAGAGACGTGGAGGTCATAGTAGCTTAACAAGACGGATTTAATGCCCCTTGGAAGAGACTTGGAGGTCACAGTAGCTTAGCAAGATGGTTTTAATGCCCCTTGTAAGAGACGTGGAGTTCAGAGTGGTTTAACAAGATGGCTTTAATGCCCCTTGGAAGAGACGTGGAGGACACAGTAGCTTAACAAGATGGTTATAATGCCCCTTGGAAGAGACGTGGAGGTCAGAGTGGTTTAACAAGACGGTTTTAATGCCCCTTGGAAGAGACGTGGAGGTCAGGGTGATTTAACAAGACGGTTTTAATGCCCCTTGGAAGAGACGTGGAGTTCAGAGTGGTTTAACAAGACGGTTTTAATGCCCCTTGGAAGTGACGTGGAGGTCACTGTATCTTAACAAGATGGTTATAATGCCCCTTGGAAGAGACGTGGAGGTCAGAGTTGTTTAACAAGACGGTTTTAATGCCCCTTGGAAGAGACGTGGAGGTCAGAGTGGTTTAACAAGACGGTTTTAATGCCCCTTGGAAAAGACGTGGAGTTCACAGTAGCTTAACAAGACGGTTTTAATGCCCCTTGGAAGAAACGTGGATTTCAGAGTGGTTTAACAAGACGGTTTTAATGCCCCTTGGTAGAGACGTGGAGGTCACAGTAGCTTAATAAGACAGTTTTAATGCCCCTTGGAAGAGTCGTGGAATTCAGAGTGGTTTAACAAGACGGCTTTAATGCCCCTTGGAAGAGACGTGGAGGTCATAGTAGCTTAACAAGACGGATTTAATGCCCTTTGGGAGAGACGTGGAGGTCACAGTAGCTCAATAAGACAGTTTTAATGCCCGTTGGAAGAGACTTGGAGGTCACAGTAGCTTAACAAGATGGTTTTAATGCCCCTTGTAAGAGACGTGGAGTTCAGAGTGGTTTAACAAGATGGTTTTAATGCCCCTTGGAAGAGATGTGGAGGACACAGTAGCTTAACAAGATGGTTTTAATGCCGCTTGGAAGAGACGTGGAGGTCAGAGTGGTTTAACAAGACGGTTTTAATGCCCCTTGGAAGAGACGTGGAGTTCAGAGTGGTTTAACAAGACTGCTTTATTGCCCCTTGGAAGAGACGTGGAGGTCACAGTAGCTTAAAAAGATGGTTTTAATGCCCCTTGGAAGAGACGGGGAGGTCAGAGTGGTTTAGCAAGACAGTTTTAATACCACTTGGAAGAGACGTGGAGTTCAGAGTGGTTTAACAAGACAGTTTTAATGCCCCTTGGAAGAGACGTGGAGTTCAGAGTGCTTTAACAAGACGGTTTTAATGCCACTTGGAAGAGACGTGGAGGTCAGAGTGGTTTAACAAGACGGTTTTGTGGCCATTGGAAGTGATGTGGAGGTCACAGTATCTTAACAAGACTGTTTTAATGCCCCTTGGAAGAGACGTGGAGTTCAGAGTGGTTTAACAAGACAGTTTTAATGCCCCTTGGAAGAGACGTGGAGTTCAGAGTGGTTTAACAAGACAGTTTTAATGCCCCTTGGAAGAGACTTGGAGGTCACAGTAGCTTAACAAGATGGTTTTAATGCCCCTTGTAAGAGACGTGGAGTTCAGAGTGGTTTAACAAGATGGTTTTAATGCCCCTTGGAAGAGACATGGAGGACACAGTAGCTTAACAAGATGGTTATAATGCCCCTTGGAAGAGACGTGGAGGTCAGAGTGGTTTAACAAGACGGTTTTAATGCCCCTTGGAAGAGACGTGGAGTTCAGAGTGGTTTAACAAGACGGTTTTAATGCCCCTTGGAAGTGACGTGGAGGTCACTGTATCTTAACAAGACGGTTATAATGCCCCTTGGAAGAGACGTGGAGGTCAGAGTTGTTTAACAAAACGGTTTTAATGCCCCTTGGAAGAGACGTGGAGGTCAGAGTGGTTTAACAAGACGGTTTTAATGCCCCTTGGAAAAGACGTGGAGGTCACAGTAGCTTAACAAGACGGTTTTAATGCCCCTTGGAAGAAACGTGGATTTCAGAGTGGTTTAACAAGACGGTTTTATTGCCCCTTGGTAGAGACGTGGAGGTCACAGTAGCTTAACAAGACGGTTTTAATGCCCCTTGGAAGAAACGTGGATTTCAGAGTGGTTTAACAAGACGGTTTTAATGCCCCTTGGAAGAGACGTGGAGTTCAGAGTGCTTTAACAAGACGGTTTTAATGCCCCTTGGAAGAGACGCGGAGGTCAGAGTGGTTTAACAAGACGGTTTTGTGCCCCTTGGAAGTGACGTGGAGGTCACAGTATCTTAACAAGACTGTTTTAATGCCCCTTGGAAGAGACGTGGAGTTCAGAGTGGTTTAACAAGACGGTTTTAATGCCCCTTGGAAGAGACTTGGAGGTCACAGTAGCTTAACAAGATGGTTTTAATGCCCCTTGGAAGAGACGTGGAGGTCAAAGTGGTTTAACAAGACGGTTTTAATGCCCCTTGGAAGAGACGTGGAAGTCAGAGTGATTTAACAAGACGGTTTTAATGCCCCTTTGAAGAGACGTGGAGTTCAGAGTAGTTTAACAAGATGGTTTTAATGCCCCTTGGAAGTGACGTGGAGGTCACTGTATCTTAACAAGACGGTTATAATGCCCCTTGGAACAGACGTGAAGGTCAGAGTTGTTTAACAAGACGGTTTTAATGCCCCTTGGAAGAGACGTGGAGTTCAGAGTGGTTTAACAAGACGGTTTTAATGCCCCTTGGAAAAGACGTGGAGGTCACAGTAGCTTAACAAGACGGTTTTAATGCCCCTTGGAAGAAACGTGGATTTCAGAGTGGTTTAACAAGACGGTTTTAATGCCCCTTGGTAGAGACGTGGAGGTCACAGTAGCTTAATAAGACGGTTTTAATGCCCCTTGGAAGAGACGTGGAGTTCAGAGTGGTTTAACAAGATGGTTTTAATGCCCCTTGGAAGAGACGTGGAGGTCATAGTAGCTTAACAAGACGGATTTAATGCCGCTTGGGAGAGACGTGGAGGTCACAGTAGCTTAATAAGACAGTTTTAATGCCCCTTAGAAGAGACTTGAAGGTCACAGTAGCTTAACAAGATGGTTTTAATGCCCCTTGTAAGAGACATGGAGTTCAGAGTGGTTTAACAAGATGGTCTGAATGCCCCTTGGAAGAGACGTGGAGGACACAGTAGCTTAAGAAGATGGTTATAATGCCCCTTGGAAGAGACGTGGACGTCTGAGTGGTTTAACAAGACGGTTTTAATGCCCCTTGGAAGAGACGTGGAGTTCAGAGTGGTTTAACAAGACTGCTTTATTGCCCCATGGAAGAGACGTGGAGGTCGCAGTAACTTAAAAAGATGGTTTTAATGCCCCTTGGAAGAGACGGGGAGGTCAGAGTGGTTTAACAAGACAGTTTTAATGCCCCTTGGAAGAGACGTGGAGTTCAGAGTGCTTTAACAAGACGGTTTTAAAGCCCCTTGGAAGAGACGTGGAGGTCAGAGTGGTTTAACAAGACGGTTTTGTGCCCGTTGGAAGTGACGTGGAGGTCACAGTATCTTAACAAGACTGTTTTAATGCCTCTTGGAAGAGACGTGGAGTTCAGAGTGGTTTAACAAGACAGTTTTAATGCCCCTTGGAAGAGACGTGGAGTTCAGACTGGTTTAACAAGACGGTTTTAATGCCCCTTGGAAGAGATGGAGGTCACAGTAGCTTAACAAGATGGTTTTAATGCCCCTTGTAAGAGACGTGGAGTTCAGAGTGGTTTAACAAGATGGTTTTAATGCCCCTTGGAAGAGACGTGGAGGACACAGTAGCTTAACAAGATGGTTATAATGCCCCTTGGAAGAGACGTGGAGGTCAGAGTGGTTTAACAAGACGGTTTTAATGCCCCTTGGAAGAGACGTGGAGGTCAGAGTGATTTAACAAGACGGTTTTAATGCCCCTTGGAAGAGACGTGGAGATCAGAGTGGTTTAATAAGACGGCTTTAATGCCCCTTGGAAGTGACGTGGAGGTCACTGTATCTTAACAAGACGGTTATAATGCCCCTTGGAAGAGACGTGGAGGTCAGAGCTGTTTAACAAGACGGTTTTAATGCCCCTTGGAAGAGACGTGGAGGTCAGAGTGGTTTAACAAGATGGTTTTAATGCCCCTTGGAAAAGACGTGGAGGTCACAGTAGCTTAGCAAGACAGTTTTAATGCCCCTTGGAAGAAACGTGGATTTCAGAGTGGTTTAACAAGACGGTTTTAATGCCCCTTGGTAGAGACGTGGAGGTCACAGTAGCTTAATAAGACGGTTTTAATGCCCCTTGGAAGAGACGTGGAGTTCAGAGTGGTTTAACAAGACGGTTGTAATGCCCCTTGGAAGAGACGTGGAGGTCATAGTAGCTTAACAAGACGGATTTAATGCCCCTTGGGAGAGACGTGGAGGTCACAGTAGCTTAATAAGACGGTTTTAATGCCCCTTGGAAGAGACTTGGAGGTCACAGTAGCTTAACAAGATGGTTTTAATGCCCATTGTAAGAGATGTGGAGTTCAGAGTGGTTTAACAAGATGGTTTTAATGCCCCTTGGAAAAGACGTGGAGGACGCAGTAGCTTAACAAGATGGTTATAATGCCCCTTGGAAGAGACGTGGAGGTCAGAGTGGTTTAACAAGACGGTTTTAATGCCCCTTGGAAGAGACGTGGAGGTCACAGTAGCTTAACAAGACGTTTTTAATGCCCCTTGGAAGAGACGTGGAGTTCAGAGTGGTTTAAGAAGACGGTTTCAATGCCCTTTGAAAGAGACGAGGAGTTCAGAGTGGTTTAACAAGACGGTTTTAATGCCCCTTGGAAGAGACGTAGATGTCACAGTAGCTTAACAAGACTGTTTCAATGCCCCTTGGAAGAGACGTGGAGGACACAGTAGCTTAACAAGACAATATTAATGCCCCTTGGAAGAGACGTGGAGGTCAGAGTGATTTAACAAGATGGTTTTAATTCCCCTTGGAAGAGACGTGGAGTTGAGAGTGGTTTAACAAGACTGCTTTATTGCCCCTTGGAAGAGACGTGGAGGTCACAGTAGCTTAAAAAGATGGTTTTAATGCCCCTTGGAAGAGACGGGGAGGTCAGAGTGGTTTAGCAAGACAGTTTTAATACCCCTTGGAAGAGACGTGGAGTTCAGAGTGGTTTAACAAGACAGTTTTAATGCCCCTTGGAAGAGACGTGGAGTTCAGAGTGGTTTAACAAGACTGCTTTATTGCCCCTTGGAAGAGACGTGGAGGTCACAGTAACTTAACAAGACGGTGTTAATGCCCCAGAAAGAGACGTGGAGGTCAGAGTAGTTTAGCAACATGGTTTTAATGCCCCTTGGAAGAGACGTGTAGTTCAGAGTGGTTTAACAAGACGGTTTTAATGCCCCTTGGAACCGACGAGGAGTTCAGAGTGCTTTAACAAGACAGTTTTAATGCCCCTTGGAAGAGACATGGAGTTCAGTGTGGTTTAACAAGACAGTTTTGTGCCCCTTGGAAGTAACGTGGAGGTCACAGTAGCTAAACAAGACGTTTTTAATGCCCCTTGGAAGAGACGTGGAGGTCAGAGTGGTTTAACAAGGCGGTTTTAATGCCCCTTGGAAGAGACATGGCGTTCAGAGTGGTTTAACAAGACGGTTTTAATGCCCCTTGGAAGAGACGTGGATGTCACAGTAGCTTAACAAAACGGTTTTAATGCCCCTTGTAAAAGACGAGGAGTTCAGAGTAGTTTATCAAGACGGTTTTAATGCCCCTTGGAAGAGACTTGGAGGTCACAGTAGCTTAACAAGATGGTTTTAATGCCCCTTGTAAGAGACGTGGAGTTCAGAGTGGTTTAACAAGATGGCTTTAATGCCCCTTGGAAGAGACGTGGAGGACACAGTAGCTTAACAAGATGGTTATAATGCCCCTTGTAAGAGACGTGGAGGTCAGAGTGGTTTAACAAAACGGTTTTAATGCCCCTTGGAAGAGACGTGGAGGTCAGAGTGATTTAACAAGACGGTTTTAATGCCCCTTGGAAGAGACGTGGAGTTCAGAGTGGTTTAACAAGACGGTTTTAATGCCCCTTGGAAGTGACGTGGAGGTCACTGTATCTTAACAAGATGGTTATAATGCCCCTTGGAAGAGACGTGGAGGTCAGAGTTTTTAAACAAGACGGTTTTAATGTCCCTTGGAAGAGACGTGGAGGTCAGACTGGTTTAACAAGACGGTTTTAATGCCCCTTGGAAAAGACGTGGAGTTCACAGTAGCTTAACAAGACGGTTTTATTGCCCCTTGGTAGAGACGTGGAGGTCACAGTAGCTTAATAAGACGGTTTAAATGCCCCTTGGAAGAGACGTGGAATTCAGAGTGGTTTAACAAGACGGTTTTAATGCCCCTTGGAAGAGACGTGGAGGTCATAGTAGCTTAACAAGAAGGATTTAATGCCCCTTGGGAGAGACGTGGACGTCACAGTAGCTTAATAAGACAGTTTTAATGCCCCTTGGAAGAGACTTGGAGGTCACAGTAGCTTAACAAGATGGTTTTAATGCCCTTTGTAAGAGACTTGGAGTTCAGAGTGGTTTAACAAGATGGTTTTAATGCCCCTTGGAAGAGACGTGGAGTTCAGAGTAGTTTAACAAGATGGTTTTAATGCCCCTTGGAAGTGACGTGGAGGTCACTGTATCTTAACAAGACGGTTATAATGCCCCTTGGAAGAGACGTGGAGGTCAGAGTTGTTTAACAAGACGGTTTTAATGCCCCTTGGAAGAGACGTGGAGTTCAGAGTGGTTTAACAAGACGGTTTTAATGCCCCTTGGAAAAGACGTGGAGGTCACAGTAGCTTAACAAAACGGTTTTAATGCCCCTTGGAAGAAACGTGGATTTCAGAGTGTTTTAACAAGACGGTTTTAATGCCCCTTGGTAGAGACGTGGAGGTCACAGTAGCTTAATAAGACGGTTTTAATGCCCCTTGGAAGAGACGTGGAGTTCAGAGTGGTTTAACAAGACGGTTTTAATGCCCCTTGGAAGAGACGTGGAGGTCATAGTAGCTTAACAAGACGGATTTAATTCCGCTTGGGAGAGACGTGGAGGTCACAGTAGCTTAATAAGACAGTTTTAATGCCCCTTGGAAGAGACTTGAAGGTCACAGTAGCTTAACAAGATGGTTTTAATGCCCCTTGTAAGAGACGTGGAGTTCAGAGTGGTTTAACAAGATGGTTTGAATGCCCCTTGGAAGAGACGTGGAGGACACAGTAGCTTAACAAGATGGTTATAATGCCCCTTGGAAGAGACGTGGAGGTCAGAATGGTTTAACAAGATGGTTTTAATGCCCCTTGGAAGAGACGTGGAGTTCAGAGTGGTTTAACAAGACAGTTTTAATGCCCCTTGGAAGAGACGTGGAGTTCAGAGTGCTTTAACAAGACGGTTTTAATGCCGCTTGGAAGAGACGTGGAGGTCAGAGTGGTTTAACAAGACGGTTTTGTGCCCCTTGGAAGTGACGTGGAGGTCACAGTATCTTAACAAGACTGTTTTAATGCCCCTTGGAAGAGACGTGGAGTTCAGAGTGGTTTAACAAGACAGTTTTAATGCCCCTTGGAAGAGACGTGGAGTTCAGCGTGGTTTAACAAGACGGTTTTAATGCCCCTTGGAAGAGATTGGAGGTCACAGTAGCTTAACAAGATGGTTTTAATGCCCCTTGTAAGAGACGTGGAGTTCAGAGTGGTTTAACAAGACAGTTTCAATGCCCCTTGGAAGAGACGTGGAGTTCAGAGTGGTTTAACAAGACGGTTTTAATGCCCCTTGGAAGAGATTGGAGGTCACAGTAGCTTAACAAGATGGTTTTAATGCCCCTTGTAAGAGACGTGGAGTTCAGAGTGGTTTAACAAGACTGTTTTAATGCCCCTTGGAAGAGACGTGGAGTTCAGAGTGGTTTAACAAGACGGTTTTAATATCCCTTGGAAGAGACGTGGAGTTCACAGTAGCTTAACAAGACGTTTATAACGCCCCTTGGAATAGACGTGGAGGTGAGAGTAGCTTAACAAGGCGGTATTCAATGACCCTTGGAAGAGACGTGGAGGTCACAGTAGCTTAACAAGACGGTTTTAATGCTCAATGGAAGAGACGTGGAGGTCACAGTAGGTTAACAAGACGGTTTTAATGCCCTTGGAAGAGAGGTGGAGGTCAGAGTGGTTTAACAAGACGTTTTTAATGCCCCATGGAAGACATGTTGAGTTCAGAGTGGTTTAACAAAACGGTTTAAATGCCCCTTGGAAGAGACGTGGAGGTCACAGTAACTTAATCAGACAGTTTTAATGCCTCTTTGTAGAGACGTGGAGGTCACAGTACCTTAACAAGACAGTTTTAATGCCCCTTGGAGGAGACGTGGAGGTCACCGTAGCTTAATAAGACGGTTTTAAAGCCCCTTGCGAGAGATGTGTAGTTCAGAGTGGTTTAATAAGACTGTTTTAATGCCCCTTGGAAGATATGTGGAGGTCATAGTAGCTTAACAAGACGGTTTTAATGCCCCTTGGGAGAGACGTGGAGTTCAGAGTGGTTTAACAAGACGGCTTTATTGCCCCTTGGAAGAGAAGTGGAGGTCACAGTAGCTTAACAAAACGGTTTTAATGCCCCTTGGAAGAGAAGTGGAGGTCAGAGTGGTTTAGAAAGACGGTTTTAATGCCGCTTGGAAGTGACGTGGAGGTCACAGTAGCTTAACAAGACGGTTTAATACCCCTTGGAAGAGACGTGGAGATCAGAGTTGTTTAACAAGACAGTATTAATTGCCCTTGGAAGACATGTGGAGGTCACAGTAGCTTAACAAGACGGTTTTAATGCCCCTTGGAAGAGATGTGGAGTTCAGAGTGGTTTATCAAGACGGTTTTAATGCCCCTTGGAAGAGACGTGGATTTCAGAGTAGTTTAACAAGAAGGTTTCAATGCCCCTTGGAAGAGATGTGGAGGTCACAGTAGCTTAATAAGACAGTTTTAATGCCCCGTGGTTGAGACGTGGAGGTCACAGTGCCTTAACAAGATGGTTTTAATGCCCCTTGGAAGAGACGTGGAGGTCACAATAGCTTAATAGGATGGTTTTAATGCCCCTTGGAAGAGACGTGGAGTTCAGAGTGGTTTAACAAGATGTTTTTAATGCCCCTTGGAAGAGACGTGGAGGTCATAGTAGCTTAACAAGACGGTGTTAATGCCCCTTGGAAGAGACGTGGAGGTCAGAGTGGTTTAGCAAGACGCTTTTAATGCCCCTTGGAAGAGACGTGGAGTTCAGAGTGTTTTAACAAGACTGTTTTAATGCCCCTTGGAAGACACAAGGAGTTCAGAGTGCTTTAACTAGACGGTTTTAATGCCCCTTGGAAGAGACGTGGAGTTCAGAGTGGTTTAACAAGATGGTTTTGTGCCCCTTGGAAGTGACGTGGAAGTCACAGTAGCTTAACAAGACGTTTTTAATGCCCCTTGGAAGAGACGTGGAGTTCAGAGTGGTTTTAGAAGACGGTTTTAATGCCCCTTGGAAGAGACGTGGAGTTCAGAGTGGTTTAACAAGACGGTTTTAATGCCCATTGGAAGAGACGTGGAGATCACAGTAGCTTAACAAGACGGTTTTAATGCCCCTTGGAAGAGACGTGGAGTTCAGAGTAGTTTAACAAGACGGCTTCCATGCCCCTTGGAAGAGACGTGGAGGACACAGTAGCTTAGCAAGACAGTATTAATGCCCCTTGGAAGAGACGTGGAGGTCAGAGTGATTTATCAAGACGGTTTTAATGCCCCTTGGAAGAGACGTGGAGTTCAGAGTGGTTTAACAAGACGGTTTTAATGCCCCTTGGAAGAGACGTGGAGGTCACAGTAGCTTAACAAGATGGTTATAACGCCCCTTGGAAGAGACGTGGAGGTGAGAGTGGTTTAACAAGACGGCTTTATTGCCCCTTGGAAGAGACGTGGAGGTCACAGTAGCTTAACAAGACGGTGTTAATGCCCCTTGGAAGAGACGTGGAGGTCAGAGTGTTTTAACAAGACTGTTTTAATGCCCCTTGGAAGAGATTGGAGGTGACAGTAGCTTAACAAGACGGTTTTAATGCCCCTTGTAAGAGACGTGGAGTTCAGAGTGGTTTAACAAGACGGTTTTAATGCCCCTTGGAAGAGACGTGGAGTTCAGAGTGGTTTAACAAGACGGTTTTAATGCCCCTTGGAAGAGATTGGAGGTGACAGTAGCTTAACAAGACGGTTTTAATGCCCCTTGTAAGAGACGTGGAGTTCAGAGTGGTTTAACAAGACGGTTTTAATGCCCCTTGGAAGAGACGTGGAGGTCATAGTAGCTTAAAAAGACGGATTTAATGCACCTTGGGAGAGACGTGGAGGTCACAGTAGCTTAATAAGACAGTTTTAATGCCCCTTGGAAGAGACTTGGAGGTCACAGTAGCTTAACAAGATGGTTTTAATGCCCATTGTAAGAGATGTGGAGTTCAGAGTGGTTTAACAAGATGGAATTAATGCCCCTTGGAAAAGACGTGGAGGACACAGTAGCTTAACAAGATGGTTATAATGCCCTTTGGAAGAGACGTGGAGGTCAGAGTGGTTTAACAAGACGGTTTTAATGCCCCTTGGAAGAGACGTGGAGGTCAGAGTGATTTAACAAGACGGTTTTAATGCCCCTTGGAAAAGACTTGGAGTTCAGAGTGGTTTAACAAGACGGTTTTATTGCCCCTTGGAAGAGACGTGGAGGTCACAGTAGCTTAACAAGACGTTTTTAATGCCCCTTGGAAGAGACGTGGAGTTCAGAGTGGTTTAAGAAGACGGTTTCAATGCCCCTTGAAAGAGACGAGGAGTACAGAGTGGTTTATCAAGACGGTTTTAATGCCCCTTGGAAGAGACGTAGATGTCACAGTAGCTTAACAAAACTGTTTCAATGCCCCTTGGAAGAGACGTGGAGGACACAGTAGCTTAACAAGACAGTATTAATGCCCCTTGGAAGAGACGTGGAGGTCAGAGTGATTTAACAAGATGGTTTTAATTCCCCTTGGAAGAGACGTGGAGTTGAGAGTGGTTTAACAAGACTGCTTTATTGCCCCTTGGAAGAGACGTGGAGGTCAGAGAAGCTTAAAAAGATGGTTTTAATGCCCCTTGGAAGAGACGGGGAGGTCAGAGTGGTTTAACAAGACAGTTTTAATGCCCCTTGGAAGAGACGTGGGGTTCAGAGTGCTTTAACAAGACGGTTTTAATGCCCCTTGGAAGAGACGTGGAGGTCAGAGTGGTTTAACAAGACGGTTTTAATGCCCCTTGGGAGAGACGTGGAGTTCAGAGTGGTTTAACAAGACTGCTTTATTGCCCCTTGGAAGAGACGTGGAGGTCACAGTAACTTAACAAGACGGTGTTAATGCCCCTTGAAAGAGACGTGGAGGTCAGAGTAGTTTAGCAACATGGTTTTAATGCCCCTTGGAAGAGACGTGTAGTTCAGAGTGGTTTAACAAGACGGTTTTAATGCCCCTTGGAACCGACGAGGAGTTCAGAGTGCTTTAACAAGACGGTTTTAATGCCCCTTGGAAGAGACATGGAGTTCAGAGTGGTTTAACAAGACAGTTTTGTGCCCCTTGGAAGTGACGTGGAGGTCACAGTAGCTTAACAAGACATTTTTAATGCCCCTTGGAAGAGACGTGGAGGACAGAGTGGTTTAACAAGGCGGTTTTAATGCCCCTTGGAAGAGACATGGAGTTCAGAGTGGTTTAACAAGACGGTTTTAATGCCCCTTGGAAGAGACGTGGAGGTCACAGTAGCTTAACAAGACGGTTTTAATGCCCCTTGTAAAAGACGAGGAGTTCAGAGTAGTTTATCAAGACGGTTTCAATGCCCCTTGGAAGAGAAGTGGAGGTCACAGTGGCTTAATAAGACAGTTTAATGCCCCTTAGTAGAGACGTGGAGGTCATAGTAGCTTAACAAGACGGTTTTAATGCCCCTTGGGAGAGACGTAGAGTTCAGAGTGGTTTAACAAGACGGCTTTATTGCCCCTTGGAAGAGACGTGTAGGTCACAGTAACTTAACAAGACGGTGTTAATGCCCCTTGGAAGAGACGTGGAGGTCAGAGTGGTTTAGCAAGACGGTTTTAATGCCCCTTGGAAGAGACGTGGAGTTCAGAGTGGTTTAACAAGACGGTTTTAATGCCCCTTGGAAGAGACGAGGAGTTCAGAGTGCTTTAACAAGACGGTTTTAATGCCCCTTGGAAGAGACGTCGAGTTCAGAGTGGTTTAACAAGACGGTTTTGTGCCCCTTGGAAGTGACGTGGAGGTCACAGTACCTTAACAAGATGTTTTTAATGCCCCTTGGAAGAGACGTGGAGTTCAGAGTGGTTTAACAAGAGAGTTTTAATGACCCTTGAAAGAGACGTGGAGTTCAGAGTGGTTTAACAAGACGGTTTTAATGCCCCTTGGAAGAGACGTGGAGGTCACAGTAGCTTAACAAGACGGTTTTAATGCCCCTTGGAAGAGACGTGGAGTTCAGAGTGGTTTAACAAGACGGTTTTAATGCCCCTTGGAAGAAACATGTAGTTCAGAGTAGTTTAACAAGACGGTTTCAATGCCCCTTAGAAGAGACGTGGAGGACACAGTAGCTCAACAAGACACTATTAATGCCCTTTGGAAGAGACGTGGAGGTCAGAGTGATTTAACAAGACGGTTTTAATGCCCCTTGGAAGAGACATGGGGGTCAGTGTGGTTTAGCAAGATGGTTTTCATACCCCTTGGAAGAGACGTGGAGTTCAGACTGGTTTAACAAGACGGTTTTGTGCCCCTTGGAAGTGACTTGGAGGTCACAGTATCTTAACAAGACGGTTTTAATGCCCCTTGGAAGAGACGGGGTGTTCAGAGTGGTTTAACAAGACGGTTTTCATGCCCCTTGGAAGAGACGTGGAGTTCAGAGTGGTTTAACAAGACGGTTTTAATGCCCCTTGGAAGAGACATGGAGTTCAGAGTAGTTTAACAAGACGGTTTCCATGCCCCTTGGAAGAGACGTGGAGGACACAGTAGCTTAACAAGACATTATTAATGCCCCTTGGAAGAGACGTGGAAGTCAGAGTGATTTAACAAGACGGTTTTATTGCCCCTTGGAAGAGACGTGGAGTTCAGAGTGGTTTAACAAGACGGTTTTAATACCCCTTGGAAGAGACGTGGAGTTCACAGTAGCTTAACAAGACGGTTATAACGCCCCTTGGAATAGACGTGGAGGTGAGAGTGGCTTAACAAGGCGGTTTTCAATGACCCTTGGAAGAGACATGGAGGTCACAGTAGCTTAACAAGACGGTTTTAATGCTCAATGGAAGAGACGTGGAGGTCACAGTAGGTTAACAAGACGGTTTTAATGCCCTTGGAAGAGAGGTGGAGGTCAGAGTGGTTTAACAAGACGTTTTTAATGCCCCATGGAAGACATGTTGAGTTCAGAGTGGTTTAACAAGACGGTTTAAATTCCCCTTGGAAGAGACGTGGAGGTCACAGTAACTTAATCAGACAGTTTTAATGCCTCTTTGTAGAGACGTGGAGGTCACAGTACCTTAACAAGACATTTTTAATGCCCCTTGGAAGAGACGTGGAGGTCACCGTAGCTTAATAAGACGGTTTTAAAGCCCCTTGGGAGAGATGTCTAGTTCAGAGTGGTTTAATAAGACTGTTTTAATGCCCCTTGGAAGATACGTGGAGGTCATAGTAGCTTAACAAGACGGTTTTAATGCCCCTTGGGAGAGACGTGGAGTTCAGAGTGGTTTAACAAGACGGCTTTATTGCCCCTTGGAAGAGAAGTGGAGGTCACAGTAGCTTAACAAAACGGTTTTAATGCCCCTTGGAAGAGAAGTGGAGGTCAGAGTGGTTTAGAAAGACGGTTTTAATGCCGCTTGGAAGTGACGTGGAGGTCACAGTAGCTTAACAAGACGGTTTAATGCCCCTTGGAAGAGACGTGGAGATCAGAGTTGTTTAACAAGACAGTATTAATGCCCCTTGGAAGACATGTGGAGGTCACAGTAGCTTAACAAGACGGTTTTAATGCCCCTTGGAAGAGATGTGGAGTTCAGAGTGGTTTATCAAGACGGTTTTAATGCCCCTTGGAAGAGACGTGGAGTTCAGAGTAGTTTAACAAGACGGTTTCAATGTCCCTTGTAAGAGATGTGAAGGTCACAGTAGCTTAATAAGACAGTTTTAATGCCCCGTGGTAGAGACGTGGAGGTCACAGTACCTTAACAAGATGGTTTTAATGCCCCTTGGAAGAGACGTGGAGGTCACAATAGCTTAATAGGATGGTTTTAATGCCCCTTGGAAGAGACGTGGAGTTCAGAGTGGTTTAACAAGACGGCTTTATTGCCCCTTGGAAGAGACGTGGAGGTCACAGTAGTTTAACAAGACGGTGTTAATGCCCCTTGGAAGAGACGTGGAGGTCAGAGTGGTTTAGCAAGACGCTTTTAATGCCCCTTGGAAGAGACGTGGAGTTCAGAGTGTTTTAACAAGACTGTTTTAATGCCCCTTGGAAGACACAAGGAGTTCAGAGTGCTTTAACTAGACGGTTTTAATGCCCCTTGGAAGAGACGTGGAGTTCAGAGTGGTTTAACAAGATGGTTTTGTGCCCCTTGGAAGTGACGTGGAAGTCACAGTAGCTTAACAAGACGTTTCTAATGCCCCTTGGAAGAGACGTGGAGTTCAGAGTGGTTTAAGAAGACGGTTTTAATGCCCCTTGGAAGAGACGTGGAGTTCAGAGTGGTTTAACAAGACGGTTTTAATGCCCATTGGAAGAGACGTGGAGATCACAGTAGCTTAACAAGACGGTTTTAATGCCCCTTGGAAGAGACGTGGAGTTCAGAGTAGTTTAACAAGACGGTTTCCATGCCCCTTGGAAGAGACGTGGAGGACACAGTAGCTTAGCAAGACAGTATTAATGCCCCTTGGAAGAGACGTGGAGGTCAGAGTGATTTAACAAGACGGTTTTAATGCCCCTTGGAAGAGACGTGGAGGTCACAGTAGCTTAACAAAATGGTTATAACGCCCCTTGGAAGAGACGTGGAGGTGAGAGTGGTTTAACAAGATGGCTTTATTGCCCCTTGGAAGAGACGTGGAGGTCACAGTAGCTTAACAAGACGGTGTTAATGCCCCTTGGAAGAGACGTGGAGGTCAGAGTGGTTTAGCAAGACGCTTTTAATGCCCCTTGGAAGAGACGTGGAGTTCAGAGTGTTTTAACAAGACTGTTTTAATGCCCCTTGGAAGACACAAGGAGTTCAGAGTGCTTTAACTAGACGGTTTTAATGCCCCTTGGAAGAGACGTGGAGTTCAGAGTGGTTTAACAAGATGGTTTTGTGCCCCTTGGAAGTGACGTGGAAGTCACAGTAGCTTAACAAGACGTTTTTAATGCCCCGTGGAAGAGACGTGGAGTTCAGAGTGGTTTAAGAAGACGGTTTTAATGCCCCTTGGAAGAGACGTGGAGTTCAGAGTGGTTTAACAAGACGGTTTTAATGCCCATTGGAAGAGACGTGGAGATCACAGTAGCTTAACAAGACGGTTTTAATGCCCCTTGGAAGAGACGTGGAGTTCAGAGTAGTTTAACAAGACGGTTTCCATGCCCCTTGGAAGAGACGTGGAGGACACAGTAGCTTAGCAAGACAGTATTAATGCCCCTTGGAAGAGACGTGGAGGTCAGAGTGATTTATCAAGACGGTTTTAATGCCCCTTGGAAGAGACGTGGAGTTCAGAGTGGTTTAACAAGACGGTTTTAATGCCCCTTGGAAGAGACGTGGAGGTCACAGTAGCTTAACAAGATGGTTATAACGCCCCTTGGAAGAGACGTGGAGGTGAGAGTGGTTTAACAAGATGGCTTTATTGCCCCTTGGAAGAGACGTGGAGGTCACAGTAGCTTAACAAGACGGTGTTAATGCCCCTTGGAAGAGACGTGGAGGTCAGAGTGGTTTAGCAAGACGCTTTTAATGCCCCTTGGAAGAGACGTGGAGTTCAGAGTGTTTTAACAAGACTGTTTTAATGCCTCTTGGAAGACACAAGGAGTTCAGAGTGCTTTAACTAGACGGTTTTAATGCCCCTTGGAAGAGACGTGGAGTTCAGAGTGGTTTAACAAGATGGTTTTGTGCCCCTTGGAAGTGACGTGGAAGTCACAGTAGCTTAACAAGACGTTTTTAATGCCCCGTGGAAGAGACTTGGAGTTCAGAGTGGTTTAAGAAGACGGTTTTAATGCCCCTTGGAAGAGACGTGGAGTTCAGAGTGGTTTAACAAGACGGTTTTAATGCCCATTGGAAGAGACGTGGAGATCACAGTAGCTTAACAAGACGGTTTTAATGCCCCTTGGAAGAGACGTGGAGATCACAGTAGCTTAACAAGACGGTTTAAATTCCCCTTGGAAGAGACGTGGAGGTCACAGTAACTTAATCAGACAGTTTTAATGCCTCTTTGTAGAGACGTGGAGGTCACAGTACCTTAACAAGACATTTTTAATGCCCCTTGGAAGAGACGTGGAGGTCACCGTAGCTTAATAAGACGGTTTTAAAGCCCCTTGGGAGAGATGTCTAGTTCAGAGTGGTTTAAAAAGACTGTTTTAATGCCCCTTGGAAGATACGTGGAGGTCATAGTAGCTTAACAAGACGGTTTTAATGCCCCTTGGGAGAGACGTGGAGTTCAGAGTGGTTTAACAAGACGGCTTTATTGCCCCTTGGAAGAGAAGTGGAGGTCACAGTAGCTTAACAAAACGGTTTTAATGCCCCTTGGAAGAGAAGTGGAGGTCAGAGTGGTTTAGAAAGACGGTTTTAATGCCGCTTGGAAGTGACGTGGAGGTCACAGTAGCTTAACAAGACGGTTTAATGCCCCTTGGAAGAGACGTGGAGATCAGAGTTGTTTAACAAGACAGTATTAATGCCCCTTGGAAGACATGTGGAGGTCACAGTAGCTTAACAAGACGGTTTTAATGCCCCTTGGAAGAGATGTGGAGTTCAGAGTGGTTTATCAAGACGGTTTTAATGCCCCTTGGAAGAGACGTGGAGTTCAGAGTAGTTTAACAAGACGGTTTCAATGTCCCTTGTAAGAGATGTGAAGGTCACAGTAGCTTAATAAGACAGTTTTAATGCCCCGTGGTAGAGACGTGGAGGTCACAGTACCTTAACAAGATGGTTTTAATGCCCCTTGGAAGAGACGTGGAGGTCACAATAGCTTAATAGGATGGTTTTAATGCCCCTTGGAAGAGACGTGGAGTTCAGAGTGGTTTAACAAGACGGCTTTATTGCCCCTTGGAAGAGACGTGGAGGTCACAGTAGTTTAACAAGACGGTGTTAATGCCCCTTGGAAGAGACGTGGAGGTCAGAGTGGTTTAGCAAGACGCTTTTAATGCCCCTTGGAAGAGACGTGGAGTTCAGAGTGTTTTAACAAGACTGTTTTAATGCCCCTTGGAAGACACAAGGAGTTCAGAGTGCTTTAACTAGACGGTTTTAATGCCCCTTGGAAGAGACGTGGAGTTCAGAGTGGTTTAACAAGATGGTTTTGTGCCCCTTGGAAGTGACGTGGAAGTCACAGTAGCTTAACAAGACGTTTCTAATGCCCCTTGGAAGAGACGTGGAGTTCAGAGTGGTTTAAGAAGACGGTTTTAATGCCCCTTGGAAGAGACGTGGAGTTCAGAGTGGTTTAACAAGACGGTTTTAATGCCCATTGGAAGAGACGTGGAGATCACAGTAGCTTAACAAGACGGTTTTAATGCCCCTTGGAAGAGACGTGGAGTTCAGAGTAGTTTAACAAGACGGTTTCCATGCCCCTTGGAAGAGACGTGGAGGACACAGTAGCTTAGCAAGACAGTATTAATGCCCCTTGGAAGAGACGTGGAGGTCAGAGTGATTTAACAAGACGGTTTTAATGCCCCTTGGAAGAGACGTGGAGGTCACAGTAGCTTAACAAAATGGTTATAACGCCCCTTGGAAGAGACGTGGAGGTGAGAGTGGTTTAACAAGATGGCTTTATTGCCCCTTGGAAGAGACGTGGAGGTCACAGTAGCTTAACAAGACGGTGTTAATGCCCCTTGGAAGAGACGTGGAGGTCAGAGTGGTTTAGCAAGACGCTTTTAATGCCCCTTGGAAGAGACGTGGAGTTCAGAGTGTTTTAACAAGACTGTTTTAATGCCCCTTGGAAGACACAAGGAGTTCAGAGTGCTTTAACTAGACGGTTTTAATGCCCCTTGGAAGAGACGTGGAGTTCAGAGTGGTTTAACAAGATGGTTTTGTGCCCCTTGGAAGTGACGTGGAAGTCACAGTAGCTTAACAAGACGTTTTTAATGCCCCGTGGAAGAGACGTGGAGTTCAGAGTGGTTTAAGAAGACGGTTTTAATGCCCCTTGGAAGAGACGTGGAGTTCAGAGTGGTTTAACAAGACGGTTTTAATGCCCATTGGAAGAGACGTGGAGATCACAGTAGCTTAACAAGACGGTTTTAATGCCCCTTGGAAGAGACGTGGAGTTCAGAGTAGTTTAACAAGACGGTTTCCATGCCCCTTGGAAGAGACGTGGAGGACACAGTAGCTTAGCAAGACAGTATTAATGCCCCTTGGAAGAGACGTGGAGGTCAGAGTGATTTATCAAGACGGTTTTAATGCCCCTTGGAAGAGACGTGGAGTTCAGAGTGGTTTAACAAGACGGTTTTAATGCCCCTTGGAAGAGACGTGGAGGTCACAGTAGCTTAACAAGATGGTTATAACGCCCCTTGGAAGAGACGTGGAGGTGAGAGTGGTTTAACAAGACGGCTTTATTGCCCCTTGGAAGAGACGTGGAGGTCACAGTAGCTTAACAAGACGGTGTTAATGCCCCTTGGAAGAGACGTGGAGGTCAGAGTGGTTTAGCAAGACGCTTTTAATGCCCCTTGGAAGAGACGTGGAGTTCAGAGTGTTTTAACAAGACTGTTTTAATGCCCCTTGGAAGACACAAGGAGTTCAGAGTGCTTTAACTAGACGGTTTTAATGCCCCTTGGAAGAGACGTGGAGTTCAGAGTGGTTTAACAAGATGGTTTTGTGCCCCTTGGAAGTGACGTGGAAGTCACAGTAGCTTAACAAGACGTTTTTAATGCCCCGTGGAAGAGACGTGGAGTTCAGAGTGGTTTAAGAAGACGGTTTTAATGCCCCTTGGAAGAGACGTGGAGTTCAGAGTGGTTTAACAAGACGGTTTTAATGCCCATTGGAAGAGACGTGGAGATCACAGTAGCTTAACAAGACGGTTTTAATGCCCCTTGGAAGAGACGTGGAGTTCAGAGTAGTTTAACAAGACGGTTTCCATGCCCCTTGGAAGAGACGTGGAGGACACAGTAGCTTAGCAAGACAGTATTAATGCCCCTTGGAAGAGACGTGGAGGTCAGAGTGATTTAACAAGACGGTTTTAATGCCCCTTGGAAGAGACGTGGAGTTCAGAGTGGTTTAACAAGACGGTTTTAATGCCCCTTGGAAGAGACGTGGAGGTCACAGTTGCTTAACAAGATGGTTATAACGCCCCTTGGAAGAGACGTGGAGGTGAGAGTGGTTTAACAAGGCGGTTTTCAATGACCCTTGCAAGAGACGTGGAGGTCACAGTAGCTTAACAAGACGGTACTAATGCCCAATGGAAGAGACGTGGAGGTCACAGAAGCTTAACAAGACGGTTTTAATGCCCCTTGAAAGAGACGTGGAGGTCAGAGTGGTTTAACAAGATGGTTTAAATGCCCCTTGGAAGAGACGTGGAGGTCACAGTAGCTTAATAAGACAGTTTTAATGCCTCTTTTCAGAGACGTGGAGGTCACAGTACCTTAACAAGACATTTTTAATGCCCCTTGGAAGAGACATGGAGGTCACAGTAGCTTAATAAGACGGTTTTAATGCCCCTTGGGAGAGATGTGTAGTTCAGAGTGGATTAACAAGACTGTTTTAATGCCCCTTGGAAGAGGCGTGGAGGTCATAGTAGCTTAACAAGACGGTTTTAAAGCGCCTTAGAAGAGGCGTGGAGGTCATAGTAGCTTAACAAGACGGTTTTAATGCCCCTTGGGTGAGACGTGGAGTTCAGAGTGGTTTAACAAGACGGCTTTATTGCCCTCAGGAAGAGATGTGGGGGTCACAGTAGCTTAACAAAACGGTTTTAATGCCCCTTGGAAGAGATGTTGAGGTCAGAGTGGTTTAGAAAGACGATTTTAATGCCCCTTGGAAGTGACATGGAGGTCACAGTAGCTTAACAAGACGGTTTAATGCCCCTTGGAAGAGACGTGGAGATCAGTGTTGTTTAACAAGACAGTATTAATGCCCCTTGGAAGACATGTGGAGGTCACAGTAGCTTAACAAGACCGTGTTAATGCCCCTTTGAGGAGACGTGGGGGTCAGAGTGGTTTAGCAAGACGGTTTTCATACCCCTTGGAAGAGACGTGGAGTTCAGAGTGTTTTAACAAGACAGTTTTGTGCCCCTTGGAAGTGACTTGGAGGTCACAGTAGCTTAATCAGACAGTTTTAATGCCTCTTTGTAGAGACGTGGAGGTCACAGTACCTTAACAAGACAGTTTTAATGCCCCTTGGAAGAGACGTGGAGGTCACAGTAGCTTAATAAGACGGTTTTAACGCCCCTTGGGAGAGATGTGTAGTTCAGAGTGGTTTAACAAGACTGTTTTAATGCCCCTTGGAAGATACGTGGAGGTCATAGTAGCTTAACAAGACGGTTTTAATGCCCCTTGGGAGAGACGTGGAGTTCAGAGTGGTTTAACAAGACGGCTTTATTGCCCCTTGGAAGAGAAGTGGAGGTCACAGTAGCTTAACAAAACGGTTTTAATGCCCCTTGGAAGAGACGTGGAGGTCAGAGTGGTTTAGAAAGACGGTTTTAATGCCGCTTGGAAGTGACGTGTAGGTCACAGTAGCTTAACAAGACGGTTTAATGCCCCTTGGAAGAGACGTGGAGATCAGAGTTGTTTAACAAGACAGTATTAATGCCCCTTGGAAGACATGTGGAGGTCACAGTAGCTTAACAAGACGGTTTTAATGCCCCTTGGAAGAGACGTGGAGTTCAGAGTAGTTTAACAAGACGGTTTCAATGCCCCTTGGAAGAGATGTGGAGGTCACAGTAGCTTAATAAGACAGTTTTAATGCCCCGTGGTAGAGACGTGGAGGTCACAGTACCTTAACAAGACGGTTTTAATGCCCCTTGGAAGAGACGTGGAGGTCACAATAGCTTAATAGGATGGTTTTAATGCCCCTTGGAAGAGACGTGGAGTTCAGAGTGGTTTAACAAGATGGTTTTAATGCCCCTTGGAAGAGACGTGGAGGTCATAGTCACTTAACAAGACGGTTTTAATGCCCCTTGGGAGAGAAGTGGAGTTCAGAGTGGTTAAACAAGACGGCTTTATTGCCCCTTGGAAGAGACGTGGAGGTCACAGTAGCTTAACAAGACGGTGTTAATGCCCCTTGGAAGAGACGTGGAGGTCAGAGTGGTTTAGCAATAGTGATAACCTCAGCACACCAAATGATATAAAAGGTACTTTTATTAGCAGTCCACAGTAAAGACGTTTCGGTCAACACGACCTTCATCAGTGTACTGCATGTAAACAGAAATATACAGAAATAGAGACATTACAATAATTGTAAAATTACAATTAATATATGTTAGACATATATAAAGAGAAGAGGTCTATGTGTCTATGTAACCTTTATCCAGCAAATAAAACAAGAAGAACGGAGCAACCTACCAAATTACTGGGATGGGAGCAGGAAAAAGGAAGGAGATGGGACCCAATACTGGGGATCCTATGGAGAGAGTGCATGTTATAAAGTTATGTGGAGCTGGAATAGGGTGAGGGCTATAAGAGAGCTAAACATACCGTATTTGTAAAGAGCCTGGAGTGAAGTACTGCCTGGATCGCGGTATCCACCGCTGGATATTTGCAGGGTGTACGTATAGAGGGACTGTCTATAAGTATGGGTGAAGGGGAGGAGGGTTTAGCTGTCAGCCAATGAGAGGAGTGGATGTGCCGGTGAATCGCGCTATTAGCGGTGACGTCACAGGAGGTGACGCGAAACGGGGAGGTGCCGGCTTCTGATTGGTCCGGTGCCGCGCTTGCGCACATGCATGCGTGTCAGTCGGCGTGCAGGTGCGTTCCAGGGACCAGGAAGTGGTTTCTGTATTGGAGTATGTGATACACTGCCGGAAAAAAGAAGCAGGAAGCGTTTCACCATCGGGAGAGGGGGTAGTAGAGAGCAGGAGAGGTATGGGAGGACGAGGGTGGGTATGGATCCATGATCTGTAACATGAAATAAATTATCAGTTGAAGTTACATGGCACAACACAGTCAAAAGCACATCACAATATTGTTATGATATCCTGTAATAGGTAGGTATGTATCAATCATGATCCTCATGATGAATACCAAATAAAGATTCAATATTAACCCATTCGAGAGTAAGAGGAGTATCCACACATAAGCTAAAGGTCCCTGCTTGAGCAATATAGGATCTGGTGAATTTATATCAATGAGTGAAGATAATAATCCTAGTGTGGTCAAATTACCATATACTAGGTGAGTATGCGTCAATCATGATCCTACTGATAAAAGACAAAATCAAGATTAGATATTGACCCATTATGGAGTAGGAGGGATATACTCATATAAGCTAAGGTCCCTATTTGAGCAATTTAGGATCAGGTGAATTTAAATGAATGAATGGAGATCATAATCCTTGTTGAGCCCTTTGGGATGAAGGGACTGCAGTTCATGAATCCAAAATGCCTCTCTCTGTTTGAGGGTTTGGATTCGATTACCCCCACGGCGGGGTGGTCTGATCTGCTCTATGACTTGAAATCGTAATTGGGACACATTGTGTCCTGCTGCTATGAAGTGTTGGGGAATAGGTAGAAGTAGATTTTTGCATCTGATGGTGGATTTGTGTTTGGAAATTCTGTCTTTGATAGGTTGAGTTGTTTCCCCTACGTAGACCAGGCCACAGGGGCATTTCACTAGGTATACAACAAAATTCGTGTCGCAGGTATAGTAATCCTTAATTGTGTATTTCTTGCCTGTTTGTGGGTGATGGATAGTATCCCCTCTAAGGATATTGTGGTCAGAGTGGTTTAGCAAGACGCTTTTAATGTCCCTTGGAAGAGACGTGGCGTTCAGAGTGTTTTAACAAGACTGTTTTAATGCCCCTTGGAAGACACAAGGAGTTTAGAGTGCTTTAACTACACGGTTTTAATGCCCCTTGGAAGAGACGTTTAGTTCAGAGTGGTTTAACAAGATGGTTTTGTGCCCCTTGGAAGTGACGTGGAAGTCACAGTAGCTTATCAAGACGTTTTTAATGCCCCTTGGAAGAGACGTGGAGTTCAGAGTGGTTTAAGAAGACGGTTTTAATGCCCCTTGGAAGAGACGTGGAGTTCAGAGTGGTTTAACGAGACGGTTTTAATGCCCATTGGAAGAGACGTGGAGATCACATTAGCTTAACAAGACGGTTTTAATGCCCCTTGGAAGAGACGTGGAGTTCAGAGTAGTTTAACAAGACGGTTTCCATGCCCCTTGGAAGAGACGTGGAGGACACAGTAGCTTAGCAAGACAGTATTAATGCCCCTTGGTAGAGAGGTGGAGGTCAGAGTGATTTGACAAGACGGTTTTTATGCCCCTTGGAAGAGACGTGGAGTTCAGAGTGGTTTAACAAGACGGTTTTAATGCCCCTTGGAAGAGACGTGGAGGTCACAGTAGCTTAACAAGATGGTTATAACGCCCCTTGGAAGAGACGTGGAGGTGAGAGTGGTTTAACAAGGCGGTTTTCAATGACCCTTGGAAGAGACGTGGAGGTCACAGTAGCTTAACAAGACGGTATTAATGCCCAATGGAATAGACGTGGAGGTCACAGTAGCTTAACAAGACGGTTTTAATGCCCCTTGAAAGAGACATGGAGGTCACAGTAGATTAATAAGACGGTTTTAATGCCCCTTGGGAGAGATGTGTAGTTCAGAGTTGTTTAACAAGACTGTTTTAATACCCCTTGGAAGAGGCGTGGAGGTCATAGTAGCTTAACAAGATCGTTTTAATGCCCCTTGGAAGAGGCGTGGAGGTCATAGTAGCTTAACAAGATGGTTTTAATGCCCCTTGGGTGAGACGTGGAGTTCAGAGTGGTTTAACAAGACGGCTTTATTGCCCTCAGGATGAGAAGTGGGGGTCACAGTAGCTTAACAAAACGGTTTTAATGCCCCTTGGAAGAGACGTGGAGGTCACAGTAGCTTAACAAGATGGTTATAACGCCCCTTGGAAGAGACGTGGAGGTGAGAGTGGTTTAACAAGATGGCTTTATTGCCCCTTGGAAGAGACGTGGAGGTCACAGTAGCTTAACAAGACGGTGTTAATGCCCCTTGGAAGAGACGTGGAGGTCAGAGTGGTTTAGCAAGACGCTTTTAATGCCCCTTGGAAGAGACGTGGAGTTCAGAGTGTTTTAACAAGACTGTTTTAATGCCCCTTGGAAGACACAAGGAGTTCAGAGTGCTTTAACTAGACGGTTTTAATGCCCCTTGGAAGAGACGTGGAGTTCAGAGTGGTTTAACAAGATGGTTTTGTGCCCCTTGGAAGTGACGTGGAAGTCACAGTAGCTTAACAAGACGTTTTTAATGCCCCGTGGAAGAGACGTGGAGTTCAGAGTGGTTTAAGAAGACGGTTTTAATGCCCCTTGGAAGAGACGTGGAGTTCAGAGTGGTTTAACAAGACGGTTTTAATGCCCATTGGAAGAGACGTGGAGATCACAGTAGCTTAACAAGACGGTTTTAATGCCCCTTGGAAGAGACGTGGAGTTCAGAGTAGTTTAACAAGACGGTTTCCATGCCCCTTGGAAGAGACGTGGAGGACACAGTAGCTTAGCAAGACAGTATTAATGCCCCTTGGAAGAGACGTGGAGGTCAGAGTGATTTATCAAGACGGTTTTAATGCCCCTTGGAAGAGACGTGGAGTTCAGAGTGGTTTAACAAGACGGTTTTAATGCCCCTTGGAAGAGACGTGGAGGTCACAGTAGCTTAACAAGATGGTTATAACGCCCCTTGGAAGAGACGTGGAGGTGAGAGTGGTTTAACAAGATGGCTTTATTGCCCCTTGGAAGAGACGTGGAGGTGACAGTAGCTTAACAAGACGGTGTTAATGCCCCTTGGAAGAGACGTGGAGGTCAGAGTGGTTTAGCAAGACGCTTTTAATGCCCCTTGGAAGAGACGTGGAGTTCAGAGTGTTTTAACAAGACTGTTTTAATGCCCCTTGGAAGACACAAGGAGTTCAGAGTGCTTTAACTAGACGGTTTTAATGCCCCTTGGAAGAGACGTGGAGTTCAGAGTGGTTTAACAAGATGGTTTTGTGCCCCTTGGAAGTGACGTGGAAGTCACAGTAGCTTAACAAGACGTTTTTAATGCCCCGTGGAAGAGACGTGGAGTTCAGAGTGGTTTAAGAAGACGGTTTTAATGCCCCTTGGAAGAGACGTGGAGTTCAGAGTGGTTTAACAAGACGGTTTTAATGCCCATTGGAAGAGACGTGGAGATCACAGTAGCTTAACAAGACGGTTTTAATGCCCCTTGGAAGAGACGTGGAGATCACAGTAGCTTAACAAGACGGTTTAAATTCCCCTTGGAAGAGACGTGGAGGTCACAGTAACTTAATCAGACAGTTTTAATGCCTCTTTGTAGAGACGTGGAGGTCACAGTACCTTAACAAGACATTTTTAATGCCCCTTGGAAGAGACGTGGAGGTCACCGTAGCTTAATAAGACGGTTTTAAAGCCCCTTGGGAGAGATGTCTAGTTCAGAGTGGTTTAATAAGACTGTTTTAATGCCCCTTGGAAGATACGTGGAGGTCATAGTAGCTTAACAAGACGGTTTTAATGCCCCTTGGGAGAGACGTGGAGTTCAGAGTGGTTTAACAAGACGGCTTTATTGCCCCTTGGAAGAGAAGTGGAGGTCACAGTAGCTTAACAAAACGGTTTTAATGCCCCTTGGAAGAGAAGTGGAGGTCAGAGTGGTTTAGAAAGACGGTTTTAATGCCGCTTGGAAGTGACGTGGAGGTCACAGTAGCTTAACAAGACGGTTTAATGCCCCTTGGAAGAGACGTGGAGATCAGAGTTGTTTAACAAGACAGTATTAATGCCCCTTGGAAGACATGTGGAGGTCACAGTAGCTTAACAAGACGATTTTAATGCCCCTTGGAAGAGATGTGGAGTTCAGAGTGGTTTATCAAGACGGTTTTAATGCCCCTTGGAAGAGACGTGGAGTTCAGAGTAGTTTAACAAGACGGTTTCAATGTCCCTTGTAAGAGATGTGAAGGTCACAGTAGCTTAATAAGACAGTTTTAATGCCCCGTGGTAGAGACGTGGAGGTCACAGTACCTTAACAAGATGGTTTTAATGCCCCTTGGAAGAGACGTGGAGGTCACAATAGCTTAATAGGATGGTTTTAATGCCCCTTGGAAGAGACGTGGAGTTCAGAGTGGTTTAACAAGACGGCTTTATTGCCCCTTGGAAGAGACGTGGAGGACACAGTAGCTTAGCAAGACAGTATTAATGCCCCTTGGAAGAGACGTGGAGGTCAGAGTGATTTAACAAGACGGTTTTAATGCCCCTTGGAAGAGACGTGGAGGTCACAGTAGCTTAACAAAATGGTTATAACGCCCCTTGGAAGAGACGTGGAGGTGAGAGTGGTTTAACAAGATGGCTTTATTGCCCCTTGGAAGAGACGTGGAGGTCACAGTAGCTTAACAAGACGGTGTTAATGCCCCTTGGAAGAGACGTGGAGGTCAGAGTGGTTTAGCAAGACGCTTTTAATGCCCCTTGGAAGAGACGTGGAGTTCAGAGTGTTTTAACAAGACTGTTTTAATGCCCCTTGGAAGACACAAGGAGTTCAGAGTGCTTTAACTAGATGGTTTTAATGCCCCTTGGAAGAGACGTGGAGTTCAGAGTGGTTTAACAAGATGGTTTTGTGCCCCTTGGAAGTGACGTGGAAGTCACAGTAGCTTAACAAGACGTTTTTAATGCCCCGTGGAAGAGACGTGGAGTTCAGAGTGGTTTAAGAAGACGGTTTTAATGCCCCTTGGAAGAGACGTGGAGTTCAGAGTGGTTTAACAAGACGGTTTTAATGCCCATTGGAAGAGACGTGGAGATCACAGTAGCTTAACAAGACGGTTTTAATGCCCCTTGGAAGAGACGTGGAGTTCAGAGTAGTTTAACAAGACGGTTTCCATGCCCCTTGGAAGAGACGTGGAGGACACAGTAGCTTAGCAAGACAGTATTAATGCCCCTTGGAAGAGACGTGGAGGTCAGAGTGATTTATCAAGACGGTTTTAATGCCCCTTGGAAGAGACGTGGAGTTCAGAGTGGTTTAACAAGACGGTTTTAATGCCCCTTGGAAGAGACGTGGAGGTCACAGTAGCTTAACAAGATGGTTATAACGCCCCTTGGAAGAGACGTGGAGGTGAGAGTGGTTTAACAAGATGGCTTTATTGCCCCTTGGAAGAGACGTGGAGGTCACAGTAGCTTAACAAGACGGTGTTAATGCCCCTTGGAAGAGACGTGGAGGTCAGAGTGGTTTAGCAAGACGCTTTTAATGCCCCTTGGAAGAGACGTGGATTTCAGAGTGTTTTAACAAGACTGTTTTAATGCCCCTTGGAAGACACAAGGAGTTCAGAGTGCTTTAACTAGACGGTTTTAATGCCCCTTGGAAGAGACGTGGAGTTCAGAGTGGTTTAACAAGATGGTTTTGTGCCCCTTGGAAGTGACGTGGAAGTCACAGTAGCTTAACAAGACGTTTTTAATGCCCCGTGGAAGAGACGTGGAGTTCAGAGTGGTTTAAGAAGACGGTTTTAATGCCCCTTGGAAGAGACGTGGAGTTCAGAGTGGTTTAACAAGACGGTTTTAATGCCCATTGGAAGAGACGTGGAGATCACAGTAGCTTAACAAGACGGTTTTAATGCCCCTTGGAAGAGACGTGGAGTTCAGAGTAGTTTAACAAGACGGTTTCCATGCCCCTTGGAAGAGACGTGGAGGACACAGTAGCTTAGCAAGACAGTATTAATGCCCCTTGGAAGAGACGTGGAGGTCAGAGTGATTTATCAAGACGGTTTTAATGCCCCTTGGAAGAGACGTGGAGTTCAGAGTGGTTTAACAAGACGGTTTTAATGCCCCTTGGAAGAGACGTGGAGGTCACAGTAGCTTAACAAGATGGTTATAACGCCCCTTGGAAGAGACGTGGAGGTGAGAGTGGTTTAACAAGACGGCTTTATTGCCCCTTGGAAGAGACGTGGAGGTCACAGTAGCTTAACAAGACGGTGTTAATGCCCCTTGGAAGAGACGTGGAGGTCAGAGTGGTTTAGCAAGACGCTTTTAATGCCCCTTGGAAGAGACGTGGAGTTCAGAGTGTTTTAACAAGACTGTTTTAATGCCCCTTGGAAGACACAAGGAGTTCAGAGTGCTTTAACTAGACGGTTTTAATGCCCCTTGGAAGAGACGTGGAGTTCAGAGTGGTTTAACAAGATGGTTTTGTGCCCCTTGGAAGTGACGTGGAAGTCACAGTAGCTTAACAAGACGTTTTTAATGCCCCGTGGAAGAGACGTGGAGTTCAGAGTGGTTTAAGAAGACGGTTTTAATGCCCCTTGGAAGAGACGTGGAGTTCAGAGTGGTTTAACAAGACGGTTTTAATGCCCATTGGAAGAGACGTGGAGATCACAGTAGCTTAACAAGACGGTTTTAATGCCCCTTGGAAGAGACGTGGAGTTCAGAGTAGTTTAACAAGACGGTTTCCATGCCCCTTGGAAGAGACGTGGAGGACACAGTAGCTTAGCAAGACAGTATTAATGCCCCTTGGAAGAGACGTGGAGGTCAGAGTGATTTAACAAGACGGTTTTAATGCCCCTTGGAAGAGACGTGGAGTTCAGAGTGGTTTAACAAGACGGTTTTAATGCCCCTTGGAAGAGACGTGGAGGTCACAGTTGCTTAACAAGATGGTTATAACGCCCCTTGGAAGAGACGTGGAGGTGAGAGTGGTTTAACAAGGCGGTTTTCAATGACCCTTGCAAGAGACGTGGAGGTCACAGTAGCTTAACAAGACGGTACTAATGCCCAATGGAAGAGACGTGGAGGTCACAGAAGCTTAACAAGACGGTTTTAATGCCCCTTGAAAGAGACGTGGAGGTCAGAGTGGTTTAACAAGATGGTTTAAATGCCCCTTGGAAGAGACGTGGAGGTCACAGTAGCTTAATAAGACAGTTTTAATGCCTCTTTTCAGAGACGTGGAGGTCACAGTACCTTAACAAGACATTTTTAATGCCCCTTGGAAGAGACATGGAGGTCACAGTAGCTTAATAAGACGGTTTTAATGCCCCTTGGGAGAGATGTGTAGTTCAGAGTGGATTAACAAGACTGTTTTAATGCCCCTTGGAAGAGGCGTGGAGGTCATAGTAGCTTAACAAGACGGTTTTAAAGCGCCTTAGAAGAGGCGTGGAGGTCATAGTAGCTTAACAAGACGGTTTTAATGCCCCTTGGGTGAGACGTGGAGTTCAGAGTGGTTTAACAAGACGGCTTTATTGCCCTCAGGAAGAGATGTGGGGGTCACAGTAGCTTAACAAAACGGTTTTAATGCCCCTTGGAAGAGATGTTGAGGTCAGAGTGGTTTAGAAAGACGATTTTAATGCCCCTTGGAAGTGACATGGAGGTCACAGTAGCTTAACAAGACGGTTTAATGCCCCTTGGAAGAGACGTGGAGATCAGTGTTGTTTAACAAGACAGTATTAATGCCCCTTGGAAGACATGTGGAGGTCACAGTAGCTTAACAAAACGGTGTTAATGCCCCTTTGAGGAGACGTGGGGGTCAGAGTGGTTTAGCAAGACGGTTTTCATACCCCTTGGAAGAGACGTGGAGTTCAGAGTGTTTTAACAAGACAGTTTTGTGCCCCTTGGAAGTGACTTGGAGGTCACAGTAGCTTAATCAGACAGTTTTAATGCCTCTTTGTAGAGACGTGGAGGTCACAGTACCTTAACAAGACAGTTTTAATGCCCCTTGGAAGAGACGTGGAGGTCACAGTAGCTTAATAAGACGGTTTTAACGCCCCTTGGGAGAGATGTGTAGTTCAGAGTGGTTTAACAAGACTGTTTTAATGCCCCTTGGAAGATACGTGGAGGTCATAGTAGCTTAACAAGACGGTTTTAATGCCCCTTGGGAGAGACGTGGAGTTCAGAGTGGTTTAACAAGACGGCTTTATTGCCCCTTGGAAGAGAAGTGGAGGTCACAGTAGCTTAACAAAACGGTTTTAATGCCCCTTGGAAGAGACGTGGAGGTCAGAGTGGTTTAGAAAGACGGTTTTAATGCCGCTTGGAAGTGACGTGTAGGTCACAGTAGCTTAACAAGACGGTTTAATGCCCCTTGGAAGAGACGTGGAGATCAGAGTTGTTTAACAAGACAGTATTAATGCCCCTTGGAAGACATGTGGAGGTCACAGTAGCTTAACAAGACGGTTTTAATGCCCCTTGGAAGAGACGTGGAGTTCAGAGTAGTTTAACAAGACGGTTTCAATGCCCCTTGGAAGAGATGTGGAGGTCACAGTAGCTTAATAAGACAGTTTTAATGCCCCGTGGTAGAGACGTGGAGGTCACAGTACCTTAACAAGACGGTTTTAATGCCCCTTGGAAGAGACGTGGAGGTCACAATAGCTTAATAGGATGGTTTTAATGCCCCTTGGAAGAGACGTGGAGTTCAGAGTGGTTTAACAAGATGGTTTTAATGCCCCTTGGAAGAGACGTGGAGGTCATAGTAGCTTAACAAGACGGTTTTAATGCCCCTTGGGAGAGAAGTGGAGTTCAGAGTGGTTAAACAAGACGGCTTTATTGCCCCTTGGAAGAGACGTGGAGGTCACAGTAGCTTAACAAGACGGTGTTAATGCCCCTTGGAAGAGACGTGGAGGTCAGAGTGGTTTAGCAAGACGCTTTTAATGTCCCTTGGAAGAGACGTGGCGTTCAGAGTGTTTTAACAAGACTGTTTTAATGCCCCTTGGAAGACACAAGGAGTTTAGAGTGCTTTAACTACACGGTTTTAATGCCCCTTGGAAGAGACGTTTAGTTCAGAGTGGTTTAACAAGATGGTTTTGTGCCCCTTGGAAGTGACGTGGAAGTCACAGTAGCTTATCAAGACGTTTTTAATGCCCCTTGGAAGAGACGTGGAGTTCAGAGTGGTTTAAGAAGACGGTTTTAATGCCCCTTGGAAGAGACGTGGAGTTCAGAGTGGTTTAACGAGACGGTTTTAATGCCCATTGGAAGAGACGTGGAGATCACATTAGCTTAACAAGACGGTTTTAATGCCCCTTGGAAGAGACGTGGAGTTCAGAGTAGTTTAACAAGACGGTTTCCATTCCCCTTGGAAGAGACGTGGAGGACACAGTAGCTTAGCAAGACAGTATTAATGCCCCTTGGTAGAGAGGTGGAGGTCAGAGTGATTTGACAAGACGGTTTTTATGCCCCTTGGAAGAGACGTGGAGTTCAGAGTGGTTTAACAAGACGGTTTTAATGGCCCTTGGAAGAGACGTGGAGGTCACAGTAGCTTAACAAGATGGTTATAACGCCCCTTGGAAGAGACGTGGAGGTGAGAGTGGTTTAACAAGGCGGTTTTCAATGACCCTTGGAAGAGACGTGGAGGTCACAGTAGCTTAACAAGACGGTATTAATGCCCAATGGAATAGACGTGGAGGTCACAGTAGCTTAACAAGACGGTTTTAATGCCCCTTGAAAGAGACATGGAGGTCACAGTAGATTAATAAGACGGTTTTAATGCCCCTTGGGAGAGATGTGTAGTTCAGAGTTGTTTAACAAGACTGTTTTAATGCCCCTTGGAAGAGGCGTGGAGGTCATAGTAGCTTAACAAGATCGTTTTAATGCCCCTTGGAAGAGGCGTGGAGGTCATAGTAGCTTAACAAGATGGTTTTAATGCCCCTTGGGTGAGACGTGGAGTTCAGAGTGGTTTAACAAGACGGCTTTATTGCCCTCAGGATGAGAAGTGGGGGTCACAGTAGCTTAACAAAACGGTTTTAATGCCCCTTGGAAGAGACGTGGAGGTCAGAGTGGTTTGGAAAGACAGTTTTAATGCCCCTTGGAAGTGACATGGAGGTCACAGTAGCTTAATAAGACGGTTTAATGCCCCTTGGAAGAGACGTGGAGATCAGTGTTGTTTAACAAGACAGTATTAATGCCCCTTGGAAGACATGTGGAGGTCACAGTAGCTTAACAAGACGGTGTTAATGCCCCTTTGAGGAGACGTGGGGGTCAGAGTGGTTTAGCAAGACGGTTTTCATACCCCTTGGAAGAGACGTGGAGTTCAGAGTAGTTTAACAAGACGGTTTTGTGCCCCTTGGAAGTGACTTGGAGGTCACAATATCTTAACAAGACGGTTTTAATGCCCCTTGGAAGAGACGGGGAGTTCAGAGTGGTTTAACAAGAGGGTTTTAATGCCCCTTGGAAGAGACGTGGAGTTCAGAGAGGTTTAACAAGACGGTTTTAATGCCACTTGGAAGAGACGTGGAGGTCACAGTATCTTAACAAGATGGTTTTAATGCCCCTTGGAAGAGACGTGGAGTTCAGAGTCGTTTAACAAGACGATTTTAATGCTCCTTGGAAGAGAAGTGGAGTTCAGAGTGGTATAACAAGACGGCTTTATTTCCCCGTGGAAGAGATGTGGAGGTCACAGTAGCTTAACAAGACGGTTTTAATGCCCCTTGGAAGAGACGTGAAGTTCAGAGTGGTTTAACAAGACCGTTTTAATGCCCCTTGGAAGAGACGAGGAGGACACAGTAGCTTAACAAGACAGTTTTAATGCCCCTTGGAAGAGACGTGGAGGTCAGAATGATTTAACAAGACGGTTTTAATGCCTCTTGGAAGAGACGTGGAGTTCAGAGTGGTTTAACAAGATCTTTTTAATTCCCCTTGGAAGAGACGTGGAGGTCAAAGTAGCTTAACAAAATGGTTATAATGCCCCTTGGAAGAGACGTGGAGGTCAGAGTGGTTTAACAAGACGGTTTTCAATGCCCCTTGAAAGAGACGTGGAGGTCAGAGTGGTTTAACAAGACGGTTTTCAATGCCCCTTGGAAGAGACGTGGAGGTCACAGTAGCTTAATAAGACGGTTTTATTGCCCCTTGGAAGAGATGTATAGTTCAGAGTGGTTTAACAAGACTGTTTTAATGCCCCTTGGAAGAGGCGTGGAGGTCATAGTAGCTTAACAAGACGGTTTTAATGCCCCTTGGGAGAGACGTGGAGTTCAGAGTTGTTTAACAAGACGGCTTTATTGCCGCTTGGAAGAGAAGTGGAAGTCACAGTAGCTTAACAAGACGGTTTTAATGCCCCTTGGAAGAGACGTGGAGGTCAGAGTGGTTTAGAAAGACAGTTTTAATGCCCCTTGGAAGTGACGTGGAGGTCACAGTAGCTTAACAAGACGGTTTAATGCCCCTTGGAAGAGACGTGGAGTTCAGAGTGGTTTATCAAGGCAGTATCAATGCCCCTTCGAAGACATGTGGAGGTCACAGTAGCTAACAAGATGGTGTTAATGCCCCTTGGAGGAGACGTGGGGGTCAGAGTGGTTTAGCAAGACGGTTTTCATACCCCTTGGAAGTGACGTGGAGGTCACAGTATCTTAACAAGACGGTTTTAATGCCCCTTGGAAGAGATGTGGAGTTCAGAGTGGTTAAACAAGAAGGCTTTAATGCCCCTTGGAAGAGACGTGGAGTTCAGAGTGGTTTAACAAGATGGATTTAATGCCCCTTGGAAGAGACATGGAGGTCACAGTAGCTTAACAAGATGGTTTTAATGCCCCTTGGAGGAGACATGGGGGTCAGAGTGGTTTAGCAAGACGGCTTTAATATCCTTTGGAAGAGACGTGGAGTTCAGAGTGGTTTAACAAGACGGATTTAATGCCCCTTGGAAGAGACGTGGAGGTTACAGTAGCTTAACAAGACGGTATTAATGCCCCTTGGAAGAGACGTGGAGTTCAGAGTGGTTTAACAAGACGGTTTAAATGCCCCTTGGAAGAGACGAGGAGGTCACAGTAGCTTAATTAGACAGTTTTAATGCCTCTTGGTAGAGACGTGGAGGTTACAGTAGCTTAACAAGTCGGTTTTAATGCCCCTTGGGAGAGACATGGAGTTCAGAGTGGTTTAACAAGACGGCTTTATTGCCCCTTGGAAGAGACGTGGAGGTCACAGTAACTTAACAAGACCGTGTTAATGCCCCTTGGAAGAGACGTGGAGGTCATAGTAGCTTAACAAGACGGTTTTAATTCCCCTTGGGAGAGACATGGAGGTCACAGTAACTTAACAAGATGGTGCTAATGCCCCTTGGAGGAGACGTGGGGTTCAGAGTGGTTGAGCAAGACGGTTTTAATACCCCTTGGAAGAGAAGTGGAGTTCAGAGTGGTTTAACAAGACGGTTTTAATGCCCTTTGGAAGAGACGTGGAGTTCAGTGTGCTTAACAAGACGGTTTTAATGGCCCTTGGAAGAGACGTGGAGTTCAGAGTGGTTTAACAAGACGGTTTTGTGCCCCCTGGAAGTGACTTGGAGGTCACAGTATCTTAACAAGGCGGCTTTAATCCCCCTTGGAAGAGACGGGGAGTTCAGAGTGGTTTAACAAGACGGTTTTAATGCCCCTTGGAGGAGACGTGGAGTTCAGAGTGGTTTAACAAGACGGTTTTAATGCCCCTTGGAAGAGACGTGGAGGTCACAGTATCTTAACAAGATGGTTTTAATGCCCCTTGGAAGAGACGTGGAGTTCAGAGTGGTTGAACAAGACGGTTTTAATGCTCCTTGGAAGAGAAGTGGAGTTCAGAGTGGTTTAACAAGACGGCTTTATTTCCCCGTGGAAGAGATGTGGAGGTCACAGTAGCTTAACAAGACGGTTTTAATGCCACTTGGAAGAGACATGAAGTTCAGAGTGGTTTAACAAGACCGTTTTAATGCCCCTTGGAAGAGACGAGGAGGACACAGTAGCTTAACAAGTCAGTTTTAATGCCCCTTGGAAGAGACGTGGAGGTCAGAGTGATTTAACAAGACGGTTTTAATGCCCCTTGGAAGAGACGTGGAGTTCAGAGTGGTTTAACAAGACGGTTTTAATTCCCCTTGGAAGAGACGTGGAGGTCAAAGTAGCTTAACAAGACGGTTTAATGCCCCTTGGAAGAGACGTGGAGTTCAGAGTGGTTTATCAAGACAGTATTAATGCCCCTTGGAAGACATGTGGAGGTCACAGTAGCTTAACAAGATGGTATTAATGCCCCTTGGAGGAGACGCGGGGGTCAGAGTGGTTTAGCAAGACGGTTTTCATACCCCTTGAAAGAGACGTACAGTTCAGATTGGTTTAACATGATGGTTTTAATACCCCTTGGAAGAGACGTGGAGTTCAGAATGCTTTATCAAGACGGTTTTAATGCCCCTTGGAAGAGACGTGGAGTTCAGAGTGGTTTGACAAGACGGTTTTGTGCCCCTTGGAAGTGACGTGGAGGTCACAGTATCTTAACAAGACGGTTTTAATGCCCCTTGGAAGAGACGTGGAGTTCAGAGTGGTTAAACAAGAATGTTTTAATGCCCCTTGGAAGAGACGTGGAGTTCAGAATTGTTTAACAAGACGGTTTTAATGCCCCTTGGAAGAGACATGGAGGTCACATTAGCTTAACAATATAGTTTTAATGCCCCTTGGAGGAGACATGGGGGTCAGAGTGGTTTAGCAAGACGGTTTTAATATCCCTTGGAAGCGTCGTGGAGTTCAGAGTTGTTTAACAAGACGGTTTTAATGCCCCTTGGAAGAGACGTGGAGGTTACAGTAGCTTAATAAGACGGTTATTATGCCCCTTGGAAGAGACGTGGAGTTCAGAGTGGTTTAACGAGACGGTTTTAATGCCCATTGGAAGAGACGTGGAGATCACATTAGCTTAACAAGACGGTTTTAATGCCCCTTGGAAGAGACGTGGAGTTCAGAGTAGTTTAACAAGACGGTTTCCATTCCCCTTGGAAGAGACGTGGAGGACACAGTAGCTTAGCAAGACAGTATTAATGCCCCTTGGTAGAGAGGTGGAGGTCAGAGTGATTTGACAAGACGGTTTTTATGCCCCTTGGAAGAGACGTGGAGTTCAGAGTGGTTTAACAAGACGGTTTTAATGGCCCTTGGAAGAGACGTGGAGGTCACAGTAGCTTAACAAGATGGTTATAACGCCCCTTGGAAGAGACGTGGAGGTGAGAGTGGTTTAACAAGGCGGTTTTCAATGACCCTTGGAAGAGACGTGGAGGTCACAGTAGCTTAACAAGACGGTATTAATGCCCAATGGAATAGACGTGGAGGTCACAGTAGCTTAACAAGACGGTTTTAATGCCCCTTGAAAGAGACATGGAGGTCACAGTAGATTAATAAGACGGTTTTAATGCCCCTTGGGAGAGATGTGTAGTTCAGAGTTGTTTAACAAGACTGTTTTAATGCCCCTTGGAAGAGGCGTGGAGGTCATAGTAGCTTAACAAGATCGTTTTAATGCCCCTTGGAAGAGGCGTGGAGGTCATAGTAGCTTAACAAGATGGTTTTAATGCCCCTTGGGTGAGACGTGGAGTTCAGAGTGGTTTAACAAGACGGCTTTATTGCCCTCAGGATGAGAAGTGGGGGTCACAGTAGCTTAACAAAACGGTTTTAATGCCCCTTGGAAGAGACGTGGAGGTCAGAGTGGTTTGGAAAGACAGTTTTAATGCCCCTTGGAAGTGACATGGAGGTCACAGTAGCTTAATAAGACGGTTTAATGCCCCTTGGAAGAGACGTGGAGATCAGTGTTGTTTAACAAGACAGTATTAATGCCCCTTGGAAGACATGTGGAGGTCACAGTAGCTTAACAAGACGGTGTTAATGCCCCTTTGAGGAGACGTGGGGGTCAGAGTGGTTTAGCAAGACGGTTTTCATACCCCTTGGAAGAGACGTGGAGTTCAGAGTAGTTTAACAAGACGGTTTTGTGCCCCTTGGAAGTGACTTGGAGGTCACAATATCTTAACAAGACGGTTTTAATGCCCCTTGGAAGAGACGGGGAGTTCAGAGTGGTTTAACAAGAGGGTTTTAATGCCCCTTGGAAGAGACGTGGAGTTCAGAGAGGTTTAACAAGACGGTTTTAATGCCACTTGGAAGAGACGTGGAGGTCACAGTATCTTAACAAGATGGTTTTAATGCCCCTTGGAAGAGACGTGGAGTTCAGAGTCGTTTAACAAGACGATTTTAATGCTCCTTGGAAGAGAAGTGGAGTTCAGAGTGGTATAACAAGACGGCTTTATTTCCCCGTGGAAGAGATGTGGAGGTCACAGTAGCTTAACAAGACGGTTTTAATGCCCCTTGGAAGAGACGTGAAGTTCAGAGTGGTTTAACAAGACCGTTTTAATGCCCCTTGGAAGAGACGAGGAGGACACAGTAGCTTAACAAGACAGTTTTAATGCCCCTTGGAAGAGACGTGGAGGTCAGAATGATTTAACAAGACGGTTTTAATGCCTCTTGGAAGAGACGTGGAGTTCAGAGTGGTTTAACAAGATCTTTTTAATTCCCCTTGGAAGAGACGTGGAGGTCAAAGTAGCTTAACAAAATGGTTATAATGCCCCTTGGAAGAGACGTGGAGGTCAGAGTGGTTTAACAAGACGGTTTTCAATGCCCCTTGAAAGAGACGTGGAGGTCAGAGTGGTTTAACAAGACGGTTTTCAATGCCCCTTGGAAGAGACGTGGAGGTCACAGTAGCTTAATAAGACGGTTTTATTGCCCCTTGGAAGAGATGTATAGTTCAGAGTGGTTTAACAAGACTGTTTTAATGCCCCTTGGAAGAGGCGTGGAGGTCATAGTAGCTTAACAAGACGGTTTTAATGCCCCTTGGGAGAGACGTGGAGTTCAGAGTTGTTTAACAAGACGGCTTTATTGCCGCTTGGAAGAGAAGTGGAAGTCACAGTAGCTTAACAAGACGGTTTTAATGCCCCTTGGAAGAGACGTGGAGGTCAGAGTGGTTTAGAAAGACAGTTTTAATGCCCCTTGGAAGTGACGTGGAGGTCACAGTAGCTTAACAAGACGGTTTAATGCCCCTTGGAAGAGACGTGGAGTTCAGAGTGGTTTATCAAGGCAGTATCAATGCCCCTTCGAAGACATGTGGAGGTCACAGTAGCTAACAAGATGGTGTTAATGCCCCTTGGAGGAGACGTGGGGGTCAGAGTGGTTTAGCAAGACGGTTTTCATACCCCTTGGAAGTGACGTGGAGGTCACAGTATCTTAACAAGACGGTTTTAATGCCCCTTGGAAGAGATGTGGAGTTCAGAGTGGTTAAACAAGAAGGCTTTAATGCCCCTTGGAAGAGACGTGGAGTTCAGAGTGGTTTAACAAGATGGATTTAATGCCCCTTGGAAGAGACATGGAGGTCACAGTAGCTTAACAAGATGGTTTTAATGCCCCTTGGAGGAGACATGGGGGTCAGAGTGGTTTAGCAAGACGGCTTTAATATCCTTTGGAAGAGACGTGGAGTTCAGAGTGGTTTAACAAGACGGATTTAATGCCCCTTGGAAGAGACGTGGAGGTTACAGTAGCTTAACAAGACGGTATTAATGCCCCTTGGAAGAGACGTGGAGTTCAGAGTGGTTTAACAAGACGGTTTAAATGCCCCTTGGAAGAGACGAGGAGGTCACAGTAGCTTAATTAGACAGTTTTAATGCCTCTTGGTAGAGACGTGGAGGTTACAGTAGCTTAACAAGTCGGTTTTAATGCCCCTTGGGAGAGACATGGAGTTCAGAGTGGTTTAACAAGACGGCTTTATTGCCCCTTGGAAGAGACGTGGAGGTCACAGTAACTTAACAAGACCGTGTTAATGCCCCTTGGAAGAGACGTGGAGGTCATAGTAGCTTAACAAGACGGTTTTAATTCCCCTTGGGAGAGACATGGAGGTCACAGTAACTTAACAAGATGGTGCTAATGCCCCTTGGAGGAGACGTGGGGTTCAGAGTGGTTGAGCAAGACGGTTTTAATACCCCTTGGAAGAGAAGTGGAGTTCAGAGTGGTTTAACAAGACGGTTTTAATGCCCTTTGGAAGAGACGTGGAGTTCAGTGTGCTTAACAAGACGGTTTTAATGGCCCTTGGAAGAGACGTGGAGTTCAGAGTGGTTTAACAAGACGGTTTTGTGCCCCCTGGAAGTGACTTGGAGGTCACAGTATCTTAACAAGGCGGCTTTAATCCCCCTTGGAAGAGACGGGGAGTTCAGAGTGGTTTAACAAGACGGTTTTAATGCCCCTTGGAGGAGACGTGGAGTTCAGAGTGGTTTAACAAGACGGTTTTAATGCCCCTTGGAAGAGACGTGGAGGTCACAGTATCTTAACAAGATGGTTTTAATGCCCCTTGGAAGAGACGTGGAGTTCAGAGTGGTTGAACAAGACGGTTTTAATGCTCCTTGGAAGAGAAGTGGAGTTCAGAGTGGTTTAACAAGACGGCTTTATTTCCCCGTGGAAGAGATGTGGAGGTCACAGTAGCTTAACAAGACGGTTTTAATGCCACTTGGAAGAGACATGAAGTTCAGAGTGGTTTAACAAGACCGTTTTAATGCCCCTTGGAAGAGACGAGGAGGACACAGTAGCTTAACAAGTCAGTTTTAATGCCCCTTGGAAGAGACGTGGAGGTCAGAGTGATTTAACAAGACGGTTTTAATGCCCCTTGGAAGAGACGTGGAGTTCAGAGTGGTTTAACAAGACGGTTTTAATTCCCCTTGGAAGAGACGTGGAGGTCAAAGTAGCTTAACAAGACGGTTTAATGCCCCTTGGAAGAGACGTGGAGTTCAGAGTGGTTTATCAAGACAGTATTAATGCCCCTTGGAAGACATGTGGAGGTCACAGTAGCTTAACAAGATGGTATTAATGCCCCTTGGAGGAGACGCGGGGGTCAGAGTGGTTTAGCAAGACGGTTTTCATACCCCTTGAAAGAGACGTACAGTTCAGATTGGTTTAACATGATGGTTTTAATACCCCTTGGAAGAGACGTGGAGTTCAGAATGCTTTATCAAGACGGTTTTAATGCCCCTTGGAAGAGACGTGGAGTTCAGAGTGGTTTGACAAGACGGTTTTGTGCCCCTTGGAAGTGACGTGGAGGTCACAGTATCTTAACAAGACGGTTTTAATGCCCCTTGGAAGAGACGTGGAGTTCAGAGTGGTTAAACAAGAATGTTTTAATGCCCCTTGGAAGAGACGTGGAGTTCAGAATTGTTTAACAAGACGGTTTTAATGCCCCTTGGAAGAGACATGGAGGTCACATTAGCTTAACAATATAGTTTTAATGCCCCTTGGAGGAGACATGGGGGTCAGAGTGGTTTAGCAAGACGGTTTTAATATCCCTTGGAAGCGTCGTGGAGTTCAGAGTTGTTTAACAAGACGGTTTTAATGCCCCTTGGAAGAGACGTGGAGGTTACAGTAGCTTAATAAGACGGTTATTATGCCCCTTGGAAGAGACGTGGAGTTCAGAGTGGTTTAACAAGATGGTTTTAATGCCACTTGGAAGAGCCGTGGAGGTCATAGTAGCTTAACAAGACGGTTTTAATGCCCCTTCGAAGAGACGCGGGAGTTCAGAGTGGTTTAACAAGACGGCTTTATTGCCCCTTGGAAGAGACGTGTAGGTCACAGTAACTTAACAAGACGGTGTTAATGCCCCTTGGAAGAGACGTGGAGGTCAGAGTGGTTTAGCAAGACGGTTTTAATGCCCCTTGGAAGAGACGTGGAGTTCAGAGTGGTTTAACAAGACGGTTTTAATGCCCCTTGGAAGAGACGAGGAGTTCAGAGTGCTTTAACAAGACGGTTTTAATGCCCCTTGGAAGAGACGTCGAGTTCAGAGTGGTTTAACAAGACGGTTTTGTGCCCCTTGGACGTGACGTGGAGGTCACAGTACCTTAACAAGATGTTTTTAATGCCCCTTGGAAGAGACGTGGAGTTCAGACTGGTTTAACAAGAGAGTTTTAATGACCCTTGAAAGAGACGTGGAGTTCAGAGTGGTTTAACAAGACGGTTTTAATGCCCCTTGGAAGAGACGTGGAGGTCACAGTAGCTTAACAAGACGGTTTTAATGCCCCTTGGAAGAGACGTGGAGTTCAGAGTGGTTTAACAAGATGGTTTTAATGCCCCTTGGAAGAAACATGGAGTTCAGAGTAGTTTAACAAGACGGTTTCAATGCCCCTTAGAAGAGACGTGGAGGACACAGTAGCTCAACAAGACACTATTAATGCCCTTTGGAAGAGACGTGGAGTTCAGAGTAATTTAACAAGACGGTTTTAATGCCCCTTGGAAGAGACA
This sequence comes from Phyllobates terribilis, assembly GCF_046119375.1. NCBI lineage: Eukaryota > Metazoa > Chordata > Amphibia > Anura > Dendrobatidae > Phyllobates > Phyllobates terribilis. Next base: position 53,578,458 of record NW_027362773.1, read on the forward strand.
TGGAGTTCAGAGTGGTTTAACAAGACGGTTTTAATGTCCATTTGAAGAGACGTGGAGGTCACAGTAGCTTAAGAAGACGATTATAATGCCCCTTGGAAGAGACGTGGAGGTCAGAGTGGTTTAACAAGGCGGTTTTCAATGCCCCTTGGAAGAGACGTGGAGGTCACAGTAGCTTAACAAGACGGTTTAAATGCCCCTTGGAAGAGACGTGGAGGTCGCAGTAGCTTATTAAGACAGTTTTAGTGCTTCTTTGTAGAGACGTGGAGGTCACAGTACCTTACAAGATGGTTTTAATGCCCCTTGGAAGAGACGTGGAGGTCATAGTGGTTTAGCAAGATGGTTTTAATGACACTTGGAAGAGACGTGGAGGTCACAGTAGCTTAACAAGACGGTTTTAATGCCCCTTGGAAGAGACATGGAGGTCACAGTAACTTAGCAAGATGGTTTTAATGCCCCTTGGAGGAGACGTGGGGGTCAGAGTGGTTTAGCAAGATGGTTTTAATATCCATTGCAAGAGACATGGAGTTCAGAGTGGTTTAACAAGATGGTTTTAATGCCCCTTGGAAGAAACGTGGAGGTCACAGTAGCTTAATAAGACGGTTTTAATGCCCCTTGGAAGAGACGTGGAGTTCAGAGTGGTTTAACAAAACGGTTTTAATGCCCCTTGAAAGAGACGTGGAGGTCATAGTAGCTTAACAAGACGGTTTTAATGCCCCTTGGGAGAGACGTGGAGTTCAGAGTGGTTTAACAAGACGGCTTTATTGCCCCTTGGAAGAGACGTGGAGGTCACAGTAGCTTAACAAGACGGTGTTAATGCCCCTTGGAAGAGACGTGGAGGTCAGAGTGGTTTAGCAAGACTGTTTTAATGCCCCTTGGAAGAGACGAGGAGTTCAGAGTGGTTTAACAAGACGGTATTAATGCCTCTTGGAAGAGACGAGGAGTTCAGAGTGCTTTAACAAGACGTTTTTATTGCCTCTTGGAAGAGACATGGAGTTCAGACTGGTTTAACAAAACGGTTTTGTGCCCCTTGGAAGTGAGGTGGAGGTCACAGTAGCTTAACAAGACGTTTTTACTGCCCCTTGGAAGAGACGTGGATTTCAGAGGGGTTTAACAAGACGGTTTTAATGCCCCTTGGAAGAGACGTGGAGTTCAGAGTGGTTTAATAAGACGGTTTTAATGACCCTTGGAAGAGACGTGGAGGTCACAGTAGCTTAACAAGACGGTTTTAATGCCCCTTGGAAGAGACGTGGAGTTCAGAGTGGTTTATCAAGACGGTTTTAATGCCCCCTTGGAAGAGACGTGGAGTTCAGAGTAGTTTAACAATATGGTTTTAATGCCCCTTGGAAGAGACGTGGAGGTCATAGTAGCTTAACAAGACGGTTTTAATGCCCCTTGGGAGAGACGTGGAGTTCAGAGTGGTTTAACAAGACGGCTTTATTGCCCTTTGGAAGAGACGTGGAGGTCACAGTAACTTAACAAGACGGTGTTAATGCCCCTTGGAAGAGACGTGGTGGTCAGAGTGGTTTAGCAAGACGGTTTTAATGCCCCTTGGAAGAGACGTGGAGTTCAAGGTGGATTAACAAGACTGTTTTAATGCCCATTGGAAGAGACGAGGAGTTCAGAGTGCTTTAACAAGACGGTTTTAATGCCCATTCGAAGAGACTTGGAGTTCAGAGTGGTTTAACAAGACGATTTTGTGCCCCTTGGAAGTGACGTGGAAGTCACAGTAGCTTAACAAGACGTTTTTAATGCCCCTTGGAAGAGACGTGGAGTTCAGAGTGGTTTAAGAAGACTGTTTTAATGCCCATTGGAAGAGACGTGGAGTTCAGATTGGTTTAACAAGATGGTTTTAATGCCCCTTGGAAGGACGTGGAGGTCACAGTAGCTTAACAAGATGGTTTTAATGCCCCTCGGAAGAGACGAGGAGTTCAGAGTGGTTTAACAAGACGGTTTTAATGCCGCTTGGAAGAGACGTGGAGTTCAAAGTAGTTTAACAAGACGGTTTCCATGCCCCTTGGAAGAGACGTGGAGGACACAGTAGCTTAACAAGACAGTATTAATGCCCCTTGGAAGAGACGTGGAGTTCAGAGTGGTTTAACAAGACGGTTTTAATGCCCCTTGGAAGAGACGTGGAGTTCACAGTAGCTTAATAAGATGGTTTTAATGCCCCTTGGGAGACATGTGTAGTTCAGAGTGGTTTAACAAGACTGTTTTAATGCCCCTTGGAAGAGGCGTGAAGGTCATAGTAGCTTAACAAGACGGTTTTAATGCCCCTTGGAAGAGGCATGGAGGTCATAGTAGCTTAGCAAGACGTTTTTAATGCCCCTTGGGTGAGACGTGGAGTTCAGAGTGGTTTAACAAGATGGCTTTATTGCCCTCAGGAAGAGAAGTGGGGGTCACAGTAGCTTAACAAAACGGTTTTAATGCCCCTTGGAAGAGACGTGGAGGTCAGAGTGGTTTAGAAAGACGGTTTTAATGCCCCTTGGAAGTGACATGGAGGTCACAGTAGCTTAACAAGACGGTTTAATGCCCCTTGGAAGAGACGTGGAGATCATTGTTGTTTAACAAGACAGTATTAATGCCCCTTGGAAGACATGTGGAGGTCACAGTAGCTTAACAAGACGGTGTTAATGCCCCTTTCAGGAGACGTGGGGGTCAGTGTGGTTTAGCAAGACGGTTTTCATGCCCCTTGGAAGAGACGTGGAGTTCAGAGTGGTTTAACAAGACGGTTTTGTGCCCCTTGGAAGTGACTTGGAGGTCACAGTATCTTAACAAGACGGTTTTAATGCCCCTTGGAAGAGACGGGGAGTTCAGAGTGCTTAACAAGACGGTTTTCATGCCCCTTGGAAGAGACGTGGAGTTCAGAGTGGTTTAACAAGACGGTTTTAATGCCCCTTGGAAGAGACGTGGAGTTCAGAGTAGTTTAACAAGACGGTTTCCATGCCCCTTGGAAGAGACGTGGAGGACACAGTAGCTTAACAAGACAGTATTAATGCCCCTTGGAAGAGACGTGGAGGTCAGAGTGATTTAACAAGACGGTTTTAATGCCCCTTGGAAGAGACGTGGAGTTCAGAGTGGTTTAACAAGACGGTTTTAATACCCCTTGGAGGAGACGTGGAGTTCACAGTAGCTTAACAAGACGGTTATAACGCCCCTTGGAATAGACGTGGAGGTGAGAGTGGCTTAACAAGGCGGTTTTCAATGACCCTTGGAAGAGACGTGGAGGTCACAGTAGCTTAACAAGACGGTTTTAATGCTCAATGGAAGAGACGTGGAGGTCACAGTAGGTTAACAAGACGGTTTAAATGCCCTTGGAAGAGAGGTGGAGGTCAGAGTGGTTTAACAAGACGTTTTTAATGCCCCATGGAAGACATGTTGAGTTCAGAGTGGTTTAACAAGACGGTTTAAATGCCCCTTGGAAGAGACGTGGAGGTCACAGTAACTTAATCAGACAGTTTTAATGCCTCTTTGTAGAAACGTGGAGGTCACAGTACCTTAACAAGACAGTTTTAATGCCCCTTGGAAGAGACGTGGAGGTCACCGTAGCTTAATAAGACGGTTTTAAAGCCCCTTGGGAGAGATGTGTAGTTCAGAGTGGTTTAACAAGACTGTTTTAATGCCCCTTGGAAGATACGTGGAGGTCATAGTAGCTTAACAAGACGGTTTTAATGCCCCTTGGGAGAGACGTGGAGTTCAGAGTGGTTTAACAAGACGGCTTTATTGCCCCTTGGAAGAGAAGTGGAGGTCACAGTAGCTTAACAAAACGGTTTTATTGCCCCTTGGAAGAGAAGTGGAGGTCAGAGTGGTTTAGAAAGACGGTTTTAATGCCGCTTGGAAGTGACGTGGAGGTCACAGTAGCTTAACAAGACGGTTTAATGCCCCTTGGAAGAGACGTGGAGATCAGAGTTGTTTAACAAGACAGTATTAATGCCCCTTGGAAGACATGTGGAGGTCACAGTAGCGTAACAAGACGGTTTTAATGCCCCTTGGAAGAGATGTGGAGTTCAGAGTGGTTTATCAAGACGGTTTTAATGCCCCTTGGAAGAGACGTTGAGTTCAGAGTAGTTTAACAAGACGGTTTCAATGCCCCTTGGAAGAGATGTGGAGGTCACAGTAGCTTAATAAGACAGTTTTAATGCCCCGTGGTAGAGACGTGGAGGTCACAGTACCTTAACAAAATGGTTTTAATGCCCCTTGGAAGAGACGTGGAGGTCACAATAGCTTAATAGGATGGTTTTAATGCCCCTTGGAAGAGACGTGGAGTTCAGAGTGGTTTAACAAGATGGTTTTAATGCCCCTTGGAAGAGACGTGGAGGTCATAGTAGCTTAACAAGACGGTTTTAATGCCCCTTGGGAGAGAAGTGGAGTTCAGAGTGGTTTAACAAGATGGCTTTATTGCCCCTTGGAAGAGACGTGGAGGTCAAAGTAGCTTAACAAGACGGTGTTAATGCCCCTTGGAAGAGACGTGGAGGTCAGAGTGGTTTAGCAAGACGCTTTTAATGCTCCTTGGAAGAGACGTGGAGTTCAGAGTGTTTTAACAAGACTGTTTTAATGCCCCTTGGAAGACACAAGGAGTTCAGACTGCTTTAACTAGACGGTTTTAATGCCCCTTGGAAGAGACGTGGAGTTCAGAGTGCTTTAACAAGATGGTTTTGTGCCCCTTGGAAGTGACGTGGAAGTCACAGTAGCTTAACAAGACGTTTTTAATGCCCCTTGGAAGAGACGTGGAGTTCAGAGTGGTTTAAGAAGACGGTTTTAATGCCCCTTGGAAGAGACGTGGAGTTCAGAGTGGTTTAACAAGACGGTTTTAATGCCCATTGGAAGAGACGTGGAGATCACAGTAGCTTAACAAGACGGTTTTAATGCCCCTTGGAAGAGACGTGGAGTTCAGAGTCGTTTAACAAGACGGTTTCCATGTCCCTTGGAAGAGACGTGGAGGACACAGTAGCTTAGCAAGGCAGTATTAATGCCCCTTGGAAGAGACGTGGAGGTCAGAGTGATTTATCAAGACGGTTTTAATGCCCCTTGGAAGAGACGTGGAGTTCAGAGTGGTTTAAAAAGACGGTTTTAATGCCCCTTGGAAGAGACGAGGAGGACACAGTAGCTTAACAAGTCAGTTTTAATGCCCCTTGGAAGAGACGTGGAGGTCAGAGTGATTTAACAAGATGGTTTTAATGCCCCTTGGAAGAGACGTGGAGTTCAGAGTGGTTTAACAAGACGGTTTTAATTCCCCTTGGAAGAGACGTGGAGGTCAAAGTAGCTTAACAAGACGGTTTAATGCCCCTTGGAAGAGACGTGGAGTTCAGAGTGGTTTATCAAGACAGTATTAATGCCCCTTGGAAGACATGTGGAGGTCACAGTAGCTTAACAAGATGGTATTAATGCCCCTTGGAGGAGACGCGGGGGTCAGAGTGGTTTAGCAAGACGGTTTTCATACCCCTTGAAAGAGACGTACAGTTCAGATTGGTTTAACAAGATGGTTTTAATGCCCCTTGGAAGAGACGTGGAGTTCAGAATGCTTTATCAAGACGGTTTTAATGCCCCTTGGAAGAGACGTGGAGTTCAGAGTGGTTTGACAAGACGGTTTTGTGCCCCTTGGAAGTGACGTGGAGGTCACAGTATCTTAACAAGACGGTTTTAATGCCTCTTGGAAGAGACGTGGAGTTCAGAGTGGTTAAACAAGAATGTTTTAATGCCCCTTGGAAGAGACGTGGAGTTCAGAATTGTTTAACAAGACGGTTTTAATGCCCCTTGGAAGAGACATGGAGGTTACATTAGCTTAACAACATAGTTTTAATGCCCCTTGGAGGAGACATGGGGGTCAGAGTGGTTTAGCAAGACGGTTTTAATATCCCTTGGAAGCGTCGTGGAGTTCAGAGTTGTTTAACAAGACGGTTTTAATGCCCCTTGGAAGAGACGTGGAGGTTACAGTAGCTTAATAAGACGGTTATTATGCCCCTTGGAAGAGACGTGGAGTTCAGAGTGGTTTAAAAAGATGGTTTTAATGCCACTTGGAAGAGCCGTGGAGGTCAGAGTGGTTTAGCAAGACGGTTTTAATGCCCCTTGGAAGAGACGTGGAGTTCAGAGTGGTTTAACAAGATGGTTTTAATGCCCCTTGGAAGAAACGTGGAGGTCACAGTAGCTTAATAAGACGGTTTTAATGCCCCTTGGAAGAGACGTGGAGTTCAGAGTGGTTTAAAAAGATGGTTTTAATGCCACTTGGAAGAGCCGTGGAGGTCAGAGTGGTTTAGCAAGACGGTTTTAATGCCCCTTGGAAGAGACGTGGAGTTCAGAGTGGTTTAACAAGATGGTTTTAATGCCCCTTGGAAGAAACGTGGAGGTCACAGTAGCTTAACAAGACGGTTTTAATGCCCCTTCGGAGGGACGCGGGAGTTCAGAGTGGTTTAACAAGACGGCTTTATTGCCCCTTGGAAGAGACGTGTAGGTCACAGTAACTTAACAAGACGGTTTTAATGCCCCTTGGAAGAGACGTGGAGGTCAGAGTGGTTTAGCAAGACGGTTTTAATGCCCCTTGGAAGAGACGTGGAGTTCAGAGTGGTTTAACAAGACGGTTTTAATGCCCCTTGGAAGAGACGAGGAGTTCAGAGTGCTTTAACAAGACGGTTTTAATGCCCCTTGGAAGAGACGTCGAGTTCAGAGTGGTTTAACAAGACAGTTTTGTGCCCCTTGGAAGTGACGTGGAGGTCACAGTACCTTAACAAGATGTTTATAATGCCCCTTGGAAGAGACGTGGAGTTCAGACTGGTTTAACAAGAGAGTTTTAATGACCCTTGAAAGAGACGTGGAGTTCAGAGTGGTTTAACAAGACGGTTTTAATGCCCCTTGGAAGAGACGTGGAGGTCACAGTAGCTTAACAAGACGGTTTTAATGCCCCTTGGAAGAGACGTGGAGTTCAGAGTGGTTTAACAAGATGGTTTTAATGCCCCTTGGAAGAAACATGGAGTTCAGAGTAGTTTAACAAGACGGTTTCAATGCCCCTTAGAAGAGACGTGGAGGACACAGTAGCTCAACAAGACACTATTAATGCCCTTTGGAAGAGACGTGGAGGTCAGAGTGATTTAACAAGACGGTTTTAATGCCCCTTGGAAGAGACATGGAGTTCAGAGTGGTTTAACAAGACGGTTTTAATGTCCATTGGAAGAGACGTTGAGGTCACAGTAGCTTAAGAAGACGATTATAATGCCCCTTGGAAGAGACGTGGAGGTCAGAGTGGTTTAACAAGGCGGTTTTCAATGCCCCTTGGAAGAGACGTGGAGGACACAGTAGCTTAACAAGACGGTTTAAATGCCCCTTGGAAGAGACGTGGAGGTCGCAGTAGCTTATTAAGACAGTTTTAGTGCTTCTTTGTAGAGACGTGGAGGTCACAGTACCTTACAAGATGGTTTTAATGCCCCTTGGAAGAGACGTGGAGGTCATAGTGGTTTAGCAAGATGGTTTTAATGACCCTTGGAAGAGACGTGGAGGTCACAGTAGCTTAACAAGACGGTTTTAATGGCCCTTGTAAGAGACATGGAGGTCACAGTAACTTAGCAAGATGGTTTTAATGCCCCTTGGAGGAGACGTGGGGGTCAGAGTGGTTTAGCAAGATGGTTTTAATATCCCTTGCAAGAGACATGGAGTTCAGAGTGGTTTAACAAGATGGTTTTAATGCCCCTTGGAAGAAACGTGGAGGTCACAGTAGCTTAATAAGACGGTTTTAATGCCCCTTGGAAGAGACGTGGAGTTCAGAGTGGTTTAACAAAACGGTTTTAATGCCCCTTGAAAGAGACGTGGAGGTCATAGTAGCTTACCAAGACGGTTTTAATGCCCCTTGGGAGAGACGTGGAGTTCAGAGTGGTTTAACAAGACGGCTTTATTGCCCCTTGGAAGAGACGTGGAGGTCACAGTAACTTAACAAGACGGTGTTAATGCCCCTTGGAAGAGACGTGGAGGTCAGAGTGGTTTAGCAAGACTGTTTTAATGCCCCTTGGAAGAGACGAGGAGTTCAGAGTGGTTTAACAAGACGGTATTAATGCCTCTTGGAAGAGACGAGGAGTTCAGAGTGCTTTAACAAGACGTTTTTATTGCCTCTTGGAAGAGACATGGAGTTCAGACTGGTTTAACAAAACGGTTTTGTGCCCCTTGGAAGTGACGTGGAGGTCACAGTAGCTTAACAAGACGTTTTTACTGCCCCTTGGAAGAGACATGGAGTTCAGAGGGGTTTAACAAGACGGTTTTAATGCCCCTTGGAAGAGACGTGGAGTTCAGAGTGGTTTAATAAGACGGTTTTAATGACCCTTGGAAGAGACGTGGAGGTCACAGTAGCTTAACAAGACGGTTTTAATGCCCCTTGGAAGAGACGTGGAGTTCAGAGTGGTTTATCAAGACGGTTTTAATGCCCCCTTGGAAGAGACGTGGAGCTCAGAGTAGTTTAACAAGATGGTTTCAATGCCCCTTGGAAGAGACGTGGCGGTCACAGTAGCTTAATAAGACAGTTTTAATGCCCCTTGGTAGAGACGTGGAGGTCACAGTACCTTAACAAGACGGTTTTAATGCCCCTTGGAAGAGACGTGGAGGTCACAATAGCTTAATAAGATGGTTTTAATGCCCCTTGGAAGAGACGTGGAGTTCAGAGTGGTTTAACAAGACGGTTTTAATGCCCCTTGGAAGAGACGTGGAGGTCATAGTAGCTTAACAAGACGGTTTTAATGCCCCTTGGGAGAGACGTGGAGTTCAGAGTGGTTTAACAAGACGGCTTTATTGCCCCGTGGAAGAGACGTGGAGGTCACAGTAACTTAACAAGACGGTGTTAATGCCCCTTGGAAGAGACGTGGAGGTCAGAGTGGTTTAGCAAGACGGTTTTAATGCCCCTTGGAAGAGACGTGGAGTTCAAGGTGGATTAACAAGACTGTTTTAATGCCCATTGGAAGAGATGAGGAGTTCAGAGTGCTTTAACAATACGGTTTTAATGCCCATTCGAAGCGACTTGGAGTTCAGAGTGGTTTAACAAGACGATTTTGTGCCCCTTGGAAGTGACGTGGAAGTCACAGTAGCTTAACAAGACGTTTTTAATGCCCCTTGGAAGAGACGTAGAGTTCAGAGTCGTTTAAGAAGACTGTTTTAATGCCCCTTGGAAGAGACGTGGAGTTCAAAGTAGTTTAACAAGACGGTTTCCATGCCCCTTGGAAGAGACGTGGAGGACACAGTAGCTTAACAAGACAGTATTAATGCCCCTTGGAAGAGACGTGGAGTTCAGAGTGGTTTAACAAGACGGTTTAAATGCCCCTTGGAAGAGACGTGGAGTTCACAGTAGCTTAATAAGATGGTTTTAATGCCCCTTGGGAGACATGTGTAGTTCAGAGTGGTTTAACAAGACTGTTTTAATGCCCCTTGGAAGAGGCGTGAAGGTCATAGTAGCTTAACAAGACGGTTTTAATGCCCCTTGGAAGAGGCGTGGAGGTCATAGTAGCTTAGCAAGACGGTTTTAATGCCCCTTGAGTGAGACGTGGATTTCAGAGTGGTTTAACAAGACGGCTTTATTGCCCTCAGGAAGAGAAGTGGGGGTCACAGTAGCTTAACAAAACGGTTTTAATGCCCCTTGGAAGAGACGTGGAGGTCAGAGTGGTTTAGAAAGACGGTTTTAATGCCCCTTGGAAGTGACATGGAGGTCACAGTAGCCTAACAAGATGGTTTAATGCCCCTTGGAAGAGACGTGGAGATCATTGTTGTTTAACAAGACAGTATTAATGCCCCTTGGAAGACATGTGGAGGTCACAGTAGCTTAACAAGACGGTGTTAATGCCCCTTTCAGGAGACGTGGGGGTCAGTGTGGTTTAGGAAGACGGTTTTCATACCCCTTGGAAGAGACGTGGAGTTCAGAGTGGTTTAACAAGACGGTTTTGTGCCCCTTGGAAGTGACTTGGAGGTCACAGTATCTTAACAAAACGGTTTTAATGCCCCTTGGAAGAGACGGGGAGTTCAGAGTGGTTTAACAAGACGGTTTTCATGCCCCTTGGAAGAGACGTGGAGTTCAGAGTGGTTTAACAAGACGGTTTTAATGCCCCTTGGAAGAGACGTGGAGTTCAGAGTAGTTTAACAAGACGGTTTCCATGCCCCTTGGAAGAGACGTGGAGGACACAGTAGCTTAACAAGACAGTATTAATGCCCCTTGGAAGAGACGTGGAGGTCAGAGTGATTTAACAAGACGGTTTTAATGCCCCTTGGAAGAGACGTGGAGTTCAGAGTGGTTTAACAAGACGGTTTTAATACCCCTTGGAGGAGACGTGGAGTTCACAGTAGCTTAACAAGATGGTTATAACGCCCCTTGGAATAGACGTGGAGGTGAGAGTGGCTTAACAAGGCGGTTTTCAATGACCCTTGGAAGAGACGTGGAGGTCACAGTAGCTTAACAAGACGGTTTTAATGCTCAATGGAAGAGACGTTGAGGTCACAGTAGTTTAACAAGACGTTATTAATGCCCCATGGAAGACATGTTGAGTTCAGAGTGGTTTAACAAGACGGTTTAAATGCCCCTTGGAAGAGACGTGAAGGTCACAGTAACTTAATCAGACAGTTTTAATGCCTCTTTGTAGAGACGTGGAGGTCACAGTACCTTAACAAGACAGTTTAAATGCCCCTTGGAAGAGACGTGGAGGTCACAGTAGCTTAATAAGACGGTTTTGTGCCCCTTGGAAGTGACTTGGAGGTCACAGTATCTTAACAAGACGGTTTTAATGCCCATTGGAAGAGACGAGGAGTTCAGAGTGCTTTAACAAGACGGTTTTAATGCCCATTCGAAGAGACTTGGAGTTCAGAGTGGTTTAACAAGACGATTTTGTGCCCCTTGGAAGTGACGTGGAAGTCACAGTAGCTTAACAAGACGTTTTTAATGCCCCTAGGAAGAGACGTGGAGTTCAGAGTGGTTTAAGAAGACTGTTTTAATGCCCCTTGGAAGAGACGTGGAGTTCAGATTGGTTTAACAAGATGGTTTTAATGCCCCTTGGAAGGACGTGGAGGTCACAGTAGCTTAACAAGATGGTTTTAATGCCCCTCGGAAGAGACGAGGAGTTCAGAGTGGTTTAAGAAGACTGTTTTAATGCCCCTTGGAAGAGACGTGGAGTTCAGATTGGTTTAACAAGATGGTTTTAATGCCCCTTGGAAGGACGTGGAGGTCACAGTAGCTTAACAAGATGGTTTTAATGCCCCTCGGAAGAGACGAGGAGTTCAGAGTGGTTTAACAAGACAGTTTTAATGCCCCTTGGAAGAGACGTGGAGTTCAAAGTAGTTTAACAAGACGGTTTCCATGCCCCTTGGAAGAGACGTGGAGGACACAGTAGCTTAACAAGACAGTATTAATGCCCCTTGGAAGAGACGTGGAGTTCAGAGTGGTTTAACAAGACGGTTTTAATGCCCCTTGGAAGAGGCGTGAAGGTCATAGTAGCTTAACAAGACGGTTTTAATGCCCCTTGGAAGAGGCGTGGAGGTCATAGTAGCTTAGCAAGACGGTTTTAATGCCCCTTGGGTGAGACGTGGAGTTCAGAGTGGTTTAAAAAGACGGCTTTATTGCCCTCAGGAAGAGTAGTGGGGGTCACAGTAGCTTAACAAAACGGTTTTAATGCCCCTTGGAAGAGACGTGGAGGTCAGAGTGGTTTAGAAAGACGGTTTTAATGCCCCTTGGAAGTGACATGGAGGTCACAGTAGCTTAACAAGACGGTTCAATGCCCCTTGGAAGAGAAGTGGAGATCATTGTTGTTTAACAAGACAGTATTAATGCCCCTTGGAAGACATGTGGAGATCACAGTAGCTTAACAAGACGGTGTTAATGCCCCTTTGAGGAGACGTGGGGGTCAGTGTGGTTTAGCAAGACGGTTTTCATACCCCTTGGAAGAGACATGGAGTTCAGAGTGGTTTAACAAGACGGTTTTGTGCCCCTTGGAAGTGACTTGGAGGTCAAAGTATCTTAACAAGACGGTTTTAATGCACCTTGGAAGAGAAGGGGAGTTCAGAGTGGTTTAACAAGACGGTTTTCATGCCCCTTGGAAGAGACGTGGAGTTCAGAGTGGTTTAACAAGACGGTTTTAATGCCCCTTGGAAGAGACGTGGAGTTCAGAGTAGTTTAACAAGACGGTTTCCAAGCCCCTTGGAAGAGACGTGGAGGACACAGTAGCTTAACAAGACAGTATTAATGCCCCTTGGAAGAGACGTGGAGGTCAGAGTGATTTAACAAGACGGTTTTAATGCCCCTTGGAAGAGACGTGGAGTTCAGAGTGGTTTAACAAGACGGTTTTAATACCCCTTGGAAGAGACTTGGAGTTCACAGTAGCTTAACAAGACGGTTATAACGCCCCTTGGAATAGACGTGGAGGTGAGAGTGGCTTAACAAGGCGGTTTTCAATGACCCTTGGAAGAGACGTGGAGGTCACAGTAGCTTAACAAGACGGTTTTAATGCTCAATGGAAGAGACGTGGAGGTCACAGTAGGTTAACAAGACGGTTTTAATGCCCTTGGAAGAGAGGTGGATGTCAGAGTGGTTTAACAAGACGTTTTTAATGCCCCATGGAAGACATGTTGAGTTCAGAGTGGTTTAACAAGACGGTTTAAATGCCCCTTGGAACAGACGTGGAGGTCACAGTAACTTAATCAGACAGTTTTAATACCTCTTTGTAGAGACGTGGAGGTCACAGTACCTTAACAAGATAGTTTTAATGCCCCTTGGAAGAGACGTGGAGGTCACCGTAGCTTAATAAGACGGTTTTAAAGCCCCTTGGGAGAGATGTGTAGTTCAGAGTGGTTTAACAAGACTGTTTTAATGCCCCTTGGAAGATACGTGGAGGTCATAGTAGCTTAACAAGACGGTTTTAATGCCCCTTGGGAGAGACGTGGAGTTCAGAGTGGTTTAACAAGACGGTTTTATTGCCCCTTGGAAGAGAAGTGGAGGTCACAGTAGCTTAACAAAACGGTTTTAATGCCCCTTGGAAGAGAAGAGGAGGTCAGAGTGGTTTAGAAAGACGGTATTAATGCCGCTTGGAAGTGACGTGGAGGTCACAGTAGCTTAACAAGACGGTTTAATGCCCCTTGGAAGAGACGTGGAGATCAGAGTTGTTTAACAAGACAGTATTAATGCCCCTTGGAAGACATGTGGAGGTCACAGTAGCTTAACAAGACGGTTTTAATGCCCCTTGGAAGAGATGTGGAGTTCACAGTGGTTTATCAAGATGGTTTTAATGCCCCTTGGAAGAGACGTGGAGTTCAGAGTAGTTTAACAAGACGGTTTCAATGCCCCTTGGAAGAGATGTGGAGGTCACAGTAGCTTAATAAGACAGTTTTAATGCCCCGTGGTAGAGACGTGGAGGTCACAGTGCCTTAACAAGATGGTTTTAATGCCCCTTGGAAGAGACGTGGAGGTCACAATAGCTTAATTGGATGGTTTTAATGCCCCTTGGAAGAGACGTGGAGTTCAGAGTGGTTTAACAAGATGGTTTTAATGCCCCTTGGAAGAGACGTGGAGGTCATAGTAGCTTAACAAGACGGTTTTAATGCCCCTTGGGAGAGAAGTGGAGTTCAGAGTGGTTTAACAAGACGGCTTTATTGCCCCTTGGAAGAGACGTGGAGGTCACAGTAGCTTAACAAGACGGTGTTAATGCCCCTTGGAAGAGACGTGGAGGTCAGAGTGGTTTAGCAAGATGCTTTTAATGCTCCTTGGAAGAGACGTGGAGTTCAGAGTGTTTTAACAAGACTGTTTTAATGCCCCTTGGAAGACACAAGGAGTTCAGAGTGCTTTAACTAGACGGTTTTAATGCCCCTTGGAAGAGACGTGGAGTTCAGAGTGGTTTAACAAGATGGTTTTGTGCCCCTTTTAAGTGACGTGGAAGTCACAGTAGCTTAACAAGACGTTTTTAATGCCCCTTGGAAGAGACGTGGAGTTCAGAGTGGTTTAAAAAGACGGTTTTAATGCCCCTTGGAAGAGACGTGGAGTTCAGAGTGGTTTAACAAGACGGTTTTAATGCCCATTGGAAGAGACGTGGAGATCACAGTAGCTTAACAAGACGGTTTTAATGCCCCTTGGAAGAGACGTGGAGTTCAGAGTCGTTTAACAAGACGGTTTCCATGCCCCTTGGAAGAGACGTGGAGGACACAGTAGCTTAGCAAGACAGTATTAATGCCCCTTGGAAGAGACGTGGAGGTCAGAGTGATTTATCAAGGCGGTTTTAATGCCCCTTGGAAGAGACGTGGAGTTCAGAGTGGTTTAACAAACGGTTTTAATGCCCCTTGGAAGAGACGTGGAGGTCACAGTAGCTTAACAAGATGGTTATAACGCCCCTTGGAAGAGACGTGGAGGTGAGAGTGGTTTAACAAGACGGCTTTATTGCCCCTTGGAAGAGACGTGCAGGTCACAGTAGCTTAACAAGACGGTGTTAATGCCCCTTGGAAGAGACGTGGAGGTCAGAGTGGTTTAGCAAGACGCTTTTAATGCCCCTTGGAAGAGACGTGGAGTTCAGAGTGTTTTAACAAGACTGTTTTAATGCCCCTTGGAAGACACAAGGAGTTCAGAGTGCTTTAACTAGACGGTTTTAATGCCCCTTGGAAGAGACGTGGAGTTCAGAGTGGTTTAACAAGATGGTTTTGTGCCCCTTGGAAGTGACGTGGAAGTCACAGTAGCTTAACAAGACGTTTTTAATGCCCCGTGGAAGAGATGTGGAGTTCAGAGTGGTTTAAGAAGACGGTTTTAATGCCCCTTGGAAGAGACGTGGAGTTCAGAGTGGTTTAACAAGACGGTTTTAATGCCCATTGGAAGAGACGTGGAGATCACAGTAGCTTAACAAGACGGTTTTAATGCCCCTTGGAAGAGACGTGGAGTTCAGAGTAGTTTAACAAGACGGTTTCCATGCCCCTTGGAAGAGACGTGGAGGACACAGTATCTTAGCAAGACAGTATTAATGCCCCTTGGAAGAGACGTGAAGGTCAGAGTGATATAATAAGACGGTTTTAATGCCCCTTGGAAGAGACGTGGAGTTCAGAGTGGTTTAACAAGACGGTTTTAATGCCCCTTGGAAGAGACGTGGAGGTCACAGTAGCTTAACAAGATGGTTATAACGCCCCTTGGAAGAGACGTGGAGGTGAGAGTGGTTTAACAAGGCGGTTTTCAATGACCCTTGCAAGAGACGTGGAGGTCACAGTAGCTTAACAAGACGGTTTTAATGCCCCTTGAAAGAGACGTGGAGGTCAGAGTGGTTTAACAAGACGTTTTTAATGCCCCATGGAAGACACGTTGAGTTCAGAGTGGTTTAACAAAATGGTTTAAATGCCCCTTGGAAGAGACGTGGAGGTCACAGTAGCTTAATAAGACAGTTTTAATGCCTCTTTGCAGAGACGTGGAGGTCACAGTACCTTAACAAGACAGTTTTAATGCCCCTTGGAAGAGATATGGAGGTCACAGTAGCTTAATAAGACGGTTTTAATGCCCCTTGGGAGAGATGTGTAGTTCAGAGTGGATTAACAAGACTGTTTTAATGCCCCTTGGAAGAGGCGTGGAGGTCATAGTAGCTTAACAAGACGGTTTTAATGCCCCTTAGAAGAGGCGTGGAGTTCATAGTAGCTTAACAAGACGGTTTTAATGCCCCTTGGGTGAGACGTGGAGTTCAGAGTGGTTTAACAAGACGGCTTTATTGCCCTCAGGAAGAGATGTGGGGGTCACAGTAGCTTAACAAGACGGTTTAATGCCCCTTGGAAGAGACGTGGAGATCAGTGTTGTTTAACAAGACAGTATTAATGCCCCTTGGAAGACATGTGGAGGTCACAGTAGCTTAACAAGACGGTGTTAATGCCCCTTTGAGGAGACGTGGGGGTCAGAGTGGTTTAGCAAGACGGTTTTCATACCCCTTGGAAGAGACGTGGAGTTCAGAGTGTTTTAACAAGACGGTTTTGTGCCCCTTGGAAGTGACTTGGAGGTCACAGTATCTTAACAAGACGGTTTTAATGCCCCTTGGAAGAGACGGGGAGTTCAGAGTGGTTTAACAAGACGGTTTTCATGCCCCTTGGAAGAGACGTGGAGTTCAGAGTGGTTTAACAAGACGGTTTTAATGCCCCTTGGAAGAGACGTGGAGTTCAGAGTAGTTTAACAAGTCTGTTTCCATGCCCCTTGGAAGAGACGTGGAGGACACAGTAGCTTAACAAGACAGTATTAATGCCCCTTGGAAGAGACGTGGAGGTCAGAGTGATTTAACAAGACGGTTTTAATGCCCCTTGGAAGAGACATGGATTTCAGAGTGGTTTAACAAGACGGTTTTAATACCCCTTGGAAGAGACGTGGAGTTCACAGTAGCTTAACAAGACGGTTATAACGCCCCTTGGAATAGACGTGGAGGTGAGAGTGGCTTAACAAGGCGGTTTTCAATGACCCTTGGAAGAGACGTGGAGGTCACAGTAGCTTAACAAGACGGTTTTAATGCTCAATGGAAGAGACGTAGAGGTCACAGTAGTTTAACAAGACGTTTTTAATGCCCCATGGAAGACATGTTGAGTTCAGAGTGGTTTAACAAGACGGTTTAAATGCCCCTTGGAAGAGACGTGAAGGTCACAGTAACTTAATTAGACAGTTTTAATGCCTCTTTGTAGAGACGTGGAGGTCACAGTACCTTAACAAGACAGTTTTAATGCCCCTTGGAAGAGACGTGGAGGTCACAGTAGCTTAATAAGACGGTTTTGTGCCCCTTGGAAGTGACTTGGAGGTCACAGTATCTTAACAAGACGGTTTTAATGCCCCTTCGAAGAGACGGGGAGTTCAGAGTGGTTTAACAAGACGGTTTTCATGCCCCTTGGAAGAGACGTGGAGTTCAGAGTGGTTTAACAAGACGGTTTTAATGCCCCTTGGAAGAGACGTGGAGTTCAGAGTAGTTTAACAAGACGGTTTACATGCCCCTTGGAAGAGACGTGGAGGACACAGTAGCTTAATAAGACAGTATTAATGCCCCTTGGAAGAGACGTGGAGGTAAGAGTGATTTAACAAGACGGATTTAATGCCAGTTGGAAGAGACGTGGAGTTCAGAGTGGTTTAACAAGACGGTTTTAATACCCCTTGGAAGAGACGTGGAGTTCACAGTAGCTTAACAAGACGGTTATAACGCCCCTTGGAATAGACGTGGAGGTGAGAGTGGCTTAACAAGGCGGTTTTCAATGACCCTTGGAAGAGACGTGGAGGTCACAGTAGCTTAACAAGATGGTTTTAATCCTCAATGGAAGAGACGTGGAGGTCACAGTAGTTTAACAAGACGATTTTAATGCCATTGGAAGAGAGGTGGAGGACAGAGTGGTTTAACAAGACGTTTTTAATGCTCCATGGAAGACATGTTGAGTTCAGAGTGGTTTAACAAGACGGTTTAAATGCCCCTTGGAAGAGACGTGAAGGTCACAGTAACTTAATCAGACAGTTTTAATGCCTCTTTGTAGAGACGTGGAGGTCACAGTACCTTAACAAGACAGTTTTAATGCCCCTTGGAAGAGACGTGGAGGTAACAGTAGCTTAATAAGACGGTTTTAACGCCCCTTGGGAGAGATGTGTAGTTCAGAGTGGTTTAACAAGACTGTTTTAATGCCCCTTGGAAGATACGTGGAGGTCATAGTAGCTTAACAAGACGGTTTTAATGCCCCTTGGGAGAGACGTGGAGTTCAGAGTGGTTTAACAAGACGGCTTTATTGCCCCTTGGAAGAGAAGTGGAAGTCACAGTAGCTTAACAACACGGTTTTAATGCCCCTTGGAAGAGACGTGGAGGTCAGAGTGGTTTAGAAAGACGGTTTTAATGCCGCTTGGAAGTGACGTGGAGGTCACAGTAGCTTAACAAGACGGATTAATGCCCCTTGGAAGAGACGTGGAGATCAGAGTTGTTTAACAAGACAGTATTAATGCCCCTTGGAAGACATGTGGAGGTCACAGTAGCTTAACAAGACGGTTTTAATACCCCTTGGAAGAGATGTGGAGTTCAGAGTGGTTTATCAAGACGGTTTTAATGCCCCTTGGAAGAGACGTGGAGTTCAGAGTAAATTAACAAGACGGTTTCAATGCCCATTGGAAGAGATGTGGAGGTCACAGTAGCTTAATAAGACAGTTTTAATGCCCCGTGGTAGAGACGTGGAGGTCACAGTACCTTAACAAGACGGTTTTAATGCCCCTTGGAAGAGACGTGGAGGTCACAATAGCTTAATAGGATGGTTTTAATGCACCTTGGAAGAGACGTGGAGTTCAGAGTGGTTTAACAAGATGGTTTTAATGCCCCTTGGAAGAGACGTGGAGGTCATAGTAGCTTAGCAAGACGGTTTTAATGCCCCTTGGGAGAGAAGTGGAGTTCAGAGTGGTTAAACAAGACGGCTTTATTGCCCCTTGGAAGAGACGTGGAGGTCACAGTAGCTTAACAAGACGGTGTTAATGCCCCTTGGAAGAGACGTGGAGGTCAGAGTGGTTTAGCAAGACGCTTTTAATGCCCCTTGGAAGAGACGTGGAGTTCAGAGTGTTTTAACAAGACTGTTTTAATGCGTCTTGGAAGACACAAGGAGTTCAGAGTGCTTTAACTAGACGGTTTTAATGCCCCTTGGAAGAGACGTGGAGTTCAGAGTGGTTTAACAAGATGGTTTTGTGCCCCTTGGAAGTGACGTGGAAGTCACAGTAGCTTAACAAGACGTTTTTAATGCCCCTTGGAAGAGACGTGGAGTTCAGAGTGGTTTAAGAAGACGGTTTTAATGCCCCTTGGAAGAGACGTGGAGTTCAGAGTGGTTTAACAAGACGGTTTTAATGCCCATTGGAAGAGGCGTGGAGGTCATAGTAGCTTAGCAAGGCGGTTTTAATGCCCCTTGGGTGAGACGTGGAGTTCAGAGTGGTTTAACAAGACGGCTTTATTGCCCTCAGGAAGAGAACTGGGGGTCACAGTAGCTTAACAAAACGGTTTTAATGCCCCTTGGAAGAGACGTGGAGGTCAGAGTGGTTTAGAAAGACAGTTTTAATGCCCCTTGGAAGTGACATGGAGGTCACAGTAGCTTAACAAGACGGTTCAATGCCCCTTGGAAGAGACGTGGAGATCATTGTTGTTTAACAAGACAGTATTAATGCCCCTTGGAAGACATATGGAGGTCACAGTAGCTTAACAAGACGGTGTTAATGCCCCTTTGAGGAGACGTGGGGGTCAGTGTGGTTTAGCAAGACGGTTTTCATACCTCTTGGAGGAGACGTGGAGTTCAGAGTGGTTTAACAAGACGGTTTTGTGCCCCTTGGAAGTGACTTGGAGGTCACAGTATCTTAACAAGACGGTTTTAATGCCCCTTGGAAGAGACGGGGAGTTCAGAGTGGTTTAACAAGACGGTTTTCATGCCCCTTGGAAGAGACGTGGAGTTCAGAGTGGTTTAACAAGACGGTTTTAATGCCCCTTGGAAGAGACGTGGAGGACACAGTAGCTTAACAAGACAGTATTAATGCCCCTTGGAAGAGACGTGGAGGTCAGAGTGATTTAACAAGACAGTTTTAATGCCCCTTGGAAGAGACGTGGAGTTCAGAGTGGTTTAACAAGACGGTTTTCATGCCCCTTGGAAGAGACGTGGAGTTCAGAGTGGTTTAACAAGACGGTTTTAATGCCCATTGGAAGAGACGTGGAGATCACAGTAGCTTAACAAGACGGTTTTAATGCCCCTTGGAAGAGACGTGGAGTTCAGAGTCGTTTAACAAGACGGTTTCCATGCCCCTTGGAAGAGACGTGGAGGACACAGTAGCTTAGCAAGACAGTATTAATGCCCCTTGGAAGAGACGTGGAGGTCAGAGTGATTTATCAAGACGGTTTTAATGCCCCTTGGAAGAGACGTGGAGTTCAGAGTGGTTTAACAAGACGGTTTTAATGCCCCTTGGAAGAGACGTGGAGGTCACAGTAGCTTAACAAAATGGTTATAACGCCCCTTGGAAGAGACGTGGAGGTGAGAGTGGTTTAACAAGAATGCATTATTGCCCCTTGGAAGAGACGTGCAGGTCACAGTAGCTTAACAAGACGGTGTTAATGCCCCTTGGAAGAGACGTGGAGGTCAGAGTGGTTTAGCAAGACGCTTTTAATGCCCCTTGGAAGAGACGTGGAGTTCAGAGTGTTTTAACAAGACTGTTTTAATGCCCCTTGGAAGACACAAGGAGTTCAGAGTGCTTTAACTAGACGGTTTTAATGCCCCTTGGAAGAGACGTGGAGTTCAGAGTGGTTTAACAAGATGTTTTTTTGCCCCTTGGAAGTGACGTGGAAGTCACAGTAGCTTAACAAGACGTTTTTAATGCCCCGTGGAAGAGACGTGGAGTTCAGAGTGGTTTAAGAACACGGTTTTAATGCCCCTTGGAAGAGACGTGGAGTTCAGAGTGGTTTAACAAGACGGTTTTAATGCCCATTGGAAGAGACGTGGAGATCACAGTAGCTTAACAAGACGGTTTTAATGCCCCTTGGAAGAGACGTGGAGTTCAGAGTAGTTTAACAAGACGGTTTCCATGCCCCTTGGAAGAGACGTGGAGGACACAGTAGCTTAGCAAGACAGTATTAATGCCCCTTGGAAGAGACGTGGAGGTCAGAGTGATTTAACAAGATGGTTTTAATGCCCCTTGGAAGAGACGTGGAGTTCAGAGTCGTTTAACAAGACGGTTTTAATGCCCCTTGGAAGAGACGTGGAGGTCACAGTAGCTTAACAAGATGGTTATAACGCCCCTTGGAAGAGACGTGGAGGTGAGAGTGGTTTAACAAGGCGGTTTTCAATGACCCTTGCAAGAGACGTGGAGGTCACAGTAGCTTAACAAGACGGTTTTACTGCCCCTTGAAAGAGACGTGGAGGTCAGAGTGGTTTAACAAGACGTTTTTAATGCCCCATGGAAGACACGTTGAGTTCAGAGTGGTTTAACAAGATGGTTTAAATGCCCCTTGGAAGAGACGTGGAGGTCACAGTAGCTTAATAAGACAGTTTTAATGCCTCTTTGCAGAGACGTGGAGGTCACAGTACCTTAACAAGACGGTTTTAATGCCCCTTGGAAGAGACATGGAGGTCACAGTAGCTTAATAAGACGGTTTTAATGCCCCTTGGGAGAGATGTGTAGTTCAGAGTGGATTAACAAGACTGTTTTAATGCCCCTTGGAAGAGGCGTGGAGGTCATAGTAGCTTAACAAGACGGTTTTAATGCCCCTTAGAAGAGGTGTGGAGTTCATAGTAGCTTAACAAGACGGTTTTAATGCCCCTTGGGTGAGACGTGGAGTTCAGAGTGGTTTAACAAGATGGCTTTATTGCCCTCAGGAAGAGATGTGGGGGTCACAGTAGCTTAACAAAACGGTTTTAATGCCCCTTGGAAGAGACGTGGAGGTCAGAGTGGTTTAGAAAGACGATTTTAATGCCCCTTGGAAGTGACATGGAGGTCACAGTAGCTTAACAAGACGGTTTAATGCCCCTTGGAAGAGACGTGGAGATCAGTGTTGTTTAACAAGACAGTATTAATGCCCCTTGGAAGACATGTGGAGGTCACAGTAGCTTAACAAGACGGTGTTAATGCCCCTTTGAGGAGACGTGGGGGTCAGAGTGGTTTAGCAAGACGGTTTTCATACCCCTTGGAAGAGACGTGGAGTTCAGAGTGTTTTAACAAGACGGTTTTGTGCCCCTTGGAAGTGACTTGGAGGTCACAGTATCTTAACAAGACGGTTTTAATGCCCCTTGGAAGAGACGGGGAGTTCAGAGTGGTTTAACAAGACGGTTTTCATGCCCCTTGGAAGAGACGTGGAGTTCAGAGTGGTTTAACAAGACGGTTTTAATGCCCCTTGGGAGAGACGTGGAGTTCAGAGTGGTTTAACAAGACGGTTTTATTGCCCCTTGGAAGAGAAGTGGAGGTCACAGTAGCTTAACAAAACGGTTTTAATGCCCCTTGGAAGAGAAGTGGAGGTCAGAGTGGTTTAGAAAGACGGTTCTAATGCCGCTTGGAAGTGACGTGGAGGTCACAGTAGCTTAACAAGACGGTTTAATGCCCCTTGGAAGAGACGTGCAGATCAGAGTTGTTTAACAAGACAGTATTAATGCCCCTTGGAAGACATGTGGAGGTCACAGTAGCTTAACAAGACGGTTTTAATGCCCCTTGGAAGAGATGTGGAGTTCAGAGTGGTTTATCAAGACGGTTTTAATGCCCCTTGGAAGAGACGTGGAGTTCAGAGTAGTTTAACAAGACGGTTTCAATGCCCCTTGGAAGAGATGTGGAGGTCACAGTAGCTTAATAAGACAGTTTTAATGCCCCGTGGTAGAGACGTGGAGGTCACAGTACCTTAACAAGATGGTTTTAATGCCCCTTGGAAGAGACGTGGAGGTCACAATAGCTTAATAGGATGGTTTTAATGCCCCTTGGAAGAGACGTGGAGTTCAGAGTGGTTTAACAAGATGGTTTTAATGCCCCTTGGAAGAGACGTGGAGGTCATAGTAGCTTAACAAGACGGTTTTAATGCCCCTTGGGAGAGAAGTGGAGTTCAGAGTGGTTTAACAAGACGGCTTTATTGCCCCTTGGAAGAGACGTGGAGGTCACAGTAGCTTAACAAGACGGTGTTAATGCCCCTTGGAAGAGACGTGGAGGTCAGAGTGGTTTAGCAAGACGCTTTTAATGCTCCTTGGAAGAGACGTGGAGTTCAGAGTGTTTTAACAAGACTGTTTTAATGCCCCTTGGAAGACACAAGGAGTTCAGAGTGCTTTAACTAGACGGTTTTAATGCCCCTTGGAAGAGACGTGGAGTTCAGAGTGGTTTAACAAGATGGTTTTGTGCCCCTTGGAAGTGACGTGGAAGTCACAGTAGCTTAACAAGACGTTTTTAATGCCCCTTGGAAGAGACGTGGAGTTCAGAGTGGTTTAAGAAGACGGTTTTAATGCCCCTTGGAAGAGACGTGGAGTCCAGAGTGGTTTAACAAGACGGTTTTAATGCCCATTGGAAGAGACGTGGAGATCACAGTAGCTTAACAAGACGGTTTTAATGCCCCTTGGAAGAGACGTGGAGTTCAGAGTCGTTTAACAGGACGGTTTCCATGCCCCTTGGAAGAGACGTGGAGGACACAGTAGCTTAGCAAGACAGTATTAATGCCCCTTGGAAGAGACGTGGAGGTCAGAGTGATTTATCAAGACGGTTTTAATGCCCCTTGGAAGAGACGTGGAGTTCAGAGTGGTTTAACAAGACGGTTTTAATGCCCCTTGGAAGAGACGTGGAGGTCACAGTAGCTTAATAAGATGGTTATAACGCCCCTTGGAAGAGACGTGGAGGTGAGAGTGGTTTAACAAGGCGGTTTTCAATGACCCTTGCAAGAGACGTGGAGGTCACAGTAGCTTAACAAGACGGTTTTACTGCCCCTTGAAAGAGACGTGGAGGTCAGAGTGGTTTAACAAGACGTTTTTAATGCCCCATGGAAGACACGTTGAGTTCAGAGTGGTTTAACAAGATGGTTTAAATGCCCCTTGGAAGAGACGTGGAGGTCACAGTAGCTTAATAAGACAGTTTTAATGCCTCTTTGCAGAGACGTGGAGGTCACAGTACCTTAACAAGACGGTTTTAATGCCCCTTGGAAGAGACATGGAGGTCACAGTAGCTTAATAAGACGGTTTTAATGCCCCTTGGGAGAGATGTGTAGTTCAGAGTGGATTAACAAGACTGTTTTAATGCCCCTTGGAAGAGGCGTGGAGGTCATAGTAGCTTAACAAGACGGTTTTAATGCCCCTTAGAAGAGGCGTGGAGTTCATAGTAGCTTAACAAGACGGTTTTAATGCCCCTTGGGTGAGACGTGGAGTTCAGAGTGGTTTAACAAGACGGCTTTATTGCCCTCAGGAAGAGATGTGGGGGTCACAGTAGCTTAACAAAACGGTTTTAATGCCCCTTGGAAGAGACGTGGAGGTCAGAGTGGTTTAGAAAGACGATTTTAATGCCCCTTGGAAGTGACATGGAGGTCACAGTAGCTTAACAAGACGGTTTAATGACCCTTGGAAGAGACGTGGAGATCAGTGTTGTTTAACAAGACAGTATTAATGCCCCTTGGAAGACATGTGGAGGTCACAGTAGCTTAATAAGACGGTGTTAATGCCCCTTTGAGGAGACGTGGGGGTCAGAGTGGTTTAGCAAGACGGTTTTCATACCCCTTGGAAGAGACGTGGAGTTCAGAGTGTTTTAACAAGACGGTTTTGTGCCCCTTGGAAGTGACTTGGAGGTCACAGTATCTTAACAAGACGGTTTTAATGCCCCTTGGAAGAGACGGGGAGTTCAGAGTGGTTTAACAAGACGGTTTTCATGCCCCTTGGAAGAGACGTGGAGTTCAGAGAGGTTTAACAAGACGGTTTTAATGCCCCTTGGGAGAGACGTGGAGTTCAGAGTGGTTTAACAAGACGGTTTTATTGCCCCTTGGAAGAGAAGTGGAGGTCACAGTAGCTTAACAAAACGGTTTTAATGCCCCTTGGAAGAGAAGTGGAGGTCAGAGTGGTTTAGAAAGACGGTTTTAATGCCGCTTGGAAGTGACGTGGAGGTCACAGTAGCTTAACAAGACGGTTTAATGCCCCTTGGAAGAGGCGTGGAGATCAGAGTTGTTTAACAAGACAGTATTAATGCCCCTTGGAAGACATGTGGAGGTCACAGTAGCTTAACAAGACGGTTTTAATGCCCCTTGGAAGAGATGTGGAGTTCAGAGTGGTTTATCAAGACGGTTTTAATGCCCCTTGGAAGAGACGTGGAGTTCAGAGTAGTTTAACAAGACGGTTTAATTGCCCCTTGGAAGAGATGTGGAGGTCACAGTAGCTTAATAAGACAGTTTTAATGCCCCGTGGTAGAGACGTGGAGGTCACAGTACCTTAACAAGATGGTTTTAATGCCCCTTGGAAGAGACGTGGAGTTCAGAGTGGTTTAACAAGATGGTTTTAATGCCCCTTGGAAGAGACGTGGAGGTCATAGTAGCTTAACAAGACGGTTTTAATGCCCCTTGGGAGAGAAGTGGAGTTCAGAGTGGTTTAACAAGACGGCTTTATTGCCCCTTGGAAGAGACGTGGAGTACACAGTAGCTTAACAAGACGGTGTTAATGCCCCTTGGAAGAGACGTGGAGGACAGAGTGGTTTAGCAAGACGCTTTTAATGCCCCTTGGAAGAGACGTGGAGTTCAGAGTGGTTTAACAAGACGGTTTTAATGCCCCTTGGAAGAGACGTGGAGTTCACAGTAGCTTAACAAGATGGTTATAACGCCCCTTGGAAGAGACGTGGAGGTGAGAGTGGTTTAACAAGACGGCTTTATTGCCCCTTGGAAGAGACGTGCAGGTCACAGTAGCTTAAAAAGACGGTGTTAATGCCCCTTGGAAGAGACGTGGAGGTCAGAGTGGTTTAGCAAGACGCTTTTAATGCCCCTTGGAAGAGACGTGGAGTTCAGAGTGTTTTAACAAGACTGTTTTAATGCCCCTTGGAAGACACAAGGAGTTCAGAGTGCTTTAACTAGACGGTTTTAATGCCCCTTGGAAGAGACGTGGAGTTCAGAGTGGTTTAACAAGATGGTTTTGTGCCCCTTGGAAGTGACGTGGAAGTCACAGTAGCTTAACAAGACGTTTTTAATGCCCCGTGGAAGAGACGTGGAGTTCAGAGTGGTTTAAGAAGACGGTTTTAATGCCCCTTGGAAGAGACGTGGAGTTCAGAGTGGTTTAACAAGACGGTTTTAATGCCCATTGGAAGAGACGTGGAGATCACAGTAGCTTAACAAGATGGTTTTAATGCCCCTTGGAAGAGACGTGGAGTTCAGAGTAGTTTAACAAGACGGTTTCCATGCCCCTTGGAAGAGACGTGGAGGACACAGTAGCTTAGCAAGACAGTATTAATGCCCCTTGGAAGAGACGTGGAGGTCAGAGTGATTTAACAAGATGGTTTTAATGCCCCTTGGAAGAGACGTGGAGTTCAGAGTCGTTTAACAAGACGGTTTTAATGCCCCTTGGAAGAGACGTGGAGGTCACAGTAGCTTAACAAGATGGTTATAACGCCCCTTGGAAGAGACGTGGAGGTGAGAGTGGTTTAACAAGGCGGTTTTCAATGACCCTTGCAAGAGACGTGGAGGTCACAGTAGCTTAACAAGACGGTTTTACTGCCCCTTGAAAGAGACGTGGAGGTCAGAGTGGTTTAACAAGACGTTTTTAATGCCCCATGGAAGACACGTTGAGTTCAGAGTGGTTTAACAAGATGGTTTAAATGCCCCTTGGAAGAGACGTGGAGGTCACAGTAGCTTAATAAGACAGTTTTAATGCCTCTTTGCAGAGACGTGGAGGTCACAGTACCTTAACAAGACGGTTTTAATGCCCCTTGGAAGAGACATGGAGGTCACAGTAGCTTAATAAGACGGTTTTAATGCCCCTTGGGAGAGATGTGTAGTTCAGAGTGGATTAACAAGACTGTTTTAATGCCCCTTGGAAGAGGCGTGGAGGTCATAGTAGCTTAACAAGACGGTTTTAATGCCCCTTAGAAGAGGTGTGGAGTTCATAGTAGCTTAACAAGACGGTTTTAATGCCCCTTGGGTGAGACGTGGAGTTCAGAGTGGTTTAACAAGATGGCTTTATTGCCCTCAGGAAGAGATGTGGGGGTCACAGTAGCTTAACAAAACGGTTTTAATGCCCCTTGGAAGAGACGTGGAGGTCAGAGTGGTTTAGAAAGACGATTTTAATGCCCCTTGGAAGTGACATGGAGGTCACAGTAGCTTAACAAGACGGTTTAATGCCCCTTGGAAGAGACGTGGAGATCAGTGTTGTTTAACAAGACAGTATTAATGCCCCTTGGAAGACATGTGGAGGTCACAGTAGCTTAACAAGACGGTGTTAATGCCCCTTTGAGGAGACGTGGGGGTCAGAGTGGTTTAGCAAGACGGTTTTCATACCCCTTGGAAGAGACGTGGAGTTCAGAGTGTTTTAACAAGACGGTTTTGTGCCCCTTGGAAGTGACTTGGAGGTCACAGTATCTTAACAAGACGGTTTTAATGCCCCTTGGAAGAGACGGGGAGTTCAGAGTGGTTTAACAAGACGGTTTTCATGCCCCTTGGAAGAGACGTGGAGTTCAGAGTGGTTTAACAAGACGGTTTTAATGCCCCTTGGGAGAGACGTGGAGTTCAGAGTGGTTTAACAAGACGGTTTTATTGCCCCTTGGAAGAGAAGTGGAGGTCACAGTAGCTTAACAAAACGGTTTTAATGCCCCTTGGAAGAGAAGTGGAGGTCAGAGTGGTTTAGAAAGACGGTTCTAATGCCGCTTGGAAGTGACGTGGAGGTCACAGTAGCTTAACAAGACGGTTTAATGCCCCTTGGAAGAGACGTGCAGATCAGAGTTGTTTAACAAGACAGTATTAATGCCCCTTGGAAGACATGTGGAGGTCACAGTAGCTTAACAAGACGGTTTTAATGCCCCTTGGAAGAGATGTGGAGTTCAGAGTGGTTTATCAAGACGGTTTTAATGCCCCTTGGAAGAGACGTGGAGTTCAGAGTAGTTTAACAAGACGGTTTCAATGCCCCTTGGAAGAGATGTGGAGGTCACAGTAGCTTAATAAGACAGTTTTAATGCCCCGTGGTAGAGACGTGGAGGTCACAGTACCTTAACAAGATGGTTTTAATGCCCCTTGGAAGAGACGTGGAGGTCACAATAGCTTAATAGGATGGTTTTAATGCCCCTTGGAAGAGACGTGGAGTTCAGAGTGGTTTAACAAGATGGTTTTAATGCCCCTTGGAAGAGACGTGGAGGTCATAGTAGCTTAACAAGACGGTTTTAATGCCCCTTGGGAGAGAAGTGGAGTTCAGAGTGGTTTAACAAGACGGCTTTATTGCCCCTTGGAAGAGACGTGGAGGTCACAGTAGCTTAACAAGACGGTGTTAATGCCCCTTGGAAGAGACGTGGAGGTCAGAGTGGTTTAGCAAGACGCTTTTAATGCTCCTTGGAAGAGACGTGGAGTTCAGAGTGTTTTAACAAGACTGTTTTAATGCCCCTTGGAAGACACAAGGAGTTCAGAGTGCTTTAACTAGACGGTTTTAATGCCCCTTGGAAGAGACGTGGAGTTCAGAGTGGTTTAACAAGATGGTTTTGTGCCCCTTGGAAGTGACGTGGAAGTCACAGTAGCTTAACAAGACGTTTTTAATGCCCCTTGGAAGAGACGTGGAGTTCAGAGTGGTTTAAGAAGACGGTTTTAATGCCCCTTGGAAGAGACGTGGAGTCCAGAGTGGTTTAACAAGACGGTTTTAATGCCCATTGGAAGAGACGTGGAGATCACAGTAGCTTAACAAGACGGTTTTAATGCCCCTTGGAAGAGACGTGGAGTTCAGAGTCGTTTAACAGGACGGTTTCCATGCCCCTTGGAAGAGACGTGGAGGACACAGTAGCTTAGCAAGACAGTATTAATGCCCCTTGGAAGAGACGTGGAGGTCAGAGTGATTTATCAAGACGGTTTTAATGCCCCTTGGAAGAGACGTGGAGTTCAGAGTGGTTTAACAAGACGGTTTTAATGCCCCTTGGAAGAGACGTGGAGGTCACAGTAGCTTAATAAGATGGTTATAACGCCCCTTGGAAGAGACGTGGAGGTGAGAGTGGTTTAACAAGGCGGTTTTCAATGACCCTTGCAAGAGACGTGGAGGTCACAGTAGCTTAACAAGACGGTTTTACTGCCCCTTGAAAGAGACGTGGAGGTCAGAGTGGTTTAACAAGACGTTTTTAATGCCCCATGGAAGACACGTTGAGTTCAGAGTGGTTTAACAAGATGGTTTAAATGCCCCTTGGAAGAGACGTGGAGGTCACAGTAGCTTAATAAGACAGTTTTAATGCCTCTTTGCAGAGACGTGGAGGTCACAGTACCTTAACAAGACGGTTTTAATGCCCCTTGGAAGAGACATGGAGGTCACAGTAGCTTAATAAGACGGTTTTAATGCCCCTTGGGAGAGATGTGTAGTTCAGAGTGGATTAACAAGACTGTTTTAATGCCCCTTGGAAGAGGCGTGGAGGTCATAGTAGCTTAACAAGACGGTTTTAATGCCCCTTAGAAGAGGCGTGGAGTTCATAGTAGCTTAACAAGACGGTTTTAATGCCCCTTGGGTGAGACGTGGAGTTCAGAGTGGTTTAACAAGACGGCTTTATTGCCCTCAGGAAGAGATGTGGGGGTCACAGTAGCTTAACAAAACGGTTTTAATGCCCCTTGGAAGAGACGTGGAGGTCAGAGTGGTTTAGAAAGACGATTTTAATGCCCCTTGGAAGTGACATGGAGGTCACAGTAGCTTAACAAGACGGTTTAATGACCCTTGGAAGAGACGTGGAGATCAGTGTTGTTTAACAAGACAGTATTAATGCCCCTTGGAAGACATGTGGAGGTCACAGTAGCTTAATAAGACGGTGTTAATGCCCCTTTGAGGAGACGTGGGGGTCAGAGTGGTTTAGCAAGACGGTTTTCATACCCCTTGGAAGAGACGTGGAGTTCAGAGTGTTTTAACAAGACGGTTTTGTGCCCCTTGGAAGTGACTTGGAGGTCACAGTATCTTAACAAGACGGTTTTAATGCCCCTTGGAAGAGACGGGGAGTTCAGAGTGGTTTAACAAGACGGTTTTCATGCCCCTTGGAAGAGACGTGGAGTTCAGAGAGGTTTAACAAGACGGTTTTAATGCCCCTTGGGAGAGACGTGGAGTTCAGAGTGGTTTAACAAGACGGTTTTATTGCCCCTTGGAAGAGAAGTGGAGGTCACAGTAGCTTAACAAAACGGTTTTAATGCCCCTTGGAAGAGAAGTGGAGGTCAGAGTGGTTTAGAAAGACGGTTTTAATGCCGCTTGGAAGTGACGTGGAGGTCACAGTAGCTTAACAAGACGGTTTAATGCCCCTTGGAAGAGGCGTGGAGATCAGAGTTGTTTAACAAGACAGTATTAATGCCCCTTGGAAGACATGTGGAGGTCACAGTAGCTTAACAAGACGGTTTTAATGCCCCTTGGAAGAGATGTGGAGTTCAGAGTGGTTTATCAAGACGGTTTTAATGCCCCTTGGAAGAGACGTGGAGTTCAGAGTAGTTTAACAAGACGGTTTAATTGCCCCTTGGAAGAGATGTGGAGGTCACAGTAGCTTAATAAGACAGTTTTAATGCCCCGTGGTAGAGACGTGGAGGTCACAGTACCTTAACAAGATGGTTTTAATGCCCCTTGGAAGAGACGTGGAGTTCAGAGTGGTTTAACAAGATGGTTTTAATGCCCCTTGGAAGAGACGTGGAGGTCATAGTAGCTTAACAAGACGGTTTTAATGCCCCTTGGGAGAGAAGTGGAGTTCAGAGTGGTTTAACAAGACGGCTTTATTGCCCCTTGGAAGAGACGTGGAGTACACAGTAGCTTAACAAGACGGTGTTAATGCCCCTTGGAAGAGACGTGGAGGACAGAGTGGTTTAGCAAGACGCTTTTAATGCCCCTTGGAAGAGACGTGGAGTTCAGAGTGGTTTAACAAGACGGTTTTAATGCCCCTTGGAAGAGACGTGGAGTTCACAGTAGCTTAACAAGATGGTTATAACGCCCCTTGGAAGAGACGTGGAGGTGAGAGTGGTTTAACAAGACGGCTTTATTGCCCCTTGGAAGAGACGTGCAGGTCACAGTAGCTTAAAAAGACGGTGTTAATGCCCCTTGGAAGAGACGTGGAGGTCAGAGTGGTTTAGCAAGACGCTTTTAATGCCCCTTGGAAGAGACGTGGAGTTCAGAGTGTTTTAACAAGACTGTTTTAATGCCCCTTGGAAGACACAAGGAGTTCAGAGTGCTTTAACTAGACGGTTTTAATGCCCCTTGGAAGAGACGTGGAGTTCAGAGTGGTTTAACAAGATGGTTTTGTGCCCCTTGGAAGTGACGTGGAAGTCACAGTAGCTTAACAAGACGTTTTTAATGCCCCGTGGAAGAGACGTGGAGTTCAGAGTGGTTTAAGAAGACGGTTTTAATGCCCCTTGGAAGAGACGTGGAGTTCAGAGTGGTTTAACAAGACGGTTTTAATGCCCATTGGAAGAGACGTGGAGATCACAGTAGCTTAACAAGATGGTTTTAATGCCCCTTGGAAGAGACGTGGAGTTCAGAGTAGTTTAACAAGACGGTTTCCATGCCCCTTGGAAGAGACGTGGAGGACACAGTAGCTTAGCAAGACAGTATTAATGCCCCTTGGAAGAGACGTGGAGGTCAGAGTGATTTAACAAGATGGTTTTAATGCCCCTTGGAAGAGACGTGGAGTTCAGAGTCGTTTAACAAGACGGTTTTAATGCCCCTTGGAAGAGACGTGGAGGTCACAGTAGCTTAACAAGATGGTTATAACGCCCCTTGGAAGAGACGTGGAGGTGAGAGTGGTTTAACAAGGCGGTTTTCAATGACCCTTGCAAGAGACGTGGAGGTCACAGTAGCTTAACAAGACGGTTTTACTGCCCCTTGAAAGAGACGTGGAGGTCAGAGTGGTTTAACAAGACGTTTTTAATGCCCCATGGAAGACACGTTGAGTTCAGAGTGGTTTAACAAGATGGTTTAAATGCCCCTTGGAAGAGACGTGGAGGTCACAGTAGCTTAATAAGACAGTTTTAATGCCTCTTTGCAGAGACGTGGAGGTCACAGTACCTTAACAAGACGGTTTTAATGCCCCTTGGAAGAGACATGGAGGTCACAGTAGCTTAATAAGACGGTTTTAATGCCCCTTGGGAGAGATGTGTAGTTCAGAGTGGATTAACAAGACTGTTTTAATGCCCCTTGGAAGAGGCGTGGAGGTCATAGTAGCTTAACAAGACGGTTTTAATGCCCCTTAGAAGAGGTGTGGAGTTCATAGTAGCTTAACAA
Source organism: Phyllobates terribilis (assembly GCF_046119375.1). Lineage (NCBI taxonomy): Eukaryota > Metazoa > Chordata > Amphibia > Anura > Dendrobatidae > Phyllobates > Phyllobates terribilis. Next base: position 53,610,267 of record NW_027362773.1, read on the forward strand.
GACTTTTTTAATGCCCCTTGGGTGAGACGTGGAGTTCAGAGTGGTTTAACAAGATGGCTTTATTGCCCTCAGGAAGAGATGTGGGGGTCACAGTAGCTTAACAAAACGGTTTTAATGCCCCTTGGAAGAGACGTGGAGGTCAGAGTGGTTTAGAAAGACGATTTTAATGCCCCTTGGAAGTGACATGGAGGTCACAGTAGCTTAACAAGACGGTTTAATGCCCCTTGGAAGAGACGTGGAGATCAGTGTTGTTTAACAAGACAGTATTAATGCCCCTTGGAAGACATGTGGAGGTCACAGTAGCTTAACAAGACGGTGTTAATGCCCCTTTGAGGAGACGTGGGGGTCAGAGTGGTTTAGCAAGACGGTTTTCATACCCCTTGGAAGAGACGTGGAGTTCAGAGTGTTTTAACAAGACGGTTTTGTGCCCCTTGGAAGTGACTTGGAGGTCACAGTATCTTAACAAGACGGTTTTAATGCCCCTTGGAAGAGACGGGGAGTTCAGAGTGGTTTAACAAGACGGTTTTCATGCCCCTTGGAAGAGACGTGGAGTTCAGAGTGGTTTAACAAGACGGTTTTAATGCCCCTTGGGAGAGACGTGGAGTTCAGAGTAGTTTAACAAGACGGTTTTATTGCCCCTTGGAAGAGAAGTGGAGGTCACAGTAGCTTAACAAAACGGTTTTAATGCCCCTTGGAAGAGAAGTGGAGGTCAGAGTGGTTTAGAAAGACGGTTTTAATGCCGCTTGGAAGTGACGTGGAGGTCACAGTAGCTTAACAAGACGGTTTAATGCCCCTTGGAAGAGACGTGGAGATCAGAGTTGTTTAACAAGACAGTATTAATGCCCCTTGGAAGACATGTGGAGGTCACAGTAGCTTAACAAGACGGTTTTAATGCCCCTTGGAAGAGATGTGGAGTTCAGAGTGGTTTATCAAGACGGTTTTAATGCCCCTTGGAAGAGACGTGGAGTTCAGAGTAGTTTAACAAGACGGTTTCAATGCCCCTTGGAAGAGATGTGGAGGTCACAGTAGCTTAATAAGACAGTTTTAATGCCCCGTGGTAGAGACGTGGAGGTCACAGTACCTTAACAAGATGGTTTTAATGCCCCTTGGAAGAGACGTGGAGGTCACAATAGCTTAATAGGATGGTTTTAATGCCCCTTGGAAGAGACGTGGAGTTCAGAGTGGTTTAATAAGATGGTTTTAATGCCCCTTGGAAGAGACGTGGAGGTCATAGTAGCTTAACAAGACGGTTTTAATGCCCCTTGGGAGAGAAGTGGAGTTCAGAGTGGTTTAACAAGACGGCTTTATTGCCCCTTGGAAGAGACATGGAGGTCACAGTAGCTTAACAAGACGGTGTTAATGCCCCTTGGAAGAGACGTGGAGGTCAGAGTGGTTTAGCAAGACGCTTTTAATGCTCCTTGGAAGAGACGTGGAGTTCAGAGTGTTTTAACAAGACTGTTTTAATGCCCCTTGGAAGACACAAGGAGTTCAGAGTGCTTTAACTAGACGGTTTTAATGCCCCTTGGAAGAGACGTGGAGTTCAGAGTGGTTTAACAAGATGGTTTTGTGCCCCTTGGAAGTGACGTGGAAGTCACAGTAGCTTAACAAGACGTTTTTAATGCCCCTTGGAAGAGACGTGGAGTTCAGAGTGGTTTAAGAAGACGGTTTTAATGCCCCTTGGAAGAGACGTGGAGTTCAGAGTGGTTTAACAAGACGGTTTTAATGCCCATTGGAAGAGACGTGGAGATCACAGTAGCTTAACAAGACGGTTTTAATGCCCCTTGGAAGAGACGTGGAGTTCAGAGTCATTTAACAAGACGGTTTCCATGCCCCTTGGAAGAGACGTGGAGGACACAGTAGCTTAGCAAGACAGTATTAATGCCCCTTGGAAGAGACGTGGAGGTCAGAGTGATTTATCAAGACGGTTTTAATGCCCCTTGGAAGAGACATGGAGTTCAGAGTGGTTTAACAAGACGGTTTTAATGCCCCTTGGAAGAGACGTGGAGGTCACAGTAGCTTAACAAAATGGTTATAACGCCCCTTGGAAGAGACGTGGAGGTGAGAGTGGTTTAACAAGACGGCTTTATTGCCCCTTGGAAGAGACGTGCAGGTCACAGTAGCTTAACAAGACGGTGTTAATGCCCCTTGGAAGAGACGTGGAGGTCAGAGTGGTTTAGCAAGAGCTTTTAATGCCCCCTGGAAGAGACGTGGAGTTCAGAGTGTTTTAACAAGACTGTTTTAATGCCCCTTGGAAGACACAAGGAGTTCAGAGTGCTTTAACTTGACGGTTTTAATGCCCCTTGGAAGAGACGTGGAGTTCAGAGTGGTTTAACAAGATGGTTTTGTGCCCCTTGGAAGTGACGTGGAAGTCACAGTAGCTTAACAAGACGTTTTTAAAGCCCCGTGGAAGAGACGTGGAGTTCAGAGTGGTTTAAGAAGACGGTTTTAATGCCCCTTGGAAGAGACGTGGAGTTCAGAGTGGTTTAACAAGACGGTTTTAATACCCATTGGAAGAGACGTGGAGATCACAGTAGCTTAACAAGACGGTTTTAATGCCCCTTGGAAGAGACGTGGAGTTCAGAGTAGTTTAACAAGACGGTTTCCATGCCCCTTGGAAGAGACGTGGAGTACACAGTAGCTTAGCAAGACAGTATTAATGCCCCTTGGAAGAGACGTGGAGGTCAGAGTGATTTAACAAGATGGTTTTAATGCCCCTTGGAAGAGACGTGGAGTTCAGAGTGGTTTAACAAGACGGTTTTAATGCCCCTTGGAAGAGACGTGGAGGTCACAGTAGCTTAACAAGATGGTTATAACGCCCCTTGGAAGAGACGTGGAGGTGAGAGTGGTTTAACAAGGCGGTTTTCAATGACCCTTGCAAGAGACGTGGAGGTCACAGTAGCTTAACAAGACGGTTTTACTGCCCCTTGAAAGAGACGTGGAGGTCAGAGTGGTTTAACAAGACGTTTTTAATGCCCCATGGAAGACACGTTGAGTTCAGAATGGTTTAACAAGATGGTTTAAATGCCCCTTGGAAGAGACGTGGAGGTCACAGTAGCTTAATAAGACAGTTTTAATGCCTCTTTGCAGAGACGTGGAGGTCACAGTACCTTAACAAGACGGTTTTAATGCCCCTTGGAAGAGACATGGAGGTCACAGTAGCTTAATAAGACGGTTTTAATGCCCCTTGGGAGAGATGTGTAGTTCAGAGTGGATTAACAAGACTGTTTTAATGCCCCTTGGAAGAGGCGTGGAGGTCATAGTAGCTTAACAAGACGGTTTTAATGCCCCTTAGAAGAGGCGTTGAGTTCATAGTAGCTTAACAAGACGGTTTTAATGCCCCTTGGGTGAGACGTGGAGTTCAGAGTGGTTTAACAAGACGGCTTTATTGCCCTCAGGAAGAGATGTGGGGGTCACAGTAGCTTAACAAAACGGTTTTAATGCCCCTTGGAAGAGACGTGGAGGTCAGAGTGGTTTAGAAAGACGATTTTAATGCCCCTTGGAAGTGACATGGAGGTCACAGTAGCTTAACAAGACGGTTTAATGCCCCTTGGAAGAGACGTGGAGATCAGTGTTGTTTAACAAGACAGTATTAATGCCCCTTGGAAGACATGTGGAGGTCACAGTAGCTTAACAAGACGGTATTAATGCCCCTTTGAGGAGACGTGGGGGTCAGAGTGGTTTAGCAAGACGGTTTTCATACCCCTTGGAAGAGACGTGGAGTTCAGAGTGTTTTAACAAGACGGTTTTGTGCCCCTTGGAAGTGACTTGGAGGTCACAGTATCTTAACAAGACGGTTTTAATGCCCCTTGGAAGAGACGGGGAGTTCAGAGTGGTTTAACAAGACGGTTTTCATGCCCCTTGGAAGAGACGTGGAGTTCAGAGTGGTTTAACAAGACGGTTTTAATGCCCCTTGGAAGAGACGTGGAGTTCAGAGTAGTTTAACAAGACGGTTTCCATGCCCCTTGGAAGAGACGTGGAGGACACAGTAGCTTAACAAGACAGTATTAATGCCCCTTGGAAGAGACGTGGAGGTCAGAGTGTTTTAACAAGACGGTTTTGTGCCCCTTGGAAGTGACTTGGAGGTCACAGTATCTTAACAAGATGGTTTTAATGCCCCTTGGAAGAGACGGGGAGTTCAGAGTGGTTTAACAAGACGGTTTTCATGCCCCTTGGAAGAGACGTGGAGTTCAGAGTAGTTTAACAAGACGGTTTTAATGCCCCTTGGGAGAGACGTGGAGTTCAGAGTGGTTTAACAAGACGGTTTTATTGCCCCTTGGAAGAGAAGTGGAGGTCACAGTAGCTTAACAAAACGGTTTTAATGCCCCTTGGAAGAGAAGTGGAGGTCAGAGTGGTTTAGAAAGACGGTTTTAATGCCGCTTGGAAGTGACGTGGAGGTCACAGTAGCTTAACAAGACGGTTTAATGCCCCTTGGAAGAGACGTGGAGATCAGAGTTGTTTAACAAGACAGTATTAATGCCCCTTGGAAGACATGTGGAGGTCACAGTAGCTTAACAAGACGGTTTTAATGCCCCTTGGAAGAGATGTGGAGTTCAGAGTGGTTTATCAAGACGGTTTTAATGCCCCTTGGAAGAGACGTGGAGTTCAGAGTAGTTTAACAAGACGGTTTCAATGCCCCTTGGAAGAGATGTGGAGGTCACAGTAGCTTAATAAGACAGTTTTAATGCCCCGTGGTAGAGACGTGGAGGTCACAGTACCTTAACAAGATGGTTTTAATGCCCCTTGGAAGAGACGTGGAGGTCACAATAGCTTAATAGGATGGTTTTAATGCCCCTTGGAAGAGACGTGGAGTTCAGAGTGGTTTAACAAGATGGTTTTAATGCCCCTTGGAAGAGACGTGGAGGTCAGAGTAGCTTAACAAGACGGTTTTAATGCCCCTTGGGAGAGAAGTGGAGTTCAGAGTGGTTTAACAAGACGGCTTTATTGCCCCTTGGAAGAGACGTGGAGGTCACAGTAGCTTAACAAGACGGTGTTAATGCCCCTTGGAAGAGACGTGGAGGACAGAGTGGTTTTGCAAGACGATTTTAATGCCCCTTGGAAGAGACGTGGAGTTCAGAGTGGTTTAACAAGACGGTTTTAATGCCCCTTGGAAGAGACGTGGAGGTCACAGTAGCTTAACAAGATGGTTATAACGCCCCTTGGAAGAGACGTGGAGGTGAGAGTGGTTTAACAAGACGGCTTTATTGCCCCTTGGAAGAGACGTGCAGGTCACAGTAGCCTAAAAAGACGGTGTTAATGCCCCTTGGAAGAGACGTGGAGGTCAGAGTGGTTTAGCAAGACGCTTTTAATGCCCCTTGGAAGAGACGTGGAGTTCAGAGTGTTTTAACAAGACTGTTTTAATGCCCCTTGGAAGACACAAGGAGTTCAGAGTGCTTTAACTAGACGGTTTTAATGCCCCTTGGAAGAGACGTGGAGTTCAGAGTGGTTTAACAAGATGGTTTTGTGCCCCTTGGAAGTGACGTGGAAGTCACAGTAGCTTAACAAGACGTTTTTAATGTCCCGTGGAAGAGACGTGGAGTTCAGAGTGGTTTAAGAAGACGGTTTTAATGCCCCTTGGAAGAGACGTGGAGTTCAGAGTGGTTTAACAAGACGGTTTTAATGCCCATTGGAAGAGACGTGGAGATCACAGTAGCTTAACAAGACGGTTTTAATGCCCCTTGGAAGAGACGTGGAGATCAGTGTTGTTTAACAAGACAGTATTAATGCCCCTTGGAAGACATGTGGAGGTCACAGTCGCTTAACAAGACGGTGTTAATGCCCCTTTGAGGAGACGTGGGGGTCAGAGTGGTTTAGCAAGACGGTTTTCATACCCCTTGGAAGAGACGTGGAGTTCAGAGTGTTTTAACAAGACGGTTTTGTGCCCCTTGGAAGTGACTTGGAGGTCACAGTATCTTAACAAGACGGTTTTAATGCCCCTTGGAAGAGACGGGGAGTTCAGAGTGGTTTAACAAGACGGTTTTCATGCCCCTTGGAAGAGACGTGGAGTTCAGAGTGGTTTAACAAGACGGTTTTAATGCCCCTTGGGAGAGACGTGGAGTTCAGAGTGGTTTAACAAGACGGTTTTATTGCCCCTTGGAAGAGAAGTGGAGGTCACAGTAGCTTAACAAAATGGTTTTAATGCCCCTTGGAAGAGAAGTGGAGGTCAGAGTGGTTTAGAAAGACGGTTTTAATGCCGCTTGGAAGTGACGTGGAGGTCACAGTAGCTTAACAAGACGGTTTAATGCCCCTTGGAAGAGACGTGGAGATCAGAGTTGTTTAACAAGACAGTATTAATGCCCCTTGGAAGACATGTGGAGGTCACAGTAGCTTAACAAGACGGTTTTAATGCCCCTTGGAAGAGATGTGGAGTTCAGAGTGGTTTATCAAGACGGTTTTAATGCCCCTTGGAAGAGACGTGGAGTTCAGAGTAGTTTAACAAGACGGTTTCAATGCCCCTTGGAAGAGATGTGGAGGTCACAGTAGCTTAATAAGACAGTTTTAATGCCCCGTGGTAGAGACGTGGAGGTCACAGTACCTTAACAAGATGGTTTTAATGCCCCTTGGAAGAGACGTGGAGGTCACAATAGCTTAATAGGATGGTTTTAATGCCCCTTGGAAGAGACGTGGAGTTCAGAGTGGTTTAACAAGATGGTTTTAATGCCCCTTGGAAGAGACGTGGAGGTCAGAGTAGCTTAACAAGACGGTTTTAATGCCCCTTGGGAGAGAAGTGGAGTTCAGAGTGGTTTAACAAGACGGCTTTATTGCCCCTTGGAAGAGACGTGGAGGTCACAGTAGCTTAACAAGACGGTGTTAATGCCCCTTGGAAGAGACGTGGAGGACAGAGTGGTTTAGCAAGACGATTTTAATGCCCCTTGGAAGAGACGTGGAGTTCAGAGTGGTTTAACAAGACGGTTTTAATGCCCCTTGGAAGAGACGTGGAGGTCACAGTAGCTTAACAAGATGGTTATAACGCCCCTTGGAAGAGACGTGGAGGTGAGAGTGGTTTAACAAGACGGCTTTATTGCCCCTTGGAAGAGACGTGCAGGTCACAGTAGCTTAAAAAGACGGTGTTAATGCCCCTTGGAAGAGACGTGGAGGTCAGAGTGGTTTAGCAAGACGCTTTTAATGCCCCTTGGAAGAGACGTGGAGTTCAGAGTGTTTTAACAAGACTGTTTTAATGCCCCTTGGAAGACACAAGGAGTTCAGAGTGCTTTAACTAGACGGTTTTAATGCCCCTTGGAAGAGACGTGGAGTTCAGAGTGGTTTAACAAGATGGTTTTGTGCCCCTTGGAAGTGACGTGGAAGTCACAGTAGCTTAACAAGACGTTTTTAATGTCCCGTGGAAGAGACGTGGAGTTCAGAGTGGTTTAAGAAGACGGTTTTAATGCCCCTTGGAAGAGACGTGGAGTTCAGAGTGGTTTAACAAGACGGTTTTAATGCCCATTGGAAGAGACGTGGAGATCACAGTAGCTTAACAAGACGGTTTTAATGCCCCTTGGAAGAGACGTGGAGATCAGTGCTGTTTAACAAGACAGTATTAATGCCCCTTGGAAGACATGTGGAGGTCACAGTAGCTTAACAAGACGGTGTTAATGCCCCTTTGAGGAGACGTGGGGGTCAGAGTGGTTTAGCAAGACGGTTTTCATACCCCTTGGAAGAGACGTGGAGTTCAGAGTGTTTTAACAAGACGGTTTTGTGCCCCTTGGAAGTGACTTGAAGGTCACAGTATCTTAACAAGACGGTTTTAATGCCCCTTGGAAGAGACGGGGAGTTCAGAGTGGTTTAACAAGACGGTTTTCATGCCCCTTGGAAGAGACGTGGAGTTCAGAGTGGTTTAACAAGACGGTTTTAATGCCCCTTGGGAGAGACGTGGAGTTCAGAGTGGTTTAACAAGACGGTTTTATTGCCCCTTGGAAGAGAAGTGGAGGTCACAGTAGCTTAACAAAACGGTTTTAATGCCCCTTGGAAGAGAAGTGGAGGTCAGAGTGGTTTAGAAAGACGGTTTTAATGCCGCTTGGAAGTAACGTGGAGGTCACAGTAGCTTAACAAGACGGTTTAATGCCCCTTGGAAGAGACGTGGAGATCAGAGTTGTTTAACAAGACAGTATTAATGCCCCTTGGAAGACATGTGGAGGTCACAGTAGCTTAACAAGACGGTTTTAATGCCCCTTGGAAGAGATGTGGAGTTCAGAGTGGTTTATCAAGACGGTTTTAATGCCCCTTGGAAGAGACGTGGAGTTCAGAGTAGTTTAACAAGACGGTTTCAATGCCCCTTGGAAGAGATGTGGAGGTCACAGTAGCTTAATAAGACAGTTTTAATGCCCCGTGGTAGAGACGTGGAGGTCACAGTACCTTAACAAGATGGTTTTAATGCCCCTTGGAAGAGACGTGGAGGTCACAATAGCTTAATAGGATGGTTTTAATGCCCCTTGGAAGAGACGTGGAGTTCAGAGTGGTTTAACAAGATGGTTTTAATGCCCCTTGGAAGAGACGTGGAGGTCATAGTAGCTTAACAAGACGGTTTTAATGCCCCTTGGGAGAGAAGTGGAGTTCAGAGTGGTTTAACAAGACGGCTTTATTGCCCCTTGGAAGAGACGTGGAGGTCACAGTAGCTTAACAAGACGGTGTTAATGCCCCTTGGAAGAGACGTGGAGGACAGAGTGGTTTAGCAAGACGCTTTTAATGCCCCTTGGAAGAGACGTGGAGTTCAGAGTGGTTTAACAAGACGGTTTTAATGCCCCTTGGAAGAGACGTGGAGGTCACAGTAGCTTAACAAGATGGTTATAACGCCCCTTGGAAGAGACGTGGAGGTGAGAGTGGTTTAACAAGACGGCTTTATTGCCCCTTGGAAGAGACGTGCAGGTCACAGTAGCTTAAAAAGACGGTGTTAATGCCCCTTGGAAGAGACGTGGAGGTCAGAGTGGTTTAGCAAGACACTTTTAATGCCCCTTGGAAGAGACGTGGAGTTCAGAGTGTTTTAACAAGACTGTTTTAATGCCCCTTGGAAGACACAAGGAGTTCAGAGTGCTTTAACTAGACGGTTTTAATGCCCCTTGGAAGAGACGTGGAGTTCAGAGTGGTTTAACAAGATGGTTTTGTGCCCCTTGGAAGTGACGTGGAAGTCACAGTAGCTTAACAAGACATTTTTAATGTCCCGTGGAAGAGACGTGGAGTTCAGAGTGGTTTAAGAAGACGGTTTTAATGCCCCTTGGAAGAGACGTGGAGTTCAGAGTGGTTTAACAAGACGGTTTTAATGCCCATTGGAAGAGACGTGGAGATCACAGTAGCTTAACAAGACGGTTTTAATGCCCCTTGGTAGAGACGTGGAGTTCAGAGTAGTTTAACAAGACGGTTTCCATGCCCCTTGGAAGAGACGTGGAGGTCACAGTAGCTTAACAAGATGGTTATAACGCCCCTTGGAAGAGACGTGGAGTTCAGAGTGGTTTAACAAGACGGTTTTAATGCCCCTTGGAAGAGACGTGGAGGTCACAGTAGCTTAACAAGATGGTTATAACGCCCCTTGGAAGAGACGTGGAGGTGAGAGTGGTTTAACAAGACGGCTTTATTGCCCCTTGGAAGAGATGTGCAGGTCACAGTAGCTTAAAAAGACGGTGTTAATGCCCCTTGGAAGAGACGTGGAGGTCAGAGTGGTTTAGCAAGACGCTTTTAATGCCCCTTGGAAGAGACGTGGAGTTCAGAGTGTTTTAACAAGACTGTTTTAATGCCCCTTGGAAGACACAAGGAGTTCAGAGTGCTTTAACTAGACGGTTTTAATGCCCCTTGGAAGAGACGTGGAGTTCAGAGTGGTTTAACAAGATGGTTTTGTGCCCCTTGGAAGTGACGTGGAAGTCACAGTAGCTTAACAAGACGTTTTTAATGCCCCGTGGAAGAGACGTGGAGTTCAGAGTGGTTTAAGAAGACGGTTTTAATGCCCCTTGGAAGAGACGTGGAGTTCAGAGTGGTTTAACAAGACGGTTTTAATGCCCATTGGAAGAGACGTGGAGATCACAGTAGCTTAACAAGACGGTTTTAATGCCCCTTGGAAGAGACGTGGAGTTCAGAGTTGTTTAACAAGACGGTTTCCATGCCCCTTGGAAGAGACGTGGAGGACACAGTAGCTTAGCAAGACAGTATTAATGCCCCTTGGAAGAGACGTGGAGGTCAGAGTGATTTAACAAGATGGTTTTAATGCCCCTTGGAAGAGACGTGGAGGTCACAGTAGCTTAACAAGATGGTTATAACGCCCCTTGGAAGAGACGTGGAGGTGAGAGTGGTTTAACAAGGCGGTTTTCAATGACCCTTGCAAGAGACGTGGAGGTCACAGTAGCTTAACAAGACGGTTTTACTGCCCCTTGAAAGAGACGTGGAGTTCAGAGTGGTTTAACAAAACGTTTTTAATGCCCCATGGAAGACACGTTGAGTTCAGAGTGGTTTAACAAGATGGTTTAAATGCCCCTTGGAAGAGACGTGGAGGTCACAGTAGCTTAATAAGACAGTTTTAATGCCTCTTTGCAGAGACGTGGAGGTCACAGTACCTTAACAAGACGGTTTTAATGCCCCTTGGAAGAGACATGGAGGTCACAGTAGCTTAATAAGATGGTTTTAATGCCCCTTGGGAGAGATGTGTAGTTCAGAGTGGATTAACAAGACTGTTTTAATGCCCCTTGGAAGAGGCGTGGAGGTCATAGTAGCTTAACAAGACGGTTTTAATGCCCCTTAGAAGAGGCGTTGAGTTCATAGTAGCTTAACAAGACGGTTTTAATGCCCCTTGGGTGAGACGTGGAGTTCAGAGTGGTTTAACAAGACGGCTTTATTGCCCTCAGGAAGAGATGTGTGGGTCACAGTAGCTTAACAAAACGGTTTTAATGCCCCTTGGAAGAGACGTGGAGGTCAGAGTGGTTTAGAAAGACGATTTTAATGCCCCTTGGAAGTAACATGGAGGTCACAGTAGCTTAACAAGACGGTTTAATGCCCCTTGGAAGAGACGTGGAGATCAGTGTTGTTTAACAAGACAGTATTAATGCCCCTTGGAAGACATGTGGAGGTCACAGTAGCTTAACAAGACGGTGTTAATGCCCCTTTGAGGAGACGTGGGGGTCAGAGTGGTTTAGCAAGACGGTTTTCATACCCCTTGGAAGAGACGTGGAGTTCAGAGTGTTTTAACAAGACGGTTTTGTGCCCCTTGGAAGTGACTTGGAGGTCACAGTATCTTAACAAGACGGTTTTAATGCCCCTTGGAAGAGACGGGGAGTTCAGAGTGGTTTAACAAGACGGTTTTCATGCCCCTTGGAAGAGACGTGGAGTTCAGAGTGGTTTAACAAGACGGTTTTAATGCCCCTTGGAAGAGACGTGGAGTTCAGAGTAGTTTAACAAGACGGTTTCCATGCCCCTTGGAAGAGACGTGGAGGACACAGTAGCTTAACAAGACAGTATTAATGCCCCTTGGAAGAGACGTGGAGGTCAGAGTGATTTAACAAGACGGTTTTAATGCCCCTTGGAAGAGACGTGGATTTCAGAGTGGTTTAACAAGACGGTTTTAATACCCCTTGGAAGAGACGTGGAGTTCACAGTAGCTTAACAAGACGGTTATAACGCCCCTTGGAATAGACGTGGAGGTGAGAGTGGCTTAACAAGGCGGTTTTCAATGACCCTTGGAAGAGACGTGGAGGTCACAGTAGCTTAACAAGACGGTTTTAATGCTCAATGGAAGAGACGTGGAGGTCACAGTAACTTAATCAGACAGTTTTAATGCCTCTTTGTAGAGACGTGGAGGTCACAGTACCTTAACAAGACAGTTTTAATGCCCCTTGGAAGAGACGTGGAGGTCACAGTAGCTTAATAAGACGGTTTTGTGCCCCTTGGAAGTGACTTGGAGGTCACAGTATCTTAACAAGACGGTTTTAATGCCCCTTGGAAGAGACGGGAAGTTCAGAGTGGTTTAACAAGACGGTTTTCATGCCCCTTGGAAGAGACGTGGAGTTCAGAGTGGTTTAACAAGACGGTTTTAATGCCCCTTGGAAGAGACGTGGAGTTCAGAGTAGTTCAACAAGACGGTTTACATGCCCCTTGGAATACACGTGGAGGTGACAGTGGCTTAACAAGGCGGTTTTCAATGACCCTTGGAAGAGACCTGGAGGTCACAGTAGCCTAACAAGACGATTTTAATGCCCTTGGAAGAGAGGTGGAGGACAGAGTGGTTTAACAAGACGTTTTTAATGCTCCATGGAAGACATGTTGAGTTCAGAGTGGTTTAACAAGACGGTTTAAATGCCCCTTGGAAGAGACGTGAAGGTCACAGTAACTTAATCAGACAGTTTTAATGCCTCTTTGTAGAGACGTGGAGGTCACAGTACCTTAACAAGACAGTTTTAATGCCCCTTGGAAGAGACGTGGAGGTCACAGTAGCTTAATAAGACGGTTTTAACGCCCCTTTTGAGAGATGTGTAGTTCAGAGTGGTTTAACAAGACTGTTTTAATGCCCCTTGGAAGATACGTGGAGGTCATAGTAGCTTAACAAGACGGTTTTAATGCCCCTTGGGAGAGACGTGGAGTTCAGAGTGGTTTAACAAGACGGCTTTATTCCCCCTTGGAAGAGAAGTGGAAGTCACAGTAGCTTAACAAAACGATTTTAATGCCCCTTGGAAGAGACGTGGAGGTCAGAGTGGTTTAGAAAGACGGTTTTAATGCCGCTTGGAAGTGACGTGGAGGTCACAGTAGCTTAACAAGACGGATTAATGCCCCTTGGAAGAGACGTGGAGATCAGAGTTGTTTAACAAGACAGTATTAATGCCCCTTGGAAGACATGTGGAGGTCACAGTAGCTTAACAAGACAGTTTTAATGCCCCTTGGAAGAGATGTGGAGTTCAGAGTGGTTTATCAAGACGGTTTTAATGCCCCTTGGAAGAGACGTGGAGTTCAGAGTAGTTTAACAAGACGGTTTCAATGCCCATTGGAAGAGATGTGGAGGTCACAGTAGCTTAATAAGACAGTTTTAATGCCCCGTGGTAGAGACGTGGAGGTCACAGTACCTTAACAAGACGGTTTTAATGCCCCTTGGAAGAGACGTGGAGGTCAGAATAGCTTAATAGGATGGTTTTAATGCCCCTTGGAAGAGACGTGGAGATCAGAGTGGTTTAACAAGATGGTTTTAATGCCCCTTGGAAGAGACGTGGAGGTCATAGTAGCTTAGCAAGACGGTTTTAATGCCCCTTGGGAGAGAAGTGGAGTTCAGAGTGGTTAAACAAGACGGCTTTATTGCCCCTTGGAAGAGATGTGGAGGTCACAGTAACTTAACAAGACGGTGTTAATGCCCCTTGGAAGAGACGTGGAGGTCAGAGTGGTTTAGCAAGAAGCTTTTAATGCCCCTTGGAAGAGACGTGGAGTTCAGAGTGTTTTAACAAGACTGTTTTAATGCCCCTTGGAAGACACAAGGAGTTCAGAGTGCTTTAACTAGACGGTTTTAATGCCCCTTGGAAGAGACGTGGAGTTCAGAGTGGTTTAACAAGATGGTTTTGTGCCCCTTGGAAGTGACGTGGAAGTCACAGTAGCTTAACAAGACGTTTTTAATGCCCCTTGGAAGAGACGTGGAGTTCAGAGTGGTTTAAGAAGACGGTTTTAATGCCCCTTGGAAGAGACGTGGAGTTCAGAGTGGTTTAACAAGACGGTTTTAATGCCCATTGGAAGAGACGTGGAGATCACAGTAGCTTAACAAGACGGTTTTAATGCCCCTTGGAAGAGACGTGGAGGTCATAGTAGCTTAACAAGACGGTTTTAATGCCCCTTGGGAGAGACGTGGAGTTCAGAGTGGTTTAACAAGACGGCTTTATTGCCCCTTGGAAGAGAAGTGGAAGTCACAGTAGCTTAACAAAACGATTTTAATGCCCCTTGGAAGAGATGTGGAGGTCAGAGTGGTTTAGAAAGACGGTTTTAATGCCGCTTGGAAGTGACGTGGAGGTCACAGTAGCTTAACAAGACGGATTAATGCCCCTTGGAAGAGACGTGGAGATCAGAGTTGTTTAACAAGACAGTATTAATGCCCCTTGGAAGACATGTGGAGGTCACAGTAGCTTAACAAGACAGTTTTAATGCCCCTTGGAAGAGATGTGGAGTTCAGAGTGGTTTATCAAGACGGTTTTAATGCCCCTTGGAAGAGACGTGGAGTTCAGAGTAGTTTAACAAGACGGTTTCAATGCCCATTGGAAGAGATGTGGAGGTCACAGTAGCTTAATAAGACAGTTTTAATGCCCCGTGGTAGAGACGTGGAGGTCACAGTACCTTAACAAGACGGTTTTAATGCCCCTTGGAAGAGACGTGGAAGTCAGAATAGCTTAATAGGATGGTTTTAATGCCCCTTGGAAGAGACGTGGAGATCAGAGTGGTTTAACAAGATGGTTTTAGTGCCCCTTGGAAGAGACGTGGAGGTCATAGTAGCTTAGCAAGACGGTTTTAATGCCCCTTGGGAGAGAAGTGGAGTTCAGAGTGGTTAAACAAGACGGCTTTATTGCCCCTTGGAAGAGATGTGGAGGTCACAGTAACTTAACAAGACGGTGTTAATGCCCCTTGGAAGAGACGTGGAGGTCAGAGTGGTTTAGCAAGAAGCTTTTAATGCCCCTTGGAAGAGACGTGGAGTTCAGAGTGTTTTAACAAGACTGTTTTAATGCCCCTTGGAAGACACAAGGAGTTCAGAGTGCTTTAACTAGACGGTTTTAATGCCCCTTGGAAGAGACGTGGAGTTCAGAGTGGTTTAACAAGATGGTTTTGTGCCCCTTGGAAGTGACGTGGAAGTCACAGTAGCTTAACAAGACGTTTTTAATGCCCCTTGGAAGAGACGTGGAGTTCAGAGTGGTTTAAGAAGACGGTTTTAATGCCCCTTGGAAGAGACGTGGAGTTCAGAGTGGTTTAACAAGACGGTTTTAATGCCCATTGGAAGAGACGTGGAGATCACAGTAGCTTAACAAGACGGTTTTAATGCCCCTTGGAAGAGACGTGGAGTTCAGAGTAGTTAAACAAGACGGTTTCCATGCCCCTTGGAAGAGACGTGGAGGACACAGTAGCTTAGCAAGACAGTATTAATGCCCCTTGGAAGAGACGTGGAGGTCAGAGTGATTTAACAAGATGGTTTTAATGCCCCTTGGAAGAGACGTGGAGTTCAGAGTGGTTTAACAAGACGGTTTTAATGCCCCTTGGAAGAGACGTGGAGGTCACAGTAGCTTAATCAGACAGTTTTAATGCCTCTTTTTAGAGACGTGGAGGTCACAGTACCTTAACAAGACAGTTTTAATGCCCCTGGGAAGAGACGTGGAGATCACGGTAGCTTAATAAGACGGTTTTAACGCCCCTTGGGAGAGATGTGTAGTTCAGAGTGGTTTAACAAGACTGTTTTAATGCCCCTTGGAAGATACGTGGAGGTTATAGTAGCTTAACAAGACGGTTTTAATGCCCCTTGGGAGAGACGTGGAGTTCAGAGTGGTTTAACAAGACGGCATTATTGCCCCTTGGAAGAGAAGTGGAGGTCACAGTAGCTTAACAAAACGGTTTTAATGCCCCTTGGAAGAGACGTGGAGGTCAGAGTGGTTTAGAAAGACGGTTTTAATGCCGCTTGGAAGTGACGTGTAGGTCACAGTAGCTTAACAAGACGGTTTAATGCCCCTTGGAAGAGACGTGGAGATCAGAGTTGTTTAACAAGACAGTATTAATGCCCCTTGGAAGACAAGTGGAGGTAACAGTAGCTTAAGAAGACGGTTTTAATGCCCCTTGGAAGAGACGTGGAGTTCAGAGTAGTTTAACAAGACGGTTTCAATGCCCCTTGGAAGAGATGTGGAGGTCACAGTAGCTTAATAAGACAGTTTTAATGCCCCGTGGTAGAGACGTGGAGGTCACAGTACCTTAACAAGACGGTTTTAATGCCCCTTGGAAGAGACGTGGAGGTCACAATAGCTTAATAGGATGGTTTTAATGCCCCTTGGAAGAGACGTGGAGTTCAGAGTGGTTTAACAAGATGGTTTTAATGCCCCTTGGAAGAGACGTGGAGGTCATAGTAGCTTAACAAGACGGTTTTAATGCCCCTTGGGAGAGAAGTGGAGTTCAGAGTGGTTAAACAAGACGGCTTTCTTGCCCCTTGGAAGAGAAGTGGAGGTCACAGTAGCTTAACAAGACGGTGTTAATGCCCCTTGGAAGAGACGTGGAGGTCAGAGTGGTTTAGCAAGACGCTTTTAATGCCCCTTGGAAGAGACGTGGAGTTCAGAGTGTTTTAACAAGACTGTTTTAATGCCCCTTGGAAGACACAAGGAGTTCAGAGTCCTTTAACTAGACGGTTTTAATGCCCCTTGGAAGAGACGTGGAGTTCAGAGTGGTTTAACAAGATGGTTTTGTGCCCGTTGGAAGTGACGTGGAAGTCACAGTAGCTTAACAAGACGTTTTTAATGCCCCTTGGAAGAGACGTGGAGTTCAGAGTGGTTTAACAAGACGGTTTTCAATGCCCCTTGAAAGAGACGTGGAGGTCAGAGTGGTTTAACAAGACGGTTTTCAATGCCCCTTGAAAGAGACGTGGAGGTCAGAGTGGTTTAACAAGACGGTTTTCAATGCCCCTTGGAAGAGACGTGGAGGTCACAGTAGCTTAATAAGACGGTTTTATTGCCCCTTGGAAGAGACGTGGAGGTCAGAGTGGTTTAGAAAGACAGTTTTAATGCCCCTTAGAAGTGACGTGGAGGTCACAGTAGCTTAACAAGACGGTTTAATGCCCCTTGGAAGAGACATGGAGTTCAGAGTGGTTTATCAAGGCAGTATCAATGCCCCTTGGAAGACATGTGGAGGTCACAGTAGCTAACAAGATGGTGTTAATGCCCCTTGGAGGAGACGTGGGGGTCAGAGTGGTTTAGCAAGACGGTTTTCATACCCCTTGGAAGAGACGTGGAGTTCAGAGTGGTTTAACAAGATGGTTTTAATGTCCCTTGGAAGAGACGTGGAGTTCAGACTGCTTTAACAAGACGGTTTTAATGCCCCTTGGAAGAGACGTGGAGTTCAGAGTGGTTTAACAAGACTGTTTTGTGCCCCTTGAAAGTGACGTGGAGGTCACAGTATCTTAACAAGACGGTTTTAATGCCCCTTGGAAGAGACGTGGAGTTCAGAGTGGTTAAACAAGAAGGCTTTAATGCCCCTTGGAAGAGACGTGGAGTTCAGAGTGGTTTAACAAGACGGTTTTAATGCCCCTTGGAAGAGACATGGAGGTCACAGTAGCTTAACAAGATGGTTTTAATGCCCCTTGGAGGAGACATGGGGGTCAGAGTGGTTTAGCAAGACGGTTTTAATATCCTTTGGAAGAGACGTGGAGTTCAGAGTGGTTTAACAAGACGGATTTAATGCCCCTTGGAAGAGACGTGGAGGTTACAGTAGCTTAACAAGACGGTATTAATGCCCCTTGGAAGAGACGTGGAGTTCAGAGTGGTTTAACAAGACAGTTTAAATGCCCCTTGGAAGAGACGAGGAGGTCACAGTAGCTTAATGAGACAGTTTTAATGCCTCTTGGTAGAGACGTGGAGGTTACAGTAGCTTAACAAGACGGTTTTAATGCCCCTTGGGAGAGACATGGAGTTCAGAGTGGTTTAACAAGACGGCTTTATTGCCCCTTGGAAGAGACGTGGAGGTCACAGTAACTTAACAAGACCGTGTTAATGCCCCTTGGAAGAGACGTGGAGGTCATAGTAGCTTAACAAGACTGTTTTAATTCCCCTTGGGAGAGACATGGAGGTCACAGTAACTTAACAAGATGGTGCTAATGCCCCTTGGAGGAGACGTGGGGTTCAGAGTGGTTGAGCAAGACGGTTTTAATACCCCCTGGAAGAGAAGTGGAGTTCAGAGTGGTTTAACAAGACGGTTTTAATGCCCCTTGGAAGAGACGTGGAATTCAGTGTGCTTAACAAGACGGTTTTAATGGCCCTTGGAAGAGACGTGGAGTTCAGAGTGGTTTAACAAGACGGTTTTGTGCCCCCTGGAAGTGACTTGGAGGTCACAGTATCTTAACAAGGTGGTTTTAATCCCCCTTGGAAGAGACGGGGAGTTCAGAGTGGTTTAACAAGACGGTTTTAATGCCCCTTGGAGGAGACGTGGAGTTCAGAGTGGTTTAACAAGACGGTTTTAATGCCATTTGGAAGAGACGTGGAGGTCACAGTATCTTAACAAGATGGTTTTAATGCCCCTTGGAAGAGACGTGGAGTTCAGAGTGGTTTAACAAGACGGTTTTAATGCTCCTTGGAAGAGAAGTGGAGTTCAGAGTGGTTTAACAAGACGGCTTTATTTCCCCGTGGAAGAGATGTGGAGGTCACAGTAGCTTAACAAGACGGTTTTAATGCCACTTGGAAGAGACGTGAAGTTCAGAGTGGTTTAACAAGACCGTTTTAATGCCCCTTGGAAGAGACGAGGAGGACACAGTAGCTTAACAAGTCAGTTTTAATGCCCCTTGGAAGAGACGTGGAGGTCTGAGTGAGTTAACAAGATGGTTTTAATGCCCCTTGGAAGAGACGTGGAGTTCAGAGTGGTTTAACAAGACGGTTTTAATTCCCCTTGGAAGAGACGTGGAGGTCAAAGTAGCTTTACAAGACGGTTTAATGCCCCTTGGAAGAGACGTGGAGTTCAGAGTGGTTTATCAAGACAGTATTAGTGCCCCTTGGAAGACATGTGGAGGTCACAGTAGCTTAACAAGATGGTATTAATGCCCCTTGGAGGAGACGCGGGGGTCAGAGTGGTTTAGCAAGACGGTTTTCATACCCCTTGAAAGAGACGTAGAGTTCAGAGTGGTTTAACAAGATGGTTTTAATGCCCCTTGGAAGAGACGTGGAGTTCAGAGTGCTTTATCAAGACGGTTTTAATGCCCCTTGGAAGAGACGTGGAGTTCAGAGTGGTTTGACAAGATGGTTTTGTGCCCCTTGGAAGTGACGTGGAGGTCACAGTATCTTAACAAGACGGTTTTAATGCCCCTTGGAAGAGACGTGGAGTTCAGAGTGGTTAAACAAGAATGTTTTAATGCCCCTTGGAAGAGACGTGGAGTTCAGAATTGTTTAACAAGACGGTTTTAATGCCCCTTGGAAGAGACATGGAGGTCACATTAGCTTAACAATATAGTTTTAATGCCCCTTGGAGGAGACATGGGGGTCAGAGTGGTTTAGCAAGACGGTTTTAATATCCCTTGGAAGCGTCGTGGAGTTCAAAGTTGTTTAACAAGACGGTTTTAATGCCCATTGGAAGAGACGTGGAGGTTACAGTAGCTTAATAAGACGGTTATTATGCCCCTTGGAAGAGACGTGGAGTTCAGAGTGGTTTAACAAGATGGTTTTAATGCCACTTGGAAGAGCCGTGGAGGTCATAGTAGCTTAACAAGACGGTTTTAATGCCCCTTCGGAGAGACGCGGGAGTTCAGAGTGGTTTAACAAGACGGCTTTATTGCCCCTTGGAAGAGACGTGGAGTTCACAATAGCTTATCAAGACAGTTTTAATGCCCCTTGGAAGAGACGTGGAGGTCAGAGTGGTTTAGCAAGACAGTTTTAATGCCCCTTGGAAGAGACGTGGAGGTCACAGAAGCTTAACAAGACGGTTTAATGCCCCTTGGAAGAGACGTGGAGGTCACAGTAGCTTAACAAGATGGTGTTTATGCCCCTTGGAGGAGACGTGGGGGTCAGAGTGGTTGAGCAAGACGGTTTTAATACCCCTTGGAAGAGAAGTGGAGGTCAGAGTGGTTTAGCAAGACGGTTTTAATGCCCCTTGGAAGAGACGTGGAGTTCAGAGTGGTTTAACAAGACAGTTTTGTGCCCCTTGGAAGTGACTTGGAGGTCACAGTATCTTAACAAGACGGTTTTAATGCCCATTGGAAGAGACGAGGAGTTCAGAGTGTTTTATCAAGACGGTTTTAATGCCCCTTGGAAGAGACGTGGAGTTCAGAGTGGTTTAACAAGACAGTTTTAATGCCGCTTGGAAGAGAGGTGGAGGTCACAGTATCTTAACAAGATAGTTTTAATGCCACTTGGAAGAGACGCGGAGTTCAGAGTGGTTTAACAAGATGGTTTTAATGCCCCTTGGAAGAGACATGGAGTTCAGAGTGGTTTAACAATACGGCTTTATTTCCCCTTAGAAGAGATGTGGAGGTCACAGTAGCTTAACAAGACGGTTTTAATGACCCTTGGAAGAGACGTGGAGTTCAGAGTGGTTTAACAAGACCGTTTTAATGCCCCTTGGAAGAGACGAAGATGACACAGTAGCTTAACAAGACAGTTTTAATGCCCCTTGGAAGAGACGTGGAGGTCAGAGTCATTTAACAAGACGTTTTTAATGCCCCTTGGAAGAGACGTGGAGTTCAGAGTGGTTTAACAAGACGGTTTTCATGCCCCTTGGAAGAGACGTGGAGGTCACAGTAGCTTAACAAGACGGTTTTAATGCTCAATGGAAGAGACGTGGAGGTCACAGTAACTTAATCAGACAGTTTTAATGCCTCTTTGTAGAGACGTGGAGGTCACAGTACCTTAACAAGACAGTTTTAATGCCCCTTGGAAGAGACGTGGAGGTCACAGTAGCTTAATAAGACGGTTTTGTGCCCCTTGGAAGTGACTTGGAGGTCACAGTATCTTAACAAGACGGTTTTAATGCCCCTTGGAAGAGACGGGGAGTTCAGAGTGGTTTAACAAGACGGTTTTCATGCCCCTTGGAAGAGACGTGGAGTTCAGAGTGGTTTAACAAGACGGTTTTAATGCCCCTTGGAAGAGACGTGGAGTTCAGAGTAGTTCAACAAGACGGTTTACATGCCCCTTGGAATACACGTGGAGGTGACAGTGGCTTAACAAGGCGGTTTTCAATGACCCTTGGAAGAGACCTGGAGGTCACAGTAGCCTAACAAGACGATTTTAATGCCCTTGGAAGAGAGGTGGAGGACAGAGTGGTTTAACAAGACGTTTTTAATGCTCCATGGAAGACATGTTGAGTTCAGAGTGGTTTAACAAGACGGTTTAAATGCCCCTTGGAAGAGACGTGAAGGTCACAGTAACTTAATCAGACAGTTTTAATGCCTCTTTGTAGAGACGTGGAGGTCACAGTACCTTAACAAGACAGTTTTAATGCCCCTTGGAAGAGACGTGGAGGTCACAGTAGCTTAATAAGACGGTTTTAACGCCCCTTTTGAGAGATGTGTAGTTCAGAGTGGTTTAACAAGACTGTTTTAATGCCCCTTGGAAGATACGTGGAGGTCATAGTAGCTTAACAAGACGGTTTTAATGCCCCTTGGGAGAGACGTGGAGTTCAGAGTGGTTTAACAAGACGGCTTTATTCCCCCTTGGAAGAGAAGTGGAAGTCACAGTAGCTTAACAAAACGATTTTAATGCCCCTTGGAAGAGACGTGGAGGTCAGAGTGGTTTAGAAAGACGGTTTTAATGCCGCTTGGAAGTGACGTGGAGGTCACAGTAGCTTAACAAGACGGATTAATGCCCCTTGGAAGAGACGTGGAGATCAGAGTTGTTTAACAAGACAGTATTAATGCCCCTTGGAAGACATGTGGAGGTCACAGTAGCTTAACAAGACAGTTTTAATGCCCCTTGGAAGAGATGTGGAGTTCAGAGTGGTTTATCAAGACGGTTTTAATGCCCCTTGGAAGAGACGTGGAGTTCAGAGTAGTTTAACAAGACGGTTTCAATGCCCATTGGAAGAGATGTGGAGGTCACAGTAGCTTAATAAGACAGTTTTAATGCCCCGTGGTAGAGACGTGGAGGTCACAGTACCTTAACAAGACGGTTTTAATGCCCCTTGGAAGAGACGTGCAGGTCAGAATAGCTTAATAGGATGGTTTTAATGCCCCTTGGAAGAGACGTGGAGATCAGAGTGGTTTAACAAGATGGTTTTAATGCCCCTTGGAAGAGACGTGGAGGTCATAGTAGCTTAGCAAGACGGTTTTAATGCCCCTTGGGAGAGAAGTGGAGTTCAGAGTGGTTAAACAAGACGGCTTTATTGCCCCTTGGAAGAGATGTGGAGGTCACAGTAACTTAACAAGACGGTGTTAATGCCCCTTGGAAGAGACGTGGAGGTCAGAGTGGTTTAGCAAGAAGCTTTTAATGCCCCTTGGAAGAGACGTGGAGTTCAGAGTGTTTTAACAAGACTGTTTTAATGCCCCTTGGAAGACACAAGGAGTTCAGAGTGCTTTAACTAGACGGTTTTAATGCCCCTTGGAAGAGACGTGGAGTTCAGAGTGGTTTAACAAGATGGTTTTGTGCCCCTTGGAAGTGACGTGGAAGTCACAGTAGCTTAACAAGACGTTTTTAATGCCCCTTGGAAGAGACGTGGAGTTCAGAGTGGTTTAAGAAGACGGTTTTAATGCCCCTTGGAAGAGACGTGGAGTTCAGAGTGGTTTAACAAGACGGTTTTAATGCCCATTGGAAGAGACGTGGAGATCACAGTAGCTTAACAAGACGGTTTTAATGCCCCTTGGAAGAGACGTGGAGTTCAGAGTAGTTAAACAAGACGGTTTCCATGCCCCTTGGAAGAGACGTGGAGGACACAGTAGCTTAGCAAGACAGTATTAATGCCCCTTGGAAGAGACGTGGAGGTCAGAGTGATTTAACAAGATGGTTTTAATGCCCCTTGGAAGAGACGTGGAGTTCAGAGTGGTTTAACAAGACGGTTTTAATGCCCCTTGGAAGAGACGTGGAGGTCACAGTAGCTTAATCAGACAGTTTTAATGCCTCTTTTTAGAGACGTGGAGGTCACAGTACCTTAACAAGACAGTTTTAATGCCCCTGGGAAGAGACGTGGAGATCACGGTAGCTTAATAAGACGGTTTTAACGCCCCTTGGGAGAGATGTGTAGTTCAGAGTGGTTTAACAAGACTGTTTTAATGCCCCTTGGAAGATACGTGGAGGTTATAGTAGCTTAACAAGACGGTTTTAATGCCCCTTGGGAGAGACGTGGAGTTCAGAGTGGTTTAACAAGACGGCATTATTGCCCCTTGGAAGAGAAGTGGAGGTCACAGTAGCTTAACAAAACGGTTTTAATGCCCCTTGGAAGAGACGTGGAGGTCAGAGTGGTTTAGAAAGACGGTTTTAATGCCGCTTGGAAGTGACGTGTAGGTCACAGTAGCTTAACAAGACGGTTTAATGCCCCTTGGAAGAGACGTGGAGATCAGAGTTGTTTAACAAGACAGTATTAATGCCCCTTGGAAGACAAGTGGAGGTAACAGTAGCTTAAGAAGACGGTTTTAATGCCCCTTGGAAGAGACGTGGAGTTCAGAGTAGTTTAACAAGACGGTTTCAATGCCCCTTGGAAGAGATGTGGAGGTCACAGTAGCTTAATAAGACAGTTTTAATGCCCCGTGGTAGAGACGTGGAGGTCACAGTACCTTAACAAGACGGTTTTAATGCCCCTTGGAAGAGACGTGGAGGTCACAATAGCTTAATAGGATGGTTTTAATGCCCCTTGGAAGAGACGTGGAGTTCAGAGTGGTTTAACAAGATGGTTTTAATGCCCCTTGGAAGAGACGTGGAGGTCATAGTAGCTTAACAAGACGGTTTTAATGCCCCTTGGGAGAGAAGTGGAGTTCAGAGTGGTTAAACAAGACGGCTTTCTTGCCCCTTGGAAGAGAAGTGGAGGTCACAGTAGCTTAACAAGACGGTGTTAATGCCCCTTGGAAGAGACGTGGAGGTCAGAGTGGTTTAGCAAGACGCTTTTAATGCCCCTTGGAAGAGACGTGGAGTTCAGAGTGTTTTAACAAGACTGTTTTAATGCCCCTTGGAAGACACAAGGAGTTCAGAGTCCTTTAACTAGACGGTTTTAATGCCCCTTGGAAGAGACGTGGAGTTCAGAGTGGTTTAACAAGATGGTTTTGTGCCCGTTGGAAGTGACGTGGAAGTCACAGTAGCTTAACAAGACGTTTTTAATGCCCCTTGGAAGAGACGTGGAGTTCAGAGTGGTTTAACAAGACGGTTTTCAATGCCCCTTGAAAGAGACGTGGAGGTCAGAGTGGTTTAACAAGACGGTTTTCAATGCCCCTTGAAAGAGACGTGGAGGTCAGAGTGGTTTAACAAGACGGTTTTCAATGCCCCTTGGAAGAGACGTGGAGGTCACAGTAGCTTAATAAGACGGTTTTATTGCCCCTTGGAAGAGACGTGGAGGTCAGAGTGGTTTAGAAAGACAGTTTTAATGCCCCTTAGAAGTGACGTGGAGGTCACAGTAGCTTAACAAGACGGTTTAATGCCCCTTGGAAGAGACATGGAGTTCAGAGTGGTTTATCAAGGCAGTATCAATGCCCCTTGGAAGACATGTGGAGGTCACAGTAGCTAACAAGATGGTGTTAATGCCCCTTGGAGGAGACGTGGGGGTCAGAGTGGTTTAGCAAGACGGTTTTCATACCCCTTGGAAGAGACGTGGAGTTCAGAGTGGTTTAACAAGATGGTTTTAATGTCCCTTGGAAGAGACGTGGAGTTCAGACTGCTTTAACAAGACGGTTTTAATGCCCCTTGGAAGAGACGTGGAGTTCAGAGTGGTTTAACAAGACTGTTTTGTGCCCCTTGAAAGTGACGTGGAGGTCACAGTATCTTAACAAGACGGTTTTAATGCCCCTTGGAAGAGACGTGGAGTTCAGAGTGGTTAAACAAGAAGGCTTTAATGCCCCTTGGAAGAGACGTGGAGTTCAGAGTGGTTTAACAAGACGGTTTTAATGCCCCTTGGAAGAGACATGGAGGTCACAGTAGCTTAACAAGATGGTTTTAATGCCCCTTGGAGGAGACATGGGGGTCAGAGTGGTTTAGCAAGACGGTTTTAATATCCTTTGGAAGAGACGTGGAGTTCAGAGTGGTTTAACAAGACGGATTTAATGCCCCTTGGAAGAGACGTGGAGGTTACAGTAGCTTAACAAGACGGTATTAATGCCCCTTGGAAGAGACGTGGAGTTCAGAGTGGTTTAACAAGACAGTTTAAATGCCCCTTGGAAGAGACGAGGAGGTCACAGTAGCTTAATGAGACAGTTTTAATGCCTCTTGGTAGAGACGTGGAGGTTACAGTAGCTTAACAAGACGGTTTTAATGCCCCTTGGGAGAGACATGGAGTTCAGAGTGGTTTAACAAGACGGCTTTATTGCCCCTTGGAAGAGACGTGGAGGTCACAGTAACTTAACAAGACCGTGTTAATGCCCCTTGGAAGAGACGTGGAGGTCATAGTAGCTTAACAAGACTGTTTTAATTCCCCTTGGGAGAGACATGGAGGTCACAGTAACTTAACAAGATGGTGCTAATGCCCCTTGGAGGAGACGTGGGGTTCAGAGTGGTTGAGCAAGACGGTTTTAATACCCCCTGGAAGAGAAGTGGAGTTCAGAGTGGTTTAACAAGACGGTTTTAATGCCCCTTGGAAGAGACGTGGAATTCAGTGTGCTTAACAAGACGGTTTTAATGGCCCTTGGAAGAGACGTGGAGTTCAGAGTGGTTTAACAAGACGGTTTTGTGCCCCCTGGAAGTGACTTGGAGGTCACAGTATCTTAACAAGGTGGTTTTAATCCCCCTTGGAAGAGACGGGGAGTTCAGAGTGGTTTAACAAGACGGTTTTAATGCCCCTTGGAGGAGACGTGGAGTTCAGAGTGGTTTAACAAGACGGTTTTAATGCCATTTGGAAGAGACGTGGAGGTCACAGTATCTTAACAAGATGGTTTTAATGCCCCTTGGAAGAGACGTGGAGTTCAGAGTGGTTTAACAAGACGGTTTTAATGCTCCTTGGAAGAGAAGTGGAGTTCAGAGTGGTTTAACAAGACGGCTTTATTTCCCCGTGGAAGAGATGTGGAGGTCACAGTAGCTTAACAAGACGGTTTTAATGCCACTTGGAAGAGACGTGAAGTTCAGAGTGGTTTAACAAGACCGTTTTAATGCCCCTTGGAAGAGACGAGGAGGACACAGTAGCTTAACAAGTCAGTTTTAATGCCCCTTGGAAGAGACGTGGAGGTCTGAGTGAGTTAACAAGATGGTTTTAATGCCCCTTGGAAGAGACGTGGAGTTCAGAGTGGTTTAACAAGACGGTTTTAATTCCCCTTGGAAGAGACGTGGAGGTCAAAGTAGCTTTACAAGACGGTTTAATGCCCCTTGGAAGAGACGTGGAGTTCAGAGTGGTTTATCAAGACAGTATTAGTGCCCCTTGGAAGACATGTGGAGGTCACAGTAGCTTAACAAGATGGTATTAATGCCCCTTGGAGGAGACGCGGGGGTCAGAGTGGTTTAGCAAGACGGTTTTCATACCCCTTGAAAGAGACGTAGAGTTCAGAGTGGTTTAACAAGATGGTTTTAATGCCCCTTGGAAGAGACGTGGAGTTCAGAGTGCTTTATCAAGACGGTTTTAATGCCCCTTGGAAGAGACGTGGAGTTCAGAGTGGTTTGACAAGATGGTTTTGTGCCCCTTGGAAGTGACGTGGAGGTCACAGTATCTTAACAAGACGGTTTTAATGCCCCTTGGAAGAGACGTGGAGTTCAGAGTGGTTAAACAAGAATGTTTTAATGCCCCTTGGAAGAGACGTGGAGTTCAGAATTGTTTAACAAGACGGTTTTAATGCCCCTTGGAAGAGACATGGAGGTCACATTAGCTTAACAATATAGTTTTAATGCCCCTTGGAGGAGACATGGGGGTCAGAGTGGTTTAGCAAGACGGTTTTAATATCCCTTGGAAGCGTCGTGGAGTTCAAAGTTGTTTAACAAGACGGTTTTAATGCCCATTGGAAGAGACGTGGAGGTTACAGTAGCTTAATAAGACGGTTATTATGCCCCTTGGAAGAGACGTGGAGTTCAGAGTGGTTTAACAAGATGGTTTTAATGCCACTTGGAAGAGCCGTGGAGGTCATAGTAGCTTAACAAGACGGTTTTAATGCCCCTTCGGAGAGACGCGGGAGTTCAGAGTGGTTTAACAAGACGGCTTTATTGCCCCTTGGAAGAGACGTGGAGTTCACAATAGCTTATCAAGACAGTTTTAATGCCCCTTGGAAGAGACGTGGAGGTCAGAGTGGTTTAGCAAGACAGTTTTAATGCCCCTTGGAAGAGACGTGGAGGTCACAGAAGCTTAACAAGACGGTTTAATGCCCCTTGGAAGAGACGTGGAGGTCACAGTAGCTTAACAAGATGGTGTTTATGCCCCTTGGAGGAGACGTGGGGGTCAGAGTGGTTGAGCAAGACGGTTTTAATACCCCTTGGAAGAGAAGTGGAGGTCAGAGTGGTTTAGCAAGACGGTTTTAATGCCCCTTGGAAGAGACGTGGAGTTCAGAGTGGTTTAACAAGACAGTTTTGTGCCCCTTGGAAGTGACTTGGAGGTCACAGTATCTTAACAAGACGGTTTTAATGCCCATTGGAAGAGACGAGGAGTTCAGAGTGTTTTATCAAGACGGTTTTAATGCCCCTTGGAAGAGACGTGGAGTTCAGAGTGGTTTAACAAGACAGTTTTAATGCCGCTTGGAAGAGAGGTGGAGGTCACAGTATCTTAACAAGATAGTTTTAATGCCACTTGGAAGAGACGCGGAGTTCAGAGTGGTTTAACAAGATGGTTTTAATGCCCCTTGGAAGAGACATGGAGTTCAGAGTGGTTTAACAATACGGCTTTATTTCCCCTTAGAAGAGATGTGGAGGTCACAGTAGCTTAACAAGACGGTTTTAATGACCCTTGGAAGAGACGTGGAGTTCAGAGTGGTTTAACAAGACCGTTTTAATGCCCCTTGGAAGAGACGAAGATGACACAGTAGCTTAACAAGACAGTTTTAATGCCCCTTGGAAGAGACGTGGAGGTCAGAGTCATTTAACAAGACGTTTTTAATGCCCCTTGGAAGAGACGTGGAGTTCAGAGTGGTTTAACAAGACGGTTTTCATGCCCCTTGGAAGAGACGTGGAGGTCACAGTAGCTTAACAAGACGGTTTTAATGCTCAATGGAAGAGACGTGGAGGTCACAGTAACTTAATCAGACAGTTTTAATGCCTCTTTGTAGAGACGTGGAGGTCACAGTACCTTAACAAGACAGTTTTATTGCCCCTTGGAAGAGACGTGGAGGTCACAGTAGCTTAATAAGACGGTTTTGTGCCCCTTGGAAGTGACTTGGAGGTCACAGTATCTTAACAAGACGGTTTTAATGCCCCTTGGAAGAGACGGGGAGTTCAGAGTGGTTTAACAAGACGGTTTTCATGCCCCTTGGAAGAGACGTGGAGTTCAGAGTGGTTTAACAAGACGGTTTTAATGCCCCTTGGAAGAGACGTGGAGTTCAGAGTAGTTCAACAAGACGGTTTACATGCCCCTTGGAATACACGTGGAGGTGACAGTGGCTTAACAAGGCGGTTTTCAATGACCCTTGGAAGAGACCTGGAGGTCACAGTAGCCTAACAAGACGATTTTAATGCCCTTGGAAGAGAGGTGGAGGACAGAGTGGTTTAACAAGACGTTTTTAATGCTCCATGGAAGACATGTTGAGTTCAGAGTGGTTTAACAAGACGGTTTAAATGCCCCTTGGAAGAGACGTGAAGGTCACAGTAACTTAATCAGACAGTTTTAATGCCTCTTTGTAGAGACGTGGAGGTCACAGTACCTTAACAAGACAGTTTTAATGCCCCTTGGAAGAGACGTGGAGGTCACAGTAGCTTAATAAGACGGTTTTAACGCCCCTTTTGAGAGATGTGTAGTTCAGAGTGGTTTAACAAGACTGTTTTAATGCCACTTGGAAGATACGTG
Source organism: Phyllobates terribilis (assembly GCF_046119375.1). NCBI lineage: Eukaryota > Metazoa > Chordata > Amphibia > Anura > Dendrobatidae > Phyllobates > Phyllobates terribilis. The sequence continues at coordinate 53,638,962 of NW_027362773.1, forward strand.
GAGGTCATAGTAGCTTAACAAGACGGTTTTAATGCCCCTTGGGAGAGACGTGGAGTTCAGAGTGGTTTAACAAGACGGCTTTATTCCCCCTTGGAAGAGAAGTGGAAGTCACAGTAGCTTAACAAAACGATTTTAATGCCCCTTGGAAGAGACGTGGAGGTCAGAGTGGTTTAGAAAGACGGTTTTAATGCCGCTTGGAAGTGACGTGGAGGTCACAGTAGCTTAACAAGACGGATTAATGCCCCTTGGAAGAGACGTGGAGATCAGAGTTGTTTAACAAGACAGTATTAATGCCCCTTGGAAGACATGTGGAGGTCACAGTAGCTTAACAAGACAGTTTTAATGCCCCTTGGAAGAGATGTGGAGTTCAGAGTGGTTTATCAAGACGGTTTTAATGCCCCTTGGAAGAGACGTGGAGTTCAGAGTAGTTTAACAAGACGGTTTCAATGCCCATTGGAAGAGATGTGGAGGTCACAGTAGCTTAATAAGACAGTTTTAATGCCCCGTGGTAGAGACGTGGAGGTCACAGTACCTTAACAAGACGGTTTTAATGCCCCTTGGAAGAGACGTGCAGGTCAGAATAGCTTAATAGGATGGTTTTAATGCCCCTTGGAAGAGACGTGGAGATCAGAGTGGTTTAACAAGATGGTTTTAATGCCCCTTGGAAGAGACGTGGAGGTCATAGTAGCTTAGCAAGACGGTTTTAATGCCCCTTGGGAGAGAAGTGGAGTTCAGAGTGGTTAAACAAGACGGCTTTATTGCCCCTTGGAAGAGACGTGGAGGTCACAGTAACTTAACAAGACGGTGTTAATGCCCCTTGGAAGAGACGTGGAGGTCAGAGTGGTTTAGCAAGAAGCTTTTAATGCCCCTTGGAAGAGACGTGGAGTTCAGAGTGTTTTAACAAGACTGTTTTAATGCCCCTTGGAAGACACAAGGAGTTCAGAGTGCTTTAACTAGACGGTTTTAATGCCCCTTGGAAGAGACGTGGAGTTCAGAGTGGTTTAACAAGATGGTTTTGTGCCCCTTGGAAGTGACGTGGAAGTCACAGTAGCTTAACAAGACGTTTTTAATGCCCCTTGGAAGAGACGTGGAGTTCAGAGTGGTTTAAGAAGACGGTTTTAATGCCCCTTGGAAGAGACGTGGAGTTCAGAGTGGTTTAACAAGACGGTTTTAATGCCCATTGGAAGAGACGTGGAGATCACAGTAGCTTAACAAGACGGTTTTAATGCCCCTTGGAAGAGACGTGGAGGTCATAGTAGCTTAACAAGACGGTTTTAATGCCCCTTGGGAGAGACGTGGAGTTCAGAGTGGTTTAACAAGACGGCTTTATTGCCCCTTGGAAGAGAAGTGGAAGTCACAGTAGCTTAACAAAACGATTTTAATGCCCCTTGGAAGAGACGTGGAGGTCAGAGTGGTTTAGAAAGACGGTTTTAATGCCGCTTGGAAGTGACGTGGAGGTCAGAGTGGTTTAACAAGACGGTTTTAATGCCCATTGGAAGAGACGTGGAGATCACAGTAGCTTAACAAGACGGTTTTAATGCCCCTTGGAAGAGACGTGGAGTTCAGAGTAGTTTAACAAGACGGTTTCCATGCCCCTTGGAAGAGACGTGGAGCACACAGTAGCTTAGCAAGACAGTATTAATGCCCCTTGGAAGAGACGTGGAGGTCAGAGTGATTTATCAAGACGGTTTTAATGCCCCTTGGAAGAGACGTGGAGTTCAGAGTGGTTTAACAAGACGGTTTTAATGCCCCTTGGAAGAGACGTGGAGGTCACAGTAGCTTAACAAGATGGTTATAACGCCCCTTGGAAGAGACGTGGAGGTGAGAGTGGTTTAACAAGACGGCTTTATTGCCCCTTGGAAGAGACGTGGAGGTCACAGTAGCTTAACAAGACGGTGTTAATGCCCCTTGGAAGAGACGTGGAGGTCAGAGTGGTTTAGCAAGACGCTTTTAATGCCCCTTGGAAGAGACTTGGAGTTCAGAGTGTTTTAACAAGACTGTTTTAATGCCCCTTGGAAGACACAAGGAGTTCAGAGTGCTTTAACTAGATGGTTTTAATGCCCCTTGGAAGAGACGTGGAGTTCAGAGTGGTTTAACAAGACGGTTTTAATGCCCCTTGGAAGAGATTGGAGGTGACAGTAGCTTAACAAGACGGTTTTAATGCCCCTTGTAAGAGACGTGGAGTTCAGAGTGGTTTAACAAGACGGTTTTAATGCCCCTTGGAAGAGACGTGGAGGTCATAGTAGCTTAAAAAGACGGATTTAATGCACCTTGGGAGAGACGTGGAGGTCACAGTAGCTTAATAAGACAGTTTTAATGCCCCTTGGAAGAGACTTGGAGGTCACAGTAGCTTAACAAGATGGTTTTAATGCCCATTGTAAGAGATGTGGAGTTCAGAGTAGTTTAACAAGATGGTATTAATGCCCCTTGGAAAAGACGTGGAGGACACAGTAGCTTAACAAGATGGTTATAATAACCTTTGGAAGAGACGTGGAGGTCAGAGTGGTTTAACAAGACGGTTTTAATGCCCCTTGGAAGAGACGTGGAGGTCAGAGTGATTTAACAAGACGGTTTTAATGCCCCTTGGAAAAGACTTGGAGTTCAGAGTGGTTTAACAAGACGGTTTTATTGCCCCTTGGAAGAGACGTGGAGGTCACAGTAGCTTAACAAGACGTTTTTAATGCCCCTTGGAAGAGACGTGGAGTTCAGAGTGGTTTAAGAATACGGTTTCAATGCCCCTTGAAAGAGACGAGGAGTACAGAGTGGTTTATCAAGACGGTTTTAATGCCCCTTGGAAGAGACGTAGATGTCACAGTAGCTTAACAAAACTGTTTCAATGCCCCTTGGAAGAGACGTGGAGGACACAGTAGCTTAACAAGACAGTATTAATGCCCCTTGGAAGAGACGTGGAGGTCAGAGTGATTTAACAAGATGGTTTTAATTCCCCTTGGAAGAGACGTGGAGTTGAGAGTGGTTTTACAAGACTGCTTTATTGCCCCTTGGAAGAGACGTGGAGGTCACAGAAGCTTAAAAAGATGGTTTTAATGCCCCTTGGAAGAGACGGGGAGGTCAGAGTGGTTTAACAAGACAGTTTTAATGCCCCTTGGAAGAGACGTGGGGTTCAGAGTGCTTTAACAAGACGGTTTTAATGCCCCTTGGAAGAGACGTGGAGGTCAGAGTGGTTTAACAAGACTGTTTTAATGCCCCTTGGGAGAGACGTGGAGTTCAGAGTGGTTTAACAAGACTGCTTTATTGCCCCTTGGAAGAGACGTGGAGGTCACAGTAACTTAACAAGACGGTGTTAATGCCCCTTGAAAGAGACGTGGAGGTCAGAGTAGTTTAGCAACATGGTTTTAATGCCCCTTGGAAGAGACGTGTAGTTCAGAGTGGTTTAACAAGACGGTTTTAATGCCCCTTGGAACCGACGAGGAGTTCAGAGTGCTTTAACAAGACGGTTTTAATGCCCCTTGGAAGAGACATGGAGTTCAGAGTGGTTTAACAAGACAGTTTTGTGCCCCTTGGAAGTGACGTGGAGGTCACAGTAGCTTAACAAGACATTTTTAATGCCCCTTGGAAGACACGTGGAGGACAGAGTGGTTTAACAAGGCGGTTTTAATGTCCCTTGGAAGAGACATGGAGTTCAGAGTGGTTTAACAAGACGGTTTTAATGCCCCTTGGAAGAGACGTGGAGGTCACAGTAGCTTAACAAGACGGTTTTAATGCCCCTTGTAAAAGACGAGGAGTTCAGAGTAGTTTATCAAGACGGTTTCAATGCCCCTTGGAAGAGAAGTGGAGGTCACAGTGGCTTAATAAGACAGTTTAATGCCCCTTAGTAGAGACGTGGAGGTCATAGTAGCTTAACAAGACGGTTTTAATGCCCCTTGGGAGAGACGTAGAGTTCAGAGTGGTTTAACAAGACGGCTTTATTGCCCCTTGGAAGAGACGTGTAGGTCACAGTAACTTAACAAGACGGTGTTAATGCCCCTTGGAAGAGACGTGGAGGTCAGAGTGGTTTAGCAAGACGGTTTTAATGCCCCTTGGAAGAGACGTGGAGTTCAGAGTGGTTTAACAAGACGGTTTTAATGCCCCTTGGAAGAGACGAGGAGTTCAGAGTGCTTTAACAAGACGGTTTTAATGCCCCTTGGAAGAGACGTCGAGTTCAGAGTGGTTTAACAAGACGGTTTTGTGCCCCTTGGAAGTGACGTGGAGGTCACAGTACCTTAACAAGATGTTTTTAATGCCCCTTGGAAGAGACGTGGAGTTCAGAGTGGTTTAACAAGAGAGTTTTAATGACCCTTGAAAGAGACGTGGAGTTCAGAGTGGTTTAACAAGACGGTTTTAATGCCCCTTGGAAGAGACGTGGAGGTCACAGTAGCTTAACAAGACGGTTTTAATGCCCCTTGGAAGAGACGTGGAGTTCAGAGTGGTTTAACAAGACGGTTTTAATGCCCCTTGGAAGAAACATGTAGTTCAGAGTAGTTTAACAAGACGGTTTCAATGCCCCTTAGAAGAGACGTGGAGGACACAGTAGCTCAACAAGACACTATTAATGCCCTTTGGAAGAGACGTGGAGGTCAGAGTGATTTAACAAGACGGTTTTAATGCCCCTTGGAAGAGACATGGAGTTCAGAGTGGTTTAACAAGACGGTTTTAATGTCCATTGGAAGAGACGTGGAGGTCACAGTAGCTTAAGAAGACGATTATAATGCCCCTTGGAAGAGACGTGGAGGTCAGAGTGGTTTAACAAGGCGGTTTTCAATGCCCCTTGGAAGAGACATGGAGGTCACAGTAGCTTAACAAGACGGTTTAAATGCCCCTTGGAAGAGACATGGAGGTCGCAGTAGCTTATTAAGACAGTTTTAGTGCTTCTTTGTAGAGACGTGGAGGTCACAATACCTTAACAAGATGGTTTTAATGCCCCTTAGAAGAGACGTGGAGGTCATAGTGGTTTAGCAAGATGGTTTTAATGACCCTCGGAAGAGACGTGGAGGTCACAGTAGCTTAACAAGACGGTTTTAATGCCCCTTGGAAGAGACATGGAGGTCACAGTAACTTAGCAAGATGGTTTTAATGCCCTTTGGAGGAGACTTGGGGGTCAGAGTGGTTTAGCAAGATGGCTTTAATATCCCTTGCAAGAGACATGGAGTTCAGAGTGGTTTAACAAGATGGTTTTAATGCCCCTTGGAAGAGACGTGGAGGTCACAGTAGCTTAATAAGACGGTTTTAATGCCCCTTGGAAGAGACGTGGAGTTCAGAGTGGTTTAACAAAACGGTTTTAATGCCCCTTGAAAGAGACGTGGGGGTCATAGTAGCTTAACAAGATGGTTTAATGCCCCTTGGGAGAGACGTGGAGTTCAGAGTGGTTTAACAAGACGGCTTTATTGCCCCTTGGAAGAGACGTGGAGGTCACAGTAACTTAACAAGACGGTGTTAATGCCCCTTGGAAGAGACGTGGAGGTCAGAGTGGTTTAGCAAGACTGTTTTAATGCCCCTTGGAAGAGACGAAGAGTTCAGAGTGGTTTAACAAGACGGTATTAATGCCTCTTGGAAGAGACGAGGAGTTCAGACTGCTTTAACAGGACAGTTTTATTGCCTCTTGGAAGAGACATGGAGTTCAGACTGGTTTAACAAAACGGTTTTGTGCCCCTTGGAAGTGACGTGGAGGTCACAGTAGCTTATCAAGACGTTTTTACTGCCCCTTGGAAGAGACGTGGAGTTCAGAGGGGTTTAACAAGACGGTTTTAATGCCCCTTGGAAGAGACGTGGAGTTCAGAGTGGTTTAATAAGACGGTTTTAATGACCCTTGGAAGAGACGTGGAGGTCACAGTAGCTTAACAAGATGGTTTTAATGCCCCTTGGAAGAGACGTGGAGTTCAGAGTGGTTTATCAAGACGGTTTTAATGTCCCCTTGGAAGAGACGTGGAGTTCAGAGTAGTTTAACAAGATGGTTTCAATGCCCCTTGGAAGAGACGTGGCGGTCACAGTAGCTTAATAAGACAGTTTTAATGCCCCTTGGTAGAGACGTGGAGGTCACAGTACCTTAACAAGACAGTTTTAATGCCCCTTGGAAGAGACGTGGAGGTCACAATAGCTTAATAAGATGGTTTTAATGCCCCTTGGAAGAGACGTGGAGTTCAGAGTGGTTTAACAAGACGGTTTTAATGCCCCTTGGAAGAGACGTGGAGGTCATAGTAGCTTAACAAGACGGTTTTAATGCCCCTTGGGAGAGACGTGGAGTTCAGAGTGGTTTAACAAGACGGCTTTATTGCCCCTTGGAAGAGACGTGGAGGTCACAGTAACTTAACAAGACGGTGTTAATGCCCCTTGGAAGAGACGTGGAGGTCAGATTGGTTTAGCAAGACGGTTTTAATGCCCCTTGGAAGAGACGTGGAGTTCAAGGTGGATTAACAAGACTGTTTTAATGCCCATTGGAAGAGACGAGGAGTTCAGAGTGCTTTAACAAGACAGTTTTAATGCCCATTCAAAGAGACTTGGAGTTCAGAGTGGTTTAACAAGACGATTTTGTGCCCCTTGGAAGTGACGTGGAAGTCACAGTAGCTTAACATGACTTTTTTAATGCCCCTTGGAAGAGACGTGGAGTTCAGAGTGGTTTAAGAAGACTGTTTTAATGCCCCTTGGAAGAGACGTGGAGTTCAGATTGGTTTAACAAGATGGTTTTAATGTCCCTTGGAAGGACGTGGAGGTCACAGTAGCTTAACAAGATGGTTTTAATGCCCCTCGGAAGAGACGAGGAGTTCAGAGTAGTTTAACAAGATGGTTTTAATGCCCCTTGGAAGAGACGTGGAGTTCAAAGTAGTTTAACAAGACGGTTTCCATGCCCCTTGGAAGAGACGTGGAGGACACAGTAGCTTAACAAGACAGTATTAATGCCCCTTGGAAGAGACGTGGAGGTCAGAGTGATTTAACAAGACGGTTTTAATGCCCCTTGGAAGAGACGTGGAGTTCAGAGTGGTTTAACAAGGCGGTTTTAATGCCCCTTGGAAGAGACGTGGAGTTCACAGTAGCTTAATAAGATGGTTTTAATGCCCCTTGGGAGAGATGTGTAGTTCAGAGTGGTTTAACAAGACTGTTTTAATGCCCCTTGGAAGAGGCGTGAAGGTCATAGTAGCTTAACAAGACGGTTTTAATGCCCCTTGGAAGAGGCGTGGAGGTCATAGTAGCTTAGCAAGACGGTTTTAATGCCCCTTGGGTGAGACGTGGAGTTCAGAGTGGTTTAACAAGACGGCTTTATTGCCCTCAGGAAGAGAAGTGGGGGTCACAGTAGCTTAGCAAAACGGTTTTAATGCCCCTTGGAAGAGACGTGGAGGTCAGAGTGGTTTAGAAAGATGGTTTTAATGCCCCTTGGAAGTGACATGGAGGTCACAGTAGCTTAACAAGACGGTTTAATGCCCCTTGGAAGAGACGTGGAGATCATTGTTGTTTAACAAGACAGTATTAATGCCCCTTGGAAGACATGTGGAGGTCACAGTAGCTTAACAAGACGGTGTTAATGCCCCTTTGAGGAGACGTGGGGGTCAGTGTGGTTTAGCAAGACGGTTTTCATACCCCTTGGAAGAGACATGGAGTTCAGAGTGGTTTAACAAGACGGTTTTGTGCCCCTTGGAAGTGACTTGGAGGTCACAGTATCTTAACAAGACGGTTTTAATGCCCCTTGGAAGAGACGGGGAGTTCAGAGTGGTTTAACAAGACGGTTTTCATGCCCCTTGGAAGAGACGTGGAGTTCAGAGTGGTTTAACAAGACGGTTTTAATGCCCCTTGGAAGAGACATGGAGTTCAGAGTAGTTTAACAAGACGGTTTCCATGCCCCTTGGAAGAGACGTGGAGGACACAGTAGCTTAACAAGACATTATTAATGCCCCTTGGAAGAGACGTGGAAGTCAGAGTGATTTAACAAGACGGTTTTATTGCCCCTTGGAAGAGACGTGGAGTTCAGAGTGGTTTAACAAGACGGTTTTAATACCCCTTGGAAGAGACGTGGAGTTCACAGTAGCTTAACAAGACGGTTATAACGCCCCTTGGAATAGACGTGGAGGTGAGAGTGGCTTAACAAGGCGGTTTTCAATGACCCTTGGAAGAGACGTGGAGGTCACAGTAGCTTAACAAGACGGTTTTAATGCTCAATGGAAGAGACGTGGAGGTCACAGTAGGTTAACAAGACGGTTTTAATGCCCTTGGAAGAGAGGTGGAGGTCAGAGTGGTTTAACAAGACGATTTTAATGCCCCATGGAAGACATGTTGAGTTCAGAGTGGTTTAACAAGACGGTTTAAATTCCCCTTGGAAGAGACGTGGAGGTCACAGTAACTTAATTAGACAGTTTTAATGCCTCTTTGTAGAGACGTGGAGGTCACAGTACCTTAACAAGACATTTTTAATGCCCCTTGGAAGAGACGTGGAGGTCACCGTAGCTTAATAAGACGGTTTTAAAGCCCCTTGGGAGAGATGTCTAGTTCAGAGTGGTTTAATAAGACTGTTTTAATGCCCCTTGGAAGATACGTGGAGGTCATAGTAGCTTAACAAGACGGTTTTAATGCCCCTTGGGAGAGACGTGGAGTTCAGAGTGGTTTAACAAGACGGCTTTATTGCCCCTTGGAAGAGAAGTGGAGGTCACAGTAGCTTAACAAAACGGTTTTAATGCCCCTTGGAAGAGAAGTGGAGGTCAGAGTGGTTTAGAAAGACGGTTTTAATGCCGCTTGGAAGTGACGTGGAGGTCACAGTAGCTTAACAAGACGGTTTAATGCCCCTTGGAAGAGACGTGGAGATCAGAGTTGTTTAACAAGACAGTATTAATGCCCCTTGGAAGACATGTGGAGGTCACAGTAGCTTAACAAGACGGTTTTAATGCCCCTTGGAAGAGATGTGGAGTTCAGAGTGGTTTATCAAGACGGTTTTAATGCCCCTTGGAAGAGACGTGGAGTTCAGAGTAGTTTAACAAGACGGTTTCAATGTCCCTTGTAAGAGATGTGAAGGTCACAGTAGCTTAATAAGACAGTTTTAATGCCCCGTGGTAGAGACGTGGAGGTCACAGTACCTTAACAAGATGGTTTTAATGCCCCTTGGAAGAGACGTGGAGGTCACAATAGCTTAATAGGATGGTTTTAATGCCCCTTGGAAGAGACGTGGAGTTCAGAGTGGTTTAACAAGACGGCTTTATTGCCCCTTGGAAGAGACGTGGAGGTCACAGTAGTTTAACAAGACGGTGTTAATGCCCCTTGGAAGAGACGTGGAGGTCAGAGTGGTTTAGCAAGACGCTTTTAATGCCCCTTGGAAGAGACGTGGAGTTCAGAGTGTTTTAACAAGACTGTTTTAATGCCCCTTGGAAGACACAAGGAGTTCAGAGTGCTTTAACTAGACGGTTTTAATGCCCCTTGGAAGAGACGTGGAGTTCAGAGTGGTTTAACAAGATGGTTTTGTGCCCCTTGGAAGTGACGTGGAAGTCACAGTAGCTTAACAAGACGTTTTTAATGCCCCTTGGAAGAGACGTGGAGTTCAGAGTGGTTTAAGAAGACGGTTTTAATGCCCCTTGGAAGAGACGTGGAGTTCAGAGTGGTTTAACAAGACGGTTTTAATGCCCCTTGGAAGAGACGTGGAGGTCACAGTAGCTTAACAAGACGGTTTTAATGCCCCTTGGAAGAGACGTGGAGTTCAGAGTGGTTTAACAAGACGGTTTTAATGCCCCTTGGAAGAAACATGTAGTTCAGAGTAGTTTAACAAGACGGTTTCAATGCCCCTTAGAAGAGACGTGGAGGACACAGTAGCTCAACAAGACACTATTAATGCCCTTTGGAAGAGACGTGGAGGTCAGAGTGATTTAACAAGACGGTTTTAATGCCCCTTGGAAGAGACATGGAGTTCAGAGTGGTTTAACAAGACGGTTTTAATGTCCATTGGAAGAGACGTGGAGGTCACAGTAGCTTAAGAAGACGATTATAATGCCCCTTGGAAGAGACGTGGAGGTCAGAGTGGTTTAACAAGGCGGTTTTCAATGCCCCTTGGAAGAGACATGGAGGTCACAGTAGCTTAACAAGACGGTTTAAATGCCCCTTGGAAGAGACATGGAGGTCGCAGTAGCTTATTAAGACAGTTTTAGTGCTTCTTTGTAGAGACGTGGAGGTCACAATACCTTAACAAGATGGTTTTAATGCCCCTTAGAAGAGACGTGGAGGTCATAGTGGTTTAGCAAGATGGTTTTAATGACCCTCGGAAGAGACGTGGAGGTCACAGTAGCTTAACAAGACGGTTTTAATGCCCCTTGGAAGAGACATGGAGGTCACAGTAACTTAGCAAGATGGTTTTAATGCCCTTTGGAGGAGACTTGGGGGTCAGAGTGGTTTAGCAAGATGGCTTTAATATCCCTTGCAAGAGACATGGAGTTCAGAGTGGTTTAACAAGATGGTTTTAATGCCCCTTGGAAGAGACGTGGAGGTCACAGTAGCTTAATAAGACGGTTTTAATGCCCCTTGGAAGAGACGTGGAGTTCAGAGTGGTTTAACAAAACGGTTTTAATGCCCCTTGAAAGAGACGTGGGGGTCATAGTAGCTTAACAAGATGGTTTAATGCCCCTTGGGAGAGACGTGGAGTTCAGAGTGGTTTAACAAGACGGCTTTATTGCCCCTTGGAAGAGACGTGGAGGTCACAGTAACTTAACAAGACGGTGTTAATGCCCCTTGGAAGAGACGTGGAGGTCAGAGTGGTTTAGCAAGACTGTTTTAATGCCCCTTGGAAGAGACGAAGAGTTCAGAGTGGTTTAACAAGACGGTATTAATGCCTCTTGGAAGAGACGAGGAGTTCAGACTGCTTTAACAGGACAGTTTTATTGCCTCTTGGAAGAGACATGGAGTTCAGACTGGTTTAACAAAACGGTTTTGTGCCCCTTGGAAGTGACGTGGAGGTCACAGTAGCTTATCAAGACGTTTTTACTGCCCCTTGGAAGAGACGTGGAGTTCAGAGGGGTTTAACAAGACGGTTTTAATGCCCCTTGGAAGAGACGTGGAGTTCAGAGTGGTTTAATAAGACGGTTTTAATGACCCTTGGAAGAGACGTGGAGGTCACAGTAGCTTAACAAGATGGTTTTAATGCCCCTTGGAAGAGACGTGGAGTTCAGAGTGGTTTATCAAGACGGTTTTAATGTCCCCTTGGAAGAGACGTGGAGTTCAGAGTAGTTTAACAAGATGGTTTCAATGCCCCTTGGAAGAGACGTGGCGGTCACAGTAGCTTAATAAGACAGTTTTAATGCCCCTTGGTAGAGACGTGGAGGTCACAGTACCTTAACAAGACAGTTTTAATGCCCCTTGGAAGAGACGTGGAGGTCACAATAGCTTAATAAGATGGTTTTAATGCCCCTTGGAAGAGACGTGGAGTTCAGAGTGGTTTAACAAGACGGTTTTAATGCCCCTTGGAAGAGACGTGGAGGTCATAGTAGCTTAACAAGACGGTTTTAATGCCCCTTGGGAGAGACGTGGAGTTCAGAGTGGTTTAACAAGACGGCTTTATTGCCCCTTGGAAGAGACGTGGAGGTCACAGTAACTTAACAAGACGGTGTTAATGCCCCTTGGAAGAGACGTGGAGGTCAGATTGGTTTAGCAAGACGGTTTTAATGCCCCTTGGAAGAGACGTGGAGTTCAAGGTGGATTAACAAGACTGTTTTAATGCCCATTGGAAGAGACGAGGAGTTCAGAGTGCTTTAACAAGACAGTTTTAATGCCCATTCAAAGAGACTTGGAGTTCAGAGTGGTTTAACAAGACGATTTTGTGCCCCTTGGAAGTGACGTGGAAGTCACAGTAGCTTAACATGACTTTTTTAATGCCCCTTGGAAGAGACGTGGAGTTCAGAGTGGTTTAAGAAGACTGTTTTAATGCCCCTTGGAAGAGACGTGGAGTTCAGATTGGTTTAACAAGATGGTTTTAATGTCCCTTGGAAGGACGTGGAGGTCACAGTAGCTTAACAAGATGGTTTTAATGCCCCTCGGAAGAGACGAGGAGTTCAGAGTAGTTTAACAAGATGGTTTTAATGCCCCTTGGAAGAGACGTGGAGTTCAAAGTAGTTTAACAAGACGGTTTCCATGCCCCTTGGAAGAGACGTGGAGGACACAGTAGCTTAACAAGACAGTATTAATGCCCCTTGGAAGAGACGTGGAGGTCAGAGTGATTTAACAAGACGGTTTTAATGCCCCTTGGAAGAGACGTGGAGTTCAGAGTGGTTTAACAAGGCGGTTTTAATGCCCCTTGGAAGAGACGTGGAGTTCACAGTAGCTTAATAAGATGGTTTTAATGCCCCTTGGGAGAGATGTGTAGTTCAGAGTGGTTTAACAAGACTGTTTTAATGCCCCTTGGAAGAGGCGTGAAGGTCATAGTAGCTTAACAAGACGGTTTTAATGCCCCTTGGAAGAGGCGTGGAGGTCATAGTAGCTTAGCAAGACGGTTTTAATGCCCCTTGGGTGAGACGTGGAGTTCAGAGTGGTTTAACAAGACGGCTTTATTGCCCTCAGGAAGAGAAGTGGGGGTCACAGTAGCTTAGCAAAACGGTTTTAATGCCCCTTGGAAGAGACGTGGAGGTCAGAGTGGTTTAGAAAGATGGTTTTAATGCCCCTTGGAAGTGACATGGAGGTCACAGTAGCTTAACAAGACGGTTTAATGCCCCTTGGAAGAGACGTGGAGATCATTGTTGTTTAACAAGACAGTATTAATGCCCCTTGGAAGACATGTGGAGGTCACAGTAGCTTAACAAGACGGTGTTAATGCCCCTTTGAGGAGACGTGGGGGTCAGTGTGGTTTAGCAAGACGGTTTTCATACCCCTTGGAAGAGACATGGAGTTCAGAGTGGTTTAACAAGACGGTTTTGTGCCCCTTGGAAGTGACTTGGAGGTCACAGTATCTTAACAAGACGGTTTTAATGCCCCTTGGAAGAGACGGGGAGTTCAGAGTGGTTTAACAAGACGGTTTTCATGCCCCTTGGAAGAGACGTGGAGTTCAGAGTGGTTTAACAAGACGGTTTTAATGCCCCTTGGAAGAGACATGGAGTTCAGAGTAGTTTAACAAGACGGTTTCCATGCCCCTTGGAAGAGACGTGGAGGACACAGTAGCTTAACAAGACATTATTAATGCCCCTTGGAAGAGACGTGGAAGTCAGAGTGATTTAACAAGACGGTTTTATTGCCCCTTGGAAGAGACGTGGAGTTCAGAGTGGTTTAACAAGACGGTTTTAATACCCCTTGGAAGAGACGTGGAGTTCACAGTAGCTTAACAAGACGGTTATAACGCCCCTTGGAATAGACGTGGAGGTGAGAGTGGCTTAACAAGGCGGTTTTCAATGACCCTTGGAAGAGACGTGGAGGTCACAGTAGCTTAACAAGACGGTTTTAATGCTCAATGGAAGAGACGTGGAGGTCACAGTAGGTTAACAAGACGGTTTTAATGCCCTTGGAAGAGAGGTGGAGGTCAGAGTGGTTTAACAAGACGATTTTAATGCCCCATGGAAGACATGTTGAGTTCAGAGTGGTTTAACAAGACGGTTTAAATTCCCCTTGGAAGAGACGTGGAGGTCACAGTAACTTAATTAGACAGTTTTAATGCCTCTTTGTAGAGACGTGGAGGTCACAGTACCTTAACAAGACATTTTTAATGCCCCTTGGAAGAGACGTGGAGGTCACCGTAGCTTAATAAGACGGTTTTAAAGCCCCTTGGGAGAGATGTCTAGTTCAGAGTGGTTTAATAAGACTGTTTTAATGCCCCTTGGAAGATACGTGGAGGTCATAGTAGCTTAACAAGACGGTTTTAATGCCCCTTGGGAGAGACGTGGAGTTCAGAGTGGTTTAACAAGACGGCTTTATTGCCCCTTGGAAGAGAAGTGGAGGTCACAGTAGCTTAACAAAACGGTTTTAATGCCCCTTGGAAGAGAAGTGGAGGTCAGAGTGGTTTAGAAAGACGGTTTTAATGCCGCTTGGAAGTGACGTGGAGGTCACAGTAGCTTAACAAGACGGTTTAATGCCCCTTGGAAGAGACGTGGAGATCAGAGTTGTTTAACAAGACAGTATTAATGCCCCTTGGAAGACATGTGGAGGTCACAGTAGCTTAACAAGACGGTTTTAATGCCCCTTGGAAGAGATGTGGAGTTCAGAGTGGTTTATCAAGACGGTTTTAATGCCCCTTGGAAGAGACGTGGAGTTCAGAGTAGTTTAACAAGACGGTTTCAATGTCCCTTGTAAGAGATGTGAAGGTCACAGTAGCTTAATAAGACAGTTTTAATGCCCCGTGGTAGAGACGTGGAGGTCACAGTACCTTAACAAGATGGTTTTAATGCCCCTTGGAAGAGACGTGGAGGTCACAATAGCTTAATAGGATGGTTTTAATGCCCCTTGGAAGAGACGTGGAGTTCAGAGTGGTTTAACAAGACGGCTTTATTGCCCCTTGGAAGAGACGTGGAGGTCACAGTAGTTTAACAAGACGGTGTTAATGCCCCTTGGAAGAGACGTGGAGGTCAGAGTGGTTTAGCAAGACGCTTTTAATGCCCCTTGGAAGAGACGTGGAGTTCAGAGTGTTTTAACAAGACTGTTTTAATGCCCCTTGGAAGACACAAGGAGTTCAGAGTGCTTTAACTAGACGGTTTTAATGCCCCTTGGAAGAGACGTGGAGTTCAGAGTGGTTTAACAAGATGGTTTTGTGCCCCTTGGAAGTGACGTGGAAGTCACAGTAGCTTAACAAGACGTTTTTAATGCCCCTTGGAAGAGACGTGGAGTTCAGAGTGGTTTAAGAAGACGGTTTTAATGCCCCTTGGAAGAGACGTGGAGTTCAGAGTGGTTTAACAAGACGGTTTTAATGCCCATTGGAAGAGACGTGGAGATCACAGTAGCTTAACAAGACGGTTTTAATGCCCCTTGGAAGAGACGTGGAGTTCAGAGTAGTTTAACAAGACGGTTTCCATGCCCCTTGGAAGAGACGTGGAGGACACAGTAGCTTAGCAAGACAGTATTAATGCCCCTTGGAAGAGACGTGGAGGTCAGAGTGATTTATCAAGACGGTTTTAATGCCCCTTGGAAGAGACGTGGAGTTCAGAGTGGTTTAACAAGACGGTTTTAATGCCCCTTGGAAGAGACGTGGAGGTCACAGTAGCTTAACAAGATGGTTATAACGCCCCTTGGAAGAGACGTGGAGGTGAGAGTGGTTTAACAAGACGGCTTTATTGCCCCTTGGAAGAGACGTGGAGGTCACAGTAGCTTAACAAGACGGTGTTAATGCCCCTTGGAAGAGACGTGGAGGTCAGAGTGGTTTAGCAAGACGCTTTTAATGCCCCTTGGAAGAGACGTGGAGTTCAGAGTGTTTTAACAAGACTGTTTTAATGCCCCTTGGAAGACACAAGGAGTTCAGAGTGCTTTAACTAGACGGTTTTAATGCCCCTTGGAAGAGACGTGGAGTTCAGAGTGGTTTAACAAGATGGTTTTGTGCCCCTTGGAAGTGACGTGGAAGTCACAGTAGCTTAACAAGACGTTTTTAATGCCCCGTGGAAGAGACGTGGAGTTCAGATTGGTTTAAGAAGACGGTTTTAATGCCCCTTGGAAGAGACGTGGAGTTCAGAGTGGTTTAACAAGACGGTTTTAATGCCCATTGGAAGAGACGTGGAGATCACAGTAGCTTAACAAGACGGTTTTAATGCCCCTTGGAAGAGACGTGGAGTTCAGAGAAGTTTAACAAGACGGTTTCCATGCCCTTTGGAAGAGACGTGGAGGACACAGTAGCTTAGCAAGACAGTATTAATGCCCCTTGGAAGAGACGTGGAGGTCAGAGTGATTTAACAAGACGGTTTTAATGCCCCTTGGAAGAGACGTGGAGTTCAGAGTGGTTTAACAAGACGGTTTTAATGCCCCTTGGAAGAGACGTGGAGGTCACAGTTGCTTAACAAGATGGTTATAACGCCCCTTGGAAGAGACGTGGAGGTGAGAGTGGTTTAACAAGGCGGTTTTCAATGACCCTTGCAAGAGACGTGGAGGTCACAGTAGCTTAACAAGACGGTATTAATGCCCAATGGAAGAGACGTGGAGGTCACAGAAGCTTAACAAGACGGTTTTAATGCCCCTTGAAAGAGACGTGGAGGTCAGAGTGGTTTAACAAGATGGTTTAAATGCCCCTTGGAAGAGACGTGGAGGTCACAGTAGCTTAATAAGACAGTTTTAATGCCTCTTTGCAGAGACGTGGAGGTCACAGTATCTTAACAAGACATTTTTAATGCCCCTTGGAAGAGACATGGAGGTCACAGTAGCTTAATAAGACGGTTTTAATGCCCCTTGGGAGAGATGTGTAGTTCAGAGTGGATTAACAAGACTGTTTTAATGCCCCTTGGAAGAGGCGTGGAGGTCATAGTAGCTTAACAAGACGGTTTTAATGCGCCTTAGAAGAGGCGTGGAGGTCATAGTAGCTTAACAAGACGGTTTTAATGCCCCTTGGGTGAGACGTGGAGTTCAGAGTGGTTTAACAAGACGGCTTTATTGCAGTCAGGAAGAGATGTGGGGGTCACAGTAGCTTAACAAAACGGTTTTAATGCCCCTTGGAAGAGATGTTGAGGTCAGAGTGGTTTAGAAAGACGATTTTAATGCCCCTTGGAAGTGACATGGAGGTCACAGTAGCTTAACAAGACGGTTTAATGCCCCTTGGAAGAGACGTGGAGATCAGTGTTGTTTAACAAGACAGTATTAATGCCCCTTGGAAGACATGTGGAGGTCACAGTAGCTTAACAAGACGGTGTTAATGCCCCTTTGAGGAGACGTGGGGGTCAGAGTGGTTTAGCAAGACGGTTTTCATACCCCTTGGAAGAGACGTGGAGTTCAGAGTGTTTTAACAAGACGGTTTTGTGCCCCTTGGAAGTGACTTGGAGGTCACAGTAGCTTAATCAGACAGTTTTAATGCCTCTTTGTAGAGACGTGGAGGTCACAGTACCTTAACAAGACAGTTTTAATGCCCCTTGGAAGAGACGTGGAGGTCACAGTAGCTTAATAAGACGGTTTTAACGCCCCTTGGGAGAGATGTGTAGTTCAGAGTGGTTTAACAAGACTGTTTTAATGCCCCTTGGAAGATACGTGGAGGTCATAGTAGCTTAACAAGACGGTTTTAATGCCCCTTGGGAGAGACGTGGAGTTCAGAGTGGTTTAACAAGACGGCTTTATTGCCCCTTGGAAGAGAAGTGGAGGTCACAGTAGCTTAACAAAACGGTTTTAATGCCCCTTGGAAGAGACGTGGAGGTCAGAGTGGTTTAGAAAGACGGTTTTAATGCCGCTTGGAAGTGACGTGTAGGTCACAGTAGCTTAACAAGACGGTTTAATGCCCCTTGGAAGAGACGTGGAGATCAGAGTTGTTTAACAAGACAGTATTAATGCCCCTTGGAAGACATGTGGAGGTCACAGTAGCTTAATAAGACGGTTTTAATGCCCCTTGGAAGAGACGTGGAGTTCAGAGTAGTTTAACAAGACGGTTTCAATGCCCCTTGGAAGAGATGTGGAGGTCACAGTAGCTTAATAAGACAGTTTTAATGCCCCGTGGTAGAGACGTGGAGGTCACAGTACCTTAACAAGACGGTTTTAATGCCCCTTGGAAGAGACGTGGAGGTCACAATAGCTTAATAGGATGGTTTTAATGCCCCTTGGAAGAGACGTGGAGTTCAGAGTGGTTTAACAAGATGGTTTTAATGCCCCTTGGAAGAGACGTGGAGGTCATAGTAGCTTAACAAGACGGTTTTAATGCCCCTTGGGAGAGAAGTGGAGTTCAGAGTGGTTAAACAAGACGGCTTTATTGCCCCTTGGAAGAGACGTGGAGGTCACAGTAGCTTAACAAGACGGTGTTAATGCCCCTTGGAAGAGACGTGGAGGTCAGAGTGGTTTAGCAAGACGCTTTTAATGCCCCTTGGAAGAGACGTGGCGTTCAGAGTGTTTTAACAAGACTGTTTTAATGCCCCTTGGAAGACAAAAGGAGTTTAGAGTGCTTTAACTACACGGTTTTAATGCCCCTTGGAAGAGACGTTTAGTTCAGAGTGGTTTAACAAGATGGTTTTGTGCCCCTTGGAAGTGACGTGGAAGTCACAGTAGCTTATCAAGACGTTTTTAATGCCCCTTGAAAGAGACGTGGAGTTCAGAGTGGTTTAAGAAGACGGTTTTAATGCCCCTTGGAAGAGACGTGGAGATCACATTAGCTTAACAAGACGGTTTTAATGCCCCTTGGAAGAGACGTGGAGTTCAGAGTAGTTTAACAAGACGGTTTCCATGCCCCTTGGAAGAGACGTGGAGGACACAGTAGCTTAGCAAGACAGTATTAATGCCCCTTGGTAGAGACGTGGAGGTCAGAGTGATTTGACAAGACGGTTTTAATGCCCCTTGGAAGAGACGTGGAGTTCAGAGTGGTTTAACAAGACGGTTTTAATGCCCCTTGGAAGAGACGTGGAGGTCACAGTAGCTTAACAAGATGGTTATAACGCCCCTTGGAACAGACGTGGAGGTGAGAGTGGTTTAACAAGGCGGTTTTCAATGACCCTTGGAAGAGACGTGGAGGTCACAGTAGCTTAACAAGACGGTATTAATGCCCAATGGAATAGACGTGGAGGTCACAGTAGCTTAACAAGACGGTTTTAATGCCCCTTGAAAGAGACATGGAGGTCACAGTAGATTAATAAGACGGTTTTAATGCCCCTTGGGAGAGATGTGTAGTTCAGAGTTGTTTAACAAGACTGTTTTAATGCCCCTTGGAAGAGGCGTGGAGGTCATAGTAGCTTAACAAGATCGTTTTAATGCCCCTTGGAAGAGGCGTGGAGGTCATAGTAGCTTAACAAGATGGTTTTAATGCCCCTTGGGTGAGACGTGGAGTTCAGAGTGGTTTAACAAGACGGCTTTATTGCCCTCAGGATGAGAAGTGGGGGTCACAGTAGCTTAACAAAACGGTTTTAATGCCCCTTGGAAGAGACGTGGAGGTCAGAGTGGTTTGGAAAGACAGTTTTAATGCCCCTTGGAAGTGACATGGAGGTCACAGTAGCTTAATAAGACGGTTTAATGCCCCTTGGAAGAGACGTGGAGATCAGTGTTGTTTAACAAGACAGTATTAATGCCCCTTGGAAGACATGTGGAGGTCACAGTAGCTTAACAAGACGGTGTTAATGCCCCTTTGAGGAGACGTGGGGTTCAGAGTGGTTTAGCAAGACGGTTTTCATACCCCTTGGAAGAGACGTGGAGTTCAGAGTAGTTTAACAAGACGGTTTTGTGCCCCTTGGAAGTGACTTGGAGGTCACAATATCTTAACAAGACGGTTTTAATGCCCCTTGGAAGAGACGGGGAGTTCAGAGTGGTTTAACAAGACGGTTTTAATGCCCCTTGGAAGAGACGTGGAGTTCAGAGAGGTTTAACAAGACGGTTTTAATGCCACTTGGAAGAGACGTGGAGGTCACAGTATCTTAACAAGATGGTTTTAATGCCCCTTGGAAGAGACGTGGAGTTCAGAGTCGTTTAACAAGACGATTTTAATGCTCCTTGGAAGAGAAGTGGAGTTCAGAGTGGTATAACAAGACGGCTTTATTTCCCCGTGGAAGAGATGTGGAGGTCACAGTAGCTTAACAAGACGGTTTTAATGCCCCTTGGAAGAGACGTGAAGTTCAGAGTGGTTTAACAAGACCGTTTTAATGCCCCTTGGAAGAGACGAGGAGGACACAGTAGCTTAACAAGACAGTTTTAATGCCCCTTGGAAGAGACGTGGAGGTCAGAATGATTTAACAAGACGGTTTTAATGCCTCTTGGAAGAGACGTGGAGTTCAGAGTGGTTTAACAAGATCTTTTTAATTCCCCTTGGAAGAGACGTGGAGGTCAAAGTAGCTTAACAAAATGGTTATAATGCCCCTTGGATGAGACGTGGAGGTCAGAGTGGTTTAACAAGACGGTTTTCAATGCCCCTTGAAAGAGACGTGGAGGTCAGAGTGGTTTAACAAGACGGTTTTCAATGCCCCTTGGAAGAGACGTGGAGGTCACAGTAGCTTAATAAGACGGTTTTATTGCCCCTTGGAAGAGATGTATAGTTCAGAGTGGTTTAACAAGACTGTTTTAATGCCCCTTGGAAGAGGCGTGGAGGTCATAGTAGCTTAACAAGACGGTTTTAATGCCCCTTGGGAGAGACGTGGAGTTCAGAGTTGTTTAACAAGACGGCTTTATTGCCGCTTGGAAGAGAAGTGGAAGTCACAGTAGCTTAACAAGACGGTTTTAATGCCCCTTGGAAGAGACGTGGAGGTCAGAGTGGTTTAGAAAGACAGTTTTAATGCCCCTTGGAAGTGACGTGGAGGTCACAGTAGCTTAACAAGACGGTTTAATGCCCCTTGGAAGAGACGTGGAGTTCAGAGTGGTTTATCAAGGCAGTATCAATGCCCCTTCGAAGACATGTGGAGGTCACAGTAGCTAACAAGATGGTGTTAATGCCCCTTGGAGGAGACGTGGGGGTCAGAGTGGTTTAGCAAGACGGTTTTCATACCCCTTGGAAGAGACGTGGAGTTCAGAGTGGTTTAACAAGATGGTTTTAATGCCCCTTGGAAGAGATGTGGAGTTCAGAGTGGTTTAACAAGATGGTTTTAATGCCCCTTGGAAGAGACGTGGAGTTCAGAGTGCTTTAACAAGACGGTTTTAATGCCCCTTGGAAGAGACGTGGAGTTCAGAGTGGTTTAACAAGACTGTTTTGTGCCCCTTGGAAGTGACGTGGAGGTCACAGTATCTTAACAAGACGGTTTTAATGCCCCTTGGAATAGATGTGGAGTTCAGAGTGGTTAAACAAGAAGGCTTTAATGCCCCTTGGAAGAGACGTGGAGTTCAGAGTGGTTTAACAAGATGGATTTAATGCCCCTTGGAAGAGACATGGAGGTCACAGTAGCTTAACAAGATGGTTTTAATGCCCCTTGGAGGAGACATGGGGGTCAGAGTGGTTTAGCAAGACGGTTTTAATATCCTTTGGAAGAGACGTGGAGTTCAGAGTGGTTTAACAAGACGGATTTAATGCCCCTTGGAAGAGACGTGGAGGTTACAGTAGCTTAACAAGACGGTATTAATGCCCCTTGGAAGAGACGTGGAGTTCAGAGTGGTTTAACAAGACGGTTTAAATGCCCCTTGGAAGAGACGAGGAGGTCACAGTAGCTTAATGAGACAGTTTTAATGCCTCTTGGTAGAGACGTTGAGGTTACAGTAGCTTAACAAGTCGGTTTTAATGCCCCTTGGGAGAGACATGGAGTTCAGAGTGGTTTAACAAGACGGCTTTATTGCCCCTTGGAAGAGACGTGGAGGTCACAGTAACTTAACAAGACCGTGTTAATGCCCCTTGGAAGAGACGTGGAGGTCATAGTAGCTTAACAAGACGGTTTTAATTCCCCTTGGGAGAGACATGGAGGTCACAGTAACTTAACAAGATGGTGCTAATGCCCCTTGGAGGAGACGTGGGGTTCAGAGTGGTTGAGCAAGACGGTTTTAATACCCCTTGGAAGAGAAGTGGAGTTCAGAGTGGTTTAACAAGACGGTTTGAATGCCCTTTGGAAGAGACGTGGAGTTCAGTGTGCTTAACAAGACGGTTTTAATGGCCCTTGGAAGAGACGTGGAGTTCAGAGTGGTTTAACAAGACGGTTTTGTGCCCCCTGGAAGTGACTTGGAGGTCACAGTATCTTAACAAGGCGGCTTTAATCCCCCTTGGAAGAGACGGGGAGTTCAGAGTGGTTTAACAAGACGGTTTTAATGCCCCTTGGAGGAGACGTGGAGTTCAGAGTGGTTTAACAAGACGGTTTTAATGCCCCTTGGAAGAGACGTGGAGGTCACAGTATCTTAACAAGATGGTTTTAATGCCCCTTGGAAGAGACGTGGAGTTCAGAGTGGTTGAACAAGACGGTTTTAATGCTCCTTGGAAGAGAAGTGGAGTTCAGAGTGGTTTAACAAGACGGCTTTATTTCCCCGTGGAAGAGATGTGGAGGTCACAGTAGCTTAACAAGACGGTTTTAATGCCACTTGGAAGAGACGTGAAGTTCAGAGTGGTTTAACAAGACCGTTTTAATGCCCCTTGGAAGAGACGAGGAGGACACAGTAGCTTAACAAGTCAGTTTTAATGCCCCTTGGAAGAGACGTGGAGGTCAGAGTGATTTAACAAGACGGTTTTAATGCCCCTTGGAAGAGACGTGGAGTTCAGAGTGGTTTAACAAGACGGTTTTAATTCCCCTTGGAAGAGACGTGGAGGTCAAAGTAGCTTAACAAGACGGTTTAATGCCCCTTGGAAGAGACGTGGAGTTCAGAGTGGTTTATCAAGACAGTATTAATGCCCCTTGGAAGACATGTGGAGGTCACAGTAGCTTAACAAGATGGTATTAATGCCCCTTGGAGGAGACGCGGGGGTCAGAGTGGTTTAGCAAGACGGTTTTCATACCCCTTGAAAGAGACGTACAGTTCAGATTGGTTTAACAAGATGGTTTTAATACCCCTTGGAAGAGACGTGGAGTTCAGAATGCTTTATCAAGACGGTTTTAATGCCCCTTGGAAGAGACGTGGAGTTCAGAGTGGTTTGACAAGACGGTTTTGTGCCCCTTGGAAGTGACGTGGAGGTCACAGTATCTTAACAAGACGGTTTTAATGCCCCTTGGAAGAGACGTGGAGTTCAGAGTGGTTAAACAAGAATGTTTTAATGCCCCTTGGAAGAGACGTGGAGTTCAGAATTGTTTAACAAGACGGTTTTAATGCCCCTTGGAAGAGACATGGAGGTCACATTAGCTTAACAATATAGTTTTAATGCCCCTTGGAGGAGACATGGGGGTCAGAGTGGTTTAGCAAGACGGTTTTAATATCCCTTGGAAGCGTCGTGGAGTTCAGATTTGTTTAACAAGACGGTTTTAATGCCCCTTGGAAGAGACGTGGAGGTTACAGTAGCTTAATAAGACGGTTATTATGCCCCTTGGAAGAGACGTGGAGTTCAGAGTGGTTTAACAAGATGGTTTTAATGCCACTTGGAAGAGCCGTGGAGGTCATAGTAGCTTAACAAGACGGTTTTAATGCCCCTTCGGAGAGACGCGGGAGTTCAGAGTGGTTTAACAAGACGGCTTTATTGCCCCTTGGAAGAGACGTGTAGGTCACAGTAACTTAACAAGACGGTGTTAATGCCCCTTGGAAGAGACGTGGAGGTCAGAGTGGTTTAGCAAGACGGTTTTAATGCCCCTTGGAAGAGACGTGGAGTTCAGAGTGGTTTAACAAGACGGTTTTAATGCCCCTTGGAAGAGACGAGGAGTTCAGAGTGCTTTAACAAGACGGTTTTAATGCCCCTTGGAAGAGACGTCGAGTTCAGAGTGGTTTAACAAGACGGTTTTGTGCCCCTTGGAAGTGACGTGGAGGTCACAGTACCTTAACAAGATGTTTTTAATGCCCCTTGGAAGAGACGTGGAGTTCAGACTGGTTTAACAAGAGAGTTTTAATGACCCTTGAAAGAGACGTGGAGTTCAGAGTGGTTTAACAAGACGGTTTTAATGCCCCTTGGAAGAGACGTGGAGGTCACAGTAGCTTAACAAGACGGTTTTAATGCCCCTTGGAAGAGACGTGGAGTTCAGAGTGGTTTAACAAGATGGTTTTAATGCCCCTTGGAAGAAACATGGAGTTCAGAGTAGTTTAACAAGACGGTTTCAATGCCCCTTAGAAGAGACGTGGAGGACACAGTAGCTCAACAAGACACTATTAATGCCCTTTGGAAGAGACGTGGAGGTCAGAGTAATTTAACAAGACGGTTTTAATGCCCCTTGGAAGAGACATGGAGTTCAGAGTGGTTTAACAAGACGGTTTTAATGTCCATTAGAAGAGACGTGGAGGTCACAGTAGCTTAAGAAGACGATTATAATGCCCCTTGGAAGAGACGTGGAGGTCAGAGTGGTTTAACAAGGCGGTTTTCAATGCCCCTTGGAAGAGACGTGGAGGTCACAGTAGCTTAACAAGACGGTTTAAATGCCCCTTGGAAGAGACGTGGAGGTCGCAGTAGCTTATTAAGACAGTTTTAGTGCTTCTTTGTAGAGACGTGGAGGTCACAGTACCTTACAAGATGGTTTTAATGCCCCTTGGAAGAGACGTGGAGGTCATAGTGGTTTAGCAAGATGGTTTTAATGACACTTGGAAGAGACGTGGAGGTCACAGTAGCTTAACAAGACGGTTTTAATGCCCCTTGGAAGAGACATGGAGGTCACAGTAACTTAGCAAGATGGTTTTAATGCCCCTTGGAGGAGACGTGGGGGTCAGAGTGGTTTAGCAAGATGGTTTTAATATCCATTGCAAGAGACATGGAGTTCAGAGTGGTTTAACAAGATGGTTTTAATGCCCCTTGGAAGAAACGTGGAGGTCACAGTAGCTTAATAACACGGTTTTAATGCCCCTTGGAAGAGACGTGGAGTTCAGAGTGGTTTAACAAAACGGTTTTAATGCCCCTTGAAAGAGACGTGGAGGTCATAGTAGCTTAACAAGACGGTTTTAATGCCCCTTGGGAGAGACGTGGAGTTCAGAGTGGTTTAACAAGACGGCTTTATTGCCCCTTGGAAGAGACGTGGAGGTCACAGTAGCTTAACAAGACGGTGTTAATGCCCCTTGGAAGAGACGTGGAGGTCAGAGTGGTTTAGCAAGACTGTTTTAATGCCCCTTGGAAGAGACGAGGAGTTCAGAGTGGTTTAACAAGACGGTATTAATGCCTCTTGGAAGAGACGAGGAGTTCAGAGTGCTTTAACAAGACGTTTTTATTGCCTCTTGGAAGAGACATGGAGTTCAGACTGGTTTAACAAAACGGTTTTGTGCCCCTTGGAAGTGAGGTGGAGGTCACAGTAGCTTAACAAGACGTTTTTACTGCCCCTTGGAAGAGACGTGGAGTTCAGAGGGGTTTAACAAGACGGTTTTAGTGCCCCTTGGAAGAGACGTGGAGTTCAGAGTGGTTTAATAAGACGGTTTTAATGACCCTTGGAAGAGACGTGGAGGTCACAGTAGCTTAACAAGACGGTTTTAATGCCCCTTGGAAGAGACGTGGAGTTCAGAGTGGTTTATCAAGACGGTTTTAATGCCCCCTTGGAAGAGACGTGGAGTTCAGAGTAGTTTAACAATATGGTTTTAATGCCCCTTGGAAGAGACGTGGAGGTCATAGTAGCTTAACAAGACGGTTTTAATGCCCCTTGGGAGAGACGTGGAGTTCAGAGTGGTTTAACAAGACGGCTTTATTGCCCCTTGGAAGAGACGTGGAGGTCACAGTAACTTAACAAGACGGTGTTAATGCCCCTTGGAAGAGACGTGGTGGTCAGAGTGGTTTAGCAAGACGGTTTTAATGCCCCTTGGAAGAGACGTGGAGTTCAAGGTGGATTAACAAGACTGTTTTAATGCCCATTGGAAGAGACGAGGAGTTCAGAGTGCTTTAACAAGACGGTTTTAATGCCCATTCGAAGAGACTTGGAGTTCAGAGTGGTTTAACAAGACGATTTTGTGCCCCTTGGAAGTGACGTGGAAGTCACAGTAGCTTAACAAGACGTTTTTAATGCCCCTTGGAAGAGACGTGGAGTTCAGAGTGGTTTAAGAAGACTGTTTTAATGCCCATTGGAAGAGACGTGGAGTTCAGATTGGTTTAACAAGATGGTTTTAATGCCCCTTGGAAGGACGTGGAGGTCACAGTAGCTTAACAAGATGGTTTTAATGCCCCTCGGAAGAGACGAGGAGTTCAGAGTGGTTTAACAAGACGGTTTTAATGCCGCTTGGAAGAGACGTGGAGTTCAAAGTAGTTTAACAAGACGGTTTCCATGCCCCTTGGAAGAGACGTGGAGGACACAGTAGCTTAACAAGACAGTATTAATGCCCCTTGGAAGAGACGTGGAGTTCAGAGTGGTTTAACAAGACGGTTTTAATGCCCCTTGGAAGAGACGTGGAGTTCACAGTAGCTTAATAAGATGGTTTTAATGCCCCTTGGGAGACATGTGTAGTTCAGAGTGGTTTAACAAGACTGTTTTAATGCCCCTTGGAAGAGGCGTGAAGGTCATAGTAGCTTAACAAGACGGTTTTAATGCCCCTTGGAAGAGGCATGGAGGTCATAGTAGCTTAGCAAGACGGTTTTAATGCCCCTTGGGTGAGACGTGGAGTTCAGAGTGGTTTAACAAGACGGCTTTATTGCCCTCAGGAAGAGAAGTGGGGGTCACAGTAGCTTAACAAAACGGTTTTAATGCCCCTTGGAAGAGACGTGGAGGTCAGAGTGGTTTAGAAAGACGGTTTTAATGCCCCTTGGAAGTGACATGGAGGTCACAGTAGCTTAACAAGACGGTTTAATGCCCCTTGGAAGAGACGTGGAGATCATTGTTGTTTAACAAGACAGTATTAATGCCCCTTGGAAGACATGTGGAGGTCACAGTAGCTTAACAAGACGGTGTTAATGCCCCTTTCAGGAGACGTGGGGGTCAGTGTGGTTTAGCAAGACGGTTTTATTGCCCCTTGGAAGAGACGTGGAGGTCACAGTAGCTTAACAAGACGGTGTTAATGCCCCTTGGAAGAGACGTGGAGGTCAGAGTGGTTTAGCAAGACTGTTTTAATGCCCCTTGGAAGAGACGAGGAGTTCAGAGTGGTTTAACAAGACGGTATTAATGCCTCTTGGAAGAGACGAGGAGTTCAGAGTGCTTTAACAAGACGTTTTTATTGCCTCTTGGAAGAGACATGGAGTTCAGACTGGTTTAACAAAACGGTTTTGTGCCCCTTGGAAGTGAGGTGGAGGTCACAGTAGCTTAACAAGACGTTTTTACTGCCCCTTGGAAGAGACGTGGAGTTCAGAGGGGTTTAACAAGACGGTTTTAGTGCCCCTTGGAAGAGACGTGGAGTTCAGAGTGGTTTAATAAGACGGTTTTAATGACCCTTGGAAGAGACGTGGAGGTCACAGTAGCTTAACAAGACGGTTTTAATGCCCCTTGGAAGAGACGTGGAGTTCAGAGTGGTTTATCAAGACGGTTTTAATGCCCCCTTGGAAGAGACGTGGAGTTCAGAGTAGTTTAACAATATGGTTTTAATGCCCCTTGGAAGAGACGTGGAGGTCATAGTAGCTTAACAAGACGGTTTTAATGCCCCTTGGGAGAGACGTGGAGTTCAGAGTGGTTTAACAAGACGGCTTTATTGCCCCTTGGAAGAGACGTGGAGGTCACAGTAACTTAACAAGACGGTGTTAATGCCCCTTGGAAGAGACGTGGTGGTCAGAGTGGTTTAGCAAGACGGTTTTAATGCCCCTTGGAAGAGACGTGGAGTTCAAGGTGGATTAACAAGACTGTTTTAATGCCCATTGGAAGAGACGAGGAGTTCAGAGTGCTTTAACAAGACGGTTTTAATGCCCATTCGAAGAGACTTGGAGTTAAGAGTGGTTTAACAAGACGATTTTGTGCCCCTTGGAAGTGACGTGGAAGTCACAGTAGCTTAACAAGACGTTTTTAATGCCCCTTGGAAGAGACGTGGAGTTCAGAGTGGTTTAAGAAGACTGTTTTAATGCCCATTGGAAGAGACGTGGAGTTCAGATTGGTTTAACAAGATGGTTTTAATGCCCCTTGGAAGGACGTGGAGGTCACAGTAGCTTAACAAGATGGTTTTAATGCCCCTCGGAAGAGACGAGGAGTTCAGAGTGGTTTAACAAGACGGTTTTAATGCCGCTTGGAAGAGACGTGGAGTTCAAAGTAGTTTAACAAGACGGTTTCCATGCCCCTTGGAAGAGACGTGGAGGACACAGTAGCTTAACAAGACAGTATTAATGCCCCTTGGAAGAGACGTGGAGTTCAGAGTGGTTTAACAAGACGGTTTTAATGCCCCTTGGAAGAGACGTGGAGTTCACAGTAGCTTAATAAGATGGTTTTAATGCCCCTTGGGAGACATGTGTAGTTCAGAGTGGTTTAACAAGACTGTTTTAATGCCCCTTGGAAGAGGCGTGAAGGTCATAGTAGCTTAACAAGACGGTTTTAATGCCCCTTGGAAGAGGCATGGAGGTCATAGTAGCTTAGCAAGACGGTTTTAATGCCCCTTGGGTGAGACGTGGAGTTCAGAGTGGTTTAACAAGACGGCTTTATTGCCCTCAGGAAGAGAAGTGGGGGTCACAGTAGCTTAACAAAACGGTTTTAATGCCCCTTGGAAGAGACGTGGAGGTCAGAGTGGTTTAGAAAGACGGTTTTAATGCCCCTTGGAAGTGACATGGAGGTCACAGTAGCTTAACAAGACGGTTTAATGCCCCTTGGAAGAGACGTGGAGATCATTGTTGTTTAACAAGACAGTATTAATGCCCCTTGGAAGACATGTGGAGGTCACAGTAGCTTAACAAGACGGTGTTAATGCCCCTTTCAGGAGACGTGGGGGTCAGTGTGGTTTAGCAAGACGGTTTTCATGCCCCTTGGAAGAGACGTGGAGTTCAGAGTGGTTTAACAAGACGGTTTTGTGCCCCTTGGAAGTGACTTGGAGGTCACAGTATCTTAACAAGACGGTTTTAATGCCCCTTGGAAGAGACGGGGAGTTCAGAGTGCTTAACAAGACGGTTTTCATGCCCCTTGGAAGAGACGTGGAGTTCAGAGTGGTTTAACAAGACGGTTTTAATGCCCCTTGGAAGAGACGTGGAGTTCAGAGTAGTTTAACAAGACGGTTTCCATGCCCCTTGGAAGAGACGTGGAGGACACAGTAGCTTAACAAGACAGTATTAATGCCCCTTGGAAGAGACGTGGAGGTCAGAGTGATTTAACAAGACGGTTTTAATGCCCCTTGGAAGAGACGTGGAGTTCAGAGTGGTTTAACAAGACGGTTTTAATACCCCTTGGAGGAGACGTGGAGTTCACAGTAGCTTAACAAGACGGTTATAACGCCCCTTGGATTAGACGTGGAGGTGAGAGTGGCTTAACAAGGCGGTTTTCAATGACCCTTGGAAGAGACGTGGAGGTCACAGTAGCTTAACAAGACGGTTTTAATGCTCAATGGAAGAGACGTGGAGGTCACAGTAGGTTAACAAGACGGTTTAAATGCCCTTGGAAGAGAGTTGGAGGTCAGAGTGGTTTAACAAGACGTTTTTAATGCCCCATGGAAGACATGTTGAGTTCAGAGTGGTTTAACAAGACGGTTTAAATGCCCCTTGGAAGAGACGTGGAGGTCACAGTAACTTAATCAGACAGTTTTAATGCCTCTTTGTAGAAACGTGGAGGTCACAGTACCTTAACAAGACAGTTTTAATGCCCCTTGGAAGAGACGTGGAGGTCACCGTAGCTTAATAAGACGGTTTTAAAGCCCCTTGGCAGAGATGTGTAGTTCAGAGTGGTTTAACAAGACTGTTTTAATGCCCCTTGGAAGATACGTGGAGGTCATAGTAGCTTAACAAGACGGTTTTAATGCCCCTTGGGAGAGACGTGGAGTTCAGAGTGGTTTAACAAGACGGCTTTATTGCCCCTTGGAAGAGAAGTGGAGGTCACAGTAGCTTAACAAAACGGTTTTATTGCCCCTTGGAAGAGAAGTGGAGGTCAGAGTGGTTTAGAAAGACGGTTTTAATGCCGCTTGGAAGTGACGTGGAGGTCACAGTAGCTTAACAAGACGGTTTAATGCCCCTTGGAAGAGACGTGGAGATCAGAGTTGTTTAACAAGACAGTATTAATGCCCCT
Source organism: Phyllobates terribilis (assembly GCF_046119375.1). Lineage (NCBI taxonomy): Eukaryota > Metazoa > Chordata > Amphibia > Anura > Dendrobatidae > Phyllobates > Phyllobates terribilis. The sequence goes on from NW_027362773.1 coordinate 53,668,604, forward strand.
TGGAAGACATGTGGAGGTCACAGTAGCGTAACAAGACGGTTTTAATGCCCCTTGGAAGAGATGTGGAGTTCAGAGTGGTTTATCAAGACGGTTTTAATGCCCCTTGGAAGAGACGTTGAGTTCAGAGTAGTTTAACAAGACGGTTTCAATGCCCCTTGGAAGAGATGTGGAGGTCACAGTAGCTTAATAAGACAGTTTTAATGCCCCGTGGTAGAGACGTGGAGGTCACAGTACCTTAACAAAATGGTTTTAATGCCCCTTGGAAGAGACGTGGAGGTCACAATAGCTTAATAGGATGGTTTTAATGCCCCTTGGAAGAGACGTGGAGTTCAGAGTGGTTTAACAAGATGGTTTTAATGCCCCTTGGAAGAGACGTGGAGGTCATAGTAGCTTAACAAGACGGTTTTAATGCCCCTTGGGAGAGAAGTGGAGTTCAGAGTGGTTTAACAAGATGGCTTTATTGCCCCTTGGAAGAGACGTGGAGGTCAAAGTAGCTTAACAAGACGGTGTTAATGCCCCTTGGAAGAGACGTGGAGGTCAGAGTGGTTTAGCAAGACGCTTTTAATGCTCCTTGGAAGAGACGTGGAGTTCAGAGTGTTTTAACAAGACTGTTTTAATGCCCCTTGGAAGACACAAGGAGTTCAGACTGCTTTAACTAGACGTTTTTAATGCCCCTTGGAAGAGACGTGGAGTTCAGAGTGCTTTAACAAGATGGTTTTGTGCCCCTTGGAAGTGACGTGGAAGTCACAGTAGCTTAACAAGACGTTTTTAATGCCCCTTGGAAGAGACGTGGAGTTCAGAGTGGTTTAAGAAGACGGTTTTAATGCCCCTTGGAAGAGACGTGGAGTTCAGAGTGGTTTAACAAGACGGTTTTAATGCCCATTGGAAGAGACGTGGAGATCACAGTAGCTTAACAAGACGGTTTTAATGCCCCTTGGAAGAGACGTGGAGTTCAGAGTCGTTTAACAAGACGGTTTCCATGTCCCTTGGAAGAGACGTGGAGGACACAGTAGCTTAGCAAGACAGTATTAATGCCCCTTGGAAGAGACGTGGAGGTCAGAGTGATTTATCAAGACGGTTTTAATGCCCCTTGGAAGAGACGTGGAGTTCAGAGTGGTTTAAAAAGACGGTTTTAATGCCCCTTGGAAGAGACGAGGAGGACACAGTAGCTTAACAAGTCAGTTTTAATGCCCCTTGGAAGAGACGTGGAGGTCAGAGTGATTTAACAAGACGGTTTTAATGCCCCTTGGAAGAGACGTGGAGTTCAGAGTGGTTTAACAAGACGGTTTTAATTCCCCTTGGAAGAGACGTGGAGGTCAAAGTAGCTTAACAAGACGGTTTAATGCCCCTTGGAAGAGACGTGGAGTTCAGAGTGGTTTATCAAGACAGTATTAATGCCCCTTGGAAGACATGTGGAGGTCACAGTAGCTTAACAAGATGGTATTAATGCCCCTTGGAGGAGACGCGGGGGTCAGAGTGGTTTAGCAAGACGGTTTTCATACCCCTTGAAAGAGACGTACAGTTCAGATTGGTTTAACAAGATGGTTTTAATGCCCCTTGGAAGAGACGTGGAGTTCAGAATGCTTTATCAAGACGGTTTTAATGCCCCTTGGAAGAGACGTGCAGTTCAGAGTGGTTTGACAAGACGGTTTTGTGCCCCTTGGAAGTGACGTGGAGGTCACAGTATCTTAACAAGACGGTTTTAATGCCTCTTGGAAGAGACGTGGAGTTCAGAGTGGTTAAACAAGAATGTTTTAATGCCCCTTGGAAGAGACGTGGAGTTCAGAATTGTTTAACAAGACGGTTTTAATGCCCCTTGGAAGAGACATGGAGGTCACATTAGCTTAACAACATAGTTTTAATGCCCCTTGGAGGAGACATGGGGGTCAGAGTGGTTTAGCAAGACGGTTTTAATATCCCTTGGAAGCGTCGTGGAGTTCAGAGTGGTTTAACAAGACGGCTTTATTGCCCCTTGGAAGAGACGTGTAGGTCACAGTAACTTAACAAGACGGTGTTAATGCCCCTTGGAAGAGACGTGGAGGTCAGAGTGGTTTAGCAAGACGGTTTTAATGCCCCTTGGAAGAGACGTGGAGTTCAGAGTGGTTTAACAAGACGGTTTTAATGCCCCTTGGAAGAGACGAGGAGTTCAGAGTGCTTTAACAAGACGGTTTTAATGCCCCTTGGAAGAGACGTCGAGTTCAGAGTGGTTTAACAAGACAGTTTTGTGCCCCTTGGAAGTGACGTGGAGGTCACAGTACCTTAACAAGATGTTTTTAATGCCCCTTGGAAGAGACGTGGAGTTCAGACTGGTTTAACAAGAGAGTTTTAATGACCCTTGAAAGAGACGTGGAGTTCAGAGTGGTTTAACAAGATGGTTTTAATGCCCCTTGGAAGAAACATGGAGTTCAGAGTAGTTTAACAAGACGGTTTCAATGCCCCTTAGAAGAGACGTGGAGGACACAGTAGCTCAACAAGACACTATTAATGCCCTTTGGAAGAGACGTGGAGGTCAGAGTGATTTAACAAGACGGTTTTAATGCCCCTTGGAAGAGAGATGGAGTTCAGAGTGGTTTAACAAGACGGTTTTAATGTCCATTGGAAGAGACGTTGAGGTCACAGTAGCTTAAGAAGACGATTATAATGCCCCTTGGAAGAGACGTGGAGGTCAGAGTGGTTTAACAAGGCGGTTTTCAATGCCCCTTGGAAGAGACGTGGAGGACACAGTAGCTTAACAAGACGGTTTAAATGCCCCTTGGAAGAGACGTGGAGGTCGCAGTAGCTTATTAAGACAGTTTTAGTGCTTCTTTGTAGAGACGTGGAGGTCACAGTACCTTACAAGATGGTTTTAATGCCCCTTGGAAGAGACGTGGAGGTCATAGTGGTTTAGCAAGATGGTTTTAATGACCCTTGGAAGAGATGTGGAGGTCACAGTAGCTTAACAAGACGGTTTTAATGCCCCTTGGAAGAGACATGGAGGTCACAGTAACTTAGCAAGATGGTTTTAATGCCCCTTGGAGGAGACGTGGGGGTCAGAGTGGTTTAGCAAGATGGTTTTAATATCCCTTGCAAGAGACATGGAGTTCAGAGTGGTTTAACAAGATGGTTTTAATGCCCCTTGGAAGAAACGTGGAGGTCACAGTAGCTTAATAAGACGGTTTTAATGCCCCTTGGAAGAGACGTGGAGTTCAGAGTGGTTTAACAAAACGGTTTTAATGCCCCTTGAAAGAGACGTGGAGGTCATAGTAGCTTACCAAGACGGTTTTAATGCCCCTTGGGAGAGACGTGGAGTTCAGAGTGGTTTAACAAGACGGCTTTATTGCCCCTTGGAAGAGACGTGGAGGTCACAGTAACTTAACAAGACGGTGTTAATGCCCCTTGGAAGAGACGTGGAGGTCAGAGTGGTTTAGCAAGACTGTTTTAATGCCCCTTGGAAGAGACGAGGAGTTCAGAGTGGTTTAACAATACGGTATTAATGCCTCTTGGAAGAGACGAGGAGTTCAGAGTGCTTTAACAAGACGTTTTTATTGCCTCTTGGAAGAGACATGGAGTTCAGACTGGTTTAACAAAACGGTTTTGTGCCCCTTGGAAGTGACGTGGAGGTCACAGTAGCTTAACAAGACGTTTTTACTGCCCCTTGGAAGAGACATGGAGTTCAGAGGGGTTTAACAAGACGGTTTTAATGCCCCTTGGAAGAGACGTGGAGTTCAGAGTGGTTTAATAAGACGGTTTTAATGACCCTTGGAAGAGACGTGGAGGTCACAGTAGCTTAACAAGACGGTTTTAATGCCCCTTGGAAGAGACGTGGAGTTCAGAGTGGTTTATCAAGACGGTTTTAATGCCCCCTTGGAAGAGACGTGGAGCTCAGAGTAGTTTAACAAGATGGTTTCAATGCCCCTTGGAAGAGACGTGGCGGTCACAGTAGCTTAATAAGACAGTTTTAATGCCCCTTGGTAGAGACGTGGAGGTCACAGTACCTTAACAAGACGGTTTTAATGCCCCTTGGAAGAGACGTGGAGGTCACAATAGCTTAATAAGATGGTTTTAATGCCCCTTGGAAGAGACGTGGAGTTCAGAGTGGTTTAACAAGACGGTTTTAATGCCCCTTGGAAGAGACGTGGAGGTCATAGTAGCTTAACAAGACGGTTTTAATGCCCCTTGGGAGAGACGTGGAGTTCAGAGTGGTTTAACAAGGCGGCTTTATTGCCCCTTGGAAGAGACGTGGAGGTCACAGTAACTTAACAAGACGGTGTTAATGCCCCTTGGAAGAGACGTGGAGGTCAGAGTGGTTTAGCAAGACGGTTTTAATGCCCCTTGGAAGAGACGTGGAGTTCAAGGTGGATTAACAAGACTGTTTTAATGCCCATTGGAAGAGATGAGGAGTTCAGAGTGCTTTAACAAGACGGTTTTAATGCCCATTCGAAGCGACTTGGAGTTCAGAGTGGTTTAACAAGACGATTTTGTGCCCCTTGGAAGTGACGTGGAAGTCACAGTAGCTTAACAAGACGTTTTTAATGCCCCTTGGAAGAGACGTAGAGTTCAGAGTCGTTTAAGAAGACTGTTTTAATGCCCCTTGGAAGAGACGTGAAGTTCAGATTGGTTTAACAAGATGGTTTTAATGCCCCTTGGAAGGACGTGGAGGTCACAGTAGCTTAACAAGATGGTTTTAATGCCCCTCGGAAGAGACGAGGAGTTCAGAGTGGTTTAACAAGACGGTTTTAATGCCCCTTGGAAGAGACGTGGAGTTCAAATTAGTTTAACAAGACGGTTTCCATGCCCCTTGGAAGAGACGTGGAGGACACAGTAGCTTAACAAGACAGTATTAATGCCCCTTGGAAGAGACGTGGAGTTCAGAGTGGTTTAACAAGACGGTTTAAATGCCCCTTGGAAGAGACGTGGAGTTCACAGTAGCTTAATAAGATGGTTTTAATGCCCCTTGGGAGACATGTGTAGTTCAGAGTGGTTTAACAAGACTGTTTTAATGCCCCTTGGAAGAGGCGTGAAGGTCATAGTAGCTTAACAAGACGGTTTTAATGCCCCTTGGAAGAGGCGTGGAGGTCATAGTAGCTTAGCAAGACGGTTTTAATGCCCCTTGAGTGAGACGTGGATTTCAGAGTGGTTTAACAAGACGGCTTTATTGCCCTCAGGAAGAGAAGTGGGGGTCACAGTAGCTTAACAAAACGGTTTTAATGCCCCTTGGAAGAGACGTGGAGGTCAGAGTGGTTTAGAAAGACGGTTTTAATGCCCCTTGGAAGTGACATGGAGGTCACAGTAGCTTAACAAGATGGTTTAATGCCCCTTGGAAGAGACGTGGAGATCATTGTTGTTTAACAAGACAGTATTAATGCCCCTTGGAAGACATGTGGAGGTCACAGTAGCTTAACAAGACGGTGTTAATGCCCCTTTCAGGAGACGTGGGGGTCAGTGTGGTTTAGGAAGACGGTTTTCATACCCCTTGGAAGAGACGTGGAGTTCAGAGTGGTTTAACAAGACGGTTTTGTGCCCCTTGGAAGTGACTTGGAGGTCACAGTATCTTAACAAAACGGTTTTAATGCCCCTTGGAAGAGACGGGGAGTTCAGAGTGGTTTAACAAGACGGTTTTCATGCCCCTTGGAAGAGACGTGGAGTTCAGAGTGGTTTAACAAGACGGTTTTAATGCCCCTTGGAAGAGACGTGGAGTTCAGAGTAGTTTAACAAGACGGTTTCCATGCCCCTTGGAAGAGACGTGGAGGACACAGTAGCTTAACAAGACAGTATTAATGCCCCTTGGAAGAGACGTGGAGGTCAGAGTGATTTAACAAGACGGTTTTAATGCCCCTTGGAAGAGACGTGGAGTTCAGAGTGGTTTAACAAGACGGTTTTAATACCCCTTGGAGGAGACGTGGAGTTCACAGTAGCTTAACAAGATGGTTATAACGCCCCTTGGAATAGACGTGGAGGTGAGAGTGGCTTAACAAGGCGGTTTTCAATGACCCTTGGAAGAGACGTGGAGGTCACAGTAGCTTAACAAGACGGTTTTAATGCTCAATGGAAGAGACGTTGAGGTCACAGTAGTTTAACAAGACGTTTTTAATGCCCCATGGAAGACATGTTGAGTTCAGAGTGGTTTAACAAGACGGTTTAAATGCCCCTTGGAAGAGACGTGAAGGTCACAGTAACTTAATCAGACAGTTTTAATGCCTCTTTGTAGAGACGTGGAGGTCACAGTACCTTAACAAGACAGTTTAAATGCCCCTTGGAAGAGACGTGGAGGTCACAGTAGCTTAATAAGACGGTTTTGTGCCCCTTGGAAGTGACTTGGAGGTCACAGTATCTTAACAAGACGGTTTTAATGCCCATTGGAAGAGACGAGGAGTTCAGAGTGCTTTAACAAGACGGTTTTAATGCCCATTCGAAGAGACTTGGAGTTCAGAGTGGTTTAACAAGACGATTTTGTGCCCCTTGGAAGTGACGTGGAAGTCACAGTAGCTTAACAAGACGTTTTTAATGCCCCTTGGAAGAGACGTGGAGTTCAGAGTGGTTTAAGAAGACTGTTTTAATGCCCCTTGGAAGAGACGTGGAGTTCAGATTGGTTTAACAAGATGGTTTTAATGCCCCTTGGAAGGACGTGGAGGTCACAGTAGCTTAACAAGATGGTTTTAATGCCCCTCGGAAGAGACGAGGAGTTCAGAGTGGTTTAAGAAGACTGTTTTAATGCCCCTTGGAAGAGACGTGGAGTTCAGATTGGTTTAACAAGATGGTTTTAATGCCCCTTGGAAGGACGTGGAGGTCACAGTAGCTTAACAAGATGGTTTTAATGCCCCTCGGAAGAGACGAGGAGTTCAGAGTGGTTTAACAAGACAGTTTTAATGCCCCTTGGAAGAGACGTGGAGTTCAAAGTAGTTTAACAAGACGGTTTCCATGCCCCTTGGAAGAGACGTGGAGGACACAGTAGCTTAACAAGACAGTATTAATGCCCCTTGGAAGAGACGTGGAGTTCAGAGTGGTTTAACAAGACGGTTTTAATGCCCCTTGGAAGAGGCGTGAAGGTCATAGTAGCTTAACAAGACGGTTTTAATGCCCCTTGGAAGAGGCGTGGAGGTCATAGTAGCTTAGCAAGACGGTTTTAATGCCCCTTGGGTGAGACGTGGAGTTCAGAGTGGTTTAAAAAGACGGCTTTATTGCCCTCAGGAAGAGTAGTGGGGGTCACAGTAGCTTAACAAAACGGTTTTAATGCCCCTTGGAAGAGACGTGGAGGTCAGAGTGGTTTAGAAAGACGGTTTTAATGCCCCTTGGAAGTGACATGGAGGTCACAGTAGCTTAACAAGACGGTTCAATGCCCCTTGGAAGAGAAGTGGAGATCATTGTTGTTTAACAAGACAGTATTAATGCCCCTTGGAAGACATGTGGAGATCACAGTAGCTTAACAAGACGGTGTTAATGCCCCTTTGAGGAGACGTGGGGGTCAGTGTGGTTTAGCAAGACGGTTTTCATACCCCTTGGAAGAGACGTGGAGTTCAGAGTGGTTTAACAAGACGGTTTTGTGCCCCTTGGAAGTGACTTGGAGGTCAAAGTATCTTAACAAGACGGTTTTAATGCACCTTGGAAGAGACGGGGAGTTCAGAGTGGTTTAACAAGACGGTTTTCATGCCCCTTGGAAGAGACGTGGAGTTCAGAGTGGTTTAACAAGACGGTTTTAATGCCCCTTGGAAGAGACGTGGAGTTCAGAGTAGTTTAACAAGACGGTTTCCATGCCCCTTGGAAGAGACGTGGAGGACACAGTAGCTTAACAAGACAGTATTAATGCCCCTTGGAAGAGACGTGGAGGTCAGAGTGATTTAACAAGACGGTTTTAATGCCCCTTGGAAGAGACGTGGAGTTCAGAGTGGTTTAACAAGACGGTTTTAATACCCCTTGGAAGAGACTTGGAGTTCACAGTAGCTTAACAAGATGGTTATAACGCCCCTTGGAATAGACGTGGAGGTGAGAGTGGCTTAACAAGGCGGTTTTCAATGACCCTTGGAAGAGACGTGGAGGTCACAGTAGCTTAACAAGACGGTTTTAATGCTCAATGGAAGAGACGTGGAGGTCACAGTAGGTTAACAAGACGGTTTTAATGCCCTTGGAAGAGAGGTGGATGTCAGAGTGGTTTAACAAGACGTTTTTAATGCCCCATGGAAGACATGTTGAGTTCAGAGTGGTTTAACAAGACGGTTTAAATGCCCCTTGGAACAGACGTGGAGGTCACAGTAACTTAATCAGACAGTTTTAATGCCTCTTTGTAGAGACGTGGAGGTCACAGTACCTTAACAAGACAGTTTTAATGCCCCTTGGAAGAGACGTGGAGGTCACCGTAGCTTAATAAGACGGTTTTAAAGCCCCTTGGGAGAGATGTGTAGTTCAGAGTGGTTTAACAAGACTGTTTTAATGCCCCTTGGAAGATACGTGGAGGTCATAGTAGCTTAACAAGACGGTTTTAATGCCCCTTGGGAGAGACGTGGAGTTCAGAGTGGTTTAACAAGACGGTTTTATTGCCCCTTGGAAGAGAAGTGGAGGTCACAGTAGCTTAACAAAACGGTTTTAATGCCCCTTGGAAGAGAAGTGGAGGTCAGAGTGGTTTAGAAAGACGGTATTAATGCCGCTTGGAAGTGACGTGTAGGTCACAGTAGCTTAACAAGACGGTTTAATGCCCCTTGGAAGAGACGTGGAGATCAGAGTTGTTTAACAAGACAGTATTAATGCCCCTTGGAAGACATGTGGAGGTCACAGTAGCTTAACAAGACGGTTTTAATGCCCCTTGGAAGAGATGTGGAGTTCAGAGTGGTTTATCAAGACGGTTTTAATGCCCCTTGGAAGAGACGTGGAGTTCAGAGTAGTTTAACAAGACGGTTTCAATGCCCCTTGGAAGAGATGTGGAGGTCACAGTAGCTTAATAAGACAGTTTTAATGCCCCGTGGTAGAGACGTGGAGGTCACAGTACCTTAACAAGATGGTTTTAATGCCCCTTGGAAGAGACGTGGAGGTCACAATAGCTTAATTGGATGGTTTTAATGCCCCTTGGAAGAGACGTGGAGTTCAGAGTGGTTTAACAAGATGGTTTTAATGCCCCTTGGAAGAGACGTGGAGGTCATAGTAGCTTAACAAGACGGTTTTATTGCCCCTTGGGAGAGAAGTGGAGTTCAGAGTGGTTTAACAAGACGGCTTTATTGCCCCTTGGAAGAGACGTGGAGGTCACAGTAGCTTAACAAGACGGTGTTAATGCCCCTTGGAAGAGACGTGGAGGTCAGAGTGGTTTAGCAAGATGCTTTTAATGCTCCTTGGAAGAGACGTGGAGTTCAGAGTGTTTTAACAAGACTGTTTTAATGCCCCTTGGAAGACACAAGGAGTTCAGAGTGCTTTAACTAGACGGTTTTAATGCCCCTTGGAAGAGACGTGGAGTTCAGAGTGGTTTAACAAGATGGTTTTGTGCCCCTTTTAAGTGACGTGGAAGTCACAGTAGCTTAACAAGACGTTTTTAATGCCCCTTGGAAGAGACGTGGAGTTCAGAGTGGTTTAAAAAGACGGTTTTAATGCCCCTTGGAAGAGACGTGGAGTTCAGAGTGGTTTAACAAGACGGTTTTAATGCCCATTGGAAGAGACGTGGAGATCACAGTAGCTTAACAAGACGGTTTTAATGCCCCTTGGAAGAGACGTGGAGTTCAGAGTCATTTAACAAGACGGTTTCCATGCCCCTTGGAAGAGACGTGGAGGACACAGTAGCTTAGCAAGACAGTATTAATGCCCCTTGGAAGAGACGTGGAGGTCAGAGTGATTTATCAAGGCGGTTTTAATGCCCCTTGGAAGAGACGTGGAGTTCAGAGTGGTTTAACAAACGGTTTTAATGCCCCTTGGAAGAGACGTGGAGGTCACAGTAGCTTAACAAGATGGTTATAACGCCCCTTGGAAGAGACGTGGAGGTGAGAGTGGTTTAACAAGACGGCTTTATTGCCCCTTGGAAGAGACGTGCAGGTCACAGTAGCTTAACAAGACGGTGTTAATGCCCCTTGGAAGAGACGTGGAGGTCAGAGTGGTTTAGCAAGACGCTTTTAATGCCCCTTGGAAGAGACGTGGAGTTCAGAGTGTTTTAACAAGACTGTTTTAATGCCCCTTGGAAGACACAAGGAGTTCAGAGTGCTTTAACTAGACGGTTTTAATGCCCCTTGGAAGAGACGTGGAGTTCAGAGTGGTTTAACAAGATGGTTTTGTGCCCCTTGGAAGTGACGTGGAAGTCACAGTAGCTTAACAAGACGTTTTTAATGCCCCGTGGAAGAGACGTGGAGTTCAGAGTGGTTTAAGAAGACGGTTTTAATGCCCCTTGGAAGAGACGTGGAGTTCAGAGTGGTTTAACAAGACGGTTTTAATGCCCATTGGAAGAGACGTGGAGATCACAGTAGCTTAACAAGACGGTTTTAATGCCCCTTGGAAGAGACGTGGAGTTCAGAGTAGTTTAACAAGACGGTTTCCATGCCCCTTGGAAGAGACGTGGAGGACACAGTATCTTAGCAAGACAGTATTAATGCCCCTTGGAAGAGACGTGAAGGTCAGAGTGATATAACAAGACGGTTTTAATGCCCCTTGGAAGAGACGTGGAGTTCAGAGTGGTTTAACAAGACGGTTTTAATGCCCCTTGGAAGAGACGTGGAGGTCACAGTAGCTTAACAAGATGGTTATAACGCCCCTTGGAAGAGACGTGGAGGTGAGAGTGGTTTAACAAGGCGGTTTTCAATGACCCTTGCAAGAGACGTGGAGGTCACAGTAGCTTAACAAGACGGTTTTAATGCCCCTTGAAAGAGACGTGGAGGTCAGAGTGGTTTAACAAGACGTTTTTAATGCCCCATGGAAGACACGTTGAGTTCAGAGTGGTTTAACAAAATGGTTTAAATGCCCCTTGGAAGAGACGTGGAGGTCACAGTAGCTTAATAAGACAGTTTTAATGCCTCTTTGCAGAGACGTGGAGGTCACAGTACCTTAACAAGACGGTTTTAATGCCCCTTGGAAGAGACATGGAGGTCACAGTAGCTTAATAAGACGGTTTTAATGCCCCTTGGGAGAGATGTGTAGTTCAGAGTGGATTAACAAGACTGTTTTAATGCCCCTTGGAAGAGGCGTGGAGGTCATAGTAGCTTAACAAGACGGTTTTAATGCCCCTTAGAAGAGGCGTGGAGTTCATAGTAGCTTAACAAGACGGTTTTAATGCCCCTTGGGTGAGACGTGGAGTTCAGAGTGGTTTAACAAGACGGCTTTATTGCCCTCAGGAAGAGATGTGGGGGTCACAGTAGCTTAACAAGACGGTTTAATGCCCCTTGGAAGAGACGTGGAGATCAGTGTTGTTTAACAAGACAGTATTAATGCCCCTTGGAAGACATGTGGAGGTCACAGTAGCTTAACAAGACGGTGTTAATGCCCCTTTGAGGAGACGTGGGGGTCAGAGTGGTTTAGCAAGACGGTTTTCATACCCCTTGGAAGAGACGTGGAGTTCAGAGTGTTTTAACAAGACGGTTTTGTGCCCCTTGGAAGTGACTTGGAGGTCACAGTATCTTAACAAGACGGTTTTAATGCCCCTTGGAAGAGACGGGGAGTTCAGAGTGGTTTAACAAGACGGTTTTCATGCCCCTTGGAAGAGACGTGGAGTTCAGAGTGGTTTAACAAGACGGTTTTAATGCCCCTTGGAAGAGACGTGGAGTTCAGAGTAGTTTAACAAGACGGTTTCCATGCCCCTTGGAAGAGACGTGGAGGACACAGTAGCTTAACAAGACAGTATTAATGCCCCTTGGAAGAGACGTGGAGGTCAGAGTGATTTAACAAGACGGTTTTAATGCCCCTTGGAAGAGACGTGGATTTCAGAGTGGTTTAACAAGACGGTTTTAATACCCCTTGGAAGAGACGTGGAGTTCACAGTAGCTTAACAAGACGGTTATAACGCCCCTTGGAATAGACGTGGAGGTGAGAGTGGCTTAACAAGGCGGTTTTCAATGACCCTTGGAAGAGACGTGGAGGTCACAGTAGCTTAACAAGACGGTTTTAATGCTCAATGGAAGAGACGTGGAGGTCACAGTAGTTTAACAAGACGTTTTTAATGCCCCATGGAAGACATGTTGAGTTCAGAGTGGTTTAACAAGACGGTTTAAATGCCCCTTGGAAGAGACGTGAAGGTCACAGTAACTTAATCAGACAGTTTTAATGCCTCTTTGTAGAGACGTGGAGGTCACAGTACCTTAACAAGACAGTTTTAATGCCCCTTGGAAGAGACGTGGAGGTCACAGTAGCTTAATAAGACGGTTTTGTGCCCCTTGGAAGTGACTTGGAGGTCACAGTATCTTAACAAGACGGTTCTAATGCCCCTTGGAAGAGACGGGGAGTTCAGAGTGGTTTAACAAGACGGTTTTCATGCCCCTTGGAAGAGACGTGGAGTTCAGAGTGGTTTAACAAGACGGTTTTAATGCCCCTTGGAAGAGACGTGGAGTTCAGAGTAGTTTAACAAGACGGTTTACATGCCCCTTGGAAGAGACGTGGAGGACACAGTAGCTTAATAAGACAGTATTAATGCCCCTTGGAAGAGACGTGGAGGTCAGAGTGATTTAACAAGACGGATTTAATGCCAGTTGGAAGAGACGTGGAGTTCAGAGTGGTTTAACAAGACGGTTTTAATACCCCTTGGAAGAGACGTGGAGTTCACAGTAGCTTAACAAGACGGTTATAACGCCCCTTGGAATAGACGTGGAGGTGAGAGTGGCTTAACAAGGCGGTTTTCAATGACCCTTGGAAGAGACGTGGAGGTCACAGTAGCTTAACAAGATGGTTTTAATCCTCAATGGAAGAGACGTGGAGGTCACAGTAGTTTAACAAGACGATTTTAATGCCATTGGAAGAGAGGTGGAGGACAGAGTGGTTTAACAAGACGTTTTTAATGCTCCATGGAAGACATGTTGAGTTCAGAGTGGTTTAACAAGACGGTTTAAGTGCCCCTTGGAAGAGACGTGAAGGTCACAGTAACTTAATCAGACAGTTTTAATGCCTCTTTGTAGAGACGTGGAGGTCACAGTACCTTAACAAGACAGTTTTAATGCCCCTTGGAAGAGACGTGGAGGTCACAGTAGCTTAATAAGACGGTTTTAACGCCCCTTGGGAGAGATGTGTAGTTCAGAGTGGTTTAACAAGACTGTTTTAATGCCCCTTGGAAGATACGTGGAGGTCATAGTAGCTTAACAAGACGGTTTTAATGCCCCTTGGGAGAGACGTGGAGTTCAGAGTGGTTTAACAAGACGGCTTTATTGCCCCTTGGAAGAGAAGTGGAAGTCACAGTAGCTTAACAACACGGTTTTAATGCCCCTTGGAAGAGACGTGGAGGTCAGAGTGGTTTAGAAAGACGGTTTTAATGCCGCTTGGAAGTGACGTGGAGGTCACAGTAGCTTAACAAGACGGATTAATGCCCCTTGGAAGAGACGTGGAGATCAGAGTTGTTTAACAAGACAGTATTAATGCCCCTTGGAAGACATGTGGAGGTCACAGTAGCTTAACAAGACGGTTTTAATGCCCCTTGGAAGAGATGTGGAGTTCAGAGTGGTTTATCAAGACGGTTTTAATGCCCCTTGGAAGAGACGTGGAGTTCAGAGTAAATTAACAAGACGGTTTCAATGCCCATTGGAAGAGATGTGGAGGTCACAGTAGCTTAATAAGACAGTTTTAATGCCCCGTGGTAGAGACGTGGAGGTCACAGTACCTTAACAAGACGGTTTTAATGCCCCTTGGAAGAGACGTGGAGGTCACAATAGCTTAATAGGATGGTTTTAATGCACCTTGGAAGAGACGTGGAGTTCAGAGTGGTTTAACAAGATGGTTTTAATGCCCCTTGGAAGAGACGTGGAGGTCATAGTAGCTTAGCAAGACGGTTTTAATGCCCCTTGGGAGAGAAGTGGAGTTCAGAGTGGTTAAACAAGACGGCTTTATTGCCCCTTGGAAGAGACGTGGAGGTCACAGTAGCTTAACAAGACGGTGTTAATGCCCCTTGGAAGAGACGTGGAGGTCAGAGTGGTTTAGCAAGACGCTTTTAATGCCCCTTGGAAGAGACGTGGAGTTCAGAGTGTTTTAACAAGACTGTTTTAATGCCTCTTGGAAGACACAAGGAGTTCAGAGTGCTTTAACTAGACGGTTTTAATGCCCCTTGGAAGAGACGTGGAGTTCAGAGTGGTTTAACAAGATGGCTTTGTGCCCCTTGGAAGTGACGTGGAAGTCACAGTAGCTTAACAAGACGTTTTTAATGCCCCTTGGAAGAGACGTGGAGTTCAGAGTGGTTTAAGAAGACGGTTTTAATGCCCCTTGGAAGAGACGTGGAGTTCAGAGTGGTTTAACAAGACGGTTTTAATGCCCATTGGAAGAGGCGTGGAGGTCATAGTAGCTTAGCAAGGCGGTTTTAATGCCCCTTGGGTGAGACGTGGAGTTCAGAGTGGTTTAACAAGACGGCTTTATTGCCCTCAGGAAGAGAACTGGGGGTCACAGTAGCTTAACAAAACGGTTTTAATGCCCCTTGGAAGAGACGTGGAGGTCAGAGTGGTTTAGAAAGACAGTTTTAATGCCCCTTGGAAGTGACATGGAGGTCACAGTAGCTTAACAAGACGGTTCAATGCCCCTTGGAAGAGACGTGGAGATCATTGTTGTTTAACAAGACAGTATTAATGCCCCTTGGAAGACATATGGAGGTCACAGTAGCTTAACAAGACGGTGTTAATGCCCCTTTGAGGAGACGTGGGGGTCAGTGTGGTTTAGCAAGACGGTTTTCATACCTCTTGGAGGAGACGTGGAGTTCAGAGTGGTTTAACAAGACGGTTTTGTGCCCCTTGGAAGTGACTTGGAGGTCACAGTATCTTAACAAGACGGTTTTAATGCCCCTTGGAAGAGACGGGGAGTTCAGAGTGGTTTAACAAGATGGTTTTCATGCCCCTTGGAAGAGACGTGGAGTTCAGAGTGGTTTAACAAGACGGTTTTAATGCCCCTTGGAAGAGACGTGGAGGACACAGTAGCTTAACAAGACAGTATTAATGCCCCTTGGAAGAGACGTGGAGGTCAGAGTGATTTAACAAGACAGTTTTAATGCCCCTTGGAAGAGACGTGGAGTTCAGAGTGGTTTAACAAGACGGTTTTCATGCCCCTTGGAAGAGACGTGGAGTTCAGAGTGGTTTAACAAGACGGTTTTAATGCCCCTTGGAAGAGACGTGGAGGACACAGTAGCTTAACAAGACAGTATTAATGCCCCTTGGAAGAGACGTGGAGGTCAGAGTGATTTAACAAGACAGTTTTAATGCCCCTTGGAAGAGACGTGGAGTTCAGAGTGGTTTAACAAGACGGTTTTAATACCCCTTGGAAGAGACGTGGAGTTCACAGTAGCTTAACAAGACGGATATAACGCCCCTTGGAATAGACGTGGAGGTGAGAGTGGCTTAACAAGGCGGTTTTCAATGACCCTTGGAAGAGACGTGGAGGTCACAGTAGCTTAACAAGACGGTTTTAATGCTCAATGGAAGAGACGTGGAGGTCACAGTAGATTAACAAGACGGTTTTAATGCCCTTGGAAGAGAGGTGGAGGTCAGAGTGGTTTAACAAGACGTTTTTAATGCCCCATGGAAGACATGTTGAGTTCAGAGTGGTTTAACAAGACGGTTTAAATGCGCCTTTGAAGAGACGTGGAGGTCACAGTAGCTTAATAGGATGGTTTTAATGCCCCTTGGAAGAGACGTGGAGGTCATAGTAGCTTAACAAGACGGTTTTAATGCCCCTTGGGAGAGAAGTGGAGTTCAGAGTGGTTTAACAAGACGGCTTTATTGCCCCTTGGAAGAGACGTGGAGGTCACAGTAGCTTAACAAGACGGTGTTAATGCCCCTTGGAAGAGACGTGGAGGTCAGAGTGGTTTAGCAAGACGCTTTTAATGCTTCTTGGAAGAGACGTGGAGTTCAGAGTGTTTTAACAAGACTGTTTTAATGCCCCTTGGAAGACACAAGGAGTTCAGAGTGCTTTAACTAGACGGTTTTAATGCCCCTTGGAAGAGACGTGTAGTTCAGAGTGGTTTAACAAGATGGTTTTGTGCCCCTTGGAAGTGACGTGGAAGTCACAGTAGCTTAACAAGACGTTTTTAATGCCCCTTGGAAGAGACGTGGAGTTCAGAGTGGTTTAAGAAGACGGTTTTAATGCCCCTTGGAAGAGACGTGGAGTTCAGAGTGGTTTAACAAGACGGTTTTAATGCCCATTGGAAGAGACGTGGAGATCACAGTAGCTTAACAAGACGGTTTTAATGCCCCTTGGAAGAGACGTGGAGTTCAGAGTCGTTTAACAAGACGGTTTCCATGCCCCTTGGAAGTGACGTGGAGGACACAGTAGCTTAGCAAGACAGTATTAATGCCCCTTGGAAGAGACGTGGAGGTCAGAGTGATTTATCAAGACGGTTTTAATGCCCCTTGGAAGAGACGTGGAGTTCAGAGTGGTTTAACAAGACGGTTTTAATGCCCCTTGGAAGAGACGTGGAGGTCACAGTAGCTTAACAAAATGGTTATAACGCCCCTTGGAAGAGACGTGGAGGTGAGAGTGGTTTAACAAGAATGCATTATTGCCCCTTGGAAGAGACGTGCAGGTCACAGTAGCTTAACAAGACGGTGTTAATGCCCCTTGGAAGAGACGTGGAGGTCAGAGTGGTTTAGCAAGACGCTTTTAATGCCCCTTGGAAGAGACGTGGAGTTCAGAGTGTTTTAACAAGACTGTTTTAATGCCCCTTGGAAGACACAAGGAGTTCAGAGTGCTTTAACTAGACGGTTTTAATGCCCCTTGGAAGAGACGTGGAGTTCAGAGTGGTTTAACAAGATGGTTTTTTGCCCCTTGGAAGTGACGTGGAAGTCACAGTAGCTTAACAAGACGTTTTTAATGCCCCGTGGAAGAGACGTGGAGTTCAGAGTGGTTTAAGAAGACGGTTTTAATGCCCCTTGGAAGAGACGTGGAGTTCAGAGTGGTTTAACAAGACGGTTTTAATGCCCATTGGAAGAGACGTGGAGATCACAGTAGCTTAACAAGACGGTTTTAATGCCCCTTGGAAGAGACGTGGAGTTCAGAGTAGTTTAACAAGACGGTTTCCATGCCCCTTGGAAGAGACGTGGAGGACACAGTAGCTTAGCAAGACAGTATTAATGCCCCTTGGAAGAGACGTGGAGGTCAGAGTGATTTAACAAGATGGTTTTAATGCCCCTTGGAAGAGACGTGGAGTTCAGAGTGGTTTAACAAGACGGTTTTAATGCCCCTTGGAAGAGACGTGGAGGTCACAGTAGCTTAACAAGATGGTTATAACGCCCCTTGGAAGAGACGTGGAGGTGAGAGTGGTTTAACAAGGCGGTTTTCAATGACCCTTGCAAGAGACGTGGAGGTCACAGTAGCTTAACAAGACGGTTTTACTGCCCCTTGAAAGAGACGTGGAGGTCAGAGTGGTTTAACAAGACGTTTTTAATGCCCCATGGAAGACACGTTGAGTTCAGAGTGGTTTAACAAGATGGTTTAAATGCCCCTTGGAAGAGACGTGGAGGTCACAGTAGCTTAATAAGACAGTTTTAATGCCTCTTTGCAGAGACGTGGAGGTCACAGTACCTTAACAAGACGGTTTTAATGCCCCTTGGAAGAGACATGGAGGTCACAGTAGCTTAATAAGACGGTTTTAATGCCCCTTGGGAGAGATGTGTAGTTCAGAGTGGATTAACAAGACTGTTTTAATGCCCCTTGGAAGAGGCGTGGAGGTCATAGTAGCTTAACAAGACGGTTTTAATGCCCCTTAGAAGAGGCGTGGAGTTCATAGTAGCTTAACAAGACGGTTTTAATGCCCCTTGGGTGAGACGTGGAGTTCAGAGTGGTTTAACAAGACGGCTTTATTGCCCTCAGGAAGAGATGTGGGGGTCACAGTAGCTTAACAAAACGGTTTTAATGCCCCTTGGAAGAGACGTGGAGGTCAGAGTGGTTTAGAAAGACGATTTTAATGCCCCTTGGAAGTGACATGGAGGTCACAGTAGCTTAACAAGACGGTTTAATGACCCTTGGAAGAGACGTGGAGATCAGTGTTGTTTAACAAGACAGTATTAATGCCCCTTGGAAGACATGTGGAGGTCACAGTAGCTTAATAAGACGGTGTTAATGCCCCTTTGAGGAGACGTGGGGGTCAGAGTGGTTTAGCAAGACGGTTTTCATACCCCTTGGAAGAGACGTGGAGTTCAGAGTGTTTTAACAAGACGGTTTTGTGCCCCTTGGAAGTGACTTGGAGGTCACAGTATCTTAACAAGACGGTTTTAATGCCCCTTGGAAGAGACGGGGAGTTCAGAGTGGTTTAACAAGACGGTTTTCATGCCCCTTGGAAGAGACGTGGAGTTCAGAGTGGTTTAACAAGACGGTTTTAATGCCCCTTGGGAGAGACGTGGAGTTCAGAGTGGTTTAACAAGACGGTTTTATTGCCCCTTGGAAGAGAAGTGGAGGTCACAGTAGCTTAACAAAACGGTTTTAATGCCCCTTGGAAGAGAAGTGGAGGTCAGAGTGGTTTAGAAAGACGGTTTTAATGCCGCTTGGAAGTGACGTGGAGGTCACAGTAGCTTAACAAGACGGTTTAATGCCCCTTGGAAGAGGCGTGGAGATCAGAGTTGTTTAACAAGACAGTATTAATGCCCCTTGGAAGACATGTGGAGGTCACAGTAGCTTAACAAGACGGTTTTAATGCCCCTTGGAAGAGATGTGGAGTTCAGAGTGGTTTATCAAGACGGTTTTAATGCCCCTTGGAAGAGACGTGGAGTTCAGAGTAGTTTAACAAGACGGTTTCAATGCCCCTTGGAAGAGATGTGGAGGTCACAGTAGCTTAATAAGACAGTTTTAATGCCCCGTGGTAGAGACGTGGAGGTCACAGTACCTTAACAAGATGGTTTTAATGCCCCTTGGAAGAGACGTGGAGGTCACAATAGCTTAATAGGATGGTTTTAATGCCCCTTGGAAGAGACGTGGAGTTCAGAGTGGTTTAACAAGATGGTTTTAATGCCCCTTGGAAGAGACGTGGAGGTCATAGTAGCTTAACAAGACGGTTTTAATGCCCCTTGGGAGAGAAGTGGAGTTCAGAGTGGTTTAACAAGACGGCTTTATTGCCCCTTGGAAGAGACGTGGAGGTCACAGTAGCTTAACAAGACGGTGTTAATGCCCCTTGGAAGAGACGTGGAGGACAGAGTGGTTTAGCAAGACGCTTTTAATGCCCCTTGGAAGAGACGTGGAGTTCAGAGTGGTTTAACAAGACGGTTTTAATGCCCCTTGGAAGAGACGTGGAGGTCACAGTAGCTTAACAAGATGGTTATAACGCCCCTTGGAAGAGACGTGGAGGTGAGAGTGGTTTAACAAGATGGTTTTGTGCCCCTTGGAAGTGACGTGGAAGTCACAGTAGCTTAACAAGACGTTTTTAATGCCCCTTGGAAGAGACGTGGAGTTCAGAGTGGTTTAAGAAGACGGTTTTAATGCCCCTTGGAAGAGACGTGGAGTTCAGAGTGGTTTAACAAGACGGTTTTAATGCCCATTGGAAGAGACGTGGAGATCACAGTAGCTTAACAAGACGGTTTTAATGCCCCTTGGAAGAGACGTGGAGTTCAGAGTCGTTTAACAAGACGGTTTCCATGCCCCTTGGAAGTGACGTGGAGGACACAGTAGCTTAGCAAGACAGTATTAATGCCCCTTGGAAGAGACGTGGAGGTCAGAGTGATTTATCAAGACGGTTTTAATGCCCCTTGGAAGAGACGTGGAGTTCAGAGTGGTTTAACAAGATGGTTTTAATGCCCCTTGGAAGAGACGTGGAGGTCACAGTAGCTTAACAAAATGGTTATAACGCCCCTTGGAAGAGACGTGGAGGTGAGAGTGGTTTAACAAGAATGCATTATTGCCCCTTGGAAGAGACGTGCAGGTCACAGTAGTTTAACAAGACTGTGTTAATGCCCCTTGGAAGAGACGTGGAGGTCAGAGTGGTTTAGCAAGACGCTTTTAATGCCCCTTGGAAGAGACGTGGAGTTCAGAGTGTTTTAACAAGACTGTTTTAATGCCCCTTGGAAGACACAAGGAGTTCAGAGTGCTTTAACTAGACGGTTTTAATGCCCCTTGGAAGAGACGTGGAGTTCAGAGTGGTTTAACAAGATGGTTTTTTGCCCCTTGGAAGTGACGTGGAAGTCACAGTAGCTTAACAAGACGTTTTTAATGCCCCGTGGAAGAGACGTGGAGTTCAGAGTGGTTTAAGAAGACGGTTTTAATGCCCCTTGGAAGAGACGTGGAGTTCAGAGTGGTTTAACAAGACGGTTTTAATGCCCATTGGAAGAGACGTGGAGATCACAGTAGCTTAACAAGACGGTTTTAATGCCCCTTGGAAGAGACGTGGAGTTCAGAGTAGTTTAACAAGA
Organism: Phyllobates terribilis; assembly: GCF_046119375.1. Classification (NCBI taxonomy): domain Eukaryota; kingdom Metazoa; phylum Chordata; class Amphibia; order Anura; family Dendrobatidae; genus Phyllobates; species Phyllobates terribilis. Next base: position 53,689,048 of record NW_027362773.1, read on the forward strand.
CGGTTTCCATGCCCCTTGGAAGAGACGTGGAGGACACAGTAGCTTAGCAAGACAGTATTAATGCCCCTTGGAAGAGACGTGGAGGTCAGAGTGATTTAACAAGATGGTTTTAATGCCCCTTGGAAGAGACGTGGAGTTCAGAGTGGTTTAACAAGACGGTTTTAATGCCCCTTGGAAGAGACGTGGAGGTCACAGTAGCTTAACAAGATGGTTATAACGCCCCTTGGAAGAGACGTGGAGGTGAGAGTGGTTTAACAAGGCGGTTTTCAATGACCCTTGCAAGAGACGTGGAGGTCACAGTAGCTTAACAAGACGGTTTTACTGCCCCTTGAAAGAGACGTGGAGGTCAGAGTGGTTTAACAAGACGTTTTTAATGCCCCATGGAAGACACGTTGAGTTCAGAGTGGTTTACCAAGATGGTTTAAATGCCCCTTGGAAGAGACGTGGAGGTCACAGTAGCTTAATAAGACAGTTTTAATGCCTCTTTGCAGAGACGTGGAGGTCACAGTACCTTAACAAGACGGTTTTAATGCCCCTTGGAAGAGACATGGAGGTCACAGTAGCTTAATAAGACGGTTTTAATGCCCCTTGGGAGAGATGTGTAGTTCAGAGTGGATTAACAAGACTGTTTTAATGCCCCATGGAAGAGGCGTGGAGGTCATAGTAGCTTAACAAGACGGTTTTAATGCCCCTTAGAAGAGGCGTGGAGTTCATAGTAGCTTAACAAGACGGTTTTAATGCCCCTTGGGTGAGACGTGGAGTTCAGAGTGGTTTAACAAGACGGCTTTATTGCCCTCAGGAAGAGATGTGGGGGTCACAGTAGCTTAACAAAACGGTTTTAATGCCCCTTGGAAGAGACGTGGAGGTCAGAGTGGTTTAGAAAGACGATTTTAATGCCCCTTGGAAGTGACATGGAGGTCACAGTAGCTTAACAAGACGGTTTAATGACCCTTGGAAGAGACGTGGAGATCAGTGTTGTTTAACAAGACAGTATTAATGCCCCTTGGAAGACATGTGGAGGTCACAGTAGCTTAATAAGACGGTGTTAATGCCCCTTTGAGGAGACGTGGGGGTCAGAGTGGTTTAGCAAGACGGTTTTCATACCCCTTGGAAGAGACGTGGAGTTCAGAGTGTTTTAACAAGACGGTTTTGTGCCCCATGGAAGTGACTTGGAGGTCACAGTATCATAACAAGACGGTTTTAATGCCCCTTGGAAGAGACGGGGAGTTCAGAGTGGTTTAACAAGACGGTTTTCATGCCCCTTGGAAGAGACGTGGAGTTCAGAGTGGTTTAACAAGACGGTTTTAATGCCCCTTGGGAGAGACGTGGAGTTCAGAGTGGTTTAACAAGACGGTTTTATTGCCCCTTGGAAGAGAAGTGGAGGTCACAGTAGCTTAACAAAACGGTTTTAATGCCCCTTGGAAGAGAAGTGGAGGTCAGAGTGGTTTAGAAAGACGGTTTTAATGCCGCTTGGAAGTGACGTGGAGGTCACAGTAGCTTAACAAGACGGTTTAATGCCCCTTGGAAGAGGCGTGGAGATCAGAGTTGTTTAACAAGACAGTATTAATGCCCCTTGGAAGACATGTGGAGGTCACAGTAGCTTAACAAGACGGTTTTAATGCCCCTTGGAAGAGATGTGGAGTTCAGAGTGGTTTATCAAGACGGTTTTAATGCCCCTTGGAAGAGACGTGGAGTTCAGAGTAGTTTAACAAGACGGTTTCAATGCCCCTTGGAAGAGATGTGGAGGTCACAGTAGCTTAATAAGACAGTTTTAATGCCCCGTGGTAGAGACGTGGAGGTCACAGTACCTTAACAAGATGGTTTTAATGCCCCTTGGAAGAGACGTGGAGGTCACAATAGCTTAATAGGATGGTTTTAATGCCCCTTGGAAGAGACGTGGAGTTCAGAGTGGTTTAACAAGATGGTTTTAATGCCCCTTGGAAGAGACGTGGAGGTCATAGTAGCTTAACAAGACGGTTTTAATGCCCCTTGGGAGAGAAGTGGAGTTCAGAGTGGTTTAACAAGACGGCTTTATTGCCCCTTGGAAGAGACGTGGAGGTCACAGTAGCTTAACAAGACGGTGTTAATGCCCCTTGAAAGAGACGTGGAGGACAGAGTGGTTTAGCAAGACGCTTTTAATGCCCCTTGGAAGAGACGTGGAGTTCAGAGTGGTTTAACAAGACGGTTTTAATGCCCCGTGGAAGAGACGTGGAGGTCACAGTAGCTTAACAAGATGGTTATAACGCCCCTTGGAAGAGACGTGGAGGTGAGAGTGGTTTAACAAGATGGTTTTGTGCCCCTTGGAAGTGACGTGGAAGTCACAGTAGCTTAACAAGACGTTTTTAATGCCCCTTGGAAGAGACGTGGAGTTCAGAGTGGTTTAAGAAGACGGTTTTAATGCCCCTTGGAAGAGACGTGGAGTTCAGAGTGGTTTAACAAGACGGTTTTAATGCCCATTGGAAGAGACGTGGAGATCACAGTAGCTTAACAAGACGGTTTTAATGCCCCTTGGAAGAGACGTGGAGTTCAGAGTCGTTTAACAAGACGGTTTCCATGCCCCTTGGAAGAGACGTGGAGGACACAGTAGCTTAGCAAGACAGTATTAATGCCCCTTGGAAGAGACGTGGAGGTCAGAGTGATTTATCAAGACGGTTTTAATGCCCCTTGGAAGAGACGTGGAGTTCAGAGTGGTTTAACAAGACGGTTTTAATGCCCCTTGGAAGAGACGTGGAGGTCACAGTAGCTTAACAAAATGGTTATAACGCCCCTTGGAAGAGACGTGGAGGTGAGAGTGGTTTAAATGACGGCTTTATTGCCCCTTGGAAGAGACGTGCAGGTCACAGTAGCTTAAAAAGACGGTGTTAATGCCCCTTGGAAGAGACGTGGAGGTCAGAGTGGTTTAGCAAGACGCTTTTAATGCCCCTTGGAAGAGACGTGGAGTTCAGAGTGTTTTAGCAAGACTGTTTTAATGCCCCTTGGAAGACACAAGGAGTTCAGAGTGCTTTAACTAGACGGTTTTAATGCCCCTTGGAAGAGACGTGGAGTACAGAGTGGTTTAACAAGATGGTTTTGTGCCCCTTGGAAGTGACGTGGAAGTCACAGTAGCTTAACAAGACGTTTTTAATGTCCCGTGGAAGAGACGTGGAGTTCAGAGTGGTTTAAGAAGACGGTTTTAATGCCCCTTGGAAGAGACGTGGAGTTCAGAGTGGTTTAACAAGACGGTTTTAATGCCCATTGGAAGAGACGTGGAGATCACAGTAGCTTAACAAGACGGTTTTAATGCCCCTTGGAAGAGACGTGGAGATCAGTGTTGTTTAACAAGACAGTATTAATGCCCCTTGGAAGACATGTGGAGGTCACAGTAGCTTAACAAGACGGTGTTAATGCCCCTTTGAGGAGACGTGGGGGTCAGAGTGGTTTAGCAAGACGGTTTTCATACCCCTTGGAAGAGACGTGGAGTTCAGAGTGTTTTAACAAGACGGTTTTGTGCCCCTTGGAAGTGACTTGGAGGTCACAGTATCTTAACAAGACGGTTTTAATGCACCTTGGAAGAGACGGGGAGTTCAGAGTGGTTTAACAAGACGGTTTTCATGCCCCTTGGAAGAGACGTGGAGTTCAGAGTGGTTTAACAAGACGGTTTTAATGCCCCTTGGGAGAGACGTGGAGTTCAGAGTGGTTTAACAAGACGGTTTTATTGCCCCTTGGAAGAGAAGTGGAGGTCACAGTAGCTTAACAAAATGGTTTTAATGCCCCTTGGAAGAGAAGTGGAGGTCAGAGTGGTTTAGAAAGACGGTTTTAATGCCGCTTGGAAGTGACGTGGAGGTCACAGTAGCTTAACAAGACGGTTTAATGCCCCTTGGAAGAGACGTGGAGATCAGAGTTGTTTAACAAGACAGTATTAATGCCCCTTGGAAGACATGTAGAGGTCACAGTAGCTTAACAAGACGGTTTTAATGCCCCTTGGAAGAGATGTGGAGTTCAGAGTGGTTTATCAAGACGGTTTTAATGCCCCTTGGAAGAGACGTGGAGTTCAGAGTAGTTTAACAAGACGGTTTCAATGCCCCTTGGAAGAGATGTGGAGGTCACAGTAGCTTAATAAGACAGTTTTAATGCCCCGTGGTAGAGACGTGGAGGTCACAGTACCTTAACAAGATGGTTTTAATGCCCCTTAGAAGAGACGTGGAGGTCACAATAGCTTAATAGGATGGTTTTAATGCCCCTTGGAAGAGACGTGGAGTTCAGAGTGGTTTAACAAGATGGTTTTAATGCCCCTTGGAAGAGACGTGGAGGTCATAGTAGCTTAACAAGACGGTTTTAATGCCCCTTGGGAGAGAAGTGGAGTTCAGAGTGGTTTAACAAGACGGCTTTATTGCCCCTTGGAAGAGACGTGGAGGTCACAGTAGCTTAACAAGACGGTGTTAATGCCCCTTGGAAGAGACGTGGAGGACAGAGTGGTTTAGCAAGACGCTTTTAATGCCCCTTGGAAGAGACGTGGAGTTCAGAGTGGTTTAACAAGACGGTTTTAATGCGCCTTGGAAGAGACGTGGAGGTCACAGTAGCTTAACAAGATGGTTATAACGCCCCTTGGAAGAGACGTGGAGTTGAGAGTGGTTTAACAAGACGGCTTTATTGCCCCTTGGAAGAGACGTGCAGGTCACAGTAGATTAAAAAGACGGTGTTAATGCCCCTTGGAAGAGACGTGGAGGTCAGAGTGGTTTAGCAAGACGCTTTTAATGCCCCTTGGAAGAGACGTGGAGTTCAGAGTGTTTTAACAAGACTGTTTTAATGCCCCTTGGAAGACACAACGAGTTCAGAGTGCTTTAACTAGATGGTTTTAATGCCCCTTGGAAGAGACGTGGAGTTCAGAGTGGTTTAACAAGATGGTTTTGTGCCCCTTGGAAGTGACGTGGAAGTCACAGTAGCTTAACAAGACGTTTTTAATGTCCCGTGGAAGAGACGTGGAGTTCAGAGTGGTTTAAGAAGACGGTTTTAATGCCCCTTGGAAGAGACGTGGAGTTCAGAGTGGTTTAACAAGACGGTTTTAATGCCCATTGGAAGAGACGTGGAGATCACAGTAGCTTAACAAGACGGTTTTAATGCCCCTTGGAAGAGACGTGGAGTTCAGAGTAGTTTAACAAGACGGTTTCCATGCCCCTTGGAAGAGACGTGGAGGTCAGAGTAGCTTAACAAGATGGTTATAACGCCCCTTGGAAGAGACGTGGAGTTCAGAGTGGTTTAACAAGACGGTTTTAATGCCCCTTGGAAGAGACGTGGAGGTCACAGTAGCTTAACAAGATGGTTATAACGCCCCTTGGAAGAGACGTGGAGGTGAGAGTGGTTTAACAAGACGGCTTTATTGCCCCTTGGAAGAGACGTGCAGGTCACAGTAGCTTAAAAAGACGGTGTTAATGCCCCTTGGAAGAGACGTGGAGGTCAGAGTGGTTTAGCAAGACGCTTTTAATGCCCCTTGGAAGAGACGTGGAGTTCAGAGTGTTTTAACAAGACTGTTTTAATGCCCCTTGGAAGACACAAGGAGTTCAGAGTGCTTTAACTAGACGGTTTTAATGCCCCTTGGAAGAGACGTGGAGTTCAGAGTGGTTTAACAAGATGGTTTTGTGCCCCTTGGAAGTGACGTGGAAGTCACAGTAGCTTAACAAGACGTTTTTAATGCCCCGTGGAAGAGACGTGGAGTTCAGAGTGGTTTAAGAAGACGGTTTTAATGCCCCTTGGAAGAGACGTGGAGATCACAGTAGCTTAACAAGACGGTTTTAATGCCCCTTGGAAGAGACGTGGAGTTCAGAGTTGTTTAACAAGACGGTTTCCATGCCCCTTGGAAGAGACGTGGAGGACACAGTAGCTTAGCAAGACAGTATTAATGCCCCTTGGAAGAGACGTGGAGGTCAGAGTGATTTAACAAGATGGTTTTAATGCCCCTTGGAAGAGACGTGGAGGTCACAGTAGCTTAACAAGATGGTTATAACGCCCCTTGGAAGAGACGTGGAGGTGAGAGTGGTTTAACAAGGCGGTTTTCAATGACCCTTGCAAGAGACGTGGAGGTCACAGTAGCTTAACAAGACGGTTTTACTGCCCCTTGAAAGAGACGTGGAGGTCAGAGTGGTTTAACAAGACGTTTTTAATGCCCCATGGAAGACACGTTGAGTTCAGAGTGGTTTAACAAGATGGTTTAAATGCCCCTTGGAAGAGACGTGGAGGTCACAGTAGCTTAATAAGACAGTTTTAATGCCTCTTTGCAGAGACGTGGAGGTCACAGTACCTTAACAAGACGGTTTTAATGCCCCTTGGAAGAGACATGGAGGTCACAGTAGCTTAACAAGACGGTTTTAATGCCCCTTAGAAGAGGCGTGGAGTTCATAGTAGCTTAACAAGACGGTTTTAATGCCCCTTGGGTGAGACGTGGAGTTCAGAGTGGTTTAACAAGACGGCTTTATTGCCCTCAGGAAGAGATGTGGGGGTCACAGTAGCTTAACAAAACGGTTTTAATGCCCCTTGGAAGAGACGTGGAGGTCAGAGTGGTTTAGAAAGACGATTTTAATGCCCCTTGGAAGTGACATGGAGGTCACAGTAGCTTAACAAGACGGTTTAATGCCCCTTGGAAGAGACGTGGAGATCAGTGTTGTTTAACAAGACAGTATTAATGCCCCTTGGAAGACATGTGGAGGTCACAGTAGATTAATAAGACGGTGTTAATGCCCCTTTGAGGAGACGTGGGGGTCAGAGTGGTTTAGCAAGACGGTTTTCATACCCCTTGGAAGAGACGTGGAGTTCAGAGTGTTTTAACAAGACGGTTTTGTGCCCCTTGGAAGTGACTTGGAGGTCACAGTATCTTAACAAGACGGTTTTAATGCCCCTTGGAAGAGACGGGGAGTTCAGAGTGGTTTAACAAGACGGTTTTCATGCCCCTTGGAAGAGACGTGGAGTTCAGAGTGGTTTAACAAGACGGTTTTAATGCCCTTTGGGAGAGACGTGGAGTTCAGAGTGGTTTAACAAGACGGTTTTATTGCCCCTTGGAAGAGAAGTGGAGGTCACAGTAGCTTAACAAAACGGTTTTAATGCCCCTTGGAAGAGAAGTGGAGGTCAGAGTGGTTTAGAAAGACGGTTTTAATGCCGCTTGGAAGTGACGTGGAGGTCACAGTAGCTTAACAAGACGGTTTAATGCCCCTTGGAAGAGGCGCGGAGATCAGAGTTGTTTAACAAGACAGTATTAATGCCCCTTGGAAGACATGTGGAGGTCACAGTAGCTTAACAAGACGGTTTTAATGCCCCTTGGAAGAGATGTGGAGTTCAGAGTGGTTTATCAAGACGGTTTTAATGCCCCTTGGAAGAGACGTGGAGTTCAGAGTAGTTTAACAAGACGGTTTCAATGCCCCTTGGAAAAGATGTGGAGGTCACAGTAGCTTAATAAGACAGTTTTAATGCCCCGTGGTAGAGACGTGGAGGTCACAGTACCTTAACAAGATGGTTTTAATGCCCCTTGGAAGAGACGTGGAGGTCACAATAGCTTAATAGGATGGTTTTAATGCCCCTTGGAAGAGACGTGGAGTTCAGAGTGGTTTAACAAGATGGTTTTAATGCCCCTTGGAAGAGACGTGGAGGTCATAGTAGCTTAACAAGACGGTTTTAATGCCCATTGGGAGAGAAGTGGAGTTCAGAGTGGTTTAACAAGACGGCTTTATTGCCCCTTGGAAGAGACGTGGAGGTCACAGTAGCTTAACAAGACGGTGTTAATGCCCCTTGGAAGAGACGTGGAGGACAGAGTGGTTTAGCAAGACGCTTTTAATGCCCCTTGGAAGAGACGTGGAGTTCAGAGTGGTTTAACAAGACGGTTTTAATGCCCCTTGGAAGAGACGTGGAGGTCACAGTAGCTTAACAAGATGGTTATAACGCCCCTTGGAAGAGACGTGGAGGTGAGAGTGGTTTAACAAGACGGCTTTATTGCCCCTTGGAAGAGACGTGCAGGTCACAGTAGCTTAAAAAGACGGTGTTAATGCCCCTTGGAAGAGACGTGGAGGTCAGAGTGGTTTAGCAAGACGCTTTTAATGCCCCTTGGAAGAGACGTGGAGTTCAGAGTGTTTTAACAAGACTGTTTTAATGCCCCTTTGAAGACACAAGGAGTTCAGAGTGCTTTAACTAGACGGTTTTAATGCCCCTTGGAAGAGACGTGGAGTTCAGAGTGGTTTAACAAGATGGTTTTGTGCCCCTTGGAAGTGACGTGGAAGTCACAGTAGCTTAACAAGACGTTTTTAATGCCCCGTGGAAGAGACGTGGAGTTCAGAGTGGTTTAAGAAGACGGTTTTAATGCCCCTTGGAAGAGACGTGGAGTTCAGAGTGGTTTAACAAGACGGTTTTAATGCCCATTGGAAGAGACGTGGAGATCACAGTAGCTTAACAAGACGGTTTTAATGCCCCTTGGAAGAGACGTGGAGTTCAGAGTAGTTTAACAAGACGGTTTCCATGCCCCTTGGAAGAGACGTGGAGGACACAGTAGCTTAGCAAGACAGTATTAATGCCCCTTGGAAGAGACATGGAGGTCAGAGTGATTTAACAAGATGGTTTTAATGACCCTTGGAAGAGACGTGGAGTTCAGAGTCGTTTAACAAGACGGTTTTAATGCCCCTTGGAAGAGACGTGGAGGTCACAGTAGCTTAACAAGATGGTTATAACGCCCCTTGGAAGAGACGTGGAGGTGAGAGTGGTTTAACAAGGCGGTTTTCAATGACCCTTGCAAGAGACGTGGAGGTCACAGTAGCTTAACAAGACGGTTTTACTGCCCCTTGAAAGAGACGTGGAGGTCAGAGTGGTTTAACAAGACGTTTTTAATGCCCCATGGAAGACACGTTGAGTTCAGAGTGGTTTAACAAGATGGTTTAAATGCCCCTTGGAAGAGACGTGGAGGTCACAGTAGCTTAATAAGACAGTTTTAATGCCTCTTTGCAGAGACGTGGAGGTCACAGTACCTTAACAAGACGGTTTTAATGCCCCTTGGAAGAGACATGGAGGTCACAGTAGCTTAATAAGACGGTTTTAATGCCCCTTGGGAGAGATGTGTAGTTCAGAGTGGATTAACAAGACTGTTTTAATGCCCCTTCGAAGAGGCGTGGAGGTCATAGTAGCTTAACAAGACGGTTTTAATGCCCCTTAGAAGAGGTGTGGAGTTCATAGTAGCTTAACAAGACGGTTTTAATGCCCCTTGGGTGAGACGTGGAGTTCAGAGTGGTTTAACAAGATGGCTTTATTGCCCTCAGGAAGAGATGTGGGGGTCACAGTAGCTTAACAAAACGGTTTTAATGCCCCTTGGAAGAGACGTGGAGGTCAGAGTGGTTTAGAAAGACGATTTTAATGCCCCTTGGAAGTGACATGGAGGTCACAGTAGCTTAACAAGACGGTTTAATGCCCCTTGGAAGAGACGTGGAGATCAGTGTTGTTTAACAAGACAATATTAATGCCCCTTGGAAGACATGTGGAGGTCACAGTAGCTTAACAAGACGGTGTTAATGCCCCTTTGAGGAGACGTGGGGGTCAGAGTGGTTTAGCAAGACGGTTTTCATACCCCTTGGAAGAGACGTGGAGTTCAGAGTGTTTTAACAAGACGGTTTTGTGCCCCTTGGAAGTGACTTGGAGGTCACAGTATCTTAACAAGACGGTTTTAATGCCCCTTGGAAGAGACGGGGAGTTCAGAGTGGTTTAACAAAACGGTTTTAATGCCCCTTGGGAGAGACGTGGAGTTCAGAGTGGTTTAACAAGTCGGTTTTATTGCCCCTTGGAAGAGAAGTGGAGGTCACAGTAGCTTAACAAAACGGTTTTAATGCCCCTTGGAAGAGAAGTGGAGGTCAGAGTGGTTTAGAAAGACGGTTTTAATGCCGCTTGGAAGTGACGTGGAGGTCACAGTAGCTTAACAAGACGGTTTAATGCCCCTTGGAAGAGACGTGGAGATCAGAGTTGTTTAACAAGACAGTATTAATGCCCCTTGGAAGACATGTGGAGGTCACAGTAGCTTAACAAGACGGTTTTAATGCCCCTTGGAAGAGATGTGGAGTTCAGAGTGGTTTATCAAGACGGTTTTAATGCCCCTTGGAAGAGACGTGGAGTTCAGAGTAGTTTAACAAGACGGTTTCAATGCCCCTTGGAAGAGATGTGGAGGTCACAGTAGCTTAATAAGACAGTTTTAATGCCCCGTGGTAGAGACGTGGAGGTCACAGTACCTTAACAAGATGGTTTTAATGCCCCTTGGAAGAGACGTGGAGGTCACAATAGCTTAATAGGATGGTTTTAATGCCCCTTGGAAGAGACGTGGAGTTCAGAGTGGTTTAACAAGATGGTTTTAATGCCCCTTGGAAGAGACGTGGAGGTCATAGTAGCTTAACAAGACGGTTTTAATGCCCCTTGGGAGAGAAGTGGAGTTCAGAGTGGTTTAACAAGACGGCTTTATTGCCCCTTGGAAGAGACGTGGAGGTCACAGTAGCTTAACAAGACGGTGTTAATGCCCCTTGGAAGAGACGTGGAGGTCAGAGTGGTTTAGCAAGACGCTTTTAATGCTCCTTGGAAGAGACGTGGAGTTCAGAGTGTTTTAACAAGACTGTTTTAATGCCCCTTGGAAGACACAAGGAGTTCAGAGTGCTTTAACTAGACGGTTTTAATGCCCCTTGGAAGAGACGTGGAGTTCAGAGTGGTTTAACAAGATGGTTTTGTGCCCCTTGGAAGTGACGTGGAAGTCACAGTAGCTTAACAAGACGTTTTTAATGCCCCTTGGAAGAGACGTGGAGTTCAGAGTGGTTTAAGAAGACGGTTTTAATGCCCCTTGGAAGAGACGTGGAGTTCAGAGTGGTTTAACAAGACGGTTTTAATGCCCATTGGAAGAGACGTGGAGATCACAGTAGCTTAACAAGACGGTTTTAATGCCCCTTGGAAGAGACGTGGAGTTCAGAGTCGTTTAACAAGACGGTTTCCATGCCCCTTGGAAGAGACGTGGAGGACACAGTAGCTTAGCAAGACAGTATTATTGCCCCTTGGAAGAGACGTGGAGGTCAGAGTGATTTATCAAGACGGTTTTAATGCCCCTTGGAAGAGACGTGGAGTTCAGAGTGGTTTAACAAGACGGTTTTAATGCCCCTTGGAAGAGACGTGGAGGTCACAGTAGCTTAACAAAATGGTTATAACGCCCCTTGGAAGAGACGTGGAGGTGAGAGTGGTTTAACAAGACGGCTTTATTGCCCCTTGGAAGAGACGTGCAGGTCACAGTAGCTTAACAAGACGGTGTTAATGCCCCTTGGAAGAGACGTGGAGGTCAGAGTGGTTTAGCAAAGCTTTTAATGCCCCTTGGAAGAGACGTGGAGTTCAGAGTGTTTTAACAAGACTGTTTTAATGCCCCTTGGAAGACACAAGGAGTTCAGAGTGCTTTAACTAGACGGTTTTAATGCCCCTTGGAAGAGACGTGGAGTTCAGAGTGGTTTAACAAGATGGTTTTGTGCCCCTTGGAAGTGACGTGGAAGTCACAGTAGCTTAACAAGACGTTTTTAATGCCCCGTGGAAGAGACGTGGAGTTCAGAGTGGTTTAAGAAGACGGTTTTAATGCCCCTTGGAAGAGACGTGGAGTTCAGAGTGGTTTAACAAGACGGTTTTAATACCCATTGGAAGAGACGTGGAGATCACAGTAGCTTAACAAGACGGTTTTAATGCCCCTTGGAAGAGACGTGGAGTTCAGAGTAGTTTAACAAGACGGTTTCCATGCCCCTTGGAAGAGACGTGGAGGACACAGTAGCTTAGCAAGACAGTATTAATGCCCCTTGGAAGAGACGTGGAGGTCAGAGTGATTTAACAAGATGGTTTTAATGCCCCTTGGAAGAGACGTGGAGTTCAGAGTGGTTTAACAAGACGGTTTTAATGCCCCTTGGAAGAGACGTGGAGGTCACAGTAGCTTAACAAGATGGTTATAACGCCCCTTGGAAGAGACGTGGAGGTGAGAGTGGTTTAACAAGGCGGTTTTCAATGACCCTTGCAAGAGACGTGGAGGTCACAGTAGCTTAACAAGACGGTTTTACTGCCCCTTGAAAGAGACGTGGAGGTCAGAGTGGTTTAACAAGACGTTTTTAATTCCCCATGGAAGACACGTTGAGTTCAGAATGGTTTAACAAGATGGTTTAAATGCCCCTTGGAAGAGACGTGGAGGTCACAGTAGCTTAATAAGACAGTTTTAATGCCTCTTTGCAGAGACGTGGAGGTCACAGTACCTTAACAAGACGGTTTTAATGCCCCTTGGAAGAGACATGGAGGTCACAGTAGCTTAATAAGACGGTTTTAATGCCCCTTGGGAGAGATGTGTAGTTCAGAGTGGATTAACAAGACTGTTTTAATGCCCCTTGGAAGAGGCGTGGAGGTCATAGTAGCTTAACAAGACGGTTTTAATGCCCCTTAGAAGAGGCGTGGAGTTCATAGTAGCTTAACAAGACGGTTTTAATGCCCCTTGGGTGAGACGTGGAGTTCAGAGTGGTTTAACAAGATGGCTTTATTGCCCTCAGGAAGAGATGTGGGGGTCACAGTAGCTTAACAAAACGGTTTTAATGCCCCTTGGAAGAGACGTGGAGGTCAGAGTGGTTTAGAAAGACGATTTTAATGCCCCTTGGAAGTGACATGGAGGTCACAGTAGCTTAACAAGACGGTTTAATGCCCCTTGGAAGAGACGTGGAGATCAGTGTTGTTTAACAAGACAGTATTAATGCCCCTTGGAAGACATGTGGAGGTCACAGTAGCTTAACAAGACGGTGTTAATGCCCCTTTGAGGAGACGTGGGGGTCAGAGTGGTTTAGCAAGACGGTTTTCATACCCCTTGGAAGAGACGTGGAGTTCAGAGTGTTTTAACAAGACCGTTTTGTGCCCCTTGGAAGTGACTTGGAGGTCACAGTATCTTAACAAGACGGTTTTAATGCCCCTTGGAAGAGACGGGGAGTTCAGAGTGGTTTAACAAGACGGTTTTCATGCCCCTTGGAAGAGACGTGGAGTTCAGAGTGGTTTAACAAGACGGTTTTAATGCCCCTTGGGAGAGACGTGGAGTTCAGAGTGGTTTAACAAGACGGTTTTATTGCCCCTTGGAAGAGAAGTGGAGGTCACAGTAGCTTAACAAAACGGTTTTAATGCCCCTTGGAAGAGAAGTGGAGGTCAGAGTGGTTTAGAAAGACGGTTTTAATGCCGCTTGGAAGTGACGTGGAGGTCACAGTAGCTTAACAAGACGGTTTAATGCCCCTTGGAAGAGGCGTGGAGATCAGAGTTGTTTAACAAGACAGTATTAATGCCCCTTGGAAGACATGTGGAGGTCACAGTAGCTTAACAAGACGGTTTTAATGCCCCTTGGAAGAGATGTGGAGTTCAGAGTGGTTTATCAAGATGGTTTTAATGCCCCTTGGAAGAGACGTGGAGTTCAGAGTAGTTTAACAAGACGGTTTCAATGCCCCTTGGAAGAGATGTGGAGGTCACAGTAGCTTAATAAGACAGTTTTAATGCCCCGTGGTAGAGACGTGGAGGTCACAGTACCTTAACAAGATGGTTTTAATGCCCCTTGGAAGAGACGTGGAGGTCACAATAGCTTAATAGGATGGTTTTAATGCCCCTTGGAAGAGACGTGGAGTTCAGAGTGGTTTAACAAGATGGTTTTAATGCCCCTTGGAAGAGACGTGGAGGTCACAGTAGCTTAACAAGACGGTGTTAATGCCCCTTGGAAGAGACGTGGAGGACAGAGTGGTTTAGCAAGACGCTTTTAATGCCCCTTGGAAGAGACGTGGAGTTCAGAGTGGTTTAACAAGACGGTTTTAATGCCCCTTGGAAGAGACGTGGAGGTTACAGTAGCTTAACAAGATGGTTATAACGCCCCTTGGAAGAGACGTGGAGGTGAGAGTGGTTTAACAAGACGGCTTTATTGCCCCTTGGAAGAGACGTGCAGGTCACAGTAGCTTAAAAAGACGGTGTTAATGCCCCTTGGAAGAGACGTGGAGGTCAGAGTGGTTTAGCAAGACGCTTTTAATGCCCCTTGGAAGAGACGTGGAGTTCAGAGTGTTTTAGCAAGACTGTTTTAATGCCCCTTGGAAGACACAAGGAGTTCAGAGTGCTTTAACTAGACGGTTTTAATGCCCCTTGGAAGAGACGTGGAGTTCAGAGTGGTTTAACAAGATGGTTTTGTGCCCCTTGGAAGTGACGTGGAAGTCACAGTAGCTTAACAAGACGTTTTTAATGTCCCGTGGAAGAGACGTGGAGTTCAGAGTGGTTTAAGAAGACGGTTTTAATGCCCCTTGGAAGAGACGTGGAGTTCAGAGTGGTTTAACAAGACGGTTTTAATGCCCATTGGAAGAGACGTGGAGATCACAGTAGCTTAACAAGACGGTTTTAATGCCCCTTGGAAGAGACGTGGAGATCAGTGTTGTTTAACAAGACAGTATTAATGCCCCTTGGAAGACATGTGGAGGTCACAGTAGCTTAACAAGACGGTGTTAATGCCCCTTTGAGGAGACGTGGGGGTCAGAGTGGTTTAGCAAGACGGTTTTCATACCCCTTGGAAGAGACGTGGAGTTCAGAGTGTTTTAACAAGACGGTTTTGTGCCCCTTGGAAGTGACTTGGAGGTCACAGTATCTTAACAAGACGGTTTTAATGCCCCTTGGAAGAGACGGGGAGTTCAGAGTGGTTTAACAAGACGGTTTTCATGCCCCTTGGAAGAGACGTGGAGTTCAGAGTGGTTTAACAAGACGGTTTTAATGCCCCTTGGGAGAGACGTGGAGTTCAGAGTGGTTTAACAAGACGGTTTTATTGCCCCTTGGAAGAGAAGTGGAGGTCACAGTAGCTTAACAAAACGGTTTTAATGCCCCTTGGAAGAGAAGTGGAGGTCAGAGTGGTTTAGAAAGACGGTTTTAATGCCGCTTGGAAGTGACGTGGAGGTCACAGTAGCTTAACAAGACGGTTTAATGCCCCTTGGAAGAGACGTGGAGATCAGAGTTGTTTAACAAGACAGTATTAATGCCCCTTGGAAGACATGTGGAGGTCACAGTAGCTTAACAAGACGGTTTTAATGCCCCTTGGAAGAGATGTGGAGTTCAGAGTGGTTTATCAAGACGGTTTTAATGCTCCTTGGAAGAGACGTGGAGTTCAGAGTAGTTTAACAAGACGGTTTCAATGCCCCTTGGAAGAGATGTGGAGGTCACAGTAGCTTAATAAGACAGTTTTAATGCCCCGTGGTAGAGACGTGGAGGTCACAGTACCTTAACAAGATGGTTTTAATGCCCCTTAGAAGAGACGTGGAGGTCACAATAGCTTAATAGGATGGTTTTAATGCCCCTTGGAAGAGACGTGGAGTTCAGAGTGGTTTAACAAGATGGTTTTAATGCCCCTTGGAAGAGACGTGGAGGTCATAGTAGCTTAACAAGACGGTTTTAATGCCCCTTGGGAGAGAAGTGGAGTTCAGAGTGGTTTAACAAGACGGCTTTATTGCCCCTTGGAAGAGACGTGGAGGTCACAGTAGCTTAACAAGACGGTGTTAATGCCCCTTGGAAGAGACGTGGAGGACAGAGTGGTTTAGCAAGACGCTTTTAATGCCCCTTGGAAGAGACGTGGAGTTCAGAGTGGTTTAACAAGACGGTTTTAATGCCCCTTGGAAGAGACGTGGAGGTCACAGTAGCTTAACAAGATGGTTATAACGCCCCTTGGAAGAGACGTGGAGGTGAGAGTGGTTTAACAAGACGGCTTTATTGCCCCTTGGAAGAGACGTGCAGGTCACAGTAGATTAAAAAGACGGTGTTAATGCCCCTTGGAAGAGACGTGGAGGTCAGAGTGGTTTAGCAAGACGCTTTTAATGCCCCTTGGAAGAGACGTGGAGTTCAGAGTGTTTTAACAAGACTGTTTTAATGCCCCTTGGAAGACACAAGGAGTTCAGAGTGCTTTAACTAGACGGTTTTAATGCCCCTTGGAAGAGACGTGGAGTTCAGAGTGGTTTAACAAGATGGTTTTGTGCCCCTTGGAAGTGACGTGGAAGTCATAGTAGCTTAACAAGACGTTTTTAATGTCCCGTGGAAGAGACGTGGAGTTCAGAGTGGTTTAAGAAGACGGTTTTAATGCCCCTTGGAAGAGACGTGGAGTTCAGAGTGGTTTAACAAGACGGTTTTAATGCCCATTGGAAGAGACGTGGAGATCACAGTAGCTTAACAAGACGGTTTTAATGCCCCTTGGAAGAGACGTGGAGTTCAGAGTAGTTTAACAAGACGGTTTCCATGCCCCTTGGAAGAGACGTGGAGGTCACAGTAGCTTAACAAGATGGTTATAACGCCCCTTGGAAGAGACGTGGAGTTCAGAGTGGTTTAACAAGACGGTTTTAATGCCCCTTGGAAGAGACGTGGAGGTCACAGTAGCTTAACAAGATGGTTATAACGCCCCTTGGAAGAGACGTGGAGGTGAGAGTGGTTTAACAAGACGGCTTTATTGCCCCTTGGAAGAGACGTGCAGGTCACAGTAGCTTAAAAAGACGGTGTTAATGCCCCTTGGAAGAGACGTGGAGGTCAGAGTGGTTTAGCAAGACGCTTTTAATGCCCCTTGGAAGAGACGTGGAGTTCAGAGTGTTTTAACAAGACTGTTTTAATGCCCCTTGGAAGACACAAGGAGTTCAGAGTGCTTTAACTAGACGGTTTTAATGCCCCTTGGAAGAGACGTGGAGTTCAGAGTGGTTTAACAAGATGGTTTTGTGCCCCTTGGAAGTGACGTGGAAGTCACAGTAGCTTAACAAGACGTTTTTAATGCCCCGTGGAAGAGACGTGGAGTTCAGAGTGGTTTAAGAAGACGGCTTTAATGCCCCTTGGAAGAGACGTGGAGATCACAGTAGCTTAACAAGACGGTTTTAATGCCCCTTGGAAGAGACGTGGAGTTCAGAGTTGTTTAACAAGACGGTTTCCATGCCCCTTGGAAGAGACGTGGAGGACACAGTAGCTTAGCAAGACAGTATTAATGCCCCTTGGAAGAGACGTGGAGGTCAGAGTGATTTAACAAGATGGTTTTAATGCCCCTTGAAAGAGACGTGGAGGTCACAGTAGCTTAACAAGATGGTTATAACGCCCCTTGGAAGAGACGTGGAGGTGAGAGTGGTTTAACAAGGCGGTTTTCAATGACCCTTGCAAGAGACGTGGAGGTCACAGTAGCTTAACAAGACGGTTTTACTGCCCCTTGAAAGAGACGTGGAGGTCAGAGTGGTTTAACAAGACGTTTTTAATGCCCCATGGAAGACACGTTGAGTTCAGAGTGGTTTAACAAGATGGTTTAAATGCCCCTTGGAAGAGACGTGGAGGTCACAGTAGCTTAATAAGACAGTTTTAATGCCTCTTTGCAGAGACGTGGAGGTCACAGCACCTTAACAAGACGGTTTTAATGCCCCTTGGAAGAGACATGGAGGTCACAGTAGCTTAATAAGACGGTTTTAATGCCCCTTGGTAGAGATGTGTAGTTCAGAGTGTATTAACAAGACTGTTTTAATGCCCCTTGGAAGAGGCGTGGAGGTCATAGTAGCTTAACAAGACGGTTTTAATGCCCCTTAGAAGAGGCGTTGAGTTCATAGTAGCTTAACAAGACGGTTTTAATGCCCCTTGGGTGAGACGTGGAGTTCAGAGTGGTTTAACAAGACGGCTTTATTGCCCTCAGGAAGAGATGTGGGGGTCACAGTAGCTTAACAAAACGGTTTTAATGCCCCTTGGAAGAGACGTGGAGGTCAGAGTGGTTTAGAAAGACGATTTTAATGCCCCTTGGAAGTGACATGGAGGTCACAGTAGCTTAACAAGACGGTTTAATGCCCCTTGGAAGAGACGTGGAGATCAGTGTTGTTTAACAAGACAGTATTAATGCCCCTTGGAAGACATGTGGAGGTCACAGTAGCTTAACAAGACGGTATTAATGCCCCTTTGAGGAGACGTGGGGGTCAGAGTGGTTTAGCAAGACGGTTTTCATACCCCTTGGAAGAGACGTGGAGTTCAGAGTGTTTTAACAAGACGGTTTTGTGCCCCTTGGAAGTGACTTGGAGGTCACAGTCTCTTAACAAGACGGTTTTAATGCCCCTTGGAAGAGACGGGGAGTTCAGAGTGGTTTAACAAGACGGTTTTCATGCCCCTTGGAAGAGACGTGGAGTTCAGAGTGGTTTAACAAGACGGTTTTAATGCCCCTTGGAAGAGATGTGGAGTTCAGAGTAGTTTAACAAGACGGTTTCCATGCCCCTTGGAAGAGACGTGGAGGACACAGTAGCTTAACAAGACAGTATTAATGCCCCTTGGAAGAGACGTGGAGGTCAGAGTGTTTTAACAAGATGGTTTTGTGCCCCTTGGAAGTGACTTGGAGGTCACAGTATCTTAACAAGACGGTTTTAATGCCCCTTGGAAGAGACGGGGAGTTCAGAGTGGTTTAACAAGACGGTTTTCATGCCCCTTGGAAGAGACGTGGAGTTCAGAGTAGTTTAACAAGACGGTTTTAATGCCCCTTGGGAGAGACGTGGAGTTCAGAGTGGTTTAACAAGACGGTTTTATTGCCCCTTGGAAGAGAAGTGGAGGTCACAGTAGCTTAACAAAACGGTTTTAATGCCCCTTGGAAGAGAAGTGGAGGTCAGAGTGGTTTAGAAAGACGGTTTTAATGCCGCTTGGAAGTGACGTGGAGGTCACAGTAGCTTAACAAGACGGTTTAATGCCCCTTGGAAGAGACGTGGAGATCAGAGTTGTTTAACAAGACAGTATTAATGCCCCTTGGAAGACATGTGGAGGTCACAGTAGCTTAACAAGACGGTTTTAATGCCCCTTGGAAGAGATGTGGAGTTCAGAGTGGTTTATCAAGACGGTTTTAATGCCCCTTGGAAGAGACGTGGAGTTCAGAGTAGTTTAACAAGACGGTTTCAATGCCCCTTGGAAGAGATGTGGAGGTCACAGTAGCTTAATAAGACAGTTTTAATGCCCCGTGGTAGAGACGTGGAGGTCACAGTACCTTAACAAGATGGTTTTAATGCCCCTTGGAAGAGACGTGGAGGTCACAATAGCTTAATAGGATGGTTTTAATGCCCCTTGGAAGAGACGTGGAGTTCAGAGTGGTTTAACAAGATGGTTTTAATGCCCCTTGGAAGAGACGTGGAGGTCAGAGTAGCTTAACAAGACGGTTTTAATGCCCCTTGGGAGAGAAGTGGAGTTCAGAGTGGTTTAACAAGACGGCTTTATTGCCCCTTGGAAGAGACGTGGAGGTCACAGTAGCTTAACAAGACGGTGTTAATGCCCCTTGGAAGAGACGTGGAGGACAGAGTGGTTTAGCAAGACGATTTTAATGCCCCTTGGAAGAGACGTGGAGTTCAGAGTGGTTTAACAAGACGGTTTTAATGCCCCTTGGAAGAGACGTGGAGGTCACAGTAGCTTAACAAGATGGTTATAACGCCCCTTGGAAGAGACGTGGAGGTGAGAGTGGTTTAACAAGACGGCTTTATTGCCCCTTGGAAGAGACGTGCAGGTCACAGTAGCTTAAAAAGACGGTGTTAATGCCCCTTGGAAGAGACGTGGAGGTCAGAGTGGTTTAGCAAGATGCTTTTAATGCCCCTTGGAAGAGACGTGGAGTTCAGAGTGTTTTAACAAGACTGTTTTAATGCCCCTTGGAAGACACAAGGAGTTCAGAGTGCTTTAACTAGACGGTTTTAATGCCCCTTGGAAGAGACGTGGAGTTCAGAGTGGTTTAACAAGATGGTTTTGTGCCCCTTGGAAGTGACGTGGAAGTCACAGTAGCTTAACAAGACGTTTTTAATGTCCCGTGGAAGAGACGTGGAGTTCAGAGTGGTTTAAGAAGACGGTTTTAATGCCCCTTGGAAGAGACGTGGAGTTCAGAGTGGTTTAACAAGACGGTTTTAATGCCCATTGGAAGAGACGTGGAGATCACAGTAGCTTAACAAGACGGTTTTAATGCCCCTTGGAAGAGACGTGGAGATCAGTGTTGTTTAACAAGACAGTATTAATGCCCCTTGGAAGACATGTGGAGGTCACAGTCGCTTAACAAGACGGTGTTAATGCCCCTTTGAGGAGACGTGGGGGTCAGAGTGGTTTAGCAAGACGGTTTTCATACCCCTTGGAAGAGACGTGGAGTTCAGAGTGTTTTAACAAGACGGTTTTGTGCCCCTTGGAAGTGACTTGGAGGTCACAGTATCTTAACAAGACGGTTTTAATGCCCCTTGGAAGAGACGGGGAGTTCAGAGTGGTTTAACAAGACGGTTTTCATGCCCCTTGGAAGAGACGTGGAGTTCAGAGTGGTTTAACAAGACGGTTTTAATGCCCCTTGGGAGAGACGTGGAGTTCAGAGTGGTTTAACAAGACTGTTTTATTGCCCCTTGGAAGAGAAGTGGAGGTCACAGTAGCTTAACAAAATGGTTTTAATGCCCCTTGGAAGAGAAGTGGAGGTCAGAGTGGTTTAGAAAGACGGTTTTAATGCCGCTTGGAAGTGACGTGGAGGTCACAGTAGCTTAACAAGACGGTTTAATGCCCCTTGGAAGAGACGTGGAGATCAGAGTTGTTTAACAAGCCAGTATTAATGCCCCTTGGAAGACATGTGGAGGTCACAGTAGCTTAACAAGACGGTTTTAATGCCCCTTGGAAGAGATGTGGAGTTCAGAGTGGTTTATCAAGACGGTTTTAATGCCCCTTGGAAGAGACGTGGAGTTCAGAGTAGTTTAACAAGACGGTTTCAATGCCCCTTGGAAGAGATGTGGAGGTCACAGTAGCTTAATAAGACAGTTTTAATGCCCCGTGGTAGAGACGTGGAGGTCACAGTACCTTAACAAGATGGTTTTAATGCCCCTTGGAAGAGACGTGGAGGTCACAATAGCTTAATAGGATGGTTTTAATGCCCCTTGGAAGAGACGTGGAGTTCAGAGTGGTTTAACAAGATGGTTTTAATGCCCCTTGGAAGAGACGTGGAGGTCAGAGTAGCTTAACAAGACGGTTTTAATGCCCCTTGGGAGAGAAGTGGAGTTCAGAGTGGTTTAACAAGACGGCTTTATTGCCCCTTGGAAGAGACGTGGAGGTCACAGTAGCTTAACAAGACGGTGTTAATGCCCCTTGGAAGAGACGTGGAGGACAGAGTGGTTTAGCAAGACGATTTTAATGCCCCTTGGAAGAGACGTGGAGTTCAGAGTGGTTTAACAAGACGGTTTTAATGCCCCTTGGAAGAGACGTGGAGGTCACAGTAGCTTAACAAGATGGTTATAACGCCCCTTGGAAGAGACGTGGAGGTGAGAGTGGTTTAACAAGACGGCTTTATTGCCCCTTGGAAGAGACGTGCAGGTCACAGTAGCTTAAAAAGACGGTGTTAATGCCCCTTGGAAGAGACGTGGAGGTCAGAGTGGTTTAGCAAGACGCTTTTAATGCCCCTTGGAAGAGATGTGGAGTTCAGAGTGTTTTAACAAGACTGTTTTAATGCCCCTTGGAAGACACAAGGAGTTCAGAGTGCTTTAACTAGACGGTTTTAATGCCCCTTGGAAGAGACGTGGAGTTCAGAGTGGTTTAACAAGATGGTTTTGTGCCCCTTGGAAGTGACGTGGAAGTCACAGTAGCTTAACAAGACGTTTTTAATGTCCCGTGGAAGAGACGTGGAGTTCAGAGTGGTTTAAGAAGACGGTTTTAATGCCCCTTGGAAGAGACGTGGAGTTCAGAGTGGTTTAACAAGACGGTTTTAATGCCCATTGGAAGAGACGTGGAGATCACAGTAGCTTAACAAGACGGTTTTAATGCCCCTTGGAAGAGACGTGGAGATCAGTGCTGTTTAACAAGACAGTATTAATGCCCCTTGGAAGACATGTGGAGGTCACAGTAGCTTAACAAGACGGTGTTAATGCCCCTTTGAGGAGACGTGGGGGTCAGAGTGGTTTAGCAAGACGGTTTTCATACCCCTTGGAAGAGACGTGGAGTTCAGAGTGTTTTAACAAGACGGTTTTGTGCCCCTTGGAAGTGACTTGGAGGTCACAGTATCTTAACAAGACGGTTTTAATGCCCCTTGGAAGAGACGGGGAGTTCAGAGTGGTTTAACAAGACGGTTTTCATGCCCCTTGGAAGAGACGTGGAGTTCAGAGTGGTTTAACAAGACGGTTTTAATGCCCCTTGGGAGAGACGTGGAGTTCAGAGTGGTTTAACAAGACGGTTTTATTGCCCCTTGGAAGAGAAGTGGAGGTCACAGTAGCTTAACAAAACGGTTTTAATGCCCCTTGGAAGAGAAGTGGAGGTCAGAGTGGTTTAGAAAGACGGTTTTAATGCCGCTTGGAAGTGACGTGGAGGTCACAGTAGCTTAACAAGACGGTTTAATGCCCCTTGGAAGAGACGTGGAGATCAGAGTTGTTTAACAAGACAGTATTAATGCCCCTTGGAAGACATGTGGAGGTCACAGTAGCTTAACAAGACGGTTTTAATGCCCCTTGGAAGAGATGTGGAGTTCAGAGTGGTTTATCAAGACGGTTTTAATGCCCCTTGGAAGAGACGTGGAGTTCAGAGTAGTTTAACAAGACGGTTTCAATGCCCCTTGGAAGAGATGTGGAGGTCACAGTAGCTTAATAAGACAGTTTTAATGCCCCGTGGTAGAGACGTGGAGGTCACAGTACCTTAACAAGATGGTTTTAATGCCCCTTGGAAGAGACGTGGAGGTCACAATAGCTTAATAGGATGGTTTTAATGCCCCTTGGAAGAGACGTGGAGTTCAGAGTGGTTTAACAAGATGGTTTTAATGCCCCTTGGAAGAGACGTGGAGGTCATAGTAGCTTAACAAGACGGTTTTAATGCCCCTTGGGAGAGAAGTGGAGTTCAGAGTGGTTTAACAAGACGGCTTTATTGCCCCTTGGAAGAGACGTGGAGGTCACAGTAGCTTAACAAGACGGTGTTAATGCCCCTTGGAAGAGACGTGGAGGACAGAGTGGTTTAGCAAGACGCTTTTAATGCCCCTTGGAAGAGACGTGGAGTTCAGAGTGGTTTAACAAGACGGTTTTAATGCCCCTTGGAAGAGACGTGGAGGTCACAGTAGCTTAACAAGATGGTTATAACGCCCCTTGGAAGAGACGTGGAGGTGAGAGTGGTTTAACAAGACGGCTTTATTGCCCCTTGGAAGAGACGTGCAGGTCACAGTAGCTTAAAAAGACGGTGTTAATGCCCCTTGGAAGAGACGTGGAGGTCAGAGTGGTTTAGCAAGACGCTTTTAATGCCCCTTGGAAGAGACGTGGAGTTCAGAGTGTTTTAACAAGACTGTTTTAATGCCCCTTGGAAGACACAAGGAGTTCAGAGTGCTTTAACTAGACGGTTTTAATGCCCCTTGGAAGAGACGTGGAGTTCAGAGTGGTTTAACAAGATGGTTTTGTGCCCCTTGGAAGTGACGTGGAAGCCACAGTAGCTTAACAAGACATTTTTAATGTCCCGTGGAAGAGACGTGGAGTTCAGAGTGGTTTAAGAAGACGGTTTTAATGCCCCTTGGAAGAGACGTGGAGTTCAGAGTGGTTTAACAAGACGGTTTTAATGCCCATTGGAAGAGACGTGGAGATCACAGTAGCTTAACAAGACGGTTTTAATGCCCCTTGGTAGAGACGTGGAGTTCAGAGTAGTTTAACAAGACGGTTTCCATGCCCCTTGGAAGAGACGTGGAGGTCACAGTAGCTTAACAAGATGGTTATAACGCCCCTTGGAAGAGACGTGGAGTTCAGAGTGGTTTAACAAGACGGTTTTAATGCCCCTTGGAAGAGACGTGAAGGTCACAGTAGCTTAACAAGATGGTTATAACGCCCCTTGGAAGAGACGTGGAGGTGAGAGTGGTTTAACAAGACGGCTTTATTGCCCCTTGGAAGAGATGTGCAGGTCACAGTAGCTTAAAAAGACGGTGTTAATGCCCCTTGGAAGAGACGTGGAGGTCAGAGTGGTTTAGCAAGACGCTTTTAATGCCCCTTGGAAGAGACGTGGAGTTCAGAGTGTTTTAACAAGACTGTTTTAATGCCCCTTGGAAGACACAAGGAGTTCAGAGTGCTTTAACTAGACGGTTTTAATGCCCCTTGGAAGAGACGTGGAGTTCAGAGTGGTTTAACAAGATGGTTTTGTGCCCCTTGGAAGTGACGTGGAAGTCACAGTAGCTTAACAAGACGTTTTTAATGCCCCGTGGAAGAGACGTGGAGTTCAGAGTGGTTTAAGAAGACGGTTTTAATGCCCCTTGGAAGAGACGTGGAGTTCAGAGTGGTTTAACAAGACGGTTTTAATGCCCATTGGAAGAGACGTGGAGATCACAGTAGCTTAACAAGACGGTTTTAATGCCCATTGGAAGAGACGTGGAGTTCAGAGTTGTTTAACAAGACGGTTTCCATGCCCCTTGGAAGAGACGTGGAGGACACAGTAGCTTAGCAAGACAGTATTAATGCCCCTTGGAAGAGACGTGGAGGTCAGAGTGATTTAACAAGATGGTTTTAATGCCCCTTGGAAGAGACGTGGAGGTCACAGTAGCTTAACAAGATGGTTATAACGCCCCTTGGAAGAGACGTGGAGGTGAGAGTGGTTTAACAAGGCGGTTTTCAATGACCCTTGCAAGAGACGTGGAGGTCACAGTAGCTTAACAAGACGGTTTTACTGCCCCTTGAAAGAGACGTGGAGGT
This sequence comes from Phyllobates terribilis, assembly GCF_046119375.1. Classification (NCBI taxonomy): domain Eukaryota; kingdom Metazoa; phylum Chordata; class Amphibia; order Anura; family Dendrobatidae; genus Phyllobates; species Phyllobates terribilis. Next base: position 53,713,695 of record NW_027362773.1, read on the forward strand.
CAGAGTGGTTTAACAAAACGTTTTTAATGCCCCATGGAAGACACGTTGAGTTCAGAGTGGTTTAACAAGATGGTTTAAATGCCCCTTGGAAGAGACGTGGAGGTCACAGTAGCTTAATAAGACAGTTTTAATGCCTCTTTGCAGAGACGTGGAGGTCACAGTACCTTAACAAGACGGTTTTAATGCCCCTTGGAAGAGACATGGAGGTCACAGTAGCTTAATAAGATGGTTTTAATGCCCCTTGGGAGAGATGTGTAGTTCAGAGTGGATTAACAAGACTGTTTTAATGCCCCTTGGAAGAGGCGTGGAGGTCATAGTAGCTTAACAAGACGGTTTTAATGCCCCTTAGAAGAGGCGTTGAGTTCATAGTAGCTTAACAAGACGGTTTTAATGCCCCTTGGGTGAGACGTGGAGTTCAGAGTGGTTTAACAAGACGGCTTTATTGCCCTCAGGAAGAGATGTGTGGGTCACAGTAGCTTAACAAAACGGTTTTAATGCCCCTTGGAAGAGACGTGGAGGTCAGAGTGGTTTAGAAAGACGATTTTAATGCCCCTTGGAAGTAACATGGAGGTCACAGTAGCTTAACAAGACGGTTTAATGCCCCTTGGAAGAGACGTGGAGATCAGTGTTGTTTAACAAGACAGTATTAATGCCCCTTGGAAGACATGTGGAGGTCACAGTAGCTTAACAAGACGGTGTTAATGCCCCTTTGAGGAGACGTGGGGGTCAGAGTGGTTTAGCAAGACGGTTTTCATACCCCTTGGAAGAGACGTGGAGTTCAGAGTGTTTTAACAAGACGGTTTTGTGCCCCTTGGAAGTGACTTGGAGGTCACAGTATCTTAACAAGATGGTTTTAATGCCCCTTGGAAGAGACGGGGAGTTCAGAGTGGTTTAACAAGACGGTTTTCATGCCCCTTGGAAGAGACGTGGAGTTCAGAGTGGTTTAACAAGACGGTTTTAATGCCCCTTGGAAGAGACGTGGAGTTCAGAGTAGTTTAACAAGACGGTTTCCATGCCCCTTGGAAGAGACGTGGAGGACACAGTAGCTTAACAAGACAGTATTAATGCCCCTTGGAAGAGACGTGGAGGTCAGAGTGATTTAACAAGACGGTTTTAATGCCCCTTGGAAGAGACGTGGATTTCAGAGTGGTTTAACAAGACGGTTTTAATACCCCTTGGAAGAGACGTGGAGTTCACAGTAGCTTAACAAGACGGTTATAACGCCCCTTGGAATAGACGTGGAGGTGAGAGTGGCTTAACAAGGCGGTTTTCAATGACCCTTGGAAGAGACGTGGAGGTCACAGTAGCTTAACAAGACGGTTTTAATGCTCAATGGAAGAGACGTGGAGGTCACAGTAACCTAATCAGACAGTTTTAATGCCTCTTTGTAGAGACGTGGAGGTCACAGTACCTTAACAAGACAGTTTTAATGCCCCTTGGAAGAGACGTGGAGGTCACAGTAGCTTAATAAGACGGTTTTGTGCCCCTTGGAAGTGACTTGGAGGTCACAGTATCTTAACAAGACGGTTTTAATGCCCCTTGGAAGAGACGGGGAGTTCAGAGTGGTTTAACAAGACGGTTTTCATGCCCCTTGGAAGAGACGTGGAGTTCAGAGTGGTTTAACAAGACGGTTTTAATGCCCCTTGGAAGAGACGTGGAGTTCAGAGTAGTTCAACAAGACGGTTTACATGCCCCTTGGAATACACGTGGAGGTGACAGTGGCTTAACAAGGCGGTTTTCAATGACCCTTGGAAGAGATCTGGAGGTCACAGTAGCCTAACAAGACGATTTTAATGCCCTTGGAAGAGAGGTGGAGGACAGAGTGGTTTAACAAGACGTTTTTAATGCTCCATGGAAGACATGTTGAGTTCAGAGTGGTTTAACAAGACGGTTTAAATGCCCCTTGGAAGAGACGTGAAGGTCACAGTAACTTAATCAGACAGTTTTAATGCCTCTTTGTAGAGACGTGGAGGTCACAGTACCTTAACAAGACAGTTTTAATGCCCCTTGGAAGAGACGTGGAGGTCACAGTAGCTTAATAAGACGGTTTTAACGCCCCTTTTGAGAGATGTGTAGTTCAGAGTGGTTTAACAAGACTGTTTTAATGCCCCTTGGAAGATACGTGGAGGTCATAGTAGCTTAACAAGACGGTTTTAATGCCCCTTGGGAGAGACGTGGAGTTCAGAGTGGTTTAACAAGACGGCTTTATTCCCCCTTGGAAGAGAAGTGGAAGTCACAGTAGCTTAACAAAACGATTTTAATGCCCCTTGGAAGAGACGTGGAGGTCAGAGTGGTTTAGAAAGACGGTTTTAATGCCGCTTGGAAGTGACGTGGAGGTCACAGTAGCTTAACAAGACGGATTAATGCCCCTTGGAAGAGACGTGGAGATCAGAGTTGTTTAACAAGACAGTATTAATGCCCCTTGGAAGACATGTGGAGGTCACAGTAGCTTAACAAGACAGTTTTAATGCCCCTTGGAAGAGATGTGGAGTTCAGAGTGGTTTATCAAGACGGTTTTAATGCCCCTTGGAAGAGACGTGGAGTTCAGAGTAGTTTAACAAGACGGTTTCAATGCCCATTGGAAGAGATGTGGAGGTCACAGTAGCTTAATAAGACAGTTTTAATGCCCCGTGGTAGAGACGTGGAGGTCACAGTACCTTAACAAGACGGTTTTAATGCCCCTTGGAAGAGACGTGGAGGTCAGAATAGCTTAATAGGATGGTTTTAATGCCCCTTGGAAGAGACGTGGAGATCAGAGTGGTTTAACAAGATGGTTTTAATGCCCCTTGGAAGAGACGTGGAGGTCATAGTAGCTTAGCAAGACGGTTTTAATGCCCCTTGGGAGAGAAGTGGAGTTCAGAGTGGTTAAACAAGACGGCTTTATTGCCCCTTGGAAGAGATGTGGAGGTCACAGTAACTTAACAAGACGGTGTTAATGCCCCTTGGAAGAGACGTGGAGGTCAGAGTGGTTTAGCAAGAAGCTTTTAATGCCCCTTGGAAGAGACGTGGAGTTCAGAGTGTTTTAACAAGACTGTTTTAATGCCCCTTGGAAGACACAAGGAGTTCAGAGTGCTTTAACTAGACGTTTTTAATGCCCCTTGGAAGAGACGTGGAGTTCAGAGTGGTTTAACAAGATGGTTTTGTGCCCCTTGGAAGTGACGTGGAAGTCACAGTAGCTTAACAAGACGTTTTTAATGCCCCTTGGAAGAGACGTGGAGTTCAGAGTGGTTTAAGAAGACGGTTTTAATGCCCCTTGGAAGAGACGTGGAGTTCAGAGTGGTTTAACAAGACGGTTTTAATGCCCATTGGAAGAGACGTGGAGATCACAGTAGCTTAACAAGACGGTTTTAATGCCCCTTGGAAGAGACGTGGAGGTCATAGTAGCTTAACAAGACGGTTTTAATGCCCCTTGGGAGAGACGTGGAGTTCAGAGTGGTTTAACAAGACGGCTTTATTGCCCCTTGGAAGAGAAGTGGAAGTCACAGTAGCTTAACAAAACGATTTTAATGCCCCTTGGAAGAGACGTGGAGGTCAGAGTGGTTTAGAAAGACGGTTTTAATGCCGCTTGGAAGTGACGTGGAGGTCACAGTAGCTTAACAAGACGGATTAATGCCCCTTGGAAGAGACGTGGAGATCAGAGTTGTTTAACAAGACAGTATTAATGCCCCTTGGAAGACATGTGGAGGTCACAGTAGCTTAACAAGACAGTTTTAATGCCCCTTGGAAGAGATGTGGAGTTCAGAGTGGTTTATCAAGACGGTTTTAATGCCCCTTGGAAGAGACGTGTAGTTCAGAGTAGTTTAACAAGACGGTTTCAATGCCCATTGGAAGAGATGTGGAGGTCACAGTAGCTTAATAAGACAGTTTTAATGCCCCGTGGTAGAGACGTGGAGGTCACAGTACCTTAACAAGACGGTTTTAATGCCCCTTGGAAGAGACGTGGAGGTCAGAATAGCTTAATAGGATGGTTTTAATGCCCCTTGGAAGAGACGTGGAGATCAGAGTGGTTTAACAAGATGGTTTTAATGCCCCTTGGAAGAGACGTGGAGGTCATAGTAGCTTAGCAAGACGGTTTTAATGCCCCTTGGGAGAGAAGTGGAGTTCAGAGTGGTTAAACAAGACGGCTTTATTGCCCCTTGGAAGAGATGTGGAGGTCACAGTAACTTAACAAGACGGTGTTAATGCCCCTTGGAAGAGACGTGGAGGTCAGAGTGGTTTAGCAAGAAGCTTTTAATGCCCCTTGGAAGAGACGTGGAGTTCAGAGTGTTTTAACAAGACTGTTTTAATGCCCCTTGGAAGACACAAGGAGTTCAGAGTGCTTTAACTAGACGGTTTTAATGCCCCTTGGAAGAGACGTGGAGTTCAGAGTGGTTTAACAAGATGGTTTTGTGCCCCTTGGAAGTGACGTGGAAGTCACAGTAGCTTAACAAGACGTTTTTAATGCCCCTTGGAAGAGACGTGGAGTTCAGAGTGGTTTAAGAAGACGGTTTTAATGCCCCTTGGAAGAGACGTGGAGTTCAGAGTGGTTTAACAAGACGGTTTTAATGCCCATTGGAAGAGACGTGGAGATCACAGTAGCTTAACAAGACGGTTTTAATGCCCCTTGGAAGAGACGTGGAGTTCAGAGTAGTTAAACAAGACGGTTTCCATGCCCCTTGGAAGAGACGTGGAGGACACAGTAGCTTAGCAAGACAGTATTAATGCCCCTTGGAAGAGACGTGGAGGTCAGAGTGATTTAACAAGATTGTTTTAATGCCCCTTGGAAGAGACGTGGAGTTCAGAGTGGTTTAACAAGACGGTTTTAATGCCCCTTGGAAGAGACGTGGAGGTCACAGTAGCTTAATCAGACAGTTTTAATGCCTCTTTTTAGAGACGTGGAGGTCACAGTACCTTAACAAGACAGTTTTAATGCCCCTGGGAAGAGACGTGGAGATCACGGTAGCTTAATAAGACGGTTTTAACGCCCCTTGGGAGAGATGTGTAGTTCAGAGTGGTTTAACAAGACTGTTTTAATGCCCCTTGGAAGATACGTGGAGGTCATAGTAGCTTAACAAGACGGTTTTAATGCCCCTTGGGAGAGACGTGGAGTTCAGAGTGGTTTAACAAGACGGCATTATTGCCCCTTGGAAGAGAAGTGGAGGTCACAGTAGCTTAACAAAACGGTTTTAATGCCCCTTGGAAGAGACGTGGAGGTCAGAGTGGTTTAGAAAGACGGTTTTAATGCCGCTTGGAAGTGACGTGTAGGTCACAGTAGCTTAACAAGACGGTTTAATGCCCCTTGGAAGAGACGTGGAGATCAGAGTTGTTTAACAAGACAGTATTAATGCCCCTTGGAAGACATGTGGAGGTCACAGTAGCTTAAGAAGACGGTTTTAATGCCCCTTGGAAGAGACGTGGAGTTCAGAGTAGTTTAACAAGATGGTTTCAATGCCCCTTGGAAGAGATGTGGAGGTCACAGTAGCTTAATAAGACAGTTTTAATGCCCCGTGGTAGAGACGTGGAGGTCACAGTACCTTAACAAGACGGTTTTAATGCCCCTTGGAAGAGACGTGGAGGTCACAATAGCTTAATAGGATGGTTTTAATGCCCCTTGGAAGAGACGTGGAGTTCAGAGTGGTTTAACAAGATGGTTTTAATGCCCCTTGGAAGAGACGTGGAGGTCATAGTAGCTTAACAAGACGGTTTTAATGCCCCTTGGGAGAGAAGTGGAGTTCAGAGTGGTTAAACAAGACGGCTTTATTGCCCCTTGGAAGAGAAGTGGAGGTCACAGTAGCTTAACAAGACGGTGTTAATGCCCCTTGGAAGAGACGTGGAAGTCAGAGTGGTTTAGCAAGACGCTTTTAATGCCCCTTGGAAGAGACGTGGAGTTCAGAGTGTTTTAACAAGACTGTTTTAATGCCCCTTGGAAGACACAAGGAGTTCAGAGTCCTTTAACTAGACGGTTTTAATGCCCCTTGGAAGAGACGTGGAGTTCAGAGTGGTTTAACAAGATGGTTTTGTGCCCGTTGGAAGTGACGTGGAAGTCACAGTAGCTTAACAAGACGTTTTTAATGCCCCTTGGAAGAGACGTGGAGTTCAGAGTGGTTTAACAAGACGGTTTTCAATGCCCCTTGAAAGAGACGTGGAGGTCAGAGTGGTTTAACAAGACGGTTTTCAATGCCCCTTGAAAGAGACGTGGAGGTCAGAGTGGTTTAACAAGACGGTTTTCAATGCCCCTTGGAAGAGACGTGGAGGTCACAGTAGCTTAATAAGACGGTTTTATTGCCCCTTGGAAGAGACGTGGAGGTCAGAGTGGTTTAGAAAGACAGTTTTAATGCCCCTTAGAAGTGACGTGGAGGTCACAGTAGCTTAACAAGACGGTTTAATGCCCCTTGGAAGAGACATGGAGTTCAGAGTGGTTTATCAAGGCAGTATCAATGCCCCTTGGAAGACATGTGGAGGTCACAGTAGCTAACAAGATGGTGTTAATGCCCCTTGGAGGAGACGTGGGGGTCAGAGTGGTTTAGCAAGACGGTTTTCATACCCCTTGGAAGAGACGTGGAGTTCAGAGTGGTTTAACAAGATGGTTTTAATGTCCCTTGGAAGAGACGTGGAGTTCAGACTGCTTTAACAAGACGGTTTTAATGCCCCTTGGAAGAGACGTGGAGTTCAGAGTGGTTTAACAAGACTGTTTTGTGCCCCTTGAAAGTGACGTGGAGGTCACAGTATCTTAACAAGACGGTTTTAATGCCCCTTGGAAGAGACGTGGAGTTCAGAGTGGTTAAACAAGAAGGCTTTAATGCCCCTTGGAAGAGACGTGGAGTTCAGAGTGGTTTAACAAGACGGTTTTAATGCCCCTTGGAAGAGACATGGAGGTCACAGTAGCTTAACAAGATTGTTTTTAATGCCCCTTGGAGGAGACATGGGGGTCAGAGTGGTTTAGCAAGACGGTTTTAATATCCTTTGGAAGAGACGTGGAGTTCAGAGTGGTTTAACAAGATGGTTTTAATGCCCCTTGGAAGAGCCGTGGAGGTCATAGTAGCTTAACAAGACGGTTTTAATGCCCCTTCGGAGAGACGCGGGAGTTCAGTGTGGTTTAACAAGACGGCTTTATTGCCCCTTGGAAGAGATGTGGAGTTCACAGTAGCTTGTCAAGACAGTTTTAATGCCCCTTGGAAGAGACGTGGAGGTCAGAGTGGTTTAGCAAGACAGTTTTAATGCCCCTTGGAAGAGACGTGGAGGTCACAGTAGCTTAACAAGACGGTTTAATGCCCCTTGGAAGAGACGTGGAGTTCAGTGTGCTTAACAAGACGGTTTTAATGGCCCTTGGAAGAGACGTGGAGTTCAGAGTGGTTTAACAAGACGGTTTTGTGCCCCCTGGAAGTGACTTGGAGGTCACAGTATCTTAACAAGGCGGATTTAATCCCCCTTGGAAGAGACGGGGAGTTCAGAGTGGTTTAACAAGACGGTTTTAATGCCCCTTGGAGGAGACGTGGAGTTCAGAGTGGTTTAACAAGATGGTTTTAATGCCCCTTGGAAGAGACGTGGAGGTCACAGTATCTTAACAAGATGGTTTTAATGCCCCTTGGAAGAGACGTGGAGTTCAGAGTGGTTTAACAAGACGGTTTTGTGCCCCCTGGAAGTGACTTGGAGGTCACAGTATCTTAACAAGGTTGTTTTAATCCCCCTTGGAAGAGACGGGGAGTTCAGAGTGGTTTAACAAGACGGTTTTAATGCCCCTTGGAGGAGACGTGGAGTTCAGAGTGGTTTAACAAGACGGTTTTAATGCCCCTTGGAGGAGACGCGGGGGTCAGAGTGGTTTAGCAAGACGGTTTTCATACCCCTTGAAAGAGACGTAGAGTTCAGAGTGGTTTAACAAGATGGTTTTAATGCCCCTTGGAAGAGACGTGGAGTTCAGAGTACTTTATCAAGACGGTTTTAATGCCCCTTGGAAGAGACGTGGAGTTCAGAGTGGTTTGACAAGATGGTTTTGTGCCCCTTGGAAGTGACGTGGAGGTCACAGTATCTTAACAAGACGGTTTTAATGCCCCTTGGAAGAGACGTGGAGTTCAGAGTGGTTAAACAAGAATGTTTTAATGCCCCTTGGAAGAGACGTGGAGTTCAGAATTGTTTAACAAGACGGTTTTAATGACCCTTGGAAGAGACATGGAGGTCACATTAGCTTAACAATATAGTTTTAATGCCCCTTGGAGGAGACATGGGGGTCAGAGTGGTTTAGCAAGACGGTTTTAATATCCCTTGGAAGCGTCGTGGAGTTCAAAGTTGTTTAACAAGACGGTTTTAATGCCCCTTGGAAGAGACGTGGAGGTTACAGTAGCTTAATAAGACGGTTATTATGCCCCTTGGAAGAGACGTGGAGTTCAGAGTGGTTTAACAAGATGGTTTTAATGCCACTTGGAAGAGCCGTGGAGGTCATAGTAGCTTAACAAGACGGTTTTAATGCCCCTTCGGAGAGACGCGGGAGTTCAGAGTGGTTTAACAAGACGGCTTTATTGCCCCTTGGAAGAGACGTGGAGTTCACAATAGCTTATCAAGACAGTTTTAATGCCCCTTGGAAGAGACGTGGAGGTCAGAGTGGTTTAGCAAGACAGTTTTAATGCCCCTTGGAAGAGACGTGGAGGTCACAGAAGCTTAACAAGACGGTTTAATGCCCCTTGGAAGAGACGTGGAGGTCACAGTAGCTTAACAAGATGGTGTTTATGCCCCTTGGAGGAGACGTGGGGGTCAGAGTGGTTGAGCAAGACGGTTTTAATACCCCTTGGAAGAGAAGTGGAGGTCAGAGTGGTTTAGCAAGACGGTTTTAATGCCCCTTGGAAGAGACGTGGAGTTCAGAGTGGTTTAACAAGACAGTTTTGTGCCCCTTGGAAGTGACTTGGAGGTCACAGTATCTTAACAAGACGGTTTTAATGCCCATTGGAAGAGACGAGGAGTTCAGAGTGTTTTATCAAGACGGTTTTAATGCCCCTTGGAAGAGACGTGGAGTTCAGAGTGGTTTAACAAGACAGTTTTAATGCCGCTTGGAAGAGAGGTGGAGGTCACAGTATCTTAACAAGATAGTTTTAATGCCACTTGGAAGAGACGCGGAGTTCAGAGTGGTTTAACAAGATGGTTTTAATGCCCCTTGGAAGAGACATGGAGTTCAGAGTGGTTTAACAATACGGCTTTATTTCCCCTTAGAAGAGATGTGGAGGTCACAGTAGCTTAACAAGACGGTTTTAATGACCCTTGGAAGAGACGTGGAGTTCAGAGTGGTTTAACAAGACCGTTTTAATGCCCCTTGGAAGAGACGAAGATGACACAGTAGCTTAACAAGACAGTTTTAATGCCCCTTGGAAGAGACGTGGAGGTCAGAGTCATTTAACAAGACGTTTTTAATGCCCCTTGGAAGAGACGTGGAGTTCAGACTGGTTTAACAAGACGGATTTAATTCCCCTTGGAAGAGACGTGGAGGTCAAAGTAGCTTAACAAGACGGTTATAATGCCCCTTCGAAGAGACGTGGAGGTCAGAGTGGTTTAACAAGACGGTTTTCAATGCCCCTTGGAAGAGACGTGGAGGTCACAGTAGCTTAACAAGACGTTTTTCAATGCCCTTTGGAAGAGACGTGGAGGTCAGAGTGGATTAGCAAAACTTTTTTAATGCCCCATGGAAGAGACGTGGAGTTCAGAGTGGTTTAACAAGACTGTTTAAATGCCCCTTGGAAGAGACGTGGAGGTCACAGTAGCTTAATAAGACAGTTTTAATGCCCCTTGGTAGAGATGTGGAGGTCACAGTACCTTAACAAGACAGTTTTAATGCCCCTTGGAAGAGACGTGGAGGTCACAGTAGCTTAATAAGACGGTTTTAATGCCCCTTGGAAGAGACGTGCAGTTCAGAGAGGTTTAACTAGATGGTTTTGTGCCCCTTGGAAGTGACGTGGATGTCACAGTATCTTAACAAGACGGTTTTAATGCCCCTTGGTAGAGACGTGGAGGTCACAGTACCTTAACAAGATGCTTTTAATGCCCCCTGGGGAAGAAGTGGAGTTCAGCGTGGTTTAACAAGACGGTTTTAATCCACCTTGAAAGACACGTGGAGTTCAGAGTAGTTTAACAAGACGGTTTTAATGCCCCTTGGAAGAGACGTGGAGAACACAGTAGCTTAACAAGACAGTTTTAATGCACCTTGGAAGAGACGTGGAGGTCAGAGTGAATTAACAAGACGGTTTTAATGCCCCTTGGAAGAGACGTGGAGTTCAGAGTGGTTTAACAAGACGGTTTTAATGCCCCTTGGAAGAGACGTGGAGGTCACAGTAGCTTAACAAGACTGTTATAATGCCCCTTGGAAGAGACCTGGACGTCAGAGTGGTTTAACAAGACGGGTTTCAATGCCCCTTGGAAGAGACGTGGAGTTCAGAGTGGTTTAACAAAACGTTTTTAATGCCCATTGCAAGAGACGTGGAGTTCCGAGTGGTTTAACAAGACGGTTTTGTACCCCTTGGAAGTGACTTGGAGGTCACAGTGTCTTAACAAGACGGTTTTAATGCCCCTTGGAAGAGACGGGGAGTTCAGAGTGTTTTAACAAAACGGTTTTAATGCCCCTTGGAAGAGACGTGGAGTTCAGAGTGGTTTAACAAGACAGTTTTAATTCCCCTTGGACGAGAGGTGGAGGTCACAGTATCTTAACAAGATGGTTTTAATGCCCCTTGGAAGAGACGCGGAGTTCAGAGTGGCTTAACAAGACTGTTTTAATGCCCCTTGGAAGAGACGTGGAGTTCAGAGTGGTTTAACAATACGGCTTTATTTCCCCTTGGAAGAGACGTGGAGGTCACAGTATCTTAACAAGATGGTTTTAATGCCCCTTGGAAGAGACGTGGAGTTCAGAGTGGTTTAACAAGATGGTTTTAATGCTCCTTGGAAGAGAAGTGCAGTTCAGAGTGGTTTAACAAGACGGCTTTATTTCCCCGTGGAAGAGATGTGGAGGTCACAGTAGCTTAACAAGACGGTTTTAATGCCCCTTGGAAGAGACGTGAAGTTCAGAGTGGTTTAACAAGACCGTTAGTAATGCCCCTTGGAAGAAACGAGGAGGACACAGTAGCTTAACAAGACAGTTTAATGCCCCTTGGAAGAGACGTGGAGTTCAGAGTGGTTTATCAAGACAGTATTAATGCCCCTTGGAAGACATGTGGAGGTCACAGTAGCTTAACAAGATGGTGTTAATGCCCCTTGGAGGAGACGTGGGGGTCAGAGTGGTTTAGCAAGACGGTTTTCATACCCCTTGAAAGAGACGTGGAGTTCAGAGTGGTTTAACAAGATGGTTTTAATGCTCCTTGGAAGAGACGTGGAGTTCAGAGTGCTTTAACAAGACGGTTTTAATGCCCCTTGGAAGAGACGTGGAGTTCAGAGTGGTTTGACAAGACGGTTTTGTGCCCCTTGGAAGTGACGTGGAGGTCACAGTATCTTAACAAGACGGTTTTAATGCCCCTTGGAAGAGACGTGGAGTTCAGAGTGGTTAAACAAGAAGGTTTTAATGCCCCTTGGAAGAGACGTGGAGTTCAGAGTGTTTTAACAAGACGGTTTAAAAGCCCCTTGGAAGAGACGAGGAGGTCACAGTAGCTTAATGAGACAGTTTTAATGCCTCTTGGTAGAGACGTGGAGGTCACAGTACCTTAACAAGACGGTAATAATGCCCCTTGGAAGAGACGTGGTGGTCAGAGTAGCTTAATAAGACGGTTATTATGCCCCTTGGAAGAGACGTGGAGTTCAGAGTGGTTTAACAAGATGGTTTTAATGCCCCTTGGAAGAGCCGTGGAGGTCATAGTAGCTTAACAAGACGGTTTTAATGCCCCTTCGGAGAGACGCGGGAGTTCAGTGTGGTTTAACAAGACGGCTTTATTGCCCCTTGGAAGAGATGTGGAGTTCACAGTAGCTTGTCAAGACAGTTTTAATGCCCCTTGGAAGAGACGTGGAGGTCAGAGTGGTTTAGCAAGACAGTTTTAATGCCCCTTGGAAGAGACGTGGAGGTCACAGTAGCTTAACAAGACGGTTTAATGCCCCTTGGAAGAGACGTGGAGTTCAGTGTGCTTAACAAGACGGTTTTAATGGTCCTTGGAAGAGACGTGGAGTTCAGAGTGGTTTAACAAGACGGTTTTGTGCCCCCTGGAAGTGACTTGGAGGTCACAGTATCTTAACAAGGCGGATTTAATCCCCCTTGGAAGAGACGGGGAGTTCAGAGTGGTTTAACAAGACGGTTTTAATGCCCCTTGGAGGAGACGTGGAGTTCAGAGTGGTTTAACAAGATGGTTTTAATGCCCCTTGGAAGAGACGTGGAGGTCACAGTATCTTAACAAGATGGTTTTAATGCCCCTTGGAAGAGACGTGGAGTTCAGAGTGGTTTAACAAGACGGTTTTAATGCTCCTTGGAAGAGAAGTGGAGTTCAGAGTGGTTTAACAAGACGGCTTTGTTTCCCCTTGGAAGAGATGTGGAGGTCACAGTAGCTTAACAAGACGGTTTTAATGCCCCTTGGAAGAGACGTGAAGTTCAGAGTGGTTTAACAAGACCGTTTTAATGCCCCTTGGAAGAGACGAGGAGGACACAGTAGCTTAACAAGTCAGTTTTAATGCCCCTTGGAAGAGACGTGGAGGTCAGAGTGATTTAACAAGACGGTTTTAATGCCCCTTGGAAGAGACGTGGAGTTCAGAGTGGTTTAACAAGACGGTTTTAATTCCCCTTGGAAGAGACGTGGAGGTCAAAGTAGCTTAACAAGACGGTTTAATGCCCCTTGGAAGAGACGTGGAGTTCAGAGTGGTTTATCAAGACAGTTTTAATGCCCCTTGGAAGAGACGTGGAGGACAAAGTGGTTTAGCAAGACAGTTTTAATGCCCCTTGGAAGAGACGTGGAGGTCACAGTAGCTTAACAAGACGGTTTAATGCCCCTTGGAAGAGACGTGGAGTTCAGGGTGGTTTATCAAGACAGTATTAATGCCCCTTGGAAGACATGTGGAGGTCACAGTAGCTTAACAAGATGGTGTTAATGCCCCTTGGAGGAGACGTGGGGGTCAGAGTGGTTTAGCAAGACGGTTTTCATACCCCTTGGAAGAGACGTGGAGTTCAGAGTGGTTTAACAAGATGGTTTTAATGCCCCTTGGAAGAGACGTGGAGTTCAGAGTGCTTTAACAAGACGGTTTTAAAGCCCCTTGGAAGAGACGTGGAGTTCAGAGTGGTTTAACAAGACTGTTTTGTGCCCCTTGGAAGTGACGTGGAGGTCACAGTATCTTAACAAGACGGTTTTAATTCCCCTTGGAAGAGACGTGGAGTTCAGAGTGGTTAAACAAGAAGGCTTTAATGCCCCTTGGAAGAGACGTGGAGTTCAGAGTGGTTTAACAAGACGGTTTTAATGCCCCTTGGAAGAGACATGGAGGTCACAGTAGCTTAACAAGATGGTTTTAATGCCCCTTGCAGGAGACATGGGGGTCAGAGTGGTTTAGCAAGACGGTTTTAATATCCCTTGGAAGAGACGTGGAGTTCAGAGTGGTTTAACAAGACGGATTTAATGCCCCTTGGAAGAGACGTGGAGGTTACACTAGCTTAACAAGACGGTATTAATGCCCCTTGGAAGAGACGTGGAGTTCAGAGTGGTTTAACAAGATTGTTTAAATGCACCTTGGAAGAGACGAGGAGGTCACAGTAGCTTAATGAGACAGTTTTAATGCCTCTTGGTAGAGACGTGGAGGTTACAGTAGCTTAACAAGACGGTTTTAATGCCCCTTGGGAGAGACATGGAGTTCAGAGTGGTTTAACAAGACGGCTTTATTGCCCCTTGGAAGAGACGTGGAGGTCACAGTAACTTAACAAGACCGTGTTAATGCCCCTTGGAAGAGACGTGGAGGTCATAGTAGCTTAACAAGACGGTTTTAATTCCCCTTGGGAGAGACATGGAGGTCACAGTAACTTAACAAGATGGTGTTAATGCCCCTTGGAGGAGACGTGGGGTTCAGAGTGGTTGAGCAAGACGGTTTTAATACCCCTTGGAAGAGAAGTGAAGTTCAGAGTGGTTTAACAAGACGGTTTTAATGCCCCTTGGAAGAGACGTGGAGTTCAGAGTGGTTTAACAAGACGGTTTTGTGCCCCTTGGAAGTGACTTCGAGGTCACAGTATCTTAACAAGGCTGTTTTAATCCCCCTTGGAAGAGACGGGGAGTTCAGAGTGGTTTAACAAGACGGTTTTAATGACCCTTGGAGGAGACGTGGAGTTCAGAGTGGTTTAACAAGACGGTTTTAATGCCCCTTGGAAGAGACGTGGAGGTCACAGTATCTTAACAAGATGGTTTTAATGCCCCTTGGAAGAGACGTGGAGTTCAGAGTGGTTTAACAAAACGTTTTTAATGCCCCTTGCAAGAGACGTGGAGTTCCGAGTGGTTTAACAAGACGGTTTAAATGCCCCTTGGAAGAGAAGTGGAGGTCACAGTAGCTTAAAAAGACAGTTTTAATGCCCCTTGGGAGAGACGTGGAGGTCACAGTATCTTAACAAGACGGTTATAATGCCCCTTGGAAGAGACGTGGAGGTCACAGTAGCTTAATAAGACGGTTTTAATGCCCCTTGGAAGAGATGTGGAGTTCAGAGTGATTTAACAAGACGGTATTAATGCCCCTTGGAAGAGACGTGGAGGTCATAGTAGCTTAACAAGACAGTTTTAATGCCCCTTGGGAGAGACTTGGAGTTCAGAGTGTTTTAACAAGACGGCTTTATTGCCCCTTGGAAGAGACGTGGAGGTCAAAATGGTTTAGCAAGACTGTTTTAATGCCCCTTGGAACAGACGTGGAGTTCAGACTGGTTTAACAAGACGGTTTTAATGCCCCTTGGAAGAGACATGGAGTTCAGTGTGCTTTAACAAGACGGTTTTAATGCCCATTGCGGGAGAAGTGGAGTTCAGATTGGTTTAACAAGACGGTTTTGTGCCCCTTGGAAGTGACGTGGAGGTCACAGTAGCTTAACAAGACGGTTTTAATGCCCCTTGTAAGAGACGTGAAGTTCAGAGTGGTTTAACAAGACGGTTTTAATGCCCCTTGGAAGATACGTGGAATTCAGAGAGGTTTAACAAGACGGTTTTAATGCCCCTTGGAAGAGACGTGGAGGTCACAGTAGCATAACAAGATGGTTTTAATGCCCCTTGGAAAAGACGTGGAGTTCAGAGTGGTTTAACAAGACGGTTTTAATGCCTGTTGGAAGAGACGTGGAGTTCAGTGTTGTTTAACAAAATGGCTTTATTGCCCCTTGGAAGAGACGTGGAGGTCACAGTAGCTTAACAAGACGGTTTTAATTCCCCTTGGAAGAAAAGTGGAGGTCAGAGTGGTTTAGCAAGACGGTTTTAATGCCCCTTGAAAGAGACGTGGAGGTCACATTATCTTAACAATACGGTTTTAATGCCCTTTGGAACAGACGGGGAGTTCAGAGTGGTTTAACAAGACGGTGTTAATGCCCCTTGGAAGAGACGTGGAGTTCAGAGTGGTTTAACAAGACGGTTTTAATGCCCCTTGGAAGAGACGTTGAGGTCACAGTAGCTTAACAAGATGGTTTTAATGCCACTTGGAAGAGACATGGAGTTCAGAGTGGTTTAACAAGATGGTTTTAATGCCCCCTGGAAGAGACATGGAGGTCACAGTAGCTTAACAATATAGTTTTAATGCCCCTTGGAACAGACGTGGAGTTCATAGTGGTTTAACAAGACGGTTTAAATGCCCCATGGAAGAGACGAGGAGGTCACAGTAGCTCTTTGAGACAGTTTTAATACCTCTTGGTAGAGACATGGAGGTCACAGAACCTTAACAAGATGGTAATAATGCCCCCTGGAAGAGACGTGGAGGTCACAGTAGCTTAAAAAGACGGTTATTATGCCCCTTGGAAGAGAAGTGGAGTACAGAGTTGTTTAACAAGATAGTTTTAATGCCTCTTGGAAGAGCCGTGGAGGACATAGTAGCTTAACAAGACGGTTTTAATGCCCCTTGGGAGACACGTGGAGTTCAGAGTGGTTTAACAAGACGGCTTTATTGCCCCTTGGAAGAGACGTGGAGTTCACAGTAGCTTAACAAGACAGTTTTAATGCCCCTAGGAAGAGACGAGGAGGTCACAGTAGCTTAACAAGACGGTTTAATGCCCCTTGGAAGAGACATGGAGTTCTGAGTGGTTTAACAAGATAGTATTAATGCCCCTTGGAAGAGATGTGGAGGTCACAGTAGCTTAACAAGATGGTGTTTATGCCCCTTGGAGGAGACGTGGGGGTCAGAGTGGTTGAGCAAGACGGTTTTAACACCTCTTGGAAGAGAAGTGGAGTTCAGAGTGGTTTAACAAGACGGTTTTAATGCCCCTTGGAAGAGACGTGGAGTTCAGAGTGCTTAACAAGACGGTTTTAATGCCCCTTGGAAGAGACATGGAGTTCAGAGTGGTTTAACAAGACAGTTTTGTGCCCCTTGGAAGTGACTTGGAGGTCACAGTATCTTAACAAGACGGTTTTAATGCCCCTTGGAAGAGACGGGGAGTTCAGAGTGTTTTAACAAGACGGTTTTAATGCCACTTGGAAGAGACGTGGAGTTCAGAGTGGTTTAACAAGACAGTTTTAATGCCCCTTGGAAGAGAGGTGGAGGTCACAGTATCTTAACAAAATGGTTTTAATGCCCCTTGGAAGAGACGGGGAGTTCAGAGTGTTTTAACAAGACGGTTTTAATGCCCCTTGGAAGAGACGTGGAGTTCAGAGTGGTTTAACAAGACAGTTTTAATGCCCCTTGGAAGAGAGGTGGAGGTCACAGTATCTTAACAAGATGGTTTTAATGCCCCTTGGAAGAGACACGGAGTTCAGAGTGGTATAACAAGACGGTTTTAATGCCCCTTGGAAGAGACGTGGAGTTCAGAGTGGTTTAACAATACGGCTTTATTTCCCCTTGGATGAGATGTGGAGGTCACAGTAGCTTAACAAGACGGTTTTAATGACCCTTGGAAGAGACGTGGAGTTCAGAGTGGTTTAACAAGACGGTTTTAATGCTCCTTGGAAGAGAAGTGCAGTTCAGAGTGGTTTAACAAGACGGCTTTATTTCCCCGTGGAAGAGATGTGGAGGTCACAGTAGCTTAACAAGACAGTTTTAATGCCCCTTGGAAGAGACGTGAAGTTCAGAGTGGTTTAACAAGACCGTTAGTAATGCCCCTTGGAAGAAACGAGGAGGACACAGTAGCTTAACAAGACAGTTTTAATGCCCCTTGGAAGAGACGTGGAGGTCAGAGTGATTTAACAAGACGGTTTTAATGCCCCTTGGAAGAGACGTGGAGTTCAGAGTGGTATAACAAGACGGTTTTAATTCCCCTTGGAAGAGACGTGGAGGTCACAGTAGCTTAACAAGATGGTGTTAATGCCCCTTGGAGGAGACGTGGGGGTCAGAGTGGTTTAGCAAGACGGTTTTCATACCCCTTGAAAGAGACGTGGAGTTCAGAGTGGTTTAACAAGATGGTTTTAATGCCCCTTGGAAGAGACGTGGAAATCAGAGTGCTTTAACAAGACGGTTTTAATGCCCCTTGGAAGAGACGTGGAGTTCAGAGTGGTTTGACAAGACGGTTTTGTGCCCCTTGGAAGTGACGTGGAGGTCACAGTATCTTAACAAGACGGTTTTAATGCCCCTTGGAAGAGACGTGGAGTTCAGAGTGGTTAAACAAGAAGGTTTTAATGCCCCTTGGAAGAGACGTGGAGTTCAGAGTGGTTTAACAAGACGGTTTAAAAGCCCCTTGGAAGAGACGAGGAGGTCACAGTAGCTTAATGAGACAGTTTTAATGCCTCTTGGTAGAGACGTGGAGGTCACAGTACCTTAACAAGACGGTAATAATGCCCCTTGGAAGAGACGTGGTGGTCAGAGTAGCTTAATAAGACGGTTATTATGCCCCTTGGAAGAGACGTGGAGTTCAGAGTGGTTTAACAAGATGGTTTTAATGCCCCTTGGAAGAGCCGAGGAGGTCATAGTAGCTTAACAAGACGGTTTTAATGCCCTTTCGGAGAGACGCGGGAGTTCAGTGAGGTTTAACAAGACGGCTTTATTGCCCCTTGGAAGAGATGTGGAGTTCACAGTAGCTTGTCAAGACAGTTTTAATGCCCCTTGGAAGAGACGTGGAGGTCAGAGTGGTTTAGCAAGACAGTTTTAATGCCCCTTGGAAGAGACGTGGAGGTCACAGTAGCTTAACAAGACGGTTTAATGCCCCTTGGAAGAGACGTGGAGTTCAGTGTGCTTAACAAGACGGTTTTAATGGCCCTTGGAAGAGACGTGGAGTTCAGAGTGGTTTAACAAGACGGTTTTGTGCCCCCTGGAAGTGACTTGGAGGTCACAGTATCTTAACAAGGCGGTTTTAATCCCCCTTGGAAGAGAAAGGGAGTTCAGAGTGGTTTAACAAGACGGTTTTAATGCCCCTTGGAGGAGACGTGGAGTTCAGAGTGGTTTAACAAGACAGTTTTAATGCCCCTTGGAAGAGAGGTGGAGGTCACAGTATCTTAACAAGATGGTTTTAATGCCCCTTGGAAGAGACACGGAGTTCAGAGTGGTATAACAAGACGGTTTTAATGCCCCTTGGAAGAGACGTGGATTTCAGAGTGGTTTAACAATACGGCTTTATTTCCCCTTGGAAGAGATGTGGAGGTCACAGTAGCTTAACAAGACGGTTTTAATGACCCTTGGAAGAGACGTGGAGTTCAGAGTGGTTTAACAAGACCATTTTAATGCCCCTTGGAAGAGACGAGGAGGACAGAGTCATTTAACAAGACGGTTTTAATGCCCCCTGTAAGAGACGTGGAGTTCAGAGTGATTTAACAAGACGGGTTTAATTCCCCTTGGAAGAGACCTGGAGGTCAAACTAGCTTAACAAGACGGTTTTAATGACCCTTGGAAGAGACGTGGAGTTCAGAGTGGTTTAACAAGACAGTTTTAATGCCCCTTGGAAGAGACGTGGAGGTCAGAGTCATTTAACAAGACAGTTTTAATTCCCCTTGGAAGAGACTTGGAGTTCAGAGTGGTTTAACAAGACGGGTTTAATTCCCCTTGGAAGAGACGTGGAGGTCAAAGTATCTTAACAAGACGGTTATAATGCCCCTTCGAAGAGACGTGGAGGTCAGAGTCGTTTAACAAGACGGTTTTCAATGCCCCTTGGAAGAGACGTGGAGGTCACAGTAGCTTAACAAGACGTTTTTCAATGCCCTTTGGAAGAGACGTGTAGGTCAGAGTGGTTTAGCAAAACTTTTTTAATGCCCCATGGAAGGGACGTGGAGTTCAGAGTGGTTTAACAAGACGGTTTTAATGCTCCTTGGAAGAGAAGTGGAGTTCAGAGTGGTTTAACAAGACGGCTTTATTTCCCCGTGGAAGAGATGTGGAGGTCACAGTAGCTTAACAAGACGGTTTTAATGCCCCTTGGAAGAGACGTGAAGTTCCGAGTGGTTTAACAAGACCGTTATAATGCCCCTTGGAAGAGACGAGGAGGACACAGTAGCTTAACAAGTCAGTTTTAATGCCCCTTGGAAGAGACGTGGAGGTCAGAGTGATTTAACAAGACGGTTTTAATGCCCCTTGGAAGAGACGTGGAGTTCAGAGTGGTTTAACAAGACGGTTTTAATTCCCCTTGGAAGAGACGTGGAGGTCACAGTAGCTTAATGAGACTGTTTTAATGCCTCTTGCTAGAGACGTGGAGGTCACAGTACCTTAACAAGACGGTAATAATGCCCCTTGGAAGAGACGTGTTGGTCAGAGTAGCTTAGTAAGAAGGTTATTATGCACCTTGGAAGAGACGTGCAGTTCAGAGTGGTTTAACAAGATGGTTTTAATGCCCCTTGGAAGAGCCGTGGAGGTCATAGTCGCTTAACAAGATGGTTTTAATGCCCCTTCGGAGAGACGCGGGAGTTCAGAGTGGTTTAACAAGACGGCTTTATTGCCCCTTGGAAGAGACGTGGAGTTCACAGAAGCTTATCAATACAGTTTTAATAACCCTTGGAAGAGACATGGAGGTCAGAGTGGTTTAGCAAGACAGTTTTAATGCCCCTTGGAAGAGAGGTGGAGGTCACAGTAGCTTAACAATACGGTTTAATGCCCCTTGGAAGAGACGTGGAGTTCTGAGTGGTTTAACAAGATAGTATTAATGCCCCTTGGAAGAGATGTGGAGGTCACAGTAGCTTAATAAGTTGGTGTTTATGCCCCTTGGAGGAGACGTGGGGGTCAGAGTGGTTGAGCAAGACGGTTTTAATACCCCTTGGAAGAGAAGTGGAGTTCAGAGTGGTTTAACAAGACGGTTTTAATGCCCCTTGGAAGAGACGTGGAGTTCAGAGTGCTTAACAAGACGGTTTTAATACCCCTTGGAAGAGACGTGGAGTTCAGAGTGGTTTAACAAGACAGTTTTGTGCCCCTTGGAAGTGACTTGGAGGTCACAGTATCTTAACAAGACGGTTTTAATGCCCCTTGGAAGAGACGGGGAGTTCAGAGTGTTTTAACAAGACGGTTTTAATGCCCCTTGGAAGAGACGTGGAGTACAGAGTGGTTTAACAAGACGGATTTAATGCCCCTTGGAAGAGACGTGGAGGTCACAGTATCTTAACAAGATGGTTTTAATGCCCCTTGGAAGAGACGTGGAGTTCAGAGTGGTTTAA
The DNA here is from genome assembly GCF_046119375.1 of Phyllobates terribilis. NCBI lineage: Eukaryota > Metazoa > Chordata > Amphibia > Anura > Dendrobatidae > Phyllobates > Phyllobates terribilis. The sequence goes on from NW_027362773.1 coordinate 53,734,328, forward strand.
CAAGACGGTTTTAATGCTCCTTGGAAGAGAAGTGGAGTTCAGAGTGGTTTAACAAGACGGCTTTATTTCCCCGTGGAAGAGATGTGGAGGTCACAGTAGCTTAACAAAACGGTTTTAATGCCCCTTGGAAGAGACGTGAAGTTCAGAGTGGTTTAACAAGACAGTTTTAATGCCCCTTGGAAGAGAGGTGGAGGTCACAGTATCTTAACAAGATGGTTTTAATGCCCCTTGGAAGAGACGGGGAGTTCAGAGTGTTTTAACAAGACGGTTTTAATGCCCCTTGGAAGAGACGTGGAGTTCAGAGTGGTTTAACAAGACAGTTTAAATGCCCCTTGGAAGAGAGGTGGAGGTCACAGTATCTTAACAAGATCGTTTTAATGCCCCTTGGAATAGACGCGGAGTTCAGAGTGGTTTAACAAGACGGTTTTAATGCCCCTTGGAAGAGACGTGGAGTTCAGAGTGGTTTAACAATACGGCTTTATTTCCCCTTGGAAGAGATGTGGAGGTCACAGTAGCTTAACAAGACGGTTTTAATGACCCTTGGAAGAGACGTGGAGTTCAGAGTGGTTTAACAAGACCGTTTTAATGCCCCTTGGAAGAGACGAGGAGGACACAGTAGCTTAACAAGACAGTTTTAATGCCCCTTGGAAGAGACGTGGAGGTCAGAGTCATTTAACAAGACGGTTTTAATGCCCCTTGGAAGAGACGTGGAGTTCAGAGTGGTTTAACAAGACGGGTTTAATTCCCCTTGGAAGAGACGTGGAGGTCAAAGTAGCTTAACAAGACGGTTATAATGCCCCTTCGAAGAGACGTGGAGGTCAGAGTCGTTTAACAAGACGGTTTTCAATGCCCCTTGGAAGAGACGTGGAGGTCACAGTAGCTTAACAAGACGTTTTTCAATGCCCTTTGGAAGAGACGTGGAGGTCAGAGTGGTTTAGCAAAACTTTTTTAATGCCTCATGGAAGGGACGTGGAGTTCAGAGTGGTTTAACAAGACGGTTTAAATGCCCCTTGGAAGAGACGTGGAGGTCACAGTAGCTTAATAAGACAGTTTTAATGCCCCTTGGTAGAGATGTGGAGGTCACAGTACCTTAACAAGACAGTTTTAATGCCCCTTGGAAGAGACGTGGAGGTCACAGTAGCCTAATAAGATGGTTTTAATGCCACTTGTAAGAGACGCGGAGTTCAGAGAGGTTTAACAAGACGGTTTTGTGCCCCTTGGAAGTGACGTGGAGGTCACAGTATCTTAACAAGACGGTTTTAATGGCCCTTGGAAGAGACGGGGAGTTCAGAGTGGTTTAACAAGACTGTTTTAATGCCCCTTGGAAGAGACGTGGAGGTCACAGTATCTTAACAAGATGGTTTTAATGCCCCTTGGGAGAGAAGTGGAGTTCAGCGTGGTTTAACAAGACGGTTTTAATCCACCTTGAAAGAGACATGGAGTTCAGAGTGGTTTAATAAGACGGTTTTAATGCCCCTTGGAAGAGACGTGGAGAACACAGTAGCTTAACAAGGCAGTTTTAATGCACATTGGAAGAGACGTGGAGGTCAGAGTGAATTAACAAGACGGTTTTAATGCCCCTTGGAAGAGATGTGGAGTTCAGAGTGGTTTAACAAGATGGTTTTAATGCCCCTTGGAAGAGACGTGGAGGTCACAGTAGCTTAACAAGACTGTTATAATGCCCCTTGGAAGAGACGTGGAGGTCAGAGTGGTTTAACAAGACGGGTTTCAATGCCACTTGGAAGAGACGTGGAGTTCAGAGTGGTTTAGCAAAACGTTTTTAATGCCCCTTGCAAGAGACGTGGAGTTCCGAGTGGTTTAACAAGACGGTTTAAATGCCCCTTGGAAGAGAAGTGGAGGTCACAGTAGCTTAAAAAGACAGTTTTAATGCCCCTTGGGAGAGACGTGGAGGTCACAGTATCTTAACAAGACGGTTATAATGCCCCTTGGAAGAGACGTGGAGGTCAAAATGGTTTAGCAAGACTGTTTTAATGCCCCTTGGAACAGACGTGGAGTTCAGACTGGTTTAACAAGACGGTGTTAATGCCCCTTGGAAGAGACGTGGAGTTCAGTGTGCTTTAACAAGACGGTTTTAATGCCCATTGCGGGAGAAGTGGAGTTCAGATTGGTTTAACAAGACGGTTTTGTGCCCCTTGGAAGTGACGTGGAGGTCACAGTAGCTTAACAAGACGGTTTTAATGCCCCTTGTAAGAGACGTGAAGTTCAGAGTGGTATAACAAGACGGTTTTAATGCCCCTTGGAAGATACGTGGAATTCAGAGTGTTTTAACAAGACGGTTTTAATGCCCCTTGGAAGAGACGTGGAGGTCACAGTAGCTTAACAAGATGGTTTTAATGCCCCTTGGAAGAGACGTGGAGTTCAGAGTGGTTTAACAAGACGGTTTTAATGCCTGTTGGAAGAGACGTGGAGTTCAGTGTTGTTTAACAAAACGGCTTTATTGCCCCTTGGAAGAGACGTGGAGGTCACAGTAGCTTAACAAGATGGTTTTAATTCCCCTTGGAAGAAAAGTGGAGGTCAGAGTGGTTTAGCAAGACGGTTTTAATGCCCCTTGAAAGAGACGTGGAGGTCACATTATCTTAAAAATATGGTTTTAATGCCCTTTGGAACAGACGGGGAGTTCAGAGTGGTTTAACAAGACGGTGTTAATGCCCCTTGGAAGAGACGTGGAGTTCAGAGTGGTTTAACAAGACGGTTTTAATGCCCCTTGGAAGAGACGTTGAGGTCACAGTAGCTTAACAAGATGGTTTTAATGCCACTTGGAAGAGACATGGAGTTCAGAGTGGTTTAACAAGATGGTTTTAATGCCCCTTGGAAGAGACATGGTGGTCACAGTAGCTTAACAATATAGTTTTAATGCCCCTTGGAACAGACGTGGAGTTCATAGTGGTTTAACAAGACGGTTTAAATGCCCCATGGAAGAGACGAGGAGGTCACAGTAGCTCTTTGAGACAGTTTTAATACCTCTTGGTAGAGACATGGAGGTCACAGAACCTTAACAAGACGGTAATAATGCCCCTTGGAAGAGACGTGGAGGTCACAGTAGCTTAAAAAGACGGTTATTATGCCCCTTGGAAGAGAAGTGGAGTACAGAGTTGTTTAACAAGATAGTTTTAATGCCCATTGGAAGAGCCGTGGAGGACATAGTAGCTTAACAAGACGGTTTTAATGCCCCTTGGGAGACACGTGGAGTTCAGAGTGGTTTAACAAGACGGCTTTATTGCCCCTTGGAAGAGACGTGGAGTTCACAGTAGCTTAACAAGACAGTTTTAATGCCCCTTGTAAAAGACGAGGAGGTCACAGTAGCTTAACAAGATGGTTTAATGCCCCTTGGAAGAGACGTGGAGTTCTGAGTGGTTTAACAAGATAGTATTAATGCCCCTTGGAAAAGATGTGGAGGTCACAGTAGCTTAACAAGATGGTGTTTATGCCCCTTGGAGGAGACGTGGGGGTCAGAGTGGTTGAGCAAGACGGTTTTAACACCCCTTGGAAGAGAAGTGGAGTTCAGAGTGGTTTAACAAGACGGTTTTAATGCCCCTTGGAAGAGACGTGGAGTTCAGAGTGCTTATCAAGACGGTTTTAATGCCCCTTGGAAGAGACGTGGAGTTCAGAGTGGTTTAACAAGACAGTTTTGTGCCCCTTGGAAGTGACTTGGAGGTCACAGTATCTTAACAAGACGGTTTTAATGCCCCTTGGAAGAGACGGGGAGTTCAGAGTGTTTTAACAAGACGGTTTTAATGCCACTTGGAAGAGACGTGGAGTTCAGAGTGGTTTAACAAGACAGTTTTAATGCCCCTTGGAAGAGAGGTGGAGGTCACAGTATCTTAACAAAATGGTTTTAATGCCCCTTGGAAGAGACGGGAAGTTCAGAGTGTTTTAACAAGACGGTTTTAATGCCCCTTGGAAGAGACGTGGAGTTCAGAGTGGTTTAACAAGACAGTTTTAATGCCCCTTGGAAGAGAGGTGGAGGTCACAGTATCTTAACAAGATGGTTTTAATGCCCCTTGGAAGAGACGCGGAGTTCAGAGTGGTTTAACAAGACGGTTTTAATGCCCCTTGGAAGAGACGTGGAGTTCAGAGTGGTTTAACAATACGGCTTTATTTCCCCTTGGAAGAGATGTGGAGGTCACAGTAGCTTAACAAGACGGTTTTAATGACCCTTGGAAGAGACGTGGAGTTCAGAGTGGTTTAACAAGACGGTTTTAATGCCCCTTGGAAGAGACGAGGAGGACAGAGTCATTTAACAAGACGGTTTTAATGCCCCTTGGAAGAGACGTGGAGTTCAGAGTGATTTAACAAGACGGGTTTAATTCCCCTTGGAAGAGACGTGGAGGTCAAAGTAGCTTAACAAAACGGTTTTAATGACCCTTGGAAGAGACGTGGAGTTCAGAGTGGTTTAACAAGACAGTTTTAATGCCCCTTGGAAGAGACGTGGAGGTCAGAGTCATTTAACAAGACGGTTTTAATGCCCCTTGGAAGAGACTTGGAGTTCAGAGTGGTTTAACAAGACGGGTTTAATTCCCCTTGGAAGAGACGTGGAGTTCAAAGTAGCTTAACAAGACGGTTATAATGCCCCTTCGAAGAGACGTGGAGGTCAGAGTCGTTTAACAAGACAGTTTTCAATGCCCCTTGGAAGAGACGTGGAGGTCACAATAGCTTAACAAGACGTTTTTCAATGCCCTTTGGAAGAGACGTGGAGGTCAGAGTGGTTTAGCAAAACTTTTTTAATGCCCCATGGAAGGGACGTGGAGTTCAGAGTGGTTTAACAAGACGGTTTAAATGCCCCTTGGAAGAGACGTGGAGGTCACAGTAGCTTAATAAGACAGTTTTAATGCCCCTTGGTAGAGATATGGAGGTCACAGTACCTTAACAAGACAGTTTTAATGCCCCTTGGAAGAGACGTGGAGGTCACAGTAGTTTAATAAGACGGTTTTAATGCCCCTTGGAAGAGACGCGGAGTTCAGAGAGGTTTAACAAGACGGTTTTGTGCCCCTTGGAAGTGACGTGGAGGTCACAGTATCTTAACAAGACGGTTTTAATGGCCCTTGGAAGAGACGGGAAGTTCAGAGTGGTTTAACAAGACTGTTTTAATGCCCCTTGGAAGAGACGTGGAGTTCAGAGTGGTTTAACAAGACGGTTTTAATGCCCCTTGGTAGAGACGTGGAGGTCACAGTACCTTAACAAGATGGTTTTAATGCCCCTTGGGAGAGAAGTGGAGTTCAGCGTGGTTTAACAAGACGGTTTTAATCCACCTTGAAAGAGACATGGAGTTCAGAGTGGATTAATAAGACGGTTTTAATGCCCCTTGGAAGAGACGTGGAGAACACAGTAGCTTAACAAGACAGTTTTAATGCACATTGGAAGAGACGTGGAGGTCAGAGTGAATTAACAAGACGGTTTTAATGCCCCTTGGATGAGATGTGGAGTTCAGAGTGGTTTAACAAGACGGTTTTAATGCCCCTTGGAAGAGACGTGGAGGTCAGAGTGGTTTAACAAGACGGGTTTCAATGCCACTTGGAAGAAACGTGGAGTTCAGAGTGGTTTAGCAAAACGTTTTTAATGCCCCTTGCAAGAGACGTGAAGTTCCGAGTGGTTTGACAAGACGGTTTAAATGCCCCTTGGAAGAGAAGTGAAGGTCACAGTAGCTTAAAAAGACAGTTTTAATGCCCCTTGGGAGAGACGTGGAGGTCACAGTATCTTAACAAGACGGTTATAATGCCCCTTGGAAGCGACTTGGAGGTCACAGTAGCTTAATAAGACGGTTTTAATGCCCCTTGGAAGAGACGTGGAGTTCAGAGTGATTTAACAAGACGGTGTTAATGCCCCTTGGAAGAGACGTGGAGGTCATAGTAACTTAACAAGACAGTTTTAATGCCCCTTGGGAGAGACTTGGAGTTCAGAGTGGTTTAACAAGACGGCTTTATTGCCCCTTGGAAGAGACGTGGAGGTCACAGTAACTTAACAAGGCGGTGTTAATGCCCCTTGGAAGAGACGTGGAGGTCAAAATGGTTTAGCAAGACGGTTTTAATGCCCCTTGGAACAGACGTGGAGTTCAGACTGGTTTAGCAAGACGGTTTTAATGCCCCTTGGAAGAGACGTGGAGTTCAGTGTCCTTTAACAAGACGGTTTTAATGCCCACTGCAAGAGAAGTGGAGTTCAGATTGGTTTAACAAGACGGTTTTGTGCCCCTTGGAAGTGACGTGGAGGTCACAGTAGCTTAACAAGACGGTTTTAATGCCCCTTGGAAGAGACGTGAAGTTCAGAGTGGTTTAACAAGACGGTTTTAATGCCCCTTGGAAGATACGTGGAATTCAGAGTGGTTTAACAAGACGGTTTTAATGCCCCTTGGAAGAGACGTGGAGGTCACAGTAGCTTAACAAGATGGTTTTAATGCCCCTTGGAAGAGACGTGGAGTTCAGAGTGGTTTAACAAGACGGTTTTAATGCCCGTTGGAAGAGACGTGGAGTTCAGTGTTGTTTAACAAAACGGCTTTATTGCCCCTTGGAAGAGACGTGGAGGTCACAGTAGCTTAACAAGACGGTTTTAATTCCCCTTGGAAGAAAAGTGGAGGTCAGAGTGGTTTAGCAAGACGGTTTTAATGCCCCTTGAAAGAGACGTGGAGGTCACATTATCTTAACAATACGGTTTTAATGCCCTTTGGAACAGACGGGGAGTTCAGAGTGGTTTAACAAGACGGTGTTAATGCCCCTTGGAAGAGACGTGGAGTTCAGAGTGGTTTAACAAGATGGTTTTAATGCCCCTTGGAAGAGACGTTGAGGTCACAGTAGCTTAACAAGATGGTTTTAATGCCACTTGGAAGAGACATGGAGTTCAGAGTGGTTTATCAAGACGGTTTTAATGCCCCTTGGAAGATACGTGGAATTCAGAGTGTTTTAACAAGACGGTTTTAATGCCCCTTGGAAGAGACGTGGAGGTCACAGTCGCTTAACAAGATGGTTTTAATGCCCCTTGGAAGAGACGTGGAGTTCAGAGTGGTTTAACAAGACGGTTTTAATGCCTGTTGGAAGAGACGTGGAGTTCAGTGTTGTTTAACAAAACGGCTTTATTGCCCCTTGGAAGAGACGTGGAGGTCACAGTAGCTTAACAAGACGGTTTTAATTCCCCTTGGAAGAAAAGTGGAGGTCAGAGTGGTTTAGCAAGACGGTTTTAATGCCCCTTGAAAGAGACGTGGAGGTCACATTATCTTAACAATACGGTTTTAATGCCCTTTGGAACAGACGCGGAATTCAGAGTGGTTTAACAAGACGGTGTTAATGCCCCTTGGAAGAGACGTGGAGTTCAGAGTGGTTTAACAAGACGGTTTTAATGCCCCTTGGAAGAGACGTTGAGGTCACAGTAGCTTAACAAGATGGTTTTAATGCCACTTGGATGAGACATGGAGTTCAGAGTGGTTTAACAAGATGGTTTTAATGCCCCTTGGAAGAGACATGGAGGTCACAGTAGCTTAACAATATAGTTTTAATGCCCCTTGGAACAGACGTGGAGTTCATAGTGGTTTAACAAGACGGTTTAAATGCCCCATGGAAGAGACGAGGAGGTCACAGTAGCTCTTTGACACAGTTTTAATACCTCTTGGTAGAGACATGGAGGTCACAGAACCTTAACAAGACGGTAATAATGCCCCTTGGAAGGGACGTGGAGGTCACAGTAGCTTAAAAAGACGGTTATTATGCCCCTTGGAAGAGAAGTGGAGTACAGAGTTGTTTAACAAGATAGTTTTAATGCCCCTTGGAAAAGCCGTGGAGGACATAGTAGCTTAACAAGACGGTTTTAATGCCCCTTGGGAGACACGTGGAGTTCAGAGTGGTTTAACAAGACGGCTTTATTGCCCCTTGGAAGAGACGTGGAGTTCACAGTAGCTTAACAAGACAGTTTTAATGCCCCTTGGAAGAGACGAGGAGGTCACAGTAGCTTAACAAGACGGTTTAATGCCCCTTGGAAGAGACGTGGAGTTCTGAGTGGTTTAACAAGATAGTATTAATGCCCCTTGGAAAAGATGTGGAGGTCACAGTAGCTTAACAAGATGGTGTTTATGCCCCTTGGAGGAGACGTGGGGGTCAGAGTGGTTGAGAAAGACGGTTTTAACACCCCTTGGAAGAGAAGTGGAGTTCAGAGTGGTTTAACAAGACGGTTTTAATGCCCCTTGGAAGAGACGTGGAGTTCAGAGTGCTTAACAAGACGGTTTTAATGCCCCTTGGAAGAGACGTGGAGTTCAGAGTGGTTTAACAAGACAGTTTTGTGCCCCTTGGAAGTGACTTGGAGGTCACAGTATCTTAACAAGACGGTTTTAATGCCCCTTGGAAGAGACGGGGAGTTCAGAGTGTTTTAACAAGACGGTTTTAATGCCACTTGGAAGAGACGTGGAGTTCAGAGTGGTTTAACAAGACAGTTTTAGTGCCCCTTGGAAGAGAGGTGGAGGTCACAGTATCTTAACAAAATGGTTTTAATGCCCCTTGGAAGAGACGGGAAGTTCAGAGTGTTTTAACAAGACGGTTTTAATGCCCCTTGGAAGAGACGTGGAGTTCAGAGTGGTTTAACAAGACAGTTTTAATGCCCCTTGGAAGAGAGGTGGAGGTCACAGTATCTTAACAAGATGGTTTTAATGCCCCTTGGAAGAGACGGGGAGTTCAGAGTGGTTTAACAAGACGGTTTTAATGCCCCTTGGAAGAGACGTGGAGTTCAGAGTGGTTTAACAATACGGCTTTATTTCCCCTTGGAAGAGATGTGGAGGTCACAGTAGCTTAACAAGAAGGTTTTAATGACCCTTGGAAGAGACGTGGAGTTCAGAGTGGTTTAACAAGACGGTTTTAATGCCCCTTGGAAGAGACGAGGAGGACAGAGTCATTTAACAAGACGGGTTTAATTCCCCTTGGAAGAGACGTGGAGGTCAAAGTAGCTTAACAAAACGGTTTTAATGACCCTTGGAAGAGACGTTGAGTTCAGAGTGGTTTAACAAGACAGTTTTAATGCCCCTTGGAAGAGACGTGGAGGTCAGAGTCATTTAACAAGACGGTTTTAATGCCCCTTGGAAGAGACTTGGAGTTCAGAGTGGTTTAACAAGACGGGTTTAATTCCCCTTGGAAGAGACGTGGAGTTCAAAGTAGCTTAACAAGACGGTTATAATGCCCCTTCGAAGAGACGTGGAGGTCAGAGTCGTTTAACAAGACAGTTTTCAATGCCCCTTGGAAGAGACGTGGAGGTCACAATAGCTTAACAAGACGTTTTTCAATGCCCTTTGGAAGAGACGTGGAGGTCAGAGTGGTTTAGCAAAACTTTTTTAATGCCCCATGGAAGGGACGTGGAGTTCAGAGTGGTTTAACAAGACGGTTTAAATGCCCCTTGGAAGAGACGTGGAGGTCACAGTAGCTTAATAAGACAGTTTTAATGCCCCTTGGTAGAGATATGGAGGTCACAGTACCTTAACAAGACAGTTTTAATGCCCCTTGGAAGAGACGTGGAGGTCACAGTAGTTTAATAAGACGGTTTTAATGCCCCTTGGAAGAGACGCGGAGTTCAGAGAGGTTTAACAAGACGGTTTTGTGCCCCTTGGAAGTGACGTGGAGGTCACAGTATCTTAACAAGACGGTTTTAATGGCCCTTGGAAGAGACGGGGAGTTCAGAGTGGTTTAACAAGACTGTTTTAATGCCCCTTGGAAGAGACGTGGAGTTCAGAGTGGTTTAACAAGACGGTTTTAATGCCCCTTGGTAGAGACGTGGAGGTCACAGTACCTTAACAAGATGGTTTTAATGCCCCTTGGGAGAGAAGTGGAGTTCAGCGTGGTTTAACAAGACGGTTTTAATCCACCTTGAAAGAGACATGGAGTTCAGAGTGGATTAATAAGACGGTTTTAATGCCCCTTGGAAGAGACGTGGAGAACACAGTAGCTTAACAAGACAGTTTTAATGCACATTGGAAGAGACGTGGAGGTCAGAGTGAATTAACAAGACGGTTTTAATGCCCCTTGGATGAGATGTGGAGTTCAGAGTGGTTTAACAAGACGGTTTTAATGCCCCTTGGAAGAGACGTGGAGGTCAGAGTGGTTTAACAAGACGGGTTTCAATGCCACTTGGAAGAAACGTGGAGTTCAGAGTGGTTTAGCAAAACGTTTTTAATGCCCCTTGCAAGAGACGTGAAGTTCCGAGTGGTTTAACAAGACGGTTTAAATGCCCCTTGGAAGAGTAGTGAAGGTCACAGTAGCTTAAAAAGACAGTATTAATGCCCCTTGGGAGAGACGTGGAGGTCACAGTATCTTAACAAGACGGTTATAATGCCCCTTGGAAGAGACGTGGAGGTCACAGTAGCTTAATAAGACGGTTTTAATGCCCCTTGGAAGAGACGTGGAGTTCAGAGTGATTTAACAAGACGGTGTTAATGCCCCTTGGAAGAGACGTGGAGGTCATAGTAACTTAACAAGACAGTTTTAATGCCCCTTGGGAGAGACTTGGAGTTCAGAGTGGTTTAACAAGACGGCTTTATTGCCCCTTGGAAGAGACGTGGAGGTCACAGTAACTTAACAAGGCGGTGTTAATGCCCCTTGGAAGAGACGTGGAGGTCAAAATGGTTTAGCAAGACGGTTTTAATGCCCCTTGGAACAGACGTGGAGTTCAGACTGGTTTAGCAAGACGGTTTTAATGCCCCTTGGAAGAGACGTGGAGTTCAGTGTCCTTTAACAAGACGGTTTTAATGCCCACTGCAAGAGAAGTGGAGTTCAGATTGGTTTAACAAGACGGTTTTGTGCCCCTTGGAAGTGACGTGGAGGTCACAGTAGCTTAACAAGACGGTTTTAATGCACCTTGGAAGAGACGTGAAGTTCAGAGTGGTTTAACAAGACGGTTTTAATGCCCCTTGGAAGATACGTGGAATTCAGAGTGGTTTAACAAGACGGTTTTAATGCCCCTTGGAAGAGACGTGGAGGTCACAGTAGCTTAACAAGATGGTTTTAATGCCCCTTGGAAGAGACGTGGAGTTCAGAGTGGTTTAACAAGACGGTTTTAATGCCCGTTGGAAGAGACGTGGAGTTCAGTGTTGTTTAACAAAACGGCTTTATTGCCCCTTGGAAGAGACGTGGAGGTCACAGTAGCTTAACAAGACGGTTTTAATTCCCCTTGGAAGAAAAGTGGAGGTCAGAGTGGTTTAGCAAGACGGTTTTAATGCCCCTTGAAAGAGACGTGGAGGTCACATTATCTTAACAATACGGTTTTAATGCCCTTTGGAACAGACGTGGAGTTCAGAGTGGTTTAACAAGACAGTTTTGTGCCCCTTGGAAGTGACTTGGAGGTCACAGTATCTTAACAAGACGGTTTTAATGCCCCTTGGAAGAGACGGGGAGTTCAGAGTGTTTTAACAAGACGGTTTTAATGCCACTTGGAAGAGACGTGGAGTTCAGAGTGGTTTAACAAGACAGTTTTAATGCCCCTTGGAAGAGAGGTGGAGGTCACAGTATCTTAACAAAATGGTTTTAATGCCCCTTGGAAGAGACGGGAAGTTCAGAGTGTTTTAACAAGACGGTTTTAATGCCCCTTGGAAGAGACGTGGAGTTCAGAGTGGTTTAACAAGACAGTTTTAATGCCCCTTGGAAGAGAGGTGGAGGTCACAGTATCTTAACAAGATGGTTTTAATGCCCCTTGGAAGAGACGCGGAGTTCAGAGTGGTTTAACAAGACGGTTTTAATGCCCCTTGGAAGAGACGTGGAGTTCAGAGTGGTTTAACAATACGGCTTTATTTCCCCTTGGAAGAGATGTGGAGGTCACAGTAGCTTAACAAGACGGTTTTAATGACCCTTGGAAGAGACGTGGAGTTCAGAGTGGTTTAACAAGACGGTTTTAATGCCCCTTGGAAGAGACGAGGAGGACAGAGTCATTTAACAAGACGGTTTTAATGCCCCTTGGAAGAGACGTGGAGTTCAGAGTGATTTAACAAGACGGGTTTAATTCCCCTTGGAAGAGACGTGGAGGTCAAAGTAGCTTAACAAAACGGTTTTAATGACCCTTGGAAGAGACGTGGAGTTCAGAGTGGTTTAACAAGACAGTTTTAATGCCCCTTGGAAGAGACGTGGAGGTCAGAGTCATTTAACAAGACGGTTTTAATGCCCCTTGGAAGAGACTTGGAGTTCAGAGTGGTTTAACAAGACGGGTTTAATTCCCCTTGGAAGAGACGTGGAGTTCAAAGAAGCTTAACAAGACGGTTATAATGCCCCTTCGAAGAGACGTGGAGGTCAGAGTCGTTTAACAAGACAGTTTTCAATGCCCCTTGGAAGAGACGTGGAGGTCACAATAGCTTAACAAGACGTTTTTCAATGCCCTTTGGAAGAGACGTGGAGGTCAGAGTGGTTTAGCAAAACCTTTTTAATGCCCCATGGAAGGGACGTGGAGTTCAGAGTGGTTTAACAAGACGGTTTAATTGCCCCTTGGAAGAGACGTGGAGGTCACAGTAGCTTAATAAGACAGTTTTAATGCCCCTTGGTAGAGATATGGAGGTCACAGTACCTTAACAAGACAGTTTTAATGCCCCTTGGAAGAGACGTGGAGGTCACAGTAGTTTAATAAGACGGTTTTAATGCCCCTTGGAAGAGACGCGGAGTTCAGAGAGGTTTAACAAGACGGTTTTGTGCCCCTTGGAAGTGACGTGGAGGTCACAGTATCTTAACAAGACGGTTTTAATGGCCCTTGGAAGAGACAGGGAGTTCAGAGTGGTTTAACAAGACTGTTTTAATGCCCCTTGGAAGAGACGTGGAGTTCAGAGTGGTTTAACAAGACGGTTTTAATGCCCCTTGGTAGAGACGTGGAGGTCACAGTACCTTAACAAGATGGTTTTAATGCCCCTTGGGAGAGAAGTGGAGTTCAGCGTGGTTTAACAAGACGGTTTTAATCCACCTTGAAAGAGACATGGAGTTCAGAGTGGATTAATAAGACGGTTTTAATGCCCCTTGGAAGAGACGTGGAGAACACAGTAGCTTAACAAGACAGTTTTAATGCACATTGGAAGAGACGTGGAGGTCAGAGTGAATTAACAAGACGGTTTTAATGCCCCTTGGATGAGATGTGGAGTTCAGAGTGGTTTAACAAGACGGTTTTAATGCCCCTTGGAAGAGACGTGGAGGTCAGAGTGGTTTAACAAGACGGGTTTCAATGCCACTTGGAAGAAACGTGGAGTTCAGAGTGGTTTAGCAAAACGTTTTTAATGCCCCTTGCAAGAGACGTGAAGTTCCGAGTGGTTTAACAAGACGGTTTAAATGCCCCTTGGAAGAGAAGTGAAGGTCACAGTAGCTTAAAAAGACAGTATTAATGCCCCTTGGGAGAGACGTGGAGGTCACAGTATCTTAACAAGACGGTTATAATGCCCCTTGGAAGAGACGTGGAGGTCACAGTAGCTTAATAAGACGGTTTTAATGCCCCTTGGAAGAGACGTGGAGTTCAGAGTGATTTAACAAGACGGTGTTAATGCCCCTTGGAAGAGACGTGGAGGTCATAGTAACTTAACAAGACAGTTTTAATGCCCCTTGGGAGAGACTTGGAGTTCAGAGTGGTTTAACAAGACGGCTTTATTGCCCCTTGGAAGAGACGTGGAGGTCACAGTAACTTAACAAGGCGGTGTTAATGCCCCTTGGAAGAGACGTGGAGGTCAAAATGGTTTAGCAAGACGGTTTTAATGCCCCTTGGAACAGACGTGGAGTTCAGACTGGTTTAGCAAGACGGTTTTAATGCCCCTTGGAAGAGACGTGGAGTTCATTGTCCTTTAACAAGACGGTTTTAATGCCCACTGCAAGAGAAGTGGAGTTCAGATTGGTTTAACAAGACGGTTTTGTGCCCCTTGGAAGTGACGTGGAGGTCACAGTAGCTTAACAAGACGGTTTTAATGCCCCTTGGAAGAGACGTGAAGTTCAGAGTGGTTTAACAAGACGGTTTTAATGCCCCTTGGAAGATACGTGGAATTCAGAGTGGTTTAACAAGACGGTTTTAATGCCCCTTGGAAGAGACGTGGAGGTCACAGTAGCTTAACAAGATGGTTTTAATGCCCCTTGGAAGAGACGTGGAGTTCAGAGTGGTTTAACAAGACGGTTTTAATGCCCGTTGGAAGAGACGTGGAGTTCAGTGTTGTTTAACAAAACGGCTTTATTGCCCCTTGGAAGAGACGTGGAGGTCACAGTAGCTTAACAAGACGGTTTTAATTCCCCTTGGAAGAAAAGTGGAGGTCAGAGTGGTTTAGCAAGACGGTTTTAATGCCCCTTGAAAGAGACGTGGAGGTCACATTATCTTAACAATACGGTTTTAATGCCCTTTGGAACAGACGGGGAGTTCAGAGTGGTTTAACAAGACGGTGTTAATGCCCCTTGGAAGAGACGTGGAGTTCAGAGTGGTTTAACAAGACGGTTTTAATGCCCCTTGGAAGAGACGTTGAGGTCACAGTAGCTTAACAAGATGGTTTTAATGCCACTTGGAAGAGACATGGAGTTCAGAGTGGTTTATCAAGACGGTTTTAATGCCCCTTGGAAGATACGTGGAATTCAGAGTGTTTTAACAAGACGGTTTTAATGCCCCTTGGAAGAGACGTGGAGGTCACAGTCGCTTAACAAGATGGTTTTAATGCCCCTTGGAAGAGACGTGGAGTTCAGAGTGGTTTAACAAGACGGTTTTAATGCCTGTTGGAAGAGACGTGGAGTTCAGTGTTGTTTAACAAAACGGCTTTATTGCCCCTTGGAAGAGACGTGGAGGTCACAGTAGCTTAACAAGACGGTTTTAATTCCCCTTGGAAGAAAAGTGGAGGTCAGAGTGGTTTAGCAAGACGGTTTTAATGCCCCTTGAAAGAGACGTGGAGGTCACATTATCTTAACAATACGGTTTTAATGCCCTTTGGAACAGACGGGGAGTTCAGAGTGGTTTAACAAGACGGTGTTAATGCCCCTTGGAAGAGACGTGGAGTTCAGAGTGGTTTAACAAGACGGTTTTAATGCCCCTTGGAAGAGACGTTGAGGTCACAGTAGCTTAACAAGATGGTTTTAATGCCACTTGGATGAGACATGGAGTTCAGAGTGGTTTAACAAGATGGTTTTAATGCCCCTTGGAAGAGACATGGAGGTCACAGTAGCTTAACAATATAGTTTTAATGCCCCTTGGAACAGACGTGGAGTTCATAGTTGTTTAACAAGACGGTTTAAATGCCCCATGGAAGAGACGAGGAGGTCACAGTAGCTCTTTGACACAGTTTTAATACCTCTTGGTAGAGACATGGAGGTCACAGAATCTTAACAAGACGGTAATAATGCCCCTTGGAAGAGACGTGGAGGTCACAGTAGCTTAAAAAGACGGTTATTATGCCCCTTGGAAGAGAAGTTGAGTACAGAGTTGTTTAACAAGATAGTTTTAATGCCCCTTGGAAGAGCCGTGGAGGACATAGTAGCTTAACAAGACGGTTTTAATGCCCCTTGGGAGACACGTGGAGTTCAGAGTGGTTTAACAAGACGGCTTTATTGCCCCTTGGAAGAGACGTGGAGTTCACAGTAGCTTAACAAGACAGTTTTAATGCCCCTTGGAAGAGACGAGGAGGTCACAGTAGCTTAACAAGACGGTTTAATGCCCCTTGGAAGAGACGTGGAGTTCTGAGTGGTTTAACAAGATTGTATTAATGCCCCTTGGAAAAGATGTGGAGGTCACAGTAGCTTAACAAGATGGTGTTTATGCCCCTTGGAGGAGACGTGGGGGTCAGAGTGGTTGAGAAAGACGGTTTTAACACCCCTTGGAAGAGAAGTGGAGTTCAGAGTGGTTTAACAAGACGGTTTTAATGCCCCTTGGAAGAGACGTGGAGTTCAGAGTGCTTAACAAGACGGTTTTAATGCCCCTTGGAAGAGACGTGGAGTTCAGAGTGGTTTAACAAGACAGTTTTGTGCCCCTTGGAAGTGACTTGGAGGTCACAGTATCTTAACAAGACGGTTTTAATGCCCCTTGGAAGAGACGGGGAGTTCAGAGTGTTTTAACAAGACGGTTTTAATGCCACTTGGAAGAGACGTGGAGTTCAGAGTGGTTTAACAAGACAGTTTTAATGCCCCTTGGAAGAGAGGTGGAGGTCACAGTATCTTAACAAAATGGTTTTAATGCCCCTTGGAAGAGACGGGGAGTTCAGAGTGTTTTAACAAGACGGTTTTAATGCCCCTTGGAAGAGACGTGGAGTTCAGAGTGGTTTAACAAGACAGTTTTAATGCCCCTTGGAAGAGAGGTGGAGGTCACAGTATCTTAACAAGATGGTTTTATTGCCCCTTGGAAGAGACGCGGAGTTCAGAGTGGTTTAACAAGACGGTTTTAATGCCCCTTGGAAGAGACGTGGAGTTCAGAGTGGTTTAACAATACGGCTTTATTTCCCCTTGGAAGAGATGTGGAGGTCACAGTAGCTTAACAAGATGGTTTTAATGACCCTTGGAAGAGACGTGGAGTTCAGAGTGGTTTAACAAGACCGTTTTAATGCCCCTTGGAAGAGACGAGGAGGACAGAGTCATTTAACAAGACGGTTTTAATGCCCCTTGGAAGAGACGTGGAGTTCAGAGTGATTTAACAAGACGGGTTTAATTCCCCTTGGAAGAGACGTGGAGGTCAAAGTAGCTTAACAAGACGGTTTTAATTACCCTTGGAAGAGACGTGGAGTTCAGAGTGGTTTAACAAGACAGTTTTAATGCCCCTTGGAAGAGACGTGGAGGTCAGAGTCATTTAACAAGACGGTTTTAATGCCCCTTGGAAGAGACTTGGAGTTCAGAGTGGTTTAACAAGACGGGTTTAATTCCCCTTGGAAGAGACGTGGAGGTCAAAGTAGCTTAACAAGACGGTTATAATGCCCCTTCGAAGAGACGTGGAGGTCAGAGTCGTTTAACAAGACGGTTTTCAATGCCCCTTGGAAGAGACGTGGAGGTCACAGTAGCTTAACAAGACGTTTTTCAATGCCCTTTGGAAGAGACGTGGAGGTCAGAGTGGTTTAGCAAAACTTTTTTAATGCCCCATGGAAGGGACGTGGAGTTCAGAGTGGTTTAACAAGACGGTTTAAATGCCCCTTGGAAGAGACGTGGAGGTCACAGTAGCTTAATAAGACAGTTTTAATGCCCCTTGGTAGAGATGTGGAGGTCACAGTACCTTAACAAGACAGTTTTAATGCCCCTTGGAAGAGACGTGGAGGTCACAGTAGTTTAATAAGACGGTTTTAATGCCCCTTGGAAGAGACGCGGAGTTCAGAGAGGTTTAACAAGACGGTTTTGTGCCCCTTGGAAGTGACGTGGAGGTCACAGTATCTTAACAAGACGGTTTTAATGGCCCTTGGAAGAGACGGGGAGTTCAGAGTGGTTTAACAAGACTGTTTTAATGCCCCTTGGAAGAGACGTGGAGTTCAGAGTGGTTTAAGAAGACGGTTTTAATGCCCCTTGGTAGAGACGTGGAGGTCACAGTACCTTAACAAGATGGTTTTAATGCCCCTTGGGAGAGAAGTGGAGTTCAGCGTGGTTTAACAAGACGGTTTTAATCCACCTTGAAAGAGACATGGAGTTTAGAGTGGTTTAATAAGACGGTTTTAATGCCCCTTGGAAGAGACGTGGAGAACACAGTAGCTTAACAAGACAGTTTTAATGCACATTGGAAGAGACGTGGAGGTCAGAATGAATTAACAAGACGGTTTTAATGCCCCTTGGAAGAGATGTGGAGTTCAGAGTGGTTTAACAAGACTGTTTTATTGCCCCCTGGAAGAGACGTGGAGGTCACAGTAGCTTAACAAGACTGTTATAATGCCCCTTGGAAGAGACGTAGAGGTCAGAGTGGTTTAACAAGACGGGTTTCAATGCCACTTGGCTGAGACGTGGAGTTCAGAGTGGTTTAGCAAAACGATTTTAATGCCCCTTGCAAGAGACGTGAAGTTCCGAGTGGTTTAACAAGACGGTTTAAATGCCCCTTGGAAGAGAAGTGGAGGTCACAGTAGCTTAAAAAGACAGTTTTAATGCCACTTGGGAGAGACGTGGAGGTCACAGTATCTTAACAAGACGGTTATAATGCCCCTTGGAAGAGACGTGGAGGTCACAGTAGCTTAATAAGACGGTTTTAATGCCCCTTGGAAGAGACGTGGAGTTCAGAGTGATTTAACAAGACGGTGTTATTGCCCCTTGGAAGAGACGTGGAGGTCATAGTAACTTAACAAGACAGTTTTAATGCCCCTTGGGAGAGACTTGGAGTTCAGAGTGGTTTAACAAGACGGCTTTATTGCCCCTTGGAAGAGACGTGGAGGTCAGAGTGGTTTAGCAAGACGGTTTTATTGCCTCTTGAAACAGACGTGGAGTTCAGAGTGGTTTAACAAGACGGTTTTAATGCACCTTGGAAGAGACGTGGAGTTCAGAGTGCTTTAACAAGACAGTTTTAATGCCCCTTGGAAGAGACGTGGAGTTCAGTGTGCTTTAACAACACGGTTTTCATGCCCATTGCAAGAGAAGTGGAGTTCAGATTGGTTTAACAAGACGGTTTTGTGCCCCTTGGAAGTGACGTGGAGGTCACAGTAGCTTAACAAGACGGTTTTAATGCCCCTTGGAAGAGACGTGAAGTTCAGAGTGGTTTAACAAGACGGTTTTAATGCCCCTTGGAAGATACGTGGAATTCAGAGTGGTTTAACAACACGGTTTTAATGCCCCTTGGAAGAGACGTTGGAGGTCACAGTAGCTTAACAAGATGGTTTTAATGCCCCTTGGAAGAGACGTGGAGTTCAGAGTGGTTTAACAAGACGGTTTTAATGCCCGTTGGAAGAGACGTGGAGTTCAGTGTTGTTTAACAAAACGGCTTTATTGCCCCTTGGAAGAGACGTGGAGGTCACAGTAGCTTAACAAGATGGTTTTAATTCCCCTTGGAAGAAAACTGGAGGTCAGAGTGCTTTAGCAAGACGGTTTTAATGCCCCTTGAAAGAGACGTGGAGGTCACATTATCTTAACAATACGGTTTTAATGCCCTTTGGAACAGACGGGGAGTTCAGAGTGGTTTAACAAGACGGTGTTAATGCCCCTTGGAAGAGACGTGGAGTTCAGAGTGGTTTAACAAGACGGTTTTAATGCCCCTTGGAAGAGACGTTGAGGTCACAGTAGCTTAACAAGATGGTTTTAATGCCACTTGGAAGAGACATGGAGTTCAGAGTGGTTTATCAAGACGGTTTAAATGCCCCATGGAAGAGACGAGGAGGTCACAGTAGATCTTTGAGACAGTTTTAATACCTCTTGGTAGAGACATGGAGGTCACAGAACCTTAACAAGACAGTAATAATGCCCCTTGGAAGAGACGTGGAGGTCACAGTAGCTTAAAAAGACGGTTATTATGCCCCTTGGAAGAGAAGTGGAGTTCAGAGTTGTTTAACAAGATAGTTTTAATGCCCCTTGGAAGAGCCGTGGAGCACATAGTAGCTTAACAAGACGGTTTTAATGCCCCTTGGGAGACACGTGGAGTTCAGAGTGGTTTAACAAGACGGCTTTATTGCCCCTTGGAAGAGACGTGGAGTTCACAGTAGCTTAACAAGACAGTTTTAATGCCCCTTGGAAGAGACGAGGAGGTCACAGTACCTTAACAAGACGGTAATAATGCCACTTGGAAGAGACGTGGAGGTCACAGTAGCTTAATAAGACGGTTATTATGCCCCTTGGTAGAGACGTGGAGTTCAGAGTGGTTTAACAAGATGGTTTTAATGCCCCTTGGAAGAGCCGTGGAGGTCAAAGTAGCTTAACAAGACGGTTTTAATGCCCCTTAGGAGAGACATGGAGTTCAGAGTGGTTTAACAAGACGGCTTTATTGCCCCTAGGAAGAGACGTGGAGTTCACAGTAGCTTAACAAGAAAGTTTTAATGCCCCTTGGAAGAGACGTGGAGGTCAAAGTAGCTTAACAAGACGGTTATAATGCCCCTTGGAAGAGACGTGGAGGTCAGAGTGGTTTAACAAGATGGTTTTCAATGCCCCTTGGAAGAGACGTGGAGTTCACAGTAGCTTAACAAGACGGTTTTCAATGCCCTTTGGAAGAGATGTGTAGTTCAGAGTGGTTTAGCAAAACTTTTTTAATGCCCCATGGAAGAGACGTAGAGTTCAGAGTGGTTTAACAAGACGGTTTTAATGCCCCTTGGAAGAGACGTGGAGGTCACAGTAGCTTAATAAGACGGTTTTAATGCCCCTTGGAAGAGACGTGGAGTTCAGAGAGGTTTAACAAGACGGTTTTGTGCCCCTTGGAAGTGACGTGTAGGTCACAGTATCTTAACAAGACGGTTTTAATGCCCCTTGGAAGAGACGTGGAGGTCACAGTACCTTTCCAAGATGGTTTTAATGCCCCTTGGGAGAGAAGTGGAGTTCAGCGTGGTTTATCAAGACTGTTTTAATCCCCCTTGAAAGAGACGTGGAGTTCAGAGTGGTTTAACAAGACGGTTTTAATGCCCCTTGGAAGAGACGTGGAGAACACAGTAGCTTAACAAGACAGTTTTAATGCACCTTGGAAGAGACGTGGAGGTCAGAGTGAATTAACAAGACGGTTTTAATGCCCCTTGGAAGAGACGTGGAGTTCAGAGTGGTTTAACAAGACGGTTTTAATGCCCCTTGGAAGAGACGTGGAGGTCACAGTAGCTTATCAAGATGGCTATAATGCCCCTTGGAAGAGACGTGGAGGGCAGAGTGTTTTAACAAAACGGATTTCAATGCCCCTTGGAAGAGACGTGGAGGTCAGAGTGGTTTAGCAAAACATTTTTAATGCCCCATGGAAGAGACGTGGAGTTCCGAGTGGTTTAACAAGACGGTTTAAATGCCCCTTGGAAGAGAAGTGGAGGTCACAGTAGCTTAATAAGACAGTTTTAATGCCCCTTGGGAGAGACGTGGAGGTCACAGTACCTTAACAAGACAGTTATAATGCCCTTTGGAAGAGACGTGGAGGTCACAGTAGCTTAATAAGACAGTTTTAATGCCCCTTGGAAGAGACGTGGAGTTCAGAGTGATTTAACAAGACGGTGTTAATGCCCCTTGGAAGAGACGGGAAGGTCATAGTAGCTTAACAAGACGGTTTTAATGCCCCTTGGGAGAGACTTGGAGTTCAGAGTGGTTTAACAAGACGGCTTTGTTGCCCCTTGGAAGAGACGTGGAGGTCACAGTAACTTAACAAGGCGGTGTTAATGCCCCTTGGAAGAGACGTGGAGGTCAGAGTGGTTTAGCAAGACGGTTTTATTGCCTCTTGAAACAGACGTGGAGTTCAGAGTGGTTTAACAAGACGGTTTTAATGCACCTTGGAAGAGACGTGGAGTTCAGAGTGCTTTAACAAGACAGTTTTAATGCCCCTTGGAAGAGACGTGGAGTTCAGTGTGCTTTAACAAGACGGTTTTCATGCCCATTGCAAGAGAAGTGGAGTTCAGATTGGTTTAACAAGACGGTTTTGTGCCCCTTGGAAGTGACGTGGAGGTCACAGTAGCTTAACAAGACGGTTTTAATGCCCCTTGGAAGAGACGTGAAGTTCAGAGTGGTTTAACAAGACGGTTTTAATGCCCCTTGGAAGATACATGGAATTCAGGGTGGTTTAACAAGACGGTTTTAATGAGCCTTGGAAGAGATGTGGAGGTCACAGTAGCTTAACAAGATGGTTTTAATGCCCCTTGGAAGAGACGTGGAGTTCAGAGTGGTTTAACAATACGGTTTTAATGCCCCTTGGAAGAGACGTGGAGTTCAGTGTTGTTTAACAAAACGGCTTTATTGCCCCTTGGAAGAGACGTGGAGGTCACAGTAGCTTAACAAGACGGTTTTAATTCCCCTTGGAAGAAAAGTGGAGGTCAGAGTGGTTAGCAAGACGGTTTTAATGCCCCTTGAAAGAGACGTGAAGGTCACATTATCTTAACAATACGGTTTTAATGCCCTTTGGACCAGACGGGGAGTTCAGAGTGGTTTAACAAGACGGTTTTGTGCCCCTTGGAAGTGACATGGAGGTCACAGTATCTTAACAAGACGGTTTTAATGCCCCTTGGAAGAGACGTGGAGGTCACAGTACCTTAACAAGATGGTTTTAATGCCCCTTGGGAGAGAAGTGGAGTTCAGCGTGGTTTATCAAGACGGTTTTAATCCCCCTTGAAAGAGACGTGGAGTTCAGAGTGGTTTAACAAGACGGTTTTAATGCCCCTTGGAAGAGACGTGGAGAACACAGTAGCTTAACAAGACAGTTTTAATGCACCTTGGAAGAGACGTGGAGGTCAGAGTGAATTAACAAGACGGTTTTAATGCCCCTTGGAAGAGACGTGGAGTTCAGAGTGGTTTAACAAGACGGTTTTAATGCCCCTTGGAAGAGACGTGGAGGTCACAGTAGCTTATCAAGATGGTTATAATGCCCCTTGGAAGAGGCGTGGAGGGCAGAGTGTTTTAACAAGACGGATTTCAATGCCCCTTGGAAGAGACGTGGAGGTCAGAGTGGTTTAGCAAAACATTTTTAATGCCCCATGGAAGAGACGTGGAGTTCCGAGTGGTTTAACAAGACGGTTTAAATGCCCCTTGGAAGAGAAGTGGAGGTCACAGTAGCTTAATAAGACAGTTTTAATGCCCCTTGGGAGAGACGTGGAGTTCACAGTACCTTAACAAGACAGTTATAATGCCCTTTGGAAGAGACGTGGAGGTCACAGTAGCTTAATAAGACAGTTTTAATGCCCCTTGGAAGAGACGTGGAGTTCAGAGTGATTTAACAAGACGGTGTTAATGCCCCTTGGAAGAGACGTGGAGGTCATAGTAGCTTAACAAGACGGTTTTAATGCCCCTTGGGAGAGACTTGGAGTTCAGAGTGGTCTAACAAGACGGCTTTATTGCCCCTTGGAAGAGACGTGGAGGTCACAGTAACTTAACAAGGCGGTGTTAATGCCCCTTGGAAGAGACGTGGAGGTCAGAGTGGTTTAGCAAGACGGTTTTATTGCCTCTTGAAACAGACGTGGAGTTCAGAGTGGTTTAACAAGACGGTTTTAATGCGCCTTGGAAGAGACGTGGAGTTCAGAGTGCTTTAACAAGACAGTTTTAATGCCCCTTGGAAGAGACGTGGAGTTCAGTGTGCTTTAACAAGACGGTTTTAATGCCCATTGCAAGAGAAGTGGAGTTCAGATTGGTTTAACAAGACGGTTTTGTGCCCCTTGGAAGTGACGTGGAGGTCACAGTAGCTTAACAAGACGGTTTTAATGCCCCTTGGAAGAGACGTGAAGTTCAGAGTGGTTTAACAAGACGGTTTTAATGCCCCTTGGAAGATACATGGAATTCAGGGTGGTTTAACAAGACGGTTTTAATGCCCCTTGGAAGAGACGTGGAGGTCACAGTAGCTTAGCAAGATGGTTTTAATGCCCCTTGGAAGAGACGTGGAGTTCAGAGTGGTTTAACAATACGGTTTTAATGCCCGTTGGAAGAGACGTGGAGTTCAGTGTTGTTTAACAAAACGGCTTTATTGCCCCTTGGAAGAGACGTGGAGGTCACAGTAGCTTAACAAGATGGTTTTAATTCCCCTTGGAAGAAAAGTGGAGGTCAGAGTGGTTTAGCAAGACGGTTTTAATGCCCCTTGAAAGAGACGTGAAGGTCACATTATCTTAACAATACGGTTTTAATGCCCTTTGGACCAGACGGGGAGTTCAGAGTGGTTTAACAAGACGGTTTTGTGCCCCTTGGAAGTGACATGGAGGTCACAGTATCTTAACAAGACGGTTTTAATGCCCCTTGGAAGAGACGTGGAGGTCACAGTACCTTAACAAGATCGTTTTAATGCCCCTTGGGAGAGAAGTGGAGTTCAGCGTGGTTTATCAAGACGGTTTTAATCCCCCTTGAAAGAGACGTGGAGTTCAGAGTGGTTTAACAAGACGGTTTTAATGCCCCTTGGAAGAGACGTGGAGAACATAGTAGCTTAACAAGACAGTTTTAATGCACCTTGGAAGAGACCTGGAGGTCAGAGTGAATTAACAAGACGGTTTTAATGCCCCTTGGAAGAGATGTGGAGTTCAGAGTGGTTTAACAAGACGGTTTTAATGCCCCTTGGAAGAGACGTGGAGGTCAAAGTAGCTTATCAAGATGGTTATAATGCCCCTTGGAAGAGGCGTGGAGGGCAGAGTATTTTAACAAGACGGATTTCAATGCCCCTTGGAAGAGACGTGGAGGTCAGAGTGGTTTAGCAAAACATTTTTAATGCCCCATGGAAGAGACGTGGAGTTCCGAGTGGTTTAACAAGACGGTTTAAATGCCCCTTGGAAGAGAAGTGGAGGTCACAGTAGCTTAATAAGACAGTTTTAATGCCCCTTGGGAGAGACGTGGAGGTCACAGTACCTTAACAAGACAGTTATAATGCCCTTTGGAAGAGACGTGGAGGTCACAGTAGCTTAATAAGACAGTTTTAATGCCCCTTGGAAGAGACGTGGAGTTCAGAGTGATTTAACAAGACGGTGTTAATGCCCCTTGGAAGAGACGTGGAGGTCATAGTAGCTTAACAAGACGGTTTTAATGCCCCTTGGGAGAGACTTGGAGTTCAGAGTGGTCTAACAAGACGGCTTTATTGCCCCTTGGAAGAGACGTGGAGGTCACAGTAACTTAACAAGGTGGTGTTAATGCCCCTTGGAAGAGACGTGGAGGTCAGAGTGGTTTAGCAAGACGGTTTTATTGCCTCTTGAAACAGACGTGGAGTTCAGAGTGTTTTAACAAGACGGTTTTAATGCCCCTTGGAAGAGACGTGGAGTTCAGAGTGGTTTAACAAGACAGTTTTAATGCCCCTTGGAAGAGAGGTGGAGGTCACAGTATCTTAACAAGATGGTTTTATTGCCCCTTGGAAGAGACGCGGAGTTCAGAGTGGTTTAACAAGACGGTTTTAATGCCCCTTGGAAGAGACGTGGAGTTCAGAGTGGTTTAACAATACGGCTTTATTTCCCCTTGGAAGAGATGTGGAGGTCACAGTAGCTTAACAAGACGGTTTTAATGACCCTTGGAAGAGACGTGGAGTTCAGAGTGGTTTAACAAGACCGTTTTAATGCCCCTTGGAAGAGACGAGGAGGACAGAGTCATTTAACAAGACGGTTTTAATGCCCCTTGGAAGAGACGTGGAGTTCAGAGTGATTTAACAAGACGGGTTTAATTCCCCTTGGAAGAGACGTGGAGGTCAAAGTAGCTTAACAAGACGGTTTTAATGACCCTTGGAAGAGACGTGGAGTTCAGAGTGGTTTAACAAGACAGTTTTAATGCCCCTTGGAAGAGACGTGGAGGTCAGAGTCATTTAACAAGACGGTTTTAATGCCCCTTGGAAGAGACTTGGAGTTCAGAGTGGTTTAACAAGACGGGTTTAATTCCCCTTGGAAGAGACGTGGAGGTCAAAGTAGCTTAACAAGACGGTTATAATGCCCCTTCGAAGAGACGTGGAGGTCAGAGTCGTTTAACAAGACGGTTTTCAATGCCCCTTGGAAGAGACGTGGAGGTCACAGTAGCTTAACAAGACGTTTTTCAATGCCCTTTGGAAGAGACGTGGAGGTCAGAGTGGTTTAGCAAAACTTTTTTAATGCCCCATGGAAGGGACGTGGAGTTCAGAGTGGTTTAACAAGACGGTTTAAATGCCCCTTGGAAGAGACGTGGAGGTCACAGTAGCTTAATAAGACAGTTTTAATGCCCCTTGGTAGAGATGTGGAGGTCACAGTACCTTAACAAGACAGTTTTAATGCCCCTTGGAAGAGACGTGGAGGTCACAGTAGTTTAATAAGACGGTTTTAATGCCCCTTGGAAGAGACGCGGAGTTCAGAGAGGTTTAACAAGACGGTTTTGTGCCCCTTGGAAGTGACGTGGAGGTCACAGTATCTTAACAAGACGGTTTTAATGGCCCTTGGAAGAGACGGGGAGTTCAGAGTGGTTTAACAAGACTGTTTTAATGCCCCTTGGAAGAGACGTGGAGTTCAGAGTGGTTTAAGAAGACGGTTTTAATGCCCCTTGGTAGAGACGTGGAGGTCACAGTACCTTAACAAGATGGTTTTAATGCCCCTTGGGAGAGAAGTGGAGTTCAGCGTGGTTTAACAAGACGGTTTTAATCCACCTTGAAAGAGACATGGAGTTTAGAGTGGTTTAATAAGACGGTTTTAATGCCCCTTGGAAGAGACGTGGAGAACACAGTAGCTTAACAAGACAGTTTTAATGCACATTGGAAGAGACGTGGAGGTCAGAATGAATTAACAAGACGGTTTTAATGCCCCTTGGAAGAGATGTGGAGTTCAGAGTGGTTTAACAAGACGGTTTTATTGCCCCCTGGAAGAGACGTGGAGGTCACAGTAGCTTAACAAGACTGTTATAATGCCCCTTGGAAGAGACGTAGAGGTCAGAGTGGTTTAACAAGACGGGTTTCAATGCCACTTGGCTGAGACGTGGAGTTCAGAGTGGTTTAGCAAAACGATTTTAATGCCCCTTGCAAGAGACGTGAAGTTCCGAGTGGTTTAACAAGACGGTTTAAATGCCCCTTGGAAGAGAAGTGGAGGTCACAGTAGCTTAAAAAGACAGTTTTAATGCCCCTTGGGAGAGACGTGGAGGTCACAGTATCTTAACAAGACGGTTATAATGCCCCTTGGAAGAGACGTGGAGGTCACAGTAGCTTAATAAGACGGTTTTAATGCCCCTTGGAAGAGACGTGGAGTTCAGAGTGATTTAACAAGACGGTGTTATTGCCCCTTGGAAGAGACGTGGAGGTCATAGTAACTTAACAAGACAGTTTTAATGCCCCTTGGGAGAGACTTGGAGTTCAGAGTGGTTTAACAAGACGGCTTTATTGCCCCTTGGAAGAGACGTGGAGGTCACAGTAACTTAACAAGGCGGTGTTAATGCCCCTTGGAAGAGACGTGGAGGTCAAAATGGTTTAGCAAGACGGTTTTAATGCCCCTTGGAACAGACGTGGAGTTCAGACTGGTTTAGCAAGACGTTTTTAATGCCCCTTGGAAGAGACGTGGAGTTCAGTGTCCTTTAACAAGACGGTTTTAATGCCCACTGCAAGAGAAGTGGAGTTCAGATTGGTTTAACAAGACGGTTTTGTGCCCCTTGGAAGTGACGTGGAGGTCACAGTAGCTTAACAAGACGGTTTTAATGCCCCTTGGAAGAGACGTGAAGTTCAGAGTGGTTTAACAAGACGGTTTTAATGCCCCTTGGAAGATACGTGGAATTCAGAGTGGTTTAACAACACGGTTTTAATGCCCCTTGGAAGAGACGTTGGAGGTCACAGTAGCTTAACAAGATGGTTTTAATGCCCCTTGGAAGAGACGTGTAGTTCAGAGTGGTTTAACAAGACGGTTTTAATGCCCGTTGGAAGAGACGTGGAGTTCAGTGTTGTTTAACAAAACGGCTTTATTGCCCCTTGGAAGAGACGTGGAGGTCAGAGTAGCTTAACAAGACGGTTTTAATTCCCCTTGGAAGAAAACTGGAGGTCAGAGTGCTTTAGCAAGACGGTTTTAATGCCCCTTGAAAGAGACGTGGAGGTCACATTATCTTAACAATACGGTTTTAATGCCCTTTGGAACAGACGGGGAGTTCAGAGTGGTTTAACAAGACGGTGTTAATGCCCCTTGGAAGAGACGTGGAGTTCAGAGTGGTTTAACAAGACGGTTTTAATGCCCCTTGGAAGAGACGTTGAGGTCACAGTAGCTTAACAAGATGGTTTTAATGCCACTTGGAAGAGACATGGAGTTCAGAGTGGTTTATCAAGACGGTTTTAATGCCCCTTGGAAGAGACATGGAGGTCACAGTAGCTTAACAATATAGTTTTAATGCCCCTTGGAACAGACGTGGAGTTCATAGTGGTTTAACAAGACGGTTTAAATGCCCCATGGAAGAGACGAGGAGGTCACAGTAGATCTTTGAGACAGTTTTAATACCTCTTGGTAGAGACATGGAGGTCACAGAACCTTAACAAGACAGTAATAATGCCCCTTGGAAGAGACGTGGAGGTCACAGTAGCTTAAAAAGACGGTTATTATGCCCCTTGGAAGAGAAGTGGAGTTCAGAGTTGTTTAACAAGATAGTTTTAATGCCCCTTGGAAGAGCCGTGGAGCACATAGTAGCTTAACAAGACGGTTTTAATGCCCCTTGGGAGACACGTGGAGTTCAGAGTGGTTTAACAAGACGGCTTTATTGCCCCTTGGAAGAGACGTGGAGTTCACAGTAGCTTAACAAGACAGTTTTAATGCCCCTTGGAAGAGACGAGGAGGTCACAGTACCTTAACAAGACGGTAATAATGCCACTTGGAAGAGACATGGAGGTCACAGTAGCTTAATAAGACGGTTATTATGCCCCTTGGTAGAGACGTGGAGTTCAGAGTGGTTTAACAAGATGGTTTTAATGCCCCTTGGAAGAGCCGTGGAGGTCAAAGTAGCTTAACAAGACGGTTTTAATGCCCCTTAGGAGAGACATGGAGTTCAGAGTGGTTTAACAAGACGGCTTTATTGCCCCTAGGAAGAGACGTGGAGTTCACAGTAGCTTAACAAGAAAGTTTTAATGCCCCTTGGAAGAGACGTGGAGGTCAAAGTAGCTTAACAAGACGGTTATAATGCCCCTTGGAAGAGACGTGGAGGTCAGAGTGGTTTAACAAGATGGTTTTCAATGCCCCTTGGAAGAGACGTGGAGTTCACAGTAGCTTAACAAGACGGTTTTCAATGCGCTTTGGAAGAGATGTGTAGTTCAGAGTGGTTTAGCAAAACTTTTTTAATGCCCCATGGAAGAGACGTGGAGTTCAGAGTGGTTTAACAAGACGGTTTAAATGCCCCTTGGAAGAGACGTGGAGGTCACAGTAGCTTAATAAGACAGTTTTAATGCCCTTTGGAAGAGATGTGGAGGTCACAGTACCTTAACAAGACAGTTTTAATGCCCCTTGGAAGAGACGTGGAGGTCACAGTAGCTTAATAAGACGGTTTTAATGCCCCTTGGAAGAGACGTGGAGTTCAGAGAGGTTTAACAAGACGGTTTTGTGCCCCTTGGAAGTGACGTGTAGGTCACAGTATCTTAACAAGACGGTTTTAATGCCCCTTGGAAGAGACGTGGAGGTCACAGTACCTTTCCAAGATGGTTTTAATGCCCCTTGGGAGAGAAGTGGAGTTCAGCGTGGTTTATCAAGACTGTTTTAATCCCCCTTGAAAGAGACGTGGAGTTCAGAGTGGTTTAACAAGACGGTTTTAATGCCCCTTGGAAGAGACGTGGAGAACACAGTAGCTTAACAAGACAGTTTTAATGCACCTTGGAAGAGACGTGGAGGTCAGAGTGAATTAACAAGACGGTTTTAATGCCCCTTGGAAGAGACGTGGAGTTCAGAGTGGTTTAACAAGACGGTTTTAATGCCCCTTGGAAGAGACGTGGAGGTCACAGTAGCTTATCAAGATGGCTATAATGCCCCTTGGAAGAGACGTGGAGGGCAGAGTGTTTTAACAAAACGGATTTCAATGCCCCTTGGAAGAGACGTGGAGGTCAGAGTGGTTTAGCAAAACATTTTTAATGCCCCATGGAAGAGACGTGGAGTTCCGAGTGGTTTAACAAGACGGTTTAAATGCCCCTTGGAAGAGAAGTGGAGGTCACAGTAGCTTAATAAGACAGTTTTAATGCCCCTTGGGAGAGACGTGGAGGTCACAGTACCTTAACAAGACAGTTATAATGCCCTTTGGAAGAGACGTGGAGGTCACAGTAGCTTAATAAGACAGTTTTAATGCCCCTTGGAAGAGACGTGGAGTTCAGAGTGATTTAACAAGACGATGTTAATGCCCCTTGGAAGAGACGGGAAGGTCATAGTAGCTTAACAAGACGGTTTTAATGCCCCTTGGGAGAGACTTGGAGTTCAGAGTGGTTTAACAAGACGGCTTTATTGCCCCTTGGAAGAGACGTGGAGGTCACAGTAACTTAACAAGGCGGTGTTAATGCCCCTTGGAAGAGACGTGGAGGTCAGAGTGGTTTAGCAAGACGGTTTTATTGCCTCTTGAAACAGACGTGGAGTTCAGAGTGGTTTAACAAGACGGTTTTAATGCACCTTGGAAGAGACGTGGAGTTCAGAGTGCTTTAACAAGACAGTTTTAATGCCCCTTGGAAGAGACGTGGAGTTCAGTGTGCTTTAACAAGACGGTTTTCATGCCCATTGCAAGAGAAGTGGAGTTCAGATTGGTTTAACAAGACGGTTTTGTGCCCCTTGGAAGTGACGTGGAGGTCACAGTAGCTTAACAAGACGGTTTTAATGCCCCTTGGAAGAGACGTGAAGTTCAGAGTGGTTT
Source organism: Phyllobates terribilis (assembly GCF_046119375.1). Taxonomy (NCBI): domain Eukaryota; kingdom Metazoa; phylum Chordata; class Amphibia; order Anura; family Dendrobatidae; genus Phyllobates; species Phyllobates terribilis. The sequence continues at coordinate 53,764,588 of NW_027362773.1, forward strand.
AACAAGACGGTTTTAATGCCCCTTGGAAGATACATGGAATTCAGGGTGGTTTAACAAGACAGTTTTAATGAGCCTTGGAAGAGACGTGGAGGTCACAGTAGCTTAACAAGATGGTTTTAATGCCCCTTGGAAGAGACGTGGAGTTCAGAGTGGTTTAACAATACGGTTTTAATGCCCGTTGGAAGAGACGTGGAGTTCAGTGTTGTTTAACAAAACGGCTTTATTGCCCCTTGGAAGAGACGTGGAGGTCACAGTAGCTTAACAAGACGGTTTTAATTCCCCTTGGAAGAAAAGTGGAGGTCAGAGTGGTTAGCAAGACGGTTTTAATGCCCCTTGAAAGAGACGTGAAGGTCACATTATCTTAACAATACGGTTTTAATGCCCTTTGGACCAGACGGGGAGTTCAGAGTGGTTTAACAAGACGGTTTTGTGCCCCTTGGAAGTGACATGGAGGTCACAGTATCTTAACAAGACGGTTTTAATGCCCCTTGGAAGAGACGTGGAGGTCACAGTACCTTAACAAGATGGTTTTAATGCCCCTTGGGAGAGAAGTGGAGTTCAGCGTGGTTTATCAAGACGGTTTTAATCCCCCTTGAAAGAGACGTGGAGTTCAGAGTGGTTTAACAAGACGGTTTTAATGCCCCTTGGAAGAGACGTGGAGAACACAGTAGCTTAACAAGACAGTTTTAATGCACCTTGGAAGAGACGTGGAGGTCAGAGTGAATTAACAAGACGGTTTTAATGCCCCTTGGAAGAGACGTGGAGTTCAGAGTGGTTTAACAAGACGGTTTTAATGCCCCTTGGAAGAGACGTGGAGGTCACAGTAGCTTATCAAGATGGTTATAATGCCCCTTGGAAGAGGCGTGGAGGGCAGAGTGTTTTAACAAGACGGATTTCAATGCCCCTTGGAAGAGACGTGGAGGTCAGAGTGGTTTAGCAAAACATTTTTAATGCCCCATGGAAGAGACGTGGAGTTCCGAGTGGTTTAACAAGACGGTTTAAATGCCCCTTGGAAGAGAAGTGGAGGTCACAGTAGCTTAATAAGACAGTTTTAATGCCCCTTGGGAGAGACGTGGAGTTCACAGTACCTTAACAAGACAGTTATAATGCCCTTTGGAAGAGACGTGGAGGTCACAGTAGCTTAATAAGACAGTTTTAATGCCCCTTGGAAGAGACGTGGAGTTCAGAGTGATTTAACAAGACGGTGTTAATGCCCCTTGGAAGAGACGTGAAGGTCATAGTAGCTTAACAAGACGGTTTTAATGCCCCTTGGGAGAGACTTGGAGTTCAGAGTGGTCTAACAAGACGGCTTTATTGCCCCTTGGAAGAGACGTGGAGGTCACAGTAACTTAACAAGGCGGTGTTAATGCCCCTTGGAAGAGACGTGGAGGTCAGAGTGGTTTAGCAAGACGGTTTTATTGCCTCTTGAAACAGACGTGGAGTTCAGAGTGGTTTAACAAGACGGTTTTAATGCACCTTGGAAGAGACGTGGAGTTCAGAGTGCTTTAACAAGACAGTTTTAATGCCCCTTGGAAGAGACGTGGAGTTCAGTGTGCTTTAACAACACGGTTTTCATGCCCATTGCAAGAGAAGTGGAGTTCAGATTGGTTTAACAAGACGGTTTTGTGCCCCTTGGAAGTGACGTGGAGGTCACAGTAGCTTAACAAGACGGTTTTAATGCCCCTTGGAAGAGACGTGAAGTTCAGAGTGGTTTAACAAGACGGTTTTAATGCCCCTTGGAAGATACATGGAATTCAGGGTGGTTTAACAAGACGGTTTTAATGAGCCTTGGAAGAGACGTGGAGGTCACAGTAGCTTAACAAGATGGTTTTAATGCCCCTTGGAAGAGACGTGGAGTTCAGAGTGGTTTAACAATACGGTTTTAATGCCCGTTGGAAGAGACGTGGGTTCAGTGTTGTTTAACAAAACGGCTTTATTGCCCCTTGGAAGAGACGTGGAGGTCACAGTAGCTTAACAAGACAGTTTTAATTCCCCTTGGAAGAAAAGTGGAGGTCAGAGTGGTTAGCAAGACGGTTTTAATGCCCCTTGAAAGAGACGTGAAGGTCACATTATCTTAACAATACGGTTTTAATGCCCTTTGGACCAGACGGGGAGTTCAGAGTGGTTTAACAAGACGGTTTTGTGCCCCTTGGAAGTGACATGGAGGTCACAGTATCTTAACAAGACGGTTTTAATGCCCCTTGGAAGAGACGTGGAGGTCACAGTACCTTAACAAGATGGTTTTAATGCCCCTTGGGAGAGAAGTGGAGTTCAGCGTGGTTTATCAAGACGGTTTTAATCCCCCTTGAAAGAGACGTGGAGTTCAGAGTGGTTTAACAAGACGGTTTTAATGCCCCTTGGAAGAGACGTGGAGAACACAGTAGCTTAACAAGACAGTTTTAATGCACCTTGGAAGAGACGTGGAGGTCAGAGTGAATTAACAAGACGGTTTTAATGCCCCTTGGAAGAGACGTGGAGTTCAGAGTGGTTTAACAAGACGGTTTTAATGCCCCTTGGAAGAGACGTGGAGGTCACAGTAGCTTATCAAGATGGTTATAATGCCCCTTGGAAGAGGCGTGGAGGGCAGAGTGTTTTAACAAGACGGATTTCAATGCCCCTTGGAAGAGACGTGGAGGTCAAAGTAGCTTAACAAGACGGTTATAATGCCCCTTCGAAGAGACGTGGAGGTCAGAGTCGTTTAACAAGACGGTTTTCAATGCCCCTTGGAAGAGACGTGGAGGTCACAGTAGCTTAACAAGACGTTTTTCAATGCCCTTTGGAAGAGACGTGGAGGTCAGAGTGGTTTAGCAAAACTTTTTTAATGCCCCATGGAAGGGACGTGGAGTTCAGAGTGGTTTAACAAGACGGTTTAAATGCCCCTTGGAAGAGACGTGGAGGTCACAGTAGCTTAATAAGACAGTTTTAATGCCCCTTGGTAGAGATGTGGAGGTCACAGTACCTTAACAGGACAGTTTTAATGCCCCTTGGAAGAGACGTGGAGGTCACAGTAGTTTAATAAGACGGTTTTAATGCCCCTTGGAAGAGACGCGGAGTTCAGAGAGGTTTAACAAGACGGTTTTGTGCCCCTTGGAAGTGACGTGGAGGTCACAGTATCTTAACAAGACGGTTTTAATGGCCCTTGGAAGAGACGGGGAGTTCAGAGTGGTTTAGCAAGACTGTTTTAATGCCCCTTGGAAGAGACGTGGAGTTCAGAGTGGTTTAAGAAGACGGTTTTAATGCCCCTTGGTAGAGACGTGGAGGTCACAGTACCTTAACAAGATGGTTTTAATGCCCCTTGGGAGAGAAGTGGAGTTCAGCGTGGTTTAACAAGACGGTTTTAATCCACCTTGAAAGAGACATGGAGTTTAGAGTGGTTTAATAAGACGGTTATAATGCCCCTTGGAAGAGACGTGGAGAACACAGTAGCTTAACAAGACAGTTTTAATGCACATTGGAAGAGACGTGGAGGTCAGAATGAATTAACAAGACGGTTTTAATGCCCCTTGGAAGAGATGTGGAGTTCAGAGTGGTTTAACAAGACGGTTTTATTGCCCCCTGGAAGAGACGTGGAGGTCACAGTAGCTTAGCAAGACTGTTATAATGCCCCTTGGAAGAGACGTAGAGGTCAGAGTGGTTTAACAAGACGGGTTTCAATGCCACTTGGCTGAGACGTGGAGTTCAGAGTGGTTTAGCAAAACGATTTTAATGCCCCTTGCAAGAGACGTGAAGTTCCGAGTGGTTTAACAAGACGGTTTAAATGCCCCTTGGAAGAGAAGTGGAGGTCACAGTAGCTTAAAAAGACAGTTTTAATGCCCCTTGGGAGAGACGTGGAGGTCACAGTATCTTAACAAGACGGTTATAATGCCCCTTGGAAGAGACGTGGAGGTCACAGTAGCTTAATAAGACGGTTTTAATGCCCCTTGGAAGAGACGTGGAGTTCAGAGTGATTTAACAAGACGGTGTTATTGCCCCTTGGAAGAGACGTGGAGGTCATAGTAACGTAACAAGACAGTTTTAATGCCCCTTGGGAGAGACTTGGAGTTCAGAGTGGTTTAACAAGACGGCTTTATTGCCCCTTGGAAGAGACGTGGAGGTCACAGTAACTTAACAAGGCGGTGTTAATGCCCCTTGGAAGAGACGTGGAGGTCAAAATGGTTTAGCAAGACGGTTTTAATGCCCCTTGGAACAGACGTGGAGTTCAGACTGGTTTAGCAAGACGTTTTTAATGCCCCTTGGAAGAGACGTGGAGTTCAGTGTCCTTTAACAAGACGGTTTTAATGCCCACTGCAAGAGAAGTGGAGTTCAGATTGGTTTAACAAGACGGTTTTGTGCCCCTTGGAAGTGACGTGGAGGTCACAGTAGCTTAACAAGACGGTTTTAATGCCCCTTGGAAGAGACGTGAAGTTCAGAGTGGTTTAACAAGACGGTTTTAATGCCCCTTGGAAGATACGTGGAATTCAGAGTGGTTTAACAACACGGTTTTAATGCCCCTTGGAAGAGACGTTGGAGGTCACAGTAGCTTAACAAGATGGTTTTAATGCCCCTTGGAAGAGACGTGGAGTTCAGAGTGGTTTAACAAGACGGTTTTAATGCCCGTTGGAAGAGACGTGGAGTTCAGTGTTGTTTAACAAAACGGCTTTATTGCCCCTTGGAAGAGACGTGGAGGTCACAGTAGCTTAACAAGACGGTTTTAATTCCCCTTGGAAGAAAACTGGAGGTCAGAGTGCTTTAGCAAGACGGTTTTAATGCCCCTTGAAAGAGACGTGGAGGTCACATTATCTTAACAATACGGTTTTAATGCCCTTTGGAACAGACGGGGAGTTCAGAGTGGTTTAACAAGACGGTGTTAATGCCCCTTGGAAGAGACGTGGAGTTCAGAGTGGTTTAACAAGACGGTTTTAATGCCCCTTGGAAGAGACGTTGAGGTCACAGTAGCTTAACAAGATGGTTTTAATGCCACTTGGAAGAGACATGGAGTTCAGAGTGGTTTATCAAGACGGTTTTAATGCCCCTTGGAAGAGACATGGAGGTCACAGTAGCTTAACAATATAGTTTTAATGCCCCTTGGAACAGACGTGGAGTTCATAGTGGTTTAACAAGACGGTTTAAATGCCCCATGGAAGAGACGAGGAGGTCACAGTAGATCTTTGAGACAGTTTTAATACCTCTTGGTAGAGACATGGAGGTCACAGAACCTTAACAAGACAGTAATAATGCCCCTTGGAAGAGACGTGGAGGTCACAGTAGCTTAAAAAGACGGTTATTATGCCCCTTGGAAGAGAAGTGGAGATCAGAGTTGTTTAACAAGATAGTTTTAATGCCCCTTGGAAGAGCCGTGGAGCACATAGTAGCTTAACAAGACGGTTTTAATGCCCCTTGGGAGACACGTGGAGTTCAGAGTGGTTTAACAAGACGGCTTTATTGCCCCTTGGAAGAGACGTGGAGTTCACAGTAGCTTAACAAGACAGTTTTAATGCCCCTTGGAAGAGACGAGGAGGTCACAGTACCTTAACAAGACGGTAATAATGCCACTTGGAAGAGACATGGAGGTCACAGTAGCTTAATAAGACGGTTATTATGCCCCTTGGTAGAGACGTGGAGTTCAGAGTGGTTTAACAAGATGGTTTTAATGCCCCTTGGAAGAGCCGTGGAGGTCAAAGTAGCTTAACAAGACGGTTTTAATGCCCCTTAGGAGAGACATGGAGTTCAGAGTGGTTTAACAAGACGGCTTTATTGCCCCTAGGAAGAGACGTGGAGTTCACAGTAGCTTAAGAAGAAAGTTTTAATGCCCCTTGGAAGAGACGTGGAGGTCAAAGTAGCTTAACAAGACGGTTATAATGCCCCTTGGAAGAGACGTGGAGGTCAGAGTGGTTTAACAAGATGGTTTTCAATGCCCCTTGGAAGAGACGTGGAGTTCACAGTAGCTTAACAAGACGGTTTTCAATGCCCTTTGGAAGAGATGTGTAGTTCAGAGTGGTTTAGCAAAACTTTTTTAATGCCCCATGGAAGAGACGTGGAGTTCAGAGTGGTTTAACAAGACGGTTTAAATGCCCCTTGGAAGAGACGTGGAGGTCACAGTAGCTTAATAAGACAGTTTTAATGCCCTTTGGAAGAGATGTGGAGGTCACAGTACCTTAACAAGACAGTTTTAATGCCCCTTGGAAGAGACATGGAGGTCACAGTAGCTTAATAAGACGGTTTTAATGCCCCTTGGAAGAGACGTGGAGTTCAGAGAGGTTTAACAAGACGGTTTTGTGCCCCTTGGAAGTGACGTGTAGGTCACAGTATCTTAACAAGACGGTTTTAATGCCCCTTGGAAGAGACGTGGAGGTCACAGTACCTTTCCAAGATGGTTTTAATGCCCCTTGGGAGAGAAGTGGAGTTCAGCGTGGTTTATCAAGACTGTTTTAATCCCCCTTGAAAGAGACGTGGAGTTCAGAGTGGTTTAACAAGACGGTTTTAATGCCCCTTGGAAGAGACGTGGAGAACACAGTAGCTTAACAAGACAGTTTTAATGCACCTTGGAAGAGACGTGGAGGTCAGAGTGAATTAACAAGACGGTTTTAATGCCCCTTGGAAGAGACGTGGAGTTCAGAGTGGTTTAACAAGACGGTTTTAATGCCCCTTGGAAGAGACGTGGAGGTCACAGTAGCTTATCAAGATGGCTATAATGCCCCTTGGAAGAGACGTGGAGGGCAGAGTGTTTTAACAAAACGGATTTCAATGCCCCTTGGAAGAGACGTGGAGGTCAGAGTGGTTTAGCAAAACATTTTTAATGCCCCATGGAAGAGACGTGGAGTTCCGAGTGGTTTAACAAGACGGTTTAAATGCCCCTTGGAAGAGAAGTGGAGGTCACAGTAGCTTAATAAGACAGTTTTAATGCCCCTTGGGAGAGACGTGGAGTTCACAGTACCTTAACAATACAGTTATAATGCCCTTTGGAAGAGACGTGGAGGTCACAGTAGCTTAATAAGACAGTTTTAATGCCCCTTGGAAGAGACGTGGAGTTCAGAGTGATTTAACAAGACGGTGTTAATGCCCCTTGGAAGAGACGTGAAGGTCATAGTAGCTTAACAAGACGGTTTTAATGCCCCTTGGGAGAGACTTGGAGTTCAGAGTGGTCTAACAAGACGGCTTTATTGCCCCTTGGAAGAGACGTGGAGGTCACAGTAACTTAACAAGGCGGTGTTAATGCCCCTTGGAAGAGACGTGGAGGTCAGAGTGGTTTAGCAAGACGGTTTTATTGCCTCTTGAAACAGACGTGGAGTTCAGAGTGGTTTAACAAGACGGTTTTAATGCACATTGGAAGAGACGTGGAGTTCAGAGTGCTTTAACAAGACAGTTTTAATGCCCCTTGGAAGAGACGTGGAGTTCAGTGTGCTTTAACAACACGGTTTTCATGCCCATTGCAAGAGAAGTGGAGTTCAGATTGGTTTAACAAGACGGTTTTGTGCCCCTTGGAAGTGACGTGGAGGTCACAGTAGCTTAACAAGACGGTTTTAATGCCCCTTGGAAGAGACGTGAAGTTCAGAGTGGTTTAACAAGACGGTTTTAATGCCCCTTGGAAGATACATGGAATTCAGGGTGGTTTAACAAGACGGTTTTAATGAGCCTTGGAAGAGACGTGGAGGTCACAGTAGCTTAACAAGATGGTTTTAATGGCCCTTGGAAGAGACGTGGAGTTCAGAGTGGTTTAACAATACGGTTTTAATGCCCGTTGGAAGAGACGTGGGTTCAGTGTTGTTTAACAAAACGGCTTTATTGCCCCTTGGAAGAGACGTGGAGGTCACAGTAGCTTAACAAGACGGTTTTAATTCCCCTTGGAAGAAAAGTGGAGGTCAGAGTGGTTAGCAAGACGGTTTTAATGCCCCTTGAAAGAGACGTGAAGGTCACATTATCTTAACAATACGGTTTTAATGCCCTTTGGACCAGACGGGGAGTTCAGAGTGGTTTAACAAGACGGTTTTGTGCCCCTTGGAAGTGACATGGAGGTCACAGTATCTTAACAAGACGGTTTTAATGCCCCTTGGAAGAGACGTGGAGGTCACAGTACCTTAACAAGATGGTTTTAATGCCCCTTGGGAGAGAAGTGGAGTTCAGCGTGGTTTATCAAGACGGTTTTAATCCCCCTTGAAAGAGACGTGGAGTTCAGAGTGGTTTAACAAGACGGTTTTAATGCCCCTTGGAAGAGACGTGGAGAACACAGTAGCTTAACAAGACAGTTTTAATGCACCTTGGAAGAGACGTGGAGGTCAGAGTGAATTAACAAGACGGTTTTAATGCCCCTTGGAAGAGACGTGGAGTTCAGAGTGGTTTAACAAGACGGTTTTAATGCCCCTTGGAAGAGACGTGGAGGTCACAGTAGCTTATCAAGATGGTTATAATGCCCCTTGGAAGAGGCGTGGAGGGCAGAGTGTTTTAACAAGACGGATTTCAATGCCCCTTGGAAGAGACGTGGAGGTCAGAGTGGTTTAGCAAAACATTTTTAATGCCCCATGGAAGAGACGTGGAGTTCCAAGTGGTTTAACAAGACGGTTTAAATGCCCCTTGGAAGAGAAGTGGAGGTCACAGTAGCTTAATAAGACAGTGTTAATGCCCCTTGGGAGAGAAGTGGAGTTCACAGTACCTTAACAAGACAGTTATAATGCCCTTTGGAAGAGACGTGGAGGTCACAGTAGCTTAATAAGACAGTTTTAATGCCCCTTGGAAGAGACGTGGAGTTCAGAGTGATTTAACAAGACGGTGTTAATGCCCCTTGGAAGAGACGTGGAGGTCATAGTAGCTTAACAAGACGGTTTTAATGCCCCTTGGGAGAGACTTGGAGTTCAGAGTGGTCTAACAAGACGGCTTTATTGCCCCTTGGAAGAGACGTGGAGGTCACAGTAACTTAACAAGGCGGTGTTAATGCCCCTTGGAAGAGACGTGGAGGTCAGAGTGGTTTAGCAAGACGGTTTTATTGCCTCTTGAAACAGACGTGGAGTTCAGAGTGGTTTAACAAGACGGTTTTAATGCGCCTTGGAAGAGACGTGGAGTTCAGAGTGCTTTAACAAGACAGTTTTAATGCCCCTTGGAAGAGATGTGGAGTTCAGTGTGCTTTAACAAGACGGTTTTAATGCCCATTGCAAGAGAAGTGGAGTTCAGATTGGTTTAACAAGACGGTTTTGTGCCCCTTGGAAGTGACGTGGAGGTCACAGTAGCTTAACAAGACGGTTTTAATGCCCCTTGGAAGAGACGTGAAGTTCAGAGTGGTTTAACAAGACGGTTTTAATGCCCCTTGGAAGATACATGGAATTCAGGGTGGTTTAACAAGACGGTTTTAATGCCCCTTGGAAGAGACGTGGAGGTCACAGTAGCTTAGCAAGATGGTTTTAATGCCCCTTGGAAGAGACGTGGAGTTCAGAGTGGTTTAACAATACGGTTTTAATGCCCGTTGGAAGAGACGTGGAGTTCAGTGTTGTTTAACAAAACGGCTTTATTGCCCCTTGGAAGAGACGTGGAGGTCACAGTAGCTTAACAAGATGGTTTTAATTCCCCTTGGAAGAAAAGTGGAGGTCAGAGTGGTTTAGCAAGACGGTTTTAATGCCCCTTGAAAGAGACGTGAAGGTCACATTATCTTAACAATACGGTTTTAATGCCCTTTGGACCAGACGGGGAGTTCAGAGTGGTTTAACAAGACGGTTTTGTGCCCCTTGGAAGTGACATGGAGGTCACAGTATCTTAACAAGACGGTTTTAATGCCCCTTGGAAGAGACGTGGAGGTCACAGTACCTTAACAAGATGGTTTTAATGCCCCTTGGGAGAGAAGTGGAGTTCAGCGTGGTTTATCAAGACGGTTTTAATCCCCCTTGAAAGAGACGTGGAGTTCAGAGTGGTTTAACAAGACGGTTTTAATGCCCCTTGGAAGAGACGTGGAGAACACAGTAGCTTAACAAGAGAGTTTTAATGCACCTTGGAAGAGACGTGGAGGTCAGAGTGAATTAACAAGACGGTTTTAATGCCCCTTGGAAGAGATGTGGAGTTCAGTGTGGTTTAACAAGACGGTTTTAATGCCCCTTGGAAGAGACGTGGAGGTCAAAGTAGCTTATCAAGATGGTTATAATGCCCCTTGGAAGAGGCGTGGAAGGCAGAGTGTTTTAACAAGACGGATTTCAATGCCCCTTGGAAGAGACGTGGAGGTCAGAGTGGTTTAGCAAAACATTTTTAATGCCCCATGGAAGAGACGTGGAGTTCCGAGTGGTTTAACAAGACGGTTTAAATGCCCCTTGGAAGAGAAGTGGAGGTCACAGTAGCTTAATAAGACAGTTTTAATGCCCCTTGGGAGAGACGTGGAGGTCACAGTACCTTAACAAGACAGTTATAATGCCCTTTGGAAGAGACGTGGAGGTCACAGTAGCTTAATAAGACAGTTTTAATGCCCCTTGGAAGAGACGTGGAGTTCAGAGTGATTTAACAAGACGGTGTTAATGCCCCTTGGAAGAGACGTGGAGGTCATAGTAGCTTAACAAGACGGTTTTAATGCCCCTTGGGAGAGACTTGGAGTTCAGAGTGGTCTAACAAGACGGCTTTATTGCCCCTTGGAAGAGACGTGGAGGTCACAGTAACTTAACAAGGCGGTGTTAATGCCCCTTGGAAGAGACGTGGAGGTCAGAGTGGTTTAGCAAGACGGTTTTATTGCCTCTTGAAACAGACGTGGAGTTCAGAGTGGTTTAACAAGACGGTTTTAATGCGCCTTGGAAGAGACGTGGAGTTCAGAGTGCTTTAACAAGACAGTTTTAATGCCCCTTGGAAGAGACGTGGAGTTCAGTGTGCTTTAACAAGACGGTTTTAATGCCCATTGCAAGAGAAGTGGAGTTCAGATTGGTTTAACAAGACGGTTTTGTGCCCCTTGGAAGTGACGTGGAGGTCACAGTAGCTTAACAAGACGGTTTTAATGCCCCTTGGAAGAGACGTGAAGTTCAGAGTGGTTTAACAAGACGGTTTTAATGCCCCTTGGAAGATACATGGAATTCAGGGTGGTTTAACAAGACGGTTTTAATGCCCCTTGGAAGAGACGTGGAGGTCACAGTAGCTTAGCAAGATGGTTTTAATGCCCCTTGGAAGAGACGTGGAGTTCAGAGTGGTTTAACAATACGGTTTTAATGCCCGTTGGAAGAGACGTGGAGTTCAGTGTTGTTTAACAAAACGGCTTTATTGCCCCTTGGAAGAGACGTGGAGGTCACAGTAGCTTAACAAGATGGTTTTAATTCCCCTTGGAAGAAAAGTGGAGGTCAGAGTGGTTTAGCAAGACGGTTTTAATGCCCCTTGAAAGAGACGTGAAGGTCACATTATCTTAACAATACGGTTTTAATGCCCTTTGGACCAGACGGGGAGTTCAGAGTGGTTTAACAAGACGGTTTTGTGCCCCTTGGAAGTGACATGGAGGTCACAGTATCTTAACAAGACGGTTTTAATGCCCCTTGGAAGAGACGTGGAGGTCACAGTACCTTAACAAGATGGTTTTAATGCCCCTTGGGAGAGAAGTGGAGTTCAGCGTGGTTTATCAAGACGGTTTTAATCCCCCTTGAAAGAGACGTGGAGTTCAGAGTGGTTTAACAAGACGGTTTTAATGCCCCTTGGAAGAGACGTGGAGAACACAGTAGCTTAACAAGAGAGTTTTAATGCACCTTGGAAGAGACGTGGAGGTCAGAGTGAATTAACAAGACGGTTTTAATGCCCCTTGGAAGAGATGTGGAGTTCAGTGTGGTTTAACAAGACGGTTTTAATGCCCCTTGGAAGAGACGTGGAGGTCAAAGTAGCTTATCAAGATGGTTATAATGCCCCTTGGAAGAGGCGTGGAAGGCAGAGTGTTTTAACAAGACGGATTTCAATGCCCCTTGGAAGAGACGTGGAGGTCAGAGTGGTTTAGCAAAACATTTTTAATGCCCCATGGAAGAGACGTGGAGTTCCGAGTGGTTTAACAAGACGGTTTAAATGCCCCTTGGAAGAGAAGTGGAGGTCACAGTAGCTTAATAAGACAGTTTTAATGCCCCTTGGGAGAGACGTGGAGGTCACAGTACCTTAACAAGACAGTTATAATGCCCTTTGGAAGAGACGTGGAGGTCACAGTAGCTTAATAAGACAGTTTTAATGCCCCTTGGAAGAGACGTGGAGTTCAGAGTGATTTAACAAGACGGTGTTAATGCCCCTTGGAAGAGACGTGGAGGTCATAGTAGCTTAACAAGACGGTTTTAATGCCCCTTGGGAGAGACTTGGAGTTCAGAGTGGTCTAACAAGACGGCTTTATTGCCCCTTGGAAGAGACGTGGAGGTCACAGTAACTTAACAAGGCGGTGTTAATGCCCCTTGGAAGAGACGTGGAGGTCAGAGTGGTTTAGCAAGACGGTTTTATTGCCTCTTGAAACAGACGTGGAGTTCAGAGTGGTTTAACAAGACGGTTTTAATGCGCCTTGGAAGAGACGTGGAGTTCAGAGTGCTTTAACAAGACAGTTTTAATGCCCCTTGGAAGAGACGTGGAGTTCAGTGTGCTTTAACAAGACGGTTTTAATGCCCATTGCAAGAGAAGTGGAGTTCAGATTGGTTTAACAAGACGGTTTTGTGCCCCTTGGAAGTGACGTGGAGGTCACAGTAGCTTAACAAGACGGTTTTAATGCCCCTTGGAAGAGACGTGAAGTTCAGAGTAGTTTAACAAGACGATTTTAATGCCCCTTGGAAGATACATGGAATTCAGGGTGGTTTAACAAGACGGTTTTAATGCCCCTTGGAAGAGACGTGGAGGTCACAGTAGCTTAGCAAGATGGTTTTAATGCCCCTTGGAAGAGACGTGGAGTTCAGAGTGGTTTAACAATACGGTTTTAATGCCCGTTGGAAGAGACGTGGAGTTCAGTGTTGTTTAACAAAACGGCTTTATTGCCCCTTGGAAGAGACGTGGAGGTCACAGTAGCTTAACAAGACGGTTTTAATTCCCCTTGGAAGAAAAGTGGAGGTCAGAGTGGTTTAGCAAGACGGTTTTAATGCCCCTTGAAAGAGACGTGAAGGTCACATTATCTTAACAATACGGTTTTAATGCCCTTTGGAACAGACGGGGAGTTCAGAGTGGTTTAACAAGACGGTGTTAATGCCCCTTGCTAGAGACGTGGAGTTCAGAGTGGTTTAACAAGACGGTTTTACTGCCCCTTGGAAGAGACGTTGAGGTCACAGTAGCTTAACAAGATGGTTTTAATGCCACTTGGAAGAGACATGGAGTTCAGAGTGGTTTAACAAGACGGTTTAAATGCCCCATGGAAGAGACGAGGAGGTCACAGTAGCTCTTTGAGACAGATTTAATACCTCTTGGTAGAGACAAGGAGGTCACAGAACCTTAACAAGACGGTAATAATGCCCCTTGGAAGAGACGTGGAGGTCACAGTAGCTTAAAAAGACGGTTATTATGCCCCTTGGAAGAGAAGTGGAGTTCAGAGTAGTTTAACAAGATAGTTTTAATGCCCCTTGGAAGAGCCATGGAGGACATAGTAGCTTAACAAGACGGTATTAATGCCCCTTGGGAGACACGTGGAGTTCAGAGTGGTTTAACAAGACGGCTTTATTGCCCCTTGGAAGAGACGTGGAGTTCACAGTAGCTTAACAAGACAGTTTTAATGCCCCTTGGAAGAGACGAGGAGGTCACAGTAGCTTAATGAGACAGTTTTAATGCCTCTTGGTAGAGACGTGGAGGTCAAAGTACCTTAACAAGACGGTAATAATGCCACTTGGAAGAGACGTGGAGGTCACAGTAGCTTAATAAGACGGTTATTATGCCCCTTGGTAGAGACGTGGAGTTCAGAGTGGTTTAACAAGATGGTTTTAATGCCCCTTGGAAGAGCCGTTGAGGTCATAGTAGCTTAACAAGACGGTTTTAATGCCCCTTGGGAGAGACATGGAGTTCAGAGTGGTTTAACAAGACGGTTGTATTGCCCCTTGGAAGAGACGTGGAGTTCACAGTAGCTTAACAAGAAAGTTTTAATGCCCCTTGGAAGAGACGTGGAGGTCAAAGTAGCTTAACAAGACGGTTATAATGCCCCTTGGAAGAGACGTGGAGGTCAGAGTGGTTTAACAAGATGGTTTTCAATGCCCCTTGGAAGAGACGTGGAGTTCACAGTATCTTAACAAGAAAGTTTTAATGCCTCTTGGAAGAGACGTGGAGGTCACAGTAGCTTAACAAGACGGTTTTCAATGCCCTTTGGAAGAGATGTGTAGTTCAGAGTGGTTTAGCAAAACTTTTTTAATGCCCCATGGAAGAGACGTGGAGTTCAGAGTGGTTTAACAAGACGGTTTAAATGCCCCTTGGAAGAGACGTGGAGGTCACAGTAGGTTAATAAGACAGTTTTAATGCCCCTTGGTAGAGATGTGGAGGTCACAGTACCTTAACAAGACAGTTTTATGCCCCTTGGAAGAGACGTGGAGGTCACAGTAGCTTAATAAGACGGTTTTAATGCCCCTTGGAAGAGACGTGGCGTTCAGAGAGGTTTAACAAGACGGTTTTGTGCCCCTTGGAAGTGACGTGGAGGTCACAGTATCTTAACAAGACGGTTTTAATGCCCCTTGGAAGAGACGTGGAGGTCACAGTACCTTAACAAGATGGTTTTAATGCCCCTTGGGAGAGAAGTGGAGTTCAGCGTGGTTTATCAAGACGGTTTTAATCCCCCTTGGAAGAGACGTGGAGAACACAGTAGCTTAACAAGACAGTTTTAATGCACCTTGGAAGAGACGTGGAGGTCAGAGTGAATTAACAAGACGGTTTTAATGCCCCTTGGAAGAGACGTGGAGTTCAGAGTGGTTTAACAAGATGGTTTTAATGCCCCTTGGAAGAGACGTGGAGGTCACAGTAGCTTATCAAGATGGATATAATGCCCCTTGGAAGAGACGTGGAGGGCAGAGTGGTTTAACAAGACAGATTTCAATGCCCCTTGGAAGAGACGTGGAGTTCAGAGTGGTTTAACAAGACGGTTTTAATGCCCCTTGGAAGAGACGTGGAGGTCACAGTAGCTTATCAAGATGGTTATAATGCCCCTTGGAAGAGGCGTGGAGGGCAGAGTGTTTTAACAAGACGGATTTCAATGCCCCTTGGAAGAGACGTGGAGGTCAGAGTGGTTTAGCAAAACATTTTTAATGCCCCATGGAAGAGACGTGGAGTTCCGAGTGGTTTAACAAGACGGTTTAAATGCCCCTTGGAAGAGAAGTGGAGGTCACAGTAGCTTAATAAGACAGTTTTAATGCCCCTTGGGAGAGACGTGGAGTTCACAGTACCTTAACAAGACAGTTATAATGCCCTTTGGAAGAGACGTGGAGGTCACAGTAGCTTAATAAGACAGTTTTAATGCCCCTTGGAAGAGACGTGGAGTTCAGAGTGATTTAACAAGACGGTGTTAATGCCCCTTGGAAGAGACGTGAAGGTCATAGTAGCTTAACAAGACGGTTTTAATGCCCCTTGGGAGAGACTTGGAGTTCAGAGTGGTCTAACAAGACGGCTTTATTGCCCCTTGGAAGAGACGTGGAGGTCACAGTAACTTAACAAGGCGGTGTTAATGCCCCTTGGAAGAGACGTGGAGGTCAGAGTGGTTTAGCAAGACGGTTTTATTGCCTCTTGAAACAGACGTGGAGTTCAGAGTGGTTTAACAAGCCGGTTTTAATGCACCTTGGAAGAGACGTGGAGTTCAGAGTGCTTTAACAAGACAGTTTTAATGCCCCTTGGAAGAGACGTGGAGTTCAGTGTGCTTTAACAACACGGTTTTCATGCCCATTGCAAGAGAAGTGGAGTTCAGATTGGTTTAACAAGACGGTTTTGTGCCCCTTGGAAGTGACGTGGAGGTCACAGTAGCTTAACAAGACGGTTTTAATGCCCCTTGGAAGAGACGTGAAGTTCAGAGTGGTTTAACAAGACGGTTTTAATGCCCCTTGGAAGATACATGGAATTCAGGGTGGTTTAACAAGACGGTTTTAATGAGCCTTGGAAGAGACGTGGAGGTCACAGTAGCTTAACAAGATGGTTTTAATGGCCCTTGGAAGAGACGTGGAGTTCAGAGTGGTTTAACAATACGGTTTTAATGCCCGTTGGAAGAGACGTGGGTTCAGTGTTGTTTAACAAAACGGCTTTATTGCCCCTTGGAAGAGACGTGGAGGTCACAGTAGCTTAACAAGACGGTTTTAATTCCCCTTGGAAGAAAAGTGGAGGTCAGAGTGGTTAGCAAGACGGTTTTAATGCCCCTTGAAAGAGACGTGAAGGTCACATTATCTTAACAATACGGTTTTAATGCCCTTTGGACCAGACGGGGAGTTCAGAGTGGTTTAACAAGACGGTTTTGTGCCCCTTGGAAGTGACATGGAGGTCACAGTATCTTAACAAGACGGTTTTAATGCCCCTTGGAAGAGACGTGGAGGTCACAGTACCTTAACAAGATGGTTTTAATGCCCCTTGGGAGAGAAGTGGAGTTCAGCGTGGTTTATCAAGACGGTTTTAATCCCCCTTGAAAGAGACGTGGAGAACACAGTAGCTTAACAAGACAGTTTTAATGCACCTTGGAAGAGACGTGGAGGTCAGAGTGAATTAACAAGACGGTTTTAATGCCCCTTGGAAGAGACGTGGAGTTCAGAGTGGTTTAACAAGACGGTTTTAATGCCCCTTGGAAGAGACGTGGAGGTCACAGTAGCTTATCAAGATGGTTATAATGCCCCTTGGAAGAGGCGTGGAGGGCAGAGTGTTTTAACAAGACGGATTTCAATGCCCCTTGGAAGAGACGTGGAGGTCAGAGTGGTTTAGCAAAACATTTTTAATGCCCCATGGAAGAGACGTGGAGTTCCAAGTGGTTTAACAAGACGGTTTAAATGCCCCTTGGAAGAGAAGTGGAGGTCACAGTAGCTTAATAAGACAGTTTTAATGCCCCTTGGGAGAGACGTGGAGTTCACAGTACCTTAACAAGACAGTTATAATGCCCTTTGGAAGAGACGTGGAGGTCACAGTAGCTTAATAAGACAGTTTTAATGCCCCTTGGAAGAGACGTGGAGTTCAGAGTGATTTAACAAGACGGTGTTAATGCCCCTTGGAAGAGACGTGGAGGTCATAGTAGCTTAACAAGACGGTTTTAATGCCCCTTGGGAGAGACTTGGAGTTCAGAGTGGTCTAACAAGACGGCTTTATTGCCCCTTGGAAGAGACGTGGAGGTCACAGTAACTTAACAAGGCGGTGTTAATGCCCCTTGGAAGAGACGTGGAGGTCAGAGTGGTTTAGCAAGACGGTTTTATTGCCTCTTGAAACAGACGTGGAGTTCAGAGTGGTTTAACAAGACGGTTTTAATGCGCCTTGGAAGAGACGTGGAGTTCAGAGTGCTTTAACAAGACAGTTTTAATGCCCCTTGGAAGAGATATGGAGTTCAGTGTGCTTTAACAAGACGGTTTTAATGCCCATTGCAAGAGAAGTGGAGTTCAGATTGGTTTAACAAGACGGTTTTGTGCCCCTTGGAAGTGACGTGGAGGTCACAGTAGCTTAACAAGACGGTTTTAATGCCCCTTGGAAGAGACGTGAAGTTCAGAGTGGTTTAACAAGACGGTTTTAATGCCCCTTGGAAGATACATGGAATTCAGGGTGGTTTAACAAGACGGTTTTAATGCCCCTTGGAAGAGACGTGGAGGTCACAGTAGCTTAGCAAGATGGTTTTAATGCCCCTTGGAAGAGACGTGGAGTTCAGAGTGGTTTAACAATACGGTTTTAATGCCCGTTGGAAGAGACGTGGAGTTCAGTGTTGTTTAACAAAACGGCTTTATTGCCCCTTGGAAGAGACGTGGAGGTCACAGTAGCTTAACAAGATGGTTTTAATTCCCCTTGGAAGAAAAGTGGAGGTCAGAGTGGTTTAGCAAGACGGTTTTAATGCCCCTTGAAAGAGACGTGAAGGTCACATTATCTTAACAATACGGTTTTAATGCCCTTTGGACCAGACGGGGAGTTCAGAGTGGTTTAACAAGACGGTTTTGTGCCCCTTGGAAGTGACATGGAGGTCACAGTATCTTAACAAGACGGTTTTAATGCCCCTTGGAAGAGACGTGGAGGTCACAGTACCTTAACAAGATGGTTTTAATGCCCCTTGGGAGAGAAGTGGAGTTCAGCGTGGTTTATCAAGACGGTTTTAATCCCCCTTGAAAGAGACGTGGAGTTCAGAGTGGTTTAACAAGACGGTTTTAATGCCCCTTGGAAGAGACGTGGAGAACACAGTAGTTTAACAAGAGAGTTTTAATGCACCTTGGAAGAGACGTGGAGGTCAGAGTGAATTAACAAGACGGTTTTAATGCCCCTTGGAAGAGATGTGGAGTTCAGTGTGGTTTAACAAGACGGTTTTAATGCCCCTTGGAAGAGACGTGTAGGTCAAAGTAGCTTATCAAGATGGTTATAATGCCCCTTGGAAGAGGCGTGGAAGGCAGAGTGTTTTAACAAGACGGATTTCAATGCCCCTTGGAAGAGACGTGGAGGTCAGAGTGGTTTAGCAAAACATTTTTAATGCCCCATGGAAGAGACGTGGAGTTCCGAGTGGTTTAACAAGACGGTTTAAATGCCCCTTGGAAGAGAAGTGGAGGTCACAGTAGCTTAATAAGACAGTTTTAATGCCCCTTGGGAGAGACGTGGAGGTCACAGTACCTTAACAAGACAGTTATAATGCCCTTTGGAAGAGACGTGGAGGTCACAGTAGCTTAATAAGACAGTTTTAATGCCCCTTGGAAGAGACGTGGAGTTCAGAGTGATTTAACAAGACGGTGTTAATGCCCCTTGGAAGAGACGTGGAGGTCATAGTAGCTTAACAAGACGGTTTTAATGCCCCTTGGGAGAGACTTGGAGTTCAGAGTGGTCTAACAAGACGGCTTTATTGCCCCTTGGAAGAGACGTGGAGGTCACAGTAACTTAACAAGGCGGTGTTAATGCCCCTTGGAAGAGACGTGGAGGTCAGAGTGGTTTAGCAAGACGGTTTTATTGCCTCTTGAAACAGACGTGGAGTTCAGAGTGGTTTAACAAGACGGTTTTAATGCGCCTTGGAAGAGACGTGGAGTTCAGAGTGCTTTAACAAGACAGTTTTAATGCCCCTTGGAAGAGACGTGGAGTTCAGTGTGCTTTAACAAGACGGTTTTAATGCCCATTGCAAGAGAAGTGGAGTTCAGATTGGTTTAACAAGACGGTTTTGTGCCCCTTGGAAGTGACGTGGAGGTCACAGTAGCTTAACAAGACGGTTTTAATGCCCCTTGGAAGAGACGTGAAGTTCAGAGTAGTTTAACAAGACGATTTTAATGCCCCTTGGAAGATACATGGAATTCAGGGTGGTTTAACAAGACGGTTTTAATGCCCCTTGGAAGAGACGTGGAGGTCACAGTAGCTTAGCAAGATGGTTTTAATGCCCCTTGGAAGAGACGTGGAGTTCAGAGTGGTTTAACAATACGGTTTTAATGCCCGTTGGAAGAGACGTGGAGTTCAGTGTTGTTTAACAAAACGGCTTTATTGCCCCTTGGAAGAGACGTGGAGGTCACAGTAGCTTAACAAGACGGTTTTAATTCCCCTTGGAAGAAAAGTGGAGGTCAGAGTGGTTTAGCAAGACGGTTTTAATGCCCCTTGAAAGAGACGTGAAGGTCACATTATCTTAACAATACGGTTTTAATGCCCTTTGGAACAGACGGGGAGTTCAGAGTGGTTTAACAAGACGGTGTTAATGCCCCTTGCTAGAGACGTGGAGTTCAGAGTGGTTTAACAAGACGGTTTTACTGCCCCTTGGAAGAGACGTTGAGGTCACAGTAGCTTAACAAGATGGTTTTAATGCCACTTGGAAGAGACATGGAGTTCAGAGTGGTTTAACAAGACGGTTTAAATGCCCCATGGAAGAGACGAGGAGGTCACAGTAGCTCTTTGAGACAGATTTAATACCTCTTGGTAGAGACAAGGAGGTCACAGAACCTTAACAAGACGGTAATAATGCCCCTTGGAAGAGACGTGGAGGTCACAGTAGCTTAAAAAGACGGTTATTATGCCCCTTGGAAGAGAAGTGGAGTTCAGAGTAGTTTAACAAGATAGTTTTAATGCCCCTTGGAAGAGCCGTGGAGGACATAGTAGCTTAACAAGACGGTATTAATGCCCCTTGGGAGACACGTGGAGTTCAGAGTGGTTTAACAAGACGGCTTTATTGCCCCTTGGAAGAGACGTGGAGTTCACAGTAGCTTAACAAGACAGTTTTAATGCCCCTTGGAAGAGACGAGGAGGTCACAGTAGCTTAATGAGACAGTTTTAATGCCTCTTGGTAGAGACGTGGAGGTCAAAGTACCTTAACAAGACGGTAATAATGCCACTTGGAAGAGACGTGGAGGTCACAGTAGCTTAATAAGACGGTTATTATGCCCCTTGGTAGAGACGTGGAGTTCAGAGTGGTTTAACAAGATGGTTTTAATGCCCCTTGGAAGAGCCGTTGAGGTCATAGTAGCTTAACAAGACGGTTTTAATGCCCCTTGGGAGAGACATGGAGTTCAGAGTGGTTTAACAAGACGGTTGTATTGCCCCTTGGAAGAGACGTGGAGTTCACAGTAGCTTAACAAGAAAGTTTTAATGCCCCTTGGAAGAGACGTGGAGGTCAAAGTAGCTTAACAAGACGGTTATAATGCCCCTTGGAAGAGACGTGGAGGTCAGAGTGGTTTAACAAGATGGTTTTCAATGCCCCTTGGAAGAGACGTGGAGTTCACAGTATCTTAACAAGAAAGTTTTAATGCCTCTTGGAAGAGACGTGGAGGTCACAGTAGCTTAACAAGACGGTTTTCAATGCCCTTTGGAAGAGATGTGTAGTTCAGAGTGGTTTAGCAAAACTTTTTTAATGCCCCATGGAAGAGACGTGGAGTTCAGAGTGGTTTAACAAGACGGTTTAAATGCCCCTTGGAAGAGACGTGGAGGTCACAGTAGGTTAATAAGACAGTTTTAATGCCCCTTGGTAGAGATGTGGAGGTCACAGTACCTTAACAAGACAGTTTTATGCCCCTTGGAAGAGACGTGGAGGTCACAGTAGCTTAATAAGACGGTTTTAATGCCCCTTGGAAGAGACGTGGCGTTCAGAGAGGTTTAACAAGACGGTTTTGTGCCCCTTGGAAGTGACGTGGAGGTCACAGTATCTTAACAAGACGGTTTTAATGCCCCTTGGAAGAGACGTGGAGGTCACAGTACCTTAACAAGATGGTTTTAATGCCCCTTGGGAGAGAAGTGGAGTTCAGCGTGGTTTATCAAGACGGTTTTAATCCCCCTTGGAAGAGACGTGGAGAACACAGTAGCTTAACAAGACAGTTTTAATGCACCTTGGAAGAGACGTGGAGGTCAGAGTGAATTAACAAGACGGTTTTAATGCCCCTTGGAAGAGACGTGGAGTTCAGAGTGGTTTAACAAGATGGTTTTAATGCCCCTTGGAAGAGACGTGGAGGTCACAGTAGCTTATCAAGATGGATATAATGCCCCTTGGAAGAGACGTGGAGGGCAGAGTGGTTTAACAAGATGGTTTTAATGCCCCTTGGAAGAGCCGTTGAGGTCATAGTAGCTTAACAAGACGGTTTTAATGCCCCTTGGGAGAGACATGGAGTTCAGAGTGGTTTAACAAGACGGTTGTATTGCCCCTTGGAAGAGACGTGGAGTTCACAGTAGCTTAACAAGAAAGTTTTAATGCCCCTTGGAAGAGACGTGGAGGTCAAAGTAGCTTAACAAGACGGTTATAATGCCCCTTGGAAGAGACGTGGAGGTCAGAGTGGTTTAACAAGATGGTTTTCAATGCACCTTGGAAGAGACGTGGAGTTCACAGTATCTTAACAAGAAAGTTTTAATGCCTCTTGGAAGAGACGTGGAGGTCACAGTAGCTTAACAAGACGGTTTTCAATGCCCCTTGGAAGAGACGTGGAGTTCAGAGTGGTTTAACAAGACGGTTTTAATCCCCTTGGAAGAGACGTGGAGTTCAGTGTTGTTTAACAAAACGGCTTTATTGCCCCTTGGAAGAGACGTGGAGGTCACAGTAGCTTAACAAGACGGTTTTAATTCCCCTTGGAAGTAACGTGGAGGTCAGAGTGGTTTAGCAAGACGCTTTTAATGCCCCTTGAAAGAGACGTGGAGGTCACATTATCTTAACAAGACGGTTTTAATGCCCCTTGGAAGAGACGTTGAGGTCACAGTAGCTTAACAAGATGGTTTTAATGCCACTTGGAAGAGACGTGGAGTTCAGAGTGGTTTAACAAGATGGTTTTAATGCCGCTTGGAAGAGACATGGAGGACACAGTAGCTTAACAAGATGGTTTTAATGCCCCTTGGAAGAGACGTGGAGGTCAGAGTGATTTAACAAGACAGTTTTAAAGCCCCTTGCAAGAGACGTGGAGGACACAGTAGCTTAACAAGACAGTTTTAATGCCCCTTGGAAGAGACGTGGAGGTCATAGTGATTTAACAAGACGGTTTTAAAGCCCCTTGGAAGAGACGTGGAGGACACAGTAGCTTAACAAGACAGTTTTAATACCCCTTGGAAGAGACGTGGAGGTCAGAGTGATTTAACAAGAAGGTTTTAATGCCCCTTGGAAGAGACATGGAGGTCACAGTAGCTTAACAAGACGGTTTTCAATGCCCTTTGGAAGAGACGTGGAGGTCAGAGTGGTTTGGGAAAACGTTTTTAATGCCCCATGGAAGAGACGTGGAGTTCAGATTGGTTTAACAAGACGGTTTAAATGCTCTTGGAAGAGACGTGTAGGTCACAGTAGCTTAATAAGACAGTTTTAATGCCCCTTGGTAGAGACGTGGAGGTCACAGTACCTTAACAAGACAGTTTTAATGCCCCTTGGAAGAAACACGGAGGTCACAGTAGCTTAATAAGATGGTTTTAATGCCCCTTGGAAGAGAAGTGGAGTTCAGAGTGGTTTAACAAGACGTTTTTGTGCCACTTGGAAGTGACGTGGAGGTCACACTATCTTAACAAGACGGTTGTAATGCCCCATGGAAGAGACGGGGAGTTCAGAGTGGTTTAACAAGACGATTTTAATGCCCCTTGGAAGAGAAGTGGAGTTCAGAGTGGTTTAACAAGACGGTTTTAATGCCCCTTCGAAGAGACATGGAGGTCACAGTAGCTTAGCAAGATGGTTTTAATGCCCCTTGGGAGAGAGGTGGAGTTCAAAGTGGTTTAACAAGACGGTTTTAATACCCCTTGGAAGAGACATGGAGTTCAGAGTGGTTTAACAAGTCGGTTTTAATGCCCCTTGGAAGAGACGTGGAGGACACAGTAGCTTAACAAGACAGTTTTAATGCACCTTGGAAGAGACGTGGAGGTCAGAGTGATTGAAAATACGGTTTTAATGCCCCTTGGAAGAGACGTGGAGTTCAGAGTGGTTTAACAACATGGTTTTAATGCCCCTTGGAAGAGAAGTGGAGGTCACAGTTGCTTAACAAGACGGTTTTAATGCCCTTTGGAAGAGACGTGGAGGTCAGAGTGGTTTAGCAAAACGTTTTTAATGCCCCATGGAAGAGACGTGGAGTTCAGAGTGGTTTAACAAGACGGTTTAAATGCCCCTTGGAAGAGTCGTGGAGGTCACAGTAGCTTAATAAGACAGTTTTAATGCGCCTTGGTAGAGACGTGTAGGTCACACCACCTTAACAAGACGGTTTTAATGCCCCTTGGAAGAGACGTGGAGGTCAGAGTGGTTTAGCAAGGCAGTTTAAATGCCCCTTGGAAGAGACGTGGAGTTCAGAGTGGTTTAACAAGATGGTGTTAATGCCCCTTGGAAGAGACGTGGAGTTCAGAGTGGTTTAACAAGACGGTTTAAATGCCCCATGGAAGAGACGAGGAGGTCACAGTAGCTCTTTGAGACAGATTTAATACCTCTTGGTAGAGACAAGGAGGTCACAGAACCTTAACAAGACGGTAATAATGCCCCTTGGAAGAGACGTGGAGGTCACAGTAGCTTAAAAAGACGGTTATTATGCCCCTTGGAAGAGAAGTGGAGTTCAGAGTAGTTTAACAAGATAGTTTTAATGCCCCTTGGAAGAGCCGTGGAGGACATAGTAGCTTAACAAGACGGTATTAATGCCCCTTGGGAGACACGTGGAGTTCAGAGCGGTTTAACAAGACGGCTTTATTGCCCCTTGGAAGAGACTTGGAGTTCACAGTAGCTTAACAAGACAGTTTTAATGCCCCTTGGAAGAGACGAGGAGGTCACAGTAGCTTAATGAGACAGTTTTAATGCCTCTTGGTAGAGACGTGGAGGTCAAAGTACCTTAACAAGACGGTAATAATGCCACTTGGAAGAGACGTGGAGGTCACAGTAGCTTAATAAGACGGTTATTATGCCCCTTGGTAGAGACGTGGAGTTCAGAGTGGTTTAACAAGATGGTTTTAATGCCCCTTGGAAGAGCCGTTGAGGTCATAGTAGCTTAACAAGACGGTTTTAATGCCCCTTGGGAGAGACATGGAGTTCAGAGTGGTTTAACAAGACGGTTGTATTGCCCCTTGGAAGAGACGTGGAGTTCACAGTAGCTTAACAAGAAAGTTTTAATGCCCCTTGGAAGAGACGTGGAGGTCAAAGTAGCTTAACAAGACGGTTATAATGCCCCTTGGAAGAGACGTGGAGGTCAGAGTGGTTTAACAAGATGGTTTTCAATGCCCCTTGGAAGAGACGTGGAGTTCACAGTATCTTAACAAGAAAGTTTTAATGCCTCTTGGAAGAGACGTGGAGGTCACAGTAGCTTAACAAGACGGTTTTCAATGCCCTTTGGAAGAGATGTGTAGTTCAGAGTGGTTTAGCAAAACTTTTTTAATGCCCCATGGAAGAGACGTGGAGTTCAGAGTGGTTTAACAAGACGGTTTAAATGCCCCTTGGAAGAGACGTGGAGGTCACAGTAGGTTAATAAGACAGTTTTAATGCCCCTTGGTAGAGATGTGGAGGTCACAGTACCTTAACAAGACAGTTTTATGCCCTTTGGAAGAGACGTGGAGGTCACAGTAGCTTAATAAGACGGTTTTAATGCCCCTTGGAAGAGACGTGGCGTTCAGACAGGTTTAACAAGACGGTTTTGTGCCCCTTGGAAGTGACGTGGAGGTCACAGTATCTTAACAAGACGGTTTTAATGCCCCTTGGAAGAGACGTGGAGGTCACAGTACCTTAACAAGATGGTTTTAATGCCCCTTGGGAGAGAAGTGGAGTTCAGCGTGGTTTATCAAGACGGTTTTAATCCCCCTTGGAAGAGACGTGGAGAACACAGTAGCTTAACAAGACAGTTTTAATGCACCTTGGAAGAGACGTGGAGGTCAGAGTGAATTAACAAGACGGTTTTAATGCCCCTTGGAAGAGACGTGGAGTTCAGAGTGGTTTAACAAGATGGTTTTAATGCCCCTTGGAAGAGACGTGGAGGTCACAGTAGCTTATCAAGATGGATATAATGCCCCTTGGAAGAGACGTGGAGGGCAGAGTGGTTTAACAAGACAGATTTCAATGCCCCTTGGAAGAGACGTGGAGGTCAGAGTGGTTTAGCAAAACGTTTTTAATGCCCCATGGAAGAGACGTGGAGTTCCGAGTGGTTTAACAAGACGGTTTAAATGCCCCTTGGAAGAGAAGTGGAGGTCACAGTAGCTTAATAAGACAGTTTTAATGCCCCTTGGGAGAGACGTGGAGGTCACAGTACCTTAACAAGACGGTTATAATGCCCTTTGGAAGAGACGTGTAGGTCACAGTAGCTTAATAAGACGGTTTTAATGCCCCTTGGAAGAGACGTGGAGTTCAGAGTGATTTAACAAGACGGTGATAATGCCCCTTGGAAGAGACGTGGAGGTCATAGTAGCTTAACAAGATTGTTTTAATGCCCCTTGGGAGAGACTTGGAGTTCAGAGTGGTTTAACAAGACGGCTTTATTGCCCCTTGGAAGAGACGTGGAGGTCACAGTAACTTAACAAGGCGGTGTTAATGCCCCTTGGAAGAGACGTGGAGGTCAGAGTGGTTTAGCAAGACGGTTTTAATGCCCCTTGAAACAGACGTGGAGTTCAGAGTGGTTTAACAAGACGGTTTTAATGCGCCTTGGAAGAGACGTGGAGTTCAGAGTGCTTTAACAAGACAGTTTTAATGCCCATTGCATGAGAAGTGGAGTTCAGATTGGTTTAACAAGACGGTTTTGTGCCCCTTGGAAGTGACGTGGAGGTCACAGTAGCTTAACAAGACGGTTTTAATGCCCCTTGGAAGAGACGGGGAGTTCAGAGTGGTTTAACAAGACGGTTTTAATGCCCCTTGGAAGATACGTGGAATTCAGAGTGGTTTAACAAGACGGTTTTAATCCCCTTGGAAGAGACGTGGAGTTCAGTGTTGTTTAACAAAACGGCTTTATTGCCCCTTGGAAGAGACGTGGAGGTCACAGTAGCTTAACAAGACGGTTTTAATTCCCCTTGGAAGTAACGTGGAGGTCAGAGTGGTTTAGCAAGACGCTTTTAATGCCCCTTGAAAGAGACGTGGAGGTCACATTATCTTAACAAGACGGTTTTAATGCCCCTTGGAAGAGACGTTGAGGTCACAGTAGCTTAACAAGATGGTTTTAATGCCACTTGGAAGAGACGTGGAGTTCAGAGTGGTTTAACAAGATGGTTTTAATGCCGCTTGGAAGAGACATGGAGGACACAGTAGCTTAACAAGACAGTTTTAATGCCCCTTGGAAGAGACGTGGAGGTCAGAGTGATTTAACAAGACAGTTTTAAAGCCCCTTGCAAGAGACGTGGAGGACACAGTAGCTTAACAAGACAGTTTTAATGCCCCTTGGAAGAGACGTGGAGGTCATAGTGATTTAACAAGACGGTTTTAAAGCCCCTTGGAAGAGACGTGGAGGACACAGTAGCTTAACAAGACAGTTTTAATACCCCTTGGAAGAGACGTGGAGGTCAGAGTGATTTAACAAGAAGGTTTTAATGCCCCTTGGAAGAGACATGGAGGTCACAGTAGCTTAACAAGACGGTTTTCAATGCCCTTTGGAAGAGACGTGGAGGTCAGAGTGGTTTGGGAAAACGTTTTTAATGCCCCATGGAAGAGACGTGGAGTTCAGATTGGTTTAACAAGACGGTTTAAATGCTCTTGGAAGAGACGTGGAGGTCACAGTAGCTTAATAAGACAGTTTTAATGCCCCTTGGTAGAGACGTGGAGGTCACAGTACCTTAACAAGACAGTTTTAATGCCCCTTGGAAGAAACATGGAGGTCACAGTAGCTTAATAAGATGGTTTTAATGCCCCTTGGAAGAGAAGTGGAGTTCAGAGTGGTTTAACAAGACGTTTTTGTGCCACTTGGAAGTGACGTGGAGGTCACACTATCTTAACAAGACGGTTGTAATGCCCCATGGAAGAGACGGGGAGTTCAGAGTGGTTTAACAAGACGATTTTAATGCCCCTTGGAAGAGAAGTGGAGGTCATAGTGATTTAACAAGACGGTTTTAAAGCCCCTTGGAAGAGACGTGGAGGACACAGTAGCTTAACAAGACAGTTTTAATACCCCTTGGAAGAGACGTGGAGGTCAGAGTGATTTAACAAGAAGGTTTTAATGCCCCTTGGAAGAGACATGGAGGTCACAGTAGCTTAACAAGACGGTTTTCAATGCCCTTTGGAAGAGACGTGGAGGTCAGAGTGGTTTGGGAAAACGTTTTTAATGCCCCATGGAAGAGACGTGGAGTTCAGATTGGTTTAACAAGACGGTTTAAATGCTCTTGGAAGAGACGTGGAGGTCACAGTAGCTTAATAAGACAGTTTTAATGCCCCTTGGTAGAGACGTGGAGGTCACAGTACCTTAACAAGACAGTTTTAATGCCCCTTGGAAGAAACATGGAGGTCACAGTAGCTTAATAAGATGGTTTTAATGCCCCTTGGAAGAGAAGTGGAGTTCAGAGTGGTTTAACAAGACGTTTTTGTGCCACTTGGAAGTGACGTGGAGGTCACACTATCTTAACAAGACGGTTGTAATGCCCCATGGAAGAGACGGGGAGTTC
This sequence comes from Phyllobates terribilis, assembly GCF_046119375.1. Lineage (NCBI taxonomy): Eukaryota > Metazoa > Chordata > Amphibia > Anura > Dendrobatidae > Phyllobates > Phyllobates terribilis. Next base: position 53,792,593 of record NW_027362773.1, read on the forward strand.
AGAGTGGTTTAACAAGACGATTTTAATGCCCCTTGGAAGAGAAGTGGAGTTCAGAGTGGTTTAACAAGACGGTTTTAATGCCCCTTCGAAGAGACATGGAGGTCACAGTAGCTTAGCAAGATGGTTTTAATGCCCCTTGGGAGAGAGGTGGAGTTCAAAGTGGTTTAACAAGACGGTTTTAATACCCCTTGGAAGAGACATGGAGTTCAGAGTGGTTTAACAAGACGGTTTTAATGCCCCTTGGAAGAGACGTGGAGGACACAGTAGCTTAACAAGACAATTTTAATGCACCTTGGAAGAGACGTGGAGGTCAGAGTGATTGAACAATACGGTTTTAATGCCCCTTGGAAGAGACGTGGAGTTCAGAGTGGTTTAACAACATGGTTTTAATGCCCCTTGGAAGAGAAGTGGAGGTCACAGTTGCTTAACAAGACGGTTTTAATGCCCTTTGGAAGAGACGTGGAGGTCAGAGTGGTTTAGCAAAACGTTTTTAATGCCCCATGGAAGAGACGTGGAGTTCAGAGTGGTTTAACAAGACGGTTTAAATGCCCCTTGGAAGAGTCGTGGAGGTCACAGTAGCTTAATAAGACAGTTTTAATGCGCCTTGGTAGAGACGTGTAGGTCACACCACCTTAACAAGACGGTTTTAATGCCCCTTGGAAGAGACGTGGAGGTCAGAGAGGTTTAGCAAGGCAGTTTAAATGCCCCTTGGAAGAGACGTGGAGTTCAGAGTGGTTTAACAAGATGGTGTTAATGCCCCTTGGAAGAGACGTGGATGTCATAGTAGCTTAACAAGACGGTTTTAATGCCCCTTGGGAGAGACTTGGGGTTCAGAGTGGTTTAACAAGACGGCTTTATTGCCCCTTGGAAGAGACGTGGAGGTCACATTAACTTAACAAGACGGTGTTAATGCCCCTTGGAAGAGACGTGGAGGTCAGAGTGGTTTAGCAAGACGGTTTCAATGCCCCTTGGAAGAGATGTGGAGTTCAGAGTGGTTTAACAAGACGGTTTTAATGACCCTTGGAAGAGACGTGGAGGTCACAGTAGCTTAACAAGAGGGTTTTAATGCCCTTTGGAAGAGACGTGGAGGTCAGAGTGGTTTAGCAAAATGTTTTTAATGCCCCTTGGAAGAGACGTGGAGTTCAGAGTGGTTTAACAAGATGGTTTAAATGCCCCTTGGAAGAGTCGTGGAGGTCACAGTAGCTTAATAAGACAGTTTTAATGCGCCTTGGTAGAGACGTGGAGGTCACAGTACCTTAACAAGACGGTTTAATGCCCCTTGGAATAGACGTGGAGGTCAGAGTGGTTTAACAAGACGGTGTTAATGCCCCTCGGAAGAGACGTGGATGTCATAGTAGCTTAACAAGAGGGTTTTAATGCCCCTTGGGAGAGACTTGGGGTTCAGAGTGGTTTAACAAGACAGCTTTATTGCCCCTTGCAAGAGACGTGGAGGTCACATTAACTTAACAAGACGGTGTTAATGCCCCTTGGAAGAGACGTGGAGGTCAGAGTGGTTTAGCAAGACGGTTTTAATGCCCCTTGGAAGAGACGTGGAGTTAAGAATGGTTTAACAAGACGGTTTTAATTTCCCTTGCAAAAGACATGGAGTTCACAGTGGTTTAACAAGACGGTTTTAATGCCCCTTGGAAGAGACGTGGAATTCAGAGTGGATTAACAAGACGGTTTTAATGCCCCTTGGAAGAGACGTGGAGGTCACAGTAGCTTAACAAGATGGTTTTAATGCCCCTTGGAAGAGACGTGGAATTCAGAGTGGTTTAACAAGACGGTTTTAATACCCGTTGGAAGAGACGTGGTGTTCAGAGTTGTTCAGAGTTGCAAAAGACATGGAGTTCACAGTGGTTTAACAAGACGGTTTTAATGCCCCTTGGAAGAGACGTGGAATTCAGAGTGGTTTAACAAGACGGTTTTAATGCCCCTTGGAAGAGACGTGGAGGTCACAGTAGCTTAACAAGACGGTTTTAATTCCCCATGGAAGAGAAGTGGAGGTCAGAGTGGTTTAGCAAGACGGTTTTAATGCCCCTTAGAAGAGACGTGGAGGTCACAGTAGCTTAACAAGGCGGTTTAATGCCCTTTGGAAGAGACGTGGAGTTCAGAGTAATTTAACAAGATAGTATTAATGCCCCTTGGAAGAGATGTGTAGGTCACAGTAGCTTAACAAGACGGTTTTAATGCCCCTTGGAGGAGACGTGGGGGTCAGAGTGGTTTAGCAAGACAGTTTTAATACCCCTTGAAGAGACGTGCTGTTCAGAGTGGTTTAACAAGACGGTTTTAATGCCCAGTGGAAGAGACGTGGAGTTCAGAGTGCTTTAACAAGACGGTTTTAATGCCCCTTGAAGTGGCGTGGAGTTCAGAGTTGTTTAACAAGACAGTTTTGTGCCCATTGGAAGTGACGTGGAGGTCACATTATCTTAAAAAGACGGTTTTAATGCCCCTTGGAAGAGACGGGGAGTTCAGAGTGGTTTAACAAGACGGTTTTAATGCCCCTTGGAAGAGACGTGGAGTTCAGAGTGGTTTAACAAGACGGTTTTAATGCCCCTTGGAAGAGACGTGGAGGTCACAGTAGCTTAACAAGATGGTTTTAATGCCACTTGGAAGAGACGTGGAGTTCAGAGTGGTTTATCAAGACGGTTTTAATGCCCTTGGAAGAGACGTTGAGGACACAGTAGCTTAACAAGACAGTTTTAATGCCCCTTGGAAGAGACGTGGAGGTCAGAGTGATTTAACAAGACGGTTTTAATGCCGCTTGGAAGAGACGTGGAGGACACAGTAGCTTAACAAGTCAGTTTTAATGCCCCTTGGAATAGACATGGAGGTCAGAGTGCTTTAAAAAGGCGGTTTTAATGCCCCTTGGAAGAGACGTGGAGTTCAGAGTAGCTTAACAAGACTCTTTTAATGCCCCTTGGTAGAAATATGTAGGTCACAGTACCTTAACAAGACGGTTTTAATGCCCTTTGGAAGAGCCGTGGAGGTCACAGTAGCTTAATAAGACGGTTTTAATGCAACTTGGAATAGACGTGGAGTTCAGAGTGGTTTAACAAGATAGTTTTAATGCCCCTTGGAAGAGACGTGGAGGTCACAGTAGCTTAACAAGATGGTTTTAATGCCACTTGGAAGAGAGGTGGAGTTCAGAGTGGTTTAACAAGACGGTTTTAATGCCCCTTGGTAGAGACGTGGAGGACACAGTAGTTTAACAAGACAGTTTTAATGCCCCTTGGAAGAGACGTTGAGGTCAGAGTGATTTAACAAGACGGTTTTAATGCCCCTTGGAAGAGACGTGGAGGACACAGTAGCTTAACAAGACAGGTTTAATGCCCCTTGGATGAGACATGGAGGTCAGTGTGATTTAACAAGACGGTTTTAATGCTCCTTGGAAGAGACATGGAGGTCACAGTAGCTTAACAAGACGGTTATAATGCCGCTTGGAAGAGTCGTGGAGGTCAGAGTGGTTTAAGAACATGGTTTTCAATGCCCCTTGGAAGAGACGTGGAGGTCAGAGTAGCTTAATAAGACAGTTTTAATGCCCCTTGGTAGAAACGTGGAGGTCACAGTACCTTAACAAGACGGTTTTAATGCCCCTTGGAAGAGCCGTGGAGGTCACAGTAGCTTAATAAGATGGTTTTAATGCCCCTTGGAAGAGACGTGGAGGACACAGTAGCTTAACAAGACGGTTTAATGCCCCTTGGAAGAGACGTGGAGTATAGAGTGGTTCAACAAGACAGTATTTATGCCCCTTGGAAGAGATCTGGAGGTCACAGTTGCTTAACAAGATGGTGTTAATGCCCCTTGGAGGAGACGTGGGGGTCAGAGTGGTTTTGCCAGACAGTTTTAATACCCCTTGGAAGAGATGTGGTGTTCAGAGTGGTTTCACAAGACGGTTTTAATGCCCCTTGGAAGAGACGTGGAGTTCAGAGTGCTTTAACAAGATGGTTTTAATGCCCCTTGAAGAGACGTGGAGTTCAGAGTGGTTTAACAAGACGGTTTTGTGCCCCTTGGAAATGACGTGGAGGTCACATTATCTTAACAAGACGGTTTTAATGCCCCTTGGAAGAGACGTGGAGGTCGCAGTAACTTAACAAGATGGTTTTAATGCCACTTGGAAGAGACGTGGAGTTCAGAGTGGTTTAACAAGACGTTTTGAATGTCCCTTGGAAGAGACGTGGAGGACACAGTAGCTTAACAAGACAGTTTTAATGCCCCTTGGAAGAGACGTGGAGGTCAGAGTGATTTAACAAGACGGTTTTAATGCCCCTTGGAAGAGACGAGGAGTTCAGAGTGGTTTGACAAGATGGTTTTAATGCACCTTGGAAGAGACATGGAGGTCCCAGTAGCTTAACAAGATGGTTATAATGCCGCTTGGAAGAGACGCTGAGGTCAGAGTGGTTTAACAAGACGGTTTTCAATGCCCCTTGGTGGAGACGTGGAGGTCACAGTAGCTTAACAAGATGGTTTTAATGCCCTTTGGAAGAGACGTGGAGGTCAGAGTGGTTTAGCAAAACATTTTTAATGCCCCATGGAAGAGACGTGGAGTTCAGAGTGGTTTAACAAGACGGTTTAAATGCCCCTTGGAAGAGACGTGGAGTTCAGAGTGGTTTAACAAGACGGTTTTAATGCCCCTTGGAAGAGACTTGGAGGTCACAGTAGCTTAACAAGATGGTTTTAATGCCACTTGGAAGAGACGTGGAGTACAGAGTGGTTTATCAAGATGGTTTTAATGCCCCTTGGAAGAGACGTTGAGGACACAGTAGCTTAACAAGACAGTTTTAATGCCCCTTGGAAGAGACGTGGATGGTCAGAGTGCTTTAAAAAGGCGGTTTTAATGCCCCTTGGAAGACACGTGGAGTTCAGAGTGGTTTAACAAGATGGTTTTAATGCCCCTTGGAAGAGACGTGGAGGTCACAGTAGCTTAACAAGATGGTTTTAATGCCACTTGGAAGAGACGTGGAGTTCAGAGTGGTTCAACAAGACAGTTTTAATGCCCCTTGGAAGAGACGTGGAGGACACAGTAGCTTAACCAGACAGTTTTAATGCACCTTGGAAGAGACGTGGAGGTCAGAGTGATTTAACAAGACGGTTTTAATGCCCCTTGGAAGAGACGTGGAGGACACAGTAGCTTAAAAAGACAGTTTTAATGCCCCTTGGAAGAGACGTGGAGGTCAGATTGATTTAACAAGACGGTTTTAATGCCCCTTGGAAGAGCCGTGGAGGTCACAGAAGCTTAATAAGATGGTTTTAATGCCCCTTGGAAGAGACGTTGAGGACACAGTCGCTTAACAAGACGGTTTAATGCCCCTTGGAAGAGACATGGAGTTCAGAGTGGTTTAACAAGACAGTATTTATGCCCCTTGGAAGAGATGTAGAGGTCACAGTAGCTTAACAAGATGGTGTTAATGCCCCTTGGAGGAGACGTGGGGGTCAGAGTGGTTTAGCAAGACAGTTTTAATACCCCTTGGAAGAGACGTGGTGTTCAGAGTGGTTTCACAAGACGGTTTTAATGCCCCTTGGAAGAGACGTGGAGTTCAGAGTGCTTTAACAAGATGGTTTTAATGCCCCTTGAAGAGACGTGGAGTTCAGAGTGGTTTAACAAGACGGTTTTGTGCCCCTTGGAAATGACGTGGAGGTCACATTATCTTAACAAGACGGTATTAATGCCCCTTGGAAGAGACGGGGAGTTCAGAGTGGCTTAACAAGATGGTTTTAATGCCCCTTGGAAGAGACCTGGAGTTCAGAGTGGTTTAACAAGACGGTTTTAATGCCCCTTGGAAGAGACGTGGAGGACACAGTAGCTTAACAAGACAGTTTTAATGCCCCTTGGAAAAAACGTGGAGGTCAGAGTGATTTAACAAGACGGTTTTAATGCCCCTTGGTAGAGACGAGGAGTTCAGAGTGGTTTGACAAGACGGTTTTAATGCACCTTGGAAGAGACATGGAGGTCCCAGTAGCTTAACAAGATGGTTATAATGCCGCTTGGAAGAGACGCTGAGGTCAGAGTGGTTTAACAAGACGGTTTTCAATGCCCCTTGGTGGAGACGTGGAGGTCACAGTTGCATAACAAGATGGTTTTAATGCCCTTTGGAAGAGACGTGGAGGTCAGAGTGGCTTAACAAAACGTTTTTAATGCCCCATGGAAGAGACGTGGAGTTCAGAGTGGTTTAACAAGACGGTTTAAATGCCCCTTGGTAGAGACGTGGAGTTCAGAGTGGTTTAACAAGACAGTTTTAATGCCCATTGCATGAGAAGTGGAGTTCAGATTGGTTTAACAAGACGGCTTTGTGCCCCTTGGAAGTGACATGGTGGTCACAGTAGCTTAACAAGACGGTTTTAATGCCCCTTGGAAGAGACGGGGAGTTCAGAGTGGTTTAAAAAGACGGTTTTAATGCCCCTTGGAAGATACGTGGAATTCAGAGTGGTTTAACAAGACGGTTTTAATCCCCTTGGAAGAGACGTGGAGTTCAGTGTTGTTTAACAAAACGGCTTTATTGCCCCTTGGAAGAGACGTGGAGGTCACAGTAGCTTAACAAGACGGTTTTAATTCCCCTTGGAAGTAACGTGGAGGTCAGAGTGGTTTAGCAAGACACTTTTAATGCCCCTTGAAAGAGACGTGGAGGTCACATTATCTTAACAAGACGGTTTTAATGCCCCTTGGAAGAGACGTTGAGGTCACAGTAGCTTAACAAGATGGTTTTAATGCCACTTGGAAGAGACGTGGAGTTCAGAGTGGTTTAACAAGATGGTTTTAATGCCGCTTGGAAGAGACATGGAGGACACAGTAGCTTAACAAGACAGTTTTAATGCCCCTTGGAAGAGACGTGGAGGTCACAGTAGTTTAACAAGACGGTTTTCAATGCCCTTTGGAAGAGACGTGGAGGTCAGAGTGGTTTGGCAAAACGTTTTTAATGCCCCATGGAAGAGACGTGGAGTTCAGATTGGTTTAACAAGACGGTTTAAATGCTCCTTTGAAGAGACGTGGAGGTCACAGTAGCTTAATAAGACAGTTTTAATGCCCCTTGGTAGAGACGTGGAGGTCACAGTACCTTAACAAGACAGTTTTAATGCCCCTTGGAAGAAACATGGAGGTCACAGTAGCTTAATAAGATGGTTTTAATGCCCCTTGGAAGAGAAGTGGAGTTCAGAGTGGTTTAACAAGACGTTTTTGTGCCCCTTGGAAGTGACGTGGAGGTCACAGTATCTTAACAAGACGGTTGTAATGCCCCATGGAAAAGACGTGGAGTTCAGAGTGGTTTAACAAGACGATTTTAATGCCCCTTGGAAGAGAAGTGGAGTTGAGTGGTTTAACAAGACGGTTTTAATGCCCCTTCGAAGAGACGTGGAGGTCACAGTAGCTTAACAAGATGGTTTTAATGCCCCTTGGGAGAGAGGTGGAGTTCAAAGTGGTTTAACAAGACGGTTTTAATACCCCTTGGAAGAGACATGGAGTTCAGAGTGGTTTAACCAGACGGTTTTAATGCCCCTTGGAAGAGACGTGGAGGACACAGTAGCTTAACAAGACAGTTTTAATGCCCCTTGGAAGAGACGTGGAGGTCAGAGTGATTTAACAAGACGGTTTTAAAGCCCCTTGGAAGAGACGTGGAGGACACAGTAGCTTAACAAGACAGTTTTAATACCCCTTGGAAGAGACGTGGAGGTCAGAGTGATTTAACAAGAAGGTTTTAATGCCCCTTGGAAGAGACATGGAGGTCACAGTAGTTTAACAAGACGGTTTTCAATGCCCTTTGGAAGAGACGTGGAGGTCAGAGTGGTTTGGCAATACGTTTTTAATGCCCCATGGAAGAGACGTGGAGTTCAGATTGGTTTAACAAGACGGTTTAAATGCTCCTTGGAAGAGACGTGGAGGTCACAGTAGCTTAATAAGACAGTTTTAATGCCCCTTGGTAGAGACGTGGAGGTCACAGTACCTTAACAAGACAGTTTTAATGCCCCTTGGAAGAAACATGGAGGTCACAGTAGCTTAATAAGATGGTTTTAATGCCCCTTGGAAGAGAAGTGGAGTTCAGAGTGGTTTAACAAGACGTTTTTGTGCCCCTTGGAAGTGACGTGGAGGTCACAGTATCTTAACAAGACGGTTGTAATGCCCCATGGAAAAGACGTGGAGTTCAGAGTGGTTTAACAAGACGATTTTAATGCCCCTTGGAAGAGAAGTGGAGTTGAGTGGTTTAACAAGACGGTTTTAATGCCCCTTCGAAGAGACGTGGAGGTCACAGTAGCTTAACAAGATGGTTTTAATGCCCCTTGGGAGAGAGGTGGAGTTCAAAGTGGTTTAACAAGACGGTTTTAATACCCCTTGGAAGAGACATGGAGTTCAGAGTGGTTTAACAAGACGGTTTTAATGCCCCTTGGAAGAGACGTGGAGGACACATTAGCTTAACAAGACAGTTTTAATGCACCTTGGAAGAGACGTGGAGGTCAGAGTGATTTAACAAGACGGTTTTAATGCCCCTTGGAAGAGACGTGGAGTTCAGAGTGGTTTAACAACATGGTTTTAATGCCCCTTGGAAGAGAAGTGGAGGTCACAGTTGCTTAACAAGACGGTTTTAATGCCCTTTGGAAGAGACGTGGAGGTCAGAGTGGTTTAGCAAAACGTTTTTAATGCCCCATGAAAGAGACGTGGAGTTCAGATTGGTTTAACAAGACGGTTTAAATGCTCCTTGGAAGAGACGTGGAGGTCACAGTAGCTTAATAAGACAGTTTTAATGCCCCTTGGTAGAGACGTGGAGGTCACAGTACCTTAACAAGACAGTTTTAATGCCCCTTGGAAGAAACATGGAGGTCACAGTAGCTTAATAAGATGGTTTTAATGCCCCTTGGAAGAGAAGTGGAGTTCAGAGTGGTTTAACAAGACGTTTTTGTGCCCCTTGGAAGTGACGTGGAGGTCACAGTATCTTAACAAGACGGTTGTAATGCCCCATGGAAAAGACGGGGAGTTCAGAGTGGTTTAACAAGATGATTTTAATGCCCCTTGGAAGAGAAGTGGAGTTCAGAGTGGTTTAACAAGACAGTTTTAATGCCCCTTCGAAGAGATGTGGAGGTCACAGTAGCTTAACAAGATGGTTTTAATGCCCCTTGGGAGAGAGGTGGAGTTCAAAGTGGTTTAACAAGACGGTTTTAATACCCCTTGGAAGAGACATGGAGTTCAGAGTGGTTTAACAAGACGGTTTTAATGCCCCTTGGAAGAGACGTGGAGGACACAGTAGCTTAACAAGACAGTTTTAATGCACCTTGGAAGAGACGTGGAGGTCAGAGTGATTTAACAAGACGGTTTTAATGCCCCTTGGAAGAGACGTGGAGTTCAGAGTGGTTTAACAACATGGTTTTAATGCCCCTTGAAAGAGACGTGGAGGTCACATTATCTTAACAAGACGGTTTTAATGCCCCTTGGAAGAGACGTTGAGGTCACAGTAGCTTAACAAGATGGTTTTAATGCCACTTGGAAGAGACGTGGAGTTCAGAGTGGTTTAACAAGATGGTTTTAATGCCGCTTGGAAGAGACATGGAGGACACAGTAGCTTAACAAGACAGTTTTAATGCCCCTTGGAAGAGACGTGGAGGTCAGAGTGATTTAACAAGATGGTTTTAAAGCCCCTTGGAAGAGACGTGGAGGACACAGTAGCTTAACAAGACAGTTTTAATGCCCCTTGGAAGAGACGTGGAGGTCAGAGTGATTTAACAAGACGGTTTTAAAGCCCCTTGGAAGAGACGTGGAGGACACAGTAGCTTAACAAGACAGTTTTAATACCCCTTGGAAGAGACGTGGAGGTCAGAGTGATTTAACAAGAAGGTTTTAATGCCCCTTGGAAGAGACATGGAGGTCACAGTAGTTTAACAAGACGGTTTTCAATGCCCTTTGGAAGAGACGTGGAGGTCAGAGTGGTTTGGCAAAACGTTTTTAATGCCCCATGGAAGAGACGTGGAGTTCAGATTGGTTTAACAAGACGGTTTAAATGCTCCTTTGAAGAGACGTGGAGGTCACAGTAGCTTAATAAGACAGTTTTAATGCCCCTTGGTAGAGACGTGGAGGTCACAGTACCTTAACAAGACAGTTTTAATGCCCCTTGGAAGAAACATGGAGGTCACAGTAGCTTAATAAGATGGTTTTAATGCCCCTTGGAAGAGAAGTGGAGTTCAGAGTGGTTTAACAAGACGTTTTTGTGCCCCTTGGAAGTGACGTGGAGGTCACAGTATCTTAACAAGACGGTTGTAATGCCCCATGGAAAAGACGTGGAGTTCAGAGTGGTTTAACAAGACGATTTTAATGCCCCTTGGAAGAGAAGTGGAGTTGAGTGGTTTAACAAGACGGTTTTAATGCCCCTTCGAAGAGACGTGGAGGTCACAGTAGCTTAACAAGATGGTTTTAATGCCCCTTGGGAGAGAGGTGGAGTTCAAAGTGGTTTAACAAGACGGTTTTAATACCCCTTGGAAGAGACATGGAGTTCAGAGTGGTTTAACCAGACGGTTTTAATGCCCCTTGGAAGAGACGTGGAGGACACAGTAGCTTAACAAGACAGTTTTAATGCCCCTTGGAAGAGACGTGGAGGTCAGAGTGATTTAACAAGACGGTTTTAAAGCCCCTTGGAAGAGACGTGGAGGACACAGTAGCTTAACAAGACAGTTTTAATACCCCTTGGAAGAGACGTGGAGGTCAGAGTGATTTAACAAGAAGGTTTTAATGCCCCTTGGAAGAGACATGGAGGTCACAGTAGTTTAACAAGACGGTTTTCAATGCCCTTTGGAAGAGACGTGGAGGTCAGAGTGGTTTGGCAATACGTTTTTAATGCCCCATGGAAGAGACGTGGAGTTCAGATTGGTTTAACAAGACGGTTTAAATGCTCCTTGGAAGAGACGTGGAGGTCACAGTAGCTTAATAAGACAGTTTTAATGCCCCTTGGTAGAGACGTGGAGGTCACAGTACCTTAACAAGACAGTTTTAATGCCCCTTGGAAGAAACATGGAGGTCACAGTAGCTTAATAAGATGGTTTTAATGCCCCTTGGAAGAGAAGTGGAGTTCAGAGTGGTTTAACAAGACGTTTTTGTGCCCCTTGGAAGTGACGTGGAGGTCACAGTATCTTAACAAGACGGTTGTAATGCCCCATGGAAAAGACGTGGAGTTCAGAGTGGTTTAACAAGACGATTTTAATGCCCCTTGGAAGAGAAGTGGAGTTGAGTGGTTTAACAAGACGGTTTTAATGCCCCTTCGAAGAGACGTGGAGGTCACAGTAGCTTAACAAGATGGTTTTAATGCCCCTTGGGAGAGAGGTGGAGTTCAAAGTGGTTTAACAAGACGGTTTTAATACCCCTTGGAAGAGACATGGAGTTCAGAGTGGTTTAACAAGACGGTTTTAATGCCCCTTGGAAGAGACGTGGAGGACACATTAGCTTAACAAGACAGTTTTAATGCACCTTGGAAGAGACGTGGAGGTCAGAGTGATTTAACAAGACGGTTTTAATGCCCCTTGGAAGAGACGTGGAGTTCAGAGTGGTTTAACAACATGGTTTTAATGCCCCTTGGAAGAGAAGTGGAGGTCACAGTTGCTTAACAAGACGGTTTTAATGCCCTTTGGAAGAGACGTGGAGGTCAGAGTGGTTTAGCAAAACGTTTTTAATGCCCCATGAAAGAGACGTGGAGTTCAGATTGGTTTAACAAGACGGTTTAAATGCTCCTTGGAAGAGACGTGGAGGTCACAGTAGCTTAATAAGACAGTTTTAATGCCCCTTGGTAGAGACGTGGAGGTCACAGTACCTTAACAAGACAGTTTTAATGCCCCTTGGAAGAAACATGGAGGTCACAGTAGCTTAATAAGATGGTTTTAATGCCCCTTGGAAGAGAAGTGGAGTTCAGAGTGGTTTAACAAGACGTTTTTGTGCCCCTTGGAAGTGACGTGGAGGTCACAGTATCTTAACAAGACGGTTGTAATGCCCCATGGAAAAGACGGGGAGTTCAGAGTGGTTTAACAAGATGATTTTAATGCCCCTTGGAAGAGAAGTGGAGTTCAGAGTGGTTTAACAAGACAGTTTTAATGCCCCTTCGAAGAGATGTGGAGGTCACAGTAGCTTAACAAGATGGTTTTAATGCCCCTTGGGAGAGAGGTGGAGTTCAAAGTGGTTTAACAAGACGGTTTTAATACCCCTTGGAAGAGACATGGAGTTCAGAGTGGTTTAACAAGACGGTTTTAATGCCCCTTGGAAGAGACGTGGAGGACACAGTAGCTTAACAAGACAGTTTTAATGCACCTTGGAAGAGACGTGGAGGTCAGAGTGATTTAACAAGACGGTTTTAATGCCCCTTGGAAGAGACGTGGAGTTCAGAGTGGTTTAACAACATGGTTTTAATGCCCCTTGGAAGAGAAGTGGAGGTCACAGTTGCTTAACAAGACGGTTTTAATGCCCTTTGGAAGAGACGTGGAGGTCAGAGTGGTTTAGCAAAACGTTTTTAATGACCCATGGAAGAGACGTGGAGTTCAGAGTGGTTTAACAAGACGGTTTAAATGCCCCTTGGAAGAGTCGTGGAGGTCACAGTAGCTTAATAAGACAGTTTTAATGCGCCTTGGTAGAGACGTGGAGGTCACAGCACCTTAACAAGACGGTTTTAATGCCCCTTGGAAGAGACGTGGAGGTCAGAGTGGTTTAGCAAGGCAGTTTAAATGCCCCTTGGAAGAGACGTGGAGTTCAGAGTGGTTTAACAAGATGGTGTTAATGCCCCTTGGAAGAGACGTGGATGTCATATTAGCTTAACAAGACGGTTTTAATGCCCCTTGGGAGAGACTTGGGGTTCAGAGTGGTTTAACAAGACGGCTTTATTGCCCCTTGGAAGAGACGTGGAGGTCACATTAACTTAACAAGACGGTGTTAATGCCCCTTGGAAGAGACGTGGAGATCAGAGTGATTTAGCAAGACGGTTTCAATGCCCCTTGGAAGAAATGTGGAGTTCAGAGTGGTTTAACAAGATGGTTTTAATGACCCTTGGAAGAGACGTGGAGGTCACAGTAGCTTAACAAGAGGGTTTTAATGCCCTTTGGAAGAGACGTGGAGGTCAGAGTGGTTTAGCAAAATGTTTTTAATGCCCCTTGGAAGAGACGTGGAGTTCAGAGTGGTTTAACAAGACGGTTTAAATGCCCCTTGGAAGAGTCGTGGAGGTCACAGTAGCTTAATAAGACAGTTTTAATGCGCCTTGGTAGAGACGTGGAGGTCACAGTACCTTAACAAGACGGTTTTAATGCCCCGTGGAAGAGACGTGGAGGTCAGAGTGGTTTACCAAGACCGTTTAAATAACCCTTGGAAGAGATGTGGAGTTCAGAGTGGTTTAACAAGACGGTGTTAATGCCCCTCGGAAGAGACGTAGATGTCATAGTAGCTTAACAAGAGGGTTTTAATGCCCCTTGGGAGAGACTTGGGGTTCAGAGTGGTTTAACAAGACAGCTTTATTGCCCCTTGCAATAGACGTGGAGGTCACATTAACTTAACAAGACGGTGTTAATGCCCCTTGGAAGAGACGTGGAGGTCACAGTGGTTTAGCAAGACAGTTTTAATGCCCCTTGGAAGAGACGTGGAGTTAAGAATGGTTTAACAAGACGGTTTTAATGTCCCTTGCAAGAGACGTGGAGTTCACAGTGGTTTAACAAGACGGTTTTAATGCCCCTTGGAAGAGACGTGGAATTCAGAGTGGTTTAACAAGACGATTTTAATGCCCCTTGGAAGAGACGTGGAGGTCACAGTAGCTTAACAAGATGGTTTTAATGCCCCTTGGAAGAGACGTGGAATTCAAAGTGGTTTAACAAGACGGTTTTAATACCCGTTGGAAGAGACGTGGTGTTCAGAGTTGTTTAAAAAGACGGCTTTATTGCCCCTTGGAAGAGACGTGGAGGTCACAGTAGCTTAACAAGACGGTTTTAATTCCCCTTGGAAGAGAAGTGGAGGTCAGAGTGGTTTAGCAAGATGGTTTTAATGCCCCTTAGAAGAGACGTGGAGGTCACAGTAGCTTAACAAGGCGGTTTAATGCCCCTTGGAAGAGACGTGGAGTTCAGAGTGATTTAACAAGACAGTATTAATGCCCCTTGGAAGAGATGTGGAGGTCACAGTAGCTTAACAAGACTGTTTTAATGCCCCTTGGAGGAGACATGGGGGTCAGAGTGGTTTAGCAAGACAGTTTTAAGACCCCTTGAAGAGACGTGCTGTTCAGAGTGGTTTAACAAGACGGTTTTAATGCCCAGTGGAAGAGACGTGGAGTTCACAGTGCTTTAACAAGACGGTTTTAATGCCCCTTGAAGTGGCGTGGAGTTCAGAGTTGTTTAACAAGACAGTTTTGTGCCCATTGGAAGTGACGTGGAGGTCACATTATCGTAAAAAGACGGTTTTAATGCCCCTTGGAAGAGACGGGGAGTTCAGAGTGGTTTAACAAGACGGTTTTAATGCCCCTTGGAAGAGACGTGGAGTTCAGAGTGGTTTAACAAGACGGTTTTAATGCCCCTTGGAAGAGACGTGGAGGTCACAGTAGCTTAACAAGATGGTTTTAATGCCACTTGGAAGAGACGTGGAGTTCAGAGTGGTTTATCAAGACGGTTTTAATGCCCTTGGAAGAGACGTTGAGGACACAGTAGCTTAACAAGACAGTTTTAATGCCCCTTGGAAGAGATGTGGAGGTCAGAGTGATTTAACAAGACGGTTTTAATGCCGCTTGGAAGAGACGTGGAGGACACAGTAGCTTAACAAGTCAGTTTTAATGCCCCTTGGAAGAGACATGGAGGTCAGAGTGCTTTAAAAAGGCGGTTTTAATGCCCCTTGGAAGAGACGTGGAGTTCAGAGTGGTTTAACAAGATGGTTTTAATGCCCCTTGGAAGAGACGTGGAGGTCACAGTAGCTTAACAAGATGGTTTTAATGCCACTTGGAAGAGACGTGGAGTTCAGAGTGGTTTAACAAGACGGTTTTAATGCCCCTTGGTAGAGACGTGGAGGACACAGTAGCTTAACAAGACAGTTTTAATGCCCCTTGGAAGAGACGTTGAGGTCAGAGTGATTTAACAAGAAGGTTTTAATGCCCCTTGGAAGAGACGTGGAGGACACAGTAGCTTAACAAGACAGTTTTAATGCCCCTTGGATGAGACATGGAAGTCAGAGTGATTTAACAAGACGGTTTTAATGCTCCTTGGAAGAGACATGGAGGTCACAGTAGCTTAACAAGACGGTTATAATGCCGCTTGGAAGAGACGTGGAGGTCAGAGTGGTTTAAGAACATGGTTTTCAATGCCCCTTGGAAGAGACGTGGAGGTCAGAGTAGCTTAATAAGACAGTTTTAATGCCCCTTGGTAGAAACGTGGAGGTCACAGTACCTTAACAAGACGGTTTTAATGCCCCTTGGAAGAGCCGTGGAGGTCACAGTAGCTTAATAAGATGGTTTTAATGCCTCTTGGAAGAGACGTGGAGGACACAGTAGCTTAACAAGACGGTTTAATGCCCCTTGGAAGAGACATGGAGTACAGAGTGGTTCAACAAGACAGTATTTATGCCCCTTGGAAGAGATGTGGAGGTCACAGTCGCTTAACAAGATGGTGTTAATGCCACTTGGAGGAGACGTGGAGTTCAGAGTGGTTTAACAAGACGGTTTTAATACCCCTTGGAAGAGACGTGGTGTTCAGAGTGGTTTCACAAGACGGTTTTAATGCCCCTTGGAAGAGACGTGGAGTTCAGAGTGCTTTAACAAGATGGTTTTAATGCCCCTTGAAGAGACGTGGAGTTCAGAGTGGTTTAACAAGACGGTTTTGTGCCCCTTGGAAATGACGTGGAGGTCACATTATCTTAACAAGACGGTATTAATGCCCCTTGGAAGAGACGGGGAGTTCAGAGTGGCTTAACAAGATGGTTTTAATGCCCCTTGGAAGAGACGTGGAGTTCAGAGTGGTTTAACAAGACGGTTTTAATGCCCCTTGGAAGATACATGGAATTCAGGGTGGTTTAACAAGACGGTTTTAATGAGCCTCGGAAGAGACGTGGAGGTCACAGTAGCTTAACAAGATGGTTTTAATGCCCCTTGGAAGAGACGTGGAGTTCAGAGTGGTTTAACAATACGGTTTTAATGCCCCTTGGAAGAGACGTGGAGTTCAGTGTTGTTTAACAAAACGGCTTTATTGCCCCTTGGAAGAGACGTGGAGGTCACAGTAGCTTAACAAGACGGTTTTAATTCCCCTTGGAAGAAAAGTGGAGGTCAGAGTGGTTAGCAAGACGGTTTTAATGCCCCTTGAAAGAGACGTGAAGGTCACATTATCTTAACAATACGGTTTTAATGCCCTTTGGACCAGACGGGGAGTTCAGAGTGGTTTAACAAGACGGTTTTGTGCCCCTTGGAAGTGACATGGAGGTCACAGTATCTTAACAAGACGGTTTTAATGCCCCTTGGAAGAGACGTGGAGGTCACAGTACCTTAACAAGATGGTTTTAATGCCCCTTGGGAGAGAAGTGGAGTTCAGCGTGGTTTATCAAGACGGTTTTAATCCCCCTTGAAAGAGACGTGGAGTTCAGAGTGGTTTAACAAGACGGTTTTAATGCCCCTTGGAAGAGACGTGGAGAACACAGTAGCTTAACAAGACAATTTTAATGCACCTTGGAAGAGACGTGGAGGTCAGAGTGAATTAACAAGACGGTTTTAATGCCCCTTGGAAGAGACGTGGAGTTCAGAGTGGTTTAACAAGACGGTTTTAATGCCCCTTGGAAGAGACGTGGAGGTCACAGTAGCTTATCAAGATGGTTATAATGCCCCTTGGAAGAGGCGTGGAGGGCAGAGTGTTTTAACAAGACGGATTTCAATGCCCCTTGGAAGAGACGTGGAGGTCAGAGTGGTTTAGCAAAACATTTTTAATGCCCCATGGAAGAGACGTGGAGTTCCGAGTGGTTTAACAAGACGGTTTAAATGCCCCTTGGAAGAGAAGTGGAGGTCACAGTAGCTTAATAAGACAGTTTTAATGCCCCTTGGGAGAGACGTGGAGTTCACAGTACCTTAACAAGACAGTTATAATGCCCTTTGGAAGAGACGTGGAGGTCACAGTAGCTTAATAAGACAGTTTTAATGCCCCTTGGAAGAGACGTGGAGTTCAGAGTGATTTAACAAGACGGTGTTAATGCTCCTTGGAAGAGACGTGGAGGTCATAGTAGCTTAACAAGACGTTTTAATGCCCCTTGGGAGAGACTTGGAGTTCAGAGTGGTCTAACAAGACGGCTTTATTGCCCCTTGGAAGAGACGTGGAGGTCACAGTAACTTAACAAGGCGGTGTTAATGCCCCTTGGAAGAGACGTGGAGGTCAGAGTGGTTTAGCAAGACGGTTTTATTGCCTCTTGAAACAGACGTGGAGTTCAGAGTGGTTTAACAAGACGGTTTTAATGCACCTTGGAAGAGACGTGGAGTTCAGAGTGCTTTAACAAGACAGTTTTAATGCCCCTTGGAAGAGACGTGGAGTTCAGTGTGCTTTAACAACACGGTTTTCATGCCCATTGCAAGAGAAGTGGAGTTCAGATTGGTTTAACAAGACGGTTTTGTGCCCCTTGGAAGTGACGTGGAGGTCACAGTAGCTTAACAAGACGGTTTTAATGCCCCTTGGAAGAGACGTGAAGTTCAGAGTGGTTTAACAAGACGGTTTTAATGCCCCTTGGAAGATACATGGAATTCAGGGTGGTTTAACAAGACGGTTTTAATGAGCCTTGGAAGAGACGTGGAGGTCACAGTAGCTTAACAAGATGGTTTTAATGCCCCTTGGAAGAGACGTGGAGTTCAGAGTGGTTTAACAATACGGTTTTAATGCCCGTTGGAAGAGACGTGGGTTCAGTGTTGTTTAACAAAACGGCTTTATTGCCCCTTGGAAGAGACGTGGAGGTCACAGTAGCTTAACAAGACGGTTTTAATTCCCCTTGGAAGAAAAGTGGAGGTCAGAGTGGTTAGCAAGACGGTTTTAATGCCCCTTGAAAGAGACGTGAAGGTCACATTATCTTAACAATACGGTTTTAATGCCCTTTGGACCAGACGGGGAGTTCAGAGTGGTTTAACAAGACGGTTTTGTGCCCCTTGGAAGTGACATGGAGGTCACAGTATCTTAACAAGACGGTTTTAATGCCCCTTGGAAGAGACGTGGAGGTCACAGTACCTTAACAAGATGGTTTTAATGCCCCTTGGGAGAGAAGTGGAGTTCAGCGTGGTTTATCAAGACGGTTTTAATCCCCCTTGAAAGAGACGTGGAGTTCAGAGTGGTTTAACAAGACGGTTTTAATGCCCCTTGGAAGAGACGTGGAGAACACAGTAGCTTAACAAGACAGTTTTAATGCACCTTGGAAGAGACGTGGAGGTCAGAGTGAATTAACAAGACGGTTTTAATGCCCCTTGGAAGAGACGTGGAGTTCAGAGTGGTTTAACAAGACGGTTTTAATGCCCCTTGGAAGAGACGTGGAGGTCACAGTAGCTTATCAAGATGGTTATAATGCCCCTTGGAAGAGGCGTGGAGGGCAGAGTGTTTTAACAAGACGGATTTCAATGCCCCTTGGAAGAGACGTGGAGGTCAGAGTGGTTTAGCAAAACATTTTTAATGCCCCATGGAAGAGACGTGGAGTTCCAAGTGGTTTAACAAGACGGTTTAAATGCCCCTTGGAAGAGAAGTGGAGGTCACAGTAGCTTAATAAGACAGTTTTAATGCCCCTTGGGAGAGACGTGGAGTTCACAGTACCTTAACAAGACAGTTATAATGCCCTTTGGAAGAGACGTGGAGGTCACAGTAGCTTAATAAGACAGTTTTAATGCCCCTTGGAAGAGACGTGGAGTTCAGAGTGATTTAACAAGACGGTGTTAATGCCCCTTGGAAGAGACGTGGAGGTCATAGTAGCTTAACAAGACGGTTTTAATGCCCCTTGGGAGAGACTTGGAGTTCAGAGTGGTCTAACAAGACGGCTTTATTGCCCCTTGGAAGAGACGTGGAGGTCACAGTAACTTAACAAGGCGGTGTTAATGCCCCTTGGAAGAGACGTGGAGGTCAGAGTGGTTTAGCAAGACGGTTTTATTGCCTCTTGAAACAGACGTGGAGTTCAGAGTGGTTTAACAAGACGGTTTTAATGCGCCTTGGAAGAGACGTGGAGTTCAGAGTGCTTTAACAAGACAGTTTTAATGCCCCTTGGAAGAGACGTGGAGTTCAGTGTGCTTTAACAAGACGGTTTTAATGCCCATTGCAAGAGAAGTGGAGTTCAGATTGGTTTAACAAGACGGTTTTGTGCCCCTTGGAAGTGACGTGGAGGTCACAGTAGCTTAACAAGACGGTTTTAATGCCCCTTGGAAGAGACGTGAAGTTCAGAGTGGTTTAACAAGACGGTTTTAATGCCCCTTGGAAGATACATGGAATTCAGGGTGGTTTAACAAGACGGTTTTAATGCCCCTTGGAAGAGACGTGGAGGTCACAGTAGCTTAGCAAGATGGTTTTAATGCCCCTTGGAAGAGACGTGGAGTTCAGAGTGGTTTAACAATACGGTTTTAATGCCCGTTGGAAGAGACGTGGAGTTCAGTGTTGTTTAACAAAACGGCTTTATTGCCCCTTGGAAGAGACGTGGAGGTCACAGTAGCTTAACAAGATGGTTTTAATTCCCCTTGGAAGAAAAGTGGAGGTCAGAGTGGTTTAGCAAGACGGTTTTAATGCCCCTTGAAAGAGACGTGAAGGTCACATTATCTTAACAATACGGTTTTAATGCCCTTTGGACCAGACGGGGAGTTCAGAGTGGTTTAACAAGACGGTTTTGTGCCCCTTGGAAGTGACATGGAGGTCACAGTATCTTAACAAGACGGTTTTAATGCCCCTTGGAAGAGACGTGGAGGTCACAGTACCTTAACAAGATCGTTTTAATGCCCCTTGGGAGAGAAGTGGAGTTCAGCGTGGTTTATCAAGACGGTTTTAATCCCCCTTGAAAGAGACGTGGAGTTCAGAGTGGTTTAACAAGACGGTTTTAATGCCCCTTGGAAGAGACGTGGAGAACATAGTAGCTTAACAAGACAGTTTTAATGCACCTTGGAAGAGACCTGGAGGTCAGAGTGAATTAACAAGACGGTTTTAATGCCCCTTGGAAGAGATGTGGAGTTCAGAGTGGTTTAACAAGACGGTTTTAATGCCCCTTGGAAGAGACGTGGAGGTCAAAGTAGCTTATCAAGATGGTTATAATGCCCCTTGGAAGAGGCGTGGAGGGCAGAGTGTTTTAACAAGAAGGATTTCAATGCCCCTTGGAAGAGACGTGGAGGTCAGAGTGGTTTAGCAAAACATTTTTAATGCCCCATGGAAGAGACGTGGAGTTCCGAGTGGTTTAACAAGACGGTTTAAATGCCCCTTGGAAGAGAAGTGGAGGTCACAGTAGCTTAATAAGACAGTTTTAATGCCCCTTGGGAGAGACGTGGAGGTCACAGTACCTTAACAAGACAGTTATAATGCCCTTTGGAAGAGACGTGGAGGTCACAGTAGCTTAATAAGACAGTTTTAATGCCCCTTGGAAGAGACGTGGAGTTCAGAGTGATTTAACAAGACGGTGTTAATGCCCCTTGGAAGAGACGTGGAGGTCATAGTAGCTTAACAAGACGGTTTTAATGCCCCTTGGGAGAGACTTGGAGTTCAGAGTGGTCTAACAAGACGGCTTTATTGCCCCTTGGAAGAGACGTGGAGGTCACAGTAACTTAACAAGGCGGTGTTAATGCCCCTTGGAAGAGACGTGGAGGTCAGAGTGGTTTAGCAAGACGGTTTTATTGCCTCTTGAAACAGACGTGGAGTTCAGAGTGTTTTAACAAGACGGTTTTAATGCCCCTTGGAAGAGACGTGGAGTTCAGAGTGGTTTAACAAGACAGTTTTAATGCCCCTTGGAAGAGAGGTGGAGGTCACAGTATCTTAACAAGATGGTTTTATTGCCCCTTGGAAGAGACGCGGAGTTCAGAGTGGTTTAACAAGACGGTTTTAATGCCCCTTGGAAGAGACGTGGAGTTCAGAGTGGTTTAACAATACGGCTTTATTTCCCCTTGGAAGAGATGTGGAGGTCACAGTAGCTTAACAAGACGGTTTTAATGACCCTTGGAAGAGACGTGGAGTTCAGAGTGATTTAACAAGACGGTGTTAATGCCCCTTGGAAGAGACGTGGAGGTCATAGTAGCTTAACAAGACGGTTTTAATGCCCCTTGGGAGAGACTTGGAGTTCAGAGTGGTCTAACAAGACGGCTTTATTGCCCCTTGGAAGAGACGTGGAGGTCACAGTAACTTAACAAGGCGGTGTTAATGCCCCTTGGAAGAGACGTGGAGGTCAGAGTGGTTTAGCAAGACGGTTTTATTGCCTCTTGAAACAGACGTGGAGTTCAGAGTGGTTTAACAAGACGGTTTTAATGCGCCTTGGAAGAGACGTGGAGTTCAGAGTGCTTTAACAAGACAGTTTTAATGCCCCTTGGAAGAGACGTGGAGTTCAGTGTGCTTTAACAAGACGGTTTTAATGCCCATTGCAAGAGAAGTGGAGTTCAGATTGGTTTAACAAGACGGTTTTGTGCCCCTTGGAAGTGACGTGGAGGTCACAGTAGCTTAACAAGACGGTTTTAATGCCCCTTGGAAGAGACGTGAAGTTCAGAGTGGTTTAACAAGACGGTTTTAATGCCCCTTGGAAGATACATGGAATTCAGGGTGGTTTAACAAGACGGTTTTAATGCCCCTTGGAAGAGACGTGGAGGTCACAGTAGCTTAGCAAGATGGTTTTAATGCCCCTTGGAAGAGACGTGGAGTTCAGAGTGGTTTAACAATACGGTTTTAATGCCCGTTGGAAGAGACGTGGAGTTCAGTGTTGTTTAACAAAACGGCTTTATTGCCCCTTGGAAGAGACGTGGAGGTCACAGTAGCTTAACAAGATGGTTTTAATTCCCCTTGGAAGAAAAGTGGAGGTCAGAGTGGTTTAGCAAGACGGTTTTAATGCCCCTTGAAAGAGACGTGAAGGTCACATTATCTTAACAATACGGTTTTAATGCCCTTTGGACCAGACGGGGAGTTCAGAGTGGTTTAACAAGACGGTTTTGTGCCCCTTGGAAGTGACATGGAGGTCACAGTATCTTAACAAGACGGTTTTAATGCCCCTTGGAAGAGACGTGGAGGTCACAGTACCTTAACAAGATCGTTTTAATGCCCCTTGGGAGAGAAGTGGAGTTCAGCGTGGTTTATCAAGACGGTTTTAATCCCCCTTGAAAGAGACGTGGAGTTCAGAGTGGTTTAACAAGACGGTTTTAATGCCCCTTGGAAGAGACGTGGAGAACATAGTAGCTTAACAAGACAGTTTTAATGCACCTTGGAAGAGACCTGGAGGTCAGAGTGAATTAACAAGACGGTTTTAATGCCCCTTGGAAGAGATGTGGAGTTCAGAGTGGTTTAACAAGACGGTTTTAATGCCCCTTGGAAGAGACGTGGAGGTCAAAGTAGCTTATCAAGATGGTTATAATGCCCCTTGGAAGAGGCGTGGAGGGCAGAGTGTTTTAACAAGAAGGATTTCAATGCCCCTTGGAAGAGACGTGGAGGTCAGAGTGGTTTAGCAAAACATTTTTAATGCCCCATGGAAGAGACGTGGAGTTCCGAGTGGTTTAACAAGACGGTTTAAATGCCCCTTGGAAGAGAAGTGGAGGTCACAGTAGCTTAATAAGACAGTTTTAATGCCCCTTGGGAGAGACGTGGAGGTCACAGTACCTTAACAAGACAGTTATAATGCCCTTTGGAAGAGACGTGGAGGTCACAGTAGCTTAATAAGACAGTTTTAATGCCCCTTGGAAGAGACGTGGAGTTCAGAGTGATTTAACAAGACGGTGTTAATGCCCCTTGGAAGAGACGTGGAGGTCATAGTAGCTTAACAAGACGGTTTTAATGCCCCTTGGGAGAGACTTGGAGTTCAGAGTGGTCTAACAAGACGGCTTTATTGCCCCTTGGAAGAGACGTGGAGGTCACAGTAACTTAACAAGGCGGTGTTAATGCCCCTTGGAAGAGACGTGGAGGTCAGAGTGGTTTAGCAAGACGGTTTTATTGCCTCTTGAAACAGACGTGGAGTTCAGAGTGTTTTAACAAGACGGTTTTAATGCCCCTTGGAAGAGACGTGGAGTTCAGAGTGGTTTAACAAGACAGTTTTAATGCCCCTTGGAAGAGAGGTGGAGGTCACAGTATCTTAACAAGATGGTTTTATTGCCCCTTGGAAGAGACGCGGAGTTCAGAGTGGTTTAACAAGACGGTTTTAATGCCCCTTGGAAGAGACGTGGAGTTCAGAGTGGTTTAACAATACGGCTTTATTTCCCCTTGGAAGAGATGTGGAGGTCACAGTAGCTTAACAAGACGGTTTTAATGACCCTTGGAAGAGACGTGGAGTTCAGAGTGGTTTAACAAGACCGTTTTAATGCCCCTTGGAAGAGACGAGGAGGACAGAGTCATTTAACAAGACGGTTTTAATGCCCCTTGGAAGAGACGTGGAGTTCAGAGTGATTTAACAAGACGGGTTTAATTCCCCTTGGAAGAGACGTGGAGGTCAAAGTAGCTTAACAAGACGGTTTTAATGACCCTTGGAAGAGACGTGGAGTTCAGAGTGGTTTAACAAGACAGTTTTAATGCCCCTTGGAAGAGACGTGGAGGTCAGAGTCATTTAACAAGACGGTTTTAATGCCCCTTGGAAGAGACTTGGAGTTCAGAGTGGTTTAACAAGACGGGTTTAATTCCCCTTGGAAGAGACGTGGAGGTCAAAGTAGCTTAACAAGACGGTTATAATGCCCCTTCGAAGAGACGTGGAGGTCAGAGTCGTTTAACAAGACGGTTTTCAATGCCCCTTGGAAGAGACGTGGAGGTCACAGTAGCTTAACAAGACGTTTTTCAATGCCCTTTGGAAGAGACGTGGAGGTCAGAGTGGTTTAGCAAAACTTTTTTAATGCCCCATGGAAGGGACGTGGAGTTCAGAGTGGTTTAACAAGACGGTTTAAATGCCCCTTGGAAGAGACGTGGAGGTCACAGTAGCTTAATAAGACAGTTTTAATGCCCCTTGGTAGAGATGTGGAGGTCACAGTACCTTAACAAGACAGTTTTAATGCCCCTTGGAAGAGACGTGGAGGTCACAGTAGTTTAATAAGACGGTTTTAATGCCCCTTGGAAGAGACGCGGAGTTCAGAGAGGTTTAACAAGACGGTTTTGTGCCCCTTGGAAGTGACGTGGAGGTCACAGTATCTTAACAAGACGGTTTTAATGGCCCTTGGAAGAGACGGGGAGTTCAGAGTGGTTTAACAAGACTGTTTTAATGCCCCTTGGAAGAGACGTGGAGTTCAGAGTGGTTTAAGAAGACGGTTTTAATGCCCCTTGGTAGAGACGTGGAGGTCACAGTACCTTAACAAGATGGTTTTAATGCCCCTTGGGAGAGAAGTGGAGTTCAGCGTGGTTTAACAAGACGGTTTTAATCCACCTTGAAAGAGACATGGAGTTTAGAGTGGTTTAATAAGACGGTTTTAATGCCCCTTGGAAGAGACGTGGAGAACACAGTAGCTTAACAAGACAGTTTTAATGCACATTGGAAGAGACATGGAGGTCAGAATGAATTAACAAGACGGTTTTAATGCCCCTTGGAAGAGATGTGGAGTTCAGAGTGGTTTAACAAGACGGTTTTATTGCCCCCTGGAAGAGACGTGGAGGTCACAGTAGCTTAACAAGACTGTTATAATGCCCCTTGGAAGAGACGTAGAGGTCAGAGTGGTTTAACAAGACGGGTTTCAATGCCACTTGGCTGAGACGTGGAGTTCAGAGTGGTTTAGCAAAACGATTTTAATGCCCCTTGCAAGAGACGTGAAGTTCCGAGTGGTTTAACAAGACGGTTTAAATGCCCCTTGGAAGAGAAGTGGAGGTCACAGTAGCTTAAAAAGACAGTTTTAATGCCCCTTGGGAGAGACGTGGAGGTCACAGTATCTTAACAAGACGGTTATAATGCCCCTTGGAAGAGACGTGGAGGTCACAGTAGCTTAATAAGACGGTTTTAATGCCCCTTGGAAGAGACGTGGAGTTCAGAGTGATTTAACAAGACGGTGTTATTGCCCCTTGGAAGAGACGTGGAGGTCATAGTAACTTAACAAGACAGTTTTAATGCCCCTTGGGAGAGACTTGGAGTTCAGAGTGGTTTAACAAGACGGCTTTATTGCCCCTTGGAAGAGACGTGGAGGTCACAGTAACTTAACAAGGCGGTGTTAATGCCCCTTGGAAGAGACGTGGAGGTCAAAATGGTTTAGCAAGACGGTTTTAATGCCCCTTGGAACAGACGTGGAGTTCAGACTGGTTTAGCAAGACGTTTTTAATGCCCCTTGGAAGAGACGTGGAGTTCAGTGTCCTTTAACAAGACGGTTTTAATGCCCACTGCAAGAGAAGTGGAGTTCAGATTGGTTTAACAAGACGGTTTTGTGCCCCTTGGAAGTGACGTGGAGGTCACAGTAGCTTAACAAGACGGTTTTAATGCCCCTTGGAAGAGACGTGAAGTTCAGAGTGGTTTAACAAGACGGTTTTAATGCCCCTTGGAAGATACGTGGAATTCAGAGTGGTTTAACAACACGGTTTTAATGCCCCTTGGAAGAGACGTTGGAGGTCACAGTAGCTTAACAAGATGGTTTTAATGCCCCTTGGAAGAGACGTGGAGTTCAGAGTGGTTTAACAAGACGGTTTTAATGCCCGTTGGAAGAGACGTGGAGTTCAGTGTTGTTTAACAAAACGGCTTTATTGCCCCTTGGAAGAGACGTGGAGGTCACAGTAGCTTAACAAGACGGTTTTAATTCCCCTTGGAAGAAAACTGGAGGTCAGAGTGCTTTAGCAAGACGGTTTTAATGCCCCTTGAAAGAGACGTGGAGGTCACATTATCTTAACAATACGGTTTTAATGCCCTTTGGAACAGACGGGGAGTTCAGAGTGGTTTAACAAGACGGTGTTAATGCCCCTTGGAAGAGACGTGGAGTTCAGAGTGGTTTAACAAGACGGTTTTAATGCCCCTTGGAAGAGACGTTGAGGTCACAGTAGCTTAACAAGATGGTTTTAATGCCACTTGGAAGAGACATGGAGTTCAGAGTGGTTTATCAAGACGGTTTTAATGCCCCTTGGAAGAGACATGGAGGTCACAGTAGCTTAACAATATAGTTTTAATGCCCCTTGGAACAGACGTGGAGTTCATAGTGGTTTAACAAGACGGTTTAAATGCCCCATGGAAGAGACGAGGAGGTCACAGTAGATCTTTGAGACAGTTTTAATACCTCTTGGTAGAGACATGGAGGTCACAGAACCTTAACAAGACAGTAATAATGCCCCTTGGAAGAGACGTGGAGGTCACAGTAGCTTAAAAAGACGGTTATTATGCCCCTTGGAAGAGAAGT
Organism: Phyllobates terribilis; assembly: GCF_046119375.1. Taxonomy (NCBI): domain Eukaryota; kingdom Metazoa; phylum Chordata; class Amphibia; order Anura; family Dendrobatidae; genus Phyllobates; species Phyllobates terribilis. The sequence continues at coordinate 53,819,004 of NW_027362773.1, forward strand.
GGAGTTCAGAGTTGTTTAACAAGATAGTTTTAATGCCCCTTGGAAGAGCCGTGGAGCACATAGTAGCTTAACAAGACGGTTTTAATGCCCCTTGGGAGACACGTGGAGTTCAGAGTGGTTTAACAAGACCGCTTTATTGCCCCTTGGAAGAGACGTGGAGTTCACAGTAGCTTAACAAGACAGTTTTAATGCCCCTTGGAAGAGACGAGGAGGTCACAGTACCTTAACAAGACGGTAATAATGCCACTTGGAAGAGACATGGAGGTCACAGTAGCTTAATAAGACGGTTATTATGCCCCTTGGTAGAGACGTGGAGTTCAGAGTGGTTTAACAAGATGGTTTTAATGCCCCTTGGAAGAGCCGTGGAGGTCAAAGTAGCTTAACAAGACGGTTTTAATGCCCCTTAGGAGAGACATGGAGTTCAGAGTGGTTTAACAAGACGGCTTTATTGCCCCTAGGAAGAGACGTGGAGTTCACAGTAGCTTAACAAGAAAGTTTTAATGCCCCTTGGAAGAGACGTGGAGGTCAAAGTAGCTTAACAAGACGGTTATAATGCCCCTTGGAAGAGACGTGGAGGTCAGAGTGGTTTAACAAGATGGTTTTCAATGCCCCTTGGAAGAGACGTGGAGTTCACAGTAGCTTAACAAGACGGTTTTCAATGCCCTTTGGAAGAGATGTGTAGTTCAGAATGGTTTAGCAAAACTTTTTTAATGCCCCATGGAAGAGACGTGGAGTTCAGAGTGGTTTAACAAGACGGTTTAAATGCCCCTTGGAAGAGACGTGGAGGTCACAGTAGCTTAATAAGACAGTTTTAATGCCCTTTGGAAGAGATGTGAAGGTCACAGTACCTTAACAAGACAGTTTTAATGCCCCTTGGAAGAGACGTGGAGGTCACAGTAGCTTAATAAGACGGTTTTAATGCCCCTTGGAAGAGACGTGGAGTTCAGAGAGGTTTAACAAGACGGTTTTGTGCCCCTTGGAAGTGACGTGTAGGTCACAGTATCTTAACAAGACGGTTTTAATGCCCCTTGGAAGAGACGTGGAGGTCACAGTACCTTTCCAAGATGGTTTTAATGCCCCTTGGGAGAGAAGTGGAGTTCAGCGTGGTTTATCAAGACTGTTTTAATCCCCCTTGAAAGAGACGTGGAGTTCAGAGTGGTTTAACAAGACGGTTTTAATGCCCCTTGGAAGAGACGTGGAGAACACAGTAGCTTAACAAGACAGTTTTAATGCACCTTGGAAGAAACGTGGAGGTCAGAGTGAATTAACAAGACGGTTTTAATGCCCCTTGGAAGAGACGTGGAGTTCAGAGTGGTTTAACAAGACGGTTTTAATGCCCCTTGGAAGAGACGTGGAGGTCACAGTAGCTTATCAAGATGGCTATAATGCCCCTTGGAAGAGACGTGGAGGGCAGAGTGTTTTAACAAAACGGATTTCAATGCCCCTTGGAAGAGACGTGGAGGTCAGAGTGGTTTAGCAAAACATTTTTAATGCCCCATGGAAGAGACGTGGAGTTCCGAGTGGTTTAACAAGACGGTTTAAATGCCCCTTGGAAGAGAAGTGGAGGTCACAGTAGCTTAATAAGACAGTTTTAATGCCCCTTGGGAGAGACGTGGAGGTCACAGTACCTTAACAAGACAGTTATAATGCCCTTTGGAAGAGACGTGGAGGTCACAGTAGCTTAATAAGACAGTTTTAATGCCCCTTGGAAGAGACGTGGAGTTCAGAGTGATTTAACAAGACGATGTTAATGCCCCTTGGAAGAGACGGGAAGGTCATAGTAGCTTAACAAGACGGTTTTAATGCCCCTTGGGAGAGACTTGGAGTTCAGAGTGGTTTAACAAGACGGCTTTATTGCCCCTTGGAAGAGACGTGGAGGTCACAGTAACTTAACAAGGCGGTGTTAATGCCCCTTGGAAGAGACGTGGAGGTCAGAGTGGTTTAGCAAGACGGTTTTATTGCCTCTTGAAACAGACGTGGAGTTCAGAGTGGTTTAACAAGACGGTTTTAATGCACCTTGGAAGAGACGTGGAGTTCAGAGTGCTTTAACAAGACAGTTTTAATGCCCCTTGGAAGAGACGTGGAGTTCAGTGTGCTTTAACAAGACGGTTTTCATGCCCATTGCAAGAGAAGTGGAGTTCAGATTGGTTTAACAAGACGGTTTTGTGCCCCTTGGAAGTGACGTGGAGGTCACAGTAGCTTAACAAGACGGTTTTAATGCCCCTTGGAAGAGACGTGAAGTTCAGAGTGGTTTAACAAGACGGTTTTAATGCCCCTTGGAAGATACATGGAATTCAGGGTGGTTTAACAAGACAGTTTTAATGAGCCTTGGAAGAGACGTGGAGGTCACAGTAGCTTAACAAGATGGTTTTAATGCCCCTTGGAAGAGACGTGGAGTTCAGAGTGGTTTAACAATACGGTTTTAATGCCCGTTGGAAGAGACGTGGAGTTCAGTGTTGTTTAACAAAACGGCTTTATTGCCCCTTGGAAGAGACGTGGAGGTCACAGTAGCTTAACAAGACGGTTTTAATTCCCCTTGGAAGAAAAGTGGAGGTCAGAGTGGTTAGCAAGACGGTTTTAATGCCCCTTGAAAGAGACGTGAAGGTCACATTATCTTAACAATACGGTTTTAATGCCCTTTGGACCAGACGGGGAGTTCAGAGTGGTTTAACAAGACGGTTTTGTGCCCCTTGGAAGTGACATGGAGGTCACAGTATCTTAACAAGACGGTTTTCATGCCCCTTGGAAGAGACGTGGAGGTCACAGTACCTTAACAAGATGGTTTTAATGCCCCTTGGGAGAGAAGTGGAGTTCAGCGTGGTTTATCAAGACGGTTTTAATCCCCCTTGAAAGAGACGTGGAGTTCAGAGTGGTTTAACAAGACGGTTTTAATGCCCCTTGGAAGAGACGTGGAGAACACAGTAGCTTAACAAGACAGTTTTAATGCACCTTGGAAGAGACGTGGAGGTCAGAGTGAATTAACAAGACGGTTTTAATGCCCCTTGGAAGAGACGTGGAGTTCAGAGTGGTTTAACAAGACGGTTTTAATGCCCCTTGGAAGAGACGTGGAGGTCACAGTAGCTTATCAAGATGGTTATAATGCCCCTTGGAAGAGGCGTGGAGGGCAGAGTGTTTTAACAAGACGGATTTCAATGCCCCTTGGAAGAGACGTGGAGGTCAGAGTGGTTTAGCAAAACATTTTTAATGCCCCATGGAAGAGACGTGGAGTTCCGAGTGGTTTAACAAGACGGTTTAAATGCCCCTTGGAAGAGAAGTGGAGGTCACAGTAGCTTAATAAGACAGTTTTAATGCCCCTTGGGAGAGACGTGGAGTTCACAGTACCTTAACAAGACAGTTATAATGCCCTTTGGAAGAGACGTGGAGGTCACAGTAGCTTAATAAGACAGTTTTAATGCCCCTTGGAAGAGACGTGGAGTTCAGAGTGATTTAACAAGACGGTGTTAATGCCCCTTGGAAGAGACGTGAAGGTCATAGTAGCTTAACAAGACGGTTTTAATGCCCCTTGGGAGAGACTTGGAGTTCAGAGTGGTCTAACAAGACGGCTTTATTGCCCCTTGGAAGAGACGTGGAGGTCACAGTAACTTAACAAGGCGGTGTTAATGCCCCTTGGAAGAGACGTGGAGGTCAGAGTGGTTTAGCAAGACGGTTTTATTGCCTCTTGAAACAGACGTGGAGTTCAGAGTGGTTTAACAAGACGGTTTTAATGCACCTTGGAAGAGACGTGGAGTTCAGAGTGCTTTAACAAGACAGTTTTAATGCCCCTTGGAAGAGACGTGGAGTTCAGTGTGCTTTAACAACACGGTTTTCATGCCCATTGCAAGAGAAGTGGAGTTCAGATTGGTTTAACAAGACGGTTTTGTGCCCCTTGGAAGTGACGTGGAGGTCACAGTAGCTTAACAAGACGGTTTTAATGCCCCTTGGAAGAGACGTGAAGTTCAGAGTGGTTTAACAAGACGGTTTTAATGCCCCTTGGAAGATACATGGAATTCAGGGTGGTTTAACAAGACGGTTTTAATGAGCCTTGGAAGAGACGTGGAGGTCACAGTAGCTTAACAAGATGGTTTTAATGCCCCTTGGAAGAGACGTGGAGTTCAGAGTGGTTTAACAATACGGTTTTAATGCCCGTTGGAAGAGACGTGGGTTCAGTGTTGTTTAACAAAACGGCTTTATTGCCCCTTGGAAGAGACGTGGAGGTCACAGTAGCTTAACAAGACGGTTTTAATTCCCCTTGGAAGAAAAGTGGAGGTCAGAGTGGTTAGCAAGACGGTTTTAATGCCCCTTGAAAGAGACGTGAAGGTCACATTATCTTAACAATACGGTTTTAATGCCCTTTGGACCAGACGGGGAGTTCAGAGTGGTTTAACAAGACGGTTTTGTGCCCCTTGGAAGTGACATGGAGGTCACAGTATCTTAACAAGACGGTTTTAATGCCCCTTGGAAGAGACGTGGAGGTCACAGTACCTTAACAAGATGGTTTTAATGCCCCTTGGGAGAGAAGTGGAGTTCAGCGTGGTTTATCAAGACGGTTTTAATCCCCCTTGAAAGAGACGTGGAGTTCAGAGTGGTTTAACAAGACGGTTTTAATGCCCCTTGGAAGAGACGTGGAGAACACAGTAGCTTAACAAGACAGTTTTAATGCACCTTGGAAGAGACGTGGAGGTCAGAGTGAATTAACAAGACGGTTTTAATGCCCCTTGGAAGAGACGTGGAGTTCAGAGTGGTTTAACAAGACGGTTTTAATGCCCCTTGGAAGAGACGTGGAGGTCACAGTAGCTTATCAAGATGGTTATAATGCCCCTTGGAAGAGGCGTGGAGGGCAGAGTGTTTTAACAAGACGGATTTCAATGCCCCTTGGAAGAGACGTGGAGGTCAAAGTAGCTTAACAAGACGGTTATAATGCCCCTTCGAAGAGACGTGGAGGTCAGAGTCGTTTAACAAGACGGTTTTCAATGCCCCTTGGAAGAGACGTGGAGGTCACAGTAGCTTAACAAGACGTTTTTCAATGCCCTTTGGAAGAGACGTGGAGGTCAGAGTGGTTTAGCAAAACTTTTTTAATGCCCCATGGAAGGGACGTGGAGTTCAGAGTGGTTTAACAAGACGGTTTAAATGCCCCTTGGAAGAGACGTGGAGGTCACAGTAGCTTAATAAGACAGTTTTAATGCCCCTTGGTAGAGATGTGGAGGTCACAGTACCTTAACAGGACAGTTTTAATGCCCCTTGGAAGAGACGTGGAGGTCACAGTAGTTTAATAAGACGGTTTTAATGCCCCTTGGAAGAGACGCGGAGTTCAGAGAGGTTTAACAAGACGGTTTTGTGCCCCTTGGAAGTGACGTGGAGGTCACAGTATCTTAACAAGACGGTTTTAATGGCCCTTGGAAGAGACGGGGAGTTCAGAGTGGTTTAACAAGACTGTTTTAATGCCCCTTGGAAGAGACGTGGAGTTCAGAGTGGTTTAAGAAGACGGTTTTAATGCCCCTTGGTAGAGACGTGGAGGTCACAGTACCTTAACAAGATGGTTTTAATGCCCCTTGGGAGAGAAGTGGAGTTCAGCGTGGTTTAACAAGACGGTTTTAATCCACCTTGAAAGAGACATGGAGTTTAGAGTGGTTTAATAAGACGGTTATAATGCCCCTTGGAAGAGACGTGGAGAACACAGTAGCTTAACAAGACAGTTTTAATGCACATTGGAAGAGACGTGGAGGTCAGAATGAATTAACAAGACGGTTTTAATGCCCCTTGGAAGAGATGTGGAGTTCAGAGTGGTTTAACAAGACGGTTTTATTGCCCCCTGGAAGAGACGTGGAGGTCACAGTAGCTTAGCAAGACTGTTATAATGCCCCTTGGAAGAGACGTAGAGGTCAGAGTGGTTTAACAAGACGGGTTTCAATGCCACTTGGCTGAGACGTGGAGTTCAGAGTGGTTTAGCAAAACGATTTTAATGCCCCTTGCAAGAGACGTGAAGTTCCGAGTGGTTTAACAAGACGGTTTAAATGCCCCTTGGAAGAGAAGTGGAGGTCACAGTAGCTTAAAAAGACAGTTTTAATGCCCCTTGGGAGAGACGTGGAGGTCACAGTATCTTAACAAGACGGTTATAATGCCCCTTGGAAGAGACGTGGAGGTCACAGTAGCTTAATAAGACGGTTTTAATGCCCCTTGGAAGAGACGTGGAGTTCAGAGTGATTTAACAAGACGGTGTTATTGCCCCTTGGAAGAGACGTGGAGGTCATAGTAACTTAACAAGACAGTTTTAATGCCCCTTGGGAGAGACTTGGAGTTCAGAGTGGTTTAACAAGACGGCTTTATTGCCCCTTGGAAGAGACGTGGAGGTCACAGTAACTTAACAAGGCGGTGTTAATGCCCCTTGGAAGAGACGTGGAGGTCAAAATGGTTTAGCAAGACGGTTTTAATGCCCCTTGGAACAGACGTGGAGTTCAGACTGGTTTAGCAAGACGTTTTTAATGCCCCTTGGAAGAGACGTGGAGTTCAGTGTCCTTTAACAAGACGGTTTTAATGCCCACTGCAAGAGAAGTGGAGTTCAGATTGGTTTAACAAGACGGTTTTGTGCCCCTTGGAAGTGACGTGGAGGTCACAGTAGCTTAACAAGACGGTTTTAATGCCCCTTGGAAGAGACGTGAAGTTCAGAGTGGTTTAACAAGACGGTTTTAATGCCCCTTGGAAGATACGTGGAATTCAGAGTGGTTTAACAACACGGTTTTAATGCCCCTTGGAAGAGACGTTGGAGGTCACAGTAGCTTAACAAGATGGTTTTAATGCCCCTTGGAAGAGACGTGGAGTTCAGAGTGGTTTAACAAGACGGTTTTAATGCCCGTTGGAAGAGACGTGGAGTTCAGTGTTGTTTAACAAAACGGCTTTATTGCCCCTTGGAAGAGACGTGGAGGTCACAGTAGCTTAACAAGACGGTTTTAATTCCCCTTGGAAGAAAACTGGAGGTCAGAGTGCTTTAGCAAGACGGTTTTAATGCCCCTTGAAAGAGACGTGGAGGTCACATTATCTTAACAATACGGTTTTAATGCCCTTTGGAACAGACGGGGAGTTCAGAGTGGTTTAACAAGACGGTGTTAATGCCCCTTGGAAGAGACGTGGAGTTCAGAGTGGTTTAACAAGACGGTTTTAATGCCCCTTGGAAGAGACGTTGAGGTCACAGTAGCTTAACAAGATGGTTTTAATGCCACTTGGAAGAGACATGGAGTTCAGAGTGGTTTATCAAGACGGTTTTAATGCCCCTTGGAAGAGACATGGAGGTCACAGTAGCTTAACAATATAGTTTTAATGCCCCTTGGAACAGACGTGGAGTTCATAGTGGTTTAACAAGACGGTTTAAATGCCCCATGGAAGAGACGAGGAGGTCACAGTAGATCTTTGAGACAGTTTTAATACCTCTTGGTAGAGACATGGAGGTCACAGAACCTTAACAAGACAGTAATAATGCCCCTTGGAAGAGACGTGGAGGTCACAGTAGCTTAAAAAGACGGTTATTATGCCCCTTGGAAGAGAAGTGGAGTTCAGAGTTGTTTAACAAGATAGTTTTAATGCCCCTTGGAAGAGCCGTGGAGCACATAGTAGCTTAACAAGACGGTTTTAATGCCCCTTGGGAGACACGTGGAGTTCAGAGTGGTTTAACAAGACGGCTTTATTGCCCCTTGGAAGAGACGTGGAGTTCACAGTAGCTTAACAAGACAGTTTTAATGCCCCTTGGAAGAGACGAGGAGGTCACAGTACCTTAACAAGACGGTAATAATGCCACTTGGAAGAGACATGGAGGTCACAGTAGCTTAATAAGACGGTTATTATGCCCCTTGGTAGAGACGTGGAGTTCAGAGTGGTTTAACAAGATGGTTTTAATGCCCCTTGGAAGAGCCGTGGAGGTCAAAGTAGCTTAACAAGACGGTTTTAATGCCCCTTAGGAGAGACATGGAGTTCAGAGTGGTTTAACAAGACGGCTTTATTGCCCCTAGGAAGAGACGTGGAGTTCACAGTAGCTTAAGAAGAAAGTTTTAATGCCCCTTGGAAGAGACGTGGAGGTCAAAGTAGCTTAACAAGACGGTTATAATGCCCCTTGGAAGAGACGTGGAGGTCAGAGTGGTTTAACAAGATGGTTTTCAATGCCCCTTGGAAGAGACGTGGAGTTCACAGTAGCTTAACAAGACGGTTTTAATGCCCCTTGGAAGAGACGTGGAGGTCACAGTACCTTTCCAAGATGGTTTTAATGCCCCTTGGGAGAGAAGTGGAGTTCAGCGTGGTTTATCAAGACTGTTTTAATCCCCCTTGAAAGAGACGTGGAGTTCAGAGTGGTTTAACAAGACGGTTTTAATGCCCCTTGGAAGAGACGTGGAGAACACAGTAGCTTAACAAGACAGTTTTAATGCACCTTGGAAGAGACGTGGAGGTCAGAGTGAATTAACAAGACGGTTTTAATGCCCCTTGGAAGAGACGTGGAGTTCAGAGTGGTTTAACAAGACGGTTTTAATGCCCCTTGGAAGAGACGTGGAGGTCACAGTAGCTTATCAAGATGGCTATAATGCCCCTTGGAAGAGACGTGGAGGGCAGAGTGTTTTAACAAAACGGATTTCAATGCCCCTTGGAAGAGACGTGGAGGTCAGAGTGGTTTAGCAAAACATTTTTAATGCCCCATGGAAGAGACGTGGAGTTCCGAGTGGTTTAACAAGACGGTTTAAATGCCCCTTGGAAGAGAAGTGGAGGTCACAGTAGCTTAATAAGACAGTTTTAATGCCCCTTGGGAGAGACGTGGAGTTCACAGTACCTTAACAATACAGTTATAATGCCCTTTGGAAGAGACGTGGAGGTCACAGTAGCTTAATAAGACAGTTTTAATGCCCCTTGGAAGAGACGTGGAGTTCAGAGTGATTTAACAAGACGGTGTTAATGCCCCTTGGAAGAGACGTGAAGGTCATAGTAGCTTAACAAGACGGTTTTAATGCCCCTTGGGAGAGACTTGGAGTTCAGAGTGGTCTAACAAGACGGCTTTATTGCCCCTTGGAAGAGACGTGGAGGTCACAGTAACTTAACAAGGCGGTGTTAATGCCCCTTGGAAGAGACGTGGAGGTCAGAGTGGTTTAGCAAGACGGTTTTATTGCCTCTTGAAACAGACGTGGAGTTCAGAGTGGTTTAACAAGACGGTTTTAATGCACCTTGGAAGAGACGTGGAGTTCAGAGTGCTTTAACAAGACAGTTTTAATGCCCCTTGGAAGAGACGTGGAGTTCAGTGTGCTTTAACAACACGGTTTTCATGCCCATTGCAAGAGAAGTGGAGTTCAGATTGGTTTAACAAGACGGTTTTGTGCCCCTTGGAAGTGACGTGGAGGTCACAGTAGCTTAACAAGACGGTTTTAATGCCCCTTGGAAGAGACGTGAAGTTCAGAGTGGTTTAACAAGACGGTTTTAATGCCCCTTGGAAGATACATGGAATTCAGGGTGGTTTAACAAGACGGTTTTAATGAGCCTTGGAAGAGACGTGGAGGTCACAGTAGCTTAACAAGATGGTTTTAATGGCCCTTGGAAGAGACGTGGAGTTCAGAGTGGTTTAACAATACGGTTTTAATGCCCGTTGGAAGAGACGTGGGTTCAGTGTTGTTTAACAAAACGGCTTTATTGCCCCTTGGAAGAGACGTGGAGGTCACAGTAGCTTAACAAGACGGTTTTAATTCCCCTTGGAAGAAAAGTGGAGGTCAGAGTGGTTAGCAAGACGGTTTTAATGCCCCTTGAAAGAGACGTGAAGGTCACATTATCTTAACAATACGGTTTTAATGCCCTTTGGACCAGACGGGGAGTTCAGAGTGGTTTAACAAGACGGTTTTGTGCCCCTTGGAAGTGACATGGAGGTCACAGTATCTTAACAAGACGGTTTTAATGCCCCTTGGAAGAGACGTGGAGGTCACAGTACCTTAACAAGATGGTTTTAATGCCCCTTGGGAGAGAAGTGGAGTTCAGCGTGGTTTATCAAGACGGTTTTAATCCCCCTTGAAAGAGACGTGGAGTTCAGAGTGGTTTAACAAGACGGTTTTAATGCCCCTTGGAAGAGACGTGGAGAACACAGTAGCTTAACAAGACAGTTTTAATGCACCTTGGAAGAGACGTGGAGGTCAGAGTGAATTAACAAGACGGTTTTAATGCCCCTTGGAAGAGACGTGGAGTTCAGAGTGGTTTAACAAGACGGTTTTAATGCCCCTTGGAAGAGACGTGGAGGTCACAGTAGCTTATCAAGATGGTTATAATGCCCCTTGGAAGAGGCGTGGAGGGCAGAGGGTTTTAACAAGACGGATTTCAATGCCCCTTGGAAGAGACGTGGAGGTCAGAGTGGTTTAGCAAAACATTTTTAATGCCCCATGGAAAAGACGTGGAGTTCCAAGTGGTTTAACAAGACGGTTTAAATGCCCCTTGGAAGAGAAGTGGAGGTCACAGTAGCTTAATAAGACAGTTTTAATGCCCCTTGGGAGAGACGTGGAGTTCACAGTACCTTAACAAGACAGTTATAATGCCCTTTGGAAGAGACGTGGAGGTCACAGTAGCTTAATAAGACAGTTTTAATGCCCCTTGGAAGAGACGTGGAGTTCAGAGTGATTTAACAAGACGGTGTTAATGCCCCTTTGAAGAGACGTGGAGGTCATAGTAGCTTAACAAGACGGTTTTAATGCCCCTTGGGAGAGACTTGGAGTTCAGAGTGGTCTAACAAGACGGCTTTATTGCCCCTTGGAAGAGACGTGGAGGTCACAGTAACTTAACAAGGCGGTGTTAATGCCCCTTGGAAGAGACGTGGAGGTCAGAGTGGTTTAGCAAGACGGTTTTATTGCCTCTTGAAACAGACGTGGAGTTCAGAGTGGTTTAACAAGACGGTTTTAATGCGCCTTGGAAGAGACGTGGAGTTCAGAGTGCTTTAACAAGACAGTTTTAATGCCCCTTGGAAGAGATGTGGAGTTCAGTGTGCTTTAACAAGACGGTTTTAATGCCCATTGCAAGAGAAGTGGAGTTCAGATTGGTTTAACAAGACGGTTTTGTGCCCCTTGGAAGTGACGTGGAGGTCACAGTAGCTTAACAAGACGGTTTTAATGCCCCTTGGAAGAGACGTGAAGTTCAGAGTGGTTTAACAAGACGGTTTTAATGCCCCTTGGAAGATACATGGAATTCAGGGTGGTTTAACAAGACGGTTTTAATGCCCCTTGGAAGAGACGTGGAGGTCACAGTAGCTTAGCAAGATGGTTTTAATGCCCCTTGGAAGAGACGTGGAGTTCAGAGTGGTTTAACAATACGGTTTTAATGCCCGTTGGAAGAGACGTGGAGTTCAGTGTTGTTTAACAAAACGGCTTTATTGCCCCTTGGAAGAGACGTGGAGGTCACAGTAGCTTAACAAGATGGTTTTAATTCCCCTTGGAAGAAAAGTGGAGGTCAGAGTGGTTTAGCAAGACGGTTTTAATGCCCCTTGAAAGAGACGTGAAGGTCACATTATCTTAACAATACGGTTTTAATGCCCTTTGGACCAGACGGGGAGTTCAGAGTGGTTTAACAAGACGGTTTTGTGCCCCTTGGAAGTGACATGGAGGTCACAGTATCTTAACAAGACGGTTTTAATGCCCCTTGGAAGAGACGTGGAGGTCACAGTACCTTAACAAGATGGTTTTAATGCCCCTTGGGAGAGAAGTGGAGTTCAGCGTGGTTTATCAAGACGGTTTTAATCCCCCTTGAAAGAGACGTGGAGTTCAGAGTGGTTTAACAAGACGGTTTTAATGCCCCTTGGAAGAGACGTGGAGAACACAGTAGCTTAACAAGAGAGTTTTAATGCACCTTGGAAGAGACGTGGAGGTCAGAGTGAATTAACAAGACGGTTTTAATGCCCCTTGGAAGAGATGTGGAGTTCAGTGTGGTTTAACAAGACGGTTTTAATGCCCCTTGGAAGAGACGTGGAGGTCAAAGTAGCTTATCAAGATGGTTATAATGCCCCTTGGAAGAGGCGTGGAAGGCAGAGTGTTTTAACAAGACGGATTTCAATGCCCCTTGGAAGAGACGTGGAGGTCAGAGTGGTTTAGCAAAACATTTTTAATGCCCCATGGAAGAGACGTGGAGTTCCGAGTGGTTTAACAAGACGGTTTAAATGCCCCTTGGAAGAGAAGTGGAGGTCACAGTAGCTTAATAAGACAGTTTTAATGCCCCTTGGGAGAGACGTGGAGGTCACAGTACCTTAACAAGACAGTTATAATGCCCTTTGGAAGAGACGTGGAGGTCACAGTAGCTTAATAAGACAGTTTTAATGCCCCTTGGAAGAGACGTGGAGTTCAGAGTGATTTAACAACACGGTGTTAATGCCCCTTGGAAGAGACGTGGAGGTCATAGTAGCTTAACAAGACGGTTTTAATGCCCCTTGGGAGAGACTTGGAGTTCAGAGTGGTCTAACAAGACGGCTTTATTGCCCCTTGGAAGAGACGTGGAGGTCACAGTAACTTAACAAGGCGGTGTTAATGCCCCTTGGAAGAGACGTGGAGGTCAGAGTGGTTTAGCAAGACGGTTTTATTGCCTCTTGAAACAGACGTGGAGTTCAGAGTGGTTTAACAAGACGGTTTTAATGCGCCTTGGAAGAGACGTGGAGTTCAGAGTGCTTTAACAAGACAGTTTTAATGCCCCTTGGAAGAGACGTGGAGTTCAGTGTGCTTTAACAAGACGGTTTTAATGCCCATTGCAAGAGAAGTGGAGTTCAGATTGGTTTAACAAGACGGTTTTGTGCCCCTTGGAAGTGACGTGGAGGTCACAGTAGCTTAACAAGACGGTTTTAATGCCCCTTGGAAGAGACGTGAAGTTCAGAGTAGTTTAACAAGACGATTTTAATGCCCCTTGGAAGATACATGGAATTCAGGGTGGTTTAACAAGACGGTTTTAATGCCCCTTGGAAGAGACGTGGAGGTCACAGTAGCTTAGCAAGATGGTTTTAATGCCCCTTGGAAGAGACGTGGAGTTCAGAGTGGTTTAACAATACGGTTTTAATGCCCGTTGGAAGAGACGTGGAGTTCAGTGTTGTTTAACAAAACGGCTTTATTGCCCCTTGGAAGAGACGTGGAGGTCACAGTAGCTTAACAAGACGGTTTTAATTCCCCTTGGAAGAAAAGTGGAGGTCAGAGTGGTTTAGCAAGACGGTTTTAATGCCCCTTGAAAGAGACGTGAAGGTCACATTATCTTAACAATACGGTTTTAATGCCCTTTGGAACAGACGGGGAGTTCAGAGTGGTTTAACAAGACGGTGTTAATGCCCCTTGCTAGAGACGTGGAGTTCAGAGTGGTTTAACAAGACGGTTTTACTGCCCCTTGGAAGAGACGTTGAGGTCACAGTAGCTTAACAAGATGGTTTTAATGCCACTTGGAAGAGACATGGAGTTCAGAGTGGTTTAACAAGACGGTTTAAATGCCCCATGGAAGAGACGAGGAGGTCACAGTAGCTCTTTGAGACAGATTTAATACCTCTTGGTAGAGACAAGGAGGTCACAGAACCTTAACAAGACGGTAATAATGCCCCTTGGAAGAGACGTGGAGGTCACAGTAGCTTAAAAAGACGGTTATTATGCCCCTTGGAAGAGAAGTGGAGTTCAGAGTAGTTTAACAAGATAGTTTTAATGCCCCTTGGAAGAGCCGTGGAGGACATAGTAGCTTAACAAGACGGTATTAATGCCCCTTGGGAGACACGTGGAGTTCAGAGTGGTTTAACAAGACGGCTTTATTGCCCCTTGGAAGAGACGTGGAGTTCACAGTAGCTTAACAAGACAGTTTTAATGCCCCTTGGAAGAGACGAGGAGGTCACAGTAGCTTAATGAGACAGTTTTAATGCCTCTTGGTAGAGACGTGGAGGTCAAAGTACCTTAACAAGACGGTAATAATGCCACTTGGAAGAGACGTGGAGGTCACAGTAGCTTAATAAGACGGTTATTATGCCCCTTGGTAGAGACGTGGAGTTCAGAGTGGTTTAACAAGATGGTTTTAATGCCCCTTGGAAGAGCCGTTGAGGTCATAGTAGCTTAACAAGACGGTTTTAATGCCCCTTGGGAGAGACATGGAGTTCAGAGTGGTTTAACAAGACGGTTGTATTGCCCCTTGGAAGAGACGTGGAGTTCACAGTAGCTTAACAAGAAAGTTTTAATGCCCCTTGGAAGAGACGTGGAGGTCAAAGTAGCTTAACAAGACGGTTATAATGCCCCTTGGAAGAGACGTGGAGGTCAGAGTGGTTTAACAAGATGGTTTTCAATGCCCCTTGGAAGAGACGTGGAGTTCACAGTATCTTAACAAGAAAGTTTTAATGCCTCTTGGAAGAGACGTGGAGGTCACAGTAGCTTAACAAGACGGTTTTCAATGCCCTTTGGAAGAGATGTGTAGTTCAGAGTGGTTTAGCAAAACTTTTTTAATGCCCCATGGAAGAGACGTGGAGTTCAGAGTGGTTTAACAAGACGGTTTAAATGCCCCTTGGAAGAGACGTGGAGGTCACAGTAGGTTAATAAGACAGTTTTAATGCCCCTTGGTAGAGATGTGGAGGTCACAGTACCTTAACAAGACAGTTTTATGCCCCTTGGAAGAGACGTGGAGGTCACAGTAGCTTAATAAGACGGTTTTAATGCCCCTTGGAAGAGACGTGGCGTTCAGAGAGGTTTAACAAGACGGTTTTGTGCCCCTTGGAAGTGACGTGGAGGTCACAGTATCTTAACAAGACGGTTTTAATGCCCCTTGGAAGAGACGTGGAGGTCACAGTACCTTAACAAGATGGTTTTAATGCCCCTTGGGAGAGAAGTGGAGTTCAGCGTGGTTTATCAAGACGGTTTTAATCCCCCTTGGAAGAGACGTGGAGAACACAGTAGCTTAACAAGACAGTTTTAATGCACCTTGGAAGAGACGTGGAGGTCAGAGTGAATTAACAAGACGGTTTTAATGCCCCTTGGAAGAGACGTGGAGTTCAGAGTGGTTTAACAAGATGGTTTTAATGCCCCTTGGAAGAGACGTGGAGGTCACAGTAGCTTATCAAGATGGATATAATGCCCCTTGGAAGAGACGTGGAGGGCAGAGTGGTTTAACAAGACAGATTTCAATGCCCCTTGGAAGAGACGTGGAGTTCAGAGTGGTTTAACAAGACGGTTTTAATGCCCCTTGGAAGAGACGTGGAGGTCACAGTAGCTTATCAAGATGGTTATAATGCCCCTTGGAAGAGGCGTGGAGGGCAGAGTGTTTTAACAAGACGGATTTCAATGCCCCTTGGAAGAGACGTGGAGGTCAGAGTGGTTTAGCAAAACATTTTTAATGCCCCATGGAAGAGACGTGGAGTTCCGAGTGGTTTAACAAGACGGTTTAAATGCCCCTTGGAAGAGAAGTGGAGGTCACAGTAGCTTAATAAGACAGTTTTAATGCCCCTTGGGAGAGACGTGGAGTTCACAGTACCTTAACAAGACAGTTATAATGCCCTTTGGAAGAGACGTGGAGGTCACAGTAGCTTAATAAGACAGTTTTAATGCCCCTTGGAAGAGACGTGGAGTTCAGAGTGATTTAACAAGACGGTGTTAATGCCCCTTGGAAGAGACGTGAAGGTCATAGTAGCTTAACAAGACGGTTTTAATGCCCCTTGGGAGAGACTTGGAGTTCAGAGTGGTCTAACAAGACGGCTTTATTGCCCCTTGGAAGAGACGTGGAGGTCACAGTAACTTAACAAGGCGGTGTTAATGCCCCTTGGAAGAGACGTGGAGGTCAGAGTGGTTTAGCAAGACGGTTTTATTGCCTCTTGAAACAGACGTGGAGTTCAGAGTGGTTTAACAAGCCGGTTTTAATGCACCTTGGAAGAGACGTGGAGTTCAGAGTGCTTTAACAAGACAGTTTTAATGCCCCTTGGAAGAGACGTGGAGTTCAGTGTGCTTTAACAACACGGTTTTCATGCCCATTGCAAGAGAAGTGGAGTTCAGATTGGTTTAACAAGACGGTTTTGTGCCCCTTGGAAGTGACGTGGAGGTCACAGTAGCTTAACAAGACGGTTTTAATGCCCCTTGGAAGAGACGTGAAGTTCAGAGTGGTTTAACAAGACGGTTTTAATGCCCCTTGGAAGATACATGGAATTCAGGGTGGTTTAACAAGACGGTTTTAATGAGCCTTGGAAGAGACGTGGAGGTCACAGTAGCTTAACAAGATGGTTTTAATGGCCCTTGGAAGAGACGTGGAGTTCAGAGTGGTTTAACAATACGGTTTTAATGCCCGTTGGAAGAGACGTGGGTTCAGTGTTGTTTAACAAAACGGCTTTATTGCCCCTTGGAAGAGACGTGGAGGTCACAGTAGCTTAACAAGACGGTTTTAATTCCCCTTGGAAGAAAAGTGGAGGTCAGAGTGGTTAGCAAGACGGTTTTAATGCCCCTTGAAAGAGACGTGAAGGTCACATTATCTTAACAATACGGTTTTAATGCCCTTTGGACCAGACGGGGAGTTCAGAGTGGTTTAACAAGACGGTTTTGTGCCCCTTGGAAGTGACATGGAGGTCACAGTATCTTAACAAGACGGTTTTAATGCCCCTTGGAAGAGACGTGGAGGTCACAGTACCTTAACAAGATGGTTTTAATGCCCCTTGGGAGAGAAGTGGAGTTCAGCGTGGTTTATCAAGACGGTTTTAATCCCCCTTGAAAGAGACGTGGAGTTCAGAGTGGTTTAACAAGACGGTTTTAATGCCCCTTGGAAGAGACGTGGAGAACACAGTAGCTTAACAAGACAGTTTTAATGCACCTTGGAAGAGACGTGGAGGTCAGAGTGAATTAACAAGACGGTTTTAATGCCCCTTGGAAGAGACGTGGAGTTCAGAGTGGTTTAACAAGACGGTTTTAATGCCCCTTGGAAGAGACGTGGAGGTCACAGTAGCTTATCAAGATGGTTATAATGCCCCTTGGAAGAGGCGTGGAGGGCAGAGTGTTTTAACAAGACGGATTTCAATGCCCCTTGGAAGAGACGTGGAGGTCAGAGTGGTTTAGCAAAACATTTTTAATGCCCCATGGAAGAGACGTGGAGTTCCAAGTGGTTTAACAAGACGGTTTAAATGCCCCTTGGAAGAGAAGTGGAGGTCACAGTAGCTTAATAAGACAGTTTTAATGCCCCTTGGGAGAGACGTGGAGTTCACAGTACCTTAACAAGACAGTTATAATGCCCTTTGGAAGAGACGTGGAGGTCACAGTAGCTTAATAAGACAGTTTTAATGCCCCTTGGAAGAGACGTGGAGTTCAGAGTGATTTAACAAGACGGTGTTAATGCCCCTTGGAAGAGACGTGGAGGTCATAGCAGCTTAACAAGACGGTTTTAATGCCCCTTGGGAGAGACTTGGAGTTCAGAGTGGTCTAACAAGACGGCTTTATTGCCCCTTGGAAGAGACGTGGAGGTCACAGTAACTTAACAAGGCGGTGTTAATGCCCCTTGGAAGAGACGTGGAGGTCAGAGTGGTTTAGCAAGACGGTTTTATTGCCTCTTGAAACAGACGTGGAGTTCAGAGTGGTTTAACAAGACGGTTTTAATGCGCCTTGGAAGAGACGTGGAGTTCAGAGTGCTTTAACAAGACAGTTTTAATGCCCCTTGGAAGAGATGTGGAGTTCAGTGTGCTTTAACAAGACGGTTTTAATGCCCATTGCAAGAGAAGTGGAGTTCAGATTGGTTTAACAAGACGGTTTTGTGCCCCTTGGAAGTGACGTGGAGGTCACAGTAGCTTAACAAGACGGTTTTAATGCCCCTTGGAAGAGACGTGAAGTTCAGAGTGGTTTAACAAGACGGTTTTAATGCCCCTTGGAAGATACATGGAATTCAGGGTGGTTTAACAAGACGGTTTTAATGCCCCTTGGAAGAGACGTGGAGGTCACAGTAGCTTAGCAAGATGGTTTTAATGCCCCTTGGAAGAGACGTGGAGTTCAGAGTGGTTTAACAATACGGTTTTAATGCCCATTGGAAGAGACGTGGAGTTCAGTGTTGTTTAACAAAACGGCTTTATTGCCCCTTGGAAGAGACGTGGAGGTCACAGTAGCTTAACAAGATGGTTTTAATTCCCCTTGGAAGAAAAGTGGAGGTCAGAGTGGTTTAGCAAGACGGTTTTAATGCCCCTTGAAAGAGACGTGAAGGTCACATTATCTTAACAATACGGTTTTAATGCCCTTTGGACCAGACGGGGAGTTCAGAGTGGTTTAACAAGACGGTTTTGTGCCCCTTGGAAGTGACATGGAGGTCACAGTATCTTAACAAGACGGTTTTAATGCCCCTTGGAAGAGACGTGGAGGTCACAGTACCTTAACAAGATGGTTTTAATGCCCCTTGGGAGAGAAGTGGAGTTCAGCGTGGTTTATCAAGACGGTTTTAATCCCCCTTGAAAGAGACGTGGAGTTCAGAGTGGTTTAACAAGACGGTTTTAATGCCCCTTGGAAGAGACGTGGAGAACACAGTAGCTTAACAAGAGAGTTTTAATGCACCTTGGAAGAGACGTGGAGGTCAGAGTGAATTAACAAGACGGTTTTAATGCCCCTTGGAAGAGATGTGGAGTTCAGTGTGGTTTAACAAGACGGTTTTAATGCCCCTTGGAAGAGACGTGGAGGTCAAAGTAGCTTATCAAGATGGTTATAATGCCCCTTGGAAGAGGCGTGGAAGGCAGAGTGTTTTAACAAGACGGATTTCAATGCCCCTTGGAAGAGACGTGGAGGTCAGAGTGGTTTAGCAAAACATTTTTAATGCCCCATGGAAGAGACGTGGAGTTCCGAGTGGTTTAACAAGACGGTTTAAATGCCCCTTGGAAGAGAAGTGGAGGTCACAGTAGCTTAATAAGACAGTTTTAATGCCCCTTGGGACAGACGTGGAGGTCACAGTACCTTAACAAGACAGTTATAATGCCCTTTGGAAGAGACGTGGAGGTCACAGTAGCTTAATAAGACAGTTTTAATGCCCCTTGGAAGAGACGTGGAGTTCAGAGTGATTTAACAAGACGGTGTTAATGCCCCTTGGAAGAGACGTGGAGGTCATAGTAGCTTAACAAGACGGTTTTAATGCCCCTTGGGAGAGACTTGGAGTTCAGAGTGGTCTAACAAGACGGCTTTATTGCCCCTTGGAAGAGACGTGGAGGTCACAGTAACTTAACAAGGCGGTGTTAATGCCCCTTGGAAGAGACGTGGAGGTCAGAGTGGTTTAGCAAGACGGTTTTATTGCCTCTTGAAACAGACGTGGAGTTCAGAGTGGTTTAACAAGACGGTTTTAATGCGCCTTGGAAGAGACGTGGAGTTCAGAGTGCTTTAACAAGACAGTTTTAATGCCCCTTAGAAGAGACGTGGAGTTCAGTGTGCTTTAACAAGACGGTTTTAATGCCCATTGCAAGAGAAGTGGAGTTCAGATTGGTTTAACAAGACGGTTTTGTGCCCCTTGGAAGTGACGTGGAGGTCACAGTAGCTTAACAAGACGGTTTTAATGCCCCTTGGAAGAGACGTGAAGTTCAGAGTAGTTTAACAAGACGATTTTAATGCCCCTTGGAAGATACATGGAATTCAGGGTGGTTTAACAAGACGGTTTTAATGCCCCTTGGAAGAGACGTGGAGGTCACAGTAGCTTAGCAAGATGGTTTTAATGCCCCTTGGAAGAGACGTGGAGTTCAGAGTGGTTTAACAATACGGTTTTAATGCCCGTTGGAAGAGACGTGGAGTTCAGTGTTGTTTAACAAAACGGCTTTATTGCCCCTTGGAAGAGACGTGGAGGTCACAGTAGCTTAACAAGACGGTTTTAATTCCCCTTGGAAGAAAAGTGGAGGTCAGAGTGGTTTAGCAAGACGGTTTTAATGCCCCTTGAAAGAGACGTGAAGGTCACATTATCTTAACAATACGGTTTTAATGCCCTTTGGAACAGACGGGGAGTTCAGAGTGGTTTAACAAGACGGTGTTAATGCCCCTTGCTAGAGACGTGGAGTTCAGAGTGGTTTAACAAGACGGTTTTACTGCCCCTTGGAAGAGACGTTGAGGTCACAGTAGCTTAACAAGATGGTTTTAATGCCACTTGGAAGAGACATGGAGTTCAGAGTGGTTTAACAAGACGGTTTAAATGCCCCATGGAAGAGACGAGGAGGTCACAGTAGCTCTTTGAGACAGATTTAATACCTCTTGGTAGAGACAAGGAGGTCACAGAACCTTAACAAGACGGTAATAATGCCCCTTGGAAGAGACGTGGAGGTCACAGTAGCTTAAAAAGACGGTTATTATGCCCCTTGGAAGAGAAGTGGAGTTCAGAGTAGTTTAACAAGATAGTTTTAATGCCCCTTGGAAGAGCCGTGGAGGACATAGTAGCTTAACAAGACGGTATTAATGCCCCTTGGGAGACACGTGGAGTTCAGAGTGGTTTAACAAGACGGCTTTATTGCCCCTTGGAAGAGACGTGGAGTTCACAGTAGCTTAACAAGACAGTTTTAATGCCCCTTGGAAGAGACGAGGAGGTCACAGTAGCTTAATGAGACAGTTTTAATGCCTCTTGGTAGAGACGTGGAGGTCAAAGTACCTTAACAAGACGGTAATAATGCCACTTGGAAGAGACGTGGAGGTCACAGTAGCTTAATAAGACGGTTATTATGCCCCTTGGTAGAGACGTGGAGTTCAGAGTGGTTTAACAAGATGGTTTTAATGCCCCTTGGAAGAGCCGTTGAGGTCATAGTAGCTTAACAAGACGGTTTTAATGCCCCTTGGGAGAGACATGGAGTTCAGAGTGGTTTAACAAGACGGTTGTATTGCGCCTTGGAAGAGACGTGGAGTTCACAGTAGCTTAACAAGAAAGTTTTAATGCCCCTTGGAAGAGACGTGGAGGTCAAAGTAGCTTAACAAGACGGTTATAATGCCCCTTGGAAGAGACGTGGAGGTCAGAGTGGTTTAACAAGATGGTTTTCAATGCCCCTTGGAAGAGACGTGGAGTTCACAGTATCTTAACAAGAAAGTTTTAATGCCTCTTGGAAGAGACGTGGAGGTAACAGTAGCTTAACAAGACGGTTTTCAATGCCCTTTGGAAGAGATGTGTAGTTCAGAGTGGTTTAGCAAAACTTTTTTAATGCCCCATGGAAGAGACGTGGAGTTCAGAGTGGTTTAACAAGACGGTTTAAATGCCCCTTGGAAGAGACGTGGAGGTCACAGTAGGTTAATAAGACAGTTTTAATGCCCCTTGGTAGAGATGTGGAGGTCACAGTACCTTAACAAGACAGTTTTATGCCCCTTGGAAGAGACGTGGAGGTCACAGTAGCTTAATAAGACGGTTTTAATGCCCCTTGGAAGAGACGTGGCGTTCAGAGAGGTTTAACAAGACGGTTTTGTGGCCCTTGGAAGTGACGTGGAGGTCACAGTATCTTAACAAGACGGTTTTAATGCCCCTTGGAAGAGACGTGGAGGTCACAGTACCTTAACAAGATGGTTTTAATGCCCCTTGGGAGAGAAGTGGAGTTCAGCGTGGTTTATCAAGACGGTTTTAATCCCCCTTGGAAGAGACGTGGAGAACACAGTAGCTTAACAAGACAGTTTTAATGCACCTTGGAAGAGACGTGGAGGTCAGAGTGAATTAACAAGACGGTTTTAATGCCCCTTGGAAGAGACGTGGAGTTCAGAGTGGTTTAACAAGATGGTTTTAATGCCCCTTGGAAGAGACGTGGAGGTCACAGTAGCTTATCAAGATGGATATAATGCCCCTTGGAAGAGACGTGGAGGGCAGAGTGGTTTAACAAGACAGATTTCAATGCCCCTTGGAAGAGACGTGGAGGTCAGAGTGGTTTAGCAAAACGTTTTTAATGCCCGATGGAAGAGACGTGGAGTTCCGAGTGGTTTAACAAGACGGTTTAAATGCCCCTTGGAAGAGAAGTGGAGGTCACAGTAGCTTAATAAGACAGTTTTAATGCCCCTTGGGAGAGACGTGGAGGTCACAGTACCTTAACAAGACGGTTATAATGCCCTTTGGAAGAGACGTGTAGGTCACAGTAGCTTAATAAGACGGTTTTAATGCCCCTTGGAAGAGACGTGGAGTTCAGAGTGATTTTAACAAGACGGTGATAATGCCCCTTGGAAGAGACGTGGAGGTCATAGTAGCTTAACAAGATTGTTTTAATGCCCCTTGGGAGAGACTTGGAGTTCAGAGTGGTTTAACAAGACGGCTTTATTGCCCCTTGGAAGAGACGTGGAGGTCACAGTAACTTAACAAGGCGGTGTTAATGCCCCTTGGAAGAGACGTGGAGGTCAGAGTGGTTTAGCAAGACGGTTTTAATGCCCCTTGAAACAGACGTGGAGTTCAGAGTGGTTTAACAAGACGGTTTTAATGCGCCTTGGAAGAGACGTGGAGTTCAGAGTGCTTTAACAAGACAGTTTTAATGCCCATTGCATGAGAAGTGGAGTTCAGATTGGTTTAACAAGACGGTTTTGTGCCCCTTGGAAGTGACGTGGAGGTCACAGTAGCTTAACAAGACGGTTTTAATGCCCCTTGGAAGAGACGGGGAGTTCAGAGTGGTTTAACAAGACGGTTTTAATGCCCCTTGGAAGATACGTGGAATTCAGAGTGGTTTAACAAGACGGTTTTAATCCCCTTGGAAGAGACGTGGAGTTCAGTGTTGTTTAACAAAACGGCTTTATTGCCCCTTGGAAGAGACGTGGAGGTCACAGTAGCTTAACAAGACGGTTTTAATTCCCCTTGGAAGTAACGTGGAGGTCAGAGTGGTTTAGCAAGACGCTTTTAATGCCCCTTGAAAGAGACGTGGAGGTCACATTATCTTAACAAGACGGTTTTAATGCCCCTTGGAAGAGACGTTGAGGTCACAGTAGCTTAACAAGATGGTTTTAATGCCACTTGGAAGAGACATGGAGTTCAGAGTGGTTTAACAAGACGGTTTAAATGCCCCATGGAAGAGACGAGGAGGTCACAGTAGCTCTTTGAGACAGATTTAATACCTCTTGGTAGAGACAAGGAGGTCACAGAACCTTAACAAGACGGTAATAATGCCCCTTGGAAGAGACGTGGAGGTCACAGTAGCTTAAAAAGACGGTTATTATGCCCCTTGGAAGAGAAGTGGAGTTCAGAGTAGTTTAACAAGATAGTTTTAATGCCCCTTGGAAGAGCCGTGGAGGACATAGTAGCGTAACAAGACGGTATTAATGCCCCTTGGGAGACACGTGGAGTTCAGAGTGGTTTAACAAGACGGCTTTATTGCCCCTTGGAAGAGACGTGGAGTTCACAGTAGCTTAACAAGACAGTTTTAATGCCCCTTGGAAGAGACGAGGAGGTCACAGTAGCTTAATGAGACAGTTTTAATGCCTCTTGGTAGAGACGTGGAGGTCAAAGTACCTTAACAAGACGGTAATAATGCCACTTGGAAGAGACGTGGAGGTCACATTAGCTTAATAAGACGGTTATTATGCCCCTTGGTAGAGACGTTGAGTTCAGAGTGGTTTAACAAGATGGTTTTAATGCCCCTTGGAAGAGCCGTTGAGGTCATAGTAGCTTAACAAGACGGTTTTAATGCCCCTTGGGAGAGACATGGAGTTCAGAGTGGTTTAACAAGACGGTTGTATTGCCCCTTGGAAGAGACGTGGAGTTCACAGTAGCTTAACAAGAAAGTTTTAATGCCCCTTGGAAGAGACGTGGAGGTCAAAGTAGCTTAACAAGACGGTTATAATGCCCCTTGGAAGAGACGTGGAGGTCAGAGTGGTTTAACAAGATGGTTTTCAATGCACCTTGGAAGAGACGTGGAGTTCACAGTATCTTAACAAGAAAGTTTTAATGCCTCTTGGAAGAGACGTGGAGGTCACAGTAGCTTAACAAGACGGTTTTCAATGCCCTTTGGAAGAGATGTGTAGTTCAGAGTGGTTTAGCAAAACTTTTTTAATGCCCCATGGAAGAGACGTGGAGTTCAGAGTGGTTTAACAAGACGGTTTAAATGCCCCTTGGAAGAGACGTGGAGGTCACAGTAGGTTAATAAGACAGTTTTAATGCCCCTTGGTAGAGATGTGGAGGTCACAGTACCTTAACAAGACAGTTTTATGCCCCTTGGAAGAGACGTGGAGGTCACAGTAGCTTAATAAGACGGTTTTAATGCCCCTTGGAAGAGACGTGGCGTTCAGAGAGGTTTAACAAGACGGTTTTGTGCCCCTTGGAAGTGACGTGGAGGTCACAGTATCTTAACAAGATGGTTTTAATGCCCCTTGGAAGAGACGTGGAGGTCACTGTACCTTAACAAGATGGTTTTAATGCCCCTTGGGAGAGAAGTGGAGTTCAGCGTGGTTTATCAAGACGGTTTTAATCCCCCTTGGAAGAGACGTGGAGAACACAGTAGCTTAACAAGACAGTTTTAATGCACCTTGGAAGAGACGTGGAGGTCAGAGTGAATTAACAAGACGGTTTTAATGCCCCTTGGAAGAGACGTGGAGTTCAGAGTGGTTTAACAAGATGGTTTTAATGCCCCTTGGAAGAGACGTGGAGGTCACAGTAGCTTATCAAGATGGATATAATGCCCCTTGGAAGAGACGTGGAGGGCAGAGTGGTTTAACAAGACAGATTTCAATGCCCCTTGGAAGAGACGTGGAGGTCAGAGTGGTTTAGCAAAACGTTTTTAATGCCCCATGGAAGAGACGTGGAGTTCCGAGTGGTTTAACAAGACGGTTTAAATGCCCCTTGGAAGAGAAGTGGAGGTCACAGTAGCTTAATAAGACAGTTTTAATGCCCCTTGGGAGAGACGTGGAGGTCACAGTACCTTAACAAGACGGTTATAATGCCCTTTGGAAGAGACGTGTAGGTCACAGTAGCTTAATAAGACGGTTTTAATGCCCCTTGGAAGAGACGTGGAGTTCAGAGTGATTTAACAAGACGGTGATAATGCCCCTTGGAAGAGACGTGGAGGTCATAGTAGCTTAACAAGATTGTTTTAATGCCCCTTGGGAGAGACTTGGAGTTCAGAGTGGTTTAACAAGACGGCTTTATTGCCCCTTGGAAGAGACGTGGAGGTCACAGTAACTTAACAAGGCGGTGTTAATGCCCCTTGGAAGAGACGTGGAGGTCAGAGTGGTTTAGCAAGACGGTTTTAATGCCCCTTGAAACAGACGTGGAGTTCAGAGTGGTTTAACAAGACGGTTTTAATGCGCCTTGGAAGAGATGTGGAGTTCAGAGTGCTTTAACAAGACAGTTTTAATGCCCATTGCATGAGAAGTGGAGTTCAGATTGGTTTAACAAGACGGTTTTGTGCCCCTTGGAAGTGACGTGGAGGTCACAGTAGCTTAACAAGACGGTTTTAATTCCCCTTGGAAGAGACGGGGAGTTCAGAGTGGTTTAACAAGACGGTTTTAATGCCCCTTGGAAGATACGTGGAATTCAGAGTGGTTTAACAAGACGGTTTTAATCCCCTTGGAAGAGACGTGGAGTTCAGTGTTGTTTAACAAAACGGCTTTATTGCCCCTTGGAAGAGACGTGGAGGTCACAGTAGCTTAACAAGACGGTTTTAATTCCCCTTGGAAGTAACGTGGAGGTCAGAGTGGTTTAGCAAGACGCTTTTAATGCCCCTTGAAAGAGACGTGGAGGTCACATTATCTTAACAAGACGGTTTTAATGCCCCTTGGAAGAGACGTTGAGGTCACAGTAGCTTAACAAGATGGTTTTATTGCCACTTGGAAGAGACGTGGAGTTCAGAGTGGTTTAACAAGATGGTTTTAATGCCGCTTGGAAGAGACATGGAGGACACAGTAGCTTAACAAGATGGTTTTAATGCCCCTTGGAAGAGACGTGGAGGTCAGAGTGATTTAACAAGACAGTTTTAAAGCCCCTTGCAAGAGACGTGGAGGACACAGTAGCTTAACAAGACAGTTTTAATGCCCCTTGGAAGAGACGTGGAGGTCATAGTGATTTAACAAGACGGTTTTAAAGCCCCTTGGAAGAGACGTGGAGGACACAGTAGCTTAACAAGACAGTTTTAATACCCCTTGGAAGAGACGTGGAGGTCAGAGTGATTTAACAAGAAGGTTTTAATGCCCCTTGGAAGAGACATGGAGGTCACAGTAGCTTAACAAGACGGTTTTCAATGCCCTTTGGAAGAGACGTGGAGGTCAGAGTGGTTTGGGAAAACGTTTTTAATGCCCCATGGAAGAGACGTGGAGTTCAGATTGGTTTAACAAGACGGTTTAAATGCTCTTGGAAGAGACGTGGAGGTCACAGTAGCTTAATAAGACAGTTTTAATGCCCCTTGGTAGAGACGTGGAGGTCACAGTACCTTAACAAGACAGTTTTAATGCCCCTTGGAAGAAACACGGAGGTCACAGTAGCTTAATAAGATGGTTTTAATGCCCCTTGGAAGAGAAGTGGAGTTCAGAGTGGTTTAACAAGACGTTTTTGTGCCACTTGGAAGTGACGTGGAGGTCACACTATCTTAACAAGACGGTTGTAATGCCCCATGGAAGAGACGGGGAGTTCAGAGTGGTTTACCAAGACGATTTTAATGCCCCTTGGAAGAGAAGTGGAGTTCAGAGTGGTTTAACAAGACGGTTTTAATGCCCCTTCGAAGAGACATGGAGGTCACAGTAGCTTAGCAAGATGGTTTTAATGCCCCTTGGGAGAGAGGTGGAGTTCAAAGTGGTTTAACAAGACGGTTTTAATACCCCTTGGAAGAGACATGGAGTTCAGAGTGGTTTAACAAGACGGTTTTAATGCCCCTTGGAAGAGACGTGGAGGACACAGTAGCTTAACAAGACAGTTTTAATGCACCTTGGAAGAGACGTGGAGGTCAGAGTGATTGAACAATACGGTTTTAATGCCCCTTGGAAGAGACGTGGAGTTCAGAGTGGTTTAACAACATGGTTTTAATGCCCCTTGGAAGAGAAGTGGAGGTCACAGTTGCTTAACAAGACGGTTTTAATGCCCTTTGGAAGAGACGTGGAGGTCAGAGTGGTTTAGCAAAACGTTTTTAATGCCCCATGGAAGAGACGTGGAGTTCAGAGTGGTTTAACAAGACGGTTTAAATGCCCCTTGGAAGAGTCGTGGAGGTCACAGTAGCTTAATAAGACAGTTTTAATGCGCCTTGGTAGAGACGTGTAGGTCACACCACCTTAACAAGACGGTTTTAATGCCCCTTGGAAGAGACGTGGAGGTCAGAGTGGTTTAGCAAGGCAGTTTAAATGCCCCTTGGAAGAGATGTGGAGTTCAGAGTGGTTTAACAAGATGGTGTTAATGCCCCTTGGAAGAGACGTGGAGTTCAGAGTGGTTTAACAAGACGGTTTAAATGCCCCATGGAAGAGACGAGGAGGTCACAGTAGCTCTTTGAGACAGATTTAATACCTCTTGGTAGAGACAAGGAGGTCACAGAACCTTAACAAGACGGTAATAATGCCCCTTGGAAGAGACGTGGAGGTCACAGTAGCTTAAAAAGACGGTTATTATGCCCCTTGGAAGAGAAGTGGAGTTCAGAGTAGTTTAACAAGATAGTTTTAATGCCCCTTGGAAGAGCCGTGGAGGACATAGTAGCTTAACAAGACGGTATTAATGCCCCTTGGGAGACACGTGGAGTTCAGAGTGGTTTAACAAGACGGCTTTATTGCCCCTTGGAAGAGACTTGGAGTTCACAGTAGCTTAACAAGACAGTTTTAATGCCCCTTGGAAGAGACGAGGAGGTCACAGTAGCTTAATGAGACAGTTTTAATGCCTCTTGGTAGAGACGTGGAGGTCAAAGTACCTTAACAAGACGGTAATAATGCCACTTGGAAGAGACGTGGAGGTCACAGTAGCTTAATAAGACGGTTATTATGCCCCTTGGTAGAGACGTGGAGTTCAGAGTGGTTTAACAAGATGGTTTTAATGCCCCTTGGAAGAGCCGTTGAGGTCATAGTAGCTTAACAAGACGGTTTTAATGCCCCTTGGGAGAGACATGGAGTTCAGAGTGGTTTAACAAGACGGTTGTATTGCCCCTTGGAAGAGACGTGGAGTTCACAGTAGCTTAACAAGAAAGTTTTAATGCCCCTTGGAAGAGACGTGGAGGTCAAAGTAGCTTAACAAGACGGTTATAATGCCCCTTGGAAGAGACGTGGAGGTCAGAGTGGTTTAACAAGATGGTTTTCAATGCCCCTTGGAAGAGACGTGGAGTTCACAGTATCTTAACAAGAAAGTTTTAATGCCTCTTGGAAGAGACGTGGAGGTCACAGTAGCTTAACAAGACGGTTTTCAATGCCCTTTGGAAGAGATGTGTAGTTCAGAGTGGTTTAGCAAAACTTTTTTAATGCCCCATGGAAGAGACGTGGAGTTCAGAGTGGTTTAACAAGACGGTTTAAATGCCCCTTGGAAGAGACGTGGAGGTCACAGTAGGTTAATAAGACAGTTTTAATGCCCCTTGGTAGAGATGTGGAGGTCACAGTACCTTAACAAGACAGTTTTATGCCCTTTGGAAGAGACGTGGAGGTCACAGTAGCTTAATAAGACGGTTTTAATGCCCCTTGGAAGAGACGTGGCGTTCAGAGAGGTTTAACAAGACGGTTTTGTGCCCCTTGGAAGTGACGTGGAGGTCACAGTATCTTAACAAGACGGTTTTAATGCCCCTTGGAAGAGACGTGGAGGTCACAGTACCTTAACAAGATGGTTTTAATGCCCCTTGGGAGAGAAGTGGAGTTCAGCGTGGTTTATCAAGACGGTTTTAATCCCCCTTGGAAGAGACGTGGAGAACACAGTAGCTTAACAAGACAGTTTTAATGCACCTTGGAAGAGACGTGGAGGTCAGAGTGAATTAACAAGACGGTTTTAATGCCCCTTGGAAGAGACGTGGAGTTCAGAGTGGTTTAACAAGATGGTTTTAATGCCCCTTGGAAGAGACGTGGAGGTCACAGTAGCTTATCAAGATGGATATAATGCCCCTTGGAAGAGACGTGGAGGGCAGAGTGGTTTAACAAGACAGATTTCAATGCCCCTTGGAAGAGACGTGGAGGTCAGAGTGGTTTAGCAAAACGTTTTTAATGCCCCATGGAAGAGACGTGGAGTTCCGAGTGGTTTAACAAGACGGTTTAAATGCCCCTTGGAAGAGAAGTGGAGGTCACAGTAGCTTAATAAGACAGTTTTAATGCCCCTTGGGAGAGACGTGGAGGTCACAGTACCTTAACAAGACGGTTATAATGCCCTTTGGAAGAGACGTGTAGGTCACAGTAGCTTAATAAGACGGTTTTAATGCCCCTTGGAAGAGACGTGGAGTTCAGAGTGATTTAACAAGACGGTGATAATGCCCCTTGGAAGAGACGTGGAGGTCATAGTAGCTTAACAAGATTGTTTTAATGCCCCTTGGGAGAGACTTGGAGTTCAGAGTGGTTTAACAAGACGGCTTTATTGCCCCTTGGAAGAGACGTGGAGGTCACAGTAACTTAACAAGGCGGTGTTAATGCCCCTTGGAAGAGACGTGGAGGTCAGAGTGGTTTAGCAAGACGGTTTTAATGCCCCTTGAAACAGACGTGGAGTTCAGAGTGGTTTAACAAGACGGTTTTAATGCGCCTTGGAAGAGACGTGGAGTTCAGAGTGCTTTAACAAGACAGTTTTAATGCCCATTGCATGAGAAGTGGAGTTCAGATTGGTTTAACAAGACGGTTTTGTGCCCCTTGGAAGTGACGTGGAGGTCACAGTAGCTTAACAAGACGGTTTTAATGCCCCTTGGAAGAGACGGGGAGTTCAGAGTGGTTTAACAAGACGGTTTTAATGCCCCTTGGAAGATACGTGGAATTCAGAGTGGTTTAACAAGACGGTTTTAATCCCCTTGGAAGAGAAGTGGAGTTCAGTGTTGTTTAACAAAACGGCTTTATTGCCCCTTGGAAGAGACGTGGAGGTCACAGTAGCTTAACAAGACGGTTTTAATTCCCCTTGGAAGTAACGTGGAGGTCAGAGTGGTTTAGCAAGACGCTTTTAATGCCCCTTGAAAGAGACGTGGAGGTCACATTATCTTAACAAGACGGTTTTAATGCCCCTTGGAAGAGACGTTGAGGTCACAGTAGCTTAACAAGATGGTTTTAATGCCACTTGGAAGAGACGTGGAGTTCAGAGTGGTTTAACAAGATGGTTTTAATGCCGCTTGGAAGAGACATGGAGGACACAGTAGCTTAACAAGACAGTTTTAATGCCCCTTGGAAGAGACGTGGAGGTCAGAGTGATTTAACAAGACAGTTTTAAAGCCCCTTGCAAGAGACGTGGAGGACACAGTAGCTTAACAAGACAGTTTTAATGCCCCTTGGAAGAGACGTGGAGGTCATAGTGATTTAACAAGACGGTTTTAAAGCCCCTTGGAAGAGACGTGGAGGACACAGTAGCTTAACAAGACAGTTTTAATACCCCTTGGAAGAGACGTGGAGGTCAGAGTGATTTAACAAGAAGGTTTTAATGCCCCTTGGAAGAGACATGGAGGTCACAGTAGCTTAACAAGACGGTTTTCAATGCCCTTTGGAAGAGACGTGGAGGTCAGAGTGGTTTGGGAAAACGTTTTTAATGCCCCATGGAAGAGACGTGGAGTTCAGATTGGTTTAACAAGACGGTTTAAATGCTCTTGGAAGAGACGTGGAGGTCACAGTAGCTTAATAAGACAGTTTTAATGCCCCTTGGTAGAGACGTGGAGGTCACAGTACCTTAACAAGACAGTTTTAATGCCCCTTGGAAGAAACATGGAGGTCACAGTAGCTTAATAAGATGGTTTTAATGCCCCTTGGAAGAGAAGTGGAGTTCAGAGTGGTTTAACAAGACGTTTTTGTGCCACTTGGAAGTGACGTGGAGGTCACACTATCTTAACAAGACGGTTGTAATGCCCCATGGAAGAGACGGGGAGTTCAGAGTGGTTTAACAAGACGATTTTAATGCCCCTTGGAAGAGAAGTGGAGGTCATAGTGATTTAACAAGACGGTTTTAAAGCCCCTTGGAAGAGACGTGGAGGACACAGTAGCTTAACAAGACAGTTTTAATACCCCTTGGAAGAGACGTGGAGGTCAGAGTGATTTAACAAGAAGGTTTTAATGCCCCTTGGAAGAGACATGGAGGTCACAGTAGCTTAACAAGACGGTTTTCAATGCCCTTTGGAAGAGACGTGGAGGTCAGAGTGGTTTGGGAAAACGTTTTTAATGCCCCATGGAAGAGACGTGGAGTTCAGATTGGTTTAACAAGACGGTTTAAATGCTCTTGGAAGAGACGTGGAGGTCACAGTAGCTTAATAAGACAGTTTTAATGCCCCTTGGTAGAGACGTGGAGGTCACAGTACCTTAACAAGACAGTTTTAATGCCCCTTGGAAGAAACATGGAGGTCACAGTAGCTTAATAAGATGGTTTTAATGCCCCTTGGAAGAGAAGTGGAGTTCAGAGTGGTTTAACAAGACGTTTTTGTGCCACTTGGAAGTGACGTGGAGGTCACACTATCTTAACAAGACGGTTGTAATGCCCCATGGAAGAGACGGGGAGTTCAGAGTGGTTTAACAAGACGATTTTAATGCCCCTTGGAAGAGAAGTGGAGTTCAGAGTGGTTTAACAAGACGGTTTTAATGCCCCTTCGAAGAGACATGGAGGTCACAGTAGCTTAGCAAGATGGTTTTAATGCCCCTTGGGAGAGAGGTGGAGTTCAAAGTGGTTTAACAAGACGGTTTTAATACCCCTTGGAAGAGACATGGAGTTCAGAGTGGTTTAACAAGACGGTTTTAATGCCCCTTGGAAGAGACGTGGAGGACACAGTAGCTTAACAAGACAGTTTTAATGCACCTTGGAAGAGACGTGGAGGTCAGAGTGATTGAACAATACGGTTTTAATGCCCCTTGGAAGAGACGTGGAGTTCAGAGTGGTTTAACAACATGGTTTTAATGCCCCTTGGAAGAGAAGTGGAGGTCACAGTTGCTTAACAAGACGGTTTTAATGCCCTTTGGAAGAGACGTGGAGGTCAGAGTGGTTTAGCAAAACGTTTTTAATGCCCCATGGAAGAGACGTGGAGTTCAGAGTGGTTTAACAAGACGGTTTAAATGCCCCTTGGAAGAGTCGTGGAGGTCACAGTAGCTTAATAAGACAGTTTTAATGCGCCTTGGTAGAGACGTGTAGGTCACACCACCTTAACAAGACGGTTTTAATGCCCCTTGGAAGAGACGTGGAGGTCAGAGAGGTTTAGCAAGGCAGTTTAAATGCCCCTTGGAAGAGACGTGGAGTTCAGAGTGGTTTAACAAGATGGTGTTAATGCCCCTTGGAAGAGACGTGGATGTCATAGTAGCTTAACAAGACGGTTTTAATGCCCCTTGGGAGAGACTTGGGGTTCAGAGTGGTTTAACAAGACGGCTTTATTGCCCCTTGGAAGAGACGTGGAGGTCACATTAACTTAACAAGACGGTGTTAATGCCCCTTGGAAGAGACGTGGAGGTCAGAGTGGTTTAGCAAGACGGTTTCAATGCCCCTTGGAAGAGATGTGGAGTTCAGAGTGGTTTAACAAGACGGTTTTAATGACCCTTGGAAGAGACGTGGAGGTCACAGTAGCTTAACAAGAGGGTTTTAATGCCCTTTGGAAGAGACGTGGAGGTCAGAGTGGTTTAGCAAAATGTTTTTAATGCCCCTTGGAAGAGACGTGGAGTTCAGAGTGGTTTAACAAGATGGTTTAAATGCCCCTTGGAAGAGTCGTGGAGGTCACAGTAGCTTAATAAGACAGTTTTAATGCGCCTTGGTAGAGACGTGGAGGTCACAGTACCTTAACAAGACGGTTTAATGCCCCTTGGAATAGACGTGGAGGTCAGAGTGGTTTAACAAGACGGTGTTAATGCCCCTCGGAAGAGACGTGGATGTCATAGTAGCTTAACAAGAGGGTTTTAATGCCCCTTGGGAGAGACTTGGGGTTCAGAGTGGTTTAACAAGACAGCTTTATTGCCCCTTGCAAGAGACGTGGAGGTCACATTAACTTAACAAGACGGTGTTAATGCCCCTTGGAAGAGACGTGGAGGTCAGAGTGGTTTAGCAAGACGGTTTTAATGCCCCTTGGAAGAGACGTGGAGTTAAGAATGGTTTAACAAGACGGTTTTAATTTCCCTTGCAAAAGACATGGAGTTCACAGTGGTTTAACAAGACGGTTTTAATGCCCCTTGGAAGAGACGTGGAATTCAGAGTGGATTAACAAGACGGTTTTAATGCCCCTTGGAAGAGACGTGGAGGTCACAGTAGCTTAACAAGATGGTTTTAATGCCCCTTGGAAGAGACGTGGAATTCAGAGTAGTTTAACAAGACGGTTTTAATACCCGTTGGAAGAGACGTGGTGTTCAGAGTTGTTCAGAGTTGCAAAAGACATGGAGTTCACAGTGGTTTAACAAGACGGTTTTAATGCCCCTTGGAAGAGACGTGGAATTCAGAGTGGTTTAACAAGACGGTTTTAATGCCCCTTGGAAGAGACGTGGAGGTCACAGTAGCTTAACAAGACGGTTTTAATTCCCCATGGAAGAGAAGTGGAGGTCAGAGTGGTTTAGCAAGACGGTTTTAATGCCCCTTAGAAGAGACGTGGAGGTCACAGTAGCTTAACAAGGCGGTTTAATGCCCTTTGGAAGAGACGTGGAGTTCAGAGTAATTTAACAAGATAGTATTAATGCCCCTTGGAAGAGATGTGTAGGTCACAGTAGCTTAACAAGACGGTTTTAATGCCCCTTGGAGGAGACGTGGGGGTCAGAGTGGTTTAGCAAGACAGTTTTAATACCCCTTGAAGAGACGTGCTGTTCAGAGTGGTTTAACAAGACGGTTTTAATGCCCAGTGGAAGAGACGTGGAGTTCAGAGTGCTTTAACAAGACGGTTTTAATGCCCCTTGAAGTGGCGTGGAGTTCAGAGTTGTTTAACAAGACAGTTTTGTGCCCATTGGAAGTGACGTGGAGGTCACATTATCTTAAAAAGACGGTTTTAATGCCCCTTGGAAGAGACGGGGAGTTCAGAGTGGTTTAACAAGACGGTTTTAATGCCCCTTGGAAGAGACGTGGAGTTCAGAGTGGTTTAACAAGACGGTTTTAATGCCCCTTGGAAGAGACGTGGAGGTCACAGTAGCTTAACAAGATGGTTTTAATGCCACTTGGAAGAGACGTGGAGTTCAGAGTGGTTTATCAAGACGGTTTTAATGCCCTTGGAAGAGACGTTGAGGACACAGTAGCTTAACAAGACAGTTTTAATGCCCCTTGGAAGAGACGTGGAGGTCAGAGTGATTTAACAAGACGGTTTTAATGCCGCTTGGAAGAGACGTGGAGGACACAGTAGCTTAACAAGTCAGTTTTAATGCCCCTTGGAATAGACATGGAGGTCAGAGTGCTTTAAAAAGGCGGTTTTAATGCCCCTTGGAAGAGACGTGGAGTTCAGAGTGGTTTAACAAGATGGTTTTAATGCCCCTTGGAAGAGACGTGGAGGTCACAGTAGCTTAACAAGATGGTTTTAATGCCACTTGGAAGAGACGTGGAGTTCAGAGTGGTTTATCAAGACGGTTTTAATGCCCTTGGAAGAGACGTTGAGGACACAGTAGCTTAACAAGACAGTTTTAATGCCCCTTGGAAGAGACGTGGAGGTCAGAGTGATTTAACAAGACGGTTTTAATGCCGCTTGGAAGAGACGTGGAGGACACAGTAGCTTAACAAGTCAGTTTTAATGCCCCTTGGAAGAGACATGGAGGTCAGAGTGCTTTAAAAAGGCGGTTTTAATGCCCCTTGGAAGAGACGTGGAGTTCAGAGTAGCTTAACAAGACTCTTTTAATGCCCCTTGGTAGAAATATGTAGGTCACAGTACCTTAACAAGACGGTTTTAATGCCCCTTGGAAGAGCCGTGGAGGTCACAGTAGCTTAATAAGACGGTTTTAATGCAACTTGGAATAGACGTGGAGTTCAGAGTGGTTTAACAAGATGGTTTTAATGCCCCTTGGAAGAGACGTGGAGGTCACAGTAGCTTAACAAGATGGTTTTAATGCCACTTGGAAGAGAGGTGGAGTTCAGAGTGGTTTAACAAGACGGTTTTAATGCCCCTTGGTAGAGACGTGGAGGACACAGTAGTTTAACAAGACAGTTTTAATGCCCCTTGGAAGAGACGTTGAGGTCAGAGTGATTTAACAAGACGGTTTTAATGCCCCTTGGAAGAGACGTGGAGGACACAGTAGCTTAACAAGACAGGTTTAATGCCCCTTGGATGAGACATGGAGGTCAGTGTGATTTAACAAGACGGTTTTAATGCTCCTTGGAAGAGACATGGAGGTCACAGTAGCTTAACAAGACGGTTATAATGCCGCTTGGAAGAGACGTGGAGGTCAGAGTGGTTTAAGAACATGGTTTTCAATGCCCCTTGGAAGAGACGTGGAGGTCAGAGTAGCTTAATAAGACAGTTTTAATGCCCCTTGGTAGAAACGTGGAGGTCACAGTACCTTAACAAGACGGTTTTAATGCCCCTTGGAAGAGCCGTGGAGGTCACAGTAGCTTAATAAGATGGTTTTAATGCCCCTTGGAAGAGACGTGGAGGACACAGTAGCTTAACAAGACGGTTTAATGCCCCTTGGAAGAGACGTGGAGTATAGAGTGGTTCAACAAGACAGTATTTATGCCCCTTGGAAGAGATCTGGAGGTCACAGTTGCTTAACAAGATGGTGTTAATGCCCCTTGGAGGAGACGTGGGGGTCAGAGTGGTTTTGCCAGACAGTTTTAATACCCCTTGGAAGAGATGTGGTGTTCAGAGTGGTTTCACAAGACGGTTTTAATGCCCCTTGGAAGAGACGTGGAGTTCAGAGTGCTTTAACAAGATGGTTTTAATGCCCCTTGAAGAGACGTGGAGTTCAGAGTGGTTTAACAAGACGGTTTTGTGCCCCTTGGAAATGACGTGGAGGTCACATTATCTTAACAAGACGGTTTTAATGCCCCTTGGAAGAGACGTGGAGGTCGCAGTAACTTAACAAGATGGTTTTAATGCCACTTGGAAGAGACGTGGAGTTCAGAGTGGTTTAACAAGACGGTTTGAATGTCCCTTGGAAGAGACGTGGAGGACACAGTAGCTTAACAAGACAGTTTTAATGCCCCTTGGAAGAGACGTGGAGGTCAGAGTGATTTAACAGGACGGTTTTAATGCCCCTTGGAAGAGACGAGGAGTTCAGAGTGGTTTGACAAGATGGTTTTAATGCACCTTGGAAGAGACATGGAGGTCCCAGTAGCTTAACAAGATGGTTATAATGCCGCTTGGAAGAGACGCTGAGGTCAGAGTGGTTTAACAAGACGGTTTTCAATGCCCCTTGGTGGAGACGTGGAGGTCACAGTAGCTTAACAAGATGGTTTTAATGCCCTTTGGAAGAGACGTGGAGGTCAGAGTGGTTTAGCAAAACATTTTTAATGCCCCATGGAAGAGACGTGGAGTTCAGAGTGGTTTAACAAGACGGTTTAAATGCCCCTTGGAAGAGACGTGGAGTTCAGAGTGGTTTAACAAGACGGTTTTAATGCCCCTTGGAAGAGACTTGGAGGTCACAGTAGCTTAACAAGATGGTTTTAATGCCACTTGGAAGAGACGTGGAGTACAGAGTGGTTTATCAAGATGGTTTTAATGCCCCTTGGAAGAGACGTTGAGGACACAGTAGCTTAACAAGACAGTTTTAATGCCCCTTGGAAGAGACGTGGATGGTCAGAGTGCTTTAAAAAGGCGGTTTTAATGCCCCTTGGAAGACACGTGGAGTTCAGAGTGGTTTAACAAGATGGTTTTAATGCCCCTTGGAAGAGACGTGGAGGTCACAGTAGCTTAACAAGATGGTTTTAATGCCACTTGGAAGAGACGTGGAGTTCAGAGTGGTTCAACAAGACAGTTTTAATGCCCCTTGGAAGAGACGTGGAGGACACAGTAGCTTAACCAGACAGTTTTAATGCACCTTGGAAGAGACGTGGAGGTCAGAGTGATTTAACAAGACGGTTTTAATGCCCCTTGGAAGAGACGTGGAGGACACAGTAGCTTAAAAAGACAGTTTTAATGCCCCTTGGAAGAGACGTGGAGGTCAGATTGATTTAACAAGACGGTTTTAATGCCCCTTGGAAGAGCCGTGGAGGTCACAGAAGCTTAATAAGATGGTTTTAATGCCCCTTGGAAGAGACGTTGAGGACACAGTCGCTTAACAAGACGGTTTAATGCCCCTTGGAAGAGACATGGAGTTCAGAGTGGTTTAACAAGACAGTATTTATGCCCCTTGGAAGAGATGTAGAGGTCACAGTAGCTTAACAAGATGGTGTTAATGCCCCTTGGAGGAGACGTGGGGGTCAGAGTGGTTTAGCAAGACAGTTTTAATACCCCTTGGAAGAGACGTGGTGTTCAGAGTGGTTTCACAAGACGGTTTTAATGCCCCTTGGAAGAGACGTGGAGTTCAGAGTGCTTTAACAAGATGGTTTTAATGCCCCTTGAAGAGACGTGGAGTTCAGAGTGGTTTAACAAGACGGTTTTGTGCCCCTTGGAAATGACGTGGAGGTCACATTATCTTAACAAGACGGTATTAATGCCCCTTGGAAGAGACGGGGAGTTCAGAGTGGCTTAACAAGATGGTTTTAATGCCCCTTGGAAGAGACCTGGAGTTCAGAGTGGTTTAACAAGACGGTTTTAATGCCCCTTGGAAGAGACGTGGAGGACACAGTAGCTTAACAAGACAGTTTTAATGCCCCTTGGAAAAGACGTGGAGGTCAGAGTGATTTAACAAGACGGTTTTAATGCCCCTTGGTAGAGACGAGGAGTTCAGAGTGGTTTGACAAGACGGTTTTAATGCACCTTGGAAGAGACATGGAGGTCCCAGTAGCTTAACAAGATGGTTATAATGCCGCTTGGAAGAGACGCTGAGGTCAGAGTGGTTTAACAAGACGGTTTTCAATGCCCCTTGGTGGAGACGTGGAGGTCACAGTAGCATAACAAGATGGTTTTAATGCCCTTTGGAAGAGACGTGGAGGTCAGAGTGGCTTAACAAAACGTTTTTAATGCCCCATGGAAGAGACGTGGAGTTCAGAGTGGTTTAACAAGACGGTTTAAATGCCCCTTGGTAGAGACGTGGAGTTCAGAGTGGTTTAACAAGACAGTTTTAATGCCCATTGCATGAGAAGTGGAGTTCAGATTGGTTTAACAAGACGGCTTTGTGCCCCTTGGAAGTGACATGGTGGTCACAGTAGCTTAACAAGACGGTTTTAATGCCCCTTGGAAGAGACGGGGAGTTCAGAGTGGTTTAAAAAGACGGTTTTAATGCCCCTTGGAAGATACGTGGAATTCAGAGTGGTTTAACAAGACGGTTTTAATCCCCTTGGAAGAGACGTGGAGTTCAGTGTTGTTTAACAAAACGGCTTTATTGCCCCTTGGAAGAGACGTGGAGGTCACAGTAGCTTAACAAGACGGTTTTAATTCCCCTTGGAAGTAACGTGGAGGTCAGAGTGGTTTAGCAAGACACTTTTAATGCCCCTTGAAAGAGACGTGGAGGTCACATTATCTTAACAAGACGGATTTAATGCCCCTTGGAAGAGACGTTGAGGTCACAGTAGCTTAACAAGATGGTTTTAATGCCACTTGGAAGAGACGTGGAGTTCAGAGTGGTTTAACAAGATGGTTTTAATGCCGCTTGGAAGAGACATGGAGGACACAGTAGCTTAACAAGACAGTTTTAATGCCCCTTGGAAGAGACGTGGAGGTCAGAGTGATTTAACAAGATGTTTTTAAAGCCCCTTGGAAGAGACGTGGAGGACACAGTAGCTTAACAAGACAGTTTTAATGCCCCTTGGAAGAGACGTGGAGGTCAGAGTGATTTAACAAGACGGTTTTAAAGCCCCTTGGAAGAGACGTGGAGGACACAGTAGCTTAACAAGACAGTTTTAATACCCCTTGGAAGAGACGTGGAGGTCAGAGTGATTTAACAAGAAGGTTTTAATGCCCCTTGGAAGAGACATGGAGGTCACAGTAGTTTAACAAGACGGTTTTCAATGCCCTTTGGAAGAGACGTGGAGGTCAGAGTGGTTTGGCAAAACGTTTTTAATGCCCCATGGAAGAGACGTGGAGTTCAGATTGGTTTAACAAGACGGTTTAAATGCTCCTTTGAAGAGACGTGGAGGTCACAGTAGCTTAATAAGACAGTTTTAATGCCCCTTGGTAGAGACGTGGAGGTCACAGTACCTTAACAAGACAGTTTTAATGCCCCTTGGAAGAAACATGGAGGTCACAGTAGCTTAATAAGATGGTTTTAATGCCCCTTGGAAGAGAAGTGGAGTTCAGAGTGGTTTAACAAGACGTTTTTGTGCCCCTTGGAAGTGACGTGGAGGTCACAGTATCTTAACAAGACGGTTGTAATGCCCCATGGAAAAGACGTGGAGTTCAGAGTGGTTTAACAAGACGATTTTAATGCCCCTTGGAAGAGAAGTGGAGTTGAGTGGTTTAACAAGACGGTTTTAATGCCCCTTCGAAGAGACGTGGAGGTCACAGTAGCTTAACAAGATGGTTTTAATGCCCCTTGGGAGAGAGGTGGAGTTCAAAGTGGTTTAACAAGACGGTTTTAATACCCCTTGGAAGAGACATGGAGTTCAGAGTGGTTTAACCAGACGGTTTTAATGCCCCTTGGAAGAGACGTGGAGGACACAGTAGCTTAACAAGACAGTTTTAATGCCCCTTGGAAGAGACGTGGAGGTCAGAGTGATTTAACAAGACGGTTTTAAAGCCCCTTGGAAGAGACGTGGAGGACACAGTAGCTTAACAAGACAGTTTTAATACCCCTTGGAAGAGACGTGGAGGTCAGAGTGATTTAACAAGAAGGTTTTAATGCCCCTTGGAAGAGACATGGAGGTCACAGTAGTTTAACAAGACGGTTTTCAATGCCCTTTGGAAGAGACGTGGAGGTCAGAGTGGTTTGGCAATACGTTTTTAATGCCCCATGGAAGAGACGTGGAGTTCAGATTGGTTTAACAAGACGGTTTAAATGCTCCTTGGAAGAGACGTGGAGGTCACAGTAGCTTAATAAGACAGTTTTAATGCCCCTTGGTAGAGACGTGGAGGTCACAGTACCTTAACAAGACAGTTTTAATGCCCCTTGGAAGAAACATGGAGGTCACAGTAGCTTAATAAGATGGTTTTAATGCCCCTTGGAAGAGAAGTGGAGTTCAGAGTGGTTTAACAAGACGTTTTTGTGCCCCTTGGAAGTGACGTGGAGGTCACAGTATCTTAACAAGACGGTTGTAATGCCCCATGGAAAAGACGTGGAGTTCAGAGTGGTTTAACAAGACGATTTTAATGCCCCTTGGAAGAGAAGTGGAGTTGAGTGGTTTAACAAGACGGTTTTAATGCCCCTTCGAAGAGACGTGGAGGTCACAGTAGCTTAACAAGATGGTTTTAATGCCCCTTGGGAGAGAGGTAGAGTTCAAAGTGGTTTAACAAGACGGTTTTAATACCCCTTGGAAGAGACATGGAGTTCAGAGTGGTTTAACAAGACGGTTTTAATGCCCCTTGGAAGAGACGTGGAGGACACATTAGCTTAACAAGACAGTTTTAATGCACCTTGGAAGAGACGTGGAGGTCAGAGTGATTTAACAAGACGGTTTTAATGCCCCTTGGAAGAGACGTGGAGTTCAGAGTGGTTTAACAACATGGTTTTAATGCCCCTTGGAAGAGAAGTGGAGGTCACAGTTGCTTAACAAGACGGTTTTAATGCCCTTTGGAAGAGACGTGGAGGTCAGAGTGGTTTAGCAAAACGTTTTTAATGCCCCATGAAAGAGACGTGGAGTTCAGATTGGTTTAACAAGACGGTTTAAATGCTCCTTGGAAGAGACGTGGAGGTCACAGTAGCTTAATAAGACAGTTTTAATGCCCCTTGGTAGAGACGTGGAGGTCACAGTACCTTAACAAGACAGTTTTAATGCCCCTTGGAAGAAACATGGAGGTCACAGTAGCTTAATAAGATGGTTTTAATGCCCCTTGGAAGAGAAGTGGAGTTCAGAGTGGTTTAACAAGACGTTTTTGTGCCCCTTGGAAGTGACGTGGAGGTCACAGTATCTTAACAAGACGGTTGTAATGCCCCATGGAAAAGACGGGGAGTTCAGAGTGGTTTAACAAGATGATTTTAATGCCCCTTGGAAGAGAAGTGGAGTTCAGAGTGGTTTAACAAGACAGTTTTAATGCCCCTTCGAAGAGATGTGGAGGTCACAGTAGCTTAACAAGATGGTTTTAATGCCCCTTGGGAGAGAGGTGGAGTTCAAAGTGGTTTAACAAGACGGTTTTAATACCCCTTGGAAGAGACATGGAGTTCAGAGTGGTTTAACAAGACGGTTTTAATGCCCCTTGGAAGAGACGTGGAGGACACAGTAGCTTAACAAGACAGTTTTAATGCACCTTGGAAGAGACGTGGAGGTCAGAGTGATTTAACAAGACAGTTTTAATGCCCCTTGGAAGAGACGTGGAGTTCAGAGTGGTTTAACAACATGGTTTTAATGCCCCTTGGAAGAGAAGTGGAGGTCACAGTTGCTTAACAAGACGGTTTTAATGCCCTTTGGAAGAGACGTGGAGGTCAGAGTGGTTTAGCAAAACGTTTTTAATGACCCATGGAAGAGACGTGGAGTTCAGAGTGGTTTAACAAGACGGTTTAAATGCCCCTTGGAAGAGTCGTGGAGGTCACAGTAGCTTAATAAGACAGTTTTAATGCGCCTTGGTAGAGACGTGGAGGTCACAGCACCTTAACAAGACGGTTTTAATGCCCCTTGGAAGAGACGTGGAGGTCAGAGTGGTTTAGCAAGGCAGTTTAAATGCCCCTTGGAAGAGACGTGGAGTTCAGAGTGGTTTAACAAGATGGTGTTAATGCCCCTTGGAAGAGACGTGGATGTCATATTAGCTTAACAAGACGGTTTTAATGCCCCTTGGGAGAGACTTGGGGTTCAGAGTGGTTTAACAAGACGGCTTTATTGCCCCTTGGAAGAGACGTGGAGGTCACATTAACTTAACAAGACGGTGTTAATGCCCCTTGGAAGAGACGTGGAGATCAGAGTGATTTAGCAAGACGGTTTCAATGCCCCTTGGAAGAAATGTGGAGTTCAGAGTGGTTTAACAAGATGGTTTTAATGACCCTTGGAAGAGACGTGGAGGTCACAGTAGCTTAACAAGAGGGTTTTAATGCCCTTTGGAAGAGACGTGGAGGTCAGAGTGGTTTAGCAAAATGTTTTTAATGCCCCTTGGAAGAGACGTGGAGTTCAGAGTGGTTTAACAAGACGGTTTAAATGCCCCTTGGAAGAGTCGTGGAGGTCACAGTAGCTTAATAAGACAGTTTTAATGCGCCTTGGTAGAGACGTGGAGGTCACAGTACCTTAACAAGACGGTTTTAATGCCCCGTGGAAGAGACGTGGAGGTCAGAGTGGTTTACCAAGACCGTTTAAATAACCCTTGGAAGAGATGTGGAGTTCAGAGTGGTTTAACAAGACGGTGTTAATGCCCCTCGGAAGAGACGTGGATGTCATAGTAGCTTAACAAGAGGGTTTTAATGCCCCTTGGGAGAGACTTGGGGTTCAGAGTGGTTTAACAAGACAGCTTTATTGCCCCTTGCAATAGACGTGGAGGTCACATTAACTTAACAAGACGGTGTTAATGCCCCTTGGAAGAGACGTGG
Source organism: Phyllobates terribilis (assembly GCF_046119375.1). Classification (NCBI taxonomy): domain Eukaryota; kingdom Metazoa; phylum Chordata; class Amphibia; order Anura; family Dendrobatidae; genus Phyllobates; species Phyllobates terribilis. Next base: position 53,861,600 of record NW_027362773.1, read on the forward strand.
AGGTCACAGTGGTTTAGCAAGACAGTTTTAATGCCCCTTGGAAGAGACGTGGAGTTAAGAATGGTTTAACAAGACGGTTTTAATGTCCCTTGCAAGAGACGTGGAGTTCACAGTGGTTTAACAAGACGGTTTTAATGCCCCTTGGAAGAGACGTGGAATTCAGAGTGGTTTAACAAGACGATTTTAATGCCCCTTGGAAGAGACGTGGAGGTCACAGTAGCTTAACAAGATGGTTTTAATGCCCCTTGGAAGAGACGTGGAATTCAAAGTGGTTTAACAAGACGGTTTTAATACCCGTTGGAAGAGACGTGGTGTTCAGAGTTGTTTAAAAAGACGGCTTTATTGCCCCTTGGAAGAGACGTGGAGGTCACAGTAGCTTAACAAGACGGTTTTAATTCCCCTTGGAAGAGAAGTGGAGGTCAGAGTGGTTTAGCAAGATGGTTTTAATGCCCCTTAGAAGAGACGTGGAGGTCACAGTAGCTTAACAAGGCGGTTTAATGCCCCTTGGAAGAGACGTGGAGTTCAGAGTGATTTAACAAGACAGTATTAATGCCCCTTGGAAGAGATGTGGAGGTCACAGTAGCTTAACAAGACTGTTTTAATGCCCCTTGGAGGAGACATGGGGGTCAGAGTGGTTTAGCAAGACAGTTTTAAGACCCCTTGAAGAGACGTGCTGTTCAGAGTGGTTTAACAAGACGGTTTTAATGCCCTGTGGAAGAGACGTGGAGTTCACAGTGCTTTAACAAGACGGTTTTAATGCCCCTTGAAGTGGCGTGGAGTTCAGAGTTGTTTAACAAGACAGTTTTGTGCCCATTGGAAGTGACGTGGAGGTCACATTATCGTAAAAAGACGGTTTTAATGCCCCTTGGAAGAGACGGGGAGTTCAGAGTGGTTTAACAAGACGGTTTTAATGCCCCTTGGAAGAGACGTGGAGTTCAGAGTGGTTTAACAAGACGGTTTTAATGCCCCTTGGAAGAGACGTGGAGGTCACAGTAGCTTAACAAGATGGTTTTAATGCCACTTGGAAGAGACGTGGAGTTCAGAGTGGTTTATCAAGACGGTTTTAATGCCCTTGGAAGAGACGTTGAGGACACAGTAGCTTAACAAGACAGTTTTAATGCCCCTTGGAAGAGATGTGGAGGTCAGAGTGATTTAACAAGACGGTTTTAATGCCGCTTGGAAGAGACGTGGAGGACACAGTAGCTTAACAAGTCAGTTTTAATGCCCCTTGGAAGAGACATGGAGGTCAGAGTGCTTTAAAAAGGCGGTTTTAATGCCCCTTGGAAGAGACGTGGAGTTCAGAGTGGTTTAACAAGATGGTTTTAATGCCCCTTGGAAGAGACGTGGAGGTCACAGTAGCTTAACAAGATGGTTTTAATGCCACTTGGAAGAGACGTGGAGTTCAGAGTGGTTTAACAAGACGGTTTTAATGCCCCTTGGTAGAGACGTGGAGGACACAGTAGCTTAACAAGACAGTTTTAATGCCCCTTGGAAGAGACGTTGAGGTCAGAGTGATTTAACAAGAAGGTTTTAATGCCCCTTGGAAGAGACGTGGAGGACACAGTAGCTTAACAAGACAGTTTTAATGCCCCTTGGATGAGACATGGAAGTCAGAGTGATTTAACAAGACGGTTTTAATGCTCCTTGGAAGAGACATGGAGGTCACAGTAGCTTAACAAGACGGTTATAATGCCGCTTGGAAGAGACGTGGAGGTCAGAGTGGTTTAAGAACATGGTTTTCAATGCCCCTTGGAAGAGACGTGGAGGTCAGAGTAGCTTAATAAGACAGTTTTAATGCCCCTTGGTAGAAACGTGGAGGTCACAGTACCTTAACAAGACGGTTTTAATGCCCCTTGGAAGAGCCGTGGAGGTCACAGTAGCTTAATAAGATGGTTTTAATGCCTCTTGGAAGAGACGTGGAGGACACAGTAGCTTAACAAGACGGTTTAATGCCCCTTGGAAGAGACATGGAGTACAGAGTGGTTCAACAAGACAGTATTTATGCCCCTTGGAAGAGATGTGGAGGTCACAGTCGCTTAACAAGATGGTGTTAATGCCACTTGGAGGAGACGTGGAGTTCAGAGTGGTTTAACAAGACGGTTTTAATACCCCTTGGAAGAGACGTGGTGTTCAGAGTGGTTTCACAAGACGGTTTTAATGCCCCTTGGAAGAGACGTGGAGTTCAGAGTGCTTTAACAAGATGGTTTTAATGCCCCTTGAAGAGACGTGGAGTTCAGAGTGGTTTAACAAGACGGTTTTGTGCCCCTTGGAAATGACGTGGAGGTCACATTATCTTAACAAGACGGTATTAATGCCCCTTGGAAGAGACGGGGAGTTCAGAGTGGCTTAACAAGATGGTTTTAATGCCCCTTGGAAGAGACGTGGAGTTCAGAGTGGTTTAACAAGACGGTTTTAATGCCACTTGGAAGAGACGTGGAGGACACAGTAGCTTAACAAGACAGTTTTAATGCCCCTTGGAAAAGACGTGGAGGTCAGAGTGATTTAACAAGACGGTTTTAATGCCCCTTGGAAGAGACGAGGAGTTCAGAGTGGTTTGACAAGACGGTTTTAATGCACCTTGGAAGAGACATGGAGGTCCCAGTAGCTTAAGAAGATGGTTATAATGCCGCTTGGAAGAGACGCTGAGGTCAGAGTGGTTTAACAAGACGGTTTTCAATGCCCCTTGGTGGAGACGTGGAGGTTACAGTAGCTTAACAAGATGGTTTTAATGCCCTTTGGAAGAGACGTGGAGGTCAGAGTGGTTTAACAAAACGTTTTTAATGCCCCATGGAAGAGACGTGGAGTTCAGAGTGGTTTAACAAGACGGTTTAAATGCCCCTTGGTAGAGACGTGGAGTTCAGAGTGGTTTAACAAGACGGTTTTAATGCCCCTTGGAAGAGACGTGGAGGTCACAGTAGCTTAACAAGATGGTTTTAATGACACTTGGAAGAGATGTGGAGTTCAGAGTGGTTTATCAAGACGATTTTAATGCCCCTTGGAAGAGACGTTGAGGACACAGTAGCTTAACAAGACAGTTTTAATGCCCCTTGGAAGAGACGTGGAGGTCAGAGTGATTTAACAAGACGATTTTAATGCCGCTTGGAAGAGACGTGGAGGACACAGTAGCTTAACAAGTCAGTTTTAATGCCCCTTGGAAGAGACATGAAGGTCACAGTAGCTTAACAAGACGGTTATAATGCCGCTTGGAAGAGACGTGGAGATCAGAGTGGTTTAACAACACGGTTTTCAATGCCCCTTGGAAGAGACGTGGAGGTCAGAGTAGCTTAATAAGACTCTTTTAATGCCCCTTGGTAGAAACATGGAGGTCACAGTACCTTAACAAGACGGTTTTAATGCCCCTTGGAAAAGCCGTGGAGGTCACAGTAGCTTAATAAGACGGTTTTAATGCCCCTTGGAAGAGACGTGGAGTTCAGAGTGGTTTAACAAGATGGTTTTAATGCCCCTTGGAAGAGACTTGGAGTTCACAGTAGCTTAACAAGATGGGTTTAATGCCACTTGGAAGAGACGTGGAGTTCAGAGTGGTTTAACAAGACAGTTTTAATGCCCCTTGGTAGAGACGTGGAGTACACAGTAGCTTAACAAGACATTTTTAATGCCCCTTGGAAGAGACGTTGAGGTCAGAGTGATTTAACAAGACGGTTTTAATGCCCCTTGGAAGAGATGTGGAGGACACAGTAGGTTAACAAGACAGTTTTAATGCCCCTTGGAAGAGACGTGGAGGTCAGAGTGATTTAACAAGATGGTTTTAATGCCCCTTGGAAGAGACATGGAGGTCACAGTAGCTTAACAAGACGGTTATAATGCCGCTTGGAAGAGACGTGGAGGTCAGAGTGGTTTAAGAAACTGGTTTTAATGCCCCTTGGAAGAGATGTGGAGGTCACAGTAGCTTAACAAGATGGGTTTAATGCCACTTGGAAGAGACGTGGAGTTCAGAGTGGTTTAACAAGACGGTTTCAATGCCCCTTGGAAGAGACGTGGAGGTCAGAGTAGCTTAATAAGACAGTTTTAATGCCCCTTGGTAGAAACGTGGAGGTCACAGTACCTTAACAAGACGGTTTTAATGCCCCTTGGAAGAGCCGTGGAGGTCACAGTAGCTTAATAAGACGGTTTTAATGCCCCTTGGAAGAGACGTGGAAGACACAGTAGCTTAACCAGACAGTTTAATGCCCCTTGGAAGAGACGTGGAGTTCAGAGTGGTTTAACAAGACAGTATTTATGCCCCTTGGAAGAGATGTGGAGGTCACAGTAGCTTAACATGATGGTGTTAATGCCCCTTGGAGGAGACTTGGGGGTCAGAGTGGTTTAGCAAGACAGTTTTAATACCCCTTGGAAGAGACGTGGTGTTCAGAGTGGTTTCACAAGACGGTTTTAATGCCCCTTGGAAGAGACGTGGAGTTCAGAGTGCTGTAACAAGATGGTTTTAATGCCCCTTGAAGAGACGTAGAGTTCAGAGTGGTTTAACAAGACGGTTTTGTGCCCCTTGGAAATGACGTGGAGGTCACATTATCTTAACAAGAAGGTATTAATGCCCCTTGGAAGAGACGGGGAGTTCAGAGTGGCTTAACAACACGGTTTTAATGCCCCTTGGAAGAGACGTGGAGTTCAGAGTGGTTTAACAAGACAGTTTTAATGCCCCTTGGAAGAGAAGTGGAGGTCACAGTAACTTAACAAGATGGTTTTAATGCCACTTGGAAGAGACGTGGAGTTCAGAGTGGTTTAACAAGACGGTTTTAATGCCCCTTGGAAGAGACGTGGAGGACACAGTAGCTAAACAAGACAGTTTTAATGCCCCTTGGAAGAGACGTGGAGGTCAGAGTGATTTAACAAGACGGTTTTAATGCCCCTTGGAAGAGACGAGGAGTTCAGAGTGGTTTGACAAGACGGTTTTCAATGCCGCTTGGAGGAGACGTGGAGGTCACAGTAGCTTAACAAGATGGTTTTAATGCCCTTTGGAAGAGACGTGGAGGTCAGAGTGGTTTAACAAAACGTTTTTAATGCCCCATGGAAGAGACGTGGAGTTCAGAGTAGTTTAACAAGACGGTTTAAATGCCCCTTGGAAGAGACGTGGAGGTCAGAGTAGCTTAATAAGACAGTTTTAATGCCCCTTGGTAGAGAAAGTGGAGGTCACAGTACCTTAACAAGACGATTTTAAAGCCCCTTGGAAGAGCCGTGGGGTTCACAGAAGCTTAATAAGACGGTTTTAATGCCCCTTGGAAGAGACGTGGAGCTCAGAGTGGTTTACCAAGACGGTTTTGTGCCCCTTGGAAGTGAGGTGGAGGTCTCAGTAGCTTAACAAGACGGTTTTAATGCCACTTGGAAGAGACGTGGAGTTCAGAGTGGTTTAACAAGACAGTTTTAATGCCCCTTGAAAGAGACGTGGAGGTCACAGTAACTTAACAAGATGATTTTAATGCCAATTGGAAGAGACGTGGAGTTCAGAGTGGTTTAACAAGACGGTTTTAATGCCCCTTGGAAGAGACGTGGAGGACACAGTAGCTTAACAAGACGGTTTTAATGCCCTTTGGAAGAGACGTGGAGGTCAGAGTGGTTTAACAAAACGTTTTTAATGCCCCATGGAAGAGACGTGAAGGTCACAGTACCTTAAGAAGACGGTTTTAAAGCCCCTTGGAAGAGCCGAGGGGGTCACAGAAGCTTAATAAGATGGTTTTAATGCCCCTTGGTAGAGATGTGGAGCTCAGAGTGGTTTACCAAGACGGTTTTGTGCCCCTTGAAAGAGAGGTGGAGGTCTCAGTAGCTTAACAAGACGGTTTTAATTCCCCTTGGAAGAGACGTGGAGGTCAGAGTTTTTTAACAAGACGTTTTTAATGCCCCATGGAAGAGACGTGGAGTTCAGAGTGGTTTAACAAGATGGTTTAAATGCCCCTTGGAAGAGACGTGGAGGTCACAGTGGCTTAATAAAACAGTTTTAATGCCTCTTTTTAGAGACGTGGAGGTCACAGTACCATAACAAGACGGTTTTAATACCCCTTCGAAGAGACGTCGAGGTCATAGTAGCTTAATAAGACGGTTTTAATGCCCCTTGGATGAGAAGTGTAGTTCAGAGTGGTTTAGAAAGACGGTTTTAATGCACCTTGGAAGTGACGTGGAGGTCAAAGTAGCTTAACAAGACGGTCTAATGCCCCTTGGAAGAGACGTGGAGTTCAGAGTGTTTTAACAAGACAGTATTAATGCCCCTTGGAAGAGATGTGGAGGTCACAGTAGCTTAACACGATGGTGTTAATGCCCCTTGGAGGAGACGTGGGGGTCAGAGTGGAGTGGTTTAACAAGACGGTTTTAATACCCCTTGGAAGAGACGTGGAGTTCAGAGTGCTTAACAAGACGCTTTTAATGCCCCTTGGATGAGAAGTGGAGTTCAGAGTTGTTTAACAAGACGGTTTTGTGTCCCTTGGAAGTGACTTGGAGGTCACAGTATCTCAACAAGACGGTTTAAATGCCCCTTGGAAGAGACGGGGAGGTCACAGTAGCTTAATAAGACGGTTTTAATGCCCCTTGGAAGAGCCGTGGAGTTCACAATGGTTTAACAAGACGGTTTTAATGCCCCTTGGAAGAGACGTGGAGTTCAGAGTGGTTTAACAAGATGGCTTTATTGCCCCTTGTAAGAGATGTGGAGGTCACAGTAGCTTAACAAGACGGTTCTAATGCCCCTTGGAAGAGACGTGGAGTTCAGAGTGGTTTAACAAGACCAATTTAATGCCCCTTGGAAGAGACGAGGAGGACACAGTAGCTTAAAAAGACAGTTTTAATGCCCCTTGGAAGCGCCGTGGAGGTCAGAATGCTTTAACAAGACGGTTTTCAATGCCCCTTGGTAGAGACGTGGAGGTCACAGTACCTTAACAAGACAGTTTTAATGCCGCTTGGAAGAGACGTGGAGGTCACAGTAGCTTAATAAGACAGTTTTAATGCCCCTTGGAAGAAACATGGAGTTCAGAGTGGTTTAACAAGACAGTTTTGTTCCCCTTGGAAGTGACGTGGAGGTCACAGTATCGTAACAAGACGATTTTAATGCCCCTTGTAAGAGACGGGGAGTTCAGAGTGGTTTAACAAGACGGTTTTAATGCCCCTTGGAAGAGATGTGGATTTCAGAGTGATTTAACAAGACGGTTTTAATGCCCCTTGGAAGAGACATGGAGGTCACAGTAGCTTAACAAGATAGTTTTAATGCCCCTTGGAAGAGACGTGGAGTTCAGAGTGGTTTAACAAGACGGTTTTAATACCCCTTGGAAGAGACGTGGAGTTCAGAGTGGTTTAACAAGATGGATTTAATGCCCCTTGGAAGAGACGTGGAGGACACAGTAGCTTAACAAGACAGTTTTAATGCACCTTGGAAGAGACGTGGAGGTCAGAGTGATTTAACAAGACGGTTTTAATGCCCCTTGGAAGAGACGTGGAGTCCAAAGTTGTTTAACAAGACGGTTTTAATGCCCCTTGGAAGAGAAGTGGAGGTCACAGTAGCTTAACAAGACGGTTATAATGCCCCTTGGAAGAGACGTGGAGGTCAGATTAGTTTAACAAGAAGGGATTCAATGCCCCTTGGAAGAGACTTGGAGGTCACAGTAGCTTAACAAGACGCTTTTAATGCCCTTTGGAAGAGACGTGGAGGTCAGAGTGGTTTAGCAAAACGTTTTTAATGCCCCATGGAAGAGACGTGGAGTTCAGAGTGGTTTAACAAGACGGTTTTAATGCCCCTTGGAAGAAAAGCGGAGGTCGCAGTAGCTTAATAAGACAGCTTTAATGCCCCTTGGTAGAGACGTGGAGGTCACAGTAACTTAACAAGACGGTTTTAATGCCCATTGGAAGAGACGTGGAGGTCACAGTAGCTTAATAAGACGGTTTTAATGCCTCTTGGAAGTGACGTGGAGTTCAGAGTGGTTTAACAAAACGGTTTTAATGCCCCTTGGGAGAGAAATATAATTCAGAGTGGTTTAACAAGACGGTTTTAATGCCCCGTGGAAGAGACGTGGAGCTCAGAGTGCTTTAACAAGACGGTTTTATTGCCCCATGGAAGAGACATGGAGGTCACAGTAGCTTAACAAGATGGTTTTAATGCCCCTTGGAGGAGACGTGGGGGTCAGAGTGGTTTAGCAAGACGGTTTTATTATCCCTTGGAAGAGACGTGGAGTTCAGAGTGGTTTAACAAGACGGTTTTAATGCCCCTTGGAAGAGACGTGGAGGTTACAGTAGCTTAACAAGATGGTTTTAATGCCCCTTGGAGGAGACGTGGGGGTCAGAGTGGTTTAGCAAAAAGTTTTTTATGCCCCATGGAAGCGACGTGGAGTTCAGAGTGGTTTAACAAGATGGTTTAAATGTCCCTTGGAAGAGACGTGGATGTCACTGTAGCTTAATGAGACAGTTTTAATGCCTCTTGGTAGAGACGTGGACGTCACAGTACCTTAACTAGACAGTAATAATGCCCCTTGAAAGAGACGTGGAGGTCATAGTAGCTTAATAAGATGTTTATTATGCCCCTTGGAAGAGACGTGGAGTTCAGAGTGGTTTAACAAAATGGTTTTAATGCCCCTTGGAAGAGGCGTGGAGGTCATAGTAGCTTAACAAGACGGTTTTAATGCCCCTTGGGAGAGATGTGGAGTTCAGAGTTATTTAACAAGACGGCTTTATTGCCCCTTGGAAGAGACGTGGAGGTCACAGTAGCTTAACAAGACGGTTTTAATGCCCCTTGGAAGAGACGTGGAGGTCAGAGTGGTTTAGCAAGACAGTTTTAATGTCCCTTGGAAGAGACGTGGAGGTCACAGTAACTTAACAAGACGTTTTAATGCCCCTTGGAAGAGACGTGGAGTTCTGAGTGGTTTAACAAGACAATATTAATGCCCCTTGGAAGAGATGTGGAGGTCACAGTAGCTTAACAAGATGGTGTTAATGCCCCTTGGAGGAGACGTGGGGGTCAGAGTTGTTTAGCAAGATGGTTTTAATACCCCTTGGAAGAGACGTGGAGTTCAGAGTGCTTAACAAGACGGTTTTAATGCCACTTGGAAGAGACGTGGAGTTCAGAGTTGTTTAACAAGAAGGTTTTGTGCCCCTTGGAAGTGACTTGGAGGTCACAGTATCTTAACAAGACGGTTTTAATGCCCATTGGAAGAGACAGGGAGGTCACAGTAGGTTAATAAGACGGTTTTAATGCCCCTTGGAAGAGACGTGGAGTTCAGAATGGTTTAACAAGACGGTTTTAATGCCCCTTGGAAGAGACGTGGAGTTCAGAGTTGTTTAGCAAGAAGGTTTTGTGCCCCTTGGAAGTGACTTGGAGGTCACAGTATCTTAACAAGACGGTTTTAATGCCTCTTGGAAGAGACGGGGAGGTCACAGTAGGTTAATAACACGGTTTTAATGCCCCTTGGAAGAGGCGTGGAGTTCAGAGTGGTTTAACAAGACGGCTTTATTGCCCCTTGGAAGAGATGTGGATGTCACAGTAGCTTAACAAGTCGGTTTTAATGCCCCTTGGAAGAGACGTGGAGTTCAGAGTGGTTTAACAAGACCATTTTAAAGCCCCTTGGAAGAGACGAGGAGGACACAGTAGCTTAACAAGACAGATTTAATGCCCCTTGGAAGAGACGTGGAGGTCAGAGTGATTTAACAAGACGGCTTTAATGCCCCTTGGAAGAGACGTGGAGGTCAGAGTTGTTTAGCAAGACAGTTTTAATGCCCCTTGGAAGAGACGTGGAGGTCACAGTAACTTAACAAGACGTTTTAATGCCCCTTGGAAGAGACGTGGAGTTCTGAGTGGTTTAACAAGACAGTATTAATGCCCCTTGGAAGAGATGTGGAGGTCACAGTAGCTTAACAAGATGGTGTTAATGCCCCTTGGAGGAGACGTGGGGGTCAGAGTGGAGTGGTTTAGCAAGACGGTTTTAATACCCCTTTCTAAGGGACGTGGAGTTCAGAGTGCTTAACAAGACGCTTTTAATGCCCCTTGGATGAGAAGTGGAGTTCAGAGTTGTTTAACAAGACGGTTTTGTGTCCCTTGGAAGTGACTTGGAGGTCACAGTATCTCAACAAGATGGTTTTAATGCCCCTTGGAAGAGACGGGGAGGTCACAGTAGCTTAATAAGACGGTTTTAATGCCCCTTGGAAGAGACGTGGAGATCAGAATGGTTTAACAAGACGGTTTTAATGCCCCTTGGAAGAGACGTGGAGTTCAGAGTGGTTTAACAAGATGGCTTTATTGCCCCTTGGAAGAGATGTGGAGGTCACAGTAGCTTAACAAGACGATTCTAATGCCCCTTGGAAGAGACGTGGAGTTCAGATTGGTTTAACAAGACCATTTTAATGCCCCTTGGAAGAGACGAGGAGGACACAGTAGCTTAAAAAGACAGTTTTAATGCCCCTTGGAAGCGCCATGGAGGTCAGAGTGCTTTAACAAGACGGTTTTCAATGCCCCTTGGAAGAGACGTGGAGGTCACAGTAGTTTAACAAGATGGTTTTCAATGCCCTTTGGAAGAGACGTGGAGGTCAGAGTGGTTTAGCAAAACGTTTTTAATGCCCCATGGAAGAGACGTGGAATTCAGCGTGGTTTAACAATACGGTTTAAATGCCCCTTGGAAGAGACGTGGGGGTCACAGTAGCTTAATAAGACAGTTTTAATACCCCTTGGTAGAGACGTGGAGGTCACAGTACCTTAACAAGACAGTTTTAATGCCGCTTGGAAGAGACGTGGAGGTCACAGTAGCTTAATAAGACAGTTTTAATGCCCCTTGGAAGAAACATGGAGTTCAGAGTGGTTTAACAAGACGGTTTTGTTCCCCTTGGAAGTGACGTGGAGGTCACAGTATCTTAACAAGACGATTTTAATGCCCCTTGGAAGAGAAGGGGAGTTCAGAGTGGTTTAACACAACGGTTTTAATCACCCTTGGAAGAGACGTGGAGTTCAGAGTGGTTTAACAAGATGGTTTTAATGCCCCTTGGAAGAGACGTGGAGTTCAGAGTGGTTTAACAAGACGGTTTTAATACCCCTTGGAAGAGACGTGGATGACACAGTAGCTTAACAAGACAGTTTTAATGCACCTTGGAAGAGACGTGGAGGTCAGAGTGATTTAACAAGACGGTGTTAATGCCCCTTAGAAGAGACGTGGAGTCCAAAGTGGTTTAACAAGACGGTTTTAATGCCCCTTGGAAGAGACGTGGAGGTCACAGAAGCTTAACAAGACTGTTATAATGCCCCTTGGAAGAGACGTGGAGGTCAGAGTAGTTTAACAAGAAGGGATTCAATGCCCCTTGGAAGAGACGTGGAGGTCACAATATCTTAACAAGACAATTTTAATGCCCCTTGGAAGAGACGGGGAGTTCAGAGTGGTTTAACACAACGGTTTTAATGCCCCTTGGAAGAGACGTGGAGTTCAGAGTGGTTTAACAAGACGGTTTTAATGCCCCTTGGAAGAGACGTGGAGTTCAGAGTGGTTTAACAAGACGGTGTTAATGCACCTTGGAAGAGACGTGGAGGTCAGAGTGGTTTAGCAAGACAGTTTTAATGCCCCATGGAAGAGACATGGAGTTCAGAGTGGTTTAACAAGACGGTTTTAATGCCCCTTGGAAGAGACTTGGAGTTAAGAGTGCTTTAACAAGAAGGTTTTAATGCCCCTTGCAAGAGATGTGGAGTTCAGAGTGGTTTAACAAGACGGTTTTGTGCCCCTTGGTAGTGACGTGGAGGTCACAGTAGCTTAACAAGACAGTTTTAATATCCCTTGGAAGAGACGTGGAATTCAGAGAGGTTTAACAAGATGGCTTTATTGCCCACTGGAAGAGACGTGGAGGTCACAGTAGCTTAACAAGACAGTTTTAATGCCCCTTGGAAGAGACCTGGAGGTCACAGTAACTTAACAAGACGTTTTAAAGCCCCTTGGAAGAGACGTGGAGTTCTGAGTGGTTTAACAAGACAATATTAATGCCCCTTGGAAGAGATGTGGAGGTCACAGTAGCTTAACAAGATGGTGTTAATGCCCCTTGGAGGAGACGTGGGGGTCAGAGTTGTTTAGCAAGACGGTTTTAATACCCCTTGGAAGAGACGTGGAGTTCAGAGTGCTTAACAAGACGGTTTTAATGCCACTTGGAAGAGACGTGGAGTTCAGAGTTGTTTAACAAGAAGGTTTTGTGCCCCTTGGAAGTGACTTGGAGGTCACAGTATCTTAACAAGACGGTTTTAATGCCCCTTGGAAGAGACGGGGAGGTCACAGTAGGTTAATAAGATGGTTTTAATGCCCCTTGGAAGAGACGTGGAGTTCAGAGTGGTTTAACAAGACGGTTTTAATGCCCCTTGGAAGAGATGTGGAGTTCAGAGTTGTTTAGCAAGAAGGTTTTGTGCCCCTTGGAAGTGACTTGGAGGTCACAGTATCTTAACAAGACGGTTTTAATGCCCCTTGGAAGAGACGGGGAGGTCACAGTAGGTTAATAACACGGCTTTAATGCCCCTTGGAAGAGACGAGGAGTTCAGAGTGGTTTAACAAGACGGTTTTAATGACCCCTTGGAAGAGACGTGGAGTTCAGAGTGGTTTAACAAGACGGCTTTATTGCCCCTTGGAAGAGATGTGGATGTCACAGTAGCTTAAAAAGACGGTTTTAATGCCCCTTGGAAGAGACGTGGAGTTCAGAGTGGTTTAACAAGACCATTTTAAAGCCCCTTGGAAGAGACGAGGAGGACACAGTAGCTTAACAAGACAGTTTTAATGCCCCTTGGAAGAGACGTGGAGGTCAGAGTGATTTAACAAGACGGTTTTAATGCCCCTTGGAAGAGACGTGGAGGTCAGAGTTGTTTAGCAAGACAGTTTTAATGCCCCTTGGAAGAGACGTGGAGTTCACAGTAACTTAACAAGACGTTTTAATGCCCCTTGGAAGAGACGTGGAGTTCTGAGTGGTTTAACAAGACAGTATTAATGCCCCTTGGAGAGATGTGGAGGTCACAATAGCTTAACAAGATGGTGTTAATGCCCCTTGGAGGAGACGTGGGGGTCAGAGTGGAGTGGTTTAGCAAGACGGTTTTAATACCCCTTGGAAGAGACGTGGAGTTCAGAGTGCTTAACAAGACGCTTTTAATGCCCCTTGGATGAGAAGTGGAGTTCAGAGTTGTTTAACAAGACGGTTTTGTGTCCCTTGGAAGTGACTTGGAGGTCACAGTATCTCAACCAGACGGTTTTAATGCCCCTTGGAAGAGACGGGGAGGTCACAGTAGCTTAATAAGACGGTTTTAATGCCCCTTGGAAGAGACGTGGAGTTCAGAATGGTTTAAAAAGACGGTTTTAATGCTACTTGGAAGAGACGTGGAGTTCAGAGTGGTTTAACAAGATGGCTTTATTACCCCTTGGAAGAGATGTGGAGGTCACAGTAGCTTAACAAGACGATTCTAATGCCCCTTGGAAGAGACGTGGAGTTCAGAGTGGTTTAACAAGACCATTTTAATGCCCCTTGGAAGAGACGAGGAGGACACAGTAGCTTAAAAAGACAGTTTTAATGCCCCTTGGAAGCGCCGTGGAGGTCAGAGTGCTTTAACAAGACGGTTTTCAATGCCCCTTGGAAGAGACGTGGAGGTCACAGTAGTTTAACAAGACGGTTTTCAATGCCCTTTGGAAGAGACGTGGAGGTCAGAGTGGTTTAGCAAAACGTTTTTAATGCCCCATGGAAGAGACGTGGAATTCAGCGTGGTTTAACAAGACGGTTTAAATGCCCCTTGGAAGAGACGTGGAGGTCACAGTAGCTTAATAAGACAGTTTTAATGCCCCTTGGTAGAGACGTGGAGGTCACAGTAACTTAACAAGATGGTTATAATGCCCCTTGGAAGAGACGTGGAGTTCAGAGTGGTTTAACAAGACAGTTTTAATACCCCTTGGAAGAGACGTGGATGACACAGTAGCTTAACAAGACAGTTTTAATGCACCTTGGAAGAGACGTGGAGGTCAGAGTGATTTAACAAGACGGTTTTAATGCCCCTTGGAAGAGACGTGGAGTCCAAAGTGGTTTAACAAGACGGTTTTAATGCCGCTTGGAAGAGACGTGGAGGTCACAGAAGCTTAACAAGACGGTTATAATGCCCCTTGGAAGAGACGTGGAGGTCAGAGTAGTTTAACAAGAAGGGATTCAATGCCCCTTGGAAGAGACGTGGAGGTCACAATATCTTAACAAGACGATTTTAATGCCCCTTGGAAGAGACGGGGAGTTCAGAGTGGTTTAACTCAACGGTTTTAATGCCCCTTGGAAGAGACGTGGAGTTCAGAGTGGTTTAACAAGACAATTTTAATGCCCCTTGGAAAAGATATGGAGGTCACAGTAGCTTAACAAGATGGTTTTAATGCCCCTTGGAAGAGACGTGGAGTTCAGAGTGGTTTAACAAGACGGTGTTAATGCACCTTGGAAGAGACGTGGAGGTCAGAGTGGTTTAGCAAGACAGTTTTAATGCCCCATGGAAGAGACATGGAGTTCAGAGTGGTTTAACAAGACGGTTTTAATGCCCCTTGGAAGAGACTTGGAGTTCAGAGTGCATTAACAAGAAGGTTTTAATGCCCCTTGCAAGAGATGTGGAGTTCAGAGTGGTTTAACAAGACGGTTTTGTGCCCCTTGGAAGTGACGTGGAGGTCACAGTACTTAACAAGACAGTTTTAATGTCCCTTGGAAGAGACGGGGAGTTCAGAGTGGTTTAACAAGACGGTTTTAATGCCCCTTGGAAGAGACATGGAATTCAGAGTGGTTTAACAAGACGGCTTTATTGCCCACTGGAAGAGACGTGGAGGTCACAGTAGCTTAACAAGACAGTTTTAATGCCCCTTGGAAGAGACGTGGAGGTCAGAGTGGTTTAGCAAGATGGTTTTAATGCCCCTTGGAAGAGACGTGGAGGTCACAGTAGCTTAACACGACGGTTTAATGCCCCTTCGAAGAGACGTGGAGTTCAGAGTGGTTTAACAAGACAGTATTAATGCCCCTTGGAAGAGATGTGGAGGTCACAGTAGCTTAACAAGATGGTGTTAATGCCAATTGGAGGAGACGTGGGGGTCAGAGAGGTTTAGCAAGACGGTTTTAATACCCCTTGGAAGAGACGTGGTGTTCAGAGTGGTATAACAAGACGGTTTTAATGCCCCTTGGAAGAGACGTGGAGTTCAGAGTGATTTAACAAGACGGTTTTAATGCCCCTTGGAAGAGACGTGAAGTTCAGAGTGGTTTAACAAGACGGTTTTGTGCCCCTTGGAAGAGACGTGGAGTTCAGAGTGGTTTAACAAGACGGTTATAATGCCCCTTGGAAGAGACGTGGAGGTCACAGTAGCTTAACAAGATGGTTTTAATGCCTCTTGGAAGAGACGTGGAGTTCAAAGTGTTTTAACAAGACGGTTTTAATGCCCCTTGGAAGAGACGGGGAGTTCAGAGTGGTTTAACAAGACGGTTTTAATGCCCCTTGGAAGAGACGTGGAGTACAGAGTGGTTTAACAAGACGGTTTTAATGCCCCTTGGAAGAGACGTGGAGTTCAGAGTGGTTTAACAAGATGGTTTTAATGCCCCTTGGAAGAGACGTGGAGGTCACATTAGCTTAACAAGACGGTTTTAATGCCCCATGGAAGAGACGGGGAGTTCAGAGTGGTTTAACAAGACGGTTTTAATGCCCCATGGAAGAGACGTGGAGTTCAGAGTGGTTTAACAAGACGGTTTTAATGCCCCTTGGAAGAGACGTGGATGTCACAGTAGCTTAACAAGATGGTTTTAATGCCACTTGGAAGAGACGTGGAGTTCAGAGTGTTTTAACAAGACGGTTTTAATGCCCCTTGGAAGAGACGTGGAGGTTAGAGTGATTTAACAAGACTGTTTTAATGCCCCTTGGAAGAAACGTGGAGGACACAGTAGCTTAACAAGACAGTTTTAATGCACCTTGGAAGAGACGTGGAGGTCAGAGTGATTTAACAAGACGGTTTTAATGCCCCTTGGAAGAGATGAGGAGTTCAGAGTGTTTTAACAAGACGGTTTTAATGCCCCTGGGATGAGACATGGAGGTCACAGTAGCTTAACAAGACAGTTATAATGCCACTTGGAAGAGACGTGGAGGTCAGAGTGGTTTAACAAGACGGTTTTCAATGCCCCTTGGAAGAGACGTGGAGGTCACAGTAGCTTAAAAAGACTGTTTTAATGCCCTTTTGAAGAGACGTGGAGGTCAGAGTGGTTTAGCAAAACGATTTAATGCCCAATGGAAGAGACATGGAGTTCAGAGTGGTTTAACAAGACGGTTAAAATGCCCCTTGGAAGAGATGTGGAGGTCGCAGTAGCTTAATAAGACAGTTTTAATGCCCCTTGGTAGAGACGTGGAGGTCACCGTACCTTAACAAGACGGTTTTAATGCCCCTTGGAAGAGACATGGTGGTCACAGTAGCTTAACAAGACGGTTTTAATGCCCCTTGGAAGAGACGTGGAGTTCAGAGTGGTTTAACAAGAAGGTTTTAATGCCCCTTGGAAGATATGTGGAGTTCAGAGTGGTTTAACAAGACGGTTTTAATGCCCGTTGGAAGAGACGTGGAGGTCACAGTAGCTTAACAAGATGGTTTTAATGCCCCTTTGAAGAGACGTGGAACTCAGAGTGGTTTAACAGGACGGTTTTAATGCCCCTTGGAAGAGACGTGGAGGTCACAGTAGCTTAACAAGACTGTTTTAATGCCCCTTGGAAGAGACGTGGAGGTCACAATAGCTTAACAAGACGGTTTTAATGCCCAATGGAAGAGACGTGGAGGTCACAGTAGCTTAACAAGACTGTTTTAATGCCCCTTGGAAGAGACGTGGAGGTCACAATAGCTTAACAAGACGGTTTTAATACCCCTTGGAAGAGGCGTGGAGTTCAGAGTGGTTTAACAAGACCATCTTAATGCCCCTTGGAAGAGACGAGGAGGACACAGTAGCTTAACAAGACAGTTTTAATTCCCCCTGGAAGAGACATGGGGGTCAGAGTGATTTAACAAGATGGTTATAATGCCCCTTGGAAGAGACGTGGAGGTCAGAGTGGTTTAAGAAAACGGTTTTCAATGCCCCTTGGAAGAGACGTGGAGGTCACAGTTGCATAACAAGATGGTTTTAATGCCCTTTGGAAGAGACATGGAGGTCAGAGTGGTTTAGCAAAGCGTTTTTAATGCCCCATGAAAGATACGTGGAGGTCACAGTAACTTAACAAGACGGTGTTAATGCCCCTTGGAAGAGACGTGGAGGTCACAGCAACTTAACAAGACGGTGTTAATGCCCCTTGGAAGAGACGTGGAAGTAAGAGTGGTTTAGCAAGACGGTTTTAATGCCCCTTGGAAGAGACGTGGAGTTCAGAGTGGTTTAACAAGATGGTTTTAATGCCCCTTGCAAGAGACTTGGATTTCAGAGTGGTTTAACAAGATGGTTTTGTGCCCCTTGGAAGTGACGTGGAGGTCACAGTAGCTTAACAAGACGTTTCTAATGCCCCTTGGAAGAGACGTGGAGTTCAGAGTGGTTTAACAAGTCGGTTTTAATGCCCCTTGGAAGAGACGTGGAGTTCAGAATGGTTTAACAAGATGGTTTTAATGCCCCTTGGAAGAGACGTGGAGGTCACAGTAGCTTAACAAGACGGTTTTAATGCCCCTTGGAAGAGACGTGGAGTTCAGAGTGGTTTAACAAGATGGTTTCAATGCCCCTTGGAAGAGACGTGGAGTTCAGAGTGGTTTAACAAGATGGTTTTAATGCCCCTTGCAAGAGACTTGGATTTCAGAGTGGTTTAACAAGATGGTTTTGTGCCCCTTGGAAGTGACGGGGAGGTCACAGTAGCTTAACAAGACGTTTCTAATGCCCCTTGTAAGAGACGTGGAGTTCAGAGTGGTTTAACAAGACGGTTTTAATGCCCCTTGGAAGAGACGTGGAGTTCAGAGTGGTTTAACAAGATGTTTTTAATGCCCCTTGGAAGAGACGTGGAGGTCACAGTAGCTTAAGAAGACGGTTTTAATGCCCCTTGGAAGAGACGTGGAGTTCAGAGTGGTTTAACAAGACGGTTTAAATGCCCCTTGGAAGAGACGTGGAATTCAGAGTGGTTTAACAAGATGGTTTCAATGCCCCTTGGAAGAGACGTGGAAGTCAGAGTGATTTAACAAGACGGTTTTAATGCCCCTTGGAAGAGACGTGGAGTTCAGAGTGGTTTAGCAAGACGGTTTTAATGCCCCTTGGAAGAGACGTGGAGGTCACAGTAGCTTAACAAGACGATTATAATGCCCCTTGGAAGAGACGTGGAGGTCAGAGTGGTTTAACAAGGCGGTTTTCAACACCCCTTGGATGAGAAGTGGAGGACACAGTAGCTTAACAAGACGGTTTTAATGCCCAATGGAAGAGACGTGGAGGTCACAGTAGCTTAACAAGACTGTTTTAATGCCCCTTGGAAGAGACGTGGAGGTCACAATAGCTTAACAAGATGGTTTTAATGCCCCTTCGAAGAGACGTGGAGTTCAGAGTGGTTTAACAAGACCATTTTAATGCCCCTGGGAAGAGACGTGGAGGTCACAGTAGCTTAACAAGACGGTTATAATGTCCCTTGGAAACGACGTGGAGGTCAGAGTGGTTTCACAAGACGGTTTTCAATGCCCCTTGGAAGAGACGTGGAGGTCACAGTAGCTTAACAAGACGGTTTTCAATGCCCTTTGGAAGAGACGTGGAGGTCAGAGTGGTTTAGCCAAACGTTTTTAATGCCCCATGGAATAGACGTGGAGTTCAGCGTGGTTTAACAAGACCGTTTAAATTCCCCTTAGAAGAGACGTGGAGGTCACAGTAGCTTAATAAGACAGTTTTAATGCCCCTTGGTAGAGACGTGGAGGTCAAAGTACCTTTAAAAGACAGTTTTAATGCCCCTTGGAAGAGACGTGGAGGTCACAGTAGCTTAATAAGACAGTTTTAATGCCCCTTGGAAGAAACGTGGAGTTCAGAGCGGTTTAACAAGACGGTTTTGTGCCCCTTGGAAGTGACGTGGAGGTCACAGTATCTTAACAAGACGGTTTTAATGCCCCTTGGAAGAGACGTGGAGTTCAGGGTGGTTTAAAAAGACGTTCTTAATGCACCTTGGAAGAGACGTGGAGGTCAGAGTGATTTAAAAAGACGATTTTAATGCCCCTTGGAAGAGACGTGGAGCTCAGAGTGGTTTAACAAGACGGTTTTAATGCCCCTTGGAAGAGATGTGGAGGTCACAGTAGCTTAACAAGACGGTTATAATGCCCCTTGGAAGAGACGTGGAGGTAAGAGTGGTTTAACAAGATGGGTTTAAATGCCCCTTGGAAGAGACGTGGAGGTCACAGTAGCTTAATAAGACAGTTTTAATGCCCTTGGTAGAGACGTGGAGGTCACAGTACCTTAACAAGACGGTTTTAATGCCCATTGGAAGAGACGTGGAGGTCACAGTAGCTTAATAAGACAGTTTTAATGCCCCTTGGTAGAGACGTGGAGGTCACAGTTGCTTAACAAGACGGTTTTAATGCACCTTGGAAGAGACGTGGAGTTCAGAGTGGTTTCACAAGACGGTTTTGTGCCCCTTGGAAGTGAGGTGGAGGTCTCAGTATCTAAACAAGACGGTTTTAATGCCCCTTGGAAGAGACGGGGAGTTCAGAGTGGTTTAACAAGACGGTTTTAATGCCCCTTGGAAGACACGTGGAGTTCAGAGTGGTTTAACAAGATGGTTTTAATGCCCCTTGGAAGAGACTTGGAGGTCACAATAGCTTAACAATTCGGTTATAATTCCCCTTGGAAGAGACGTGGAGGTCAGAATGATTTAACAAGATGGTTTTAATGCCCCATGGAAGAAACGAGGATTTCAGAGTGGTTTAAAAAGATGGTTTAAATGCCCCTTGGAAGAGACGTGGAGGTCCCAGTAGCTTAATAAGACAGTTTTAATGCACCTTGGTAGAGACGTGGAGGTCACAGTTCCTTAACAAGACGGTTTTAATGCCCCTTGGAAGAGACGTGGAGTTCAGAGTGGTTTAACAAGACGGTTTTAATGCACCTTGGAAGAGACGTGGAGGTCATAGTAGCTTAACAAGAAGGTTTTAATGCCCCTTGGAAGAGACGTGGAGTTCAGAGTGGTTTAACAAGACGGTTTTAATGCCACTTGGAAGAGACGTGGAGTTCAGAGTGCTTTAACAAGACCGTTTTAATGCCCCTTGCAAGAGACTTGGATTTCAGAGTGGTTTAAAAAGATTGTTTAAATGTCCCTTGGAAGAGAGGTGGAGGTCACAGAAGCTTAATAAGACAGTTTTAATGCCCCTTGGTAGAGACGTGGAGGTCACAGTTCCTTAACAAGACGGTTTTAATGCCCCTTGGAAGAGACGGGGAGTTCAGAGTGGTTTAACAAGACGGTTTTATTGCCCCTTGGAAGAGACGTGGAGTTCAGAGTGGTTTAACAAGATGGTTTTAATGCCCCTTGGAAGAGGCTTGGAGGTCACAGTAGCTTAACAAGATGGTTTTAATTCCCCTTGGAAGAGACATGGAGATCAGAGTGGTTTAACAGGACGGTTTTAAAGCCCCTTGGAAGAGACGTGGAGTTCAGAGTGGTTTAACAACACAGTTTTAATGCCTGATTGAAGAGACGTGGAGGACACAGTAGCTTAACAAAACAGTTTTTAATACCCCTTGGAAGAGACGTGGAGTTCAGAGTGATTTAACAAGATGGTTTTAATGCCAATTGGAAGAGACGTGGAGTTCAGAGTGGTTTAACAAGATGGTTTTAATGCCCCTTGGAAGAGACGTGGAGGTCACAGTAGATTAACAAGACGTTTATAATGCCCCTTGGAAGAGACTTGGAGGTAAGAGTGGTTTAGCAAAACGTTTTTAATGCCCCATGGAAGAGACGTGGAGTTCAGAGTGCTTTAACAAGACCGCTTTAATGCCCCTTGCAAGAGACTTGGATTTCAGAGTGGTTTAAAAAGATGGTTTAAATGCCCCTTGGAAGAGACGTGGAGGTCACAGTAGCTTAATAAGACAGTTTTAATGCCCCTTGGTAGAGACGTGGAGGTCACAGTTCCTTAACAAGACGGTTTTAATGCCCCTTGGAAGAGACGTGGAGTTCAGAGTGGTTTAACAAGATGGTTTTAATGCCCCTTGGAAGAGACTTGGAGGTCACAGTAGCTTAACAAGATGGTTTTAATACCCCTTGGAAGAGACGTGGAGGTCAGAGTGATTTAACAAGATGGTTTTAATGCCTATTGGAAGAGACGTGGAGTTCAGAGTGGTTTAACAAGATGGTTTTAATGCCCCTTGGAAGAGACATGGAGGTCACAATAGCTTAACAAGTCGGTTATAATTCCCCTTGGAAGAGACGTGGAGGTCAGAGTGGTTTAGCAAAACGTTTTTAATGCCCCATGGAAGAAACGTGGATTTCAGAGTGGTTTAAAAAGATGGTTTAAATGCCCCTTGGAAGAGACGTGGAGGTCACAGTAGCTTAATAAGACAGTTTTAATGCCCCTTGGTAGAGACGTGGAGGTCACAGTTCCTTAACAAGACGGTTTTAATGCCCCTTGGAAGAGACGTGGAGTTCAGAGTGGTTTAACAAGACGGTTTTAATGCACCTTGGAAGAGACGTGGAGGTCATAGTAGCTTAACAAGAAGGTTTTAATGCCCCTTGGGGGAGACTTGGAGTTCAGAGTGGTTTAACAAGACGGCTTTATTGCCCCTTGGAAGAGACGTGGAGGTCACATTAACTTAACAAGACGGTGTTAATGCCCCTTGGAAGAGACGTGGAGGTCAGAGTGGTTTAGCAAGACGGTTTTAATTCCCCTTGGAAGAGACGTGGAGTTCAGAGTGGTTTAACAAGACGGTTTTAATGCCACTTGGAAGAGACGTGGAGTTCAGAGTGATTTAACAAGACCATTTTAATGCCCCTTGCAAGACACTTGGATTTCAGAGTGGTTTAAAAAGATGGTTTAAATGCCCCTTGGAAGAGACGTGGAGGTCACAGTAGCTTAATAAGACAGTTTTAATGCCCCTTGGTAGAGACGTGGAGGTCACAGTTCCTTAACAAAGCGGTTTTAATGCCCCTTGGAAAAGACGTGGAGTTCAGAGTGGTTTAACAAGACGGTTTTAATGCACCTTGGAAGAGACGTGGAGGTCATAGTAGCTTAACTAGAAGGTTTTAATGCCCCTTGGGGGAGACTTGGAGTTCAGAGTGGTTTAACAAGACGGCTTTATTGCCCCTTGGAAGAGACGTGGAGGTCAGAGTGATTTAACAAGATGGTTTTAATGCCTATTGGAAGAGACGTGGAGTTCAGAGTGGTTTAACAAGACGGTTTTAATGCCCCTTGGAAGAGACGTGGAGGTCACAGTAGATTAACAAGACGTTTATAATGCCCCTTGGAAGAGACTTGGAGGTAAGAGTGGTTTAGCAAAACGTTTTTAATGCCCCATGGAAGAGACGTGGAGTTCAGAGTGCTTTAACAAGACCGCTTTAATGCCCCTTGCAAGAGACTTGGATTTCAGAGTGGTTTAAAAAGATGGTTTGAATGCCCCTTGGAAGAGACGTGGAGGTCACAGTAGCTTAATAAGACAGTTTTAATGCCCCTTGGTAGAGACGTGGAGGTCACAGTTCCTTAACAAGACGGTTTTAATGCCCCTTGGAAGAGACGTGGAGTTCAGAGTGGTTTAACAAGACGGTTTTAATGCACCTTGGAAGAGACGTGGAGGTCATAGTAGCTTAACAAGAAGGTTTTAATGCCCCTTGGGGGAGACTTGGAGTTCAGAGTGGTTTAACAAGACAGCTTTATTGCCCCTTGGAAGAGACGTGGAGGTCACATTAACTTAACAAGACGGTGTTAATGCCCCTTGGAAGAGACGTGGAGGTCAGAGTGGTTTAGCAAGACGGTTTTAATTCCCCTTGGAAGAGACGTGGAGTTCAGAGTGGTTTAACAAGACGGTTTTAATGCCACTTGGAAGAGACGTGGAGTTCAGAGTGATTTAACAAGACCATTTTAATGCCCCTTGCAAGACACTTGGATTTCAGAGTGGTTTAAAAAGATGGTTTAAATGCCCCTTGGAAGAGACGTGGAGGTCACAGTAGCTTAATAAGACAGTTTTAATGCCCCTTGGTAGAGACGTGGAGGTCACAGTTCCTTAACAAAACGGTTTTAATGCCCCTTGGAAAAGACGTGGAGTTCAGAGTGGTTTAACAAGACGGTTTTAATGCACCTTGGAAGAGACGTGGAGGTCATAGTAGCTTAACTAGAAGGTTTTAATGCCCCTTGGGGGAGACTTGGAGTTCAGAGTGGTTTAACAAGACGGCTTTATTGCCCCTTGGAAGAGACGTGGAGGTCAGAGTGATTTAACAAGATGGTTTTAATGCCTATTGGAAGAGACGTGGAGTTCAGAGTGGTTTAACAAGATGGTTTTAATGCCCCTTGGAAGAGACGTGGAGGTCACAGTAGATTAACAAGACGTTTATAATGCCCCTTGGAAGAGACTTGGAGGTAAGAGTGGTTTAGCAAAACGTTTTTAATGCCCCATGGAAGAGACGTGGAGTTCAGAGTGCTTTAACAAGACCGCTTTAATGCCCCTTGCAAGAGACTTGGATTTCAGAGTGGTTTAAAAAGATGGTTTGAATGCCCCTTGGAAGAGACGTGGAGGTCACAGTAGCTTAATAAGACAGTTTTAATGCCCCTTGGTAGAGACGTGGAGGTCACAGTTCCTTAACAAGACGGTTTTAATGGCCCTTGGAAGAGACGTGGAGTTCAGAGTGGTTTAACAAGATGGTTTTAATGCCCCTTGGAAGAGACTTGGAGGTCACAGAAGCTTAACAAGATGGTTTTAATACCCCTTGGAAGAGACGTGGAGGTCAGAGTGATTTAACAAGATGGTTTTAATGCCTATTGGAAGAGACGTGGAGTTCAGAGTGGTTTAACAAGATGGTTTTAATGCCCCTTGGAAGAGACATGGAGGTCACAATAGCTTAACAAGTCGGTTATAATTCCCCTTGGAAGAGACGTGGAGGTCAGAGTGGTTTAGCAAAACGTTTTTAATGCCCCATGGAAGAAACGTGGATTTCAGAGTGGTTTAAAAAGATGGTTTAAATGCCCCTTGGAAGAGACGTGGAGGTCACAGTAGCTTAATAAGACAGTTTTAATGCCCCTTGGTAGAGACGTGGAGGTCACAGTTCCTTAACAAGACGGTTTTAATGCCCCTTGGAAGAGACGTGGAGTTCAGAGTGGTTTAACAAGACGGTTTTAATGCACCTTGGAAGAGACGTGGAGGTCATAGTAGCTTAACAAGAAGGTTTTAATGCCCCTTGGGGGAGACTTGGAGTTCAGAGTGGTTTAACAAGACGGCTTTATTGCCCCTTGGAAGAGACGTGGAGGTCACATTAACTTAACAAGACGGTGTTAATGCCCCTTGGAAGAGACGTGGAGGTCAGAGTGGTTTAGCAAGACGGTTTTAATTCCCCTTGGAAGAGACGTGGAGTTCAGAGTGGTTTAACAAGACGGTTTTAATGCCACTTGGAAGAGACGTGGAGTTCAGAGTGCTTTAACAAGACCGTTTTAATGCCCCTTGCAAGAGACTTGGATTTCAGAGTGGTTTAAAAAGATGGTTTAAATGTCCCTTGGAAGAGAGGTGGAGGTCACATAAGCTTAATAAGACAGTTTTAATGCCCCTTGGTAGAGACGTGGAGGTCACAGTTCCTTAACAAGACGGTTTTAATGCCCCTTGGAAGAGACGGGGAGTTGAGAGTGGTTTAACAAGACGGTTTTATTGCCCCTTGGAAGAGACGTGGAGTTCAGAGTGGTTTAACAAGATGGTTTTAATGCCCCTTGGAAGAGACTTGGAGGTCACAGTAGCTTAACAAGATGGTTTTAATTCCCCTTGGAAGAGACATGGAGATCAGAGTGGTTTAACAGGACGGTTTTAAAGCCCCTTGGAAGAGACGTGGAGTTCAGAGTGGTTTAACAACACAGTTTTAATGCCTGATGGAAGAGACGTGGAGGACACAGTAGCTTAACAAAACAGTTTTAATACCCCTTGGAAGAGACGTGGAGGTCAGAGTGATTTAACAAGATGGTTTTAATGCCTATTGGAAGAGACATGGAGTTCAGAGTGGTTTAACAAGATGGTTTTAATGCCCCTTGGAAGAGACGTGGAGGTCACAGTAGATTAACAAGACGTTTATAATGCCCCTTGGAAGAGACTTGGAGGTAAGAGCGGTTTATCAAAACGTTTTTAATGCCCCATGGAAAAGACGTGGAGTTCAGAGTGCTTTAACAAGACCGCTTTAATGCCCCTTGCAAGAGACTTGGATTTCAGAGTGGTTTAAAAAGATGGTTTAAATGCCCCTTGGAAGAGACGTGGAGGTCACAGTAGCTTAATAAGACAGTTTTAATGCCCCTTGGTAGAGACGTGGAGGTCACAGTTCCTTAACAAGACGGTTTTAATGCCCCTTGGAAGAGACGTAGAGTTCAGAGTGGTTTAACAAGATGGTTTTAATGCCCCTTGGAAGAGACTTGGAGGTCACAGTAGCTTAACAAGATGGTTTTAATACCCCTTGGAAGAGACGTGGAGGTCAGAGTGATTTAACAAGATGGTTTTAATGCCTATTGGAAGAGACGTGGAGTTCAGAGTGGTTTAACAAGATGGTTTTAATGCCCCTTGGAAGAGACATGGAGGTCACAATAGCTTAACAAGTCGGTTATAATTCCCCTTGGAAGAGACGTGGAGGTCAGAGTGGTTTAGCAAAACGTTTTTAATGCCCCATGGAAGAAACGTGGATTTCAGAGTGGTTTAAAAAGATGGTTTAAATGCCCCTTGGAAGAGACGTGGAGGTCACAGTAGCTTAATAAGACAGTTTTAATGCCCCTTGGTAGAGACGTGGAGGTCACAGTTCCTTAACAAGACGGTTTTAATGCCCCTTGGAAGAGACGTGGAGTTCAGAGTGGTTTAACAAGACGGTTTTAATGCACCTTGGAAGAGACGTGGAGGTCATAGTAGCTTAACAAGAAGGTTTTAATGCCCCTTGGGGGAGACTTGGAGTTCAGAGTGGTTTAACAAGACGGCTTTATTGCCCCTTGGAAGAGACGTGGAGGTCACATTAACTTAACAAGACGGTGTTAATGCCCCTTGGAAGAGACGTGGAGGTCAGAGTGGTTTAGCAAGACGGTTTTAATTCCCCTTGGAAGAGACGTGGAGTTCAGAGTGGTTTAACAAGACGGTTTTAATGCCACTTGGAAGAGACGTGGAGTTCAGAGTGATTTAACAAGACCATTTTAATGCCCCTTGCAAGACACTTGGATTTCAGAGTGGTTTAAAAAGATGGTTTAAATGCCCCTTGGAAGAGACGTGGAGGTCACAGTAGCTTAATAAGACAGTTTTAATGCCCCTTGGTAGAGACGTGGAGGTCACAGTTCCTTAACAAGACGGTTTTAATGCCCCTTGGAAAAGACATGGAGTTCAGAGTGGTTTAACAAGACGGTTTTAATGCACCTTGGAAGAGACGTGGAGGTCATAGTAGCTTAACAAGAAGGTTTTAATGCCCCTTGGGGGAGACTTGGAGTTCAGAGTGGTTTAACAAGACGGCTTTATTGCCCCTTGGAAGAGACGTGGAGGTCACATTAACTTAACAAGACGGTGTTAATGCCCCTTGGAAGAGACGTGGAGGTCAGAGTGGTTTAGCAAGACGGTTTTAATTCCCCTTGGAAGAGACGTGGAGTTCAGAGTGGTTTAACAAGACGGTTTTAATGCCACTTGGAAGAGACGTGGAGTTCAGAGTGATTTAACAAGACCATTTTAATGCCCCTTGCAAGACACTTGGATTTCAGAGTGGTTTAAAAAGATGGTTTAAATGCCCCTTGGAAGAGACATGGAGGTCACAGTAGCTTAATAAGACAGTTTTAATGCCCCTTGGTAGAGACGTGGAGGTCACAGTTCCTTAACAAAACGGTTTTAATGCCCCTTGGAAAAGACGTGGAGTTCAGAGTGGTTTAACAAGACGGTTTTAATGCACCTTGGAAGAGACGTGGAGGTCATAGTAGCTTAACTAGAAGGTTTTAATGCCCCTTGGGGGAGACTTGGAGTTCAGAGTGGTTTAACAAGACGGCTTTATTGCCCCTTGGAAGAGACGTGGAGGTCAGAGTGATTTAACAAGATGGTTTTAATGCCTATTGGAAGAGACGTGGAGTTCAGAGTGGTTTAACAAGATGGTTTTAATGCCCCTTGGAAGAGACGTGGAGGTCACAGTAGATTAACAAGACGTTTATAATGCCCCTTGGAAGAGACTTGGAGGTAAGAGTGGTTTAGCAAAACGTTTTTAATGCCCCATGGAAGAGACGTGGAGTTCAGAGTGCTTTAACAAGACCGCTTTAATGCCCCTTGCAAGAGACTTGGATTTCAGAGTGGTTTAAAAAGATGGTTTGAATGCCCCTTGGAAGAGACGTGGAGGTCACAGTAGCTTAATAAGGCAGTTTTAATGCCCCTTGGTAGAGACGTGGAGGTCACAGTTCCTTAACAAGACGGTTTTAATGCCCCTTGGAAGAGACGTGGAGTTCAGAGTGGTTTAACAAGATGGTTTTAATGCCCCTTGGAAGAGACTTGGAGGTCACAGTAGCTTAACAAGATGGTTTTAATACCCCTTGGAAGAGACGTGGAGGTCAGAGTGATTTAACAAGATGGTTTTAATGCCTATTGGAAGAGACGTGGAGTTCAGAGTGGTTTAACAAGATGGTTTTAATGCCCCTTGGAAGAGACATGGAGGTCACAATAGCTTAACAAGTCGGTTATAATTCCCCTTGGAAGAGACGTGGAGGTCAGAGTGGTTTAGCAAAACGTTTTTAATGCCCCATGGAAGAAACGTGGATTTCAGAGTGGTTTAAAAAGATGGTTTAAATGCCCCTTGGAAGAGACGTGGAGGTCACAGTAGCTTAATAAGACAGTTTTAATGCCCCTTGGTAGAGACGTGGAGGTCACAGTTCCTTAACAAGACGGTTTTAATGCCCCTTGGAAGAGACGTGGAGTTCAGAGTGGTTTAACAAGACGGTTTTAATGCACCTTGGAAGAGACGTGGAGGTCATAGTAGCTTAACAAGAAGGTTTTAATGCCCCTTGGGGGAGACTTGGAGTTCAGAGTGGTTTAACAAGACGGCTTTATTGCCCCTTGGAAGAGACGTGGAGGTCACATTAACTTAACAAGACGGTGTTAATGCCCCTTGGAAGAGACGTGGAGGTCAGAGTGGTTTAGCAAGACGGTTTTAATTCCCCTTGGAAGAGACGTGGAGTTCAGAGTGGTTTAACAAGACGGTTTTAATGCCACTTGGAAGAGACGTGGAGTTCAGAGTGCTTTAACAAGACCGTTTTAATGCCCCTTGCAAGAGACTTGGATTTCAGAGTGGTTTAAAAAGATGGTTTAAATGTCCCTTGGAAGAGAGGTGGAGGTCACATAAGCTTAATAAGACAGTTTTAATGCCCCTTGGTAGAGACGTGGAGGTCACAGTTCCTTAACAAGACGGTTTTAATGCCCCTTGGAAGAGACGGGGAGTTGAGAGTGGTTTAACAAGACGGTTTTATTGCCCCTTGGAAGAGACGTGGAGTTCAGAGTGGTTTAACAAGATGGTTTTAATGCCCCTTGGAAGAGACTTGGAGGTCACAGTAGCTTAACAAGATGGTTTTAATTCCCCTTGGAAGAGACATGGAGATCAGAGTGGTTTAACAGGACGGTTTTAAAGCCCCTTGGAAGAGACGTGGAGTTCAGAGTGGTTTAACAACACAGTTTTAATGCCTGATGGAAGAGACGTGGAGGACACAGTAGCTTAACAAAACAGTTTTAATACCCCTTGGAAGAGACGTGGAGGTCAGAGTGATTTAACAAGATGGTTTTAATGCCTATTGGAAGAGACATGGAGTTCAGAGTGGTTTAACAAGATGGTTTTAATGCCCCTTGGAAGAGACGTGGAGGTCACAGTAGATTAACAAGACGTTTATAATGCCCCTTGGAAGAGACTTGGAGGTAAGAGTGGTTTATCAAAACGTTTTTAATGCCCCATGGAAGAGACGTGGAGTTCAGAGTGCTTTAACAAGACCGCTTTAATGCCCCTTGCAAGAGACTTGGATTTCAGAGTGGTTTAAAAAGATGGTTTAAATGCCCCTTGGAAGAGACGTGGAGGTCACAGTAGCTTAATAAGACAGTTTTAATGCCCCTTGGTAGAGACGTGGAGGTCACAGTTCCTTAACAAGACGGTTTTAATGCCCCTTGGAAGAGACGTAGAGTTCAGAGTGGTTTAACAAGATGGTTTTAATGCCCCTTGGAAGAGACTTGGAGGTCACAGTAGCTTAACAAGATGGTTTTAATACCCCTTGGAAGAGACGTGGAGGTCAGAGTGATTTAACAAGATGGTTTTAATGCCTATTGAAAGAGACGTGGAGTTCAGAGTGGTTTAACAAGATGGTTTTAATGCCCCTTGGAAGAGACATGGAGGTCACAATAGCTTAACAAGTCGGTTATAATTCCCCTTGGAAGAGACGTGGAGGTCAGAGTTGTTTAGCAAAACGTTTTTAATGCCCCATGGAAGAAACGTGGATTTCAGAGTGGTTTAAAAAGATGGTTTAAATGCCCCTTGGAAGAGACGTGGAGGTCACAGTAGCTTAATAAGACAGTTTTAATGCCCCTTGGTAGAGACGTGGAGGTCACAGTTCCTTAACAAGACGGTTTTAATGCCCCTTGGAAGAGACGTGGAGTTCAGAGTGGTTTAACAAGACGGTTTTAATGCACCTTGGAAGAGACGTGGAGGTCATAGTAGCTTAACAAGAAGGTTTTAATGCCCCTTGGGGGAGACTTGGAGTTCAGAGTGGTTTAACAAGACGGCTTTATTGCCCCTTGGAAGAGACGTGGAGGTCACATTAACTTAACAAGACGGTGTTAATGCCCCTTGGAAGAGACGTGGAGGTCAGAGTGGTTTAGCAAGACGGTTTTAATTCCCCTTGGAAGAGACGTGGAGTTCAGAGTGATTTAACAAGACCATTTTAATGCCCCTTGCAAGACACTTGGATTTCAGAGTGGTTTAAAAAGATGGTTTAAATGCCCCTTGGAAGAGACGTGGAGGTCACAGTAGCTTAATAAGACAGTTTTAATGCCCCTTGGTAGAGACGTGGAGGTCACAGTTCCTTAACAAGACGGTTTTAATGCCCCTTGGAAAAGACATGGAGTTCAGAGTGGTTTAACAAGACGGTTTTAATGCACCTTGGAAGAGACGTGGAGGTCATAGTAGCTTAACAAGAAGGTTTTAATGCCCCTTGGGGGAGACTTGGAGTTCAAAGTGGTTTAACAAGACGGCTTTATTGCCCCTTGGAAGAGACGTGGAGGTCAGAGTGATTTAACAAGATGGTTTTAATGCCTATTGGAAGAGACGTGGAGTTCAGAGTGGTTTAACAAGATGGTTTTAATGCCCCTTGGAAGAGACGTGGAGGTCACAGTAGATTAACAAGACGTTTATAATGCCCCTTGGAAGAGACTTGGAGGTAAGAGTGGTTTAGCAAAACGTTTTTAATGCCCCATGGAAGAGACGTGGAGTTCAGAGTGCTTTAACAAGACCGCTTTAATGCCCCTTGCAAGAGACTTGGATTTCAGAGTGGTTTAAAAAGATGGTTTAAATGCCCCTTGGAAGAGACGTGGAGGTCACAGTAGCTTAATAAGACAGTTTTAATGTCCCTTGGTAGAGACGTGGAGGTCACAGTTCCTTAACAAGACGGTTTTAAAGCCCCTTGGAAGAGACGTGGAGTTCAGAGTGGTTTAACAAGATGGTTTTAATGCCCCTTGGAAGAGACTTGGAGGTCACAGTAGCTTAACAAGATGGTTTTAATACCCCTTGGAAGAGACGTGGAGGTCAGAGTGATTTAACAAGATGGTTTTAATGCCTATTGGAAGAGACGTGGAGTTCAGAGTGGTTTAACAAGATGGTTTTAATGCCCCTTGGAAGAGACATGGAGGTCACAATAGCTTAACAAGTTGGTTATAATTCCCCTTGGAAGAGACGTGGAGGTCAGAGTGGTTTAGCAAAACGTTTTTAATGCCCCATGGAAGAAACGTGGATTTCAGAGTGGTTTAAAAAGATGGTTTAAATGCCCCTTGGAAGAGACGTGGAGGTCACAGTTCCTTAACAAGACGGTTTTAATGCCCCTTGGAAAAGACGTGGAGTTCAGAGTGGTTTAACAAGACGGTTTTAATGCACCTTGGAAGAGACGTGGAGGTTATAGTAGCTTAACAAGAAGGTTTTAATGCCCCTTGGGGGAGACTTGGAGTTCAGAGTGGTTTAACAAGACGGCTTTATTGCCCCTTGGAAGAGACGTGGAGGTCACATTAACTTAACAAGACGGTGTTAATGCCCCTTGGAAGAGACGTGGAGGTCAGAGTGGTTTAGCAAGACGGTTTTAATTCCCCTTGGAAGAGACGTGGAGTTCAGAGTGGTTTAACAAGACGGTTTTAATGCCACTTGGAAGAGACGTGGATTTCAGAGTGATTTAACAAGACCATTTTAATGCCCCTTGCAAGATACTTGGATTTCAGAGTGGTTTAAAAAGATGGTTTAAATGCCCCTTGGAAGAGACGTGGAGGTCACAGAAGCTTAATAAGACAGTTTTAATGCCCCTTGGTAGAGACGTGGAGGTCACAGTTCCTTAACAAGACGGTTTTAATGCCCCTTGGAAGAGACGAGGAGTTCAGAGTGGTTTAACAAGACGGTTTTATTGCCCCTTGGAAGAGACGTGGAGTTCATAGTGGTTTAACAAGATGGTTTTAATGCCCCTTGGAAGAGACTTGGAGGTCACGGTAGCTTAACAAGATGTTTCTAATGCCCCTTGGAAGAGATGTGGAGTTCAGAGTGGTTTAACAAGACGGTTTTAATGCCCCTTGGAAGAGACGTGGAGTTCAGAGTGGTTTAACAAGATGGTTTTAATTCCCCTTGGAAGAGACGTAGAGGTCACAGTAGCTTAACAAGACGGTTTTAATGCCCCTTGGAAGAGACGTGGAGTTTAGAGTGGTTTAACCAGACGGTTTAAATGCCCCTTGGAAGAGACGAGTAATTCAGAGTGGTTTAACAAGATGGTTTCAATGCAACTTGGAAGAGACGTGGAGGACAAAGTAGCTTAACAAGACAGTTTTAATGCCCCTTGGAAGAGACGTGGAGGTCAGAGTGATTTAACAAGACGGTTTTAATGCCCCTTGGAAGAAACGTGGAGTTCAGAGTGGTTTAACAAGACGGTTTTAATGCCCCTTGGAAGAGACGTGGAGGTCACAGTAGCTTAACAAGACGGTTATATTGCCCCTTGGAAGAGACGTGGAGGTCAGAGTGGTTTAACAAGGCGGTTTTCAACACCCCTTGGAAGAGAAGTGGAGGACACAGTAGCTTAACAAGACGGTTTTAATGCCCAATGGAAGAGACGTGGAGGTCACATTAGCTTAACAAGACTGTTTTAATGCCCCTTGGAAGAGACGTGGAGGTCACAATAGCTTAACAAGACGGTTTTAATACCCCTTGGAAGAGGCGTGGAGTTCAGAGTGGTTTAACAAGACCATTTTAATGCCCCTTGGAAGAGACGAGGAGGACACAGTAGCTTAACAAGACAGTTTTAATTCCCCCTGGAAGAGACATGGGGGTCAGAGTGATTTAACAAGATGGTTATAATGCCCCTTGGAAGAGACGTAGAGGTCAGAGTGGTTTAAGAAAACGGTTTTCAATGCCCCTTGGAAGAGACGTGGAGGTCACAGTTGCATAACAAGATGGTTTTAATGCCCTTTGGAAGAGACATGGAGGTCAGAGTAGCTTAATAAGACAGTTTTAATGCCCCTTGGTAGAGACGTGGAGGTCACAGTTCCTTAACAAGACGGTTTTAATGCCCCTTGGAAGAGACGTGGAGTTCAGAGTGGTTTAACAAGACGGTTTTAATGCACCTTGGAAGAGACGTGGAGGTCATAGTAGCTTAACAAGAAGGTTTCAATGCCCCTTGGGGGAGACTTGGAGTTCAGAGTGGTTTAACAAGACGGCTTTATTGCCCCTTGGAAGAGACGTGGAGGTCACATTAACTTAACAAGACGGTGTTAATGCCCCTTGGAAGAGACGTGGAGGTCAGAGTGGTTTAGCAAGACGGTTTTAATTCCCCTTGGAAGAGACGTGGAGTTCAGAGTGGTTTAACAAGACGGTTTTAATGCCACTTGGAAGAGACGTGGAGTTCAGAGTGATTTAACAAGACCATTTTAATGCCCCTTGCAAGACACTTGGATTTCAGAGTGGTTTAAAAAGATGGTTTAAATGCCCCTTGGAAGAGACGTGGAGGTCACAGTAGCTTAATAAGACAGTTTTAATGCCCCTTGGTAGAGACGTGGAGGTCACAGTTCCTTAACAAGACGGTTTTAATGCCCCTTGGAAAAGACATGGAGTTCAGAGTGGTTTAACAAGACGGTTTTAATGCACCTTGGAAGAGACGTGGAGGTCATAGTAGCTTAGCAAGAAGGTTTTAATGCCCCTTGGGGGAGACTTGGAGTTCAAAGTGGTTTAACAAGACGGCTTTATTGCCCCTTGGAAGAGACGTGGAGGTCAGAGTGATTTAACAAGATGGTTTTAATGCCTATTGGAAGAGACGTGGAGTTCAGAGTGGTTTAACAAGATGGTTTTAATGCCCCTTGGAAGAGACGTGGAGGTCACAGTAGATTAACAAGACGTTTATAATGCCCCTTGGAAGAGACTTGGAGGTAAGAGTGGTTTAGCAAAACGTTTTTAATGCCCCATGGAAGAGACGTGGAGTTCAGAGTGCTTTAACAAGACCGCTTTAATGCCCCTTGCAAGAGACTTGGATTTCAGAGTGGTTTAAAAAGATGGTTTAAATGCCCCTTGGAAGAGACGTGGAGGTCACAGTAGCTTAATAAGACAGTTTTAATGTCCCTTGGTAGAGACGTGGAGGTCACAGTTCCTTAACAAGACGGTTTTAAAGCCCCTTGGAAGAGACGTGGAGTTCAGAGTGGTTTAACAAGATGGTTTTAATGCCCCTTGGAAGAGACTTGGAGGTCACAGTAGCTTAACAAGATGGTTTTAATACCCCTTGGAAGAGACGTGGAGGTCAGAGTGATTTAACAAGATGGTTTTAATGCCTATTGGAAGAGACGTGGAGTTCAGAGTGGTTTAACAAGATGGTTTTAATGCCCCTTGGAAGAGACATGGAGGTCACAATAGCTTAACAAGTTGGTTATAATTCCCCTTGGAAGAGACGTGGAGGTCAGAGTGGTTTAGCAAAACGTTTTTAATGCCCCATGGAAGAAACGTGGATTTCAGAGTGGTTTAAAAAGATGGTTTAAATGCCCCTTGGAAGAGACGTGGAGGTCACAGTTCCTTAACAAGACGGTTTTAATGCCCCTTGGAAAAGACGTGGAGTTCAGAGTGGTTTAACAAGACGGTTTTAATGCACCTTGGAAGAGACGTGGAGGTCATAGTAGCTTAACAAGAAGGTTTTAATGCCCCTTGGGGGAGACTTGGAGTTCAGAGTGGTTTAACAAGACGGCTTTATTGCCCCTTGGAAGAGACGTGGAGGTCACATTAACTTAACAAGACGGTGTTAATGCCCCTTGGAAGAGACGTGGAGGTCAGAGTGGTTTAGCAAGACGGTTTTAATTCCCCTTGGAAGAGACGTGGAGTTCAGAGTGGTTTAACAAGACGGTTTTAATGCCACTTGGAAGAGACGTGGATTTCAGAGTGATTTAACAAGACTATTTTAATGCCCCTTGCAAGATACTTGGATTTCAGAGTGGTTTAAAAAGATGGTTTAAATGCCCCTTGGAAGAGACGTGGAGGTCACAGAAGCTTAATAAGACAGTTTTAATGCCCCTTGGTAGAGACGTGGAGGTCACAGTTCCTTAACAAGACGGTTTTAATGCCCCTTGGAAGAGACGAGGAGTTCAGAGTGGTTTAACAAGACGGTTTTATTGCCCCTTGGAAGAGACGTGGAGTTCATAGTGGTTTAACAAGATGGTTTTAATGCCCCTTGGAAGAGACTTGGAGGTCACGGTAGCTTAACAAGATGTTTCTAATGCCCCTTGGAAGAGATGTGGAGTTCAGAGTGGTTTAACAAGACGGTTTTAATGCCCCTTGGAAGAGACGTGGAGTTCAGAGTGGTTTAACAAGATGGTTTTAATTCCCCTTGGAAGAGACGTAGAGGTCACAGTAGCTTAACAAGACGGTTTTAATGCCCCTTGGAAGAGACGTGGAGTTTAGAGTGGTTTAACCAGACGGTTTAAATGCCCCTTGGAAGAGACGAGTAATTCAGAGTGGTTTAACAAGATGGTTTCAATGCAACTTGGAAGAGACGTGGAGGACAAAGTAGCTTAACAAGACAGTTTTAATGCCCCTTGGAAGAGACGTGGAGGTCAGAGTGATTTAACAAGACGGTTTTAATGCCCCTTGGAAGAAACGTGGAGTTCAGAGTGGTTTAACAAGACGGTTTTAATGCCCCTTGGAAGAGACGTGGAGGTCACAGTAGCTTAACAAGACGGTTATATTGCCCCTTGGAAGAGACGTGGAGGTCAGAGTGGTTTAACAAGGCGGTTTTCAACACCCCTTGGAAGAGAAGTGGAGGACACAGTAGCTTAACAAGACGGTTTTAATGCCCAATGGAAGAGACGTGGAGGTCACATTAGCTTAACAAGACTGTTTTAATGCCCCTTGGAAGAGACGTGGAGGTCACAATAGCTTAACAAGACGGTTTTAATACCCCCTGGAAGAGGCGTGGAGTTCAGAGTGGTTTAACAAGACCATTTTAATGCCCCTTGGAAGAGACGAGGAGGACACAGTAGCTTAACAAGACAGTTTTAATTCCCCCTGGAAGAGACATGGGGGTCAGAGTGATTTAACAAGATGGTTATAATGCCCCTTGGAAGAGACGTAGAGGTCAGAGTGGTTTAAGAAAACGGTTTTCAATGCCCCTTGGAAGAGACGTGGAGGTCACAGTTGCATAACAAGATGGTTTTAATGCCCTTTGGAAGAGACATGGAGGTCAGAGTAGCTTAATAAGACAGTTTTAATGCCCCTTGGTAGAGACGTGGAGGTCACAGTTCCTTAACAAGACGGTTTTAATGCCCCTTGGAAGAGACGTGGAGTTCAGAGTGGTTTAACAAGACGGTTTTAATGCACCTTGGAAGAGACGTGGAGGTCATAGTAGCTTAACAAGAAGGTTTCAATGCCCCTTGGGGGAGACTTGGAGTTCAGAGTGGTTTAACAAGACGGCTTTATTGCCCCTTGGAAGAGACGTGGAGGTCACATTAACTTAACAAGACGGTGTTAATGCCCCTTGGAAGAGACGTGGAGGTCAGAATGGTTTAGCAAGACGGTTTTAATTCCCCTTGGAAGAGACGTGGAGTTCAGAGTGGTTTAACAAGACGGTTTTAATGCCACTTGGAAGAGACGTGGAGTTCAGAGTGATTTAACAAGACCATTTTAATGCCCCTTGCAAGACACTTGGATTTCAGAGTGGTTTAAAAAGATGGTTTAAATGCCCCTTGGAAGAGACGTGGAGGTCACAGTAGCTTAATAAGACAGTTTTAATGCCCCTTGGTAGAGACGTGGAGGTCACAGTTCCTTAACAAGACGGTTTTAATGCCCCTTGGAAAAGACATGGAGTTCAGAGTGGTTTAACAAGACGGTTTTAATGCACCTTGGAAGAGACGTGGAGGTCATAGTAGCTTAACAAGAAGGTTTTAATGCCCCTTGGGGGAGACTTGGAGTTCAAAGTGGTTTAACAAGACGGCTTTATTGCCCCTTGGAAGAGACGTGGAGGTCAGAGTGATTTAACAAGATGGTTTTAATGCCTATTGGAAGAGACGTGGAGTTCAGAGTGGTTTAACAACATGGTTTTAATGCCCCTTGGAAGAGACGTGGAGGTCACAGTAGATTAACAAGACGTTTATAATGCCCCTTGGAAGAGACTTGGAGGTAAGAGTGGTTTAGCAAAACGTTTTTAATGCCCCATGGAAGAGACGTGGAGTTCAGAGTGCTTTAACAAGACCGCTTTAATGCCCCTTGCAAGAGACTTGGATTTCAGAGTGGTTTAAAAAGATGGTTTAAATGCCCCTTGGAAGAGACGTGGAGGTCACAGTAGCTTAATAAGACAGTTTTAATGTCCCTTGGTAGAGACGTGGAGGTCACAGTTCCTTAACAAGACGGTTTTAAAGCCCCTTGGAAGAGACGTGGAGTTCAGAGTGGTTTAACAAGATGGTTTTAATGCCCCTTGGAAGAGACTTGGAGGTCACAGTAGCTTAACAAGATGGTTTTAATACCCCTTGGAAGAGACGTGGAGGTCAGAGTGATTTAACAAGATGGTTTTAATGCCTATTGGAAGAGACGTGGAGTTCAGAGTGGTTTAACAAGATGGTTTTAATGCCCCTTGGAAGAGACATGGAGGTCACAATAGCTTAACAAGTTGGTTATAATTCCCCTTGGAAGAGACGTGGAGGTCAGAGTGGTTTAGCAAAACGTTTTTAATGCCCCATGGAAGAAACGTGGATTTCAGAGTGGTTTAAAAAGATGGTTTAAATGCCCCTTGGAAGAGACGTGGAGGTCACAGTTCCTTAACAAGACGGTTTTAATGCCCCTTGGAAAAGACGTGGAGTTCAGAGTGGTTTAACAAGACGGTTTTAATGCACCTTGGAAGAGACGTGGAGGTCATAGTAGCTTAACAAGAAGGTTTTAATGCCCCTTGGGGGAGACTTGGAGTTCAGAGTGGTTTAACAAGACGGCTTTATTGCCCCTTGGAAGAGACGTGGAGGTCACATTAACTTAACAAGACGGTGTTAATGCCCCTTGGAAGAGACGTGGAGGTCAGAGTGGTTTAGCAAGACGGTTTTAATTCCCCTTGGAAGAGACGTGGAGTTCAGAGTGGTTTAACAAGACGGTTTTAATGCCACTTGGAAGAGACGTGGATTTCAGAGTGATTTAACAAGACCATTTTAATGCCCCTTGCAAGATACTTGGATTTCAGAGTGGTTTAAAAAGATGGTTTAAATGCCCCTTGGAAGAGACGTGGAGGTCACAGAAGCTTAATAAGACAGTTTTAATGCCCCTTGGTAGAGACGTGGAGGTCACAGTTCCTTAACAAGACGGTTTTAATGCCCCTTGGAAGAGACGAGGAGTTCAGAGTGGTTTAACAAGACGGTTTTATTGCCACTTGGAAGAGACGTGGAGTTCATAGTGGTTTAACAAGATGGTTTTAATGCCCCTTGGAAGAGACTTGGAGGTCACGGTAGCTTAACAAGATGTTTCTAATGCCCCTTGGAAGAGATGTGGAGTTCAGAGTGGTTTAACAAGACGGTTTTAATGCCCCTTGGAAGAGACGTGGAGTTCAGAGTGGTTTAACAAGATGGTTTTAATTCCCCTTGGAAGAGACGTAGAGGTCACAGTAGCTTAACAAGACGGTTTTAATGCCCCTTGGAAGAGACGTGGAGTTTAGAGTGGTTTAACCAGACGGTTTAAATGCCCCTTGGAAGAGACGAGTAATTCAGAGTGGTTTAACAAGATGGTTTCAATGCAACTTGGAAGAGACGTGGAGGACAAAGTAGCTTAACAAGACAGTTTTAATGCCCCTTGGAAGAGACGTGGAGGTCAGAGTGATTTAACAAGACGGTTTTAATGCCCCTTGGAAGAAACGTGGAGTTCAGAGTGGTTTAACAAGACGGTTTTAATGCCCCTTGGAAGAGACGTGGAGGTCACAGTAGCTTAACAAGACGGTTATAATGCCCCTTGGAAGAGACGTGGAGGTCAGAGTGGTTTAACAAGGCGGTTTTCAACACCCCTTGGAAGAGAAGTGGAGGACACAGTAGCTTAACAAGACGGTTTTAATGCCCAATGGAAGAGACGTGGAGGTCACATTAGCTTAACAAGACTGTTTTAATGCCCCTTGGAAGAGACGTGGAGGTCACAATAGCTTAACAAGACGGTTTTAATACCCCTTGGAAGAGGCGTGGAGTTCAGAGTGGTTTAACAAGACCATTTTAATGCCCCTTGGAAGAGACGAGGAGGACACAGTAGCTTAACAAGACAGTTTTAATTCCCCCTGGAAGAGACATGGGGGTCAGAGTGATTTAACAAGATGGTTATAATGCCCCTTGGAAGAGACGTAGAGGTCAGAGTGGTTTAAGAAAACGGTTTTCAATGCCCCTTGGAAGAGACGTGGAGTTCACAGTTGCATAACAAGATGGTTTTAATGCCCTTTGGAAGAGACATGGAGGTCAGAGTAGCTTAATAAGACAGTTTTAATGCCCCTTGGAAGAGACGTGGAGTTCAGAGTGGTTTAACAAGACGGTTTTAATGCACCTTGGAAGAGACGTGGAGGTCATAGTAGCTTAACAAGAAGGTTTCAATGCCCCTTGGGGGAGACTTGGAGTTCAGAGTGGTTTAACAAGACGGCTTTATTGCCCCTTGGAAGAGACGTGGAGGTCACATTAACTTAACAAGACGGTGTTAATGCCCCTTGGAAGAGACGTGGAGGTCAGAGTGGTTTAGCAAGACGGTTTTAATTCCCCTTGGAAGAGACGTGGAGTTCAGAGTGGTTTAACAAGACGGTTTTAATGCCACTTGGAAGAGACGTGGAGTTCAGAGTGATTTAACAAGACCATTTTAATGCCCCTTGCAAGACACTTGGATTTCAGAGTGGTTTAAAAAGATGGTTTAAATGCCCCTTGGAAGAGACGTGAAGGTCACAGTATCTTAATAAGACAGTTTTAATGCCCCTTGGTAGAGACGTGGAGGTCACAGTTCCTTAACAAAACGGTTTTAATGCCCCTTGGAAAAGACGTGGAGTTCAGAGTGGTTTAACAAGACGGTTTTAATGCACCTTGGAAGAGACGTGGAGGTCATAGTAGCTTAACAAGAAGGTTTTAATGCCCCTTGGGGGAGACTTGGAGTTCAGAGTGGTTTAACAAGACGGCTTTATTGCCCCTTGGAAGAGACGTGGAGGTCAGAGTGATTTAACAAGATGGTTTTAATGCCTATTGGAAGAGACGTGGAGTTCAGAGTGGTTTAACAAGATGGTTTTAATGCCCCTTGGAAGAGACGTGGAGGTCACAGTAGATTAACAAGATGTTTATAATGCCCCTTGGAAGAGACTTGGAGGTAAGAGTGGTTTAGCAAAACGTTTTTAATGCCCCATGGAAGAGACGTGGAGTTCAGAGTGCTTTAACAAGACCGCTTTAATGCCCCTTGCAAGAGACTTGGATTTCAGAGTGGTTTAAAAAGATGGTTTAAATGCCCCTTGGAAGAGACGTGGAGGTCACAGTAGCTTAATAAGACAGTTTTAATGCCCCTTGGTAGAGACGTGGAGGTCACAGTTCCTTAACAAGACGGTTTTAATGCCCCTTGGAAGAGACGTGGAGTTCAGAGTGG
The DNA here is from genome assembly GCF_046119375.1 of Phyllobates terribilis. Classification (NCBI taxonomy): domain Eukaryota; kingdom Metazoa; phylum Chordata; class Amphibia; order Anura; family Dendrobatidae; genus Phyllobates; species Phyllobates terribilis. Next base: position 53,901,963 of record NW_027362773.1, read on the forward strand.
TTTAACAAGATGATTTTAATGCCCCTTGGAAGAGACTTGGAGGTCACAGTAGCTTAACAAGATGGTTTTAATACCCCTTGGAAGAGACGTGGAGGTCAGAGTGATTTAACAAGATGGTTTTAATGCCTATTGGAAGAGACGTGGAGTTCAGAGTGGTTTAACAAGATGGTTTTAATGCCCCTTGGAAGAGACATGGAGGTCACAATAGCTTAACAAGTCGGTTATAATTCCTCTTGGAAGAGACGTGGAGGTCAGAGTGGTTTAGCAAAACGTTTTTAATGCCCCATGGAAGAAACGTGGATTTCAGAGTGGTATAAAAAGATGAATTAAATGCCCCTTGGAAGAGACGTGGAGGTCACAGTAGCTTAATAAGACAGTTTTAATGCCCCTTGGTAGAGACGTGGAGGTCACAGTTCCTTAACAAGACGGTTTTAATGCCCCTTGGAAGAGACGTGGAGTTCAGAGTGGTTTAACAAGACGGTTTTAATGCACCTTGGAAGAGACGTGGAGGTCATAGTAGCTTAACAAGAAGGTTTTAATGCCCCTTGGGGGAGACTTGGAGTTCAGAGTGGTTTAACAAGACGGCTTTATTGACCCTTGGAAGAGACGTGGAGGTCACATTAACTTAACAAGACGGTGTTAATGCCCCTTGGAAGAGACGTGGAGGTCAGAGTGGTTTAGCAAGACGGTTTTAATTCCCCTTGGAAGAGACGTGGAGTTCAGAGTGGTTTAACAAGACGGTTTTAATGCCACTTGGAAGAGACGTGGAGTTCAGAGTGCTTTAACAAGACCGTTTTAATGCCCCTTGCAAGAGACTTGGATTTCAGAGTGGTTTAAAAAGATGGTTTAAATGTCCCTTGGAAGAGAGGTGGAGGTCACAGAAGCTTAATAAGACAGTTTTAATGCTCCTTGGTAGAGACGTGGAGGTCACAGTTCCTTAACAGGACGGTTTTAATGCCCCTTGGAAGAGACGGGGAGTTGAGAGTGGTTTAACAAGACGGTTTTATTGCCCCTTGGAAGAGACGTGGAGTTCAGAGTGGTTTAACAAGATGGTTTTAATGCCCCTTGGAAGAGACTTGGAGGTCACAGTAGCTTAACAAGATGGTTTTAATTCCCCTTGGAAGAGACATGGAGATCAGAGTGGTTTAACAGGACGGTTTTAAAGCCCCTTGGAAGAGACGTGGAGTTCAGAGTGGTTTAACAACACAGTTTTAATGCCTGATGGAAGAGACGTGGAGGACACAGTAGCTTAACAAAACAGTTTTAATACCCCTTGGAAGAGACGTGGAGGTCAGAGTGATTTAACAAGATGGTTTTAATGCCTATTGGAAGAGACATGGAGTTCAGAGTGGTTTAACAAGATGGTTTTAATGCCCCTTGGAAGAGACGTGGAGGTCACAGTAGATTAACAAGACGTTTATAATGCCCCTTGGAAGAGACTTGGAGTTAAGAGTGGTTTAGCAAAACGTTTTTAATGCCCCATGGAAGAGACGTGGAGTTCAGAGTGCTTTAACAAGACCGCTTTAATGCCCCTTGCAAGAGACTTGGATTTCAGAGTGGTTTAAAAAGATGGTTTAAATGCCCCTTGGAAGAGACGTGGAAGTCACAGTAGCTTAATAAGACAGTTTTAATGCCCCTTGGTAGAGACGTGGAGGTCACAGTTCCTTAACAAGACGGTTTTAATGCCCCTTGGAAGAGACGTGGAGTTCAGAGTGGTCTAACAAGATGGTTTTAATGCCCCTTGGAAGAGACTTGGAGGTCACAGTAGCTTAACAAGATGGTTTTAATACCCCTTGGAAGAGACGTGGAGGTCAGAGTGATTTAACAAGATGGTTTTAATGCCTATTGGAAGAGACGTGGAGTTCAGAGTGGCTTAACAAGATGGTTTTAATGCCCCTTAGAAGAGACATGGAGGTCACAATAGCTTAACAAGTCGGTTATAATTCCCCTTGGAAGAGACGTGGAGGTCAGAGTGGTTTAGCAAAACGTTTTTAATGCCCCATGGAAGAAACGTGGATTTCAGAGTGGTTTAAAAAGATGGTTTAAATGCCCCTTGGAAGAGACGTGGAGGTCACAGTAGCTTAATAAGACAGTTTTAATGCCCCTTGGTAGAGACGTGGAGGTCACAGTTCCTTAACAAGACGGTTTTAATGCCCCTTGGAAGAGACGTGGAGTTCAGAGTGGTTTAACAAGACGGTTTTAATGCACCTTGGAAGAGACGTGGAGGTCATAGTAGCTTAACAAGAAGGTTTTAATGCCCCTTGGGGGAGACTTGGAGTTCAGAGTGTTTTAACATGACGGCTTTATTGCCCCTTGGAAGAGACGTGGAGGTCACATTAACTTAACAAGACGGTGTTAATGCCCCTTGGAAGAGACGTGGAGGTCAGAGTGGTTTAGCAAGACGGTTTTAATTCCCCTTGGAAGAGACGTGGAGTTCAGAGTGGTTTAACAAGACGGTTTTAATGCCACTTGGAAGAGACGTGGAGTTCAGAGTGATTTAACAAGACCATTTTAATGCCCCTTGCAAGACACTTGGATTTCAGAGTGGTTTAAAAAGATGGTTTAAATGCCCCTTGGAAGAGACGTGGAGGTCACAGTAGCTTAATAAGACAGTTTTAATGCCCCTTGGTAGAAACGTGGAGGTCACAGTTCCTTAACAAGACGGTTTTAATGCCCCTTGGAAAAGACGTGGAGTTCAGAGTGGTTTAACAAGACGGTTTTAATGCACCTTGGAAGAGACGTGGAGGTCATAGTAGCTTAACAAGAAGGTTTTAATGCCCCTTGGGGGAGACTTGGAGTTCAGAGTGGTTTAACAAGACGGCTTTATTGCCCCTTGGAAGAGACGTGGAGGTCAGAGTGATTTAACAAGATGGTTTTAATGCCTATTGGAAGAGACGTGGAGTTCAGAGTGGTTTAACAAGATGGTTTTAATGCCCCTTGGAAGAGACGTGGAGGTCACAGTAGATTAACAAGACGTTTATAATGCCCCTTGGAAGAGACTTGGAGGTAAGAGTGGTTTAGCAAAACGTTTTTAATGCCCCATGGAAGAGACGTGGAGTTCAGAGTGCTTTAACAAGACCGCTTTAATGCCCCTTGCAAGAGACTTGGATTTCAGAGTGGTTTAAAAAGATGGTTTAAATGCCCCTTGGAAGAGACGTGGAGGTCACAGTAGCTTAATAAGACAGTTTTAATGTCCCTTGGTAGAGACGTGGAGGTCACAGTTCCTTAACAAGACGGTTTTAATGCCCCTTGGAAGAGACGTGGAGTTCAGAGTGGTTTAACAAGATGGTTTTAATGCCCCTTGGAAGAGACTTGGAGGTCACAGTAGCTTAACAAGATGGTTTTAATACCCCTTGGAAGAGACGTGGAGGTCAGAGTGATTTAACAAGATGGTTTTAATGCCTATTGGAAGAGACGTGGAGTTCAGAGTGGTTTAACAAGATGGTTTTAATGCCCCTTGGAAGAGACATGGAGGTCACAATAGCTTAACAAGTCGGTTATAATTCCCCTTGGAAGAGACGTGGAGGTCAGAGTGGTTTAGCAAAACGTTTTTAATGCCCCATGGAAGAAACGTGGATTTCAGAGTGGTTTAAAAAGATGGTTTAAATGCCCCTTGGAAGAGACGTGGAGGTCACAGTTCCTTAACAAGACGGTTTTAATGCCCCTTGGAAAAGACGTGGAGTTCAGAGTGGTTTAACAAGATGGTTTTAATGCACCTTGGAAGAGACGTGGAGGTCATAGTAGCTTAACAAGAAGGTTTTAATGCCCTTTGGGGGAGACTTGGAGTTCAGAGTGGTTTAACAAGACGGCTTTATTGGCCCTTGGAAGAGACGTGGAGGTCACATTAACTTAACAAGACGGTGTTAATGCCCCTTGGAAGAGACGTGGAGGTCAGAGTGGTTTAGCAAGACGGTTTTAATTCCCCTTGGAAGAGACGTGGAGTTCAGAGTGGTTTAACAAGACGGTTTTAATGCCACTTGGAAGAGACGTGGAGTTCAGAGTCATTTAACAAGACCATTTTAATGCCCCTTGCAAGATACTTGGATTTCAAAGTGGTTTAAAAAGATGGTTTAAATGCCCCTTGGAAGAGACGTGGAGGTCACAGAAGCTTAATAAGACAGTTTTAATGCCCCTTGGTAGAGACGTGGAGGTCACAGTTCCTTAACAAGACGGTTTTAATGCCCCTTGGAAGAGACGAGGAGTTCAGAGTGGTTTAACAAGACGGTTTTATTGCCCCTTGGAAGAGACGTGGAGTTCATAGTGGTTTAACAAGATGGTTTTAATGCCCCTTGGAAGAGACTTGGAGGTCACGGTAGCTTAACAAGATGTTTCTAATGCCCCTTGGAAGAGACGTGGAGTTCAGAGTGGTTTAACAAGACGGTTTTAATGCCCCTTGGAAGAGACGTGGAGTTCAGAGTGGTGTAACAAGATGGTTTTAATTCCCCTTGGAAGAGACGTAGAGGTCACAGTAGCTTAACAAGACGGTTTTAATGCCCCTTGGAAGAGACGTGGAGTTTAGAGTGGTTTAACCAGACGGTTTAAATGCCCCTTGGAAGAGACGAGTAATTCAGAGTGGTTTAACAAGATGGTTTCAATGCAACTTGGAAGAGACGTGGAGGAAAAAGTAGCTTAACAAGACAGTTTTAATGCCCCTTGGAAGAGACGTGGAGGTCAGAGTGATTTAACAAGACGGTTTTAATGCCCCTTGGAAGAAACGTGGAGTTCAGAATGGTTTAACAAGACGGTTTTAATGCCCCTTGGAAGAGACGTGGAGGTCACATTAGCTTAACAAGACGGTTATAATGCCCCTTGGAAGAGACGTGGAGGTCAGAGTGGTTTAACAAGGCGGTTTTTAACACCCCTTGGAAGAGAAGTGGAGGACACAGTAGCTTAACAAGACGGTTTTAATGCCCAATGGAAGAGACGTGGAGGTCACATTAGCTTAACAAGACTGTTTTAATGCCCCTTGGAAGAGACGTGGAGGTCACAATAGCTTAACAAGACGGTTTTAATACCCCTTGGAAGAGGCGTGGAGTTCAGAGTGGTTTAACAAGACCATTGTAATGCCCCTTGGAAGAGACGAGGAGGACACAGTAGCTTAACAAGACAGTTTTAATTCCCCCTGGAAGAGACATGGGGGTCAGAGTGATTTAACAAGATGGTTATAATGCCCCTTGGAAGAGACGTGGAGGTCAGAGTGGTTTAAGAAAACGGTTTTCAATGCCCCTTGGAAGAGACGTGGAGGTCACAGTTGCATAACAAGATGGTTTTAATGCCCTTTGGAAGAGACATGGAGGTCAGAGTGGTTTAGCAAAGCGTTTTTAATGCCCCATGGAAGATAAGTGGAGGTCACAGTAACTTAACAAGACGGTGTTAATGCCCTTTGGAAGAGACGTGGAGGTCACAGCAACTTAACAAGACGGTGTTAATGCCCCTTGGAAGAGACGTGGAGGTAAGAGTGGTTTAGCAAGACTGTTTTAATGCCCCTTGGAAGAGACGTGGAGTTCAGAGTGGTTTAACAAGACGGTTTTAATGCCCCTTGCAAGAGACTTGGATTTCAGAGTGGTTTAACAAGATGGTTTTGTGCCCCTTGGAAGTGACGTGGAGGTCACAGTAGCTTAACAAGACGTTTCTAATGCCCCTTGGAAGAGACGTGGAGTTCAGAGTGGTTTAACAAGACGGTTTTAATGCCCCTTGGAAGAGACGTGGAGTTCAGAGTGGTTTAACAAGATGGTTTTAATGCCCCTTGGAAGAGACGTGGAGGTCACAGTAGCTTAACAAGACGGTTTTAATGCCACTTGGAAGAGACGTGGAGTTCAGAGTGGTTTAACAAGACGGTTTAAATGCCCCTTGGAAGAGACGTGGAATTCAGAGTGGTTTAACAAGATGGTTTCAATGCCCCTTGGAAGAGACGTGGAGGTCAGAGTGATTTAACAAGACGGTTTTAATGCCCAATGGAAGAGACGTGGAGGTCACAGTAGCTTAACAAGACTGTTTTAATGCCCCTTGGAAGAGACGTGGAGGTCACAATAGCTTAACAAGACGGTTTTAATGCCCCTTGGAAGAGACGTGGAGTTCAGAGTGGTTTAAAAGACCATTTTAATGCCCCTGGGAAGAGACGTGGAGGTCACAGTAGCTTAACAAGACAGTTACAATGTCCCTTAGAAACGACGTGGAGGTCAGAGTGGTTTAACAAGACGGTTTTCAATGCCCCTTTGAAGAGACGTGGAGGTCACAGTAGCTTAACAAGACGGTTTTCAATGCCCTTTGGAAGAGACGTGGAGGTCAGAGTGGTTTAGCCACACGTTTTTAATGCCCCATGGAATAGACGTGGAGTTCAGCGTGGTTTAACAAGACGGTTTAAATTCCCCTTAGAAGAGACGTGGAGGTCACAGTAGCTTAATAAGACAGTTTTAATGCCCCTTGGTAGAGACGTGGAGGTCAAAGTACCTTAAAAAGACAGTTTTAATGCCCCTTGGAAGAGACGTGGAGGTCACAGTAGCTTAATAAGACAGTTTTAATGCCCCTTGGAAGAAACGTGGAGTTCAGAGTGGTTTAAGAAGACGGTTTTGTGCCCCTTGGAAGAAACGTGGAGTTCAGAGTGGTTTAAGAAGACGGTTTTGTGCCCCTTGGAAGTGACGTGGAGGTCACAGTATCTTAACAAGACGGTTTTAATGCCCCTTGGAAGAGACGGGGAGTTCAGAGTGGTTTAAGAAAACGTTTTTAGTGCCCCTTGGAAGAGATGTGGAGTTCAGAGTGGTTTAACAAGACTGTTTTAATGCCCCTTGGAAGAGACGTGGAGATCACAGTAGCTTAACAAGATGGTTTTAATGCCCCTTGGAAGAGACGTGGAGTTCAGGGTGGTTTAAAAAGATGGTTTTAATGCACCTTGGAAGAGACGTGGAGGTCAGAGTGATTTAAAAAGACGGTTTTAATGCCCCTTGGAAGAGATGTGGAGCTCAGAGTGGTTTAACAAGATGGTTTTAATACCCCTTGGAAGAGATGTGGAGGTCACAGTAGCTTAACAAGACGGTTATAATGCCCCTTGGAAGAGACGTGGAGGTAAGAGTGGTTTAACAAGATGGGTTTAAATGCCCCTTGGAAGAGACGTGGAGGTCACAGTAGCTTAATAAGACAGTTTTAATGCCCTTGGTAGAGACGTGGAGGTCACAGTACCTTAACAAGACGGTTTTAATGCCCATTGGAAGAGACGTGGAGGTCACAGTAGCTTAATAAGACAGTTTTAATGCCCCTTAGTAGAGACGTGGAGGTCACAGTTGCTTAACAAGACGGTATAATGCGCCATGGAAGAGACGTGGAGTTCAGAGTGGTTTCACAAGACGGTATTGTGCCCCTTGGAAGTGAGGTGGAGGTCTCAGCATCTAAACAAGACGGTTTTAATGCCCCTTGGAAGAGACGGGGAGTTCAGAGTGGTTTAACAAGACGGTTTTAATGCCCTTTGGAAGAAACGGGGAGTTCAGAGTGGTTTAACAAGACGGTTTTAATGCCCCTTGGAAGACACGTGGAGTTCAGAGTGGTTTAACAAGATGGTTTTAATACCCCTTGGAAGAGACGTGGAGGTCAGAGTGATTTAACAAGATGGTTTTAATGCCTATTGGAAGAGACGTGGAGTTCAGAGTGGTTTAACAAGATGGTTTTAATGCCCCTTGGAAGAGACTTGGAGGTCACAATAGCTTAACAATTCGGTTATAATTCCCCTTGGAAGAGACGTGGAGGTCAGAGTGATTTAACAAGATGGTTTTAATGCCCCATGGAAGAAACGTGGATTTCAGAGTGGTTTAAAAAGATGGTTTAAATGCCCCTTGGAAGAGACGTGGAGGTCACAGTAGCTTAATAAGACAGTTTTAATGCCCCTTGGTAGAGACGTGGAGGTCACAGTTCCTTAACAAGACGGTTTTAATGCCCCTTGGAAGAGACGTGGAGTTCAGAGTGGTTTAACAAGACGGTTTTAATGCACCTTGGAAGAGACGTGGAGGTCATAGTAGCTTAACAAGAAGGTTTTAATGCCCCTTGGGGGAGACTTGGAGTTCATAGTGGTTTAACAAGACGGCTTTATTGCCCCTTGGAAGAGACGTGGAGGTCACATTAACTTAACAAGACGGTGTTAATGCCCCTTGGAAGAGAAGTGGAGGTCAGAGTGGTTTAGCAAGACGGATTTAATTCCCCTTGGAAGAGACTTGGAGTTCAGAGTGGTTTAACAAGACGGTTTTAATGCCACTTGGAAGAGACGTGGAGTTCAGAGTGCTTTAACAAGACCGTTTTAATGCCCCTTGCAAGAGACTTGGATTTCAGAGTGGTTTAAAAAGATCGTTTAAATGCCCCTTGGAAGAGAGGTGGAGGTCACAGAAGCTTAATAAGACAGTTTTAATGCCCCTTGGTAGAGACGTGGAGGTCACAGTTCCTTAACAAGACGGTTTTAATGCCCCTTGGAAGAGACGGGGAGTTCAGAGTGGTTTAACAAGACGGTTTTATTGCCCCTTGGAAGAGACGTGGAGTTCAGAGTGGTTTAACAAGATGGTTTTATTGCCCCTTGGAAGAGACTTGGAGGTCACAGTAGCTTAACAAGATGGTTTTAATTCCCCTTGGAAGAGACATGGAGATCAGAGTGGTTTAACAGGACGGTTTTAAAGCCCCTTGGAAGAGACGTGGAGTTCAGAGTGGTTTAAAAACACAGTTTTAATGCCTGATGGAAGAGACGTGGAGGACACAGTAGCTTAACAAAACAGTTTTAATGCCCCTTGGAAGAGACGTGGAGGTCAGAGTGATTTAACAAGATGGTTTTAATGCCTATTGAAAGAGACGTGGAGTTCAGAGTGGTTTAACAAGATGGTTTTAATGCCCCTTGGAAGAGGCGTGGATGTCACAGTAGATTAACAAGACGGTTATAATGCCCCTTGGAAGAGACGTGGAGGTCAGAGTGGTTTAGCAAAACGTTTTTAATGCCCCATGGAAGAGACGTGGAGTTCAGAGTGCTTTAACAAGACCGTTTTATTGCCCCTTGCAAGAGACTTGGATTTCAGAGTGGTTTAAAAAGATGGTTTAACTGCCCCTTGGAAGAGACGTGGAGGTCACAGTAGCTTAATAAGACAGTTTTAATGCCCCTTGGAGAGATGTGGAGGTCACAGCTCCTTAATAAGACGGTTTTAATGCCCCTTGGAAGAGACGTGGAGTTCCGAGTGGTTTAACAAGATGGTTTTAATGCGCCTTGGAAGAGACTTGGAGGTCACAGTAGCTTAACAAGATGGTTTTAATACCCCTTGGAAGAGACGTGGAGGTCAGAGTGATTTAACAAGATGGTTTTAATGCCTATTGGAAGAGACTTGGAGTTCAGAGTGGTTTAACAAGATGGTTTTAATGCCCCTTGGAAGAGACGTGGAGGTCACAATAGCTTAACAAGTCGGTTATAATTCCCCTTGGAAGAGACGTGGAGGTCAGAGTGGTTTAGCAAAACGTTTTTAATGCCCCATGGAAGAAACGTGGATTTCAGAGTGGTTTAAAAAGATGGTTTAAATGCCCCTTGGAAGAGACGTGGAGGTCACAGTAGCTTAATAAGACAGTTTTAATGCCCCTTGGTAGAGACGTGGAGGTCACAGTTCCTTAACAAGACGGTTTTAATGCCCCTTGGAAGAGACGTGGAGTTCAGAGTGGTTTAACAAGACGGTTTTAATGCACCTTGGAAGAGACGTGGAGGTCATAGTAGCTTAACAAGAAGGTTTTAATGCCCCTTGGGGGAGCCTTGGAGTTCAGAGTGGTTTAACAAGACGGCTTTATTGCCCCTTGGAAGAGATGTGGAGGTCACATTAACTTAACAAGACGGTGTTAATGCCCCTTGGAAGAGACGTGGAGGTCAGAGTGGTTTAGGAATACGATTTTAATTCCCCTTGGAAGAGACGTGGAGTTCAGAGTGGTTTTAGCAAGACGGTTTTAATGCCACTTGGAAGAGACGTGGAGTTCAGAGTGATTTAACAAGACCATTTTAATGCCCCTTGCAAGATACTTGGATTTCAGAGTGGTTTAAAAATATGGTTTAAATGCCCCTTGGAAGAGACGTGGAGGTCACAGAAGCTTAATAAGACAGTTTTAATGCCCCTTGGTAGAGACGTGGAGGTCACAATTCCTTAACAAGACGGTTTTAATGCCCCTTGGAAGAGACGGGGAGTTCAGAGTGGTTTAACAAGACGGTTTTATTGCACCTTGGAAGAGACGTGGAGTTCAGAGTGGTTTAACAAGATGGTTTTAATGCCCCTTGGAAGAGACTTGGAGGTCACAGTAGCTTAACAAGATGGTTTTAATTCCCCTTGGAAGAGACATGGAGATCAGAGTGGTTTAACAGGACGGTTTTAAAGCCCCTTGGAAGAGACGTGGAGTTCAGAGTGGTTTAACAACACAGTTTTAATGCCTGATGGAAGAGACGTGGAGGACACAGTAGCTTAACAAAACAGTTTTAATACCCCTTGGAAGAGACGTGGAGGTCACAGTAGATTAACAAGACGGTTATAATGCCCATTGGAAGAGACGTGGAGGTCAGAGTGGTTTAGCAAAACGTTTTTAATGCCCCATGGAAGAGACGTGGAGTTCAGAGTGCTTTAACAAGACCGTTTTAATGCCCCTTGCAAGAGACTTGGATTTCAGAGTGGTTTAAAAAGATGGTTTAAATGCCCCTTGGAAGAGACGTGGTGGTCACAGAAGCTTAATAAGACAGTTTTAATGCCCCTTGTAAGAGACTTGGATTTCAGAGTGGTTTAAAAAGATGGTTTAAATGCCCCTTGGAAGAGACGTGGAGGTCACAATAGCTTAATAAGACAGTTTTAATGCCCCTTGGTAGAGACGTGGAGGTGACAGTTCCTTAACAAGACGGTTTTAATGCCCCTTGGAAGAGACGTGCAGTTCAGAGTGGTTTAACAAGACGGTTTTAATGCCCCTTGGAATAGACGTGGAGGTCATAGTAGCTTAACAAGAAGGTTTTAATGCCCCTTGGGGGAGACTTGGAGTTCAGAGTGGTTTAACAAGACGGCTTTATTGCCCCTTGGAAGAGACGTGGAGGTCACATTAACTTGACAAGACGGTGTTAATGCCCCTTGGAAGAGACGTGGAGGTCAGAGTGGTTTAGCAAGACGGTTTTAATGCCCCTTGGAAGAGACGTGGCGTTCAGAGTGGTTTAACAAGATGGTTTTAATGCCACTTGGAAGAGACGTGGAGTTCAGAGTGCTTTAACAAGACCGTTTTAATGCCCCTTGCAAGAGACTTGGATTTCAGAGTGGTTTAAAAAGATGGTTTAAATGCCCCTTGGAAGAGACGTGGAGTTCAGTGTGGTATAACAAGACGGTTTAAATGCCCCTTGGAAGAGACGTGGAGTTCAGTGTGGTTTAACAAGACGGTTTCAATGCCCCTTGGAAGAGACGTGGAGGACACAGTAGCGTAACAAAACAGTTTTGAAGCCCCTTGGAAGAGACGTGGAGGTCAGAGTGATTTAACAAGACGGTTTTAATGCCCCCTGGAAGAGACGTGGAGGTCACAGTTCCTTAACAAGACGGTTTTAATGCCCTTTGGAAGAGACGTGGAGTTCAGAGTGGTTTAACAAGACGGTTTAAATGCACCTTGGAAGAGACGTGGAGTTCAGTGTGGTTTAACAAGACGGTTTCAATGCCCCTTGGAAGAGACGTGGAGGACACAGTAGCTTAACAAGACAGTTTTGATGCCCCTTGGAAGAGACGTGGAGGTCAGAGTGATTTAACAAGACGGTTTTAATGCCCCTTGGAAGAGGTGGAGTTCAGAGTGGTTTAACAAGACGGTTTTAATGCCCAATGGAAGACACGTGGAGGTCACAGTAGCTTAACAAGACTGTTTTAATGCCCCTTGGAAGAGACGTGGAGTTCAGAGTGGTTTAACAACACGGTTTTAATGCCCGATGGAAGAGACGTGGAGGACACAGTAGCTTAACAAGACTGTTTTAATGCCCCTTGGAAGAGACGTGGAGGTCACAGTAGCTTAACAAGACGGTTTTAATGCCCCTTGGAAGAGACGTGGAGGTCACAGTAGCTTAACAAGACGGTTTTAATGCCCCTTTTAAGAGACGTGGAGTTCAGAGTGGTTTAACAAGACCATTTTAATGCCCCTTGGAAGAAACATGGAGGTCACAGGAGCTTAACAAGACGGTTATAATGCCCCTTGGAAGCGACGTGGAGGTCAGAATGGTTTAACAAGGCGGTTTTCAATGCCCCTTGGAAGAGATGTGGAGGTCACAGTAGCTTAACAATACGGTTTTCAATGCCCTTTGGAAGAGACGTGGAGGTCAGAGTGGTTTAGCAAAACGTTTTTAATTCCCCATGGAAGAGACGTGGAGTTCAGAGTGGTTTAACAAGACGGTTTTAATGCCCCTTGGAAGAGACGTGGAGGTCGCAGTAGCTTAATAAGACAGTTTTAATGCCCCTTGGTAGAGACATGGAGGTCACAGCACCTTAACAAGACAGTTTTAATGCCCCTTGGAAGAGACGTGGAGGTCACAGTAGCTTAATAAGACAGTTTTAATGCCCCTTGAAAGAAATGTGGAGTTCAGAGTGGTTTAACAAGACGGTTTTGTGCCCCTTGGAAGTGACGTGGAGGTCACAGTATCTTAACAAGACGGTTTAAATGCCCCTTGGAAGAGACGGGGAGTTCAGAGTGGTTTAACAAGACGGTTTTAATGCCCCTTGGAAGAGACGTGGAGGTCACAGTAGGTTAACAAGATGGTTTTAATGCCCCTTGGAAGAGACGTGGAGTTCACTGTAGTTTTACAAGACGGTTTTAATACCCCTTGGAAGAGACGTGGAGTTCACAGTGGTTTAACAAGACGGTTTTAATGCCCCTTGGAAGAGATGTGGAGGACACAGTAGCTTAACAGGACAGTTTTAATGCACCTTGGAAGAGACGTGGAGGTCAGAGTGATTTAACAAGACGGTTTTAATGCCCCTTAGAAGAGACGTGGAGTTCAGAGTGGTTTAACAAGACGGTTTTCATGCACCTTGGAAGAGACTTGGAGGTCACAGTAGCTTAACAAGACGGTTATAATGCCCCTTGGAAGAGACGTGGAGGTCAGAGTGGTTTAACAAGACGGGTTTCAATGCCCCTTGGAAGAGACGTGGAGGTCACAGTAGCTTAACAAAATGGTTTTAATGCCCTTTGGAAGAGACTTGGAGGTCAGAGTGCTTTAGGAAAATGTTTTTAATGCCCCAAGGAAGAGACGTGGAGTTCAGAGAGGTTTAACAAGACGGTTTAAATGCCCCTTGGAAGAGACTTGGAGGTCACAGTAGCTTAATAAGACAGTTTTAACGCCCCTTGGTAGAGAGGTGGAGGTCACAGTACCTTAACAAGACGGTTTTAATGCCCATCGGAAGAGACGTGGAGGTCACAGTAGCTTAATAAGATGGTTTTATTGACCCCTTGGAAGAGACGTGGAGTTCAGAGTGGTTTAAGAAGACGGTTTTAATGCCCCTTGGAAGAGACGTTGAGGTCATAGTACCTTAACAAGACGGTTTTAAAGCCCCCTGGGAGAGACTTGGAGTTCAGAGTGGTTTAACAACACGGTTTTAATGCCACTTGGAAGAGACGTTGAGTTCAGAGTGCTTTAACAAGACCGTTTTAATGCCCCTTGCAAGAGACTTGGATTTCAGAGTGGTTTAAAAAGATGGTTTAAATGCCCCTTGGAAGAGACGTGGAGGTCACAGAAGCTTAATAAGACAGTTTTAATGCCCCTTGGTAGAGACGTGGAGGTCACAGTTCCTTAACAAGACGGTTTTAATGCCCCTTGGAAGAGACGTGGAGTTCAGAGTGGTTTAACAAGACGGTTTAAATGCCCCTTGGAAGAGACGTGGAGTTCAGTGTGGTTTAAAAATACGGTTTCAATGCCCCTTGCAAGAGAAGTGGAGGACACAGTAGCTTAACAAGACAGTTTTAATGACCCTTGGAAGAGACGTGGAGTTCAGAGTGGTTTAACAAGACGGTTTTATTGCCCAATGGAAGACACGTAGAGGTCACAGTAGCTTAACAAGACTGTTTTAATGCCCCTTGGAAGAGAAGTGGAGTTCAGAGTGGTTTAACAACACGGTTTTAATGCCCGATGGAAGAGACGTGGAGGACACAGTAACTTAACAAGACTGTTTTAATGCCCCTTTGAAGAGACGTGAAGGTCACAGTAGCTTAACAAGACGGTTTTAATGCCACTTGGAAGAGACGTGGAGTTCAGAGTGGTTTAACAAGACCATTTTAATGCCCCTTGGAAGAGACGTGGAGGTCACAGGAGCTTAACAAGACGGTTATAATGCCCCTTGGAAGCGACGTGGAGGTCAGAATGGTTTAACAAGGCGGTTTTCAATGCCCCTTGGAAGAGACGTGGAGGTCACAGTAGCTTAACAAGATGGTTTTCAATGCCCTTTGGAAGAGACGTGGAGGTCAGAGTGGTTTAGCAAAACGTTTTTAATGCCCCATGGAAGAGACGTGGAGTTCAGAGTGGTTTAACAAGACGGTTTTAATGCCCCTTGGAAGAGACGTGGAGGTCACAGTAGGTTAACAAGATGGTTTTAATGCCCCTTGGAAGAGACTTGGAGTTCACAGTGGTTTTACAAGACGGTTTTAATACCCCTTGGAAGAGACGTGGAGTTCAGAGTGGTTTAACAAGACGGTTTTAATGCCCCTTGGAAGAGACGTGGAGGACACAGTGGCTTAACAGGACAGTTTTAATGCACCTTGGAAGAAACGTGGAGGTCAGAGTGATTTAACAAGACGGTTTTAATGCCACTTAGAAGAGACGTGGAGTTCAGAGTGGTTTAACAAGACGGTTTTCATGCACCCTGGAAGAGACATCGAGGTCACAGTAGCTTAACAAGATGGTTATAATGCCCCTTGGAAGAGACGTGGAGGTCAGAGTGGTTTAACAAGACGGGTTTCAATTCCCCTTGGAAGAGACGTGGAGGTCACAGTAGCTTAACAATACGGTTTTAATGTCCTTTGGAAGAGACGTGGAGGTCAGAGTGCTTTAGGAAAATGTTTTTAATGCCCCATGGTAGAGACGTGGAGTTCAGAGTGGTTTAACAAGACGGTTTAAATGCCCCTTGGAAGAGACTTCGAGGTCACAGTAGCTTAATAAGACAGTTTTAATGCCCCTTGGTAGAGACGTGGAGGTCACAGTACCTTAACAAGACGGTTTTAATGCCCATCGGAAGAGACGTGGAGGTCACAGTAGCTTAATAAGATGGTTTTAATGACCCCTTGGAAGAGACGTGGAGTTCAGAGTGGTTTAAGAAGACGGTTTTAATGCCCCTTGGAAGAGACGTTGAGGTCATAGTACCTTAACAAGACGGTTTTAATGCCCCTTGGGAGAGACTTGGAGTTCAGAGTGGTTTAACAAGACAGCTTTATTGCCCTTTGGAAGAGACGTGGAGGTCACAGTAACTTAACAAGACGGTGTTAATGCACCTTGGAAGAGACGGGGAGTTCAGAGTGGTTTAGCAAGACGATTTTAATGCCCGTTGGAAGAGACGTGAAGTTCAGCGTGGTTTAACAAGACGGTTTTAATGCCCCTTGGAAGAGATGTGAAGTTCAGAGTGCTTTAACAAGACGGTTTTAATGCCCCTTGCAAGAGACGTGGAGTTCAGAGTGGTTTAACAAGACCGTTTTGTGCCCCTTGGAAGTGTCGTGGAGGTCACAGTAGCTTAACAAGACGGTTTTAATGCCCCTTGGAAGAGACGGGGAGTTCAGAGTGGTTTAACAAGATGGTTTTAATGCCCCTTGGAAGAGACGTGGAATTCAGAGTGGTTTAACAAGACGGCTTTATTGCCCATTGGAAGAGACGTGGAGGTCACAGTAGCTTAACAAGACGGTTTTAATGCCCTTTGGAAGAGACGTGGAGGTCAGAGTGGTTTAGCAAGACAGTTTTAATGCCCCTTGGAAGAGACGTGGAGGACACAGTAGCTTAACAAAACAGTTTTGATGCCCCTTGGAAGAGACGTGTAGGTCAGAGTGATTTAACTAGACGGTTTTAATGCCCCTTGGAAGAGACGTGGAGTTCAGAGTGGTTTAAAAAGTAGGTTTTAATGCCCCTTGGAAGAGACGTGGAGGTCACAGTAGCTTAACAAGAAGGTTATAATGCCCCTTGGAAGAGACGTGGAGGTCAGAGTGGTTTAACAAGGCAGTTTTCAACACCCCTTGGAAGAGACGTGGAGATCACAGTAGATTAACAAGACAGTTTTAATGCCCAATGGAAGAGACGTGGAGGTCACAGTAGCTTAAAAAGACTGTTTTAATGCCCCTTGGTAGAGACGTGGAGGTCACAGTACCTTAACAAGATGGTTTTAATGCCCCCTGGAAGAGACGTGGAGGTCAGAGTGGTGTAACAAGGCAGTTTTCAACACCCCTTGGAAGAGACGTGGAGGTCACAGTAGCTTAACAAGACAGTTTTAATGCCCCTTGGTAGAGACGTGGAGGTCACTGTAGCTTAAAAAGACGGTTTTAATGCCCCTTGGAAGAGACGTGGAGTTCAGAGTGGTTTAACAAGATGGGTTTCAATGCCCCTTGGAAGAGACGTGGAGGTCACAGTAACTTAACAAGATGGTTTTAATGCCCTTTGGAAGAGATGTGGAGGTCAGAGTGGTTTAGCAAAACGTTTTTAATGCCACTTTGAAGAGACGTCGAGTACAGAGTGGTTTAACAAGACGGTTTAAATGCCCCTTGGAAGAGACGTGGAGGTCACAGTAGCTTAATAAGACAGTTTTAATGCCCCTTGGTGGAGACGTGGAGGTCACAGTACCTTAAGAAGACGGTTTTAATGCCCATTGGAAGAGACGTGGAGGTCACAGTAGCTTAATAAGACAGTTTTAATGCCCCTTGGTAGAGACGTGGAGGTCAAAGGTCCTTAACAAGACGGTTTTAATGCCCCTTGGAAGAGACGTGGAGTACAGAGTGGTTTAACAAGACGGTTTTAATGCCCCTTGGAAGAGACGTGGAGGTCATAGTAGCTTAACAAGACGGTTTTAATGCCCCTTGGGGGAGACTTGGAGTTCAGAGTGGTTTAACAAGACGGCTTTATTGCCCCTTGGAAGAGACGTGGAGGTCGCAGTAACTTAACAAGACGGTGTTAATGCCCCTTGGAAGAGACGTGGAGTTCAAAGTGGTTTAAGAAGACGGTTTAAATGCCCCTTGGAAGACACTTGGAGTTCAGAGTGGTTTAACAAGACGGTTTCAATGCCCCTTGGAAGAGACGTGGAGGACACAGTAGCTTAACAAAACAGTTTTGATGCCCCTTGGAAGAGACGTGTAGGTCAGAGTGATTTAACAAGACGGTTTTAATGCCCCTTGGAAGAGACATGGAGTTCAGAGTGGTTTAAAAAGAAGGTTTTAATGCCCCTTGGAAGAGACGTGGAGGTCACAGTAGCTTAACAAGAAGGTTATAATGCCCCTTGGAAGAGACGTGGAGGTCAGAGTGGTTTAACAAGGCAGTTTTCAATACCCCTTGGAAGAGACGTGGAGGTCACAGTAGATTAACAAGACAGTTTTAATGCCCAATGGAAGAGACGTGGAGGTCACAGTAGCTTAACAAGACTGTTTTAATGCCCCTTGGAACAGACGTGGAGGTCACAGTAGCTTAACAAGATGGTTTTAATGCACCTTGGAAGAGACGTGGAGTTCAGAGTGGTTTAACAAGACCATTTTAATGCCCCTTGGAAGAGACGAGGAGGACACAGTAGCTTAATAAGATGGTTTTAATGCCCCTTGGAGGAGACGTAGAGGTCAGAGTGATTTAACAAGACGGTTTTAATGCCCCTTGGAAGAGACGTGGAGTTCAGAGTGGTTTAACAAGACAGTTTTAATGCCCCTGGGAAGAGACGTGGAGGTCACAGGAGCTTAACAAGACGGTTTTCAATGCCCTTTGGAAGAGACGTGGAGGTCAGAGTGGTTTAGCAAAACGTTTTTAATGCCCCAAGGAAGAGACGTGGAGTTCAGAGTGGTTTAACAAGATGGTTTAAATGCCCCTTGGAAGAGACGTGGAGGTCGCAGTAGCTTAATAAGACAGTTTTAATGCCCCTTGGTAGAGACGTGGAGGTCACAGTACCTTAACAAGACAGTTTTAATGCCCCTTGGAAGAGACGTGGAGGTCACAGTAGGTTAATAAGACAGTTTTAATGCCCCTTGGAAGAAACGTGGAGTTCAGAGTGGTTTAACAAGACGGTTTTGTGCCCCTTGGAAGTAACGTGGAGGTCACAGTATCTTAACAAGACGCTTTAAATGCCCCTTGGAAGAGACGGGGAGTTCAGAGTGGTTTAACAAAACGGTTTTAATGCCCCTTGGAAGAGACGTGTAGTTCAGAGTGGTTTAACAATACGGTTTTAATGCCCCTAGGAAGAGACGTGGAGGTCACAGTAAGTTAACAAGATGGTTTTAATGCCCCTTGGAAGAGACGTGGAGTTCACAGTGGTTTTACAAGACGGTTTTAATACCCCTTGGAAGAGACGTGGAGTTCAGAGTGGTTTAACAATACGGTTTTCATGCCCCTTGGAAGAGACGTGGAGGTCACAGTAGCTTAACAAGAGGGTTATAATGCCCCTTGGAAGAGACGTGGAGGTCAGAGTGGTTTAACAAGACGGCTTTCAATGCCCCTTAGAAGAGACGTGGAGGTCACAGAAGCTTAACAAGACGGTTTTAATGCCCTTTGGAAGAGACGTGGAGGTCAGAGTGGTTTAGCAAAACGTTTTTAATGCCCCATGGAAGAGACGTGGAGTTCAGAGTGGTTTAACAAGACGGTTTAAATGCCCCTTGGAAGAGACTTGGAGGTCACAGTAGCTTAATAAGACAGCTTTAATGCCCCTTGGTAGAGATGTGTAGGTCACAGTACCTTAACAAGACGGTTGTAATGCCCATTGGAAGAGACGTGGAGGTCACAGTAGCTTAATAAGATGGTTTTAATGCCCCTTGGAAGAGACGTGGAGTTCAGAGTGGTTTAAGAAGACGTTTCTAATGCCCCTTGGAAGAGACGTGGAGGTCATAGTAGCTTAACAAGACGGTTTTAATGCCCCTTGGGAGAGACTTGGAGTTCAGAGTGGTTTAACAAGACGGCTTTATTGTCCCTTGGAAGAGACGTGGAGGTCACAGTAACTTAACAAGACGGTGTTAATGCACCTTGGAAGAGACGTGGAGGTCAGAGTGGTTTAGCAAGACGGTTTTAATGCCCCTTGGAAGAGACGTGGAGTTCAGAGCGGTTTAACAAGACGGTTTTAATGCCCCTTGGAAGAGACGTGAAGTTCAGAGTGCTTTAACAAGACGGTTTTAATGCCCCTTGCAAGAGACATGGAGTTCAGAGTGGTTTAACAAGACTGTTTTGTGCCCCTTGGAAGTGACGTGGAGGTCACAGTAGCTTAACAAGACAGTTTTAATGCCCCTTGGAAGAGACGTGGAATTCAGAGTGGTTTAACTAGACGGCTTTATTGCCCATTGGAAGAGACGAGGAGGTCACAGTAGCTTAACAATACGGTTTTAATGCCCTTTGGAAGAGACGTGGAGGTCAGAGTGGTTTAGCAAGACGGTTTTAATGCCCCTTGGAAGAGACGTGGAGGTCAAAGTAGCTTAGCAAGACGGTCTAAGGCCCCTTGGATGAGGAGTGGAGTTCAGAGTGGTTTAACAAGACAGTATTAATGCCACTTGGAAGAGATGTGGAGGTCACAGTAGCTTAACAAGATGGTGTTAATGCCCCTTGGAGGAGACATGGGGGTCAGAGAGGTTTAGCAAGACGGTTTTAATACCCCTTGGAAGAGATGTGGTGTTCAGAGTTGTTTAACAAGACGGTTTTAATGCCCCTTGGAAGAGTCGTGGAGCTCAGAGTGCTTTAGCAAGATGGTTTTAATGCCCCTTGAAAGAGACGTGGAGTTCAGAGTGGTTTAACAAGACGGTTTTGTGCCCCTTGGAAGTGACGTGGAGGTCACATTATCTTAACAAGACGGTTTTACTGCCCCATGGAAGAGACGGGGAGTTTAGAGTGGTTTACCAAGACGGTTTTAATGCCCCTTGGAAGAGACGTGGAGTACAGAGTGGTTTAACAAGATGGTTTTAATGCCCCTTGGAAGAGACGTGGAGGTCACAGTAGCTTAACAAGATGGTTTTAATGCCCCTTGGAAGAGACGTGGAGTTCAGAGAGTTTTAACAAGACGGTTTTAATGCCGCTTGGAAGAGACCTGGAGGACACATTAGCTTAACAAGATAGTTTTAATGCCCCTTGGAAGAGAAGTGGAGGTCAGAGTGATTTAACAAGACAGTTTTAATGCCCCCTGGAAGAAACGTGGAGGACACAGTAGCTTAACAAGATAGTTTTAATGCCCATTGGTAGAGACGTGGAGGTCATAGTGATTTTGCAAGACGGTTTTAATGCCCCTTGGAAGAGACGAGGAGTTCAGAGTGGTTTAACAAGACGGTTATAATGCCCCTTGGAAGAGACATGGAGGTCACAGTAGCTTAATAAGACAGTTTTAATGCCCCTTGGTGGAGACGTGGAGGTCACAGTACCCTAACAAGATGGTTTTAATGCCCATTGGAAGAGACGTGGAGGTCACAGTAGCTTAATAAGACAGTTTTAATGACCCTTGGTAGAGACGTGGAGGTCACAGTAGCTTAACAAGACGGTTTTAATGCCCCTTGGAAGAGAAGTGGAGTTCAGAGTGGTTTCACAAGACGGTTTTGTGCCCCTTGGAAGTGAGGTGGAGGTCTCAGTATCTAAACAAGACGGTTTTAATGCCCCTTGGGAGAGACGGGGAGTTCAGAGTGGTTTAACAAGACGGTTTTAATGCCCCTTGGAAGGGACGTGGAGTTCAGAGTGGTTTAACAAGATGGTTTTAATGCCCCTTGGAAGAGACGTGGAGCTCAGAGTGGTTTAACAGAACGGTTTTAAAGCCCCTTGGAAGAGACGTGGAGTTCAGAGTGGTTTAACAACACGGTTTTAATGCCCGATGGAAGAGACGTGGAGGACACAGTAACTTAACAAGACAGTTTTAATACCCCTTGAAAGAGACGTGGAGGTAAGAGTGATTTAACAAGATGGTTTTAATGCCCCTTGGAAGAGACTTGGAGTTCAGTGTGGTTTAACAACATGGTTTTAATGCCCCTTGGAAGAGACGTGGAGGTCACAGTAGCTTAACAAGACGGTTATAATTCCCCTTGGAAGAGACGTGGAGGTCAGAGTGGTTTAGCAAAACGTTTTTAATGCCCCATTGAAGAGACGTGGATTTCAGAGTGGTTTAAAAATATGGTTTAAATGCCCCTTGGAAGAGACGTGGAGGTCACAGTAGCTTAATAAGACAGTTTTAATGACCCTTGGTAGAGACGTGGAGGTCAAAGTTCCTTAACAAGACGCTTTTAATGCCCCTTGGAAGAGACGTGGAGTTCAGAGTGGTTTAACAAGACGGTTTTAATGCCCCTTGGAAGAGACGTGGAGGTCATAGTAGCTTAACAAGACGGTTTTAATGCCCCTTGGGGGAGACTTGGAGTTCAGAGTGGTTTAACAAGACGGCTTTATTGCCCCTTGGAAGAGACGTGGAGGTCGCAGTAACTTAACAAGACGGTGTTAATGCTCCTTGGAAGAGACGTGGAGTTCAGAGTGGTTTAACAAGACGGTTTAAATGCCCCTTGGAAGACACGTGGAGTTCAGAGTGGTTTAACAAGACGGTTTTAATGCCCCTTGGAAGAGACGTGGAGGACACAGTAGCTTAACAAAACAGTTTTGATGCCCCTTGGAAGAGACGTGTAGGTCAGAGTGATTTAACAAGACGGTTTTAATGCCCCTTGGAAGAGACGTGGAGTTCAGAGTGGTTTAAAAAGACGGTTTTAATGCCCCTCGGAAGAGACGTGGAGGTCACAGTAGCTTAACAAGAAGGTTATAATGACCCTTGGAAGAGACGTGGAGGTCAGAGTGGTTTAATAAGGCGGTTTTCAACACCCCTTGGAAGAGACGTGGAGGTCACAGTAGATTAACAAGACAGTTTTAATTCCCAATGGAAGAGACGTGGAGGTCACAGTAGCTTAACAAGACTGTTTTAATGCCCCTTGGAACAGACGTGGAGGTCACAGTAGCTTAACAAGATGGTTTTAATGCCCCTTGGAAGAGACGTGGAGTTCAGAGTGGTTTAACAAGACCATTTTAATGCCCCTTGGAAGAGACGAGGAGGACACAGTAGCTTAATAAGACAGTTTTAATGCCCCTTGGAGGAGACGTAGACGTCAGAGTGATTTAACAAGACGGTTTTAATGCCCCTTGGAAGAGACGTGGAGTTCAAAATGGTTTAAGAAGACGGTTTTAATGCCCCTGGGAAGAGACGTGGAGGTCACAGGAGCTTAACAAGACGGTTTTCAATGCCCTTTGGAAGAGACGTGGAGGTCAGAGTGGTTTAGCAAAACGTTTTTAATGCCCCAAGGAAGAGACGTGGAGTTCAGAGTGGTTTAACAAGACGGTTTAAATGCCCCTTGGAATAGACGTGGAGGTCGCAGTAGCTTAATAAGACAGTTTTAATGCCCCTTGGTAGAGACGTGGAGGTCACAGTACCTTAACAAGACAGTTTTAATGCCCCTTGGAAGAGACGTGGAGGTCACAGTAGGTTAATAAGACAGTTTTAATGCCCCTTGGAAGAAACGTGGAGTTCAGAGTGGTTTAACAAGACGGTTTTGTGCCCCTTGGAAGTAACGTGGAGGTCACAGTATCTTAACAAGACGGTTTAAATGCCCCTTGGAAGAGACGGGGAGTTCAGAGTGGTTTAACAAAAAGGTTTTAATGCCCCTTGGAAGAGACGTGTAGTTCAGAGTGGTTTAACAATACGGTTTTAATGCCCCTTGGAAGAGACGTGGAGGTCACAGTAAGTTAACAAGATGGTTTTAATGCCCCTTGGAAGAGACGTGGAGTTCAGAGTGGTTTTACAAGACGGTTTTAATACCCCTTGGAAGAGAAGTGGAGTTCAGATTGGTTTAACAAGACGGTTTTAATGCCCCTTGGAAGAGACGTGGAGGACACAGTAGCTTAACAAGACAGTTTTAATGCACCTTGGTAGAGACGTGGAGGTCAGAGTAATTTAACAAGACGGTTTTAATGCCCCTTAGAAGAGAAGTGGAGTTCAGAGTGGTTTAACAAGACGGTTATAATGCCCCTTGGAAGAGACATGGAGGTCACAGTAGCTTAATAAGACAGTTTTAATGCCCCTTGGTGGAGACGTGGAGGTCACAGTACCTTAACAAGATGGTTTTAATGCCCATTGGAAGAGACGTGGAGGTCACAGTAGCTTAATAAGAAAGTTTTAATGACCCTTGGTAGAGATGTGGAGGTCACAGTAGCTTAACAAGACGGTTTTAATGCCCCTTGGAAGAGACGTGGAGTTCAGAGTGGTTTCACAAGACGGTTTTGTGCCCCTTGGAAGTGAGGTGGAGGTCTCAGTATCTAAACAAGACGGTTTTAATGCCCCTTGGGAGAGACGGGGAGTTCAGAGTGGTTTAACAAGACGGTTTTAATGCCCCTTGGAAGGGACGTGGAGTTCAGAGAGGTTTAACAAGACGGTTTTAATGCCCCTTGGAAGAGACTTGGAGGTCACAGTAGCTTAACAAGATGGTTTTAATGCCCCTTGGAAGAGACGTGGAGCTTAGAGTGGTTTAACAGGACGGTTTTAAAGCCCCTTGGAAGAGACGTGGAGTTCAGAGTGGTTTAACAACACAGTTTTAATGCCCGATGGAAGAGACGTGGAGGACACAGTAGCTTAACAAGACAGTTTTAATACCCCTTGGAAGAGACGTGGAGGTCAGAGTGATTTAACAAGATGGTTTTAATGCCCCTTGGAAGAGATGTGGAGGTCACAGTAGCTTAACAAGACGGTTATAATTCCCCTTGGGAGAGACGTGGAGTTCACAGTGGTTTAACAAGACGGTTTTAATGCCCCTTGGAAGAGACGTGGAGGACACAGTAGCTTAACAAGACAGTTTTAAGGCACCTTGGAAAAGATGTGGAGGTCAGAGTGATTTAACAAGACGGTTTTAATGCCCCTTAGAAGAGAAGTGGAGTTCAGAGTGGTTTAACAAGATGGTTTTCATGCCCCTTGGAAGAGACGTGGAGGTCACAGTAGCTTAACAAGAGGGTTAAAATGCCACTTGGAAGAGACGTGGAGGTCAGAGTGGTTTAACAAGACGGCTTTCAATGCCCCTTAGAAGAGACTTGGAGGTCACAGAAGCTTAACAAGACGGTTTTAATGCCCTTTGGAAGAGACGTGGAGGTCAGAGTGGTTTAGCAAAACGTTTTTAATGCCCCATGGAAGAGACGTGGAGTTCAGAGTGGTTTAACAAGACGGTTTAAATGCCCCTTGGAAGAGACTTGGAGGTCACAGTAGCTTAATAAGACAGTTTTAATGCCCCTTGGTAGAGACGTGGAGGTCACAGTACCTTAACAAGACGGTTTTAATGCCCATTGGAAGAGACGTGGAGGTCACAGTAGCTTAATAATATGGATTTAATGCCCCTTGGAAGAGACGTGGAGTTCAGAGTGGTTTAAGAAGACGGTTTTAATGCCCCTTGGAAGAGACGTGGAGGTCATAGTAGCTTAACAAGACGGTTTTAATGCCCCTTGGGAGAGACTTGGAGTTCAGAGTGGTTTAACAAGACGGCTTTATAGCCCCTTGGAAGTGACGTGCAGGTCACAGTAACTTAACAAGACGGTGTTAATGCACCTTGGAAGAGACGTGGAGGTCAGAGTGGTTTAGCAAGACGGTTTTAGTGACCCCATGGAAGAGACGTGGAGTTCAGAGTGGTTTAACAAGACGGTTTTAATGCCCCTTGGATGAGACGTGAAGTTCAGAGTGCTTTAACAAGACGGTTTTAATGCCCCTTGCAAGAGACGTGGAGTTCAGAGTGGTTTAACAAGACGGTTTTGTGCCCCTTGGAAGTGACGTGGAGGTCACAGTAGCTTAACAAGACAGTTTTAATGCCACTTCGAAGAGACGGGGAGTTCAGAGTAGTTTAACAAGAGGGTTTTAATGCCCCTTGGAAGAGAAGTGGAATTCAGAGTGGTTTAACAAGACGGCTTTATTGCCCATTGGAAGAGACGTGGAGGTCACAGTAGCTTAACAAGACGGTTTTAATGTCCTTTGGAAGAGACGTGGAGGTCAGAGTGGTTTAGCAAGACGGTTTTAATGCCCCTTGGAAGAGACGTGGAGGTCAAAGTAGCTTAGCAAGATGGTTTAAGGCCCCTTGGATGAGGCGTGGAGTTCAGAGTGGTTTAACAAGACAGTATTAATGCCCCTTGGAAGAGATGTGGAGGTCACAGTAGCTTAACAAGATGGTGTTAATGCCCCTTGGAGAAGACGTGGGGGTCAGAGAGGTTTAGCAAGACGGTTTTAATACCCCTTGGAAGAGATGTGGTGTTCAGAGTTGTTTAACAAGACGGTTTTAATGCACCTTGGAAGAGTCGTGGAGCTCAGAGTGC
This sequence comes from Phyllobates terribilis, assembly GCF_046119375.1. NCBI lineage: Eukaryota > Metazoa > Chordata > Amphibia > Anura > Dendrobatidae > Phyllobates > Phyllobates terribilis. The sequence goes on from NW_027362773.1 coordinate 53,927,446, forward strand.
TTTAACAAGATGGTTTTAATGCCCCTTGGAAGAGACGTGGAGTTCAGAGTGGTTTAACAAGACGGTTTTGTGCCCCTTGGAATTGACGTGGAGGTCACATTATCTTAACAAGAAGGTTTTAATGCCCCATGGAAGAGACGGGGAGTTTAGAGTGGTTTACCAAGTCGGTTTTAATACCCCTTGGAAGAGACGTGGAGTACAGAGTGGTTTAACAAGACGGTTTTAATGCTCCTTCGAAGAGACGTGGAGGTCACAGTAGCTTAACAAGATGGTTTTAATGCCCCTTGCAAGAGACGTGGAGTTCAGAGTGTTTTAACAAGACGGTTTTAATGCCGCTTGGAAGAGACCTGGAGGACAAATTAGCTTAACAAGATAGTTTTAATGCCCCTTGGAAGAGACGTGGTGGTCAGAGTGATTTAACAAGACGTTTTTAATGCCCCCTGGAAGAAACGTGGAGGACACAGTAGCTTAACAAGATAGTTTTAATGCCCCTTGGAAGAGACGTGGAGGTCATAGTGATTTTGCAAGACGGTTTTAATGCCTTTTGGAAGAGACGTGGAGGTCAGAGTGGTTTAGCAAGACGGTTTTAATGCCCCTTGGAAGAGACGTGGAGGTCACAGTAGCTTAACAAGATGGTTTAAGGCCCCTTGGATGAGGCGTGGAGTTCAGAGTGGTTTAACAAGACAGTATTAATGCCCCTTGGAAGAGATGTGGAGGTCACAGTAGCTTAACAAGATGGTGTTAATGCCCCTTGGAGAAGACGTGGGGGTCAGAGAGGTTTAGCAAGACGGTTTTAATACCCCTTGGAAGAGACATGGAGGTCACAGTAGCTTAACAAGATGGTTTTAATGCCCTTTGGAAGAGACATGGAGGTCAGAGTGGTTTAGCAAAACGTTTTTGATGCCCCATGGAAGAGACATGGAGTTCAGAGTGGTTTAACAAGACGGTTTAAATGCCCATTGAAAGAGACGTGGAGGTCACAGTAGCTTAATAAGACAGTTCTAATGCCCCTTGGTAGAGACGTGGGGGTGACAGTACCTTAACAGGACAGTTTTAATGCCCCTTGGAAGAGACGTGGAGGTCACAGTAGCTAAATAAGACGGTTTTAATGCCTCTTGGAAGAGACGTGGAGCTCAGAGTGGTTTACCAAGACGGTTTTAAAGCCCCTTGGAAGAGACGTGGAGTTCACAGTGTTTTAACAAGACGGTTTTAATGCCCCATGGAAGAGACGTGGAGGACACAGTAGCTTAACAAGACAGTTTTAATGCCCCTTGGAAGAGACGTGGAGGTCAGAGTGATTTAACAAGACGGTTTTAATGCCCCTTGTAAGAGACGTGGAGTTCAGAGTGGTTTAACAAGATGGTTTTAATGCCCCTTGGAAGAGACGTGGAGGACACAGTAGCTTAACAAGATGGTTATAATGCCCCTTGGAAGAGACGTGGAGGTCAGAGTGGTTTAATAAGACGGTTTTAATGCCCCTTGGAAGAGACGTGGAGGTCATAGTAGCTTAACAATACGGTTTTAATGCCCCTTGGGAGAGACTTGGAGTTCAGAGTGGTTTAACAAGACGGCTTTGTTGCCCCTTGGAAGAGACGTGGAGGTCACAGTAACTTAACAAGACGGTGTTAATGCCCCTTGGAAGAGACGTGGAGGTCAGAGTGGTTTAGCAAGACGGTTTTAATGCCCCTTGGAAGAGACGTGGAGTTCAGTGTGGTTTAACAAGACGGTTTTAATGCACCTTGGAAGAGACGTGGAAGTCACAGTAGCTTAACAACACGGTTATAATGTCCCTTGGAAGAGACGTGGAGGTCAGAGTGGTTTAACAAGATGGTTTTAATGCCCTTTGGAAGAGACTTGGATTTCAGAGTGGTTTAACAAGATGGTTTTGTGCCCCTTGGAAGTGACGTGGAGGTCACAGTAGCTTAACAAGATGTTTTTAATGCCCCTTGGAAGAGACGTGGAGTTCAGAGTGGTTTATCAAGACAGTTTAAATGCCCCTTGGAAGAAACGTGGAGTTCAAAGTGGTTTAACAGGACGGTTAAAATGCCCCTTGGAAGAGACGTGGAGTTCAGAGTAGTTTAACAAGACAGTTTCAATGCCCCTTGGAAGAGACGTGGAGGACACAGTAGCTTAACAAGACAGTTTTAATGCCCCTTGGAAAAGACGTGGAGGTCAGAGTGATTTAACAAGACGGTTTTAATGCCCCTGGGAAGAGACGTGGAGTTCAGAGTCGTTTAACAAGACGGTTTTAATGCCCCTTGGAAGAGACATGGAGGTCACAGTAGCTTAACAAGACGGTTATAATGCCCCTTGAAAGAGACGTGGAGGTCAGAGTGGTTAACAAGGCGGTTTTCAACACCCCTTGGAAGAGACGTGGAGGTCATTGTAGCTTAACAACACGGTTTTAATGCCCCTTGGGAGAGACTTGGAGTTCAGAGTGGTTTAACAAAACGGCTTTATTGCCCCTTGGAAGAGACGTGGAGGTCACAGTAACTTAACAAGGCGGTGTTAATGCCCCTTGGAAGAGACGTGGATGTCAGAGTTGTTTAGCAAGACGGTTTTAATGCCCATTGGAAGAGACGTGGAGTTCAGAGTGGTTTAACAAGACGGTTTTAATGCCCCTTGGAAGAGACGTGGAGGTCATAGTTGCTTAACAAGACGGTTTTAATGCCCCTTGGGAGAGACTTGGAGTTCAGAGTGGTTTAACAAGACGGCTTTATTGCCCCTTGGAAGAGATGTGGAGGTCACAGTAACTTAACAAGACGGTGTTAATGCCCCTTGGAAGAGACGTGGAGGTCAGAGTGGTTTAGCAAGACGGTTTTAATGCCCCTTGTAAGAGACGTGGAGTTCAGAGTGTTTTAACAAGACGGTTTTAATGCCCCTTGGAAGAGACGTGGAGGTCACAGTAGCTTAACAATACGGTTATAATGTCCCTTGGAAGAGACGTGGAGGTCAGAGTGGTTTAGCAAGACGGTTTTAATGCCCCTTGGAAGAGACTTGGATTTCAGAGTGGTTTAACAAGATGGTTTTGTGCCCCTTGGAAGTGACGTGGAGGTCACAGTAGCTTAACAAGACGTTTTTAATGACCCTTTGAAGAGACGTGGAGTTCAGAGTGGTTTAACAACACGATTTTAATGCCCGATGGAAGAGACGTGGAGGACACAGTAGCTTAACAAGACAGTTTTAATACCCCTTGGAAGAGACGTGGAGGCCAGAGTGATTTAACAAGATGATTTTAATGCCCCTTGGAAGAGACTTGGAGTTCAGAGTTGTTTAACAAGATGGTTTTAATGCCCCTTGGAAGAGAAGTGGAGGTCACAGTAGCTTAACAAGATGGTTATAATTCCCCTTGGAAGAGACGTGGAGTTCAGAGTGGTTTAACAAGACGGTTTTAATGCCCCTTGGAAGAGACGTGGAGCTCAGAGTGGTTTAACAAGATGGTTTTAAAGCCCCATGGAAGAGAATTGGAGTTCACAGTGGTTTAACAAGACAGTTTTAATGCCCCATGGAAGAGACGTGGAGGACACAGTAGCTTAACAAGACAGTTTTAATGCCCCTTGGAAGAGACATGGAGGTCAGAGTGATTTAACAAGACGGTTTTAATGCCCCTTGGAAGAGACGTGGAGTTCAGAGTGGTTTAACTAGACAGTTTTAATGCCCCTTGGAAGAGACGTGGAGGTCACAGTAGCTTAACAAGACGGTTATAATGCCTTTGGATGAGACGTGGAGGTCAGAGAGGTTTAACAAGACGGTTTTAATGCCCCTTGGAAGAGACGTGGAGGTCATAGTAGCTTAACAAGACGGTTTTAATGCCCCTTGGGAGAGACTTGGAGTTCAGAGTGGTTTAACAAGACGGCTTTGTTGCCCCTTGGAAGAGACGTGGAGGTCACAGTAACTTAACAAGACGGTGTTAATGCCCCTTGGAAGAGACGTGGAGGTCAGAGTGATTTAGCAAGACGGTTTTAATGCCCCTTGGAAGAGACGTGGAGTTCAGTGTGGTTTAACAAGACGGTTTTAATGCCCCTTGGAAGAGACATGGAGGTCAGAGTGGTTTAGCAAGACGGTTTTAATGCCCGATGGAAGAGACTTGGTTTCAGAGTGGTTTAACAAGATGGTTTTGTGCCCCTTGGAAGTGACGTGGAGGTCACAGTAGCTTAACAAGATGTTTTTAATGCCCCTTCGAAGAGACGTGGAGTTCAGAGTGGTTTATCAAGACAGTTGAAATGCCCCTTGGAAGAGACGTGGAGTTCAGAGTGGTTTAACAAGACAGTTTCAATGCCCCTTGGAAGAGACGTGGAGGACACAGTAGCTTAACAAGACAGTTTTAATGCCCCTTGGAAGAGACGTGGAGGTCAGAGTGATTTAACAAGACGGTTTTAATGCCCCTTGGAAGAGACGTGGAGTTCAGAGTGGTTTAACAAGACGGTTTTAATGCCCCTTGGAAGAGACATGGAGGTCACAGTAGCTTAACAAGACGGTTATAATGCCCCTTGGAAGAGACGTGGAGGTCAGAGTGGTTAACAAGGCGGTTTTCAACACCCCTTGGAAGAGACGTGGAGGTCATAGTAGCTTAACAACACGGTTTTAATGCCCCTTGGGAGAGACTTGGAGTTCAGAGTGGTTTAACAAAACGGCTTTATTGCCCCTTGGAAGAGACGTGGAGGTCACAGTAACTTAACAAGGCGGTGTTAATGCCCCTTGGAAGAGTCGTGGATGTCAGAGTTGTTTAGCAAGACGGTTTTAATGCCCCTTGGAAGAGACGTGGAGTTCAGAGTGGTTTAACAAGACGGTTTTAATGCCCCTTGGAAGAGACGTGGAGGTCATAGTTGCTTAACAAGATGGTTTTAATGCCCCTTGGGAGAGACTTGGAGTTCAGAGTGGTTTAACAAGACGGCTTTATTGCCCCTTGGAAGAGATGTGGAGGTCACAGTAACTTAACAAGACGGTGTTAATGCCCCTTGGAAGAGACGTGGAGGTCAGAGTGGTTTAGCAAGACGGTTTTAATGCCCCTTGTAAGAGACGTGGAGTTCAGAGTGTTTTAACAAGACGGTTTTAATGCCCCTTGGAAGAGACGTGGAGGTCACAGTAGCTTAACAAGACGGTTATAATGTCCCTTGGAAGAGACGTGGAGGTCAGAGTGGTTTAGCAAGACGGTTTTAATGCCCCTTGGAAGAGACTTGGATTTCAGAGTGGTTTAACAAGATGGTTTTGTGCCCCTTGGAAGTGACTTGGAGGTCACAGTAGCTTAACAAGACGTTTTTAATGACCCTTGGAAGAGACGTGGAGTTCAGAGTGGTTTAACAACACGATTTTAATGCCCGATGGAAGAGACGTGGAGGACACAGTAGCTTAACAAGACAGTTTTAATACCCCTTGGAAGAGACGTGGAGGTCAGAGTCATTTAACAAGATGGTTTTCATGCCCATTGGAAGAGACTTGGAGTTCAGAGTTGTTTAACAAGATGGTTTTAATGCCCCTTGGAAGAGAAGTGGAGGTCACAGTAGCTTAACAAGACGGTTATAATTCCCCTTGGAAGAGACGTGGAGGTCAGAGTGGTTTAGCAAAACGTTTTAATTGCCCCATGGAAGAGACGTGGATTTCAGAGTGGTTTAAAAAGATGGTTTAAATGCCCCTTGGAAGAGACGTGGAGGTCACAGTAGCTTAATAAGACAGTTTTAATGCCCCTTGGTAGAGACGTGGAGGTCAAAGTTCCTTAACAAGACGGTTTTAATGCCCCTTGGAAGAGACGTGGAGTTCAGAGTGGTTTAACAAGACGGTTTTAATGCCCCTTGTAAGAGACGTGGAGCTCAGAGTAGTTTAACAAGATAGTTTTAAAGCCCCATGAAAGAGAATTGGAGTTCACAGTGGTTTAACAAGACAGTTTTAATGCCCCTTGCAAGAGACGTGGAGTTCAGAGTGGTTTAACAAGACGGTTTTGTGCCCCTTGGAAGTGTCGTGGAGGTCACAGTAGCTTAATAAGAGGGTTTTAATGCCCCTTGGAAGAGACGAGGAGTTCAGAGTGGTTTAACAAGAGGGTTTTAATGCCCCTTGGAAGAGACGTGGAATTCAGAGTGGTTTAACAAGACGGCTTTATTGCCCATTGGAAGAGACGTGGAGGTCACAGTAGCTTAACAAGACGGTTTTAATGCCCTTTGGAAGAGACGTGGAGGTCAGAGTGGTTTAGCAAGACAGTTTTAATGCCCCTTGGAAGAGACGTGGAGGTCACAGTAGCTTAACAAGACGGTTTAAGGCCCCTTGGATGAGACGTGGAGTTCAGAGTGCTTTAACAAGACAGTATTAATGCCCCTTGGAAGAGATGTGGAGGTCACAGTAGCTTAACAAGATGGTGTTAATGCCCCTTGGAGGAGACGTGGGGTCAGAGAGGTTTAGCAAGACGGTTTTAATACCCCTTGGAAGAGATGTGGTGTTCAGAGTTGTTTAACAAGACGGTTTTAATGCCCCTTGGAAGAGTCGTTTTGCTCTGAGTGCTTTAACAAGATGGTTTTAATGCCCCTTGGAAGAGACGTGGAGTTCAGAGTGGTTTAACAAGACGGTTTTGTGCCCCTTGGAAGTGACGTGGAGGTCACATTATCTTAACAAGACGGTTTTAATGCCCCATGGAAGAGACGGGGAGTTTAGAGTGGTTTACCAAGACGGTTTTAATGCCCCTTGGAAGAGACGTGGAGTACAGAGTGGTTTAACAAGATGGTTTTTATGCCACTTGGAAGAGACGTGGAGGTCACAGTAGCTTAACAAGATGGTTTTAATGCCCCTTGGAAGAGACGTGGAGTTCAGAGTGTTTTTACAAGACGGTTTTAATGCCGCTTGGAAGAGACCTGGAGGACACATTAGCTTAACAAGATAGTTTTAATGCCCCTTGGAAGAGACGTGGAGGTCAGAGTGATTTAACAAGACGGTTTTAATGCCCCCTGGAAGAAACGTGGAGGACACAGTAGCTTAACAAGATAGTTTTAATGCCCCTTGGAAGAAACGTGGAGGTCATAGTGATTTTGCAAAACGGTTTTAATGCCCCTTGGAAGAGACGAGGAGTTCAGAGTGGTTTAACAAGACGGTTATAATGCCCCTTGGAAGAGACATGGAGGTCACAGTAGCTTAACAAGACAGTTATAATGCCGCTTGGAAGAGACGTGGAGGTCAGAGTGGTTTAACAAGACGGTTTTCATTGCCCCTTGGAAGAGACGTGGAGGTCACTGTAGCTTAACAAGATGGTTTTAATGCCCTTTGGAAGAGACATGGAGGTCAGAGTGGTTTAGCAAAACGTTTTTGATGCCCCATGGAAGAGACATGGAGTTCAGAGTGGTTTAACAAGACGGTTTAAATGCCCATTGAAAGAGACGTGGAGGTCACAGTAGCTTAATAAGACAGTTTTAATGCCCCTTGGTAGAGACGTGGGGGTAACAGTACCTTAACAAGACGGTTTTAATGCCCCTTGGAAGAGACGTGGAGGTCACAGTAGCTAAATAAGACGGTTTTAATGCCCCTTGGAAGAGACGTGGAGCTCAGAGTGGTTTACCAAGACGGTTTTAAAGCCCCTTGGAAGAGACGTGGAGTTCACAGTGGTTTAACAAGACGGTTTTAATGCCCCATGGAAGAGACGTGGAGGACACAGTAGCTTAACAAGACACTTTTAATGCCCCTTGGAAGAGACGTGGAGGTCAGAGTGATTTAACAAGACGGTTTTAATGACCCTTGGAAGAGACGTGGAGTTCAGAGTGGTTTAACTAGACGGTTTTAATGCCCCTTGGAAGAGACGTGGAGGTCACAGTAGCTTAACAAGACGGTTATAATGCCTTTGGATGAGACGTGGATTTCAGAGAGGTTTAACAAAACGGTTTTCAATGCCCCTTGGAAGAGACGTGGAGGTCACAGCAGCTTAACAAGATGGTTTTAATGACCTTTGGAAGAGACGTGGAGGTCAGAATGGTTTAGCAAAACGTTTTTAATGCACCATGGAAGAGACGTGGATTTCAGAGTGGTTTGAAAAGATGGTTTAAATGCCTCTTGGAAGAGACATGGAGGTCACAGTAGTTTAATAAGACAGTTTTAATTCACCTTGGTAGAGACGTGGAGATCACAGTACCTTAACAAGACGGTTTTAATCCCCTTGGAAGAGACGTGGAGTTCAGAGTGGTTTAACAAGACGGTTTTAATGCCCCTTGGAAGAGACGTGGAGGTCATAGTAGCTTAACAAGACGGTTTTAATGCCCCTTGGGAGAGACTTGGAGTTCAGAGTGGTTTAACAAGACAGCTTTATTGCCCCTTGGAAGAGACGGGGAGGTCACAGTAACTTAACTAGACAGTGTTAATGCCCCTTGGAAGAGACGTGGAGGTCAGAGTGGTTTAGCAAGACGGTTTTAATGCCCCTTGGAAGAGACGTGGAGTTCAGAGTGGTTTAATGCCCCTTGGAAGAGACGTGGAAGTCACAGTAGCTTAACAAGACGGTTATAATGTCCCTTGGAAGAGACGTGGAGGTCAGAGTGGTTTAGCAAGACGGTTTTAATGCCCATTGGAAGAGACTTGGATTTCAGAGTGGTTTAACAAGATGGATTTGTGCCCCTTGGAAGTGACGTGGAGGTCACAATTAGCTAAACAAGACGTTTTTAATGCCCCTTGGAAGAGACGTGGAGTTCAGAGTGGTTTAACAAGACAGTTGAAATGCCCCTTGGAAGAGACGTGGATTTCAGGGTGGTTTAACAAGACGGTTGAAATGCCCCTTGGAAGAGATGTGGAGTTGAGAGTGGTTTAACAAGACAGTTTCAATGCCCCTTGGAAGAGACGTGGAGGACACAGTAGCTTAACAAGACAGTTTTAATGCCCCTTGGAATAGACGTGGAGGTCAGAGTGATTTAACAAGACGGTTTTAATGCCCCTTGGAAGAGACGTGGATTTCAGAGTGGTTTAACAAGACGGTTTTAATGCCCCTTGGAAGAGACATGGAGGTCACAGTAGCTTAACAAGACGGTTATAATGCCCCTTGGAAGAGACGTGGAGGTAGGAGTGGTTTACAAGGCGGTTTTCAACACCCCTTGGAAGAGACGTGGAGGTCATAGTAGCTTAACAACACGGTTTTAATGCCCCTTGGGAGAGACTTGGAGTTCAGAGTGGTTTAACAAGACGGCTTTATTGCCCCTTGGAAGAGACGTGGAGGTCACAGTAACTTAACAAGGCGGTGTTAATGCCCCTTGGAAGAGACGTGGATGTCAGAGTTGTTTAGCAAGACAGTTTTAATGCCCCTTGGAAGAGACTTGGAGTTCAGAGTGTTTTAACAAGACGGTTTTAATGCCCCTTGGAAGAGACGTGGAGGTCATAGTAGCTTAACAAGACGGTTTTAATGCCCCTTGGGAGAGACTTGGAGTTCAGAGTGGTTTAACAAGACGGCTTTATTACCCCTTGGAAGAGACGTGGAGGTCACAGTAACTTAACAACACGGTGTTAATGCCCCTTGGAAGAGACGTGGAGGTCAGAGTGGTTTAGCAAGACGGTTTTAATGCCCCTTGGAAGAGACGTAGAGTTCAGAGTGGTTTAAGAAGACGGTTTTAATGCCCCTTGGAAGAGACGTGGAGGTCACAGTAGCTTAACAAGACGGTTATAATGTCCCTTGGAAGAGACGTGGAGGTCAGAGTGGTTTAGCAAGACGGTTTAAATGCCCCTTGGAAGAGACTTGTATTTCAGATTGGTTTAACAAGATGGTTTTGTGCCCCTTGGAAGTGACGTGGAGGTCACTGTAGCTTAACAAGACGTTTTTAATGACCATTGGAAGAGACGTGGAGTTCAGAGTGATTTAACAACACGGTTTTAATGCCCGATGGAAGAGATGTGGAGGACACAGTAGCTTAACAATACAGTTTTAATACCCCTTGGAAGAGACGTGGAGGTCAGACTGATTTAACAAGATGGTTTTAATGCCCCTTGGAAGAGACTTGGAGTTCAGAGTGGTTTAACAAGATGGTTTTAATGCCCCTTGGAAGAGACGTGGAGGTCACAGTAGCTTAACAAGACGGTTATAATTCCCCTTGGAAGAGACGTGGAGGTCAGAGTGGTTTAGCAAAACGTTTTTAATGCCCCATGGAAGAGACGTGGATTTCAGAGTGGTTTAAAAAGATGGTTTAAATGCCCCTTGGAAGAGACGTGGAGGTCACAGTAGCTTAATAAGACAGTTTTAATGCCCCTTGGTAGAGACGTGGAGGTCAAAGTTCCTTAACAAGACGGTTTTAATGCCCATTGCAAGAGACGTGGAGTTTAGAGTGGTTTAACAAGACGGTTTTAATGCTCCTTGGAAGAGACGTTGAGGTCATAGTACCTTAACAAGACGGTTTTAATGCCCCTTGGGAGAGACTTGGAGTTCAGAGTGGTTTAACAAGACGGCTTTATTGCCCTTTGGAAGAGACGTGGAGGTCACAGTAACTTAACAAGACGGTGTTAATGCACCTTGGAAGAGACGGGGAGTTCAGAGTGGTTTAGCAAGACGGTTTTAATGCCCGTTGGAAGAGACGTGAAGTTCAGCGTGGTTTAACAAGACGGTTTTAATGCCCCTTGGAAGAGACGTGAAGTTCAGAGTGCTTTAACAAGACGGTTTTAATGCCCCTTGCAAGAGACGTGGAGTTCAGAGTGGTTTAACAAGACGGTTTTGTGCCCCTTGGAAGTGTCGTGGAGGTCACAGTAGCTTAACAAAACGGTTTTAAAGCCCCTTGGAAGAGACGGGGAGTTCAGAGTGGTTTAACAAGACGGTTTTAATGCCCCTTGGAAGAGACGTGGAATTCAGAGTGGTTTAACAAGACGGCTTTATTGCCCATTGGAAGAGACGTGGAGGTCACAGTAGAAGAACAAGATGGTTTTAATGCCCTTTGGAAGAGACGTGGAGGGCAGAGTGGTTTAGCAAGACAGTTTTAATGCCCCTTGGAAGAGACGTGGAGGTCACAGTAGCTTAACAAGACGGTTTAAGGCCCCTTGGATGAGACGTGGAGTTCAGAGTGGTTTAACAAGTCATTATTAATGCCCCTTGGAAGAGATGTGGAAGTCACATTAGCTTAACAAGATGGCGTTAATGCCCCTTGGAGGAGACGTGGGGGTCAGAGAGGTTTAGCAAGACGGTTTTAATACCCCTTGGAAGAGACGTTGTGTTCAGAGTTGTTTAACAAGACAGTTTTAATGCCCCTTGGAAGAGACGTGGAGCTCAGAGTGCTTAAACAAGACGGTTTTAATGCCCCTTGGAAGAGACGTGGAGTTCAGAGTGGTTTAACAAGACGGTTTTGTGCCCCTTGGAAGTGACGTGGAGGTCACATTATCTTAATAAGACGGTTTTAATGCCCCATGGAAGAGACGGGGAGTTCAGAGTGGTTTAACAAGACGGTTTTAATGCCCCTTGGAAGAGACGTGGAGTTCAGAGTGGTTTAACAAGACGGTTTTAATGCCCCTTGGAAGAGACGTGGAGGTCACAGTAGCTTAAAAAGATGGTTTTAATGCCCCTTGGAAGAGACGTGGAGTTCAGAGTGTTTTAACAAGACGGTTTTAATGCCCCTTGGAAGAGGCCTGTAGGACACATTAGCTTAATAAGACAGTTTTAATGCCCCTTGGAAGAGACGTGGAGGACACAGTAGCTTAACAAGACAGTTTTAATGACCCTTGGTAGAGACGTGGAGGTCACAGTTGCTTAACAAGACGGTTTTAATGCCCCTTGGAAGAGACGTTTAGTTCAGAGTGGTTTAACAAGGCGGTTTTCAACACCCTTTGGAAGAGACGTGGAGGTCACAGTAGCTTAACAAGACTGTTTTAATGCCCAATGGAAAAGATGTGGAGGTCACAGTAGCTTAACAAGACGGTTTTAATGCCCCTTGGAAGAGACGTGGAGGTCATAGTAGCTTAACAAGACGCTTTTAATGCCCCTTGGGAGAGACTTGGAGTTAAGAGTGTTTTAACAAGACGGTTTTCATGCCCCTTGCAAAAGTCTTGGAGTTCAGAGTGGTTTAACAAGATGGTTTTGTGCCCATTGGAAGAGACGTGGAGGTCAACATAGCTTAACAAGACGTTTTTAATGCCCCTTGGAAGACATGTGGAGTTCAGAGTGGTTTAACAAGACGGTTTTAATGCCCCTTGGAAGAGACGTGGAGGTCACAGTAGCTTAACAAGACGGTTTTAATGCCCCTTGGAAGAGACGTGGAGTACAGAGTGGTTTAACAAGACGGTTTTAATGCCCCTTGGAAGAGACGTGGAGTTCAGAGTGGTTTAACAAGACGGTTTCAATGCCCCTTGGAAGAGACGTGGAGGACACAGAAGCTTAACAATACAGTTTTAATGCCCCTTGGAAGAGACGGGAAGGTCAGAGTGATTTAACAAGACGGTTTTAATACCCCTTGGAAACGACGTGGAGTTCAGAGTGGTTTAACAAGATGGTTTTAATTCCCCTTGGAAGAGACGTAGAGTTCACAGTAGCTTAACAAGACGGTTATAATGCCCCTTAGAAGAGACGTGGAGGTCAGAGTGGTTTAACAAGGCGGTTTTCAACACCCCTTGGAAGAGACGTGGAGGTCACAGTAGCTTAACAAGACTGTTTTAATGCCCAATGGAAAAGACGTGGAGGTCACAGTAGCTTAACAAGACGGTTTTAATGCCCCTTGGAAGAGACGTGGAGTACAGAGTGGTTTAACAAGATGGTTTTTATGCCACTTGGAAGAGACGTGGAGGTCACAGTAGCTTAACAAGATGGTTTTAATGCCCCTTGGAAGAGACGTGGAGTTCAGAGTGTTTTTACAAGACGGTTTTAATGCCGCTTGGAAGAGACCTGGAGGACACATTAGCTTAACAAGATAGTTTTAATGCCCCTTGGAAGAGACGTGGAGGTCAGAGTGATTTAACAAGACGGTTTTAATGCCCCCTGGAAGAAACGTGGAGGACACAGTAGCTTAACAAGATAGTTTTAATGCCCCTTGGAAGAAACGTGGAGGTCATAGTGATTTTGCAAAACGGTTTTAATGCCCCTTGGAAGAGACGAGGAGTTCAGAGTGGTTTAACAAGACGGTTATAATGCCCCTTGGAAGAGACATGGAGGTCACAGTAGCTTAACAAGACAGTTATAATGCCGCTTGGAAGAGACGTGGAGGTCAGAGTGGTTTAACAAGACGGTTTTCATTGCCCCTTGGAAGAGACGTGGAGGTCACTGTAGCTTAACAAGATGGTTTTAATGCCCTTTGGAAGAGACATGGAGGTCAGAGTGGTTTAGCAAAACGTTTTTGATGCCCCATGGAAGAGACATGGAGTTCAGAGTGGTTTAACAAGACGGTTTAAATGCCCATTGAAAGAGACGTGGAGGTCACAGTAGCTTAATAAGACAGTTTTAATGCCCCTTGGTAGAGACGTGGGGGTCACAGTACCTTAACAAGACGGTTTTAATGCCCCTTGGAAGAGACGTGGAGGTCACAGTAGCTAAATAAGACGGTTTTAATGCCCCTTGGAAGAGACGTGGAGCTCAGAGTGGTTTACCAAGACGGTTTTAAAGCCCCTTGGAAGAGACGTGGAGTTCACAGTGGTTTAACAAGACGGTTTTAATGCCCCATGGAAGAGACGTGGAGGACACAGTAGCTTAACAAGACAGTTTTAATGCCCATTGGAAGAGACGTGGAGGTCAGAGTGATTTAACAAGACGGTTTTAATGACCCTTGGAAGAGACGTGGAGTTCAGAGTGGTTTAACTAGACGGTTTTAATGCCCCTTGGAAGAGACGTGGAGGTCACAGTAGCTTAACAAGACGGTTATAATGCCTTTGGATGAGACGTGGATTTCAGAGAGGTTTAACAAAACGGTTTTCAATGCCCCTTGGAAGAGACGTGGAGGTCACAGCAGCTTAACAAGATGGTTTTAATGACCTTTGGAAGAGACGTGGAGGTCAGAATGGTTTAGCAAAACGTTTTTAATGCACCATGGAAGAGACGTGGATTTCAGAGTGGTTTGAAAAGATGGTTTAAATGCCTCTTGGAAGAGACATGGAGGTCACAGTAGTTTAATAAGACAGTTTTAATTCACCTTGGTAGAGACGTGGAGATCACAGTACCTTAACAAGACGGTTTTAATCCCCTTGGAAGAGACGTGGAGTTCAGAGTGGTTTAACAAGACGGTTTTAATGCCCCTTGGAAGAGACGTGGAGGTCATAGTAGCTTAACAAGACGGTTTTAATGCCCCTTGGGAGAGACTTGGAGTTCAGAGTGGTTTAACAAGACAGCTTTATTGCCCCTTGGAAGAGACGGGGAGGTCACAGTAACTTAACTAGACAGTGTTAATTCCCCTTGGAAGAGACGTGGAGGTCAGAGTGGTTTAGCAAGACGGTTTTAATGCCCCTTGGAAGAGACGTGGAGTTCAGAGTGGTTTAATGCCCCTTGGAAGAGACGTGGAAGTCACAGTAGCTTAACAAGACGGTTATAATGTCCCTTGGAAGAGACGTGGAGGTCAGAGTGGTTTAGCAAGACGGTTTTAATGCCCATTGGAAGAGACTTGGATTTCAGAGTGGTTTAACAAGATGGATTTGTGCCCCTTGGAAGTGACGTGGAGGTCACAATTAGCTAAACAAGACGTTTTTAATGCCCCTTGGAAGAGACGTGGAGTTCAGAGTGGTTTAACAAGACAGTTGAAATGCCCCTTGGAAGAGACGTGGATTTCAGGGTGGTTTAACAAGACGGTTGAAATGCCCCTTGGAAGAGATGTGGAGTTGAGAGTGGTTTAACAAGACAGTTTCAATGCCCCTTGGAAGAGACGTGGAGGACACAGTAGCTTAACAAGACAGTTTTAATGCCCCTTGGAATAGACGTGGAGGTCAGAGTGATTTAACAAGACGGTTTTAATGCCCCTTGGAAGAGACGTGGATTTCAGAGTGGTTTAACAAGACGGTTTTAATGCCCCTTGGAAGAGACATGGAGGTCACAGTAGCTTAACAAGACGGTTATAATGCCCCTTGGAAGAGACGTGGAGGTAGGAGTGGTTTACAAGGCGGTTTTCAACACCCCTTGGAAGAGACGTGGAGGTCATAGTAGCTTAACAACACGGTTTTAATGCCCCTTGGGAGAGACTTGGAGTTCAGAGTGGTTTAACAAGACGGCTTTATTGCCCCTTGGAAGAGACGTGGAGGTCACAGTAACTTAACAAGGCGGTGTTAATGCCCCTTGGAAGAGACGTGGATGTCAGAGTTGTTTAGCAAGACAGTTTTAATGCCCCTTGGAAGAGACTTGGAGTTCAGAGTGTTTTAACAAGACGGTTTTAATGCCCCTTGGAAGAGACGTGGAGGTCATAGTAGCTTAACAAGACGGTTTTAATGCCCCTTGGGAGAGACTTGGAGTTCAGAGTGGTTTAACAAGACGGCTTTATTACCCCTTGGAAGAGACGTGGAGGTCACAGTAACTTAACAACACGGTGTTAATGCCCCTTGGAAGAGACGTGGAGGTCAGAGTGGTTTAGCAAGACGGTTTTAATGCCCCTTGGAAGAGACGTAGAGTTCAGAGTGGTTTAAGAAGACGGTTTTAATGCCCCTTGGAAGAGACGTGGAGGTCACAGTAGCTTAACAAGACGGTTATAATGTCCCTTGGAAGAGACGTGGAGGTCAGAGTGGTTTAGCAAGACGGTTTAAATGCCCCTTGGAAGAGACTTGTATTTCAGATTGGTTTAACAAGATGGTTTTGTGCCCCTTGGAAGTGACGTGGAGGTCACTGTAGCTTAACAAGACGTTTTTAATGACCATTGGAAGAGACGTGGAGTTCAGAGTGATTTAACAACACGGTTTTAATGCCCGATGGAAGAGATGTGGAGGACACAGTAGCTTAACAATACAGTTTTAATACCCCTTGGAAGAGACGTGGAGGTCAGACTGATTTAACAAGATGGTTTTAATGCCCCTTGGAAGAGACTTGGAGTTCAGAGTGGTTTAACAAGATGGTTTTAATGCCCCTTGGAAGAGACGTGGAGGTCACAGTAGCTTAACAAGACGGTTATAATTCCCCTTGGAAGAGACGTGGAGGTCAGAGTGGTTTAGCAAAACGTTTTTAATGCCCCATGGAAGAGACGTGGATTTCAGAGTGGTTTAAAAAGATGGTTTAAATGCCCCTTGGAAGAGACGTGGAGGTCACAGTAGCCTAATAAGACAGTTTTAATGCCCCTTGGTAGAGACGTGGAGGTCAAAGTTCCTTAACAAGACGGTTTTAATGCCCATTGCAAGAGACGTGGAGTTTAGAGTGGTTTAACAAGACGGTTTTAATGCCCCTTGGAAGAGACGTTGAGGTCATAGTACCTTAACAAGACGGTTTTAATGCCCCTTGGGAGAGACTTGGAGTTCAGAGTGGTTTAACAAGACGGCTTTATTGCCCTTTGGAAGAGACGTGGAGGTCACAGTAACTTAACAAGACGGTGTTAATGCACCTTGGAAGAGACGGGGAGTTCAGAGTGGTTTAGCAAGACGGTTTTAATGCCCGTTGGAAGAGACGTGAAGTTCAGCGTGGTTTAACAAGACGGTTTTAATGCCCCTTGGAAGAGACGTGAAGTTCAGAGTGCTTTAACAAGACGGTTTTAATGCCCCTTGCAAGAGACGTGGAGTTCAGAGTGGTTTAACAAGACGGTTTTGTGCCCCTTGGAAGTGTCGTGGAGGTCACAGTAGCTTAACAAAACGGTTTTAAAGCCCCTTTGAAGAGACGGGGAGTTCAGAGTGGTTTAACAAGACGGTTTTAATGCCCCTTGGAAGAGACGTGGAATTCAGAGTGGTTTAACAAGACGGCTTTATTGCCCATTGGAAGAGACGTGGAGGTCACAGTAGAAGAACAAGATGGTTTTAATGCCCTTTGGAAGAGACGTGGAGGGCAGAGTGGTTTAGCAAGACAGTTTTAATGCCCCTTGGAAGAGACGTGGAGGTCACAGTAGCTTAACAAGACGGTTTAAGGCCCCTTGGATGAGACGTGGAGTTCAGAGTGGTTTAACAAGTCATTATTAATGCCCCTTGGAAGAGATGTGGAGGTCACATTAGCTTAACAAGATGGCGTTAATGCCCCTTGGAGGAGACGTGGGGGTCAGAGAGGTTTAGCAAGACGGTTTTAATACCCCTTGGAAGAGACGTTGTGTTCAGAGTTGTTTAACAAGACAGTTTTAATGCCCCTTGGAAGAGACGTGGAGCTCAGAGTGCTTAAACAAGACGGTTTTAATGCCCCTTGGAAGAGACGTGGAGTTCAGAGTGGTTTAACAAGACGGTTTTGTGCCCCTTGGAAGTGACGTGGAGGTCACATTATCTTAATAAGACGGTTTTAATGCCCCATGGAAGAGACGGGGAGTTCAGAGTGGTTTAACAAGACGGTTTTAATGCCCCTTGGAAGAGACGTGGAGTTCAGAGTGGTTTAACAAGACGGTTTTAATGCCCCTTGGAAGAGACGTGGAGGTCACAGTAGCTTAAAAAGATGGTTTTAATGCCCCTTGGAAGAGACGTGGAGTTCAGAGTGTTTTAACAAGACGGTTTTAATGCCCCTTGGAAGAGGCCTGTAGGACACATTAGCTTAATAAGACAGTTTTAATGCCCCTTGGAAGAGACGTGGAGGACACAGTAGCTTAACAAGACAGTTTTAATGACCCTTGGTAGAGACGTGGAGGTCACAGTTGCTTAACAAGACGGTTTTAATGCCCCTTGGAAGAGACGTTTAGTTCAGAGTGGTTTAACAAGGCGGTTTTCAACACCCTTTGGAAGAGACGTGGAGGTCACAGTAGCTTAACAAGACTGTTTTAATGCCCAATGGAAAAGATGTGGAGGTCACAGTAGCTTAACAAGACGGTTTTAATGCCCCTTGGAAGAGACGTGGAGGTCATAGTAGCTTAACAAGACGCTTTTAATGCCCCTTGGGAGAGACTTGGAGTTAAGAGTGTTTTAACAAGACGGTTTTCATGCCCCTTGCAAAAGTCTTGGAGTTCAGAGTGGTTTAACAAGATGGTTTTGTGCCCATTGGAAGAGACGTGGAGGTCAACATAGCTTAACAAGACGTTTTTAATGCCCCTTGGAAGACATGTGGAGTTCAGAGTGGTTTAACAAGACGGTTTTAATGCCCCTTGGAAGAGACGTGGAGGTCACAGTAGCTTAACAAGACGGTTTTAATGCCCCTTGGAAGAGACGTGGAGTACAGAGTGGTTTAACAAGACGGTTTTAATGCCCCTTGGAAGAGACGTGGAGTTCAGAGTGGTTTAACAAGACGGTTTCAATGCCCCTTGGAAGAGACGTGGAGGACACAGAAGCTTAACAATACAGTTTTAATGCCCCTTGGAAGAGACGGGAAGGTCAGAGTGATTTAACAAGACGGTTTTAATACCCCTTGGAAACGACGTGGAGTTCAGAGTGGTTTAACAAGATGGTTTTAATTCCCCTTGGAAGAGACGTAGAGTTCACAGTAGCTTAACAAGACGGTTATAATGCCCCTTAGAAGAGACGTGGAGGTCAGAGTGGTTTAACAAGGCGGTTTTCAACACCCCTTGGAAGAGACGTGGAGGTCACAGTAGCTTAACAAGACTGTTTTAATGCCCAATGGAAAAGACGTGGAGGTCACAGTAGCTTAACAAGACGGTTTTAATGCCCCTTGGAAGAGACGTGGAGGTCATAGTAGCTTAACAAGACGCTTTTAATGCCCCTTGGGATAGACTTGGAGTTCAGAGTGGTTTAACAAGACGGCTTTATTGCCCCTTGGAAGAGACGTCGAGGTCACAGTAACTTAACAAGACGGTGTTAATGCACCTTGGAAGAGACATGGAGGTCAGAGTGGTTTAGCAAGACGGTTTTAATGCCCCTTGGAAGAGACGTGGAGTTAAGAGTGCTTTAACAAGATGGTTTTCATGCCCCTTGCAAAAGTCTTGGAGTTCAGAGTGGTTTAACAAGATGGTTTGGTGCCCCTTGGAAGAGACGTGGAGGTCACAGTAGCTTAACAAGACGGTTTTAATGCCCCTTGGAAGAGACGTGGAGTTCAGAGTGGTTTAACAAGACGGATTTAATGCCCCTTGGAAGAGACGTGGAGTTCAGAGTGGTTTAACAAGACGGTTTCAATGCCCCTTGGAAGAGAAGTGGAGGACACAGTAGCTTAACAATACAGTTTTAATGCCCCTTGGAAGAGACGGGAAGGTCAGAGTGATTTAACAAGACGGTTTTAATACCCCTTGGAAGAGACGTGGAGTTCAGAGTGGTTTAACAAGGCGGTTTTCAACACCCCTTGGAAGAGACGTGGAGGTCATAGTAGCTTAACAAGACGCTTTTAATGCCCCTTGGGAGAGACTTGGAGTTCAGAGTGGTTTAACAAGACGGCTTTATTGCCCCTTGGAAGAGACGTGGAGGTCACAGTAACCTAACAAGATGGTGTTAATTCCCCTTGGAAGAGACGTGGAGGTCAGAGTGGTTTAGCAAGACGGTTTTAATGCCCCTTGGAACAGACGAGGAGTTCAGAGTGGTTTAACAAGACGGTTTTAATGCCACTTGGAAGAGACGTGGAGTTCAGAGTGGTTTAACAAGACGGTTTAAATGCCCCTTGGAAGAGACGTGGAGTTCAGAGTGGTTTAACAAGACGGTTTTAATGCCCCTTGGAAGAGACGTGGAGGTCACAGTAGCTTAACAAGACAGTTTTAATGCCCCTTGGAAGAGACGTTGAGTTCAGAGTGGTTTAACAAGACGGTTTTAATGCCCCTTGGAAGAGACGTGGAGTTCAGAGGCGTTTAACAAGACGGATTTAATGCCCCTTGGAAGAGATGTGGAGGTCACAGTAGCTTAACAAGACAGTTTTAATGCCCCTTGGAAGAGACGTGGAGGTCAGAGTGATTTAACAAGGCGGTTTTCAATACCCCTTGGAAGAGATGTGGAGGTCACAGTAGCTTAACAAGACGGTTTTAATGCTCAATGGAAGAGATGTGGAGGTCACAGTAGCTTAACAAGACGGTTTTAATGCCCCTTGGAAGAGACGTGGAGGTCAGAGTGGTTTAACAAGATGTTTTTAATGCCCCATGGAAGAGACGTGGAGTTCAGAGTGGTTTAACAAGATGGTTTAAATGCCCCTTGGAAGAGACGTGGAGGTCACAGTAGCTTAATAAGACAGTTTTAATGCCTCTTGTTAGAGACGTGGAGGTCACAGTACCTTAACAAGACAGATTTAATGCCCCTTGGAAGAGACGTGGAGGTCACAGTAGCTTAACAAGACGGTTTTAATGACCGTTGGAAGAGACGTGGAGTTCAGAGTGGTTTAACAAAACGGTTTTAATGCCCCTTGGAAGAGAAGTGGAGGTCACAGTAGCTTAACAAGACTGCTTTAATGCCCCTTGGAAAAGACGTGGAGGTCAGAGTGGTTAGAAAGACGGTTTTAATGCCCCTTGGAAGAGACATGGAGGTCACAGTAGCTTAACTAGACGGTTTAATGCCCCTTGGAAGAGACGTGGAGTTCAGAGTGGTTTAACAAAACAGTATTAATGCCCCTTGGAAGAGATGTGGAGGTCACATTAGCTTAACAAGATGGCGTTAATGCCCCTTGGAGGAGACGTGGGGGTCAGAGAGGTTTAGCAAGACGGTTTTAATACCCCTTGGAAGAGACGTTGTGTTCAGAGTTGTTTAACAAGACAGTTTTAATGCCCCTTGGAAGAGACGTGGAGCTCAGAGTGCTTAAACAAGACGGTTTTAATGCCCCTTGGAAGAGACGTGGAGTTCAGAGTGGTTTAACAAGACGGTTTTGTGCCCCTTGGAAGTGACGTGGAGGTCACATTATCTTAATAAGACGGTTTTAATGCCCCATGGAAGAGACGGGGAGTTCAGAGTGGTTTAACAAGACGGTTTTAATGCCCCTTGGAAGAGACGTGGAGTTCAGAGTGGTTTAACAAGACGGTTTTAATGCCCCTTGGAAGAGACGTGGAGGTCACAGTAGCTTAAAAAGATGGTTTTAATGCCCCTTGGAAGAGACGTGGAGTTCAGAGTGTTTTAACAAGACGGTTTTAATGCCCCTTGGAAGAGGCCTGTAGGACACATTAGCTTAATAAGACAGTTTTAATGCCCCTTGGAAGAGACGTGGAGGACACAGTAGCTTAACAAGACAGTTTTAATGACCCTTGGTAGAGACGTGGAGGTCACAGTTGCTTAACAAGACGGTTTTAATGCCCCTTGGAAGAGACGTTTAGTTCAGAGTGGTTTAACAAGGCGGTTTTCAACACCCTTTGGAAGAGACGTGGAGGTCACAGTAGCTTAACAAGACTGTTTTAA
This sequence comes from Phyllobates terribilis, assembly GCF_046119375.1. Lineage (NCBI taxonomy): Eukaryota > Metazoa > Chordata > Amphibia > Anura > Dendrobatidae > Phyllobates > Phyllobates terribilis. The sequence continues at coordinate 53,948,686 of NW_027362773.1, forward strand.
TGCCCAATGGAAAAGATGTGGAGGTCACAGTAGCTTAACAAGACGGTTTTAATGCCCCTTGGAAGAGACGTGGAGGTCATAGTAGCTTAACAAGACGCTTTTAATGCCCCTTGGGAGAGACTTGGAGTTAAGAGTGTTTTAACAAGACGGTTTTCATGCCCCTTGCAAAAGTCTTGGAGTTCAGAGTGGTTTAACAAGATGGTTTTGTGCCCATTGGAAGAGACGTGGAGGTCAACATAGCTTAACAAGACGTTTTTAATGCCCCTTGGAAGACATGTGGAGTTCAGAGTGGTTTAACAAGACGGTTTTAATGCCCCTTGGAAGAGACGTGGAGGTCACAGTAGCTTAACAAGACGGTTTTAATGCCCCTTGGAAGAGACGTGGAGTACAGAGTGGTTTAACAAGACGGTTTTAATGCCCCTTGGAAGAGACGTGGAGTTCAGAGTGGTTTAACAAGACGGTTTCAATGCCCCTTGGAAGAGACGTGGAGGACACAGAAGCTTAACAATACAGTTTTAATGCCCCTTGGAAGAGACGGGAAGGTCAGAGTGATTTAACAAGACGGTTTTAATACCCCTTGGAAACGACGTGGAGTTCAGAGTGGTTTAACAAGATGGTTTTAATTCCCCTTGGAAGAGACGTAGAGTTCACAGTAGCTTAACAAGACGGTTATAATGCCCCTTAGAAGAGACGTGGAGGTCAGAGTGGTTTAACAAGGCGGTTTTCAACACCCCTTGGAAGAGACGTGGAGGTCACAGTAGCTTAACAAGACTGTTTTAATGCCCAATGGAAAAGACGTGGAGGTCACAGTAGCTTAACAAGACGGTTTTAATGCCCCTTGGAAGAGACGTGGAGGTCATAGTAGCTTAACAAGACGCTTTTAATGCCCCTTGGGATAGACTTGGAGTTCAGAGTGGTTTAACAAGACGGCTTTATTGCCCCTTGGAAGAGACGTCGAGGTCACAGTAACTTAACAAGACGGTGTTAATGCACCTTGGAAGAGACATGGAGGTCAGAGTGGTTTAGCAAGACGGTTTTAATGCCCCTTGGAAGAGACGTGGAGTTAAGAGTGCTTTAACAAGATGGTTTTCATGCCCCTTGCAAAAGTCTTGGAGTTCAGAGTGGTTTAACAAGATGGTTTGGTGCCCCTTGGAAGAGACGTGGAGGTCACAGTAGCTTAACAAGACGGTTTTAATGCCCCTTGGAAGAGACGTGGAGTTCAGAGTGGTTTAACAAGACGGTTTTAATGCCCCTTGGAAGAGACGTGGAGTTCAGAGTGGTTTAACAAGACGGTTTCAATGCCCCTTGGAAGAGAAGTGGAGGACACAGTAGCTTAACAATACAGTTTTAATGCCCCTTGGAAGAGACGGGAAGGTCAGAGTGATTTAACAAGACGGTTTTAATACCCCTTGGAAGAGACGTGGAGTTCAGAGTGGTTTAACAAGGCGGTTTTCAACACCCCTTGGAAGAGACGTGGAGGTCATAGTAGCTTAACAAGACGCTTTTAATGCCCCTTGGGAGAGACTTGGAGTTCAGAGTGGTTTAACAAGACGGCTTTATTGCCCCTTGGAAGAGACGTGGAGGTCACAGTAACCTAACAAGATGGTGTTAATTCCCCTTGGAAGAGACGTGGAGGTCAGAGTGGCTTAGCAAGACGGTTTTAATGCCCCTTGGAACAGACGAGGAGTTCAGAGTGGTTTAACAAGACGGTTTTAATGCCACTTGGAAGAGACGTGGAGTTCAGAGTGGTTTAACAAGACGGTTTAAATGCCCCTTGGAAGAGACGTGGAGTTCAGAGTGGTTTAACAAGACGGTTTTAATGCTCCTTGGAAGAGACGTGGAGGTCACAGTAGCTTAACAAGACAGTTTTAATGCCCCTTGGAAGAGACGTTGAGTTCAGAGTGGTTTAACAAGACGGTTTTAATGCCCCTTGGAAGAGACGTGGAGTTCAGAGTCGTTTAACAAGACGGATTTAATGCCCCTTGGAAGAGATGTGGAGGTCACAGTAGCTTAACAAGACAGTTTTAATGCCCCTTGGAAGAGACGTGGAGGTCAGAGTGATTTAACAAGGCGGTTTTCAATACCCCTTGGAAGAGATGTGGAGGTCACAGTAGCTTAACAAGACGGTTTTAATGCTCAATGGAAGAGATGTGGAGGTCACAGTAGCTTAACAAGACGGTTTTAATGCCCCTTGGAAGAGACGTGGAGGTCAGAGTGGTTTAACAAGATGTTTTTAATGCCCCATGGAAGAGACGTGGAGTTCAGAGTGGTTTAACAAGATGGTTTAAATGCCCCTTGGAAGAGACGTGGAGGTCACAGTAGCTTAATAAGACAGTTTTAATGCCTCTTGTTAGAGACGTGGAGGTCACAGTACCTTAACAAGACAGATTTAATGCCCCTTGGAAGAGACGTGGAGGTCACAGTAGCTTAACAAGACGGTTTTAATGACCGTTGGAAGAGACGTGGAGTTCAGAGTGGTTTAACAAAACGGTTTTAATGCCCCTTGGAAGAGAAGTGGAGGTCACAGTAGCTTAACAAGACTGCTTTAATGCCCCTTGGAAAAGACGTGGAGGTCAGAGTGGTTAGAAAGACGGTTTTAATGCCCCTTGGAAGAGACATGGAGGTCACAGTAGCTTAACTAGACGGTTTAATGCCCCTTGGAAGAGACGTGGAGTTCAGAGTGGTTTAACAAAACAGTATTAATGCCCCTTGGAAGAGATGTGGAGGTCACATTAGCTTAACAAGATGGCGTTAATGCCCCTTGGAGGAGACGTGGGGGTCAGAGAGGTTTAGCAAGACGGTTTTAATACCCCTTGGAAGAGACGTTGTGTTCAGAGTTGTTTAACAAGACAGTTTTAATGCCCCTTGGAAGAGACGTGGAGCTCAGAGTGCTTAAACAAGACGGTTTTAATGCCCCTTGGAAGAGACGTGGAGTTCAGAGTGGTTTAACAAGACGGTTTTGTGCCCCTTGGAAGTGACGTGGAGGTCACATTATCTTAATAAGACGGTTTTAATGCCCCATGGAAGAGACGGGGAGTTCAGAGTGGTTTAACAAGACGGTTTTAATGCCCCTTGGAAGAGACGTGGAGTTCAGAGTGGTTTAACAAGACGGTTTTAATGCCCCTTGGAAGAGACGTGGAGGTCACAGTAGCTTAAAAAGATGGTTTTAATGCCCCTTGGAAGAGACGTGGAGTTCAGAGTGTTTTAACAAGACGGTTTTAATGCCCCTTGGAAGAGGCCTGTAGGACACATTAGCTTAATAAGACAGTTTTAATGCCCCTTGGAAGAGACGTGGAGGACACAGTAGCTTAACAAGACAGTTTTAATGACCCTTGGTAGAGACGTGGAGGTCACAGTTGCTTAACAAGACGGTTTTAATGCCCCTTGGAAGAGACGTTTAGTTCAGAGTGGTTTAACAAGGCGGTTTTCAACACCCTTTGGAAGAGACGTGGAGGTCACAGTAGCTTAACAAGACTGTTTTAATGCCCAATGGAAAAGATGTGGAGGTCACAGTAGCTTAACAAGACGGTTTTAATGCCCCTTGGAAGAGACGTGGAGGTCATAGTAGCTTAACAAGACGCTTTTAATGCCCCTTGGGAGAGACTTGGAGTTAAGAGTGTTTTAACAAGACGGTTTTCATGCCCCTTGCAAAAGTCTTGGAGTTCAGAGTGGTTTAACAAGATGGTTTTGTGCCCATTGGAAGAGACGTGGAGGTCAACATAGCTTAACAAGACGTTTTTAATGCCCCTTGGAAGACATGTGGAGTTCAGAGTGGTTTAACAAGACGGTTTTAATGCCCCTTGGAAGAGACGTGGAGGTCACAGTAGCTTAACAAGACGGTTTTAATGCCCCTTGGAAGAGACGTGGAGTACAGAGTGGTTTAACAAGACGGTTTTAATGCCCCTTGGAAGAGACGTGGAGTTCAGAGTGGTTTAACAAGACGGTTTCAATGCCCCTTGGAAGAGACGTGGAGGACACAGAAGCTTAACAATACAGTTTTAATGCCCCTTGGAAGAGACGGGAAGGTCAGAGTGATTTAACAAGACGGTTTTAATACCCCTTGGAAACGACGTGGAGTTCAGAGTGGTTTAACAAGACGGTTTTAATTCCCCTTGGAAGAGACGTAGAGTTCACAGTAGCTTAACAAGACGGTTATAATGCCCCTTAGAAGAGACGTGGAGGTCAGAGTGGTTTAACAAGGCGGTTTTCAACACCCCTTGGAAGAGACGTGGAGGTCACAGTAGCTTAACAAGACTGTTTTAATGCCCAATGGAAAAGACGTGGAGGTCACAGTAGCTTAACAAGACGGTTTTAATGCCCCTTGGAAGAGACGTGGAGGTCATAGTAGCTTAACAAGACGCTTTTAATGCCCCTTGGGATAGACTTGGAGTTCAGAGTGGTTTAACAAGACGGCTTTATTGCCCCTTGGAAGAGACGTCGAGGTCACAGTAACTTAACAAGACGGTGTTAATGCACCTTGGAAGAGACATGGAGGTCAGAGTGGTTTAGCAAGACGGTTTTAATGCCCCTTGGAAGAGACGTGGAGTTAAGAGTGCTTTAACAAGATGGTTTTCATGCCCCTTGCAAAAGTCTTGGAGTTCAGAGTGGTTTAACAAGATGGTTTGGTGCCCCTTGGAAGAGACGTGGAGGTCACAGTAGCTTAACAAGACGGTTTTAATGCCCCTTGGAAGAGACGTGGAGTTCAGAGTGGTTTAACAAGACGGTTTTAATGCCCCTTGGAAGAGACGTGGAGTTCAGAGTGGTTTAACAAGACGGTTTCAATGCCCCTTGGAAGAGAAATGGAGGACACAGTAGCTTAACAATACAGTTTTAATGCCCCTTGGAAGAGACGGGAAGGTCAGAGTGATTTAACAAGACGGTTTTAATACCCCTTGGAAGAGACGTGGAGTTCAGAGTGGTTTAACAAGGCGGTTTTCAACACCCCTTGGAAGAGACGTGGAGGTCATAGTAGCTTAACAAGACGCTTTTAATGCCCCTTGGGAGAGACTTGGAGTTCAGAGTGGTTTAACAAGATGGCTTTATTGCCCCTTGGAAGAGACGTGGAGGTCACAGTAACCTAACAAGATGGTGTTAATTCCCCTTGGAAGAGACGTGGAGGTCAGAGTGGTTTAGCAAGACGGTTTTAATGCCCCTTGGAACAGACGAGGAGTTCAGAGTGGTTTAACAAGACGGTTTTAATGCCACTTGGAAGAGACGTGGAGTTCAGAGTGGTTTAACAAGACGGTTTAAATGCCCCTTGGAAGAGACGTGGAGTTCAGAGTGGTTTAACAAGACGGTTTTAATGCCCCTTGGAAGAGACGTGGAGGTCACAGTAGCTTAACAAGACAGTTTTAATGCACCTTGGAAGAGACGTTGAGTTCAGAGTGGTTTAACAAGACGGTTTTAATGCCCCTTGGAAGAGACGTGGAGTTCAGAGTCGTTTAACAAGACGGATTTAATGCCCCTTGGAAGAGATGTGGAGGTCACAGTAGCTTAACAAGACAGTTTTAATGCCCCTTGGAAGAGACGTGGAGGTCAGAGTGATTTAACAAGGCGGTTTTCAATACCCCTTGGAAGAGATGTGGAGGTCACAGTAGCTTAACAAGACGGTTTTAATGCTCAATGGAAGAGATGTGGAGGTCACAGTAGCTTAACAAGACGGTTTTAATGCCCCTTGGAAGAGACGTGGAGGTCAGAGTGGTTTAACAAGATGTTTTTAATGCCCCATGGAAGAGACGTGGAGTTCAGAGTGGTTTAACAAGATGGTTTAAATGCCCCTTGGAAGAGACGTGGAGGTCACAGTAGCTTAATAAGACAGTTTTAATGCCTCTTGTTAGAGACGTGGAGGTCACAGTACCTTAACAAGACAGATTTAATGCCCCTTGGAAGAGACGTGGAGGTCACAGTAGCTTAACAAGACGGTTTTAATGACCGTTGGAAGAGACGTGGAGTTCAGAGTGGTTTAACAAGACGGTTTTAATGCCCCTTGGAAGAGAAGTGGAGGTCACAGTAGCTTAACAAGACTGCTTTAATGCCCCTTGGAAAAGACGTGGAGGTCAGAGTGGTTAGAAAGACGGTTTTAATGCCCCTTGGAAGAGACATGGAGGTCACAGTAGCTTAACTAGGCGGTTTAATGCCCCTTGGAAGAGACGTGGAGTTCAGAGTGGTTTAACAAAACAGTATTAATGCCCCTTGGAAGAGATGTGGAGGTCACAGTAGCTTAACAAGATGGAGTTAATGCCCCTTGGAGGAGAATTGGGGGTCAGAGTGGTTCAGCAAGACGGTTTTAATACCCCTTGGAAGAGACGTGGAGTTCAAAGTGGTTTAATAACACGGTTTTAATGCCCCTCAGAAGAGACGTGGCGTTCCGAGTGCTTTAACAAGACGGTTTTAATGCCCCTTGGAAGAGACGTGGAGTTCAGAGTGGTTTAACAAGACGGTTTTGTGCCCCTTGGAAGTGACGTAGAGGTCACAGTATCTTAACAAGATGGTTTTAATGCCCCTTGGAAGAGACGTGGAGTTTAGAGTGGTTTAACAAGACGGTTTTAATGCCCCTTGGAAGAGACGTGGAGGTCACAGCAGCTTAACAAGACGGTTATAATGCCCCTTGGAAGAGACGTGGAGGTCAGAGTGGTTTAACAAGGCATTTTTCAATACCCCTTGGAAGAGACGTGGAGGTCACAGTATCTTAACAAGACAGTTTTAATGCGCAATGGAAGAGACATGGAGGTCACAGTAGCTCAACAAGACGGTTTTAATGCCCCTTGGAAGAGACGTGGAGGTCAGAGTGGTTTAACAAGTCGTTTTTAATGCCCCATGGAAGAGACGTGGAGTTCAGAGTGGTTTAACAAGACGGTTTAAATGCCCTTTGGAAGAGACGTGTAGGTCACAGTAGCTTAATAAGACAGTTTTAATGCCTCTTGGTAGAGAAGTGGAGGTCACAGTACCTTAACAAGACAGCTTTAATGCCACTTGGAAGAGATGTGGAGGTCACAGTAGCTTAAAAAGACTGTTTTAATTCCCCTTGGAAGAGACGTGGAGTTCAAAGTGGTTTAACAAGATGGCTTTATTGCCCCTTGGAAGAGACGTGGAGGTCACAGCAGCTTAACAAGACGGTTTTAATGCATATTGGAAGAGACGTTGATGTCAGAGTGGTTTATAAAGACGGTTTTAATGCCCCTTGGAAGAGACGTGGAGGTCACAGTAGCTTAAAAAGACGGTTTAATGCCCCTTGGATGAGACGTGGAGTTCAGAGTAGTTTAACAAGACAGTATTAATGCCCCTTGGAAGAAATGTGGAGGTCACAGTAGCTTAACAAGATGGTGTTAATGCCCCTTGGAGGAGACGTGGGGGTCAGAGTGGTTTATCAAGACGGTTTTAATACCCCTTGCAAGAGACATAGAGTACAGACTGGTTTAACAAGACGGTTTTAATGCCCCTTGGAAGAGACGTGGAGTTCCGAGTGCTTTAACAAGACGGTTTTAATGCCCCTTTGAAGAGACGTGGAGTTCAGAGTGGTTTAACAAGACGGTTTTGTGCCCCTTGGAAGTGTCGTGGAGGTCACAGAATCTTAACAAGACGGTTTTAATGCCCCTTGGAAGAGACGTGGAGTTTAGAGTGGTTTAACAAGACGGTTTTAATGCCCCTTGGAAGAGACGTGGAGGTCACAGCAGCTTAACAAGACGGTTATAATGCCCCTTGGAAGAGACGTGGAGGTCAGAGTGGTTTAACAAGGCATTTTTCAATACCCCTTGGAAGAGACGTGGAGGTCACAGTATCTTAACAAGACGGTTTTAATGCGCAATGGAAGAGACATGGAGGTCACAGTAGCTCAACAAGACGGTTTTAATGCCCCTTGGAAGAGACGTGGAGGTCAGAGTGGTTTAACAAGTCGTTTTGAATGCCCCATGGAAGAGACGTGGAGTTCAGAGTGGTTTAACAAGACGGTTTAAATGCCCTTTGGAAGAGACGTGTAGGTAACAGTAGCTTAATAACACAGTTTTAATGCCTCTTGGTAGAGAAGTGGAGGTCACAGTACCTTAACAAGACAGCTTTAATGCCACTTGGAAGAGATGTGGAGGTCACAGTAGCTTAAAAAGACTGTTTTAATGCCCCTTGGAAGAGACGTGGAGTTCAAAGTGGTTTAAGAAGATGGCTTTATTGCCCCTTGGAAGAGACGTGGAGGTCACAGCAGCTTAACAAGACGGTTTTAATGCATATTGGAAGAGACGTTGATGTCAGAGTGGTTTATAAAGACGGTTTTAATGCCCCTTGGAAGAGACGTGGAGGTCACAGTAGCTTAAAAAGACGGTTTAATGCCCCTTGGATGAGACGTGGAGTTCAGAGTAGTTTAACAAGACAGTATTAATGCCCCTTGGAAGAAATGTGGAGGTCACAGTAGCTTAACAAGATGGTGTTAATGCCCCTTGGAGGAGACGTGGGGGTCAGAGTGGTTTATCAAGACGGTTTTAATACCCCTTGCAAGAGACATGGAGTACAGACTGGTTTAACAAGACGGTTTTAATGCCCCTTGGAAGAGACGTGGAGTTCCGAGTGCTTTAACAAGACGGTTTTAATGCCACTTGGAAGAGACGTGGAGTTCAGAGTGGTTTAACAAGACGGTTTTGTGCCCCTTGGAAGTGTCGTGGAGGTCACAGAATCTTAACAAGATGGTTTTAATGCCCCTTGGAAGAGACGTGGAGTTAGGAGTGGTTTAACAAGACGGTTTTAATACCCCTTGGAAGAGACATGGAGTTCAAAGTGGTTTAACAAGGCAGTTTTAATGCCCCTTGGAAGAGACGTGGAGGTCACAGTAGCTTAACAAGACAGTTTTAATGCCCCTTGGAGGAGAAGTGGGGGTCAGATTGGTTAAACAAAACGTTTTTAATGCCCCTTGGAAGAGACGTGGAGGTCACAGTAGCTTAACAAGACAGTTTTAATGCCCTTGGAAGAGACGTGGAGGTCAGAGTGGTTTAACAAGACATATCTAATGCCCCTTGGAAGAGACGTGGAGGTCACAGCAGCTTTACAAACGATTTTAATGCCCCTTGGAAGAGACGTGGAGGTCAGAGTGGTTTAACAAAACGTTTTTAATGCCCCATGGAAGAGACGTGGAGTTCAGAGTGGTTTAGCAAGATGGTTTAAATGCCCCTTGGAAGAGACGTGGAGGTCACAGTAGCTTAATAAGACTGTTTTAAAGCCCCTTGGAAGAGACATGTAGGTCACAGTAGCTTAATAAGATGGTTTTAATGCCCCTTGGAAGAGACGTGGAGTTCAGAGTGGTTTAACAAGACGGTTTTAATGCCCCTTGGAAGAGACGTGGAGGTCATAGTAGCTTAACAAGACGGTTTTAATCCCCCTTGGGAGAGACGTGGAGTTCAGTGTGGTGTAACAAGACGGCTTTATTGCCCCTTGGAAGAGACGTGGAGGTCACAGTAACTTAACAAGACGGTGTTAATGCCCCTTGGAAGAGACGTGGAGGTCAGAGTGGTTTAGCAAGACTGTTTTAATGCCCCTTGGAAGAGACGTGGAGTTCAGAGTGGTTTAACAAGACGGTTTTAATGCCCATTGGAGGAGACGTGGAGTTCAGAGTGCTTTAACAAGACAGTTTTAATGCCCCTTGGAAGAGACGTGGAGTTCAGAGTGGTTTAACAAGACGGTTTTTTGACCCTTGGAAGTGTCGTGGAGGTCACAGTAGCTTAACAAGACGTTTTTATTGCCACTTGGAGGAGACGTGGAGATCAGAGTTGTTTAACAAAATGGATTTAATGCCCCCTGGAAGAGGAGTGGAGTTCAGAGTGGTTTTACAAGATGGTTTTAATGCCCCTTGGAAGAGACGTGGAGGTCACAGTAGCTTAACAACACGGTTTTAATACCCCTTGTAAGAGACGTGGAGTTCAGAGTGGTTTAACAAGACGGTTTTAATGCCCCTTATAAGAGACATAGAGTTCAGAGTGGTTTAACAAGACAGTTTCAATGCCCATTGGAAGAGACATGGAGGACACAGAAGCTTAACAAGACAGTTTTAATGCCCTTTGGAAGAGACGTGGAGGTCAGAGTGATTTAAGTAAACGGTTTTAATGCCCCTTGGAAGAGACGTGGAGTTCAGAGTGGTTTAACAAGACGGTTTTAATGCCCCTTGGAAGAGACGTGGAGGTCACAGTAGCTTAACAAGACGGTTATAATGCCCCTTGGAAGAGACGTGGAGGTCAGAGTGGTTTAACAAGGCGGTTTTCAATGCCCCTTGGAAGAGACGTGGAGGTCACAGTAGCTTAACGAGACGGTTTTAATGCCCAATGGAAGAGATGTGGAGCTCACAGTAGCTTAACAAGACGGTTTTAATGCCCCTTGGAAGAGACGTGGAGGTCAGAGTGGTTTAACAAGACGGTTTAAATGCCCCTTGGAAGAAACGTGGAGGTCACAGTAGCTTAATAAGACAGTTTTAATGCCTCTTGGTAGAGACGTGGAGGTCACAGTACCTTAACAAGACAGCTTTAATGCCCCTTGGAAGAGATGTGGAGGTCAAAGTAGCTTAAAAAGACTGTTTAAATGCCCCTTGGAAGAGACGTGGAGTTCAAAGTGGTTTAACAAGACGGCTTTATTGCCCCTTGGAAGAGACGTGGAGGCCACAGTAGCTTAACAAGACGGTTTTAATGCATATTGGAAGAGACGTTGATGTCAGAGTGGTTTAGAAAGACGGTTTTAATGCCCCTCGGAAGAGACGTGGAGGTCACAGTATCTTAACAAGACGGTTTTAATGCCCCTTGGAAGAGACGTGGAGTTCGGAGTGGTTTAACAACACGGTTTTAATACCCCTTGGAAGAGACGTGGAGTTCAAAGTGGTTTAACAAGGCGGTTTTAATGCCCCTTGGAAGAGACGTGGAGGTCACAGTAGCTTAACAAGACAGTTTTAATGCCCCTTGGAGGAGACGTGGGGGTCAGAGTGGTTAAACAAAACGTTTTTAATGCCCCTTGGAAGAGACGTGGAGGTCACAGTAGCTTAACAAGACGGTTTTAATGCCCCTTTGAAGAGACGTGGAGGTCAGAGTGATTTAACAAGACGTTTTTAATGCCCCTTGGAAGAGACGTGGAGGTCACAGCAGCTTAACAAACGATTTTAATGCCCCTTGGAAGAGACGTGTAGGTCAGAGTGGTTTAACAAAACGTTTTTAATGCCCCATGGAAGAGACGTGGAGTTCAGAGTGGTTTAACAAGATGGTTTTAATGCCCCTTGGAAGAGAGGTGGAGGTCACAGTAGCTAAACAAGACGTTTATAATGCCCCTTGGAAGAGACGTGGAGGTCAGAGTGATTTAACAAGACGTTTTTAATGCCCCTTGGAAGAGACGTGGAGGTCACAGCAGCTTAACAAACGATTTTAATGCCCCTTGGAAGAGACGTGGAGGTCAGAGTGGTTTAACAAAACGTTTTTAATGCCCCATGGAAGAGACGTGGAGTTCAGAGTGGTTTAGCAAGATGGTTTAAATGCCCCTTGGAAGAGACGTGGAGGTCACAGTAGCTTAATAAGACTGTTTTAATGCCCCTTGGAAGAGACGTGTAGGTCACAGTAGCTTAATAAGACGGTTTTAATGCCCCTTGGAAGAGACGTGGAGTTCAGAGTGGTTTAACAAGATGGTTTTAATGCCCCTTGGAAGAGACGTGGAGGTCATAGTAGCTTAACAAGACGGTTTTAATGCCCCTTGGGAGAGACGTGGAGGTCACAGCAGCTTAACAAACGATTTTAATGCCCCTTGGAAGAGACGTGGAGGTCAGAGTGGTTTAACAAAACGTTTTTAATGCCCCATGGAAGAGACGTGGAGTTCAGAGTGGTTTAGCAAGATGGTTTAAATGCCCCTTGGAAGAGACGTGGAGGTCACAGTAGCTTAATAAGACTGTTTTAATGCCCCTTGGAAGAGACGTGTAGGTCACAGTAGCTTAATAAGACGGTTTTAATGCCCCTTGGAAGAGACGTGGAGTTCAGAGTGGTTTAACAAGATGGTTTTAATGCCCCTTGGAAGAGACGTGGAGGTCATAGTAGCTTAACAAGACGGTTTTAATGCCCCTTGGGAGAGACGTGGAGTTCAGTGTGGTTTAACAAGACGGCTTTATTGCCCCTTGGAAGAGACGAGGAGGTCACTGTAACTTAACAAGACGGTGTTAATGCCCCTTGGAAGAGACGTGGAGGTCAGAGTGGTTTAGCAAGACTGTTTTAATGCCCCTTGGAAGAGATGTGGAGTTCAGAGTGGTTTAACGAGATGGTTTAAATGCCCCTTGGAAGAGACGTGGAGGTCACAGTATCTTAATAAGACAGTTTTAATGCCTCTTGGTAGAGAAGTGGAGGTCACAGTACATTAACAAGACGGTTTTAATGCCCCTTGGAAGAGACGTGGAGGTAACAGTAGCTTAATAAGACGGTTTTAATGCCCCTTGAAAGAGACGTGGATTTCAGATTGGTTTAACAAGACGTTTTTTTGCCCCTTGGAAGTGTCGTGGAGTTCACAGTAGCTTAACATGATGTTTTTATTGCCCCTTGGAAGAGACGTGGAGTTCAGAGTGGTTTAACAAGACGGTTTTAACGCCCCTTAGAAGAGACGTGGAGTTCAGAGTGGTTTAACAAGACGGTTTCAATGCCCCTTGGAAGAGACGTGGAGGACACAGTAGATTAACAAGACAGTCTTAATGCCCTTTGAAAGAGATGTGGAGGTCGTAGTGATTTAACAAGAAGGTTTTAATGCCCCTTGGAAGAGACGTGGAGGTCACAGTAGCTTAACAAGACGTTTATAATGCCCCTTGGAAGAGACGTGGAGGTCAGAGTGGTTTAACAAGGCGGTTTTCAATGCCCCTTGGAAGAGACGTGGAGGTCACAGTAGCTTAATAGGACAGTTTTAATGCCTCTTGGTAGAGACGTGGAGGTCATAGTACCTTAACAAGACAGTTTTAATGCCCCTTGGAAGAGACGTGGAGGTCACAGTAGCTTAATAAGACGTTTTTAATGCCCCTTGAAAGAGACGTGGAGTTCATAGTGGTTTAACAAGATGGTTTCAATGCCCCTTGGAAGAGACGTGGAGGTCACAGTAGCTAAACAAGACGTTTATAATGCCGCTTGGAAGAGACGTGGAGGTCAGAGTGGTTTAACAAGGCGGTTTTCAATGCCCCTTGGAAAAGACGTGGAGGTCACAGTAGCTTAACAAGACGGTTTTAATGCCCAATGGAAGAGATGTGGAGGTCACAGTAGCTTAACAAGACGGTTTTAATGCCCCTTGGAAGAGACGCGGAGGTCAGAGTGGTTTAACAAGACATTTTTAATGCACCATGGAAGAGACGTGGAGCTCAGAGTGGTTTAACAAGACGGTTTAAATGCCCCTTGGAAGAGACGTGGAGGTCACAGTAGCTTAATAAGACAGTTTTAATGCCTCTTGGTAGAGACGTGGAGGTGACAGTACCTTAACAAGACAGTTTTAATGCCCCTTGGAAGAGACGTGGAGGTCACAGTAGCTTAATAAGACGGTTTTAATGCCCCTTGAAAGAGACGTGGAGTTCAGAGTGGTTTACCAAGATGGTTTTAATTCCCCTGGGAAGAGGAGTGGAGGATATAGTAGCTTAACAAGACGGTTTTAATGCCCCTTGGGAGAGGCGTGGTGTTCAGAGTGGTTTAGCAAGACGGTTTTTAATGCTCCTTGGAAGAGGCGTGGAGGTCATAGTAGCTTAACAAGACGGTTTTAATGCCCCTTCGGAGAGACGTGGAGTTCAGAATGGTTTAACAAGACAGTATTAATGCCCCTTGGAAGAGATGTGGAGGTCACAGTAGCTTAACAAGATGGTGTTAATGCCCCTTCGAAGATCCGTGGGGGTCAGAGTGGTTTAACAAGACAGTTTTAATGCCCCTTGGAAGAGACGTGGAGGTCACAGTAGCTTAACAAGACGGTTTTAATACCCCTTACAAGAGCCATGCAGTACAGCATATTAACAACATTATTCCCTTTATTGGGGAGTGGGTCTCCCATAGTCTTTGCCTTTGCCTTCCAAGCAAAAGCTGCCAAAAATAAGGATGGAGGAACTTGCAATGCCCCTTACAAGTGCCATGCAATACAGCATATTAAAATCATTATTCCCATTATTGGGGATTGGGTCTCCCATAGTCTTTGCCTATGCCTTCCATGCAAAAGCTGCCAAAAATTAGGATGGTGGGACTTGCAATGCCCCTTACAAGAGCCATGCAGTACAGCATATTAAAAACATTATTCTCATTATTGTGGAGTGGGTCTCCCATAGTCTTTGCCAATTCCTTCCAAGCAAAAGCTGCCAAAAATTAGGACGAAGGAACTTGCAATGCTGACAACACGGACCACGGTCACCCTGGTGGTATGATGGTGGTGGAGACTGACGATAATGAGAAGAACAAAAAACATCCATAATGAGGAAGCGTATACCCATGTGTGGGTGCATGGGAATGCACCTCCCGAAATAACACAGTGGATTTGACTTTATGTTACTCTGCTGTCATTTGGTGGTGATAAGTCTGGCCCAATCCAGCCCTTGTTAATTTTGATTAGGGTCAGCTTGTCAGCATTGTCAGTTGACAGGCGAGTGTGTTTATCAGTTATAATTCCCCCAGCGGCACTAAAAACACGCTCCCATAACACGCTAGCGGCAGTGCAGGCCAGGACCTTCAAGGTGTACAGAGCGAGTTCATTCCAAGTGTCCAGCTTGGATACCCAGAAATTAAAAGGCACAGAGGAATCACGGATGCTGGTACGGTCGGCAAGGTACTCCCGCACCATCTTTTGAAACTTTCCACTCCTTGTGATAGTACCCCGCGCCTCAGGGCCTGTAAGCTCAGCGGGTCTCAGAAAACTGTCCCAGAACATTGACAGTGTTCCCCTGCCTCTGCTGGATTGGAAATGCGTCTCTCTCGCCTGTACGCCTTGGTTGGGCAACGAACTGTGACCTCTGCCGCTAGCGTGTTCACATGGGAATTTTTTTAATAGTTCTGCAGCAAGGGCCTTCTGGTACTGCCCCATTTTTGTAGACCTCTCCACCTCTGGAATAAGACAGTGAAAGTTCTCCTTGTAGCGGGGGTCTAAAAGTGTCACCAACCAGTAATGACTGTCTCCCAACATTTTGACAACGCGAGAGTCACGGTTAAGGCAGCGTAACATAAAGTCAGCCATGCGTGCCAGACTGGTAACAGGCAAGACTTCCGTGTCCTCCCCAAGATGATGACTGACCATGCTCCCTGTTATGATCTGCTACAAGCACTAAGGAAAGACTGGAGATCTGTCCCTACAATAGAACTAAACTGGATCCCTACGATGTAACGGGGAACCTGATACTGCGATCAGACCCGCTAAAGTCCTCAGCTAGTCTGTATGAAGACCTATAGATGCAAGGAAGGGATCCTACAAGAACTAGGGACAGGGATAAAGTTGGACACCTCCTAGCAGAAATTGTAGCAGTAAAAGACAAACACACAACATAGAACATAGAGGTCAGAAGACCTAGCAAAACCAACAGAGAAAGGTAACAGAGCACCAAGCTAGCTAAAGAGTAGTAATTACAATGAAGTCCAGCAAGGCCAGGAGGGCAGAGCCGGATTAAATAGGCAAAAAAGGTCATGTGACCAGCAAACTAGAAAAAAAACAACAGGAGAGTTCTAACAGTACCCCCTGTTCTAAGAGGATCCTCCGGATCCCCTAGGCCCGGGCTTATCAGGAAACCTCCTGTGAAACGCTCTGACAAGTCTGGAAGCAGAAACATCATCCACCCTCACCCATGAGTTATCCTCGGGTCCGAAACCCTTCCAAGCAACGAGATGCTGCAAACTCCCTCTATACCGTCTAGAATTTAGGATGCGGGAAATTTCATATTCCCCGTCCTCCACCACCGGAGTAACAGTGGCAGAGGCGTCACCAACCGACACATCAGCTCTTTTCAACAGAGAAACATGAAACACCGGATTAATCTTCCAGGAGGTAGGAACCTCCAACCTAACAGCAGATTGGTTAACTATCTGAAGCACCTTAAAGGGCCCTACAAACTTGGGACCCAATTTTTTAGAAGGAATCCTCAATCGCAGATTCTTAGAGGACAACCAAACCATGTCACCAATAGCAAATGAAACCTCTTGCCGTTTCCTATCAAAGTACCTCTTAGATTTTTGTTAGCCTCCTGAAGATTATCACGCACATCCGTCCAAACTCTCTCCAAATCACCGGAAAAACTCTCCTCCTCAGGCACAGCCAATACCAATTTGGAGAATGACCCAAAAGACGGATGTCTCCCAGAACAACAAAAAAAAGGCGAACACCCAGCAGAAGAGGATGTATGGTTGTTAAGAGCAAATTCAGCAAGTGGCCGAAACTCAGACCACCCCTCTTGATTGTCTGCCACAAAGCACCGCAATAACTGCTCAACATCCTGGTTCTTTCTTTCTGTCTGGCCATTACACTCAGGATGATATCCGGATGAAAACGATAAATGAACTCCCAACCTGTCACAAAAGGCACGCCAAAAACGAGCCACGAACTGAGGTCCCCTATCAGAAACAATGTCAGTAGGAATGCCATGTAGTCTGACAATTTCCTTGACAAAGGCCTTAGCGAGTGTCTTAGCGCAAGGCAGTTTGATGAAGGGAACCAAGTGACACATCTTGGTAAAACGGTCCACGACCACCCAGATGACCGTGAAACCTGCAGAGGGGGGAAGGTCAATAATAAAGTCCATAGCCAGATGTGTCCAATGTGCACTAGGAACCTCCAGAGGGAAAAGCAACCCCGCAGCAGGAGCATGCGAAGACTTAGATCTAGCACACACAGTACATTGACGAACCTACTTAATGACTTCCTTCTGCCATCCAGGCCACCAAAAACTGCGACCCACAAGTCTCTTGGTCTCAGAAATTCCTGGATGACCTGCCAACCGAGACTCATGACTTTCAACAAACAAATCTCTCCTAAAGGTCCTAGGCACAAACAACCTCCCATGGGGAGTGTTAGATTGGGCATTCTCCTGAGCTTTAAGAATCTCATCCTCCAAAACGGAGTCCAAAGCAGAAATCACAACACCTTCTTGTAAAATGCTCTCCTCCTCCTCCTCAGCACCGACCATGGGAGAAAAGCTGCGAGACAAAGCATCCGCTTTAACCTTCTTTGTACCCGGGATGTAAGTAACGGAAAAATTAAACCGCGAGAAAAAAAGTGACCACCAGCCTGACGGGCATTCAAGAGCTTGGCAGCATCAAGATAGATCAGATTTTTATGATCAGTGAAAACCTGAATGGGAAATTCAGCACCTTCCAAGAGATGACGCCAGTGTTCAAATGCGAGTTTAATAGCCAGCAATTCCCGATCACCAATATCGTAATTAAGTTCAGTCTCAGAAATTTTTTTTGAAAAAAAGGCACAGGGATGTACTCCATCCTTGCTTTCCTGAGACAACACCGCACCGACCCCCACAGAAGAAGCATCAACCTCAACCAAAAACGGCTTAGTCACATCAGGCTGCATAAGGATGGGGCAGAGCTGAACCTCTCCTTTAGAAACACAAAAGGTTCAATGGCCTCAGAAGTCCACTGAACCGCATTAGCACCTTTCCTGGTGAGATCGGTCAGCGGTTTGACAATAATATAAACATTTTTTATGAATTTTCTGTAATAATTGGCGAAACCCAAAAACCTCTGTATCGATTTCAAACTAATAGGCCTAGGCCATTCCTGCACAGCTTGAACTTTAACCGGGTCCATCTCAAAACCTTCACTGGAGATAATGTAACCCAAAAAACTAATTCTCTGTACAGCGAACTCACATTTCTCTAGCTTAGCAAAAAGCGAATTGTCCATTAATAACTGTAAAACCTCACGTACGCTCCGCCAATGAGACTCCAGATCAGGCGAATAAATCAGAATGTCATCCAAATACACAACCACATTTTTGCTGATCAAAGGTCTAAGGATGTCATTAATAAGATTCTGAAAAAATGCTGGAGCATTGGTAAGACCAAAAGGCATAACCAGATTCTCAAAATGACCCACAGGAGTGTTAAAAGCAGTCTTCCATTCATCACCCTCCTTCATGCGCAACAAATTGTATGCCCCCCGGAGATCAATTTTAGAGAACCACTTGGCCCCCACTAACTGGTTAAACAAATCAGGAATCAATGGCAGTGGGTAAGGATTGTGTACAGTAATTTTATTAATCTCACGAAAGTCCAGACAAGGACGTAAACCGCCATCTTTTTTTAAAAAAAAAAAAAAATCCAACGGCCACAGGAGACTTGGAAGGCCTAATGTGACCGGCGGCCAAGCTTGTCTGTATGTATTCCTCCAAAGCCTTTCTCTCAGGAATAGTAAGATTAAATAAACGACTTTTAGGAAGAGTCGCTCCAGGGACAAATTCAATGGTACAATCATAGTCTCTATGGGGAGGCAAAATTTGTGACTCCTCCTCAGAAAAAACTCTCCAAAAATCCTGAATAGGTACAGGTAATTCCACTTTTTCCACAGCAGCAATACGTCCGTTACAACACTTGTCATAACATTTAGGGCTCCAGGACTTAATTTCATTGGTAGACCAATCCAGTACAGGATTGTGCAATTTTAACCAGGGCAACCCCAAAATTACTGGAGAAGGCAAATTATTTAATACTACCAAATCCAAATTCTCTTGATGAATACCATTAATAGTGAGGGGAAATTCACAGACCTTGTGAGTAACACTCTTCAAGGGAGAGCCATCAACAGAAACCACAGCAATAGGGGATGACAAAGGTTTAGGTTTTAATTTAAGTTTTTCCAAGAATCCCCCATCAATCACATTCAGAGTAGAACCACAATCCACAAATACCCGAAACTCAATTAATTCTTCCTGAGCAGCGGTAGTAGCATATAGTAATACTCCCTTAGTATTTAAACAGGCTATACGTGCATGACTGACCATTTTTTTTTCTTTGTTCATACGAAGCACACAGTTCTTAATAAAATGACCAGAATTTCCGCAAGAAAAGCACAAACTGTTAGAACTCTCCTGTTAGGTTTTTTCTAGTTTGCTGGTTACATGACTTTTTTTGCCTATTTAATCCGGCTCCGCCCTCCTGGCCTTGCTGGACTTCATTGTAATTTCTACTGTTGAGCTAGCTTGGTGCTCTGTTTCCTTTCTTAGTCAGTTTTGCTAGGTCTTCGGACCTCTATGTTCTATGTTGTTTGTTTGTCTTATTTTTGCTACAATTTCTGCTAGGAGGTGTCCATCTTTCTCCCAGTCCCTAGTTCTTGTAGGGATCCCTTCCTCACATCTATAGGTCTTCGTTCAGACTAGCCGAGGACTTTAGCCGGTCTGATCGCCGGATCAGGTTCCCTGTTACATCGTAGGGATCCAGCTTAGTTCTATTGTAGGGACAGATCTCCTGTCTTTCCTTAGTGCTTGTAGCAGATCATAACAGTAAGTCCAGCCAAAAAATTTCTCTAAGGAAAGACCTCCAGTTTCCATCATGGTCTCGCTTCAGGATTTGGCTCAACGCTTGCAGGGACTCTCTCTGGAGGTGGCCGAGCTCCAACAACACGTAAGTAGCTGTTCTGGAGCGCATTTTGTGGAGCCAAAGGTACGTCTGCCTGATCTATTTTTTGGTGAACAACAAGATTTTTTTTCCTTTAAAAAGGCTTGTTTGCTGTATTTTCGTTTGAGGCCCAGATCCTCTGGTGATGAATCACAGCACATAGGGTTCATAATGTCACTTTTGCACAAAGAACCTCAGGGATGGGCCTTTTCTCTCCAACCTAGTGATCCGTGCTTTAGATCAGTGGATAGTTTTTTTTCTGCTTTGGGGTTGTTGTATGATGATCCTGATCGTGTCTCATCTGCTGAGTCTGAATTAAGACGTTTGAGGCAGGGATCAGGTAATGTGGAAAATTATTGTACTCACTTCCGTCGGTGGTCAGCTCAGGTAGGGTGGAACGATTCAGCTTTGAAAAGTTTGTTTCTTGCGGGGCTAGGTGAAAGGGTTAAGGATCTGCTGATTGCTTATCCTTCACCTGGAAGCTTGCAGGAGGCAATGCAATTAGCTATACGGGTGGACAGGAGACTGCGTGCAAGTGTTAATGAGAGTAAATCCTCTGCCATGTCAGCTCCGAGTCTTGAGAGGGTCTGTACTGACATTGGAGAGCCGATGGAGATTGGGGCGATGTCACCCCGCTCTCAGGAAAAAGACCGCAGATTTTCTGATGGTTTGTGCTTTTATTGCGGCGGATCTGACCATTTCATTAGGAACTGTGTGCTTCGTGTGAACAAAGAAAAAAAAAAGGTCAGCTACGCCTGTATTGCCTGTTTAAATACTAAGGGTGTACTTCTTTCTGCTACTACTGCAGCTCAGGAAGAATTAATTGAATTTCGGGTATTTGTGGATTGTGATTCTACTCTAAATGTGATTGATGGGGCGTTCTTGGAAAAACTTAAATTAAAACCCAAACCTTTGTCATCACCTATTGCTGTGGTTTCTGTCGATGGCTCTCCCTTAAAGAGTGTTACTCACAAGGTCTGTGAATTTCCCCTCACTATTAATGGTATTCACCAAGGGAATTTGGATTTGGTAGTATTAAATAATTTGCCTTCTCCAGTAGTGTTGGGGTTACCCTGATTAAAATTGCACAATCCTGTACTGGATTGGTCTACTAATGAAATTAAGTCCTGGAGCCCTAAGTGTTATGACAAGTGTTGTAACGGGCGCATTGCTGCTGTGGATAAAGGGGAATTACCGGTAACTATTCAGGAATTTTGGAAAGTTTTTTCGGAGAAAGAATCGCAAATTTTGCCTCCCCATAGAGATTATGATTGTACCATTGAATTTGTCCCTGGAGCGACTCTTCCTAAAGGTCGTTTATTTAATCTTACTATTCCTGAGAGAAAGGCTTTGCAGGAATACATAGAGACAAGCTTGGCCGCCGGTCACATTAGGCCTTCCAAGTCTCCTGTGGCTGTTGGATTTTTTTTTGTTAAAAAAATGGACGGCGGTTTACGTCCTCGTCTGGACTTTCGTGAGATTAATAAAATTACTGTACGCAATCCTTACCCACTGCCATTGATTCCTGATTTGTTTAACCAGTTAGTGGGGGCCAAGTGGTTCTCTAAAATTGATCTCCGGGGGGCATACAATTTGTTGCGCATGAAGGAGGGTGATGAATGGAAGACTGCTTTTAACACTCCTGTGGGTCATTTTGAGAATCTGGTTATGCCTTTTGGTCTTACCAATGCTCCAGCATTTTTTCAGAATCTTATTAATGACATCCTTAGACCTTTGATCGGCAAAAATGTGGTTGTGTATTTGGATGACATTTTGATTTATTCGCCTGACCTGGAGTCTCATTGGTGGAGCGTACGTGAGGTATTGCAGCTATTGATTGACAATTCGCTTTTTGCTAAGCTGGAGAAATGTGAGTTCGCTGTACAGAGAATTAGTTTTTTGGGTTACTTTATCTCCAGTGAAGGTTTTGAGATGGACTCGGTTAAAGTTCAAGCTGTGCAGGAATGGCCTACGCCTATTGGCTTGAAATCGATACAGAGGTTTTTGGGTTTCACCAATTATTACATAAAATTCATAAAAAAAAATTCTATTATTGTCAAACCACTGACCGATCTCACCAGGAAAGGTGCTAATGCGGTTCAGTGGACTTCTGAGGCCATTGAAGCTTTTGTGTTTCTAAAGGAGAGGTTCACCTCTGCTCCCGTCTTTATGCAGCCTGATGTGACTAAGCCGTTTTTGGTTGAGGTTGATGCTTCTTCTGTGGGGGTCGGTGCGGTGTTGTCTCAGGTAAGCAAGGATGGAGTACATCCCTGTGCCTTTTTTTCAAAAAAATTTTCTGAGACTGAACTTAATTACGATATTGGTAATCGGGAATTGCTGGCTATGAAACTCGCATTTGAACACTGGCGTCATCTCTTGGAAGGTGCTGAATTTCCCATTCAGGTTTTCACTGATCATAAAAATCTGATCTATCTGGATGCTGCCAAGCGCTTGAATGCCCGTCATTCTAGGTGGGCACTTTCTTTCTCGCGGTTTAATTTTTCCGTTACTTACATCCCGGGTACCAAGAATGTTAAAGCTGATGCTTTGTCTCGCAGCTTTTCTCCCATGGTCGGTGCTGAGGAGGAGGAGGAGAGCATTTTACAAGAAGATGTTGTGATTGCTGCTTTGGACTCCGTTTTGGAGGATGAGATTCTTAAAGCTCCGGAGAATGCCCCATCTAACACTCCCCATGGGAGGTTGTTTGTGCCTAGGACCTTTAGGAGAGATTTGTTTGTTGAGTGTCATGAGTCTCGGTTGGCAGGTCATCCAGGAATTTCTGAGACCAAGAAACTTGTGGGTCGCAGTTTTTGGTGGCCTGGATGGCAGAAGGAAGTCATTAAGTGGGTGTGTCAATGTACTGTGTGTGCTAGATCTAAGTCTTCGCATGCTCCGGCTGCGGGGTTGCTTTGCCCTCTGGAGGTTCCTAGTGCACCTTGGACACATCTGGCTATGGACTTTATTACTGACCTTCCTCACTCTGAGGGTTTCACGGTCATCTGGGTGGTCGTGGACCGTTTTAGCAAGATGTGTCACTTGGTTCCCTTCATCAAACTGCCTTGCGCTAAGACACTCGCTAAGGCCTTTGTCAAGGAAATTGTGAGACTACATGGCGTTCCTACTGACATTGTTTTTGATAGGGGACCTCAGTTCGTGGCTCGTTTTTGGCGTGCCTTTTGTGACAGGTTGGGAGTTCATTTGTCGTTTTCATCCGGATATCATCTAATGGCCAGACATAAAGAAAGAACCAGGATGTTGAGCAGTTCTTGCATTGTTTTGTGGCAGACAATCAAGAGGTGTGGTCTGAGTTTCTGCCACTTGCTGTAATTTGCTCTTAACAACCATACATCCTCTTCTGCTGGGTGTTCGCCTTTTTTTTGTTGTTCTGGGAGACATCCGTCTTTTGGATCATTCTCCAAATTGGTATCGGCTGTGCCTGAGGAGGAGAGTTTTTCCGGTGATTTGGAGAGAGTTTGGACGGACGTGCGTGGTAATCTTCAGGAGGCTAACAAAAAATCTAAGAGGTACTTTGATAGGAAACGGCAAGAGGTTTCGTTTGCTATTGGTGACATGGTTTGGTTGTCCTCTAAGACAATTGAGGATTCCTTCTACAAAATTGGGTCCCAAGTTTGTAGGGCCCTTTAAGGTGCTTCAGGTAGTTAACCAATCTGCTGTTAGGTTGGAGGTTCCTACCTCCTGGAAGATTAATCCGGTGTTTCATGTTTCTCTGTTGAAAAGAGCTGATGTGTCGGATGGTGACGCCTCTGCCACTGTTCCTCCGGTGGTGGAGGACGGGGAATATGAAATTTCCCGCATCCTAAATTCTAGACGGTATAGAGGGAGTTTGCAGTTTCTCGTCGCTTGGAAGGGTTTCGGACCCGAGGATAACTCATGGGTGAGGGCGGATGATGTTTCTGCTTCCAGACTTGTCAGAGCGTTTCACAGGTTTCCTGATAAGTCCGGGCCTAGGGGATCCGGGGGATCCTCTTAGAAGAGGGGGTACTGTTAGAACTCTCCTGTTAGGTTTTTTCTAGTTTGCTGGTCACATGACCTTTTTTGCCTATTTAATCCGGCTCCGCCCTCCTGGACTTCATTGTAATTTCTACTCTTGAGCTAGCTTGGTGCTCTGTTTCCTTTCTTAGTCAGTTTTGCTAGGTCTTCGGACCTCTATGTTCTATGTTGTTTGTTTGTCTTATTTTTGCTACAATTTCTGCTAGGAGGTGTCCATCTTTCTCCCAGTCCCTAGTTCTAGTAGGGATCCCTTCCTCACATCTATAGGTCTTCGTTCAGACTAGCCGATGACTTTAGCGGGTCTGATCGCAGGATCAGGTTCCCCGTTACATCGTAGGGATCCAGCTTAGTTCTATTGTAGGGACAAATCTCCTGTCTTTCCTTATTGCTTGTAGCAGATCATAACACAAACCTCCAGAAAGCCTGCGGTCTTTTTCCTGAGAGCGGGGTGCCATCGCCCCAATCTCCATCGGCTCTCCTTTGTCAGCACAGACCCTCTCAAAACTTGGAGCTGACATGGCAGAGGATTTACTCTCATTAACCCTTGCACTCAGTCTCCTGTCCACCTGTATAGCTAATTGCAATGCCTCCTGCAAGTTTTCAGGTGTGGGATAAGCAATCAGCAAATCCTTAACACTTTCACCTAGCCCAGCAAGAAACAAACTTTTCAAAGCTGAATCGTTCCACCCCACCTGGGCAGACCACCGACGGAAGTGAGAACAATATTTTTCCACATTACCTGATCCCTGCCTCAGACATTTCAATTCAGACTCAGCAGATGAGACACGATCAGGATCATCAAACAACAAACCCAAAGCAGAAAAAAAACTATCCACTGATCTAAAGCACGGATCACTAGGTTGGAGAGAAAAGGCCCATCCCTGAGGATCTTTGCGCAAAAGTGACATTATGAACCCTATGCGCTGTGATTCATCACCAGAGGATCTGGGTCTTAAACGAAAATACAATAAACAAGCATTTTTAAAACAAAAAAAAAACTTGTTGTTCACCAAAAAATAGATCAGGCAGACGTACCTTTGGCTCCACAAAATGTGCTCCAGAACAGCTACTCACATGTTGTTGGAGCTCGGCCACCTCCAGAGAGAGTCCCTGCAAGCGTTGAGCCAAATCTTGAACCGAGACCATGATGGAAACTGGAGGTCTTTCCTTAGAGAAAATTTTTTTTTTTTTGGGCTGGACTTACTGTTATGATCTGCTACAAGCACTAAGGAAAGACAGGAGATCTATCCCTACAATAGAACTAAGCTGGATCCCTACGATGTAACGGGGAACCTGATCCTGCGATCAGACCCGCTAAAGTCCTCAGCTAGTCTGTACGAAGACCTATAGATGCAAGGAAGGGATCCCTACAAGAACTAGGGACTGGGATAAAGTTGGACACCTCCTAGCAGAAATTGTAGCAGTAAAAGACAAACACACAACATAGAACATAGAGGTCAGAAGACCTAGCAAAACCAACAGAGAAAGGTAACAGAGCACCAAGCTAGCTCAAGAGTAGTAATTACAATGAAGTCCAGCAAGGCCAGGAGGGCGGAGCCGGATTAAATAGACCAAAAAGGTCATGTGACCAGCAAACTAGAAAAAAACCAACAGGAGAGTTCTAACACTCCCCTCCTCCTCCTCTACCTCATTGTCCCCCAATGCTTGTTGGGATGAGATGAGGCTGGGCTATGTGTAATCACCCGCTACGGCTTCTTGATCCATCTCATCATACTCTGACTGCAATGCCTCCTCTTTAATTCTCTGCAGAGAGCATTGCAAAAGACAGACAAGTGAGATGCTGATGTTAATGATGGCGACATCGCCACTCACCATCTTGGTGGACTCCTCAAAGTTTGTCAGGATGGTACATATGTCAGACTTCAAGGTTCACTCCTGAGGTCTTACGTGTGGAGTCTGACCTGAATATCGACAGCCTTGTTGCAGCTGGTACTCCACAACTGCTCTCTTCTGCTCACAAATCCTTTGCAACATGTGGAGAGTAGAGTTCCAATGTGTGGGGACATCACATACCAGTCGGTGTGCTGGAATCTCCAAACGCTGCTGCAACACAGCAAGGGCAGCGGAAGCTGTAGCCGACTTCCGAAAATGAGCTGACAGGCGACGTACTTTGACGAGCAGATCTGGCAACTCGGGGTACGATTTAAGAAACCGCTGAACCACGAGGTTAAGCACATGAGTGAGGCATGGTACGTGTGTGATCTCGCCTTGCCTCAGTACCGCCACTAGGTTACGGTCATTGTCACACACGACCATGCCTGGATGTAGGTTCAGCGGTCTCAGCCACAAATCTGCCTGCTCTTTCGCAGCTGTCCACAACTCACAAGCAGTGAGAGGTTTATCACCTAAGCTTATGAGTTTCAGCACAGCCTGTTGTCGCTTGGCTGAGGCAGTACTGCAGTGTTTCCAGCCTGTAACTAATGTGGTGATATCTGAGATGGAGGCTGAACATGAGGAGGAGGAGGAGGAGGATGATGCGCAGGAGCTGTACACTGTGGGGGCAACTTTGGCTGACATAGGGCCCGCAATCCTCGGTGTGGGGAGGATGTGTTCCGTCCCAAGGTCAGACTGGGTCCCGGCTTCCACTATGTTTTCCCAGTGTGCCGTCAGGGAGATGTACCGTCCCTGGCCACAAGCACTTGTCCATGTGTCCGTTTTCAGGTGGACTCTCCCAGTAACTGCGGTGTTGAGGGCACAGCAGATGTTTTGGGACACGTGCTTGTGTAGTGCGGGGATGGCACAGCGGGCAAAATAGTGTCAGCTGGGAACCGAGTACCGAGGGATGGCCACCACTATAAGGTTGTGGAAGGATTCCGCCTCCACCAACCTAAAAGGCAGCATTTCCAACTCAAGCAGTCGTGAAATGTGTGAATTTAGGACTGTGGCCTGTGGGGCATTGGCTCCGAATTTGCGCTTTCGTTCAACGGTCTGGGATATGGACAATTGAACGCTGCGGTGAGACGTGGACGTTGATGCGGTTTCTTGAGAAACTGTCATAGCAAGTGAAGCCTGAGAGGAAGGGGCATCTTTGTATGCAGTATGGACAGGGGATTGACTTACACGCACAACAGGGGGTTCTCTTACATGCACAACAGTGGAAGAAGCAGTGGACATACCCGCTGACACTGGTCTTGGACCCTGGGGTTTGCCCCACAAAGTCAGGTGCTTTTCTGACATGTGCCTGATCATGCTGGTGGTGGTAAGGCTGGTAGTTTTGTCACCCCTGCTGATGCTGGCCTGGCAGATGGTACAAATGGCCTTTTTGGGGTTATCAGCAGAGTCTTTAAAAAAATTCCAGACTCTGAAAGACCTACCGGTGGTACTGGCAACCTACCTCATGTTGATGTTAGGGGGAACGGTTGCCCGCCTTCTGTCTGCGGCCACTGTTATGATCTGCTACAAGCACTAAGGAAAGAAAGGAGATCTGTCCCTACAATAGAACTAAGCTAGATCCCTACGATGTAACGGGGAACCTGATCCTGCGATCAGACCCGCTAAAGTCCTCGGCTAGTCTGTACGAAGACCTATAGATGTGAGGGAGGGATCCCTACAAGAACTAGGGACTGGGATAAAGTTGAACACCTCCTAGCAGAAATTGTAGCAGTAAAAGACAAACACACAACATAGAACATAAAGGTCCGAAGACCCAGCTAAACAGACTGAGAAAGGTAACTAAGCACCAGGCTAACTTAAGAGTAGAAATTACAATGAAGTCCAGCAAGGCCAGGAGGGCGGAGCAGGATTAAATAGGCAAACAAGGTCATGTGACCGGCAAGATAGAAAAAACCTAACAGGAGAGTTCTAACAGTACCCCCTATTCTATGAGGATCCTCCGGATCCCCTAGGCCCGGGCTTATCAGGAAACCTCTTGTGAAATGCTCTGACAAGTCTGGAAGCAGAAACATCATCCGCCCTCACCCATGAGTTATCCTCGGGTCCGAAACCTTTCCAAGCAACGAGATACTGCAAACTCCCTCTATACCGTCTAGAATTTAGGATGCGGGAAATTTCGTATTCCCCGTCCTCCACCACCAGAGGATTAGTGGCAGAGACGTCTCCATCCGACACATAAGCTCTTTTCAACAGAGAAACATGAAACACCGGATTAATCTTCCAGGAGGTAGGAACCTCCAACCTAACAGCCGATTGGTTAACTACCTGAAGCACCTTAAAGGGCCCTACAAACTTAGGACCCAATTTTTTAGAAGGAATCCTCAACCGCAGATTCTTAGAGGACAACCAAACCATGTCACCAATAGCAAACAAAACCTCTTACCGTTTCCTATCAAAGTACCTCTTAGATTTTTTGTTAGCCTCCTGAAGATTACCACGCACATCCGTCCAAACTCTCTCCAAGTCAACGGAAAAACTCTCCTCCTCAGGCACAGCCGATACCAATTTGGAGAATGACCCAAAAGACGGATGTCTCCCAGAACAGCAAAAAAAAGGCAAACAACCAGCAGAAGAGGATGTATGGTTGTTAAGAGCAAACTCAGCAAGTGGCAGAAACTCAGACCACCCCTCCTGATTGTCTGCCACAAAACAACGCAAGAACTGCTCAACATCCTGATTCTTCCTTTCTGTCTGGCCATTTGACTCAGGATGATATCCGTATGAAAACGACACATGAACTCCCAACCTGTCACAAAAAGCACGCCAAAAACGAGCCATGAACTGAGGTCCCCTATCCGAAACAATGTCAGTAAGAACGCCATGTAGTCTGACAATTTCCTTGACAAAGGCCTAAGCGAGTGTCTTAGCGCAGGGCAGTTTGATAAAAGGAACCAAGTGACACATCTTGCTAAAACGGTCCACGACCACCCAGATGACTGTGAAACCCTCAGAGGGGGGAAGGTCAGTAATATAGTCCATAGCCAGATGTGTCCAAGGTGCACTAGGAACCTCCAGAGGGCAAAGCAACCCCGCTGCAGGAGTATGTGAAATCTTAGATCTAGCACACACCGTACATTGACGCACCCAATTAAATGACTTTCTTCTGCCATCCAGGCCACCAAAAACTGCGACCCACATGTCTCTTGGTCTCAGAAATTCCTGGTTGACCTGCCAACCGAGACTCATGACACTCAACAAACAAATCTCCCCTAAAGGTCCTAGGCACAAACAACCTCCCATGGGGAGTGTTAGATGGGGCATTCTCCTGTGCTTTAAGAATCTCATCTTCCAAAACGGAGTCCAATGCAGCAATCACAACACCTTCTTGTAAAATGCTCCCCTCCTCCTCAGCACCGACCATGGGAGAAAAGCTGCGAGACAAAGCATCAGCTTTAACATTCTTGGTACCCGGGATGTAAGTAACGGAAAAATTAAACAGCGAGAAAAAAAGTGCCCACCTAGCCTGACGGGCATTCAAGCACTTGGCAGCATCAAGATAGATCAGATTTTTATGATCAGTGAAAACCTGAATGGGAAATTCAGCACCTTCCAAGAAATGACGCCAGTGTTCAAATGCGAGTTTAATAGCCAGCAATTCCCGATTACCAATATCGTAATTAAGTTCAGTCTCAGAAATTTTTTTTGAAAAAAAAAGCACAGGGATGTACTCCATCCTTGCTTTTCTGAGACAACACCGCACCGACCCCCACCGAAGAAGCATCAACCTCAACCAAAAACGGCTTAGTCACATCAGGCTGCTTAAGGATGGGAGCAGATCTGAACCTCTCCTTTAGAAACACAAAAGCTTTAATGGCCTCAGTAGTCCACTGAACCGCATTAGCACCTTTCCTGGTGAGATCGGTCAGTGGTTTGACAATAATAGAAAATTTTTAAATGAATTTTCTTTAATAATTGGCGAAACCCAAAAACCTCTGTATCGATTTCAAACCAATAGGCGTAGGCCATTCCTAAACCGCCTGAACCTTCACAGGGTCCATCTCAAACCCCTCGCTGGAGATAATGTAGCCCAAAAAGCTAATTCTCTGTACAGCAAACTCACATTTCTCCAGCTTAGCATAAAACGAATTGTCAATTAATAACTGTAATACCTCACGTACGCTCCGCCAATGAGACTTCAGGTCAGGCGAATAAATCAAAATGTCATCCAAATACACAACCACATTTTTGCCGATCAAAGGTCTAAGGATGTCATTAATAAGATTCTGAAAAAATGCTGGAGCATTGGTAAGACCAAAAGGCATAACCAGGTTCTCAAAATGACCCACAGGAGTGTTAAAAGCAGTCTTCCATTCATCACCCTCCTTCATGCGCAACAAATTGTATGCCCTCCGGAGATCAATTTTAGAGAACCACTTGGCCCCCACTAACTGGTTAAACAAATCAGGAATCAATGGCAGTGGGTAAGGATTGCGTACAGTAATTTTATTAATCTCACGAAAATCCAGACAAGGACGTAAACCGCCGTCCTTTTTTTTAACAAAAAAAAAATCCAACAGCCACAGGAGACTTGGAAGGCCCAATGTGACCGGCGGCCAAGCTTGTCTGTATGTATTCCTCCAAAGCCTTTCTCTCAGGAATAGTAAGATTAAATAAACGACCTTTAGGAAGAGTCGCTCCAGGGACAAATTCAATGGTACAATCATAGTCTCTATGGGGAGGCAATATTTGTGACTCCTCCTCAGAAAAAACTCTCCAAAAATCCTGAATAGGTACAGGTAATTCCCCTTTTTTCACCGCAGCAATACTTCCATTACAACACTTGTCATAACACTTAGGACTCCAGGACTTAATTTCATTAGTAGACCAATCCAGTACAGGATTGTGCAATTTTAACCAGGGTAACCCCAAAATTACTGGAGATGGCAAATTATTTAATACCACCAAATCCAAATTTTCTTGGTGAATAGTGAGGGGAAATTCACAGACCTTGTGAGTAACACTCTTCAAGGGGGAGCCATCAACAGAAACCACAGCAATAGGGGATGACAAAGGTTTGGGTTTTAATTTAAGTTTTTCCAAGAATCCCCCATCAATCACATTCAGAGTAGAACCACAATCCACAAATATCCGAAATTCAATTAATTCTTCCTGAGCAGCAGTAGTAGCAGAAAGAAATACCCCATTAGAATTTAAACAGGCAATACGGGCGTAACAGACCTTTTTTTTTTCTTTGTTCATACGAAGCACACAGTTCTTACTAAAATGGTCAGATTTCCCGCAATAAAAGCACAAACCTTCAGAAGATCTGCGGTCTTTTTCCTGAGAGCGGGGTGCCATCGCCCCAATCTCCATCGGCTCTCCAAAGTCAGTACAGACCCTCTCACGACTCGGAGCTGACATGGCAGAGGATTTACTTTCATTAACCCTTGCACGCAGTCTCCTGTTCACCCGTATAGCTAATAGCATAGCCTCCTGCAAGTTTCCAGGTGTGGGATAAGCAATCAGCAAATCCTTAACCGTTTCACCTAGCCCCACAAGAAACAAACTTTTCAAAGCTGAATCGTTCCACCCCACCTGGGCAGACCACCGACGGAAGTGAGAACAATATTTTTCCACATTACCTGATCCCTGCCTCAAATGTCTTAATTCAGTCTCAGCTGATGAGACACGATCAGGGTCATCATACAACAAACCCAAAGCAGAAAAAAAACTATCCACTGATCTAAAGCATGGATCACTAGGTTGGAGAGAAAAGGCCCATCCCTGAGGTTCTTTGCACAAAAGTGACATTATGAACCCTATGTGCTGTGATTCATCACCAGAGGATCTGGGTCTCAAACGAAAATACAATAAACAAGCATTTTTAAAGGAAAAAAAATTCCTGTTGATCACCAAAGAATAAATCAGGCAAACGTACCTTTGGCTCCACAAAATGTGCTCCAGAACAGCTACTCACGTGTTGTTGGAGCTAGGCCACCTCCAGAGAGAGTCCCTGCAGGCGTTGAGCCAAATCCTGAACCAACACCATGATGGAAACTGGAAGTCTATCCTTAGAGAAATTTTTGGTCTGGACTTACTGTTATGATCTGCTACAAGCACTAAGGAAAGAAAGGAGATCTGTCCCTACAATAGATCTAAGCTAGATCCCTACGATGTAACGGGGAACCTGATCCTGCGATCAGACCCACTAAAGTCCTCGGCTAGTCTGTACGAAGACCTATAGATGTGAGGGAGGGATCCCTACAAGAACTAGGGACTGGGATAAAGTTGGACACCTCCTAGCAGAAATTGTAGCAGTAAAAGACAAACACATAACATAGAACATAAAGGTCCGAAGACCAAGCTAAACAGACTGAGAAAGGTAACTAAGCACCAGGCTAACTTAAGAGTAGAAATTACAATGAAGTCCAGCAAGGCCAGGAGGGCGGAGCAGGATTAAATATGCAAACAAGGTCATGTGACCAGAAGATAGAAAAAACCTAACAGGAGAGTTCTAACAGCCACCACACTGTTTCTTCCTGACTGTTGGGGTATACTGCCTCCCTCCCCCTGTGTGCTGCTGGCCTCGCTCTGCGTGTCCTTCTGTCACGTTGGGTCAGTTACTAGGTCATCCACCACCTCCTCCTCTTCCACTTCCGCACCACGGTCCTCCTCCTCACTTCATGGCAATTGTGTCTCGTTATCGTCCACCTCTTGTGACAAATTGCCAGCGTCACTCTCCTGTGGCCGTGGCTGTTCAAATATTTGGCCATCGCTACATGGGATCTCCTCTTCCACCACTTCAAGCGGAGCAGCCGAGGTGCCCAAATATGTAAATGGACCAGTGAACAGCTCTTCAGAGTGTCCAACTGTAGGATCAGTTGCTGTCTGATGACACTCAGCATGGTGGGAGGAAGGAGCATCAGGGTGAGGAGGAGTATGCAGTCGAGACTCACGGCTACTAACACTTGACCTTGTGGAAGACAGACCGGAGGTGGTGGTGCCCAGGTGACTGGAAGTATTATCTGCTATCCTATTAATAACCTGCTCACACTGATCAGTTCGCAATAGTGGTGCTGTTGTGTTCTTCCCTAGTAATTCGGTCAAGAACTGGGAGCGAGAAGATGTGGTACATTTTCACCTTGGCCACGGCCCCGTCCTCTGCACGCACCATCACCAGAACGTCCATTTCCACGTCCCTTGCCACACTCCTTGCCCATTGTAAATGAAGTAAAATAGCTTACACTCGCACTATCAATGGCAAAAGGGTAATAAAAAGGAGATTTGAACTGTGGAAGAGGAAAACCACAGTTCTATTTCTCTTGCCTACACCAGACTCTTTTAAACAGATATATTTGTGTCTGAACAGTCAGCGAGACACTCAAAATGTTTTTTTATGCAAAAAAGTGGATAATACAGAAATTTGAACCGTGGAAGAGGAAAACCACAGTTCTAGTTATCTGGCCTACACCAGACTCTTTTAAACAGATATATTTGTGTCTGAACAGTCAGCGAGACACTCAAAATGTTTTTTTTTATTGAAAAAAGGCTAAAAAGTGGATAATGCAGAGATTTGAACCGTGGAAGAGGAAAACCACAGTTCTAGTTATCTGGCCTACTCCAGACTCTTTTAAACAGATATATTTGTGTCTGAACAGTCAGCGAGACACTCAAAATGTTTTTTTTATGCAAAATGGTGGATTACACCCAGATTTGAACAGTGGAAGAGGAAAACCACAGTTCTAGTTATCTGGCCTACACCAGAATCTTTTAAACAGATATATTTGTGTCTGAACAGTCAGCGAGACACTCAATTTTTTTTTTTATGCAAAAAAGTGGTTAATACAGAGATTTGAACCGTGAAACTTCAAAACCACAGTTCTAGTTATCTGGCCTACACCAGACACTTTTAAATAGATATATTTGTGTCTGAGCACTCCCAGACACACTCATTTTTTTTGGGGGGGTGCGGGGGAATGCCAAAAGGTTAATAAGACGGGTATTTGTACAGTCTGACTGAAGGGAAAAAAAAAGAGCATTTAGATTAAAAAAAAGGATTTTTCCTGGCCCCTGAGACCTGGGGCTAAGTCAAGCAATTTGAAAAGCAGCACACAGGACTGTAATGCAGTGTTTGTTGGTATAACCACTGCGTCTCCTATACAGCCTGCCTGATATCTGGGATGGATATTAGTCCTATTTCGCAGTATAAATCTCTCCCTAACTCAGCAGCACTCTCCCTACACCGTCTGATCCGGAGCGACTGTGTCCAAGATGGCGGCGCCCGGTTTTAAATACTCGTGGTGACGCTGTGTGGCTAGCCAATCACTGTAATGCCGACAACCAACATGGCTGCGGCATTACAGTGACTGGCTGGCAATACCTGCATGTTCATTGGCTCTGTAAAGAGCACCAAACATGCAGGGCGGAGACCCGAGCTCCCGCCTGAGTAACCCGAAAATGCTCGGTGCTCGCCGAACATCCCGAGTAGTGAGATGCTCAGGCGAGTACTGAGCAGTGTCTAGCATGCTCGCTCAACACTAATGGTAACAAATTGCAAGTTTTCGAGACTAATCAGGTCTCTTCATCATGTATAGTGTAACACAAAATCTGAAGAGTCACATACAGGTGCTTCTCACACAATTAAAATATTGTCAAAAAGTCAATTTAGTTCAGTTCTGTCTGCTTCACTAAAGTCAATATCTCCATCCATAAGAGCTTACACTCTACAAATGAGAGCAAGAAGACCATGCTGATCATAAAAGCTTAAACTTTCTAAGACAGTGAGGACCCGGCTGGCCATAAAAGCTTAGACTCTATAGGACAGAGAGGATCCCGCTGACCATAAGCGTATACACTCTACAAGAAATAGAGGACCCCACTGGCTATAAGAGCTTACATTCTATAGGAAATACAGTTAATTAAAAAGTTAATTTATTTCAGTTCTTCAATACAAAAAGTAAAACTCCTATATTATATAGAGTCATTACAGACAGAGTGATCTATTTCAAGTGTTTATTTCTGTTAATGTTGATGATTATGGCTTACAGCCAATGAAAACACAAAAGTCATTATCTCAGTAAATTAGTACATTTCAGGCACTCTAAGATCCTGAAATGTTAGTCTATCAGCCAGTGTAGTATCTATTGATTAAATCATTGTTAATAAAATGCATATGTTTCATAAAGCCTATATAGCATTGATCATACTCATTTATTTTGACTGTTGTTAACTAATAACAATATATCACATTCAATGGCCCCAATTCATTAAGAATGGCATTTCCTAATGAGGGACTAGAGTATCATCTCTGGCATAGGAAACACTGTCGCTTTGCATTAATTTGATGTGCAAGCGAAACACATCCCATCCTTCCTTTCTTTCCCAGCTCAGACCATTTTGGGACGAGCTACTTGAAACTAGTGTGAAAATACCAAAAGTTGCAAAATTTTGGCACAATAACACATTGCACAAAAAATTTACTCCAGTTTTAGGGTGTAAACTATTTCATGTGTTGGTCCCAAATTTGACCAAGCTGTCACCTTTTGCAATGGTACAGTTTAAGAGACAAACACACAATTATGCATTGAAATAGTATCCATATGAGTGTTTGAGACTTGATATGGTCAAGTCCTTGGAGGCTTTTAAAATATCATACACAGTGTATGCATTTGAAAAACTCCCAATGATATGGTATCTTTAGCCAACGGCAAGTAGATACCCAAACTACTCACTCAGCTGTGGAATTAATCCAACATAAAGAACAGAGTTTGCTTCAGTTAAAGAGTTTGTAACACAATGCAAAGAGCATCTGCAAATAGCTTAAATCTAACATATTCTAATAAAGAGGAAGCAAGGCAGCACTTAATACCACAGAACTCATCATTACAAATTTATTTGGTCTTCCAGCGTCGGTGTGAAATCTAGGCAACCTTCTGTGATCAGGTTACAAGCAGGTTACTTAATGATGTGCTATTGAACACATGTCTTTCTGAGCTCAAAGGCAAATCAAGAGGGGTAAAGGTAGAAAAAAAGATAGCTAAAGCAGAAAATATGATGAAGCCCCATTTCTGATTAAGATACTACATTGTTTCCAAAATAAGTCCTTGACTTCATCTCTTCGGGAAATTTAATGAGCGATTTATCAGTTTTTAGGTGAGTTGGGAAAGGCTAAGCAATTCCATACATGTTGTTCTGGTCCAGCATTCAGTCCGGTCCCTCGTGGAAGCTCCTCATCCCCCAACATCCTCTAGCTCCTATTAACCCTCACACAACGTCATGACATGCATCACGCTGTAAGTCATGATGTCACAAGTCCTAGTTAGTGTCATAGAGGCCCAGGATGAGACTGGCTACCATGGAAAACCAAATTGTTCATTTCTAGAACTCCATGCTTTCTAGAATAAGCCGGTATTCCTGCTTTCGGAAAGGCAACCACATATCATTATAATGATATTAACATGCAGATTGACCCGATATCGGCACAATAATAGTATTTGAAACATGACAGGTTTGTTTTAAGGGAAGCAGGCATCAAGAGAGGGGTACAGAGATGTCAGAGGCTCAATAGGAGGCTAAAGGAATATGCAAAAACAGAAGAAAAATCAAAGGGCAGATGCATGATACCTGAGGCTGAAGTGAATCTGTTACCAGGCTTAATCTGACAGCAGCATGGTGTAGGGACAGAGATACTAATTCCAATAACGTATCACTAACTGGGCTGCTTGCTTTAATTTCAAGAAAAAAACTGTTTTATCAGCAGTAGATTTTCACTAGATGACAAGTAAACTGCTGCCATGTAGTCCTCCATATCAACGTGCTTCATTTAGCCCCACCCCGCCATTGAGTGGCATCTTTCTGCCTATGCTCAGTATACACAGATAGCTGACAATCAATGATGTGGGAGGTTATACAGAGCTCAACATTCAGAGAATTGGTAAATAAGTAATGATTTTAAGTGCACCAAACAGCCCAGTAAGTGATAAATTGCTGGAATCAGGGTCTCTATCCCTACATCATGTTGCTCTCAGACTACATATCAAAAATCTGTTGACTTGAGATGTGCAGATCAATTCAAGGAGGATCAAATTTGTGTTGAATGTCTTGAAATCTCCGGTTGTATGCAAATTTGAATAATCTTCAATGCAATTTGCAATAATCAGCAAAAAAAATGCTTTGCACCATTTTACACATATTGCACACTTGCACTTGCGAGGATAATTGCAACCTGCATGTCAGTGCAGGCTTTCCAATAAGGTGCAGCAGCAATCCATCACATGGTATAGCACATCCATTCACGGGAGCTATCACAGGCAGTGTACAAAATAGGGGCCAGGCAAGAAATGTCATTTAATATATGTACTGTGCATGGATAGGAGCACAGAGCACACAGCATAGGTATAGAAAAAGTCCTAATGCAATTATTGTGTTCTACTTCAGTTTCATGTACCAGTTTGAAAATGGGAGGGATAGCTTCAGTCTGTAAACAGAAATCCCAGATTCAGGAGATATACAGTGAACATTGGTACCGTCATATCATCACCACTCAGTTTTTGACTGTGAATTAATACATCTGGGATAAACTGCGGAAAGAGCAACAAAATTGCTGATTTTTTTCTCACAGTGCCAGAAAGAAATTGAGGTATTTAACTACTCATTACAGATTTTGCAACTAAATCCAAATTCTGAATTTAAGGCTTGTTTCTGTTTGTAAATGAATGTGTATTCCCGGTGTTTTGAGATGTGCTATATTTTTTTAAAAAGAGATATCTGCCTAATTATGAAACTTAAACACTAGTGTTTACCTAATAAAGTGTGAGCATTGTTTCAAATATATTTTTGAGCCCGCTACATTGCTACAATAGTCTATTAGACACGAATACATGCCACCTGAATACAGTGGCCTGGTGCATGTGCTTTCTATTGGACATGATTCTACTTTGATTTTCTGTTCCATTCCATTTTGTAAAGGCACATCCCCTTTATTTTTCCTTTACCCTTAATATTAAAGCTCTCTTTTTATTTTTGGAACACTGTTGCTATTACTGCATGTTTGCTACCGGTTAATAACTTTTCATTTTGGTTGAAAGTCTTTTTTTTAAAAAAAAAACAACTTGACGTATTTCAACTGTTTGACTAGTCCAATTTTACAGCTATAAACACCACAGAAATACTGCTAGCTGTTGCCACAAATTAATTTTTGTATGTAGCCATCTTTTTATTTAGGCTTCAGCTTTATTGTCAAGGGTGGGAGAATTTTAAACCAATAATTGGGTAAGTTTGATAATAAAGTTTATTAATAAATTAAACTTTATACTTTTGTCCAAAATCTATGCTATACTTATACCTGGCACAGACACGAATTATTTTACAGATAAGAATGTGGATGCCACTCTCAGAAGCTCAAACCACACTGGTAGTTTTGACAGCAATAGTATTACCAAATGCAAGTTACATTTGGCCTCCTTTGATTCCAGAAAGTGAATTAGCGAGGAGGAAGCAGAGGTCATTATGGAAGAAATGTCCAATCCCTCATCTCATTCACAACAGTATGATGTAGCCTCTGACAGTGACACCATCAGCTGGAGTCAGCATTCTGCTCAGTTCACCTCTTCTGCCAGTTAATGTCCACTACAAAATTTCAAATCCATCAATGACATCTACCTGTTTCTATTCTACCCAAAGTCCCCTACCTCACTGCACCCTATAGGATAAAGGAAATTTTACACCAGAAAAACTTCTTTCAGTGGATATTTTGGAAGACAAGAACAGGCTTTGTTCTCAGAAGACATGGTGCTGGAGAAAATGGAAAAAACTATGCTAATGACAATCCATATTACAGGCTCTGCAAGATGAAGTGGTAGGGATACTGTCTTTGGTAATCTCACGCTGAACCAGGACAAACCTCAGGTTGGAATCATGTGGGAGGGCAAGGCCTTTTCACACATAGAGGCACTTAGTTATCAGCTGAATCAGTTATGACAATGAAATTGATGATGATACTGTATTGGATGAGACCTGTGAACTAGACAGGGGTGATGAGAAGGTAAGGTCCTTAGAGGAGGAGATAGCTGGCATCAGCCACAAAGCACATGCTATGTACGTAAAAAACATCCTGTGCGGTCATATCAGCTATTCCTGTGGTCAGCTCTGGAGCAGGTAATTCTGCACATGTTGATGGAGGAGGCTCTATAGTGCTTGAAAGGTTTGGTTGTGGTGGTGGCAAGCCTTGTGTTTGGGAATTTTCAGGTATTGTGAATTCTTTTCCACATTGCAGAAGGACCAATTTATTGCATTATGCTGGTTGTGTTGTTGGAAAATAAGCCAGGTACATCCTGGCACACATCGACTAGTAACTTCATCAATCCGTCAGCACATGAAATAGCATAACCTGTATATGTGGATATAGCAAACCGACTAGCATGATGAGCGAGCCTCAAACTTTCCTCCTTTCTCTCCAAGTGATCATTTTTCTGGTAACCACTCTGCATCCGCAAGTAGTGCCTTGTTGTTTTTATCCGCCCTGTTATCATCCTCACCTACTGCTTTCCATATACTTCCTCTTCTATCTCCATTGCATCATCAGTTCTCCTTTTGTGTGCCCAAAAACATGCCTTCAAGCAACCAATTACATGGAAATCATACTCTTATATGTCCAAGTTCACCACAATTGATGTCCGACAACCTGGACTGTGCTGCTTTTTGCAAAAGAATTGTATTGTATATTATTACGTGCTTCAATTTTTTGATACAAAACAACTCACCTTCTTTCTCATTTTGGGTGAAATGAAATATTATTAAGAATGCATCTGGGTTAAATGTGAGGAACTGATGGGTTATTATGACAGGTGGGGGACTGGTGAACATCTCTGCCACTGTTATTTTAGGCCACCTGTGAAGCTTAGGCATCGGAGACTAAAAAATAAAGTGAAAAATAAAAAAAACAGAACCCAAAAAATAAAATATATTTTTTTCACCATTTCATCCCACTTGGAATTTTTTTCCTGAGTTTCAGTACATTATACGGACAAGTGAATGGTGCCATTCAAAATTTCAATCCGTCCTGCAAAAAAATTTGCCCTTATATGTCTATAATACATATAATACAATAGAAAAATAAGGGAAAATTGAAAGCACAAAAACAAAAAATGCCTGGTCCTTAAAGGGTTAATGCTGAATCTTATTGTTTATACAACATACTTCCTATCCATTTTCATTTATTGATCTGTGAGCAGCAGTTGGTGAATCTTTATTATTCCGATTGAACCATTTCCCCGATGTACGTAGAAGGAATATATAGTGTTTGAATATAAAATCTACTGCTCACAACTTATGTTTTAAAATAAGCTAAGCTACATTTTTCTAAATCTACAGCTATATCAGTGACTTACATAGTGAGTGGGAGTATGACTGAAGGAGTGACTCATATTCTTACATGACTATACAATCATAAAAGCTGTTCCAGAATTCACTGTAATATGGTAAACATGGAAGATCAGGCTTTTTGGATATTTAACTGTAATTGTGATGGGGGCAAATGACAAATAATAGCACCTATGTGATGAAAGTCTTAATAATTGATAAAGATGGATGAAAAGGAGAAAAGATTAAATTGAATTATTGTTTTTTTTTATGATGGAAACAAAATATTGCACAAACGTTAGGGTACAGTATATACAGTACATTATATTCCAAATACCGTATTTTTCAGATTATAAGACGCACTTCTTTCCCCAAAATTTTTTTGGGAAAACAGGTTACATCTTATAATCCGAATGTAGTTTACCAGGGGTCCCAGGAGGCAAGATCGCGTTCACAGAAAGCTGACAACAATGGCAGGATTGGGACGATGTTGCAGGCCCTGGGCTGCGAGGAGGGGGTGTTCGGCGATGCGAAGCTGCGATATCTCATCTCCCAAAATCTCATCTCCAGACATCTCGATTTGCACATGCACCGCTTTCACTGGCCAATTTCCCAAAGTCCACTGCAGTGAAAAGGATGGGAAGAGAGGAGACTCGGCCAGCATTTTGTGTAAGCCCGGAGCCCGCCGCTACCTCACACCGCTGAGCACCTCCTCCTCCCAGCCGGGGCCTGCAAAATCGCCCAACTCCTGCTGCTGCTGCCAGCTTTCTACAGCAGCGACCTTGCCTCCTGTGTGTTTATTAGTTAGATAGAGGTATTCCACAGCAAAATACATATCCCTCTGAACTAACAGTCTTTCTAAGGACTTACCCAGCTGCATATATTACTGGTGATAGCAGGAGTAAGGCAGGCAGAGTTTGTGGACACTGTATACAGCAAAATAAGGTCCATTGCATGTTCTGTCTGCTACTGTTACAGTTATTCATAGCCCTAGATATCAGGGTTTTTTTTACTGCTCCATTTGCTTGTTAACAGAATACAGCCATATTTTTTTTATTTTATTCGATATGCTGTATTGTGGAAGCAGACAAACTTGTCCATCATCAGACGTGATCCCATATTACTGAGGTAATAATCGTCAAATTTTTTGGAGCATGCCAAATATTACACTACAGTGAAAGTCTGCCAGTTGTGTGTTGTTCAACCTATTCACACTTGGTTGCTGACCAATATTATACTAATAGACCACTGCCAAAAACCGTGGTCATCAGACGTGATCCCATATTACTGCGCTAATAATTAGTGTTGAGCCACCCCCGTAGTGTTCGAGTTCGGTTCGGTTCGTCGAACACCCGTGTGTTCGCCGAACTGTTCGTCGAACTGTTCGTCGAACACCTTCGAACACCGTTAAAACCAATGGCAGGCAAACAAAAACACATAGAAACACATAGAAAACACCTTCAAAGGTGTCCAAAAGCTGACAAACTGCTCAGAAGACATAACTAACACATGGAAAAGTGACAAGTACATATAGTCATGCGAAAATAAAAGAGGTGGAGGAGTAAAAGGAGGGGGAGACACAGATATAGGCATGTCATGCCCTTCTAAAATCCAAAAAGTGAGAAGCCGACACGGCCAGTCCGCTCCTGCCCGTGCCACCTCCGTGTCGCCGGGTTTGTGCCAGAGCCGCGGTGAACCCTGACGGCCAGCCCCCCTCTCCCAATACTGGTGCCTGTCCGCTGGTGGGTCGAGCGAGCCCCCCTGTGGTGGAGGCAGCTCTAAGCTTTTTAATTTAAATTGTCTCTCTAATTTGAATGAATACACTTTAAATCCATTTACAAGGATCTATTGGAGGGCAAGTCTCATGCCAGCAGCCGCGGTAATTCCAGCTCCAGTAGCGTCCACTAAAGCTGCTGCAGTTAAAAAGCTTTTATAAGGATCGAGCTCGGCTGTCCACCGCAAGGCATCCTACTGCCAGTCCCAGCCCCTATGCCTTGGGGTGCCTCCTGATGCTCTTCACTAAGTATCCCATGGTCCCGAAGCATTTCCTTTGAAAAAATTAAGTGTCTAAACTACAGGTGGTGCAGCTTGCTTAACAGCCGGGATAATCCGCTTACTAGCAGACACTGCTACTAGGCACAAAGTATTTCCTGGGCTAGATGCAGTTAAAAATTTGTAATTAGATACTCTCGTTGGATGCTGAGAAAGCATTCCATAGAGTCTCCTGGCACGCCATATATGATTCTCTTAAAAAGCTTGGGGTAGGGGTCTAGGGGACCCTTTTATAGCCAAAATCACGGCCCTGTATCGCAATACGTCACCTAGGCTGAAGATAAATGGAACTGTAGCACCCTGAGGGCTCGGTTGCTAAAGACGTATTGCACCTCACCCAGAGGTGTGATATCTCACTCTCAGGTAAGGATGGAGTGTGGATCAGGACCCGACACCTGCATGCATTACACCACATTGCCGTGGGGCAGGGCGACCAATATGCCCCTGAGATGGGCACGACAGTCCCTGTCCCTGGCTGGAGTGGGGGGAGGGAACACTGAGGAAGGGGAACCCTGTAGTGCAGGAGCAGGGAGGAAGCAGTTCCTGGGTGCATTGAGAAGGGAGTATAAAAGGTGGGCACCATCTTAGTTCAGTGCAGAGAAGTCTGAGCAGAAGTGGCAGGGAGCAGGGGCTCTGCATGAGCTCTGCTCCGGAGGCGGGCCTAGTAACAGAGGCCCAGGCCTGGAAGAGGGAGAAGGAAGGAAGAGGAGCGGAGAAGGCTCCAGGAACGAGGAATGAAGGGATCCCAGGGGTGCGGACGGGCGAGTCGCCACCGCACGCCCGAATCCACCTGCGTGGAGGGGTCAGGCCAAAGGGGGAGACCGGTCCCCGAACTAGTGGAGGCAGGAAACGACCCTCAGCTAGAAACCGGAGGCTCTGACATTTTATGTGGCGCAGCCCCTCGCTACACCCGCTAGGAAGGCACCACATAGGGTCAGGGAAACTGGCGCCAAGTTTACCAAGAGGAGGCCCGAGGCAGCCGGACAGAAGTGTTGGTAAGAAAGGCCAGACAAAGGACACACAAAGGGGGTCCTGTGAAGTGCTCCAAAGTTATCTGGGAGTTGTCTGAGCCCCTCACCTGGTGAGCACAGTACGACGTGGGCAGCCGTTACCTGCAGACGTGGTCTGGATAATAAGAACTGTGAGTAAAGGCCCTGAACTGCATCACTGACTCCATGTCGTTACTGCTGCTGCCCTGCACCATCACCCCCATCCTCCGCATACACTGCCCTGAGGCTATACTCCTCCCGTGGGGAGTTATGCTACGCTCTGCTGCACCCACAACACCAGCCTCAGTGGTCTGCCCTGTAGCGGCGGTTCACTCTGACCGCAATCCACGGGTGGCGTAGTCGGACATTTAAACATGAAAACCACATAAATAGTTCCGCCACTGGTTTGACCGCCCTGAGCCACGGAACTGGGTCGCCGCCACGAAGACTACAACCACCAGCATCCACCAAAAAGGGTCCGGCTCCGGGTGTCCCAAGGCCCAGGGGGTGCGTCAGAACATTTTCATCACCTTTCACAATCACCAATGGGACAAGGCAGTGATGTCCTCTGTCCCCTCTCTTATACATCCTAGTGACGGAGCACCTGCTCTCATCAATTCGCCATAACCCCAATATTAGGTGGATTGAGGTGGGAGGCACCGAGTACAAGTGCTCTCTATTTGCTGATGATGTCCTAGTATATATCACTCAATCACATATATCCATCCATGCTGTTATGGCTGAAATAGATCACTTTGTTACATGGTAAAATTTTAAAATCAATGCAGCGAAGTCTGAGGCCCTCGATGTCTCCCTCCCCAAATCCATATAGGATTCCATCCAGTCCAACTTTCCCTTTGCCTGGCCCTCACAGGGTATCAAATACTTAGG
Source organism: Phyllobates terribilis (assembly GCF_046119375.1). Lineage (NCBI taxonomy): Eukaryota > Metazoa > Chordata > Amphibia > Anura > Dendrobatidae > Phyllobates > Phyllobates terribilis. The sequence continues at coordinate 53,992,384 of NW_027362773.1, forward strand.
AATTCCTATTCATAGAGACCTCTCCCATCTATGTTATCTTAATTTTGGGCCCTTTATTGAACAACTCCATACAGACCACGGTTGGCAAGTTAGAACTGTAAGATTCACTACGTGAACCACTGGTGTTTTGTGGAAAAGCACATGTACACTGCGTTCCAAATTATTATACAAAAAGTGTTTAGGAGTGATAAGGGAAGAATTTGTTTGTTGTCAGTTAAACTCATTGATGGTGATGTGTGTCAGGGCTCTTTATATCACTGTAAGCAATTGCAGACACCTGTGCTAATTAGTTTGGCAGGTGTGTCCAATGAAAGGCAAGACTACTTAAGAAGGCTCTCTCACATTATTAAGCAGCCTACATTTTCTGCCAAAATGGGAAAGAAAAAGGATGTGTCGGCTGCTGAGAAGCAACAAATTGTGGAGTGTTTAGGTCAAGGCATGACTACAATCAACATTGTGCGATGATCAGGATGAAGTGTCTTGGCAATCAAGAAGTATGTAGCTGATTCACAGTACACACGTGTGCGTGCTGATAAGGGCAAATTGAGGACTCTTTCCTACAGGCAATTACGTCAGGTTGAAAGAGCAGCGGCAAAAAAGCCTTGTCATAGCAGCAGACAAGTTTTTGAAGCTGCTTGTGCCTCCAACGTCCCCCGAACAACAAGATGCAGGGTCCTTCAGAGGTTTGCAGCTGTGCATGCGCCATCCTGTCGACCTCCTCTATCCACTTCACACAAGCAGAAACGGCTCCAGTGGGCCAAACATTACATGAAGACTGATTTCAAAACTGTTTTGTTCACGGATGAGTGCCGTGCAGCGCTCGATGGTCCAGATGGATGGAGTGGAGGATGGCTGGTTGATGGACACCCCACGCAAACACGGCTACAGCGCCAACAAGGAGGAGGTGGAGTAATGTTTTGGGCTGGAATCATGGGGAGAGAGATTGTCGGCCCCTTTAGGATCCCTGAAGGCGCTAAAGATGAACTCCATAATGTATGTGGATTTTCTCAAACAGCACTTCCTGCCATGATTCAAGAAGAAGAACCGTGTATTTCACAGCAAGATCATTTTTCTGCATGATAATGCACCATCTCATGCTGCACATAAAACATCTGCATCTCTGGCTGATATGGGCATAAAAGGGGACAAACTTATGGTGTGACCCCCATGCTCCCCTGACCTCTACCCCATTCAGAACCTTTGGAGCATCATTAAAAGGAGTGTCTATGATGGCGGGAGGCAGTTCACATCTAAGCAACAGCTCTGGGAGGGTATTCTGTCCTCATGCAAAACAATTGAAGCAGAAACCATCCAAAACCTGACAAATTCAATGGACGAGAGAGTTCAGAAGCTCCTTTCGAACAAGGGGTCCTATGTGAAAATGTAACATCACCTAGAATAAAGTTTTGAGTTGAAAACTGTTTGATTTCAGTTTCTAACAACCTGCTAATGCTTATAATTTCAAAAATGACCATTTTTTTGGTCTTTATTAAAATGAAAAGGTTGATCGAAAAGTTTGGGGGATCTAAGAGTGTGGCAACCCAGTAGTCATGATTACTTCGAATTCTGACAATATGAGGGTCATGCTGCAGGTAGTGCAGCAAGAAGGCACTTATGTGCCTTGCGCATCTCGGAGCCCCAAAATTATTTTCCGGGCTAGATGCAGCTAAAAATTATTTTTAATTTTAAATCTGGTGAAGCTTTAGTATAGATGGCCTAATAGGATCAGTGCTGCACACTGCTACAAAGCCCAAATTATTTTCCAGTCAAGATACAGATAAACATGATTAGTAATTTGAAAGCTTAAAACGGTTGGTAGGGTGATTTTAACCAATCATCAAGCTTTTACTCTCCCCAGGATGACACAGGGGTAGAAAAGTCGTTTCGGATCCATGATTTGTTCATCTTTATGAACGTGAGTCTGTCTACATTATCAGTGGAGAGCCGCGTGCGCTTATCTGTCAGCACACCACCAGCAGCGCTGAACACACGTTCAGACAGAACGCTGGCTGCGGGGCATGACAAGATCTCCAAGGCGTAAGTGGCTAGCTCCGGCCATTTATCCAGATTGGAAGCCCAAAAAGAGCAAGGGTCCAGTGACACAGTCGTGGCTTCAATGTTTACTTGGAGATACTCCTGTACCATCGTCTCTAGGCGTTGACTATGTGTCAGACTTCTTGTCTCCTGTGGCCTTGCAAAGGATGGGCTAAAAAAGTGGTGAAATGATTCCGCAAAATTGATGTTACCAGCAGATACTGTGGTTCTGTCACGGTTTGAGTGCTGAACACTTGACGGTCCCACGGTTTGCAAGTTGGAACTGTGAGATTCACTACGTGCACCACTGGTATTTTGTGGAAAAGCACATGTAAGATTCTGCAACAGTCTCTGCTGATACTCCTGCATGCGTGCATCCCTTTCTATGGCAGGAATAATTTCTGCAAATTTACTTTTGTACCGGGGATCTAACAGTGTGGCAACCCAGTAGTCAGGATTATTTCTAATTCTCACAATTCGAGGGTCATGTTGCAGGTAGTGCAGCAAGAAGGCACTCATGTGTGTTGCGCATCCAGGAGCACCAAGTCCCTGTTGTGTTGGTGGCGAGGTAACAATCATGCTTCCTTCCTCTGTCCTCTCCCCCCAACCTCGCACAACAGAAATGTGATCAAGGTCTCCCTCATCTGATGAGTCTTCCATCAGTTCGTCCTCCACTTCTTCCTGGGCTCCTACACCTTCCTCACTAGTTTGGCTGCTACCATGCGCCCTGGTAAAACCATCTCCCCCACCCTCACATGCCTGCCGCCTTGGTGCTGCCGACCGTCTGGACCTTGCAGATGTTAGCCCTTCCGCATACAACTCCTCCTCCTCTACTTCCTCCACCTCCTCTTGTGCCACCACCTGACTCCGAATTCTGTTTAACATGTGCTCCAGCATGTAAATCACCGGAATAGTCATGCTGATAATGGCATCGTCAGTACTAAACATCTTCGTCGCCATTTCAAAACTGTGCAGAAGGGTGCATAGGTCCCTGATCTGAGACCACTCCTCCAGCGTGATTTGCCCCACCTCTGAATCTCGTTGGCCCAGGCTATACGTCAGAACGTATTGCACCAGGGCTTGTCGGTGCTGCCACAGTCGCTGCAACATGTGCAGAGTTGAATTCCACCGGGTAGGCACATCGCATTTTAGCCGGTGAAGTGGCAGGCCCAACGACTTCTGTAGAGATGTAAGTCGCTGAGCTGCGGGATGCGAACGGCGGAAGTGAGCACACAGCGACCGTGCCCTCTGCAGAAGGCCATCTAGTCTAGGATAGTGGGCTAAAAATTGCTGGACAACCAGGTTCAACACGTGAGCCATACAAGGCACGTGTGTGACATTGCCCCGGCGAAGGGCCGCACCCAGGTTTGCAGCATTGTCGCACACGGCCTTCCCTGGTTTCAGGTCCAGTGGAGACAACCATTCATGAAATTGGTTCTCCAGAGCTGACCACAACTCCTCAGCTGTGTGACTCACATTTCCCAGACATTTCAATGTAAAAACCGCCTGATGACGTTGAGCCCTACTGCCAGCATAGTAAGGAGGTGTGCAGGATCCCTTCTGCGCAGTTAGAAAGCTTGTGGCATGACCAGACAGGCTTTGGGTGCAGGTGGAAGACCGAGAGGAGGTTGAGGAGGCAGAAGCAGTGGTGGAACTTTGACATAAAGAGGATTGACGCACAACTCGTGGGGACGGCAAGACTTGGACAGCAGCCCCTTGTCCTGCTGTCACCATAGTTACCCAGTGCCCAGTCAGCGACATGTAACGCCCCTGTCCATGCCTACTCGTCCAAGTGTCTGTGGTGAAATGCACCCTGTCACACACAGAGTTTCTCAAAGAAGCGGTGATGTTGTGTGCGACATGCTGGTGGAGCGCAGGCACACCTTTCTTTGAGAAGTAGTGCCGACTGGGCATCTGGTACTGGGGCACTGCGACGGACATAAGGTCTCGAAAATCCTCTGTGTCCACCAGGCGGAAAGGCAGCATTTCTGTAGCCAAGAGCTTGCAGATGGTGAAATTCAACCTCTTAGCTTTCTCATGGCTAGGAGGAAATGGTCTTTTACTTGTCCACATCTGAGGGACCGAGGGCTGGCTATTGTGCTTAGACGGGGTTGATAAGGGTGTCCCCGGCAAACTGCCCGTCTGTGAGGAAGATGCAGGCGGACATGTTAGGTTGCCTTGATCCAAAGGTGGTGCTATCGATGTCGGACAGCGCTCAAGACCAGCTGGTGTTACCACCTCCAAAGAAAATGATGACCTGCCAATCACGCTGGCTGTTGCGGGTAAAGAGGTGGCAGGTCTGCGCCCCAAAACAGGTGTGACTGCTGTCCCCCCAGTCACAGAGGATGAAGAGGCCGCGGATGCACAAGATATGGCAGACGGTGGTTGGCCCGGCCGGCTAGACCGCATTGTAGCACACTGAGCTTCCCACTGCAACTTATGCTTCATGTCCATGTGCCGGTTCATGCATGAAGTACTCAAACTATGTATTTTTTGGCCTCTACTTAGCTTTTGCTGACAAATGTTACAGATAACACGAGTTGGGTCATCTTTATCGATCTGAAAAAATGCCCAGGCTATGCAAGACTTAGCACCCATGCGACCTGAAGAGCCACCACGACTTGTGGTGAGAGGCAGAGTTGTGTTTGAGGATGCAGTTGTTGACGTGCTTCCAGTACTACGTCTCTGTCCAGGAAGGCGCAACCTGACCTCGTCGTCACTAGCATCTTCCTCCACCTCCTCTGCTGACCTCATCTCTTGGCTGACTGTGGGTTGACAGTAAGTGGGATCTCCGACCTCATCATCATCACCCTGTGCGTTATCACACCCGTCGTCCTCAGAGCCAACCTGTTCCTGCCCTGACAAAAAACTAAAGTTGTCGCTCCAATCAGGTATTTGAGTCTTATCATCGTCTTCCTCATTGTCTCCACCAACAGGAGTTACAGTTTGGGAATGAGGGTCTACATTATGGTCAGAACCTTCTGCGTCTGGTCCTGGATCCGACTCATAAAGATTCTGGGCATCAGTGCAGATCATTTCCTCGTCTGGATTCACAGAAGCGCTGGAGTCGACCTCTGATTCCCAGGCTATAGTATGAGTAAACAGCTCTGCAGACTCAACCATCTGTTCTACCTCATACTCAGACGGGCAGCTGGAGATTTGGGAGCTGTGAGGAAGCAAGTGCGATTTGGGTGACACCTTTGAGGACTGGAGTATTTGTGATGTTGAAGTTGATGTGGAGGAGAGCCCACTTAAAGGAGCACTTGATATCCGTTGAAGCACCTGCTGTTTTTGTGCCTCATCTGGAATTTGTAGCGATTGGCGTGGCCGTAAGAAAGGGATCTTATCACATTGTCCGCTAAAAGAAGTAGACATTTTAGTTTGGCTGGAAGATGGTCTTTCTTCTGCACCTACCCCACGGACACAACCTTTTTTCCCCTTCCCAACACGCCTATTCCCCTTTCCACCAGCAGCAGGCCTTTTTCCACTCATTTTGGTGGTTAACTAATTCACAACTCTGGAGTTGTTTGCACACAAAAACAATGGATGGTAACCGAGCAGAGCTGAGTGGCCAAACTGTGGTATTAGGCCAAAACTATTGGCTGGGTTAGATGCAGAAAAAAATTATTTTTAATTTGCAACCTGATGGAGGTCAGTATAGATGGACTAATAGAACAAGTCCCACACGCTGCTAGAAGCCCAAATATTTTTTCAGAGATAAATGAAGAAAAAAATTATTTTTAATTTGCAACCTGATGGAGGTCAGTATAGATGGACTAATAGACCAAGTCCCACACACTGCTAGAAGCCCAAATATTTTTTCAGAGCTAGATGCAGAAAAAAATTATTTTTAATTTGCAACCTGATGGAGGTCAGTATAGATGGACTAATAGACCAAGTCCCACACACCGCTAGAAGCCCAAATATTTTTTCAGAGCTAGATGCAGAAAAAAATTATATTCAATTTGCAACCTGCTGGAGGTCAGTATAGAAGGCTAATAGAACAAGTCCCACACACTGCTAGAAGCCCAAATATTTTTTCAGAGCTAAATGAAGAAAAAAATTATTTTTAATTTGCAACCTGATGGAGGTCAGTATAGATGGACTAATAGACCAAGTCCCACACACCGCTAGAAGCCTAAATATTTTTTCAGAGCTAGATGCAGAAAATTTTTTTATTCAATTTGCAACCTGATGGAGGTCAGTATAGATGGACTAATAGACCAAGTCCCACACACTGCTAGAAGCCCAAATATTTTTTCAGAGCTAGATGCAGAAAAAAATTATTTTTAATTTGCAACCTGATGGAGGTCAGTATAGATGGACTAATAGACCAAGTCCCACACACTGCTAGAAGCCCAAATATTTTTTCAGAGCTAGATGCAGAAAAAAATTATTTTTAATTTGCAACCTGATGGAGGTCAGTATAGATGGACTAATAGAACAAGTCCCACATGCTGCTAGAAGCCCAAATATTTTTTCACAGATAAATGAAGAAAAAAATTATTTTTAATTTGCAACCTGATGGAGGTCAGTATAGATGGACTAATAGACCAAGTCCCACACACTGCTAGAAGCCCAAGTATTTTTTCAGAGCTAGATGCAGAAAAAAATTATTTTTAATTTGCAACCTGATGGAGGTCAGTATAGATGGACTAATAGACCAAGTCCCACACACCGCTAGAAGCCCAAATATTTTTTCAGAGCTAGATGCAGAAAAAAATTATATTCAATTTGCAACCTGCTGGAGGTCAGTATAGAAGGACTAATAGAACAAGTCCCACACACTGCTAGAAGCCCAAATATTTTTTCAGAGCTAAATGAAGAAAAAAATTATTTTTAATTTGCAACCTGATGGAGGTCAGTATAGATGGACTAATAGACCAAGTCCCACACACTGCTAGAAGCCCAAATATTTTTTCAGAGCTAGATGCAGAAAAAAATTATATTCAGTTTGCAACCTGATGGAGGTCAGTATAGATGGACTAATAGAATGATGCTATGCCCAAAAGATTTTACTTCACTAGGTGCAGTAAAAAAATTGGTATTCTATACACAGGTGGTATATCTTGCAACACAGATAGGCTACTCCACTGACTAACACACTCTGCAATAGGCCAAAAAGGATTAGCTTTGCTAGATTCAGCCAAATGCTGTGAAAAAAACTTGCACAGCACTGGCACAGACCTGCCTGGCAAAAACTGATAGGAACTCATGTAACCTAGTCCTGAAAAGGACTGCAATTACAATTAGTCTTTACTCCCACAACCGATCTATTTAAGAGCACAGACCTGCCTGATAAAAGTCGTAGGAAATGCTGTAACCTAGTCCTTAAAAGGACTGCAATCACAACTATTCCCTACTCCCAAGCTATCTGTATATTTGTGCGAAAATTGGCTTGAAATTAACAAGGTATAGCGCACACAGGAACAGCGGTGCCGTCTAACACGCAGCTGCAGCAGTGAGAAAATGGTGGCGACGGGGAAAATGGCTTGGTCTTATAGGGCAAGGACATGTGACATACACTGCCAATCACACATGCCCTTGCTTGTGTGAAAAAAAGCACTTCGCTCCGTGTGTGCGCTGCTGATAGGCTGACAGATTGCACCTCCCCACTGCAAATGTGGGAAAGAGAAAAAAAATGGAGATCTTCATTGTTCCTGCAGAGATCCATCCCCTGCCCCTCCCCCCGCCCCGCTGTACACTCAAACTGCGTATTAACATTAATTTTCATCATTACTGAGAAAAAATCCAGTTATGATTTTGGTGCACGAACAGTTATCGAACATAACCTCGAACAGCCGAATTTTTCTCAAATTGTTCGTGTTCGCCGACCGGCTCGAACACCGCCCAAAACAGCTCGAATTTGAGATTGGCGAACAGTTCGAGTAGAACAACGCTCATCTCTACTAATAATCCAGAATTTTTGGGAGCGTGCCAGATATTACTCTCTAATTAAAGTCTGCCAGTTGTGTGTTGTTCAAACCTATTCATACTTGGTCGCTGACCAATATCATACTAATAGGCCAGTGCCTAAAACCGTGTTCAACTGACGTGATCCCATATTACTGAGGTAATAATCGTCACATTTTTTGGAGCATGCCAAATATTACACTCCAGTTAATGTCTGCCAGTTGTATGTTGTTCAACCTATTCATACTTAGTCGCTGACAAATACCATATCTATAACACCACTGCCTAAAACCGTGGTTATCAGACGGGATCAGATATTACTGCATTAATACTCCAGAATTTTTGGGGAGCGTGCCAGATATTACACTCCATTTAAAGTCTGGCAGTTGTGGGTTGTTCAAACCTATTCACACTTGATCGCTGACCAATTTGATATTAATAGGCCACTGCTTAAAACCATGGTCATCACGTGATCTCATATTACTGCGGTAATAATACAGATATTTAGTGGAGCGTGCCAAATATTATACCCAATTTAAAATGGGCAAGGTGCGTGGTAAGGGACGGGGAAGAGGACATGATTGTGATCGTGCACGCAGAGGCCAAAGCCATGGGCAAGTTGAAACTGTGCCTGCTGATGGAGCACAACAAACACCCACATCATGTCAAACTACTTTCCTGTCCCAATGACTAGGGGGCTGCGGAACACTACTCTTGAAGCCAGAGCAATGTGAAAAGGTTGTTGGTTGGATAGCAGATAATGCTTCCAGTCAGTTTGCCACCACCACCACAATGTCTTCCACACAGTCCAGTCTCAGTAGCCATGAGTCTTGACCCCATATTCCTCACTCTGATCCTCCTTCCTCCCACCATGCCGAGTGCCCAAAGACAGTAAAGTGGTACCACGGCACTCCTATGTACGGTATGGTTCACTAGTAGGATCCTATCCCTTGTAAACTGTATAAACAGACTTGGCACTCGTAGTGAATCGAAGAATATTATGAATATATTTAAAGTGCTGCAATCCAACAAGGGAAGATGCTTCGGTCAAGGGACCTTCATTAGTACAACAGATTGCACAAGATAAGCCGTATAAACTAACGCTGTGGATAAGCAGTGAGCACTGCAATGGCAATGGCAGACAGCTGATCCCACATTTGGACACTCTGGAGAGCTGTTCACTTTTCCATTTATAAATTTGGGCCTCTCGCCCGGCCCGCTTCAAGTGGGGCAAGAGGAGATCGCATGTAGCGATGCCCAAATATTTGAGCAGCCACAGTCACATGAGGGAGACTGTGGGAAAGTGCAATTACTGTCACAAGAGTTGGATGATTATGATGAGACACAATTGTCAGCAAGTCAGAAGGAGGCCCAGGGTGTGCACATGCAAGATGAGGTGGTGAACGTTGAAGTCACTGACCCAAGCTTTCAAGATGACATGCATAGCGAGGACAGCAGCACACAGGGGGAGGGAGGTGTAGCACCACAACAGGCAGGAAGAAGCAGTGGGGTGGCCACAGACACAAGGCGGGCAACTGTTTCCCAAAACACCAACACGAGGGAAGTTGCCAGTCCAACTGTTAGGTCTTCCAGAGTCTAGCTTTTTTTTACAAACTGTCCAGATAACCCAAAAAAAGGCCATTTGCAACCTCTGCCATGCCAGCATTAGCAGGTGCAGCAAAACTACCAGCCTGACCACCATCAGCATTCTCCGGCACATGACAGCATAGCACCCAACTAATTGAGCAGAACGCCAAGGTCCAGAAGCAATGTCTGCGTGTAACACCACTGCCTGTTCCGCTGTTGTGCGTGCCTGCCAATCCCCTGTCCATGGCCCAGGCGAAGATGTCCCCCATCCTGCACCTGTTGTTGCACACTCGCAACCATCACCATCAGAAACCATGTCCGCGCCCTTGTCCCAGGGCAGTGTTCAGTTGTCCCTATCCCAGTCCTTTGATTCCAAGCGCAAATACGCAGCCAACAACCCACAGATCACACTACTAAACTTCCACATTTCTTGAATGCTTGCACTTGAAATGCTTCATTTCAGGCTCGTGGAGACGGAATCTTTCTGCAACCTCATGGCTGAGACCTTCCCTCGGTACTCGGTCCCCAGCCTCCATTATTTCTCCCGGTCTGACACCCCCGCCTTACACAAGCATGTGTCCCAGAACATTACCCCTGACTTCAACAATGCAGTTACTAAGAAGGTCCACCTTAGTGCTTGTGGCTAGGGATGATGCATCTCGCTGACAGCACACTGGGTTACTATAGTAGAAGCCAGGACCAAGTCAGACCCTGGGACAAAACACATCCTCCCGATGCCAAGAATTGTGGGCTTTTGGTCAATCAGGGTTGCCCCTATATCCTACAGCACCTGCACTTCCTTCTCTTCAGCCTTCATCTCCGAAATGACATCAATCGGAAGCTGGAAGCACTGCAGCACTGCCTCCGCCAAGCGGCAAAAGGCTGCGCTGCAGCTAATATGCTTAGATGACAGACCACACACCACTGCAGAGTTGTTGACAGCTGTAAAAGATCAGGCAGATCTGTGGTTGTCATCGATGAACCTACAGCCAGGCATGGTCATGTGTGACAATGGCCGGAACCTGTTGGCAGCTCTGACGCTAGGCAAGCTTGCACACGTACCATGCCTGGCCCAGTGGTTCAGCGGTTTCTCATATCCTACCCGGAGCTGCCTGAGCTTCTTGTCAACGTACGCCGCGTGTGTGCCCATTTTCAAAATTCACCTACAGCTTCCACCGCCCTTGCCGTGCTTCAGAAGTGTTTGTAGCTTCCAGCTCACTGACTGGTGTGCGATGTCACCACGCATTGGAACTCAACCAGGATGATGCCACACAGCCCCACCTAATCTCATTCCAATCCGGATTGCATGCTAATGAGGAGGAGGAGGAAGAGGATGAGGAGGAACAGGAGCTGGTTTCCTGCTCTACAGATGGTACTAGCCACACCACATTCATACCGTCAGCGTGAATGGCCTGAGGAAAGGGAGAATGAGGAGGAGGAGAGCATGGACAGTCGTCCTCTTGGTGAGGACAGGGAAGTCTTGGCTGTTGGCAGTCTGGCACACATGGCTCACTTTATGTTCCTCTGCCTTTCCTGTGACCCTCGCGTTGCACACATTTTGGCCAACAGTAATTACTGGTTGGTCACACTTCTAGACCCAAGGACAACTTTCTATCTATTCTTCCCGTGGCAGAGAGGTCTAGTAAAATGTTGCAGTACCAGAAGGCCCTTGTTGACAAATTATTATAAAAATTCCCATCTGAAAACGCTGATGGCAGACGTCACAGTTCCTTAGACAACCAAGGAGTAAGTACAGGCAAAGGAGACACAAATATGATGCAGCAGAGGCAGGGGAACATTGTCAAAGGTGTAGGACAGTTTTCTCAGACCCTCCCAGTGCCCAGGCCCTGATACGCGGGGTACTCTGACAAGGAGGGAAACATTTTGGAAGATGCTGAAGGCTCTCTATACCTTAGAGGTCCTGGCCTGCCCTACCACTAGCTTTTTGTCAGAGCGGGATTTTAGTGCCGCTGAGGGCATCATAACTTATAGGCGCATCTGCCTGTCAACTGAAAATGCTAACAAACTGACTCTTATAAAAATTGATAAGGGCTAGATTGGGCCAAACTTCTCAACACCACCGGATGATAGCAGCGGAACATAAAGTAAAATTCAGTGGCTTTTTTTGGGGCGGTCTATTCCCATGCACCTCTTCACAGCCAGACATGGGTATACGCTTCCTGATTTTGTTTATTTTCTGTTGTCCTCCTCCTTCTCCTCATCCTCCACCACCAGATCACCAGGGTGCAGTGATGCAATACCGACATAATTTTTTTAAGGGTGTTTATGCCCGTAGGAAATTTTTTTTGAGACCTACCTCTAATATTCAGTATGTTATACAGTATGTTCATGTATAACCCCCAGGGGTAAATGTTTTTCAGACCATGCACTTAGTGCATGGGCATTACCATTATAGGAGGCCCATTCCTTCACAATGGTAAAAAAATTTTACTGAGGCCCTCCTCTACGTCTTTTCAAAGGAGTATTGGCGTGCGTCCATATTTTTGGCAGCCCTTGCTGTCACTGCATATGCAATTACAGTATAGGATGTTTCACACACGCCCGGACTGACAGGCATGAGCATGGTTAGTGATCCCACTGGACCATGAATCGAGGAGTGCCTGGAGGGGCGTAACTAAGTATCAACTCGGTCCAACCAAGGTCGCACAGCGGCTCAGTCGACTCCATGAACCAGGGAGGAACCGAGCAGAGGGACCAAGTGCTACTCCAGGTCAGACCTCGGTCACAGCTGTTGACCCACACCGGGGAATGCAGGAACAGACAAGTTAGGCTGGCATACTGACAGGTGGGTACTGGCAGGCACGGCTGGTATGCAGACAGGTGGGTACTGGCAGGCACGGCTGGTATGCAAACAGGTGGGTACTGGCAGGCACAGCTGGCATGCAGACAGGTGGGTACTGGCAGGTAGGAACGCAGGCAAGATAGGAACCAGTACAGACTGGGATACAGGAACAGCACCGCAGGTGCAGCAGACAAGCAGAGCAGAGAAAAACCTGCAGGTGCGGTAAACGAGCAGAACAGAGCAAAACCCGCAGGTGCAGTAAATGAGCAGAGCAGAGCAAAACCCGCAGGTGCGGTAAACGAGCAGAGCAGAGTAAAACTCGCAGGTTCCGTAGACAAGCAGAGCAGAGCAAAACCCGCAAGTGTGGTAGACAAGCAGAGCAGAGCAAAACCCGCAGGTGCGGTAGACATGCAGAGCAGAGCAAAACCCGCAGGTGCGGTGGACAAGCAGAGCAGAGCAAAACCAAGACAAACAGAGCAGAGCAAAACCCGCAGGTGCGGTAGACAAGCAGAGCAGAGTAAAACCCGCAGGTGCGGTAGACAAGAAGAGCAGCGCAAAACCAAGACAAGCAGAGCAGAGCAACACCCGCAGGTGCGGAAGACAAGCAGAGCAGAGCAAAACCCGCAGGTGCGGTAGACAAGCAGAGCAGAGCAAAACCCGCAAGTACGGTAGACAAGCAGAGCAGAGTAAAACCCGCAGGTAAGGTAAACAAGCAGAGAAAAACCCGCAGGTGCTGTAAACGAGCAGAGCAAAACCCGCAGGTGCGGTAAACGAGCAGAGCAGAGCAAAACCCGCAGGTGCGGTAAATGAGCAGAGCAAAACCCACAAGTGCGGTAGACAAGCAGAGCAGAGCAAAACCCACAAGTGCGGTAGACAAGCAGAGCAGAGCAAAACCTGCAGGTGCGGTAGACAAGCAGAGCAGAGCAAAACCCACAGGTGAGGTAGACAAGCAGAGCAGAGCAAAACCTGCAGGTGCGGTAGACAAGCAGAGCAGAGCAAAACCTGCAGGTGCGGTAGACAAGCAGAGCAGAGCAAAACCCGCCGGTTCAGTAGACAAGCAGAGCAGAGCAAAACCCGCAGGTGCAGTAGACAAGCGGAGCAGAGCAAAACCTGCAGGTGCGGTAGACAAGCAGAGCAGAGCAAAACCCGCAGGTGTGTTAGACAAGCAGAGCAGAGGAAAACCCACAGGTGCGGTAAGCAAGCAGAGCAGAGAAAAAACCGCAAGTGCGGTAGACAAGCAGAGCAGAGCAAAACCCGCAGGTGCGGTAGACAAGCAGAGCAGATGCACACAAGGTACTTACAATGAAGTAGCACTAAACTCACAAACAGAAGTACAGAGACAACAAATTGGAGTTAGGTGCAGGTTTAGACACTGCAGGAATAGGGAAGATACAAACATAGAGACAAACAAGTAACGGGCTAGGACTATAAGTCACAGATACAGGTAACGGGCTTGGGTATACAGCCCTCAGGGTGGCGGAACAGACAAAATACAGGACAGGACCTGGAAACTCAGCTGCACAGAACACACTGAAGAAATTGTTGCTCAGGCATCTCCTACTTGGTGGAGGGGGTTTAAGTATCCAGTGACTCACAACAATAGGCTGGGGACGCATTAGGAGTGCGCACACAGTAACTATAAGAATCAGACAGTGAACGCGCCGCCGCCCTAAGCAATCAGACAAGAGACATGCACACAGCAGGTACTGAAACAAAGTGTGCAGCCAGGACTGATAGTTAAGATGGCGGTCTTGCATGTTGGAAAGTGGTAAGCCATGCCAGCACGCTGCCAGGGATGTTACATAGGAGACCCACTGCTTTATAATGGGAACATTTTTTTACTGTGGTGCTCCTCTATTTCTCTTCAAACGGGTATTGGGGTGTGTCCACATTTTTGGCAGCCGTTGCAGTCACTGCTTATGCAATAACAGTATAGGAGACCCACTCTTTAATAATGGGAACAACAAAGCATAGCCAAATGGTGGCCCTCTAACAATACTGAGGGCCGACTGCTGGCTCTTTAACAATAGTAAGGGCTGCCTGACAGATCTGTAAAAATAGGCTTTGTGACTTTCAGAGTCCCTCCTTCATAAATAAAACAGGATGTGTCTTATCATGTCTCACACACCACATGGGCAGATAAGGTAGTAAAATGTTAAAATGACATTTACTGGTGAATGTATTTTTCACCATTAAAAGCAATGCAAAAGTGGCAAAAATGCTACGTGTGAACATAGCCCAAGGTATGGAGGAGCATTTTTTATGTTTTTTTGTCTTATATACTAAGTCACTACACTGGAAAGAATGTTCCTTAACGTCTTTTCCAGGAAAATTTATTTTGGCTTTGTTGTTGTATGTTTTATTGTGAGTCCGTAAAAGTGGCGCAATACCTCTGACAACATTGTTCACAGCTGTGACCTGGGAGTCAGAGATGCTTCAAGGGTCTTCCCCATGCTGTTCCCATGTCATTTCAGCACTGTTCCCATCGATTTGGGCCTCCTGCAGACCTCTGGGGGGCAGGTCACCAGAAAAATGCTCGAGTTTCCCATAGACTTACACTGGGCTCGATGCTCGGGTTGAGCACCTGAGCATTACAATTTGCTTGACCCAAGCAATGAGTACCTGAGCATTTTAGTGCTCGCTCATCACTAATGAGGCCATAAACCATAAACTAGGACCTCAATGTTATGTTCCAAATAGCAGACATTCTATATGGCTATAATAAGCGCATGTATGAATGCTGATTCGTTTGGGTTGAGTGACAGTATAGCACTGTGTGATCATCACAGATTAAAATGTGTGTATTACTGTAGAGTAGAACCTACTGTATTCTTCTAAATAGCCTTATCATATGATGAAGGCACTGGGAAGGCTCACACAGCAAAATAACCCTGTTGTTTCTGAATCAGGTCCACGATAAAACCTTCAAAAAATAGTTGATTGGACAAAGAAAATATAAGAAATTCTAAGATCTTTGTTCATGCACGATTTCAGATACATCTGGTCACCTTTACCTGTACTATAGCCCGTGCACTACTAGTTGATATACACTTTACCTGTTATATGTCTTATTGCAATGTTTTTTACCTGTATAAATGGAAAGTTATACATGGACTAAATACTGCTATATTGTACTATTTAAAATGACCACTTTCTCTTATTCCACTGGTCCCCATGCTAAAAAACATGTATATTTAATTTTTGCGTTCTGTAATCATTGTTTATTCATTGAGATATTTATTTTGCTTTGTCTTATATTCATGTACATTTTGTATTATATTTTATATATTCTGTGACCTTTTGATAAAGACCTGGGATGAGTTGAAACGTCTCTTTATTTTTGTCGCCAATTTGTCTCATTTGGTTCACACTTCTTTGATATGCACTAATCAATGAAACTATCTTGTAAATATATATTTTGAGAGTGCGGTGGATATTCCTCCACATAATTATAATAATGATATTTTATTATCCCAGTCATTTTTTTGGATTCCTTCCTTGTGCTGTGTCTCGTTTTTAAGTATGTTGTCTGTAGTTTTTATGATTCATTAAAGATTTATTTTCTATTTTTCTACTTGACTTGGAGCCTTGTATTGGTGCACCGAATCTGAGTGGAGCATAATATAGGCACAGAGACCCTGATTCCAGCGGCGTGTCACTTATTGGGCTGTTTCCTGTAATTTTGATAAAATCACTGTTTTATCAGCAGAAGATTATCACTAGTAAACCTGGTGCCAGGTAGTCCTCCAGCTCTGTATAAACCCCCTCCACAAACACTGATTGGCAGCTTTCTGTGTACACTGTGCATTTGCAGAAAACTGTCAATCAGTGGGGTGCGCGGGGGTATACAGAGCTCAGCACTCAGAGAACTGCTAGATCTGCAGCACATAAAGGGATTCTGTCAAAACAGCAAGCAGCCCACTAAGTGCTGGAATCAAGGTCTTTGCTCCTACACCCTGTGGTACTCAGATAGGTTAGCAAATGCCTGGTGACAGATTCCCTTTAGAATAGTTTTCCACTTCTACTATAAAAGCGAGAGATCCTTCGTCTGTGGAGAAGCTCTTACCTTGTTCCAAGCAATCAAAGGGTTTAAAGTTTTGCTCACATTTGAAGATACTTTACTACTAACATAACACATTCAAAGATGACTAGATCATATATTAAGGCCACTGTTAAATGGCACTGCTTTAAAAAGAATCTGTCACCAAATTTTTACTATTTAATCCGAGAGCATCATGATGTAGAGACCAAAACCCTGATTCCAACGATGTGACGCTCACAAGGCTGCTTGGTGTAGTTTTGATAAAATCACTGATTTATCATCAGGAGATTATCATTAGATGATTAGCAAATCTGCTTCTCCATATTTAGTAACTTTGTATATCCCCATCACCACCACTGATTAACAGCTTTTTGTATACACTGTGCATAGGCAGAAAGTTGCCACTCAGTGGTGGGGACAGGGTTACACAGAGCTCAGAATTCAGAGAACTTGTAGATTTTCTGCAGATGAAACTGATTTTATCAAAATGACAGCAAGCAGATTAATAAGTGATACATTGCTGGAATCAGGGTCTCTGCCTCTAGGTCACTTTGGATGGAGTAGCAAAGACCCGGTGACAAATTCCCTGTAAAAGACCTCAGTAATAACCCAAGATCCAGTCTACATAAGTCTTTGCCAAGTTCTTGCAAACTATCTTACGTCCTGTTTGTATAGTTTTATTATTTTGTATGCTTGTTCATGGATGCCCTTTCATGACTATCTGTTTAGTCTGGTGTTCTGAGGCACGGAATATTTTCATAGTCCCCGAATGTCCAAAAGCAAAAAGACTGAAGGTGAACAACATCCCAATACATGAATGAAAGATGCTATGAGTCCAAACAGCCTATGTATAATTCATTCTCTCCCCTTGTGAGCGAGCAGTGCATCCACCTGCGTTTTTTTCATGCTTTACCCAGGGTCAGAATATATTCCGTGAATAATGGATCAAAACACTCTGGGAGTCAATATGAAATAAATCTACTTCATTTTCTATGTGCAAATGCAGACAAAAGTCACTTTAACCTTCCTTCTTAAGCAAATAACAAAAGAAAATTTCATACAGTATAGAATAAAGTTAAAACTGTATAATAGTACATTATTTCCCAAAAGGCATTTCTGCCTATCGGCATGGCATGATCATTTGCCTTTTTTTCTGCATTCATGCAACTTGAAAGCCAGATGTTTGAGTTTCTTCCACCTTAACCATTCCTTTTAATGTTTTCCACTGGCAGAAATGATTAAAAAGTGGATAGCATATATACTAGCACGGGGGAAAATCCATTGACTTTTTAAGCCTATGGCTATCTGTTTTAAAATAATCCAAGGATTATTTAGGAGAATTGTTGCAAAGAGTTTGTGAAGTTGTTGACCATATCCACAAGATTTTTTTTTACATCTTCAAATGCTTGTTAAAATATTAGTACAATAGCCCGACGAAATGCTGTGTGCAACATCTCCCCTTTTAGTAAATGTACGTTTTGTAGATTTTTTTGCTCAGACTTATTACGCTGTTATTGTACATATATCTTTATATAAATTCTGTCACAATTCCGTCCCTCAGTTTTTCTTGAATGCAGTGATTGACAGCTCAGTCATCCAGTCTGGTGCAGGGGCATGCTGAGCTGTCTGTGTTTTGATTGACAGCTTGGCCATCCAATCTGGGACTGGGAGGTACTGAGGTTCCATCAGGTGTTCCCAGTTTCTAATTATTACTCAGCTACTTAACTTGGCTGGCAGTCCCAAATAGCAGTCATTCCTAGCTTCAGTACGGTTTGTTTTCTCTGTGCCTTTTGATTTGCTTGTGATCTATTGCTGCTAGACCTTAAACCTTGTTCTGACCATCTGTTTGCCTAGCCCCTTTGCTCTGATCCGTTATCTTCCTTGTATTCTGACCTCGGACCATTAACTGAGTAACTCTGTCTTTTCCCGCTGTTTATGATTTACTCTCTGGGCTCTTGACCTCGGATGCCTTGACTACCCTGACTTATGGCTTGTCCTCAGCGTTACAATTCTGTATATAATATGGTAGTTTATTCTGATAACTATGCAAAAAAGAAGTGATGGAGTTATCATTGGCATCTTATTAGGTGACTTATGAATCATTCTCAAATCACTTTTAAAGGTTTTGTCCACTTGCAAATAATATTTTTAGATATATTTGAAATAAAAATATATACAGTACTTACTAATATAGTTGTAATGAAAAAAGGGTCCTGATCTTCAGATGTCAGCAAGGGTCCTGAAAACTTCAATTTCAGCTTGTGTTTGTCACAGGAAAGTTTCAGCTAGGGCTCGCTCTGACTTGCGATTAAATCGGATGAATGGAATCTGATAAAAAATCGGATTGCATTCGGACCAATTTAATCCCATGAGTGTGTGCTCAATGGCATTTTTTTCCAGCGCCGATCATATTGCAATTGGGCTGGAAAAAAATCGCAGCATGCCGCAATTGCATGCTACATTCAGATCGCACGCAGCCATATAAGCCTATGGGTGCATGTGAAACATCGAACTGGACTCGGATATCACCCGAGTGCATACCCGTCTATGCCAGCAACAGAGGAGATGGAGAAATTACTCTCTCTGTCTGATCCGCAGCTGAGCTGCGATCCTCTTTGTGTGAGAGGATCGGAGCACGGAGCACTGACATTCGGCTCCCGCTCGCAGCAGAGCAGGAGTCGAATGTCATTAGCAAATCGCATCCGATGCTATACGCTAGTAGAACCTCGGCCTTACCCTTCCGTGTCACAGATAGGGTTGGCATAGCTATTGAAATTAGCACTTAATTGGTCATATTCACACACATAACTGTTGATGTAACACAAGAAACTATTGTGTGTCAAACACAAGATGGAAGTAGAACTACTGGGCTTAGGATCACCACTGATATCATTAGCATTATAGGACTAGTAAACTTGTTGCCATGTAGTGCTCCACATTCATGATTTTTGTATAACCCTGCCCCTGCCACTGATCGGCTGCCAATCATAGGTGAGGGCGGGTTATTGTCACGCAAGGTGTAGGAAAGCCTTAGTGCAACACA
This sequence comes from Phyllobates terribilis, assembly GCF_046119375.1. Lineage (NCBI taxonomy): Eukaryota > Metazoa > Chordata > Amphibia > Anura > Dendrobatidae > Phyllobates > Phyllobates terribilis. The sequence goes on from NW_027362773.1 coordinate 54,011,806, forward strand.
AAGGGAAGAGGCAAAGGGAGCCTAGACTCTAGGGAAAAGGGGAGCGGAGACCTCCTAGGCTGATTTACTTTCACCCTATCTCCACTAACGTCCCTATATTGGCTCTTCACCAATCGCCGCACGTGAACCTCTCCCTGTCTTTTGGCGTTTGGCCCTGGCTAAGGAAGGGAGGGAGATGAGCGCTAGTCGATCCCCACTGACAACTAAAGATAAGAAGGGGGGACAAACAAGGGAATAGCGCATGCGCCGCTACGTCCGACTCACTAACCTACATTGGAACCTGAGGACTCCATTCAAATAGGAACGCTGTAATACCAGTATCATCAGGTTATTCCCCTTGAAAAAGGTGCTGTGAGCACCGAAACATGCATAGGGGCACAAAACCGGGCGGTGTAGCACATAGGGAAGGTAATTACCATGCTGACACTGTGACTAATTGTTGTTACTATTACTTGAATGTAATTATAGTAATGACATGTGATTTGTAGACATGTTTCTTATATCAGGGATGGAGTCTCAGCAATATGATCTCAATACCTAAAATTTAATACTGGACATGAATATAATATATTTACTTACATTAGAGATTTTTTGCGTGACTGCATGTGTGATTATGAAAACTATCCACATATATGCTAATTTAAACTCCGACTTACTCCCTTTTTCCTAGTGGGTTCTATGCCGCATTTATTGTGAGCCTATATCTTGACCTATGTAATCACTATCAAGGAGGAATTGTTATCCTGTTCTGTTGCTATTGTGCACAGCTCTTGTTTAATAGATGTCTGTATGTTTATCGTTTAATAAAATAATGTTTGTATTTTTCATGACAAATGGCTTAAATCTTTCTATGACTGAGTAGTGGTGCTTTATAGGATTTAGCTTAGCTTGTAGTCCACTTTAGAGAGATGAACACCCGTCCTCATAGCTCCAAAAAGGATGAAGTAAAGCACTTGCTCCTAGCCTTCACAAAGAGTATCACCAGCACCTCCTTCCAGCAGACAGTAGGTATTTATACACCCAGGCCAGGGTGTTAATTAGCCAGAGGAAGGTAGCCGCTGGGTCATAGAGTGACAGCCTCTAAGAAGGTGTCTGCAATTCCAAACATAGAGATCTCCTGCAGCCAACTTCAGGGCGGCTGTCTGTTACTTCTGACACACCCGTGACAGTACCCCCTCCTTTATGAGTCGTCTCCGGACACTCAGGACCAGGTTTCTCAGGATAAGAGGCGTGGAATGAACGAACCAACCTGGGAGTATTCACCTCTGATGCTGAAACCCACATCCTCTCCTCTGAACCATAACCCTTCCAGTGCACCAAGTACTGTAGAGAACGACGCTGGAGACGAGAATCTAAAATCCTCAAAATCGGGAACTCCAGATTACCATCAACCATTACTGGGGGCGGTGGTAGAGGTAAAGGCTCAAGAGGTTCCACATACTTCTTGCGTAAGGACGTGTGGAACACGTTGTGGACCTTAAGGCCCTGAGGAAGTTCAAAATGAAACGCTGCTAGGTTAATGATGGCAGTTATTTTATAGGGACCAATAAACCTAGGTCCCAGCTTCCAAGAAGGAACTTTCAATCTTATATTCCTGTTAGACAACCTCAGATTCAGGTCCGGACCTGGCAAGCGTTTTCTGTCAGCCATATGTTTATACCTGTCTCTCATGATCTTTAAATTACTTGGAACACCCTGCCATACTGAGGAGAGCGATGAAGCAAACCGTTCCTTCTCAGGAACTCCCGAATCTCCTCCCCCACTAAAGGTACCAAACTGTGGGTGATAACCATATGCACCGAAGAATAGTGACCTGACAGTGGATTCTTGATGATGATTATGAATGGCAAATTCTACCAGGGGTAAGCAGGATGCCCAATCCTCCTGATTTTTGGAGACAAAACACCTGAGGTAGGTCTCCAAATTCTCTTTTTCAAAACAAACAAATATTGTGAAGTTTGTCACAATTATAGTTTAACCCATGGATTGTGATGGACTATAATAGCACCATCTGTGTTCTATGTCCCCTAATTGCCTTGTCTGTCCTATGTAACTCTGTATGTATTATGGTCTGGATCCTCTGTTTTTCTTTATATTATTAAACATTTTGTAATTTGCATATTAACACATGGTCTTCTTCTATATTTAGGGTACGTTAAACACTCCGTGTTGGTCTGAGTTCATTAAGGTCTCCAAATTCTGATTGACCCGCTTGGTCTGTCCATTCTACTGAGGGTGGAAGGAAGAGGAAAAGGACATCTGCACCCCTAGTTGAGAACAGAATGCCTTCCAGAACTTGGAAACTGTTACGGGTCCGGGAGGTGGAACCTCTGTGCTACGGTGCAAGGAGGGACCCAGAGGGGCGTAACTAAGTATCCACTCGGACCGACACTGGTTGTACGGCGGCAAATGACTCCGTGACCAGGGAGGGACCGAGACGAGGGACCAGGTGCTACTCTGGGGACGACCTTGTAAGGGAGCAGGTGACTCCCACGGTACAGATGGCAGGTACTGACCGGAATAGCAGGTAGGCACAGCAGGCAGACTGGCGAGCAGAAGCCTCCAGGTAGGCTAACAGGTAGACAAGGCAAGTGACGGCAGGAGTCTCTAGGTGGGCTGGCAGGTGGTCACGGCAAGTGACGGCAGGAGTCTCCGGGTAGGCACGGCAGGTAACAAGCAGGTAACAGGCACGTGACAGGCAAGTGCTCCCAGGTGAGCGGGCTGGCAGGCACGGCAGGTAACAGGCAGGCAACAGGCAAGTGCTCCCAGGTGAGCGGACTGGCAGGCACGGCAGGTTACAGGCAGTCAACAGGCAAGTGCTCCCAGGAGAGCGGGCTGGCAGGCACGGCAGGTAACAGGCAGGCAACAGGTAAGTGCTCCCAGGTGAGCGGGCTGGCAGTCACGGCAGGTAACAGGCAGGTAACAGGCTGGCGGGCAAGACTGGTAGTCAGGTTAGCAGCGGGACCTGAGAGCTGAAGCAGAGGTCAGAAACACTGTGCAACAACTTTTGCTCGGGCACCTCCATTTTGGAGGAGGTGCCTTTTATATGGGAGGATCCTCGGCTATTGGCCAGGACTCCTTAGGATGGCGCGCGCGGCCCCTTTAAGAGGGAGGGAGCGCGCGCCCTAAGCACAGTGCCCAGGGAGCTGCCACGCCAGCAGCAGGAAAAGGAGCGCGGGGAGCTTGGAGGTGAGTGGGACGGCGTCTCTGCCTAGCAGGGGGCAGAGATACCGATGCTACAGTACCCCCCCTTTACGCCCCCTCTTTTTTAGGCCAGAAAGGAATTTTTCAAGGAGAAGCGGGGCATGAATGTTCTCACTGGGTTCCCCAGTTCTCTCCTCTGGGCCAAACCCCTTCCAATTCTCCAGAAAAAAGGTTTTTCCTCTTACCCTCTTAGTGGCCAGAATGTTCTGTACCTCAAAAACGTCCTCAGCGGAAACCGGAGCAGGGGGAGTACCTGGATTGTTGGAAAATGAGTTAAACACAACTGGTCTGAGGAGAGATACATGGAAGGAGTTGGGAATCCGTAAAGGTGGCCGGGAGTTTTAACTTGTAGGCCACTGGGTTGATTTGTTTGAGAACTTCAAATGGACCGATGAACCGAGGACCCAACTTATAGGAGGGTATTTTGAGTCGGACATGCTTGGAAGAGAGCCAGACTTTATCTCCTGGGCGGAATTGAGGCGGATCCAGACGTCTCTTGTCAGCATGTTTCTTGATCCGCTCGGAGGACTGAAGAAGTGTGGACCTAGTATTTTCCCAAATGGCGGAGAATTCGCTGACAAGAGCCTCCGCGGCAGGGTTGTCCACCGAGGCGGAGATGGGAAACGGAATCCAAGGGAGTTGACCGTAGACCACGAAGAACGGGGATTTAGAAGTAAATTCGCTCTCATGGTTGTTGTAGGAGAATTCGGCCCATGGTAGGAGCTCCACCCAATCGGTATAGTGAGCGTTAACAAAGTGCCGGAGGTAGCTGGTAAGGATTTGGTTGATACGCTCCACTTGGCCATTGGACTGTGGATGGTAGGCGGAGGAGAAATCCAGGGTGACATCCAGTAGCTTACAGGTAGCTCTCCAGAAACGTGAGGTGAACTGAACCCCTCGATCCGACACAATGTGGAGGGGTAGGCCATGGAGACGGAAGATATCCTTGGCCCGCTCCGATGCAGACCGGAGACCAGGCAGAGGGATGAAGTGGGCCATCTTAGAGAAGCGGTCGGCGACCACCCAAATGACTGTACAACCGGCAGAAACAGGGAGATCAGTAATAAAGTCCATGGCAATGTGCTGCCATGGGGCAGCAGGTACGGGAAGAGGCAGGAGGCGACCGGCTGGAAGATGTCTGGGAACTTTGTTGCGGGCACAGGATGAACAGGCCGAGACGAAGTCTACCACATCCTTGCGCAGGGTAGGCCACCAGTAATGCCGGGTAATGAGTAGGAAGGTCTTCTTTTGGCCAGCATGGCTGGCTAGTTTAGATGAATGACCCCACTGAAGAACCCTCTCACGATCTGTTACCGCTACAAACGTCTTAGCGGGTGGAAGACGAGTCAGATCCAAGGGGGCCACATTCATCACCTTGGAGGGGTCGATGATATGCATAGGCTCCTCCTCTTGATCGGAGGACAGGAAGGATCGGGACAAGGCATCGGCTTTGACATTCTTGTCCGCCCGGTGGAAATGTAGGACGAATTCGAAGCGGGCGAAGAACAAAGACCACCGGGCCTGAAGCAGATTGAGTCTTTGGGCATTCTGGAGATATGCCAGTTTTTTGTGATCCGTATAGATGATCACCGGGTATAGAGCCAATTTAACGGCTAACAGTCCATGGTCTCCTATGGAGTAGTTGCGCTCAGACGAGGAGAAGAGTTTGGAGATGAAGCCGCAGGTTACCATTCTCCCGGATGAAGACTTTTGGGTGAGCACCGCTCCGGCTCCAGAGGAGGAAGCATCAACCTCCAGGTAGAACTGTTTGTTGCAGTCCGGACAGTGCAGCATGGGGGCAGAAGAGAAGGCTTGCTTTATGGAAAGGAAGGCCTCCTCAGCTTCGGGCGACCATTCCTTGGGATTTGCTCCCTTACAGGTGAGAGCAGATATGGGAGCAGTCCGGGAAGAGAAGTGCGGGATGAAGAGACGATAGTAGTTGGCGAAGCCCAGGAATCGCTGAATCGCCTTCAACCCCTCCGGACGGGGCCACTTTAGGACAGCAGAGAGCTTCTCAGGATCCATCCGTGGGCCTGTCTGGGAGATAACATAGCCCAGGAATGGAAGAGAGGTCTGCTCAAAGAGGCACTTCTCGAATTTTGCATAGAGGTGATTCTGCCTGAGCCTAAGCAGGACCTGACGAACATCCCTCCGGTGTGTGGGAAGATCCGGAGAGAAGACCAAGATATCGTCCAGGTACATCACCATGCAAGAGTAAAGAAGATCACGGAAGATGTCGTTGACCAATTCTTGGAAGACGACGGGAGCATTGCAGAGACCGAAGGGGATCACACGGTATTCATAGTGACCGTCCCGGGTATTGAATGCCGTCTTCCACTCATCTCCTTGACGGATTCGGACCAGATTATACGCCCCACGTAGGTCTAGCTTGGTAAAGATCCTAGCTCCCTTAAGACGGTCAAACAACTCGGAGATGAGCGGCAGGGGGTATTTGTTTTTTACCGTGATTTGGTTGAGACCTCTATAGTCAATACAGGGGCGTAATGAACCATCTTTCTTCTTAACAAAGAAGAATCCAGCTCCAGCCGGGGTGGTAGATTTCCGGATGAATCCCCTGGCCAGATTCTCATCGATGTACTCCGACATGGCCCGGGTTTCGGCCGACGACAACGGGTAAATACGCCCACGGGGTGGAGTGGCGCCGGGTACCAGGTCGATCGGACATTCTTATGGCCTATGAGGTGGCAGTGTCTCTGCTTCCTTTTTACCGAAGACATCTGCATAGGACCAGTAAGGTGCCGGTAGACCGGGTAAATTAGCCGGGGTAGGTGGAGAACGAGCCGGGCGAACCGGAAACAGGCAGGTCCTATGGCAATCCTGCCCCCACCGGAGTACTTCACCGGATTGCCAGTTCAGCACGGGTTCATGTGTCTGGAGCCAGGGTAGACCTAGCAATAGGAAGTGAGAGAGTCCGGACAGCACACGGAAGGAGATCTTCTCAGAGTGCAGCATTCCCACCTGCAGAGTTATGGGTTCAGTGACGAGCTGGATGGTCACCGGAAAGAGTCTTCCATCCATGGAGGCGACTGACAAGGGTTCAGCCAGAGGTTTGGTGGGAATCCGGTATCTCTCTACCAGGGACTGGGAAATGAGGTTTCCAGCAGATCCAGAATCCAGATGAGCAATTTCAAAGTGACGGTTCTCTCCCCAGGAGATAGAGACAGACAAAGTCAGGGACAGAGAGGTCTTACTTTTGCCTAGGACGACCTCTCCGAGCAGTCCTAGACACTGGAGTTTCTCGGCTTCTCCGGGCAGGAACGGATGAAGTGCTCCTTACTGCCACAATAGAAACAGCTCCCCTCAGCTCGGCGTGACTCTTGGCGAGATTTGACCATCTTGGTCTGGTCGATCTGCATAGGTTCGGGCGAGTGCGCCCGGGGAGTGACTGGTTGAGAGGCAGGTCTCTGGAAAGTAGGAGCAAGGCGAGGAAACTTTCTCACCCGGGTAGTCTCTTTGGTACGTTCTTGGAAACAGATGTCAATCCAGGTAGCTAGTGACACCAGGTCATCCAGGGTGGTAGGAATATCCTGACCGGCTAACTCATCCTTAATCCGACCGGAAAGACCCTCCCAGAAGACGGACACCAGAGCCTCGTTGTCCCAGGCGAGCTCAGAAGGGAGGGTACGGAACCGTATGGCATATTGGCCCACGGTGAGACTCTCTTGGCGGAGACGTAGCAGAGAGGAGGCTGAAGAGGATTTACGTCCTGGTTCATCGAAGACTCTCTGGAAAGCAGCAAGGAAAGACGATAAGTCGGACACCAGGGGATCCCCTCTCTCCCACAGGGGATTTAGCCATGCCAGTGCTTCCCCAGTGAGATGGGACATGATGAATGCCACCTTGGCCCGGTCGGAGATGAACTGATGTGCCAAGAATTCAAAGTGCAGCGTGCACTGGTTCAGAAAGCCCCGACATGAGACGGGGTCACCTCCAAAATGAGGAGGCACAGAAAGCCGGGGACCTGGGCTGGATGCCGTGTTATTGGTGGGCAGCGGTGCTGCCGGAGCGGAAGTCACACGACCCCAGGTGGATACAGGTGGGACAGACAGCATGTCCAGACGGGAGTTGACATTCCGCAGGTAGTTCAGAATGGTTTCCTGTTGGGATCTCTGACGAGAAACCTCCTGTTACAGGTCCGTAAGCGAGGGGGCTTGGGGGCCACCGGGTTCCATGGCCCGAGCAAACTGTTATGGGTCCGGGAGGTGGAACCTCTGTGCTACGGTGCAAGGATGGACCCAGAGGGGTATAACTAAGTATCAACTCGGACCGACCCTGGTTGTATGGCGGCAAACGACTCCGTGACCAGGGAGGGACCGAGCCGAGGGACCAGGTGCTACTCTGTGTACGACCTTGTAAGGGAGCAGGTGACTCCCACGGTACAGATGGCAGGGACTGACCGGAATAGCAGGTAGGCACAGCAGGCAGACTGCCGAGCAGAAGCCTCCTGGTAGGCTAACAGGTAGACAAGGCAAGTGACGGCAGGAGTCTCTAGGTGGGCTGGCAGGTGGTTACGGCAAGTGACGGCAGGAATCTCTGGGTAGGCACGGCAGGTAACAAGCTGGTGACAGGCAAGTGCTCCCAGGTGAGTGGGCTGGCAGGCATGGCAGGTAACAGGCAGGCAACAGGCAAGTGCTCCCAGGATAGTGGCTGGCAGGCACGGCAGGTAACAGGCAGGTAACCGGTAGGTAACAGGCTGGCGGGCATGACTGGTAGTCAGGCTAACAGCGGGACCTGAGGGCTGAAGCAGAGGTCAGAAACACTATGCAACAACTTTTGCTCGGGCACCTCCATTTTGGAGGAGGTGCCTTATATATGGGAGGATCCTCGGCTATTGGTCGGGGACTCCTTAGGACGGTGCGCGTGGCCCCTTTAAGAAGGAGGGAGCATGCGCGCGCCCTAAGCACAGTGCCCGGGGTGCTGCACGCGCCGGCAGCAGGAAAAGGAGCGCTGGAGAACGAAGAGCTGGGAGCGCAGGGAGCGAGGAGGTGAGTGGGACGGCGTCTCTGCCTAGCAGGGGGCAGAGACGCTGATGCTACAGAAACAAACTGGCTCCCCCGATCTGACACCACATTGGAGGGAACCCCATGAAGCTTCACAATCTCATTTTTGAACACCTGAGCAAGTGTCTTGGCATTTGGAAATGCAGGTAATCAGACGAAGTGAACCATTTTACTGAACCTATCTACGACCACCAAAACTACCGTTTTACCTGCAGAAACCGGTAGGTTTCTACTTGGGATAGGTAGCGGAAGAAGAGTAGCCTTAGAACGCGCACTAATACTACAAGCAGATACATGTTCAACCACATCCCAATGCAACCCCTGATACCAAAAACTATGAGAAAGGAGGTCTGCGGTTGCCTTACCACCTGGATTATCAGCAAGCACAGAAATAAATGTTCCTTAATTACTTTGCGGCGCAGATTAGATGGAACAAATAAACTTCCTGAAGGGCAGGAGGCAAGGGCGTCCCCCTGAGCCTCCAACACCTCACCCTCCAGTTCAGGATACAGTGCCGAAATAACTACCCCTTTCTTTAATATCGGGGCTTGGTTCTCGTGGTTTCCACCACCAGGGAAGCTCCGGAACAAAGCATCAGCCTTGACATTTTTGACCTTTGGATGAAAAGTGACAACAAAATTGAACCTACTAGAAAACAGGGACCATCTGGCTTGCCTAGGGTTGAGATGCATAGCTGACTGGAGATATGACAAGTTCTTATGGTCAGTAATAACAGTAATAGAATGGACAGCCTCCTCCAACAAATGTTGCCATTATTTGTACGCCAATTTGATTGTCAAAAGTTCCCTATTACCCATGTCATAATTTCTCTCAGCCGAAGACAATTTTTTTCGAAAAGAAGGCACATGGACGCCACTTACCAGGGGACGGACCCTGAGACAACACAGCCCCAATATCCAATGCATCAGCCTCCACAATAAAGGGTTGGGAAACATTGGGTTGACTGAGTATAGGTGCAGTGGCAAAATGATTCTTTAAGGAAGAAAAAGCCTGGAGGGACGCGTCCGACCATTTGGAAAAATCAGACCCCTTCTTATTCTTGTCAGTTAGGGGTTTCACAATTACAGAGTAATTTTGGATGAATTTCCGGTAAAAATTAGTAAAGCCCATAAAACGTTGTATAGCCTTCAGGTCCTCAGGATGATCCCAATCAAGGACTGCATGGATCTTCTCCGGATCCATCCAAAAAAAAAAGATGACATCAAGTACCCCAAAAACTTGAACAACGAAAACACATTTTACTAGTTTATCAGTAAGTTTGTTATCCCTTAGTACTGTATGATGGTACTCTCTATGGACACTTCATTAACACTAGGACTACTGGACTCGTGACCCCGCCTAGAACTACTGAAAGGAGTCATTTTGACTCCTTGCTTGTTTTCGTTTATTTTTAGAGTTTCATTTGTGGTTATTTATTAATAATTATATTTTTTGTAATGTATTATTATTGTGAGATCCAACAGTAATGCTTTTGATTGTTTTTTTTCTGCTTTTCTTATTTTTCTACAGAAAATAACAATAATTATAATAGACGTTTTTCAAACATTTTTTTTTATTCAAGTGCACACATATAAACAACAACTGAAGAACAAAAAGCAGAGAAAATGTAGGTGGAGGAGCATAAAAATGAAAATATGGCGCAGAATTCACCTTCTAAACATTTGGTGTTTCGCATTTTAGGCATTGCCTTTGATTTATGGCAGTACATTGCCCACACAAAGACTTACCACAAGTCTTACAATTTCCGACAAATCTATTTTTCTTGCACTTTTCTTTGATCTGGCAAAATTTTGTTTGAACCATCACTTCTGAGCATGTAGAAACTTGGGACGTGGAACCCTTTTCCCTATCTGTGACATAAGGACCACTCAACTCTCTCACAAGCGTTTGCAAAAATGCCTTGCGTGACATTTTTTGGTGGGTAATCTCCTTGAATATTATCCATGCGTTTATACCCGCAAAGTCTAAGGCATTTTCAAATGCATGAACAGGCCATCTCCTTGTGCATGTTCGTGTGGTATATTTTCGTGCCATCTGATCCACTACATCTACTCCATATTTTGTTTCATTGTAAAACTTTACCGTTTCTGGAGTTTTTTTAGCGGAATCAGACGCAACAACAACATCTGGATGGACGGAACTCAAAATGACAACATTTTTGTTGGGCTTTCCTTGATATACTGTAAGTGTAAAATTGTCTTCATTTCTAAACACTTTAGTGTTGTACAATTCCTCTTTCATGGATTTTATTTCTTTAGGCACTTCTCGCCTTATCTTGTTCAGTGTTCCCACGATGGTTGTTCCTTTGCTTTTTAGCTGTTTAGCTAATTTTACTGAAGTAAAATAATTATCGGTTGTAACATTGCGACCTTTTTTCAAAAACGGGTCCAATAACTTCATTACCACATGGTCAGCTAAACGGTCCTCAGCACGGCGTGTGTCATCTTTGCCTAGATAAGGGAAGCCATTTGCCAGATATTTGCTCCTCTTATCAACAGCTAGCCAATATTTGCGGCCATATTTATCTGGTTTGGAAGGCATGTACTGCGTGAATGGACACCTAGTTTTGCTTGGGAAAAGTTGCTCATCCACCATTATGTATGGGTCAGGTTTGTAACACGCAATACAATTTTCAATAAACCTGTCCCACACAGTAGAAAATAGAGCAAACTTGTCCTTTTGCAGTCTCTCCGATCGAGTAGATTTCTCATCAAATCTGAGAAACCTCATAATTTCAACAAAGCGGTCCCTAGACATTGTCGCTTTGCAAAACGGTATTCCCCAGTCATTACACCAAATGCTGCTAATCGAGTGACGGTTCGTGCCAGATATTCCACGAGCATAGAATATCGCAATGAATGCATCTAGCTCCTCATCAGATAGAGTTTGTTCAGCATTACACAGTAATACAAGCAGGTAAAACACAAGGAAAATGTGAAAAGTTGACATGTAAATTGAACTACATCTATATGAACATCAGGGTAAATAAGACAGAGTGAAAAAATTATGCACAAAACTTTATAGCAACATTTAGTGACAAAAGGACCTCAAAATATAGTAGGGAGTCAAAATGACTCCCTTCAGTAGTTCTCGGTAAATTTTGAAAAAAACGCGCAAATTTTTCACCAAAATTATTTATTCTCACAAAATCTTTTTTCACATCATATTTGAGGAAAAGTCACCGAGTTTCAAGCCGGAATTCTGAAAAATGTAGTCACAGAAGAGAAATAAAAAACGAAAGGAGTCAAAATGACTCCATCAGTAGTTCTAGTGTTAAAGTGTCGCACATTTCTTGAGTATAAAGGGTCACTTAATATTACGTATAAGTATAGAAGTCCACGTTACAAAAATAAATATGATTTTACTGATAACTTGACAAAACTCTTATACAAGAGATTTAGCAGGTACAAGATTTGGTAGGGAAAACTTCTGTTGTATGTACAGAGGCTAATATACATTAGGGTTGCATGTGGTGGAACAAGTAGTGTATGTATGCGGTATGTAGGAGTTACTGTTAGTGTTGAGCGAGCACTAAAATGCTCGAGTGTTCGAAGCTCGGGCCCAGCTCACCTTGATACTCGGGTGCTCGACCCGAGCAACGAGCCCAATGTTAGTCTATGGGAGACCCGATCATTTTTGCGGCGGCACCTCCGGCAGTCTGTAGAAAGCCTAAAAAGTGCCCAAAATGATAGTGACAGTGCTCAAAAGACATAGGGGCAGCATGGGAATCGCCCCTTGAAGTATTTCTGACCCTCAGGTCACTGCTGTCAACAACGTGGTCAGAGGTATTAAGCCACTTTTACAGGCTCACAATAAAACGTTCAAAAACTAAACTGAAATGGTTTTCCTGTGAAATATGTTAAGGAATTTCCTTTCCAGGGTAAAGACTTGTGTATAAGGTAAAATAAATAACCAAAAACAAAAATACTCCTCCACACCTTGGGCTATGTTCACAAGTAGGATTTTTCATGCGTTTTTGCACTTTTGTATTGCTTTCAACTGTGACAAATGCATTCACCGGGAAATGTAATTTTAACATTTTACAACCTTATCTGGCCATGTGCTGTGTGACACATGCATACAGTGCTGAAAAGACATGGTAACAGCATGGGGAAGACCCCTGGAAGCATCTCTGACTCCCAGGTCACTGCCTAAAAGTGTGCCCATCAGAAGTGATCCTTGCCACATCAGAAGATGCAGAATTGCAACTATCCCCGTGCAAGTCCTTGTCCCAGGGCAATGTTCAATTGTACCTCCCCCATTCCTTGCAATGCAAGCGCAAATATGCAGCCAACCACCCACCCGCAGGCTGCAATACCATACTGCTAGCTTTCACTTGAAATAGGGCCTTTTAGCTTGGAGGAGGCCGAAGCTGGCCACTAAGTCATGGCTGCTTCGGCAGTGAGGTATCCATACTCAGTCCACAGCCACCTGGCGACCGGGTGTCCACGCTTGGTCCCCAGCCGCCAGGGGGCGGCCGAGTGTCCATACTTGGTCCCCAGCTGCCCCGTGGCCGGGTGTCCACACACGGTCCCCAGCTGCCTGGGAGCGGGCGGGTGTCCATAAACAGTCCCCAGCCGCCCCTAATTCTCCTGTCACCTTCCCACACACTTTTCTTAGCCTGGCCGGCTTTAGGGCAGCATTGGACGAGCCCACCAGAGAACCAGACTCCTCCGGTGGGCCCTGGATTCTCCATCAAGGGAGTTGAGAGTGCCAAGGTGAGGAGCATGATGATGATGATAGAAGTTAGTATCTGCTTTGTTTTCTTTTAATGCAAGCGTAAGTGTGCAGCCTGCCGCCCACCCACCACCAGGCTGCAATGCCATACTGCTAGCTTGCACTTGAAATGGGGCCTTTTAGTTTGGAGGAGGCCGAAGCTGGCCACTACCTCATGGCTGCTTCGGCGGCCTGGTATCCATACTCAGTCCCCAGCCGCCCGGCGGACGGGTGTCCATAAACGGTCCCCAGCCGCGCCTATTTCTCCTGTCATCTTCCCACACACTTTTCTTAGCCGGGCTTGCTTTACAGCAGCATGGGACGAGCCCAGAAGAGAACCAGACTCCTCCGGTGGGCCATGGCTTCTGCATCAGGGGAGTTGAGAGTGCCAAGGTAAGGAGTAGAGATGAGCGTTGTTCGACTCGAACTGTTCGCCAATCTCAAATTCGAGCTGTTTTGGGCGGTGTTCGAGCCGTTCGGCGAAAACGAACGATTTGAAAAAAATTCGGCTGTTCGAGGCTATGTTTGATAACTGTTCGTGCACCAAAATCATAACTGGATTTTTTCTCAGCAATGATGAAAATTAATGTTAATACGCAGTTTGAGTGTACAGCGGGGCGGGGGGAGGGGCAGGGGATGGATCTCTGCAGGAATAATGAAGATCTCCATTTTTTTTTTCTCTTTCCCGCATTTACAGTGGGGAGGTACAATCTGTCAGCCTATCAGCAGCGCACACACGGAGCGAAGTGTTTTTTTTCACACAAGCAAGGGCATGTGTCATTGGCAGTGTATGTCACATGTCCTTGCCCTATAAGACGCAGCCATTTTCCCCGTCGCCACCATTTTCTCACTGCTGCAGCTGCGTGTTAGACGGCACCGCTGTTGCTGTGTGCACTATACCTTGTTAATTTCAAGTCAATTTTCGCACAAATCTACAGATAGCTTGGGAGTAGGGAATAGTTGTGATTGCAGTCCTTTTAAGGACTAGGTTACAGCATTTCCTACGACTTTTATCAGGCAGGTCTGTGCTCTTAAATAGATAGGTTGTGGGAGTAAAGACTAATTGTAATTGCAGTCCTTTCCAGGACTAAGTTACATCAGTTCCTATCAGTTTTTGCCAGGCAGGTCTGTGCCAGTGCTGTGCAAGTTTTTTTCACAGCATTTGGCTAAATCTAGCAAAGCTAATCCTTTTTGGCCTATTGCAGAGTGTGTTAGTCAGTGGAGTAGCCAATCTGTGTTGCAAGCTACAGCACCTGTGTATAGAATATCAATTTTTTTACGGCACCTAGTGAAGTAAAACCTTTTGGGCATAGCATCATTCTATTAGTCCATCTATACTGACCTCCATAAGGTTGCAAATTGAATATAATTTTTTTCTGCATCTAGCTCTGAAAAAATATTTGGCCTTCTAGCTGTGTGTGGGACTTGTTCTATTAGTCCATCTATACTGACCTCCATCAGGCTGCAAACTGAATATAATTTTTTTCTGCATCTACCTCTGAAAAAATATTTGGGCTTCTAGCTGTGTGTGGGACTTGTTCTATTAGTCCATCTATACTGACCTCCATCAGGTTGCAAATTGAATATATTTTTTTTCTGCATCTAGCTCTGAAAAAATATTTGGCCTTCTAGCAGTGTATGGGACTTGTTCTATTAGTCCATCTATACTGACCTCCATCAGGTTGCAAATTCAAAATAATTTTTATCTGCATCTAGCTCTGAAAAAATATTTGGCCTTCTAGCAGTGTGTGGGACTTGTTCTATTAGTCCATCTATACTGACCTCCATCAGGTTGCAAATTAAAAATAATTTTTATCTGCATCTAGCTCTGAAAAAATATTTGGCCTTCTAGTAGTGTGTGGGACTTGTTCTAGTAGTCCATCTAAACTGACCTCCATCAGGTTGCAAACTGAATATAATATTTTTCTGCATCTAGCTCTGAAAAAATATTTGGCCTTCTAGCAGTGTGTGGGACTTGTTCTATTAGTCCATCTATACTGACCTCCATCAGGTTGCAAATTAAAAATAATTTTTATCTGCATCTAGCTCTGAAAAAATATTTGGCCTTCTAGCAGTGTGTGGGACTTGTTCTATTAGTCCATCTATACGGACCTCCATCAGGTTGAAAACTGAATATAATTTTTTTATGCTTCTACCTCTGAAAAAATATTTTGCCTTCTAGCAGTGTGTGGGACTCATTGTATTAGGCCATCTATACCAACCTCCACCAGCTTTTAAATTAATAATAATTTTTAGCTGCATCTAGCCCTGAAAATAATTTTTCTTCCCAATAGTGGTAGCAATAGAAATATGGGGCGCGCTCCTGACTTACAAAAATATACGCTTCATAAGAAAAAACACCAGCCTAGCGCACTGCATTAATAAGATGGCATCATCGTCTCTCCCAGTGCTAGGCCTATTACCCAGGCTAGCATTCCTGTGCCTAAAACACAATGTATGGGTCAGCGCTAGCCACTATGCTGAGGGGTCTAAAGCTGCTGCTAACGCTTTATAACAATTCAATTGGCAGATTTTCACAGAGCTCTTCCACAGTTGCCCACCTTCCCTATGGGATCTAGTGGCGAATAGTTGATGCCATTAATCAGAGCGTCAGTTGCCCCGTCGACGTGGCAAGCATACGGTAAGGCATGGGAAGAGTGGACACGACTAGTAGCAGGCAGACGGGTTGACCAATGTGAACAAGCCATATCACAAGTCACCATAGAATTTCTCCACCAGCTAATGATGAGGGGCATATCAGGGGCGTCAGCGCAGCGGTGTCTGACCGGAGTAGCATTTCACTTCCAACTACTGAATTGGGGAGATGTGACAAAGATTCATCATCAGACAATCCATAAAAGGGTGGAAAAGGGGTCAGCCAAGTCAGGAGTGTAGACGTCCCGTCCCGTGTCACTAAAACTGATTTCTCACATCATATCCCTAACACCATTAACATGACACTCACAATTTGAAGCAACACTACTGTCTACTGCATTTGTGATCGCCTTCTTCGGGGAGCTATGCTTAAGCGAATTAGTCCCTCAATCCAAAATTACCACCAGTGGAGGCTTATTACACCAGTACGTAGTCATAGCCAATAATGCAATTTGTCTACGCATACACAAATCGAAAACGGTTCCAGCGGGCAGGGGCACTTGGGTACTTCTGCAACCCACAAACGGTACACTGAGTCGGGTAACAATAGTAAAAACATATCTAACCATCAGATCACAAAGTAATTTCTTCCTATCACACATTGATGGAACGCCATTATCAAGATACCAGTTCCAAGCTATATTTAATAAATGCATAACATCGGCAGGGAACCACCTCAAAGATTACGGGACACACTCATTCCGCATAGGCGCGGCCATGGAAGCAGCAAGAGCAGGACTGTCAGAAACGGAAGTTCAGAGGATAGGGAGATGGCGATCCACGTGTTTGGCAAGATACATAAGACCGGACTTGTTATCCTAACGTGGTTTGTTTCTTTTACAGGTGACGCTAAGCCAACAGTGTGGGTGATAGGCCACTCGTATATATATTGGGCAGAAAAAAGGGCGAAAGTCTGCCCAGGCGGGAGGAAATTAGAGATTCATAACACATATTTCAACTGGAGAGGTATTAGAGGCCTACTATGGCCACAGGTACTAATGGAGGTAATCAAGGTAGGGAGAGAGGCAAGATGTCCGGTCATCTTAGTTATACAGGCCGGAGGAAACAACCTAGGTCATCACAAGAGCGCATAACTAATGGCAATAATGAAACTAGACACAGCGCTTCAGAGAATTTTTCACAAAACTAGCTATAGTATGGTCAGAGATTCTGCCGATAGCGGTATGGCAAGGTGCGCGAGACATCATGGCCATCGAACCGACAAGGCGGGTAATAAATATTCGGATGGCAAAATTTATCAGAGACAGAGGCGGTGTAGTGGTACGACACCGACAACTGGAAGGAGATAAAGCAGGCCTCATACGGCCCGACGGTGTTCACTTAATGGATATTGGACTGGACATATTCCTGTCAGGACTCCAGGACGGAGTGGAACAAACGTTAAGAGTGATGGGTGGGGGTCAGAGTCCTGCATACGAGTACGCAGGATCCTCCGTGGCCTGGAAATAGAAAGGACATGTTGGAGAGTTACACTTGATGGCCAAGTTGCCGGAGTGGATACCCAGGGCATGCTGCAACAAGCTGAATTATTTTAGAAATAAAATGCCTTTCTAATGGAATGATTATAAAGAGTTAATAAAGCTGTGACCGATCCTCACCCATCCAGTTGTAAGAGTTATGTAATGCACACGCCCGGGCTGAGCGGCGTGTGCGTGTGATTGTAGTGATTCCACTGGACCGTGCCGGAGAGTGAATGCCTGGAGGGGCGTAACTAGGTATTCACCCGATCCGACCAGGGTCGCACGACGGCATACGACGCCAGTGCACCAAGGAGGAACCGAGTAGAGGGACCAGGTGCTACTCCAGGACAGACCCCGGACACGGCTGTTGACCCACACAGGGGAATACAGGAACAGACTGGTAGGCTGGCACACAGACTGGTGGGTATAGGCAGGCACGACTGGTATGCAGGCAGGTGGGTATGCAGGCAGGGGGGTACAGGCAAGCACAGCTAGAGTGCAGACAGGGAGGCACTAGCAGGTAGGAACACAGGCGGGATAGGACCCAGTACACACTGGGACTCAGGAACAATACAGGCAGAGGGGTACAGGCAAGCACAGCTAGAGTGCAGACAGGGAGGCACTAGCAGGTAGGGACACTGGCGGGATAGGACCCAGTACACACTGGGACTCAGGAACAGAACCACAGATGTGGCGGACAAACACAGCAGAGTGAGGCCGCCTAGAGAGGTGAGCGAGAACAGGGCAGGACAAAGCCGCCTGGAGCAGTGAGCAAGAGTAGAGCAGGACAAGGCCGCCAGGAGCGGTGAGCAAAGGGTCAGAGCTGAGCGAGACTGCCGGAGCAGTGAGCAAGAGTAAAGCAGGACGAGACCGCCTGGAGCGGTGAGCAAGAGTGGAGCAAGACTGCCGGAGCAGTGAGCAAAAGGATAAGAGCGGAGCGAGACTGCCGGAGCAGTGAGCAAAAGGGTCAGAGCAGAGCAAGGCTGCCGGAGCAGCGAGCAAAGGAGTCAGAGCAGGCTAGAACCGCCGGAGCGGTAAGCAAAGGAGTCAGAGCAGGCTAGAACCGCCGGAGCGGTGAGCAAAGGAGTCAGAGCAGGCTAGAACCGCCGGAGCGGTGAGCAAAGGATTCAGAGCAGGCAAGGCTGAGCAGGGGGGACAGGGCTCTGTTCACACGGAACAGACAGGAAGGGAAAGGCAGAGCCAGATACCCACAGGGTACTTGCAGTGAAGTAGCGAGTGGACCACAAACTCACAAACGGGAGTACAGAGACAACAAGCAGGAGTTAGGTACGAGTTCAGACTCTGCAGAAAAAGGAAGGGAACGGACATAGAGGCAAAACAGGTAAAGGATAGGAGAGAGTTCTGACTGGAACTGAGTGTACGGAGGAGACTGACACGGCAGCGGAATACAGGAGCGGGTCTGGGAATACGGCCCCCAGAGAGGCAGGATGAACAGGCAAGGAGCGTGTTCAGACAGGACAGACAAGATACAGGAGCGGGTCTAGGTAATCGGCCCCTAGAAGGCGGGAGGAACAGGCTAGGAGCGTGTTCAGACAGGACAGACAAGATACCGGAGCGGGTCTAGATAATCGGCCCCTAGAAGGCGGGAGGAACAGGCTAGGAGCGTGTTCAGACAGGCCTGGAAATACAGCCTCCAGGATAGGCAGACAAGAGAACACAGACAGGACTCAGTTCAGACACGGGAACTGATACCGCAAGGCAGGAGACATAGACAGGACTCAGTTCAGACACGGGAACTGAAACCGCAAGGCAGGAGACATAGACAGGACTTAGTTCAGACACGGGAACTGATACCGCAAGGCAGGAGACATAGACAGGACTCAGCTCAGACACGGGAACTGATACCGCAAGGCAGGAGACATAGACAGGACTCAGTTCAGACACGGGAACTGATACCGCAAAGCAGGAGACAAAGAACGGGACCTGGCACCTTCAGAGTGCAAGCACACACTGAATGAAACACTATGCTCAGGCCGGGATAGATGGGAGCAGCTGAGCTATATACCAGGTGACAAACAGCAATAGGCTGAGGACGCACAAGGGGTGTGACCCACAGCAGGTACAAAAAGCAGGAAGTGATCGGGCGCCGCCCTTAAGCAGCAGAAACAGACACAAACAGACAGCATGGAGGGAAGTCAGAGAGACATTCTGGACTGGAGATCAAGTGCGCGCTCTTGCACAGTGGGAGATGGACCACCATGCAAGGACGCCGCCAGGTATGTTACAGTACCCCCCCCCTTACGCCCCCTCTTCTTCAGGCCTGCCAGAATCTTCCGCAGGGAATTCGAGGACCAGTCGTTCACTTCAAGGAGATCACTTCCACTGTCCACAGGAAAAACTGATCTCATCTGGTTAGCTAGGATGCTACCTCCTATCCAGCCATCCTCAGCAACAGACGAAACGGGTGGAGTACCAGGAACAGCACACAAGGAAGTCTCTCTCCACATATTTTCAGGTGGCACCCCAGAGGGTACAGGAGACAACTGGAAGTCCTTCACCGGGTTGGAGGGGGACAGAGACTTGGGGGTAATCTCTGCTTCGAGGTACATCTTGTCAAGCTCACAGGAAGAAATAGACGGGTTATCAGGTACATAATGAGGAAAAGTCACTGTCTCTTTGTTATCTGGTGGTACCCCGGAGGATTCAGGAAACAACTGGAGGTCCTCCGCCGGGTCAGAAGAGTGCAGAGGCTCAGAGAAAACATCTGCTTCAGAGTACACTAGGTCGGACTCACTGGACGAAGCAGGCGAGGTATCGGGTACCGAGTATAGGAAAGTCTCTGTCCATTCACCACCAGGTGGCACCCCGAAGGGTTCTGGAGACAACTGGCGGTCCTCCGTCTGGTCAGAGGGGTGTAGAGACTCACGGGTAACCTCTGCTTCAGAGTACACTAGGTCGGACTCACTGGACGAAGCAAGCGAGGTATCAGGTACAGAGTATAGGAGAGTCTCTGTCCTTTCGCTACCAGGTAGCACCCCGAAGGGTTCTGGAGACAACTGGAGGTCCTCCGCCTGGTCGGAGGGGTGTAGAGACTCGGGGGTAACTACCACTTTGGGGTACCCATTGTCAGGCTCACAGGACGAAGCGGACAAAGTATCGAGTACCGGGTGTAGAGAAGTCTCTCTCCATTTGTCATCGAGTGGTATCCCGGAGAATTCAGGAGGCAACAGGGGGTCCTCCACCAGGTAGTAGAGGTGCACAGACTCTGAGGTAACCACAGCTTTGGAGCATCCTTGGACATGCACACCGGTTAAAGTGGGCGAAGCATCTCATGCCGGGTGCAGGAAGTTCTCCTGTGTGGAGTCTGGATGGGCAGAAGTCTCTTCGGGCAGGAGAACTGGTGCAATACCCACGCACATTACCCGTTGGGGCTTCTCCGGGATACAGAGAGATGAAGCTTCAGTAGGGACTTCAAGGTTGGGGTCAGGAGGTCTCAGGGAGGACAGACCCTGGCGTGACGGCTTGCCTCTACGTCTAGCATGTCTGGACTGCCTCTTGAGGTTGGGAGAAGTATTCCGGAAAGCGTAGTCACCCTGTGAGGATTCTGGGTGGGCAGTAGTCTCATTGGGCTGGAGGACTATTGCGCTACCCACACACATTACCCATCGGGGCTGCTCCGGGATATTGGGAAGTGAAGCTTCAGCAGGGGCTTCAGGGTTAGGGTCCTCGAAGACCATACGAAAGGCCACCAGGAAGGCCTGCAGGTCAAGGACGACAGGATCCCATGCTTCCCATAGGGGGGTGACCCATTTCAAGGCATCACCCGCTAGGTAGTCAATAATAAAGGCTACTTTAGCCCAATCGGAAGGAAAATAGAGAGGGTAGGCCTTAAAGTGTAGCATGCATTGCTCCACAAATGCACGACACTGTCTTGGATCCCCATAGTAACGTGGCGGATCCGCAGGAACGAGAGCTGATAGATCCATCTGGACGGTGCGTAATTCGCCTGGAACTCAGCTAAGGAAAAAAAAAAAAAATTATTTATTTATTTTAATGCATGTATTCGCTGGAAAACTTCTCAGAGAGCGAAGGCCGTGGGGCTCAACGGGAACCATGGCCTGAGCATGCTGTAATGCACATGCCCGGGCTGAGCGGCGTGTGCGTGTGATTGTAGTGATTCCACTGGACCGTGCCGGAGAGTGAATGCCTGGAGGGGCGTAACTAGGTATTCACCCGATCCGACCAGGGTCGCACGATGGCATACGACGCCAGTGCAACAAGGAGGAACCGAGCAGAGGGACCAGGTGCTACTCCAGGACAGACCCCGGACACGGCTGTTGACCCACATAGGGGAATACAGGAACAGACTGGTAGGCTGGCACACAGACTGGTGGGTATAGGCAGGCACGACTGGTATGCAGGCAGGCGGGTATGCAGGCAGGGGGGTACAGGCAAGCACAGCTAGAGTGCAGACAGGGAGGCACTAGCAGGTAGGAACACAGGCGGGATAGGACCCAGTACACACTGGGACTCAGGAACAATACAGGCAGAGGGGTACAGGCAAGCACAGCTAGAGTGCAAACAGGGAGGCACTAGCAGGTAGGGACACTGGCGGGATAGGACCCAGTACACACTGGGACTCAGGAACAGAACCACAGATGTGGCGGACAAACACAGCAGAGTGAGGCCGCCCAGAGAGGTGAGCGAGAACAGGGCAGGACAAAGCCGCCTGGAGTGGTGAGCAAGAGTAGAGCAGGACAAGGCCGCCAGGAGCGGTGAGCAAAGGGTCAGAGCTGAGCGAGACTGCCGGAGCAGTGAGCAATAGTAAAGCAGGACGAGACCGCCTGGAGCGGTGAGCAAGAGTGGAGCAAGACTGCCGGAGCAGTGAGCAAAAGGATAAGAGCGGAGCGAGACTGCCGGAGCAGTGAGCAAAAGGGTCAGAGCGGAGCAAGGCTGCCGGAGCAGCGAGCAAAGGAGTCAGAGCAGGCTAGAACTGCCGGAGCGGTAAGCAAAGGAGTCAGAGCAGGCTAGAACCGCCGGAGCGGTGAGCAAAGGAGTCAGAGCAGGCTAGAACCGCCGGAGCGGTGAGCAAAGGAGTCAGAGCAGGCAAGGCTGAGCAGGGGGGACAGGGCTCTGTTCACACGGAACAGACAGGAAGGGAAAGGCAGAGCCAGATACCCACAGGGTACTTGCAGTGAAGTAGCGAGTGGACCACAAACTCACAAACGGGAGTACAGAGACAACAAGCAGGAGTTAGGTACGAGTTCAGACTCTGCAGAAAAAGGAAGGGAACGGACATAGAGGCAAAACAGGTAAAGGATAGGAGAGAGTTCAGACTGGAACTGAGTGTACGGAGGAGACCGACACTGCAGCGGAATACAGGAGCGGGTCTGGGAATACGGCCCCCAGAGAGGCAGGATGAACAGGCAAGGAGCGTGTTCAGACAGGACAGACAAGATACAGGAGCGGGTCTAGGTAATCGGCCCCTAGAAGGCGGGAGGAACAGGCTAGGAGCGTGTTCAGACAGGACAGACAAGATACCGGAGCGGGTCTAGATAATCGGCCCCTAGAAGGCGGGAGGAACAGGCTAGGAGCGTGTTCAGACAGGCCTGGAAATACAGCCTCCAGGATAGGCAGACAAGAGAACACAGACAGGACTCAGTTCAGAGACGGGAACTGATACCGCAAGGCAGGAGACATAGACAGGACTCAGTTCAGACACGGGAACTGAACCCGCAAGGCAGGAGACATAGACAGGACTCAGTTCAGACACGGGAACTGATACCGCAAGGCAGGAGACATAGACAGGACTCAGCTCAGACACGGGAACTGATACCGCAAAGCAGGAGACAAAGAACGGGACCTGGCACCTTCAGAGTGCAAGCACACACTGAATGAAACACTATGCTCAGGCCGGGATAGATGGGAGCAGCTGAGCTATATACCAGGTAACAGACAGCAATAGGCTGAGGACGCACAAGGGGTGTGACCCACAGCAGGTACAAAAAGCAGGAAGTGATCGGGCGCCGCCCTTAAGCAGCAGAAACAGCCACAAACAGACAGCATGGAGGGAAGCCAGAGAGACATTCTGGACTGGAGATCAAGTGCGCGCTCTTGCACAGTGGGAGATGGACCACCATGCAAGGACGCCGCCAGGTATGTTACAAGTTACATTATTGTATTGTCAAGGAAAGGGGGGCGGTAGGGGGGCTGAGCGTCTGGGTTTGGTTGGGGGTCCCCAGAGTCTGCCTAGGCTAGATGCATTTACAAATTCTTATTAGATACACAGGCGGTGCTGCTTGCTTCGCAGCTGGGCTACTATGCCCAAAGTATTGCCTAGGCTAGATGCAGTTAAAAATTCTACGCTGACTAGCAGACACTGAAGATTTGGAGCAGACCTCTGAGTAAACAGCTCTTCAGACTCAACCATCTGTGTTACCCCAAGCCATAGTGTATGTAGTTTCTTACAGTTAAAAGGGGGGGGGGCGACCCAATCCACCTGGAATTGATGATGCCAACGTCACGTAAGACACAGCAAGGGGACTCCAAAAAGAGTCTCCATTTTTTCCCAAAATTGTGGCACAGACACCACTTAACCCTAGAACGCATACCTGGGGCCTCGCAGTCCCGCCCTGTTAATTGTTTTCTATTTTCTGCAAGATTACTTTAGTTAGAATTTTGAAACTCTAGGTATTCTTCAAGTATATAGTTGTTTGTCATTTGAGTTTGAGTTATTCCATGTTATTTGCACGCGGGCCTAAAAGGCCCCAGGTATATGAAAGTGTAGATTTTTATGGTCATGCGTTCTAGGGTTAAGTGGCATCAATTGCCCCACAGTTGCTTAAAACGGTTGGTGAGGTGATATTACCAAATCCTCAAGCTTTTAGTCTCCCAAGGATAACACAGGGTTAGAAAAGTCCTTGCGAATCCATGATTTGTTCATCTTTATGAACGTGAGTCTGTCTACATTCTCAGTGGACAGCCGCGTGCGCTTATCTGTCAGCACACCATCAGCAGCGCTGAACACACGTTCAGAGAGAACACTGGCTGCAGGGCATGACAAGATCTCCAAGGCGTGAGTGGCGAGCTCCGGCCATTTTTCCAGATTGGAATACCAAAATGAGCAAGGGTCCAGTGACACAGTCATGGCTTCGATGTTCACTTGGAGATACTCCTGCACCATCCTCTCTAGGCATTGACAATGTGTCAGACTTCTTGTCTCCTGTGGCCTTGCAAAGGATGGTCTAAAAAAGTGGTGAAACGATTCCACAAAATTGCTGTTACCAGCAGATACTGTGTTACTGTTACAGTTTGAGTGATGAAGACTCGACAGTCCCACGGTTGGCAAGTTAGAACTGTGAGATTCACTTCGTGCACCACTGGTGTTTTGTGGAAAAGCACATGTAAGATTCTGCAACAGCGTCTGCAGATACTCCTGCATGCGTCAATCCCTTTTTATGGCAGGAATTATTTTGGCAAATTTACTTTTGTACCGGGGATCTAAGAGTGTGGCAACAGAGTAGTCGGGATTACTTCGAATTCTGCAATCTGAGGGTCATGTTGCAGGTAGTGCAGCAAGAAGGCACTCATGTGTCTTGCGCATCCAGGAGGACCAAGTCCTTGTTGTGTTGGTAGCGAGGTAAGAATCATGCTTCCTTCCTCTGCCCTCTCCCCCCAACCTCGCACAACAGAAATGTGATCAAGGTCTCCCTCATCTGATGAGTCTTCCATGCCCATCGCCAGTTCATCCTCCTCTTCTTCCTCGGCTCCTGCACCTTCCTCAACAGTTTGGCTGCTACCATGCGCCCTGGTTAATCCCTCTCCCCCACCCTCCCATGCCTGCCGCCTTGGTGCTGCCAACCGTCTGAACCTTGGAGATGTTATCCCTTAAGCATACGACTCCTCCTCTACTTCCTCCACCTCCTCTTGTCCCACCACCTGACTCTGAATTCTGTTTAATGTGTGCTCCTGCATGTAAATCACCGGAATAGTCATGCTGATAATTAGAGATGAGCGGTGTTCGACTAGAACTGTTCGCCAATCTCAAATTCGAGCTGTTTTGGGCGGTGTTCGAGTTGTTCGACGAACCCGAACGATTTGCAAAAAATTCGGCTGTTCGAGGTTATGTTCGATAACTGTTCGTGCACCAAAAGCGTGTCCTGCATGTCTGGCGCTATTTAGAGCACCAATCATGCAGGGATTGTCTGCCACTCACTGTAATGCCACAGCCATGGTGGTTGTGGCATTAGAGTGATTGCCCAAATCGATGGGAACTGTGCTCACATTGAAACATGAAAAGCCGGCAATTCAGCAGCGGCATACACCTGTATCCGACAATTTAGAACCGAAAGAATAGAGCTTCACACATAGATTAGATAGATATAAACATGTCAGCCACATATATACGAAGTACAGTGAAAGTGCTGCTTACTGTACTTGTCATTTAGCGTAAAGGATTTATCAAAAAAAATAATAGTGTTTTCATGCACCTTCTCTTTAAAAAAGCCGGCCGGCAATTCAGCAGCGGTACCCGACAATTTAGAATAGAAGGAATAGAGAATCACACATAGATTAGATAGATAGAAACATGTCAGTCACATATATAATAAGTACAGTGATAGTGTTGCTTACTGTACTTGTCATTTAGCGTAAAGGATTTATCAAAAAAAATAATAGTGTTTTCATGCACTGTCTCTTTAAAAAAGCCGGCCGGCAATTCAGCAGCGGTACCCGACAATTTATAACAGAAAGATAGAGCATCACACATAGATTAGATAGATAGAAACATGTCAGTCACATATATATGAAGTACAGTGATAGTGTTGGTTACTGTACTTGTCATTTAGTATTAAAATAAAGGATTTATTATTAAAAAAATTGGCGTGGGGTTCCCCTTAATTTTAGGCTCTAGCGGAGGTTAAGCAGACGGCTGGGGCAGATGTTTGAAGCCTGGGAAGGGGGTAATACCCACGGAGCTTCCCAGGCTACTAATATCAGCCCCCAGCTGAATACATAGCCTTTACTAGCTATTAAAATGGGGGACCCCCCAAAAAAAATGACGTGGGGTCCCCCCTAATTTAATAGCTAGCAAAGGCTAGGCAGACAGCTGGGGGCTGATATTAATAGCCCAGGAAGGGAGCCATGAATATTGGCCCCCTCCCAGGCTAGAAACACCAGCCGTCAGCCGCCCCAGAAATGGCGCATTCATAGGATGCGCCAATTCTGGCACTTAGCCTCGCTCTTCCACGCTGCCCTGGTGCGGTGGCAGGGGGTAATAGGGTTGGGGTTGATGTCAGCTTATAATGCCAGCTGACATCAAGCCCAGGTTAGTAATGGAGAGGCGTCTATAAGACACCCCCATTACTAACCCCATAGTCAAAGTTAAAAAAAACACAAACACCCAGAATAAAGTCCTTTAATTGAAATAAAGACACAATCCTTTATTGTTCTAAATTAAACCATACTTACCGTCACGCCCATTCCAGCTGAAGCCAACGATCTCCTGCAATAAAAGAAAAATAATAAAGCAACCTCATCCCTACCTTTCCATGGTTCCCACGACAGCTTCAGCTCTGCTACATCGAGATGACAGGCTGCACCGCAGCAGAACGCTGCCATCCAGCCTGTCATCCCGCAGACACTGAGAAGCGCAGGCTTGCTTGCGCTGCTCAGCGTCTCTCTGTGACGACATCCAGATGAGCCGAGTTCATGTCCAATGAACTCGGCTCACCTCATGCACGTCACTGACAGCGTGGGAAAATTCTCAAGCTGAAGCGGTGAGTGCAGGAGAATTCTCCCACGCTGTCAGTGACGTGCATAAGGTGAGCTCATGTCCAATGAACTCAGCTCACCTCCTGCACGTCACTGACAGCGTGGGAAAATTCTCCTGCACTCAGCGCTTCAGCGTGAGAATTCTCCCGCTGAAGCGCTGAGTGCAGGAGAATTTTCCCACGCTGTCAGTGACGTGCATAAGGTGAGCTCATGTCCAATGAACTCAGCTCACCTCCTGCACGTCACTGACAGCGTGGGAGAATTCTCCTGCACTCAGCGCTTCAGTGTGAGAATTCTCCCACGCTGAAGCGCTGAGTGCAGGAGAATTTTCCCACGCTGTCAGTGACGTGCATGAGGTGAGCCGAGTTCATTGGACATCAACTCGGCTCATCTGGATGCCCTCACAGAGAGACACTGTGGAGCGCAAGCAAGCCTGCGCTTCTCAGTGTCTGCGGGATGACAGGCTAGATGGCAGCGTTCTGCTGCGGTCCAGCCTGTCATCTCGATGTAGCAGAGCTGAAGCTGTCATGGGAACCATGGAAAGGTAAGGATGAGGTTGCTTTATTATTTTTCTTTTATTGCAGGAGATCGTTGGCTTCAGCTGGAATGGGCGTGATGGTAAGTATGGTTTAATTTAGAACAATAAAGAATTGTGTGTTTATTTCAATTAAAGGACTTTTTTCTGGGTGTTGTGTTTTTTTTAAATACTTTACTAGAAATTCATGGTGGTCATGTCTAATATTGGCGTGACCCCATGAATTTCGGGCTTAGGGCCAGCTGATAATGCCAAGCTGGCCCTAACCCCTTTATTACCCAGTGAGCCACCGCATCAGGGCCCTGGATGAGTTGGGTACAGCGCCAGAAGATGGCGCTTCTATGAACGCGCCATTTTCCGGGGTGGCTGCGGACTGCAATTTGCAGCGGGGGTGGCCCAGAAAGCTTGGGCCTCCCTGCGCTGCGGATTCCAGCCCCCAGCTGCCTAGTTGTACCTGGCTGGACACAAAAACAGGGCGAAGCCCCACGTCAATTTTCTTTAAATTATTTCATGAAATAATTAAGAAAAAAAGGGCTTCCCTATATTGTTGTGTCTGGCCAGGTACAAATAGGCAGCTGGTGGTTGGGGGCAGCCCGTTCCTGCCTGCTGTACCTGGCTGGACACAAATATAGTGCGAAGCCCCACGTCAATTTTTTTTAAATTATTTCATGAATTTCCTGAAATAATTTAAAAAAATTGAAGTGGGGCTTCGCACTATATTTGTGTCCAGCCAGGTACAGCAGGCAGGAACGGGCTGCCCCCATCCACCAGCTGCCTATTTGTACCTGGCCGGACACAACAATATAGGGAAGCCCTTTTTCTCTTAATTATTTCATGAATTTCATGAAATAATTAAAAAAAATTGAAGTGGGGCTTCGCACTATATTTGTGTCCAGCCAGGTACAGCAGGCAGGAACGGGCTGCCCCCATCCACCAGCTGCCTATTTGTACCTGGCCGGACACAACAATATAGGGAAGCCCTTTTTTTCTTAATTATTTCATGAATTTCATGAAATAATTAAAAAAAATTGAAGTGGGGCTTCGCACTATATTTGTGTCCAGCCAGGTACAGCAGGCAGGAACGGGCTGCCCCCAACCACCAGCTGCCTATTTGTACCTGGCCGGACACAACAATATAGGGAAGGCCTTTTTTTCTTAATTATTTCATGAATTTCATGAAATAATTAAAAAAAAAGTACGTGGGGCTTCGCCCTATTTTTGTGTCCAGCCAGGTACAACTAGGCAGCTGGGGGCTGGAATCTGCAGCGCAGGGAGGCCCAAGCTTTCTGGGCCCCCCCCCGCTACAAATTGCAGTCCACAGCCACCCCGGAAAATGGCGCGTTCATAGAAGCGCCATCTTCTGGCGCTGTACCCAACTCATCCAGGGCCCTGGTGCGGTGGCTCACTGGGTAATAAAGGGGTTAGGGCCAGCTTGGTATTATCAGCTGGCCCCAAGCCCAAAATTCATGGGGTCACGCCAGTATTAGACATGACCGCCATGAATTTCTAGTAAAGTATTTAAAAAAAACACAACACCCAGAATAAAGTCCTTTAATTGAAATAAAGACACAATTCTTTATTGTTCTAAATTAAACCATACTTACCATCACACCCATTCCAGCTGAAGCCAACGATCTCCTGCAATAAAAGAAAAATAATAAACCAACCTCATCCTTACCTTTCCATGGTTCCCACGACAGCTTCAGCTCTGCTACATCGAGATGACTGGCTGGACCGCAGCAGAACACTGCCATCCAGTCTGTCATCCCGCAGACACTGAGAAGCGCAGGCATGCTTGCGCTCCTCACTGTCTCGCTGTGACGGCATCCAGATGAGCCGAGGTCATGTCCAATGAACTCGGCTCACCTCATGCACGTCACTGACAGCGTGGGAAAATTCTCACGCTGAAGTGCTGAGTGCAGGAGAATTCTCCCACGCTGTCAGTGATGTGCATGAGGTGAGCTCATGTCCAATGAACTCAGCTCACCTCCTGCACGTCACTGACAGCGTGGGAAAATTCTCCTGCAATCAGCGCTTCAGCGTGAGAATTTTCCCACGCTGTCAGTGACGTGCATGAGGTGAGCCGAGTTCATTGGACATGAACTCGGCTCATCTGGATGTCGTCACAGAGAGACGCTGAGCAGCGCAAGCAAGCCTGCGCTTCTCAGTGTCTGCGGGATGACAGGCTGGATGGCAGCGTTCTGCTGCGGTCCAGCCTGTCATCTCGATGTAGCAGAGCTAAAGCTGTCGTGGGAACCATGGAAAGGTAAGGATGAGGTTGCTTTATTATTTTTCTTTTATTGCAGGAGATCGTTGGCTTCAGCTGGAATGGGCGTGATGGTAAGTATGGTTTAATTTAGAACAATAAAGGATTGTGTCTTTATTTCAATTAAAGGACTTTATTCTGGGTTTTTGTGTTTTTTTTAACTTTGACTATGGGTTTAGTAATGGGGGTGTCTTATAGACGCCTCTCCATTACTAACCTGGGCTTGATGTCAGCTGGCATTATAAGCTGACATCAACCCCAACCCTATTACCCCCTGCCACCGCACCAGGGCAGCGTGGAAGAGCGAGGCTAAGTGCCAGAATTGGCGCATCCTATGAATGCGCCATTTCTGGGGTGGCTGACGGCTGGTGTTTCTAGCCTGGGAGGGGGCCAATATTCATGGCTCCCTTCCTGGGCTATTAATATCAGCCCCCAGCTGTCTGCCTAGCCTTTGCTAGCTATTAAATTAGGGGGGACCCCACGTCATTTTTTTTGGGGGTTCCCCCATTTTAATAGCTAGTAAAGGCTATGTATTCAGCTGGGGGCTGATATTAGTAGCCTGGGAAGATCCGTGGGTATTACCCCCTTCCCAGGCTTCAAACATCTGCCCCAGCCGTCTGCTTAACCTCCGCTAGAGCCTAAAATTAAGGGGAACCCCACGCCAATTTTTTTAATAATAAATCCTTTATTTTAATACTAAATGACAAGTACAGTAACCAACACTATCACTGTACTTCATATATATGTGACTGACATGTTTCTATCTATCTAATCTATGTGTGATGCTCTATCTTTCTGTTCTAAATTGTCGGGTACCGCTGCTGAATTGCCGGCCGGCTTTTTTAAAGAGACAGTGCATGAAAACACTATTATTTTTTTAAATAAATCCTTTACACTAAATGACAAGTACAGTAAGCAACACTGTCACTGTACTTCATATATATGTGACTGACATGTTTCTATCTATCTAATCTATGTGTGAGGCTCTATTCCTTCTTGTCTAAATTGTCGGGTACAGATGCTGAATTGCCGGCCGGCTTTTTTAAAGAGACGGTGCATGAAAACACTAATATTTTTTTTAATAAATCCTTTACACTAAATGACAAGTGCAGTAACCAACACTGTCACTGTGCTTCTTATATGTGTGACTGACATGTTTCTATCTATCTAATCTATGTGTGATGCTCTATTCCTTCTTGTCTAAATTGTCGGGTACCGGTGTATGCCGCTGCTGAATTTGCCGGCCGGCTTTTTTAAAGAGAGTGTCTTCTGAGCAGTTTGTCAGCTTTTGGACACCTTTGCAGGTGTTTTCTATGTGTTTCTATGTGTTTTTGTTTGCCTGCCATTGGTTTTAACGGTGTTCGACGGTGTTCTAAGGTGTTCGACGAACAGTTCGACGAACAGTTCCTCGAACATCCCGGTGTTCGACGAACCGAACCGAACCCGAACACTACGGGGGTGGCTCAACACTACTGATAATGGCATCGTCGTCAGCACTAAACATCTTGGTCGCCATTTCAAAACTGTGCAGAAGTGTGTGTGGTGCCCCTGAGGGTTCAGTCGCCACAGAGTTACTGCATCTCACCCAGAAGTGTGGTATCTCACCCTCAGGTAAGGAAGGCGTATGGCTCGGGACCCTAACACCTGCATCCAACACATACCCTCAGTGGGGGTAGGGCGAGATTGCTCCAAAGGGAGAGCACAGTCCCAGGTCCCTAGCTGGTGGGAGGGTCCTATGTAGTGGGTGCTTAGGGGAGCAGCTTAGGGGAGCACATGACAGGGAGAGTATAAATAGGAAGCCATCTTGGAAAGAGCAAGCCAGTCAGAGAAGGAAAAGTGACAGGAGCAGAGGCTCGGCATGAGCTCTGCTCCGGAGGTGGGCCTAGCCTGGGAGGCCCAGGACTGAAGGAGAGAAGAGAGGAGTGGGAGCAGGAAGGCTCCAGGAACCGAAGGGACCCTAGGGCTACAGGCCGTGCAGAAGGCCACCCGTACTCCCGCTGCTACCAGGAGGTATAGGGGTCAGGCCAGATAAGGGGAACCGGTCCCTCAACTAGAGGAGAAACAGCAAGGCTCAACTAGAAACCGGAGGCTGCAGCATTTCATGTACTGCAGGCAAAAGTCCACACCAGTCTCACTAAGAAGGTAGCCACATAGGACCCAGGGGATGGAACACAAGTCGCCCGCCAAGGCCCGAGGATACCGGATAGAAGTGTCACTGGGTGTGAGGTGCAGGGAGAAGGCCAGAGAAAGGACACACAGAAGGGGGTCCTGCTAAGTACTCCGGAGCTATCTGGGGGTGGACTGAGACCCTCCCTGAGTACGCACAGTACGACTGGTGAGATTACTCTGGTACCTGTAATCTGGACTGCAACAATTGTGAGTAAAGATCTTGGGACTGCATCACACGGACTCTGTGTTCATTACTGACTCCCTGCACTACAACCACCATCATCCACCCACACTGCCCTGAAGCTACACTCTTCCTGTGGTGAGTAATAATACCATTGCTGCAAAACCACCAGCTTAAGAGGACTGTTCCGCAGCGGCGGCCCCTTTGCCCACACTCCACAGGTGACGTAGTCGGACATTATAAAATCCATATATACAAATTACCGTTGGATTGACCGCCCTGGGTCACAGACCGAGTCACCGCCACAGTGACTACAACCCCCAGCGTCTACCGGCCCGGCTCAGGGTACCCCACGGCCCAGGGGGCGTGTCAACTTCATAGGTCCCTGATCTGAGACCACTCCTGCAGCGTGATTTGCCACACCTCTGGATCTCGTTGGCCCAGGCTATACGTCAGAACGTATTGCACCAGGGCTTGTCGGTGCTGCCACATTCGCTGCAACATGTGCAGAGTTGAATTCCACCGTGTCGGCACATCGCATTTCAGCTGGTGAACTGGCAGGCCCAACGACTTTGTAGAGATGTAAATCGTTGAGCTGCGGGATGCGAATGGCGGAAGTGAGCACGCAGCGACCGTGCCCTCTGCAGAAGGCCATCTAGTCCGGGATAGTGGGTAGAGATGAGCGTTGTTCTACTCGAACTGTTCGCCAATCTCAAATTCGAGCTGTTTTGGGCGGTGTTCGAGCCGGTCGGCGAACAAGAACAATTTGAGAAAAATTCGGCTGTTCGAGGTTATGTTCGATAACTGTTCGTGCACCAAAATCATAACTGGATTTTTTCTCAGTAATGATGAAAATTAATGTTAATACGCAGTTTGAGTGTACAGCGGGGCGGGGGGAGGGGCAGGGGATGGATCTCTGCAGGAACAATGAAGATCTCCATTTTTTTTTCTCTTTCCCGCATTTGCAGTGGGGAGGTGCAATCTGTCAGCCTATCAGCAGCGCACACACGGAGCAAAGTGCTTTTTTTCACACAAGCAAGGGCATGTGTGATTGGCAGTGTATGTCACATGTCCTTGCCCTATAAGACCAAGCCATTTTCCCCGTCGCCACCATTTTCTCACTGCTGCAGCTGCGTGTTAGACGGCACCGCTGTTGCTGTGTGCGCTATACCTTGTTAATTTTAAGCCAATTTTCGCACAAATATACAGATAGCTTGGGAGTAGGGAATAGTTGTGATTGCAGTCCTTTTAAGGACTAGGTTACAGCATTTCCTACGACTTTTATCAAGCAGGTCTGTGCTCTTAAATAGATAGATTGTGGGAGTAAAGACTAATTGTAATTGGAGTCCTTTTCAGGACTAGGTTACATCAGTTCCTATCAGTTTTTGCCAGGCAGGTCTGTGCCAGTGCTGTGCAAGTTTTTTTCACAGCATTTGGCTGAATCTAGCAAAGCTAATCCTTTTTGGCCTATTGCAGAGTGTGTTAGTCAGTGGAGTAGCCTATCTGTGTTGCAAGATATACCACCTGTGTATAGAATACCAATTTTTTTACTGCACCTAGTGAAGTAAAATCTTTTGGGCATAGCATCATTCTATTAGTCCATCTATACTGACCTCCATCAGGTTGCAAATTAAAAATAATTTTTTTCTGCATCTAGCTCTGAAAAAATATTTGGGCTTCTAGCAGTGTGTGGGACTTGGTCTATTAGTCCATCTATACTGACCTCCATCAGGTTGCAAATTAAAAATAATTTTTTTCTTCATTTATCTCTGAAAAAATATTTGGGCTTCTAGCAGCGTGTGGGACTTGTTCTATTAGTCCATCTATATTGACCTCCATCAGGTTGCAAATTAAAAATAATTTTTTTCTGCATCTAGCTCTGAAAAAATATTTGGGCTTCTAGCGGTGTGTGGGACTTGGTCTATTAGTCCATCTATACTGACCTCCATCAGGTTGCAAATTAAAATAAATTTTTTCTGCATCTAGCTCTGAAAAAATATTTGGGCTTCTAGCAGTGTGTGGGACTTGGTCTATTAGTCCATCTATACTGACCTCCATCAGGTTGCAAATTGAATAAAAACATTTTCTGCATCTAGCTCTGAAAAAATATTTGGGCTTCTAGCGGTGTGTGGGACTTGGTCTATTAGTCCATCTATACTGACCTCCATCAGGTTGCAAATTAAAAATAATTTTTTTCTGCATCTAGCTCTGAAAAAATATTTGGGCTTCTAGCAGTGTGTGGGACTTGGTCTATTAGTCCATCTATACTGACCTCCATCAGGTTGCAAATTAAAAATAATTTTTTTCTTCATTTATCTCTGAAAAAATATTTGGGCTTCTAGCAGCGTGTGGGACTTGTTCTATTAGTCCATCTATACTGACCTCCATCAGGTTGCAAATTAAAAATAATTTTTTTCTGCATCTAGCTCTGAAAAAATATTTGGGCTTCTAGCAGTGTGTGGGACTTGGTCTATTAGTCCATCTATACTGACCTCCATCAGGTTGCAAATTAAAAATAATTTTTTTCTTCATTTATCTCTGAAAAAATATTTGGGCTTCTAGCAGCGTGTGGGACTTGTTCTATTAGTCCATCTATACTGACCTCCATCAGGTTGCAAATTAAAAATAATTTTTTTCTGCATCTAGCTCTGAAAAAATATTTGGGCTTCTAGCAGTGTGTGGGACTTGGTCTATTAGTCCATCTATACTGACCTCCATCAGGTTGCAAATTAAAAATAATTTTTTTCTTCATTTAGCTCTGAAAAAATATTTGGGCTTCTAGCAGTGTGTGGGACTTGTTCTATTAGTCCTTCTATACTGACCTCCAGCAGGTTGCAAATTGAATATAATTTTTTTCTGCATCTAGCTCTGAAAAAATATTTGGGCTTCTAGCGGTGTGTGGGACTTGGTCTATTAGTCCATCTATACTGACTTCCATCAGGTTGCAAATTAAAAATAATTTTTTTCTGCATCTAGCTCTGAAAAAATATTTGGGCTTCTAGCAGTGTGTGGGACTTGGTCTATTAGTCCATCTATACTGACCTCCATCAGGTTGCAAATTGAAAATCATTTTTTTCTTCATTTATCTCTGAAAAAATATTTGGGCTTCTAGCAGCGTGTGGGACTTGTTCTATTAGTCCATCTATACTGACCTCCATCAGGTTGCAAATTAAAAATAATTTTTTTCTGCATCTAGCTCTGAAAAAATATTTGGGCTTCTAGCAGTGTGTGGGACTTGGTCTATTAGTCCATCTATACTGACCTCCATCAGGTTGCAAATTAAAAATAATTTTTTTCTGCATCTAGCTCTGAAAAAATATTTGGGCTTCTAGCAGTGTGTGGGACTTGGTCTATTAGTCCATCTATACTGACCTCCATCAGGTTGCAAATTGAATAAAAAAAATTTCTGCATCTAGCTCTGAAAAAATATTTGGGCTTCTAGCGGTGTGTGGGACTTGGTCTATTAGTCCATTTATACTAACCTCCATCAGGTTGCAAATTAAAAATAATTTTTTTCTGCATCTAACCCAGCCAATAGTTTTGGCCTAATACCACAGTTTGGCCACTCAGCTCTGCTCGGTTACCATCCATTGTTTTTTTGTGCAAACAACTCCAGAGTTGTGAATTAGTTAACCACCAAAATGAGTGGAAAAAGGCCTGCTGCTGGTGGAAAGGGGAATAGGCGTGTTGGGAAGGGGAAAAAAGGTTGTGTCCGTGGGGTAGGTGCAGAAGAAAGACCATCTTCCAGCCAAACTAAAATGTCTACTTCTTTTAGCGGACAATGTGATAAGATCCCTTTCTTACGGCCACGCCAATCGCTACAAATTCCAGATGAGGCACAAAAACAGCAGGTGCTTCAACGGATATCAAGTGCTCCTTTAAGTGGGCTCTCCTCCACATCAACTTCAACATCACAAATACTCCAGTCCTCAAAGGTGTCACCCAAATCGCACTTGCTTCCTCACAGCTCCCAAATCTCCAGCTGCCCGTCTGAGTATGAGGTAGAACAGATGGTTGAGTCTGCAGAGCTGTTTACTCATACTATAGCCTGGGAATCAGAGGTCGACTCCAGCGCTTCTGTGAATCCAGACGAGGAAATGATCTGCACTGATGCCCAGAATCTTTATGAGTCGGATCCAGGACCAGACGCAGAAGGTTCTGACCATAATGTAGACCCTCATTCCCAAACTGTAACTCCTGTTGGTGGAGACAATGAGGAAGACGATGATAAGACTCAAATACCTGATTGGAGCGACAACTTTAGTTTTTTGTCAGGGCAGGAACAGGTTGGCTCTGAGGACGACGGGTGTGATAACGCACAGGGTGATGATGATGAGGTCGGAGATCCCACTTACTGTCAACCCACAGTCAGCCAAGAGATGAGGTCAGCAGAGGAGGTGGAGGAAGATGCTAGTGACGACGAGGTCAGGTTGCGCCTTCCTGGACAGAGACGTAGTACTGGAAGCACGTCAACAACTGCATCCTCAAACACAACTCTGCCTCTCACCACAAGTCGTGGTGGCTCTTCAGGTCGCATGGGTGCTAAGCCTTGCATAGCCTGGGCATTTTTTCAGATCGATAAAGATGACCCAACTCGTGTTATCTGTAACATTTGTCAGCAAAAGCAAAGTAGAGGCCAAAAAATACATAGTTTGAGTACTTCATGCATGAACCGGCACATGGACATGAAGCATAAGTTGCAGTGGGAAGCTCAGTGTGCTACAATGCGGCCTAGCCGGCCGGGCCAACCACCGTCTGCCATATCTTGTGCATCCGCGGCCTCTTCATCCTCTGTGACTGGGGGGACAGCAGTCACACCTGTTTTGGGGCGCAGACCTGCCACCTCTTTACCCGCAACAGCCAGCGTGATTGGCAGGTCATCATTTTCTTTGGAGGTGGTAACACCAGCTGGTCTTGAGCGCTGTCCGACATCGATAGCACCACCTTTGGATCAAGGCAACCTAACATGTCCGCCTGCATCTTCCTCACAGGCCGGCAGTTTGCCGGGGACACCCTTATCAACCCCGTCTAAGCACAATAGCCAGCCCTCGGTCCCTCAGATGTGGACAAGTAAAAGACCATTTCCTCCTAGCCATGAGAAAGCTAAGAGGTTGAATTTCACCATCTGCAAGCTCTTGGCTACAGAAATGCTGCCTTTCCGCCTGGTGGACACAGAGGATTTTCGAGACCTTATGTCCGTCGCAGTGCCCCAGTACCAGATGCCCAGTCGGCACTATTTCTCAAAGAAAGGTGTGCCTGCGCTCCACCAGCATGTCGCACACAACATCACCGCTTCTTTGAGAAACTGTGTGTGACAGGGTGAATTTCACCACAGACACTTGGACGAGTAGGCATGGACAGGGGCGTTACATGTCGCTGACTGGGCACTGGGTAACTATGGTGACAGCAGGACAAGGGGCTGCTGTCCAAGTCTTGCCGTCCCCACGAGTTGTGCGTCAATCCTCTTTATGTCAAAGTTCCTCCACTGCTTCTGCCTCCTCAACCTCCTCTCGGTCTTCCACCTGCACCCAAAGCCTGTCTGGTCATGCCACAAGCTTTCTAACTGCGCAGAAGGGATCCTGCACACCTCCTTACTATGCTGGCAGTAGGGCTCAACGTCATCAGGCGGTTTTTACATTGAAATGTCTGGGAAATGTGAGTCACACAGCTGAGGAGTTGTGGTCAGCTCTGGAGAACCAATTTCATGAATGGTTGTCTCCACTGGACCTGAAACCAGGGAAGGCCGTGTGCGACAATGCTGCAAACCTGGGTGCGGCCCTTCGCCGGGGCAATGTCACACACGTGCCTTGTATGGCTCACGTGTTGAACCTGGTTGTCCAGCAATTTTTAGCCCACTATCCCAGACTAGATGGCCTTCTGCAGAGGGCACGGTCGCTGTGTGCTCACTTCCGCCGTTCGCATCCCGCAGCTCAGCGACTTACATCTCTACAGAAGTCGTTGGGCCTGCCACTTCACCGGCTAAAATGCGATGTGCCTACCCGGTGGAATTCAACTCTGCACATGTTGCAGCGACTGTGGCAGCACCGACAAGCCCTGGTGCAATACGTTCTGACGTATAGCCTGGGCCAACGAGATTCAGAGGTGGGGCAAATCACGCTGGAGGAGTGGTCTCAGATCAGGGACCTATGCACCCTTCTGCACAGTTTTGAAATGGCGATGAAGATGTTTAGTGCTGACGATGCCATTATCAGCATGACTATTCCGGTGATTTACATGCTGGAGCACATGTTAAACAGAATTCGGAGTCAGGTGGTGGCACAAGAGGAGGTGGAGGAAGTAGAGGAGGAGGAGTTGTATGCGGAAGGGCTAACATCTGCAAGGTCCAGACGGTCGGCAGCACCAAGGCGGCAGGCATGTGAGGGTGGGGGAGATGATTTTACCAGGGCGCATGGTAGCAGCCAAACTAGTGAGGAAGGTGCAGGAGCCCAGGAAGAAGTGGAGGACGAACTGATGGAAGACTCATCAGATGAGGGAGACCTTGATCACATTTCTGTTGTGCGAGGTTGGGGGGAGAGGACAGAGGAAGGAAGCATGATTGTTACCTCGCCACCAACACAACAGGGACTTGGTGCTCCTGGATGCGCAACACACATGAGTGCCTTCTTGCTGCACTACCTGCAACATGACCCTCGAATTGTGAGAATTAGAAATAATCCTGACTACTGGGTTGCCACACTGTTAGATCCCCGGTACAAAAGTAAATTTGCAGAAATTATTCCTGCCATAGAAAGGGATGCACGCATGCAGGAGTATCAGCAGAGACTGTTGCAGAATCTTACATGTGCTTTTCCACAAAATACCAGTGGTGCACGTAGTGAATCTCACAGTTCCAACTTGCCAACCGTGGGACCGTCAAGTGTTCAGCACTCAAACCGTAACAGAACCACAGTATCTGCTGGTAACATCAATTTTGCGGAATCATTTCACCACTTTTTTAGCCCATCCTTTGCAAGGCCACAGGAGACAAGAAGTCTGACACATAGTCAACGCCTAGAGACGATGGTACAGGAGTATCTCCAAGTAAACATTGAAGCCACGACTGTGTCACTGGACCCTTGCTCTTTTTGGGCTTCCAATCTGGATAAATGGCCGGAGCTAGCCACTTACGCCTTGGAGATCTTGTCATGCCCCGCAGCCAGCGTTCTGTCTGAACGTGTGTTCAGCGCTGCTGGTGGTGTGCTGACAGATAAGCGC
The DNA here is from genome assembly GCF_046119375.1 of Phyllobates terribilis. Classification (NCBI taxonomy): domain Eukaryota; kingdom Metazoa; phylum Chordata; class Amphibia; order Anura; family Dendrobatidae; genus Phyllobates; species Phyllobates terribilis. Next base: position 54,051,002 of record NW_027362773.1, read on the forward strand.
ACGCGGCTCTCCACTGATAATGTAGACAGACTCACGTTCATAAAGATGAAAAAATCATGGATCCGAAACGACTTTTCTACCCCTGTGTCATCCTGGGGAGAGTAAAAGCTTGATGATTGGTTAAAATCACCCTACCAACCGTTTTAAGCTTTCAAATTACTAATCATGTTTATCTGTATCTTGACTGGAAAATAATTTGGGCTTTGTAGCAGTGTGCAGCACTGATCCTATTAGGCCATCTATAATAAGCTTCACCAGATTTAAAATTAAAAATAATTTTTAGCTGCATCTAGCCCGGAAAATAATTTTGGGGCTCCGAGATGCGCAAGACACATAAGTGCCTTCTTGCTGCACTACCTGCAGCATGACCCTCATATTGTCAGAATTCGAAGTAATCATGACTACTGGGTTGCCACACTCTTAGATCCCCCAAACTTTTCGATCAACCTTTTCATTTTAATAAAGACCAAAAAAATGGTCATTTTTGAAATTATAAGCATTAGCAGGTTGTTAGAAACAGAAATCAAACAGTTTTCAACTCAAAACTTTATTCTAGGTGATGTTACATTTTCACATAGGACCCCTTGTTCGAAAGGAGCTTCTGAACTCTCTCGTCCATTGAATTTGTCAGGTTTTGGATGGTTTCTGCTTCAATTGTTTTGCATGAGGACAGAATACCCTCCCAGAGCTGTTGCTTAGATGTGAACTGCCTCCCGCCATCATAGACACTCCTTTTAATGATGCTCCAAAGGTTCTGAATGGGGTAGAGGTCAGGGGAGCATGGGGGTCACACCATTAGTTTGTCCCCTTTTATGCCCATATCAGCCAGAGATGCAGATGTTTTATGTGCAGCATGAGATGGTGCATTATCATGCAGAAAAATGATCTTGCTGTGAAATACACGGTTCTTCTTCTTGAACCATGGCAGGAAGTGCTGTTTGAGAAAATCCACATACATTATGGAGTTCATCTTTAGCGCCTTCAGGGATCCTAAAGGGGCCGACAATCTCTCTCCCCATGATTCCAGCCCAAAACATTACTCCACCTCCTCCTTGTTGGCGCTGTAGCCGTGTTTGCGTGGGGTGTCCATCAACCAGCCATCCTTCACTCCATTCATCTGGACCATCGAGCGCTGCACGGCACTCATCCGTGAACAAAACAGTTTTGAAATCAGTCTTCATGTAATGTTTGGCCCACTGGAGCCGTTTCTGCTTGTGTGAAGTGGATAGAGGAGGTCGACAGGATGGCGTATGCACAGCTGCAAACCTCTGAAGGACCCTGCATCTTGTTGTTCGGGGGACGTTGGAGGCACAAGCAGCTTGAAAAACTTGTCTGCTGCTATGACAAGGCTTTTTTGCCGCTGCTCTTTCAACCTGACGTAATTGCCTGTAGGAAAGAGTCCTCAATTTGCCATTATCAGCACGCACACGTGTGTACTGTGAATCAGCTACATACTTCTTGATTGCCAAGACACTTCATCCTGATCATCGCACAATGTTGATTGTAGTCATGCCTTGACCTAAACACTCCACAATTTGTTGCTTCTCAGCAGCCGACACATCCTTTTTCTTTCCCATTTTGGCAGAAAATGTAGGCTGCTTAATAATGTGAGAGAGCCTTCTTAAGTAGTCTTGCCTTTCATTGGACACACCTGCCAAACTAATTAGCACAGGTGTCTGCAATTGCTTACAGTGATATAAAGAGCCCTGACACACATCACCATCAATGAGTTTAACTGACAAACAAACAAATTCTTCCCTTATCACTCCTAAACACTTTTTGCATAATAATTTGGAACGCGGTGTACATGTGCTTTTCCACAAAACACCAGTGGTTCACGTAGTGAATCTTACAGTTCTAACTTGCCAACCGTGGTCTGTATGGAATTGTTCAATAAAGGGCCCAAAATTAAGATAACATAGATGGGAGAGGTCTCTATGAATAGGAATTCCTAAGTATTTGATACCCTGTGAGGGCCAGGCAAAGGGAAAGTTGGACTGGATGGAATCCTATATGGATTTAGGGAGGGAGACATCGAGGGCCTCAGACTTCGCTGCATTGATTTTAAAATTTTACCATGTAACAAAGTGATCTATTTCAGCCATAACAGCAGGGATGGATATATGTGATTGAGTGATATATACTAGGACATCATCAGCAAATAGAGAGCACTTGTACTCGGTGCCTCCCACCTCAATCCACCTAATATTGGGGTTATGGCGAATTGATGAGAGCAGGTGCTCCGTCACTAGGATGTATAAGAGAGGGGACAGAGGACATCCCTGCCTTGTCCCATTGGTGATTGTGAAAGGTGATGAAAATGTTCTGACGCACCCCCTGGGCCTTGGGACACCCGGAGCCGGACCCTTTTTGGTGGATGCTGGTGGTTGTAGTCTTCGTGGCGGCGATCCGGTTCCGTGGCTCAGGGCGGTCAAACCAGTGGCGGAACTATTTATGTGGTTTTGATGTTTAAATGTCCGACTACGCCACCCGTGGATTGCGGTCAGAGTGAACCGCCGCTACAGGGCAGACCGCTGAGGCTGGTGTTGTGGGTGCAGCAGAGCGTAGCATAACTCCCCACGGGAGGAGTATAGCCTCAGGGCAGTGTATGCGGAGGATGGGGGTGATGGTGCAGGGCAGCAGCAGTAACGACACGGAGTCAGTGATGCAGTTCAGGGCCTTTACTCACAGTTCTTATTATCCAGACCACGTCTGCAGGTAACGGCTGCCCACGTCGTACTGTGCTCACCAGGTGAGGGGCTCAGACAACTCCCAGATAACTTTGGAGCGCTTCACAGGACCCCCTTTGTGTGTCCTTTGTCTGGCCTTTCTTACCAACACTTCTGTCCGGCTGCCTCGGGCCTCCTCTTGGTAAACTTGGCGCCAGTTTCCCTGACCCTATGTGGTGCCTTCCTAGCGGGTGGAGCAAGGGGCTGCGCCACATAAAATGTCAGAGCCTCCGGTTTCTAGCTGAGGGTCGTTTCCTGCCTCCACTAGTTCGGGGACCGGTCTCCCCCTTTGGCCTGACCCCTCCACGCAGGTGGATTCGGGCGTGCGGTGGCGACTCGCCCATCCGCACCCCTGGGATCCCTTCATTCCTCGTTCCTGGAGCCTTCTCCGCTCCTCTTCCTTCCTTCTCCCTCTTGCAGGCCTGGGCCTCTGTTACTAGGCCCGCCTCCGGAGCAGAGCTCATGCAGAGCCCCTGCTCCCTGCCACTTCTGCTCAGACTTCTCTGCACTGAACTAAGATGGTGCCCACCTTTTATACTCCCTTCTCAATGCACCCAGGAACTGCTTCCTCCCTGCTCCTGCACTGCAGGGTTCCCCTTCCTCAGTGTTCCCTCCCCCCACTCCAGCCAGGGACAGGGACTGTCGTGCCCATCTCAGGGGCATATTGGTCGCCCTGCCCCACGACAATGTGGTGTAATGCATGCAGGTGTCGGGTCCTGATCCACACTCCATCCTTATCTGAGAGTGAGATATCACACCTCTGGGTGAGGTGCAATACGTCTGTAGCAACCGAGCCCTCGGTGCTACAGTTCCATTTATCTTCAGCCTAGGTGACGTATTGTGATACAGGGCCGTGATTTTGGCTATAAAAGGGTCCCCTAGACCCCTACCCCAAGCTTTTTAAGAGAATCATATATGGCGTGCCAGGAGACTCTATGGAATGCTTTCTCAGCATCCAACGAGAGTATCTACTTACAAATTTTTAACTGCATCTAGCCCAGGAAATACTTTGTGCCTAGTAGCAGTGTCTGCTAGTCAGCGGATTATCCCGGCTGTTAAGCAAGCTACACCACCTGTAGTTTGGACACTTAATTTTTTCAAAGGAAATGCTTCGGGACCACGGGATACTCAGTGAAGAGCATCAGGAGGCACCCCAAGGCATAGGGGCTGGGACTGGCAGTAGGATGCCTTGCGGTGGACAGCCGAGCTCAATCCTTATAAAAGCTTTTTAACTGCAGCAGCTTTAGTGGACGCTACTGGAGCTGGAATTACGCGGCTGCTGGCATGAGACTTGCCCTCCAATAGATCCTTGTAAATGGATTTAAAGTGTATTCATTCAAATTAGAGGGACAATTTAAATTAAAAAGCTTAGAGCTGCCTCCACCACAGGGGGGCTCTCTCGACCCACCAGCGGACAGGCACCAGTATTGGGAGAGGGGGGCTGGCCGTCAGAGTTCACCGCGGCTCTGGCACAAACCCGGCGACACGGAGGTGGCACGGGCAGGAGCGGACTGGCCGTCTCGGCTTCTCACTTTTTGGATTTTAGAAGGGCATGACATGCCTATATCTGTGTCTCCCCCTCCTTTTACTCCTCCACCTCTTTTCTTTTCGCATGACTATATGTACTTGTCACTTTTCCATGTGTTAGTTGTGTCTTCTGAGCAGTTTGTCAGCTTTTGGACACCTTTGAAGGTGTTTTCTATGTGTTTCTATGTGTTTTTGTTTGCCTGCCATTGGTTTTAACGGTGTTCGAAGGTGTTCGACGAACAGTTCGACGAACAGTTCGGCGAACACACGGGTGTTCGACGAACCGAACCGAACTCGAACACTACGGGGGTGGCTCAACACTTATAGTGGGCTAAAAATTTATGGACAACCAGGTTCAACACGTGAGCCATACAAGGCACGTCTGTGACATTGCCCGGCGAAGGACCGCACCCAGGTTTGCAGCACTGTCGCACATGGCCTTCCCTGGTTGCAGGTCCAGTGGATACAACCATTCATGAAACTGGGTCTCTAGAGCTGACCACAAGTCCTCAGCAGTGTGACTCACATTTCCCAGACATTTCAAAGTAAACACTGATGCCGTTGAGCCCTGATGCCAGCATAGTAAGGAGGTGTGCAGGATTCCTTCTGCGCAGTTAGAAAGCAGGTGGCATTATCAGTCAGGCTTTGGGTGCAGGTGGAGGACCGAGAGGAGGTTGAGGAGGCAGAAGCAGTGGAGGAACTTCGAGAAAAAGAGGATTGACGCAAAACTCGTGGGGACGGTAAGACTTGGACAGCAGCCCCTTGTCCTGCTGTTACCATAGTTACCCAGTGCCCAGTCAGCGACATGTAACGCCCCTGTCCATGCCTACTCGTCCAAGTGTCTGTGGTGAAATGCACCCTGTCACACACAGAGGTCTCGAAAATCCACTGTGTCCTCCAGGCGGAAAGGCAGCATTTCTGTAGCCAAGAGCTTGCAGATCGTGAAATTAAACCTCTTAGCTAGTGTTGAGCCACCCCCGTAGTGTTCGAGTTCGGTTCGGTTCGTCGAACACCCGTGTGTTCGCCGAACTGTTCGTCGAACTGTTCGTCGAACACCTTCGAACACCGTTAAAACCAATGGCAGGCAAACAAAAACACATAGAAACACATAGAAAACACCTTCAAAGGTGTCCAAAAGCTGACAAACTGCTCAGAAGACACAACTAACACATGGAAAAGTGACAAGTACATATAGTCATGCGAAAAGAAAAGAGGTGGAGGAGTAAAAGGAGGGGGAAACACAGATATAGGCATGTCATGCCCTTCTAAAATCCAAAAAGTGAGAAGCCGAGACGGCCAGTCCGCTCCTGCCCGTGCCACCTCCGTGTCGCCGGGTTTGTGCCAGAGCCGCGGTGAACCCTGACGGCCAGCCCCCCTCTCCCAATACTGGTGCCTGTCCGCTGGTGGGTCGAGAGAGCCCCCCTGTGGTGGAGGCAGCTCTAAGCTTTTTAATTTAAATTGTCCCTCTAATTTGAATGAATACACTTTAAATCCATTTACAAGGATCTATTGGAGGGCAAGTCTCATGCCAGCAGCCGCGTAATTCCAGCTCCAGTAGCGTCCACTAAAGCTGCTGCAGTTAAAAAGCTTTTATAAGGATCGAGCTCGGCTGTCCACCGCAAGGCATCCTAGTGCCAGTCCCAGCCCCTATGCCTTGGGGTGCCTCCTGATGCTCTTCACTAAGTATCCCGTGGTCCCGAAGCATTTCCTTTGAAAAAATTAAGTGTCCAAACTACAGGTGGTGTAGCTTGCTTAACAGCCGGGATAATCCGCTGACTAGCAGACACTGCTACTAGGCACAAAGTATTTCCTGGGCTAGATGCAGTTAAAAATTTGTAAGTAGATACTCTCGTTGGATGCTGAGAAAGCATTCCATAGAGTCTCCTGGCACGCCATATATGATTCTCTTAAAAAGCTTGGGGTAGGGGTCTAGGGGACCCTTTTATAGCCAAAATCACGGCCCTGTATCACAATACGTCACCTAGGCTGAAGATAAATGGAACTGTAGCACCGAGGGCTCGGTTGCTACAGACGTATTGCACCTCACCCAGAGGTGTGATATCTCACTCTCAGATAAGGATGGAGTGTGGATCAGGACCCGACACCTGCATGCATTACACCACATTGCCGTGGGGCAGGGCGACCAATATGCCCCTGAGATGGGCACGACAGTCCCTGTCCCTGGCTGGAGTGGGGGGAGGGAACACTGAGGAAGGGGAACCCTGCAGTGCAGGAGCAGGGAGGAAGCAGTTCCTGGGTGCATTGAGAAGGGAGTATAAAAGGTGGGCACCATCTTAGTTCAGTGCAGAGAAGTCTGAGCAGAAGTGGCAGGGAGCAGGGGCTCTGCATGAGCTCTGCTCCGGAGGCGGGCCTAGTAACAGAGGCCCAGGCCTGCAAGAGGGAGAAGGAAGGAAGAGGAGCGGAGAAGGCTCCAGGAACGAGGAATGAAGGGATCCCAGGGGTGCGGACGGGCGAGTCGCCACCGCACGCCCGAATCCACCTGCGTGGAGGGGTCAGGCCAAAGGGGGAGACCGGTCCCCGAACTAGTGGAGGCAGGAAACGACCCTCAGCTAGAAACCGGAGGCTCTGACATTTTATGTGGCGCAGCCCCTTGCTCCACCCGCTAAGAAGGCACCACATAGGGTCAGGGAAACTGGCGCCAAGTTTACCAAGAGGAGGCCCGAGGCAGCCGGACAGAAGTGTTGGTAAGAAAGGCCAGACAAAGGACACACAAAGGGGGTCCTGTGAAGCGCTCCAAAGTTATCTGGGAGTTGTCTGAGCCCCTCACCTGGTGAGCACAGTACGACGTGGGCAGCCGTTACCTGCAGACGTGGTCTGGATAATAAGAACTGTGAGTAAAGGCCCTGAACTGCATCACTGACTCCGTGTCGTTACTGCTGCTGCCCTGCACCATCACCCCCATCCTCCGCATACACTGCCCTGAGGCTATACTCCTCCCGTGGGGAGTTATGCTACGCTCTGCTGCACCCACAACACCAGCCTTAGCGGTCTGCCCTGTAGCGGCGGTTCACTCTGACCGCAATCCACGGGTGGCGTAGTCGGACATTTAAACATCAAAACCACATAAATAGTTCCGCCACTGGTTTGACCGCCCTGAGCCACGGAACCGGATCGCCGCCACGAAGACTACAACCACCAGCATCCACCAAAAAGGGTCCGGCTCCGGGTTTCCCAAGGCCCAGGGGGTGCGTCAGAACATTTTCATCACCTTTCACAATCACCAATGGGACAAGGCAGGGATGTCCTCTGTCCCCTCTCTTATACATCCTAGTGACGGAGCACCTGCTCTCATCAATTCGCCATAACCCCAATATTAGGTGGATTGAGGTGGGAGGCACCGAGTACAAGTGCTCTCTATTTGCTGATGATGTCCTAGTATATATCACTCAATCACATATATCCATCCCTGCTGTTATGGCTGAAATAGATCACTTTGTTACATGGTAAAATTTTAAAATCAATGCAGCGAAGTCTGAGGCCCTCGATGTCTCCCTCCCTAAATCCATATAGGATTCCATCCAGTCCAACTTTCCCTTTGCCTGGCCCTCACAGGGTATCAAATACTTAGGAATTCCTATTCATAGAGACCTCTCCCATCTATGTTATCTTAATTTTGGGCCCTTTATTGTACAATTCCATACAGACCACGGTTGGCAAGTTGGAACTGTGAGATTCACTACGTGCACCACTGGTATTTTGTGGAAAAGCACATGTAAGATTCTGCAACAGTCTCTGCTGATACTCCTGCATGCGTGCATCCCTTTCTATGGCAGAAATAATTTCTGCAAATTTACTTTTGTACCGGGGATCTAACAGTGTGGCAACCCAGTAGTCAGGATTATTTCTAATTCTCACAATTCGAGGGTCATGTTGCAGGTAGTGCAGCAAGAAGGCACTCATGTGTGTTGCGCATCCAGGAGCACCAAGTCCCTGTTGTGTTGGTGGCGAGGTAACAATCATGCTTCCTTCCTCTGTCCTCTCCCCCCAACCTCGCACAACAGAAATGTGATCAAGGTCTCCCTCATCTGATGAGTCTTCCATCAGTTCGTCCTCCACTTCTTCCTGGGCTCCTGCACCTTCCTCACTAGTTTGGCTGCTACCATGCGCCCTGGTAAAATCATCTCCCCCACCCTCACATGCCTGCCGCCCTGGTGCTGCCGACCGTCTGGACCTTGCAGATGTTAGCCCTTCCGCATACAACTCCTCCTCCTCTACTTCCTCCACCTCCTCTTGTGCCACCACCTGACTCCGAATTCTGTTTAACATGTGCTCCAGCATGTAAATCACCGGAATAGTCATGCTGATAATGGCATCGTCAGCACTAAACATCTTCGTCGCCATTTCAAAACTGTGCAGAAGGGTGCATAGGTCCCTGATCTGAGACCACTCCTCCAGCGTGATTTGCCCCACCTCTGAATCTCGTTGGCCCAGGCTATACGTCAGAACGTATTGCACCAGGGCTTGTCGGTGCTGCCACAGTCGCTGCAACATGTGCAGAGTTGAATTCCACCGGGTAGGCACATCGCATTTTAGCCGGTGAAGTGGCAGGCCCAACGACTTCTGTAGAGATGTAAGTCGCTGAGCTGCGGGATGCGAACGGCGGAAGTGAGCACACAGCGACCGTGCCCTCTGCAGAAGGCCATCTAGTCTGGGATAGTGGGCTAAAAATTGCTGGACAACCAGGTTCAACACGTGAGCCATACAAGGCACGTGTGTGACACTGCCCCGGCGAAGGGCCGCACCCACGTTTGCAGCATTGTCGCACACGGCCTTCCCTGGTTTCAGGTCCAGTGGAGACAACCATTCATGAAATTGGTTCTCCAGAGCTGACCACAACTCCTCAGCTGTGTGACTCACATTTCCCAGACATTTCAATGTAAAAACCGCCTGATGACGTTGAGCCCTACTGCCAGCATAGTAAGGAGGTGTGCAGGATCCCTTCTGCGCAGTTAGAAAGCTTGTGGCATGACCAGACAGGCTTTGGGTGCAGGTGGAAGACCGAGAGGAGGTTGAGGAGGCAGAAGCAGTGGAGGAAAAATGACATAAAGAGGATTGACGCACAACTCGTGGGGACGGCAAGACTTGGACAGCAGCCCCTTGTCCTGCTGTCACCATAGTTACCCAGTGCCCAGTCAGCGACATGTAACGCCCCTGTCCATGCCTACTCATCCAAGTGTCTGTGGTGAAATGCACCCTGTCACACACAGAGTTTCTCAAAGAAGCGGTGATGTTGTGTGCGACATGCTGGTGGAGCGCAGGCACACCTTTCTTTGAGAAGTAGTGCCGACTGGGCATCTGGTACTGGGGCACTGCGACGGACATAAGGTCTCGAAAATCCTCTGTGTCCACCAGGCGGAAAGGCAGCATTTCTGTAGCCAAGAGCTTGCAGATGGTGAAATTCAACCTCTTAGCTTTCTCATGGCTAGGAGGAAATGGTCTTTTACTTGTCCACATCTGAGGGACCGAGGGCTGGCTATTGTGCTTAGACGGGGTTGATAAGGGTGTCCCCGGCAAACTGCCGGTCTGTGAGGAAGATGCAGGCGGACATGTTAGGTTGCCTTGATCCAAAGGTGGTGCTATCGATGTCGGACAGCGCTCAAGACCAGCTGGTGTTACCACCTCCAAAGAAAATGATGACCTGCCAATCACGCTGGCTGTTGCGGGTAAAGAGGTGGCAGGTCTGCACCCCAAAACAGGTGTGACTGCTGTCCCCCCAGTCACAGAGGATGAAGAGGCCGCGGATGCACAAGATATGGCAGACGGTGGTTGGCCCGGCCGGCTAGACTGCATTGTAGCACACTGAGCTTCCCACTGCAACTTATGCTTCATGTCCATGTGCCGGTTCATGCATGAAGTACTCAAACTATGTATTTTTTGGCCTCTACTTAGCTTTTGCTGACAAATGTTACAGATAACACGAGTTGGGTCATCTTTATCGATCTGAAAAAATGCCCAGGCTATGCAAGGCTTAGCACCCATGCGACCTGAAGAGCCACCACGACTTGTGGTGAGAGGCAGAGTTGTGTTTGAGGATGCAGTTGTTGACGTGCTTCCAGTACTACGTCTCTGTCCAGGAAGGCGCAACCTGACCTCGTCGTCACTAGCATCTTCCTCCACCTCCTCTGCTGACCTCATCTCTTGGCTGACTGTGGGTTGACAGTAAGTGGGATCTCCGACCTCATCATCATCACCCTGTGCGTTATCACACCCGTCGTCCTCAGAGCCAACCTGTTCCTGCCCTGACAAAAAACTAAAGTTGTCGCTCCAATCAGGTATTTGAGTCTTATCATCGTCTTCCTCATTGTCTCCACCAACAGGAGTTACAGTTTGGGAATGAGGGTCTACATTATGGTCAGAACCTTCTGCGTCTGGTCCTGGATCCGACTCATAAAGATTCTGGGCATCAGTGCAGATCATTTCCTCGTCTGGATTCACAGAAGCGCTGGAGTCGACCTCTGATTCCCAGGCTATAGTATGAGTAAACAGCTCTGCAGACTCAACCATCTGTTCTACCTCATACTCAGACGGGCAGCTGGAGATTTGGGAGCTGTGAGGAAGCAAGTGCGATTTGGGTGACACCTTTGAGGACTGGAGTATTTGTGATGTTGAAGTTGATGTGGAGGAGAGCCCACTTAAAGGAGCACTTGATATCCGTTGAAGCACCTGCTGTTTTTGTGCCTCATCTGGAATTTGTAGCGATTGGCGTGGCCGTAAGAAAGGGATCTTATCACATTGTCCGCTAAAAGAAGTAGACATTTTAGTTTGGCTGGAAGATGGTCTTTCTTCTGCACCTACCCCACGGACACAACCTTTTTTCCCCTTCCCAACACGCCTATTCCCCTTTCCACCAGCAGCAGGCCTTTTTCCACTCATTTTGGTGGTTAACTAATTCACAACTCTGGAGTTGTTTGCACAAAAAAACAATGGATGGTAACCGAGCAGAGCTGAGTGGCCAAACTGTGGTATTAGGCCAAAACTATTGGCTGGGTTAGATGCAGAAAAAAATTATTTTTAATTTGCAACCTGATGGAGGTTAGTATAGATGGACTAATAGACCAAGTCCCACACACCGCTAGAAGCCCAAATATTTTTTCAGAGCTAGATGCAGAAATTTTTTTTATTCAATTTGCAACCTGATGGAGGTCAGTATAGATGGACTAATAGACCAAGTCCCACACACTGCTAGAAGCCCAAATATTTTTTCAGAGCTAGATGCAGAAAAAAATTATTTTTAATTTGCAACCTGATGGAGGTCAGTATAGATGGACTAATAGACCAAGTCCCACACACTGCTAGAAGCCCAAATATTTTTTCAGAGCTAGATGCAGAAAAAAATTATTTTTAATTTGCAACCTGATGGAGGTCAGTATAGATGGACTAATAGAACAAGTCCCACACGCTGCTAGAAGCCCAAATATTTTTTCAGAGATAAATGAAGAAAAAAATTATTTTCAATTTGCAACCTGATGGAGGTCAGTATAGATGGACTAATAGACCAAGTCCCACACACTGCTAGAAGCCCAAATATTTTTTCAGAGCTAGATGCAGAAAAAAATTATTTTTAATTTGCAACCTGATGGAGGTCAGTATAGATGGACTAATAGACCAAGTCCCACACACCGCTAGAAGCCCAAATATTTTTTCAGAGCTAGATGCAGAAAAAAATTATATTCAATTTGCAACCTGCTGGAGGTCAGTATAGAAGGACTAATAGAACAAGTCCCACACACTGCTAGAAGCCCAAATATTTTTTCAGAGCTAAATGAAGAAAAAAATTATTTTTAATTTGCAACCTGATGGAGGTCAGTATAGATGGACTAATAGACCAAGTCCCACACACTGCTAGAAGCCCAAATATTTTTTCAGAGCTAGATGCAGAAAAAAATTATATTCAGTTTGCAACCTGATGGAGGTCAGTATAGATGGACTAATAGAATGATGCTATGCCCAAAAGATTTTACTTCACTAGGTGCAGTAAAAAAATTGGTATTCTATACACAGGTGGTATATCTTGCAACACAGATAGGCTACTCCACTGACTAACACACTCTGCAATAGGCCAAAAAGGATTAGCTTTGCTAGATTCAGCCAAATGCTGTGAAAAAAACTTGCACAGCACTGGCACAGACCTGCCTGGCAAAAACTGATAGGAACTGATGTAACCTAGTCCTGAAAAGGACTCCAATTACAATTAGTCTTTACTCCCACAATCTATCTATTTAAGAGCACAGACCTGCCTGATAAAAGTCGTAGGAAATGCTGTAACCTAGTCCTTAAAAGGACTGCAATCACAACTATTCCCTACTCCCAAGCTATCTGTATATTTGTGCGAAAATTGGCTTGAAATTAACAAGGTATAGCGCACACAGCAACAGCGGTGCCGTCTAACACGCAGCTGCAGCAGTGAGAAAATGGTGGCGACGGGGAAAATGGCTTGGTCTTATAGGGCAAGGACATGTGACATACACTGCCAATCACACATGCCCTTGCTTGTGTGAAAAAAAGCACTTCGCTCCGTGTGTGCGCTGCTGATAGGCTGACAGATTGCACCTCCCCACTGCAAATGCGGGAAAGAGAAAAAAAAATGGAGATCTTCATTGTTCCTGCAGAGATCCATCCCCTGCCCCTCCCCCCGCCCCGCTGTACACTCAAACTGCGTATTAACATTAATTTTCATCATTACTGAGAAAAAATCCAGTTATGATTTTGGTGCACGAACAGTTATCGAACATAACCTCGAACAGCCGAATTTTTCTCAAATTGTTCGTGTTCGCCGACCGGCTCGAACACCGCCCAAAACAGCTCGAATTTGAGATTGGCGAACAGTTCGAGTAGAACAACGCTCATCTCTACTCTTAGCTTTCTCATGGCTAGGAGTAAATGGTCTTTTACTTTTCCACATCTGAGGGACCGAGGGCTGGCTGTTGTGCTTAGACGGGGTTGAGTAGGGTGTCCCCGGTCTGTGAGGAAGATGCAGGCGGACATGTTAGGTTGCCTTGATCCAAGGGTGGTGCTCTCGATGTCAGAGAGCGCTCAACACCAGCAGGTGTTTCCACTTCCCAATAAACTGACGACCTGCCAATCACACTGGCTGTTGCAGGTAAAGAGGTGACAGGTCTGCGTCCAAAAACATGTGTGACTGCTGTCCCCCCAGTTACAGAGGATGAAGAGGCCGCGGATGCACAAGATGGGGCAGACGGTGGTTGGCCCAGCCTGTTAGGCCGCATTGTAGCACAGTGAGCTTCTCACTGCAACTTATGCTTCATATCCATGTGACGGTACATGCATGAAGTACTCAAACTATGGATTTTTTGGCCTGTACTTAGCTTTTGGTGACAAATATTACAGATAACACGAGTTGGGTCATCCTTATCGATCTGAATTAATGCCCAGGCTATGCAAGGCTTAGAGCCCATGCGACCTGAAGAGCCACTACGACTTGTGGTCAGAGGCAGAGTTGTGGTTGAGGATGCAGTTGTTGACGTGCTTCCAGTACTCCGTCTCTGTCCAGGAAGGCGCAACCTAACCTCGTCGTCAATAGCATCTGTGACGCCCCGCTGCACTTGGTATCACAGATCCTAGAAGAGTGTATTTATGGAATCCTCCACAAGAGGCCCCCATAAACATTCACACATCTCCGCCTTCCACCTCAGACGAGCAGAGGGAGCCCGTTAGGGATATAAATAGGGAAGGTGGAGCTAGGCAGTTCAGTTCCTCTGAAGAGTTCCTGCAGTAGAGAAGCCTAAGAGAGGTCAGTCTGCAGTGGAGCTTAGTCTAGTCTAGAGAACTCAGTTAATAGTTCAGCAGTGGAGCACGAGGCTCCTGCTAGCTAGATTCAGGGAGCCCAGATAGAGCTTAAGGTGTGCCGGCGCCATAAGATCGGTGAAGCGTGGCAAGCTGCTGTCAGTGTGTATAGCCTAGTGAGGGCCCGAGTAGGCCGAAGGCGAGTGGCGAGTTAGTACATAAGGGGCAGAGGAGCTTAACCAGCTCACCTCGAAGCATTTACCGGACACCGGATCCGAGCTTACCGGGATCTCTATGACTCAGTAAGGCATAACCAGAATCCCTGGAGAACTACAAGTCCCAGGATCACTAAGGTGCTGATACGTAACAGAGCCAGGAGACGCTTAGGCCCCGCATACTGGGAGCGTGAACTCCAAGAGAAGGCCCTACCATAAGGTCAGCCAGCGCAGGACAGAGACAAAGTTATTCCTAGCTCCAGGCAGGTCAGAAACTTACTACGCAGAGGCAAGAAACAGGAGGCCCTATACCCGCTCATTGGGGAGGATCCTGATATTCACCCTTCACCCTACAGTGCTCCGGGATGTGCCTGAATTTCCTCCAGTAAAAGGTACTGAAGTGACTACCGTGTCCGTTCCCGTTCTTGCTCTGACCCAGCTGGGTCTCGCCTGTCCTGCATTCCCCCTGCATACGCTGCCCTGAGACCTAGCTCCACCTGTGGGGAGCTATACCATCGAGCTGCCTTATCACGGGCCTCAGTGGACTGCTGCAGTGCTGGTGCTTCTCACCAGATACCACAGGTGGCGTCACGAACTCTTATAAAATTAACAATTATCCACCCTTTTAAAGAGTGACCCCAGGGTACGGGCCAGGGAGCCGACCACCGCGACATCCCCAAGGCCAGGCAAAGGCCCGGGTGACCTCATCGACTGGCTGACTGTGGGTTGACAGTAAGTGGGATCTCCAACCTTGTCATCATCACCCTGTGTGTTATCACACCCATCGTCCTCAAAGCCAACCTCTTCCTGCCCTGACCGAAAAGTCAAGTTGTCGCTCCAATCAGGTATTTGAGTCTCATCATCATCTTCATCATTGTCTCCACCAACAGGAGTTTGGGAACGAGGGTCTACATTATGCTCAGAACCTTCTTCATCTGGTCCTGGATGCGACTTATAAAGATTCTGGGCGTCAGTGCAGATCATTTCCTCATCTGGATTAACAGAAGCTCTGGAGCAGACCTCCGTTTCCCAGGCTATAGTATGAGTAAACAGCTCTGCAGACTCAACCATCTGTGTTACCCCATACTCAGACGGGCAGCTGGAGACTTGGGAGCTGTGAGGAAGCAAGTGCGATTGGGGTGACACCTCTGAGGACTGGAGTATTTTTGATGTTGAAATTGAGGTGGAGTAGAGCCCACTTGAAGGAGCACTTGATATCCGCTGAAGCACCTGCTGTTTTTGTGCCTGATCTGGAATTTGTAGCGATGGGCGCGTCCGTAACAAAGGGATCGTATCACATTGTCCACGAAAAGAAGTCGACATGTTAGTTTGGCTGGAAGATGGTCTTTCTTCTGCAGATGTTACCCCCCCACCGCGGGGAGGCTTGACCCACCAGCGGACAGGCACCAGTATTGGGAGAGGGGGGCTGGCCGTCAGGGTCCACCGCGACTCTGGCACAAACCCGGCGACACGGAGGTGGCACGGGCAGGAACGGACTGGCCGTGTCGGCTTCTCACTTTTTGGATTTTAGAAGGGCATGACATGCCTATATCTGTGTCTCCCCCTCCTTTTACTCCCCCACCTCTTTTCTTTTTGCATGACTATATGTACTTGTCACTTTTCCATGTGTTAGTTATGTCTTCTGAGCAGTTTGTCAGCTTTTGGACACCTTTGAAGGTGTTTTCTATGTGTTTCTATGTGTTTTTGTTTGCCTGCCATTGGTTTTAACGGTGTTCGAAGGTGTTTGACGAACAGTTCGATGAACAGTTCGGCGAACACAAGGGTGTTCGACAAACCGAACCGAACTCGAACACTACGGGGGTGGCTCAACACTAGTAAGGAGCATGATGATGATGATAGAAGTTAGCATCTGCTTTGTTTTCTTTTTATGCAAGAGTAAGTGTGCAGCCTGCCACCCACCCACCACCAGGCTGCAATGCCATACTGCTAGCTTGCACTTGAAATGGGGCCTTTTAGTTTGGAGGAGGCCGAAGCTGGCCACTACCTCATGGCTAAATCGGCGGCCTGGTATCCATACTCACTCCCTAGCCGCCTAGCGGCGGGGTGTCCATAAACGGTCCCCAGCCGCACCTATTTCTCCTGTCACCTTCCCACACACTTTTCTTAGCCGAGCCTGCTTTAGGGCAGCATTTGACGAGCCCACCAGAGAACCAGACTCCTCCGGTGGGCCCTGGCATCTCCATCAGGGGAGTTGAGAGTGCCAAGGTGAGGAGCATGATGATGATGATAGAAGTTAGCATCTGCTTTGTTTTCTTGGAATGCAAGCGCATGTGTGTAGTAGCGGCTAGGCCTGAGGTGGTCAGCGTTTTGGCGCATATCCTACCTCCTCCGAGGATTGCTGGATGTTTTCCTGCTACTATCCCAGTTCTATGACTCCCGTTAAAACAAAGCTTCAGGTGATAAATGATGGATGGGGTGGTGGCAAAGGAGAAAGAGCAGGAGGAACAGGGACCATTCACATCAATATCAGGCCAGTCAGCCTCACATGTCTTGTAGGATATGTTTCTGTACCAAAAGGAGCGGTTCGGCTACACAGTTATAGGACATACAGTGAGTGCAATGCCTACCAAAATTCAGAGGCACTCCAATGCCCCTTGGAAGTGACATGGAGGTCAGAGGGCCTTAACTAAACCATTTTTTCCATTTATAGCAACTAGGTCTCCTGTGCACTGTTGGCCTAAGCAGTGAATGGAAGGCTTTCCAAAAATTATGAGGAACTGCAATGCCCCTTGAAACAGACGTGGATTACAGCATACTAAAACCTACTACCCATTATTGGGGAGTGGGTCTCCCTTAGTGTTCGCCTATGCATTGAAAAGCAAAAGCTGACTAAAATTAGGAAGAAATGCAATGCCCGTTGGAAGAGTCATGAAGGTCGCAGTAGCTTAACAAGACGGTTTTAATGCCCCTTGGAAAAGTGGTGGAGGTCACAGTAGCTTAACAAGACGGTTTGAATGCCCCTTGGAAAAGTGGTGGAGGTCACAGTAGCTTAACAAGACGGTTTTAATGCCCCTCGGAAGAGACGTGGAGGTCGCAGTAGCTTAACAAGACTGTTTTAATGCCCCATGGAAAAGTGGTGGAGGTCACAGTAGCTTAACAAGATGGTTTGAATGCAACTTGGAAAAGTGGTGGAGGTCGCAGTAGCTTAACAAGATGGTTTAATTCCCCTTACAAGAGCCTTACAGTACAGCATCTTAAAAATATTATTCCCATTATTGGGGAGTGGGTCTCCCATAGTCTTTGCTTATGCTTTCCAAGCAAAAGCTGCCAAAAATTAGGACTGAGAAACTTGCAATGCCCCATACAAGAGCCATGCAGTACAACATATTACAAACATTATTCCCATTATTGGGGAGTGGGTCTCCCACAGTCTTTGCTTATGCCTTCCAAGCAAAAGCTGCCAAAAATTAGGATGGAGGAACTTGCAATGCCCCTTACAAGAGCCATGCATTCCAGAATATTACAAACATTATTGCCATAATTGGGGAGTGGGTCTCCCATACTCTTTGCTTATGCCTTTCAAGCAAAAGCTGCCAAAAATTAGGAGGAAATGCAATGCCCATTCGAAGAGTCGTGGAGGTTAGAGTTAATTAAAAACAACATTTCAATGCCCCTTGGAAGAGCTGTGGAGTTCAGAGTGGTTTAACAAGAAGCTTTTAATGCCCATCGTAAGAGATGTGGAGGTCCCAGTAGCTTAACAAGACGGTTTTAATGCCCATCGGAAGAGACGTGGAGGTCGCAGTAGCTTAACTAGACGGTTTGAATGCCCCTTTGGAAAGTGGTGGTCACAGTAGCTTAACAAGATGGTTTGAATGCCCCTTGGAAAAGTTGTGGAGGTCGCAGTAGCTTAGCAAGACGGTTTTAATGCCCCTTACAAGAGCCATACAGTATAGCATCTTAAAAACATTATTCCCATTATTGAGGAGTGGGTCTCCCATAGTCTTTGCTTATGCCTTCCAAGCAAAAGCTGCCAAAAATTAGGATGGAGGAACTTGCAATGCCCCTTTCAAGAGCCATGCAGTATAGCATCTTAAAAATATTATTCCCATTATTGGGGAGTGGGTCTCCCACAGTCTTACCTTATGCCTTCCAAGCAAAAGCTGCCAAAAATTAGGAGGAAATGCAATGCCCGTTCGAAGAGTCGTGGAGGTTAGAGTTAATAAAAAACAACATTTCAATGCCCCTTGGAAGAGCTGTGGAGTTCAGAGTGGTTTACCAAGATGCTTTGAATGCCCCTCAGAAGAGACATGGAGGTCACAGTAGCTTAACAAGACGGTTTTAATGCCCCTCAGAAGAGATGTGGAGGTCGCAGTAGCTTAACAAGACTGTTTTAATGCCCCTTGGCAAAAATAGGTGGAGGTCACAGTAGCTTAACAAGACGGTTTTACTGCCCCTTGGAAGAGACGTGGAGGTCCCAGTAGCTTAACAAGACGCTTTTAATGCCCCTCGGAAGAGACGTGGAGGTCACAGTAGCTTAACAAGATGGTTTAGTGCCCCTTACAAAAGCCATACAGTACAGCATCTTAAAAATAATATTCCCATTATTGGGGAGTGGGTCTCCCACAGTCTTTGCTTATGCCTTCCAAGCAAAAGCTGACAAAAATAAGGACGGAGGAACTTTCAATAATGGCAACATGGTCCACGGTCAACCTGGTGGTATAGTGGTGGTGGAGGCTGAGGATAAGGAGAAGAACATAAAACAGCCGAAATGAGGAAGCATATACCCATGTGTGGGTGTGAAGCGGTGCATGTGAATACACCTCCCCGAAATAACACAGTGGATTTGACTTTATGTTACTCTGTTCTCATTTGGTGGTGATGAGAAGTCTGGCCCAAACCAGCCCTTGTTCATTTTGATAAGGGTCAGCTTGTCAGCATTGTCAGTTGACAAGCGAGTGCGCTTATCAGTTATAATTCCCCCAGCGGCACTAAAAACACGCTCAGATAACACGCTAGTGGCAGGGCAGGCAATAACCTCCAAGGTGTACAGAGCGAGTTCATTCCAAGTGTCCAGCTTGGATACCCAATAATTAAAAGGCACAGAGGAATCACGGAGGATGCTGGTACGGTCGGCAAGGTACTCCCTCACCATCTTCTGAAACTTTCCACTCCTTGTGAGAGTACCCCGCACCTCAGGATCTGTCCGAAGGGAGGGTCTGAGAAAACTGTCCCAGAACGTTGACAGTGTTCCCCTGCCTCTGCAGGATTGGAGTTACATCTATCTCCCATGTACGCCTTGGTTGGGCAACGAACTGTGACCTCTGCCGCTAGCGTGTTCAGATGGGAATTTTTTTTAACAGTTCTGCAGCAAGGGCCTTCTGGTACTGCCCCATTTTTGTAGACCTCTCAACCTCAGGAATAAGAGAGTGAAAGTTCTCCTTGTAGCGGGGGTCTAAAAGTGTCACCAACCAGTAATGACGGTTAAGGCAGCGTAACATAAAGTCTGCCATGTGTGCCAGACTGGTAACGGGCAAGACTTCCGTGTCCTCACCAAGATGACAACTGACCATGCTCTCCTCCACCTCCCCCCTGTCCTCAGGCCACCCACGCTGAACTGACGGTATGACAGTTGTACAGGTACTACCGTCTACAGCGCATGATACCAGCTCCTGTTCTATCTCCTCCTCCTCCTCCTCTCCCTCATTGTCCCCCAATGCACATTGGGATGAGATGAGGCTGAGCTGTGTGTAATCACCCATTACGGCTTCTTGATCCATCTCATCAAACTCTGGCTGCAATGCCTCCTCTTTAATTCTCTACAGAGAGCATTGCAAAAGACAGACAAGTGGGATGCTGACGCTAATGATGATGTCATCGCCACTCAGCATCTTGGTGGACTCCTCAAAGTTTGTCAAGGTGGTACATATGTCAGACATCCAGGTCCACTCCTGGAGGCTTATGTGTGGAGTCTGACCTGAATATCGACGGCCTTGTTACAGCTGGTACTCCACAACTGCTTTCTTCTGTTCACAAATCCTTTGCAACATGTGGAGGGTAGAGTTCCAACATGTGGGGACATCACACACCAGTCAGTGTGATGGAAGCTGCAAACGCTGCTGCAACACAACAATGGCGGCGGAAGCTGTAGCCGACTTCCGAAAATGAGCTGACAGGCGGCGTTCTTTGATGAGCAGATCTGGCAACTCGGGGTACGATTTAAGAAACCGCTGAACCACGAGGTTAAGCACATGAGCCAGGCATGGTACGTGTGTGATCTCGCCTCGCCTCAGAGCCACCACCAGGTTACGGCCATTGTCACACACGACCATGCCTGGATGTAGGTTCAGCGGTCGCAGCCACAGATCTGCCTGCTCTTTCACAGCTGTCCACAACTCACAAACAGTGTGAGGTTTCTCACCTAAGCTTATGAGTTTCAGCACAGCCTGTTGCCGCTTGGCGGAGGCAGGACTGCAGTGCTTCCAGCTTGTAACTGATGTGGTGATATCTGAGATGGGGGCTGAACATGAGGAGGAGTAGGAGGATGATGCGCAGGAGCTGTACACTGTGGGGGCAATTCTGACTAACATAGGGCCCGCAATCCTCGGTGTGGGGAGGATGTGTTCCGTCTCAAGGTCTGACTGGGTCCCGGCTTCCACTATGTTTACCCAGTGTGCCGTCAGGGAGATGTACCGTCCCTGGCCACAAGCACTTGTCCATGTGTCCGTTGTCAGATGGACTCTCCCAGTAACTGCATAGTTGAGGGCATGGCAGATGTTTTGGGACACGTGCTATTGTAGTGCGGGGATGGCACACCGGGCAAAATAGTGTCGGCTGGCGACCGAGTACCGAGGGACGGCCACCACCATAAGGTTGCGGAAGGATTCCGTCTCCACCAGCCTAAAAGGCAGCATTTCCAATGCAAGTAGTCGTGAAATGTGCGAATTTAGGACTGTGGCCTGTGGGGCGTTGGCTGCAAATTTCTGCTTTCGTTCAAAGGTCTGGGATATGGACAATTAACGCCTGCGGTGTGACGTGGACGTGGACGTTGATGCTGTTTCTTGAGAAACTGCCATAACAAGTGAAGACTGAGAGGAGGGGGCATCTTTGCATGCAGTTTGGACAGGGGATTGCCTTGCACACACAACAGGGGGTTCTATTGCACGCACAACAGCGGAAGAAGCAGTGGTAACACCGCTGACACTGGTCGTGGACCCTGGGGTTCACCCCACAAAGTCGGGTGCTTTGCTGCCATGTGCCTGATCATGCTTGTGGTGGTCAGGCTGGTAGTTTTGTTACCCCTGCTGATGCTGGCATGGCAGGTGGTAAAAATGGCCTTTTTGGGGTTATCAGCAGAGTCTTTAAAAAAATTCCAGACTCTGGAAGACCTACAGGTCGTACTGGCAACGTCCCTCGTGTTGGTGTTACGGGGAACTGTTGCCTGCCTTCTGTGTGCGGCCACCACACTGCTTCTTCCTGCCTGTTGGGGTACTGTGCCTCCCTCACCCTGTTTTCTCCTGGCCTTGCTCTGCATGTCCTCCTGCCACGTTGGGTCAGTTACTAGATCATCCATCACCTCCTCCTCTTTGGGCATCGCTACATGGGATCTCCTCTTCCACCACTTCAAGCGGAGCAGGCGAGGGGCACAAAACTGGAAATGGACAAGTGAACAGCTCTTCGAGTGTCCAAGTGTGGGATCAGTTGCTGTCTGACTACACTGGGCATGGTGGGAGGAAGGAGCATCAGGGTGAGGAGGAGTATGCGGTCGAGACTCACGGCTACTAAGATTTGTCCATGTGGAAGACAGACCGGAGGTGGAGGTGCCTAGGTAGCTGGAAGTATTATCTGCTATCCAATTAATAACCTATTCACACTGATCAGTTCGCAATACTGGTGTTGTTCTGTGCTTCCCTAGTAATTCGGTCAAGAAGTGGGAGCGAGATGATGTGGCTGTTGGTTGTGGCACATTTTCACCTTGGCGGCGGCCCCGTCCTCTGCACGCACCATCACCAGAACGTCCAGTTCCACGTCCCTTGCCACGTGCCTTGCCCATTGTAAAGGAAGTAAAAAAGCTTACACTGGCACTATCAATGGAAAAAGGGTAATAAAAAGTAGATTAGAACCGTGCAAGAGGAAAACAACAGTTCTATTTCTCTGGCCTACACCCGACTCTTTTAAACAATCTGAACAATCAGGGAGAAATTATTACTGTTTTTCTTTAAGGTAAAAATACCAAAAGCTGAATAATAGAGATTTTTTACCATGGAATGGCATAACCACAGTTATTGTTTACTGGGGTATACCAGACAATTTTAAATAAATATATTTGCGGCTGAACAGTGAGCGACACACTCAAACTGGGGTTTTTTTTGGTAAAAATGGCCCAAAAGTGGATAATACAGAGGTTTGAACCGTGGAACTGCAAAACCACACTTCTATTTCTCTGGCCTACACCAGACTATTTTCAACAAATACATTTGTGTCTGAACAATCAGGGAGACACTATTAATTTTTTTTTTTTACAGCAAAAAATGCCAAAAGCAGGATAATAGAGATTTTTTACAGTGGAACGGCAAAACCACAGTTATAATTTACTGGTGTATACCAGACTCTTTTAAACAGATATATTTGTGTCTGAACAATCAGGAGACACTATTACTATTTTTCTTTACGGCAAAAAATGCCAAAAGCACTATAATACAGCGATTTGACCCTTGGAACTGCAAAACCACAGTTCTATTTCTCGGGCCTACACCAGACTGTTTTCAACAGATATATTTGTGTCTGAACAATCAGGAGACACTATTACTGTTTTTCTTTACGGCAAAAAATGCCAAAAGCAGGATAATACAGAGATTTGACCTGTGGAACTGCAAAACCACAGTTCTATTTCTCGGGCCAACACCAGACTATTTTCAACCGATATATTTGTGTCTGAACAATCAGGAGACACTATTACTGTTTTTCTTTATGGAAAAAATACCAAAAGCTGGATAATAGAGATTTTTTACCGTGGGACGGCAAAACCACAGTTATAATTTACTGGTGTATACCAGACTCTTTTAAATAGATATATTTGTGTCTGAACAATCAGGAGACACTATTACTGTTTTTATTTACGGAAAAAAATGCCCAAAACGGGATAATACAGAGATTTGACCCGTGGAACTGCAAAACCACAGTTCTATTTCTCGGGCCTACGCCACACTATTTTCAACAGATATATTTGTGTCTGAACAATCAGGAGACACTATTACTGTTTTTCTTTACGGCAAAAAATGCCAAAAGCAGAATAATACAGAGATTTGACCCATGGAACTGCAAAACCACAGTTCTATTTCTCGGGCCTGCACCAGACTCTTTTAAACTGATATATTGGTGTCTGAACAATCAGGAGACACTATTACTGTTTTTCTTTACGGAAAAAATACCAAAAGCTGGATGAAAGAGATTTTTTACCATGGGACGGCAAAACCACAGTTATAATTTACTGGTGTATACCTTTTTTTTCAACAAATATATTTGTGTCTGAACAATCAGGGAGACACTATTACAGTTTTTTTTTACGGCAAAAAATGCCAAAAGCAGGATAATAGAGATTATTTACCGTGGAACTCCAAAACCACAGTTATAATTTACTGGTGTATACCAGACTTTTTTAAATACATATATTTGCCGCTGAACAGTGAGCGACACAATCAAACTGTTTTTTTTTAGGTAAAAATGTGGATAATACAGAGGTTTGAACCGTGGAACTGCAAAACCACACTTTCTATTTCTCTGGCCTATACCAAACTCTTTTAAAAAAATATATTTGTGTCTGAACTGTCACAGACACACTTTTTGGGGGGGGGGCACCAAAAGGTTAATAAGATGGGTATTTGTACAGTGTGAAGGAGGAAAAAAAAAAGGATTTAGATGAAAAAAAAAAAGGATTTTTCCTGGCCCCCGAGACCTGGAGCTAAGTCCAGCAATTTCAGCAACAGGAGCACACAGGACTGTAATGCAGCGTTTGCTGGTATAACCACTGCGTCTCCTATACAGCCTGCCTGCCTGCCTGATATCTGGGATGGATATTAGTCCTGAGAAGGACTGTTTGTTTGATCTGGCATCCTTTACAGATCCTACACTAACTATTTTGCAGTATATATCTCTCACTAAATCAGCAGCGCTGTCCCTACACTGTCTGATCCCAGCCGTCTGTGTCCAAGATGGCGGCGCCCGGTTTTAAATACTTGAGGTGACGCTGTGCGGCCAGCCAATCAATGTGATGCCCACAACCAACATGGCTGCGGCATTACAGTGACTGGCTGGCAATCCCTGCATGTTCATTGGCTCTGTAAAGAGCACCAAACATGCAGGGCGGAGACCCGAGCTTCCGCCCGAGTAACCCGGAAATGCTCGGTGCTCGCCGAACATCCCGAGTAGCGTGATGCTCGGGCGAGTACCGAGCAGTGTCGAGCATGTTCGCTCAACACTAGTTACTGTACATACATCAGACAGATGTTGTACTTCTGTTCTTCTGCCTACAACCCACTTCCACTGTACAATTCATGCCCTAGCCTTGCTCTCTAGAATTCTCTCTAAACCCTAAGTCCAGCTTATATGTCCCTATTGCTTGCTGATCAAGGGTCCCTACTAAACCACAGCCACCTTTCCGGAACTCCGACTCAGTACCAATGGAGTTGCTTCCTTCTCTCTATCATGTCTATCTTTTTTGCTAAGGACTGGCAACTGTGTTCCAGTGACAGCCTTCTTTGGTCATCCACTACTTTACATATGGAAGCTGGCTGACTGCTTATTTCAATAGCTAAGCCAGTCAACTTCTCTGTATGTACATTGTCTGTGATAGTGAAGGGACTGGCTTAACTACTAAAGTAAGCAAGCAGATGCCTCCTTCACACATTGCTCCCATCATACCAACGCAAG
Source organism: Phyllobates terribilis (assembly GCF_046119375.1). Classification (NCBI taxonomy): domain Eukaryota; kingdom Metazoa; phylum Chordata; class Amphibia; order Anura; family Dendrobatidae; genus Phyllobates; species Phyllobates terribilis. The sequence goes on from NW_027362773.1 coordinate 54,076,125, forward strand.
AAACCTCATCCTGTGTTAATCACAAGACCAAATGTCGAGCTGCTAGGACCCGGTATCGAGCTAATAGAAGATGAGCTCACCTGGCCTAATAGAGCTTTAGTTATATATAATTATATAACTTGCTATTTAAAGACCGTTTGAGAATGTTTTTTACCTTGAAAACTTCTTTAGGACTCCAATTTCTCATTATAAAAATTCTGGACATTATCGCAACATGGTGGCAAAACTCTCGAAAGGCTAAAAATCATATCACAATCACAACCACTAGGTGATCACATGTAGAAACACAACATAGTCATCTGCCAACAGAGTACCAGGTAATTGTATTACTGCATGTTGAGCCAAGAGGAAAGGTAGGGACGGACGCATCTGTATTAACACTCAAGGTCCATGTATTATACTGACTGAATATCAGAATAGAGAATAATGCACACCGTACCTATTGTACCTGACACATATATACTGTAGTCCCATTTAAAAAATCTTGAAATGTAAAACTATTATTTCAGGAGAACTTGCAACAGAATGGCTGTTTCTGACTCTAGCTCCTCTCTCCTACTCCTAACCAACCCTTCTCCATAGATTTTTATGAGCACCAACTATCATCTCAGATCTCAATAATGTGAAAGTCTCTATTTACTGGAGATGGCTTTTAGCCATGCATTGAAAGAGAATGGTCTGCTTCGGGGAAGAAAATAGGAGATTTCCCCAATAAGAAATATTACAAAGTTTCTTATCCTCATTTGTTCTACTGATTTATAGGGAAAAATATAACAATGGTTACTCTTTCATTTCATACAACTAAAGTGATAGCATTTTTTCCTGAAAACAGCATCTGACTATAATTGTTACTTCTCATAAAAAAAAAGAAAACAGTGCATCATTTGGGCAAAAAAATTTCGGTTGGTTATTTGCAGTAATTCCTAATACATATTTGAATAAAATATTTGTGTACCATTATATGCCTGAGTATGTTTGAGTGCAGGCCCCAAACAGATAACATATGTTCCTATAATTCTTTTCACTCATAGACTCATCTGCCTGTATAAAGCCTTGGTTCTGCCATCTGCTGAAAATCAAACTACTTTAACAACAAACACCCGATCACAAGGCCAGAGCACAAATGAAATTTAGAACAGAGGAAAAGAATAGAAACATAATAGCCTCTTGTTAGCTTGAGAAAAGCCGAATTATAATAGACTTCTCTTCTGCTATCTAACAGCTTAAAACTGCTTCCTGCAATGGGTTTTGACATGACATATTTTCTTGTTAATCGAGCCACTTTCAACCTATTCTCATCTTGTATGAATAGAATTAATTTGCTACAATAGAATAATCACAATTTCTTTTCATAGATTACATTTCCAATACAGACAGACAGAAGCGGCTCATAAATTTATAATGTAAAAATTGGTTAATAAAACACCACTTATATTCTATTACATGTTTTTCTAATCATGACAGCAATGTGTGGTTGAGCCAAGGATAGTTGAATGTAGCCACAGGATGATCTGCATCAGTACATGGAACGAGTGATCAATAAACATAAATCTTCCCACTGGCTTTCCCTATTCCTGACAAGATGTAGTGCTCTATTAAATTTGCATAAAAGATTTCTATCTCTCATAATCACTACAGACACGTGGTAATGAGCGCTGAATTGGAGGATGACCTTCTGCCTGTAATCTTTCTGCCCATAATTTACCTGCCAGGGTATAAAACATTTAATGACATGGTTATTATGATTTTTCTTTTTTTCTAGAGACTTTTTGGAACAGCATTTCGTTGCGAACTCTTTATAATGCACTCTCAGAGAGTTGGACCTGGATAGAAATGTTTATCCTGATCCTCCTCGTCCAAGTATAAATGCTAGAACTACAATCAAACTTACACAGGCATATGGGTTGAAGTAAGGGAAAAGGTCAAGTTGTACAACTATGTATTTGAAGGCGTTATCGACTACTATGGGTAGGTCATTAGTATCATGCTGAGTATCAACCCCTTTAAGCATCTGTTACCTCTGTAGGAGACCCTAAAGGTCTGTTTACACAGACAGACTTGCGGCACTAAACGACCGTTGACTGGTAAATATTTATTGATCTGTAATTGTTTGATAGCCTATTTACACAAGCAGACTGCGGTAAGCAAGGCATGCTGAATGATCTGCAATAGACCTTTCACTTCACATAGTCTGCCATTGTTTTCGCAAATACAAATCCGGTTTACACAGGACAATATGCTGTCGAGAAAATGTATCTTTTTGTGTTGCGCAAAAGGTCATTTCATCTGATGCCCATGTGTTTTGCACATTCATTGGGTGATTGTTAGCCTGTTTACTATTTACACTAAAAAGATAATCATGAAACGAGCATTCCTAGGAATCCCCATTCACAATCTGTTAGTGTAAATCCAACTGAAGTCTTAAAGGAAGTCTGTCAGCATAAAATTATTGTTCAAGCTAAGTGCAGGTGCACCCTTGGTGAGGACAAATATTTAGGTGAACATTCCCACCTACTTGATTTACCTCTATCTCCATCCCCCACACCCTCTTCTTTGATTGACAGCTCTGGCTTTATAGTACCACAGAAGATCAGACAAAGATGGAAAACAAGTAGATAGGCAAGTGCACTTAAATATATATTTTGCCCGCGACCAATCAGGCATTTTATCGCCAAATTTAAACAACTCTCTGCTGATTGGTCGCGGCCGCCAGCCGACCGCGACCAATCAGCGAGATTGGCGCCAAATTTAAACAACACTCTGCTGATCGGTCGCGGCAGCCGGCCGACCGCGACCAATCAGCGACATTGGCGCCAAATTTAAACACCGCTCTGCTGATTGGTCGAGGCTGTCGGCCGCGACCAATCAGCAATTTTGGCGCCAAATTTAAACACTGCTTTGCTGATTGGTCGCCGTCGCCGGCAGCGACCAATCAGCGATATTGGCACTAAATCAGCATCATTGGCACGAAATTTAAACACCACTTTGCTGATTGGCCGCGGTTGCCGGCCGCGACTGCTCTGCTGATTGGTCGCGGTCGCCGGCCGCGACCAATCAGCGATATTGGCGCCAAATTTAAACACCCCTCTGCTGATTGGTCTCGACCGCGGGCCGCGACCAATCTGCATTATTGGCGCCAAATTTATACACCGCTCTGCTGATTGGTCGCGACCGCCAGCCGAGACCAATCAGCGATATTAGCGCCAAATTTAAACACCGCTCTGCTGATTGGTCGCGGTCGCCGGCCGCGACCAATCAGCGATATTAGTGCCAAATTTAAACACCGTTTTGCTGATTGGTCGCGGTTGCCGGCCGCGACCAATCAGTGATTTTGGTGCCAAATTTAAACAATGTTCTGCTGATTGCGCCCGGTCGGCAGCATACATATTCTAGAATACCCGATGCGTTAGAATCGGGCCACCATCTAGTTTGTAATAAATGTCTTGCAGTAAAGTAAATGCACAATTTTACAGTAGTTTTATGGTTTCACTTTTTTTAACGAAACACGCTTTATTTGGTTCAGGATAGTCATGGCGATGCTTCTCTACACATTGGAGAATAAGCTATTTCTTGTCTTCTTGAGCGTTCAGTGATAAATTGAATGAACTCATAAGTGCAATGGTGCATTCGGCGACATCATTGACAATTTCAATCCGTCGACTTTTGAGGATGCATCTATGTAATTTACATTAGTGTGCCACAAACAATGATCTTGATGAAGAAAATCTTAGTTTATTTCCAGAGCAGCAAACAGTTTTTTTGTGTTTGATGACATGAAGTAATGAAGCTTCTTGTGTGACACAAGGTCTTCGTCAAGCTGCACGCGAGTTGAGCAGACATTGTTGCCTTCCTTCTGCAGAGCCAGCATAGTCTCAATCTTTTCTGAAGTTGGAACCTCACTGTCAAAAAAAACCGACCCCCATAATCTCCCTGAGGTACTACAGGTGTCTGTTGAAAGTTTTTATTGCTGCCTCAGAAACAGGCATGTTGATTCCTTTGTATGCTACAAGTTCTTGCAGTAATGTCATGTCATTTTGCAGCGATGTGGCTGGGATCTGACAGAGGTACCAAGCCTTCAAATATAAGTGGACAGTAAAAGTGCAAATTTGACAGAGATTTTTTAACTCTATCAAAGTTAAACGAAATTGGTAACGAAACATGAAGATCTTCAGAGCGTACTGTATATCACTTTGACCATCCACCAGGCCCGATGGTAGATGCCTGGAGTGTTGATGTGTACATCTGGGTTTGCTGGCAAACCAAGGAACATGAGCACCAATGTTAACAATTCCTTGTAATCATCTCTTGGATGGCATCGTGCAAGCTGGTTGGTGCAAAATTCAACTAGACACTCCTTAAGTGGACAGAACTCAGTTGAAACTATGTCATCTTCCATTCCAGCCGAAAACTTGGTTTTATCCAGTTGATTCCAGGCAGCCGAAAATCTCTCAAACAACTTTATCTTTGGACGTGTTGATTCCGCCACAATTTATCAAACACGCTTGCAATAATTCGCTGGTGAATATGGTTCTTACACTGCAAACTCTGTAGTTGTTTCTGAAGTTTCTTTTGCAAGGAGGAGCCACACACCGGCCTTTGTACCAGTGTTACTACTGGTCGGGTCAAATGACATAAACTTCACTTTACCCTATTTGCTGTAAATCACTCTAATGTCGCTCATCAACACTTGCAAATTACTATTATAAATTAACCCCTTTAAAGCCCAAGACATACTAATACGTATCTGCGCCCTGGGCTTTAAGAACCTGATACATATTAGTATATCTTTGCGATCGTGCCCGCACAAAGGCTGTGCGGGCGCGATCGCCACCGGGTGTCAGCTGATTGTCACATCTGACACCCGGTACTATGTGCAGGGAGCTGTCCCGCACTGCTCCCGGCACATTAACCCCCACAATGCTGCGATCGAAGTCGATCGCAGCATTGCAGTGGCAAGGGGAGGTGATCGCAATACTCACCTCCTCTTCCGGCCTCCAGCGCTGTCTGCCGCGGCTTCCCGGATGTTCCCATGATGACCCGATGTTGTCATGACAACATCCAGGTCAACAGACAGCAGGAAGATATTTTAGTCATGCGCAGTGCATGACCAAACTGTCTTTTGCATCTGCAGCGCTGACAGCCTGCATAGCACAGGGATGGTGCTCCATCCCTATGCTATGCAGGCGATCAGACTAAAAAAAGTGAAAGTCCCATAGTGGGACAAAGAATAATAGTAAAAAAAAGTGTCAGAAAGTGAAAACAAAAATTGTAAAAATATTAATAAAAAATAAATAAAAAAAATAATCCACCAAAAAATAAAAATATAATGTACCCATCAATAAATATTATTATGAAAAAGAAGACACAAAACAAATATAAGTACACATATTTGGCATTGTCGCGTCCGGAACGACCTGACCTATAATATTGTCCCACTAGTTAACCCCTTCAGTGAACACGGTAAAAAAATAAATAAAAAAAAGGAGCAAAAAACAATGCTTTATCATCATACCGCCAAACAAAAAATGGAATAACGCGCGATAAAAAAGACGAATATAAATAAAAATGGTACCTCTGAAAACATCATCTCGTCCCGCAAAAAACAAGCCACCATCAGCAAAAAAATAAAAAAGTTATAGTTCTCAGAATAAAGCGATGCAAAAAAATAATTTTTTCTCTAAAATTGCTTTTATGTAAAAGCGCCAAAACATAGAAAAACGATATAAATGTGGTACCGCTGTAAACGTACTGACCTGAAGAATAAAGTTACCTTATCAATTTTACCACAGGAGGAACAGAATAAAAAAATTAAAAAAAAAATTCCTGAATTGTTGGTTTTTGTTTATTCTGCCTCCCAAAAATCGGAATAGAAAGCGATCAAAAAATGTCACGTGCCTGAAAATGGCACCAAAAAAACGACAACTCATCCCGCAAAAAACAAGCTGTCACATGACTCTGTCGGCCAAAATATGGAAAAATTATAGCTCTTAAAATATGGCGATGCAAAAACTAGATTTTACAAAAAAATGCGTCTTTTAGTGTGCGACAGCTGTCAATCATAAAAACCCGATATAATTCTGGTATCACTGTTATTACACTGACCCATAGAATAAAGTTGTCTAATAACTTATACCGCACGAGGAACGGCATAAAAAATAAACTCTCGGGATAGGGTTGTGCTAGGGTTAGGGTTGGAGTTGGGGTTAGGGTTGTGCTAGGGTTAGGTTTGGGGTTAGGGTTGGGCTAGGGTTGAGCTAGGGTTAGAGTTAGGATTGAGCTAGGGTTAGGGTTGGGCTAGGGTTAGGGCTGGGCTAGGGTTGTGCTAAGGTTAGGGTTGGGGTTAAGGTTGGGCTAGGGTTAGAGTTTGGCTAGGGTTGTGCTAGGGTTAGGGTTGGGGTTAGGGTTGGGGTTGAGCTAGGGTTGGGGTTAGGGTTGGGCTAGGGTTGGGCTAGGGTTAGGGTTGGGATTTTTTCAAAAGTAAGAAAAAAAGATGACGATATGGCAACTAGTGTTGAGCGCAAGTACTCGCTACTTGAGGTTGCATCGGGTGCTCGGGTATGCATTGAGTATCGCGGGTGCTCAAGTGACATTCTCGAGTCTCCGCCCCATATGCTTCGCGGCCAAAAAAACCTTGCGGGGATTGCCTGCCATGCTCGAACGATCCCCGCATGTTTTTTTTGGGTGTCTAATTACCGTGAAACATGCGAGCAGGGACTCGAGCATGTCACTCAAGCACCCGTGATACATGGTGCATACCTGAGTACCCGATGCAAACTAAAGTAGCGAGCAATTGCGCTCAAGACTAATGACAACTTATTCAATATGATGACCTAATGTTATCAAATTCTGTGTCGTACCTCTGGGTTCAAAATGTTCACTATACCCCTTGATAAAATCCTTGAGGGGTGTAGTTTCCAAAATGAGGTCACTTGTGGGGGGTTTCCACTATTTAGGTACATCAGGGGCTCTCCAAATGCGACATGGCGTCTGCTCTCGATTCCAGCCAATTTTGCGTTTCAAAAGTCACACAGTGCTCTTTCCCGTCTGAACTCTGTTGTGCGTCTAAACACAGTATTTTCCCCACATATGGAGAAATTACACAAGTTTTTGGGGTCCATTTTCTCCTCTTACCATTGTGAAAATAACAAAAATGGGGCTGAAACATCATTTTTGTGGAAAAAGTTTGATTTTTTTATTTTCGTGGCTCCATGTTATAGACTTCTGTAAAAGACTTGGGGGTTCAGGGTGCTCACCACACATCTAGATAAGTTCCCTGAGGGGTCTAGTTTCAAAAATGGTGTCTCTTGTGGGGGGTTTCCACTGTTTAGGCAAATCAGGGGCACATCCGCTAATTATTCAAGCAAATTTTACATTCAAAAAATCAAATGGTGCTCCTTCCCTTCCAAACCCTGCCGTATGCCCAAGCAGTGGTTTTCCCCCACAAATGGGGTATCTACTTACTCAGGAGAAATTGCACAATAAACTGCGTGGTGCAATTTCTCCTGTTACCCTAATGAAAATGCCACATTGGGGGCTAAAAAACATTTTTGTAGGAAAAATGTGAAAATTTTATTTTTACGGCTCAATGTTATTAACTTCTGTGAAGCACCTGGGGGTTCAAGGTGCTCACCACACATCTAGATAAGTTCCCTGAGGGGTCTAGTTTCCAAAATGGTGTCACTTGTGGGTGGTTTCCACTGTTTAGGCACATCAGGGGTTCTCCAAACGCAACATGGCGTCTGCTAATTATTCAACCAAATTTTACAATCAAAAATTCAAATGGCGCTCCTTCCCTTCCGAACCCTGCCGTGCGCCCAAGCAGTAGTTTTCCCGCACATATGGGGTATTTGCTTACTCAGGAGAAATTGCACAACAAACGGCATGGTGCAATTTCTCCTGCTACCCTTATGAAAATGCCAAATTGGGGGCTGAAAAACATTTTTGTGGGAAAAATGTCAAAATTTTATTTTTACGGCTCAATGTTATAAACTTCTGTGAAGCACCTGGGGGTTCAAGGTGCTCACCACACATCTAGACAAGTTCCCTGGGGGGTCTAGTTTCCAAAATGGTGTCACTTGTGGGGGGTTTCTACTGTTTAGTCTCATCAGGGGCTCCCCAAATGCAACATGGCATCCACTAATTATTCAAGCAAATTTTACATTCAAAAAGTCAAATGGCACTCCTTCCCAACCGAACCCTGCCGTGCGCCCAAACAGTGGTTTTTCCCCACATATGGGGTATCTGCGTGCCCAGGGGAAATTGCACAACAAATTTTGGAGTCCATTTTTTCCTGTTACCTCTGCAAAAATAAAAAAAATTGGGTATAAAGTAACATTTTTGTGAAAAAAGTTAAATGTTCATTTTTTTCTTCCACATTCCAAAAACTCCTGTGAAGCACCTGAAGGGTTAATAAAGTTCTTGAATGTGGTTTTGAGCACCTTGAGGGGTGCAGTTTTTAGAATTGTGTCACTTTTAGTAAAATAGCAATATTTGCAGATGATACTAAACTTTGTAAAGTAGTTAATACAGATGAGGGTAGGGCACAGCTACAGGAAGATTTAGATAAACTGGGGAGTTGGGCCAAAAAATGGCAAATGGGGTTCAATGCCGATAAATGTAAGGTCATGCACATGTGAAAGAAAAACAGCAGTCACCCATACATATTAAATGGGAAACCGTTGGGGAAATCTGACATGGAGAAGGACCTGGTTAATAGCAAATTAAATTGGAGTGCCCAGTGTCAGGCAGCATCTGCGAAGGCAAATAGAGTCATGGCATGCATCAGAAGAGGAATAGGGGCATATGATGAGAACATTGTTCTTCCTCTGTATAAAGCGCTGGTAAGGCCGCACTTAGAATATTGTGCACAGTTCTGGGCTCCGGTGCTCAGGAAAGACATATTGGAGCTAGAGAGGGTACAAAGGAGGGCGACTAAGGTAATAAAGGGAATGGAGGGACTAGAATACCCAGAGAGGTTGTCAAAATTAGGCCTATTTACGTTGGGAAAGAGAAGGCTTAGGGGAGACCTCATAAACATGTATAAATACATCAGGGGGCAGTACAGAGATCTCTCCCATGACCTGTTTATACCAAGGATGGTGACAAAGACGAGGGGGCACACTATGCGTCTGGAGGAAAAGAGGTTCCTGCACCAGCATAGAAGGGGATTCTTTACGGTCAGAGCCGTGAGACTCTGGAACTCTCTGGGAGAGGAAGTGGTGATGTCCAACTCACTTAATGAGTTCAAGAGAGGCCTGGACGCCTTTCTTGAGAACAATAAAATTACATCTTATACTTAGTGATAGTTAATTAATCCAGGGATTTAATCTGACTGCCAGATTGGTGTCGGGAAGTGAATTTTTCCTCAGTGATGTAAATTGGCCTATACCGCATGTTTTTTTTTTGCCTTCCCCTGGATCAACGCTGCGGAATAGCCGCAGTGCACAAGAAATAGGCTGAACTGGATGGACGCTTGTCTTTTTTCGGCCTTATAAACTATGTAACTATGTAACTTTTGGGAATTTTCTGTCATAAAGACCCCTCAAAGTGACTTCAAATTTGATGCGGTCCCTAAAAAAATGGTTTTGTAAATTTTGTTGGAAAAATGAGAAATCGCTGGTCAACTTTTAACCCTTATAGCTCCCTAATAAAAAAATGTTGTTTCCAAAATTGTGCTAATGTAAAGTAGACATGTGGGAAATGTTATTTATTAACTTTTTTGTGTGACATATCTCTCTGATTTCAGGGCATAAAAATTCAAATTTTAAAAATTGCAACATTTTCAAAATTTTCACCAAATTTCCATTTTTTTCACAAATAAACACAATTGATGTAGAAGAAATTTTACCACAATCATGAAGTACAATATGTCACGAAAAAACTGTCTCAGAATCAGGAGGAACCGTTGAAGCGTTCCAGAGTAATTACCTCATAAAGTGACAGTGGTCAGTATTGCAACAATTGGCCTGGTCTTTAACACGCAAACCACCTTGGGTTGTAAAGGGGTTAAAGTAAATGAATTTCAGGCAAAAATTTAATTAGACAGTAAAAGACACAATGGAAGCAGTGTAGGCTGCTGCGGGAATATTTAGAGATTAGACTTACTTAAAACAGTGAATAATACTGAAAGTTGTCTGTAATCTGGCAAGTTTACTTTGAAACAGGAAATATAAACTATTATTAATAATATTAAATATTCTTTACAAATTACCAATAAGCAAATTGGAGAGAGTTTCAAGGAGCGGTGGGGCCCTTATTGCTGCTCTATATTAAAACTACTCAAATCTTATTTTAATGGCTATTAAGTGTTCAGGGGCTGACATTGAGGACATTGAGCCACCTTTTAAGCACAACTAAAAGAAACATTTTTTTAAAGGATATTACAGATCATTATGTGTAACAATCATAAGGGGTGAGACTTTGAATAAAACTAATTTTTATTTTTTCTATAGAATGCATTGTCTCCCTACTGGCCAAATCCCCAACTCCATTTGCTTAAATGCAACCCCAAATTTTCAAGAAACCTCCACCATGCTTCACTGTTCCTGCAGACACTAATTATTGTGCTGTTCTCCAGGCCTTCAGTGAACAAACTGTCTACTGTTACAGCCAAATAGTTCACACTTTGACTCCTCAGTAGAGATGAACTGATCTTTTTAAATTTGAAATTGCCTATATTGCTGAACTTTTTCAAAAACTTTGATTTTTGACCAATAAATTTGCATGAATCTCAATGCTGGAGAGCTTGTAATTGATTAGAAAATACACATTGGAGAGAGCGAGAAAGAGAGAACCTTGCTGACTATAAGAGCTAACACTCTGCAGAAGAGAGAGACTTAATCATTGACTCTGCAGATGGAAAATGACTCTGCCATACAAACTGTGCTCTACTGGGAACCACTAATCTGTGATGGCCCAGGTGCTGACCACCACTGTACGAGGTATGATAACTCATAAAATGTTATAGCTGCAGGGCTTTATGGGGAGGCCCACAGGGCAATGCAAAATTATATTAGCCCGTTCTCTGATTCTTCAGTGGTGTGGAAAATCATGCTGGGCGAGTTGTTTTTCTTTTGGTGAACTGCAAAATGGATATAAAAATGTTAGAATTGACTAGAAACGCTAAATTTCAGGAAATTCAACTCAAACTCGATCCTCCACAGATCAACGCGCTCATCTCTACTTCTTAGTTCAGAGCACCTACTGCTAGTTGCTAGTTCTGATGCACAGTTAAGTAATTTGGTTTTGTTTCCTTATTGAAAGTATGGCTTTTCTTCAATGAAGAACACTTCTGACCAAACTTCTCTGAACAGTAGATGGGTGTAGCTGAGTTGCTTTCAATTCTGAGATGATAGCACTACTGGACATCTTCCAATGAAGAAGGAAAGTAAGCATGACGGGTCTTTCATCTGCAAGTTTCCTTGGTCTACCTTTGTGTTTAAGGTAATAGTGGGACTTCACTGTAACGGGGCCGGGAGGTGGAACCTCTGAGCTGCAATACAAGGGGGAAGTCCTTGTAAGGAAGCGGGTGACTCCCAGGGAAGGCAAGCGACTCCCAGGGAAGGCAAGCAGGTAGCCACAGCAAGTGACGGGGGCAGTCTCTGGGTAAGCAGGCAGGTGGTCACGGCAAGTGGCGGGGACTGTCTCTGGGTAGACAGGCAGGTGGTCACGGCAAGTGACGGGGACAGTCTCTGGGTAGACAGGCAGGTGGTCACGGCAAGTGACGGGGACAGTCTCTTGGTAGGCAGGCAGGAGGTTACGGCAAGTGACGGCAGGATCTCCAGGCAGGCTGGCAGAAAGCAAGCAGGTGCTCCCAGGAGAGCGGACAGACAGACGAGGCGGATACCTGGCAGGTAACTGGTGGACGCTCCCAGGTGAGCGGTCTGACAGACGAGGCAGGTGACAGGCAGGTAACTGGTGGACGCTCCCAGGCGAGCGGTCTGACAGATGAGGCAGGTGACAGGCAGGTAACTGGCGGATAACAGGTTGGCAGGCAGGACGAGAAGTCAGGCTAGCAGCGGGACCTGAGGGCTGAAGCACAGGAAGACACAGTGCAAACAACTGTGAAATGAAGAAAGAAATCAAAGCGGGCGAAGAACAAGGACCACCGGGCCTGGCGCGGGTTAAGTCTTTGGGCACTCTGGAGGTAAACCAAGTTCTTGTGGTCCGAATAAATTATTACCGGATGAAGAGCCCCCTCGAACAAGTAACGCCACTTCTCCAGTGCCAACTTAACGGCTAACAATTCTCGGTCTCCTATAGAATAATTGCGCTCAGACGAGGAGAAGAGTTTGGAGAAGAAGCCGCAGGTTACCATTCTTCCGGATGGCGACTTTTGGGTGAGTACCGCTCCGGCTCCGGAGGAGGAAGCATCTACTTCTAAGAAGAATTGTTTGTTGCAGTCCGGACGGTGCAGCACAGAAGCGGAGGAGGAAGCTTGTTTCAAAGAAAGGAAGGCCTCCTCTGCCTAGGGCGGCCATTCTTTGGGACTAGCGCCCTTACGGGTGAGCGCGGAGATAGGGGCAGTCCGGGAAGAGAAGTACGGAATGAAGAGGCGGTAGTAGTTGGCGAAGCCCAGGAACCGCTGAATAGCCTTCAACTCCTCCGGTCGGGGCCACTTCAGGATGGCAGAAAGTTTCTCAGGATCCATTCGTAGGCCGGTCTGGGAGATGACGTAGCCCAGAAATGGAAGCGAGGTCAGCTCAAAGAGGCACTTCTCAAATTTTGCGTAGAGGTGGTTTTGCCTGAGCCTGAGCAGGACTTGACGAACGTACCTCCGGTGTGTGGGAAGATCCGGAGAGAAGATCAAGATGTCGTCCAGGTACACCACCACGCAGGAGTAGAGAAGGTCACGGAAGATGTCATTGACCAACTCTTGAAAGACGGCGGGAGCATTACAGAGGCCGAAGGGCATTTCGAGGTATTCATAGTGGCCGTCCCAGGTGTTGAATGCCGTCTTCCATTCATCCCCCTGACGGATACAGACCAGGTTATACGCCCCACGGAGATCCAGCTTGGTGAAGATTCTGGCACCCCTCAGACGGTCAAATAATTCAGGAATGAGCGGAAGGGGGTATTTATTCTTCACCGTGATCCGGTTAAGACCTCTATAGTCAATACAGGGACGGAGTGAACCATCCTTTTTTTTAACGAAGAAGAAGCCTGCTCCCGCCCAGGAGGTAGATTTCCGGATAAATCCCCGGGCCAGATTTTCCTCGATATATTCAGACATGGCCTGGGTCTCGGCAGCGGACAACGGGTAAATACGCCCACGGGGTGGAGTAGCACCGGGTACCAGGTCGATTGGGCAATAGTATGGTCTATGAGGGGGTAATGTCTCAGCTTCCTTTTTGTTGAAAACATCAGCATAAGCCCAATAAGGGACCGGTAGGCCGGGTAGATTGGCTGGAGGAGGAGAGGGACGAGCAGGACGAACAGGAACTAAACAAGTCTTATGGCAGTCCTGCCGCCAGCGAAGGACTTCTCCGGTCTGCCAATGCAGCACGGGTACATGTCTCTGGAGCCAAGGTAGGCCTAACAAAAGGGCGTGAGAGAGTCCAGGTAGAACATGGAAGAAGATGCTCTCAGAGTGCAGCATTCCCACCTGCAGAGTTATGGGTTCGGTGATGAGTTGGATGGTTTGCGGTAAGAGGCCCCCATCCACGGAGGCATCAGCCAGAGGTTTAGTGGGAATGCGGTATTTCTCTACCAGGGACTGAGAAATGAGATTTCCGGCAGCTCCAGAATCAAGTTGAGCTAGTTCAAAGTAACGGTTCTCCCCGCAGATGATAGAGACCGACAGCATCAGAGATGGAGAGGGTTTCCTCTTGTCTAGGATGACCTCTCTGAGCGATCCTAGACACAGGCGTTTCCTGGCCTCTCTGGGCAGGCACGGATCCGGTGCTCCTTACTGCCACAGTAGAAACAGCTCCCCTCGGCACGGCGTGACTCTTGACGGGTTTTGACCATCTTGGTCTGGTCGACCTGCATGGGCTCTGGAAAGTGCGCCCAGGGAGTTACAGATGAAGAGACGGGTCTCTGGAAAGTAGCAGCAAGGCGGGGAAACTTCCTCTCACGGGTGACCTCTTTGGTACGCTCCTGGAACCAGATGTCAATCCGGGTGGCAAGTGTCACCAAGTCATCCAGAGTGGTTGGAATGTCCCGACCGGCAAGTTCATCTTTAATCCGGCCGGATAGGCCCTCCCAGAAGATGGACACCACGGCCTCGTTATCCCAGGCAAGCTCGGAAGCAAGGGTACGGAACCGTATGGCATATTGGCCCACGGTAAGATTCCCTTGGCGGAGGCGTAGCAGAGAGGAGGCTGAAGAGATCTTTCGTCCTGGTTCGTCGAAGACTTTCCGGAAAGCTGTGAGAAAGGCTGGCAAGTTGGACACCAGGGGGTCTCCTCTCTCCCATAGAGGATTTAGCCAGGCCAGTGCCTCCCCAGTGAGATGGGACATGATGAAGGCCACCTTGGCCCCGTCGGTGGTGAACTGGTGTGCCAAAAGTTCGAAGTGCAGGGTGCCCTGGTTAATGAAGCCCCGTGCCAGGCCGGGGTCTCCACCAAAACGAGGCGGCGCGGAAAGGCGGGGACCGGGAAGGGATGCTATGGTATTGATGGGCAGCGATGCTGCCGGGGTAGTAGTTGTGCGAGTGGAAGCCGCTCCCGATGAGGCAGTCAGTGTGTCCAGGCGGGAGTTAACACTAGGAAGGTGACTCAGGATGGACTCCTGTTGGGACCTCTGACGGGATAGTTCATGGCATAGGTCCGAGAGTGAGGGAGCTTGGGTGCCACCGGGTTCCATGGACCGAGCAAAGTGTAACTGGGCCGGTAGGTGGAACCTCTGAGCTGCAATACAAGGGGGAAGTCCTTGTAAGGAAGCGGGTGACTCCCAGAGAAGGCAAGCAGGTAGCCACAGCAAGTGACGGGGACAGTCTCTGGGTAAGCAGGCAGGTGGTCACGGCAAGTGACGGGGACAGTCTCTGGGTAGACAGGCAGGTGGTCACGGCAAGTGACGGGGACAGTCTCTGGGTAGACAGGCAGGTGGTCACGGCAAGTGACGGGGACAGTCTCTTGGTAGACAGGCAGGAGGTCACGGCAAGTGACGGCAGGATCTCCAGGCAGTCTGGCAGAAAGCAAGCAGGTGCTCCCAGGAGAGCGGGCAGACAGACGAGGTGGATACCTAGCAGGTAACTGGTGGACGCTCCCAGGTGAGCGGTCTGACAGACGAGGCAGGTGACAGGCAGGTAACTGGTGGACGCTCCCAGGCGAGCGGTCTGACAGACGAGGCAGGTGACAGGCAGGTAACTGGTGGATAACAGGCTGGCAGGCAGGACGAGAAGTCAGGCTAGCAGTGGGACCTGAGGGCTGAAGCACAGGAAGACACAGTGCAAACAACTTTGCTCGGGCACCTCCATTTTGGAGGAGGTGACTTATATATGGGAGATCCTCCGGCAATTGGCCGGGGACTCCTTAGGACGGCGCGCGCGGCCCCTTTAAGAGAGAGGGAGCGCGCGCGCGCCCTAAGCACAGTGCCTGGGAAGCAGCGCGCGCAGCCAGCAGCGCGGGAGGAGGATGCCGAGCACGGAGCAGAGAGGTGAGGGGAACGGCGTCTCTGCCTAGCAGGGGGCAGAGACGCCGATGCTACATTCACTCTTTCTATTACTTACAAGCTCAGAGCTGCACTACAAGTACTTTGAAACACCTTAAAGATGATACCTTTATATCAATAAACAAGCTTCAAACAAAACAAATATCATCTCTTTATAGACTATTGACAAAAAAATTTGATTTGGATTATTCCAAGTCCAAATCAAGTATTGCTTATTGGACTCATGTAATAGAAAATCTGCAGACAAATGATATCTTTCAACCCCTATAAAGTTACCATCAGCCATATAATGGGTAATGGAATATAAATGAACTGTAATACATGTCTAAAATGTTAGGTACGTCATGCAGATCATCTACATTATATGTGGCCTTGCCTGCAAGAGGGATGTTATGGAGACAGATTGCCACCTTCGTAAATACAAGTTTAGCTTTAACTTTCCTGAGCACAATGCATTGGGCCTTTTTTGGAATTCTCCTACAAGGGATTGAAAAAAAAAAAAGAAAATAAATTGCTGTTTTATATCTCAGCAACTGCAATTAAATAAATATTAAATTGTTTTATATACTACTCCCTGCCCACAAGAAGACTGTTCCATAAAAAACTGTATTTTCTTTTTTTCAAGGACTTGATTGAATAGACTCTCTTAAAAGAAATATGTTTTTTTTGGATCTGGAATAAGTTTATACAGAACATGTTAGAAGAACCAAACTAAAGCAATATTGTAGTTAACGACCTGGTAGCTTGAACAAATTATAAGTGGTACCACATTAATTCCAAGAGCCATGGCTTTTTTTTTTTTCATTGATAAATCAGTATGAGAGTTTGTTTTGTGCAGGGTGAGTTGTAGTTTTGAATTATATCATTGATCATACCATAAAATGTACTGGAAAACGAGAAAAAAATGCTAAATAGGATCAAACGCTAAAAAAAGCAATGCCACCATTGCGTTTTTTTTTTTTTTTTTTTGTATGGTATTCATTGCACGGTAAAAATAAATTGCTAATATGATTGTCCAGGTCAGTATGATTATAAAGATGCAAACGGAGTAATATGCTATTATAAGCATAGCTTGTGTTTTTTTACATAAGTGGTGAAAAAAATTCAGAATATTGTAAAAAAAAAAAAATTATTCCTGTTGCCATCTTTCGAAGTCGAACATTTTTAATTCTTCCATCAATAGAGGTGTTTGAGAGCTTGTTTTTTTGCCTGGCTATTTGACATTTTCATTGATCCTATACTGAGATCCATTTGACATTCTGATGGCTTTTTAGGCCTCCTTCACACGTCCTGATTTTACCAGTAATGTTCATGTGTGCATCATCTGTGTGCTACCCGTGTGCACCAGCCATATGACGCATATAGGAATAGAATGCAGAATAGAAATTACAGAAGTTTAGGTAGATAGATACAGTGGTGGCCAAAAGTATTGGCACCCCTGCAATTCTGTCAGATAATACTCAGTTTCTTCCTGAAAATGATTGCAATCACAAATTCTTTGGTATTATTATCTTCATTTAATTTGCTTGCAAGGAAAAAACACAAAAGAGAATGAAGCAAAAATCAAATCATTGATCATTTCATACAAAACTCCAAAAATGGGCCGGACAAAAGTATTGGCACTCTTAGCCTAATACTTGGTTGCACAACCTTTAGCCAAAATAACTGCGAACAACCGCTTCCGGTAACCATCAATGAGTTTCTTACAATGCTCTGCTGGAATTGTAGACCATTCTTATTTGGCAAACTGCTCCAGGTCCCTGATATTTGAAGGGTGCCTCCTCCAAACTGCCATTTTGAGATCTCTCCACAGGTGTTCTATGTGATTTAGGTCTGGACTCATTGCTGGCCACCTTAGAAGTCTCCAGTGCTTTCTCTCAAACTATTTTATAGTGCTTTTGGAAGTGTGTTTTGGGTCATTGTCCTGCTGGAAGACCCATGACCTCTGAGGGAGACCCAGCTTTCTCAAACTGGGCCCTACATTATGCTGCAAAATTTGTTGGTAGTCTTCAGACTTCATAATGCCATGCACACGGTCAAGCAGTCCAGTGTCAGAGGCAGTAAAGCAACCCCAAAACATCAGGGAACCTCCGCCATATTTGACTGTAGGGACCGTGTTCTTTTCTTTGAATGCCTCTTTTTTTTCCTGTACACTCTATGTTGATGCTTTTTCCCAAAAAGCTCTACTTTTGTCTCATCTGACCAGAGAACATTCTTCCAAAACGTTTTAGGCTTTCTCAGGTAAGTTTTGGCAAACTCCAGCCTGGCTTTTTTATGTCTCGGGGTAAGAAGTGGGGTCTTCCTGCGTATCCTACCATACAGTCCCTTTTCATTCAGACGCCGACGGAAAGTACGGGTTGACACTGTTGTACCCTCGGACTGCAGGGCAGCTTGAACTTGTTTGGATGTTAGTCGAGGTTCTTTATCCATCATCCGCACAATCTTGCGTTGAAATCTCTCGTCAATTTTTCTTTTCCATTTACATCTAGGGAGGTTAGCCACAGTGCCATGGGCTTTAAACTTCTTGATGACACTGCACACGGAAGACACAGGAACATTCAGGTCTTTGGAGATGGACTTGTAGCCTTGCGATTGCTCATGCTTCCTCACAATTTGGTTTCTCAAGTCCTCAGACAGTTCTTTGGTCTTCTTTCTTTTCTCCATTGTCAATGTGGTACACACAAGGACACAGGACAGAAGTTGAGTCAACTTTAATCCATGTTATCTGGCTGCAAGTGTGATTTAGTTATTGCCAACACCTGTTAGGTGCCACAGGTAAGTTACAGGTGCTGTTAATTACATGAATTAGAGAAGCATCACATGATTTTTCAAACAGTGCCAATACTTTTGTCCATCCCCATTTTTAGGCTTGGTGTGGAATTGTATCCAATTTGGCTTTAGGACAATTCTTTTTGTATTTTTTCATTTAAGACAAATTAAATGAAGATAATAATACCAAAGAATTTGTGATTGCAATCATTATCAGGAAGAAACTGAGTATTATCTGACAGAATTGCAGGGGTGCCAATACTTTTGGCCACCACTGTAGATACATAGATAGATATTGTAAATATGGGGTAGATACATACATAGATACATTGCTAGATATATATCTTTGAGATACATAATTAGTGCCTTACGTGTGTAGTTTACTGTACATGTATTAAGCAAATGAATGAAGTAAATGACGTGGGTTCCCCCCATTTTTGATAACCCGCAAAGGTAAAGCAGACAGCTGTGAGCTGATATTATCAGGCTGTGAAGGTCCAT
Source organism: Phyllobates terribilis (assembly GCF_046119375.1). Classification (NCBI taxonomy): domain Eukaryota; kingdom Metazoa; phylum Chordata; class Amphibia; order Anura; family Dendrobatidae; genus Phyllobates; species Phyllobates terribilis. The sequence continues at coordinate 54,095,007 of NW_027362773.1, forward strand.
GGTTATTGGGCCCTTCCCAGCCTAAAACTACCAGCCCACAGTCGCCCCAGAAGTGACGCAACACATTAGATGCGCCAATTCTAGCGCTTTACCTCGGCTCTTGCCAATTGCCCTGATGTGTTAGCAACTGAGGTAATGGTAGTTTGGGTTGATGTCAAATGTGGTTTGTCAAAAACTTCAGCTGGCGTCAAGCCCTGGTCTTCCCCTGGCAGTCTGTAGAAAGCCTAAAAAGTGCCAAAAAAGATAGTGACAGTGCTCAAATGACATGGGGACAGCATAAAGTTCGCCCCACGAAGCATTTCTGACCCCCTGGTCACTGCTGTCAACAACGTGGTCAGAGGTATTAAGCCACTTTTACAGGCTCACAATAAAACATTCAAAAACGAAACTGAAAGTGCTTTCCTGTGAAATATGTTAAGGAACATCCTTTCCAGGGTAAAGACTTGTGTATAAGGTAAAATAAATAACCAAAAACAAAATACTCCTCCACACCTTGGGCTGTGTTCACAAGTAGCATTTGTTATGTGTTTTTCCACTTTTGTATTGCTTTCAACTGTGACAAATGCATTCACAGGGAAATGTCATTTTAACATTTTACAACCTTATCTGGCCATGTGCTGTGTGACACATGCATACAGTGCTGAAAAGACATGGGAACAGCATGGGGAAGACCCCTGGAAGCATCTCTAACTCCCAGGTCACTGCCTAAAAGTGTGCCCATCAGAAATGAATCTTGCCATATCAGAAGATGCAGACTTGCAACTATCACCTTGCAAGTCCATGTCCCAGGGCAGTGTTCAATTGTACCTCCCCCATTCCTTGCAATGCAAGCGCAAGTATGCAGCCTGCCACCCACCCACCCCCAGGCTGCAATACCATACTGCTTGCTTGCTTACACTTGAAATTGGCCCTTTTAGGCATGTGGAGACGGAATGTGGCCACCACATCATGGCTGCATCGGCAGTCTGGTATCCATACTCAGTCCCCAGCCGCCCGGCGGCCGGGTGTCCACACTCGGTCCCCAGCCGCCCCTATTTGTCCCGGTAACCTTCCCCACACTTTTATTAGCCTGGCCTTAGGGCAGCATTGGACGAACCCACCAGACAACCAGACTGCTCCGGTGGGCCCTGGCTTCACCATCAGGAGAGTTGAGAGTGCCAAGGTGAGGAGCATGATGATGATGATAGAAGTTAGCATCTACTTTGTTTTCTTGGAATGCAAGCGTAAGTGTGCAGCCTGCCACCCACCCACCCCCAGGCTGCAATACCATACTGCTAGCTTGCTTGCACTTGAAATGAAGCCTTTCAGACTTGTGGAGGCAGACGCTGGCCACCATGTCATGGCTGCGTCGGCAGCCGGGTAAGCACACACGGACCTCAGCCACCTGGGGGCGGCCGGGAGTCCATACTCGGTCCCCAGCCGCCCCTATTTGTCCCGGTGCGCCTTATACACAAGCGCGCATACCAAAACAATACCTCTGCCCTCCCCAGTGCATTTAGTGGGAAGGACTGCCTAACCACAAACACGTGGACAAGTGAATGGTCCATCTCACTGACAACTTCACACTGGAATAATATTGTGGAAGCCGGGACACAGTTGGACACTGGGATGCAACACATCCTCCAGACATAGAGGATTGCGGGTCCTGGGTCAATCAGGCTTCAACACAAAGTTCAGAAGGGAGACAGCAGCAGTGGTCGGCCTCCTACACAATGAGTAAATTATTCATGATCATGAGGCCATCCATCTACTTAGCTTTCTGTTCCTTGGAAAGCAAGCGCATGTATGTAGTAGCGGCTAGGCCTGAGGTGGTCAGCGTTTTGGCACATATCCTACCTCCTCCGAGGAATGCTGGATGTTTTCCTGCCACTATCTCAGTTCTATGACTCCTGTTAATACAAAGCTTCAGGTGATAAATGATGGATGAGGTGGTGGCAAAGGAGAAAGAGCAGGAGGAACAGGGACCATTCACATCAATATCAGGCCAGTCAACCACACATGTCTTGTAGGATATATTTCTGTACCAAAAGGAGCGGTTCGGCTACACAGTTATAGGGCATACAGTGAGTACAATGACTACCAAAAATTTCGAGGCACTGCAATGCTCCTTGGAAATGACATGGAGGTCAGAGGGCCTTAAATAAACCATTGTTTTGCATTTATAGCAACTGAGTCTCCGGTACACTGTTGGCCTAAGCAGTGAATGGAAGGCTTTCCAAAAATTATGAGGAACTGCAATGCCCCTTGAAATAGACGTGGATTACAGCATAATAAAAACCTTCTACCCATTATTGGGGGGTGGGTCTCCCTTAGTGTTCGCCTATGCATTGAAAAGCAAAAGCTGAATAAAATTAGGAGGAAATGCAATGCCCCTTGAAAGAGACGTGGAGGTCAGAGTGGTTTAACAAGATGGTTTTTATGCCCCTTGGAAGAGAGTGGAAGTCAGAGTGGTTTAACAAGACGGTTTTAATGCCGCTTGGAAGAGACGTGAAGGACAGAGTGGTTTAACAAGACGGTTTTAATGCCCCTTGGAAGAGATGTGGAGGTCAGAGTGGTTTAACAAGACGGTTTTAATGCCCCTTGGAAGAGACGTGGAGGTCACAGTTGCTCAACAAGACAGTTTTAATGCCCCTTGGAAGAGACGTGGAGTTCAGAGTGGTTTAATAAGACGGTTTTAATGCCCCTTGGAAGAGACGTGGAGTTCAGAGTGTTTTAACAAGACGGTTTTAATGCCCCTTGGAAGAGATGATGAGTTCAGAGTGGTTTAACCAGATGGTATTACAGCCCCATGGAAGAGACGTGGAGTTCAGAGTGGTTTAACAAGATGGTTTTTATGCCCCTTGGAAGAGACGTGGAAGTCAGAGTGGTTTAACAAGACGGTTTTAATGCCGCTTGGAAGAGAGGTGAAGGACAAAGTGGTTTAACAAGACGGTTTTAATGCCGCTTGGAAGAGACGTGAAGGACAGAGTGGTTTAACAAGACGGTTTTAATGCCCCTTGGAAGAGATGTGGAGGTCAGAGTGGTTTAACAAGACGGTTTTAATGCCCATTGGAAGAGACGTGGAGGTCACAGTTGCTCAACAAGACGGTTTTAATGCCCCTTGGAAGAGACGTGGAGTTCAGAGTGGTTTAATAAGACGGTTTTAATGCCCCTTGGAAGAGACGTGGAGTTCAGAGTGTTTTATCAAGACGGTTTTAATGCCCCTTGGAAGAGATGATGAGTTCAGAGTGGTTTAACCAGATGGTATTACAGCCCCATGGAAGAGACGTGGAGTTCAGAGTGGTTTAACAAGATGGTTTTTATGCCCCTTGGAAGAGACGTGGAAGTCAGAGTGGTTTAACAAGACGGTTTTAATGCCGCTTGGAAGAGACGTGAAGGACAGAGTGGTTTAACAAGACGGTTTTAATGCCCCTTGGAAGAGATGTGGAGGTCAGAGTGGTTTAACAAGACGGTTTTAATGCCCCTTGGAAGAGACGTGGAGGTCACAGTTGCTCAACAAGACGGTTTTAATGCCCCTTGGAAGAGACGTGGAGTTCAGAGTGGTTTAATAAGACGGTTTTAATGCCCCTTGGAAGAGACGTGGAGTTCAGAGTGTTTTAACAAGACGGTTTTAATGCCCCTTGGAAGAGACGATGAGTTCAGAGTGGTTTAACCAGATGGTATTACAGCCCCATGGAAGAGACGTGGAGTTCAGAGTGGTTTAACAAGATGGTTTTAATGCCCCTTGGAAGAGACGTGGAGTTCAGAGTGTTTTAACAAGACGGTTTAAATGCCCCTTGGAAGAGACGTGGACTTCAGAGTGGGTTAACCAGATGGTATTAATGCCCCTTGGAAGCAACGTGGAGTTCAGAGGGGTTTAACAAGATGGTTTTAATGCCCCTTGGAAAAGATGTGGAGGTCACAGTAGCTTAACAAGATGGTTTTAATGCCCCTTGGAAGAGACGTCGAGTTCAGAGTGGCTTAACTAGACGGTTTTAATGACCCTTGGAAGAGACGTGGAGGTCCCAGTGGAATAAAAAGACAATATCAATTCCCCTTGGTAGAGTGGTGGAGGTTACAGTGGTATAAAAAGACAATATAAATGCCCCTTGGAAGAGTGGTGGAGGTCACAGTGGAATAAAAAGACAATATCAATGCCCCTTGGAAGAGTGGTGGAGGTACCAGTGGAATAAAAAGACAATATCAATGACCCTTGGAAGAGACGTGGAGGTCACAGTAGCTTAACAAGACGATCTTAATGACCCTTGGAAGAGACGTGGAGTACAGAATGGTTTAACAAGACGGTTTTAATGCCCCTTGGAAGAGAAGTGAAGGTCAAAGTAACTTAACAAGGCGATTTTAATGCCCCTTGAAAGAGAAGTGGAAGTCAGAGTGGTTTAAAAAGACCATTTTAATGACCCTTGGAAGAGACGTGGAGGTCAGAGTGGTTTAACAAGATGATTTTAATGCCCCTTGGAAGAGACGTGAAGGTCAGAGTGGTTTAACAAGACGGTTTTAATGCGCCTTGGAAAAGACGTGGAGGTCACAATAGCTTAAAAAGCCATTATTAATGCCCCTTGGAAGAGACGTGGAGTTCAGAGTGGTTTAACAAGACAGTTTTAATGCCCCTTGGAAGAGACGTGGGGGTCAGAGTGGTTTAACAAGATGGTTTTAATGCACCTTGGAAGAAAAGTGGAGTTCACAGTGGTTTAACAAGACGGTTTTAATGCCTCTTGGATGAGACGTGGAGTTCAGAGAGGTTTAACAAGGCGGTTTTAATGCCCCTTGGAAGAGACGTGGAGGTCACAGTATCTTAACAAGACGGTTTTAATGCCCCTTAGAAGAGAAGTGGAGTTCAGAGTGGTTTAACAGGACGGATTTAATGCCCCTTGGAAGAGACGTGGAGTTCAGAGTGGTTTAACAAGACAGTTTTAATGCCCCTAGGAAGAGACGTGGAGGTCAAAGTGGTTTAACAAGACGGTTTTTATTCCCATTGGAAGAGACGTGGAGGTCACAGTAGCTTATCAAGACGGTTTTAATGTCCCTTGGAAGAGACGTGGAGTTCAGAGTGGTTTAGCAAGACGGATTTAATGCCCCTTGGAAGAGATGTGGAGGTCAGATTGGTTTAACAAGATGGTTTTAATGCCCCTTGGATGAGAAGTGGAGATCAGATTGGTTTGACAAGACGGTTTTAATGCCCCTACGTAGAGACTTGGAGGTCACAGTCGCTTAACAAGCCGGTTTTAATGCCCCTTGGAAGATACATGGAGGTCACAATAGCTTAACAAGATGGTTTTAATGCCCCATGGAAGAGACGTGGAGGTAAGAGTGGTTTAACAATATGATTTTAATGCCCCTTGGAAGAGACATGGAGGTCAGAGAGGTTTAACAAAGACGGTTTTAATGCCCCTTGAATGAGACGTGGAGGTCAGAGTGGTTTAACAAGACCATTTTAATGCCCCTTTGAAGAGACGTGGAGGTCAGAGTGGTTTAACAAGATGATTTTAATGCCCCTTGGAAGAGACGTGAAGGTCAGAGTGGTTTAACAAGACGGTTTTAATGCGCCTTGGAAAAGACGTGGAGGTCACAATAGCTTAAAAAGCCATTATTAATGCCCCTTGGAAGAGACGTGGAGTTCAGAGTGGTTTAACAAGACAGTTTTAATGCCCCTTGGAAGAGACGTGGGGGTCAGAGTGGTTTAACAAGATGGTTTTAATGCACCTTGGAAGAAAAGTGGAGTTCACAGTGGTTTAACAAGACGGTTTTAATGCCTCTTGGATGAGACGTGGAGTTCAGAGAGGTTTAACAAGGCGGTTTTAATGCCCCTTGGAAGAGACATGGAGGTCACAGTATCTTAACAAGACGGTTTTAATGCCCCTTAGAAGAGAAGTGGAGTTCAGAGTGGTTTAACAGGACGGATTTAATGCCCCTTGGAAGAGACGTGGAGTTCAGAGTGGTTTAACAAGACAGTTTTAATGCCCCTAGGAAGAGACGTGGAGGTCAAAGTGGTTTAACAAGACGGTTTTTATTCCCATTGGAAGAGACGTGGAGGTCACAGTAGCTTATCAAGACGGTTTTAATGTCCCTTGGAAGAGACGTGGAGTTCAGAGTGGTTTAGCAAGACGGATTTAATGCCCCTTGGAAGAGATGTGGAGGTCAGATTGGTTTAACAAGATGATTTTAATGCCCCTTGGAAGAGACGTGAAGGTCAGAGTGGTTTAACAAGACGGTTTTAATGCGCCTTGGAAGAGACGTGGAGGTCACAATAGCTTAAAAAGCCGTTATTAATGCCCCTTGGAAGAGACGTGGAGTTCAGAGTGGTTTAACAAGACAGTTTTAATGCCCCTTGGAAGAGACGTGGAGTTCAGAGTGGTTTAACAAGATGGTTTTAATGCACCTTGGAAGAAACGTGGAGTTCACAGTGGTTTAACAAGATGGTTTTAATGCCCCTTGGAAGAGACGTGGAGTTCAGAGAGGTTTAACAAGACTGTTTTTATTCCCATTCCAAGAGACGTGGAGGTCACAGTAGCTTATCAAGACGGTTTTAATGTCCCTTGGAAGAGACGTGGAGTTCAGAGTGGTTTAGCAAGACGGATTTAATGCCCCTTGGAAGAGATGTGGAGGTCAGATTGTTTTAACAAGATGGTTTTAATGCCCCTTGGATGAGAAGTGGAGATCATATTGGTTTGACAAGACGGTTTAAATGCCCCTACGTAGAGACTTGGAGGTCACAGTCGCTTAACAAGCCGGTTTTAATGCCCCTTGGAAGATACGTGGAGGTAAGAGTGGTTTAACAAAGACGGTTTTAATGCCCCTTGAATGAGACGTGGAGGTCAGAGTGGTTTAACAAGACAGTTTTAATGCCCCATGAAAGAGATGTGGAGGTCACAGTGGAATAAAAAGACAATATCAATTCCCCTTGGTAGAGTGGTGGAGGTCCCAGTGGAATAAAAAGACAACATCAATGCCCCTTGGAAGAGTGGTGGAGGTTACAGTGGTATAAAAAGACAATATAAATGCCCCTTGGAAGAGTGGTGGAGGTCACAGTGGAATAAAAAAACAATATCAATGCCCCTTGGAAGAGTGGTGGAGGTACCAGTGGAATAAAAAGACAATATCAATGACCCTTGGAAGAGACGTGGAGGTCACAGTAGCTTAACAAGACGATCTTAATGACCCTTGGAAGAGACGTGGAGAACAGAATGGTTTAACAAGACGGTTTTAATGCCCCTTGGAAGAGAAGTGGAGGTCAAAGTAACTTAACAAGACGATTTTAATGCCCCTTGAAAGAGACGTGGAAGTCAGAGTGGTTTAACAATACCATTTTAATGCCCCTTGGAAGAGACATGGAGGTCAGAGTGGTTTAACAAGATGATTTTAATGCCCCTTGGAAGAGAAGTGAAGGTCAGAGTGGTTACACAAGACGGTTTTAATGCGCCTTGGAAGAGACGTGGAGGTCACAATAGCTTAAAAAGCCGTTATTAATGCCCCTTGGAAGAGACGTGGAGTTCAGAGTGGTTTAACAAGACAGTTTTAATGCCCATTGGAAGAGACGTGGGGGTCAGAGTGGTTTAACAAGATGGTTTTAATGCACCTTGGAAGAAACGTGGAGTTCACAGTGGTTTAACAAGATGGTTTTAATGCCCCTTGGAAGAGACGTGGAGATCAGAGAGGTTTAACAAGACGGTTTTAATGCCCCTTGGAAGATACGTGGAGGTCACAGTATCTTAACAAGACGATTTTAATGCCCCTTAGAAGAGAAGTGGAGTTCAGAGTGGTTTAACAGGACGGTTTTAATGCCCCTTGGAAGAGACGTCGAGTTCAGAGTGGTTTAACAAGACGGTTTTAATGCCCCTAGGAAGAGACGTGGAGGTCAAAGTGGTTTAACAAGACGGTTTTTATTCCCATTGGAAGAGACGTGGAGGTCACAGTAGCTTAACAAGATGGTTTTAATGTCCCTTGGAAGAGACGTGGAGTTCAGAGTGGTTTAGCAAGATGGATTTAATGCCCCTTGGAAGAGATGTGGAGGTCAGATTGGTTTAACAAGACGGTTTTAATGCCGCTTGGAAGAGACGTGAAGGACAGAGTGGTTTAACAAGACGGTTTTAATGCCCCTTGGAAGAGATGTGGAGGTCAGAGTGGTTTAACAAGACGGTTTTAATGCTCTTGGAAGAGACGTGGAGGTCACAGTTGCTCAACAAGACGGTTTTAATGCCCCTTGGAAGAGACGTGGAGTTCAGAGTGGTTTAATAAGACGGTTTTAATGCCCCTTGGAAGAGACGTGGAGTTCAGAGTGGTTTAACAAGACGGTTTTAATGCCCCTTGGAAGAGACGATGAGTTCAGAGTGGTTTAACAAGATGGTATTACAGCCCCATGGAAGAGACGTGGAGTTCAGAGTGGTTTAACAAGACGGTTTTAATGCCCCTTGGAAGAGACGTGGAGTTCAGAGTGTTTTAACAAGACGGTTTTAATGCCCCTTGGAAGAGACGTGGACTTCAGAGTGGGTTAACCAGATGGTATTAATGCCCCTTGGAAGCAACGTGGAGTTCAGAGGGGTTTAACAAGATGGTTTTAATGCCCCTTGGAAAAGATGTGGAGGTCACAGTAGCTTAACAAGATGGTTTTAATGCCCCTTGGAAGAGACGTCGAGTTCAGAGTGGCTTAACTAGACGGTTTTAATGACCCTTGGAAGAGACGTGGAGGTCCCAGTGGAATAAAAAGACAATATCAATTCCCCTTGGTAGAGTGGTGGAGGTTACAGTGGTATAAAAAGACAATATAAATGCCCCTTGGAAGAGTGGTGGAGGTCACAGTGGAATAAAAAGACAATATCAATGCCCCTTGGAAGAGTGGTGGAGGTACCAGTGGAATAAAAAGACAATATCAATGACCCTTGGAAGAGACGTGGAGGTCACAGTAGCTTAACAAGACGATCTTAATGACCCTTGGAAGAGACGTGGAGTACAGAATGGTTTAACAAGACGGTTTTAATGCCCCTTGGAAGAGAAGTGGAGGTCAAAGTAACTTAACAAGGCGATTTTAATGCCCCTTGAAAGAGAAGTGGAAGTCAGAGTGGTTTAAAAAGACCATTTTAATGACCCTTGGAAGAGACGTGGAGGTCAGAGTGGTTTAACAAGATGATTTTAATGCCCCTTGGAAGAGACGTCAAGGTCAGAGTGGTTTAACAAGACGGTTTTAATGCGCCTTGGAAAAGACGTGGAGGTCACAATAGCTTAAAAAGCCATTATTAATGCCCCTTGGAAGAGACGTGGAGTTCAGAGTGGTTTAACAAGACAGTTTTAATGCCCCTTGGAAGAGACGTGGGGGTCAGAGTGGTTTAACAAGATGGTTTTAATGCACCTTGGAAGAAAAGTGGAGTTCACAGTGGTTTAACAAGACGGTTTTAATGCCTCTTGGATGAGACGTGGAGTTCAGAGAGGTTTAACAAGACGGTTTTAATGCCCCTTGGAAGAGACGTGGAGGTCACAGTATCTTTACAAGACGGTTTTAATGCCCCTTAGAAGAGAAGTGGAGTTCAGAGTGGTTTAACAGGACGGATTTAATGCCCCTTGGAAGAGACGTGGAGTTCAGAGTGGTTTAACAAGACAGTTTTAATGCCCCTAGGAAGAGACGTGGAGGTCAAAGTGGTTTAACAAGACGGTTTTTATTCCCATTGGAAGAGACGTGGAGGTCACAGTAGCTTATCAAGACGGTTTTAATGTCCCTTGGAAGAGACGTGGAGTTCAGAGTGGTTTAGCAAGACGGATTTAATGCCCCTTGGAAGAGATGTGGAGGTCAGATTTGTTTAACAAGATGATTTTAATGCCCCTTGGAAGAGACGTGAAGGTCAGAGTGGTTTAACAAGACGGTTTTAATGCGCCTTGGAAGAGACGTGGAGGTCACAATAGCTTAAAAAGCCGTTATTAATGCCCCTTGGAAGAGACGTGGAGTTCAGAGTGGTTTAACAAGACAGTTTTAATGCCCCATGGAAGAGACGTGGGGGTCAGAGTGGTTTAACAAGATGGTTTTAATGCACCTTGGAAGAAACTTGGAGTTCACAGTGGATTAACAAGATGGTTTTAATGCCCCTTGAAAGAGACGTGGAGGTCAGAGAGGTTTAACAAGACTGTTTTTATTCCCATTCCAAGAGACGTGGAGGTCACAGTAGCTTATCAAGACGGTTTTAATGTCCCTTGGAAGAGACGTGGAGTTCAGAGTGGTTTAGCAAGACGGATTTAATGCCCCTTGGAAGAGATGTGGAGGTCGGATTGGTTTAACAAGATGGTTTTAATGCCCCTTGGATGAGAAGTGGAGATCAGATTGGTTTGACAAGACGGTTTTAATGCCCCTACGTAGAGACTTGGAGGTCACAGTCGCTTAACAAGCCGGGTTTAATGCCCCTTGGAAGATACATGGAGGTCACAATAGCTTAACAAGATGGTTTTAATGCCCCATGGAAGAGACGTGGAGGTAAGAGTGGTTTAACAATATGATTTTAATGCCCCTTGGAAGAGACATGGAGGTCAGAGAGGTTTAACAAACACGGTTTTAATGCCCCTTGAATGAGACGTGGAGGTCAGAGTGGTTTAACAAGACCATTTTAATGCCCCTTGGAAGAGACGTGGAGGTCAGAGTGGTTTAACAAGATGATTTTAATGCCCCTTGGAAGAGACGTGAAGGTCAGAGTGGTTTAACAAGACGGTTTTAATGCGCCTTGGAAAAGACGTGGAGGTCACAATAGCTTAAAAAAAAATTATTAATGCCTCTTGGAAGAGACGTGAAGGTCAGAGTGGTTTAACAAGACAGTTTTAATGCCCCTTGGAAGAGACGTGGGGGTCAGAGTGGTTTAACAAGATGGTTTTAATGCACCTTGGAAGAAAAGTGGAGTTCACAGTGGTTTAACAAGACGGTTTTAATGCCTCTTGGATGAGACGTGGAGTTCAGAGAGGTTTAACAAGGCGGTTTTAATGCCCCTTGGAAGAGACGTGGAGGTCACAGTATCTTAACAAGACGGTTTTAATGCCCCTTAGAAGAGAAGTGGAGTTCAGAGTGGTTTAACAGGACGGATTTAATGCCCCTTGGAAGAGACGTGGAGTTCAGAGTGGTTTAACAAGACAGTTTTAATGCCCCTAGTAAGAGACGTGGAGGTCAAAGTGGTTTAACAAGACGGTTTTTATTCCCATTGGAAGAGACGTGGAGGTCACAGTAGCTTATCAAGACGGTTTTAATGTCCCTTGGAAGAGACGTGGAGTTCAGAGTGGTTTAGCAAGACGGATTTAATGCCCCTTGGAAGAGATGTGGAGGTCAGATTGGTTTAACAAGATGATTTTAATGCCCCTTGGAAGAGACGTGAAGGTCAGAGTGGTTTAACAAGACGGTTTTAATGCGCCTTGGAAGAGACGTGGAGGTCACAATAGCTTAAAAAGCCGTTATTAATGCCCCTTGGAAGAGACGTGGAGTTCAGAGTGGTTTAACAAGACAGTATTAATGCCCCTTGGAAGAGACGTGGGGGTCAGAGTGGTTTAACAAGATGGTTTTAATGCACCTTGGAAGAATCGTGGAGTTCACAGTGGTTTAACAAGATGGTTTTAATGCCCCTTGGAAGAGACGTGGAGTTCAGAGAGGTTTAACAAGACTGTTTTTATTCCCATTCGAAGAGACGTGGAGGTCACAGTAGCTTATCAAGACGGTTTTAATGTCCCTTGGAAGAGACTTGGAGTTCAGAGTGGTTTAGCAAGACGGATTTAATGCCCCTTGGAAGAGATGTGGAGGTCAGATTGGTTTAACAAGATGGTTTTAATGCCCCTTGGATGAGAAGTGGAGATCATATTGGTTTGACAAGACGGTTTAAATGCCCCTACGTAGAGACTTGGAGGTCACAGTCGCTTAACAAGCCGGTTTTAATGCCCCTTGGAAGATACGTGGAGGTAAGAGTGGTTTAACAATATGATTTTAATGCCCCTTGGAAGAGACATGGAGGTCAGAGAGGTTTAACAAAGACGGTTTTAATGCCCCTTGAATGAGACGTCGAGGTCAGAGTGGTTTAACAAGACAGTTTTAATGCCCCATGAAAGAGATGTGGAGGTCACAGTGGAATAAAAAGACAATATCAATTCCCCTTGGTAGAGTGGTGGAGGTCCCAGTGGAATAAAAAGACAACATCAATGCCCCTTGGAAGAGTGGTGGAGGTTACAGTGGTATAAAAAGACAATATAAATGCCACTTGGAAGAGTGGTGGAGGTCACAGTGGAATAAAAAAACAATATCAATGCCCCTTGGAAGAGTGGTGGAGGTACCAGTGGAATAAAAAGACAATATCAATGACCCTTGGAAGAGACGTGGAGGTCACAGTAGCTTAACAAGACGATCTTAATGACCCTTGGAAGAGACGTGGAGAACAGAAAGGTTTAACAAGACGGTTTTAATGCCCCTTGGAAGAGAAGTGGAGGTCAAAGTAACTTAACAAGACGATTTTAATGCCCCTTGAAAGAGACGTGGAAGTCAGAGTGGTTTAACAATACCATTTTAATGCCCCTTGGAAGAGACGTGGAGGTCAGAGTGGTATAACAAGATGATTTTAATGCCCCTTGGAAGAGAAGTGAAGGTCAGAGTGGTTACACAAGACGGTTTTAATGCGCCTTGGAAGAGACGTGGAGGTCACAATAGCTTAAAAAGCCGTTATTAATGCCCCTTGGAAGAGACGTGGAGTTCAGAGTGGTTTAACAAGACAGTTTTAATGCCCATTGGAAGAGACGTGGGGGTCAGAGTGGTTTAACAAGATGGTTTTAATGCACCTTGGAAGAAACGTGGAGTTCACAGTGGTTTAACAAGATGGTTTTAATGCCCCTTGGAAGAGACGTGGAGATCTGAGAGGTTTAACAAGACGGTTTTAATGCCCCTTGGAAGATACGTGGAGGTCACATTATCTTAACAAGACGATTTTAATGCCATGTAGAAGAGAAGTGGAGTTCAGAGTGGTTTAACAGGACGGTTTTAATGCCCCTTGGAAGAGACGTCGAGTTCAGAGTGGTTTAACAAGACGGTTTTAATGCCCCTAGGAAGAGACGTGGAGGTCAAAGTGGTTTAACAAGACGGTTTTTATTCCCATTGGAAGAGACGTGGAGGTCACAGTAGCTTAACAAGATGGTTTTAATGTCCCTTGAAGAGACGTGGAGTTCAGAGTGGTTTAGCAAGATGGATTTAATGCCCATTGGAAGAGATGTGGAGGTCAGATTGGCTTAACAAGACGGTTTTAATGCCCCTTGGATGAGAAGTGGAGATCAGATTGGTGTGACAAGACGGTTTTAATGCCCCTACGTAGAGACTTGGAGGTCACAGTCGCTTAACAAGCCGGTTTTAATGCCCCTTGGAAGATACGTGGAGGTCACAATAGCTTAACAAGATGGTTTTAATGCCCCTTGGAAGAGACGTGGAGATAAGAGTGGTTTAACAATATGATTTTAATGCCCCTTGGAAGAGATGTGGAGGTCAGAGAGGTTTAACAAAGACGGATTTAATGACCCCTTGGATGAGACGTGGAGGTCAGAGTGGTTTAACAAGACAGTAATAATGCCCCATGAAAGAGATGTGGAGGTCACAGTAGCTTAACTAGACGGTTTTAATGCCCCTTGGAAGAGACGTGGAGGTCACAGTATCATAACAAGATGGTTTTAATGCCCCTTGGAAGAGACGTGGAAGTCAGAGTGGATTAACAAGACGGTTATCATGCCCCTTAGAAGAGACGCGGAGGTCAGAGTGGTTTAACAAGATGTTTTTAATGCGACTTGGAAGAGACGTGAAGGTCAGAGTGGTTTAACAAAACAGTTTTAATGCCCCTTGGAAGAGACATGGAGGTCAGAGTGGTTTAACAAGACAGTTTTAATGCCCCTTGGAAGAGACGTGGAGATCAGAGTGGATTAACAACATGGTTTTAATGCCCCTTGGAAGAGACGTGGAGGTCAGAGTGGTTTAGCAAGACTGTTTCAATGTCCCTTGGAAGAGACGTGGAGGTCAAAGTAGCTTAACAAGACGGTTTTAATGCCCATTGGAAAGACATGGAGGTCACAGAGGCTTAACAAGATGGTTTTAATGCCCCTTGGAAGAGATGCGGATGTCAGAGTGGTTTAACAAGATGGTTCTAATGCCCCTTGGGAAAAACGTGAAGGTCAGAGTGGTTTAAGAAGATGGTTTTAATGCCCCTTGGATGAGACATGGAGTTCAGAGCGGTTAAACAAGACAGTTTTAATGCCCCTTGGAAGAGGCATGGAGGTCAGAGTGGTTTGACAAGATGGTTTTAATGCCCCTTCGATGAGACCTGGAGGTCAGAGTGGTTTAAGAAGATGGTTTTAATGCTCCTTGCATGAGACGTTGAGGTCAGAGTGGTTTAACAAGATGGTTTTAATGCCCCATGGAAAGGACGTGGGGGTCACAGTAGCTTAAAAAGACGTTTTAATGTCCCTTGAGAGAAACGTGGATGTCACAGTAGCTTAAAAAGACGGTTTTAATGCCCTTTGGAAGAGACGTGGAAGTCAGAGTAGTTTAACAAGTTGGTTTTAATGCCCCTTGGAAGAGACGTGGAGGTCACAGTAGCTTAACAAGATGGTTTTAAAGCCCCTTGGAAGAGACATGGAGGTCACAGTTGCTTAACTAGACGGTTTTAATTCCCTTTGGAAGAGAAGTGGAGGTCAGAGTGGTTTAACAAGACGGTTTTAATGCCCCTTGGAAGGGAAGTGAAGGTCAGAGTGGTTTAACAAGACAGTTTTAATGCCCTTTGGAAGAGACGTGGAGGTCACAATAGCTTAAAAAGCCGTTATTAATGCCCCTTGGAAGAGACGTGGAGTTCAGAGTGGTTTCACAAGACAGTTTTAATGCCCCTTGGAAGAGACGTGGAGGTCAGAGTGGTTTAATAAGACGGTTTTAATGCCCCTTGGAAGAGACGTGGAGGTCACAGTAGCTTAAGAAGATGGTTTTAATGCACCTTGGAAGAAACGTGGAGTTCAGAGTGGTTTAACAAGACAGTTTTAATGCCCCTTGGAAGAGACGTGGAGGTCAGAGTGGTTGAACAAGACGTTTTTTATTCCCATTGGAAGAGACGTGGAGGTCACAGTAGCTTAACAAGACGGTTTTAATGTCCCTTGGAAGAGACGTGGAGTTCAGAGTGGTTTAGCAAGATGGATTTAATGCCCCTTGGATTAGATGTGGAGGTCAGATTGGTTTAACATGACGGTTTTAATGCCCCTTGGATGAGAAATGTTGATCAGATTGGTTTGACAAGACGGTTTTAATGCCCCTACGTAGAGACTTGGAGGTCACAGTCGCTTAACAAGCCGGTTTTAATGCCCCTTGGAAGATACGTGAAGGTCACAATAGCTTAACAATATGATTTTAATGCCCCTTGGAAGAGACGTGGAGGTCAGAGAGGTTTAACAAAGACGGTTTTAATGCCCCTTGGATGAGACGTGGAGGTCAGAGTGGTTTAACAAGACAGTTTTAATGCCCCATGAAAGAGATGTGGAGGTCACAGTGGAATACAAAGACAATATCAATTCCCCTTGGTAGAGTGGTGGAGGTCCCAGTGGAATAAAAAGACAATATCAATGCCCCTTGGAAGAGTGGTGGAGGTTACAGTGGTATAAAAAGACAATATAAATGCCCCTTGGAAGAGTGGTGGAGGTCACAGTGGAATAAAAAAACAATATCAATGCCCCTTGGAAGAGTGGTGGAGGTACCAGTGGAATAAAATGACAATATCAATGACCCTTGGAAGAGACGTGGAGTACAGAATGGTTTAACAAGACGGTTTTAATGCCCCTTGGAAGAGAAGTGGAGGTCAAAGTAACTTAACAAGACGATTTTAATGCCCCTTCAAAGAGACGTGGAAGTCAGAGTGGTTTAACAAGACCGTTTTAATGCCCCTTGGAAGAGACATGGAGGTCAGAGTGGTTTAACAAGATGATTTTAATGCCCCTTGGAAGAGACGTGAAGGTCAGAGTGGTTTAACAAGACGGTTTTAATGCGCCTTGGAAGAAACGTGGAGGTCACAATACCTTAAAAAGCCGTTATTAATGCCCCTTGGAAGAGACGTGGAGTTCAGAGTGGTTTAACAAGACGGTTTTAATGCCCCTTGGAAGAGACGTGGAGTTCAGAGAGGTTTAACAAGACGGTTTTAATGCGCCTTGGAAGAGACGTGGAGGTCACAATAGCTTAAGAAAGCCGTTATTAATGCCCCTAGGAAGAGACGTGGAGTTCAGAGTGGTTTAACAAGACTGTTTTAATGCCCCTTAGAAGAGAAGTGGAGTTCAGAGTGGTTTAACAGGACGGTTTTAATGCCCCTTGGAAGAGAAGTGGAGTTCAGAGTGGTTTAACAAGATGGTTTTAATGCCCCTAGGAAGAGACGTGGAGGTCAAAGTGGTTTAACAAGATGATTTTTATTCCCATTGGAAGAGACGTGGAGGTCACAGTAGCTTAACAAGACGATTTTAATGTCCCTTGGAAGAGACGTGGAGTTCAGAGTGGTTTAACAGGACGGTTTTAATGCCCCTTGGAAGAGAAGTGGAGTTCAGAGTGGTTTAACAAGATGGTTTTAATGCCCCTAGGAAGAGACGTGGAGGTCAAAGTGGTTTAACAAGACGGTTTTTATTCCCATTGGAAGAGACGTGGAGGTCACAGTAGCTTAACAAGACGATTTTAATGTCCCTTGGAAGAGACGTGGAGTTCAGAGTGGTTTAGCAAGACGGATTTAATGCCCCTTGGAAGAGATGTGGAGGTCAGATTGGTTTAACAAGACGGTTTTAATGCCCCTTGGATGAGAAGTGGAGATCAGATTGGTTTGACAAGACGGTTTTAATGCCCCTACGTAGAGCCTTGGAGGTCACAGTCGCTTAACAAGCTGGTTTTAATGCCCCTTGGAAGATTCGTGGAGGTCACAATAGCTTAACAAGATGGTTTTAATGCCCCTTGGAAGAGACGTGGAGGTAAGAGCCGTTTAACAATATGATTTTAATGCCCCGTGGAAGAGACGTGGAGATCAGAGAGGTTTAACAAAGACGGTTTTAATGCCCCTTGGATGAGACGTGGAGGTCAGAGTGGTTTAACAAGACAGTTTTAATGCCCCATGAAAGAGATGTGGAGGTCACAGTAGCTTAACTAGACGGTTTTAATGCCCCTTGGAAGAGACGTTTAGGTCACTGTAGCTTAACAAGACGCTTTTAATGCCCCTTGGAAGAGACGTGGAGGTCACAGTATCATAACAAGATGGTTTTAATGCCCCTTGGAAGAGACGTGGAGGTCAGAGTGGATTAACAAGACGGTTTTCATGCCCTTTAGAAGAGACGTGGAGGTCAGAGTGGTTTAACAAGATGTTTTTAATGCGACTTGCAAGAGACGTGAAGGTCAGAGTGGTTTAACAAAACAGTTTTAATGCCCCTTGGAAGAGACATGGAGGTCAGAGTGGTTTAACAAGACATTTTTAATGCCCCTTGGAAGAGACGTGGAGATCAGAGTGGATTAACAACATGGTTTTAATGCCCCTTGGAAGAGACGTGGAGGTCAGAGTGGTTTAGCAAGACTATTTTAATGTCCCTTGGAAGAGACGTGGAGGTCACAGTAGCTTAACAAGACGGTTTTAATGCCCCATGAAAGAGATGTGGAGGTCACAGTAGCTTAACTAGACGGTTTTAATGCACTTTGGAAGAGACGTGGAGGTCACTGTAGCTTAACAAGACGGTTTTAATGCCACTTGGAAGAGACGTGGAGGTCACAGTATCATAATAAGACGGTTTTAATGCCTCTTGGAAGAGACGTGGAGGTCAGAGTGGATTAACAAGACGATTTTCATGCCCCTTAGAAGAGACGTGGAGGTCAGAGTGGTTTAACAAGACGTTTTTAACGCCCCTTGCAAGGGACGTGGGGGTCATAGTTGCTTAAAAAGACGGTTTTAATGTCCCTTGAGAGAAACGTGGATATCACAGTAGCTTAAAAAGACAGTTTTAATGCCCCTTGGAAGAGACGTGGATGTCACAGTTGCTTAACAAGACGGTTTTAAGGCCCTTTGGAAGAGACGTGGAAGTCAGAGTAGTTTAACAAGACGGTTTTAATGCCCCTTGGAAGAGACGTGGAGTTCAGAGTGGTTTAACAGGACGATTTTAATGCCCCTTGGAAGAGACGTGGAGGTCACAGTAGCTTAACAAGACGGTTTTAATGCCCCTTGGAAGAGACGCGGATGTCAGAGCGGTTTAACAAGATGGTTCTAATGCCCCTTGGGAAAAACGTGGAGGTCAGAGTGGTTTAAGAAGATGGTTTTAATGCCCCTTGGATGAGACATGGAGTTCAAAGCGGTTAAACAAGACGGTTTTAATGCCCCTTGGAAGAGACATGGAGGTCAGAGTGGTTTGACAAGATGGTGTTAATGCCCCTTCGAAGAGACCTGGAGGTCAGAGTGGTTTAAGAAGATGGTTTTAATGCCCCTTGGATGAGACGTGGAGGTCAGAGTGGTTTAACAAGATGTTTTTAATGCGACTTGCAAGAGACGTGAAGGTCAGAGTGGTTTAACAAAACAGTTTTAATGCCCCTTGGAAGAGACATGGAGGTCAGAGTGGTTTAACAAGACAGTTTTAATGCCCCTTGGAAGAGACGTGGAGATCAGAGTGGATTAACAACATGGTTTTAATGCCCCTTGGAAGAGACGTGGAGGTCAGAGTGGTTTAGCAAGACTGTTTTAATGTCCCTTGGAAGAGACGTGGAGGTCACAGTAGCTTAACAAGACGGTTTTAATGCCCATTGGAAAGACGTGGAGGTCATAGAGGCTTAACAAGACGGTTTTAATGCCCCTTGGAAGAGACGCGGATGTCAGAGCGGTTTAACAAGATGGTTCTAATGCCCCTTGGGAAAAACGTGGAGGTCAGAGTGGTTTAAGAAGATGGTTTTAATGCCCCTTGGATGAGACATGGAGTTCAGAGCGGTTAAACAAGACGGTTTTAATGCCCCTTGGAAGAGACATGGAGGTCAGAGTGGTTTGACAAGATGGCTTTAATTCCCCTTCGAAGAGACCTGGAGGTCAGAGTGGTTTAAGAACATGGTTTTAATGCCCCTTGGATGAGACGTGGAGGTCAGTGTGGTTTAACAAGACGGTTTTAATGCCCCTTGGAAAGGACGTGGGGGTCACAGTAGCTTAAAAAGACTATTTTAATGTCCCTTGAGAGAAACGTGGATGTCACAGTAGTTTAAAAAGACGGTTTTAATGCCCCTTGGAAGAGACATGGATGTCACAGTAGCTAACGCATCGACTTCAGCTTAACAGACGGTTTTAATGCCCTTTGGTTGAGACGTGGAAGTCAGAGTAGTTTAATAAGATGGTTTTAATGCCCCTTGGAAGAGACGTGGAGGTCACAGTAGCTTAACAAGATAGTTTTAAAGCCCCTTGGAAGAGACATGGAGGTCACAGTTGCTTAATTAGACGGTTTTAATGCCCCTTGGAAGAGATGTGGAGGTCAGAGTGGTTTAACAAGACGGTTTTAATGCCCCTTGGAAGAGAAGTGAAGGTCAGAGTCGTTTAACAAGACAGTTTTAATGCCCCCTGGAAGAGACGTGGAGGTCACAAGAGCTTAAAAAGCCGTTATTAATGCCCCTTGGAAGAGACGTGGAGTTCAGAGTGGTTTAACAAGGCAGTTTTAATGCCCCTTTGAAGAGACGTGGAAGTCAGAGTGGTTTAATAAGACGGTTTTAATGCCCCTTGGAAGAGACGTGGAGGTCACAGTCGCTTAACAAGCCGGTTTTAATGCCCCTTGCAAGATACGTGGAGGTCACAATAGCTTAACAAGATGGTTTTAATACCCCTTGGAAGAGACATGAAGATCACAGTAGCTTAAGAAGACGGTTTTAATGCCCCTTGGAAGAGACGTGGAGTTCAGAGTGGTTTACAAGACGGTTTTAATGCCCCTTGGAAGAGACGTGGAGGTAAGAGTGCTTTAACAATGTGGTTTTAATGCCCCTTGGAAGAGACGTGGAGGTCAGAGAGGTTTTACAAAGATGGTTTTAATGCCCCTTGGATGAGACGTGGAGGTCAGAGTGGTTTAACAAGACAGTTTTAATGCCCCATGAAAGAGATGTGGAGGTCACAGTAGCTTAACTAGACGGTTTTAATGCACCTTGGAAGAGACGTGGAGGTCACTGTAGCTTAACAAGACGGTTTTAATGCCACTTGGAAGAGACGTGGAGGTCACAGTATCATAACAAAACGGATTTAATGCCTCTTGGAAGAGACGTGGAGGTCAGAGTGGTTTAACAAGACGTTTTTAACGACCCTTGGAAGGGACGTGGGGGTCATAGTTGCTTAAAAAGACGGTTTTAATGTCCCTTGAGAGAAACGTGGATATCACAGTAGCTTAAAAAGACGGTTTTAATGCCCCTTGGAAGAGACGTGGATGTCACAGTTGCTTAACAAGACGGTTTTAAGGCCCTTTGGAAGAGACGTGGAAGTCAGAGTAGTTTAACAAGACGGTTTTAATGCCCCTTGGAAGAGACGTGGAGCTCAGAGTTGTTTAACAAGATGGTTTAAATGCAACTTGGAAGAGACGTGGAGGTAAGAGTGGTATAACTAGACGGTTTTAATGCCCCTTGGATGAGACGTGGAGGTCAGAGAGTTTTAACAAGACGGTTTTAATGCCCCTTGGAAGAGACGTGGAGGTCACAGTAGCTTAACAAGATGGTTTTAATGCCCCTTGGTAGAGACATGGAAGTCACAGTTGCTTAACTAGGCGGTTTTAATGCCCCTTGGAAGAGACGTGGAGGTCAGAGTCGTTTAACAGGACGGTTTTAATGCCCCTTGGAAGAGACGTGGAGTTCAGAGTGGTTTAACAAGACGGTTTTAATGCCCCTTGAAAGACATGTGGAGGTCAGAGTGGTTTAACAAGACGGTTTTTATTCCCATTCGAAGAGACGTGGAGGTCACAGTAGCTTAACAAGACAGTTTTAATGTCCCTTGGAAGAGACGTGGAGTTCAGAGTGGTTTAGCAAGACGGATTTAATGCCCCTTGGAAGAGATGTGGAGGTCAGAGTGGTTTAATAAGATGGTTTTAATGCCCCTTGGATGAGAAGTGGAGATCAGATTGGTTTGACAAGACGGTTTTAATGCCCCTACGTAGAGACGTGGAGGTCACAGTCGCTTAACGAGCCAGTTTTAATGCCCCTTGGAAGATACGTGGAGGTCACAATAGCTTAACAAGATGGTTTTAATGCCCCTTGGAAGAGACATGGAGGTCACAGTAGCTTAACAAGACGGTTTTCATGCCTCTTGGAAGAGACGTGGAGTTCAGAGTGGTTTAACAAGACGGTTTTAATGCCCCTTGGAAGAGACGTGGAGGTAAGAGTGGTTTAACAATATGGTTTTAATGGCCCTTGGAAGAGACGTGGAGGTCAGAGAGGTTTAACAAAGACGGTTTTAATGCCCCTTGGATGAGACATGGAGGTCAGAGTGGTTTGACAAGACGATTTTAATGCCCCTTGGAAGAGACGTGGAGGTCACAGTAGCTTAACGAGATGGTTTTAATGCCCTTTGGAAGAGACGTGGAGTTCAGAGTAGTTTAACAAGACGGTATTAATGCCCCTTGGAAGAGACATGGATGTCAGACTGGTTTAAGAAGACGGTTTTAATGCCCCTTGGATGAGATGTGGAGGTCAGAGTGGTTTAACAAGACAGTTTTAATGCTCCTTGGATGAGACGTGGAGGTCACAGTAGCTTAACAAGACGATTTTAATGCCCCTTACAAGAGCCATGCAGTACAGCTTATTAAAAACATTATTCCCATTACTGGGGAGTGGATATCCCATAGTCTTTGCCTATGCCTTCGAAGCAAAAGCTGGAAATCTTAGGATGGCGGAACTTGCAATGCCCCTTACAAGAGCCATGCAGTACAGCATATTAAAAACATTATTCCCATTATTGGGGAGTGGGTCTCCCATAGTCTTTGCCTATGCCTTCCAAGCAAAAGCTGCCAAAAATTAGGATGGAGGAATTTGCAATGCTGGCAACACGGACCACGGTCACCCTGGTGGTATAGTGGTGTTGGAGGCTGAGGATAAGTAGAAGAGCAAAAAACAGTTGAAAAGAGGAAGCGTATACTCATGTGTGGGTGTGTAGCTGTGCATGGGAATACACTTCCGGAAATAACACAGTGGATTTGACTTTATGTTACTCTGCTGTCATTTGGTGGTGATGACAAGTCTGGTCCAATCCAGCCCTTGTTCATTTTGATAAGGGTCAGCTTGTCAGCATTGTCAGTTGACAGGCGAGTGCGCTTATCAGTTATAATTCCCACAGCGGCACTAAAAACACGCTCCGATAACACGCTAGCAGCAGGGCAGGCCAGGACCTCCAAGGCATACAGAGCGAGTTCATTCCAAGTGTCCAGCTTGGATACCCAAAAATTAAAAGGTACAGAGGAATCATGGAGGACGCTGGTATGGTCGACAAGGTACTCCCTCACCATCTTTTGAAACTTTCCACTCCTTGTGAGAGTATCCCACGCCTCAGGGCCTGTAAGCTGTGCGGGTCTCAGAAAACTGTCCCAGAGCATTGACAGTGTGCCTCTGCCTCTGCTGGCTTGGAGTTGCATCTCTCTTGCCTGTACGCCTTAGTTGGGCAACGAACTGTGACCTCTGCCGCTAGCATGTTCAGATGGTAATTTTTTTAACAGTTCTGCAACAAGGGCCTTTTGGTACTGCCCCATTTTTGTAGACCTCTCCTCCTCAGGAATAAGAGAGTGAAAGTTCTCCTTGTAGCTGGGGTCTAAAAGTGTCATGAACCAGTAATGACTGTCACCCAAAATGCGTGCCAGACTGGTAACGGGCAATATTTCCGTGTCCTCACCAAGATGACGACTGACCATGCTCTCCTCCTCCTCCTCCTCCCCCCTGTCCTCAGGCCACGCACGCTGAACTGACGATATGACAGTTGTAGAGGTACTACCGTCTACAGCGCATGATATCAGCTCCTGTTCTTCCTCCTCTTCCTCCTCCTCTCCCTCATTGTCCCCCAATGCATGTTGGTTTGAGATGAGGCTGGGCTGTGTGTAATCGCCCACTACGGCTTCTTGATCCATCTCATCATACTCTGGCTGCAATGCCTCCTCTTTAATTCTCTGCAGAGAGCGTTGCAAAAGACAAACAAGTGTGATGCTGATGCTAATGATGGCATCATCGCCACTCACCATCTTGGTGGACTCCTCAAAGTTTGTCAGGATGGTACATATGTCAGACATCCAGGTCCACTCCTGAGGTCTTATGTGTGGAATCTGACCTGAATATCAACGGCCTTGTTGCAGCTGGTAGTCCATAACTGCTCTCTTCTGCTCACAAATCGTTTGCAACATGTGGAGGGTAGAGTTCCAATGTGTGGGGACATCACACACCAGTCGGTGTGCCGTAAGCTGCAAACGCTGCTGCAACACAGCAAGGGCGGCGAAAGCTGTAGCTGACTTCTGAAAATGAGCTGACAGGTGGCGTACTTTGACGAGCAGATCTGGCAACTTGGGGTACGATTTAAGAAACTGAACCACGAGGTTAAGCACATGAGCCAGGCATGGTATGTGTGTGATCTCGCCTCGCCTCAGAGCCGCCACCAGGTTACGGCCATTGTCACACATGACCATGCCTGGATGTTCCAGCTGTTGCAGCATTTATTGCAGCCGAGTTAACCATATTGGCTGCTTGCGAAGCCGCCTGGGTAGCTACTGCAGTGATATCAGCGACCGGAGCTTGTTCCAGAGACCTAAGTCTGGTCTCCAGTTGCTGTATGTAACGCTGCTGTTGCTGGTTGTCGGCCATGTTCGGCAAGACCCTGGCGCTCTGATACTGTTAGGAGGGCGGTTGCAGACAACTTTATTTTAATGGAACGCAACCGACCCCGGGGTCCGCGATGCAGCCTGGTGGACTGCTGCCGAACACTTTCCGGGTGAAAAGGAAAGCAACCAACTTAAATGATAAACCCTTCCGTGTTGCTGCACACAGTAACAGGTATAGCGGTTCGCTCTATCTCCATTAACAGCACGGGAGATGTGCGACCGGGAAACTATCTGTAGCCTTGTTACTGCACAGGGACTACATTGGCGGCGCTAGGATGCGTGTGTGACTACGCCGACGGGTACACGTGCCTCCAGCTGGCATGCTACCAGACTGAAAGATATTTCTCCACGTGGCTGACAGGCGATAACCGTGGATAGCACGGGATATTAGGCGACGCCTTTGGCTGAGCCAGGCTGCTAGACGAAACTGCCTGCCTCTATGGAACTAGCCTGCCTCTATGGAACTAGCCTGCCTGACAGAAACTACTCGTGGAGCACAGTCGTCCACACAGTCGCATAACTGCTCAATGATCAGAGCGGCCAGCCATGTTTGTGGGCGCGCCTTTTAAAGACTAAGCCCTGCCCACCGATGCGCCATTGGTGACGCCACCCGTGGACCAATCAGGCGGTGCCAGGTCATGGGGTCAGGTGAGTGCCAAACCACCAATCACGATCCGCCAGGTCACGGGCATGCTCAGTGCGGCGAATCCTGGACTTAGACTTCAAGCACCCTGTCTCTCTCTGCAACTAATGCTTAACATTGCTAGGTACCAATACACAGGAGACAATCCGTACATCTCATGGACCAGCTAGGCGTTGGGGCTGATGATTATGCTGAGCACCATCAGCCCCAGCTGGACCAAAATGGGAGACCACAGAAGGTCCTGGACCCATTTTGAATCCAGCCACAGGCCAACGCCTAACAATGTCATTATAGTGACATATTTATCCTTAAAGTCATTACAGTCCTGCAACCCAAGATTATATAACTTGTAGGGGAGGACAACATATTTTTCAATGTGGTAGTAACCGTGGGCCAATTGGCCAAGGGTCATGAATAGGGTTGAGCGAGTATGTTCTGTCCGAGTATGCTCGGGCCGAGCTCCGAGTATTTACAGCTGCTCGGTGATAAGGTTAAATCGTTCCCGTGTGCATGATTTGCAACTGTTTGACAGCTTTATTACATGTGAGGAATGTGTAAGAAATAGACATTCCTCAGATGTAATAAAGCTGTCAAACAGTTGCAAATCATGCACACGGGAGCGGTTTAACCTTATTACCAAGCAGCTGTAAATACTCGGAGCTCGGCCCGAGCATACTCGGCGAAAGGCTTAATAGAACATACTCGCTCAACACTAGTCATGAATAGTAAAACCAAAAGTAGATACATAAGAGGATATGCAAATCTCAAACTATAAAGGCAGGCAGAGGATGGACAACCGAGATGGGAGGATGAAAAAGGAAAGGATAGGGGAGGCCCTATGGTGCCCTAGTTCAACTGCTCTGATCGCCTACCTAACAGCGGAGGTTGGCACCCTAGGGGAAACGAGAATGGCGCCCCCGCTCCTCGTCGGCTTGCTCTAGGTATCCCTGATAGTCCCTATAATAAGGGGAGATAGATTAAAGAAAGCACCCAAAGGTTAAGGTCTCATTAAGGTCGAGCGGGGATTGAGTTTTGAGAAGAAAAATCCAACTAGTCTCACATTGGAGGATTTTCCTATCCCAATTGCCGCCCCGAAGGAGAACATCCACCTTGTCAATTCCCATGAAGGATAACAAGGAGGTGTCACCCCCATGCGTTATGTTGATGTGCCTTGAAAGGGGAGTATCCCGTTTGTTGGCGATGTCTCTAAGATGTTCACCAATGCATCTGCGTAGTTCACGAGTGGTCTTTCCTACATATTCTAGGCCACAGTCACAAGTTGCTTTGTAGATGACCCCCTTCGTGCGACAATTAATGAAGGAGCGGATGAAGTACTCTTTTCCAAAAACATTACTTGTGAATTTTTTCCCTGTTTTCAGAACCCGACAGGCAATGCAACCACTTCACTTGTAGCAGCCCTTTGTGTTGTCAGCCCTTTGTGCTGTTAGGTAGGCGATCAGAACAGTTGAACTAGGGCACCATAGGGCCTCCCCTGTCTTTTCCTTTTTCATCCTCCCATCTCGGTTGTCCATCCTCTGCCTGCCTTTATAGTTTGAGATTTGCATATCCTCTTATGTATATACTTTTGGTTTTACTATTCATGACCCTTGGCCAATTGGCCAAGTGGCCGTTACTACCACATTGTAAAATATGTTGTCCTCCCCTACAAGTTATATAATCTTGGGTTGCAGGACTGTAATGACTTTAACGATGAATGTGTCGCTATAATGACATAATGTTGAAATTTCTTATCTATGGATTTTATTATATCTGATTGTTTATTCACTGTTTGTTTCTTATTATCATATATAATTTTCACATTTAGAGATATGGATTGATGCTATCATTTGATACATTATATGCTCTCCTCTCTTTGACTGTTTATGGCGGTTGTCATGGTGATGGCGCCTTATCTAAGCTGATATGGCTTCAAAAAATCATTAAGCACAGGTCTGTTCTGTGTGTGTTTCCCGCATCGTCGCTGCAGGCGCGCGCTGCGGGGTATTTATGTGGGCGCTTTTCCACACTGTATGCGCGCTGTCTTATTGATGGTTGGGCCCGTTTGGACGCTCTGGAAATGACGCGGCGTTTCTTACTGTGCGACTCTCCATCTATGCGTTCCACACTGGAGCGCATTGAGCCGGATGAGATGACATAGTTCCGCCCCTTCCGGTATCGCTTTGTTAGCGGTGTGTTCCAGGGTGGAACGCTTCACGTGTATACTTGTGACACAAATCTAACCATATGGATATCTAGGTACGGCATTTAGCGCATCGGAAGTGACGTCCTTGTTTGAACATATGGCGCCATTCATGAACATATAAAAACGCCATTCCTGTTTTGAGCATCTAGCACATGTAAGTTTTTAGTATATTTTCCACTTTGGGCAACTTTATTATGCTGTATTCATACAGCGGTCCCCCTTTTTTCTCATTATCCCCTGATGAGTGACTTACGAAACGCGTAGGGAATGGGATTTATTCTGGGACATGTGCAATAGATCCCCGGTCCATCCACTCTGGATATAAGAGATTGATCTTGGGTAATGTGTGGGTAAATTTTATCCCCCCCCCCCATTTGTTTCAATATCTCTCCTGTGGATTGTAATCTCCTGGATGAAGTAAACAAGCGGGGATCTATGTGTATTCTGAGTAAGGCCATACTCCAACTCATGGTGAGACTGTTCCTTTCTCAAAATTGTGTATTAGTCAGTAATTAATAGCCGGGAGGTTGCAATATTGGGGAATTTTTCCCTCACCCCCGTGTTTTTTTGTGACTTTGATGTATATGTGTCTTATGTTGGTCTGTTCATGTCTGTTGTTTAATTTCAATTGAGCCTTCGGCCCTTTTATTAGGTCATGCCATTAAAAGTTATATTTTAAAACACATACCCTCTACCTTGCTAGATTCCTTCTTGAGAAACTGCCATAACAAGTATAGACTGAGAGGAGGGGGCATCTGTGCATGCAGTATGGACAGGGGATTGCCTTGCATGCACAACAGGGGGTTCTCTTACACGTACAACAGCGGAAGAAGCAGTGGTGACACCCGCTGACACTGGTCGTGGACCCTGGGGTTCGCCCCACAAAGTCGGGTGCTTTGCTGACATGTGCCTGATCATGCTGGTGATGGTCAGGCTGGTAGTTTTGTCATCCCTGCTGATGCTGGCCTGGCAGGTGGTACAAATGGCCTTTTTGGGGTTATCAGCAGAGTCTTTAAAAAAATTCCAGACTCTGGAAGACCTACCGGTTGTACTGGCAACGTCCCTCGTGTTGGTGTTACGGGGAACGGTTGCCCGCCTTCTGTCTGCAGCCACCACACTGCTTGTTCCTGCCTGTTGGGGTACTCTTCCTCCCTCCCCCTGTGTGCTGCTGTCCTTGCTCAGCGTGTCCTCCTGCCACGTTGGGTCAGTTACTAGATCATCTACCACCTCCTCCTCTTCCACTTCCGCACCATGGTCCTCCTCCTCACTTCGTGGCAATTGTGTCTCGTCATCGTCCACCTCTTGTGACAAATTGCCAGCGTCACCTTCCTGTGGCCGTGGCTGTTCAAATATTTGGCCATCGCAACATGGGATCTCCTTTTCCACCACTTCAAGCGGTGCAGGCGAGGGGCCCAAATATGGAAATGGACCAGTGAACAGCTCTTCAGAGTGTCCAACTGTGGGATCAGTTGCTGTCTGACGACACTCGGCATGGTGGGAGGAAGGAGCATCAGGGTGAGGAGGAGTATGCAGTCGAGACTCATGGCTACTAAGACTTGACCGTCTGGAAGACAGACCGGAGGTGGTGGTGCTCAGGTGACTGGAAGTATTATCCGCTGTCCATTTAATAACCTGTTCATACTGATCAGTTCGCAATAGTGGTGCTGTTGTGTGCTTCCCTAGTAATTTGGTCAAGAACTGGGAGCAAGGAGATGTGGCTGTTGGTTGTGGCACATTTTCACCTTGGCCAAGGCCCGGTCCTCTGCACGCACCATCACCTGAACATCCAGTTCCACGTCCCTTGCCACGCGCCTTGCCCATTGTAAATGAAGTAAAATAACTTACACTCGCACTATCAATGGCCAAAGGGTAATAAAAAGAAGATTTGGACCGTGGTAGAGGAAAACCACAGTTCTAATTATCTGGCCCACACCAGACTCTTTTAAACAGATATATTTGTGTCTGAAGAGTCAGCGAGACACTCAAAATGTTTTTTTTATGCAAAAAAGTGGATAATACAGAGAT
Source organism: Phyllobates terribilis (assembly GCF_046119375.1). Lineage (NCBI taxonomy): Eukaryota > Metazoa > Chordata > Amphibia > Anura > Dendrobatidae > Phyllobates > Phyllobates terribilis. Next base: position 54,123,695 of record NW_027362773.1, read on the forward strand.
TTGAACCGTGGAACTGCAAAACCAGAGTTCTAGTTATCTGGCCTACACCAGACTCTCTTAAACAGATATATTTGTGTCTGAACAGTCAGCGAGACACTCAAAATGTTTTTTATGCAAAAAAGTGGATAATACAGAAATTTGACGCGTGGAACTGCAAAACCACAGTTCTAGTTATCTGGCCTACACCAGACTCTTTTAAACAGATATATTTGTGTCTGAACAGTCAGCGAGACACTCAAAATGTTTTTTTTATGCAAAAAAGGCAAAAAAGAGGATAATACAGAGATTTCAACCGTGGAACTGCAAAACCACAGTTCTAGTTATTTGGCCTACACCAGACTCTTTTAAACAGATATATTTGTGTCTGAACAGTCAGGGAGACACTCAAAATCTTTTTTTGTTATGCAAAAAAGTCAAAAAAGTGGATAATACAGAGATTTGAACCGTGGAACTGCAAAACCACAGTTCTAGTTATCTGGCCTACACCAGACTCTTTTAAACAGATATATTTGTGTCTGAACACTCACAGACACACTCAATTTTTTTTGGGGGGGTGGAATACCAAAAGGTAAATAAGACCGGTATTTGTACAGTCTGACTGAGGGAAAAAAAAAAAAAAGAGGATTTAGATGAAAAAAAAAAGGATTTTTCCTGGCCCCTGAGACCTGGGCAAAGTCTAGCAATTTGAGCAGCGGTAGCACACAGGACTGTAATGTAGTGTTTGCTGGTATAACCACTGCATCTGACGCGCCCCCTGGGTCGTGGGGATACCCAGAGCCGGGCCTTATAGATGCTGGGGGTCGTAGTCACCGTGGCGGCGACCCGGTCCGTGACCCAGGGCGGTCAAACCAAGGGGGTAGTCTATGTGTACAAATGGTAATGTCCGACTACGCCACCTGTGGAATGCGGTTATTGGTAACCGCCGCTGCGGAACAGTCCACTGAAGCTGGTGGTATGTGCAACAAGGTGATGTGACTCCCCACAGGAGGAGTGTAGCTTCAGGGCAGCGTGATTGGATGATGGTGGTGATTGTGCAGGGCGTTCTAGTGCTGTGAGTGCTGGCGCCGAAAGGAACACAGAGACAAGATAGTGCAGTCCCAGGGTCTTTACTCACTGTTGTTGTAGTTCAGATTACAGGTACCAAGCAATCTTCCCCCGTCGTGCTGTGCATACTCAGTGAGGGGTTCAGTCCACCCTCAGGTATTTCCAGAGCACTTTTCAGGACCCCATTCTGTGTACCTTCCTCTGGCCTCTTCCTGCACCTCACACCCAGCGCCACTTCTATCCGGTACCCTCGGGCCTTGGCGGGCGACATATGTTCCGTCCCCTGGGTCCTATGTGGCTACCTTCTTAGGGCTACTGGTGGGGACTTGTGGCCTATAGTAAATGAAATGCTGCAGCCTCCGGTTTCTAGCTGAGCCTTTATGTTTTCTCTACTAGTTGAGGGATCCAGTTCCCTGTTCTGGCCTGACCCCTCTACCTCCTGGTAGCAACGGGCGTACGGGTGGCCTTCTGCACGGCCCGCACCCTTAGGGTCCCTTCACTCCTCATTCCTGGAGCCGTCCTGCTCCCTCTCCTCTCAGACTGGGGCCTCAGTGCTAGGACCGCCTGTGGAGCAGAGCTCGTGCAGAGCCTCTGCTCCTGACTTCTCCTCCTCTCACTGTCTGACTGGAACTGAACACTGATCTAAGATGGTTCCTAGTTTTTATAGCTCCTACACATGTGCTCCCAGGATCTATGTCCTCCACCCCATCCACTACATAGTTCCCCCTCTCTAGGTGGTTCCCCCCACTCCAGCCAGGGATCAGGGACTGTGCTCTCCCGTAGGAGCAATCTCGCCCTGTCCCCCGGAAATGTGGTGTAGTGGATGTAGTGTTAGGGTCCTGAGCTGTACTCCTTCCTTACCTGAGAGTGAGATACCACACCTCTGGGTGAGATGCAATACCTCTGTGGCGACCGAACCCTCAGGGGCGCACACATCTCCTATACAGCCTGCCTGCCTGCCTGATATCTGGGATGGATATTAGTCCTGAAAAGGACTGTTTGTTTGATTTGGCAGGCTCTAGAGACCCTGCACTTCCTATTTCGCACTATATATCTCTCCCTAACTCAGCAGCGCTGTCCCTACACTGTCTGATCCCGGGCGACTGTATCCAAGATGGCGGCGCCCGGTTTTAAATACTCGAGGTGATGCTGTGCGGCCAGCCAATCACTGTAATGCCCACAACCAACATGGCTGCGGCATTACAGTGACTGGCTGGCATTCCCTGCATGTTCATTGGCTCTGTAAAGAGCGCCAAACATGCAGGGCGGAGACCGGAGCTCCCACCCGAGTAACCCGGAAATGCTCGGTGCTCGCCGAACATCCCGAGTAGTGAGATGCTCGGGCTAGTACACCTAATCCAAATCACTACAAATAACAGTTTTGTCCTGTGCAAAAAAATCACAAGGAGCGCTCACTTTCCTCCAGTTCCAGGAGAAAATTGTTGAGTGTCTCATATTTGACTCAATGGCACAGGAGGAAGCCTTCGAGTCCGAGGATGTCCGGAGACTTGCAGAGAGCCATGTTATTTGCCCCATCACTGCCATTACCACCCAAAAGTATCCCTAAAAAAGATGCCGGGTATGTAGGAAGCCCGGTAGAAGTGATTCTCGCTATATTGCCCTATGTGTCCATCACAACTAGGCCTTTGTATCTCCCCCTGTTTTGAGACCTACCACACATCTTACAATTAAGTTTTTTTCTTTCAAATATTTATATTTATATTTTCTGCTCAGTGGGCCCCAGTAGAGTAATTTTTATGGAACAAGTAATGAAGAGAGTATTTTCATCAGTAAATCACATTTTACCCCATTTCACAATTAATTCCAGGACTTGATTACTCACATAAACCTATTTGACCATTCATCTTAGTTTGACTGTTTTTACGACTATGTCTTGCTACACAAAAATGTTTTCATTTATATTACTTTCCCATTACCCTGTCAATTGTAAGCTTGTGGGGGCAGGGTCCTCTACATCCATATACTAGTCTATCACTGTTAGTTTGTTCACTGTAATTTATATATGTATTAAGCATGTAAATCTTATTCATATGTAAAGCACAATGGAATAATTATTGGTGCTTTAAAAATAATAATAATAATCTGTAACCCAAGTTGATACCATTGATAAATACAACTAATTTCACAAAAAAAAAGTTCAATCTGTGTCAAGGCGATAGATATTCTATATTTTATTTATTATATATTTATCTTTAGACTGAAAACCATTTAATAGCATCGGTATAATACACGTAGGATCATAAGCCTATTCTTTTCTACATGGATTTTTTTTATCATACTGGATTTTATCTTATGAAAAAAAAGAATTCAGATTTTTTGCCTTTGAAGATGATTGCTGGAACTTCATTTTCTCCTAACCATTACCAAGCTGCCTAATATTCCACAAAAATTTATGCACAACAAAGAAAATTATGACAAACTGAACCTAGTTTTCTTGGATTTTTTTTCAGCCACCCAACTTAAAAATTTGGTGAGATATACAATCCCTCCACAATTTTGCCTGATGTGACCTTACAACATAGAAAGTTGTTATCCTAACACTTTATTAGAAACATCCCTTATAATATTATGGTAAATTGATCACAGGGTGTCCTTTGTTTTGACCCATGATGAGTCGTTGTGATTTGTGGGGGAACCTTGCAAGTGTTCAATTCTCTACTGTATCACCCTCATAGGGGGATAGAAGATGACACAGTTCCTAATAAAATCAGTAAACTATCCATGTTATGTATAAATATTCCAGATCCTACAGAGCAAGAGATGTTTTTTTTAGCTACTCTCCATTCTGGATAAGATATGGTGGTCCTGAATGGAAAGCTCTGCCCAAATAACTCAACATTTTTAGATAAGGTATTTGAATAGGAGATTTCTGAACCAAATCACCTCTTAAAGTGAATCTATCACTAAATTTTTGCTACCCCCTCTGAAAGAAGCATAATATAAAGGCAGAGATCCCGTTTCCAGCAATGTGTCACTTCCTGGGCTGCTTGCTGCTGTTTTGATAAAGTCACTGTCAGCATTTAGTAAATCTGCAGCAGATGATCTTTGTGTAACCCCACCGACACCATTGATTGGCAGCTTTCTGTGCACACTGTGCACTGTGACTATATGGAAGCAGGTTTACTAGTCCTGCTGATAAAACAGTGATTTTTATCAAAACTATGGCAAGCAGCCTCGAAGTAACACATTGCTGGATTTTGCGTCTCTACATTTGGCTGCTCTCAGATTAAGTGGCAAAAATTTAGAGAAAGCGGAAACATTCTTTTAAGTACAATACAAACAGATATATTATAATATATTAGAAAATGTTTTAGTCTTAGTTTTATTCCGAGTCTGCTCAGTATCCACCATCTGAAATAAGAATAAAAACTGAATAAAATATTTAATATATGAATGCCTTATTATTATTAAATAATTCTGATATTGAATGTTTTAAACACTGTCTGAAATCATTTATATTTAAATCGGCATTAATAAAAAATATTTCCGGAATCCGTGATGTCATGCCAGTGAGTTAAGTCTGTTTCCCTTTAGCAGACAGAAAATAGGGTGTTAATACCATAGAGATCCATTTGTAGCTGTAAATGATCCACTCCATCACAAATAACATTCATGACAAGCAGACACACAAACAGACACAAAGCAATTTTGTAACTCTAGGAGGTTCACTGGTCTCAATAGCAACTTCAAAATATTTTGTGCCTTAAGTCTAAAATTAAATACTCCTTTAATACTCTGAACTGTCTATCTAAACATTCAACGGAGAGAAGCCGAATCTCTTGGAGTACAAGGCTATAGAAAAAAACATTGATTGATTGAAAAACAGAAATGTTGTCTGCTTTGTAGGACTTGTAATGAAAACATTCCCATGAACAGATAAGGATAGACAGATCTGGTCAGAAAATCCTTTCTCAGCCTTGAATCCTATACACCAGTGATATCCAAGCGGTTGTGAATTTCCTACGTACTCTTCTGAACTAGCTCGTTAAATCAAACACAGCGATGACTGCATGCATTGCAGTTCTCAAGAATCTTCTGTGATTTCGAAGGATTGAATATCCGAAATGACACGACTCTTTAGATGTGAATGTCCCTTGCTGAAACTCATTGTAAGGCAGAGAAAATAAAGAATTTCTAAAAATGTGCTAAGCATTCAACTTCAATAGCCTCATAAAGAATATTACACACACATCTATTCATGTCATCTCCAGAGTATATGTTCTTGTAAAAAACTGATAGAACATTTTACCTGTGATATATTAAAAAGAAACATCACCCAAGAGAAGGTTAGTGAATTTAAACAAGTTGTTGGTCTGGACAATTTCTTCTGAATAGAAGGGATTCTTGATGGTAAGCTGTGGGAAAACTTTGCATCTCTCTTACAAGTTTCATGCATGGCCTCCTCAATGGAAATTAAATATTTCACCATTTTCATTTAAAGAGAACCTGACTCAGCCTCTACAACTGAGCATATCCAGCTGGCACTGGGAACAGCTGATCAGCGGGAGTGTCAGGTGTCACACCCTAACCGATCAGATATTGATGACCTATCCTAAGGATAGGCCATCAGTTTGAAAGTCCTAGACAACCTCTTTAAAGAGGACCGCACAGCACTGTCAACAGTATAGCGTCCATAGCGAGGTACTGCAGATTCACCCTCTATTACAATTAATGGCGGATGTGCAGAACCCAGCCATGATGCAGTAGACGAAACTGCATAATTCATTTCTGTAACTGAGCTAATCTAGAAGCCGCAGGCCTCAGGAACAGGTGATCAACAAGAGTTGTGAGGGGTGTCACAACCCAACTGATCAGATATTATTGACCTATGCTAAAGATATATAAAAGCACCAGACAGCACTTTTTAATTCATTTGGCATACATGTAGAAAACATTCTCCACAGCCAGGGATGCTCTTTGTATTCACTTGGGTTCTTTAACGTAGATAACCCCTTTAACTATGGTTGCTACAAAGCTTCCCCTGATGGTAATGTGCCCAATTTTTTAGGTCTGTATCATGGTAGTAACCATATAGCTTATAGTTTATATGAAAGTAGTACTTCTAATGTGGACAATCCCATTAATGTTAGCTTTACCATGCTGTTAGCACAATCACACACAATTCCTTAATAGGCAGCAGTGTTCCAGGAGTGCACTATACTTGTACCTTGAGCGCATTAAGGTATAAGGATTTATTGATTAGAGGTAATAAGATAATTTTCACAAATGTTCACATTTATTACTTTGCCATCTATTCAATCTTAGCTTCTTCTTATGAGCACATCGATTTGAACTAATTCTGCATTTCCAGGATCTGGTGTTAAACCTGGATGTGTTATTGAGTGCCAGAAAATTAGCTGGTCCCAGTGCAGGGCCTAAGGGGAGGTTCATGCCACAAAGGTTTTCTCTCTCATGTGTCACGCATTACACTCCCATTATAACACAGTTCAACAGTGTTACTCAATGTTTCTTTAAAGGGGCTTGGTTTCCTCAACATCACATCAAAGATTATTAAAATTGAAAACTGCATCACAGAAATGAAAACAGTCTTACCAACACCAGATCAAATTACCAATACACTAGCAGGATGCAGCAGGCCTCCATGATAAAGGCAGGGGCAGCACAAGTGCAAAATACTGATGTAGCTGCCACTCACTAACCTACCAATTCATGAAGGGGGTGGCTGTGTAGTATTAAATATGCACACAGATGGGGCTTGCATAAGTCGCCAGTCACACAGATACATGTGATGCACAGTGCCTGGCTTACAGCCTATTGATGACGCCCATACTATTAGATAAGGCGGGCTGTTCAGTACTATATACGTGCACCCCACAAGACAGATGTTTCAATTCTCCCAACCAACACTAAAGGGCCTGGCTGCATCCTAAATAAAACTGGAAAATGTGCAATAAACAATGAAAAATAATGTATAAGATTAAATACATTCCATAAGGTATTAGTCAATATTTTGGCAAAAATACGCAAACTCGCAACCCACGTGTCACTGTGTGTCAGATGTAACAGACAGTTGCTCTGGATCTGTCTGCAGAAGGTCACTGCATTTGACATTGCAGACCCCTTCTTAATCCTTCTTACTTTTGGACCCAGTGGCAACCTCCCTCCTGGTCTGATTGACACACCCTGGTCTGGGTGTTTATAAACTCTCAGTCTGCTTTAGGGAGTCGCCAGTGATATTCTTATTTTCCCTTGTGAAGGCTTGGAGAAATAGCAGTCAGCTAGCTTTCACTCTGGTGCCCTTGGAGGATGTTTGGAGTTATCTCTCTGGTGTCTGCTCAAATTAAGTTCCCCCCCTTTGCTTGTCTCCCTTGTTGTCTTTAGTTTATAGTGGGGACTAACCAGTGCTCACCCCCCTATCTAGGGCCTAGCTCTAGGGATATACAGGGATTAGGTTTCCTGTTCGGCGATAGGTGTGGAACCTATATAGGGACAGTAGGACAGGTAGGGTGATATTAGATCTGCCTAGGGGTCTCCACTCATCCTTTCCCTAGCGTTTGGGCTACCCTCCCTTCATGTTGCACTTGTTCTTTCCCACACTGTGCGTGATAACGCGTCAAGGGTCGTCATACTTGAGAGTCCCTACTCTAAAATTAAAATCGCTTCACAGAAAAAGACATAAATTCAAAAAACATCATTCATGGAGGGGGTGGCTGTGTAGTATTAAAAGTGCTCGCGGATGAAACTTGCATAGGACGGCAGTCACACAGATACGTGTGATGCACAGTACCTGGCTTACAGCCTATTGATGATGCCCATACTATTATATAAGGCGGGCTATCCAGTACTATATACGTGCACCCCTCTGTGTGTATTTTTAATACTACACAACCACCCCCTCAATAAATTGGTAGGTTAGTGAGTGGCTGTTGCATCAGTATTTTACACTGTGCTGCCTCCGCCTTTATCATGGGGGTCTGTTGCATCCCGGTAGTGTATTTGTAATCTGACCTGGTGTTGGTAAGGCTGTTTTCTTTTCTGTGATGTATTTTGAATGTATGTCTTTTTCTGTGAAGCGTTTTTAAAATTGTAAAGCGCTTTTAAAGCAAACGATACAATTTACTTCTTATCATAAATCCTCTCCATTCTGAAGAACTGAGACATTTTATTGTGTACTGCTCATTGCTTAAGATGCCGTTCACTACTGCAGTAGTGTCTGTTCTCTTAGGTAAGGAGTTTAGTGCTTACAAGCTTCTTGCTACAAAGCTTGTAAACTCTGCTCTGAAGTTGGCCCCTTCACTGGATCCAGTCAGCTTTAGTACCACTGCCTCCTCAGATACTGCAGAGGTAAAGCTGCCACTGCTAGTAACATCAGAAAGCGCCCACACTTCAGGCCAGCAGCAACACCATGCCACTGCTCCGAATTGCTGATCATTCAGGAACAGCAAGCAGGAAACTGGAAGACAAGAAAATGGTGCGCTTCTGAAAACTGATGTTGAAATTAACTTCATGTAATGACTTTGCATACTTTTAACTCCAGTTTAATAGGCAAGAGCAATGTGCACATTTCGCATTTGCCAAGCAAAAGTTCCTTTGCCATGAAATATTACTTGTTCGAAAATTGTTTAGAGAGCACGCTCCAATACAAAATAAGTGTGTGCTAAGCAAACTGCAGAGATTCACTACGTGCAAGTGAACCTGTCAGCTGATACATGCTGCCCGATTCACAGGCAGGATGTATCAGACACTGGCTCTATGACTTCATCCAGATACGTCAAACTCTGAAACGCTGTGGCAATTCAGAGAAAAACATACTTTAAAAGCAGCCAGGGCCAAGCCACATGAGAAACTAGTCCGACAAGTGAGTCTCTGATAGCTTCTTCCTTCTTGCTGCCCTGGAGTGACAGGTTTCTCCCTGAATGCATGCTTGGGAAAAGACTTGCCATTCCAGGGCAGTGGGTGGGGAGATGTCACCTGCTGACTAGTCTATTTTACTCTGAAATGCTGCAGTGTCAGATTCCCTTTAATGTCCTTAGCGCACCTACAAGGTTTGTTTGATGCCTGCTATATTTTATAGCAACTTGTTTTCAGCAACTACAACATTTTTATAACCACAAATAGAATAAAATACTTACTTTAAATACTTTCCCACAACTTAAACCTTACAAATTGAGAATTGATAGAACTCAGAATGCTGTCATGTGGACAATGAGAAGGTTTAGATTACCTTTATGGTATTCTGTTTTACACCTTTTTTCTGTATTAGTTATTTTACAATATATTTTCTTCATGTAACAACTATTCCAAGTAATAAATGTTTCCTCTAGAAGGAGTTTATTGGTTCTGCTGAAATGCAGATTTAATTATAGATGGATGAGTTGAGAGTTTTCCAGCATCTTCCAGGTCCTCTTTTTAATGATGGCCACAAAATCTCACTTCACTAGCAGTTAACCTGACCTGAATATCTTCTTAAGCAAGATGTAGAGTCAGCTCTTTACCGGCTGATGGCACCACTCTGTTTTAATCTAACCTGATACTAAATTCCTGAAAAACGTAGTTTCCTCCTAAAGGGTGGATTAAACGAGGAAACGGGGAAACATGTGTCCATGTTAGTTTGTTTAATATTTTTGTGGACGAGTGACATTTTCTACTGTTCAGCAGGACGTCTTTAATATTTAGAGGTTTGACACTCAAATGAATGGTATTTTTGTCTCATGTGGTTGTATTTATGAATCATTATTTTTCTAAGAACCTGACAACTTATCACACTCAGTTACATTTGGTAGCCTACTCATTCATCTAACTTGACAGGCTGGCTGATGCAGGTTGTTTTGAAAAACAAATGAACAAAACTATTAGAACCTGAATAAAGTGTTGAAGACAGAAGAGGACAACTACTAGCTATTTGAAGAGACAGGTTGGTAGATGGAGGCACTTGGGCAAGCATTAATTGGGGAATGCCTCAGTATTAGAAGCCTCACATATCATGGAGCGAACGTATGGTACTGTACTTAAACATTACATAACAACCACCAACATGTTTGCTGGATGTTTAATAGCCTGTTTACACAGGCCGACCACTGAATAATCAGTAATAGGTCGTTCAGTGGGAATCATCTTACATTGTTCTCGGAAGCACAGGTCCTGCTTACATTGGACAATCCGCTGATGAGAATGATGATCTTTTATACAGCACTAAAGGACATTTCACCAGACGAACAATCATTTTGTAGCCTCTTTAGACTGCAAGTTAATACACTTTGCAGACAATACTTCCTGGGAAATAAGAATGTAAATTAGCTCTTTACTTTAAACTAGCAGGATCTTTGCAAGAAAAAACAGTACCTTCTAAGATTTATATTAAAGGCACCTCACCAAGCAAGCTAGTGCCCTTCTTTGTACTGAAAGAAGAGATGTAGTTTTAAGGTTTTTTTTCATGAATAAATAGTAGAGATTAATGGATCGATTCACGGAGTCAAATTTCCTGAAATTCAGTATCACACAAATTCAAACACTTACAGGTTCAATTTGTGGTTTGCAAAAAACAATGCCCGGTGTCATTTCCCACACTGGTAAAAAGTCAGTGAGCCAGCCAATATAATTTTGTATTGTAACGCGCATCTCCCCATGATGCCCAAAAATCAGAATAGAAAGCTTTCAAAAATGATGTGCCCCAAAATTTTATCAATAAAAATGTCAACTCATTGCACAAAAAACAAGCTGTCACATGACTCTGTCAGCAAAATAATGAAAGAATTCTAGCACTCAAAATATGGCAAAGTAAACATTGTTTTGCAAAAAAAACATTTTTATTGTACAAAACATATATAAATTTGGTATCACTATAATTATAGTGACCTGAACAATAAAACTGTCTTATCACTTATATGGAGAATGGCATTAAAAAATGAATAAAAACAATTCTTGGTCTATTGTTGACTGGTTTATTCTACCTCCCAAAAATTGCATTACGCCTTAGTTCACATCTATCCTGTACTCTGTGCTGTAAACCTTTATTGAGGTTTACATTAAGGCCATGGCCGCACTTTCAGTATTTGGACAGTATTCTGTGAGTATTTTTTCTCAGGAGTGGGAGCCAAAACCAGGAGTGGACCAATCAGAGAAAAGGTATAATAGAAACAAGTCACCAATTCTGCATTTATCACCCACTCCTGGTTTTGGCTCCCACTCCTGAGAAAAAATACTGACCAAATACCGACCAAATACTGATAGCGGGGCTGTGGCCTTAAAGGTATGTGCTTTAGACATCAATGCAACTGTATGGCTGTGTTTTTCCTGAAACTTTTTTCTATTATCTCTTTAGTCATTTTTGCAGTGGCTTTGCCACTATCGACTTCTTTTTAAATCTTGTATATAAAATAGTGTCAGCTTCCAAGCAGAAGCCGCTTAAAGAATGGTCAGGTGACTACGTTTGGCTGATTCACAGCTCTTGAAGTCTGAAGCAGTTAAAAGAAGCTAAAAAAGACGGAATATGCACAGCAAGTCATTGTGACATTGTGTTTAATATTTTTAACCCCTTAAGCCCCGAGGGTGGTTTGCACGTTAATGACCAGGCCAATTTTTACAATTCTGACCACTGTCAATTTATGAAGTAATTACTCTGGAACGCTTCAATGGATCCCCCTGATTCTGAGATAGTTTTTTCGTGACATATTGTACTTCATGATTGTGGTAAAATTTCTTCGATATCACTTGCGTTTATCTGTGAAAAAAATGGAAATTTGGCAAAAATTTTGAAAATTTCGCAATTTTCAAAATTTGAATTTTTATGCCCTTAAATCAGAGAGATATGTCACACAAAAGAGTTAATAAATAACATTTCCCACATGTCTACTTTACATCAGCACAATTTTGGAACCAATTTTTTTTTGTTAGGGAGCTATAAGGGTTAAAAGTTGACCAGCGATTTCTCATTTTTCCAACAAAATTTACAAAACCATTTTTTTAGGGACCACATCACATTTGAAGTCAGTTTGAGAGGTCTTTATGACAGAAAATACCCAAAAGTGACACCATTCTAAAAACTGCACCCCTCAAGGTGCTCAAAACCACATTCAAGAATTTTATTAACCCTTCAGGTGCTTCACAGGAATTTTTTGAATGTGGAAGAAAAAAATGAACATTTTAACTTTTTTCACAAAAATGTTACTTTAGACCCAATTTTTTTTATTTTCACAGAGGTAACAAGAAAAAATGGACCCCAAAATTTGTTGTGCAATTTCCCCTGGGCACGCAGATACCCAATATGTGGGGAAAAAACACTGTTTGGGCGCACGGCAGGGCTCGGAAGGGAAGGAGCGCCATTTGACTTTTTGATTGTAAAATTTGCTTGAATAATTAGCGAACGCCATGTTGTGTTTGGAGAGCCCCTGTGTGCCCAAACATTGGAGCTCCCCCACAAGTGACCCCATTTTGGAAACTAGACCCCCCAAGGCACCTATATAGATGCATAGTAAGCACTTGGAACCCACAGGTGTTTCACAAATTGATTCATAAATATGAAAAAGTGTTTTTTTTTCACTTTTTCATTTTTACGAATCAATTTGTGAAGCACCTGGGGGTTCCAAGTGCTCACTATGCATCTAGATAGGTGCCTTGGGGGGTCTAGTTTCCAAAATGGGGTCACTTGTGGGGGAGCTCCAATGTTTGTGCATGCAGTAGCTCTCCAAACGCAACATGGCGTCCGCTAACAATTTGAGCCGATTTTCCATTCAATTTGTTAGCGGACACCATGTCGCGTTTGGAGAGCCCGTGATGTGCCTAAACAGTGGAGCGCCCCCACAAGTGACCCCATTTTGGAAACTATACCCCTCAAGGATTTTATTAAGGTGTATAGTGAACATTTTGAACCCAGAGGTACGACACAGAATTTGTTTACATTAGGTCATCATATTGAATAAGTTGTCATTAGTCTTGAGCGCAAGTGGTCGCTACTCGAGTTTGCATCGGGTACTCAGGTATGCACCATGTACAGCATGTGCTCGAGTGACATGCTCGAGTCCCTGCTCTGCATGTTTCACGGTTATTAGACACCGAAAAAAAAACATGCGGGGATCGCTCGTGCATGGCAGGCAATCCCCGTAAATTTTTTTTGTCCGCGAAGCATATGGGGCAGAGACTCGAGCATGTCACTCAAATACCCACGATACTCAATGCATACCAGAGCACCCGATGCAAACTCAAGTAGCGAGCACTTGCGCTCAACACTAGTCGCCATATCGTCATCTTTTTTCTTACTTTTGAAAAAAATCCCAACCCCATCACAACCCTAACCCCAACCCTAACCCCAACCCCAGCCCTAACCGTAGCACAACCCTAACCGTAGCACAACCCTAACCCTAGCACAACCCTAACCCTAGCACAACCCTAACCCTAGCACAACCCTAACCCTAGCACAACCCTAACCCCAAACCCAGCCCTAACCCTAGCCCAATCCTAACCCAAGAGTTTATTTTTGACGCCGTTCCTCGTGCGGTATAAGTGATTAGACGACTTTATTCTTCGGGTCGGTGTGATTATAGCAATACCAGAATCATATGGGGTTTTTATGACTGACAGCTGTCACACACAAAAAGACGCATTTTTTGTAAAATCTAGTTTTTGCATCGCCATATTTTGAGAGCTATAATTTTTCCAGATTTTGGCAGACAGTCATGTGATGGCTCGTTTTTTGCGGGATGAGTTGACGTTGTTATTGGTGGCATTTTCAGGCACGTGACATTTTTTGATCGCTTTCTATTCCGATTTTTGGGAGGCAGAATAAACAAAAACCAACAATTCAGAAATTGTTTTTTTTTTTTTTTATTCTGTTCCGCGTGTGGTAAAAGTGATAAGGCAGCTTTATTCTTCGGGTCAGTACGTTTACAGCGGTACCACATTTATATAGTTTTTCTATGTTTTGCACTTTTAAATAATAAAAGCAATTTTATCGAAAAAAATATTTTTTAGCATAGCTTTATTCTGAGAGCTATAACTTTTTTATTTTTCGGCTGATGGAGCTGCATGTCAGCTTGTTTTTTGTGGGACGAGATGACGTTTTCAGCGGTACCCTTTTTATTTATATTCGTCTTTTTGATCGCGTGTTATTCCATTTTTTATTTGGCGATATGGTGATAAAGCATTGTTTTTTGCTTCGTTTTTTTTTTTTTTTTTTACTGTGTTCACTGAAGGGGTTAACTAGTGGAACAGTTTTATAGGTCAGGTTGTTCCGGACGCGGCGATACCAAATATGTGTACTTTTATTGTTTTTTTTGTTTTTTTTATAATAATATTTATTGATGGGTACATTATATTTTTATTTTTGGTGGATTATTTTATTTATTTATTTTTTATATTTTTGCAATTTTTTTTTTTTTTTTTCACTTACTGACAGTTTTTATACTTTATTACTTTGTCCCACTATGGGACTTTCACTTTTTTTTCTCTGATCGCCTGCATGGCACAGGAATGCAGCACCATCCCTGTGTCATACAGGCTATCAGCGCTGCACAGTGAGAAGTTTGTTTGGAGATGCACTGCGCATGTCCAAACAATCTTCCTGCTGTCTGGTGACCCGGATGTTGTCATGACGACATCGGGTCGTCATGGCAACACCCGAGAAGCCTTTGCAGACAGCGCTGGAAGCCGGAAGAGGAGGTGAGTATCTGCGATCACCTCCCCTTGCCCCCGCAATGCTGCGATCGGCTGCGATCGACTTCGATCGCAGCATCGCAGGGGTTAATGTGCTGGGAGCGGTGCAGGACCGCTCCCTGCACATAGTACCGGGTGTCAGCTGTGACAATCAGCTGACACCCGGCGGCGATCGCGCCCGCACAGCCTGTGTGCGCGCGCGATCGCGATGACGTACTAATACGGGTCTGGCTCTTAAGTCCCAGGGCACAGACGCGTATTAGTACGTCAGATGTTATTAAGGGGTTAATATTGATTGAGTGATTTTTTTAAGTGGTTCCATGCAAAATCTGCCTGAAAAAGATATTGTGGGAACATACCTAAAACTTCAAAAAGCAGGATACAGGCAACATTTTGGAACATTCACTGTAATGAGTCAAATGGAGTCATTTTGGACTCTGGCCTCTGATCCAGTGATGTCCCATCTATTTAGTCATGCACAAAAGTGTGCTCAATCACAGTTTTGTACACTTTTGAATATATGAATACTGCTGCCAAATACAGGCTAGAAAGAGTCCAGAATAGCCCCACGTGCCTCACTACAGTGAATGGATCCGTCGAGGATACTCTCTGAATGTATTTTAGTAATTGAAATGGAAACCTCAATGTAAGTTCTCAGCATAGAGCACAGGATAAATGTGAATTTAAGTGGACACTACAATGGCACATTTGCAATTTTCACTCTGCAACATCCACTCTATATTTATTTATGGAGAACACCCAAAGAGTCAAAATCAATACTACACAAGTAGAGGCTTTCCAAAAGAGATCTCATTTCTAAAATGGAGTCACTTGACCGTGTTTCTGCTGTTCTGACACATATAGTCTCTGTAAATTGAGTCCACAAACTATTCTAATCAAATCTGTGCTCCAAAAGTCAAATAGGGCTCCTTCCCTCTCGAATCGTGTCTTGTGGCCAAACAGTACTATACAGCCACATATGGGGTATTGCTGTGTTCAGGAGAAATTTTGTAATAAATTATTTTAACCTATTCCTCTTGAAAAATATGGGGCTAAAACAACATTGTAATGGCAAATATTGAATTCATTTTTCATTACAACGCAATGGTATAAAATTCTTTGAAACACTTTATCTGTCAACTTGCTCCCTACACCTGTACAATAATTTACCGAGGGGTGTTGTCTGTAAAATGGAGTCACCTATGGGGGTTTTGCTGTTTTAGCATCTTAGTGGTACTGCTAATGTGACATGGCACCAACAAACCATTCCAGAAAATTCTGTCCTCCAATTTTGTGCTACTGTTCTTTGCACTATGCCTGACCATTACTTTCCCACCACATATGGGGCATTGGTGTACTCAGAAAAAATTGTGTAACAAATTATATGGTACAATTTCTTCTATTAGCCCATTTGAAAATTAAAATCTTGGTGCTAAAACAACATTTTAGTGGAAGAAAATTAAATTTTTCAATTTTGCAGCCTATTGTAAAATTCTGTGAATCATCTGTGGGTTTAAAATGATCAACTGAATTTCTCGAAAGGTGTTTTCCAAAATGGGGTCACTTGTGGGGAATTTCTGCTATTTTGGCATCTTAAGGGCTCTTGCAATGCTAAATGGCATCCGCAATTCATTAAAGTAAAAATTATTAAGGGAATGAGAAGGGGTTGTCCAAGTAATGAGCAACCCTTTTAACTGTGATGTTCCATAGGACTGCATCTACTACATTATCTGTTCTAAGAGAATTATCAGTACTGCAGCAGACAGCTATGCTTTGCAGAGAGTGCTGTGTCCCCCTAATTTTGCTTAATGTTGCTTTCACGTGTGAGGAAGGGGTGAGTGAGAGTTGCGAAAGGCGGCTGTCACGGGTGTGTCAGCGTTGACTGGCAGCCGCCCTGCAGTTGGTTGCAGGAGATCTCTATGTTTGACATTACAGACATATTCTTAGAGGCTGGCTGTCTCTAGGACCCAGCAGCAACCTCCCATTGGCTAATTAGCTCCCTGGCCTGAGTGTATAAATATGTGTCTGAAAGGGAGGTGCCGGCGATATTCATTACTGCTTATGAGGCTTTAGTAAGAGCAGTACTTCGTTCTCTCTGGAGCTTGAGGACGTGTGCGCATTTGGCTGGAGTTGACTAAAGCTAAGCAATCCCCCCCTGTTTGCCTACCCTTGTTGTCTATAGATAGAATTTAGTGGAGATCGACTCATCTCCCCCCTTCCCTAGCCTTAGCCATACACCAGGGAATGTCAGGGTGAGGCAAGAAAGCGGCGATTGGTGAAGAGGCAATATAGGGACGGCAGTTGACGCAGGGCGACACTAGACCAGACTAAGGGGTTTCCACTTCCCCCTTTCCCTAGTTTCTAGGCTCCCTTTCCTTCTTCCCTCTGTTTTGTATTAAGTCTTTCTGCGTGACAGCGGCATGGCTTATCTCAAATGTTGCAGTGGCATGCTCTGTCTTGCTAAATCTCCCTGAAGGCAGTCTTTAAAAGTTGGCAAACATAACAGTACTAGATTTTGTTATGTGGGTTGAAAGTGTGGTGAAGAAAAGTACATCAGGTTTAGAATGATTGATGTTCAGGTATAGAAAGGACACCGCACATAAGTTATCTGACACCCTCCCACCAGTGTTCTTCTACACATACGCAGCTTTATCTCAAGATATTTTTCTTTAGTAACTGTCATGTTGATAGAATATGTTTGATATCTTCCTCACTCACACAACATGCCTCATGAAATGATCCTCTCAAAATATGATATATAACAACATGACAGCAAATGACATGGCAAAGAGTCACATAACTTTTATAGTTGACCTTCAAAATCTCTGCTTTAATCTGGAATATTGTTAAAGTGAAGCAGTGAAGGAACAGATATTACATAATGTGCTAAATTCAGAAACCTAATAAAAGATAGCTTTACTTGATGTCACCTTCGAGCATGACTCAATGATGCACAACGGAGAACTAGAACAATGCCATTATACTAAAAAGTGGAATGTTATTTAGCGAGAAATAATGTTAGACCTCTATTACAGAGCTCTACCATTTTATCAAACCCATTTTATATAGACTATACCCTATTTGAGAATTTTGAATTATGAGGACCCACTAAGAGGTTTGCCATGACGTGGCAGTCGACTTATACATTTTGATCAATATTCTGATCAATATGTTAACTAAGAATGTTGTGTTCAGTTTTGTAGTTTTGTAATTTTGTGTGCTGCAGTAGATCTATGTATAATATATGAATGTGTGGTCCATGACTTTTTTATAAAGATTAGTGATGAGCGAGCATACTCGCAAGTATTTGGTACTTGCCCGAGCATCTCAGTACTCGAGATACTCGGAGCTCACCGAGTACTTGCAAGATGCTCAGGCGGATGCTCGGGTCCCCTCCCTGCATGTTTGGCGCTACTTAGAGCGCCAATCAACATGCAGGGATTTCCTGCCACTCATTGTAATGCCGCAGCCATGGTGGTTGTGGCATTGCTGTGATTGTCTGGCCGCACAGCGTCATCAGGTCTATATCAGACCTGGTGCCACGGTGCTTATCACAGTCACTCCGGAATCAGGCAGAGTAGGGAGAGGTGCTGCTGAGCTAGGGAGAGATTTGGTTGTGTATTAGGTAGTGTAGGGAGAAAACCCGTATATTACACATATCCATGTTAACAAACAGTCCTTCTGGGGACTAATCCATCTGCAGAGATATCAGGCAGGCAGTGTATATAGGCAGGCAGGCAGGGTATATAGCAGACTGCAGTGCATATAGCACAAGAGGCTCCATTCCAGTTCTGCCTTCTGCTGCTGTTAGATATTTCTAGACAAAGGCCCAGGTCTCAGGGGCCAGGAATACTTTTTTTGGGACCTTAATCCTCATTATTTGCTTAAAAAGCATTCCAGAGAACACCGTTTTTCGGCACCATTTGCTTGTTGGCACTGCAGAATACAGCCAGGTCCTTTCCATATTACAGCGCTAAAAATCCAGCTATTTAAAACTGTGTTTTCTCCATCACATGGATCACATATACGCTTTCAGAAAATACTGCCATTTCTGACCTCCGTTAAAAATTAGTTTCAGTGTGTCAGTGAAGCAATTGACACCAGATTGCTGTTCAAAATAGTTACTCACAGGCCAGGTATTTAAAACTGTGGTTTTTCCATCACACGGATCACATTTAAGTTCGCTCCAAATTCAGTCATTGAAGTAAGCGTGGAAGATATTGGCCTCCATTTAAAATGGGCAAGGCACGTGGAAGGGACGGGTAACTGGATGTGATAGTGATGGAGCATGAAAAGGCTGAGGACAAGTCCGAGGGCAAGCCGAAATTGTGCCAAAACAAACACCCAGATCTTCTCGCCCAATCTTCCTGGCCCAATTCCTAGGGGACCGCAGCACACCACTATTGAACCCAGAGCAGTGTCAAAAGGTTGTTGGTTGGATAGCGGATAATGCTTCCAGTCACTTAGCCACCACCACCACCCTGTCTTCCACACAGTCAAGTCTCAGTAGCGCTGACCACATATTCCTCACCCTGATCCTCCTTCCTCCCACCATGCTGAGTGCCCGGAGACAAATGATCCCACACTTGGACACTCTGAAGAGCTGTTCACTTTTCCATTTATAGATTCGAGCCTCTCGCCCGGTCCACTTGAAGCGGGGCAAGAGGAGATCGCATGTAGCGATTCCCAAATATTTTAGCAGCCACGGTCACACAAAGGCGACGGTGGGAAAGTGTTATAAGAGGTGGACGATGACGAGACACAATTGCCAGAAAATCAGGAGGAGGACCAGGGTGCGGAAGTGGAAGATGAGGTGGTGGATGATATAGTAACTGACCCAACCTGGCAGGAGGACATGCTGAGAAAGGACAGCAGCACACAGGGGGAGGGAGGCAGAGCACCCCAAAAGGCAGGAAGAAGCAATGTGGTGGCTGCAGACAGAAGGAAGGCAACCGTTCCCAGTAACACCAACACGAAGGAAGTTGCCAGTACAACTGTTAGCTCTTCCCGAGTCTGGTTGTTTTTTAAAGACTCTGCTGATAACCCCAAAAAGGCAATTTGTACCACCTGCCAGGCCAGCATCAGCAGGGGTGGCAAAACCAGCAGTCTGACCACCACCAGCATGATCAGGCACATTGCAGCAAAGCACCCGACTTTGTGGCCCGAACCCCAGGGTCCAGGAACAGTGTCTGCAGGTGGCACCTTTGTTTATTCCGTTGTTGTGCATGGTAGCCAATCCCCAGTCCATGGGGCATGCGAAGATGCCTCCTGCCCTGCACCTGTTGTTGCACACTCTCAAGTAGCAGCATCAGGGAGTACGTCCATGTCCTTGTCCCAGCCCAGCGTTCAGTTGTCCATACCCCAGTCCTTGGAACCCGTAAATACGCAGCCAATGTCCCAGAGGCCACAGTTCTAAATTATCACATTTCATGACTGCTTGCGCTCGATATGTTGCCTTTTACGCTTGCGGAGACGGAAGCATTCCGCAACTTGATGGCGGCCGCCTTCCCTCGGTACTCTGTCTCCAGCCACTGCTATTTCTCCCGGTGTGCCATCCCTGCATTACACAAGCACGTGACCCAAAACATTAGCCATGCCCTCAACAGCCCAGTTACCAGGAAAGTCCACATAACCACGGACATGTGGACAAGTGCTTGTGGGAAGGGATGGTACATCTCGCTGATGGCACACTGGGTTAACAAAGTGGATGCCTGGACCCAGTCCTCCCGACACCAAGGATTACAGCCCCTAGGTCAATCAAGGTTTCCCCCACGGTTTACAGCTCCTGCACCTCATCCTCCTCAGCCCCCTCCTCCTCTTCAGACTCCATCTCCCAAATGACCACATCAGTCACAAGCTGGAAGCACTGCAGCACTGCCTCGGCCAAGTGGCAACAGGCTGTGCTGAAGCTAATATGCATAGGTGACAAACCACACAATGCTGAAGAGTTGTGGACAGCTCTGAAAGAACAGGCATATCTGTGGCTCACACTGCTGAACCTACAGCCAGGAATGGTCACAATGGGACAATGGCCGGAACCTGGTGGCGGCTCTGAGGCGAGGCGAGCTCACACATGTACCATGCCTGGCCCATGTGCTTAACCTCGTGGTTCATCGGTTTCTCAAATCCTACCCAGAGCTGCCAGATCTGCTTGTTAAAGTACGCCGCCTGTGTGCCCATTTTAGAAAGTCAGCTACAGCTTCCGCCGCCCTTGCCGTGTTTCAGCAGTGTTTGCAGCTTCCGGCTCACAGACAGGTTGTAACTCTACACTGCAGATGTTGGGAAGGATTTGTGAGCAGAAGAGTGCAGTTGTTGAGTACCAGCGTCAACAAGGCCGTCGGTATTCAGTTCAGACTGCACACATAAGACCTCAGGAGTGTACATGGATCTCAGACATATGTACCATCCTCCAAAACTTTGAGGACTCCACCAAGATGGTGAGCGGCGATGGTGCCATAATTATCATCACCATCCCGCTTCTCTGTCTTCTGAAATGCTCTCTGCTCACAATCAAAGAGGATGCATTGCAGGCAGAGCACGATGAGATGGAGCAAGGAACCATACAGGGTGATTACACACAGCCCAGCCTCATTTCATCCCAATGTGGATTGGGGGACAATGAGGAGGAAGAACAGGAGCTAGTTTCATGCACTATAAATGGTACTACCTGCACAGCTGTCATACCGTCTGTTCAGCGTGGATGGCCAGAGGACAGAGAGGAGGAGGAGAGCATGGTCAGTCATCCTCTTGGTGAGGACCAGGAAGTTTTGCCTGTTAGTAGTCTGGCTCTCATAGCTGAGTTTATGTTAGGTTGCCTTTCCCATGACCCTCGCGTTCTCAAAATTTTGGGTGACAGTCATTACTGGTTGGTGACACTTCTAGACCCACACTACAAGGAGAACTTTATATCTCTTATTCCTGAGGCGGACAGGTCTGCAAAAATGGGGCTGTACCAGAAGGTCCTTGTTGCGGAACTATTAAAAGAATTCCCTTCTGAAAACGCTAGCGGCAGAGGTCACACTTCGTTGGACAACCAAGGAGTATAGGTGAGAGAGACACAACTTCAATCCAGCCGAGGCAGGAGAACACTGTCAAAGTTCTGGGAGAATTTTCTCAGCCCTTCCCATCGCACAAGCCTTGAGGCGTGGGGTACTCTCACAAGGAATGCAAAGTTTGGGAAGATGCTGAGGGAGTACTTTGCTGACCGTACCAACGTCCTCCGAGATTCCTCTGTGCCTTATAATTATTGGGTATCCAAGCTGGATATGTGGAATGAACTGGCTCTCTATGCCTTGGAGATCCTGGCCTGCCCTGCCGCCTGCGTTTTATCAGAGCGGGTTTTTAGTGCTGCTGGTGGAATTATAACTGATAAGCGCATCTGCCTGTCAACTGAAAATGCTGAGAGGCTGACTCTTATAAAAATGAACAAGGGCTGGATTGGGCCAGACTTCTCAATAGTGTTGAGCCACCCCCGTAGTGTTCGAGTTCGGTTCGGTTCGTCGAACACCCGTGTGTTCGTCGAACTGTTCGTCGAACACCTTCGAACACCGTTAACACCAATGGCAGGCAAACAAAAACACATAGAAACACATAGAAAACACCTTCAAAGGTGTCCAAAAGCTGACAAACTGCTCAGAAGACACAACTAACACATGGAAAAGTGACAAGTACATATAGTTATGCGAAAAGAAAAGAGGTGGAGGAGTAAAAGGAGGGGGAGACACAGATATAGGCATGTCATGCCCTTCTAAAATCCAAAAAGTGAGAACCCGACACGTTCAGTCCGCTCCTGCCGTTGCCACCTCCGTGTCGCCGGGTTTGTGCCAGAGCCGCGGTGAACCCAGACGGCCAGCCCCCCTCTCCCAATACTGGTGCCTGTCCGCTGGTGGGTCGAGCGAGCCCCCCTGTGGTGGAGGCAGCTCTAAGCTTTTTAATTTAAATTGTCTCTCTAATTTGAATGAATACACTTTAAATCCATTTACAAGGATCTATTGGAGGGCAAGTCTCATGCCAGCAGCCGCGTAATTCCAGCTCCAGTAGCGTCCACTAAAGCTGCTGCAGTTAAAAAGCTTTTATAAGGATCGAGCTCGGCTGTCCACCGCAAGGCATCCTACTGCCAGTCCCAGCCCCTATGCCTTGGGGTGCCTCCTGATGCTCTTCACTGAGTATCCCGTGGTCCCGAAGCATTTCCTTTGAAAAAATTAAGTGTCCAAACTACAGGTGGTGTAGCTTGCTTAACAGCCGGGATAATCCGCTGACTAGCAGACACTGCTACTAGGCACAAAGTATTTCCTGGGCTAGATGCAGTTAAAAATTTGTAATTAGATACTCTCGTTGGATGCTGAGAAAGCATTGCATAGAGTCTCCTGGCACGCCATATATGATTCTCTTAAAAAGCTTGGGGTAGGGGTCTAGGGGACCCTTTTATAGCCAAAATCACAGCCCTGTATCACAATACGTCACCTAGGCTGAAGATAAATGGAACTGTAGCACCCTGAGGGCTCGGTTGCTACAGAGGTATTGCACCTCACCCAGAGGTGTGATATCTCACTCTCAGGTAAGGATGTAGTGTGGATCAGGACCCGACACCTGCATGCATTACACCACATTGCCGTGGGGCAGGGCGACCAATATGCCTCTGAGATGGGCACGACAGTCCCTGTCCCTGGCTGGAGTGGGGGGAGGGAACACTGAGGAAGGGGAACCCTGTAGTGCAGGAGCAGGGAGGAAGCAGTTCCTGGGTGCATTGAGAAGGGAGTATAAAAGGTGGGCACCATCTTAGTTCAGTGCAGAGAAGTCTGAGCAGAAGTGGCAGGGAGCAGGGGCTCTGCATGAGCTCTGCTCCGGAGGCGGGCCTAGTAACAGAGGCCCAGGCCTGGAAGAGGGAGAAGGAAGGAAGAGGAGAGGAGAAGGCTCCAGGAACGAGGAATGAAGGGATCCCAGGGGTGCGGACGGGCGAGTCGCCACCGCACGCCCGATTCCACCTGCGTGGAGGGGTCAGGCCAAAGGGGGAGACCGGTCCCCGAAACTAGTGGAGGCAGGAAACGACCTTCAGCTAGAAACCGGAGGCTGTGACATTTTATGTGGCGCAGCCCCTCGCTACACCCGCTAGGAAGGCACCACATAGGGTCAGGGAAACTGGCGCCAAGTTTACCAAGAGGAGGCCCGAGGCAGCCGGACAGAAGGGTTGGTAAGAAAGGCCAGACAAAGGACACACAAAGGGGGTCCTGTGAAGCGCTCCAAAGTTATCTGGGAGTTGTCTGAGCCCCTCACCTGGTGAGCACAGTACGACGTGGGCAGCCATTACCTGCAGAAGTGGTCTGGATAATAAGAACTGTGAGTAAAGGCCCTGGACTGCATCACTGACTCCGTGTCGTTACTGCTGCTGCCCTGCACCATCACCCCCATCCTCCGCATACACTGCCCTGAGGCTATACTCCTCCCGTGGGGAGTTATGCTACGCTCTGCTGCACCCACAACACCAGCCTCAGCGGTCTGCCCTGCAGCGGCGGTTCACTCTGACCGCAATCCACGGGTGGCGTAGTCAGACATTTAAACATCAAAACCACATAAATAGTTCCGCCACTGGTTTGACCACCCTGAGCCACGGAACCGGGTCGCCGCCACGAAGACTACAACCACCAGCATCCACCAAAAAGGGTCCGCCTCCGGGTGTCCTAAGGCCCAGGAGGTGCATCAGAACATTTTCATCACCTTTCACAATCACCAATGGGACAAGGCAGGGATGTCCTCTGTCCCCTCTCTTATACATCCTAGTGACGGAGCACCTGCTCTCATCAATTCGCCATAACCCCAATATTAGGTGGATTGAGGTGGGAGGAAATGAGTACAAGTGCTCTCTATTTGCTGATGATGTCCTAGTATATATCACTCAATCACATATATCCATCCATGCTGTTATGGCTGAAATAGATCACTTTGTTACATGGTCAAATTTTAAAATCAATGCAGCGAAGTCTGAGGCCCTCGATGTCTCCCTCCCCAAATCTATATAGGATTCCATCCAGTCCAACTTTCCCTTTGCCTGGCCCTCACAGGGTATCAAATACTTAGGAATTCCTATTCATAGAGACCTCTCCCATCTATGTTATCTTAATTTTGGGCCCTTTATTGAACAACTCCATACAGACCACGGTTGGCAAGTTAGAACTGTAAGATTCACTACGTGAACCACTGGTGTTTTGTGGAAAAGCACATGTACACTGTGTTCCAAATTATTATGCAAAAAGTGTTTAGGAGTGATAAGGGAAGAATTTGTTTGTTTGTCAGTTAAACTCATTGATGGTGATGTTTGTCAGGCCTCTTTATATGACTGTAAGCAATTGCAGACACCTGTGCTAATTAGTTTGGCAGGTGTGTCCAATGAAAGGCAAGACTACTTAAGAAGGCTGTCTCACATTATTAAGCAGCCTACATTTTCTGCCAAAATGGGAAAGAAAAAGGATGTGTCGGATGCTGAGAAGCAACAAATTGTGGAGTGTTTAGGTCAAGGCATGACTACAATCAACATTGTGCGATGATCAGGATGAAGTGTCTTGGCAATCAAGAAGTATGTAGCTGATTCACAGTACACACGTGTGCGTGCTGATAAGGGCAAATTGAGGACTCTTTCCTACAGGCAATTACGTCAGGTTAAAAGAGCAGCGGCAAAAAAGCCTTGTCATAGCAGCAGACAAGTTTTTGAAGGTGCTGGTGCCTCCAACATCCCCCAAACAACAAGATGCAGGGTCCTTCAGAGGTTTGCAGCTGTGCATACGCCATCCTGTCGACCTCCTCTATCCACTTCACACAAGCAGAAACGGCTCCAGTGGGCCAAACATTACATGAAGACTGATTTCAAAACTGTTTTGTTCACGGATGAGTGCCGTGCAGCGCTCGATGGTCCAGATGGATGGAGTGGAGGATGGCTGGTTTATGGACACCCCACGCAAACACGGCTACAGCGCCAACAAGGAGGAGGTGGAGTAATGTTTTGGGCTGGAATCATGGGGACAGAGATTGTCGGCCCCTTTAGGATCCCTGAAGGCGCTAAAGATGAACTCCATAATGTATGTGGAGTTTCTCAAACAGCACTTCCTGCCATGGTTCAAGAAGAAGAACCGTGTATTTCACAGCAAGATCATTTTTTTTGCATGATAATGCACTATCTCATGCTGCACATAAAACATCTGCATCTCTGGCTGATATGGGCATAAAAGGGGACAAACTTATGGTGTGACCCCCATGCTCCCCTGACCTCTACCCCATTCAGAACCTCTGGAGCATCATCAAAAGGAGTGTCTATGATGGCGGGAGGCAGTTCACATCTAAGCAACTGCTCTGGGAGGGTATTCTGTCCTCATGCAAAACAATTGAAGCAGAAACCATCCAAAACCTGACAAATTCAATGGGCGAGAGAGTTCAGAAGCTCCTTTCGAACAAGGGGTCCTATGTGAAAATTTAACATCACCTAGAATAAAGTTTTGAGTTGAAAACTGTTTGATTTCAGTTTTTAATAACCTGCTAATGCTTATAATTTCAAAAATGACCATTTTTTTGGTCTTTATTAAAATGAAAAGGTTGATCGAAAAGTTTGGGGGATCTAAGAGTGTGGCAACCCAGTAGTCATGATTACTTCGAATTCTGACAATATGAGGGTCATGTTGCAGGTAGTGCAGCAAGAAGGCACTTATGTGTCTTGCGCATCTCAGAGCCCCAAAATTATTTTCCGGGCTAGATGCAGCTAAAAATTATTATTAATTTTAAATCTGGTGGAGCTTAGTATAGATGGCCTAATAGGATCAGTGCTGCACACTGCTACAAAGCCCAAATTATTTTCCAGTCAAGATACAGATAAACATGATTAGTAATTTTAAATCTGGTGGAGCTTATTATAGATGGCCTAATAGAATCAGTGCTGCACACTGCTACAAAGCCCAAATTATTTTCCAGCCAAGATACAGATGAACATGATTAGTAATTTGAAAGCTTAAAACGGTTGGTAGGGTGATTTTAACCAATCATCAAGCTTTTACTCTCCCCAGGATGACACAGGGGTAGAAAAGTCGTTTCGGTTCCATGATTTGATCATCTTTATGAACGTGAGTCTGTCTACATTATCAGTGGAGAGCCGCGTGCGCTTATCTGTCAGCACACCACCAGCAGCGCTGAACACACGTTCAGACAGAACGCTGGCTGCGGGGCATGACAAGATCTCCAAGGCGTAAGTGGCTAGTTCCGGCCATTTATCCAGATTGGAAGCCCAAAAAGAGCAAGGGTCCAGTGACACAGTCATGGCTTCAATGTTTACTTGGAGATACTCCTGTACCATCGTCTCTAGGCGTTGACTATTTGTCAGACTTCTTGTCTCCTGTGGCCTTGCAAAGGATGGGCTAAAAAAGTGGTGAAATGATTCCGCAAAATTGATGTTACCAGCAGATACTGTGGTTCTGTTACGGTTTGAGTGCTGAACACTTGACGGTCCCACGGTTGGCAAGTTGGAACTGTGAGATTCACTACGTGCACCACTGGTGTTTTGTGGAAAAGCACATGTAAGATTCTGCAACAGTCTCTGCTGATACTCCTGCATGCGTGCATCCCTTTCTATGGCAGGAATAATTTCTGCAAATTTACTTTTGTACCGGGGATCTAACAGTGTGGCAACCCAGTAGTCAGGATTATTTCTAATTCTCACAATTCGAGGGTCATGTTGCAGGTAGTGCAGCAAGAAGGCACTCATGTGTGTTGCGCATCCAGGAGCACCAAGTCCCTGTTGTGTTGGTGGCGAGGTAACAATCATGCTTCCTTCCTCTGTCCTCTCCCCCCAACCTCGCACAACAGAAATGTGATCAAGGTCTCCCTCATCTGATGAGTCTTCCATCAGTTCGTCCTCCACTTCTTCCTGGGCTCCTGCACCTTCCTCACTAGTTTGGCTGCTACCATGCGCCCTGGTAAAACCGTCTCCCCCACCCTCACATGCCTGCCGCCTTGGTGCTGCCGACCGTCTGGACCTTGCAGATGTTAGCCCTTCCGCATACAACTCCTCCTCCTCTACTTCCTCCACCTCCTCTTGTGCCACCACCTGACTCCGAATTCTGTTTAACATGTGCTCCAGCATGTAAATCACTGGAATAGTCATGCTGATAATGGCATCGTCAGCACTAAACATCTTCGTCGCCATTTCAAAACTGTGCAGAAGGGTGCATAGGTCCCTGATCTAAGACCACTCCTCCAGCGTGATTTGCCCCACCTCTGGACCTCGTTGGCCCAGGCTATACGTCAGAACGTATTGCACCAGGGCTTGTCGGTGCTGCCACAGTCGCTGCAACATGTGCAGAGTTGAATTCCACCGGGTAGGCACATCGCATTTTAGCCGGTGAAGTGGCAGGCCCAACGACTTCTGTAGAGATGTAAGTCTCTGAGCTGCGGGATGCGAACGGCGGAAGTGAGCACACAGCGACCGTGCCCTCTGCAGAAGGCCATCTAGTCTGGGATAGTGGGCTAAAAATTGCTGGACAACCAGGTTCAACACGTGAGCCATACAAGGCACGTGTGTGACATTGCCCCGGCGAAGGGCCGCACCCAGGTTTGCAGCATTGTCGCACACGGCCTTCCCTGGTTTCAGGTCCAGTGGAGACAACCATTCATGAAATTGGTTCTCCAGAGCTGACCACAACTTCTCAGCTGTGCGACTCACATTTCCCAGACATTTCAAAGTAAAAACCGCCTGATGACGTTGAGCCCTACTGCCAGCATAGTAAGGAGGTGTGCAGGATCCCTTCTGCACAGTTAGAAAGCTTGTGGCATGACCAGACAGGCTTTGGGTGCAGGTGGAAGACCGAGAGGAGGTTGAGGAGGCAGAAGCAGTGGAGGAACTTTGACATAAAGAGGATTGATGCACAACTCGTGGGGACGGCAAGACTTGGACAGCAGCCCCTTGTCCTGCTGTCACCATAGTTACCCAGTGCCCAGTCAGCGACATGTAACGCCCCTGTCCATGCCTACTCGTCCAAGTGTCTGTGGTGAAATGCACCCTGTCACACACAGAGTTTCTCAAAGAAGCGGTGATGTTGTGTGCGACATGCTTTTGGAGCGCAGGCACACCTTTCTTTGAGAAGTAGTGCCGACTGGGCATCTGGTACTGGGGCACTGCGACGGACATAAGGTCTCGAAAATCCTCTGTGTCCACCAGGGGGAAAGGCAGCATTTCTGTAGCCAAGAGCTTGCAGATGGTGAAATTCAACCTCTTAGCTTTCTCATGGCTAGGAGGAAATGGTCTTTTACTTGTCCACATCTGAGGGACCGAGGGCTGGCTATTGTGCTTAGACGGGGTTGATAAGGGTGTCCCCGGCAAACTGCCGGTCTGTGAGGAAGATGCAGGCGGACATGTTAGGTTGCCTTGATCCAAAGGTGGTGCTATCGATGTCGGACAGCGCTCAACACCAGCTGGTGTTACCACCTCCAAAGAAAATGATGACCTGCCAATCACGCTGGCTGTTGCGGGTAAAGAGGTGGCAGGTCTGCGCCCCAAAACAGGTGTGACTGCTGTCCCCCCAGTCACAGAGGATGAAGAGGCCGCGGATGCACAAGATATGGCAGACGGTGGTTGGCCCGGCCGGCTAGGCCGCTTTGTAGCACACTGAGCTTCCCACTGCAACTTATGCTTCATGTCCATGTGCAGGTTCATGCATGAAGTACTCAAACTATGTATTTTTTGGCCTCTACTTAGCTTTTGCTGACAAATGTTACAGATAACACGAGTTGGGTCATCTTTATCGATCTGAAAAAATGCCCAGGCTATGCAAGGCTTAGCACCCATGCGACCTGAAGAGCCACCACGACTTGTGGTGAGAGGCAGAGTTGTGTTTGAGGATGCAGTTGTTGACGTGCTTCCAGTACTACGTCTCTGTCCAGGAAGGCGCAACCTGACCTCGTCGTCACTAGCATCTTCCTCCACCTCCTCTGCTGACCTCATCTCTTGGCTGACTGTGGGTTGACAGTAAGTGGGATCTCCAACCTCATCATCATCACCCTGTGCGTTTTCACACCCGTCGTCCTCAGACCCAACCTGTTCCTGCCCTGACAAAAAACTAAAGTTGTCGCTCCAATCAGGTATTTGAGTCTCATCATCGTCTTCCTCATTGTCTCCACCAACAGGAGTTACAGTTTGGGAATGAGGGTCTACATTATGGTCAGAACCTTCTGCGTCTGGTCCTGGATCCGACTCATAAAGATTCTGGGCATCAGTGCAGATCATTTCCTCGTCTGGATTCACAGAAGCGCTGGAGTCGACCTCTGATTCCCAGGCTATAGTATGAGTAAACAGCTCTGCAGACTCAACCATCTGTTCTACCTCATACTCAGACGGGCAGCTGGAGATTTGGGAGCTGTGAGGAAGCAAGTGCGATTGGGGTGACACCTTTGAGGACTGGAGTATTTGTGATGTTGAAGTTGATGTGGAGGAGAGCCCACTTAAAGGAGCACTTGATATCCGTTGAAGCACCTGCTGTTTTTGTGCCTCATCTGGAATTTGTAGCGATTGGCGTGGCCGTAAGAAAGGGATCTTATCACATTGTCCGCTAAAAGAAGTAGACATTTTAGTTTGGCTGGAAGATGGTCTTTCTTCTGCAGATGTTACTGTTGCTTTAACACCTACCCCACGGACACAACTTTTTTCCCCTTCACAACACGCCTATTCCCCTTTCCACCAGCAGCAGGCCTTTTTCCACTCATTTTGGTGGTTAACTAATTCACAACTCTGGAGTTGTTTGCACAAAAAAACAATGGATGGGAAGCGAGCAGAGCTGAGTGGCCAAACTGTGTTATTAGGCCAAAACTATTGGCTGGGTTAGATGCAGAAAAAAATTATATTCAATTTGCAACCTGATGGAGGTCAGTATAGATGGACTAATAGAACAAGTCCCACACACAGCTAGAAGCCCAAATATTTTTTCAGAGGTAGATGCAGAAAAAAAATATATTCAGTTTGCAACCTGATGGAGGTCAGTATAGATGGACTAATAGAGAAAGTCCCACACACTGCTAGAAGGCCAAATATTTTTTCAGAGCTAGATGCAGACAAAAAATTATTTTTAATTTGCAACCTGATGGAGGTCAGTATAGATGGACTAATAGAGAAAGTCCCACACACTGCTAGAAGGCCAAATATTTTTTCAGAGCTAGATGCAAATAAAAATTATTTTTAATTTGCAACCTGATGGAGGTCAGTATAGATGGACTAATAGAGAAAGTCCCACACACTGCTAGAAGGCCAAATATTTTTTCAGAGCTAGATGCAGACAAAAAATTATTTTTAATTTGCAACCTGATGGAGGTCAGTATAGATGGACTAATAGAAAAAGTCCCACACACTGCTAGGAGGCCAAATATTTTTTCAGAGCTAGATGCAGACAAAAAATTATTTTGAATTTGCAGCGTGATGGAGGTCAGTATAGATGGACTAATAGAACAAGTCCCACACACAGCTAGAAGGCCAAATATTTTTTCAGAGGTAGATGCAGATAAAAATTATTTTTAATTTGCAGCCTGATGGAGGTCAGTATAGTTGGACAAATAGAGAAAATCCCACACACTGCTAGAAGGCCAAATATTTTTTTCAGAGCTAGATGCAGACAAAAAATTATATTGAATTTGCAGCGTGATGGAGGTCAGTATAGATGGATTAATAGAACAAGTCCCACACACTGCTAGAAGGCCAAATATTTTTTCAGAGCTAGATGCAGAAAAAAATTATATTCAGTTTGCAACCTGATGGAGGTCAGTATAGATGGACTAATAGAACAAGTCCCACACACTGCTAGAAGCCCAAATATTTTTTCAGAGCTAGATGCAGAAAAAAATTATATTCAATTTGCAACCTGATGGAGGTCAGTATAGATGGACTAATAGAATGATGCTATGCCCAAAAGATTTTACTTCACTAGGTGCAGTAAAAAAATTGGTATTCTATACACAGGTGGTATATCTTGCAACACAGATAGGCTACTCCACTGACTAACACACTCTGCAATAGGCCAAAAAGGATTAGCTTTGCTAGATTCAGCCAAATGCTGTGAAAAAAACTTGCACAGCACTGGCACAGACCTGCCTGGCAAAAACTGATAGGAACTGATGTAACCTAGTCCTGAAAAGGACTGAAATTACAATTATGTGAAAAGAAAAGAAAGGGCGCATGTGTAGACTCACAGGGCTATTTGCTGAATTTAAAAAGTGCCAGTACACTCACCTGTGAAGGTTGTGTACGTCTACACAACCAAGATTAAGCGTGTAATTAATGAGGCTCCGGGTCACCTCTATTTGTAGTACCGTCCTGTCGGTGTTTGCCTCGCAACTCCGTGCTCCTCAAGTGGTCACACGATCCTGCTGGACCAGATACCACGTCACCGCAGGTCCTCAGTAGTTTAACCCGGTGGTTGGATACCGCAGGTCCTCAAACATCCAAATAGACCAGGCTGCTCCTGCCGCTTTAGCTCCGCATGGAGATATCTCACAAGTAAACAATGGTGCAGCGGTCTCAAGGAGCGCCAAAGGAATACTGGACAATTTAGTAGATGTCAACCGACTTTTATTCTTCCTCCAATACCACTGCCACAACGCGTTTCAACGGTCTAAGCCGTCTTCAGACCCCACCTGATGAAGTGTTTACTTGTGAAATTACAATTAGTCTTTACTCCCACAATCTATCTATTTAAGAGCACAGACCTGCCTGATAAAAGTCGTAGGAAATGCTGTAACCTAGTCCTTAAAAGGACTGCAATCACAACTATTCCCTACTCCCAAGCTATCTGTAGATTTGTGCGAAAATTGGCTTGAAATTAACAAGGTATAGCGCACACAGCAACAGCGGTGCCATCTATCACGCAGCTGCAGCAGTGAGAAAATGGTGGCGACGGGGAAAATGGCTTGGTCTTATAGGGCAAGGACATGTGACATACACTGCCAATGACACATGCCCTTGCTTGTGTGAAAAAAAGCACTTCGCTCCGTGTGTGCGCTGCTGATAGGCTGACAGATTGCACCTCCCCACTGTAAATGCGGGAAAGAGAAAAAAAAATGGAGATCTTCATTATTCCTGCAGAGATCCATCCCCTGCCCCTCCCCCCACCCCGCTGTACACTCAAACTGCGTATTAACATTAATTTTCATCATTACTGAGAAAAAATCCAGTTATGATTTTGGTGCACGAACAGTTATCGAACATAACCTCGAACAGCCGAATTTTTCTCAAATCGTTCGTGTTCGCCGAACGGCTCGAACACCGCCCAAAACAGCTCGAATTTGAAATTGGCGAACAGTTCGAGTCGAACAACGCTCATCTCTACTGCCAATCAAGCACGGGTGCATGTCTCTGAAGCCAAGGTAGGCCTAGCAAGAGAGCGTGAGAGAGTCCAGGCAGAACATGAAAGAAGATGCTCTCAGAGTGCAGCATTCCCACCTGCAGAGTAATGGATTCGGTGATGAGTTGGATGGGATGTGGTAAGAGGCCCCCATCCACGGCAGCGACAGATAAGGGTACAGCCAGAGGTTTGGTGGGAATGCGGTATTTTTCTACCAGGGACTGAGAAATGAGATTCCCGGCAGCTCCAGAGTCAAGTTGGGCTAGTTCAAAATAACGGTTCTCCCCGCAGAAGATAGAGACCGACAGCAGCAGAAATGGAGAGGGTTTATTCTTGTCTAGGACGACCTCTCTGAGCGATCCTAGACACAGGCGTTTCCCGACCTCTCCGGGCAGGTACGGATCCGGTGCTCCTTACTGCCACAGTAGAAGCAGCTCCCCTCAGCTCGGCGTAACTCTAGACGGGTTTTGACCATCTTGGTCTGGTCGACCTGCATAGGTTCGGGTGAGTGCGCCTGGGGAGTAGCCGGAGAAGAGACGGGTTTCTGAAAGGTAGGAGCTAGACGTGGAAACCTCCTCTCACGGGTGACCTCTTTGGCGCGCTCCTGGAACCGGATGTCAATCCGGGTGGCAAGAGTTATTAAGTCGTCGAGAGTGGTAGGAATGTCCCGACCGGCGAGTTCATCTTTAATACGGCCGGACAGACCCTCCCAAAAGACAGACACCAGGGCGTCGTTATCCCAGGCCAGCTCCGAAGCAAGGGTACGGAACTGTATGACATATTGGCCCACGGTGAGATTTCCTTGATGGAGGCGTAGCAGAGATGATGCGGATGAGGTCTTCCGTCCGGGTTCGTCGAAGACTTTCCGGAAAGCCGTGAGAAAGGCTGGCAGGTCGGACACCAGGGGTCTCCTCTCTCCCATAGAGGATTTAGCCAAGCCAGTGCCTCCCCCGTGAGATGGGACATAATGAAGGCTACTTTGGCCCGGTCAGAGATAAACTGGTGGGACAGGAGTTCAAAGTGCAGGGTGCACTGGTTTATGAAGCCCTGGGCTTGAGCGGGATCGCCTCCGAAGCGAGGAGGTGCAGAAAGCCAGGGTCCGGGGCAGGATACCATGGTATTGGTAGGCAGCGGCGCTGCCGGGTTGCGAGTCATGACACTAGCGGTGGTTGCTGGTGGAGCAGTCAGAGTGTTCAGGTGAGAGTTGACATTCCGCAGGTGACTCAGGATGGACTCCTGTTGGGACCTCTGCCGGGACAGTTCATGACATAGGTCCGAGAGCGAGGGAGCTTGGGTGCCACCGGGTTCCATGGCCCGAGCAAACTGTAACGGGTCTGGGAGGCGGAACCTCTGAGCAACTATACAAGGGGGCGGTCCTTGTAAGGAAGCGGGTGGCTCCCAGGGAAGACGGGCAAGTAGTCACGGCAAATGACAGGGACAGTCTCTGGGTAGAAGGGCAGGTAGTCATGGCAAGTGACAGGGACAGTCTCTGGGTAGAAGGGCAGGTAGTCACAGCAAGTGACAGGGACAGTCTCTGGGTAGAACGGCAGGTAGTCACGGCAAGTGACAGGGGCAGTCTCTGGGTAGACTAGCAGACAGGTAACAGGTGGACGCTCCCAGGTGAGCGGGCAAGAGTCTCTGGACGGGCAGGTGGTCACGGCAAGTGACGGCAGAGCCTCCAGGTAGGCTAGCAGGCAGGTAGCAGGTGAGCGCTCCCAGGTGAGCGGGCAAGAGTCTCTGGACAGGCAGGTGGTCACGGCAAGTGACGGCAGAGCCTCCAGGTAGGCTAGCAGGCAGGTAGCAGGTAAGCGCTCCCAGGTGAGCGGGCAAGAGTCTCTGGATAGGCAGGTGGTCACAGCAAGTGACGGCAGAGCCTCCAGGTAGGCTAGCAGGCAGGTAGCAGGTGAGCGCTCCCAGGTGAGCGGGCAAGAGTCTCTGGACTGACAGGTGGTCACGGCAAGTGACGGCAGAGCCTCCAAGTAGGCTAGCAGGCAGGTAGCAGGTGAGCGCTCCCAGGTGAGCGGGCAGGCTGGTCCATAGACAGACTGACAGGTGTCGGAAGGCAGACCGTCGGACCGCAGGCTTGCAAGCAGGTAAGCGGATATCAGGCAGGTATCAAGCAGGAATCTGGCAGGTGACTGGCAGGTAACAGGCAGGAATCTGGCAGGTGACTGGCAGGTAACAAGCAGGAATCTGGCAGGTGACTGGCAGGTAACTGGTAACGGGACCTGAGGGCTGAAGCAGAGTGAAGGCTTTGCAACAACATTGCTCGGGCACCTCCATTTTGGAGGAGGTGCCTTATATATGGAGAGATCCTCCGGCCATTGGCCGGGGACTCCTTAGGACGGCGCGCGCGGCCCCTTTAAGAGAGGGTGAGCGCGCGCGCGCCCTAACGACAGTGGCCGGTAAGGAGCGTACGCTGCCAGCAGAGCGGGAGGAAGACGCCGGGCACGGAGCGGAGAGGTGAGGGGATCAGCGTCCCTGCCTAGCAGGAGGCAGGGACACCGACGCTACACCATATAATAGCAGCATGAGAGTTTCCTGCAGGCTTCATTCTTCCAATGTTCACGGGTTTACTAACAAATTGTCGGAATTAATCTCTGTACTGTCCAGCCATTCAACAGGGAATATATTTATTTATTCATGAGCAAAGATAACACAGCTTACAATTGGTATTTTGTATAGCTTAGGATGCTAGTGACGCGCCCCCTGGGACATATTCCTTTTTGAGGGGAATACCCGGCACCGGATCAGATGGGGGGTTGTAGTCTCCGAGCGGCTGTGACCCGGCCCGTGCCCAGGGCGTCAAGCTCAGTGTTATGTGGCAGTCCTACAGATGTTATTAAGAGTTCTTTTGTGTCGACTACGCCACCCGTTGTGATGCGGTCACTGTGGCCGCCGCTGCAGCAGGGTCCGCTGAGGCTGATGGTGGGTGCGCAGCTTGGTGAGATAACCCCCAACGGGAGGGGTATAGCCTCAGGGGGGACAGGTGCAGAGGATGGGGGTTGTGGTGGTGCGGTGCAGCCGGCAATGAAGACAGAGTCGGGTTGTGCAGTTAAGGGTGTTTACTTACTGCAGATGTTGTACTGGTCACTCCAGCTTCGTGTGACCACCCGAGCCGTGCTGCGTCCACCAGGTCCTGGATCCAGCCAACCCCCAAACAAGTCCGGAGCATGGCCCTGAGCTCTCCTTCTGTCCCGTTCTCTGGCCGTCCCCACCAGTGATCCACCTAGGTCCAGCTCCCTCGGGCCTTCTGTTGGGACACCCTTGGCCTTGGGTTCCCTGACCCTTCATGTGGTGTGCCTTCGGGATGGATGTGATGGGTGACCGTGACAAACGCTGCCCACGGTCTCCGGTCTCTGGCTGGGGTGTGTTTTTGCCCCCCACCAGCTTGGGTTCCGGTACCCTGTGCCGACTCTTCACCCGGGGATTTAAGTTGGGATCTTGGAGTCCTTTTCTGCTGTTTCCCCCTCTGGGTCTCTCTCTCTCTTCTCCTCTCTCACTCTGGGTCTTTCTTTTCTCCTCTGCTTGCTGACTTGTTCTCTGCATCTGACCCTGTTCTTAGTTGGTGCCCACCTTATATACACCCTCTATGTGTGAGCTCAGGTGACCAGCACCCAATGAGCTCCTATCTTTACCCAGGCTGCTCCCCCTATCTGCCCCTACACTACTTGGGATGTACCACCCCCCCTCCCACTCCAGCCAGGAACAGACTCGGTCGTACCTGCACATTTCTAAGTGGGAGTACCGTCGGTCTGCTCCTCGGAAATGGGATGTGTGTAGTGCATGCAGCCTACCGAGCTCAGTTCCACTTTCCATCCTTACCCGGGAGTGGAATATCACACCTCTGGGTTGAGGTGCAATACCCCTGTAGCAGCCGAATCCTCAGGGTGCTAAACTAGCATCTTTTCTGCCAGCTTGCAAAGTGAAAGTAAAATGTGTTCCAGCTACACACAGTGAGCAGGAACTTCAATTTTTTTTTGTTTTTAGGGGACTGATTTTTTTTTTACAATGTGTTATTAGCAATAAAACACTATTGCTGGAGACAGAAACTCATGCACTATTAAACAGTAGTAATAGTAGTTGTTGTAATATATACAATAATAAGCATTATTCCAACACCCCACTCAACAACTATTTATCCTGTTAGTCCCATAGTGGTTCTGAATTTTTCAAACTTGATCTTGGAAGTGGCTTTGTAATAACATCAGGAGTTGAGGTGGGGTATAGTAGGGTCATGATACTGTGCGTATGAAGGGTACTGTGAAGGAAGTCACCGTAGGAGTATCATACCGTGTTTGTGTCGCTCTTTTGTTGGCATCAAACTTTACGGGTGCAGTCAAAGAGAAATCTAGAGTTTCAATAAAAGGAAAATGACTTTGTAAAGGTTGCAAAGTGGTGAGATATGTTCTTTTGTGACCCCGCCGTATATATATATATTTTTTTTGTTGTCGGGGAATGCGGGAGGGGGGGATGCTCAATTAGAACTTCTGCTGTGGGGCCTCATGATTTCAATGTACAGTGGTGGCCAAAAGTATTGGCACCCCTGCAATTCTGTCAGATAATACTCAGTTTCTTCCTGAAAATGATTGCAATCACAAATTCTTTGGTATTATTATCTTCATTTAATTTGTCTTCAATGAAAAAACACAAAAAGAATTGTCCTAAAGCCAAATTGGATACAATTCCACACCAAACCTAAAAAAGGGGGTGGACAAAAGTATTGGCACTGTTTGAAAAATCATGTGATGCTTCTCTAATTCGTGTAATTAACATCACCTGTAACTTACCTGTGGCACCTAACAGGTGTTGGCAATAACTAAATCACACTTGCAGCCAGTTAACATGGATTAAAGTTGACTCAACCTCTGTCCTGTGTCCTTTTGTGTACCACATTGAGCATGGAGAAAAGAAAGAAGACCAAAGAACTGTCTGAGGACTTGAGAAACCAAATTGTGAGGAAGCATGAGCAATCTCAAGGCTACAAGTCCATCTCCAAAGACCTGAATGTTCCTGTATCTTCCGTGCGCAGTGTCATCAAGAAGTTTAAAGCCCATGGCACTGTGGTTAACCTCCCTAGATGTGGACGGAAAAGAAAATTTGTCGAGAGATTTCAACGCAAGATTGTGCGGATGGTGGATAAAGATCCTTGATTAACATCCAAACAAGTTCAAGCTGCCCTGCAGTCCGAGCGTACAACAGTGTCAACCTGTACTATCCGTCGGCGTCTGAATGAAAAGGGACTGTATGGTAGGATACCCAAGAAGACTCCACTTCTTACCCCGAGACATAAAAAAGCAAGGCTGGAGTTTGCCAAAACTTACCTGAGAAAGCCTAAAACGTTTTGGAAGAATGTTCTCTTGTCAGATGAGACAAAAGTAGAGCTTTTTGGGAAAAAGCATCAACATAGAGTGTACAGGAAAAAAAAGAGGTATTCAAAGAAAAGAACACGGTCCCTACAGTCAAACATGGTGGAGGTTCCCTGATGTTTTGGGGTTGCTTTGCTGCCTCTGGCACTGGACTGCTTGACCGTGTGTATGGCATTATGAAGTCTGAAGACTACCAACAAATTTTGCAGAATAATGTAGGGCCCAGTGTGAGAAAGCTGGGTCTCCCTCAGAGGCCATGGGTCTTCCAGCAGGACAATGACCCAAAACACACTTCCAAAAGCACTATAAAATAGTTTGAGAGAAAGCACTGGAGACTTCTAAGGTGGCCAGCAATGAGTCCAGACCTGAATCCCATAGAACACATGTGGAGAGATCTCAAAATGGCAGTTTGGAGAAGGCACCCTTCAAATATCAGGGACCTGGAGCAGTTTGCCAAAGAAGAATGGTCTACAATTCCAGCAGAGCATTGTAAGAAACTCATTGATGGTTACCGGAAGCGGTTGTTCGCAGTTATTTTGGCTAAAGGTTGTGCAACCAAGTATTAGGCTGAGGGTGCCAATACTTTTGTCTTGCCCATTTTTGGAGATTTGTGTGAAATGATCAATGATTTGATTTTTGCTTCATTCTCTTTTGTGTTTTTTCCTTGCAAGCAAATTAAATGAAGATAATAATACCAAAGAATTTGTGATTGCAATGATTTTCAGGAAGAAACTGAGTATTATCTGACAGAATTGCAGGGGTGCCAATACTTTTGGCCACCACTGTATGCCCCTGCACCGAACGACTTCAATATTGTCAATTGCGCTCATTTAACATCCTGAACTCAGCGCATGTAAATCCATCCTAAATGTTGGAGTGTGATGGTGTAATAAGAGGCCGTAAAATCACATAACTCTTGCAGGATTTGCCATTAGTGGGGAAAGACTGCAATCTGCTGGCCAGGCAAAGTCAAGAGGAACCACATACTGATGGAAGATTTTCAGAGGGAGTAACTTTGAGTGCTGGACTTGATCAGGTGACCCACAGAAAGGACTTCCTGGGTAGAAAAGCTCTGCTCGCCAAACAGCAGGCAGATTTGGCGCCAAGCAGAAGACCAGAGCAAACGTGCTCTAGAGACGCCATGAAGCCCAGTGTGACAGGTCTCAGTGGGAAACTCGCACCACTCGGGTGCCACACACCGCTTGACAAGGTCTGGACCCCTCACAAGAAGACTGAGAGTTACACCTATTCTGGTATGTATTGTACCCCTCATCCTGGTATGCATGGCACCCCTCATCCCAATTCAGGTATGTATGACCTCCTCATCCCAGAAATCTGCTATGCATGGCACCCAATCCCTCATCCTAGTATGCATGGCACCCCTCATCCTTATCCTGGTATG
The DNA here is from genome assembly GCF_046119375.1 of Phyllobates terribilis. Taxonomy (NCBI): domain Eukaryota; kingdom Metazoa; phylum Chordata; class Amphibia; order Anura; family Dendrobatidae; genus Phyllobates; species Phyllobates terribilis. The sequence goes on from NW_027362773.1 coordinate 54,163,495, forward strand.
CATGGTACCCCTCATCCTGGTATGCATGGAACCCCTCATCCCCAATCCTGGTATGCATGGCACCTCTCATCCCCAATCCTGGTATGCATGGCACCCCTCATCCCCAATCCTGGTATGCATGGCTCTGTCATACCCAATCCTGGTATGTATGGCTCCCTCACCCCCATCCTTGTATGCATGGCTCTGTCATACCCAATCCTGGTTTGTATGGCTCCCTCCCCCCTCATCCTGGTAAGCATGGCACCCCTCATCCCCAATCCTGGTATGCATGGCACCTCTCATCCCCAATCCTGGTATGCATGGCACCCCTCATCCCCAATCCTGGTATGCATGGCTCTGTCATACCCAATCCTGGTATGTATGGCTCCCTCACCCCCATCCTTGTATGCATGGCACACCTCATCCCTATCCTGGTAAGCATGGGCCCCTCATCCCCAATCCTGATATACATGGTACCCCTCATCCCTATCCTGGTATACATGGCACCCCTCATCCCTATTCTGGTATGTATTGTACCCCTCATCCTGGTATGCATGGCACCCCTCATCCCAATTCGGGTATGTATGACCTCCTCATCCCAGAAACCTGGTATGCATGGCACCCAATCCCTCATCCTAGTATGCATGGCACTTCTCATCCTTATTCTGGTATGCATGGTACCCCTCATCCTGGTATTCATGGAACCCCATCCCTCATCCTGGTATGCATGGCACTCCTCATCCCCAATCCTGGTATGCATGGCACCCCTCATCCCCAATCCTGGTACACATGGCTCCGTCATACCCAATCTTGGTATGTATGGCTCCCTCACCCCCATCCTTGTATGCATGGCACTCCTCATCCCTATCCAGGTATGCATGGGCCCCTCATCCCCAATACTGGTATACATGGTACCCATCATGCCTATCCTGGTATGCATGGCAGCCCTCATCCCTATTCTGGTATGTATTGTACCCCTCATCCTGGTATGCATGGCACCCCTCATCCCAATTCGGGTATGTATGACCTCCTCAACCTAGAAACCTGGTATGCATGGCACCCAATCCCTCATCCTTGTATGCATGGCACCCCTCATCCTTATCCTGGTATGCATGGTACCCCTCATCCTGGCATGCATGGAACCCCATCCCTCATCCTGCTATGCATGGCACCCCTCATCCCCAATCCTGGTATGCATGGCACCGCTCATCCCCAATCCTGGTATGCATGGCACTCCTCATCCCAATTCTGGTATGCATGGCACCCCTCATCCCTAATCCCGGTATGCATGGCACCCCTCATCCCCAATCCTGGTATGCATGGCACCGCTCATCCCCAATCCTGGTATGCATGGCACTCCTCATCCCAATTCTGGTATGCATGGCACCCCTCATCCCTAATCCCGGTATGCATGGCACCCCTCATCCCCAATCCTGGTATGCATGGCACCACTCATCCCCAATCCTGGTATGCATTGCACCCCTCATCCCCAATCCTGGTATGCATGGCACCCCTCATCCCCAATCCTGATATACATGGCACCCCTCATCCCTAATCCAGGTATGCATGGCACCCCTCATCCCCAATCCCGGTATGCATGGCACCCCTCATGCCCAATCCTGGTATGCATGGCACCCCTCATCCCCAATCCTGGTATGCATGGCACCCCTCATCCCCAATGCATGGCTCCCTCATCCCCAATCCTGGTATACATGGTACCCCTCATCCCCAATCCTGGTATGCATGGCACCCCTTACCCCCAATCCTGGTATGCATGGCTCCGTCATCCCCAATCCTGATATGTAGGGCTCACTCACCCCCATCCTGGTATGCATGGCACTCCTCATCCCTATCCTGGTATGCATGCCACTCCTCATCCCCTATTCTGGTATGTATGGTACCCCTCATCCTGGTATGCATGGCACCCCTCATCCCAATTCGGGTATGTATGACCTCCTCATCCCAGAAACCTGGTATGCATGGCACCCAATCCCTCATCCTAGTATGCATGGCACCCCTCATCCTTATCCTGGTATGCATGGTACCCCTCATCCTGGTATGCATGGCACCCCATCCCTCATTCTGCTATGCATGGTGCCCCGCATTCCTATCCTGTTATGTATGGTACCCCTCATCCCTATTCTGGTATGCATGGCACCTCTCACCCCCCAATCCTGGTGTGCATGGTCCCCTCACCCCCCAATCCTGGTATGTGTGACACCCCTCATCCCACAATGCTGGTATGTGTGGCCCCCTCATCCCTTTCATGATGTACACACATACAAAAAAATAAACACTTACACTCACCTTTCTTCGCTGTGCTCCAGCGCTGCGGTGTCCTGTTCTGCCGGAGGCCAGGGGAGAAGTGCGCGCTCTCCGGCGCCATACACTCCTCTTACCTGTAACGGCTGGATGCCTGCTTCTGTCTGGAGCCAGACTGCGCTTCGCGCAGGCGCAGTCTGTGAAGGCTTCAGGCAGAGACACGCAACCCCGGTTACATTATAGATTGTTTATATATGTATATATATATATATATATATATATATATATATATATATATATACACAGGCTGGTCAAAAAGTAGGTGGACAGAAAGTGTAATAAGGTTGTGAAGGGGGAGATTTATCAAACACTAAATTGCAGCCGCCTGTCTTGCTCATCCTCCAATAACCCATGAATTAGACGTGGACGATAAGCTTTCCACCCAGTAGATTTCAGGATTCGCATGATAGAAGCTCGTGAAATTCCCAATTCCAAAGAGGCTCTTTTGGTGGACTTTTTTGGACTCTGAACAAATGTTTCAGCAACAAGTTGTTTATTATCTTCTGTACAGACCAGTTTTTGGAGCATTAAGGATTGAGCCAGTGGCATTGAATTTGTCGCGAATGCGGTAAATGGTTTGTCTCTTTGGGGCTTGAGTATCAAATGTTTCAACCCAATTTGCTTCAACAGTTTCAGCATTTTGAGATTTCCAATACTCTGTTAAAATCCATTTTCTTTGATCTGTATTTAAATTATTTGCCATTATGTGTTATCTGAATTATCTGAAAAGAAAACAGATTTGGGGAAGATCTATCTGTGAAAACTAGATCTGTGAAACTGGCTCAGTTTCCCTTAGCAGCCAATCAGATTCCACCTTTCATTTTCCAAAGATTCTGTGAGGAATGAAAAGTGGAATCTGATTGGTTGCTAAGAGCTTTACTCCATGTTTGATAAATCTCCCCCTTCATAACCTTATTACACTTTCTGTCCACCTACTTTTGGACCACCCTGTATATATATACATATATATATATACATATACAGTGCCTACAAGTAGTATTCAACCCCCTGCAGATTTAGCTGGTTGACACATGCGGAATTAACTTGGCATTGTGACATTTGTACTGTAGATCAGCCTGGAAGTGGGAAATGCACTGCAGCAAATTTTTTTTTTTTTTTAAAAAACGTTAAAAGTTAATTCAGAGTGTCATTTATTATTCAACCCCTCAGACCACAAGAATTCTGTTTGGTCCCCCAAAAGTATTAAGAAGTAGTTCAGGCACCAAGAATAATGAGCTTCACATGTGTGGATTAAAGATCTCTTTTGCCAGCCTTTTCTGACTATTTAAGACCCTCCCCAAACTTGTGAACAGCACTCAGACATGGTCAACATGGGAAAGACAAAGGAGCATTCCAAGGCCATCAGAGACAAGATCGTGGAGGGTCACAAGGCTGGCGAGGGGTACAAAACCCTTTCCAAGGAGTTGGGCCTACCTGTCTCCACTGTTGGGAGCATCATCCGTAAGTGGAAGGTGTTATGCACACGCCCGGGCTAGAGCGGCGTGTGCATGTGATTGGTAGTGATTCCACTGGACCGTGCCGGAGAGTGTATGCCTGGAGGGGCGTAACTAAGTATCTACCCGATCCGACCAAGGTGGCACGACGGCATACGACGCCAGTGCACCAAGGAGGAACCGAGCAGAGGGACCAGGTGCTACTCCAGGACAGACCCCGGACACGGCTGTTGACCCACACAGGGAAATACAGGAACAGACTGGTATGCAGGCAGGCGGGTATGCAGGCAGGCGGGTATGCAGGCAGGCGGGTATGCAGGCAGGCGGGTAAAGGCAAGCACAGCTAGAGTGCAGACGGGGAGGCACTAGCAGGTAGGAACACAGGCGGGATAGAGCCCAGTACACACCGGGACTCAGGAACAATACAGGCAGGATAGGGCCCAGTACACACTGGGACTCAGGAACAATACAGGCAGGATAGGGCCCAGTACACACTGGGACTCAGGAACAATACAGGCAGGATAGGGTACAGGCAGGGCAGGACAGGACTGCCGGAGCAGCGGGCAGAAGCAGGGCAGGACAGGACTGCAGGAGCAGCGGGCAGAAGCAGGGCAGGACAGGACTCTGTTCACACGGAACAGACAGGAAGGGAAAGACAGAGCCAGACACCCACAGGGTACTTGCAGTGAAGTAGCGAGTGGACCAAAAACTCACAAACGGGAGTACAGAGACAACAAGCAGGAGTTAGGTACGAGTACAGACTCTGCAGGAAAAGGAAGGGAATGGACATAGACAAAACAGGTAAAGGATAGGAGAGAGTTCAGACTGGAACTGAGTGTACGGAGGAGACCGACACTGCAGCGGGATACAGGAGCGGGTCTGGGAATACTGCCCCCAGAGAGGCGGGACGAACAGGCAAGGAGCGTGTTCAGACAGGACAGACAAGATACAGGACACAGTTCAGACACGGGAGCTGACACCGCAAGGCAGGAGACATACAGGACTTAGTTCAGACACGGGAACTAATACCGTAAAGCAGGAGACATACAGGACACAGTTCAGACACGGGAGCTGACACCGCCAGGCAGGAGACATACAGGACTTAGTTCAGACACGGGAACTAATACCGAAAAGCAGGAGACATACAGGACACAGTTCAGACACGGGAGCTGACACCGCAAGGCAGGAAACATACAGGACTTAGTTCAGACAGGCCTGGAAACAAGCCTCCAGGAAAGGCGGACAGGGAAACAAAGACGGGACCTGGCACCTTCAGAGTGCAAGCACACACTGAAAGAAGCACATATGCTCAGGCAGGGATAGAAGGGAGCTGCTGAGCTATATACCAAGAGACAGACAGCAATAGGCTGAGGACGCACAAGGGGTGTGACCCACAGCAGGTACAAAAGGCAGGAAGTGATCGGGCGCCGCCCTTAAGCAGCAGAAACAGACACAGACACAAACAAGACAGCATGGAGGGAAGCCAGAGAGACATTCTGGACAGGAGATCAAGTGCGCGCTCCTGCACAGTGGGAGATGGACCACTATGCAAGGACGCCGCCAGGTATGTTACAGTACCTCCCCCCTTACGCCCCCTCTTCTTCAGGCCTGCCAGAATCTTCCGCAGGGAATTCGAGGACCAGTCGTTCACTGGGTTGGAGGGGGACAGAGACTTGAGGGTAATCTCTGCTTCGAGGTACATCTTGTCAAGCTCACAGGAAGAAATAGACGGGTTATCAGGTACATAATGAGGAAAAGTCACTGTCTCTTTGTTATCTGGTGGTACCCCGGAGGATTCAGGAAACAACTGGAGGTCCTCCGCCGGGTCAGAAGAGTACTGAGGCTCAGAGAAAACATCTGCTTCAGAGTACACAAGGTCGGACTCACTGGAGGAAGCAGGCGAGGTATCAGGTACAGGAAATAGGAAAGTCTCTGTCCATTCACCACCAGGTGGCACCCCGAAGGGTTCTAAACACAACTGGAGGTCCTCCGCCTGGTCGGAGGGGTGTAGAGACTCGGGAGTAACTTCTGCTTCGGAGAACACTAGGTCGGACTCACTGGAGGAAGCAGGCGAGGTATCAGGTACAGGAAATAGGAAAGTCTCTGTCCATTCACCACCAGGTGGCACCCCGAAGGGTTCTAAACACAACTGGAGGTCCTCCGCCTGGTCGGAGGGGTGTAGAGACTCGGGAGTAACTTCTGCTTCGGAGAACACTAGGTCGGACTCACTGGAGGAAGCAGGCGAGGTATCGGGTACCGAGTATAGGAAAGTCTCTGTCCATTCACCACCAGGTGGCACCCCGAAGGGTTCTAAACACAACTGGAGGTCCTCCGCCTGGTCGGAGGGGTGTAGAGACTCGGGAGTAACTTCTGCTTCGGAGAACACTAGGTCGGACTCACTGGAGGAAGCAGGCGAGGTATCGGGTACCGAGTATAGGAAAGTCTCTGTCCATTCACCACCAGGTGGCACCCCGAAGGGTTCTAAACACAACTGGAGGTCCTCCGCCTGGTCGGAGGGGTGTAGAGACTCGGGAGTAACCTCTGCTTCGGAGTACACCAGGTTGGACTCACTGGACGAAGCGAGCGAGGTATCAGGTACAGAGTATAGGAGAGTCTCTGTCCTTTCGTTACCAGGTAGCACCCCGAAGGGTTCAGGAGGTCTCAGGGAGGACAGACCCAGGCGTGACTGCTTGCCTCTAAGTCTAGCACGTCTGGACTGCCTCTTGAGGTTGGAAGAAGTATTCCGGAAAGCGTAGTCACCCTGTGAGGATTCTGGGTGGGCAGTAGTCTCATTGGGCTGGAGAACTATTACGCTACCCACACACATTACCCATTGGGGCTGCTCCGGGATATTGGGAAGTGAAGCTTCAGCAGGAGCCTCCGGGTTAGGATCATCGAAGACCATTAGAAAGGCCACCAGGAAGGCCATTAGGTCCCGGAGGATCGGATCCTGTGTCTCATATAGGGGGTTGATCCATTCCAAGGCATCCCCCGCCAGGTAAGACATAATAAAGGCCACTTTAGCCCAATCGGAAGGAAAATAAAGAGGGTAGGCCTTAAAGTGTAGCATGCATTGCTCCACAAATGCACGACACTGTCTTGGATCCCCATAGTAACGTGGCGGATCCGCAGGAACGAGAGCTGATAGATCCATCTGGACGGTGCGTAATTCGCCTGGAACTCAGCTAAGGGAAAAAAAATTTATTTATTTATTTTAATGCAAGTCTTCGCTGGAAACTTCTCAGAGAGCGAAGGCCGTGGGGCTCAACGGGAACCATGGCCTGAGCATGCTGTTATGCACACGCCCGGGCTAGAGCGGCGTGTGCATGTGATTGGTAGTGATTCCACTGGACCGTGCCGGAGAGTGTATGCCTGGAGGGGCGTAACTAAGTATCTACCCGATCCGACCAAGGTGGCACGACGGCATACGACGCCAGTGCACCAAGGAGGAACCGAGCAGAGGGACCAGGTGCTACTCCAGGACAGACCCCGGACACGGCTGTTGACCCACACAGGGAAATACAGGAACAGACTGGTATGCAGGCAGGCGGGTATGCAGGCAGGCGGGTATGCAGGCAGGCGGGTATGCAGGCAGGCGGGTAAAGGCAAGCACAGCTAGAGTGCAGACGGGGAGGCACTAGCAGGTAGGAACACAGGCGGGATAGAGCCCAGTACACACCGGGACTCAGGAACAATACAGGCAGGATAGGGCCCAGTACACACTGGGACTCAGGAACAATACAGGCAGGATAGGGCCCAGTACACACTGGGACTCAGGAACAATACAGGCAGGATAGGGTACAGGCAGGGCAGGACAGGACTGCCGGAGCAGCGGGCAGAAGCAGGGCAGGACAGGACTGCAGGAGCAGCGGGCAGAAGCAGGGCAGGACAGGACTCTGTTCACACGGAACAGACAGGAAGGGAAAGACAGAGCCAGACACCCACAGGGTACTTGCAGTGAAGTAGCGAGTGGACCAAAAACTCACAAACGGGAGTACAGAGACAACAAGCAGGAGTTAGGTACGAGTACAGACTCTGCAGGAAAAGGAAGGGAATGGACATAGACAAAACAGGTAAAGGATAGGAGAGAGTTCAGACTGGAACTGAGTGTACGGAGGAGACCGACACTGCAGCGGGATACAGGAGCGGGTCTGGGAATACTGCCCCCAGAGAGGCGGGACGAACAGGCAAGGAGCGTGTTCAGACAGGACAGACAAGATACAGGACACAGTTCAGACACGGGAGCTGACACCGCAAGGCAGGAGACATACAGGACTTAGTTCAGACACGGGAACTAATACCGTAAAGCAGGAGACATACAGGACACAGTTCAGACACGGGAGCTGACACCGCCAGGCAGGAGACATACAGGACTTAGTTCAGACACGGGAACTAATACCGAAAAGCAGGAGACATACAGGACACAGTTCAGACACGGGAGCTGACACCGCAAGGCAGGAAACATACAGGACTTAGTTCAGACAGGCCTGGAAACAAGCCTCCAGGAAAGGCGGACAGGGAAACAAAGACGGGACCTGGCACCTTCAGAGTGCAAGCACACACTGAAAGAAACACATATGCTCAGGCAGGGATAGAAGGGAGCTGCTGAGCTATATACCAAGAGACAGACAGCAATAGGCTGAGGACGCACAAGGGGTGTGACCCACAGCAGGTACAAAAGGCAGGAAGTGATCGGGCGCCGCCCTTAAGCAGCAGAAACAGACACAGACACAAACAAGACAGCATGGAGGGAAGCCAGAGAGACATTCTGGACAGGAGATCAAGTGCGCGCTCCTGCACAGTGGGAGATGGACCACTATGCAAGGACGCCGCCAGGTATGTTACAGAAGGCTTATGGAACTACTGTTAGCCTTCCACGGCCAGGACAGCCTTTGAAAGTGTCCTCCCGTGCCGAGGCCAGGCTTGTCCGAAGAGTCAAGGCTAACCCAAGGACAACAAGGAAGGAGCTCCGGGAAGATCTCATGGCAGTGAGGACATTGGTTTCAGTCAATACCATAAGTAACGTACTCCACCGCAATGGTCTCCGTCCCAGACGAGCCCGTAAGGTACCTTTACTTTCAAAGTGTCATGTCATGGCTCGTCTACAGTTTGCTGATAATCACTTGGAGGACTCTGAGACAGACTGGTTCAAGGTTCTATGGTCTGATGAGACCAAGATCGAGATCTTTGGTGCCAACCACACACGTGACGTTTGGAGACTGGATGGCACTGCATACGACCCCAAGAATACCATCCCTACAGTCAAGCATGGTGGTGGCAGCATCATGCTGTGGGGCTGTTTCTCTGCCAAGGGGCCTGGCCATCTGGTCCGCATCCATGGGAAGATGGATAGCACGGCCTACCTGGAGATTTTGACCAAGAACCTCCGCTCCTCCATCAAGAATCTTAAGATGGGTCGTAATTTCATCTTCCAACAAGACAACGACCCAAAGCACACAGCCAAGAAAACCAAGGCCTGGTTCAAGAGGGAAAATCAAGGTGTTGGAGTGGCCTAGTCAGTCTCCTGACCTTAACCCAATTGAAAACTTGTGGAAGGAGCTCAAGAATAAAGTCCATATGAGACACCCAAAGAACCTAGATAACTTGGAGAAGATCTGCATGGAGGAGTGGGCCAAGATAACTCCACAGACCTGTGCCGGCCTGATCAGGTCTTATAAAAGACGATTATTAGCTGTAATTGCAAACAAGGGTTATTCCACAAAATATTAAACATAGGGGTTGTATAATAATTGACCCACACTTTTATGTTTAAAATTTAATAAAATTCAACTGAGCAACATAACTTTTTGGTTTGCAAGATTTATGCTTCTGTTCATAAAACCTACTCTCGTTTGCAGTTTGAAGGCTCTAACTTATTTGCATCTTATCAAACCAGCTAAATCTGCAGGGGGTTGAATACTACTTGTAGGCACTGTATATATAAAATGGTTATATCAATCCCTGACTGTTTCCGCCTCGTGGTCTCTGTGCGCTGCATTCCGGCACCTGTGTTACAATGGTACAATATGTTAGCATCTAGGGCCCTACTTTAAGCTTTTGCCTCACTTGTCTAAAACCAGCCCTGGGTACAGGCACAAAGGGGAAAGGGGAAAGCATATGTCCACTGATATCGATTAGCTCATCATTTTATTTTATAATTTAATGACACTTTCTGAGATACATGTCTATGTATATCGATCGATGTGTTGGCAATTGTTATGATGGAATAGAAAGAACTTTTCTGGTCCATCCATCTTCAATATGCATTGTCACTTTTTTAACCCCTTCATGCATATGGCCGTAACTGTATGTCATACACTGAGGTGCCCATGTGTGTGGGAGGCTAAGGAGCTGTCTTCACAAACGCCACATACTGACTATATTACATAGCTAGCTTCAGTGTCTAACATCTGCAGCCGGAGCTGAGCTCCACAATGGCTGTTAACCAGCTGTCAATTTCTTACAGCATCATTTAAATGGAATAAACAATGGTGCTTGTATGTACTGGCTCCCATCGGTGCATCATGACTCGATTATGGGGTGCGGATTATTACCAAAGAATCTGAGGACCTGCTGGAGACCCTGTTTTTTGCCATCATGATACTCCTCGAAAGTTCAGCTGTATGCTAAGCTTTAGAGTTGAGAGAGTATGTTCTATTAACCCTTTCACCGAGTATGCTCGGGCCGAGCTCCGAGTATTTACAGCTGATCGGTGATAAGGTTAAATCGCTCCCATGTGCATGATTTGCAACTGTTTGACAGCTTTATTACATGTGAGGAATGTCTATTTCTTACACATTCCTCACATGTAATAAAGCTGTCAAACAGTTGCAAATCATGCACACGGGAGCGATTTAACCTTATCACCGAGCAGCTGTAAATACTTGGAGCTCGGCCCGAGCATAATCGGATAGAACTTACTCGCTCAGCCCTACTAAGCTTCATTGGAGACTGCAATTTATACAGTATACTGTAATACTATAATATAAGTCTAAGCAATCAGACATCATGGGTTTACATCTGCTAAGGAGACTAAAAAGTAAAATTTAAAATAATTTTTCAAAATATAACATCAAAAAAATATAAAAATTAAAATCATCCTCTTCCCCTCCATTATAAATAAATAAAAATATATATTTTTGGTATTTTCATGTCTGAAAAAGTTCAATCTATCAAAATACAAAATTAAACCCAATTGATAAATGCCATGAAGAAAAAAAATTCAAAACACCAGAAATGTTTTTTGGGTTGCCAGTAGTGTTGAGCGAGCATGCTCGACACTGCTCGGTACTAGCCCGAGCACCTCACTACTCGCCCGAGCATCTAACTAATTGGGATGTTCGGCGAGCACCGAGCATTTCCAGGTTACTCGAGCGGGAGCTCGGGTCTCCGCCCTGCATGTTTGGCGCTCTTTACAGAGCCAATAAACATGCAGGGATTGCCAGCCAGTCACTGTAATGCCGCAGTCATGTTGGTTGTGGGAATTACAGTGATTGGCTGGCCGCACAGCGTCACCTGGAGTATTTAAAACCAGGCGCTGCCATCTAGGACACAGTCGCTCTGGATCAGACGGTGTAGGGAGAGTGCTGCTGAGCTAGGGAGAGACTTATACTGCGAAATAGGTAGTGTAGGGTCTCTAAAGCCTGAAAAATCAAACAAACAGTCCTTCTCAGGAATAATATCCATCCCAGATATCAGGCAGGCAGGCAGGCTGTATAGGAGACGCAGTGGTTATACCAACAAACACTGCATTACAGTCCTGTGTGCTGCTTCTCAAATTGCTAGACTTAGCCCCAGGTCTCAGGGGCCAGGAAAAATCCTTTTTTTTTTCATCTAAATCCTCTTTTTTTTTTTTTCCTCAGTCAGACTGTACAAATACCCATCTTATTAACCTTTTGGCATTCCCCCCCCCCCAAAAAAAAAATAATAAATTGAGTGTGTCTGTGAGTGTTCAGACACAAATATATCTGTTTAAAAGAGTCTGGTTTTGGCCAGATGACTAGAACTGTGGTTTTGCAGTTCCACGGTTCAAATCTCTGTATTATCCACCTTTTTGCATTTTTACATAAAGAAAATACAGTTTGAGTGTCTCGCTGACTGTTCAGACACAAATATATCTGTTTAAAAGATTCTGGTGTAGGCCAGAGAAATAGAACTGTGGTTTTCCTCTTCCATGGTTCAAATCTGGGTGTAATCCACCTTTTTGCATAAAAAAAACAGTTTGAGTGTCTCGCTGACTGTTCAGACACAAATATATCTGTTTAAAAGGTTCTGGTGTAGGCCAGAGAACTAGAACTGTGGTTTTCCTCTTCCAGAGTTCAAATCTGGGTGTAATCCACCTATTTGCATAAAAAAAAACTGTTTGAGTGTCTCGTTGACTGTTCAGACACAAATATATCTGTTTAAAAGATTCTGGTGAAGGCCAGAGAACTAGACCTGTGGTTTTCCTCTTCCACGGTTCAAATCTGGGTTAATCCACCTTTTTGTCTTTTTTACATAAAAAAAAACAGTTTGAGTGTCTCGCTGACTGTTCAGATGCAAATATATCTGTTTAAAAGATTCTGGTGTAGGCCAGAGAAATAGAACTGTGGTTTTCCTCTTCCATGGTTCTAATCTCCTTTATATTACCCTTTTGCCATTGATAGTGCGAGTGTAATCTATTTTACTTCATTTACAATGGGCAAGGCGCGTGGCAAGGGACGTGGAACTGGACGTTCTGGTGATGGTGCGTGCTGAGGACGGGGCCGTGGCCAAGGTGAAAATATGCCACAACCAACAGCCACATCTTCTCGCTCCCAGTTTTTGACCGAATTACTATGGAAGCACACAACAACACCACTATTGCGAACTGATCAGTGTGAACAGGTTATTAATTGGATAGCAGATAATACTTCCAGTCACCTGGGCACCACAACCTCTGGTCTGTTTTCCACACGGTCAAGTGTTAGTAGCCGTGAGTCTCGACCGCATACTCCACCTCACCCTGATGCTCCTTCCTCCCACCATGCCGAGTGTCGTCAGACAGCAACTGATCCCACAGTTGGACACTCTGAAGAGCTGTTCACTGCTCCGTTTCCATATTTGTGCCCCTCGCCTGCTCCACTTGAAGTGGTGGAAGAGGAGATCCCATGTAGTGATGGCCAAAATTTGAACAGCCACGGTAACAGGAAGGCGATGCTGGAAATTTGTCACAAGAGGTGGACGATGACGAGACACAATTGCCACGAAGTGAGGAGGAGGACCGTGGTGCGAAAGTGGAAGAGGAGGAGGTGGTGGATGATCTAGTAACTGACCCAACGTGGCAGGAGGACACGCAGAGCAAGGCCAGCAGCACACAGGGTGAGGGAGGCAGAGTACCCCAAAAGGCAGGAAGAAGCAGTGTGGTGGCCGCAGACAGAAGGCAGGCAACCGTTTCCCATAATACCATCACGAGGGACGTTGCCAGTACAACCGGTCGGTCTTCCAGAGTATGGAATTTTTTTAAAGACTCTGCTGATAACCCCAAAAAGGCCATTTGTACCACCTGCCAGGCCAGCATCAGCAGGGGTGACAAAACTACCAGCCTGACCACCACCAGCATGATCAGGCACATGTCAGCAAAGCACGCGACTTTGTGGGGCGAACCCCAGGGTCCACGACCAGTGTCAGCGGGTGTCACCACTGCTTCTTCCGCTGTTGTGCATGTAAGAGAACCCCCTGTTGTGCATGCAAGCCAATCCCCTGTCCATACTGCATGCAAAGATGCCCCCTCCTCTCAGTCTTCACTTGTTATGGCAGTTTCTCAAGAAACAACATCAACGTCCACGTCCATGTCCCACCGCAGTGTTCAATTGTCCATATCCCAGATCTTTGAACGAAATGCAAATTCGCAGCCAACGCCCCAGGCCACAGCCCTAAATTCGCACATTTCATGACTGCTTGCGTTGGAAATGCTGCCTTTTAGGCTGGTGGAGACGGAATCCTTTCCAACCTTATGGCGGTGGCCGTCCCTCGGTACTCGGTCCCCAGCCGACACTATTTTGCCCAGTGTGCCATCCCCGCACTACACAAGCAAGTGTCCCAAAACATCTGCCGTGCCCTCAACAACACAGTTACTGGGAAAGTCCACCTGACAATGGACACGTGGACAAGTGCTTGTGGCCAGGAACGCTACATCTCCCTGACGGCACACTGGGTAAACATAGTGGAAGCCGGGACCCAGTCGGACCTTGGGACGGAACACATCCTCCCCACACCGAGAATTGCGGGCCCTATGTCAGTCAGAGTTGCCCCCACAGTGTACAGCTCCTGCACATCATCCTCCTCCTCCTCCTCATGTTCAGCCTCCATCTCAGATATCACCACATCCGTTACATGCTGGAAGCACTGCAGTACTGCCTCAGCCAAGCGGCAACAGGCTGTGCTGAAACTCTTAAGCTTAGGTGATAAACCTCACACTGCTTGTGAGTTGTGGACAGCTGTGAAAGAGCAGGCAGATCTGTGGCTGAGACCGCTGAACCTACATCCAGGCATGGTCGGGTGTGACAATGGCCGTAAGCTGGTGGCGGCTCTGAGGCGAGGCGAGATCACACACGTACCATGCCTGGCTCATGTGCTTAACCTCGTGGTTAAACGGTTTCTTAAATCATACCCCGAGTTGCCAGATCTGCTCGTCAAAGTACGCCGCCTGTCAGCTCATTTTTGGAAGTCAGCTACAGCTTCCGTCGCCCTCGCTGTGTTGCAGCAGCATTTGCAGCTTCCGGCACACCGACTTGTGTGTGATGTCCCCACACGTTGGAACTCTATCCTCCACATGTTGCAAAGGATTTGTGAGCAGAAGAGAGCAGTTGAGGACTACCAGCTGCAACAAGGCCGTCGATATTCAGGCCAAACACCACACATAAGACCTCAGGAGTGGACCTGGATGTCTGACATATGTACCATTCTGACAAACTTTTAGGAGTCCACCAAGATGGTGAGTGGCGATGATGCCATCATTAGCGTCAGCATCCCACTTGTCTGTCTTTTGCAACACTCTATGCAGAGATTTAAAGAGGAGTCATTGCAGCCAGAGTATGATGAGATGGATCAAGAAGCCGTAGCAGGCGATTACACACAGTCCAGCCTCATCTCATCCCAACGTGCATTGGGGGACAATGAGGGAGAGGAGGAGGAGGAAGAACAGGAGCTGGTATCATGCGCTGTAGACGGTAGTACCTGTAAAACTGTCATACCGTCGGTTCAGCGTGGGTGACCTGTGGACAGGGGGGAAGAGGAGGAGGAGGAGAGCATGGTCAGTCGTCATCTTGGTGAGGACACGGAAGTCTTGCCCGTTACCAGTCTGGCACGCATTGGCTGACTTTATGTTACGCTGCCTTAACCGTGACCCTTGTTGGTGACACTTTTAGACCCCTGCTACAAGGACAACTTTCACTCTCTTATTCCTGAGGTGGACAGTAGTGTTGAGCGAGCACTAAAATGCTTGGGTGCTCGAAGCTCGGGCCGAGCTCGCCGTGATACTCGGGTGCTCGACCCGAGCAACGAGCCCAATGTTAGTGTATGGGAGACCCGAGCATTTTTGCGGCAGCACCCCCGGCAGTCTTTTAAAAGCCTAACAAGTGCCCAAAATGATAGTGACAGTGCTCAAATGACATGGGGACAGCATGGGGATCGCCCCAGGAAGCATTTCTGATCCCCAGGTCACTGCTGTCAACAACGTGGTCACTTTTAAGGGCTCACAATAAAACGTTCAAAAACGAAACTGAAACTGCTTTCCTGTGAAATATGTTAAGGAAGTTCCTTTCCAGGGTAAAGACTTGTGTATAAGGTAAAATAAATAACCCCCCCAAAAAATACTCCTCCACACCTTGGGCTATGTTCACAAGTAGCATTTTTTAGGCGTTTTTGCACTTTTGCATTGCTTTCAACAGTGACAAATGCATTCACCGGGAAATGTCATTTTAACATTTTACAACCTTATCTGGCCATGTGCTTTGAGACACATGCATACAGTGCTAAAAAGACATGGGAACAGCATGGGGAAGACCCCTGGAAGCATCTCTGACACCCAGGTCAATGCCTAAAAGTGTGCCCATCAGAAGTCATCCTTGCCGCATCAGAAGATGCAGACTTGCAACTATCCACGTGCAAGTCATTGTCCCAGGGCAGTATTCAATTGTACCTCCCCCATTCGTTGCAATGCAAGCGCAAATATGCAGCCAACCACCCACCCACCAGCAGGCTGCAATACTATACTGCTAGCTTGCACTTGAAATGGGGCCTTTTAGTTTGGAGGAGTCCGAAGCTGGCCACTACCTCATGGCTGCTTAGGCAGCGGGGTATCCATACTCAGTCTCCAGCCGCCTGGTGGCCGGGTGTCCACGCTCGGTCCCCAGCCACCCAGCTGCCGGGTGACCACACACGGTCCCCAGCCGCCTGGGGGGCGGCCGGGTGTCCATAAACAGTTCCCAGCCGCCCCTATTTCCCCTGTCGCCTTCCCACACACTTTTCTTAGCCTGGCTTGCTTTAGGGCAGCATTGGACGAGCTCATCAGAGAACCAGACTTCTCCGGTGGGCCCTGGCTTCTCCATCAGGAGAGTTGAGAGTGCCAAGTAGAGATGAGCGTTGTTCTACTCGAACTGTTCGCCAATCTCAAATTCGAGCTGTTTTGGGCGGTGTTCGAGCCGGTTGAGTGTACAGCGGGGCGGGGGGAGGGGCAGGGGATGGATCTCTGCAGGAACAATGAAGATCTCCATTTTTTTTTCTCTTTCCCGCATTTGCAGTGGGGAGGTGCAATCTGTCAGCCTATCAGCAGCGCACACACGGAGCGAAGTGCATTTTTTCACACAAGCAAGGGCATGTGTGATTGGCAGTGTATGTCACATGTCCTTGCCCTATAAGACCAAGCCATTTTCCCCGTCGCCACCATTTTCTCACTGCTGCAGCTGCATGTTAGACGGCACCGCTGTTGCTGTGTGCGCTATACCTTGTTAATTTCAAGACAATTTTCGCACAAATATACAGATAGCTTGGGAGTAGGGAATAGTTGTGATTGCAGTCCTTTTAAGGACTAGGTTACAGCATTTCCTACGACTTTTATCAGGCAGGTCTGTGCTCTTAAATAGATAGATTGTGGGAGTAAAGACTAATTGTAATTGGAGTCCTTTTCACGACTAGGTTACATCAGTTCCTATCAGTTTTTGCCAGGCAGGTCTGTGCCAGTGCTGTGCAAGTTTTTTTCACAGCATTTGGCTGAATCTAGCAAAGCTAATCCTTTTTGGCCTATTGCAGAGTGTGTTAGTCAGTGGAGTAGCCTATCTGTGTTGCAAGATATACCACCTGTGTATAGAATACCAATTTTTTTACTGCACCTAGTGAAGTAAAATCTTTTGGGCATAGCATCATTCTATTAGTCCATCTATACTGACCTCCATCAGGTTGCAAACTGAATATAATTTTTTTCTGCATCTAGCTCTGAAAAAATATTTGGGCTTCTAGCGGTGTGTGGGACTTGGTCTATTAGTCCATCTATACTGACCTCCATCAGGTTGCATATTAAAAATAATTTTTTTCTGCATCTAGCTCTGAAAAAATATTTGGGCTTCTAGCAGTGTGTGGGACTTGGTCTATTAGTCCATCTATACTGACCTCCATCAGGTTGCAAATTAAAAATAATTTTTTTCTGCATCTAGCTCTGAAAAAATATTTGGGCTTCTAGCGGTGTGTGGGACTTGGTCTATTAGTCCATCTATACTGACCTCCATCAGGTTGCAAATTAAAAATAATTTTTTTCTGCATCTAGCTCTGAAAAAATATTTGGGCTTCTAGCAGTGTGTGGGACTTGGTCTATTAGTCCATCTATACTGACCTCCATCAGGTTGCAAATTAAAAATAATTTTTTTCTGCATCTAGCTCTGAAAAAATATTTGGGCTTCTAGCAGTGTGTGGGACTTGGTCTATTAGTCCATCTATACTGACCTCCATCAGGTTGCAAATTAAAAATAATTTTTTTCTGCATCTAGCTCTGAAAAAATATTTGGGCTTCTAGCGGTGTGTGGGACTTGGTCTATTAGTCCATCTATACTGACCTCCATCAGGTTGCAAATTAAAAATAATTTTTTTCTGCATCTAGCTCTGAAAAAATATTTGGGCTTCTAGCAGTGTGTGGGACTTGGTCTATTAGTCCATCTATACTGACCTCCATCAGGTTGCAAATTAAAAATAATTTTTTTCTGCATCTAGCTCTGAAAAAATATTTGGGCTTCTAGCAGTGTGTGGGACTTGGTCTATTAGTCCATCTATACTGACCTCCATCAGGTTGCAAATTAAAAATAATTTTTTTCTGCATCTAGCTCTGAAAAAATATTTGGGCTTCTAGCGGTGTGTGGGACTTGGTCTATTAGTCCATCTATACTGACCTCCATCAGGTTGCAAATTAAAAATAATTTTTTTCTGCATCTAGCTCTGAAAAAATATTTGGGCTTCTAGCAGTGTGTGGGACTTGGTCTATTAGTCCATCTATACTGACCTCCATCAGGTTGCAAATTAAAAATAATTTTTTTCTGCATCTAGCTCTGAAAAAATATTTGGGCTTCTAGCAGTGTGTGGGACTTGGTCTATTAGTCCATCTATACTGACCTCCATCAGGTTGCAAATTAAAAATAATTTTTTTCTTCATTTATCTCTGAAAAAATATTTGGGCTTCTAGCAGCGTGTGGGACTTGTTCTATTAGTCCATCTATACTGACCTCCATCAGGTTGCAAATTAAAAATAATTTTTTTCTGCATCTAGCCCAGCCAATAGTTTTGGCCTAATACCACAGTTTGGCCACTCAGCTCTGCTCGGTTACCATCCATTGTTTTTTTGTGCAAACAACTCCAGAGTTGTGAATTAGTTAACCACCAAAATGAGTGGAAAAAGGCCTGCTGCTGGTGGAAAGGGGAATAGGCGTGTTGGGAAGGGGAAAAAAGGTTGTGTCCGTGGGGTAGGTGCAGAAGAAAGACCATCTTCCAGCCAAACTAAAATGTCTACTTCTTTTAGCGGACAATGTGATAAGATCCCTTTCTTACGGCCACGCCAATCGCTACAAATTCCAGATGAGGCACAAAAACAGCAGGTGCTTCAACGGATATCAAGTGCTCCTTTAAGTGGGCTCTCCTCCACATCAACTTCAACATCACAAATACTCCAGTCCTCAAAGGTGTCACCCAAATCGCACTTGCTTCCTCACAGCTCCCAAATCTCCAGCTGCCCGTCTGAGTATGAGGTAGAACAGATGGTTGAGTCTGCAGAGCTGTTTACTCATACTATAGCCTGGGAATCAGAGGTCGACTCCAGCGCTTCTGTGAATCCAGACGAGGAAATGATCTGCACTGATGCCCAGAATCTTTATGAGTCGGATCCAGGACCAGACGCAGAAGGTTCTGACCATAATGTAGACCCTCATTCCCAAACTGTAACTCCTGTTGGTGGAGACAATGAGGAAGACGATGATAAGACTCAAATACCTGATTGGAGCGACAACTTTAGTTTTTTGTCAGGGCAGGAACAGGTTGGCTCTGAGGACGACGGGTGTGATAACGCACAGGGTGATGATGATGAGGTCGGAGATCCCACTTACTGTCAACCCACAGTCAGCCAAGAGATGAGGTCAGCAGAGGAGGTGGAGGAAGATGCTAGTGACGACGAGGTCAGGTTGCGCCTTCCTGGACAGAGACGTAGTACTGGAAGCACGTCAACAACTGCATCCTCAAACACAACTCTGCCTCTCACCACAAGTCGTGGTGACTCTTCAGGTCGCATGGGTGCTAAGCCTTGCATAGCCTGGGCATTTTTTCAGATCGATAAAGATGACCCAACTCGTGTTATCTGTAACATTTGTCAGCAAAAGCTAAGTAGAGGCCAAAAAATACATAGTTTGAGTACTTCATGCATGAACCGGCACATGGACATGAAGCATAAGTTGCAGTGGGAAGCTCAGTGTGCTACAATGCGGCCTAGCCGGCCGGGCCAATCACCGTCTGCCATATCTTGTGCATCCGCGGCCTCTTCATCCTCTGTGACTGGGGGGACAGCAGTCACACCTGTTTTGGGGCGCAGACCTGCCACCTCTTTACCCGCAACAGCCAGCGTGATTGGCAGGTCATCATTTTCTTTGGAGGTGGTAACACCAGCTGGTGTTGAGCGCTGTCCGACATCGATAGCACCACCTTTGGATCAAGGCAACCTAACATGTCCGCCTGCATCTTCCTCACAGACCGGCAGTTTGCCGGGGACACCCTTATCAACCCCGTCTAAGCACAATAGCCAGCCCTCGGTCCCTCAGATGTGGACAAGTAAAAGACCATTTCCTCCTAGCCATGAGAAAGCTAAGAGGTTGAATTTCACCATCTGCAAGCTCTTGGCTACAGAAATGCTGCCTTTCCGCCTGGTGGACACAGAGGATTTTCGAGACCTTATGTCCGTCGCAGTGCCCCAGTACCAGATGCCCAGTCGGCACTACTTCTCAAAGAAAGGTGTGCCTGCGCTCCACCAGCATGTCGCACGCAACATCACCGCTTCTTTGAGAAACTCTGTGTGTGACAGGGTGCATTTCACCACAGACACTTGGACGAGTAGGCATGGACAGGGGCGTTACATGTCGCTGACTGGGCACTGGGTAACTATGGTGACAGCAGGACAAGGGGCTGCTGTCCAAGTCTTGCCGTCCCCACGAGTTGTGCGTCAATCCTCTTTATGTCAAAGTTCCTCCACTGCTTCTGCCTCCTCAACCTCCTCTCGGTCTTCCACCTGCACCCAAAGCCTGTCTGGTCATGCCACAAGCTTTCTAACTGTGCAGAAGGGATCCTGCACACCTCCTTACTATGCTGGCAGTAGGGCTCAACGTCATCAGGCGGTTTTTACATTGAAATGTCTGGGAAATGTGAGTCACACAGCTGAGGAGTTGTGGTCAGCTCTGGAGAACCAATTTCATGAATGGTTGTCTCCACTGGACCTGAAACCAGGGAAGGCCGTGTGCGACAATGCTGCAAACCTGGGTGCGGCCCTTCGCCGGGGCAATGTCACACACGTGCCTTGTATGGCTCACGTGTTGAACCTGGTTGTCCAGCAATTTTTAGCCCACTATCCCAGACTAGATGGCCTTCTGCAGAGGGCACGGTCGCTGTGTGCTCACTTCCGCCGTTCGCATCCCGCAGCTCAGCGACTTACATCTCTACAGAAGTCGTTGGGCCTGCCACTTCACCGGCTAAAATGCGATGTGCCTACCCGGTGGAATTCAACTCTGCACATGTTGCAGCGACTGTGGCAGCACCGACAAGCCCTGGTGCAATACGTTCTGACGTATAGCCTGGGCCAACGAGATTCAGAGGTGGGGCAAATCACGCTGGAGGAGTGGTCTCAGATCAGGAACCTATGCACCCTTCTGCACAGTTTTGAAATGGCGACGAAGATGTTTAGTGCTGACGATGCCATTATCAGCATGACTATTCCGGTGATTTACATGCTGGAGCACATGTTAAACAGAATTCGGAGTCAGGTGGTGGCACAAGAGGAGGTGGAGGAAGTAGAGGAGGAGGAGTTGTATGCGGAAGGGCTAACATCTGCAAGGTCCAGACGGTCGGCAGCACCAAGGCGGCAGGCATGTGAGGGTGGGGGAGATGGTTTTACCAGGGCGCATGGTAGCAGCCAAACTAGTGAGGAAGGTGCAGGAGCCCAGGAAGAAGTGGAGGACGAACTGATGGAAGACTCATCAGATGAGGGAGACCTTGATCACATTTCTGTTGTGCGAGGTTGGGGGGAGAGGACAGAGGAAGGAAGCATGATTGTTACCTCGCCACCAACACAACAGGGACTTGGTGCTCCTGGATGCGCAACACACATGAGTGCCTTCTTGCTGCACTACCTGCAACATGACCCTCGAATTGTGAGAATTAGAAATAATCCTGACTACTGGGTTGCCACACTGTTAGATCCCCGGTACAAAAGTAAATTTTCAGAAATTATTCCTGCCATAGAAAGGGATGCACGCATGCAGGAGTATCAGCAGAGACTGTTGCAGAATCTTACTTGTGCTTTTCCACAAAATACCAGTGGTGCACGTAGTGAATCTCACAGTTCCAACTTGCCAACCGTGGGACCGTCAAGTGTTCAGCACTCAAACCGTAACAGAACCACAGTATCTGCTGGTAACATCAATTTTGCGGAATCATTTCACCACTTTTTTAGCCCATCCTTTGCAAGGCCACAGGAGACAAGAAGTCTGACACATAGTCAACGCCTAGAGACGATGGTACAGGAGTATCTCCAAGTAAACATTGAAGCCACGACTGTGTCACTGGACCCTTGCTCTTTTTGGGCTTCCAATCTGGATAAATGGCCGGAGCTAGCCACTTACGCCTTGGAGATCTTGTCATGCCCCGCAGCCAGCGTTCTGTCTGAACGTGTGTTCAGCGCTGCTGGTGGTGTGCTGACAGATAAGCGCACGCGGCTCTCCACTGATAATGTAGACAGACTCACGTTCATAAAGATGAACAAATCATGGATCCGAAACGACTTTTCTACCCCTGTGTCATCCTGGGGAGAGTAAAAGCTTGATGATTGGTTAAAATCACCCTACCAACCGTTTTAAGCTTTCAAATTACTAATCATGTTTATCTGTATCTTGACTGGAAAATAATTTGGGCTTTGTAGCAGTGTGCAGCACTGATCCTATTAGGCCATCTATAATAACCTTCACCAGATTTAAAATTAAAAATAATTTTTAGCTGCATCTAGCCCGGAAAATAATTTTGGGGCTCCGAGATGCGCAAGACACATAAGTGCCTTCTTGCTGCACTACCTGCAGCATGACCCTCATATTGTCAGAATTCGAAGTAATCATGACTACTGGGTTGCCACACTCTTAGATCCCCCAAACTTTTCGATCAACCTTTTCATTTTAATAAAGACCAAAAAAATGGTCATTTTTGAAATTATAAGCATTAGCAGGTTGTTAGAAACTGAAATCAAACAGTTTTCAACTCAAAACTTTATTCTAGGTGATGTTACATTTTCACATAGGACCCCTTGTTCGAAAGGAGCTTCTGAACTCTCTCGTCCATTGAATTTGTCAGGTTTTGGATGGTTTCTGCTTCAATTGTTTTGCATGAGGACAGAATACCCTCCCAGAGCTGTTGCTTAGATGTGAACTGCCTCCCGCCATCATAGACACTCCTTTTAATGATGCTCCAAAGGTTCTGAATGGGGTAGAGGTCAGGGGAGCATGGGGGTCACACCATAAGTTTGTCCCCTTTTATGCCCATATCAGCCAGAGATGCAGATGTTTTATGTGCAGCATGAGATGGTGCATTATCATGCAGAAAAATGATCTTGCTGTGAAATACACGGTTCTTCTTCTTGAACCATGGCAGGAAGTGCTGTTTGAGAAAATCCACATACATTATGGAGTTCATCTTTAGCGCCTTCAGGGATCCTAAAGGGGCCGACAATCTCTCTCCCCATGATTCCAGCCCAAAACATTACTCCACCTCCTCCTTGTTGGCGCTGTAGCCGTGTTTGCGTGGGGTGTCCATCAACCAGCCATCCTCCACTCCATTCATCTGGACCATCGAGCGCTGCACGGCACTCATCCGTGAACAAAACAGTTTTGAAATCAGTCTTCATGTAATGTTTGGCCCACTGGAGCCGTTTCTGCTTGTGTGAAGTGGATAGAGGAGGTCGACAGGAGGGCATATGCACAGCTGCAAACCTCTGAAGGACCCTGCATCTTGTTGTTCGGGGGACGTTGGAGGCACAAGCAGCTTCAAAAACTTGTCTGCTGCTATGACAAGGCTTTTTTGCCGCTGCTGTTTCAACCTGACGTAATTGCCTGTAGGAAAGAGTCCTCAATTTGCCCTTATCAGCACGCACACGTGTGTACTGTGAATCAGCTACATACTTCTTGATTGCCAAGACACTTCATCCTGATCATCGCACAATGTTGATTGTAGTCATGCCTTGACCTAAACACTCCACAATTTGTTGCTTCTCAGCAGCCGACACATCCTTTTTCTTTCCCATTTTGGCAGAAAATGTAGGCTGCTTAATAATGTGAGAGAGCCTTCTTAAGTAGTCTTGCCTTTCATTGGACACACCTGCCAAACTAATTAGCACAGGTGTCTGCAATTGCTTACAGTGATATAAAGAGCCCTGACACACATCACCATCAATGAGTTTAACTGACAAACAAACAAATTCTTCCCTTATCACTCCTAAACACTTTTTGCATAATAATTTGGAACGCGGTGTACATGTGCTTTTCCACAAAACACCAGTGGTTCACGTAGTGAATCTTACAGTTCTAACTTGCCAACCGTGGTCTGTATGGAATTGTTCAATAAAGGGCCCAAAATTAAGATAACATAGATGGGAGAGGTCTCTATGAATAGGAATTCCTAAGTATTTGATACCCTGTGAGGGCCAGGCAAAGGGAAAGTTGGACTGGATGGAATCCTATATGGATTTAGGGAGGGAGACATCGAGGGCCTCAGACTTCGCTGCATTGATTTTAAAATTTTACCATGTAACAAAGTGATCTATTTCAGCCATAACAGCAGGGATGGATATATGTGATTGAGTGATATATACTAGGACATCATCAGCAAATAGAGAGCACTTGTACTCGGTGCCTCCCACCTCAATCCACCTAATATTGGGGTTATGGCGAATTGATGAGAGCAGGTGCTCCGTCACTAGGATGTATAAGAGAGGGGACAGAGGACATCACTGCCTTGTCCCATTGGTGATTGTGAAAGGTGATGAAAATGTTCTGACGCACCCCCTGGGCCTTGGGACACCCGGAGCCGGACACTTTTTGGTGGATGCTGGTGGTTGTAGTCTTCGTGGCGGCGATCCGGTTCCGTGGCTCAGGGCGGTCAAACCAGTGGCGGAACTATTTATGTGGTTTTGATGTTTAAATGTCCGACTACGCCACCCGTGGATTGCGGTCAGAGTGAACCGCCGCTACAGGGCAGACCGCTAAGGCTGGTGTTGTGGGTGCAGCAGAGCGTAGCATAACTCCCCACGGGAGGAGTATAGCCTCAGGGCAGTGTATGCGGAGGATGGGGGTGATGGTGCAGGGCAGCAGCAGTAACGACACGGAGTCAGTGATGCAGTTCAGGGCCTTTACTCACAGTTCTTATTATCCAGACCACGTCTGCAGGTAACGGCTGCCCACGTCGTACTGTGCTCACCAGGTGAGGGGCTCAGACAACTCCCAGATAACTTTGGAGCGCTTCACAGGACCCCCTTTGTGTGTCCTTTGTCTGGCCTTTCTTACCAACACTTCTGTCCGGCTGCCTCGGGCCTCCTCTTGGTAAACTTGGCGCCAGTTTCCCTGACCCTATGTGGTGCCTTCCTAGCGGGTGGAGCAAGGGGCTGCGCCACATAAAATGTCAGAGCCTCCGGTTTCTAGCTGAGGGTCGTTTCCTGCCTCCACTAGTTCGGGGACCGGTCTCCCCCTTTGGCCTGACCCCTCCACGCAGGTGGATTCGGGCGTGCGGTGGCGACTCGCCCGTCCGCACCCCTGGGATCCCTTCATTCCTCGTTCCTGGAGCCTTCTCCGCTCCTCTTCCTTCCTTCTCCCTCTTGCAGGCCTGGGCCTCTGTTACTAGGCCCGCCTCCGGAGCAGAGCTCATGCAGAGCCCCTGCTCCCTGCCACTTCTGCTCAGACTTCTCTGCACTGAACTAAGATGGTGCCCACCTTTTATACTCCCTTCTCAATGCACCCAGGAACTGCTTCCTCCCTGCTCCTGCACTGCAGGGTTCCCCTTCCTCAGTGTTCCCTCCCCCCACTCCAGCCAGGGACAGGGACTGTCGTGCCCATCTCAGGGGCATATTGGTCGCCCTGCCCCACGGCAATGTGGTGTAATGCATGCAGGTGTCGGGTCCTGATCCACACTCCATCCTTATCTGAGAGTGAGATATCACACCTCTGGGTGAGGTGCAATACGTCTGAAGCAACCGAGCCCTCGGTGCTACAGTTCCATTTATCTTCAGCCTAGGTGACGTATTGTGATACAGGGCCGTGATTTTGGCTATAAAAGGGTCCCCTAGACCCCTACCCCAAGCTTTTTAAGAGAATCATATATGGCGTGCCAGGAGACTCTATGGAATGCTTTCTCAGCATCCAACGAGAGTATCTACTTACAAATTTTTAACTGCATCTAGCCCAGGAAATACTTTGTGCCTAGTAGCAGTGTCTGCTAGTCAGCGGATTATCCCGGCTGTTAAGCAAGCTACACCACCTGTAGTTTGGACACTTAATTTTTTCAAAGGAAATGCTTCGGGACCACGGGATACTTAGTGAAGAGCATCAGGAGGCACCCCAAGGCATAGGGGCTGGGACTGGCACTAGGATGCCTTGCGGTGGACAGCCGAGCTCGATCCTTATAAAAGCTTTTTAACTGCGGCAGCTTTAGTGGACGCTACTGGAGCTGGAATTACGCGGCTGCTGGCATGAGACTTGCCCTCCAATAGATCCTTGTAAATGGATTTAAAGTGTATTCATTCAAATTAGAGGGACAATTTAAATTAAAAAGCTTAGAGCTGCCTCCACCACAGGGGGGCTCTCTCGACCCACCAGCGGACAGGCACCAGTATTGGGAGAGGGGGGCTGGCCGTCAGGGTTCACCGCGGCTCTGGCACAAACCCGGCGACACGGAGGTGGCACGGGCAGGAGCGGACTGGCCGTCTCGGCTTCTCACTTTTTGGATTTTAGAAGGGCATGACATGCCTATATCTGTGTCTCCCCCTCCTTTTACTCCTCCACCTCTTTTCTTTTCGCATGACTATATGTACTTGTCACTTTTCCATGTGTTAGTTGTGTCTTCTGAGCAGTTTGTCAGCTTTTGGACACCTTTGAAGGTGTTTTCTATGTGTTTCTATGTGTTTTTGTTTGCCTGCCATTGTTTTTAACGGTGTTCGAAGGTGTTCGACGAACAGTTCGACGAACAGTTCGGCGAACACACGGGTGTTCGACGAACCGAACCGAACTCGAACACTACGGGGGTGGCTCAACACTAGTGCCAAGGTAAGGAGCATGATGATGATGATATAAGTTAGCATCTGCTTTGTTTCCTTGGAATGCAAGCGTAAGTGTGCAGCCTGCCACCCACCCACCCCCAGGCTGCAATACCATACTGCTAGCTTGCACTTGAAATGGGGCCTTTTAGTTTGGAGGAGGCCGAATCTGGCCACTATCTCATGGCTGCTTCGGCAGCGAGGTATCCATACTCAGTCCCCAGACCCCCCTAATTGTCCCGGTGTGCCTTATACATAAGATTAAGCGTGCATCCCAAAACATTACCTGTGCCCTCCCCAGTGAATTTAGTGGGAAGGACAGCCTATTCCGCTGTAGTGTGTTCATGCCAAACCCCTATTCATGGTACATGCGAAGATGCCTCCCACCCTGCACCTGTCATTGCAGACTTGCAACTATCCCCGTTCAAGTCCTTGTCCCAGGGCAGTGTTTAATTGTACCTCTCCCATTCCTTGCAATGCAAGCGCAAGTATGCAGCCTGCCACCCACCCCCAGGCTGCAATACCATACTGCTTGCTTGCACTTGAAATTGGTCCTTTTAGGCATGTGGAGGCGGAATCTGGCCACCACATCATGGCTGCGTTGGCGGCCTGGTATCCATACTCAGTCCCCAGCAGCCCGGCGGCCGGGTGTCCACACTCAGTTCCTAGCCGCCAGGGGGTGGCCGGGTGTCCATACTCGGTCCCCAGCCACCTCGCGGCCGGGTGTCCACACACGTTCCCCAGCCGCCTGCGGCCAGCCGGGTGTCCTTAAACGGTCCCCAGCTACCCCTATTTCTCCTGTCAACTTCCCCCCACGCACTTTTCTTAGCCCGGCCTGCTTTAGGGCAGCATTGGAGGAGTCCACCAGAGAACCAGACTCCTCTGGTGGGCCCTGGCTTCTCCATCAGGGGAGTTGAGAGTGTCAAGGTAAGGAGCATGATGATGATGATAGAAGTTAGCATCTGCTTTGTTTTCTTGGAATGCAAACACATATATGTAGTAGCGGCTAGACCTGAGGTGGTCAGCGTTTTGGCGCATATCCTACCTCCTCCGAGGATTGCTGGATGCTTTCCTGCTACTATCCCAGTTCTATGACTCCCGTTAAAACAAAGCTTCAGGTGATAAATGATGGATGAGGTGGTGGCAAAGGAGAAAGAGCAGGAGGAACAGGGACCATTCGCATCAATATCAGGCCAGTCAACCACAAATGTCTTGTAGGATATGTTTCTGTAACCAAAGGAGCGGTTCGGCTACACAGTTATAGGGCATACAGTGAGTGCAATGCCTACCAAAAATTTCGAGGCACTCCAATGCCCCTTGGAAATGACATGGAGGTCAGAGGGCCTTAACTAAACCTTTTTTTGCATTTATAGCAACTGGGTCTCCTGTACACTGTTGGCCTAAGCAGTGAATGGAAGGCTTTCCAAAAATTATGAGGAACTGCAATGCCCCTTGAAACAGACGAGGATTACAGCGTACTAAAAACCTTCTACCCATTATTGGGGAGTGGCTCTCCCTTAGTTTTTGCCTTTGCATTGAAAAGCAAAAGCTGACTAAAATTAGGAGAAAATGCAATGCCGTTGGAAGAGTCGTGGAGGTTAGAGGTAATTAAAAACAACATTTCAATGCCCCTTGGAAGAGCTGTGGAGTTCAGAGTGGCTTAAGAAGGCACTTTTAATGCCCCTTTGAAGAGACGTGGAGGTCACAGTAGCTTAACAATACGGTTTTAATGCTCCTCGGAAGAGACGTGGAGGTCCCAGTAGCTTAACAAGATGGTTTGAATGCCCCTTGGAAAGTGGTGGAGGTCGAAGTAGCTTAACAAGACGGTTTTAATGCCCCTTACAAGAGCCATACAGTACAGCTCTTAAAAACATTATTCCCATTATTGGGGAGTGGGTCTCCCATAGTCTTTGCTTATGCCTTCCAAGCAAAAGCTGCCAAAAATTAGGACAGAGGAACTTACAATTAGTGTTGAGCCTCCCCCGTAGTGTTCGGGTTCGGTTCGGTTCGTCGAACACCGGGATGTTCGAG
Organism: Phyllobates terribilis; assembly: GCF_046119375.1. Lineage (NCBI taxonomy): Eukaryota > Metazoa > Chordata > Amphibia > Anura > Dendrobatidae > Phyllobates > Phyllobates terribilis. The sequence goes on from NW_027362773.1 coordinate 54,192,319, forward strand.
GAACTGTTCGTCGAACACCTTAGAACACCGTCGAATACCGTCGAACATCGTTAAAACCAATGGCAGGCAAACAGAAACACATAGAAACACATAGAAAACACCTTCAAAGGTGTCCAAAAGCTAACAAACTGCTCAGAAGACACTCTCTTTAAAAAAGCCGCCGGCAATTCAGCAGCGGCATACACCGGTACTCGACAATTTAGACAAGAAGGAATAGAGCATCACACATAGATTAGATAGATAGAAACATGTCAGTCACATATATAAGAAGTATAGTGACAGTGTTGGTTACTGTACTTGTCATTTAGTGTTAAAGGATTTATTAAAAAAAATATTAGTGTTTTTATGCACCATCTCTTTAAAAAAGCCGGCCGGCAATTCAGCATCGGTACCCGACAATTTTTAACAAAAAGAATAGAGCATCACACATAGATTAGATAGATAGAAACATGTCAGTCACATTTAGAGATGAGCGGTGTTCGACTAGAACTGTTCGCCAATCTCAAATTCGAGCTGTTTTGGGCGGTGTTCGAGTCGTTCGACGAACCCGAACGATTTGCAAAAAATTCGGCTGTTCGAGGTTATGTTCGATAACTGTTCGTGCACCAAAAGCGTGTCCTGCATGTCTGGCGCTATTTAGAGCACCAATCATGCAGGGATTGTCTGCCACTCACTGTAATGCCACAGCCATGGTGGTTGTGGCATTACAGTGATTGCCCAAATCGATGGGAACAGTGCTCACAGTGAAACATGAAAAGCAGGCAATTCGGCAGCGGCATACACCGGTACCAGACAATATAGAACTGAAAGAATAGAGCTTCACACATAGATTAGATAGATAGAAAAATGTCAGTCACATATATAAGAAGTACAGTGACAGTGTTGGTTACTGTACTTGTCATTTAGTGTAAAGGATTTATAAAAAAAAAATTAGTGTTTTCATGCACCGTCTCTTTAAAAAAGCCGGCCGGCAATTCAGCATCGGTACCCGACAATTTATAACAGAAAGAATAGAGCATCACACATAGATTAGATAGATAGAAACATGTCAGTCACATATATAAGAAGTACAGTGATAGTGTTGATTACTGTACTTGTCATTTAGTGTTAAAATAAAGGATTTATTCTAAAATAAATTGGTGTGGGGTTCCCCGTAATTTTAGTCTCTAGCGGAGGTTAAGCAGATGGCTTGGGCAGATGTTTGAAGCCTGGGAAGGGGTTAATACCCACGGAGCTTCCCAGGTTACTAATATCAGCCCCCAGCTGAATACCTAGCCTTTACTAGCTATTAAAATGGGGGACCCCCAAAAAAATGAATTGGGGTCCCCCCTATTTTAATAGCTAGCAAAGGCTAGGCAGACAGCTGGGGGCTGATATTAGTAGCCCAGGAAGGGTGCCATGAATATTGGCCCCCTCCTAGGCTAGAAACATCAGCCGTCAGCCGCCCCAGAAATGGCGCATCCATAGGATGCGCTAATTCTGGCACTTAGCCTCGCTTTTCCCACTGCCCTGTAGCGATGCCAGTGGGGTAATAGGGTTGGGATTGATGTCAGCTTATAATGCCAGCTGACATCAAGCCCAGGTTAGTAATGGAGAGGCGTCTATAAGACACCGCCATTACTAACCCCATAGTCAAAGTTACAAAAAAACACAAACACCCAGAATAAAGTCCTTTAATTGAAGTAAAGACACAATTCTTTATTGTTCTAAATTAAACCATACTTACCATCACGTCCATTCCAGCTGAAGCCACCGATCTCCTGCAATAAAAGTAAAATCATAAAGCAACATCATACTTACCTTTCCATGGTTCCCATGACAGCTTCAGCTCTGCTACATTCACATGACAGGCTGGACCGCTGCAGAACGCTGCCATCCAGCTTGCCATGCCGCTCTTTCACAGCTGTCCACAACTCACAAGCAGTGTGAGGTTTCTCACCTAAGCTTATGAGTTTCAGCACAGCCTGTTGCCGCTTGGCGGAGGCAGTACTGCAGTGCTTCCAGCTTGTAACTGATGTGGTGATATCTGAGATGGAGGCTGGACATGAGGAGGAGGAGGAGGATGATGCGCAGGAGCTGTACACTGTGGGGGCAACTCTGACTGACATAGGGCCCGCAATCCTCGGTGTGGGGAGGATGTGTTCCGTCCCAAGGTCCGACTGGGTCCCGGCTTCCACTATGTTTACCCAGTGTGCCAACAGGGAGATGTACCGTCCCTGGCCACAAGCACTTGTCCACGTGTCCGTTGTCAGGTGGACTCTCCCAGTAATTCCGTTGTTGAGGGCACGGCAGATGTTTTGGGACACGTGCTTGTGTAGTGCGGGGATGGCACATCGGGCAAAATAGTGTCGGCTGCAGACCGAGTACTGAGGGACGGCCACCGCCATAAGGTTGAGGAAGGATTCCGTCTCCACCAGCCTAAAAGGCAGCATTTCCAACGCAAGCAGTCGTGAAATGTGCGAATTTAGGACTGTGGCCTGTGGGGCGTTGGCTACGAAAATCCACTTTCATTCCAAGGTCTGGGATATGGACAATTGAACGCTGCAGTGGGACGTGGACGTGGACGTTGATGCTGTTTCTTGAGAAACTGCCTTAACAAGAGAAGACTGAGAGGAGGGGGCATCTTTGCATGCAGTATGGACAGGTGATTGCCTTGCACACACAACAGGGGGTTCTATTGCAACCACAACAGTGGAAGAAGCAGTGGTGACACCCGCTGACACTGGTTGTGGACCCTGCGGTTCACCCCACAAAGTCGGGTGCTTTGCTGCCATGTGCCTGATCATGCTGGTGGTGGTCAGGCTGGTAGTTTTGTCACCCCTGCTGATGCTGGCCTGGCAGGTGGTACAAATGGCCTTTTTGGGGTTATCAGCAGAGTCTTTAAAAAAATTCCAGACGCTGGAAGACCTACAGGTTGTATTGGCAACGTCCCTCGTGTTGGTGTTACGGGGTACTGTTGCCTGCCTTCTGTGTGCGGCCACCACACTGCTTCTTCCTGCCTGTTGGGGTACTCTGCCTCCCTCACCCTGTGTGCTGCTGGCCTCACTCTGCATGTCCTCCTGCCACATTGGGTCAGTTACTAGATCATCCACCACCTCCTACTCTTCCACTTGCGCACCACGATCCTCCTCCTCACTTCCTGGCAATTGTGTCTCATCATTGTCCACCTCTTGAGACAAATTGCCAGCGTCGACTTCCTGTGGCCGTGGCTGTTCAAATATTTGGGCATCACTACATGGGATCTCCTCTTCCACCACTTCAAGTGGAGCAGGCAAGGGGCACAAATCTGGAATTGGACCAGTGAACAGCTCTTCAGAGTGTCCAAGTGTGGGATCAGTTGCTGTCTGACGACACTCGGCATGGTGGGAGGAAGGAGCATCAGGGTGAGGAGAAGTATGCGGTCGAGACTCACGGCTACTAAGAGTTGACCGTTTGGAAACAGACCGGAGGTGGTGGTGCCCAGGTGACTGGAAGTATTATCTGCTATCCAATTAACAACCTGTTCACACTGATCAGTTCGCAATACTGGTGTTGTTCTGTACTTCCCTAGTAATTCGGTCAAGAAGTGGGAGCGAGAAGATCTGGCTGTTGGTTGTGGCACATTTTCACCTTGGCCACGGCCCGTCCTCTGCACGCTTCATCATAGCTTACACTCGCACTATCAATGGAAAAAGGGTAATATAAAGTAGATTAGAACCGTGGAAGAGGAAAACCGCACTACTATTTCTCGGGCCTTCACCAGACTATTTTCAACAGATATATTTGTGTCTGAACAATCAGGAGACACTATTACTGTTTTTCTTTACGGCAAAAAATGGCAAAAGCAGGATAATACAGAGACTTGACCCGTGGAACTGCAAAACCACACTTCTATTTCTCGGGCCTACACCAGACTATTTTCAACAGATATATTTGTGTCTGAAAAATCAGGAGACGCTATTACTGTTTTTCTTTACAGCAAAAAATGGTAAAAGCAGGATAATACAGAGATTTGACCCGTGGAACTGCAAAGCCACACTTCTATTTCTCGGGCCTACACCAGACTATTTTCAATAGATATATTTGTGTCTGAACAATCAGGAGACACTATTACTGTTTTTCTTTATGGCAAAAAATGGCAAAAGCAGGATAATACAGAGATTTGACCCGTGGAACTGCAAAACCACACTTCTATTTCTCGGGCCTACACCAGACTCTTTTCAACAGATATATTTGTGTCTGACAAATCAGGGAGACACTATTAGTTTTTCTTTTACGGCAAAAAATGCCAAAAGCAGGATAATAGAGATTTTTTACCGTGGAACAGCAAAACCACAGTTATAATTTACTGGTGCATACCAGACTTTTTTAAATATATATATTTGCGTCAGAACAGTGAGCGACACACTCAAGCTGTTTTTTTTAGATACAAATGGCCCAAAAGTGGATAATACAGAGGTTTGAACCGTGGAACTGCAAAACCACACTTCTGTTTCTCTGGCCTACACCAGACTATTTTCAACAGATATATTTGTGTCTGAAAAATCAGGGAGACAATATTAGTTTTTTTTTTATGGCAAAAAATGCCAAAAGCAGGATAATAGAGATTTTTTACAGTGGAACAGCAAAACCACAGTTATAATTTACTGGTGTATACCAGACTTTTTTAAATATATATATTTGCGGCTGAACAGTGAGCGACACACTCAAACTGTTTTTTTTTAGAAACAAATGGCCCAAAAGTGGATAATACAGAGGTTTGAACCGTGGAACTGCAAAACCACACTTCTGTTTCTCTGGCCTACACCAGACTATTTTCAACAGATATATTTGTGTCTGAAAAATCAGGGAGACACTATTAATTTTTTTTTTACGGCAAAAAATGCCAAAAGCAGGATAATTAAGATTTTTTACCGTTGAACAGCAAAACCACAGTTATAATTTACTGGTGTATACCAGACTTTTTTAAATATATATATTTGCGGCGGAACAGTGAGCGACACACTCAAGCTGTTTTTTTTTTAGATACAAATGGCCCAAAAGTGGATAATACAGAGGTTTGAACCATGGAACTGCAAAACCACACTTCTTTTTCTCTAGCCTACACCAGTCGCTTTTCAACAGAAAAATCAGAGACACTTTTTTTTTTTTTTTTTTTTGGGGGGGGGGGACCAAAAAGGTCAATAAGACGGGTATTTGTACAGTGTGAAGGAGGAAAAAAAAAGAGGATTTAGATGAATAAAAAAGGATTTTTCCTGGCCCCCAGGACCTGGAGTTAAGTCCAGCAATTTCAGCAACAGGAGCACACAGGTCAGTAATGCAGCGTTTGCTGGTATAACCACTGCGTCTCCTATACAGCCTGCCTGCCTGCCTGCCTAATATCTGGGATGGATATTAGTCCTGAGAAGGACTGTTTGTTTGATCTGGCAGCCTTTACAGACCCTACACTAACTATTTTGCAGTATATATCTCTCCCTAAATCAGCTGCGCTGTCTCAACACTGTATGTTCCCAGCTGTCTGTGTCCAAGACGGCGGCGCCCGATTTTAAATACTCGAGGTGACGCTGTGCAGCCGGCCAATCAAGGTAATGCCCACAACCAACATGGCTGCCGCATTACAGTGACTGGCTGGCAATCCCTGCATGTTCATTGGCTCTGTAAAGAGCGCCAAACATGCAGGGCGGAGACCGAAGCTCCCGCCTGAGTAACCCGGAAATGCTCGGTGCTTGCCGAACATCCCGAGTAGCGTGATGCTCGGGTGAGTACCGAGCAATGTCGAGCATGTTCGTTCAACACTAGTGGAGAGGTCTACAAAAATGGTGCAGTACCAGAAGGCCCTTGCTGCAGAACTGATAAAAAATTCCCATCTGAACACACTAGCGGTAGAGGTCACAGTTCGTTGCCCAACCAAGGCATACAGGCGAGATAGACTCCAATCCAGCAGAGGCAGGGGAACACTGTCAATGTTCTAGGACAGTTTTCTGAAACCCGCCCAGCTTACAGGCCCTGAGGCGTGGGGTACTCTCACAAGGAGTGGAAAGTTTCAAAAGATGGTGAGGGAGTACCTTGCTGACCGTACCAGCGTCCTCCGTGATTCGTCTGTGCCTTTTAATTATTGGGTATACAAGCTGGACACTTGGAATGAACTCGCTCTGTATGCCTTGGAGGTTCTGGCCTGCCCTGCCGCTAGCGAGTTATCGGGGCGTGTTTTTAGTACCGCTGGGGGAATTATAACTGATAAGCGCACTCTCCTGTCATCTGACAATGCTGACAAGCTGACCCTTATCAAAATTAACAAGGGCTGGATTGGGCCAGACTTCTCATCACCACCAAATGACAGCAGAGTAAAATAAAGGCCCTGTCACACTTAGCAACGCTGCAACGATCCCGACAGCGATTCGACCTGTCAGGGATCATTGCTGCGTCGCTATGTGGTCGCTGGTGAGCTGTCAAACAGGCAGGCTCACCAACGATCAGGGGAGCAGCGACATCGTGGAAACAATCTTTTCACAATGTCCTGCTCCTGGTTACGAGCCTGCTGAAGCAGGAGCAGGCTGGTAACTATGGTAAACATCGTGTTACTAGGGGCACACGCGCTCCTAGTAACCCGTTGTTTATCATGGTTACCACTCTGCTACAGTGAGCGGGAGGTTACCGCTCACTTTAGCAGGCTCGTAACCATGATAAACAGCGGGTTACTAATTGCGCGTGTGCCATTAGTAACCCGATGTTTACCATAGTTACCAGCCTGATCGCTGCTCCCGCTGGTCACACACAGCGATGTGTGCTGACCAGCGGGAGAGCAACGACCAAAAAATGGTCCAGGACACTTTGCAGCGATCAGCGACCTCACAGCAGGAGCCTGATCGTTGCAAAGTGTCACACATAGCGACATCGCTGGTGAGGTCACTGTTGCGTCACCAAAACCGTGACACAGCAGCGATCTCGCTAGCGATCTTGCTATGTGAGACGGGGGCTTTAAGTCAAATCCACTGTGCTGTTTCGAGCGGTGTATTCCCAAGCACCGCTTCACACCCACACATTGGTATACGCTTCCTCATTTCGGCTGTTTTTTGCTCTTCTCCTTATCCTCAGCCTCCACCACCACTATACCTCCACCGTAACCGTGGTCCGTGTTGCCGGCATTGCAAGTTCCTCCATCCTAATTTTTGGCAGCTTTTGCTTGGAAGGCATTGGCAAAGACTATGGGAGACCCAATCCCCAATAATGGGAATAATGATTTTTTAATATGCTGTACTGCATGGCTCTTGTAAGGGGCATTTCAAGTTTCTCCCTCCTGATTTTAGGCAGATTTTTCTTGTAAGGCATAGGCAAAGACTATGGGAGACCCACTCCCCAATAATGGGAATGATGCTTTTAATATGCTGTACTGCATGGCTCTTGTAAGGGGCATTGCAAGTTCCTCCATCCTAATTTTTGGCAGCTTTTGCTTGGAAGGCATAGGCAAAGACTGTGGGAGACCCACTCCCCAATAATGGGAATATTGTTTTTAATATGCTGTACTGCAAGGCTCTTGTAATGGGCATTGTAAGTTCCTCTGTCCTAATTTTTGGCAGCTTTTGCTTCGAAGGCATAGGCAAAGACTATGGGAGACCCACTCCCCAATAATGGGAATAATGTTTTAATATGCTGTACTGCATGGCTCTTGTAAGGGGCATTAAAATTGTCTTGTTAAGCTACTGTGATCTCCACGTCTCTTCCAAGGGTCATTGATATTCTCTTTTTATTCCACTGGGACCTCCACCACTCTTCCAAGGGGCATCGATATTGTCTTTTTATTCCACTGGGACCTCCACGTCTATTCCAAGAGGTATTAAAACCGTCTTGTTAAACCACTCTGAACTCCACATCTCTTCCAAGGGGCATTAAAACCGTCTTGTTAAGCTACTGTGACCTCCACGTCTCTTCCAAGGGGCATTAAAACAGTCTTGTTAAACCTCTCTGAACTCCACGTCTCTTCCAAGGGGCATTAAAACCATCTTGTTAAGCTACTGTGACCTCCACGTCTCTTCCAAGGGGCATTGATATTGTCTTTTTATTCCACTGGGACCTCCACGTCTCTTCCAAGGGGCATTAAAACCGTTATGCTAAACCACTCTGAACTCCACGTCTCTTCCAAAGTGCATTAAAACCGTCTTGTTAATCTACTGTGACCTCCACATCTCTTCCAAGGGGCACTGATATTGTCTTTTTATTCCACTGGGACCTCCACGTCTCTTCCAAGGGGCATTTAAACCGTCTTGTTAAACCACTCTGAATTCCACGTCTCTTCCAAGGGGCATTAAAATCATCTTGTTAAGCTACTGTGACCTTCACGTCTCTTCCAAGCGGCATTAAAACCGTCTTGTTAAACCACTCTGAACTTTACCACTCTTCCAAGGGGCATTGATATTGTCTTTTTATTCCAATGCGACCTCCACCACTCTTCCAAGGGGCATTGATATTGTCTTTTTATTCCACTGGGACCTCCACGTCTCTTCCAAGGGGCATTAAAACCATCTTGTTAAACCACTCTGAACTCCACGTCTCTTCCAAGAGGCATTAAAACCGTCTTGTTAAGCTACTGTGACCTCCACGTTTCATCCAAGGGGCATTAAAACCATCTTGTTAAACCACTCTGAACTCCACGTCTCTTCCAAGGGGCAATAAAATCGTCTTGTTAAGCTACTGTGACCTCCACCACTCTTCCAAGGGGCATTGATATTGTCTTTTTATTCCACTGGGACCTCCACGTCTCTTCCAAGGGGCATTAAAACCATCTTGTGAAACCACTCTGAACTCAACGTCTCTTCCAAGGGGCATTAAAATCGTCTTGTTAAGCTACTGTGACCTCCACGTCTCTTCCAAGGGTCATTGATATTCTCTTTTTATTCCACTGTAACCTCCACAACTCTTCCAAGGGGAATTGATATTGTCTTTTTATTCCACTGGGACCTCCACCACTCTTCCAAGGGGCATTGATATTGTCTTTTTCCACTGGGACCTCCACGTCTCTTCCAAGGGGCATTAAAACCGTTTTGTTAAACCACTCTGGACTCCACGTCTCTTCCAAGGGGCATTAAAACTGTCTTGTTAAGCTAATGGGACCTCCACGTCTCTTCCAAGGGGCATTAAAACCGTCTTGTTAAACCACTCTGAACTCCACAGCTCTTCCAAGGGGCATTGAAATGATATTTTTAATTACCTCTAACCCCCACGACTCTTCCAACGGGCTTTGCATTTCCTCCTAACTTTAGTCAGCTTTTGCTTTTCAATGCATAGGTGAACACTAAGGGAAACCCACTCCCCAGTAATGGGTAGAAGGTTTTTAGTACGCTGTAATCCACATCTGTTTCAAGGGGCATTGCAGTTCCTCATAATTTTTGGAAAGCCTTCCATTCACTGCTTAGGCCAACAGTATACAGGAGACCCAGTTGCTATAAATGGAAAAAACAGTTTAGTTAAGGCCCTCTGACCTCCATGTAACTTCCAAGGGTCATTGGAGTGCCTCGAAATTTTTGTTAGGCATTGCACTCACTGTATGCTCTATAACTGTGTAGCCGAACCGCTCCTTTTGGTACAGAAACATATCCTACAAGACATGTGTGGTTGACTGGCCTGATATTGATGTGTATGGTCCCTGTTCCTCTTGATCTTTCTCCTTTGCCACCACCTCATCCATCATTGATCACCTGAAGCTTTGTTTTAACGGGAGTCAGACTGCATACTTGCTCTTGCATTGCAAGGAATGGGGGAGGTACAATTGAACACTGCCCTGGGACAAGGACTTGCACGGGGATAGTTGCAAGTCTGCATCATCTGATGCGGCAAGGATCACTTATGATGGGCACACTTTTAGGCAGTGACCTGGGTGTTAGAGATGCTTCCAGGGGTCTTCCCCATGCTGTTCCCATGTCTTTTCAGCACTGAATGCAAGTGTCACACAGCACATGGCCAGATAAGGTAGTAAAATGCTAAAATGACATTTCCTGGTGCATGCATTTGTCACGGTTGAAAGCAATACAAAAGTGCAAAAACGCATAAAAAATGCTACTTGTGAACACAGCCCAAGGTGTGGAGGAGTATTTTGGTTATTGGTTATTTATTTTACCTTATACACAAGTCTTTACCCTGGAAAGGAACTTCCTTAACATATTTCACTGGAAAGCAGTTTCAGTTTCGTTTTTGAACGTTTTATTGTGAGCCCTTAAAAGTGGCTTAATACCTCTGACCACGTTGTTGACAGCAGTGACCTGTGGGTCAGAAGTACTTCCTGGGGTGATCCCCATGCTGTCCCCATGTCATTTGAGTACTGTCACTATCGTTTTGGGCACTTTTTAGGCTTTCTACAGACTGCCAGGGGTGCCGCCGCAAAAATGCTTGTATTTCCCATAGACTAACACTGGGCTCTTTGCTCCGGTCGAACACCCGAGTATCACAGTGAGCTCGGCCTGAGCTTTGAGCACCAGAGCATTTTAGTGCTTGCTCAACACTAATTGCTACCTCTTAATTCCAAGCCCTGGTCTTTCGCTTCACCTGGTATGGTTGAAGCACATGGTCTAACAGGTCAGCATCACTCATAAATTTATTATAGTCTGTGATGAAGACCAGTTTTTGCTTGTCCCCGGCTGAGCCCCTGTCTCTGAAAGTAACAGTGGTGTCCACATGAAGTGTGGTCAGCATGTACACGTCCTTCTTGTCATTCCTATTCACTGCAAGAAGTTGGTCACTTCCAAGTGAGAATGACGCCTCCTTCTCAAAACATCTGGACACCAACTGTGATGGAGAACGTACTTGTTTTTTCATGACTGTCCCACAGGCCCAAGTATTTTCAGCGTGGAGGGGTTTGTATAGGGGGATACTTGTGTAGTAGTTGTCTGTGTACACGTTACCCTTGATAAAAAAAAAATCATCAATAGCTCGCAGACAATTTTACCTGCGATGCCAATTGTCTGCGGGCAGTTTGGAGGGTTAATTTGGCAGTCCCTACCTTCATATATTAGGAATGTGGATGTATAGCCTGTTGTGCTCTCACACATTTTGTACAATTTGATGCCATATTTGGATCACTTGGAGGAGATGAATTGGCAGAATGACAATTGAGGGACTCATCGACTGCCACATTTTTCTGATGGGAAAATGAATTTAGAAATGAATCATGTAGGAGGGAAATTTAGGAGTCTCAATTTGTTTAGGCCATCGTAGTTGGGGTCATTTCTTGGGGGACTTGTGAATTGTCAATAAAATTAAGGACTCTCATTAGGGCTTCATAAGGGGCTTGGGACATGACAGCTGCAAATATAGAGGTGCTGTGGACAGATTTTGTTGCCCAGTAGGAGTGGAGTGTTTTAATTTTTTTTTACTAAACCCATGTTGAGGATAAGGCCCTAAAATGTTTTTATTTCAGGGACATTTGGGGGGATCCATGAACGGCAATGAAAGGCAGTGGGTTTTTGGGAAATGTATTGTCGGGCATTTAAATTGGTTTGGTGGGCAATAAATTGTAGGACTTCTGGGATAGCGAAATTTGGAAAAATTCAAATGGGGTAAAATTGGTGACATCTAATTTTATTCCAGGGTCTGCTGAAAAAGAGGGAATTGAAGATGAAAATGCACTGTACTTGTTCTTGCCTCTGATGCTTCAGCAGTGATGACCGACTCCGTTATCATCGGGCTGTGGGAACCTGTGGAGGAAGAATTGTCATCACTGGCTGACAACTGTTCTGCTTCAGAGGCAGATTCTGTTTCACTCCCGGAACTACGGCAGTAAAGCAGGGTGTACGCCTGCTCCACGGTGAATGTTCTGCGAGTCTTTATTAGAACGTAAATAATTTAGTCTTTTTTATATTTTCATATATAGTATTTATAGATATACAGTTAGGTCCATATATATTTGGACAGAGACAATATTTTTCTAATTTTGGTTCCAGACATTACCACAATGAATTTTAAACAAAACAATTCAGATGCAGTTGAAGTTCAGACTTTCAGCTTTCATTAGAGGGCATCCACATTAAATTGGATGAAGGGTTTAGGAGTTTCAGCTCCTTAACATGTACCACCCTGTTTTTAAAGGGACCAAAAGTAATTGGACAATTGATTTCAAGGCTATTTCAAGGACAGGTGTGGGCAATCCCTTCATTATGTCATTCTCAATTAAGCAGATAAAAGGCCTGGAGTTGATTTGAGGTGTGGTGCTTGCATTTGGAAGGTTTTGCTGTGAAGTAAACATGCGGTAAAGGAGCTCTCCATGCAGGTGAAACAAGCCATCCTTAAGCTGCAAAAACAGAAAAAACCCATCCGAGAAATTGCTACAATATTAGGAGTGGCAAAATCTTCAATTTGGTACATCCTGAGAAAGAAAGAAAGCACTGGTGAACTCATCAATGCAAAAAGATCTGGGCGCCCACGGAAGACAACAGTGGTGGATGATCACAGAATAATCTCCATGGTGAAGAGAAACCCCTTCACAACAGCCAACCAAGTGAACAACACTCTCCAGGAGGTAGGCATATCAATATCCAAATCTACCATAAAGAGAAGACTGCATGAAAGTAAATACAGAGGGTTCACTGCATGGTGCAAGCCACTCATAAGCATCAAGAATAAAAAGGCTAGACTGGACTTTGCTAAAAAGCATCTAAAAAAGCCAGCACAGTTCTGGAAGAACATTCTTTGGACAGATGAAACCAAGATCAACCTCTACCAGAATGATGGAAAGAGAAAAGTTTGGCGAAGGCGTGCTACAGCTCATGATCCAAAGCATACCACATCATCTGTAAACAACGGCGGAGACAGTGTTATGGCTTGGGCATGCATGGCTGCAAGTGGCACTGGGTCACTAGTGTTTATTGATGATTTGACACAGGACAGAAGCAGCCGAATTAATTCTGATGTATTCATAGCCATACTGTGTGCTCAGATCCAGCCAAATGCAGCCAAACTGATTGGTCGTCGTTTCATACTACAGATGGACAATGACCCAAAACATAAAGCCAAAGCAACCCAGGAGTTTATTAAAGCAAAGAAGTGGAATATTCTTGAATGGCCAAGTCAGTTACCTGATCTCAACCCAATTGAGCATGCATTTCACTTGTTAAAGACTAAACTTCAGACAGAAAGGCCCACAAACAAACAGCAACTTAAAACCACCGCAGTGAAGGCCTGGCAGAGCATCAAAAAGGAGGAAACACAGCGTCTGGTGATGTCCATGAGTTCAAGACTTCAGGCAGTCATTGCCAACAAAGGGTTTTCAGCCAAGTACTAGAAATGAACATTTTATTTCCAACTATTTAATTTGTCCAATTACTTTTGGTCCCTTTAAAAACAGGGTGGCACATGTTAAGGAGCTGAAACTCCTAAACCCTTCATCCAATTTTAATGTGGATACCCTCAAATAAAAGCTGAAAGTCTGAACTTCAACAGCATCTGAATTGTTTTGTTTAAAATTCATTGTGGTAATGTCTAGAACCAAAATTAGTAAAATGTTGTCTCTGTCCAAATATATATGGACCTAACTGTATTTATACTTCTATATACAGTACAGACCAAATGTTTGGACACACCATCTCATTTAAAGAATTTTCTGTATTTTCATGACTTTGAAAATTGTACATTCACACTGAAGGCTTCAAAACTATGAATTAACACATGTGGAAATATATACTTAACAAAAAAGGTTCTAGGTTCTTCAAAGTAGCCACCTTTTGCTTTGATGACTGCTTTGCACACTCTTGGCATTCTCTTGATGAACTTCAAGAGGTAGTCACCGGAAAAGGTTTTCACTTCACAGGTGTGCCCTGTCAGGTTTAATAAGTGGGATTTCTTGCCTTATAAATGGGGTTGGGACCATCAGTTGTGTTGTGCAGAAGTCTGGTGGATACACAGGTTAACAGCTGCTCAGATTAAAGACCAGGTCAATGCCTCTCTTCGCCGGAGACCGGGGGCAGAGTGAAGGCGTTCGATCGGCGCATACGCATAGCGCTATCCAGCGCCATTTTACTGTAAACACATTTGCAGTGTGTCTTCAGCAAAATGGCGCCGGACAGCGCGGTGCTCCGGCGCTGCACTCCTCCCCCGGCTTCCGGCAGAACAGGACACCGCAGCGCTGGAGCACAGGGAAGAAAAGTGAGTATAAAGCGTTTATTTTTTTGTATGTGTGTAGAGCATGAAAGGGATGAGGGGGCCACACATATCAGGATTGTGGGATGAGGGGACCATGCATACCAGGATTGGTGGGTGAGGGGACCATGCACACAAGGATAGGGATCTGGGGGGACTATGCATACCAGGATTAGGGGTACCATGTGACGCGCCCCCTGGGCCATGTTCAAGGGACACCCGGAGCCGGATCTGGATAGGGGTAGTAGTCCTTGTGGCGGTGACCCGGTCCGTGCCCAGGGTGGTCAAACTAAGTGTGTGGCAGTCTTTTGTAGATGTTGTTTAAGTGTCGACTACGCCACCCATTGATTGCGGCCAGGAGGCCGCCGCTGCAGAGCAGACCGCTGAGGCCGGTGGTAGGATTGTGCAGCAAGGATGGTATAACCCCCAACGGGAGGGGTATGGCCTCAGGGCAGCAGATGTGGAAGATGGTGGTTGTGATGGTGCAGCAAGGAAGCTCAGAGACATGCGATGCAGTTTCAGGGTTTTTACTTACTGGTGTTGTTCCGGTCACTCCGGCCTTGAGTGACCACCCGAGCCGTGCTGCGTCCACCAGGTGTGGGACTCGGCCAACTCCCAGGCAGTCCAGAGCGTGGTCCTGAGCTCCCCTCTCTTCCTTCCTACTGGCCGTTCCCACCAGGGATCCACCTTTGTCCGGCTCCCTCGGGCCTCTTGGTGGCAAAACCTTCTCTGGCTTTCCTGACCCTACTCGTGGTGTGCCTTCCTGGTGGATGTGGTGAGGGTCGCGCCAAAACTTGACCACGACCTCCGGTTCCTGGCTGAGGATCATTAGCCTCCACCAGTTTGGGTTCCGGTACCCGTTTCCGCCAACCCTTCACCCTTTTCGTTCTCCTGTGGGATCTCAGGGTTCCCTCTTGTCTTGCGTCTCTGGGCCTCTCTTCCTCCTCCTCTCCACTGCAGGCCTGGCCCTGGAGCTGGGCCCAGCCGGAGCCACAGCTCCCTGTCAGCCCTCCTGGCTGAACTCTCCCTCTGACTCTCTCAGCTCTGCTCTCCCTGTCTCTAGATGGTGCCCACCATATATACTCCCTCTATGTGTGAGCCCAGGTGACTAGCACCCAATGGGCTCCTACCTCTATGCCCAGAGTCCCTCCCCTATCTGCCCCTACACTACTGGGATGTTCCTCCCCCCCTCCCACTCCAGCCAGGGACAGACGCTGTCGTACCTGCACATCTATCTGGTGGGAGTACCGTTGTTCTGTCCCCCGGAAATGGGATGAGTGTAGTGCATGCAGCTAACTGAGCTCAGTCCCACACTCCATCCTTACCCGTGAGTGGAATACCACACCTCTGGATCGAGGTGCAATACCCCTGTAGCAGCCGAGTCCTCAGGGTGCTACATTCCCCCCTGGTAAATCACAGCACGTCCTCGGGCTGTAAAAGAATAAAACATACCAAAACATACAAACTTTTTTTAAAACATACTAACATATAAAACATTATCAGAATATAATATGACAGGTAACTTATATATTATTCTAGCAATATAAACTTTTTCATATAAAACGTTCTTGTTCCTCCGGTCATGGTGCAACTTATGACCGGGTAAAGTGCAACAGTCACTAGAAGAAAATCAGTTCTTCCTATAAAACCGGTAGGGGGCGCTTTAGGAAGCGCAACTATTTACAGGGTATGGCCGCTCTCAGTCCTCGGCCAGTGGGGAAAAGGAATGGCTGCTCACAGTCCTCAGCCTGTGGGGAAGAGGGATGGCTGCTCACAGTCCTCAGCCTGTTCAGGGATAGGGACACACAGCAAACAGTTCACACTAGTCCCAACGGGGACCACACTCTGATTTGCATCATATAAAGTACCCCTACGGGTAACTATATACAGTTCTCTTTATGCTACTTCCCTTCAGCAGCGGTGTCCTCTCCTTATCTCCTCTTGAGGGTAATCTTCAAACCCGTCCGGGTCCTTTTGTTCCTCCTCATACCGCAGTTCTTCCTCCGTCAGCCGGTGCACATGAAGGGCGTACGGTCCTTTGGCACACTGATGCCGGGTGAAGGTCACCTCGTCACCCAGGTAAAGGTCACGTCCGCGGTGTCCCTCCGGCAGGTGAGATTCGACATCCCTGCGGGTGACAAAGACGTCGCCGGGGGTTTTGTGATCCCTGATAAAGCCCCAGCCGTGCTCCAGTTGGAACTTAATTACAGTCCCGGTGGCGCGGGGACCGTGGGCTGCACGGGGGTTTCTCCGGGTCCGGCTTTTCTGCTCCGCGCTCTGGACCTGCAGCCGCTCCTCGCGAATCCGCCTCTCTCGCCGTTCTTTGTTGAAGACCTCCAGTTGTTGTCGGCAGCACTCCGCACGCTGGGCTGCGGCCGCCCGGGTCTCTTGGGTGAACCCCATGAGGTTTTCACCGGTGGGGTCCCATGCGAACTGCGCCTCCTCCAACGGGAGTGGGGTGATCTTGGCGGGTGCCGGAGCCGGGATCAGGGGCTCACACAGGGGCCATTCCTTCCGGAATCGGGGATTGAGGTATTCCGGTGGCCACTCAAAGGGCTGCCCATCCGGGCAAGTATGTTGCACAAGTAGGTCTTCGCCTAGGGGCAGCACTGTGGAGGTCGAGGGCGCGGTGGTGGTAGCGGCGCCCGGATTCACCAGGCCTTGCGACCAGGCCGGTGGCACTTTAAAGGTGAAGGGTACTGTGGAGACGGCGGCGCCCGGGGGCACTCGGCCTTGCGACCAGGCCGGTGGCGTTTCCTGCTTGGCCGCGCTCAGAGTTAAGGCGCGTGACGTCACAGGGGGCGTGGCCGCGGCTCCTGCCGCTTGAGGCCTAGTTCGGAGCGGTGGCGGTGCAGCAACGGGCACGGTCGGTGGGATTTCGGGCTCTGCGACGGGGAGCTGGGGCAGGCTTACGGCTACTAGGCTTGGGGTGGTGACGTCCCCTTTACCTGCTTCCATCTCTTCAGCTCCTTCCACGGCGTCGTCTCCGGCCTTCGTCCCTCCTGCACCATCCTCAGAGGCAGACAGACTCCTCGTCCCGGGTGGCGTCCTTTGCTGACGGGTTCCAGCCTGCAGGGCCATTTCTCTGCTCCACTCTGTCAGCACTTCTTGCTGCACTCGGGCCATCATCCGAGCCAAGCCCTCCAGCGTGGTCTGTGCATGCTCCCGATCTTGGGGGAGCTGTGCCAGGATCTCCACCAGGCCTTCTGGGGTGGCGGCCTGCAACAGGCTCCTGACCAGAGGGTCGGTGCTGCCTGACTCTCCCTCCATCTCCGGGTGCGATCTCTCCAGACTCCTCCAGGCTGCACCCATCCTCTCTCTTTTGTTCTTGATCCGCCCATACTGAGGGCGGTCCTGGGGCAACTTGGTGATTGTCAGTTTCAGGGGCAGACCCCTCGCTCTGATGGACATCTCTATCATTACAGTCTCTGCTGGTGGGGGCGGTCTCCGCTTTTGGCGCTCTTCTGGGACCAGGCCCACGATGGGAGGTGGTCTCTTGCCACCCTCTGGCACGCCCATAATGGCGTCCACTCTGCCAGGGCGGGAAATCGTCTCAGATGGCGGGAATCGTCTCCTAATGGCGGGAAACTCCGTGGATGGCGGGAAAAGGCTGCAGATGGCGGGCAAACGGCGGGAAACGACCCAAGATGGCGTCCGATGGCGGGGACCCTCTGGAACCGGCGGGAGACTTCTTCTTACGGTAAATATGAACTTTTCTTCAGGCACGCAGTACCCGGTGGTTGCGGGCACGTTATCCTGCCGACTACGCCAAAGTAGACGCGCCCCCTGGGCCATGTTCAAGGGACACCCGGAGCCGGATCTGGATAGGGGTAGTAGTCCTTGTGGCGGTGACCCGGTCCGTGCCCAGGGTGGTCAAACTAAGTGTGTGGCAGTCTTTTGTAGATGTTGTTTAAGTGTCGACTACGCCACCCGTTGATTGCGGCCAGGAGGCCGCCGCTGCAGAGCAGACCGCTGAGGCCGGTGGTAGGATTGTGCAGCAAGGATGGTATAACCCCCAACGGGAGGGGTATGGCCTCAGGGCAGCAGATGTGGAAGATGGTGGTTGTGATGGTGCAGCAAGGAAGCTCAGAGACATGCAATGCAGTTTCAGGGTTTTTACTCACTGGTGTTGTTCCGGTCACTCCGGCCTTGAGTGACCACCCGAGCCGTGCTGTGTCCACCAGGTGTGGGACTCGGCCAACTCCCAGGCAGTCCAGAGCGTGGTCCTGAGCTCCCCTCTCTTCCTTCCTACTGGCCGTTCCCACCAGGGATCCACCTTTGTCCGGCTCCCTCGGGCATCTTGGTGGCAAAACCTTCTCTGGCTTTCCTGACCCAACTCGTGGTGTGCCTTCCTGGTGGATGTGGTGAGGGTCGCGCCAAAACTTGACCACGACCTCCGGTTCCTGGCTGAGGATCATTAGCCTCCACCAGTTTGGGTTCCGGTACCCGTTTCCGCCAACCCTTCACCCTTTTCGTTCTCCTGTGGGATCTCAGGGTTCCCTCTTGTCTTGCGTCTCTGGGCCTCTCTTCCTCCTCCTCTCCACTGCAGGCCTGGCCCTGGAGCTGGGCCCAGCCAGAGCCACAGCTCCCTGTCAGCCCTCCTGGCTGAACTCTCCCTCTGACTCTCTCAGCTCTGCTCTCCCTGTCTCTAGATGGTGCCCACCATATATACTCCCTCTATGTGTGAGCCCAGGTGACTAGCACCCAATGGGCTCCTACCTCTATGCCCAGAGTCCCTCCCCTATCTGCCCCTACACTACTGGTATGTTCCTCCCCCCCTCCCACTCCAGCCAGGGACAGACGCTGTCGTACCTGCACATCTATCTGGTGGGAGTACCGTTGTTCTGTCCCCCGGAAATGGGATGAGTGTAGTGCATGCAGCTAGCTGAGCTCAGTCCCACACTCCATCCTTACCCGGGAGTGGAAAACCACACCTCTGGATCGAGGTGCAATACCCCTGTAGCAGCCGAGTCCTCGGGGTGCTACACATGCATACCAGGATTGGGGGGTGAGCGGACCATGCATACCAGGTTTCTGGTATGAGGAGGTCATACATACCCGAATTGGGATGAGGGGTGCCATGCATACCAGGATGAGGGGTACAATACATACCAGAATAGGGATGAGGGGTGCCATGCATACCAGGATAGGGATGAGGGGTGCCATGTATACAAGGATTGGGGATGAGGGGCCCATGCATACCAGGATAGGGATGAGAAGTGCCATGCATACAAGAATGGGGGTGAGGGAGCCATACATACCAGGATTGGGTATTACGGAGCCATGCATACCAGGATTGGGGATGAGGGATGCCATGCATACCAGGATTTGGGGTGAGGGGTGCCAAGCATACCAGGATGAAGGGTTGGGTTCCATGCTTACCAGGATGAGGGATACCATGCATACCAGGATTGGGGGGTGAGGGGACCATGCATACCTGGATTGGGGGGGTGATGGGACCATGCATACCAGGATTGGTGGGTGAGGGAACCATGCATACCAGGATTGGGGGGTGAGTGGACCATGCATACCAGGATTGGGGGGTGAGGGGACCATGCATACCAGGAATGGGGGGTGAGGGGACCATGCATACTAGGATTGGGGGGTGAGGGGTCCATGCATACCAGGATAGGGATCTGGGGGGACCATGCATACCGGGGTGAGGGGTACCATGCATACCAGGATTGGGCGTGAGGGGACCACGCATACCAGGATTGGGGGATGAGGGGAACATTAATACCAGGATTAGGGGGTGAGGGAACCATGCATACCAGGATTGGGGGGTAAGGAGACCATGAATACCAGGATTGGGGGGATGAGGGGACCATGCATACCAGGATTAGGGGGTGAGGGGACCATGCATACCAGGATTGTGGGGTTATGGGACCATGCATACCAGGATTGCAGATGAGGGGTGCCATGCATACCGGGATTGGGGATGATGGGTGCCATGCATACCGGGATTTGGGGTGAGGGGTGCCATGCGTACCAGGATTGGGGGTGAGGGGTGCCATGCATACCAGGATGAGTGATACCATACATACCAGGATAGGGATGAGGGATAGGGTACCATGCATACCAGGATAGGGATGAGGAGTACCATACATACCTGGATAGGGATGAGGAGTACCACACATACCAGGATTGGGAGGTGAGGGGTGCCATACATACCAAGATTTTGGTTAAGGGGTGCCATGCATACCAGGATTGGGGGTGAGGGGTGCCATGCATACCAGGATTGGGGATGAGGGGTGCCATGCATACCAGGATGGGGATGAGGGGAGCCATGCATACCAGGATAGGGGTGAGGGGTGCAATGCATACCAGGATAGGATGGTGGGGATAGGATGGGGGCAGCACAAATACCAGGAGGGGGCCAGCACATACCAGCATGGGAGACCATATACCAATAAAAATGCTCACCACCCGGGCGTAGAACGAGTTCAATAGCTAGTATATATATATATATATATATATAAACACTACCGTTCAAAAGTTTGGGGTCATACTTTTATTTATCAAATGAGTTGCAAAATGATTAGAAAATGTAGTCCAGATATTGACAAGATTAGAAATAATGATTTTTATTAGAAAGATTAATTTTCTCCTTCAAACTTTGCTTTCGTCAAAGAATGCTCCCTTTGTAGCAATTACAGCATTGCAGACCTTTGGCATTCTAGCTGTTAATTTGCTGAGGTAATCTTGAGAAATTTAACGCCATGCTTCCTGAAGCCCCTCCCACAAGTTGGATTGGCTTGATGGGCACTTTTTGCGTACCATACGGTCAAGTTGCTTCCACTATTGCTTAATGGGGTTGAGATCTGATGACTGCGCTGGCCACTCCATTACAGATAGAATACCAGCTACCTGCTTCTTCCCTAAATAGTTCATGCATAATTTGGAGGTGTGCTTTGGGTCATTGTCCTGTTGTAGGATGAAATTGGCTCCAATCAAGCGCTGTCCAGAGGGTATGGCATGGGGTTGCAAAATGGAGTGATAGCCTTCCTTATTCAAAATCCCATTTACCTTGTACAAATCTCCCACTTTACGAGCACCAAAGCAACCCCAGACCATCATATTACCTCCATAATGCTTGACAGATGGTGTCAGGTACTCTTCCAGCATCTTTTCAGTTGTTCTGCATCTCACAAATGTTCTTCTGTGTGATCCAAACACCTCAAACTTTGATTTGACTGTCCATAAAACTTTTTTCCAATCTTCCTCTGTCCAATGTTCTTTTGCCCATATTAATCTTTTCCTTTTATTAGCCAGTCTCAGATATGGCTTTTTCTTTGCCACTTTGCCCTGAAGGCCAGCATCCCGGAGTCGCCTCTTCACTGTAGACGTTGACACTGGCGTTTTGCGTGTACTATTTAATGAAGCTGTCAGTTGAGGAGCTGTGAGGCGTCGATTTCTCAAACTTGAGACTCTAATGTACTTGTCTTGTTGCTCAGTTGTGCAGCGGGGCCTCCCACGTCTCTTTCTTCTCTGGTTAGAGCCTGTTTGTGCTCTCCTCTAAAGGGAGTAGTACAAACCGTTGCAGGAAATCTTCAGTTTCTTGGCAATCTCTGGAATAGCCTTCATTTCAAAGAACAAGAATAGACTGTCGAGTTTCACATGAAAGTTCTCTTTTTCTGGCCATTTTCAGAGTTTCATAGAACAAACAAATGTAATGCTCCAGATTCTCAACTAGCTCAAAGGAAGGTCAATTTTATAGCTTCTCAAATCAGCCAAACCGTTATCAGCTGGGCTAACATACTTGTGCAAGGGTTTTCTAGGGTTTTCTAAACATGCATTAGCCTTCTTACACAGTTAGTAAACACAATGTACTATTAAAACACTGGATTGGTGGTGTTAGAACCCTCCTGTTAGTTTTTTCTATTTTGTGGTCACATGACCTGCTGCCTATTTATTCCAGCTCCGCCCTTCTGGCTTTGCTGGACTTCAGTGTTCCTTTGACTCTTTATCTAGCCAGGTGCTTTGTACCTATCTCTATAGTTTGCTTGGTCCTTGGACCTCTAAGTATTTTTGTCTGTTTGTCTTTTTGCTCCGCTACAACTTCTGCTAGGAGGTGTCCAATTTTGTCCCAGTCCTTAGTACTTTTAGGGACCCCTCCCTTATATCTATAGGTCTGCGTTCAGACTAGCTGAGGACGAAGGTGGGTCTGTTCACAAGGAACAGATTGCCCGCTGCATCGTAGGGAATCAGCTTAGTCCTATTGTAGGGACAGTTTTCCTATCTTTCCTTAGTTCTTGTAGCAGATCATAACAGGTGGCTGTTGGAAATGAGCCTCTATACACATATGTAGATATTGCAATAAAAACAAGACGTTTGCAGCTAGAATAGTCATTTACCACATTAACAATGTATAGAGTGTATTTCTGATTCATTTAATGTTAGCTTCATTGAAAAAAATATGCTTTTATTTAAAAAATAATGACATTTCTAAATGACCGCAAACTTTTGAACGGTAGTGCATATATACAGTACAGACCAAAAGTTTGGACACACCTTCTCATTTAAAGATTTTTCTGTATTTTCATGACCATGAAAATTGTACATTCACACTGAAGGCATCAAAACTATGAATTAACACATGTGGAATTATATACTTCACAAAAAAGTGTGAAAGAACTGAAAATATGTCTTATATTCTAGGTTCTTCAAAGTAGCCACCTTTTGCTTTGATGACTGCTTTGCACACTCTTGGCATTCTCTTGATGAGCTTCAAGAGGTAGTCACCGGAAATGGTTTTCACTTCACAGTTGTGCCCTGTCAGGTTTAATAAGTGGGATTTCTTGCCTTATAAATGGGGTTGGGACCATCAGTTGTGTTGTGCAGAAGTCTCGATAGTTCTACTGAATAGACTGTTAGAATTTGTATTATGGCAAGACAAAAGCAGCTAAGTAAAGAAAAACGAGTGGCCATCATTACTTTAAGAAATGAAGGTCAGTCAGTGCGAAAAATTGGGAAAACTTTGAAAGTGTCCTCAAGTGCAGTTGCAAAAGCCATCAAGCGCTACAAAGAAACTGGCTCACATGAGGACCGCCCCAGGAAAGGAAGACCAAGAGTCACCTCTGCTTCTGAGGATAAGTTTATCCGAGTCACCAGCCTCAGAAATCGCAGGTTAACAGCTGCTCAGATTAGAGACCAGGTCAATGCCACACAGAGTTCCAGCAGCAGACTCATCTCTACAACAACTGTTAAGATCAGACTTTGTGCAGCAGGCCTTCATGGTAAAATAGCCGCTAGGAAACCACTGCTAAGGACAGGCAACAAGCAGAAGAGACTTGTTTGGGCTAAAGAACACAAGGAATGGACATTAGACCAGTGGAAATCTGTGCTTTGGTCTGATGAGTCCAAGTACCACGGAGCACCCCCTTCTACCAGCATGGAATGGAACTTGCAGCATCACCTTGCAGCATTGCACCTCCTGTAACCCCACTCCGCCACCGCCGACCCCCCTCAGGTCGGCAAAAATCGGACTGTAGTATGGACCCTCATTTAACGCATTACATTTTTTTCCCTATTTTCTTCCAGAAAATTTGGGGTGCGTCTTATGGTCCAAAAAATAATGTATATATTTTTAGAGCATTTACGTGTGGAAAATCACTTAAAATACATTTAATCCACATATGAATGTCTCAATAAAGTTTTGTCAAGGCTAAATTTCAGGATATATTAAAAACAAATCAGCATTATTTAAATCTTATCATACCAAAAAGAAGCAAAAGTATGCAGCTTCAAAAACATGAAAAAATCGCCTGTAAAAACCACCCTCAAGAACTAGATTAAAACCTAATATAGGTGCAGAAATGCTGCAATGTCAAAAACTCACCAAATACTCATCATGGGAACATAGCCTTATAGTGATATTTATTATTAACTTTGAACCAACATGAAGGGAAATTGATAGGTACCGTATATTCCGGCGTATAAGACGACCTGGTGTATAAGACGACCCCCCTACTTTCCTGTTAAAATATAGAGTTTAGGATATATTCACCGTATAAGACTACCCCTTTTCCAACGCATACCAAACACCGGTAAAAATTTTAAAAAAACAGATTTGAATTTAACATGGTCCTTTTTTAATTTAAATTCTTATGACATACAGGTATATAGCAGGAAAACTGTCACTCATAAACATAAGGCATACAACAACAACATTACTATCATCCATTTTCATCAGCGGCATACACCGGTACCCGACAATTTACAACAGAAAGAATAGAGCTTCACACATAGATTAGATAGATAGAAATATGTCAGTCATATATATATGAAGTACAGTGACATTGTTGCTTACTGTACTTGTCATTTAGTGTAAAGGATTTATTAAAAAATATAATAGTGTTTTCGTGCACCGTCTCTTTAAAAAAGCCGGCCGGCAGTTCAGCATTTGTACCCGACAATTTAGAATAGAAGGAATAGAGAATCATACATAGATTAGATAGATAGAAACATGTCAGTCACATATATATGAAGTACAGTGACAGTGTTGCTTACTGTACTTGTCATTTAGTGTAAAGGATTTATTTAAAAAAATAATAGTGTTTTCATGCACCGTCTCTTTAAAAAAGCCGGCCGGCAATTCAGCATCTGTACCCGACAATTTAGAATAGAAGGAATAGAGAATCATACATAGATTAGAGAGATAGAAACATGTCAGTCACATATATATGAAGTACAGTGACAGTGTTGATTACTGTACTTGTCATTTAGTGTAAAGGATTTATTTAAAAAAATAATAGTGTTTTCATGCACCGTCTCTTTAAGAAAGCCGGCCGGCAATTCAGCATCTGTACCCGACAATTTAGAATAGAAGGAATAGAGAATCATACATAGATTAGATAGATAGAAACATATCAGTCACATATATATATGAAGTACAGTGACAGTGTTGATTACTGTACTTGTCATTTAGTGTTAAAATAAAGGATTTATTTTAAAAAAAATTGGCGTGGGGTTCCCCTTAATTTTAGTCTCTAGCGGAGGTTAAGCAGACAGCTGGGGCAGATGTTTGAAGCCTGGGAAGGGGGTAATACCCACGGAGCTTCCCAGACTACTAATATCAGCCCCCAGCTGAATACCTAGCCTTTACTAGCTATTAAAATGGGGGACCCCCCCAAAAAAATGACGTGGGGTCCCCCCTATTTAAATAGCTAGCAAAGGCTAGGCAGACAGCTGGGGGCTGATATTAATAGCCCAGGAAGGGTGCCATGAATATTGGCCCCCTCCCAGGCTAGAAACACCAGCCGTCAGCCGCCCCAGAAATGGCGCATCCATAGGATGCGCCAATTCTGGCACTTAGCCTTGCTCTTCCATGCTGCCCTGGTGCAGTGGCAGGGGGTAATAGGGCTGGGGTTCATGTCAGCGCCAGCTGCCATGAAGCCCAGGTTAGTAATGATGGGCGTCTATAAGACACCCCCATTACTAACCTACAAAGTGTTAAAAAGAAAAAACACACACTACACCAAGAAAAAAATAATTTATTTGAAATAAACCACACAATTTTATTTAATTCTTAGTTTACTAAAAAAAAAATAGTTACCTGTCCACGTTCCTGCGCTGATCTCCATTGCACAGCTGTCACATCTGGAGATGGTGACAGCTGTGCATGACTGCTGTAAGCTCACACTGCCGGGAACACGTCCGCTCCCGGCAGCGGGAGCCACTGACTGAGGTCACCGGAGTGCATTCAGTCAGCGCAGCTCCGGAGACCTCCTTTACGGCACTGCTGTACCGTGGGAATTTCTCACGATACAGCAGGGCCGTAAAGCAGCTAACCGGAGCAGCGCTGCCTGAACTCCGGCGAACCCGCTTATGCAATGACGGGGCTGCTTTACGGCCCCGTCATTCTAGCGGCGGCAGCGGTTCAGAGCGGTCACATTCTATGTGGCTGCTCTGAACTGGAGATCTTCGTGGGACACTCGTGGACTACTACGGAGGGGTAAGGATAAGGTTGTGGTTTATTATTTTATATTTTATTACAGGAGATCGATGGCTTCGGGGAATTAGGTGTCTAGGTGAGTATAGGTGTAGTTTTTTATTTTTTACTTTATTTTAGGTGGCGATCGGCGGGGACAGGTAATGTATGAACTAATTTATTGTAGGTAACCACTGGCCACCAATGACATGTATTTAATATTTATTGGGGACACAGTAGGGCAATTTATATAGCAGGATCAGGCTGATGGGAACTACTGCTCCCATCGAGCTGATCCTGCTGGCAGGAGTGGACGGGGGACAGACATAGGCCGATGGGAGTAGTAGTGTCACATCGGCCTATGTCTGCCTGCACGCACACACCCGCACACATCGCACAGACACCGCGCACACCCACAGACATCGCACAGACACCGCACACATCGCACAGACACCGCACACACCCCCAGACATCGCACAGACACCGCGCACACCCGCACACACTCGCAGACATCTCACAGACACAGCGCACAGACACCGCGCACACCCGCACACACTCGCAGACATCTCACAGACACCGCACACACCCGCAGACATCGCACAGACACCCCACACACACTCGCAGACACACGCACAGACACCCGCACACACGAATCATGACGGGTCTGGGAGGTGAGGCTGACCTGTGAGACCGTGGGAAAGTTCACGTGAGTTCATGCAATGCAGTCAAGCATGAACTCACATGAACCCTCTGAGGGCACCGCGGCGACTTCAAATGAACAGCTGATCGGCATCACCTGATACCTCAGCTGTTCATTTGAAATAACCGGCGGGAAAGCGCAGCACAGAACAGGAAAGCCGGCGGTGAAGTCTTTTCACTGCCGGCTTCCCCGCCCGGGTCCTTCGCTCCCCGCTCCTTTGTGCTGCACTCCCCGCCCGGTCCTAACTTACGATCGGGATGGGAGGTGGCGAGGGGAGCGGAGGATCGGGGTGGGAGGCTGCGGGGAAGCAGTATGGGGCTGTGTGATTGTTTAAAAGCCGGCGGCTTTTTCCGCCCGCCGGCTTTTAAACAATCAGGAGAATTCTCCCACGCTGGGATGGCATTCTGATGACAGGCTGGATCTCAGCTGAGCTCTGCCATCCAGCTTGTCATCCTTCAGAGACACTGCAGAGCGCAGGCATTATGGGAACTTCCGATTCCGGTATTCGATATTGTAAAAGTATTGGAATTAAGTATCGGAATTCCGATACCGCGAATATCGGCCGATACCCGATATTACAGTATCGGAATGCTCAACACTACTTGTCACAGAAGCGATGCGAACTTCCCATCTCCGTACACAGCGCAGCGCTTCTGTGACAAGTGAAAGCTGTCGGCACAGAAGCCCTGCGCTGTGTCCGGAGCTGGGAAGACACTGCGATGTGTCAGAGAAGTTCGCTAGGTTCTGTCTGTCTCCGCTGCTGGGAATACGCTGCGCTGTGTCCCAGGCCTGAGAAGACACAGCGCAGCGATGTGTCAGTTTCAGCACAGAAGCGCTGACTGTCTGGACCTACCGCCGCCGTATTTTAACTCCCTCCACCTTATATTAACTCCCACATGGCAGGGATACGGCCACGGCAGCTTATTAACACCCCCAGAGTATCCCCGCATGTCAATTTCTGAAAGTTCAAAAACATTACCGGCGTATAAGACGACCCCAGACTAGACAGAAGATTTTTCAGTCTTCAAAAGTCGTCTTATACGCCGGAATATACGGTAATTCATTATTTTGGGATATACCAGGATGTTGGATAAATATTGCTACACTGAAATAAAGCCTTTTAAAATGTAATATAAACGAGTCTCAATGGATTTTGACCTGGTAATCAAAGGGTCACGTCTTCAGTGATGAAGAACAGACTGCAGTATAAATGGCACATCATGGAATATGATCACTACTGCTCTCAGCGGTTGGATATCACTCAGAACTCTCATGCTGTGTATGATGGCAAGGATTTTGGCCTGCAACAGAACAAAGCATAAATGAGAAAGTAAAATAAATTAAGCTTTACATGAACTGTGCAACGTAAGAAATGAAGGCAGCAACAGAATACAGTGAATGCTACAAGCAACAACTGAGTAAGAAACGTTGTTGCTAATAGTAAAATTTAATACACCTGTAAGATCAGTGGGAGCTTGGCTAAGGGGGAATAATGGATATTTTCATCATTCAGTATACATGAATGTGACAAACAGCGTAATTACTTTTTTGGAGGTCACAATTGATCATCTGGATTTCTCTTCTTGGACATCTAGATTTATTAAATTTATATCAGCAGTGGAAACCTTCAACCAAGGGAACAAGTGTGGCTTTAATGTGGGCATCCTTGGCCCCCGGCTTCTCTCTTCTGTTCATATACCTACATGTACAGTATATAGTCACATTTCTGTGGTTGATTTATAGTGTTGAGCCACCCCCGTAGTGTTCGAGTTCGGTTCGGTTCGTCGAACACCCGTGTGTTCGCCGAACTGTTCGTCAAACACCCGTGTGTTCGCCGAACTGTTCGTCGAACTGTTCGTCGAACACCTTCGAACACCGTTAAAACCAATGGCAGGCAAACAAAAACACATAGAAACACATAGAAAACACCTTCAAAGGTGTCCAAAAGCTGACAAACTGCTCAGAAGACATAACTAACACATGGAAAAGTGACAAGTACATATAGTCATGCGAAAATAAAAGAGGTGGAGGAGTAAAAGGAGGGGGAGACACAGATATAGGCATGTCATGCCCTTCTAAAATCCAAAAAGTGAGAAGCCGACACGGCCAGTCCGCTCCTGCCCGTGCCACCTCCGTGTCGCCGGGATTGTGCCAGAGCCGCGGTGAACCCTGATGGCCAGCCCCCCTCTCCCAATACTGGTGCCTGTCCGCTGGTGGGTCGAGCGAGCCCCCCTGTGGTGGAGGCAGCTCTAAGCTTTTTAATTAAAATTGTCTCTCTAATTTGAATGAATACACTTTAAATCCATTTACAAGGATCTATTGGAGGGCAAGTCTCATGCCAGCAGCCGCGTAATTCCAGCTCCAGTAGCGTCCACTAAAGCTGCTGCAGTTAAAAAGCTTTTATAAGGATCGAGCTCGGCTGTCCACCGCAAGGTATCCTACTGCCAGTCCCAGCCCCTATGCCTTGGGGTGCCTCCTGATGCTCTTCACTGAGTATCCCGTGGTCCCGAAGCATTTCCTTTGAAAAAATGAAGTGTCCAAACTACAGGTGGTGTAGCTTGCTTAACAGCCGGGATAATCCGCTGACTAGCAGACCCTGCTACTAGGCAAAAAGTATTTCCTGGGCTAGATGCAGTTAAAAATTTGTAATTAGATACTCTCATTGGATGCTGAGAAAGCATTCCATAGAGTCTCCTGGCACGCCATACATGATTCTCTTAAAAAGCTTGGGGTAGGGGTCTAGGGGACCCTTCTATAGCCAAAATCACGGCCCTGTATCGCAATACGTCACCTAAGCTGAAGATAAATGGAACTGTAGCACCCTGAGGGCTCGGTTGCTACAGAGGTATTGCACCTCACCCAGAGGTGTGATATCTCACTCTCAGGTAAGGATGTAGTGTGGATCAGGACCCGACACCTGCATGCATTACACCACATTGCCGTGGGGCAGGGCGACCAATATGCCCCTGAGATGGGCACTAGAGATGAGCGGTGTTCTACTCGAACTGTTCGCCAATCTCAAATTCGAGCTGTTTTGGGCGGTGTTCGAGTTGTTCGACGAACCCGAACGATTTGCAAAAAATTCGGCTGTTCGAGGTTATGTTCGATAACTGTTCGTGCACCAAAAGCGTGTCCTGCATGTCTGGCGCTATTTAGAGCACCAATCATGCAGGGATTGTCTGCCACTCACTGTAATGCCACAGCCATGGTGGTTGTGGCATTACAGTGATTGCCCAAATCGATGGGAACAGTGCCAACAGTGAAACATGAAAAGCCGGCAATTCAGCAGCGGCATACACCGGTACCCGACAATTTAGAACAGAAAGAATAGAGCTTCACACATAGATTAGATAGATAGAAACATGTCAGTCACATGTATATGAAGTACAGTGAAAGTGCTGCTTACTGTACTTGTCATTTAACGTAAAGGATTTATCAAAAAAAATAATAGTGTTTTCATGCACCGTCTCTTTAAAAAAGCCGGCCGGCAATTCAGCAGCGGTACCCGACAATTTATAACAGACAGAATAGAGCTTCACACATAGATTAGATAGATAGAAACATGTCAGTCACATATATATGAAGTACAGTGATAGTGTTGCTTACTGTACTTGTCATTTAGTATTAAAATAAAGGATTTATTATTAAAAAAATTGGCGTGGGGTTCCCCTTAATTTTAGTCTCTAGCGGAGGTTAAGCAGACGGCTGGGGCAGATGTTTGAAGCCTGGAAAGGGGGTAATACCCACGGAGCTTCCCAGGCTACTAATATCAGCCCCCAGCTGAATACATAGCCTTTACTAGCTATTAAAATGGGGGACCCCCCAAAAAAAATGACGTGGGGTCCCCCCTAATTTAATAGCTAGCAAAGGCTAGGCAGACAGCTGGGGGCTGATATTAATAGCCCAGGAAGGGAGCCATGAATATTGGCCCCCTCCCAGGCTAGAAACACCAGCCGTCAGCCGCCCCAGAAATGGCGCATCCATAGGATGCGCCAATTCTGGCATTTAGCCTCGCTCTTCCACGCTGCCCTGGTGCGGTGGCAGGGGGTAATAGGGTTGGGGTTGATGTCAGCTTATAATGCCAGCTGACATCAAGCCCAGGTTAGTAATGGAGAGGCGTCTATAAGACACCCCCATTACTAACCCCATAGTCAAAGTTAAAAAAAACACAAACACCCAGAATAAAGTCCTTTAATTGAAATAAAGACACAATCCTTTATTGTTCTAAATTAAACCATACTTACCGTCACGCCCATTCCAGCTGAAGCCAACGATCTCCTGCAATAAAAGAAAAATAACAAAGCAACCTCATCCTTACCTTTCCATGGTTACCACGACAGCTTCAGCTCTGCTACATCGAGATGACAGGCTGGACCGCAGCAGAACGCTGCCATCCAGCCTCTCATCCCGCAGACACTGAGAAGCGCAGGCTTGCTTGCGCTGCTCAGCGTCTCTCTGTGACGACATCCAGATGAGCCGAGTTCATGTCCAATGAACTCGGCTCACCTCATGCACGTCACTGACAGCGTGGGAAAATTCTCACGCTGAAGCGGTGAGTGCAGGAGAATTCTCCCACGCTGTCAGTGACGTGCATAAGGTGAGCTCATGTCCAATGAACTCAGCTCACCTCCTGCACGTCACTGACAGCGTGGGAGAATTCTCCTGCACTCAGCGCTTCAGTGTGAGAATTCTCCCACGCTGAAGCGCTGAGTGCAGGAGAATTTTCCCACGCTGTCAGTGACGTGCATGAGGTGAGCCGAGTTCATTGGACATTAACTCGGCTCATCTGGATGCCCTCACAGAGAGACACTGTGGAGCGCAAGCAAGCCTGCGCTTCTCAGTGTCTGCGGGATGACAGGCTGGATGGCAGCGTTCTGCTGCGGTCCAGCCTGTCATCTCGATGTAGCAGAGCTGAAGCTGTCATGGGAACCATGGAAAGGTAAGGATGATGTTGCTTTATTATTTTTCTTTTATTGCAGGAGATCGTTGGCTTCAGCTGGAATGGGCGTGATGGTAAGTATGGTTTAATTTAGAACAATAAAGAATTGTGTGTTTATTTCAATTAAAGGACTTTTTTCTGGGTGTTGTGTTTTTTTTAAATACTTTACTAGAAATTCATGGTGGTCATGTCTAATATTGGCGTGACCCCATGAATTTCGGGCTTAGGGCCAGCTGATAATGCCAAGCTGGCCCTAACCCCTTTATTACCCAGTGAGCCACTGCATCAGGGCCCTGGATGAGTTGGGTACAGCGCCAGAAGATGGCGCTTCTATGAACGCGCCATTTTCCGGGGTGGCTGCGGACTGCAATTTGCAGCGGGGGTGGCCCAGAAAGCTTGGGCCTCCCTGCGCTGCGGATTCCAGCCCCCAGCTGCCTAGTTGTACCTGGCTGGACACAAAAACAGGGCGAAGCCCCACGTCAATTTTCTTTAAATTATTTCATGAAATAATTAAGAAAAAAAGGGCTTCCCTATATTGTTGTGTCCGGCCAGGTACAAATAGGCAGCTGGTGGTTGGGGGCAGCCCGTTCCTGCCTGCTGTACCTGGCTGGACACAAATATAGTGCGAAGCCCCACGTCAATTTTTTTTAAATTATTTAATGAATTTCCTGAAATAATTTAAAAAAATTGAAGTGGGGCTTCGCACTATATTTGTGTCCAGCCAGGTACAGCAGGCAGGAACGGGCTGCCCCCATCCACCAGCTGCCTATTTGTACCTGGCCAGACACAACAATATAGGGAAGCCCTTTTTTTCTTAATTATTTCATGAATTTCATGAAATAATTAAAAAAAATTGAAGTGGGGCTTCGCACTATATTTGTGTCCAGCCAGGTACAGCAGGCAGGAACGGGCTGCCCCCATCCACCAGCTGCCTATTTGTACCTGGCCAGACACAACAATATAGGGAAGGCCTTTTTTTCTTAATTATTTCATGAATTTCATGAAATAATTAAAAAAAAAGTACGTGGGGCTTCGCCCTATTTTTGTGTCCAGCCAGGTACAACTAGGCAGCTGGGGGCTGGAATCTGCAGCGCAGGGAGGCCCAAGCTTTCTGGGCCCCCCCCCCGCTACAAATTGCAGTCCGCAGCCACCCCGGAAAATGGCGCGTTCATAGAAGCGCCATCTTCTGGCGCTGTACCCAACTCATCCAGGGCCCTGGTGCGGTGGCTCACTGGGTAATAAAGGGGTTAGGGCCAGCTTGGTATTATCAGCTGGCCCCAAGCCCAAAATTCATGGGGTCACGCCAGTATTAGACATGACCGCCATGAATTTCTAGTAAAGTATTTAAAAAAAACACAACACCCAGAATAAAGTCCTTTAATTGAAATAAAGACACAATTCTTTATTGTTCTAAATTAAACCATACTTACCATCACACCCATTCCAGCTGAAGCCAACGATCTCCTGCAATAAAAGAAAAATAATAAACCAACCTCATCCTTACCTTTCCATGGTTCCCACGACAGCTTCAGCTCTGCTACATCGAGATGACTGGCTGGACCGCAGCAGAACGCTGCCATCCAGTCTGTCATCCCGCAGACACTGAGAAGCGCAGGCATGCTTGCGCTCCTCACTGTCTCGCTGTGACGGCATCCAGATGAGCCGAGGTCATGTCCAATGAACTCGGCTCACCTCATGCACGTCACTGACAGCGTGGGAAAATTCTCACGCTGAAGTGCTGAGTGCAGGAGAATTCTCCCACGCTGTCAGTGATGTGCATGAGGTGAGCTCATGTCCAATGAACTCAGCTCACCTCCTGCACGTCACTGACAGCGTGGGAAAATTCTCCTGCAATCAGCGCTTCAGCGTGAGAATTTTCCCACGCTGTCAGTGACGTGCATGAGGTGAGCCGAGTTCATTGGACATGAACTCGGCTCATCTGGATGTCGTCACAGAGAGACGCTGAGCAGCGCAAGCAAGCCTGCGCTTCTCAGTGTCTGCGGGATGACAGGCTAGATGGCAGCGTTCTGCTGCGGTCCAGCCTGTCATCTCGATGTAGCAGAGCTGAAGCTGTCGTGGGAACCATGGAAAGGTAAGGATGAGGTTGCTTTATTATTTTTCTTTTATTGCAGGAGATCGTTGGCTTCAGCTGGAATGGGCGTGATGGTAAGTATGGTTTAATTTAGAACAATAAAGGATTGTGTCTTTATTTCAATTAAAGGACTTTATTCTGGGTGTTTGTGTTTTTTTTAACTTTGACTATGGGGTTAGTAATGGGGGTGTCTTATAGACGCCTCTCCATTACTAACCTGGGCTTGATGTCAGCTGGCATTATAAGCTGACATCAACCCCAACCCTATTACCCCCTGCCACCGCACCAGGGCAGCGTGGAAGAGCGAGGCTAAGTGCCAGAATTGGCGCAT
This sequence comes from Phyllobates terribilis, assembly GCF_046119375.1. NCBI lineage: Eukaryota > Metazoa > Chordata > Amphibia > Anura > Dendrobatidae > Phyllobates > Phyllobates terribilis. The sequence continues at coordinate 54,226,410 of NW_027362773.1, forward strand.
CCTATGAATGCGCCATTTCTGGGGCGGCTGACGGCTGGTGTTTCTAGCCTGGGAGGGGGCCAATATTCATGGCTCCCTTCCTGGGCTATTAATATCAGCCCCCAGCTGTCTGCCTAGCCTTTGCTAGCTATTAAATTAGGGGGGACCCCACGTCATTTTTTTTGGGGGGTCCCCCATTTTAATAGCTAGTAAAGGCTATGTATTCAGCTGGGGGCTGATATTAGTAGCCTGGGAAGCTCCGTGGGTATTACCCCCTTCCCAGGCTTCAAACATCTGCCCCAGCCGTCTGCTTAACCTCTGCTAGAGCCTAAAATTAAGGGGAACCCCACGCCAATTTTTTTAATAATAAATCCTTTATTTTAATACTAAATGACAAGTACAGTAACCAACACTATCACTGTACTTCATATATATGTGACTGACATGTTTCTATCTATCTAATCTATGTGTGATGCTCTATCTTTCTGTTCTAAATTGTCGGGTACTGCTGCTGAATTGCCGGCCGGCTTTTTTAAAGAGACAGTGCATGAAAACACTATTATTTTTTTAAATAAATCCTTTACACTAAATGACAAGTACAGTAAGCAACACTGTCACTGTACTTCATATATATGTGACTGACATGTTTCTATCTATCTAATCTATGTGTGAAGCTCTATTCTTTCTGTTCTAAATTGTCGGGTACAGATGCTGAATTGCCGGCCGGCTGTTTTAAAGAGACGGTGCATGAAAGCACTAATATTTTTTTTAATAAATCCTTTACACTAAATGACAAGTGCAGTAACCAACACTGTCACTGTGCTTCTTATATGTGTGACTGACATGTTTCTATCTATCTAATCTATGTGTGATGCTCTATTCCTTCTTGTCTAAATTGTCGGGTACCGGTGTATGCCGCTGCTGAATTTGCCGGCCGGCTTTTTTAAATAGAGTGTCTTCTGAGCAGTTTGTCAGCTTTTGGACACCTTTGCAGGTGTTTTCTATGTGTTTCTATGTGTTTTTGTTTGCCTGCCATTGGTTTTAACGGTGTTCGACGGTGTTCTAAGGTGTTCGACGAACAGTTCGAGGAACAGTTCCTCGAACATCCCGGTGTTCGACGAACCGAACCGAACCCGAACACTACGGGGGTGGCTCAACACTAATGGGCACGACAGTCCCTGTCCCTGGCTGGAGTGGGGGGAGGGAACACTGAGGAAGGGGAACCCTGTAGTGCAGGAGCAGGGAGGGAGCAGTTCCTGGGTGCATTGAGAAGGGAGTATAAAAGGTGGGCACCATCTTAGTTCAGTGCAGAGAAGTCTGAGCAGAAGTGGCAGGGAGCAGGGGCTCTGCATGAGCTCTGCTCCGGAGGCGGGCCTAGTAACAGAGGCCCAGGCCTGGAAGAGGGAGAAGGAAGGAAGAGGAGCGGAGAAGGCTCCAGGAACGAGGAACGAAGGGATCTCAGTGATGTGGACGGGCGAGTCGCCACCGCACGCCAGAATCCACCTGCGTGGAGGGGTCAGGCCAAAGGGGGAGACCGGTCCCCGAAACTAGTGGAGGCAGGAAACGACCCTCAGCTAGAAACAGGAGGCTGTGACATTTTATGTGGCGCAGCCCCTCGCTACACCCGCTAGGAAGGCACCACATAGGGTCAGGGAAACTGGCGCCAAGTTTACCAAGAGGAGGCCCGAGGCAGCCGGACAGAAGGGTTGGTAAGAAAGGCCAGACAAAGGACACACAAAGGGGGTCCTGTGAAGCGCTCCAAAGTTATCTGGGAGTTGTCTGAGCCCCTCAACTGGTGAGCACAGTACGACGTGGGCAGCCGTTACCTGCAGACGTGGTCTGGATAATAAGAACTGTGAGTAAAGGCCCTGGACTGCATCACTGACTCCGTGTCATTACTGCTGCTGCCCTGCACCATCACCCCCATCCTCCGCATACACTGCCCTGAGGCTATACTCCTCCCGTGGGGAGTTATGCTACGCTCTGCTGCGCCCACAACACCAGCCTCAGCGGTCTGCCCTGGAGCGGCGGTTCACTCTGACTGCAATCCACGGGTGGCGTAGTCGGACATTTAAACATCAAAACCACATAAATAGTTCCGCCACTGGTTTGACCGCCCTGAGCCACGGAACCGGGTTGCCGCCACGGAGACTACAACCACCAGCATCCACCAAAAAGGGTCCGGCTCCGGGTGTCCCAAGGCCCAGGGGGCGCGTCAGAACATTTTCATCACCTTTCACAATCACCAATGGGACAAGGCAGGGATGTTCTCTGTCCCCTCTCTTATACATCCTAGTGACGGAGCACCTGCTCTCATCAATTCGCCATAACCCCAATATTAGGTGGATTGAGGTGGGAGGCACCGAGTACAAGTGCTCTCTATTTGCTGATGATGTCCTAGTATATATCACTCAATCACATATATCCATCCATGCTGTTATGGCTGAAATAGATCACTTTGTTACATGGTCAAATTTTAAAATCAATGCAGCGAAGTCTGAGGCCCTCGATGTCTCCCTCCCCAAATCCATATAGGATTCCATCCAGTCCAACTTTCCCTTTGCCTGGCCCTCACAGGGTATCAAATACTTAGGAATTCCTATTCATAGAGACCTCTCCCATCTATGTTATCTTAATTTAGGGCCCTTTATTGAACAACTCCATACAGACCACGGTTGGCAAGTTAGAACTGTAAGATTCACTACGTGAACCACTGGTGTTTTGTGGAAAAGCACATGTACACTGTGTTCCAAATTATTATGCAAAAAGTGTTTAGGAGTGATAAGGGAAGAATTTGTTTGTTTGTCAGTTAAACTCATTGATGGTGATGTGTGTCAGGGCTCTTTATATCACTGTAAGCAATTGCAGACACCAGTGCTAATTAGTTTGGCAGGTGTGTCCAATGCAAGGCAAGACTACTTAAGAAGGCTCTCTCACATTATTCAGCAGCCTACATTTTCTGCCAAAATGGGAAAGAAAAAGGATGTGTCGGCTGCTGAGAAGCAACAAATTGTGGAGTGTTTAGGTCAAGGCATGACTACAATCAACATTGTGCGATGATCAGGATGAAGTGTCTTGGCAATCAAGAAGTATGTAGCTGATTCACAGTACACACGTGTGCGTGCTGATAAGGGAAAATTGAGGACTCTTTCCTACAGGCAATTACGTCAGGTTGAAAGAGCAGCGGCAAAAAAGCCTTGTCATAGCAGCAGACAAGTTTTTGAAGCTGCTTGTGCCTCCAACGTCCCCCGAACAACAAGATGCAGGGTCCTTCAGAGGTTTGCAGCTGTGCATACGCCATCCTGTCGACCTCCTCTATCCACTTCACACAAGCAGAAATGGCTCCAGTGGGCCAAACATTACATGAAGACTGATTTCAAAACTGTTTTGTTCACGGATGAGTGCCGTGCAGCGCTCGATGGTCCAGATGGATGGAGTGGAGGATGGCTGGTTGATGGACACCCCACGCAAACACGGCTACAGCGCCAACAAGGAGGAGGTGGAGTAATGTTTTGGGCTGAAATCATGGGGAGAGAGATTGTCGGCCCCTTTAGGATCCCTGAAGGCGCTAAAGATGAACTCCATAATGTATGTGGATTTTCTCAAACAGCACTTCCTGCCATGGTTCAAGAAGAAGAACCGTGTATTTCACAGCAAGATCATTTTTCTGCATGATAATGCACCATCTCATGCTGCACATAAAACATCTGCATCTCTGGCTGATATGGGCATAAAAGGGGACAAACTTATGGTGTGACCCCCATGCTCCCCTGACCTCTACCCCATTCAGAACCTTTGGAGCATCATTAAAAGGAGTGTCTATGATGGCGGGAGGCAGTTCACATCTAAGCAACAGCTCTGGGAGGGTATTCTGTCCTCATGCAAAACAATTGAAGCAGAAACCATCCAAAACCTGACAAATTCAATGGACGAGAGAGTTCAGAAGCTCCTTTCGAACAAGGGGTCCTATGTGAAAATGTAACATCACCTAGAATAAAGTTTTGAGTTGAAAACTGTTTGATTTCAGTTTCTAACAACCTGCTAATGCTTATAATTTCAAAAATGACCATTTTTTTGGTCTTTATTAAAATGAAACGGTTGATCGAAAAGTTTGGGGGATCTAAGAGTGTGGCAACCCAGTAGTCATGATTACTTCGAATTCTGACAATATGAGGGTCATGCTGCAGGTAGTGCAGCAAGAAGGCACTTATGTGTCTTGCGCATCTCGGAGCCCCAAAATTATTTTCCGGGCTAGATGCAGCTAAAAATTATTTTTAATTTTAAATCTGGTGGAGATTATTATAGATGGCCTAATAGGATCAGTGCTGCACACTGCTACAAAGCCCAAATTATTTTCCAGTCAAGATACAGATAAACATGATTAGTAATTTGAAAGCTTAAAATGGTTGGTAGGGTGATTTTAAACAATCATCAAGCTTTTACTCTCCCCAGGATGACACAGGGGTAGAAAAGTCGTTTCGGATCCATGATTTGTTCATCTTTATGAACGTGAGTCTGTCTACATTATCAGTGGAGAGCCGCGTGCGCTTATCTGTCAGCACACCACCAGCAGCGCTGAACACACGTTCAGACAGAACGCTGGCTGCGGGGCATGACAAAATCTCCAAGGCATAAGTGGTTAGGTCCGGCCATTTATCCAGATTGGAAGCCCAAAAAGAGCAAGGGTCCAGTGACACAGTCGTGGCTTCAATGTTTACTTGGAGATACTCCTGTACCATCGTCTCTAGGCGTTGACTATGTGTCAGACTTCTTGTCTCCTGTGGCCTTGCAAAGGATGGGCTAAAAAAGTGGTGAAATGATTCCGCAAAATTGATGTTACCACCAGATACTGTGGTTCTGTTACGGTTTGAGTGCTGAACACTTGACGGTCCCACGGTTGGCAAGTTGGAACTGTGAGATTCACTACGTGCACCACTGGTATTTTGTGGAAAAGCACATGTAAGATTCTGCAACAGTCACTGCTGATACTCCTGCATGCGTGCATCCCTTTCTATGGCAGGAATAATTTCTGCAAATTTACTTTTGTACCGGGGATCTAACAGTGTGGCAACCCAGTAGTCAGGATTATTTCTAATTCTCACAATTCGAGGGTCATGTTGCAGGTAGTGCAGCAAGAAGGCACTCATGTGTGTTGCGCATCCAGGAGGACCAAGTCCCTGTTGTGTTGGTGGCGAGGTAACAATCATGCTTCCTTCCTCTGTCCTCTCCACCCAACCTCGCACAACAGAAATGTGATCAAGGTCTCCCTCATCTGATGAGTCTTCCATGCCCATCGCCAGTTCATCCTCCACTTCTTCCTGGGCTCCTGCACCTTCCTCACTAGTTTGGCTGCTACCATGCGCCCTGGTAAAACCATCTCCCCCACCCTCACATGCCTGCCGCCTTGGTGCTGCCGACCGTCTGGACCTTGCAGATGTTAGCCCTTCCGCATACAACTCCTCCTCCTCTACTTCCTCCACCTCCTCTTGTGCCACCACCTGACTCCGAATTCTGTTTAACATGTGCTCCAGCATGTAAATCACCGGAATAGTCATGCTGATAATGGCATCGTCAGCACTAAACATCTTCGTCGCCATTTCAAAACTGTGCAGAAGGGTGCATAGGTCCCTGATCTGAGACCACTCCTCCAGCGTGATTTGCCCCACCTCTGAATCTCGTTGGCCCAGGCTATACGTCAGAACGTATTGCACCAGGGCTTGTCGGTGCTGCCACAGTCGCTGCAACATGTGCAGAGTTGAATTCCACCGGGTAGGCACATCGCATTTTAGCCGGTGAAGTGGCAGGCCCAACGACTTCTGTAGAGATGTAAGTCTCTGAGCTGCGGGATGCGAACGGCGGAAGTGAGCACACAGCGACCGTGCCCTCTGCAGAAGGCCATCTAGTCTGGGATAGTGGGCTAAAAATTGCTGGACAACCAGGTTCAACACGTGAGCCATACAAAGCACGTGTGTGACATTGCCCCGGCGAAGGGCCGCACCCAGGTTTGCAGCATTGTCGCACACGGCCTTCCCTGGTTTCAGGTCCAGTGGAGACAACCATTCATGAAATTGGTTCTCCAGAGCTGACCACAACTCCTCAGCTGTGTGACTCACATTTCCCAGACATTTCAATGTAAAAACCGCCTGATGACGTTGAGCCCTACTGACAGCATAGTAAGGAGGTGTGTAGGATCCCTTCTGCGCAGTTAGAAAGCTTGTGGCATGACCAGACAGGCTTTGGGTGCAGGTGGAAGACCGAGAGGAGGTTGAGGAGGCAGAAGCAGTGGAGGAACTTTGACATAAAGAGGATTGACGCACAACTCGTGGGGACGGCAAGACTTGGACAGCAGCCCCTTGTCCTGCTGTCACCATAGTTACCCAGTGCCCAGTCAGCGACATGTAACGCCCCTGTCCATGCCCACTACTGTGGTGAAATGCACCCTGTCACACACAGAGTTTCTCAAAGAAGCGGTGATGTTGTGTGCGACATGCTGGTGGAGCGCAGGCACACCTTTCTTTGAGAAGTAGTGCCGACTGGGCATCTGCTACTGGGGCACTGCGACGGACATAAGGTCTCGAAAATCCTCTGTGTCCACCAGGCGGAAAGGCAGCATTTCTGTAGCCAAGAGCTTGCAGATGGTGAAATTCAACCTCTTAGCTTTCTCATGGCTAGGAGGAAATGGTCTTTTACTTGTCCACATCTGAGGGACCGAGGGCTGGCTATTGTGCTTAGACGAGGTTGATAAGGGTGTGCCCGGCAAACTGCCGGTCTGTGAGGAAGATGCAGGCGGACATGTTAGGTTGCCTTGATCCAAAGGTGGTGCTATCGATGTCGGACAGCGCTCAACACCAGCTGCTGTTACCACCTCCAAAGAAAATGATGACCTGCCAATCACGCTGGCTGTTGCGGGTAAAGAGGTGGCAGGTCTGCGCCCCAAAACAGGTGTGACTGCTGTCCCCCCAGTCAAAGAGGATGAAGAGGCCGCGGATGCACAAGATATGGCAGATGGTGGTTGTCCCGGCCGGCTAGGCCGCATTGTAGCACACTGAGCTTCCCACTGCAACTTATGCTTCATGTCCATGTGCCGGTTCATGCATGAAGTACTCAAACTATGTATTTTTTGGCCTCTACTTAGCTTTTGCTGACAAATGTTACAGATAACACGAGTTGGGTCATCTTTATCGATCTGAAAAAATGCCCAGGCTATGCAAGGCTTAGCACCCATGCGACCTGAAGAGCCACCACGACTTGTGGTGAGAGGCAGAGTTGTGTTTGAGGATGCAGTTGTTGACGTGCTTCCAGTACTACGTCTCTGTCCAGGAAGGCGCAACCTGACCTCGTCGTCACTAGCATCTTCCTCCACCTCCTCTGCTGACCTCATCTCTTGGCTGACTGTGGGTTGACAGTAAGTGGGATCTCCAACCTCATCATCATGACCCTGTGTGTTATCACACCCGTCGTCCTCAGAGCCAACCTGTTCCTGCCCTGACAAAAAATTAAAGTTGTCGCTCCAATCAGGTATTTGAGTCTTATCATCGTCTTCCTCATTGTCTCCACCAACAGGAGTTACAGTTTGGGAATGAGGGTCTACATTATGGTCAGAACCTTCTGCGTCTGGTCCTGGATCCGACTCATAAAGATTCTGGGCATCAGTGCAGATCATTTCCTCGTCTGGATTCACAGAAGCGCTGGAGTCGACCTCTGATTCCCAGGCTATAGTATGAGTAAACAGCTCTGCAGACTCAACCATCTGTTCTACCTCATTCTCAGACGGGCAGCTGGAGATTTGGGAGCTGTTAGGAAGCAAGTGTGATTTGGGTGACACCTTTGAGGACTGGAGTATTTGTGATGTTGAAGTTGATGTGGAGGAGAGCCCACTTAAAGGAGCACTTGATATCCGTTGAAGCACCTGCTGTTTTTGTGCTTCATCTGGAATTTGTAGCGATTGGCGTGGCCGTAAGAAAGGGATCTTATCACATTGTCCGCTAAAAGAAGTAGACATTTTAGTTTGGCTGGAAGATGGTCTTTCTTCTGCAGATGTTACTGTTGCTTTAACACCTACCCCACGGACACAACCTTTTTTCCCCTTCCCAACACGCCTATTCCCCTTTCCACCAGCAGCAGGCCTTTTTCCACTAATTTTGGTGGTTAACTAATTCACAACTCTGGAGTTGTTTGCACAAAAAAACAATGGATGGTAACCGAGCAGAGCTGAGTGGCCAAACTGTGGTATTAGGCCAAAACTATTGGCTGGGTTAGATGCAGAAAAAAATATATTCAGTTTGCAACCTGATGGAGGTCAGTATAGATGGACTAATAGAGAAAGTCCCACACACTGCTAGAAGGCCAAATATTTTTTCAGAGGTACTGTAGATGCAGATAAAAATTAGTTTTAATTTGCAACCTGATGGAGGTCAGTATAGATGGACTAATAGAGAAAGTCCGACACACTGCTAGAAGGCCAAATATTTTTTCAGAGCTAGATACAGAAAAAAATTATATTCAGTTTGCAACCTGATGGAGGTCAGTATAGATGGATTAATAGAACAAGACCCACACACAGCTAGAAGCCCAAATATTTTTTCAGAGGTAGATGCAGAAAAAAATATATTCAGTTTGCAACCTGATGGAGGTCAGTATAGATGGACTAATACAACAAGTCCCACACACAGCTAGAAGCCCAAATATTTTTTCAGAGGTACTGTAGATGCAGATAAAAATTAGTTTTAATTTGCAACCTGATGGAGGTCAGTATAGATGGACTAAAAGAATGATGCTATGCCCAAAAGATTTTACTTCACTAGGTGCAGTAAAAAAATTGGTATTCTATACACAGGTGGTATATCTTGCAACACAGATAGGCTACTCCACTGACTAACACACTCTGCAATAGGCCAAAAAGGATTAGCTTTGCTAGATTCAGCCAAATGCTGTGAAAAAAACTTGCACAGCACTGGCACAGACCTGCATGGCAAAAACTGATAGGAACTGATGTAACCTAGTCCTGAAAAGGACTCCAATTACAATTAGTCTTTACTCCCACAACCTATCTATTTAAGAGCACAGACCTCCCTGATAAAAGTCATAGGAAATGCCGTAACCTAGTCCTTAAAAGGACTGCAATCACAACTATTCCCTACTCCCAAGCTATCTGTATATTTGTGTGAAAATTGGCTTGAAATTAACAAGGTATAGCGCACACAGCAACAGCGGTGCCGTCTAACACGCAGCTGCAGCAGTGAGAAAATGGTGGCGACGGGGAAAATGGCTTGGTCTTATAGGGCAAGGACATGTGACATACACTGCCAATGACACATGCCCTTGCTTGTGTGAAAAAAAGCACTTCGCTCCGTGTGTGCGCTGCTGATAGGCTGACAGATTGCACCTCCCCACTGCAAATGCGGGAAAGAGAAAAAAAAATGGAGATCTTCATTGTTCCTGCAGAGATCCATCCCCTGCCCCTCCCCCCACCCCGCTGTACACTCAAACTGCGTATTAACATTAATTTTCATCATTACTGAGAAAAAATCCAGTTATGATTTTGGTGCACGAACAGTTATCGAACATAACCTCGAACAGCCGAATTTTTATCAAATTGTTCGTGTTCGCCGAACGGCTCGAACACCGCCCAAAACAATTTGAGATTGGCGAACAGTTCGAGTAGAACAACGCTCATCTCTATTGATTTATTGACCCACATGCATTAATTGCTTTGAAAAGACAATGACATTACTATGTGTGACGCAAGGCAGTCTGGGTATAAATGGCACGCAATTGTAAAGCGCATATCAAGACAATTTTGACAAATATACCCTGAATCCAATGATGTATCACTTAGATTATTGGGTGCAGCAATTGTGACACAATTAGTGTTCTTAGATGTAACATGAAGCAGAGCTCAGAAAGCTAACCACACCCACACCAACTTTTGTACCGTATTTGCCGGCGTATAAGACGACTGGGCATATAAGACGACCCCACAACATTTCCACTCAAAATATAGAGTTTGTTATATACTCATCCCCTCCCATATAATGCCCCATGCAGGATGTCACCCCCCATATTATGCCCCATGCAGGCTGTTACACCCCCATATAATGTCCCATGCAGGATGTTACCCCCCATATTATGCCCCATGCAGGATGTCACCCCCCATATAATGCCCCATGCCTCCATACATTAAAAAAAATCCAATACTCACCTCACTCCTCCTCACCTGCCGCCGCTGCTCTGTTCTGGACTCCAGCGTCGCCGGCTTCTTCCCGCTCTGCGCTGCCTGTGATGGCTCAGGGGAGGGCGTGGTGTAAACACGTCACCGCACCCTCTGACCTGAGAGTCACAGGGAGCACACAGCAGAAAGACAGCGGATCTGCGAAGGCACGGGGAGAGGTAAGTATCCGGCTGCCGGGGCCCTGAGCAATCGGGGGAGAAGGGCGGGCGCTGACACCGCTCTGCTCCGCCCATAGCCCGGTGTGGTGCCCGACCGCGAGTGGGCCCCCCGCCTGCTCAGGGCCCCGGCATCTACCCGGCGCATCCCAACTGAAGTGCACCCGGCGTATAAGACGACCCCCCACTTGGAGGCATGTTTTTCAGGGCAAAAAAGTCATCTTATACGCCGGCAAATACAGTATGTACATTGTCTATTGACTGCAAGCTGCTTATTACATAAGGGGGTGGAGTTGGCCTAGCAAGTGCCTGCCATGTAGTCCAGACAATAATAATCTGCAGGTCATAAAATATTCATTGTAAGTAAACAACAGCACACAGCCTGATAAGTGACACATAGTTGAAATCTGTGTTTTAACCCCTACCTCATGCTGTCCTCATATTACATAGCAAAAAACGCTGGCAGATTCCTTTTAAAAGATATCTAACATTTGCAAAAACTTTTAATCTACAGTATTAGATGTGTTGGAAAGGGCTGTAAGAGCTGCAAACATTGCTCTGGACCACTTATTTTTTATTTTTTGCTTCTTGAATTTGCATCCTTGTTCACCTTTAGGCAGATTATATATACTGCACTTTGTTCTGTCACTTTTAATCATTTCTTCAATAAAAGTATTCTGTTTTTATATAGTTGCATCTGGTGTATTAGGTGCTTTCAGCATCTAAATATAGGTTCAATTATATGGGAATCTACTGCGTTATTCTATCCGTAATGATATGAGGGTGAGATGAAATGGTAAAATGTCTCTAGCCAATATGAAGTTGATATGCATTTTGAATATACTGTATATTTAAACACTGCTCTGGTGTACGGGCTCAATAGTAAGTCTGCAGTTGGGCACAGACCCATAAAGTTGCATTTGACTTACTACAGAGTAGTGTATGGACTGGAGATGGGAGAATTGATTTGCAGGACTCCTGACCATCCTCCAGGTCAGTAATCATTGACATTTAGATGGGAGACCTTCAAATCTATTTGCATCCCAACATTCCCAGCTTTGCTTTTGATTATCTTGGCTGGCACAATGTCATCATCGCGGCTTGACGCAACACAAAAACATGCCAACCTGGCTAATCAAAAGAAGTGCTAAAAATGCCGGGAGATAAAGGGCTTTGCTGGCCTGCCATCCAGCAGTCACAGTCAGACTGAAAGTTCTGCAAATCAATTCGCTCATCACAAGTATAGACCTATATGATTACTATTGAGCCCGTGTACCGCTCAGTGCACACACTCCTGCAAGAACTATGTCCTGCTCACTGGAGAGCTCGTCATTACCTCTATCCCCACTGATCAGCGCCCGAATAATATATAAAAAGCTTTTGCATATGATAGGTGTCACAATCACCACTTGCAACACACCAGCAGCTATTGTAAAGCGTGCTCCACATCCATGTATAGGAGGCGGAGCTAGGGCTTCATGCTCCATACTACACCCGGGGAATGAGATGCACCCATGACACTTCCCCGGTATTTGATTGGTTGGACACACATATATTAGGTGTGGGTCTCCCCCTGAGGAAGAAATACACACAAAACGTGCGTTGAGGTGGTGGGATGGTGGACGCCACCTGTGCCTTTCCTGTATGAGATTGCAGCCCTCTATTAAGATAATCTTGCTGCTATTTTTATGGCTTCTTTGTCATGTTATTTGGCTATGCACTATGCACTTTTCATGATCAGCGAGTAATAGCATTTATACTCATACCCTATCCAGCTGCTATACTGTCTCTTACACGGCATGTGTTATCCCCTACTGGTCACATTTTTTCACCTTTCATGTGAATTGCATTCTGGGGATAACTTGTGGTGTTTTTGTCATCATTGTCCCTCAGGGTGTGAGGCCTATTTTTAATTAGTTTGTTTTGTATCATATACCCTTATTCAAATGAAGGTTGCTTTTATACACTGTTACTCTGCTGTCATTTGGATTAGTGGATGGACCTTGTCTTTTTAGTATACTTACCCCTGTTGATCTATATATTAGGTATTGTTGCATTCATAAAAGACCAAAATATTAAAATAAAAAATAAATTACTCTGATTAATAAATGGTGTAATGAGAAAAAAAATCAACATGCCAGAATTGCAGTTTTTCGGCTTATGCAACAACACAAAAAATGTAATAACAGATGATCTACTCCAAAGTGATATCAATGCAAACATCGACTCAGGGTACAAAAAAAAGCCCTCACACAGGACCATATCTCAAAGATTAAAAATGTTACGGCTCTAAGAAAATGGCGACACAAGAAAAATTGTTGCTTTCTTTGCAAATCTCTGAAAATGTTTTTAATACTTAAATAAAATGAAACATATGCATGTTTGGTATCTGCATAATCGTATGGACCTGGAGAAACATATTGACAAGTCATTTTTATTATAAAATAAATGCTGTAAATAAAAATCCCCAAACAATTGTGGAACTTTACTTACTATTTTGCCGCACTAAGAATTTTTTTCCTGCTTTCCAGTACATCACACAAAAAATGGTGTCATTGAAAAGTACAATTCCTCCCACAAAAAAAGAATCCCTAAAACAGCTGCGTAGATGGAGAAATAGTAAACTTATGGCTCTTGGAATAAGGAGGGGAACAAACGAAAATGCAAGAACGGAAAATTGCCCCGTCGGTAAAGAGTTTGAAAATTTACAAACGATAGAATAATAAAATGACATACATACAGGCAAAAACAGTATATAACAGGAATAAAATACAGCTAAGACTTACGAATTGGATCCATAAGAGCATCTGGCAGAGGAGAACGCTGCTGGAAATACGGACAGATATGCAATACACGTTGCTTCTCCTGGGGTCTGACAATTATATTTGGTAGATGAGATGTTTTAAAGGGTCTCACCAAACCCCTCACCCCTCTCTCTACCGAAATAAGAGTATGGCTAATTGGATGCAATCAAACCTCAGTTTTGTTTCTAATTTCTACTCTGAGTCAAATTTTCCACCAGGAATCTCCCAGAGAAACAATATGGCTGTCACCTTACCAAACACACATTAAGAATGTTATCCACACCAGACATGCTGCGTTCCTGCAGGCTGCCAGCTACCAAGCTAACCACAGATGCCAATATGTTCTCTGCTCATGGATACATCTATAGATTATGCCAAATTACTCCATATACACACAATGCTTGACTTATCTGGGAATAGCTAGTTTCAATTACATTCTCACATAGGGGGGTGCTGCCGGTGTACACATGACCTAAGCTTTTAATGGACATAATTCATAACTCCATTCATAACAATAGGTATCCTTTAATTTTTACTTTCTGCTCCTTGATATCTCCTATGAGAAACCAGAGGTATTAACATAAATTGTGCAAAGCAGCAATCGTTGTTCAGCTGTACTGAAAATGACCGCTCTTCTACATGTATTTATTAGTAATTGGCAATTTACGTAATGGCTATGTACACCAGCCCCATTATTTTTTCGTGCTCCAATTCATATATAAATAAACAACAAAGCAACTTTTTTTGTAAATAATCGCCATGCCTACAGTAAAAAAAATGATGCTGCAATCTTATGTCACTTTACACCCACTGCCTCCTCTTCTTGCTAAACTAAAATCAATATCTAAGCTCTGAGCCCATTGTAGATCTAGAGTGAAAAGAATTATCAGAAGAGTGGTCCAAGAACCAAGGACCATCTGTAGAGAGCAACAGAAAGACCTGGAAGCAGCAGGTACAATTGTTTCAAAGAAAACTATAAGTAATGCACTCAACCTCCATGGCCCGTATGCACACTCATCATGCAAGACTCCATTGCTGAACAAAAAGCATGTTCAAGCGCATTTAAAGTTTGCTCAACAACATTTAGACAAGTCTGTGAAACTCTGGGAGAATATAATCTGTTCAGATGAGACCAAAATTGAATTCCTTGGATGCCATAATACTCATCATGTTTGGAGGTCAAACTACACTGCATATCACCCCAAAAACACCACACCAACAGTGAAGTTTGGAGGTGGGAACATCGTGATGTGGGGCTCTTTTTCAGCACATTGTGCTGGCAAATTTCATGTGACTGAAGGAAAAATGAACGGACAAATATATCGAGACATTCTTGATAAAAATCTGGTGGCATCTACAAGTATGATGAAGATAAAATGAGGGTGGACATTACAGCAAGACAATGATCCCAAACACACAGCCATGTAAACTCTCAATTGGGTTTCAGAGAAAGAAAATAAAGCTGCTAGAATGGTCCAGCCAATCACCTGACCTGAATCCAAAAGAAAGTTTATGGAAGGAACTAAAGCTCAGAGTTCATAGATGTAGTTTACTGAACCTTCAGGATATGAAGAGTGTTTGTGTGGAAAATTGGCCAAAATCACTTTTACAGGAAACATTTGTTTTAATGAATTCTCCTCAAACACTGAATCGAACAGCATGTAAGGGGTCTTAAGGATGGTAACTGGCAGCCCCTGTAGGAATCTAAGCCATTCAACTTACAAATAAGGATTCCCTTTTAAGGTCAACAGTTGCAGAGCTAGTTTGAACTTGAATATTAGTCAACAAAACTAAGTCTTTTTTCACAGGTACATGGGCATTCTCTGGCCACAATTTGGTTACAGACATCTTCCCTCACATGTCTTCACTTTGGACAGTCTTTCTCCTTGTACCTCTCTTATAACAGGATGGCTTTTCTCCTTCACTCCTTACTCTAAATTCCTCCTCTCTAGTTAGCCACAGAAGCTATCACTCCTTCCATGACATAGGCTTTGGCAGCTCTCCTCATTTGACTAATGTGCCCATCACCCACCTACACATTACAAGCTCCACAGGTTAAAGAGCTCCAACCTGCTGCAGATGACCTGTGTGAATGGCCTTGAGTGATAGGGATTTGACCATTAAGTAACCTGGACTATGTCTTAAGTGTACTCCTCCACTATCCCTTACACATACTCCATTGCCCAGTCACACACTAAGTAAACAGCTTATCTGGCTACAACTCTGTTCAGCTATGGCATCCACTAACTGATCTCACAAGCCTTGTACCCATACCCACATGTTCCCACAAATATAAGCAGTCAACTGCACAATAGATACTCGGTTGTATAACTTGTACATGGGAGCTAACGGCCTAGCAGACAATAGTGCATAAACATTTGTCGTAGAGGAGCCTTAAGTAAGCAACAATTAAAGTGTCAGTCCAATGTAATGGGGTTAATGTCCAATGTCTATTTTCAACTGTTTAATAAAATAACTGAATGTCAAATGAAGTAAGAAAAACACTTAATGATGTTATTCAAGCTCTAATTCACTTACTGCACAAGCATACATCAGTGGAACGATGTCCATTCAATCTCATGTGCTATTGATTTCAGTATTCTAGGTAGAGATAAAGGCCCTAATTCTTCAAGACCAGCGATTTTCTCCCCAGTCTTGATGAAGGGACATGCTGGAGTCAAGCGTTACGGATTCAAGAAGAGGTGCATGCCTCATAATAAATGCAGAGCTTCTGAGTAGTGACATGCGCCTCCGTGCACAATGCCAGAAATCGTACTCCAATCCCCAGTCCTGTCATGAATTAGATGAGCTGTAGTGTCAGGCTCGCGTCTCGCCTCTCCTCCACCCACTTTGGCTGAGCTGGGAGAAATTGGAGTTAAAAATCCAGACATCACAACATTTTTGCACAACTCAGAGTTTCACCAAAATGTTGCAACTTGTCAAGCCAATTTACAACAGAATTCTGGTAAAATTGCTTTTTTGAATCAGGGGCAAAATTCCCATCACAAACTACACAGTCAGATTTGTAAGTAAGGGAATTATAAGAGGATTTTCCACTACTAAATCCAAGTGTGTTTTTTTCAGCACAATAAGTGACCATGCAAAAGGGCCATAAACATGCTATTACACCCCAATTTCCCTGATTAAACTACAAGTGCATGTGTTCAAAATTAATAATTATATACAGTGGTGTGAAAAAGTGTTTGCCTCCTTCCTGATTTCTTATTCTTATGCAAGTTTGTCAGATCACAAAACAAATGTAAATATTAGACAGAGATAACACAAATAAACACAAAATGTAGTTTTTAAATGAAGGTCTTTATTATTATGGAAAAAATAAATCTAAACCTACGGGGCCCTGTGTAAAAAACTGATTGTCCCCTAAACCTAATAACTGGTTGGGCCACTCTTAGCAGCAACAACTACAATCAAGCTTTTGAGATAACTGGCAATTAGTCTTTTACAATGCTCTGGAGGACTTTTGGCCCACTCAACTTTGCAAAATTGTAGTAATTCAGCCACATTGGAGGGTTTCCCAGCATGAACCGCCTTTTTAAGGTCATGCCACAGCATCTCAATCGGATTAAGGTCAGGAATTTGACTAGGCCATTCCAAAGTCTTAATTTTATTTTTATTAAGCCATTCAGAGGTGGAATTGCTGGTGAGTTTTGGTTCATTGTCCTGCTACATAAACCAAGTGCACTTCAGCTTGAGGTGACAAACAGCAGAATTCATGGTTCAGTTTATCACAGCAAGTCTTCTGGGTCCTGAAGTAGCAAAACAGACCCAGACCATCACATTACCACCATCATATTTTACTGTTGGTATGATGTTCCTTTCTGAAATTCTGTGTTGCTTCTTTGCCAGATGTAATGGGAAATAAACCTTAAAAAAGTTAAACTTTTGTCTCGTCAGTCCACAGAGTATTCTCCCAAAAGTCTTGGCGATCATCAAGATGTTTTCTGGCAAAACTGAGATGAGCCTTTATGTTCTTTTTGCTCAGCAGTAGTTTTCATCTTGGAACTCTGCCATGCATGCCATTTTTGTCCAGTCTCTTCCTTGTGGTGGAGTCATGAATACTGACTTTAACTGGGGCAAGTGAAGCCTGCAGTTCTTTGGATGTTGTTATGGGGTCTTTTGTGACCTCTTGTTTGTGTGAGTGATAGACACCAAAGGATGGAAGGTTCCAACATTCTTCTCCTTCCTTCAATGGTGGTGCATGATCTGTCAAAGAAATTCTGCATGAAGTCGATGAAATGTTTTTTCATCTCTGTTTTCCTCTTTATGGTGCATTTTGCAGTTGCTTGCTTCAGATTGTTTGGCAACTTTGTTCTTGGAGAACAAATGGATAAAGGTGCTACCTAGATGTTGGAATGTAAGGGAATTGGCCATCATTTTTGTTGGCTACAACAATCTACGGGGATCTAGGGGGACACAAGCAAAGTGCTCTGAATAAAACATACAAATTCAATACTTGTTGTTACACCCACAGGTGGTGCATGTGGTTTGTGGACCCATTGTGCCACAGGGCTGGGCTTATCCAAGAAGGGGCGTAGCTAAGCGGCTACATTGTGTTTATTAGAGCCCCTGATAGTGGAGTCAGGCTAGAGCTACAGGTAGCCACCAGATACCACTCCTAGGCAGTCCCCGGTACTGCAGCTGCTGACCCCAAGAGTCAGGTTCGCTGACACGGACACGGGCTCCATTAAGACTACTCCTCAGGCAGAACAGATACTGGCACAGAGTCACAGACAGTACTGGATTCGGAGACTGGTTTTATCAGTCTGGATATATGGAGTACACGTTCAGGCACTGGCCACACATTAAACAGGTGATGAGGTTTATGCTCTGGCCACACACGGACCAGGGGAGCAGGTTCAGGCGTGGGCTGCACATGGACCAGTGGATGAATTTCAGCCACTGGACACACAAGGACCAGGGGAGCAGGTTCAGGCACTGTCAACACAAGGACGAGGGGATCTAACAACTCACTAGTAGCACACTCCACTCACTAATGACTCAATGTTGCTTAGGCACTAGAGATGAGCGTTGTTCGACTCGAACTGTTCGCCAATCTCAAATTCGAGCTGTTTTGGGCGGTGTTCGAGCCGTTCGGCGAACACGAACGATTTGAGAAAAATTCGCATGTTCGAGGTTATGTTCGATAACTGTTCGTGCACCAAAATCATTACTGGATTTTTTCTCAGTAATGATGAAAATTAATGTTAATACGCAGTTTGATTGTACAGCGGGGCGGGGGGAGGGGCAGGGGATGGATCTCAACAGGAATAATGAAGATCTCCATTTTTTTTTCTCTTTCCCGCATTTACAGTGGGGAGGTGCAATCTGTCAGCCTATCAGCAGCGCACACACGGAGCGAAGTGCTTTTTTTCACACAAGCAAGGGCATGTGTCATTGGCAGTGTATGTCACATGTCCTTGCCCTATAAGACCCAGCCATTTTCCCCGTCGCCACCATTTTCTCACTGCTGCAGCTGCGTGTTAGACGGCACCGCTGTTGCTGTGTGCGCTATACCTTGTTAATTTCAAGACAATTTTCGCACAAATCTACAGATAGCTTGGGAGTAGGGAATAGTTGTGATTGCAGTCCTTTTAAGGACTAGGTTACAGCATTTCCTACGACTTTTATCAGGCTGGCCTGTGCTCTTAAATAGATAGGTTGTGGGAGTAAAGACTAATTGTAATTGCAGTCCTTTTCAGGACTAAGTTACATCAGTTCCTATCAGTTTTTGCCAGGCAGGTCTGTGCCAGTGCTGTGCAAGTTTTTTTCACAGCATTTGGCTGAATCTAGCAAAGCTAATCCTTTTTGGCCTATTGCAGAGTGTGTTAGTCAGTGGAGTAGCCTATCTGTGTTGAAAGATACACCACCTGTGTATAGAATACCAATTTTTTTACTGCACCTAGTGAAGTAAAACCTTTTGGGCATAGCATCATTCTATTAGTCCATCTATACTGACCTCCATAATGTTGCAAATTGAATATAATTTTTTTCTGCATCTAGCTCTGAAAAAATATTTGTCCTTCTAGCAGTGTGTGGGACTTGTTCTACTAGTCCATCTATACTGACCTCCATCAAGTTGCAAATTCAAAATCATTTTTTTTCTGCATCTAGCTCTGAAAAAATATTTGGCCTTCTAGCAGTGTGTGGGACTTGTTCTATTAGTCCATCTATACTGACCTCCATCAGGTTGCAAATTAAAAATATTTTTTTGTCTGCATCTAGCTCTGAAAAAATATTTGGGCTTCTAGCAGTGTGTGGGACTTGGTCTATTAGTCCATCTATACTGACTTTCATCAGGTTGCAAATTAAAAATATTTTTTTGTCTGCATCTAGCTCTGAAAAAATATTTGGACTTAGCTCTGAAAAAATATTTGGACTTCAAGCAGTGTGTGGGACTTGTTCTATTAGTCCATCTATACTGACCTCCATCAGGTTGCAAATTAAAAATAATTTTTATCTGCATCTAGGTCTGAAAAAATATTTGGCCTTCTAGCAGTGTGTGGGACTTGTTCTATTAGTCCATCTATACTGACCTCCATCAGGTTGCAAATTAAAAATAATTTTTTGTCTGCATCTAGCTCTGAAAAAATATTTGGCCTTCTAGCAGTGTGTGGGACTTGTTCTATTAGTCCATCTATACTGACCTCCATCAGGTGGCAAATTGAATATAATTTTTTTCTGCATCTAGCTCTGAAAAAATATTTGTCCTTCTAGCAGTGTGTGGGACTTGTTCTACTAGTACATCTACTCTGACCAAAATCAGGTTGCAAATTGAAAATAATTTTTTGTCTGCATCTAGCTCTGAAAAAATATTTGGCCTTCTAGCAGTGTGTGGGACTTGTTCTATTAGTCCCTCTATACTGACCTCCATCAGGTTGCAAACTGAATATAATTTTTTTCTGCATCTACCTCTGAAAAAATATTTGGGCTTCTAGCTGTGTGTGGGACTTGTTCTATTAGTCCATCTATACTGACCTCCATCAGGTTGCAAATTGAATATAATTTTTTTCTGCATCTAACCCAGACAATAGTTTTGGCCTAATACCACAGTTTGGCCACTCAGCTCTGCTCGGTTCCCATCCATTGTTTTTTTGTGCAAACAACTCCAGAGTTGTGAATTAGTTAACCACCAAAATGAGTGGAAAAAGGCCTGCTGCTGGTGGAAAGGGGAATAGGCGTGTTGGGAAGGGGAAAAAAGGTTGTGTCTGTGGGGTAGGTTTTAAAGCAACAGTAACATCTGCAGAAGAAAGACCATCTTCCAGCCAAACTAAAATGTCTACTTCTTTTAGCGGACAATGTGATAAGATCCCTTTCTTACGGCCACGCCAATTGCTACAAATTCCAGATGAGGCACAAAAACAGCAGGTGCTTCAACGGATATCAAGTGCTCCTTTAAGTGGGCTCTCCTCCACATCAACTTCAACATCACAAATACTCCAGTCCTCAAAGGTGTCACCCCAATCGCACTTGCTTCCTCACAGCTCCCAAATCTCCAGCTGCCCATCTGAGTATGAGGTAGAACAGATGGTTGAGTCTGCAGAGCTGTTTACTCATACTATAGCCTGGGAATCAGAGGTCGGCTCCAGCGCTTCTGTGAATCCAGACGAGGAAATGATCTGCACTGATGCCCAGAATCTTTATGAGTCGGATCCAGGACCAGACGCTGAAGGTTCTGACCATAATGTAGACCCTCATTCCCAAACTGTAACTCCTGTTGGTGGAGACAATGAGGAAGACGATGATGAGACTCAAATACCTGATTGGAGCGACAACTAGTTTTTTGTCAGGGCAGGAACAGGTTGGCTCTGAGGACGACGGGTGTGATAACGCACAGGGTGATGATGATGAGGTTGGAGATCCCACTTACTGTCAACCCACAGTCAGCCAAGAGATGAGGTCAGCAGAGGAGGTGGAGGGGAATGCTAGTGAAGACGAGGTCAGGTTGCGCCTTCCTGGACAGAGACGTAGTACTGGAAGCACGTCAACAACTGCATCCTCAAACACAACTCTGCCTCTCACCACAAGTCGTGGTGGCTCTTCAGGTCGCATGGGTGCTAAGCCTTGCATAGCCTGGGCATTTTTTCAGATCGATAAAGATGACCCAACTCGTGTTATCTGTAACTTTTGTCAGCAAAAGCAAAGTAGAGGCCAAAAAATACATAGTTTGAGTACTTCATGCATGAACCGGCACATGGACATGAAGCATAAGTTGCAGTGGGAAGCTCACTGTGCTACAATGCGGCCTAGCCGGCCGGGCCAACCACCGCCTCCTATATCTTGTGCATCCGCGGCCTCTTCATCCTCTGTGACTGGGGGGACAGCAGTCACACCTGTTTTGGGGCGCAGACCAGCCACCTCTTTACCCGCAACAGCCAGCGTGATTGGCAGGTCATCATTTTCTTTGGAGGTGGTAACACCAGCTGGTGTTGAGCGCTGTCCGACATCGATAGCACCACCTTTGGATCAAGGCAACCTAACATGTCCGCCTGCATCTTCCTCACAGACCGGCAGTTTGCCGGATACACCCTTATCAACCCCGTCTAAGCACAACAGCCAGCCCTCGGTCCCTCAGATGTGGACAAGTAAAAGACCATTTCATCCTAGCCATGAGAAAGCTAAGAGGTTGAATTTCACCATCTGCAAGCTCTTGGCTACAGAAATGCTGCCTTTCCGCCTGGTGGACACAGAGGATTTTCGAGACCTTATGTCCGTCGCAGTGGGTACCAGATGCCCAGTCGGCACTACTTCTCAAAGAAAGGAGTGCCTGCGCTCCACCAGCATGTCGCACACAACATCACCACTTCTTTGAGAAACTCTGTGTGTGACAGGGTGCATTTCACCACAGACACTTGGACGAGTAGGCATGGACAGGGGCGTTACATGTCGCTGACTGGGCACTGGGTAACTATGGTGACAGCAGGACAAGGGGCTGCTGTCCAAGTCTTGCCATCCCCACGAGTTGTGCGTCAATCCTCTTTATCTCAAAGTTCCTCCACTGCTTCTGCCTCCTCAACCTCCTCTCGGTCCTCCACCTGCACCCAAAGCCTGTCTGGTCATGCCACAAGCTTTCTAACTGCGCAGAAGGGATCATGCACACCTCCTTACTATGCTGGCAGTAGAGCTCAACGTCATCAGGCGGTTTTTATTTTGAAATGTCTGGGAAATGTGAGTTACACAGCTGAGGAGTTGTGGTCAGCTCTGGAGAACCAATTTCATGAATGGTTGTCTCCACTGGACCTGAAACCAGGGAAGGCCGTGTGCGACAATGCTGCAAACCTGGGTGCGGCCCTTCGCAGGGGCAATGTCACACACGTGCCTTGTATGGCTCACGTGTTGAACCTGGTTGTCCAGCAATTTTTAGCCCACTATCCCGGACTAGATGACCTTCTGCAGAGGGCACGGTCGCTGTGTGCTCACTTCCGCCGTTCGCATCCCGCAGCTCAGCGACTTACTTCTCTACTGAAGTCGTTGGGCCTGCCACTTCACCGGCTAAAATGCGATGTGCCTACCCGGTGGAATTCAACTCTGCACATGTTGCAGAGACTGTGGCAGCACCGACAAGCCCTGGTGCAATACGTTCTGACGTATAGCCTGGGCCAACGAGATCCAGAGGTGTGGCAAATCACGCTGGAGGAGTGGTCTCAGATCAGGGACCTATGCACCCTTCTGCACAGTTTTGAAATGGCGACGAAGATGTTTAGTGCTGACGATGCTATTATCAGCATGACTATTCCGGTGATTTACATGCTGGAGCACATGTTAAACAGAATTCGGAGTCAGGTGGTGGCACAAGAGGAGGTGGAGGAAGTAGAGGAGGAGGAGTTGTATGCGGAAGGGCTAACATCTGCAAGGTCCAGACGGTCGGCAGCACCAAGGCAGCAGGCATGTGAGGGTGGGGGAGATTGTTTTACCAGGGCGCATGGTAGCAGCCAAACTAGTGAGGAAGGTGCAGGAGCCCAGGAAGAAGTGGAGGACGAACTTATGGAAGACTCATCAGATGAGGGAGACCTTGATCACATTTCTGTTGTGCGAGGTTGGGGGGAGAGGACAGAGGAAGGAAGCATTATTGTTACCTCGCCACCAACACAACAGGGACTTGGTGCTCCTGGATGCGCAACACACATGAGTGCCTTCTTGCTGCACTACCTGCAACATGACCCTCGAATTGTGAGAATTAGAAATAATCCTGACTACTGGGTTGCCACACTGTTAGATCCCTGGTACAAAAGTAAATTTGCAGAAATTATTCCTGCCATAGAAAGGGATGCACGCATGCAGGAGTATCAGCAGAGACTGTTGCAGAATCTTACATGTGCTTTTCCACAAAACACCAGTGGTGCACGTACTGAATCTCACAGTTCCAACTTGCCAACCGTAGGACCGTCGAGTGTTCAGCACTCAAACCGTAACAGAAACACAGTATCTGCTGGTAACATCAATTTTGCGGAATCATTTCACCACTTTTTTAGCCCATCCTTTGCAAGGCAACAGGAGACAAGAAGTATGACACATAGTCAACGCCTAGAGACGATGGTACAGGAGTATCTCCAAGTAAACATTGAAGCCATGACTGTGTCACTGGACCCTTGCTCTTTTTGGGCTTCCAATCTGGATAAATGGCTGGAGCTAGCCACTTACGCCTTGGAGATCTTGTCATGCCCCGCAGCCAGCGTTCTGTCTGAACGTGTGTTCAGCGCTGCTGGTGGTGTGCTGACAGATAAGCGCACGCGGCTCTCCACTGATAATGTAGACAGACTCACGTTTATAAAGATGAACAAATCTTGGATCCGAAACGACTTTTCTACCCCTGTGTCATCCTGGGGAGAGTAAAAGCTTGATGATTGGTTAAAATCACCTCACCAACCATTTTAAGCTTTCAAATTACTAATCATGTTTATCTGTATCTTGGCTGGAAAATTATTTGGGCTTTGTAGCCGTGTGCAGTACTGATTCTATTAGGCCATCTATACTAAGCTCCACCAGATTTAAAATTAATAATAATTTTTAGCTGCATCTAGCCCGGAAAATAATTTTGGGGTTCCGAGATGCGCAAGACACATAAGTGCCTTCTTGCTGCACTACCTGC
This sequence comes from Phyllobates terribilis, assembly GCF_046119375.1. Lineage (NCBI taxonomy): Eukaryota > Metazoa > Chordata > Amphibia > Anura > Dendrobatidae > Phyllobates > Phyllobates terribilis. The sequence continues at coordinate 54,250,686 of NW_027362773.1, forward strand.
AACATGACCCTCAGATTGTCAGAATTCGAAGTAATCCTGACTACTGGGTTGCCACACTCTTCGATCAACCTTTTCATTTTAATAAAGACCAAAAAAATGGTCATTTTTGAAATTATAAGCATTAGCTGGTTATTAGAAACTGAAATCAAACAGTTTTCAACTCAAAACTTTATTCTAGGTGATGTTACCTTTGCACATAGGACCCCTTGTTCGAAAGGAGCTTCTGAACTCTCTCGTCCATTGAATTTGTCAGGTTTTGGATGGTTTCTGCTTCAATTGTTTTGCATGAGGACAGAATACCCTCCCAGAGCTGTTGCTTAGATGTGAACTGCCTCCCGCCATCATAGACACTCCTTTTGATAATGCTCCAGAGGTTCTGAATGGGGTAGAGGTCAGGGGAGCATGGGGGTCACACCATAAGTTTGTCCCCTTTATGCCCATATCAGCCAGAGATGCAGATGTGTTATGTGCAGCATGAGACGGTGCATTATCATGCATAAAAATGATCTTGCTGTGGAATACACGGTTCTTCTTCTTGAACCATGGCAGGAAGTGCTGTTTGAGAAACTCCACATACATTATGGAGTTCATCCTTACCCCTTCAGGGATCCTAAAGGGGCCGACAATCTCTCTCCCCATGATTCCAGCCCAAAACATTACTCCACCTCCTCCTTGTTGGCGCTGTAGCCGTGTTTGCATGGGGTGTCCATCAACCAGCCATCCTCCACTCCATCCATCTGGACCATCGAGCGTTGCACGGCACTCATCCGTGAACAAAACAGTTTTGAAATCAGTGTTCATGTAATGTTTGGCCCACTGGAGCCGTTTCTGCTTGTGTGAAGTGGATAGAGGAGGTCGACAGGATGGCGTATGCACAGCTGCAAACCTCTGAAGGACCCTGCATCTTGTTGTTCGGGGGACGTTGGAGGCAACAGCAGCTTCAAAAACTTGTCTGCTGCTATGACAAGGCTTTTTTGCCGCTGCTCTTTTAACCTGATGTAATTGCCTGTAGGAAAGAGTCCTCAATTTTCCCTTATCAGCACGCACACGTGTGTACTGTGAATCAGCTACATGCTTCTTGATTGCCAAGACACTTCATCCTGATCATCGCAAAATGTTGATTGTAGTCATGCCTTGACCTAAACACTCCACAATTCGTTGCTTCTCAGCAGCCGACACATCCTTTTTCTTTCCCAGTTTGGCAGAAAATGTAGGCTGCTTAATAATGTGGGACAGCCTTCTTAAGTAGTCTTGCCTTTCATTGGACACACCTGCCAAACTAATTAGCACAGGTGTCTGCAATTGCTTACAGTGATATAAAGAGCCCTGACACACATCACCATCAATGAGTTTAACTGACAAACAAACAAATTCTTCCCTTATCACTCCTAAACACTTTTTGCATAATAATTTGGAACACAGTGTACATGTGCTTTTCCACAAAACACCAGTGGTTCACGTAGTGAATCTTACAGTTCTAACTTGCCAACCGTGGTCTGTATGGAGTTGTTCAATAAAGGGCCCAAAATTAAAATAACATAGATGGGAGAGGTCTCCATGAATAGGAATTCCTAAATATTTGATACCCTGTGAGGGCCAGGCAAAGGGAAAGTTGGACTGGATGGAATCCTGTATGGATTTAAGGAGGGAGACATCGAGGGCCTCAGACTTCGCTGCATTGATTTTAAAATTTGACCATGTAACAAAGTGACCTATTTCAGCCATAACAGCAGGGATGGATATATGTGATTGAGTGATATATACTAGGACATCATCAGCAAATAGAGAGCACTTGTACTCGGTGCCTCCCACCTCAATCCACCTAATATTGGGGTTATGGCGAATTGATGAGAGCAGGTGCTCCGTCACTAGGATGTATAAGAGAGGGGACAGAGGACATCCCTGCCTTGTCCCATTGGTGTTTATGAAAGGTGATGAAAATGTTCTGACGCGCCCCCTGGGCCTTGGGACACCCGGAGCCGGACCCTTTTTGGTGGATGCTGGTGGTTGTAGTCTCCGTGGCGGCGACCCGGTTCCGTGGCTCAGGGCGGTCAAACCAGTGGCGGAACTATTTATGTGGTTTTGATGTTTAAATGTCCGACTACGCCACCCGTGGATTGCGGTCAGAGTGAACCACCGCTGCAGGGCAGACCGCTGAGGCTGGTGTTGTGGGTGCAGCAGAGCGTAGCATAACTCCCCACGGGAGGAGTATAGCCTCAGGGCAGTGTATGCGGAGGATGGGGGTGATGGTGCAGGGCAGCAGCAGTATCGACACGGAGTCAGTGATGCAGTCCAGGGCCTTTACTCACAGTTCTTATTATCCAGACCACTTTTGCAGGTAACGGCTGCCCACGTCGTACTGTGCTCACCAGGTGAGGGGCTCAGACAACTCCCAGATAACTTTGGAGCACTTCACAGGACCCCCTTTGTGTGTCCTTTGTCTGGCCTTTCTTACCAACGCTTCTGTCCGGCTGCCTCGGGCCTCCTCTTGGTAAACTTGGCGCCAGTTTCCCTGACCCTATGTGGTGCCTTCCTAGCGGGTGTAGCGAGGGGCTGCGCCACATAAAATGTCACAGCCTCCGGTTTCTAGCTGAGGGTCGTTTCCCGCCTCCACTAGTTTCGGGGACCGGTCTCCCCCTTGGCCTGACCCCTCCACGCAGGTGGATTCGGGCGTGCGGTGGCGACTCGCCCGTCCGCACCCCTGGGATCCCTTCGTTCCTCGTTCCTGGAGCCTTCTCCGCTCCTCTTCCTTCCTTCTCCCTCTTCCAGGCCTGGGCCTCTGTTACTAGGCCCGCCTCCGGAGCAGAGCTCATGCAGAGCCCCTGCTCCCTGTCACTTCTGCTCAGACTTCACTGCACTGAACTAAGATGGTGCCCACCTTTTATACTCCCTTCTCAATGCACCCGGGAACTGCTTCCTCCCTGCTCCTGCACTACAGGGTTCCCCTTCCTCAGTGTTCCCTCCCCCCACTCCAGCCAGGGACAGGGACTGTCGTGCCCATCTCAGGGGCATATTGGTCGCCCTGCCCCACGGCAATGTGGTGTAATGCATGCAGGTGTCGGGTCCTGATCCACACTCCATCCTTACCTGAGAGTGAGATATAACACCTCTGGGTGAGGTGCAATACCTCTGTAGCAACCGAGCCCTCAGGGTGCTACAGTTCCATTTATCTTCAGCCTAGGTGACGTATTGCGATACAGGGCCGTGATTTTGGCTATAAAAGGGTCCCCTAGACCCCTACCCCAAACTTTTTAAGAGAATCATATATGGCGTGCCAGGAGACTCTATGGAATGCTTTCTCAGCATCCAACGAGAGTATCTAATTACAAATTTTTAACTTCATCTAGCCCAGGAAATACTTTGTGCCTAGTAGCAGTGTCTGCTAGTCAGCGGATTATCCCGGCTGTTAAGGAAGCTACACCACCTCTAGTTTGGACACTTAATTTTTTCAAAGGAAATGCTTCGGGACCACGGGATACTCAGTGAAGAGCATCAGGAGGCACCCCAAGGCATAGGTGCTGGGACTGGCAGTAGGATGCCTTGCGGTGGACAGCCGAGCTCGATCCTTATAAAAGCTTTTTAACTGCAGCAGCTTTAGTGGACGCTACTGGAGCTGGAATTACGCGGCTGCTGGCATGAGACTTGCCCTCCAATAGATCCTTGTAAATTGATTTAAAGTGTATTCATTCAAATTAGAGAGACAATTTAAATGAAAAAGCTTAGAGCTGCCTCCACCACAGGGGGGCTCGCTCGACCCACCAGCGGACAGGCACCAGTATTGGGAGAGGGGGGCTGGCCGTCAGGGTTCACCGCGGCTCTGGCACAAACCCAGCGACACGGAGGTGGCACGGGCAGGAGCGGACTGGCCGTGTCGGCTTCTCACTTTTTGGATTTTAGAAGGGCATGACATGCCTATATCTGTGTCTCCCCCTCCTTTTACTCCTCCACCTCTTTTCTTTTCGCATGACTATATGTACTTGTCACTTTTCCATGTGTTAGTTATGTGTTATGTTCTGCTACCAGAGCTAAGGAAAGAGAGGAGATCTGTCCCTACGATAGAACTCAGCTTAATCCCTACGATGTAACAGGGGACCTGATCCTGCGATCAGACCTGCTAAAGTCCTAAGCTAGTCTGTACGGAGACCTATAGATGTGGGGAAGGAATCCCTACAAGTACTAAGGACTGGGAGGAAAATGGGACACCTCCTAACAGAAATAGTAGCAGACAGAAGAATAAACAAAATATAAAGAACACAGAGGTCCGTAGACCAAGCAAACTAACAGAGTTAGATACAGAGCACAGGCTAGCTAGAAAGTAGTTATACAATGAAGTCCAGCAAAGCCAGAAGGGCGGAGCAGGATTAAATAGGCCAACAAGTTCATGTGACCAGCAAAGGAAAAAACCTAAGAGCAAGGTTCTAACAGTACCCCCCCTTCTAAGAGGATCCTCCGGATCCCCTAGGACCAGGCTTATCAGGAAATCTCCTGTGAAACGCTCTGATAAGTCTGGACGCGGAAACATCATCCGACCTCACCCAAGAGTTATCCTCGGGTCCGAAACCTTTCCAGGCCACAAGATACTGCAAACTACCTCTATACCGTCTAGAGTTAAGGATGCGAGAAATTTCATATTCCCCGTCCTCCACCACTGGAGGAACAGAGGCAGAGGCGTCACAATCCGATACAACAGCTTTTTTCAACAGAGAGACATGAAATACCGGATTAATTCTCCAGGAGGTAGGAACCTCCAACCTAACAGCAGATTGGTTGACAACCTGAAGCACCTTAAAGGGCCCTACAAACTTGGGACCCAATTTCTTAGAAGGAATCCTCAACCGCAGATTCCTAGAGGACAACCAAACCATGTCACCAACAGCGAACAAAACCTCCTGTCGTTTCCTATCAAAGTAGTCTTTAGATTTTCTGTTGGCCTCCTGAAGATTACCACGCACATCCGTCCAAACTCTCTCCAAATCACCGGAAAAATTCTCCTCCTCAGGCACGGCAGATCCCAACTTGGAGAACGACCCAAACGACGGATGTCTCCCAGAACAACAAAAAAAAGGCGAACAACCAGCAGAAGAAGATGTATGATTGTTCAGAGCAAATTCAGCAAGTGGCAGAAACTCAGACCACCCCTCTTGATTGTCTGCCACAAAACAACGCAAGAACTGCTCAACATCCTGGTTTTTCCTTTCTGTCTGGCCATTAGATTCAGGATGATATCCGGACGAGAACGACAAATGAACTCTATGCGCTGGGATTCATCCCCAGAGGACTTGGGTCTCAAACGAAAATACAATAAGCAAGCATTTTTAAATGAAAAAAATTCTCGGTGTTCACCAAAAAATAAATCCGGCAAACATACCTTACTCTCCAAGAAATGTGCTCCAGGACAGTTACTCACGTGCTGACGGAGCTCGGCCACCTCCAGAGAGAGTCCCTGCAGGCGATGAGCCAAATCCTGAACCGACACCATGATGGAACAGAAAAATCTTTCCTAAGAGAATTTGCAGGCTGGACTTACTGTTATGTTCTGCTACCAGAGCTAAGGAAAGAGAGGAGATCTGTCCCTACGATAGAACTCAGCTTAATCCCTACGATGTAACAGGGGACCTGATCCTGCGATCAGACCTGCTAAAGTCCTAAGCTAGTCTGTACGGAGACCTATAGATGTGGGGAAGGAATCCCTACAAGTACTAAGGACTGGGAGGAAAATGGGACACCTCCTAACAGAAATAGTAGCAGACAGAAGAACAAACAAAATATAAAGAACACAGAGGTCTGTAGACCAAGCAAACTAACAGAGTTAGATACAGAGCACAGGCTAGCTAGAAAGTAGTTATACAATGAAGTCCAGCAAAGCCAGAAGGGCGGAGCAGGATTAAATAGGCCAACAAGGTCATGTGACCAGCAAAGGAAAAAACCTAAGAGCAAGGTTCTAACATTATGTCTTCTGAGCAGTTTGTCAGCTTTTGGACACCTTTGAAGGTGTTTTCTATGTGTTTCTATGTGTTTTTGTTTGCCTGCCATTGGTTTTAACGGTGTTCGAAGGTGTTCGACGAACAGTTCGGCGAACACACGGGTGTTCGACAAACCGAACCGAACTCGAACACTACGGGGGTGGCTCAACACTATTAGGCACCTTCGTATTGGAAGGTGGGCTGTAGAGACAAAACCAGTTGGACTTAACTAATTTTGTGGTGCTGAAAATTAATATGATGCTTAAATTTGTTGATTAGCTCTAATTTTCAAGATCCAGAGGAGGTTGTAATTGCTTATGACACCTTTCATGCAGGCTTATAGAAAAATTGCTTCTTTTTATTTCATCATCATTATTACATTTGTTAGTAGCTAGTCTATTACATCATCTATTTTCATCTATTTAGTCTATTGAGCCTTCAGTATTCTATCATCTTAGGGTAACCAATCAAAAAACGCCAACTCAGCTCTTATGATGTAATCCTAATTACAGTTTCATAATTTATTACATCCTTACTATCTGGTTTCTATGAGGACTTTAGTGGATCACAGTCAGTAATAACATATACTAATCTATCAATTGTGATCCAATATACATCCTTAATTGATTGTATGCACAATTGCTATTCATAAATTATTAATATTTTGAATAGCTATTCTCATTCTTGCATTAACAAAGCGGATTGTTTTGATACATATGCAGAGAAGTTACTTCTTCATCTCAAAGGTGAAACTTGACTACCATGATAAGGAAAGATACATCCTGTATTTTGGCAGTAGAATAGAAGATCAGGACAAGAGTTGTGCTCCAGACATAAGCTGCAATAGATGTGCATCACATCTTACCCAGTGGTTTCATGGGAAGAGACAATCTATGCCTTTTGCAGTCCCAATGATCATGAGAGAGCAAACCAATTATACTCCCAACTGCTATTTCTGCACGGTGCCCCCATTAGGAATGGAGTTTCAAGGAAGAAGAAGTGGATTTTACAGTATCCAAACTTTCCATCTGCAATACGACCAGTACTACATACAGAAGAACTGCTTGTTCCAAAAGCACCAGAAACATTTTCAGTCAAGTGAGGAAGAAGAGAAATGAGTCAAGTTGCCTCAAACAACTACCTAGGCAGTGGCTAATAGCAGCCAACCACACAATCACTAAATGGCTATGAGTCAGTGGAACTCTGTGCTGAGTGGCACAGCCCCCCACTCAGTTTCTCAATTTCAATGGTATCTGCATCCTCCCAAAGCAGATGTGGTTGAATACAATGGTGGAACAGGAAGCTCTCATCATCTAGTTCCATAATTCCACCTGTGCGTCTGAGTCTCAGCACAGCAGGTGCGATGATATCATTAGATCGCACTTCATGTGGAGAGCCTCCATCCACACAGTGAACAGAGCAGAGCAACACGTCGGAGGAACAGGGTGAGGTGAGTAGTTTTTATTGTTTTTTATGTTGTAAGAACTTGTGGGTAAAACTGTGAAAGCATTATACTGTATGTAGGAGGCTGTGGGGCTATTAGCTGTATGGGTGGGCTGTTTAAACCATTATACTGTGCTGAGTGCCGTGAGGGCCATGATACTGTGTGTGCGTGACTGTGAGGGCTTTGAAATGTGTGTGGGGGGTCATGATTCGGTATATGGGGGTCTGTGAGAGGCATAAAAGTGTGGTGGATTTTGAGAATGATCATACTGTGTGTAGATGCATTATGTTATGTGTGGTGGGGACTGTTTGGGCCATGATAATGTTTGGGGGTTTAGGTGCATTATACTGTGTGGCTCAGTGTGGCATTTTATTGCTTGTGGGAGGCTGTGGGGGCAATTACAGTATATTGTTTGATGGCTGTGGAGGCTATGCTATTGTGTAAGAGGCTGTTTGGATCATGACAATGTGTGTGGGGTGGGCTGTAAGAGTCATGATACGGTGTCTGTACGTGGTAAAGCCATTATACTGTGTGGGGGCTATGGTGACATCTTACTTTGTGTGGAGAGCTGTGGGGGCAATAATTCTGTATATGGGAATAATAGAAGTATTATATTGTGTGTGATCAGCTCTTAGGGTATCATACTGTGTACTGTGTGGATCCATGATGCTGTTGTGTTGGAGCCAACATATTGTGTTTGGAGAACCCGTGGAAGACACTATACTGTGTGTGGGATCTGTGGAGGCCAAGAAATTGTGTAAGGAGCTGTGGGGGAACATATTGTATGCGGGTCTGTGTGAGAGGCATATACTCTGTTGTGTGTCTGTGGGGGCCATATGCAAGTAAAAGAGAAAAGAACCACTTGCACGGAGCAGCACACTTCTATATATAAAAGGCATAATTTTATTCCAGAAACCTCATAGACAAAACATTTAAAAACATTTAAAAAGTATATAGACACAAATGGGCCTGGCCCTCATGACTGCTCAAGTTAATAGATGGTCACCAATACAGATAGTGCAATAAATAGACAATGCTTTGTATACCATGCAATAAATACATGCGTATATAACATATCAAAATACACAGATAGAATTAGCAGAAGAGAGACCATGAACACTGTGAAGGATAAACCAAAAAAGCAATAGCCACAACGTGATTTTTTTTGCACCTAATCATCAAGGTTTGAGGCCAATGTCTAATATAAATTGATCCGACCCATCTGCATATATCTAGATATAACACATCCGCATATACAGGATATAATATCAGGCAGAAAGAGATGTAGACGGGTGTACCCCGTCAGTGTGGCTAGTGCTAAAGTATACCAGTCATATGGAAAGGATGTGGAAAGGATGAAGGACCAGAACCCCATGCCACACGCGTATCGCCGCGTCTCCGCGCAGCTTCGTCAGGGGAATAACGTCCACTGGTTCCTGGCTTTTCTTTATATCATAAAATAAATAAGCTAATAGTATACTGGTGTGTTTCCTCGGCCGACATCATCCCGACCGGACTGGAAATGACATCATCGGCTGGAGGGTGGAAGTGATGAAATCAGCCAGGAGAGTCTGAGTGTGGGCAAACACCTTGCCCTTACTATGCTGTTGCACAACCGCAAAAAAAAACAAAAAAAAACCCCTCCCCCTGTCTGTGCAGCTAAGCTGCTTCCTATGGGGAGCATGTAACCACGTTAGCCACCTTATTCACATGACAGGCTGATATGTAATTGAAGGTAATGCCCAAAAACTAGAAGATGAACACAAGCACTAATATATAGATGAGGATAGGGAAAATATATAAATCCAGCATCAAGATGAACTTTTGCTTTTAGTTCATGCTATTCACTCTCAAACAGACCATCAGATGTGAATCAATCTCGTGGGGGCCCAAAGGTGGAGACCAATATGGTGCCTGTCATAGCCCCACATAAGATTGAGGGTTTGGGAGGGAATGCATGTACATATTTGCAAGCCAACACAGTATATGGTATGACATGATACTTCCTTACCCCATATCATGGGGATATCATACTGATACGTATTATATATATTAAAGGCCTCCCCCCAAAAAAAAATTGGAAAAAATTAATTAAAAAAAAAAGAACAAAGCTATTTTTCTTTTCGTAATGTGAATGTGTATATACAGGAATATGATGTGAATGTGTATATACAGGAATACTTCCTATTTGTCACAAAGGCTCCCTACGCATATCACAATATCCCAATTTCGATGGTACCCGCTACTGCATGGTGAAATGTTTTAAGATTAGCTCATCTGAGAGGCAATTCAGAGGATTGACAAGCGGCTGGAGGATATCATCTGGAGGAACCCGGTAGAATACCAGTTTATCCAACAAAAGATAATCTTTGTAGAGTACCTCCAATCTACCAAGAGACTATTCCCACTCATACGTGCCACTTTCAAATCACGGAACGCATAACAGATCAAGGATGGATTGCGAATGTTTTGATAATCATATAATATATCCAGTTCTAAAATATATCATAGGTACATAAAGTAGGGGGAGGCAAAAAGGGATAATGCAGGAAAAAGGCATGCTGGAGTTATAGGCCGATCGAATTATATCGAACAGATACCGCCATAGCTAGGTGTAAAGAGACCTGTCCACCCCTCCAGATAGCTAATATTTGGATAATCAAATAATTAATCCAGCTCTAAGCTGTCCTGTCAACACATCTGGTGGAGGGGGACACGAAAGAAGGCCTACTGGAAATTTTGACCCATGCAATCATCTAAACAAGATGCCAAGAATGCTAGGTGTAAAGTAACATGTACCCCCCTCCAGTAAACACTGGTTATTTTAGAGGTTCAAGTTTCAGGTAGTCAGGTATCCGGCTTCGTAGAACATGCCACAAACCATGCCACTTTCCAAGTCGATAAAGTGCCCGGATGACCCAATGGAGAGAGAATATATATTCTACTGTCAGTTGATATGAAGAAGTGAATTCCTATGGGATTCCGCTGATGAAGCCCATTTTGAAGTAGTCATCCAGGATGGAGGAATCTTGCAGCTTGGGGGCAATTATCCACTGTGTAGATAGCTATGAGAGCGATAATACTATTTTCAGGTGTGGTGGGGGCTACACTACACCACACAGGACAAATCCTCTATATACTAGAACACACAGGACACATCCTCTATATATAACACCACACAGGACACATCCTCTATATACTACACCACACAGGGCACAACCTCTATATACTACACCACACGGGACAGATCCTCAATATACTGCACCACACGGGACACATCCTCTATATACTACATCACACGGGACACATCCTCTAACTACTACACCACACGGGACACATCCTCTATATACTACACCACACAGGGCACAACCTCTATATACTACACCACACGGGACAGATCCTCAATATACTGCACCACACGGGACACATCCTCTATATACTACATCACATGGGACACATCCTCTAACTACTACACCACACGTGACACATCCTCTATATACTACACCACACAGGACACATCTTCAGTACACTACACCACACGGGACACATCCTCTATATACTACACCACACTGGACACATCCTCTATATACTACACCAAACAGGAGAGCTGACAGATCCTCTATATACTACACCGTACAGAACACATCCACTATATATTACACCACACAGAACTCATCCTCTATATACTTCACCACACAGGACACATCCTCTATATACTACACCACATGGGACACATCCTCTATGTACTACACCACACGGGACACATCCTCTATATACTACACCACATGGGACAGATCGTCAATCTACTAAACCACACGGGACACATCCTCTATATACTACACCACACTGGACACATCCTCTATATACTACACCACACGGGACAGATCCTCATTATACTAAACCACACGGGACACATCCTCTATATATTACACCACACAGGACACATCCTCTACATACTGCACAGCACATCCTTTATATATTTTACCACACAGAAAACATCCTCTATATACTACACCACACAGGACACATCCTCTATATACTGCACCGCACAACCTCTATACACTAGACAACACAGGAAACTTCCTCTATATACTACATCACACAGGACACATCCTCTATATACTGCACCACACGGGACACATCCTCTATATACTACACCACACAGGACACATCCTCTATATACTACACCACACAGGACAAATCCTCTATATACTACACCACACAGGACACAACCTCTATATATTACACCACACAGGACAAATCCTCTATATACTACACCATACAGGACACATCCTCTATATACTACACCACAGAGGACACATCCTCTATTTACTATACCACACATTTTCCATACACTACACCACATGGGACACATCCTCTATATACTACACCACACGGGACACATCCTCTATATACTACACCACAAGGGACACATCCTCTATATACTACACCACACAGGACACATCTTCAGTATACTACACCACACGGGACACATCCTCTATATACTACACCACACTGGACACATCCTATATATACTACACCAAACAGGAGAGCTAACAGATCCTCTATATGCTACACCGTACAGAACACATCCTCTATATATTACACCACACAGGACACATCCTCTATATACTTCAGCACACGGTACACATCCTCTATATACTACACCACACAGGACACATCCTCTATATACTACACCACACGGGACACATCCTCTATATACTACACCACACGGGACACATCCTCTATATACTACACCACACAGGACAAATCCTCTATATACTACACCACACAGGACACATCCTCTATATACTACACCAAACAGGAGAGCTAACAGATCCTCTATATACTACACCGTACAGAACACATCCTCTATATACTACACCACACAGGACATATCCTCTATATACTACACCACACGGGACAGATCCTCATTATACTAAACCACACGGGACACATCCTCTATATATTACACCACAAAGGACACATCCTCTATATACTGCACAGCACATCCTTTATATATTTTACCACACAGAACATATCCTCTATATACTACACCACACAGGACACATCCTCTATATACTACACCACAAATCTTCCATATACTACACCACATGGGACCCATCCTCTATATACTACACCACACAGGACACATTTTCTATATACTGCACCGCACATCCTTTATGTATTTTACCACACAGAACACATCCTCTATATACTACACCACACAGGACACATCCTATATATACTGCACGGCACATCCTATATATACTGCACGGCACAACCTCTATACACTACACCACACAGGACACATCCTCTATATACTACACCACAAAATACACATCCTCTATATACTACACCACACAGGACACATCCTCTATATACTACACCACACAGGACACATTCTCTATATACTACAGCACACAAGACACATTCTCTATATACTACACCACACATATTCCATATACTACACCACACAGGACACATCCTCTATGTATGACACCACACAGAACACATCCTCTATATACTACACCACACAGGACACATCCTCTATATACTACACCACACAGGACACATCCTCTAAATACTACACCGCACGGGACACATCCTCTATATACTACACCCCACGGGACACATCCTCTATATACTACACCACAAATCTTCCATATACTACACCACACAGGACAGATCCTCTATATACTACACCACACAGAACACATCCTCTATATACTACACCACATGAGACACATCCTCTATATACTTCACCACAAATCTTCCATATACTACACCACACGGGACACATCCTCTATATACTACACCACAAATCTTCCATATACTACACCACATGGGACACATCCTCTATATACTACACCAAACAGAACACAACCTCTATATACTACACCACACATCTTACATATACTACACCACACAGGACAGATCCTCTATATACTGCGCCACATAGGACACATCCTCTATATACTACAGCACACAGGACACATCCTCTATATACTACACCACACAGGACACATCCTCTATATACTACACCACACAGGACACATCCTCTATATACTACACCACACATTTTCCATATACTACATCACACGAGACACATCCTCTATATACTACACCACGCAGGACACATCCTCTATATACTACACCACACAGGGCACAACCTCTATATACTACACCACACGGGACAGATCCTCATTATACTGCACCACACGGGAAATATCCTCTATATACTACATCACACGGGACACATCCTCTAACTACTACACCACACGGGACACATCCTCTATATACTACACCACACAGGGCACAACCTCTATATACTACACCACACGGGACAGATCCTCAATATACTGCACCACACGGGACACATCCTCTATATACTACATCACACGGGACACATCCTCTAACTACTACACCACACGGGACACATCCTCTATATACTACACCACACAGGGCACAACCTCTATATACTACACCACACGGGACAGATCCTCAATATACTGCACCACACGGGACACATCCTCTATATACTACATCACATGGGACACATCCTCTAACTACTACACCACACGTGACACATCCTCTATATACTACACCACACAGGACACATCTTCAGTACACTACACCACACGGGACACATCCTCTATATACTACACCACACTGGACACATCCTCTATATACTACACCAAACAGGAGAGCTGACAGATCCTCTATATACTACACCGTACAGAACACATCCACTATATATTACACCACACAGAACTCATCCTCTATATACTTCACCACACAGGACACATCCTCTATATACTACACCACATGGGACACATCCTCTATGTACTACACCACACGGGACACATCCTCTATATACTACACCACATGGGACAGATCGTCAATCTACTAAACCACACGGGACACATCCTCTATATACTACACCACACTGGACACATCCTCTATATACTACACCACACGGGACAGATCCTCATTATACTAAACCACACGGGACACATCCTCTATATATTACACCACACAGGACACATCCTCTACATACTGCACAGCACATCCTTTATATATTTTACCACACAGAAAACATCCTCTATATACTACACCACACAGGACACATCCTCTATATACTGCACCGCACAACCTCTATACACTAGACAACACAGGAAACTTCCTCTATATACTACATCACACAGGACACATCCTCTATATACTGCACCACACGGGACACATCCTCTATATACTACACCACACAGGACACATCCTCTATATACTACACCACACAGGACAAATCCTCTATATACTACACCACACAGGACACAACCTCTATATATTACACCACACAGGACAAATCCTCTATATACTACACCATACAGGACACATCCTCTATATACTACACCACAGAGGACACATCCTCTATTTACTATACCACACATTTTCCATACACTACACCACATGGGACACATCCTCTATATACTACACCACACGGGACACATCCTCTATATACTACACCACAAGGGACACATCCTCTATATACTACACCACACAGGACACATCTTCAGTATACTACACCACACGGGACACATCCTCTATATACTACACCACACTGGACACATCCTATATATACTACACCAAACAGGAGAGCTAACAGATCCTCTATATGCTACACCGTACAGAACACATCCTCTATATATTACACCACACAGGACACATCCTCTATATACTTCAGCACACGGTACACATCCTCTATATACTACACCACACAGGACACATCCTCTATATACTACACCACACGGGACACATCCTCTATATACTACACCACACGGGACACATCCTCTATATACTACACCACACAGGACAAATCCTCTATATACTACACCACACAGGACACATCCTCTATATACTACACCAAACAGGAGAGCTAACAGATCCTCTATATACTACACCGTACAGAACACATCCTCTATATACTACACCACACAGGACATATCCTCTATATACTACACCACACGGGACAGATCCTCATTATACTAAACCACACGGGACACATCCTCTATATATTACACCACAAAGGACACATCCTCTATATACTGCACAGCACATCCTTTATATATTTTACCACACAGAACATATCCTCTATATACTACACCACACAGGACACATCCTCTATATACTACACCACAAATCTTCCATATACTACACCACATGGGACCCATCCTCTATATACTACACCACACAGGACACATTTTCTATATACTGCACCGCACATCCTTTATGTATTTTACCACACAGAACACATCCTCTATATACTACACCACACAGGACACATCCTATATATACTGCACGGCACATCCTATATATACTGCACGGCACAACCTCTATACACTACACCACACAGGACACATCCTCTATATACTACACCACAAAATACACATCCTCTATATACTACACCACACAGGACACATCCTCTATATACTACACCACACAGGACACATTCTCTATATACTACAGCACACAAGACACATTCTCTATATACTACACCACACATATTCCATATACTACACCACACAGGACACATCCTCTATGTATGACACCACACAGAACACATCCTCTATATACTACACCACACAGGACACATCCTCTATATACTACACCACACAGGACACATCCTCTAAATACTACACCACACGGGACACATCCTCTATATACTACACCCCACGGGACACATCCTCTATATACTACACCACAAATCTTCCATATACTACACCACACAGGACAGATCCTCTATATACTACACCACACAGAACACATCCTCTATATACTACACCACATGAGACACATCCTCTATATACTTCACCACAAATCTTCCATATACTACACCACACGGGACACATCCTCTATATACTACACCACAAATCTTCCATATACTACACCACATGGGACACATCCTCTATATACTACACCAAACAGAACACAACCTCTATATACTACACCACACATCTTACATATACTACACCACACAGGACAGATCCTCTATATACTGCGCCACATAGGACACATCCTCTATATACTACAGCACACAGGACACATCCTCTATATACTACACCACACAGGACACATCCTCTATATACTACACCACACAGGACACATCCTCTATATACTACACCACACATTTTCCATATACTACATCACACGAGACACATCCTCTATATACTACACCACGCAGGACACATCCTCTATATACTACACCACACAGGGCACAACCTCTATATACTACACCACACGGGACAGATCCTCATTATACTGCACCACACGGGAAATATCCTCTATATACTACATCACACGGGACACATCCTCTAACTACTACACCACACGGGACACATCCTCTATATACTACACCACACAGGGCACAACCTCTATATACTACACCACACGGGACAGATCCTCAATATACTGCACCACACGGGACACATCCTCTATATACTACATCACACGGGACACATCCTCTAACTACTACACCACACGGGACACATCCTCTATATACTACACCACACAGGACACATCTTCAGTATACTACACCACACGGGACACATCCTCTATATACTACACCACACTGGACACATCCTCTATATACTACACCAAACAGGAGAGCTGACAGATCCTCTATATAAAACACCGTACAGAACACATCCACTATATATTACACCACACAGAACTCATCCTCTATATACTTCACCACACAGTACACATCCTCTATATACTACACCACATGGGACACATCCTCTATGTACTACACCACACGGGACACATCCTCTATATACTACACCACATGGGACACATCCTCTATATACTACACCACACAGGACACATCCTCTATATACTACAGCGCACAGGACAGATCCTCTATATACTACACCACACGGGACACATCCTCTATATACTACACCACACGGGACACATCCTCTATATACTACACCACACTGGACACATCCTCTATATACTACACCACACGGGACAGATCCTCATTATACTAAACCACACAGGACACATCCTCTATATATTACACCACACAGGACACATCCTCTATATACTGCACAGCACATCCTTTATATATTTTACCACACAGAAAACATCCTCTATATACTACACCACACAGGACACATCCTCTATATACTGCACCGCACAACCTCTATACACTGGACAACACAGGAAACTTCCTCTATATACTACATCACACAGGACACATCCTCTATATACTGCACCACACGGGACACATCCTCTATATACTGCACCACACGGGACACATCCTCTATATACTGCACAGCACATCCTTTATATATTTTACCACACAGAAAACATCCTCTATATACTACACCACACAGGACACATCCTCTATATACTGCACCGCACAACCTCTATACACTGGACAACACAGGACACATCCTCTATATACTACACCACACAGGACAAATCCTCTATATACTACACCACACAGGACACAACCTCTATATATTACACCACACAGGACAAATCCTCTATATACTACACCATACAGGACACATCCTCTATATACTAAACCACACAGGACACATCCTCTATTTACTATACCACACATTTTCCATACACGACACCACATGGGACACATCCTCTATATACTACACCACACGGGACACATCCTCTATATACTACACCACAAGGGACACATCCTCTATATACTACACCACACAGGACACATCTTCAGTATACTACACCACACGGGACACATCCTCTATATACTACACCACACTGGACACATCCTCTATATACTACACCAAACAGGAGAGCTAACAGATCCTCTATATGCTACACCGTACAGAACACATCCTCTATATATTACACCACACAGGACACATCCTCTATATACTTCAGCACACGGGACACATCCTCTATATACTAAACCACACAGGACACATCCTCTATATACTACACCACACAGGACACATCCTCTATATACTACACCACATGGGACACATCCTCTATATACTACACCACACAGGACACATCCTCTATATACTACACCACACAGGACAAATCCTCTATATACTACACCACACAGGACACATCCTCTATATACTACACCAAACAGGAGAGCTAACAGATCCTCTATATACTACACCGTACAGAACACATCCTCTATATACTACACCACACAGGACACATCCTCTATATACTACACCACACTGGACACATCCTCTATATACTACACCACACGGGACAGATCCTCATTATACTAAACCACACGGGACACATCCTCTATATATTACACCACACAGGACACATCCTCTATATACTGCACCTCACGGGACACATCCTTCATATACTACACCACACAGGACACATCCTCTATATACTGCACCGCACATCCTTTATATATTTTACCACACAGAACACATCCTCTATATACTACACCACACAGGACACATCCTCTATATACTACACCACAAATCTTCCATATACTACACCACATGCGACCCATCCTCTATATACTACACCACACAGGACACATTTTCTATATACTGCACCGCACATCCTTTATGTATTTTACCACACAGAACACTTCCTCTATATACTACACCACACAGGACACATCCTATATATACTGCATGGCACATCCTATATATACTGCACGGCACAACCTCTATACACTACACCACACAGGACACATCCTCTATATACTACACCACAAAATACACATCCTCTATATACTACACCACACAGGACACATCCTCTATATACTGCACCGCACATCCTCTATATACTACACCACACAGGACACATTCTCTATATACTACAGCACACAAGACACATTCTCTATATACTACACCACACATATTCCATATACTACACCACACAGGACACATCCTCTATATATGACACCACACAGAACACATCCTCTATATACTACACCAGACATCTTCCATATACTACACCACACAGGACAGATCCTCTATATACTACACCACAAGGGATGCATCCACTATATACTACACCACACAGGACACATCCTCTATATACTACACCACACGGGACACATCCTCTATATACTACACCACACGGGACACATCCTCTATATACTACACCACAAATCTTCAATATACTACACCACATGAGACACATCCTCTATATACTACACCACAAATCTTCCATATACTACACCACACGGGACACATCCTCTATATACTACACCACAAATCTTCCATATACTACACCACATGGGACACATCCTCTATATACTACACCACAGAGAACACATCCTCTATATACTACACCACACATCTTACATATACTACACCACACAGGACAGATCCTCTATATACTGCGCCACATAGAACACATCCTCTATATACTAAACCATACAGAACACATCCTCTATATACTGCACCGCACATCCTCTATATACTGCACCACACAGGACACATCCTCTATATACTGCACCACACAGAACACATCCTCTATAAACTACACCGCACAAGACACATCCTCTATATATTGCACCACACAGGACACATCCTCTATATACCGCACCTAACGGGACACATCCTCTATATACTACACCACACGGGACACATCCTCTATATACTACACCACAAGTGACACATCCTCCATGTACTACATCACACAGAACACATCCTCTATATACTACACCACACAGGACACATCCTCTATATACTACACCACACAGGACACATCCTCTATATACTGCATCGCACATCCTCTATATACTAAACCACACAGGACACATCCTCAATATGCTACACCACACAGGACACATCCTCCATGTACTACATCACACAGAACACATCCTCTATATACTACACCACACAGGATACATCCTCTATATACTGCATCGCACATCCTCTATTTACTAAACCACACGGGACACATTCTCTATATACTGCACCGCACATCCTCTATATACTACACCACACATCTTCTATATACTACACCACACAGAACACATCCTCTATATACTACACCACACAGAGCACATCCTCTATATACTACACCACACAGAGCACATCCTCTATATACTACACCACACATCTTCCATATACTACACCACACAGGACAGATCCTCTATATACTACACCACATGGGATGCATCCTCTATATACTACACGACACGGGACACATCCTCTATATACTGCACCACACAGGACACATCCTCTATATACTACACCACACAGGACACATACTCTATATACTACACCACACATCTTCCATATACTACAGCACACGGGACACATCCTCTATATACTACACCACACAGAACACATCCTCTATATACTACACCACACAGGACACATACTCTATATACTACACCACACAGGACACATCCTCCATATACTACACAACAAAGGACACATCCTCTATATACTACACCACACAGGACACATCCTCTATATACTACACCACACAGGAGAGCCGACAGATCCTCTATATACATCACCACACATCTTACATGTACTACACCACAAAGGACATATCCTCTATATACTACACCACACAGGACAGATACTCTATATACTACGCCACATGGGACACGTCCTCTATATACTACACCACACGTGACACATCCTCTATATACTACACCACACAGGAGAGCCGACAGATCCTCTTTATACTACACCACACAGGAGAGCTGACAGATCCTCTTTATACTACACGACACAGGAGAGCTGACAGATCCTCTATATACTACACCACACATCTTCCATATACTACACCACACAGAACACATCCTCTATATACTACACTACACATCTTCCATATACTACACCACACAGAACACATCCTCTATTTACTACACCACACATCATCTATATACTACACCACCCAGGACACATTCTCAATATACTACACCACACAGGGCACTTCCTCTATATACTACACCACAAGGGACACAGCCTCCAAATAATACACCAAACAGGAGAGCTGACAGATCCTCTATATTCTACACCACACAGGAGAACTGACACATCCTCTATATACTACACCACACAGGACACATCCTCTATATACTACACCACACAGGACACATCCTCCATATACTACACCACACAGGACACATCCTTTATATACTACACCACACAGGACACATCCTCCATATACTACACCACACAGGACACATCCTCGATATACTACACCACACAGGAGAGCCGACAGATCCTCTATATACTTCACCACACATCTTACATATACTACACCACAAAGGACATATCCTCTATATACTACACCACACAGGAGAGTTGACAGATCCTCTATATACTACACCACACAGGACACATCCTCTATATACTACACCACACAGGACACATCCTCTATATACTACACCACACAGGACACATCCTCTATATACTGTACCACACAGGACACATCCTCTATATACTACACCACACAGGACACATCCTCTATATACTACACCACACAGGACACATCCTCTATATACTACACCACACAGGACACATCCTCGATATACTACACCACACAGGAGAGCCGACAGATCCTCTATATACTTCACCACACATCTTACATATACTACACCACAAAGGACATATCCTCTATATACTACACCACACAGGAGAGTTGACAGATCCTCTATATACTACACCACACAGGACACATCCTCTATATACTACACCACACAGGACACATCCTCCATATACTACACCACACAGGACACATCCTTTATATACTACACCACACAGGACACATCCTCCATATACTACACCACACAGGACACATCCTCGATATACTACACCACACAGGAGAGCCGACAGATCCTCTATATACTTCACCACACATCTTACATATACTACACCACAAAGGACATATCCTCTATATACTACACCACACAGGAGAGTTGACAGATCCTCTTTATACTACACCACACAGGAGAGCCGACAGATCCTCTATATACTACACCACACAGGACACATCCTCTATATACTACACCACACAGGACACATCCTCTATATACTACACCACACATCTTCCATATACTACACCACACAGAACACATCCTCTATATACTGCACCACACGGGACACATCCTCTATATACTGCACCACACAGAACACATCCTCTATAAACTACACCGCACAAGACACATCCTCTATATATTGCACCACACAGGACACATCCTCTATATACTGCACCTAACGGGACACATCCTCTATATACTACACCACACGGGACACATCCTCTACATACTACACCACAAGTGACACATCCTCTATATACTACACCACACAGGACACATCCTCTATATACTACACCACACGGGACACATCCTATGTATACTACACCACACGGGACAGATCCTCTATATACTGCACAACATGGGACACATCCTCTATATACTACATCACACAGAACACATCCTCCATGTACTACATCACACAGAACACATCCTCTATATACTGCATCGCACATCCTCTATATACTAAACCACACAGGACACATCTTCAATATGCTACACCACACGGGACACATTCTCTATATACTACACCACACATCTTCCATATACTACACCACACAGGACACATACTCTATATACTACACCACACAGAGCACATCCTCTATATTCTACACCACACATCTTCCCTATACTACACCACACAGGACAGATCCTCTATATACTACACCACATGGGATGCAACCTCTATATACTACACCACACAGAACACATCCTCTATATACTGCACCACATGGGACACATCCTCTATATACTGCACCACACAGAACACATCCTCTATAAACTACACCGCACAAGACACATCCTCTATATATTGCACCACACAGGACACATCCTCTATATACTGCACCTAACGGGACACATCCTCTATATACTACACCACACGGGACACATCCTCTATATACTACACCACAAGTGACACATCCTCTATATACTACACCACACAGGACACATCCTCTATATACTACACCACACGGGACACATCCTATGTATACTACACCACACGGGACAGATCCTCTATATACTGCACAACGTGGGACACATCCTCTATATACTACATCACACAGAACACATCCTCCATGTACTACATCACACAGAACACATCCTCTATATACTGCATCGCACATCCTCTATATACTAAACCACACAGGACACATCTTCAATATGCTACACCACACGGGACACATTCTCTATATACTACACCACACATCTTCCATATACTACACCACACAGGACACATACTCTATATACTACACCACACAGAACACATCCTCTATATACTACACCACACAGAGCACATCCTCTATATACTACACCACACATCTTCCCTATACTACACCACACAGGACAGATCCTCTATATACTACACCACATGGGATGCAACCTCTATATACTACACCACACGGGATGCATCCTCTATATACTGCACCACACGGGACAAATCCTCTATATTCTACACCACACATCTTCCATATACTACAGCACATGGGACACATCCTCTATATACTACACCACACAGAACACTTCCTCTATATACTACACCACACAGGACACATCCTCCATATACTACACCACACAGGACACATCCTCTATATACTACACCACACAGGACACATCCTCTATATACTACATCACACAGGACACATCCTCTATATACTACACCACACGGGACACATCCTCTATATACTACACCACAAGTGACACATCCTCTATATACTACACCACACAGGACACATCCTCTATATACTACACCACACGGGACACATCCTATGTATACTACACCACACGGGACAGATCCTCTATATACTGCACAACGTGGGACACATCCTCTATATACTACATCACACAGAACACATCCTCCATGTACTACATCACACAGAACACATCCTCTATATACTGCATCGCACATCCTCTATATACTAAACCACACAGGACACATCTTCAATATGCTACACCACACAGGACACATCCTCTATATACTACACCACACAGAGCACATCCTCTATATACTACACCACACATCTTCCATATACTACACCACACAGGACAGATCCTCTATATATTACACCACACGGGATGCATACTCTATATACTGCACCACACGGGACAAATCCTCTATATTCTACACCACACATCTTCCATATACTACAGCACACGGGACACACCCTCTATATACTACACCACACAGAACACATCCTCTATATACTACACCACACAGGACACATCCTCCATATACTACACCACACAGGACACATCCTCTATATACTACACCACACAGGACACATCCTCCATATACTACACCACACAGGACACATCCTCTATATACTACACCACACAGGACACATCCTCCATATACTACACCACACAGGACACATCCTCGATATACTACACCACACAGGAGAGCCGACAGATCCTCTATATACTTCACCACACATCTTACATATACTACACCACAAAGGACATATCCTCTATATACTACACCACACAGGACAGATACTCTATATACTACGCCACATGGGACACGTCCTCTATATACTACACCACACGTGACACATCCTCTATATATTACACCACACAGGAGAGCTGACAGATCCTCTTTATACTACACCATACAGGAGAGCTGACAGATCCTCTTTATACTACACCACACAGGAGAGCTCACAGATCCTCTATATACTACACCACACAGGACACTACCTCTATATACTACACCACATGGGACACATCCTCTATATACTACACCACACGTGACACATCCTCTATATATTACACCACACAGGAGAGCTGACAGATCCTCTTTATACTACACCACACAGGAGAGCTGACAGATCCTCTATATACTACACCACACATCTTCCATATACTACACCACACAGAACACATCCTCTATATACTACACCACACATCTTCCATATACTACACCACACAGAACACATCCTCTATTTACTATACCACACATCATCTATATACTACACCACCCAGGACACATCATCAATATACTGCACCACACATGACACATCCTCTATATACTACACCACACATGACACATCCTCTATATACTACACCACACAGGACACATCCTCAATATAGTACACCACACAGGACACACCCTCTATTTTCTACAACACACGGGACACATCCTCTATACACTACATCTCACATCTACCATATACTACACCACACAGGACAAATTCTCTATATACTACACCACACAGGACACATCCCCTATATGCTACACCACGCGGGACACATCCTCTATATACTACACCACACAGGACTCATCCTCTATGTACTACACCACACAGAACACATCCTCTATATACTACACCACATATCCTCTATATACTACACCACACAGGGCACATCATCTATATACTACACCACACATCATCTAAATACTACACCACACAGCACATATCCTCTATATACTGCACCGCATATCCTCTATATACTACACCACACAAGACACATCCTCTTTATACTGCACCACACGGAACACATCCTCTGTATACTACACCACACACCCTCTATATACTACACCACACATCATCTATATGCTACACCACACAGGACATATCCTCTATATACTGCGCCACACGGGACAGATCCTTTATATACTACACCACGCATCCTGTATATACTACACCACACAGGGCACATCATCTATATACTACACCACACATCATCTAAATACTACATCACACAGGACATATCCTCTATATACTGCACCGCATATCCTCTATATACTACACCACACAAGACACATCCTCAATATACTACACCACACGGGACACATCCTCTATATACTACACCACACGGGACACATCCTCTATATACTACACCACACAGAACACATTCTCTATATACTGCACCACACATCCTCTATATACTGCACCACACATCCTCTATATGCTACACCACATAGGGCACATCCTCTATATACTGCACCGCATATCCTCTATATACTACACAACACAGGAGAGCTGACAGATCCTCTATATACTACACCACATATCTTCCATATACTACACCACACAGAACACATCCTCTATATACTACACCACACATCATCTATATACTACACCACCCTGGACACATCCTCAATATACTACACAACACGGGACACATCCTCTGTATACTACACCACACGGGACACAGCCTCCAAATAATACACCAAACAGGAGAGCTGACAGATCCTCTATATACTACACCACCCTGTACACATCATCAATATACTGCACCACACAGGACACATCCTCTATATACTGCACCACACGGGACAGATCCTTCATACACTACACCACACAGGACATATTCTCTATATACTACACCACACAGGACACATTCTCAATTTACTACACCACACAGGACACATCCTCTATATTCTACACCACACGGGACACATCCTCTATATTCTACATCTCACATCTTCCATATACTACACCACACAGGACATATTCTCTATATACTACACCACACAGGACACATCTTCCATATGCTACACCACACAGGACACATCCTCTATATACTACACCACACGGGACACATCCTCTATATACTACACCACACGGGACACATCCTCTATGTACTACACCACACAGGACACATCTTCAGTATACTACACCACACGGGACAAATCCTCTATGTACTACACCACACGGGACACATCCTCTATGTACTACACCACACAGAACACATCCTCTATATACTACACCACACATCCTCTATATACTACACCACACAGGGCACATCATCTATATACTACACCACACCTCATCTAAATACTACACCACACAGGACATATCCTCTATATACTGCACCGCATATCCTCTATATACTACACCACACAATACACATCCTCTATATAATGCACCACACGGGACACATCCTCTATATACTACACCACACATCCTCTATATACTACACCACACATCATCTATATGCTACACCACACAGGACATATCCTCTATATACTGCACCACACGGGACAGATCCTTTATATACTACACCACACATCCTCTATACACTACACCACACAGGGCACATCATCTATATACTACACCACACATCATCTAAATACTACATCACACAGGACATATCCTCTGTATACTGTACCGCATATCCTCTATATACTACACCACACAAGACACATCCTCTAGATACTACACCACACGGGACACATCCTCTATATACTACACCACACAGAACACATCCTTTATATACTACACCACACATCCTCTATATACTACACCACACATCATCTATATGCTACACCACACAGGACATATTCTCTATATACTGCACCACACAGGACATATCCTCTATATACTGCACCACACATCCTCTATATGTGTCAAGCTGTCTCAGCGAACAGGAGGTCAGGGGCCTGAGCTGTCCCTAAACGGGGGCCCTGACTAATCCCTCAACCTGGAGGTACTGTTAATGGTACAGAGGTCCAGGCCGCCAGAGTAACCCTAAACTTCTGAATATCCCTGAACCACAGTAATCTAGTCCTGAGAAGGACCCCGATCACAACAATGGGGAACAGGATAGAAAATGCCCAAAACACAGTACTAGACAAACGAGACAGTACAAGGGGAAAACCAAAAACCACCTTGCATACAAAAACTCACACCACAATTACAGAGGGAACAACAACAGGTTAGGAGATAAATGATAAAGGGTGGAAGGGAAGAAACCACACCGTATACTCTTCGCTCTGAACTCCACCAAACAACGATCCGCTCTGAAGGTCTGCAAGAAATGCTTTCACCGACAACTTCCCTATCAGACCAGCAGGTATTTGAAGGAATCCCAATACTGCAGCATTAACTGCAGCTGGGCGAGGCTGAGCCTCGTCAAGCACAGAGAGAGAGAATTAACTCCCTCACAACCAAAAAACACAAAGCACCAAAAACTCAGCTGCGAGAAGTCAGACTGTGTAGTCGCGACGATCTTCGTGGCGACACACCCATGACAATATGCTACACCACATAGGGCACATCCTCTGTATACTACACCACACATCATCTATATACTACACCACACAGGACATTTCCTCTATATACTGCACCGTACATCTTCCATATACTACACCACACAGAACACATCCTTTATATACTACACCACACATCATCTATGTACTACACCACCCGGGAGACATCCTCAATATACTACACCACACAGGGCAATTTCTCTATATACTACACCGCACGGGACACATCCTCTATATACAACACCACACGGGACACAGCCTCCAAATAATACACCAAACAGGAGAGCTGATAGATCCTCTATATACTACACCACCCTGTACACATCATCAATATACTGCACCACACAGGACACATCCTCTATATACTGCACCACACGGGACAGATCCTCCATATACTACACCACACAGGACACATCCTCAATATACTACACCACACAGGACACATCCTTTATATTCTACACCACACGGGACACATCCTCTATACACTACATCTCACATCTTCCATATACTACACCACACAGGACAGATTCTCTATATACTACACCACACAGGACACATCCTCTATATACTACACCATGCGGGACACATCCTCTATATACTACACCACATGGGACACATCCTCTATGTACTACACCACACAGGACACATCCTCTATATACTACACCACACAGGAGAACTGACACATCCTCTATATACTACACCACACAGAACACATCCTCTATATACTTCACCACACAGAACACATCCTCTGTATACTTCACCACACATCTTACATATACTACGCCACACAGGACAGATCCTCTATATACTACACCACACAGGACACATCCTCTATATACTACACCACACGGGACACATCCTCTATATACTACACCACACATCCTTTATATAGTATAAAGGCAGCAGTCAGCACCACTGTCCATACTTGCTAAGCTCCATGGAAGAGCTGCAGGCACAGACACACAGCAGCAGATTGGAAGATCAGCAGCGCTCAAATCAGCACACAGTCAGCTGTGACTGTGCTGACTGTAACAGTAAGTGTGCACTGCTCTCTGACGAGCGCTGCCTGCAATAATGACCACTATGGACCTCATCCATACCTAGAGTATATCTTGAGCAGACGAATAGCAAATATATTAGACCTAGAAGAAAATCTATATGGTTGAAACGCGTAGTCTGTTCCTAGACAGCTGTGTCCTCTACACAGCCATAAAGTGCCCACTGTATGTACATACCCGGTCCAAAAAGTAATGATGTTCTTTTATGGATTGTTGAAGAATAAAAAGATTTTAAGAAAATACTGAAATAAGGGTTCCTCCACTGGACTTTATTTGTTTTAGTTCCAAGTATTGAAGCTGGCAGGGCATGTGTAGGAGCTGCACTTCCCATGTGCCAATGAGCGGTGCACCCGGGTACAGAATTAAACGCTCACCGTGCACGTGAATCCAATACAGATTCAGAAGCAGGCAGGTGCCGTCAATGTGAAGGAGCTGCGCTTCTGGAAATGAGAAGTGCAGTGGATGGGCGGGTCCTAGATGGGCGGGCCCACCGAATAATTCTCCGGTTATCCAATGGGCCTGTCTGACCCTGGTACCAATGATTGTTTATGGAGCCATTCACATGTACAATTTCTCTGATCCGACTGAGTGGTCTGTTCAAAAGCACAAAGACTTGTCCAATATTGATCCGGGTGTTAGATCAAACTCACCAATGCAAGTCCATGAGTTCATGAAACAATCAGACAGCACTTGGTGCCATCTGTGTACTTTCTGCTTTTCATGGACAGTTTGATAGGTAACGCTTGAGAAATTCTAGAAAAACTGATGAAACTCTGATGGTAAAACCAAATTCTGATGAAATCTTGACCAAAAAACACTAATAAAGCTCAGACTGATTTTCTCGTACAAGAAAATCACTAACATCTGAGTGAGCCCTAACAAACGCAATATAAATATTACTGCATGTTAAAGTGGTCTGCCCTCCCTTACTATTGATCACTCCCTGTAACATTTAGGAAGGTAATGTGTCTGGCAAACTTTATTTGTTTTTGTTGTTTGTATAATACATTAAACAACTGCAGTCAAAACAAAAACTATGTCATGTCTTGTAGAGAGTAATGCACCTAGGCATAATAATATTTATCAACTCTTCCAAAACATTTGTGAGGCTACCAAAAAAATGGGGGACTTTCTTTACTCCTGGAAAAGTTGGCAAATTTCCCAGGGTACATACCTAAATGCCTTAATTTTCTGGACAGAAGCACTTCCGGAGGTTTTTTGCGGCCACTGAAGTAAGAAATATTTAGGCGGCAAAAAAAGAGCCTTGGAAGGGTGTCAAGGGGGAATGGCCTGAAAAGAGGGCATGGTTATGGAGCAAAATTTTCCCAACCCCAGACAGATATTCCCATAAGTTGGAAATACTGGTATAACACACTTTATAAATTGTGCCTGCGACTATCGAGAACCTGCCTTCTAATTTAATTACTCTACTGTCCCATGATCATGACATATTAATATTGCATTGGCATACCTATTTATACAGACATTTTTTCTCTTGTGTCTGACAGGTCTAAAAAACATATTCCCCTTAAACTATTTGCTCTTGGAAGGAAGGGTTAAAACAAGGTATGGGTTAGGGTCAAAAATCCAATAACAGCTCTAGCTGTCTGTAGGGTTAGCAATTTATAAACTTGTTCTTTCTGCAGCAGAGCCTAAAAGGAACCGTGCCTTCAGATCTTCCTCCAGAAGGGCCCAATTGTTCTTGTTTACCCAAAGTTTAGATAGTTGCATATCCATACAATTTTTCCAATCTCCACTATGTCCAGGAGCAAATGATTGACCCTTGGTTGTCAGATTAATGTGTGCCCTGCACTGGCACAACACAAAGTTTTTGCAATCTTTCATTGACTTGTAGAAAATAATTTTTTGCTTTTAGTATATGTAAAAGGAAATTAATAATCTGACATATTACTTTGTGTTACTGATATGTGCAAAAGCAACATCATTTATTACTGTAGCACAGATTAGAGCTGTGGGATAGAACAGCCCAGGGTGAGCAATCTCTCCACAGCAGTTTCCCAGTTTAATTAGATATAACATAAAACACATTTACAAATAACCAGGATTTATACTTCTCTGCGCAGTCAACAACCCAGCCAGAAAAAATTCTCTTTTCATATGAAACATTTGGCTTTTATAAAGTCTAGGTCAACATGAAGAATAATTGAAGATCAAGTTTATTTCCATTTTAGGTATATTTCTTTACATGTCACGGTAGATTTAGCATTTTCAGTATTGCCTAACAAACAAAGCAAGGAATCTAGACATGAAGATGATGAGTGACATCCTTCAAAGCTAGATAAATCCTTTTAAAAAATAGATTGTCTACATTTACAGTATATGCATTTTGGGGTGGTGGTGGTGGTACCTGTCTCTGGACTGATGATTTATAAAGTCAAATTTTTTATACAATATTAGGAATCTTTGCATTAATAGAATGGGGAACTTTTATAGGATCATATTTAAGAAGTTAGAGTGGCTACAAAGAGCGCCTCACACTGTGAAGGATGAGGTAGTTAAATAGCGGATACTAGGACCTGCGGAAGCGCAGAATATTTTCTATACTAACTACTAACTGGTGCAACCTTGCATACAGTATGTGTAGGGTATGGTGTAGAAGTGGAATGTGAGCCAACAGAAACTTTGATGCAACCACCTTGGTCGGGCCTTCAGTAAAGGATGAGGTTCCCAACCCCAGTATAAAGACTGCTCAAGATGGGCTATAAGTTTAAGACATTTTTCTAGTGGAAGTGCCCCTCTCTTTAACCAGATAATGATCAAGCGCTATAAATGTATGGTTTTCGGTCCTGCGTTTTAACCCCATGCCATTGAACATTTCCAGTACTGTATTAAAGCTATTGCAATAGTGCAGGAGCAGTTCCAGTGCCCAGCAGTAAGACACTGCTGAGGATCCTGAGGAAAAGACCCTGAGGAAAAGACAAGAGTGGTATATTACTGCTTCTGTCTTTTCTTCTGCCAGCTGCTTAGTGAGCGCGATGCAGCAAACAGAAGCTTCAGCAATGTCAATGCTTCTATAGGGCCTGGCAATCTAACGTTAGATGGGTCTCTGCCGGCATAACAGAGTTGCTGGGTCCTAGTAGACCCAGATCAGCTCTGTCATGCCCAAGTTACAATGTGGAAAATTAACAATAACGTGAAAAAAATATTTCTTATATATTTTTATGATCTCACAGGAGACAAATTATGTAAACACCAAAAATATATTTTTAAATAAAATACATTTTGTTTACATATAACAAAAAAAAAAAGAAAAACCTACACATATCAAATATCTACATGACTGTAGTGACTTGGAGAATTCATTTAACATGTTATTTGGTGTGAAACGTGGCAGTAAAATTATTAACCCAAAAAATTGAACCAAAAATGTTGTTTTCTTTTACAATGCAAAGATTTTAGACAGTTTTGGAACAAAATGCTGCAAAGAAAAAATGCTTTCAAAATAGAAGTTTTAGTTTATTTTTATCAATCAGCAAAGTGAATGAACAAAAGGGAAATCTAAAACAAATCAATATTTGCTGTGACCACAAAACATCTTTAAGAACAAACCACAGATATTCTGCAGATCTTCGTGTCTCTTCATGTAATCCCAGACATCGACCATGATGTTAAATTCTCTGTGGGGACCATATCATTACTTCCAGGACTGTTGGAAGATTGTTCTTTATGCTGAAGATTGTTCTTACTGACATTGGTAATATGTTTGTGGTCGTTGTCTTGCTTCAGAATGAATTTGGGGCAATTAGACGACTCTCTGATGGTATTACATGATGATAAGTATTAGTATCTGTATTTCTTAGCATTGAGGACTCAATTAATCCTGACCAAATTCTAACTCCATTTTGCTGAAATGCATCCCCAAACTTGCAGGACCCTCCACCATGCTTCACTGTTCCTGCAGACACTTATTATTGTACCACTATTCAGCCCTTCGGCAAACAAACTTCCCTCTGTTACAGCCAAATATTTCAGAATTTGATTATTCAGCCCAAAGCATCTGCTGCCATTTTC
The DNA here is from genome assembly GCF_046119375.1 of Phyllobates terribilis. Classification (NCBI taxonomy): domain Eukaryota; kingdom Metazoa; phylum Chordata; class Amphibia; order Anura; family Dendrobatidae; genus Phyllobates; species Phyllobates terribilis. The sequence goes on from NW_027362773.1 coordinate 54,284,206, forward strand.
TGTACCCAGTTGCGATGTTTTAATACACAGTTGAGTTACTTGGCCTTGATGGCACTGTTGAAAATCTTCTGATTTCCAAGGAAGCAGGTATGATGTGCCTTTTATCAGTTGCACTAAGTTTCCTTGGCCAACCACTAAGTCTTTGGTCCCCAACAGTGTCCATTTTTTTGGTGTCCTCAATAATGAGAAATATAGGCAGAAGCTTATACATAATCCTATACCATAAGGAAGGCATCTGATTGGCTCCAAATTTATTTTTCATCAGGACAACGACCCAAAGAATACAGCCAAAGTCATTAAGAACAATCTTCAGCATAAAGAAGAACAAGGAGTCCTGGACGTGATAAGTCCTCCACAGAGCCCTGATCTTTAGATCACCGAGTTTGTCTGGGATCACATGAAGATACAGAAGGATTTGCACTAGCGACATCCACAGAAAATCTGTGGTTCGTTCTCCAAGTTGTTTGGAACAACCTCTCTGCAGAGTTCCTTCAAAAACTGTGTGTAAATGTCTCTAGAATAATTGATGCTTTGGTGCTGTGTTGAATGCTGACAGTAATTTTTGTTCATTCACTTTGAATTTTTTAACTGATAAAAATAAAGTGTTAAGACTATAGATGAGCGAACGTGCTCGCCACTGCTCGGTACTCACCCGAGCATCACTGTGCTCGACAAGCTCAGCGCTCGGCGAGTATTTCCGGGTTGCTCGGGCAGGAACTCGGGTCCCCTCCCTGCATGTTTGGCGCTCTTTAGAGAGCCAATGAACATGCAGGGATTGCCTGCCTTGCACTGTAATGCCGTAGCCATGTTGGTTGTGGGCATTACAGTGATTAGCTGGCCGCACAGCAACATCAGGTGTATATAATACCGGGCGACGCCATGTTCGTCACAGTCTACTCCGGAACCATGCAGAGTAGGGAGAGCTGCTGCTGCGTCAGGGAGAGATTTGCTTCATCATAGTTAGTATAGGTATTCCACAACATATATATATATATATATATATATATATATATTACAACTGAATTAACAGTCCTTCTGAGGACTAATCCAGCTGCACGTAATCAGTGGTGATAGCAGGAAATAGGCAGGCACGCAGTGTATGTGGCAGACTGCAGTGTATGATACAGCACAAGAGGGTACATTGAATGTCCTTTCTGCTACTGCTGTAATAATTACAGATATTTGTATACATAGCCCCAGATATCAGGGGCCAGGGCAATTTTTTTTTTATCTTGATCCTGATTATTTGCTTTAAAAGCAATCCAGAGCACACCATTTTTCTGCTCCATTTGCTTGTTCTCACTGCAGAATAAAGCCAGATCTGTTCCATATTTCAGAGATAAAAATCCAGAAATTTAAACTGAACGTGGAAAATATTGGCCTCCTTTTCCATTGTGTTGCAGTGTGTCGGTCAAGCTATTCACAATAGGTGTCTGTGAAGAATAGTATTAGTAAATTACAGGCCTGCTATTTAAAACCGTGGTTCTCTGTCAGACATATCACCTATAAGAGTGTTCCAAAATCAGCCCTTTCTTCTATTTTCATTCCGTTGCAGTGTGTCGGTCAAGCTATTCACAACAGGTGTCTGTGATGAATAACATTAGTAAATTACAGGCCTGCTATTTAAAACTGTGGTTCTTTGTCAGACGTATCACATATAACTGCAGTTTAAATCCAGTCATTTGTAGTGAGCGTGGAAAATATTGCCCTCCATTTATAGATTGTAGCAGTGTGTCAGTGTACACCATTTTACAGCTCCATTTGCTTGTTTGCAGAATACAGCCAGATTTTTTTAGTTTCATATTACTGTATTGTGGAAGCAGAGGAACTTTTTTCAATGATCAGACGCACGTGATCCATATGACTGCCGTAATAATGCAGAAATTTTGTTGAGCGTGCCAAATATTCCACTCCTTTTAAAGTCAGCCACCTGTGTTTTGTTGAACCAATTGACACTTGGTCGCTGACAAATACCATACTATAAGGCAACTGCCTAAAACCGTGGCCATCAGACGTCATCCCATATGACTGCCCTAATAATCCAGCAATTAATGTGAGCGTGTCAAATATTACACTCCATTTAAAGTATTGCAGTTGAGGGTTCAAACCTATTCTCAATTGGCCCCTGACAAATAGCATATCTGTGAACAATGTTGTCAGAGTATTAAGCCACTTTTGCGAACTGACAAAAAAATACATACAAAAAAGCAGCTAAAATGGAAAAAATGTTAAGAAACATTCTTTCCAAGGTAATGATTTGTATATAAAAAAATAAAGTTATGGACTGTGGAAGACATTTATTCGACCAGAATGAACACTCATGCGTAGCTGGAGATGATACCACCTAGCAGCAGCATCTGTTCCTATTGTAAATGCATCTGACAGCGTTATCGATAGGGAATAGAATAGATTTTACATTTTTTTGGGCAGCACCACCAGCACGCAGTATAAGGCAATAATACCTGGCTGGATCAGTGTAATACGCTATCCATACTGCGATACCTCACCCGTAAAAGAATTTCAGATAAGACAGTTAATATTCTAGAACATAGAATCTATTTGAATTGTCCTTCCCATTATTAAGGAGTATGTCTTCTATACTGTTATTGCATATGCAACAATTTCAAGGGCTGCCAAAAATTGGGACATACTCCAATACACATTTGAAACGATGTAAAAAAATAAATTAATAAATAAAAACACAGTAGGATCATTCTTTAGTATAAAAACCAGACTCGCCAATGTAACCTCAATGTAATCACATTGTTCAGCTCCTACACCTCCTCCTCTGTTTCGGCCTCCATCTCCAAAATGACCACATCAGTCACAAGCTGGAAGCACTGCAGCAGTGCCTTGGCCAAGCGGCAACAGGCTGTGCTGAAAATAATATGCTTAATGCTTAGGTGACAAACCGCTCACCGCTGCAGAGTTGTTGAAAGCTGTAACACAGCAGCATGATAAGTTGCTCTCACCACTGAACATACAGCCAGGCATGGTCGTGTGTGACAATGGGCGGAACTTGGTGGCGGTGAAATGACAGCCGGAGTAGATACGGTTTCCCTCTATGCCAGTCCTTTCACTGAGCTAAAGAATATGGCTGTGGTGAAATACAACTCTCACCGAGAAGAAGTGTCAGTGAAAAACATTGGGCACACCATAGGATTTGATTTTGAGGGCCCACCTTTTTCCTCACTCAAGAGCCCCATAGCAGCTGCAAAGTCTATCATGAACTCTCCTGATGGAGAAGCCAGGATCCACCCGAGGATTCCCAGGTGGGCCCGTAAAAACCCTGCCGAGAAGCAGCCCTGGCTAAGAAAAGTGTGTGGGAAGGTTCCTGGACACTCTATGGCTGCTTTTTTAATGTGGACTGGCTCCAGCAATCTATAAGATTGCAATCTATGATCCCTTCACTGGCTCCCCATTGGCCAGAGACTTCACATCAAAACCGTAGCCATGACATGCACAGCCATCCACAACCTGTCTGCTCCATATATCTGTGTCCTAGTCTCTCGGTGCATACCAGCACGCTACCTCTGATCCATTACAAGATCTCCCTCTCTACTCCCGTCTTTTCTCCTCTTCCCACAATCGCATACAATATTTTTCCTGTGCATCCCTTCTACTCTTGAACTGTGTACCCCAACATATCAGACTCTCGCCTACTGTTGAAACCTTTAAAAGGAAGCTGAAGACCCACCTCTTCCGACAAGCCTACAACCTGCAGTAACCCTCGCTCCACCATACCGCTGCACAACCAGCTGTACCCTCACCTACTTTATCCTCACCCATTCCTTATAGACTGTTTGTGGGCCCTCACGGGCAGGGTCCTCTATTCTCTTGTACCAGTCAGTGACTTTTTTTCACAAGTAAAGTGCAATGGAATAAATGGCGCTATAATAATGAATAATAACACTGGTCAACACAAAAAAATCATTAGCAAAAGTAATATGTCTGTTTTATGGAGTTTGATGTGCTGATTCCAAAAATATGCTTGGTTTTGATGTATCACATAAAGTTTCTGATATAGAAGCATTTTTTTCATTACGTTATTTCTACATTTTCAATGTACGTAGTTTTTCTATGTTATTCCCATTTCTTTGATTTGATTGTGAATTTTCTTACAGGGACAACATCAGTAAAGTTTTTAGTGAGTTTTATGGAAAGGAGTATTGACAGTGCAGTCAGCCAATGACTGCTTATCGGAAAGTCACATGTTATGGGGAGGAGCTAACTGTTATGAGGTGGTAAAATTTGAGTCAGTCAGAAGAGGATGGTGATGGCAGTAAGGACTGGTATGTGAGACTGTGACAGGTGACAGGCCTCTACAGACCTCTTACACTGAGGTGTAACTGAGTGAGGGTTTCCACAGAGAGAGAACCTGAAAGCAGCCAATATCACACTGAGAAACTGCCTGTCTGTAAGTGTTCATCTGTAACGAATAGGCTGACCCATTTACCTCACACCTGTATATACACTGCTCAAAAAAATAAAGGGCACACTTAAACAACAGCATATAACTCCAAGTAAATTAAACTTCTGTGTAATCAAACTGTCCACTTAGGAAGCAACACTGATTGACAATCAATGTCACATGCTGTTGTGCAAATGGAATAGACAATAGATGGAATTTATTGGCAATTATCAAGACACCCTCAATAAAGGAGTGGTTCTGCAGGTGAGGACCACAGACCACATCTCAGTACGAATGCTTTCTGGCTGATGTTTTGGTCACTTTTGAATGTTGGTTATGCTTTCACGCTCGTGGTAGCATGAGACGGACTCTACAACCCACAGAAGTTGCTCAGGTAGTGCAGCTCATCCAGGACGGCACATCAATTCGAGCTGTGGCAAGAAGGTTTGCTGTGTCTGTCAGCGTAGTGTCCAGAGGCTGGAGGCACTACCAGGAGACAGGCCAGTACACCAGGAGACGTGGAGGGGGCCGTAGGAGGGCAACAACCCAGTAGCAGGACCGCTACCTCCGCCTTTGTGCAAGGAGGAACAGGAGGAGCACTGCCAGAGCCCTGCAAAATGAACTCCAGCAGGCCACAAATGTGCATGTGTCTGCACAAATGGTTAGAAACCGACTCCATGAGGGTGGTATGAGGGCTCGACATCCACAGATGGGAGTTGTGCTCACAGCCCAACACCGTGCAGGACGCTTGGCATTTGCCACAGAACACCAGGATTGGCAAAGTCGCCACTGGCGCCTTGTGCTCTTCACAGATGAAAGCAGGTTCACACTGAGCACATGTGACTGACGTGACAGAGTCTGGAGATGCTGTGGAGAGCGATCTGCTGCCTACAACATCCTTCAGCATGACCAGTTTGGCAGTGGGTCAGTAATGGTGTGGGGTGGCATTTCTTTGGAGGGCCGCACAGCCCTCCATGTGCTCGCCAGAGGAAGCCTGACAGCCATTAGGTACCGAGATGAGATCCTCAGACCCCTTGTGAGACCATATGCTGGTGCACTTGGCCCTGGGTTCCTCCTAAAGCAGGACAATGCCAGACCTCATGTGGCTGGAGTGTGTCAGCAGTTCCTGCAAGATGAAGGCATTGAAGGTATGGACTGGCCCGCCCATTACCAAGACCTGAATCTGATTGAGCACATCTGGGACATCATGTCTCGCTCCATCCACCAACGTCACGTTGCACCACAGACTGTCCAGGAGTTGGCGGATGCTTTAGTCTAGGTCTGGGAGGAGATCCCACAGGAGACCATCCGCAACCTCATCAGGAGCATGCCCAGGCGTTGTAGGGAGGTCATACAGGCACGTGGAGGCCACAAGCAATACTGAGCCCCATTTTGACTTGTTTTAAGGACATTGCATCAAACTTGGATCAGCCTGTAGTGTGTTTTTCCACTTTAATTCTGGTGGTGACTCCAAATCCAGGCCTCCATTGGTTAATAAATTTGATTTCCATTGATGATTTTTGTGTGATTTTGTTGTCAGCACATTCAACTTTGTACAGAACAAAGTATTCAATGAGAATATTTCATTCATTCAGATCTAGGATGTGTTATTTGAGTGTTCCGTTTATTTTTTTGAGCAGTGTAGTTATCTACCAGATTACCTCCAGTAAAATCAGTTCTAAATACAAGCTGCCTCTGTCATCTCTACGGAAATATCTACATATTTTTTGAGTTTGTCACCACCATTGAGCTGAACTTACTCTACTATTTGATCTGATTTAAAGGGGAAAAATGACCCGACAGTGTATCAATCATCCAGACAGATTCTGCTATGTGTGTGGTTCTTTTACACCAAAAGGCCAAGTACGTTCAATCACTCATGATATTAAAATTATGTACCAGATGTACTTTAACTGTCCACTTGGTGATCAAGACAAAAGCTGGGCCCCTCATGTGATATGCTCAAGTTGTTCAAATGGTCTTCGTGACTGGTTTAATATGAGGAAAGTGGTTATGACATTTGCTGTTCCCATGATTTGGAGAGAACCAAAAAATCATAGTGATGACTGCTACTTTTATTTTGTCAAACTGAAGGGCTTTTCTACAAAGAACAAAAATATGATTAATTACCTGGAACTTGAATCTGCGATTAGACCAGTTCCACATGATAATACCTTGCATGTTCCTGTACCACTGTTGCCTGGATTGGATGAAACTGAAGTAGAATAAGGAACTGAAGCTATTAGCGAAGGCATGGAGACCTCAAGTCAAGATGAGTATGTACCTGATGGAGCAGCCGAGCAGCCAGAACGCTTTACTCAACATGAATTAAATGATCTCATCAGAGACCTGTCATTGTCAAAAGATAAAGCCGAACTTCTTGCATCTAGGTTGAAATAGAAGAATCTTCTTCATGATGATGTCAAAATGTGTTATTACCGAAACAGAAATAACAGTGTAACACATTTTTTCACAGTTGATGGACCAATGGTGTACTGTAACAATGCGAATGGTCTCTTTGAAGAACTGAATCAAGAGTATTTTGCTGCAGATTGGCTATTGCTTATTGACTCATCCCAGAGAAGTTTGAAAGCAGTGTTGCTTCACAATGGAAATATGAAACCATCACTCTCTATTGCTCACTCATGTCATCTAAAGGAAAGTTATGAAAATCTGTCAGTTGTTTTGGATGCTATACAATATAAGCATCATCAATGGAATATCAGTGGAGATTTGAAAGTGATTGGTCTGCTAATGGGAATACAAGGAGGTTTCACAAAATATTGTTGCTTCTTGAGTTTATGGGTCAGTAGAAATACAGTAGAGCATTATTATGTTCGATGTGATTGGGGACAGAGAAACATCTATGCTCCAGGTAGACACAATGTACAGCATAATCCTTTAGTTGCTCCAACAAAAATCTTTCTTCCTCCACTACATATAAAGTTGGGATTGATTAAAAACTTTGTGAAAGCCATGGCAAAGACAAATTCTGAAGGGTTTCAGTACATTTCACAGAAACTCTCCAGCATTTCACCAGCAAAACTGAAGGAAGGGGTATTTGTTGGTCCTCACATCAGAGAGCTTATGAGAGATGATGTGTTTGAAGGAATTCTAAATGATAAGGAATTGAGAGCTTGGAAAAGCTTCAAGTGGATCTGTGAAAACTTCTTAGGAAAAAAAAAATCTCCAGAATATGTTGAAGGTTTTGAGGAACTGCTAAATGCATACCAGTGTCTTGTATATCGTATGTCTCTAAAAATGCACTTTTTGCACTGATATTTTGATTTCTTCCCTCCAAATCTTGGGGATGTAAGCGATGAACAAGATGAGCGGTTTCACCAGGACATTAAAGTAATGGAACACCGCTACCAGGGTTTTTGGAATGACTCAATGATGGCAGATTACTGTTGGATGTTATATAGAGACAACCTTGAAAAATCGTATCGACAGTCTAATGTCAAGCACTTTAATTTTTGCTCATATTTTGGTTTCTATTTTGCATGTGAAATTATTTTGGTTCAATATAAACTGTTTTGTAAGGTCAAGCATTTTTTTCTGATATGTAGATTACTGTTTTCTTAATGTCGCCAGTATATTTCCTATACCTTATAATAATGATGCTGCTCCGTGGAAACTATACCTGCTACAGAAAAATTATATACATTTTTGAAATCAGAACAAAAAAATGATTCAGAAAAGTACAAGGTCAACTGCGATGATTGCAAAAAATATTTTTTTGTAGACCTGTGTAATAATTATACTACTTGTAGTCTGGGTCAATTGATGGCACTTTCCTAGTCACTGCCCCTAATTTGATGTGATTTGGCAGCCTTTGGTCACATTTGAAGGTGTGGTGTATATGTGGCACCCCAGGGGTCTGGTTTCCACAGTAATGCAATATTGTGTCTGAGAGCAGGTGGGAGGTCTCTTGGTCAGGGATCCTGTGCATGCCACACCTCCTGCCCAGTCTTGGGAGGGGAAGAACTTCCCCTATATAAACCCGGGGCTGAAGCAGGGTTAGCAGTCAAGGAGAGTAGAGACAAGAAACAGCAGAAGCAATACTACTACGAGTCAGGGGCTGGCAGCTGCAGAGCTTGCCCTGACTGAGAAGCTTTCTTACCGGACCCGGCGTCCGAGGCTGTGGGGACTAACTCTTACCCAGCAGCAGAAGCCGACCGGCAGGGGATTTCAGGTCCTCAGGCCCAGAAACCCGAAGGCACGGTCACACGCGTGGGACCAGCACCGCCATCGTGGAGCGGAAGCCATTAGAAGGCCCCGAGTCACCGGCCATACGGGTGAGCACCACACGGTACACTCAGGGACGTGGGCTACTTATATCCGCTTCTAGCAAGGTAGCCAGAAGAGTACAGTCAGTTTGGGAGGCCTACAACTCCGCCTGGCCAGGGGAGATCCCATCTGCTCAAGGACTGACCAGGCCCCGTTCACTAGCAAGTACTCCGGGAGGGTCTATCGTTGTTACCAGTAAAGACCCTGAATTACACCGCACCGTCTCTGAGTGGTTCCTGCTACCCCCATCATCCACATCTGCTGCCCTGAGGCCATACCCCTCCCGTTGGGGGTTATACCATCTACGCTGCACCATCCATCCACCGGCCTCAGCGGACTGTCCTGCAGCGGCAGCTCCATAGCTGCATTCAACGGGTGGCGTAGTCGTCCTACATCTACCGCTGTTACATCGCCGCTCAGTTTGACTCCCTGGGCACGGACCGGGTCACAGCCACGAGACTACAACCCTCAAGAGATCCGGCTCCGGGTAAGCTCCCGCGTGCGCAACGCAGCGCGACACAGGCCCAGGGGCGCGTCAACTTTGGCGTAGTCGGCAGGATTTCGTGCCCGCAACCACCGGGTACTGCGTGCCTGAAAAAGAGACTTTTCAAACTTACATGTGGTGAAGATTCCCGCCATCCGGCACCATCTTCAGCCTTCTTCCCGCCATCGGTGAAGTTTCCCGCCATCCGGCGTCATCTTCTGCCTTCTTCCCGCCATCCGTGGAGTTTTCCCGCCATTGGACGCCATCTTGAGGACGCCGCGCGGGAAGAAGAGGGGCGTGGACTCCGAAAGCGCGCGAGAACTGAAGCCCCGCCTCACGTCCGGACGTTGCGTAAGGTCCTGGAAGGAGCCCAGCAGACGCCGACGTCACAGGAGCGCGACGGAAGGTCCTCAACCCTGACGATCCACTGCGGAGCCGCGGCCTACGGAAGAGGATCATCGCAAGGTAGGCCACGGTCCACTAGGGGGGAGGAAGATGTCGGATACGGAGGAGAGCTTCACTGCCTCAACCCCCGCCAGCGCTACCGCTGCTGCAGTTATGCCCTTCACCATGCCCTATATCCCGGGAGCAGCTTGGCTACCCCAGTACTCAGGGGAGTCACATACACTGCATGACTTTAGAGAAAAGCTGGATAGCCTCTTCCAGGTGTACCCCCTCACAGAAGAGCAAAAAGTGAGCATCCTGGGGGCCCAACTAACCGGGGCAGCCAAAAGGGAAGTAAAATCCTGGCCACCTGGGAGGAAGACTGTCGCAGGGATACTAACCCGGCTGAAGGACACCTTTGATACCCGCACCTCAGCCGAGATTAAGCTTAGATTCTACGGGTGCAAGCAGCGAGCGCATGAGAGTATAAGGGACTATGCACTAAACCTACAAGAGGCCCTGAGGGCCATTAAGCAGACCGACCCTGATGGAGTGGGAAACGAGGACAGGCTGTTGACCGAACAGTTTATAGAGGGACTGTATTGTAATACCCACCGAACCCAGTTGCGGGCAATGGCCTTACAGGATCCCCATCTGGGCTTTGCACAGTTCAAGGACAGAGCCATCCGGGTGCTCCGAGAACCGGCACTGGGTGGCGTTGTGACCCACAAGCGCCCTGCTATCACTTACCACCAGGAGGCGGCGCCCTTGTCGGCAGGGCCTGTGGGAGCTGATGCGCAGGCTTTGGACAATGACCCGGCTCCAGACCTACACCATCAGGTCCAAGAGCTAGCTAAGAGCGTTGCTGCGCTAACCCGAACTGTGCAGTCTTTACAGGCTTCCACCCCAGGGAAGATCCAGCTGGCATCCGGACCGGAGGACATCCCGTGGCGTCGACCAAGGAGGACCCCACCGGCCAGAGGAAGACCCAGTGACCGATACAGCGAGGACGGACGACCCATCTGCCGCCGCTGCAATCAACCTGGACATATGGCAAGGTACTGTTCTTTAAACGGGCACAACCTGGGGTAGAGGGCCAACCCCCAGGAAAAAGATCACCAGGCCCATCGAACTGGCGAGACAGATATGTGGGAGGACGTCCAGTCTTGCCTGTGGTACTGGATGGCATTCCCATGAGTGCCCTACTGGACACCGGGTCACAGGTCACCACCATCCCGTACGTGCTCTTTAAGCAGTACTGGAATGACTCGGATATTACCCGCTACCCTGACGACGACTTGAGTATCATCGCCAGCAATGGCCAGCCCGTGCCACAGATCGGATTTAAAGAGGTGACCATCAAAATCGGTAGAGTCGAACTGGCAGCACAGGGACTGATCATTGTAGATATTGACAAACATGAGAGTCACCCAAAAATAACTCTAGGAACTAATGTAATTGAAAATTGTCTTGCAGAGGTGATTTTCCTTTTACAGCAGGTTGCCAAGAACGCCAGCTCCGGCGAGCAGCGGGTGCTCCAGAAAGAGATCCGGGCACTGATGCGACGGCAACAGGTGGAACTCTCCGGCGGTGAGATTGGTAGCGTAAGAATGTGTGACCCTTTTCCTATTGCCATGCCCCCAAAAAGTGAAATGATGATTTGGTGCCGGGCAGCTATTGGTCTGAGAGGTAGAGATTACCAGGCAATGGTAGAACCAGTTTACTCGGACAGTAGGCCCACCATTTTGACAGCACGGGGGGTGGTTGATGTACGCCATGGGAGGGTGACCGTTCGCATAATAAATATCGGGGAGAGGGAAGTGTACCTGCCCCGGTATGCCACGCTAGCCAAATTATATACCATTAACCAAAATTCTATACAATCTGTGGAACCCTTGCCTCCATCTCACCCGGAGGAAGGTAACGGCTCTAAGAAAAACATGGAGGACTGGTGTCAGCAACTACATCTGGGTACTGACTCCACTCCCGCACACCAGAAACAAGGAGTCTATCGGGTGGCTCAGGAGTACGAGAGAGTGTTCAGTAAACACCCGTTAGACTTCGGGCGAGTCAAGGGGGTAGAGCACCACATCCCCACGGGAGACCATCCTCCTATAAAAGAGAGGTATCGACCCGTACCCCCTGCCCACTACCAACACGCCAAGGGGATGCTTAGAGACATGAAGGAGGCTGGGGTGATCAGGGATAGCTGTAGCCCCTGGGCAGCTCCACTAGTCTTAGTCCGAAAGAAAGACAACACCATGAGGATGTGTGTAGATTACTGGAAAATCAATCGTATCACACACAAGGATGCGTACCCCTTACCAAGGATAGAGGAGTCATTGGCTGCTTTAAGATCTGCTAACTTCTTCTCTACCTTGGATCTCACTAGCGGGTACTGGCAGGTTCCTGTAGCAGAGGCGGATCGGGAGAAGACCGCATTCACCACCCCGATGGGACTTAGCGAGTTCACCTGCATGCCGTTCGGACTCTGCAACGCACCAGGAACCTTCCAACGACTAATGGAGTGTTGTCTGGGCCACAGAAACTTCGAGACGGTCCTGTTGTACCTGGACGATGTCATCGTATATTCCAAGACGTATGAGGACCACCTGAAACACCTGGCGGAAGTGTTCGAAGCTCTTGCAAGTTACGGCCTAAAGGTGAAACCCTCCAAGTGTCACCTCCTGAAACCAAAGGTGCAGTACCTGGGACACGTGGTGAGCGCTGACGGAGTGGCTCCCGACCCTGATAAGATCACCGCAATTAAGGAATGGCCAAGCCCCTCCAGCGTAAAAGAAGTGCGGCAGTTCCTCGGGTTGGTAGGCTACTACCGAAGGTTTATTCCCGGTTTCACCAAAAAGGCAGCACCTATGCAGGACCTCCTGATAGGCCAGTCCCGGAAGGCCAAGAACCAGAAGCCGCCCTTCAAATGGGAGGAGCTGGAAGAAGAGTCCTTCCGCCAGCTGAAGATGGCCCTCACGGGGGACGAAATCCTGGCGTACCCGGATTATAGCCAGCCCTTTATCCTCTACACCGACGCCAGTAACATCGGGCTAGGAGCCGTACTGTCCCAGATCCAGCAGGGGAAGGAACGAGTAATCTCCTACGCCAGCCGAAAACTGCGACCCACCGAAAGGAACCTCGAGAATTACAGCTCATTTAAGCTAGAGTTCCTGGCCGTAGTATGGGCAGTCACCAAGCGCTTTAAGCATTACCTCGCTTCTTCCCGGTTCACCGTGTACACGGATAACAACCCGTTGACACACCTGGACACGGCAAGACTCGGTGCCCTGGAGCAGAGGTGGATGGCCCGTCTGTCCAACTACGAGTTCACAATCAAATACCGGGCAGGACGCTCCAATACCAACGCGGACGCCCTGTCCAGGATGCCCAACCTGCCGGACGGAGGAGAAGATCCGGAGGGACTGGAAGAAGTTGAACTCCCTGCGTTCCACCGTCATGGGACTATCCAGTATTCCCACCGGGTAAGGAGTAAGCAGGCTGCTACGTTGAACCCCTTACCCCACTACAACTGGGCGGAAACGCAAGACAGTGACCCTGCCGTCCGACTGGTGAAGGAGATGCTGACTCGGCCGGAGGCTCGCCTTGAACCAGACGCTCCGGAGGAAGCCAAACAACTATGGGCAGAGAAGAGTCGACTGTTCCTTTACAAAGGGAAGTTGTGCCGCAGAATGGTTAACTCCCGGACGCATGAATTACTCTGGCAAGTAGTGGTGCCACGAAGAGACGCAGCCATGGTGATAGAGGCATACCACGACGGAGCTGGACACTTCGGGTGGAAGAAGCTGGAGTTCCTGCTGCGCGAGCGGTTCCACTGGGTAGGCATGAGGGGAACCATCGAGAAGTGGTGCAGAGACTGTGGCCCGTGCAACCTGAGAAGGAAGGACCGTGCCAGCCAGAAGACTCCCCTGCAGTCCATCGTCACCCGGCAACCGTTGGAACTGGTAGCCTTGGATCATGTAAAACTGACCCCAAGCAGAAGTGGCTACGTCTACGCGTTAACCATCGTGGATCATTACTCCCGGTTTCTGGTTGTCGTCCCCGTCAAGGACTTAACGGCTCAAACAGCAGCTAGAGCCTTCCAGCAGCACTTTTGCCGTCCACACGGGTACCCGGACCAAGTGCTGACGGACCAGGGACCTGCCTTTGAAGCGGAGGTCTTCCAGGAATTCTGCAATCTGTATGGCTGCCGGAAGATAAGGACGACACCCTACCATCCGCAAACTAATGGACTTTGTGAGAAAATGAACCAGGTGGTAATGGATCTTCTAAAAACGTTGCCCCTGGAAGAACGCAGTCTGTGGCCTGAGAAGTTGCCCGATCTGGTGGACCTATACAACCACATCCCGGTAGGTTCCACCAACTGTACCCCGGCTTACCTAATGAGGGCAAGACCTGGTAAGTTACCTGTTGACCTGGAAATGGGAGTCCTGACACCCGAGGACACTTCACCAGAAACAGACTGGGACACAGAGAGGCAGCAGCAGTACCGGAGAGTACAGGAGAGCGTGGAGCGAAGTCTCTGTCAGGCTAGGGAAAGACAAGAGAAAACTTACAACCAGTATGCTCCCGCTGTTCCCCTGGTACCCGGAGAGCAGGTCTTGAAGAGGAAGAGACGGCTCCACAAGTTGGACGACCAGTGGGAGAAGGACCCGTACACCGTACTGCCCTCAAGCCACGAGAACCCGAAGGTTTGTACCATCAGTAAAGACGGAGGGGAAACCACAGCCATTGTATCCCGGGACCACCTGAAGAAGTGTCCCGAACAACTGAGGAACCCTGAAGAGGAACAAGAAGACCATCGACCCGTAGAGGAAAGGGAAGATATGGTTAGTACTGTGCTCGGGGACTTCCCTCGGTCTTGGACTCAAGTCAATGGTGCAGTGGTGGTACCCGTACTCACCTTCCTCCAACCAGCATCCCAAGCACCTACGGAGCAACAGGTAGAGCTGGAAGAACAGCCGGTCCAGGAGGCAGAAGACTCCACACAAGCAGAACAGGAGGATCAACCCTCTGCTTATAGTGAGCCTGCCGTACCCCTAGTGAGACAAAGAGCCGGTAGACAGCTGCCCAGTTTACCCTTGACAGCTCCTACACCCTGTAGTTCAGGGCCAGACAGTCAGCTCCGTAGGTCCACTAGGGCCACTAGAGGCCAGTTACCCGCACGCTGGAGGATTTGAAGTGTATAAATTGTTTTATTTATGTTTATCTGTATATTGTTGCTTGTGTATAATTTTGTGTTTCCAGTTATTTTTAGGAATCCTTGGTGGATCTACCGGGAATCCTTGTACAATTAGTTGGAGCGTAACCCAGGATGGACTAGAGACTGTTAAGGACTCGGGGTAGGACAGACCCCTACCTGGTTACGTCTCCCTGTTTTGGTGAAATGGACACCTTGCTTTCTTCAAAGACTGCACCCGGTTACGGACACGCCGTGACCAGCTTTATGTGTTTCCTTATTGTAATGTTATTGTTTATACCTTGTTATGTTTTTCTAAAAGTATGTTTAGTCCCGGAGTACTAAATTTCACTAGGGGGGAATGTGGCACCCCAGGGGTCTGGTTTCCACAGTAATGCAATATTATGTCTGAGAGCAGGTGGGAGGTCTCTTGGTCAGGGATCCTGTGCATGCCACACCTCCTGCCCAGTCTTGGGAGGGGAAGAACTTCCCCTATATAAACCCGGGGCTGAAGCAGGGTTAGCAGTCAAGGAGAGTAGAGACAAGAAACAGCAGAAGCAATACTACTACGAGTCAGGGGCTGGCAGCTGCAGAGCTCGCCCTGACTGAGAAGCTTTCTTACCGGACGCGGCGTCCGAGGCTGTGGGGACTAACTCTTACCCAGCAGCAGAAGCCGACCGGCAGGGGATTTCAGGTCCTCAGGCCCAGAAACCCAAAGGCACGGTCACACGCGTGGGACCAGCACCGCCATCGTGGAGCGGAAGCCATTAGAAGGCCCCGAGTCACCGGCCATACGGGTGAGCACCACACGGTACACTCAGGGACGTGGGCTACTTATATCCGCTTCTAGCAAGGTAGCCAGAAGAGTACAGTCAGTTTGGGAGGCCTACAACTCCGCCTGGCCAGGGGAGATCCCATCTGCTCAAGGACTGACCAGGCCCCGTTCACTAGCAAGTACTCCGGGAGGGTCTATCGTTGTTACCAGTAAAGACCCTGAATTACACCGCACCGTCTCTGAGTGGTTCCTGCTACCCCCATCATCCACATCTGCTGCCCTGAGGCCATACCCCTCCCGTTGGGGGATATACCATCTACGCTGCACCATCCATCCACCGGCCTCAGCAGACTGTCCTGCAGCGGCAGCTCCATAGCTGCATTCAACGGGTGGCGTAGTCGTCCTACATCTACCACTGTTACATCGCCGCTCAGTTTGACTCCCTGGGCACGGACCGGGTCACCGCCACGAGACTACAACCCTCAAGAGATCCGGCTCAGGGTAAGCTCCCGCGTGCGCAACGCAGCGCGACACAGGCCCACGGGCGCGTCATATACATTTGGATTTGGCACCCATTGAATCCAATGGCGTTTGGCAATGTTCGGCAAATATTTGACAATTACATTGGCGAATATTGCAAAAACGGCGATTGTAATCCAAAACGAATATTGAAATATTTGCTCATCTCTAATCAGAAGCACCCTTAAAAAAATTATGTGGGTGTTGCATCACGGTCTCCCTGGTGATATGGTTGTGGAGGATGAGGATAAGGAGGAGGGCGACATAAAATAGAACAATTCCTAAAGGGTATACCCATGTCTGGGTGTGAAGGGGTGCATGGGAATAGACCCCCTAAAAAATAACCATTGGATTTGAGTTTATGTTTGATGCTATTATCTGGTGGTGTTGAGCAGTCTGGCCCAATTCAGCACTTGTTCATTTTTATAAGAATCAGCCTATTAGCATTTTCAGTTGACAGGCGTATGCGCCTGTCAGCTTTATCAGTTATAATGCTCCCGGCGGCACTAAAAACTATCTCTGACAAAACGCTAGCGGCCAGGACCTCCAAGGTGTAGTAAGACAGTTCATGCCACGTGTCCAGCTTGCATCTTCCAAAACTTTTCCCTCAGAGTACCCCGTGTATCAGGGCCTGGGTGCTGGGAGGGTCTGAGAAAACTGTCCCAGACCTTTGACAGCGTTCTCCTGCCTCTGCCGCATCTGGTTTGTGTCTTCCTTGCTTGTACTCCTTGGTTGTCCAATGAACTGTCTGACAGCGACATCTGCCGCCAGCATTGTCAGATGGGAATTTTTTTTTTGTTTTAATTCTTCAACAAGAGCCTGTACTTAATATCTCCGAAAATTAACTCCTTCGGTTTGCTCCCTCTACTAACCTACCTATATCTGACTTTACAATTTCTTTTAGGTAACATAGTAACATAGTTTTAAGGTTGAAGGAAGACTGAGTCCATCTAGTTCAACCCATAGCCTAACATGTTTATCCAGAGGAAGGCAAAAAAAACCCATGTGGCAAACACTAAGCTCCACATTTGGGAAAAAAATTCCTTTCCGACTCCATACGACAATCAGACTAGTTCCCTGGATCAACGCCCTATCAAGGAATCTAGTATATATAACCTGTAATATTATAATTTACAAGAAAGGCATCCATGCCCTTCTTAAATTTTTATAGTGAATCACTCATTACAACATCATGCGGCAGAGAGTTCCATAGTCTCAGTGCTCTTACAGTAAAGAATCCCGTCTGTGATTATGATTAAACCTTCTTTCCTCCAGACGTAGAAGATGCCCCCTTGTCCCCGTCTCAGGCCTCAGAGTAGAAAGATCAGTAGAAAGGTCTTTGTACTCTCCCCTCATATACTTGTACATAGTAATAAGATCACCCCTAAGCCTTCGTTTTTCCACAGTAAATAACCCCAAGTGTAATAACCTGTCTTGGTATTGCAGACCTCCCAGTCCTCTAATAACCTTGGTCGCTCTTCTCTGCACCCTCTCTAGTTCAGCTATGTCTTTCTTATACACTGGAGACCAAAACTGTACACAGTATTTTAAGTGTGGTCGCACTAATGACTTGTATAGAGGTAAAATTATGTTTTCCTCATGAGAATGTATGCCTCTTTTAATGCATCCCATTATTTTATTTTCCTTTGCAGAAGCTGCCTGACACTGGCAACTAAACGTGAGCTTGTCGTCCACCAATACACCCAGGTCTTTTTCAGTTACAGTTTTGCCCAGTGTTTCACAATTAAGCATATAATTATACATTTTATTTCCTCTGCCCAAGTGCATTACCTTACATTTATCCCCATTAAAGCTCATTTGCCATTTATCAGCCCAAGCTTCTAGTTTACATAGATCCTCCTGTAATATAAAATTGTCCTCCTCTGTATTGATTACCCTGCAGGGTTTAGTGTCATCTGCAGATATTGAAATATTACTCTGTATGCCCCCTACAAGGTCATTAATAAATATGTTAAAAAGAAGAGGGCCCAATACTGACCCCTGCGGTACCCCACTGTTAAATGAGACCCAGTCTGAGTGTTTTCCATTAATACCCAC
This sequence comes from Phyllobates terribilis, assembly GCF_046119375.1. Taxonomy (NCBI): domain Eukaryota; kingdom Metazoa; phylum Chordata; class Amphibia; order Anura; family Dendrobatidae; genus Phyllobates; species Phyllobates terribilis. Next base: position 54,302,330 of record NW_027362773.1, read on the forward strand.
CCTTTGATTCCTATCACTGAGACAATTCTTAACCCACATACAGTACAGACCAAAAGTTTGGACACACCTTCTCATTTAAAGATTTTTCTGAATTTTCATGGCTATGAAAATTGTACATTCACACTGAAGGCATCAAAACTATGAATTAACACATGTGGAATTATATACTTAACAAAAAAGTATGAAACAACTGAAAATATGTCTTATATTCTAGGTTCTTCAAAGTAGCCACCTTTTGCTTTGATGACTGCTTTGCACACTCTTGGCATTCTCCTGATGAGCTTCAAGAGGTAGTCATCGGAAATGGTCTTCCAACAATCTTGAAGGAGTTCCCAGAGATGCTTAGCACTTGTTGGCCCTTTTGCTTTCACTCTGCGGTCCAGCTCACCCCAAACCATCTCGATTTGGTTCAGGTCTGGTGACTGTGGAGGCCAGGTCATCTGGCGCAGCTCCCCATCACTCTCCTTCTTTGTCAAATAGCCCTTAAGTAGCCTGGAGGTGTGCTTGGGGTCATTGTCCTGTTGAAAAATAAATAATGGTCCAACTAAACGCAAACCGGATGGAATAGCATGTCGTTGCAAGATGCTGTGGTAGCCATGCTGGTTCAGTATGCCTTCAATTTTGAATAAATCCCCAACAGTGTCACCAGCAAAGTACCCCCACACCATCACACCTCCTCCTCCATGCTTCACGGTGGGAACAAGGCATGTAGAGTCCATCCGTTCACCTTTTCTGCGTTGCACAAAGACACGGTGGTTGGAACCAAAGATCTCAAATTTGGACTCATCAGATCAAAGCACAGATTTCCACTGGTCTAATGTCCATTCCTTGTGTTCTTTAGCCCAAACAAGTCTCTTCTGCTTGTTGCTTGTCCTTAGCAGTGGTTTCCTAGCAGCTATTTTACCATGAAGGCCTGCTGCACAAAGTCTCCTCTTAACAGTTTTTGAAAAGATATGTCTGCTGCTAGAACTCTGTGTGGCATTGACCTGGTCTCTAATCTTAGCTGCTGTTAACCTGAGATTTCTGAGGCTGGTGACTCGGATAAACTTATCCTCAGAAGCAGAGGTGACTATTGGTCTTCCTTTCCTGGGGCGGTCCTCATGTGAGACAGTTTCTTTGTAGAGCTTGATGGTTTTTGCAACTGCACTTTGGGACACTTTCAAAGTTTTCCCAATTTTTCGGACTGACTGACCTTCATTTCTTAAAGTAATGATGGCCACTCGTTTTTCTTTACTTAGCTGCTTTTTTCGTGCCATAATACAAATTCTAACAGTCTATTCAGTAGGACTATCAGCTGTGTATCCACCAGACTTCTGCACAACACAACTGATGGTCCCAACCCCATTTATAAGGCGAGAAATCTCACTTATTAAACCTGACAGGGCACACCTGTGAAGTGAAAACCATTTCCGGTGACTACCTCTTGAAGCTCATCAAGAGAATGCTAAGAGTGAGCAAAGCAGTCATCAAAGCAAAAGGTGGCTACTTTGAAGAACCTAGAATATAAGACATATTTTCAGTTGTTTCACACTTTTTTGTTAAGTATATAATTCCACATGTGTTAATTCATAGTTTTGATGCCTTCAGTGTGAATGTACAATTTTCATAGTCATGAAAATACAGAAAAATCTTTAAATGAGAAGGTGTGTCCAAACTTTTGGTCTGTACTGTACATATATTTTCCCCTATCCACACTGTTCTCATTTTATGTATCATCCTTTTGTGTGGAACCGTATCAAAAGCTTTTGAAAAGTCCATATACACAACATCCACTGCATTTCCTTGGTCCAGTCCAGAACTTGCCTCCTCATAAAAACTGATCAGATTAGTTTGACAGGAATGGTCCCTCGTAAACCCATGTTGATATTGGGTCATGAGGTTATTCTTCTTCAGATACTCTAGTATAGCATCTCTTAGGAAACCCTCCAGGATTTTACCCACAGTAGAGGTTAAGCTTACTGGCCTATAATTTCCAAGTTCAGTTTTTGTCCCCTTTTTGAATATTGGCACCACATTTGCTATACGCCAGTCTTGTGGTACAGACCCTGTTATTATGGAATCTTTAAAGATTAAAAATAATGGTCTATCTATGACATTACTTAATTCCTGCAGTTTTCGCGGGTGTATCCTATCCGGGCCCGGGGATTTGTCAACTTTAGTGATTTTTAGACGCCGCCGTACTTCCTGCTGGGTTAAGCAAGTGACATTTAATGGAGAATTTTTGTTATCACTGATCATGTTTTCTGTCATGCGATTTTCTTGTGTAAATACGGTTGAAAAAAAATCATTTAGCATATTGGCTTTTTCCTCATCTTCATCCACCATTTCCCCCAGACTATTTTTAAGGGGGCCAACGCTATCATTTTTTAATTTTTTACTATTTATGTAGTTAAAGAATATTTTGGGGTAATTTTTACTTTCTCTGGCAATGATTCTTTCTGCCTCAATCTTTGCTGCCTTGATTTGGTTTTTACAGAATTTATTTAATTTTCTATATTTATTTAATGCCTCATCACTAACTACTTGCTTTAGTTCTCTAAATGCTTTCTTTTTGTCATTTATTGCGCCCCTTACAGCTCTATTTAGCCATAGTGGTTCCTCCTATTTCTAGCATGTTTATTCCCAAAGGGTATATATTGTGCACAGGTCCTATTCATAATGCTAATAAATGTCTCCCATTTGCTTTGTGTAGCTTTATGTCTCAGGATATCGTCCCAGTTTATTGCACTAAGATCATCTCTCAACCGTTGGAAATTTGCCCTCCTGAAGTTTAGTGTCCTTGTAACCCCTCTACTACACATCTTATTAAAGGTTACATGAAAACGTATTATTTTGTGATCACTATTACCCAAGTGACCCCCAACTCGTATATTTGATATGCGGTCTGGCCTATTGGTTAATATTAGGTCTAGCAGTGCCCCCCTTCTTGTTGGGTCCTGAACCAGTTGTGAAAGGTAATTGTCTCTCATAGTTGTCAAAAACCTATTACCTTTGCTTGAACTACAGGTTTCTGTCCCCCAATGTGTTAAGGGGACGGTTGCAAACAGTTTAATTAAATAGGAACGCAACCGACCCCGGAGTCCGCGATGCAGCCTGGAGAACTGCTGCCGAACACCTCCCGGGTGGAAAGGGAAGTAACCAACTAAAATGAGAACCCGTCCGTGTTAACAGCACACAGAACACGGTAAAGCGGTACGCTCTATCTCCGTTAACTGCACGGAGGATGAGCGTCCGGCGACGCACTTACAAACTACCTAAGCCCTTCGTGTTACTGCACACGGAAGGGTAAGACGGTTCGCACAATCTCCAAGAACCGCAGGGAGACGTGCGACCGGGAAGAAGCAATAGCCCTGTCTTCGATACAGGCGCTACGCTATAGGAGTTGGCACTAGTACAATGGTTCACACAATCTCCAAGAACCGCAGGGAGACGTGTGACCAGGGAAGAAGCAGTAGCCCTGTCTTCGATACAGGCGCTACGCTATAGGAGTTGGCGCTAGTGTGCGGGTGTGATTCCCACTGGGTATTCAAGCACTCAGCCAGCGTGCTACCAGACTGAGCTGACCCGCTCAATATGGCTCTTCGATGAGCTCCAGAGGTAAGCGTGCACACCACAAACAACCAGCTCAAATGATCTGAGCGCGCCACCATGTTTGTGGGCGGGCCTTTTAAAAACTAAGCCCTGCCCCACTGTTGCACCATTGGTGACGTCACGCGTGACCAATCAGGCGGTGCCAGGTCACCGGATCAGCTGGTTCCTGAACCACCAATCACGGTCCGCCATGTCACGGGCATGCTCAGTGCAACGCATCTTGGACTTGGGCTGCTGGAGCCCTGACTCCCTCCGCAACCTATACTTCATAGAGTTAGGCACAAACACCTGAGATACCACTTGCACATCTCGTGCACTAGCTAGGCGTTGGGACCAACGGTGATGCTGTGCAACATCAGCCCTGGCTGGACCTGAATGGGAGACCACCAAATCTACTGATGATTCTGAACCCATTTCAGATTCAGCAACTGCCTGGCACCTAACACAATGTATTTCAGAGTAGTTGAAGTCTCCCATAATAATGACTTCTCCTTGAGTCGCTGCTTCAACTATTTGCTTTAAGAGGATATTCTCCACTACTTCCATGATCTTTGGAGACTTATAACAAACCCCTATCAGTAATTTATTATTTTTTTCCCCCTCCCCTTATCTCCACCCTCAGGGACTCTACATTTTCATTATATTCACATATATCCTCACGCAAGGTGGGTTTTAAGGATGATTTTACATATAAACACACCCCCCCCCTCGCTTGTTTGTACGGTCATTTCTAAACAGACTATAGCCCAGCAAATTAACTACCCAGTCATGGCTCTCGTCCAGCCACGTCCCAGATATCCCTACCATGTCATAATTATTTTCAAATAAAATTAATTCTAATTCCTCCATTTTGCTGGTGAGGCTTCTGGCATTAGTGTACATGCATTTTATGTATCTCTCTGCACCTCTATTCCTTCTTACTTTATTGACTGTTCTAACCCCACCCCCAATTTCTTTATTTGTGCCCAGGTCACTATCTGCACTATCTTCCCCACCTATAAAATGAATACTCTTCCCCCAATCCCTAGTTTAAACACTCCTCCAACCTTCTAGCCATTTTCTCCTCCAACACAGCTGCACCCTCCCCATTGAGGTGCAGCAGGTCCCTAGCGTAGAGTTTGTAGCAAACTGAGAAGTCGGCCCAGTTCTCCAGGAACCCAAATCCCTCCTTCCTACACCAGTTCTTGAGCCACTTATTTATCTACCTAATCTCCCGTTGCCTCTCTGGCATGGTACGTGGTACCGGTAGTATTTCAGAGAATACCACCTTGGAGGTCCTTGCTTTCAGCTTGCAGCCTAATTCCCTGAAATCATCTTTAAGGACCTTCCACCTACCTCTAACTTTGTCATTTGTGCCAATGTGCACCATGACCGCTGGATCCTCACCAGCCCCTCCCAGTAATCTGTCAACCCGATCAGCGATGTGCCGGACTCGAGCGCCAGGTAGGCTGCACACTGTTCGACGATCCCTGTCTTTGTGACAGATTGCCCTATCTGTTCCCCTAATAATTGAGTCCCCCACTACCAGCACCTGCCTGGCCTGCCCTGCTCTCCCATTTCCCTCTTTACTGGAGCTGACACTCCACCGGCTTTCAGGGGACATGCCTTCCTGCAGCAGTGCTACCCCTGTACCGTCACTCCCCTCATCTGCCAACTTTGCAAACTTATTGGGGTGTGCCAGATCAGGACTAGCCTCCCTGGCACTCTTCCCTCTACCCCCCACTTCTGTCACCCAACTAGCGGCCTCACTGTCCTGCAGCTCCCTACTACCACCCTCCCCCACATCTACCCCAGTGAGCAGCTGCTCAGTGAGCAGCAGACTCCTTTCCATATTGTCAATGGATCTCAGTGTTGCCAGCTGCTCATTCAGATCCAGTACCTCTGCTTCCAAACGCACAATGTGCACACATCTAGCACAGCAGTATGCACCCACGACCGGCTGTTCAAGGATTGCATACATGTGGCAAGATGTACACTGGATAGCATTGCCAATAATGGAGCTCATTTCCTAATGGGGATTGCAATAGACAGAATGTTAAGTAAAAAGAAAAGTAAAGAATTAATAAAAAACACACAGCAATTCCGTCCAAATTCCTCCCTTCCAAACTCCCTGAATAACAAGTCACACACATACTTTCGTTCACACTTACGCTCCGGTCACACTCAGCTCGTTCACACTCGCAAACTAAGATTTAAAGAAGTTTTTTTTTTTCCCCTTTTGCAGCAATGCACCCTACAGCTCAATGCACTTCCAAAGGACTCGATGCCCAACCAGCTGCCCCTTATGAACCCTTAATTATGACCCGTCCCCCTTAATTAACCCCTTGTGAGTATAACTACACCTCAGGATTTTAGTGCAATGTAGTTAACCCTTAAATATACAGGTAGTAAACTAAGAAACTGTAAAACTGTAATGAGAAAATAGGTGTTAAAAAGCCCAATAAAACTAAACAGGTAGAAAAGCACTCAGCGGGTCACAATTCAGCAACTCACAGCAATTCACACAGGTATTTTCTGCAGGATTCCCAAATACCTCTTCACTGAAAAACAAGTCACACACTTACTTTCATTCGCACTTATGCTCCAGGCACACTCAGCTCGTTCACACTCGCAAACTAAGATTTAAAGAGGTTTTTATTTTTTTTTCCCCTTTTGCAGCAATGCACCCTACAGCTCAATGCACTTCCAAAGGACTGGATGCCCAACCAGCTGCCCCTTATAAACCCTTAATTATGACCCCTCCCCCTTAATTAACCCCTTGTGAGTATAGCTACACCTCAGGATTTTAGTACAATGTAGTTAACCCTTAAATACACAGGTAGTAAACTAAGAAACTGTAAAACTGTAATGAGAAAATAGGTTTTAAAAAGCCCAATAAAACTAAACAGGTAGAAAAGCACTCAGCAGGTCACAATTCAGCAACTCACAGCAATTCACACAGGTATTTTCTGCAGGATTCCCAAATACCTCTTCACTGAAAAACAAGTCACACACTTACTTTCATTCGCACTTATGCTCTAGGCACACTCAGCTCGTTCACACTCGCAAACTAAGATTTAAAGAGGTTTTTATTTTTTTTTCCCCTTTTGCAGCAATGCACCCTACAGCTCAATGCACTTCCAAAGGACTGGATGCCCAACCAGCTGCCCCTTATAAACCCTTAATTATGACCCCTCCCCCTTAATTAACCCCTTGTGAGTATAGCTACACCTCAGGATTTTAGTACAATGTAGTTAACCCTTAAATACACAGGTAGTAAACTAAGAAACTGTAAAACTGTAATGAGAAAATAGGTTTTAAAAAGCCCAATAAAACTAAACAGGTAGAAAAGCACTCAGCAGGTCACAATTCAGCAACTCACAGCAATTCACACAGGTATTTTCTGCAGGATTCCCAAATACCTCTTCACTGAAAAACAAGTCACACACTTACTTTCGTTCGCACTTATGCTCCAGGCACACTCAGCTCGTTCACACTCGCAAACTAAGATTTAAAGAGGTTTTTTTTTTTTTTCTATTTCCCCTTTTGCAGCAATGCACCCTACAGCTCAATGCAGTTCCATAATGTCACCATAATTCTCACTCGGCACACCTGCTATCTTGGAGTCATATTTGACACACAACTTTCCTTTATTCAACTTGAAAAATCACTTACTTGCTCATATCACCTGCACCTTAAAAACTCCTCCAGAAGTCGACCTTTTCTCACCTTTGATACTGCAAAAACTCTTACTGTCACTCTTTTTCACTAGTTCAATTCTCTTCCAATCGGTCTCCCTCTAAACAAACTGTCTCCTCTCCAATTCCTTCTGAATGTAGCAGCCATCGTCGTATTTCTATCAAGCCGCTTCACCGACGCCTCTACCCTGTGCCAGTCATTGCACGGGTTAAGTTAAACAATCGCTACAGAATACAATACAAACTCATCTCTCTCACCCACCAAGCTGTCCACAGTTCAGCACCGGATTTTATCTCTTCCACTTCTGTGAATCACCCCTCCTGTGCCCTCCATTCTGCAACAGATCTAAGACAGACATCCTCCTTAATCAGAACCTCACACCTCCGTCTCCAAGAATTCTCTCTTGCCGTGCCAGTTTTCTGTAATGCCCAAAATACATACAACGCGATGGTCACGGTAAAGGCAGGAAACATAAAGTCGGCCTTGTGTGCCAGACTGCCAACAGCCAAGACTTCTCTGTTCTCACCAAGAGTATTACTGTCTATTTTCTCTTCCTCTTCCTTCTCATTACCACCCAATCCACTCTGAGATGAGGCTGGTTGGCATCACCCTGTACAGTTCCTTGCTCAGCCTGCAATGCCTCCTCTTTAATTGTGAGCAGCGAGCATTTCAGTAGAGAGAGAAGCGGGATGGTGACGCTAATTATGGCATCATCACCGCTTATCATCTTGGTGGAGTCCTCAAAGTTTTGGAGGAGGGCACAGATGTCTGTCATCCATGCCCACTCATCAGCTCTTATGTGCGGAGGCTGACCTGAATGCAGACGGACGCATTGAAGCTGGTACTCAACAACTGCTCTCTGCTGCTCAAAATCATTCCAAACATCTGCATCATTGATTTCCAATGCATAGTCACATCACACACCAGTCGGTGAGCTGGAAACTGCAAACTCTGCTGAAGCCCTGCCAGGTCAGCGGAAGATGTAGCTGACTTTCTGAAATGGGCACCCATGCGGCGTACTTTCACAAGCAGCTCTGGAAGATCCGTGTAGATTTTGAGAAACTGCAGAACCATTAAGTTGAGCACATGGGCCAGGCATGGTACATGTGCGAGCTTGCCTAGCTTCAGAGCTGACACAAGGCTCTCTGATACAGTTTTCAACAACCCTGCAACTGTGTGCGGTTTGTCGCCTAAGCATACAGTCCTGCTTATAGTTATTGCCACACACAAAGTTTAAGTAAATAATCTGGAATATGTCCTGAAAAAATTAATCAAGTTATGGAGATGGAGGCTGAAGAGGAAGAGGAGGTGGTGAAGGACCTGTAGAATGTAGAGGTAACCCTGATTGACCCAGGGCCCGGAATCCTCTGCGTTGGGAGAATGTGTTGAGTCCCAGGGTCCCACTGGGTCATGGCTTCCAAAATATTAACCCAGTGGAATGCGTCAGTGAGATGAACTTGTCCACATGTTTGCGGTTAGGCAGTCATTACCACTTAAGTGCACTGGGGAGGGCACGGGTCTTGTTCTGGGACTCGCGCTTGTGGAAGGCGGAGACGATACCAGAAGAAATAGTGGTTGCTGGGGACCGAGTATGGACACCCGGCCGCCGCTGTAATGAGGTTGTGGAAAGATTCCGCCTCCACAAGCCTAAAAGGCAACATTTGAAGTGCAAGCAGCTGTCTAGAAATGTGGCAGTTTAGTAATGCTGCCTTTGGGTGTGTGGGTGGCTGTCTTCATACTTACGCTTGCATTCCAAGTAACAGAAAAGGAAACAGATGGTGGCCTCTATCATCATTATAACCTCACTTTGGCACTATGAACTTTCCTGAAGGAGAAGCTAGGGCCCACCAGAGGATTCTCTGATTCTCTGATTCTCTGGTGAGCCCGTCCAACCCTGCTGAGAAGCAGCCCTGGCTAAGAAAAGTGTGTGGGAAGGTTCCAGGACATTCTATGTCTGCTTTTTTACTGAGGGGGAAACCCACGCAAAAACAGGGAGAACATACAAAATGCTTGTAGATGTTGTAAATGGTGGGATTTGAACCCTGGACCCCAGTGCTGCAAGGCTTCAGTGCTAATCACTGAGCCACTGTGCTAATCACTGAGCCACTTTGCTGCCCTCTCTGTTCTCCCTCTGATGTCTAACATGCTGGACAAACTTGCACCTACTGCCACTCAGTATCTTCAGCTCCTTTGTGAGAAACTAATGTATTTGGGCAGCCACTCAATTTACCAAATAAAATTCCTGAGAAGGAAATTGTGTATGGCTTCACTTCTGGTACTAGGTGCCAATGCCAAACCACTGGAAATATTCCAGGCTGGATGGAGCCAAGCTGATTACCACAGAAAAGTACCAGCAGCAAGCTAAGGAGATGGTGGTCTTTATCATCATCATGACCTCACCTTGGCACTATGAACTCTCTTGATGGAGAAGCCAGGGCCCACCGGAGGAGTCTCCAGTTCTCTGGTGGGCCCGTTCATCTTTGCCAAGAAGCAGCCCTTGCTAAGAAAAGTGTGTGGGAAGGTTCTCTGACACCCTAAGGCTGTTTTTTTTTTACTGTGGACTGGCTTTGTACCGTCCCTGGCCACATTCACCTGTCCACGTGGTTAGGCGGTCCTTCCCAGTAAGTGCACTGGGAAGAGCATGGGTAATTTTCTGCGACCCAAGCTTGTGGAAGGCGGAGACAATACCGGGAGAAATACTGGTGGCTGGGGACAGAGTATGGATTCCCGGCTGCAGCCGCCATGAGGTTGAAGAAAGCTTCCGCCTCCACGAGCCTAAAAGGCAACATTTCAAGTGCAAGCAGTCCATAAATGTGGCAGATTAGTATTGCGGCCTGTCGGTGGGTGGGTGGGTGGCTGCATACTTGCGCTTGCATACCAAGTAACATAAAGATAAGGAGATGGATAATCCAACCATCATGAATAATTTGGTCGTTGTCTAGGATACCGAGCACAATATTAACCCAGTGACATGCGTCAGTGAGATGTACTGTCTATGGCCACATTCACTTGTCCACATGTTTGTGGTAAGGCAGTCTTTCCCACTTATGTGCACTGGGAAGGGCACGGGTAATTTGCTGGGACCCGCTCTTGTGGAAGCCGGAAACGATACCGGGAGAAATAGTGGCGGCTGGGGACCGAGTATGGACGCCCAGTCGCCGACGCCATGAGGTTCTGGAAAGCTTCCACCTCCACAAGCCTAAAAGGCAACATTTCAAGTGCAAGCTGTCAAGAAATGTGGCAGTTTAGTATTGCGGCCTTTGGGTGGGTGGGTGACTGGCTGCATACTTGCGCTTGCATTCCAAGAACTGTGGTAGGGACAACAGAACGCTGCAAAGGGACAAGGACATGGACGGTGATGGTTGCAAGTCTGCAATAACAGGTGCAGGGAGGGATGCATCTTTGCATGCGCCTTGGACAGGAGATTGGTGTGAACGCACAACAGCGGAAGACACAGTGTTGTCACACGCAGACACTGATTCTGGACCTTGGTGTTTGGTCCAGCTTTTCAGGTGCTTTGCTGTTATGTGCCTGAGCATGCTGATGGTGGTCAGGCTGGTAGCTTTGGTGCTCTTGCTGATGCCGGCCTGGCAGATGTTGCAAATGGCCTTTTTGGGGTTATCTAAACAGTCTTTAAAAAAGAACCAGACTCGGGAAGACCTAACAGTTGTACTGGCAACTTCCATTGTGTTGGTGTTCCGGGGAGCAGTTGCCTGCCTAGTTCCAGCCTGTTGTGGAGCTACGCCTCCCTCCCCTTGTGCGCTGCTGTTCTCGCTCTACATGTCCCCTTGCGAGGTTGAGTTAGTGACTTCATTGTCCACCGCTTCATTTTCCACTTCCACATCATGGTCTTCCTCCTGACTTTCTGTCCTTTGTGTCTCATAATTATCCACCTCTTTCGGCAGTATTTGCACTTTCCCACCGTCACCTTTGGGTGACCGTGGCTCCTCAAATCGCTATTTTCTGTTGCCCTGCTCGAAGCAGGCTGGTCGATAGGTCCAAATTTATCGATGGAAAAGTGAACAGCTCTTCGGATAACCCTGGATTCTAATCTCTCCTTTAAATCACATATCTAAGCTCTTTCCACTTCCGAGCGGACCGAGCGAGAGGCCAGAATCTATAAATGGAAAGATGAACAAAATAGCTCTTCGAAGTGTCCAAGTCGGAATGGAGGGAGGAAGGAGGATCAGGATGAGGAAGGTGCCGACTCTAAGTAAAAAAAAATTCCTGGTTCCGCACATTCCTCAACCACAAATCTACAAAAACACTAGTGCACGCGCTCATCATCTCCCTTCTCAACGACTGCAACCTCCTGCTCTGTGGTCTCCCTTCTAACACTCTTGCATTCCTCTAATCTATCCTAAACTCTTTTGCCACCTAATTCACCTGTCCTCTTGCTATTCCCTGGCCTCTCCTCTCTGTTAATCCCTTCACTGGCTCCCCATTACCCAGAGACTCCAGTTCAAAACACTAACCTTGGAATGCAAAGCTATCCACAACCTGTCTCCTCCATACATCTGTGACCTAGTCTCCCTGTACTTACCTGCACGCAACCTCCGATCCTCAAAAGATCTCCTTCTCTACTCCCCTCTTATCTCCTCTTCCCCCAATCGCATACAAGATTTTTCCCATGCATCCCCCCTTCTCTGGAAGTCTCTACCCCAACATTTCTGACTCTTGCCTACTGTTGAAACCTTTAAAAGGAAACTGAAGATCCACCTCTTGCGACATGCGTACAACCTGCAGTAACCCTCGCTCCACCATACCGCTGCAAGACCAGCTCTATCCTCACCTACTGTATCCTCACCCATGTCTTGTAAACTGAGCCCTCGCGGGCAGGGTCCTCTCCTGTACCAGTCGCTGTCATATTTTTGTTCAAGATTATTGTAATTGTTTTTGCGATGTATACCCCTTTTTCACATGTAAAGTGCCATGGAATAAATAATGATAAAGTAATAATAATAATGTGATCCAGACTCACATCTACTGAGACTGGACCATGTGGAACACAGGGTGGTGGTGGAAAACTGACTGGAAGCATTATCTGCTATCCAACCAACAACCTTTTCACACTGCTCTGGCTTCAATAGTGGTGTTCCATGGCCCAGAAGAAATTGGGACAGGAAGGTAGTTCGACATGACATGGATGTTTGCTGTGCTCCCTCAGCAGGCACAGTTTCATCTTGCCCACGGCCTCTGTGTGCACTATCACCATCACCATAACGTCCACTCCCCATCCCTTGACACACACCTTGCTCATTTTAAATGGAGTTTAAGATTTGTCATGTTGCTAAAAATATCTGTATTATTACCACAGTAATATAGAATCACATCTGATGAGATAACCACAGTATTAGGCAGTGCCCTGGGAGTCAGAGAAGCCCCAATCTTTTGGTTTTGTTTTTGTATGTTTTATTGTGTGCCTGTAAAAGTGGCGTAATACCTCTGACAACGTTGTTCACAGCAGTGAGCTGGGAGTCAGGAATGCTTCCAGGGGTCTTACCCATGCTGTTCCCATTTCATTTAAGCACTGTTCCCATCGATTTGGGCAATTTTTAGGCCCTCTGCAGACTGCCGGGGGGAGCTGACTGAAAGATGCTCGAGTTTCCCATAGACTTACATTTGGCTCGTTGCTCAGGTCGAGCACCCGAGCATTCTAATTTGCTCGACCCGAGCATCGGGCACCCGAGCATTTTAGTGCTCGCCCATCACTAATAAATACATGACCAGGGAGTCAGAAATGCTTTTAGGAGTCTTCCCCATGCTGTTCCCATTGCATTTGAGCACTGTTCCCATCGATTTGGGCAATTTTTAGGAGCTCTGCAGACCGCCAGAAAAATGCTTGAGTTTCCCATAGACTTACATTGGGCTCGTTACTTAAACCGAGCACTCGAGCATTCCAATTTGCTCTACTCGAACAATGAGTACCCAAGCATTTTAGTGCTAGCTCATCACTAGTTAAGACTAGAGATGAGCGTTGTTCGACTCGAACTGTTCACCAATCTCAAATTCGAGCTGTTTTGGGCGGTGTTGGAGCCGTTCGGCGAACACGAACGATTTGAAAAAAATTCGGCTATTCGAGGTTATGTTCGATAACTGTTCGTGCACCAAAATCATAACTGGATTTTTTCTCAGTAATGATGAAAATTAATGTTAATACGCAGTTTGAGTGTACAGTGGGGCGGGGGGAGGGGCAGGGGATGGATCTCTGCAGGAATAATGAAGATCTCCATTTTTTTTTCTCTTTCCCGCATTTACAGTGGGGAGGTGCAGTCTGTCAGCATATCTGCAGCGCACACACGGAGCGAAGTGCTTTTTTTCACACAAGCAAGGGCATGTGTCATTGGCAGTGTATGTCACATGTCCTTGCCCTATTAGACCCAGCCATTTTCCCCATCGCCACCATTTTCTCACTGCTGCAGCTGCGTGTTAGACGGCACCGCTGTTGCTGTGTGCGCTATACCTTGTTAATTTCAAGCCAATTTTCGCACAAATCTACAGATATCTTGGGAGTAGGGAATAGTTGTGATTGCAATCCTTTTAAGGACTAGGTTACAGCATTTCCTACGACTTAAATCAGGCAGGTCTGTGCTCTTAAATAGATAGGTTGGGAGTAAAGACTAATTGTAATTGCAGTCCTTTTCAGGACTAAGTTAGATCAGTTCCTATCAGTTTTTGCCAGGCAGGTCTGTGCCAGTGCTGTGCAAGTTTTTTTCACAGCATTTGGCTAAATCTAGCAAAGCTAATCCTTTTTGGCCTATTGCAGAGTGTGTTAGTCAGTGGAGTAGCCTATCTGTGTTGCAAGCTACACCACCTGTTTATAGAATACCAATTTTTTTTACTGCACCTAGTGAAGTAAAACCTTTTGGGCATAGCATCATTCTATTAGTCCATCTATACTGACCTCCATCAGGTTGCAAATTGAATATAATTTTTTTCTGCATCTAGCTCTGAAAAAATATTTTGGCTTCTAGCAGTGTGTGGGACTTGTTCTATTAGTCCATCTATACTAACCTCCACCAGGTTGCAAATTGAATATAATTTTTTTCTGCATCTAGCTCTGAAGAAATATTTGGGCTTCTAGCAATGTGTGGGACTTGTTCTATTAGTCCATCTATACTGACCTTCTTCAGGTTGCAAATTAAAAATAATTTTTATCAGCATCTAGCTCTCAAAAAATATTTGGGCTTCTAGCAATGTGTGGGACTTGGTCTATTAGTCAATCTATACTGACCTCCATCAGGTTGCAAATTCAATATAATTTTTTTCTGCATCTAGCTCTGAAAAAATATTTGGGCTTCTAGCAGTGTGTGGGACTTGTTCTATTTGTCCATCTATACTGACCTCCATCAGGTTGCAAATTGAATATAATTTTTTTCTGCATCTAGCTCTGAAAATATATTTGGGCTTCTAGCAGTGTGTGGGACTTGGTCTATTAGTCCATCTATACTGACCTCCATCAGGTTGCAAATTGAATATAATTTTTTTCTGCATCTAGCTCTGAAAAAATATTTGGGCTTCTAGCAGTGTGTGGGACTTGTTCTATTAGTCCATCTATACTGACCTCCACCAGGTTGCAAATTGAATATAATTTTTTTCTGCATCTAGCTCTGAAAAAATATTTGGGCTTCTAGCAGTGTGTGGGACTTGTTCTATTAGTCCATCTATACTGACCTCCATCAGGTGGCAAATTAAAAATATTTTTTTTCTGCATCTAGCTCTGAAAAAATATTTGGGCTTCTAGCAGTGTGTGGGACTTGTTCTATTAGTCCATCTATACTGACCTCCACCAAGTTGCAAACTGAATATAATTTTTTTCTGCATCTAGCTCTGAGAAAATATTTGGGCTTCTAGCAGTGTGTGGGACATGGTCTATTAGTCCATCTATACTGACCTCCATCTGGTTGCAAATTGAATATAATTTTTTTCTGCATCTAACCCAGCCAATAGTTTTGGCCTAATACCACAGTTTGGCCACTCAGCTCTGCTCGGTTCCCATCCATTGTTTTTTTGTGCAAACAACTCCAGAGTTGTGAATTAGTTAACCACCAAAATGAGTGGAAAAAGGCCTGCTGCTGGTGGAAAGGGGAATAGGCGTGTTGGGAAGGTGAAAAAAGGTTGTGTCCGTGGGGTAGGTGTTAAAGCAACAGTAACATCTACAGAAGAAAGACCATCTTCCAGCCAAACTAAAATGTCTACTTCTTTTAGCGGACAATGTGATAAGATCCCTTTCTTACGGCCACGCCAATCGCTACAAATTCCAGATGAGGCACAAAAACAGCAGGTGCTTCAACGGATATCAAGTGCTCCTTTAAGTGGGCTCTCCTCCACATCAACTTCAACATCACAAATACTCCAGTCCTCAGAGGTGTCACCCCAATCGCAGTTGCTTCCTCACAGCTCCCAAATCTCCAGCTGCCGGTCTGAGTATGAGGTAGAACAGATGGTTGAGTCTGCAGAGCTGTTTACTCATACTATAGCCTTGGAATCAGAGGTCAGCTCCAGCGCTTCTGTGAATCCAGATGAGGAAATGATCTGCACTGATGCCCAGAATCTTTATGAGTCGGATCCAGGACCAGACGCAGAAGGTTCTGACCATAATGTAGACCCTCATTCCCAAACTGTAACTCCTGTTGGTGGAGACAATGAGGAAGACGATGATAAGACTCAAATACCTGATTGGAGCGACAACTTTAGTTTTTTGTCAGGGCAGGAACTGGTTGGCTCTGAGGACGACGGGTGTGATAACACACAGGGTGATGATGATGAGGTTGGAGATCCCACTTACTGTCAACCCACAGTCAGCCAAGAGATGAGGTCAGCAGAGGAGGTGGAGGAAGATGCTAGTGACGACAAGGTCAGGTTGCGCCTTCCTGGACAGAGACGTAGTACTGGAAGCACGTCAACAACTGCATCCTCAAACACAACTCTGCCTCTCACCACAAGTCGTGGTGGCTCTTCAGGTCGCATGGGTGCTAAGCCTTGCATAGCCTGGGCATTTTTTCAGATCGATAAAGATGACCCAACTCGTGTTATCTGTAACATTTGTCAGCAAAAGCTAAGTAGAGGCCAAAAAATACATAGTTTGAGTACTTCATGCATGAACCCGCACATGGACATGAAGCATAAGTTGCAGTGGGAAGCTCAGTGTGCTACAATGCGGCCTAGCCGGCCGGGCCAACCACCGTCTGCCATATCTTGTGCATCTGTGGCCTCTTCATCCTCTGTGACTGGGGGGACAGCAGTCACACCTGTTTTGGGGCGCAGACCTGCCACCTCTTTACCCGCAACAGCCAGCGTGATTGGCAGGTCATCATTTTCTTTGGAGGTGGTAACACCAGCTGGTGTTGAGCGCTCTCCGACATCGATAGCACCACCTTTGGATCAAGGCAACCTAACATGTCCGCCTGCATCTTCCTCACAGACCGGCAGTTTGCCGGGGACACCCTTATCAACCCCGTCTAAGCACAATAGCCAGCCCTCGGTCCCTCAGATGTGGACAAGTAAAAGACCATTTCCTCCTAGCCATGAGAAAGCTAAGAGGTTGAATTTCACCATCTGCAAGCTCTTGGCTACAGAAATGCTGCCTTTCCGCATGGTGGACACAGAGGATTTTCGAGACCTTATGTCCGTCGCAGTGCCCCAGTACCAGATGCCCAGTCGGCACTACTTCTCAAAGAAAGGTGTGCCTGCACTCCACCAGCATGTCGCACACAACATCACCGCTTCTTTGAGAAACTCTGTGTGTGACAGGGTGCATTTCACCACAGACACTTGGACGAGTAGGCATGGACAGGGGCGTTACATGTCGCTGACTTGGCACTGGGTAACTATGGTGACAGCAGGACAAGGGGCTGCTGTCCAAGTCTTGCCGTCCCCACGAGTTGTGCGTCAATCCTCTTTATGTCAAAGTTCCTCCACTGCTTCTGCCTCCTCAACCTCCTCTCGGTCTTCCACCTGCACCCAAAGCCTGTCTGGTCATGCCACAAGCTTTCTAACTGCGCAGAAGGGATCCTGCACACCTCCTTACTATGCTGGCAGTAGGGCTCAACGTCATCAGGCGGTTTTTACTTTGAAATGTCTGGGAAATGTGAGTCACACAGCTGAGGAGTTGTGGTCAGCTCTGGAGAACCAATTTCATGAATGGTTGTCTCCACTGGACCTGAAACCAGGGAAGGCCGTGTGCGACAATGCTGCAAACCTGGGTGCGGCCCTTCGCCGGGGCAATGTCACACACGTGCCTTGTATGGCTCACATGTTGAACCTGGTTGTCCAGCAATTTTTAGCCCACTATCCCAGACTAGATGGACCTTCTGCAGAGGACACGGTCGCTGTGTGCTCACTTCCGCCGTTCGCATCCCGCAGCTCAGCGACTTACATCTCTACAGAAGTCGTTGGGCCTGCCACTTCACCGGCTAAAATGCGATGTGCCTACCCGGTGGAATTCAACTCTGCACATGTTGCAGCGACTGTGGCAGCACCGACAAGCCCTGGTGCAATACGTTCTGACGTATAGCCTGGGCCAACGAGATTCAGAGGTGGGGCAAATCACGCTGGAGGAGTGGTCTCAGATCAGGGACCTATGCACCCTTCTGCACAGTTTTGAAATGGCGACGAAGATGTTTAGTGCTGACGATGCCATTATCAGCATGACTATTCCGGTGATTTACATGCTGGAGCACATGTTAAACAGAATTCGGAGTCAGGTGGTGGCACAAGAGGAGGTGGAGGAAGTAGAGGAGGAGGAGTTGTATGCGGAAGGGCTAACATCTGCAAGGTCCAGACGGTCGGCAGCACCAAGGCGGCAGGCATGTGAGGGTGGGGGAGATGGTTTTACCAGGGCACATGGTAGCAGCCAAACTAGTGAGGAAGGTGCAGGAGCCCAGGAAGAAGTGGAGGACGAACTGATGGAAGACTCATCAGATGAGGGAGACCTTGATCACATTTCTGTTGTGCGAGGTTGGGGGGAGAGGACAGAGGAAGGAAGCATGATTGTTACCTCGCCACCAACACAACAGGGACTTGGTGCTCCTGGATGCGCAACACACATGAGTGCCTTCTTGCTGCACTACCTGCAACATGACCCTCGAATTGTGAGAATTAGAAATAATCCTGACTACTGGGTTGCCACACTGTTAGATCCCTGGTACAAAAGTAAATTTGCAGAAATTATTCCTGCCATAGAAAGGGATGCACGCATGCAGGAGTATCAGCAGAGACTGTTGCAGAATCTTACATGTGCTTTTCCACAAAATACCAGTGGTGCACGTAGTGAATCTCACAGTTCCAACTTGCCAACCGTGGGACCGTCAAATGTTCAGCACTCAAACCGTAACAGAACCACAGTATCTGCTGGTAACATCAATTTTGCGGAATCATTTCACCACTTTTTTAGCCCATCCTTTGCAAGGCCACAGGAGACAAGAAGTCTGACACATAGTCAACACCTAGAGACGATGGTACAGGAGTATCTCCAAGTAAACATTGAAGCCACGACTGTGTCACTGGACCCTTGCTCTTTTTGGGCTTCCAATCTGGATAAATGGCCGGAGCTAGCCACTTACGCCTTGGAGATCTTGTCATGCCCCACAGCCAGCGTTCTGTCTGAACGTGTGTTCAGCGCTGCTGGTGGTGTGCTGACAGATAAGCGCACGCGGCTCTCCACTGATAATGTAGACAGACTCACGTTCATAAAGATGAACAAATCATGGATCCGAAACGACTTTTCTACCCCTGTGTCATCCTGGGGAGAGTAAAAGCTTGATGATTGGTTAAAATCACCCTACCAACCGTTTTAAGCTTTCAAATTACTAATCATGTTTATCTGTATCTTGACTGGAAAATAATTTGGGCTTTGTAGCAGTGTGCAGCACTGATCCTATTAGGCCATCTATACTAAAGCTTCACCAGATTTAAAATTAAAAATAATTTTTAGCTGCATCTAGCCCGGAAAATAATTTTGGGGCTCCGAGATGCGCAAGACACATAAGTGCCTTCTTGCTGCACTACCTGCAGCATGACCCTCATATTGTCAGAATTCGAAGTAATCATGACTACTGGGTTGCCACACTCTTAGATCCCCCAAACTTTTCGATCAACCTTTTCATTTTAATAAAGACGAAAAAAATGGTAATTTTTGAAATTATAAGCATTAGCAGGTTGTTAGAAACTGAAATCAAACAGTTTTCAACACAAAACTTTATTCTAGGTGATGTTACATTTTCACATAGGACCCCTTGTTCGAAAGGAGCTTCTGAACTCTCTCGTCCATTGAATTTATCAGGTTTTGGATGGTTTCTGCTTCAATTGTTTTGCATGAGGACAGATTACCCTCCCAGAGCTGTTGCTTAGATGTGAACTGCCTCCCGCCATCATAGACACTTCTTTTAATGATGCTCCAAAGGTTCTGAATGGGGTAGAGGTCAGGGGAGCATGGGGGTCACACCATAAGTTTGTCCCCTTTTATGCCCATATCAGCCAGAGATGCAGATGTTTTATGTGCAGCATGAGATGGTGCATTATCATGCAGAAAAATAATCTTGCTGTGAAATACACGGTTCTTCTTCTTGAACCATGGCAGGAAGTGCTGTTTGAGAAAATCCACATACATTATGGAGTTCATCTTTAGCTCCTTCAGGGATCCTAAAGGGGCCGACAATCTCTCTCCCCATGATTCCAGCCCAAAACATTACTCCACCTCCTCCTTGTTGGCGCTGTAGCCGTGTTTGCGTGGGGTGTCCATCAACCAGCCATCCTCCACTCCATCCATCTGGACCATCGAGCGCTGCACGGCACTCATCCGTGAACAAAACAGTTTTGAAATCAGTCTTCATGTAATGTTTGGCCCACTGGAGCCGTTTCTGCTTGTGTGAAGTGGATAGAGGAGGTCGACAGGATGGCGTATGCACAGCTGCAAACCTCTGAAGGACCCTGCATCTTGTTGTTCGGGGGACGTTGGAGGCACAAGCAGCTTCAAAAACTTGTCTGCTGCTATGACAAGGCTTTTTTGCCGCTGCTCTTTCAACCTGACGTAATTGCCTGTAGGAAAGAGTCCTCAATTTGCCCTTATCAGCACGCACACGTGTGTACTGTGAATCAGCTACATACTTCTTGATTGCCAAGACACTTCATCCTGATCATCGCACAATGTTGATTGTAGTCATGCCTTGACCTAAACACTCCACAATTTGTTGCTTCTCAGCAGCCGACACATCCTTTTTCTTTCCCATTTTGGCAGAAAATGTAGGCTGCTGTATAATGTGAGAGAGCCTTCTTAAGTAGTCTTGCCTTTCATTGGACACACCTGCCAAACTAATTAGCACTGGTGTCTGCAATTGCTTACAGTGATATAAAGAGCCCTGACACACATCACCATCAATGAGTTTAACTGACAAACAAACAAATTCTTCCCTTATCACTCCTAAACACTTTTTGCATAATAATTTGGAACACAGTGTACATGTGCTTTTCCACAAAACACCAGTGGTTCACGTAGTGAATCTTACAGTTCTAACTTGCCAACCGTGGTCTGTATGGAGTTGTTCAATAAAGGGCCCAAAATTAAGATAACATAGATGGGAGAGGTCTCTATGAATAGGAATTCTTAAGTATTTGATACCCTGTGAGGGCCAGGCAAAGGGAAAGTTGGACTGGATGGAATCCTATATGGATTTGGGGAGGGAGACATCGAGGGCCTCAGACTTCGCTGCATTGATTTTAAAATTTGACCATGTAACAAAGTGATCTATTTCAGCCATAACAGCAGGGATGGATATATGTGATTGAGTGATATATACTAGGACATCATCAGCAAATAGAGAGCACTTGTACTCGGTGCCTCCCACCTCAATCCACCTAATATTGGGGTTATGGCGAATTGATGAGAGCAGGTGCTCCGTCACTAGGATGTATAAGAGAGGGGACAGAGAACATCCCTGCCTTGTCCCATTGGTGATTGTGAAAGGTGATGAAAATGTTCTGACGCGCCCCCTGGGCCTTGGGACACCCGGAGCCGGACCCTTTTTGGTGGATGCTGGTGGTTGTAGTCTCCGTGGCGGCAACCCGGTTCCGTGGCTCAGGGCGGTCAAACCAGTGGCGGAACTATTTATGTGGTTTTGATGTTTAAATGTCCGACTACGCCACCCGTGGATTGCGGTCAGAGTGAACCGCCGCTCCAGGGCAGACCGCTGAGGCTGGTGTTGTGGGTGCAGCAGAGCGTAGCATAACTCCCCACGGGAGGAGTATAGTCTCAGGGCAGTGTATGCGGAGGATGGGGGTGATGGTGCAGGGCAGCAGCAGTAATGACACGGAGTCAGTGATGCAGTCCAGGGCCTTTACTCACAGTTCTTATTATCCAGACCACGTCTGCAGGTAACGGCTGCCCACGTCGTACTGTGCTCACCAGGTGAGGGGCTCAGACAACTCCCAGATAACTTTGGAGTGCTTCACAGGACCCCCTTTGTGTGTCCTTTGTCTGGCCTTTCTTACCAACCCTTCTGTCCGGCTGCCTCGGGCCTCCTCTTGGTAAACTTGGCGCCAGTTTCCCTGACCCTATGTGGTGCCTTCCTAGCGGGTGTAGCGAGGGGCTGCGCCACATAAAATGTCACAGCCTCCTGTTTCTAGCTGAGGGTCGTTTCCTGCTTCCACTAGTTTCGGGGACCGGTCTCCCCCTTTGGCCTGACCCCTCCACGCAGGTGGATTCTGGCGTGCGGTGGCGACTCGCCCGTCCGCACCCCTGAGATCCCTTCGTTCCTCGTTCCTGGAGCCTTCTCCGCTCCTCTTCCTTCCTTCTCCCTCTTCCAGGCCTGGGCCTTTGTTACTAGGCCCGCCTCCGGAGCAGAGCTCATGCAGAGCCCCTGCTCCCTGCCACTTCTGCTCAGACTTCTCTGCACTGAACTAAGATGGTGCCCACCTTTTATACTCCCTTCTCAATGCACCCAGGAACTGCTTCCTCCCTGCTCCTGCACTACAGGGTTCCCCTTCCTCAGTGTTCCCTCCCCCCACTCCAGCCAGGGACAGGGACTTTCGTGCCCATCTCAGGGGCATATTGGTCGCCCTGCCCCACGGCAATGTGGTGTAATGCATGCAGGTGTCGGGTCCTGATCCACACTACATCCTTACCTGAGAGTGAGATATCACACCTCTGGGTGAGGTGCAATACCTCTGTAGCAACCGAGCCCTCAGGGTGCTACAGTTCCATTTATCTTCAGCCTAGGTGACGTATTGCGATACAGGGCCGTGATTTTGGCTATAAAAGGGTCCCCTAGACCCCTACCCCAAGCTTTTTAAGAGAATCATATATGGCGTGCCAGGAGACTCTATGGAATGCTTTCTCAGCATCCAACGAGAGTATCTAATTACAAATTTTTAACTGCATCTAGCCCAGGAAATACTTTGTGCCTAGTAGCAGGGTCTGCTAGTCAGCGGATTATCCCGGCTGTTAAGCAAGCTACACCACCTGTAGTTTGGACACTTCATTTTTTCAAAGGAAATGCTTCGGGACCATGGGATACTCAGTGAAGAGCATCAGGAGGCACCCCAAGGCATAGGGGCTGGGACTTAGAGCTGCCTCCACCACAGGGGGGCTCGCTCGACCCACCAGCGGACAGGCACCAGTATTGGGAGAGGGGGGCTGGCCATCAGGGTTCACCGCGGCTCTGGCACAAACCCGGCGACACGGAGGTGGCACGGGCAGGAGCGGACTGGCCGTGTCAGCTTCTCACTTTTTGGATTTTAGAAGGGCATGACATGCCTATATCTGTGTCTCCCCCTCCTTTTACTCCTCCACCTCTTTTATTTTCGCATGACTATATGTACTTGTCACTTTTCCATGTGTTAGTTATGTCTTCTGAGCAGTTTGTCAGCTTTTGGACACCTTTGAAGGTGTTTTCTATGTGTTTCTATGTGTTTTTGTTTGCCTGCCATTGGTTTTAACGGTGTTCGAAGGTGTTCGACGAACAGTTCGACGAACAGTTCGGCGAACACACGGGTGTTCGACGAACCGAACCGAACTCGAACACTACGGGGGTGGCTCAACACTAGTTAAGACTTGTATTTTTTAAAACTGTCATACGCTGCGGCATTTTCTCCACACCTGCCTAAATCTTTTGCACAGTAATGTATATAAATTATAAAGTAATTTATATGTACCTCAAAACAATGCTAAAAAGTACAATTTGTCTAGCATAACACAAATATTTATACAGCAATGTCAATGAAAAATATAAAAGAGATGTATTTCCAGTGTACTGCTGTCTTCATTAGCTCATACAGTATATCAGAGTAATGTCTACCTTGCACATATCTCCTCTTCATGTGCTTTCCTCTTGTTCTTTTGTTTTCTCTGCCCTCCATGGTATTGTGTCCATTTGGATAAAACACGTTCCATGGGCTCCGCTGCTGAAACAAACCAATTCTTCAACAATGATCATAATAAGGTTTTTTTAAATTCACAATGTATTTCAATGGCACAGCAGCGTATTTATCAAGTAAAAAAATAAATGTTCCTTGGTTTTGCAGTGCTTTCTCCTCATTACACAATGTGGAGATCTGTGTGCAAATGATTTCCTATTGATGCTGCTATCTCTAAGGCCCCCTTCACGTGTATGTTTTTCCGGCACGTGTGGCCTCTGTTTTCACACACACTGTTTTGCATGTTCTCCCCGTGTTTGTGTGGGTTTCCTCCGGGTTCTCCGGTTTCCTTCCATACTCCAAAGACATACTGATAGGGAATTTAGATTGTGAGCCTTAATAGGGACAGTGCCCATAATGTGTGTAAAATTATTGGTGCTATTTAAGTGAGTAAAAATAAATAGACATATAGTTAGATAGATATCCTTGAGATATATAATTAGTGCCTTGCATGTGTAGCTTACTGTACCTAGATTAACCTAGTCTGATAGACTCCTTTCCATTACTAACACTTTGAGTTGATGGCAGCTGTGCTTTTGGACAATGCACAGCTGACATAAACCCCAAGCCCCATTATCCAGATTGCCAACAAATCAGGGCAATTGGGAAGAGGGAAGGTGAAGTGCTAGAATTGGACCATCTCATGTGATGCGCCACTTCTGGGGCAGCTGCAGGCTGGAATTTTTAGGTTTTAAAGGGCCCAGTAACCATGGAACTCCCCATCCTGATAATATCAGCTGTTTGCTTTACCTTTCCTGGCTACCAAAAATGTGGGGACCCGCACATCATTTTTTTCATTTATTTAATTATTAGGTTAATACATGTATAGTAAGCAACACACGCAAGGCACTAATTATATATTGTCACAGTTTTACCGTGACAGAGAAGGGCCAGAAGACTGACGTGTCTGATTTCACATCCTCCTGCACTGATTAGAAGCACTTCACCATCTTATGAAATGGTGCAGGTTTAGCTGTTCAATGTTGACCACTCCTCTATGCTATTTATACTTGCCTCTGGCAATCAGGATTGCTAGTGTTAGTTTTATACTGCCTAGTGTGAAGTTGGAGGTGTTTGTTGAGGATGCATTTGGAGTGATTGGAGATTTGTCTATGTGCATATCCTCATCCTCTCCTACTGGGTTTTTCCTTCCTTTTACTACTCGGTGTTCCACTCTGTTGTTCGTGAGTGCATATTTGCATGATTGGTATTTTCATTTATCCCTGTATTTCTTTCCTTGTTAGTCTGGTTTGTGTATTCTTATATACAACTACTCCCCTAGACCCAGGATATCAAACTACAATCTCGTGACATTATCACTGGCCAATACCATTTTTTGAGCCATTATGGATCCAATTACTGCCCTGGCTGTAAGCACCCTAACTCATTTGGTTTAGGGTTCATGACTCCATGATTTCCCTGGTGGAGCCCGAGGTCGCTTTGCCTGACAGGTTCTCTGGGGAAGGTGACAAGTTTGATGTTTTCAGGGAGGCCTGTAAGCTTTACTTTAAATTGAGTCCTCACTCTTCAGGAATCGAGCAACGGATGGGGATTATATTTTTGCCCCTTCAGGGTGACCCCCAAGTCGGGGCATTTTCTCTCCCGACAGACTCTCAGTCGCCTCAGACTGTTGAGGAATTTTTTCATGTGCTTGGTCTCATATATCATGACCTCACCATGTCTCCCTGGCCAAGCCAATGCTACGTCAGCTTCAGCAGGGAGACTGGACAGTGAAGGAGTATTGCTCTGAGTTTCAGAGGTGCTCCACTGACACTAAGTGGAATGACCCCGCGCTCCATAGCCAGCTCAGTCAAGGGCTATCTGTAAGGGTAAAGGATGCCTTTGCCCTTTATCAAACCCCAGTTTCCCAGGAGGCCGCCATGTCTCTGGCAATTCCTGTGTATAGAAGTCTTTGCCAGAAACATAAAGAGACACTCCTAATTGCGGGGCTCGAGGTCAAGGTAATCTAGGTCTGAGTTAACTGAGGAACCCATGCAGTTGGGTGGTGCGACTCCTTCTTTTGACACAACTGTAGTTCCGTGTAAAGGGGGAATGTGTTTCTTCTGTGGTGGAAAGGGTCATTTTGTGTGTGTTTGTCCATCCCTTTCACACCATAAACAGCCTCCGGAAAACTAAGGAGCCTGGGTTGCAGGAGGTTACCAACCCGGGTGTACATATTTCCTCTGTAGGTAAGTGGTTCTTGGACTACCTTGGCTTACGGTACACAATCTTGTGATAGACTGGTAGACTCAAGAAGTGGAAAAATAGAGTGAGTATTGCGAAGGACACTGCTTGGGCACTCGGCTAGCGGGTACCCAATCTCTACCTGATTACCTGTCTGACTTTCGTAACTTCCTCCCCATTGTTCTTATGATTGCACTGTTAATCTTATTCCTGTGACCAAGCTGCCAAAACGTATATTATATAATCTCTTTGGTCTAGAGAGGCAGGCCATGAAGGACTATATCTCTGAAAGTCTGGAAAGGCGCCATATCAGACCGTCTTCATCTTCTGTTGCAGTGGGGTTTTACTTTGTCAAGAAAAAAATGGGGTTTATGCCATTTCCTAGATATTTGCGAACTTAATAGGACCACGGTCCAGGATCCATATCCTCTCCCTCTCATCCTGGACCTCTTTAATCAGATTGTAGGAACCAATTGGTTTTCTAAATGGGATCTCAGGGGGGGGGGGGGGCATATAATCTCTTTCGTATTAAGAAGGAAGATGAGTCAAAGACAGCCTTCAATACACCTGAGGGTCACTATGAAAACCTTGTGATTCCATTTGGGTTGACTAATGCTCCTGCTATCTTTTAGCACTTTGTTAATGACATTTTTAGTCACTTGGCAGGTAGATTTGTTGTGATCTATCTTGAGGACATATTGCTTTACTCGCCTGACTTTGAGTCACATCAGATACATGTCAGGCAGGTCATACAGATACTCAGAGACAATAAATTATTTGTTAAACCAGAGAAATGTATGTTCTCAGTTCAGGAGATCACTTTTCTAGGTTATTTCTTTTCGTCCACCGACATTCGCATGGATACGGCAAAAATCCGGGTGGAACTGGATTGGGATCGTACTGAGGACTTAAAGGCATTACAAAGGTTTTCGGGTTTCGTCAACTACTACCGTAAGTTCATCAAAAACGTTTCCCTAGTGGCCAAACCTCTGACGGATATGGCCAGGAAAGGAAGAGACTTTTGCAAATGGTCTACTCTGGCTTGGGAGGCTTTTGATACCTTGAATAAATGTTTTGCATCTGCACCGATTCTTATACAGCCTGAGGTCACTCAGCCATTTATTGTTGAAGTTGAAGTGTGTGAAGTGGGGTGGGGCCTGTATTTTCGCAGGGTGCATCTAGTAGTAAATGGTGTCCGTGTGCATTAGGGTGACAATATGATCTATAGGTACAGTATATAGCTTTATTCAAAGTCTCACCGCCTATAATTGTTACAAATAATAACCTGTAATATCCTTTAACCCCTTCTCAACCCTTGGATTTTCCGATTTTGCATTTTCATTTTTTGCTCCCCTTGTTCCCAGAGCCATAGCAATTTTATTTTTTGGTCAATATGGCTGTGTGAGGGCTTATTTTTTGCAGGGTTGAGTCGTACTTTTGAACGACATTACTGGTTTTACCATATCATGTACGGGAAAATGGGAAAAAAATTCCAAGTGCGGTGAAATTGTAAAAAAAGTGCAATACCACAGATGTTTTTTTTTACCACGTTCACTGAATACTAAAACTGAGCTGCCATTATTATTCTCCAGGTCATTACAAGTTCGTATATACCAAACATGTATAGTTTTTTTTTTATTTAAGTGGTGAAAAAAAAATCCCAAATTTGCTAAAAAAAAAAAAATGGCGCTATTTTCCAAAGCCTGTAGCGCCTCCATTTTTCGGGATCTGCGGCCAGGCAAGGGCTTATTTTGTGCACGCCGAGCTGAAGTTTTTATTGATACCATTTTGGGGTAGATCTGATGTTATGATCGACTGTTATTGCATTTTATTGCAATGTTGCGGAGACCAATAAACGTAATTCTTGCGTTTTGATTTTTTTTCTCATTACGCCATTTACCGATCGGATTAATTCTTTTTTCATATTGATAGATCAGGCGATTCCGAACGCGGCGATACCAAATATGTGTATGTGGTTTTTTTTTTATTATTATTTTATTTTGAATGTGGCGAAAGGGGGGTGATTTAAACTTTCTATTTTTACACTTTTTGTGTAAGGAGACTACAAGCAGCACTAGTCTGACCGCCTCAGCTACATAGAGGTGATGAGCAGATCACCTCTATGTAGCAGAAATTCTCCTGTGCTATGAGTGCCGACCACTAGGTGGCACTCATAGCGATCAGCACATGACAACCACTGGGGTCTGCTGCAAACCCAGGGTTGTCATGCCCACCCATCAGTAACCCGTGATCATGTGACGGGGTCACCGATGGGCGGGGTAAGTGACGCGCTTCCGGCGCGGCGATGTTAAATGCCGCTGTCAGAGATTGATCGTGATTCCACCCACGGCTGCTGCGAGCACATGTCAGCTTTAATATTCAGCTGACATGTGCCCGGTTCAGTGTGGTCTCAGCACCGGAGCCCACGCTGAAGAGGAGGTGACAGCCTGGTGCGTACTAATACGCCACAGGCTGTAAAGTTGTTAAAAAATATTTTATTTTAGTTGTGTTTAGAAAGTGGCTCAATGTCATCCCTTGAACACTTAATAGTCATTAAAATAGGATTTGGGTAGTTTTAATATAAAGCAGTAATAAGGGTCCCACCGCTACTTGAAAATATGTCCAGCTTACTTATTTGTAAAGAATATTTAATATTTTTAATATTAGTTCATATGTCCTGTTTCAAAGTAAACTTGCCAGATTACAGACAACATTCAGTATTAATCACTGTTTTAGGTAACTCTAATCTCTACATATTTATGCAGCAGACTATACCACTCCCATGTGTCTTTTCCTGTCTAATTAAATTTTTGCAAATTACTTTAATTTATAATAGTAATTTGCAAGTGTTGATGAGTGATATTAGGATGATTTTCAGCAACTAGGGATGAGTGAATCCCTGTGTATTCGGCTTCGTCCGCAGTCCAGTCCGCACCAAAAGTGAATGGAGCAGAGGATGAGCATGCACAGTAGCGCGCACTCACGCTCCATTCACTGTCCCGGCTTCCGTCCCGGACAATAAAGTTTGTTGAAAGGCTGAGTGCAGGGCAGCCAATCAACAAACTTTGCGGCTGAAGCCCCTCCCTCAGTAATTAGCATAGGTTGCTAATGGCGAAGGAGGAGGTGCACAGCCGAATACACAGGGATTCACTCATTCCTTGCAGCAACGTATCAAACTTTAATGACATGTGGTTTTATGTTTGCTATTTAGGCCTCCCACAGGTTTAGTCACTGTTATTCGAAAAAATGGCATCTTCAAATTGCAGTCTTAGGGGAATGTGGTTAATTGGAGGGACAGCAGGCAGTATTATCTGTTCTAAGCTGCAGTCAAATCGGCAGGTGTTGGCCAGGTTTTATTTCCTGTACTGTACAGAATTGCAACCAACATGTAGCAGTGCTAGCATCACAGCCAAAGAAATACTTTGGTCCTGGGTAAAAGTGAGAATCCAGACAAGGCAACAATATCATGTGATCAGTAAGGTGAAGGGTCTGTTTGATCAATGGAAGAGTCTCGAGAAGAATGTTAAACAGTGAACTAAAACACAACAATCCAAGGAGAAGGAATGTGTTAATAAACTTGATGATTTGTTTGATGTAGCTCTTGCTGATGCCATGAAACTTTTAAAACTTCAGGAAGACCGTGACTTCTTGCTTGCTCAACGAATAAAAGGTCGTCATGTAAGCATGGGACCATTAGACAGAAAACTGGCCAAGGTCTTGGAAAGAAGATTTAAGAGGCAGAGAAACTAAGCAAAAAGGAAACTGATCGAGTTCAGCAGTCGACAGCATCAGCTGAACTTCGCAGTAGTGATAGCAGTTGCAGTGACAACGGCGCTTCCAACAACTATAGTGATGAGGGCGAAGGGCATTTTAGTCCCAAGAAACGTAAGTTGGTAACATCTATCAACATTGTGACTCTGTAAGTTGCTGCAGCTCTAGACAGAACTAATACCAGTGATAGAAATGCGACCTACCTGTTTGCTGCTGCTTCTCAGTCTCTTGGCCATGGTCCAGACATTATAGCTCTGTCCCCTGTTAATTACTACAGATTCTATCTTTATGAATTGTGTTATTTTATAGCATGGAGAGATTCACTTAAAATATAACCTTTAATAGTACATTTAAAATCAATATTGTTTACTATTTATTATTTATGGGACATAGTCTTTGAGGGCCATGCTTGGGTACTGCCCTAGTCAGGGTGGGAGCACCTGCAGAGGGCACAACAGGGAGGATAGACCTTAACTTCTTCTCCGGAGTATCCAGAAAAATCTGTCCTACATGGTAACCCCCTGTGAACCAAATGGGTGAGATTGACACTTTTTTGCACTTCTTTATGCACTGTGACACTTTATTATTCATCCTACTTATTTATAGTACTTATTCTTAAGCTGACATCATTTGTAAGCAAGATTGTTTGCTATATGCTATTTGCACTAGGAGTGTCTATACTTTATAATTAGTACCTATAGGTTCTTCTGACTATTAATGTGAGCCTATAAAAACCCATTTGTGGACCTAGAGAAAAGTATTTTTCTATTTGTTTCTATTATTATGCCCTGGGTCTGTTTGGGAGGGAAATTATTTATGGGAAATAGTCTTTGAGGGCCATACTTGGGTACTGCCCTTGTCGGGGTGGGAGCACCTGCAGAGGGCACAACATGGAGGATAGACCTTAACATCTTCCCCTGAGTATCCAAGAGAATCTGTCCTACATGGCAACCCTCTGTGGACCAAATGGGTGAAATTGACACTTTTTTGCACTTTTTTATGCATTGTGACACTTTATTATTTGTCGTAAATATTTCTGGTAATTATTGTTAAGGTGATGTCATTTATAAGCAAGATTGTTTGCTATATGCTATTTGGACTAGGAGTGTCTATACTTTATAATTAGTACCTATAGGTTTGCAAGCCAGACCCACTATGAAACTACTGAGCTACTGGCAGTACTAGTGTCAGGAGGAGGATTTGAGAAGAACAGAGATAACTAACAGCACAGGAGCAGCACAAGCTAAGGCTGCATTCGAGGTTCTGCAGGATTGGCAGCTCTTGGATAAAGTGAAGTTTATGTCACTCGAAACGACCAGTAGTAATGCTGATACAAAGGCTGGTGCATGCATCCTATTGCAACAGAAGCTACAGAATGAATTATTGAGTTTACAGTATAAGAACCACATTCAGGAGCTAATTATTGCAAGCGTGTTTGATAAATTGTGGCCGGTGTGAGAGTGTGAACTGTGATAGCAGCAGGAGAGCATTAGGACCCTGTGGGTTTTGCCTGGCTGATCTCAGAGCAGGGGCAGATCGGGAGACCCTGTGTGTTCTGAGGGTGTCTGCTGTGTGAGACGCTGGACGAGGAGTCTGAGGAGAACTGTGAGGACTGAACTGCAACAAGACTCTCTCTCTCTTTCCTGTGGGGGTTGTTAACCCCTGGCCCTGGTGAAGCTGTGTCCCTGCTTAAGAACGAGTGCTGATCTGGGGAAATCTGTGTGACTCTTTAGAGTTTTGTGAAAGTCAATGCTGAGTGGACTAGAGGCTTTTTGCTGAACGAGCCAAGTGTCGAGTGAGAGGGAATGAGACTGAAGATATCGTCTCTGTGACGGAGCGCGTGGTCGGTGGTCTGGAAAACAGTGACTGTGAGAGGAGAGATGGGGTCCGGTGCCATTCATATTGAGAGGATACTGACAAGCCTTGTGAAGAGTTCTTCCCAGACCTTAACCTGAGGCTACAGGACTAAAGTCCCCTGCGTGTGGGCTCGGCATCGGCCGACAAGACAAGGTACCTTTGCTGTTTTTGTAAACATTGCTTTTTATTTGGCACCAACATTTTCTGGGACTAGCTGCAGCCACCGCGATTCACAGGCCTGTGATAGACCACATCTGAGGTTAACGGTACCGTAACTGTAAGATACCCGGGTATCCCTATACTAGGGTTATAAGAGCAATTGGTATAGTTTCATGCTTTGTTATTGTTAATAGTGGTAGGATTGTACTCAGTGTGCCATCTCAGGGGTCCCTATAGAACACCCACACTAGATTGACACAGTGTTTAGGTAAAATTGTTCCAGATCTTTAGTATAATTCACATAAACTGGAAACCTTGAGATTGGCACATTGATTTCAGCTTTTGCTGATTGTGTGTAGTCAGTAGAGACAGTGTCCCAGGTAGAACCTGAGACTGATTCATGCAATGCTGAATTTTAGTCTAATCCCTGTTTTAGTAAAGAAAGTGTTGTTTATTTCTGTCTCTGTCTCAGTTTGTGTCTCATTGGATCTCTCTCGGACCTCCGGTCATTACATTTTTCAATGTTTTAAGAGTGGGAGGATGTAAGGGGTGTGTGGAGAATGTCTGCTCCACTCTCCTGTAGAACTGTACTGTTTTAGTAATTCTATGTATGTTTTATTCATCTGAAAATGTGCTATGTTCATACATGGCCATTAGATGGCAGTAGAGTTTATACTTGTATTATCTTACCCTCATGGTAGTTGGGGGCACATAGAGGGTTAACTTAGGATGGGCCGGGCTCAGTGACAAGGGGGAACTGAGGGATCTCTGGGAGTTTAGATTCAGCCATCTTAGTTGAGTAATTGTTCAGGGACAGTGAAGAGTGGAGACGTGTCAGGAGGACACAGGAGCAAGTACAACAGAGGGTGTGTGTGTGGTTCAGTGAAAAAGGAAGCAAGTGGTCTCAGAGACGTTTTGAGGAACCTTTATAAGAGAGGTGGTGGGAACGGCCCTAGTGCTGCATAGGCCCTAGAGCTGCAGTCAGATGGACGGAGACCGCGAGGTCTGGGCACGTATTGGAAGAAGATAGTGGGAGAAGCTCCCTTACTTCTGTTCCCTAGGAAAGATTGGTCTGAGTGCATTTCCACGGTGAAACACATCGACCCGGGTGGCGCTGCATTAGTAATATGGAGGTCCTCTGCCTAAACTGTGAATTGCCAGTAAAGTTTGCCGCAAATATTGTGCCGTCGCCAGTAACCGCCAAGAACGTGCCTCTGTTTGGTGCAGAAGTGAATAAGTGTAATTCCTGCTATCCTTTGTATGCTGATTGTTTGACAAGTAAAACAGACTTGGTTTTTATCAAACTGTCCAGGCTCCTCCTTCTGAAGGCTAAAAGAGTCGACACCCGGGACGGCGAGTCAGAAGTGAGTATTGAGGTTCCCTCCACAGTGTCACAACACACACACACCCAGGGATTCTCTGAGTCCCCATTGTCTGTAGCGGGCCATGGTGAAGATCCAAATACTGAAACTGATATGCCACTCACCACTGACTACCACCCTGCCCCCGTTACAGCCGGCATCAACATTTCCAAATATAAAGTTGTTTGAGAGATTTCTGGCTGCCTGGAGTCAATTGGATAAAACCAAGTTTTTGGCTGGAATGGAAGATGATATAGTTTCAACTGAACTAGGTCCACTTAAGGAGTGTCTAGCTGAATTTTGCACCAACCAGCTTTCACGATGCCATCCAAGAAATGATTACAAGAAATTGTTAACACTGGCACTCCTGTTCCTTGGTTTGCCGGCAAACCCAGACGTACATATCAACACTCCAGGCACCTACCATCGTCCCGATGGCCAAAGTGATATACGTTCTGAAGATCTTCGTGTTTCGTCACCAATTTCAGTTAACTTTGGCAAAGTTACAAAATCTCCATCAATTTTGCACTTTCACTATCCGCTTATACTTGAAGACTTTTTACCTCTGTCAGATCCCAGCCATATCTCCGCAAAATGACTTGACATTACTGCAAGAACTCATAACATACAAAGGAATCAACGTGCCTGTTGCTGAGGCAACAATAAAAAATTTCAACAGACACCTGTGGTGCCTCAGTGAAATTATGGTGGGTCTGGCTATTTTTGACAGTGAGGTTAAAACCACAGAAAAGGTTGAGATGGTACTGGCTCTGCAGAAGGAAGGCAGCGATGTATGCTCAACTCACATACAGCTTGACGAAGACCTTGTGTCACACAAGAAGCTTCATCCCTTCATGTCTTCCAGCACAAAAAAATGTTCATTGCACTGGAAATAAACCAAGATTTTCTTCATCTTTCTTGTCTGTAGCACACTAATGAAAGTTACATGAATGCATCCTCAAAAGTCGCCAGATTGAAAATCGTGAATGATGTTGCCAAACGCTCCATTGAACTCATGAGACGAGAAATAGTTTATTCTCCAGTGTATGGAGAAGCTTTAAAAACCTCATGTAATACTGCATTTTGTCTATATGTCTTTGTGGACATCACAGGGCAAATGAGCAGAAAATTGCAATTTTCTTTTGCAAATCAGCTGTTTCAAAGGGTCTTGGGGGCCCGATATCAACTACTGCAACTCTCACATGTAAAGGTTTGTTTGTAATGAGATATACCTTAAAATGGTTTAATACAAATAGACACATTTTTATGAAATATTAATGTTTGCTATTACATTAAATTAGTTGTTAAACTTGATTACAATGAAATAAAAAAATAAAATGCCTTTTTCATGCTGATAAAGATATATAGTTTTCATTTTTATTGCAAACTTCTAAAATGATGACATGTCAAATAGACAGTCATCAATGTTTCATAAGAAAAAGTCATTTCCAATAGAGGTTTCCTTCTAAATCAGACGATAATAAAAAGAAACATCATCATAAAGTTATCTCAGCTCTAACTTTTCATCCCTATTGAGAGCAATACGGCATTGATTATTGGAAAATAAGATTGAGATCTGTCTACACTCACAGTCAGGATCTATCATGAGCTCATACTTTCTTGAAATGACCCTTCATTCTTTATCTGAACAAAAAAAAGAATGGTTTGAGACTAAAATGATATATTTTATATATTTAATTCTTAATTTACTTGGATAATTTTACATCTTTCCAATAGAAGGCTTTATCTTATTTCTCTAGTTTAAGAATTATTTTTGACAATGAAATCATGCAGCAAACAAGTTCTGTTACAAGAATATGCCTAATTTTAATAGAACAGTTCCCCTAAATTGCTAGGTAGGGGACTGAACTTTAACAATCCGCATATGGTATTAAGGGATTCCTTTCCTTCCGTAATCCCGGAACCAGTAGTCCCCTGACAGTGATTAAAGGTGTTGACAGTAGTGTTGAGCCACCCCCGTAGTGTTCGAGTTCGGTTCGGTTCGTCGAACACAAATGTGTTCGCCGAACTGTTCGTCGAACTGTTCATCGAACACCTTCGAACACCGTTAAAACCAATGGCAGGCGAACAAAAACACATAGAAACACATAGAAAACACCTTCAAAGGAGTCCAAAAGCTGACAAACTGCTCAGAAGACATAACTAACACATGGAAAAGTGACAAGTACATATAGTCATGCGAAAAGAAAAGAGGTGGAGGAGTAAAAGGAGGGGGAGACACAGATATAGGCATGTCATGCCCTTTTAAAATCCAAAAAGTGAGAAGCCGACACGACCAGTCCGCTCCTGCTCGTGCCACCTCCGTGTCGCCGGGTTTGTGCCAGAGCCGCGGTGAACCCTGACGGCCAGCCCCCCTCTCCCAATACTGGTGCCTGTCCGCTGGTTGGTCGAGCGAGCCCCCCTGTGGTGGAGGCAGCTCTAAGCTTTTTAATTTAAATTGTCTCTCTAATTTGAATGAATACACTTTAATTCCATTTACAAGGATCTATTGGAGGGCAAGTCTCATGCCAGCAGCCGCGTAATTCCAGCTCCAGTAACGTCCACTAAAGCTGCTGCAGTTAAAAAGCTTTTATAAGGATCGAGCTCGGCTGTCCACCGCAAGGCATCCTATTGCCAGTCCCAGCCCCTATGCCTTGGGGTGCCTCCTGATGCTCTTCACTGAGTATCCCGTGGTCCCGAAGCATTTCCTTTGAAAAAATTAAGTGTCCAGACTACAGGTGGTGTAGCTTGCTTAACAGCCGGGATAATCCGCTGACTAGCAGACACTGCTACTAGGCACAAAGTATTTCCTGGGCTAGATGCAGTTAAAAATTTGTAATTAGATACTCTCTTTGGATGCTGAGAAAGCATTCCATAGAGTCTCCTGGCACGTCATATATTATTCTCTTAAAAAGTTTGGGGTAGGGGTCTAGGGGACCCTTTTATAGCCAAAATCACGGCCCTGTATTATCGCAATACGTCACCTAGGCTGAAGATAAATGGAACTGTAGCACCCTGAGCGCTCGGTTGCTACAGAGGTATTGCACCTCACCCAGAGGTGTGATATCTCACTCTCAGGTAAGGATGGAGTGTGGATCAGGACCCGACACCTGCATGCATTACACCACATTGCCGTGGGGCAGGGCGACCAATATGCCCCTGAGATGGGCACGACAGTCTCTGTCCCTGGCTGGAGTGGGGGGAGGGAACACTGAGGAAGGGGAATCCTGTAGTGCAGGAGCAGGGAGGAAGCAGTTCCTGGGTGCATTGAGAAGGGAGTATAAAAGGTGGGCACCATCTTAGTTCAGTGCAGAGAAGTCTGAGCAGAAGTGACAGAGAGCAGGGGCTCTGCATGAGCTCTGCTCCGGAGGCGGGCCTAGTAACAGAGGCCCAGGCCTGGAAGAGGGAGAAGGAAGGAAGAGGAGCGAAGAAAGCTCCAGGAATGAGGAATGAAGGGATCCCAGGGGTGCGGACGGGCGAGTCGCCACCGCACGCCCGAATCCACCTGCGTGGAGGGGTCAGGCCAAAGGGGGTGACCGGTCCCCGAAACTAGTGGAGGCGGGAAATGACCCTCAGCTAGAAACCAGAGGCTGTGACATTTTATGTGGCGCAGCCCCTCGCTACACCCGCTAGGAAAGCACCACATAGGGTCAGGGAAACTGGCGCCAAGTTTACCAAGAGGAGGCCCGAGGCAGCCGGACAGAAGGGTTGGTAAGAAAGGCCAGACAAAGTACACACAAAGGGGGTCCTGTGAAGTGCTCCAAAGTTATCTTGGAGTTGTCTGAGCCCCTCACCTGGTGAGCACATTACGACGTGGGCAGCCGTTACCTGCAGAAGTGGTCTGGATAATAAGAACTGTGAGTAAAGGCCCTGGACTGCATCACTGACTCCGTGTCGTTACTGCTGCTGCCCTGCACCATCACCCCCATCCTCCGCATACACTGCCCTGAGGCTACACTCCTCCAGTGGGGAGTTATGCTACGCTCTGCTGCACCCACAACACCAGCCTCAGTGGTCTGTCCTGCAGCGGCTGTTCACTTTGACCACAATCCACGGGTGGCGTAGTCGGACATTTAAACATCAAAACCACATAAATAGTTCCGCCACTGGTTTGACCGCCCTGAGCCACGGAACCGGGTCGCCGCCACGGAGACTACAACCACCAGCATCCACCAAAAAGGGTCCGGCTCCGGGTGTCCCAAGGCCCAGGGGGAGCGTCAGAAAATTTTCATCACCTTTCATAATCATCAATGGGACAAGGCAGGGATGTCCTCTGTCCCCTCTCTTATACATCCTAGTGACGGAGCACCTGCTCTCATCAATTCGCCATAACCCCAATATTAGGTGGATTGAGGTGGGAGTCACCGAGTACAAGTGCTCTCTATTTGCTGATGATGTCCTAGTATATATCACTCAATCACATATATCCATCCCTGCTGTTATGGCTGAAATAGATCACTTTGTTACATGGTCAAATTTTAAAATCAATGCAGCGAAGTCTGAGGCCCTCGATGTCTCCCTCCCCAAATCCATACAGGATTCCATCCAGTCCAACTTTCCCTTTGCCTGGCCCTCACAGGGTATCAAATACTTAGGAATTCCTATTTATAGAGACCTCTCCCATCTATGTT
Organism: Phyllobates terribilis; assembly: GCF_046119375.1. Lineage (NCBI taxonomy): Eukaryota > Metazoa > Chordata > Amphibia > Anura > Dendrobatidae > Phyllobates > Phyllobates terribilis. The sequence continues at coordinate 54,339,972 of NW_027362773.1, forward strand.
ATCTTAATTTTGGGCCCTTTATTGAACAACTCCATACAGACCACGGTTGGCAAGTTAGAACTGTAAGATTCACTACGTGAACCACTGGTGTTTTGTGGAAAAGCACATGTACACTGTGTTCCAAATTATTATGCAAAAAGTGTTTAGGAGTGATAAGGGAAGAATTTGTTTGTTTGTCAGTTAAACTCATTGATGGTGATGTGTGTCAGGGCTCTTTATATCACTGTAAGCAATTGCAGACACCTGTGCTAATTAGTTTGGCAGGTGTGTCCAATGAAAGACAAGACTACTTAAGAAGGCTGTCCCACATTATTAAGTAGCCTACATTTTCTGCCAAAATGGGAAAGAAAAAGGATGTGTCGGCTGCTGAGAAGCAACAAATTGTGGAGTGTTTAGGTCAAGGCATGACTACAATCAACATTGTGCGATGATCAGGATGAAGTGTCTTGGCAATCAAGAAGTATGTAGCTGATTCACAGTACACACGTGTGCGTGCTGATAAGGGCAAATTGAGGACTCTTTCCTACAGGCAATTACGTCAGGTTAAAAGATCAGCGGCAAAAAAGTCTTGTCATAGCAGCAGACAAGTTTTTGAAGCTGCTGTTGCCTCCAACGTCGCCCGAACAACAAGATGCAGGGTCCTTCAGAGGTTTGCAGCTGTGCATACGCCATCCTGTCGACCTCCTCTATCCACTTCACACAAGCACAAATGGCTCCAGTGGGCCAAACATTACATGAAGACTGATTTCAAAACTGTTTTGTTCACGGATGAGTGCCGTGCAACGCTCGATGGTCCAGATGGATGGAGTGGAGGATGGCTGGTTGATGGACACCCCACGTAAACACGGCTACAGCGCCAACAAGGAGGAGGTGGAGTAATGTTTTGGGCTGGAATCATGGGGAGAGAGATTGTCGGCCCCTTTAGGATCCCTGAAGGGGTAAAGATGAACTCCATAATGTATGTGGAGTTTCTCAAACAGCACTTCCTGCCATGGTTCAAGAAGAAGAACCGTGTATTCCACAGCAAGATCAGTTTTATGCATGATAATGCACCGTCTCATGCTGCACATAACACATCTGCATCTCTGGCTGATATGGGCATAAAAGGGGACAAACTTATGGTGTGACCCCCATGCTCCCCTGACCTCTACCCCATTCAGAACCTCTGGAGCATCATCAAAAGGAGTGTCTATGATGGCGGGAGGCAGTTCACATCTAAGCAACAGCTCTGGGAGGGTATTCTGTCCTCATGCAAAACAATTGAAGCAGAAACCATCCAAAACCTGACAAATTCAATGGACGAGAGAGTTCAGTAGGTCCTTTCGAACAAGGGGTCCTATGTGCAAATGTAACATCACCTAGAATAAGGTTTTGAGTTGAAAACTGTTGGATTTCAGTTTCTAATAACCTGCTAATGCTTATAATTTCACAAATGACCATTTTTTTGGTCTTTATTAAAATGAAAAGGTTGATCGAAGAGTGTGGGGGATCTAAGAGTGTGGCAACCCAGTAGTCAGGATTACTTCGAATTCTGACAATCTGAGGGTCATGTTGCAGGTAGTGCAGCAAGAATGCACTTATGTGTCTTGCGCAACTCGGAGCCCCAAAATTATTTTCTGGGCTAGATGCAGCTAAAAATTATTATTAATTTTAAATCTGGTATAGCTTAGTATAGATGGCCTAATAGAATCAGTACTGCACACTGCTACAAAGCCCAAATTATTTTCCAGCCAAGATACAGATAAACATGATTAGTAATTTTAAATCTGGTGGAGCTTAGTATAGATGGCCTAATAGAATCAGTACTGCACACTGCTACAAAGCCCAAATAATTTTCCAGCCAAGATACAGATAAACAGGATTAGTAATTTGAAAGCTTAAAATGGTTGGTGAGGTGATTTTAACCAATCATGAAGCTTTTACTCTCCCGAGGTTGACACAGGTGTAGAAAAGTCGTTTCGGATCCATGATTTGTTCATCTTTATAAACGTGAGTCTGTCTACATTATCAGTGGAGAGCCGCGTGCGCTTATCTGTCAGCACACCACCAGCAGAGCTGAACACACATTCAGACAGAACGCTGGCTGCGGGGCATGACAAGATCTCCAAGGCGTAAGTGGCTAGCTCCGGCCATTTATTCAGATTGGAAGCCCAAAAACAGCAAGGGTCCGGTGACACAGTCATGACTTCAATGTTTACTTGGAGATACTCCTGTACCATCGTCTCTAAGCGTTGACTATGTGTCAGACTTCTTGTCTCCTGTGGCCTTGCAAAGGATGGGCTAAAAAAGTGGTGAAATGATTCCGCAAAATTGATGTTACCAGCAGATACCGTGTTTCTGTTACGGTTTGAGTGCTGAACACTCGACGGTCCCACGGTTGGCAAGTTGGAACTGTGAGATTCAGTACGTGCACCACTGGTGTTTTGTGGAAAACCACATGTAAGATTCTGCAACAGTCTCTGCTGATACTCCTGCATGCGTGCATCCCTTTCTATGGCAGGAATAATTTCTGCAAATTTACTTTTGTACCGGGGATCTAACATTGTGGCAACCCAGTAGTCAGGATTGTTTCTAATTCTCACAATTCGAGGGTCATGTTGCAGGTAGTGCAGCAAGAAGGCACTCATGTGTGTTGCACATCCAGGAGCACCAAGTCCCTGTTGTGTTGGTGCTTCCTTCCTCTGTCCTCTCCCCCCAACCTCGCACAACAGAAATGTGATCAAGGTCTCCCTCATCTGATGAGTCTTCCATCAGTTCGTCCTTCACTTCTTCCTGGGCTCCTGCACCTTCCTCACTAGTTTGGCTGCTACCATGCGCCCTGGTAAAACATCTCCCCCACCCTCACATGCCTGCCGCCTTGGTGCTGCCGACCGTCTGGACCTTGCAGATGTTAGCCCTTCCGCATACAACTCCTCCTCCTCTACTTCCTCCACCTCCTCTTGTGCCACCACCTGACTCCGAATTCTGTTTAACATGTGCTCCAGCATGTAAGTCACCGGAATAGTCATGCTGATAATGGCATCGTCAGCACTAAACATCTTCGTCGCCATTTCAAAACTCTGCAGAAGGGTGCATAGGTCCCTGATCTGAGACCACTCCTCCAGCGTGATTTGCCCCACCTCTGGATCTCGTTGGCCCAGGCTATACGTCAGAACGTATTGCACCAGGGCTTGTCGATGCTGCCACAGTCGCTGCAACATGTGCAGAGTTGAATTCCACCGGGTAGGCACATCGCATTTTAGCCGGTGAAGTGGCAGACCCAACGACTTCTGTAGAGATGTAAGTCGCTGAGCTGCGGGATGCGAACGGCGGAAGTGAACACACAGCAAGACTTGGGCATCAGCCCCTTGTCCTGCTGTCACCATAGTTACCCAGTGCCCAGTCAGCGACATTTAACGCCCCTGTCCATGCCTACTCGTCCAAGTGTCTGTGGTGAAATGCACCCTGTCACACACAGAGTTTCTCAAAGAAGCGGTGATGTTGTGTGCGACATGCTGGTGGAGCACAGGCACACCTTTCTTTGAGAAGTAGTGCCGACTGGGCATCTGGTACTGGGGCACTGCGACGGACATAAGGTCTCGAAAATCCTCTGTGTCCACCAGCCGGAAAGGCAGCATTTCTGTAGCCAAGAGCTTGCAGATGGTGAAATTCAACCTCTTAGCTTTCTCATGGCTAGGAGGAAATGGTCTTTTACTTGTCCACATCTGAGGGACCGAGGGCTGGCTATTGTGCTTAGACGGGGTTGATAAGGGTGTCCCCGGCAAACTGCCAGTCTGTGATGAAGATGCAGGCAGACATGTTAGGTTGCCTTGATCCAAAGGTGGTGCTATTGATGTCGGACAGCGCTCAACACCAGCTGGTGTTACCACCTCCAAAGAAAATGATGACCTGCCAATCACGCTGGCTGTTGCGGGTAAAGAGGTGGCAGGTCTGCGCCCCAAAACAGGTGTGACTGCTGTCTCCCCAGTTACAGAGGATGAAGAGGCCGCGGATGCACAAGATATGGCAGACGGTGGTTGGCCCGGCCGGCCAGGCCTCATTGTAGCACAGTGAGCTTCCCACTGCAACTTATGCTTCATGTCCATGTGCCGGTTCATGCATGACGGACTCAAACTATGTATTTTTTGGCCTCTACTTAGCTTTTGCTGACAAATGTTACAGATAACACGAGTTGGATCATCTTTATCGATCTGAAAAAATGCCCAGGCTATGCAAGGCTTAGCACCCATGCGACCTGAAGAGCCACCACGACTTGTCGTGAGAGGCAGAGTTGTGTTTGAGGATGCAGTTGTTGACGTGCCTCCAGTACTACGTCTCTGTCCAGGAAGGCGCAACCTGACCTCGTCATGACTAGCATTCTCCTCCACCTCCTCTGCTGACCTCATCTCTTGGCTGACTGTGGGTTGACAGTAAGTGGGATCTCCAACCTCATCATCATCACCCTGTGCGTTATCACACCCGTCGTCCTCAGAGCCAACCTGTTCCTGCCCTGACAAAAAACTAAAGTTGTCGCTCCAATCAGGTATTTGAGTCTCATCATCGTCTTCCTCATTTTCTCCACCAACAGGAGTTACAGTTTGGGAATGAGGGTCTACATTATGGTCAGAACCTTCAGCGTCTGGTCCTGGATCCGACTCATAAAGATTCTGGGCATCAGTGCAGATCATTTCCTCATCTGGATTCACAGAAGCGCTGGAGCCGACCTCTGATTCCCAGGCTATAGTATGAGTAAACAGCTCCGCAGACTCAACCATCTGTTCTACCTCATACTCAGACGGGCAGCTGGAGATTTGGGAGCTGTGAGGAAGCAAGTGCGATTGGGGTGACACCTTTGAGGACTGGAGTATTTGTGATGTTCAAGTTGATGTGGAGGAGAGCCCACTTAAAGGAACACTTGATATCCGTTGAAGCACCTGCTGTTTTTGTGCCTCATTTGGAATTTGTAGCGATTGGCGTGGCCGTAAGAAAGGGATCTTATCACATTGTCCGCTAAAAGAAGTAGACATTTTAGTTTGGCTGGAAGATGGTCTTTCTTCTGCAGATGTTACTGTTGCTTTAACACCTACCCCATGGACACAACCTTTTTTCCCCTTCCCAACACACCTATTCCCCTTTCCACCAGCAGCAGGCCTTTTTCCACTCATTTTGGTGGTTAACTAATTCACAACTCTGGAGTTGTTTGCACAAAAAAACAATGGATGGGAACCGAGCAGAGCTGAGTGGCCAAACTGTGGTATTAGGCCAAAACTATTGGCTGGGTTAGATGCAGAAAAAAATTATATTCAATTTGCAACCTGATGGAGGTCAGTATAGATGGACTAATAGAACAAGTCCCACACACAGCTAGAAGCCCAAATATTTTTTCAGAGGTAGATGCAGAAAAAAATTATATTCAGTTTGCAACCTGATGGAAGTCAGTATAGATGGACTAATAGAACAAGTCCCACACACTGCTAGAAGGCCAAATATTTTTTCAGAGCTAGATGCAGAAAAATATTATATTCAATTTGCAACCAGATGGAGGTCAGTATAGATGGACTAATGGACCAAGTCCCACACACTGCTAGAAGCCCAAATATTTTTTCAGATCTCGATGCAGAAATTTTTTTTATTCAATTTGCAACCTGATGGAGGTCAGTATAGATGGACTAATAGAACAAGTTCCACACACAGTTAGAAGCCCAAATATTTTTTAAGAGGTAGATGCAGAAAAAAATTATATTCAGTTTGCAACCTGATGGAGGTCAGTATAGATGGACTAATAGAACAAGTCCCACACACTGCTAGAAGGCCAAATATTTTTTCAGAGCTAGATGCAGATAAAAATTATTTTTAATTTGCAACCTGATGGAGGTCAGTATAGATGGACTAATAGAACAAGTCCCACACACTGCTAGAAGCCCAAATATTTTTCCAGAGCTAGATGCAGATAAAAATTATTTTTAATTTGCAACCTGATGGAGGTCAGTATAGATCAGGGGTCTCAAACACGCGGCCCGCGGGCCGCATGCGGCCCCTGAGGCTGCTTTATGCGGCCCGCAGGCACAGACGCCTTGATGATCCCGACCTTGTCCAGGAGGAGCCGCCGACAGCAGCGCTGCATTGCCGCACAGAGACTGTTTCCCAGCACTGCATTTCCAATGCCAGCCGCCGGCCAATCAGAGGCCAGCAGCTGATATCTGCGTGTCGGCGCAGCGAGTATGACGTCATTGCCATATGCAGATGTCAGCTGCTGGCCTCTGATTGGCCGGCGGCTGACATTGGAAATTCTGTGCTGGGAGACAGTCTCTGTGCGGCAATGCAGCGCTGCTGTCGACGGCTCCTCCTGGACCAGGTCGGGATCGTCAAGGGGTCTGACTCTGTGGTGCCTGCGGGCCACATCTGCAGGAAGGACGCCGAGGGAACGGAGGATAGATGAGAATCATCTTTTTTTTCTATTTTATGTGTGTGAAGAACAGCACAGGGAAAACATAGCCACAGGATGGGGACCTGGATGGGGCACATAGCCACAAGAGGGGACCTGGATGGGGCACATAGCCACAAGATGGGGACAAGGATGGGGCACATAGCCACAGGATGGGGACCTGGATGGGGCACAGAGCCACAAGATGGGGACCTGGATGGGGCACATAGCCACAGGATGGGGACCTGGATGGGGCACATAGCCACAAGAGGGGACCTGGATGGGGCACATAGCCACAAGAGGGGACCTGGATGGGGCACATAGCCACAAGAGGGGACCTGGATGGGGCACATAGCCACAAGAGGGGACCTGGATGGGGCACATAGCCACAAGATGGGGACCTGGATGAGGCACATTAGTACAAGATGGGCGCCAGGATGGGGAACATTGCCAAAAGATGGGGACCTGGATGGAGCACATAGACACAAGATGGGGACCTGGATCGGGAACATTGCCACAGGATGGGGATCTGGATGGGGCAAATAGCCACAGGATGGGGACCTGGATGGGGTACATAGCCACAAGATGGGGACCTGGATGGGGTACATAGCCACAAGATGGGGACCTGGATGGGACACATAGCCACAGGATGGGGACCTGGATGGGGCACATAGCCACAGGATGGGGACCTGGATGGGGTACATAGCCACAAGATGGAGACCTGGATGGGGTACATAGCCACAAGATGGGGACCTGGATGGGACACATAGCCACAGGATGGGGACCTGGATGGGGCACATAGCCACAGGATGGGGACCTGGATGGGGTACATAGCCACAAGATGGAGACCTGGATGGGGTACATAGCCACAAGATGGGGACCTGGATGGGACACATAGCCACAGGATGGGGACCTGGATGGGGCACATAGCCACAGGATGGGGACCTGGATGGGGTACATAGCCACAAGATGGAGACCTGGATGGGGTACATAGCCACAAGATGGGGACCTGGATGGGACACATAGCCACAGGATGGGGACCTGGATGGGGCACATAGCCACAGGATGGGGACCTGGATGGGGTACATAGCCACAAGATGGAGACCTGGATGGGGTACATAGCTACAAGATGGGGACCTGGATGGGACACATAGCCACAGGATGGGGACCTGGATGGGGCACATAGCCACAGGATGGGGACCTGGATGGGGCACATTAGTACAAGATGGGGACTTGGATGGGGAACATTACTACAAGATGTTTTCCATTATTACTATATGATGCTAATTGTAAGACAATATTACTGTATGTGGCCAATTGGGGGAAATAAAATTGAAAAAAAATAAAAAATAAAATAAAGCATGAAAAAATATTGGGCACTAAAAATGCTGTTTTATATGTAAACTAAAGTAAACACAAAAAAGTGCACGTTTATTATCGCCACATCCTTAACGACCCAAGCCATAAAAAATAAACACGGCAAAAATGTTCAAAAGGTGTATACAAAAAAAATGGTATCACTAAAAATGTCACATTGAACAAAGAATGCGGCCCCCCCAAATTCAAATTTTTTCCATGTGCGGCCCATATACCCAGCCGAGTTTGAGACCCCTGGTATAGATGGACTAATAGAACAAGTCCCACACACTGCTAGAAGGCCAAATATATTTCCAGAGCTGGATGCAGACAAAAAAATATTTTTAATTTGCAACCTGATGGAGGTCAGTATAGATGGACTAATAGAACAAGTGCCACACACTGCTAGAAGACCAAATATTTTTTCAGAGGTAGATGCAGACAAAAAATTATTTTGAATTTGCAACCTGATGGAGGTCAGTATAGATGGACTAGTAGAACAAGTCCCACACACTGCTAGAAGGACAAATATTTTTTCAGAGCTAGATGCAGAAAAAAATTATATGCAGTTTGCAACCTGATGGAGGTCAGTATAGATGGACTAATACAACAAGTCCCACACACAGCTAGAAGCCCAATATTTTTTCAGAGCTAGATGCAGAAAAAAATTATATTCAATTTGCAACCTGATGGAGGTCAGTATAGATGGACTAATAGAATGATGCTATGCCCAAAAGGTTTTACTTCACTAGGTGCAGTAAAAAAATTGGTATTCTATACACAGGTGGTGTATCTTGCAACACAGATAGGCTACTCCACTGACTAACACACTCTGCAATAGGCCAAAATAGGACAAAAAGGATTAGCTTTGCTAGATTCAGCCAAATGCTGTGAAAAAAACTTGCACAGCACTAGACAGACCTGCCTGGCAAAAACTGATAGGAACTGATGTAACTTAGTCCTGAAAAGGACTGCAATTACAATTAGTCTTTACTCCCACAACCTATCTATTTAAGAGCACAGACCAGCCTGATAAAAGTCGTAGGAAATGCTGTAACCTAGTCCTTAAAAGGACTGCAATCACAACTATTCCCTACTCCCTATTTGTGCGAAAATTGGCTTGAAATTAACAAGGTATAGCGCACACAGCAACAGCGGTGCCGTCTAACACGCAGCTGCAGCAGTGAGAAAATGGTGGCGACGGGGAAAATGGCTGGGTCTTATAGGGCAAGGACATGTGACATACACAGCCAATGACACATGCCCTTGCTTTTGTGAAAAAAAGCACTTCGCTCCGTGTGTGCGCTGCTGATAGGCTGACAGATTGCACCTCCCCACTGTAAATGCAGGAAAGAGAAAAAAAAATGGAGATCTTCATTATTCCTGCAGAGATCCATTCCCTGCCCCTCCCCCCGCCCCGCTGTACACTCAAACTGCGTATTAACATTAATTTTCATCATTAATGAGAAAAAATCCAGTTGTGATTTTGGTGCACAAACAGTTATCGAACATAACCTCGAACAGCCGAATTTTTCTCAAATCGTTTGTGTTCGCCGAACGGCTTGAACACCGCCCACAACAGCTCGAATTTGAGATTGGCGAACAGTTCGAGTCGAACAACGCTCATCTCTAGTTGACAGGGTTAAGAAGCAAAGTTTGCAGTTGTTATAGCTGAGGACTGCCAAATTGTAGCAGTGTTTGATGTGCATAATGTCATGATTCCTATATATGCCCTGTGTGAGTGGGCAGAGAAGTTATTGAGAGAAACCAGATGAGACTAGTCTGCGAATCACATACACGTGACCACCACTTATATGGGGCAAATATCGAAATTGCGATAAAGTGCAGAATTTGCTTCTCAGAGTGGACAACCCCTTTAAGGGATTGGAACTTTTAAGAGGTACAGACTTTTTGAGAGCATAAAGGTACCAGAGAATCATTCATGCATGACTGCACCAGTTGGTTTGGCCACTGTTTGTGAGTTGTTTGGGAGCAATATGGAACTATGTTGCACTTATAATGGATCTTTTTCAGAAAAGTATCGTGTCACTACTTAGCACTGTGTACTATCTAGCTTCAGTAGGGCACTAAATGACTCAAGCGACTGCAATATTAATAATTTAGACTATCTTACCAGATAGATAGATAAACAGTGCCATACAGCCTAATATTCAGGAAACACAATTTTTTTGTTATCAAAATCATATTTTCTGTTTATGTAACCTTTTGTATTTTTTTGCCACATATTAAGTTTTTGAATACAAGTTCTTTCACAACAAACCATGTGTTCATTAACTTTACTTGTATTCCTCAAAGTTTTACCAGAAAGATTGATGCAGACAAATGTATAAAAAGTCTTTAACATTACCCTTCACTAGAAATATCAGTGTTATGGGCTCACATGGTGAGGTGGATTCTCTAAGGTTAGAATGAAAACAAAGAAAGAAAAAAAAACAAAATACAGGACGAATATGATGGAGTGAAGAAATAATACTATTGATAAAATGATTGGTACACAGGGGAAATACAACCTAAGAAAGCGGGCGCTGATCCAAATAAGAAGCGTGAATAATACAATAAAAATCAAAAGACTTGAAAGTAGATGTCAGATGGATATATGAGAAGTCTTAGCTGGATATCAAAACCATACTAAGGATTATACACCATTACACCATCTTTTATTTCATCGGTCTCATGAGTTTGTGCTAATCTTTTTTTGTTCTTTTGTACAGCTGGTATTTTGCATCTCGGATGACTGTCTCATCCATCCCTTCCTGATTTGTCATGCCAATTATTTGACTCCGGTCCTGACATCTATCTTGAATCCCTGAACACATGCCTCAATAATTGGATTCCTTTGGTCATTTCTTTGGGAATCACTACAATATGGATATTTTCACAATAGTATAAGTATATTCTGTCTTTGTTTTTTTTTGTGGGGGGTTTTCACCTCGCATATATTCCACATATCACTATATCTATACATTATTTAATTTTGATTTTATTCTATTTAATTTATTTTGTTTATATATATATATATATATACAGTGCAGACCAAAAGTTTGGACACACCTTCTCATTTAAAGATTTTTCTGTATTTTCATGACTATGAAAATTATACATTCACACTGAAGGCATCAAAACTATGAATTAACACATGTGGAATTATATACTTAACAAAAAAGTGTGAAACAACTAAAAATATGTCTTATATTCTAGGTTCTTCAAAGTAGCCACCTTTTGCTTTGATGACTGCTTTGCACACTCTTGGCACTCTCTTGATGAGCTTCAAGAGGTAGTCACCGGAAATGGTTTTCACTTCACTGGTGTGCCCTATCAGGTTTAATAAGTGGGATTTCTTGCCTTATAAATGGGGTTGGGACCATCAGTTGTGTTGTGCAGAAGTCTGGTAGATACACAGCTAATAGTCCTACTGAATAGACTGTTAGAATTTGTATTATGGCAAGAAAAAAGCAGCTAAGCAAAGAAAAACGAGTGGCCATCATTACTTTAAGAAATGAAGGTCAGTCAGTGGGAAAAATTGGGAAAACTTTGAAAGTGTCCCCAAGTGCAGTTGCAAAAACCAACAAGCGCTACAAAGAAACTGGCTCACATGAGGACCGCCCCAGGAAAGGAAGACTAAGAGTCACCTCTGCTTCTGAGGATAAGTTTATCCGAGTCACCAGCCTCAGAAATTGCAGGTTAACAGCAGCTCAGATTAGAGACCAGGTCAATGCCACACAGAGTTCTAGCAGCAGACACATCTCTTCAACAACTGTTAAGAGGAGACTTTGTGCAGCAGACCTTCATGGTAAAATAGCTGCTAGGAAACCACTGCTAAGGACAGGCAACAAGCAGAAGAAACTTATTTGGGCTAAAGAACACAAGGAATGGACATTAGACCAGTGGGAATCGGTGCTTTGGTCTGATGAGTCCAAATTTTTGATCTTTGGTTCCAACCACCATGTCTTTGTGCGACGCAGAAAAGGTGAACGGATGGACTCTACATGCCTGATTCCCACCGTGAAGCATGGAGGAGGAGGTGTGATGGTGTGGGGGTGCTTTGCTGGTGACACTGTTGGGGATTTATTTAAAATTGAAGGCATACTGAACCAGCATGGCTACCACAGCATCTTGCAGCGGCATGCTATTCTATCCGGTTTGCGTTTAGTTGGACCATCATTTATTTTTCAACAGGACAATGACCCCAAACACACCTCCAGGCTGTTTAAGGGCTTTTTGACCAAGAAGGAGAGTGATGGGGTGCTACGCCAGATGACCTGGCCTCCACAGACACCAGACCTGAACTCAATCGAGATGGTTTGGGGAGAGCTGGACCGCAGAGTGAAGGCAAAAGGGCCAACAAGTGCTAAGCATCTCTGGGAACTCCTTCAAGATTGTTGGAAGACCATTTCCGGTGACTACCTCTTGAAGCTCATCAAGAGAATGCCAAGAGTGTGCAAAGCAGCCATCAAAGCAAAAGGTGGCTACTTTGAAGAACCTAGAATATAACACATATTTTCAGTTATTTCACACTTTTTTGCTAAGTATATAATTCCACATGTGTTAATTCATAGTTTTGATGCCTTCAGTGTAAATGTAGAATTTTCATAGTCATGAAAATACAGAAAAATCTTTAAATGAGAAGGTGTGTCCAAACTTTTGGTCTGTACTGTATATATATATATATATATATATATATATATATATATATATATATATATATATATATATATATATATATTGTATTTCATTTTCATTCTTCACCTTCCATTTATTCTAGGCACTTCAACATACATTGCCAAGCACACATTTCCATTCACTCTTATTCTTATTTTCACACATTTATGTTCTTTTTCATTTATTTCTTGCTCACTTTTACACTTTTGTCACATTCCACACATCATACCTATTGATTTTACTTTATTGCCTCATTATAATATTAACACAGTTGTGTTTGGCGATACCAGTCTCCGGCGGTGACCAAATTTTCTTATGGATTTGCTATATAGATGACATCCTGATAATTTAGAAGGGTGATTCGACACAATTTGGGGAATTCGTTAGTAAATTAAACCAGAATGATCTAAACCTCCATTTTATCTATGAAACAAATGTAAACAGGTTGCCATTTTTGGAAATCTTGATTCAGAGAAAGAACAATGGGGAGCGCATGACACAGACACATAGGAAATTGATGGCCACTAATTCACTTCTCAGATGGGCGAGTAATCATCCAATCCTCCTCAAAAGAGGGATTTCCAAGAACCAGTTCATGATGATCCCTAAGAATTGTTCAGACTAATTAACATTTAAACAACAAGCAACAGATTTAAATAACAGATTCCTGGAGAGGTGCTATCCAAAAAGGGTGCTAAAAAAGCATACAAGGAAACCCAGGCTAAGGATTGGACATCCTTCTTATCTCGACTCCTTAATCTATAGAAGAAGGTAACACCTGTAGTTTCATCACTACCTTCTCTAATAATGCGGAAGAGGTTAAGAGTATACTTCAAAAGCACTGGTCCATCTTGCAAAGGGATGAAGACTTTGGCTATGTGCCCACGTTGCGGACCTGAAGCATATTTTTTACGCTTCTCCCTGGCGGGAAAATCGCATGCGGATATTACATGCGGTTTTCCCGCCAGGTAGAAGCGTTTGTGAGGCGTCTTTGCATGCATTTCCGCATGCGGGTTATCAAGCACTTCTCCAAGCATCGCTTGGAAAAGTGCTTGACAACTTGTTCAGAATGGTAAAAAATAAAAAAATAAACTTTATACTCACCTTCCGATGCATTCTCTGCCCCGTCCGGAGGCTTGAGCGGCTCACGCTGTTGTGTGCAGGACCTGCGGTGACGTCATTGAGTCATGTGGTGGGTCACATGACTCAATGACGTGGCAGGTCCTTCAGACAACAGCGCGACGGAGGGAAAACATCAGAAGATAAGTATAAACTTTATTTTATTCTTTTTTTTACAGGTTCTTTGGTACCCAGGTCTGGATGAGAGTCTCCTCTCCTCCAGACTTGGGTACCATCCGCACATTGATTCCGCAGCGCTTCCGCAAAATTAATGAACATGCTGCGGATTTTTGACCGCAACATATACGCTGCGGAAAAATCCGCAGCATGGGCATTGACATTGCGGAATGCCATTGGGGACCATGGGGTGCGGATATACATGCGTTTTTCAAGCGTTTACGCTGCGGAAATTCCGCAGCATATACGCTTGAAAAACGCTACGTGGGCACACAGCTTTTGGCAATCTTATCAAGTTTACTCTTAAAATCACGTATAAAAAGGGGAGGTCATTGAAAGACAGATTAGTCCACAGCCATTTTTTTACAAAGGAATCGAAAATTTTGTTGCAATAAAATACTTATGGATACTTCAGATGTAGCTGATGTGCTGCCTGCAATTCTATAACCCCAGGAAGGACCTTTAAAAGTAATGTGAAAAGAGAAATTTTCTCGATTAGGTCAATTATCAACTGTCGATCCAAATGAATCATATATAAAGCCACATGTCAGTGTCAGATGGAGTACATAGGAAAGACCAAAAAATAATTCAGAAGGAGGGTGGGAGAACACCTGCGGGATTTTGCAGCCAAAAAAGAAACACCAGTAGCCAGACATGTCAACACAGTACATCATGGTCATACAGCAGTTATGAGTTTTATGAGGATAGATCGGATTATGACATCACCCAGAGGAGGTGACTGGGATAGAAAAATACTTCAGAAAGAAACCAGAAGGATGTACCATCTGAGAACAATCTCACCAAGTGGACTGAATGAACAACTTTCATTTAGCTGCTTTTTTTAGACTAGTGTGAATGTAGGGATAGATATAATTAGGACCAGTCGATGATGGAGTGGGGGCTCTACATGCGCAGATTCTTTAGGGTGCCAACCCCTGTGGTAGGGAAAGAGTCATAGTTGTATAGAGATGAACAGGGTTTTGACTAGGGACCTTGTTCCCCCCCTCTTTTTTTTCCTCGTCTGGTTATTTCTGTATAAAATAAGCCCTATCTCCTCCCCCCACTATGCTTGAAATTCAATTGAGTTCCATCATAGGTAGAGATGAGGGAACATGTTCAGAAAATGGTTGTTTTTTTTAAACATTGCACATTCGGATTCGTGATCGGACACCTGAGCGTTTCTACTGAAAATCAGCCCAATTCTGCAAAAGTGCGGGAAATGATCACTTTTCCACTATCGTATTTATTAGGACTTTGGCTATGGTAGTGGTACAGTATGATGAGTGGGGGAGACGTGATTGATGAGGGGAGGTGGTGGGAGAGTTCAGAGTAGCGGCTTGCTGTTAATCTTTTTTTCTTAACTTAATGCGTGCAGATTCCGGCAAGCCAATCAGGGCGCAGGAACCATCCACAACGTCCAGACACAGGGGCTTGTGCTATTGGCGGCTGAAATCACATGTCCCTCTCCATATAAAGAGTGGACAATTTGTATTAGTGCCACTTTGTCAGTGTAACAGCACAGAGAGGCTACTCCTGATGCTGCTCCTGGATACTGAGAGATTTGAGATAGTTAGGCGGTTGCTTCTGAGTCAGATAGCTTAGATAGATAGGATCTTGTGGGGCTGGGAAATTGACCTCCTAGCAGATCAATCATTTTTGCTATTTGTGTAGTCCAGACAGAGACAGCAGGCCACATTTCAACATATAACTCTGTTGTGCACTGCTGATATTGTGCTGCATACAGGAGTACACATTTGAAACTCAAATTTTTTCTGTTACTACCATGTACAGTAAACAAAAACTAATTTCTTCTATTACTAACATGATACAGCAAGCCACATCTCAGCTTGTAATTTTCTGGAGGTGAAATTCAGCTGTATCCAGAGCTCGTCCACAGTAAAAAAAAAATCTAATTTCTTCTGTTACTAACGTGATACAGCAGGCCACATCTAAGCTTGTAATTTTCTGGCTGTGAAATTCAGCTGTATCCAGAGCTCGTCCACAGTTTAAAAAAAAACAAATTTCTTCTGTTACTAACGTGATACAGCAGGCTACATCTAAGCTTGTATTTTTTTTTGCAGTGAAATTCAGCGGTATCCAGAGCTCGTCCACAGTAAAAAAAAATCTAATTTCTTCTCTTACTAATGTAATACAGCAGGTCACATCTCAGCTTGTAATTTTCTGGCTGTGAAATTCAGCTGTATCCAGGTCACATCTCAGATTGTATTTTTTTGCGGTGAAATTTTCTGATGGTGAAATTCAGCTGTATTCAGAGCTCGAACACAGTAAAAAAATCTATTTTTTTTTTGTCACTAATGTGACACAGAAGGCCACATCTTAGTTTGTAGTTTTTTGGCGGTGAAATTCAGCTGTATCCAGAGCTTGTATCCAGGGCTCCACAATAAAAAAATGAAATTTTTTGTTGATAATAGCGAGCTCCAACCACACTATCCTAGCAACATGAGTGGTAAAAAGTGAGGTCGTGATGGAAGAGGGAACAGACATGGTGTTCAAGGTGTACCTGGGGTAGGTGGTAATGTTAGTGAAAATTCTAGTGAACAAGTGCCGTCATGTCCTATCCAAAGACAACTGACATCTTCTTTTACTGGACGGGCTACTCCACTCCCTTTCTTTGTCAGCCGCACAGCGGAATGGCTTGTAGATGAGGGTCAGAAAGAGCATGTGCTGCAATGGATGACAAGTGCTGCATCAAGAGGCTTCTCCTCCTCTTCCTCCACCTCAACATCACACACAGTACAGTCCTCAGAGGTGACACCCCAATTACCCTTGGGCGAGTCTGCAGAGCGGTTCACACAGTCTATTCCATGGGCATCAGAAGTCTGCTCCAAAGATTCACAGACTCAAGAGGAGGAAAGCATCTGCACTGGTGTCCAAAATTTTTGTTATGTTGGATCCGGGTCAGGACGAAGTAGGGTCCAAGCAGAATCCTGAACCTCGTCACCAGTCATTAACCCCTGTGGGCGAAGTTGATCCTGATGAGACTCAGATACCTGAGGCACACGTAGCCTGTACTGCGCTGTCAGGGCAGGAAGAGGAGGAGGGTGACATTCAGGTTAAGGAATGGGAGAACAGAGAGGATGATGATGAGGTTATTGATCCCACTTGGTGTGAACACAGAGGCACACAGCTGAGTAGCTCATCTGAGGAGGTGGAGGAGGAGGAAGATGAGGAGGTTACGTTGCAGCCTACAACACAGACACGAAGTGATGCAGCCACGCCGAGCACTGCATCATCAGCCACAACTGTGGCTATGGCCAGCAGCAGTCAAAGGTTTGCATCTGGCAGGGATGGCAAGGATTGCCTAGCCTGGGCATTTTTTGAGAAAGGATAGGCCAATTCACATTATCTGCCAACTTTTCAAAAAAGAATCAGAGGAGGGAAAAATTGCAATAATTTGACTACTATATGTATGAACCGTCACATGCATGATCAACATGCATTAGTCTAGCAATCTCAATGCGACAAAATGAGGACTAGCTGGCCTCACCAACCATCAGCCGCCCCATCAACCGCATCTGCTGCTTCTTCCTCCTCCATCACAGTGGCAAGTGTTCTCACACAGTTCTCCGGCCACTGAACCTCCACTTGTTTACCCACTCTAATCAGGCTGAGTGAGAGGCCGTTAGCTGTATTGGAAGAGGACATGCCTGCTGTTTTTGCTTCACCGAGCACACCACATCTTTATCAATCCACCATAACATCTGCACCTGCACCTCACTCGTGGTCCAGCAGTTTGTCGTTTTCACCATACTCCACCCTCTCTCAGCACAGCAGTCATCCCTCAGTTCCACAGTTGTGGCCATGTAAAATATTGTTTCATCCTACACATGACAAAGCTAAGAGGTTGAACTCCATCATCTCCAATATGTTGGCCACGGAAATGCTGCCTTTCCTCCTGGTAGATACAGACTGTTTCCGAAAGCTGATGGCCGTCGCAGGCCCCAGTACTAGTTGCCCAGTCACCATTACATCTCTAAGAAAGCTGTGCCTGCGCTACACTAGCATGTCGCAAACAACATCACCCATTCCTTGACTAAATTTATGTCTGCCAGGGTGCACAACCTTAGCAAGACCTTAGCAGAACCTAATCTCATTTCAGAAGAGCTCCTTCACCACTGCCTCTTGATGAACCCGGCACCATAAGAGGGGAAACGCCTTGAGGCATGGTATATGACAAGATAAGTTAACCCTTGAAATTTGCCTATACAAGCGTATGAAAGATTGACTATTTATTCACATGGGTGGATCTGTAGATTTTTAAGAACACTTATGTTGCCCATTTTAATATGATTTAGGATGTTGTAAATAATTTCCTTTCTGTTCAAAAGGAACTTGTCATTCCAGATATGGGGTGTGTATTGTAGCTACTCTGAAAATTATAAATGAGACTCTTACCCAGTGAGCTTACACTAACATTAGCTAGTCAAGGGGATACTAGGGTGAGCCGTCAAGGAGCGAGTGTGCCACAATCGCAATCTAGGGTGCCAACCTCCGCTGTCAGGTAGTATTGCCCATTGAATACTACCTGTGACCACCTTCTGACAGCAAGTTATTTGTCTATTATAATACAATGCATGAATTGTTGCAAGCCATTGTTTGTCCTGTATTGTATTAGACTGATTATGACTAGTGATGAGCGAGCATGCTCTCCACTATTCAGTGCTCGCCCAAGCATCTCAATACTCGAGATACCATATCTATAAGGCAACTGCCTAAAACCGTGGTCATCAGATGTGATCATATATTACTGAGATAATAATCCTGACATTTTTTTGAATGTAACAATTATTCTACTCCATTTAAAGTCTGCCAGTTTTGTGTTTAAACCTATTCGCACTTGGTTGCTAACCAATACCATATCTATAAGGCCACTGCCTAAAACGATGGTCATCAGATGCGACCCTTTTCACACTTGGTCGCTGACCAATACCATATATATAAGGCCACTACCTAAAACCTTGAGAGGTTCGCTCATCTGTAATCATAGTATCCTATATATCCATCTGTCAGTTTTTGGTCAGTATTCGGTCAGTATTTTTTGTCAGGAGTTGGAGCCAAAACCAGGAGAGGGTGATAAATGCACAATTGGTGCACTTATTTCTAGTATACCCTTTCTCTGATTGTTCCTCACCTGGTTTTGGCTCCCACTCCGGAGAAAAAATACTGACCGAATACTGACTAAATACTGATAGTAGGGCTGTGGCCTAAGGGTTAATCAGTCAAGACTAGGACTATTTACTATTGAGCCCAAACCGCATCTCAGTTGCCATGGGTAGAAGGTTAAATTATATGAATGGGGATACTTACCTAATTGTGTAGTTTCTTGGCATGGTGTAGGAGGTTGGACAAAGCATCTACACCAGCCCATCAAATCTGCCCCCTCTGATTACTTCACAAATCCAGAGGCACTGTGAACAAAAGAACTGGTAACGTGAAACCTGAAAGTGACGTATGCAGTTCACTCCTGGGAATTGGGTTCCACCATCCGTAAATGGCGTTAGAAAAACCCGACGTGATGTCACCACAACGAACAGTGCGGGACATATAAAAAAGTGACACCTCACATACACATGACACCTCAGAGGGCAAGTTCCGGCAGCATTATTTTTAAATGGTGGCAATTGTTCACTGATAGTACTAGCCTTATGTTACGCTCGCACCCGGACTGACTGGCTTGAGCGTGATTAGTGATCCCACTGTACCATGAACCGAGGAGTGCCTGGAAGGGCGTAACTAAGTATCAACCCGATCCGACCAAGGTCGCACGGCAGCTCAGTCGACTCTGTGAACCAAGGAGGAACCGAGCAGAGGGACCAGGTGCTACTCCCGGTCAGACCCCGGTCACAGCTGTTGACCCACACGGGGGAATGCGGGAACAGGCAGGTTAGACTGGCATGTAGACAGGTGGGTACTGGCAAACACGGCTGGTGTGCAGACAGGCAGATACTGGCAGGTAAGAACGTAGGCTGGATAGGGACCAGTACAGACTGGGATACAGGAACAGAGCCGCAGGTGTGGTGGACTAGCAGAGCAAAACCGCAGGAGCAGTGAACAAGCAGAGCGGAGCAAAACCGCATGTGCGGTGAACAAGCAGAGCAGAGCAAAACCACAGGTGCGGTGAGCAAGCAGAGCGGAGCAAAACCGCAGGTGCGGAGAACAATTAGAGCGGAGCAGAGCTGCAGGTGCGGTAAACAAGCGAAGCAGAGCCGAACCGCCGGAGCGGCGAGCAAGCAGAGCAGAACAGAACGGCAGGTACAGTAAACAAGCGGAACAGAGCGGAACCGCCAGAGCGGTGAACAAGTGGAGCAGAGCGGAACCGCTGCTGCAGAACAGAGCAGAAGGTGAAGGCTGACAGGACAGGGCTCTGTTTACATGGAACAGACTGGAAAATAGAGGAAGATGGTTAGAACACAGGAGATCGATACAGAGGCAGGGAAAGGGGACAAGCAAAACCAGATACACACAAGGTACTTACAATGAAGTAGTGAGTGGACACAAAACTCACAAACAGAAGTACAGAGACAACGAGTTGGAGTTAAGTGCAGGTTCAGACTCTGCAGGCAAAGGGAAGGTGCGGACATAGAGAGAAACAAGTAACGGGCTAGTACACTGTTCAGACAGGAACTGAACCGGGAACAAGATACAGGAATGAGCCTGGGAACTCAGCCCCCAGGGTAGCAGAAACAGACTAGAAGTCAGAGATACAGGTAGCGGCCCTGTGTACTCGGCCCCCAGGATGGCGTAAACAGACTAGAAGTCACAGGTACAGGAAAAGGCCCTGGATATTCAGCCCCCAGGGTGGCGGACAGACTAGAGTCAGGATAGGACCTGGCACCTCTGTTGCAAAAAACAAACTAAGTGAAAGTGTTGCTCAGGCCCCTCCTACTGGGTGGAGGGGGTTTAAGTGTCCAGTGACTCACAGCAATAGGCTGGGGACGCATTAGGACTGTGCACATGGTAGCTATAATAAGCAAGCAGAAAGCCGCGCCGACACCCTAAGCAATCAGACAAGAGACATGGACACAGCAGGAACTGAAACAAAGAGTGCAGCATGGACTGACAGGTAAGATTGCGGTCTTGCATGGTGGGAGGTGGTGCACCATGCAAGCATGCCGCCAGGAATGTTACAGTACCCCCCCCTTTACACCCCCTCTTCCTCCAGCCAGCAAGGATTTTCTGCAGAGAATATGGAGGCCGTTCCTTCTCAAGAAGATTTCCTCTTCTGTCCACTAGAGAGAACAAAGCTGGTCTCATAATCTTGGTAGCTAGGATGTTTCCTTCCATTGGACCATCCTCAGCAACAGATGAAGTGGGCGAGGTACCAGGAACAGGACACAGAAAAGACTCACTCCACTTATTAATAGCGGGTAGCACCCCAAAGGATTCACGGGACAACTCCACCGGGTTGAAGGGGCGCAAAGACTCCCGGGAAACCACCGCCTTGACGTGCACTTTGCCAAGCTTACTGGATGAAGTGGGTGAAGTACCAGGTACAGAGTGCAGAAAAGTCTCTTTCCATTTGTTATCATCGGGAAGTACCCCAAAGGATTCACGGGACAACTTGAGGTCCTCCACCAAGTTGGAGGGGTGCAGAGACTTGGGGGTAACCACCGCCTTGACGTACACTTTGCCAAGCTTAC
This sequence comes from Phyllobates terribilis, assembly GCF_046119375.1. Taxonomy (NCBI): domain Eukaryota; kingdom Metazoa; phylum Chordata; class Amphibia; order Anura; family Dendrobatidae; genus Phyllobates; species Phyllobates terribilis. Next base: position 54,361,368 of record NW_027362773.1, read on the forward strand.
TGAATGAAGTGGGCGAAGAACCAGTTACATGGTGCAGAAAAGTCTCTCTCCATTTGTTATCAAATAGCACCCCGGAGGATTCCGTAGGAAACTAGAGGTCCTCCGCCTGGTTGGAGGAGTGCAGAAACTTGGAGGTAGCCACTGCCTTGATGGACTTATTGCCAGATTTGTTAGAGATGGAGGATCCTTGATTAGGGACCAACTTCTGTCTGGTTTCTGAGATGACACGTCTGCGAGGCGGGCGGTGCCTAAAGCCAGATCATTGGTACAATTGTCGAGACTGTGTGGGGACAATGCCTCCGCTTACCTTCCTTCGGAGACTTCAGCGCACAGCAAGTCAGCGACTAGCAGATCTGGTGAAGAATAAGAAGAAACTGCTGACTGTCCTGAAGATATGGGGACTGGACACCTCAGCAGTCCCCCAGGAAACACCATACAGGATCTCCAAACCTGAGCGGGCACTAGATCTCTCGGCTCTGGACGACCTGTGGGTAAACCAGACAGCACCTGGAATGTGAACTTCTTCATGTGTAATGCTCCAATCTGGAGTTTCATTTGTATAGACATATTTTGACTGTTTCTGAGTAGGGCTCGTCCTTCTGCTGACATTGCCCAAACCGGCTTCTGGAGTTGTCGGACGGGACTCAGATAGCGACTCTTCAAGGCTTTAAGCCTTCACTTGCCACGGAGACAGTCATGGTCATCTGTGGAGAGGAAACACTAATGCCAAGGTCAGCCTCTCCTACAGGCCTAATGTCTTGGGATTCTCCAACCTTCGCTGGACAAAGACCGTTAGGGGGTCCCAAAATACCGCAGCAGGGCCGCAATCCTATTAATCCGATTTTGCAACCAAATTGACATCATCATCGCCATTTCGAGTCTATGACATCATTGTCGCCATGACAACCATTATGACATCATCGTCGTCATGAGGACCATTATGACATCATCGTCGCCATGACGACCATTATGACATCATAGTCGCCATTTCGACTCTATGACATCACCGTCGTTATGACGACCATTATGACAACATCGTCGCCATGACTACCATTATGAAATCATAGTCGCCATTACGACACTATCACATCATCGTCGGCATGTCGACCCTATGACATCACCGTCGCCATGACAACCATTATGACAGCATCATCGCCATGACGACCAATATGACAATTGTCGCCATGACGACCATAATGACATCACCGTCGGCTTGACGACCCTATGACATCATCATCGCCATTTCGACTCTGTGACATCACTGTCGCCATGACGACCATTATGACATCACCGTCGCCATGATGAACATTATGACATCATAGTCGCCATGGCGACCATTATGACATCATCGTCGCAATGACGACCATTATGACATCATCATCGCCATGACGACCATTGTGACATCATCGTCACCATGACGACCATTGTGACATCATCGTCGCCATGACGACCATTATGACATTATCGTCGTCATGACGGCCAATATGACATCATCGTTGCAACGACGACCATTATGACATCATCGTCGCCATGACGACCTTATGACATCACCGTCGCCATGACAACCATTATGGCATCATCGTCGCCTTGACAACACTCTGACATCATCGTCGCTATGTCGACCCTATAACATCACCGTTGCCCCTATGACATCACCATCGCCATGACGACCAATTTGACAATATCGTCGCCATGACAACCATTACGACATCATCGTCGCCATGAAGACCATTTGACATAATCGTCGCCATGACGACCATAATGACATCAATCATCGTCGCATTGACGACCATTGTGACATCATCGTCGCCAGGACCACCCTATAACATCACCGTAGCCATGACGACCATTATGACATCACCGTTGCCATGACGACCATTTTGACATCACCGTGGCCATGACGACTATTATGACATCATCTTCGCCATGATGACCAATATGACATCACCGTCGCCATGACCACCATTATGACATCATCATCGCCATTTCGAGCCTATGACATCACCGTCTCCATGACGACCATTATGACATAATCGTCGCCATGACTACCATTATGACATCATCGTCGCCATGACTACCATTATGACGTCATAGTCGCCATTATGACACTATGACATCATCGTCGGCATGTAGACCCTATGACATCACTGTCGCCATGACGATCAGTATGACATCATCATCGCCATGACAACCATAATGACACCATTGTCGCCATGACGACCATTATGAAATCACCGTCGCCATGACGACCATTATGACATCACCGTCGCCATGACGACCATTATGACATCACCGTCGCCATGACGAACATTATGACATCATCGTCGCCATTATGACACTATGACATCATCGTCGCCATGACGACCATAATGACAACATTGTCGCCATGACGACCATAATGACATCATTGTCGCCATGACAACCTTCATGAAATCACCGTCGCCATGATGACCATTATGACGTCACCGTCACCTTGACGACCCTATGACATCATCGTCTCCATTTCAACTCTGTGACATCACTGTCGCCATGAAGACCATTATGACATCACCGTCGCCATGACGAACATTATGACACCATTGTCGCCATGACGACCCGCTCCAGGAACATTGCAGCAGGTACGTGTTCACACTATTAGAAGTTTGAAAGCCTTTTTTCTGACCATGTGTCCCTCCCATTCAGTCACAGGTGGTTTTAACTAGCTCTACCAGCCCATACATTGTAGGTTAAAAGCCCAAGCAGAGACATATTGTTCATACAGGCTTACAGCCCAAGAGTGGCATATCCAGTGGTAGCCTAGCGTAGTTTCCCATCACACGAAGGTGACCTTGTCGTGGTTGATGGGCACACATAAATTGGCCAAATTATGCGCAAAAAAACTTCATTTTTCAAAGTGACATTAGTCTAGATACAATATTTCTTATATATTCATGTATGGAGTGCCGAAGTTCTTTTTGCAATTGAGATTACTTTTTTCTTCAGAGCACCCGAATAGACCAGTGAGCGACCCCTCTCTTTTTTCTATTAATCATTTTTGGGAACCCGCTCCTGGAACATTGCAGCAGGTACGTGTTCACACTATTAGAAGTTTGACAGCCTTTTTTCTGACCATGTGTCCCTCCCATTCAGTCACAGGTGGTTTAAATGTAGGTTAAAAGCCCAAGCAGAGACATATTATTCATACAGGCTTACAGCCCAAGAGTGGCATATCCAGTGGTAGCGTAGCGTAGTTTCTAGTGTTGAGCGAACATGCTCGACACTGCTCGGTACTCGCCCGAGCATCACGCTACTCGGGATGTTCGGCGAGCACCGAGCATTTCCGGGTTACTCGGGCGGGAGCTCGGGTCTCCACCCTGCATGTTTGGCGCTCTTTACAGAGCCAAGGAACATGCAGGGATTGCCAGCCAGTCACTGTAATGCTGCAGCCATGTTGGTTGTGGGCATTACAGTGATTGACTGGCCGCACAGCGTCACCTCGAGTATTTAAAACGGGGCGCCGCCATCTTGGACACAGTCGCTCCGAATTAGCCAGTGTAGGGACAGCGCTGCTGATTTAGGGAGAGATATAAACTGCGAAATAGTTAGTGTAGGGTTTGTAAAGGCTGCCAGAACAAACAAACAGTCCTTTTCAGGACAAATATCCATCCCAGATACCAGGCAGGCAGGCTGTATAGGAGACACAGTGGTTATACCAGCAAACGCTGCATTACAGTCCTGTGTGCTCCTGTTGCTGAAATTGCTGGACTTAGCACCAGGTGTTGGGGGCCAGGAAAAATTCTTTTTTTTTTCATCTAAATCCTCCTTTTTTTTTCCTCCTTCACACTGTACAAATACCCATCTTATTAACCTTTTGGTGTCCCCCCCCCCCCCCAAAAAAAAGCGTGTCTCTGATTTTTCAGACACAAATATAACAGTTGAAAATAGTCTGGTATGAGCTAGAGAAACAGAAGTGTTGTTTTGCACTTCCACGGTTCAAACCTCTGTATTATCTATTTTGGGCCATTTGTATCTAAAAAAAAAAACAGTTTGAGTGTGTCGCTCACTGTTCAGCCGCAAATATCTCTATTTAAAAAAGTGTGGTATACCCCAGTAAACAATAACTGTGGTTTTGCCATCCCATGGTAAAAAATCTCTATTATTCAGGTTTTGGTAGTTTTTTCCGTAAAGAAAAACAGTAGTGTCTCCTGACTGTTGTGACACAAAAATATATCTGTTGAAAATAGTCTTGTGTAGGCCCGACATCCCAGTGTGGTTTCGCAGTTCCATGGGTCAAATCGCTGTACTATCCAGTTTTGGGCCTTTGGTATCTAAAAAAAAAGCAGTTTGAGTGTGTCGCTCACTGTTCATCCGCAAATATCTCTATTTAAAAAAGTGTGGTATACCCCAGTAAACAATAACTGTGGTTTTCCTCTTCCACGGTTCTAATCTACTCTTTATTACCCTTTTTCCATTGATAGGACGGGACCGTGGCCAAGGTGAAAATGTGCCACAACCAACAGCCACATCTTCTCGCTCCTACTTCTTGACCGAATTACTAGGGAAGCACAGAACAACACCAGTATTGAGAACTGATCAGTGTGAACAGGTTATTAATTGGATAGCAGATAATACTTCCAGTTACCTGGGCACCACCACCTCCGGTCTGTCTTCCACACGGTCAACTCTTAGTAGCCGTGAGTCTCGACCGCATACTCCTCCTCACCCTGATGCTCCTTCCTCCCACCATGCCGAGTGTCGTCAGACAGCAAGTGATCCCACACTTGGACACTCTGAAGAGCTGTTCTTTGGTCCATTTCCATATTTTGGCCCCTCGCCTGATACGCTTGAAGTGGTGGAAGAGGAGATCCCATGTTGCGATGCCCAAATATTTGAACAGCCACGGCCACAGGAAGTCGACGTTGGCAATCTGTGACAAGAGGTGGACGATGACGAGACACAATTGCCAGGAAGTGAGGAGGAGGATCGTGGTGCGCAAGTGGAAGAGGAGGAGGTGGTGGATGATCTAGTAACTGACCCAACGTGGAAGGAGGACATGCAGAGTGAGGCCAGCAGCACACAGGGGGAGGGAGGCAGAGTACCCCAACAGGCAGGAAGAAGCAGTGTGGTGGCCGCAGACAGAAGGCAGGCAACCGTTCCCCGTAACCCCAACACGAGGGACGTTGCCAGTACAAGCGGTAGGTCTTCCAGAGTCTGGAATTTTTTTAAAGACTCTGCTGATAACCCCAAAAAGGCCATATGTTCCACCTGCCATGTCAGCATCAGCAGGGGTGACAAAACTACCAGCCTGACCACCACCAGCATGATAAGGCACATGGCAGCAAAGCACCTGACTTTGTGGGGCGAAACCCAGGGTCCACGACCAGTGTCAGCGGGTGTCACCACTGCTTCTTCCACTGTTGTGCGTGCAATAGAACCCCCTGTTGTGTGTGCAAGGCAATCCCCTGTCCATACTGCATGTAAAGATGCCCCCTCCTCTCAGTCTTCACTTGTTATGGCAGTTTCTCAAGAAACAGCATCAACGTACACGTCCACGTCCCACCGCAGCGTTCAATTGTCCATATCCCAGACCTTTGAACGAAAGCGGAAATTCGCAGCTAATGCCCCACAGGCCACAGTCCTAAATTCACACATTTCACGACTGCTTGCATTGGAAATGCTGCCTTTTAGGCTGGTGGAGACGGAATCCTTCCGCAATCTTATGGCGGTGGCCGTCCCTCGGTACTCGGTCCCCAGCTGACACTATTTTGCCCGGTGTGCTATCCCCGCCCTACACAAGCACGTGTCCCAAAGCATCTGTCGTGCCCTCAACAACGCAGTTACTGGGAGAGTCCACCTGACAACGGACACGTGGACAAGTGTTTGTGGCCAGGGACAGTACATCTCTCTGATGGCACACTGGGTAAACATAGTGGAAGCCGGGACCCAGTCGGACCTTGGGACGGAACACATCCTCCCCACACCGAGGATTGCGGGCCCTATGTCAGTCACAGTTGCCCCCACAGTGTACAGCTCCTGCGCATCCTCGTCCTCCTCCTCCTCCTCATTTTCAGCCTCCATCCCAGATATCACCACATCAGTTACAAGCTGGAAGCATTGCAGTACTGCCTCCGCCAAGTGGCAACAGGCTGTGCTGAAACTCATAAGCTTAGGTGATAAACCTCACACTGCTTGTGAGTTGTGGACAGCTGTGAAAGAGCAGGCAGATCTGTGGCTGAGACCACTGAACCTACTTGCCGGCATGGTCGTGTGTGACAATGGCCGTAACCTGGTGGCGGGTCTGAGGCGAGGTGAGATCACACACGTACCATGCCTGGCTCATGTGCTTAACCTCGTGGTTCAGCGGTTTCTTATATCATACCCTGAGTTGCCAGATCTGCTCGTGAAAGTACGCCGCCTGTCAGCTCATTTTCGCAAATCGGCTACAGCTTCCGCCGCCCTTGCTGTGTTGCAGCAGCGTTTGCAGCTTCCGGCACACCGACTGGTGCGTGATGTCCCCACACGTTGGAACTCTACCCTCCACATGTTGCAAAGGATTTGTGAGCAGAAGAGAGCAGTTGTGGAGTACCAGCTGCAACAAGGCCGTCGATATTCAGATCAGACTCCACACATAAGACCTCAGGAGTGGACCTGGATGTCTGACATATGTACCATCCTGACAAACTTTGAGGAGGCCACCAAGATGGTGAGTGGCGATGACGCCATCATTAGTGTCAGCATCCCACTTGTCTGTCTTTTGCAACGCTCTCTGCAGAGAATTAAAGAGGAGGCATTGCAGCCAGAGTATGATGAGATGGATCAAGAAGCCGTAGCGGGCGATTACACACAGCCCAGCCTCATCTCATCCCAACGTGCATTGGGGGACAATGAGGGAGAGGAGGAGGAGGAGGAGGAGGAAGACCAGGAGCTGCTATCATGCGTTGTAGACGGTAGTACCTGTAAAAGTGTCATACCGTCGGTTCAGCGTGGGTGGCCTGAGGACAGGGGGGAGGAGGAAGAGGAGGAGGAGGAGGAGGAGGAGAGCATGGTCAGTCGTCATCTTGGTGAGGACACGGAAATCTTGCTCGTTACCAGTCTGGCACGCATGGCTGACTTTATGTTACGCTGCCTTAACCGTGACCCTCGCGTTGTCAAAATGTTGGGTGACAGTCATTACTGGTTGGTGACACTTGTAGACCCCCGCTACAAGGAGAACTTTCACTCTCTTATTCCTGAGGTGGAGAGGTCTACAAAAATGGGGCAATACCAGAAGGCCCTTGCTGCAGAACTCTTAAAAAAATTCCCATCTGAACACGCTAGCGGCAGAGGTCACAGTTCATTGCCCAACCAAGGCGTACAGGCGAGAGAGATGCAACTCCATTCCAGCAGAGGCAGGGGAACACTGTCAACGTTCTGGGACAGTTTTCTGACACCCGCCCAGCTTACAGGCCCTGAGGTGCGGGGTACTCTCACAAGGAGTGTAAAGTTTCAAAAGATGGTGAGTGAGTACCTTGCGTCCTCCGTGATTCCTCTGTGCCTTTTAATTATTGGGTATCCAAGCTGGACACTTGGAATGAACTCGCTCTCTACGCCTTGGAGGTCCTGGCCTGCCCTTCCGCTAGCGTGTTATCGGAGCGTGTTTTTAGTGCCGCTGGGGGAATTATAACTGATAAGCGCACTCGCCTGTCAACTGACAATGCTGACAAGCTGACCCTTATCAAAATGAACAAGGGCTGGATTGGGCCAGACTTCTCATCACCACCAAATGACAGCAGAGTAACATAAAATCAAATCCACTGTGTTATTTCGGGAGGTGTATTCAAATGCACCGCTTCACACCCACACATGGGTATACGCTTCCTCGTTTCGGCTGTTTAATCTTCTTCTCCTTATCCTCAGCCTCCACCACCACTATACCACCAGGGTGCCAGCATTGCAAGTTCCTCCATCCTTATCTTTGGCAGCTTTTGCTTGCAAGGCATAAGCAAATACTATGGGACACCCACTCCCCAATAATGGGACTTATGTTTGTAATATGCTGTACTGCATGGCTCTTGTAAGGGGCATTGCAAGTTGCTCTGTCCTAATTTTTGGCAGCTTTTGCTGGGAAAGCATAAGCAAATACTATGGGACACCCACTCCCCAATAATGGGACTTATGTTTGTAATATGCTGTACTGCATGGCTCTTGTAAGGGGCATTGCAAGTTGCTCCGTCCTAATTTTTGGCAGCTTTTGCTGGGAAAGCATAAGCAAATACTATGAGACACCCACTCCCCAATAATGGGACTTAAGTTTGTAATATGCTGTACTGCATGGCTCTTGTAAGGGGCATTGCAAGTTGCTCCGTCCTAATTTTTGACAGCTTTTGCTGGGAAAGCATAAGAAAATACTATGGGACACCCACTCCCCAATAATGGGACTTATGTTTGTAATATGCTGTACTGCATGGCTCTTGTAAGGGGCATTGCAAGTTGCTCCGTCCTAATTTTTGGCAGCTTTTGCTGGGAAAGCATAAGCAAATACTATGGGACACCCACTCCCCAATAATGGGACTTATGTTTGTAATATGCTGTACTGCATGGCTCTTGTAAGGGGCATTGCAAGTTGCTCCGTCCTAATTTTTGGCAGCTTTTGCTTGGAAAGCATAAGCAAATACTATGGGACACCCACTCCCCAATAATGGGACTTATGTTTGTAATATGCTGTACTGCATGGCTCTTGTAAGGGGCATTGCAAGTTGCTCCGTCCTAATTTTTGGCAGCTTTTGCTGGGAAAACATAAGCAAATAATATGGGACACCGACTCCCCAATAATGGGACTTATGTTTTTAATATGCTGTACTGCATGGCTCTTGTAAGGGGCATTGCAAGTTGCTCCGTCCTAATTTTTGGCAGCTTTTGCTTGGAAAGCATAAGTAAATACTATGTGACACCCACTCCCCGCCCCTTGCTGTTACTTTCCCTTGCTCTCACTCTGACTGTTCTCTGACTCACTCAACCCCGCCCCAGATCCAGTTTATAAGTAGAGATGAACGTTGTTCTACTCGAACTGTTCGCCAATCTCAAATTCGAGCTGTTTTGGGCGGTGTTCGAGCCGTTCGGCGAACACGAACAATTTCAGAAAAATTCGGCTGTTCGAGGTTATGTTCGATAACTGTTCGTGCACCAAAATCATAACTGGATTTTTTCTCAATAATGATGAAAATTAATGTTAATACGCAGTTTTGTAACGGGTCTGGGAGGCGGAACCTCTGGGCTACTATACAAGGGAGCGGTCCTTGTAAGGGAGCGGGTGGCGACCAGGCAGGCATTCACAGCAGGTGACCGGGACAGTCTCTGGGTGTACGGGCAGGAGGTCACGGCAAGTGATCAGGGCAGTCTCTGGAAGAACGGGCAGGAGGTCACGGCAAGTGACCGGGGCAGTCTCTAGGTAAGGGGTAGGTACGACCTGTGATGGCTGAACCTCCAGGTAGGCTAGCAAGGCAGATGGAGGATGTGTGCTCCCAGGTGAGCAAGCGAGAGTCTCTGGAATAGCAGGTGGTCACAGCACGTGACGGCGGAGCCTCCAGGTAGGCAAGCAGGCAGGTAGCGGAGAAGCGCTCCCAGGTGAGCGGGCAAGAGTCTGGAATAGCTGGTGGTCACAGCACGTGACAGCGGAGCCTCTGGGCAGGCAAGCAGGCAGGTAGCGGAGAAGCGCTCCCAGGTGAGCGGGCAAGCTGGTCCATAGACAGACTGACCGGAGTTGTAAGGCAGACCGTCGGACCTCAGGCAAGCAGGCAGGTAGCTGATGTGCGCTCCCAGGTGAGCGGGCAAGTTGGTCCTTAGACAGACTGACCGGAGTTGTAAGGCAGACCGTCGGACCTCAGGCAGGCAGGCAGGTAACAGGAAATCAGGCAGGATTAGGACAGCAAGCTGGCAGGAATCTGGCAGGTAACTGGCAACGGGACCTGAGGGCTGAAGCAGAGTAGAACGGTGCAACAACATTGCTCGGGCACCTCCATTTTGGAGGAGGTGCCTTATATATGGTAAAGTCCTCCGGCCATTGGGGACTCCTTAGGACGGCGCGCGCGGCCCCTTTAAGAGGGAGGGAGGGCGCGCGCACGCGCCCTAAGCACAGTGGCCGGGAAGGAGCGCGCGCTGCCAGCAGAGCGGGAGACGGACGCCGGGCACGGAGCAGAGCGGTGAGGGGAACAGCGTCCCTGCCTAGCAGAGGGCAGGGACGCCGGCACTACAGTACCCCCCCCTTTAGGCCCCCCTTTTTTAGGCCAGATAGAAATTTAGCTAGGATGAGAGGGGCATGGATGTTCTCCCGGGGCTCCCACGTTCTCTCCTCAGGACCAAACCCCTTCCAATCTACTAGAAAAAAGGTCTTTCCTCTTACCCTTTTGGTGGCAAGAATGTTCTCTACCTCAAACTCGTCCTCAGCAGAAACCGGAGCAGGAGGCGTACCTGTAGACTTGGAAAAAGAGTTAAGCACCACGGGTTTGAGGAGAGATACATGGAAGGAGTTAGGGATCCGTAAGTTGGCCGGGAGTTTCAATTTATAGGCCACCGGGTTGATCTGACTGATGACCTCCAGAGGACCGATGAACCGAGGCCCTAACTTGTAAGAAGGTATCTTGAGTCGAACATATTTAGATGAGAGCCAGACTTTATCTCCTGGACGAAATTGTGGAGGATCCAGGCGTTTTTTGTCAGCGTGTCTTTTCATACGCTCGGATGACAGAAGGAGTGCGGACCGGGTACTCTCCCATATGGAGGAAAATTTGCTAACGAGAGATTCCACAGCCGGGTTGTCCACAGAGGTGGAGACAGGAAAAGGAATCCGAGGATGCTGACCAAAGACTACAAAAAACGGGGATTTGGAGGAGGATTCGCTCTCGTGATTATTATAAGAGAACTCGGCCCATGGTAGGAGATCCACCCAGTCAGAATGGTGGGCATTAACGAAGTGCCGGAGGTAACTGGTCAGGTTCTGATTGATCCGCTCCACTTGACCATTGGACTGTGGGTGGTAAGCGGAAGAGAAGTCCAGGGTGACGTCTAGTAGTTTACAAGTGGCTCTCCAGAAACGTGAGGTGAACTGTACCCCACGATCCGACACGATGTGGAGGGGCAGGCCATGAAGACGGAAGATGTGGCGGATAAAGTCTTTAGCCAGCTCGGGTGCAGACGGAAGGCCTGGCAGGGGAATAAAGTGAGCCATCTTGGAAAAGCGGTCAGCGACCACCCAAATGACCGTACAACCGGCAGAGACGGGGAGATCAGTTATAAAGTCCATTGCTATATGCTGCCAGGGGGCAGCAGGTACAGGAAGCGGAAGGAGGCGTCCGGCTGGCAGATGTCTCGGGACTTTGTTGCGGGCGCAGGACACACAGGCAGAAACAAAGTCTATTATGTCCTTGTGCAGGGTAGGCCATCAATAGTGCCGGGCAATAAGCTGGAGGGTCTTTTTCTGACCGGCGTGGCCAGCTAGTTTAGACGAATGGCCCCAGTGTAGGATCTTCTCCCGATCAGGTACTGAAACAAACGTCTTACCGGGAGGGAGACGATTTAGACTCACGGGAGCCACCTGCATTACTCTGGTGGGATCGATGATATGTTTAGGTTCTTCCTCGAGATCGGACACCAGAAAGGATCGGGACAAGGCGTCTGCTTTGACGTTTTTGTCAGCCGGGCGAAAATGAAGAACAAAATCAAAGCGAGCAAAAAACAAGGACCACCGGGCTTGGCGCGGGTTAAGTCTCTGGGCATGCTGGAGGTAAGCCAAGTTCTTGTGGTCAGTGTAAATTATTACCGGATGAAGAGCCCCCTCGAGTAGGTAACGCCACTCCTCCAACGCCAGCTTGATGGCCAATAACTCTCGGTCTCCTATGGAATAGTTGCGCTCAGAAGAGGAGAAGAGTTTGGAGAAGAAGCCACAAGTTACCATTCTCCCGGAAGATGATTTTTGAGTAAGTACCGCTCCGGCTCCAGAGGAGGAGGCGTCAACTTCTAGGAAGAACTGCTTCTTGCCGTCCGGGCGATGCAGCACCGGGGCGGAAGAGAAGGCCTGTTTTAGGGAAAGAAAGGCCTCCTCTGCTTTGGGCGGCCACTCTTTGGGATTAGTACCCTTACGGGTGAGCGCGGAAATTGGGGCAGTCCGGGAAGAGAAGTGCGGGATGAAGAGGCGGTAATAGTTGGCGAAGCCCAGGAACCGTTGAATAGCCTTCAACCCCTCTGGTCGGGGCCATTTCTCGATGGCAGACAGTTTCTCAGGATCCATTTGTAGGCCGGTCTGAGAGATAATGTAGCCCAGAAACGGAAGCGAGGTCTGCTCAAAGAGGCACTTCTCATATTTAGCGTAGAGATGGTTCTGCCTGAGCCTGAGCAGGACCTGACGAACATCCCTCCGGTGAGTCTGGAGATCCGGAGAGAAGACCAAGATGTCGTCCAGGTACACCACTACGCAGGAGTAGAGAAGGTCCCGGAAGATGTCATTGACCAACTCTTGAAAGACGGCAGGAGCGTTACAGAGGCCAAAGGGCATTACCAGATATTCATAGTGGCCGTCCCGGGTGTTGAATGCCGTCTTCCATTCATCCCCCTGACGGATACGAACCAGGTTGTACGCCCCACGGAGGTCCAGTTTGGTGAAGATTCTAGCCCCCCTCAGACGATCAAATAACTCCGGAATGAGCGGAAGGGGGTACTTATTCTTCACCGTGATCTGGTTAAGGCCTCTATAGTCTATACAGGGACGGAGAGAGCCGTCCTTCTTTTTGACGAAAAAGAAGCCTGCTCCCGCCGGGGAGGTAGATTTCCGGATGAATCCCCTGGCCAGATTCTCCTCAATATATTCGGACATCGACCGGGTCTCAGCAGCGGATAATGGATAAATACGCCCACGGGGAGGAGAAGTACCAGGTAACAGGTCGATAGGGCAGTCGTATGGTCTATGAGGGGGTAGTGTCTCTGCCTCCTTTTTATTAAAGACATCAGCATAAGACCAATAAGGAATCGGAAGTCCAGGTAGATTAGCTGGGGTAGGAGAAGGACGGACGGGATGAACGGGAACCAGACAGGTCTTATGGCAGCCCTGTCCCCAGCGAAGGACTTCTCCGGTCTGCCAGTCAAGAACGGGTGCATGTTTCTGGAGCCAAGGTAGGCCTAGCAAGAGGGCGTGAGAGAGTCCAGGCAGAACATGGAAGGAGATACTTTCAGAATGCAGCATTCCCACCTGCAGAGTAATGGATTCGGTGATGAGTTGGATGGGGCGTGGTAAGAGCCCCCCATCCACGGCAGCAACAGACAAGGGTACAGCCAGAGGTTTGGTGGGGATGCGGTATTTCTCTACCAGGGACTGTGAAATAAGATTCCCGGCTGCTCCAGAGTCCAGTTGGGCTAGTTCGAAATAACGGTTCTCCCCATAGACGATTGAAACTGACAACAGCAGGGATGGAGAGGATTTATTCTTGTCTAGGTGGACCTCTCTGAGCGAACCTAGACACAGGCGTTTCCCGACCTCTCCGGGCAGGCACGGATCCGGTGCTCCTTACTGCCACAGTAGAAGCAGGTCCCCTCGGCACGGCGTAAGTCCTGACGGGTCTTGACCATCTTGGTCTGGTCGACCTGCATAGGCTCAGGAGGGTGTACCTGGTTAGAGACAGAAGGAGTGACGGGTTTCTGAAAAGTAGGAGCTAGACGTGGTAACCTCCTCTCACGGGTGACCTCTCTGGCACGCTCCTGGAACCGTAGGTCAATCCGGGTGGCAAGAGTTATTAAGTCATCGAGAGTGGTAGGAATGTCCCGACCGGCAAGTTCATCTTTAATACGGCCGGACAGACCCTCCCAGAAGACGAAAACCAGAGCGTCGTTATCCCAGGCCAGCTCCGAGGCAAGGGTACGGAACCGTATGGCATATTGGCCCACGGTGAGACTTTCCTGACGGAGGCGTAGCAACGATGATGTGGATGAGGTCTTCCGTCCGGGTTCGTCGAAGACTTTCCGGAAAGCCGTGAGAAAAGCAGGCAAGTTGGACACCAGGGGGTCTCCTCTCTCCCATAGAGGATTTAGCCAGGCCAGGGCCTCCCCGGTGAGATGGGACATGATGAATGCAATTTTGGCTCGGTCGGAGTTAAACTGGTGGGACAATAGTTCAAAGTGCAGGGTGCACTGATTTATGAAGCCCCGAGCCTGGGCTGAGTCGCCTCCGAAGCGAGGAGGTGCAGAAAGCCGAGGTCCGGGGTAGGATATCATGGTGTTAGTGGACAGCGGAGCTGCCGGATTGCGAGACATGGCACTGGCGGAGGTTGTTGGTGGAACAGTCAGAGTGTCCAGGCGAGTATTGACATTCCGCAGGTGACCCAGGATGGACTCCTGTTGGGACCTTTGATGGGACAGTTCATGACACAGGTCCGAGAGCGAGGGAACTTGGGTGCCACCGGGTTCCATGGCCCGAGCAAACTGTAACGGGTCTGGGAGGCGGAACCTCTGGGCTACTATACAAGGGAGCGGTCCTTGTAAGGGAGCGGGTGGCGACCAGGCAGGCATTCACAGCAGGTGACCGGGACAGTCTCTGGGTGTACGGGCAGGAGGTCACGGCAAGTGATCAGGGCAGTCTCTGGAAGAACGGGCTGGAGGTCACGGCAAGTGACCGGGGCAGTCTCTGGAAGAACGGGCTGGAGGTCACGGCAAGTGACCGGGGCAGTCTCTAGGTAAGGGGTAGGTACGACCTGTGATGGCTGAACCTCCAGGTAGGCTAGCAAGGCAGATGGAGGATGTGTGCTCCCAGGTGAGCAAGCGAGAGTCTCTGGAATAGCAGGTGGTCACAGCACGTGACGGCGGAGCCTCCAGGTAGGCAAGCAGGCAGGTAGCGGAGAAGCGCTCCCAGGTGAGCGGGCAAGAGTCTGGAATAGCTGGTGGTCACAGCACGTGACAGCGGAGCCTCCGGGCAGGCAAGCAGGCAGGTAGCGGAGAAGCGCTCCCAGGTGAGCGGGCAAGCTGGTCCATAGACAGACTGACCGGAGTTGTAAGGCAGACCGTCGGACCTCAGGCAAGCAGGCAGGTAGCTGATGTGCGCTCCCAGGTGAGCGGGCAAGTTGGTCCTTAGACAGACTGACCGGAGTTGTAAGGCAGACCGTCGGACCTCAGGCAGGCAGGCAGGTAACAGGAAATCAGGCAGGATTAGGACAGCAAGCTGGCAGGAATCTGGCAGGTAACTGGCAGGTAACTGGCAACGGGACCTGAGGGCTGAAGCAGAGTAGAACGGTGCAACAACATTGCTCGGGCACCTCCATTTTGGAGGAGGTGCCTTATATATGGTAAAGTCCTCCGGCCATTGGCCGGGGACTCCTTAGGACGGCGCGCGCGGCCCCTTTAAGAGGGAGGGAGGGCGCGCGCGCTCCCTAAGCACAGTGGCCGGGAAGGAGCGCGCGCTGCCAGCAGAGCGGGAGAGGGACGCCGGGCACGGAGCAGAGCGGTGAGGGGAACAGCGTCCCTGCCTAGCAGAGGGCAGGGACGCCGGCACTACAAGTTTGAGTGTACAGCGGGGTGGGGGGAGGGGCAGGGGATGGATCTCTGCAGGAACAATGAAGATCTCCATTTTTTTTTTCTCTTTCCCGCATTTACAGTGGGGAGGTGGAATCTGTCAGCCTATCAGCAGCGCACACACGGAGCAAAGTGCTTTTTTTCACACAAGCAAGGGCATGTGTCATTGGCAGTGTATGTCACATGTCCTTGCCCTATAAGACCAAGCCATTTTCCCCGTCGCCACCATTTTCTCACTGCTGCAGCTGCGTGTTAGACGGCACCGCTGTTGCTGTGTGCGCTATACCTTGTTAATTTCAAGCCAATTTTCGCACAAATCTACAGATAGCTTGGGAGTAGGGAATAGTTGTGATTGCAGGCCTTTTAAGGACTAGGTTACAACATTTCCTACGACTTTTATCAGGCAGGTCTGTGCTCTTAAATAGATAGATTGTGGGAGTAAAGACTAATTGTAATTGGAGTCCTTTTCAGGACTAGGTTACATCAGTTCCTATCAGTTATTGCCAGGCAGGTCTGTGCCAGTGCTGTGCAAGTTTTTTTCACAGCATTTGGCTGAATCTAGCAAAGCTAATCCTTTTTGGCCTATTGCAGAGTGTGTTAGTCAGTGGAGTAGCCAATCTGTGTTGCAAGATATACTACCTGTGTATAGAATACCAATTTTTTTACTGCACCTAGTGAAGTAAAATCTTTTGGGCATAGCATCATTCTATTAGTCCATCTATACTGACCTCCATCAGGTTGCAAATTGAATATAATTTTTTTCTGCATCTAGCTCTGAAAAAATATTGGGCTTCTAGCTGTGTGTGGGACTTGTTGTATTAGTCCATCTATACTGACCTCCATCAGGTTGCAAACTGAATATATTTTTTTCTGCATCTACCTCTGAAAAAATATTGGGCTTCTAGCTGTGTGTGGGACTTGTATTAGTCCATCTATACTGACCTCCATCAGGTTGCATATTAAAAATAATTTTTATCTGCATCTACAGTACCTCTGAAAAAATATTTGGGCTTCTAGCTGTGTGTGGGACTTGTTCTATTAGTCCATCTATACTGACCTCCATCAGGTTGCAAATTGAATATAATTTTTATCTGCATCTAGCTCTGAAAAAATATTTGGCCTTCTAGCAGTGTGTGGGACTTTCTCTATTAGTCCATCTATACTGACCTCCATCAGGTTGCAAATTAAAAATAATTTTTATCTGCATCTAGCTCTGAAAAAATATTTTGCCTTCTAGCAGTGTGTGGGACTTTCTTTATTAGTCCATCTATACTGACCTCCATCAGGTTGCAAATTAAAAATAATTTTTATCTGCATCTACCTCTGAAAAAATATTTGGGCTTCTAGCTGTGTGTGGGACTTGTTCTATTAATCCATCTATACAGACCTCCATCAGGTTGCAAACTGAATATAATTTTTTTCTGCATCTAGCTCTGAAAAAATATTTGGCCTTCTAGCAGTGTGTGGGACTTGTTATATTAGTCCACCTATACTGACCTCCATCAGGTTGCAAATTCAAAATAATTTTTTGTCTGCATCTAGCTCTGAAAAAATATTTGGCCTTCTAGCAGTGTGTGGGACTTTCTCTATTAGTCCATCTATACTGACTTCCATCAGGTTGCAAACTGAATATATTTTTTTTCTGCATCTACCTCTGAAAAAATATTTGGCTTGTAGCTGTGTGTGGGACTTGTTCTATTAATCCATCTATACAGACCTCCATCAGGTTGCAAACTGAATAAAAAATTTTTCTGCATCTACCTCTGAAAAAATATTTGGGCTTCTAGCTGTGTGTGGGACTTGTTCTATTAGTCCATCTATACTGACCTCCATCAGGTTGCAAATTGAATATAATTTTTTTCTGCATCTAACCCAGCCAATAGTTTTGGCCTAATACCACAGTTTGGCCACTCAGCTCTGCTCGGTTCCCATCCATTGTTTTTTTGTGCAAACAACTCCAGAGTTGTGAATTAGTTAACCACCAAAATGAGTGGAAAAAGGCCTGCTGCTGGTGGAAAGGGGAATAGGCGTGTTGGGAAGGGGAAAAAAGGTTGTGTCCGTGGGGTAGGTGTTAAAGCAACAGTAACATCTGCAGAAGAAAGACCATCTTCCAGCCAAACTAAAATGTCTACTTCTTTTAGCGGACAATGTGATAAGATCCCTTTCTTACGGCCACGCCAATCGCTACAAATTCCAGATGAGGCACAAAAACAGGAGGTGCTTCAATGGATATCAAGTGCTCCTTTAAGTGGGCTCTCCTCCACATCAATTTCAACATCACAAATACTCCAGTCCTCAAAGGTGTCACCCCAATCGCACTTGCTTCCTCACAGCTCCCAAATCTCCAGCTGCCCGTCTGAGTATGAGGTAGAACAGATGGTTGAGTCTGCAGAGCTGTTTACTCATACTATAGCCTGGGAATCAGAGGTCGACTCCAGCGCTTCTGTGAATCCAGACGAGGAAATGATCTGCACTGATGCCCAGAATCTTTATGAGTCGGATCCAGGACCAGACGCAGAAGGTTCTGACCATAATGTAGACCCTCATTCCCAAACTGTAACTCCTGTTGGTGGAGACAATGAGGAAGACGATGATAAGACTCAAATACCTGATTGGAGCGACAACTTTAGTTTTTTGTCAGGGCAGGAACAGGTTGGCTCTGAGGACGACGGGTGTGATAACGCACAGGGTGATGATGATGAGGTTGGAGATCCCACTTACTGTCAACCCACAGTCAGCCAAGAGATGAGGTCAGCAGAGGAGGTGGAGGAAGATGCTAGTGACGACGAGGTCAGGTTGCGCCTTCCTGGACAGAGACGTAGTACTGGAAGCACGTCAACAACTGCATCCTCAAACACAACTCTGCCTCTCACCGCAAGTCGTGGTGGCTCTTCAGGTCGCATGGGTGCTAAGCCTTGCATAGCCTGGGCATTTTTTCAGATCGATAAAGATGACCCAACTCGTGTTATCTGTAACATTTGTCAGCAAAAGCTAAGTAGAGGCCAAAAAATACATAGTTTGAGTACTTCATGCATGAACCGGCACATGGACATGAAGCATAAGTTGCAGTGGGAAGCTCAGTGTGCTACAATGCGGCCTAGCCGGCCGGGCCAACCACCGTCTGCCATATCTTGTGCATCCGCGGCCTCTTCATCCTCTGTGACTGGGGGGACAGCAGTCACACCTGTTTTGGGGCGCAGACCTGCCACCTCTTTACCCGCAACAGCCAGCGTGATTGGCAGGTCATCATTTTCTTTGGAGGTGGTAACACCAGCTGGTGTTGAGCGCTGTCCGACATCGATAGCACCACCTTTGGATCAAGGCAACCTAACATGTCCGCCTGCATCTTCCTCACAGACCGGCAGTTTGCCGGGGACACCCTTATCAACCCCGTCTAAGCACAAAAGCCAGCCCTCGGTCCCTCAGATGTGGACAAGTAAAAGACCATTTCCTCCTAGCCATGAGAAAGCTAAGAGGTTGAATTTCACCATCTGCAAGCTCTTGGCTACAGAAATGCTGCCTTTCCGCCTGGTGGACACAGAGGATTTTCGAGACCTTATGTCCGTCGCAGTGCCCCAGTACCAGATGCCCAGTCGGCACTACTTCTCAAAGAAAGGTGTGCCTGCGCTCCACCAGCATGTCACTCACAACATCACCGCTTCTTTGAGAAACTCTGTGTGTGACAGGGTGCATTTCACCACAGACACTTGGACGAGTAGGCATGGACAGGGGCGTTACATGTCGCTGACTGGGCACTGGGTAACTATGGTGACAACAGGACAAGGGGCTGCTGTCCAAGTCTTGCCGTCCCCACGAGTTGTGCGTCAATCCTCTTTATGTCAAAGTTCCTCCACTGCTTCTGCCTCCTCAACCTCCTCTCGGTCTTCCACCTGCACCCAAACCCTGTCTGGTCATGCCACAAGCTTTCTAACTGCGCAGAAGTGATCCTGCACACCTCCTTACTATGCTGGCAGTAGGGCTCAACGTCATCAGGCGGTTTTTACATTGAAATGTCTGGGAAATGTGAGTCACACAGCTGAGGAGTTGTGGTCAGCTCTGGAGAACCAATTTCATGAATGGTTGTCTCCACTGGACCTGAAACCAGGGAAGGCCGTGTGCGACAATGCTGCAAACCTGGGTGCGGCCCTTCGCCGGGGCAATGTCACACACGTGCCTTGTATGGCTCACGTGTTGAACCTGGTTGTCCAGCAATTTTTAGCCCACTATCCCAGACTAGATGGCCTTCTGCAGAGGGCACGGTCGCTGTGTGCTCACTTCCGCCTTTCACATCCCGCAGCTCAGCGACTTACATATCTACAGAAGTCGTTGGGCCTGCCACTTCACCGGCTAAAATGCGATGTGCCTACCCGGTGGAATTCAACTCTGCACATGTTGCAGCGACTGTGGCAGCACCGACAAGCCCTGGTGCAATACGTTCTGACGTATAGCCTGGGCCAAAGAGATCCGGAGGTGGGGCAAATCACGCTGGAGGAGTGGTCTCAGATCAGGGACCTATGCACCCTTCTGCACAGTTTTGAAATGGCGACGAAGATGTTTAGTGCTGACGATGCCATTATCAGCATGACTATTCCGGTGATTTACATGCTGGAGCACATGTTAAACAGAATTCGGAGTCAGGTGGTGGCACAAGAGGAGGTGGAGGAAGTAGAGGAGGAGGAGTTGTATGCGGAAGGGCTAACATCTGCAAGGTCCAGACGGTCGGCAGCACCAAGGCGGCAGGCATGTGAGGGTGGGGGAGATGGTTTTACCAGGGCGCATGGTAGCAGCCAAACTAGTGAGGAAGGTGCAGGAGCCCAGGAAGAAGTGGAGGACGAACTGATGGAAGACTCATCAGATGAGGGAGACCTTGATCACATTTCTGTTGTGCGAGGTTGGGGGGAGAGGACAGAGGAAGGAAGCATGATTGTTACCTCGCCACCAACACAACAGGGACTTGGTGCTCCTGGATGCGCAACACACATGAGTGCCTTCTTGCTGCACTACCTGCAACATGACCCTCGAATTGTGGGAATTAGAAATAATCCTGACTACTGGGTTGCCACACTGTTAGATCCCCGGTACAAAAGTAAATTTGCAGAAATTATTCCTGCCATAGAAAGGGATGCACGCATGCAGGAGTATCAGCAGAGACTGTTGCAGAATCTTACATGTGCTTTTCCACAAAATACCAGTGGTTCACGTAGTGAATCTCACAGTTCCAACTTGCCAACCGTGGGACCGTCAAGTGTTCAGCACTCAAACCGTAACAGAACCACAGTATCTGCTGGTAACATCAATTTTGCGGAATCATTTCACCACTTTTTTAGCCCATCCTTTGCAAGGCCACAGGAGACAAGAAGTCTGACACATAGTCAACGCCTAGAGACGATGGTACAGGAGTATCTCCAAGTAAACATTGAAGCCATGACTGTGTCACTGGACCCTTGCTCTTTTTGGGCTTCCAATCTGGATAAATGGCCGGAGCTAGCCACTTACGCCTTGGAGATCTTGTAATTCCCCGCATCCAGCGTTCTGTCTGAACGTGTGTTCAGCGCTGCTGCTGGTGTGCTGACAGATAAGCGCACGCGGCTCTCCATTGATAATGTAGACAGACTCACGTTCATAAAGATGAACAAATCATGGATCCGAAACGACTTTTCTACCCCTGTGTCATCCTGGGGAGAGTAAAAGCTTGATGATTGGTTAAAATCACCCTACCAACCGTTTTAAGCTTTCAAATTACTAATCATGTTTATCTGGAAAATAATTTGGGCTTTGTAGCAGTGTGCAGCACTGATTCTATTAGGCCATCTATAATAAGCTCCACCAGATTTAAAATTACTAATCATGTTTATCTGTATCTTGACTGGAAAATAATTTGGGCTTTGTAGCAGTGTGCAGCACTGATCCTATTAGGCCATCTATACTAAAGCTTCACCAGATTTAAAATTAATAATAATTTTTAGCTGCATCTAGCCCGGAAAATAATTTTGGGGCTCCGAGATGCGCAAGACACATAAGTGCCTTCTTGCTGCACTACCTGCAGCATGACCCTCATATTGTCAGAATTCGAAGTAATCATGACTACTGGGTTGCCATACTCTTAGATCCCCCAAACTTTTCAATCAACCTTTTCATTTTAATAAAGACCAAAAAAATGGTCATTTTTGAAATTATAAGCATTAGCAGGTTGTTAGAAACTGAAATCAAACAGTTTTCAACTCAAAACTTTATTCTAGGTGATGTTACATTTTCACATAGGACCCCTTGTTCGAAAGGAGCTTCTGAACTCTCTCGTCCATTGAATTTGTCAGGTTTTGGATGGTTTCTGCTTCAATTGTTTTGCATGAGGACAGAATACCCTCCCAGAGCTGTTGCTTAGATGTGAACTGCCTCCCGCCATCATAGACACTCCTTTTAATGATGCTCCAAAGGTTCTGAATGGGGTAGAGGTCAGGGGAGCATGGGGGTCACACCATAAGTTTGTCCCCTTTTATGCCCATATCAGCCAGAGATGCAGATGTTTTATATGCAGCATGAGATGGTGCATTATCATGCAAAAAAATGATCTTGCTGTGAAATACACGGTTCTTCTTCTTGAACCATGGCAGGAAGTGCTGTTTGAGAAAATCCACATACATTATGGAGTTCATCTTTAGCGCCTTCAGGGATCCTAAAGGGGCCAACAATCTCTCTCCCCATGATTCCAGACCAAAACATTACTCCACCTCCTCCTTGTTGGCGCTGTAGCCGTGTTTGCGTGGGGTGTCCATCAACCAGCCATCCTCCACTCCATCCATCTGGACCATCGAGCGCTGCATGGCACTCATCCGTGAACAAAACAGTTTTGAAATCAGTCTTCATGTAATGTTTGGCCCACTGGAGCCGTTTCTGCTTGTGTGAAGTGGATAGAGGAGGTCGACAGGATGGCGTATGCACAGCTGCAAACCTCTGAAGGACCCTGCATCTTGTTGTTCGGGGGACGTTGGAGGCACCAGCAGCTTCAAAAACTTGTCTGCTGTTATGACAAGGCTCTTTTGCCGCTGCTCTTTCAACCTGACGTAATTGCCTGTAGGAAAGAGTCCTCAATTTGCCCTTATCAACACGCACACGTGTGTACTGTAAATCAGCTACATACTTCTTGATTGCCAAGACACTTCATCCTGATCATCGCACAATGTTGATTGTAGTCATGCCTTGACCTAAACACTCCACAATTTGTTGCTTCTCAGCAGCCGACACATCCTTTTTCTTTCCCATTTTGGCAGAAAATGTAGGCTGCTTAATAATGTGAGACAGCCTTCTTAAGTAGTCTTGCCTTTCATTGGACACACCTGCCAAACTAATTAGCACAGGTGTCTGCAATTGCTTACAGTGATATAAAGAGCCCTGACACACATCACCATCAATGAGTTTAACTGACAAACAAACTAATTCTTCCCTTATCACTCCTAAACACTTTTTGCATAATAATTTGGAACACAGTGTACATGTGCTTTTCCACAAAACACCAGTGGTTCACGTAGTGAATCTTACAGTTCTAACTTGCCAACCGTGGTCTGTATGGAGTTGTTCAATAAAGGGCCCAAAATTAAGATAACATAGATGGGAGAGGTCTCTATGAATAGGAATTCCTAAGTATTTGATACCCTGTGAGGGCCAGGCAAAGGGAAAGTTGGACTGGATGGAATCCTATATGGATTTGGGGAGGGAGACATCGAGGGCCTCAGACTTCGCTGCATCGATTTTAAAATTTGACCATGTAACAAAGTGATCTATTTCAGCCATAACAGCATGGATGGATATATGTGATTGAGTGATATATACTAGGACATCATCAGCAAATAGAGAGCACTTGTACTCGGTGCCTCTCACCTCAATCCACCTAATATTGGGGTTATGGCGAATTGATGAGAGCAGGTGCTCCGTCACTAGGATGTATAAGAGAGGGGACAGAGAACATCCCTGCCTTGTCCCATTGGTGATTGTGAAAGGTGATGAAAATGTTCTGACGCGCCCCCTGGGCCTTGGGACACCCGGAGCCGGACCCTTTTTGGTGGATGCTGGTGGTTGTAGTCTCCGTGGCGGCGACCCGGTTCCGTGGCTCAGGGCGGTCAAACCAGTGGCGGAACTATTTATGTGGTTTTGATGTCTAAATGTCCGACTACGCCACCCGTGGATTGCGGTCAGAGTGAACCGCCGCTCCAGGGCAGACCGCTGAGGCTGGTGTTGTGGGTGCAGCAGAGCGTAGCATAACTCCCCACGGGAGGAGTATAGCCTCAGGGCAGTGTATGCGGAGGATGGGGGTGATGGTGCAGGGCAGCAGCAGTAATGACACGGAGTCAGTGATGCAGTCCAGGGCCTTTACTCACAGTTCTTATTATCCAGACCACGTCTGCAGGTAACGGCTGCCCACGTCGTACTGTGCTCACCAGGTGAGGGGCTCAGACAACTCCCAGATAACTTTGGAGCGCTTCACAGGACCCCCTTTGTGTGTCCTTTGTCTGGCCTTTCTTACCAACCCTTCCGTCCGACTGCCTCGGGCCTCCTCTTGGTAAACTTGGCGCCAGTTTCCCTGACCCTATGTGGTGCCTTCCTAGCGGGTGTAGCGAGGGGCTGCGCCACATAAAATGTCACAGCCTCCTGTTTCTAGCTGAGGGTCGTTTTCTGCCTCCACTAGTTTCGGGGACCGGTCTCCCCCTTTGGCCTGACCCCTCCACGCAGGTGGATTCGGGCGTGTGGTGGCGACTCGCCCGTCCGCACCCCTGGGATCCCTTCGTTCCTCATTCCTGGAGCCTTCTCCGCTCCTCTTCCTTCCTTCTCCTTCTCCCTCTTCCAGGCCTGGGCCTCTGTTACTAGGCCCGCCTCCGGAGCAGAGCTCATGCAGAGCCCCTGCTCCCTGCCACTTCTGCTCAGACTTCTCTGCACTGAACTAAGATGGTGCCCACCTTTTATACTCCCTTCTCAATGCACCCAGGAACTGCTTCCTCCCTGCTCCTGCACTACAGGGTTCCCCTTCCTCAGTGTTCCCTCCCCCCACTCCAGCCAGGGACAGGGACTGTCGTGCCCATCTCAGGGGCATATTGGTCGCCCTGCCCCACGGCAATGTGGTGTAATGCATGCAGGTGTCGGGTCCTGATCCACACTACATCCTTACCTGAGAGTGAGATATCACACCTCTGGGTGAGGTGCAATACCTCTGTAGCAACCGAGCCTTCAGGGTGCTACAGTTCCATTTATCTTCAGCCTAGGTGACGTATTGCGATACAGGGCCGTGATTTTGGCTATAAAAGGGTCCCCTAGACCCCTACCCCAAGCTTTTTAAGAGAATCATATATGGCGTGCCAGGAGACTCTATGGAATGCTTTCTCAGCATCCAACGAGAGTATCTAATTACAAATTTTTAACTGCATCTA
The DNA here is from genome assembly GCF_046119375.1 of Phyllobates terribilis. Classification (NCBI taxonomy): domain Eukaryota; kingdom Metazoa; phylum Chordata; class Amphibia; order Anura; family Dendrobatidae; genus Phyllobates; species Phyllobates terribilis. The sequence goes on from NW_027362773.1 coordinate 54,386,288, forward strand.
GCCCAGGAAATACTTTGTGCCTAGTAACAGTGTCTGCTAGTCAGCGGATTATCCCGGCTGTTAAGCAAGCTACACCACCTGTAGTTTGGACACTTAATTTTTTCAAAGGAAATGCTTCGGGACCACGGGATACTCAGTGAAGAGCATCAGGAGGCACCCCAAGGCATAGGGGCTGGGACTGGCAGTAGCCGAGCTCGATCCTTATAAAAGCTTTTTAACTGCAGTAGCTTTAGTGGACGCTACTGGAGCTGGAATTACGCGGCTGGTGGCATGAGACTTGCCCTCCAATAGATCCTTGTAAATGGATTTAAAGTGTATTCATTCAAATTAGAGAGACAATTTAAATTAAAAAGCTTAGAGCTGCCTCCACCACAGGGGGGCTCGCTCGACCCACCAGCGGACAGGCACCAGTATTGGGAGAGGGGGGCTGGCCATCAGGGTTCACCGTGGCTCTGGCACAAACCCGGCGACGCGGAGGTGGCACGGGCAGGAGCGGACTGAACGTGTCGGCTTCTCACTTTTTGGATTTTAGAAGGGCATGACATGCCTATATCTGTGTCTCCCCCTCCTTTTACTCCTCCACCTCTTTTCTTTTCGCATGACTATATGTACTTGTCACTTTTCCATGTGTTAGTTGTGTCTTCTGAGCAGTTTGTCAGCTTTTGGACACCTTTGAAGGTGTTTTCTATGTGTTTCTATGTGTTTTTGTTTGCCTGCCATTGGTTTTAACGGTGTTCGAAGGTGTTCGATGAACAGTTCGACGAACAGTTCGGCGAACACACGGGTGTTCGACGAACCGAACCGAACTCGAACACTACGGGGGTGGCTCAACACTATTTATAAGGGCAAAATTCTCCCCTACCAGGATTGGGGCAGGAGGATGTTGCGTGTTTAAGGGATCCTGACCAGGAAACCTCCCACTTGCTCTCCGACGTAATATCTCTATTACTGTGGTGACCAGACTCCTGGGGTGCCACACATGGCTCTTGTAAGGGGCAATGCAGTTCCTCATAATTTTTGGAAAGCCTTCCATTCACTGCTTAGGCCAACAGTGCACGGGAGACCCAGTTGCTATAAATGGAAAAAAAGGTTTAGTTAACGCCCTCTGACCTCCATGTCATTTCCAAGGGGCATTGGAGTGGCTCGAAATTTTTGGTAGGCATTGCACTCACTGTATGCCCTATAACTGTGTAGCCGAACCTCTCCTTTTGTTACAGAAACATATCCTACAAGACATATCTGGTTGACTGGCCTGATATTGATGTGAATGGTCCCTGTTCCTCCTGCTCTTAGTCCTTTGCCACTACCTCATCCATCATTTATCACCTGATGCTTTGTTTTAACGGGAGTCATAGAACTTGGATAGTAGCAGGAAAACATCCAGCAATCCTCGGAGGAGGTAGGATATGCGCCAAAACGCTGACCACCTCAGGCCTAGCCGCTACTACATACATGCGCTTGCATTTCAACAAAACAAAGCAGATGCTAACTTCTATCATCCTCATCATGCTCCTCACCTTGGCACTCTCAACTCCCCTGATGGAGAAGCCAGGGCCCACCGGAGTAGTCTGATAGTCCGGTGGGCTCGGCCAATGCTGCCCTAAAGCAGGCCAGGCTAAGAAAAGTGTGGGAAAGGTTACCGGGACAAATAGGGGTGGCTGGGGACCGAGTATGGACACCTGGCCACCCCCTGGAGGCTGGGGAGCAAGCGGGGACACCCGGCCACCAGGCGGCTGGGTACTGAGTATGGATACCAGGCCGCCGACACAGCCATGGCGTGGTGGCCAGATTCTGCCTCCACATGCCTACAAGGCCCAATTTAAAGTGCAAGCAAGCAGGCAGTATGGTATTGCAGCCTGGGGGTGGGTGGGTGGCAGGCTGCATACTTGCGCTTGCATTGCAAGGAATGGGAGAGGTACAATTGAACACTGCCCTGGGACAAGGACTTGAATGGGGATAGTTGCAAGTCTGCAAGGACAGGTGCAAGGTGGGAGGCATCTTCGCATGTACCATGAACAGGGGTTTGGCATGCACACACTACAGCGGAATAGGCTCTCCTTCCCACTAAATGCACTGGGGAGGGCACAGGTAATGTTTTGGTATACGCGCTTAATCTTATGTATAAGGCACACCAGGACAAATATGGGCGGCTGGGGACTGAGTATGGATACCTCGCTGCCGAAGCAGCCATGAGGTAGTGGCCAGCTTCGGCCTCCTCCAAACTAAAAGGCCCCATTTCAAGTGCAAGCTAGCAGTATGGAATTGCAGTCTGGGGGTGGGTGGGTGGCAGGCTGCACACTTACACTTGCATTAAAGAAAACATAGCAGATGCTAACTTCTGTCATCATCATCATGCTCCTCACCTTGGCACTCTCAACTCCACCGATGGAGAAGTCAGGGCCCACCGGAGGAGTCTGGTTCTCTGGTGGGCTCGTCCAATGCTGCCTAAAGCAGGCCGGGCTAAGAAAAGTGTGTGGGGGATGTTCCAAGGAGAAATAGGGGCGACTGGGGACCGTGTGTGGACACCCGGCCACGGGACGGCTGGGGGCCGAGTATGGACACCCGGCCGCCGGGCGGCTGGGGACTGAGTATGGATTCCAGGCTGCCAACACAGCCATGACGTGGTGGCCAGATTCCGCCTCCACATGCCTAAAAGGCCCAATTTCAAGTTCAAGCAAGCAAGCAGTATGGTATTGCAGCCTGGGGGTGGGTGGGTGGCAGGCTGCATACTTGAGCTTGTATTGCAAGGAATGGGGGAGGTACAATTGAACACTGCCCTGGGACTAGAACTTGCATGGGGATAGTTGCAAGTCTGCATCTTCTGATGCGGTAAGGATCACTTATGATGGGCACACTTTTAGACAGTGACCTGGGAGTCAGAGATGCTTCCAGGGGTCTTCCCCATGCTGTTTCCTTGTCTTTTCAGCACTTTATGCATGTGTCACACAGCACATGGCCAGATAAGGTTGTAAAATGTTAAAATGACATTTCACGGTGAATGCATTTGTCATAGTTGAAAGCAATACAAAAGTGCAAAAACGCATAAAAAATGCTGCTTGTGAACATAGCCGAAGGTGTGGAGGAGTATTTTTGTTTTTGGTCATTTATTTTAACTTATACACAAGTCTTTACCCTGGAAAGGATGTTCCTTGACATATTTCACAGGAAAAAAGTTTCACTTTCGTTTTTGAACGTTTTATTGTGAGCCCGTAAAAGTGGCTTAATACCTCTGACCACGTTGTTGACAGCAGTGACCTGGGGGTCAGAAATGTTTCCTGGGGCGATCCCCATGCTGTCCCCATGTCATTTGAGCACTGTCACTATCGTTTTGGGCACTTGTTAGGCTTTTTAAAGACTGCCGGGGGTGCCACCGCAAAAATGCTCGAGTCTCCCATAGACTAACATTGGGCTCGTTGCTCGGGTCGAGCACCCGAGTATCACGGCGAGCTCGGCCCGAGCTTCGAGCACCCGAGCATTTTAGTGCTCGCTCAACACTAGTAGTTTCCCATCACACTAAGGTGACCTTGTCGTGGTTGATGGGCACACATAAATTGGCCAAATTATGCGCAAAAAACCTTCATTTTTCAAAGTGACATTAGTCTAGATACAATATTTCTTATATATTCATGTATGGAGTGCCGAAGTTCTTTTTGCAATTGAGATTACTTTTTTCTTCAGAGCACCCGAATAGACCAGTGAACAACCCCTCTCTTTTTTCAATATGACATCATCGTCGCCATGAGGACCATTATGACATCATCGCCATTTCGAATCTATGACATCACCGACACCATGATGACCATTATGACATCATCGTCGCCAGGACTACCATTATGACATCATCGTCGCCATTATGACATAAATGTCGCCATGACAACCCTATGACATCACGGTCGCCTTGACAACCCTATGACATCATTGTCGCCATGGCGACCATTATGACATCATCGTCGCAATGACGACCATTATGACATCATCGTCGCCATGACCACCCTATAACATCACCGTCGCCATGACGACCATTATGACATCACCGTTGCCATGACAATCATTATGGCATCATCATCGCCATTTCGAGTCTATGACATCACTGTCGCCATGATGACCATTATGACATCATCGTCGCCATGACTACCGTTATGACATCATCGTCGCCATGACTACCGTTATGACATCATCTTCGCCATGATGACCATTATGACATCGTAGTCACCAATACGACACTATGACATCATCGTCGCCATTTCAACTCTGTGACATCACTGTCGCCATGACGACCATTATGAAACCACTATCGCCATGACGATCATTATGACATCATTGTCGCCATGACTACCCTTATGACATCATCGTCATGATGACCTTTATGACATCATAGTCGCCATTGCGACACTACGACATCATCGTCTCCATGACGACCCTATGACATTACCGTCGCCATGATGACGATTATGACATCACCGTTGCCATGACGACCATTATCACATCTATGTCGCCATGACGACCAATATGACATCATCATCGTCATTTAGAGTCTATGACATCACCGCCTGCATGATGACCATTATGACATCATCGTCGCGATGACTACCATTATGACATCATCGTCGCCATGACGACCATTATGACATCATAGTCGCCATTACGACACTATGACATCATCGTCGGCATGTAGACCCTATGAAATCACTGTCGCCATGACGACCATTATGACATCATCGTCGCCATGACGACCATAATGACATCATTGTCGCCATGACGACCATTGTGACATCATTGTCGTCATGACGACCATTATGAAATCACCGTCGCCATGACGACCATTATGACATTACCGTCGCCTTGACAACCATATGACATCATCGTCGCCATTTCGACTCTGTGACATCACTGTCGCCATGACGACCATTATGACATCACCGTCGCCATGATGAACATTATGCCATCATCGTCGCCATTACGACACTATGACATCATCGTCGGCATGTAGACCCTATGACATCACCGTCGCCATGACGACCATTATGACATCATCGTCGCCATGACGACCATAATGACATCATAGTCGCCATTACGACACTATGACATCATCGTCGGCATGTAGACCCTATGACATCACTGTCGCCATGACGACCATTATGACATCACCGTCACCTTGACGACCCTATGACATTATCACCGCCGTTTCGACTCTGTGACATCACTGTCGCCATGACGACCATTATGACATCAACGTCGCCATGAAGAACATTATGACATCATCGTCTCCATGGCGACCATTATGACATCATCGTCGCAATAACGACCGTTATGACATCATCGTCACCATGACGACCCTATAACATCACCGTCGCCATGACGACCATTATGACATCACCGTTGCCATGACTACCATTATGACATCATCGTCGCCATGATGACCAATATGACATCATCGTCGCCATGACGACCATTATGACATCAGCATCGCCATATCGAGTCTCTGACATCACCGTCACCATAATGTCCATTATGACATCATCATCGCCATGACGACCATAATGACATCATTGTCGCCATGACGACCATTATGACATCATTGTCACCATGACGACCATTATGACATCACCGTCGCCTTGACGACCCTATGACATAATCGTCGCCATTTTGACTCTGTGACATCACTGTCGCCATGACAACCATTATTACATTACCGTCGCCATGACGAACATTATGACATCATCGTCGCCATGGTGACCATTATGACATCATCGTCGCAATGACGACTATTATGACATCACCTTTGCCATGACAACCATTATGACATCATCGTCGCCATGATGACCAATATGACATTATCGTCGCCATGATGACCAATATGACATCATCGTCGCCATGACGACCATTATGACATCATCATCGCCATTTTGAGTCTATGACATCACCGTCTCCATAATGACCATTATGACATCATCATCGCCATGACGACCATTATGACATCATCGTCGCCATGACGACCATAATGACATCAATGTCGCCATGCCGACCTTATGACATCACTGTCGCCATGAAAAACATTATGACATCATCGTCGCCTTGACAACATTATGACATCATCGTCACCTTGACAACACTATGACATCATCGTCGCCATGTCGACCCTATGACATCACCGTCGCCCATATGACATCATCGTCGCCATGACGACCAATATGACATCACCGTCGCCATGACGACCAATATGACATCATCGTCGTCAGGACGACCATTGTGACATCATCGTTGCCATGACGACCATTATGAAATCAGCGTCGCCATGACGACCATTATGACATCATCGTCGCCATTTCGACTCTGTGACATCACTGTCGCCATGATGACCATTATAACATCACCGTCGCCATGACGACCTTTATGACATCACTGTCGCCTTGACACACTATGACATCATTGTCGCCATTTCGACTCTGTGACATCACTGTCACCATCACGACCATTATGACATCACCGTCACCATGACGATCATTATGACATCACCGTCGCCTTGTCGACCCTATGACATCATCGTCGCCATTTCGAATCTGTGACATCACTGTCGCCATCACGACCATTATGATATCATCGTCGCCATGATGACCAATATGACATCATCGTCGCCATGATGACCATTATGACATCATCATCGCCATGACGACCATTATGACATCATCATCGCCATTTCGAGTCTATGACTTCACCGTCGCCATGATGACCATTATGACATCATCGTCGCCATGACTACAGTTATGACATCATTGTCGCCATGACGACCATTATGACATCATAGTCACCAATACGACACTATGATGTCATAATCGCCAATATGACACTATGACATCATCGTCGGCATGTGGAGCCTATGACATCACCGTCACCTTGACGACTCTATGACATCATCGTCGCCATTTCGGCTCTGTGACATCACTGTCGCCATGACGACCATTATGAAATCACCGTCGCCATGACGACCATTATGACATCATCGTCGCCATGACCGCCAATATGACATCATCGTCGCCATGACGACCATTATGACATCATCGTCGCCATGACGACCATCATGACATCATCGTCGCCATGATGACCTTTATGACATGATCGTCGCCATGACGACCATTATGACATGATCGTCGCCATGACAAACCTTATGACATCACCGTCGCCATGACAACCATTATGACATCATCGTTGCCTTGACAACACTATGACATCAACGTCACCATGTCGACCTTATGACATCACCATTGCCCCTATGACATCACCGTCGCCATGACGACCAATATGACATCATCTTCGCCATGAGGACCATTATGACATCATCTTTGCCATGACGACCATTATGACATCTTTGTCGCCAAGATGAATATTATGACATCATCATCGCCATGACGACCATTATGACATTATTGTCGCCATGACGAATATTATGACTAGTGTTGAGCCACCCCCGTAGTGTTCGGGTTCGGTTCGGTTCGTCGAACACCGGGATGTTCGAGGAACTGTTCGTCGAACTGTTCGTCGAACACCTTAGAACACCGTCGAACACCGTTAAAACCAATGGCAGGCAAACAAAAACACATAGAAACACATAGAAAACACCTGCAAAGGTGTCCAAAAGCTGACAAACTGCTCAGAAGACACTCTCTTTAAAAAAGCCGGCCGGCAAATTCAGCAGCGGCATACACCGGTACCTGACAATTTAGACAAGAAGGAATAGAGCATCACACATAGATTAGATAGATAGAAACATGTCAGTCACACATATAAGAAGCACAGTGACAGTGTTGGTTACTGCACTTGTCATTTAGTGTAAAGGATTTATTAAAAAAAATATTAGTGTTTTCATGCACTGTCTCTTTAAAAAAGCCGGCCGGCAATTCAGCATCTGTACCCGACAATTTAGAACAGAAAGAATAGAGCTTCACACATAGATTAGATAGATAGAAACATGTCAGTCACATATATAATAAGTACAGTGATAGTGTTGCTTACTGTACTTGTCATTTAGTGTAAAGGATTTATTTAAAAAAATAATAGTGTTTTCATGCACTGTCTCTTTAAAAAAGCCGGCCGGCAATTCAGCAGCGGTACCCGACAATTTATAACAGACAGAATAGAGCATCATACATAGATTAGATAGATAGAAACATGTCAGTCACATATATATGAAGTACAGTGATAGTGTTGGTTACTGTACTTGTCATTTAGTATTAAAATAAAGGATTTATTATTAAAAAAATTGGCGTGGGGTTCCCCTTAATTTTAGGCTCTAGCGGAGGTTAAGCAGACGGCTGGGGCAGATGTTTGAAGCCTGGGAAGGGGGTAATACCCACGGAGCTTCCCAGGCTACTAATATCAGCCCCCAGCTGAATACATAGCCTTTACTAGCTATTAAAATGGGGGACCCCCCAAAAAAAATGACGTGGGGTCCCCCCTAATTTAATAGCTAGCAAAGGCTAGGCAGACAGCTGGGGGCTGATATTAATAGCCCAGGAAGGGAGCCATGAATATTGGCCCCCTCCCAGGCTAGAAACACCAGCCGTCAGCCGCCCCAGAAATGGCGCATTCATAGGATGCGCCATTTCTGGCACTTAGCCTCGCTCTTCCACGCTGCCCTGGTGCGGTGGCAGGGGGTAATAGGGTTGGGGTTGATGTCAGCTTATAATGCCAGCTGACATCAAGCCCAGGTTAGTAATGGAGAGGCGTCTATAAGACACCCCCATTACTAACCCCATAGTCAAAGTTAAAAAAAACACAAACACCCAGAATAAAGTCCTTTAATTGAAATAAAGACACAATCCTTTATTGTTCTAAATTAAACCATACTTACCATCACGCCCATTCCAGCTGAAGCCAACGATCTCCTGCAATAAAAGAAAAATAATAAAGCAACCTCATCCTTACCTTTCCATGGTTCCCACGACAGCTTCAGCTCTGCTACATCGAGATGACAGGCTGGACCGCAGCAGAACGCTGCCATCCAGCCTGTCATCCCGCAGACACTGAGAAGCGCAGGCTTGCTTGCGCTGCTCAGCGTCTCTCTGTGACGACATCCAGATGAGCCGAGTTCATGTCCAATGAACTCGGCTCACCTCATGCACGTCACTGACAGCGTGGGAAAATTCTCACGCTGAAGCGCTGATTGCAGGAGAATTTTCCCACGCTGTCAGTGACGTGCAGGAGGTGAGCTGAGTTCATTGGACATGAGCTCACCTCATGCACATCACTGACAGCGTGGGAGAATTCTCCTGCACTCAGCACTTCAGCGTGAGAATTTTCCCACGCTGTCAGTGACGTGCATGAGGTGAGCCGAGTTCATTGGACATGACCTCGGCTCATCTGGATGCCGTCACAGCGAGACAGTGAGGAGCGCAAGCATGCCTGCGCTTCTCAGTGTCTGCGGGATGACAGACTGGATGGCAGCGTTCTGCTGCGGTCCAGCCAGTCATCTCGATGTAGCAGAGCTGAAGCTGTCGTGGGAACCATGGAAAGGTAAGGATGAGGTTGGTTTATTATTTTTCTTTTATTGCAGGAGATCGTTGGCTTCAGCTGGAATGGGTGTGATGGTAAGTATGGTTTAATTTAGAACAATAAAGAATTGTGTCTTTATTTCAATTAAAGGACTTTATTCTGGGTGTTGTGTTTTTTTTAAATACTTTACTAGAAATTCATGGCGGTCATGTCTAATACTGGCGTGACCCCATGAGTTTTGGGCTTGGGGCCAGCTGATAATACCAAGCTGGCCCTAACCCCTTTATTACCCAGTGAGCCACCGCACCAGGGCCCTGGATGAGTTGGGTACAGCGCCAGAAGATGGCGCTTCTATGAACGCGCCATTTTCCGGGGTGGCTGCGGACTGCAATTTGTAGCGGGGGGGGGCCCAGAAAGCTTGGGCCTCCCTGCGCTGCAGATTCCAGCCCCCAGCTGCCTAGTTGTACCTGGCTGGACACAAAAATAGGGCGAAGCCCCACGTACTTTTTTTTTAATTATTTCATGAAATTCATGAAATAATTAAGAAAAAAAGGCCTTCCCTGTATTGTTGTGTCCGGCCAGGTACAAATAGGCAGCTGGTGGATGGGGGCAGCCCGTTCCTGCCTGCTGTACCTGGCTGGACACAAATATAGTGCGAAGCCCCACTTCAATTTTTTTAAATTATTTCAGGAAATTCATGAAATAATTTAAAAAAAATTGACGTGGGGCTTCGCACTATATTTGTGTCCAGCCAGGTACAGCAGGCAGGAACGGGCTGCCCCCAACCACCAGCTGCCTAATTGTACCTGGCCGGACACAACAATATAGGGAAGCCCTTTTTTTCTTAATTATTTCATGAAATAATTTAAAGAAAATTGACGTGGGGCTTCGCCCTGTTTTTGTGTCCAGCCAGGTACAACTAGGCAGCTGGGGGCTGGAATCCGCAGCGCAGGGAGGCCCAAGCTTTCTGGGCCACCCCCGCTGCAAATTGCAGTCCGCAGCCACCCCGGAAAATGGCGCGTTCATAGAAGCGCCATCTTCTGGCGCTGTACCCAACTCATCCAGGGCCCTGATGCGGTGGCTCACTGGGTAATAAAGGGGTTAGGGCCAGCTTGGCATTATCAGCTGGCCCTAAGCCCGAAATTCATGGGGTCACGCCAATATTAGACATGACCACCATGAATTTCTAGTAAAGTATTTAAAAAAAACACAACACCCAGAAAAAAGTCCTTTAATTGAAATAAACACACAATTCTTTATTGTTCTAAATTAAACCATACTTACCATCACGCCCATTCCAGCTGAAGCCAACAATCTCCTGAAATAAAAGAAAAATAATAAAGCAACATCATCCTTACCTTTCCATGGTTCCCATGACAGCTTCAGCTCTGCTACATCGAGATGACAGGCTGGACCGCAGCAGAACGCTGCCATCCAGCCTCTCATCCCACAGACACTGAGAAGCGCAGGCTTGCTTGCGCTCCACAGTGTCTCTCTGTGAGGGCATCCAGATGAGCCGAGTTAATGTCCAATGAACTCGGCTCACCTCATGCACGTCACTGACAGCGTGGGAAAATTCTCCTGCACTCAGCGCTTCAGCGTGGGAGAATTCTCACAATGAAGCGCTGAGTGCAGGAGAATTCTCCCACGCTGTCAGTGACGTGCAGGAGGTGAGCTGAGTTCATTGGACATGAGCTCACCTTATGCACGTCACTGACAGCGTGGGAAAATTCTCCTGCACTCAGCGCTTCAGCGTGGGAGAATTCTCACGCTGAAGCGCTGAGTGCAGGAGAATTCTCCCACGCTGTCAGTGACGTGCAGGAGGTGAGCTGAGTTCATTGGACATGAGCTCACCTTATGCACGTCACTGACAGCGTGGGAGAATTCTCCTGCACTCACCGCTTCAGCGTGAGAATTTTCCCACGCTGTCAGTGACGTGCATGAGGTGAGCCGAGTTCATTGGACATGAACTCGGCTCATCTGGATGTCGTCACAGAGAGACGCTGAGCAGCGCAAGCAAGCCTGCGCTTCTCAGTGTCTGCGGGATGAGAGGCTGGATGGCAGCGTTCTGCTGCGGTCCAGCCTGTCATCTCGATGTAGCAGAGCTGAAGCTGTCGTGGGAACCATGGAAAGGTAAGGATGAGGTTGCTTTATTATTTTTCTTTTATTGCAGGAGATCGTTGGCTTCAGCTGGAATGGGCGTGACGGTAAGTATGGTTTAATTTAGAACAATAAAGGATTGTGTCTTTATTTCAATTAAAGGACTTTATTCTGGGTGTTTGTGTTTTTTTTAACTTTGACTATGGGGTTAGTAATGGGGGTGTCTTATAGACGCCTCTCCATTACTAACCTGGGCTTGATGTCAGCTGGCATTATAAGCTGACATCAACCCCAACCCTATTACCCCCTGCCACCGCACCAGGGCAGCGTGGAAGAGCGAGGCTAAGTACCAGAATTGGCGCATCCTATGAATGCGCCATTTCTGGGGCGGCTGACGGCTGGTGTTTCTAGCCTGGGAGGGGGCCAATATTCATGGCTCCCTTCCTGGGCTATTAATATCAGCCCCCAGCTGTCTGCCTAGCCTTTGCTAGCTATTAAATTAGGGGGGACCCCACGTCATTTTTTTTGGGGTGTCCCCCATTTTAATAGCTAGTAAAGGCTATGTATTCAGCTGGGGGCTGATATTAGTAGCCTGGGAAGCTCCGTGGGTATTACCCCCTTCCCAGGCTTCAAACATCTGCCCCAGCCATCTGCTTAACCTCCGCTAGAGCCTAAAATTAAGGGGAACCCCACGCCAATTTTTTTAATAATAAATCATTTATTTTAATACTAAATGACAAGTACAGTAACCAACACTATCACTGTACTTCATATATATGTGACTGACATGTTTCTATCTATCTAATCTATGTGTGAAGCTCTATTCTGTCTGTTATAAATTGTCGGGTACCGCTGCCGAATTGCCGGCCGGCTTTTTTAAAGAGACGGTGCATGAAAACACTATTATTTTTTTTGATAAATCCTTTACGCTAAATGACAAGTACAGTAAGCAGCACTTTCACTGTACTTCGTATATATGTGGCTGACATGTTTATATCTATCTAATCTATGTGTGAAGCTCTATTCTTTCGGTTCTAAATTGTCGGGTACAGGTGTATGCCGCTGCTGAATTGCCGGCTTTTCATGTTTCACTGTTGGCACTGTTCCCATCGATTTGGGCAATCACTGTAATGCCACAACCACCATGGCTGTGGCATTACAGTGAGTGGCAGACAATCCCTGCATGATTGGTGCTCTAAATAGCGCCAGACATGCAGGACACGCTTTTGGTGCACGAACAGTTATCGAACATAACCTCGAACAGCCGAATTTTTTGCAAATCGTTCGGGTTCGTCGAACAACTCGAACACCGCCCAAAACAGCTCGAATTTGAGATTGGCGAACAGTTCTAGTCGAACAACGCTCATCTCTAATTATGACATCATCATCGCCATGCCGATGTTATGACATCACCGTCGCCATGACAAGCATTATAACTTCATCATCACCTTGACAACACTATGACATCATCGTCTCCATGTCGACCCTATGACATCACCGTCGCCCCAATGACATCACCGTCGCCATGACCACCAATATGACATCATCGTCGCCATGACGACCTTATGACATCATCGTCATCATTTTGACTCTGTGACATCACTGTCGCCATGACGACCATTATGACATCACCGTCGCCATGATGTCCATTATGACATCACCGTTGCCATGACGACCATTATGACATCATAGTCACCATGACGACCATTATGACATCATCTTCGCCATTTCGAGTCTATGACATCACTGTCGCCATGACGACAATTATGACATCATCATCACCAAAACTGCCATTATGACATCATCATCGCCATGACGACCATTATGATATCATCGTCGGCATGTCGACCCTATGACATCACCGTCGCCATGACAACCATTATGACATCATCGCCAAGACGACCATTATGACATCATAGTCGCCATGACAACCCTATGACATCACCGTCGCCTTAACGACCCTATGACATCATCGTCGCCATTTCGACTCTGTGACATTACTGTCGCCATGACGACCATTATGACATCACCATCGCCATGACAATCATTATGACATCATCGCCAACATGACGACCATGATGACATCATCGTCGCCATGACGACACTATGACGTCATCGTCGCCATGTTGACCCAATGACATCACCGTCACCATGACAACTATTATGACATCATCATCGCCATGACGACCATTATGACATCATCTTCGCCATGACAACCATTATGACATCATCGCCATGACGACTCTATGTCATCATCGTCGCTATTTAGACTCTGTGACATCACCGTCGCCATGACGACCATTATGACATCACCGTCGCCATGACGACCATTATGACATCATCATCGCCATGACGACCCTATGACATCACCATCGCCATGGCGACCATTATAACATCATCATCCTTCATGGATTCTGTGCAGAGAGCTGCCTCTACAAGCTGGGGAACAGGAGGTCTTTGGGAGGACAGAACCTGGTGTGACGGTTTACCTCTACGCCTTGCACGTCTGGACTGCCTCTTGAGGTTGGGAAGGAATGTACTCTGTGGAGCATTGTCATCCTGTGTGGATTCTGTGTGGACAGTAGTCTCTTCAGGCTGGAGAACTGGTAGGCTACCTACACACATTACCCATCGGGGCTGCTCCGGGATACTGGGAAGGGAAGCTTTAGCAGAAGCCGCAGGGTTAGGGTCATTGAAGACCATTAGAAAGGCCACCAGGAAGGCCCGCAGGTCAGAGACGATAGGATCCCATGCTTCCCATAGGGGGTGATCCATTTCAAGGCATCACCCACTAGGTAGGACATCATGAATGCTACTTTAACCCGATCAGTAGGAAAATAGTGATCATAGAATTTGAAATGCAGCATGCATTGCTGCACAAATGCACGGATTCGTTTTGGATCCCCATAGTACCATGGTGGATCCGCAGGAACGAGTGCTGATAGATCCATTTGGGCTGGTGCGTAAATCGCCTGGGCAACAGCTTGAGAAAAAAAATAATAATTTCTTGGTGCACGTATTCGCCAGACAAGGATTCAAAATGTCTCTGATAGCGAAGGGCCATGGGGCTCAACGGGAACCATGGCCTGAGCAAACAGTTTCGTTCGCGCCTGGACTGACTGGCGTGAGCGTGATTAGTGATCCCACTGTACCATGAACCGAGGAGTGCCTGGAGGGGCGTAACTAAGTATCAACCTGATCCGACCAAGGTCGCACGGCAGCTCAGTCGACTCCGTGAACCAAGGAGGAACCGAGCAGAGGGACCAGGTGCTACTCCAGGTCAGACCCCAGTCACAGCTGTTGACCCACACCAGGGAATGCAGGAACAGGCAGGTTAGACTGGCATGTAGACAGGTGGGTACTGGCAAACACGGCTGGTGTGCAGACAGGCAGATACTGGCAGGTAAGAACGCAGGCTGGATAGGGACCAGTACAGACTGGGATACAGGAACAGAGCCGCAGGTGTGGTGGACTAGCAGAGCAAAACCGCAGGAGCAGTGAACAAGCAGAGCGGAGAAAAACCGCTGGTGCGGTGAACAAGCAGAGTGGAGCAAAACCGCAGGTGCGGTGAACAAGCAGAGCAGAGCAAAACCGCAGGTGCGGTGAGCAAGCAGAGCGGAGCAAAACCGCAGGTGTGAAGAATAAGCAGAGCGAAGCAGAACCACAGGTGCGGTAAACAAGCGAAGCAGAGCGGGTCCGCCAGAGCGGTGAGCAAGCAGAGAAGAACAGAAATGCAGGTGCGGTAAAAAAGCAGAAGAGAGCGGAACCGCCGGAGCGGTGAACAAGCAGAGCAGAACAGAACCGCAGGTGTGGCAAACAAGCAGAGCAGAGTGGAACCGCCAGAGCAGTGAACAGCAGAGCCGAAAAGAACTGCAGGTGTGAAGAACAAGCAGAGCGGAGCAAAACCGCAGTTGCGGTGAGCAAGCAGAGCGGAGCAAAACTGCAGGAGCGGTGAAAAGGCAGAGCGGAGCAAAACCGCAGTTGCGGTGAAAAAGCAGAGCGGAGCAAAACCGCAGGTGCAGTGAACAAGCAGAGCGAAGCAAAACTGCAGGTGCGGTGAACAAGCAGAGCGGAGCAAAACCGCATTTGCGGAGAACAAGCAGAGTGGAGCAGAACGGCAGGTGCGGTAAACAAGCGAAGCAGAGCGGAACCGCCAGAGCGGTGAACAAGCAGAGCAGAACAGAGCAGAAGTTGAAGGCAGACAGGACAGGGCTCTGTTCACATGGAACAGACTGGAAAATACAGGAAGATGGTTAGAACACAGGAGGTACAGTTAGGTTCATATATATTTGGATAGAGACAACATTTTTCTAATTTTGGTTCTAGACATTACCACAATGAATTTTAAACAAAACAATTCAGATGCAGTTGAAGTTCAGACTTTCAGCTATCATTTGAGGGTCTCCACATTAAAATTGGATGAAGGGTTTTGGAGTTTCAGCTCCTTAACATGTGCCACCCTGTTTTTAAAGGGACCAAAAGTAATTGGACAATTGACTCCAAGGCTATATCATGGACAGCTGTGGGCAATCCCTTCGTTATGTCATTCTCAATTAAGCAGATAAAAGGTCTGGAGTTGATTTGAGGTGTGGTGCTTGCATTTGGAAGATTTTGCTGTGAAGTAAACATGCGGTCAAAGGAGCTCTCCATGCAGGTGAAACAAGCTATCCTTAAGCTGCCAAAAACAGAAAAAACTCATCCGACAAATTGCTACAATATTAGGAGTGGCAAAATCTACAGTTTGGTACATCCTGAGAAAGAAAGGAAGCACTGGTGAACTCGGAAGACAACAGTGGTGGATGATCGCAGAATAATCTCCATGGTGAAGAGAAACCCCTTCACAATAGCCACCCAAGTGAACAACACTCTCCAGGAGGTAGGCGTATCAATATCCAAATCTACCATAAAGAGAAGACTGCATGAAAGTAAATACAGAGGGTTCACTGCACGGTGCAAGCCACTCATAAGCATCAAGATTAAAAAGGCTAGACTGGACTTTGCTAAAAAAAAAATCTAAAAAAGCCAGCACAGGTCTGGAAGAAAATTCTTTGGACAGATGAATCCAAGATCAACCTCTACCAGAACGATGGAAAGAGAAAAGTATGGCGAAGGCGTGGTACAGCTCATGATCCAAAGCATACCACATCATCTGTAAAACACGGCGGAGGCAGTGTGATGGCTTGGGCATGCATGGCTGCCAGTGGCACTGGGTCACTAGTGTTTATTGATGATGTGACACAGGACAGAAGCAGCCGAATGAATTCTGATGTATTCAGAGCCATACTGTGTGCTCAGATCCAGCCAAATGCAGCCAAACTGATTGGTCGTCGTTTCATACTACAGATGGACAGTGACCCAAAACATAAAGCCAAAGCAACCCAGGTGTTTATTAAAGCAAAGAAGTGGAATATTCTTGAATGGCCAAGTCAGTCACCTGATCTCAACCCAATTGATCATGCATTTCACTTGTTAAAGACTAAACTTCAGACAGAAAGGCCCACAAACAAACAGCAACTGAAAACCACCGCAGTGAAGGCCTGGCAGAGCATCAAAAAGGAGGAAACATAGCGTCTGGTGATGTCCATGAGTTCAAGACTTCAGGCAGTCATTGCCAACAAAGGGTTTTCAACCAAGTACTAGAAATGAACATTTTATTTACAATTATTTAATCTGTCCAATTACTTTTGGTCCCTTTAAAAACAGGGTGGCACATGTTAAGGAGCTGAAACTCCTAAACCCTTCATCCAATTTTAATGTGGATACCCTCAAATGAAAGCTAAAAGTCTGAACTTCAGCTGCATCTGAATTGTTTTGTATAAAATTCATTGTGGTAATGTCTAGAATCACAATTAGAAAAATTTTGTCTCTATCCAAATATATATGGACCTAACTGTAGATACGGAGGCAGGGAAAGGGGACAAACAGAACCAGATACACACAAGGTACTTACAATGAAGTAGCGAGTGGACACAAAACTCACAAACAGAAGTACAGAGACAACAAGTTGGAGTTATGTGCACGTTCAGACACTGCAGGCAAAGGGAAGGTACGGACATAGAGAGAAACAAGTAACGGGCTAGGACACTGTTCAGACAGGAACTGAACCGGGAACAAGATACAGGAACGAGCCTAGGAACTCAGCCCCCAGGGTGGCGGAAGCAGACTAGAAGTCAGAGATACAGGTAGCGGCCCTGGGTACTCGGCCCCCAGGGTGGCGGAAACAGACTAGAAGTCACAGGTACAGGAAAAGGCCCTGGGTATTCAGCCCCCAGGGTGGCAGACAGACTAGAGTCAGGATAGGACCTGGCACCTCAGTTGCAAAAGACAAACTGAGTGAAAGTGTTGCTCAGGCCCCTCCTACTGGGTGGAGGGGGTTTAAGTATCCAGTGACTCACAGCAATAGGCTGGGGACGCATTAGGACTGTGCACATGGTAGCTATAGGAAACAAGCAGAAAGCCATGCCGACGCCCTAAGCAATCAGACAAGAGACATGGACACAGCAGGAACTGAAACAAAGAGTGCAGCATGGACTGACAGGTAAGATTGCGGTCTTGCATGGTGGGAGGTGGTGCACCATGCAAACATGCCGCCAGGAATGTTACACCTTACCTGCTGAATCAAATAGAGGAAAAGCGTTGGGAGACACATTTATCATTTATAACCTGTCATCCCAAAGTGGAGATGATTCAGCAGGACTTCTACTCTGCATTAGGGGTGGAAGTTACTCTACTACACTGAAGACTGGTGAGATTGTTCCATCTCTGATACATAATGGCAATTATGGATATTTTTGTTTGATGGCTCTTACCATTTATTAAGGAGCTCCCTATACCACTAGATTTACGGGATACTTTTACCCATAGCCTGTATGCTCTATTTGATTTCTGCTACAGCACCAGTCATTTTGTGGAAGGCTAGAGAATGTAGATCCCATTCCAGTTTGCCAGCCTTATATAGAGGTGTTTTTTTGGCTGTTTTTTCTGATATTTGCATTTATGAGGACGCAGTGTTTATTCTTTGTTATTTCTATTGGTCATGTTAATTGATAAGATTAAAATTTATATTTTGAATGTCCCAGACATTGCTATGTTATATCATTAACATATTAGTACACTTTTTCATACCATTTTTTATTTCAATTTTTACTTTTTATTGTTTATGCCGTTTTTATGTTGTTGATGTGATAACAGATGTATGTACCACCTTTCAGTGGATACAATAGATACATGTTTCTTTTAAATCCATATCACTCCCATGCTGCACATGCTCCCATTCATCAGTTAACTTTTCACATTCTCATAAAACAATCATATTACCAGATTCAAAACTAGCTGGCCGGCAGGTAAACATGCGCTCACTGCGTCCTGGGTTTCTCTGCCCCCACCCTTCCGTTCCCTCTGGTCCACTTCTCATGATAGTCGCAATGCGGGTCATGAGGGCATGGGCTTGGTGATCCTGAATGACCTCCTGTATGTGTCTATGTCAAACCACACCCCATGCCACTCTTCATTGGCTGTGTAAGGCGGCGGTGTTCACACCGTGCAGTAATTGAGGCAGTGACCCAAGCAAGTCCAACATAAACAGCTTTTATTCAGCAACTCACGGGTAAACAGAAAGTCCTCCCGCTTGCAGCCGGGTTAACATGAATCCATAAACAACGGTCGGCGTGGGCAACGGCCGCGCCGGGTCGCTCGGAGCCTGAGAGGTGCAGAGGCTTCACAGGCGTGGGTTCAGCCACCCTCAATCCTGCTGATCTTCCCTGCTATGCTCCTAGTAGGTTCCAACATAGAACAACTCTAATCCTTAGTGCAGGGGTTTTAAAGGACATGTGGCAAGAGCCACTGGAAAACCCGGGTTGGAGGGAGGAGGCCGCCCCAGTGACTCCTGTGACCTCCTGCAAGAAATGAAGGCCCTGCCGGGTTTTACTTAATCTGCTTTAGCCAGGTAGTCTGACTAGGTCATTGTTCACCTTCATTCCTGCATTGCAGCCGCAGGTGTGGCTGTGACTGCAATGCACTCCAATGGATTTTATAGGTCTCTGTACACATTCTGGGGATATATAACGTCCCTCGTATACGATCCCAGTCACTGCCTCACATATCCCCCCCTTCTGTTCAAACTTGTGGGGTTGAACATTTGTCACCATACAGGGTGCCCAGGACAGGGCATCTGCGGTTGCCTGCGACTTCTACAGAGAGACTGAAATTTTGCAGTGATAGAAACCACCTGGTGACTTGCACATTCCTCGATGACTCCTAACTGGAGCATTTGTTTTACATCAGCCGTGCCGGCTTGCCTCCGGGCTTCGGGTACCCAGTACGGTTTCATTCGTACCCTTACCCCAGGTTCGGTGACACTGTCATGTTGGAGAACCGCAATCCTACCCGGTAGGTCTGAGAACACGTCGGTAGTCTGCTGCACCAGCGAGTGAGCCTCCCGTCGCTGCTGTTTAGGGGGAGCATCACTTATCCTGACCTCTCCCCCAGACGCACCCCTGGCTGAGGGTACACGTACTACCACCCGATCGCCCTTTTTGCAAGACCTGACCGTGGCTCTTTTATTATATGTGCACCTCCGTGCTGCCTGGGCATCTGACAGATGTTCTTTAATGATCGGCATGACCGCCACAATCTGGTCCTGCATACTAGCCACGTGTTCAATTATATTCCTATGTGGAGTTGGCTCTTGTTCCCACATCTCTTTGGCTACGTCCAACAGACCCCTAGGGTGTCTGCCGTACAATAACTCAAAGGGAGAGAACCCTTTGGAAGTCTGGGGTACCTCTCGGACGGTGAACATCAAATCGGGTAGTAACATGTTCCAATCCCTTCCGTCCTTAGAAACCACCTTTTTTAACATGGACTTGAGGGTTTTATTGCACCTTTCTACTAGCCCGTCGGTTTGAGGTTGGTACGCTGAGGTGCGCAATTGATTTGTTTTTAGTAGTTTGCACAGTTCCCTTGTCACCTTGGACATAAAAGGGGTCCCTTGATCCGTCAGGATCTCCTTAGGTAGTCCATGGCGACAAAACATGGCAAACAGCTCCCGTGCAATCAGTTTCGCCGAGGTGTGGGGTAGCGGTATAGCCTCCGGGTACCTGGTGGCACAGTCGACGCCAAAAGTATATGTTGGTGGCCATGAGCAGATTTTACAATGGGCCCTACCAAGTCTATTGCAATCTGTTCAAAAGGTACCTCTATCACAGGCGGAGGTACCAATGGGCTACGGAAGCTTGTGATGGGTGTGGTCCGCTGACATTCGGGGCAGGATTCGTAGTACTTTTAAACCTCTGCGTAAAACCCCGGCAAAAAGAACCGCTGCAAGATACGCTCTTGCGTCTTTTTAACCCCTAAGTGTCCACCCAGCAGGTTTGTGTGTGCCATCTCCAGAATCGCCCGATGGTACGACTGAGGAACCATTAACTGTTCCACGACCTTGTCCCTGATTTTGTCTACCCTATAAAGCAACTCACTGTTGACCACCATACGTGGAATCACAGTATCTGCACCGGGCTATTGAGCTACACCATTTACCTCTAACACCCTTTTCTGCACCCGAGTCAGAGTGGGAATCCATAGCTGAGCTGTCCCAAAATTGCCTCAGTCACAATGCCCGCATTCTCCACCAAACTGCAAGGTGGCAGTGTTCACACTGTGCAGTAACTGAGGCAGTGGCCCAAGCAAGTCCAACATAAACAGCTTTTATTCAGCAACTCACGGGTAAACAGAAAGTTCTCCGGTTCGCAGTCGGGTTAACATGAATCCATAAACAACAGTTGCCGTTGGCAATGGCCATGCCGGGCCGCTCAGAGCCCGACAGGTGCAGAGGCTTCCCAGGCGTGGGTTCAGCCACTCTCAATCCTGCTGAGCTTTCCTGCTATGCTCCTAGCAGGTTCCAACATAGAACAACTCTAATCCTTAGTGCAGGGGTTTTAAAGGACCTGTGGCAAGAGCCACTGGAAAATCCGGGTTGGAGGGAGAAGACCGCCCCACTGCCTCCTGTGACCTCCTCCAAGAATTGAAGGCCCTGCCGGGTTTTACTTTATTCTGCTTTAGCCAGATAGCCTGACCAGGTCACCTTCATTCCTGCATTGCAGCCGCAGGTGTGGCTGTGACTGCAATCTACTCCAATGGATTTAATAGGTCTCTGTACACATTCTGGGGATATATAACGTGTCCTTTGATACTGTGCATGATTGCATCAGATGACGAGACACCTAGCAACCAATCGGAGGTGCATGTAGAAGAGGCCTGAAAAGAGGGGTGGGCTGGGCTGATGGATGGAGGTCCCCCTGGCCGGTCCTTTAGTATCTGTTTAGGGCTGCTCAGCTCTTTCTCTGCATATACCTTTAAATCACCTACAATGACATCACAATATGTAACCATCACGGTGAATCTTACAGATTGTGATGGTTTATTTCACTACGGATGCTTAGTCACTGCCACTACAAGATCGGACTATATTTAGAGGGTGCTGAGAGGAGTGATATTGTGCATGACAATGATGAATATAGAAGTGGCAAAGAGGAACAATGTACTATATAGAGGGACAATAGATAGAGGTGGCTGAAAGGAGTGATGTATGGCATTATAGGGTTGAGAGCAGTACTGCTCTGCATGACCGAGCTGTACATAGAGTGGCTGAGATGAGTGATGTACTGCATGATGGATTTCTATGTAGAGGGGCTAAGAGGAGTGATGAGCTTCAAAAAATGTATTCTGTATAGAGGGGACTGAAAGGAGTAAAGCATCTGCAGCTGCATTACAATGTAGCATGATATCTCTTCATCTTACCCACTGAAGCGCAGCACTAGTGGGTTAGGGGAATCCATTCATGGCTTGCTGTGATACCAGGTAGGATTGATCACTGATACAGTAGTATTATTCATACATCAGTACTTGGTTTGTTGAGCAATGCTATCAGTGTGCCACTAGTTTGTGTGAATTTTGTTGTATCACACTGACAGCTGGTTATGCAAACTCTGGATGATTTGGAATGAGGAAATGGAGATTGATTTTGATGAAAAGTGCATGTTTATACAACAAGGTGCATGGTTAGGGGGCATGATGATAATTGCAGGGGTTTTATGCTACAGTCATTGCATGTAATATACATTGTAATAGAAAATTACACTCATGGTGCGTGATTAATTTTTATGCTGCAGGGTGTGTGATTATAATCCAGGGGAGGGGTGGACGATTATTGCATGGGTGTATGTTATAACCTGGCTAGGGGGGTTAATTATTATACTATGGGTGATCACTGTCAGGAGGTATGATATTATGATCGGGGTGAGTGGGGGCTAGTTGAATGATTTCTTATTATACTCTTGACAGGGATTTATACTGCAAGGGGTTAAGTGATTGTGATATGGGGGGATGAATCTAATTGGAGTGTTTCCACTGTATAATTGCAAATTTCATGAAATTAGACTTCAACACAATTTGCATTAAGCCTATTCCCTCTTCTCAAATTACTTTCTTGTAATGAAAATGTGATACTGTAAATGTTTTCTACTATACTCTGTGTCTGCGCTGCACTATTGATACATTATATACCAACCTTGTGAAAATTAGCCATAGACTTGTTTACATATTAAAAATAATTGGTCTGTTCAATACTATGGCTTCAAATATTTTTTTAGTTTAAGGGGAAATTTATAAGACTAATGAATGTTTTGTTTCAGGTTGTGCAGTATTTAGATTCAGCAGCTCTAACGTGTGCCTGATATGTGATAATAACGCAGGTTCTAACACAGTAATGTGACCAGTCACAGGGCTTGACACATGACCTGCTACATGATATGCGACCATTCAGGTGACCAGAGGGTCCACAAAGTCTGGACTGCCTGGAGCTCTGGCTATCATTAGTCTGTCCTGTAGAGATGTATATGTGACGCGCCCCCTGGGCCATATTCTTTAGGGGGAATATCCGGAGCCGGATCAGATGGGGGTTGTAGTCTTCCGAGTGGCTGTGACCCGGTCCGTGCCCAGGGTGTCAAACTCAGTTGTATGTGGCAGTCCTACAGATGTTACTAAGTTCTTAATGTCGACTACGCCACCCATTGTGTTGCGGTCACTGTGGCCGCTGCTGCAGCAGGGTCCGCTGAGGCTGGTGGTGTTGGTGCAGCTTGATAGGATAACCCCCAACGGGAGGGGTATAGCCTCAGGGGGATCAGGTGCAGAGGATGGGAGTTGTGGTGATGCAGTGTAGACGGCAATCAGAGACAGAGTCGGGTTATGCAGTTTAGGATGTTTACTCACTGCTGATGTTCCGGTCACTCCAGCTTCGAGTGACCTCCCGAGCCGTGCTGCGTCCACCAGGTTCTGGATCCAGCCAACCCCCAAATAAGTCCGGAGCGTGACCCTGAGCTCTCCTTCTGTCCTTTCTCTGGCCGTCCCCACTATTGATCCACCCAGGTCCAGCTCCCTCGGGCCTTCTGTTGGGAGACCCTTGGCCTCGGGTTCCCTGACCCTCCACGTGGTATGCCTTCGTGGTGGATGTGGTGGGTGGCAAACGCTGCCCACGGCCTCCGGTCTCTGGCTGGGGTGTGTTTTTGCCCCCACCAGCTTGGGTTCCGGTACCCTGTGCCGACTCTTCACCCGGGGATTTAATTTGGGGTCTTAGAGTCCTTTCTTCTGTTTCCCCCTCTGGGTCTCTCTTTCTCCTCTCTCACTCTGGGTCTCTCTTCTCCTCCGCTCGCTGACTTTCTCTCTGCAACTGACCCTGTTCTTAGTTGGTGCCCACCTTATATACACCCTCTATGTGTGAGCTCAGGTGACCAGCACCCAATGAGCTCCTAACTTTACCCAGGCTGCTCCCCCTATCTGCCCCTACACTACTTGGGATGTACCACCCCTCTCCCACTCCAGCCAGGAACAGACTCGGTCGTACCTGCACATTTCTAAGTGGGAGTACCGTCGGTCTGCTCCTCGGAAATGGGATGTGTGTAGTGCATGCAGCCTACCGAGCTCAGTTCCACACTCCATCCTTACCCGGGAGTGGAATATCACACCTCTGGGTTGAGGTGCAATACCCCTGTAGCAGCCGAATCCTCAGGGTGCTACATTCCCCCCTGGTAAATCACAGCACGCCCTCGGGCTGTAAGACAAAAACATCACAAAACATACAAAAATTTTCATATAAACATAAACATATATAACATATAAAACTTTATATAAATTAGCAGCATTAAACATTCTCGTCGTCTCTTGTTCCTCCTCCGGTCACTGGGCAACTGTTGACCGGGCAAAGTGCGACAGTTCCTTTTTTTAAGATGATTTAACAGTAAAACCAGTAGGGGGCGCTTTAGGACGCGCAACTATATACAAGGATATGGCCGCTCTCAGTCCTCGGCCAGTTAAGGAGGGAAAGGGAATGGCTGCTCACAGTCCTCAGCCTGTGGGATTAAGGGTAAACAGGTGAACAGTTCACTCAGCTGGTCCCAACGGGGACTATATTTGCAGTAACAGTTTCTTTGTACCCCGATCGGGTAACTATTTACAGCACCTGCTCCGCTGTACTCAACAACGTCTTCCTCCTGCTCCTTCTTTGGGGATCTCAGCTTCAGACCCGTCCGGATCCTCTTGCTCTTCCTCCTCACATCGCAGCTCCTCCTCCGTCAGGCGATGCACATGGAGGGCGTAAGGTCCTTTGGCACACTTGTGCCGGGTAAAGGTGACCTCGTCCCCGATATAAAGGTCACGACCTCTGTGCCCCTCCGGCAGATGGGACTCCACATCTCTGCGCGTGACAAAGACGTCGCCGGGGGTGTTGTGGTCTCTGATGAAGCCCCACCCATGCTGCATGTTGAACTTAATTACAGTCCCGGTGGTGCGGGGACTGTGCGCTGCACGGGGGTCCCTCCTGGTTCGGCTCTTCTGCTCGGCGCTCCTTATTTGGGCCTGTTGTTCCCGGACCCGCCTCTCTCTCCGCTCCCTCGTAAACTCCTCGAGCTGCTGTCGGCAGCACTCAGCACGCTCCGCTGCAGCTGCCCTGGTTTCTTGAGTGAACCCCATTAGGTCTTCTCCGGTGGGGTCCCACTCAAATTGGGTCTCTTCAAGCGGGGGCGAGATCCTTATCACGGGCTTCGGAGCCGGAATCAGGGGTGCACACATGGCCCCAACTCTTCTCTGGTGCTCCAGTTCATAATATTTCTGGGGCCAGATGAAAGGCTGCCCGTCTGGCCACGTGTGCTGGGCAAACAAGTCCTCTCCCAGACGCGGCACCCTTGGTTTTACGGGTGCGGGCGCGGTGGTGGTGGCGCCCGGGTTGCCCAGGCCTTGCGGCCAGGCCTGGGGCACTTGGAAGGTGAAGGGCACCGTTAGGACGGCGGCGCCCTGGGCTACCTGGCCTTGCGGCCAGGCCGGAGGCTCCGCGGAGGTAGGGGGCGCTGTTGGTGATGCGACGCCCGGGAATTCTAGGCCCTGCGACCAGGCTGGTGTTGCTTCCTGTTTTGCCACGCTCGGGGTCGTTGCGCATGGCGTCACAGGGGTCGCGGCGGCGGCTTCCGGTTGGGGCCTAGTCTGCGTCGGTGACATGGCGTTTTCGGGCACAGCAGGGGGACTCTCGGGCTCTGCGACGGGGAGCTGGGGCAGGTACGCGGTGTCCCGGTTTGGGGTATAGACGTCCCCTTTACCTGCCTCCATGCGTTCGGCTCCCTTCTCGGCGCCGTCTCCGGCCTTGGGTCCTCCCGCGCCATCCTCAGAGGCGGTCTGTCTCCTCATCTTGGCTGGCGTGCTCCGGGTCTTGGTTTGCTGGGCCATCTCTCGGCTCCACTCCGCCAATGTCTCTCGCTGTACCCGGGCCATCCTCCGTGCGAG
Source organism: Phyllobates terribilis (assembly GCF_046119375.1). NCBI lineage: Eukaryota > Metazoa > Chordata > Amphibia > Anura > Dendrobatidae > Phyllobates > Phyllobates terribilis. Next base: position 54,412,700 of record NW_027362773.1, read on the forward strand.
GCCCTCCAGAGCAGTCTGTGCACACTCCCGGTCTCGGGGGAGCTGTGCAAGGACCTCCACTAGGCCTAGTGGGGTCGTGGTTTCCAGCAGGCTCCTGACCAACGGGTCGGTGCTGCTCTGCTCTTCTTCCAGCAGGCTCCTGGCCAGCGGGCCGGTGCTGCTCTGCTCTCTCGCCATCTCCGGGTGAGCTCCTCTGCTACTCTTCTCCAGGCTTCTTGCCTCCGGGTGCGCTCGCTCCAGACTGCTCCAGGCGGCACCCATCTTCGTTCTTTTCTTTCGTCTCCTCCCACTTCGAGGGCGGTCCCGGGGCCACTTGGTGACTGTCAGCTCCAGGGGCGGTTCTTTCACGCTGACAGACACCTCTAGCATCACAGTCTCTGTTAGTGGGGGCGGTTTCCACTTTTGGCGCCATTTTCGGTCCTGGCCCACGATGGGAGGTGGCCTCTCGCCACCCTCTGGCACGCCCATAATGGCGTCCGCTCTGGCAAGGCGGGAAACCTTTGGAATTGGCGGGAATCGCTTCCCAGTGGCGGGAAACTCTGCAGATGGCGGGAAAAAGTTGTTAATGGCGGACAACCGGCGAGAATCGACTGGTGATGAGGTCCGATGGCGGGGACCCTCCGGAACCGGCAGGAGACTTCTTTTTGAGGTAAACTTGCACTTTTCTTCAGGCACGCAGTACCCGGGTGTTGCGGGCACGTAATCCTGCCGACTACGCCAAAGTTGACGCGCCCCCTGGGCCATATTCTTTAGGGGGAATATCCGGAGCCGGATCAGATGGGGGTTGTAGTCTTCCGAGTGGCTGTGACCCGGTCCGTGCCCAGGGTGTCAAACTCAGTTGTATGTGGCAGTCCTACAGATGTTACTAAGTTCTTAATGTCGACTACGCCACCCGTTGTGTTGCGGTCACTGTGGCCGCCGCTGCAGCAGGGTCCGCTGAGGCTGGTGGTGTTGGTGCAGCTTGATAGGATAACCCCCAACGGGAGGGGTATAGCCTCAGGGGGATCAGGTGCAGAGGATGGGAGTTGTGGTGATGCAGTGTAGACGGCAATCAGAGACAGAGTCGGGTTATGCAGTTTAGGATGTTTACTCACTGCTGATGTTCCGGTCACTCCAGCTTCGAGTGACCTCCCGAGCCGTGCTGCGTCCACCAGGTTCTGGATCCAGCCAACCCCCAAATAAGTCCGGAGCGTGACCCTGAGCTCTCCTTCTGTCCTTTCTCTGGCCGTCCCCACTATTGATCCACCCAGGTCCAGCTCCCTCGGGCCTTCTGTTGGGAGACCCTTGGCCTCGGGTTCCCTGACCCTCCACGTGGTATGCCTTCATGGTGGATGTGGTGGGTGGCCGTGGCAAACGCTGCCCACGGCCTCCGGTCTCTGGCTGGGGTGTGTTTTTGCCCCCACCAGCTTGGGTTCCGGTACCCTGTGCCGACTCTTCACCCGGGGATTTAATTTGGGGTCTTAGAGTCCTTTCTTCTGTTTCCCCCTCTGGGTCTCTCTTTCTCCTCTCTCACTCTGGGTCTCTCTTCTCCTCCGCTCGCTGACTTTCTCTCTGCAACTGACCCTGTTCTTAGTTGGTGCCCACCTTATATACACCCTCTATGTGTGAGCTCAGGTGACCAGCACCCAATGAGCTCCTAACTTTACCCAGGCTGCTCCCCCTATCTGCCCCTACACTACTTGGGATGTACCACCCCCCTCCCACTCCAGCCAGGAACAGACTCGGTCGTACCTGCACATTTCTAAGTGGGAGTACCGTCGGTCTGCTCCTCGGAAATGGGATGTGTGTAGTGCATGCAGCCTACCGAGCTCAGTTCCACACTCCATCCTTACCCGGGAGTGGAATATCACACCTCTGGTTTGAGGTGCAATACCCCTGTAGCAGCCGAATCCTCAGGGTGCTACATATGCAATCTGGTATTTTGCAGTAGGGTTGTTGCTACACACAGGAGTTGCAGAAATGTATAAGCTATCTAGAATCTTGCAGTAGTGAGGAGATTACATATAAGAACAGCAGAGTAGTAAATGTGAGATAGCTCTAGAATAGCAGAAACTAATTATCAGGTACCTTGATTGCAAAAAAGAGTTTTTAACTTGTAATTCGACACAGCAGAGCTGAAAATGCAACAGTGCCTGGATTAACAGGACTGAGCATGGAAGTATAGGAGCTGGTTGTTGGAATGCAGATGGGTTGCAGGGAAAATAATTAGAAAATTGGCTTTAGCACAGTCAAATAGAAGATGAACCAAAACTCCTGGAAAAACTTGCGTTAAGAGAGTGCTGTACTTTCTAAATACTCAGCAAACAGCCACCTGATCAAGCTTTATAAGGTCTTGGTTGATTATGCTAGTACTATTTTCCAGGTTACCACAATAACCTAAGACGTAGATTAGAGGGAGGGAGAGGGAGTCCAACATCGGGGAAGGACACAAAGCACGGCACTGGAGCCAGGACATGCAAAAGTACTCCCTTCGTTTTATGGCCGTACTCAGAGAAATCTATAAAAGAAGAAAAAGCTTGGCTTTCAATTTCTTAAGTAAAATTAGAGCATTAATGTCCATTTTAGGAGCCTAGCATCTGTCTTCAGTGCTGTATCCCTTCAAGTCTAATAAATTGAAAAGACTCCCACAAGTCTTCTCGCTATCCAGAAATTGGTTACATTATATTCCCTGGCAGGATCACTGATGGAACAAGAATCTGTTTCGAATCTAGAAGAGAGAGAACAGAAATCGCATACTTACGACAAAGAGAATGGGCAAGTTGCAGATTTAAAAAACGCAGAGCAGGTCAGTTTATGCAGCATAAAAAAAGCATAATGGGCATAATGGGCATGAGATTTCTATTAATCTCCATTTTGCTGGAACTGTTTGCTCAGCAAAAATATTAATCAGCAAAAATGCATCAATTTCGTAGGCAATTGGCCTAAAGCTTAGCGATGGCCAGCTGCAAGTTGAAAATGCTTAGCCAAATGTCTGAGCTTCCACTTGCAGAGAAACACAGCAGCCATACACTATTAATTGCTTTCTAGTTCTCTGTAATTTTGTTTATTTCAATTATACGTTGTGGTTGTGCAGCATTACATTATGATTACCCACAATTCTGCCACCACAGCGTTTAATTAAGAATGATTAAATTATGCTGAGATCTTTCTCTCCAGCCTCAAGTTTTTCTTTTTTATTTAACATATATAGCACCATTAGTCTCTGTGGCTGTAAAGCCTTTATCGGAAAGGTAGCTAGAATGTATCAAAATGAATTCATTTATAATAAAATAGTCATTTATATGGTTCATTCAATGTTATGTAGCAGTGGAGTAATGATTAATGCAAATAATTTTTCTGTACATTTTTTGCCAATTTTTTTAAATAAAAGAAAAGTTCATATAACAGTTGGTGCCTTCTTAATTCTCACAAATGGCACCAAAATTTTGCATAAAAAATAATGTAAAGAGATAAATATATCACACGTACACTGCCATTCATTTGATTAAAAATAATTCATCTGTTAACACAATGTAGAAAAGTAGGATGTAAATGTATGGGCTACAAGTAGGAAAATAAATGTAGTTGCTCCATAGTGCCTTTCTCTCTAGCAGGCCAGGCATTTCCATGCATTGCAAAAAATCTAGCCCATTGAGTTTGATAGGAAATGGGCAGCACTTCATTTTTTCCTACGGTGGCTCTGCAGGGTAACTGACACTTGGCATGGGGTTTTCCCACAGTTAACAGTTGATCACCAGGTTTTCGGACAGCAGTACACATTGAGATCACTCTATTGTTTGACCTTCACTCTTCAATCCTTTTAAGTAGTAGACAATCCCTTTAAGGAGAGCATAAAACTAGTGCATACAATATACATTTGCTGCTACACAGTGCAGATGCAAAACTTATATACTTGCACAAGCATTACAAGCTATTTCCACTGTTTCCTCTATTAAAGGGATTATCCCATGAAAAGTAACATTTAAAGTTCAATAATGGATATCAAATGAAGTGTATTTGCAACATATGTTCATTAAAAATAGTGTGCAGTTTTGTAAATATCTTATTTTTATCCATAGTGGCACCCTCTGCTGTTTCTCCAGCAGCTGAAAGCTTTGCCCATCTTCAGTGGTGGACATACAAGCTAAGTAGCTATCCTGCTCTTTCCCTGTATTTCATGACATAGTGATCTGACAGTGAAAATATAACAGGCGGGGCTGTAGGTGTGGCTGAGGACACAAACATAGCCTCGTCCCGCCACGTTACAGGAAAATGGGGATCCTGGCTGGGTGTGTGTACTGCTGGTACCTTGTTGATACGTCTCTGCAGACCGCATTCTGCCGCTTGACTTAGCAGGCCAAGACCAGATGGAATAGAGATTAATTTGAGAGACCACAGTTCAAAAATAAACTTTTCATTACCAAACAACTTGACGAGAAGTATACACATCAGATAGGAGGCACAACACTTTATGAATTCGTCTTCTGCACAATCCAGAGGCAGGAACTTAACAGCTACATGTGGCAGTACATTACTTCTGTTACATGTTTCATCAGTGCAGCAAACCATTATGGGAATCTTCATCTTTCCCTGTGAAGACGGCACTGGTCGAGGGTTGTCACTGTGGCCCCTCACAACTAGTCTCAACTTTTAGTTGATTTGTAATGAGTGGACCTCAGTGTCTGAGGTGCGTCGCTAAGACTCCTCATTACTACTCTTGAAGTACATTCAATGAGGACCACATGCTCCTTTCTGTACTACTGCATCTTCAGTTTCCCTTAGGGGAACACGTGTCCCAGCGTGGCCATCTTCTCCTCTGTCACCTCCAGGTCTGGCTACACTCTAGCTTCTTATCTAGTATAGATAATGATTGCTGTAGGCCCCACTTGTCTGAGATAAGGAATCCTTCTGTCATTTAATCCTTGTTTCCTTCAGAACTTGCTATTCGAGTATGGTTGGTCTCCTCTTTGCACATAAACACCCTTTTCATTGCAGGTATGCTAGCATTAGGACTATAGGTCCTTACCTTCCGAATACTTTTCTCTATTTGCCCAATAACAGGAAACTATTTTTCTTAGACTCATGCCACCATGGGCTAGCTCCTAATAGGCCTACAGCCTACCCACTGTTGCACAACACAAACCAGATCAAACAAAATTTAAAACATTGGGAAGTATTATATAACCATAAAATATTCTTTACTTGATAATGGTGTTTGCACTGATGTTTTTAAAATAGTGGTGTGCATCACTCTCTCTGGAGCTGTGTTTTCAGTTTTTTAATTATAGAAACTAGAATATATTTCTATATTCACACGGTTTCTTGCTGTCAAAAAGAGCAGCCAGAAAAGCCAGAGCTAATGCGTAAAACGATTAACCATGTGACAATTTGCATAGGCTTTACTGTTTAATTTTTATTAATTTTTCATTTTCGCAAGAGAAAATGGACTATACAATTTGTTGTGCAATTACTCCTGAGTACACCAATACCTCATATGTTGTCAGAAACTACTGTTTGGGCACATAGCAGAGCTCGGAAATGAAGGAGCGCGATTTGAATTTTGGAGCACAATTTTTGGTGGAACAGACTGTGGACACCATGTCTCATTTGCCAAGCCCAGATGTGCCAAAACAGTAGAAACCTCCAAAACTGACCCCATTTTGGAAACTACACCCCTGAAGGTATTACAAAAGAGTTTGGTGAGAATATTGAACCACATGTGGTTCCCTAATTTTATAACATTGAGATGTGAAAATGAAAAATTAAATTTTTTTTCCTCAAAAATGTTACTGTACCCCAAAATTTTTCATTTTTACAGGACTAATAGGAGAAAATGGACCACAAAATTTGTTGTGCAATTTCTCCTAAGCAAGGTGATACCCAAAATGTGGTCAGCAACTACACGCAGATTCTAGAGCTCAATTTTGTCTGGAATAGATTGCAGGCTCCATGTTGGATTTAAAGAGCCCCTGATATGTTTAAACAGCAGAAACTCCCACAAGTGACTGAATGTTGTAAACTATGCACCTCAAGGAATTTATGTATGGATATTATGAGCAACTAGGTCCCACAGGTCCTTCAACAGAACTTTATAGCTTTGGGACATGAAAATGAAAAATTAAATTTTTTTCAACAAAAATGTTGCTTTGTCCCAAGTTTTTTATTTTCTCAAGTGTAGAAAAAGAAAATGGACCGCAAAATTTGTTATGCAAATTCTCCTGAGTGCACTAGTACCCTTTATGTGATCTTAAACAACTTTTTGGGCACACAGCAAGGCATGAAAGGGAAGGGGCACAATTGGAATTTTGGAGTACCTTTTTGGCTGGAATAGATTGCGGACACCATGTTGGATTTGAAGACCTACCATGTTGCCAAAAGAACAGAAATACCCACAAGTGACCCAATATTGTAAACTATACCTGTGAAGGAATTCATCTAAAAGCCCCCGTCACACTAAGCGAGATCGCTAGCGAGATCACTGCTGAGTCACAAGTTTTGTGACGCAACACCGACCTCAGCAGTGATCTCGCTACATTTGACACTTAGCAGCGACCAGGCCCCTGCTGTGATATCGGTGGTCGTGTCGGAATGGTCTGGACATTTCATTGATCGTTGAGGCCCCGCTGGGTAGCATGTATCGGTGTGTTTGACACCTTACCAACGACCTTGTTGATGACTCAGACACAGAAACACATAGGTGTGCATCGTTATAAAGATCGTTACAGGTCGCCGCATCGTTGCTGCGTCGTTGGGAAGATCTGACTGTTTGACATCTCACCAGCGACCACATAGCGACGCAGCAACGATCCCTGACAGGTCGTATCATTGTCGGGATCGCTGTAGCGTCGCTAAGTGTGACGGGGCCTTAATGGTGTAGTGAGCATTTTTAACCCTCATGCAATTCACAGAATTGTCTAACATTGGGCTGAGTAAACATTGGGTGATACTTGGAAAGAAAGAAGCACTATTTGACTTTTGGAGAACAAATTATTGTAGAATAGTTTTCGGACAGATTTAGGCATAGCGATTTTAGTAATACAATTATTAGAATCATAAGAGTAATACAAAATATAAAACCAATCAAAAAAATTATAAACGGGTACATTTTAAGTATGTTTGTGTAGTGTTAGTGTAGGGAGTACAATTCGGGGAGAAAGATTGAACTAGATGGACCTAGGTCTTTATTTAACCTACGTTACTATGTTACTATGACTCCATATACAAAGCCACTAAGTTAGTAAGTTCCAGAAGAGCAGAATTCCACCTCAATTGACCCTATTTTGGAAATGACAGATCTCTGGGAATTAATCTATCAACAGGTGTAGTGACGATTTGACTCCAAGGGTGTTTTCCGGAAACAAAGCAGCAGTTAGTGTTGCGGAGTGAAAATTGCAAATCTGCCATTGCATTGCCCCTTCATTGTAGTAACCATATATTGTGCTCAGCTTATACTTCTAGAGACACGCACTTCCCAAATTTAGCAGACTCATCGCTACAGATATGCCAAACATGTGGACGCTAAATGTGATAAAACCCAGAAGTGAGCGGGGCATTTGGATTTGGGAGTGCAGAATTCGCTGGATTTCTTTTGGGGGCTACGAGCCATTTCCAGATCCTTTGTGCTACAGTAACATGGAAGCCTCCTATATTTCCATTAACAGATGACGGACCTGAGTGGAGACTTGCTTTTTTGGTGGATTGAGTTGAAGCATTTATTGGAAACATTTTACATAACATTTTGGGTCATGTTTATCCTGTGCTCTACCACAGGATGCCCTGTGTTACCAATTTCTATTCTGATTTTTGGGAAGTAGTATGAACAAAAAACCGCAATTCAGGAAATGAACTGTGTTGTTCATCTTGTGTGATGAGACAACTTTTGTGTCAACACAATTACAGCGATACCACATTTATATAATGATAATTTTTGATAGGCAGTATGATGAAAATGCATAGTCCTCCACACCCCCCTTTTTTGTGCGTTGTGTGAGGCAGTGACCGGGATGGTATACCAGGGACGTTATATATCCCCTAGAATGTGTACAGAGACCTATTAAACCAGTTGGAGTGCATGGCAGTCACAGACATAGCTGCGGCTGCAATGCAGGAATGAAGGTGAGCATTGCACTGGTCAGGCTATCTGGCTAAGGCAGATTAAGTAAAACCCGGCAGGCCTTCATTTCTTGGAGGAGGCTACAGGAAGGCAGTGGGGTGGCCTCCTCCCTCCAACCCGGGTTTTCCAGTGGCTCTTGACACAGGTCCTTTAAAAACCCTGCACTAAGGGTTAGTGTTATTCAGTGTTGGGACCTGCTAGGAGCATAGCAGGAAAGCTCGGCAGACCTGTGCATAGCTGAACCCAAGCCTGGGAAGGATCTGCACCCGTCAGGCTCCAAGCGGCATGGCGCAGCCGTTGCCCCCGGCAACAGTTGTTATGGACTTGTGTTAACCCGGCTCCGAACCGGAGGACTTTTCTGCGTACCTGTGAGTCTGCTGAATAAAAGCTGCTTATGTTGGACCTACTTGGGTCACTGCCTCAGTTACTGCACGGTGTGAACACCGCCGCCTTACAGTTTGGTGGAGAATGCGGGCATTGTGACTGAGGCATACCCCACCGGCAGCTACATGACCACAATCCGGCTTGCCACCTTTTAGCCCCACCTCGTGGACAAAATGGAGGAGCTGTTAAAGCAGTTGGTACTCACGCAGCAGCAGAAGCTGCAGTCTCAGCGGCAACAGCAGGAGCGGGAACAGCAGCACAATCAGCAGCAGCTACTGTACCAGCAGCAGAAAAAAACAAATGAACTGATGCTGCAACAGATTGCTGCCCTGCAGAAAATGGCCACAATGCCGATCCCAGAACGTCGAGAGGCCCTGGACAAGGTTCGCTCAGCATTGAGGAAGATGGGACCGGAGAACAACGTGGAAGCCTTCCTGACCATCTACAAATGCACAGCAGAATGGGAAAGCCTACCAGCTGGCTAGTGGGCGGAACTGGTGGCTCTGTTTTTGGTTGGAGATGCCCAGAAGGCCTACTTCGACCTCAGTCGGGAGGACGCCCAGGACTACCAGAGGCTCAAAGGTGAGATCCTTACCTGACTAGGGGTCAATACATACGTGAGGGTTCAGCGCGTATTTTCATGGGCCTTTGTGGAGACCCGACCCGCCCGGTCTCAAGCTTATGATCTTCTGCAGCTGGTAAAGAGGTGGCTCCAGCCTGAGACTTTGAATCCAGCCCAGATGGTGGAGAGGGTGGTCGACCGGCTGGTGAGGACTTTGCCGGCCGCTATCCAACGTTGGGTGGGGCAAGGGGACCCCGGCACCCTTGACCAGGTGGTCAGCCTGATCGAGCGTTACTTGGCCACTCAGGACTTTATCCGGGACTCTACCCCCTCACGGCTGTCACGCTGATCGCTGCCAACCCAGGAACCAGGAAAGGGGTCGCGTCCCTCTGCTGAGGACAGTCAGCACCATACCCTTGCTGAAGAGCTACCCCGTAGTGAGAGTGGCGGGAGACCGATTCCCTCCCAAACTGTCCCAAGAACTAACCGTGCCTCCGCCGTTAGGTTCTGGTGGTGTCAGGGGCTGGGACATGTGGTTGTTAACTGCTCAATGACTACAGAGCCCATGGACTGCGGGTATAACCGCCGGGTCTCAATGTACGCCCAGACCGTCTGCACTGCGAGTACCGACCCCCCAGACAGTGAACCCCAACTGGGCCAGGTACTGGTTAATGGGTACCCCACGGAGGCCCTCCTATATTCAGGGAGCCTAGTGACCTTGGTACATGGGTCACTGCTGGCAGGAGACAACCCCAGTGGATGGACAGTCGGGGTTGTGTGTATCCATGGGCACCTCCAAGAGTACTCGACCGCGGAGGTAGTTTTGTCCACGCCATGTGGTGACATGAAACATGGGGTGAGGGTGGTAAAAACTCTTCCCTATGGGACTGTGTTGGGAAGAGACTTGCCCCTGTTCTAGAATTCTGTGGAAAAACAAAATCTACTCTCCTCCTGTAAAATTTATTACAGGCGCTGTACACGAAGAACCCGAGGCAGGGGTCCCGGCCGTAGGGTGTCCAACCTAGGGACAGAGTGTGACCCCGATAGGTTTCCCCTAGAGGTGCTGGCAGGAGAGGTCAAGGAGACCATATCTATCCCTGAGCTGGATGTGCCCCTGGGCATGTTTGGGACAGCTCAGTTACAGAATTCCACCCTGACTCGGGCACGGGAGAGGGTGCTAGAGGTAAATGGTGTAGCTCAATAGCCCGGTGCAGATACTGTGTTTCCACGCATGGTGGTCAACGGTGAGTTGCTCCATAGGGTAGATATAATCAGGGATGAGGTCGTGGAACAGTTAATTGTACCTCAGTCGTACCATCGGGCAGTTCGGGAGATGGCACACACACCTGCTGGGTGGACACTTGGGGATAAAAAGACGCAAGAGAGTATCTTGCAGCAGTTCTTTTGGCCGGGGATTTACGAGGTCCAAAAGTACTGCGAATCCTGCCCCGAATGTCAGCTGACCACACCCACCTCAAGCTTCCCTAGCCCATTGGTACCTCTGCCAGTGGTACCTTTTCAACGGATTGCAATGGACTTGGTAGGGCCTATTGTAAAATCCGCTCGTGGCCACCAACATATACTTGTGGTTGTCAATTATACCACCCGGTACCCGGAGCCTATACCGCTACTCCACACCTCGGCAAAACTGATTGCACGAGAGCTGTTTGCCTTGTTCTGTCGCCTAGGGCTACTTAATGAGATCCTGACAGATCAAGGGACCCCTTTTATGTCCAAGGTGACCAGGGAACTATGCAAACTGCAAAAAATAAAACAGTTGCGTACCTCGGTGTACCACAGACTTCCACAGGGTTCTCTCCCTTTGAGTTATTGTATGGCAGACACCCTAGGGTTCTGCTGGACGTAGCCAAAGAGACATGGGAACAAGAGCCGACTCCACATAGGAGTATAATTGAACACGTGACTAGTATGCAGGACCGGATTGCGGCGGTCATGCTTATCATGAAAGAACATCTGTTAGATGCTCCCGCAGCACAAAGGCACTTTAGTACATATAAGAGTGTGGCCGCCCTTTGTCTGAGCTGAAAGGTTACATTCTGCCTCAGGTCTATGCTTCTACTAGGAGGTCAGTCTCTCTGCCCTTATCCATATGTACGTCACTTGACAAATGGTAAGGTTTTAATATTAGAGTTAGGACTGTCCCATAAGGGTTGCCGTGATGTGGCGGGATAGCTTTTACATTATTTTGATCAAAATTATGTTAACTAAATACCCTGTATTATTTATCATTATTTTTGCACTGTGCGATTTACCCATTTACTTCCAGTTACTTGGGTATTTTGCTTGTCTTTGTTTTTTCTTAGACTTGCAACAATCAGAGTCCACGTCCTTGTCCCAGTGCTTTCCGTTGTCCCTACCCCATTACTCGGAATGCAAGCTCAAGTATGCAGCCAGCTACCCACCCACCCACAGGCTGCAATACTATATTGCCAATTTTTTGACAGCTGCTTGCACTAGCAATGTGGCCTTTTAGGCTCGTGGAGGTGGAAGCTGTCCACAATCTTATGGCAGCAGTGACTGGGTATCTATACTCGGTCCCCAGCCGCCACTATTTGTCCCGGTGTCGCCTGCACCTTCCACAAGCACGGGTCCCTCAACATTACCCGTGCCTTCCCCAGTGAACTTACTGGGAAGGACCGCCTACCCACAAACACGTGGTCAAGTGAATGTGGCCAGGAACGGTACGGGCCAGTCCACAGATTTTTTTGCTGAGTTGTATTTCACCACAGCCATATTCTTTAGCTTGGTGAAAGGACTTGGGACACCATATCTACTCCATCTGTCATTTCTCCCAGGAAGTCCTATAAACCTGCTTTCACTTGAAATGTGGCCTTCTATGCTCGTGGAGGTGGAAGCTTTTCCCAACCTCATGCCAGCGGCTGGTGTCCATACTCGGTCCCCAGCCGCCACTGTTTCTCCCAGCATCGTCTCCGCATTCCACAAGTATGGGTTCCACAACATTACCCGTGCCCTCTCCAGTGCACTAACTGGGAAGGACCACCTAACCACAAACACGTGGACAGGTGAATGTGGCCAGGGACGGTACGGAGCCAGACCACAGCTTTTTTCGCTGAGAGTTGTATTTCACCACAGCCATATTGTTTAGCTCGGTGAAAGAACTGGCACAGAGGGAAGCCATATCTATTCGCCCAGGAAGTCCTCTAATGCAGCTTGTTGCAAAAGCAATGGCAGCCCGTCCAACATCAACTCTCACTTGTCGGTGGTGCTTTGACACACAAACATCTTTCTTTGCGCATTTAATTTCATGACTACAGAGTTGGGCAATGGCCTGATCTGCAATGCGGTTTGATAAATAACATGCATAAGCACGTCCTATCCACATTAAAAAAGCAGCCATAGAGTGTCCGGGAACCTTCCCCCACACTTTTCTTAGCCAGGGCTGCTTCTCGGCAGGATTGGACGGGCCCACCAGAAAACCGGAGACTCCTCCGGTGGGACCTGGCTTCTCCTTCAGGAGAGTTCATAGTGCCGAGGTGAGGCCATGATGATGATAGAGGCCACCATCTGCTTAGTTTTCTGTTACTTGGAATGCAAGCGCAAGTATGCAGCCAGCCACCCACCCACTTACCCACAGGCTGCAATCCTAAACTGCCAGATTTCTGGGCAGCTGCTTTCACTTGAAATGTGGCCTTTTAGGCTCATGGAGGCGGAAGCTTTTCACAACCTCATGCCTCGTGCCTCGTGTCCTTACTCGGTCCCCAGCCGCTACTGTTTCTCCCAGTGTTGCCTCCGCCTTCTACAAGCGTGGGTCCCTGAACATTACTGCTGGTACTTTTCTGTGGGAATCTGCTTGCCTCCTACCAGCCTTGAATATTTCCAGTAAACTATTGTACAACTCATTGGTATTAGCACTGCCCCCAGTACCAGTAGTGAAGCCATCTCCAATTTCCTTCTCAGGATTTTTATTTGGTAGACTGAGTGGCTGCCCAAATACATTAGTTTCTCACAAAGGAGCTGAAGATAGAGTGGCAGTAGGTGCAAGTTTCTCCAGCCTGTTAGATATCAGAGGGTGAACGGCAGCACATTGGATCAGTGGTTAGCACTGAAGCCTTCCAGCTCTGGGATCCTGGGTTCAAATCCCATCAAGGACAACATCTGCAAGGATTTTGTATGTTCTCCCCATATTTGCATGTGTTTCCACCTCAGTAAAAAAGCAGCCATTGAGTGTTCTGGAACCTTCCCACACACTTTTCTTAGCCAGGACTGCTTCTCAGCAGGGTTAGACGGTCCCACCAGAGAATTCTCTGGTGTGCCCTGGCTTCTACATCAGGAGAGTTCATGATAGCGCAAACTTTGCAGCTGCTATGGGGCTCTTGAGCGGGGGAGAAATATGAGCCCTCAGAATCAAATCCTCTGATAGGCCCAATGTTTTTCAATCTGAAACAGCTTCTTAGTGGGAGTTGTATTTCACCACAGCCATATTCTTTAGCTCAGTGAAAGGACTGGCATAGAGGGAAACCATATCTACTCCTGCTGTGATTTCTCCATCACCAGGATCCGACCATTGTCACACATGACCATGCCTGGATGTATGTTCAGCGGTGAGAGCAACAGATCAGGCTGCTGTGTTACAGCTTTCAACAACTCTGCAGAGCTGGGCAGTTTGTCACCTAAGCATTAAGCATGTTATCTTTAGCACAGCCTGTTGCCGCTTGGCCAAGGCAGTGCTGCAGTGCTTTCAGATTGTGACTGATGTGGTCATTTCGGAGATGGAGGAGGAGGTACAGGAGATGAACAATGTGATTACATTGAGGTTACATTAGCGACTCTGTTTTTTATACTAAAGAAAGATCCTATTGTTTTTATTTTTACGTTATTTTTTAAGACAAATGCATTCACCGGGAAATGTCATTTTAACATTTTACAACCTTATCTGGCCATGTGGTCTGTGACACATCATCAGACACATCCTGTTTCATTTATGATGGAGGGACTCTGAAAGTCACAAAGCCTATTTTTATAGGGATATCAGCCAGCCCTTACTATTCTTAAAAGGCCAACAGTCAGCCCTCGCTATTGTTAGAGAGCCATCAGCCGGCTATGCTTTGTTGTTGCATTATTAACAAGTGGGTCTCCTATACTGTTATTGCGTATGCAGTGACTGCAAGGGTTGCCAAAAATTCAGATGCAACCCAATACCCCTTTAAAGAGAAATAGAGGAGGGTCTCAGTAAAAAAAATGTTCCCACTATAAAGGAGCGGGTCTCCTATAGTGGCCCATGCTGTGACTTCAAGGGCTGACCAAAATTTGGGAAAAATCACACTAAGAAGTTAAAGACACATAGAGCAGGGCCACAGAAATGACATGTTTCCATTACAAAGGAGCGGGTGTGCTATACAGTTATAGGGTATGCAGTAAGTTCAACGGCTGACAAAATTTAGGAAAAATCCCAATAACAATTTAAAGACACATAGAGCAGGGCCACAGTAATGACAAATTCCTATTAGAAAGGAGAGGGTCTCCCATAGTGTTGGCCTATGCAGTGAATGGAAGGGTTGCCAAAAATTGGAAGGTACTCCAATGCCCCATGGAAGATACGTACAGGGCCTCATGAAAAAATGTTCCCATTATTAGGAAGTGGGTCTCCCATAGTGTTGGCCTATGCAGTGAATGCAAGTGCTGACAAAAATTGGGAGGCACTCCAATGCCCCTTGGAAGAGACTTAGAGGGCCTCATAAATAAATGTTCCCATTAGAAAGGAGCGGGTCTCCTATACTTGTAATGCGCATGCACTAAGTGTATGGGCTGACAACCATTTACCCCTGGGGGGTATATATGGACATACTGTATATATATTTATTTTACGGGAATAATTAACACCCTTTAAAAAAATTATGTGGGTGTTGCATCACGGACCACGGTCACCCTGGGAATATGGTGGTGGAGGAGGATGAGGATGAGGAGAAGGAGGAGGACAAGAGCAAATAGCCAAAATCAGGAATTGTATACCCATGTGTGGGTGTGAAAAGGTGCATGGGAATACATCTTCCAAAAAAAGACACTGGATTTGAGTTTATGTTATGCTGCTATCATTCGGTGGTGTTGAAAAGTCTGGCCCAATCCAGCCCTTGATCATTTTTATAAGAGTCAGCCTGTCAGCATTTTCAGTTTACAGGTGGATGCGCTAATCAGTTATAATTCCACCATCGGCACTAAAACCCGCTCAGATAAAACGCTAGCAGCAGGGCAGCCCAGGACCTCCAAGGCATAGAGAGCCAGTTTATTCCACGTATCCAGCTTGGATACCCAATAATTATAATTCACAGAGGAATCACGGAGGACATTGGTACGGTCGGCAAGGTACTCCCTCAGCATCTTCCCAAACTTTGCACTCCTTGTGAGAGTACACCGCGCCTCAGGGACTGTGCGATGGGAGGGGCTGACAAAATTCTCCCAGAACTTTGACAGTGTTCCCCTGTCTCTGCTGGATTGAAGTTGTGTCTCTCTCGCCTGTACTCCTTGGTTGTCCAACGAACTGTGACCTCTACCGACAGCGTTTTCAGATGGAAATTTTTTTAATAGTTCCGCAACAAGGGCCTTCTGGTATTGCCCCATTTTTGTAGGCCTGTCCGCCTCAGGAATAAGAGATATAAAGTTCTCTTTGTAGCCTGGGTCTAGAAGTGTCACCAACCAGTAATAACTGTCACCCAAAATTTTGAGAACGCGAGGGTCATGGGAAAGGGAGCGTAACATAAACTCAGCCATGCGTGCCAGACTGCTAACAGGCCAGACTTCCATGTCCAAGAGGATGACTGACCATGCTCTCCTCCTCCTCCTCTCTGTCCTCTGGCCATCCACGCTGAACAGACAGTATGACAGTTGTGCAGGTAGTACCGTCTATAGCACATGAAACTAGCTCCTGTTCTTCCTCCTCCTCTTCTTCCTCATTGTCACCCAATCCATGTTGGGATGAGATGAGGCTGGGCTGTGTGTAATGTATGTGTATGGTTCCTTGCTCCATCTCATCGTGCTCCGCCTTCAATGTATCCTCTTTGATTGTGAGCAGAGAGCATTTCAGAAGACAGAGAAGCGGGATGGTGATGCTAATTATGGCATCATGGCCGCTCACCATCTTAGTGGCGTCCTCAAAGTTTTGGAGAATGGTACTTATGTCTGACATCCAAGTCCACTCCTGAGGTCTTATGTGTTGAGTCTGAACTGAATACCAACGGCCTTCTTGATGCTGGTACTCAATAGAGATGAGCGTTGTTCTACTCGAACTGTTCGCCAATCTCAAATTCGAGCTGTTTTGGGCGGTGTTAGAGCCGTTCGGCGAACACGAACAATTTGAGAAAAATTCGGCTGTTCGAGCTTAGGTTCGATAACTGTTCGTGCACCAAAATCATAACTGGATTTTTTCTCAGTAATGATGAAAATTAATGTTAATACGCAGTTTGAGTGTACAGCGGGGTGGGGGGAGGGGCAGGGGATGGATCTCTGCAGGAACAATGAAGATCTCCATTTTTTTTTCTCTTTCCCGCATTTGCAGTGGGGAGGTGCAATCTGTCAGCCTATCAGCAGCGCACACACGGAGCGAAGTGCTTTTTTTCACACAAGCAAGGGCATGTGTCATTGGCAGTGTATGTCACATGTCCTTGCCCTATAAGACCAAGCCATTTTCCCCGTCGCCACCATTTTCTCACTGCTGCAGCTGCGTGTTAGACGGCACCGCTGTTGCTGTGTGCGCTATACCTTGTTAATTTCAAGCCAATTTTCGCACAAATATACAGATAGCTTGGGAGTAGGGAATAGTTGTGATTGCAGTCCTTTTAAGGACTAGGTTACAGCATTTCCTACGACTTTTATCAGGGAGGTCTGTGCTCTTAAATAGATAGATTGTGGGAGTAAAGACTAATTGTAATTGGAGTCCTTTTCAGGACTAGGTTACATCAGTTCCTATCAGTTTTTGCCAGGCAGGTCTGTGCCAGTGCTGTGCAAGTTTTTTTCACAGCATTTGGCTGAATCTAGCAAAGCTAATCCTTTTTGGCCTATTGCAGAGTGTGTTAGTCAGTGGAGTAGCCTATCTGTGTTGCAAGATATACCACCTGTGTATAGAATACCAATTTTTTTACTGCACCTAGTGAAGTAAAATCTTTTGGGCATAGCATCATTCTATTAGTCCATCTATACTGACCTCCATCAGGTTGCAAACTGAATATAATTTTTTTCTGCATCTAGCTCTGAAAAAATATTTGGCCTTCTAGCAGTGTGTCGGACTTTCTCTATTAGTCCATCTATACTGACCTCCATCAGGTTGCAAATTAAAAATAATTTTTATCTGCATCTACAGTACCTCTGAAAAAATATTTGGGCTTCTAGCTGTGTGTGGGACTTGTTGTATTAGTCCATCTATACTGACCTCCATCAGGTTGCAAACTGAATATATTTTTTTCTGCATCTACCTCTGAAAAAATATTGGGCTTCTAGCTGTGTGTGGGACTTGTTGTATTAGTCCATCTATACTGACCTCCATCAGGTTGCAAACTGAATATATTTTTTTCTGCATCTACCTCTGAAAAAATATTTGGGCTTCTAGCTGTGTGTGGGACTTGTTGTATTAGTCCATCTATACTGACCTCCATCAGGTTGCAAACTGAATATATTTTTTTCTGCATCTACCTCTGAAAAAATATTGGGCTTCTAGCTGTGTGTGGGACTTGTTGTATTAGTCCATCTATACTGACCTCCATCAGGTTGCAAACTGAATATATTTTTTTCTGCATCTACCTCTGAAAAAATATTGGGCTTCTAGCTGTGTGTGGGACTTGTTGTATTAGTCCATCTATACTGACCTCCATCAGGTTGCAAACTGAATATATTTTTTTCTGCATCTACCTCTGAAAAAATATTGGGCTTCTAGCTGTGTGTGGGTCTTGTTCTATTAATCCATCTATACAGACCTCCA
Source organism: Phyllobates terribilis (assembly GCF_046119375.1). NCBI lineage: Eukaryota > Metazoa > Chordata > Amphibia > Anura > Dendrobatidae > Phyllobates > Phyllobates terribilis. The sequence goes on from NW_027362773.1 coordinate 54,430,685, forward strand.
TCAGGTTGCAAACTGAATATAATTTTTTTCTGCATCTAGCTCTGAAAAAATATTTGGCCTTCTAGCAGTGTGTGGGACTTTCTCTGTTAGTCCATCTATACTGACCTCCATCAGGTTGCAAACTGAATATAATTTTTTTCTGCATCTAGCTCTGAAAAAATATTTGGCCTTCTAGCAGTGTGTCGGACTTTCTCTATTAGTCCATCTATACTGACCTCCATCAGGTTGCAAATTAAAAATAATTTTTATCTGCATCTACAGTACCTCTGAAAAAATATTTGGGCTTCTAGCTGTGTGTGGGACTTGTTGTATTAGTCCATCTATACTGACCTCCATCAGGTTGCAAACTAAATATATTTTTTCCTGCATCTACCTCTGAAATAATATTTGGGCTTCTAGCTGTGTGTGGGACTTGTTGTATTAGTCCATCTATACTGACCTCCATCAGGTTGCAAACTGAATATATTTTTTTCTGCATCTACCTCTGAAAAAATATTGGGCTTCTAGCTGTGTGTGGGACTTGTTGTATTAGTCCATCTATACTGACCTCCATCAGGTTGCAAATTAAAAATAATTTTTATCTGCATCTACAGTACCTCTGAAAAAATATTTGGGCTTCTAGCTGTGTGTGGGACTTGTTGTATTAGTCCATCTATACTGACCTCCATCAGGTTGCAAACTGAATATATTTTTTTCTGCATCTACCTCTGAAAAAATATTGGGCTTCTAGCTGTGTGTGGGACTTGTTGTATTAGTCCATCTATACTGACCTCCATCAGGTTGCAAACTGAATATATTTTTTTCTGCATCTACCTCTGAAAAAATATTGGGCTTCTAGCTGTGTGTGGGACTTGTTGTATCAGTCCATCTATACTGACCTCCATCAGGTTGCAAACGGAATATATTTTTTTCTGCATCTACCTCTGAAAAAATATTGGGCTTCTAGCTGTGTGTGGGACTTGTTGTATTAGTCCATCTATACTGACCTCCATCAGGTTGCAAACTGAATATATTTTTTTCTGCATCTACCTCTGAAAAAATATTGGGCTTCTAGCTGTGTGTGGGTCTTGTTCTATTAATCCATCTATACAGACCTCCATCAGGTTGCAAACTGCATATAATTTTTTTCTGCATCTAGCTCTGAAAAAATATTTGGCCTTCTAGCAGTGTGTGGGACTTTCTCTGTTAGTCCATCTATACTGACCTCCATCAGGTTGCAAACTGAATATAATTTTTTTCTGCATCTAGCTCTGAAAAAATATTTGGCCTTCTAGCAGTGTGTCGGACTTTCTCTATTAGTCCATCTATACTGACCTCCATCAGGTTGCAAATTAAAAATAATTTTTATCTGCATCTACAGTACCTCTGAAAAAATATTTGGGCTTCTAGCTGTGTGTGGGACTTGTTGTATTAGTCCATCTATACTGACCTCCATCAGGTTGCAAACTGAATATATTTTTTTCTGCATCCACCTCTGAAAAAATATTGGGCTTCTAGCTGTGTGTGGGACTTGTTGTATTAGTCCATCTATACTGACCTCCATCAGGTTGCAAACTGAATATATTTTTTTCTGCATCTACCTCTGAAAAAATATTGGGCTTCTAGCTGTGTGTGGGACTTGTTGTATTAGTCCATCTATACTGACCTCCATCAGGTTGCAAACTGAATATATTTTTTTCTGCATCTACCTCTGAAAAAATATTGGGCTTCTAGCTGTGTGTGGGTCTTGTTCTATTAATCCATCTATACAGACCTCCATCAGGTTGCAAACTGAATATAATTTTTTTCTGCATCTAGCGCTGAAAAAATATTTGGCCTTCTAGCAGTGTGGGGACTTTCTCTGTTAGTCCATCTATACTGACCTCCATCAGGTTGCAAACTGAATATAATTTTTTTCTGCATCTAGCTCTGAAAAAATATTTGGCCTTCTAGCAGTGTGTCAGACTTTCTCTATTAGTCCATCTATACTGACCTCCATCAGGTTGCAAATTAAAAATAATTTTTATCTGCATCTACAGTACCTCTGAAAAAATATTTGGGCTTCTAGCTGTGTGTGGGACTTGTTGTATTAGTCCATCTATACTGACCTCCATCAGGTTGCAAACTGAATATATTTTTTCCTGCATCTACCTCTGAAATAATATTTGGGCTTCTAGCTGTGTGTGGGACTTGTTGTATTAGTCCATCTATACTGACCTCCATCAGGTTGCAAACTGAATATATTTTTTTCTGCATCTACCTCTGAAAAAATATTGGGCTTCTAGCTGTGTGTGGGACTTGTTGTATTAGTCCATCTATACTGACCTCCATCAGGTTGCAAATTAAAAATAATTTTTATCTGCATCTACAGTACCTCTGAAAAAATATTTGGGCTTCTAGCTGTGTGTGGGACTTGTTGTATTAGTCCATCTATACTGACCTCCATCAGGTTGCAAACTGAATATATTTTTTTCTGCATCTACCTCTGAAAAAATATTGGGCTTCTAGCTGTGTGTGGGACTTGTTGTATTAGTCCATCTATACTGACCTCCATCAGGTTGCAAACTGAATATATTTTTTTCTGCATCTACCTCTGAAAAAATATTGGGCTTCTAGCTGTGTGTGGGACTTGTTGTATCAGTCCATCTATACTGACCTCCATCAGGTTGCAAACGGAATATATTTTTTTCTGCATCTACCTCTGAAAAAATATTGGGCTTCTAGCTGTGTGTGGGACTTGTTGTATTAGTCCATCTATACTGACCTCCATCAGGTTGCAAACTGAATATATTTTTTTCTGCATCTACCTCTGATAAAATATTGGGCTTCTAGCTGTGTGTGGGACTTGTTGTATTAGTCCATCTATACTGACCTCCATCAGGTTGCAAACTGAATATATTTTTTTCTGCATCTACCTCTGAAAAAATATTGGGCTTCTAGCTGTGTGTGGGACTTGTTGTATTAGTCCATCTATACTGACATCCATCAGGTTGCAAACTGAATATATTTTTTTCTGCATCTACCTCTGAAAAAATATTGGGCTTCTAGCTGTGTGTGGGTCTTGTTCTATTAATCCATCTATACAGACCTCCATCAGGTTGCAAACTGCATATCATTTTTTTCTGCATCTAGCTCTGAAAAAATATTTGGCCTTCTAGCAGTGTGTGGGACTTTCTCTGTTAGTCCATCTATACTGACCTCCATCAGGTTGCAAACTGAATATAATTTTTTTCTGCATCTAGCTCTGAAAAATTATTTGGCCTTCTAGCAGTGTGTCGGACTTTCTCTATTAGTCCATCTATACTGACCTCCATCAGGTTGCAAATTAAAAATAATTTTTATCTGCATCTACAGTACCTCTGAAAAAATATTTGGGCTTCTAGCTGTGTGTGGGACTTGTTGTATTAGTCCATCTATACTGACCTCCATCAGGTTGCAAACTGAATATATTTTTTTCTGCATCTACCTCTGAAAAAATATTGGGCTTCTAGCTGTGTGTGGGACTTGTTGTATTAGTCCATCTATACTGACCTCCATCAGGTTGCAAACTGAATATATTTTTTTCTGCATCTACCTCTGAAAAAATATTGGGCTTCTAGCTGTGTGTGGGACTTGTTGTATTAGTCCATCTATACTGACCTCCATCAGGTTGCAAACTGAATATATTTTTTTCTGCATCTACCTCTGAAAAAATATTGGGCTTCTAGCTGTGTGTGGGACTTGTTGTATTAGTCCATCTATACTGACCTCCATCAGGTTGCAAACTGAATATATTTTTTTCTGCATCTACCTCTGAAAAAATATTGGGCTTCTAGCTGTGTGTGGGTCTTGTTCTATTAATCCATCTATACAGACCTCCATCAGGTTGCAAACTGAATATAATTTTTTTCTGCATTTAGCTCTGAAAAAATATTTGGCCTTCTAGCAGTGTGTGGGACTTTCTCTGTTAGTCCATCTATACTGACCTCCATCAGGTTGCAAACTGAATATAATTTTTTTCTGCATCTAGCTCTGAAAAAATATTTGGCCTTCTAGCAGTGTGTCAGACTTTCTCTATTAGTCCATCTATACTGACCTCCATCAGGTTGCAAATTAAAAATAATTTTTATCTGCATCTACAGTACCTCTGAAAAAATATTTGGGCTTCTAGCTGTGTGTGGGACTTGTTGTATTAGTCCATCTATACTGACCTCCATCAGGTTGCAAACTGAATATATTTTTTCCTGCATCTACCTCTGAAATAATATTTGGGCTTCTAGCTGTGTGTGGGACTTGTTGTATTAGTCCATCTATACTGACCTCCATCAGGTTGCAAACTGAATATATTTTTTTCTGCATCTACCTCTGAAAAAATATTGGGCTTCTAGCTGTGTGTGGGACTTGTTGTATTAGTCCATCTATACTGACCTCCATCAGGTTGCAAATTAAAAATAATTTTTATCTGCATCTACAGTACCTCTGAAAAAATATTTGTGCTTCTAGCTGTGTGTGGGACTTGTTGTATTAGTCCATCTATACTGACCTCCATCAGGTTGCAAACTGAATATATTTTTTTCTGCATCTACCTCTGAAAAAATATTTGGCTTCTAGCTGTGTGTGGGACTTGTTGTATTAGTCCATCTATACTGACCTCCATCAGGTTGCAAACTGAATATATTTTTTCTGCATCTACCTCTGAAAAAATATTGGGCTTCTAGCTGTGTGTGGGACTTCTTGTATCAGTCCATCTATACTGACCTCCATCAGGTTGCAAACGGAATATATTTTTTTCTGCATCTACCTCTGAAAAAATATTGGGCTTCTAGCTGTGTGTGGGACTTGTTGTATTAGTCCATCTATACTGACCTCCATCAGGTTGCAAACTGAATATATTTTTTTCTGCATCTACCTCTGAAAAAATATTGGGCTTCTAGCTGTGTGTGGGACTTGTTGTATTAGTCCATCTATACTGACCTCCATCAGGTTGCAAACTGAATATATTTTTTTCTGCATCTACCTCTGAAAAAATATTGGGCTTCTAGCTGTGTGTGGGACTTGTTGTATTAGTCCATTGATACTGACCTCCATCAGGTTGCAAACTGAATATATTTTTTTCTCCATCTACCTCTGAAAAAATATTGGGCTTCTAGCTGTGTGTGGGTCTTGTTCTATTAATCCATCTATACAGACCTCCATCAGGTTGCAAACTGCATATAATTTTTTTCTGCATCTAGCTCTGAAAAAAATATTTGGCCTTCTAGCAGTGTGTGGGACTTTCTCTGTTAGTCCATCTATACTGACCTCCATCAGGTTGCAAACTGAATATAATTTTTTTCTGCATCTAGCTCTGAAAAAATATTTGGCCTTCTAGCAGTGTGTCGGACTTTCTCTATTAGTCCATCTATACTGACCTCCATCAGGTTGCAAATTAAAAATAATTTTTATCTGCATCTACAGTACCTCTGAAAAAATATTTGGGCTTCTAGCTGTGTGTGGGACTTGTTGTATTAGTCCATCTATACTGACCTCCATCAGGTTGCAAACTGAATATATTTTTTTCTGCATCTACCTCTGAAAAAATATTGGGCTTCTAGCTGTGTGTGGGACTTGTTGTATTAGTCCATCTATACTGACCTCCATCAGGTTGCAAACTGAATATATTTTTTTCTGCATCTACCTCTGAAAAAATATTGGGCTTCTAGCTGTGTGTGGGACTTGTTGTATTAATCCATCTATACTGACCTCCATCAGGTTGCAAACTGAATATATTTTTTTCTGCATCTACCTCTGAAAAAATATTGGGCTTCTAGCTGTGTGTGGGTCTTGTTCTATTAATCCATCTATACAGACCTCCATCAGGTTGCAAACTGCATATAATTTTTTTCTGCATCTAGCTCTGAAAAAATATTTGGCCTTCTAGCAGTGTGTGGGACTTTCTCTGTTAGTCCATCTATACTGACCTCCATCAGGTTGCAAACTGAATATAATTTTTTTCTGCATCTAGCTCTGAAAAAATATTTGGCCTTCTAGCAGTGTGTCGGACTTTCTCTATTAGTCCATCTATACTGACCTCCATCAGGTTGCAAATTAAAAATAATTTTTATCTGCATCTACAGTACCTCTGAAAAAATATTTGGGCTTCTAGCTGTGTGTGGGACTTGTTGTATTAGTCCATCTATACTGACCTCCATCAGGTTGCAAACTGAATATATTTTTTTCTGCATCTACCTCTGAAAAAATATTGGGCTTCTAGCTGTGTGTGGGACTTGTTGTATTAGTCCATCTATACTGACCTCCATCAGGTTGCAAACTGAATATATTTTTTTCTGCATCTACCTCTGAAAAAATATTGGGCTTCTAGCTGTGTGTGGGACTTGTTGTATTAGTCCATCTATACTGACCTCCATCAGGTTGCAAACTGAATATATTTTTTTCTGCATCTACCTCTGAAAAAATATTGGGCTTCTAGCTGTGTGTGGGTCTTGTTCTATTAATCCATCTATACAGACCTCCATCAGGTTGCAAACTGAATATAATTTTTTTCTGCATCTAGCTCTGAAAAAATATTTGGCCTTCTAGCAGTGTGTGGGACTTTCTCTGTTAGTCCATCTATACTGACCTCCATCAGGTTGCAAACTGAATATAATTTTTTTCTGCATCTAGCTCTGAAAAAATATTTGGCCTTCTAGCAGTGTGTCGGACTTTCTCTATTAGTCCATCTATACTGACCTCCATCAGGTTGCAAATTAAAAATATTTTTTATCTGCATCTACAGTACCTCTGAAAAAATATTTGGGCTTCTAGCTGTGTGTGGGACTTGTTGTATTAGTCCATCTATACTGACCTCCATCAGGTTGCAAACTGAATATATTTTTTTCTGCATCTACCTCTGAAAAAATATTGGGCTTCTAGCTGTGTGTGGGACTTGTTGTATTAGTCCATCTATACTGACCTCCATCAGGTTGCAAACTGAATATATTTTTTTCTGCATCTACCTCTGAAAAAATATTTGGGCTTCTAGCTGTGTGTGGGACTTGTTGTATTAGTCCATCTATACTGACCTCCATCAGGTTGCAAACTGAATATATTTTTTTCTGCATCTACCTCTGAAAAAATATTGGGCTTCTAGCTGTGTGTGGGACTTGTTGTATTAGTCCATCTATACTGACCTCCATCAGGTTGCAAACTGAATATATTTTTTTCTGCATCTACCTCTGAAAAAATATTGGGCTTCTAGCTGTGTGTGGGACTTGTTGTATTAGTCCATCTATACTGACCTCCATCAGGTTGCAAACTGAATTTATTTTTTTCTGCATCTACCTCTGAAAAAATATTGGGCTTCTAGCTGTGTGTGGGTCTTGTTCTATTAATCCATCTATACAGACCTCCATCAGGTTGCAAACTGAATATAATTTTTTTCTGCATCTAGCTCTGAAAAAATATTTGGCCTTCTAGCAGTGTGTGGGACTTTCTCTGTTAGTCCATCTATACTGACCTCCATCAGGTTGCAAACTGAATATAATTTTTTTCTGCATCTAGCTCTGAAAAAATATTTGGCCTTCTAGCAGTGTGTCGGACTTTCTCTATTAGTCCATCTATACTGACCTCCATCAGGTTGCAAATTAAAAATAATTTTTATCTGCATCTACAGTACCTCTGAAAAAATATTTGGGCTTCTAGCTGTGTGTGGGACTTGTTGTATTAGTCCATCTATACTGACCTCCATCAGGTTGCAAACTGAATATATTTTTTTCTGCATCTACCTCTGAAAAAATATTGGGCTTCTAGCTGTGTGTGGGACTTGTTGTATTAGTCCATCTATACTGACCTCCATCAGGTTGCAAACTGAATATATTTTTTTCTGCATCTACCTCTGAAAAAATATTTGGGCTTCTAGCTGTGTGTGGGACTTGTTGTATTAGTCCATCTATACTGACCTCCATCAGGTTGCAAACTGAATATATTTTTTTCTGCATCTACCTCTGAAAAAATATTGGGCTTCTAGCTGTGTGTGGGACTTGTTGTATTAGTCCATCTATACTGACCTCCATCAGGTTGCAAACTGAATATATTTTTTCTGCATCTACCTCTGAAAAAATATTGGGCTTCTAGCTGTGTGTGGGACTTGTTGTATTAGTCCATCTATACTGACCTCCATCAGGTTGCAAACTGAATATATTTTTTTCTGCATCTACCTCTGAAAAAATATTGGGCTTCTAGCTGTGTGTGGGTCTTGTTCTATTAATCCATCTATACAGACCTCCATCAGGTTGCAAACTGAATATAATTTTTTTCTGCATCTAGCTCTGAAAAAATATTTGGCCTTCTAGCAGTGTGTGGGACTTTCTCTGTTAGTCCATCTATACTGACCTCCATCAGGTTGCAAACTGAATATAATTTTTTTCTGCATCTAGCTCTGAAAAAATATTTGGCCTTCTAGCAGTGTGTCGGACTTTCTCTATTAGTACATCTATACTGACCTCCATCAGGTTGCAAATTAAAAATAATTTTTATCTGCATCTACAGTACCTCTGAAAAAATATTTGGGCTTCTAGCTGTGTGTGGGACTTGTTGTATTAGTCCATCTATACTGACCTCCATCAGGTTGCAAACTGAATATATTTTTTCCTGCATCTACCTCTGAAATAATATTTGGGCTTCTAGCTGTGTGTGGGACTTGTTGTATTAGTCCATCTATACTGACCTCCATCAGGTTGCAAACTGAATATATTTTTTTCTGCATCTACCTCTGAAAAAATATTGGGCTTCTAGCTGTGTGTGGGACTTGTTGTATTAGTCCATCTATACTGACCTCCATCAGGTTGCAAATTAAAAATAATTTTTATCTGCATCTACAGTACCTCTGAAAAAATATTTGTGCTTCTAGCTGTGTGTGGGACTTGTTGTATTAGTCCATCTATACTGACCTCCATCAGGTTGCAAACTGAATATATTTTTTTCTGCATCTACCTCTGAAAAAATATTTGGCTTCTAGCTGTGTGTGGGACTTGTTGTATTAGTCCATCTATACTGACCTCCATCAGGTTGCAAACTGAATATATTTTTTCTGCATCTACCTCTGAAAAAATATTGGGCTTCTAGCTGTGTGTGGGACTTCTTGTATCAGTCCATCTATACTGACCTCCATCAGGTTGCAAACGGAATATATTTTTTTCTGCATCTACCTCTGAAAAAATATTGGGCTTCTAGCTGTGTGTGGGACTTGTTGTATTAGTCCATCTATACTGACCTCCATCAGGTTGCAAACTGAATATATTTTTTTCTGCATCTACCTCTGAAAAAATATTGGGCTTCTAGCTGTGTGTGGGACTTGTTGTATTAGTCCATCTATACTGACCTCCATCAGGTTGCAAACTGAATATATTTTTTTCTGCATCTACCTCTGAAAAAATATTGGGCTTCTAGCTGTGTGTGGGACTTGTTGTATTAGTCCATCTATACTGACCTCCATCAGGTTGCAAACTGAATATATTTTTTTCTGCATCTACCTCTGAAAAAATATTGGGCTTCTAGCTGTGTGTGGGTCTTGTTCTATTAATCCATCTATACAGACCTCCATCAGGTTGCAAACTGCATATAATTTTTTTCTGCATCTAGCTCTGAAAAAAATATTTGGCCTTCTAGCAGTGTGTGGGACTTTCTCTGTTAGTCCATCTATACTGACCTCCATCAGGTTGCAAACTGAATATAATTTTTTTCTGCATCTAGCTCTGAAAAAATATTTGGCCTTCTAGCAGTGTGTCGGACTTTCTCTATTAGTCCATCTATACTGACCTCCATCAGGTTGCAAATTAAAAATAATTTTTATCTGCATCTACAGTACCTCTGAAAAAATATTTGGGCTTCTAGCTGTGTGTGGGACTTGTTGTATTAGTCCATCTATACTGACCTCCATCAGGTTGCAAACTGAATATATTTTTTTCTGCATCTACCTCTGAAAAAATATTGGGCTTCTAGCTGTGTGTGGGACTTGTTGTATTAGTCCATCTATACTGACCTCGATCAGGTTGCAAACTGAATATATTTTTTTCTGCATCTACCTCTGAAAAAATATTGGGCTTCTAGCTGTGTGTGGGACTTGTTGTATTAATCCATCTATACTGACCTCCATCAGGTTGCAAACTGAATATATTTTTTTCTGCATCTACCTCTGAAAAAATATTGGGCTTCTAGCTGTGTGTGGGTCTTGTTCTATTAATCCATCTATACAGACCTCCATCAGGTTGCAAACTGCATATAATTTTTTTCTGCATCTAGCTCTGAAAAAATATTTGGCCTTCTAGCAGTGTGTGGGACTTTCTCTGTTAGTCCATCTATACTGACCTCCATCAGGTTGCAAACTGAATATAATTTTTTTCTGCATCTAGCTCTGAAAAAATATTTGGCCTTCTAGCAGTGTGTCGGACTTTCTCTATTAGTCCATCTATACTGACCTCCATCAGGTTGCAAATTAAAAATAATTTTTATCTGCATCTACAGTACCTCTGAAAAAATATTTGGGCTTCTAGCTGTGTGTGGGACTTGTTGTATTAGTCCATCTATACTGACCTCCATCAGGTTGCAAACTGAATATATTTTTTTCTGCATCTACCTCTGAAAAAATATTGGGCTTCTAGCTGTGTGTGGGACTTGTTGTATTAGTCCATCTATACTGACCTCCATCAGGTTGCAAACTGAATATATTTTTTTCTGCATCTACCTCTGAAAAAATATTGGGCTTCTAGCTGTGTGTGGGACTTGTTGTATTAGTCCATCTATACTGACCTCCATCAGGTTGCAAACTGAATATATTTTTTTCTGCATCTACCTCTGAAAAAATATTGGGCTTCTAGCTGTGTGTGGGTCTTGTTCTATTAATCCATCTATACAGACCTCCATCAGGTTGCAAACTGAATATAATTTTTTTCTGCATCTAGCTCTGAAAAAATATTTGGCCTTCTAGCAGTGTGTGGGACTTTCTCTGTTAGTCCATCTATACTGACCTCCATCAGGTTGCAAACTGAATATAATTTTTTTCTGCATCTAGCTCTGAAAAAATATTTGGCCTTCTAGCAGTGTGTCGGACTTTCTCTATTAGTCCATCTATACTGACCTCCATCAGGTTGCAAATTAAAAATATTTTTTATCTGCATCTACAGTACCTCTGAAAAAATATTTGGGCTTCTAGCTGTGTGTGGGACTTGTTGTATTAGTCCATCTATACTGACCTCCATCAGGTTGCAAACTGAATATATTTTTTTCTGCATCTACCTCTGAAAAAATATTGGGCTTCTAGCTGTGTGTGGGACTTGTTGTATTAGTCCATCTATACTGACCTCCATCAGGTTGCAAACTGAATATATTTTTTTCTGCATCTACCTCTGAAAAAATATTTGGGCTTCTAGCTGTGTGTGGGACTTGTTGTATTAGTCCATCTATACTGACCTCCATCAGGTTGCAAACTGAATATATTTTTTTCTGCATCTACCTCTGAAAAAATATTGGGCTTCTAGCTGTGTGTGGGACTTGTTGTATTAGTCCATCTATACTGACCTCCATCAGGTTGCAAACTGAATATATTTTTTTCTGCATCTACCTCTGAAAAAATATTGGGCTTCTAGCTGTGTGTGGGACTTGTTGTATTAGTCCATCTATACTGACCTCCATCAGGTTGCAAACTGAATTTATTTTTTTCTGCATCTACCTCTGAAAAAATATTGGGCTTCTAGCTGTGTGTGGGTCTTGTTCTATTAATCCATCTATACAGACCTCCATCAGGTTGCAAACTGAATATAATTTTTTTCTGCATCTAGCTCTGAAAAAATATTTGGCCTTCTAGCAGTGTGTGGGACTTTCTCTGTTAGTCCATCTATACTGACCTCCATCAGGTTGCAAACTGAATATAATTTTTTTCTGCATCTAGCTCTGAAAAAATATTTGGCCTTCTAGCAGTGTGTCGGACTTTCTCTATTAGTCCATCTATACTGACCTCCATCAGGTTGCAAATTAAAAATAATTTTTATCTGCATCTACAGTACCTCTGAAAAAATATTTGGGCTTCTAGCTGTGTGTGGGACTTGTTGTATTAGTCCATCTATACTGACCTCCATCAGGTTGCAAACTGAATATATTTTTTTCTGCATCTACCTCTGAAAAAATATTGGGCTTCTAGCTGTGTGTGGGACTTGTTGTATTAGTCCATCTATACTGACCTCCATCAGGTTGCAAACTGAATATATTTTTTTCTGCATCTACCTCTGAAAAAATATTTGGGCTTCTAGCTGTGTGTGGGACTTGTTGTATTAGTCCATCTATACTGACCTCCATCAGGTTGCAAACTGAATATATTTTTTTCTGCATCTACCTCTGAAAAAATATTGGGCTTCTAGCTGTGTGTGGGACTTGTTGTATTAGTCCATCTATACTGACCTCCATCAGGTTGCAAACTGAATATATTTTTTCTGCATCTACCTCTGAAAAAATATTGGGCTTCTAGCTGTGTGTGGGACTTGTTGTATTAGTCCATCTATACTGACCTCCATCAGGTTGCAAACTGAATATATTTTTTTCTGCATCTACCTCTGAAAAAATATTGGGCTTCTAGCTGTGTGTGGGTCTTGTTCTATTAATCCATCTATACAGACCTCCATCAGGTTGCAAACTGAATATAATTTTTTTCTGCATCTAGCTCTGAAAAAATATTTGGCCTTCTAGCAGTGTGTGGGACTTTCTCTGTTAGTCCATCTATACTGACCTCCATCAGGTTGCAAACTGAATATAATTTTTTTCTGCATCTAGCTCTGAAAAAATATTTGGCCTTCTAGCAGTGTGTCGGACTTTCTCTATTAGTACATCTATACTGACCTCCATCAGGTTGCAAATTAAAAATAATTTTTATCTGCATCTACAGTACCTCTGAAAAAATATTTGGGCTTCTAGCTGTGTGTGGGACTTGTTGTATTAGTCCATCTATACTGACCTCCATCAGGTTGCAAACTGAATATATTTTTTCCTGCATCTACCTCTGAAATAATATTTGGGCTTCTAGCTGTGTGTGGGACTTGTTGTATTAGTCCATCTATACTGACCTCCATCAGGTTGCAAACTGAATATATTTTTTTCTGCATCTACCTCTGAAAAAATATTGGGCTTCTAGCTGTGTGTGGGACTTGTTGTATTAGTCCATCTATACTGACCTCCATCAGGTTGCAAATTAAAAATAATTTTTATCTGCATCTACAGTACCTCTGAAAAAATATTTGTGCTTCTAGCTGTGTGTGGGACTTGTTGTATTAGTCCATCTATACTGACCTCCATCAGGTTGCAAACTGAATATATTTTTTTCTGCATCTACCTCTGAAAAAATATTGGGCTTCTAGCTGTGTGTGGGACTTGTTGTATTAGTCCATCTATACTGACCTCCATCAGGTTGCAAACTGAATATATTTTTTCTGCATCTACCTCTGAAAAAATATTGGGCTTCTAGCTGTGTGTGGGACTTGTTGTATCAGTCCATCTATACTGACCTCCATCAGGTTGCAAATTAAAAATAATTTTTATCTGCATCTACAGTACCTCTGAAAAAATATTTGTGCTTCTAGCTGTGTGTGGGACTTGTTGTATTAGTCCATCTATACTGACCTCCATCAGGTTGCAAACTGAATATATTTTTTTCTGCATCTACCTCTGAAAAAATATTGGGCTTCTAGCTGTGTGTGGGACTTGTTGTATTAGTCCATCTATACTGACCTCCATCAGGTTGCAAACTGAATATATTTTTTCTGCATCTACCTCTGAAAAAATATTGGGCTTCTAGCTGTGTGTGGGACTTGTTGTATCAGTCCATCTATACTGACCTCCATCAGGTTGCAAACGGAATTTTTTTTTTTCTGCATCTACCTCTGAAAAAATATTGGGCTTCTAGCTGTGTGTGGGACTTGTTGTATTAGTCCATCTATACTGACCTCCATCAGGTTGCAAACTGAATATATTTTTTTCTGCATCTACCTCTGAAAAAATATTGGGCTTCTAGCTGTGTGTGGGACTTGTTGTATTAGTCCATCTATACTGACCTCCATCAGGTTGCAAACTGAATATATTTTTTTCTGCATCTACCTCTGAAAAAATATTGGGCTTCTAGCTGTGTGTGGGACTTGTTGTATTAGTCCATCTATACTGACCTCCATCAGGTTGCAAACTGAATATATTTTTTTCTGCATCTACCTCTGAAAAAATATTGGGCTTCTAGCTGTGTGTGGGTCTTGTTCTATTAATCCATCTATACAGACCTCCATCAGGTTGCAAACTGCATATAATTTTTTTCTGCATCTAGCTCTGAAAAAAATATTTGGCCTTCTAGCAGTGTGTGGGACTTTCTCTGTTAGTCCATCTATACTGACCTCCATCAGGTTGCAAACTGAATATAATTTTTTTCTGCATCTAGCTCTGAAAAAATATTTGGCCTTCTAGCAGTGTGTCGGACTTTCTCTATTAGTCCATCTATACTGACCTCCATCAGGTTGCAAATTAAAAATAATTTTTATCTGCATCTACAGTACCTCTGAAAAAATATTTGGGCTTCTAGCTGTGTGTGGGACTTGTTGTATTAGTCCATCTATACTGACCTCCATCAGGTTGCAAACTGAATATATTTTTTTCTGCATCTACCTCTGAAAAAATATTGGGCTTCTAGCTGTGTGTGGGACTTGTTGTATTAGTCCATCTATACTGACCTCCATCAGGTTGCAAACTGAATATATTTTTTTCTGCATCTACCTCTGAAAAAATATTGGGCTTCTAGCTGTGTGTGGGACTTGTTGTATTAATCCATCTATACTGACCTCCATCAGGTTGCAAACTGAATATATTTTTTTCTGCATCTACCTCTGAAAAAATATTGGGCTTCTAGCTGTGTGTGGGTCTTGTTCTATTAATCCATCTATACAGACCTCCATCAGGTTGCAAACTGCATATAATTTTTTTCTGCATCTAGCTCTGAAAAAATATTTGGCCTTCTAGCTGTGTGTGGGACTTTCTCTGTTAGTCCATCTATACTGACCTCCATCAGGTTGCAAACTGAATATAATTTTTTTCTGCATCTAGCTCTGAAAAAATATTTGGCCTTCTAGCAGTGTGTCGGACTTTCTCTATTAGTCCATCTATACTGACCTCCATCAGGTTGCAAATTAAAAATAATTTTTATCTGCATCTACAGTACCTCTGAAAAAATATTTGGGCTTCTAGCTGTGTGTGGGACTTGTTGTATTAGTCCATCTATACTGACCTCCATCAGGTTGCAAACTGAATATATTTTTTTCTGCATCTACCTCTGAAAAAATATTGGGCTTCTAGCTGTGTGTGGGACTTGTTGTATTAGTCCATCTATACTGACCTCCATCAGGTTGCAAACTGAATATATTTTTTTCTGCATCTACCTCTGAAAAAATATTGGGCTTCTAGCTGTGTGTGGGACTTGTTGTATTAGTCCATCTATACTGACCTCCATCAGGTTGCAAACTGAATATATTTTTTTCTGCATCTACCTCTGAAAAAATATTGGGCTTCTAGCTGTGTGTGGGTCTTGTTCTATTAATCCATCTATACAGACCTCCATCAGGTTGCAAACTGAATATAATTTTTTTCTGCATCTAGCTCTGAAAAAATATTTGGCCTTCTAGCAGTGTGTGGGACTTTCTCTGTTAGTCCATCTATACTGACCTCCATCAGGTTGCAAACTGAATATAATTTTTTTCTGCATCTAGCTCTGAAAAAATATTTGGCCTTCTAGCAGTGTGTCGGACTTTCTCTATTAGTCCATCTATACTGACCTCCATCAGGTTGCAAATTAAAAATATTTTTTATCTGCATCTACAGTACCTCTGAAAAAATATTTGGGCTTCTAGCTGTGTGTGGGACTTGTTGTATTAGTCCATCTATACTGACCTCCATCAGGTTGCAAACTGAATATATTTTTTTCTGCATCTACCTCTGAAAAAATATTGGGCTTCTAGCTGTGTGTGGGACTTGTTGTATTAGTCCATCTATACTGACCTCCATCAGGTTGCAAACTGAATATATTTTTTTCTGCATCTACCTCTGAAAAAATATTTGGGCTTCTAGCTGTGTGTGGGACTTGTTGTATTAGTCCATCTATACTGACCTCCATCAGGTTGCAAACTGAATATATTTTTTTCTGCATCTACCTCTGAAAAAATATTGGGCTTCTAGCTGTGTGTGGGACTTGTTGTATTAGTCCATCTATACTGACCTCCATCAGGTTGCAAACTGAATATATTTTTTTCTGCATCTACCTCTGAAAAAATATTGGGCTTCTAGCTGTGTGTGGGACTTGTTGTATTAGTCCATCTATACTGACCTCCATCAGGTTGCAAACTGAATATATTTTTTTCTGCATCTACCTCTGAAAAAATATTGGGCTTCTAGCTGTGTGTGGGTCTTGTTCTATTAATCCATCTATACAGACCTCCATCAGGTTGCAAACTGAATATAATTTTTTTCTGCATCTAGCTCTGAAAAAATATTTGGCCTTCTAGCAGTGTGTGGGACTTTCTCTGTTAGTCCATCTATACTGACCTCCATCAGGTTGCAAACTGAATATAATTTTTTTCTGCATCTAGCTCTGAAAAAATATTTGGCCTTCTAGCAGTGTGTCGGACTTTCTCTATTAGTCCATCTATACTGACCTCCATCAGGTTGCAAATTAAAAATAATTTTTATCTGCATCTACAGTACCTCTGAAAAAATATTTGGGCTTCTAGCTGTGTGTGGGACTTGTTGTATTAGTCCATCTATACTGACCTCCATCAGGTTGCAAACTGAATATATTTTTTTCTGCATCTACCTCTGAAAAAATATTGGGCTTCTAGCTGTGTGTGGGACTTGTTGTATTAGTCCATCTATACTGACCTCCATCAGGTTGCAAACTGAATATATTTTTTTCTGCATCTACCTCTGAAAAAATATTTGGGCTTCTAGCTGTGTGTGGGACTTGTTGTATTAGTCCATCTATACTGACCTCCATCAGGTTGCAAACTGAATATATTTTTTTCTGCATCTACCTCTGAAAAAATATTGGGCTTCTAGCTGTGTGTGGGACTTGTTGTATTAGTCCATCTATACTGACCTCCATCAGGTTGCAAACTGAATATATTTTTTCTGCATCTACCTCTGAAAAAATATTGGGCTTCTAGCTGTGTGTGGGACTTGTTGTATTAGTCCATCTATACTGACCTCCATCAGGTTGCAAACTGAATATATTTTTTTCTGCATCTACCTCTGAAAAAATATTGGGCTTCTAGCTGTGTGTGGGTCTTGTTCTATTAATCCATCTATACAGACCTCCATCAGGTTGCAAACTGAATATAATTTTTTTCTGCATCTAGCTCTGAAAAAATATTTGGCCTTCTAGCAGTGTGTGGGACTTTCTCTGTTAGTCCATCTATACTGACCTCCATCAGGTTGCAAACTGAATATAATTTTTTTCTGCATCTAGCTCTGAAAAAATATTTGGCCTTCTAGCAGTGTGTCGGACTTTCTCTATTAGTACATCTATACTGACCTCCATCAGGTTGCAAATTAAAAATAATTTTTATCTGCATCTACAGTACCTCTGAAAAAATATTTGGGCTTCTAGCTGTGTGTGGGACTTGTTGTATTAGTCCATCTATACTGACCTCCATCAGGTTGCAAACTGAATATATTTTTTCCTGCATCTACCTCTGAAATAATATTTGGGCTTCTAGCTGTGTGTGGGACTTGTTGTATTAGTCCATCTATACTGACCTCCATCAGGTTGCAAACTGAATATATTTTTTTCTGCATCTACCTCTGAAAAAATATTGGGCTTCTAGCTGTGTGTGGGACTTGTTGTATTAGTCCATCTATACTGACCTCCATCAGGTTGCAAATTAAAAATAATTTTTATCTGCATCTACAGTACCTCTGAAAAAATATTTGTGCTTCTAGCTGTGTGTGGGACTTGTTGTATTAGTCCATCTATACTGACCTCCATCAGGTTGCAAACTGAATATATTTTTTTCTGCATCTACCTCTGAAAAAATATTGGGCTTCTAGCTGTGTGTGGGACTTGTTGTATTAGTCCATCTATACTGACCTCCATCAGGTTGCAAACTGAATATATTTTTTCTGCATCTACCTCTGAAAAAATATTGGGCTTCTAGCTGTGTGTGGGACTTGTTGTATCAGTCCATCTATACTGACCTCCATCAGGTTGCAAACGGAATTTTTTTTTTTCTGCATCTACCTCTGAAAAAATATTGGGCTTCTAGCTGTGTGTGGGACTTGTTGTATTAGTCCATCTATACTGACCTCCATCAGGTTGCAAACTGAATATATTTTTTTCTGCATCTACCTCTGAAAAAATATTGGGCTTCTAGCTGTGTGTGGGACTTGTTGTATTAGTCCATCTATACTGACCTCCATCAGGTTGCAAACTGAATATATTTTTTTCTGCATCTACCTCTGAAAAAATATTGGGCTTCTAGCTGTGTGTGGGACTTGTTGTATTAGTCCATCTATACTGACCTCCATCAGGTTGCAAACTGAATATATTTTTTTCTGCATCTACCTCTGAAAAAATATTGGGCTTCTAGCTGTGTGTGGGACTTGTTGTATTAGTCCATCTATACTGACCTCCATCAGGTTGCAAACTGAATATATTTTTTCTGCATCTACCTCTGAAAAAATATTGGGCTTCTAGCTGTGTGTGGGACTTGTTGTATCAGTCCATCTATACTGACCTCCATCAGGTTGCAAACGGAATTTTTTTTTTTCTGCATCTACCTCTGAAAAAATATTGGGCTTCTAGCTGTGTGTGGGACTTGTTGTATTAGTCCATCTATACTGACCTCCATCAGGTTGCAAACTGAATATATTTTTTTCTGCATCTACCTCTGAAAAAATATTGGGCTTCTAGCTGTGTGTGGGACTTGTTGTATTAGTCCATCTATACTGACCTCCATCAGGTTGCAAACTGAATATATTTTTTTCTGCATCTACCTCTGAAAAAATATTGGGCTTCTAGCTGTGTGTGGGACTTGTTGTATTAGTCCATCTATACTGACCTCCATCAGGTTGCAAACTGAATATATTTTTTTCTGCATCTACCTCTGAAAAAATATTGGGCTTCTAGCTGTGTGTGGGTCTTGTTCTATTAATCCATCTATACAGACCTCCATCAGGTTGCAAACTGCATATAATTTTTTTCTGCATCTAGCTCTGAAAAAATATTTGGCCTTCTAGCAGTGTGTGGGACTTTCTCTGTTAGTCCATCTATACTGACCTCCATCAGGTTGCAAACTGAATATAATTTTTTTCTGCATCTAGCTCTGAAAAAATATTTGGCCTTCTAGCAGTGTGTCGGACTTTCTCTATTAGTCCATCTATACTGACCTCCATCAGGTTGCAAATTAAAAATAATTTTTATCTGCATCTACAGTACCTCTGAAAAAATATTTGGGCTTCTAGCTGTGTGTGGGACTTGTTGTATTAGTCCATCTATACTGACCTCCATCAGGTTGCAAACTGAATATATGTTTTTCTGCATCTACCTCTGAAAAAATATTGGGCTTCTAGCTGTGTGTGGGACTTGTTGTATTAGTCCATCTATACTGACCTCCATCAGGTTGCAAACTGAATATATTTTTTTCTGCATCTACCTCTGAAAAAATATTGGGCTTCTAGCTGTGTGTGGGACTTGTTGTATTAGTCCATCTATACTGACCTCCATCAGGTTGCAAATTAAAAATAATTTTTATCTGCATCTACAGTACCTCTGAAAAAATATTTGGGCTTCTAGCAGTGTGTGGGACTTTCTCTGTTAGTCCATCTATACTGACCTCCATCAGGTTGCAAACTGAATATAATTTTTTTCTGCATCTAGCTCTGAAAAAATATTTGGCCTTCTAGCAGTGTGTCGGACTTTCTCTATTAGTCCATCTATACTGACCTCCATCAGGTTGCAAATTAAAAATAATTTTTATCTGCATCTACAGTACCTCTGAAAAAATATTTGGGCTTCTAGCTGTGTGTGGGACTTGTTGTATTAGTCCATCTATACTGACCTCCATCAGGTTGCAAACTGAATATATTTTTTTCTGCATCTACCTCTGAAAAAATATTGGGCTTCTAGCTGTGTGTGAGACTTGTTGTATTAGTCCATCTATACTGACCTCCATCAGGTTGCAAACTGAATATATTTTTTTCTGCATCTACCTCTGAAAAAATATTGGGCTTCTAGCTGTGTGTGGGTCTTGTTCTATTAATCCATCTATACAGACCTCCATCAGGTTGCAAACTGAATATATTTTTTTCTGCATCTACCTCTGAAAAAATATTGGGCTTCTAGCTGTGTGTGGGTCTTGTTCTATTAATCCATCTATACAGACCTAAATCAGGTTGCAAACTGAATATATTTTTTTCTGCATCTACCTCTGAAAAAATATTGGGCTTCTAGCTGTGTGTGGGTCTTGTTCTATTAATCCATCTATACAGACCTCCATCAGGTTGCAAACTGAATATATTTTTTTCTGCATCTACCTCTGAAAAAATATTGGGCTTCTAGCTGTGTGTGGGTCTTGTTCTATTAATCCATCTATACAGACCTAAATCAGGTTGCAAACTGAATATATTTTTTTCGGCATCTACCTCTGAAAAAATATTGGGCTTCTAGCTGTGTGTCGGACTTTCTCTATTAGTCCATCTATACTGACCTCCATTAAGTTGCAAATTAAAAATAATTTTTATCTGCATCTACAGTACCTCTGAAAAAATATTTGGGCTTCTAGCTGTGTGTGGGACTTGTTGTATTAGTCCATCTATACTGACCTCCATCAGGTTGCAAACTGAATATATTTTTTTCTGCATCTACCTCTGAAAAAATATTGGGCTTCTAGCTGTGTGTGGGTCTTGTTCTATTAATCCATCTATACAGACCTCCATCAGGTTGCAAACTGCATATAATTTTTTTCTGCATCTAGCTCTGAAAAAAATATTTGGCCTTCTAGCAGTGTGTGGGACTTTCTCTGTTAGTCCATCTATACTGACCTCCATCAGGTTGCAAACTGAATATAATTTTTTTCTGCATCTAGCTCTGAAAAAATATTTGGCCTTCTAGCAGTGTGTCGGACTTTCTCTATTAGTCCATCTATACTGACCTCCATCAGGTTGCAAATTAAAAATAATTTTTATCTGCATCTACAGTACCTCTGAAAAAATATTTGGGCTTCTAGCTGTGTGTGGGACTTGTTGTATTAGTCCATCTATACTGACCTCCATCAGGTTGCAAACTGAATATATTTTTTTCTGCATCTACCTCTGAAAAAATATTGGGCTTCTAGCTGTGTGTGGGACTTGTTGTATTAGTCCATCTATACTGACCTCCATCAGGTTGCAAACTGAATATATTTTTTTCTGCATCTACCTCTGAAAAAATATTGGGCTTCTAGCTGTGTGTGGGACTTGTTGTATTAGTCCATCTATACTGACCTCCATCAGGTTGCAAACTGAATATATTTTTTTCTGCATCTACCTCTGAAAAAATATTGGGCTTCTAGCTGTGTGTGAGACTTGTTGTATTAGTCCATCTATACAGACCTCCATCAGGTTGCAAACTGAATATATTTTTTTCTGCATCTACCTCTGAAAAAATATTGGGCTTCTAGCTGTGTGTGGGTCTTGTTCTATTAATCCATCTATACAGACCTCCATCAGGTTGCAAACTGAATATATTTTTTTCTGCATCTACCTCTGAAAAAATATTGGGATTCTAGCTGTGTGTGGGTCTTGTTCTATTAATCCATCTATATAGACCTCCATCAGGTTGCAAACTGAATATAATTTTTTTCTGCATCTAGCTCTGAAAAAATATTTGGCCTTCTAGCAGTGTGTGGGACTTTCTCTGTTAGTCCATCTATACTGACCTCCATCAGGTTGCAAACTGAATATCATTTTTTTCTGCATCTAGCTCTGAAAAAATATTTGGCCTTCTAGCAGTGTGTCGGACTTTCTCTATTAGTCCATCTATACTGACCTCCATTAGGTTGCAAATTAAAAATAATTTTTATCTGCATCTACAGTACCTCTGAAAAAATATTTGGGCTTCTAGCTGTGTGTGGGACTTGTTGTATTAGTCCATCTATACTGACCTCCATCAGGTTGCAAACTGAATATATTTTTTTCTGCATCTACCTCTGAAAAAATATTGGGCTTCTAGCTGTGTGTGGGTCTTGTTCTATTAATCCATCTATACAGACCTCCATCAGGTTGCAAACTGCATATAATTTTTTTCTGCATCTAGCTCTGAAAAAAATATTTGGCCTTCTAGCAGTGTGTGGGACTTTCTCTGTTAGTCCATCTATACTGACCTCCATCAGGTTGCAAACTGAATATAATTTTTTTCTGCATCTAGCTCTGAAAAAATATTTGGCCTTCTAGCAGTGTGTCGGACTTTCTCTATTAGTCCATCTATACTGACCTCCATCAGGTTGCAAATTAAAAATAATTTTTATCTGCATCTACAGTACCTCTGAAAAAATATTTGGGCTTCTAGCTGTGTGTGGGACTTGTTGTATTAGTCCATCTATACTGACCTCCATCAGGTTGCAAACTGAATATATTTTTTTCTGCATCTACCTCTGAAAAAATATTGGGCTTCTAGCTGTGTGTGGGACTTGTTGTATTAGTCCATCTATACTGACCTCCATCAGGTTGCAAACTGAATATATTTTATTCTGCATCTACCTCTGAAAAAATATTGGGCTTCTAGCTGTGTGTGGGTCTTGTTCTATTAATCCATCTATACAGACCTCCATCAGGTTGCAAACTGCATATAATTTTTTTCTGCATCTAGCTCTGAAAAAATATTTGGCCTTCTAGCAGTGTGTGGGACTTTCTCTGTTAGTCCATCTATACTGACCTCCATCAGGTTGCAAACTGAATATAATTTTTTTCTGCATCTAGCTCTGAAAAAATATTTGGCCTTCTAGCAGTGTGTCGGACTTTCTCTATTAGTCCATCTATACTGACCTCCATCAGGTTGCAAATTAAAAATAATTTTTATCTGCATCTACAGTACCTCTGAAAAAATATTTGGGCTTCTAGCTGTGTGTGGGACTTGTTGTATTAGTCCATCTATACTGACCTCCATCAGGTTGCAAACTGAATATATTTTTTTCTGCATCTACCTCTGAAAAAATATTGGGCTTCTAGCTGTGTGTGGGACTTGTTGTATTAGTCCATCTATACTGACCTCCATCAGGTTGCAAACTGAATATATTTTTTTCTGCATCTACCTCTGAAAAAATATTGGGCTTCTAGCTGTGTGTGGGACTTGTTGTATTAGTCCATCTATACTGACCTCCATCAGGTTGCAAACTGAATATATTTTTTTCTGCATCTACCTCTGAAAAAATATTGGGCTTCTAGCTGTGTGTAGGTCTTGTTCTATTAATCCATCTATACAGACCTCCATCAGGTTGCAAACTGAATATAATTTTTTTCTGCATCTAGCTCTGAAAAAATATTTGGCCTTCTAGCAGTGTGTGGGACTTTCTCTGTTAGTCCATCTATACTGACCTCCATCAGGTTGCAAACTGAATATAATTTTTTTCTGCATCTAGCTCTGAAAAAATATTTGGCCTTCTAGCAGTGTGTCGGACTTTCTCTATTAGTCCATCTATACTGACCTCCATCAGGTTGCAAATTAAAAATAATTTTTATCTGCATCTACAGTACCTCTGAAAAAATATTTGGGCTTCTAGCTGTGTGTGGGACTTGTTGTATTAGTCCATCTATACTGACCTCCATCAGGTTGCAAACTGAATATATTTTTTTCTGCATCCACCTCTGAAAAAATATTGGGCTTCTAGCTGTGTGTGGGACTTGTTGTATTAGTCCATCTATACTGACCTCCATCAGGTTGCAAACTGAATATATTTTTTTCTGCATCTACCTCTGAAAAAATATTGGGCTTCTAGCTGTGTGTGGGACTTGTTGTATTAGTCCATCTATACTGACCTCCATCAGGTTGCAAATTAAAAATAATTTTTATCTGCATCTACAGTACCTCTGAAAAAATATTTGGGCTTCTAGCAGTGTGTGGGACTTTCTCTGTTAGTCCATCTATACTGACCTCCATCAGGTTGCAAACTGAATATAATTTTTTTCTGCATCTAGCTCTGAAAAAATATTTGGCCTTCTAGCAGTGTGTCGGACTTTCTCTATTAGTCCATCTATACTGACCTCCATCAGGTTGCAAATTAAAAATAATTTTTATCTGCATCTACAGTACCTCTGAAAAAATATTTGGGCTTCTAGCTGTGTGTGGGACTTGTTGTATTAGTCCATCTATACTGACCTCCATCAGGTTGCAAACTGAATATATTTTTTTCTGCATCTACCTCTGAAAAAATATTGGGCTTCTAGCTGTGTGTGGGACTTGTTGTATTAGTCCATCTATACTGACCTCCATCAGGTTGCAAACTGAATATATTTTTTCCTGCATCTACCTCTGAAATAATATTTGGGCTTCTAGCTGTGTGTGGGACTTGTTGTATTAGTCCATCTATACTGACCTCCATCAGGTTGCAAACTGAATATATTTTTTTCTGCATCTACCTCTGAAAAAATATTGGGCTTCTAGCTGTGTGTGGGACTTGTTGTATTAGTCCATCTATACTGACCTCCATCAGGTTGCAAATTAAAAATAATTTTTATCTGCATCTACAGTACCTCTGAAAAAATATTTGTGCTTCTAGCTGTGTGTGGGACTTGTTGTATTAGTCCATCTATACTGACCTCCATCAGGTTGCAAACTGAATATATTTTTTTCTGCATCTACCTCTGAAAAAATATTGGGCTTCTAGCTGTGTGTGGGACTTGTTGTATTAGTCCATCTATACTGACCTCCATCAGGTTGCAAACTGAATATATTTTTTCTGCATCTACCTCTGAAAAAATATTGGGCTTCTAGCTGTGTGTGGGACTTGTTGTATCAGTCCATCTATACTGACCTCCATCAGGTTGCAAACGGAATATATTTTTTTCTGCATCTACCTCTGAAAAAATATTGGGCTTCTAGCTGTGTGTGGGACTTGTTGTATTAGTCCATCTATACTGACCTCCATCAGGTTGCAAACTGAATATATTTTTTTCTGCATCTACCTCTGAAAAAATATTGGGCTTCTAGCTGTGTGTGGGACTTGTTGTATTAGTCCATCTATACTGACCTCCATCAGGTTGCAAACTGAATATATTTTTTTCTGCATCTACCTCTGAAAAAATATTGGGCTTCTAGCTGTGTGTGGGACTTGTTGTATTAGTCCATCTATACTGACCTCCATCAGGTTGCAAACTGAATATATTTTATTCTGCATCTACCTCTGAAAAAATATTGGGCTTCTAGCTGTGTGTGGGTCTTGTTCTATTAATCCATCTATACAGACCTCCATCAGGTTGCAAACTGCATATAATTTTTTTCTGCATCTAGCTCTGAAAAAATATTTGGCCTTCTAGCAGTGTGTGGGACTTTCTCTGTTAGTCCATCTATACTGACCTCCATCAGGTTGCAAACTGAATATAATTTTTTTCTGCATCTAGCTCTGAAAAAATATTTGGCCTTCTAGCAGTGTGTCGGACTTTCTCTATTAGTCCATCTATACTGACCTCCATCAGGTTGCAAATTAAAAATAATTTTTATCTGCATCTACAGTACCTCTGAAAAAATATTTGGGCTTCTAGCTGTGTGTGGGACTTGTTGTATTAGTCCATCTATACTGACCTCCATCAGGTTGCAAACTGAATATATTTTTTTCTGCATCTACCTCTGAAAAAATATTGGGCTTCTAGCTGTGTGTGGGACTTGTTGTATTAGTCCATCTATACTGACCTCCATCAGGTTGCAAACTGAATATATTTTTTTCTGCATCTACCTCTGAAAAAATATTGGGCTTCTAGCTGTGTGTGGGACTTGTTGTATTAGTCCATCTATACTGACCTCCATCAGGTTGCAAACTGAATATATTTTTTTCTGCATCTACCTCTGAAAAAATATTGGGCTTCTAGCTGTGTGTGGGTCTTGTTCTATTAATCCATCTATACAGACCTCCATCAGGTTGCAAACTGAATATAATTTTTTTCTGCATCTAGCTCTGAAAAAATATTTGGCCTTCTAGCAGTGTGTGGGACTTTCTCTGTTAGTCCATCTATACTGACCTCCATCAGGTTGCAAACTGAATATAATTTTTTTCTGCATCTAGCTCTGAAAAAATATTTGGCCTTCTAGCAGTGTGTCGGACTTTCTCTATTAGTCCATCTATACTGACCTCCATCAGGTTGCAAATTAAAAATAATTTTTATCTGCATCTACAGTACCTCTGAAAAAATATTTGGGCTTCTAGCTGTGTGTGGGACTTGTTGTATTAGTCCATCTATACTGACCTCCATCAGGTTGCAAACTGAATATATTTTTTTCTGCATCCACCTCTGAAAAAATATTGGGCTTCTAGCTGTGTGTGGGACTTGTTGTATTAGTCCATCTATACTGACCTCCATCAGGTTGCAAATTAAAAATAATTTTTATCTGCATCTACAGTACCTCTGAAAAAATATTTGGGCTTCTAGCAGTGTGTGGGACTTTCTCTGTTAGTCCATCTATACTGACCTCCATCAGGTTGCAAACTGAATATAATTTTTTTCTGCATCTACCTCTGAAAAAATATTTGGCCTTCTAGCAGTGTGTCGGACTTTCTCTATTAGTCCATCTATACTGACCTCCATCAGGTTGCAAATTAAAAATAATTTTTATCTGCATCTACAGTACCTCTGAAAAAATATTTGGGCTTCTAGCTGTGTGTGGGACTTGTTGTATTAGTCCATCTATACTGACCTCCATCAGGTTGCAAACTGAATATATTTTTTTCTGCATCTACCTCTGAAAAAATATTGGGCTTCTAGCTGTGTGTGGGACTTGTTGTATTAGTCCATCTATACTGACGTCCATCAGGTTGCAAACTGAATATATTTTTTTCTGCATCTACCTCTGAAAAAATATTGGGCTTCTAGCTGTGTGTGGGACTTGTTGTATTAGTCCATCTATACTGACCTCCATCAGGTTGCAAACTGAATACATTTTTTTCTGCATCTACCTCTGAAAAAATATTGGGCTTCTAGCTGTGTGTGAGACTTGTTGTATTAGTCCATCTATACTGACCTCCATCAGGTTGCAAACTGAATATATTTTTTTCTGCATCTACCTCTGAAAAAATATTGGGCTTCTAGCTGTGTGTGGGTCTTGTTCTATTAATCCATCTATACAGACCTCCATCAGGTTGCAAACTGAATATATTTTTTTCTGCATCTACCTCTGAAAAAATATTGGGCTTCTAGCTGTGTGTGGGTCTTGTTCTATTAATCCATCTATACAGACCTCCATCAGGTTGCAAACTGAATATATTTTTTTCTGCATCTACCTCTGAAAAAATATTGGGCTTCTAGCTGTGTGTGGGTCTTGTTCTATTAATCCATCTATATAGACCTCCATCAGGTTGCAAACTGAATATAATTTTTTTCTGCATCTAGCTCTGAAAAAATATTTGGCCTTCTAGCAGTGTGTGGGACTTTCTCTGTTAGTCCATCTATACTGACCTCCATCAGGTTGCAAACTGAATATAATTTTTTTCTGCATCTAGCTCTGAAAAAATATTTGGCCTTCTAGCAGTGTGTCGGACTTTCTCTATTAGTCCATCTATACTGACCTCCATTAGGTTGCAAATTAAAAATAATTTTTATCTGCATCTACAGTACCTCTGAAAAAATATTTGGGCTTCTAGCTGTGTGTGGGACTTGTTGTATTAGTCCATCTATACTGACCTCCATCAGGTTGCAAACTGAATATATTTTTTTCTGCATCTACCTCTGAAAAAATATTGGGCTTCTAGCTGTGTGTGGGTCTTGTTCTATTAATCCATCTATACAGACCTCCATCAGGTTGCAAACTGCATATAATTTTTTTCTGCATCTAGCTCTGTAAAAAATATTTGGCCTTCTAGCAGTGTGTGGGACTTTCTCTGTTAGTCCATCTATACTGACCTCCATCAGGTTGCAAACTGAATATAATTTTTTTCTGCATCTAGCTCTGAAAAAATATTTGGCCTTCTAGCAGTGTGTCGGACTTTCTCTATTAGTCCATCTATACTGACCTCCATCAGGTTGCAAATTAAAAATAATTTTTATCTGCATCTACAGTACCTCTGAAAAAATATTTGGGCTTCTAGCTGTGTGTGGGACTTGTTGTATTAGTCCATCTATACTGACCTCCATCAGGTTGCAAACTGAATATATTTTTTTCTGCATCTACCTCTGAAAAAATATTGGGCTTCTAGCTGTGTGTGGGACTTGTTGTATTAGTCCATCTATACTGACCTCCATCAGGTTGCAAACTGAATATATTTTTTTCTGCATCTACCTCTGAAAAAATATTGGGCTTCTAGCTGTGTGTGGGACTTGTTGTATTAGTCCATCTATATTGACCTCCATCAGGTTGCAAACTGAATATATTTTTTTCTGCATCTACCTCTGAAAAAATATTGGGCTTCTAGCTGTGTGTGGGTCTTGTTCTATTAATCCATCTATACAGACCTCCATCAGGTTGCAAACTGCATATAATTTTTTTCTGCATCTAGCTCTGAAAAAATATTTGGCCTTCTAGCAGTGTGTGGGACTTTCTCTGTTAGTCCATCTATACTGACCTCCATCAGGTTGCAAACTGAATATAATTTTTTTCTGCATCTAGCTCTGAAAAAATATTTGGCCTTCTAGCAGTGTGTCGGACTTTCTCTATTAGTCCATCTATACTGACCTCCATCAGGTTGCAAATTAAAAATAATTTTTATCTGCATCTACAGTACCTCTGAAAAAATATTTGGGCTTCTAGCTGTGTGTGGGACTTGTTGTATTAGTCCATCTATACTGACCTCCATCAGGTTGCAAACTGAATATATTTTTTTCTGCATCTACCTCTGAAAAAATATTGGGCTTCTAGCTGTGTGTGGGACTTGTTGTATTAGTCCATCTATACTGACCTCCATCAGGTTGCAAACTGAATATATTTTTTTCTGCATCTACCTCTGAAAAAATATTGGGCTTCTAGCTGTGTGTGGGACTTGTTGTATTAGTCCATCTATACTGACCTCCATCAGGTTGCAAACTGAATATATTTTTTTCTGCATCTACCTCTGAAAAAATATTGGGCTTCTAGCTGTGTGTGGGTCTTGTTCTATTAATCCATCTATACAGACCTCCATCAGGTTGCAAACTGAATATAATTTTTTTCAGCATCTAGCTCTGAAAAAATATTTGGCCTTCTAGCAGTGTGTGGGACTTTCTCTGTTAGTCCATCTATACTGACCTCCATCAGGTTGCAAACTGAATATAATTTTTTTCTTCATCTAGCTCTGAAAAAATATTTGGCCTTCTAGCAGTGTGTCGGACTTTCTCTATTAGTCCATCTATACTGACCTCCATCAGGTTGCAAATTAAAAATAATTTTTATCTGCATCTACAGTACCTCTGAAAAAATATTTGGGCTTCTAGCTGTGTGTGGGACTTGTTGTATTAGTCCATCTATACTGACCTCCATCAGGTTGCAAACTGAATATATTTTTTTCTGCATCTACCTCTGAAAAAATATTGGGCTTCTAGCTGTGTGTGGGACTTGTTGTATTAGTCCATCTATACTGACCTCCATCAGGTTGCAAACTGAATATATTTTATTCTGCATCTACCTCTGAAAAAATATTGGGCTTCTAGCTGTGTGTGGGTCTTGTTCTATTAATCCATCTATACAGACCTCCATCAGGTTGCAAACTGCATATAATTTTTTTCTGCATCTAGCTCTGAAAAAATATTTGGCCTTCTAGCAGTGTGTGGGACTTTCTCTGTTAGTCCATCTATACTGACCTCCATCAGGTTGCAAACTGAATATAATTTTTTTCTGCATCTAGCTCTGAAAAAATATTTGGCCTTCTAGCAGTGTGTCGGACTTTCTCTATTAGTCCATCTATACTGACCTCCATCAGGTTGCAAATTAAAAATAATTTTTATCTGCATCTACAGTACCTCTGAAAAAATATTTGGGCTTCTAGCTGTGTGTGGGACTTGTTGTATTAGTCCATCTATACTGACCTCCATCAGGTTGCAAACTGAATATATTTTTTTCTGCATCTACCTCTGAAAAAATATTGGGCTTCTAGCTGTGTGTGGGACTTGTTGTATTAGTCCATCTATACTGACCTCCATCAGGTTGCAAACTGAATATATTTTTTTCTGCATCTACCTCTGAAAAAATATTGGGCTTCTAGCTGTGTGTGGGACTTGTTGTATTAGTCCATCTATACTGACCTCCATCAGGTTGCAAACTGAATATATTTTTTTCTGCATCTACCTCTGAAAAAATATTGGGCTTCTAGCTGTGTGTGGGTCTTGTTCTATTAATCCATCTATACAGACCTCCATCAGGTTGCAAACTGAATATAATTTTTTTCTGCATCTAGCTCTGAAAAAATATTTGGCCTTCTAGCAGTGTGTGGGACTTTCTCTGTTAGTCCATCTATACTGACCTCCATCAGGTTGCAAACTGAATATAATTTTTTTCTGCATCTAGCTCTGAAAAAATATTTGGCCTTCTAGCAGTGTGTCGGACTTTCTCTATTAGTCCATCTATACTGACCTCCATCAGGTTGCAAATTAAAAATAATTTTTATCTGCATCTACAGTACCTCTGAAAAAATATTTGGGCTTCTAGCTGTGTGTGGGACTTGTTGTATTAGTCCATCTATACTGACCTCCATCAGGTTGCAAACTGAATATATTTTTTTCTGCATCCACCTCTGAAAAAATATTGGGCTTCTAGCTGTGTGTGGGACTTGTTGTATTAGTCCATCTATACTGACCTCCATCAGGTTGCAAATTAAAAATAATTTTTATCTGCATCTACAGTACCTCTGAAAAAATATTTGGGCTTCTAGCAGTGTGTGGGACTTTCTCTGTTAGTCCATCTATACTGACCTCCATCAGGTTGCAAACTGAATATAATTTTTTTCTGCATCTAGCTCTGAAAAAATATTTGGCCTTCTAGCAGTGTGTCGGACTTTCTCTATTAGTCCATCTATACTGACCTCCATCAGGTTGCAAATTAAAAATAATTTTTATCTGCATCTACAGTACCTCTGAAAAAATATTTGGGCTTCTAGCTGTGTGTGGGACTTGTTGTATTAGTCCATCTATACTGACCTCCATCAGGTTGCAAACTGAATATATTTTTTTCTGCATCTACCTCTGAAAAAATATTGGGCTTCTAGCTGTGTGTGGGACTTGTTGTATTAGTCCATCTATACTGACGTCCATCAGGTTGCAAACTGAATATATTTTTTTCTGCATCTACCTCTGAAAAAATATTGGGCTTCTAGCTGTGTGTGGGACTTGTTGTATTAGTCCATCTATACTGACCTCCATCAGGTTGCAAACTGAATATATTTTTTTCTGCATCTACCTCTGAAAAAATATTGGGCTTCTAGCTGTGTGTGAGACTTGTTGTATTAGTCCATCTATACTGACCTCCATCAGGTTGCAAACTGAATATATTTTTTTCTGCATCTACCTCTGAAAAAATATTGGGCTTCTAGCTGTGTGTGGGTCTTGTTCTATTAATCCATCTATACAGACCTCCATCAGGTTGCAAACTGAATATATTTTTTTCTGCATCTACCTCTGAAAAAATATTGGGCTTCTAGCTGTGTGTGGGTCTTGTTCTATTAATCCATCTATACAGACCTCCATCAGGTTGCAAACTGAATATATTTTTTTCTGCATCTACCTCTGAAAAAATATTGGGCTTCTAGCTGTGTGTGGGTCTTGTTCTATTAATCCATCTATATAGACCTCCATCAGGTTGCAAACTGAATATAATTTTTTTCTGCATCTAGCTCTGAAAAAATATTTGGCCTTCTAGCAGTGTGTGGGACTTTCTCTGTTAGTCCATCTATACTGACCTCCATCAGGTTGCAAACTGAATATAATTTTTTTCTGCATCTAGCTCTGAAAAAATATTTGGCCTTCTAGCAGTGTGTCGGACTTTCTCTATTAGTCCATCTATACTGACCTCCATTAGGTTGCAAATTAAAAATAATTTTTATCTGCATCTACAGTACCTCTGAAAAAATATTTGGGCTTCTAGCTGTGTGTGGGACTTGTTGTATTAGTCCATCTATACTGACCTCCATCAGGTTGCAAACTGAATATATTTTTTTCTGCATCTACCTCTGAAAAAATATTGGGCTTCTAGCTGTGTGTGGGTCTTGTTCTATTAATCCATCTATACAGACCTCCATCAGGTTGCAAACTGCATATAATTTTTTTCTGCATCTAGCTCTGTAAAAAATATTTGGCCTTCTAGCAGTGTGTGGGACTTTCTCTGTTAGTCCATCTATACTGACCTCCATCAGGTTGCAAACTGAATATAATTTTTTTCTGCATCTAGCTCTGAAAAAATATTTGGCCTTCTAGCAGTGTGTCGGACTTTCTCTATTAGTCCATCTATACTGACCTCCATCAGGTTGCAAATTAAAAATAATTTTTATCTGCATCTACAGTACCTCTGAAAAAATATTTGGGCTTCTAGCTGTGTGTGGGACTTGTTGTATTAGTCCATCTATACTGACCTCCATCAGGTTGCAAACTGAATATATTTTTTTCTGCATCTACCTCTGAAAAAATATTGGGCTTCTAGCTGTGTGTGGGACTTGTTGTATTAGTCCATCTATACTGACCTCCATCAGGTTGCAAACTGAATATATTTTTTTCTGCATCTACCTCTGAAAAAATATTGGGCTTCTAGCTGTGTGTGGGACTTGTTGTATTAGTCCATCTATATTGACCTCCATCAGGTTGCAAACTGAATATATTTTTTTCTGCATCTACCTCTGAAAAAATATTGGGCTTCTAGCTGTGTGTGGGTCTTGTTCTATTAATCCATCTATACAGACCTCCATCAGGTTGCAAACTGCATATAATTTTTTTCTGCATCTAGCTCTGAAAAAATATTTGGCCTTCTAGCAGTGTGTGGGACTTTCTCTGTTAGTCCATCTATACTGACCTCCATCAGGTTGCAAACTGAATATAATTTTTTTCTGCATCTAGCTCTGAAAAAATATTTGGCCTTCTAGCAGTGTGTCGGACTTTCTCTATTAGTCCATCTATACTGACCTCCATCAGGTTGCAAATTAAAAATAATTTTTATCTGCATCTACAGTACCTCTGAAAAAATATTTGGGCTTCTAGCTGTGTGTGGGACTTGTTGTATTAGTCCATCTATACTGACCTCCATCAGGTTGCAAACTGAATATATTTTTTTCTGCATCTACCTCTGAAAAAATATTGGGCTTCTAGCTGTGTGTGGGACTTGTTGTATTAGTCCATCTATACTGACCTCCATCAGGTTGCAAACTGAATATATTTTTTTCTGCATCTACCTCTGAAAAAATATTGGGCTTCTAGCTGTGTGTGGGACTTGTTGTATTAGTCCATCTATACTGACCTCCATCAGGTTGCAAACTGAATATATTTTTTTCTGCATCTACCTCTGAAAAAATATTGGGCTTCTAGCTGTGTGTGGGTCTTGTTCTATTAATCCATCTATACAGACCTCCATCAGGTTGCAAACTGAATATAATTTTTTTCAGCATCTAGCTCTGAAAAAATATTTGGCCTTCTAGCAGTGTGTGGGACTTTCTCTGTTAGTCCATCTATACTGACCTCCATCAGGTTGCAAACTGAATATAATTTTTTTCTGCATCTAGCTCTGAAAAAATATTTGGCCTTCTAGCAGTGTGTCGGACTTTCTCTATTAGTCCATCTATACTGACCTCCATCAGGTTGCAAATTAAAAATAATTTTTATCTGCATCTACAGTACCTCTGAAAAAATATTTGGGCTTCTAGCTGTGTGTGGGACTTGTTGTATTAGTCCATCTATACTGACCTCCATCAGGTTGCAAACTGAATATAATTTTTTTCTGCATCTAGCTCTGAAAAAATATTTGGCCTTCTAGCAGTGTGTGGGACTTTCTCTGTTAGTCCATCTATACTGACCTCCATCAGGTTGCAAACTGAATATAATTTTTTTCTGCATCTAGCTCTGAAAAAATATTTGGCCTTCTAGCAGTGTGTCGGACTTTCTCTATTAGTCCATCTATACTGACCTCCATTAGGTTGCAAATTAAAAATAATTTTTATCTGCATCTACAGTACCTCTGAAAAAATATTTGGGCTTCTAGCTGTGTGTGGGACTTGTTGTATTAGTCCATCTATACTGACCTCCATCAGGTTGCAAACTGAATATATTTTTTTCTGCATCTACCTCTGAAAAAATATTGGGCTTCTAGCTGTGTGTGGGTCTTGTTCTATTAATCCATCTATACAGACCTCCATCAGGTTGCAAACTGCATATAATTTTTTTCTGCATCTAGCTCTGTAAAAAATATTTGGCCTTCTAGCAGTGTGTGGGACTTTCTCTGTTAGTCCATCTATACTGACCTCCATCAGGTTGCAAACTGAATATAATTTTTTTCTGCATCTAGCTCTGAAAAAATATTTGGCCTTCTAGCAGTGTGTCGGACTTTCTCTATTAGTCCATCTATACTGACCTCCATCAGGTTGCAAATTAAAAATAATTTTTATCTGCATCTACAGTACCTCTGAAAAAATATTTGGGCTTCTAGCTGTGTGTGGGACTTGTTGTATTAGTCCATCTATACTGACCTCCATCAGGTTGCAAACTGAATATATTTTTTTCTGCATCTACCTCTGAAAAAATATTGGGCTTCTAGCTGTGTGTGGGACTTGTTGTATTAGTCCATCTATACTGACCTCCATCAGGTTGCAAACTGAATATATTTTTTTCTGCATCTACCTCTGAAAAAATATTGGGCTTCTAGCTGTGTGTGGGACTTGTTGTATTAGTCCATCTATATTGACCTCCATCAGGTTGCAAACTGAATATATTTTTTTCTGCATCTACCTCTGAAAAAATATTGGGCTTCTAGCTGTGTGTGGGTCTTGTTCTATTAATCCATCTATACAGACCTCCATCAGGTTGCAAACTGCATATAATTTTTTTCTGCATCTAGCTCTGAAAAAATATTTGGCCTTCTAGCAGTGTGTGGGACTTTCTCTGTTAGTCCATCTATACTGACCTCCATCAGGTTGCAAACTGAATATAATTTTTTTCTGCATCTAGCTCTGAAAAAATATTTGGCCTTCTAGCAGTGTGTCGGACTTTCTCTATTAGTCCATCTATACTGACCTCCATCAGGTTGCAAATTAAAAATAATTTTTATCTGCATCTACAGTACCTCTGAAAAAATATTTGGGCTTCTAGCTGTGTGTGGGACTTGTTGTATTAGTCCATCTATACTGACCTCCATCAGGTTGCAAACTGAATATATTTTTTTCTGCATCTACCTCTGAAAAAATATTGGGCTTCTAGCTGTGTGTGGGACTTGTTGTATTAGTCCATCTATACTGACCTCCATTAGGTTGCAAACTGAATATATTTTTTTCTGCATCTACCTCTGAAAAAATATTGGGCTTCTAGCTGTGTGTGGGACTTGTTGTATTAGTCCATCTATACTGACCTCCATCAGGTTGCAAACTGAATATATTTTTTTCTGCATCTACCTCTGAAAAAATATTGGGCTTCTAGCTGTGTGTGGGTCTTGTTCTATTAATCCATCTATACAGACCTCCATCAGGTTGCAAACTGAATATAATTTTTTTCAGCATCTAGCTCTGAAAAAATATTTGGCCTTCTAGCAGTGTGTGGGACTTTCTCTGTTAGTCCATCTATACTGACCTCCATCAGGTTGCAAACTGAATATAATTTTTTTCTGCATCTAGCTCTGAAAAAATATTTGGCCTTCTAGCAGTGTGTCGGACTTTCTCTATTAGTCCATCTATACTGACCTCCATCAGGTTGCAAATTAAAAATAATTTTTATCTGCATCTACAGTACCTCTGAAAAAATATTTGGGCTTCTAGCTGTGTGTGGGACTTGTTGTATTAGTCCATCTATACTGACCTCCATCAGGTTGCAAACTGAATATATTTTTTTCTGCATCTACCTCTGAAAAAATATTGGGCTTCTAGCTGTGTGTGGGACTTGTTGTATTAGTCCATCTATACTGACCTCCATCAGGTTGCAAACTGAATATATTTTTTTCTGCATCTACCTCTGAAAAAATATTTGGGCTTCTAGCTGTGTGTGGGACTTGTTGTATTAGTCCATCTATACTGACCTCCATCAGGTTGCAAACTGAATATATTTTTTTCTGCATCTACCTCTGAAAAAATATTGGGCTTCTAGCTGTGTGTGGGACTTGTTGTATTAGTCCATCTATACTGACCTCCATCAGGTTGCAAACTGAATATATTTTTTTCTGCATCTACCTCTGAAAAAATATTGGGCTTCTAGCTGTGTGTGGGACTTGTTGTATTAGTCCATCTATACTGACCTCCATCAGGTTGCAAACTGAATATATTTTTTTCTGCATCTACCTCTGAAAAAATATTTGGCTTCTAGCTGTGTGTGGGTCTTGTTCTATTAATCCATCTATACAGACCTCCATGAGGTTGCAAACTGAATATAATTTTTTTCTGCATCTAGCTCTGAAAAAATATTTGGCCTTCTAGCAGTGTGTGGGACTTTCTCTGTTAGTCCATCTATACTGACCTCCATCAGGTTGCAAACTGAATATAATTTTTTTCTGCATCTAGCTCTGAAAAAATATTTGGCCTTCTAGCAGTGTGTCGGACTTTCTCTATTAGTCCATCTATACTGACCTCCATCAGGTTGCAAATTAAAAATAATTTTTATCTGCATCTACAGTACCTCTGAAAAAATATTTGGGCTTCTAGCTGTGTGTGGGACTTGTTGTATTAGTCCATCTATACTGACCTCCATCAGGTTGCAAACTGAATATATTTTTTCCTGCATCTACCTCTGAAATAATATTTGGGCTTCTAGCTGTGTGTGGGACTTGTTGTATTAGTCCATCTATACTGACCTCCATCAGGTTGCAAACTGAATATATTTTTTTCTGCATCTACCTCTGAAAAAATATTGGGCTTCTAGCTGTGTGTGGGACTTGTTGTATTAGTCCATCTATACTGACCTCCATCAGGTTGCAAATTAAAAATAATTTTTATCTGCATCTACAGTACCTCTGAAAAAATATTTGTGCTTCTAGCTGTGTGTGGGACTTGTTGTATTAGTCCATCTATACTGACCTCCATCAGGTTGCAAACTGAATATATTTTTTTCTGCATCTACCTCTGAAAAAATATTGGGCTTCTAGCTGTGTGTGGGACTTGTTGTATTAGTCCATCTATACTGACCTCCATCAGGTTGCAAACTGAATATATTTTTTCTGCATCTACCTCTGAAAAAATATTGGGCTTCTAGCTGTGTGTGGGACTTGTTGTATCAGTCCATCTATACTGACCTCCATCAGGTTGCAAACGGAATATATTTTTTTCTGCATCTACCTCTGAAAAAATATTGGGCTTCTAGCTGTGTGTGGGACTTGTTGTATTAGTCCATCTATACTGACCTCCATCAGGTTGCAAACTGAATATATTTTTTTCTGCATCTACCTCTGAAAAAATATTGGGCTTCTAGCTGTGTGTGGGACTTGTTGTATTAGTCCATCTATACTGACCTCCATCAGGTTGCAAACTGAATATATTTTTTTCTGCATCTACCTCTGAAAAAATATTGGGCTTCTAGCTGTGTGTGGGACTTGTTGTATTAGTCCATCTATACTGACCTCCATCAGGTTGCAAACTGAATATATTTTTTTCTGCATCTACCTCTGAAAAAATATTG
The DNA here is from genome assembly GCF_046119375.1 of Phyllobates terribilis. NCBI lineage: Eukaryota > Metazoa > Chordata > Amphibia > Anura > Dendrobatidae > Phyllobates > Phyllobates terribilis. The sequence continues at coordinate 54,468,617 of NW_027362773.1, forward strand.
GGCTTCTAGCTGTGTGTGGGTCTTGTTCTATTAATCCATCTATACAGACCTCCATCAGGTTGCAAACTGCATATAATTTTTTTCTGCATCTAGCTCTGAAAAAATATTTGGCCTTCTAGCAGTGTGTCGGACTTTCTCTATTAGTCCATCTATACTGACCTCCATCAGGTTGCAAATTAAAAATAATTTTTATCTGCATCTACAGTACCTCTGAAAAAATATTTGGGCTTCTAGCTGTGTGTGGGACTTGTTGTATTAGTCCATCTATACTGACCTCCATCAGGTTGCAAACTGAATATATTTTTTTCTGCATCTACCTCTGAAAAAATATTGGGCTTCTAGCTGTGTGTGGGACTTGTTGTATTAGTCCATCTATACTGACCTCCATCAGGTTGCAAACTGAATATATTTTTTTCTGCATCTACCTCTGAAAAAATATTGGGCTTCTAGCTGTGTGTGGGACTTGTTGTATTAGTCCATCTATACTGACCTCCATCAGGTTGCAAACTGAATATATTTTTTTCTGCATCTACCTCTGAAAAAATATTGGGCTTCTAGCTGTGTGTGGGTCTTGTTCTATTAATCCATCTATACAGACCTCCATCAGGTTGCAAACTGAATATAATTTTTTTCTGCATCTAGCTCTGAAAAAATATTTGGCCTTCTAGCAGTGTGTGGGACTTTCTCTGTTAGTCCATCTATACTGACCTCCATCAGGTTGCAAACTGAATATAATTTTTTTCTGCATCTAGCTCTGAAAAAATATTTGGCCTTCTAGCAGTGTGTCGGACTTTCTCTATTAGTCCATCTATACTGACCTCCATCAGGTTGCAAATTAAAAATAATTTTTATCTGCATCTACAGTACCTCTGAAAAAATATTTGGGCTTCTAGCTGTGTGTGGGACTTGTTGTATTAGTCCATCTATACTGACCTCCATCAGGTTGCAAACTGAATATATTTTTTTCTGCATCCACCTCTGAAAAAATATTGGGCTTCTAGCTGTGTGTGGGACTTGTTGTATTAGTCCATCTATACTGACCTCCATCAGGTTGCAAACTGAATATATTTTTTTCTGCATCTACCTCTGAAAAAATATTGGGCTTCTAGCTGTGTGTGGGACTTGTTGTATTAGTCCATCTATACTGACCTCCATCAGGTTGCAAATTAAAAATAATTTTTATCTGCATCTACAGTACCTCTGAAAAAATATTTGGGCTTCTAGCAGTGTGTGGGACTTTCTCTGTTAGTCCATCTATACTGACCTCCATCAGGTTGCAAACTGAATATAATTTTTTTCTGCATCTAGCTCTGAAAAAATATTTGGCCTTCTAGCAGTGTGTCGGACTTTCTCTATTAGTCCATCTATACTGACCTCCATCAGGTTGCAAATTAAAAATAATTTTTATCTGCATCTACAGTACCTCTGAAAAAATATTTGGGCTTCTAGCTGTGTGTGGGACTTGTTGTATTAGTCCATCTATACTGACCTCCATCAGGTTGCAAACTGAATATATTTTTTCTGCATCTACCTCTGAAAAAATATTGGGCTTCTAGCTGTGTGTGGGACTTGTTGTATTAGTCCATCTATACTGACCTCCATCAGGTTGCAAACTGAATATATTTTTTTCTGCATCTACCTCTGAAAAAATATTGGGCTTCTAGCTGTGTGTGGGACTTGTTGTATTAGTCCATCTATACTGACCTCCATCAGGTTGCAAACTGAATATATTTTTTTCTGCATCTACCTCTGAAAAAATATTGGGCTTCTAGCTGTGTGTGAGACTTGTTGTATTAGTCCATCTATACTGACCTCCATCAGGTTGCAAACTGAATATATTTTTTTCTGCATTTACCTCTGAAAAAATATTGGGCTTCTAGCTGTGTGTGGGTCTTGTTCTATTAATCCATCTATACAGACCTCCATCAGGTTGCAAACTGAATATATTTTTTTCTGCATCTACCTCTGAAAAAATATTGGGCTTCTAGCTGTGTGTGGGTCTTGTTCTATTAATCCATCTATACAGACCTCCATCAGGTTGCAAACTGAATATATTTTTTTCTGCATCTACCTCTGAAAAAATATTGGGCTTCTAGCTGTGTGTGGGTCTTGTTCTATTAATCCATCTATATAGACCTCCATCAGGTTGCAAACTGAATATAATTTTTTTCTGCATCTAGCTCTGAAAAAATATTTGGCCTTCTAGCAGTGTGTGGGACTTTCTCTGTTAGTCCATCTATACTGACCTCCATCAGGTTGCAAACTGAATATAATTTTTTTCTGCATCTAGCTCTGAAAAAATATTTGGCCTTCTAGCAGTGTGTCGGACTTTCTCTATTAGTCCATCTATACTGACCTCCATCAGGTTGCAAATTAAAAATAATTTTTATCTGCATCTACAGTACCTCTGAAAAAATATTTGGGCTTCTAGCTGTGTGTGGGACTTGTTGTATTAGTCCATCTATACTGACCTCCATCAGGTTGCAAACTGAATATATTTTTTCCTGCATCTACCTCTGAAATAATATTTGGGCTTCTAGCTGTGTGTGGGACTTGTTGTATTAGTCCATCTATACTGACCTCCATCAGGTTGCAAACTGAATATATTTTTTTCTGCATCTACCTCTGAAAAAATATTGGGCTTCTAGCTGTGTGTGGGACTTGTTGTATTAGTCCATCTATACTGACCTCCATCAGGTTGCAAATTAAAAATAATTTTTATCTGCATCTACAGTACCTCTGAAAAAATATTTGTGCTTCTAGCTGTGTGTGGGACTTGTTGTATTAGTCCATCTATACTGACCTCCATCAGGTTGCAAACTGAATATATTTTTTTCTGCATCTACCTCTGAAAAAATATTGGGCTTCTAGCTGTGTGTGGGACTTGTTGTATTAGTCCATCTATACTGACCTCCATCAGGTTGCAAACTGAATATATTTTTTCTGCATCTACCTCTGAAAAAATATTGGGCTTCTAGCTGTGTGTGGGACTTGTTGTATCAGTCCATCTATACTGACCTCCATCAGGTTGCAAACGGAATATATTTTTTTCTGCATCTACCTCTGAAAAAATATTGGGCTTCTAGCTGTGTGTGGGACTTGTTGTATTAGTCCATCTATACTGACCTCCATCAGGTTGCAAACTGAATATATTTTTTTCTGCATCTACCTCTGAAAAAATATTGGGCTTCTAGCTGTGTGTGGGACTTGTTGTATTAGTCCATCTATACTGACCTCCATCAGGTTGCAAACTGAATATATTTTTTTCTGCATCTACCTCTGAAAAAATATTGGGCTTCTAGCTGTGTGTGGGACTTGTTGTATTAGTCCATCTATACTGACCTCCATCAGGTTGCAAACTGAATATATTTTTTTCTGCATCTACCTCTGAAAAAATATTGGGCTTCTAGCTGTGTGTGGGTCTTGTTCTATTAATCCATCTATACAGACCTCCATCAGGTTGCAAACTGCATATAATTTTTTTCTGCATCTAGCTCTGAAAAAATATTTGGCCTTCTAGCAGTGTGTCGGACTTTCTCTATTAGTCCATCTATACTGACCTCCATCAGGTTGCAAATTAAAAATAATTTTTATCTGCATCTACAGTACCTCTGAAAAAATATTTGGGCTTCTAGCTGTGTGTGGGACTTGTTGTATTAGTCCATCTATACTGACCTCCATCAGGTTGCAAACTGAATATATTTTTTTCTGCATCTACCTCTGAAAAAATATTGGGCTTCTAGCTGTGTGTGGGACTTGTTGTATTAGTCCATCTATACTGACCTCCATCAGGTTGCAAACTGAATATATTTTTTTCTGCATCTACCTCTGAAAAAATATTGGGCTTCTAGCTGTGTGTGGGACTTGTTGTATTAGTCCATCTATACTGACCTCCATCAGGTTGCAAACTGAATATATTTTTTTCTGCATCTACCTCTGAAAAAATATTGGGCTTCTAGCTGTGTGTGGGTCTTGTTCTATTAATCCATCTATACAGACCTCCATCAGGTTGCAAACTGAATATAATTTTTTTCTGCATCTAGCTCTGAAAAAATATTTGGCCTTCTAGCAGTGTGTGGGACTTTCTCTGTTAGTCCATCTATACTGACCTCCATCAGGTTGCAAACTGAATATAATTTTTTTCTGCATCTAGCTCTGAAAAAATATTTGGCCTTCTAGCAGTGTGTCGGACTTTCTCTATTAGTCCATCTATACTGACCTCCATCAGGTTGCAAATTAAAAATAATTTTTATCTGCATCTACAGTACCTCTGAAAAAATATTTGGGCTTCTAGCTGTGTGTGGGACTTGTTGTATTAGTCCATCTATACTGACCTCCATCAGGTTGCAAACTGAATATATTTTTTTCTGCATCCACCTCTGAAAAAATATTGGGCTTCTAGCTGTGTGTGGGACTTGTTGTATTAGTCCATCTATACTGACCTCCATCAGGTTGCAAACTGAATATATTTTTTTCTGCATCTACCTCTGAAAAAATATTGGGCTTCTAGCTGTGTGTGGGACTTGTTGTATTAGTCCATCTATACTGACCTCCATCAGGTTGCAAATTAAAAATAATTTTTATCTGCATCTACAGTACCTCTGAAAAAATATTTGGGCTTCTAGCAGTGTGTGGGACTTTCTCTGTTAGTCCATCTATACTGACCTCCATCAGGTTGCAAACTGAATATAATTTTTTTCTGCATCTAGCTCTGAAAAAATATTTGGCCTTCTAGCAGTGTGTCGGACTTTCTCTATTAGTCCATCTATACTGACCTCCATCAGGTTGCAAATTAAAAATAATTTTTATCTGCATCTACAGTACCTCTGAAAAAATATTTGGGCTTCTAGCTGTGTGTGGGACTTGTTGTATTAGTCCATCTATACTGACCTCCATCAGGTTGCAAACTGAACATATTTTTTTCTGCATCTACCTCTGAAAAAATATTGGGCTTCTAGCTGTGTGTGGGACTTGTTGTATTAGTCCATCTATACTGACCTCCATCAGGTTGCAAACTGAATATATTTTTTTCTGCATCTACCTCTGAAAAAATATTGGGCTTCTAGCTGTGTGTGGGACTTGTTGTATTAGTCCATCTATACTGACCTCCATCAGGTTGCAAACTGAATATATTTTTTTCTGCATCTACCTCTGAAAAAATATTGGGCTTCTAGCTGTGTGTGAGACTTGTTGTATTAGTCCATCTATACTGACCTCCATCAGGTTGCAAACTGAATATATTTTTTTCTGCATTTACCTCTGAAAAAATATTGGGCTTCTAGCTGTGTGTGGGTCTTGTTCTATTAATCCATCTATACAGACCTCCATCAGGTTGCAAACTGAATATATTTTTTTCTGCATCTACCTCTGAAAAAATATTGGGCTTCTAGCTGTGTGTGGGTCTTGTTCTATTAATCCATCTATACAGACCTCCATCAGGTTGCAAACTGAATATATTTTTTTCTGCATCTACCTCTGAAAAAATATTGGGCTTCTAGCTGTGTGTGGGTCTTGTTCTATTAATCCATCTATATAGACCTCCATCAGGTTGCAAACTGAATATAATTTTTTTCTGCATCTAGCTCTGAAAAAATATTTGGCCTTCTAGCAGTGTGTGGGACTTTCTCTGTTAGTCCATCTATACTGACCTCCATCAGGTTGCAAACTGAATATAATTTTTTTCTGCATCTAGCTCTGAAAAAATATTTGGCCTTCTAGCAGTGTGTCGGACTTTCTCTATTAGTCCATCTATACTGACCTCCATCAGGTTGCAAATTAAAAATAATTTTTATCTGCATCTACAGTACCTCTGAAAAAATATTTGGGCTTCTAGCTGTGTGTGGGACTTGTTGTATTAGTCCATCTATACTGACCTCCATCAGGTTGCAAACTGAATATATTTTTTCCTGCATCTACCTCTGAAATAATATTTGGGCTTCTAGCTGTGTGTGGGACTTGTTGTATTAGTCCATCTATACTGACCTCCATCAGGTTGCAAACTGAATATATTTTTTTCTGCATCTACCTCTGAAAAAATATTGGGCTTCTAGCTGTGTGTGGGACTTGTTGTATTAGTCCATCTATACTGACCTCCATCAGGTTGCAAATTAAAAATAATTTTTATCTGCATCTACAGTACCTCTGAAAAAATATTTGTGCTTCTAGCTGTGTGTGGGACTTGTTGTATTAGTCCATCTATACTGACCTCCATCAGGTTGCAAACTGAATATATTTTTTTCTGCATCTACCTCTGAAAAAATATTGGGCTTCTAGCTGTGTGTGGGACTTGTTGTATTAGTCCATCTATACTGACCTCCATCAGGTTGCAAACTGAATATATTTTTTCTGCATCTACCTCTGAAAAAATATTGGGCTTCTAGCTGTGTGTGGGACTTGTTGTATCAGTCCATCTATACTGACCTCCATCAGGTTGCAAACGGAATATATTTTTTTCTGCATCTACCTCTGAAAAAATATTGGGCTTCTAGCTGTGTGTGGGACTTGTTGTATTAGTCCATCTATACTGACCTCCATCAGGTTGCAAACTGAATATATTTTTTTCTGCATCTACCTCTGAAAAAATATTGGGCTTCTAGCTGTGTGTGGGACTTGTTGTATTAGTCCATCTATACTGACCTCCATCAGGTTGCAAACTGAATATATTTTTTTCTGCATCTACCTCTGAAAAAATATTGGGCTTCTAGCTGTGTGTGGGACTTGTTGTATTAGTCCATCTATACTGACCTCCATCAGGTTGCAAACTGAATATATTTTTTTCTGCATCTACCTCTGAAAAAATATTGGGCTTCTAGCTGTGTGTGGGTCTTGTTCTATTAATCCATCTATACAGACCTCCATCAGGTTGCAAACTGCATATAATTTTTTTCTGCATCTAGCTCTGAAAAAATATTTGGCCTTCTAGCAGTGTGTCGGACTTTCTCTATTAGTCCATCTATACTGACCTCCATCAGGTTGCAAATTAAAAATAATTTTTATCTGCATCTACAGTACCTCTGAAAAAATATTTGGGCTTCTAGCTGTGTGTGGGACTTGTTGTATTAGTCCATCTATACTGACCTCCATCAGGTTGCAAACTGAATATATTTTTTTCTGCATCTACCTCTGAAAAAATATTGGGCTTCTAGCTGTGTGTGGGACTTGTTGTATTAGTCCATCTATACTGACCTCCATCAGGTTGCAAACTGAATATATTTTTTTCTGCATCTACCTCTGAAAAAATATTGGGCTTCTAGCTGTGTGTGGGACTTGTTGTATTAGTCCATCTATACTGACCTCCATCAGGTTGCAAACTGAATATATTTTTTTCTGCATCTACCTCTGAAAAAATATTGGGCTTCTAGCTGTGTGTGGGTCTTGTTCTATTAATCCATCTATACAGACCTCCATCAGGTTGCAAACTGAATATAATTTTTTTCTGCATCTAGCTCTGAAAAAATATTTGGCCTTCTAGCAGTGTGTGGGACTTTCTCTGTTAGTCCATCTATACTGACCTCCATCAGGTTGCAAACTGAATATAATTTTTTTCTGCATCTAGCTCTGAAAAAATATTTGGCCTTCTAGCAGTGTGTCGGACTTTCTCTATTAGTCCATCTATACTGACCTCCATCAGGTTGCAAATTAAAAATAATTTTTATCTGCATCTACAGTACCTCTGAAAAAATATTTGGGCTTCTAGCTGTGTGTGGGACTTGTTGTATTAGTCCATCTATACTGACCTCCATCAGGTTGCAAACTGAATATATTTTTTTCTGCATCCACCTCTGAAAAAATATTGGGCTTCTAGCTGTGTGTGGGACTTGTTGTATTAGTCCATCTATACTGACCTCCATCAGGTTGCAAACTGAATATATTTTTTTCTGCATCTACCTCTGAAAAAATATTGGGCTTCTAGCTGTGTGTGGGACTTGTTGTATTAGTCCATCTATACTGACCTCCATCAGGTTGCAAATTAAAAATAATTTTTATCTGCATCTACAGTACCTCTGAAAAAATATTTGGGCTTCTAGCAGTGTGTGGGACTTTCTCTGTTAGTCCATCTATACTGACCTCCATCAGGTTGCAAACTGAATATAATTTTTTTCTGCATCTAGCTCTGAAAAAATATTTGGCCTTCTAGCAGTGTGTCGGACTTTCTCTATTAGTCCATCTATACTGACCTCCATCAGGTTGCAAATTAAAAATAATTTTTATCTGCATCTACAGTACCTCTGAAAAAATATTTGGGCTTCTAGCTGTGTGTGGGACTTGTTGTATTAGTCCATCTATACTGACCTCCATCAGGTTGCAAACTGAACATATTTTTTTCTGCATCTACCTCTGAAAAAATATTGGGCTTCTAGCTGTGTGTGGGACTTGTTGTATTAGTCCATCTATACTGACCTCCATCAGGTTGCAAACTGAATATATTTTTTTCTGCATCTACCTCTGAAAAAATATTGGGCTTCTAGCTGTGTGTGGGACTTGTTGTATTAGTCCATCTATACTGACCTCCATCAGGTTGCAAACTGAATATATTTTTTTCTGCATCTACCTCTGAAAAAATATTGGGCTTCTAGCTGTGTGTGAGACTTGTTGTATTAGTCCATCTATACTGACCTCCATCAGGTTGCAAACTGAATATATTTTTTTCTGCATTTACCTCTGAAAAAATATTGGGCTTCTAGCTGTGTGTGGGTCTTGTTCTATTAATCCATCTATACAGACCTCCATCAGGTTGCAAACTGAATATATTTTTTTCTGCATCTACCTCTGAAAAAATATTGGGCTTCTAGCTGTGTGTGGGTCTTGTTCTATTAATCCATCTATACAGACCTCCATCAGGTTGCAAACTGAATATATTTTTTTCTGCATCTACCTCTGAAAAAATATTGGGCTTCTAGCTGTGTGTGGGTCTTGTTCTATTAATCCATCTATATAGACATCCATCAGGTTGCAAACTGAATATAATTTTTTTCTGCATCTAGCTCTGAAAAAATATTTGGCCTTCTAGCAGTGTGTGGGACTTTCTCTGTTAGTCCATCTATACTGACCTCCATCAGGTTGCAAACTGAATATAATTTTTTTCTGCATCCAGCTCTGAAAAAATATTTGGCCTTCTAGCAGTGTGTCGGACTTTCTCTATTAGTCCATCTATACTGACCTCCATTAGGTTGCAAATTAAAAATAATTTTTATCTGCATCTACAGTACCTCTGAAAAAATATTTGGGCTTCTAGCTGTGTGTGGGACTTGTTGTATTAGTCCATCTATACTGACCTCCATCAGGTTGCAAACTGAATATATTTTTTTCTGCATCTAACCCAGCCAATAGTTTTGGCCTAATACCACAGTTTGGCCACTCAGCTCTGCTCGGTTACCATCCATTGGTTTTTTGTGGAAACAACTCCAGAGTTGTGAATTAGTTAACCACCAAAATGAGTGGAAAAAGGCCTGCTGCTGGTGGAAAGGGGAATAGGCGTGTTGGGAAGGGGAAAAAAGGTTGTGTCCGTGGGGTAGGTGTTAAAGCAACAGTAACATCTGCAGAAGAAAGACCATCTTCCAGCCAAACTAAAATGTCTACTTCTTTTAGCGGACAATGTGATAAGATCCCTTTCTTACGGCCACGCCAATCGCTACAAATTCCAGATGAGGCACAAAAACAGCAGGTGCTTCAACGGATATCAAGTGCTCCTTTAAGTGGGCTCTCCTCCACATCAACTTCAACATCACAAATACTCCAGTCCTCAAAGGTGTCACCCCAATCGCACTTGCTTCCTCACAGCTCCCAAATCTCCAGCTGCCCGTCTGAGTATGAGGTAGAACAGATGGTTGAGTCTGCAGAGCTGTTTACTCATACTATAGCCTGGGAATCAGAGGTCGACTCCAGCGCTTCTGTGAATCCAGACGAGGAAATGATCTGCACTGATGCCCAGAATCTTTATGAGTCGGATCCAGGACCAGACGCAGAAGGTTCTGACCATAATGTAGACCCTCATTCCCAAACTGTAACTCCTGTTGGTGGAGACAATGAGGAAGACGATGATAAGACTCAAATACCTGATTGGAGCGACAACTTTAGTTTTTTGTCAGGGCAGGAACAGGTTGGCTCTGAGGACGACGGGTGTGATAACGCACAGGGTGATGATGATGAGGTTGGAGATCCCACTTACTGTCAACCCACAGTCAGCCAAGAGATGAGGTCAGCAGAGGAGGTGGAGGAAGATGCTAGTGACGACGAGGTCAGGTTGCGCCTTCCTGGACAGAGACGTAGTACTGGAAGCACGTCAACAACTGCATCCTCAAACACAACTCTGCCTCTCACCACAAGTCGTGGTGGCTCTTCAGGTCGCATGGGTGCTAAGCCTTGCATAGCCTGGGCATTTTTTCAGATCGATAAAGATGACCCAACTCGTGTTATCTGTAACATTTGTCAGCAAAAGCTAAGTAGAGGCCAAAAAATACATAGTTTGAGTACTTCATGCATGAACCGGCACATGGACAGGAAGCATAAGTTGCAGTGGGAAGCTCAGTGTGCTACAATGCGGCCTAGCCGGCCGGGCCAACCACCGTCTGCCATATCTTGTGCATCCGCGGCCTCTTCATCCTCTGTGACTGGGGGGACAGCAGTCACACCTGTTTTGGGGTGCAGACCTGCCATCTCTTTACCCGCAACAGCCAGCGTGATTGGCAGGTCATCATTTTCTTTGGAGGTGGGAACACCAGCTGGTGTTGAGCGCTGTCCGACATCGATAGCACCACCTTTGGATCAAGGCAACCTAACATGTCCGCCTGCATCTTCCTCACAGACCGGCAGTTTGCCGGGGACACCCTTATCAACCCCGTCTAAGCACAATAGCCAGCCCTCGGTCCCTCAGATGTGGACAAGTAAAAGACCATTTCCTCCTAGCCATGAGAAAGCTAAGAGGTTGAATTTCACCATCTGCAAGCTCTTGGCTATAGAAATGCTGCCTTTCCGCCTGGTGGACACAGAGGATTTTGGAGACCTTATGTCCGTCGCAGTGCCCCAGTACCAGATGCCCAGTCGGCACTACTTCTCAAAGAAAGGTGTGCCTGCGCTCCACCAGCATGTCGCACACAACATCACCGCTTCTTTGAGAAACTCTGTGTGTGACAGGGTGCATTTCACCACAGACACTTGGACGAGTAGGCATGGACAGGGGCGTTACATGTCGCTGACTGGGCACTGGGTAACTATGGTGACAGCAGGACAAGGGGCTGCTGTCCAAGTCTTGCCGTCCCCACGAGTTGTGCGTCAATCCTCTTTATGTCAAAGTTCCTCCACTGCTTCTGCCTCCTCAACCTCCTCTCGGTCTTCCACCTGCACCCAAAGCCTGTCTGGTCATGCCACAAGCTTTCTAACTGCGCAGAAGGGATCCTGCACACCTCCTTACTATGCTGGCAGTAGGGCTCAACGTCATCAGGCGGTATTTACATTGAAATGTGTGGGAAATATGAGTCACACAGCTGAGGAGTTGTGGTCAGCTCTGGAGAACCAATTTCATGAATGGTTGTCTCCACTGGACCTGAAACCAGGGAAGGCCGTGTGCGACAATGCTGCAAACCTGGGTGCGGCCCTTCGCCGGGGCAATGTCACACACGTGCCTTGTATGGCTCACGTGTTGAACCTGGTTGTCCAGCAATTTTTAGCCCACTATCCCAGACTAGATGGCCTTCTGCAGAGGGCACGGTCGCTGTGTGCTCACTTCCGCCGTTCGCATCCCGCAGCTCAGCGACTTACATCTCTACAGAAGTCGTTGGGCCTGCCACTTCACCGGCTAAAATGCGATGTGCCTACCCGGTGGAATTCAACTCTGCACATGTTGCAGCGACTGTGGCAGCACCGACAAGCCCTGGTGCAATACGTTCTGACGTATAGCCTGGGCCAACGAGATTCAGAGGTGGGGCAAATCACGCTGGAGGAGTGGTCTCAGATCAGGGACCTATGCACCCTTCTGCACAGTTTTGAAATGGCGACGAAGATGTTTAGTGCTGACGATGCCATTATCAGCATGACTATTCCGGTGATTTACATGCTGGAGCACATGTTAAACAGAATTCGGAGTCAGGTGGTGGCACAAGAGGAGGTGGAGGAAGTAGAGGAGGAGGAGTTGTATGCGGAAGGGCTAACATCTGCAAGGTCCAGACGGTCGGCAGCATCAAGGCGGCAGGCATGTGAGGGTGGGGGAGATGGTTTTACCAGGGCGCATGGTAGCAGCCAAACTAGTGAGGAAGGTGCAGGAGCCCAGGAAGAAGTGGAGGACGAACTGATGGAAGACTCATCAGATGAGGGAGACCTTGATCACATTTCTGTTGTGCGAGGTTGGGGGGAGAGGACAGAGGAAGGAAGCATGATTGTTACCTCGCCACCAACACAACAGGGACTTGGTGCTTCTGGATGCGCAACACACATGAGTGCCTTCTTGCTGCACTACCTGCAACATGACCCTCGAATTGTGAGAATTAGAAATAATCCTGACTACTGGGTTGCCACACTGTTAGATCCCCGGTACAAAAGTAAATTTGCAGAAATTATTCCTGCCATAGAAAGGGATGCACGCATGCAGGAGTATCAGCAGAGACTGTTGCAGAATCTTACATGTGCTTTTCCACAAAATACCAGTGGTGCACGTAGTGAATCTCACAGTTCCAACTTGCCAACCGTGGGACCGTCAAGTGTTCAGCACTCAAACCGTAACAGAACCACAGTATCTGCTGGTAACATCAATTTTGCGGAATCATTTCACCACTTTTTTAGCCCATCCTTTGCAAGGCCACAGGAGACAAGAAGTCTGACACATAGTCAACGCCTAGAGACGATGGTACAGGAGTATCTCCAAGTAAACATTGAAGCCACGACTGTGTCACTGGACCCTTGCTCTTTTTGGGCTTCCAATCTGGATAAATGGCCGGAGCTAGCCACTTACGCCTTGGAGATCTTGTCATGCCCCGCAGCCAGCGTTCTGTCTGAATGTGTGTTCAGCGCTGCTGGTGGTGTGCTGACAGATAAGCGCACGCGGCTCTCCAGTGATAATGTAGACAGACTCACGTTCATAAAGATGATCAAATCATGGATCCGAAACGACTTTTCTACCCCTGTGTCATCCTGGGGAGAGTAAAAGCTTGATGATTGGTTAAAATCACCCTACCAACCGTTTTAAGCTTTCAAATTACTAATCATGTTTATCTGTATCTTGACTGGAAAATAATTTGGGCTTTGTAGCAGTGTGCAGCACTGATCCTATTAGGCCATCTATACTAAAGCTTCACCAGATTTAAAATTAAAAATAATTTTTAGCTGCATCTAGCCCGGAAAATAATTTTGGGGCTCCGAGATGCGCAAGACACATAAGTGCCTTCTTGCTGCACTACCTGCAGCATGACCCTCATATTGTCAGAATTCGAAGTAATCATGACTACTGGGTTGCCACACTCTTAGATCCCCCAAACTTTTCGATCAACCTTTTCATTTTAATAAAGACCAAAAAAATGGTCATTTTTGAAATTATAAGCATTAGCAGGTTGTTAGAAACTGAAATCAAACAGTTTTCAACTCAAAACTAGTGTTGAGCCACCCCCGTAGTGTTCGGGTTCGGTTCGGTTCGTCGAACACCGGGATGTTCGAGGAACTGTTCGTCGAACTGCTCGTCGAACACCTTAGAACACCGTCGAACACCGTTAAAACCAATGGCAGGCAAACAAAAACACATAGAAACACATAGAAAACACCTGCAAAGGTGTCCAAAAGCTGACAAACTGCTCAGAAGACACTCTCTTTAAAAAAGCCGGCCGGCAAATTCAGCAGCGGCATACACCGGTACCCGACAATTTAGACAAGAAGGAATAGAGCATCACACATAGATTAGATAGATAGAAACATGTCAGTCACACATATAAGAAGCACAGTGACAGTGTTGGTTACTGCACTTGTCATTTAGTGTAAAGGATTTATTAAAAAAAATATTAGTGTTTTCATGCACCGTCTCTTTAAAAAAGCCGGCCGGCAATTCAGCATCTGTACCCGACAATTTAGAACAGAAAGAATAGAGCTTCACACATAGATTAGATAGATAGAAACATGTCAGTCACATATATAATAAGTACAGTGATAGTGTTGCTTACTGTACTTGTCATTTAGTGTAAAGGATTTATTTAAAAAAATAATAGTGTTTTCATGCACTGTCTCTTTAAAAAAGCCGGCCGGCAATTCAGCAGCGGTACCCGACAATTTAGAACAGAAAGATAGAGCATCACACATAGATTAGATAGATAGAAACATGTCAGTCACATATATATGAAGTACAGTGATAGTGTTGGTTACTGTACTTGTCATTTAGTATTAAAATAAAGGATTTATTATTAAAAAAATTGGCGTGGGGTTCCCCTTAATTTTAGGCTCTAGCGGAGGTTAAGTAGACGGCTGGGGCAGATGTTTGAAGCCTGGGAAGGGGGTAATACCCACGGAGCTTCCCAGGCTACTAATATCAGCCCCCAGCTGAATACATAGCCTTTACTAGCTATTAAAATGGGGGACCCCCCAAAAAAAATGACGTGGGGTCCCCCCTAATTTAATAGCTAGCAAAGGCTAGGCAGACAGCTGGGGGCTCATATTAATAGCCCAGGAAGGGAGCCATGAATATTGGCCCCCTCCCAGGCTAGAAACACCAGCCGTCAGCCGCCCCAGAAATGGCGCATTCATAGGATGCGCCAATTCTGGCACTTAGCCTCGCTCTTCCACGCTGCCCTGGTGCGGTGGCAGGGGGTAATAGGGTTGGGGTTGATGTCAGCTTATAATGCCAGCTGACATCAAGCCCACGTTAGTAATGGAGAGGCGTCTATAAGACACCCCCATTACTAACCCCATAGTCAAAGTTAAAAAAAACACAAACACCCAGAATAAAGTCCTTTAATTGAAATCAAGACACAATCCTTTATTGTTCTAAATTAAACCATACTTACCATCACGCCCATTCCAGCTGAAGCCAACGATCTCCTGCAATAAAAGAAAAATAATAAAGCAACCTCATCCTTACCTTTCCATGGTTCCCACGACAGCTTCAGCTCTGCTACATCGAGATGACAGGCTGGACCGCAGCAGAACGCTGCCATCCAGCCTCTCATCCCACAGACACTGAGAAGCGCAGGCTTGCTTGCGCTGCTCAGCGTCTCTCTGTGACGACATCCAGATGAGCCGAGTTCATGTCCAATGAACTCGGCTCACCTCATGCACGTCACTGACAGCGTGGGAAAATTCTCACGCTGAAGCGGTGAGTGCAGGAGAATTCTCCCACGCTGTCAGTGACGTGCATAAGGTGAGCTCATGTCCAATGAACTCAGCTCACCTCCTGCACGTCACTGACAGCGTGGGAGAATTCTCCTGCACTCAGCGCTTCAGCGTGAGAATTCTCCCACGCTGAAGCGCTGAGTGCAGGAGAATTTTCCCACGCTGTCAGTGACGTGCAGGAGGTGAGTTGAGTTCATTGGACATGAGCTCACCTCATGCACATCACTGACAGCGTGGGAGAATTCTCCTGCACTCAGCACTTCAGCGTGAGAATTTTCCCACGCTGTCAGTGACGTGCATGAGGTGAGCCGAGTTCATTGGACATGACCTCGGCTCATCTGGATGCCGTCACAGCGAGACAGTGAGGAGCGCAAGCATGCCTGCGCTTCTCAGTGTCTGCGGGATGACAGACTGGATGGCAGCGTTCTGCTGCGGTCCAGCCTGTCATCTCGATGTAGCAGAGCTGAAGCTGTCGTGGGAACCATGGAAAGGTAAGGATGAGGTTGGTTTATTATTTTTCTTTTATTGCAGGAGATCGTTGGCTTCAGCTGGAATGGGTGTGATGGTAAGTATGGTTTAATTTAGAACAATAAAGAATTGTGTCTTTATTTCAATTAAAGGACTTTATTCTGGGTGTTGTGTTTTTTTTAAATACTTTACTAGAAATTCATGGCGGTCATGTCTAATACTGGCGTGACCCCATGAATTTTGGGCTTGGGGCCAGCTGATAATACCAAGCTGGCCCTAACCCCTTTATTACCCAGTGAGCCACCGCACCAGGGCCCTGGATGAGTTGGGTACAGCGCCAGAAGATGGCGCTTCTATGAACGCGCCATTTTCCGGGGTGGCTGCGGACTGCAATTTGTAGCGGGGGGGGGCCCAGAAAGCTTGGGCCTCCCTGCGCTGCAGATTCCAGCCCCCAGCTGCCTAGTTGTACCTGGCTGGACACAAAAATAGGGCGAAGCCCCACGTACTTTTTTTTTAATTATTTCATGAAATTCATGAAATAATTAAGAAAAAAAGGCCTTCCCTATATTGTTGTGTCCGGCCAGGTACAAATAGGCAGCTGGTGGTTGGGGGCAGCCCGTTCCTGCCTGCTGTACCTGGCTGGACACAAATATAGTGCGAAGCCCCACTTCAATTTTTTTTAATTATTTCATGAAATTCATGAAATAATTAAGAAAAAAAGGGCTTCCCTATATTGTTGTGTCCGGCCAGGTACAAATAGGCAGCTGGTGGATGGGGGCAGCCCGTTCCTGCCTGCTGTACCTGGCTGGACACTAATATAGTGCGAAGCCCCACTTCAATTTTTTAAAATTATTTCAGGAAATTCATGAAATAATTTAAAAAAAATTGACGTGGGGCTTCGCACTATATTTGTGTCCAGCCAGGTACAGCAGGCAGGAACGGGCTGCCCCCAACCACCAGCTGCCTATTTGTACCTGGCCGGACACAACAATATAGGGAAGCCCTTTTTTTCTTAATTATTTCATGAAATAATTTAAAGAAAATTGACGTGGGGCTTCGCTCTGTTTTTGTGTCCAGCCAGGTACAACTAGGCAGCTGGGGGCTGGAATCCGCAGCGCAGGGAGGCCCAAGCTTTCTGGGCCACCCCCGCTGCAAATTGCAGTCCGCAGCCACCCCGGAAAATGGCGCGTTCATAGAAGCGCCATCTTCTGGCGCTGTACCCAACTCATCCAGGGCCCTGATGCGGTGGCTCACTGGGTAATAAAGGGGTTAGGGCCAGCTTGGCATTATCACCTGGCCCTAAGCCCGAAATTCATGGGGTCACGCCAATATTAGACATGACCACCATGAATTTCTAGTAAAGTATTTAAAAAAAACACAACACCCAGAAAAAAGTCCTTTAATTGAAATAAACACACAATTCTTTATTGTTCTAAATTAAACCATACTTACCATCACGCCCATTCCAGCTGAAGCCAACGATCTCCTGAAATAAAAGAAAAATAATAAAGCAACATCATCCTTACCTTTCCATGGTTCCCATGACAGCTTCAGCTCTGCTACATCGAGATGACAGGCTGGACCGCAGCAGAACGCTGCCATCCAGCCTGTCATCCCGCAGACACTGAGAAGCGCAGGCATGCTTGCGCTCCACAGTGTCTCTCTGTGAGGGCATCCAGATGAGCCGAGTTATTGTCCAATGAACTCGGCTCACCTCATGCACGTCACTGACAGCGTGGGAAAATTCTCCTGCACTCAGCGCTTCAGCGTGGGAGAATTCTCACACTGAAGCGCTGAGTGCAGGAGAATTCTCCCACGCTGTCAGTGACGTGCAGGAGGTGAGCTGAGTTCATTGGACATGAGCTCACCTTATGCACGTCACTGACAGCGTGGGAAAATTCTCCTGCACTCAGCGCTTCAGCGTGGGAGAATTCTCACGCTGAAGCGCTGAGTGCAGGAGAATTCTCCCACGCTGTCAGTGACGTGCAGGAGGTGAGCTGAGTTCATTGGACATGAGCTCACCTTATGCACGTCACTGACAGCGTGGGAGAATTCTCCTGCACTCACCGCTTCAGCGTGAGAATTTTCCCACGCTGTCAGTGACGTGCATGAGGTGAGCCGAGTTCATTGGACATGAACTCGGCTCATCTGGATGTCGTCACAGAGAGACGCTGAGCAGCGCAAGCAAGCCTGTGCTTCTCAGTGTCTGCGGGATGAGAGGCTGGATGGCAGCGTTCTGCTGCGGTCCAGCCTGTCATCTCGATGTAGCAGAGCTGAAGCTGTCGTGGGAACCATGGAAAGGTAAGGATGAGGTTGCTTTATTATTTTTCTTTTATTGCAGGAGATCGTTGGCTTCAGCTGGAATGGGCGTGACGGTAAGTATGGTTTAATTTAGAACAATAAAGGATTGTGTCTTTATTTCAATTAAAGGACTTTATTCTGGGTGTTTGTGTTTTTTTTAACTTTGACTATGGGGTTAGTAATGGGGGTGTCTTATAGACGCCTCTCCATTACTAACCTGGGCTTGATGTCAGCTGGCATTATAAGCTGACATCAACCCCAACCCTATTACCCCCTGCCACCGCACCAGGGCAGCGTGGAAGAGCGAGGCTAAGTGCCAGAATTGGCGCATCCTATGAATGCGCCATTTCTGGGGCGGCTGACGGCTGGTGTTTCTAGCCTGGGAGGGGGCCAATATTCATGGCTCCCTTCCTGGGCTATTAATATCAGCCCCCAGCTGTCTGCCTAGCCTTTGCTAGCTATTAAATTAGGGGGGACCCCACGTCATTTTTTTTGGGGTGTCCCCCATTTTAATAGCTAGTAAAGGCTATGTATTCAGCTGGGGGCTGATATTAGTAGCCTGGGAAGCTCCGTGGGTATTACCCCCTTCCCAGGCTTCAAACATCTGCCCCAGCCGTCTGCTTAACCTCCGCTAGAGCCTAAAATTAAGGGGAACCCCACGCCAATTTTTTTAATAATAAATCCTTTATTTTAATACTAAATGACAAGTACAGTAACCAACACTATCACTGTACTTCATATATATGTGACTGACATGTTTCTATCTATCTAATCTATGTGTGATGCTCTATTCTTTCTATTCTAAATTGTCGGGTACCGCTGCTGAATTGCCGGCAGGCTTTTTTAAAGAGACGGTGCATGAAAACACTATTATTTTTTTTGATAAATCCTTTACGCTAAATGACAAGTACAGTAAGCAGCACTGTCACTGTACTTCGTATATATGTGGCTGACATGTTTATATCTATCTAATCTATGTGTGAAGTTCTATTCTTTCGGTTCTAAATTGTCGGGTACAGGTGTATGCCGCTGCTGAATTGCCGGCTTTTCATGTTTCACTGTTGGCACTGTTCCCATCGATTTGGGCAATCACTGTAATGCCACAACCACCATGGCTGTGACATTACAGTGAGTGGCAGACAATCCCTGCATGATTGGTGCTCTAAATAGCGCCAGACATGCAGGACACGCTTTTGGTGCACGAACAGTTATCGAACATAACCTCGAACAGCCGAATTTTTTGCAAATCGTTCGGGTTCGTCGAACAACTCGAACACCGCCCAAAACAGCTCGAATTTGAGATTGGCGAACAGTTCTAGTCGAACACCGCTCATCTCTACTCAAAACTTTATTCTAGGTGATGTTACATTTTCACATAGGACCCCTTGTTCGAAAGGAGCTTCTGAACTCTCTCGGCCATTGAATTTGTCAGGTTTTGGATGGTTTCTGCTTCAATTGTTTTGCATGAGGACAGAATACCCTCCCAGAGCTGTTGCTTAGATGTGAACTGCCTCCCGCCATCATAGACACTCCTTTTAATGATGCTCCAAAGGTTCTGAATGGGGTAGAGGTCAGGGGAGCATGGGGGTCACACCATAAGTTTGTCCCCTTTTATGCCCATTTCAGCCAGAGATGCAGATGTTTTATGTGCAGCATGAGATGGTGCATTATCATGCAGAAAAATGATCTTGCTGTGAAATACACGGTTCTTCTTCTTGAACCATGGCAGGAAGTGCTGTTTGAGAAAATCCACATACATTATGGAGTTCATCTTTAGCGCCTTCAGGGATCCTAAAGGGGCCGACAATCTCTCTCCCCATGATTCCAGCCCAAAACATTACTCCACCTCCTCCTTGTTGGCGCTGTAGCCGTGTTTGCGTGGGGTGTCCATCAACCAGCCATCCTCCACTCCATCCATCTGTACCATCGAGCGCTGCACGGCACTCATCCGTGAACAAAACTGTTTTGAAATCAGTCTTTATGTAATGTTTGGCCCACTGGAGCCGTTTCTGCTTGTGTGAAGTGGATAGAGGAGGTCGACAGGATGGCGTATGCACAGCTGCAAACCTCTGAAGGACCCTGCATCTTGTTGTTCGGGGGACGTTGGAGGCACAAGCAGCTTGAAAAACTTGTCTGCTGCTATGACAAGGCTTTTTTGCCGCTGCTCTTTTAACCTGACGTAATTGCCTGTAGGAAAGAGTCCTCAATTTGCCCTTATCAGCACGCACACGTGTGTACTGTGAATCAGCTACATACTTCTTGATTGCCAAGACACTTCATCCTGATCATCGCACAATGTTGATTGTAGTCATGCCTTGACCTAAACACTCCACAATTTGTTGCTTCTCAGCAGCCAACACATCCTTTTTCTTTCCCATTTTGGCAGAAAATGTAGGCTGCTTAATAATGTGAGAGAGCCTTCTTAAGTAGTCTTGCCTTTCATTGGACACACCTGCCAAACTAATTAGCACAGGTGTCTGCAATTGCTTACAGTGATATAAAGAGCCCTGACACACATCACCATCAATGAGTTTAACTGACAAACAAACAAATTCTTCCCTTATCACTCCTAAACACTTTTTGCATAATTATTTGGAATGCAGTGTACATGTGCTTTTCCACAAAACACCAGCGGTTCACGTAGTGAATCTTACAGTTCTAACTTGCCAACCGTGGTCTGTATGGAGTTGTTCAATAAAGGGCCCAAAATTAAGATAACATAGATGGGAGAGGTCTCTATGAATAGGAATTCCTAAGTATTTGATACCCTGTGAGGGCCAGGCAAAGGGAAAGTTGGACTGGATGGAATCCTATATGGATTTGGGGAGGGAGACATCGAGGGCCTCAGACTTCGCTGCATTGATTTTAAAATTTGACCATGTAACAAAGTGATCTATTTCAGCCATAACAGCATGGATGGATATATGTGATTGAGTGATATATACTAGGACATCATCAGCAAATAGAGAGCACTTGTACTCGGTGCCTCCCACCTCAATCCACCTAATATTGGGGTTATGGCGAATTGATGAGAGCAGGTGCTCCGTCACTAGGAGGTATAAGAGAGGGGACAGAGGACATCCCTGCCTTGTCCCATTGGTGATTGTGAAAGGTGATGAAAATGTTCTGACGCACCCCCTGGGCCTTGGGACACCCGGAGCCGGACCCTTTTTGGTGGATGCTGGTGGTTGTAGTCTTCGTGGCGGCGACCCGGTTCTGTGGCTCAGGGCGGTCAAACCAGTGGCGGAACTATTTATGTGGTTTTGATGTTTAAATGTACGACTACGCCACCCGTGGATTGCGGTCAGAGTGAACCGCCGCTACAGGGCAGACCGCTGAGGCTGGTGTTGTGGGTGCAGCAGAGCGTAGCATAACTCCCCATGGGAGGAGTATAGCCTCAGGGCAGTGTATGCGGAGGATGGGGGTGATGGTGCAGGGCAGCAGCAGTAACGACACGGAGTCAGTGATGCAGTTCAGGGCCTTTACTCACAGTTCTTATTATCCAGACCACGTCTGCAGGTAACGGCTGCCCACGTCGTACTGCGCTCACCAGGTGAGGGGCTCAGACAACTCCCAGATAACTTTGGAGCACTTCACAGGACCCCCTTTGTGTGTCCTTTGTCTGGCCTTTCTTACCAACACTTCTGTCCGGCTGCCTCGGGCCTCCTCTTGGTAAACTTGGCGCCAGTTTCCCTGACCCTATGTGGTGCCTTCCTAGCGGGTGTAGCGAGGGGCTGCGCCACATAAAATGTCAGAGCCTCCGGTTTCTAGCTGAGGGTCGTTTCCTGCCTCCACTAGTTCGGGGACCGGTCTCCCCCTTTGGCCTGACCCCTCCACGCAGGTGGATTCGGGCGTGCGGTGGCGACTCGCCCGTCCGCACCCCTGGGATCCCTTCATTCCTCATTCCTGGAGCCTTCTCCACTCCTCTTCCTTCCTTCTCCCTCTTCCAGGCCTGGCCCTCTGTTACTAGGCCCGCCTCCGGAGCAGAGCTCATGCAGAGCCCCTGCTCCCTGCCACTTCTGCTCAGACTTCTCTGCACTGAACTAAGATGGTGCCCACCTTTTATACTCCCTTCTCAATGCACCCAGGAACTGCTTCCTCCCTGCTCCTGCACTACAGGGTTCCCCTTCCTCAGTGTTCCGTCCCCCCTCTCCAGCCAGGGACAGGGACTGTCGTGCCCATCTCAGGGGCATATTGGTCGCCCTGCCCCACGGCAATGTGGTGTAATGCATGCAGGTGTCGGGTCCTGATCCACACTCCATCCTTACCTGAGAGTGAGATATCACACCTCTGGGTGAGGTGCAATACGTCTGTAGCAACCGAGCCCTCAGGGTGCTACAGTTCCATTTATCTTCAGCCTAGGTGACGTATTGTGATACAGGGCCGTGATTTTGGCTATAAAAGGGTCCCCTAGACCCCTACCCCAAGCTTTTTAAGAGAATCATATATGGCGTGCCAGGAGACTCTATGGAATGCTTTCTCAGCATCCAACGAGAGTATCTAATTACAAATTTTTAACTGCATCTAGCCCAGGAAATACTTTGTGCCTAGTAGCAGTGTCTGCTAGTCAGCGGATTATCCCGGCTGTTAAGCAAACTACACCACCTGTAGTTTAGACACTTAATTTTTTCAAAGGAAATGCTTCGGGACCATGGGATACTTAGTGAAGAGCATCAGGAGGCACCCCAAGGCATAGGGGCTGGGACTGGCAGTAGGATGTCTTGCGGTGGACAGCCGAGCTCGATCCTTATAAAAGCTTTTTAACTGCAGCAGCTTTAGTGGACGCTACTGGAGCTGGAATTACGCGGCTGCTGGCATGAGACTTGCCCTCCAATAGATCCTTGTAAATGGATTTAAAGTGTATTCATTCAAATTAGAGAGACAATTTAAATTAAAAAGCTTAGAGCTGCCTCCACCACAGGGGGGCTCGCTCGACCCACCAGCGGACAGGCACCAGTATTGGGAGAGGGGGGCTGGCCATCAGGGTTCACCGCGGCTCTGGCACAAACCCGGCGACACGGAGGTGGCACGGGCAGGAGCGGACTGGCCGTGTCGGCTTCTCACTTTTTGGATTTTAGAAGGGCATGACATGCCTATATCTGTGTCTCCCCCTCCTTTTACTCCTCCACCTCTTTTATTTTCGCATGACTATATGTACTTGTCACTTTTCCATGTGTTAGTTATGTCTTCTGAGCAGTTTGTCAGCTTTTGGACACCTTTGAAGGTGTTTTCTATGTGTTTCTATGTGTTTTTGTTTGCCTGCCATTGGTTTTAACGGTGTTCGAAGGTGTTCGACGAACAGTTCGACGAACAGTTCGGCGAACACACGGGTGTTCGACGAACCGAACCGAACTCGAACACTACGGGGGTGGCTCAAAACTAGTACTCAACAACTGCCCTCTTCTGCTCAAAAATCCTTCCCAACATCTGATGTGTAGAGTTCCAACGCGTTGGGACATCACATACCAGTCTGTGAGCGGGAAGCTGGAAACACTGCTGAAAAACGGCAAGGGCGGCGGAAGCTGTAGCTGACTTTTTAAAATGGGCACACAGGCGGCGTACTTTAACAAGCAGATCCTGCAGCTCCGGGTAGGATTTGAAAACAGGTGAACAACGAGGTTAAGCTCATGGGCCAGGCATGGTACGTGTGTGAGCTCGCCTCACCTCAGAGCCGCCACCAGGTTCTGGCCATTGTCACAGATGGCCATGCCTGGCTGTAGGTTCAGTGGTGTGAGCCACAGATCTGCCTGCTCTTTCAGAGCTGTCCACAACTCTTCAGCATTGTGCGGTTTGTCACCTAAGCATATTAGCTTCAGCACAGCCTGTTGCCGCTTGGCTTAGGCAGTGCTACAATGCTTCCAGCTTGTGACTGATGTGGTCATTTCAGAGATGGAGGCTGAATAGGAGGAGGAGGCTGAGGAGGATGAGGTGCAGGAGCTGTAGACTGTGGGGGAAACCCTGATTGACCTAGGGCACTCAGTCCTTGGTGTCTGGAGGACGTGTTCCGTCCCAAGGTCCGACTGGGCCCCGGCTACTCAGTGTGCTGTCAGCAAGATGTACCATCCCTGCCCACAAGCACTTGTCCTCGTGTCCGTGGTTAGGAGGACTTTCCTGGTAACTGCATTGTTGAATGCACGGCTAATGTTTTGGGACACGTGCTTGTGGAATGCAGGGACGGCACACCGGGAGAAATAGTGGCAGATGGTGACCGAGTACCAAGGAATGGTCGCAGCCATCAGGCCGCGGAATGCTTCTGTCTCCATGAGCCTAAAAGGCAACATTTCGCAATCAGTGGCGAATTGTGGGAATTTAGTAGTGTGGCCTCTGGGGCGCTGGCTGCATATTTGTCTGATCATGCTGGTGATGGTCAGGCTGGTCGTTTTGCCACCCCTGCTGATGCTGGCCTGGCAGGTGGTGCAAATGGCATTTTTGGGGTTATCAGCAGAGCCTTTAAACGACAACCAGAATCAGGAAGACCTAATAGTTGGCAACTTCCTTCATGTTGGTGTTACAGGGAGCGGTTGTCTGCCTTCTTTCTGTGGCCACCACATTGCTTCTTCCCGCCTGTTGGGGTGCTCTGCCTCCCTCCCCCAGTGTGCTGCTGTCCTTGCTCTGCAAGTCCTCCTGCCAGGTTGGGTCAGTTACTATATCATCCACCACCTCTTCTTCCACGTCCGCACTCTGGTCCTTCTCCTGACTTTCTGGCAATTGTGTCTCATCATCGTCCACCTCTTGTGACACTTTCCCACCATCGCCTTCGTGTGCCCATGGCTGCTGAAATATTTGGGCATTGCTACATGCGATCTCCTCTTGCCCCGCTTCAAGTGGACCGGGCGAGGGGCCCGAATCTATAAATGGAAAAGTGAACAGCTCTTCAGGTTGTCCAAGTGTGGGATCAGTTGTCTCTGGGCACTCGGCATGGTGGTAGGAAGGTGGATCAGGGTGAGGAATATGCAGTCCAGACTCACAGCTACTGAGACTTGACCGTGTGGAAGACAAGACGGTGGTGGTGGCTAAGTGACTGGAAACATTATCTGCTATCCAACCAATAACCTTTTCACACTGCTCTATGTTCAATAGTGGTGTTCTGCAGTCCCCTATTAATTGGGACACGAAGGTCGAGTGAGAAGATGTGGGTGTTTGTTGTGGCACAAATTCAGCTTGCCTACGGCCTTTGCCTCTGCATGCACCATCATCACCATCACGTCCCTTGAAACGTGCCTTGCCCATTTTAAATGGAGGACAATATCTTCCACGCTCACTGCAAATTAATGAATTTGGAGCGAACTTATATGTGATCCGTGTGACGGAGAAACTACCGTTTTAACTACCTGGCCTGTAAGTAACTATTTTGAACAGCAAACTGGGGTCAATTGCTTCACTGACACGCTGAAACTAATTTTTAATGGAGGTGAGAAATGGCAGTATTTTCTGAAAACGTATATGTGCTCCGTGTGACGTAGAAAACACAGTTTTAAATACCTGGACTGTAGGTAACTATTTTGAACAGCAAACTGGTGTCAATTGCTTCACTGACACACTGAAACAAATTTTTAATAGAGGTCAGAAATGGCAGTATTTTCTGAAAACGTATATGTTATCCGTGTGACGGAGAAACCACATTTTTAAATATCTGGCTGTAGGTAACTATTTTGAACAGCAAACTGGTGTCAATTGCTTCACTGACACACTGAAACTAATTTTTAATGGAGGTCAGAAATGGCAATATTTTCTGAAAACGTATATGTGATCCGTGTGAGGGAGAAAACACAGTTTTAAATACCTAGCCTGTAGGTAACTATTTTGAACAACAAACTGGTGTCAATTGCTTCACTGACACACTGAAACAAATTTTTCGTGGAGGCCAGAAATGGCAGTATTTTCTGAGAACGTATATGTTATCCGTTTCACGGAGAAAACATAGTTTTCAATAGCTAGATTTTTAGCGCTGTAATATGGAATGGACCTGGCTGTGTTCTGCAGTGCCAACAAGCAAATGGCGCAGAAAAACTGTGTTCTCTAGATTGCTTTTTAAGCAAATAATGAGGATTAAGATCCAAAAAAAAATTATTCCTGGCCCCTGAGACCTGGGCCTATTTCTAGAAATATCTAACAGCAGCAGCAGACAAAACTGGAATGGAGCCTCTTGTGCTTTGTGCACTGCAGTCTGCTATATACACTGCCTGCCTGCCTATATACACTGCCTGCCTGATATCTCTGCAGGTGGATTAGTCCTCAGAAGGACTGTTTGTTGAGATGGATATGTGTCTCATATATAGTTTGGTACACCTACACTAGCTAGAAACAAGCAAATCTCTCCCTAGCTCAGCAGCAGCTCTCCCTACACTGTCTGATTCCGGAGTGACTGTGATGAGCATCGCGGTGCCAGGTCAGATATAGTCCTGATGACGCTGTGCGGCCAGCCAATCACTGTAATGCCACAACCAACATGGCTACGGCATTGCATTGAGTGGCAGGCAATCCCTGCATGTTCATTGGCGCTCTAAGGAGCCCAAACATGCAGAGAGGAGACCCGAGCTCCCACCGAGCAACCTCGGAAATACTCGGCGAGCGCCGAGCATCTCGAGCACTGAGATGTTCAGGCGAGCACCGAGCAGTAGCGAGCATGCTCGCTCATCACTAATTACCATCTTTAGCACCGACTGGCATACGCACCTATCCCAGGTACAAGCGGTACTGGATTCTCTCAGAGCAACGGGGTTAACGGCAAACCCCAAAAAATGTGCGATAGGGCTAGAGGAAGCCCGATATTTGTAGTTTGTGATTGGCCGAGGAATTATCAAGCCCCAAATCAATAAAGTTGAAGCCATAAAAAACTGGCTTTAACCGTCAAGCATAAAGCAGTTGAGGGCGTTCCTTGGTATCCTTGGGTATTACTGCTGGTTTATACCTAATTTTGCTGGGAGAACGACCGATCTCTTGAAAGGAAAAAAATCGGTAATAGTTCAGTGGAACCCTCAGGCAGAAGAAGCCTTTCAGTCCATGAAATTGGCCCTGTGTGGACAGCCCCAACTTCAAGGAAACCTTCATTGCACAGACAGATGCCTCAGAGGTAGGCCTAGGAGCGGTTGTTATGTACTGCAACTTAGAACTAAGGAATAGGAGGGAAAATCTGTCCCTGCACTGAGACTCAGCTTAACCCTATGCTGAGGTGGGTGCCCTATTCCTTATGAATAGCCCAACCGAAACTCCTGCACTGAACTCAAACGAAGACCTGTAGGACGGGGAAAGGGGTCCCTAAAAGATCTAAGGACTGGGAGCAAAAGCACGAACAGAAAAGTTAGTTGCAGAAACAAAAAATAAAGGAAACAAAACTGGTGGAACAAGAAGTCTCAGGAGAACAATAGTTCAAAGCAGGAAGAACTAAACAAGGCTACTAAGCCAGAGCACGAGCGTTACAACACTGATGACCAGCAGGGAATGGGAGCCAGGTGCTGGGTAATAAAGAGTGCAGAGATCACGTGACCAAGAAACCCAGCACCAGAGGAAAATACTAGAAGCCAGCAAACCACAACAAGATGGCCGGTACTAAAACAAAATAGATCTTAACAGCAGTATTGTCACAAAAAGTGAATGGTGAAGAGCGCCCGGTCACCTACTAGAGTAGAAAGCTTAACCCGGCAGAGAAAAATTATAGCGTGGTAGAGAAGGAGTGTATGGCTATTAAGTGGGCCTTGGAATCACTACGTTATTATTTACTCGGGCGTCAGTTCCGCTTGGTGACGGACCACTCACCCTTGGTATGGATGAGGAACGCCAAGGAGAGGAATGCGCGAGTCACCAGGTGGTTTCCGTCACTGCAAAATTTCAGTTTCTCTGTATAACATTGCCCTGGGAAGTCGCAAGCAAGCGTGGATGCCCTGTCCCGGGCACCCTGTATGGTGACAAATGTTCAACCCCACAAGTTTGAACAGTGGGGGGAGAATGTGAGGCAGTGACCGGGATCGTATACGAGGGATGCTATACAGTGGGTACGGAAAGTATTCATACCCCTTTAAATGTTTCACTCTTTGTTTTATTGCAGCCATTTGGTAAATTCTAAAAAGTTCATTTTTCTTCTCATTAAAGTACACTCTGCACCCAATCTTGACTGACAAAAACAGAAATATAGAAATTTTTGCAAATTTATCAAAAAAGAAAAAAACTGAAATATCACATGGTCATAAGTATTCAGACCCTTTGCTCAGACACTCATATTTAAGTCTCATGCTGTCCATTTCCTTGTGATCCTCCTTGAGATGATTCTACTCCTTCATTGAGTCCAGCTGTGTTTAATTAAACTGATAGGACTTGATTTGGAAAGGCACACACCTGTCTATATAAGACCTCACAGCTCACAGTGCATGTCAGACCAAATGGGAATCATAAGCACAAAGGAACTGCCCAAGGAGCTCAGAGACAGAATTGTGGCAAGGGACAGATTTAGCCAGGGTTACAAAAGAATTTCTGCATTACTCAAGGTTCCTAAGAGCACAGTGGCCTCCATAATCCTTAAATGGAAGAAGTTTGGGACCACCAGAAGTCTTCCTAGACCTGGCCGTCCAGCCAAACTGAGCAATCATGGGAGAAGAGCCTTGGTGAGAGAGGTAAAGAACAAACCCAAGATCACTGTGTCTGAGCTCCAGAGATGCAGTAGGGAGATGGGAGAAAGTTCCACAAAGTCAACTATCACTGCAGCCCTCCACCAGTTTGGCCTTTATGGCAGAGTAGCTCGATGGAAGCCTCTCCTGAGTGCAAGACATATGAAAACCCGCATAGAAGTTTCTCACATGAAGGTCTCCCAGACTATGAGAAATAAGATTCTCTGGTCTGATGAGATGAAGATAGAACTTTTTGGTGATAATTCTAAGCGGTATGGGTGGAGAAAACCAGGCACTGCTCATCACCTGCCCAATACAATCCCAACAGTAAAACATGGTGGTGGCAGCATCATGCTATGGGGGTGTTTTTCAGCTGCAGGGACAGGACGACTGGTTGCAATTGAAGGAAACATGAATGCGGCCAAGTACAGAGATATCCTGGATGAAAACATCTTCCAGAGTGCTCTGGACCTCAGACTTGGCCCAAGGTTCACCATCCAACAAGACAATAACTCTAAGCACACAGCTAAAATAACAAAGGAGTGGCTTCAGAACAACTCTGTGACCATTCTTGACTGGCCCAGCCAGACCCCTGACCTAAACCCAATTGAGCATCTCTGGAGAGACCAGAAACTGGCTGTCCACCAATGTTCACCAGCCAACTTGACGGAACTGGAGAGGATCTGCAAGGAAGAATGGCAGAGGATCCCCAAATCCAGGTGTGAAAAACTTGTTGCATCATTCCCAAGAAGATTCATGGCTGTACTAGCTCAAAAGGGGGCTTCTATTCAATACTGAGCAAAGGGTCTGAATACTTATGACCATGTGATATCAGTTTTTCATTTTTAATAAATTTGGAAAAATTTCTACATTTCTGTTTTTTTTTCAGTCAAGATGGGGTGCAGAGTGTACTTTAATGAGAAAAAAATGAACTTTTTAGAATTTACCAAATGGCTGCAATGAAACAAAGAGTGAAAAATTTAAAGGGGTCTGAATACTTTCCGTACCCACATATCCCCCAGAATGTGTACAGAGACCTATTAAACCAGTTGGAGTGCATGGCAGTCACACACACAGTTGCGGTTGCAATGCAGGAATGAAGGTGAGCATTGACCTGTCAGGCTATCTGGCTAAGGCAGATTAAGTAAATCCCGGCAGGGCCTTCATTTCTTGGAGGAGGCTACAGGAAGGCAGTGGGGCGGCCTCCTCCCTCAAACCCGGGTTTTCCAGTGGTTCTTGACACAGGTCCTTTAAAAACCCTGCACTAAGAGTTAGTGTTGTTCAGTGTTGGGACCTGCTAGGAGCATAGCAGGAAAGCTCGGCAGACCTGTGAGTAGCTGAACCCACACCTGGGAAGGCTCTGCACCCATCAGGCTCTGAGCGGCCCGGCGCAGCCATTGCCCCCGGCAACCGTTGTTATGGACTTGTGCTGCGAACCGGAGGACTTTTCTGCTTACCTGTGAGTCTGCTGAATAAAAGCTGCTTATGTTGGACTTGCTTGGGTCACTGCCTCAGTTACTGCATGGTGTGAACACCGCCGCCTTACAGCTGTTAACTGAAGGAATTAATTAGTGTAACAGTATATAGATTGGGTCATTCTGGACACGGCAACATCAAATATGTGTATTATTTTTATTTATTTTTATTTTTACATAAATATACGTATTTCTGAGTAGAATATTTTTTCATTTTTTTGTTCTTTATTTTGTAATATTTATTTAAAAATATTTTTGCCATTTTTTAAACTTTTATATTAATATTAATTAACTTTTATTACTTTGATCAATGGTATAATGCATTGCAATGCACCAGCACTGCAATGCATTACACCTGTCAGTGTTACACTTACAGAATACCTTTTACACTATACTCTTGGCATGGTATAACAGGTCACCGTAGCTGGCAGACCCAGAGGTCATTATTTGACTTCCTGCTGTCATGGCAATCATCAGGCCCATACAATCACGTCGCAGGCGTGCTGATCGGGTGAGAGAGGGAGCCCCCTCCCTCTCCTAGCCTTCTAATTTGAAAGGGTTTTATAGCCAGGGGAAGTGCAGGCACCAGCCCTGGTTGTGACAGCCGGGACTCAGCTATCACTTAAGCCAAGCCTCCAACAGCAATCGTGCGGGCACAGCTTCTGTGCTCACATAATTTCTAGGACGTACCGGTACATCCATCTTGGTGAAGGTGTTAGAACCCTCCTGTTAGTTTTTTTCTATTTTGTGGTCATGTGACCTGCTGCCTATTTATTCCAGCTCCACCCTTCTGGCTTTGCTGGACTTCAGTGTTACTTTGACTCTTAATCTAGCTAGGTGCTTTGTACCTATCTCTATAGTTTGCTTGGTCCTTGGACCTCTAAGTATTTTTGTCTGTTTGTCTTTTTGCTCCGCTACAACTTCTGCTAGGCGGTGTCCAATTTTGTCCCAGTCCTTAGTACTTTTAGGGACCCCTCCCTTATATCTATAGGTCTGCGTTCAGACTAGCTGAGGACGAAGGCGGGTCTGTTCACAAGGAACAGGTTGCCCGCGGCATCGTAGGGAATCAGCTTAGTCCTATTGTAGGGACAGTTATCCTATCTTTCCTTAGTTCTTGTAGCAGATCATAACAGTAAGTCCAACCTAAAATCAAAAGAAAAAAAATCCTAAGGAACGAGATCCGGAGATCAGCATGGTGTCTGTTCAGGAATTGGCTCAACGCCTGCAGGGATTGTCTCTTGAGGTGCCCCAGCTCCAGCAACACGTGAGTAGCTGTCCTGGAGCGCATTTTGTTGAACCGAAGGTAGGACTGCCTGTTTTTTTTTATGGTAAACAGCAAGATTTTTTTTCCTTTAAAAATGCTTGTTTATTATATTTTCGTTTGAGACCCAGGTCCTCTGGGAATGAATCACAGTGCATTGGGTTTATCATGTCACTTTTGCGCAAGGAACCACAAGGATGGGCCTTTTCTCTCCAGCCTAATTCGTGTTTTAGTTCAGTGGAGGATTTTTTTTCTGTTATGGGGTTGTTGTATGATGATCCTGATCGAGTCTCTTCTGCTGAGACACAACTGAGATGTTTAAAGCAGGGGTCAGGTGATGTTGAAAATTATTGTACACACTGCAGAAGGTGGTCTTCTGAAGTGAGATGGAATGATTCAGCGTTAAAATGTTTGTTTCTTGCTCGTCTAAGTGGTAGGGTTATGGATCTGCTGATTGCTTTCCCTGCACCTGAAAACTTGCAAGATGCCATGCAATTAGCTATAAGGGTGGACAGGAGACTGCGTGCCAGGGTTAATGAGGAGAAAACTCCTGCTATGGCAGCTCTTGGTCATCAGAGGGTCTGCTCGGATGACGGAGAACCGATGGAGATTGGGCTGATGCCACTCCGCTCTCGGGAAAAAGACCGCAGGTTTTCCAAGGGATTGTGTTTTTACTGTGGTAAATCTGACCATTTTGTTAAGAACTGTGAGCTTCTGTTAGACAAAGAAAAAAGAAGGTCAGTTACGCCTGTATTGCTTGTATAAACTCTAAGGGAGTATTTCTTTCCGTGAGTACCTCATTGCAGGAGGAGTTGGTTGAATTTCAGGTTATTGTGGATTGTGGTTCTACACTGAATGTGATTGATAAGGGATTTTTGGAAAAACTTAAATTGGAACTTAAACCTTTGTCATCTCCTATTTCTGTGGTTGCTGTTGATAACACTCCTTTGAAATGTGTTACTCACAAGGTTTTTGAATTTCCCCTCACTATTAATGGTATTCACCAAGAGAAGTTGGATTTAGTGGTATTAAATAATTTACCTTCTCCAGTAGTGTTAGGTTTGCCTTGGTTAAAACTGCACAATCCTTTACTGGACTGGTCTACTAATGAGATTAAATCTTGGAGTCCTAAGTGTTATGATAAATGTTGCAACGGTCGCATTGCTGCTGTGGAAAGAGGGGAATTACCTGTACCTATTCAGGATTTTTGGAAGCTTTTTTCAGAGGAGGAGTCGCAAATTCTACCTCCTCATAGGGACTATGATTGCACCATTGAGTTTGTTCCTGGAGCTACTCTTCCCAAGAGTCGCTTATTTAATCTTACTATCCCTGAAAGAAAAGCCTTGGAGGAATACATACAGACGAGCTTGGCTGCTGGTCACATTAGACCTTCTAAGTCACCTGTGGCTGTTGGATTTTTTTTGTAAAAAAAAAGAAGGCGGTTTACGTCCATGTCTGGACTTTCGCGAAATTAATAAAATTACAGTACGCAATTCATAACCACTGCCGTTAATTCCTGAGTTGTTTAACAAGTTAGTGGGGGCCAAGTGGTTCTCTAAAATTGATCTCCGGGGGGCATACAATTTGTTGCGAATGAAGGAGGGTGATGAATGGAAGACTGCTTTTAACACTCCGGTGGGTCATTTTGAGAATCTGGTTATACCTTTTGGTCTTACCAATGCACCAGCATTTTTTCAGAACCTTATTAATGACATCCTGAGACCTTTGATTGGTAAGAATGTGGTGGTGTATTTGGATGACATTTTGATTTATTCGCCAGATCTGGAGTCTCATTGGCAGAGCTACGTGAGGTATTGCAGTTATTAAGGGACAATTCACTTTTTGCTAAGCTGGAGAAATGCGAGTTCGCTGTGCAGAGAATTAGTTTTTTGGGCTACATTATCTCCAGCGAGGGCTTCGAGATGGACCCGGTGAAGGTTCAGGCTGTACAGGAATGGCCTAGGCCTATTGGTTTAAAATCGATACAGAGATTTTTGGGTTTCGCCAATTATTACAGAAAATTCATTAACAATTTTTCTATAATTGTTAAGCCACTGACCGATCTCACCAGGAAAGGTGCGAATACGGTCCAGTGGACTACTGAGGCCATTGAATCTTTTGTGTATCTCAAGGAGAGGTTCAGTTCTGCTCCCATCCTTATGCAGCCTGATGAGACCAAGCCTTTTTTGGTCGAGGTTGATGCTTCTTCGGTGGGGGTCGGTGCGGTTTTGTCTCAGGAGAACAAGGATGGGGTTCATCCCTGTGCTTCTTTTTCGAAAAAATTTTCTGAAACCGAACTTAATTACGATGTTGGTAATCGGGAATTGCTGGCTATCAAACTCGCATTTGAACATTGACATCATTTCTTGGAAGGTGCTAAATTTCCCATTCAGGTTTTCACTGATCATAAGAATCTGATCTATCTATATGCTGCCAAGCACTTGAATGCCTGTCAGGCTAGGTGGGCACTGTTTTTTTCACGGTTTAATTTTTCTGTTACTTACATCCTGGGTACTAAGAATGTTAAAGCTGATGCTTTATCTCGCAGCTTTTCTCCCTTGGTTGGTACTGAGGAGGAGGAGAGCATTTTACAGGAAGGAGTTGTGATAGCAGCATTGGACTCCGTTTTGGAAGATGGGATTCTGAAAGCCCAGGAGGATGCCCCATCTAACACTCCCCATGGGAGGTTGTTTGTACCTAGAACCTTTAGGAGAGAGTTGTTTGTGGAGTATCATGAGTCTCGGTTGGCAGGTCATCCAGGAATTTCTGAGACTAAGAGACTGGTAGGTCGCAGTTTTTGGTGGCTTGGGTGGCAGAAGGAAATGATTAAATGGGTGCGTCAATGTACGGTGTGTGCTAGATCAAAGGCTTCACATGCTCCTGCTGCGGGGTTGCTTTGCCCTCTGGAGGTTCCTAGTGCACCTTGAACGCATCTTGCAATGGATTTGATTACTGACCTTCCTGTGTCCGAGGGTTTCACTGTCATCTGGTTGGTCGTGGACCGTTTTAGCAAGATGTGTCACTTGGTTCCATTCATTAAACTACCCTGCGCTAAGACACTCGCTAATGCTTTTGTCAAGGAAATTGTCAGACTCCATGGCGTTCCCACCGACATTGTTTCTTATAGGGGACCTCAGTTTGTGGCTCGTTTTTGGTGTGCCTTTTGTGACAGGTTGGGAGTCCATTTGTCATTTTCATCTGGGTATCATCCTGAGTCTAATGGACAGACAGAAAGAAAGAACAAGGATGTTGAGCAGTTTTTGAGTTGTTTTGTGGCAGACAATCAAGAGGGGTGGTCTGAGTTTCTGCCACTTGCTGAATTTGCTCTTAACAACCATACATCCTCTTCTGCTGGGTGTTCTCCGTTTTTTTGTTGTACTGGGAGACATCCGTCGTTTGGTTCGTTCTCCAAATTGGTGTCGGCTGTGCTGGAGGAGGAGAATTTTTCCGGTGATTTGGAGAGAGTTTAGACTGATGTACGTTGTAACCTTCAAGAGGCTAACAAAAAGTCTAAGAAGTTTTGTTTACGGTTGGTGACATGGTTTGGTTGTCCTCAAAGAATCTGCGGTTGAGGATTCCTTCTAAGAAATTGGGTCCGAAGTTTGTGGGACCATTTAAGGTGCTTCAGGTGGTTAACCAGTCTGCTGTTAGGTTGGAGGTTCCCTCCTCCTGGAAGATTAATCCCGTGTTTCATGTTTCCTTGTTGAAAAAAGCTGATTTATCGGATAGGGATGCCACTGTCACAGTTCCTTGAGTGGTGGAAGACGGTGAATTTGAGATTTCTCGTATCCTGAATTCCAGAAGGCATAGAGGGACCTCTAAGTATTTTTGTCTGTTTGTCTTTTTGCTCCGCTACAACTTCTGCTAGGAGGTGTCCAATTTTGTCCCAGTCCTTAGTACTTTTAGGGACCCCTCCCTTATATCTATAGGTCTGCGTTCAGACTAGCTGAGGACGAAGGCGGGTCTGTTCACAAGGAACAGGTTGCCCGCGGCATCGTAGGGAATCAGCTTAGTCCTATTGTAGGGACAGTTTTCCTATCTTTCCTTAGTTCTTGTAGCAGATCATAACAGAAGGCACTTCAAAATAGGACATACCGGTACGCGCAATGTCAGGGAGGGGTTAAAACATGCCTCAACTACATGTATAAATGCTAAAAATAAATCACAACTTTAAAGGAAAACCTCCTATACGAGTACGTAAACTCAAAAACGAATATCTGAAAATACATCTGCATCATCCTAACCATCTCTTAATCTTAAGAGAGGCTATCAAGTGTTAGCAAGAAAGAAACAAGACTATGATTAGTTTATGCAACCTCAAGTATCTTATTCTAAACAAGAAGTGAAAGAACACCCCTCCAATGGCATTAAAAATATTTCCAATCTGACAAAGTAAAAACTGAAAATTCCTGGAGATAAGCTGTCACTGTTTGCATTGATCCCTCGCAGAATGCATTTTTTAAGGCAAGTCCCTCAAAAATGAGTTAATTGCAGTCCCACTGCTACGAGCTGCTCTTAACTGCAAAGGAATATAGAAAAAAAATGAACATGTAGGAAAAATGAACATAGACGGAAAATGAGGTACTTCATGACATACATGGAACTCAATCGGCAAATCATGTGAAGAAAGAATGAAACAGATTATCCAATTAAAGGGGTTGTCTAATAATGGTCCATTTGAACATACAGCCCCTGGCAAAAATTATGGAATCACCGGGCTCGGAGGATGTTCATTCAGTTTTTTCCCTCTGCTTAGTCTGAAAAAAAATACTCTTACTGAGTATCACATTTTTAATCTTGATTTCTTTTAGTGTTTCTTAAAGCCCTAAAGTTGCCATTTGAAATGACTTTAGTTTTGTGCCATGTCTGTGATCTGCTTTTTTTCAACAACATTAAACAACTGAGTAAAAATTCTCCGAACCCGGTGATTCCATAATTTTTGCCAGGGGTTGTATTAGAGAATTCTGAGGTAATAGAGGTGGATACCTAATTTCGGACTTTAATCTATTGGCCAAATCTGAATGTGTCTACAAAGACTGTTTCCTTAACGAGTATGTTGCCCTACTGAAAAAACCCTGCTTTATGAATTCAGGATCCCAATTATGATAATACCATTTTCTAAGTAATACTTCAAAGAATTAGTCATACAGCTACAAAATAACGCATATCACCATATTGTTACTGATTAAGTCTACAATACTAAAACTAATATACCAACAATAAACCATGTAAAGAGAATAAATACCGCAAGCAAGGAATAAATATTGCCACACGTTGACCAAACAACATATTACCACTATATAGTAACTGAAGTAGAGCATCATACTGACCATTTTCCAAAACAACAGTACTACCACGAAGATAGAGTTGTTCACATTAGTTCCCTAGATTGTATAATTAATGTAGCAAATCTACCAGTACCGCCTCTAATTGAAGTTATTAATTTTTGTTTTTCATGACTCCTCTCAGCAGAGAGTAACACCCATACATCTATCATTGATCATTTCTACAGCACCCTCTATACTTTTCCCCCAATTCAGTTCTGCAGCAGACGATGAAGAAATTTGCGATATTACAGCCCTGGTGTCCCTCACAGTAACAGTACCTCCCTTTTGTTCCTCCGACGGTAACAATATCTGCAAAAAATCAAATATGTTACAGTACTGATGTGTTTCCCTTTGTGACTCCTTCACAATAGAAATGTTCTCTTCTGTGGTCCCCATAGAACATTACATCATATGTCCCCTTTTTTGGCTCCCATGCAATAGTAAAAATTCCTCTCCCCACTCTGTACAGTAGTAATGTCTTTTTGCGCCTCCATAGTGGCAATAATACAGTAGTAATGTAAATCTTTTCTGCCCACATACAGTAATAGTGTCCATCTTTTTGCTTTGATATAATTAGAAGTCCCCAACTGTGGCTCCATAAATTAATAATTAATAATATATGGGCCATAATGGAATATTATTAATGTCCCCCATTGTTGAGTAATAGTGTCCCCCATTCTGGCTCCAATACAGTAATATTGTCTTACAATTGGCACCATTCAGTAACAATGTCTTCCAATTGGCTTCCTGCAGTAATTTTATTCCCCACTTGCTATCATAATCTAATAATGCATGTTCCTCATTCTTGAATTGCTGTTGCAGTAACTCAGAAACAATGTCTTTTCTTATGATGATGTACTGTAGCTTTGTAAGATTTATATGTGATGGCACTGTGCAAACAAAGTTATGCAAATGTCATTTACCAAAACTCTACGTGGATTAATCTGAGCATCAAAGGTAAGCCTCCGGAAATTATTTTCAAGAAAAACTCAAATTTGTGCAACAAGGGAAATGTAGTAAATAAAAGGCTATACTTAGACCCAGTGAAATTATGTCACAGTTTATTTCCTCTGGCTATGACAGATGGCATATCTATTTAAAGAAGCAGTCTTTCATAGTCGGAGAAAAAAAATCACTTACCTCAAATTAACTATGCTGGAGATGCTATTTGCTATTATTTGAAGTGCAGCTATTAAATTATGTCTGTTAGCTATATAAAAGCATTACATCACATTGCACTTTGTTGCTCCATATACCTCCATATGTCAGCTGTCCTTACTTGTGAAGGCCAGGCAGATGCATGTCATGTTTCAGAGCGTAGACTTTTTGTTTATTTTAACGTATTTTTATATTGTTATTTTTATTATTTTAGTTTATTTTTTATGTATAATATTTATTTTTTTACAATAAAATAGCACCCTATATTATTGCCCAGAGCGGATGTGTGTATCCCCAGTCCAAAGTCTTGTTTAAAAAATATTGACCCTGATTTATCATTGACTTTCTGCATGTATTTTGTCTAGTTTTGTGTTTTTTGCCTTTTTTTGTTTGCACTCAAATCATTATTCTACTTGCACCTTTTTTTTACATCTATTTTGTATGTGCTCACCTGTTTTGTTTTGTTTTGTTTTCCGCTTTGTGGACAAAGTCTTGCAATTCTAGATGTTTTAGCCGGATTCATCAACTGAAACAAAATTTGGCATAATTTCGCGCCCACCCACCCCTCCGCCCCTTTGGTGCATTTTTGAGTACGACAGTTTGAAACAGTGTGAAAAATCAGTCCAAGATAGGAAGAAATCACATTTTTGTGTTTGCGCCAAATTCGTGAATCACTGTTTTGGTGAATTTGGTGACCAAAATGCTATCTAATACCACAAGACAAAAAAGGAAAGGGATTTAAAAAAATGCAAATAATGAACCAGGGCCTGTATATTTTTATTTTTAAAATAACAAATAAAAAGATAAAATCTAATTACCATCAAGAATCAGAAAAAAGGAAGCAGTCTAAGTTTATAAGGGACGCTGAGGATTA
Source organism: Phyllobates terribilis (assembly GCF_046119375.1). NCBI lineage: Eukaryota > Metazoa > Chordata > Amphibia > Anura > Dendrobatidae > Phyllobates > Phyllobates terribilis. The sequence continues at coordinate 54,507,382 of NW_027362773.1, forward strand.
TCTTCAAAATCTGGTCTATAGATGGCAGGGTACAACGTGTTTTTTTCAGAAAAGTCAACATGTATCACCAGACACCTCCTATTCAAGTACAGACAGCGAAAGATATGGGAGAAACAGACATCAACATCTTCCTTTTTTAGGATCCAAATGCAAAACTACCACAAGAAAAAAACGCGATGAGGACAATAGAGGAGACAACACCACTTCTCAGAGATGGACCAGGTCACAGGTATGAACATGCCTCTACCTGTGAACATCTCGTTAAAAAATTTGGGCCCAGCCCAACTTGCATTGTTACAGAAGGGACTGTCATTTTGTCCATCACATAGATTTGACTTTTTCAGATTGGAGACGGATTTACAGAGATTTTACAGGAATGTGAGACATAGAGCCTTCTTTGACAAAGAAAGTGGACATACCAGTACAAATGTACCCAGGGAGTCATTAATTATGTTACAATCTTTTGATCTTAAACTAAAAAGTAAATTCATGCCTCCCAAAAATAAACATCCAGTGGAAACCTTAATTTCATTAATATACAAGGAGGTTCATAAGTTCAGGACAGGGGTTGAGAAGGGCGAGTTACACTGCACATCTAATTTGAGTAATCTGGATAGACAAGCTTTGGATTCTCTGGTGGAGGACAATGAGTTATTTATCAAACCGGAGCATAAAGGGGGCAATTGTGATTATGGATTGCAAAGCTTACATTAGGGAAATCGTGTCACAACTACAGGATAATGTAGAATACTTACCCCTGTCCCATGATCCTATTCCATCGATTGAGAGGAAGATTTTCACACTGTTACAACACTATTTAAATTTGGGTGTCAGACAATAAGATACATGATTTTCTTATTAAATCTAATCCGACTATCCCAGTGATTTACACGCTAGCAAAAATACATAAGAAATTAAATAATCCCTCCCAGACGCCCTATTGTGGCATCCACTGAATCCGTATTTTTACCTCTTTGAATCTTATTAGAAAAGGCCCTCATGCTTCCAGTACGCAATACTAAATCCTTTCTATTGGACACAGGTGAGTTCATGAAAATTATTGGCAGTATAAAGAATATTCCCTTTGGGAGTTCCTTGGTCACATAGGACATAAACAGTTTGTATACTTCCATTTCCCGTGAAAAGGGTCTCTCAGCGGTGAACAAATTATTGTTGTATACAGGGCATGATGACAGGGTTAGATCCTTCTATATGGATCTACTCAAGATTGTAGTTCATGAAAACTTTTTTCCTTTTCAGGATACCTTCTATGAACAGAGGCAAGGTAAAGCGATGGGGCTCAATGTGGCCCCCCATATGCAAAATGCTACATGATAAATTTTTAAGATAAATTCATTTACTCACATCTATTGTTCAACCAGTATGCCTTACTGTGGAAAAGATTTATGGATGTTGTCTTTTTCATATGGGGGGCCCTTTGGACTCAGTATTGGCATTTCATGAGTTCTTGCATGGGATTTGGACAGAATTACAATTCACTATCCAATATACTGTAGTGCTGAGAGCATTTGCTTTCTTGATACCAAAATCATAATGAATTACTTTATAATATTTGACCTTTACACGAAAACCACTGATCACAACAGTTTTTTGCATTACAATAGTTGTCATCCCACAGCAAAAAAGAAAGCTATTCCCAACTCTCAATTTAAAAGGGTCAGGAGTAAAGATGAGTGAGCATGCTCGCTACTGCTCCGTGCTCGCCCAAGAATCCCACTGTTCGACGAGTATTTCCGGGGTTGCTTGACGGGAGCTCGTGTCCCCTCCCTGCATGTTTGGCGCTCTTTACAGAGCCAATGAGCATGCAGGGATTGCCTGCCACACACTGTAATGCCGTAGCCATGTTGGTTGTGGAATTACAGTGATTGGCTTGCCGCACACCGTCATCAGGTCTATATCAGACCTGGCGCCGCCATGCTCTTCACAGTCACTCCTGAATCAGACAGTGTAGGGAGGGCTGCTGCTGAGCTAGGGAGAGATTAGCTTTTTTTCTAGTTAGTGTAGGTGTACCCAACTATATTAGAGACGTATATTCATCTCAACAAACAGTACTTCTGAGTAGAGATGAGCGGTGTTCGACTAGAACTGTTCGCCAATCTCAAATTAAAAAAAATTGACGTGGGTCTTCGCACTATATTTGTGTCCAGCCAGGTACAGCAGGCAGGAACGGGCAGCCCCCAACCACCAGCTGCCTATTTGTACCTGGCCGGACACAACAATATAGGGAAGGCCTTTTTTTCTTAATTATTTCATGAATTTCATGAAATAATTAAAAAAAAAATTTGTGGGGCTTCGCCCTATTTTTGTGTCCAGTCAGGTACAACTAGGCAGCTGGGGGCTGGAATCTGCAGCGCAGGGAGGCCCAAGCTTTCTGTGCCCCCCCCCCCACTGCAAATTGCAGTCCGCAGCCACCCCGGAAAATGGCGCGTTCATAAAAGCGCCATCTTCTGGTGCTGTACCCAACTCATCCAGGGCCCTGGTGCGGTGGCTCACTGGGTAATAAAGGGGTTAGGGCCAGCTTGGTATTATCAGCTGGCCCTAAGCCCGAAATTCATGGGGTCACGCCAATATTAGACATGACCGCCATGAATTTCTAGTAAAGTATTTAATAAAAAACACAACACCCAGAATAAAGTCCTTTAATTGAAATAAACACACAATTCTTTATTGTTCTAAATTAAACCATACTTAGCATCACGCCCATTCCAGCTGAAGCCAACGATCTCCTGCAATAAAAGTAAAATAATAAAGCAACATCATCCTTACCTTTCCATTGTTCCCACGACAGCTTCAGCTCTGCTACATCGAGATGACAGGCTGGACCGCAGCAGAAAGCTGCCATCCAGCCTGTCATCCCGCAGACACTGAGAAGCGCAGGCATGCTTGCGCTACTCAGTGTCTCGCTGTGACGGCATCCAGATGAGCCGAGTTCATGTCCAATAAACTCGGCTCACCTCATGTACGTCACTGACAGCGTGGGAAAATTCTCCTGCACTCAGCGCTTCAGCGTGAGAATTCTCCCACGCTATCAGTGACGTACATGAGGTGAGCTGAGTTCATTGGACATGAGCTCACCTCATGCACGTCACTGACAGCGTGGGAAAATTCTCACGCTGAAGCGCTGAGTGCAGGAGAATTTTCCCACACTGTCAGTGACGTTCATGAGGTGAGCTGAGTTTATTGGACATGACCTCAGCTCTTCTGGATGCCGTCACAGCGAGACACTGAGGAGCGCAAGCATGCCTGCGCTTCTCAGTCTCTGCGGCATGGCAAGCTGGATGGCAGTGTTCTGCTGCGGTCCAGCCTGTCATCTCGATGTAGCAGAGCTGGAGCTGTCCTGGGAACCATCGAAAGGTAAGGATGATGTTGCTTTATTATTTTTCTTTTATTGCAGGAGATCGTTGGCTTCAGCTGGAATGGGCGTGATGGTAAGTATGGTTTAATTTAGAACAATAAAGAATTGTGTGTTTATTTCAATTAAAGGACTTTATTCTGGGTGTTTGTGTTTTTTTAACTTTGACTATGGGGTTAGTAATGGGGGTGTCTTATAGACGCCTCTCCATTACTAACCTGGGCTTGATGTCAGCTGGCATTATAAGCTGACATCAACCCCAACCCTATTACCCCACTGCCACCGCTACAGGGCAGTGGGAAGAGCGAGGCTAAGTGCCAGAATTGGCGCATCCCATGGATGCGCCATTTCTGGGACGGCTGACGGCTGGTGTTTCTAGCCTGGGAGGGGGCCAATATTCATGGGACCCTTCCTGGGCTATTAATATCAGCCCCCAGCTGTCTGCCTAGCCATTGCTAGCTATTAAAATAGGGGGGACCCCACGTCATTTTTTTGGGGGGTCCCCCATTTTAATAGCTAGTAAAGGCTAGGTATTCAGCTGGGGGCTGATATTAGTAGCCTGGGAAGCTCCATGGGTATTACCCCTTTCCCAGGCTTCAAACATCTGCCCCAGCCATCTGCTTAACCTCCGCTAGAGCCTAAAATTACGGGGAACCCCACGCCAATTTTTTTTTTAATAAATCCTTTATTTTAACACTGAATGATAAGTACAGTAACCAACACTGTCACTGTACTTCTTATATATGTGACTGACATGTTTCTATCTATCTAATCTATGTGTGATGCTCTATCTTTCTGTTCTAAATTGTCGGGTACCGCTGCTGAATTGCCGGCCGGCTTTTTTAAAGAGACGGTGCATGAAAACACTAATATTTTATTAAATAAATCCTTTACTCTAAATGACAAGTACAGTAAGCAACACTGTCACTGTACTTATTATATATGTGACTGACATGTTTCTATCTATCTAATCTATGTGTAATGCTCTATTCCTTCTTGTCTAAATTGTCGGGTACCGGTGTATGACGCTGCTGAATTGCCGGCCGGCTTTTTTAAAGAGAGCGTCTTCTGAGCAGTTTGTCAGCTTTTGGACACCTTTGAATGTGTTTGCTATGTGTTTCTATGTGTTTTTGTTTGCCTGCCATTGGTTTTAACGGTGTTCTAAGGTGTTCGACGAACAGTCGACGAACAGTTCCTCGAACATCCCGGTGTTCGATGAACCGAACCGAACCCGAACACTACGGGGTGGCTCAACACTACTTCTGAGGACTAATCCATCTGCAGAGATATCAGGCAGGCAGTATATATAGGCAGACAGGCAGGGTATATAGCAGACTGCAGTGCACATAGCACAAGAGGCTCCATTCCAGTTTTGTCTGCTGCTGCTGTTAGATATTTCTAGAAATAGGCCCAGGTCACAGGGGCCAGAAATAATATTTTTTGGATCTTAAACCTCATTATTTGCTTAAAAAGAAATCCAGAGAACATCGTTTTTCTGCGCCATTTGCTTGTTGGCACTGCAGAATTCAGCCAGGTCATTTTCATATTACAGCGCTAAAAATCCAGCTATTTAAAACTGTGGTTTGTCCGTCACACAGATCACATATAATTGCGCTGAAAATACTGCCATTTCTGGCATCCATTAAAAATTTATTTCAGTATGTCAGTGAAGCAATTGACACCAGTTTGCTGTTCAAAATTGTTGCCTACAGGCCAGGTATTAAAAACTGTGGTTTGTCCGTCACACGGATCACATATAAATTTCAGAAAATACTGCCATTTCTGACCTCCATTAAAAATTTGTTTCAGTGTGTCAGTGAAGCAATTGACACCAGTTTGCTGTTTAAAATTGTTGCCTACAGGCCAGGTATTAAAAACTGTGTTTTCTCCGCCACACGGATCACATATATGTTTTCAGAAAATACTGACATCTCTGGCCTCCCTTAAAATTTGTTTCAGTTTGTCAGTGAAGCAATTGATGCTAGTTTGCTGTTCAAAATAGTTACCTACAGGCCAAGTATTTAAAACTGTGTTTTCTCTGTCACACGGATCACATATAAGTTTTCAGAAAATATTGCCTTTTCTGACCTCCATTAAAAATTTGTTTCAGTGTGCCAGTGAAGCAATTGACACCAGTTTGCTGTTCAAAATAGTTACCTACAGGCCAGGTATTTAAAACTGCGTTTTCTCCGTCACATGGATCATATATACGTTTTCAGAAAATACTGTCATTTCTGGCCTCCATTAAATATTTGTTTCAGTGTGTCAGTGAAGCAATTGACATCAGTTTGCTGTTCAAAATAGTTGCCTACAGGCCAGGTATTTAAAACTGCGTTTTCTCCGTCACACGGATCACATATAAGTTTTCAGAAAATACTGCCATTTCTGGCCTCCATTAAATATTTGTTTCAGTGTGTCAGTTAAACAATTGACACCAGTTTGCTGTTCAAAATAGTTACCTATAGGCCAGGTATTTAAAACTGTGGTTTGCCCGTCACACACGTTCACATTTACATTTTCAGAATTAACTGCCATTTCTGGCCTCCATTAAAAATTTCTTTCAGTGTGTCAGTGAAGCTGTTGACACCAGTATGCTGTTCAAAATAGTTACCTACAGGCCAGGTATTTAAAACTGCGTTTTCTCCGTCACACGGATCACATATACGTTTTCAGAAAATACTGCCATTTCTGACCTCCATTAAAAATTTGTTTCAGTGTGTCAGTGAAGCTGTTGACACCAGTTTGCTGTTCAAAATAGTTACCTACCAGGCCAGGTATTTAAAACTGTGGTTTGTCCATCATACGGATCACATATACGTTTTAGGAAAATACTGCCATTTCTGACAGGCCAGGTATTTAAACCTCGTGATTCAGCGATTTCTCAAATCCTACCTGAAGCAGCCGGATCTGCTTGTCAAAGTACGCTTCCGCCGCCCTTGCCATGCTTCAGCAATGTTTGTAGCTTCCGGCTCACAGACTGGTGTGTGATGTCCCCACGCGTTGGAACTCTACACTGCAGAAGTTGGGAAGGATTTGTGAGCAGAAGAGGGCAGTTATTGAGTACCAGCATCAACAAGGCCTTCAGTATTCAGTTCAGACTCCACACATAAGACGTCAGGAGTGGACATGGATGTCAGACATATGTACCATCCTACAAAACTTTTAGGACTCCACCAAGATGGTGAGCGGTGATGACGCCATAATTCTGAAACGTTCTCTACTCACAATCAAAGAGGATGCATTGCAGGCGGAGCACGATGGGATGGAGCAAGGAACCATACAGGGTGATTACATACAGCCCAGCCTCATCTCATCCCAACATGGATTGGGTGAAAATGAGGAAGAGGAGGAGGAGAAGGTAGAACAGGAGCTAGTTTCATGCGCTATAGACGGTACTGAGACAACCAGCAGACACAAATCCCCCCTAAAAAATACCTTTTTTCTACCCTTTTTCACCATTGTGGTTTTGTTAAATTTAAGATAAGGGTCTTTGTAGGGACATTAGGGAAACCGACATGGAGCGGGGGCGCCACAAAGTACAAATTAGGGTGCCAACCTCCGCTGTCAGGAAGGGAGAGGATTTAGGGACAGAATAGGAACAGGATTCATTTGTATTCCCTCCCGGTCGGTGTATTACCTGTTACGGGGCCGGGTGGTGGAACCTCTGTGCCGAGGTGCAAGGAGGGACCCAGAGGGGCGTGACTAAGTATCCACCCGAACCGACCCTGGTTGTACGGCAGCTAACGACACCGTGACCAGGGAGGATCCGGGCTGAGGGACCAGGTGCTACTCTGGGGACGACCTTGTAAGAGAGCAGGTGGCTCCCACGGGTCAGAAGGCTGGGACTGACCGGTATGGCGGATGGACTCCGCAAGAAGGCGGAAGTCTCTGGTAGCTGGCAGGTGGACACAGTTCGAGAAAGCAGGGCAGGTAGCAGTCTATAGGTTTTACCAGGAAAATGGTCACAACAAGTGACGGCAGGGTCTCCAGGCAGGCTGGCAGGAAACAGGCGGGTGCTCCCAGGTGAGCGGGCAGACAGACGAGGCGGGTAACTGGCAGGTAACTGGTGGGTGGTCCCAGGTGAGCGGGCTGACGGATACAGCAGGTAACAGGCGGGTGCTCCCAGGTGAGCGGTCAGACAGACGCGGCAGGTAACAGTCAGGTAACTGGTGGATTCTTCCACGTGAGCTGTCTGACAGATGAAGCAGGTAACAGGCAGGTAACTGGTGGACGCTCCCAGGTGAGCGGTCAAACAGACAAGGCAAGTAACTGGCTGGCAGGCAGGACGAGAAGTCAGGCTAGCAGCGGAACCTGAGGGCTGAAGCACAGGTGAGACACAGTGCAAACAACTTTGCTCGGGCACCTCCATTTTGGAGGAGGTGCCATATATATGGGAGGTCCTCCGGCAATTGGCCGGGGACTCCTTAGGATGGCGCGCGCGGTCCCTTTAAGAGAGGGGGAGTGCGCGCCCTAAGCACACAGCCGGGTAAGGAGCGCGTGCCGGAAGCAGCGGGGAGAGAAGCGCTAGAGGACGCCGTGCCAGGAGCGGGGAGGTTAGAGGAACGGCGTCTCTGCCTAACAAGGGGCAGAGACGCCAATGCTACATTACCTATTTCTTGATGTCCTATCATTAGGAGTATTATTGTTGGTTGTCTATGGAATTTTTGAGTCCTTTTTAGAGTTAATTATAAAAAGGTATTTTATAGGGGGGCTTTGTGTCTGCTGGTTGTCTCTGTTTATTAGGCCCCTCATGTGATATTCTGTTTGGGTGTTTAGCTATAGACAGTACTACCTGCACTACTGTCATATTGTCTGTTCAGTGTGGATGGCCTGAGGACAAAGAGGAGGAGGAGGAGAGCATGGTCAGTCATCCTCTTAGTGAGGACATGAAAGTCTTGCCTGCTAGCAGTCTGGCACGCATTGCTGAGATTTTGTTACGCTGCCTTTCCCATGACTCTAACATTCTCAAAATTTTGGGTGACAGTCATTATTGGTTGGTGACACTTCTAGACCCACGCTACAAGGAGAACTTTATATCTCTTATTCCTTAGGCGGACAGGTCTACAAAAATGGGGCAGTACCAGAAGGCCCTTGCTGCGGAACTATTAAAAAAATTCCCATCTGAAGACGCTGGCGGCAGAGGTCATAGTTCGTTGGACAACCAAGGACTACAGGCGAGAGAGACACAACTCCAATCCAGCAGAGGCAGGGGAACACTGTCAAATTTCTGGGAGAATTTTCTCAGCCCCTCCCATCGCACAAGCACTAAGGCGCGGGGTACTCTCACAAGGAGTGCAAAGTTTGGGAAGATGCTGAGGGAGTACCTTGCTGACTGTACCAACATCCTCCGTGAATCCTCTGTGCCTTATAATTATGAGGTATCCAAGGTGGATACGTGGAATGAACTGGCTCTCTACGCCTTGGAGGTCCTGGCCTGCCCTGCTGCTACTGTTTTATCAGAGTGGGTTTTTAGTGCCGCTGGTGAAATTATAACTGATAAGCGCATCCACCTTGATTGGTCCAGACTTCTCAATGATAGAAGTGTAACATAAACTCAAATCCAGTATCTTTTTTTGGGAGGTGTATTCCGATGTACCTTTTCACAGTCACACATGGGTATACGCTTCCTGATTTTGGCTATTTGCTCTTGTCCTCCTCCTTCTCCTCATCCTCCACCATCATATCACCAGGGTGACCGTGGTCCGTGATGCAACACCCACATAATTTTTTTAAAGGGTGTTTATAATGCCCGTAAAGATTTTTTGTTATACAGTATGTTCATGTATACCCCCAGGGGTAAATGTTTGGCAGCCCATATGACGCGCCCCCTGGGCCGTGGGGTACTCGGTAGCCAGGCTGGTCGGTTCTGGGAGTGTCACAATGGAAGTGACCCGGTCCGTGACCCAGGGTGGTCATTTAAAGGGAATTAAAAAGAGGAATAAAGTTTTTAGAGATAATGCTCATGTGGTATGCGGCTATATGAGGCTGCCGCTGCAGTGCAGATCCAATGGAGCTGATGGTGATGCAGCAGAGTTGGTTCAGCTCTCCACAGGTAGAGCTAAGCTCCATGGCAGTATAGATGATGAAAGAGGAGGTAGATCTTGCTAGTGCGGTGTAATGCAGGGTTGAGGGCGCATATAAAGACCACACAACAAATTGATGGCGGTTTCCTCTATTTTTACTTGCGGTTTGTCAGAGCAGACTGGGGCACGGGTACTAGCTGACAATGGAGGTCCGGGCGGCCTGGAAGAAAATTGGGGATCCACCTCGCCAGGTGGAGTTGTAGGCCTTCCCTCTGCGCTATTCTCTTTGGCCCTGCTGCTTGAAGCTATGCTGCAGCCCTCGTCCCTGAGTAAAACGTATTTTTCCTCACCCGTATGGCAGGCAGATCGGGCCTTCCTCAAGTGTCGCTCCCACGTGGCAGTGCTAGGCCCTATGGTGCTGCTGTGCCGCTGGGCATCTGGTGGGGCAAGGAGACCTGAAGGCTCCTGCCCTCCAGATTTAGCTGCTGGGCCTTCAGTGCCCCACAACCATGGACTCGGGTGTCCGGTTCCTTTGCGCTTCTCTCTGGGGTGAGCTTGTCTACAGCTCCCTTCCCCAGGTCGTTCCTCATCACTGCCTTGTCTCCAACTCCTCTTCAACTCCCTCTTACTAACCCCGCCTCCAGATTCCAGTTGCTAAGGGGAGGAGCTCCCCTTCCTGGTCTGGAGCCAGGAAACAGTTGTATGGTGGTAAAGCTAATTAGGGGACCCCTCCTTGCTTCCAGGCATGGCATCACCCCTTGTGAGAGTGGCAATGCCACTGTGGCAAATAGACCCCTGGGGTGCCACACATACACTTAGTGCATGGGCATTACAAGTATAGGAGACCCGCTCATTTCTAATGGCAAAAATTTTTTATGAGGCCCTCTAAGTCTCTTCCAAGGGGCATTGGAGTGTCTCTCAATTTTTGGCAGCACTTGCATTCACTTCATAGCCCAACACTATGGGAGACTCTCTCCTTTCTAATGGGAATTTGTCATTACTGTGGACCTGCTCTATGTGTCTTTAAATTGTTAGTGGGGTTTTTCCTAAATTTGTTCAGCCGTTGGACTCACAGCATACCCTATAACTGTATAGCAGACCCTCTCCTTTCTAATGGGAATTTGTCGTTACTGTGGCCCTGCTCTATGTGTCTTTAAATTCTTAGTGGGGTTTTTCCTAAATTTGGTCAGCCGTTGGACTCACTGCATACCCTATAACTGTATAGCAGACCCTCTCCTTTCTAATGGGAACATGTCGCACTCGTTACTGTGGTCCTGCTCTATGTGTCTTTAAATTCGTAGTGGGGTTTTTCCTAAATTTGATCAGCCGTTGGACTCATTGCATACCCTATAACTGTATAGCAGACCCGCTCCTTTCTAATGGGAACACATCATACTCGTTACTGTGGCCCTGCTCTATGTGTCTTTAAATTGTTAGTGGGGTTTTTCCCAAATTTTGGCAGCCCTTGCAGTCACAGCATGGGCATTACCACTATAGGAGATCCACTCCTTTATAATGGGAACATTTTTTTACTGAGACCCTCCTCTATGTGTCTTAAAAGGGGTATTGGGTTGCGTCCGAATTTTTGGAAGCCCTTGCAGTCCCTGTATAGGAGACCGACTCATTAATAATGGGAACAACAAAGTATAGCCGGCTGATGGCTCTCTAACAATAGCGAGGGCTGACTGCTGGCCTTTTAAGAAAAGTAAGGGCCGCCTGATGGCCCTATAAAAATAGGCTTTGTGACTTTCAGAGTCCCTCCATCATAAATGAAACAGGATGTGTCTGATGATGTGTCACACACCACATTGCCAGTTAAGGTTGTAAAATGCTAAAATGACATTTCCGGGTGAATGCATTTGTTTTAAAAAATAACTTAAAAAAAACCCAGTAGGATCTTTCTTTAGTATAAAAAACAGAGTCGCCAATGTAACCTCAATGTAATCACATTGTTCAGCTCCTGCCCCTCCTCCTCCTTCTCCAAAATGACCACATTAGTCACAAACTGAAATAACTGCAGCACTGCCTTGGCCTAGTGGCAACAGGCTGTCCTGAAGATAACATGCTTAATGCGTAGGTGACAAACCGCACAGCGCTGCAGAGTTGTTGAAAGCTGTAACACAGCAGCCTGATCTGTGGCTCTCACCACTGAACATACAGCCAGGCATGGTCGTGTGTGACAATGGGCGGAACCTGGTGACGGAGAAATGACAGCCAGAGTAGATACGGTTTTCCTCTATGCCAGTCCTTTCACCGAGCTAAAGAATATGGCTGTGGTGAAATACAACTCTCAGCAAAAAAATCTGTGGGCTGGCTCTGTTTCGTCCCTGGCCACATTCACCTGTCCACTTGTTTGTGGTCAGGCGGTCCTTCCCAGTAAGTTCACTGGGGAGGGCACGGGTAATGTTGTGGGACCCGTGCTTGTGGAAGGCAGAGACGATACCGGGAGAAATAGTGGCAGCTAGGGACCGAGTATGGACACCCGGCCGCCACCAGCATGAGGTTGTGAAAAGCTTCTGCTTCCACAAGCCTAAAAGGCCACATTTCAAGTGAAAGCAGCTTTAGAGGACTTCCTGAAAGAAATTACAGCTGGAGTAGATAAGGTTTCCCAAGTCCTTTCACCAAGCTAAAGAATATGACTGTGGTGAAATACAACTCTCAGCAAAAAAAGCTGTGGTTTGGCTCCGTACCTTCCCTGGCCACATTCACTTGATCACATGTTTGTGGTTAGTCGGTCCTTCCCAGTAAGTTCACTGGGGAGGGCACAGCTAATGTTGTAGGACACGTGCTTATGGAAGGCGGAGACGACGCCGGGACAAATAGTGGTGGCTGGGGACCGAGTATGGATACCCGGTCTCCACCGCCATAAGATTGTGGACAGCTTCCACCTCCACAAGCCTAAAAGGCCACATTTCAAGTGCAAGCAGCTGTCAAAAATTTGGCAGTATAGTATTGCAGCCTGTGGGCGGGTGGCTGGCTGCATACTTGCGCTTGCATTCCAAGTAACAGAAAACTATGCAGATGGTGGACTCTATCATCATCATGGCCTCACTTCGGCACTATGAACTCTTCTGAAGGAGAAGCCAGGGCCCACTGGAAGAGTCTCTGGTTCTCTGGTGGGCCAGTCCAACCCTGCCGAGAAGCAGCCCTGGCTAAGAAAAATGTGTGGGAAGGTTCCCAGACACTCTATGGCTGCTTTTTTAATGTGGATTGGATGTGCTTATGCATATTATTTCTCAAACCGCATTGCAGATCAGGCCATTGCCCAACTCTGTAGTCATGAAATTAAATGCGCAAAGAAAGATGTGTGTCGAAGCACGACCGACAAGTGCAAGCTGATGTTGGACGGGCTGCCATTGCTTCTGCAACAAGCTGCATTAGAGGACTTCCTTGGAGAAATGACACCCAGAGTATATACGATTTCCCTCTATGCCAGTCCTTTCACCCAGCTAAAGAATATGGCTGTGGTGAAATACAACTCTCAACAAAAAAATCTGTGGACTGGCACCATATCGTCCCTGGCCACATTCACCTGTCCAAGTGTTTGTGGTTAGGCGGTCCTTCCGAGTAAGTGCACTGGGGAGGGCACGGGTAATGTTGTGGGACCTGTGCTTGTGGAAGGCCGAGACGATACCGGGAGAAATAGCTGGGGACCGAGTATGGACACAAGGCCGCTGCCGGCATGAGGTTGTGAAAAGCTTCCTCCTCCATGAGCCTAAAAGGCCACATTTCATGTGAAAGCAGCTTTAGAGGACTTCCTGGGAAAAATGACAGCTGGGGTAGATATGGTTTCCCAAGTCCTTTCACCAAGCTAAACAAGATGACTGTGGTGAAATACAACTCTCAGAAAAAAAAATCTGTGGACCATAAGATTGTGGACAGCTTCCACCTCCACGAGTCTAAAAGGCCACATTTCAAGCGCAATCAGCTGTCAAAAATTTGGCAGTATAGTATTGCAGCCTGTGGGTGGGTGGCTGGCTGCATACTTGCGCTTGCATTCCAAGGAATGGGGCAGGGACAACTAAACACTGCACTGGGACAAGGACATGGACGGTGATTGTTACATGTCTGCAATGACAGGTGCATGGCGGGAGCCATCTTTGCATGCGCCAAGGATCACTTATGATGGGCACACTTTTAGGCAGTGATCTTGGAGTCAGAGATGCTTCCAGGGGTCTTCCCCATGCTGTTCCCATGTCTTTTCAGCACTGTATGCATGTGTCTGATGATGTGTCACACACCACATGGCCAAATAAGGTTGTAAAATGTTAAAATTACATTTCCCAGTAAATGCATTTGTCTTGGTTGAAAGCAATGCAAAAGTGCAAAAAAGCATCAAAAATGCTAAGTGTAAACATAGCCCAAGGTGTAGAGGAGTATTTTTGGTTTTGTTTATTTATTTTGCCTTATATACAAGTCATTACCCTGGAAAGGATGCTCCTTAACTTATTTCCCAGGAAAATCCATTTTGGATTTGTTTTTGAATGTTTTATTGTGAGTCCGTAAAAGTGGTGTAATACCTCTGACAACGTTGATAACAGCAGTGACCTGGGAGTCAGAAATGCTTCCAGCGGTCTTCCCCATGTTGTTCCCATGTCATTTAACCGGTTCCCGACCGCCCACTGTACATAAACGTCGGCGCTTGCTGGGCTCTGTGCAGCGCCGACGTTTAAAAACGGTGGGTGGTCCCGCAGCGCTCAGGACCCCCAGGGTCCTGCTAGCGCTGCGGTACCGGTTCAGAGCGATAGCTCTGACATGTGGCATCATGGGGACCTGATTGGATCAGGTCCCCATGATGTTAACCTGTTCCTATCTTCTAGATGCCGCGATCCATAGTGATCGCGGCATTTAAAAGATAGTGACAGCCGGTGGTCGGCGATCGGGACCCCCCACATACCTCAGGAGCGGCGGGGATCCTGGTGCTGTGACCTCTGACATCATCGAGACCTGATTGGCTCAGGTCTCGATGATGTCAGCGTCACACCAGCCAATCAGAGAGATCACCAGGGAAGTTTGTTTTAGCAACAAACTTTCCCGGGCGATCTGGCTGATAGAACACTGTTTCTCCTCCGATCTCAGTGAGAGAGCAGAGGAGAAACAGTGTGACAAGAGCTGTCAGCCTTGCCACTGTAAAATTGAAAAAAATAACATAAAAAAGAAAGTAAGAGTTAGGGTTAGTCAGTCCTGTCAGATCAGTCAGTCTTGTCAGACCTGTCTGTCAGTCAGTCCTGTCAGATCAGTCAGTCAGTCAGTCCTGTCAGATCAGTCAGTCAGTCAGTCCTGTCAGATCAGTCAGTCCTGTCAGTCAGTCAGTCCTGTCAGATCAGTCAGTCCTGTCAGATCAGTTAGTCAGTCAGTCCTGTCAGTCAGTCCTGTCAGATCAGTCAGTCCTGTCAGATCAGTCAGTCAGTCAGTCCTGTCAGATCAGTCAGTCCTGTCAGTCAGTCAGTCCTGTCAGATCAGTCAGTCAGTCAGTCAGTCCTGTCAGTCAGTCAGTCCTGTCAGTCCGGTCAGTCCAGTCCGGTCCCGTCCGTTCAGTCCGGTCCCGTCCGTTCAGTCCAGTCAAAAAATCTAAAAATAAAATGGCCCGTCAGACTTATACTGCAGAAGAGGTGTATGCCCTGCTGTGTTCTGATAGTGATGACAGTGCAATCTCAAATGGAGATATGGATTTTGAGGGCTTTAGTAGCGGTGACACAGAGCTCAGAAATGAGCAGTGATTCTGGTCCATCCTCAAGCCCAAGGACCAGTAAAGCAATAGGGGCAAATAGCGCTACTGGAGAAACGTCTCCAAATCAGGGAACACTGCCCAGTACAAGCGCTGTCCCTGCTACTAGTGAATTGGCGCACGCCAGTGTACAAAGGGCTTTGCCACATGATCTAGCATTTCCCAGATGGGAGGCTTCGGATTCGGCTGCTCCATTCAGCCCTGATTTCAACGCCACTCCTGGTATAAATGTGGAGGTGGAAGATTTTGGACAATTGATTTTTTTAATTTGTTTTTTACAGACAGCTTGCTAGAGCATATTGTCGTGCAAACAAATTTATATGCATCCCAATTCATAAGCCAGAATCCCCGATCTTACTATGCTAGGGCAAATTTATGGACACCAACTAATGTCCCGGAAATAAAAAAAATTTTAGGACTTACATTTGCCATGGGGCTTGTTAAAAAACCGAGCATTCGATCCTACTGGTCCAACCACCCTGTTCAAGCCACCCCTACGTTTTCAGTCGTTCTACCTAGGACCCGTTATGAAATGCTCATGCGGTTTTGCATTTTAACGACAATAGTCAATGCCTGCCCAGAAATGCCCCAGAACATGACAGGTTATATAAAATTAGACCCATCATTGAAAATTTGTCAGAAAAATTCTTAAGGCTCTACACCCCAACACAAAATATTTCTATAGATGAGTCCCTTGTAAAATTCAAAGGAAGACTGCACCTCAAGCAATTTATCCCATCTAAAAGGGCAAGGTTTGGAATAAAGATCTATAAAATGTGCGAAAGTTCAACCGGATACACATCAGCTTTTCGCATATACGAGGGGAAAGATAGCCAACTAAACCCACCAGGATGCCCTACTTATCTGGGGACATCTGGAAAAATTGTTTGGGAGCTGATAAGTCCATTTTTTCAATAAGGCTACAATCTATATGTGGACAATTATTACACCAGCATACCCCTATTTAAAAGTCTGGTTGAACACAACATCGGGGCTTGTGGGACCATTCGTAAAAACCGTCAGGGGTTTCCACAGCCATTGGTCAACCAAAAGTTCCAAAAGGGGCAGTCAGGGGCTGTACGCAACGGAGAGCTGCTTGCCCTGAAATATAGGGATAAGAGGGATATTTTTGTCCTCAGCTCGATCCACACAGATGCCACAAGGGCCATTGTAGAACTAGGATCCACCACTCTGAAGCAAAAACCTGTGTCAGTCATTGACTACAACAAACACATGGGGGGTGTGGACCTTGCAGACCAGGTTCTACAGCCATACCAGATATCAAGAAAGTCCTATACCTGGTATAAAAAGTTGGTTATTTATTTGTTTCAGGAGGCCACATACAATTCTTTTGTGTTGTACAAAAAAGCAGGAAATTCAGATCCTTTTCTTGATTATCAAGAAAAGGTAATTGAAAATCTTGTCTTTCAAAGTGTTAGCCCCGCTCATCCATTAGAATCTGAGGATGTGAAAAGACTCACTGAGCGACATTTTATTGCACTTATTCCAGCAACGGAAACAAGAAGGAACCCCCAGAAAAGATGTCGTGTATGTACTAAGAGAGGAATGAGGCGTGATACCCGCTTCTATTGCCCACAATGCCCATCAATGCCAGCCTTATGCGTCACTGACTGCTTTAAAATCTTCCACACAGAACCACGTTTTTAAACTGTAAAAATGTATCCCAATTTGTCATTCAAACATTTGGTTCATTTAGTGAATGATACATTCGAGTAGAGCTCACTTAATTTCCAGGGGGGATTCTCCAGAATCTAAACCTTCCATTGCGTGCTTGGTTCTGGAAATCATCCATTGAGTTAAAATGGTCACTAAACCCATAGATGAATTCCCAGAGGGGTGTCATTTCCAAAATGGGGTCACTTGTTGGGGGTTTCCTCTGTTTAGGCACATCAGGGGCTCTCCAAATGCAACATGGCGTCCGCTATCGATTCCAGCCAAATTTCCATTCCAAAAAGTCAAATGGCGCTCCTTACCTTCCGAGCCATGCCATGCGCCCAAACAGTGGTTTTGCACCACATATGGGGTATCAGCGTGCTCAGGAGAAATTGCACAACACATTTTGGGGTCCATTTTTTCTGGCTGCCCTTGTGAAAATTAAAAAATTGAGGCTAAAGTAGCAGTTTTGTGTTAAAAATCTGTTTTTTTATTTTCACACTTCAACATTATAAAATTCTGTGAAGCCCCTGGGGGTTTAAGCTGCTCACCACACATCTACATAAGTTCCTTGAGGGGTCTAGTTTCCAAAATGGGGTCACTTGTTGGGGGTTTCCACTGTTTAGGCACCTCAGGGGCTCTCCAAATGCAACATGGCGTCCGCTATCGATTCCAGTCAAATTTCCATTCCAAAAGTCAAATGGCGCTCCTTACCTTCCAAGCCATGCCGTGCGCCCAAACAGTAGTTTAGCACCACATATTGGGTATCAGCGTGCTCAGGAGAAATTGCACAACACATTTTGGGGTCCATTTTTTCTGGCTGCCCTTGTGAAAATTAAAAATTTGAGGCTAAAGTAGCAGTTTTGTGTTTAAAAATGTGTTTTTTTATTTTCACACTTCAACATTATAAAATTCTGTGAAGCCCCTGGGGGTTCAAGGTGCTCACCACACATCTAGATAAGTTCCTTGAGGGGTCTAGTTTCCATAATGGGGTCATTTGTTGGGGGTTTCCACTGTTTAGGCACCTCAGGGGCTCTCCAAATGCAACATGGCGTCCGCTATCGATTCCAGTCAAATTTCCATTCCAAAAGTCAAATGGCGCTCCTTACCTTCCAAGCCATGCCGTGCGCCCAAACAGTGGCTTTGCACCACATATGGGGTATCAGCGTGCTCAGGAGAAATTGCACAACACATTTTGGGGTCCATTTTTTCTGGCTGCCCTTGTGAAAATTAAAAATTTGAGGTTAAAGTAGCAATTTTGTGAAAAAAAGTTAAATGTTCATTGTTTTCTTCCACATTCCAAAAATTCCTGTGAAGCACCTGAAGGGTTAATAAACTTCTTGAATGTGGTTTTGGGCACCTTGAGGGTGAAGTTTTTAGAATGGTGTCACTTTTGGGTATTTTCTGTCATAAAGGCCCCTCAAAATCACTTCAAATAAGATGTGGTCCCTAAAAAAATGTTTTTGTAAATTTTGTTGTAAAAATGAGAAATCGCTGGTCAACTTTAAACCTTTATAGCTTCCTAACAAAAAAAAATTTTGGTTCCAAAATTGTGCTGATGTGAAGTAGACATGTTAGAAATGTTATTTATTAACTATATTGTGTGACATCTCTCTCTGATTTAAGGGCATGAAAATTCAAAGTTTGAAAATTGCAAAATTTTCAAAATTTTCGCCAAATTTCTGACTTTTTCACAAATAAACGCAAGAGATATCGAAGAAATTTTACCACTATCATGAAGTACAATATGTCACGAAAAAACATTCTCAGAATCAGGGGAATCCGTTGAAGCGTTCCAGAGTGTAACATACCTGGCGGCGTCCTTGCATGGTGGTCCATCTCCCACTGTGCAAGAGGGCGCACTTGATCTCCTGTCCAGAATGTCTCTCTGGCTTCCCTCCATGCTGTCTGTTTGTGTCTGTTTCTGCTGCTTAAGGGCGGCGCCCGATCACTTCCTGCCTTTTGTACCTGCTGTGGGTCACACCCCTTGTGCGTCCTCAGCCTATTGCTGTCTGTCACTTGGTATATAGCTCAGCAGCTCCCTTCTATCCCTGCCTGAGCATAGTGTTTCCTTCAGTGTGTGCTTGCACTCTGAAGGTGCCAGGTCCCGTCTCTTGTCTCCTGCTTTTTGTATCAGTTCCCGTGTCTGAACTGAGTCCTGTATGTCTCCTGCTTTGCGGTATCAGCTCCCGTGTCTGAACTGACTCCTTTCTGTGTTCTCTTGTCTGTCCTGTCTGAACACGCTCCTAGCCTGTTCCTCTCGCCTTCTAGTGGCCGATTTCCTAGACCCGCTCCTGTGTCTGGTCTGTCCTGTCTGAACACGCTCCTTGCCTGTTCGTTCCGCCTTCTAGTGGCCGATTTCCTAGACCCGCTCCTGCGTCTGGTCTGTCCTGTCTGAACACGCTCCTTGCCTGTTCGTTCCGCCTCTCTGGGGGCCGTATTCCCAGACCCGCTCCTGTATCCCTCTGCAGTGTCGGTCTCCTCCGTACACTCAGTTCCAGTCTGAACTCTCTCCTGTCCTTTACCTGTTTTGCCTCTATGTCCGTTCCCTTCCTTTTTCTGCAGAGTCTGAACTCGTACCTAACTCCTGCTTGTTGTCTCTGCAAGTACTGTGTGAGTATCTGGCTCTGTCTTTCCCTTCCTGTCTGTTCCGTGTGAACAGAGCCCTGTCCTCCCTGCTCAGCCTTGTCTGCACTCTAGCAGTGCTTGCCTGTAACCCTCTGCCTGTATTGTTCCTGAGTCCCAGTGTGTACTGGGTCCTATCCCGCCTGTGTTCCTACCTGCTAGTGCCTCCCTGTCTGCACTCTAGCTGTGCTTGCCTTTACCCCCCTGCTTGCATACCCGCCTGCCTGCATACCAGTCGTGCCTGCCTATACCCACCAGTCTGTGTGCCAGCCTACCAGCCTGTTCCTGTATTCCCCTGTGTGGGTCAACAGCCGTGTCCGGGGTCTGTCCTGGAGTAGCACCTGGTCCCTCTGCTCGGTTCCTCCTTGGTGCACTGGCGTCGTATGCCGTCGTGCGACCCTGGTCGGATCGGGTGAATACTTAGTCACGCCCCTCCAGGCATTCACTCTCCGGCACGGTCCAGTGGAATCACTACCAATCACACGCACACGCCGCTTAGCCCGGGCGTGTGCATAACAGCATGCTCAGGCCATGGTTCCCGTTGAGCCCCACGGCCTTCGCTCTTTGAGAAGTTTTTCCAGCGAATACATGCATTAAAATAAAATAAATAAATTTTTTTCCCCCTTTAGCTGAGTTCCAGGCGAATTACGCACCCGTCCAGATGGATCTATCAGCCCTCGTTCCTGCGGATCCGCCACGTTACTATGGGGATCCAAGACAGTGTCGTGCATTTGTGGAGCAATGCATGCTACACTTTAAGGCCTACCCTCTCTATTTTCCTTCCGATTGGGCTAAAGTGGCCTTTATGATTGACTACCTAGCGGGTGATGCCTTGAAATGGGTCACCCCCCTATGGGAAGCATGGGATCCTGTCATCCTTGACCTGCAGGCCTTCCTGGTGGCCTTTCGTATGGTCTTCGAGGACCCTAACTCTGAAGCCCCTGCTGAAGCTTCACTTCCCAATATCCCGGAGCAGCCCCGACGGGTAATGTGTGTGGGTAGCGCAATAGTCCTCCAGCCCAATGAGACTACTGCCCACCCAGAATCCTCACAGGGTGACTACGCTTTCCGGAATACTTCTCTCAACCTCAAGAGGCAGTCCAGACGTGCTAGACTTAGAGGCAAGCCGTCACGCCAGGGTCTGTCCTCCCTGAGACCTCCTGACCCCAACCTTGAAGTCCCTACTGAAGCTTCTTCTCCCTGTATCCCGGAGAAACCCCAATGGGTAATGTACGTGGGTAGTGCACCAGTTTTCCTGGCCGAAGAGACTTCTGCCCATCCAGACTCCACACAGGAGAACTTCCTGCACCCGGCATCAGATGCTTCTTTCTCTTTAACCGGTGTGCATGTCCAAGGATGCTCCAAAGCTGTGGTTACCTCAGAGTCTGTGCACCTCTTCTACCTGGCGGAGGATCCCCTGTTGCCTCCTGAACCCTCCGGGATACCACTCGATGACAAATGGAGAGAGACTTCTCTACACCCGGTACTCAATACTTTGTCCGCTTCGTCCTGTGAGCCTGACAATGGGTACCCCAAAGTGGTAGTTACCTCCGAGTCTCTACACCCCTCCGACCAGGCGGAGGATCTCTAGTTGTCTCCTGAACCCTTCGGGGTGCTACCTGGTAGCGAAAGGACAGAGACTCTCCTATACTCTGTACCTGATACCTCGCTCGCTTCGTCCAGTGAGTCCAACTTAGTGTACTCCGAAGCAGAGGTTACTCCTGAGTCTCTACACCCCTCCGACCAGGCGGAGGACCTCCAGTTGTGTTCAGAATCCTTCGGGGTGCCACCTGGTGGTGAATGGACAGAGACTTTCCTATATCCTGGATCTGATACCTCGCTTGCTTCGTCCAGTGAGTCCGACCTAGTGTACTCTGAAGCAGAGGTTACCCGTGAGTCTCTACACCCCTCTGACCAGGCGGAGGACCGCCAGCTGTCTCCAGAACCCTTCGGGGTGCCACCTGGTGGTGAATGGACAGAGACTTTCCTATACTCGGTACCCGATACCTCGCCTGCTTCCTCCAGTGAGTCCGACCTAGTGTACTCTGAAGCAGAGGTTACCCGTGAGTCTCTACACCCCTCTGACCAGGCGGAGGACCGCCAGCTGTCTCCAGAACCCTTCGGGGTGCCACCTGGTGGTGAATGGACAGAGACTTTCCTATACTCGGTACCCGATACCTCGCCTGCTTCCTCCAGTGAGTCCGACCTAGTGTACTCTGAAGCAGTTGTTTTCTCTGAGCCTCTGCACTCTTCTGACCCGGCGGAGGACCTCCAGTTGTTTCCTGAATCCTCCGGGATACCACCAGATAACAAAGAGACAGTGACTTTTCCTCATTATGTACCTGATAACCCGTCTATTTCTTCCTGTGAGCTTGACAAGATGTACCTCGAAGCAGAGATTACCCTTAAGTCTCTGTCCCCCTCCAACCCAGTGAACGACTGGTCCTCGAATTCCCTGCAGAAGATTCTGGCAGGCCTGAAGAAGAGGGGGCGTAAGGGGGGAGGTACTGTAACATACCTGGCGGCGTCCTTGCATGGTGGTCCATCTCCCACTGTGCAAGAGGGCGCACTTGATCTCCTGTCCAGAATGTCTCTCTGGCTTCCCTCCATGCTGTCTGTTTGTGTCTGTTTCTGCTGCTTAAGGGCGGCGCCCGATCACTTCCTGCCTTTTGTACCTGCTGTGGGTCACACCCCTTGTGCGTCCTCAGCCTATTGCTGTCTGTCACTTGGTATATAGCTCAGCAGCTCCCTTCTATCCCTGCCTGAGCATAGTGTTTCCTTCAGTGTGTGCTTGCACTCTGAAGGTGCCAGGTCCCGTCTCTTGTCTCCTGCTTTTTGTATCAGTTCCCGTGTCTGAACTGAGTCCTGTATGTCTCCTGCTTTGCGGTATCAGCTCCCGTGTCTGAACTGACTCCTTTCTGTGTTCTCTTGTCTGTCCTGTCTGAACACGCTCCTAGCCTGTTCCTCTCGCCTTCTAGTGGCCGATTTCCTAGACCCGCTCCTGTGTCTGGTCTGTCCTGTCTGAACACGCTCCTTGCCTGTTCGTTCCGCCTTCTAGTGGCCGATTTCCTAGACCCGCTCCTGCGTCTGGTCTGTCCTGTCTGAACATGCTCCTTGCCTGTTCGTTCCGCCTCTCTGGGGGCCGTATTCCCAGACCCGCTCCTGTATCCCTCTGCAGTGTCGGTCTCCTCCGTACACTCAGTTCCAGTCTGAACTCTCTCCTGTCCTTTACCTGTTTTGCCTCTATGTCCGTTCCCTTCCTTTTTCTGCAGAGTCTGAACTCGTACCTAACTCCTGCTTGTTGTCTCTGCAAGTACTGTGTGAGTATCTGGCTCTGTCTTTCCCTTCCTGTCTGTTCCGTGTGAACAGAGCCCTGTCCTCCCTGCTCAGCCTTGTCTGCACTCTAGCAGTGCTTGCCTGTAACCCTCTGCCTGTATTGTTCCTGAGTCCCGGTGTGTACTGGGTCCTATCCCGCCTGTGTTCCTACCTGCTAGTGCCTCCCTGTCTGCACTCTAGCTGTGCTTGCCTTTACCCCCCTGCCTGCATACCCGCCTGCCTGCATACCAGTCGTGCCTGCCTATACCCACCAGTCTGTGTGCCAGCCTACCAGCCTGTTCCTGTATTCCCCTGTGTGGGTCAACAGCCGTGTCCGGGGTCTGTCCTGGAGTAGCACCTGGTCCCTCTGCTCGGTTCCTCCTTGGTGCACTGGCGTCGTATGCCGTCGTGCGACCCTGGTCGGATCGGGTGAATACTTAGTCACGCCCCTCCAGGCATTCACTCTCCGGCACGGTCCAGTGGAATCACTACCAATCACACGCACACGCCGCTTAGCCCGGGCGTGTGCATAACACAGAGTAATTACCTCATAAAGTGACAGTGGTCAGAATTGAAAAAATTGGCCCGGTCACAAAGGCAAAAACAGGCTCTGGCGCGAAGTGGTTAAGCACTGTTCCCATCGATTTGGGTAACTTTTAGGCTCTCTGCAGACAGCCGGGGAGAGCCGCCTGAAAAATGCTCGAGTTTTCCATAGACTTACATTGGGCTCGTTGCTCGGGTCGAGCACCCGAGTATTCCAATTTGCTCGACCCGAGCATCGAGCACCCGAGCATTTTAGTGCTCACCCATCTCTAGTCAGGAGTAGTGATGAGCGAGTATGTTTTTTTAACCCTTTCGCCGAGTATACTCGGGCGAGCACCGAGTATTTACAGCGTGCTCGGTGATATGTTTGAATCACTCCCGTGTGCAAGATTTGTGACTGTTTGATAGCTTTAATGTCTGTTTCTTACATTGGAAATGTTTTTTTTTGTGATTAAAGGGAACCTGACAGCTGACATGAGTCAGACACTGTATGATTTCAGTTGAGGGGCCACGGGCAAACCATGTCAGGCAGATATGGGCTGTAATACATAGTTGGCATCTGCCTGTAACCACAGTGGCTGGAGTGCTGTAACATCATTGCCAATGCATGTGGTCACTGACACAATTGGCATGTGGTCACTGATGCAGTTGCAGGCAACCATTGTGTGTCATGACAGCCAGAGGCTGGCTGAAGGCCCCTGTTGTTGCAATTTCGGTCCATCTATGAAGACAAGCTGGTGAATTCAATAGAGGAATGTCTTTTTCCCTATATACTGAAATAATTGTTGTACTAGAGTTTAGAGTATAGGATATCAAACACTCGCACATTAAAGTCCCATAAGGGGACTAACAAATAAAATTAAAACAAACAAAAACGATTTAAAAATATGAAAAAATATATATATACAAAAAAGCACCTTTTTTTCCCCCATTAAAAATACAAAAAAAAAATTGGTATTACTGCATCCGTTAACCCCTTACTTACCGGGGACGTATTAGTACGCATATCTGCGTACCGCCGGTTCAGTGAGGGCTCCGGCGCTGAGCCCTCACTGAACCGAGCACATGTCAGCTGATTATTACAGCTGACATGTGCCCGCAACAGCCGCGGGTGGAATCGCGATCCACCCGCGGCTGTTAACCAGTTAAATGCTGCTGTCAATCTCCGACAGCAGCATTTAACGCGCGCTTCCGGGTAGCGCGTCATAAGCCCCGCCCACCGGCGACCCCGTCACGTGATCGCGGGTCGCCGATGGGCGTGCATGACAACCCAGGGTCTGCAGCAGACGCCTGTGGTTGTCATGATCTTGTCGCTATGAGCGCCACCTAGTGGTCGGCGCTCATAGCACAGGACCATTTCTGCTGCATGCAGGGGATCTGCTGGTCCCCTGTATGTAGCAGAGGCGATCGGACAGTTGCTGCTTCTAGTCTCCTATGGAGACTATAGAAGCATGCAAAAAGTAAAAAAAAAAAGTTTTTAAAAATATAAAAAAATATAAAAAAATATAAAAGTTTAAATCACCCCCCTTTCGCCCCATTCAAAATAAAATATATAAAAAAAAACCCCACATACACATATTTGGTATCGCCGCGTTCAGAATCGCCCGATCTATCAAAATAAAAAAAGAATTATTCCGATCGGTAAACGGCGTAGCGAGAAAAAAATTCTAAACGCCAGAATTACGTTTTTTGGTCGCCGCAAAATTGCAATAAAATGCAATAACGGGCGATCAAAACATCGGATCTACCCCAAATGTTATCAATAAAAACGTCAGCCTGGCACGCAAAAAATAAGCCATCAACCAGCCCCAGATCACGAAAAATGGAGACGCTACGGGTCTTAGAAAATGGCGCTATTTTTTTATTTTTTTTTTTACCAAATTTTGGAATTTTTTTTCACCACTTAAATATAAAATAACCTAAACATGTTTGGTGTCTATGAACTCATAATGACCTGTAGAATAAGAAGGGCAGGTCAGTTTTAGCATTCAGTGAACATGGTAAAAAAAATAAATAAAAAACAACTGGGGTATTGCACTTTTTTTGCAGTTTTACCGCACTTGGAATTTTTTTCCTGTTTTCCCGTACAGGATATGATAAAACTAGTAATGGTGTTGAAAAGTACAACTCGTCCCGCAAAAAATAAGCCCTCACATGGCCATATTGACCAAAAAATAAAAACGCTATGGCTCTGGGAACAAGGGGAGCAAAAACGAAAAATGCTCCGGGGCTTAAAAGTCCGATCTTTAAAAATGTAAAATTGATTAACTCGATTGGTAAATACTGTAAAGAAAAAAAAATTATCAAATTGTCTCACCTAACCCATAATGGTATTAATAAAATAGAGAGTTCGATACACAAAAAATAAAATCCCTCACACAGTTCTATTGACGTAAAAATAAAAATGATACAGGTCTCAGAAAATGGCTGCACAAGCAAACTTTTTTATTTTTTTATGAATGTGCACATTTTTCTTCACTACTAAAAAAAACTATATAAGTTTGTTATTGCTATAATTGTCCTGAACTGAAGAATCATATTGCCAGGTCATTTTTACAGCACAATGAATGCCTCAGAAATCAAACCCCAAAAAAACAATGGTGGAATGACTTTTTTTTTTTGCAAAATTTCATTGGATTTGGAGTTTTTCTTTTCCATTTCCAGTATATTAAAGCCATAACACATTGAAGGAAAAATAAACAAGTTGTGATTCTTGGAAGAAGAGGAAAAAAAAATAAAAGCAAAATCTCCTGTTCAGGAAGGGGTGCATACTAATTAGCCATGTTGTAACAAGGTACTGTGGGATTGTTCCTAAAGGATCTTTGTAGTCATTTTAAACAACTCCAATTAATATATTATCTAATATAAAAAAAGAAAGCAGTTTTGCATATACTTTTGGTAGGAAATCTCTTGCTCGACTACTGACATGAAGCAAATACCTTAAAACGGCAACGTAGCATATTAAATGGCTGTATATTATTTGGAAGTATTACCATAAAAACCCCATTATTGTCAACATTGAGTTCTTGAATTTTAATTGTTAAAACTTACAATTGATAGTTCCTTATAAATCCTATAAACAGAGAGCACTATTCAATAAATACGCGGTGCAGAAAATGTGCCTACTCAAAAGGTCGTGCCCTAGTTCTAGGACGCAAGTGTTAGAAAAGGTCAACTAATGTTCTGCAATGACGAAGAGGTGTGGTTTACACACCATGAATAAGCTTATTCAAGAAGGTTATTCAGTAGTGCTTGGACTTATGAATTTTCCATGAGTACAAGGATGTTTGGTCTTATCAGTATTGCAAGAGCTAATTGAAAAAAAGACGGCTCTGAAAAGTGTTGATAAAGCGCACGACACTCCTGATCTACACAGCTATCGAGAACTTTTACAAAGCGTTATTTCACAAATTTAACACAGGAAGTGTTTAAAGAAAAATAGTCGCATGGGATTTTACTAGATTTTACTAGATTTTGTCAAACAGTGTTTCTTAGAAGAAAAATGATAAGATACTTTCTTTCTTATTTCTTGGGGTTGTATCATCTAGAAAAGCCATTTTCAAATACCCGACCAATATTGGTTAAAGACTACAGAGGGCACATCTGTATAATATACACACAGCACGTTGATTACTCTTGGAATTATGTAACGTTTATTTTTCCCTGTGGAGTTGCTGCAGGAAATTTGATTACTTGTTGCTGAGTTGCTCCAGCAGATTCCTTCATCTGGACACCCTGTGAAAATAAAGTTATGGTAGTAAGTTTTTTATTAACTTTTTTTTAGATTTTCTTCCTTATGCTTTACCCTTACAAATTAGTTTTAGGTATCATTCTATGACTGGTGATTAAACAAATATTTGACAATCTGACAAAATTTGGCATGTTAGATTTCATTAATTACAGTTTAAATAAGTTACACTACACATTATTTGTTGATATCTTGCAAGTAAATAGATAAAACCAGCACAACTACAATATTTGGCTAAGTTCCAACAATGAGTTTTTGACGCTGCAATTTTTTTTGCTGTGTAAACTGACCTACGGTGTATGCTTGAAATATGCAAAGTTTCAATTTCTCTTGCTGGTGCTTTTAGTTTTAAGTGCGGATTTTCCCCATAGAATTGCATTAGATGCGAAAATCAGCAGTTAAAAAATGCATTAAAAACCCATGTTATCCACATGTGATTATATCAGTAAAGTTTTTTCAAAGCTAAATACCAAGAAGTATCAAAAACAAAGCAGCCTTATTTAAAACATAACATATCAAAAAGACAAAAACAGTAGTGTCAAAAACACAATAAAAATACAATAATAATGCATGGAAAAATACAAGTAAGCTAACTTACCTGATGGGTATAGAAATCCTGCAGAAAACCTGGAACATCAAAAACTTACCAAATACTCATTGTTGAAACATAGCCTTGAGTTAATACGTTGGTGCACGTAGAATATGGTTGATATCCAAATAAACACACAAATAATATAGAAGAGCATTTTGTTATTAAAAAATACATGAACTCTATAGTTGCTACACAACAATAAGCTTACAGTTCTGAGTAAACTGTGTCAGCCCACTAACCAGCGACGATGACTTCATTTGGGGGGACCCTAAGTTTTACATACATATCTGTCCATGTGCCTAGACCTTTAATCAACAAGATCAGGATAGCGCTATATTTTGCTCTAAATTACAATAGTCTGGAAAAGATGAGTGGACAATATTGTGCATGATTTCTGAAATGGCCACACCATCTACTAAACAATGCAAAAAACATAGGACAAGGCCAGCACATCTAAAGTATCCAAAGCTCCAAGGCCTCTCATGCTTCTTTCACAAAATTATGTAAAATGACATATAGGTACATTATAGGTCATGTGTTGCAGACCATATCTTTTCAGGCGCATGACAGCTGATTTGATTAGCTGTCATATGCCCCTAAAAGCCACAGGTGGCATCTTAGATGTCAATCTCTGACAGAGGCATTCAACATGCACACCGGAAGTGTGTCACCAACCCTATCCATCAGTGCCCCTGTCACATGATTGTGGGGCGCCGATGGTTTGGCATGTCAACCAGAGTTCTGCAGAAGACCCTCATGTTTGTCATTGCAGATCTGTTGTGAGTGCCACCCCGTGGCCCGGCTTTCATAGCAGATGATCATTCTGCTACACATTGCAGGGCTGAAGCACTGCTATATGTAGCACAAGTGATCAGATGATTGCAGCTTCAAGTCTCCTAAGGAGACAAGTTAAGCAAGTAAAAAGTAAAAAAAAATGTTTTAAAAATATTTAAAAAGTTAAATGTTCAAATCACTCCCCTTTTGCCCCATTGAAATTAAAACAATCATACAAAAAATACTCATATTTGGTATCGCCGAGTTCAGAAACATCCAGTTTGTCAAAGTATAAAAATAATTAATACGATGGTTAAACAGCGTAACGATAAAAAATCAAAATGGCAGAATTACATTTTTTGGTCGCCACAACATTGCAAGAAAATGCAATAACTGCAATAACGGGTGCTCAAAACTTCATATCTACCCCATAATGCTATCAATATAAACATCAGCTCAGCGCGTAAAAAATAAGCCCTCACCCGGCCCATATCCCGAAAAATTGAGATGCTAAGGGTCTCGGAAAATGGCAACTTTTTTTTTTTTTTTTACACCTCTTAAATAAAAAAGAACCTATACATGTTTGGTATCTGCAAACTCGTAATGACCTGGAAAATCATAGTGGCAGGTCAGTTTTAGCATCTAGTGAACATGGAAAAAAAATCAATTGTGGAATTGCACTTTTTTTTGCAATTTCACCGCACTTGGAATTTTTTTTCCTATTTTCCAGTAGACTATATAGGAAAATAAATGGTGTCATTCAAAAGTACAACTCGTTTTGCAAAAACAAGCCCTCATACGGCCATATTGAAGGAAAAAAAAAAAGTTATGGGTCTGGGAAGAAGCAGAGCAAAAAAAGAAATCGCAAAAACGGAAAATCCCTAGGTCATGAAGGGGTTAATTAATAAATATTTTGATGAGTGAAACAGTAAAGTATCACAAATGATAAAAACAGAGATTATGAGTTTAGCAATTCAGAAGATGCCATTTTTTATCCTCTGCAGTTATTTAACGACCTTCATCTTGTTTACTGTCACAGCGTTTGTGAGTTTTTAGAACATCCCAAGCTCTGATTCACTCCGACCTGTGAACTGTAGCACAACATTTATCTCAATTAGACTTCAAATCATCAAAATAAGGCAAAAAAGGGAGCGAGGTGGCATGTGAATTAGTATGCACTGTCAAATCCACTTACAAGTTGTTCTCCTCGCTCCAAAACAGATTATATTCACCACGCATCCTGCATTCTTCATGATGCAGTATGCAACTAATTACATACTGTGAAAACTCAGTGTCTTTTTCTGGCTATCTTTCTCTTTCAGCCTTTATTTACTATCAATGACACAAAAAAACTTTATTCATTACTTTTTTTTCCATGAAAACCCCTACATAATAGGAAAATAAGTTTACAATACACCCAAGAGATTTTCTCCTCAGTGACGACCACCCTTCAGAAGGTGACCACAGGGGCAGTCAGTTGGTTGTACCAGGTCCCCCTCAGAAGAGCCCTATCAAACAGATGTATTTGCTGTGGGAAGCCATGGCTAGTAATATTATATGGTGCTAATTCCAATTAATTAGCACAATTACAGGTCTGCTAGAAGGAGAACTGCTCCTAAGCTTCTCAGATACAGAGCTAGGGCAATGGACTGAACATTTACCCTTCACAAAGAGAAAATTAGCCTTATAGAAATGAGACAAATCCTAGAGACTCAGCACACAGACTTTGTAGATGAATCGAACACCTGGCTTTTCTCTTGGCCCTTCTCCATTGTGTTACTATCTTACTCATGAATTTAACGGGTAATGGTATTTGAGTTATTTGCCAAATTATTTTGTTGCACTTTGCTTTAGGCCTCATTCACACATCTATGTTGCATGTACTTGTTCTACCGTTTTTTTTCCACTGATACAACACATACCCATTATAATCTATGGTGCTATTCACACGGCCATGTTTTTTCATGGAATGTGTTGTAACTGCAAAATGCACGGAGACATGTCCATTACTTTATTCAGTATCACGGATAAAAAGGGGCAATACATATCTATGGATCTGTGAAAAACACTTACAGCACACGGATGGCATCAGTGTACAGTCTGCGCGCGATACGTATGTAACATTGCAAAGTATAGGAGAAGGTTTGTCATTTATTTATTTATTCACCCTTCCGTGAAAAACACTGATGACACTGATGACACCCTGATGGTTAATGCAGACACATGGACCGTACACTGAAGACACACTGATGACACAATGATCCAAAACACTGATGACACCGGTACCAATTTTTCACATACGTATGTAAACATGGACGTGCGAATGAGGCCTTATTGTACTTCTTTATTGTAGAATAAGGACTCATTCACACGTCAGTTTTTCTCTTACAAGTCCTATCAATGGTTTTCCTTGATATCACTCGTATTTATTATTGTACTGTATATGGGGCTGTTCACATATCAATGCATTTTTATGAATCGAGTTGTCCTCATACAAACACAGAGACATGTCCAATATTCATTCGAGTGCTCATAATCGTCAATGTAAGTTTATGGGTCTGTGATAAAATTGGACCGCACTTGGAAGAGAAACAAAGCAAAAAGGTAATGGTATTCACCAGCCAAAATCTCAAGGAAAATGCACAAACAGAATGCAGCAGACCCCCTTACTAAAGGAGGTAACATACGTGCAGAATACTGATGAACAACCACTCTCAACCTCTCAATCCATGGAGGGGGTGATTGTCTAGCATTAGAACTGCACACAGATGAAGCTTGCAAAAGGGCGCAATTCACACACATGCGGCATCGTGCCCAGCCAGCAGCCTATTACATGCTTCTACTATTCGATTATCAGGGTATCATAGAAGTACAAGCCCCTAATTCACAAAGTCACCATTGATGACCCGGCTGCACTGTGTAAAGATAAAAAAGTGCAGACCACATTTTACGCACATAAATGATGAAGTGTTGCTCTGGAATTCCCCTGTATATCCCCTGTATATATCTACTGGATGCTGCTAATATTAAATGAATCTGTATTACATTTCTGCCGGCTGCACCAGCTCCTACTGATGATTTTGTATGTGCATTTCCAGAATGAACTTCCTGCCAACTACTATAACTGAATGTACTGTACAAGACTGACACATCTTTCCCCAAGACCTTCATCTGCCGCACCATCACAGTTAACAATGTGTTCACGTCTCATACTCATGTTAAGAGTGATCCCTTATTCTGGTTCAGTGACAATCAGACCTTAGTTCTTACAGGTACGATACTTCAATATCTGTCCGTTATAACACATTGTTCTGTGCATTATATCTGAGGAATAGCTATTGCCAGTCTGGAGTTGCTCTTTTTAATTACCATAGGAATTGGCAGGCCCAGAATAAAATATAAGTTATTGTCAATAATGCACAGAACACTCCCTAATACCGTCCCAAAGGGGTTTGATTTTCTTTCAAACGTCCAGCTCGAACTTCCAGTTTGTTGGATTCTGACATAACTGCTATTCCAAACTACATCTTGTCCAGAAAAAAATGAAGCCCTCATAAGTCTATGTTGAGATTTAAATGAAAGTTTTGTCTCTTGTGAGAAAGGGATGAAAAAACAAAAGTGCAAAAGCAGAAAATTACCCAGTCGGGAAGGGGTTAATCATGAGGGATAAAATTAAGTAAAAAAAACAAAAAGAAAACAGGGGACTCATGCACAATATACATTGGAAACTACAAATTAAGCCTTTACCAAAAAGTAAACCTGCTTACACCAGACCTTCCCATGTCCCCTATGGCAGTGTTGGACGGGTCATAGCCATGTCATCAATCAGCAGATGATGATGGTAATCTGCATGAAATGTTGCCCTTATCTACAGACTTGATGCCCATATAAGCATGACCTCTTGAAATCAATTAGAAATTTCCCCCAGTATTCACCGACTCATTTGTGGAGTCACATAGTTCCAAAATAGGAAAGAATAACTTTCGCTTGGATTTGGATTGTGTCTTTCAATATTATCATGAACTAAAATAAGATCTCCTGCATTCTTGGAATAGTACCTTCTCCTTGTTGAGCCCACACAATGACGTTCTCAGCTATGTGTAATCAACATCTCGGCTCTAAATAAAACTTCATCTGTCCACCTCCACCTGAATAATAGGACATGGTAGGGTTGGAACCAGAGAGATCCATATGAATCATGTCCATGAATCATAGAAATTGAGAAACTGAAGATCCAGGTCGATAACCAGGCTTTACACAGTGCTTTCAGTTTGAGTTTCCAGTATGTTTCTGACGCGCCCCCTGGGCCAGTGTTGTTTGGGGGATACCCGGAGCCGGATCAGATGGGGGTTGTAGTCTCCGAGTGGCGGTGACCCGGTCCGTGCCCAGGGTGTCAAGCTCAGTGTGTGGCAGTCCTACAGATGTTGCCGGATGTTCTTTCGTGTCGACTACGCCACCCGTTGATTTGCGGTTAATACGGCCGCCGCTGCAGCAGGGTCCGCTGAGGCTGGTGGTGTGTGTGCAGCTTCTGGTGGTATAACCCCCAACGGGAGGGGTACAGCCTCAGGGGGTCAGTTGTAGAGGGTGGTGGTTGTGGTGGTGCAGTGAGGATGGTATTAAGACTCAGAGTCGGGCTGTGCAGTTCAGGGTGTTTACTTACTGCTGTTGTTCTGGTCACTCCGGCCTTGAGTGACCGCCCGAGCCGTGCTGCGTCCACCAGGTCCTGGACTCGGCCAACCCCCAGGTAATTCTGGAGCGTGATCCTGAGCTCCCTTTCTGACGTTCCTTTTCTCTGGCCTTCCCCACCAGGGATCCACCTATGTCCGGCTCCCTCGGGTCTCTTGGTGGGTACACCTCCTCTGGGTTCCCTGACCCTATACTTGGTCTGCCTTCCTGGTGGATTTAGTGGGGGGTCGTGGCAGATCCTGCCCACAACCTCCGGTCTCTGGCTGAGGATTAGTGCCCTCCACCAGCTTGGGATCCGGTACCCTTGTGCCAACTCTTCACCCTCTGGTCTAATTTTGGGATCTTGGAGTTCTCTCTTCTCCCCCTCTGGGTCCTTCTTTCTCCTCTCTCTCTCTGGGCCTTGGAGCTGGCTGAGCTTCTCTGCTCTGCTCCTCAGGTTACACTCTGACAGACTGACCCTGATCTAAGATGGTTCCCACCTTATATACTCCCTCTATGTGTGAGCTCAGGTGACCAGCACCCAATGAGCTCCTAGCACTACCCAGACTGCTCCCCCTATCTGCCCCTACACTACTGGGATGTTCCACCCCCCTCCCACTCCAGCCAGGGACAGACACTGTCGTACCTGCACATTTCTCTAGTGGGAGTACCATTGGTCTGTCCCCCGGAAATGGGATGTGTGTAGTGCATGCAGCCTACTGAGCTCAGTTCCACACTCCATCCTTACCCGGGAGTGGAATATCACACCTCTGGCTGAGGTGCAATACCCCTGTAGCAGCCGAATCCTCAGGGTGCTACATTCCCCCCTGGTAAATCACAGCACGTCCTCGGGCTGTTAAAGATAAAAACATCCAAAACATACAATTATTTTTCATAAACATCAACATATAAACATATAAAACATCATATATATCATCAGCAATAAAACGTTTTCATAAATAACATTCTTGTAAACATTCCTGTCTCTGGTTTCTCCGGTCACGGTGCAACTTGTGACCGGGTAAAGTGCGACAGTCTCTTGAAGAAAAATGGTTTTCCCATAAAACCAGTAGGGGGCGCTTTAGGAAGCGCAACTATATACAAAGGGGATATGGCCGCTCCCAGTCCTCGGCCAGGTATTAGGAACTAGGGACACACGGGTATCAGTTCACACTTTGTCCCAACGGGGAACATATTTTAAATAAGTAACAGTTCTTGGTACCCCGACGGGCAACTTTATACAGTCTCTCTCTACCGTACTTCAACGACGGCGTCCTCCTGCTCTTTCTTGTTGGTTGGTTTCAGTTTCAGACCCGTCCGGGTCCTCTTGCTCCTCCTCACACCGCAGCTCCTCCTCCGTCAGGCGATGTACATGGAGGGCGTAGGGTCCTTTGGCACACTTGTGCCGGGTGAAGGTGACCTCGTCCCCTACGTACAGGTCACGACCTCTGTGTCCCTCCGGCAGATGGCTTTCTACGTCTCTGCGGGTCACAAAGACGTCGCCGGGGGTATGATGGTCTCTAATGAAGCCCCACCCATGCTGCATGTTGAATTTTATCACAGTCCCGGTGGAAGGGGGACCATGAGCTGCACGGGGATTCCTCCTGGTCCGGCTCTTCTGCTCCGCGCTTCTTATCTGCATCTGCTGTTCCCGGACCCGCCTCTCTCTCCGCTCCCTCTCGAAGACCTCGAGCTGCTGGCGGCAGCACTCTGCACGCTCCGCTGCGGCCGCCCGAGTCTCCTGAGTGAACCCCATGAGGTCTTCTCCAGTGGGGTCCCACTCAAACTGTGCCTCCTCCAGCGGGGGCGAGGTCCTCTTTACGGGCTTCGGAGCCGGAATCAGGGGCTCGCACATGGGCCTTGCCTTTTGGAGTTCCAGCTGAATATACTCCTGGGGCAATATGAAGGGCTGCCCATCCGGGCACGTATGCTGGGCGAATAGATCTTCACCCAGGTGCGGCACTCTAGATTTTGAGGGCGCGTTGATGGTAGCGGCGCCCGGGTTAACCAGGCCTTGCGACCAGGCCTGGGGCACCTTAAAGGCAAAGGGCACCGTAAGAACGGCGGCGCCCTGGGTTATTCGGCCCTGCGACCAGGCCGGTGGCTCCGCGGAGGTAGGGGGCGCTGTTGGAATTGCGGCGCCCGGGTGTACTAGGCCTTGCGACCAGGCCGGTGGTATTTCCTGCTTGGCCACGCTCGAGGTCGAGGCGTGTGACGTCACAGGGGTCGCGGCCGCGGCTTCTGTTTGAGGCCTAGTCTGGCACGGTGACGATGCAGCAACGGGCACGGCAGGGGAAATTTCGGGCTCTGCGACTGGGAGCTGGGACAGGTACACGGTTTCTCGGCTCGGGGTAGAGACGTCCCCTTTACCTGCCTTCGTCCGTTCAGCTCCCTTCTCGGCGCCGTCTCCGGCCTTCAGTCCTCCTGCACCATCCTCAGAGGCGGTCTGTCTCCTCGTCTCGGGCGGCGTGCTCCGCTGTCGGGTTTCGGTCCGCTGGGCCATCTCTCGGCTCCACTCCGCCAACGTCTCTCGCTGTACCCGGGCCATCCTCTGTGCGAGGCCCTCCAGCGCAGTCTGTGCACACTCCCGGTCTCGGGGGAGCTGTGCCAGGACCTCCACTAGGCCTAGTGGGGTTGTGGCTTGTAGCAGGCTCCTGACCACTGGGTCGGTGCTGCCTGACTCTCCCTCCATCTCTGGGTATACTTTCTCTGGACTCCTCTCCAGACTTCTTGTCTCCGGGTGCGCTCTCTCCAGACTGCTCCAGGCGACACCCATCTTTGCTCTCTTGTTCTGTCTCCGCCCACATTGAGGGTGGTCCCGGGGCAACTTTGTGATTGTCAGTTCCAGGGGCAGTTCTCTTACGCTGATGGACACTTCCAGCATCACAGTCTCTGTTGGTGGGCGCGGCTTCCGCTTTTGGCGCCATTCTTCGACCTGGCCCACGATGGGAGGTGGCCTCTTGCCACCCTCTGGCACGCCCATAATGGCGTCCGCTCTTCCAAGGCGGGAAATCTTTGGAAATGGCGGGAATCGTCTCCCAGTGGCGGGAAACTCCATGGATGGCGGGAAAAAGCTGCAAATGGCGGACAACCGGCGGGAAACGACCTGTGATGGGGTCCGTTGGCGGGGACCCTCCGGAACCGGCGGGAGACTTCTTTTTGAGGTAACGGTGAACTTTTCTTCAGGCACGCAGTACCCGGTTGTTGCGGGCACGTAATCCTGCCGACTACGCCAAAGTTGACGCGCCCCCTGGGCCAGTGTTGTTTGGGGGATACCCGGAGCCGGATCAGATGGGGGTTGTAGTCTCCGAGTGGCGGTGACCCAGTCCGTGCCCAGGGTGTCAAGCTCAGTGTGTGGCAGTCCTACAGATGTTGCCGGATGTTCTTTCGTGTCGACTACGCCACCCGTTGATTTGCGGTTAATACGGCCGCCGCTGCAGCAGGGTCCGCTGAGGCTGGTGGTGTGTGTGCAGCTTCTGGTGGTATAACCCCCAACGGGAGGGGTATAGCCTCAGGGGGTCATTTGTAGAGGGTGGTGGTTGTGGTGGTGCAGTGAGGATGGTATTAAGACTCAGAGTCGGGCTGTGCAGTTCAGGGTGTTTACTTACTGTTGTTGTTCTGGTCACTCCGGCCTTGAGTGACCGCCCGAGCCGTGCTGCGTCCACCAGGTCCTGGACTCGGCCAACCCCCAGGTAATTCTGGAGCGTGATCCTGAGCTCCCTTTCTGACGTTCCTTTTCTCTGGCCTTCCCCACCAGGGATCCACCTATGTCCGGCTCCCTCGGGTCTCTTGGTGGGTACACCTCCTCTGGGTTCCCTGACCCTATACTTGGTCTGCCTTCCTGGTGGATTTAGTGGGGGGTCGTGGCAGATCCTGCCCACAACCTCCGGTCTCTGGCTGAGGATTAGTGCCCTCCACCAGCTTGGGATCCGGTACCCTTGTGCCAACTCTTCACCCTCTGGTCTAATTTTGGGATCTTGGAGTTCTCTCTTCTCCCCCTCTGGGTCCTTCTTTCTCCTCTCTCTCTCTGGGCCTTGGAGCTGGCTGAGCTTCTCTGCTCTGCTCCTCAGGTTACACTCTGACAGACTGACCCTGATCTAAGATGGTTCCCACCTTATATACTCCCTCTATGTGTGAGCTCAGGTGACCAGCACCCAATGAGCTCCTAGCACTACCCAGACTGCTCCCCCTATCTGCCCCTACACTACTGGGATGTTCCACCCCCCTCCCACTCCAGCCAGGGACAGACACTGTCGTACCTGCACATTTCTCTAGTGGGAGTACCATTGGTCTGTCCCCCGGAAATGGGATGTGTGTAGTGCATGCAGCCTACTGAGCTCAGTTCCACACTCCATCCTTACCCGGGAGTGGAATATCACACCTCTGGCTGAGGTGCAATACCCCTGTAGCAGCCGAATCCTCAGGGTGCTACATTTCTGCAAGACAGTTTCCCCAGTGTGAGGATCTTCTGCCAGTATTACTGGTTTCTGCCAAAGGAATTTTTAGCAACTGAGGTTTATTGGATTTGGCTCCTCAGTTTGCATAGGCAAATATTGCTCTTTGGCTTTAGAGGTCTAAATTTACTTTGTGAGGCTTGCTTTATTTACAGATGATTTCTGGGATGCATTCATGATGGTATTACTATTATCGCTATATTTATCTAGGGTGCATGTATCAGGCAATGCTATATACAAACATTAATGACAGGCTAAGCTTAGATACCAGAAAAAACAGGAGACCAAGAAAAGGTCTTCTTGTAAGTTATTCCTCAGGTGCCCACAATTCCTCATGTATAATATTTTGGTATAAACCTAACAAGGCTTTACATTCAAAGCTAATCCAAAAGAAAAGTAGAATGAAAGCAATTTCAAAGATGTAATCGCTTGGCCAGGGCCCTATTGGGACTCAAATTTAGTACTGGTATTTGAAAGTACACAGGCACATGCTGCCCCTTCGCACTTTCTCATATTGGGGTCTATATTACAAATATTACACTGCCTGACATAGGAGAAAAACAAGATTTACTGCAAGATCAGTATTACCATATCATTTAAAATAAAACTGTCTCGGTTTGACCATATAATACCACCAGATAGTAACAGAAAAATGCCAACATACCAATTCTTTGTAGTTGTTAAAGGGGGCTTATTTCACTTGTTGGTTATCCTACCGTTCTATTGAGGTCTGATATTAATTGTCAATCTTGACTATTAACCCTTTTACCCCCGAAGGTGGTTTGCATGTTAATGACGAGGCCAATTTTTACAATTCTGACCACTGTAATTTTATGAGGTAATAACTCTGAAACGTTTCAATGGATCCCGCTGATTCTGAGAATGTTTTTTCATGGCATATTGTACTTCATGATAGTGGTAACATTTATTCGATATGACTTTGGTTTATTTGTGAAAAAAAATCGAAAATTGGTTGAAAATTTTTAAAATTTCGCCATTTTCAAACTTTTAATTTTCATGCCCTTAAATCAGAGAGATATGTCACACAGAATAGTTAATACATAACATTTCCCACATGTCTACTTTACATCAGCACAATTTTGGAACCAACATTTTTTTTTAGTTAGTGAGTTATAAAGGTTAAAAGTTGACCAGCGATTTCTCATTTATCCAACAAAATTTACAAAACCATTTTTTTTAGGGACCACATCATATTTGAAGTGAGTTTGAGGGGCTTTTATGACAGAAAATACCCAAAAGTGATAACATTCTAAAAACTGCACCCCTCAAGGTGCTCAAAACCACATTGAAGAAGATTATCAACCCTTCAGGGTCTTCACAGGAATTTTTGGAATGTGGAAGAAAACAATGGACATTTAACCTTTTTTTCACAAAAATGTTATTTTAGACCCAATTTTTTTTATTTTCTCAAGGGTAATACGAAAAAAATGGACCCCATCATTTGTTGTGCAATTTCTCCTGAGAACGCCAATACCCCATATGTGGGGGGAAACCACTGCTTGGGCACATGGCAGGGTTCGGAAGGGAAGGAGCTAGTGATGAGCGAGTATGTTCTGTTAACCCTTTAAGCGATTATGCTCAGATGAATACCGAGTATCTTCCGCGTGCTCAGGTGTTATGTTTCAGTCTCTCTGTGTGCATCATTTGCGACTGTTTGACAGCTTTAATACATGTGAGGAATGCCTAAGAAGCAGACATTCCTCACATGTATTAAAGCTGTCAAACAGTCGCAAATCATGCACACAGAGAGACTGAAACATAACACCCGAGCATGCGGAAGATACTCGGTATTCACCCAAGCATGCTCGCTGAAAGGGTTAACAGAGCATACACGCTCATTGTAATGACTGGGGGTCCGAAAGAGATCCAGTGAGTCACAAACTGAGACAGAGACAGAAATAAACAACACTTTCTTTACTAAAACAGGGATTAGACTAAAATTCAGTATTGAATGAATCAGTCTCGGGTTCTGCCTGGGACACTGTCTCTACTAAATACACGCAATCAGCAAAAGCTGAAGTCAATGTGCCAATCTCAAGGTTTCCAGCTTATGTGAATTATTCTTGTGATCCGGAACAATTTTACCTAAACACAAAGTCAGTCTAGTGAGGGCGGTATATGGGGACCACCTGAGATGGCACACTGAATACAATCCTATCACTATTAACAATAATAATGCATGAAACTATATCAATTGCTCTTATACCCTTATTATCAGGATACCCGGGTATCTTAAAGTTATGGTACCGTTAACCTCAGATGTAGTCTATCACAGGCCTGTGAATCACGGTGGCTGCAGCTAGTCCCGGAAAACGTTGGCGCCAAAACAAAAACAAAGTTCACAAAAACAGCAAAAATTCCTTGTCTTGTTGGCCAATGCCGAGCCCACATGCCAGGGACTTTAGTCCTGTAGCCTCAGATTAAGGTCTGGGAAGATCTCTTCACAAAGGCTTGTCAATATCTTCTCAGTAGAAATGGCACCAGAAATCTTCTTTCCTCCCGAAGACTCTCACTCTTATCCAGTACACCAACCATGTGCTCCGTCACAGAAATGGATTCCTCAGTCCCTTCCTTTATCACTCGACACGTGACTCCTTCAGCACAAAGTCTCTAATCCACTCAGCATAGACTTCCACAAAACTCCACAGAGCCACACAGCTTTCCTCAGCTCAGCACTTGTTCTTAAACAGAGAAAGGGGTAAACAAACTCCACAGGGAAGCGTGTAAAGACAGCCTCTTCTTGTAGCTCCATTCTCACAGACTTCCTGTCTGGCCTCTCACACCTCAGATACTCTTAGAACACACAGACTTTCTTGCACTGCCCCTCCTCTGAGCTCAGCCAGGCAAAAGTCACAGGGTCCTAGTGCTCTCCTGCTGTTATCACATTTCACACTCTCACACTCATCACAAGAAGGAGCACCATTTGACTTTTTGAATGTAAAATTTGCTTGAATAATTAGAGGACGCCATGTCACATTTGGAAAGCCCCTGCTATGCCTAAACAGTGGAAATCCCCTACAAGTGACACAATTTTGGAAACTAGACCCCTCCAGGAACTTATCTAAATGTGTGGTGAGCACCTTGAACCCTCAGGTGCTTCACAGAAGTTTATAACATTGAGCCATAAAAATAAAAAATTTTCCCACAAAAAATGTTTTTCAGACCCCAATTTTGCATTTTCATAAGGGTAACAGGAGAAATTGCACCATGCAATTTGTTGTTCAATATCTCCTGAGTAAGCCGATACCCCATATGTAGGAGAAAACCACTGTTTGTGCACACGGCAGGGTTCGGAAGGGAAGGAGCACCAGTTGACTTTTTGAATGTAAAATTTGCTTGAATAATAAGCGGACGCCATGTCGCGTTTTGGAAGCCCCTGATGTGCCTAAACAGTGGAAACCACTCACATCTGACCCCATTTTGGAAAATAGGCCCCTCAAGGAACTTTTCTAGGTGTGTGGTGAGTACCCTGTACCCCAAGGTGCTTCATAGACATTTAGAACGTAGAGCCGTGAAAATAAAAAAAATCTAACGTTTTCCACAAAAACTATTTTTTAGCCCCAAATTTTTTATTTTCACAAAGACAAGAGGAGAAAATGGACCCTATTAACTTTTGTGCAATTTCTCCTGAGTAAGCCAATCTCCCATATGTGAGTGAAAACTGCTGCTTGGACGCACAACAGGGTTTAGAAGGGAAGGAGCACTGTGTGACTTTTTGAACGCAAAATTGGCTGGAATCGAGAGCGGATGCCATGTCTCGTTTGAAGAGCCCCTGATGCACCTAAACAGTGTACACCCCCCACAAGTGACCCCATTTTGGAAACTAGACCCATCAAGAATTTTATCAAGGGGTATAAGTGAACATTTTGAACCCAGAGGTACGACACAGAAATTGATAACATTAGCTCATCATATTGAATAAGTTGAGTGACGGATGCTCGAGTGACATGCTCGAGTCCCCGTCCCGTAGGTTAGACACCCCAAGAAAAAAACATGCGGGGATTGCCTGTATATGGCAGGCAATCCACACGTTTTTTTTGGCTTTATAACAGCCGCAAAACATATGGGGTAGACACTCAAGCATGTCACCCGAGCACCCTTGATACTCAGTGCATACCCAAGCACCCGATGCAAACTCAAGTAGAGAGCACTTGCGTTCAACACTAGTCAACTAACCCTAACACAACCCTAACCGTAGCACAACCCTAACTCTTGCACAACCCTAACCCTAGCACAACCCTAACCCTAACACAATCCTAACACTAGAGTTTATTTTTTATGCCGTCCCTCATGCGGTATAAGCAATTAGACGACTTTACTCTTCGAGTGGGTGCAATTACAGCGATACCAGATTCATATAGGGTTTTTATGTTTGGCCACTGTTACACACTAAAAGACGCTTTATTTTGCAAAGACAAGTTTTTGCAATCATTTTTCCAAATTTCGGCTGACAGAGTCAAGTAAGGGCTTGTTTTTTGCGTGACAAGTTGACATTTTTATTGGTACCATTTTCGGGCAAATGACATTTTTTGATTGCTTTCTATTCCGATTTTTGGGAGGCAGAATAAACAAAAACCAACAATTCAGGATTTTTTTTTTGCTTTTTTTATGCCGTTCTGCGTGTGGTAAAATTGATAAGGCAGCTTTATTTTTCGGGTTAGTAAGTTTACAGCGATACTACATTTATATAGTTTTTTATGTTTTGGCATTTTTACGCAATAAAAAATATTTTATAGAAAAATATTTTTAGCATCACTTTATTCTGAGAGCTGTAACATTTTTATTTTTCGGCTTATGGAGCTATATGGCTGCTTATTTTTTGCAGAACAAGATGAAATTTTCAGCGGTACCATTTTATTTACATTCATCTTTTTGATCACGTTTTATTCCATTTTTTGTTTAGCTGTATGATGATAAAGCATTATTTTTTGCTTCTTTTTTTATTTATTCTTTTTACATTGTTCACTAAAGAGGTTGACTCGTGGGACAGTTTTATAGGTCAGGTTGTTCCGGACGCGACAATACCAAATATGTGTACTTTTATTGTTTTTTTTTATTGTTTTTTTTTATAATAATATTTATTTACGAGTACAGTTTATTTTTATTTTTTCTCGATTATGTTTTCATTTTTTTCATATTTTTTTTTAATTAAAATTTCACTTTCTGAATCTTTTTTTCACTTTTACTCTTTGTCCCACTATGAGACTTTCATTTTTTGCAGACTGATCGCTTGTATAGCATAGGGATGCAGCAGCATCCTTAAGCTATGCAGGCCGTCAGCTCTGCACTGGCACAAGTTAGATTGTGCACAGTGAACGATCTATCTATCTAACTTCCTGATGCCTGGTGACCCGGATGTCGTCATGACGACATCGGGTCACTATGGCAACGATCAGGGCCCCGCGCTAACAGCGCAGGGTCTCCGATCCAAGGTAAGAGGGGCGCTCTTACCTCTGCCTGCCTTGGAAATGCTGCGATCGACTTTGATCGCAGGATTTTGGTAGTTAATGTGCCGGGAGTGGTGCGGAACTGCTCCTGGCACATAGTATCGGATGTCAGTTGTTAGAATCAGCTGACATCCGGCAGCAATCGCGCCCGTACAGCTTCTGTGTGGGCGCAATCAGTGAGGCATAATAATACGTACCTAGTCATTAAGGCCCAGGTCACAGAGACATATTATTATACCTCACGTCAAAAAGGGGTTAATAATTAATATACAAATATTACTGATTCACTATACTATTTCTTTACTTAAGTATATGCAAGAACTGCTACTCAAAAGAGACTAATAATATAGAATATCTATTATACACAGCAAAGGTCTCCAGTCTATAATTCTACTAACTACAACGCTAATACAAAATAAAGTAATAGCACAACAATAGCACAACAATAGCACACAGTCAAACCCACAATTACATAACAAGTTTTCACCCACACACACACACACACAATAGCAGCCCACCTCACCTAACAATAGCTGTCCCTAGATAGGGATCAAGGGGTTAATGAATTGACTGGGTATTCCTTTTTCCAGGGTATATTTTCCCCCCATCAGACATGCTGCAGGGGGGAACTTTTGAGAGACAGACATACATATATATGTATATATGTATGATATATACATTTGAAACCAGAAGTTTGCTTACACTATATAAAAAGACACATATGCATGTTTTTAATATTTGTCAAATGCCAGAATAATGAGAGAGAGAGAGAGAATGTTTTAAGGCATTTTTATTACTTACTGCTAAGTCAAAAGTTTACATACACTAAGATTACTATGCCTCTAAACAATTCTGGACTGCCCATATGATGATGTCATGTGTTTGGAAGCTTCTGATAGATTTTTTGGCAACATCTGAGTTATTTAGAGGCGCACCTGTGGATGTATTTTAATGCACACATGAAACACACTGCTTCTTTGTGTAGCATGGGAAAGTCTAAAGAAATCAGCCAAGATATCAGGAAGAGAATTATGGACTTGCCCAAATCTGGCTCATCCTTGGGTACAATTTCAAGATACCTGAAGGTGCCTTGTTCATTGTACAAACAATTATATGCAAGTACAAACAAGATGGGAATGTTCAGTC
Organism: Phyllobates terribilis; assembly: GCF_046119375.1. NCBI lineage: Eukaryota > Metazoa > Chordata > Amphibia > Anura > Dendrobatidae > Phyllobates > Phyllobates terribilis. Next base: position 54,551,510 of record NW_027362773.1, read on the forward strand.
ATCATACTGCTCAGGCAGGAGACGGGTTCTGTGTCCTAGAGATGAACGTGCTTTGGTCCAACATGTGCATATCAACCCAAGGACAACAGCAAAAGACCTTTTGAAGATAATGGTGGAAGCTGGTAAGATTGTGTCAATATCCACAGTGAAACGAGTACTGTATCAACATGTGTGGTGCCCCTGAGGGTTCAGTCGCCACAAAGGTACTGAATCTCACCCAGAGGTGTGGTATCCCACTCTCAGGTAAGAATAGAGTGCTGCCCGGAACTCTAACACCTGCATCCAACACGTCCACTTCAGTAGGACAGGGCGAGATTGCTCCTACGGGAGAGCACAGTCCCTGGTCCCTGGCTGGAGTGGAGGGGAACCTAGTGAGGGGGAACCATGTAGTGGGTGTGGTTGGAGGACATAGATCAAGGGAGCACTTGTGAGGGTGTGATATAGAAGAGGGAACCATTTTGAAATATCAGTTCAGTTCAGCTCAGTCAGATCAGTCAGAGGAGGAAAGTGAGGGGAGCAGAGGCTCTGCAAGAGCTCTGCTCCAGGGCGGGCCTGAGGAGAGGCCCAGGACTGAAAGAAGAGGAGAGGGAGCAGGAGAAAGGCTCCAGGAACAGAAGGGATCCCAGGGGTACGGGAAGTGCTGGAGGCCACCCGTACGCCCGAATCTGCCAGACGGTGGAGGGATCGAGCCGCAGACGGGACCGGCCCCTAAACTAGTGGAGAACTACAAGACTCAGCTAGGAACCGGAGGCTGTAGTACTTGCAAGGTGCAGTGTCCACAACCGCAATTATATCGCCGAAAAGGCGGCCACATAGGGTCCAGGGGACTGCAGGTCGCCCGACAAGACCCGAGGCTACTGGATTGGGACACTGATTGTGAGGCGCAGGGCAAGAGGGCGAGAACCAGCACAGGAAGACGACTGAGGAAGGCACATAGAAATGGGTCCTGTCAGGCACTCTTGAACTACCTGAGGGATTGCTGAACCCCTGCCTGGTGAACGCAGCACGACGTGGGAGGCTGTAAGCTGGACAGTGCAACCTGAGGAACTTAACAACTGTGAGTAAACCCGGAAGACTGCACCCCACTGTCTCTGTGATTATTGTCTGCACCATCACCCCCTGCACTACAATGTCCAGCACAACCTATAACATCTACACTGCCCTGGAGCTAAGCTCTACCTGTGGAGAGCCACACCAGCTTTGCTGCACTAACATCAGCTCCAGAGGACCTTCTCCGCAGTGGCGGCTCCCTTTAGCCGCATACCACAGGTGGCGTCACAAACTTTTTACATAAAAAATATAAAATCCCCTGTCACTGACCGCCCTGGGTCACGGACCGGGTCACCGCCACTGTGACATCACCCCTAGCAACGACCGGCCCGGCACCGAGTACCCCACGGCCCAGGGGGCGCGTCACATGGACTGAAAGGCCACTCAGCCAGGAAGAAGCCATTACTCCAAAAGAAACATAAAAAGCCAGATTATTGATAGCAAATGCACACAGGAACAAAGACCTTAATTTTTGGAGACATGTCCTGTGGTCTGGTGAAACTAAAATTGAACTTTTTGAGCACAATAACCATTGTAACGTTTGGAGAAAAAAGGGAGAAGCTTGTCATCCTAAGAACACCATTCCAACTGTGAAACACAAGGGTGGCAGCATCATGTTGTGGGGTTGTTTTGCTGCAGGAGGGACTGGTGCACTTCACAAAATAGATTAGATGGCATCATGAGAAAAGAGGATTTTGTGGCAATACTGAAGTAAAATCTCAAGACATCAGCCAGGAAGTTAAAGCTTTGGCGGAAATGGGTCTTCCAAATGGACAATGACCCAAGACATACTGCCAAAATGGTAACAAAGTGGCTTAAGGATAACAAAATCAATGTTTTGGAGTGGCCATCACAAAGCCCTGATCTCAAACCTATTGAAAAATTATGGGCAAAGCTGAAAAGGCAGGTGCGAGCAAAGCAACCTACAAACCCGGATCAGTTACACCAGTTTTGTCAGGAGGAATGGGCCCAAATTCCAAACAACTATTGTGAGAAGCTTGTGGAAGGAATTTCCAAATGTTTGATCCAAGTCATTCAGTTTAATGGCAATGGTACCAAATATTAATGAAATGTATGTAAACTTTTGACTTTGCAGTAAGTAATAAAAATGTCTTAAAACATTCTCTCTCTCTCAATATTCTGGCATTTGGCAAATATTAAAAACATGCATATGTGTCTTTTATATAGTGTATGTAAACTTCTGGTTTCAACTGTATGTGGAGGTTCCTGTTATATATATTGGGACACTTCCCTCTACAATCCCCCTGTTGTTGAGAAAGTGATAATCTAATTTGAGGGAAGTGTTGTGCTGAGATATATTTGCTTACTCAACCCTATTTCTAACTGGTAACAGTTCAGGATGAAATGAAGTAAAATTCTACACTTAGGTATCCAGACATCACCCATCTCGGCCAATACCTCTTCCTCGCCGTTCACCATAATCCAAGGTCTCCATCCAGCAGTCTTTTTCCAATTTTGACTGGTCAAACTTTGGAATGGTGTTACCCTCGCAGTCCATAGGTTGGAATGGCATTCTTTCAGTAGTGTCATGAATTTCATCAGACACTTCTACTATAATCTTGATTGAAGTAAGGATTGTTGATTACAGTTCTTCCATGGATAGATACATAGGTCTTTACAAGGCAGGCCAGAATTTCTTTAGTAGGGAGTGATGTCACAATACCTAAATTGACTGCAGGATGGAACACCCTCTAACTCTAACCGACATTCAATCCATCCCCTTTCTCACCCAACACACCTAATGGATAAATAAACAATATTTATAATGCTATTGGGTTTCAGGACCGAGTTGAATTAATTTCCTGAACACTCATATTGAACTGGGAAACAATATATATATATAGTACAGACCAAAAGTTTGGACACACCTTCTCATTTAAAGATTTTTCTGTATTTTCATGACTACAAAAATTGTACATTCACACTGAAGGCATCAAAACTATGAATTAACACATGTGGAATTATATACTTAACAAAAAAGTGTGAAACAACTGAAAATATGTCTTATATTCTAGGTTCTTCAAAGTAGCCACCTTTTGCTTTGATGACTGCTTTGCACACTCTTGGCATTCTCTTGATGAGTTCAAGAGGTAGTCACCGGAAATGGTCTTCCAACAATCTTGAAGGAGTTCCCAGAGATGCTTAGCACTTGTTGGCCCTTTTGCCTTCACTCTGCGGTCCAGCTCACCCCAAACCATCTCGATTGGGTTCAGGTCTGGTGACTGTGGAGGCCAGGTCATCTGGCGTAGCACCCTATCACTCTCCATCTTGGTCAAATAGCCCTTACACAGCCTGGAGGTGTGTTTGAGGTCATTGTCCTGTTGAAAAATAAATGATGGTCAAACTAAATGCAAACCGGATGGAATAGCAAGCCGCTGTAAGATGCTGTGGTAGCCATGCTGGTTAAGTATGCCTTCAATTTTGAATAAATCCCCAACACTGTCACCAGCAAAGTACCCCCACACCATCACACCTCCTCCTCCATGCTTCATGGTGGGAACCAGGCATGTAGAGTCCATCCGTTCACCTTTTCTGCGTCGCACAAAGACACGGTGGTTGGAACCAAAGATCTCAAATTTGGACTCATCAGACCAAAGCACAGATTTCCACTAGTTTAATGTCCATTCCTTGTGTTCTTTAGCCCAAACAAGTCTCTTCTGCTTGTTGCCTGTCCTTAGCAGTGGTTTCCTAGCAGCTATTTTACCATGAAGGCCTGCTGCACAAAGTCTCCTCTTAACAGTTGTTGTAGAGATGTGTCTGCTGCTAGAACTCTGTGTGGCATTGACCTGGTCTCTAATCTGAGCTGCTGTTAACCTGCGATTTCTGAGGCTGGTGACTCGGATAAACTTATCCTCAGAAGCAGAGGTGACTCTTGGTCTTCCTTTCCTGGGGCGGTCCTCATGTGAGCCAGTTTCTTTGTAGCGCTTGATGGTTTTTCCAACTGCACTTGGGGACACTTTCAAAGTTTGCCCAATTTTTCCGACTGACTGACCTTAATTTCTTAAAGTAATAATAGCCACTCGTTTTTCTTTACTTAGAATTTGTATTATGGCAAGAAAAAAGCAGCTAACAGTCTATTTAGTAGGACTGTCAGCTGTGTATCCACCTGACTTCTGCACAACACAACTGATGGTCCCAACCCCATTTATAAGGCAAGAAATCCCACTTATTAAACCTGACAAGGCACACCTGTGAAGTGAAAACCATTTCCGGTGACTCACTATTAAAGCTCATCAAGAGAATGCCAAGAGTGTACAAAGCAGTCATCAGAGCAAAAGGTGGCTACTTTCAAGAACCTAGAATATAAGACATCTTTTCAGTTGTTTCACACTTTTTTGTTAAGTATATAATTCCACATGTGTTAATTCATAGTTTTGATGCCTTCAGTGTGAATGTACAATTTTCATAGTCATGAAAATACAGAAAAATCTTTAAATGAGAAGGTGTGTCCAAACTTGTGGTCTGTACTGTATATATATATATATATATATATATATATACACACACACTGCTCAAAAAAATAAAGGGAACACTCAAATAACACATCCTAGATCTGAATAAATTAAATATTCTCATTGAATACTTTGTTCTGTACAAAGTTGAATGCACTGACAACAAAATCACACAAAAATCATCAATGGAAATCAAATTTATTAACCAACGGAGGCCTGGATTTGCAGTCACCCCCAAAATTAAAGTGGAAGAACACACTACAGGCTGATCCAACATTGATGTAATGTCCTTAAAACAAGTCAAAATGAGGCTCAGTATTGTGTGTGGCCTACACGTGCCTGTATGACCTCCCTACAATGCCTGGGCATGCTCCTGATGAGGTTGCGGATGGTCTCCTGTGGGATCTCCTCCCACACCATTACTGACCAACTGCTTTCTGGCTGATGTTTTGGTCACTTTTGAATGTTGGTTGTGATTTCACACTCGTGGTAGCATGAGACGGACTCTACAACCCACAGAAGTTGCTCAGGTAGTGCTGTGTCTGTCAGCGTAGTGTCCAGAGACTGGAGGCACTACCAGGAGACAGGCCAGTACACCAGGAGACATGGAGGGGGCCGTAGGAGGGCAACAACCCAGCAGCAGGTCCTCTACCTCCGCCTTTGTGCAAGTAGGAATAGGAGGAGCACTGCCAGAGCCTGGCAAAATGACCTCCAGCAGGCCACAAATGTGCATGTGTCTGCACAAACGTTTAGAAACCGACTCCATGAGGGTGGTATGAGGGCCCAACGTCCACAGATGGGGGTTGTGCTCACAGCCCAACACCATGCAGGACGCTTGGCATTTGCCACAGAACACCAGGATTGGCAAAGTCGCCACTGGCGCCCTGTGCTCTTCATAGATGAAAGCAGGTTCACACTGAGCACATGTGACAAACGTGACAGAGTCCGGAGACGCCGTGGAGAGTGATCTGCTGCCTGCAACATCCTTCAGCATGATCGGTTTGGCAGTGGGTCAGTAATTTTGTGGGGTAGCATTTCTTTGGAGGGCCGCACAGCCCTCCATATGCTCGCCAGAGGTAGCCTGACTGCCATTAGGTACCGAGATGAGATCCTCAGACCCCTTGTGAGACCATATGCTGGTGCGGTTGGCCCTGGGTTCCTCCTAATGCAGCACAATGCCAGACCTCATGTGGCTGGAGTGTGTAAGCAGTTCCTGCAAGACGAAGGCATTGAAGCTATGGACTGGCCTGCCCATTCCCCAGACCTGAATCCGATTGAGCACATCGGGGACATTATGTCTTGCTCCATCCACCAACGTCACGTTGCACCACAGACTGTCCAGGAGTTGGCGGATGCTTTAGTCCAGGTCTGGGAACAGATCCCACAGGAGACCATCCGCAACCTCATCAGGATCATGCCCAGGCGTAGTAGGGAGGTCATACAGGCACGTGTAGGCCACACACAATACTGAGCCTCATTTTGACTTGTTTTAAGAACATTACATCAAAGTTGGATCTGCCTGTAGTGTGTTTTTCCACTTTAATTTTGGGGGTGACTCCAAATTCAGGCCTCCATTGGTTAATAAATTTGATTTCCATTGATGATTTTTGGGTGATTTTGTTGTCAGCATATTCAACTTTGTACAGAACAAAGTATTCAATGAGAATATTTCATTCATTCAGATTTAGGATGTGTTATTTGAGTGTTCCCTTTATTTTTTTGAGCAGTGTATATATATATATTTAAGTCACAATGTCTCAGGACTTCTCTGGTGTTAATTGGTGAGTCTCTTTACCCTCCAGTAGAACAAGCACAATCTAAGGTACAGTACATGTCAATATCCAGAATCAGAAGAACTATCACCGAATGAATAATGAAGTTAAAAAATGAGTTGGCTTTCAGGCTGTAGCCAAACAAAGTTTCGCATCAGGACACCTTCAAGTCTTTTTTCTAAAGCATTGGTAATCCCTGTGATGTTGGTCTTGTGATACTCAAACTGGATAGTGGCTTGATTCTCAGCCTTTTGAAGATTTCTGAGTATCTCATCTTCTTCACTGAAATCTAGCCAGAAATGCTGGCGCTCATAGCCAAAACCAAGAGGAATCTTCTGGATTCTCACAGGAGTGACAAGGTGGATGGTAAGTCTCTTTTCTGGTATTGCTGGGGTCCTTCCCTGCTGTTCTGTGATGTCTAGACCTAGAATGGTACTAAGGGTACAATGTACTCCTGGGAGCTTTCCTCTTTCAGTGCAATTAGTTCCATGGATCGTATATGTCATATTTTGCACTTGGTATGAACACCAATACCCTTAACCCATGTATCTCAAGCGAGAGGAGGGTATTTTGGGTTTGCCTTCATCCCGCATGACCCCTCGTAGTCCAACACTGCTGTCTAAGTATCAGATCATGACTACCTTGGCAGAGGATGGCATCCTCTTTCCTTCAACATTCATCTATATCAAACAGAAAAGGATGGTCTCCATAATATGTTAGGATAATGTGCAAAGTATTGTGGTCAATTCGGGTGCCGGTCACTGAATTAAGCACCTGGGACAGATAACTTAAAAGAAACGAACCTCTTTATTTTGACACTCTTATGCCCACGACGTGTTTTTGCAGGGGTCTGCTGCCTTCATCAGGTGGAATTAGGGGGAAATGACAAAACAGGCACTTTATATACAGAGCAGAGGAACTCAGTGGGAGGTGTTAAAAAGATCCTTTGACCTTAACTCCTTGATTACTATTCACCATGAACAGTCCAAATTTGTAATCAAGAGACCTAAAAACCTCTTAAAACCAACACTTACACATTCTAAAACTATTAAAAGCATCAAGTATAGATATTGACAGCGATGATAATAATAATAATAACATACAATGATAATTTACACTTCAATCGTAAAAATGAAATGACTAACAAAGAATAAAACTTATAATTATTCCCACTCAATTTGAGAAAAAAAAAAAAATTCTCAATAAACTAATTAATAAATCATACACATGAAATCCTAACATCTTTACTTATTCTTAATTTCAGAGATACTAATGTGTCATCTACAAACATTATCAATCGCTAAATTTAACCCTTCAGGATACAATGTACCTAATTTGAAAATCCAAAAATTCTCTTTCTTCATAAGGTAATTATACCGATTTGTCATATTTTCAGGGATTTGTTCCAAAATTGTCAATCTCAAACCACCAGGATCCTTCTGATGAGTAGCCAGGAAGTGTTTGGATACACTATGCTGTAAATATCCATTCTTAATATTAGAACGATGTTTATTGAGGCGGGCTTGCATTCTTTGTATAGTCCGACCTACATATTGTGAATCACACCCACACTGTAACATGTAGACCACATAATCAGAATGGCAGTCCACCTTACAGGTGATGTGGAATTGCTCACCCGTGGTTTGCGAGGAGAAGGATATTGCTCCATGATTAATGGCCCTACAATATAAACATCCAGGGGATCTGCAAGCAAAACAACCTACTTCTTCTTGTTTTTGTTTCTCCGATCTCCGCACCAATGTTACAGATTTCAACATCGTATTACTGGGTGATATAAAAGACCGTAAATTCCAATTTTTCTTATAAACAATCTTGGGTCTACTTGGTAGGTGCTTATGTAAAATCGGATCACCTAACAGGACACACCAATAGCGGTTTATCAATTTTTGCACATTCATTCTGGATTTATTAAAAGTAGTCACTAAACTCCAATCTCTATGTCCTGTAATTGTATTCCCACATTTAGGTTCAGAGATCTGGGCCAGACATGAATCCTGACTGAGCAGCTTATTCCTTTTATACGCATCCCTAATCAATTTCTTTGGATATCCCTTCCTCAAAAATATTTTTTGAAGAACATCAGCCTCCTTTCCAAAATCTTCATTCTGTGTACAATTTTTCCGTATACGCAAATACTGGCCTTACGGAATGCTCTTTATCCACCTTCGAAGATGGCCACTGTCAAATCTGAGGTAACTATTCACGTCCACAATTTTGAAATGAGTGGACGTGAAAACGTTCCCCAGATCATCTAGTTTCAACATTAAGTCAAGAAACTGTATGGAGCTATTTGACATGGATACAGTGAACTTGAGGCCCCATGGGTTACCATCTAAAGCTTCAAAAAAAAATCCTTGGCTGATTTCTCTGTTCCCTCCCAAATAAAAAACAGATCATCGATGTAACGACGATATAGCAATATATGGCCATGGGCCAAAGGAGAGGACGTGATAAACAAAGATTCGAAGTATCCCATGAAGAGATTTGCGTAGCTTGGAGCTACCCTCGTCCCCATTGCACAGCCCTTTATTTGCTTATAGAAACTTCCATCAAATGAGAATACATTATTATTTAATATGAATTCTATTGATTTTAAAATGAATTCTTTTTGAAAAAGGGGGATACTATTGTCCTTCATTAGGTAATGACGTACTGCTTCTAAATCTAATTCATGAGCAATATTACTATAAAGAGCTGTAACGTCTGCTGTAATAAGAATGCACTTTTTTACAGACGGTAAATTCCTTACTATGGTGATCAGGGTAGAGGAATCTTTGAGGTAAGACTCCAATTCACATACATATTTCTGGAGGAACAGATCAATGAAGTGGGATAGGTTAGACGTAATTGAATTTATCCCAGATATAATGGGGCGTCCGGGTGGGTTACGTGGATCCTTATGCAACTTAGGTAAAAAATAAAAAACAGCAACCTGGTAACTTGGAATATCTAGAAATTTCTTTTCAATCTTATTCAGAATGCCTTTCTCATGACCTTCCCTAATCAAATAATTATAATTTACAAAAATGGAAATTGAGGGATCACTATCCAATTTTATGTAATATTGGTCATCACTCAATATCCTAAGACCCTCACTCTGATACCAAGATCTGTCCATAACCACAACCCCTCCTCCTTTATCGGCACTTTTTTATTATGATGTTATTATTTCTTAAAGACTGTATAGCTTCCCTTTCATCTTTCTTTAAATTGTCCGACTTCTTACATGGTTCAATGGAATGTAGATCTCTAAGGACCAATTGTTGAAAAGATTCTATATGTGCACCTTTATGGTGCATCGGGTAAAACTTATTAGAACCTCCCCTAACCACCATATGTTTATATTGATCAGTCAGGATAACCTCTTCACCTGGTGGGTTGGAGAATCCTGTGGGTGTATTGAGTGCCGGCAATTCCTTCCCACATTCTTCTATTAGAAAATGCAGCTTGATGGTTAATTTACGGAAAAATTCGCTCTGATCTAAGTATAGATCGAAACTATTCAATTCAGCATCTGGACAAAATGATAATCCCTTTGCTAGCAAAGAAATTTCACTTTCTGTTAGTGTATAGCCTGAAAGATTAAATATCCCAAAAGACCCCAAATCATTAATTTCCAAAATTTTTGAGCTAGATCCTATCTCACCTATACTTTTGTTTTCTTTGTCACTATGGACTCTGATGTGGCGAAGTTTACCGGCGACCCCTCTACCTCCTCTACATCCACGTATCCTCTTTTTCTTTTTGGGTGGCGCCCCGGTGCCACCCGAAAAAACTGGATAATCTTTGAGTCTTTCATTACTATTGGTAGCTTAACCGGGCCCAGCGGTGGTGTTAATCCCACTGCTATATTAGCTGTCTCTGACATATGTACAGTTAAGGATAAAGCGGAATTCTTAACTCCTAATAATGGTGAGTCCATAGAGATCAATGCGGTGTCCACAATAGACTCAACCAAATTTACATTATTACTTCCTGATTCAAATAGTTCCTGACTCATGTCTGGCCCTGATATCCTGTTATAGTCTTGTGATGTGGGGTGGACTGTTAGAAATGGGGGAACCCCTTCAGTATCCGTATTACCCGATACATATTCATAACCTGGTGTGAAACCAATATTCTGGCCCACTCCAGGTTCCATATTGGGGAGAGAGGTGATGGAGCTGTTCATACATGGTGAAACAACTTGTACCATTGCATTCTGTGTGACTCCATGTGTATTATTACCTGTGATTATTAAACTATTATCATAGGTGGAAATTTTCTCCTTTTTAGTGAGGTTACATGAGACATTTATATCATGTGACTCTGGGCCGGCTGATCCTAAGGGTAGCGTAGGTATATTACCCATACTCATTAAGTCTCCTGAGTTATCATTGCAACCAAAATCTAAAGGTGGAGTTAGAGAATTTAACAACGTAGTAACTTGTATTATATGGTTACTATCCTGCATCCCATGTTTTTCTGGTATTATTCTTGATGGGATTAATGGTTCTTTGGCCTTAGTTAAACCTCTGTTCTTTCCTCGCAAAGTCTTCTTATGTTTCTCATAATTGTCCCTTTGTTCTTTTGTTTTTAAAGTACTAGATGAATCGGCTATTGGTCTTTTTCCTGCTGTTCATGGTGAATAGTAATCAAGGAGTTAAGGTCAAAGGATCTTTTTAACACCTCCCACTGAGTTCCTCTGCTCTGTATATAATGTGCCTGTTTTGTAATTTCCCCCTAATTCCACCTGATGAAGGCAGCAGACCACTGCAGAAATGCGTCATGGGCATAAGAGTGTCTAAATAAAGTGGTTCGTTTCTTTTAAGTTATCTGTCCCAGGTGCTTAATTCAGTGTCCAGCGCCCGAATTGACCACAATATTTTGCACATTGTCTTATCGCTCCCACTGGGAATTGTGGCTCGGAGCTGCAGGGAACTGGATGCACTCCCAGCAACTAGGACCTGTGATGATGTCACCGTCCGCGTGATCTACACTCAGACCCACGTGATCGGGAGCTCCGGCAGCGGTTTTAGAGGAGACACAGTGGACGCGGCGGTAACACTTTAAACACCAGAGGCCTCTAAACCCGGATTGTGCGGTCTGCACAACCCATTAAGGTGAGCAGCCATTTGGTATTTGCATATGTATCCTATCCATTAAACAGGTTCACACAAGCACAGCACTTCTCCACCCCACCCCTTTGTTTTTAATATGTTAGGATGTGTGACGGGAGCTGTGGATGAAGTACCGTCTGGTTATTCACAACTATTCCTGGATTAATGGCACTGTCTCCTTGTCTGAGATTACCTGATACAAGTGCCAAGGAAGATACAGTTCAGGTGAGATTCTGTCATTCAGCGGTATAATGCTGTGTGACACTGACGCGCCCCCAGGGCAATGGGGTACTCGGCAGCCGGGCCTGTGGATGCTGGTGGGTGATATCACGGTGGTTGGCCCGGTCCGTGGCCCAGGGCGGTCAACAAAAAGGGGATTATAACTTGGATAGGAAAAATGAAAATAAAATAAATAGTTTGTGACGCCACCTGTGGTACCTCGTAAGGTTTACCAGCGCTGCTTCAGACCTCTGGGGGTGTTGGGATGGCAGCTGAGGTGTTTCTGCTCCCCACAGGTGGAGCTGGCCTCCGGGGCAGGGATTGTCAACTATATACTTTATACTTATGGAGATTGATAGCGTGGGTCGGAGTGAAGACAACACGATATATCGTATTAACAGGATATATTGAAGAAGGCAAGCATATATTATAGCAGGCAGGTATAGGCAATAAGCGATCAGTAAACAGTCTCTGGAAACGGTTGTGATGTCAGTACAAACCGATAGATGTCCCAGGTCCAGAAACGCACAGTCCACGAGATCCTGAGCCCGGACCAGGCTCCTTGCAGAGAGCAAGCTGAACTGCAGGTGGATGCAGAGCGCGTCTTTGCACATAGATGAAAGTCCGGATAAACGGCAGGCAGGTAACAGGTGGGGAATCCCAATGTATAGAAGCAATAGGCAAGATGCAAGTCCTTCAAGTTTGGCAGCAGGTAAGATACAAGATACACAAGCAAAGTATAGTTGGCCAGAGTCTCTTTATATATATATAGCAAACAGGAAACAGGAGATATCAGACAGGAAACAAGATGGCCCCCGAGGCTGTCAACTCCATTTTGGATAAGGGCAGAACCAAGCAGAACAGGTACATGCAGCTCCATCTTGGATAAGGGCAGCACAGGTACATGCGGCTCCATTTTGGATAAGGGCAAAAAAAATGTTCTCCCGAGGTTCCCAAGAATTCTCCTCCGATGGATAGCCTTGCCATGTCACCAGGTACTGGAGCCGTCCTCTATGAATCCGAGAATCGATGATCCCCTCCACGATGAATTCCTCTTGCCCGTCAATATGAACTGGATCGGGTGGAGAAGATATGCGTCCGGGAAAAGGATTTGGTACTACCGGTTTGAGCAGAGAGACATGAAAAACAGGGTGTACTTTCAAGGATTTTGGCAACTTGAGTTGGCAGGCTACAGGGCTTACCAATTTGCCGATTTTGTATGGCCCAACATACTTCTGCCCCAATTTAGACGTTGGAGTTCTTAGTTTTAAGTTCTTTGTTGAAAGCCAAACCATGTCTCCTACCTTGTATGTTGGTGCAGGCTTGCAGAACCTATCTGCCGCCTTTTTATATCTTTCTTGAGCTGTGGCCAGCGTTTCTTTTAAGACCTCTAGATTCTGTTGAAGAAACGTAATCCGATCGGCTACTGCGGGTACGGATATATCTATTGGAAACCGTGGTAGAATCCTGGGATGATACCCCTTGTTAGCAAAGAACGGAGACTGTTTGGTGGACGCACTCTGTGAATTATTTTACGTAAATTCGGCCAACGGAAGTAAGTTTACCCAATCATCCTGCAAATGACATACATAACAACGCAGATACTGCTCCAAAGTCTGGTTTGTCCGTTCCGTTTGGCCGTTAGACTGCGGATGAAAAGCATATGACAGATTTACCTTAATGTCCAGAGCAGCACAAAAGCTTTGCCAAAATCTTGAAGTAAATTGGACCTCTCGATCTGATATCACTTCATCAGGAACTCCATGTAGGCGAAAAACCTCTTGTACAATAAGATCCGCTGTCTGTTTCGCTGTTGGTAAGCCGGTACAGGGAATGAAATGAGCAGCCTTGGTTAAGCGGTCAACTACTACTAGGATTGTGTTCTTTCCTTTTGACATAGGCAACTCTACAATAAAATCCATTGAAATAGACCCCCAGGGACGGGATGGAATAGAAAGGGGTTGCAACAGTCCAGTAGGTGAGGAGCGAGGAACCTTTGATCTTGCACATACCTCACAAGATGAGACATAATGCTGAATGTCTTTCCGATAAGTTGGCCACCAGAAGAAGCGAGACAAGAATTCCTGAGTCTTCTGAACTTCTCTATGACCAGCAATCTTAGAGTCATGCATTAATTTTAGCACCCTTAATGTAACTGTTTCCGGAATATACAGGCGTTGTCCCTGGAACCAAAGTCTATTTTTCAAGGTTAGATTTACCTGGCTGGACGGTTGAATCAGGAACGGGTCTGCAGCGTACGCCTCCCTGATAGCCGTTAATAGATCTTGATTGTGTAACAGACCTATAAAGTTGATTTCCAAGAGTATGGTTCTTGGAGGTGCAGCCAGGTTTATATAAACCAAATGAATTCTGGATAATGCATCTGCTTTCCCATTACGAGAACCCGGCCTATAGGAGATAACAAAAACAAACTGATTAAGAAAAAGATTCCACCGAGCCTGTCTGGGTTTTAGACACCTTGCCAACCTCATGAATTCAAGGTTACGATGGTCCATAAGTACGACAATTTGTTGGGATGCCCCCTGTAGAAAGTGTCTCCATTCTTTGAATGCCGTTATAATGGCCAACAATTCTTTGTTTCCAACGTCGTAGTTCCTTTCTGCAGGTGATAACTTCTGTGAAAAAAAAGCACAGGGATGCAAAAGATCTTTCTCACCTGTTCTCTGCGAAAGTATAGCCCCTATAGCACAGTCTGAGGCATCCACTTCCACTATGAAGGCCCAATCCGGGTCCGGAAGTATGAGAATGGGAGCTGACGTGAATTTAGACTTCAACCTGTCAAATGCTGTCTGCGCTTGTGGCGACCAGACCAACGGCGTCTTTTTCCGTGTCAGTTGGGTAATGGGTGAGACAATCTCCGAGAAATTTTTAATGAACTGTGTGTAGAAATTGGCGAATCCAATGAATTGCTGCACCTCCTTTAGTGTGTTGGGAATTGGCCACTCCTGAATGGCTTGAGTCTTGCTTGTATCCATGCTGAGACCCTGGGGAGAAATAACATACCCCAAAAATTGAATTTCCGACTTGTGAAACTCGCATTTCTCCAACTTGATGTACAACTGATTTTGCCATAGACGATCCAACACCATTCTCACATGCCGCTGATGATCCTCGAAGTTGCTGGAAAAAATTAAAATTTCATCCAAATAAACCACAACAAAAATATCGAGTATGTCTCTAAATATATCGTTTGGCAAGTGTTGAAAAGTAACCGGTGCGTTATGAAGTCCGAAAGGCATAACAAGATACTCAAAATGTCCGTAACGTGACCGGAAAGCTGTTTTCCATTCGTCACCAGGGCGAATCCGTACTAAATTGTATGCTCAACGAAGGTCTAATTTTGTGAAGATTTTGGCATGTCATATCCTCTCAAGTAATTCAGGAATACTATAGTGGAAGTGGATAAGAATTTCTGACCGTAATTTTGTTGAGCTCACGATAATCAATACATGGTCGAAGTGAGCCGTCCTTCTTTTTCACGAAGAAGATTGGGGCACTGGCAGGAGAGGAAGATGGCCGTATAAACCCCTTAGTTAAATTCTCATCGATATACTCTGAGAGCTTTTAGTTCAGGTCCGGCCAAAGGATAAATGCTACCAAACGGAATCGCGGTGCCAGGTAAGAGTTCTATGGGGCAATCATACTGACGGTGTGGTGGCAGCTTGTCCGCGTTCTTTTTATCACATACATCTGCAAAATCTTGATATTCCATTGGTAGTTTTAGATCACTTACACATGCTGACCCGATTAAAGCTGATTCCCTGGAAAACATTTGCCGTTCTGGAAACTGCAATTCCTTTGTTGCCCAGTTGATAGTAGAGTTTTGTAATTGTAGCCACGGTAAGCCTAAGATTACAGGAAAGTGGGGAGAAGAGATCAGCAAAAACGACAGTCTTTCTGCATGGTCTGTCCCCATACGAACCTTCAATGCTGCTGTTTCAAGGTCAACAGGCCCGGATGCTAACGGGGACCCATCCACGGTCTCCATTAATACCGGTGCGATTCACCTCTGTGGACGTATACCGTGTTTTTGAGCGAATGCGATGTCCATGAAATTACCACTGGCTCCAGAGTCAACCATAGCAGAACTAGTAACCCAGCCAGACTGAATCTTTATCTTGAGAGGAATGTAGCAGTGTGAATTTTTCTTTGAGCTCTCCGAGGCCGAAGTAGTGGAGCCTACTGAAAGAACGGCTGCATTCACGGGTGAAGATGTTTCTGAAGCACAGTCGGAGAAATCGTAATCCTGGTCGCTTTCTTTATTCCGAGGAGGAATTTGATGAGAAATTACTGAGACTTCATCTGAGACGTCGTATTCGATCACTGCAGCCGTAGTCCTGCGAATTTTACTGGGACAATTTGAAATATAGTGACCAGATTTTCCGCAATAGAAGCATAAATTTTCTCTGAAACAATGTTCCTTGCGTGCGTCAGGGCGAGTTCTTTGAATTGCATCCACCTGCATAGGTTCCGACTCCACCTGAAGAGAGGACTTATTCTGAGTTTCTCTGGAGGGAGGAGAAAAAGATAGCAAGTTGTTACGATTAGCATCTGCCCATCTCTCTTGCCGGCGTTCTGTGAGGCGAACATCTATCCGAACACAATGGTTGATAAAGTCTCCCAGGGCAACAGGTGACTCCCCTCGTGCCAGCTCATCCTTAATTGCAGCAGATAAACCCCTCCTAAACACTGCATATCTTGCCGAATCGCACCACGTAGGGTCGAGCACCCACCTCTGAAACTCCATTGCATATTCTACGACAGAGCGCTTTCCCTGTTGGAGTATCAATAGTGCGGCTTCTGCTGTGGCACTCCGATTGGGGTCACCAAACATTTGACCCATTGCAGAAATAAAGTCTTTCAGCGAATTTAAGCAAACATCATCAGTTTCAATCAGAGGATTTGCCCAGGCAAGAGCTTTGTTAGTTAACAGCATTATCATGGCTAATACTTTCGCTTGTTCAGTTGGGAAGTGAGCTGCCTGTGTAGAAAAATACAGTTGACACTGATTTAAAAACCCACTGAATTTTTCTTTTTCTCCACCAAACCTGAATGGCGGGAGTTTAGGAAAAGCCAGAGCTGAAGTTGGCATTGATACTGGAACCGGAGCTGCGGCTGTAGTCTCTTCAGTTGACAGGCGATTTGCTAATGCGTGAAAGGACGAGTTGGCCACATTAGCATTATGATGAATTTGAGTCTCTAATGTCGCAAGTTTTGTTTTAGTAGCCTGCAGGTCCCCATGAAGTCCTGTGATATATGTGCATATTTTCTTTAGACGCACCTCCACAGTATCTGACCCAACGAACTCCATTCTTTTGAGGCTTGTGTATTCTGTCAACTATATACTTATGGAGATCGATAGCGTGGGTCGGAATGAAGACAACACAATATATCGTATTAACAGGATATATTGAAGAAGGCAAGCATATATTATAGCAGGCAGGTATAGGCAATAAGCGATCAGTAAACAGTCTCTGGAAACGGTTGTGATGTCAGTACAAACCGATAGATGTCCCAGGTCCAGAAACGCACAGTCCACGAGATCCTGAGCCCGGACTAGGCTCCTTGCAGAGAGCAAGCTGAACTGCAGGTGGATGCAAAGCAGGTCTTTGCACACAGATGAACGTCCGGATAAACGGCAGGCAGGTAACAGGTGGGGAATCCCAATGTAGAGAAGCAACAGGCAAGATGCAGGTCCTTCAAGCTTGGCAGCAGGTAAGATACAAGATACACAAGCAAAGTATAGTTGGGCAGAGTCTCTTTATATATATAACAAACAGGAAACAAGAGATATCAGACAGGAAACAAGATGGCCCCAGAGGCTGTCAACTCCATTTTGGATAACGGCAGAACCAAACAGAACAGGTACATGCAGCTCCATCTTGGATAAGGGCAGCACAGGTACATGCGGCTCCATTTTAGATAAGGGCAAAAAACGGACAGAACAGATACATGATTCAGATCCTTACAGGGATGGTGTGAAGGGATGCAGGAGAGAGGGGACCCAGCCTGGTCAGAGGAAGAACAGACACGCACACAGGGGTTCGCTTCAGTACCTTTACTGATGATGGTAGTCAGGTACGGTCCAGGGTACTTGCTAGGAAGGGTGTGCACTTCTGGACTTGCTCCCCAGTGAGCGGGTGTAAAGCTTCCTTTCTGTATCTTCCTGTCTCTCTCCCTGGAGCTTCTGACCTACCTGGAACAGGGTCTAGCTCCCTCGATGTTTCTCTCCCTCGTCTTGCTTGGCGGTGAGGGCTTTCACACTGGTTACCACGATCCCTGGATGCTGGGGCCTTCGTGGTACCTAGTCCTCTAAATATGCGGCATTCACGGGTGGACTAAGGGATATGAAATCCTCCTCAGTATGCCGGATTCCCTACTGGGCATAGAGATCCCAATAGGCTCAGGCCCGGTGCCCGGCTTGCATCAGGGGATGAACTCTCTGTGGTTCCTCTGTCCCTCATGGCTCTTCTCTTCTCCTTGCCTTCTAGCCCACTCTAGGCTCTCACTGGCCAGACCCGCAGCTTGGGCCTAGCCTGGCTTTCAGCCACACAGACTTCAGCTTGTCTGGTGCTGCACCATCGTGTCACACTCACTGCTTCCCACTGACTGACTTCCTGAACTCCACTCCCCAGTATATATATACCTGACAGGGTTCCATCTAGTGGACTTGGAGATGTCTGCATGTATTGAGGCCACTGGGGAGAAACCATCTGTGCTACACCCAGGAGTTCTGTGACAGCCTGCAGCCGCAGGGCATCACATTCCCCCCTAGTAAAAGTCAGTACTCCCGGACTGAAACAAAAAATTTTTAAAACAGGTTACAATGATATCATATTTTTAAACATTACAACAACTTTTCTTCCCTTTATGGGAGGCACGTAGCTTGAACATTGCAATAACAGGTTTAATATATTTTCTTTCTTTTTAATATATATAAAATACTTTTATAACAATTGAGCAAACGCACATTAGCAGCAACACAACTTTGCTTTCTGCAACGACTAGTTTTGATAAGATCCCTCCTCGGGTGTGTCCCTCTCATCCGGGTAAGCTGGCTTGTGGGGGACCTGCTCCAAACCCCCAACGAAGGTCCTTGGCGGGCTGCAGGACTGGTGTAGGACCACTGGTTTGGCCACGCCAAGCAGGTTTTTGTGGTGGTGGTCTTGTGAAAACCACCAGAGGGCACCTCAGGAGGTGCAAATTATGTACAAGGCAGGTTGTTCACAGTTCCAGAGCTCCTAGTAGTTCAGGAACTTATATACTTAAACATGAGAGCTACCGGGGAACTCGTAGCTCAAGGGCTCCCCCCTCCTGGGATGCGCCTGGGGATGGGAGGTAGGTGACCCGTCCTGGTCATCCTCCCATTCAGTCAGGGTGTCTTCCTGCCGAAGTTCCGTCACCCTCTGAATATCTAGGGCATATGGCAGTGCCATGGGCATGATACGTGCCACAGCTCCTGCTGGTGCGGCGACTTCTCCTGCCCGAGCAGCATCGGACGAAGATACTCCTGCAGGGGCATTGTTGAGGGCCGCGGCGTTCTGCTGATTATCCGCCATCGCTGCGCCCCCCTAGTTAACTGTGGCCTACCTTCCTGCTTGTAGAGCCGGCTGCAGTCCCCTGGATGGTAAGAGGAGAACTGCTCGACTAGCAGTTCCCGGAGCAGAACCTGGCGTCCCCTTGCGTCTGACGTCAGGGCGTGCGCTTTCTGGCACGGCGGTCTCCTCCCAGGACCTGATGCTGCGTCAGTGCATGAGGCGGGGCTTGGGCTTCGCGCGCTTCCAGCGGTTACGCCCCTCTTCTTCCTGCGCGGCGACTCGAAAATGGCGGACAATGGCAGGAAACAACGGCAGTTGGAGGGAAAACTTCACCACGGTATGCGACACAGTTCTTTAAGGCGCACAGTACCCAGTGGCAACGGGCACGCAATCCTGTTCGTTGCAACTGGCACAAAATCCTGTTCGTGAAGCCAGAAGTTGATGCGCCCCCAGGGCAATGGGGTACACGGCAGCCGGGCCTGTGGATGCTGGTTGGGGATATCACGGTGGCTGGCCTGGTCCGTGGCCCAGGGCGGTCAACAAAAAGGGGATTTTAACTTGGGTAGGAAAAATGAAAATAAAATAAAGAGTTTGTGACGCCACCTGTGGTACCAGGTAAGGTTTACCAGCACTGCTTCAGACCTCCGGGGGTGTTGGGATGGCAGCTGAGGTGTTTCTGCTCCCCACAGGTGGAGCGGGCCCCCAGGGCAGGGATGGTGTGAAGGGATGCAGGAGAGAGGGGACCCAGACTGGTCAGAGGAAGAACAGACACGCACACAGGGATTCGCTTCAGTACCTTTACTGATGATGGTAGTCAGGTATGGTCCAGGGTACTTGCTAGGAAGGGTGTGCACTTCTGGACTTGCTCCCCAGTGAGCGGGTGTAAGGCTTCCTCTCTGTATCTTCCTGTCTCTCTCCCTGGAGCTTCTGACCTGCCTGGAACAGGGTCTAGCTCCCTCAATGTTTCTCTCACCCGTCTTGCTTGGTGGTGAGGGCTTTCCCACTGGTTACCACGATCCCTGGACGCTGGGGCCTTCGTGGTACCTAGTCCTCTAAATATGCAGTATTCACGGGTGGACTGAGGGATATGAAATCCTCCTCAGTATGCCAGATTCCCTACTGGGCGTAGAGATCCCAATAGGCTCAGGCCCGGTGCCCGCCTTGCATCAGGGGACGAACCCTCTGTGGTTCCTCTCTCCCTCATGGCTCTTCTCTTCTCCTTGCCTTCTAGCCCACTCCAGGCTCTCACTGGCCAGACTAGCCCGCAGCTTGGGCCTAGCCTGGCTTTCAACCACACAGACTTCAGCTTGTCTGGTGCTGCAGCATCGTGTCACACTCACTGCTTCCCACTGACTGACTTCCTGAGCTCCACCCCCCAGTATATATATACCTGACAGGGCTCCATCTAGTGGACTTGGGTGAAGATGTCTGCATGTATTGAGACCACTGGGGAGAAACCATCTGTGCAACACCCAGGAGTTCTGTGACAGCCTGCAGCCGGAGGGCGTCACAACACTATTGGTAAAACCTTCTCTTCAGATGCCAAAGAGATACCACTGTCCAGGCGTGAAGGTATAGTTACTGTACGGTTCTAAGATTTTACCTTCTAAGCACTCTACCATTAAGAGACCTGGTCCTCTAAGTGACATACTATCTGTACTATTAATAGGTTCCCAATCCTTTCCCAAAAAGGCTGAGCATGCCATCATCATTAGTGATGAGCGAGCGTGCTGGTCACTGCTCAGTATTTGCCCGAGCATCTCACTACTCGAGATGCTCGGGGCTTGGCAAGTATATTCGGGATCTTCTGGTGGGAGCTCGGGTCTCCTCCCCGCATGTTTGGCGCTCTTTAGAGAGCCAATTAACATGCAGGGATTGCCTGCCACTCACTGTAATGCAGAGCCATGTTGGTTGTGGCATTACATTGATTGGCTGCAGCATAGCATCATCAGGTCTATATAAGACCTGGTCACTCTATGCTCGTCATAGTGTACCACAGAAACAGGCAGAGTAGGGTGAGCTACTGCTGAGTGAGGGAGATAGTTATTGCTTGTTTTAGTCAGCTATTCCACAGCAATATATACATCTAAACTAACAGTCCTTCTGAAGAATAATCCAGCTGTATATGTTACTGGGGAGGGTGATAGCAGGAGTTAGGCAGGCAGGGTTTATGGACAGTGTATACAGCACAATAGGGTCCATTGCACGTTCTGTCTGCTGCTGTTACAGATATCCATAGCCCTAGATATCAGGGCTATTTTTTTTGCTCTTACTCCTGATTATTTGCTTAAAAAGCAATACAGTACTCATTTTTTTCTGCTTCATTTGCTTGTTAGTAGAATACAGACAGATTTTGGGGATTTTATTTGCATTGTTGTGTTGTGTAAGCAGACAAACTTTTCCATCATCACAAAAGTGACAACAAAATTGAACCTAGTAAAAAGCCAGGACCACCTGGCTTGCCTAGGGTTGAGACGTTTAGCTGACTGGAGATATGACAGGTTCTTATGGTCAGTAATAACAGTAATAGGATGGACAGCCTCCTCCAACCAATGTCACCATTCCTCGAAAGCCAATTTGATCGCCAAAAGTTCCCTATTAACCACATCATAATTTCTCTCAGCCGAAGACAATTTTTAAGAAAAGAAGGCGCATGGACGTCATTTACCAGGGGACGAACCCTGACACAACACGACCCCAACCTCGACATTCGAAGCATCGACCTTCACAATAAAGGATTGAGAAACATCGGGTTGACTGATTTGCAGTTGCAAAATGTTTCTTTAAGGAAGAATAAGCCTGGAGGGAAGCATCCGACCATTTGGAAAAATCAGACCCCTTCTTAGTTATGTCAGTAAGGGGTTTCACTATAACAGAGTAATTTTGGATGAATTTCCTGTAAAAATTAGTAAAGCCCAGAAAACTTTGTAGACTCTTTAGGTTCTCGGGATGTTCCCAGTCAAGAACTGCACGGATCTTCTCCTTATCCATCCAAAAACCTAAAGATGACAACAAGTACCCCAAAAACTACACCTCCTGAACAGCGAAAACACATTTTTCTAGTTTGGCATAAAGTTTGTTATCCCTTAATATCTAGAGCACCTGCTTAACATGCCGCCGATGAGTCTCAAAATCTGGTGAATAAACCAAAATATCGTCCAGATAGACCACCACAAACCTCCCCACCAAATGATGGAAAATATAATTTATGAAATTATGGAATACCGCAGGTGCATTGATCAAACCAAATGGCATAACCAGACTCTCGAAATGTCCTTCCGGGGTATTGAACGCTGTCTTCCATTCGTACCCTTCTCTGATTCTAACCAGATTGTAGGCTCCCTTTAAATTCAACTTGGAGAATACCTTAGCTACCACAACCTGGCTGAACAAATAAGGAATCAGAGGATATGTATCACGGATGGTACTTTGATTTAATTCCCAGAAATCTAAACAGGGACGTAGACCGCCATCTTTTTTCTTCACAAAGAAGAACCCTGCCACCACGGGCAAAGATGAGGGTCTGATATGTCCCTTCTCCAGACTTTCCGCAATGAAATCCTTCATGGCTTGTCTCTCAGGGCCAGAAATTTTACACAGTCTTGACTTCGGAAGTTGAGCTCAGGGGGTCAGGTTAATAGGATAGTCATAAACACGATGAGGAGGCAAATCCTGACATCCCTTCTCAGAAGAAACTTCCTCAAAACTAGACAGAAGAGCAGGTAATATTTCAGTAGAGACAGTAGCAATGAAAATATCTAGACAGTTCTCATGGCAGTTATCTCCCCATTAGTGTTGAGCGAGCACTAAAATGCTTGGGTGCTCGAAGCTCGGGCCGAGCTCGTCGTGATACTCAGTTGCTCGACCCGAGCAACGAGCCCCATGTTAGTCTATGGGAGACCCGAGCATTTTTGCGACGGCACCCCCGGCAGTCTTTTAAAAGCCTAACAAGTGCCCAAAAAGGTAGTGACAGTGCTCAAATGACATGGGGACAGCATGGGGATCGCCCCAGGAAGCATTTCTGACCCCCAGGTCACTGCTGTCAAAAACGTGGTCAGAGGTATTAAGCCACTTTTAAGGGCTCACAATAAAACATTCAAAAACGAAACTGAAACTGCTTTCCTGTGAAATATGTTAAAGAAGTTCCTTTCCAGGGTAAAGACTTGTGTATAAGGTAAAATAAATAACCCCCCCAAAAAATACTCCTCCACATCTTGGGCTATGTTCATTTTTAGCATTTTTTATGTGTTTTTGCACTTTTGTATTGCTTTCAACCGTGACAAATGCATTCAATGTAATTTAAACATTTTACAACCTTATCTGGCCATGTGCTGTGTGACACATTCATACAGTGCTGAAAAGACAAGGGAACAGCATGGGGAAGACCCCTTGAAGCATCTCTGACACCCAAGTCACTGCCTAAAAGTGTGCCCATCAGAAGTCATCCTTGCCGCATCAGAAGATGCAGACTTGCAACTATCCCCATGTAAGTTCTTGTCCCAGAGCAGTGTTCAATTGTACCTCCCCATTTCTTGCAATGCAAGCGCAAGTATGCAGCCTGCCACCCACCCACCCCCAGGCTGCAATACCATACTGCTTGCTTGCTTGCACTTGAAACTCGGCCTTTTAGGCATGTGGAGGTGGAATCTGGCCACCACGTCATGGCTGCGTTGGCAGCCTGGTATCCACACACGGTCGCCAGCCGCCTGGGGGCAGCCGGGTGTCCATAAACGGTCCCCAGCCGCCCCTATTTCTCCTTCGAACATCCCCACACACACTTTTCTTAGCCCGACCTGCTTTAGTGCAGCATTGGACAAGCCCACCAGAGAACCAGACTCCTCCGGTGGGCCCTGGCTACTCCATCAGGGGAGTTGAGAGTGCCAAGGTGAGGACCATGATGATGATGATGATAGAAGTTAGCATCTGCTTTGATTTCTTGGAATGCAAGCGCATGTATGTAGTAGTGGCTAGGCCTGAGGTGGTCATATCCTACCTCCTCCGAGGATTGCTGGATGTTTTTCTGCTACTATCCCAGTTCTATGACTTCCGTTAAAACAAAGCTTCAGGTGATAAATGATGGATGAGGTAGTGGCAAAGGAGAAAGAGCAGGAGGAACAGGGACCATACACATCAATATCAGGCCAGTCAACCACATTTGTCTTGTAGGATATGTTTCTGTAACAAAATGAGCGGTTCGGCTACAAAGTTATAGGGCGTACAGTGAGTGCAATGCCTACCAAAAATTTTGAGGCACTCCAATGCCCCTTGGAAATGACATGGAGGTCAGAGGGCCTTAACAAAACCGTTTTTTCCATTTATAGCAACTGGGTCTCTTGTACACTGTTGGTCTAAGCAGTGAATGGAAGGCTTTTCAAAAATTATGAGGAACTGCAATGCCCCTTGAAACAGACGTGGATTTCAGCATACTAAAAACCTACTACACATTATTGGGGAGTGGGTCTCCCTTAGTTTTTGCCTTTTCATTGAAAAGCAAAAGCTGCCAAAAATTTGGAGGAAATGCAATGCCCGTTGGAAGAGTCGTGGAGGTTAGAGTTAATTAAAAACAACATTTCAATGCCCCTTGGAAGAGCTGTGGAGTTCAGAGTGGTTTAACAAGACGCTTTTAATGCCCCTCAGAAGAGACGTGGGGGTCCCAGTAGCTTAACAAGATGGTTTCAATGCCCCTCGGAAAAGTGGTGGAGGTCCCAGTAGCTTAACAAGACACTTTTAATGCCCCTCAGAAGAGACATGGAGGTCCCAGTAGCTTAACAAGACGCTTTTATTGGCCCTCGGAAAAGTGGTGGAGGTCCCAGTAGCTTAACAAGACGCCTTTAATGCCCCTCAGAAGAGACGTGGAGGTCCCAGTAGCTTAACAAGACGCTTTTAATGCCCCTCAGAAGAGACGTGGAGGTCCCAGTAGCTTAACAAGACACTTTTAATGCCCCTCAGAAGAGACGTGGAGGTCCCAGTAGCTTAACAAGACGCTTTTAATGCCCCTCGGAAGAGACGTGGAGGTCCCAGTAGCTTAACAAGATGCTTTTAATGCCCCTCGGAAAAGTGGTGGAGGTCGCAATAGCTTAACAAGACGCTTTTAATGCCCCTTACAAGAGCCAAACAGTACAGCATCTTAAAAACATTATTCCCATTATTGGGGAGTGTGTCTCCCATAGTATTTGCTTATGCCTTCCAAGCAAAAGCTGCGAAAAATTAGGATGGAGGAACTTGCAATGCCCCTTACAAGAGTCATGCAGTACAGCATATTACAAACATTATTCCCATGATTGGGGAGTGAGTCTCCCATAGTATTTGCTTATGCCTTCCAAGCAAAAGCTGCCAAAAATTAGGATGGAGGAACTTGCAATGCACCTTACAAGAGCCATGCAGTACAGCATATTACAAACATTATTCCCATGATGGGGAGTGGGTCTCCCATAGTATTTGCTTATGCCTTCCAAGCAAAAGCTGCCAAAAATTAGGATGGAGGAACTTGTAATGCCCCTTACAAGAGCCATACAGTACAGCATCTTAAAAATATTATTTCCATTATTGGGGAGTGAGTCTCCCACAGTCTTTGCTTATGCCTTCCAAGCAAAAGCTGACAAAAATAAGGACGGAGGAACTTTCAATAATGGCAACACGGACCACGGTCACCCGGGAGGTATAGTGGTGGTGGAGGCTGAGGATAAGGAGAAGAACATAAAACAGCCGAAATGAGGAAGCATATACCCGTGTGTGGGTGTGAAGCTGTGCATGTGAATACACCTCCCGGAAAAACACAGTGGATTTGACTTTATGTTACTCTGCTGTCATTTTGTGGTGATGAGAAGTCTGGCCCAATCCAGCACTAGTTCATTTTGATAAGCGTCAGCTTGTCAGCATTGTCAGTTGACAGGCGAGTGCGCTTATCAGTTATAATTCCCCCAGCGGCACTAAAAACACGCTCCGATAACACGCTAGCGGCAGGGCAGGCCAGAACCTCCAAGGCGTACAGAGCGAGTTCATTCCAAGTGTTCAGCTTGGATACCCAATAATTAAAAGGCACAGAGGAATCACGGAGGACGCTGGTACGGTTGGCAAGGTACTCCCTCACCATCTTTTGAAACTTTCCACTCCTTGTGAGAGTACCCCGCGCCTCAAGGCCTGTAAGCTGGGCGGGTCTCAGAAAACTGTCCCAGAACGTTGACAGTGTTCCCCTGCCTCTACTGGATTGAAGTTGCCTCTCTCTCGCTTGTACGCCTTGGTTGGTCAACGAACTGTGACCTCTGCCGCTAGCGTGTTCAGATGGGAACATTTTTAACAGTTCTGCAGCAAGGACCTTCTGGTGCTGCCCCATTTTTGTAGACCTCTCCACCTCAGGAATAAGAGAGTGAAAGCTCTCCTTGTAGCAGGGGTCTAAAAGTGTCACCAACCAGTAATGACTGTCACCCAACATTTTGACAACACGAGGGTCACGCCATGCGTGCCAGACTGGTAACAGGCAAGACTTCAGAGTCCTCACCAAGATGACGACTGACCATGCTCTCCTCCTCCTCCTCCTCCCCCCTGTCCTCAGGCCACCCACGCTGAACCGACGGTATGACAGTTGTACAGGTACCACAGTCTACAGCGCATGATACAAGCTCCTTTTCTTCCTCCTCCTCCTCTCCCTCATTGTCCCCCAATGCACGTTGGGATGAGATGAGGGTGGGCTATGTGTAATCGACTGCTACGGCTTCTTGATCCATCTCATCATACTCTGGCTGCAATGCCTCCTCTTTAATTCTCTGCAGAGAGTGTTGCAAAAGACAGACTAGTGGAATGCTGACACTAATGATGGCGTCATCGCCACTCACCATCTGGGTGGACTCCTCAAAGTTTGTCAAGATGGTACAGATGTCAGAAATCCAGGTCCACTCCTGAGGTTTTATATGTGGAGTCTGACCTGATTATCGACGGCCTTGTTGCAGCTGGTAGACCACAACTGCTCTCTTCTGCTCACAAATCCTTTGCAACATGTGGAGGGTAGAGTTCCAACGTGTGGGGACATCACACACCAGTCAGTGTGACTGAAGCTGCAAACACTGCTGCAACACAGCAAGGGCGGCGGAAGCTGTAGCCGACTTGCGAAAATGAGCTGACAGGCGGCGTACTTTGACGAGCAGATCTGGCAACTCGGGGTACGATTTCAGAAACTGTTGAACCACGAGGTTAAGCATATGAGCCAGGCATGGTACGTGTGTGATCTCGCCTCGCCTCAGAGCCGCCACCAGGTTATGGCCATTTTCACACATGACCATGCCTGGATGTAGGTTCAGCGGTCTCAGCCACAGATCTGCCTGCTCTTTCACAGCTGTCCACAACTCACAAGCAGTGTGAGGTTTCTCACCTAAGCTTAGGAGTTTCAGCACAGCCTGTTGCCGCTTGGCGGAGGCAGTACTGCAGTGCTTCCAGCTTGTAACTGATGTGTTGATATCTGAGATGGAGGCTGAACATGAGGAGGAGGAGGAGGATGATGCGCAGGAGCTGTACACTGTGGGGGCAACTCTGACTGACATAGGGCCCGAAATCCTTGGTGTGGGGAGGATGTGTTCAGTCCCAAGGTCTGACTGGGTCCCAGCTTCCACTATGTTTACCCAGTGTGCCGTCAGGGAGATGTACTGTCTCTGGCCACAAGCACTTGTCCACGTGTCCGTTGTCAGGTGGACTCTGCCAGTAACTACGTTGTTGAGGGCACGGCAGATGTTTTGGGACACGTGCTTGTGTAGTGCGGGGATGGTACACCGGGCAAAATAGTGTCGGCTGGGGGCCGAGTAATGAGGGACGGCCAGCATCATAAGGTTGCGGAAGGATTCCGTCTCCACCAGCCTAAAAGGCAGCATTTCCAACGCAAGCAGTCGTGAAATGTGCGAATTTAGGACTGTGACCTGTGGGGCGTTAGCGGCGAATTTCCGCTTTCATTCAAAGGTCTGAGATATGGACAATTGAACGCTGCGGTGGGACGTGGACGTGGACGTTGATGCTGTTTCTTGAGAAACTGCCATAACAAGTGAAGACTGAGTGGAGGGGACTTCTTTGCATGAAGTATGGACAGGGGATTGCCTTGCACCCACAACAGGGGGTTCTATTGCATGCACAACAGCGGAAGAAGCAGTGGTGACACCCGCTGACACTGGTCGTGGACCCTGGTGTTTGCCCCACAAAGTCGGGTGCTTTGCTGCCATGTGCCTGATCATGCTGGTGGTGGTAAGGCTGGTAGTTTTGTCACCCCTACTGATGCTGGCATGGCAGGTGGTACAAATGCCCTTTTTGGTGCTATCAGCAGAGTCTTTAAAAAAATTCCAGACTCTGGAAGACCTACTGATTGTACTGGCTACGTCCCTCGTGTTGGTGTTACGGGGAACGGTTGCCCGCCTTCTGTCTGTGGACATCACACTGCTTATTCCTGCCTGTTGGGGTACTCTGCCTCCCTCCCCCTGTGTGCTGCTGGCCTCACTCTGTATGTCCTCTTGCCACGTTGGGTCAGTTACTAGATCATCCACCACCTCCTCCTCTTCCACTTGCGCACCACGATCCTCCTTCTCACTTTGTGGCAATTGTGTTTCGTCATTGTCCACCTCTTGTGACAAATTGCCAGCGTCGACTTCCTGTGGCTGTGGCTGTTGAAATATTTGGGCATCCCTACATGGGATCTCCTCTTCCACCACTTCAAGCGGAGCAGGCAAGGGGCATAAATCTGGAAATGGACCAGTGAACAGCTCTTCAGAGTGTCCAAGTATGGGATCCGTTGCTGTCTGACGACACTCGGCATGGTGGGAGGAAGGAGCATCAGGGTGAGGAGGAGTATGTGGTCGAGACTCACGGCTACTAAGAGTCGACCGTGTGGAAGACAGGCCGCAGGTGGTGGTGCCCAGGTAACTGGAAGTATTATCTGCTATCCTATTAATAACCTGTCCACACTGAACAGTTCGCAATACTGGTGTTGTTCTGTGCTACCCTAGTAATTTGGTCAAGCAGTGGGAGCGAGAAGATGTGGCTGTTGGTTGTGGCACATTTTCACCTTGGCCACGGCCCCGTCCTCTGCACACACCATCACTAGAACGTCCACTTCCACGTCCCTTGCCACGCGCCTTGCCCATTGTAAAGGAAGTAAAATAGCTTACACTCGCACTATCAATGGAAAAAGGGTAATAAAAAGTAGATTAGAACCGTGGAAGAGGAAAACCACAGTTTTATTTCTCTGGCTCACACCCGACTCTTTTAAACAATCTGAACAATCAGGGAGAAACTATTACTGTTTTTCTTTAAGGAAAAAATACCAAAAGCGGAATAATAGAGATTTCTTACCATGGAACAGCAAAACCACAGTTGTAATTTACTGGTGTATACCAGACTTTTTTAAATATATATATTTGCGGCTGAACAGTGAGCGACACACTCAAACTGTTTTTTTTAGATAGAAATGGCCCAAAAGTGGATAATACAGAGATTTGACCAGTGGAACTGCAAAACCACACTTGTATTTCTCGGGCCTACACCAGACTATTTTCAACAGATATATTTGTGTCTGAACAAGCAGGAGACACTATTATTTATTTTTTACGGCAAAAAATGCCAAAAGCAGGATAATAGAGATTTTTTTACTGTGGAACAGCAAAACCACAGTTATAATTGACTGGTGTATACCAGACTTTTTTAAATATATATATTTATGGCTGAACAGTGAGCGACACACTCAAACTGTTTTTTTTAGATACAAATGGCCCAAAAGTGGATAATACAGAGGTTTGAACCGTGGAACTGCAAAACCACACTTGTATTTCTCGGGCCTACACCAGACTATTTTCAACAGATATATTTGTGTCTGAACAATCAGGAGACACTATTATTTATTTTTTACAGCAAAAAATGCCAAAAGCAGGATAATACAGAGATTTGACCCTTGGAACTGCAAAACCACGCTTGTATTTCTCGGGCCTACACCAGACTATTTTCTACAGATATATTTGTGTCTGAACAATCTGGAGACACTATTATTTATTTTTTACAGCAAAAAATGCCAAAAGCAGGATAATACAGTGATTTGACCCGTGGAACTGGAAAACCACACTTGTATTTCTTGGGCCTACGCCAGACTATTTTCAACAGATATATTTGTGCCTGAAAAATTAAGGAGACACTATTATTTATTTTTTTTACGTGAAAAAATGCAAAAAACAGGATAATAGAGATTTTTTACCGTGGAACAGCAAAACCACAGTTATAATTTACTGGTGTATACCAGACTTTTTTTAATATATATATTTGCGGCTGAACAGTGAGCGACACACTCAAACTGTTTTTTTTAGATACAAATGGCCCAAAAGTGGATAATACAGAGGTTTGAACCGTGGAACTGCAAAACCACACTTGTATCTCTCAGGCCT
Source organism: Phyllobates terribilis (assembly GCF_046119375.1). NCBI lineage: Eukaryota > Metazoa > Chordata > Amphibia > Anura > Dendrobatidae > Phyllobates > Phyllobates terribilis. The sequence goes on from NW_027362773.1 coordinate 54,582,105, forward strand.
ACACCAGACTATTTTCAACAGATATATTTGTGTCTGAAAAATCAGGGAGATACTATTATTATTTTTTTTACGGCAAAAAATGCCAAAAGCAGGATAATAGAGATATTTTTACCGTGGAACAGCAAAAGCACACTTCTGTCTCTCTGGCCTACACCAGACTATTTTCAACAGATATATTTGTGTCTGAACAATCAGGGAGACACTATTATTTTTTTTTTACGGCAAAAAATGCTAAAAGCAGGATAATAGAGATTTTTTACTGTGGAACAGCAAAAGCACACTTCTGTCTCTCTGGCCTACACCAGACTATTTTCAACAGATATATTTGTGTCTGAAAAATCAGGGAGACACTATTATTTTTTTTTACGGCAAAAAATGCCAAAAACAGGATAATAGAGATTTTTTACCGTGGAACAGCAAAACCACAGTTATAATTTACTGGTGTAAACCAGACTTTTTTTAATATATATATTTGCGGCTGAACAGTGAGCGACACACTCAAACTGTTTTTTTTAGATACAAATGGCCCAAAAGTGGATAATACAGAGGTTTGAACCGTGGAACTGCAAAACCACACTTGTATCTCTCAGGCCTACACCAGACTATTTTCAACAGATATATTTGTGTCTGAAAAATCAGGGAGACACTATTATTTTTTTTTTACGGCAAAAAATGCCAAAAGCAGGATAATAGGGTTTTTTTTTTACCGCGGAACAGCCAAAGCACACATCTGTCTCTCTGGCCTACGCCAGACTATTTTCAACAGATATATTTGTGTCTGAACAATCAGGGAGACACTATTAATTTTTTTTTACGGCAAAAAAATGCTAAAAGCAGGATAATAGAGATTTTTTTACTGTGGAACAGCAAAAGCACACTTCTGTCTCTCTGGCCTACACCAGACTATTTTCAACAGATATATTTGTGTCTGAAAAATCAGGGAGACACTATTATTTTTTTTTTAAGGCAAAAAATGCCAAAAACAGGATAATAGAGATTTTTTACCGTGGAACAGCAAAACCACAGTTATAATTTACTGGTGTATACCAGACTTTTTTAAATGTATATATTTGTGGCTGAACAGTAAGCGACACACTCAAACTGTTTATTTTAGATACAAATGGCCCATGGAACTGCAAAACCACACTTCTATTTCTCTGACCAGCACCACACTATTTTCAACAGATATATTTGTGTCTGAAAAATCAGAGACACATTTTTTTTTTATGGGGGTGGTGGGCCACCAAAAGGTTAATAAGACGGGTATTTGTACAGTGTGAAGGAGGAAAAAAAAAAGAGGATTTAGATGAAAAAAAAAGGATTTTTCCTGGCCCCCGAGACCTGGAGCTAAGTCCAGCAACTTCAGCAACAGGAGCACACAGGACTGTAATGCAGCGTTTGCTGGCATAACAACTGCGTCTCCTATACAGCCTGCCTGCCTGATATCTGGGATGGATATTAGTCCTGAGAAGGACTGTTTGTTTGATCTGGCAGCCTTTACAGACCCTACACTAACTATTTTGAAGGATATATCTCTCCCTAAATCAGCTGCGCTGTCCCTACACTCTCTGATCCCGAGCGACTGTGTCCAAGATGGTGGCGCCCGGTTTTAAATACTCGAGGTGATGCTGTGCGGCCAGCCAATCACTGTAATGCCCACAAACAACATGGCTGCAGCATTACAGTGACTGGCTGGCAATCCCTGCATGTTCATTGGCTCTGTAAAGAGCACCAAACATGCAGAGCAGAGATCCGAGCTCCCACCCGAGTAACCCGGAAATGCTCGGTGCTCGCCGAACATCCCGAGTAGCGTGATGCTCGGGCGAGTACCAAGCAGTGTCGAGCATGCTCGCTCAACACTACTCCCCATTCAATAATCTAACTGGCTTGCCAATCCACCAATGGATTATGTTTAACAAGCCAAGGTATACCCAAGACAATCGACGTAGGAATATTGCCCAGAACATAGTTAGGGATGATTTCAAAATGAACTGACCCCGCCCTAAGTTTTACATTATGTACAATCTGAGTAGATGCTTTCTGTGCAAGTGGTGCCTAGTCAATGGCAAAGATGGGAATAGGTTCAGCTAAAGCACAGCAAGCAAGACCATGAGTTTTCACAAACTCAGCATCAACCATGCTGACTTTGGCTCCACTGTCATCAAACACAGAAATTTTTTCGGTTTTGCTCTCTAGCATTACCTCAGCTGTCAGGACAAAGCGGGAACTGCAGTTTGGCCACAAATGCACCACTTGTTTATCCAAGTCCAGACTACCGAGAGTTAATAGAGTCTCCTTTTGTTTAGGAATTGAAGGACAGATCCCAATAAAGTGTCCCTTTTTCCAACAAATAAATTCCTAACTTCTTGCGAATCTCCGGGGAGATGTATGATGTAGAGACACCCCCTAATTGCATGGGTTCCTCCAGCAACCCCACTACTGGTTCACCCCCAAAACTGCTCCCCTGGCAGAGGAACACAACCCCGGCGAGAAGGCCCCCGAAGAAGGTGGCCACATCCGTCTATCCCAAAGGCGTTTATCAAGACGTATGGCCAAAGACATGGCAGTCTCCAAGGACTGAGGAGTTTCATTTACAGCTTAGTAGTGATGAGAGAGCATACTCGCACGTACTCGGTACTCGGTACTCTCCTGAGTACCTCAGTACTCGAGATGCTCGTAGCTCGCCGAGTATTTGCGATATGCTCAGGCGGATGCTCGGGTCCCCTCCATGCATGATTGGTGCTCTTTACAGAGCCAATGAACATGCAGGGATTGCCTACCACTCACTGTAATTCCGCAGCCATGTTAGTTGTGGCATTACAGTGATTGGCTAGCCGCACAGCGTCATCGGGTCTATATCAGACCTGGCGCTGCGGTGCTCATCAGTCTACTCCGCAATCAGACAGTGTAGGTTTCTCCGTCACACGGATCACATATACGTTTTCTGAAAATTCTGCCATTTCTGGCCTCAATTAAAAATTTGTTTCAGTGTGTCAGCGAAGTTTTTGACACCGGTTTTCTGTTCAAAATAGTTACCTACAGGCCAGGTATTTAAAACTGAGGTTTGTCTGTCAAATGGATGACATATAACTTTGCTTCAAATTCAGCCATTTGTAGTGAGCGTGGAAGATATTGTCCTCCATTTAAAATGGTCAAGGGACGGGGAACTGGACTTGATGGTGATGGAGCATGCAGAGGCCGGAGCTGAGGCCGTGGGCAAGCTGAAATTGTGACACAACAAACACCCATATCTTATCGCCCGACCTTCCTGTCCGAATTCCTAGGGGACCGCAGCACACCACTATTGAAGCCAGAGCAGTGTCAAAAGGTTGTTGGTTGGATAGCGGATAATGCTTTCAGTCACTTTGCCACCACCAACACCACCCTGTCTTCCACACGGTCAAGTCTCAGCAGCTGTGAGTCTGGACTGCATATTCCTCACCCTGATCCTCCTTCCTCCCACCATTCCGAGTGCCCGGAGACAACTGATCCCACACGTAGACACTCCGAAGAGCTGTTTACTTTTCCATTTATAGATTCAGGCCTCTTGCCCGGTCCACTTGAAGCGGGGCAAGAGGAGATCGCATGTAGCAATGCCCAAATATTTGAGCAGCCACGCTCACACGAAGGCAATGGTGGGAAAGTGTAACAATAGGTGGACGATGATGAGACACAATTGCCAGAAAGTAAGAAGGAGGACCAGAGTGCGGAAGTGGAAGATGAGGTGGTGGATGATATAGTAACTGACCCAACCTGGCAGGAGAACATGCAGAGCAAGGACAGCAGCACACAGGGGGAGGGAGGCAGAGCACCCCAACAAGCAGGAAGAAGCAGTGTGGTGGCCGCAGACAGAAGGCAGGCAACCGTTCCCCGTAACAACAACATGAAGGAAGTTACCAGTACACCTGTTAGGTCTTCCCGAGTCTGGTTGTTTTTTAAAGACTCTGCCGATAACCTCAAAAAGGCTTCTTGCACCACCTGGCAGGCCACCATCAGCAGGGGTGGCAAAACAACCAGCCTGACCACCACCAGCATGATCAGGCACATGGCAGCAAAGCACTCGACTTTGTGGGCTGAACCCTAGGGTCCAGGAACAGTGTCTGCGGGTGGCACCACTGCTTCTTCCGCTCTTGTGAATGCAAGCTAATCCCCTGTCCATGGTGATGCCTCCTGCCCTGCACCTGTCATTGCACACTCTCAAGTAGCAGCATCAGGAAGCACTTCCACGTCCTTGTCCCAGCGCAGTGTTCAACTCTAGAGAGGACGAAGTACTGGTCCTGCTAAGCTTCACAAGTAGAAATAGATATAGCCGGCGGCTCCCTCTCAGACACACCAGGTATATATACACCCAGGCAGAGAGCTAATTAGCAAGAGAGAGGTAGCCACTCGGTCCTAAAGACAGCCTCTTATCTAAGAGGTTGTCAGCAATGCTAAACATAGAGATCTCCTGCAACCCACTGCAGGGCGACTGTTTGTCACCTCTGACACACCCGTGACATATTAATAAACAACAGCCCTGCAATTTAAAAGAGTGGTTCTCTGTCAGATGTATCACATATAACTGTGTTTCAAATCTAGCCATTTGTACTGAACATGGAAAATATTGTCCTCCCTTTAAAATAGGCAAGGTGTGTGGCAAGGGATGGGGAAGTGGACGTGATGGTGATGATGCATGCAGAGGCCAAGGGCAAGCTGAAATTGTGCCACAACAAACACCCACATCTTGTCGTTTGACCTTCCTGTCCCAATTACTAGGGGACCGCAGAACACCACTACTAAACATAGAGCAGTGTCAAAAGGTTGTTGGTTGGATAGCAGATAATGCTTTCAGTCAATTTTGCCACCACCACCACCACCCTGTCTTCCACATGGTCAAGTCTCAGTAGCCATGAGTCTGGACCGCATATTCCTCACCCTGATCCTCCATCCTCCCACCATGCCGAGTGCCCAGAGATAACTGATCCCACACTTGGACAGTCAGAAGAACTGTTCACTTTTCCATTTGTAGATTCGGGCATCTCGCCCGGCCATCTTTAAGCGAGTCAGGAGGAGAAAGCGTGTAGCGATGCCCAAATATTTGAGAAGCCATGGTCACATAAAGGCAACGGTGGGAAAGTGCAACTACTGTCGTAAGAGGTGGATGATGTTGATACATAATTGCCAGAGAGTCAGGAGGGGGACCAGGGAGCTGAAGTGTAAGACGAGGTGTTAGATGATATAGTAACTGACCCAACCTGGCAGGGGGACATGCAGAGCAAAGACAGCAGAAAACAGGGGGAGGGAGGCAGAGCACCACAGCAGGCAGGAAGAAGCAGTGCTGTGGCCGCAGACACAAGGCAGGAAAACGTTTCCCGTAATGTAAAAATGAGGGAAGTTGCCAGCACAACTGTTAGGTCTTCTTCTTTTATTAAAGACTCTGCAGATAACCCCAAAAAGGCCCTTTGCACCACCTGCCAAGCCAGCATCAGCAGGGGCAGCAAAACTAGCAGCCTGACCACCACTAGCATGATCAGGCACATGGCAGCAAAACACCCGACTAAGTGAGGTGAACCCCAGGGTCCAGAAACTGTGTCTGCGGTTGACACCACTGCTTCTTCTGCTGTTGTGCATGCAGGCCAATCTCCGAAGATGCCTCCTGCCCAGCATGTGTCATTGCACACTCTCAACCAGCACCATCAGCAAGCACATTCACGTCTTTGTCCCAGCGCAGTGTTCAGTTGTCCATACCCCAGTCCTTGGAACGCAAGTGTAAATGTGTCACCCTGGCCTGGATGCCACAAGTGTAATAAAGCTGTGTCTGAGAGCAAGGGGGAGGTTCTCTAGTCAGGGGAACATTAGCATGCAGTACCTCCTGTCTCAGGCCAGTAGGGGGAGCAGGCTGCCCCTATAAAAGCTGGTGCTGGGGGCAGGGTTAGAGAGAACTGGACGACCTGTCTCAGGACTGAGACTTGTCCCAGAGCAGAGCAGGGACAGAAAGTTGTATTGCACCTAAGAGGAAGTGTGGCAGGAGGAGAGCCACAAGCCAGAGACAAGAGGCGAAGTGAGCCTGTCTTGGCAGATAAAGGACTTAATTTACCAGACTTTGGTGTCTGAGGCTGGGAGGATTCCACATCCTACAGCAGACAGATAACCAGTCCGCAGGGGACTGTATATTCCTTGGCCTAAGAAGCCTGGAGGCTCTGCCACAACAGAAGGGACCAGCACAGCCGTACCAGGCTGGGAGCAGAAAGGAACCCACGTCGCAGGCCATACAGGCGAGAATACACGGAGAGCTCTGAATCGTGGGCTGTTACCCTATAAGGAGGAGATAGCCAGAAGGAGCGCAGAAAGGACGGTAGGCCTACACCCTCACCCTGACCAGGGCCAATTTCCCCATTGCTCTCAGACATCCAGGTCCCCTCCTAGCCGGGACTGTTTGTGGGTCAGTTTACCTGTTCTAGTAAAGACCCTGGACTGCAACCTGTTGTCTGTGTGCTCCTTGCTCCTCCAGCACTAACGGCACTGGGACTCTCACCACCATCATTCCCACCATCCATTATACTGCCCTGGGGCCGCACTCTTCCCGTGGGGAGTCACACCATCCCAGCTGCATACATCATCAGCCCCAGCGATCTCCCTTGCAGCGGCGGTTCCTAATGACCGCAAATCCACGGGTGGCGTAGTCGGACATAATCAACAGCACATAACGGACTACCACTGGCCTGACCACCCTGAGCCACGGAACCGGGTTGCCACTACTACTCCCATCGTTCCCCTACTGCCCGGATCCGAGTGCCCCACGGCCCAGGGGGCGAGTCAGCTTTGTCGTAGTCGGCAGGATTTCGTGCCCGCAACCACCGGATACTGCGTGCCTTCAAAAGACTGTCATACCTGCCGTGGTGAAGGTTCCCGCCACCGGAGCCGTTTCCCGCCATCTTCAGTCGGTTCCCACCATCTTCAGCTGTTTTCCCGCCATCCAAAGTCGTTTTCCAGGACGCCGTGTGGGAAGAAGAGGGGCATGGACGCCGAAAGCGTGCGAGACCTGAAGCTCCGCCCCACGCACCGACGCTGCGCAAGGTCCTGGAAGGGAGAGAGAGCGACGCTGACGTCACCAGGACGCGACGCAAGGTCCTCGTCCAGAGCAGCACCAGCGGAGCCGCGGCCTACAGAAGAGGATCGTCGGAAGGTAGGCCACGCTTAACTAGGGGGGAGGAAGATGTCGGACACGGAGGCGCCCACTACCACCAGCGCAGCTGCAGCAGCGGTGATGCCATTTTCCCTGCCCTACATCCCTGGAGCGGCCTGGCTGCCTAAGTACTCAGGGGAGCCTCATGCCCTAACTGACTTCAAGGAAAGGCTTTACAGTTTGTTCCAAGTCTACCCCCTGACAGAGGAACAGAAGGTCAGCATACTAACAGGGCAGTTAACTGGCGCAGCCCAAAGGGAGGTAAAATCATGGCCCACTGAGGAGAAAAGGACCGTGAAGGGTATTCTGGCCCGGCTGCGGGGTACCTTTGACACACGTACCTCCGCTGAAATTAAAATGAGGTTCTATGGATGTAGGCAGCGGGCACAGGACAGCATCAGAGACTATGCCCTAAATTTGCAGGAAGCCCTGAGGGCCATCCAACAAGCTGACCCAGGCAGCATGCAGGATACGGATAAGCTCCTAACAGAACAGTTCATAGAAGGTCTGCTGTCTAGCGCCCACAGGACCCAGCTGCGCCTCATGTTCTTTCAGAACCCTGATCTGACCTTTGCCCAATTCAATGACAGGGCCATAAGGGTGCTCCGTGAACCCGCAACAAGTGGCGCTATAAACCCCCGGCTCCCTGTTCTCACCTACCACCAGGAGGCGGCGCCCTCCTCTATGGACTCCATGGGGGCTGATGCACAGGCCCTGAGCCAAGCCCCGTCGAAAGATCTGCACCACCAAGTCCAGGAGCTGACCAGGAGCGTTGCGCCGTTGACCAGGACCGTCCAGGCGTTACAAGTGGACCCGTCAAGACCCATCGAGCTGGCTTCAAGTCCGGAGGATGTCCCGTGGCGTCGACAGAGGAGGATCCCGTCATTCCGAGGGAGGCCCACAGACCGCTATGCAGAGGATGGACAGCCCATTTGCCATCGATGCAACCAGCCCGGACACATTTCCAGGTACTGTAATTTAAACGGGTCCAACCTGGGGCAGAGGGCCAACCCCCAGGCATAAGATCACCAGGCCCTTATAATTGGCGTAATAAGTACGTTGGGGGGCGCCCGGTTTTACCCGTGGTGCTGGACGGTATCCCCATGAGCGCCTTGCTGGATACTGGGTCGCAAGTAACCACTATCCCTTATGTACTTTTTAAGCAGTATTGGACTGATGCTGATATCACACGGTATCCAGACAGTAACTTGAGCATCATCGCCAGTAATGGCTTACCCGTGCCGCAGATGGGGTTCAAGGAGATGACCATTAAAATTGGTAAAGTTGAACTACCGGCACAGGGAGTAATTATTGTGGACATTGACCGTCGTGAAAGTCACCCTAAAATAACTGCGGGTACTAACGTAATTGAAAATTGTCTTTCAGAGGTAATTGTAATTCTACAACAGGTGGCGGTGAATGCTAGTTCCAGCCAACAGAGAGTCCTCAACAAAGAGATAAAAGCCCTGATGAGATGGCAGCAGGTAGAACTGTATGGTGGTGAGATCGGTAGCGTAAGACTGAGTGATCCGTTCCCCATTTCCATGTCTCCCAAAAGTGAAATGATGATCTGGTGTCGGACTGCAATCGGGTTGAGAGGTAGAGACTACCAAGGCATGGTAGAGCCCGTGTACTCGGACAGCAGGCCCACCATTTTGACAACCCGGGGGGTGGTTGATGTCCGTCATGGGAGGGTGCCCGTCCGCATCCTCAACATTGGGGAGAGGGAGGTACACTTACCCAGGTACGCTACACTCGCCAAACTGTTTGTTGTCGAACACAAAGCTATCAGAGCCGTGGAACCCTTGCCTCCATCTCCTCAGGCGGAGGGTAATGGCTCCCAGAAACAAAAGGAGGACTGGTGCCAGAAACTCCATGTGGGTGCTGACTCCACTCCCCTGCACCAAAAACAAGGAGTCTATCGGGTGGTACAGGAGTACGAGAGAATTTTTAGTAAGCACCCGCTAGACTTCGGCAGAGTAAAAGGGATAGAACACCATATCCCCACGGGGGGCCACCCACCAATAAAAGAGAGACACAGGCCTGTACCCCCTGCACATTATCAGAATGCCAAGGGTATGCTGCGAGAAATGAAAGAAGCTGGGGTCATTAGAGATAGCTGTAGCCCCTGGGCAGCCCCCCTGGTTCTGGTAAAAAAGAAAGACGGCACCATGAGAATGTGCGTGGACAATAGACAAATCAACCGTATCACCCACAAAGACGCATATCCGCTGCCTAGAATAGAGGAGTCTTTAGCCGCACTAAAATCAGCTAACTTCTTTTCTACTTTGGACCTTACTAGCGGGTACTGGCAGGTTCCTGTGGCAGAGGCTGACAAGGAGAAGACCGCCTTCACCACCCCGATGGGACTGAGTGAGTTCAACTGTATGCCCTTTGGACTCTGCAACGCACCAGGGACCTTCCAGAGGCTGATGGAATGCTGTCTAGGGCACCGAAACTTTGAGACGGTCCTCCTTTACCTGGACGACGTGATCGTCTATTCGAAGACCTACGAGGACCATCTAAAGCACCTGGCCGAGGTGTTCGAAGCCCTGGCAGGCTACGGCCTGAAGGTGAAACCATCGAAGTGTCACCTGCTGAAACCAAAGGTCCAGTACCTAGGGCACGTGGTAAGTGCAGAAGGAGTAGCCCCCAACCCTGACAAGGTCATGGCAATCAAGAGCTGGCCAAGCCCTTCGAACATCAAAGAAGTAAGGCAGTTCCTCGGGTTGGTAGGCTACTACCGAAGGTTCATCCCCGGGTTCACTAAGATGGCAGCTCCTATGCAGGACCTCCTGATCGGACAGTCTAAGTCCAGAAGTCAAAAGCCACCCTTCAAGTGGGATAAACCGGAAGAGGAGTCCTTCCGCCAGTTGAAGATGGCCCTCACGGGGGATGAGATCCTGGCCTACCCTGACTATGGCCAGCCTTTTATTCTCCACACAGATGCCAGTAATGTGGGACTGGGAGCCGTACTGTCCCAAAACCAACAGGGCAGAGAAAGGGTGATCACGTACGCCAGCCGGAAGCTGAGACCCACCGAGAGGAACCCGGAGAATTACAGCTCCTTCAAGCTAGAATTCTTTGCGGTGGTGTGGGCCGTGACGGAAGGCTTCAAGCATTACCTGGCCTCCGCAAAGTTCACGGTGTACACGGACAACAACCCGTTAACACACCTAGACAATGCAAGACTTGGTGCCCTGGAACAGCGGTGGATGGCCCATCTCTCCAATTATGACTTCGTGATCAAGTACCGGGCAGGCAAAACCAATGCCAATGCTGATGCCCTATCGAGAATGCCTCACTTACCTGAAGGTGACGAAGACCCAGAAGAGCTGGAGGAGGTAGAACTCCCTGCGTTTCACTGGTATGGAGCCGCTCAATACTCCCACCGCGTGAAGGAGGAGGATCTAACAACCGTGATGATCAATCCCCTACCTCATCACAGCTGGGCCGAGACCCAAGATAGTGACCCTGCCATCCGCCTGGTGAAAGATCTGCTTACCCAGGAAGATGCCCGCATAGATCCGGATGCTCCAGAGGAAGCCAAGCAGCTATGGAAAGAGAAGAGCAAGCTATTCCTCTACGAAGGCAAGCTGTGCAGAAGGATTGTCAACCACCGGACGCACGAGCTGACCTGGCAAGTCGTGGTCCCAAGGCGGGATGCAGCTATGGTCCTGGGGGCTTACAATGACAGAGCGGGGCATTTCGGTTGGAAGAAACTGGAGTACCTGCTAAGAGGACGGTTCTTTTGGGTCGGCATGAGAGGGGCTGTAGAGAAGTGGTTCAGAGACTGTGGCCCTTGTCACCTAAGGAGGAAGGACCGTGCCAGCCAGAAGACACCCTTGAGGCCCGTCGTCACCAAGCAGCCTCTTGAGCTGGTAGCTCTGGACCACGTCAAATTGGCTCCAAGCTGGTCAGGATACATCTATGCCCTGACAATTGTGGACCACTATTCCCGTTTTCTAGTGGTGGTCCCCGTGAAAGACTTGACAGCCCAAAGAGCGGCAAGAGCCTTCCAGCAATACTTCTGCCGTCCACACGGGTATCCGGAACAGGTCCTGATAGACCAGGGTCCAGCGTTCGAGGCTGAAATCTTCCAAGAGTTCTGCAACCTCTATGGCTGTAAGAAAATTCGGACAACGCCTTACCACCCACAAACCAACGGGATGTGTGAGAAGAATGAACAATATAGTCATTGATCTCCTGAAGACGTTGCCCCTGGAGGAACGCAGCCTATGGCCAGAAAAACTGCCGGATCTGATAGACTTATACAATCATATCCCGGTGAATGCTACAAACTGCACCCCGGCTTACCTGATGCGAGCTAGACCAGGTAAGCTGCCCGTAGACCTGGAGATGGGAGTCCTAACACCTGAGGATACCTCCCCGGATGCGGACTGGGATACGGAAAGGCAACTGCAGTACAAGAAGGTACAGGAGAGTGTGGAGAAGAGCCTGGCCCAGGTGAGAGAGAGGCAAGAGAAACTCTTCAACCAGCACTCCGCTGCTGGTCCCCTAGAACCTGGTGAGCAGGTCCTGAAGTGGAAGAGAAAGCTACATAAGTTGGACGACCAGTGGGAAAGGGAACCCTACACCGTACTGCAGTCTGATCACGACAACCCGAAGTTGTGCGTGATCACCAAGGACGGAGGAAAAAACACTAGTACCGTCTCCAGAGACCACCTCAAAAGGTGCCCCGAGCAACTCCGTAGTGCAGAAGAGGATCAGAGTGACCTTGAACCCGCAGAGGACAAGGAAGAAATGATCAGCACCGTTCTCGGAGAGTTCCCCAGTCCTGGACTCGGACAAACGATGCCATAGTGGTACCCGTCCTGCATTTCCTGCAACCGACTGCGCAACAACCTGCACCAGAGCCGGAAGGTGAAGAGGAGCAAGCAGTTCCTGAGGCAGAAGAGCCTGTACCAGCAGCCCAGGAGAGTCAACCCTCTGCTGACAGTGAGCCTGCCATGCCTGCGGTAAGCCAAAGGACCCGCAGGCAGCTGCCTGCCCTATCTGTACACCCAGCTGGTAGCTGTACCCCTAAAGCTAGTGGGGAAAGCCAGGTCGGTCCACCACCAGACAGTGGGTTAAGGAGGTCAACCAGGAGCACAAAGGGGCAGATACCCGCTCGCTTGAGAATATAGGGTGCACTAAAATTGTAAATAACCCTGTTGCCAAATGTTGAAATGTTTGCAAAGTTACATGCATGTTTGGTAATTCTGTGTTTCAGTTTCTTGCAGTTACCGTAAGTACTCAAAGGTTATGGACTTCTTATAACCGGGACCTTTGTATGGACTGCGTTCGGAGCCTAACCAAGGAATGAACTAAGACTGTGAAGGACTTGGGGTAGGACAGACCCCCACCTGGTTAAGGCTCCCCGTTGTGTTGGTGATAAGGTCACCCGGTCACAGGCCACACTGTGACCTTAAGAACTCAATCTGTGCGTCATCTGTCTGTTAATGTTTTATGGTTATGCATATTGTCTTTGTTTATTGTTTAGTCCCGGAGTACTAAATTTCACTAGGGGGGAATGTGTCACCCTGGCCTGGATGCCACAAGTGTAATAAAGCTGTGTCTGAGAGCAAGGGAGAGGTTGTCTAGTCAGGGGAACATTAGCATGCAGTACCTCCTGTCTCAGGCCAGTAGGGGGAGCAGGCTGCCCCTATAAAAGCTGGTGCTGGGGGCAGGGTTAGAGAGAACTGGACGACCTGTCTCAGGACTGAGACTTGTCCCAGAGCAGAGCAGGGACAGAAAGTTGTATTGCACCTAAGAGGAAGTGTGGCAGGAGGAGAGCCACAAGCCAGAGACAAGAGGCGAAGTGAGCCTGTCTTGGCAGATAAAGGACTTAATTTACCAGACTTTGGTGTCTGAGGCTGGGAGGATTCCACATCCTACAGCAGACAGATAACCAGTCCACAGGGGACTGTATATTCCTTGGCCTAAGAAGCCTGGAGGCTCTGCCACAACGGAAGGGACCAGCACAGCCGTACCAGGCTGGGAGCAGAAAGGAACCCACGTCACAGGCCATACAGGCGAGAATACACGGAGAGCTCGGAATCGTGGGCTGTTACCCTATAAGGAGGAGATAGCCAGAAGGAGCGCAGAAAGCACGGTAGGCCTACACCCTCACCCTGACCAGGGCCAATTTCCCCATTGCTCTCAGACATCCAGGTCCCCTCCTATCCGGGACTATTTGTGGGTCAGTTTACCTGTTCTAGTAAAGACCCTGGACTACAACTTGTTGTCTGTGTGCTCCTTGCTCCTTCAGCACTAACGGCACTGGTACTCTCACCACCATCACTCCCACCATCCATTATATTGCCTTGGGGCCGCACTCTTCCCGTGGGGAGTCACACCATCCCAGCTGCATACATCATCAGCCCCAGCGGTCTGCCTTGCAGCGGCGGTTCCTAATGACCGCAAATTCACGGGTGGCGTAGTCGGACATAATCAATAGCACATAACGGACTACCACTGGCCTGACCACCCTGAGCCACGGAACCGGGTTGCCACTACTACTCCCATCGTTCCCCTACTGCCCGGATCCGAGTGCCCTATGGCCCAGGGGGCGAGTCATAAATACGCAGCCAACATCCCACAGGCCACACTGCTAAATCTAAATTCACACATTTTCCGACTGCTTGCGTTCAAAATGTTGCCTTTTAGGGTCATGGAGATGGAATCTTTCCGCAACGTGATGACGGCGGCCATTCCTCGATACTTGGTACCCAGCCACCACTATTTCTCCAGGTGTGCTGTCCCCGCATTTCACGAGCATGTGTCCCACAACATTAGCCGTGCCCTCAACAACGCAGTTGCTTGGAATGTCCACCTAACCACGGACACGTGGACAAGTGCTTGTGGGCAGGGACAGTACATCTCGCTGACGGCACACTGGATTAATATAGTGGAAGCCGGGCCCCAGTCGGACCTTGGGACCGAACACGTCCTCCCTATGCTGAGGATTGAGGGTCTTCGGTCAATCAGGGTTGCCCCCACATTCAACAGCTCCTGCACATCCTCCTCCGAATCCTCTTCAGCCTCCATCTCCGAAATGACCACATCAGTCACAATCTGGAAGCACTGCAGCAGTGCCTCGGCCAAGGGGCAACAAGCTGTGCTGAAGCTAATATGCTTAGGTGACAAACCGCACAACGCTAAAGGGTTGTGGACAGTTCTGAAGGAGCAGGCAGATCTGTGGCTGACACTGCTGAACCTACAGCCAGGTATGGTTGTGTGTGACAATGGCTGGAACCTTGTAGCGGCTCTGAATCGAGGCGAGCTCACACATGTACCATGCCTGGCCCATGTCCTTAACCTCGTGGTTGAATGGTTTCTCAAATCCTAGTCAGATCAGCCGGATCTGCTTGTCAAAGTATGCCACATGTATGCTCATTTTACAAAGTCAGCTACTGCTTTCGCTGCCCTTGCCGTGCTTCAGCAGCGTTTGCAGCTTCCAGCTCACTGACTAGTGTGCGATATCCCCACACGTTGGAACTCTACATTGCAGATGTTGGGAAGAATTTGTGAGCAGAAGAGGGCAGTTGTTGACTACCAGCATCAACAAGGCCATCTGTATTCAGGTCAGACTCCACGCATAAGACCTCAGGAGTGGACATGGATATCAGACATCTGTATCATCCTCCAAAACTTTGAGGACTCCACCAAGATGGTGAGCAGTGATTACGCCATAATTAGCATCACCGTCCCGCTTTTCTGTCTTCTGAAATGCTCTCTGCTCACAATTAAAGAGAATGCATTGCAGTCGGAATATGATGAGATGGAGCAAGGAACCCTACTGGGTGATTCCACACATCTCAGCCTCATCTCATTCCAACGTGGATTGGGTGACAGTGAGGAAGAGGAGAAGGAGGGGGAAGAACAGGAGCCAGTTTCCTGCGCTATAGATGGTAATACATGCACAACTGTTATGCCGTCTGTTCAGCGTGGATGGCCTGAGGACAGGGAGGAGGAGGAGGATGAGGAGGAGAGCATAGTCATCCTCTTGGTGAGGACATGGAAGTCTTGCCTGTTAGCAGTCTGGCACACATGGTTGAGTTTATGTTACGCTGCCTTTCCCGTGACCCTCACGTTGTCCAAATTTTGTGTGACAGTCATTACTGGTTGGTGACACTTCTAGACCACGCTACAAGGAGAACTTTCGGTCTCTTATTCCCGTGCTGAAAAGGCCTAATTAAATGGGGCAGTACAAGAATGCCCTTGTTGACGAATTATTAAAAAAATTCCCATCTGAAAACGCTGGCGGCATAGGTCACGGTTTGTTGGACAAACAAAGAGTAGAGGTGAGAGAGACACAAATGCAATCCAGCAGAGGCAGGGGAACACTGTCAAAGTTCTGGAACAGTTTTCTTAGACCCTCCCATCGCACAGGTTCAGAGGCATGAGGTACTTTCACAAGGAGGGAAATGTTTCAGAAGATGCCGAGGAAGTACCTTGCTGACCGCACCAATGTCCTCCGTGATTCCTCTGTGCCTTATAATTATTGGGTATCCAAGCTGGACAGGTGGTATGAACTGGCTCTCTAAGGTCTTGGCCTTCCCTGCCTCTAGCGTTTTGTCAGAGCGGGTTTTTAGCGCCTTCCGGTTATATTTCCATCAGCGCACATCTGCCTGTCAACTGAAAATGCTGACAAGCAGACTCTTATAAAAATGAGCTAGTACTGGATTGGGCCAGACTACTCAACACCACTGAATGATAGCAGTGCAACACAAACTCAAATACAGTGTCTTTTTTTTGGGAGGTCTAACTCTATTCCTATGCACCTCTGTCTTCACACCCAGACATGGGTATACGCTTCCTGACTTTGTCTATTTGCTCTTGTCCTCCTCCCTCTCCTCATTCTCATCCTCCATCACCATATCACCACCACATCAACCATATCATCATATCTACGTCTCTTGCAAGGGGCATTGGAGTTCCTCCAAATTTTTGACAGCCGTTGCATTCACTGCATAGGCAAACAGTATGGGAGACCCACTTCCTAATAATGAGAAAATTGTTTACAGGATGCCATTAGACCTCTACATCTCTTGCAAGGGGCATTGAAGTGCCTCCAAATTTTTGGCAGTCGTTGCATTCACTGCATAGGAAAACAGTATGGGAGACCCACTCGTTTCTAACGGGAACATGTCGTTATTGTGGCCCAGCTCTATGTGTCTTTAAATTGTTATGGGGTATTTTCTAAATTTTGGCAGCCGTTGGACTCACTGCATACCCTATAACTGAATAGCAGACCAGCTCCTTTCTAATAGGAACATTGCAATACTGTGGCCCAGATCTATGTATCTTTAAATTGTTATTCACGTTTTTCTTTAAATTTTGTAAGCCGTTGGACTCACTGTATACCCTATAACTGTTTAGCAGACCCGCTCCTTTCTAATGGGAACATGGCATTACTATGGCCCAGCTTTATGTGTCTTTAAATTGTTATTGGGATTTTTCCCAAATTTTGACAGCTTTTGCAGTCACTGCGTGAGCATTATCATTATAGGAGACCCACTCCTTTATAATGGAAACATTTTTTTTTACTGAGGCCCTCCTCTATGTCTCTTCAAAGGGGTATTGGGGTGCGTCCAAATTTTTGGCTGCCCTTGCAGTCACTGCATACGCAATAACAGTATAGGAGACCCACTCTTGATAATAATGTGAACAACAAAGCATAGCCGACGCTGGCCCTTTAAGAATAGTAAGGGCCGCCTGATGACCCTATAAAAGTAGTCTTTGTGACTTTCTGAGTCCCTCCTTCATAAATGAAACAGGATGTGTCTGATCATGTCTCACACACCACATGGCAAGTTAAGGTAGTAAAATGTTAAAATGACATTTCCCAGTGAATGTATTTTTCACCGTCGAAAGCAATGCAAAAGTGCAAAAACGCATCAAAAACGCTACGTGTGAACATATCCCAAGGTGTGAGGGGGGGAATTTTTGTTTTTGTATATTTATTTTGCCTTATATACAAGTCATTACCCTGGAAAAGGATGTTCCTTAACATTTTTCCCAGGAAAATCCATTTTGGTTTAGTTTTTGTATGTTTTATTGTGAGTCCATAAAGTGGTGTAATAGTCTGACAACATTGTTGACAGCATTGACGTGGATGCTTGCAGGGATCATCCCCATGCTGTTCCCATGTCATTCGAGCACTGTTCCCATTGATTTGGGCAATTTTTATGCCTTCTGCAGACCACCGGGGAAGTGCCACCGGAAAAATGCTTTTGTTTCCCATAGACTTACATTGGGCTAATTATTCGGACCGAGCACTCGAGCATTCCAATTTGCTCGACCCGAGCAACGAGTACCTGAGCATTTTAGTGCTCGCTTATCACTAGTCCATATAAAATAACCACCGTCATAAATCCATCAGCGTTTCGTCTTGAGCTACCTCAGGCCGTTAAGATCCACAATGTCTTTCACAGGTCTCTTCTCAAGAAATATGTGGAACCTCTTTAGTCCTCACCCCTACCGCCGCCCCCAATAATGGTTGATGGTAATCTGGAGTTTCAGACTTCGAGGATTGTAGATTCTTGTCTCCTACGTCGTTCCCTACAATACTTGGTTCACTGGAAGGGTTATGGTCAAGAGGAAAGGATGTGGGTTTCAGCATCAGAGGTGAATGCCCCCAGGCTGGTTCGTTCATTCCACACCTCTTATCCTGAGAAACCTGGTCCTTAGTGTCCAGAGGCCACTCATAGAATGGAGGGTACTGTCACAGGTGTGTCAGATGTAACAGATTGACGCTCTGGATCTGGCTGCAGAAGGTCACTGCATTTGGCATTGTAGACGCCTTCTTAATCCTTCTGACTTTTGGACCCAGCGACAACCCCCTACTGCTCTGATTGACACACCCTGATCGGAGTGTTTATAAACTCTAAGTCTGCTTCAGGGAGTCGCCGGTGATATTCTCATTTTCCCTTGTGAAGGCTTGGAGCAATAGGAGTCGGCTAGCTTCCTATCTGGTGCCCTTGGTGTTATCTCTCTGGTGTCTGCTCAAGCTACGTTTTCCCCCCTTTGTTTGTCTCCCTTGTTGTCTTTAGTTTATAGTGTGAACTGACCAGTGCTCACCCCCCATCTAAGGTGTAGCTCTAGGGATATACAGGGATTAGGTTTCGTGTTCTGCGATAGGTGCGGAACCTATATAGGGATGTGAGGACAGGTAGGGTGATATTAGATCTACCTACCTAGGGGTCTCCACTTCCTCTTTCCCTAGCATTTGGGCTACCCTCCCCTCTTCCTTTCGGGTTACACTTAGTCTTTCCCACACTGTGCGTGACACACCGGTCCCCGCCCCGCATGTTTGGCGCTCTTTAGAGAGCCAATTAACATGCAGGGATTGCCTGCCACTCACTGTAATGCCGTAACCATGATGGTTGCGGAATTACAGTGATTAGCTGGCCGCATAGCATAATCAGGTCTATATAAGCGTGCCAAATATTACACTCCATTTAAAGTCAGCCATCTGTGTTTTGTTGAACCTATTCACATTTGCTCGTTGAACAATACTATACTAGAAGGCCACAGCCTAAAATCGTGTTCGTCACACATCATCGCATATTACTGCGGTAATAATACAGACATTTTGTGGAGCGGGCCAAATATTACACTCCATTTTAAATGGTAAAGGCGCGTATCAAGAGACGGGGAAGTGGACGTGATGGTGATGGTGTACACAAAGGCTTAGGCCGTGGGCAAGATGAACTGTGCCTGCTGAGGGAGCAGAACAAACACCCACATCATGTTGAACTATCTTCCTGTCCCAATTACTAGGGGGCCGTGGAACACCGCTTTTGAAGCCAGAGCAGTGTTTAAAGGTTGTTGGTTGGATAGCAAATAATGCTTCCAGTCAGTTTGTCACCACCACCATCTCCCTGTGTTCCACACAGTCAAGACTCAGTAGCCGTGAGTTTGGACCACATATTCCTCACCCTGATCCTCCTTCCTCCCACCATGCCGAGTGCCCGGAGACAACTGATCCCACTCTTTTACACACCGAAGAGCTGTTCACTTTTCCATCTATTGATTCGGGCCTCTCACAGGCCAGCTTCAAGCGGGGCAAGAGGAGATCACATGTAGTGATGCCCAAATATTTGAGCAGCCACGGTCACACAAGGGCAATGGTGGGAAACTGTCGCAAGAGGTGGATGATGATGAGACGCAATTGCCACCAAGTCAGAAAGAGGCTCAAGGTGCATACAAGGAACATGAGGTGGTGGATGATGAAGTCACTGACCCAACCTGGCAAGGTGACAAGCAGAGCAAAGACAGCAGCACACAGGGGGAGGGAGGTGTAGCACCACAACAGGCAGGAACAAGCAGTGTCGTGACCACAGACACAACTGCTCCCCGGAACACCAACATGACGTATGCTGCCAGTCCAACTGTTAGGTCTTCCAGAGTCTGGCTCATTTAACCAGACTGCCCAGATAGCCCCAAAAAGGCCATTTGAAACATATACCAGGCCAGAATCAGCAGGGACAGCAAAACTACTAGCCTGACCACCACCAGAATGCTCAGGCACATGACTTGAAAGCACCCGACTAGCTAGGCCGAATGCCAAGGTCCGGAAACAGTGCCTGCAGGTGACACCACTGCCTGTTCCCCTGTTGTGCGTGCACACCAATCCCCTGTCGATGGCGCAGGCGAAAATGCCTCTCGCCCTGCACCTGTCGTTGTGCACTTGCAATTATCACCGTCATCGTCCATGTCCTTGTCCAAATGCAGCGTTCAGTTGTCCCTTCCCCAGTCCTTGGAACGCAAGCAAAAATACGTAGCCAACATCCCACAGGCCACAATAATACACTCACATATTTCTCGAATGCTTGTGCTTGAAATGTTTCCTTTTAGGCTCGTGGAGATGGAATCTTTCTGCAACCTGATTGCGGTGGTCATTCCTCGATATTTGGTCCCCAGTCGCAAGTATTTCTCCTGGTGTGCCATCCCTGCATTTTTCAAGCATGTGTCCCAGAACAATAGCCAAGCCTTCAACAGCGCAGTTACTGGGAAGGTCCCCCTAACCACGGACACATGGACAAGTGCTTGTGGCCAGGGATGGTTCATCTCCCTGACAGCACACTGGGTTAATATAGTAGAAGCCGGGACCCAGTCGGACCTTGGGACGGAACACGTCCTCCCGACGCCGAGTATTGTAGGCCCTGGGTCAATCAGGGTTTCCCCCACATTCTACAGCTCCTGCATCTTCTCCTCCTCAGCCTCCATCTCCAAAATGACCATGAGTCACAAGCTGGAAGCACTGCAGCACTGCCTCGGCCAAGCGGCAACAAGCCCTGCTGAAGCTAATAAGCCTTGGGGACAAACCGCACACCTCTGAAGAGTTGTTGACAGCTGTAAAAGAGCAGGCAGATCTGTGGCTGTCACTACTGAACCTACAGCCAGGCCTGGCCATGTGTGACAATGGCTGGAACCTGGTGGCAGCTCTGAAGCTAGGCAACCTCACACACGTATCATGCCTGGCCCATTTGCTCAACCTAGTGGTTCAGCGGTTTCTCAAAACTTACCCAGATCTGCCTGAGCTGCTTGTCAAAGCATGCCGCATGTCTGCCCATTTTAGAAAGTCACCTACAGCTTCCACCGCCCTTGCCGTACTTCAGCCATGTTTGCAGCTTCCAGTTTACCAACTGGAACTCAACCTTGCAGATGTTGGAAAGGATTTGTGAGCAGCAGATGTCAGTTATTGAGTACCAGCTTCAACACGCCCGTTGGCATTCAGGTCAGCCTCTGCACATAAGAAATGAGGAGTGCGCATGGATGTCAGACATCTGTGTCGTCCTCCAAAACTTTGAGGACTCCACCAAGATGGTGAGCGGCGATAATGCCATAATTAGCATTACCATCCCCCTTCTCTGTCTTCTGAAACGCTCGCTGCTCACAGTTAAAGAGGAGGCATTGCAGGCACAGCACAATGAAATGGAACAAGGAATCATACAGGGTGATGCCACACAGCCCAGCCTCATGTCATCCCAACACATATTGGGTGCTGATGAGGAGGAACAGGAGATGGTTTCATGTGCTGCAAATGGTACTACCCACACCACATTCATACTGTCTGTTCAGTGTGGATAGCCTGATGAAAGGGAGAATAAGGAGGAGGGTGAGAAGGAGAGCATGGACAGTTGTCCTCTTGGTGAGGACAGGGAAGACTTGGCTGGTGGCAGTCTGGCACACATGGCTGAGTAGACTTGTAATTCTACTTGTAATCTATTATCCACTTTCACCACCAAGGACTTTTGAGTTCGACTATACTTTTTTACTTATATTGGCACACATGGCTGACTTTATGTTCCTCTGCCTTTCCCATCACCCTTGCGTTGTACAAATTTTGGCCAACAGTAATTACTGGTTGGTCCCACTTCTAGACCCATGCTACAAGGAGAACAGTGCACCTCTCCAGTGGTGGAAAGGTCTAGTAAAATATTGCAGTACCAGAAGGCCCTTGTTGTGGAATTATTCCAAAAATTCCCATCTGAAAACACTGACGGCAGAGATCAAAGTTCCTTGGACAGCCAAGGAATACAGGCGAGGAAGACACAAATATGACACAGCAGAGGCAGGGGAACACTGTCAAAGGTGTGGGACAGTTTTCTCAGACCCTCCTAGAGCCCAGGCCCTGATGCCCGGGGTACTCTGACAAGGAAGGAAATGTTTTGGAAGTTGCTGAAGGAGTACCTTGCTGACAGTATATTTAAGTCCTCCATGATTCCTCTGTGCCTTATAATTATTGGGTATCCAAGCTGGACTCGTGGCAATAACTGTCTTTCTACGCCTTGGAGGTCCTGGCCTGCCCTGCCATTAGCATTTTGTCACAGAGGGTTTTTAGTGCCGCCGGGGGCATTATAAATGATAGGCACATCCGCCTGTCAACTGAAAATGCTAACAGTCTGACTCTTATAAAAATGAACAAGGACTGGATTGGGCCAGACTTCTCGACACCACCGGATGATAGCATAAGTCAAATCCAGTAGCTTTTTTGGGGGGGGTCTATTCACATGCACCTCTTCACACCCAGACATGGGTATATGCTCCCTATTTTCTGTTGTCCTCCTCCTTCTCCTTCTCCTCATCATCTACCACCATATCACCAGGGTGACCATGATGCAACAACCACATCATTTTTTTATGATGCCAGTATGAAATTGTTTTAGAGGCCTACATCAAGCATTCTGTATGTTATACAGTATGTTCTGTTCATGCATCCCCCCAAGGGGTAAATGTTTTTTAGCCCATGCACTTAGTGCATGGGCATTACCAGTAAAGGAGACCGATTCCTTAACAATGTTAACAATTTTTTTTAATGAGAACCTCCTCTACGTCTCTTCAAAGGGGTATTGGAGTGCGTCCAATTTTTTGCTAGCTCTTGCAGTCACTGCATGGACATTACCAGAATAGAAGACACATTCCTTAACAATGGTAACAATTTTTTAAATGAGGAGCGCCTCTATGTCTCTTCAAAGGGGTATTGGAGTGCGTCCAAATTTTGGGCAGCCCTCGCAGTCTCTGCATATGCGATAACAGTATAGGAAACCCACTCCTTTATAATAAGAACATTATTTTTCTGAGTCCCTCCTCTATGCCTCTTCAAAGGGGTATTGGAGTGCATCATAATTTTTGGCAGCCCTTGCTGTCACTGCATGGGCATTACCATTATAGGAGACCGGCTCCTTAATAATGGGATTTTTTTTTAATCAGGCCCTCTATATCTCTTCAAAGGGGTATTGGGGTTTTTCCAAATTTTGGGCAGGCCTTACAGTTACTGCATACACTATAACACTATAGGAGACCCGCTCCTTAATAATGGGAATTTTTTTAAATCAGACACTCAGAGATGTTTCCAGGGGTCTTCCTCATGCTTTTCCCATGTAATTTGAGCACTTTTCCCATCGATTATGGCAATTTTTATTTTCCCATAGATTTACATTGGGCTCATTGCTCGAGCACCCGAGCGTTACGATTTGCTTGACCCGAGCACCCGAGCATTTTAGTGCTCGCTCATCACTATTGTTGAAGGATATCCCAAACGTTTGACCCAAGTCATTCAGTTTAAGGGCAATGGAACCAAATACTAATGAAATGTATGTAAACTTTTGACTTTGCAGTAAGTAATAAAAATGCCTTAAAACATTATTTTCTCTCTCATTATTCTGGCATTTGGCAAATGTTAAAAATTATGGTAATCCTAATTGATCTAAAATGGGAAAGGTTTATTCTGATTTCATGTCAGATATTGAGAAAAACATGCATATGTGTCTTTTTATATAGTGTATGTAAACTTCTGGTTTCAACTGTGTGTATATATATATATATATATATATATATATATATATATATATATATTTACATATGATCGGTTATTATGTGGTGTACAAAAAACTTTAAAATATGAGCCAAACATATTGTACCAAATGTACCATTTTGATGAATGTTGCACTACATACATAAAACCAGGCAACCCACTGTATACCCCCACCAACACTTACACTATATATGAAAAAACAGGTACAGTTAGACTTCATGATGAAGATAAATGAGACAGAACAAAACATCATCTGAATCTCTTAACACAAATTCGAAAAGAGACCTTCATTAGTCCACTAAAAAATAAATGTCTGTGCATATGATAGGCATGCAGAGTGCTGGCCGGGTTATTAGTCACATTAGTGAGCAGCAGATGCTAAGGGAAAACTGCTTTTTTTGAACCACCTGAGCCATTTGTAGCCTAAAACTCTGTGTTATTAATTAAACATTATTCAAACATTAGTTTTAATGTAAAACTGGGAAAAGTGTCTGCTGAGAAAAGTTGATAAGTGACTGTTTTACAGTGCTGCTCACCATTATTGGTATCTTTTCATTTTTTTTATAGATTGTACAATATCTGCAGAAATAAGCGGAAATGTTCTGAAGTTATATCCTCAGGATTTTTTAATTAGTGGTCCAAAGTAATACAACAATAAACATTGTTTTTCAACTTCCATGTTGCAATTTCAAAGAAGAAAAAGAAAAAACAGCATATGCAGCAATAAAGGCACTCCTAAGTAATACTTGGTTGCACACCCTTTGGCATTGATGACAGCCTCCAAACATTTCTTGTAGCCACCTACAGTATAAGCTTCTTGCACTTCTCAGCTGGAATTTTCTCCTACTCTTCCTTTGCAGTTTGTTCAAGCTCTTGAATGTTTACAGGTTTTTTTTCCCAATGGCAGATTTCAGCTCACCACAAAGATTATTAATGGGATTGAGGTCAGGACTCATTGCTGGCCATTTTAAAAGAGTCCATTTTTTTCAACCATTCCTGCGTACTTTTTGATGTGTGCTTTGGGTCTTTTCTTGCTGAAGGACCCATGATCTTTAACTCAAACCAAGTTTTCTTACACTGGGTAGGACATTTCACTCTAAAATCTCTTGATAATTCTCTGATTTCATGATTCCTGTGATACGGTTAAGGCCTCCAGCACCGGATGCAGCAAAGCAACCCCACAGCTTTATGGATCCTCCACCATGCTTAACTGTTGGTAAGGTGTTATTTTCCTTATAAGCTTCATTGCGATGTTTGTAAACATACTGTTGATTTGCATTGCCAAAAAAGCTCTATTTTTGTTTCATCTGTCCACAGAACATTTTCCCAGAAGGATTGTGGTTTATCAATGTTCTCTTTGGCAAAGATCAGTCATTCCTTTTTATGTCTTTTCTTCAGTAATGGTTTCTTCATTGGCCTTCGCTCATAAAGCTCTGCTTGGTTTAGTGTGCAGCTTATGGCACTTGTTGAAACCATGACCCCAGACTGTTCCAGGTTGGCCTTCAGGTCTTTGGATGTTTTACGTGGTGTTTTTTCCACCATTCGCACCAACCTTCCTGGAATCAGGAATCAGGGTCTCTGTCTCTGTATTATGCTGCTCTCAGATTAGGTGTTAAAAACTTGTTGACAGATTCCCTGGTGTCCTATACAGTGGCCCAAAAGATTTGCACTACGCTGATACCACGTCCAATCCAATTACTTGTTGCAGCCAGACTAAGGCAGTCTTTACTTCTCTGGCAGGTATACTTGGTCTGGAATCTTGGAAGCCTCTTGCATTTACTAGGCACTGCAATGTTAGGTTGCTACAGAAGACCAGACTTAGTGCTCATACTCACTTGCGAGTAAAACTGACGAGTGCAATCCGATAAAAGATCAGATTGCACTTGGACCAATGTTAATCAATAAATGACATCTCATTTGCGATTTTTTTCTCAGCTGAAATCGGGCTGAGAAAAAAATCGCAGCATGCTGCGATTTGCCACGTATTACGGATGAGATTCTGCAATGTAAGTCAATGGATGCGTGAAAAAAAATCAAATGGCACTCGGACCATGCGAGTGCCATCCGATTTTCAAGCACCTGTCTCTTTAAAAAAGCCAGCAATTCATCAGCCCCGTACAGTTACAATACATCGGTACCCAACAATTTAGAATAAAAATAATAGATATACACACATAGAATAGATAGATAGAAACATGCCAGTCATATATATAATTAGTACAGTGACTGTGCTGGTTACTGTACTTGTCATTTGTTGTTAAATTAAAGAATTTCTTAAAAAAAAATTGGCATGGGTTCCCCCGTAATTTTATGGTCTAGCACAGGTTAAGAGGACAGCTGGGGCAGATGTTTGAAGCCTGGGAAGGGGGAAATACCCATGGAGCTTCCCAGGCTACTAATATCAGCCCCAAGCTGAATACTTAGCCTTTACTGGCTATTAAAATGGGGGGACTCCAAAAAAAAAATGACGTAGGGTCCCCCTATTTTAACAGCTAGCAAAGGCTATGCAGACAGCTGGGGACTAGTATTAATAGCCTAGGAAGGGGCCTTGAATATTGGCCCCCTTCGAGGCTAGAAACAGCAGCCCTAAGCCATCCCAGAAATGTTGAATCCATATGACGTGCCAATTCTGTCACTTAGCCTCGCTCTGTCCACTGCCCTGTAGCAATGGCAGTGGGGTTATAGGGTTGGGTTGATGTCAGCATATAATGCCAACTGACATCAAGCCCAGGTTAGTAATGAAGAGCCGTCTATAAGACATTACTAACCCCATAGTGGAAGTGATATGTGAAAAAAAGACACCCACACCGTGAATGAAATATTTTATTTGAAATAAACACAGACACCCTTTAATCTTCTAATTTAAACTTTACTTACCCTCATGCCCATTCCTTCTGAATCCAGGTGTCTCCTGTAATAAAAGTAAAATAATTAGCCAACCTCATCCTTACCTTTATGACGTGAAGAACAGAATCCAAGTGTCCCGCGGAGGCTCCAGCTCTGCTACATCTAGATGGCAGGCTGCATAGTAGCTGGACACGACCATCCAGACTGCCATCCTGCAGAAACATTGAGGAGCGCAAGCATGCTTGCGCTCCTCAGTGTCTCGCTGCTTCGGCATCAAGATGAGCTGAGTTCATGTAAAATGAACTCAGTTCACCTCATCAATGTCACCGCGAGCGTGGGAAAATTCTCACACTGGCCGTGCCGGCAAATGACGTCAGTGCATGTGCGGTGATAACTTTCCCATGCTAGTGTTAGAACCCTCTTGTTAGTTTTTTTCTGTTTTGTTGGTCACATGACTTTCTGCCTATATAATCCAGCTCCGCCCTTCTGGCCTTGCTGGACTTCAGTGTTACATTTACTCTTAAGCTAGCCAGGTGCCTTGTACCTTACTCTGTAGTTTGCTTGGTCTTTGGACCACTAGTACTCCTGTTTGTTTGTTTGTCTTTGCTCTGCTACAATTTCTGCTAGGAGGTGTCCAACTATATCCCAGTCCTTAGTTCTTGTAGGGACCCTTCCCTTATATCTATAGGTCTGCGTTCAGACTAGCCGAGGACTTTGGCGGGTCTGTTCACAAGGAACAGGTCCCCCGCTGCATCGTAGGGAATCAGCTTAGTCCTATTGTAGGGACAGTTTTCCTATCTTTCCTCAGTGTTTGTAGCAGTTCATAACAGCTAGTGCCGATGTCAATGAGGTGAACACAATTTACCGCTGTGTTGTAACTGTACTGGGCTGATGAATTGCCGGCTTTTAAAGAGACGGTGCATGAAAATCACATAGCATGGTCTGCCACCAATGCCATTTTCCTGAAGCCTGCCAGGAGGTTAATGTACGTATGTGCCAACTCCGGCGCCATTTTACTGAAGACTGCAACCAGATCCATTTGCGCAATCACCGTCCGCAGCTAGGATGGCGCCAGCATGGAATTTCAACAGTATGAAGATACTTTCACCAGAAGCAGCTGAGGAATCATGGCAGAGATGAAGACCCTACTCACAGTCCCACCCTATAGGCCTGCCCCAGTGCATGAAAAGCTTATTGCACCAAAACTTCTAAAGGTGATTGTGACGATAGAGAGTAAAATCTTAATTATGCCTGACATACTTTCTGATGGCAAGAGCAGCATACCTTTATTTTTATGTTGACTCTTTAATCTGTGTTCTTCTTTATCTGATTAACAAAGTATATTGTTTGTATAATCCTGAACGTTATTTGCTCTTTGATTCTGAAACAATGATGTGTATTTACAAGAGCCCCTGTGATACAAACTATGTATATAGGTTAGCTAGAACAATGAATGTTTGCTAGATATGTTAAAAACCATTGTAGGGTGTTTGCCAGTCAATCTTGGGGGATGAGCTGTGGGTACTCAAGCCCTGTGGAATAATATCATCCCTATTTCTTTACCTGTGTAGGTGTATTTAAAAAGGGACATGGGTTTCTGTAGCAGAGAGTCTTGGGACAGAGATTCAGAAAGTCTTTAGAAGGATAATGAGAGACATCCTTCAGGAAAGTAGATGGATTGCATGGCATCCAAAGAGAAACAGATTTGTATTCTACATTATTCTAGCCAAGGGCACCGGCCCTGACTCGAAAGATTCGGATCTGCTCCATTAACCATCAGAGAGACATGGATACATTTTGGGGAGTCCAGGAGAGGACGAAGAAGTCACCTGGCCCCATAGATATGTTGTTTCGGGGTTGCTAGGATAGACCCACTGGTCGCCTAGAACCCATGGAGACATTTGAAGTTGCCAGGAGGGACCCACCAGTCGCCTGGCCCCATGGAAACTCTAGGAGAGGCCAGGGTGGGACCCTTGGGTCTCCTGGCCTTGTACCTCGATGGACAGCTAGCTTCCTAAGCTTGCCGCTACCTTCTCTCAGGGAGGGCCCGCCAGAAGCGGGGGGCCACTGGTTGAGGTAGTCGGCCCTGGAAGTCTCCAAAGTCACAGCTGTTCTATAGCGGGCGGAGAAGGAAGGGTGAGACTGTGTAATGTTGCACCATCTTGGGTATTTGCTGGGACTGCTCTGTGTGTTTATTGTCTGCTTTGTGGTTCAATAAAGTATTGCCGCGCTGTTTTACCCTCACCCTGTGTTGTCTGAGTAGTATTATGCCCACAAAGAACAATCAGGCTGCGGATTTCTACATTGAAGGTCCCTATGAAATCAGTAAGATGTTTGGAACAAGATGTTTGGAACATACTCCCTCCCGAGCTCCTTCAAAAACTGTGTACACGGGAAACCTAGAATTGATGTTGTTTACAAGACAAAATGTTCAAAAGCATGGTCATATCAAATATTGATTTGATCTACTGTATATTTGTCTCTTATTCATTCACTTTGCATTTTATTTATTGAAAAATATGAACTATTAACTTTCTTTTCTTGAAAACTTTCTTACTTTGCACTAGTGATGAACGAGCATTAAAATGCTAGAAAGCTTGCTACTCGAATTGAGCAGGTTGGATGCTCAGATGGGCTTGATTCAAGTACCGAGTATAATGGAAGTCAATGGGAAACTCGAGCATTTTTCCAGAAGACCCTACCCGGAGTGCTAAGGGGCCAGGAAAATCATTGAAATGGATGGAAACACCACTCAAATGGAATGGGAGCAGCATGTGGAAGACGCCTTGAAGCATCTCTGACTCCCAGGATTCTACTGAGAACAATGTTGTCAGAGTATTAAGCCTCCTCCACCCCTTAGGTTATGTACACACATAGCGTTTTCTCTGCGTTTTTGCTCTTTTTGATTGCTTTCAATGGTGAAAAACACTGCAAAAACGCTGAAAGAATTCACATGCTGCTTCTTAAAAATATGCAGCAGTTTTCCATTTCAGTCAGGAAAAAAAAAGGAATTGTGTGCATGAGATTTGTGACTCCAAGGCTGGGAAAGCCTATGCACTACGTACTGCTGTAGCAACCTAAGTCCTTTTCAGGGTTACATGTTTCTTTCTCTATTAAGAACTGCCAAAAATTAGAAGGAAGAAGGACTCTGATACACCCTGTATTGGACATAATGGAGGGCCTCACACACATTTTGTTAAAATTGTTAGGTACTGAGACTCCTAGACTCATAAAGCCTATGCACAAAGTGAGGACCGCATGATGACCCTCTGAAAATCTGAAGCGAGAATTGCATGTTGACCCTCTAAAAATTTGGAACAAGGACAGCATTATGACCCTCTAAAAATACAGAGTGAGGATCACTGTAGAAAAGTTGTAAGGATAAAACTTTGCCATCTGAAGATCTGAGTGATGTAGAGAAGGCACAGGCTACATTAAAGGTGAGACCTGTTGCTGTATGGTCGGAAACAATTGGTGGGTATCTGTGGGTCCGATGTCTTGCCCTCATCTGAGCCCAGGTTTCCCATGGAATCAACTTAAGGATGGAAAAAGTAGAGGCTGCTGCCTACGAGCCTCAGATTTGGTTCAAGCCCGTGGACCATCAAAATAAAATTGCATTAATCGAACGGATGAAAGGCCCAAATGCATCTCTTGTGTCGGATGCCTGAAGCTCCTTGTTGTGCCAGTTGTACCCTGAGTGTCCTCGAATCCAGGACTTCTTGTTGTTGGCCACAGAAGGTTTGGTTTGCCCCTTACACTTGTTTATTATTCCTCTGCTGGATTTAGGGACTTTGAGCCGCGAGAGGGTTCTACACCCCTCGTGTGTAGAACTGACAAGTTATAAACCATAGCAATGGGCACATTAAAGTGAAAGTCCCATAGTACAACTAAGTAAAAAAATTAAAAAAATTGTAAAAATATTTAAAAAAATCACAAAAGAATAAAAAACTAAAAATGTATTGTACTGATAAATTTGTATTTTTATGTAAAAAAATAAATAAACGAACAAATAAAGTACACATATTTGGTATAGATGCGTTCGAAACAACCCAGGGCATAAATCTGTCACTCTAGGTAACCCCTGCAGTGAACACCATAAAAAAAGGAAAATAAAAAAAGAAGTAAAAAACTGTGCATCTTCATCATACTGCAGAACAAAAAGTAAAATGACATGCAATAAAAAAGATGAATTTAAATAAAAATTATATCACTAAAAATAGAATTTTGTCCCACAAAAAACAAGCTCCCATACAGCTCCATCAACACAAAAATATAAAAAGTTATATCTCTCAGAAAACAACGATGCAAAAATAATAATTTTTTCAATAAAAAAGTTTTTATTTTGTGAAATTGCCAAAACGTAAAAAACTATATAAATATGGTATTGCTGTAATTGTACTGACCTGTAGAAAAAAGCTGCCTGAAGAAAAAAACAATTCCTGAATTGCTGGTTTTTGCTCATTCTGCCTCCCAAAAATTGGAATAGAAAGTGATCAAAATACTTTGTGTCTGAAAATGGTACCAATAAAAACCTCAACTCGTCCAACTAAAAACAAGCCCTCACATGACTCTGTCGGCCGAAATATGGAAAAATTATAGCTCTCAAAATTTGGCGACACAAAAAATCATGTTTTAGTGTGTGACAAGAGCCAAACATAAAAAATGTATAAATCTGGTATAGCTGTAATTGCGCCGACCTGATGAATAAAGTCATCCAATCACTTATACCACAAGAGGAACAGCGTAAAAAATAAATAAAACCAATTTTTCACCAAATATTGATTTGTTCATTCTGCCTCCCAAAGATTGCAGTAAGACTCGGCTCACATTTATCCGGCACTCTACGCAGGAGTTACCGGGGTTACAGTGTAAATATCGGAAATATGTGATTCAGATGGAACCCCCGTCGGGATATTCCCTATAATAAGACAGATGGAGGCACTGTGGATGCAGTCTGGCCTATGATCCTGCAGTGATGTCCTTTTAGGCATGCATAAAAGTACGGTCCACCACAGATTTGTGCATTTCTGAAAAGAAGGACAATGCTCAACAGAGGTCAAATGGAGTATAGAGTTACTCTTCTGCCTAATTATAGTGAATGGATCCCTCCGGGGTTTCATCTGAATCATGTCACTCTGAGATTTAGATGGAAAATCCAAAGTAATTGCTCAGCTTAGAGCGCAAGATAAATGTGATAAATGTAATGTAAAATGTTTCAAACAAAAGCTTCAAATCAATCCAAAAAAAAAAGCAAGTCCTCACTCAGCAACATCCACTGCTGCTTGTTTCTGGAAAACATCCATGGAGTCAAATCATCATTACACCTGTAGATAAATTCCCAGAGGAGTATAATTACCAAAATGGGGTCACTTGAGGGGGGATTATGCTCATCTAGAACTTAGGAGCTCCGTATATGGAGTCCGCAAACTATATTAGGAAAATATGTGCTCCAGGAGGCAAATAGCACTTCGTCCCTCCCGAGACTTGTCGTATGGCTAAGCAATACTGTACAGCCACATATGGGTTATTTCTACATTCGGCAGAAATTGCGGGACACATTTTGTTGCCATTTTTACCCATTTTCCAGTGTAAAAATGTGGGGCAAAAACTAAATTTTGGGGGTAAAATGCATTTTTTTCTTCACTGACCAATGGTATAAATCTTGTGACACACCTGTGGTGTCAATATAACTGCACCCATAGATGAATTCATTGAGAGGTGTAGTTTGTAAAATGGGCTCACTTATGGAAGTTTCTGCTGTTCTGACACCTCAATGGCTCTCTCAGTTGGTCATGGCGCCAGCAAACCAAAACAGTAAGATCTGTACTATAATATGGCGCTCCTTCCCTTCTGAGCTTTGCACTGTGCCTGAAAAGTATTTCCTGATGACATGTACGGAATTGACGCAGTAAGGAGAAATTTTTACAATAAACTTAATTCCATTTTTTTCCAATTATCCCTTAGAAAAATTAAAAACTTGAGGCTAAAACATCATTTTAGTGGCAAAAATATAATTATTTGTTTTTCACTGCCCAATGGCATAAATTTATTCGTGGCACATGTCGTGTCAATATGATGACTCCACCCCTAGATGAATTCATTGGAGGGGGTATAGTTTGTAAAATGAAGTCACTTATAGGGGGTTTCACCTGTTCTGGCACGTCAGGGCTCTACCAATATGACATGGCACCCTCAAACCATTCCAGCAAAATCTGAATTTCAATATGGAGCTCTTCCCTTCTAAGCTTTGCATTGTGCCTCAAAAGTATTTTTCAACCACATCTGCGGTATTGGAGTACTCAGGAGAAAATGCACAACAAATTTAGGGGTCCATTTTCTCCTGTTATCCTTTCATCTTCACGGGTCAATGTTGTAAAATTATGTGAAGTACTCACTATACATCTAGATAAATTCCTTGAGGGATATTGTTTCCAAAATGGGGTAATTTGTGTGGGGGTTTCACTGTTTAGGCACATCAGGGGCTCTCCAAAAGCAACTAGACACCCGCAGACATTCGATCAAAGTCTGAGTTCCAATCTGTCACTTATTTCATTTTGAGCTCTGCCATGTACCCAAACAGAAGTTTTATCACACATATGGGATATCTGCTTGCTCAGAAGAAATTGAAAAACAAATTTTGCAATCCATTTTCTCCTGTTACCCTTGTGAAAATAAAAATATGAAGCTAAAAGAACATTTTTGTAGGAAATTTTTTATTTTTTTTTTATTTTCATGGCTCTATGTTATAAACTTTTGTGAAAAGAAAAAAAGGCATTGAAGCTGGTAGTAGGAAGCGCTAGAATGTCAAAATAAGGGGCAAACAGTCCATGAGCTAAAATTGAAAAGTAAGCCAAAGCAGCTCACCAGTAACCCCGAAGGGGTGAAATGTGGAAAATGCAAAAGGTAAAAGCTGGTGATAAAAAGTGCTAAGGCATATAAAATTCAGCAGTTGCTACCTTTGTTGAAGTCCTTGTAAAAACACAACGCGTTTCGATGGCTTGCATTCTTTGAAGCATTCCAGAGGTATTACCACATAAATTGATACTGTCCGAGGAACTATGTATGACCTCTGCCTCCAAAGTAGTCAGATGGGAGTTTTTGTACTAATTGTTCAACTAAGGCCTTCTTGTATTGCACCACTGTACTAGCCCTCCCTGCCACAGGAAGGATAGATAGAAAGTTCTCCTTATGGCGTGAGTCCAGAAGGGTGAACAACCAGTAATCAGTGTTGGCCAAAATGAGCATAATGCGAGGGTCACGGGAAAGGCAGTGGGACATAAAGTCAGCCATGTGTGTCAGACTCTGTCCCCACCAGGATGATGACTATCCATCTCCTCCTCTTCCTCCTCTCTCTCCTCCTCTTCTTCAGCCCATCCATGCTGGACAGAAAATAATTTATAATAATTTTTATTTCTGTAGCGCCAACATATTCCACAGCACTTTACATTTAAGAGGGGAATTGTACAGACAATAAAAGACATTACAGAATAACAATAATCAAATAAATCAACAGATAACAAGAGGAGTGAAGGCCCTGCTCAAAAGCTTATAATCTAGGAGGAAATAGGGGAGACACAAAGGGTGGATGGTAATAATTGCTTGTTTGGTCAACCATCAATGTAATAAATAAGGTATTCACATAATGCTGAATGAACCATCCACCAACCAATATGTTTACAAATAAAGACACAGAAGGCTATTAAGTGCATGGGGGTGTGTGAACAAATGATACGAGGGTCCTGATTTGGAAGGAAATTTTGTATAGGAAAAACAGGGATAGTTAGACAAGTGTGGTGAGGCAATAGGCCAATCTAAAGAAATGCGTTTCTAGGGCACACTTAAAACCATGGGTATTGGGGATTAATCGAAGTGTCCTGGTAGTGCGTTCCAAAGAATTGGATACGGGAAAGAGAGGTTCGGATTATTGAGGAAGTTAATCTTAGGTCATTAGTAGTGTTGAGCGAGCACTAAAATGCTTGGGTGCTCGAAGCTCGGGCCGAGCTCACCGTGATACTCGGGGGCTCAACCCGAGCAACGAGCCCAATGTTAGTCTATGGGAGACCAGAGCATTTTTGCGGCGGCACCCCCGGCAGTCTGTAGAAAGCCTAAAAAGTGCCCAAAACGATAGTGACAGTGCTCAAATGACATGGGGACAGCATGGGGATCGCCCCAGGAAGCATTTCTGACCCCCAGGTCATTGCTGTCAACAACATGGTCAGGGGTATTAAGTCACTTTTACGAGCTCACAATAAAACGTTCAAAAATGAAATATGTTAAGGAACATCCTTTCCAGGGTAAAGACTTGTGTATAAGGTAAAATAAACCAAAAACAAAAATACTCCTCCACACCTTGGGCTATGTTCACAAGTAGCATTTTTTATGCGTTTTTGCACTGTTGCTTTCAACCGTGACAAATGCATTCACCGGGAAATGTCATTTTAACATTTTACAACCTTATCTGGACATGTGCTGTGTGACACATGCATACAGTGCTGAAAAGACATGGGAACAGCATAAGGAAGACCCCTGGAAGCATCTCTGACACCCAGGTCACTGCCTAAAAGTGTGCTCATCAGAAGTGATCCTTGCCGCATCAGAAGACGCAGACTTGCAACTATCCCCGTGCAAGTCCTTGTCCCAGGGCAGTGTTCAATTGTACCTCCCCCATTCCTTGCAATGCAAGCGCAAGTATGCAGCCTGCCACCCACCCACCCCCAGGCTGCAATACCATACTGCTTGCTTGCACTTGAAATTGGGTCTTTTAGGCATGCGGAGGCGGAATCTGGCCACCACGTCATGGCTGCGTCTGCGGCCTGGCATCCATACTCAGTCCCCAGCCGCCCGGCGGCCAGGTGTACACGCTTGGTCCCCAGCCGCCAGGGTAGAGCCGGGTGTCCATAAACGCTCCCCAGCCACCCTTATTTGTCCCGGTGTGCCTTATACACAAGCGTGCATACCAAAACATTACCTGTACCCTCCCCAGTGCATTTAGTGGGAAGGATAGAATAACCACAAACACGTGGATAAGTGAATGTGGCCAGGGATGGTCCATCTCACTGACGCCTTCACACTGGGTTAATATTGTGGAAGCCGGAACACAGTTGGACACTGGGATGCAACACGTCCTTCAGACATAGAGGATTGAGGGTCCTGGGTCAATGCGGCTTCAACACAAAGTTCAGAAGGTAGACAGCAGCAGTGGTTGGCCTCCTCCAACCAGTAAATTATTCATGATCATGAGGCCATCCATCTCCTTAGCCTTCTTTTCCTTGGAATGCAAGAGCAAGTATGTAGTAGCGGCTAGGCCTGAAGTGGTCAGCGTTTTGGCGCATATCCTACCTCCTCCGAAGATTGCTGGATGTTTTCCTGCTACTATCCCAGTTCTATGACTCCCGTTAAAACAAAGCTTCAAGTGATGAATGATGAATGAGGTGGTGGCAAAGGAGAAAGAGCAGGAGGATCAGGGACCATTCACATCAATATCAGGCCACTCAACCACACATGTCTTGAGGGATACGTTTCTGTACCAAAAGGAGTGGTTCGGCTACACAGTTATAGTTCATACAGTGAGTGCAATGCCTACCAAAAATTGTGAGGCACTCCAATGCCCCTTGGAAGTGACATGGAGGTTAGAGGGCCTTAGCTAAACCATTTTTTCCATTTATAGCAACTGGGTCTCCTGTACACTGTGGGCCTAAGCAGTGAATGGAAGGCTTTCCAAAAATTATAAGAAATTACAATGCCCCTTGAAACAGACATGGATTACAGCGTACTAAAAACCTTCTACCATTATTGGGGAGGGGGTCTCCCTTAGTGTCCGCCTATGCATTGAAAAGCAAAAGCTGACTAAAATTAGGAGGAAATGCAATGCCCGTTGGAAGAATCATGGAGGTTAGAGTTAATTAAAAACAACATTTCAATGCCCCATGGAAGAGCTATGGAGTTCAGAGTGGTTTAACAAGACAGTTTAAATGCCCCTTGGAAGAGACGTGGAGGTCACAGTAGCTTCACAAGGCGGTTTTAATGCCCCTTGGATGAGACGTGGAGTTCAGAGTGGTTTAACAAGACAGTTTTAATGCCCCTTGGAAGAGACGAGGAGGTTCCAGTGGAATAAAAAGACAATATCAATGCCCCTTGGAAGAGTGGTGGAGGTCACATGGAATAAAAAGACAATATCAATGCCCCTTGGAAGACACGTGGAGCTCACAGTAGCTTAATAAGACGAGTTTAATGCCCCTTGGAAGAGACGTGGAGTTCAGAGAGGTTTAACAAGACGGTCTTAATGCCCCTTGGAAGAGACGTGGAGTTCAGAGTGGTTAAACAAGTCGGTTTTAATGCCCCTTGGAAGAGACGTGGAGGTCACAGTAGCTTAACAAGATGGTTTGAATGCCCCTTGAAAGACACGTGGAGTTCAGAGTGGTTTAGCAAGATGGTTTTAATGCCCCTTGGAAGAGACGTGGAGGTCACAGTAGCTTAACAAGACGATTTTAATGCCCCTTGGAAGAGACGTGGAGTTCAGAGGGGTCTAACAAGACGGTTTTAATGCCCCTTGGAAGAGACGTGGAGATCACAGTAGCTTAACAAGACAGTTTTAATGCCCCTTGGAAGACACGTGGAGTTCAGAGTGGTTTAACAAGATGGTTTTAATGACCCTTGGAAGAGATGTGGAGTTCAGAGTGGTTTAACAAGACGGTTTTAATGCCCCTTGAAAGAGACGTGGAGGTCACAGTAGCTTAACAAGATGGTTTTAATTCCCCTTGGAAGAGACGTGGAGTTCAGAGTGGTTTAATAAGACCGTTTTAATGCCCCTTGTATGAGACGTGGAGGTCACAGTAGCTTAACAAGACAGTTTTAATGCCCCTGGGAAGTGACGTGGTGTTCATAGTGTTTTAACAAGATGGTTGTAATGCCCCTTGGAAGAGATATGGAGGTCACAGTAGCTTAACAAGACGGTTTTAATACCCCTTGGAAGAGACGTGGAGTTCCGATTGGTTTAACAAGACGGTTTAAATGCCCCTTGGAAGAGACGTGGAGGTCACAGTAGCTTAACAAGACAGTTTTAATGCCCCTTGGAGGAGACGTGGAGTTCAGAGTGGTTTAACAAGATGGTTTTAATGCCCCTTGGAAGAGATGTGGAAGTCACAGTTGCTTAACAAGACGCTTTTAATGCCCCTTGGAAGAGACGTGAAGTTCAGAGTGGTTTAACAAGACGGTTTTAATGCCCCTTGGAAGAGACGTGGAGTTCAGAGTGGTCTAACAAGACGGTTTTATTGCCCCTTGGAGGAGACGTGAAGTTCAGAGTGGTTTAACAAGACGGTTTTAATGCCCCTTGGAAGACACGTGGAGTTCAGAGTGGTCTAACAAGACGGTTTTAATGCCCCTTGTATGAGACGTGGAGGTCACAGTAGCTTAACAAGACAGTTTTAATGCCCCTGGGAAGTGACGTGGTGTTCATAGTGTTTTAACAAGATGGTTGTAATGCCCCTTGGAAGAGATATGGAGGTCACAGTAGCTTAACAAGACGGTTTTAATACCCCTTGGAAGAGACGTGGAGTTCCGATTGGTTTAACAAGACGGTTTAAATGCCCCTTGGAAGAGACGTGGAGGTCACAGTAGCTTAACAAGACAGTTTTAATGCCCCTTGGAGGAGACGTGGAGTTCAGAGTGGTTTAACAAGATGGTTTTAATGCCCCTTGGAAGAGATGTGGAAGTCACAGTTGCTTAACAAGACGCTTTTAATGCCCCTTGGAAGAGACGTGAAGTTCAGAGTGGTTTAACAAGACGGTTTTAATGCCCCTTGGAAGAGACGTGGAGTTCAGAGTGGTCTAACAAGACGGTTTTATTGCCCCTTGGAGGAGACGTGGAGGTCACAGTAGCTTAACAAGACAGTTTTAATGCCCCTTGGAAGACACGTGGAGTTCACAGTGGTTTAACAAGATGGTTTTAATGTCCCTTGGAAGAGACGTGGAGTTCAGAGTGGTTTAACAAGAAGGTTTTATTGCCCCTTGAAAGAGACGTGGAGGTCACAGTAGCTTAACAAGACGGTTTTAATGCCCCTTGGAAGAGACGTGGAGTTCAGTGTGGTTTAACAAGATGGTTTTAATGCCCCATGGAAGAAACATGGAGTTCACAGTAGCTTAACAAGACAATTTTAATGCCCCTTGGAAGAGACGTGGAGTTCAAAGTGGTTTAACAAGACGGTTTTAATGCCCCTTGGAAGAGACGTGGAGTTCAGAGTGGTTTAACAAGACGGTTTTAATGCCCCTTGAATGAGACGTGCAGGTCACAGTAGCTTAACAAGATGGTTTTAATGCCCCTTGGAAGAGACGTGGAGTTCAGAGTGGTTTAATAAGACGGTTTTAATGCCCCTTGTAAGAGACGTGGAGGTCACAGTAGCTTAACAAGACAGTTTTAATGCCCCTGGGAAGAGACGTGGAGTTCAGAGTGTTTTAACAAGACCGTTGTAATGGCCCTTGGAAGAGATATGGAGGTCACAGTAGCTTAACAAGATGGTTTTAATACCCATTGGAAGAGACGTGGAGTTCAGATTGGTTTAAAAAGACGGTTTTAATGCCCCTTGGAAGAGACGTGGAGGTCACAGTAGCTTAACAAGACAGTTTTAATGCCCCTTGGAAGAGACGTGGAGTTCAGAGTGGTTTAACAAGACGGTTTTAATGCCCCTTGGAAGAGACGTGGAGTTCAGAGTGGTTTAACAAGATGGATTTAATGCCCCATGGAAGAAACATGGAGTTCACAGTAGCTTAACAAGACAATTTTAATGCCCCTTGGAAGAGACGTGGAGTTCAGAGTGGTTTAACAAGATGGTTTTAATGCCCCTTAGAAGAGACGTGGAGTTCAGAGTGGTTTAACAAGACGGTTTTAATGCCCCTTGAAAGAGACGTGGAGGTCACAGTAGCTTAACAAGATGGTTTTAATGCCCCTTGGAAGAGACGTGGAGTTCAGAGTAGTTTAATAAGACAGTATTAATGCCCCTTGTAAGAGACGTGGAGGTCACAATAGCTTAACAAGACAGTTTTAATGCCCCTGGGAAGAGACGTGGAGTTCAGATTGTTTTAACAAGACAATTGTAATGGCCCTTGGAAGAGATATGGAGGTCACAGTAGCTTAACAAGATGGTTTTAATACCCCTTGGAAGAGACGTTGAGTTCAGATTGGTTTAAAAAGACGGTTTTAATGCCCCTTGGAAGAGACGTGGAGGTCACAGTAGCTTAACAAGACAGTTTTAAAGCCCCTTGGAAGAGACGTGGAGTTCAGAGTGGTTTAACAAGATGGTTTTAATGCCCCTTGGAAGAGATGTGAAAGTCACAGTAGCTTAACAAGATGCTTTTAATGCCCCTTGGAAGAGACGTGGAGGTCACAGTAGCTTAACAAGACGGTTTTAATGCCCCTTGGAAGAGACGTGGAGTTCAGAGTGGTTTAACAAGATGGTTTTAATGCCCCATGAAAGAAACATGGAGTTCACAGTAGCTTAACAAGACAATTTTAATGCCCCTTGGAAGAGACGTGGAGTTCAAAGTGGTGTAACAAGACGGTTTTAATGCCCTTGGAAGAGACGTGGAGTTCAGAGTGGTTTAACAAGACGGTTTTAATGCCCCTTGAAAGAGACGTGGAGGTCACAGTAGCTTTACAAGATGGCTTTAATGCCCCTTGGAAGAGACGTGGAGTTCAGAGTGGTTTAACAAGACGGTTTTAATGCTCCTTGAAAGAGACGTGGAGGTCACAGTAGCTTAACAAGATGGTTTTAATGCCCCTTGGAAGAGACGTGGAGTTCAAAGTGGTTTAATAAGATGGTTTTAATGCCCCTTTTAAGAGATGTGGAGGTCGCAGTTGCTTAACAAGACAGTTTTAATGCCCCTGGGAAGAGACGTGGAGTTCAGAGTGTTTTAACAAGACCGTTGTAATGGCCCTTGGAAGAGATATGGAGGTCACAGTAGCTTAACAAAATGGTTTTAATACCCCTTGGAAGAAACGTGGAGTTCAGATTGGTTTAAAAAGACGGTTTTAATGCCCCTTGGAAGAGACGTGGAGGTCACAGTAGCTTAACAAGACAGTTTTAATGCCCTTTTGAAGAGACGTGGAGTTCAGAGTGGTTTAACAAGATGGTTTTAATGCCCCTTGGAAGAGATGTGGAAGTCACCGTAGCTTAACAAGACGCTTTTAATGCCCCTTGGAAGAGACGTGAAGTTCAGAGTGGTTTAACAAGACGGTTTTAATGCCCCTTGGAAGAGACGTGGAGGTCCCGATGTAATAAAAACACAATATCAATGCCCCTTCGAAGAGTGGTGGAGGTCCCAGTGGAATAAAAAGACAATATCAATGCCCCTTGGAAGAGTGGTGGAGGTCCCAGTGGAATAAAAAGACAATATCAATGCCCCTTGGAAGAGTGGTGGAGGTCCCAGTGGAATAAAAAGACAATATCAATGACCCTTGGAAGAGACTTGGAGGTCACAGTAGCTTAACAAGACAATTTTAATGCCCCTTGGAAGAGACGTGGAGTTCAGAGTGGTTTAACAAGATGGTTTTAATGCCCCTTAGAAAAGACGTGGAGGTCCCAATGTAATAAAAACACAATATCAATGCCCCTTGGAAGAGTGCTGGAGGTCCCAGTGGAATAAAAAGACAATATCTGTGCCCCTTGGAAGAGTGGTGGAGGTCCCAGTGGAATAAAAAGACAATATCAATGCCCCTTGGAAGAGTGGTGGAGGTCCCAGTGGAATAAAAAAACAATATCAATGCCCCTTGGAAGAGACTTGGAGGTCACAGTAGCTTAACAAGACGATTTTAATGCCCCTTTGAAGAGACGTGGAGTTCAGAGTGGTTTAACAAGACGGTTTTAATGCCCCTTAGAAAAGACGTGGAGGTCACAGTAGCTTAACAAGATGGTTTTAATGCCCCTTGGAAGAGACGTGGAGTTCAGAGTGGTTTAATAAGATGGTTTTAATGCCCCTTTTAAGAGACGTGGAGGTCGCAGTTGCTTAACAAGACAGTTTTAAAGCCCCTGGGAAGAGACGTGGAGTTCAGAGTGTTTTAACAAGACCGTTGTAATGGCCCTTGGAAGAGATATGGAGGTCACAGTAGCTTAACAAAATGGTTTTAATACCCCTTGGAAGAAACGTGGAGTTCAGATTGGTTTAAAAAGACGGTTTTAATGCCCCTTGGAAGAGATGTGGAAGTCACAGTAGCTTAACAAGACGCTTTTAATGCCCCTTAGAAGAGACGTGAAGTTCAGAGTGGTTTAACAAGACGGTTTTAATGCCCCTTGGAAGAGACGTGGAGGTCCCGATGTAATAGAAACACAATATCAATGCCCCTTCGAAGAGTGGTGGAGGTCCCAGTGGACTAAAAAGACAATATCAATGCCCCTTGGAAGAGTGGTGGAGGTCCCAGTGGAATAAAAAACAATATCAATGACCCTTGGAAGAGACTTGGAGGTCACAGTAGCTTAACAAGACGATTTTAATGCCCCTTGGAAGAGACGTGGAGTTCAGAGTGGTTTAACAAGATGGTTTTAATGCCCCTTAGAAAAGACGTGGAGGTCCCAATGTAATAAAAACACAATTTCAATGCCCCTTGGAAGAGTGGTGGAGGTCCCAGTGGAATAAAAAGACAATATCTATGCCCCTTGGAAGAGTGGTGGAGGTCCCAGTGGAATAAAAAGACAATATCAATGCCACTTGGAAGAGTGGTGGAGGTTCCAGTGGAATAAAAAGACAATATCAATGACCCTTGGAAGAGACTTGGAGGTCACAGTAGCTTAACAAGACGATTTTAATGCCCCTTGGAAGAGACGTGGAGTTCAGAGTGGTTTAACAAGATGGTTTTAATGCCCCTTGGAAGAGACGTGGAGGTCCCAGTGGAATAAGATGGAAAAGGTCTCACTCCATCGAGCTCTTCATTGCATTCAAACAATCCCTCACTATCTTCAAGTCCGCACTCACTACAGCAAAACAAACCTACTTCTCATCTCTCATATCCTCCCTGTCTCACAACCCTAAACAGGTATTTAACACTTTCAATTCTCTCCTTCGTCCCCCTGCACCTCCTCCCTCTTCTCTCATCTCAGCCGAAGACTTTGCCTCATTCTTCAAGTAGAAGATTGATATCATCAGACAAAGCTTTTGCCTAAAGCCCACACAACCCCTCCTCATATCTACTCAACCTTCCTCCTCCAAACCCCACTTCTCCACCATTACAGAAGGTCATCTCCTCTTTACTCTCCAAATCACACCTCTCCACCTGCGAATTTACATCCAGTCCCATTCCACCTCATCACTAACCTTACCACAGTCTTCATCCCAACCCTTACCCACCTCTTCAACCTGTCACTAACAGGTGTCTTCCCCTCATGTTTCAAACATGCCGCAATCACACCCATCCTCAAAAAGCCCTCCCTTGACCCGTCCACTCTGACTAGCTACCGCCCCATATCACTTCTCCCCTTTGCCTCAAAACTACTAGAACAACATGTCCACCTTGAACTGTCCTCCCACCTCTCCTCCTGTTCCCTCTTCGACCGCCTGCAATCTGGCTTCTGACCGCATCACTCGACTGAAACTGCGCTGACCAAAGTCACCAACGACCTACTAACTGCCAAATCCAAGCGACACTACTCCATCCTCCTCCTTCTGGACCTGTCATCTGCCTTTGACACAGTGGACCATTCCCTCTTATTACAGATTCTCTCATCTCTTGGAATCACGGACTTTGCCCTACCTTGGATCTCCTCATACTTAACAGACAGGACATTCAGCGTCTCCCACTCACGCACCACCTCCTCATCTCGCCCCCTATCTGTCGGTGTCCCCCAAGGTTCAGTTCTAGGACCTCTGCTCTTCTTCATCTACACTTTTGGCCTGGGACAGCTCATAGAGTCTCACGGCTTTCATTATCACCTCTATGCTGATAACACACAGATCTACCTCTCTGGACCCGATATTTCTTCCCTACTAACCAAAACCCCACAATGTCTGTCCGCCATCTCATCCTTCTTCTTTGCCAGATTTCTAAAACTCAACATGGATAAAACAGAGTTCATCATCTTTCCACCCTCTCATTCATATCCCCCATCTGACCTATCCATCAACGTCAATGGCTGTTCACTCTCCCCAGTCCCACAAGCTCGCTGTCTTGGGGTAACCTTGGACTCTGATCTCTCCTTCAAACCACATATCCAAGCCCTTTCCACTTCCTGCCGACTCCAACTCAAAAATATCTCCCGGATCCGTTCATTCCTCAGCAAAGACTCTGCAAAAACACTAGTGCATGCCCTCATCATCTGCCGCCTCGACTACTGCAACCTCCTGCTCTGTGGCCTCCCTTCCAACACTGTTGCGCCCCTCCAATCTATCCTAAACTCTGCTGCTCGATTAATCCACCTGTCCCCCGCTATTCCCCAGCCTCCCCCCTCTGTCAATCCCTTCACTGGCTCCCCATTGCCCAGAGAATCCAGATCAAAACCCTAACCATGGCATACAAAGCCATCCACAACCTGTCTCCTCCATACATCTGTAACCTAGTCTCCTGGTACTTACCTGCACACATCCTCCGATCCTCACAAGATCTCCTTCTCTACTCCCCTCTTATCTCCTCTTCCCACAATCGCATACAAGATTTCTCCCGTGCATCGCCCCTACTCTGGAACTCTGTACCCCAACACATCAGACTCTCGCCTACCATGGAAGCCTTCAAAAGAAACCTGAAGACCTACCTCTTCCGACAAGCCTACAACCTGCAGTAACCACCGCTCCACCACATTACTGCATGACCTCCTCTACCCTCACCTACTGTATCCTCACCCATCCCTTGTAGACTGTGAGCCCTCACGGGCAGAGTCCTCGCTCCTGTACCAGTCGCTGACCCGCTTTGTTAAGATTATGTAAATGTTGTTGCTATGTATATCCCTATCACATGTAAAGCGCCATGGAATAAATGGCGCTTTAAT
This sequence comes from Phyllobates terribilis, assembly GCF_046119375.1. NCBI lineage: Eukaryota > Metazoa > Chordata > Amphibia > Anura > Dendrobatidae > Phyllobates > Phyllobates terribilis. The sequence continues at coordinate 54,626,406 of NW_027362773.1, forward strand.
AATAAATAATAATAATAATAAAAAGACAATATCAATGCCCCTTGGAAGAGTGGTGGAGGTCCCAGTGGAATAAAAGACAATATCAATGCCCCTGGAAGAGTGGTGGAGGTTACAGTGGAATAAAAAGACAATATCAATGCCCCTTGGAAGAGAGGTGGAGGTAGCAGTGGAATAAAAAGACAATATCAATGCCCCTTGGAAGAGTGGTGGAGGTCCCAATGGAATAAACAGACAATATCAATGACCCTTGGTAGAGAAGTGGAGGTCACAGTAGCATAACAAGACGGTTTTAATGCCCCTTGGAAGAGACGTGGAGGTCACAGTAGCTTAACAAGATGGTTTTAATGCCCCTTGGAAGAGACTTGGAGATCCCAGTGGACTAAAAAGACAATATCAATGCCCCTTGGAAGAGACGTGGAGGTCACAGTAGCTTAACAAGACGATTTTAATGCCCCTTGGAAGAGACATGGAGTTCAGAGTGGTTTAACAAGATGGTTTTAATGCCCCTTACAAGAGAAATGCAGTACAGCATATTAAAAACATTATTCCCATTATTGGGGAGTGGGTCTCCCATAGTCTTTGCCTATGTCTTCCAAGCAAAAGCTGCCAAAAATTTGGACGGAAGAACTTGCAATGCCCCTTACAAGAGCCATACAGTACAGCATATTAAAAACATTATTCCCATTATTGGGGATTGGGTCTCCCATATTCTTTGCCTATGCCTTCCAAGAAAAAGCTGCCAAAAATTAGGACGGAGGAACTTGCAATGCTGGCAACACGGACCATGGTCACCCTGGTGGTATTGTGGTGGTGGACGCTGAGTATAAGGAGAAGAGCAAAAAACAGCCGAAATGAGGAAGCGTATACCCATGTGTGGGTGTGAAGCGGTGCATGGGAATACACCTCCCGAAATAACACAGTGGATTTGACTTTATGTTACTCTGTTGTCATTTGGTGGTGATGAGAAGTCTGGCCCAATCCAGCCCTTGTTCATTTTGATAAGGGTCAGCTTGTCAGCATTGTCAGTTGACAGGCGAGTGCGCTTATCAGTTATAATTCCCCAAGCGGCACTAAAAACTCGCTCCGATAACACGCTAGCGGCAGGGCAGGCCAGGACCTCCAAGGCGTAAAGAGCGAGTTCATTCCAATTGTCCCGCTTGGATACCCAATAATTAAAAGGCACAGAGGAATCACGGAGGACGCTGGTACGGTCGGCAAGGTACTCCCTCACCATCTTTTGAAACTTTCCCCTCCTTGTGAGAGTACCTCGTGCCTCAGGGCCTGTAAGCTGAGCGGATCTCAGAAAACTGTCCCAGAACGTTGACAGTGCTCCCCTGACTCTGCTGGATTGGAGTTGCATCTCTCTCACCTGTACACCTTGGTTGGGCAATGAACTGTGACATCTGCCGTTAGCGTGTTCAGATGGGAATTTTTTTAGCAGTTCTGCAGCAAGGGTCTTCTGGTACTGCCCCATTTTTGTAGACCTCTACACCTCAGGAATGAGAGGGTGAAAGTTCTCCTTGTCGCGGGGATCTAAAAGTGTCACCAACCAGTAATGACTGTCACCCAACATTTTGACAACGCGATGGTCACGGTTAAGGCAGCGTAACATAAAGTCAGCCATGCATGCCAGACTGGTAACTGGCAAGACTTCCGTGTCCTCACCAAGATGATGACTGACCATGCTCTCCTCCTCCTCCTCCCCCCCCCCTGTCCTCAGGCCACCCACGCTGAACCGACGGTATGTCAGTTGTACAGGTACTACCGTCTACAGCGCATGATACCAGCTCTTGTTCTTCCTCCTCCTCCTCCTCCTCTCCCTCATTGTCCCCCAATGCACGTTGGGATGAGATGAGGCTGGGCTGTGTATTATCGCCCGCTACGGCTTCTTGATCCATCTCATCATACTCTGGCTGCAATGCCTCCTCTTTAATTCTTTGCAGAGAGCGTTGCAAAAGACAGACAAGTGGGATGCTGACGCTAATGATGGCGTCATCGCCCCTCACCATCTTGGTGGACTCCTCAAAGTTTTTCAGGATGGTACATATGTCAGACACACAGGTCCACTCCTGAGGTCTTATGTGTGGAGTCTGACCTGAATATCGACGGCCTTGTTGCAGCTGGTACTCCACAACTGCTCTCTTCTGCTCACAAATCCTTTGCAACATGTGGAGGGTAGAGTTCCAACGTGTGGGGACATCACACACCAGTCAGTGTGCTGGAAGCTGCAAACGCTGCTGCAACACAGCAAGGGCAGCGGAAGCTGTAGCCGAATTCCGAAAATGAGCTGACAGGCGGCGTACTTTGATGAGCAGATCTGGCAACTCGGGGTACGATTTAAGAAACCGCTGAACGACGAGGTTAAGCACATGAGCCAGGCATGGTACGTGTGTGATCTTGCCTCGCCTCAGAGCCGCCACCAGGTTACAGCCATTGTCACACACGACCATGCCTTGATGTAGGTTCAGAGGTCTCAGCCACAGATCTGCGTGCTCTTTCACAGCTGTCCACAACTCACAAGCAGTGTGAGGTTTATCACCTAAGCTTATGAGTTTCAGCACAGCCTGTTGCCGCTTGGATGAGGCAGTACTGCAATGCTTCCAGCTTGTAACTGATGCGGTGATATCTGAGATAGAGGCTGAACATGAGGAGGAGGAAGAGGATGATGCGCAGGAGCCGTACACTGTGGGGGCAACTATGACTGACATAGGGCCCGCAATCCTTGGTGTGGGGAGGATGTGTTCCGTCCCAAGGTCCGACTGGGTCCCGGCTTCCACTATGTTTACCCAGTGTGCCATCAGGGAGATGTACCGCCCCTGGCTACAAGCACTTGTCTACATGTCCGTTGTCAGGTGGACTCTCCCAGTAACTGCGTTTTTGAGGGCACAGCAGATTTTTTGGGACATGTGCTTGTGTAGTGCGGGGATGGCACACCGGGCAAAATAGTGTCGGCTCGGGACCGAGTACCGAGGGACGGCCACTGCCATAAGGTTGCAGAAGGATTCCGTCTCCACCAGCCTAAAGGGCAGCATTTCCGATGCAAGCAGTCGTGAAATGTGCGAATTTAGGACTGTGGCCTGTGGGGCGTTGGCTGCAAATTTTCGCTTTCGTTCAAAGGTCTGGAATATGGACAATTGAACTCTGCTGTGGGACGTGGATGTGGACGTTGATGCTGCTTCTTTAGAAACTGCCATAACAAGTGAAGACTGAGAGGAGGGGGCATCTTTGCATGCAGTATGGACAGGGGATTGCCTTGCACACACAACAGGGGGTTCTCTTACACGCACAACGGCGGAAGAAGCAGTGGTGACACCCGCTGACATTGGTCGTGGACCCTGGAGTTCGCTCCACAAAGTGGGTGCTTTGCTGACATGTGCCTGATCATGCTGGTGGTGGTCAAGCTGGTAGTTTTGTCACCCCTGCTGCTGCTGGCCTGGCAGGTGTTACAAATGCCCTTTTTGGGGTTATCAGCAGAGTCTTTAAAAAAATTCCAGACTCTGGAAGACCTACCGGTTGTACTGGCAACGTCCCTCGTGTTGGTGTTACGGGGAACGGTTGCCCGCCTTCTGTCTGTGGCCACCACACTGCTTCTTCCTGCCTGTTGGGGTACTCTGCCTCCCTCCCCCTGTGTGCTGCTGGCCTCACTCTGCATGTCCTCCTGCCACGTTGGGTCAGTTATTAGGACATCCACCACCTCCTCCTCTTCCACTTCCACACCACGGTCCTCCTCCTCACTTCGTGGCAATTGTGTCTCGTCATCGTCCACCTCTTGTGACATACTGCCAGCGTCGACTTCCTGTGGCCGTGGCTCTTCAAATATTTGGGCATCGCTACATGGGATCTCATCTTTCACCATTTCAAGCGGAGCAGGCGAGGGGCACAAATATGGAAATGGACCAGTGAAAAGCTCTTCATAGTGTCCAACTGTGGGATCAGTTGCTGTCTGACGACACTCGGCATGGTGGGAGGAAGGAGCATCAGGGTGAGGAAGAGTAGGCGGTCGAGACTCACGGCTACTAACACTTGACCGTGTGGAAGACAGACCGGAGGTGGTGGTGCCCAGGTGAGTGGAAGTATTATCTGCTATCCAATTAATAACCTGTTCACACTGATCATTTCGCAATAGTCGTGCTGTTGTGAGCTTCCCTAGTAATTCGGTCAAGAACTGGGAGCGAGAAGATGTGGTTGTTGGTTGTGGCACATTTTCACCTTGGCCGCGGCCCCGTCCTCTGCACGCACCATCACCAGAACGTCCAGTTCCACGTCCCTTGCCACGCGCCTTGCCCACTGTAAATGAAGTAAAATAGCTTACACTCGCACTAGCAATGGCAAAAGGGTAATAAAAAGGAGATTTGAACCGTGGAAGAGGAAAACCACAGTTCTATTTCTCTGGTCTACACCAGAATCTTTTAACCAGATATATTTGTGTCTGAACAGTCAGCGAGACACTGAAATGTTTTTTTTTATGCAAAAAGGTGGAATACACTAGATTTGATCCGTGGAAGAGGAAAACCACAGTTCTATTTCGCTGGCCTACACCAGAATCTTTTAAACAGATATATTTGTGTCTGAACAGTCAGCGAGACACTGAAACTTTTTTTTTCTGCAAAAAGGTGGATTACACCCAGATTTGAACCGTGGAAGAGGAAAACCACAGTTCTATTTCTCTGGCCTACACTAGAATCTTTTAAACAGATATATTTGTGTCTGAACAGTCAGCGAGACACTGAAACTGTTTTTTTTATGTAAAAAAGTGGATTACACCCAGATTTGAACCGTGGAAGAGGAAAACCACAGTTCTATTTCTCTGGCCTACATCAGAATCTTTTAAACAGATATATTTGTGTGTGAACAGTCAGCGAGACACTGAAACTGTTTCTTTTTATGTAAAAAAGTGGATTACACCCAGATTTGAACCGTGGAAGAGGAAAACCACAGTTCTATTTCTCTGGCCTACACCAGAATCTTTTAAACAGATATATTTGTGTCTGAACAGTCAGCGAGACACTGAAACTGTTTCTTTCTATGTAAAAAAGTGGATTACACCCAGATTTGAACCGTGGAAGAGGAAAACCACAGTTCTATTTCTCTGGCCTACACCAGAATCTTTTAAACAGATATATTTGTGTCTGAACGTTCAGGGAGACACTGAAACGTTTTTTTTTTATGCAAAAAGGTGGATTACACCCAGATTTGAACTGTGGAAGAGGAAAACCACAGTTCTATTTCTCTGGCCTACACCAGAATCTTTTAAACAGATATATTTGTGTCTGAACAGTCAGCGAGACACTGAAACATTTTTTTTTATGCAAAAAGGTGGATTACACCCAGATTTGAACCGTGGAAGAGGAAAACTACAGTTCTATTTCTCTGGCCTAAACCAGAATCTTTTAAACAGATATATTTGTGTCTGAACAGTCAGCGAGACACTGAAACTTTTTTTATGCAAAAAGGTGGATTACACCCAGATTTGAACCGTGGAAGAGGAAAACCACAGTTCTAGTTCTCTGGCCTACATCAGAATCTTTTAAACAGATATATTTGTGTGTGAACAGTCAGCGAGACACTGAAACTGTTTCTTTTTATGTAAAAAAGTGGATTACACCCAGATTTGAACCGTGGAAGAGGAAAACCACAGTTCTATTTCTCTGGCCTACACCAGAATCTTTTAAACAGATATATTTGTGTCTGAACAGTCAGCGAGACACTGAAACTGTTTCTTTCTATGTAAAAAAGTGGATTACACCCAGATTTGAACCGTGGAAGAGGAAAACCACAGTTCTATTTCTCTGGCCTACACCAGAATCTTTTAAACAGATATATTTGTGTCTGAACGTTCAGGGAGACACTGAAACTTTTTTTTTTTATGCAAAAAGGTGGATTACACCCAGATTTGAACTGTGGAAGAGGAAAACCACAGTTCTATTTCTCTGGCCTACACCAGAATCTTTTAAACTGATATATTTGTGTCTGAACAGTCAGCGAGACACTGAAACATTTTTTTTTATGCAAAAAGGTGGATTACACCCAGATTTGAACCGTGGAAGAGGAAAACTACAGTTCTATTTCTCTGGCCTAAACCAGAATCTTTTAAACAGATATATTTGTGTCTGAACAGTCAGCGAGACACTGAAACTTTTTTTATGCAAAAAGGTGGATTACACCCAGATTTGAACCGTGGAAGAGGAAAACCACAGTTCTAGTTCTCTGGCCTACATCAGAATCTTTTAAACAGATATATTTGTGTCTGAACAGTCAGCGAGACACTCAAACTGTTGTTTTTTATGGAAAAAAGGCAAAATAGTGGATAATACAGAGATTTGAACCTTGGAACTGCAAAACCACAGTTCTAGTTATCTGGCCTACACCAGACTCTTTTAAACAGATATATTTGTGTCTGAACACACTCAGACACACTCAATTTTTTTTTTTTGGGCGGGGGAATGCCAAAAGGTTAATAAGACGGGTATTTGTACAGTCTGACTGAGAAAAAAAAAAAAGAAAAGAGGATTTAGATGAAAAAAAAAAGGATTTTTCCTGGCCCCTGAGACCTGGAGCTAAGTCTAGCAATTTGAAAAGCAGCACACAGGACTGTAATGCAATGTTTGTTGGTATAACCACTGCGTCTCCTATACAGCCTGCCTGCTTGCCTGATATCTGGATACTAGTCCTGAGAAGGACTGTTTGTTTGATTTTGCAGGCTTTAGAGACCCTACACTACCTGTTTCGCAGAATAAATCTCTCCGTAGCTCAGCAGCACTCTTCCTATACTGTCTGATCCAGAGCGACTGTGTCGAAGATGGCGGCGCCCGGTTTTAAATACTCGAGGTGACGCTGTACGGCCAGCCAATCACTGTAATGCCCACAATCAACATGGCTGCGGCATTACAGTGACTGGCTGGCAATCCCTGCATGTTCATTGGCTCTGTAAAGAGCGCCGAACATGCAGGGCGGAGACCCGAGCTCCCGCCCGAGTAACCCGGAAATGCTCGGTGCTCGCCGAACATCCCGAGCAGTGAGATGCTCGGGCGAGTACCGAGCAGTGTCAAACATGCTCACCCAACACTAGTTATTAGCAGAACGGAGGGCATGAGTGGGATGTAGGGTGGTGCTGAAGCATGGAGCACTTTGTGGGTGAGAGTAATGAGATTATTGAACTCTGTAGCAGATTGGTATCCAATGCAACAACTGGCACAGGGTAGAAGCATCGGTGTAGCGGTTGGCAAGGAATATGATCCTAGCTACTGCATTCAGATCGGATTGGAGAGGGGAGAGTTTACTAAAAGGGAGTCAGATTAGTAGAGGTGCAGTAGTCTGGACAAGAATGAGTAAGATCAACAGTGAAAGCTTTTGCAGAGTCAAAGGTAAGAAAAGGTAGAATTCTAGAAATGTTTTTGAGGTGTAGATGACATGATCGAGTGATTGATTGGATATAGGGAGTGAATGAAAGATCTGAATCTAGTATGACCCTAAGACAGCGGGCATGTTGCTGGGGAGTAATGGTGGAGCCACACACAGAAATGGCAATATTGGGCATAGGTAGGTTAGTGGAGGGAGGAAACACAAGGAGTTCAGTTTTAGACAGGTCCAGTTTCAGACAGAGGGAGGACATGATGGTAGAGACAGCGGAAAGACAATCACTGGTGTTTTGTAATAATGCAGGCGTGATGTTAAGAGATGTGCAGCCTAGTTCTGTCTTGTAAATGAATCAATAGAAGACTAGAACAAAGTATAGAACATGGGAATTACCTTGAGTCATATTGTAATGTCAGATAGTGTTGCTAGGGATCCGTGCAGCAGCCTCGACGCGCGTTTCACCTTCCGGCTTCGTCATTTACAAGACAGAACTAGGCTGCACATTACTTTTCAGATTGATTGCTGGGTATTAACTATTGCTCCACAATATGTCAGAGCAGCCCCTATTAGGAAGCCCTATATGGGTTGAATAGGATCCCATGTGTCTCTATTTTCCACTGTGATGCACATTTTATCATCTTGTTCATAGTGCCACTGCAGTAATTTCTGTTACTCCAAACCATTTTTAGCTGATTTTTTCTATATGCTGTATATCTATTATATTTAATAAAATGTATTACCTTCTTATAAACTCATCCCACAGTTTGTTTTAATTCCCGCCAATCCTCAACAATATACTATATGCTTTATTATTAGGCTGGTGATATTGATTTGGGAATGTTGTATTTTTTGGTTTCTCATTCTATTTGGGATTGTTCTCACTTTTTAGTGATACTTTTATAGGTTTATATATGTGATGTTAAGAGATGTTGTGTATAATCGGGTGTCATCAACATAGAGATGGTAGTGGTAACCAAATCTACTGATTGTTTGTCCAATAGGGACAGTATACAAGTGAAGAGCAGGGGACCTAGGACTGATCCTTGAGGAACCCCGAAAGTAAGGGGAAAAGGAGAGGAAGAGGAGTTAGGGATGAAAAGAAGATTAGACACAGGTCTGCAGTTAGAAGCACAGTTTTGGTCGAGGGATGTTTTTTTTAAGTAATATGTATGCTGGAGTGTTTAAATAAGGAGGGAAAGATACAGATGAGAGAGAGAGATTAAATAGTTTAGTTAGGTGAGTGGTGACAGCTGGGGAAAGAGACTGGGAGAGGGGTAAGCGAATAAGGTCGAAGACAGAGTGAGCTAGATGCAATGGGGGAGGGAGAACAGTGCATGGTATTAGGGGAAAATTTCCTGTTGGATATGGTCAATTTTTTCTTTTAAATAATTGGCCAGATTGTCAGCACTGAGGTCGGTGGTCAGAGCCTTCACTCTTGGATTGAGGAGGAAATGAAAAGTGTCAAAGAGACGTTTAGGATTGTAGGAAAGTGAGGTGATAAGGGTGTTGAAATAGGTTTTCTTGGAGAGGTGAAGGTCAGAGTTGTATGCTTTAAGTATAAACTTTAAATGGATGAAATCTTTGGCCAGATTAAATTTTCTCTACAGACGTTCGGTGCACCTGGAGCACTGCTGGAGAAAATGTGTGTCAGGGCTGTCGCTGTCTCTGCTGATTTTTTCTATGTGTAGGAGGTGCAGCTTCATCCAGGGCACTCTGCAATGTTTCATTATAATGGTTCAGTGCAGAATCAGGACAGAAGAAGAAGGAGATTGAGCCAATGATGACTGAAGATTCTTCATAAGTTTCTGGGTATTAATGGCACGTATATTTCTATAAGTGTGCTAAGTGGGAGTGTCCTGAGTGGGGTGAGAGTTCTTGACAGAGAATAAAAGAAGGTTATGGTCAGAGAGTGGGAGAGGGGAGTTAGTAAAGTCATGCACTGAGCAGAGCCTGGAGAAGATCAGGTCCAGAGTGTTTACATCTTCGTGCGTAGGAGAGTTCGTAAGCTGTGAAAGGCCAAAGGAGAAGGTTAGAGATAAAAGGTGAGTGGCAGATGGGGAGAGGGGATGAGGGTGGGGATGTCACAGGATAAGAAGTGAGGAAACTAGGTGGCAAAGTAATCCAGGAACTGACAGGAGGGGCCCAGAGGTCGATACACAACCGCCACTCACAGGGAAAAGGGCTGGAAGAGTCTGACAGTGTGGACCTCAAAAGAAGGGAAGATAGGTGAGGGTACTGGGGGGATAGCCTGAAAAGTACATTTGGCTGATATGAGCAGACCAACACTTCCACCTTGTCTGCTCTCAGGTGTGGGGGTATGTGAAAAATGTAGGCTACCATATGAGAGAGCTGCAGCGGCAGTGGTGTCTGACTTCTGGATCCACGTTTCAGTTAGACCCAGAAGGTTGAGGGAATTGGAAATGAAAAAATCATGGATGTAGGAGAGTTTGTTACACACTGAGCGTGAATTCCAGAGGGCACAATTAAAAGGGACAGAAGACATTTAAAGAATATTAATGAGATTTGCAGGGTTTCTGAATGTAGCAGGGGAGTGGAGAGATATCTCCTGCGACTAGGAGGAGGATAAAGAGAGTGAGCAGATGGTTAAGTGATTTGTGAGTGCATTTCTGGAGTTGTATAATGGGATTGAATGGATCTGTGCAATTTAGGATTGAGAAAAGAGATTGAGTGCTGTATATAAGAGAGGAGAGGACAGAGGGGCTGATATGGATGGAGCAGAAAGAGAGTATGTGAGGACAGTGGATGTGAGTGAATGCAGCAGCCAGAATGTAAATAATACAAATACATATTATGAATATTTGTTGCAATGCAAATGTTGTGGAAGTGAGTTTTTTTGAATGTCTTACCCAGGGGCGTACATAGGAATCATGGGGCCCCATAGCAGAAGCTCTAATTTGGTCTCCCCCCAAAAAAAAAAAAATGTAAATAATTGTTTGGATCACAGAAGAGCATATCCCACAACTTTCCAGCCTTTACATAGTAATGTTCCTCCTGCTGAAGTCCCAGATCCCTCTTTCATTGCCCCATAAAATATGATGCCAACAAAAGTGTGCCCCAAACACAGTATGATATCCCATGGTGAATTCCTCCACATTGACCTCCACATGCACAGTATAATGACCCTACTGTACCCATCTCCCCCGGAAAAGTACTGTGACCCCAACACAGTGATACCCCATGGTGAATTCCTCCACATGCGCAGTATAATGACCCTACTGTACCCCACCTCAACTCCCAAGGCAAATTATGATGACCCCAACACAGAATGATCCCCCAACTGTGACCCCCACACAGCCCTCCATGCAGTATAATGGGCCTACATACAGTATAATGGCCCCCACACAAACCTTCACACTCCACGCAGTATAATGCATTCACCATGATCCTCCACGCAGTATAATGCACTCCCCATGGTCCTCCACTCAGTATAATGCACTCCCCATAGTCCTCCACGCAGTATAATGCACTCCTCATGGTCCTGCACACAGTATAATGCAGTCCCCATGGACCTCCACAAAGTATAATGCAGTCTTCCATAGGTTAAAACTGCAGCCCCCACCATAGGGTAAAAATGCAGCTCCCCCATAGGGTAAAAATGCAGCCCCAGTCCTCCAGTATTATCAGTACTCACTGATTTAAAAAAAAAAAAAACTTACTTACCGCTCCTCGTTTCCCACTGCTTCAGTCTCTGCAGCGCATCTCTCTCATCACTTCAGCAGCTGCCCGCTCCACTGCCTGGCCCAGCGTGGCGCATCATCACGCCACTGCATCAGACGCAGGAGAAATGATGGGAGAGGGAATGTCACATGACACTCCCTCCACCATCATTGCTTTCAACTGTATCGGCATCTGCCGATACAGTTGAATGCGGAGCGGGGGGTGGGGCGCTGACTAGCCAGAGAAGGGGGGGAGTTTGATGCAGGAGGGGTGGCGGGGGGGCCCGATGAAGGAGGGGTGGCGGGGGCCCGATGCAGGCGCTGTGGCCTGCCGCCATTGGAGGTTCACCAATGCTGTGTATGTAATGTTGGTGTGAGATCAGTGGCCCAAAGTCTTTTAACTCCTGAAAAACACCAGTTACATATTCACACCATCAAAATCGATTGTCTGCTTGCTTTGATGCCAGTTCTGATGCCCATAAAGTGTTTGGGCCAGAATGAAGTGACCTGAATGTGATGGTGGGCACACTGATCTGTGTGTCTGCAGTGTGAAATCAGTGGCCCAAAGTCACTTAACCCTTTCAATAATGCCAATTCTTGTGCAAGAGAGAGAGAAAAAGAACGAAAGAGAGATAAAGAAAGAGAGAGGGAAAGAAAGAAAAATATTCCAGATATATATATATCGATATACATATACATATAATATATAATATATCGAGGGGTATATTCCGGGGTTACTATTGTGCGTGCTGTCGGCAGGTGTGCGATCCCTCTCCTCTCCGCACCCTGTGTGACCCCAATATAGGGGCAGTGCAGTGTAAGCAGGGGGCGGGGGGCAGTAGCAGCTGCCTGGGGTCTTCAGGCAGCAGCGGATGATGAAGTCAAGCAGATGCAGAAGAGCAGAGGCGGCTACAGTGCCCGGACAAGCTTTGCTCTGCTGCCCTCGGTGTCATCCATCTGATTCTGTGAAATGGCACCTCCGGTCGCTCCTCGCTCAGAGCTGTGCTGGAACCTAGTCCCCCACACTGTCTCACCTGCTGCAGCTCCTTCTCGATCTCCCCGGCTTTCATCACGATGGGTCCCCGCGCCACGTACTCCATCGCCTTGACCTGTGGTGTCCTGCGTCAGACGCAGAGGAGGAATGATGGGAGAGGGAGTGTCACATGACGCTCCCTCCTCCATCATTGCTTTCAACTGTATCGCCATTCAGGGTTGCAGAGATGAAAATGAGAAACCACGCTTTAAAGAGATGAATGCCTCATAGGAAAGAACATTTGGGATGAAACTGGTTTGGCTAGTACTCTGTGTAGCGCAGGCAACCATCTCCTGTTCCTCCTCCTCAGCATCCTCTTCCTCCTCATTATCACCCAATCCGTACAGAGAAGATAAGTTGAGGCTGGCCTGGATAGTGTCACCCGGTCTACATTTTTCCTCCATCTCCACCTGGTCCACATGCAATGCTTCCTCTTTTATTGTGAGCAGCGAATAGACACAGAAGTTGGATGGTTACGCTGATTATGGCATCATTGCCGGCTACCATCTCTGTTGATTCTGTTACAACTCTCCTGTTAGTTTTTTTTTAGTTTGCTGGTCACATGACCATTTTGCCTATTTTATCCGGCTCCGCCCTCCTGGCTTTGCTGGACTTCATTTGTATTTACTACTGTTGAGCTAGCTTGTTGCTCTGTTGCCGTTCTCTGTTAGTTTTGCTAGGTCTTCTGACCCTTATGCCTTTTTGTTGTGTGTTTGTCTTTGACTGCTACTATTTCTGCTAGGAGGTGTCCAACTTTTCCCAGTCCCTAGATCTTGTAGGGATCCCTCCCTCACATCTAGAGGTCTGCGTTCAGACTAGCCGAGGACTTTAGCGGGTCTGATCGCAGGATCAGGTTCCCCGTTACATCGTAGGGATCTAGTTTAGTTCTATTGTAGGGACAGATCTCCTCTCTTTCCTTAGTCTCTGTAGCAGATCATAACAGTAAGTCCAGCCATAAAAAAAAAAAAAAAAAAATTTCTCTAAGGAAAGACCTCCAGTTTTCCATCATGGTCTCGGTGCAAGATTTGGCTCAACGCTTGCAGGGACTCTCTCTGGAGGTGACCAAGCTCCAACAACACGTGAGCAGCTGTTCTGGAGCGCATTTTGTGGAACCTAAGGTACGTCTGCCTGATCTATTTTTTGGCGAACAACAAGATTTTTTTTCTTTTAAAAATGCTTGTCTATTATATTTTCGTTTGAGACCCGGATCCTCTGGTGATGAATCACAGCGCATAGGGATCATAATGTCACTTTTGTGCAAAGATCCTCAGGGATGGGCCTTCTCTCTCCAACCTAGTGATCCATGCTTTAGATCAGTGGATAGTTTTTTTTCTGCTTTGGGTTTGTTGTACGATGATCCTGATCGTGTCTCATCTGCTGAGTCTGAATTAAGACGTTTGAGGCAGGGATCAGGTAATGTGGAAAAATATTGTTCTCACTTCCGTCGGTGGTCTGCCCAGGTGGGGTGGAACGATTCTGCTTTGAAAAGCTTGTTTCTTGTAGGGCTATGTGAAAGGGTAAAGGATTTACTGATTGCTTATCCCACACCTGGAAACTTGCAGGAGGCAATGCAATTAGCTATACGGGTGGACAGGAGACTGCGTGAAAGGGTTAATGAGAGCAAATCCTCTGCTATGTCAGCTTCGAGTCCTGGGAGGTTCTGTGCTGACAATGGAGAGCCGATGGAAATTGGGGCGATGGCACCCCGCTCTCAGGAAAAAGACCGCCGACTTTCTGAAGGCTTGTGTTTCTATTGCGGAAATTCTGGTCATTTTATTAAGAGCTGTGTGCTTCGTAAGAAGAAAGAAAAAAAAATGGTCAGTCATGCTCGTATTGCCTGTTTAAATTCTAAGGGAGTATTCCTATCTGCCACTACTGCTGCTCAGGATGAATTACTTGAATTTTGGGTATTTGTGGATTGTGGATCTACTCTGAATGTGATTGATGGGGGATTCTTGGAAAAACTTAGATTAGAACCTAAAACTTTGTCATCCCCTATTGCTGTGGTTTCTGTCGATGGCTCTCCCTTGAAGAGTGTTACTCACAAGGTCTGTGAATTTCCCCTCACTATTAATGGTATTCATCAAGAGAATTTGGATTTGGTGGTATTGGATAATTTGCCTTCTCCAGTAATATTGGGGTTACCCTGGTTAAAATTGCACAATCCTGTACTGGATTGGTCTACCAATGAAATTAAGTCCTGGAGCCCTAAGTGTTATCACAAGTGTTGTAACGGGCGCATTGCTGCTGTGGCTAGAGGGGAATTGCCTGTACCTATTCAGGATTTTTGGAGAGTTTTTTCTGAGGAGGAGTCGCAGGTTTTGCCTCCCCATAGAGACTATGATTGTACCATTGAATTTGTCCCTGGCGCGACTCTTCCTAAGAGTCGTTTATTTAATCTTACTATTCCTGAAAGAAAGGCTTTGGAAGAATACATACAGACAAGCTTGGCCGCCGGTCACATTAGGCCTTCCAAGTCTCCTGTGGCTGTTGGATTTTTTTTTGTAAAAAAAAAAGATGGCGGTTTACGTCCTTGTCTGGACTTTCGTGAGATTAATAAAATTACTGTACGCAATCCTTACCCACTGCCATTGATTCCTGATTTATTTAACCAGTTAGTGGGGGCCAAGTGGTTCTCTAAAATTGATCTCCGGGGGCATACAATTTGTTGCGCATGAAGGAGGGTGATGAATGGAAGACTGCTTTTAACACTCCTGTGGGTCATTTTGAGAATCTGGTTATGCCTTTTGGTCTCACCAATGCTCCAGCATTTTGTCAGAATCTTATTAATGATATCCTTAGACCTTTAATCGGCAAAAATGTGGTTGTGTATTTAGATGACATTTTGATTTATTCGCCGGATCTGGAGTCTCATTGGCGGAGCGTACGTGAGGTATTACAGTTATTAATGGACAATTCGCTTTTTGCTAAGCTGGAGAAATGTGAGTTCGCTGTACAGAGAATTAGTTTTTTGGGCTACATTATCTCCAGTGAAGGTTTTGAGATGGACCCGGTTAAAGTTCAAGCTGTGCAGGAATGGCCTAGGCCTATTGGTTTGAAATCGATACAGAGGTTTTTGGGTTTCGCCAATTATTACAGAAAATTCATAAAAAATTTTCTATTATTGTCAAACCGCTGACTGATCTCACCAGGAAAGGTGCTAATGCTTTTCAGTGGACTTCTGAGGCCATTGAAGCTTTTGTGTTTCTAAAGGAGAGGTTCACCTCTGCTCCCATCCTTATGCAGCCTGATGTGACTAAGCCGTTTTTGGTTGAGGGTGATGCTTCTTCGGTGGGGGTTGGTGCGGTGTTGTCTCAGGAAAACAAGGATGGAGTACATCCCTGTGCCTTTTTTTCAAAAAAATTTTCCGAGACTGAACTTAATTACGATATTGGTAATCGGGAATTGCTGGCGATTAAACTCGCATTTGAACACTGGCGTCATCTCTTGGAAGGTGCTGAATTTCCCATTCAGGTTTTCACTGATCATAAAAATCTGATCTATCTTGATGCTGCCAAGCGCTTGAATGCCCGTCAGGCTAGGTGGGCACTTTTTTTCTCGCGGTTTAATTTTTCCGTTACTTACATCCCGGGTACCAAGAATGTTAAAGCGGATGCTTTGTCTCGCAGCTTTTCTCCCATGGTCGGTGTTGAGGAGGAAGAGGAGACCATTTTACAAGAAGGTGTTGTGATTGCTGCTTTGGACTCCGTTTTGGAGGATGAGATTCTTAAAGCACAGGAGAATGCCCCATCTAACACTCCCCATGGGAGGTTGTTTGTGCCTAGGACCTTTAGGAGAGATTTGTTTGTTGAGTGTCATGAGTCTCGGTTGGCAGGTCATCCAGGAATTTCTGAGACCAAGAGACTTGTGGGTCGCAGTTTTTGGTGGCCTGGATGGCAGAAGGAAGTCATTAAGTGGGTGCACCAATGTACTATGTGTGCAAGATCCAAGTCTTCGCATGCTCCTGCTGCGGGGTTGCTTTGCCCTCTGGAGGTTCCTAGTGCACCTTGGACACATCTGGCTATGGACTTTATTACTGACCTTCCTCCCTCTGAAGGTTTCACGGTCATCTGGGTGGTCGTGGACCGTTTTAGCAAGATGTGTCACTTGGTTCCCTTCATCAAACTGCCTTGCGCTAAGACACTCGCCAAGGCCTTTGTCAAGGAAATTGTCAGACTACATGGTGTTCCTACTGACATTGTTTCTGATAGGGGACCTCAGTTCGTGGCTCGTTTTTGGCGTGCCTTTTGTGACAGGTTGGGAGTTCATTTGTCGTTTTCATCCGGATATCATCCTGAGTCTAATGGCCAGACAGAAAGGAAGAACCAGGATGTTGAGCAGTTCTTGCGTTGTTTTGTGGCAGACAATCAAGAGGGGTGGTCTGAGTTTCTGCCACTTGCTGAATTTGCTCTTAACAACCATACACCCTCTTCTGCTGGGTGTTCGCCTTTTTTTTGTTGTTCTGGGAGACATCCGTCTTTTGGGTCATTTTCCAAATTGGTTTCGGCTGTGCCTGAGGAGGAGAGTTTTTCCGGTGATTTGGAGAGAGTTTGGACGGATGTGCGTGGTAATCTTCAGGAGGCTAACAAGAAATCTAAGAGGTACTTTGATAGGAAACGGCAAGAGGTTTTGTTTGCTGTTGGTGACATGGTTTGGTTGTCCTCTAAGAATCTGCGATTGAGGATTCCTTCTAAAAAATTGGGTCCCAAGTTCGTAGGGCCCTTTAAGGTACTTCAGATAGTTAACCAATCTGCTGTTAGGCTGGAGGTTCCTACGTCCTGGAGGATTAATCCGGTGTTTCATGTTTCTCTGTTGAAAAAAGCTGATGTGTCGGATGGTGACGCCTCTGCCACTGTTCCTCCGGTGGTGGAGGACGGGGAATATGAAATTTCCCGCATCCTAAATTCTAGACGGTATAGAGGGAGTTTGCAGTATCTCGTCGCTTGGAAGGGTTTCGGACCTGAGGATAACTCATGGGTGAGGGCGGATGATGTTTCTGCTCCCAGACTTGTCCGAGCGTTTCACAGGAGGTTTCCTGGTAAGCCTGGGCCTAGGGGATCCGGAGGATCCTCTTAGAAGAGGGGGTACTGTTACAACTCTCCTGTTAGTTTTTTTTTAGTTTGCTGGTCACATGACCATTTTGCCTATTTTATCCGGCTCCGCCCTCCTGGCTTTGCTGGACTTCATTTGTATTTACTACTGTTGAGCTAGCTTGTTGCTCTGTTGCCGTTCTCTGTTAGTTTTGCTAGGTCTTCTGACCCCTATGCCTTTTTGTTGTGTGTTTGTCTTTGACTGCTACTATTTCTGCTAGGAGGTGTCCAACTTTTCCCAGTCCCTAGATCTTGTAGGGATCCCTCCCTCACATCTATAGGTCTGCGTTCAGACTAGCCGAGGACTTTAGCTGGTCTGATCGCAGGATCAGGTTCCCCGTTACATCGTAGGGATCTAGTTTAGTTCTATTGTAGGGACAGACCTCCTCTCTTTCCTTAGTCTCTGTAGCAGATCATAACAGATTCCTCAAAGTTTTGTAGAACTTCTCAGATGTAAGACATTCATGTCCACTTGTCGGTTCTTATGTGGTGAAGCTGACTGGAATAACGATGAGCATGTTGTAGCTGGTATTCAACTACTGCCCACTGCTGCTCACAAAGCCTTGCCAACTTATGTAATGTTGCGTTCCAGTGCATGGCCACGTTGCTAACCAGTCATTGAGGTGACACTTGCAGGCACTGCTGCAACGCTGCCAGACTGGCGGCAGCTGTAGGTGACTTGCGGAAATGGGCGCAAACGTGGCTTACCTTCACAAGTATCTCAGGCAAATCTGGGTAGGTTTTGAGAAAGCGCTTAATCACTCACTAAGTTGAGCACATGGGCCAGGCATGATATGTGTTTGAGCTTGCCAAGATTCAGAGCTGCCACCAAGTTGCAGCCATTATCACACACAACCATGCCTGGTTGTAGGTTCAGCGGCGAAAGCCACAGATCTGTCTTGTCTGTTAGACCTTTGAACAACTATGTGGCAGTATGCTGTTTACCTAAAGAAATTAATTTCAGCAGAGCCTATTGCCACTTCATCGAGGCAGTGCTTATGTGCTTCGAGCTTGTGACTGATATGGATGACAATTCAGAGATGGATGATGAGAAGGAGGAGGGGGTGCAGGAACTGGTGAAGGAGGTGGGGGAAACCCTAATGGAACTTGGTCCTGCAATTCTAAGCATAGGTAGCACGTGTGCCGGCCCAGGGTGCAACTCGATCCCGGCCTCCACTAAGTTCACCCAGTGTTCCTGGCCAGAAGCTCTTTTCCACGTGTTAGTGCTAAAGTGGACCTCCAAGCAACTTCTTTGGTCATAGCACGGTTGATGTTATGGGATACGTGCTTATGTAAGGTGGGATCGGCACAACAGAAGAAATAGTGGCAGCTGGGGATCGAGTACCGAGGGATGGCCGCTGCCAAGAGGTTGCGGAAAACCTCAGTGTCCACAAGTCTATTTGGCAACATTTCCACTGTAAGCAGTCTGAAAATGTGTTAGTTTAGTGTTTGGGACTGTGGGTGGGTGGATGTGTATTTCTGCTTGCATTCCAAGGCCTGGGGTAGGGACAGCTGAATGCTGTGCTGGGACAAGGAAGTGGACGTGGTTGCTGATGGTGCTTGTGAGTGTCAAAAGACAGGTGCGGGGCAGGAGGCATCAACGCCTGCATCCTGGACAGGAGATTGGCAAGCACATAGCACAGGGGAAGAGGAAAACACTGACTGTGGACCCAGGTGTACAGCCCTCCTAGTTGGGTGCTTGGAATACATGTGCATGTGCATGCTGCTGGTGGTCAGGCTGGTAGTGGTCAGGCCCCTGCTGATCTTGATACAGTACAGGTTGTAAATTACCGTTTTCTTTGTCTTCCACACTTTCTATAAAAAAGCGACAGACTGGGTAACATCTAACCCTTGCACTGGGATCTTGTTGCATATGGGTCCTCTGAGTCACAGTTGCCTGCCTTCTCCATCTGGCCACTCCACTGGCTCTGTATGCCTGTTGCGGTGCTGAAGATCCCCTCTCTCTGCGCTGCTGTGCTCGCTCTGCATGGAACTCTGACAGATTGGGTCAGTCACGTCATCGACCACCACCTTGTCTTCCACTTCCGCACTCTGGTCCTTGTCCTGACTCGTTGACTTAAAGGGAACCTGTCATGTCCTGTGTACTATGTAAACTGCCCCCATTGCGTTGAATTCTGCTCCCGACTTGCGCTGATGTAAATATGGGGCGCTTGCGCAGTATGACATGGCCAGCAAAGCTTGAAGCGCCAGGAGCCGTGCATGCGCTGTGACGAACGTAGCTCCCCACGTGTGCGTAGTGAAGCTGTGTAGTTCCCAGCTTCACTGTGCATGCGCTGTGACGAGACGGTTGACGAAATGTGAGGAATCACACCCCTATGACTAAAGGAGCAGGTATGATATAAACATATAAAGTGGATGTTACACATTATATTAGCGCCAATTTTAATGAAAAAAGCGTGCTAGTGAAGCACATTGCATCACTAACAGCACAATGCTGGCAGTTTACATAGTACACAGGACATGACAGATTTCCTTTAAGTCAACGAGTCAGGACGAGGACCAGAGTGCGGCAATGAAAGACAAGGTGGTGGTCGATGAAGTGACTGACCCAAACAGTAATTGACTCTGGCTGTTGGGCACACATATATTGGCCAATCTATGCACTAAGTACCTTCCTTTTACTGTAATTTTTCATATTTATATTACAGAATAATGTTGAATTATTTCATATGTACATTATGTAGCGCTTTCCTATTTTTCTATGGCAGCAATGCAGTTTCAATGCTTTAGAGCAGGCCTGGGCAAACTGCAGCCCACGGGCCACATCCGGCCCTCTGACTGTTCCTTTCCAGCCCGCTAACACTCCCAGTCAGAGGGCCGGAGAAAGACTGAGCTTTGATTGTGATTTCTCTCTTAATCGTCAGCACGATTGTACCCCTGCCCCGTCTTCTCATTGGTGGATGCGGGGCTGCTCAGCAACTTGTTTGCAGAGCTGCTCACCTCAAACTTCTGCAGGAGCTTCAGGCCAGGAGGACAGAGGCAGGAACTACAACATCCATCTGCTGCAGATAATAGGCAATTAACTTCTGAGTGGAGCCCATAAAACACCTAGGAGGCCGCATTGTGTGTTTGCTGTGCTGATTAGATCACAGCACCTACCATGCCTCCTTTCACACTAACTGTGGAATAAAAGCTGGGACTGCAGTTTAGGTTCAGAGAGAGTAGCTAGTAGTAGTGTATCTCCCTTGGTCTTCCTGGCAGCTGATGGGAGATAAAACACTTAGGCTGAGTATTCCTACTGAATACAGGGCCCAACAGTACACCTCCACTATATGCATCCTGCAGATGGGATAATCTATGTGCTGCCCAAACTGCTTTTCTGCTTCACCGTGTGCTCTGCTGCCTCCTCACCTTTGTATGTGATGGTTATCCCTTTCCTTCCCCTTTGCACCTAGCAGGTGAGGTAAGGGTTAAGCCCCCCACAGTGCTCCCTCCTGTCATCTGTGGCTTATCACATTTACACCATAGACCAATGTCACCTCCTGCACCTGTATGTGGAACAGGGGTGGGCGAACAACTTTTTTTCCAATGCTCCCAATTTATTTTTTACTTGATCAACTGCTAATACTTGTTATGATAAGCTTTTTTGCAACAAGTATTCAGGCTACGTTCACATGACTGTGCTTTCGGTCCAAGTGCTGTCCGTGAAAAAACATAACCCTGGCCGCATATAGATAGCACTATGAGCAATGTTATGCAATTCAGCTATTCAGATTACAGTTTGAAAATGTCTGTGTGAAAAAGATCACAAACACGTACTGGTCTCTTCCTTATTTTGGATGATACTCGCCTATTGAAGTTTATGGGTTAGCTAACAAAAAAATTGGATCCCATATGAATCATATGAATAGCATCCGATCTTTACGAATACATTTCCATTACTAACATAGGACATTGGATTTGTTCTTGTAAATTTTATTCACTTCTGATGTATAAAAATGGATCAGTGGTTAGCACTGTTGCCTTGCAGCGCTGGGGGTCCTGGGTTCAAATCCCACCAAGGATCCCAACATCTGCAAGGAGTTTGTATGCTCTCCCTGTGTTTGCGTGGGTTTCCTTCAGTTTCTCCAGTTTCCTCCCACACTCCAAAGACATACTGATAGGGACTCTAGATTGTGAGCCCCAATGGGGACAGTGACCATAATGTCTGTAAAGCGCTGTGAAATTAATGGCGCTATATAAGTGAGTAAAATAAATAAATACGGATGACAATACGGATGGAAAATCGTCTGTTTTTCTGGATCAAAATTATATGATTTTTTTATAAGCTCATGTAACTGCTTTTTAAAAGGAGATAAAATTAATATTATGCAGAATGAAAGGGGTGGTCCAAAACAGAAAATTAATTTCATACTAGACGTCTATTTAATTCAATAATCTAATCACTTTTCTAATATACTTAATTTTAAAAAATTTCTATCATTCCCTCCCTACTCTAACATCCTGTCTGTTTTGTTTTTTTTTACTTTGAGTGACGTTTTGTTTGAGAATCCCAGTGCATTTTGGGATACTCACACAGGATGTCATCAGGGGTCAGAGGCTGCGGTCACTGCCACAGCTGCTTTCCCCACCATGAAATGAAGTATCATTAGTGACATCTGTATCAGAGACTGGACTAATCCCTGCTTGCTGCGTTGCCTCCTTAATTCAGGGCTGTGGAGTCAGTAAGTCAAACCACCGACTCCAACTCCTCAATTTCCCTGACCCCTACACCACAGCCCTACCTCACTTCTGAGCATGTACATAAAGTGCTGCACAGATTCATCTCAACTAAAAGCCGAGATCCTGAGATCAGGAACAGAACAGACATTTATAGGACATTTCATAACTTTTACATATTCTTAAGAAAACATTTACAGCACACCTTGCACTCTACTACTGTACCCAATGTATCATATATTTTAGGAGTCGATTTAGGATACCGACTCCACCAACATGGACACCGACTCCACAGCCCTGCTTACAATTTCCACTGACAGCGCGCTCTTTTGTCGGCTCGTCACTTCTCTTTAAAGCCAACAAAGGAGCGCACTGTCACTGTGCATTCAAAGGAATATAGCACAGGGAGCTCATACTGAGTATTACGTCAGAATTTACAACCGACGCATTATTAGGTGAGCAGGACTAGCCCAGCCCCTGAGAGAGACATCACTGATGACGCCTCATTTCAGAGAAGGTGCAGAGGCTGCGGCAATGACCGCAGCCTCTGCCCTTTGATAACGGCTTCTTTGAGTATCCCAGGATGCACTGGTGAATCTCAAACAAAATGTCGGATGTTAAAAAAAACAAAACAAAAAAAAAACAGAGAAAGTCAGAATGTAGATGGTACATTAAGGAATTTTTCATTGAAGAACATTAGAAAAGGAGATAAGATTATTTTTTTTAAATTAAATATTTTTTTATTGTTAAAACAACCCAAACAAAGAAGAGACCCAGTCCCTATTCTGTCCCTCCCCCCACAACACATCGCCCTTTCAAACAAAACATTTTGAGTTAAATGTTCCACAGTTCTGTCCACAGCAAATTAACAATCTTACAGTATGAATAGTCACAATTGTATTAAGGGGTATCTAACTCTTGCTTTGGAGCAGTTGTATACGTGCCTAAAGCAGTCCAATGTAGGATTTTGCACCTGTCAATCTATACACCAATCATAGCAGACCAAATCTATGCAGTTCTCTGGATGCTAGGCCGGAGCCGTCAATCCATGGAGCCCATATTTTTTCAAATTTGGAGATGGCCTTCCTTTTCAGATATATACTTTTTTCCAGATTTAATAACCAATTAATCTTATTTATAAATTCTGTCACCGTGGGCGCCTGCTCTGATAACCAATGTTGGGCTATTAGTTTCCTAGCCATGTATAACATGTGTGCCACCGCTATTTTGCCATGTTCGTCAGTGCTCGGGTCTTCTATATATCCCAGTATACATACTAATGGTGAGGGATCTGAATCGACTGAGTATGTTCTATCAATGATCGCTATTACATCCCTCCTGAAGTTTTCCAGAGCAGGGCAGATCCACATCATATGAAGCATGTTAGCCGGGGATGTTTTACATCTAGCATATAGGGAGTCTGGTCGAAGCCCTATATCCTGGAGAAATTGGGGTGTTCAATATGACTGGTGCAGCACCTGTAAGTGGGAGAATCTATTGGACTCACTCAGAGATAACTGGGGAACTCTTTCCAGTATTTCAGACCACAGCCCCTCTTCAATAGGGCCTATCATGCCCTCCCATTTACTTTTGATCTTATGGGGTGTTTTGCTAATACTAGGTCCAGCAGACCCCTATAAAGCAACGAGATTAGCCCCCCAGAATTATGTGAGCTAGCCATTCTCTGTATTATAGTATTTTGAGGAACTCCGTTACTTAGGACAAGACTCTCTGCCTGATATGCATATCGTAACTTAAGGTACTTATAAAATTCGGTGTTGGGCAGTCCATATTCATTTTGTATCTGTGAAAACTCCTTGAGTGAATCTCTCGCTAAAACATGAGTGAATCTTTCTAGTCCTTTTAGACTCCAATTTTTAAACCCTTACAATTTATATAGGTTAGGGAGCCATGGCGTTTCCCACAGTGATGTAAATTGTGAGATCCCTTGTATCCCCTGTAATTTCCTCACTGCCCACCAAAGTTTGTGTATTAACAGCGTAGTTGGGGTTCTACAAGAGGGTGTCTTAAATTTGTGAGCCTCCAATGCTTCATAGAGTCTGAGTGATTTAAAATGTGATTGGAGTAGAAGACGTTTAGCCCCCACCTCCACCTCCAGGGTCGTCCCACCCACGAATGTGCTGGAGCTGAGCTACCATATAATAAACCCACGGATTTGGGACAGCAAGGCCACCCATTGTTTTATCTCTTTGCAAAGTTTCCAGTTTAATTCTTGGAGCTTGTTTTCCCCAGATTAAGTCCCTGAACATGCTGTTTACTTTAAGGAAATAACTCTGGGGAAGCCATATTGGAGAATTATGCAATACAAATAGCAATTGTGGCATCCAGATCATCTTGACCAAGTTAGTGCGGCCCACCACTGACAGTGGCAATTTAGACCACGTGTCCAGTTTACATTTGAATCTGGCCAGTATTGGGTTGAGGTTTAGTTTCTCATAGTCAGTTACTTTAGATGTTACATTAATACCCAAATATTTAAATTCATTGACCACTTGTAAGCCCGAGTCAGTATAGTGAGGTGCATTAATGTTCCTATTGTCTATTGGAAGCAGTACCAACTTAGTCCAATTAATCACCAAACCCGAAAATTTCCCAAACTTCTCGATTGTCTCCAAAGCTACAGATAATGTTTTGGAGGCTTCCACTAAAAATAGTAGTGCATCGTCAGCATAAAGCGCAATTTTCTCCTCTATATTCCCTCTGCGAAATCCCATTATGACAGGGTGCATCCTGATAGCCACAGCTAGTGGTTCAATGGCCAGTGCGAACAGTAAAGGGGACAACAGGCATCCCTGCCGGGTGCCCCTCCCCAGTTCAAAGGCTGAAGTAAGACGCCCATTTACCCTTAATCGTGCCAATGGCCTCTCATATAGTAGCTTGATCCATGAAATAAATCCAGCGCCCATACCAAATTTCTCTAAAACTACCCATAGATATTCCCATTCAACAGAGTCAAATGCTTTAGCAGCGTCTAGTGAGCAAATAACCCTGTCTCCTGCATTGTCCACTGGCAACTGAAGATTAAGAAATAGTCTATGGATATTAACGGCTGTAGACCTAGCTGGCATAAAGCCCGATTGATCGCTATGTATAACATTAGATATTATGTTATTTAACCTGGAGGGCAGAACTTTTGCTATAATTTTAATGTCCGTAGGTAGCAGGGATATAGGCCTATAGGATTCGGGAAGCAATGGATCCTTACCCGGTTTGGGTATCACTACGATAACTGCTTCTCTCATTGAGAGGGGCAGAATGCCTTCCCTGGCTGCCTCCTGGAAGGTGCACAGCAATTGAGGTAGTAATATATCCCCAAATTTCTTGTATATTTCCATAGGGAACCCGTCCAACCCTGGTGATTTAATATTGGCCATTGAAGCTGTGGCCATTTGTAACTCCTCTAATTGCAGGGGACTATTTAAGTATTTTTTATCTGCTTCAGAGATAGCTGGAAGATCAATCCCCTCCAAATAAGTCAGCATTTGTTCTCTGCTAAACCCTGTTTTGGTTCTGTATAAGTCCTGATAAAATTCTCTGAAAGTATTTGATATTTGATCTGGCTGATTAACCATTGCACCTTCCTTACTTTTTAAAGCGCCTATAAAGGATGTCCCTCTTTGAGCCCTTGCAATCATAGCCAGTAAATGCCCTGCCTTTTCCCCTTCTTCATGAAAATGTGTTTGGGAGAATAGTCGCTTATTCTTGGCCTTCTCCCTAATGTGTGTGGAGTATGCCTCCTGCGCCTCTTTCCAGGTCATTAGGTCCTCCTCTGTACCTGATCGGACAAATTTATTTTCCGTGAGTCTAACCCTGTCTTGCAAGAATTCCTCAAATTGGTTAGTTTTAGCCTTGGATCTATTTATAGCTTGTATCAGGACCCCCCTCAGACAGGCCTTCATAGCGTCCCATAGTGAGTTCTGCATCACAGAGCCGTTATTTTCTATAAAATAGTTTTGAAGAGCTGATGTAATCAAATTTATGTCTATGATTTGCAACCAAAAGAGATTCACGGACCATCTAGTAAGGGTAGCTTCCAATCTAGGCAAAAGGCATAGGCTCATCATCAGGGGTGAGTGGTCCGACAGTACTCTAGGTAAATATTCCACCCTTTCCACTAAAGGGAGAATGTGTTCTGTTCCCAGTACTAAATCTAAGCGGGAGAGGGTTTTATGTGATTTAGAGTAGCAGGAGAATTGTTGTGTTTTGGGATATTTAAGACGCCATATATCAGTCAAGGATAACTCTGACAGGAGCTCACCAAACTTAGTTATGGGGGTAGCCTCTGTAGCTGTGTCTGATCTGAATCTATCCCAGTATGGGTGTACAATATTGTTAAAATCTCCCATGCATAGCACAGGGACCCCCGGTACTTTGTCTATGAGTGACGCAATTTCCTTCATAATGATATTATTATAGGGAGGGGGAATGTAGACTGCCACTAGTAATAATTCTTTGGTGAATATTCTACAATGAATCCCAATGAATCTGCCCTCCTCATCCACCTTAGCGGATATAAATTCAAAAGGGATAGATCTATGTACTAAAATACTGACACCCCTCGAGTAACTTGAAAAGGTATAATGAAAACTATGGCTGATCCATGAACGCTTCAGGGCCGCTATATTACTTTTTTCGAGATGCGTTTCCTGCAGACATACCACTGCTGGTGAATTTCCCCGTATATATTCCATGACAGCCGTCCTCTTTAAGGGGTCTCCCAACCCTCTCACGTTCCAAGAAAGGAATTTTACTTGGTTAGCCATTAGGATATAACGCATAGGGGATGGACAGGATACGTATGACAAGCGTTAACATAACTCCGGTTCCCAAATACAAGGCTATGATAATACCCCCTTTTCCATACAAGATCACTGTAATCCATACAGGTGGCAGAACTGTGCAGCACAATCTATAAACATACAACTTACAAAAACATACAAACAGAAAAATACAGATCCATCCAGAAAAACTAGATGGATGGGGGTACCAGTCCAACTCGCATCCGCACATGAAGCAAGCGAGCAACATGTCCAGCCAAGCCACGCCCCCGGAGATAAGATTATTACTCTAAATAGATGTACATTTAGTATGAAATTCACCTTTGGTTTCAGACCACCCCTTTAAGTTCAGCCAATTGGTTCGGCCCTCCACAGCAGTGCCAGGTTCTCATGTGATCCCTTGGGAAAATTAATTGCCCACCCCTGCTTTAGAAAAATCATTCTCAGCAATTCAGAATGCAACTTTGACATTTTTTCATAGCTTGAATTCTTTTAGTTGGCTCCGGTTCACACTAGTGTAGATGTGCTGGTCATTTTGGCTATTTTCATTCAATCCTCTTTTTGGCATGTGTACTCCCACTCCTATCAGCCTCAGGTGATTTTAAGTAGTTAGCTGGTTCAGTCCTGACCCATAAATTGTAGGCTTCTAGCCCAGCACATGTAACAAACCAGGACAGGGACCCAACAATGAAGGACGCCTTGATGCTGGCTGTTTGACACACAGTGGGTACGGAAAGTATTCAGACCCCTTTACATTTTTCACTCTTTGTTTCTTTGCAGCCATTTGGTAAATTCTAAAAAGTTCATTTTTTTTTCTCATTAAATTACACTCTGCACCCTATCTTGACTGAAAAAAACAGAAATGTAGAAATTTTTGCAAATTTATTAAAAAGAAAAACTGAAATATCACATGGTCATAAGTATTCAGACCCTTTGCTCAGACACTCATATTTAAGTCACATACTGTCCATTTCCTTGTGATCCTCCTTGAGATGGTTCTACTCCTTCATTGGAGTCCAGCTGTGTTTAATTAACCTGATAGGACTTGATTTGGAAAGGCACACACCTCTATATAAGACCTCACAGATGACAGTGCATGTCAGATCAAATGAGAATCATGAGCTCAAAGGAACTGCCCAAGGAGCTCAGAAACAGAATTGTGGCAAGGCACAGATCTGGCCAAAGTTACAAAAGAATTTCTGCATTACTCAAGGTTCCTAAGAGCACAGTGGCCTCCATAATCCTTAATTGGAAGAAGTTTGGGACCACCAGAAGTCTCTGAGCTCCAGAGATGCAGTAGGGAGATGGGAGAAAGTTCCACAAAGTCAACTATCACTGCAGCCCTCCATCAGTCGGGCGTTTATGGCAGAGAGGCTCGACGGAAGCCTCTCCTCAGTGTAAGACATATGAAAGCCCGCATAGAGTTTGCTCAAAAACACAAGAAGGACTCCCAGACTATGAGAAATAAGATTCTCTTGTCTGTTGAGACGAAGATAGAGCTTTTTGGTGATAATTCTAAGCAGTATGCGTGGAGAAAACCAGGCACTGCTCATCAACTGCCTAATACAATCCCAACTGTGAAACATGGTGGTGGCAGCATCATGCTATGGGGGTATTTTTCAGCTGCAGGGACAGGATGACTGGTTGCAATTGAAGGAAACATGAATGCGTCCAAGTACAGAGATATCCTGGATGAAAACCTCTTCTAGAGTGCTCTGGACCTCAGACTTGGCCGAAGGTTCACCTTCCAACAAGACAATGACCCTAAGCACACAGGCTAAAATAACAAAGGAGTGACTTTAGAACAACTCTGTGACCATTCTTGACTGGCCCAACCAGAGCCCTGACCTAAAAACCCAATTGAGCATCTCTGAAGAGACCTGAAAATGGCTGTCCCCCAACGTTCACCATCCAACCTGACAGAACTGGAGAGGATCTGCAAGGAAGAATGGCAGAGGATCCCCAAATCCAGGTGTGAAAAACTTGTTGCATCATTCCCAAGAAGACTCATGGCTGTACTTGCTCAAAAGGGTGCTTCTACTCAATACTGAGCAAAGGGTCTGAATACTTATGACCATGTGATATATTAGTTTTTCTTTTTTAATAAGTTTGAAAAAGTTTCTACATTTCTGTTTTTTTTTTCAGTCAAGATGGGGTGCAGAGTGTAATTTAATGAGAAAAAAATAACTTTTTAGAATTTACCAAATGGCTGCAATGAAACAAAGAGTGAAAATTTTAAAGGGGTCTGAATACTTTCCGTACCCACTGTATATTGGCCAGTCTATGCACTAAGTATCTTCCTTTTACTGTATTTTTTCATATTTATATTACAGAATAATTTAGAAATATTTTCATATGTACATTATGTAGCGCTTTTCTATTTTTCTATGGCAGTGATGCAATTTCAATGCTTTAGAGCAATCATTCTCAGCAATTCAGGATGTAACTGACGTTTTTTCATAGTTTGCATTTTTTTAGTTGGCTCTTGTTCACACTAGTTTAGATGTGCTTGTCATTTTCGCTATTTGTATCCTACACTAAATAGTACAGCTAACAGTGGTATTGAATAGAATTGATGTAGGCCTGACAAGGAGTTTTGTTTTTTCTTTTCTGCAGCAAGACCTGTAATGCTCTACTAACCCTTCTCCAACAGTTAGCCCTACACTAAATGGTACAGCTAACAGCGGTAATGAATAGAATACATGCAGGCTTGATAAGGAGTTTTGGTTTTTAGTTTCTGCAGTAAGGCCTGTAATGCACCACTAGCCTTTCTACAGCTACTATCTCTACACTAAATAGTACAGCTAACCGCAATATTGAATAGAATACATTCTATGTAATAGAATAGATACATGCCCTGAAAAGGACTGTTTGGTTTTAGGTTTCTGCAACAAAGCCTACAATGCAATATAAACCATGATTAGGCCTGTAGTGTAACTTTTCTTTCTCCAGCACCTCTCCTTACTTAGTTTCCGGGGTACAGTGTGGCGATCATCGCGTCACCGGGTCTTACTGTATACTGACCCGATGATGTCATGTGGCCAGCCAATCACAGTAATGCCAGTAGCCAACATGGCTACAACATTACTATGATTTTTCAGGCAATCCCCACATGTTTATTGGCTGAAAAACAGCCGTGAAACATGCAAGGCAGGGGCTCCAGCATCTACATGAGCACCAGGGATACTCAATCGAGTATTGAGCAGTGCCTAGCATGCTTGCTCATCACTACTTTGCACATCTGCCTAACAATTTTTCACAGCACTGTCGGTCAATTGAATTAACCATGTGACCCTATTTCCATAAATGTAAAGCAGAGATGCTTTGTTAACGCTTTAATGCCACTTAAAGGCAGAAAGTAAAATACATTACTTTTTGCAGATATGAACCACTTTGGTAGGCTGGTATTTTTATCTACATTACCTACATAGTAAAGCTTTACTTGACTTTTGAGACTATACTTGATGATCATGTGATGAATGATCTCCACCTTACTGAAGTCTATGAAATTGATTCTGAAGGCCTGATGTGCTCTTTTATGACCTTCAGAACTTCACTCCTCCACTCATCTGGATAGTTCAGATCTACCACATAAATCTTTTCTCACCATGGAATCTTTGGAGTTTTTACAGGACTAACCTCTGACTGCAACTTTTTGATAGTTCAGCACCTCTTGACTCAGAATATCCTGAAAGGACAAATTCAATATCTAGCCACAGTGTATTGCTTTCTTAGCTGCACTTCTTTGTTACTGAGGTTCAGCAAACACAAGGGAACTCTTCCCTGGGCCAACATGATTTGACTCTGTGCAGCCAGGATAGACATTTCCCCATTCATTGGGAAAATACTCACCGCGCATGCACTGACCTCATTTGCCGGCACTGAGCGTCAGTGTATTGCCTTCAAATGAACAGAGTGGTCACATTTTACAATGTCGCCATTCTGTTCATGGGATCATCGTGGGACCCTCGATATTTTGGACTGTGGCAGGCAGGTAAGGATGAGGTTGGTTTATTATTTTACCTTTATTACAGGTGATCATGGGCTTTGGGGATTAGCTGTAAGGTGAGTATATGGTGTTTGTTTGTTTTTTTGCACAGGTACTGCTGGTGAGAGCATACTGCTCCCATCCAGCGGCGCCTGCTGTTTCCTATGGCAGTAGGCACCGGCTGATAGTGGTAGTAGTACCATCAGCCAGCGCCTATGACCCCTGGTAAGCTTTTTACTGCGGGTCACTGTCACAGCTGTGGCATCATGCTGACAACTGTCAGCATGATCTCACCGTGCTCTGACCGTGGTAATGCTATTACTGCCGATCAGAGCCTATGTTTCCTGCACTGTCACGCAAGTGACAGTGCGGGAAACAACTGAACCCGAACCCGAACATTAACACGGATTTTCCAGAGGAAGTCCATGTTCAGGGTCCGTGCCCGAAGTTTAGTGTAAGGTTATGTGCCCACAATGCAGAAATGCTCAGGATTTTTTTCCTGAACTTTTCTGCATCTCCCTGGCAGAAAAAAACGCATGCGGATTGTACATGCGGATTGTACATGCGTTTTCCTGCCAGGGACATGCGGAAATGAAGCGTTCTTCACTTGCATTTCCGCATGCGGGTGTCAAGCACTTTCCAAGCGATTTTAGCATCACTTGGAAAGTGCTTGACAACTCGGTCACACTATATAAATCCATGCAAACAGCATGGATTTATATAATGTGACCCGAGAGAATGTCAAAAAATTAAAAAATAAATGTATACTTACCCTCCGATGGCCCCCGAGACTTGCTGTGCTCCTGTGCCGGCTGCCGGCAGATCACGGTACGCTGTACTGAAGGACCTGCCGTCACATGACTGTGACGTCAGCGCAGGTCCTACAGATCTGCCCGCGATCTGTCGACAAGCACAGGGAAGGAGTCCGGGGGCCGTCGGAAGGTGAATATAATCTTTATTTTTTATTTTATTCTTTTTTTACAGCTTTTAATGGTACCTGGGTGTGGAGGAGAGTCTCCTCTCCTCCTTACCCGGGTACCATCCGCACATTAGAACGTGCCAATTAGGCAAGTACAGATGCAGTCTTGCGGAATTTGGCGCGTTCTAATGCAAGTCAATGGCGGCGAAAACGTATCACTTCCACAAAATAATTGGTAGTGCTGCGTTTTTTTCCGCAATGATAATCCGCAGCGGAAATTTCCGCAGCATGTGCACAGCCCATGCAGATTATCATTGGGGAGCATGGCAGGCCTTCTACCATGCGTTTTTTAAGTGTTTCTGCAGCATTTTTGCCACTGCGGAAATGCTTAAAAAATGCATCGTGGGCACACAGCCTTAGGGTCCCCCCATCACTACTTATAGACAATGAAAACACAAAGTCATTATCTCAGTAAATTAGAATGATTAACAAAAACACCTGCAAAGGCTTCCTAAGCATTTAAAAAGGTCCCTTAGTCTTTTTCAGTAGGTTCCTCAATCATGGGGAAGACTGCTGACTTGACAAATGTCCAGAAGGTAGTCATTGACACACTCCACAAGGAGGGTAAGCACAAAAGGTCATTGCTAAAGAAGCTGGCTGTTCACAGAGTGCTGTATCCAAGCATATCAATGGACAGTTGAGTGGAAGGAAAAAGTGTGGTAGAAAAAGGAGCACAAGCAACCGGGATAACTGCAGCCTTGAAAGGATTGTTAAGAAAAGGCCATTCAAAAATTTGGGGGAGATTCACAAAGAGTGGACTACTGCTGGAGTCATTGCTTCAAGAGCCACCACACACAGACGTATCCAGGACGTGGGCTACAAGTGTCGCATTCCTTGTGATAAGCCACTCATGACCAATAGACAACACCAGAAGCATCTTACCTGGGCCAAGGAGAAAAAGACCTGTACTGTTACTCAGTGGTCCAAGATGTTGTTTTCAGATGAAAGTAAATTTTGCATTTCATTTGGAAATCAATGTCCCAGAGTCTGGAGGAAAAGTGGAGAGGCACACAATCCAAGCTGCTTGAGGTCTAATGTGAAGTTTCCACAATCAGTGGTGGTTTGGGGAGCCATGTCATCTGCTGGTGTAGGTCCACTGTGTTTTATCAAGACCAAAGTCAGCACAGCCGTCTACCAGGAAATTTTAGAGTACTTCATGCTTCCCTCTGCCGACAAGATTTTTGGAGATGGAAATTTCATTCTCCAGCAGGACTTGGCACCTGTCCACACTGCAAAAGTTCCAATACCTTGTTTAAAAACAACAGTATCACTGTGCTTGATTGGCCTGTAAACTCGCCTGACCTTAACCCCATAGAGAATCTATGAGGTATTGTCAAGAGGAAGATGAGAGACACCAGACCCCACAATGCAGATGAGCTGAAGGCTGCTATCAAAGCAACCTGAGCTTCCATAACACCTCAGCAGTGCCACAGGTTGATCGCCTTCATGCCACGCTGCTTTGATGCAGTAATTGATGCAAAAGGAGCCCCGACCAAGTATTGAGTGCATTTAACATACATTTCAGTAAGCCAATATTTTGATTTCAAAAACATTTTTCAAGCTGTTGTTATAAAGTATTCTAATTTACTGAGATGACTTTTGTGTTTTCATTGGCTGTAAGCCATAATCATCAACATTAGGAATGAGCGAATGTTTCAATATTCAGTTCAGATTACGATTGTCGAATCTGCAACATTCGCATATTAATTCGTCAAATATTCATCGAACAGTGCCAAATGGCATAGGATTAAAAGGGGGGCAAAAAAAAATGAATATACAACACCTTGAAAGGGGCCCAAACGATTCCAAAACACATCAAATTAGGGGTAGACACCTGGAAAGTGCCATCAATTGACCCAGAGTACAAGTAGTAGAATTATTATTATTATTATAACAGCGACATTTATCCCATGGTGCTTTACATGTGAAAAGGGGTCACCGTCGGTGACTCACCGACTCATACAAGAGGAGAGAGGACCCTGCCCGCGTGGGCGCACAAACAATCTAAAAGGGATGGGTGAGGATACAGTAGGTCAGGGTACAGTTAGTCATACAGCGGTATGCTGTAGCGAGGGTTACTGCAGATTGTACGCTTGTCACAAGAAGTGGGTCTTCAGCTTAATTTCAAGGTAGGCAACAGTCTGATATGTTGGGTTACAGAGTTACACAGTAGCAGAGATGCACAAGACTAATCTTGTATGTGATTGTGACAAGAAGAGATAAGAGGGAAGTAGAGAAGGAGATCTTGGAAGGATTGGAGGTTGCGTGCAGGTAACTAGTACAGGCAAACTAGGTCACACATGTATGGAGGAGACAGGTTTTCGATGGCTTGGTATGCCAAAGTTAGGCTTTTCAACTGGAGTCTCTGGGCAAGAGAGAGCCAGCGCAGGGATTGACACAGTGGAGAAGCCTGGGAATAATGGGGTGACAGATTGATTAATCAGCCAGCACAGTTTAGGATAAATTGGAGGGGTGCAAGAGTGGTAGAAGGGAGGCCAAAGAGCAGGAGCTTGCAGTAGTCGAGGTGGGAGATGATGAGGGCGTGCAGATGTTTTTCTAGATTCTTGGTTGAGGAAAGTGCGGATCCCAGAGATACCTTGGTGTTGGAGTCATCAGCAAGTGGAAAGGGCTTAGATCTGATGTTTGAAGGACAGGTTAGAGTCAAGCTTGCAGGACTGGGGAGAGTGGGCAGCCATTCACTTTAATGGGTAGGTCAGTTAGGGGAATGAATGAGATGGTGGAAAGATGATGCATTCAGTTTTATCCATGCTAAGTTTTACAAATCTAGCAGAGAAGAAAGATGAAATAGAGTACACACATTGTGGGATTCTGGTTAGTAAGGAGGTGATATCAGGTCCAGAGAGGTAGAGCTGTGTGTCATCAGCATAGAGGTGATACTGAAAGCCGTGAGACTGAGCTGTCCCAGGCCGAAGGTGTAGATGGAGAAGAACAGGGGTACTTGAAATGAACCTTAGGGAACACCGACACATATGGGGTGAGATGATGAGGTGGTGTGTTTGTGGGAGACACTGAATGTCCTGTCAGTTAGCTATGAAAAGATCCAAGACAGGGCCAAGTCTGTGATGCTGAGAGAGGAGAGTCTGAATTAAGAGGGAATGGTCTACTGTCTCAAAGGCAGATGACAGTTCTAGAATGGAGTAGTCTTGCTTGAATTTGGCGGTTAGTAGGTCGTTGTTGACTTTAGTCAGGGCAGTTTCAGTGGAATGGTGAGGTTGGAAGCCAGATTGTAAGTGGTCAAAGAGGGAGCAGGAGCAAAGGTGGAAGGAGAGTTCAAAATGGACATGTGGAACCAGTAGTTTGGAGGCATAGAGGAGAAGTATGATGGGGCGATAGTTAGACATTAGATGGGTCAAGGGAGGGCTTTTGGAGGATGGGTGTGATTGAGGTATGTTTGAATCATGCGGGCAAGAAGTCAGTTGTTAGTGACAGGTTGAAGAGGAGAGTTAGGCTAGGGATGAAGACTGTGGTATGGTTTGGAATGAGGTGGGGTGGTATTTGGTCAAGTTTACAGGGGGTGAGATGTGATTTGGAGAGTAAAGATGACCTTCGGTGATGGCGGAGAAGCTGGTTTTGGAGGAGGAGAGATGAGTAGTTATGAGGAGGGGCTGTTGTGACTTAAAGCAAAAGCTTTGTCCTATGTTGTCAATCTTCTGCTTGAAGAATAAGGCTAAGTCTTCAGCTGAGATGAGAGGAGAGGAGAGGGAGGGGCAGCTGGTGGACAGAGAGGGACTTGAAAGTACTAAATAGCTGTTTAGAGTAGTGAGACACATATGATATGAGAGATGAGAAGTAGGTTTGTTATGCTGCTGTGAGCAATTGTGCAGCATTTTGAAACTTCTCTTACTGGACTCCACTCCCTTTCTTTGGCAGTCGCACAGCGGTACACCTTGTAGATGAGGGGCAGGAAGAACATGTGCTCCAGTAGATGACAAGCGCTGCATCAAGTGGCCTCTGCTCCTCTTCCTCCACCTTAATATCACACAGTACAGTCCTCAGAGGTGGCACCTCAATTACTCTTGTTTTCACCCACGTCACAACTCTCCAACCGCCCAACTGACTGTGGGGAAGCACAGATGGGCGAGCCTGAGGAGCTGTTCACACATTCTATTCTGGGGCATCAGAGGTCTGATCCAAAGCTTCACAGACTCAAGAAGGGGAAAGCATTTGTAGTGATGCCCAAAATTTTTTTCAGTTGATCCGGGCCCGGATGAAGTAGGGTCAGCGAAGAATCCAAACCCTTATCACCAGACGTTAACCCCTGGGGGTGGGCATGGATGGGTTGGAGAAAGAAATAAATACATACCAGAACATGGAGAACTAAACTAATATACAACAGAGGTTGGAAAACTATACTAATAAGATAACAGGGGTTGGAAAACTAACCTGCTAAAAAACTAGGGTTGGAGAACTAAACCATTACACACCAGGGCATGGAGAACTAAACCTCTAGCCACCAAAGTGTCACTAGACAGCAAGTGGTGGAATCCCCAAGGTGTGTGGGACAAACCTCTGTATCTATCACTTCCTCCAGTGCTTCTGCATCCTCCACCTCCTCTAGGGCCTCCACCTGCACCCTCAACCCCTACCTTGATGAGACATACGTTCCAACAGCACAGAGATAATCCCCCCACCTCTGTACTGCGCAGCCTGGTCGCACCGCAACCAGACAGTGTTAAAATTCATATGCCTTGGAGATCGCAGTCATACAGCTGAAGAGATGAGGACAGCTCTCCAAGCTGAGTTTGAGCAATGGCTGTCTCCACTGAACCTGGAGCAAGGGAAGGTGCAAACCTGGCGGCGGCTCTACATCGGGGCAACCTCAGACACGTGCCTTGCATGGCTCGCATCTTCAACCTGATGGTACAGCAATTTCTCCGCCACTATCCCGGCCTGGATGCACTGTTGCAGAAACCACGGTCTCTGAGTGCTCACTTAAAACTATAAAATTGAGCAGGATCTTTAGCATCAAAAACAACTACTAGACAACGAGCAAACTCCTTCATGATAATAGAGTCCACCATCTCCTTAGCTTGCTGGTACTTTTCTGTGAAAATGAGCCAGTCTCCAACCAGCCTGGAATATCCAGTAAATGGAACGCTACGGTTTGGTATTAGCACACAGTACCAGAAGCGAAGTCATCCACAATATCCGTACCTCAGGTATTTTATTAGGTAGACTGGCTTCCCAAACATTAGTTTCTCACAAAAGAGCTGAAGACACTGAGTGGCAGTAGGTGCAAGTTTCTCCAGCATGACCTGTTTGGTATTGTTAGATATCAGAGGGAGAACATAGCTAGGCTTTGCCAAAGTGCCATATTGCATCTTAAGTCTTATAGACCCTTCACTTGCGGCCTTGCATTCTACAGGATGGTGGGGAAGGAGACAGTAGGTTGTGGAGTTGCATTAGCTCTGGTGGTGTTGAGGTGGCAGCGAGGCAATGGCAGGCTGTAGGCTGTCTTAAAGAGATAGGTTTTCAGGTTCTGTCTGAAGGATCCGAATGTGGTGACTAATTGGACGTGTTAAGGCACAGAATTCCAGAGGATGGGGGATATTTGGTAGAAGTATTGGAGGTGATTGGATGAGGAACAAATAAGTGTGGAGGAGAGAAGGAGATCTTGGGAGGATCGGAGATTAAGTAAGAGAATATATCGGGAGATTAGTTCAGAGATGTACGGAGAAGAGAGGTTATGGATGGTTTTGTACATCAGTGTTAGTAGTTTGAACTGGATACGCTAGGCAATTGGGAGCCAGTGAAGGGATCATATAGATTGCAGTCTTATAGATTGCTGGAGCAAGTCCACAGTAAAAAAGCTGCCATAAAGTGTCTAGGAACCTTCACGCAGACTTTTCTTAGCCAGAGCTGCTTCTCGGCAGGGTTGGACGGGCCCACCAGAAAACTGGAGACTCCTCCAATGGGCCCTGGCTTCTCCTTCAGGAGAGCTCATAGCGAAAACCTTGCAGCTGACATGGGGCTCTTGACCGTGGGAGAAAGGTGATCCCTCAGAATCAAATCCTCTGGTGGGCCCAATGTTTTTCAGTCTGACACTGCTTCTCAGTGAGATTTGTATTTCACCACAGCTATATTCTTTAGCTCGGTGAAAGGACTGGCATAGAGGGAAACCGTATTTACTCTGGCTGTCATTTCTCCTAGGAAGTCCTCTAATGCTGCTTGTTCCATAAGCAATGGCAGCCCGTCCAACATCAGCTCACACTTCTCGGTGGTGCTTAGTCACACAAAAAGATCTTTCTTTACATCTTGAATTTAATGACTACAGAGTTGGACAATGGCCTGATCTGCAATGCCTTTTGAGAAATGATGTTCATAAGCAAAGCCACGGTTTAGGCCAATGAAGGTCATTAAGAGAAACTCATACAGCTTTACCACAGACTGAAAGAGGGGTATCAAGTTTTCCAAGACAGCCAAAACTTCCCTGTCCTCACCAAGAGGACGACTGTCCATGTTCTCCTTCTCATCCTCCTCCTCCTCATTATCACCCAGTCCTCATAGAGATGAAATGAGGCTGGGCTGCATAGTTCCTTCAATGCCTCCTCTTTAACTGTGAGCACCGAGCGTTTTAATAGACAGAGAAGTGGGATGGTGACGCTAATTATGGCGTCATCGCCGCTCACCATGTTGGTAGAGTCCTCAAAGTTTTGGAGGACGACACACATGTCACACATCCCTTCCCACTCAACAGCTCTTATGTGCAGAGGCTACCTGAATACCAACGGGCGTGTTGAAGCTGGTACTCAACAATTGCCCTCTGCTGCTCGCAAATCATTCCAAACATCTGCAATGTTGATTTCCAACATGTGGTGACTTTGCACAACAGTCGGTGAGCTGAAAGCTGCAAATGCTGCTAAAGCACAGTCTGGGTGGCGTAACCTGTAGCTGACTTTCTTAAATGGGCACACACGCGTTGTACTTTCACAAGTAGCTCTGGAAGATCTGGGTAAGTTTTGAGAAACTGCTCAAATAACAAAATACCTGAGGAAGACATTTTATTTGTCGAAACGCGTTGTATGTACATGTTTTTGGAGAAATAATAAAGATCCACATAGGCTAGTACTATAGCTTGTACTTACAAGTTATTCAGGAGGAGGAAATCTTTTTCGGATACTTTTCCTATGATAACGCTGCCTGAGTTAAACAATAGCCACCAGGGATCTGCAGCATACCGCTTAAAAAGGAAGATCATTACTGGATGTTCTGTGGTTCAAAAGGTACCTATAAGCAAGTGACCAAGGACTAATAAAGGTGAGTGCAACTAACACCTATCTATGATCTAATCATACACCTACATTTAGATCGGTGCGCTCTCTGCTTTCTTTTCCCTCTCTCCTGCTGAGCACCCAAGAATTAAAAGAGGAAATATAGCCTGCTTTATATACGATGATACTAAGAAAACAATTTTGATTATATCTTGTGTACCCCTGTGGCAACAATATATGCACCAAATAATTAATTTCACTAGAATAGAACTAGTATAATGGCGACCGACAACTCCTCCACTACAGCCCACCCAGCAGTTGGAGACACCAGCAAAGTGGCAATAAATTTCACTACAGCAAAAATAGTGTAATTAGTACCGACACCTCTTCCAGTACAGCCAACCCAGGAGATGGAGACCTAACCAGGAGTGTTCACATTTCCCTAAATTGGGGCCTAACACCTCAACAAATTCAGTACAGCAGAAATTGTAGAATTAGGAACTACACATCTTCCACTACAGCCAACCCAATAGATTAAATAATTAATTTCATTAGAGTAGAACTAGTATAATGGCGACCGACAACTCTTCCACTACAGCCAACCCAGCAGATGGAGACCCAATCAGGATTCTCCACATTTCCAAAAATTAGTGGCAGACACCAGCAAAGTGGTATCAATTTCAGTACAGTAGAAGTTGCAGAATTAGGAACTACACCTCTTCCACTACAGCCAACCCAATAGATGGAGACCCAATCGGAATTCTCCACATTTTCAAAAATTAGGGCTTAAAACCACCAAAGTGGCATCAATTTCAGTAGAATACAAATAGTATAATGGGGACCGACATCTCTTCCACTACAGCCAACCCAGCAGATGGAGACATAATCAGGACTGTTCGCATTTTAAAAAATTAGGGCCTAAGACCACCATTTTCGTGGCCAACATTGGGGATGGTGGCGTTCAACCTCTTAGCTTCGTCATGTGTAGGAAGAAGCAATCTTTTACATGACCACAACTGCAGGACCAAGAGCTGGCTGCAGTGCTGAGATCGGGCGGAGTTTAGTGAACCGGAAAAACTGCTGGATCGTGAGTGAGCTGCAGGCAAAGATGTTACGGTGGATTGAGAAACATGTGGTGTGCTTGGTGAAACAAACACAGCAGGCATGTCCACTTCCTTTAGAGCTGAGGGGCTCTCACTCAGCCTGTCTTGAGCAGGTATACAATCAGAGGTTCTGCGGTCAGAAACCTGCGTGACAAAATGTTAACAGAGGAGGATGAAGCGGCAGATGCGTTTGATGGGGCGGCTGATGGTCCTTTATTGAAAACCGATTTTGAGTTTATCATGTTTTTGTACCTCTTAGTGGAGAACAATATCTGCACCAAAAAGTTAATTTCACTACAGTATAACTATTATAATGGAAACCAAAACCTCTTCCACTACAGCCAAGCCAGCAAAATGAGACCCAACTAGGAGTGTTCACATTAAAAAAATTAGGGCCTGACACCACCTAAGTGGCATCAATTTTAGTTGATTAGAAGTAGTATAATGGGGACAGACACCTCTTCTACTACAGCCAACCCAGTAGATGGAGAACCATTCAGGATTCTCCACAATTACAAAAATTTGTGGCAGACACCAGCAAAGTGGCATCAATTTCACTACAGTAGAAATAGTAGAATTAGGAACGACACCTCATCCACTACAGCCAAACCGAGCAGATGGAGACTCAATCAGGAGTGCACTATCCTCTCCAGTTGTTCACCACGTGTCAGACTTTGTACTCTGTTGTGCTATTGCACAAGCTGGTCTAAAGAATGTGTGAGAGGACTCACAGAAATTGCTTCAGCCACTGCACTGCTGCTGCTGCTAATATTTTGGCTATGACGAATTGACATGCCGGAGGTTGGAAGTGTAGAGCTGCGATGCATCTGGCAAAATTTACTCTTATAATGTGGATCTAACAGAGTGGCAACCCAGTAGTCAGCACTATTTTGAATCATAACTATACGGGGATCATGTTGCAGATAGTGCAGCAAGAATGCACTCATATCGGGCTCTTCCATGAGGTTGAAGCCCATGTTGTGTTGGTGGCTGGGTAATTCTGATGCTTGTTTCCTTTGTCCCCTCCCACCAAAAACGAACAGAGAGGGGATGATTATCCTCTTCACGTTCTGACTGTTGCTCACCCATCACCTCTTCCTCTTCCATTTGTTTCTCGCCTCTTGCACCTTCACTAACAGTTTTTCTGGTATCATCAACCCCCCTCGATCGCAGTGAATCACCCTCCCATTGTACCCTGAGATGTCCCCTAATGTATAACATTAGTAACAGAAGAAAGTATTTTTTTTAGTGTGGATGAGGCCTGTATAACCTAGGAGATATGCTACAAAAAATTTCAAACTGAGATGTCCCCTGCTGTATAACGTTAGGAACCGAACAAAGTATTTTATTACTGTGGATAAGGCCTGTATAACATAGAATATATGCTCCAAGATATTTCAAACTCAGCTCTAGCTCGCTGTATCAAGTTAGTTACAGCAAAAAATAGATTTTTTTACACTGCATAAGCTCTGCATACAGCTGCATTTCATGACCACTAAAGGACTAGGTGGCTTATAGCAGAGAGTAACACATTTGTGACAGGAAAAACTATATTTCTGGACTCTGGCTAGCAACAGAAAAAATATATTTTTTTACTCTGAAAACAGCTGAAGTTCAATGCCACTAAAGTAGTAGGTGGCTTTTAGCAGAGTGTATCACGTTTGCGAGAGATAAAAATATTTTTTGTAGTCTGGCTAGCAATGAGAAAAAAAAATTTTTTACTCTGAAAACAGCTGAAGTTCACCGCCACTAAAATAGTAGGTGGCTTTTAGCAGAGTGTGTCACGTTTGCGAGAGATAAAAATAAAAAATATTTTGTGGACTCTGCCTATCAAGACAAAAAATCATTTTTTTTTACTCTGAAAACAGCTGAAGTTCATCGCCACTAAAATATATGTTTTTTACTGTGCATACAGCTGAATTTCACCCACCAAAACATGACAAAGTGGGATACCACAGCTTGCACTATCACATTAGCTAATGAAAAAAAAGGTTTTTGTGCTCTGCACTGAGAAGCTCTGCAGAGTCTACAGACAGCTGAATTTCAACCCCACAAAATTAAAAGGTCAGCTACAAGGGCTTGCTTGCTTTATCACATTAGCAAGTGCAAAATTAGAGAGAAGGTATACTCGTGAATACATCACAATACAACCGATGCACAACACACTTCTATGGCCTGGGCCCTGCTGTTTCTGTCTGAATCTCAGTAATTGCACAAGAAAAAAAAATGTTCTGCAAGGTCGATTTCACAGGTACACAGCACAGGACTTATCTACACTATCTGACTTCCAAACAAGCGCCCATTTATCTAGCTAATATCATTAAACAGGAACAGGGTACTGGAACAGTGTCTGTGACCAGTGACATGCATAAAATGGCGCTGAGAACATGGCCGCTCTTTATATATAGAGAGGACATGTGATTTCAGCAGCCAATGACAGAGCCCCTTGTGTCTTGACAGTGTGGATGCTTCCTGCGCTCTGATTGGCTAGCCGCGCTTTCCTCACTTAAAGTTACAGGGATAAAAAAAAAAAAAAAATTACAAGTGCGCCACTGAACTGACCTGTTCTGAGCTATCATCAACCCCCCACTCATCAAACTTGTCCCTCCGCTCATCATACACAAGCACTATGCTAGCAAAACTGTTAAAAATGCTGTAGTTGCCCCGCAATCACGTTCCCGCACTTCTTCGCCGAACTGTGACGATATTCTTGAATTTAAGAAAAAATGCTCGTGTTACATGCCGAACTTAAATAGATCACTCTGTTTGTAATGACTATATAATATATGAGCTTTACTTTTTGTATTGAAGAACTGAAATAATTAACTTTTTGATGATATTCTAATTTAGTGAGAAGTACTTGTAAATGCAGTAGGCGTATGGTCCTCTCAATCATTTCTTCCTCTTTGGATAATGTCAGAGTCAAGTCGTGCAAGGCTCCCAGCAACCTTGCTGAGGAACAGCTTATAATGTTTATTCAACTTCTTGAAACTGCAGCATCTGGTCAGGTATCCAATAACACTTATAGTAAGAGGATTGTATGGTAGTCACTTTTAAGCCTGTTTCAAGTAAACCAACAAAAGGAATTCCGTCAATTTCAAAGGTGACTGCAGGACACCTGGTGATATGTCTAAGGACCCGTCTCTGTGGTCTTGACATAGGCATTCTTTCTCTTGAAGGCTGGCCCTCTCCTTTGTGGAAATCCAGTTTACACACTGGCACACTTGTTTCACATAGCCACTTCTCCTGAGCTACCTGCAAATGGGCATGCTAAAAGAGTCAAACTGATCTCTGGACCTTCTTCAAGGGTTTACATGACAATTTCTTCTGGGGAAAAACAGTTTTTTCATTTTGTGTTTCCAGGAATCTTCAGGATGCTGATATTGCTGCTTTAAACCTCTTAGCTCCCCACACATTGCCATTAGTTTCTTAGTTATCTCTGGAATTTACTCATGTGGGTCTCCACAATTCAAAAAACATTTAAACCAATACATGTGCGATAATTATACTGCCTCTTACATTGCACCTGTATAATGAAACCAAAAAGAGAACAAAACTGAAATAATTGCCACCAAAAATGAATCAATAAATACATGAGAGGTCGTTTTTAAAATTCGTGCTGTTTATTTGTTTTATGTCTAATGCTGCTATCTCAAAGGCTTCTCACAAACGGTGGGTTCTTTTCTAATTGCCTCCTCTAATGGGAATATGCTTTCATTGTCAGAAAAAAATAGATTGCTGGTATCACATTGTGGACTTTCACAAAATTCCATCCCATTGAAGCCTT
This sequence comes from Phyllobates terribilis, assembly GCF_046119375.1. Lineage (NCBI taxonomy): Eukaryota > Metazoa > Chordata > Amphibia > Anura > Dendrobatidae > Phyllobates > Phyllobates terribilis. The sequence goes on from NW_027362773.1 coordinate 54,670,130, forward strand.
TTGGATATTAACAGTAGATGCAAAACAACCCAATGGCATGAATTCTGTTGCTTAGGTCACACAGCTAAAGCAAGTGTTTTCCCAAAAGGCCATCAAGCCTCCATTATTTACAGACATCACCAATACAGGTGAGTGTTGTCAGCTTTATTGAATGAACCTGGGATGACTTTTTGTATATTGTGATACTTGTATACTGCATCTGATTTTGCTTAGGATATGTCTAGTGTGGTTTAATTTGCTCTTCAAGAGAAATAATGCTAATAAAGATGGCTAGAGTATAGATTCACCACAAGGTCTCCTGCACATTACATACACAATATTGCCTAGGTCTTCTACCTGAAAAGCTATAAACCCGGGAAATTTTGTGGGTATCATCTTATAACTCGGCAGGGGCGGAACTACCGCCCGTGCAGCCGGTTCATTGAACGGGGGCCCCGAGGGAGAGGGGGCCCCTTCAGCCTCCAGCAGGGCCGCCATCAGGGCATGACTGCCCTGACTCCAGTATGGGGCCCAGCCGGTAGGGGCCCCCTTGGGGGCCCCCCTCTTGTGTGTCTCTCTCCTCATGGGGCCCCCGGCCCCATGCTAAGCGCCGGGGCCGGAACATCTCTGTCATGATTTCTCTGACTTCCGGTCATGTGACGGCACCGTCACATGACCGGAAGTCAGGAGAACCTGGTGTCATCGATTTGGACGAGGATTCTGCAGGGATCGCATGGGGGTAAGTATAACAAGTTTTTTTTTTTTTTAAAATACAATTTACTAGGAGTGGGGGGAATGGGAGGTGCACATGTGGGGGAGGGGAATGAGAGAGGTGCACATGTGGGGGAGGGGGATGAGAGAGGTGCACATGTGGGGGAGGGGGATGAGAGGTGTGCACATGTGGGGGAGGGGAATGAGAGAGGTGCACATGTGGGGGAGGGGGATGAGAGAGGTGCACATGTGGGGGAGGGGGATGAGAGAGGTGCACATGTGGGGGAGGGGGATGAGAGAGGTGCACATGTGGGGGAGGGGGATGAGAGATGTGCACATGGGGGGGATGAGAGAGGGGCACATGTGGGGGAGGGGAATGAGAGAGGTGCACATGTGGGGGAGGGGGATGAGAGAGGTGCACATGTGGGGGAGGGGGATGAGAGAGGTGCACATGTGGGGGAGGGGGATGAGAGAGGTGCACATGTGGGGGAGGGGGAATGAGAGAGGTGCACATGTGGGGGAGGGGGAATGAGAGAGGTGCACATGTGGGGGAGGGGGATGAGAGAGGTGCACATGTGGGGGAGGGGGATGAGAGAGGTGCACATGTGGGGGAGGGGGATGAGAGAGGTGCACATGTGGGGGAGGGGGATGAGAGAGGTGCACATGTGGGGGAGGGGGATGAGAGATGTGCACATGGGGGGGTGAGAGCTGCACATGGGGGAATTGGGAGAAAATGAGCTGCACATGGGGGAATTGGGAGTAGGGGGATAATGAGCTGCACATAATGAATGTGGGGTGGGGGACAGTAAATGATGATGGGGTGGGGAGAGCAGGACATGATATAATGAATTGGGGCAGGGGGTGCATGTAAATAATGAATGCGGGGAGCAGGAAGTATAGAGTAGGGGGCGTTGCGGATGCAGGAGTGTAACTGGTAACAAATTGGCGGAAAGAGTAGAGGTTCTAATTAAATTATATATTAAGTGCCTATTTACAGTTAATGGGGGCACCGTGGTGGATTACAATTTATATTTGGAATGGTAGGTTGTATAATAACTAACCATATATTGATGGTGGATACACGTCTGTATTCAGCTGCGTAATGTAGAAGTTGGGGAATGTGCTCTAGATAACTGTGTTATTTTATGCAGAGACGAGTCCTGGCTGGAAGACGTAATGGCGGTCTGTGCTGGATGAAGGAGAAAAGCGTAGCTGAAGGACTTCACCTAGAGACGTCACCAGTGAGTCAGTGTATTACATGTACACTTACACTATATACTATGTACCGGGCTCCTGTGTATAATGTCACTGGTGATCACTGTATTACCTGTACACTGACACTATATACAGAGCTCCTGTGTATAATGTCACTGATGATCACTGTATTACCTGTACACTGACACTATATACAGAGCTCCTGTGTATAATGTCACTGGTGATCACTAGATTACCTGGACACTTACATTATACATACCATGTATAGAGCTCCCGTGCATAATGACACTTATGGTAATATTAGTAATGTGGTGGTAATATTAGTAATGTGGTGGTAATATGTGGTCTGGTCATGGTGTGGCAGTTTTTCCCCCTTCTGTGTGGTATTATTCGGTCACTATGTTGTGGTAATATGTGGTCTGGTCATGGTGTGGCAGTATTCCCTGTATGTGGTATTATTGGTCATTTTTAAAAAAAAATGTATATGACACATTCCCTTAAAGAAAACTAAATAAAAATATATCTAAAAAGAGTATTGGATATTTTAAGAAAATTTTAATAGGTTAGAGTAGGGCCCTGCCAGAAGAGTCTACCTTATCGTGGTGGCGGCTTTAAAAATCTTTTGGCCAAAACAAAAGCTGATGGCTATGCATGTGGCACCGTCTGGTGGCAGCGACGTGGACGAGCGCCAGGATTCTGCAGGGATCGCATGGGGGTAAGTATAACAAGTTTTATTTGTTTTAAATACAAGTAGTTAACTAGGAGTGGGGGGGATGAGAGATGCACATGGGGGGGGATGAGAGATGCACATGGGGGGGGATGAGAGATGCACATGGGGGGGATGAGAGATGCACATGGGGGGGATGGGAGATGCACGGGGGGGATGAGAGCTGCACATGGGGGGGGATGAGAGCTGCACATGGGGGGGGATGAGAGCTGCACATGGGGGGGGATGAGAGCTGCACATGGGGGGGATGAGAGCTGCACATGGGGGGGATGAGAGCTGCACATGGGGGGGATGAGAGCTGCACATGGGGGGGGCGAGAGATGCACATGGGGGGGGGTTATGTTTAGATAACTTTGTTGCCTTATGAAGCGCAGGGGGGGGGGGGCCCAAAAAATTTCTTGCACAGGGGCCCACTACAGTCTGTGTCCGCCCCTGTAACTCGGTACAACTTAGAATTTGTATGCAGTATGCATGAGACCTGAGATTTACTACCAGACTGCTAAGAAAGACATTTAAGTTAAATACTATTTATTAGAGGTACCTACTGGGTCTAATTTTTCAATAGCACCAATTGAAAGTGTGCTGCTTACCCTTTTAACCTGATCACCAGGAACAAGTTGGATGTGAACAGTATAAATAACTGACTGTGCCAGTAATGCTGCTATATATAATGTAGCTGTAAATATTAGCACATGCTCATACATTGGATGCATAGCTAAGATGACAGATACATTAGTAGAATAAAACAGGATAACAAATATTTATGTATTGACAGCTTGCTCTCGTCAAGCAGATCTCCATTTTCTATTGTTCAAGGTGGCCTTCATCTTAATCATTCAGTCTTTTGACAAGTGATAGGGCCCAAAATAAACTAGGATAATGGTTTGTAGACTAGTGATGGGAGAGCACTAAAATACTCGGGTGCTCGATGCTCGGGTCGAGCAAAATGGAATACTCGGGTGCTCGACCCGAGCAACGAGCCCAATGTAAGTCTATGGGAAACTCGAGGTATTTTCAAGCTGCTCCCCCCTCCGGTCTGCAGAGGCCTAAAAATTTCCCAAATCGATGGAAACAGTGCTCAAATGACATGGGAACAGCATGGGGAAGACCCCTGGAAGCATTTCGGACTCCCAGGTCACTGCTGTAAACAAAGTTGTCAGAGGTATAACGTCACTTTTACAGACTCACAATAAAACATACAAAAACAAAACCAAAATGGATTTTCCTGGGAAATATGTTAAGGAACATCCTTTCCAGGGTAATGACTTGTATATAAGGCAAAATAAATAACCAAAAACAAAAATACTCCTCCACATCTTGGGCTATATTTACACATAGCATTTTTGATGTGTTTTTGCACTTTTGTATTGCTTTCAACCGTGACAAATGCATTCACCGGGAAATGTCATTTTAACATTTTACAACCTTATCTGGCCATGTGGTGTGTGAGAAATGATCAGACACATCATGTTTCATTTATGAAGGAGGGACTCTGAAAGTCACAAAACCTATTTTTATAGGGCCATCAGGCGGCCTTTACTATTCTTAAAGCGCCAGCAGTCGGCCCTCACTATTCTTAGAGAGCCATCAGCCGGCTATGCTTTGTTGTTCCCATTACTAAAGAGTGGGTCTCCTATACTGTTATTGCATATGCAGTGAGTGGCAGGGCTGCCCAAAATTAGGACTCACCCCAATAACCCTTTGAAAATTTAGATGCACCCTAATACCCCTTTGAAGAGACTTAGAGGAGGGCCTCCTGAAAATAATGTTAGTAATATTAGGAAGTGGGTCTCCCATACTGTTTGCCTATGCAGTGAATGCAAGGGCTGCCAAAAATTTGGACCTATTCCAATGCCCCTTGGGAGGGAGGTAAAGGAGGGCCTCCTGAAAAAAAATGTTCCCATTATTAGGAAGTGGGTCTCCCATTGTGTTTGCCTACGCAGTGAATGCAAGGGCTGCCAAAAATTGAGAGGCACTCCAATGCACCTTGGAAAAGACGTGGAGGAGGGCCTCATAAAAAAATGTTCCCATTAGAAAGGATCGTGTTTCCTATACTTGTAATGCCCATGCACTAAGTGTATGGGCTGACAAACTTTAACCCCAGGGGAGTACACATGAACATACTGTATAATTTTTTTTTTTTTTGGCCATCATAAACACCCTTTAAAAAAATTATGTGGGTGTTGCATCACGAACCACAGTCACCCTGGTGATATGGTGGTGGAGGATGAGATTGAGGAAAAAGAGCAAATAGACAAAATCAGGAAGCATATACCCATGTGTATGTGTGAAAAGGTGCAAGGGATTACACCTCCCAAAAAAGACACTGGATTTGAGTTTATGTTACGCTGCTATCATTCGGTGGTGTTGAGAAGTCTCACCCAATCCAGCCCTTGTTCATTTTTATAAGAGTCAGCCTGTCAGTATTTTCAGTTGACAGGTGGATGCGCTTATCAGTTATAATTCCACCAGCGGCACTAAAAACCCGCTCTGATAAAACGCTAGCGGCAGGGCAGGCCAGGACCTACAAGGCGTAAAGAGCCAGTTCATTCCACGTGTCCAGCTTGGATACCCAATAATTATAAGGCACATAGGAATCACGGAGAACGTTGGTACGGTCGGCAAGGTACTCCCTCAGCATCTTCCCAAAGTTTTCACTCCTTGTGAAAGTACCCCTCGTGCCTGTGATGGGAGGGGCTGAGAAAACTCTCCCAGAACTTTGACAGTGTTTCCCTGCCTCTGCTGGATTGGAGTTGTGTTTCTCTCGGCTGTACTCCTTGGTTGTCAAACGAACTGTGACCTCTGCCGCCAGCGTTTTCAGATGGGACATTTTTTTAATAGTTCCGCAACAAGGGCCTTCTGGTAGTGCCCCATTTTTGTAGACCTGTCCGCCTCAAGAATAAGAGATATAAAGTCCTCCTTGTAGATTGGGTCTAGAAGTGTCACCAATCAGTAATGACTGTCACCCAAAATTTTGAGAACACGAGGGTCAAGAGAGAGGCAGCGTAACAAAAACTCAGCCATGCCTGCAAGACTGCTAACAGGCAAGACTTCCGTTTCCTCACCAAGAGGAAGACTGACCATGCTCTCCTCCTCCTCCTCCTCCCTGTCCTCAGGCCATCCACGCATAACAGACGGTATAACAGTTGTGCAGGTAGTAACGTCTATAGTGCATGAAACTAGCTCCTGTTCTTCCTCCTCCTCCTCTTCCTCTTCCTCATTGTCACCCAATCCACATTGGGATGAGATGAGTCTGGGCTGTGTGTAATCACCCTGTATGGTTCCTTGCTCCAGCTCATCGTGCTCCGCTTGCAATTCATCCTCTTTGATTGTGAGCATTTCAGAAGACAGAGTAGCGGGATGGTGACGCTAATTATGGTGTGGAGTCCTCAAAGTTTTGGAGGATGGTTCAGATGTCTGACATCCATGTCCACTCCTGAGGTCTTATGTGTGGAGTCTGAACTGAATACCGATGGCCTTGTTGATGCTGGTACTTAACAACTGCCCTCTTCTGCTCACAAATCCTTCCCAACATCTGCAGTGTAGAGTTCCAATGTGTGAGGATATCACACACCAGTCGGTGAGCCGGAAGCTGCAAATGCTGCTGAAGCACTACAAGGGCGTCGCAAGCTGTAGCTGACTTTCTAAAATGGGCACACAGGTGGCGTACTTTGACAAGCAGATCCAACAGCTCCGAGTAGGTTTTGAGAAACTGCTGTACTACGAGGTTAAGCACATGGGCCAGACATGGTACATATGTAAGCTCACCTCACCGCAGATCCGCCACCAGGTTCCGGCCATTGTCACACATGACCATGCCTGACTGTAGGTTCAGCTGTGTCAGCCACAGATCTGCCTGCTCTTTCAGAGCTGTCCACAACTCTTTAGCATTGTGCGGTTTGTCACCTAAGAGTATTAGCTTCAGCACAGCCTGTTCCACGCTCACTACAAATGGCTGAATTTGGAGCGAACTTATATGTGATCCGTGTGACGGACAAACCACAGTTTTAAACAGCTGGCCTGTAGGTAACTATTTTCAACAGCGCTGCTCTCGTGGCAATAAGTTCACTGTCACACTGCAACAATATTTAAGTGGAGGCCAGAAATGGCAATATTTTCAGCGCAATTATATATGACCCATGTGACAGACAAACCACAGTTTTAAATAGCTGGCCTGTAGGTAACTATTTTTAACAGTGCCAACCTCGTGTCAATTATTTCACTGACACACTGCATCAAAATTTAAATGGAGCCCAGAAATGGCAATATTTTCAGTGCAATTATATGTGATCCGTGTGACGAACAAACCACAGTTTTAAATAGCTGGATTTTTAGAGCTGTAATATGGAAAGGACCTGGCTGTATTCTGTAGTGCCAACAAGCAAATGGCGCAGATAAACGGTGTTCTCTGGTTTACTTTTTAAGCAAATAATCAGGATTAAAGGGGTATTCCCATATCCAAGATCCTATCCCAATATGTAGTAGGTGTAATAATAAGAGCAAATACCTCCAATTTGAAATGTAGTATAGTTTTTCTGATTTGCTATGTCTCTTTCCTCATGTGCAGGCATTGCAGGACCTTAGGTATCCATGGTTACGACTACTGTTGAGCGAGCATGCTCGACACTGCTCGGTACTCGCCCGAGCATCTCACTACTCGGGATGTTTGGCGAGCACCAAGCATTTCCGGGTTACTTGGGCGGGAGCTTGGGTCTCCGCCCTGCATGTTTGGCGCTCTTTACAGAGCTAATGAACATGCAGGAATTGCCAGCCAGTCACTGTAATGCCGCAGCCATGTTGTTTGTGGGCATTACAGTGATTGTCTGGCCGCACAGCGTCACCTCGAGTATTTAAAACCGGGCGCCGCCATCTTGTACACAGTCGCCCAGGATCAGACAGTGTAGGGAGAGTGCTGCTGAGGTAGGGAGAGATATATAGTGCGAAATAGTTAGTGTAGGGTCTCTAAAGGCTGCCAAATCAAGCAAACAGTCCTTCTCAGGACTAATATCCATCCTAGATATCAGGCAGGCAGGCAGGCAGGCTGTATAGACGCAGTGGTTATATCAACAAACAGTGCATTACAGTCCTGTGTGCTCCTGCTGGTCAAATTGCTAGACTTATCCCCCGGTCTCAGGGGCCAGGAAAAATCCTTTTTTTTCATCTAAATTCTGTATTTTTTTTTCCTCAGTCAGACTGTACAAACACACATCTTATTAACCTTTTGGTATTCCCCCCCCCCCAAAAAAAAAAAAAAATTGAATGTGTCTGTGACTGTTCAGACACCAATATATCTGTTTAACATATTCTGGTGTAGGCCAGATAACTAGAACTGTGGTTTTGCAGTTCCACGGTTCAAATCTCTGCATTATCCAGCTTTTGGCCTTTTTTACATAAAAAAAAAGGTAATAGTGTCTCCCTGACTGTTCAGACACAAATATATCTGTTTAAAATATTCTGGTGTAGGCCAGATAACTAGAACTGTGATTTTGCAGTTCCACGGTTAAAATCTCTGCATTATCCAGCTTTTGGCCTTTTTTACATAAAAAAAAACAGTAATAGTGTCTCCCTGACTGTTCAGACACAAATATATCTGTTTAAAATATTCTGGTGTAGGCCAGATAACTAGAAGTTTGGTTTTGCAGTTCCACGGTTCAAATCTCTGTATTATCCACCACTGCTTCTTCCGCTGTTGTGCGCGTAAGAGAACCCACTGTTGTGCGTGCAAGGCAATCCCCTGTCCATACTGCATGCAATGATGCCCCCTCCTCTCAGTCTTCACTTGTTATGGCAGTTTCTCAAGAAACAGCATCAACGTCCACATCCACGTCCCACCGCAGCGTTCAACTGTCCATATCTCAGACCTTTGAACGAAAGCGCAAATTCGCAGCAAACGCCCCACAGGCCACAGTCCTAAATTTGCACATTTCACGACTGTTTGCGTTGGAAATGCTGCCTTTTAGGCTGGTGGAGACTGAATCCTTTCGCAACCTTATGGCGGTGGCCGTCCCTCGGTACTCGATCCCCAGCCGACACTATTTTGCCCGGTGTGTCAACTAGAGATGAGCGGTGTTCGACTAGAACTGTTCGCCAATCTCAAATTCGAGCTGTTTTGGGCGGTGTTCGAGTTGTTCGACGAACCCGAACGATTTGCAAAAAATTCGGCTGTTCGAGGTTATGTTCGATAACTGTTCGTGCACCAAAAGCGTGTCCTGCATGTCTGGTGCTATTTAGAGCACCAATCATGCAGGGATTGTCTGCCACTCACTGTAATGCCACAGCCATGGTGGTTGTGGCATTACAGTGATTGCCCAAATCGATGGGAACAGTGCCAACAGTGAAACATGAAAAGCCGGCAATTCAGCAGCGGCATACACCGGTACCCGACAATTTAGAACCGAAAGAATAGAGCTTCACACATAGATTAGATAGATATAAACATGTCAACCACATATATATGAAGTACAGTGAAAGTGCTGCTTACTGTACTTGTCATTTAGCGTAAAGGATTTATCAAAAAAAATAATAGTGTTTTCATGCACTGTCTCTTTAAAAAAGCCGGCTGGCAATTCAGCAGCGGTACCCGACAATTTAGAATAGAAGGAATAGAGAATCACACATAGATTAGATAGATAGAAACATGTCAGTCACATATATATGAAGTACAGTGACAGTGTTGATTACTGTACTTGTCATTTAGTGTAAAGGATTTATTAAAAAAAATAATAGTGTTTTCATGCACCGTCTCTTTAAGAAAGCCGGCCGGCAATTCAGCATCTGTACCCGACAATTTATAACAGACAGAATAGAGCTTCACACATAGATTAGATAGATAGAAACATGTCAGTCACATATATATGAAGTACAGTGATAGTGTTGGTTACTGTACTTGTCATTTAGTATTAAAATAAAGGATTTATTATTAAAAAAATTGACGTGGGGTTCCCCTTAATTTTAGGCTCTAGCGGAGGTTAAGCAGACAGCTGGGGCAGATGTTTGAAGCCTGGGAAGGGGGTAATACCCACGGAGCTTCCCAGGCTACTAATATCAGCCCCCAGCTGAATACATAGCCTTTACTAGCTATTAAAATGGGGGACCCCCCCAAAAAAATGACGTGGGGTCCCCCCTAATTTAATAGCTAGCAAAGGCTAGGCAGACAGCTGGGGGCTGATATTAATAGCCCAGGAAGGGAGCCATGAATATTGGCCCCCTCCCAGGCTAGAAACACCAGCCGTCAGCCGCCCCAGAAATGGCGCATTCATAGGATGCGCCAATTCTGGCACTTAGCCTCGCTCTTCCACGCTGCCCTGGTGCGGTGGCAGGGGGTAATAGGTCTGGGGTTGATGTCAGCTTATAATGCCAGCTGACATCAAGCCCAGGTTAGTAATGGAGAGGCGTCTATAAGACACCCCCATTACTAACCCCATAGTCAAAGTTAAAAAAAACACAAACACCCAGAATAAAGTCCTTTAATTGAAATAAAGACACAATTCTTTATTGTTCTAAATTAAACCATACTTACCGTCACGCCCATTCCAGCTGAAGCCAACGATCTCCTGCAATAAAAGAAAAATAATAAAGCAACCTCATCCTTACCTTTCCATGGTTCCCACGACAGCTTCAGCTCTGCTACATCGAGATGACAGGCTGGACCGCAGCAGAACGCCGCCATCCAGCCTGTCATCCCGCAGACACTGAGAAGAGCAGGCTTGCTTGCGCTCCACATTGTCTCTCTGTGACGGCATAAAGATGAGCCGAGGTCATGTCCAATGAACTCGGCGCACCTCATGCACGTCACTGACAGCGTGGGAAAATTCTCACGCTGAAGCGCTGAGTGCAGGAGAAATTTCCCACGCTGTCAGTGAGGTGCATGAGGTGAGCTGAGTTCATTGGACATGAGCTCACCTCATGCACGTCACTGACAGCGTGGGAGAATTCTCCTGCACTCAGCACTTCAGCGTGAGAATTTTCCCACGCTGTCAGTGACGTGCATGAGGTGAGCCGAGTTCATTGGACATGACCTCGGCTCATCTGGATGCCGTCACAGCGAGACACTGAGGAGCGCAAGCATGCCTGCTCTTCTCAGTGTCTGCGGGATGACAGGCTGGATGGCAGCGTTCTGCTGCGGTCCAGCCTGTCATCTCGATGTAGCACAGCTGAAGTTGTCGTGGGGACCATGGAAAGGTAAGGATGATGTTGCTTTATTATTTTTCTTTTATTTCAGGAGATCGTTGGCTTCAGCTGGAATGGGCGTGATGGTAAGTATAGTTTAATTTAGAACAATAAAGAATTGTGTGTTTATTTCAATTAAAGGACTTTATTCTGGGTGTTGTGTTTTTTTTAAATACTTTACTAGAAATTCATGGCGGTCATGTCTAATACTGGCGTGACCCCATGAATTTTGGGCTTAGGGCCTGCTGATAATGCCAAGCTGGCCCTAACCCCTTTATTACCCAGTGAGCCACCGCACCAGGGCCCTGGATGAGTTGGGTACAGCGCCAGAAGATGGCGCTTCTATGAACGCGCCATTTTCCGGGGTGGCTGCGGACTGCAATTTGCAGCGGGGGGGGCCCAGAAAGCTTGGGCCTCCCTGCGCTGCAGATTCCAGCCCCCAGCTGCCTAGTTGTACCTGGCTGGACACAAAGATAGGGCGAAGCCCCACGTATTTTTTTTAAATTATTTCATGAAATTCATGAAATAATTAAGAAAAAAAGGGCTTCCCTATATTGTTGTGTCCGGCCAGGTACAAATAGTCAGCTGGTGGTTGGGGGCAGCCCGTTCCTGCCTGCTGTACCTGGCTGGACACAAATATAGTGCGAAGCCCCACTTCAATTTTTTTTAATTATTTCATGAAATTCATGAAATAATTAAGAAAAAAAGGCCTTCCCTATATTGTTGTGTCCGGCCAGGTACAAATAGGCAGCTGGTGGTTGGGGGCAGCCCATTCCTGCCTGCTGTACCTGGCTGGACACAAATATAGTGCGAAGCCCCACTTCAATTTTTTTAAATTATTTCAGGAAATTCATGAAATAATTAAAAAAAAATTGACGTGGGGCTTCGCACTATATTTGTGTCCAGTCAGGTGCAGCAGGCAGGAACGGGCTGCCCTCAACCACCAGCTGCCTACTTGTACCTGGCCGGACACAACAATATAGGGAAGCCCTTTTTTTCTTAATTATTTCATGAAATAATTTAAAGAAAATTGACGTGGGGCTTCGCCCTGTTTTTGTGTCCAGCCAGGTACAACTAGGCAGCTGGGGGCTGGAATCCGCAGCGCAGGGAGGCCCAAGCTTTCTGGGCCACCCCCGCTGCAAACTGCAGTCCGCAGCCACCCCTGAAAATGGCGCGTTCATAGAAGCGCCATCTTCTGGCGCTGTACCCAACTCATCCAGGGCCCTGATGCGGTGGCTCACTGGGTAATAAAGGGGTTAGGGCCAGCTTGGCATTATCAGCTGGCCCTAAGCCCAAAATTCATGGGGTCACGCCAATATTAGACATGACCACCATGAATTTCTAGTAAAGTATTTAAAAAAAACACAACACCCAGAATAAAGTCCTTTAATTGAAATAAACACACAATTCTTTATTGTTCTAAATTAAACCATACTTACCGTCACGCCCATTCCAGCTGAAGCCAACGATCTCCTGAAATAAAAGAAAAATAATAAAGCAACATCATCCTTACCTTTCCATGGTTCCCATGACAGCTTCAGCTCTGCTACATCGAGATGACAGGCTGGACCGCAGCAGAACGCTGCCATCCAGCTTGTCATCCCGCAGACACTGAGAAGCGCAGGCTTGCTTGCGCTCCACAGTGTCTCTCTGTGAGGGCATCCAGATGAGCCGAGTTAATGTCCAATGAACTCGGCTCACCTCATGCACGTCACTGACAGCGTGGGAAAATTCTCCTGCACTCAGCGCTTCAGCGTGGGAGAATTCTCACACTGAAGCGCTGAGTGCAGGAGAATTCTCCCACGCTGTCAGTGACGTGCAGGAGGTGAGCTGAGTTCATTGGACATGAGCTCACCTTATGCACGTCACTGACAGCGTGGGAAAATTCTCCTGCACTCAGCGCTTCAGCGTGGGAGAATTCTCACGCTGAAGCGCTGAGTGCAGGAGAATTCTCCCACGCTGTCAGTGACGTGCAGGAGGTGAGCTGAGTTCATTGGACATGAGCTCACCTTATGCACGTCACTGACAGCGTGGGAGAATTCTCCTGCACTCAGCGCTTCAGCGTGAGAATTTTCCCACGCTGTCAGTGACGTGCATGAGGTGCGCCGAGTTCATTGGACATGAACTCGTCTCATCTTTATGCCGTCACAGCCAGACACTGCAGAGCGCAAGCATGCCTGCGCTTCTCAGTGTCTGCAGGATGACAGGCTGGATGGCAGCGTTCTGCTGCGGTCCAGCCTGTCATCTCGATGTAGCAGAACTGAAGCTGTCGTGGGAACCATGGAAAGGTAAGGATGATGTTGCTTTATTATTTTTCTTTTATTGCAGGAGATCGTTGGCTTCAGCTGGAATGGGCGTGATGGTAAGTATGGTTTAATTTAGAACAATAAAGGATTGTGTCTTTATTTCAATTAAAGGACTTTATTCTGGGTGTTTGTGTTTTCTTTTAACTTTGACTATGGGGTTAGTAATGGGGGTGTCTTATAGACGCCTCTCCATTACTAACCTGGGCTTGATGTCAGCTGGCATTTTAAGCTGACATCAACCCCAGCCCTATTACCCCCTGCCACCGCTACAGGGCAGCGTGGAAGAGCGAGGCTAAGTGCCAGAATTGGCGCATTCTATGAAAGCACCATTTCTGGGGCGGCTGACGGCTGGTGTTTCTAGCCTGGGAGGGGGCCAATATTCATGGCTCCCTTCCTGGGCTATTAATATCAGCCCCCAGCTGTCTGCCTAGCCTTTGCTAGCTATTAAATTAGGGGGGACCCCACGTCATTTTTTTGGGGGGGTCCCCCATTTTAATAGCTAGTAAAGGCTATGTATTCAGCTGGGGGCTGATATTAGTAGCCTGGGAAGCTCCGTGGGTATTACTCCCTTCCCAGGCTTCAAACATCTGCCCCAGCTGTCTGCTTAACCTCCGCTAGAGACTAAAATTAAGGGGAACCCCACGCCAATTTTTTTTTAATAATAAATCCTTTATTTTAATACTAAATGACAAGTACAGTAACCAACACTATCACTGTACTTCATATATATGTGACTGACATGTTTCTATCTATCTAATCTATGTGTGAAGCTCTATTCTGTCTGTTATAAATTGTCGGGTACAGATGCTGAATTGCCGGCTGGCTTTTTTAAAGAGACGGTGCATGAAAACACTATTATTTTTTTTAATAAATCCTTTACACTAAATGACAAGTACAGTAAGCAACATTGTCACTGTACTTCATATATATGTGACTGACATGTTTCTATCTATCTAATCTATGTGTGAAGCTCTATTCTGTCTGTTATAAATTGTCGGGTACAGATGCTGAATTGCCGGCCGGCTTTTTTAAAGAGACAGTGCATGAAAACACTATTATATTTTTTAATAAATCCTTTACACTAAATGACAAGTACAGTAAGCAACACTGTCACTGTACTTCATATATATGTGACTGACATGTTTCTATCTATCTAATCTATGTGTGAGGCTCTATTCCTTCTTGTCTAAATTGTCGGGTACCGGTGTATGCCGCTGCTGAATTGCCGGCCGGCTTTTTTAAAGAAAGCGTCTTCTGAGCAGTTTGTCAGCTTTTGGACACCTTTGAAGGTGTTTTCTATGTGTTTCTATGTGTTTTTGTTTGCCTGCCATTGGTTTTAACGGTGTTCGACGGTGTTCTAAGGTGTTCGACGAACAGTTCGACGAACAGTTCCTCGAACATCCCGGTGTTCGACGAACCGAACCGAACCCGAACACTACGGGGGTGGCTCAACACTAGTGTCAACCCAGCACTACACAAGCACATGTCCCAAAACATCGGCCGTGCCCTCAACAATGCAGTTACTGGAAGAGTCCACCTGACAACGGACACGTGGACAAGTTCTTGTGGCCAGGGACGGTACATTTCCCTGACGGTACACTGGGTAAACATAGTGGAAGCCGGGACCCAGTCCGACCTTGGGAGGAACACATCCTCCCCACACTGAGGATTGCGGGCCCTATATCACATCAGTTACAAGCTAGAAGCACGGCAGTACTACCTCAGCCAAGCGACAACAGGCTGTGGTGAAACTCATAAGCTTAGCTGATAAAGCTTACACTGCTTGTGAGTTGTGGACAGCTGTAAAGGAGCAGGCAAATCTGTGGCTGAGACCGCTGAACCTACATCCAGACATGGTCTTGTGTGACAATGGCCGGAACCTGGTGGTGGCTCTGAGACGAAGCGAGATCACACACGTACCATGCCTGGCTCATGTGCTTAACCTCGTGGTTCAGCGGTTTCTTAAATCGTACCCTGAGTTTCCAGATTTGCTCGTCAAAGTATGCCGCCTGTCAGCTCATTTTCGGAAGTCGGCTACAGCTTCTGCCGCCCTTGCTGTGTTACAGCAGCGTTTGCAGCTTCTGGCACACCGACTGGTGTGTGATGTCCCCACACGTTGGAACTCTACCCTCCACATGTTGCAAAGGATTTGTGAGCAGAAGAGAGCAGTTGTGGTCTACCAGCTGCAACAAGGCCGTCGATAATCAGGTAAGACTCCACACATAAAACCTCAGGAGTGGACCTGGATGTCTGACATCTGTACCATCTTGACAAACTTTGAGGAGTCCACCCAGATGGTGAGTGGCGATGACGCCATCATTAGTGTCAGCATTCCACTTGTCTGTCTTTTGCAACACTCTCTGCAGAGAATTAAAGAGGAGGCATTGCAGCCAGAGTATGATGAGATGGATCAAGAAGCTGTAATGGGTGATTACACACAGCCCAGCCTCATCTCATCCCAACGTGCTTTGGGGGAGAATGAGGGAGAGGAGGAGGAGGAGGAGGAGGAAGAACAGGAGCTGGTATCATGCGCTGTAGACGGTAGTACCTGTACAACTGTCATAACGTCAGTTCAGTGTGGGTGGCCTGAGGACAGGGGGGAGGAGGAGGAGGAAGAGGAGAGCATGGTCAGTCGCCATCTTGGTGAGGACACGAAAGTCTTGTCCGTTACCAGTCTGGCACGCATGGCTGACTTTGTTACGCCGCCTTAACCGTGACCCTCGCATTATCAAAATAATAACGATACACATTATCAAAATAATAACGATACACAAAATAAATAACGATACACATGATTGGAATAAAAGGCTAAAAGGATACAACTTATTTGCAAGAAACAGACTTGATAAACGAGGAGGAGGTGTCGCATTGTATGTTAGAAAAGCGTATATCTGCACAGAGATTGAAGCTTCAGAGACTGGGAGTTCTGTGGAAACTGTTTGGGTAAGAATACAAGGAGAGAACAACGGAAAGGACACCATTGTAGGCATTTACTACAGGCCACCTGGGCAAGCTGAAGATATGGATGAACTCTTTATGCATCAAATGACCAAGTTCTCCAAAAAATATGACGTAGTGGTCATGGGAGATTTCAACTATCCAGACATTTGTTGGGAATCTCTCTCAAGTAAAACTAACAGGTCAAGAAAATTCTTATCCTCTCTTGCTGACAACTTTATCTTCCAAAAGGTAGGGGAGAAAACAAGGGGATCTGCTACTTTGGATCTAATCCTTATAAACAGGGAGGAAATGGTTGAGGAGGTAAAGGTGGCTGGGACCCTAGGAGGCAGCGATCATGCTATTATAGAATTTTGGATAACTAGAGGAGGAAGACATGTGAAGACTCAAACTTCAAGGTTAGATTTTAGAAAGGCAGATTTTAAGAGACTCAGAAAGAGAATAGGAGGGATCCAATGGCTGGATGTCCTTAAGGACAAAAATGTCCAGGAAGGATGGGAAATTTTTAAAAATGAGATTCTCAAAGCACAATCGTTAACAATCCCGAAAAGTAGGAAGAATGGGAAGCATTTAAGGAAACCAGGATGGATGAACACAGAACTTAAACACATGCTAAAAAGAAAGAAAGAAATGTTTATTAAATTGAAAGAGGGAGGCATATCTAAAGAAGATTATAATGCAGTCTGCAGATCCTGCAGGGCACGTATCAGGTTAGCTAAAGCTGACAATGAATTAAGGCTTGCAAGAGATGTCAAAAGCAATAAAAAAGGATTTTGAGGGTATGTCAAAAGTAAAAGAAAAGTCAAAGATGCTATAGGATTTTTACAGGATGAAAATGGAGAAATGGTAAGAGAGGATGTTGAGAAGGCCAAACTTTTTAATTCCTATTTTGCATCTGTTTTCTCTCAGAAAGAAAATGTAACATCAACTGATCTTCACTGTCCTTTTAAAGGAATAGAAGAATCCAAGTTATCTGTAAACAGAAAGATTGTGAGGGAATATTTAGCTAACATAAATGAGTTCAAGTCTCCAGGTCCAGATGAATTACACCCCAGAGTACTGAAGGAGATCGTAGAAGAAATTTTAGAACCACTCTCCATAATCTTTGAAAATTCTTGGAGAACAGGAGAAGTCCCAGAAGACTGGAGAAGAGCAAATGTTGTTCCTATCTTAAAAAAGGGGAAGAAGGTGGACCCAGGGAACTATAGGCCGGTGAGTCTGACTTCTATACCAGGAAAGATCTTTGAACAAATTATTAAACAACATGTATGTAAGTACCTGGATAAGAATGAAGTGATTAACCAGAGTCAGCATGGGTTTGTAACTAACAAGTCATGTCAGACTAACTTAATTTCCTTCTATGACAGAATCACTGACTGGGTGGATCAGGGAAATGCTGTAGATATAGTATATCTTGACTTCAGCAAAGCATTTGACAAAGTATCTCACACCATCCTTATTGAAAAAATGACCAAGTATGCAATGGACCAGGCAACTGTTAGGTGGATTCATAACTGGCTTAGTGATCGGACTCAAAGAGTGGTTGTAAATGGCTTCACATCCAGCTGGATGATTGTCTCAAGTGGGGTACCACAGGGCTCCATCCTGGGACCTGTATTGTTCAACATCTTTATCAATGATTTAGATGAAGGAATTGAGGGTAAACTGATTAAATTTGCTGATGACACAAAGCTAGGAGGGATAGCTAATACTAGAGAAGAGAGAGAGAGGATTCAAAAAGACCTAAATAAACTGGAGCAGTGGGCATCAACCAACAGAATGATTTTTAACAGGGAAAAATGCAAAGTACTACATCTGGGCAATAAAAATGAAAAAAGCATATACAGAATGGGAGGAAGAGAGCTAAGCAACAGTACATGTGAAAAAGACTTAGGTATACTAATAGATCATACACTGAACATGAGTCAACAGTGTGATGCAGCAGCAAAAAAGGCAAATACAATTCTGGGATGTATTAACAGAAGCATACAGTCTAGATCACGTGAAGTCATTATCGGTCTTTACTCCTCTTTGGTCAGACCTCATCTGGAATACTGTGTACAGTTTTGGGCACCACATTTTAAAAAAGACATAGACAAACTGGAGCAAGTTCAGAGAAGAGCGACCAGAATGGTGATTGGTCTGCAAACCCTGTCCTATGAGGAACGGTTGCAGGATTTGGGAATGTTTAGCTTGCAAAAAAGAAGACTGAGAGGAGACTTAATAGCTGTCTACAAATATGTCAAGGGCTGTCACATTGTAGAAGGATCATCTTTATTCTCATTTGCACAAGGAAAGACTAGAAGCAATGGGATGAAACTAAATGGGAGGAGACACAGATTAGATATTAGAAAAAACTTTTTGACAGTTAGGGTGATTAATGAGTGGAACAGGCTGCCACAAGAGGTGGTGAGTTCCCCTTCAATGGACGTCTTCAAACAGAGGTTGGACAGACATCTGTCTGAGATGATCTAGTGAATCCTGCTTTGAGCAGGGGGTTGGACCAGATGACCCAGGAGGTCCCCTCCAACTCTACCATTCTATGATTCTATGATTCTATGATAAAATGATGGGTGACAGTCATTACTGGTTGGTGACACTTTTAGACCCCTGATACAAGGAGAACTTTCACTCTCTTATTCCTGAGGTGGAGAGGTCTACAAAAATGTGGCAGTACCCGAAGGCCCTTGCTGCAGAACTGTTAAAAAAATTCACATCTGACCACGCTAGCGGCAGAGGTCACAGTTCGTTGACCAACCAAGGCACACAGGCGAGAGAGACGCAACTCCAATCCTGCAGAGGCAGGGGAACACTGTCAACATTCTGGGACAGTTTTCTGAGACCCGCCCAGCTTACAGGCCCTGAGGCGCGTGGTACTCTTACAAGGAGTGGAAAGTTTCAAAAGATGGTGAGGGAGTACCTTGACGTCCGTACCAGCATCCTCCGTGATTCCTCTGTACCTTTTAATTATTGGGTATCCAAGCTGGACAATTAGAATGAACTCGCTCTGTATGCTTTGGAGGTCCTGGCCTGCCCTGCCGCTAGCGTGTTATCGGAGCGTGTTTTTAGTGCCGCTGGGGGAATTCTAACAGATAAGCACACTCGCCTGTCAACTGACAATGCTGACAGGCTGACCCTTATCAAAATGAACAAGGGCTGGATTGGGCCAGACTTCTCATCACCATCAAATGACAGCAGAGTAACATAAAGTCAAATCCACTGTGTTATTTCGGGAGGTGTATTCCTATGCACAGCTTCACACCCACACATGGGTATACGCTTCCTAATTTCGGCTGTTTTTTGCTCTTCTCCTTATCCTCTGCCTCCACCATCACTATACCACCAGGGTGACCGTGGTCCGTGTTGCCAGCATTGCAAGTTCCTCTGTCCTAATTTTTGGCAGCTTTTGCTTGAAAGGCATAGGCAAAGACTATGGGAGACCCACTACCCAATAATGGGAAAGTTTTAATATGCTGTACTGTATGGCTCTTGTAAGGGGCATTGCAAGTTCCTCCTTCCTAATTTTTGGCAGCTTTTGCTTGGAAGGCATAGGCAAAGACTATGGGATACCCACTCCCAATAATGGAAACAATGTTTTTAATATGCTGTACTGCATGGCTCTTGTAAGGGGCATTGCAAGTTCCTCCGTCCTAATTTTTGGCAGCTTTTGCTTCGAAGGCATAGGCAAAGACTATGGGAGACCTATTTCCCAATAATGGGAATAATGTTTTTAATATGCTGTACTGCATGGCTCTTGTAAGAGACATTGCAAGTTCCTCCGTCCTAATTTTTGGCAGCTTTTAATGGAAGGCATAGGCAAAGACTATGTCAGACCCACTCCCCAATAATGGGAATAATGTTTTTAATATGCTGCACTGCATGGCTCTTGTAAGGGGCATTGCAAGTTCCTCCTTCCTAATTTTTGGCAGCTTTTGCTTGGAAAACATAGGCAAAGACTATGGGAGACACACTCCCCAATAATGGGAATAATGTTTTTAATATACTGTACTGCATGGATCTTGTAAGGGGCATTGCAAGTTCCTCTGTACTAATTTTTGGCAGCTTTTGCTTGGAAAGCATAGGCAAAGACTATGGGAGAACCTCTCCCCAATAATGGGAATATTGTTTTTAATATGCTGTACTGCATGGCTCTTGTATAGGGCATTGCAAGTTCCTCCATCCTAATTTTTGGCAGCTTTTGCTTGGAAGGCATAGGCAAAGACTATGGGACACCCACTCCCCAATAATGGGAATAATGTTTTTAATATGCTGTACTGCATGGCTCTTGTGAGGGGCATTGCAAGTTCCTCCATCCTGATTTTTGGCAGCTTTTGCTTAGAAGGCATAGGCAAAGACTATGGGAGACCCACTCCCCAATAATGGGAATAATGTTTTTAATATGCTGTACTGTATGGCTCTTGTAAGGGGCACTGCAAGTTCCTCCGTCCTAATTTTTGGCAGCTTTTGCTTGGAAGGCATTGGCAAAGACTATGGGAGTCCCACTCCCCAATAATGGGAACAATGTTTTTAACATGCTGTACTGCATGGCTCTTGTGAGGGGCATTGCAAGTTCCTCCTTCCTTATTTTTAGAAGCTTTTGCTTCCAAGGCATAGGCAAAGACTATGGGAGACCCATTTCCCAATGATGGGAATAATGTTTTTAATATGCTGTAATGCAAGGCTCTTGTAAGGGGCATTGCAAGTTCCTCCATCCTAATTTTTGGCAGCTTATGAATGGAAGGCATAGGCAAAGACTATGGGAGACCCACTCCCCAATAATGGGAATAATGTTTTTAATATGCTGTACTGCATGGCTCTTGTAAGGGGCATTGCAAGTTCCTCCGTCCTAATTTTTGGCAGCTTTTAATGGAAGGCATAGGCAAAGACTATGGGAGACCCACTCACCAATAATGGGAATAATGTTTTTAATATGCTGTACTGCATGGCTCTTGTAAGGGGCATTGCAAGTTCCTCCTTCCTGATTTTTGGCAGCTTTTGCTTCGAAGGCATAGGCAAAGACTATGGGAGACCCACTCCCCAATAATGGGAATAATGTTTTTAATATGCTGTACTGCATGGCTCTTGTAAGGGGCATTGCAATTCCTCTGTCCTAATTTTTGGCAGCTTTGGCTTGGAAAGCATTGGCAAAGACAATGGGAGAACCTCTCCCCAATAATGAGAATATTGTTTTTAATATGCTGTACTGCATGGCTCTTGTAAAGGGCATTGCAAGTTCCTCCATCCTAATTTTTGGCAGCTTTTGCTTGGAACGTATTGGCAAAGACTATGGGAGACCCACTCCCCAATAATGGGAATAATGTTTTTAATATGCTGTACTGCATGGCTCTTGTAAGGGGCATTGAAAGTTCCTCTGTCCTGATTTTTGGCAGCTTTTGCTTAGAAGGCATAGGCAAAGAGTATGGGAGACCCACTCCCCAATAATGGGAATAATTTTTTAAATATGCTGTACTGTATGGCTCTTTTAAGGGGCATTGCAAGTTCCCCCGTCCTAATTTTTGGCAGCTTTTGCTTGGAAGGCATAGGCAAAGACTATGGGAGACCCACTCCCTAATAATGGGAATAATATTTTTAATATGCTGTACTGCATAGCTCTTGTGAGGGGCATTGCAAGTTCCTCCTTCCTTATTTTTAGCAGCTTTTGCTTCGACGGCATAGGCAAAGACTATGGGAGACGCATTTCCTAATGATGGGAATAATGTTTTTAATATGCTGTAATGCAGGGCTCTTGCAAGTGGCATTGCAAGTTCCTCCATCCTAATTTTTGGCAGCTTATGAATGGAAGGCATAGGCAAAGACTATGGGAGACCCACTCCCCAATGATGGAAATAATGTTTTTAATATGCTGTACTGCATGGCTCTTGTAAGGGGAATTGCAAGTTACTCCATCCTAATTTTTGGCAGCTATTGCTTGGAAGGCATAGGCAAAGACTGTGGGAGACCCACTCCCCAATAATAGGAATAATGTTTTTAATATGCTGTACTGCATGACTCTTGTAAGGGGAATTGCAAGTTCCTCCATCCTAATTTATGGCAGCTTTTGCTTGGAAGGCATAGGCAAAGACTATGGGAGACCAACTCCCCAATAATGGGAATAATGTTTTTAATATGCTGTACTGCATAGCTCTTGTAAGGGGCATTGCAAGTTCCTCCATCCTGATTTTTGGCAGCTTTTGCTTAGAAGGCATAGGCAAAGACTATGGCAGACCCACTCCCCAATAATGGGAATAATGTTTTTAATATGCTGTACTGTATGGCTGTTGTAAAGGGCATTGCAAGTTCCTCTATCCTAATTTTTGGCAGCTTTTGCTTGGAAGGCATAGGCAAAGACTATGGGACACCCACTCCCCAATAATTGGAATAATGATTTTAATATGCTGTACTGCATGGCACTTGTGAGGGGCATT
This sequence comes from Phyllobates terribilis, assembly GCF_046119375.1. Lineage (NCBI taxonomy): Eukaryota > Metazoa > Chordata > Amphibia > Anura > Dendrobatidae > Phyllobates > Phyllobates terribilis. The sequence continues at coordinate 54,692,620 of NW_027362773.1, forward strand.
GCAAGTTCCTCCTTCCTAATTTTTAGCAGCTTTTGCTTCGAAGGCATAGGCAAAGAATATGGGAGACCCATTTAACAATGATGGTTTTTAATAAGCTCTACTGCATGGCTCTTGTAAGGGGCATTGCAAGTTCCTCCATCCTGATTTTTGGCAGCTTTTGCTTAGAAGGCATAGGCAAAGACAATGGGAGACCCATTTCCCAATAATGGGAATAATGTTTTTAATATGCTCTACTGTATGGCTCTTGTAAAGGGCATTGCAAGTTCCTCCGTCCTAATTTTTGGCAGCTTTTGCTTGGAAGGCATAATCAAAGACTATGGGAGACCCACTCCCCAATAATGGGAATAATGTTTTTAATATGCTGTACTGCATGGCTCTTGTGAGGGGCATTGCAAGTTCCTCCTTCCTTATTTTTAGAAGCTTTTGCTTCCAAGGCATAGGCAAAGACTATGGGAGACCCATTTCCCAATGATGGGAATAATGTTTTTAATATGCTGTAATGCAAGGCTCTTGTAAGGGGCATTGCAAGTTCCTCCATCCTAATTTTTGGCAGCTTATGAATGGAAGGCATAGGCAAAGACTATGGGAGACCCACTCCCCAATAATGGGAATAATGTTTTTAATATGCTGTACTGCATGGCTCTTGTAAGGGGCATTGCAAGTTCCTCCATCCTAATTTTTGGCAGCTTATGAATGGAAGGCATAGGCAAAGACTATGGGAGACCAACTCCCCAATAATGGGAATAATGTTTTTAATATGCTGTACTGCATTGCTCTTGTAAGGTGAATTGCAAGTTCCTTCATCCTAATTTTTGGCAGCTATTGCTTGGAAGGCATAGGCAAAGACTATGGGAGACCCACTCCCCAATAACGGGAATAATGTTTTTAATATGCTGTACTGCATGGCTCTTGTAAGGGGAATTGCAAGTTCCTCTGTCCTAATTTATGGCAGCTTTTGCTTGGACGGCATAGGCAACGACTTTGGGAGACCCACTCCCCAATAATGGGAATAATGTTTTTAATCAGCTGTACTGCATGGCTCTTGTGAGGGGCATTGCAATTTCCTCCGTCCTAATTTTTGGCAGCTTTTGCTTGGAAGGCATTGGCAAAGACTGTGGGAGACCCACTCCCCAATAATGGGAATAATGTTTTTAATATGCTGTACTGCATGGCTCTTGTAAGGGGCATTGCAAGTTCCTCCATCATAATATTTGGCAGCTTTTGCGTGGAAGGCTTAGGCAAAGACTATGGGAGACCAACTCCCCAATAATGGGAATAATGTTTTTAATATGCTGTACTGCATAGCTCTTGTAAGGGGCATTGCAAGTTCCTCCATACTGATTTTTGGCAGCTTTTGCTTAGAAGGCATAGGCAAAGACTATGGGAGACCCACTCCCCAATAATGGGAATAAAGTTTTTAATATGCTGTACTGTATGGCTGTTGTAAAGGGCATTGCAAGTTCCTCTATCCTAATTTTTGGCAGCTTTTGCTTGGAAGGCATAGGCAAAGACTATGGGACACCCACTCCAAAATAATTGGAATAATGATTTTAATATGCTGTACTGCATGGCACTTGTGAGGGGCATTGCAAGTTCCTCCTTCATAATTTTTAGCAACTTTTGCTTCGAAGGCATAGGCAAAGACTATGGGAGACCCATTTAACAATGATGGTTTTTAATAAGCTCTATTGCATGGCTCTTGTAAGGGGCATTGCAAGTTCCTCCGTCCTGATTTTTAGCAGCTTTTGCTTAGAAGGCATAGGCAAAGACAATAGGAGACCCATTTCCCAATAATGGGAATAATGTTTTTAATATGCTGTACTGTATGGCTCTTGTAAAGGGCATTGCAAGTTCCTCCGTCCTAATTTTTGGCAGCTTTTGCTTGGAAGGCATAGGCAAAGACTATGGGAGACCCACTCCCCAATAATGGGAATAATGTTTTTAATATGCTGTACTGCATGGCTCTTGTGAGGGGCATAGCAACTTCCTCCTTCCTAATTTTTAGCAGCTTTTGCTTCGAAGGCATAGGCAAAGACTTTGGGAGAACCATTTCCCAATGATGGGAATAATGTTTTTAATATGCTGTACTGCATGGCTCTTGTAAGGGGCATTGCAAGTTCCTCCATCTTAATTTTTGGCAGCTTATGAATGGAAGGCATAGGCAAAGACTATGGGAGAACCACTCCCCAATAATGGGAATAATGTTTTTAATATGCTGTACTGCATGGCTCTTGTAAGGGGCATTGCAAGTTCCTCCGTCCTAATTTTTGGCAGCTTTTAATGGAAGGCATAGGCAAAGACTATGGGAGACCCACTCACCAATAATGGGAATAATGTTTTTAATATGCTGTACTGCATGGCTCTTGTAAGGGGCATTGCAAGTTCCTCCTTCCTGATTTTTGGCAGCTTTTGCTTCGAAGGCATAGGCAAAGACTATGGGAGACCCACTCCCCAATAATGGGAATAATGTTTTTAATATGCTGTACTGCATGGCTCTTGTAAGGGGCATTGCAAGTTCCTCTGTCCTAATTTTTGGCAGCTTTGGCTTGGAAAGCATTGGCAAAGACAATGGGAGAACCTCTCCCCAATAATGAGAATATTGTTTTTAATATGCTGTACTGCATGGCTCTTGTAAAGGGCATTGCAAGTTCCTCCATCCTAATTTTTGGCAGCTTTTGCTTGGAACGTATTGGCAAAGACTATGGGAGACCCACTCCCCAATAATGGGAATAATGTTTTTAATATGCTGTACTGCATGGCTCTTGTAAGGGGCATTGAAAGTTCCTCTGTCCTGATTTTTGGCAGCTTTTGCTTAGAAGGCATAGGCAAAGAGTATGGGAGACCCACTCCCCAATAATGGGAATAATGTTTTAAATATGCTGTACTGTATGGCTCTTGTAAGGGGCATTGCAAGTTTCCCCGTCCTAATTTTTGGCAGCTTTTGCTTGGAAGGCATAGGCAAAGACTATGGGAGACCCACTCCCTAATAATGGGAATAATATTTTTAATATGCTGTACTGCATAGCTCTTGTGAGGGGCATTGCAAGTTCCTCCTTCCTTATTTTTAGCAGCTTTTGCTTCGAAGGCATAGGCAAAGACTATGGGAAACGCATTTCCTAATGATGGGAATAATGTTTTTGTAACGGGTCCGGGAGGCGGAACCTCTGAGCTACTATACAAGGGGGCGGCCCTTGTAAGGGAGCGGGTGGCAGTCTCTGGATGAATGGACAGGGAGATACGGCAAGTGATCAGGGCAGTCTCTGGGTGAACGGACAGGGAGATACGGCAAGTGATCAGGGCAGTCTCTGGGTAAGGGGTAGGTACGACCTGTGATGGCAGAGCCTCCGGGTAGGCTAGCAGGCAGATGGTAGATGGGTGCTCCCAGGTGAGCAAGCGAGAGTCTCTGGAATAGCAGGTGGTCACGGCACGTGACGGCGGAGCCTCCGGGCTGGCAGGCAGGCAGGTAACGGAGAAGCGCTCCCAGGTGAGCGGGCAAGAGTCTCTGGAATAGCTGGTGGTCACCGCACGTGACAACGGGACCTCCGGGCTGGCAAGCAGGCAGGTAACGGAGATGCGCTCCCAGGTGAGCGGGCAAGAGTCTCTGAGATAGCTGGTGGTCACAGCACGTGACAACGGAGCCTCCGGGCTGGCAAGCAGGCAGGTAACGGAGAAGCGCTCCCAGGTGAGCGGGCAAGCTGGTCCATAGACAGACTGACCGGAGTAGTAAAGCAGACCGTCGGACCTCAGGCAAGCAGGCAGGTAGCTGATATGCGCTCCCAGGTGAGCGGGCAGGCTGGTCCTTAGACAGACTGACAGGAGTAGTAAGGCAGACCGTCGGACCTCAGGCTGGCAGACAGGTAACAAGTATTCAGGCAGGAATCAGGCAGGTAACAGGCAGGAAACTGGCAGGAAACTGGCAGGTAACTGGCAGGTAACTGGCAACGGGACCTGAGCGCTGAAGCACAGGTGAGACACAGGTGCAAACAACATTGCTCGGGCACCTCCATTTTGGAGGAGGTGCCTTTTATATGATGAAGTCCTCCGGCCATTGGCCGGGGACTCTCTAGGGCGGCGCGCGCGGCCCCTTTAAGAGGAGGGGAGCGCGCGCGCGCGCGCCCTAAGCACAGGGGCCGGGAAGGAGCGCGCGCCGAGAGCAGAGCAGGAGGAGGACGCCGGGACGGAGCGCGCGCTGACAGCAGAGCGGGGAGAGGACGCCGGGCAGGAGCGCGCGCTGACAGCAGAGCGGGGAGAGGACGCCGGGCACGGAGCAGAGCGGTGAGGGGAGCAGCGTCCCTGCCTAGCAGAGGGCAGGGACGCCAGCGCTACAGTACCCCCCCCTTTAGGCCCCCCCTTTTTTAGGCCAGACAGAAATTTAGCTAGGATGAGAGGGGCATGGATGTTCTCCCGGGGCTCCCACGTTCTCTCCTCAGGACCAAACCCCCTCCAATCTACCAGAAAAAAGGTCTTTCCTCTTACCCTTTTGCTGGCAAGAATGTTCTCTACCTCAAACTTGTCCTCAGCAGAAACCAGAGCAGGAGGCGTACCTGTAGACTTAGAAAAAGAGTTAAGTACCACAGGTTTGAGGAGAGATACATGGAAGGAGTTAGGGATCCGTAAGTTGGCCGGGAGTCTCAATTTATAGGTTACCGGGTTGATCTGACCGATGACCACCAGTGGGCCGATGAACCGAGACCCTAACTTATAGGAAGGGATCTTGAGTCGGACATATTTGGACGAGAGCCAGACTTTATCCCCAGGACGGAATTGAGGAGGGTCCATCGCTAAATGCTGCCAGGGGGCAGCAGGTACTGGCAGAGGAAGAAGGCGGCCGGCCGACAGGTGTCTCGGAACTTTGTTGCGGGCGCAGGACACACAGGCAGAAACAAAGTCCATAACATCCTTGTGCAGGTTAGGCCACCAGTAGTGTCGGGTAATAAGCTGGAGGGTCTTTTTCCGACCGGCGTGGTCAGCTAGTTTAGACGAATGACCCCAGTGTAGGATTCTCTCCCGATCAGGTACCGATACGAACGTCTTACCAGGAGGAAGACAATTTAGACTCACGGGAGCCACCTGCATTACTCTGGCGGGATCGATGGGGCAGTCACATGGTCTATGAGGTGGTGATGTCTCTGCCTCCTCCTTAACAAAGACATCAGCACTAGACCAATAAGGAATCGGAAGTCCAGGTAGATTAGCTGGGATAGGAGAGGGACGGACGGAATGGACGGGAACCAGGCAGGTTTTATGACAGGCCTGTCCCCAGTGAAGGACTTCTCCGGTTTGCCAGTCAAGCACGGGTGCATGTCTCTGGAGCCAAGGCAGACCTAGCAAGAGGGCGTGAGGGAGACCAGGCAGAACGTGAAAGGAGATACTCTCTGAATGCAGCATTCCCACCTGCAGAGTAATGGATTCGGTGATGAATTGGATGGGGCGAGGTAAGAGGCCCCCATCCACGGCAACAACAGACAAGGGTACAGCCAGAGGTTTGGTGGGGATGCGGAATTTCTCCACCAGGGACTGTGAAATAAGATTTCCGGCTGCTCCAGAGTCAAGTTGGGCTAGTTCGGAATAACGATTCTCCCCGCAGATGATTGAGACTGACAACAGCAGGGATGGAGAGGATTTATTTTTGTCTAGATCGACCCCTCTGAGTGAACCTAGATACAGGCGTTCTCCCGACCTCTCCGGGCAGGCACGGATCAGATGCTCCTTACTGCCACAGTAGAAGCAGCTCCCCTCGGCACGGCGGAAATCCTGACGGGATTTGACCATCTTGGTCTGGTCGACCTGCATAGGCTCAGGAGAGTGTACCTGTGGAGAAACGGAAGGAATGACGGGTTCCTGGAAAGTAGGAGCTAGACGTGGAATCCTTCTCTCACGGGTGACCTCTTTGGCACGCTCCTGGAACCGTAGGTCAATCCGGGTGGCAAGGGTTATTAGATCATCGAGAGTGGTAGGAATGTCCCGACCAGCAAGTTCATCTTTAATACGGCCGGACAGACCCTCCCAGAAGACGGATACCAGGGCTTCGTTATCCCAGGCCAGCTCCGAGGCAAGGGTACGGAACCGTATGGCATATTGGCCCACGGTGAGGCTTCCCTGACGGAGGCGAAGCAGAGAAGATGCGGATGAGGTCCTCCGTCCGGGTTCGTCGAAGGCTTTCCGGAAAGCCATGAGAAAGGCAGGCAAGTCGGACACCAGGGGATCTCCTCTCTCCCATAGAGGATTTAGCCAGGCCAGGGCCTCCCCGGTGAGATGGGACATGATAAAGGCAATTTTGGCTCGGTCGGAGTTAAACTGGTGGGATAATAGTTCAAAATGCAGGGTGCACTGATTTATGAAGCCCCGAGCCAGGACGGAGTCGCCTCCGAAGCGAGGAGGTGCAGAGAGCCGGGGTCCGGAAAAGGATACCATGGTACTGGCGGAGGTTGTTGGTGGATCAGACAGAGTGTTCAGGCGAGTATTAACATTCCGCAGGTGACCCAGGATGGTCTCCTGTTGGGACCTCTGACGGGACAGTTCAAGACAGAGGTCCGAGAGCGAGGGAGCTTGAGTGCCACCGGGTTCCATGGCCCGAGCAAACTGTAACGGGTCCGGGAGGCGGAACCTCTGAGCTACTATACAAGGGGGCGGCCCTTGTAAGGGAGCGGGTGGCAGTCTCTGGATGAATGGACAGGGAGATACGGCAAGTGATCAGGGCAGTCTCTGGGTGAACGGACAGGGAGATACGGCAAGTGATCAGGGCAGTCTCTGGGTAAGGGGTAGGTACGACCTGTGATGGCAGAGCCTCCGGGTAGGCTAGCAGGCAGATGGTAGATGGGTGCTCCCAGGTGAGCAAGCGAGAGTCTCTGGAATAGCAGGTGGTCACGGCACGTGACGGCGGAGCCTCCGGGCTGGCAGGCAGGCAGGTAACGGAGAAGCGCTCCCAGGTGAGCGGGCAAGAGTCTCTGGAATAGCTGGTGGTCACCGCACGTGACAACGGGACCTCCGGGCTGGCAAGCAGGCAGGTAACGGAGATGCGCTCCCAGGTGAGCGGGCAAGAGTCTCTGAGATAGCTGGTGGTCACAGCACGTGACAACGGAGCCTCCGGGCTGGCAAGCAGGCAGGTAACGGAGAAGCGCTCCCAGGTGAGCGGGCAAGCTGGTCCATAGACAGACTGACCGGAGTAGTAAAGCAGACCGTCGGACCTCAGGCAAGCAGGCAGGTAGCTGATATGCGCTCCCAGGTGAGCGGGCAGGCTGGTCCTTAGACAGACTGACAGGAGTAGTAAGGCAGACCGTCGGACCTCAGGCTGGCAGACAGGTAACAAGTATTCAGGCAGGAATCAGGCAGGTAACTAGCAGGAAACTGGCAGGAAACTGGCAGGTAACTGGCAGGTAACTGGCAACGGGACCTGAGGGCTGAAGCACAGGTGAGACACAGGTGCAAACAACATTGCTCGGGCACCTCCATTTTGGAGGAGGTGCCTTTTATGTGATGAAGTCCTCCGGCCATTGGCCGGGGACTCTTTAGGGCGGCGCGCGCGGCCCCTTTAAGAGGAGGGGAGCGCGCGCGCGCGCGCCCTAAGCACAGGGGCCGGGAAGGAGCGCGCGCCGAGAGCAGAGCAGGAGGAGGACGCCGGGACGGAGCGCGCGCTGACAGCAGAGCGGGGAGAGGACGCCGGGCAGGAGCGCGCGCTGACAGCAGAGCGGGGAGAGGACGCCGGGCACGGAGCAGAGCGGTGAGGGGAGCAGCGTCCCTGCCTAGCAGAGGGCAGGGACGCCAGCGCTACAGTTTTTAATATGCTGTAATGCAGGGCTCTTGCAAGTGGCATTGCAAGTTCCTCCATCCTAATTTTTGGCAGCTTATGAATGGAAGGCATAGGCAAAGACTATGGGAGACTCACTCCCCAATGATGGAAATAATGTTTTTAATATGCTGTACTGCATGGCTCTTGTAAGGGGAATTGCAAGTTACTCCGTCCTAATTTATGGCAGCTTTTGCTTGGAAGGCATAGGCAAAGACTATGGGAGACCAACTCCCCAATAATGGGAATAATGTTTTTAATATGCTGTACTGCATAGCTCTTGTAAGGGGCATTGCAAGTTCCTCCATCCTGATTTTTGGCAGCTTTTGCTTAGAAGGCATAGGCAAAGACTATGGGAGACCCACTCCCCAATAATGGGAATAATGTTTTTAATATGCTGTACTGTATGGCTGTTGTAAAGGGCATTGCAAGTTCCTCTATCCTAATTTTTGGCAGCTTTTGCTTGGAAGGCATAGGCAAAGACTATGGGACACCCACTCCCCAATAATTGGAATAATGATTTTAATATGCTGTACTGCATGGCACTTGTGAGGGGCATTGCAAGTTCCTCCTTCCTAATTTTTAGCAGCTTTTGCTTCGAAGGCATAGGCAAAGACTATGGGAGACCCATTTAACAATGATGGTTTTTAATAAGCTCTACTGCATGGCTCTTGTAAGGGGCATTGCAAGTTCCTCCATCCTGATTTTTGGCAGCTTTTGCTTAGAAGGCATAGGCAAAGACAATGGGAGACCCATTTCCCAATAATGGGAATAATGTTTTTAATATGCTGTACTGTATGGCTCTTGTAAAGGGCATTGCAAGTTCCTCCGTCCTAATTTTTGGCAGCTTTTGCTTGGAAGGCATAGGCAAAGACTATGGGAGACCCACTACCCAATAATGGGAATAATGTTTTTAATATGCTGTACTGCATGGCTCTTGTGAGGGGCATTGCAACTTCCTCCTTCCTAATTTTTAGCAGCTTTTACTTCGAAAGCATAGGCAAAGACTATGGGAGAACCATTTCCCAATGATGGGAATAATGTTTTTAATATGCTGTACTGCATGGCTCTTGTAAGGGGCATTGCAAGTTCCTCCATCCTAATTTTTGGCAGCTTATGAATGGAAGGCATAGGCAAAGACTATGGGAGACCAACTCCCCAATAATGGGAATAATGTTTTTAATATGCTGTACTGCATTGCTCTTGTAAGGTGAATTGCAAGTTCCTTCATCCTAATTTTTGGCAGCTATTGCTTGGAAGGCATAGGCAAAGACTATGGGAGACCCACTCCCCAATAATGGGAATAATGTTTTTAATATGCTGTACTGCATGGCTCTTGTAAGGGGAATTGCAAGTTCCTCTGTCCTAATTTATGGCAGCTTTTGCTTGGACGCCATAGGCAACGACTTTGGGAGACCCTCTCCCCAATAATGGGAATAATGTTTTTAATAAGCTGTACTGCATGGCTCTTGTGAGGGGCATTGCAATTTCCTCCGTCCTAATTTTTGGCAGCTTTTGCTTGGAAGGCATTGGCAAAGACTGTGGGAGACCCACTCCCCAATAATGGGAATAATGTTTTTAATATGCTGTACTGCATGGCTCTTGTAAGGGGCATTGCAAGTTCCTCCATCATAATATTTGTCAGCTTTTGCGTGGAAGGCTTAGGCAAAGACTATGGGAGACCAACTCCCCAATAATGGGAATAATGTTTTTAATATGCTGTACTGCATAACTCTTGTAAGGGGCATTGCAAGTTCCTCCATCCTGATTTTTGGCAGCTTTTGCTTAGAAGGCATAGGCAAAGACTATGGGAGAACCATTTCCCAATGATGGGAATAATGTTTTTAATATGCTGTACTGCATGGCTCTTGTAAGGGGCATTGCAAGTTCCTCCATCTTAATTTTTGGCAGCTTATGAATGGAAGGCATAGGCAAAGACTATGGGAGAACCACTCCCCAATAATGGGAATAATGTTTTTAATATGCTGTACTGCATGGCTCTTGTAAGGGGCATTGCAAGTTCCTCCGTCCTAATTTTTGGCAGCTTTTAATGGAAGGCATAGGCAAAGACTATGGGAGACCCACTCACCAATAATGGGAATAATGTTTTTAATATGCTGTACTGCATGGCTCTTGTAAGGGGCATTGCAAGTTCCTCCTTCCTGATTTTTGGCAGCTTTTGCTTCGAAGGCATAGGCAAAGACTATGGGAGACCCACTCCCCAATAATGGGAATAATGTTTTTAATATGCTGTACTGCATGGCTCTTGTAAGGGGCATTGCAAGTTCCTCTGTCCTAATTTTTGGCAGCTTTGGCTTGGAAAGCATTGGCAAAGACGATGGGAGAACCTCTCCCCAATAATGAGAATATTGTTTTTAATATGCTGTACTGCATGGCTCTTGTAAAGGGCATTGCAAGTTCCTCCATCCTAATTTTTGGCAGCTTTTGCTTGGAACGTATTGGCAAAGACTATGGGAGACCCACTCCCCAATAATGGGAATAATGTTTTTAATATGCTGTACTGCATGGCTCTTGTAAGGGGCATTGAAAGTTCCTCTGTCCTGATTTTTGGCAGCTTTTGCTTAGAAGGCATAGGCAAAGAGTATGGGAGACCCACTCCCCAATAATGGGAATAATGTTTTAAATATGCTGTACTGTATGGCTCTTGTGAGGGGCATTGCAAGTTTCCCCGTCCTAATTTTTGGCAGCTTTTGCTTGGAAGGCATAGGCAAAGACTATGGGAGACCCACTCCCTAATAATGGGAATAATATTTTTAATATGCTGTACTGCATAGCTCTTGTGAGGGGCATTGCAAGTTCCTCCTTCCTTATTTTTAGCAGCTTTTGCTTCGAAGGCATAGGCAAAGACTATGGGAAACGCATTTCCTAATGATGGGAATAATGTTTTTAATATGCTGTAATGCAGGGCTCTTGCAAGTGGCATTGCAAGTTCCTCCATCCTAATTTTTGGCAGCTTATGAATGGAAGGCATAGGCAAAGACTATGGGAGACCCACTCCCCAATGATGGAAATAATGTTTTTAATATGCTGTACTGCATGGCTCTTGTAAGGGGAATTGCAAGTTACTCCGTCCTAATTTATGGCAGCTTTTGCTTGGAAGGCATAGGCAAAGACTATGGGAGACCAACTCCCCAATAATGGGAATAATGTTTTTAATATGCTGTACTGCATAGCTCTTGTAAGGGGCATTGCAAGTTCCTCCATCCTGATTTTTGGCATCTTTTGCTTAGAAGGCATAGGCAAAGACTATGGGAGACCCACTCCCCAATAATGGGAATAATGTTTTTAATATGCTGTACTGTATGGCTGTTGTAAAGGGCATTGCAAGTTCCTCTATCCTAATTTTTGGCAGCTTTTGCTTGGAAGGCATAGGCAAAGACTATGGGACACCCACTCCCCAATAATTGGAATAATGATTTTAATATGCTGTACTGCATGGCACTTGTGAGGGGCATTGCAAGTTCCTCCTTCCTAATTTTTAGCAGCTTTTGCTTCGAAGGCATAGGCAAAGACTATGGGAGACCCATTTAACAATGATGGTTTTTAATAAGCTCTACTGCATGGCTCTTGTAAGGGGCATTGCAAGTTCCTCCATCCTGATTTTTGGCAGCTTTTGCTTAGAAGGCATAGGCAAAGACAATGGGAGACCCATTTCCCAATAATGGGAATAATGTTTTTAATATGCTGTACTGTATGGCTCTTGTAAAGGGCATTGCAAGTTCCTCCGTCCTAATTTTTGGCAGCTTTTGCTTGGAAGGCATAGGCAAAGACTATGGGAGACCCACTCCCCAATAATGGGAATAATGTTTTTAATATGCTGTACTGCATGGCTCTTGTGAGGGGCATTGCAACTTCCTCCTTCCTAATTTTTAGCAGCTTTTACTTCGAAAGCATAGGCAAAGACTATGGGAGAACCATTTCCCAATGATGGGAATAATGTTTTTAATATGCTGTACTGCATGGCTCTTGTAAGGGGCATTGCAAGTTCCTCCATCCTAATTTTTGGCAGCTTATGAATGGAAGGCATAGGCAAAGACTATGGGAGACCAACTCCCCAATAATGGGAATAATGTTTTTAATATGCTGTACTGCATTGCTCTTGTAAGGTGAATTGCAAGTTCCTTCATCCTAATTTTTGGCAGCTATTGCTTGGAAGGCATAGGCAAAGACTATGGGAGACCCACTCCCCAATAATGGGAATAATGTTTTTAATATGCTGTACTGCATGGCTCTTGTAAGGGGAATTGCAAGTTCCTCTGTCCTAATTTATGGCAGCTTTTGCTTGGACGCCATAGGCAACGACTTTGGGAGACCCTCTCCCCAATAATGGGAATAATGTTTTTAATAAGCTGTACTGCATGGCTCTTGTGAGGGGCATTGCAATTTCCTCCGTCCTAATTTTTGGCAGCTTTTGCTTGGAAGGCATTGGCAAAGACTGTGGGAGACCCACTCCCCAATAATGGGAATAATGTTTTTAATATGCTGTACTGCATGGCTCTTGTAAGGGGCATTGCAAGTTCCTCCATCATAATATTTGGCAGCTTTTGCGTGGAAGGCTTAGGCAAAGACTATGGGAGACCAACTCCCCAATAATGGGAATAATGTTTTTAATATGCTGTACTGCATAACTCTTGTAAGGGGCATTGCAAGTTCCTCCATCCTGATTTTTGGCAGCTTTTGCTTAGAAGGCATAGGCAAAGACTATGGGAGACCCACTCCCCAATAATGGGAATAATGTTTTTAATATGCTGTACTGTATGGCTGTTGTAAAGGGCATTGCAAGTTCCTCTATCCTAATTTTTGGCAGCTTTTGCTTGGAAGGCATAGGCAAAGACTATGGGACACCCACTCCCCAATAATTGGAATAATGATTTTAATATGCTGTACTGCATGGCACTTGTGAGGGGCATTGCAAGTTCCTCCTTCATAATTTTTAGCAACTTTTGCTTCGAAGGCATAGGCAAAGACTATGGGAGACCCATTTCCCAATAATGGGAATAATGTTTTTAATATGCTGTACTGTATGGCTCTTGTAAAGGGCATTGCAAGTTCCTCCGTCCTAATTTTTGGCAGCTTTTGCTTGGAAGGCATAGGCAAAGACTATGGGAGACCCACTCCCCAATAATGGGAATAATGTTTTTAATATGCTGTACTGCATGGCTCTTGTGAGGGGCATAGCAACTTCCTCCTTCCTAATTTTTAGCAGCTTTTGCTTCGAAGGCATAGGCAAAGACTATGGGAGAACCATTTCCCAATGATGGGAATAATGTTTTTAATATGCTGTACTGCATGGCTCTTGTAAGGGGCATTGCAAGTTCCTCCATTCTAATTTTTGGCAGCTTATGAATGGAAGCCATAGGCAAAGACTATGGGAGACCAACTCCCCAATAATGGGAATAATGTTTTTAATATGCTGTACTGCATTGCTCTTATAAGGGGAATTGCAAGTTCCTTCATCCTAATTTTTGGCAGCTATTGCTTGGAAGGCATAGGCAAAGCCTATGGGAGACCCACTCCCCAATAATGGGAATAATGTTTTTAATATGCTGTACTGCATGGCTCTTGTAAGGGGAATTGCAAGTTCCTCTGTCCTAATTTATGGCAGCTTTTGCTTGGACGGCATAGGCAACGACTTTGGGAGACCCACTCCCCAATAATGGGAATAATGTTTTTAATAAGCTGTACTGCATGGCTCTTGTGAGGGGCATTGCAATTTCCTCCGTCCTAATTTTTGGCAGCTTATGAATGGAAGCCATAGGCAAAGACTATGGGAGACCCACTCCCCAATAATGGGAATAATGTTTTTAATATGCTGTACTGCATGGCTCTTGTAAGGGGCATTGCAAGTTCCTCCATCCTAATTTTTGGCAGCTTATGAATGGAAGCCATAGGCAAAGACTATGGGAGACCAACTCCCCAATAATGGGAATAATGTTTTTAATATGCTGTACTGCATGGCTCTTGTGAGGGGCATTGCAATTTCCTCCGTCCTAATTTTTGGCAGCTTTTGCTTGGAAGGCATTGGCAAAGACTGTGGGAGACCCACTCCCCAATAATGGGAATAATGTTTTTAATATGCTGTACTGCATGGCTCTTGTAAGGGGAATTGCAAGTTCCTCCATCCTAATTTTTGGCAGCTATTGCTTGAAAGGCATAGGCAAAGACTATGGGAGACCACTCCCCAATAATGAGAATAATGTTTTTAATATGCTGTACTGCATGGCTCTTGTAAGGGGCATTGCAAGTTCCTCCATCATAATATTTGGCAGCTTTTGCCTGGAAGGCTTAGGCAAAGACTAGGAGAGACCCACTCCCCCATAATAGGAATAATGTTTTTAATATGCTGTACTGCATGGCTCTTGTGAGGGGCATTGCAAGTTCCTCCTTCCTAATTTTTAGCAGCTTTTGCTTCGAAGGCATTGGCAAAGACAATGGGAGACCCATTTCCCAATGATTGGAGTAAAGTTTTTAATATGCTGTACTGCATGGCTCTTGTAAGGGGCATTGCAAGTTCCTCCTTCCTAATTTTTGGCAGCTTTTAATGGAAGGCATAGGCAAAGACTATGGGAGACCCACTCCCCAATAATGGGAATAATGTTTTTAATATGCTGTACTGCATGGCTCTTGTAAGGGGCATTGCAAGTTCCTCCTTCCTAATTTTTGGCAGCTTTTGCTTCGAAGGCATAGGCAAAGAGTATGGGAGACCCACTCCCCAATAATGGGAATAATGTTTTTAATATGCTGTACTGCATGGCTCTTGTAAGGGGCATTGCAATTTCCTCTGTCCTAATTTTTGGCAGCTTTGGCTTGGAAAGCATTGGCAAAGACTATGGGAGAACCTCTCCCCAATAATGGGAATATTGTTTTTAATATGCTGTACTGCATGGCTCTTGTAAAGGGCATTGCAAGTTCCTCCATCCTAATTTTTGGCAGCTTTTGCTTGGAAGGTATAGGCAAAGACTATGGGAGACCCACTCCCGAATAATGGGAATAATGTTTTTAATATGCTGTACTGCATGGCTCTTGTAAGGGGCATTGAAAGTTCCTCCGTCCTAATTTTTGGCAGCTTTTGCTTAGAAGGCATAGGCAAAGACTATGGGAGACCCACTCCCCAATAATGGGAATCATGTTTTTAATATGCTGTACTGTATGGCTGTTGTAAAGGGCATTGCAAGTTCCTCTATCCTAATTTTTGGCAGCTTTTGCTTGGAAGGCATAGGCAAAGACTATGGGACACCCACTCCCCAATAATTGGAATAATGATTTTAATATGCTGTACTGCATGGCTCTTATGAGGGGCATTGCAAGTTCCTCCTTCCTAATTTTTAGCAGCTTTTGCTTAGAAGGCATAGGCAAAGACAATGGGAGACCCATTTCCCAATAATGGGAATAATGTTTTTAATATGCTGTACTGTATGGCTCTTGTAAAGGGCATTGCTAGTTCCTCCGTCCTAATTTTTGGCAGCTTTTGCTTGGAAGGCATAGGCAAAGACTATGGGAGACCCACTCCAAAATAATGGGAATAATGTTTTTAATATGCTGTACTGCATGGCTTTTGTGAGGGGCATTGCAACTTCCTCCTTCCTAATTTTTAGCAGCTTTTGCTTCGAAGGCATAGGCAAAGACTATGGGAGACCCATTTCCCAATGATGGGAATAATGTTTTTAATATGCTGTACTGCATACCTCTTGTAAGGGGCATTGCAAGTTCCTCCATCCTAATTTTTGGCAGCTTTTGAATGAAAGGCATTGGCAAAGACTATGGGAGACCCACTCCCCAATATTGGGAATAATGTTTTTAATATGCTGTACTGCATGGCTCTTGTAAGGGGAATTGCAAGTTCCTCCATCCTAATTTTTGGCAGCTATTGCTTCGAAGGTATAGGCAAAGACTATGGGAGACCCACTCCTTAATAATGGGAATAATGTTTTTAATATGCTGTACTGCATGGCTCTTGTAAGGGGCACTGCAAGTTCCTCCGTCCTAATTTTTGCCAGCTTTTGCTTGGAATGCTTAGGCAATGACTAGGAGAGACCCACTCCCCAATAATGGGAATAATGTTTTTAATATGCTGTACTGCATGGCTCTTTTGAGTGGCATTGCAAGTTCCTCCTTCCTAATTTTTAGCAGCTTTTTCTTTGAAGGCATAGGCAAAGACAATGGGAGACCCATTTCCCAATGATGGGAATAATGTTTTTAATATGCTGTACTGCATGGCTCTTGTAAGGGGGATTGCAAGTTCCTCCATCCTAATTTTTGGCAGTTTATGAATGGAAGGCATAGGCAAAGACTATGGGAGACCAACTCCCCAATAATGGGAATAATGTTTTTAATATGCTGCACTGCATTGCTCTTATAAGGGGAATTGCAAGTTCCTTCATCCTAATTTTTGGCAGCTATTGCTTGGAAGGCATAGGCAAAGACTATGGGAGACCCACTCCCCAATAGTGGGAATAATGTTTTTAATATGCTGTACTGCATGGCTCTTGTAAGGGGAATTGCAAGTTCCTCTGTCCTAATTTATGGCAGCTTTTGCTTGGACGGCATAGGCAAAGACTTTGGGAGACCCACTCCCCAATAATGGGAATAATGTTTTTAATAAGCTGTACTGCATGGCTCTTGTGATGGGCATTGCAAGTTCCTCCATCCTAATTTTTGGCAGCTTTTGCTTGGAAGGCATTGGCAAAGACTGTGGGAGACCCACTCCCCAATAATGGAAATAATGTTTTTAATATGCTGTACTGCATGGCTCTTGTAAGGGGAATTGCACTTTCCTCCATCCTAATTTTTGGCAGCTATTGCTTAGAAGGCATAGGCAAAGACTGTGGGAGACCCACTCCCCAATAATGGGAATAATGTTTTTAATATGCTGTGCTGCATGGCTCTTGTAAGGGGAATTGCAAGTTCCTCCATCCTAATCTTTGGCAGCTATTGCTTGCAAGGCATAGGCAAAGACTTTGGGAGACCCACTCCCCAATAATGGGAATAATGTTTTTAATATGCTGTACTGCATGGCTCTTGTAAGGGGCATTGCAAGTTCCTCCGTCATAATATTTGGCAGCTTTTGCTTGGAAGGCTTAGGCAAAGACTAGGAGAGACCCACTCCCCAATAATGGGAATAATGTTTTTAATATGATGTACTGCATGGCTCTTGTGAGGGGCATTGCAAGTTCCTCCTTCCTAATTTTTAGCAGCTTTTGCTTCGAAGGCATAGGCAAAGACAATGGGAGACCCATTTCCCAATGATGGGAATAATGTTTTTAATATGCTGTACTGCATGGCTCTTGTGAGGGGCATTGCAAGTTCCTCCATCCTGATTTTTGGCAGCTTTTGCTTAGAAGGCATAGGCAAAGACTATGGGAGACCCACTCCCCAATAATGGGAATAATGTTTTTAATATGCTGTACTGTATGGCTCTTGTAAGGGGCACTGCAAGTTCCTCCGTCCTAATTTTTGGCAGCTTTTGCTTGGAAGGCATTGGCAAAGACTATGGGAGTACCACTCCCCAATAATGGGAACAATGTTTTTAACATGCTGTACTGCATGGCTCTTGTGAGGGGCATTGCAAGTTCCTCCTTCCTTATTTTTAGCAGCTTTTGCTTCCAAGGCATAGGCAAAGACTATGGGAGACCCATTTCCCAATGATGGGAATAATGTTTTTAATATGCTGTAATGCATGGCTCTTGTAAGGGGCATTGCAAGTTCCTCCATCCTAATTTTTGGCAGCTTATGAATGGAAGGCATAGGCAAAGACTATTGGAGACCACTCCCCAATAATGGGAATAATGTTTTTAATATGCTGTACTGCATGGCTCTTGTAAGGGGCATTGCAAGTTCCTCCATCATAATATTTGGCAGCTTTTGCTTGGAAGGCATAGGCAAAGACTAGGAGAGACCCACTCCCCCATAATGGGAATAATGTTTTTAATATGCTGTACTGCATGGCTCTTGTAAGGGGCATTGCAAGTTCCTCCTTCCTAATTTTTGGCAGCTTTTGCTTCGAAGGCATAAGAAAAGAGTATGGGAGACCCACTCCCCAATAATGGGAATAATGTTTTTAATATGCTGTACTGCATGGCTCTTGTAAGGGGCATTGCAAGTTCCTCTGTCCCAATTTTTGGCAGCTTTGGCTTGGAAAGCATTGGCAAAGACCATGGGACAACCTCTCCCCAATAATGGGAATATTGTTTTTAATATGCTGTACTGCATGGCTCTTGTAAAGGGCATTGCAAGTTCCTCCATCCTAATTTTTGGCAGCTTTTGTTGGAAGGTATAGGCAAAGACTATGGGAGACCCACTCCCGAATAATGGGAATAATGTTTTTAATATGCTGTACTGCATGGCTCTTGTAAGGGGCATTGAAAGTTCCTCCGGTCTAATTTTTGGCAGCTTTTGCTTAGAAGGCATAGGCAAAGACTATGGGAGACCCAATCCCCAATAATGGGAATAATGTTTTTAATATACTGTACTGCATGGATCTTGTAAAGGGCATTGCAAGTTGCTCTGTACTAATTTTTGGCAGCTTTTGCTTGGAAAGCATAGGCAAAGACTATGGGAGAACCTGTCCCCAATAACGGGAATATTGTTTTTAATATGCTGTACTGCATGGCTCTTGTATAGGGCATTGCAAGTTCCTCCATCCTAATTTTTGGCAGCTTTTGCTTGGAAGGCATAGGCAAAGACAATGGGAGACCCACTCCCCAATAATGGGAATAATGTTTTTAATATGCTGTACTGCATGGCTCTTGTGAGGGGCATTGCAAGTTCCTCCATCCTGATTTTTGGCAGCTTTTGCTTAGAAGGCATAGGCAAAGACTATGGGAGACCCACTCCCCAATAATGGGAATAATGTTTTTAATATGCTGTACTGTATGGCTCTTGTAAGGGGCACTGCAAGTTCCTCCGTCCTAATTTTTGGCAGCTATTGCTTGGAAGGCATTGGCAAAGACTATGGGAGTCCCACTCCCCAATAATGGGAACAATGTTTTTAACATGCTGTACTGCATGGCTCTTGTGAGGGGCATTGCAAGCTCCTCCTTCCTTATTTTTAGCAGCTTTTGCTTCCAAGGCATAGGCAAAGACTATGGGAGACCCATTTCCCAATGATGGGAATAATGTTTTTAATATGCTGTAATGCATGGCTCTTGTAAGGGGCATTGCAAGTTCCTCGGTCCTAATTTTTGGCAGCTTTTAATGGAAGGCATAGGCAAAGACTATGGGAGACCCACTCACCAATAAAGGGAATAATGTTTTTAATATGCTGTACTGCATGGCTCTTGTAAGGGGCATTGCAAGTTCCTCTGTCCTAATTTTTGGCAGCTTTGGCTTGGAAAGCATTTGCAAAGACTATGGGAGAACCTCTCCCCAATCATGAGAATATTGTTTTTAATATGCTGTACTGCATGGCTCTTGTAAAGGGCATTGCAAGTTCCTCCATCCTAATTTTTGGCAGCTTTTGCTTGGAAGGTATTGGCAAAGACTATGGGAGACCCACTCCCCAATAATGGGAATAATGTTTTTAATATGCTGTACTGCATGGCTCTTGTAAGGGGCATTGAAAGTTCCTCTGTCCTGATTTTTGGCAGCTTTTGCTTAGAAGGCATAGGCAAAGAGTATGGGAGACCCACTCCCCAATAAAGGGAATAATGTTTTAAATATGCTGTACTGTATGGCTCTTGTAAGGGGCATTGCAAGTTCCCCCGTACTAATTTTTGGCAGCTTTTGCTTGGAAGGCATAGGCAAAGACTATGGGAGGCCCACTCCCTAATAATGGGAATAATATTTTTAATATGCTGTACTGCATAGCTCTTGTGAGGGGCATTGCAAGTTCCTCCTTCCTTATTTTTAGCAGCTTTTGCTTCGAAGGCATAGGCAAAGACTATGGGAGACGCATTTCCTAATGATGGGAATAATGTTTTTAATATGCTGTAATGCAGGGCTCTTGCAAGTGGCATTGCAAGTTCCTCCATCCTAATTTTTGGCAGCTTATGAATGGAAGGCATAGGCAAAGACTATGGGAGACCCACTCCCCAATGATGGAAATAATGTTTTTAATATGCTGTACTGCATGGCTCTTGTAAGGGGAATTGCAAGTTACTCCATCCTAATTTTTTGGCAGCTATTGCTTGGAAGGCATAGGCAAAGACTGTGGGAGACCCACTCCCCAATAATAGGAATAATGTTTTTAATATGCTGTACTGCATGGCTCTTGTAAGGGGAATTGCAAGTTCCTCCGTCCTAATTTATGGCAGCTTTTGCTTGGAAGGCATAGGCAAAGACTATGGGAGACCAACTCCCCAATAATGGGAATAATGTTTTTAATATGCTGTACTGCATAGCTCTTGTAAGGGGCATTGCAAGTTCCTCCATCCTGATTTTTGGCAGCTTTTGCTTAGAAGGCATAGGCAAAGACTATGGGAGACCCACTCCCCAATAATGGGAATAATGTTTTTAATATGCTGTACTGTATGGCTGTTGTAAAGGGCATTGCAAGTTCCTCTATCCTAATTTTTGGCAGCTTTTGCTTGGAAGGCATAGGCAAAGACTATGGGACACCCACTCCCCAATAATTGGAATAATGATTTTAATATGCTGTACTGCATGGCACTTGTGAGGGGCATTGCAAGTTCCTCCTTCCTAATTTTTAGCAGCTTTTGCTTCGAAGGCATAGGCAAAGACTATGGGAGACCCATTTAACAATGATGGTTTTTAATAAGCTCTACTGCATGGCTCTTGTAAGGGGCATTGCAAGTTACTCCGTCCTGATTTTTGGCAGCTTTTGCTTAGAAGGCATAGGCAAAGACAATGGGAAACCCATTTCCCAATAATGGGAATAATGTTTTTAATATGCTGTACTGTATGGCTCTTGTAAAGGGCATTGCAAGTTCCTCCGTCCTAATTTTTGGCAGCTTTTGCTTGGAAGGCATAGGCAAAGACTTTGGGAGACCCACTCCCCAATAATGGGAATAATGTTTTTAATATGCTGTACTGCATGGCTCTTGTGAGGGGCATTGCAACTTCCTCCTTCCTAATTTTTAGCAGCTTTTAGTTCGAAGGCATAGGCAAAGACTATGGGAGAACCATTTCCCAATGATGGGAATAATGTTTTTAATATGCTGTACTGCATGGCTCTTGTAAGGGGCATTGCAAGTTCCTCCATCCTAATTTTTGGCAGCTTATGAATGGAAGGCATAGGCAAAGACTATGGGAGACCAACTCCCCAATAATGAGAATAATGTTTTTAATATGCTGTACTGCTGTCACGGGTGTGTTGCCACGAAGATCATCACGAGTACACAGCCTGACTTCTCGCAGCTGACTTGTTGGTGCTTTGTGTTTCTCGGCAGTGAGGGAGTTAATTCTCTCTCTCTCTCTGGGCTAGATGAGGTCCAGCCTCGCCCAGCTGCAATCAATACTTCTGTAGTGAGACTCCTTCATATACCTGCTGGTCTGTTTGGGAGGTGTCGGTGAAAGCATTTCATTCAGACTGACAGAGCGGATCGTGGTGTTTGGAGTTGCTGAGATAAGTGTATTTGGAATTGTTTTTTCCCTTTCCTTGCTTTATCATTTATCTCCTTTCCCGTTGGTTTTCCCTCTGTTGTAGTTGAGAAGTTGTTTGTATGCAAGGTGGTTTTGGTTTTTCCCTTGTACTGTCTCGTTCGTCTAAATACTGTGTTTGGGCATATTATTTCTTGTTCCCTTTGGTTGTGATCGGGGTCCTTCTCAGGACTAGATTACTGAGGTGCAGGGATCTTCAGGAGGTAGGGGTTACGCTGGCGGCCTGGACCTCTGTACCTTTAACAGTACCTCCAGGTTGAGGGATTAGTCAGGGCCCCAGCTTAGGGTCAGCTTAGGCCCCCTACCTCCAGTATACAGAGACAGCGTGACATTTTCACCGACCCACTTAGTTTTTCTCCAGCTACTATGGATCCAGTAGCCGGTCTAGCTCGGCAATTGCAGAGTTTGTCCATGGAGCTGGCGGACGTTAGGTCCAAGGTTTGGCATCCTCAGGAGCAAGCCGGACCAGAACCTAAAGTAGCTCTCCCTGATAGGTTCACTGGGGGGCGGGACAAGTTTTTTGTTTTCCGGGAGGCATGTAAATTGTACTTTCGGCTCCGGCCTCGGTCATCGGGGAGTGAAGAACAAAGGGTGGGAATTGTCATCTCGCTCCTACAAGGGGACCCACAATCTTGGGCGTTCTCTCTTCCCCCGGGTTCCCCGGCTCTCCAGTCAGTGGATAGGTTTTTCGCTGCCCTGGGACTCGTATATGATGACCCAGATCGGATCTCCCTTGCTGAGTCTAAGTTACGTAGGATCCAGCAGGGAGATCGTCCGGCGGAGGAATTCTGTTCGGAGTTCCGTAGGTGGGCCACGGACACCCAGTGGAATGACCCGGCTCTTAGGAGCCAGTTTTGTCATGGTTTATCCGACAAACTACAGGATGTGTTGGCACAGTATGACTCTCCCGTGTCTCTGGAAGCCGCTATGGCCCTCGCTATTCGCGTGGACAGACGGCTTCGGGAGAGGTGCGGGATAACTCTACCCCCTGTGATGACTCCACCTCCTACAAGGTCCCCTCATATGGTGGTTCCCCTGGTCAGTCCAGAGGAGCCTATGCAATTAGGAGGGACATCATTTTGGGGGAGGGGACCGGTGGTGCGCCATAAGGCAGGAAGGTGTTTCTTCTGCGGGAGAAAGGGACATTTTATTGGGGGGTGTCCATCCCGTCCCTTGCAGAGTGAAGAGTCGTCGGAAAACTGTTGATCCCAGGTTGTGTGGTGGACGGCAATCTGGGAGTAGGTATTTCGTCCCTAGGTTCGTCTCAGTTTCTCGTACCGGCGGAGGTGGTGGTGGGTACGAGAACTGAGAGGATATCTGTTCTTCTGGATAGTGGGGCCGGGGCTAATCTGGTTGATGCTCGGTTTGCCCGGGTTCAAGGTATGCGGTTGAGTGAGTTGGCTAAACCCATCCCCATATTCTCGATCGATGCCAGGCCTCTCGGGCAGGGAAGTTTTTTGCAAGTTGTGCATGATGTAAAACTTCAAGTGGGGGCAATACATAAAGAACTGTTGTCTTGCTACGTGTTGGAGGGTCTTCCCACTCCTATTGTGTTGGGCCTTCCTTGGTTAGCTAAGCATAACCCGGTTATTAATTGGCAAACCAGGGAGATAAGCCAATGGAGTAAATTCTGTAATAAAAACTGCATGAACACGGTTATTGGTGCGGTTACTCCTTGGGTCTTACCTCCATTTCTGGCGGACTTTGAGGATGTATTCTCGGAGAAAGGGTGTCAGGAACTACCTCCTCATCGCGTGTATGACTGTTCTGTAAAACTGCTCCCTGAGGCCAAGTTACCTAAAGCTAGGTTGTATAACCTTTCTGGTCCTGAGAGGCAGGCCATGAAGGATTATATTTCAGAAAGTCTGGCTAAGGGGCATATTAGACCTTCATCTTCACCGGTGGCTGCGGGGTTCTTCTTTGTTAAGAAGAAAGATGGAGGCCTACGCCCTTGCCTGGATTTCCGTGAACTTAATCGGATTACGGTCCGAGATCCGTATCCGCTCCCACTTATTCCCGATCTCTTTAATCAGATCGTGGGCGCCAAATGGTTTTCTAAGTTGGATCTCAGGGGGGCGTACAATCTGATTAGGATGAAGGAGGGGGATGAGTGGAAGACGGCGTTTAACACTCCGGAGGGGCATTATGAGAACCTTGTCATGCCATTCGGTCTGACTAATGCCCCGGCGGTGTTCCAACACTTTGTTAATGACATTTTTCGCCGCTTGGTGGGACAGTTTGTTGTCATATATCTGGATGATATCCTAATTTACTCGCCGGATCTGGTGTCTCATCAGGAGCACGTTAGGCAGGTGTTACAGATCTTGCGGGATAATAAACTGTATGCCAAGTGGGAAAAGTGTGTGTTCGCCGTACAGGAACTCCAGTTTTTAGGCTTCCTGGTTTCAGCGTCCGGTTTTCGTATGGACCCTGGGAAAGTGCGGGCAGTTCTTGAGTGGGATCGGCCAGAGAATCTTAAGGCACTACAACGTTTCCTGGGGTTTGCTAATTATTACCGAAAGTTCATTCGTAATTTCTCGTCCATGGTTAAGCCTCTCACAGACATGACTAAAAAGGGGACGGATTTTTCTAGGTGGTCTGACAAGGCTTGTCAAGCATTCTCCTCTTTGAAAAAATGTTTTGCCTCGGCGCCCATACTCATTCAACCTGATGCGTCTCAGCCATTCATTGTAGAGGTAGACGCTTCCGAGGTAGGGGTGGGAGCAGTATTGTCACAGGGTTCGTCCCCTGGTAAGTGGCATCCGTGCGCCTTTTTCTCTAAAAAATTGTCGTCCGCTGAGAGGAATTACGATGTCGGCAATAGGGAACTCTTGGCCATTAAGTTAGCTTTTGAGGAGTGGCGCCATTTTCTGGAGGGGGCAGTTCATCCGGTCACCGTCATCACCGATCACAAGAACCTGCTATATCTGGAGTCCGCGAAACGTCTGAATCCCAGACAAGCTAGGTGGTCATTGTTTTTTACCAGGTTTAATTTTGTCGTTACATATCGTCCTGGGTCAAAAAATGTAAAGGCGGATGCCTTATCTCGTAGTTTCCCGGGGGCCGGGAATACGGACGACCCGATTCCTATCCTTCAGGAGGGGGTGGTGGTTTCGGCAGTATGCTCTGAGCTGGAGGAGGAGGTATTGGAGGCTCAGGGGGACGCCCCTGTTGGACCTCCAGGGAGATTGTTTGTTCCAGATCAGTTGCGACAAAAGGTGATCGAGGCACACCATAACTCAGTTTTTGCAGGACACCCGGGGAGTAAAGCAACTGTGGATCTCCTCTCGCGTCGGTTTTGGTGGCCTAATTTACATAAGGAGGTGGTAACTTTTGTCGCGTCCTGTGGGGTTTGTGCGCGCTCTAAGACCTCACATACCCGTCCGTCTGGGGCCCTCTTACCTTTGAAGATCCCGGAGCGTCCTTGGACTCATCTGTCTATGGACTTTATTACGGACCTCCCTCCGTCTTCGGGTAAAACGGTCATACTCGTTGTAGTGGACAGGTTCAGCAAGATGGCACATTTTATCGCTCTTCCGGCTCTCCCTAATGCTAAAACTCTTGCGCAGGTGTTCATTGGGGAGATTGTGAGGCTTCACGGGGTACCCTCCGAGGTGGTGTCTGATCGGGGGTCTCAGTTTGTGTCTAAGTTCTGGAAGGCGTTTTGTGCACGGCGGGGGATGCAGTTGTCATTCTCATCGGCTTTTCATCCTCAGACCAATGGTCAGACGGAACGTATGAACCAGAGCTTGGAGACATATCTCCGGTGTTTTGTGTCAGAGAACCAGGAGGACTGGGCTTCTTTCTTACCTCTGGCAGAGTTTGCTCTTAATAATAGGCGGAGCGAGTCCACTGGTAAGTCCCCGTTTTTTGGGGCATATGGTTTTCACCCCCAGTTTTGTACTTTCAGTGGGGGGGGCTCTTCGGGGGTTCCTGAGGAGGAACGATTTTCCTCATCACTCGCTTCAGTATGGAGAGGGGTGCTGAAGAATCTGAATACTATGGGGAACCGATACAAACGTATGGCTGATAGGAGGAGAGTGTCTGGTCCGGACCTAAGTGTGAACGATCGGGTATGGTTGTCTACCAGGAATATAAAACTTAAGGTTCCCTCCTGGAAACTGGGTCCCAGGTTCATCGGGCCGTACAGAATCAGTTCTATTATTAATCCGGTGGCATTCCGTCTTGACCTCCCCCCTACGTTTAAAATTCACAACGTATTTCACAGATCATTGCTTAAGAGGTATGTGGCGCCGGTGGTACCGTCACTTTTACCTCCCCCTCCAGTGGTTGTCAATGGTAACTTGGAGTTCCAGGTATCGAGGGTCATTGATTCACGCTTTAATCGCCGGTCCCTTCAGTACCTGGTTCATTGGAAGGGGTATGGTCCTGAGGAGAGGATGTGGGTTCCTGCGTCGGATATTAACGCAGACCGATTAGTTCGGGCCTTCCACACGACTCACCCGGATAAACCTGGCCCTGAGGGTCCGGAGGCCCCTCGTAGAAGGGGTGGTACTGTCACGGGTGTGTTGCCACGAAGATCATCACGAGTACACAGCCTGACTTCTCGCAGCTGACTTGTTGGTGCTTTGTGTTTCTCGGCAGTGAGGGAGTTAATTCTCTCTCTCTCTCTGGGCTAGATGAGGTCCAGCCTCGCCCAGCTGCAATCAATACTTCTGTAGTGAGACTCCTTCATATACCTGCTGGTCTGTTTGGGAGGTGTCGGTGAAAGCATTTCATTCAGACTGACAGAGCGGATCGTGGTGTTTGGAGTTGCTGAGATAAGTGTATTTGGAAGTGTTTTTTCCCTTTCCTTGCTTTATCATTTATCTCCTTTCCCGTTGGTTTTCCCTCTGTTGTAGTTGAGAAGTTGTTTGTATGCAAGGTGGTTTTGGTTTTTCCCTTGTACTGTCTCGTTCGTCTAAATACTGTGTTTGGGCATATTATTTCTTGTTCCCTTTGGTTGTGATCGGGGTCCTTCTCAGGACTAGATTACTGAGGTGCAGGGATCTTCAGGAGGTAGGGGTTACGCTGGCGGCCTGGACCTCTGTACCTTTAACAGTACCTCCAGGTTGAGGGATTAGTCAGGGCCCCAGCTTAGGGTCAGCTTAGGCCCCCTACCTCCAGTATACAGAGACAGCGTGACAACTGCATGGCTCTTGTAAGGGGCATTGCAAGTTCCTCCATCATAATATTTGGCAGCTTTTGCTTGGAAGGCTTAGGCAAAGACTATGGGAGACCAACTCCCCAATAATGGGAATAATGTTTTTAATATGCTGTACTGCATAGCTCTTGTAAGGGGCATTGCAAGTTCCTCCATCCTGATTTTTGGCAGCTTTTGCTTAGAAGGCATAGGCAAAGACTATGGGAGACCCACTCCCCAATAATGGGAATAATGTTTTTAATATGCTGTACTGTATGGCTGTTGTAAAGGGCATTGAAAGTTCCTCTATCCTAATTTTTGGCAGCTTTTGCTTGGAAGGCATAGGCAAAGACTATGGGACACCCACTCCCCAATAATTGGAATAATGATTTTAATATGCTGTACTGCATGGCACTTCCTAATTTTTAGCAGCTTTTGCTTCGAAGGCATAGGCAAAGACTATGGGAGACCCATTTAACAATGATGGTTTTTAATAAGCTCTACTGCATGGCTCTTGTAAGGGGCATTGCAAGTTCCTCCGTCCTGATTTTTGGCAGCTTTTGCTTAGAAGGCATAGGCAAAGACAATGGGAGACCCATTTCCCAATAATGGGAATAATGTTTTTAATATGCTGTACTGTATGGCTCTTGTAAATGGCATTGCAAGTTCCTCCGTCCTAATTTTTGGCAGCTTTTGCTTGGAAGGCATAGGCAAAGACTATGGGAGACCCACTCCCCAATAATGGGAATAATGTTTTTAATATGCTGTACTGCATGGCTCTTGTGAGGGGCATAGCAACTTACTCCTT
This sequence comes from Phyllobates terribilis, assembly GCF_046119375.1. Classification (NCBI taxonomy): domain Eukaryota; kingdom Metazoa; phylum Chordata; class Amphibia; order Anura; family Dendrobatidae; genus Phyllobates; species Phyllobates terribilis. The sequence continues at coordinate 54,719,935 of NW_027362773.1, forward strand.
CCTAATTTTTAGCAGCTTTTGCTTCGAAGGCATAGGCAAAGACTATGGGAGAACCATTTCCCAATGATGGGAATAATGTTTTTAATATGCTGTACTGCATGGCTCTTGTAAGGGGCATTGCAAGTTCCTCCATCCTAATTTTTGGCAGCTTATGAATGGAAGGCATAGGCAAAGACTATGGGAGACCAATTCCCCAATAATGGGAATAATGTTTTTAATATGCTGTACTGCATTGCTCTTATAAGGGGAATTGCAAGTTCCTTCATCCTAATTTTTGGCAGCTATTGCTTGGAAGGCATAGGCAAAGCCTATGGGAGACCCACTCCCCAATAATGGGAATAATGTTTTTAACCCCTTCCCGACCCGTGTCACACCGTTTGTGACATGGAAAACAGTTCGTTCCCGACCCATGTCACAGCGTCTGTGACATGGAGGGAAAGAGCCCCTGCAGCGCCTGCGAGCGGGGTCGCTCAGGTGTCACAGTTGCTACTGCAACTGGACATCCTGAAGTCGACCCCCTGGGGGGTGGATTAACCCCCCCGTGCCTAGGACCCCTCCGATTGGCTGTTTCATTTTCACTTTTAGTGAAACTGCCAATCGGTATGAATTAAATATTTCACCAATGAAAATTGGTGTAATATTTAAATCTGGGCATTGCCTGATGCTTACAGCATCAGCCATTGGCTGGGGGGAGTGTCACCTCTGTTCCCCCCCCCAGATCTGATTGGGGGGCTAGCGTCACATGGATGCTAGCCCCAATCAGATATGGAGGGATGGCTGAAACCTCCCAGCACCTTCCCAACCCTAGATCGTCTGCTGTGGACCCCCTGCTGTGGACCCCCTGCTGTGGACCCCCTGCTGCGGACCCCCTGCTGCGGACCCCCTGCTGTGGACCCTGTGGATCGCGTCTGCCGCCGCCACCGCTGATCAGCGGTAAGTATTGCCGCCACTCCCCCCGACCGCCCCCTCCACCCCCCCCCGCGACCCCCCCCCCGCCCCCCTCTCCACCCCCCCTCCACTTTCATACCTGCACCCCGACCTCCGCTCCCTCTCCCACGTCTTCATCCACCGGCTGCTGCTCTCCTTCTGACAGCCGGTGGACTGTGATCACAGCAGCAGCAGGCTCAGTGTAAATGCCCTGCTCCTGTGATCAAACCCACCATCCCCCAGTCCCAGTGATATCACCCCCCACCTCCCAATAATCACCCCCTCCCCCAGTGTTCACCCCCCCCTGTTCCCAGTGTTCACCCCCCCTGTTCCCAGTGTTCACCCCCCCCTGTTCCCAGTGATCACCCCCCCCGAAAACCCAGTAATCAGCCCCCTGCTCCTGCCAGCTCCTGCTCCCCTTTCTGCCCCAGTAATCACCCCCCGATGCTGCCGGCCTCCTACCCCCCCTTGCTGCTGCCGGCTCCTGCCCCAGTGATCACCCCCCTTGCTGCTGCTTCTGGCTCCTCCATCTCCTCAGCCCCCTCCTACGTCTGACCGCCCCATACGTCTGACCGCCCCCTACGTCTGACCGCCCCCTACGCCTGACCGCCCCCTACGCCTGACCGCCCCTACGCCTGACCCCCCCTACGCCTGACCGCCCCCTACTCCTGACCGCCCCCTACGCCTGACCGCCCCCTACTCCTGACCGCCCCCTACGCCTGACCACCCCCTACTCCTGACCGCCCCCTACGCCTGACCGGCCCCTACGCCTGACCGCCCCCACACGTGACTGCAGAAGGTTACACCAAGCACACACACGTACACTCACACTATAATAAAGTTTTGATTTTTTTTTTTTTTTTTTTTTACACACGCACAAAGCACACAAAATGTCCCGCCCGTCCCGCTCATCCCAGTCTAGGGCGTACTCAGCTGAGGAGGCTATGTCAGGTTGGTGTGTGTGTGTTGTAGTGTATGAGATTGTGTGTGTGTGTTGTGTATGTGTGTGTGTGTGTGGTGTATGCACTACAAAATATACCACACCGCACACCAACCTGACATGCACTACACAATGGTGTCCACTAACAAATTGGAACCCTTTGCGTTTGGAGAGTCCCTGTGTGCCCAAACATTGGAGCTCACCAACAAGTGACCCCATTTTGGAAACTAGACCCCCCAAGGCACCTATATAGATGCATAGTGAGCACTTGGAACCCCCAGGTGCTTCACAAATTGATTGATAAAAATGAAAAAGTGAAAAAAAAAACACTTTTTTATATTACGGATTAATTTCTTAAGGACCTGGGGGTCCCAAGTGCTCACTATGCATCTAGATAGGTGCCTTGGGGGGGTCTAGTTTCCAAAATGGGGTCACTTGTGGGGGAGCTCCAATGTTTGGGCACACAGCGGCTCTCCAAACTCAACATGGTGTCTTCTAACAATTTGAGCCGACAATTTGTTAGCGGACACCATGTTGCATTTGGAAAGCCGCTGTGTGCCCAAACATTGGAGCTCCCCCACAAGTGACCCCATTTTGGAAACTAGACCCCCCAAGGCACCTATCTAGATGCATAGTGAGCACTTGGAACCCCCAGGTGCTTCACAAATTGATTCATAAAAATGAAAAAGTGGAAAAAAAAACACTTTTTTATTTTTACGGATTAATTTGTGAAGGACCTGGGGGTTTCAAGTGCTCACTATGCATCTAGGTAAGTGCCTTGGGGGGTCTAGTTTCCAAAATGGGGTCACTTGTGGGGGAGCTCCAATGCTTGGGCACACAGCGGCTCTCCAAACGCAACATGGTGTCTTCTAACAATTTGAGTCGACAATTTGTTAGCGGACACCATGTTGCTTTTGGAGAGCCGCTGTGTGCCCAAACATTGGAGCTCCCCCACAAGTGACCCCATTTTGGAAACTAGACCCCCCAAGGCACCTATCTAGATGCATAGTGAGCACTTGGAACCCCCAGGTGCTTCACAAATTGATTCATAAAAATGAAAAAGTGGAAAAAAAAACACTTTTTTGATTTTTACGGATTAATTTGTGAAGGATCTGGGGGTTCCAAGTGCTCACTATGCATCTAGATAGGTGCCTTGGGGGGTATAGTTTCCAAAATGGGGTCACTTGTAGGTGAGCTCCAATGTTTGGGCACACAGCGGCTCTCCAAACGGGACATGGTGTCCACAAACAAATTGAATGGAAAATCGGCTCAAATTGTTAGCGGACACCATGTTGCGTTTGGAGAGCCCCTAATGTGCCTAAAAAGTGGAGCTTCCCCACAAGTGACCCCATTTTGGAAACTAGACCCCCCAAGGCACCTATCTAGATGCATAGTGAGCACTTGGAACCCCCAGGTGCTTCACAAAATGATCTGTGAAAACAAAAAAGTACTTTTTTTTTCACAAAAATTTTCTTTTAGCCTAAATTTTTTAATTTTCACATGGGTAACAGGATAAAATGCATCCTAAAATGTGTTGGTAAATTTCTCCTGAGTACACTGATACCTCATATGTGGTCATAAACCACTGTTTGGGCGCATGGCAGGGCTCAGAAGAGAAGGAGCGCAATTTGACTTTTGGAGCTAATTTTCCATTCAAAAAGTAAAATGGCGCTTCTAACTTCCTACCCAAATTTTTTTTTTTCCAAAATTGTGCTGATGTAAAGTAGACATGTGGGAAATGTTATTTATTAACTATTTTGTGTCACATCACTCTCTAGTTTAGCAGAATAAAAATTCAAAATTTGAAAATTGCTAAATTTTCAAAATTTTTCCCATATTTTTGATTTTTTCACAAATAAACGCAAATATTATCGACCTAAATTTAATACTAACATGAAGCCCAATATGTCACGAAAAAACAATCTCAGAATCGCTAGGATCCGTTGAAGTGTTCCAGAGTTTTTACTTCGTAAAGGGACACTGGTCAGAATTGACAAAAATGCCAAGGTCTTTAGGGTCAAAATAGGCTGGGTCCTGAAGGGGTTAATATGCTGTACTGCATGGCTCTTGTAAGGGGAATTGCAAGTTCCTCTGTCCTAATTTATGGCAGCTTTTGCTTGGACGGCATAGGCAACGACTTTGGGAGACCCACTCCCCAATAATGGGAATAATGTTTTTAATAAGCTGTACTGCATGGCTCTTGTGAGGGGCATTGCAATTTCCTCCGTCCTAATTTTTGGCACCTTTTGCTTGGAAGGCATTGGCAAAGACTGTGGGAGACCCACTCCCCAATAATGGGAATAATGTTTTTAATATGCTGTACTGCATGGCTCTTGTAAGGGGAATTGCAAGTTCCTCCATCCTAATTTTTGGCAGCTATTGCTTGGAAGGCATAGGCAAAGACTATGGGAGACCACTCCCCAATAATGAGAATAATATTTTTAATATGCTGTACTGCATGGCTCTTGTAAGGGGCATTGCAAGTTCCTCCATCATAATATTTGGCAGCTTTTGCCTGGAAGGCTTAGGCAAAGACTAGGAGAGACCCACTCCCCCATAATAGGAATAATGTTTTTAATATGCTGTACTGCATGGCTCTTGTGAGGGGCATTGCAAGTTCCTCCTTCCTAATTTTTAGCAGCTTTTGCTTCGAAGGCATTGGCAAAGACAATGGGAGACCCATTTCCCAATGATTGGAGTAATGTTGTTAATATGCTGTACTGCATGGCTCTTGTAAGGGGCATTGCAAGTTCCTCCGTCCTACTTTTTGGCAGCTTTTAATGGAAGGCATAGGCAAAGACTATGGGAGACCCACTCCCCAATAATGGGAATAATGTTTTTAATATGCTGTACTGCATGGCTCTTGTAAGTGGCATTGCAAGTTCCTCCTTACTAATTTTTGGCAGCTTTTGCTTCGACGGCATAGGCAAAGAGTATGGGAGACCCACTCCCCAATAATGGGAATAATGTTTTTAATATGCTGTACTGCATGGCTCTTGTAAGGGGCATTGCAAGTTCCTCTGTCCTAATTTTTGGCAGCTTTGGCTTGGAAAGCATTGGCAAAGACTATGGGAGAACCTCTCCCCAATAATGGGAATATTGTTTTTAATATGCTGTACTGCATGGCTCTTGTAAAGGGCACTGCAAGTTCCTCCATCCTAATTTTTGGCAGCTTTTGCTTGGAAGGTATAGGCAAAGACTATGGGAGACCCACTCCCGAATAATGGGAATAATGTTTTTAATATGCTGTACTGCATGGCTCTTGTAAGGGGCATTAAAAGTTCCTCCGTCCTAATTTTTGGCAGCTTTTGCTTAGAAGGCATAGGCAAAGACTATGGGAGACCCACTCCCCAATAATGGGAATCATGTTTTTAATATGCTGTACTGTATGGCTGTTGTAAAGGGCATTGCAAGTTCCTCTATCCTAATTTTTGGCAGCTTTTGCTTGGAAGGCATAGGCAAAGACTATGGGACACCCACTCCCCAATAATTGGAATAATGATTTTAATATGCTGTACTGCATGGCTCTTATGAGGGGCATTGCAAGTTCCTCCTTCCTAATTTTTAGCAGCTTTTGCTTCGAAGGCATAGGCAAAGACTATGGGAGACCCATTTCCCAATGATGGGAATAATGTTTTTAATATGCTGTACTGCATGGCTCTTGTAAGGGGCATTGCAAGTTCCTCCGTACTGAATTTTGGCAGCTTTTGCTTAGAAGGCATAGGCAAAGACAATGGGAGACCCATTTCTCAATAATGGGAATAATGTTTTTAATATGCTGTACTGTATGGCTCTTGTAAAGGGCATTGCTAGTTCCTCCGTCCTAATTTTTGGCAGCTTTTGCTTGGAAGGCATAGGCAAAGACTATGGGAGACCCACTCCCCAATAATGGGAATAATGTTTTTAATATGCTGTACTGCATGGCTTTTGTGAGGGGCATTGCAACTTCCTCCTTCCTAATTTTTAGCAGCTTTTTCTTTGAAGGCATAGGCAAAGACAATGGGAGACCCATTTCCCAATGATGGGAATAATGTTTTTAATATGCTGTACTGCGTGGCTCTTGTAAGGGGGATTGCAAGTTCCTCCATCCTAATTTTTGGCAGTTTATGAATGGAAGGCATAGGCAAAGACTATGGGAGACCAACTCCCCAATAATTGGAATCATGTTTTTAATATGCTGTACTGCATGGCTCTTGTAAGGGGAATTGCAAGTTCCTCTGTCCTAATGTATGGCAGCTTTTGCTTGGACGGCATAGGCAAAGACTTTGGGAGACCCACTCCCCAATAATGGGAATAATGTTTTTAATAAGCTGTACTGCATGGCTCTTGTGATGGGCATTGCAAGTTCCTCCATCCTAATTTTTGGCAGCTTTTGCTTGGAAGGCATTGGCAAAGACCGTGGGAGACCCACTCCCCAATAATGGGAATAATGTTTTTAATATGCTGTACTGCATGGCTCTTGTAAGGGGAATTGCACGTTCCTCCATCCTAATTTTTGGCAGCTATTGCTTGGAAGGCATAGGCAAAGACTGTGGGAGACCCACTCCCCAATAATGGGAATAATGTTTTTAATATTCTGTACTGCATAGCTCTTGTAAGGGGAATTGCAAGTTCCTCCATCCTAATCTTTGGCAGCTATTGCTTGCAAGGCATAGGCAAAGACTTTGGGAGACCCACTCCCCAATAATGGGAATAATGTTTTTAATATGCTGTACTGCATGGCTCTTGTAAGGGGCATTGCAAGTTCCTCCGTCATAATATTTGGCAGCTTTTGCTTGGAAGGCTTAGGCAAAGACTAGGAGAGACCCACTCCCCAATAATGGGAATAATGTTTTTAATATGCTGTACTGCATGGCTCTTGTGAGGGGCATTGCAAGTTCCTCCTTCCTAATTTTTAGCAGCTTTTGCTTCGAAGGCATAGGCAAAGTCTATGGGAGACCCACTCCCCAATAATGGAAATAATGTTTTTATTATGCTGTACTTCATGGCTCTTGTGAGGGGCATTTCAACTTCCTCCTTCCTAATTTTTAGCAGCTTTGGCTTCGAAGGCATAGGCAAAGACTATGGGAGACCAATTTCCCAATGATGGGAATAATGTTTTTAATATGCCGTACTGCATTGCTCTTGTAAGGGGCATTGCAAGTTCCTCCGTTCTCATTTTTGGCAGCTTTTGCTTGGAAGGCATAGGCAAAGACTATGGGAGACCCACTCCCCAATAAGGGGAATAATGTTTTTAATATGCTGTACTGCATGACTCTTGTAAGGGGCATTGCAAGTTCCTCCTTCCTAATTTTTGGCAGCTTTTACTTCGATGGCATAGGAAAAGACTATGGGAGACCAACTCCCCAATAATGGGAATAATGTTTTTAATATGCTGTACTGCACGGCTCTTGTAGGGGGCATTAAAACCGTCTTGTTAAGCTACTGCGACCTCCACCACTCTTCCAAGGGCATTGATATTGTCTTTTTATTCCACTGCGACCTCCACTACTCTTCCAAGGGGCATTAAAACCGTCTTGTTAAGCTACTGCGACCTCCACCACTCTTCCAAGGTGCATTGATATTGTCTTTTTATTCAACTACGACCTAATCCACTCTTCCAAGGGGCATTAAAACCATCTTGTTAAGCTTCTGCGACCTCCACCACTTTTCCAAGGGGCATTAAAACCATCTTGTTAAGCTACTGCGACCTCCACCACTCTTCCAAGGGGCATTGATATTGTCTTTTTATTCCACTACGACCTAATCCACTCTTCCAAGGGGCATTAAAACCATCTTGTTAAGCTACTGCGACCTCCACCACTTTTCCAAGGGGCATTAAAACCATCTTGCTAAGCTACTGTGACCTCCACCACTCTTCCAAGGGGCATTGATATTGTCTTTTTATTCCACTACGACCTAATCCACTCTTCCAAGGGGCATTAAAACCATCTTGTTAAGCTACTGCGACCTCCACCACTTTTCCAAGGGGCATTAAAACCATCTTGTTAAGCTACTGCGACCTCCACCACTCTTCCAAGGGGCATTGATATTGTCTTTTTATTCCACTACGACCTAATCCACTCTTCCAAGGGGCATTAAAACCATCTTGTTAAGCTACTGCGACCTCCACCACTTTTCCAAGGGGCATTAAAACCATCTTGCTAAGCTACTGCGACCTCCACCACTTTTCCAAGGGGTATTGATATTGTCTTTTTATTCCACTGCATCCTCCACCACTCTTCCAAGGGGCATTAAAACCGTCTTGTTAAGCTACTGTGACCTCCACCACTTTTCCAAGGGGCATTAAAACCGTCTAGTTAAGCTACTGCGACCTCCACCACTCTTCCAAGGGGAATTGATATTGTCTTTTTATTCCACTGTGACCTCCACCACTCTTCCAATTGGCATTAAAACCGTCTTGTTAAGCTACTGCGACCTCCACCACTTTTCCAAGGGACATTAAAACCATCTTGTTAAGCTACTGCTACCTCCACCACTCTTCCAAGGGGCTTTGATATTGTCATTTTATTCCACTGCGACCTCCACCACTTTTCCAAGGGGCATTAAAACCGTCTTGTTAAGCTACTGCGACCTCCACCATTCTTCCAAGGAGCATTAAAACCATCTTATTAAGCTACTGCGACCTCCATCACTCTTCCAAGGGGCATTAAAACCATCTTGATAAGCTACTTAGACCTCCACCACTCTTACAAGGGGCATTATAACCATCTTGTTAAGCTACTGCGACCTCCACCACTTTTCCAAAGTGCATTAAAACTATCTTGTTAAGCTACTGCGACCTCCACCACTCTTCCAAGGGGCATTGATATTATCTTTTTATTCCACTTCGACCTCCACCACTCTTCCAAGGGGCATTAAAACCGTCTTGTTAAGCTACTGCGACCTTCACCACTTTTCCAAGGGGCATTAAAATCGTCTTCTTAAGCTACTGCGACCTCCACCACTTTTCCGAGGGGCATTATAACCGTCTTGTTAAGCTACTACGACCTCCACTACTTTTCCAAGGGGTCATTAAAACCATCTTGTTAATCTACTGTGACCTCCACCACTTTTCCAAGAGGTGTTAAAACCATCTTGTTAAGCTACTGCGAACTCCACCACTCTTCCAAGGGGCATTAAAACTGTCTAGTTAAGCTACTGCGACCTCCACCACTTTTCCAAGGGGCATTAAAACTGTCTTGTTAAGCTACTGCGACCTCCATCACTTTTCCAAGGGGCATTAAAACCATCTTGTTAAGCTACTGCAACCTCCACCACTCTTCCAAGGGGCATTAAACCCATCTTGTTTAGCTACTGCGGCCTCCACCGCTCTTGCAAGGGGCATTAAAACCGTCTTGTTAAACCATTCTGAACTCCACAGCTCTTCCAACGGGCATTGAAATCTTGTTTTTAACTAACTCTTACCTCCACGACTCTTCCAACGGGCATTGCATTTCCTCCTAATTTTAGTCAGCTTTTGCTTTTCAATGCATAGGCGAACACAAAGGGAGACCCACTTCCCAATAATGGGTAGAAGGTTTTTAGGTCAGAAATGCTTCCTGGGGCTATCCCCATGCTGTACCCATGTCATTTGAGCACTGTCACTATCGTTTTGGGCACTTTTTAGGCTATCTACAGACTGCCGGGGGTGCCGCCGCAAAAGTGCTTGGGTCTCCCATAGACTAACATTGGGCTCGCTGCTCGGGTCGAGCACCCGAGTATCACGGTGAGCTCGGCCCGAGCTTCGAGCACCCGAGCATTTTAGTGCTCGCTCAACACTAGTTATGACCACTAGCAACTAGCTAACTGTCACTATATCAGTGGTCATAACCATGGATACCTAAGGTTCTACGATGCCTGCACATCTGGTAAGAGAGATAGGAAATCAGAAAAAATATACTAAATTTCTAATTGGAGATATTTGCTAATATTACTTTTATTACACCTACTACATATTGGGATAGGATCTTGGAGAAGGGAATACCCCTTTTAAGATAAAAAAAATTGTTCCCGGCCCCTCATACCTGGGCCTTGTAGCGCCGGCGTCCCTGCCCTCTGCTAGGCAGGGACGCTGTTCCCCTCACCCCTCTGCTCCGAGCCCGGCGTCCTCCTCCCGCTCTGCTGGCAGCGCGCGCTCCTTCTCGGTCACTGTGCTTAGGGCGCGCTCGCTCCCTCCCTCTTAAAGGGGCCGCACGCGCCGTCCTAAGGAGTCCCCGGCCAATGGCCGGAGGACTTCACCATATATAAGGCACCTCCTCCAAAATGGAGGTGCCCGAGCAATGTTTTTGCACTGTTCACTACTCTGCTTCAGCCCTCAGGTCCCGTTGCCAGTTACCTGCCAGATTCCTGCCAGTTTGCTGTCTGATTCCTGCCTGATATTCTGCTTACCTGCCTGCTAGCCTGAGGTCCGACGGTCTGCCTACCGACTCCTGTCAGTCTGTCTAAGGACCAGCTTGCCCGCTCACCTGGGAGCGCTCCTCTGCTACCTGCCTGCTAGCCTGAGGTCCGACGGTCTGCCCTCCAACTCCTGTCAGTCTGTCTATGGACCAGCTTGCCCGCTCACCTGGGAGCGCACATCTGCTACCTGCCTGCTAGCCTACCTGGAGGCTCCACCGTCACGTGCTGTGACCATCTGCCATTCCAGAGACTCTCGCTTGCTCACCTGGGAGCACACATCAACCATCTGCCTGCTAGCCTACCTGGAGGCTCTGCCAGCACAGGTCGTACCTACCCTTTACCCAGAGTCTGCCCCGGTCACTTGCCGTGACCTCCTGCCCGTTCATCCAGAGACTGCCCCGGTCACTTGCTGTGACCTCCTGCCCGTTCATCCAGAGACTGCCCCGGTCACTTGCCGTGACCTCCTGCCCGTTCATCCAGAGACTGCCCCGGTCACTTGCCGTGACCTCCTGCCCGTTCATCCAGAGACTGCCCCGGTCACTTGCCGTGACCTCCAGCCCGTTCACTCAGAGACTGTCCCGGTCACCTGCTGTGACTGCCTGCCCGTCTTCCCTGGTCGCCACCCGCTCCCTTACAAGGACAGCCCCCTTGTATAGTAGCTCAGAGGTTCCGCCTCCCATACCCGTTACAGTTTGCTCGGGCCATGGAACCCGGTGGCACCCAAGCTCCCTCACTCTCGGACCTGTGTCATGAACTGTCCCGTCAGAGGTCCCAACAGGAGTCCATCCTGGGTCACCTGCGGAATGTCAATACTCGCCTGGACACTCTGACTGCTCCACCAGCAACCACCGCCAGAGCCATGACTCGCAATCCGGCAGCTCCGCTGCCCACCAATACTATGGTATCCTACCCCGGACCCCGGCTTTCCGCACCTCCTCGCTTCGGAGGCGACTCCGCTCAGGCTCGGGGCTTTATAAATCAGTGCACCCTGCACTTTGAACTCCTGTCCCACCAGTTTAACTCCGACCGGGCCAAAATTGCCTTCATCATGTCCCATCTCACTGGGGAGGCCCTGGGCTGGCTAAATCCACTATGGGAGAGAGGAGACCCCCTGGTGTCCGACTTGCCTGCCTTTCTCACGGCTTTCCGGAAAGTCTTCGACGAACCTGGACGGAAGACCTCATCCGCGTCATCTCTGCTACGCCTCCGTCAGGGAAGTCTCACCGTGGGCCAATATGCCATACGGTTCCGTACCCTTGCCTCGGAGCTGGCCTGGGATAACGACGCTCTGGTATCTGTCTTCTGGGAGGGTCTGTCCGGCCGTATTAAAGATGAACTTGCCGATCGGGACATTCCTACCACTCTCGATGACCTAATAACTCTTGCTACCCGGATTGACCTACGGTTCCAGGAGCGTGCCAAAGAAGTCACCCGTGAGAGGAGGTTTCCACGTCTAGCTCCTACTTTTCAGAAATCCGTCACTCCCTCCGTTTCTCCCCAGGTACACTCTCCTGAGCCTATGCAGGTCGACCAGACCAAGATGGTCAAAACCCGTCAGGACTTACGCCGTGCCGAGGGGAGCTGCTTCTACTGTGGCAGTAAGGAGCACCGGATCCGTACCTGCCCGGAGAGGTCGGGAAACGCCTGTGTCTAGGTTCGCTCAGAAAGGTCGACCTAGACAAGAATAAATCCTCTCCATCTCTGCTGCTGTCAGTCTCAATTATCTGCGGGGAGAATCGTTATTTCGAACTAGCCCAACTTGACTCTGGAGCGGCCGGGAATCTTATTTCACAGGCCCTGGTAGAAAAATACCGCATTCCCACCAAACCTCTGGCTATACCATTATCTGTCGCTGCTGTGGATGGGGGCCTCTTACCACGTCCCATCCAACTCATCACCGAATCCGTAACTCTGCAGGTGGGAATGCTGCATTCTGAGAGCATCTCTTTTCATGTTCTGCCTGGACTCTCTCACGCCCTCTTACTAGGTCTACCTTGGCACCAGAGACATGCACCCGTGCTTGACTGGCAGACCGGAGAAGTCCTTCGCTGGGGACAGGACTGTCATAAGACTTGTTTGGTTCCTGTTCATCCCGCCCGTCCTTCTCCTACCCCAACGAATCTACCTGGACTTCCGATTCCCTATTGGTCATTTGCTGATGTCTTTAATAAAAAGGAGGCAGAGACATTACCCCCTCATAGACCATACGACTGTCCTATCGACCTGTTACCCGGTACTACGCCTCCCCGTGGGCGTATTTACCCATTGTCCGCTGCTGAGACCCGGTCGATGTCCGAATATATTGAGGAGAATTTGGCCAGGGGATTCATCCGGAAATCTACCTCCCCGGCGGGAGCAGGCTTCTTTTTCGTAAAAAAGAAGGACGGCTCTCTCCGTCCCTGTATAGACTACAGAGGCCTTAACCAGATCACGGTGAAGAATAAGTACCCCCTTCCGCTCATTCCAGAATTATTTGATCGTCTGAGGGGGGCTAGAATCTTCACCAAACTGGACCTCCGTGGGGCGTACAACCTGGTCCGTATCCGTCAAGGGGATGAATGGAAGACTGCATTCAACACCCGGGACGGCCACTATGAATATCTGGTAATGCCCTTTGGTCTCTGTAACGCTCCTGCCGTCTTTCAAGAGTTGGTCAGTGACATCTTCCGGGACCTTCTCTACTCCTGCGTAGTGGTGTACCTGGACGACATCTTGGTCTTCTCTCCGGATCTCCAGACTCACCGGAGAGACGTTCGTCAGGTCCTGCTCAGGCTCAGGCAGAATCACCTCTTCGCTAAATATGAGAAGTGCCTCTTTGAGCAGACCTCGCTTCCGTTTTTGGGCTACATTATTTCTCAGACCGGCCTTCGAATGGATCCAGAGAAACTGTCTGCCATCGAGAAATGGCCCCGATCGGAGGGGTTGAAGGCCATTCAGCGGTTCCTGGGCTTTGCCAACTACTACCGCCTCTTCATTCCGCACTTCTCTTCCCGGACTGCTCCAATTTCCGCGCTCACCCGTAAGGGCACTAATCCCAGAGAGTGGCCGCCCGAAGCAGAGGAGGCCTTTCTTTCCTTAAAACAGGCCTTCTCTTCCGCCCCGGTGCTGCATCGCCCAGATGGCAACAAGCAGTTCTTCCTGGAGGTTGACGCCTCCTCCTCTGGAGCCGGAGCGGTACTTACCCAAAAATCATCTTCCGGGAGAATGGTAACTTGTGGCTTTTTCTCCAAACTCTTCTCCTCTTCTGAGCGCAACTATTCCATAGGAGATCGAGAGTTTTTGGCCATAAAGCTGGCATTGGAGGAGTGGCGTTACCTGCTCGAAGGGGCTCTTCACCCGGTAATAATTTACACTGACCACAAGAACTTGACTTACCTCCAGCATGCCCAGAGACTTAACCCGCGCCAAGCTCGGTGGTCCTTGTTTTTTGCTCGCTTTGATTTTATTCTTCATTTTCGCCCGGCTGACAAAAACATCAAGGCGGACGCCTTGTCCCGATCCTTTCTGGTGTCTGATCTCGAGGAGGAACCGAAACACATCATCGATCCCGCCAGAGTAATGCAGGTGGCTCCCGTGAGTCTAAATCGTCTCCCTCCCGGTAAGACGTTCGTATCAGTACCTGATCGGGAGAAGATCCTACACTGGGGTCACTCGTCTAAACTAGCTGGCCACGCCGGTCAGAAAAAGACCCTCCAGCTTATTACCCGGCACTACTGGTGGCCTACCCTGCACAAGGACGTAATAAACTTTGTTTCTGCCTGTGTGTCCTGCGCCCGCAACAAGGTTCCGAGACATCTGCCAGCCGGTCGCCTCCTTCCGCTCCCAGTACCTGCTGCCCCCTGGCAGCATATAGCAATGGACTTTATAACTGATCTCCCCGTCTCTGCCGGTTGTACGGTCATTTGGGTGGTCGCTGACCGCTTTTCCAAGATGGCTCATTTCGTTCCCCTGCCAGGCCTCCCGTCTGCACCCGAGCTGGCTAAAGACTTTATCCGCCACATCTTCCGTCTTCATGGCCTGCCCCTCCACATCGTGTCGGATCGTGGGGTACAGTTCACCTCACGCTTCTGGAGAGCCACTTGTAAATTGCTAGACGTCACCCTGGACTTCTCCTCCGCTTACCACCCACAGTCTAATGGTCAAGTGGAGCTGATCAATCAGAACCTGACCAGTTACCTCCGGCACTTCGTTAATGCCCACCATTCAGACTGGGTGGATCTCCTGCCATGGGCCGAATTTTCTTACAACAATCACGAGAGCGAATCTTCCTCCAAATCCCCGTTTTTTGTTGTCTTCGGTCAGCATCCTCGGATCCCATTTCCCGTCTCCACCTCGGTGGACAATCCGGCTGCGGAATCTCTTGTTAACAAATTCTCCTCCATATGGGAGAGTACCCGATTCGCACTCCTTCTGTCATCCGAGCGTATGATAAGACATGCTGACAAAAAACGTCTGGATCCTCCTCAATTCCGTCCAGGAGATAAGGTCTGGCTCTCGTCCAAGTATGTCCGGCTCAAGATTCCTTCCTATAAGTTAGGGCCTCGGTTCATCGGTCCTCTGGAGGTCATCAGTCAGATCAACCCGGTGGCCTATAAATTGAAACTCCCGGCCAACTTGCGGATCCCTAACTCCTTCCATGTATCTCTCCTCAAACCTGTGGTACTTAACTCTTTTTCCAAGTCTACAGGTACGCCTCCTGCTCCGGTTTCCGCTGAAAACGAATTTGAGGTAGAGAACATTCTGGCTACCAAAAGGGTAAGAGGGAAGACCTTTTTTCTAGTAGATTGGAAGGGGTTTGGTCCTGAAGAGAGAACGTGGGAGCCCCGGGAGAACATCCATGCCCCTCTCATCCTAGCTAAATTTCTCTCTGGCCTAAAAAAGGGGGGGCCTAAAGGGGGGGGGTACTGTAGCGCCGGCGTCCCTGCCCTCTGCTAGGCAGGGACGCTGTTCCCCTCACCCCTCTGCTCCGAGCCCGGCGTCCTCCTCCCGCTCTGCTGGCAGCGCGCACTCCTTCCCGGTCACTGTGCTTAGGGCGCGCGCGCTCCCTCCCTCTTAAAGGGGCCGCGCGCCGTCCTAAGGAGTCCCCGGCCAATGGCCGGAGGACTTCACCATATATAAGGCACCTCCTCCAAAATGGAGGTGCCCGAGCAATGTTGTTGCACTGTTCACTACTCTGCTTCAGCCCTCAGGTCCCGTTGCCAGTTACCTGCCAGATTCCTGCCAGTTTGCTGTCTGATTCCTGCCTGATATTCTGCTTACCTGCCTGCTAGCCTGAGGTCCGACGGTCTGCCTACCGACTCCTGTCAGTCTGTCTAAGGACCAGCTTGCCCGCTCACCTGGGAGCGCTCCTCTGCTACCTGCCTGCTAGCCTGAGGTCCGACGGTCTGCCCTCCAACTCCTGTCAGTCTGTCTATGGACCAGCTTGCCCGCTCACCTGGGAGCGCACATCTGCTACCTGCCTGCTAGCCTACCTGGAGGCTCCGCCGTCACGTGCTGTGACCATCTGCCATTCCAGAGACTCTCGCTTGCTCACCTGGGAGCACACATCAACCATCTGCCTGCTAGCCTACCTGGAGGCTCTGCCAGCACAGGTCGTACCTACCCTTTACCCAGAGTCTGCCCCGGTCACTTGCCGTGACCTCCTGCCCGTTCATCCAGAGATTGCCCCGGTCACTTGCCGTGACCTCCATCCCGTTCACTCAGAGACTGTCCCGGTCACCTGCTGTGACTGCCTGCCCGTCTTCCCTGGTCGCCACCCGCTCCCTTACAAGGACCGCCCCCTTGTATAGTAGCTCAGAGGTTCCGCCTCCCAGACCCGTTACAGGCCTATTCTACAAATATCTGTATAAGCACCAGCAGCAGACAGAACTGGAATGGACCCTCTTGCTATGTGCACTGCAGTCTGCTATATACTCCACCTACCTGCCCAGCACTGATATCTTTGCAGTTGGATTAGTCCTCAGAAGGACTGTTAGTTGAGATGGATATGTGTTTCTAATATAGTCTGGTATACCTACACTAACTAGAAACAAGCAAATCTCTCTCAAGCTCAGCAGCAGCTCTCCCTACACTGTCTGATTCCGCAGTGACTGTGACGAGCATGGCGGCGCCAGGTCTGATATAGACCTGATGACTCTGTACGGCCAGCCAATCACTGTAATGCCACAACAAACAATGCTGCGGCTTTACAGTGTGTGGCAGACAATCCCTGCATGTTGATTGGCTCTCTAAAGCACCCCAAACATGCATGGAGGGGACCTGAGCTCCCGCTGAGCAACCCGGAAATACTCGGCGAGCGCCGAGCATCTCGAGCAGTGAGATGCTCGGGTGATCACCGAGCAGTAGCGAGCATGCTCGCTCATCACTATTGTAGACTATTTGAGCATTGAAATCTGAAAAAGCGAGAGATCATGCATAGAAACCCTTGCCTTTTCATTGGAATCTAATACTTGACCACAGTTATGCAAGAAATGTGGATACCCCACAGGGCCATGCACAGAGGTAAAAGGCCCAAGTTTAAATTCAGACTAATTTCTGTTGCTTGTTAGGATTACAACACCTCTAAATCATATGGGACAGAAGGAGTGCGTGCTTGTTTGGCTCCATCTCCATTCCATGATCCTTGAGTTTATTCCCCACCTCACAGTTTGCTAACTACTTGCACAGGTTCTCAACATCATTTCAAGTAAGAACTAGATTCACCTGAGCTGGACTCCCTCACTCAAAAGGCTCCACAGCTCCATGAATATGCATAAAATATCACCAAATAAAACATCCTCATCTGGGCTCACAATCTAAATTCTCCATCAGTATGTCTTTGGCGTGTGGGAAGAAAGTTGAGTGCCCAGAAGAAACCCACACCAACACAGGGAAAGCATACAAACTCCTTGCAGATGTTGTCTTTGTTGGGATTTGAACCCAGGACCCCAGACAGCAAAGCAACAGTGCTAACCACTAAGCCACCATGCTGCCCAGATATCAATTATTTTATATAGTTACTTAGAACTTCAAAGAGAAAATAAAAAAATATTTAGATTTGAGAGTCCTCAGTGGTTGATACCTTTTAATGGCTAACTGAATAGATGGTAACAAATTGCAAGATTTCACAAAATCTGAAGAATGACATATTTATACAGAAGACACAGAAATAATGCAATAGATGAGACAAGTGAAGCAGCACTATCATTATGGGAGAGGGATAAACATTTGTGGCTGTAAATATTGGAGCAGTTTATAGATAAGGAGTGTGAAAGTTTTATTGTCCTGTGATTGAAGTCTGGTCTATGGTTACTCACTTAGGTTTCAGGGATTTAGTCACACATATGTAACAGGTGGGGCAGCAGCCATGGCCAAAGTGCAGATCCGTTCCCCGCCACACTACAGAAAAATGGGGATCCTGCTGTGTGTGTGTTGCTGTTTCATTGAGATACGCCTCTGCAGACTGCATGCTGTCTCTTGACATGGCAGACCAGCACCAGAAGGTATAGAGATGAATGAGGGAGACCAGAGACCAAAACTAAACTTTTCTTTACTGAACAACTTGATGAGAAGTATATACACATCAGAAGCAAGCATAATATTTTACAAATACTTCTTCTGCATAACTAAGAGGCAGGAATTTACCGGCTACATGTGGTGGTACATTGCTTCCATTACATGTTATATAAGTCCAGCAAACCATTATGGGAACCTCCATATTCCTTTGTGAAGACCACCCAGGTCAAGGTGTGCCCATGCAGCCTCTCACAGCTAGTCTCAACTACCAGTTGCTTCATGAGGACCTCACTGGCTGAGGTGTGTCTCTATGATCCTTCCCTACTACTCTAAAAGTCAATGCTCCTTGCTGTGGCACTGCATCTTCTGCTCTCCATATTAGAACTTGTGTCTCAGCCTGACCATCTTTTCCTCTATGACCCTATGGTCTGCCTACAGACCATATGGTCTATGGTCTGGCTACACTCTAGCTTCTTATCTAGTATAGATATGTTTGCATTAGACCCAGTTGCCTGAGATAAGTTCTTTTGCCACTTAGTCTTTGTTTCCTTCAGAACATGCTATCCAATTTTGTGGTTTCCCTTCTTCGCGCACACACACCTTTTTCAATGCATGTCTGCAAGCAGGACCATAGGTCATTCTACTTCTCAATACTGTTTCCTGTCTGCCTAGCAACAGGAAAACTAGCTCTTTTTGCTCACTTAGCTCCTCCAGCCATGGGCTGGGTCTAATAGTTAACCCTGTCTGTAGCTAACCAACTGTTGCAAGCCACAAAATAGAAAAATAAACACATCCATCATTTAAAACAGCATAATACATTATATAAGCATAATATATTCAAGGGAGGGTGTTGACAGGTTCTTAACTCCTTTACACATACATTTATCAACTATTGACAGAATTTCAAAACATTTGATTTCTGCTGGCCCACCAGTGAGATATTATAAATGGGGTCTGTACAAGAACACTACACAGGTCCTTTACTTGCCAATTGTTTCTCTATGGAGTGCCCCTTGTGTCTTTAATTATACACTAAAATATTATGACGAGCCATTTTTAAAAAATATTTATATTTTCCATGCAACAAAACTGGTCTCTTTGCTAGAAGACTTTTTGGGAACTTGAATCGATCTTACGACTGCCAGGATTTTCAGTGACAGAGTGTAATGACTGAGCCACTAATTGGTGTGTAAATTTGAATTGTGATCCATCAGTTATGTACAAACAAAATCAAGCAGTGACATAACAAATCATTTTATGTAGCATACAAACTGGAGCTTGTGTTACTATGAAATACTCCATTGGAAGTTGATGCCGTGCCACTTACTGAATCTTTTAGGAGAGGGTAAAAATTTTTGGTACATCTCAGAGTCCTCCTCATTTTTACTGAAATTAATTTTTCTAGACAGCTTCTGGAGTAATTCCTCAGGTAGAACCCTGCATTGGATTGGTCCCATGTAGAAATGGGCATAACGGGCAAAAAATGTTATAAAAAAGTTGGAGTTTTATGACTTCCAATTTTCTTTAGGCCTCTGCTTTATCATCATTTTCAATGCAAATCAAAATGTTGGAGGGCAGCATCTGTGTGTTGAATTAACCACATATGACCCTGCACAGGTTTGATCACAAAGGAAAAAATTTGTTCTGAAAAAAAATTGTTGGGCTTTGATGATTCACAAATGTCTTTCAGTCTTTTCTTCTTCATTTTTAATGGAAATAATTTTGGGGGAAGGCTCTAAATGTGGTTAATTTTCAAAGTAGGACTCTGCACAGAATTGAACCCCTGCACAGGGCTAGACACAAAGTAAAAAGTTGTTGTAACTTAGCAAACAAAGAATCTTGTTATTCTGTTGTAATTTTCTTGAAAAAAATCTAATTTTTTGTATGAATAAAAATTTTTCAGGGGTTGGGTGCAGTCCCCTGTAGAACTCGATGCAAGATTTGGCACATGCTCAGGACTTAAAAGGCTATTGTTGTGTTTCTTTACTTGTACTTCCTGTATTATCTGAAAAAAAATATCAGATAGCTTAGCAAACACTTGGATTCTGCTTAATGTTTTCAAATTCATCTTCAAGAAATGGTGAATCAATATTAGGGTTTGCTCACACTTGCATAAAACATCTGATGATTCTCTCATGCTATATGCAAATGACCCTTCTTTCAAACTTTGCTGCAAGCGTAATCTGAGTGTCATTTTACTGTGATCTGGTTCTCTTTCAAGTGAGTATCAGATCACTGGTGCAGAGAAGATGGAGAAGTTAATTTTTCATTTTCTCCATTGTGTGAGTTGATATATATTGGACTGCACTCGGATGATATCCGAGTGTAGTATGATGCTTTGTGCGCACCCATAGACTTGTATGGGTGCGCCCCGTCCAATATACACTGCCAATCGCTGCATGCAGTGATTTTTTCTCTCATGCCGACTCTGCATGAGAAAAAAAAAACACTAGTCAGCACTGCTCCATAGTATAACATTGGAGCGAGGGGAACATCGGATAGCACTTGTCCAAATTATACACTGGCTACTAATTCTCCAAGTGACAGTGTATTGCTTGTTGGTTCTGTAGCTACATCAAAATTCTGCAATGCAGATTCTTCATTCAACAGTAGCATGGATGGAGAGGGTGATCATTCGAGGAAAAGAACCCCAATTTTCAGTTTATAATGGTTTGGACATCATGTTACCCATGGACATTGCCATCCAAAGTTCATAGAATGCACAGACACAGTGTCGTTGCCACAAGAATAGATGGCCATCTTCTAGTCCAGGACTCTACATTCATAGTTCATAAAGTGCATGGTGCTATACAGGCGACAACAGAATGGTGTGTCTGATCACAAAAGACTAAGCCAGATAGGTTGAGGTCACTTAGATATTAGTAAATTCGTGTTTGCGTGGAAGAGCTCAAAAGGAGTTCAATACCGTTCTACAAGAGTCCTGAGTGTTACAAACTTATTTTCCTGACAATTAGAGGCTTTAAAGTATTGTGATTCACAGAAAATCCATTTGTGGAACTAGTAACACTGGCAACCATCACCACTAACTAGTGATGCAAATTCCTCTTCTTTGAGTTCCTACGTATTTCTTTGGTAGAAAGACCCTGTGGCAAAACATTGATTAAACAGTATATTAAGACATGTCTTAATTACACCTCCTAAAAAGTATAAGCAATACAATTGTATCATATGTATATGATGTCAAATTATATATATATATATATATATATATATATATATATATATATATATATATTATATTGTAATGCAGCGACTTGCTGGCATTACGGTAATGGTCCAGGATGTGTTTTACCTGACCATGTACCTTCCCCCTCAGGTGACTGGTCACATGACTGTGACATTGCACAGGTCCTTCGCGCACAGAATGTCTGTCTGATCACATGACTGTGACATCAGCAAGGTCCCGTCAGTATGTGTGTGTGTGCATGGGATGCATATATAAACCCTGCTTGATGGGAGACAGGTGTGTTCGGTGTGTTGGGTGTGAGGCCTGTTCCCCGTGTGTGTGGGGCACCGTGATACAGTGAAGCCTGGCAGCCTGAAAGGTCGAGGCTGGATCTTGTGTAGATGCCAGTGGCCTTAGAAGGCAACAGCTTGGTGAAGAGTCCGGAAAGGCGCAGACTGCATGTGTGTGAGTGAAACATTCCAGTAGCCTTAGACAGGATGACGGCTAGAGACCCCCACCTGAGAAAGCCTTAAAGCCACAGTGGTGGCGGATTAAATGGACTGCAGCAACTAAACCCGGCAAAGGTAATACACTTTGTTATATGGACACTTATATAGACATTGCTATAGTATTACCTTGCTGAAGGCTGTAACTTGGGCCAATTGGGCCTGTCTGCTACTTCAGAGACTCCCGGATGTTAAGTGTGTAAACATGCCGGTGATAAACTAAGAAGGACTGTGTTATATGCGGTTTATTGCGGAAGTGCAATAAACTGCTGTTTTGAGAAAATACCGGAAGGACATTGCACGTGTGCTTAATTTACCCGGTGCAGCGAGTATCCCCCATTATGATGACTAGCGCTGCCTTACAATATATATATATATATATATATATATATATATATATATATATATATGCACAATAAATACATTATATACATCTAGAGTAATTTTTCATTCTTTTCTTGACTCTCCTCACCACTCATTGATCTTTGCTACTAAATATAGTAACTCATTTAAAGTTGATCTGTGCATGAACACAGCACTGCTAAATTTCCCAAGATTAGCGGAAATGCTAATACGGTGTCCCAATTAATCCCTTCACTTCTGGGGAGGCAGCCACGAATGGCACAGGGATTAAACTTTCCAACATGTTGTAATCTTTGATATTTGATCTTCTACTAGAATTACAGTTTCCTTGTCATAAAGCCATAGTGAATAACCAGTACAATTTCCAATACTATGTTGTATAAAACCTTAAAGCCAGTCTAGTTTATTCTGTAGTGATTTGACTGGGGACGACGACATTTTATTCCTGTATTTTATTAACTCTGCTAATTTAATGGAATTTCGATAACACCAGAAGTTTATATCAGTGGAAGCCTGAATGCCTAGAATCCCTCTAACCTAAAGTTGCCATCAAGATGCCTAAAGTACCATACAATGGCATCCATAGATTCCCATTGTAAGAAAAAATACATACCCTTTTTACTGAATATTATTGTATGTAATATCATAGTGTACTATGTTATTCTATTGGAAACGATGAAGGCTAGCACTCAACAAAGTGGAAAGGCACGGTGCTAGTGAAGGGAGCCAGTGGTTCCGTCAGTAAAAAAACGTAAAAATCACTGCACACGTAGAGAGGTATGGTATGCTTTAGCTGAAACTTTATTTAAAGGGTGATGCTTGAGGCGACTAGTGGACGTTTCGGCCAACACTGTGGCCTTGATCACAATGTCGCTGTAAGAAAATATGTACAAAAATATACAATAAGTACAAAAAATAGAAAACAACATATACAGTTAGGTCCATATATATTTGGACAGAAACAACATTTTACTAATTTTGGTTCTTTATATTACCACAATGAATTTTAAACAAAACAATTCAGATGCAGTTGAAGTTCAGACTTTCAGCTTTCATTTGAGGGTATCCACATTAAAATTGGATGAAGGGTTTAGGAGTGTCAGCTCCTTAACATATGCCACCATGTTTTTAAAGGGACCAAAAGTAATTGGACAATTGACTCCTAGGCTATTTCATGGACAGGTGTGGGTAATCCCTTCGTTATGTCACTCTCAATTAAGCAGATAAAAGGCCTGGAGTTGATTTGAGGTGTGGTGCTTGCATTTGGAAGGTTTTGCTGTGAAGTAAACATGCGGTCAAAGGAGCTCTCCATGCAGGTGAAACAAGCCATCCTTAAGCTGCAAAAACAGAAAAAACCCATCCGAGAAATTGCTACAATATTAGGAGTGGCAAAATCTAAAGTTTGGTACATCCTGAGAAAGAAAGAAAGCACTGGTGAACTCAAATGCAAAAAGACCTGGGCGCCCACGGAAGACAACAGTGGTGGATGATCGCAGAATAATCTCCATGGTGAAAAGAAACCCCTTCACAACAGCCAACCAAGTGAACAACACTCTCCAGGAGGTAGGCGTATCAATATCCAAAGGTGCAAGCCACTCATAAGCATCAAGAATAAAAAGGCTAGACTGGACTTTGCTAAAAAACATCTAAAAAAGCCAGCACAGTTCTGGAAAAACATTCTTTGGACAGATGAAACCAAAATCAACCTCTACCAGAATGATGGAAAGAGAAAAGTATGAAGAAGACGTGGTACAGCTCATGATCCAAAACATACCACATCATCTGTAAAACACGGCGGAGGCAGTGTGATGGCTTGGGCATGCATGGCTGCCAGTGGCACTGTGTCACTAGTGTTTATTGATGATGTGACACAGGACAGAAGCAGCCGAATGAAATCTGATGTATTCAGAGCCATACTGTGTGCTCAGATCCAGCCAAATGCAACCAAACTGATTGGTCGTCGTTTCATACTACAGATGGACAATGACCCAAAACATAAAGCCAAAGCAACCCAGGAGTTTATTAAAGAAAAGAAGTGGAATATTCTTGAATGGCCAAGTCAGTCACCTGATCTTAACCCAATTGAGCATGCATTTCACTTGTTAAAGACTAAACTTCAGACAGAAAGGCCCACAAACAAACAGCAACTGAAAACCACCGCAGTGAAGGCCTGGCAGAGCATCAAAAAGGAGGAAATACAGCGTCTGGTGATGTCCATGAGTTCAAGACCTCAGACAGTCACTGCAAACAAAGGGTTTTCAACCAAGTGCTAGAAATGAACATTTTATTTATAATTATTTAATCTGTCCAATTACTTTTGGTCCCTTTAAAAACAGGGTGGCACATGTTAAGGAGCTGAAACTACTAAGCCCTTCATCCAATTTTAATGTGGATACCCTCAAATGAAGCTGAAAGTCTGAACTTCAACTGCATCTGAATTGTTTTGTTTAAAATTCATTGTGGTAATGTCTAGAACCAAAATTAGAAAAATGTTGTCTCTGTCTAAATATATATGGACCTAACTGTATATATATATATGTACAAAACAATGAATGAAAACATGTCCGTGTTATAATGCTGTTCACAGGGTACAGACAAAGTTCAACCATAATAAATCGCTTGTAGTGGAAAAAATGGTATATCAACATACATACTGCATTTTGAGAGCAGGTCATAATTACCACATGACAATGATCAGGGTCAAGAGTAAGATTTTTTTTGAAGAAAAAGTACGACTTACCAAGTGGATAGACGCATCCGGGGAAAAGGAGAAGAATTACCAGTCAAGAAGAAGTGAGGGGCAATTCTTAGATAAGGAAACCTATAAAATATGAATGGGTTATCATTGACATGTTGATGGTGGATGGCAAAACAACGGGGGGGGGAGCTTATCAATCCGGTAGGAGGTGTCTGGGTATAGACATGGATGGAGTATGCCCGTCAGTTAGAAAAGTGCTGGGTTCAGGGTGTCCTGGAGCCAAGGACCGCGTCTGCTGGGAAATTATAAGTGGCGGACAGAAAAATATGGTCTGGTGCCGTGCTGCAGTTGCCTCGGTCCTGTGTGCCACGTGTATGGGATATATTTTGCGAGATAGTGTAGGAGGCGATAATGGCCAGCTAGAAAGTATAAGGAGGTAAAGGTTATAAAAAGTAGTGTCAACAGGATTAATAAATAAGTCAACATTACTCCCATAGATTAAGGTCTCGGCAGGTGCAGTGCTCCAGAGAAGCCTGTACAGGGATCCGTGTGGATTTAAACGTGATCCCTTAAATGTTCTGAACCCTATACGGGAAGGGGGTCAACACAAAGTAAGGAGTGGCAGGGAACAAGGTACTGGTCTGGGAGAAGGGTTACTCACTGTCATTGGAGGTTCTGGTGGAGGATGCTGTAGGCAAGCCTGTCAGGGCACAAGTGTGAACAGGCAGTGAGTCAGCCCTGCTATATAGTGTGCTGGCCAGTCATGTGACTAATGCTGACATCACAGAAAGTAAAACGTGCTATGGGAAACACAGTGACCTGTTAGCACTGTGTTTAGCAGTCACTATGGGAACCAGGGGTGGGAGCTGGCACCCACGTAAGGAGTGTATGATAACCATGGCAACAAGGGGCGGGTCTGGTGTAACTCTGTAAGTCGAAATCATGCTGCAGGAGTGTCACTGCCTTTGTAGTCCCCTGGGATGTAAGTAAAAGAGGGAGGAAGAAACGTAAGACCTAGGTATAAAGGATCATAGGTGATAACATCTGTTAGATAGAGAAGCATAACATTGCTATTGCTGATCACCCAGATCTTATAAATAGCATAGGTCGGTGGATAAAACGCTTTAAGAGTACAAAGGGATACCATAAAGTGTGAAATAGTAATAGGTGGATGCTGCTAATCAGAAGAACTGAGCATAGGTGGTAACATCTGTTAGATCATGGGAAACTGCCTAGTTGAAAACCCAAAACTGGTATAAGGCATAAGTAGGTGAATAAAACCTTGTGAATAATGGTATACAATAGTCATTGGTACAAAATAGTTAATCAGAAGAACTGAAAACTGTTTGACACACAATTGATCACCCACGTCTGGTCGATAGCAAGGAGATCAAACTAGATAGTGCATATTGCTCATCAGAAGAACTGAACATTGAAAAACTCAAGACAGAAAAGCGCAACCATAATGTAGATGAAGTAGGAGTCCACCCTTTAAGGGAAGAGAAGTCAGAGGTCGTTATTATAGTGGTCTTACCGTGTATGGAGGAGGTGGAGCCATGGAACGAGAAGCTTTAGGATTGGATCTAGGGAAGAAATTTTTAGGAATATCAAATCGGATTTAGGTGTGCCAGTCGATATCACGGTTAAGGCCCCGGGGGTTTAGAGTGTCAAGGATGTAGATCCAGTATGTTTCTCTCTGTTTCAGTAGTTTTATATGGTTTCCCCCTCTCCGGGGTCTGGCAACTTTTTCTATAACTTGGAACCTAAGTTAGGATACATTGTGTTTTGCCTCCTTGAAGTGAGCTGGTAGGGGAAGCCATGTATTGCCACACCTGATTGTGGATTTGTGGCTTGAGATACGGTCTCTAATGGCTTGGGTGGTTTCGTCTACGTACAGCAATCCGCAGGGGCACTTGATGACATAAATCATGAAATTAGATTCGCATGTATAGAATTCTTTGATGGGAAAAGCTTTGCCTGTACGTGGGTGTAGGACTTCATTGCCTTTAATGACATTGGAGCAACTCATGCAACTGAGACAGGGAAAAGTGCCTGTTCTTTCTTGGCCGGTAAGGGTCCGTGGACGTGTTGGTTTGGATGTACCTATCTCAGCCCTGACCACTTTATCTTTGATATTGGGCGGTCGTCTTGTGCACATGATAGGTGGGTTTTTGAAGATTTCTAATTTGGGATATGCCTTAGTAAGGAGGGGCCAATGCTTCCTAATTGAATGGTAAATTTTGGGCATAGTGGGGTGGTGGTCATGGACGAATGGGTGTCTGGGTGGTTTAAGTGCAGTGGTTGTAGTCTGGGTAGCTTCTGAGGTTGCTTTCTTAAGTTCTGAGTCTAGAAGTTCGGATGGGTAGTTCCTAGCTTTGAATTTGTCGGACATATCACAGAGCCTGGTGTCTCTCGTGGTAGGATTGGATTCGATTCTTGTGACTCTTTTGAACTGTGATCTGGGAAGGCTATTGCATATAGAGCTCGGATGGCAGCTGTCAAATAAGTGGAGGTTGTTACGGTCAGTGGGTTTTCTATATAGATCTGTCAGGAGCTGTCCTTGGTTGTTTTTGATGACCCTTGTGTCCAGGAAAGTGATCTCACTGATATGCTGGGTGTTAGTGAAATTAAGTTCGGGTCTAACTGCATTGATGATGTTTGAGAATGCAAGTAAGCTGTCCAAGTCCCCATTCCAGATGCAGAAAATATCGTCTATGCAACGATTAGAGATGAGCGGTGTTCGACTCGAACTGTTCGCCAATCTCAAATTCGAGCTGTTTTGGGCGGTGTTTGAGCCGTTCGGCGAACACGAACAATTTGAAAAAAATTCGGCTGTTCGAGGTTATGTTCGAAAACTGTTCGTGCACCAAAATCATAACTGGATTTTTTCTCAGTAATGATGAAAATTAATGTTAGTACGCAGTTTGAGTGTACAGCGGGGCGGGGGGAGGGGCAGGGGATGGATCTCTGCAGGAATAATGAAGATCTCCATTTTTTTTTCTCTTTCCCGCATTTACAGTGGGGAGGTGCAATCTGTCAGCCTATCAGCAGCGCACACCCAGAGCGAAGTGCTTTTTTTCACACATGCAAGGGCATGTGTCATTGGCAGTGTATGTCACATGTCCTTGCCCTATAAGACCAAGCCATTTTCCCCGTCGCCACCATTTTCTCACTGCTGCAGCTGCGTGTTAGACGGCACCGGTGTTGCTGTGTGCGCTATACTTTGTTAATTTCAAGCCAATTTTCGAACAAATCTACAGATAGCTTGGGAGTAGGGAATAGTTGTGATTGCAGTCCTTTTAAGGACTAGGTTACATCATTTCCTACGACTTTTATCAGGCAGGTCTGTGCTCTTAAATAGATAGGTTGGGAGTAAAGACTAATTGTAATTGCAGTCCTTTTGAGGGCTAGGTTACATCAGTTCCTATCACTTTTTGCCAGGCAGGTCTGTTTTAGTGCTGTGCAAGTTTTTTTCACAGCATTTGGCTAAATCTAGCAAAGCAAATCCTTTTTGGCCTCTTGCAGTGTGTGTTAGTCAGTGGAGTAGCCTATCTGTGTTGCAAGCTACACCACCTGTGTATAGAATACCAATTTTTTTACTGCACCTAGTGAAGTAAAACCTTTTGGTCATAGCATCATTCTATTAGTCCATCTATACTAACCTCCACCAGGTTGCAAATTCAATATAATTTTTATCTGCATCTAGCTCTGAAAAAATATTTGGGCTTCGGCTTGTAGCAGTGTGTGGGACTTGTTCTATTAGTCCATCTATACTAACCTCCACCAGGTTGCAAATTCAATAAAAAAAATTTCTGCATCTAGCTCTGAAAAAATATTTCGGCTTGTAGCAGTGTGTGGGACTTGTTCTATTAGTCCATCTATACTAACCTCCACCAGGTTGCAAATTCAATATAATTTTTTTCTGCATCTAGCTCTGAAAAAATATTTCGGCGTGTAGCAGTGTGTGGGACTTGTTCTATTAGTCCATCTATACTAATCTCCACCAGGTTGCAAATTCAATATAATTTTTTTCTGCATCTAGCTCTGAAAAAATATTTCGGCTTGTAGCAGTGTTTGGGACTTGTTCTATTAGTCCATCTATACTAACCACCACCAGGTTGCAAATTCAAAATATTTTTTATCTCCATCTAACCCAGCCAATACTTTTGGGCTAATACCACAGTTTGGCCACTTAGTTCTGCTCGGTTCCCATCCATTGTTTTTTGTGCAAACAGCTCCAGAGTTGTGAATTAGTGAACCACCAAAATGAGTGGAAAAAGGCCTGCTGCTGGTGGAAAGGGGAATAGGCGTGTTGGGAAGGGAAAAAAGGTTGTGTCCGTGGGGTAGGTGTTGAAGCAACAGTAACATCTGCAGAAGAAAGACCATCTTCCAGCCAAACTAAGATGTCTACTTATTTTAGCAGACAATGTGATAAGATCCCTTTCTTACGGCCACGCCAATCGCTACAAACTCCAGATGAGGCACAAAAACAGCAGGTGCTTCAATGGATATCAAGTGCTCCTTTAAGTGGGCTCTCCTCCACCTCAACTTCAACATCACAAATACTCCATCCTCAGAGGTGTCAACCCAATCGCACTTGCTTCCTCACAGCTCCCAAGTCTCCAGCTGCCCATCTGAGTATGGGGTAGAACAGATGGTTGAGTCTGCAGAGCTGTTTACTCATACTATAGCCTGGGAATCAGAGGTAGGCTCCAGAGCTTCTGTGAATCTAGACGAGGAAATGATCTGCACTGATGCCCAGAATCTTTATGAGTCGGATCCAGGACCAGATGAAGAAGGTTCTGAGCATAATGTAGACCCTCATTCCCAAACTGTAACTCCTGTTGTTGGAGACAATGAGGAAGACGATGATGAGACTCAAATACCTGATTGGAGCGACAACTTTAGTTTTTTGTCATGGCAGGAAGAGGTTGGCTCTGAGGACGACGGGTGTGATAACACACAGGGTGATGATGACGAGGTTGGTGATCCCACTTACTGTCAACCCACAGTCAGCCAAGAGATGAGGTCAGCAGAGGAGGTGGAGGAGGATGCTAGTGACGACGAGGTCAGGTTGCGCCTTCCTGGAAAGAGACGTAGTACTGGAAGCACGTCAACAATTGCATCCTCCAACACAACTCTGCCTCTGACCACAAGTCGTGGTGGCTCTTCAGGTCGCATGGGTGCTAAGCCTTGCATAGCCTGGGCATTTTTTCAGATCGATAAAGATGACCCATCTCGTGTTATCTGTAACATTTGTCAGCAAAAGCTAAGTAGAGGCCAAAAAATACATAGTTTGAGTACTTCATGCATGAACCGGCACACGGATATGAAGCATAAGTTGCAGTGGGAAGCTCACTGTGCTACAATGCGGCCTAGCCGGCCGGGCCAATCACCGTGTGCCACATCTTGTGCATCCGCGGCTTCTTCATCCTCTGTGACTGGGGGGACAGCAGTCACACCTGTTTTGGGACGCAGACCTGCCACCTCTTTACCCGCAACAGCCAGCGTGATTGGTAGGTCATCATTTTCTTTGGAGGTGGAAACACCAGCTGGTGTTCAGCGCTGTCCGACATCGATAGCACCACCTTTGGATCAAGCCATCCTAACATGTCCGCCTGCATCTTCCTCACAGACTGGCAGTTTGCCGGGGACACCCTTCTCAACCCCGTCTAAGCACAACAGCCAGCCCTCGGTCCCTCAGATGTGGACATGTAAAAGACCATTTACTCCTAGCCATGAGAAAGCTAAGAGGTTGAATTTCTCCATCTGCAAGCTCTTGGCTACAGAAATGCTTCCTTTCCGCCTGGTGGACACAGAGGATTTTCGAGACCTTATGTACGTCGCAGTGCCCCAGTACCAGATGCCCAGTCGGCACTACTTCTCAAAGAAAGGTGTGCCTGTGCTCCACCAGCATGTCGCACACAACATCACCGCTTCTTTGAGAAACTCTGTGTGTGACACACTGGACCTGAAACCAGGGAAGGCCGTGTGCGACAATGCTGCAAACCTAGGTGCGGCCCTTCGCCGGGGCAATGTCACACACGTGCCTTGTATGGCTCACGTGTTGAACCTGGTTGTCCAGCAATTTTTAGCCCACTATCCTATCCTGGACTAGATGTCCTTCTGCAGTGGGCACAGTCGCTGTGTGCTCACTTCCGCCGTTCGCATCCCGCAGCTCAGCGACTTACATCTCTACAGAAGTCGTTGGGCCTGCCACTTCATTGGCTAAAATGCGATGTGCCTACCCAGTGGAATTCAACTCTGCACATGTTGCAGCGACTGTGGCAGCACCGACAAGCCCTGGTGCAATACGTTCTGACGTATAGCCTGGGCCAACGAGATCCAGAGGTGGGACAAATTACGCTGGAGGAGTGGTCTCAGATCAGGGACCTATGCACCCTTCTGCACAGTTTTGAAATGGCGACGAAGATGTTTAGTGCTGACGATGCCATTATCAGCATGACTATTCTGGTCATTTACATGCTGGAGCACATGTTAAACAGAATTCGGAGTCAGGTGGTGGCACAAGAGGAGGTGGAGGAAGTAGAGGAGGAGGAGTTGTATGCGGAAGGGCTAACATCTGCAAGGTCCAGACGGTCGGCAGCACCAAGGCGGCAGGCATGTGAGGGTGGGGGAGATGGTTTTACCAGGGCGCATGGTAGCAGCCAAACTAGTGAGGAAGGTGCAGGAGCCCAGGAAGAAGTGGAGGACGAACTGATGGAAGACTTATCAGATGAGGGAGACCTTGATCACATTTCTTTTGTGCGAGGTTGGGGGGAGAGGACAGAGGAAGGAAGCATGATTGTTACCTCGCCACCAACACAACAGGGACTTGGTGCTCCTGGATGCGCAAGACACATGAGTGCCTTCTTGCTGCACTACCTGCAACATGACCCTCGAATTGTGAGAATTAGAAATAATCCTGACTACTGGGTTGCCACACTGTTAGATCCCCGGTACAAAAGTAAATTTGCAGAAATTATTCCTGCCATAGAAAGAGATGCACGCATGCAGGAGTGTCAGCAGAGACTGTTGCAAAATCTTACATGTGCTTTTCCCCAAAACACTAGTGGTGCACGTAGTGAATCTCACAGTTCCAACTTGCCAACCGTGGGACCGTCGAGTGTTCAGCACTCAAAACGTAACAGAAACACAGTATCTCCTGGTAACATCAATTTTGCGGAATCATTTCACCATTTTTTTAGCCCATCCTTTGCAAGGCCACAGGAGACAAGAAGTCTGACATAGTCAACGCCTAGAGACGATGGTACAGGAGTATCTCCAAGTAAACATTGAAGCCATGACTGTGTCACTGGACCCTTGCTCTTTTTGGGCTTACAATCTGGATAAATGGCCAGAGCTCGCCACTTACGCCTTGGAGATCTTGTCATGCCCCGCAGCCAGCCTTCTGTCTGAATGTGTGTTCAGCGCTGCTGGTGGTGTGCTGACAGATAAGCGCACGCGGCTCTCCACTGATAATGTAGACAGACTCACGTTCATAAAGATGAACAAATCATGGATCCAAAATTACTTTTCTACCCCTGTGTCATCCTGAGGAGAGTAAAAGCTTGATGATTTGTTAAAATCACCTCACCAACCGTTTTAAGCTTTCAAATTACTAATCATGTTTATCTGTATCTTGGCTGGAAAATAATTTGGGCCTTGTAGCAGTGTGCAGTACTAATTCTATTAGGCCATCTATACTAAACTCCACCAGATTTAAAATTACTAATCATGTTTATCTGTATCTTGGCTGGAAAATAATTTGGGCCTTGTAGCAGTGTGCAGTACTGATTCTATTAGGCCATCTATACTAAACTCCACCAGATTTAAAATTACTAATCATGTTTATCTGTATCTTGGCTGGAAAATAATTTGTGCTTTGTAGCAGTTTGCAGTACTGATTCTATTAGGCCATCTATACTAAGCTCCACCAGCTTTCAAATTAATAATAATTTTTAGCTGCATCTAGCCCTTAAAATAGTTTTGGGGCTCCTAGGTGCGCAAGACACATGAGTGCCTTCTTGCTGCACTACCTGCAACATGACCCTCAGATTTTCAGAATTCTAAATAATCCTGACTACTGGGTTGCCACACTCTTAGATCCCCCACACTCTTCGATCAACCTTTTCATTTTAATAAAGAACAAAAAAATGGTCATTTTTGAAATTATAAGCATTAGCAGGTTATTACAAACTGAAATCTGTAGCGTCTGCGTCCCTGCCTCCTGCTAGGCAGGGACGCCGTTCCCCTCACCTCTCCGCTCCGTGCCCGGCGGCTTCCTCCCGCTCTGCTGGCAGCGCGCGCTGCTTCCCGGCCTCTGTGCTTAGGGCGCGCGCGCGCACGCTTCCCCTCTCTTACAGGGGCCGCGCGGCGTCCTAAGGAGTCCCCGGCCAATGGCCGGAGGACCTCACCATATATAAGGCACCTCCTCCAAAATGGAGGTGCCCGAGCAATGTTGTTGCAAAGCCTTTCAACTCTGCTTCAGCCCTCAGGTCCCGTTACCAGATACCTGCCAGTTACCTGCCAGATCTCTGCTTGATTCCTACCTGATTCCTGTCTGTCTGCTTGCATTCCTGCGGTCCGACAGTCTGACTTCCAACACCTGTCAGTCTGTCTATGGATCTGCTCACCTGGGAGCGCTCACCTGCTACCTGCCTGCTAGCCTACCTGGAGGCTCTGCCGTCACTTGCCGTGACCACCTGCCTGTCCAGAGACTCTTGCCCGCTCACCTGCTACCTGCCTGCTAGCCTACCTGGAGGCTCAGCCGTCACTTGCCGTGACCACCTGTCTGACCAGAGACTCTTGCCCACTCACCTGGAAGCGCTCACCTGCTACCTGCCTGCAAGCCTATCTGGAGGCTCTGCCGTCACTTGCCGTGACCACCTGTCTGTCCAGAGACTCTTGCCCGCTCACATGGGATCTGCTTCTACTGTGGCAGTAAGGAGCACCGGATCCGTTCCTGCCCAGAGAGTTCGGGAAACGCCTGTGTCTAGGATCGCTCAGAGAGGTCGCCCTAGACAGAAATAAACCCTCTCCATCTCTAATGCTGTCGGTCTCTATCATCTGCGTGGAGAACCGTTATTTTGAACTGTCTCAACTTGACTCTGGAGCTGCCGGAAATCTCATTTCTCAGTCCCTGGTAGAGAAATACCGCATTCCCACCAAGCCTCTGGCTGTACCCTTATCTGTCGCCGCAGTGGATGGGGGCCTCTTACCACATCCCATCGAACTCATCACCGAATCCATAACTCTGCAGGTGGGAATGCTGCACTCTGAGAGCATCTTCTTCCATGTTCTGCCTGGACTCTCTCATGCCCTCTTGTTAGGCCTACCTTGGCTCCAAAGACATGCACCCGTGCTTGATTGGCAGACCGGAGAAGTTCTTCGCTGGGGACAGAACTGCCATAAGACTTGTTTAGTTCCCGTTCATCCTGCTCGTCCTTCTCCTACCCCAGCCAATCTACCCGGCCTACCGGTTCCCTATTGGTCTTTTGCGGACGTCTTTAATAAAAGAGAAGCAGAGACATTACCCCCTCATAGACCATACGACTGCCCAGTCGACCTGATGCCCGGCGCTACTCCTCCCCGTGGGCGTATTTACCCTTTGTCCGCTGCTGAGACCCGGTCTATGTCTGAATATATTGAGGAGAACCTGGCCCGGGGATTTATCCAGAAATCTACCTCCCCGGCGGGAGCAGGCTTCTTCTTCGTCAAAAAGAAGGACAGCTCACTCCGTCCCTGTATAGACTATAGAGGCCTTAACCAGATCACAGTGAAGAATAAATACCCCCTTCCGCTCATTCCTGAATTATTTGACCGTCTGAGGGGGGCTAGAATCTTCACCAAGCTGGACCTCCGTGGGGCGTATAATCTGGTCCGTATCCGTCAGGGGGATGAATGGAAGACGGCATTCAACACCTGGGACGGCCACTATGAATACCTTGTAATTAGTGTTGAGCCACCCCCGTAGTGTTCGAGTTCGGTTCGGTTCGTCGAACACCCGTGTGTTCGCCGAACTGTTCGTCGAACTGTTCGTCGAACACTTTCGAACACCGTTAAAACCAATGGCAGGCAAACAAAAACACATAGAAACACATAGAAAACACCTTCAAAGGTGTCCAAAAGCTGACAAACTGCTCAGAAGACACAACTAACACATGGAAAAGTGACAAGTACATATAGTCATGCGAAAAGAAAAGAGGTGGAGGAGTAAAAGGAGGGGGAGACACAGATATAGGCATGTCATGCCCTTCTAAAATCCAAAAAGTGAGAAGCCGAGACGGCCAGTCCGCTCCTGCCCGTGCCACCTCCGTGTCGCCGGGTTTGTGCCAGAGCCGCGGTGAACCCTGACGGCCAGCCCCCCTCTCCCAATACTGGTGCCTGTCCGCTGGTGGGTCGAGAGAGCCCCCCTGTGGTGGAGGCAGCTCTAAGCTTTTTAATTTAAATTGTCCCTCTAATTTGAATGAATACGCTTTAAATCCATTTACAAGGATCTATTGGAGGGCAAGTCTCATGCCAGCAGCCGCGTAATTCCAGCTCCAGTAGCGTCCACTAAAGCTGCTGCAGTTAAAAAGCTTTTATAAGGATCGAGCTCGGTTGTCCACCGCAAGGCATCCTAGTGCCAGTCCCAGCCCCTATGCCTTGGGGTGCCTCCTGATGCTCTTCACTGAGTATCCCGTGGTCCCGAAGCATTTCCTTTGAAAAAATTAAGTGTCCAAACTACAGGTGGTGTAGCTTGCTTAACAGCCGGGATAATCCGCTGACTAGCAGACACTGCTACTAGGCACAAAGTATTTCCTGGGCTAGATGCAGTTAAAAATTTGTAAGTAGATACTCTCGTTGGATGCTGAGAAAGCATTCCATAGAGTCTCCTGGCACGCCATATATGATTCTCTTAAAAAGCTTGGGGTAGGGGTCTAGGGGACCCTTTTATAGCCAAAATCACGGCCCTGTATCACAATACGTCACCTAGGCTGAAGATAAATGGAACTGTAGCACCGAGGGCTCGGTTGCTACAGACGTATTGCACCTCACCCAGAGGTGTGATATCTCACTCTCAGATAAGGATGGAGTGTGGATCAGGACCCGACACCTGCATGCATTACACCACATTGCCGTGGGGCAGGGCGACCAATATGCCCCTGAGATGGGCACGACAGTCCCTGTCCCTGGCTGGAGTGGGGGGAGGGAACACTGAGGAAGGGGAACCCTGCAGTGCAGGAGCAGGGAGGAAGCAGTTCCTGGGTGCATTGAGAAGGGAGTATAAAAGGTGGGCACCATCTTAGTTCAGTGCAGAGAAGTCTGAGCAGAAGTGGCAGGGAGCAGGGGCTCTGCATGAGCTCTGCTCCGGAGGCGGGCCTAGTAACAGAGGCCCAGGCCTGCAAGAGGGAGAAGGAAGGAAGAGGAGCGGAGAAGGCTCCAGGAACGAGGAATGAAGGGATCCCAGGGGTGCGGACGGGCGAGTCGCCACCGCACGCCCGAATCCACCTGCGTGGAGGGGTCAGGCCAAAGGGGGAGACCGGTCCCCGAACTAGTGGAGGCAGGAAACGACCCTCAGCTAGAAACCGGAGGCTCTGACATTTTATGTGGCGCAGCCCCTTGCTCCACCCGCTAGGAAGGCACCACATAGGGTCAGGGAAACTGGCGCCAAGTTTACCAAGAGGAGGCCCGAGGCAGCCGGACAGAAGTGTTGGTAAGAAAGGCCAGACAAAGGACACACAAAGGGGGTCCTGTGAAGCGCTCCAAAGTTATCTGGGAGTTGTCTGAGCCCCTCACCTGGTGAGCACAGTACGACGTGGGCAGCCGTTACCTGCAGACGTGGTCTGGATAATAAGAACTGTGAGTAAAGGCCCTGAACTGCATCACTGACTCCGTGTCGTTACTGCTGCTGCCCTGCACCATCACCCCCATCCTCCGCATACACTGCCCTGAGGCTATACTCCTCCCGTGGGGAGTTATGCTACGCTCTGCTGCACCCACAACACCAGCCTTAGCGGTCTGCCCTGTAGCGGCGGTTCACTCTGACCGCAACCCACGGGTGGCGTAGTCGGACATTTAAACATCAAAACCACATAAATAGTTCCGCCACTGGTTTGACCGCCCTGAGCCACGGAACCGGATCGCCGCCACGAAGACTACAACCACCAGCATCCACCAAAAAGGGTCCGACTCCGGGTGTCCAGGGGGTGCGTCAGAACATTTTCATCACCTTTCACAATCACCAATGGGACAAGGCAGGGATGTCCTCTGTCCCCTCTCTTATACATCCTAGTGACGGAGCACCTGCTCTCATCAATTCGCCATAACCCCAATATTAGGTGGATTGAGGTGGGAGGCACCGAGTACAAGTGCTCTCTATTTGCTGATGATGTCCTAGTATATATCACTCAATCACATATATCCATCCCTGCTGTTATGGCTGAAATAGATCACTTTGTTACATGGTAAAATTTTAAAATCAATGCAGCGAAGTCTGAGGCCCTCGATGTCTCCCTCCCTAAATCCATATAGGATTCCATCCAGTCCAACTTTCCCTTTGCCTGGCCCTCACAGGGTATCAAATACTTAGGAATTCCTATTCATAGAGACCTCTCCCATCTATGTTATCTTAATTATCTTAATTTTGGGCCCTTTATTGAACAATTCCATACAGACCACGGTTGGCAAGTTAGAACTGTAAGATTCACTACGTGAACCACTGGTGTTTTGTGGAAAAGCACATGTATACCGCGTTCCAAATTATTATGCAAAAAGTGTTTAGGAGTGATAAGGGAAGAATTTGTTTGTTTGTCAGTTAAACTCATTGATGGTGATGTGTGTCAGGGCTCTTTATATCACTGTAAGCAATTGCAGACACCTGTGCTAATTAGTTTGGCAGGTGTGTCCAATGAAAGGCAAGACTACTTAAGAAGGCTCTCTCACATTATTAAGCAGCCTACATTTTCTGCCAAAATGGGAAAGAAAAAGGATGTGTCGGCTGCTGAGAAGCAACAAATTGTGGAGTGTTTAGGTCAAGGCATGACTACAATCAACATTGTGCGATGATCAGGATGAAGTGTCTTGGCAATCAAGAAGTATGTAGCTGATTCACAGTACACACGTGTGCGTGCTGATAAGGGCAAATTGAGGACTCTTTCCTACAGGCAATTACGTCAGGTTGAAAGAGCAGCGGCAAAAAAGCCTTGTCATAGCAGCAGACAAGTTTTTGAAGCTGCTTGTGCCTCCAACGTCCCCCGAACAACAAGATGCAGGGTCCTTCAGAGGTTTGCAGCTGTGCATACGCCATCCTGTCGACCTCCTCTATCCACTTCACACAAGCAGAAACGGCTCCAGTGGGCCAAACATTACATGAAGACTGATTTCAAAACTGTTTTGTTCACGGATGAGTGCCGTGCAGCGCTCGATGGTCCAGATGAATGGAGTTGAGGATGGCTGGTTGATGGACACCCCACGCAAACACGGCTACAGCGCCAACAAGGAGGAGGTGGAGTAATGTTTTGGGCTGGAATCATGGGGAGAGAGATTGTCGGCCCCTTTAGGATCCCTGAAGGCGCTAAAGATGAACTCCATAATGTATGTGGATTTTCTCAAACAGCACTTCCTGCCATGGTTCAAGAAGAAGAACCGTGTATTTCACAGCAAGATCATTTTTCTGCATGATAATGCACCATCTCATGCTGCACATAAAACATCTGCATCTCTGGCTGATATGGGCATAAAAGGGGACAAACTTATGGTGTGACCCCCATGCTCCCCTGACCTCTACCCCATTCAGAACCTTTGGAGCATCATTAAAAGGAGTGTCTATGATGGCGGGAGGCAGTTCACATCTAAGCAACAGCTCTGGGAGGGTATTCTGTCCTCATGCAAAACAATTGAAGCAGAAACCATCCAAAACCTGACAAATTCAATGGACGAGAGAGTTCAGAAGCTCCTTTCGAACAAGGGGTCCTATGTGAAAATGTAACATCACCTAGAATAAAGTTTTGAGTTGAAAACTGTTTGATTTCAGTTTCTAACAACCTGCTAATGCTTATAATTTCAAAAATGACCATTTTTTTGGTCTTTATTAAAATGAAAAGGTCGATCGAAAAGTTTGGGGGATCTAAGAGTGTGGCAACCCAGTAGTCATGATTACTTCGAATTCTGACAATATGAGGGTCATGCTGCAGGTAGTGCAGCAAGAAGGCACTTATGTGTCTTGCGCATCTCGGAGCCCCAAAATTATTTTCCGGGCTAGATGCAGCTAAAAATTATTTTTAATTTTAAATCTGGTGAAGCTTATTATAGATGGCCTAATAGGATCAGTGCTGCACACTGCTACAAAGCCCAAATTATTTTCCAGTCAAGATACAGATAAACATGATTAGTAATTTGAAAGCTTAAAACGGTTGGTAGGGTGATTTTAGCCAATCATCAAGCTTTTACTCTCCCCAGGATGACACAGGGGTAGAAAAGTCGTTTCGGATCCATGATTTGTTCATCTTTATGAACGTGAGTCTGTCTACATTATCAGTGGAGAGCCGCGTGCGCTTATCTGTCAGCACACCACCAGCAGCGCTGAACACACGTTCAGACAGAACGCTGGCTGCGGGGCATGACAAGATCTCCAAGGCGTAAGTGGCTAGCTCCGGCCATTTATCCAGATTGGAAGCCCAAAAAGAGCAAGGGTCCAGTGACACAGTCGTGGCTTCAATGTTTACTTGGAGATACTCCTGTACCATCGTCTCTAGGCGTTGACTATGTGTCAGACTTCTTGTCTCCTGTGGCCTTGCAAAGGATGGGCTAAAAAAGTGGTGAAATGATTCCGCAAAATTGATGTTACCAGCAGATACTGTGGTTCTGTTACGGTTTGAGTGCTGAACACTTGACGGTCCCACGGTTGGCAAGTTGGAACTGTGAGATTCACTACGTGCACCACTGGTATTTTGTGGAAAAGCACATGTAAGATTCTGCAACAGTCTCTGCTGATACTCCTGCATGCGTGCATCCCTTTCTATGGCAGGAATAATTTCTGCAAATTTACTTTTGTACCGGGGATCTAACAGTGTGGCAACCCAGTAGTCAGGATTATTTCTAATTCTCACAATTCGAGGGTCATGTTGCAGGTAGTGCAGCAAGAAGGCACTCATGTGTGTTGCGCATCCAGGAGCACCAAGTCCCTGTTGTGTTGGTGGCGAGGTAACAATCATGCTTCCTTCCTCTGTCCTCTCCCCCCAACCTCGCACAACAGAAATGTGATCAAGGTCTCCCTCATCTGATGAGTCTTCCATCAGTTCGTCCTCCACTTCTTCCTGGGCTCCTGCACCTTCCTCACTAGTTTGGCTGCTACCATGCGCCCTGGTAAAATCATCTCCCCCACCCTCACATGCCTGCCGCCTTGGTGCTGCCGACCGTCTGGACCTTGCAGATGTTAGCCCTTCCGCATACAACTCCTCCTCCTCTACTTCCTCCACCTCCTCTTGTGCCACCACCTGACTCCGAATTCTGTTTAACATGTGCTCCAGCATGTAAATCACCGGAATAGTCATGCTGATAATGGCATCGTCAGCACTAAACATCTTCGTCGCCATTTCAAAACTGTGCAGAAGGGTGCATAGGTCCCTGATCTGAGACCACTCCTCCAGCGTGATTTGCCCCACCTCTGAATCTCGTTGGCCCAGGCTATACGTCAGAACGTATTGCACCAGGGCTTGTCGGTGCTGCCACAGTCGCTGCAACATGTGCAGAGTTGAATTCCACCGGGTAGGCACATCGCATTTTAGCCGGTGAAGTGGCAGGCCCAACGACTTCTGTAGAGATGTAAGTCGCTGAGCTGCGGGATGCGAACGGCGGAAGTGAGCACACAGCGACCGTGCCCTCTGCAGAAGGCCATCTAGTCTGGGATAGTGGGCTAAAAATTGCTGGACAACCAGGTTCAACACGTGAGCCATACAAGGCACGTGTGTGACATTGCCCCGGCGAAGGGCCGC
The DNA here is from genome assembly GCF_046119375.1 of Phyllobates terribilis. Lineage (NCBI taxonomy): Eukaryota > Metazoa > Chordata > Amphibia > Anura > Dendrobatidae > Phyllobates > Phyllobates terribilis. Next base: position 54,760,406 of record NW_027362773.1, read on the forward strand.
ACCCAGGTTTGCAGCATTGTCGCACACGGCCTTCCCTGGTTTCAGGTCCAGTGGAGACAACCATTCATGAAATTGGTTCTCCAGAGCTGACCACAACTCCTCAGCTGTGTGACTCACATTTCCCAGACATTTCAATGTAAAAACCGCCTGATGACGTTGAGCCCTACTGCCAGCATAGTAAGGAGGTGTGCAGGATCCCTTCTGCGCAGTTAGAAAGCTTGTGGCATGACCAGACAGGCTTTGGGTGCAGGTGGAAGACCGAGAGGAGGTTGAGGAGGCAGAAGCAGTGGAGGAACTTTGACATAAAGAGGATTGACGCACAACTCGTGGGGACGGCAAGACTTGGACAGCAGCCCCTTGTCCTGCTGTCACCATAGTTACCCAGTGCCCAGTCAGCGACATGTAACGCCCCTGTCCATGCCTACTCGTCCAAGTGTCTGTGGTGAAATGCACCCTGTCACACACAGAGTTTCTCAAAGAAGCGGTGATGTTGTGTGCGACATGCTGGTGGAGCGCAGGCACACCTTTCTTTGAGAAGTAGTGCCGACTGGGCATCTGGTACTGGGGCACTGCGACGGACATAAGGTCTCGAAAATCCTCTGTGTCCACCAGGCGGAAAGGCAGCATTTCTGTAGCCAAGAGCTTGCAGATGGTGAAATTCAACCTCTTAGCTTTCTCATGGCTAGGAGGAAATGGTCTTTTACTTGTCCACATCTGAGGGACCGAGGGCTGGCTATTGTGCTTAGACGGGGTTGATAAGGGTGTCCCCGGCAAACTGCCGGTCTGTGAGGAAGATGCAGGCGGACATGTTAGGTTGCCTTGATCCAAAGGTGGTGCTATCGATGTCGGACAGCGCTCAAGACCAGCTGGTGTTACCACCTCCAAAGAAAATGATGACCTGCCAATCACGCTGGCTGTTGCGGGTAAAGAGGTGGCAGGTCTGCGCCCCAAAACAGGTGTGACTGCTGTCCCCCCAGTCACAGAGGATGAAGAGGCCGCGGATGCACAAGATATGGCAGACGGTGGTTGGCCCGGCCGGCTAGGCCGCATTGTAGCACACTGAGCTTCCCACTGCAACTTATGCTTCATGGCCATGTGCCGGTTCATGCATGAAGTACTCAAACTATGTATTTTTTGGCCTCTACTTAGCTTTTGCTGACAAATGTTACAGATAACACGAGTTGGGTCATCTTTATCGATCTGAAAAAATGCCCAGGCTATGCAAGGCTTAGCACCCATGCGACCTGAAGAGCCACCACGACTTGTGGTGAGAGGCAGAGTTGTGTTTGAGGATGCAGTTGTTGACGTGCTTCCAGTACTACGTCTCTGTCCAGGAAGGCGCAACCTGACCTCGTCGTCACTAGCATCTTCCTCCACCTCCTCTGCTGACCTCATCTCTTGGCTGACTGTGGGTTGACAGTAAGTGGGATCTCCGACCTCATCATCATCACCCTGTGCGTTATCACACCCGTCGTCCTCAGAGCCAACCTGTTCCTGCCCTGACAAAAAACTAAAGTTGTCGCTCCAATCAGGTATTTGAGTCTTATCATCGTCTTCCTCATTGTCTCCACCAACAGGAGTTACAGTTTGGGAATGAGGGTCTACATTATGGTCAGAACCTTCTGCGTCTGGTCCTGGATCCGACTCATAAAGATTCTGGGCATCAGTGCAGATCATTTCCTCGTCTGGATTCACAGAAGCGCTGGAGTCGACCTCTGATTCCCAGGCTATAGTATGAGTAAACAGCTCTGCAGACTCAACCATCTGTTCTACCTCATACTCAGACGGGCAGCTGGAGATTTGGGAGCTGTGAGGAAGCAAGTGCGATTTGGGTGACACCTTTGAGGACTGGAGTATTTGTGATGTTGAAGTTGATGTGGAAGAGAGCCCACTTAAAGGAGCACTTGATATCCGTTGAAGCACCTGCTGTTTTTGTGCCTCATCTGGAATTTGTAGCGATTGGCGTGGCCGTAAGAAAGGGATCTTATCACATTGTCCGCTAAAAGAAGTAGACATTTTAGTTTGGCTGGAAGATGGTCTTTCTTCTGCACCTACCCCACGGACACAACCTTTTTTCCCCTTCCCAACACGCCTATTCCCCTTTCCACCAGCAGCAGGCCTTTTTCCACTCATTTTGGTGGTTAACTAATTCACAACTCTGGAGTTGTTTGCACAAAAAAACAATTGATGGTAACCGAGCAGAGCTGAGTGGCCAAACTGTGGTATTAGGCCAAAACTATTGGCTGGGTTAGATGCAGAAAAAAATTATTTTTAATTTGCAACCTGATGGAGGTCAGTATAGATGGACTAATAGACCAAGTCCCACACACCGCTAGAAGCCCAAATATTTTTTCAGAGCTAGATGCAGAAAATTTTTTTATTCAATTTGCAACCTGATGGAGGTCAGTATAGATGGACTAATAGACCAAGTCCCACACACAGCTAGAAGCCCAAATATTTTTTCAGAGCTAGATGCAGAAAAAAATTATTTTTAATTTGCAACCTGATTGAGGTCAGTATAGATGGACTAATAGACCAAGTCCCACACACCGCTAGAAGCCCAAATATTTTTTCAGAGCTAGATGCAGAAAAAAATTATATTCAATTTGCAACCTGCTGGAGGTCAGTATAGAAGGACTAATAGAACAAGTCCCACACACTGCTAGAAGCCCAAATATTTTTTCAGAGCTAAATGAAGAAAAAAATTATTTTTAATTTGCAACCTGATGGAGGTCAGTATAGATGGACTAATAGACCAAGTCCCACACACTGCTAGAAGCCCAAATATTTTTTCAGAGCTAGATGCAGAAAAAAAATATTTTTAATTTGCAACCTGATGGAGGTCAGTATAGATGGACTAATAGACCAAGTCCCACACACTGCTAGAAGCCCAAATATTTTTTCAGAGCTAGATGCAGAAAAAAATTATTTTTAATTTGCAACCTGATGGAGGTCAGTATAGATGGACTAATAGACCAAGTCCCACACACTGCTAGAAGCCCAAATATTTTTTCAGAGCTAGATGCAGAAAAAAATTATTTTTAATTTGCAACCTGATGGAGGTCAGTATAGATGGACTAATAGAACAAGTCCCACACGCTGCTAGAAGCCCAAATATTTTTTCAGAGATAAATGAAGAAAAAAATTATTTTTAATTTGCAACCTGATGAAGGTCAGTATAGATGGACTAATAGACCAAGTCTCACACACTGCTAGAAGCCCAAATATTTTTTCAGAGCTAGATGCAGAAAAAAATTATTTTTAATTTGCAACCTGATGGAGGTCAGTATAGATGGACTAATAGACCAAGTCCCACACACCGCTAGAAGCCCAAATATTTTTTCAGAGCTAGATGCAGAAAAAAATTATATTCAATTTGCAACCTGCTGGAGGTCAGTATAGAAGGACTAATAGAACAAGTCCCACACACTGCTAGAAGCCCAAATATTTTTTCAGAGCTAAATGAAGAAAAAAATTATTTTTAATTTGCAACCTGATGGAGGTCAGTATAGATGGACTAATAGACCAAGTCCCACACACTGCTAGAAGCCCAAATATTTTTTCAGAGCTAGATGCAGAAAAAATTTATATTCAGTTTGCAACCTGATGGAGGTCAGTATAGATGGACTAATAGAATGATGCTATGCCCAAAAGATTTTACTTCACTAGGTGCAGTAAAAAAATTGGTATTCTATACACAGGTGGTATATCTTGCAACACAGATAGGCTACTCCACTGACTAACACACTCTGCAATAGGCCAAAAAGGATTAGCTTTGCTAGATTCAGCCAAATGCTGTGAAAAAAACTTGCACAGCACTGGCACAGACCTGCCTGGCAAAAACTGATAGGAACTGATGTAACCTAGTCCTGAAAAGGACTCCAATTACAATTAGTCTTTACTCCCACAATCTATCTATTTAAGAGCACAGACCTGCTTGATAAAAGTCGTAGGAAATGCTGTAACCTAGTCCTTAAAAGGACTGCAATCACAACTATTCCCTACTCCCAAGCTATCTGTATATTTGTGCGAAAATTGGCTTGAAATTAACAAGGTATAGCGCACACAGCAACAGCGGTGCCGTCTAACACGCAGCTGCAGCAGTGAGAAAATGGTGGCGACGGGGAAAATGGCTTGGTCTTATAGGGCAAGGACATGTGACATACACTGCCAATCACACATGCCCTTGCTTGTGTGAAAAAAAGCACTTCGCTCCGTGTGTGCGCTGCTGATAGGCTGACAGATTGCACCTCCCCACTGCAAATGCGGGAAAGAGAAAAAAAAATGGAGATCTTCATTGTTCCTGCAGAGATCCATCCCCTGCCCCTCCCCCCGCCCCGCTGTACACTCAAACTGCGTATTAACATTAATTTTCATCATTACTGAGAAAAAATCCAGTTATGATTTTTGTGCACGAACAGTTATCGAACATAACCTCCAACAGCCGAATTTTTCTCAAATTCTTCGTGTTCGCCGACCGGCTCGAATACCGCACAAAACAGCTCGAATTTGAGATTGGCGAACAGTTCGAGTAGAACAACGCTCATCTCTACTTGTAATGCCCTTCGGTCTCTGTAATGCTCCCGCTGTCTTTCAAGAGTTGGTCAATGACATCTTCCGTGACCTTCTCTACTCCTGCGTGGTGGTGTACCTGGACGACATCTTGGTCTTCTCTCCGGATCTCCTCACTCACCGGAGGGACGTTCGTCAGGTCCTGCTCAGGCTCAGGCAGAACCACCTCTACGTTAAATATGAGAAGTGCCTCTTTGAGCAGACCTCGCTTCCATTTCTGGGCTACATAATCTCTCAGACCGGCCTACGAATGGATCCTGAGAAACTGTCTGCCATCCAGAAGTGGCCCCGACCAGAGGGGTTGAAGGCTATTCAGCGGTTCCTGGGCTTCGCCAACTACTACCGCATCTTCATTCCGCACTTCTCTTCCCGGACTGCCCCTATCTCGGTGCTCACCCGTAAGGGCGCTAATCCCAGAGAATGGCCACCCGAAGCAGAGGAGGCCTTCCTTTCCTTAAAACAAGCTTTTTCCTCCGCCCCTGTGCTGCATCGTCCGGACGGCAGCAAACAATTTTTCCTAGAAGTCGACGCTTCCTCCTCCGGAGCCGGAGCGGTACTTACCCAAAAGTCGTCTTCCGGAAGAATGGTAACCTGCGGCTTCTTCTCCAAACTCTTCTCCTCTTCTGAGCGCAATTATTCTATAAAAGACCGAGAATTTTGGCCATTAAGCTGGCACTGGAGGAGTGGCGTTACCTGCTCGAGGGGGCTCTTCACCTGGTAATAATTTACACGGACCACAAGAACTTGGCTTACCTCCAGAGTGCCCAGAGACTTAACCCGCGCCAAACCCGGTGGTCCATGTTCTTCGCCCGCTTTAATTTCATTCTTCATTTTCGCCCAGCTGACAAAAATGTCAAAGCTGATGCCTTGTCCTGATCATTTTTGGTCTCTGATCTTGAGGAGGAGCCTAAACACATCATCGACCCCGCCAAAGTAATGCAGGTGGCCCCCGTGAATCTTAATCGTCTTCCTCCCGGTAAGACGTTCGTAACTGTACCTGATCGTGAGAAGGTTCTACACTGGGGACACTCGTCCAAGCTAACTGGCCACACTGGTCAGAAAAAGACACTCCAGCTTATTACCCGGCATTACTGGTGGCCTACCCTGCACAAGGACGTAATAGACTTTGTTTCAGCCTGTGTGTCCTGCGCCCGCAACAAGGTTCCGAGACATCTGCCAGCCGTCCGTCTCCTTCCTCTTCCTGTACCTGCTGCCCCGTGGCAGCATATAGCTATGGACTTTATAACGGACCTCCATGTCTCTGCCGGTTGTACAGTCATTTGGGTGGTCGCTGACCGCTTTTCCAAAATGGTTCACTTTATTCCCCTGCCGGGTCTCCCGTCTGCATCAGAGTTAGCTTAAGACTTTATCCATCATGTCTTCTGTCTTCATGGTCTTCCTCTCCACATCGTATCCGACCGAGGGGTTCAGTTCACCTCTCGCTTTTGTCGAGCCATATGTAAACTGCTGGGGGTCACCTTGGACTTTTCTTCTGCTTATCACCCACAGTCCAATGGCCAAGTAGAACGGATCAACCAAATTTTAACCAGTTACCTCCGGCGCTTTGTTAATGCTCACCATTCCGACTGGGTGGATCTTTTACCATGGGCCGAATTTTCCTACAATAATCACGAGAGCGAATCTTCCTCCAAATCCCCATTTTTTGTAGACTTCGGTCAGCATCCTCGGATCCCGTTTCCCGTCTCCACCTCGGTGGACAATCCGGCTGCGGAATCTCTCGTTAACGAATTTTCCTCCATTTGGGAAAGTACCAGATCCGCACTTCTTCAGTCATCCGAGCGGATGAGAAAACAGGCTGACAAAAGACGTCTGGATCCACCACATTTCTGTCCTGGAGATAAGATTTGGCTCTCGTCCAAATATGTCCGGCTCAAGATTCCTTCCTACAAGTTAGGGCCTCGGTTCATCGGTCCACTGGAAGTTATCAAACAAATCAACCCGGTGGCCTATAAATTGAAACTCCAGGCCAATTTGCGGATTCCTAACTCCTTCCATGTATCTCTACTCAAACCCGTGGTACTTAACTCTTTTTCCAAGTCTACAGGTATGCCTCCTGCTCCGGTTTCCGCTGAAAACGAGTTTTAGGTAGAGAACATTCTGGCCACCAAAAGGGTAAGAGGAAAGTCCTTTTTTCTAGTGGATTGGAAGGGGTTTGGTCCTGAGGAGAGAACATGGGAGCCCCGGGAGAACATCCATGCCCCTCTCATCCTTGATAGATTTCTCTCTGGCCTAAAAAAGGGGGGGCCTAAAGGGGGGGTACTGTAGCGTCGGCATCCCTGCCTCCTGCTAGGCAGGGACGCCGTTCCCCTCACCTCTCCGCTCCGTGCCCGGCGGCTTCCTCCCGCTCTGCTGGCAGCGCGCGCTGCTTCCCGGCCTCTGTGCTTAGGGCGCGCGCGCGCACGCTTCCCCTCTCTTACAGGGGCCGCGCGGCGTCCTAAGGAGTCCCCGGCCAATGGCCGGAGGACCTCACCATATATAAGGCACCTCCTCCAAAATGGAGGTGCCCGAGCAATGTTGTTGCAAAGCCTTTCAACTCTGCTTCAGCCCTCAGGTCCCGTTACCAGATACCTGCCAGTTACCTGCCAGATCTCTGCTTGATTCCTACCTGATTCCTGTCTGTCTGCTTGCATTCCTGCGGTCCGACAGTCTGACTTCCAACACCTGTCAGTCTGTCTATGGATCTGCTCACCTGGGAGCGCTCACCTGCTACCTGCCTGCTAGCCTACCTGGAGGCTCTGCCGTCACTTGCCGTGACCACCTGCCTGTCCAGAGACTCTTGCCCGCTCACCTGGGAGCGCTCACCTGCTACCTGCCTGCTAGCCTAACTGGAGGCTCTGCCGTCACTTGCCGTTTCCACCTGCCTGTCCAGAGACTCTTGCCCGCTCACCTGGGAGCGCTCACCTGCTACCTGCCTGCTAGCCTACCTGGAGGCTCAGCCGTCACTTGCCGTGACCACCTGCCTGTCCAGAGACTCTTGCCCACTCACCTGGGATCGCTCACCAGCTACCTGCCTGCTAGCCTATCTGGAGGCTCTGCCGTCACTTGCCGTGACCACCTGCCTGTCCAGAGACTCTTGCCCGCTCACCTGCTACCTGCCTGCTAGCCTACCTGGAGGCTCAGCTGTCACTTGCCATGACCACCTGCCTGACCAGAGACTCTTGCCCACTCACCTGGGAGCGCTCACCTGCTACCTGCCTGCTAGCCTATCTGGAGGCTCTGCCATCACTTGCCGTGACCACCTGCCTGTCCAGAGACTCTCGCCCGCTCACCTGGGAGCGCTCACCTGCTACCTGCCTGCTAGCCTTTCTAGAGACTCTTACCCTGCTGTCACTTGCCGTGACCATCCGCCTGTCAAGAGACTGTCCCCGTCACTTGCCGTGACCTCCTGCCCTTCTACCCAGAGACTGTCCCTGTCACTTGCCGTGACTACCTGCCCGCCTTCCCTGGGAACCACCCGCTTAATTACAAGGACTGCCCCTTTGTATAGTTGCTCAGAGTTTCCACCTCCCAGACCCGTTACAAAATCAAACAGTTTTCAACTCAAAACTTTATTCTAGATGAGGTTACATTGGCACATAGGACCCCTTGTTCGAAAGGAGCTTCTGAACTCTCTCGTCCATTGAATTTGTCAGGTTTTGGATGGTTTCTGCTTCAATTGTTTTGCATGAGGACAGAATACCCTCCCAGAGCTGTTGTTTAGATGAGAACTGCCTCCCGCCATCATAGACACTCCTTTTGATGATGCTCCATAGGTTCTCAATGGGGTTGAGGTCAGGGGAGCATGGGGGTCACACCATAAATTTGTCCCCTTTTATGCCCATATCAGCCAGAGATGCAGATGTGTTATGTGCAGCATGAGACGGTGCATTATCATACATGAAAATGATCTTGCTGCGGAATACACGGTTCTTCTTCTTGAACCATGGCAGGAAGTGCTGTTTGAGAAACTCCACATACATTATGGAGTTCATCTTTACCCCTTCAGGGATCCTAAAGGGGCCGACAATCTCTCTCCCCATGATTCCAGCCCAAATCATTACTCCACCTCCTCCTTGTTGGCGCCATAGCCGTGTTTGCGTGGGGTGTCCATCAACCAGCCATTCTCCACTCCATCCATCTGGACCATCGAGTGTTGCACTGCACTCATCGGTGAACAAAATAGTTTTGAAGTCAGTCTTCATGTAATGTTTGGCCCACTGGAGCCGTTTCTGCTTGTGTACAGTGGATAGAGGAAGTCGACAGGATGGCTTACGCACAGCTGCAAACCTCTGAAGGACCCTGCATCTTGTTGTTCGGGGGACGTTGGAGGCACCAGCAGCTTCAAAAACTTGTCTGCCGCTATGACAAGGCTTTTTTGCCGCTGCTCTTTTAACCTGACGTAATTGCCTGTAGGAAAGAGTCCTCAATTTTCCCTTATCAGCACGCACACGTGTGTACTGTGAATCAGCTACATACTTCTTGAATGTGCGATGATCAGGATGAAGTGTCTTGGCAATGTTGATTGTAGTCATGCCTTGACCTAAACACTCCACAATTTGTTGCTTCTCAGTAGCCGACACATCCTTTTTCTTTCCCATTTTGGCAGAAAATGTAGGCTGCTTAATAATGTGGGACAGCCTTCTTAAGTAGTCTTGCCTTTCATTGGACACACCTGCCAAACAAATTAGCACAGGTGTCTGAAATTGCTTACAGTGATATAAAGAGCCCTGACACACATCACCATCAATGAGTTTAACTGACAGACAAAAAAATTCTTACCTTATCACTCCTAAACACTTTTTGCATAATAATTTGGAACACAGTGCACATGTGCTTTTCCACAAAACACCAGTGGTTCATGTAGTGAATCTTACAGTTCTAACTTGCCAACCGTGGTCTGTATGGAGTTGTTCAATAAAGGGCCCAAAATGAAGATAACATAGATGGGAGAGGTCTCTATGAATAGAAATTCCTAAGTATTTGATACCCTGTGAGGGCCAGGCAAAGGGAAAGTTGGACTGGATGGAATCCTGTATGGATTTCGGGAAGGAGACATCGAGGGCCTCAGACTTCGATGCATTGATTTTAAAATTTGACCATGTAACAAAGTGATCTATTTCAGCTATAACAGCAGGGATGGATATATGTGATTGAGTGATATATACTAGGACATCATCAGCAAATGCAGAGCACTTGTACTCGGTGCCTCCCACCTCAATCCACCTAATATTGGGGTTATGGCGATTTGATGAGAGCAGGTGCTCCGTCACTATGACGTATAAGAGAGGGGACAGAGGACATCCCTGCCTTGTCCCATTGGTGATTATGAAAGGTGATGAAAATGTTCCATTTATCTTCAGCCTAGGTGACGTATTGCGATACAGGGCCGTGATTTTGCCTATAAAAGGGTCCCCTTCCTTTTTACCCCAAGCTTTTTAAGAGAATAATATATGGCGTGCCAGGAGACTCTATGGAATGCTTTTTCAGCATCCAACGAGAGTATCTAATTACAAATTTTTAACTGCATCTAGCCCAGGAAATACTTTGTGCCTAGTAGCAGTGTCTGCTTGTCAGCGGATTATCCCAGCTGTTAAGCAAGCTACACCACCTGTAGTTTGGACACTTAATTTTTTCAAAGGAAATGCTTCGGGCCCCCGGGACACTCAGTGAAGAGCATCGGGAGGCACCCCAAGGCACAGGGTCTGGGACTGGTGGTAGGACACCTTGCGGTGGACCGCCAAGCTCGATCCTTATAAAAGCTTTTTAACTGCAGCAGCTTTAGTGGACGCTACTGGAGCTGGAATTCCCGCAGCTGCTGGCATCAGACTTGCCCTCCAATAGATCCTTGTAAAAGGATTTAAAGTGTACTCATTGAAATTAGAGAGACAATTTAAATTAAAAAGCTTAAACCTGCCTCCACCGCAGGGGGGCTCGCTCGACCCACCAGCAGACAGGCACCAGTATTGGGAGAGGGGGGCTGGCCGTCAGGGTCCACCGCAGCTCTGGCACAAACCCGGTGACACGGAGGTCGCACGGGCAGGAACGGACTGGCCGTGTCGGCTTCGCACTTTTTTTGGTTTTAGAAGGGCATGACATGCCTATATCTGTGTCTCCCCCTCCTTTTACTCCTCCACCTCTTTTCTTTTCGCATGACTATATGTACTTGTCACTTTTCCATGTGTTAGTTGTGTCTTCTGAGCGCCATCGTGGTCATGAACAAAACCCAATATGTCACAGAAATCAGGAGACAACTTGCAGACATTACTACCTACAAAAAAATTCAAATAGACCCCACGGCCACAATACGGCGAAAAATCGACACCGTATTCTCCAAACGTACAAACTTCCAGACTATTGACAATAAAGCTAGGACTTTCCTCACTAACCATTATCCAGTGACCCCAGTCCTATACACCCTCCCTAAAATCCATAAAGACTTACATAACCCACCCGGACGTCCGATAGTGGCCTCCACAGGTTCTATACTTAACCCTCTATCCATCTTTTTGGAGAAACTACTAACCCCCTACACCCACCAAACAAAATCTTTCATTTTAGATACAGGTGATTTCCTGAAAAAACTTACTGAGATAGGCTCCATTCCCATAGACAGTCTTCTCTGCACATTTGATGTATACGTCCACATCCCATGAAAAAGGCATAGAAGCAGTGACACATACCCTGGATGAGGCTAGTGTGGACAATAGAACTAAGGAACTTTGCCTTGACCTTCTCAATCTTGTCCTACGTGAAAATGTCTTTCTTTTTGAAGATGAATTCTTTGTGCAGACGTGTGGGACCGCAATGGGTTCGAACGTTGCTCCGGCGTATGCAAATCTATACATGGACCTATTTGAGAAAGAACATGTATACTCCCACCCACTTTTCCGCATCCATGCACTTGCATGGTATCGTTACATAGACAATATTTTCTGCATCTGGAATGGGGACTTGGACAGCTTACTTGCATTCTCAAACAGCATCAATGCAGCTAGACCCGAACTTAATTTCACTAACACCCACCACATCAGTGAGATCACTTTCCTGGACACAAGGGTCATCAAAAACAAGCAAGGACAGCTCCTGACAGATCCATTCAATTAGGAAGCATTGGCCCCTCCTTGCTAAGGCATATCCCAAATTAGAAATCTTCAAAAACCCACCTATCATGTGCACAAGACGACCGCCCAATATCAAAGATAAAGTGGTCAGGGCTGACATAGGTACATCCAAACCAACACATCCACGGACCCTTACCGGCCAAAAAAGAACAGGCACTTTTCCCTGTCTCAGTTGCATGAGTTGCTCCGATGTCATTAAAGTCAATGAAGTCCTACATCCACGTACAGGCAAATCTTTTCCCATCAAAGAATTCCATACATGCGAATCTAATTTCGTGATTTATGTCATCAAGTGCCCCTGCGGATTGCTGTACGTAGGCGAAGCCACCCAAGCTATTAGAGACCGTATCTCAAGCTACAAATCCACAATCAGGTGTGGCAAAACATGGCTTCCCCTACCAGCTCACTTCAAGGAGGCAAAACACAATGTATCCTAACTTAGGTTCCAAGTTATAGAAAAAGTTGCCAGACCCCGGAGAGGGGGAAACCATATACAACTACTGAAACAGAGAGAAACATACTGGATCTACACCCTTGACACTCTAAACCCCCGGGGCCTTAACCGTGATATCGACTGGCACACCTAAATCCGATTTGATATTCCTAAAAATTTCTTCCCTAGATCCAATCCTAAAACTTCTCGTTCCATGGCTCCACCTCATCCATACACGGTAAGACCACTATAATAACGACCTCTGACTTCTCTTCCCTTAAAGATTGGACTCCTACTTCATCTACATTATGGTTGCGCTTTTCTGTCTTGAGTTTTTCAATGTTCAGTTTTTAAATGTTCAGTTCATCTGATGAGCAATATGCACTATCTAGCGGTGTTCGACTAGAACTGTTCGCCAATCTCAAATTCGAGCTGTTTTGGGCGGTGTTCGAGTTGTTCGACGAACCCGAACGATTTGCAAAAAATTCGGCTGTTCGAGGTTATGTTCGATAACTGTTCGTGCACCAAAAGCGTGTCCTGCATGTCTGGTGCTATTTAGAGCACCAATCATGCAGGGATTGTCTGCCACTCACTGTAATGTCACAGCCATGGTGGTTGTGGCATTACAGTGATTGCCCAAATCGATGGGAACAGTGCTCACAGTGAAACATGAAAAGCCGGCAATTCAGCAGCGGCATACACCGGTACCCGACAATTTAGAACCGAAAGAATAGAGCTTCACACATAGATTAGATAGATATAAACATGTCAGCCACATATATACGAAGTACAGTGAAAGTGCTGCTTACTGTACTTGTCATTTAGCGTAAAGGATTTATCAAAAAAAATATTAGTGTTTTCATGCACTGTCTCTTTAAAAAAGCCGGCCGGCAATTCAGCAGCGGTACCCGACAATTTATAACAGACAGAATAGAGCTTCACACATAGATTAGATAGATAGAAACATGTCAGTCACATATATATGAAGTACAGTGATAGTGTTGGTTACTGTACTTGTCATTTAGTATTAAAATAAAGGATTTATTATTAAAAAAATTGGCGTGGGGTTCCCCTTAATTTTAGGCTCTAGCGGAGGTTAAGCAGACGGCTGGGGCAGATGTTTGAAGCCTGGGAAGGGGGTAATACCCACGGAGCTTCCCAGGCTACTAATATCAGCCCCCAGCTGAATACATAGCCTTTACTAGCTATTAAAATGGGGGACACCCCATAAAAAATGACGTGGGGTCCCCCCTAATTTAATAGCTAGCAAAGGCTAGGCAGACAGCTGGGGGCTGATATTAATAGCCCAGGAAGGGAGCCATGAATATTGGCCCCCTCCCAGGCTAGAAACACCAGCCGTCAGCCGCCCCAGAAATGGCGCATCCATAGGATGCGCCAATTCTGGCACTTAGCCTCGCTCTTCCACGCTGCCCTGGTGCGGTGGCAGGGGGTAATAGGGTTGGGGTTGATGTCAGCTTATAATGCCAGCTGACATCAAGCCCAGGTTAGTAATGGAGAGGCGTCTATAAGACACCCCCATTACTAACCCCATAGTCAAAGTTAAAAAAAACACAAACACCCAGAATAAAGTCCTTTAATTGAAATAAAGACACAATCCTTTATTGTTCTAAATTAAACCATACTTACCGTCACGCCCATTCCAGCTGAAGCCAACGATCTCCTGCAATAAAAGAAAAATAATAAAGCAACCTCATCCTTACCTTTCCATGGTTCCCACGACAGCTTCAGCTCTGCTACATCGAGATGACAGGCTGGACCGCAGCAGAACGCCGCCATCCAGCCTCTCATCCCGCAGACACTGAGAAGCGCAGGCTTGCTTGCGCTGCTCAGCGTCTCTCTGTGACGACATCCAGATGAGCCGAGTTAATGTCCAATGAACTCGGCTCACCTCATGCACGTCACTGACAGCGTGGGAAAATTCTCACGCTGAAGCGGTGAGTGCAGGAGAATTCTCCCACGCTGTCAGTGACGTGCATAAGGTAAGCTCATGTCCAATGAACTCAGCTCACCTCCTGCACGTCACTGACAGCGTGGGAGAATTCTCCTGCACTCAGCGCTTCAGCGTGAGAATTCTCCCACGCTGAAGCGCTGAGTGCAGGAGAATTTTCCCACGCTGTCAGTGACGTGCATAAGGTGAGCTCATGTCCAATGAACTCAGCTCACCTCCTGCACGTCACTGACAGCGTGGGAGAATTCTCCTGCACTCAGGGCTTCAGTGTGAGAATTCTCCCACGCTGAAGCGCTGAGTGCAGGAGAATTTTCCCACGCTGTCAGTGACGTGCATGAGGTGAGCCGAGTTCATTGGACATTAACTCGGCTCATCTGGATGCCCTCACAGAGAGACACTGTGGAGCGCAAGCAAGCCTGCGCTTCTCAGTGTCTGCGGGATGAGAGGCTGGATGGCAGCGTTCTGCTGCGGTCCAGCCTGTCATCTTGATGTAGCAGAGCTGAAGCTGTCATGGGAACCATGGAAAGGTAAGGATGATGTTGCTTTATTATTTTTCTTTTATTTCAGGAGATCGTTGGCTTCAGCAGGAATGGGCGTGATGGTAAGTATGGTTTAATTTAGAACAATAAAGAATTGTGTCTTTATTTCAATTAAAGGACTTTTTTCTGGGTGTTGTGTTTTTTTTAAATACTTTACTAGAAATTCATGGTGGTCATGTCTAATATTGGCGTGACCCCATGAATTTCGGGCTTAGGGCCAGCTGATAATGCCAAGCTGGCCCTAACCCCTTTATTACCCAGTGAGCCACCGCATCAGGGCCCTGGATGAGTTGGGTACAGCGCCAGAAGATGGCGCTTCTATGAACGCGCCATTTTCCGGGGTGGCTGCGGACTGCAATTTGCAGCGGGGGTGGCCCAGAAAGCTTGGGCCTCCCTGCGCTGCGGATTCCAGCCCCCAGCTGCCTAGTTGTACCTGGCTAGACACAAAAACAGGGCGAAGCCCCACGTCAATTTTCTTTAAATTATTTCATGAAATAATTAAGAAAAAAAGGGCTTCCCTATATTGTTGTGTCCGGCCAGGTACAAATAGGCAGCTGGTGGATGGGGGCAGCCCGTTCCTGCCTGCTGTACCTGGCTGGACACAAATATAGTGCGAAGCCCCACGTCAATTTTTTTTAAATTATTTCATGAATTTCCTGAAATAATTTAAAAAAATTGAAGTGGGGCTTCGCACTATATTTGTGTCCAGCCAGGTACAGCAGGCAGGAACGGGCTGCCCCCAACCACCAGCTGCCTATTTGTACCTGGCCGGACACAACATTATAGGGAAGCCCTTTTTTTCTTAATTATTTCATGAATTTCATGAAATAATTAAAAAAAAAGTACGTGGGGCTTCGCCCTATTTTGTGTCCAGCCAGGTACAACTAGGCAGCTGGGGGCTGGAATCTGCAGCGCAGGGAGACCCAAGCTTTCTGGGCCCCCCCCCGCTACAAATTGCAGTCCGCAGCCACCCCGGAAAATGGCGCGTTCATAGAAGCGCCATCTTCTGGCGCTGTACCCAACTCATCCAGGGCCCTGGTGCGGTGGCTCACTGGGTAATAAAGGGGTTAGGGCCAGCTTGGTATTATCAGCTGGCCCCAAGCCCAAAATTCATGGGGTCACGCCAGTATTAGACATGACCGCCATGAATTTCTAGTAAAGTATTTAAAAAAAACACAACACCCAGAATAAAGTCCTTTAATTCAAATAAAGACACAATTCTTTATTGTTCTAAATTAAACCATACTTACCATCACACCCATTCCAGCTGAAGCCAACGATCTCCTGCAATAAAAGAAAAATAATAAACCAACCTCATCCTTACCTTTCCATGGTTCCCACGACAGCTTCAGCTCTGCTACATCGAGATGACTGGCTGGACCGCAGCAGAACGCTGCCATCCAGCCTGTCATCCCGCAGACACTGAGAAGCGCAGGCATGCTTGCGCTCCTCACTGTCTCGCTGTGACGGCATCCAGATGAGCCGAGGTCATGTCCAATGAACTCGGCTCACCTCATGCACGTCACTGACAGCGTGGGAAAATTCTCACGCTGAAGTGCTGAGTGCAGGAGAATTCTCCCACGCTGTCAGTGATGTGCATGAGGTGAGCTCATGTCCAATGAACTCAGCTCACCTCCTGCACGTCACTGACAGCGTGGGAAAATTCTCCTGCAATCAGCGCTTCAGCGTGAGAATTTTCCCACGCTGTCAGTGACGTGCATGAGGTGAGCCGAGTTCATTGGACATGAACTCGGCTCATCTGGATGTCGTCACAGAGAGACGCTGAGCAGCGCAAGCAAGCCTGCGCTTCTCAGTGTCTGCGGGATGACAGGCTGGATGGCAGCGTTCTGCTGCGGTCCAGCCTGTCATCTCGATGTAGCAGAGCTGAAGCTGTCGTCTGAACCATGGAAAGGTAAGGATGAGGTTGCTTTATTATTTTTCTTTTATTGCAGGAGATCATTGGCTTCAGCTGGAATGGGTGTGATGGTAAGTATGGTTTAATTTAGAACAATAAAGGATTGTGTCTTTATTTCAATTAAAGGACTTTATTCTGGGTGTTTGTGTTTTTTTTAACTTTGACTATGGGGTTAGTAATGGGGGTGTCTTATAGACGCCTCTCCATTACTAACCTGGGCTTGATGTCAGCTGGCATTATAAGCTGACATCAACCCCAACCCTATTACCCCCTGCCACCGCACCAGGGCAGCGTGGAAGAGCGAGGCTAAGTGCCAGAATTGGCGCATCCTATGGATGCGCCATTTCTGGGGCGGCTGACGGCTGGTGTTTCTAGCCTGGGAGGGGGCCAATATTCATGGCTCCCTTCCTGGGCTATTAATATCAGCCCCCAGCTGTCTGCCTAGCCTTTGCAAGCTATTAAATTAGGGGGGACCCCACGTCATTTTTTTTGGGGGGTCCCCCATTTTAATAGCTAGTAAAGGCTATGTATTCAGCTGGGGGCTGATATTAGTAGCCTGGGAAGCTCCGTGGGTATTACCCCCTTCCCAGGCTTCAAACATCTGCCCCAGCCGTCTGCTTAACCTCCGCTAGAGCCTAAAATTAAGGGGAACCCCACGCCAATTTTTTTAATAATAAATCCTTTATTTTAATACTAAATGACAAGTACAGTAACCAACACTATCACTGTACTTCATATATATGTGACTGACATGTTTCTATCTATCTAATCTATGTGTGATGCTCTATCTTTCTGTTCTAAATTGTCGGGTACCGCTGCTGAATTGCCGGCCGGCTTTTTTAAAGAGACAGTGCATGAAAACACTATTATTTTTTTAAATAAATCCTTTACACTAAATGACAAGTACAGTAAGCAACACTATCACTGTACTTATTATATATGTGACTGACATGTTTCTATCTATCTAATCTATGTGTGAAGCTCTATTCTTTCTGTTCTAAATTGTCGGGTACAGATGCTGAATTGCCGGCCGGCTTTTTTAAAGAGACAGTGCATGAAAACACTAATATTTTTTTTAATAAATCCTTTACACTAAATGACAAGTGCAGTAACCAACACTGTCACTGTGCTTCTTATATGTGTGACTGACATGTTTCTATCTATCTAATCTATGTGTGATGCTCTATTCCTTCTTGTCTAAATTGTCGGGTACCGGTGTATGCCGCTGCTGAATTTGCCGGCCGGCTTTTTTAAAGAGAGTGTCTTCTGAGCAGTTTGTCAGCTTTTGGACACCTTTGCAGGTGTTTTCTATGTGTTTCTATGTGTTTTTGTTTGCCTGCCATTGGTTTTAACGGTGTTCGACGGTGTTCTAAGGTGTTCGACGAACAGTTCGACGAACAGTTCCTCGAACATCCCGGTGTTCGATGAACCGAACCGAACCCGAACACTACGGGGGTGGCTCAACACTACTATCGACCAGACGTGGGTGATCAATTGTGTGTCAAACAGTTTTCAGTTCTTCTGATTAACTATTTTGTACCAATGACTATTGTATACCATTATTCACAAGGTTTTATTCGCCTACTTATGCCTTACACCAGTTTTGGGTTTTCAACTAGGCAGTTTCCCATGATCTAACAGATGTTACCACCTATGCTCAGTTCTTCTGATTAGCAGCATCCACCTATTACTATTTCACACTTTATGGTTTCCCTTTGTATTCTTAAAGCGTTTTATCCACCGACCTATGCTATCTATCAGATGTGGGTGATCAGCAATAGCAATGTTATTCTTCTCTAACAGATGTTATCACCTATGATCCTTTATACCTAGGTCTCACGTTTCTTCCTCCCTCTTTTACTTACATCCCAGGGGACTACAAAGGCAGTGACACTCCTGCAGCATGATTATGACTTACAGAGTTACACCAGACCCGCCCCTTGCTACCATGGTTACCATACACTCAGTCTCCTTACGTGGCTGCCAGCTCCCACCTCTGGTTCCCATAGTGACTGCTAAACACAGTGCTAACAGGTCACTGTGTTTCCCATAGCACCTTTTACTTCCTGTGATGTTAGCATTAGTCACAAGACCGGCCAGCACACTATATAGCAGGGCTGACTCACTGCCTGCTCACACTTGTGCCCTGACAGGCTTGCCTACAGCATCCTCCACCGGAACCTCCAATGACAGTGAGTAACCCTTCACCCAGACCAGTACCTTGTTCCCTGCCACTCCTTACTTTGTGTTGACCCCCTTCCCTTATAGGGTTCAGAACATTTAAGGGATCACGTTTAAATCCACACGGATCCCTGTACAGACTTCTCTGGAGCACCGCACCTGCCGAGACCTTAATCTATGGGGGTAATGTTGACTTATTTATTAATCCTGTTGACACTACTTTTTATAACCTTTACCTCCTTATACTTTCTAGCTGGCCATTATCGCCTCCTACACTATCTCGCAAAATATATCCCATACACGTGGCACACAGGACCGAGGCAACTGCAGCACGGTACCAGACCATATTTTTCTGTCCGCCACTTATAATTTCCCAGCAGACGCGGTCCTTGGCTCCAGGACACCCTGAACCCAGCACTTTTCTAACTGACGGGCATACTCCATCCGTGTCTATACCCAGACACCTCCTACCGGATTAGTAAGCTCCCCCCGTTGTTTTGCCATCCACCATCAACATGTCAATGATAACCCATTCATATTTTATAGGCTTCCTTATCTAAAAATTGCCCCTCACTTATTCTTGACTGGTAATTCTTCTCCTTTTTTCCCGGATGCGTCTATCCACTTGGTAAGTCGTACTTTTTCTTCAAAAAAATTCTTACTCTTGACCCTGATCATTGTCATGTGGTTATTATGACCTGCTCTCAAAATGCAGCATGTATGTTGATATACCATTTTTTCCACTACAAGCGATTTATTGTGGTTGAACTTTGTCTGTACCCTGTGAACAGCATTATAACACAGACATGTTTTCATTCATTGTTTTGGACATATGTATATACAGTTAGGTCCATATATATTTAGACAGAGGCAACATTTTTCTAATTTTGGTTCTAGACATTACCACAATGAATTTTAAACAAAACAATTCAGATGCAGTTGAAGTTCAGACTTTCAGCTTTCATTTTTTGTACTTATAGTATATTTTTGTACATTTTTTCTTACAGCGACATTGTGATCAAGGCCACAGTGTTGGCCGAAACGTCCACTAGTCGCCTCAAGCATCACCCTTTAAATAAAGTTTCACCTAAAGCATACCATACCGCTCTACGTGTGCAGTGATTTTTACTTTTTTTTTCTATGTTATTGTATAACCTTTGTGGTATGCTGATATACAGTATATCAATCAGGGTATACAAAAAAATGCCCCTTAAAACTTAGCTTTTACTAATATCCCATTAAAAATATGTATAGTACAGACCAAAAGTTTGGACAAACCTTCTCATTTAAAGGTTTTTCTGTATTTTCTTGACTATGAAAATTGTACATTCACACTGAAGGCATCAAAACTATGAATTAACACATGTGGAATTATATACTAAACAAAAAAGTGTGAAACGACTGAAAATATGTTTTATATTCTAGGTTCTTCAAAGTAGCCACCTTTTGCTTTGATGACTGCATTGCACACTCTTGGCATTCTCTTGATGAGCTTCAAGAGGTAGTCACCGGAAATGGTCTTCCAACAATCTTGAAGGAGTTCCCAGAGATATTCCCAGAGATACTTAGCACTCGTTGGCCCTTTTGCCTTCACTCTGCGGTCCAGCTCACCCCAAACCAACTCGATTGGGTTCAGGTCTGATGACTGTGGAGGCCAGGTCATCTGGTGTAGCACCCAATCACTCTCCTTCTTGGTCAAATAGCCCTTACACAGCCTGGAGGTGTGTTTGGGGTCATTGTCCTGTTGAAAAATAAATGATGGTCCAACTAAACGCAAACCGGATGGAATAGCATGCTGCTGCAAGATGCTGTGGTAACCATGCTGGTTCAGTATGCCTTCAATTTTGAATAAATCCCCAACAGTGTCACCAGCAAAGCACCCCCACACCATCACACCTCCTCCTCCATGCTTCACGGTGGGAACCAGGCATGTAGAGTCCATCAGTTCACCTTTTCGGCGTCGCACAAAGACACGGTGGTTGGAATCAAAGATCTCAAATTTGGACTCATCAGACCAAAGCACAGATTTCCACTGGTCTAATGTCCATTCCTTGTGTTCTTTATCCCAAACAAGTCTCTTCTGCTTGTTGCCTGTCCTTAGCAGTGGTTTCCTAGCAGCTATTTTACCGTGAAGGCCTGCTGCAGAAAGTCTCCTCTTAACAGTTGTTGTAGAGATGTGTCTGCTGCTAGAACTCTGTGTGGCATTGACCTGGTCTGTAATCTGAGCTGCTGTTAACCTGTGATTTCTGAGGCTGGTGACACGGATAAAGTTATCCTCAGAAGCAGAGGTGACTCTTGGTCTTCCTTTCCTGGAGCTGTCCTCATGTGAGCCAGTTTCTGTCACGCTGTCTCTGTATACTGGAGGAGGGGGGCCTAAGCTGACCCTAAGCTGGGGCCCTGACTAATCCCTCAACCTGGAGGTACTGTTAAAGCTACAGAGGTCCAGGCCACCAGCGTAACCCCTACCTCCTGAGGATCCCTGCACCTAAGTAATCTAGTCCTGAGAAGGACCCCGATCACAACAAAAGGGGACAAGTAATAATATGCCCACACACAGTACTTAGACGAACGAGACAGTACAAGGGAAAAACCAAAACCACCTTGCATACAAAAACTACACAACTACAACAGAGGGAACACCAACGGGAAAGGAGATAAATGATAAAGCGAGGAAGGGAAAAAACTCTCCAAATACACTTATCTCTGAAACTCCAAAAACCACGATCCGCTCTGTTAGTCTGCATGAAATGCTTTCACCGACACTTCCCTAACAGACCAGCAGGCATTTGAAGGAGTCTCACTACAGCAGCATTGATTGCAGCTGGGCGAGGCTGGACCTCGTCTAGCACAGAGAGAGAGAGAATTAACTCCCTCACTGCCGAAAAACACAAAGCACCAAAAAGTCAGCTGCGAGAAGTCAGGCTGTGTAATCGTGACGATCTTCGTGGCGACACACCCGTGACAGTACCCCCCCTTCTACGAGGGGCCTCCGGACCCTCAGGGCCAGGTTTATCCGGGTGAGTCGTGTGGAAGGCCCGAACTAATCGGTCTGCGTTAATATCCGACGCAAGAACCCACATCCTCTCCTCAGGACCATACCCTTTCCAATGAACCAGGTACTGAAGGGACCGGCGATTAAAGCGTGAATCGATGACCCTCGATACCTGGAACTCCAAGTTACCCTTGACCACCACTGGAGGGGGAGGTAAAGGTGACGGTACCACCGGCGCCACATACCTCTTAAGCAACGATCTGTGGAACACGTTGTGAATTTTAAACGTAGGGGGGAGGTCAAGACGGAATGCCACCGGATTAATAATAGAACTGATTCTGTACGGCCCGATGAACCTGGGACCCAGTTTCCAGGAGGGAACCTTAAGTTTTATATTCCTGGTAGACAACCATACCCGATCGTTCACACTTAGGTCCGGACCAGACACTCTCCTCCTATCAGCCATACGTTTGTATCGGTTCCCCATAGTATTCAGATTCTTCAGCACCCCTCTCCATACTGAAGCGAGTGATGAGGAAAATCGTTCCTCCTCAGGAACCCCCGAAGAGCCCCCCCTACTGAAAGTACAAAACTGGGGGTGAAAACCATATGCCCCAAAAAACCGGGACTTACCCGTGGACTCGCTCCGCCTATTATTAAGAGCAAACTCTGCCAGAGGTAAGAAAGAAGCCCAGTCCTCCTGGTTCTCTGACACAAAACACCGGAGATATGTCTCCAAGCTCTGGTTCATACGTTCCGTCTGACCATTGGTCTGAGGATGAAAAGCCGATGAGAATGACAAATGCATCCCCCGCCGTGCACAAAACGCCTTCCAGAACTTGGACACAAACTGAGACCCCCGATCAGACACCACCTCGGAGGGTACCCCGTGAAGCCTCACAATCTCCCCAATGAACACCTGCGCAAGAGTTTTAGCATTAGGGAGAGCCGGAAGAGCGATAAAATGTGCCATCTTGCTGAACCTGTCCACTACAACGAGTATGATCATTTTACCCGAAGACGGAGGGAGGTCCGTAATAAAGTCCATAGACAGATGAGTCCAAGGACGCTCCGGGACCTTCAAAGGTAAGAGGGACCCAGACGGACGGGTATGTGAGGTCTTAGAGCGCGCACAAACCCCACAGGACGCGACAAAAGTTACCACCTCCTTATGTAAGTTAGGCCACCAAAACCGACGCGAGAGGAGATCCACAGTTGCTCTACTCCCCGGGTGTCCTGCAAAAACTGAGTTATGGTGTGCCTCGATCACCTTTTGTCGCAACTGATCTGGAACAAACAGTCTCCCCGGAGGTCCAACAGGGGCATCCCCCTGAGCCTCCAATACCTCCTCCTCCAGCTCAGAGCATACTGCCGAAACCACCACCCCCTCCTGAAGGATAAGAATCGGGTCGTCCGTATTCCCGGCCCCAGGGAAACTACGAGATAAGGCATCCGCCTTTACATTTTTTGACCCAGGACGATATGTAACGACAAAATTAAACCTGGTAAAAAACAATGACCACCTAGCTTGTCTGGGATTCAGACATTTCGCGGACTCCAGATATAGCAGGTTCTTGTGATCGGTGATGACGGTGACCGGATGGACTGCCCCCTCCAAAAAATGGCGCCACTCCTCAAAAGCTAACTTAATGGCCAAGAGTTCCCTATTGCCGACATCGTAATTCCTCTCAGCGGACGACAATTTTTTAGAGAAAAAGGCGCACGGATGCCACTTACCAGGGGACGAACCTTGTGACAATACTGCTCCCACCCCTACCTCGGAAGCGTCTACCTCTACAATGAATGGCTGTGACGCATCAGGTTGAATGAGTATGGGTGCCGAGGCAAAACATTTTTTCAAGGAGGAGAATGCTTGACAAGCCTTGTCAGACCACCTAGAAAAATCCGTCCCCTTTTTAGTCATGTCTGTGAGAGGCTTAACCACGGACGAGAAATTACGAATGAACTTCCGGTAATAATTAGCAAACCCCAGGAAACGTTGTAGTGCCTTAAGATTCTCTGGCCGATCCCACTCAAGAACTGCCCGCACTTTCCCAGGGTCCATACGAAAACCGGACGCTGAAACCAGGAAGCCTAAAAACTGGAGTTCCTGTACGGCGAACACACACTTTTCCCATTTGGCATACAGTTTATTATCACGCAAGATCTGTAACACCTGCCTAACGTGCTCCTGATGAGACACCAGATCCGGCGAGTAAATTAAGATATCATCCAGATATACGACAACAAACTGTCCCACCAGGCGGCGAAAAATGTCATTAACAAAGTGTTGGAACACCGCCGGGGCATTAGTCAGACCGAATGGCATGACAAGGTTCTCATCATGCCCCTCCGGAGTGTTAAACGCCGTCTTCCACTCATCCCCCTCCTTCATCCTAATCAGATTGTACGCCCCCCTGAGATCCAACTTAGAGAACCATTTGGCGCCCACGATCTGATTAAAGAGATCGGGAATAAGTGGGAGCTGATACGGATCTCGGACCGTAATCCGATTAAGTTCACGGAAATCCAGGCAAGGGCGTAGGCCTCCATCTTTCTTCTTAACAAAGAAGAACCCCGCAGCCACCGGTGAAGATGAAGGTCTAATATGCCCCTTAGCCAGACTTTCTGAAATATAATCCTTCATGGCCTGCCTCTCAGGACCAGAAAGGTTATACAACCTAGCTTTAGGTAACTTGGCCTCAGGGAGCAGTTTTACAGAACAGTCATACTCACGATGAGGAGGAAGTTCCTGACACCCTTTCTCCGAGAATACATCCTCAAAGTCCGCCAGAAATGTAGGTAAGACCCAAGGAGTAACCGCACCGATGACTGTGTTCATGCAGTTTTTATTACAGAATTTACTCCATTGGCTTATCTCTCTGGTTTGCCAATTAATAACCGGGTTATGCTTAGTTAACCAAGGAAGGCCCAACACTATAGGAGTGGGAAGACCCTCCAACACGTAGCAAGACAACAGTTCTTTATGTATCGCCCCCACTTGAAGTTTTACGTCATGCACAGCTTGCAAAAAACTTCCCTGACCGAGAGGCCTGGCATCGATCGAGAATATGGGGATGGGTTTAGCCAACTCACTCAATCGCATACCTTGAACCCGGGCAAACCGAGCATCAACCAGATTAGCCCCGGCCCCACTATCCAGAAGAACAGATATCCTCTCAGTTCTCGTACCCACCACCACCTCCGCCGGTACGAGAAACTGAGACGAACTTAGGGACGAAATACCTACTCCCAGATTGCCGTCCACCACACAACCTGGGATCAACAGTTTTCCGACGACTCTTCACTCTGCAAGGGACGGGATGGACACCCCCCAATAAAATGTCCCTTTCTCCCGCAGAAGAAACACCTTCCTGTCTTATGGCGCACCACCGGTCCCCTCCCCCGAAATGATGTCCCTCCTAATTGCATAGGCTCCTCTGGACTGACCAGGGGAACCACCATATGAGGGGACCTTGTAGGAGGTGGAGTCATCACAGGGGGTAGAGTTATCCCGCACCTCTCCCGAAGCCGTCTGTCAACGCGAATAGCAAGGGCCATAGCGGCTTCCAGTGACGCGGGAGAGTCATACTGTGCCAACACATCCTGTAATTTGTCGGATAAACCTTGACAAAACTGGCTCCTAAGAGCCGGGTCATTCCACTGGGTGTCCGTGGCCCACCTACGGAACTCCGAACAGAATTCCTCCGCCGGACGATCTCCCTGCTGGATCCTACGTAACTTAGACTCAGCAAGGGAGATCCGATCTGGGTCATCATATACGAGTCCCAGAGCAGCGAAAAACCTATCCACTGACTGGAGAGCCGGGGAGCCCGGGGGAAGAGAGAACGCCCAAGATTGTGGGTCCCCTTGTAGGAGCGAGATGACAATTCCCACCCTTTGTTCTTCACTCCCCGATGACCGAGGCCGCAGCCGAAAGTACAACTTGCATGCCTCCCGGAAAACAAAAAACTTGTCCCGCCCCCCAGGTGAACCTGTCAGGGAGAGCTACTTTAGGTTCTGGTCCGGCTTGCTCCCGAGGATACAAAACCTTGGACCTAACGTCCGCCAGCTCCATGGACAAACTCTTCAACTGCCGAGCTAGACCGGCTACTGGATCCATGGCAGCTGGAGAAAAACTAAGTGGGTCGGTGAAAATGTCGCGCTGTCTCTGTATACTGGAGGAGGGGGGCCTAAGCTGACCCTAAGCTGGGGCCCTGACTAATCCCTCAACCTAGAGGTACTGTTAAAGGTACAGAGGTCCAGGCCACCAGCGTAACCCCTACCTCCTGAGGATCCCTGCACCTAAGTAATCTAGTCCTGAGAAGGACCCCGATCACAACAAAAGGGGACAAGTAATAATATGCCCACACACAGTACTTAGACGAACGAGACAGTACAAGGGAAAAACCAAAACCACCTTGCATACAAAAACTACACAACTACAACAGAGGGAACACCAATGGGAAAGGAGATAAATGATAAAGCGAGGAAGGGAAAAAACTCTCCAAATACACTTATCTCTGAAACTCCAAAAACCACGATCCGCTCTGTTAGTCTGCATGAAATGCTTTCACCGACACTTCCCTAACAGACCAGCAGGCATTTGAAGGAGTCTCACTACAGCAGCATTGATTGCAGCTGGGCGAGGCTGGACCTCGTCTAGCACAGAGAGAGAGAGAATTAACTCCCTCACTGCCGAAAAACACAAAGCACCAAAAAGTCAGCTGCGAGAAGTCAGGCTGTGTAATCGTGACGATCTTCGTGGCGACACACCCGTGACAGTTTCTTTGTAGCGCTTGATGGTTTTTGCAACTGCACTTGGGGACACTTTCAAAGTTTTCCCAATTTTTCGGACTGACTGACCTTCATTTCTTAAAGTAATGATGGCCACTCATTTTTTTTAACTTAGCTGCTTTTTTCTTGCCATAATACAAATTCTAACAGTCTATTCAGTAGGACTATCAGCTGTGTATCCACCAGACTTCTGCACAACACAACTGATGGTCCCAACCCCATTTATAAGGCAAGAAATCCCACTTATTAAACCTAACAGGGCACACCTGTGAAGTGAAAGACCATTTCACGAAAAGTTTTTAATCTAAAAAGGGGAGAAGCATTCCAAATATATCTCCCTATATATACTTCTATGCTGGGAATCCTGCTTATCTGCTGATGTCAGTATCTCAGAGTGAACTCAAAAAGCACCCCCTAAAACCACAAGTGAAATTACCCTAGTAAACCCCTACAAATCATTGTTCTATCTTATGGGGATATAGAATTGATATACATGCATACTATGATTATGTGTATACAGAGCTTGTAGTAAAACAGTAGGGTAAAAGGCATTCAATTAGGCCCAAAGATACGGGCAAAAAAGGCTGTATAAATACACAAAGCCGAGCCACCGGGTATTATGTAAAGATAGTACACTTATCTGCATCTCCTGCTGATTATATGTCCTTGACTTTTTTCCCCTCCGTCATTAAATGGTTCATCAGGAGGCACCGGTAATGGATTGGCATCAGATACATCTATAATCCATACAATCCATACACTTAATATCGACCAATTGCAGGTCTCCACCATATACTGCCTCATATATGCTGATAAATTTGTCCCAGTCCCCCTTCCATGTTCCACCTGGGACACCATCCAATGGAGACTGACACTGGTCTGCATCACTGGATTTCGTGACACGGGCTAGAGGCAGCGCCTGTGCAAGAGGCATGTCCTGATTGGAGTCTGCGCCTGCACAGTCAGCATAACATGTGATCCACATCGCTGAATGACATGACGCGGGCCAAAGACAGCACTTGCACAGCAGGCACATCTTTGATTGGAGCATGCATCTGCGCAGTCGGCTGGTCACGCTCTCCGGATCTCTAGTGTCTACAAGGAGAGTGGGGCAAGCGCATGGATGCAGATGCCGGAGACCTGGACTGTCAGGCTTATTCTTCCCTGTGCCTCCCTACATTATCCAACTAGGAAGGAGGGAGGGGTATTTAAAGATGATAAGGCAGTATATGGTGGAGACCTGCAATTGGGCCATAATAGGTGAATTATCTACCTCATTAATTGTGATAGTATGTTTTATATTCAATATATATATTTTTAATGGGATATTATTAAAAGTTAAGTTTTAAGGGGTATTTTTTTTCTAAACCATAATATATTACCCTTCTTTTCTGTTTGACATACTCTATATAAATCATGTAATGTGTGTCAGCTGCTTTCCTGTAATTTAATAATAGGGAAATTGTGCAGATTCCTTAGTATTATTAGCAATTATTAGTGATGAGCGAGCGTGCTCGTTACTGCTTGTTAGCATCAGTGTGCCCGAGATTACTCGGCGAGTATTTTTTGAAAGCTCGGACGGAAGCTCGAGTCCCCATTCCACATGTTTGGCACTTTTTAGACAGCCAATACACATGCGGGAATTTATTACTAGTCACTGTAATGCCATAGCCATGTTGGTAGTGGCATTACTGTGATTGGCTGGCCGCATAGCATCATCAGGTCTATATAAGACCCAGGACCCTATGCTTGTCTCAGTTTACCAATCGAAACAGGCAGAATAGGGAAAGTGGCTGCTTAGCTGCGGATAGTTAGTGATTCGACAACAATTTTATTTCTGCCATCAGCACAACAGCCCTTATTAGACTAATTGTAATTAATATTAATACTGCTGTTAGCAGTAGTTAGGGAGAGAATGTGCCAGAGGCAGAGGGTAGGACAGGGTAGGGTTCATTGCACGTCATTTCTGCTGCAGGAACTCATGTCAATAGCCCTTGTCAGGGCTACTAATATTATTTCTGTTCTTAATCCTGCAAATTGTTGTGAAAATAAATATTATACGCCATTTAAACTGCTCAAGTTGTTCGTTAAATTCATAAAGCCAGACTTGGTTAATTGGAATAGCATCGCTATGTACTGCAACCAGTGGAAAAGTCCATCTGAGCTATGCTAAATTTGATGCAATACAAATAGTGCAAAGTTTTCTCAGCCTCAAAATATTACATGCCATTTAAAATGCACAAGTTGTGCATTAAAAATATCCAGCCAGATGTGGTCGATTACCAATAGCATCGATATATTGCTACTGCAGTGTAGCAAGATTATCTGAGGTGGGCAAATGTAACAGCGATAATAATCCTGCAAAGTTTTTGAAGCAGCAAAATATTATACTCCATTTAAACTGCGCAATTTGTGCATTAAAAACATACATCCAGACTTGGCCGGTATCCAATAGCATCGCTATAGTGCTACTGCAGTGGAGCAAGTCCATCTGAAGTAGGAAAATTTTACTGCGATAATAATCCTGCAAAGTTTTTGAAGCAGAGAAATATACTTAATTTAAAACAGGCAAGGCGCGTGGTAAGGGACAGGGAAGTGGATGTCATGCTGACGGTGAGCACAGAGGCCGAGGCCATGGGCAAAGTGAAACTGTGCCTGTGGCGGGAGCACAACAAACATACACAGCATGTCAACCTAGCTGTCCCACTTTTTACCACTCTTGAAGCCAGAGCAGTGTGAAAAGGTTGTTGGCTGAATAGCACATAATACTTCCTGCCAGTTTTCCACCACCACCCTGTCTTCCACACAGTCCAGTCTCAGTAGCCATGATTTTGGACCACATAAACACACCTTGATCCTCCTTCCTCCCACCATGCTGAGTGCCCGAAGACAAGTGATCCCACGCTTGAATACTCCGAAGAGCTGTTCACATTTCCATTCATTAGATTCTGGCCTCTCACCCTGCCCATTTCAAGTGGACATGAGGAGATCGCAGGTAGCGATGCCCAAATATTTGAGCAAGCACGCTCACAAGAAGGCGATGGGGGGGAACTGCAATTACTGTTGCAAGAGGTGGATGATGATGAGACACAATTTCCAACAAGTGATTTTGTTAAGTCAGGAGGAGGACCAGGGTGCAGAAGTGGAAGAAGAGGTGGTGGATGATGAAGTCACTGACCCAACCTGGGAAGGTGACATGCAGGGGGAAGACAGCAGCGCAGAGGGGGAGGCATCCATAGCACCACAACAGGCAGGAAGAGGCAGTGGGATAGCCAGAGACACAATGTGGGCAACTGTTTCCACAGAACACTAACATGAGGGAAGTTGCCATTCCGGGCGTTAGGTCTTCCCGAGTCTATTTTTTTTTTTTAAAGACTGTCCAGTTAACCCAAAAAAGGCCATTTGCATCATCTGCCATGCCAGCATCAGCAGGGGAAGCACAAATACCTGCCTTACCACCACCAGCATGCTCAGGCACATGACAGCAAAGTACCCGACTAGTTGGGCCAAAAGTCAGGGTCCAGAAACAGTATCTGCTGGTGACACCACTGCCTCTTCCCTTGTTTTATGTGCACACGAAAACCCTGTCCATGACGCAAGCAAAGATGCCTCACACCCTGCACCTGTCATTGCACACTGCAACCACAGTCAGCAACCACATCCACCTCCTTGTCCCAGCACAGCTTTCAGTTGTCCCTGCCTCAGTCCTTGGAACGCAAGCGTAAATACACAGCCACCCACCGGCCACAATACTAAATGGCCACATTTCCAGACTGCCTGCACTGCAAATGTTGCCTGTGAAGACACAGGGTCTTCTCAGACCACACAGGGTGAGTGTAAAACAGTGTGGCAATACTTTATTGAACCACAAAACAGACAATAAACAAATAGAACAGTCCCAGAAAATACCCAAGATGCTACAACATTACATAGTCCTCACTCTTCCACTAGCCCATCTGAGATAGAACAGCTGCAACTTTGGGACTTCCAGGGCCAACTACCTCAACCATTGGCCCCCTGCTTCTGGCGGGCCCCCACAGAGAGAAGGTAGCGGCAAGCTTAGGAAGCTCGCAGTCCATCGATGTACAAGGCCAGGAGACCCAAGGGTCCCACCCTGGCCTCTCCTAGAGTTTCCATAGGGCCAGATGACCGGCTGGTCCCAATCTCCAAATGTCTCCATGGGTTCCAGGTGACCAGAGAGTCCCACCTGGCAACCCCAAATAACATATCCATGGGGCCAGGTGACTTCATCGTCCCAACCTGTTCTCCCCAAATGTATCCATGGGCTCTCTGATGGTCAATGGAGCAGATTCGCATCTTTCCAGTCAGGGCCATATACCCTTATGCTGGAATCATGTAGAATCCAAATCTGTGTCTCTTTGGTTAAAGCCATGCTTCCAAGTTGATGGTCTGAGAGAGTCTGATCTTTGATTCTCCTTGTAAAGTCTCTTTCAATTCTCTGTTTCAAATCTCTTTGCAGTAGGATATAAAAACCCTTTTTTATATTTACATATGTGGCTACTGTCATCAGTCACAAGTCAGAGGTAAAAGTGCAGGGCTCACACAGGTCTCATTGTTTGAGCTAATCAATTTACATAATTGGTATAGCAGGGGGCTCTTTAAATCAACAGTCAGCTGGCTTAGTATAATATGCAATTAGCATAGTAACAAACATCATTGTTTCAGAACCAAGAGAAGACAACAATCAGGGTTATACAAATAATCTTATATCCTTCTTAACCAGCCACAGGAACACACATAGATTCACAAGTCGATACAAACACAATAGGGTATTTCTCTTGGCTTAACAAATCTAACCATCTGGCTGATTAAGATTATAAGCTGTATCTTCACATTGCCATTTAGGCTTGCAGAGACGGAAGTTTTCTGTAACCTCATGGCAGCTGCCATACCTCAGTACTCAGTCCCTATTAGACACTATTTCTCCCTGGTGTGCTGTCCTGCCTTAAACAAGCATGTGTCCAATAACATCAAATGTGCCCTGACCATCGCTGTTACTGGGAAGGTCCACTTAACCATGGACACATGGACAAGTGCTTGTGGCTAGGGATGCTACTTTTCTATGACAGCACACTGGGTGAATATTGTGGAAGCCAGGACCCAGTTGGAACCTGGAATGGAAAACATGTTACCAAAGCCATGGACTGCGGGCCCTGGTTCAATCAGGGTTTCCCCCTCCTTCTACAGCAGTTCCTGTACTTCCTCCTCATACTCACCCTCTATTTCCGAAACGTCAACATCAGTCGCAAGCTGGAAGCACTGTAGCACTGCCTCAGCCAAGGGGCAACAGGCTGTGTTGAAGCTAATCTTCTTAGGTGACAAACTGAACACCACCTCAGAGTTGTTGAAAGGTCTAACAGACCAGACTGATATGTGGCTCTCGCCCCTGAACCTACAGCCAGGCATGGTCGTGTGTGACAATGGCTGTAACATGGTGGTGGCTCTCAAGCTTGGCAACCTCGCACATGTACAATGCCTGGTCCATGTGCTCAATTTAGTGGTTCAGTGATTTCTCCAAACCTACTCTAATCTGCCTGAGCTGCTTGTAAAATTACAATTTTACAATTAAACAATGCTTACAATGCTCACAATTAAAGAAGAGGCTTTGCAGGCGGAGCAAGTTTAGATGGAGCATGAAACTATACAGGATGATGTTTCACTGCCCAGCCTCATCTCATCTTCACAACACGCATTGGATGATACTGAGGAGGAGGAGGAGAAAAAAGAACAGGAGATTGTTGCCTGCGCTACAGAGGGTACTACCCACACCGTCTTCATGCAGTCTGTTCAACGTGGATGGCCTGAAGATGAGGAGGAGAATGAGGAGAAGGAGATGGACAGTCATCCTCTTGGTGGGGACAGGGAAGTCTTGGATGTTGTTAGTCTGCCATACATGGCTGAGTTTATGTTACGCTGCCTTTCCCGTGACCCTCGCATTGTGCGCATTTTGGCCAACACTAATTACTGGTTGGTGACCCTTCTAGACCCACGCTACAAAGAGAAATTTCAATCTTTCCTTCTCGTGGCAAAGAGGTCTACGAAAATGTTGCAGTACCAAAAGGCCCTAGTTGAAGATTAATTAAAAAAAATCCCATCTGAAAATGCTGGCGGCAGAGGTCACAGTTCCTTGGACTACCAAGGAGTAGACACAAGGGAGACAAACACCAGATGCAGCAGAAGCAGGGGAACACTATCAAAGGTCTGGGACACTTTTCTCAGACCCTTCCACCGTCCAGGCCCTGATGTGCAGGGTACTCTGACAAGGGGGGAAAAGTTTTGGAAGATGTTGAAGGAGAACCTGTACCAGTGTCCTCCATGACTCCTCTGTGCTTTACAACTATTAGGTATCCAAGCCAGACACCTAGCATGAATTATCTCTCTATTCTTTTGAGGTACTGGCCTACCCTGCCTCTAGCATTTTGTCAGAGTGGGTTTTTAGTGCCCCTGGGGTATTGTAATTGATAGGCGCATCTGCCTGTCAACTGAAAATGTTGACAGGCTGACTCTTATGAAAATGAACAAGGCTGGATTGGCCAAGACTTCTCAACACCACAGGATGACAGCAGCGGAACATAACCTCAAATTCAATGATTTTTTTGTTTTTTTCTGGTGTATAACCATGCACCCCTTCCCACCCAAGCATGGGTATACGCTTCAGGATTTTGTCTTTTTTGTGTCATCCTCCTCCTTTTCTTTCTCCTTCTCTTAATGAGCCCTAAAAAGAGCTCTTATTCCAGATTATTGAAATAAAAGTGGTGTTGAATCCCTGCCTATTTGCAGCTAAAATTCTCTCCCTCATTCATCAGTACCACTCCCTACTCTGCCTTTTTCCGGGGTAGACTGTGACAAGCATAGGGTCCCGGGTCTTATATAGACCTGATGGCGCAATGCAGCCAGCCAATCGCAGTAATGCCACTATTAACATGGCTATGGAATTACATTGAATAGTGGGCAATCGCAGCATGTTTCTTGACCATCTGAAAAGTGCCAAACATGCGGGGTGGGGACTTGAGCTTCCACCCGAGCTTTCAAAAAATACTTGCCGAGCAACGAGCATCTCAAGCACACTGATGCTTGAGTAACGAGCAGTGATGAGGATGCTCGCTCTTCACTAAAAATTAACTGATTTAATGTGTCCATTTGTAAGGGAGGGGGGCTTCAGTGTGAGTGTCCCTCTGCAGCATGAGCTGAGCTGACAGGCAAGCCCCCTGCTGAGATCCTCTCTTTGTTCTCAACATGTGCTATGTATTATGATCTGCAACATGTACTAAGGAAAGAAAGGGAAAAGCTGTCCATACATTAAGACTAAGCTGAATCTCTATGATGTATTGGGCTGCCTGTTCCTTGCGAACAGACCTGCCTTAGTCCTCAGCTAGTTTGAACGAAGACCTATAGCATAAGGGGAGGGGTCCCTAAAAGAATTAAGGACTGGATCAAAAATGGGACACCTCCTGAACAGAGAAATTTGTTGCAGAACACAAAAAGACAAACTGACAAAAAAGTACTAGAGGTCCCAGAAGGACCAAGCCAACTGACAGAGAAAGGCACTGAAGCACCTGGCTAGGAAAACAGTCAAACAACACTGAAGTCCAGCACAGCCAAAAGGGTAGAGCTGGAATATAAAGGCAGATGGTCACGTGACTGCAAAACACAAGATGGAAAAAACAAACAGGAGGGTTCTAACAGTACCCCCTCTTTTATGAAGATCCTCCGGATCCTCCAGGCCTAGGCCTATCCGGAAATCTCTTGTGGAAAGCTCTAACAAGCCTAGGAGCAGAGACATCATCCGCCCTTACCCAGGAGTTATCTTCAGGACCGAAACCCTTCCAGGAGAAAAGATACTATAATCTCCCTCTAAGCCATCTAGAATTCAAGATACGAGAAATTTCATATTCGCCGTCTTCCACCACAGGAGGAACTGTGACAGTGGTATCCCTATCTGATACATCCACCTTTTTCAACAAGGAAACATGAAACATAGGATTAATCTTCCATGAAGTAGGGACATCCAACCTAACCGCAGATGGGTTAGCAATCTGAAGCACTTTAAATGGACCCACAAACTTAGAACCCAGTTTTTTAGAGGGAATCCTCAACCGCAGGTTCTTTGAAGACAACCAAACCTTGTCACCCACAGTAAACAAAACCTCCTTACGTTTCCTGTCAAAATACTTCTTGGACTTCTTGTTAGCCTCTTGAAGGTTGCAACGTACATTAGTCCAAACTCTCTCCAAATCACCGGAAAAATTCTCCTCCTCCGGCACCGCCGACCCCAATTTGGAGAACGAACCAAAAGATGGATGTCTCCCAGCACAATAAAAAAAAGGAGAACACCCAGTGGAGGAGGATATATGATTGCTAAGAGCAAATTCTGCGAGAGGCAGAAACTCAGACCACACCTCTTGATTGTCCACCACAAAACAGCGCAAAAAATGTTCTACATCTTGGTTCTTTCTTTCAGTCTGTCCATTAGACTCAGGATGATTCCCAGACAAAAATGACAAATGGACTCCCAACCTGTCACAAAAAGCACGCCAAAAGCGAGACACAAACTGAGGTCCTCTATCAGAAACAATATCTGTGGGAACGCCATGAAGCTTGAGAATCTCCTTAACAAACGCCTTAGCGAGTGTCTTGGCGCAAGGCAACTTAATGAATGGAACCAAATGACACATCTAACTAAAACGGTCCACGACCACCCAGATGACAGTAAAACCCTCGGACACAGGCAGATCAGTAATAAAATCCATTGTGAGATGCGTCCAAGGCACACTAGGAACCTCCAAAGGGCAAAGCAACCCCGCAACAGGAGTATGTGAAGCCTTTTACCTAGCACACACAGTACATTGACGCACCCACTTGATGACTTCTTTCTGCCAACCAGGCCACCAAAAACTGTGACTGATAAGTCTCATAAATTCCTTGATGACATGCCAACTGAGACTCATGCCACTCCACAAACAAATCTCTCCTTAAGGTTCTAGGCACAAACAACCTCCCATGGGGAGCGTTAGATAGAGCATCTGTTAGGCATCAGTCTGTTGCTGGATTTGAAATGGGTTCAGAACCTTCTGTGGTCTCCCATTTTGGTCCAGCCAGGGCTGACACTGCTCAGCATAATCATCAGCCCCAACGCCTAGCTGGTCCACAAGATGTGCAGATTGTCTCCTGGGTATTTGTGCCTAGCAATGTTAAGCATAGGTTGCAGAGGGAGACTGGGCTTTTGGAGTCTAAGTCCAGGATTCGCCGCACTGAGCATGCCCGTGACCTGGCAGATCGTGATTGGTGGTTTGGCACCCACCTGACCCGGTTACCTGGCACCGCCTGATTGGTCCACGGGTAGCGTCACCAATGGTGCGTCGGTGGGCAGGGCTTAGTCTTTAAAAGGCCCGCCCACAACCATGGCGGCGCGCTCTGATCATTGAGCAGTGATGCTGGTGTGTGGACGACTCCACGTGTAGTTTCCGCTATGCAGGTTAGCTCCATAGAGGCAGGGAGCTTCATCTAGCAGTCTGGCTCAGCCAAAGGGGTTGCCTAACACCCCGAACAGCCTGCAGACTATCGTCTGTCAGACACGTGGAGTAATACCCTGCAGTCCGGTAGCACGCCGGCTGGAGGCACGTGTACCCGTCGGCGTAGTCACACACGCATCCTAGCGCCGCCAGTGTAGTCCCTGTGTAGTTAACAGGGCTACAGATAGTTTCCCGGTCGCACATCTCCCGTGCTGTTAACAGAGATAGAGTGAACCACTATATCCGTTCCTGTGGGCAGTAACACGGAAGGGTTTATCATTTAAGTTGGTTGCTTTCCATTTCACCCGGAAAGTGTTCGGCAGCAGTCCTCCAGGCTGCATCGCGGACCCCGGGGTCAGTTGCGTTCCATTATAATAAAGTTGTCTGCAACCGCCCTCCTAACAGCATCATCTTGAGCTTTCAGAATCCCATTCTCCAAAACGGAGTCCAATGCCGCCACCACAACTCCTTTCTCTAAAATGCTCTCCTCTTCCTCGGCACCGACCGCAAGAGAGAAGCTGCGAGATAAAGCATCAGCTTTAACATTCTTAGTACCAGGGATATAGGTAAAAGAAAAATGAAATCGAGAAAAAAAAAGCGCCCACCTAGCTTGATGGGCATTCAAGCGCGTGGCAGCATCCAGATAGATCAAATTCTTATGATTTGTGAAAACCTGAATAGGAAATCTAGCACCTTCCAAAAAATGACGCCAATGTTCAAAC
Source organism: Phyllobates terribilis (assembly GCF_046119375.1). NCBI lineage: Eukaryota > Metazoa > Chordata > Amphibia > Anura > Dendrobatidae > Phyllobates > Phyllobates terribilis. The sequence continues at coordinate 54,797,180 of NW_027362773.1, forward strand.
GCGAGTTTTATAGCCAGCAACTCCCGATTTCCAACATCATAATTCAGTTCGGTTTCCGAATTTTTTTTCGAAAAGAAGGCACGAGATGTACTCCATCCCTGTTCTCCTGAGACAAAACTGCTCCGACCCCCACCGATGAAGCATCGACCTCGACCAAAAAAGGCTTGGTCTCATCAGGCTGCATAAGGATATGGGCAGAACTAAACCTCTCTTTGAGATACTTAAACGCTTCAATGGCCTCAGTAGTCCACCGGACCGTATTCGCACCTTTCCTGGTGAGATCGGTTAGAGGCTTAACAATTACAGAAAAATTCTTAATGAATTTCCTGTAATAATTAGCAAACCGCAAAAATCTCTGTATAGATTTCAAACCAATAGGCCTAGGCCATTCCTGCACAGCCTGAACCTTCACCGGGTCCATCTCAAAGCCCTCGCTGGAGACCATGCAGCCCAAAAAACTAATTTTCTGCACAGCGAACTCACATTTCTCCAGCTTAGCAAAGAGTAAATTATCACTCAATAACTGAAAAACTTCACGTACACTCTGCCAATGGGACTCCAAATCTGGCGAATAAATCAAAATGTCATCCAAATACACAACCACATTCTTGCCAATCAAAGGTCTCAGGATGTCATTAATAAGGTTCTGAAAAAATGCAGGTGCATTGGTAAGACCAAAAGGCATCACCAGATTCTCAAAATGACCTACCGGAGTGTTAAAAGCAGTTTTCCATTCATCACCCTTCATCACTCGTAACAAATTGTATGCCCCCCGGAGATCAATTTTAGAGAACCACTTGGCCCCCACTAACTAGTTAAACAAGTCAGGAATTAACGGCAAGGGGTAGGAACTGCATATGGTAATCTTGTTAATTTCACGAAAATCCAGACAAGGACGTAAACCCCCGTCCTTTTTTTTAACAAAAAAAATCCAACTGCCACAGGCGACTTAGAAGGTCTAATGTGACCAGCAGCCAGGCTAGTCTGTATGTACTCCTCCAATACCTTTCTTTCAGGGATAGTCAGATTAAAAAAGCGACTCTTGGGAAGAGTAGCTCCCGGAACAAACTCAATGGCGCAATCACAATCCCTATGAGGAGGTAAAACTTGCGACTCCTCCTCCGAAAAAACCCTCCAAAAATCTTGAATAGCTACAGGCAATTCCCCTTTTTCCACAGCCACAATGCGACCATTAAAACATTTATCATAGCACTTTGGACTCCAAGACTTTATCATATTAGTAAACCAGTCCAGCAAAGGATTGTGCGGTTTTAACCAAGGCAATCCTAGAACGACCGGAGAGGGTAAATTTTCTAATACAACCAAGTCCAAAAATTCTTGGTGAAGACTAGTGTTGAGCGAGCATGCTCGACACTGCTCGTTACTCGCCCGAGCATCTCACTACTAGAGATGAGCGGTGTTCGACTCGAACTGTTCGCCAATCTCAAATTCGAGCTGTTTTGGGCGGTGTTCGAGCTGTTCGACGAACCCGAACGATTTGCAAAAAATCCGGCTGTTCGAGGTTATGTTCGATAACTATTTGTGCACCAAAATCGTAACTGGATTTTTTCACAGTAATACTGTTAATTAATGTTAATACACGTTTTCAGTGTACAGCAGGCGGGGGGAGGGGCAGGGGATGGATCTCTGCAGAAATAATGCCGATCTCCATTTTTTTTTTCTTTCCCGCATTTACAGTGGGGCGGTGCAGTCTGTCAGCCTATCAGCAGCGCACACACGCAGCAAAGTGCTTTTTTTTCACACAAGAAAGGGCATGTGTCATTGGCTGTGTATGTCACATGTCCTTGCCCTATAAGACCCAGCCATTTTCCCCGTCGCCACCATTTTCTCACTGCTGCAGCTGAGTGTTAGACGGCACCGCTGCTGCTGTTAGTGCTTTATTGTGTAACTGTGAATTGCAAGCATATTTTCTCTTAAATAGACAGAAAGGTTTAGGGAGTAGGGACTAGTTTGTAATTGCAGCTCTTTTGAGGGCTAGGTTACAGCAGTTCCTAACACTTTTTGCCAGGCAGGTCTGTGCCAGTGCTGTGCAAGTGTTTTTCACAGCATTTGGCTAAATCTAACTAAGCCAATCCTTTTGGGCCTCTAGCAGTGTGTGTTAGTCAGTGGAGTAGCCTATCTGTGTTGCAAGCTACACCACCTGTGTATCTAATACCATTTTTATACTGCACTTAGCCAAGTAAAACCTTTTGGGCATAGTAGCAGTGTCTGTTAGTCATTGTAGTAGCCCATCTGTGCCAAGCTCCACCACCTTTGAATTTAATAACATTTTTTTACTGCATCTAGCCCAGTATATAATTTTGGGCCTGTGGCAGTGTCTGTTACTCATTGTAGTAGCCCATCTGTACCAAGCAACACCAAATTTGAATTTAATAACTATTTTTTACTGCATCTAGCCCAGTAAATAATTTTGGGCCTGTAGCAGTGTCTGTTACTCATTGTAATAGCCCATCTGTACCAAGCTACACCACCTTTGAATTTAATAACAATTTTTTACTGCATCTAGCCCAGTAAATAATTTTGGGCATAGTAGCAGTGTCTGTTACTCATTGGAGTAGCCCATCTGTACCAAGCTACACCACCTTTGTATTTAATAACAATTTTTTACTGCATCTAGCCAATTAAAACCTTTTGGGCCTGAAGCAGTGTCTGTTACTCATTGGAGTAGCCCATCTGTACGGATGTGCAGCGATACTAAATAACCAATGGTGCACAAACTTATGGCCTCCGAATTGGGCAGAACAAGTGCTGACAAAAAAACAGACACTCCTGGAACTCTTCCCAATAGTGGTAGCAATAGAAATATGGGGTGCGTGCCTGGCTAACAAAAATATACGCTTCATAACAAAAAACACCAGCCTAGCGCACTGCATTAATAAGATGGCATCATCGTCTCTCCCAGTGCTAGGCCTACTATGCTGGCTAGTATTCCTGTGCCTAAAACACAATGGCTGATTACATGTTATGCTTAGTTAATTAATCCAGGGATTTAATCTGACTGCCAGATTGGTGTCGGGAAGTGAATTTTTCCTCAATGATGTAAATTGGCCTATACCGCATGTTTTTTTTTTGCCTTAACCCCTTCCCGACCCGTGTCACACCGTTTGTGACATGGAAAACAGTTCGTTCCCGACCCATGTCACAGCGTCTGTGACATGGAGGGAAAGAGCCCCTGCAGCGCCTGCGAGCGGGGTCGCTCAGGTGTCACAGTTGCTACTGCAACTGGACATCCTGAGGTCGACCCCCCCGGGTGGATTGACCCCCCCGGGTGGATTAAGCCCCCCGTGCCTGGGACCCCTCCGATTGGCTGTTTCATTTTCACTTTTAGTGAAACTGCCAATCGGTATGAATTAAATATTTCACCAATGAAAATTGGTGTAATATTTAAATCTGGGCATTACCTGATGCTTACAGCATCAGCCATTGGCTGGGGGGAGTGTCACCTCTGTTCCCCCCCTCCCCCCAGATCTGATTGGGGGGCTAGCGTCACATGGATACTAGCCCCAATCAGATATGGAGGGATGGCTGAAACCTCCCAGCACCTTCCCGACCCTAGATCGTCTGCTGTGGACCCCCTGCTGTGGACCCCCTGCTGTGGACCCCCTGCTGCGGACCCCCTGCTGCGGACCCCCTGCTGTGGACCCTGTGGATCGCGTCTGCCGCTGCCACCGCTGATCAGCGGTAAGTATTGCCGCCACTCCCCCCGCCCCCCCCCCTCCACCCCCCCGCGACCCCCCCCGCCCCCCTCTCCACCCCCCCCTCCACTTTCATACCTGCACCCCGACCTCCACTCCCTCTCCCACGTCTTCATCCACCGGCTGCTGCTCTCCTTCTGACAGCCGGTGGACTGTGATCACAGCAGCAGCAGGCTCAGTGTAAATGCCCTGCACCTGTGATCAAACCCACCATCCCCCAGTCCCAGTGATATCACCCCCCACCTCCCAATAATCACCCCCTCCCCCAGTGTTCACCCCCCCTGTTCCCAGTGTTCACCCCCCCTGTTCCCAGTGATCACCCCCCCCGAAAACCCAGTAATCAGCCCCCTGCTCCTGCCAGCTCCTGCTCCCCTTTCTGCCCCAGTAATCACCCCCCGATGTTGCCGGCCTCCTACCCCCCCTTGCTGCTGCCGGCTCCTGCCTCAGTGATCACCCCCCTTGCTGCTGCTTCTGGCTCCTCCATCTCCTCAGCCCCCTCCTACGTCTGACCGCCCCATACGTCTGACCGCCCCCTACGCCTGACCGCCCCCTACGCCTGACCGCCCCTACGCCTGACCCCCCCTACGCCTGACCGCCCCCTACTCCTGACCGCCCCCTACGCCTGACCGCCCCCTACGCCTGACCGCCCCCACACGTGACTGCAGAAGGTTACACCAAGCACACACACGTACACTCACACTATAATAAAGTTTTGATTTTTTTTTTTTTTTTTTACACACGCACAATGCACACAAAATGTCCCGCCCGTCCCGCTCATCCCAGTCTAGGGCGTACTCAGCTGAGGAGGCTATGTCAGGTTGGTGTGTGTGTGTTGTAGTGTATGAGATTGTGTGTGTGTGTGTTGTGTGTGTGTGTGTGTGTGTGGTGTATGCACTACAATATACCACACCGCACACCAACCTGACATGCACTACACAATGGTGTCCGCTAACAAATTGGAACCCTTTGCGTTTGGAGAGTCCCTGTGTGCCCAAACATTGGAGCTCACCAACAAGTGACCCCATTTTGGAAACTAGACCCCCCAAGGCACCTATATAGATGCATAGTGAGCACTTGGAACCCCCAGGTGCTTCACAAATTGATTGATAAAAATGAAAAAGTGAAAAAAAAAACACTTTTTTATTTTTACGGATTAATTTCCTAAGGACCTGGGGGTCCCAAGTGCTCACTATGCATCTAGATAGGTGCCTTGGGGGGTCTATTTTCAAAAATGGGGTCACTTGTGGGGGAGCTCCAATGTTTGGGCACACAGCGGCACTCCAAACGCAACATGGTGTCTTCTAACAATTTGAGCCGACAATTTGTTAGCGGACACCATGTTGCATTTGGAGAGCCGCTGTGTGCCCAAACATTGGAGCACCCCCACAAGTGACCCCATTTTGGAAACTAGACCCCCCAAGGCACCTATCTAGATGCATAGTGAGCACTTGGAACCCCCAGGTGCTTCACAAATTGATTCATAAAAATGAAAAAGTGGAAAAAAAAACACTTTTTTATTTTTACGGATTAATTTGTGAAGGACCTGGGGGTTTCAAGTGCTCACTATGCATCTAGTTAAGTGCCTTGGGGGGTCTAGTTTCCAAAATGGGGTGACTTGTGGGGGAGCTCTAATGTTTGGGCACACAGCGGCTCTCCAAACGCAACATGGCGTCTTCTAACAATTTGAGTCGACAATTTGTTAGCGGACACCATGTTGCTTTTGGAGAGCCGCTGTGTGCCCAAACATTGGAGCTCCCCCACAAGTGACCCCATTTTGGAAACTAGACCCCCCAAGGCACCTATCTAGATGCATAGTGAGCACTTGGAACCCTCAGGTGCTTCACAAATTGATTCATAAAAATGAAAAAGTGGAAAAAAAAACACTTTTTTGATATTTACGGATTAATTTGTGAAGGATCTGGGGGTTCCAAGTGCTCACTATGCATCTAGATAGGTGCCTTGGGGGGTATAGTTTCCAAAATAGGGACACTTGTAGGTGAGCTCCAATGTTTGGGCACACAGCGGCTCTCCAAACGGGACATGGTGTCCGCAAACAAATTGAATGGAAAATCGGCTCAAATTGTTAGCGGACACCATGTTGCGTTTGGAGAGCCCCTAATGTGCCTAAAAAGTGGAGCTCCCCCACAAGTGACCCCATTTTGGAAACTAGACCCCCCAAGGCACCTATCTAGATGCATAGTGAGCACTTGGAACCCCCAGGTGCTTCACAAAATGATCTGTGAAAACAAAAAAGTACTTTTTTTTTCACAAAAATTTTCTTTTAGCCTAAATTTTTTAATTTTCACATGGGTAACAGGATAAAATGCATCCTAAACTGTGATGGTCAATTTCTCCTGAGTACACTGATACCTCATATGTGGTCATAAACCACTGTTTGGGCGCATGGCAGGGCTCAGAAGAGAAGGAGCGCAATTTGACTTTTGGAGCTAATTTTCCATTCAAAAAGTAAAATGGCGCTCCTTCCCTTCTGAGCCCTGCCGTGTGCACAAACAGTGGTTTATGACCACATATGAGGTATCAGTGTACTCAGGAGAAATTGACCAACAAATTTTAGGATGCATTTTATCCTGTTACCCATGTGAAAATTAAAAAATTTAGGCTAAAAGAAAATTTTTGTTAGAAAAATAAAAATGTTCATTTTTTTCTTCCATGTGGCTTTAGTTCCTGTGATGCACCTGAAGGGTTAATAATCTTCTTGAATGTAGTTTTGAGTAGCTTGAGGGGTGCAGTTTTTGGAATGGTGTCACTTTTGGGTGTTTTCTGTCATGTACACCCCTCAAAGGGACTTCAAATGTGATGTGGTCACTAAAAAAAATGGCTTTGCAAATTTTGCTGGAAAAAAGAAAATTTGCTGATGAACTTTGAACCCTTCTAACTTCCTACCAAAAATTTTTTTTTTTTCAAAAATTGTGCTGATGTAAAGTAGACATGTGGGAAATGTTATTTATTAACTATTTTGTGTCACATCACTCTCTAGTTTAGCAGAATAAAAATTAAAAATTTGAAAATTGCAAAATTCTCAAAATTTTTCCCATATTTTTGATTTTTTCACAAATAAACGCAAATATTATCGACCTAAATTTAATACTAACATGAAGCCCAATATGTCACGAAAAAACAAGCTCAGAATCGCTAGGATCCGTTGAAGTGTTCCAGAGTTTTTACTTCGTAAAGGGACACTGGTCAGAATTGACAAAAATGCCAAGGTCTTTAGGGTCAAAATAGGCTGGGTCCTGAAGGGGTTAACCTGGATCAACGCTTCGGAATAGCTGCAGTGCACAAGAAATAGGCTGAACTGCATGGACGCTTGTCTTTTTTCGGCCTTATAAACTATGTAACTATGTAACTATGTAACTATGTATGGGTCCGCGCTAGCCACGATGCTGAGGGGTCTAATGCTGCTGCTAACGCTTTATCACAATTCAATTGGCAGATTTTCACAGAGCTCCTCCCCAACGCCCACCCATCGGGCAACAGTTGCCCACCCTCCCTGTGGGATCTAGTGGCGAATAATTGATGCCATTAATCAGAGCGTCAGTTGCCCCGTCGACGTGGCAAGCATACGGTAAGGCATGGGAAGAGTGGACACGACTAGTAGCAGGCAGACGGGTTGACCAATGTGAACAAGCCAGATTACAAGTCACCATAGAATTTCTCCACCAGCTAATGATGAGGGGCATATCAGGGGCGTCAGCGCAGCAGTGTCTGACCGGAGTAGCATTTCACTTCCAACTACTGAATTGGGGAGATGTGACAAAGAGATTCATCATCAGACAATCCCTAAAAGGGTGGAAAAGGGGTCAGCCAAGTCTGGAGTGTAGACGTCCCGTCCCGTGTCACTAAAACTGATTTCTCACATCATATCCCTAACACCATTAACATGACACTCACAATTTGAAGCAACACTACTGTCTACTGCATTTGCGATCGCCTTCTTCGGGGCGCTATGCATAAGCGAATTAGTCCCTCAATCCAAAATTACCACCAGTGGAGGCTTATTACAGCAGGACGTAGTCATAGCCAATTATGCAATACTTCTACGCATACGCAAATCGAAAACGGTTCCAGTGGGCAGGGGCACTTGGGTACTTCTACAACCCACAAACGGTACACTGAGTCGGCTAACAATAGTAAAAATATATATATAACTCTCAGATCACAAAGTAATTTCTTCCTATCACACATTGATGGAACGCCATTATCAAGATACCAGTTCCAAGCTATATTTAATAAATGCCTAACATCGGCAGGGAACCACCCCAAAGATTACGGGATACACTCATTCCGCATAGGTGCGGCCACGGAAGCAGCAAGAGCAGGACTGTCAGAAACGGAAGTTCAGAGGATAGGGAGATGGCGATCCACGTGTTTGGCGAGATATATAAGACCGGACTTGTTATCCTAACGTGGTTTGTTTCTTTTACAGGTGATGCTAAGCCAACAGTGTGGGTGATAGGCCACTCGTATACATATTGGGCAGAAAAAAGGGCGAAAGTCCGCCCAGGCGGGAGGAAATTAGAGTTTCATAACAACACATATTTCAACTGTAGAGGTATTAGAGGCCTGCAATGGCCACAGGTACTAATGGAGGTAATCAAGGTAGGGAGAAAGGCAAGAGGTCCGGTCATCTTAGTTATACAGGCTGGGGGAAACGACCTAGGTCATCACAAGAGCGCATAACTAATGGCAATAATGAAACTAGACACTGAGCGCTTCAGAGAATTTTTCACAAAACTAACTATAGTATGGTCAGAGATAGTGCCGATAGCGGTATGGCAAGGTGCGCAAATCATCACGGCCATCGAACGGACAAGGCAGGTAAAAAATATTCGGATGGCAAAATTTAGAAGAGACAGAGGCGGTGTAGTGATACGACACTGACAACTGGAAGGAGATAAAGCAGGCCTCCTACGGCCCGACGGTGTTCACTTAATGGATATTTGACTGGACATATTCCTGTCAGGACTCCAGGACGGAGTGGAACAAGCGTTAAGAGTGATGGATGGGGGTCAGAGTCCTGCATACGAGTACGCAGGATCCTCCGTGGCCTGGAAATAGAAAGGACATGTTGGAGAGTCACACTTGTTGGCCAACTTGCCGGTGTGGAGACACAGGGCATGCTGCAACAAGCTGAATTATTTTAGAAATAAAATGCCTTTCTAATGGAATGAGTATAAAGAGTTAATAAAGCTGTGACCGATCCTCACCCATCCAGTTGTAAGAGTTACATTATTGTATTGTCATGGAAAGGGAGGCGGTAGGGGGGCTGAGCGTCTGGGTTTGTTTGGGGGTCCCCACAGTCTGCCTAGGCTAGATGCAATTAAAAATTCTTATTAGATACACAGGCGGTGTAGCTTGCTTCAGAGCTGGGCTACTACGCTGACTAGCAGACACTGAAGCTTTGGAGCAGACCTCTGAGTAAACAGCTCTTCAGACTCAACCATCTGTGTTACCCCAAGCCATAGTGTATGTAGTTTCTTATGGTTAAAAGGGGGGGGAGTGACCCAACCCACCTGGAATTGACGATGCCAACGTCATGTAAAACACAGCAAGGGGACTCCAAAAAGAGTCTCCATTTTTTCCAAAAATTGTGGCACAGACACCACTTAAGTGGCATCAATTGCCCCAGAGTTGCTTTAAATGGTTGGTGAGGTGATTTTATCAAATCCTCAAGCTTTTAGTCTCCCCAGGATGACACAAGGGTAGAAAAGTCCTTGCGGATCCATGATTTGTTCATCTTTATGAACGTGAGTGTGTCTACATTCTCAGTGGACAGCCACGTGCGCTTATCTGTCAGCACACCACCAGCAGCACTGAACACACGTTCAGAGAGAACGCTGGCTGAAGGGCATGACAAGATCTCCAAGGCGTGAGTGGCGAGCTCTGCCCATTTTTCCAGATTGGAAGCCCAAAATGAGCAAGGGCCCAGTGACACATTCATGGCTTCGATGTTCACTTAGAAATACTCCTGTACCATCCTCTCTAGGCGTTGACTATGTGTCAGACTTTTTGTCTCCTGTGGCCTTGCAAAGGATGGTCTAAAAAAGTGGTGAAACGATTCCACAAAATTGCTTTTACCAGCAGATACTGTGTTACTGTTACGGTTTGAGTGATGAAGACTCGACAGTCCCACGGTTGGCAAGATAGAACTGTGAGATTCACTATGTGCACCACTGGTGTTTTGTGGAAAAGCACATGTAAGATTCTGCAACAGCCTCTGCTGATACTCCTGCATGCGTGAATCCCTTTCTATGGCAGGAATTATTTCGGCAAATTTACTTTTGTACCGGGGATCTAAGAGTGTGGCAACCCAGTAGTCAGGATTACTTTGAATTCTGAGAATCCGAGGGTCATGTTGCAGGTAGTGCAGCATGAAGGCACTCATGTGTCTTGCGCATCCAGGAGGACCAAGTGCTTGTTGTGTTGGTAGTGAGGTAAGAATCATGCTTCCTTCCTTTGCCCTCTCCCCCCCAACCTCGCACAACAGAAATGTGATCAAGGTCTCCCTCATCTGATGTGTCTTCCATGCCAATCACCAGTTCATCCTCCACTTCTTCCTTGGCTCCTGCACCTTCCTCAACAGTTTGGCTGCTACCATGCGCCCTGGTTAATCCCTCTCCCCCACCCTCCCATGCCTGCCGCCTAGGTGCTGCCGGCCGTCTGGACCTTGGAGATGTTATCCCTTCTGCATACGACTCCTCCTCTACTTCCTCCACCTCCTCTTGTCCCACCACCTGACTCCGAACTCTGTTTAACGTGTGCTCCAGCATGTAAATCACCGAAATAGTCATGCTGATAATGTCATCGTCAGCACTAAACATCTTCGTCACCATTTCAAAACTGTGCAGAAGGGTGCATAGGTCCCTGATCTGAGACCACTCCTGCAGCGTGATTTGCCTCACCTCTGGATCTCGTTGGCCCAGGCTGTACATCAGAATGTATTGCACCAGGGCTTGTCGGTGCTGCCACAGTCGCTGCAACATGTGCAGAGTTGAATTCCGCCATGTCGGCACATCGCATTTCAGCCAGTGAACTGGCAGGCCCAACGACTTCTGTAGAGATGTAAGTCATTGAGCTGCGGGATGCGAATGGCGGAAGTGAGCACACAGCGACCGTGCCCTCTGCAGAAGGCCATCTAGTCCAGGATAGTGGGCTAAAAATTGCTGGACAATCAGGTTCAACACGTGAGTCATACAAGGCACGTGTGTGACATTGCCCCGGCGAAGGGCCGCACCCAAGTTTGCAGCATTGTCGCACACGGACTTCCCTGTTTGCAGGTCCAGTGGAGACAACCATTCATGAAACTGGGTCTACAGAGCTGACCACAACTCCTCAGCTGTGTGACTCACATTTCCCAGACATTTCAAAGTAAACACCGCCTGATGCCGTTGAGCCCTGCTGCCAGCATAGTAGGGAGGTATGCAGGATTCCTTCTGCGCAGTTAGAAAGCGGGTGACATTACCAGACAGGCTTTGGGTGCAGGTGGAGGACCGAGAGGAGGTTGAGGAGGCAGAAGCAGTGGAGGAACTTCTAGATAAAGAGGATTGACGCACAACTTGTGGGGACGGCAAGACTTGAACAGCAGCCCCTTGTCCAGCTGTCACCATAGTTACCCAGTGCCCAGTCAGCGACATGTAACGCCCCTGTCCATGCCTACTCGTCCAAGTGTCTGTGGTGAAATGCACCCTGTCACACACAGAGTTTCTCAAAGAAGCGGTGATGTTGAGGGCGACATGCTGGTGTAGCGCAGGCACACCTTTCTTTGAGAAGTAGTGCCGACTGGGCATCTGGTACTGGGGCACTGCGACGGACATAAGGTCTCGAAAATCCTCTGTGTCCACCAGGCGGAAAGGCAGCATTTCTGTAGCCAAGAGTAGAGATGAGCGTTGTTCTACTCGAACTGTTCGCCAATCTCAAATTCGAGCTGTTTTGGGCGGTGTTCGAGCCGTTCGACGAACCCGAACGATTTGCAAAAAATCCGGCTGTTCGAGGTTATGTTCGATAACTGTTCGTGCACCAAAATCGTAACTGGATTTTTTCACAGTAATACTGTTAATCAATGTTAATACACATTTTCAGTGTACAGCGGGCGGGGGGAGGGGCAGGGGATGGATCTCTGCAGAAATAATGCCGAACTCCATTTTTTTTTTTCTTTCCCGCATTTACAGTGGGGCGGTGCAGTCTGTCAGCCTATCAGCAGCACACACACGCAGCAAAGTGCTTTTTTTTCACACAAGCAAGGGCATGTGTCATTGGCTGTGTATGTCACATGTCCTTGCCCCATAAGACCCAGCCATTTTCCCCATCGCCACCATTTTCTCACTGCTGCAGCTGCGTGTTAGACGGCACCGCTGTTGCTGTGTGCGCTATACCTTGTTAATTTCAAGCCAATTTTCGCACAAATCTACAGATAGCTTGGGAGTGGGGAATAGTTGTGATTGCAGTCCTTTTAAGGACTAGGTTACAGCATTTCCTACAACTTTTATCAGGCATCTCTGTGCTCTTAAATAGATAGGTTGTGGGAGTAAAGACTAATTGTAATTGCAGTCCTTTTCGGGACTAGGTTACATCAGTTCCTATCAGTTTTTGCCAGGCAGGTCTGTGCCAGTGCTGTGCAAGTTTTTTTCACAGCATTTGGCTGAATCTAGCAAAGCTAATCCTTTTTGGCCTATTGCAGAGTGTGTTAGTCAGTGGAGTAGCCTATCTGTGTTGCAAGATATACCACCTGTGTATAGAATACCAATTTTTTTACTGCACCTAGTAAAGTAAAATCTTTTGGGCATAGCATCATTCTATTAGTCCATCTATACTGACCTCCATCCGGTTGCAAATTGAATATAATTTTTTCTGCATCTAGCTCTGAAAAAATATTTGGGCTTCTAGCAGTGTGTGGGACTTGTTCTATTAGTCCATCTATACTGACCTCCATCAGGTTGCAAACTGAATATAATTTTTTTCTGCATCTAGCTCTGAAAAAATATTTGGCCTTCTAGCAGTGTGTGGGACTTTCTCTATTAGTCCATCTATACTGACCTCCATCAGGTTGCAAACTGAATATATTTTTTTTCTGCATCTACCTCTGAAAAAATATTGGGCTTCAAGCTGTGTGTGGGACTTGTTCTATTAATCCATCTATACAGACCTCCATCAGGTTGCAAACTGAATATAATTTTTTTCTGCATCTCCCTCTGAAAAAATATTTGGGCTTCTAGCTGTGTGTGGGACTTGTTCTATTAGTCCATCTATACTGACCTCCATCAGGTTGCAAATTAAAAATAATATTTATCTGCATCTACCTCTGAAAAAATATTTGGGCTTCTAGCTGTGTGTGGGACTTGTTCTATTAGTGCATCTATACTGACCTCCATCAGGTTGCAAACTGAATATAATTTTTTTCTGCATCTAGCTCTGAAAAAATATTTGGCCTTCTAGCAGTGTGTGGGACTTGTTCTAATAATCCATCTATACAGACCTCCATCAGGTTGCAAACTGAATATAATTTTTTTCTGCATCTACCTCTGAAAAAATATTTGGGCTTCTAGCTGTGTGTGGGACTTGTTCTATTAGTCCATCTATACTGACCTCCATCAGGTTGCAAACTGAATATAATTTTTTTCTGCATCTACCTCTGAAAAAATATTTGGGCTTCTAGCTGTGTGTGGGACTTTCTCTATTAGTCCATCTATACTGACCTCCATCAGGTTGCAAATTAAAAATAATTTTTTGTCTGCATCTAGCTCTGAAAAAATATTTGGCCTTCTAGCTGTGTGTGGGACTTTCTCTATTAGTCCATCTATACTGACCTCCATCAGGTTGCAAACTGAATATATTTTTTTTCTGCATCTACCTCTGAAAAAAGATTGGGCTTCTAGCTGTGTGTGGGACTTGTTCTATTAATCCATCTATACAGACCTCCATCAGGTTGCAAACTGAATATAATTTTTTTCTGCATCTACCTCTGAAAAAATATTTGGGCATCTATCTGTGTGTGGGACTTGTTCTATTAGTCCATCTATACTGACCTCCATCAGGTTGCAAATTAAAAATAATATTTATCTGCATCTACCTCTGAAAAAATATTTGGGCTTCTAGCTGTGTGTGGGACTTGTTCTATTAGTCCATCTATACTGACCTCCATCAGGTTGCAAACTGAATATAATTTTTTTCTGCATCTAGCTCTGAAAAAATATTTGGCCTTCTAGCAGTGTGTGGGACTTGTTCTATTAATCCATCTATACAGACCTCCATCAGGTTGCAAACTGAATATAATTATTTTCTGCATCTACCTCTGAAAAAACATTTGGGCTTCTAGCTGTGTGTGGGACTTGTTCTATTAGTCCATCTATACTGACCTCCATCAGGTTGCAAACTGAATATAATTTTTTTCTGCATCTACCTCTGAAAAAATATTTGGGCTTCTAGCTGTGTGTGGGACTTTCTCTATTAGTCCATCTATACTGACCTCCATCAGGTTGCAAACTGAATATAATTTTTTTCTGCATCTAGCTCTGAAAAAATATTTGGCCTTCTAGCAGTGTGTGGGACTTGTTCCATTAATCCATCTATACAGACCTCCATCAGGTTGCAAACTGAATATAATTTTTTTCTGCATCTACCTCTGAAAAAATATTTGGGCTTCTAGCTGTGTGTGGGACTTGTTCTATTAGTCCATCTATACTGACCTCCATCAGGTTGCAAACTGAATATAATTTTTTTCTGCATCTACCTCTGAAAAAATATTTGGGCTTCTAGCTGTGTGTGGGACTTTCTCTATTAGTCCATCTATACTGACCTCCATCAGGTTGCAAATTAAAAATAATTTTTTGTCTGCATCTAACTCTGAAAAAAATATTTGGCCTTCTAGCAGTGTGTGGGACTTTCTCTATTAGTCCATCTATACTGACCTTCATCAGGTTGCAAACTGAATATATTTGTTTTCTGCATCTACCTCTGAAAAAATATTGGGCTTCTAGCTGTGTGTGGGACTTGTTCTATTAATCCATCTATACAGACCTCCATCAGGTTGCAAACTGAATATAATTTTTTTCTGCATCTACCTCTGAAAAAATATTTGGGCATCTAGCTGTGTGTGGGACTTGTTCTATTAGTCCATCTATACTGACCTCCATCAGGTTGCAAACTGAAAATAATTTTTTGTCTGCATCTAGCTCTGAAAAAATATTTGGCCTTCTAGCAGTGTGTGGGACTTTCTCTATTAGTCCATCTATACTGACCTCCATCAGGTTGCAAATTAAAAATAATTTTTATCTGCATCTACCTCTGAAAAAATATTTGGGCTTCTAGCTGTGTGTTGGACTTGTTCTATTAGTCCATCTATACTGACCTCCATCAGGTTGCAAACTGAATATAATTTTTTTCTGCATCTACCTCTGAAAAAATATTTGGGCTTCTAGCTGTGTGTGGGACTTTCTCTATTAGTCCATCTATACTGACCTCCATCAGGTTGCAAATTAAAAATAATTTTTTGTCTGCATCTAGCTCTGAAAAAATATTTGGCCTTCTAGCAGTGTGTGGGACTTTCTCTATTAGTCCATCTATACTGACCTCCATCAGGTTGCAAACTGAATATATTTTTTTTCTGCATCTAGCTCTGAAAAAATATTTGGCCTTCTAGCAGTGTGTGGGACTTTCTCTATTACTCCATCTATACTGACCTCCATCAGGTTGCAAATTAAAAATAATTTTTATCTGCATCTAGCTCTGAAAAAATATTTCGACTTCTAGCTGTGTGTGTGACTTGTTCTATTAGTCCATCTATACTGACCTGCATCAGGTTGCAAATGAAAAATAATTTTTATCTGCATCTAGCTCTGAAAAAATATTTGGCCTTCTAGCAGTGTGTGGGACTCATTGTATTATTCCATCTATACCAAGCTCCACCAGCTTTTAAATTAATAATAATTTTTAGCTGCATCTAGCCCTGAAATTAATTTTTCTTCCCAATAGTGGTAGCAATAGAAATATGGGGCGCGTGCCTGGCTTACAAAAATATACGCTTCATAACAAAAAACACCAGCCTAGCGCACTGCATTAATAAAATGGCATCATCGTCTCCCCCAGTGCTAGGCCTACTACCCAGGCTAGCATTCCTGTGCCTAAAACACAATGTATGGGTCCGCGCTAGCCACTATGCTGAGGGGTCTAAAGCTGCTGCTAACGCTTTATAACAATTCAATTGGCAGATTTTCACAGAGCTCTTCCACAACGCCCACCCATCGGGCAACAGTTGCCCACCTTCCCTATTGGATCTAGTGGCGAATAGTTGATGCCATTAATCAGAGCGTCAGTTGCCCCGTCGACGTGGCAAGCATACGGTAAGGCATGGGAAGAGTGGACACGACTAGTAGCAGGCAGACGGGTTGACCAATGTGAACAAGCCAGATCACAAGTCACCATAGAATTTCTCCACCAGCTAATAATGAGGGGCATATCAGGGGCGTCAGCGCAGCGGTGTCTGACCGGAGTAGCATTTCACTTCCAACTACTGAATTGGGGAGATGTGACAAAGGTTCATCATCAGACAATCCCTAAAAGGGTGGAAAAGGGGTCAGCCAAGTCTGGAGTGTAGACGTCCCGTCCCGCGTCACTAAAACTGATTTCTCACATCATATCCCTAACACCATTAACATGACACCCACAATTTGAAGCAACACTACTGTCTACTGCATTTGTGATCGCCTTCTTCGGGGCGCTATGCATAAGCGAATTAGTCCCTCAATCCAAAATTACCACCAGTGGAGGCTTATTACACCAGGACGTAGTCATAGCCATTAATGCAATACGTCTACGCATACACAAATCGAAAACGGTTCCAGCGGGCAGGGGCACTTGGGTACTTCTACAACCCACAAACGGTACACTGAGTTGGGTAACAATAGTAAAAACATATCTAACCATCAGATCACAAAGTAATTTCTTCCTATCACACATTGATGGAATGCCATTATCAAGATACCAGTTCCAAGCTATATTTAATAAATGCATAACATCGGCAGGGAACCACCCCAAAGATTACGGGACACACTCATTCCGCATAGGCGCGGCCACGGAAGCAGCAAGAGCAGGACTGTCAGAAACGGAAGTTCAGATGATAGGGAGATGGCGATCCACGTGTTTGGCAAGATACATAAGACCGGACTTGTTATCCTAACGTGGTTTGTTTCTTTTACAGGTGACGCTAAGCCAACAGTGTGGGTGATAGGCCACTCGTATAAGTATTGGGCAGAAAAAAGGGCAAAAGTCTGCCCAGGCGGGAGGAAATTAGAGTTTCATAACACATATTTCAACTAGAGAGGTATTAGAGGCCTGCTATGGCCACAGGTACTAATGGAGGTAATCAAGGTAGGGAGAGAAGCAAGATGTCCGGTCATCTTAGTTATACAGGCCGGGGGAAACAACCTAGGTCATCATAACAGTGCATAACTAATGGCAATAATGAAACTAGACATTGAGCGCTTCAGAGAATTTTTCACAAAACTAGCGATAGTATGGTCAGAGATTGTGCCGATAGCGGTATGGCAAGGTGCACGAGACATCACGGCCATCGAACGGACAAGGCGGGTAATAAATATTCGGATGGCAAAATTTCGAAGAGACAGAGGCGGTGTAGTGGTACGACACCGACAACTGGAAGGAGATAAAGCAGGCCTCATACGGCCCGACGTTGTTCACTTAATGAATATTGAACTGGACATATTCCTGTCAGGACTCCAGGACGGAGTGGAACAAGCGTTAAGAGTGATGGGTGGGGGTCAGAGTCCTGCATACGAGTACGCAGGATCCTCCGTGGCCTGGAAATAGAAAGGACATGTTGGAGAGTTACACTTGTTGGCCAACTTGCCGGAGTGGAGACCCAGGGCATGCTGCAACAAGCTGAATTATTTTAGAAATAAAATGCCTTTCTAATGGAATGAGTATAAAGAGTTAATAAAGCTGTGACCGATCCTCACCCATCCAGTTGTAAGAGTTACATTATTGTATTGTCAAGGAAAGGGAGGCGGTAGGGGGGCTGAGCGTCTGGGTTTGGTTGGGGGTCCCCACAGTCTGCCTAGGCTAGATGCATTTAAAAATTCTTATTAGATACACAGGCGGTGCAGCTTGCTTCGCAGCTGGGCTACTACGCCCAAAGTATTGCCTAGGCTAGATGCAGTTAAAAATTCTACGCTGACTAGCAGACACTGAAGATTTGGAGCAGACCTCTGAGCTCTTTAGACTCAACCATCTTTGTTACCCCAAGCCATAGTGTATCTAGTTTCTTACAGTTAAAAAGGGGGGGGAGCGACCCAACCCACCTGGAATTGACGATCCCAACGTCACGTAAGACACAGCAAGGGGACTCCAAAAAGAGTCTCCATTTTTTCCCAAAATTGTGGCACAGACACCACTTAACCCTAGAACGCATACCTGGGGCCTCGCAGGCCCGCCCTGTTAATTGTTTTCTATTTTCTGCAAGATTACTTTAGTTAGAATTTTGAAACTCTAGGTATTCTTCATGTATATAGTTGTTTGTCATTTGAGTTTGAGTTATTCCATGTTATTTGCACACGAGCCTAAAAGGCCCCAGGTATATGAAAGTGTAGATTTCTATGGTCATGCGTTCTAGGGTTAAGTGGCATCAATTGCCCCACAGTTGCTTAAAACGGTTGGTGAGGTGATTTTACCAAATCCTCAAGGTTTTAGTCTCCCAAGGATAACACAGGGGTAGAAAAGTCCTTGCGAATCCATGATTTGTTCATGTTTAAGAACGTGAGTCTGTCTACATTCTCAGTGGACAGACGCGTGCGCTTATCTGTCAGCACACCACCAGCAGCGCTGAACACACGTTCAGAGAGAACACTGGCTGCAGGGCATGACAAGATCTCCAAGGCGTGAGTGGCGAGCTCCGGCCATTTTTCCAGATTGGAATACCAAAATGAGCAAGGGTCCAGTGACACAGTCATGGCTTCGATGTTCACTTGGAGATACTCCTGCACCATCCTCTCTAGGCGTTGACTATGTGTCAGACTTCTTGTCTCCTGTGGCCTTGCAAAGGATGGTCTAAAAAAAGTGGTGAAACGATTCCACAAAATTGCTGTTACCAGCAGATACTGTGTTACTGTTACGGTTTGAGTGATGAAGACTCGACAGTCCCACGGTTGGCAAGTTAGAACTGTGAGATTCACTACGTGCACCACTGGTGTTTTGTGGAAAAGCACATGTAAGATTCTGCAACAGTGTCTGCAGATACTCCTGCATGCGTCAATCCCTTTTGATGGCAGGAATTGTTTCAGCAAATTTACTTTTGTACCGGGGATCTAAGAGTGTGGCAACCCAGTAGTCGGGATTACTTCGAATTCTGACAATCTGAGGGTCATGTTGCAGGTAGTGCAGCAAGAAGGCACTCATGAGTCTTGCGCATCCAGGAGGACCAAGTCCTTGTTGTGTTGGTAGCAAGGTAAGAATCATGCTTCCTTCCTCTGCCCTCTCCCCTCAACCTCGCACAACAGAAATGTGATCAAGGTCTCCCTCATCTGATGAGTCTTCCATGCCCATCGCCAGTTCGTCCTCCACTTCTTCCTCGGCTCCTGCACCTTCCTCAACAGTTTGGCTGCTACCATGCGCCCTGGTTAATCCCTCTCCCCCACCCTCCCATGCCTGCCGCCTTGGTGCTGCCAACCGTCTGGACCTTGGAGATGTTATCCCTTCCGCATACGACTCCTCCTCTACTTCCTCCACCTCCTCTTGTCCCACCACCTGACTCTGAATTCTGTGTGCTCCAGCATGTAAATCACCGGAATAGTCATGCTGATAATGGCATCGTCGTCAGCACTAAACATCTTCGTCGCCATTTCAAAGCTGTGCAGAAGGGTGTGTGGCGCCCCTGAGGGTTCAGTCGCCACAGAGTTACTGCATCTCACCCAGAGGTGTGGTATCTCACCCTCAGGTAAGGAAGGCATATGGCTCGGGACCCTAACACCTGCATCCAACACATACCCACAGTGGGGGTAGGGCAAGATTGCTCCTAAGGGAGAGCACAGTCCCAGGTCCCTAGCTGGTGGAAGGGTCCTATGTAGTGGGAGCTTAGGGGAGCAGCTTAGCGGAGCACATGACAGGGAGAGTATAAATAGGAAGCTATCTTAGAAAGAGCAAGCCAGTTAGAGGAAAAGTGACAGGAGCAGAGGCTCGGCATGAGCTCTGCTCCAGAGGCGGGCCTAGCCCCTGGGAGTCCCAGGACTGAAGGAGAGAAGAGAGGAGTGGGAGCAGGAAGGCTCCAGGAACCGAAGGGACCCTAGGGCTATGGGCCGTGCAGAAGGCCACCCGTACTCCTGCTGCCAACAGGAGGTAGAGGGGTCAGACCAGATAAAGGGAACCGGTCCCTCAACTAGCGGAGAAACAGCAAGGCTCAACTAGAAACCGGAGGCTGCAGCATTTCATGTACTGCAGGTAAAAGTCCACACCAGTCTCACTAAGAAGGTAGCCACATAGGACCCAGGGGACGGAACACAAGTCGCCCGTCATGGCCCGAGGATACCGGATAGAAGTGTCACTGGGTGTGAGGTGCAGGTAGAAGGCCAGAGAAAGGACACACAGAAGGGGGTCCTGCTAAGTACTCCAGAGCTATCTGGGGGTGGACTGAGCCCCTCACTGAGTACGCACAGCACGACGGGGAAGATTGCTCTGGTACCTGTAATCTGGACTGCAACAACTGTGAGTAAAGATCTTGGGACTGCATCACACGGACTCTGTGTTCATTACTGACTCCCTGCACTACAACCACCATCATCCACCCACACTGCCCTCAAGCTACACTCTTCCTGTGGTGAGTAATAATACCATTGCTGCAAAACCACCAGCTTCAGAGGACTGTTCCGCAGCGGCGGCCCCTTTTGCCCCACTCCAGAGGTGGCGTAGTCGGACATTATAAAACCCATATATACAAATTACCCTTGGATTGACCGCCCTGGGTCACGGACCGGGTCACCGCCACAGTGACTACAACCCCCAGCGTCTACCGGCCCGGCTCAGGGTACCCCACGGCCCAGGGGGCGCGTCAATTTCATAGGTCCCTGATCTGAGACCACTCCTGCAGCGTGATTTGCCCCACCTCTGGATCTCGTTGGCCCAGGCTATACGTCAGAACGTATTGCACCAGGGCTTGTCGGTGCTGCCACAGTCGCTGCAACATGGTCAGAGTTGAATTCCACCGTGTCGGCACATCGCATTTCAGCCGGTGAACTGGCAGGCCCAACGACTTCTGTAGAGATGTAAGTCATTGAGCTGCGGGATGCGAACGGCGGAAGTGAGCACACAGCGACCGTGCCCCCTGCAGAAGGCCATCTAGTCCGGGATAGTGGGCTAACAATTTATGGACAACCAGGTTCAACACGTGAGTCATACAAGGCACGTGTGTGACATTGCCCCGGCGATGCAGCATTGTCGCACACGGCCTTCCCTGGTTGCAGGTCCAGTGGAGACAACCATTCATGAAACTGGGTCTCCAGAGCTGACCACAACTCCTCAGCTGTGTGACTCACATTTCCCAGACATTTCAAAGTAAACACTGATGCCTTGAGCCCTGCTGCCAGCATAGTAAGGAGGTGTGCAGGATTCCTTCTGCGCAGTTAGAATGCAGGTGGCATTACCAGACAGGCTTTGGGTGCAGGTGGAGGACCGAGAGGAGGTTGAGGAGGCAGAAGCAGTGGAGGAACTTCGAGATAAAGAGGATTGACGCAAAACTCGTGGGGACGGTAAGACTTGGACAGCAGCCCCTTGTCCTGCTGTCACCATAGTTACCCAGTGCCCAGTCAGCAACATGTAACGCCCGTGTGCATGCCTACTCGTCCAAGTGTCTGTGGTGAAATGCACCCTGTCACACACAGAGTTTCTCAAAGAAGCGGTGATGTTGTGTGCGACATGCTGGTGGAGCGCAGGCACACCTTTCTTTGAGAAGTAGTGCCGACTGAGCATCTGGTACTGGGGCACTGAGACGGACATAAGGTCTCGAAAATCCACTGTGTCCTCCAGGCGGAAAGGCAGCATTTCTGTAGCCAAGAGCTTGCAGATGGTGAAATTCAACCTCTTAGCTTTCTCATGGCTAGGAGGAAATGGTCTTTTACTTTTCCACATCTGAGGGACCGAGGGCTGGCTGTTGTGCTTAGACGGGGTTGAGTAGGATGTCCCCGGCAAACTGCCGGTCTGTGAGGAAGATGCAGGCGGACATGTTAGATTGCCTTGATCCAAAGCTGGTGCTCTCGATGTCAGAGAGCGCTCAACACCAGCAGGTGTTTCCACTTCCCAATGAACTGATGACCTGCCAATCACACTGGCTGTTGCAGGTAAAGAGGTGGCAGGTCTGCGTCCAAAAACATGTGTGACTGCTGTCCCCCCAGTCACAGAGGATGAAGAGGCCGCGGATGCACAAGATGGGGCAGACGGTGGTTGGCCCAGCCTGATAGGCCGCATTGTAGCACAGTGAGCTTCCCACTGCAACTTATGCTTCATATCCATGTGCCGGTTCATGCATGAAGTACTCAAACTATGGATTTTTTGGCCTCTACTTATGTTTTGGTTACAAATATTACTGATAACACGAGTTGGGTCATCCTTATCATTCTGAATAAATGCCCAGGCTATGCAAGGCTTAGAGCCCATGCGACCTGAAGAGCCACTACGACTTGTGGTCAGAGGCAGAGTTGTGGTTGAGGATGCAGTTGTTGACGTGCTTCCAGTACTCCATCTGTGTCCAGGAAGGCGCAACCTAACCTCGTCGTCAATACCATCTGTGACGCCCCGCTGTGCTTGGTATCACATATCCTAGAAGAGTGTATTGATGGAATCCTCCACAAGAGGCCCCCATAAACATTCACACATCTCCACCTTCCACCTCAGACCAGCAGAGGGAGCCCGTTAGGGATATAAATAGGGAAGGTGGAGCTAGGCAGTTCAGTTCCTCTGAAGAGTTCCTGCAGTAGAGAAGCCTAAGAGAGGTCAGTCTGCAGTGGAGCTCAGTCTAGTCTAGAGAACTCAGTTAATAGTTCAGCAGTGGAGCACGAGGCTCCTGCTAACTAGATTCAGTAAGGCATAACCGGAATCCCTGGAGAACTACAAGTCCCAGGATGGCTAATGTGCTGATACGTAACAGAGCCAGGAGACGCTTAGGCCCCGCATAGTGGGAGCGTGAACTCCAAGAGAAGGCCCTACCACAAGGTCAGCCAGCGCAGGACAGAGACAAAGTTAGGCCTAGCTCCAGGCAGGTCAGAAACTTAGTACGCAGAGGCAAGAAACAGGAGGCCCTACACCCGCTCATTGGGGAGGATCCTGATATTCACCCTTCACCCTACAGTGCTCCGGGATGTGCCTGAATTTCCTCCAGTAAAAGGTACTGAAGTGACTACCGTGTCCGTTCCCGTTCTTGCTCTGACCCAGCTGGGTCTCCCCTGTCCTGCATTCCCCCTGCATACGCTGCCCTGAGACCTAGCTCCACCTGTGGGGAGCTATACCATCGAGCAGCCTTATCACGGGTCTCAGTGGACTGCTGCAGCGCTGGTGCTTCTCACCAGATACCACAGGTGGCGTCACAAACTCTTATAAAATTAACAATTATCCACTCTTTTAAAGAGTGACCCCAGGGTACGGGCCAGGGAGCCGACCACCGCGACATCCCCAAGGCCAGGCAAAGGCCCGGGTACCGAGTCATCCCCATCCTCTGGGCTAGTCACATCCTCCTCCACCTACTCCGTTGACCTCATCGACTGGCTGACTGTGGGTTGACAGTAAGTGGGATCTCCAACCTCGTCATCATCACCCTGTGTGTTATCACACCCGTCGTCCTCAAAGCCAACCTCTTCCTGCCCTGACCGAAAAGTCAAGTTGTCGCTCCAATCAGGTATTTGAGTCTCATCATCGTCTTCATCATTGTCTCCACCAACAGGAGTGACAGTTTGGGAACGAGGGTCTACATTATGCTCAGAACCTTCTTCATCTGGTCCTGGATCCGACTTATAAAGATTCTGGGCATCAGTGCAGATCATTTCCTCGTCTGGATTAACAGAAGCTCTGGAGCAGACTTACATTTCCCAGGCTATAGTATGAGTAAACAGCTCTGCAGACTCAACCATCTGTGTTACCCCATACTCAGACGGGCAGCTGGAGACTTGGGAGCTGTGAGGAAGCAAGTGCGATTGGGGTGACACCTCTGAGGACTGGAATATTTGTGATGTTGAAATTGAGGTGGAGGAGAGCCCACTTGAAGGAGCACTTGATATCCGTTGAAGCACCTGCTGTTTTTGTGCCTCATCTGGAATTTGTAGCGATGGGCGTGTCCGTAAGAAAGGGATCGTATCACATTGTCCACGAAAAGAAGTCGACATCTTAGCTTGGCTGGAAGATGGTCTTTCTTCTGCAGATGTTACCCCCCCCCCCACTGCGGGGGGGCTCGACCCACCAGCGGACAGGCACCAGTATTGGGAGAGGGGGGCTGGCCGTCAGGGTCCACCGCGGCTCTGGCACAAACCCGGCGACACGGAGGTGGCACGGGCAGGAACGAACTGGCTGTGTCGGCTTCTCACTTTTTGGATTTTAGAAGGGCATGACATGCCTATATCTGTGTCTCCCCCTCCTTTTACTCCTCCACCTCTTTTCTTTTCGCATGACTATATGTACTTGTCACTTTTCCATGTGTTAGTTATGTCTTCTGAGCAGTTTGTCAGCTTTTGGACACCTTTGAAGGTGTTTTCTATGTGTTTCTATGTGTTTTTGTTTGCCTGCAATTGGTTTTAACGGTGTTCGACGGTGTTGGACGAACAGTTCGACGAACAGTTTGGCGAACATACCGGTGTTCGACGAACCGAACCCGAACACTACGGGGGTGGCTCAACTCTAGTTATTAAGGGAATGGATGAACTATAATTCCAAGATAGGTTTTTAAACTTGGAGTTTTTCAGTTTGGAAAAAAGAAGACTTAGGGGCGATGTTATTATAATGTACAAATATATGAGGGGACAGTACAGAGATCTTTCTAATGATCCTTTTAAACATAGGTCTGGAACAATGACAAGGGGGCATCTTCTACATCTAGACGAAAGAAGGTTTAATCATAATTTGTGATTCTTTACTGTAAGAGCAGTGAGACTATGGAACTCTGCCTCTTGATGTTTTAATGGTTGATTTACTAATTAGGCATCTGCCTTATGGGGTTCTTTCCTTCTTCTGAATCAACATGTTAGGTTACAGGTTGAACTTGATGAATTTATGTCTACCTTCAACCTTAAAACTATGAAATGATGAAACAACCGCTTTAAGTTATTTTATGTACATCTGCACATGATACAAATTATGAAGAGCACTTCTAAGTAGAAAGCCCTTGGTATTCCAGTGGCATGCTTTTCTTATTAAGCAATGTGCAATATTTTGCCACAGAATGACTCTTATGCATAATGTACTGTGCCATGCAGTGGCTTGATTGCAATCAACAGCTTACGAGTGCTTATTAGTATGATATTCCCATGGAGCCATTGCAGTATTTCAATATTAATGTCATGTAATTAGGAATTTCTTTTATTTGCTTTCTATTAACATTATAATATAAGTGCCCAGGGGCATATGGAAGGCAAAACGGCTTCTGTAAATTAATGTGAGATGACAGTGCTTTAAGACGTGACAGCTCCAAATATAACTGATAAACAGGATTTCACCCTGGAGTTGTGCAAATCACACTTCAATGGCCTTTTTCTCCCATGTTCTCAGCTGTAATTGTACAGAATTTCTCACAAGGGGCACATTGGCAAATTCATCATTTTTAGTTGGTTGGTGAAGGCTGAAGAAGATGATCAGTGAGACAGTGACCCTTAAGAGAGTAGTTTCTGGATTGTAGGTTGATCTTATCTAGCTTAAATATACATGAAACCTGGGAATAATATATTTTCATGTTTTTTGAGTTTTAGGCAATGGGTTCTTTGCAATCCTTATAAGAGTAGCACTGTTTCTCTAAAAAAAAAGACAAAAATAAAGAAATATACAGCAGACTCGTATGTCTTCTATTCTTGCAGGTCATTTAGGTCCTGTCTGAACATGGGAACTCCCTTAAAAACACTGAAAATGCACTCAGCAACCCCACTTAAGAACAGATTTTTATGTTATATATCAATGCCACCGTCCAAAAATTTCCAATCATTGTGGATAGTCCATGAATTTACAAATGATTGCAAATCATCCCTGCTCAGTCCTTTCCCAGATGTCTTATATTAGTTTCCCATGTCCTGTAAATTGTAAGTTTGGAGCCGATTACCCTAAATTGTATTTAATAAGTGGTCTTCTAGAAAGTGATTTGTTCAACAAAGATGGCCAATATAGATATTGTATGAAAAATCTGATAATCTGTTTCAGGAAATCTTATCTGTATACTGGGTGGTCTTTTTAGACAGTTTTAACTCAGTTTTCTTTGTCGATCAATACTAATTGTAACATTTACAAGAAATAAACTCCAAATGCAATTCTTGAAGCCTAAATCTAGCCAAATAAATTAGACAGTTGCTGGCTGAATTATCCTTTGTCTGATAGCTATCTCGACACTGTCAGGCACAAAAACGATCAACTGGAGCAAACACTCCTGTGTTCTGTTTGCGAGAACAGCTGCCAGTATCATTTGGCCGCTCCTAATGACCCCGCTGAACAAAAGGATCAGTCAAATGATGTCCAACCGCCTAATCCTTATGTACACTGACATAATATATTGGGAGCCCCCTATAAACTTTAGATGTAAGGCCAATCCCAGCAAAATCAGTGGATTGGGCTGACTTGTTTCTATTGGATAAGAGAGTCTAAAGAAAGCCACGACTTGACACAGATAATGTCTGAAAGGGCCAGACATGCCTTTGGGTATGTATTAGCAGTTATAGGCATCCATCCAAACTGTAATATCTTGTTCAACCAAAGACTATTTTATTAAAGTTGAATGTCCACCCAATTTCTCTCTAAGCACAGGACATAATTTATTACCGTTATTAGAATTGGATTTATGTAACATTCGTATAGATTAATTGTAATCATTCACATTTATGGGCATCGCAGTCTTTATTGAGGCTATTTACAGCATATAAAGCATAATTAAAACAATTATTCCTTGTTAATTGATGCAGAGGAAACTGTGGGAATAATGAACAGTTTAATACACAAGAGAAATATTGATTCCAGGAGTCAATGAATGGATCAAGAAAGTTTATTTGTCCCCAGTGAGATGTAATTGTCGCTTCTTTCTTGTTCTCTTTGCGCATCCAATCAATATAAACAGAATATTAATATGTCACAAGGATTTTCATATGTGAAGAGATATTTAAAGAGGTTGGCCAGTGAAAACAAGATCTCCTATACGTAGGATATATGATAGCTTGCTGATCGGTCGGTGTCCTATTGCTGGGATTGTCACCAATCAGCAAATCGGGAAATTTCCATTTGCGACGGCGAATTTTTATCTCCATTTCAAAATGGAGCTGCAGGTCAGACGCATGACTGCTGCTGCATGAATTATCTCTGGGGTTGCCGGATTTTTTCAGAGAGAGACAGAGAAATGGACAGCGCGCGGTCGTCCTATAATGAATGAATGCAGCAGCGATCGAGCAAGCACACTAACCCTCCATTCTAAAAGTTCCCTATTCTGCCAAATTCTGAGGGCCCTAGTAGTCAGACTCTCAACAATCAACAAGTTATCACCTACCTTTTGTATAGATTTGTTTTCAATGGACTACCCCTTTAACTGTTAACACTGTATGATATTACATCAAAACTGTTAAGGGGACGGTTGCAAACAACTTTATTAATAATGGAAAGCAACCGAACCCGGGGTCCGCGATGCAGCCTTGAGGACTGCGGCCGAACACCTTCCGGGTAAGAAGGTAAAAATGCACACTGGAACTGGAATAGGGATTCGCACTATCTCCGTTAACTGCATGAGAAATGTGCGACAAATAATGTATCCGTAGCCCTGTTTACTGCACAGGGTCTACACAGCAGGTGCTAGGATGCGTGTGTGATTCACGCCGGCGTATACGTGCTCCCAGCCGGCATGCTACCGGACTGAGGCGTATCTCTCCACGTGGCTTACAGGCGGTGCCAGGAATACGGACTTTGCAGTCTGCTCGGGGTGTATAGCGACCCCCTTGTCGGAGCCAGACTGTCAGACAAAGCTACCTGCCTCCCTCCATCTAAGGCTGCCTATCCTCCGCAAAACCTGCCTGTCAGAAGCTATAACAGCAATAGCACACGTGGAGCCCAAACAACCAAGCGTCCACATAATAACACCATTACAGCTCAATGATCAGAGCGTGCCGCCATGTTTGTGGGTGGGCTATTTAAAGATTAAGCCCTGCCCACCGTCGCATTATTAGTGACATCACCCGCGACCAATCAGGCGGTGCCAGGTCACCGGATCAGCTGACTCCCAAACCACCAATCACGGTCCGCCATGTCACGGGCATGCTCAGTGCAGTGAATCCTGGACTTAGGCTGTAGCAGCCCTGTTTCCCTCCGCAACCTATCCTTCATGTTGCTAGGAATAAAGACCCCCCAAGAGACAACCTGTACATCTCGTGCACCAGCTAGGCGTTGGGACTGATGATGATGCTGAGCAGCATCTTCTCTGGCTGGACAAGAATGGGAGACCACAGAATCCACTGATGATTCTGAACCCATTTCGGATCCAGAAAACATCCAACGCCTCACAAAAGCATATACAAATAGCCACAATTAAAGCAATCAGGACAAGGTGCAACTTTCTGCAAAAAACTTCTTTCTAATTCTTCATTCCTTCACAGACCATAAAATTTAAAGTGAACTTTGATATTTTTAACATTACATCATTTTAGGTCTACACTTTTTTGCTAAGTATTGGTAATTTTATCATATAAAATTTTCAATCATTATAGAGGTCAAACCTCACTCTTCTTGTTAAAGGGCTTCAATCCTATGTTACAGACACAGCCATAAACCATAGCAGCCTACAGCCGCCACTAGAGGGAGCTTAATACTGTTTATGCCTTTTAATGCAGGAGTGGGCAATTAATTCTCCCAAGGGGCTACACGAAAGACAGTGACTGTTGTGGAGGTCACAATAGGCTGAAATTTGTTCTGCTCTTTATTATATTAACACATTAATTATAAGTTTTAGGTTATATTAAAATTAATTGCATCACTTAATTAAAGGGGTTGTCTGGTCAAAAGTGATAAGTCTGCAGTCACTCTGTGTGACTGCAGTCTTATGAATCCCCCCAGCGCAGGCACTGTGCTCTGCGGGGGTGCGCCGGTTTCAGACCCAGGACCAGAGGGTATGTATGAGTTATACATACCCCCAGCCAGTGGGCGTGACCTCGCTCTCTATACACTTGTATTGATCAAGGCCACACCTTCTATTCAGACGCGCCCACTGGTCGTCCATGTCACTAGACAGGGCGTGGCCTTACTCTATACAAGTGTATGGAACGAGGTGGCGCTGATTGCCCGGGGTTATGTATAACTTATTCATACCCTCCGTCTGTTGTGTTATTTGCACATGATGGATGGTAGAAGGAGAAGCTGGAGGCCCTCCTCCTCCATCATATTCATGGTTACCTGCATCCTGAGGATGCAGATAGTGGTGACATCGGGACACCGAGCAGGGGTGGGTGGTTGTGTGGTGCGGTCCGCGGGCTACTGTTTTCAGCACTTTTCCTGGCTCAGTCTATAGCCCAGAGGGATGGATGTGGTCCACGGGCCATTCTTTGCCCAGGTCTTCTTTACTGTACTAAATTAAATATGTCTCGCACTGACTAAAGGTAGCATGAATTTGGGAATTTTGGTCCCTGAGATAGAAAGCAAAGTTGTTATGGGGTTCTTTCCATTTAAATATACTGTGATATTTACCTTTGACATCATCTTATTGTTGTCCTTTGCCTACGTTACTTTTTGACAGCACCCTCCTCCATCCCACCCACATTGCAGAGGCAGAGTAAAAGATTTCATTACTTTTATAATATCAAGACTCAGCAATAAACACATTCCACGCATGTTACTTATGCATTTCTGGAATATTCTAAAGCAGGCAAAGTATGTGCATTACTCAATAGAAAGTCTACTGTGTCCAAAAGAAAATGATTGTGTATTTACAGAGTTTTGTGCACATTTCATTTCACAGAGGCAGAACTAATGAGATGTCTTAGCTTTCAGCAAAGAAATTCAGCAGCAATAAAATGTGCAGGAAAGAAAGGGCATTAGGTTTATATTGCAAGAGTCTCATTGTGATTTTTGAGGTTTTGAAAAAAAGAATTCATTGAGTTTTTTTATTTAAATTTTATTATCTCAACTGTTTAAAAATACATGGTCTTTGTATGGACAGCCGTGTGCAATAGTCAGAGTGACAATGGCATCAGATCTTCAAATAAATCTTCAGACTCATTTGCATATCTATTAAATGTTTTATTAAAGGAAACCTGTCACCAAACAAAAGATAAAATGCTATTAACCCCTTCAACTCCCAAGCCTGTTTTCACCTACATGACCAGGCCAAATGTTACAATTCTGACCACTGTCAATTTACGAAGTAATAATTCTG
Organism: Phyllobates terribilis; assembly: GCF_046119375.1. Lineage (NCBI taxonomy): Eukaryota > Metazoa > Chordata > Amphibia > Anura > Dendrobatidae > Phyllobates > Phyllobates terribilis. Next base: position 54,827,495 of record NW_027362773.1, read on the forward strand.
GAACGCTTCAATGGATCCGTGATTCTGAAAATGTTTTCTCAAGACGTATTGTATTTCATGATAGTGGTAAAATTTATTTGATATGACTTACGTTTATTTGTGAAAAAAATCGGAAATTTGACGAAAATCTTGAAAATTTCACAATTTCCAAATTTTTAATTCTTATTCCCTTAAACCAGAGAGTTATGTCACACAAAATAGTTAATAAATAACATTTACCACGTGTCTATTTTACATCTAGATAATGTTTTAAACATTTTTTTTTGTTAGAAAGTTAGAAGGGTTAAAAGTTGATCAGCAATTTCTCATTTTTCCAACAAAATTCATAAAACTATTTTTTTAGGGACCACATAACATTTAAAAGTGACTTTTGGGGGCCTATATGACAGAAAATACCCAAAAGTGACACCATTCTAAAAACTGCACCCCTAACAGTCTTCAAAACCACATTCAAGAAGTTTATTAACCCTTTAGGTGTTTCACAGGAATTAATGGAATGTGGAAGGAAAAAATTAACATTTTACTTTTTTGCACAAAAATGTTACTTTAGCCACTAACTTTTTATTTTCACAAGGGTAACAGGAGAAAACACATTGTACAATTTGTTATGCAATTTATCCTGAATTTGTCAATATCCCATATGTGGGTGAAAACTGCTGTTTGGGAGCATGGCAGGGCTTGGAAGGGAAGGAGCAACTTTTGACTTTTTGAACACAAAATTTGATGGAATCATTGGCGGACTTCATGTCGCCTTTGAAGCGCCCCTGATGTGCCTAAACAGTGAAAACTCCCCCTAGTGATCCTATTTTGTAAACTATTTGGAAATGAATGGTGAACACTTTGAACCCCCAAGTACTTCCCAGAAGTTTATAACGTAGAGCCGTGAAAATAACAATTTTTACAAGGTTAACAGGAGAAATGCACCATACAATTTATTCTGTAATGTATCCTGAGTAGGCAATTACCCGATATGTGAAGAAAAACTACTTTTGAGGGACGGTGCAAAGCTCAGAAGGGAACAAGTGCCATATTGGAGTTCATATTTTACTGTTATGGTTTTCGGGTGCCATGACCCAATGAGATAGCCCCTGAGGAGCCAGACCAGCAGAAGCCCCCCATAAGTGACATTGACATCATTTTACAAACTACACCTCTCAATAAATTCATCTAAGGATGCAGTGACTATATTGACACCACAGATGTGTCAGAATTTTATACCATTGGGCAGTGAAGAAAAAATAATTACATTTTTACCACAATAATTTTGTTTTAATCCTAGATTTTACATTTTCACTCAGGGAAATAGATAAAATGGCAACAAGATTTGTCACACAATTTCTGCTGAATGTGGAAATACCCCAAATGTGGCTGTACAGTTCTGCTTAGCCATACAGTGAGACTCGGGAGAGACAGAGTGATATTTGCCTCCTGGAGCGCAGATTTTCCTAGAATAGTTTGCAGACTCCATGTACAGAGCCCTTAAGTGCCAGAAGAGCACCCCTCAAGTAACTAGATTTTGGAAATTATACCTCTTCTGGAATTTATCTACAGGTGTAATGATGATTTGACTCCATGAATGTTTTCCAGAAACAAGTAGCAGTGGATGTTGCTGAGTGAAAATTGACCCGGATGTCATTATGAAGATTTTTGGTCACCATGGCAACGATTGGGCCCTCGCAATGGTATCGTGGGGGCGCCGATTGATGGGGAGATGGAGCCCCCTCCCTCTTCCTACCTTCTATATGCTGCAATCGATATTGATATCAGCATTTAGGGGGGTTAACTGCCGGGAGCGATGTGGGCACTACTCCTGGCAATCAGAGCCGGGTGTCAGCTGTCATGTAAGCTGAATACCCAGTGGCGATGACGTGCACACAGCTTCTGTGTGCACAAAATCACCAGGAACTATCCATACGTCCAAGGTTGGGAAGACATATGGATATGTCTAAAGTCATGAAGGGGTTAACCTGCAGATATGGGGTAATTCTGCAGATTATTAGTGTTATTAATAGAGATGAGCGGTGTTCGACTAGAACTGTTCGCCAATCTCAAATTCGAGCTGTTTTGGGCGGTGTTCGAGTTGTTCGACGAACCCGAACGATTTGCAAAAATTCGGCTGTTCGAGGTTATGTTCGATAACTGTTCGTGCACCAAAAGCGTGTCCTGCATGTCTGGCGCTATTTAGAGCACCAATTATGCAGGGATTGTCTGCCACTCACTGTAATGCCACAGCTATGGTGGTTGTGGCATTACAGTGATTGCCCAAATCGATGGGAGCAGTGCCAACAGTGAAACATGAAAAGCCGGCAATTCAGCAGCGGCATACACCTGTACCCGACAATTTAGAACCGAAAGAATAGAGCTTCACACATAGATTAGATAGATATAAACATGTCAGCCACATATATACGAAGTACAGTGACAGTGCTGCTTACTGTACTTGTCATTTAGCGTAAAGGATTTATTAAAAAAAATAATAGTGTTTTCATGCACCGTCTCTTTAAAAAAGCCGGCCGGCAATTCAGCAGCGGTACCCGACAATTTAGAATAGAAGGAATAGAGAATCACACATAGATTAGATAGATAGAAACATGTCAGTCACATATATAAGAAGTGCAGTGACAGTGTTGATTACTGTACTTGTCATTTAGTGTAAAGGATTTATTTAAAAAAATAAAAGTGTTTTCATGCACTGTCTCTTTAAAAAAGCCGGCCGGCAATTCAGCAGCGGTACCCGACAATTTATAACAGACAGAATAGAGCATCATACATATATTAGATAGATAGAAACATGTCAGCCACATATATACGAAGTACAGTGACAGTGTTGCTTACTGTACTTGTCATTTAGTGTAAAGGATTTATCAAAAAAAATAATAGTGTTTTCATGCACCGTCTCTTTAAAAAAGCCGGCCGGCAATTCAGCATCTGTACCCGACAATTTATAACAGACAGAATAGAGCTTCACACATAGATTAGATAGATAGAAACATGTCAGTCACATATATATGAAGTACAGTGATAGTGTTGGTTACTGTACTTGTCATTTAGTATTAAAATAAAGGATTTATTATTAAAAAAATTGGCGTGGGGTTCCCCTTAATTTTAGGCTCTAGCGGAGGTTAAGCAGACAGCTGGGGCAGATGTTTGAAGCCTGGGAAGGGAGTAATACCCACGGAGCTTCCCAGGCTACTAATATCAGCCCCCAGCTGAATACATAGCCTTTACTAGCTATTAAAATGGGGGACCCCCCCAAAAAAATGACGTGGGGTCCCCCCTAATTTAATAGCTAGCAAAGGCTAGGCAGACAGCTGGGGGCTGATATTAATAGCCCAGGAAGGGAGCCATGAATATTGGCCCCCTCCCAGGCTAGAAACACCAGCCGTCAGCCGCCCCAGAAATGGCGCATTCATAGGATGCGCCAATTCTGGCACTTAGCCTCGCTCTTCCACGCTGCCCTGGTGCGGTGGCAGGGGGTAATAGGGTTGGGGTTGATGTCAGCTTATAATGCCAGCTGACATCAAGCCCAGGTTAGTAATGGAGAGGCGTCTATAAGACACCCCCATTACTAACCCCATAGTCAAAGTTAAAAAAAGCACAAACACCCAGAATAAAGTCCTTTAATTGAAATAAAGACACAATCCTTTATTGTTCTAAATTAAACCATACTTACCGTCACGCCCATTCCAGCTGAAGCCAACGATCTCCTGCAATAAAAGAAAAATAATAAAGCAACCTCATCCTTACCTTTCCATGGTTCCCACGACAGCTTCAGCTCTGCTACATCGAGATGACAGGCTGGACCGCAGCAGAACGCTGCCATCCAGCCTCTTATCCCGCAGACACTGAAAAGCGCAGGCTTGCTTGCGCTGCTCAGCGTCTCTCTGTGACGACATCCAGATGAGCCGAGTTCATGTCCAATGAACTCGGCTCACCTCATGCACGTCACTGACAGCGTGGGAAAATTCTCAAGCTGAAGCGGTGAGTGCAGGAGAATTCTCCCACGCTGTCAGTGACGTGCATAAGGTGAGCTCATGTCCAATGAACTCAGCTCACCTCCTGCACGTCACTGACAGCGTGGGAGAATTCTCCTGCACTCAGCGCTTCAGCGTGAGAATTCTCCCGCTGAAGCGCTGAGTGCAGGAGAATTTTCCCACGCTGTCAGTGACGTGCATAAGGTGAGCTCATGTCCAATGAACTCAGCTCACCTCCTGCACGTCACTGACAGCGTGGGAGAATTCTCCTGCACTCAGCACTTCAGTGTGAGAATTCTCCCACGCTGAAGCGCTGAGTGCAGGAGAATTTTCCCACGCTGTCAGTGACGTGCATGAGGTGAGCCGAGTTCATTGGACATTAACTCGGCTCATCTGGATGCCCTCACAGAGAGACACTGTGGAGCGCAAGCATGCCTGCGCTTCTCAGTGTCTGCGGGATGACAGGCTGGATGGCAGCGTTCTGCTGCGGTCCAGCCTGTTATCTCGATGTAGCAGAGCTGAAGCTGTCATGGGAACCATGGAAAGGTAAGGATGATGTTGCTTTATTATTTTTCTTTTATTTCAGGAGATCGTTGGCTTCAGCTGGAATGGGCGTGATGGTAAGTATGGTTTAATTTAGAACAATAAAGAATTGTGTGTTTATTTCAATTAAAGGACTTTTTTCTGGGTGTTGTGTTTTTTTTAAATACTTTACTAGAAATTCATGGTGGTCATGTCTAATATTGGCGTGACGCCATGAATTTCGGGCTTAGGGCCAGCTGATAATGCCAAGCTGGCCCTAACCCCTTTATTACCCAGTGAGCCACCGCATCAGGGCCCTGGATGAGTTGGGTACAGCGCCAGAAGATGGCGCTTCTATGAACGCGCCATTTTCCGGGGTGGCTGCGGACTGCAATTTGCAGCGGGGGTGGCCCAGAAAGCTTGGGCCTCCCTGCGCTGCGGATTCCAGCCCCCAGCTGCCTAGTTGTACCTGGCTGGACACAAAAACAGGGCGAAGCCCCACGTCAATTTTCTTTAAATTATTTCATGAAATAATTAAGAAAAAAAGGGCTTCCCTATATTGTTGTGTCCGGCCAGGTACAAATAGGCAGCTGGTGGTTGGGGGCAGCCCGTTCCTGCCTGCTGTACCTGGCTGGACACAAATATAGTGCGAAGCCCCACGTCAATTTTTTTTAAATTATTTCATGAATTTCCTGAAATAATTTAAAAAAATTGAAGTGGGGCTTCGCACTATATTTGTGTCCAGCCAGGTACAGCAGGCAGGAACGGGCTGCCCCCATCCACCAGCTGCCTATTTGTACCTGGCCGGACACAACAATATAGGGAAGCCCTTTTTTTCTTAATTATTTCATGAATTTCATGAAATAATTAAAAAAATTGAAGTGGGGCTTCGCACTATATTTGTGTCCAGCCAGGTACAGCAGGCAGGAACGGGCTGCCCCCAACCACCAGCTGCCTATTTGTACCTGGCTGGACACAACAATATAGGGAAGCCCTTTTTTTCTTAATTATTTCATGAATTTCATGAAATAATTAAAAAAAAAGTACGTGGGGCTTCGCCCTATTTTTGTGTCCAGCCAGGTACAACTAGGCAGCTGGGGGCTGGAATCTGCAGCGCAGGGAGGCCCAAGCTTTCTGGGCCCCCCCCCGCTACAAATTGCAGTCCGCAGCCACCCCGGAAAATGGCGCGTTCATAGAAGCGCCATCTTCTGGCGCTGTACCCAACTCATCCAGGGCCCTGGTGCGGTGGCTCACTGGGTAATAAAGGGGTTAGGGCCAGCTTGGTATTATCAGCTGGCCCCAAGCCCAAAATTCATGGGCTCACGCCAGTATTAGACATGACCGCCATGAATTTCTAGTAAAGTATTTAAAAAAAACACAACACCCAGAATAAAGTCCTTTAATTGAAATAAAGACACAATTCTTTATTGTTCTAAATTAAACCATACTTACCATCACACCCATTCCAGCTGAAGCCAACGATCTCCTGCAATAAAAGAAAAATAATAAACCAACCTCATCCTTACCTTTCCATGGTTCCCACGACAGCTTCAGCTCTGCTACATCGAGATGACTGGCTGGACCGCAGCAGAACGCTGCCATCCAGTCTGTCATCCCGCAGACACTGAGAAGCGCAGGCATGCTTGCGCTCCTCACTGTCTCGCTGTGACGGCATCCAGATGAGCCGAGGTCATGTCCAATGAACTCGGCTCACCTCATGCACGTCACTGACAGCGTGGGAAAATTCTCACGCTGAAGTGCTGAGTGCAGGAGAATTCTCCCACGCTGTCAGTGATGTGCATGAGGTGAGCTCATGTCCAATGAACTCAGCTCACCTCCTGCACGTCACTGACAGCGTGGGAAAATTCTCCTGCAATCAGCGCTTCAGCGTGAGAATTTTCCCACGCTGTCAGTGACGTGCATGAGGTGAGCCGAGTTCATTGGACATGAACTCGGCTCATCTGGATGTCGTCACAGAGAGACGCTGAGCAGCGCAAGCAAGCCTGCGCTTCTCAGTGTCTGCGGGATGACAGGCTGGATGGCAGCGTTCTGCTGCGGTCCAGCCTGTCATCTCGATGTAGCAGAGCTGAAGCTGTCGTGGGAACCATGGAAAGGTAAGGATGAGGTTGCTTTATTATTTTTCTTTTATTGCAGGAGATCGTTGGCTTCAGCTGGAATGGGCGTGATGGTAAGTATGGTTTAATTTAGAACAATAAAGGATTGTGTCTTTATTTCAATTAAAGGACTTTATTCTGGGTGTTTGTGTTTTTTTTAACTTTGACTATGGGGTTAGTAATGGGGGTGTCTTATAGACGCCTCTCCATTACTAACCTGGGCTTGATGTCAGCTGGCATTATAAGCTGACATCAACCCCAACCCTATTACCCCCTGCCACCGCACCAGGGCAGCGTGGAAGAGCGAGGCTAAGTCCCAGAATTGGCGCATCCTATGAATGCGCCATTTCTGGGGCGGCTGACGGCTGGTGTTTCTAGCCTGGGAGGGGGCCAATATTCATGGCTCCCTTCCTGGGCTATTAATATCAGCCCCCAGCTGTCTGCCTAGCCTTTGCTAGCTATTAAATTAGGGGGGACCCCACGTCATTTTTTTGGGGGGGTCCCCCATTTTAATAGCTAGTAAAGGCTATGTATTCAGCTGGGGGCTGATATTAGTAGCCTGGGAAGCTCCGTGGGTATTACCCCCTTCCCAGGCTTCAAACATCTGCCCCAGCCGTCTGCTTAACCTCCGCTAGAGCCTAAAATTAAGGGGAACCCCACGCCAATTTTTTTAATAATAAATCCTTTATTTTAATACTAAATGACAAGTACAGTAACCAACACTATCACTGTACTTCATATATATGTGACTGACATGTTTCTATCTATCTAATCTATGTGTGATGCTCTATCTTTCTGTTCTAAATTGTCGGGTACCGCTGCTGAATTGCCGGCCGGCTTTTTTAAAGAGACAGTGCATGAAAACACTATTATTTTTTTAAATAAATCCTTTACACTAAATGACAAGTACAGTAAGCAACACTATCACTGTACTTATTATATATGTGACTGACATGTTTCTATCTATCTAATCTATGTGTGAAGCTCTATTCTTTCTGTTCTAAATTGTCGGGTACAGATGCTGAATTGCCGGCCGGCTTTTTTAAAGAGACGGTGCATGAAAACACTAATATTTTTTTTAATAAATCCTTTACACTAAATGACAAGTGCAGTAACCAACATTGTCACTGTGCTTCTTATATGTGTGACTGACATGTTTCTATCTATCTAATCTATGTGTGATGCTCTATTCCTTCTTGTCTAAATTGTCGGGTACCGGTGTATGCCGCTGCTGAATTTGCCGGCCGGCTTTTTTAAAGAGAGTGTCTTCTGAGCAGTTTGTCAGCTTTTGGACACCTTTGCAGGTGTTTTCTATGTGTTTCTATGTGTTTTTGTTTGCCTGCCATTGGTTTTAACGGTGTTCGACGGTGTTCTAAGGTGTTCGACGAACAGTTCGACGAACAGTTCCTCGAACATCCCGGTGTTCGACGAACCGAACCCGAACACTACGGGGGTGGCTCAACACTAGTTATTAACCCCTTTACCCCCCAAGGTGGTTTACATGTTAATGACTAGGCTAGTTTTTACAATTCTGACCACTGTCACTTTATGAGGTAAGACCTCTAGAACACTTCAACCCCTTATTCTGAGATTGTTTTTTATGACATATTGTACTACATGATAGTGGTAAAATGTATTCAATATTACTTGTGTTTATTTGTGAAAAAAATTGGAAATACGGCGAAAATTTTGAAAATTTTGCAATTTTCAAACTTTGAATTTTCATGCCCTTAATTGAGAGAGATACAGTTATATGAAAAAGTTTGGGCACCCCTATTAATCTTAAGCTTAATGTTTTATAAAAATTGGTGTTTTTGCAACAGCTATTTCAGTTTGATATATGTAATAACTGTTGGACACAGTAATGTTTCTGCCTTGAAATGAGGTTTATTGTACTAACAGAAAATGTGCAATCTGCATTCAAACAAAATTTGACAGGTGCATAAGTATGGGCACCTCACCAGAAAAGTGACATTAATAGATGTGTGGTGAGCACCTTGAACCCCCAGGTGCTTCACAGAAGTTTATAACATGGAGCCATAAAAATAAAATTTTCACATTTTTCCCACAAAAATGTTTTTCAGCCCCCAATTTTGCATTTTCTTAAGGGTAACATGAGAAATTGTGCCATAACATTTGTTGTGCAATTTCTCCTGAGTAAGCCAATACCCCATATGTGGGAGAAAACCACTGTTTGGGCGCACAGCATGGCTTGGAAGGGAAAGAGCGCCATTTGACTTTTTGAATGTAAAATATGCTTGAATAATTAGCGGACGCCATGTTGCTTTTGGAGAGCCCCTGACGCATCTAAACAGTGAAGTGACCCCATTTTGAAAACTAGGCCCCTCAAGGATTTTATCAAGGGGTTTAGTGAACATTTTGAACCCAGAGGTACCACACAGAATTTGATAACATTAGGTCATCATATTGAGTAAGTTGTCATTAGCCTTTTGCATTGGGTACTTGAGTATGCATCATGTATCACGGGTGCTCAAGTGACATGCTCGAGTCCCCACCCACATGTTTCACGGTTATTAGACACCCAAAAAAAACATGCTGGGATCACTCGTGCATGGCAGGCAATCCCCACAAGGTTTTTTTTTGCTGTATAACATCTGCAAGACATATGGGGCGGAGACTCGAGCATGTCACTCGAGCACCCGCGATACTCGGTGCATACCCGAGCACCCGATGCAAACTCAAGTAGCGAGCACTTGCACTCAATACTAGTCACCACTTTGTCATCATCTTTTTTCTTTACTTTTGAAAAACCTCAACCCCAACCTTAATACAACCCCAACTCTAGCACATCCCCAACCCTAGCCCAACCCTAGCCCTAGCTCAACCCTAGCTCTAGCACAACCTTAACCTTAGCACAACCCTAACCTTAGCACAACCCTAACCCTAGACCAACCCTAACCCTAGCACAACCCTAACCCAAGCACAATCCTAGCCCTAGAACAACCCTAAACCTAGCACAACCCTAACCCTAGCACAACCCTAAGCCTAGCACAACCATAACCCTAGCCCAACCCCATCCCTAACCCTAGCACAGCCCTAGCACAACCCTAACTCTAGCCCAACCGTAACCCTACTCTAACCTTAGCCCAACCCTAACCCTAGCCCAAACATAGTCCAACCCTAACCCCAGCACAACCCTAACCCTAGAGTTTATTTTTTACGTTGTTTCTTGTGCGGTATAAGTGATTAGACTTCTTTATTCTTCGGGTCGGTGCGATTACAGCGATACCAGATTCATATCGGTTTTTGATGATTGACAGCTGTCACACACTAAAAGACGCTTTTTTTTGCAAAGACTAGTTTTTGCATCGCCATATTTTGAGAGCTATAATTTTTCCATATTTTGGCCATCAGAGTCATGGCTTGTTTTTTTCCGGGACAAGTTGACGCTTTTATTGGTACAATTTTCGGGCACATGACATTTTTTGAACGCTTTCTTTTCCAATTTTTGGGAAGCAGAATAAACAAAAACCAACAATTCTGGAATTGTTTTGTTTTTTTTATGCTGTTCTGATTGTGGCAAAATTGATAAGGCAGCTTTATTCTTCGGGTCAGTATATTTACAGCAGTACCACATTTATTATTTTTTTATGTTTTGCCGCTTTTACACAATAAAAACTATTTTATAGAAAAAAATTTTTTTTTGTATCGCTTTGCTCTGAGAGCTATAACTTTTTTATTTTTTGGCTCATGGAGCTGCATGGCGGCTTGTTTTTTGTGGGACAAGATGACGTTTTCAGCGGTACCATTTTTATTTGCATTCGTTTTTAAATCGCGCTTAATTGCATTTTTTGTTTGGCGGTATGATGATAAACCATAGTTTTTTGCTTTGTTTTTGTTTTTTTTACGGCGTTCACTAAAGGGATTAACTAGTGGGACAGATTTACAGGTCAAATCGTTTCAGACGTGGCGATACCAACTATGTGTACTTTTATTGGTTTATTTTTTTTTCATAATACATAAATATTATGGGTACAGTATATTTTTATTTTTTGGGGATTATTTTTTTCATTTATTTTATATATATATATTTTTTTAAATTCACTTTCTGACACTTTTTGGTTTTTTATACTTTGTCCCACTATGGGACTTTCACTTTTTGCAGCCTGATCGGCTGTATAGCATAGAGAGCAGCAACTGCCTATGCCATGCAGCCTGTCAGCGATGCACACAGGGAGAAGTTACTTCGGTCATGCACTGTGCATGACCAAAGTAACTTCCTGCTGTCTGGTGACCCGAATGTTGTCATGACGACATCGAGTCACCATGACAAAATCCGGGAGCCGCCACAGACAGCGCGGGACAGCGGCAGAGGAAATAAGTATCGGTGCTTACATACCCTTGCCCCCGCAATGCTGCGATCGACTTCAATCGCAGCATTTCGGGGGTTAATGTGCCGAGAGTGGTGCAGGACCGCTCCTGACTGATACTGGCTCTGTATTAGGGCCAGTTGTCAGTCAGGATCAAGGACAAAGTTACAGTCGCCGCTCTGTATTCTCAGAGCGGTGACTGAACCAGTATCGGCACCGCCCCCATGACTGAAACCTGAACGCTGCGGGGGGTAATAAAGTTACTTTTCTCCCTGCAGTATTGGGTATGTGCAGGCACTGAGCAATTTAGTACTGCTTTTAGCCTGCAGATTAACCCCATATCTGCAGGTTAATAGCGTTAGTTCTGGTGACAGGTTCCCTTTTAACATAGGCACAATATTCGGACTGGTGTCCTGAATTACATCCTAAGTATTTTTTAATTGAGCAAAGATCCTAGCCATCTGAAAATAATAATACTTGAACAAATGCCTGACAATATTCCAAATCGATTCCAAAGATTAATAAATAGAGAATCCTTTTGGATATTTAAACTTGCAACTTTGGCACCTGAAGGACTGAATGAGAATATCAAAAATACAAGATACGATTGATTCTGTTTCCTTAATGGAAAGTCTACTAAACTTTTTTTTCCTTTTTTAAAAATCATCTTTTTATTTTTAAAGAGGTTGTTTTTTTTTTTTTTAAAGGGGAAGGTTTCTTTTTTTCTTTTTTTATAAAGAGGAAAGTTCTTTTTTTTAAAGGTAGATTTTTTGTTTTTGTTTTGTTGTTTTCTTAAGGAGGAAGGTTTTGTTTTTATTTATATTTCTATATGTTAATATAACTACTATAAGAAGTTTTAATTTAGTGTCAATTATTAGCAATTTTCACATATGTTTTAAATTAACTAATTGCTGTTATATTCATTTATTATTGTTTATCATATGTGATGCTAATTATAACATCATCACTGACCTTTTTAAGGCCACGTTCACACATTCAGTATTTAGTCAGTATTTTATATCAGTATTTGTAAGCCAAAACCAGCAGTGGAACAAGAGGAAAAGTACAATAGAAACAAATCACCACTTTTGCATTTTTCATTCACTCCTGACTTTGGTTTACAAATACTGATGTAAAATACTGACCAAATACTGAAAAAGTGAACGTGGCCTAAAAGTCAGAGGTGATATCCTGTTTTAATGTATCTGAGGAAGGCGTTGGATCAACTCCGAAATGCGTAATACAATAAAAAAAACCTCTTCATCTACCTGACTTTGGACATCCTTCATCCACTGGCTGCGCCCGGAATATCCTGCAAGTTTTTTCCGATTCTCAAATGTTCATTCAAGTTCCAGCAGTATTCGCCTAGAAACCAGCAGTTGGAGCTGCAGCCGTCTCTAGTGGACTCACACGCCTTCTCCAGTGTTGTGCCTGCTATGCACAACTTCCCCAGGTGAGCACTGCACTCTGGTATTCACACAAGATCCACAGTTTTACACAAGGAGTGCTTTCCCTATTTTTGGATTACATTTATATAATTTGGAGACTACTAAGAAGGGATTCATACAGAGTAGGGGACTTTGAAGGAGGCCATCATACAGTTTAAGGGCCATCGTACGGAGTGGGGGCTAATAAGGGGGCAATCATACACCATAAGAGATATCGTACAGAGTGGGGGCTAATCAGGGGTCCGTCATACAGAGTGGGACTACTAAAGAGGCCCTCATACAGAGTGTGGACTACTAAAAAAGCGATGATACAGCATGGAAGCTACTAAGAAGGCCATCATACAGAGTGGAAGCTACCAAGGAGGCCATCAAACAGAGTGAGGGTCTGCTAAGGGGGCCATAATACAGTATGGAGGCAATCATACAAAGTGAGGGCTAATAAGGAGGCCATCATACAGTGTGGACACTACTAAGGGGGCCATCATACAGTGTGCGCACTACAAAGGAGGCAACCATACAGAGAGGGGGCTACTAAAGGGCCATCATACAGATTAGAGGCTACTAAGTGGCCTTGATAAAACATGGGAGCTATTAAGGTGGTAAATTCAATAGAATTTAGATCCGACCACTTCAGAATTCTCCAGCCCTTTATTTCCATCAATTTCTAGGTGCTTCTTGAAGTATGTTTGAGGTCATTATCTTGCTGGAATACCCGTGACCTAAGATGCAAACCCAGCTTTCTGACACTGGGCACTACATTGCAATCCAAAATGATTTGGTAATCTTCAGATTTTATGATGCCTTGCACACAGTTAAAGCATCTAGTGCCAGAGGCAGCAAAACAATCCCAAAACATGTTTGAATCTCCACCATATTTGACTGTAGGTACTGTGTTCTTTTCTTTGTAGGCCTCATTCACTTTTCAATAAATAGAAGTATGATGAGCTTACCAAAAAACTCTGTCTTGGTCTCATCTGTCATAGTCTCATGTTTTTTGTGTCTGTCATGCAACAAATTACAGCTTGCAACAAAACTGATGGTGGTGCTGGTGCTGTATTCAAGTACTACTGATGAATCTGGTGATGTATTCATGTACAGATGGTGGTCCTGGTGATGTATTCCTGTACTGTTGGTGATTATGGAGATGTATTCTTGAGTTCTATGTGATGTTCAAAACTGACAAGCAAGTGTTTTTTACATGTATTAATATTTCCTTACATCATTTAAAATAAAAAATGAAGCTTTAAGAAGGATAGTAAAGGGGTGCATGACCATGCTGTCACTTTTGCTTCCTAAGACAGACTATGATGTCATGCGGGTTACACTGGTCAAGTGATATGAGAGATCATCTAAGATTCCCAAAAGTCAACTGCATCCCCCAGGATTAGTCCACAAACTCTGTAACTCTAGTTTCTTCCAACCTCAGAATAGTCAGTGCCCTCAAAGTTAACTTCTCACTGCCTTGACAAATTTCTTTCCACTCCTGTACACTATATTCATTAGGGACAGCATAACAAAAGCGTATGGACTACAGTGACATCACACCTCACCTTTAATGTCTCTTTTAAAGTTTCATCCTCTAATTTTTATTGAAAACGATGGGTCTTGAAAAGGATTGGGTCAGAGCCCAAGGAAACAGGACCCCCAACGCAGCCCCTCCCCCCTCCTATTAGTGAGGTAACAAGCTCTGATGACCACTTTTACTAAAATTATTACCTTTTTCACCAAAAAATGCCAGCAAAAGTAAAACATGTGGTGTACTTTAGGGGTGAGGTTTAACAGGGAGCACAATTTCAAAGTTAGATATAGAATCATTTTTTGTTTGTGGACTATTTACACAATACAAGGGACAAATAGCGATATTCATGCATGACATTCTATATTTTAAATGTCAGACCCTGACTCAGGAAGCCAAGATATAGAGCCCTAAGTGGGTCCTTACTCTGCCTACCCTTTGTCCCACCCAGGGTAAGACCTTTGCTTTACTTGCTGGCATATGTCTTTCATGTTTAGGTGGTTTAGTATTGATTCTGGCTTTTAGAGTGTTATATTTTGTGATCGTGTCCTATGCTTACATTTTTCTACATCTTTCAGCTCTTGTGCATTACCATCACAAAAATAATCCAGTAATGGACTTATGTACATTTCTGTCATAATTTACACTACCTTAATGGCGTAAATGATGATGAATTTGTCGTCCAAGCTCTGGCACAATCCCACATTCTTCACTCAATTTTCAAAAAGTTGACGGAAAGGAGATTTGAAAATATGAAAAGTAGCAACATTTTACAACATTTCAAGAAGTTTTATGCCCAATTTCTTAAGAAAACGTTTTGATGAATCAGCCCCATAGTCCAGTTGCCAATGAAACAATGTAGTTTCTGAAGTTAGAATGGGGGTTATTCCGCCATATCTGATGAAGGGCCCATGCCAGCCTTTGCATGGAGAAACGATACTAGATCTGTAGGCATCAGAAAACAGAAAGATGCAGTGCAAGGCAAAAAACTTATAGTGGGCAGGAATTCCTTTAAAAGGTTTTTTTTTGACAGCTATGATTAATTAACTACATATTAGATTCCAATAAGATTTCAGGTTATTACAGAAGGTCCTGCTAATAGTTTATGTTGCTGTGTCCATTCCTCTTCACTATCAGGGACTTAATAATGTCCTTAACACTGGTAAGGAGATGATAGGATTCGTTGTTACCAGCAATCACCAAACTTCATGATTACCTAATGTAATTGTCAAAGAGGCTGAATAACTCATAAATATTGCTGTATGGAATAAAATAATTAAGTTCTGAAAGCATTAGAGAATTTATTCAAGTGGAATTAAATACTACTCAAATTTTACAAAAAACTGTATTAAATCTGCATCATATTCATCTACAACCGTATCCCTTAATCAATTGCAATGCTCTAAATGCTTCAGTTTATTCTTCTCTGTTAAAGAGGTCATTCACTACTTTTACATTGATGACCTATTGTTAGGATAGGTCATCAATGCTGATCGATCGGAGTCCGAAACCAGGGCCCCTGGTGATCAGATGTTATCGGTGCCTGCAGCGGCAAGTACTCACTCGATCAGCGGCACCCCCACCGGTGTTTGCGGCGATGGCCGCCAGCCCTAAGTGTTCTCTTCCCGTGATGCTCTTTCTACATATAGTGACCACCACAGGGTACTACACATCCGCCTCCTACTGATTTAAATAGGAGGTGGATGTGTAGTACCCAGTGGCGACCAATATATGTAGACAGAGCAGCTCGGGAAGAGAGCACTTCGGGCTGGTGGTCGTCACCGTAAACACCGGTGGGGGTGCCGCTGATCATGGGGGTGCCTGGTGTCGGACTCCGGCCGATCAGCATTGATGACCTATCTTAAGGATAGGTCATCACTGTAAAAGTAGTGGACAACTTATTAAGCCTAGCACAACATTGTCTTCATTCTTTTTTCTTT
This sequence comes from Phyllobates terribilis, assembly GCF_046119375.1. Taxonomy (NCBI): domain Eukaryota; kingdom Metazoa; phylum Chordata; class Amphibia; order Anura; family Dendrobatidae; genus Phyllobates; species Phyllobates terribilis. Next base: position 54,843,340 of record NW_027362773.1, read on the forward strand.
AAAGGGTTATTCCATGAAGGTTTGAGATGGAAATATCCTTGTCTTTGCTCCTGCACCAGCCTCCAAAGGCTGAGCATATGTTTTCCTAACTTCTTGAGAAGTAAATGGAAGATACAGAAAAAGTGTAGTGCAAGCAGCTCAGATGTTTCCAGAGTCCGATCTTTGAGATTTTCCCATCAAAGACATGAACTGGTGAGATGTGAATAGCCAAGAGTTTTCCAGAAATCCCTGTCCATCTGCTGCAGTTTGTCTAAAAAAAAACAACTGTGTTTTGCTCAACTTTTCTGAGTTCAGTGCTGAGTCTTCATCGCTACACCCAATATTATTGTCTGCAGCACGGGCGTGACGTCAACCTCACTGCATCGCTGCAGCCAATAACTGGGCTCAGTGACTCTGCCTGAGTTGCCGGAAAAAGCTGATCAGAGCCACTGAGCTTAATTATTTTCTGCAGAGCTGCAGTGCAGTTTATGTCACATCAGCACTACAGACAATAGCAGATATCGAGAGCAACTGCAGGCACTTAGTGCTCGGAGGGTGAGTAAAGAATAGTTAACTTTTTTTTAAAACAAACTGCAGCTGTAGAACAGGGGGTTTCCAACACTGTTCGTATAGAACCAAATTAAAAAAAATGTTCTGAGGATTTAACCTAGTTAAACTACTTAACATATATTACACAAAATATTGAAAGTTAGTCGTCATAAAATGAGTGCAGGTAGTAAAGACTAGTGTGCACAAGCGAAGGGCACCATCTAATCAAATGGGATCCACACATCCCAAAATGAACAAGAAGAAGAAGCATGCTACATATATGTGAATGATACAGATAGAATATACATATGCATGTTCCTCCGTTCATGGTCTGTTTCTGATGATCAACATGCTGGGTCCATTTGCTCCAAATATATATATATGCACTTAATAAAATGTATACATTTTTCATATATCTGTTGCATATGGTGATCACTGCATATTAGCATGCTTCTACTTCTTGTTCATTTTTGCAGGTAGTAAAGATTCATGGGTATACTGTAAATAGTTACAAAAATAAGAAAGTTCCATAACAATCCTGTCTGGTGAATAAACGCTTTGAACAAAGTTGGAGTGCTGCGGATCTTTGTGTGTTAACTTGCAGAACAATAGGTACAGTACTAGCACGTAGAAAATTCACATGAACTGCACTAACAGCCACCGCATGATCAAAAAAAATCTGCACAGCTTTGGGTATTCAGATTGTGGACCCAGTATTATTTAATGAAAATGTAAACACAGCTGTGTACATGAATGTCTTTGAGCAATGCTTCGCACAGTTGCATAAATAAAACAGATACACAGCCAATAGAAGGAAAAGGGGGCTACAGAAGTATTGGTAAAGAATCATGAGGACAAACAGAACAAAGACAATACGTATAACTGTGCACACCTATAGAAAAGATATATATTGTGTTTATATACAGTACTTATAGATATGAACAATTCCGAAGTTTAAAAACATTTTAACCCAAAGTATCCATATCCCAAAAACTATGATATACAACCCCTGGCAAAAATTAAGGAATCACCGGGCTCGGAGGATGTTCATTCAGTTGTTTAATGTTGTTGAAAAAAAGCAGATTACAGACATGGCACAAAACTAAAGTCATTTCAAATGGCAACTTTAGGGCTTTAAGAAACACTAAAAGAAATCAAGATTAAAAATGTGGTACTCAGTAAGGGTAATTTTTTTCAGACCAAGCAGAGGGAAAAAATTATGGAATCACTCAATTCTGAGGAAAAAAATATGGAATCATGAAAAACAAACACACAAAAGAACCCTCCAATACATCACTAGTATTTTGTTGCACCACCTCTGGCTTTAATAACAGCTTGCAGTCTCTGAGGCATGGACTTAATGAGTGACAAACAGTACTCTTCATCAATCTGGCTCCAACTTTCTCTAATTGCTGTTGCCCGATCAGCTTTGCAGGTTGGAGCCTTGTCATGGACCATTTTCTTCAACTTCCACCAAAGATTTTCAATTGGATTGAGATCCGGACTATTTGCAGGTCATGACATTGACCTTATGTGACTTCTTTCAAGGAATGTTTTCACAGTTTTTGCTCTATGGCAGGATGCATTATCATCTTGAAAAATGATGTCATCATCCCCAAACATCCTTTCAATTAATGGGATAAGAAAACAGTCCAAAATATCAATGTAAACTTTGGCATTTATTGAAGATGTAATTACAGCCATCTCCCCAGTGCCTTTACCTGACATGCAGCCCCATATCATCAATGACTGTGGAAATTTGCATGTTCTCTTCATGCAGTCATCTTTATAAATCTCATTGGAATGGCACCAAACAAAAGTTCCAGCATCATCTCCTTTCCCAATGCAAATTTGCGATTCATCACTGAGTATGACTTTCATCCAGTCATCCACAGTCCATGATTGCTTTTCCTTAGCCAATTGTAACCTTGTTTTTTTCTGCTTAGGTGTTAATGATCGCTTATGTTTAGCTTTTCTGTATGTAAATACCATTTCCTTTAGGCGTTTTTTTACAGTTCGGTCACAGATATTGACTCCAGTTTCCTCCCATTCGTTCCTCATTTGTTTTGTTGTACATTTCCTGTTTTGGAGACATATTGCTTTAAGTTTCCGGTCTTGATGCTTTGATGTCTTCCATGGTCTACCAGTATGTTTGACTTTAACAACCTTCCCATATTGTTTGTATTTGGTCCAGATTTTTGACACAGCTGACTGTGAACAACCAACATCTTTTGGAACATTGCCTGATGATTTACCTTCTTTTAAGATTTTGATAATCCTCTCCTTTGTTTCAATTGACATTGCTTGTGTTGGAGCCATGATTCATGTCAGTCCACTTGGTGCAACAGCTCTCCAAGGTGTGATCACTCCTTTTTAGATGCAGACTAATGAGCAGATCTAATTTGATGCAGGTGTTAGTTTTGGAAATGAAAATTTACAGGGTGATTCCATAATCTTTTCCTCAGAATTGAGTGATTCCATAATTTTTCCCTCTGCTTGGTCTGAAAAAAATTACCCTTACTGAGTACCACATTTTTAATCTTAATTTCTTTTAGTGTTTCTTAAAGCCCTAAAGTTGCCATTTGAAATGACTTTAGTTTTGTGCCATGTCTGTGATCTGCTTTTTTTCAACAACATTAAACAACTGAATGAACATCCTCCGAGCCCGGTGATTCCATAATTTTTGCCAGGGGTTGTAGTAATTATTATTCTCCAATAAATAAATTCAGTATAGATCTATATAGACCAGTTGCAATGAATAGAAGATATCAAAAGTGTTGACTATTCTAAATAGCTGCGGCATAAATAGTACCTGAATATAAGATAATAAAAGTCAAACAGTATATATATAATAAGTCTATATACAATTGGACAATTATGTCCCAATTGTCTTTTAGTCCAATAGGGGGATGGCTTTTACGTTTTTTTTAATCAAAAACTGAGAACTGAATAGTACTCTATGTTATTTATATATACTGTTGCTTTTACTTACTTACAGCAGGGTGTATGTTAATTTTGTTTCTCTCTTTGGTTTTGTCTACTTAATGGCCAGTGCGAACATGCTCTTACACATTGCATGTATACCAACTTATACTCCAGTTCATTTTTTTCGTTGAAGTTTCAGCACTCAGTACAGGTAAGGGCGTGACCTCCCTTTCTTTGAGATGGGCATTACATTTATATAGCTTCCCATGGCTTGGTGTTCATAGTTGAGTCTCGGTCTTGCTTGGCTCTTGTTCACATTGAGGTCCTTTTTTGACACATGGTAAGGTTTTAATACTAGAGGTTAGGACCATCCCCAATGGGTACATCATGGTGCTGGTGGGATGGCTTTTACTCTTTTTTTGATCAAAAACAGTGTTTACTAGGTACCCTATGTTATTTATATGCACTATTGCTTTTTACTTACTTATAGCAGTGTATGTGTTCAATTTATTTCTATCTTAGGGTTTGTTTGTTTAATGGCTAGTGTGAACATCCTACACATTAACTTGCATGTATACCAAATTATACTTCAATTCATTTTTTTTTCAGTTTTGCTCTAGTCCAAGAGAGTGTGATATAATAAACCGATTAGCATTATAAAGGTAATAATGGGCTAAGTAAAATATGCATGGAATATAACCCAATACCTAAAATCAGAGTATGAGCAAATGGATATCGAATAATATGGTATCCGAGTGGCTGGGTAATATAATAAAATGTTTAGCTGTCATGGATATGACCCCCCAGGTATCACTCCTAGAAGCAGCTTCATCAGGTAATATGAGGACAATTATTACCTATATAATGCTAAGCAGTTTATTATATCACACTCTTCACAGTCTTAATGGGCGATCATGAAAAATAACCTCAACAATAATTTCTGATCATTTACTAAGCTGAATAGGGCAGGAGAAAGCAAGTCCATAATTTGTGATTCATTTTATGTAAAATTTCCCCAAAATCCAATCCTACAGTATCTATCTCTCCCACTCACCATTGCCGGGAGCTTATGTCTATAAAATATAGAAACAACTAGAATCTGTTGAATCTGACACATCTCTAAATTGGTTTCCAATTTCAAGAATGAGACAATCTATAAAAATGTCACATTCTGTCTTTAATGGGATAATTACATACTTATCAAAGTGCACTGTGAACTTTAGAAGATTAAACCTCAGAGAACACAGCCTCTACAAGAACACTCTGCTGAGAGTTATCACAGGCTGCTTTCTATGGAAATCTTTAAAATCAGATTAAAATATATCAGTTTATGTAAGCATTTGATTAATTCAAAATCAACCTGACAGCTTTTCATGTCCTTTTAATCTCTGAAGAAGATCCATCATTGTTGTCTTTGTTGGACAAACATTTCTATGTTTCATATACAGTTTTACTATTCACTATTTTTGACATTTAATTGTGTATATTAACATTAGATACAATTCCACTATGAAGATGCATACACTCAGATACTAGTCATAGCTTATGGACAAAGGTGGTGTCTATTCTGAAAAAAATGCAATCCTTTAACCTAATTTTTTACTGTCTCTTTAAAGGGATACTATAATTTATCTTTGATCTATTGATCCACATAATGGGTGATCAATGCATTTAGCATTGATCCATAGAATAGAAGAAAAATGTAAGATTACATGGGGTACATTGCCTGGACTTCCACTTTTCCTAAGACTGGCTTCTGCATAATCAAACTACTTCTTTTTGGAAGGTGAGAAAATGGGAGGACTATAGACCAGGGGTAGGAATACTGTAAATGCAAAACCAAAGAAATGAGCTGGAGCATAAATTGCTATACGTGCAATATGTAAGAGTACATTCACACTGTGGCCATTCCACAGACAAACCACAAGAAAAAAGCAAAAGGAGCATATACCCTGGAGTAAGTAAATAAATAGTAATAGTACATGTAAATAACATAAGGTACTTACTTGAAATTATTTCAATTTTAAAAATCATAAAAGCCATCCCACCATGACAAGATGTACCCAATCGGGATGGTCCTGTGCTGTCTCTATTATTAAAACCTTACCTTGTGTCAGCCAATCTCAACGTAGATAACGGCAGAGCAGGATAGGGGCCAACTGTTCAGCCACCTGTCCATGGAAAGCTATATAGATGAAATGCCAAGCTCAAAAAGAGGGGCCATGCCCCTGTTTGGTTTTGCTGTAGTTTCTTGTACTTTGTACAAAGAAATAAGTCCGACCATAAGTTTGCATACGTGTAATGCGTAAGTGTACGTTCACACTGTGGCCATTCCAAAGACAAAACCCAAGAAAAAACAAAATAAGCATATACCCTATAGTAAGTAAATTGTACATGTAAATAACAAGGGGTACTTAATTAACACTATTTTGATAAAAAAAGTGTAAAAGCCATCCCACCATTACAAGGTGTACCAAATCGTGATGGTCTTATCCTAGGGGTCCTTTACTAGGACTTCCACGGTTCTTATGAGTAGCCTCTGCACTGTCAAACTACTTCCCTTTGGGATGCTAAAAAAAATGGGAGGACTGTAGACCAGGGGCAGATATAATGTAAATGAAACCTGGACACTTGAAAGATATACTGATAGGGAATTTTGATTGTAAGCCCCAATGGGGACAATGATGATGTCTGTAGAGCACTGTGGAAATTAATGGGGCTGTATGTGCAAGTAAAATAAATGAAACTAATAATAATTATTTGTGATGAGAGAGCACTAAAATGCTCATGTGCTCGTTACTCGAGTCGAGCAAATCATAATGCTCGGGTGCTTGACCCGAGTAAGGAGTATAATAGAAGTCAATGGGAAATGAGCAATTTGATGGCCGTCCCCCTGGAGGTCTGGAGGGGTCTAAAAATTGCTCAAATCAATGGAAAGAGCACTGAAATGGTATGGGAACAGCATGGGGAAGACCCATAGAAGCATCTCTGAATCCCCGGTCGCTGAACAATGTCAGACTATTAAGCCACTTTTATGGACTGACAATAAAATATACAAAACCAAAGCTAAAATGGATTTAACTGTAAAGAATGTTAAAAAACATTATTTCCAGGATAATGACTTGTATATAAGGAAAAATAAATAAGAGAAAAAAAATGTTCCACCACACCTTGGGCTATGTTCACACAGTGTTTTTGATGTGTTTTTGCACGTTCGCATTGCTTTCAATGGTGAAAAAAGCATTTAACAGTAAATGTAATTTTAAAATTTTGCTATCTTATCTGGCCATGTGGTGTGTGAGACTCTGAAAGTCCCATTTTTTTTTCATGGCCATCAGGCGGCCCTCACTATTTGTAGAGGGCCATCAAGCGGCCCTTATTGTTGTTAGAGGGCCAGCAGTCGGCCCTATTGTCAGAGAGCCATTCAGGTGCCTCACTCAAATTCTATGAGAACATTGATGTTCTCATAGCTCAAGGAGGTCTCACTGAGCAGGTACCAAAAGATCTCCAGGGCCTTATCCCTGGAGGGCTTACCCCTGACCCACTTGTCCTCAGGCAGATGGTACTGACGGCTGGTTTTTTCAAATGCCAGGAAGAAAGTGTTCAAGTCCCCTCCTTTGTCCAGCAGGGGGAAGTCCTCCACCCGTAACTTTGGGATACGGATCTTAGGGGACTTGGGACTGCCTGGGACTGGCAGCTTGAGCTGGAGCCGAAGCATATTTTCCTGGTGCTCGCGTTCCCGCTGACGTTCTGTGGTGGCTGTTGCCTCGCGACGTTCTGCTGCTGCCTCAAGACGTTCCACTGCAGCTGTGAAGGTCTCATAAGTGGCCTTGTCTCCAGCCATGAGACTGGCCAGGGCAGCTTGCACAAGGTCATCCAAGCCGGCCTGCCTGGGTTGAAGGTCAGATGGAGGGCGGTCCCCTGCGAGGCCAACCGCTAGCGACTCTCTCCTTGGGGTGCCTGGGCGGGATTCCCCTCCTTCTGGAGCGACATCGAATTCCACCTCCTCCCTCCCATCTGGAGCATCGGACATCTCATTGGTTCTGCTCCTGGTGCCACTGGCCATCCTTGCATGCTACGGTTACTAACCCTGAACTGCAACCTGATGCACCACACCCTTATAGTATTTGCACTCTGACTGTCTAGTGTTGAGCTGATCTTAGGACCCCAGCAGCAAAAGCTACTACTGGCAGTCCTTAGTGTCTGTGAATATGCGTTAAACACTCACACACACTATTCTCTTGATCCCACCACTGCCACCTGTTATGTTCTGCTACCAGAGCTAAGGAAAGAGAGGAGATCTGTCCCTACGACAGAACTCAGCTTAATCCCTACGATGTAACAGGGAACCTGATCCTGCGATCAGACCTGCTAAAGTCCTAAGCTATTCTGTACGGAGACCTATAGATGTGAGGAAGGAATCCCTACAAGTACTAAGGACTGGGAGGAATATGGGACACCTCCTAACAGAAATAGTAGCAGACAGACGAACAAACAAAATATATAGAACATAGAGGTCAGTAGACCAAGCAAACTAACAGAGCAAGACACAGAGCACAGGCTAGCTAGAAAGTAGATATACAATGAAGTCCAGCAAAGCCAGAAGGGCGGAGCAGGATTAAATAGGCCAACAAGGTCATGTGACCAGCAAAGGAAAAAAAACTAAGAGCAAGGTTCTAACAGTACCCCCCCTTCTAAGAGGATCCTCCGGATCCCCTAGGACCAGGCTTATCAGGAAATCTCCTGTGAAACGCTCTGATAAGTCTGGACGCGGAAACATCATCCGACCTCACCCAAGAGTTATCCTCGGGACCGAAACTTTTCCAGGCCACAAGATACTGCAAACTACCTCTATACCGTCTAGAGTTAAGGATGCGAGAAATTTCATATTCCCCGTCCTCCACCACCGGAGGAACAGAGGCAGAGGCGTCACAATCCGATACAACAGCTTTTTTCAACAGAGAGACATGAAATACCGGATTAATTCTCCAGGAGGTAGGAACCTCCAACCTAACAGCAGATTGGTTGACAACCTGAAGCACTTTAAAGGGCCCTACAAACTTGGGACCCAATTTCTTTGAAGGAATCCTCAACCGCCGATTCCTAGAGGACAACCAAACCATGTCACCAACAGCGAACAAAACCTCCTGTTGTTTCCTATCAAAGTAGTCTTTAGATTTTCTGTTGGCCTCCTGAAGATTACCACGCACATCCGTCCAAACTCTCTCCAAATCACCGGAAAAATTCTCCTCCTCAGGCACGGCAGATCCCAACTTGGAGAACGACCCAAACGACGGATGTCTCCAAGAACAACAAAAAAAAGGCGAACAACCAGCAGAAGAAGATGTATGATTGTTCAGAGCAAATTCAGCAAGTGGCAGAAACTCAGACCACCCCTCTTGATTGTCTGCCACAAAACAACGCAAGAACTGCTCAACATCCTGGTTTTTCCTTTCTGTCTGGCCATTAGATTCAGGATGATATCCGGACGAGAACGACAAATGAACTCCCAACCTATCACAAAAGGCACGCCAAAAACGAGCCACGAACTGAGGACCCCTATCAGAAACAATGTCAGTAGGAACGCCATGAAGTCTGACAATTTCCTTGACAAAGAGTTTTAGCGCAGGGCAGTTTGACGAAAGGAACCAAGTGACACATCTTGCTAAAACGGTCCACGACCACCCAGATGACAGTAAAACCCTCAGAGGGGGGAAGGTCAGTTATAAAGTCCATAGCCAAATGTGTCCAAGGAGCACTGGGAACCTCCAAAGGACAAAGCAACCCCGCAGCAGGAGTATGTGAGGACTTAGATCTAGCACATATAGTACATTGACGCACCCACTTAATGACTTCCTTCTGCCATCCAGGCCACCAAAAACTGCGACCCACCAGTCTCTTGGTCTCAGAGATTCCGGGATGACCTGCCAACCGAGATTCGTGACACTCAACAAACAAATCTCTCCTAAAGGTCCCAGGCACAAACAACCTCCCATGAGGAGTGTTAGAAGGGGCATTCTCCTGTGCTTTAAGAATCTCATTTTCCAAAACGGAGTCCAAAGCAGCTATCACAACACCTTCTTGTAAAATGTTCTCCTCTTTCTCAGCACCGACTGTGGGAGAAAAACTGCGAGACAAGGCATCCGCCTTAACATTCTTAGTACCAGGGATGTAAGTAACGGAGAAATTAAACCGCGAGAAAAACAGTGCCCACCTAGCCTGACGGGCATTCAGGCGCTTGGCAGCATCAAGATATATCAGATTTTTATGATCCGTAAGAACCTGAACGGGAAATTCCGCACCTTCCAAGAAGTGGCGCCAGTGTTCAAATGCGAGTTTAATAGCCAATAATTCCCGATTACCAATATCGTAATTCAGTTCAGTCTCCGAAAATTTTATTGAAAAAAAGGCACAGGGATGTAATCCATCCCCGTTATCCTGAGACAATACTGCGCCAACCCCCACAGAGGAAGCATCAACCTCAACCAAAAACGGCCTAGTAACATCAGGCTGCATAAGGATGGGAGCAGAGGTGAACCTCTCCTTGAGATACACAAAAGCTTCAATGGCCTCAGAAGACCACTGAACCGCATCAGCACCTTTCCTGGTGAGATCAGTCAGAGGTTTGACAATACTAGAAAAATTTTTTATGAATTTTCTATAGTAATTGGCGAAACCCAAAAACCTCTGTATCGATTTCAAACCAATAGGCCTAGGCCATTCCTGCACAGCCTGAACCTTAACCGCATCCATCTCAAAACCTTTGCTGGAGATAATGTAGCCCAAAAAACTAATTCTCTGTACAGCGAACTCACATTTCTCCAGCTTAGCAAAAAGCGAATTGTCCATTAATACCTGTAATACCTCACGCACGCTCCGCCAATGAGACTCCAGATCCGGCGAATAAATCAAAATGTCATCCAAATACACAACCACATTTTTACCGATCAAAGGTCTAAGGATGTCATTAATCAGATTCTGAAAAAATGCAGGAGCATTAGTAAGACCAAAAGGCATAACCAGATTCTCAAAATGACCCACAGGAGTGTTAAAAGCAGTCTTCCATTCGTCACCCTCCTTCATGCGCAACAGATTGTATGCCCCCTTAAGGTCAATTTTAGAGAACCACTTGGCCCCCATTAACTGGTTAAACAGATCAGGAATCAATGGCAGTGGGTAAGGATTGCGTACAGTAATTTTGTTAATCTCACGAAAATCCAGACAAGGACGTAAACCGCCGTCCTTTTTTTTTACAAAAAAAATCCAACCGCCACAGGAGACTTAGAGGGCCTAATGTGCCCGGCGGCCAAACTTGTCTGTATGTATTCCTCCAAAGCCTTCCTCTCAGGAATAGTAAGGTTAAATAAACGACTTTTAGGAAGAGTCGCTCCAGGGACAAATTCAATAGAACAATCATAGTCTCTATGGGGAGGTAAAACCTGCGATTCCTTCTCAGAAAAAACTCTCCAAAAATCCTGAATAGGAACAGGCAATTCTCCCCTATCCAAAGCTGCAATACGCCCATTACAACACTTGTCATAACATTTATGGCTCCAGGATTTAATTTCACTGGTAGACCAATCCAGTACAGGATTGTGAAATTTTAACCAGGGCAATCCCAATATTACTGGAGAAGGCAAGTTATTCAACACTACCAAATCCAATTTCTCATGGTGAACACCATTAATAGTGAGAGGAAATTCACAGACCTTGAGAGTAATATTCTTCAAAGGGGAACCATCCACAGAAACCACAGCAATGGGGGATGATAAAGGTTCAGGTTTTAAATTGAGTCTTTCCACGAATCCCCCATCAATAACATTCAGAGTAGACCCACAATCGACAAACACCCGAAATTCCATTAATTTTTCCTGAGCAATCGTGGAAGCAGCTAAAAATACACCCTTGGAATTTAAACAGGCAATACGGGCATGACTGACCATTTTTTTTTTCTTTCTTCATACGAAGCTCACAGCCTTTAATCAAATGACCAGATTTTCCGCAATAGAAACACAAGCCTTCAAAAAATCGACGGTCTTTTTCTTGAGAGCGAGGTGCCACCGATCCAATCTCCATCGGTTCACCACTGTTAGTACACACATTCTCATAACCAGAAACTGACATAGCAGAGGATTTGCTCTCATTAACCCTTGCACGCAGTCTTCTATCCACCCGTATAGCTAATTGCATAGCCTGTTGCAAATCTTCAGGTGTAGGATAAGCAATTAGCAGGTCTTTAACCCTTTCACTGAGCCCAGCAAGAAATAGACTTTTCAGAGCAGAATCGTTCCACCCTGTTTGAGTAGACCAACGACGGAAATGAGTACAATATTTTTCCACATTACCTGATCCTTGTTTTAAACGTCTCAACTCAGTCTCAGCTGATGCGACACGGTCAGGATCATCATATAATAGTCCCAAAGCAGAAAAAAAACTATCCACTGATCTGAAGCATGTATCACTAGGTTGCAAAGAAAAGGCCCACTCCTGAGGCTCTTTGCGCAAAAGTGACATTATGAACCCTACGCGCTGGGATTCATCCCCAGAGGACTTAGGTCTCAAACGAAAATACAATAAGCAAGCATTTTTGAATGAAAAAAATTCTCGGTGTTCACCAAAAAATAAATCCGGCAAACATACCTTAGGCTCCAAGAAATATGCTCCAGGACAGTTACTCACGTGCTGACGGAGCTCGGCCACCTCCAGAGAGAGTCCCTGCAGGCGATGAACCAAATCCTGAACCGACACCATGATGGAACAGAAAAATCTTTCCTTAGAGAATTTGCTGGCTGGACTTACTGTTATGTTCTGCTACCAGAGCTAAGGAAAGAGAGGAGATCTGTCCCTACGATAGAACTCAGCTTAATCCCTACGATGTAACAGGGAACCTGATCCTGCGATCAGACCTGCTAAAGTCCTAAGCTAGTCTGTACGGAGACCTATAGATGTGAGGAAGGAATCCCTACAAGTACTAAGGACTGGGAGGAATATGGGACACCTCCTAACAGAAATAGTAGCAGACAGACAAACAAACAAAATATATAGAACATAGAGGTCAGTAGACCAAGCAAACTAACAGAGCAAGACACAGAGCACAGGCTAGCTAGAAAGTAGATATACAATGAAGTCCAGCAAAGCCAGAAGGGTGGAGCAGGATTAAATAGGCCAACAAGGTCATGTGACCAGCAAAGGAAAAAAAACTAAGAGCAAGGTTCTAACACCACCAATGTGAAGAAACGGCACCAGGGGGGCCCCTCAGAATCCCGCTGTCGCCGCTTCTTCCAGTGGATCCACACCCCGCCTCCCACCTGACATCAACTACGCCAGACGGAACACGTGATATGGATCTACCTATTGCACCAACGTGACATTCTGCAACCCGTCAAGGACGCGTCAGATCGGCACAGTTCTACACCGTCACCTCCTGTCGACACGAGTACAAAGAGGCACCAGGCGGTGGGACAAGGTAGTCCACTCAGATGCTGACATGGTCCCACACTCTCACACACTCCTTACAGGCTGAGAGGCTCTTTCAGTTCTCTAGTGAAGCAGAGCCTTGTCGGCCAGGATAGAGCTGCCACCAGTTTCAATTTGATATAACAGACTTATATCGAGTAGAAACCAGCCCGGTAGCATGTCGTTGACCAAACAATAGATGTGAGGCTCGTGGTTCGAGATAAAAGGCCAGCCCAAGATAAAATTATATATTTAATCGCCATAGGGGCTCACTAAACAATTTACTATATACATCAGGGTTGTATATACAGTGGTCTGATTTACAAATACAAAAGCATGATACATCAAGCATAACAGATCTTAAATTCAATTACCGGTTAGATGGAAAGCATGGCTCGGGGGTTGGGCGACCACATGGGGAAGAATGTGTCCTCTGCTTAGTTATTGGACTTCTTCCACACGTCCTGATGGCACAGTGTTCCCCAGGAAAAAGACAATAGGTTTTTGGTACACAGACCTTCCAACTCTCTTGGAACTCCCACTACCTGCAGGGGGGAGTTCAGCTCAAGTCTCTACTACCTGTTCCTTCCTGGCTAAGAGACTCCCTGAACTAACGTGGCCCATACCTCCTTACTGGATGGACCCAGGGAACCGGTCCTGGTGTCAACGGACCCGGCCAGGCCCCTTCTACGTGTGGGTACCAAACACAGCAGTCGTAGGAAGTTCCAAAAGGCTGGGATGTGTATCTCCTCATCCCTACACGCTAGAGTGGGCTAGGATGTAGTCTGGCGTTCACTATCTTCCCCTGAGCTAGAAAATCCATTTTGTGAAGAGCTGGGACATATAATTCTTCCACAGCTCGGTATAGAAGTATAGTACCTTACACAACTTAGTGTTAGAACCCTCCTGTTTGTTTTTTTAAATCTTGTGTTTTGTGGTCACGTGACCATCTGCCTTTATACTCCATCTCCGCCCTTTTGGCTGTGCTGGACTTCAGTGTTGTTTGACTGATTTGCTAGCCAGGTGCCTTTCTCTGTCAGTTCGCTTGGTCCTTCTGAGACCTCTAGTACCTTTTTGTCAGTTTGTCTTTTTGTGTTCTGCAATAACTTTCTCTGTTCAGGAGGTGTCCCATTTTTGTACCAGTTCTTAGTTCTTTTAGGGACCCCTCCCCTTATGCTATAGGTTTTCGTTCAGACTAGCCGAGGACTAAGGCAGGTCTGTTCGCAGGGAACAAGTAGACCGCTACATCGTAGGGATTCAGCTCACTCTTATTGTAGGGACAGCTTTCCCCTTTCTTTCCTTAGTACATGTTGCAGATCATAACAGTAAGTCCAGCCCAAAAACCTAAAAGGAAAGAAATTCGGGGATCAGTATGGTTTCCGTCCAGGATTTAGCTCAACGCTTACAGGGATTGTCTCTGGAGATGGCCAAGCTCCAGCAACACGTGAGTAGCTTTTCTGGAGTGCATTTTGTGGAACCCAAGGTAGGACTGCCTGATGTTTTTTATGGTAAACAGCAAGAGTTTTATTCCTTTAAAAATGCTTGTTTGTTAAATTTTCATTTGAGACTAAGGTCCTCTGGGAATGAATCACAGCGCATTGCTTTTATTATGTCACTTTTGCGCAATGAACCACAGGGTTGGGCCTTTTCTCTCCAAGCTAATGATTTCTGCTATGGGGCTATTATATGACGATCCTGATCGAATCTCATCTGCTGAGGCAGAACTCAGGAGCTTGATTTAGGGGTCAGGTGATGTTGAAAATTATTGCACACACTTTAGAAGATGGGCTTCTGAAGTTAAATGGAATGATCCTGCTCTGAAATGTCTATTTCTTGCTGGTCTGAGTGAAAGGGTTAAGGATTTGCTAATTGCATTCCCCGCACCTGAGACTCTGCAGGATGCCATGCAATTAGCTGTTCGTGTGGATAGGAGGCTGAGGTACAGGCAAAAAGAGGTAAAGACTCCTGTAATGCCAGGTCCTAGTCCCCAGAAAATTTTCTCAGATGGCGGAGAACCGATGGAGGTTGGGGCGATGTCACTCCGCTCTCAGGAAAGAGACCGGAGGTTCTCCGAGGGATTGTGTCTTTATTGTGGTAAAGCTGACCATTTGATTAAGTATTGTGAGCTTCGTTTAAGTAAAGAAAAAAAAAAGAGGTCAAGTACGCCCATATTGCTTGCTTACGCTCTGCAGGAGTATTTCTTTCAGGGAGTGCTACTTTTCAGGAAAATTTGATTGAATTTCAGGTATTTGTGGATTGTGGTTCAACACTTAATGTGATTGATAAAGGGTTTTTGGAAAAACTTAAATTGAAATCCAAGCCTTTGTCATTACCTATTTCTGTGATTGCAATTGATAACACTCCCTTGAAATGTATTACTCACAAGGTTGCTGCATTTCCCCTAACTATCAATGGTCTTCACTAGTGTTGAGCGTGCACTAAAATGCTCGGGTGTTCAAAACTCGGGCCGAGCTCACCGTGATACTCGGGTGCTCGACCCGAGCAACGAGCCCAATGTTAGCCTATGGAAGACCCGAGCATTTTTGCGGCAGCACCCCCGGCAGTCTGTAGAAAGCCTAAAAAGTGCCCAAAACGATAGGGACAGTGCTCAAAAGACATGGGGACAGCATGGGCATCGCCCCAGGAAGCATTTCTGACCCCCAGGTCACTGCTGTCAACAACGTGGTCAGAGGTATTAAGCCACTTTTACGGGCTCACAATAAAACGTTCAAAAACTAAATTGAAACGGTTTTCCTTTGAAATATGTTAAGGAACATCCTTTCTAGGGTAAAGACTTGTGTATAAGGTAAAATAAGTAACCAAAAACAAAAATACTCCTCCACACCTTGGGCTATGTTCACAGGTAGCATTTTTTATGCGTTTTTGCACTTTTGTATTGCTTTCAACCGTGACAAATGTATTCACCGGGAAATGTCATTTTAACATTTTACAATCTTATCTGGCCATGTGCTGTGTGACACATGCATACAGTGCTGAAAAGACATGGGAACAGCATAGGGAAGACCCCTGGAAGCATCTCTGACACCCAGGTCACTGCCTAAAAGTGTGCCCATCAGAAGTGATCCATGCCGCATCAGAAGATGCAGACTTGCAACTATCCCCGTGCAAGTCATTGTCCCAGGGCAGTGTTCAATTGTTCCTCCCCCATTCCTTGCAATATAAGCGCAAGTATGTAGCCTGCCACCCACCCACCCCCAGGCTGCAATACCATACTGCTAGCTTGCACATGAAATGGGGCCTTTTAGTTTGGAGGAGGCCGAAGCTGGCCACTACCTCATGGCTAATTAGCAGCGAGGTAACCATACTCAGTCCCCAGCCACCCGGCGGCCGGGTGTCCAGGCTCGGTCCCCAGCCGCCAGGGGGTGGCCGGGTGTCCATACTCGGTCCCCAGCCTCCCCGAGGCCGGTTGTCCACACACGGTCCCCAGCCGCCCTTATTTCTCCTTGGAACTTCCCCCCACACTTTTCTTAGCCCGACCTGCTTTAGGGCAGCATTGGACAAGCCCACCAGAGAGCCAGACTCCTCCAGTGGGCCATGGCTTCTCCATCAAGGGGGTTGAGAGTGCCAAGGTGAGGAGCATGATGATGGTGATAGAAGTTAGCATCTGCTTTGTTTTCTTGGAATGCAAGCGTAAGTGTGAAACCTGCCACCCACCCACCCCCAGGCTGCAATACCATACTGCTAGCTTGCTTGCACTTGAAATTGGGCCTTTTAGGCATGTGGAGGCAGACGCCGGCCACCATGTCATGGCTGCATCGGCGGCCTGGTATCCATACTCAGTCCCCAGCTGCCCGGCGGCCGGGTGTCCACACTCGGTCCCCAGCCACCAGGGGGCAGTCGGGTGTCCATAAACGGTCCCCAGCCACCCCTATTTCTTCTTGGAACTACCCCCCACACTTTTCCTAGCCCGGCCTGCTGTAGGGCAGCATTGGACGAGCCCACCAGAGAACCAGACTCCTCCGGTGGGCCCTGGCTTCTCCATCAGGGGAGTTGAGAGTGCCAAGGTGAGGAGCATGATGATGATGATAGAAGTTAGCATCTGCTTTGTTTTCTTGGAATGCAAGCGCATGTATGTAGTAGCGGCTAGGCCTGAGGTGGTCAGCGTTTTGGCGCATATCCTACCTCCTCTGAGGATTGCTAGATGTTTTCCTGCTACTATCCCAGTTCTATGACTCCCGTTAAAACAAAGCTTCAGGTGATGAATGATGGATGAGGTGGTGGCAAAGGAGAAAGAGCAGGAGGAACAGGGACCACTCACATCAATATCAGGCCAGTCAACCACACATGTCTTGTAGGATATGTTTCTGTACCAAAAGGAGTGGTGCGGCTACACAGTTATCAGGCATGCAGTGAGTGCAATGCCTACCAAAAATTTTGAGGCACTCCAATGCCCCTTGGAAGTGACATGGAGGTCAAAGGGCCTTAACTAAACTGTTTTTTCCATTTATAGCAACTGGGTCTCCTGTGCACTGTTGGCCTAAGCAGTAAATGGAAGGCTTTCCAAAAATTATGAGGAACTGCAAGGCCCCTTGAAACAGATGTGGATTACAGCATACTAAAAACCTTCTACCCATTATTGGGGAGTGGGTCTCCCTTAGTATTCGCCTATGCATTGTGTAATGCACACGCCCGGGCTGAGCGGCGTGTGCGTGTGATTGTAGTGATTCCACTGGACCGTGCCGGAGGGGCGTAACTAGGTATTCACCCGATCCGACCAGGGTCGCATGACGGCATACGACGCCAGTGCACCAAGGAGGAACCGAGCAGAGGGACCAGGTGCTACTCCAGGACAGACCCCGGACACGGCTGTTGACCCACACAGGGGAATACAGGAACAGACTGGTAGGCTGGCACACAGACTGGTGGGTATAGGCAGGCACGACTGGTATGCAGGCAGGCGGGTATGCAGGCAGGGGGGTACAGGCAAGCACAGCTAGAGTTCAGACAGGGAGGCACTAGCAGGTAGGAACACAGGCGGGATAGGACCCAGTACACACTGGGACTCAGTAACAGAACCACAGATGTGGCGGACAAACACAGCAGAGTGAGGCCGCCCAGAGAGGTGAGCGAGAACAGGGCAGGACAAGGCCGCCTGGAGCAGTGAGCAAGAGTGGAGCAAGACTGCCGGAGCAGTGAGCAAAAGGATAAGAGCGGAGCGAGACTGCCGGAGCAGCGAGCAAAAGGGTCCGAGTGGAGCAAGGCTGCCGGAGCAGCGAGCAAAGGAGTCAGAGCAGGCTAGAACCGCCGGAGCGGTGAGCAAAGGAGTCAGAGCAGGCTAGAACTGC
This sequence comes from Phyllobates terribilis, assembly GCF_046119375.1. Classification (NCBI taxonomy): domain Eukaryota; kingdom Metazoa; phylum Chordata; class Amphibia; order Anura; family Dendrobatidae; genus Phyllobates; species Phyllobates terribilis. The sequence continues at coordinate 54,861,555 of NW_027362773.1, forward strand.
CGGAGCGGTGAGCAAAGGAGTCAGAGCAGGCTAGAACCGCCGGAGCGGTGAGCAAAGGAGTCAGAGCAGGCTACAACCGCCGGAGCGGTGAACAAAGGAGTAGGAGCAGGCTAGAACCGCCGGAGCGGTAAGCAAGGCAGAGCAGGGGGGACAGGGCTCTGTTCACACGGAACAGACAGGAAGAGAAAGGCAGAGCCAGATACCCACAGGATACTTGCAGTGAAGTAGCAAGTGGACCACAAACTCACAAACGGGAGTACAGAGACAACAAGCAGGAGTTAGGTACGAGTTCAGACTCTGCAGAAAAAGGAAGGGAACGGACATAGAGGCAAAACAGGTAAAGGATAGGAAAGAGTTCAGACTGGAACTGAGTGTACGGAGGAGACCGACACTGCAGCGGGATACAGGAGCGGGTCTGGGAATACGGCCCCCAGAGAGGCGGAACGAACAGGCAAGGAGCGTGTTCAGACAGGACAGACAAGATACAGGAGCGGGTCTAGGTAATCGGCCCCTAGAAGGCGAGAGGAACAGGCTAGGAGCGTGTTCAGACAGGACAGACAAGATACAGGAACAGGTCTAGGTAATCGGCCCCTAAAAGGCGGGAGGAACAGGCTAGGAGCGAGTTCAGACAGGCCTGGAAATACAGCCTCCAGGATAGGCAGACAAGAGAACACAGACAGGACTCAGTTCAGACACGGGAACTGATACCGCAAGGCAGGAGACATAGACAGGACTCAGTTCAGACACGGGAACTGATACCACAAGGCAGGAGACATAGACAGGACTCAGTTCAGACACGGGAACTGATACCGCAAAGCAGGAGAAATAGACAGGACTCAGTTCAGACACGGGAACTGAAACCGCAAAGCAGGAGACAAAGAACTGGACCTGGCACCTTCAGAGTGCAAGCACACACTGAATGAAACACTATGCTCAGGCAGGGATAGATGGGAGCAGCTGAGCTATATACCAGGTGACAGACAGCAATAGGCTGAGGACGCACAAGGGGTGTGACCCACAGCAGGTACAAAAAGCAGGAAGTGATCGGGCGCCGCCCTTAAGCAGCAGAAACAGACACAAACAGACAGCATGGAGGGAAGCCAGAGAGACTTTCTGGACTGGAGATCAAGTGCACGCTCTTGCACAGTGGGAGATGGACCACCATGCAAGGACGCCGCCAGGTATGTTACAGTACCCCCCCCCCCTTACGCCCCCTCTTCTTCAGGCCTGCCAGAATCTTCCACAGGGAATTCGAGGACCAGTCATTCACTTCAAGGAGATCACTTCCACTGTCCACAGGAAAAACTGATCTCATCTGGTTAGCTAGGATGCTACCTCCTATCCAGCCATCCTCAGCAACAGACGAAACGGGTGGAGTACAGGAACAGCACACAAGGAAGTCTCTCTCCACATATTTTCAGGTGGCAGCCCAGAGGGTACAGGAGACAACTAGAAGTCCTTCACCGGGTTGGAGGGGGACAGAGACTTGGGGGTAATCTCTGCTTCGAGGTACATCTTGTCAAGCTCACAGGAAGAAATAGACGGGTTATCAGGAACATAATGAGGAAAAGTCACTGTCTCTTTGTTATCTGGTGGTACCCCGGAGGATTCAGGAAACAACTGGAGGTCCTCCGCCGGGTCAGAAGAGTGCAGAGGCTCAGAGAAAACATCTGCTTCAGAGTACACTAGGTCGGACTCACTGGACGAAGCAGGCGAGGTATCGGGTACCGAGTATAGGAAAGTCTCTGTCCATTCACCACCAGGTGGCAACCCGAAGGGTTCTGGAGACAACTGGCGGTCCTCCGCCTGGTCAGAGGGGTGTAGAGACTCACGGGTAACCTCTGCTTCAGAGTACACTAGGTCGGACTCACTGGACGAAGCAAGCGAGGTATCAGATCCAGGATATAGGAAAGTCTCTGTCCATTCACCACCAGGTGGCACCCAGAAGGGTTCTGGAGACAACTGGAGGTCCTCCGCCTGGTCGGAGGGGTGTAGAGACTCGGGAGTAACCACTGCTTCGGAGTACACTAGGTTGGACTCAGTGGACGAAGCGAGCGAGGTATCAGGTACAGAGTATAGGAGAGTCTCTGTCCTTTCGCTACCAGGTAGCACCCCGAAGGGTTCTGGAGACAACTGGAGGTCCTCCGCCTGGTCGGAGGGGTGTAGAGACTCAGGAGTAACCTCTGCTTCGGAGTACACTAGGTTGGACTCACTGGACGAAGCGAGCGAGGTATCAGGTACAGAGTATAGGAGAGTCTCTGTCATTTCGCTACCAGGTAGCACCCCGAAGGGTTCTGGAGACAACTGGAGGTCCTCCGCCTGGTCGGAGGGGTGTAGAGACTCGGGGGTAACTACCACTTTGGGGTACCCATTGTCAGGCTCACAGGACGAAGCGGACAAAGTATCGAGTACCGGGTGTAGAGAAGTCTCTCTCCATTTGTCATCGAGTGGTATCCCGGAGGATTCAGGAGGCAACAGGGGGTCCTCCACCAGGTAGTAGAGGTGCACAGACTCTGAGGTAACCACAGCTTTGGAGCATCCTTGGACATGCACACCGGTTAAAGTGGGTGAAGCATCTGATGCCGGGTGCAGGAAGTTCTCCTGTGTGGAGTCTGGATGAGCAGAAGTCTCTTCGGGCAGGAGAACTGGTGCACTACCCACGCACATTACCCGTTGGGGCTTCTCCGGGATACAGGGAGATGAAGCTTCAGTAGGGACTTCAAGGTTGGGGTCAGGAGGTCTCAGGGAGGACAGACCCTGGTGTGACGGCTTGCCTCTACGTCTAGCACGTCTGGACTGCCTCTTGAGGTTGGGAGAAGTATTCCGGAAAGCGTAGTCACCCTGTGAGGATTCTGGGTGGGCAGTAGTCTCATTGGGCTGGAGGACTATTGCGCTACCCACACACATTACCCGTCGGGGCTGCTCCGGGATATTGGGAAGTGAAGCTTCAGCAGGGGCTTCAGGGTTAGGGTCCTCGAAGACCATACGAAAGGCCACCAGGAAGGCCTGCAGGTCAAGGACGAGAGGATCCCATGCTTCCCAAAAGGGGGGTGACCCATTTCAAGGCATCACCCGCTAGATAGTCAATCATAAAGGCCACTTTAGCCCAATCGGAAGGAAAATAGAGAGGGTAGGCCTTAAAGTGTAGCATGCATTGCTCCACAAATGCACGACACTGTCTTGGATCCCCATAGTAACGTGGCGGATCCGCAGGAACGAGAGCTGATAGATCCATCTGGACGGTGCGTAGTTCGCCTGGAACTCAGCTAAGGAAAAAAAAAATTTATTTATTTATTTTAATGCATGTATTCGCTGGAAAACTTCTCAGAGAGCGAAGGCCGTGGGGCTCAACGGGAACCATGGCCTGAGCATGCTGTAATGCACACGCCCGGGCTGAGCGGCGTGTGCGTGTGATTGTAGTGATTCCACTGGACCGTGCCGGAGAGTGAATGCCTGGAGGGGCGTAACTAGGTATTCACCCGATCCGACCAGGGTCGCACGACGGCATACGACGCCAGTGCACCAAGGAGGAACCGAGCAGAGGGACCAGGTGCTACTCCAGGACAGACCCCGGACACGGCTGTTGACCCACACAGGGGAATACAGGAACAGACTGGTAGGCTGGCACACAGACTGGTGGGTATAGGCAGGCACGACTGGTATGCAGGCAGGCGGGTATGCAGGCAGGGGGGTACAGGCAAGCACAGCTAGAGTGCAGACAGGGAGGCACTAGCAGGTAGGAACACAGGCGGGATAGGACCCAGTACACACTGGGACTCAGGAACAGAACCGCAGATGTGGCGGACAAACACAGCAGAGTGAGGCCGCCCAGAGAGGTGAGCGAGAACAGGGCAGGACAAGGCCGCCTGGAGCAGTGAGCAAGAGTGGAGCAAGACTGCCGGAGCAGTGAGCAAAAGGATAAGAGCGGAGCGAGACTGCCGGAGCAGCGAGCAAAAGGGTCCGAGCGGAGCAAGGCTGCCGGAGCAGCGAGCAAAGGAGTCAGAGCAGGCTAGAACGGCCGGAGCGGTGAGCAAAGGAGTCAGAGCAGGCTAGAACCGCCGGAGCGGTGAGCAAAGGAGTCAGAGCAGGCTAGAACCGCCGGAGCGGTGAGCAAAGGAGTCAGAGCAGGCTAGAACCGCCGGAGCGGTGAACAAAGGAGTAGGAGCAGGCTAGAACCACCGGAGCGGTAAGCAAGGCAGAGCAGGGGGGACAGGGCTCTGTTCACACGGAACAGACAGGAAGAGAAAGGCAGAGCCAGATACCCACAGGATACTTGCAGTGAAGTAGCAAGTGGACCACAAACTCACAAACGGGAGTACAGAGACAACAAGCAGGAGTTAGGTACGAGTTCAGACTCTGCAGAAAAAGGAAGGGAACGGACATAGAGGCAAAACAGGTAAAGGATAGGAAAGAGTTCAGACTGGAACTGAGTGTACGGAGGAGACCGACACTGCAGCGGGATACAGGAGCGGGTCTGGGAATACGGCCCCCAGAGAGGCGGAATGAACAGGCAAGGAGCGTGTTCAGACAGGACAGACAAGATACAGGAGCGGGTCTAGGTAATCGGCCCCTAGAAGGCGAGAGGAACAGGCTAGGAGCGTGTTCAGACAGGACAGACAAGATACAGGAACAGGTCTAGGTAATCGGCCCCTAAAAGGCGGGAGGAACAGGCTAGGAGCAAGTTCAGACAGGCCTGGAAATACAGCCTCCAGGATAGGCAGACAAGAGAACACAGACAGGACTCAGTTCAGACACGTGAACTGATACCGCAAGGCAGGAGACATAGACAGGACTCAGTTCAGACACGGGAACTGATACCGCAAGGCAGGAGACATAGACAGGACTCAGTTCAGACACGGGAACTGATACCGCAAGGCAGGAGACATAGACAGGACTCAGTTCAGACACGGGAACTGAAACCGCAAAGCAGGAGACAAAGAACTGGACCTGGCACCTTCAGAGTGCAAGCACACACTGAATGAAACACTATGCTCAGGCAGGGATAGATGGGAGCAGCTGAGCTATATACCAGGTGACAGACAGCAATAGGCTGAGGACGCACAAGGGGTGTGACCCACAGCAGGTACAAAAAGCAGGAAGTGATCGGGCGCCGCCCTTAAGCAGCAGAAACAGACACAAACAGACAGCATGGAGGGAAGCCAGAGATACATTCTGGACTGGAGATCAAGTGCACGCTCTTGCACAGTGGGAGATGGACCACCATGCAAGGACGCCGCCAGGTATGTTACACATTGAAACGGAAAAGCTGACTAAAATTAGGAGGAAATTCAAAGCCCGTTGGAATATTTGTGGAGTTCGCAGTGGAATAAAAAGACAATATCAATGCCCCTTGAAAAAGTGGTGGAGGTAGCAGTAGCTTAACAAGATGGTTTTAATGCCCCTTGGAAGAGACCTGGAGGTTGCATTAGCTTTACAACACCGTTTTAATGCCCCATGTAAAAGAAGTGGAGGTCGCAGCAGCTTAACTAGGCTGTTTTAATGCCCCTTGGAAGAGACGTGGAGGTCGCAGTGGAATAAAAAGACAATATCAATGCCCCTGGGAAAAGTGGTGGAGGTCGCAGTAGCTTAACAAGACGGTTTTCATGCCCCTTGGAAGAAAGGTGGAGGTCGCAGTAGCTTAACAAGACGGTTTTAATGCCCTATGGAAGAGACGTGGAGGTCGCAGTTAAATAAAAAACAATATCAATGCCCTCGGGGAAAAGTGGTGGAGGTCGTAGTAGCTTAACAAAACGGTTTTAATGCCCCTTGGAAAAGACGTGGAGGTCGCAGTAGCTTAACAAGACGGTTTTAATGCCTCTTGGAAGAGACGTGAAGGTTGAAGTAGCTTAACAAGACGGTTTTGAATCCCCTTGGAAGAGACCTGGACGTCGCAGTAGCTTTACAACACGGTTTTAATACCCCTTGGAAGAGATGTGGAGGTCGCAATGGAATAAAAAACAATATCAATGCCCCTGGGAAAAGTGGTGGAGGACACAGTAGCTTAACAAGATGATTTTAATGCCCCTTGGAAAAGAAGTGGAGGTCGCAGCAGCTTAACAAGGCGGTTTTAATGCCCCTTGGAAGAGACGTGGAGGTCGCAGTGGAATAAAAAGACAATATCAATGCCCCTGGGAAAAGTGGTGGAGGTTGCAGTAGCTTAGCAAGATTGTTTTAATGCCTCTTGGAAAAGTGGTGGAGGTTGCAGTAGCTTAACAAGATGGTTTTAATGCCCCTTGGAAGAGAAGTGGAGTTCGCAGTGGAATAAAAAGACAATATCAATGCCCCTGGGAAAAGTGGTGGAGGTCTAAGTAGCTTAACAAGACGGTTTTAATGGCCCTTGGAAGAGACCTGGAGGTCGCAGTAGCTTTACAACATGGTTTTAATGCCCCTTGGAAGAATGGTGGATGTCGCAGTAGCTTAACAAGACGGTTTTAATGCCCCTGGGGAAAGTGGTGGAGGACACAGTGGAATAAAAAGACAATATCAATGCCCCTGGGAAAAGTGGTGGAGGTCGCAGTAGCTTAACAAGATGCTTTTCATGCCCCTTGGAAGAATGGTGGAGTTCACAGTGGAATAAAAAGACAATATCAATGCCCCTTGAAAAAGATGTGGAGGTCGCAGTAGCTTAACAAGATGGTTTTAACGCTCCTTGTAAGATACGTGGAGGTCGCAATGGAATAAAAAGATAATACCAATGCCCCTGGTAAAAGTGGTGGAGGTCGCAGTAGCTTAACAAGACGGTTTTAATGCCCCTTGGAAGAGACGTGGAGGTTGCAGTAGCTTAACAAGACGGTTTTAATGCCCCTTGGAAGAATGGTGAAGGTCGAAGTAGCTTAACAAGATGGTTTTAATGCCCCTGGGAAAAATGATGGAGGTCGCAGTAGCTTAACAAGATGGTTTTAATGCCCCTTGGAGTAGATGTGGAGGTCGCAGTGGAATAAAAAGACAATATCAATGCCCCTGGGAAAAGTGGTGGAGGTCGCAGTAGCTTAACAAGACGGTTTCAATGCCCCTGGGAAAAGTGGTGGAGGTCGCAGTAGCTTAACAAGACGGATTTCATGCCCCTTGGAAGAGACGTGGAGGTTGCAGTAGCTTAACAAGACGGATTTCATGCCCCTTGGAAGAGACGTGGAGGTTGCAGTAGCTTAACAAAATGGTTTTAATGCCCCTTGGAAGAATGGTGGAGGTCGCAGTAGCTTAACAAGACGATTTTAATGCCCCTGGGAAAAGTAGTGGAGATCGCATTTGAATAAAAAGACAATATCAATGCCCCTGTGAAAAGTGGTGGAGGTCGCAGTAGCTTAATAAAGACGGTTTTCATGCCCCTTGGAAAAATGGTGGAGGTCGCAGTGGAATAAAAAGACAATATCAATGCCCCTGGGAAAAGTAGCGGAGGTCACAGTAGCTCAACAAGACGGATTTCATGCCCCTTACAAGAGCCATGCAGTACAGCATATTAAAAACATTAATCCCATTATTGGAGAGTGTGTCTCCCATAGTCTTTGCCTATGCCTTCCAAGCAAAAGCTGCCAAAAATTAGGACGGAGAAACTTGCAATGCTGGCAACACGGACCACGGTCACCCTGGTGGTATAGTGGTGGTGGAGGCTGAGGATAAGGAGAAGAGCAAAATACAGCCGAAATGAGGAAGCGTATACCCATGTGTGGGTGTGAAGCGGTGCATGGGAATACACCTCCCGAAATAACACAGTGGATTAGACTTTATGTTACTCTGCTGTCATTTGGTGGTGTTGAGAAGTCTGGCCCAAGCCAGCCCTTGTTCATTTTGATAAGGATCAGCTGTCAGCATTGTCAGTTGACAGGCGAGTGCACTTATCAGTTATAATTCCCCCAGCGGCACTAAAAACAAGCTCCGATATCAAACTATAGGCAGGGCAGGCCAGGACCTCCAAGGCGTACAGAGCGAGTTCATTCCAAGTGTCCAGCTTGGATACGCAATAATTAAAAGGCACAGAGGAATCACGGAGGACGCTGGTACGGTCCGCAAGGTACTCCCTCACCATCTTTTGAAACTTTCCACTCCTTGTGAGAGTACCCCGCTCCTCAGGGCCTGTAAGCTGGGCGGGTCTCAGAAAACTGTCGCAGAATGTTGACAGTGTTCCCCTGTCTCTGCTGGATTGGAGCTGCGTCTCTCTCACCTGTATGCCTTTATTGGTCAACGAACTGTGACCTCTGCCGCTAGCGTGGTCAGATGGGAATTTTTTTAACAGTTCTGCAGCAAGGGCCTTCTGGTACTCCCCCATTTTTGTACACCTCTCCACCTCAGGAATAAGAGAGTGAAAGTTCTCCTTGTAGCGGGGGTCTAAAAGTGTCACCAACCAGTAATGACTGTCACCCAACAATTTGACAACACGAGGGTCACGGTTAAGGCAGCGTAACATAAAGTTAACCATGCGTGCCAGACTGGTAACGGGCAAAACTTCCGTGTCCTCACCAAGATGACGACTGACCATGCTCTCCAACTCCTCCTCCTCCTCCCCCCTGTCCTCAGGTCACCCACCCTGAACCGACTGTATGACAGTTGTACTGTTCTTCCTCCTCCTCCTCCTCTCCCTCATTGTCCTCCAATGCACATTGGGATGAGATGAGGCTGGGCTGTGTGTAATCACCCATTGCGGGTTATTGATCCATCTCATCATACTCTGGCTTCAATGCCTCCTCTTTAATTCTCTGCAGAGAGCGTTGCAAAAGACAGACAAGTGGGATGCTGATGCTAATGATGGCATCATCACCACTCAACATCTTGGTGGACTCCTCAAAGTTTGTCAGGATGGTACATATGTCAAACATCCAGGTCCACTCCTGAGGTCTTATGTGTCTGACCTGAATATCGACTGCCTTGTTGCAGCTGGTACTCCACAACTGCTCTCTTCTGCTCACAAATCCTTTGCAACATGTGGAGGGCAGAGTTCCAACGTGTGGGGACATCACACACCAGTTGGTGTGCCGAAAGCTGCAAACGCTGCTGCAACACAGCAAGGGCGGCGGAAGCTGTAGTCGACTTCCGAAAATGAGCCGTCAGGCGGCGTACATTGACGAGCAGATCTGGCAACTCGGGGTGCGATTTAAGAAACCGCTGAACCACGAGGTTAAGCACATGAGCCAGGCATGGTATGTGTGTGATCTCGCCTCGCCTCAGAGCCGCCACCAGGTTATGGCCATTGTCACACACGACCATGCCTGGATGTAGGTTCAGTGGTCTCAGCCACAGATCTGCCTGCTCTTTCACAGCTGTCCACAACTCACAAGCAGTGTGAGGTTTCTCACCTAAGCTTATGAGTTTCAGCACAGCCTGTTGCCGCTTGGCTGAGGCAGTACTGCAGTGCTTCCAGCTTGTAACTGATGTGGTGATATCTGAGATGGAAGCTTAACATGAGGAAGTGGAGGGGGATGATGCGCAGGAGCTGTACACTGTGAGGGCAACTCTGACTGACATAGGGCCCGCAATCCTTGGTGTGGGGAGGATGTGTTCCGTCCCAAGGTCCGACTGGGTCCCGGCTTCCACTATGTTTACCCAGTGTGCCGTCAGGGAGATGTACCGTCCCTGGCCACAAGTACTTGTCCATGTGTCCGTTGTCTGGTCGACTCTCCCAGTAACTGCGTTGTTGAGGGCACGGCAATTGTTTTGGGACAGGTGCTTGTGTAGTACGGGGATGGCACACCGGGCAAAATAGTGTTGGCTGGGGACCGAGTACCGAGGGACGGCCACCGCAATAAGGTTGCGGAAGGATTCCGTCTCCACCAGCCTAAAAGGCATCATTTCCAACGCAAGCAGTCGTGAAATGTGCGAATTTAGGACTGCTGCCTGTGGGGCGTTGGCTGCGAATTAGCGCTTTCGTTCAAAGCTCTGGGATATGGACAATTGAACGCTGTGGGATGTGGACGTGGACGTTGATGCTGTTTCTTGAGAAACTGCCATAACAAGTGAAGACTGAGAGCAGGGGGCATCTTTGCATGCAGTATGGACAGGGGATTGCCTTCCACGCACAACAGGGGGTTCTATTACATGCACAATAGCGGAAGAAGCAGTGCTGACACACGCTGACACTGGTTATGGACCCTGGGGTTCGCCACATCAAGTCGGGTGCTTTGCTGCCAGGTGCCTGATCATGCTCGTGGTGGTCAGGCTGGTAGTTTTGTTACCCCTGCTGATGCTGGCATGGCAAGTGGTAAAAATGGCCTTTTTGGGGTTATCAGCATAGTCTTTAAAAAAATTCCAGACTTTGGAAGACCTACCCTTTGTACTGGCAATGTCCCTCGTGTTGGTGTTACGGGGAACTGTTGCCCGCCTTCTGTGTGCGGCCACAACACTGCTTCTTCCTGCCTGTTTGGGTACTCTGCCTCCCTCCCCCTGTGTGCTGCTGGCCTCGCTCTGCGTGTCCTCCTGCCACGTTGGGTCAGTTACTAGATCATCCACCACCTCCTCCTCTTCCACTTGCACACCACGATCCTCCTCCTCACTTCGTGGCAATTGTGTCTCGTCATTGTCCACCTCTTGTGACAAATTGCCAGCGTCGACTTCATGTGGCCGTGGCTGTTCAAATATTTGGGCATCGCTACATGGGATCTCCTCTTCCACCACTTCAAGCGGAGCAGGCGAGGGGCACAAATATGGAAATGGACCAGTGAACAGCTCTTCAGAGTGTCCAACTGTGGGATCAGTTGCTGTCTGACGACACTCAGCATGGTGGGAGGCAGGAGCATCAGGGTGAGGAGGAGTTTGCGGTCGAGACTCATGGCTACTAAAACTTGACCATGTGGAAGACAGACCGGAGGTGGTGGTGCCCAGGTAACTGGAAGTATTATCTGCTATCCAATTAATAACCTGTTCACACTGGTCAGTTCACAATACTGGTGTTGTAGCGTGCTTCCCGAGTAATTCGGTCAAGAAGTGGTAGCCGAGAAGATGTAGCTGTTGGTTGTGGCACATCTTCACCTTGGCCACGGCCCCGTCCTCTACACGCACCATCACCAGAACGTCCAGTTCCACGTCCCTTGCCACGCGCCTTGCCCATTGTAAATGAAGTAAAATAGCTTACACTCGCACTATCAATGGAAAAAGTGTAATAAAAGGAAATTAGAACCGTGGAAGAGGAAAACCACAGTTCTATTCCACTGGCCTACACCATACTCTTTTAAACAGATATATTGGTGTCTGACCAGTCAGGCAGACACTATTACAGGTTTTTTTTACGGCAAAAAAAGGCAAAAGCAGGATAATACAGAGATGTGACCCGTGGAACTGCAAAACCACAGTTATAGTTTTGTGGCGTACACCAGAATCTTTTAAACAGATATATTGGTGTCTGACCAGTCAGGGAAACACTATTACAGTTTTTTTATGGCAAAAAATGCCGAAAACATGATAATTCAGAGATTCGACCCGTGGAACTGCAAAACCATAGTTATAGTTATGTGGCGTTCACCAGAATCTTTTAAACAGATATTTTGGTGTCTGACCAGTAAGGGAGATACTATTACAGTTTTTTTTACGTCAAAAAAAGCCAAAAGCAGGATAATACAGAGATTTTGACCCGTGGAACTGTAAAACCATAGTAATATTTTTCTGGCCTACACCAGACTCTTTTAAACAGATATATTGGTGTCTGACCAGTCAGGGAGACACTATTACAGTTTTTTTACGGCAAAAATTGCCAAAAGCAGGATGATAATGAGATTTAACCCGTGGAACTGCAAAACCACAGTTATAGTTATGTGGCATACACCAGAATCTCTCAAACAGATATATTGGTATCTGACCAGTCAGGGAAACACTATTACAGGTTTTTTTTTTACAGCAAAAAATGCCAAAAACAGGATAATACAGAGATTTGACCCATGGAACTGCAAAACCACAGTTCTATTTCTCTTTCCTACACCAGACACTATTAAACAGATATATTGGTGTCTGACCAGTCAGGGAGACACTATTACAGTTTTTTTACAGCAAAACATGCCAAAAACAGGATAATGCAGAGATTTGACCCGTGGAACTGAAAAACCACAGATCTATTTCTCTGGCCTACACCAGACTCTTTAAAACAGATATATTGGTGTCTGACCAGTCAGGGAGACACTACTACAGATTTTTTTACGGCAAAAATTGCCAAAAGCAGGATGATAATGAGATTTAACCCATGGAACTGCAAAACCACAGTTATAGTTATGTGGCATACACCAGAATCTCTCAAACAGATATATTGGTGTCTGACCAGTCAGGGAAACACTGTTACAGGTTTTTTTTTTACAGCAAAAAATGCCAAAAACAGGATAATACAGAGATTTGACCCGTGGAACTGCAAAACCACAGTTCTATTTCTCTTTCCTACACCAGACTCTTTTAAACAGATATATTGGTGTCTGACCAGTCAGGGAGACAATATTACAGTTTTTTTACAGCAAAACATGCCAAAAACAGGATAATACAGAAATTTGACCCGTGGAACTGAAAAAAACCTCAGTTCTATTTCTCTGGCCTACACCAGACTCTTTTAAATAGATATATTGTTGTCTGACCAGTCAGGGAGACAGTATTACAGTTTTTGTATGGTAAAAAATGCCAAACGCAGGATGATAATGAGATTTGACCCGTGGAGCTGCAAAACCACAGTTATAGTTATGTGGCATACAACAGACTCTTCTAAACAGATATGTTGGTGTCTGACCAGTCAGGGAGACACTATTAGAGTTTTTTCATGGCAAAAAAAGGCAAAAGCAGGATAATACAGAGATGTGACCCGTGGAACTGCAAAACCACAGTTATAGTTTTGTGGCGTACACCAGAATCTTTTAAACAGATATATTGGTGTCTGACCAGTCAGGGAAACACTATTACAGTTTTTTTATGGCAAAAAATGCCGAAAACATGATAATTCAGAGATTCGACCCGTGGAACTGCAAAACCATAGTTATAGTTATGTGGCGTTCACCAGAATCTTTTAAACAGATATTTTGGTGTCTGACCAGTAAGGGAGATACTATTACAGTTTTTTTTACGTCAAAAAAAGCCAAAAGCAGGATAATACAGAGATTTGACCCGTGGAACTGCAAAACCATAGTCATATTTTTCTGGCCTACACCAGACTCTTTTAAACAGATATATTGGTGTCTGACCAGTCAGGGAGACACTATTACAGTTTTTTTTACGGCAAAAATTGCCAAAAGCAGGATGATAATGAGATTTCACCCGTGGAACTGCAAAACCACAGTTATAGTTATGTGGCATACACCAGAATCTCTCAAACAGATATATTGGTATCTGACCAGTCAGGGAAACACTATTACAGGTTTTTTTTTTACAGCAAAAAATGCCAAAAACAGGATAATACAGAGATTTGACCCATGGAACTGCAAAACCACAGTTCTATTTCTCTTTCCTACACCAGACACTATTAAACAGATATATTGGTGTCTGACCAGTCAGGGAGACACTATTACAGTTTTTTTACAGCAAAACATGCCAAAAACAGGATAATACAGAGATTTGACCCGTGGAACTGCAAAACCACAGATCTATTTCTCTGGCCTACACCAGACTCTTTAAAACAGATATATTGGTGTCTGACCAGTCAGGGAGACACTACTACAGATTTTTTTACGGCAAAAATTGCCAAAAGCAGGATGATAATGAGATTTAACCCATGGAACTGCAAAACCACAGTTATAGTTATGTGGCATACACCAGAATCTCTCAAACAGATATATTGGTGTCTGACCAGTCAGGGAGACACTATTACAGTTTTTTTACAGCAAAACATGCCAAAAACAGGATAATACAGAAATTTGACCCGTGGAACTGAAAAAACCTCAGTTCTATTTCTCTGGCCTACACCAGACTCTTTTAAATAGATATATTGTTGTCTGACCAGTCAGGGAGACAGTATTACAGTTTTTGTATGGTAAAAAATGCCAAACGCAGGATGATAATGAGATTTGACCCGTGGAGCTGCAAAACCACAGTTATAGTTATGTGGCATACAACAGACTCTTCTAAACAGATATATTGGTGTCTGACCTGTCAGGGAGACACTATTAGAGTTTTTTCATGGCAAAAAAAGGCAAAAGCAGGATAATACAGAGATGTGACCCGTGGAACTGCAAAACCACAGTTATAGTTTTGTGGCGTACACCAGAATCTTTTAAACAGATATATTGGTGTCTGACCAGTCAGGGAAACACTATTACAGTTTTTTTTAATGGCAAAAAATGCCAAAAACAGGATAATACAGAGATTTGACCCATGGAACTGAAAAACCACAGTTATAGCTATGTGGCGTACACCAGCCTCTTTTAAACAGATATATTGGTGTCTGACCAGTCAGGGAGACACTATTACAGTTTTTCTTTACGGCAAAAGATGCCAAAAGCAGGATAATACAGAGATTTGACCCGTGGAACTGCAAAACCACAGTTCTATTTTTCTGGCCAACACCAGACTCTCTTGAACAGATATATTGGTGTCTGACCAGTCAGGGAGACACTACTACAGTTTTTTTTACGGCAAAAAAAGCCAAAAACAGGATAATACAGAGATTTGACCCGTGGAACTGCAAAGCAACAGTTCTATTTTCTGGCATACACAAGACTCTTTTAAACAGATATATTGGTGTCTGACCAGTCAGGGAGACACTATTACAGTTTTTTTACGGCAAAAAATGCCAAAAGCAGGATAATAAAGAGATTTGACCCGTGGAACTGCAAAACCACAGTTCTATTTTTCTGGCCTACACCAGACATTTTTAAACAGATATATTGGTGTCTGACCAGTCAGGGAGACACTATTACAGTTTTTTTTTACTGCAAAAATTGCCAAAAGCAGGATAATAAAGAGATTTGACCTGTGGAACTGCAAAATCACAGTTATAGTTATGTGGCTTACACCAGAATCTTTTAAACAGATATATTGGTGTCTGACCATTCAGGGAGACACTATTACAGTGTTTTTTTATGGCAAAAAATGCCAAAAACAGGATAATACAGAGATTTGAGCCGTGAAACTGCAAAACCACAGTTCTAATTCTCTGGCCTACACCAAACTCTCTTATACAGATATATTGGTGTCAGACCAGTCAGGGAGACACTATTACAGTTTTTTTTACGGCAAAAAATGCCAAAAGCATGATAATACAGAGATTTGGCCCGTGGAACTGCAAAACCAGTTACAGTTATGTGGCGTACACCAGAATCTTTTAAACAGATATATTGGTGTCTGACCAGTCAGGGAGACACTATTACAGTTTTTTTCACGGCATAAAATGCTAAAAACAGGATAATACAGAGATTTGACCCGTGGAACTGCAAAACCATAGTTCTATTTCTCTGGCCTACACCAGACTCTTTTAAACAGATATATTGGTGTCTGACCAGTCAGGGAGACACTATTACAGTTTTTTTACGGCAAAAAATGCCAAAAGCAGGATAATACAGAGGTTTGACCCGTGGAACTGCAAAACCACAGTTCTATTTCTTCGCCCTACACCAGACTCTTTTAAACAGATATATTGGTGTCTGACCAGTCAGGGAGTCACTATTACAGTTTTTTTTTTAACGGCAAAAAATGCCAAATACAGGATAATACAGAGATTTGACCTGTGGAATTGCAAATCAACAGTTCTATTTCTCTGGGCTACACCAGACTCTTTTAAACAGATATATTGGTGCCTGACTAGTCTGGGAGACACTATTACAGGTTTCTTTATGGCAACAAATGCCAATAGCAGGATAATACAAAGATTTGAACCGTGGAACTGCAAAACCACAGTTATAGTTATGTGGCGTACACCAGAACCTTTTAAACAGATACAGCACAGACCAAAAGTTTGGACACACCTTATCATTTAAAGATTTTTCTGTATTTTCTTGACTATGAAAATTGTACATTCACACTGAAGGCATCAAAACTATGAATTAACACATGTGGAATTATATACTTAACAAAAAAGTGTGAAACAACTGAAAATATGTCTTATATTCTAGGTTCTTCAAAGTAGACATCTTTTGCTTTGACGACTACTTTGCACGCTCTTGGCATTCTCTTGATGAGCTTCAAGAGGTAGTCACCAGAAATGGTCTTCCAACAATCTTGAAGGAGTTCCCAGAGATGCTTAGCACTTGTTGGCCCTTTTGCCTTCACTCTGCGGTCCAGCTCACCCCAAACCATCTCGATTGGGTTCAGGTCTGGTGACCGTGGAGGCCAGGTCATCTGGCGTAGCATCCCATCACTCTCCTTCTTGGTGAAATAGCCCTTACACAGCCTGGAGGTGTGTTTTGGGTCATTGTCCTTTTGAAAAATAAATGATGGTCCAACTAAACGCAAACTGGATGAAATAGCATGCTGCTGCAAGATGCTGTGGTAGCCATGCTGGTTCAGTATGCCTTCAATTTTGAAAAAATCCCCAACAGTGTCACCAGCAAAGCACCCCCACACCATCACACCTCCTCCTCCATGCTTCACGGTGGGAACCAGGCATGTAGAGTCCATCCGTTCACCTTTTCTGCGTCGCACAAAGACACGGTGGTTGGAACCAAAGATCTCAAATTTGGACTCATCAGACCAAAGCACAGATTTCCACTGGTCTAATGTCCATTCCTTGTGTTCTTTAGCCCAAACAAGTCTCTTCTGCTTGTTGCCTGTCCTTAGCAGTGGTTTTCTAGCAGTTATTTTACCATGAAGGCCTGCTGCACAAAGTCTCCTCTTAACAGTTGTTGAAGAGATGTGTCTGCTGCTAGAACTCTGTGTGGCATTGACCTGGTCTCTAATCTGAGCTGCTGTTAACCTGCGATTTCTGAGGCTGGTGACTCGGATAAACTTATCCTCAGAAGCAGAGGTGACTCTTGGTCTTCCTTTCCTGGGGCCGTCCTCATGTGAGCCAGTTTCTTTGTAGCACTTGATGGTTTTTGCAACTGCACTTATGGACACTTTCAAAGTTTTCTCAATTTTTTGCACTGACTGACCTTCATTTCTTAAAGTAATGATGGCCACTCTTTTTTCTTTACTTAGCTGCTTTTTTCTTGCCATAATACAAATTCTAACAGTCTATTCAGTAGGACTATCAGCTGTGTATCCACCAGACTTCTGCACAACACAACTGATGGTCCCAACCCCATTTTTAAGGCAAGAAATCCCACTTATTAAACCTGACAGGGCACACCTGTGAAGTGAAAACCATTTCCGGTGACTACCTCTTGAAGCTCATCAAGAGAATGCCAAGAGTGTGCAAAGCAGTCATCAAAGCAAAAGGTGGCTACTTTGAAGAACCTAGAAAATAAGACATATTTTCAGTTGTTTCACACTTTTATGTTAAGTATATAATTCCACATGTGTTAATTCATAGTTTTGATGCCTTCATTGTGAATGTACAATTTTCATAGTCATGAAAATACAGAAAAATCTTTAAATGAGAAGGTGTGTCCAAACTTTTGGTCTGTACTGTATGTTGGTGTCTGACCAGTCAGGGAGACACTATTACAGTATTTTTTACGGCAAAAAATGCCAAAAGCAGGATAATACAGAGATTTGACCCGTGGAACTGCAAAACCATAGTTCTATTTCTCTGGCCTACACCAGACTCTTTTAAACAGATATATTGGTGTCTGACCAGTCAGGGAGACACTATTACAGTTTTTTTTACGGCAAAAAATACCAAAAGCAGGATAATACAGAGAATTGACCCGTGGAACTGCAAAACCACAGTTCTATTTTTCTGGCCTACATCAGACTCTTTTAAACAGATATATTGGTGTCTGTCCAGTCAGGGAGATACTATTACAGTTTTTTTATGGCAAAAAATGCCAAAAGCAGGATAATACAGAGATTTGACCCGTGGAACTGCAAAACCACAGTTATAGTTATGTGGCGTACACCAGACTCTTTAAAACAGATATATTGTTGTCTGACCAGTCAGTGAGACACTATTACAGTTTTTTTAAAGGCAATAAATGCCCAAAACAGGATAATACAGAGATTTGACCCGTGGAACTGCAAAACCACAGTTCTATTTTTCTGGCCTACACCAGACACTTTTAAACAGATATATTGGTGTCTGACCAGTCAGGGAGACACTATTACAGTTTTTTCATGGCAAAAAATGCCAAAAGCAGGATAGTACAGAGATTTGACCCATGGAACTGCAAAACCACAGTTATAGTTATGTGACGTGCACCAGACCCTTTTAAACAGATATATTGGTGTCAGACCAGTCAGGGAGACACTATTACAGTTTTTCTTTATGGCAAAAAATGCCAAAAAGCAGGATAATACAGAGATTTGACCCGTGGATCTGCAAAACCACAGTTCTATTTTTCTGGCCTGCACCAGACTCTTTTAAACAGATATATTGGTGTCTGACCAGTCAGGGAGACAATATTACAGTTTTTTTACGGCAAAAAATGCCAAAAGCAAGATAATACAGAGATTTGACCCGTGAAACTGAAAAACCACAGTTATAGTTATGTGGCGTTCACCAGAATCTTTTAAACATATATATTGGTGTCTGACCAGTCAGGGAGACACTATTACAGTTTTTTTTACGGCAAAAAATGCCAAAAGCAGGATACTACAGAGATTTGACCCGTGGAACTGCAAAACCAAAGATATATTGGTGTCTGAACAGTCACAGACACACTCAATTTTTTTTTTTTTTGGGGGGGAATACCAAAATTTTAATAAGACGCGTATTTGTACAGTCTGACTGAGGAAAAAAAAATTTTTTTCCTTGCCTCTGAGACCTGGGTGATAAGTCTAGCAATTTGACCAACATGAGCTGTTCCACGGGTAAAATCTCTGTAGTATCCAGTTTTGGGCCTTTGGTATCTAAAGAAAAAAACAGTTTGAGTGTGTTGCTCACTGTTCAGCCGCAAATCTATATATTTTAAAAAGTGTGGTATACATCAGTAAATTAAAACTGTAGTTTTGCTGTTCCACGGTAAAAAATCTCTATTATCCTGCTTTTCACATTTTTTGCAGTAAAAAAAAACAGTAGTGTCTCCTGAGTGTTCTGACACAAAAATATATCTGTGGAAAATAGTCTGGTGTACGCCTGACAAATCAGAGTGTGGTTTTGCAGTTCTACGGGTAAAATCTCTGTAGTATCCAGTTTTGGGCATTTGGTATCTAAAAAAAAACCAGTTTGAGTGTGTCGCTCACTGTTCAGCCGCAAATCTATATATTTTAAAAAGTGTGGTATACACCAGTAAATTAAAACTGCGGTTTTGCTGTTCCACGGTAAAAAATCTTTCTTATCCTATTTTTCACTTTTTTTGCCTTAAAAAAAACAGTAGTGTCTCCTGAGTGTTCTGACACAAAAATATATCTGTTGAAAATAATCTGGTGTACGCCTGACAAATCCCAGTGTGGTTTTGCAGTTCTATGGGTAAAATCTCTGTAGTATCCACTTTTGGGCCTTTGGTATCTAAAAAAAAAACAGTTTGAGTGTGTCGCTCACTGTTCAGCCGCAAATCTATATATTTTAAAAAGTGTGATATACACCAGTAAACAATAACTGTGGTTTTGCCATTCCACGCTAAAAAATCTCTATTATTCAGGTTTTGGTATTCTTTCCGTAAGGAAAAACAGTAATAGTTTCTCCCTGATTGTTCTGATTGTTTAAAAGAGTCGGGTGTAGGCCAGAGAAATAGAACTGTGGTTTTCCTCTTCCACGGTTCAAATCTACTTTTTATTACCCTTTTTCATTGATAGTGCGAGTGTAAGCAATTTTACTTCCTTTACAATGGGCAAGGCGCGTGGCAAGAGACGTGGAACTGGACGTTCTGGTGATGGTGCATGCAGAGGATGGGGCCGTGGCCAAGGTGAAAATGTGCCACAACCAACAGCCACATCTTCTCGCTACGACTTCTTGACCGAATTACTAGGGAAGCACACTACAACACCAGTATTGCGAACTGATCAGTGTGAACAGGTCATTAATTGGATAACAGATAATACTTCCAGTTACCTGGGCACCACCACCCCCGGTCTGTCTTCCACATGGTCAACTCTTAATAGCCGTGAGTCTCGACCGCATACTCCTCCTCACCCTGATGCTCCTTCCTCCCACCATGCCGAGTGTCGTCAGACAGCAATTGATCCCACACTTGGACACTCTGAAGAGCTGTTCACTGGTCCATTTCCATATTTGTGCCCCTCGCCTGCTCCGCTTGAAGTGGTGGGAGAGGAGATCCCATGTAGCGATGCCCAAGTATTTGAACAGCAATGGCAACAGGAAGTCGACGCTGGCAATTTGTCACAAGAGGTGGACGATGACGAGACACAATTGCCAGGAAGTGAGGAGGAGCATCGTGGTGTGCAAGTGGAAGGGGAGGAGGTGGTGGATCATCTAATAACTGACAAAACGTGGCAGGATGACATGCAGAGTGAGGCCAGCAGCACACAGGGGGAGGGAGGCAGAGTACCCCAACAGGCAGGAAGAAGCAGTGTGGTGGCCGCAGACAGAAGGCGGGCAACCGTTCCCCGTAACACCAACACGAGGGACGTTGCCAGTACAATCTATAGGTCTTCCAGAGTCTGGAATTTTTTTAAAGACTCTGCTGATAACCCCAAAAAGGCCATTTGTACCTACTGCCATGCCAGTGGCGCACCCCATGGGCCGTGTGTGCATGTGTGTGGGTTACCCGGAGCAGGGTTTCTGGGGGTTGTAGTCTCCGTGGCGGTGACCCGGTTCCGTGGCTCAGGGTGGTCAGACCAGTGGCCGTCTTTTATAAGGTTTTTATGATTTAATGTCCGACTACGCCATCCGTGGATTGCGGTCAGGGTGTACCGCCGCTTCGAGGCAGACCGCTGAGGCTGCTGTGGTGTGCGCAGCAGAGGATGGGACAACTCCCCACGGGAGGAGTATAGCCTCAGGGCAGTGAGTGTGGATGATGGAAGTGATGGTGCACGGGTGAAGCAGGAACGACTCAGAGTCTTTGCAGTGCAGTTCAGGGTCTTTACTGATGATGATAAGGCAGACCCTCCCGGGAGTACTGGCTAGCATAAGGGGCCTGGTCAGTCTGTGAACAAACTTGATTTCCCCTGGCCAGGTAGAGTTGTAGGCCTCCCCGTCTATCTGCATTCTTCCTGGCTACCTTGCTGTAAGCGAGTGGAAGTAGCCCACGTCCCTGAGTATACCGTGTGGTGCTCACCCAGTATGGCTGGTGACTTGGACCCTCTAGTAGCTTCCTCTCCTCGATGGCGATACCGGTCCCTTGTGTGTGTGACTGAGCCTCCGGGCATCCTATGGCCAGAGGACCTGAAATCCCCTGCCGGCTGGTTTCTGCTGCTGGATATATAAGTCCTCACAGCCTCGGACTCCTGTGTCAAGTCGTAGTGTCTTCAGCCAGGATGAGCAATATCTGCTTCCAGTCGCTGGCACTCAGCTCCTGCTCTTACCGAGCTCCTAGCTGTTGCTTTCCCTGTGTCTGGAACTTCACTCCAGGCTCTAACTGAACTAACCCCGCCCCAGATCCAGTTTATATAGGGCAGGTTCCTCCCCTATCTGTTCTGGGACAGGAGGTGTTGCATGTTCAAGGGCTCCTGACCAGGGAACCTTCCACTTGCTCTCAGACGTGATATTTCTATCACTGTGGCAACCAGACCCCTGGGGTGCCACATTCCCCCCTAGTGAAATTTAGTACTCCGGGACTAAACACATTTTTAAGAAAAACACTAATACAAGGGTATAAACAATAACAGGAAAAGTACATTTTGTCTTGATGGTCACGGCATTTCCATAACCGGGTGTCCATATCATCCAAGGTGAAGTTTTAGAACGGAGTAGGGGACCTGTCCAAAGCAAACCCCAAACGTTGGCCCTGGGCGTGGCTGCAAGGCGGAGCTAACTACTTTGGACCACACGAGGCCACGCCAGACAAGTTTTTCTTCCGTGGCCATCTTCGCAAGAGGCAGCAAGTGCAACTATTTACAATGTAGTTCCGGTTATTCAGCGTCCATAACCTGTCAGTCCAAATAAACCTTCAGGGTAACTAGAGAAACATAATTACTAAACAGGCAACAAAAACATAAACCATTTTCAGCACTTGCAATTTACAGGTTAATCCACATTACATTTTAGATTCTCCAGCGAGCGGGCATCTGTCCTCTAGTGCTCCTGGTGGACCTACGTAACCCACTATCTGGCTCTGCACTACAGGGTGTAGGAGGTGTTGCGGGTAGGCCTGGCAGCTTCCTGCGTACTCTTTGGCTTACTAGGGGCACGACAGGCTCACTACTAGCAGAGGGTTGATTCTCCTGGGCTGCTTGTATGGATCCTTCTGCCTCCTGGGCTGGCTGCTCTTCTGACACTACCTGTTCTTCTGTAGGCCCTTGAGGGGCTGGCTGGAGAAAGGTGATGACGGGTACCACGACTGCGTTGTTGATCTGAGTCCAGGACCGGGGAAAGTCTCCGAGTACGGTACTGATCATTTCTTCCTTTTCCTCTGCAGGTTGAAGGATATCCTGGTCTTCTTCAGCACCTTGTAGCTGCTCGGGACACTTCTTCAGGTGGTCTCTGGAGACAGTGGCTGTGGTCTCTCCTCCATCCTTACTGATGACACATACTTTTGGGTTCTCATGGCTTGAGGGCTGTACGGTGTACGGGTCCTTCTCCCACTGGTCATCCAACTTGTGGAGCCATCTCTTCCTCTTCAAGACCTGCTCTCCAGGTGCCAGGGGAACAGCGGGAGCATGTTGGTTATAAGTCCTCTCTTGCCTTCCTCTTGCTTGAGACAGACTTCGCTCCACGGTCTCCTGTACTTTCCGGTACTGCTGCTGCCATTCCGTGTCCCAGTCTGCTTCTGGTGAGGTGTCCTCGGGTGTCAGGACTCCCATCTCCAGGTCAATTGGCAGCTTACCTGGTCTTGCGCGCATCAGGTAAGCCGGGGTGCAATTTGTAACATTCACCGGGATATGGTTGTACAAGTCAATCAGCTCTGGCTGCTTCTCTGGCCACAGGCTGCGTTCTCCCAGGGACAACGTCTTGAGGAGATCAATGATGATATTGTTCATTTTCTCACACAGCCCTTTGGTTTGGGGGTGGTAAGGCGTTGTCCTTATCTTCCTGCAGCCATACAAGTTGCAGAACTCCTGGAAGACCTCCGCTTCGAAGGCTGGACCTTGGTCAGTCAACACTTGCTCCGGATACCCGTGTGGACGGCAGAAGTGCTGCTGGAAGGCTCTAGCTGCTGTTGGAGCCGTTAAGTCCTTGACAGGGACCACCACCAGGAACCGGGAGTAGTGGTCTACAATGGTGAGGGCGTAGACGTACCCGGACCTACTCGGAGCCAGCTTCACATGGTCCAGGGCTACCAGCTCTAGTGGTTGCTTCGTGATGATGGGCTGCAGGGGGGTCTTCTGGCTGGCACGGTCCTTCCTCCTCAGGTTGCACGGGCCGCAGTCTCTGCACCATCTCTCAATGGCCCCTCTCATGTTTACCCAGAAGAACCGGCCACGCAACAGGAACTCCAGCTTCTTCCATCCGAAGTGCCCTGCTCCGTCGTGGTATGCCTCTAGGACCATAGCCGCGTCCCGTCTCGGGACCACTGCCTGCCAGGTCAGCTCATGTGTCCGGGAGTTGACAGTTCTCCGGCACAGCTTCCCCTTGTAGAGAAACAGTTTACTCTTTTCCTTCCACAACTGTTTGGTCTCCTCCGGGGCATCTGGGTGGAGGCGGACATCAGCCTGTGTCAACATTTCCTTCACCAGACGGACTGCGGGGTCACTGTCTTGAGTCTCTGCCCAGCTGTAGTGGGGTAAGGGATTGAACGTAGCAGAGTGCCTGTCCCTTACACGGTGGGAATACTGGGTAATCCCATGACGGTGGAACGCAGGGAGTATGACCTCTTCCAGTTCCTCTGGATCTTCCCCCCCGTCCGGTAAGTTCGGCATCCTGGACAGGGCGTCTGCGTTGGCATTTGAGCGTCCCGCCCGGTATTTGATGGTGAATTCATAGTTGGACAGGCGGGCCATCCATCTTTGCTCCAGGGCACCAAGTTTTGCAGTGTCCAGATGTGTCAACGGGTTGTTGTCTGTGTACACGGTGAACTTGGAGGAGGCAAGGTAATGCTTGAAACGTTTCGTCACTGCCCACACCACTGCCAGGAACTCTAGCTTGAATGAGCTATAATTCTTAGGGTTTCTCTCTGTGGGCCGTAGTTTTCGGCTGGCGTAAGCGATTACCCGTTCTCCCCCCTGCTGGATCTGGGACAGTACGGCTCCTAGCCCAATGTTGCTCGCGTCCGTGTGGAGGATAAAGGGCTGGCTGTAGTCAGGGTACGCCAGGATTTCATCCCCCGTGAGGGCCATCTTCAGCTGGCGGAAGGACTCCTCTTCCAGCTTTTCCCACCTGAAGGGTGGCTTCTGGTTTTTGGCCTTCCTGGATTGACCTATCAGCAGGTCCTGCATAGGAGCTGCCATTTTGGTGAAACTGGGAATGAATCTTCGGTAATAGCCTACCAACCCGAGGAACTGCCGCACTTCCTTTATGTTGGAGGGTCTTGGCCAGTCCTTAATCACGGTGATCTTATCGGGGTCGGGAGCCACTCCATCGGCACTCATCACGTGTCCCAGGTACTGTACCTTTGGTTTCAGCAGATGACACTTGGAGGGTTTCACCTTTAGGCCGTAGCTTGCCAGGGCGTCAAACCCCTCTGCCAGGTGTTTCAGATGGTCCTCGTAGGTTTTGGAATAAACGATGACATCGTCCAGGTATAACAGGACCGTCTCGAAATTCCGGTGTCCCAGACAGCATTCCATCAACCGCTGGAAGGTTCCTGGTGTGTTGAAGAGCCTCTGCTACAGGAACCTGCCAGTACCCGCTAGTAAGATCCAAAGTGGAGAAGAAGTTAGCAGATTTTAATGCAACTAAAGATTCTTCTATCCTAGGCAATGGGTACGCATCTTTGTGTGTGATACGGTTGACCTTTCTGTAGTCTATGCACATTCTAATTGTGTTGTCCTTCTTTTTCACTAGAACCAGTGGAGCCGCCCAGGGGCTACAGCTGTCCCTGATTACCCCAGCCTCCATCATGTCTCGCAGCATCCCCTTTGCATGCTGATAGTGTGCGGGGCGTACAGGTCGGTATCTTTCCTTTATGGGTGGATGGTCTCCTGTGGGGATGTGATGCTCTACCCCCTTTACTCGCCCGAAGTCTAGCGGGTGTTTACTAAAGACTCTTTCATACTCCTGAACCACCCGGTAGACTCCCTGTTTTTGGTGTGAGGGAGTGGAGTCAGTACCCAAATGCAGCTGCTGACACCAGTCTTCCATTTGTTTCTTAGAGCCGTTACCTTCCTCTGGTTGAGATGGAGGCAAGGGTTCTACGGCCTTTACAGAATTTTGGTTTATGGTGAACAATTTGGCTAGCGTGGCATACCGGGGCAAGTATACTTCTCTTTCCCCATTTTTTAGGATGCAGACCGGTACCCTCCCATGGTGGACATCAACCACCCCCCGTGGGCCTACTGTCTGAGTAGAGGGGTTCTACCATAGCTTGGTAGTCTCTACCCCTCAGACCAATAGCTGCCCGACACCAGATCATCATCTCACTCTTTGGGGGCATGGCGATAGGGAACGGGTCACTCATCCTAACGCTACCAATCTCACCACCCGACAGTTCTACCTGTTGCCGTTTCTTCAGTGCCCGGATCTCCTTTTGTAGGACCCGCTGCTGGCTGGCATTCATGGCATCCTGCTGTAAAATGGCTAGTGTTGAGCCACCCCTGTAGTGTTCGGGTTCGGTTCGGTTCATCGAACACCGGGATGTTCGAGGAACTGTTCGTCGAACTGTTCGTCGAACACCTTAGAACACCGTCGAACACCGTTAAAACCAATGGCAGGCAAACAAAAACACATAGAAACACATAGAAAACACCTTCAAATGTGTCCAAAAGCTGACAAACTGCTCAGAAGACGCTCTCTTTAAAAAAG
This sequence comes from Phyllobates terribilis, assembly GCF_046119375.1. Lineage (NCBI taxonomy): Eukaryota > Metazoa > Chordata > Amphibia > Anura > Dendrobatidae > Phyllobates > Phyllobates terribilis. The sequence continues at coordinate 54,887,494 of NW_027362773.1, forward strand.
CCGGCCGGCAATTCAGCAGCGGCATACACCGGTACCCGACAATTTAGACAAGAAGGAATAGAGCATCACACATAGATTAGATAGATAGAAACATGTCAGTCACATATATAAGAAGTACAGTGACAGTGTTGGTTACTGTACTTTTCATTTAGTGTTAAAATAAAGGATTTATAAAAAAAAAAATTGGCGTAGGGTTCCCCGTAATTTTAGTCTCTAGCGGAGGTTAAGCAGACGGCTGGGGCAGATGTTTGAAGCCTGGGAAGGGGGTAATACCCACGGAGCTTCCCAGGCTACTAATATCAGCCCCCAGCTGAATACCTAGCCTTTACTAGCTATTAAAATGGGGAACCCCCCAAAAAAATTACGTGGGGTCCCCCCTATTTTATTAGCTAGCAAAGGCTAGGCAGACAGCTGGGGGCTGATATTAATAGCCCAGGAAGGGTGCCATGAATATTGGCCCCCTCCCAGGCTAGAAACACCAGCCGTCAGCCGCCCCAGAAATGGCGCATCCATAGGATGCGTCAATTCTGGCACTTAGCCTCGCTCTTCCCACTGCCCTGTAGAGGTGGCAGTGGGGTAATAGGGTTGGGGTTGATGTCAGCTTATAATGCCAGCTGACATCAAGCCCAGGTTAGTAATGGAGAGGCGTCTATAAGACACCCCCATTACTAACCCCATAGTCAAAGTTAAAAGAAAACACAAACACCCAGAATAAAGTCCTTTAATTGAAATAAAGACACAATTCTTTATTGTTCTAAATTAAACCATACTTACCATCACCCCCATTCCAGCTGAAGCCAACGATCTCCTGCAATAAAAGAAAAATAATAAAGCAACCTCATCCTTACCTTTCCATGGTTCCCACGACAGCTTCAGCTCTGCTACATCGAGATGACAGGCTGGACCGCAGCAGAACGCTGCCATCCAGCCTGTCATCCCGCAGACACTGAGAAGTGCAGGCATGCTTGGGCTCCTCAGTGTCTGGCTGTGACGGCATCCAGATGAGCCGAGGTCATGTCCAATGAACTCAGCTCACCTCATGCACGTCACTGACAGCGTGGGAAAATTCTCCTGCACTCAGCGCTTCAGCGTGAGAATTTTCCCACGCTGTCAGTGACGTGCATGAGTAGCACAGTAGTGTTTAACTTTGGCGGCAAGATCAGTGATTGGTCGCGGGTCAATCACCATGGTGTTACAAAGGTCCGGACATTTGTGTTAAAAATCGCTGATTGGTCGCTGACGTTGCCCGCGACCAATCACCAATTTGGGCGCCAAATTTAAATATCGGCCGCGACCAATCACCCATCTTGGTTCCACATTTAAACACCGCTGTACTGATTGGTCGCGGACGCTATTTAAATGTGGCGCCAAAATCGGTGATTGGTCGCGGGCAGCGTCGGCGACCAATCAGCACAGCGGTGTTTAAATGTGGAGCCAAGATCGGTGATTGGTCGCGGAGAATATTTAAATTTGGCGCCCAAATCGGTGATTGGTCGCGGGCAGCGCCAGTGACCAATCAGCGATTTTTAACACAAATGTCCGGATCTTTGTAACACCATGCGGATACTGTGGGGACATCAGCGGCTAGGGTGTGAAGGGAGGACCGGGGAGCGGCGCTGCGGGTCGGGATACTTCTGCTGCGAGCAGTCGCTCATCTCCCGGCTTCTCGCAGCGGAAGTATCCGACCAGGCAGCGGCGCTCCCCGGTCCTCACCAATACGATTCGCTGATTGGTCGCGCTCTCCGCACGCGACCAATCAGTGATCTTGGCGCTAAAGTTAACCACCGCTCTGCTGATTGGTCGCGGACGCTGCCCGCGACCAATCACCGATTTGGGCGCCACATTTAAATAGCGGCCGCGACCAATCAGCGAGCTTGGCGCCAAATTTAAACAACGCTCTGCTGATTGGTCGCAGACTCCAGCCGCGACCAATCAGCGAGATTGGCGCCAAATTTAAACCCCGCTCTGCTAATTGGTCGCGGATGCCGGCCGCGACTAATCAGCATTATTGGCGCCAAATTTAAACACCGCTCTGCTGATTGATCGCGGTCGCTGGCCGAGATCAATCAGCAATATTGCCGCAAAATTTAAACACCGCTCTGATGATTAGTCGCGGTCGCTGTCCACGACCAATCAGCAGTATTGGCGCCAAATTTAAACCCTGCTTGGCTGATTGGTCGCGGTTGCCGGCCGCGACCAATTAGCGATTTTGGCGCCAAATTTAAACACCGCTCTGCTGATTGGTCGCGGCCGGCGATTGCGACCAATCAGCATTATTGGCGCCAAATTTAAACCCCGCTCTGCTGATTGGTCGCGGTCGTGACCAATCACCATTATTGGCGCCAAATTTAAACACCGCTTTGCTGATTGGTCGCGACCGCAACCAATCAGCATTATTGATGCAAAATTTAAACCCCGCTCTGCGGATTGGTCACGTTCGCTGGCCGCGACCAATCAGCATTATTGGCGCAAAATTTAAACCCCGCTCTGCTGATTAGTCGCGACCGCCGGCCGTGACCAATCAGCGATATAGTCGCCAAATTTAAACACCGCTCTGCTGATTTCGCCGGGTCTGCCGCATACATATTCTAGAATACCCGATGCGTTAGAATCGGGCCAGCATCTAGTTTCATGAAATAATTAAAAAAAAAATTGATGTGGGGCTTCGCACTATATTTGTGTCCAGCCAGGTACAGCAGGCAGGAACGGGCTGCCCCCAACCACCAGCTGCCTATTTGTACCTGGCCAGACACAACAATATAGGGAAGCCCTTTTTCCTTAATTATTTCATGAATTTCATGAAATGATTTTTAAAAAAAATACGTGGGGCTTCGCCCTATTTTTGTGTCCAGCCAGGTACAGCTAGGCAGCTGGGGGCTGGAATCCGCAGCGCAGGGAGGCCTAAGCTTTCTGCCCCCCCAGCTGCAAATTGCAGTCCGCAGCCACCCCGGAAAATGGCGCGTTCATAGAAGAGCCATCTTCTGGCGCTGTACCCAACTCATCCAGGGCCCTGGTGCGGTGGCTCACTGGGTAATAAAGGGGTTAGGGCCAGCTTGGTATTATCAGCTGGCCCTAAGCCCGAAATTCATGGGGTCACGCCAATATTAGACATGACCACCATGAATTTCTAGTAAAGTATTTAAAAAAAACACAACACCCAGAAAAAAGTCCTTTAATTGAAAAAAAAACACAATTCTTTATTGTTCTAAATTAAACCATACTTACCATCATGCCCATTCCAGCTGAAGCCAACGATCTCCTGCAATAAAAGAAAAATAATAAAGCAACCTCATCCTTACCTTTCCATGGTTCCCAAGACAGCTTCAGCTCTGCTACATCGAGATGACAGGCTGGACCGCAGCAGAACGCTGCCATCCAGCTTGCCATGCCGCACAGACTGAGAAGCGCAGGCATGCTTGCGCTCCTCAGTGTCTCGCTGTGACGGCATCCAGATGAGCCGAGGTCATGTCCAATGAACTCGGCTCACCCCATGCACGTCACTGACAGCGTGGGAAAATTCTCCTGCACTCAGCGCTTCAGCGTGAGAATTTTCCCACGCTGTCAGTGACGTGCATGAGGTGAGCTCTTCATGTCCAATGAACTCCGCTCACCTCATGCACGTCACTGACAGCGTGGGAAATTCTCCTGCACTCAGCGCTTCAGCGTGTGTGGGTTACCCGGAGCCGGGTCTCTGGGGGTTGTAGTCTCCGTGGCGGTGACCCGGTCCCGTGGCTCAGGGTGGTCAGACCAGTGGCCGTCTTTTATAGGGTTTTTATGATTTAATGTCCGACTACGCCACCCGTGAATTGCGGTCAGTGTGTACCACCGCTGCGAGGCAGACCGCTGAGGCTGGTGTGATGAGCGCAGCAGAGGATGGGACAACTCCCCACGGGAGGAGTATAGCCTCAGGGCAGTGAGTGTGGATGATGGGAGTGATGGTGCAGGGGTAAAGCAGGAGCGACTTTGCAGTCTTTGCAGTGCAGTTCAGGGTCTTTACTGATGATGATAAGGCAGACCCTCCCGGGAGTACTGGCTAGCATAAGGGGCCTGGTCAGTCTGTGAACAAACAGGAGTTCCTCTGGCCAGGTGGAGTTGTAGGCCTCCCCGTCTATCTGCACTCTTCCTGGCTACCTTGCTGTAAGCGAGTGGAAGTAGCCCACGTCCCTGAGTATACCGTGTGGTGCTCACCCGTATGGCTGGTGACTTGGACCCTCTGGTAGCTTCCGCTCCTCGATGGCAGTACCGGTCCCTTGTGTGTGTGACTGAGCCTCCGGGCTTCCTATGGCCAGAGGAAATAAAAATCCCCTGCCGGCTGGTTTCTGCTGCTGGATATATAAGTCCTCACAGCCTCGGACTCCTGTGTCCGGTCGTAGTGTCTTCAGCCAGGATGAGCAATATCTGCTTCCAGTCGCTGGCACTCAGCTCCTGCTCCTACAGAGCTCCTAGCTGTTGCTTTCCCTGTGTCTGGAACTTCACTCCAGGTTCTAACTGAACTAACCTCGCCCCAGATCCAGTTTATATAGGGCAGGTTCCTCCCCTATCTGGTCTGGGACAGGAGGTGTTGCATGTTCAAGGACTCCTGACCAGGGAACCTCCCACTTGCTCTCAGACGTGATATTTCTATCACTGTGGCAACCAGACCCCTGGGGTGCCACACCAGCATCAGCAGGGGTGAGAAAACTACCAGCCTGACCACCACCAGCAAGATCAGGCACATGGCAGCAAAGCACCCGACTTTGTGGGGCGAAACCCAGGGTCCACGACAAGTGTCAGCGGGTGTCACCACTGCTTCTTCCACTGTTGTACGTGCAATAGAACCCCCTGTTGTGTGTGCAAGGCAATCCCTTGTCCATACTGCATGTAAAGATGCCCCCTCCTCTCAGTCTTCACTTGTTATGGCAGTTTCTCAAGAAACAGCACCAACGTCCACCTCCACGTCCCACCTCAACGTTCAATTGTCCATATCCCAGACCTTTGAACGAAAGCGGAAATTCGCAGCTAACGCCCAACAGGCCACAGTCCTAAATTCACACATTTCACGACTGCTTGCATTGGAAATGCTGCCTTTTAGGCTGGTGGAGACGGAATCCTTCCGCTACCTTATGGCGGTGGCCGTCCCTCGGTACTCGGTCCCCAGCCGACACTATTTTGCCCGGTATGCCATCCCCGCACTACACAAGCACGTGTCCCAAAACATCTGTCGTGCCCTCAACAACGCAGTTACTGGGAGAGTCCACCTGACAACGGACACGTGGACAAGTGCTTGTGGCCAGGGACGGTAAATCTCCCTGACGGCACACTGGGTAAACATAGTGGAAGTCGGGACCCAGTCGGACCTTGGGACGGAACACATCCTCCCCACACCAAGGATTGCGGGCCCTATGTCAGTCAGAGTTGCCCCCACAGTGTACAGCTCCTGCGCATCATCCTCCTCCTCCTCATGTTCAGCCTCCATCTCAGTTATCACCACATCAGTAACAAGCTGGAAGCACTGCAGTACTGCCTCCGCCAAGGGGAAACAGGCTATGCTGAAACTCATAAGCATAGGTGATAAACCTCACACTGCTTGTGAGTTGTGAACAGCTGTGAAAGACCAGGCAGATCTGTGGTTGAGACCGCTGAACCTACATCCAGGCATGGTCGTGTGTGACAATGGCCGTAACCTGGTGGCGGCTCTGAGGCGAGGCGAGATCACACACATACCATGCCTGGCTCATGTGCTTAACCTCGTGGTTCAGCAGTTTCTTAAATCATACCCCGAGTTGCCAGATCTGCTCGTGAAAGTACGCCACCTGTCAGCTCATTTTCGCAAGTTGGCTACAGCTTCCGCCGCGCTTGCTGTGTTGCAGCAGCGTTTGCAGCTTCTGGCACACCGACTGGTGTGTGATGTCCCCACATGTTGGAACTCTACCCTCCACATGTTGCAAAGGATTTGTGAGCAGAAGAGAACAGTTGTGGAGTACCAGCGGCAACAAGGCCGTCAATATTCAGGTCAGATTCCACACATAAGACCTCATGAGTGGACCTGGATGTCTGACATATGTACCATCCTGACAAACTTTGAGGAGGCCACCAAGATGGTGAGTGGTGATGACGCCATCATTAGTGTCAGCATCCCACTTGTCTGTCTTTTGCAACGCTCTCTGCAGAGAATTAAAGAGGAGGCATTGCAGCCAGAGTATCATGAGATGGATCAAGAAGCCATAGTGGGCGATTACACACAGCCCAGCCTCATCTCATCCCAACGTGCATTGGGGGACAATGAGGGAGAGGAGGAGGAGGAGGAGGAAGAACAGGAGCTGTTATCATGCGCTGTAGACGGTAGTATCTGTACAAGTGTCATACCGTCAGTTCACCATGGGTGGCCTTAGGACAGGGGGAAGGAGGAGGAGGAGGAGGAGAGCATGGTCAGTCGTCATCTTGGTGAGGACACGGAAATCTTGCCAGTCACCAGTCTGGCATGCATGGCTGACTTTATGTTACGCTGCCTTAACCGTGACCCTCGCGTTGTCAAAATGTTGGGTGACAGTCATTACTGGTTGGTGACACTTGTAGACCCCCGCTACAAGGAGAACTTTCACTCTCTTATTCCTGAGGTGGAGAGGTCTACAAAAATGGGCCAGTAACAGAAGGCCCTTGCTGCAGAACTGTTAAAGAAATTCCCATCTGAACACGCTAGCGGCAGAGGTCACAGTTCGTTGACCAACCCAAGCGTACAAGCGAGAGAGAGAGGAAAATCCAATCCAGCAGAGGCAGGGGAACACTGTCAACATTCTGAGACAGTTTTCTCAGACCCTCCCTTCGGACAGACCCTGAGGCGCGGGAAATTCTCACAAGGAGTGGAAAGTTTCAAAAGATGGTGAGGGAGTACCTTGCCGACCGTACCAGTGTCTTCCGTGATTCCTCTGTGCCTTTTAATTATTGGGTATCCAAGCTGGACACTTGGAATGAACTCGCTCTGTATGCCTTGGAGGTGCTTGCCTGCCCTGCCGCTAGCGTGTTATCGGAGCGTGTTTTTAGTACCGCTGGGGGAATTATAACTGATAAGAGCACTCAACTGACAATGCTGACAAGCTGACACTTATCAAAATGAACAAGGGCTGGATTGGGCCAGACTTCTTATCACCACCAAATGACAGCAGAGTAACATAAAGTCAAATCCACTGTGTTATTTCGGGAGGTGTATTCACATGCACCGCTTCACACCCACACATGGGTATACGCTTACTCATTTCGGCTGTTTAATGTTCTTCTCCTTATCCTCAGCCTCCACCACCACTATACCACTAGGGTGACCGTGGTCCATGTTGCCATTATTGAAAGTTCCTCTGTCCTTATTTTTGTCAGCTTTTGCTTGGAAGGCAAAAGTAAAGACTGTGGGAGACCCACTCCCCAATAATGGGAATAATATTTTTAAGATGCTGTACTGTATGGCTCTTGTAAGGGGCATTAAAACCAAATTGTTATACCACTCTGACCTCCACGTCACTGGTAAGGGGCATTAAAAGCGTCTTGTTATACCACTGTGACCTCCACGTCTCTTGTAAGGGGCATTAAAAGCATCTTGTTAAACCACTGTGACCTCCACGTCTCTTGTAAGGGGCATTAAAAGCATCTTGCTATACCACTCTGACCTCCATGTCTCTTGTAAGGGGCATTAAAAGCGTCTTGTTATACCACTCTGACCTTCACGTCCCTTGTAAGGGTCATTGAAAGCGTCTTATTATACCACTCTGACCTCCACGTCTCTTGTAAGGGGCATTAAAAGCGTCTTGTTATACCACTCTGACCTCCACGTCTCTAGTAAGGGGCATTAAAAGCATCTTATTATAACACTCTGACCTCCACGTCTCTTGTAAGGGGCATTAAAAGCGTCTTGTTATACAACTCTGACCTCCACGTCTCTTGTAAGGGGCATTAAAAGAGTATTGTTATACCACTCTGACCTACACGTCTCTTGTAAGGGGCATTAAAAGCGTCTTATTATACAACTCTGACCTCCCCGTCTCTTGTAACGGGCATTAAAAGCGTCTTGTTATACAACTCTGACCTCCCCGTCTCTTGTAACGGGCATTAAAAGCGTCTTGTTATACCACTCTGACCTCCACGTCTCTTGTAAGGGGCATTAAAACCATCTTGTTAAGCTGCTAGGACCTCCACGAGTCTTCGAATGGACATTGCATTTCCTCCTAATTTTTGGAAGATTTTGCTTGGAAGGCATAAGCAACTATTATGGGAGACCCACTCCCCAATAATGGGACTTATGTTTGTTATATGCTGTACTGCATGGCTCTTGTAAGGGGCATTGCAAGTTGCTCCATCCTAAGTTTTGGAAGCTTTTGCTTGGAAGGCATAATCAAATACTATGGGCGACCCACTCCCCAATAATGGGACTTGTGTTTGTAATATGCTGTACTGCATGGCTCTTGTAAGGGGCATTGCAAGTTGCTCCATCCTAATTTTTGGAAGCTTTTGCTTGGAAGGCATAAACAAATCCTATGGGAGACCCACTCCCCAATAGTGGGACTTGTGTTTGTAATATGCTGTACTGCATGGCTCTTGTAAGGGGCATTGCAACTTGCTCCATCCTAATTTTTGGAAGCTTTTGTTTGGAAGGCATAAACAAATACTATGGGAGATCCACTCCCTAATAATGGGACATATGTTTGTAATATACGGTACTGCATGGCTTTTGTAAGAGTCATTGCAAGTTGCTCCATCCTAATTTTTGGAAGCTTTTGCTTGGATGGCATAAGCAGAGACTGTAGGAGACCCACTCCTCAATAATGGGAATAATATTTTTAAGATGCTGTACTGTATGGCTCTTGTAAGGGGCATTAAAAGTTTCTTGTTATACCACTCTGACCTCCACGTCTCTTGAAAGGGGCATTAAAAGCGACTTGTTATACCACTGTGACCTTCACGTCTCTTGTAAGGGGCATTAAAAGCGTCTTGTTATACCACTCTGACCTCCAAGTCTCTTCTGAGGGGCATTAAAAGCGTCCTGTTATACCACTCTGACCTCCACGTCTCTTCTGAGGGGCATTAAAAGCATCTTGTTATGCCACTAGGACCTCCACGTCTCTTGTAAGGGGCATTAAAAGCATCTTGTTAGACCACTCTCACCTCCACGTCTCTTGTAAGGGTCATTAAAAGCGTCTTGTTATACCACTCTGACCTCCACGTCTCTTCTGAGGGGCATTAAAACAGTCTTGTTATACCACTCTGACCCCCACGTCTCCTCTGAGGGGCAATAAAAGTGTCTTGTTATACCACTCTGACCTCAACGTCTCTTGTAAGGGGCATTAAAAGCGTCTTGTTATACAACTCTGACCTCCATGCCTCTTGTAAGGGGCATTAAAAGCATTTTGCTATACCACTCTGACCTCCACATCTCTTGTAAAGGGCATTAAAAGCATCTTGTTATACCACTCTGACCTCCACGTCTCTTGTAAAGGGCATTAAAAGCATCTTGTTATACCACTCTGACCTCCACGTCTCTTGTAAGGGGCATTAAAACCGTCTTGTCAAGCTACTGGGACCTCCACGAGTCTTCGAACGGGCATTGCATTTCCTCCTAATTTTTGGAAGCTTTTGCTTGGAAGGCATAAGCAACTACTTTAGGAGACCCAATCCCCAATAATGGGACTTATGTTTGTAATATGCTGTACTTCATTGCTCTTGTAAGCGGCATTGCAAGTTGCTCCATCCTAATTTTTGGAAGCTTTTGCTTGGAAGGCATAAGCAAAGACTGTGGGAGACCCACTCCCCAATAATGGGAATAATATTTTTAAGATGCTGTATTGTATGGATCTTGTAAGGGGCATTAAAAGCGTCTTGTTATACCACTCTGACCTCCACGTCTCTTGTAGGGGGCATTAAAAGCATCTTTTTATACCTCTCTGACCTCCACGTCTCTTATGAGGGGCATTAAAAGCGTCTTCTTATACCACTCTGACCTCCACGTCTCTTGTAAGGGGCATTAAAAGCGTCTTGTAATACCACTCTGACCTCCACTTCTCTTGTAAGGGGCATTAAAAGCGTCTTGTTATACCACTCTGACCTCCACGTCTCTTGTAAGGGGCATTAAAAGTGTCTTGTAATACCACTCTGACATCCATGTCTCTTGTAAGGGGCATTAAAAGTGTCTTGTTATACCACTCTGAACTCCACGTCTCTTTTAAGGGGCATTAAAAGCGTCTTGTTATACCACTCTGACCTCCAGGTCTCTAGTAAGGGGAATTAAAAGCGTCTTGTTATACCATTCTGACCTCCACGTCTCTTTTGAGAGGCATTAAAAGCTTCTTGTTATACCACTCTGACCTCCACGTCTCTTTTGAGGGGCATTAAAAGCATCTTGTTATACCACTCGGACCTCCACGTCTCTTGTAAGGGGCATTAAAACCGTCTTGCTAAGCTACTGGGACCTCCACGAGTCTTCGAACTGGCATTGCATTTCCTCATAATTTTTGGAAGCTTTTGCTTCGAAGGCATAAGCAAATGCTATGAAAGAACCACTCCCCAATAATGAGACTCATGTTTGTAATATGCTGTACTGCATGGTTCTTGTAAGGGGCATTGCAAGTTTCTCCGTCCTAATTTTTGGAAGCTTTTCCTTGGATAGCATAAGCAGAGACTGTGGGAGACGCACTCCCCAATAATGGGAATAATATTTTTAAGATGCTGTACTGTATGGATCTTGTAAAGGGCATTAAAAGTGTCTTGTTATACCACTCTGACCTCCACGTCTCTTGAAAAGGGCATTAAAATCATCTTGTTTTATCACTCTGACATCCACATCTCTTGTAAGGGACATTAAAAGCGTCTTGTTATACCACTCTGACCTCCACGTCTCTTCGGAGGGGCATTAAAAGCGTCATGTTATACCACTCTGACCTCCACGTCCCTTCTGAGGGGCGTTAAAAGCATCTTGTTACACCACTCTGACCTCCACGTCTCTTGTAAGGGGCATTAAAAGCGTATTGTTATAACACTCTGACCTCCACGTCTTTCTTAGAGGCGTTAAAAGCGTCTTGTTATACCACTCTGACCTCCACGTCTCTTCTGATGGGCAAGTTAAGCGTCTTGTTATATCACTCTGACCTCCACGTCTCTTGTAAGGGGCATTAAAAGCTTCTTGTTATACCACTCTGACCTCCACATTTCTTTAAAGGGCATTAAAAACTTCTTTTTATATTATTCTGACCTCCACTTCTCTTGTAAGGGGCATTAAAAGTGTATTGTTATACCACTCTGACCTCCACGTCTCTTGTAAGGGGCATTAAAAGCGTCTTGTCATACAACTCTGACCTCCACGTTTCTTGTAAGCGGCATTAAAAGCGTATGGTTATACCATTCTGACCTCCACGTCTCTTGTAAGGGGCATTAAAAGCGTCTTGTTATACAACTCTGACCTCCAAGTATCTTGAAAGGGCATTAAAAGCATCTTGTTATACCACTCTGACCTCCACGACTCTTGTAAGGGGCATTAAAAGCGTCTTGTTATACCACTCTGACCTCCACGTCTCTTCTGAGGGTCATTAAAAGCGTCTTGTTATACTACTCTGACCTCCACGTCTCTTCTGAGCGGCATTAAAAGTGTCTTGTTATACCTCTCTGACCTCCACGTCTCTTGTATGGGGCATTAAAAGCATCTTGTTATACCACACTGACCTCCACGTCTCTTGTAATGGGCATTAAAAGCGTCTTGTTATACCACTCTGACCTCCAAGTCTCTTGTAAGGGGCACTAAAAGCGTCTTGTTATACCACTCTGACCACCATGTCTATTGTAAGGGGCATTAAAAGCGTCTTGTTATACCACTCTGACCTCCACGTCTCTTGTAAGGGGCATTAAAAGCATCTTGTTATACCACTCTGACCTCCATGTCTCTTGTAAGAGTCATTAAAAGCGTCTTGTTATACCACTCTGACCTCCACGTCTCTTGTAAGGGGCATTAACACCATCTTGTTATAAAACTCTAACGTCCTCGTCTCTTCTGAGGGGCATTAAAAGCGTCTTGTTGTACCACTCTGATCTCCACGTCTCTTTAAGGGGCATTAAAAGCATCTTGTTATACAACTCTGACCTCCACGTCTCTTGTAAGGGGCATTAGAAGTGTCTTGTTATACAACTCTGACCTCCACGTCTCTTGTAAGGGGCATTAAAACCGTCTTGTTATACCACTCTGACCTCCACGTGTCTTTTAAGGGGCATTGAAACCGTCTTGTTAAGCTGCTGGGACGTCCATGAGTCTTCGAACGGGCATTGCATTTCCTCCTAATTTTTGGAAGCTTTTGCTTAGAAGGCATAAGCAACTACTATGGGAGACCCTCTCCCCAATAATGGGACTTATGTTTGTAATATGCTGTACTGCATGGCTCTTGTAAGGGGCATTGCAAGTTGCTCCATCCTAATTTTTGGAAGCTTTTGCTTGGAAGGCATAAACAAATACTATGGTAGACCCACGCCCCAATAATGGGACTTATGTTTGTAATATGTTGTACTGCATCTCTCTTGTAAGGGGCATTGCGTGTTGCAACGTCTTAATTTTGGGAAACCTTTGCTTGGAAGGCATAAGCAAATACTATGGGAGACCCACTCCCCAATAATGGGACTTATGTTTGTAATATGCTGTACTGCATGGCTCTTGTAAGGGGCATTGCAAGTTGCTCCATCCTAATTTTTGGAAGCTTTTGCTTGGAAGGCATAAGCAAATATTATGGGAGACCCACTCCCCACTAATGGGAATAATGTTTGTAATATGATGTACTGCATAGCTCTTGTAAGGGCATTGCAAGTTTCTCCATCTTAATTTTGGGAAGCTTTTGCTTGGAAGGAATAAGCAAATACTATGGGAGGCCCACTCCCCAATAATGGGACTTATGTTTGTAATATGCTATACTGCATGGCTCTTGTAAGGGGCATTGCAAGTTGCTCCGTCCTAATTTTTAGAAGCTTTTGCTTGGAAAGCATAAGCAAATACTATGGGAGACCCACTCCCCAATAATGGGAATAATGTTTGTAATATGCTGTACTGCATGGCTCTTGTAATGGGCATTGCAAGTTGCTCCGTTTTAATTTTGGGAAGCTTTTGCTTGGAAGGCGTAAGCAAATACTATGGGAGACCCACTCCCCAATAATGGGAATAATATTTATAAGATGCTGTACTGTATGGCTCTTGTAAGGGGCATTAAAAGCGTCTTGTTAAGCTACAGTGACCTCCAAGTCTTTTCCAAGGGGCATTCAAACTGTCTTGTTAAGCTACTGGGACCTCCACGTCTTTTCCGAGGGGCATTAAAACCGTCTTGTTAAGCTACTGCGACCTCCACCACTTTTCCAAGGGGCATTAAAACCATCTTGTTAAGCTACTGTGACCTCCATGTCTCTTCCAAGAGGCATTCAAACCGTCTTGTTAAGCTACTGTGACCTCCACGTCTGTTCCGAGGGGCATTAAAACCGTCTTGTTAAGCTACTGTGACCTCCATGTCTCTTCAAAGGGGCATTGAAATGTTGTTTTTAATTACCTCTAACCTCCACGACTCTTCCAACGGGCATTGCATTTCCTCCTAATTTTAGTCAGCTTTTGCTTTTCAATGCAAAGGCGAAAACTAAGGGAGACCCACTCCCCAATAATGGGAATAATGTTTGTAATATGATGTACTGCATAGCTCTTGTAAGGGCATTGCAAGTTACTCCATCTTAATTTTGGGAAGCTTTTGCTTGGAAGGAATAAGCAAATACTATGGGAGGCCCACTCCCCTATAATGGGACTTATGTTTGTAATATGCTATACTGCATGGCTCTTGTAAGGGGCATTGCAAGTTGCTCCGTCCTAATTTTTGGAAGCTTTTGCTTGGAAGGCATAAGCAAATACTATGGGAGACCCACTCCCCAATAATGGGAATAATATTTATAAGATGCTGTACTGCATGGCTCTTGAAAGGGGCATTGCAAATTGCTCCAACCTAATTTTTAGAAGCTTTTGCATGGAAGGCGTTAGCAAATACGATGGGAGACTCACTCCCCAATAATGGGAATAATGTTTGTAATATGCTGTACTGCATGGCTCTTGTAAGGGGCATTGCAAGTTGCTCCGTCTTAATTTTGGGAAGCTTTTGCTTGGAAGGCGTAAGCAAATACTATGGGAGACCCACTCCCCAATAATGGGAATAATATTTATAAGATGCTGTACTGTATGGCTCTTGTAAGGGGCATTAAAAGCGTCTTGTTAAGCTACTGTGACCTCCACGTCTGTTCCAAGGGGCATTCAAACTGTCTTGATAAGCTACTGGGACTTCCACGTCTTTTCCGAGGGGCATTAAAACCGTCTTGTTAAGCTACTGTGACCTCCACCACTTTTCCGAGGGGCATTAAAACCATCTTGTTAAGCTACTGTGACCTCCACGTCTCTTCCAAGGGGCATTCAAACCGTCTTGTTAAGCTACTGTGACCTCCATGTCTCTTCAAAGGGGCATTGAAATGTTGATTTTAATTACCTCTAACCTCCACGACTCTTCCAACGGGCATTGCATTTCCTCCTAATTTTAGTCAGCTTTTGCTTTTCAATGCAAAGGCGAAAACTAAGGGAGACCCACTCCCCAATAATGGGTAGAAGGTTTTTAGTACGCTGTAATCCACGTCTGTTTCAAGGGGCATTGCAGTTCCTCATAATTTTTGGAAAGCCTTCCATTCACTGCTTAGGCTAACAGTGTACAGGAGACCCAGTTGCTATAAATGGAAAAAACGGTTTAGTTATGGCACTCTGACCTCCATGTCATTTCCAAGGGGCATTGGAGTGCCTCAAAATTTTTGGTAGGCATTGCGCTCACTGTATGCCCTATAACTGTGTAGCCGAACCGCTCCTTTTGTTACAGAAACATATCCTACAAGACATATGTGGTTGACTGGCCTGATATTGATGTGAATGGTTCCTGTTCCTCCTGCTCTTTCTCCTTTGCCACTACCTCATCCATCATTTATCACCTGAAGCTTTGTTTTAATGGGAGTCATAGAACTGGAATAGTAGCAGGAAAACATCCAGCAATCCTCGGAGGAGGTAGGATATGCGCCAAAATGTTGACCACCTCAGGCCTAGCCGCTACTACATACATACGCTTGCATTCCAAGAAAACAAAGCAGATGCTAACTTGTATCATCATCATCATGGTCCTCACCTTGGCACTCTCAACTCCCCTGATGGAGAAGCAAGGGCCCACAGGAGGAGTCTGGTTCTCTGGTGGGCTCGTCTAATGCTGCCCTAAAGCAGGCCGGGCTAAGAAAAGTGTGTGGGGGGAAGTTCCAAGGAGAAATAGGGGCAGCTTGGGACCTTTTATGGACACCCGGCTGCCCCCAGGTGGCTGGGGATCGTGTGTGGACACCGGGCCGTGGGGCGGCTGGGGACCGAGTATGGACACCCGGCCGCCCCCTGGCGGCTGGGGACCGAGTGTGGACACCCGGCCGCCGGGCGGCTGGGGACTGAGTATGGATTCCAGGCCGCCAACACAGCCATGACGTGGTGGCCAGATTCTGCCTCCACATGCCTTAAAGGCCCAATTTCAAGTGCAAGCAAGCAGTATGGTATTGCAGCCTGGGGGTGGGTGGGTGGCAGGCTGCATACTTGCGCTTGCATTGCAAGGAATGGGAGAGGTACAATTGAACACTGCCCTGGGACAAGGACTTGAACGCGGATAGTTGCAAGTCTGCAACTACAGGTGCAGGGTGGGAGGCATCTTCGCATGTACCATGAACAGGGGTTTGGCATGCACACACTAGAGTGGAATAGGCTGTCCTTCCCACTAAATGCACTGGGGAGACGCACAGGTAATGTTTTGGTATACGCGCTTAATCTTATGTATAAGGCACACCGGGACAAATAGGGGCAGCTGGGGACTGAGTATGGATACCTCGCTGCCGAAGCAGCCATGAGGTAGTGGCCAGCTTCGGCCTCCTCCAAACTAAAAGGCCCCATTTCAAGTGCAAGCTAGCAGTATTGCATTGCAGCCTGGGGGTGGGTGGGTGGCAGGCTGCACACTTATGCTTGCATTAAAAGAAAACAAAGCAGATGCTAACTTCTATCATCATCATCATGCTCCTCACCTTGGCACTCTCAACTTCCCTGATGGAGAAGCCAGGGCCCACCAGAGGAGTCTGGTTCTCTGGTGGTCTCGTGCAATGCTGCCCTAAAGCAGGCCAGGCTAAGAAAAGTCTGTGGGAGGAAGTTGACAGGTGAAATAGCAGTGGCTGGGGACCGTTTATGGACACCCGGCTGCCCCCAGGCGGCTGGGGACCGCGTGTGGACACCCGGCCGCGGGGCGGCTGGGGACCGAGTATGGACACGCGGCGGCCCCCTGGTGGCTGGGGGCCGAGTGTGGACACCCGGCCACCCCCTGGCGGCTGGGGACCTAGTGTGGACACCCGGCCGCCGGGCGGCTGGGGACTGAGTATGGATTCATGCCGCCAACGCAGCCATGACGTGGTGGCCAGATTCCGCCTCCACATGCCTAAAAGGCCAAATTTCAAGTGCAAGGAAGCAGTATGGTATTGCAGCCTGGGTGTGGGTGGGTGGTTGGCTGCATATTTGCGCTTGCATTGCAAGGAATGGGGGAGGTACAATTGAACAGTGCCCTGGGCACGGGGATAGTTGCAAGTCTGCATCTTCTGATGCGGCAAGGATGACTTCTGATGGGCACACTTTTAGGCAGTGACCTGGGTGTCGGAGATGCTTCAAGGGGTCTACCCCATGCTGTTCCCATGTCTTTTCAGCACTGTATGCATGTGTCACACAGCACATGGCCAGATAAGGTTGTAAAATGTTAAAATGACATTTCCCGGTGAATGCATTTGTCACGGTTGAAAGCAATACAAAAGTGCAAAAACGCATAAAAAATGCTACTAGTGAACATAGCCCAAGGTGTGGAGGAGTATTATTTTGGGGGGGTTATTTATTTTGGAAAGGAAGTTCCTTAACATATTTCACAGTAAAGCAGTTTCAGTTTCGTTTTTCAACATTTTATTGTGAGCCCTTAAAAGTGGCGTAATACCTCTGACCACGTTGTTGACAGCAGTGACCTGGGCATCAGAAATGCTTCCTGGGGCGATCCCCATGCTGTCCCCATGTCATTTGAGGACTGTCACTATCGTTTTGGGCACTTGTTAGGCTTTTAAAAGACTGCCGGGGGTGCCGCGCCAAAAATGCTGGGGGCTCCCATAGACTAACATTGGGCTCGTTTCTCGGGTCGAGCACCCGAGTATCACGGCGAGCTCGGACCGAGCTTCGAGCACTCGAGCATTTTAGTGCTCGATCAACACTAGTTATCTGTAATATTTGTCACCAAAAGCTAAGTAGAGGCCAAAAAATCCATAGTTTGAGTACTTCATGCATGAACCGTCACATGGATATGAAGCAAAAGTTGCAGTGGGAAGCTCACTGTGCTACAATGAGGCCTAGCGGGCCAGGCCAACCACCGTCTGCCCCATCTTGTGCTTCCGTGGCCTCTTCATACTCTGTGGCTGGGGGGACAGCAGTCACACATGTTTTTGGACGCAGACCTGCCACCTCTTTACCCGCAACAGCCAGTGTGATTGGCAGGTCATCATTTCATTTGGAAGTGGAAACACCAGCTGGTGTTGAGCGCTCTCCGACATCGAGAGCACCACCTATGGATCAAGGCAACCTAACTTTTCCGCCTGCATCTTCCTCACAGACCAGCAGTTTGCCGGGGGCACCCTACTCAACCCCGTCTAAGCACAACAGCCAGCCCTCGGTCTCTCAGATGTGGACAAGTAACAGACCATTTCCTCCTAGCCATGAGAAAGCTAAGAGGTTGAATTTCACGATCTGCAAGCTTTTGGCTACAGAAATGCTGCCTTTCCGCCTGGTGGACACAGAGGATTTTCGAGACCTTATGTCCGTCGCAGTGCCCCAGTACCAGATGCCCAGTCGGCACTACTTCTCAAAGAAAGGTGTGCCTGCGCTACACCAGCATGTCGCACACAACATCACCGCTTCTTTGAGAACCTCTGTGTGTGACCGGGTGCATTTCACCACAGACACTTGGACGAGTAGGCAAGGACAGGGGCGTTACATGTCGCTGACTGGGCACTGGGCAACTATGGTGACAGCAGGACAAGGGGCTGCTGTCCAAGTCTTGCCGTCCCCACGAGTTGTGCGTCAATTCTCTTTATCTAGAAGTTCCTCAACTGCTTCTGCCTCCTCAACCTCCTCTCGGTCCTCCACCTGCACCCAAAGCCTGTCTGGTAATGCCACAAGCTTTCTAACTGCGCAGAAGGAATCCTGCACACCTCCTTACTATGCTGGCTGCAGGGCTCAATGTCATCAGGCGGTGTTTACTTTGAAATGTCTGGGAAATGTGAGTCACACAGCTGAGGAGTTGTGGTTAGCTCTGGCGACCCAATTTCATGAATGGTTGTCTCCACTGGACATGCAACCAGGGAAGCTTGTGTGCGACATTGCTGCAAACCTGGGTGCTGCCCTTCGCCGGGGCAATGTCACACACGTGCCTTGTATGGCTCACGTGTTGAACCTGGTTGTCCAGCAATTTTTAGCCCACTATCTTGGACTAGATTGCCTTCTGCAGAGGTCATGGTCGCTGTGTGCTCACTTCCGCCGTTCGCATCCCGCAGCTCAACGACTTACTTCTCTTCAGAAGTCGTTGGGCCTGCCAGTTCACCGGCTGAAATGCGATGTTCCGACACGGTGGAATTCAACTCTGCACATGTTCCAACGACTGTGGCAGCACCGACAAGCCCTGGTGCAATACGTTCTGACGTATAGCCTGGGCCAATGAGATCCAGAGGTGGGGAAAATCACGCTGGAGGAGTGGTCTCAGATCAGGGACCTATGCACCCTTCTGCACAGTGTTGAAATGGCGACGAAGATGTTTAGTGCTGACAATGCCATTATCAGCATGACTATTCAGGTGATTTACATGCTGGAGCACACGTTAAACAGAATTCGGAGTCAGGTGGTGGGACACGAGGAGGTGGAGGAAGTAGAGGAGAAGTCGTATGCGGAAGGGATAACAACTCCAAGGTCCAAACGGTCGGCAGCACCAAGGTGGCAGGCATGGGAGGGTGGGGGAGAGGGATTAACCAGGGCGCATGGTAGCAGCCAAACTGTTGAGGAAGGTGCAGGAGCCGAGGAAGAAGTGGAGGATGAACTGGTGATGGGCATGGAAGACTCATCAGATGAGGGAGACCTTGATCACATTTCTGTTGTGCGAGGTTGGGGGGAGAGGGCAGAGGAAGGAAGCATGATTCTTACCTCGCCACCAACACAACAAGGACTTGGTCCTCCTGGATGCTCAAGACACATGAGTGCCTTCTTGCTGCACTACCTGCAACATGACCCTCGGATTGTCAGAATTCGAAGTAATCCCGACTACTGGGTTGCCACACTCTTAGATCCCCGGTACAAAAGTAAATTTGCCGAAATAATTCCTGCCATAGAAAGGGATTCACATATGCAGGAGTATCAGCAGAGGCTGTTGCAGAATCTTGCATGTGCTTTTCCACAAAACACCAGTGGTGCACGTAGTGAATCTCACAGTTCTAACTTGCCAACCGTGGAACTGTCGAGTCTTCTTTACTCAAACAGTAACACAGTATCTTCTGGTAACAGCAATTTTGTGGAATTGTTTCACCACTTTTTTAGACCATCCTTTGCAAGGCCACAGGAGACAAGAAGTCTGACACATAGTCAAAGCCTAGAGAGGATGGTACAGGAGTATTTCCAAGTGAACATCGAAGCCATGACTGTGTCACTGGACCCTTGCTCATTTTGGGCTTCCAATCTAGAAAAATGGCCGAAGCTCGCCACTCCCGCCTTGGAGATCTTGTCATGCCCTGCAGCCAGCGTTCTCTCTGAACGTGTGTTCAGCGCTGCTGGTGGTGTACTGACAGATAAGCGCACGCGGCTGTCCACTGAGAATGTAGACAGACTCATGTTCATAAAGACGAACAAATCATGGATCCGCAAGGACTTTTCTACCCCTGTGTTATCCTGGGGAGACTAAAAGCTTGAGGATTTGGTAAAATCACCTCACCAACCATTTTAAGCAACTCTGGGGCAATTGATTAGTGTTGAGCCACCCCCGTAGTGTTCGAGTTCGGTTCGGTTCGTCGAACACCCGTGTGTTCGCCGAACTGTTCGTCGAACTGTTCGTCGAACACCTTCGAACACCATTAAAACCAATGGCAGGCAAACAAAAACACATAGAAACACATAGAAAACACCTTCAAAGGTGTCCAAAAGCTGACAAACTGCTCAGAAGACACAACTAACACATGGAAAAGTGACAAGTACATATAGTCATGCGAAAAGAAAAGAGGTGGAGGAGTAAAAGGAGGGGGAGACACAGATATAGGCATGTCATGCCCTTCTAAAATCCAAAAAGTGAGAAGCCGAGACGGCCAGTCCGCTCCTGCCCGTGCCACCTCCGTGTCGCCGGGTTTGTGCCAGAGCCGCGGTGAACCCTGACGGCCAGCCCCCCTCTCCCAATACTGGTGCCTGTCCGCTGGTGGGTCGAGAGAGCCCCCCTGTGGTGGAGGCAGCTCTAAGCTTTTTAATTTAAATTGTCCCTCTAATTTGAATGAATACACTTTAAATCCATTTACAAGGATCTATTGGAGGGCAAGTCTCATGCCAGCAGCCACGTAATTCCAGCTCCAGTAGCGTCCACTAAAGCTGCTGCAGTTAAAAAGCTTTTATAAGGATCGAGCTCGGCTGTCCACCGCAAGGCATCCTAGTGCCAGTCCCAGCCCCTATGCCTTGGGGTGCCTCCTGATGCTCTTCACTGAGTATCCCGTGGTCCCGAAGCATTTCCTTTGAAAAAATTAAGTGTCCAAACTACAGGTGGTGTAGCTTGCTTAACAGCCGGGATAATCCGCTGACTAGCAGACACTGCTACTAGGCACAAAGTATTTCCTGGGCTAGATGCAGTTAAAAATTTGTAAGTAGATACTCTCGTTGGATGCTGAGAAAGCATTCCATAGAGTCTCCTGGCACGCCATATATGATTCTCTTAAAAAGCTTGGGGTAGGGGTCTAGGGGACCCTTTTATAGCCAAAATCACGGCCCTGTATCACAATACGTCACCTAGGCTGAAGATAAATGGAACTGTAGCACCGAGGGCTCGGTTGCTACAGACGTATTGCACCTCACCCAGAGGTGTGATATCTCACTCTCAGATAAGGATGGAGTGTGGATCAGGACCCGACACCTGCATGCATTACACCACATTGCCGTGGGGCAGGGCGACCAATATGCCCCTGAGATGGGCACGACAGTCCCTGTCCCTGGCTGGAGTGGGGGGAGGGAACACTGAGGAAGGGGAACCCTGCAGTGCAGGAGCAGGGAGGAAGCAGTTCCTGGGTGCATTGAGAAGGGAGTATAAAAGGTGGGCACCATCTTAGTTCAGTGCAGAGAAGTCTGAGCAGAAGTGGCAGGGAGCAGGGGCTCTGCATGAGCTCTGCTCCGGAGGCGGGCCTAGTAACAGAGGCCCAGGCCTGCAAGAGGGAGAAGGAAGGAAGAGGAGCGGAGAAGGCTCCAGGAACGAGGAATGAAGGGATCCCAGGGGTGCGGACGGGCGAGTCGCCACCGCACGCCCGAATCCACCTGCGTGGAGGGGTCAGGTCAAAGGGGGAGACCGGTCCCCGAACTAGTGGAGGCAGGAAACGACCCTCAGCTAGAAACCGGAGGCTCTGACATTTTATGTGGCGCAGCCCCTTGCTCCACCCGCTAGGAAGGCACCACATAGGGTCAGGGAAACTGGCGCCAAGTTTACCAAGAGGAGGCCCGAGGCAGCCGGACAGAAGTGTTGGTAAGAAAGGCCAGACAAAGGACACACAAAGGGGGTCCTGTGAAGCGCTCCAAAGTTATCTGGGAGTTGTCTGAGCCCCTCACCTGGTGAGCACAGTACGACGTGGGCAGCCGTTACCTGCAGACGTGGTCTGGATAATAAGAACTGTGAGTAAAGGCCCTGAACTGCATCACTGACTCCGTGTCGTTACTGCTGCTGCCCTGCACCATCACCCCCATCCTCCGCATACACTGCCCTGAGGCTATACTCCTCCCGTGGGGAGTTATGCTACGCTCTGCTGCACCCACAACACCAGCCTTAGCGGTCTGGCCTGTAGCGGCGGTTCACTCTGACCGCAATCCACGGGTGGCGTAGTCGGACATTTAAACATCAAAACCACATAAATAGTTCCGCCACTGGTTTGACCGCCCTGAGCCACGGAACCGGATCGCCGCCACGAAGACTACAACCACCAGCATCCACCAAAAAGGGTCCGGCTCCGGGTGTCCCAAGGCCCAGGGGGTGCGTCAGAACATTTTCATCACCTTTCACAATCACCAATGGGACAAGGCAGGGATGTCCTCTGTCCCCTCTCTTATACATCCTAGTGACGGAGCACCTGCTCTCATCAATTCGCCATAACCCCAATATTAGGTGGATTGAGGTGGGAGGCACCGAGTACAAGTGCTCTCTATTTGCTGATGATGTCCTAGTATATATCACTCAATCACATATATCCATCCCTGCTGTTATGGCTGAAATAGATCACTTTGTTACATGGTAAAATTTTAAAATCAATGCAGCGAAGTCTGAGGCCCTCGATGTCTCCCTCCCTAAATCCATATAGGATTCCATCCAGTCCAACTTTCCCTTCGCCTGGCCCTCACAGGGTATCAAATACTTAGGAATTCCTATTCATAGAGACCTCTCCCATCTATGTTATCTTAATTTTGGGCCCTTTATTGAACAATTCCATACAGACCACGGTTGGCAAGTTAGAACTGTAAGATTCACTACGTGAACCACTGGTGTTTTGTGGAAAAGCACATGTACACCGCGTTCCAAATTATTATGCAAAAAGTGTTTAGGAGTGATAAGGGAAGAATTTGTTTGTTTGTCAGTTAAACTCATTGATGGTGATGTGTGTCAGGGCTCTTTATATCACTGTAAGCAATTGCAGACACCTGTGCTAATTAGTTTGGCAATTGTGTCCAATGAAAGGCAAGACTACTTAAGAAGGCTCTCTCACATTATTAAGCAGCCTACATTTTCTGCCAAAATGGGAAAGAAAAAGGATGTGTCGGCTGCTGAGAAGCAACAAATTGTGGAGTGTTTAGGTCAAGGCATGACTACAATCAACATTGTGCGATGATCAGGATGAAGTGTCTTGGCAATCAAGAAGTATGTAGCTGATTCACAGTACACACGTGTGCGTGCTGATAAGGGCAAATTGAGGACTCTTTCCTACAGGCAATTACGTCAGGTTGAAAGAGCAGCGGCAAAAAAGCCTTGTCATAGCAGCAGACAAGTTTTTGAAGCTGCTTGTGCCTCCAACGTCCCCCGAACAACAAGATGCAGGGTCCTTCAGAGGTTTGCAGCTGTGCATACGCCATCCTGTCGACCTCCTCTATCCACTTCACACAAGCAGAAACGGCTCCACTGGGCCAAACATTACATGAAGACTGATTTCAAAACTGTTTTGTTCACGGATGAGTGCCGTGCAGCGCTCGATGGTCCAGATGAATGGAGTGGAGGATGGCTGGTTGATGGACACCCCACGCAAACACGGCTACAGCGCCAACAAGGAGGAGGTGGAGTAATGTTTTGGGCTGGAATCATGGGGAGAGAGATTGTCGGCCCCTTTAGGATCCCTGAAGGCGCTAAAGATGAACTCCATAATGTATGTGGATTTTCTCAAACAGCACTTCCTGCCATGGTTCAAGAAGAAGAACCGTGTATTTCACAGCAAGATCATTTTTCTGCATGATAATGCACCATCTCATGCTGCACATAAAACATCTGCATCTCTGGCTGATATGGGCATAAAAGGGGACAAACTTATGGTGTGACCCCCATGCTCCCCTGACCTCTACCCCATTCAGAACCTTTGGAGCATCATTAAAAGGAGTGTCTATGATGGCGGGAGGCAGTTCACATCTAAGCAACAGCTCTGGGAGGGTATTCTGTCCTCATGCAAAACAATTGAAGCAGAAACCATCCAAAACCTGACAAATTCAATGGACGAGAGAGTTCAGAAGCTCCTTTCGAACAAGGGGTCCTATGTGAAAATGTAACATCACCTAGAATAAAGTTTTGAGTTGAAAACTGTTTGATTTCAGTTTCTAACAACCTGCTAATGCTTATAATTTCAAAAATGACCATTTTTTTGGTCTTTATTAAAATGAAAAGGTTGATCGAAAAGTTTGGGGGATCTAAGAGTGTGGCAACCCAGTAGTCATGATTACTTCGAATTCTGACAATATGAGGGTCATGCTGCAGGTAGTGCAGCAAGAAGGCACTTATGTGTCTTGCGCATCTCGGAGCCCCAAAATTATTTTCCGGGCTAGATGCAGCTAAAAATTATTTTTAATTTTAAATCTGGTGAAGCTTATTATAGATGGCCTAATAGGATCAGTGCTGCACACTGCTACAAAGCCCAAATTATTTTCCAGTCAAGATACAGATAAACATGATTAGTAATTTGAAAGCTTAAAACGGTTGGTAGGGTGATTTTAACCAATCATCAAGCTTTTACTCTCCCCAGGATGACACAGGGGTAGAAAAGTCGTTTCGGATCCATGATTTGTTCATCTTTATGAACGTGAGTCTGTCTACATTATCAGTGGAGAGCCGCGTGCGCTTATCTGTCAGCACACCACCAGCAGCGCTGAACACACGTTCAGACAGAACGCTGGCTGCGGGGCATGACAAGATCTCCAAGGCGTAAGTGGCTAGCTCCGGCCATTTATCCAGATTGGAAGCCCAAAAAGAGCAAGGGTCCAGTGACACAGTCGTGGCTTCAATGTTTACTTGGAGATACTCCTGTACCATCGTCTCTAGGCGTTGACTATGTGTCAGACTTCTTGTCTCCTGTGGCCTTGCAAAGGATGGGCTAAAAAAGTGGTGAAATGATTCCGCAAAATTGATGTTACCAGCAGATACTGTGGTTCTGTTACGGTTTGAGTGCTGAACACTTGACGGTCCCACGGTTGGCAAGTTGGAACTGTGAGATTCACTACGTGCACCACTGGTATTTTGTGGAAAAGCACATGTAAGATTCTGCAACAGTCTCTGCTGATACTCCTGCATGCGTGCATCCCTTTCTATGGCAGGAATAATTTCTGCAAATTTACTTTTGTACCGGGGATCTAACAGTGTGGCAACCCAGTAGTCAGGATTATTTCTAATTCTCACAATTCGAGGGTCATGTTGCAGGTAGTGCAGCAAGAAGGCACTCATGTGTGTTGCGCATCCAGGAGCACCAAGTCCCTGTTGTGTTGGTGGCGAGGTAGCAATCATGCTTCCTTCCTCTGTCCTCTCCCCCCAACCTCGCACAACAGAAATGTGATCAAGGTCTCCCTCATCTGATGAGTCTTCCATCAGTTCGTCCTCCACTTCTTCCTGGGCTCCTGCACCTTCCTCACTAGTTTGGCTGCTACCATGCGCCCTGGTAAAATCATCTCCCCCACCCTCACATGCCTGCCGCCTTGGTGCTGCCGACCGTCTGGACCTTGCAGATGTTAGCCCTTCCGCATACAACTCCTCCTCCTCTACTTCCTCCACCTCCTCTTGTGCCACCACCTGACTCCGAATTCTGTTTAACATGTGCTCCAGCATGTAAATCACCGGAATAGTCATGCTGATAATGGCATCGTCAGCACTAAACATCTTCGTCGCCATTTCAAAACTGTGCAGAAGGGTGCATAGGTCCGTGATCTGAGACCACTCCTCCAGCGTGATTTGCCCCACCTCTGAATCTCGTTGGCCCAGGCTATACGTCAGAAGGTATTGCACCAGGGCTTGTCGGTGCTGCCACAGTCGTTGCAACATGTGCAGAGTTGAATTCCACCGGGTAGGCACATCGCATTTTAGCCGGTGAAGTGGCAGGCCCAACGACTTCTGTAGAGATGTAAGTCGCTGAGCTGCGGGATGCGAACGGCGGAAGTGAGCACACAGCGACCGTGCCCTCTGCAGAAGGCCATCTAGTCTGGGATAGTGGGCTAAAAATTGCTGGACAACCAGGTTCAACACGTGAGCCATACAAGGCACGTGTGTGACATTGCCCCGGCGAAGGGCCGCACCCAGGTTTGAACCATTGTCGCACACGGCCTTCCCTGGTTTCAGGTCCAGTGGAGACAACCATTCATGAAATTGGTTCTCCAGAGCTGACCACAACTCCTCAGCTGTGTGACTCACATTTCCCAGACATTTCAATGTAAAAACCGCCTGATGACGTTGAGCCCTACTGCCAGCATAGTAAGGAGGTGTGCAGGATCCCTTCTGCGCAGTTAGAAAGCTTGTGGCATGACCAGACAGGCTTTGGGTGCAGGTGGAAGACCGAGAGGAGGTTGAGGAGGCAGAAGCAGTGGAGGAACTTTGACATAAAGAGGATTGACGCACAACTCGTGGGGACGGCAAGACTTGGACAGCAGCCCCTTGTCCTGCTGTCACCATAGTTACCCAGTGCCCAGTCAGCGACATGTAACGCCCCTGTCCATGCCTACTCGTCCAAGTGTCTGTGGTGAAATGCACCCTGTCACACACAGAGTTTCTCAAAGAAGCGGTGATGTTGTGTGCGACATGCTGGTGGAGCGCAGGCACACCTTTCTTTGAGAAGTAGTGCCGACTGGGCATCTGGTACTGGGGCACTGCGACGGACATAAGGTCTCGAAAATCCTCTGTGTCCACCAGGCGGAAAGGCAGCATTTCTGTAGCCAAGAGCTTGCAGATGGTGAAATTCAACCTCTTAGCTTTCTCATGGCTAGGAGGAAATGGTCTTTTACTTGTCCACATCTGAGGGACCGAGGGCTGGCTATTGTGCTTAGACGGGGTTGATAAGGGTGTCCCCGGCAAACTGCCGGTCTGTGAGGAAGATGCAGGCGGACATGTTAGGTTGCCTTGATCCAAAGGTGGTGCTATCGATGTCGGACAGCGCTCAAGACCAGCTGGTGTTACCACCTCCAAAGAAAATGATGACCTGCCAATCACGCTGGCTGTTGCGGGTAAAGAGGTGGCAGGTCTGCGCCCCAAAACAGGTGTGATTGCTGTCTCCCCAGTCACAGAGGATGAAGAGGCCGCGGATGCACAAGATATGGCAGACGGTGGTTGGCCCGGCCGGCTAGGCCGCATTGTAGCACACTGAGCTTCCCACTGTAACTTATGCTTCATGTCCATGTGCCGGTTCATGCATGAAGTACTCAAACTATGTATTTTTTGGCCTCTACTTAGCTTTTGCTGACAAATGTTACAGATAACACGAGTTGGGTCATCTTTATCGATCTGAAAAAATGCCCAGGCTATGCAAGGCTTAGCACCCATGCGACCTGAAGAGCCACCACGACTTGTGGTGAGAGGCAGAGTTGTGTTTGAGGATGCAGTTGTTGACCTGCTTCCAGTACTACGTCTCTGTCCAGGAAGGCGCAACCTGACCTCGTCGTCACTAGCATCTTCCTCCACCTCCTCTGCTGACCTCATCTCTTGGCTGACTGTGGGTTGACAGTAAGTGGGATCTCCGACCTCATCATCATCACCCTGTGCGTTATCACACCCGTCGTCCTCAGAGCCAACCTGTTCCTGCCCTGACAAAAAACTAAAGTTGTCGCTCCAATCAGGTATTTGAGTCTTATCATCCTCTTCCTCATTGTCTCCACCAACAGGAGTTACAGTTTGGGAATGAGGGTCTACATTATGGTCAGAACCTTGTGCGTCTGGTCCTGGATCCGACTCATAAAGATTCTGGGCATCAGTGCAGATCATTTCCTCGTCTGGATTCACAGAAGCGCTGGAGTCGACCTCTGATTCCCAGGCTATAGTATGAGTAAACAGCTCTGCAGACTCAACCATCTGTTCTACCTCATAATCAGACGGGCAGCTGGAGATTTGGGAGCTGTGAGGAAGCAAGTGCGATTTGGGTGACACCTTTGAGGACTGGAGTATTTGTGATGTTGAAGTTGATGTGGAGGAGAGCCCACTTAAAGGAGCACTTGATATCCGTTGAAGCACCTGCTGTTTTTGTGCCTCATCTGGAATTTGTAGCGATTGGCGTGGCCGTAAGAAAGGGATCTTATCACATTGTCCGCTAAAAGAAGTAGACATTTTAGTTTGGCTGGAAGATGGTCTTTCTTCTGCACCTACCCCACGGACACAACCTTTTTTCCCCTTCCCAACACGCCTATTCCCCTTTCCACCAGCAGCAGGCCTTTTTCCACTCATTTTGGTGGTTAACTAATTCACAACTCTGGAGTTGTTTGCACAAAAAAACAATGGATGGTAACCGAGCAGAGCTGAGTGGCCAAACTGTGGTATTAGGCCAAAACTATTGGCTGGGTTAGATGCAGAAAAAAATTATTTTTAATTTGCAACCTGATGGAGGTCAGTATAGATGGACTAATAGACCAAGTCCCACACACCGCTAGAAGCCCAAATATTTTTTCAGAGCTAGATGCAGAAATTTTTTTTATTCAATTTGCAACCTGATGGAGGTCAGTATAGATGGACTAATAGACCAAGTCCCACACACTGCTAGAAGCCCAAATATTTTTTCAGAGCTAGATGCAGAAAAAAATTATTTTTAATTTGCAACCTGATGGAGGTCAGTATAGATGGACTAATAGACCAAGTCCCACACACCGCTAGAAGCCCAAATATTTTTTCAGAGCTAGATGCAGAAAAAAATTATATTCAATTTGCAACCTGCTGGAGGTCAGTATAGAAGGACTAATAGAACAAGTCCCACACACTGCTAGAAGCCCAAATATTTTTTCAGAGCTAAATGAAGAAAAAAATTATTTTTAATTTGCAACCTGATGGAGGTCAGTATAGATGGACTAATAGACCAAGTCCCACACACTGCTAGAAGCCCAAATATTTTTTCAGAGCTAGATGCAGAAAAAAATTATTTTTAATTTGCAACCTGATGGAGGTCAGTATAGATGGACTAATAGAACAAGTCCCACACGCTGCTAGAAGCCCAAATATTTTTTCAGAGCTAGATGCAGAAAAAAATTATATTCAATTTGTAACCTGCTGGAGGTCAGTATAGAAGGACTAATAGAACAAGTCCCACACACTGCTAGAAGCCCAAATATTTTTTCAGAGCTAAATGAAGAAAAAAATTATTTTTAATTTGCAACCTGATGGAGGTCAGTATAGATGGACTAATAGACCAAGTCCCACACACTGCTAGAAGCCCAAATATTTTTTCAGAGCTTGATGCAGAAAAAAATTATTTTTAATTTGCAACCTGATGGAGGTCAGTATAGATGGACTAATAGACCAAGTCCCACACACCGCTAGAAGCCCAAATATTTTTTCAGAGCTAGATGCAGAAAAAAATTATATTCAATTTGCAACCTGCTGGAGGTCAGTATAGAAGGACTAATAGAACAAGTCCCACACACTGCTAGAAGCCCAAATATTTTTTCAGAGCTAAATGAAGAAAAAAATTATTTTTAATTTGCAACCTGATGGAGGTCAGTATAGATGGACTAATAGACCAAGTCCCACACACTGCTAGAAGCCCAAATATTTTTTCAGAGCTAGATGCAGAAAAAAATTAATTTTTAATTTGCAACCTGATGGAGGTCAGTATAGATGGACTAATAGACCAAGTCCCACACACCACTATAAGCCCAAATATTTTTTCAGAGCTAGATGCAGAAATTTTTTTTATTCAATTTGCAACCTGATGGAGGTCAGTATAGATGGACTAATAGACCAAGTCCCACACACTGCTAGAAGCCCAAATATTTTTTCAGAGCTAGATGCAGAAAAAAATTATTTTTAATTTGCAACCTGATGGAGGTCAGTATAGATGGACTAATAGAACAAGTCCCACACGCTGCTAGAAGCCCAAATATTTTTTCAGAGATAAATGAAGAAAAAAATTATTTTTAATTTGCAACCTGATGGAGGTCAGTATAGATGGACTAATAGACCAAGTCCCACACACTGCTAGAAGCCCAAATATTTTTTCAGAGCTAGATGCAGAAAAAAATTATTTTTAATTTGCAACCTGATGGAGGTCAGTATAGAAGGACTAATAGAATGATGCTATGCCCAAAAGATTTTACTTCACTAGGTGCAGTAAAAAAATTGGTATTCTATACACAGGTGGTATATCTTGCAACACAGATAGGCTACTCCACTGACTAACACACTCTGCAATAGGCCAAAAAGGATTAGCTTTGCTAGATTCAGCCAAATGCTGTGAAAAAAACTTGCACAGCACTGGCACAGACCTGCCTGGCAAAAACTGATAGGAACTGATGTAACCTAGTCCTGAAAAGGACTCCAATTACAATTAGTCTTTACTCCCACAATCTATCTATTTAAGAGCACAGACCTGCTTGATAAAAGTCATAGGAAATGCTGTAACCTAGTCCTTAAAAGGACTGCAATCACAACTATTCCCTACTCCCAAGCTATCTGTATATTTGTGCGAAAATTGGCTTGAAATTAACAAGGTATAGCGCACACAGCAACAGCGGTGCCGTCTAACACGCAGCTGCAGCAGTGAGAAAATGGTGGCGACGGGGAAAATGGCTTGGTCTTATAGGGCAAGGACATGTGACATACACTGCCAATCACACATGCCCTTGCTTGTGTGAAAAAAAGCACTTCGCTCCGTGTGTGCGCTGCTGATAGGCTGACAGATTGCACCTCCCCACTGCAAATGCGGGAAAGAGAAAAAAAAATGGAGATCTTCATTGTTCCTGCAGAGATCCATCCCCTGCCCCTCCCCCCGCCCCGCTGTACACTCAAACTGCGTATTAACATTAATTTTCATCATTACTGAGAAAAAATCCAGTTATGATTTTGGTGCACGAACAGTTATCGAACATAACCTCGAACAGCCGAATTTTTCTCAAATTGTTCGTGTTCGCCGACCGGCTCGAACACCGCCCAAAACAGCTCGAATTTGAGATTGGCGAACAGTTCGAGTAGAACAACGCTCATCTCTACAATTGAT
Organism: Phyllobates terribilis; assembly: GCF_046119375.1. Classification (NCBI taxonomy): domain Eukaryota; kingdom Metazoa; phylum Chordata; class Amphibia; order Anura; family Dendrobatidae; genus Phyllobates; species Phyllobates terribilis. Next base: position 54,918,505 of record NW_027362773.1, read on the forward strand.
GCCACTGAAGTGGTGTCTGTGCCACAATTTTTGGAAAAAATGGAGACTCTTTTTGGAGTCCCCTTGCTGTGTTTTAAGTGACGTTGGCATCGTCAATTCCAAGTGGGTTGAGTCGCTCCCCCCCACCTTTTAACCGTAAGAAACTACATACACTATGGCTTGGGGTAACACAGATGGTTGAGTCTGAAGAGCTGTTTACTCAGAGGTCTGGTCCATAGCTTCAGTGTCTGCTAGTCAGCATAATAGCCCAGCTCTGAAGCAAGCTACAACGCCTGTGTATCTAATAAGAATTTTTAACTGCATCTAGCCTAGGCAGACTGTGGGGACCCCCAAACAAGCCCAGACCCTCAGCCCCCCTACCGCCCCCCTTTCCTTGACAATACAATAATGTAACTCTTACAACTGGATGGGTGAGGATCGGTCACAGCTTTATTAACTCTTTATACTCATTCCATTAGAAAGGCATTTTATTACTAAAATAATTCAGCTTGCTGCAGCATGCCCTGTGTCTCCACAATGAAAAGTTGGCCAACAAGTGTAACTCTCCAACATGTCCTTTCTATTTCCAGGACACGGAGGATCCTGCGTACTCGTATGCAGGACTCTGACCCCTATCCATCACTCTTAACGCTTGTTCCACTCCGTCCTGGAGTCCTGACAGGAATATGTCCAGTCCAATATCCATCAAGTGAACACCGTCGGGCCGTAAGAGGCCTGCTTTATCTCCTCCCAGTTGTCGGTGTCGTATCACTACACCGCCTCTGTCTCTTCTAAATTTTGCCATCCGAATATTTATTACCCGCCTTGTCCGTTCGATGGCCGTGATGTCTCGCGCACCTTGCCATACCGCTATCTGCACAATCTCTGACCATACTATAGTTAGTTTTGTGGAAAATTCTCTGAAGCGCTCAGTGTCTAGTTTCATTATTGCCATTAGTTATGCGCTCTTGTGATTAGAGATGAGCGTTGTTCTACTCGAACTGTTCGCCAATCTCAAATTCGAGCTGTTTTGGGCGGTGTTCGAGCCGTTCGGCGAACACGAACAATTTGAGAAAAATTCGGCTGTTCGAGGTTATGTTCGATAACTGTTCGTGCACCAAAATCATAACTGGATTTTTTCTCAGAAATGATGAAAATTAATGTTAATATGCAGTTTGAGTGTACAGCGGGGTGGGGGGAGGGGCAGGGGATGGATCTCTGCAGGAACAATGAAGATCTCCATTTTTTTTTCTCTTTCCCGCATTTGCAGTGGGGAGGTGCAATCTGTCAGCCTATCAGCAGCGCACACACGGAGCGAAGTGCTTTTTTTCACACAAGCAAGGGCATGTGTCATTGGCAGTGTATGTCACATGTCCTTGCCCTATAAGACCAAGCCATTTTCCCCGTCACCACCATTTTCTCACTGCTGCAGCTGCGTGTTAGAAGGCACCGCTGTTGCTGTGTGCGCTATACCTTGTTAATTTCAAGCCAATTTTCGCACAAATCTACAGATAGCTTGGGAGTCGGGAATAGTTGTGATTGCAGTCCTTTTAAGGACTAGGTTACAGCATTTCCTACGACTTTTATCAGGCAGGTCTGTGCTCTTAAATAGATAGATTGTGGGAGTAAAGACTAATTGTAATTGGAGTCCTTTTCAGGACTAGGTTACATCAGTTCCTATCAGTTTTTGCCAGGCAGGTCTGTGCCAGTGCTGTGCAAGTTTTTTTCACAGCATTTGGCTGAATCTAGCAAAGCTAATCCTTTTTGGCCTATTGCAGAGTGTGTTAGTCAGTGGAGTAGCCTATCTGTGTTGCAAGATATATCACCTGTGTATAGAATACCAATTTTTTTACTGCACCTAGTGAAGTAAAATCTTTTGGGCATAGCATCATTCTATTAGTCCATCTATACTGACCACCATCAGGTTGCAAATTGAATATAATTTTTTTCTGCATCTAGCTCTGAAAAAATATTGGGCTTCTAGCTGTGTGTGGGACTTGTTGTACTAGTCCATCTATACTGACCTCCATCAGGTTGCAAACTGCATATATTTTTTTCTTCATCTACCTCTGAAAAAATATTGGGCTTCTAGCTGTGTGTGGGACTTGTTCTATTAATCCATCTATACAGACCTCCATCAGGTTGCAAACTGAATATATTTTTTTCTGCATCTACCTCTGAAAAAATATTTGGCTTCTAGCTGTGTGTGGGACTTGTTCTATTAATCCATCTATACTGACCTCCATAAGGTTGCAAACTGAATATAATTTTTTTCTGCATCTACCTCTGAAAAAATATTTGGCCTTCTAGCTGTGTGTGGGACTTGTTCTATTAGTCCATCTATACTGACCTCCATCAGGTTGCAAACTGAATATAATTTTTTTCTGCATCTACCTCTGAAAAAATATTTGGCCTTCTAGCTGTGTGTGGGACTTGTTCTATTAGTCCATCTATACTGACCTCCATAAGGTTGCAAACTGAATATAATTTTTTTCTGCATCTACCTCTGAAAAAATATTTGGCCTTCTAGCTGTGTGTGGGACTTGTTCTATTAGTCCATCTATACTGACCTCCATCAGGTTGCAAATTGAATATAATTTTTTTCTGCATCTAGCTCTGAAAAAATATTGGGCTTCTAGCTGTGTGTGGGACTTGTTGTACTAGTCCATCTATACTGACCTCCATCAGGTTGCAAACTGAATATAATTTTTTTCTTTATCTACCTCTGACAAAATATTTGGCCTTCTAGCTGTGTGTGGGACTTGTTCTATTAGTCCATCTATACTGACCTCCATCAGGTTGCAAACTGATTATAATTTTTTTCTGCATCTACCTCTGAAAAAATATTTGGCCTTCTAGCTGTGTGTGGGACTTGTTCTATTAGTCCATCTATACTGACCTCCATAAGGTTGCAAACTGAATATAATTTTTTTCTGCATCTACCTCTGAAAAAATATTTGGCCTTCTAGCTGTGTGTGGGACTTGTTCTATTAGTCCATCTATACTGACCTCCATAAGGTTGCAAACTGAATATAATTTTTTTCTGCATCTACCTCTGAAAAAATATTTGGCCTTCTAGCTGTGTGTGGGACTTGTTCTATTAGTCCATCTATACTGACCTCCATCAGGTTGCAAATTGAATATAATTTTTTTCTGCATCTAGCTCTGAAAAAATATTGGGCTTCTAGCTGTGTGTGGGACTTGTTGTACTAGTCCATCTATACTGACCTCCATCAGGTTGCAAACTGAATATAATTTTTTTCTTTATCTACCTCTGACAAAATATTTGGCCTTCTAGCTGTGTGTGGGACTTGTTCTATTAGTCTATCTATACTGACCTCCATCAGGTTGCAAACTGAATATAATTTTTTTCTGCATCTACCTCTGAAAAAATATTTGGCCTTCTAGCTGTGTGTGGGACTTGTTCTATTAGTCCATCTATACTGACCTCCATAAGGTTGCAAACTGAATATAATTTTTTTCTGCATCTACCTCTGAAAAAATATTTGGCCTTCTAGCTGTGTGTGGGACTTGTTCTATTAGTCCATCTATACTGACCTCCATAAGGTTGCAAACTGAATATAATTTTTTTCTGCATCTACCTCTGAAAAAATATTTGGCCTTCTAGCTGTGTGTGGGACTTGTTCTATTAGTCCATCTATACTGACCTCCATAAGGTTGCAAACTCAATATAATTTTTTCTGCATCTACCTCTGAAAAAATATTTGGCCTTCTAGCTGTGTGTGGGACTTGTTCTATTAGTCCATCTATACTGACCTCCATAAGGTTGCAAACTGAATATAATTTTTTTCTGCATCTACCTCTGAAAAAATATTTGGCCTTCTAGCTGTGTGTGGGACTTGTTCTATTAGTCCATCTATACTGACCTCCATCAGGTTGCAAATTGAATATAATTTTTTTCTGCATCTAGCTCTGAAAAAATATTGGGCTTCTAGCTGTGTGTGGGACTTGTTGTACTAGTCCATCTATACTGACCTCCATCAGGTTGCAAACTGCATATATTTTTTTCTTCATCTACCTCTCAAAAAATATTGGGCTTCTAGCTGTGTGTGGGACTTGTTCTATTAATCCATCTATACAGACCTCCATCAGGTTGCAAACTGAATATATTTTTTTCTGCATCTACCTCTGAAAAAATATTGGGCTTCTAGCTGTGTGTGGGACTTGTTCTATTAATCCATCTATACAGACCTCCATCAGGTTGCAAACTGAATATATTTTTTTCTGCATCTACCTCTGAAAAAATATTGGGCTTCTAGCTGTGTGTGGGACTTGTTGTATTAGTCCATCTATACAGACCTCCATCAGGTTGCAAATTGAATATAATTTTTTTCTGCATCTAACCCAGCCAATAGTTTTGGCCTAATACCACAGTTTGGCCACTCAGCTCTGCTCGGTTCCCATCCATTGTTTTTTTGTGCAAACAACTCCAGAGTTGTGAATTAGTTAACCACCAAAATGAGTGGAAAAAGGCCTGCTGCTGGTGGAAAGGGAAATAGGCGTGTTGGGAAGGGGAAAAAAGGTTGTGTCCGTGGGGTAGGTGTTAAAGCAACAGTAACATCTGCAGAAGAAAGACCATCTTCCAGCCAAACTAAAATGTCTACTTCTTTTAGCGGACAATGTGATAAGATCCCTTTCTTACGGCCACGCCAATCGCTACAAATTCCAGATGAGGCACAAAAACAGCAGGTGCTTCAACGGATATCAAGTGCTCCTTTAAGTGGGCTCTCCTCCACATCAACTTCAACATCACAAATACACCAGTCCTCAAAGGTGTCACCCCAATCGCACTTGCTTCCTCACAGCTCCCAAATCTCCAGCTGCCCGTCTGAGTATGAGGTAGAACAGATGGTTGAGTCTGCAGAGCTGTTTACTCATACTATAGCCTGGGAATCAGAGGTCGACTCCAGTGCTTCTGTGAATCCAGACGAGGAAATGATCTGCACTGATGCCCAGAATCTTTATGAGTCGGATCCAGGACCAGACGCAGAAGGTTCTGACCATAATGTAGACCCTCATTCCCAAACTGTAACTCCTGTTGGTGGAGACAATGAGGAAGACCATGATAAGACTCAAATACCTGATTGGAGCGACAACTTTAGTTTTTTGTCAGGGCAGAAACAGGTTGGCTCTGAGGACGACGGGTGTGATAACGCACAGGGTGATGATGATGAGGTTGGAGATCCCACTTACTGTCAACCCACAGTCAGCCAAGAGATGAGGTCAGCAGAGGAGGTGGAGGAAGATGCTAGTGACGACGAGGTCAGGTTGTGCCTTCCTGGACAGAGACGTAGTACTGGAAGCACGTCAACAACTGCATCCTCAAACACAACTCTGCCTCTCACCACAAGTCGTGGTGGCTCTTCAGGTTGCATGGGTGCTAAGCCTTGCATAGCCTGGGCATTTTTTCAGATCGATAAAGATGACCCAACTCGTGTTATCTGTAACATTTGTCAGCAAAAGCTAAGTAGAGGCCAAAAAATACATAGTTTGAGTACTTCATGCATGAACCGGCACATGGACATGAAGCATAAGTTGCAGTGGGAAGCTCAGTGTGCTACAATGCGGCCTAGCCGGCCGGGCCAACCACCGTCTGCCATATCTTGTGCATCCGCGGCCTCTTCATCCTCTGTGACTGGGGGGACAGCAGTCACACCTGTTTTGGGGCGCAGACCTGCCACCTCTTTACCCGCAACAGCCAGCGTGATTGGCAGGTCATCATTTTCTTTGGAGGTGGTAACACCAGCTGGTGTTGAGCGCTGTCCGACATCGATAGCACCACCTTTGGATCAAGGCAACCTAACATGTCCGCCTGCATCTTCCTCACAGACCGGCAGTTTGCCGGGGACACCCTTATCAACCCCGTCTAAGCACAACAGCCAGCCCTCGGTCCCTCAGATGTGGACAAGTAAAAGACCATTTCCTCCTAGCCATGAGAAAGCTAAGAGGTTGAATTTCACCATCTGCAAGCTCTTGGCTACAGAAATGCTGCCTTTCTGCCTGGTGGACACAGAGGATTTTCGAGACCTTATGTCCGTTGCAGTGCCCCAGTACCAGATGCCCAGTCGGCACTACTTCTCAAAGAAAGGTGTGCCTGCGCTCCACCAGCATGTCGCACACAACATCACCGCTTCTTTGAGAAACTCTGTGTGTGACAGGGTGCATTTCACCACAGACACTTGGACGAGTAGGCATGGACAGGGGCGTTACATGTCGCTGACTGGGCACTGGGTAACTATGGTGACAGCAGGACAAGGGGCTGCTGTCCAAGTCTTGCCGTCCCCACGAGTTGTGCGTCAATCCTCTTTATGTCAAAGTTCCTCCACTGCTTCTGCCTCCTCAACCTCCTCTCGGTCCTCCACCTGCACCCAAAGCCTGTCTGGTCATGCCACAAGCTTTCTAACTGCGCAGAAGGGATCCTGCACACCTCCTTACTATGCTGGCAGTAGGGCTCAACGTCATCAGGCGGTTTTTACATTGAAATGTCTGGGAAATGTGAGTCACACAGCTGAGGAGTTGTGGTCAGCTCTGGAGAACCAATTTCATGAATGGTTGTCTCCACTGGACCTGAAACCAGGAAAGGCCGTGTGCGACAATGCTGCAAACCTGGGTGCGGCCCTTCGCCGGGGCAATGTCACACACGTGCCTTGTATGGCTCACGTGTTGAACCTGGTTGTCCAGCAATTTTTAGCCCACTATCCCAGACTAGATGGCCTTCTGCAGAGGGCACGGTCGCTGTGTGCTCACTTCCGCCGTTCGCATCCCGCAGCTCAGCGACTTACATCTCTACAGAAGTCGTTTGGCCTGCCACTTCACTGGCTAAAATGCAATGTGCCTACCCGGTGGAATTCAATTCTGCACATGTTGCAGCGACTGTGGCAACACCGACAAGCCCTGGTGCAATACGTTCTGACGTATAGCCTGGGCCAACGAGATTCAGAGGTGGGGCAAATCACGCTGGAGGAGTGGTCTCAGATCAGGGACCTATGCACCCTTCTGCACAGTTTTGAAATGGCGACGAAGATGTTTAGTGCTGACGATGCCATTATCAGCATGACTATTCCGGTGATTTACATGCTGGAGCACATGTTAAACAGAATTCGGAGTCAGGTGGTGGCACAAGAGGAGGTGGAGGAAGTAGAGGAGGAGGAGTTGTATGCGGAAGGGCTAACATCTGGAAGGTCCAGACGGTCGGCAGCACCAAGGCGGCAGGCATGTGAGGGTGGGGGAGATGGTTTTACCAGGGCGCATGGTAGCAGCCAAACTAGTGAGGAAGGTGCAGGAGCCCAGGAAGAAGTGGAGGACGAACTGATGGAAGACTCATCAGATGAGGGAGACCTTGATCACATTTCTGTTGTGCGAGGTTGGGGGGAGAGGACAGAGGAAGGAAGCATGATTGTTACCTCGCCACCAACACAACAGGGACTTGGTGCTCCTGGATGCGCAACACACATGAGTGCCTTCTTGCTGCACTACCTGCAACATGACCCTCAAATTGTGAGAATTAGAAATAATCCTGACTACTGGGTTGCCACACTGTTAGATCCCCGGTACAAAAGTAAATTTGCAGAAATTATTCCTGCCATAGAAAGGGATGCACGCATGCAGGAGTATCAGAAGAGACTGTTGCAGAATCTTACATGTGCTTTTCCACAAAATACCAGTGGTGCACGTAGTGAATCTCACAGTTCCAACTTGCCAACCGTGGGACCGTCAAGTGTTCAGCACTCAAACCGTAACAGAACCACAGTATCTGCTGGTAACATCAATTTTGCGGAATCATTTCACCACTTTTTTAACCCATCCTTTGCAAGGCCACAGGAGACAAGAAGTCTGACACATAGTCAACGCCTAGAGACGATGGTACAGGAGTATCTCCAAGTAAACATTGAAGCCACGACTGTGTCACTGGACCCTTGATCTTTTTGGGCTTCCAATCTGGATAAATGGCCAGAGCTAGCCACTTACGCCTTGGAGATCTTGTCATGCCCCGCAGCCAGCGTTCTGTCTGAACGTGTGTTCATCGCTGCTGGTGGTGTGCTGACAGATAAGCGCACGCGGCTCTCCACTGATAATGTAGACAGACTCACGTTCATAAAGATGAACAAATCATGGATCCGAAACGACTTTTCTACCCCTGTGTCATCCTGGGGAGAGTAAAAGCTTGATGATTGGTTAAAATCACCCTACCAACCGTTTTAAGCTTTCAAATTAGTAATCATATTTATCTGTATCTTGGCTGGAAAATAATTTGGGCTTTGTAGCAGTGTGCAGCACTGATTCTATTAGGCCATCTATAATAAGCTCCACCAGATTTAAAATTACTAATCATGTTTATCTGTATCTTGACTGGAAAATAATTTGGGCTTTGTAGCAGTGTGCAGCACTGATCCTATTAGGCCATCTATACTAAAGCTTCACCAGATTTAAAATTAATAATAATTTTTAGCTGCATCTAGCCCGGAAAATAATTTTGGGGCTCCGAGATGCGCAAGACACATAAGTGCCTTCTTGCTGCACTACCTGCAGCATGACCCTCATATTGTCAGAATTCGAAGTAATCATGACTACAGGGTTGCCACACTCTTAGATCCCCCAAACTTTTCGATCAACCTTTTCATTTTAATAAAGACCAAAAAAATGGTCATTTTTGAAATTATAAGCATTAGCAGGTTGTTAGAAACTGAAATCAAACAGTTTTCAACTCAAAACTTTATTCTAGGTGATGTTACATTTTCACATAGGACCCCTTGTTCGAAAGGAGCTTCTGAACTCTCTCGTCCATTGAATTTGTCAGGTTTTGGATGGTTTCAGCTTCAATTGTTTTGCATGAGGACAGAATACCCTCCCAGAGCTGTTGCTTAGATGTGAACTGCCTCCCGCCATCATAGACACTCCTTTTAATGATGCTCCAAAGGTTCTGAATGGGGTAGAGGTCAGGGGAGCATGGGGGTCACACCATAAGTTTGTCCCGTTTTATGCCCATATCAGCCAGAGATGCAGATGTTTTATGTGCAGCATGAGATGGTGCATTATCATGCAGAAAAATGATCTTGCTGTGAAATACACGGTTCTTCTTCTTGAACCATGGCAGGAAGTGCTGTTTGAGAAAATCCACATACATTATGGAGTTCATCTTTAGCGCCTTCAGGGATCCTAAAGGGGCCGACAATCTCTCTCCCCATGATTCCAGCCCAAAACATTACTCCACCTCCTCCTTGTTGGCACTGTAGCCGTGTTTGCGTGGGGTGTCCTTCAACCAGCCATCCTCCACTCCATCCATCTGGACCATCGAGCGCTGCACGGCACTCATCCATGAACAAAACAGTTTTGAAGTCAGTCTTCATGTAATGTTTGGCCCACTGGAGCCGTTTCTGCTTGTGTGAAGTGGATAGAGGAGGTCGACAGGATGGCGTATGCACAGCTGCAAACCTCTGAAGGACCCTGCATCTTGTTGTTCGGGGGACGTTGGAGGCACAAGCAGCTTCAAAAACTTGTCTGCTGCTATGACAAGGCTTTTTTGCCGCTGCTCTTTCAACCTGATGTAATTGCCTGTAGGAAAGAGTCCTCAATTTGCCCTTATCAGCACGCACACGTGTGTACTGTGAATCAGCTACATACTTCTTGATTGCCAAGACACTTCATCCTGATCATCGCACAATGTTGATTGTAGTCATGCCTTGACCTAAACACTCACCAATTTGTTGCTTCTCAGCAGCCGACACATCCTTTTTCTTTCCCATTTTGGCAGAAAATGTAGGCTGCTTAATAATGTGAGAGAGCCTTCTTAAGTAGTCTTGCCTTTCATTGGACACACCTGCCAAAGTAATTAGCACAGGTGTCTGCAATTGCTTACAGTGATATAAAGAGCCCTGACACACATCACCATCAATGAGTTTAACTGACAAACAAACAAATTCTTCCCTTATCACTCCTAAACACTTTTTGCATAATAATTTGGAACGCAGTGTACATGTGCTTTTCCATAAAAACACCAGTGGTTCACGTAGTGAATCTTACAGTTCTAACTTGCCAACCGTGGTCTGTATGGAGTTGTTCAATAAAGGGCCCAAAATTAAGATAACATAGATGGGAGAGGTCTCTATGAATAGGAATTCCTAAGTATTTGATACCCTGTGAGGGCCAGGCAAAGGGAAAGTTGGACTGCATGGAATCCTATATGGATTTGGGGAGGGAGACATCGAGGGCCTCAGACTTCGCTGCATTGATTTTAAAATTTGACCATGTAACAAAGTGCACTTGTACTCGGTGCCTCCCACCTCAATCCACCTAATATTGGGGTTATGGCGAATTGATGAAAGCAGGTGCTCCGTCACTAGGATGTATAAGAGAGGGGACAGAGGACATCCCTGCCTTGTCCCATTGGTGATTGTGAAAGGTGATGAAAATATTCTGATGCACCCCCTGGGCCTTGGGACACCTGGAGCCGGACCCTTTTTGGTGGATGCTGGTGGTTGTAGTCTTCGTGGCGGCGACCCGGTTCCGTGGCTCAGGGTGGTCAAACCAGTGGCGGAACTATTTATGTGGTTTTGATGTTTAAATGTCCGACTACCCCACCCATGGATTGCGGTCAGAGTGAACCGCCGCTACAGGGCAGACCGCTGAGGCTGGTGTTGTGGGTGCAGCAGAGCGCAGCATAACTCCCCACGGGAGGAGTATAGCCTCAGGGCAGTGTATGCGGAGGATGGGGGTGATGGTGCAGGGCAGCAGCAGTAACGACACGGAGTCAGTGATGCAGTTCAGGGCCTTTACTCACAGTTCTTATTATCCAGACCACGTCTGCAGGTAACGGCTGCCCACGTCGTACTGTGCTCACCAGGTGAGGGGCTCAGACAACTCCCAGATAACTTTGGAGCGCTTCACAGGACCCCCTTTGTGTGTCCTTTGTCTGGCCTTTCTTACCAACACTTCTGTCCGGCTGCCTCGGGCCTCCTCTTGGTAAACTTGGCGCCAGTTTCCCTGACCCTATGTGGTGCCTTCCTAGCGGGTGTAGCGAGGGGCTGCGCCACATAAAATGTCAGAGCCTCCGGTTTCTAGCTGAGGGTCATTTCCTGCCTCCACTAGTTCCGGGACCGGTCTCCCCCTTTGGCCTGACCCCTCCACGCAGATGGATTCGGGCGTGCGGTGGCGACTCGCCCGTCCGCACCCCTGGGATCCCTTCATTCCTCGTTCCTGGAGCCTTCTTCGCTCCTCTTCCTTCCTTCTCCCTCTTGCAGGCCTGGGCCTCTGTTACTAGGCCCGCCTCCGGAGCAGAGCTCATGCAGAGCCCCTGCTCCCTGCCACTACTGCTCAGACTTCTCTGCACTGAACTAAGATGGTGCCCACCTTTTATACTCCCTTCTCAATGCACCCAGGAACTGCTTCCTCCCTGCTCCTGCACTACAGGGTTCCCCTTCCTCAGTGTTCCCTCCCCCCACTCCAGCCAGGGACTGGGACTGTCGTGCCCATCTCAGGGGCATATTGGTCGCCCTGCCCCACGGCAATGTGGTGTAATGCATGCAGGTGTCGGGTCCTGATCCACACTCCATCCTTACCTGAGAGTGAGATATCACACCTCTGGGTGAGGTGCAATACGTCTGTAGCAACTGAGCCCTCAGGGTGCTACAGTTCCATTTATCTTCAGCCTAGGTGACGTATTGTGATACAGGGCCGTGATTTTGGCTATAAAAGGGTCCCCTAGACCCCTACCCCAAGCTTTTTAAGAGAATCATATATGGCGTGCCAGGAGACTCTATGGAATGCTTTCTCAGCATCCAACGAGAGTATCTACTTACAAATTTTTAACTGCATCTAGCCCAGGAAATACTTTGTGCCTAGTAGCAGTGTCTGCTAGTCAGCGGATTATCCCGGCTGTTAAGCAAGCTACACCACCTGTAGTTTGGACACTTAATTTTTTCAAAGGAAATGCTTCGGGACCACGGGATACTCAGTGAAGAGCATCAGGAGGCACCCCAAGGCATAGGGGCTGGGACTGGCAGTAGGATGCCTTGCGGTGGACAGCCGAGCTCGATCCTTATAAAAGCTTTTTAACTGCAGCAGCTTTAGTGGACGCTACTGGAGCTGGAATTACGCGGCTGCTGGCATGAGACTTGCCCTCCAATAGATCCTTGTAAATGGATTTAAAGTGTATTCATTCAAATTAGAGAGACAATTTAAATTAAAAAACTTAGAGCTGCCTCCACCACAGGGGGGCTCGCTCGACCCACCAGCGGACAGGCACCAGTATTGGGAGAGGGGGGCTGGCCGTCAGGGTTCACCGCGGCTCTGGCACAAACCCGGCGACACGGAGGTGGCACGGGCAGGAGCGGACTGGCCGTCTCGGCTTCTCACTTTTTGGATTTTAGAAGGGCATGACATGCCTATATCTGTGTCTCCCCCTCCTTTTACTCCTCCACCTTTTTTCTTTTCTCATGACTATATGTACTTGTCACTTTTCCATGTGTTAGTTGTGTCTTCTGAGCAGTTTGTCAGCTTTTGGACACCTTTGAAGGTGTTTTCTATGTGTTTCTATGTGTTTTTGTTTGCCTGCCATTGGTTTTAACGGTGTTCGAAGGTGTTCGACGAACAGTTCGGCGAACAGTTCGGCGAACACACGGGTGTTCGACGAACCGAACCGAACTCGAACACTACGGGGGTGGCTCAACACTACTTGTGATGACCTAGGTCGTTTCCCCCAGCCTGTATAACTAAGATGACCAGACCTCTTGCCTCTCTCCCTACTTTGATTACTTCCATTAGTACCTGTGGCCATTGCAGGCCTCTAATACCTCTCCAGTTGAAATATGTGTTATGAAACTTTAATTTCCTCCCACCTTGGCGAACTTTCGTCCTTTTTTCTGCCCAATATATATACGAGTGGCCTATCACCCACACTGCTGGCTTAGCGTCACCTGTAAAAGAAACAAACCACGTTAGGATAACAAGTCCGGTCTTATGTATCTCGCCAAGCACGTGGATCGCTATCTCCCTATCCTATGAACTTCCATTTCTGACAGTCCTGCTCTTGCTGCTTCCATGGCCGCGCCTATGCGGAATGAGTGTGTCCCATAATCTTTGGGGTGGTTCCCTGCCGATGTTAGGCATTTATTAAATATAGCTTGGAACTGGTATATTGATAATGGCGTTCCATCAATGTGTGATAGGAAGAAATTACTTTGTGATCTGAGGGTTATATATGTTTTTACTATTGTTACCCGACTCAGTGTACCGTTTGTGGGTTGTAGAAGTACCCAAGTGCCCCAGCCCACTGGAACCGTTTTCGATATGCGTATGCGTAGACGTATTGCATTATTGGCTATGACTACGTCCTGCTGTAATAAGCCTCCACTTGTGGTAATTTTGGATTGAGGGACTAATTCGCTTATGCATAGCGCCCCGAAGAAGGCGAATACAAATGTAGTAGACAGTAGTGTTGCTTCAAATTGTGAGTGTCATGTTAATGGTGTTAGGGATATAATGTGAGAAATCAGTTTTAGTGACACGGGACGGGACGTCTACACTCCTGACTTGGCTGACCCCTTTTTCCACCCTTTTATGGATTGTCTGATGATAAATCTCTTGTCACATCTCCCCAATTCAGTAGTTGGAAGTGAAATGCTACTCCGGTCAGACATCGCTTCGCTGACGCCCCTGTTATGCCCCTCATCATTAGCTTGTGGAGAAATTCTATGGTGACTTGTAATCTGGCTTGTTCACATTGGTCAACCCGTCTGCCTGCTACTAGTCGTGTCCACTCTTCCCATGCCTTACCGTATGCTTGCCACGTCGACGGGGCAACTGACACTCTGATTAATGACATCAACTATTCGCCACTAGATGCCATAGGGAGGGTGGGCAACTGTTGCCCGATGGGTGGGCGTTGAGGAGGAGCTCTGTGAAAATCTGCCAATTGAATTGTGATAAAGTGTTAGCAGCAGCGTTAGACCCCTCAGCATCGTGGCTACCGCGGACCCATACATTGTGTTTTAGGCACAGGAATGCTAGCCGGCGTAGTAGGCCTAGCACTGGGAGAGGCGATGATGCCATCTTATTAATGCAGTGCGCTAGGCTGGTGTTTTTTGTTATGAAGCGTATATTTATGTTAGCCAGGCACGCACCCCATATTTCTATTGCTACCACTATTGGGAAGAGTTCCAGGAGTGTCTGTTTTTTTGTCAGCACTTGTTCTGCCCAGTACGGAGGACATAAGCTTGTGCACCATTGGTTATTTAGTATCGCTGCATATCCATACAGATGGGCTACTCCAGTGAGTAACAGACACTGCTACAGGCCCAAAAGGTTTTACTTGGCTAGATGCAGTAAAAAATTGTTATTAAATACAAAGGTGGTGTAGCTTGGTACAGATGGGCTACTCCAATGAGTAACAGACACTGCTACTATGCCCAAAATTATTTACTGGGCTAGATGCGGTAAAAAATTGTTATTAAATTCAAAGGTGGTGTAGCTTGGTACAGATGGACTACTACAATGAGTAACAGACACTGCTACTGTGCCCAAAATTATTTACTGGGCTAGATGCAGTAAAAAATTGTTATTAAATTCAAAGGTGGTGTAGCTTGGTACAGATGGGCTACTACAATAAGTAACAGACACTGCTACTATGCCCAAAATTATTTACTGGGCAAGATGCAGTAAAAAATTGTTATTAAATTCAAAGGTGGTATAGCTTGGTACAGATGGGCTACTACAATGAGTAACAGACATTGCTACAGGCCCAAAATTATTTACTGGGCAAGATGCAGTAAAAAATTGTTATTAAATTCAAAGGTGGTGTAGCTTGGTACAGATGGGCTACTACAATGAGTAACAGACACTGCTACAGGCCCAAACCTAATTACTCGGCTAGTTGCAGTAAAAAATTGTTATTAAATTCAAAGGTGGTGTAGCTTGCTACAGATGGGCAACTGCAATGAGTAACAGACACTGCTACAGGCCCAAAATTATTTACTGAGCTAGATGTAGTAAAAAATTGTTATTAAATTCAAAGGTGGTGTAGCTTGGTACAGATGGGCTACTACAATGAATAACAGACACTGCTACAGGCCCAAAATTATTTATTGGGCTAAATGTAGTAAAAATTGTTATTAAATCCAAAGGTGGTGTAGCTTGGTACAGATGGGCTACTACAATGAGTAACAGACACTGCTACAGGCCCAAAATTATTTACTGGGCAAGATGCAGTAAAAAAATGTTATTAAATTCAAAGGTGGTGTAGCTTGGTACAGATGGGCTACTACAATGAGTAACAGACACTGCTACAGGCCCAAAATTATTTATTGGGCTAGATGCAGTAAAAAATAGTTATTACATTCAAAGGTGGTGTAGCTTGGTAAAGATGGGCTGCTACAATGAGTAACAGACACTGCTACAGGCCCAAAATTATTTACTGGGCTAGATGCAGTAAAAAATTGTTATTAAATTCAAAGGTGGTGTAGCTTGGTACATATGGGCTGCTACAATGAATAACAGACACTGCTACAGGCTCAAAATTATTTACTGGGCTAGATGCAGTAAAAAATGTTATTAAATTCAAAGATGGTGGAGCTTGGTACAGATGGGCTACTACAATGAGTAACAGACACTGCTACTATGCCCAAAAGGTTTTACTTGGCTAGGTGCAGTAAAAAATGGTATTAGATACACAGATGGTATAGCTTGCAACACAGATAGGCTACTCCACTGACTAACACACACTGCTAGAGGCACAAAAGGATTGGCTTAGTTAGATTTAGCCAAATGCTGTGAAAAACACTTGCACAGCACTGGCACAGACCTGCCTGGCAAAAAGTGCTAGGAACTGCTGTAACCTAGCCCTCAAAGGGGCTGCAATTACAAACTAGTCCCTACTCCCTAAACCTTTCAGTCTATTTAAGAGAAAATTCGCTTGCAATTCACAGTTACACAATATAGCGCTAACAGCAGCAGCGGTGCCGTCTAACACTCAGCTGCAGCAGTGAGAAAATGGTGGCGACGGGGAAAATGGCTGGGTCTTATGGGGCAAGGACATGTGACATACACAGCCAATGACACATGCCCTTGCTTGTGTGAAAAAAAAGCACTTTGCTGCGTGTGTGCGATGCTGATAGTCTGACAGACTGCACTGCCCCACTGTAAATGCGGGAAAGAAAAAAAAAATGGAGTTCGGCATTATTTCTGCAGAGATCCATCCCCTGCCCCTCCCCCCGCCCGCTGTACACTGAAAATGTGTATTAACATTGATTAACAGTATTACTGTGAAAAAATCCAGTTACGATTTTGGTGCACGAACAGTTATCGAACATAACCTCGAACAGCCTGATTTTTTGCAAATCGTTCGGGTTCGTCGAACGGCTCGAACACCGCCCAAAACAGCTCGAATTTGAGATTGGCGAACAGTTCGAGTCGAACAGCGCTCATCTCTATTAATAATCTAGGTTGCTCATCTTTGCACCGGCTCTAGTTCAGCTATGCCCTCCCTATACACTGGAGCCCAAAATACTACACAGTATTCTAATTGTGGATGCACTATTGACTTGTATATTGACAAAACTAAGCTTTCGTCATGAGCATCTATGCCTCTTTTAATGAAGCCCATGATTTTATAATTTTTATAATCATACATTTAATTTCTTTGGCCCAAGTGCATGACCGTACATTTATTCAATTAAATAACAATTACCATTTTTCAGCCAAAGCCACCAGCTTAAATAAATCCCTTCTCTGTGTAGATTATCTTGTATAGTTTAGTATCATCTACAAACATTGAAATTCAATTCTATATGTCCTCAAAAATCACATTAATAAATATGTTAAAAAGAAGAGGGCCCAATACAGACTCTATGGGAACCCCACTCTTAACTACTGTTGTACAGAAAGTATTTAGACCCCTTTAAATTTTTCATTGTTTGTTTCATTGCAGCCATTTGGTAAATTCTAAAAAGTTCATTTTTTTTCTCATTAAAGTACACTCTGCACCCCATCTTGACTGAAAATAAAACAGAAATGTAGACATTTTTGCAAATTTATTAAAAAAGAAAAACTGAAATATCACATGGTCATAAGTATTCAGACCCTTTGCTCATACACTCATATTTAAGGGCATACTGTCCATTTCCTTGTGATCCTCCTTGAGATGGTTCTACTCCTTCATTGGATTCCAGCTGTGTTTAATTAAACTTATAGGACATGATTTGGAAAAGCACACACCTGTCTATATTAGACCTCACAGCTCACAGTGCATGTCAGACCAAATGAGAATCTTGAGCTCAAAGGAACTGCCCAAGGAGCTCAGAGACAGAATTGTGGCAAGGCACATATCTGGCCAAGGTTACAAAAGAATTTCTGCAGTACTCAAGGTTCCTAAGAGCACAGTGGAATCCATAATCCTTAAATGGAAGAAGTTTGGGACCACCAGAAGTCTTCCTAGACTAGGTCGTCCAGCCAAACTGAGCAATCGTGGGAGAAGAGCATTGGTGAGAGAGGTAAAGAAGAACCCCAAGATCACTCTGGCTGAGCTTCAGAGATGCAGTGGGGAGATGGGAGAAAGTTCCTCAAAGTCAACTATCATTCCAGCCCTCCACCAGTCGGGCCTTTATGGCAAAGTGGTCCGACGGAAGCCTCTCCTCAGTGCAAGACATCTGAAAGCCCGCATAGAGTTTGCTCAAAAACACATGAAGGACTGCCAGACTATGAGAAATAAGATTCTCTGGTCTGATGAGATGAAGGTAGAACTTTTTGGTGATAATTCTAAGCGGTATGTGTGGAGAAAACCAGGCACTGCTCATCACCGGCCCAGTACAATCCCAACAGTGAAACATGGTGGTGGCAGCATCATGCTATTGGATGTTTTTCAGCTGCAGGGACAGGACGACTGGTTGCAATTGAAGGAAACATAAATGCAGCCAAGTACAGAGATATCCTGGATGAAAACCTCTTCCCGAGTGCTCTGGACCTCAGACTTGGCCGAAGGTTCACCTTCCAACAAGACAATGACCATAAGCACACAGCTAAAATAACAAAGGAGTGGCTTCAGAACAACTCTGTGACCCTTCTTGACTGGCCCAGCCAGAGCCCCGACCTAAACCCAATTGAGCATCTCTGGAGAGACCTGAAAATGGCTGTCCACCAACATTTACCATCCAACCTGACAGAACTGGAGAGGATCTGCAAGGAAGAATGGCAGAGGATCCCCAAATTCAGGTGTGAAAAGCTTGTTGCATCATTCCCAAGAAGACTCATGGCTGTACTAGCTCAAAAGGGTGCTTCTACTCAATACTGAGCAATGGGTCTGAATACTTATGACCATGTGATATTTCAGTTTTTCTTTTTTAATAAATTTGCAAAAATATCTACATTTCTGTTTTTTTCAGTCAAGATGGGGTGCAGAGTTTACTTTAATGAGAAAAAAAATGAACTTTTTAGGATTTACCAAATGTCTTCAATGAAACAAAGAGTGAAAAATTTAAAGGGGTCTGAATACTTTCCGTACCCACTGTATGACCCAATCAGAGTGTGTTACATTATTAATCACTCTTTGTTTCCTATCACTAAGCCAGTTGTTAACTCAGTCACACATATTTTTCCTAGTCCCATTACTCTCATTTATGTATTAACCTTTTTTATTGTACCGTATCAAATGCCTTTGAAAAGGCCAGTTAGAGGGAGATTCCTCATAAACCCATGGGATTGCTGCGCTATGAGGCTATTCTTATTGAAATATTCCAGGATAGCATGTCTTAGAAAACCTGCAAAGATTTTGCCAACAGTATTTTTTTTTTCAGGTTGAGTTTTTGTCCCCTTTTTGAGCATTAGCACCACATTTTCTAAGTGCCAGCCCTGTGGTATAGACCCTGATATTATTGAATCTTAGAATATTAAAAATATTGATCCGTCTATGTTAGTATTAAATTCCTGCAGTATCGAGGGTGTTTGCCATCCAGGTCCTTGTGATTTGTCTACTATAGTGTTTTTGAGGCAATGCCGTACTTCCAGTTAAGTTAAGCAGGTAACATTAATTTGAGGATTTATGGTATCCTTGATCATATCGTATGTAATGGTATTTTCTTGTCTAAATGCTGTAGAGAAAAAGGAATTAGGTAGATTGACCTTTCCCTCATTCTCTTCCACCATTTCACGCAGACTATTTTTGAAGGTATCAAGAATATAATTTTTGAGTTTCATATTATTTATGAAGATGAAGAATATTTTTAGATTATTTTTATTTTTTTAGGCAATGAGCCTCTCTCTCAATTTTTTCGCCCCTTACTTTAATTTTTTTATTTAGCTATTTTTCCTCTCTATAATTATTTAATGCCATATCACTACCCTCTTGCTTTCTTCTTGTCATTTATGGAGCCCCTTTCAGCTCTATTTAGCCATAATGGTTTTCTCCTATTTCTAGCTTGTTTATTCCCAAAGGGTATATATCGGATATGTCCATTTAGGATCAATTTGAAAAGTTTTCCATTTGTGTACTTTTCTTTTTAAGGACAGTTTAGACACTAAGATGTATTTTTACATTTATTTTACTCGCTTATATATTATCATTCATTTCCCCATTGGGGCTTATAATCTATATTCCCTATCAGTATGTTTTTAGAGTGTGGGAGGAAAACAGAGAACCTGGGGGAAACCCACACAAACACGGGGAGAACATGCAAGCTTGCAGATGCTGGCATTTGGTGGATTTGAACTCAGCACCCTCAGCCACTGCTCTGCACAAATTATCTATCAGCTGTTGGAAATTTGCCTTCCTGAAGATTAATGTACTGGTAGTCCCTCTACTATACATCTTATTATTTACAGATACAGTTGTGCTCAAAAGTTTACATGCCTCGGCAGAATTTTTCCTTTCTTGGCCTTGTTTCAGAGAATATGAATGATAACAAAAATAATTTTTCTCCACTCATGGTTATTGGTTGGGTGAAGCCATTTATTGTCAAACTACTGTGTTTTCTCTTTTTAAATCTTAATGACAACCAAAAACATCCAAATGACAGTGATCAAAAGTTCACATAATCCATTTCTTAATATTGTGTATTGCCTCCTCTAACATCAATGACAGCTTGAAGTCTTTTGTGGCAGTTGTGGGTGAGGTTCTTTAATTTCTCAGAAGGTAAATCTGCCCATTCTTCTTGGCAAAAAGCCTCCAGTTCCTGTAAATTCCAGGGCTGTCTAGCATGAACTGCGCACTTGAGATCTCCCCAGAGTTTCTCAATAATATTGAGGTCAGGAGATTGAGATGGCCACTCCAGAACCTTCACTTTGTTCTGCTGTAGCCAATGACAGGTCGACTTGGCCTAGTGTTTTGGATCGTTGTCATGTTGGAACATCCAAGTACGTCCAATGTGCAGCTTCTGGGCTGATGAGTGCAAATTTTCCTCCAGTATTTGCTGATAACATGCTGCATTCATCTTTCCTTCAACTTTTACCAAGTTTCCTGTGCCTTTGTAGCTCACACATGCCCAAAACATTAGTGATCCACCGCCGTGCTTTACTGTAGGAATGGTGTTCCTTTCATCATAAACCTTATTGACCTCTCTCCAAATGTAACTTTTATGGTTGTCTCCGAAAAGTTAAATTTTGGTCTCATCACTCCAAATTACCTTGTACCAGAAGTTTTGATGCTTGTCTCTGTGCTGTTTGGTGTACTGTAGATGAGATACTTTTGTGGCATTTGCGCAGTAATGACTGACTTCTGGCGACTTGACCATGCAGCCCATTTTTCTTTAAGTGCCTCCTTATTATGCATCTTGAAACAGCCACACCGCTAGTTTTCAGAGAGTCCAGAATTTCAGCTGATGTTATTTGTGGGTTTTTCTTTGCATCCCGAACTATTTTCCTGGCTGCTATGGCCGAAATTTCTGTTGGTCTTCCTGACCGTGGTTTGGTTTTTACAGAGCCCTTGATTTTCCATTTGTTAATCACAGTTTGAACACTGCTGACTGGCATTATCAGTTCCTTGGATATTTTTTTGTATCCCTTTCCTGTGTTAAACAGTTCAACTACCTTTTCCCGAAGATCCGTTGACAATTCTTTTGCTCTCCCCATGAGTCACAATCCAGAAATGTCAGTGGCTGGATGAAAGATGCAAGAGTCTGTCTGGATCCCAGAAACTCACTCAGCTTTTATGCACACACACTGGTGAGGATGTTACCTTTAGTAGCCATTCAAACCCATTTGTGTCAAATTTTGTGCATGTTATCAGGCCAAAATCTCCAGGGTATGTGAACTTTTGATCAGGGTCATTTGGATGTTTTAGATTGTCATTAAGATTTAAAAAGAGAAAACACAGTAGTTTTACAATAAATGGCTTCACCTATTCACTAACCATGAGGGGAGAAAAAAATTTTGTTATCATTCATATTCTCCAAAAACAAGGCCAAGAAAGGAAAAATTTTGCTGGGGTATGTAAACTTTTGAGCACAACTGTATATGAAAACTTTATTTTGTGGTCACTAGTACATAAGCACCTACCAACTCATATATTTGATATGTTATCTGACCTACTAGTTAAAATTAGGTCTAGAAGTGTCCCCCCTTTTGTTAGGTCCGGCATCCCAATTTATTTCACAGTAGTTGAAGTCCCCCATAATAATGACTTCTCCCAGATTTGCTGCCTCATCTATTTGCTTTATGAGGATTTTTCTGAGCTTCCATTATCTTTGGAGACTAATAACAAACCCCTATTAGTATTTTATTATTCTTTCTCACTCCCCTTATTTCCACGCACAGGGATTCTTCATTTTCATTGGCCTCACATTTATTATAATACAGTATGGGTTTTAGGGCTGATTTTACATATAAACAAAACACTCTCCCTCGCTTATTTGTACAGTCATTCCTGAACAGACTATAGACCTGTAAATTAACAGCACAGTCATAGCTCTCGTCCAGCCATGTCTCTGTTATCCCCACCGTATAATAATTATCTGACAATAATATTAATTCTAATTCTATATCATAATAAATAGTGATGAGCAAGCACTAAAATGCTCGGGTACTCGTTGTTCAAGTCAAGAAAATTGGAATGCTCGAGTGACCGAGTAACAAGCCCAATGCAAGTCTATAGAAAAGAAAAGCATTTTTCCGGAGGCTCCCCCCAGCGGTCTGCAGAGTGCCTTAAAATTGCCCAAATCGATGGGAACAGTGCTCAAATAACATGAGAACAGCATGGGGAAGACCCCTGGAAGCATTTCTGACTCCCAGGTCACTTCTGTCAACAATGTTGTCAGAGGTATTACGCCACTTTTACGGACTTACAATAAAATATACAAAAACAAAACCAAAATGGATTTTCCTTGGAAATATGTTAAGGAGCATTCTTTCCAGGGTAATGACTTGTATATAAGGCAAAATAAATAACCAAAAACAAAAATACTCCTCCACACCTTGGGCTATGTTCTTACATAGTGTTTTTGCACTTTTGCATTGCTTTCAAACAAGACAAATGCATTCACTGGGAAATGTCATTTTAACATTTTACAACCTTATCTGGCCATGTGGTGTGTGACACATCATTAGACACATCCTGCTTCATTTATGAAGGAGGGACTCTGAAAGTCACAAAGACAATTTTTATAAGGCCATTAGGTGGCCCTTAGTATTCTTAAAGGGCAAGCCATCAGCTATGCTTTGTTGTTCCCATTATTTAGGAGTGGGTCTCCTATACTGTTATTGCATATGCAATGACTGCAATGGCTGTCAAAAATTTGGAAGAACTCCAATGCCCCTTGCAAGAGACTTAAAGGTTGGGGGGCCTCCTGCAAAAAATGCTCCCATTATAAGGAAGTGTGTCTACCATACTGTTTGCCTATGCAGTGAAGCAATGGCTGCCAAAAATTTGGAGGACCTCCAAAGCCCTTTTACAAGAGACGTAGAGGTCAGAGGGCCTCTTGAAAAAAATGCTACCATTATTAGGAAGTGTGTCTCCCATACTGTTTGCCTATGCAGTGAACCAATACCTGCCAAAAATTTGGAGGAACACCTATGCCCCTTGCAAGGGACGTAGAGGTCGGAGGGCCTCCTGCAAATATGCTACTATTATTAGGAAGTATGTCTCCCATACTGTTTGCCTATGCAGTGAAGCAACGGCTGCCAACAATTTGGAGGAACTCCAATGCCCTTTGCAAGAGACATAAAGGTCAGAGGGCCTCCTGAAAACAATGTTCCCATTATTAGGAAGTGTGTCTCCCTTATTGTTTTCCTGTGCATTGAAGCAACGGCTGCCAAAAATTTGGAGGAACTCCAATGCCCCTTGCAAGAGACGTAGAGGTCAGCGGGCCTCCTGAAAAAAATGTTCCAATTATTAGGAAGTGTATCTCCCATACTGTTTGCCTATGCAGTGAAGAAATGGCTGCCAAAATTTGGTGGAACTCCAATGCCCCTTGCAAGAGATGTAAAGGTTGGAGGGCCTCCTGCAAAAAATGCTAGCATTATTAGGAAGTGTGGCTCCCATATTGTTTGCCTAGGTAGTGAAGCAACGGCTGTCAAAACTTTAGAGGAACTCCAATGCCCTTTGCAAGAGACGTAAAGGTCAAAGGGCTTCCTGAAAACAATGTTCCCATTATTAGGAAGTGTGTCTCCCATACTGTTTGCCTATGCAGTGAAGCAATGGCTGCCAAAAATTTGGAGGAACTCCAATGCACCTTGCAAGAGATGTAGAGGTCAGAGGGCCTCCTGAAAACAATGTTCCCATTATTAGGAAATGCCCCTTGCAAGAAACATAGATATGTTGATATGGTAGATATGATGGTGATATGTTGGTGGAGGATGATGATGCGGAGAAGGAGGAGGACAAGAGCAAATAGACAAATCAAGAAGCGAATACCCTTGTCTGGGTGTGAAGACAGAGGTGCCTGGGAATAGAGTTAGACCTCCCAATAAAAAGAGATTGTATTTGAGTTTATGTTATGCTGCTATCATTCAGTGGTGTTGAGAAGTCTGGCACAATCCAGCCCTTTTTCATTTTTATAAGAGTCAGTCTTCCAGCATTTTCAGTTGACAGGCGGATGCGCCTATCGGTTATAATTCCCCTAGCGGCACTAAAAACCCGCTCTGACAAAACACTAGTGGCAGGGCAGGCTAGGCCCTCCAAGGTGTAGAGAGCCAGTTCATGCCATGTGTCCAGCTTTTATACCCAATAACTATAAGGCACAGAGGAATCACGGAGAACAACGGTACTCCCTCACCATCTTCCGAAATTTTTCCATCCTTGAGAGAATACCCCGTTCCTCAGGGCCTGTGCGATGGGAGAATCTGAGAAAACTGTCCCAGACTTTTGACAGTGTTCTCCTGCCTCTGCTGGATTGCATTTGTGTCTCTCTTGTCTGTACTCCTTGGTTGTCCAACGAACTGTGACCTCTGCCGCCAGCGTTTTCAGATGGGAAATATTTTCAATAATTCCGCAACAGGGGCCTTCTCGTACTGCACCATTTTATTAGGCCTGTCCAGCAAGGGAAAAGAGACAGAAAGTTCTCCTTGTAGCGTGGGTCTAGAAGTGTCACCAACCAGTAATGATTGTCACCCAAAAATTTGGACAATGCGAGGATCACGGGAAAAGCAACGTAACATGAACTCAACCATGTGTGCCAGACTGCAAAGAGGCAAGACTTCCGTGTCCTCACCAAGAGGACGACTGACCATTCTCTCCTCCTCATTCGCCTCCTCCCTATCCTCAGGCCATCCACGCTGAACAGACAGTATTACAGTTGTGCAGATAGTACCATCTATAGCGCATGAAACTAGCTCCTGTTGTTTTTCCTTCTCCTCTTCATTATAACCCAGTCCACGTTCAGATGAGATGAGGTTGGGCTGTGTGTAATCATCCTGTATGGTTCCTTGTTCCATCTCATCGTGCTCCGCCTGCAATGCATCCTCTTTAATTGTGAGCAGAGAGCATTTCAGAAGACAGAGAAGATGGTGATGCTAATTATGACATCATCGCCGCTCACCATCTTGGTGGAGTCCTCAAAAATTTGGAGGATGGTACAAATATCTGATATCCATGTCCACTCCAGAGGTTTTATGTGTGAAGTCTGACCTAAATACGGACGGCCTTATTGATGCTGGTAGTAAAGAACTGCCCTCTTCTGCTCACAAATTCTTCCCAACATCTGCAATTTAGAGTTCCAACGTGTGGAAACATCGCAGATCAGTTGTGAGCTAAGAGCTGCAAATGCTGCTGAAGCACGGCAAGGGCGATAGAAGCTGTAGCTGATTTTCTAAAATGGGCATAAAGACGGCATATTTTGACAAGCAGATCTGACAGTTCCGGGTAGGTTTTGAGAAACCGCTTAACCATGAGACATGGTACGTGTGTGAGCTCACCTCACCTCAGAGCCGCCTCCAGCTTCCGACCATTGTCACACACGACCATGCCTGGCTGTATGTCAGCCACAGATATGCCTGCTCTTTCAGAGCTGTCCACAACTATTCAGCGTTGTGCGGTTTGTCACCTAAGCATATTAGCTTCAGCACAGTCTGTTGCTTCTTGGCCGAGGCAGTGCGCAGTGCTTTCAGCTTGCGACTGATGTGGTCATTTCGGAGATGAAGGCTGAAGAGGAGGAGCAGGAGGTGCAGGAGCTGTAGAATGTGGGGGCAACCCTGATTGACCCAGGGCTCTCAATCCTCGGCGTTGGGAGGACGTGTTCCGTCCCAAGGTCTGACTGGATTCCAGCTTCCATTATATTAACCCAGTGTGCCGTCAGCGAGATGTACCGTTCCTGCCCACAAGCACTTGTCCACGTGTCTGTGGTTAGGTGGACTTTCCCAGTAACTGCGTTGTTGAGGGCACGACTAATGTTGTGGGACACATGCTCGTGTAATGTGGGGACAGCACACCAGGAGAAATAGTGGCGGCTGGGGACCGAGTGCCGAGGCATGGCCGCTGCCATCAGGTTGCAAAAAGCTTCCGTCTCCACAAGCCTAAAAGGCAATATTTTGAGCACAAGCATTCGTGAAATGTGTGAATTTAGTAGTGTGGCCTGTGGGGTGTTGGCTGCGTATTTGCGCTTTCGTTCCAAGGACTGGGGTAGGGACAACTGAACGTTGCTCTGCGACAAGGACGTGAACATGCTTGCTGATGGTGCTAGTTGAGAGTGTGAAATGACAGGTGCAGGGCGGGAGGCATCTTGGCATGCACCATGGACATGGGATTGGCATGCACGCACAACAGCGGAACAAGCAGTGGTGTCACCCGCAGACACTGTTGCTGGACCCTGTGGTTCGGCCCACTTAGTCGGATGCTTTGCTGCCATGTGCCTGATCATGCTGGTGGTGATCAGGCTGCTAGTTTTGCTACCCCTGCTGATGCTGGCCTGGCAGGTGGTGCAAATGGCCTTTTGGGGGTTATCTGCAGAGTCTTTAAAAAATAAAAAGACTCCGCAAGACCTAACAGTTGTACGGACAACTTACGTCATGTTGCGGTTACGAGGAGCGCTTTCCCGCCTTGTGTCTGTGGTCACCACACTGCTTCTTCCTGTCTGTTGTGGTGCTATGCCTCCCTCCCCCTGTGTGCTGCTGTCCTCTCTCTGTATGTCCCCCTGCCAGGTTGGGTCAGTTATTATATCATCAACCACTTCGTCTTCCACCCTGATCCTCTTTCTGACTCTCTGGCAATTGTGTCTCATCATCATCCATCTTCCGACTGTAATTCCACTTTCCCACTGTCTCATTTGTGTGACCGTGGATGCTCCAATATTTGGGTATTGCTACACATGTTCTCCTCTTGACTCGCTTGAAGCTGGCCGGGCGAGAGGCCCAAATCTACAAATGGAAAAGTGAATAGCTCTTCTGAGTGTCCAAGTGTGGAATCAGTTGTCTCCGGGCACTCAGCATGGTGGGAGGAAGGAGTATAAGGGTGAGGAAAATGTGGTCCAGATTCACGGCTACAGAGGCTAAGTCACTGGAAGAATTATCTGCTATCCAACCAATAACCTTTTGACACTGATCTGTGTTTAATAGTGGTGTGCTGCGGTCCCCTAGTATTTGGGTCAGGAAGGTCGAGCGACAAGATGTGGGTGTTTGTTGTGGCACAATTTCAGGTTGGCCATGACCACGTCCTCGGCCTCTGCATGCACCATCACCATCACGTTCTCTTCCCCGTCCCTTGCCACGCACCGCGCCCATTTTTAATGGAGGACAATATTTTTCCACGTTCACAACAAATGGCTGATTTAGTTATATGTGATACGTCTGACAGAGATCCATAATTTTAAATAGGAAGCCTGTAATTTGCTAATACTATTCTTCACAGATACCTAGTGTGAATAGCTTGACCGACACACTGCAACTAAATGAAAATGGAAGAAATGTCTGATTTTGGAACACTCATAGGTGTTATATCTGACAGAGAACCACGGTTTTAAATAGCAGGCCTCTAATTTGCTAATACTATCCTTCAAAGACACTTGGTGTGAATAGCTTGACCGACACAGTGCAATGGAATGAAAATGGAAGAAATGTCTGATTTTGTAAAACTCTTATAGGTGTTATTTCTGATAGAGAACCACGTTTTTAAATAGCAGGTCCGTAACTTGCTAATACTATCCTTCACAGACACCTAGTGTGAATAACTTGTCGACACTGCAACGGAATGAAAATGGAAGAAATGTCTGATTTTGGAACACTCTTATAGGTGTTATGTCTGACAGAGAACCACGGTTTTAAATAGCAGGCCTGTAATTTGCTAATACTATCCTTCACAGACACCTAGTGTGAATAGCTTGACCGACAGACTGTAACAGAATGGAAAAGGAGGCCAATATTTTCCACGTTCAGTTTAAATTTCTGGATTTTTATTGCTGGAATATGGAACAGATCTGCCTTTTTTCTGCAGTGAGAACAAGCAAATGGAACAGAAAAATTGTGCACCCTGTATTGCTAATTAAGCAAATAATCAGGATTAAGATAAAACAAAAAAATTCCCTGGCCCCTGATATCTGGGGCTATGTCTACAAATATCTGTAAGAAAAGCAGCAGCAGGAAGGTTCAATGAACCCACTTGCACTATATGCACTGCAGCCTGCAACATACACTGCCTACCTACCTAACGCCTGCTATCACCACTGAATATATGCAGCTTTATTAGTTCTCAGAAGGACTGCTAGTTCAGTTGGATATATATATATATAAATATATATGTTGTTGAATACCTATACTAACTATTAGGAAGTAAATCTCTCCCTGTCGCAGCAGCAGCTCTCCCCACTCTGCCTGGTTCCGAATTAGACTGTGACGAGCATGGCGGCGCCCGGTCTTATATACACTTGATGATGCTGTGCGGCCAGCCAATCACTGTAATGCCCACAACCAACATGGTTACGGCATTACAGTGCATGGCAGGCAATCATTGCATGTTCATTGGCTCACTAAAGAGCGCCAAACATGCAGGGAGGGGACCCGAGTTCCCGCCCGAGCAACCCGGAAATACTAGCCGAGCTCGTCAAGCACAGTGATGCGCGGGAGAGTACCGAGCAGTGGCGAGTATATTCGCTCATCACTAATAATAATCATTGCATGAGCGGGGATAATGCCACTCATGCAAATTATGTTATCACACCCACAGGGGTGTGATAACATGAAAAGATGGCTTACTAGTCTGGGGCCACTAACACCCCATCGACTAGTCAAAGCCCTCATTAGCATAGGAAATGGGGACATTATAATTGCTTCTTTTATACCTCGTTTTCTCTCAATAACATTATACAGGGCTGGTTAGGCAGGGGATTTACTCATACATACTGTAAGTGAATGCTGCTTGGTTGGAGAGCATGGGAAACCTAACCTGACCATTACCACCATCAGTATAAGAATATGCCATCAGAACCACTATCCATACCGTAATATGGCACCATAACCACCATCAGTTTTGTTGCAAACTGTATTTGTTGCATAATGGGAATAAAAACCATCACATGTATCCCTTTATAATGGGGTCTGTTTAGCATTCACTGGGGTATCCGACAAATGAACCACATCTTAACTGAAAACCAAATTGCCCCATTATAGTTAACTAATAGTAGTTTCCATGCCTGTCCTTGGGTTTGACATTTAAAATATAGGATGTCGGATGAATATAGCTATTTTTCCTTGGAATTGTGTAAATGGTCTGCAAGCAATGAATGATTCCATATCTAACTATGAAAACATAAAATGATAAGGGCACAAAACCGGCACCTTTGTACCATGAACCGCCAATGATCACCAGTTACTTTGGATCATATCAAACACCTAACCCCAAAGGTCCCGGGTGCTTATCATGACAAAAAACAATTCACTTAGTCCTTGTGAAGAAAAAAAGAGATAGCACTCACCAGTCCTTAAAAACAAGTCTTTATTTCTTTACATTTAAAAGGTAGATGCAGGGTCCGACATGTGATCCCCATACTACCTTGCATCTACCTTTTAAAACTAAAAAAATAAAGACACACGCCACACACCAGGGCCAGCATCAGGGCCCTGAGCGCTATGGGACCCGTGAGTGGAGGAGAGCGGTGTCAGTGCCCGCTCCCCCCCACTTGCTCAGGGCCCCGGCACCCGGCACAATACTTACTCCTCCCCGTGCCTCCGCAGCTGCTCCTGCATCCTCCGCGGCTGCTGCACTGTGACGTCTCAGGTCAGAGGGCGCGGTGACGTCTTTACACCATGCTCTCTCCTAAGCAGTCACAGCGCAGAGCGGGAAGATGCCGGCGACGCTGGAGTCCAGAGCAGTGGCAGCAGGTGAGAAGTGAGGTGAGTATTTGATTTTTTTTTTTATTGTATATAGGCATGCGGCATTATAAGGGAGGGCGTGAGGTGGGGGGTGTGTGACATCCTGCATGGGGCATTATATGGGGTGGTTGTGTGACATCCTGCATGGGGCAGTATAAGGGAGGGGGGTGTGTGACATCCTGTATGGGGCATTATAAGGGGGGTGGGGGGGGTGACATCCTGCATGGGGCATTATAAGGGGGGGTGACATCCTGCATGGGGAATTATAAGGGAGGGAGGGTGTGACATCCTGCATGGGGCATTAAAAGGGAAGGGGGGGTGACATCCTGCATGGGGAATTATAAGGGAGGGGGGTGTGTGACATCCTGCATGGGGCATTATAAGGAAGGGGGGTGTCATCCTGCATGGGGCATTATAAGGGGGGCGACATCCTACATGGGGCATTATATGGGGGGGAACAGCCTGCATGGGGCATTATGTGGGGGGAACAGCCTGCGTGGGGTATTATGTAGGGGGAACAGCCTGCATGAGGCATTATGTGTGGGGAACAGCCTGCATGGAGCGTTATATGAGGGCCAGTATTCTGTATGGAGCATTATATGGGAGCCAGTATCCTGCATAGAGCGTTATATGGGGGCCAGTATCCTGCATGGAGCATTATATGGGGGCCAGTATTCTGTATGGAGCATTATATGGGGGCTAGTATCCTGTATGGACTGTTATATGGGGCCAGTATTCTGTATGGAGAATTTTATGGGGGCCAGTATTCTGTATGGAGCATTATCTGGAGGCCAGTTTCCTGTATGGAGCGTTATATGGGGGCCAGTATTCTGTATGGAGCGTTATATGGGGGCCAGTATTCTGTATGGAGCATTTTATGGAGGCCAGTATTCCGTATGGAGCATTATATGGGGGCCAGTATCCTGTATGGAGTGTTATATGGGCGCCAGTATGTTGTATGGAGCGTTATATGGGGGCCAGTATTCTGTATGGAGCATTTTATTGGGGCCAGTATACTGTGTGGAGCGATTCGCTGGTTTCTGAGCTATTGTGGAATTTACAATAGATATCACTTATGTAATGTAAGAAGTGAAATCTTTGCATTGTACTACATATATATTTCTCTTCGGTATCTGTGACCATGGCTTGCCCCCCTCTAGTTTGGATCCTGGGTACTCCCATGGTCCCAGCCCTGTCTATGTGTGTTCTCTATAATAAAAATATACAGAAAACATACATTTTTAATCTTACATCCGACAACAAATTTTACAAAGGATTTCGTTAAAAGATATTCACAACCTCTAATCTGAATCCATATCATAATTTGCAGATCCCCATGCCTTTCTAGTCTGTACTATAATATATTCAGTTGTTTTGGTGAAACCGTCCGAGAATTCATTATCTTCAATAGAACAGTGCAATCTATAAAGATAACCGTAGATAATCTATAGGACCATTTGCAAGGCTAATCACACCATCCCTCATACAGAGGCATACATGGCTGAGACCAGGGAGCGCTCATGTTTACATTCCATAAACTTTATGGTACTTGAAGTGAGATATTAACTATCCCTGATATATGCACAGCTTATGGTCTACAATTAGTTTTACTAATTGCTCTCTTTATTTAAGATGAATTTATTACTTTTTGCAGAGATTTGAATCGCAGCATAAAGGAACAGCAAACATTTGCTTGAATTTCATATATATGCTGATAATTTAAAGGGAACCTGTCGTCATATTCATGCTGCCTGAACCGTAGCTGTACGATTGCAACCATATATTTTTTACACATGATTTGATAAGCTGGATAGGGACTGAGGTCCCAGTCCATCAATGAATCAGCTGCATCTGAAAAGTCGAAGACTTGAGAAAGATTTCTCTTATGAAGCATGCCACAGTTTGTCATGAATAAGATGAGCTTTGGCGTTATGCCCTGTCTCGCCCCCACCTGACCCTTGACCATTTGGACTGAGCTGACCGAAACTGGAGTGAAAACACCAAAAGTCGCAAAATTTTTGCGCAACCTCATCTGACACAAAAAAATTGCAACTTATTTAATTATTTTACATTAGATTTCTGGGAAGACACTTTGATGAATTGGGGCCTATGTCTCTTGGATGACTAGTCCCATGAGGTCCCCAGCTATCTTCTCTCCACCTCATTCCAGTTGACTGACAGGTCTTTCCCCGTCTTTTTAAAAAGTAGAGACCTGTTAGTCATAGACAGCGCAGAGAAACTGGACGGGAGCCACACTTGACTAGTGAGCCAAGCCACGTAGGCCCCGGTCGGCTTCTCAAACTATGTTTTCTGTGAAACACTGCAACGTTTCAGTGTAAAGCAGTCCTGGCTGCCATTGTGCGGCTGTGGTCCTGGTACGGTCAGCATTACTCTGGTCACAGGTTCTCTTTCAAGGCAGTGTCCAGAATTAGAAAGGTTCTGCTTATTTTAGACACTGCTCTACTCTTGTCAATGCCCTGAAAAATAACTTACCATGGAAAAGAGTACACCATTTGGGGAAATGACAGCTTTTTTTCTCATTTCAGGCACATTCCACCCAATGTGTGTCTCATGGGCTGAAGTATCAATACAAGGTGATCTGCTAATCTCAATTCATAGCTATTATGGAGAAAAAATAAAGGTCATTTGTTACACAAGAAAATAAAATACACTTTACAACATTTATGGTCTTTTAGGCACATCAGATTATCCTCCTGAACTCTGCTCCCTCACCACATTTGCAGCATCAGCATATGAATGAAAAAAGCGATACCCAAGTTGTTGGTCAATCAGAACTTCTTCACTGTGAGATTTTAGAATTCTAAATGTTTTCATTCAGTTTCAGATCAGTGTAATTGTAGAGGGAAGTGCCCCAAAATGTACATATATATGGCTTTATACAGTATATAAATATATATTTAAAATATATCTTAATATATACGTACCTTGTAATGTCTTCACATCCTGTTCCGTCCAGATGTGTCCGGATCCCAGAATTCCAAGCGGCGGAAGTTCATCGACCACCATATTGGGACACCCAAGTGATGGATGTCTCAATATGGAAACCGCTGGTGGTACCAGAGTGTATATTTTATGTGAAACTTAACAGTCTATACTTGTTCTTAGAAATGAAGGCTATTCCATGCAAGAAATTGCCAAGAAACTGAAGATTTCCTACAACGGAGTGTACTACTCCCTTCAGAGGAGAGTACAAACAGGCTCTAACCAGAGTAGAAAGAGAAGTGGGAGACCCCTTTGCAAAACTGAGCAACAAGACATTAGAGTCTCTAGTTTGAGAAATCGATGCCTCACAGCTCCTCAACTGACAGCTTCATTAAATAGTACACGCAAAACGTCAGTGTCAACATCTACAGTGAGAAGGCAACTCCGAGATGCTAGCCTTCAGGGCAAAGAAAATGCCATATCTTAGACTGGCTAATAAAAGGAAAAATTAATATGGGCAAAAGAACACAGTCATAGGACAGAGAAAGATTGGAAAAAAGTTTTATGGACAGATTAATCAAAGTTTGAGGTGTTTGGATCACACAGAAGAACATTTGTGAGACGCAGAACAACTGAAAAGATGCTGGAAGATTGCCTGACGCCATCTGTCAAGCATGGTGGAGGTAATGTGATGGTCTGGTGTTGCGTTGGTGCTGGTAAAGTGAGAGATTTGTACAAGGTAAATGGGATTTTAAATAAGGAAGCCTATCACTCCATTTTGCAACGCCATGCCATACCCTGTGGACAGCGCTTGATTGGAGCCAATTTCATCCTACAACAGGACAATGACTCAAAGCACACCTCCAAATTATGCATGAACTATTTAGGGAAGAAGCAGGCAGCTGGTATTCTATCTGTAATGGAGTGGCCTGCGCAGTCACCAGATCTCAACCCCATTGAGCTGTTCTGGGAGCAGCTTCACCGTATGGTACACAAAAAGTGCCCATCAAGCCAACCCAACTTGTGGGAAGGGCGGCAGGAAGCATGGGGTGAAATTTCTCAAGATTACCTCATCAAATTAACAGCTAGAATGCCAAAGGTCTGCAATGTTGTAAATGCTACAAAGGGAGCATTCTTTGACGAAAGCAAAGTTTGAAGGAGAAAATTATTCTTTCAAATAAAAATCATTATTTCTAACCTTGTCAATGTCTGGACTAAATTTTTGATTCATTTTGCAACTCATTTGATAAATAAAAGTATGAGTTTTCATGGAAAACAAAATTGTCTGGATGACCCCAAAGTTTTGAACGGTATATATATATAAATGTATATACATATATATATATACATATATATATATATACAGTGGTACGGACAGTATTCAGACCCCTTTAAATTTTTCACTCTTTGTTTCATTGCATCCATTTGGTAAATTCTAAAAAGTTCATTTTTTTTCTCATTAATGTACACTCTGCACCCCATATTGACGGGAAAAAAACAGAAATGTAGAAATTTTTGCAAATTTATTAAAAAAGAAAAACTGAAACATCACATGATCATAAGTATTCAGACCCTTTGCTCAGTATTGAGTAGAAGCACCCTACAAAGGGAGACAAAGGAATGTCCAGTCAATGTCCTGAAAAATATGTTTAGCCAGAGTTGGGGGAGTAACCTTAGCAAGTGGGTGGGTAAAAATACAATAGACTGGTGTCATCATCTCCCACACCTGGGACAGGACATGCCCCTTTTCTGCTGGACTTAAAATTCTAACTCTGGACACATGTGCTCTCTCTTTGACTCCACCAACATCATCACGAGAATACTGCTAAATATCCCTTCTTTTTCCCCTGCATTAACCCCCCCTTAGAAATTGCTATATTGGGACAGTTATTGTTAGGTGGGTGACCAGCTATTGGATGTGTGTGATTAGGTAACAGGGGTGGAAAATATTATTAGGTAATTGTGGGTTTGAATGTGTGATATTATATTGCTATTACTGTATTTTGTATTAGTATTAATATATATATATGTAAATATATATATATTGTAAGGTTGCTAACGGACACATAGTTGATGGGAGGTATGCATCATAGAAATGGCTGTCATCTGTGATGTAACCCAAAGTGTTGCTCTAGTGCACGTAAGAACTAAGATGACTGTTTGAGGCACCTGGGACCAGGTTATCGGTAGTTTGAGAGATGGGCGGGTCTTGCCCACATACCTCACCTCTGGGTGTGCTTAAGGTATAAAATGGAGGCCCGTGTTTGGCACATGGTCTGTGTGTTTGGAGGGAGAAGGCCTCCTGTGTGTTGTCGTCTCCAGACCGAGCCAGGGTACTGGACGCTATCCAGCCTGTGTGCCCACGGGACTGGCTAACCAGAGTTGTTGCTTAAAGGACACTGTACTTTGTTTTGCCTGAACTAAAGGCTGTTTGTTTTCCTTTAGCCGGGTTTATGAAGTAATAAACCAACATGAGATTTAAATGAAAGTGCTTCCTGTTTGCCTCCCGATGCACCCAAGTAGAAACCCCACACTATATATATATATATATATATATATATATATATATATATATATAGTCGCCAGATTGGGTATAAACATATATGTATGTGTTGTCAGGAGAATAATAACTTTTGATGTGTAATAAATATTCTTTATTAGTGCACGGTTTTGTCTCAGTTAGTAGTCATTCTTACATATGTAGCATAAGGAACAGGTAAATTAAGGCATCACTAAGTTGTATATTAATTGTTACTAGTCTTAGCTGATATTAATAATTAATCTCAGACCTCAATAAAGGTGTAGGAGTCCTAATATTTTGGTGGGAATTTTTCCCCTTTTTCAATAATAAAATGCTTTCTTGAGTAAATATCCTGGGCTGAGCTGTACTATATTTGGATTATATTTTGAGGTTGCCTATTCCAGAGAACTGGAAGGAAAATATTCTCATTGCTCAATAATGCCAGTTTAATTTTTTACCATCCATATTCTGATGCTGCAAATGTGATGAGGGAGAACATTCCAGAAGGAAATTCTGAAGTGACTAAAAGACTGTAGATGCGGTAAAGCACATTTTATTTTCTTGGGTAACAAATTACCTTGTTCTGCTCTTTTGCATTTTATTTTCTTGTTTGTTGTGGAAGTAATTGGATCACTTCATTTATCTTTACCCCACATTATTCTTTGTTTAATAGTGAAGCTGGGGAGCGCTTGACATTGATATACCAAGTTATAATTTGGTGCACTATTTCAGTAATTCATTGATCTATCGCAAAATGTCAATTAAATAAGAATAAAGAACTGTCAAGAAAAGGGCCAACCATAGTCCAGAAGGTTCCTAGTCCAGAGGTCACAAAATCAGCAAAGGACAGTCACAGTATTTTTGGAGTCATTCTATAAGTCTATTTCTTATAGAATGATTCCTATTTGATCTTAGTGATATGTCTTGTGTGCAATTACAACAACAAATTTTTTGAAGCAATTAAAATTTAATAATGGGTCATAAGGGTCACTTCCCCTGAATGCCTCCAAGAACCCCAATCTGACGCTTGATGAGAAAAAGAAGTGCCACCAATTCTGGTCGAGTTTTTAAGAAATATCTGAAAATGCAAGCAAATGTATTTCTGTATTAACTATTTCTCAAGACAAGGCTAGGTGCAATGACTTAAGATTGCAGCATGAAACACGTTGGTAGATTATCCCAGTATAGCGATTGCGACTTTTTTATTATTATTCCAATAAATTTGTGCTTTTAACTGAAGATCATTGATGCTGGAATTTCTTTATGTTGTAAGGCTAGGTGTTGCCTCTTTTTATTTTCAATTTCCTCTAAAAGGGAGTTTGGGAATCAAAGATAGGCCTGATGAGGCGGGTGGCCCGGTGAGGAGGGGGCCCCTCTTCACTGGGCCCCAGTCCGTAAAAACTCCGTCCGTAATATATATATATTTTTTTCTCGCAGTTTGTACTGCACATACGCTAACAAAGCTGCCATGCGCAGTACAAACGTTAGATGCTAGACTGTATGGGCTCTTGGTAGGTGTGACGTCATATCTAGTCCAGTGTGTTGCATGTCATTCATCTGACTGAGGGACTCTGGAGAGATGTGAGTGACTCGCCCCCTGGGCCTTGGAGCACTCGGAACCGGGCTTCAGTGTGATGATGGGGGTAGTAGTGGCAACCCGGTCAGTGGCTCAGGGTGGTCAGACCAGTGGTAGTCTACTATGTGCTTTGCAATGTCTGACTATGCCACCCGTTGATTGCGGTCAGGACTAACCGCCGCTGCAGTGCCGACAGCTGGGGCTGATATAAATGTGCAGCACTGAATAGTACAACTCCCCATGGGAGGAGTATGGCCCCAGTGCAGTATATAATGGATGATGGAGGGGATGATTCCGACCGCGATAGCCAGGAAACGGAGGCCTCTTAAACAGTTCAGGGTCTTTATTAGAACAGGTGAAATGACCCAAAAACAGGCCCGGCTAGGAGGGGGCCTGGATGTCTGAGAACAAGTGGGAAGCTGGCTCTGATCAGGGTGAGGGTGTAGGCCTACCGTGCTCTCTGCGCTCTCTCTGGCTATTTCCCTCCTCGTGGTGTAATAGCTAGTGTTGAGCCACCCCCGTAGTGTTCGGGTTCGGTTCGGTTCGTCGAACACCGGGATGTTCGAGGAACTGTTCGTCGAACTGTTCGTCGAACACCTTAGAACACCGTCGAACACCGTTAAAACCAATGGCAGGCAAACAAAAACACATAGAAACACATAGAAAACACCTGCAAAGGTGTCCAAAAGCTGACAAACTGCTCAGAAGACACTCTCTTTAAAAAAGCCGGCCGGCAAATTCAGCAGCGGCATACACCGGTACCCGACAATTTAGACAAGAAGTAATAGAGCATCACACATAGATTAGATAGATAGAAACATGTCAGTCACACATATAAGAAGCACAGTGACAGTGTTGCTTACTGCACTTGTCATTTAGTGTAAAGGATTTATTAAAAAAAATATTAGTGTTTTCATGCACCGTCTCTTTAAAAAAGCCGGCCGGCAATTCAGCAGCGGTACCCGACAATTTAGAACAGAAAGAATAGAGCTTCACACATAGATTAGATAGATAGAAACATGTCAGTCACATATATAATAAGTACAGTGATAGTGTTGCTTACTGTACTTGTCATTTAGTGTAAAGGATTTATTTAAAAAAATAATAGTGTTTTCATGCACTGTCTCTTTAACCCCTTAATAACATCTGACGTACTAATACGCGTCTGTGCCCTGGGACTTAAGAGCCAGACCCGTATTAGTACGTCATGGCGATCGCGCGCGCACACAGGCTGTGCGGGCGCGATCGCCGCCGGGTGTCAGCTGATTGTCATAGCTGACACCCGGTACTATGTGCAGGGAGCGGTCACGCACCGCTCCCAGCACATTAACCCCCGCGATGCTGCGATCGAAGTCGATCGAAGTCGATCGCGGCATTGCGGGGGCAAGGGGAGGTGATCGCCGATACTCACCTCCTCTTCCGGCTTCCAGCGCAGTCTGCAAAGGCTTCCCGGGTGTTGCCATGACGACCCGATGTCGTCATGACAACATCCGGGTCACCAGAGAGCAGGAAGATTGCTTGGACATGCGCAGTGCATCTCCAAGCAATCTTTACACTGTGCACTTCTGACAGCCTTCATGGCATAGGGATGGTGCTCCATTCCTGTGCCATGCAGGCGATCAGAAAAAAAAAAGTGAAAGTCCCAGAGTGGGACAAAGTAATAAAGTGTATAAACTGTGTGAAAGTGGAAAAAAAAAAAAAAAAAAATGTGCAAAAATATTATAAAAAAATAAAAAAAATAATACACCAAAAATAAAAATATAATGTACCCATCAATAAATATTATTATAAAAAAAATAAAAAAAAAACAATAAAAGTACACATATTTGGTATCGCCGCGTCCGGAACAACCTGACCTATAAAACTGTCCCACTAGTTAACCCCTTCAGTGAACACGGTAAAAAAAAAAAAAAAAAAAACAAGCAAAAAACAATGCTTTATCACCATACTGCCAAACAAAAAGTGGAATAACACGCGATCAAAAAGACGCATATAAATAAAAATGATACCGCTGAAAACGTCATCTCGTCCCGCAAAAAACAAGCCGCCATATAGCTCCATCAGCCGAAAAATAAAAAAGTTATAGCTCTCAGAATAAAGCGATACTAAAAAATATTTTTTTCTATAAAATAGCTTTTATTGTGTATAAGCGCCAAAACATAGAAAAAATATACAAATGTGGTACCGCTGTAAACGTACTGACCCGAAGAGTAAAGCTGCCTCATCAATTTTACCACACGCGGAACAGAATAAAAAAAAAAAAAAAAAAACAATTCCTGAATTGTTGGTTTTTGTTTATTCTGCCTCCCAAAAATCGGAATAGAAAGCGATCAAAAAATGTCACGTGCCTGAAAATGGCACCAATAACAACGTCAAGTCATCCCGCAAAAAACGAGCCGTCACATGACTGTCTGCCAAAATTTGGAAAAATTATAGCTCTCAAAATATGGCGATGCAAAAACTAGATTTTACAAAAAATGCGTCTTTTAGTGTGTGACAGCTGTCAGTCATAAAAACCCCATATGATTCTGGCATTGCTGTAATCACACCGACCCGAAGAATAAAGTCGTCTAATCACTTATACCGCACAAGGAACGGCGTCAAAAATAAACTCTTGAGTTAGGATTGGGCTAGGGTTAGGGCTGGGTTTGGGGCTAGGGTTGTGCTGGGGCTAGGGTTGTGCTGGGGCTAGGGTTGTGCTGGGGCTAGGGTTGTGCTGGGGCTAGGGTTGTGCTAGGGTTAGGGCTGGGGTTGGGATTTTTTTCAAAAGTAAGAAAAAAAGATGACGATATGGCGACTAGTGTTGAGAGCAAGTGCTCGCTACTTGAGTTTGCATCGGGTGCTCTGGTATGCATTTAGTATCGTGGGTATTTGAGTGACATGCTCGAGTCTCTGCCCCATATGCTTCGCGGCCAAAAAACTTTACGGGGATTGCCTGCCATGCACGAGCGATCCCCGCATGTTTTTTTTTGGGTGTCTAATAACCGTGAAACATGCGGAGCAGGGACTCGAGCATGTCACTCGAGCACACGCTGTACATGGTGCATACCTGAGTACCCGATGCAAACTCAAGTAGCGAGCACTTGCGCTCAAGAATAATGAAAACTTATTCAATATGATGACCTAATGTAAACAAATAATGTGCCGTACCTCTGGGTTCAAAATGTTCACTATACACCTTAATAAAATCTTTGAGGGGTATAGTTTCCAAAATGGGGACACTTGTGGGGGAGCTCCACTGTTTAGGCACATCACGGGCTCTCCAAACGCGACATGGTGTCCGCTAACAAATTGAATGGAAAATCGGCTCAAATTGTTAGCGGACACCACATTGCGTTTGGAGAGCCCCTCTGTGCCCAAACTTTGGAGCTCCCCCACAAGTGACCCCATTTTGGAAACTAGACCCCCCAAGGCACCTTTCTAGATGCATAGTGAGCACTTGGAACCCCCAGGTGCTTCACAAATTGATTCGTAAAAATGAAAAAGTGAAAAAAAAAACACTTTTTCATTTTTATGAATCAATTTGTGAAGCACCTGGGGTTCCAAGTGCTCACTATGAATCTAGATAGGTGCCTTGGGGGGTCTAGTTTCCAAAATGGGGTCACTTGTGGGGGAGCTCCAATGTTTGGGCACACAGGGACTCTCCAAATGCAACATGATATCCGCTAACAAATTGTCGGCTCAAATTGTTAGCGGATATCATGTTGCATTTGGAGAGTCCCTGTGTGCCCAAACATTGGAGCTCCTCCACAAGTGACCCCATTTTGGAAACTACACCCCCCAAGGCACCTATCTAGATGCATAGTGAGCACTTGGAACCCCTAGGTGCTTCACAAATTAATTCGTAAAAATGAAAAAGTGTTTTTTTTTTCACTTTTTCATTATTACGAATCAATTTGTGAAGCACCTGGGGGTTCCAAGTGCTCACTATGCATCTAGAAAGGTGCCTTGGGGGGTCTAGTTTCCAAAATGGGGTCACTTGTGGGGGAGCTCCAAAGTTTGGGCACAGAGGGGCTCTCCAAACGCAATGTGGCGTCCGCTAACAATTTGAGCCGATTTTCCATTCAATTTGTTAGCGG
Source organism: Phyllobates terribilis (assembly GCF_046119375.1). Taxonomy (NCBI): domain Eukaryota; kingdom Metazoa; phylum Chordata; class Amphibia; order Anura; family Dendrobatidae; genus Phyllobates; species Phyllobates terribilis. The sequence goes on from NW_027362773.1 coordinate 54,959,333, forward strand.
ATACCATGTTGCATTTAGAGAGTCCCTGTGTGCCCAAACATTGGAGCTCCCCCACAAGTGACCCCATTTTGGAAACTAGACCCCCCAAGGCACCTATCTAGATGCATAGTGAGCACTTGGAACCCCTAGGTGCTTCACAAATTGATTCGTAAAAATGAAAAAGTGTTTTTTTTTTCACTTTTTCATTATTACGAATCAATTTGTGAAGCACCTGGGGGTTCCAAGTGCTCACTATGCATCTAGAAAGGTGCCTTGGGGGGTCTAGTTTCCAAAATGGGGTCACTTATGGGGGAGCTCCAAAGTTTGGGCACAGAGAAGCTCTCCAAACGCAATGTGGTGTCCGCTAACAATTTGAGCCGATTTTCCATTCAATTTGTTAGCGGATACCATGTTGCATTTAGAGAGTCCCTGTGTGCCCAAACATTGGAGCTCTCCCACAAGTGACCCCATTTTGGAAACTAGACCCCCCAAGGCACCTATCTAGATGCATAGTGAGCAGTTGGAACCCCCAGGTGCTTCACAAATTGATTCATAAAAATGAAAAAGTATTTTTTTTTTCACTTTTTCATTGTTACGAATCAATTTGTGAAGCACCTGGGGGTTCCAAGTGCTCACTATGCATCTAGATAGGTGCCTTGGGGGGTCTAGTTTCCAAAATGGGGTCACTTGTGGGGGAGCTCCAATGTTTGGGCACACAGCAGCTCTCCAAACGCAACATGGTGTCGCTAACAATTTGAGCCAATTTTGCGTTAAATTTGTTAGCGGACACCATGTTGCATTTAGAGAGCCGCTGTGTGCCCAAATATTGGAGCTCCCCCACAAGTGACCCCATTTTGGAAACTAGACCACCCAAGGCACCTATCTAGATGCATAGTGAGCACTTGGAACCCTCAGGTGCTTCACAAATTGATTCATACAAATGAAAAAGTGTTTTTTTTTTCACTTTTTCATTGTTACGAATCAATTTGTGAAGCACCTGGGGGTTCCAAGTGCTCACTATGCATCTAGATAGGTGCCTTGGGGGGTCTAGTTTCCAAAATGGGGTCACTTGTGGGGGAGCTCCAATGTTTGGGCACACAGGGACTCTCTAAATGCAACATGGTGTCCTCTAACAAATTTAACGGAAAATCGGCTCAAATTGTTAGCGACACCATGTTGCGTTTGGAGAGCCGCTGTGTGCCCAAACATTGGAGCTCCCCCACAAGTGACCCCATTTTGGAAACTAGACCCCCCAAGGCACCTATCTAGATGCATTGTGAGCACTTGGAACACTCAGGTGCTTCACAAATTGATTCATAAAAATGAAAAAGTGTTTTTTTTTTCACTTTTTCATTGTTACGAATCAATTTGTGAAGCACCTGGGGGTTCCAAGTGCTCACTATGCATCTAGAAAGGTGCCTTGGGGGGTCTAGTTTCCAAAATGGGGTCACTTGTGGGGGAGCTCCAAAGTTTGGGCACACATGGGCTCTCCAAACACAACATGGCGTCCGCTAATTATTCAAGCAAATTTTACAATCAAAAAGTCAAATAGCGCTCCTTCCCTTCCGAGCCCTGCCGTGCGCCCAAACAGTATTTTTTCCCCAAATATTGGGTATCTGCGTGCCCAGGGGAAATTGCACAACAAATTTTGGGGTCCATTTTTTCTTGTTACCCCTGTGAAAATAAAAAAAATTGGGTCTAAATTAACATTTTTGTGAAAAAAGTTAAATGTTCATTTTTTTCTTCCACATTCAAAAAATTCCTGTGAAGCACCTGAAGGGTTAATAAAGTTCTTGAATGTGGTTTTGAGCACCTTGAGGGGTGCAGTTTTTAGAATGGTGTCACTTTTGGGTATTTTCTGTCATAAAGACCTCTCAAAGTGACTTCAAATGTGATGTGGTCCCTAAAAAAATGGTTTTGTAAATTTTGTTGGAAAAATGAGAAATCGCTGGTCAACTTTTAACCCTTATAGCTCCCTAACAAAAAAAAATTTTGGTTCCAAAATTGTGCTGATGTAAAGTAGACATGTGGGAAATGTTATTTATTAACTCTTTTGTGTGACATATCGCTCTGATTTCAGGGCTTAAAAATTCAAATTTTGAAAATTGCAAAATTTTCAAAATTTTCGCCAAATTTCCGTTTTTTTCACAAATAAACGCAAGTGATATCGAAGAAATTTTTCCAAAATCATGAAGTACAATATGTCACGAAAAAACAATCTCAGAATCAGGGGGATCCGTTGAAGCGTTCGAGAGTAATTACCTCATAAAGTGACAGTGGTCAGAATTGTAAAAATTGGCCCGGTCATTAACGTGCAAACCACCCGCGGGGCTTAAGGGGTTAAAAAAGCCGGCCGGCAATTCAGCAGCGGTACCCGACAATTTAGAACAGAAAGATAGAGCATCACACATAGATTAGATAGATAGAAACATGTCAGTCACATATATATGAAGTACAGTGATAGTGTTGGTTACTGTACTTGTCATTTAGTATTAAAATAAAGGATTTATTATTAAAAAAATTAGCGTGGGGTTCCCCTTAATTTTAGGCTCTAGCGGAGGTTAAGCAGACGGCTGGGGCAGATGTTTGAAGCCTGGGAAGGGGGTAATACCCACGGAGCTTCCCAGGCTACTAATATCAGCCCCCAGCTGAATACATAGCCTTTACTAGCTATTAAAATGGGGGACCCCCCCAAAAAAATGACGTGGGTTCCCCCCTAATTTAATAGCTAGCAAAGGCTAGGCAGACAGCTGGGGGCTGATATTAATAGCCCAGGAAGGGAGCCATGAATATTGGCCCCCTCCCAGGCTAGAAACACCAGCCGTCAGCCGCCCCAGAAATGGCGCATTCATAGGATGCGCCAATTCTGGCACTTAGCCTCGCTCTTCCACGCTGCCCTGGTGCGGTGGCAGGGGGTAATAGGGTTGGGGTTGATGTCAGCTTATAATGCCAGCTGACATCAAGCCCAGGTTAGTAATGGAGAGGCGTCTATAAGACACCCCCATTACTAACCCCATAGTCAAAGTTAAAAAATACACATAGACCCAGAATAAAGTCCTTTAATTGAAATAAAGACACAATCCTTTATTGTTCTAAATTAAACCATACTTACCATCACGCCCATTCCAGCTGAAGCCAACGATCTCCTGCAATAAAAGAAAAATAATAAAGCAACCTCATCCTTACCTTTCCATGGTTCCCACGACAGCTTCAGCTCTGCTACATCGAGATGACAGGCTGGACCGCAGCAGAACGCTGCCATCCAGCCTGTCATCCCGCAGACACTGAGAAGCGCAGGCTTGCTTGCGCTGCTCAGCGTCTCTCTGTGACGACATCCAGATGAGCCGAGTTCATGTCCAATGAACTCGGCTCACCTCATGCACGTCACTGACAGCGTGGGAAAATTCTCACGCTGAAGCGCTGATTGCAGGAGAATTTTCCCACGCTGTCAGTGACGTGCAGGAGGTGAGCTGAGTTCATTGGACATGAGCTCACCTCATGCACATCACTGACAGCGTGGGAGAATTCTCCTGCACTCAGCACTTCAGCGTGAGAATTTTCCCACGCTGTCAGTGACGTGCATGAGGTGAGCCGAGTTCATTGGACATGACCTCGGCTCATCTGGATGCCGTCACAGCGAGACAATGAGGAGCGCAAGCATGCCTGCGCTTCTCAGTGTCTGCGGGATGACAGACTGGATGGCAGCGTTCTGCTGCGGTCCAGCCAGTCATCTCGATGTAGCAGAGCTGAAGCTGTCGTGGGAACCATGGAAAGGTAAGGATGAGGTTGGTTTATTATTTTTCTTTTATTGCAGGAGATCGTTGGCTTCAGCTGGAATGGGTGTGATGGTAAGTATGGTTTAATTTAGAACAATAAAGAATTGTGTCTTTATTTCAATTAAAGGACTTTATTCTGGGTGTTGTGTTTTTTTTAAATACTTTACTAGAAATTCATGGCGGTCATGTCTAATACTGGCGTGACCCCATGAATTTTGGGCTTGGGGCCAGCTGATAATACCAAGCTGGCCCTAACCCCTTTATTACCCCGTGAGCCACCGCACCAGGGCCCTGGATGAGTTGGGTACAGCGCCAGAAGATGGCGCTTCTATGAACGCGCCATTTTCCGGGGTGGCTGCGGACTGCAATTTGTAGCGGGGGGGGGCCCAGAAAGCTTGGGCCTCCCTGCGCTGCAGATTCCAGCCCCCAGCTGCCTAGTTGTACCTGGCTGGACACAAAAATAGGGCGAAGCCCCACGTACTTTTTTTTAAATTATTTCATGAAATTCATGAAATAATTAAGAAAAAAAGGCCTTCCCTATATTGTTGTGTCCGGCCAGGTACAAATAGGCAGCTGGTGGTTGGGGGCAGCCCGTTCCTGCCTGCTGCACCTGGCTGGACACAAATATAGTGCGAAGCCCCACTTCAATTTTTTTTAATTATTTCATGAAATTCATGAAATAATTAAGAAAAAAAGGGCTTCCCTATATTGTTGTGTCCGGCCAGGTACAAATAGGCAGCTGGTGGATGGGGGCAGCCCGTTCCTGCCTGCTGTACCTGGCTGGACACAAATATAGTGCGAAGCCCCACTTCAATTTTTTTAAATTATTTCAGGAAATTCATGAAATAATTAAAAAAAAATTTTTTCTTAATTATTTCATGAAATAATTTAAAGAAAATTGACGTGGGGCTTCGCCCTGTTTTTGTGTCCAGCCAGATACAACTAGGCAGCTGGGGGCTGGAATCCGCAGCGCAGGGAGGCCCAAGCTTTCTGGGCCACCCCCGCTGCAAATTGCAGTCCGCAGCCACCCCGGAAAATGGCGCGTTCATAGAAGCGCCATCTTCTGGCGCTGTACCCAACTCATCCAGGGCCCTGATGCGGTGGCTCACTGGGTAATAAAGGGGTTAGGGCCAGCTTGGCATTATCAGCTGGCCCTAAGCCCGAAATTCATGGGGTCACGCCAATATTAGACATGACCACCATGAATTTCTAGTAAAGTATTTAAAAAAAACACAACACCCAGAAAAAAGTCCTTTAATTGAAATAAACACACAATTCTTTATTGTTCTAAATTAAACCATACTTACCATCACGCCCATTCCAGCTGAAGCCAACGATCTCCTGAAATAAAAGAAAAATAATAAAGCAACATCATCCTTACCTTTCCATGGTTCCCATGACAGCTTCAGCTCTGCTACATCGAGATGACAGGCTGGACCGCAGCAGAACGCTGCCATCCAGCCTGTCATCCCGCAGACACTGAGAAGCGCAGGCTTGCTTGCGCTCCACAGTGTCTCTCTGTGAGGGCATCCAGATGAGCCGAGTTAATGTCCAATGAACTCGGCTCACCTCATGCACGTCACTGACAGCGTGGGAAAATTCTCCTGCACTCAGCGCTTCAGCGTGGGAGAATTCTCACACTGAAGCGCTGAGTGCAGGAGAATTCTCCCACGCTGTCAGTGACGTGCAGGAGGTGAGCTGAGTTCATTGGACATGAGCTCACCTTATGCACGTCACTGACAGCGTGGGAAAATTCTCCTGCACTCAGCGCTTCAGCGGGAGAATTCTCACGCTGAAGCGCTGAGTGCAGGAGAATTCTCCCACGCTGTCAGTGACGTGCAGGAGGTGAGCTGAGTTCATTGGACATGAGCTCACCTTATGCACGTCACTGACAGCGTGGGAGAATTCTCCTGCACTCACCGCTTCAGCTTGAGAATTTTCCCACGCTGTCAGTGACGTGCATGAGGTGAGCCGAGTTCATTGGACATGAACTCGGCTCATCTGGATGTCGTCACAGAGAGACGCTGAGCAGCGCAAGCAAGCCTGCGCTTCTCAGTGTCTGCGGGATGAGAGGCTGGATGGCAGCGTTCTGCTGCGGTCCAGCCTGTCATCTCGATGTAGCAGAGCTGAAGCTGTCGTGGGAACCATGGAAAGTTAAGGATGAGGTTGCTTTATTATTTTTCTTTTATTTCAGGAGATCGTTGGCTTCAGCTGGAATGGGCGTGACCGTAAGTATGGTTTAATTTAGAACAATAAAGGATTGTGTCTTTATTTCAATTAAAGGACTTTATTCTGGGTGTTTGTGTTTTTTTTAACTTTGACTATGGTGTTAGTAATGGGGGTGTCTTATAGACGCCTCTCCATTACTAACCTGGGCTTGATGTCAGCTGGCATTATAAGCTGACATCAACCACAACCCTATTACCCCCTGCCACCGCACCAGGGCAGCGTGGAAGAGCGAGGCTAAGTGCCAGAATTGGCGCATCCTATGAATGCGCCATTTCTGGGGCGGCTGACGGCTGGTGTTTCTAGCCTGGGAGGGGGCCAATATTCATGGCTCCCTTCCTGGGCTATTAATATCAGCCCCCAGCTGTCTGCCTAGCCTTTGCTAGCTATTAAATTAGGGGGGACCCCACGTCATTTTTTTGGGGGGGTCCCCCATTTTAATAGCTAGTAAAGGCTATGTATTCAGCTGGGGGCTGATATTAGTAGCCTGGGAAGCTCCGTGGGTATTACCCCCTTCCCAGGCTTCAAACATCTGCCCCAGCCGTCTGCTTAACCTCCGCTAGAGCCTAAAATTAAGGGGAACCCCACGCCAATTTTTTTAATAATAAATCCTTTATTTTAATACTAAATGACAAGTACAGTAACCAACACTATCACTGTACTTCATATATATGTGACTGACATGTTTCTATCTATCTAATCTATGTGTGAAGCTCTATTCTGTCTGTTATAAATTGTCGGGTACAGATGCTGAATTGCCGGCCGGCTTTTTTAAAGAGACGGTGCATGAAAACACTAATATTTTTTTTGATAAATCCTTTACGCTAAATGACAAGTACAGTAAGCAGCACTTTCACTGTACTTCATATATATGTGACTGACATGTTTATATCTATCTAATCTATGTGTGAAGCTCTATTCTTTCGGTTCTAAATTGTCGGGTACAGGTGTATGCCGCTGCTGAATTGCCGGCTTTTCATGTTTCACTGTTGGCACTGTTCCCATCGATTTGGGCAATCACTGTAATGCCACAACCACCATGGCTGTGGCATTACAGTGAGTGGCAGACAATCCCTGCATGATTGGTGCTCTAAATAGCGCCAGACATGCAGGACACGCTTTTGGTGCACGAACAGTTATCGAACATAACCTCGAACAGCCGAATTTTTTTTCAAATCGTTCGGGTTCGTCGAACAACTCGAACACCGCCCAAAACAGCTCGAATTTGAGATTGGCGAACAGTTCTAGTCGAACACCGCTCATCTCTAGTAATAGCCCACGTTCCTGAGCTTGCTGTGTCTTCTCGCCCGTATGGCTTGCAACTTGGGTCCCTTTGTATTCCCGGCCTGGTACGGCTCTGCTGGTCCCTTCTGCTGTGGCGGAACCTCCGGGCTTCTTAGGCCAGGGAACATACAATCCCCTGCGGACTGGTCATTTGCTGTAGGACCTGGAATCCTCACAGCCTCAGACACCAAAGTCTGGTAGATTAGGTTCTCTGTCTGCCAGGACAGGCTTGCTTCGCCTCTTGTCCCTGGCTCGTGGCTCTCCTACTGCCTCACGGCCTCTTAGGCTGCAACACAAATGTCTGTCCCTGCTCTGGGACACCTCTCAATCCAGAGACAGGTTGTCCAGTTCTCCTCTAACCCTGCCCCCAGTTCCAGCTTTTATAGGGGCAGCCTGCTCCCCCTACTGGCCTGGGACAGGAAGTATTGCATGCTAATGGTCCTTGACCAGAGAACCTCCCCCTTGCTCTCAGACACAGCTTTATTATGTTTGTGACATCCAGGCCAGGGTGACACATTCCCCCCTAGTAAAATTTAATACTCCGGGACTAAACAAGAAACCAGAGTAACATGCATGACCATTAAAACATTACAAGGCAAACGACGCACAGGTTGAGTTCTTAAGGTCACAGTGTGGTCTGTGACCGGGTGTCCATCTCACCAACACAAAGGGGAGCCTTAACCAGGTGGGGGTCTGTCCTAGCCCCAAGTCCTTTACAGTCTTAGTTCATTCCTTGGTTAGGCTCCGAACGCAGTCCATACAAAGTCCCGGTTATTGAAAGTTTATAACCTTTGAGTCCATATGGCAACTGTAAGAAACTGAAATACACAATTACTAATCATGCATGTAACTTTACAAACATTTCAACACTTGGCAACGGGGTTATTTACAGTTTTAGTGCACCCTATATTGTCCAGCGAGCGGGTATCTGCCCCTTTGTGCTCCTGGTTGACCTGCGTAACCCACTGTCTGGTGGTGGTCTAACCTGGTTTTCTTCACTACCATTTAGGGTACAGTCACTGTCTAGACTTACAGGCAGGGCAGGCAGCTGTGTGCGGGTCCTCTGGCTTACCGCAGGTATGGCAGGCTCACTGTCAGCAGAGGGTTGATTCTCCTGGGCTGCTGGTACAGTCTCTTCTGCCTCTGGGGCTGCTTGTTCTTCTTCGCTTTCCTGCTCTGGTGTAGGTTGTTGCTGAGTCGGTTGCAGGAAATGCAGGACGTGTACCACTATAGCATCGTTTATTCGAGTCCAGGACTGAGGGAACTCTCCGAGAACGGTGCTGATCATTTCTTCCTTGTCCTCTGCGGGTTCAAGGTCTCTTTGATCCTTTTCTGCATTCCGTAGTTGCTCGGGGCACCTTTTTAGGTGGTCTCTGGAGACGGTACTAGTGGTTTCTCCTCCATCCTTAGTGACCACGCATACCTTCGGGTTGTCATGATCAGACTGCAGTACTGTGTAGGGTTCCCTTTCAAACTGGTTGTCCAGCTTGTGTAGCCTTCTCTTTCGCTTCAGGACCTGCTCACCAGGTTCTAGGGGACCAGCAGGGGCGTGTTGGTTGAAGAGTCTCTCTTGCCTTTCTCTCACCTGGGCCAGGCTCTTCTCCACACTCTCCTGTACCTTCTTGTATTGCAGTTGCCTTTCCGTATCCCAGTCAGCATCTGGGGAGGTGTCCTCGGGTATTAGGACTCCCATCTCCAGGTCTGTGGGCAGCTTACCTGGTCTTGCTCACATCTGGTAAGCCGGGGTGCAGTTTGTAGCGTTCACCGGGATATGGTTGTATAAGTCTATCAGGTCCGGCAGTTTTTCTGGCCACAGGCTGCGTTCCTCCAGGGCCAACGTCTTCAGGAGATCAATGACTATATTGTTCATCTTCTCACACATCCCGTTGGTTTGTGGGTGGTAAGGCGTTGTCCGAATCTTTTTACAGCCATTGAGGTTGCAGAACTCTTGGAAGATTTCAGCCTCGAACGCTGGGCCCTGGTCTGTCAGGACCTGTTCCGGATACCCGTGTGGGCGGCAGAAGTATTGCTGGAAGGCTCTGGCCGCCGTTTGAGCTGTCAAGTCTTTTACAGGTACTACCACTAAAAATAGTGAATAGTGGTCCACAATTGTCAGGGCATAAACGTATCCTGACCGGCTTGGAGCCAATTTGACGTGGTCCAGAGCTACCAGCTCAAGAGGCTGTGTGGTGACGATGGGTCTCAAGGGTGTCTTCTGGCTGGTGCGGTCCTTCCTCCTTAGGTTACAAGGGCCACAGTCTCTGCACCACTATTCTACAGCCCCTCTCATGCCGACCCAAAAGAACCGTCCTCTTAGCAGGAACTCCAGTTTCTTCCAGCCGAAGTGCCCTGCTCTGACATGGTAAGCCCCAAGGACCATAGCTGCATCCCGCCTTGAGACCACGACTTCCCAGGTCAGCTCATGTGTCCGGTGGTTGACAAGTCTTCTGCACAGCTTGCCTTCATAGAGGAACAGCTTGCTCTTCTCTTTCCATAGCTGCTTGGCTTCCTCTGGAGCATCCGGATCTAAGCGGGCATCTTCCTGGGTCAGCAGATCTTTAACCATGCGGATTGCAGCGTCACTATCTTGGGTCAACGGCCCAGCTGTGGTGAGGTAGGGGATTGATCATAACGGTTGTTAAATCTTCCTCCTTCACGCGGTGGGAGTATTGAGCGGCTCCATACTCGTGAAACGCGGGGAGTTCTACCTCCTCCAGCTCTTCTGGGTCTTCGTCACCTTCAGGTAAGTGAGGCATTCTCGATAGGTCGTCAGCGTTGGCATTGGGTTTGCCTGCCCGGTACTTGATCACGAAGTCATAATTCGAGAGTCGCGCCATCCACCGCTGTTCTAGGGCACCTGGTCTTGCATTGTCCAGGTGTGTCAACGCGTTGTTGTCCGTGTACACTGTGAACTTTGCGGAGGCCAGGTAATGCTTAAACTGTTCTGTGATGGCCCACACCACTGCCAAGAATTCTAGCTTGAAGGAGCTCTAATTCTACGGGTTCCTTTCAGTGGGCCTCAGCTTCCGGCTGGCATACGCGATCACCCTTTCTTTGCCCAGTTGGTTTTGCGACAGTACGGCTCCCAGCCCCACATTACTGGCGTCCGTGTGGAGAATAAAAGGCTGGCCACAATCGGGGTAGGCCAGGATCTCATCCCCTGTGAGGGCCATCTTCAACTGGCGGAAGGACTCCTCTTCCGGCCTGTCCCACTTGAAGGGTGGTTTTTGGCTTCTAGACTTAGACTGTCCTATTAGGAGGTCCTGCATAGGGGCTGCCATCTTAGTGAACCCGGGGATGAACCTTCAGTAGCAGCCTACCAACCCGAAAAATTGCCTCACTTCTTTGATGTTTGAGGGGCTTGGCCAGCTCTTGATTACTGCGACCTTGTCAGGGTCGGGGGCTACTCCTTCTGCACTTACCACGTTCCCTAGGTACTGGACCTTCGGTTTCAATAGGTGACACTTTGATGGTTTCACCTTCAGCCCATAGCCTGCCAGGGCTTCGAACACCTCTGCCAGGTGTTTTAGATGGTCCTCGTAGGTCTTCGAATAGACGATCACGTCGTCCAGGTAAAGTAGGACTGTCTCGAAGTTTCGGTGCCCTAGACAGCATTCCATCAGCCTCTGGAAGGTCCCTGGTGCGTTGCAGAGCCCGAAGGGCATGCAATTGAACTCGCTCAGTCCCATTGGGGTGGTGAAGGCGATCTTCTCCTTGTCAGCCTCTGCCACAGGAACCTGCCAGTACCCGCTAGTAAGGTCCAAAGTAGAAAAGAAGTTAGCTGATTTTAGTGCGGCTAAAGACTCCTCTATTCTAGGCAGCGGATATGCGTCTTTGTGGGTGATACGGTTGATTTGTCTATAGTCCACGCACATTCTCATGGTGCCGTCTTTCTTTCTTACCAGAACCAAGGGGGCTGCCCAGGGGTTACAGCTATCTCTAATGACCCCAGCTTCTTTCATTTCTCTTAGCATGCCCTGTGCGTTCTGATAATGTGCAGGGGGTACAGGTCTGTGCCTCTCTTTTATTGGTGGGTGGCTCCCCGTGGGGATATGGTGTTCTACCCCTTTCACTCTGCCGAAGTCCAGCGGGTGCTTACTAAAGATTCTCTCGTACTCCTGAACCACCCGGTAGACTCCTTGTTTTTGGTGCAGGGGAGTGGAGTCAGCACCCACATGGAGTTTCTGGCACCAGTCCTCCTTTTGTTTCTGGGTGCCATTACCCTCCGCCTGTGGAGATGGAGGCAAATGCTCCACAGCCCTGATAGCTTTGTGTTCGACAGCAAACAGTTTGGCAAGTGTAGCGTACCTGGGTAAGTGTACCTCCCTCTCCCCAATGTTGAGAATGCGGACGGGCACCCTCCCATGACGGACATCAACCACCCCCTGGGCTGTCAAAATGGTGGGCCTGCTGTCTGAGTACACGGGTTCTACCATGGCTTGGTAGTCTCTGCCTCTCAACTCGATTGCAGTCCGACACCAGATCATCATTTCACTTTTGGGAGGCATGGAAATGGGGAATGGGTCACTCATTCTTACGCTACCGATCTCACCACCAGACAGTACGTCTCATCAGGGCTTTTATCCAATTGTTGAGGACTCTCTGTTGGCTGGAACTAGCATTCACCGCCACCTGTTGTAGATTTACAATTACCTCTGAAAGACAATTTTCAATCATGTTAGTACCCACAGTTATTTTAGGGTGACTTTCACGACGGTCAATGTCCACAATAATCACTCCCTGTGCTGGTAGTTCAACTTTACCTATCTTAATGGTCATCTCCTTGAACCCCATCTGCGGCACGGGCAAGCCATTACTGGCGATGATGCTCAAGTTACTGTCTGGATACCATGTTATATCAGCATCAGTCCAATACTGCTTAAAAAGTACATAAGGGATAGTAGTTACTTGCGACCCGGTATCCAGCAAGGCGCTCTTGGGGATACCCTCCAGCACCACGGGTGAAACCGGGCACCCCCCAACGTACTTATTACGTCAATTGTAAGGGCCTGGTGATCTTATGCCTGGGGGTTGGCCCTCTGCCCCAGGTTGGACCCATTTAAATTACAGTACCTGGAAATGTGTCCGTGCTGGTTGCATCGATGGCAAATGGGCTGTCCATCCTCTGCGTAGTGGTCTGTCGGCCTCCCTCGGAACGACGGGGTCCTCCTCTGTCTATGCCACGGGACATCCTCCGGACTTGAAGCCAACTCGATGGGTCCACTTGTAACGCCTGGACGGTCCTGGTCAACGCCGCAACGCTCCAGGTCAGCTCCTGGACTTGGTGGTGCAGATCTTTCGACGGAGATTTATTCAGGGCCTGTGCATCAGCCCCCACAGAGTCCATAGAAGAGGGCGCTGCCTCCTGGTGATAGGTAAGAGCAGGGCGCCGGTGGTTTATAGCGCCACTTGTTGCGGGTTCACGGAACACCCTTATGGCCCTGTCCTTGAATTGGGCAAAGGTCAGATCAGGGTTCTGAAAGAACATGAGGCGAGGCTGGGTCCTGTGGGCGCTAGACAGCAGACCTTCTATGAACTGTTCTGTTAGTAGCTTATCCGTATCCTGCACGCTGCCAGGGTCAGCTAGTTTGATGGCTCTCAAGGCTTCCTGCAAATTTAGGGCATAGTCTCTGATGCTGTCCTGTGCCCGCTGCTTACATCCGTAGAACCGCATTTTAATTTCAGCGGAGGTGCGTGTATCAAAGGTACCCCGCAGCCGGGCCAGAATGTCCTTTATGGTCCTTTTCTCCTCAGCGGGCCATGACATACAATCCCCTGCGGACTGGTTATTTGCTGTAGGACCTGGAATCCTCATAGCCTCAGACACCAAAGTCTGGTAGATTAGGTTCTCTATCTGCCAGGACAGGCTTGCTTCACCTCTTGTCCCTGGCTCGTGGCTCTCCTACTGCCTCACGGCCTCTTAGGCTGCAACACAAATGTCTGTCCCTGCTCTGGGACACCTCTCAATCCAGAGACAGGTTGTCCAGTTCTCCTCTAACCCTGCCCCCAGTTCCAGCTTTTATAGGGGCAGCCTGCTCCCCCTACTGGCCTGGGACAGGAGGTATTGCATGCTAATGGTCCTTGACCAGAGAACCTCCCCCTTGCTCTCAGACACAGCTTTATTATATTTGTGGCATCCAGGCCAGGGTGACACTTGAGTCTGTGACTGAGGCGCACACTCCATCTATTGCACTTTTTCACCAGCAGCTTCTCCTTGACTCAGTGAACAACAAGGGCTAATGGTGGTGGGATTTGGAGACTCTGTAATGCTCGGGGTGATGCCGGTGGTGGGATTTGGAGGATGTACAAAGCTTAGTAATGTTTGTGGGTGATTTTGGGGGGTTACAATGCTGGAGGAGATGTATGAGGGGGGAATTGCTGGTGTATAATGCTGGGGAGATGCATGAGGGGGATTTGGCGGTGTACAATGCTGGGGGAAATTTGGGGGGTGTACAATGCTGAGGGATGCATGAGGGAGGATTTTGGTGTGTGTGCAATGCTTAGGGATGTATTGGGGGGTGCAATGATTAGGGTTGTCTGCAGTGGGTTTTGGGGTGTGTGCAATGCTGGGGGGATGCCTGTGGTGTGAGATTTTGAGAGGTGTGCGATACTGGGGTCACCCATGTGATGTGAGATTTTGGGGGGTGTGAAACTGGGGTCATCCCTGGGTTGTGAGATTTTGGTGGGGGTGAAATGCTGGCGGCAACCCTGTGGTGAGATTTGGAGGGTGCAATGCTGGGGGATGCTTGTGATGGGATTTGAGGGGGCTATGCTGGGGCAACGTATGCGTCTTGGGATTTGGGGGATGTAAAATGCTGGGGGATGCTGGTGGTGGAATTTGCTGAAGGTATAGATTAAGTTCTTTGTAATGTTTAAGATGGGTTTGGGGAGTGTTTATAGGGGGCTTTCGTCTGAAGGTTTTCTGCAGTGAGAAGGGACTGTGATTAGGTATGTTCTTTTATGGGGTCCTGAATAATGCACGTCTAAAGTTCTGTATTTGTGAGTTTGGTCCATGTGGTGTATTAAGGTAGGCTTTGAAATCTTTATTTATTTAGCGGGTTTGTTCTCTGCTTTATTACCTGTAAGGCAATGAATACAATCAGAAATAGCAGCACATTGGACGCAGCGTATTTTCGATGTGTGCAAAACGCTGCATTCTAATTGAGTGGTGCTCTAGATAACTGTATTTTTTACAGCAGAGACAAGTCAAGGCTGGAAGCAGTGACGGCGGTCTGTGCTGGATGAAGAAACAAAGCGAAGATGAATATCTTCAACTAGAGACTAGAGATAAGCGTTGTTCTACTCGAACTGTTCGCCAATCTCAAATTCGAGCTGTTTTGGGCGGTGTTCGAGCCGTTCGGCGAACACGAACAATTTGAGAAAAATTCGGCTGTTCGAGGTTATGTTCAATAACTGTTCGTGCACCAAAATCATAACTGGATTTTTTCTCAGTAATGATGAAAAATAATGTTAATACGCAGTTTGAGTGTACAGCGGGGTGGGGGGAGGGGCAGGGGATGGATCTCTGCAGGAACAATGAAGATCTCCATTTTTTTTTCTCTTTCCCGCATTTGCAGTGGGGAGGTGCAATCTGTCAGCCTATCAGCAGCGCACACACGGAGCGAAGTGCTTTTTTTCACACAAGCAAGGGCATGTGTCATTGGCAGTGTATGTCACATGTCCTTGCCTATAAGACCAAGCCATTTTCCCCGTCGCCACCATTTTCTCACTGCTGCAGCTGCGTGTTAGACGGCACCGCTGTTGCTGTGTGCGCTATACCTTGTTAATTTCAAGCCAATTTTCGCACAAATCTACAGATAGCTTGGGAGTAGGGAATAGTTGTGATTGCAGTCCTTTTAAGGACTAGGTTACAGCATTTCCTACGACTTTTATCAGGCAGGTCTGTGCTCTTAAATAGATAGATTGTGGGAGTAAAGACTAATTGTAATTGGAGTCCTTTTCATGACTAGGTTACATCAGTTCCTATCAGTTTTTGCCAGGCAGGTCTGTGCCAGTGCTGTGCAAGTTTTTTTCACAGCATTTGGCTGAATCTAGCAAAGCTAATCCTTTTTGGCCTATTGCAGAGTGTGTTAGTCAGTGGAGTAGCCTATCTGTGTTGCAAGATATACCACCTGTGTATAGAATACCAATTTTTTACTGCACCTAGTGAAGTAAAATCTTTTGGGCATAGCATCATTCTATTAGTCCATCTATACTGACCTCCATCAGGTTGCAAATTGAATATAATTTTTTTCTGCATCTAGCTCTGAAAAAATATTGGGCTTCTAGCTGTGTGTGGGACTTGTTCTATTAATCCATCTATACAGACCTCCATCAGGTTGCAAACTGAATATATTTTTTTCTGCATCTACCTCTGAAAAAATATTGGGCTTCTAGCTGTGTGTGGGACTTGTTCTATTAATCCATCTATACAGACCTCCATCAGGTTGCAAACTGAATATATTTTTTTCTGCATCTACCTCTGAAAAAATATTGGGCTTCTAGCTGTGTGTGGGACTTGTTCTATTAATCCATCTATACAGACCTCCATCAGGTTGCAAACTGAATATATTTTTTTCTGCATCTACCTCTGAAAAAATATTGGGCTTCTAGCTGTGTGTGGGACTTGTTCTATTAATCCATCTATACAGACCTCCATCAGGTTGCAAACTGAATATATTTTTTTCTGCATCTACCTCTGAAAAAATATTGGGCTTCTAGCTGTGTGTGGGACTTGTTGTATTAGTCCATCTATACTGACCTCCATCAGGTTGCAAACTGAATATATTTTTTTCTGCATCTACCTCTGAAAAAATATTGGGCTTCTAGCTGTGTGTGGGACTTGTTCTATTAATCCATCTATACAGACCTCCATCAGGTGGCAAATTGAATATAATTTTTTTCTGCATCTAACCCAGCCAATAGTTTTGGCGTAATACCACAGTTTGGCCACTCAGCTCTGCTCGGTTCCCATCCATTGTTTTTTTGTGCAAACAACTCCAGAGTTGTGAATTAGTTAACCACCAAAATGAGTGGAAAAAGGCCTGCTGCTGGTGGAAAGGGGAATAGGCGTGTTGGGAAGGGGAAAAAAGGTTGTGTCCGTGGGGTAGGTGTTAAAGCAACAGTAACATCTGCAGAAGAAAGACCATCTTCCAGCCAAACTAAAATGTCTACTTCTTTTAGCGGACAATGTGATAAGATCCCTTTCTTACGGCCACGCCAATCGCTACAAATTCCAGATGAGGCACAAAAACAGCAGGTGCTTCAACGGATATCAAGTGCTCCTTTAAGTGGGCTCTCCTCCACATCAACTTCAACATCACAAATACTCCAGTCCTCAAAGGTGTCACCCCAATCGCACTTGCTTCCTCACAGCTCCCAAATCTCCAGCTGCCCGTCTGAGTATGAGGTAGAACAGATGGTTGAGTCTGCAGAGCTGTTTACTCATACTATAGCCTGGGAATCAGAGGTCGACTCCAGCGCTTCTGTGAATCCAGACGAGGAAATGATCTGCACTGATGCCCAGAATCTTTATGAGTCGGATCCAGGACCAGACGCAGAAGGTTCTGACCATAATGTAGACCCTCATTCCCAAACTGTAACTCCTGTTGGTGGAGACAATGAGGAAGACGATGATAAGACTCAAATACCTGATTGGAGCGACAACTTTAGTTTTTTGTCAGGGCAGGAACAGGTTGGCTCTGAGGACGACGTGTGTGATAACGCACAGGGTGATGATGATGAGGTTGGAGATCCCACTTACTGTCAACCCACAGTCAGCCAAGAGATGAGGTCAACAGAGGAGGTGGAGGAAGATGCTAGTGACGACGAGGTCAGGTTGCGCCTTCCTGGACAGAGACGTAGTACTGGAAGCACGTCAACAACTGCATCCTCAAACACAACTCTGCCTCTCACCACAAGTCGTGGTGGCTCTTCAGGTCGCATGGGTGCTAAGCCTTGCATAGCCTGGGCATTTTTTCAGATCGATAAAGATGACCCAACTCGTGTTATCTGTAACATTTGTCAGCAAAAGCTAAGTAGAGGCCAAAAAATACATAGTTTGAGTACTTCATGCATGAACCGGCACATGGACATGAAGCATAAGTTGCAGTGGGAAGCTCAGTGTGCTACAATGCGGCCTAGCCGGCCGGGCCAACCACCGTCTGCCATATCTTGTGCATCCGCGGCCTCTTCATCCTCTGTGACTGGGGGGACAGCAGTCACACCTGTTTTGGGGCGCAGACCTGCCACCTCTTTACCCGCAACAGCCAGCGTGATTGGCAGGTCATCATTTTCTTTGGAGGTGGTAACACCAGCTGATGTTGAGCGCTGTCCGACATCGATAGCACCACCTTTGGATCAAGGCAACCTAACATGTCTGCCTGCATCTTCCTCACAGACCGGCAGTTTGCCGGGGACACCCTTATCAACCCCGTCTAAGCACAATAGCCAGCCCTCGGTCCCTCAGATGTGGACAAGTAAAAGACCATTTCCTCCTAGCCATGGGAAAGCTAAGAGGTTGAATTTCACCATCTGCAAGCTCTTGGCTACAGAAATGCTGCCTTTCCGCCTGGTGGACACAGAGGATTTTCGAGACCTTATGTCCGTCGCAGTGCCCCAGTACCAGATGCCCAGGCGGCACTACTTCTCAAAGAAAGGTGTGCCTGCGCTCCACCAGCATGTCGCACACAACATCACCGCTTCTTTGAGAAACTCTGTGTGTGACAGGGTGCATTTCACCACAGACACTTGGACGAGTAGGCATGTACAGGGGCGTTACATGTCGCTGACTGGGCACTGGGTAACTATGGTGACAGCAGGACAAGGGGCTGCTGTCCAAGTCTTGCCATCCCCACGAGTTGTGCGTCAATCCTCTTTATGTCAAAGTTCCTCCACTGCTTCTGCCTCCTCAACCTCCTCTCGGTCTTCCACCTGCACCCAAAGCCTGTCTGGTCATGCCACAAGCTTTCTACCTGCGCAGAAGGGATCCTGCACACCTCCTTACTATGCTGGCAGTAGGGCTCAACGTCATCAGGCGGTTTTTACATTGAAATGTCTGGGAAATGTGAGTCACACAGCTGAAGAGTTGTGGTCAGCTCTGGAGAACCAATTTCATGAATGGTTGTCTCCACTGGACCTGAAACCAGGGAAGGCCGTGTGCGACAATGCTGCAAACCTGGGTGCGGCCCTTCGCCGGGGCAATGTCACACACGTGCCTTGTATGGCTCACGTGTTGAACCTGGCTGTCCAGCAATTTTTAGCCCACTATCCCAGACTAGATGGCCTTCTGCAGAGGGCACGGTCGCTGTGTGCTCACTTCCGCCGTTCGCATCCCGCAGCTCAGCGACTTACATCTCTACAGAAGTCGTCGGGCCTGCCACTTCACCGGCTAAAATGCGATGTGCCTACCCGGTGGAATTCAACTCTGCACATGTTGCAGCGACTGTGGCAGCACCGACAAGCCCTGGTGCAATACGTTCTGACGTATAGCCTGGGCCAACGAGATTCAGAGGTGGGGCAAATCACGCTTGAGTAGTGGTCTCAGATCAGGGACCTATGCACCCTTCTGCACAGTTTTGAAATGGCGACGAAGATGTTTAGTGCTGACGATGCCATTATCAGCATGACTATTCCGGTGATTTACATGCTGGAGCACATGTTAAACAGAATTCGGAGTCAGGTGGTGGCACAAGAGGAGGTGGAGGAAGTAGAGGAGGAGGAGTTGTATGCGGAAGGGCTAACATCTGCAAGGTCCAGACGGTCGGCAGCACCAAGGCGGCAGGCATGTGAGGGTGGGGGAGATGGTTTTACCAGGGCGCATGGTAGCAGCCAAACTAGTGAGGAAAGTGCAGGAGCCCAGGAAGAAGTGGAGGACGAACTGATGGAAGACTCATCAGATGAGGGAGACCTTGATCACATTTCTGTTGTGCGAGGTTGGGGGGAGAGGACAGAGGAAGGAAGCATGATTGTTACCTCGCCACCAACACAACAGGGACTTGGTGCTCCTGGATGCGCAACACACATGAGTGCCTTCTTGCTGCACTACCTGCAACATGACCCTCGAATTGTGAGAATTAGAAATAATCCTGACTACTGGGTTGCCACACTGTTAGATCCCCGGTACAAAAGTAAATTTGCAGAAATTATTCCTGCCATAGAAAGGGATGCACGCATGCAGGAGTATCAGCAGAGACTGTTGCAGAATCTTACATGTGCTTTTCCACAAAATACCAGTGGTGCACGTAGTGAATCTCACAGTTCCAACTTGCCAACCGTGGGACCGTCAAGTGTTCAGCACTCAAACCGTAACAGAACCACAGTATCTGCTGGTAACATCAATTTTGCGGAATCATTTCACCACTTTTTTAGCCCATCCTTTGCAAGGCCACAGGAGACAAGAAGTCTGACACATAGTCAACGCCTAGAGACGATGGTACAGGAGTATCTCCAAGTAAACATTGAAGCCACGACTGTGTCACTGGACCCTTGCTCTTTTTGGGCTTCCAATCTGGATAAATGGCCGGAGCTAGCCACTTACGCCTTGGAGATCTTGTCATGCCCCGCAGCCAGCGTTCTGTCTGAACGTGTGTTCAGCGCTGCTGGTGGTGTGCTGACAGATAAGCGCACGCGGCTCTCCACTGATAATGTAGACAGACTCACGTTCATAAAGATGAACAAATCATGGATCCGAAACGACTTTTCTTCCCCTGTGTCATCCTGGGGAGAGTAAAAGCTTGATGATTGGTTAAAATCACCCTACCAACCGTTTTAAGCTTTCAAATTACTAATCATGTTTATCTGTATCTTGGCTGGAAAATAATTTGGGCTTTGTAGCAGTGTGCAGCACTGATTCTATTAGGCCATCTATAATAAGCTCCACCAGATTTAAAATTACTAATCATGTTTATCTGTATCTTGACTGGAAAATAATTTGGGCTTTGTAGCAGTGTGCAGCACTGATCCTATTAGGCCATCTATACTAAAGCTTCACCAGATTTAAAATCAATAATAATTTTTAGCTGCATCTAGCCCGGAAAATAATTTTGGGGCTCCGAGATGCGCAAGACACATAAGTGCCTTCTTGCTGCACTACCTGCAGCATGACCCTCATATTGTCAGAATTCGAAGTAATCATGACTACTGGGTTGCCACACTCTTATGGAAAATAATTTGGGCTTTGTAGCAGTGTGCAGCACTGATCCTATTAGGCCATCTATACTAAAGCTTCACCAGATTTAAAATCAATAATAATTTTTAGCTGCATCTAGCCCGGAAAATAATTTTGGGGCTCCGAGATGCGCAAGACACATAAGTGCCTTCTTGCTGCACTACCTGCAGCATGACCCTCATATTGTCAGAATTCGAAGTAATCATGACTACTGGGTTGCCACACTCTTAGATCCCCCAAACTTTTCGATCAACCTTTTCATTTTAATAAAGACCAAAAAAATGGTCATTTTTGAAATTATAAGCATTAGCAGGTTGTTAGAAACTGAAATCAAACAGTTTTCAACTCAAAACTTTATTCTAGGTGATGTTACATTTTCACATAGGACCCCTTGTTCGAAAGGAGCTTCTGAACTCTCTCGTCCATTGAATTTGTCAGGTTTTGGATGGTTTCTGCTTCAATTGTTTTGCATGAGGACAGAATACCCTCCCAGAGCTGTTGCTTAGATGTGAACTGCCTCCCGCCATCATAGACACTCCTTTTAATGATGCTCCAAAGGTTCTGAATGGGGTAGAGGTCAGGGGAGCATGGGGGTCACACCATAAGTTTGTCCCCTTTTATGCCCATATCAGCCAGAGATGCAGATGTTTTATGTGCAGCATGAGATGGTGCATTATCATGCAGAAAAATGATCTTGCTGTGAAATACACGGTTCTTCTTCTTGAACCATGGCAGGAAGTGCTGTTTGAGAAAATCCACATACATTATGGAGTTCATCTTTAGCGCCTTCAGGGATCTTAAAGGGGCCGACAATCTCTCTCCCCATGATTCCAGGCCAAAACATTACTCCACCTCCTCCTTGTTGGCGCTGTAGCCGTGTTTGCGTGGGGTGTCCATCAACCAGCCATCCTCCACTCCATCCATCTGGACCATCGAGCGCTGCACGGCACTCATCCGTGAACAAAACAGTTTTGAAATCAGTCTTCATGTAATGTTTGGCCCACTGGAGCTGTTTCTGCTTGTGTGAAGTGGATAGAGGAGGTCGACAGGATGGCGTATGCACAGCTGCAAACCTCTGAAGGACCCTGCATCTTGTTGTTCGGGGGACATTGGAGGCACAAGCAGCTTCAAAAACTTGTCTGCTGCTATGACAAGGCTTTTTTGCCGCTGCTCTTTCAACCTGACGTAATTGCCTGTAGGAAAGAGTCCTCAATTTGCCCTTATCAGCACGCACACGTGTGTACTGTGAATCAGCTACATACTTCTTGATTGCCAAGACACTTCATCCTGATCATCGCACAATGTTGATTGTAGTCATGCCTTGACCTAAACACTCCACAATTTGTTGCTTCTCAGCAGCCGACACATCCTTTTTCTTTCCCATTTTGGCAGAAAATGTAGGCTGCTTAATAATGTGAGACAGCCTTCTTAAGTAGTCTTGCCTTTCATTGGACACACCTGCCAAACTAATTAGCACAGGTGTCTGCAATTGCTTACAGTGATATAAAGAGCCCTGACACACATCACCATCAATGAGTTTAACTGACAAACAAACAAATTCTTCCCTTATCACTCCTAAACACTTTTTGCATAATAATTTGGAACGCAGTGTACATGTGCTTTTCCACAAAACACCAGTGGTTCACGTAGTGAATCTTACAGTTCTAACTTGCCAACCGTGGTCTGTATGGAGTTGTTCAATAAAGGGCCCAAAATTAAGATAACATAGATGGGAGAGGTCTCTATGAATAGGAATTCCTAAGTATTTGATACCCTGTGAGGGCCAGGCAAAGGGAAAGTTGGACTGGATGGAATCCTATATGGATTTGGGGAGGGAGACATCGAGGGCCTCAGACTTCGCTGCATTGATTTTAAAATTTGACCATATAACAAAGTGATCTATTTCAGTCATAACAGCATGGATGGATATATGTGATTGAGTGATATATACTAGGACATCATCAGCAAATAGAGAGCACTTGTACTCGGTGCCTCCCACCTCAATTCACCTAATATTGGGGTTATGGCGAATTGATGAGAGCAGGTGCTCCGTCACTAGGATGTATAAGAGAGGGGACAGAGGACATCCCTGCCTTGTCCCATTGGTGATTGTGAAAGGTGATGAAAATGTTCTGATGCACCCCCTGGGCCTTGGGACACCCGGAGCCGGACCCTTTTTGTTGGATGCTGGTGGTTGTAGTCTTCGTGGCGGCGACCCGGTTCCGTGGCTCAGGGTGGTCAAACCAGTGGCGGAACTATTTATGTGGTTTTGATGTTTAAATGTCCGACTACGCCACCCGTGGATTGCGGTCAGAGTGAACCGCCGCTGCAGGGCAGACCGCTGAGGTTGGTGTTGTGGGTGCAGCAGAGCGTAGCATAACTCCCCACGGGAGGAGTATAGCCTCAGGGCAGTGTATGCGGAGGATGGGGGTGATGGTGCAGGGCAGCAGCAGTAACGACACGGAGTCAGTGATGCAGTCCAGGGCCTTTACTCACAGTTCTTATTATCCAGACCACGTCTGCAGGTAACGGCTGCCCACGTCGTACTGTGCTCACCAGGTGAGGGGCTCAGACAACTCCCAGATAACTTTGGAGCACTTCACAGGACCCCCTTTGTGTGTCCTTTGTCTGGCCTTTCTTACCAACCCTTCTGTCCGGCTGCCTCGGGCCTCCTCTTGGTAAACTTGGCGCCAGTTTCCCTGACCCTATGTGGTGCCTTCCTAGCGGGTGTAGCGAGGGGCTGCGCCACATAAAATGTCACAGCCTCCGGTTTCTAGCTGAGGGTCGTTTCCTGCTTCCACTAGTTTCGGGGACCGGTCTCCCCCTTTGGCCTGACCCCTCCACGCAGGTGGATTCGGGCGTGCGGTGGCGACTCGCCCGTCCGCACCCCTGGGATCCCTTCATTCCTCGTTCCTGGAGCCTTCTCCGCTCCTCTTCCTTCCTTCTCCCTCTTCCAGGCCTGGGCCTCTGTTACTAGGCCCGCCTCCGGAGCAGAGCTCATGCAGAGCCCCTGCTCCCTGCCACTTCTGCTCAGACTTCTCTGCACTGAACTAAGATGGTGCCCACCTTTTATACTCCCTTCTCAATGCACCCAGGAACTGCTTCCTCCCTGCTCCTGCACTACAGGGTTCCCCTTCCTCAGTGTTCCCTCCCCCCACTCCAGCCAGGGACAGGGACTGTCGTGCCCATCTCAGAGGCATATTGGTCGCCCTGCCCCACGGCAATGTGGTGTAATGCATGCAGGTGTCGGGTCCTGATCCACACTCCATCCTTACCTGAGAGTGAGATATCACACCTCTGGGTGAGGTGCAATACCTCTGTAGCAACCGAGCCCTCAGGGTGCTACAGTTCCATTTATCTTCAGCCTAGGTGACGTATTGTGATACAGGGCCGTGATTTTGGCTATAAAAGGGTCCCCTAGACCCCTACCCCAAGCTTTTTAAGAGAATCATATATGGCGTGCCAGGAGACTCTATGTAATGCTTTCTCAGCATCCAACGAGAGTATCTAATTACAAATTTTTAACTGCATCTAGCCCAGGAAATACTTTGTGCCTAGTAGCAGTGTCTGCTAGTCAGCGGATTATCCCGGCTGTTAAGCAAGCTACACCACCTGTAGTTTAGACACTTAATTTTTTCAAAGGAAATGCTTCGGGACCATGGGATACTCAGTGAAGAGCATCAGGAGGCACCCCAAGGCATACGGGCTGGGACTGGCAGTAGGATGCCTTGCGGTGGACAGCCGAGCTCGATCCTTATAAAAGCTTTTTAACTGCAGCAGCTTTAGTGGACGCTACTGGAGCTGGAATTACGCGGCTGCTGGCATGAGACTTGCCCTCCAATAGATCCTTGTAAATGGATTTAAAGTGTATTCATTCAAATTAGAGAGACTATTTAAATTAAAAAGCTTAGAGCTGCCTCCACCACAGGGGGGCTCGCTCGACCCACCAGCGGACAGGCACCAGTATTGGGAGAGGGGGGCTGGCCATCAGGGTTCACCGCGGCTCTGGCACAAACCCGGCGACACGGAGGTGGCACGGGCAGGAGCGGACTGGCCGTGTCGGCTTCTCACTTTTTGGATTTTAGAAGGGCATGACATGCCTATATCTGTGTCTCCCCCTCCTTTTACTCCTCCACCTCTTTTCTTTTCGCATGACTATATGTACTTGTCACTTTTCCATGTGTTAGTTATGTCTTCTGAGCAGTTTGTCAGCTTTTGGACACCTTTGAAGGTGTTTTCTATGTGTTTCTATGTGTTTTTGTTTGCCTGCCATTGGTTTTAACGGTGTTCGAAGGTGTTCGACGAACAGTTCGACGAACAGTTCGGCGAACACACGGGTGTTCGACGAACCGAACCGAACTCGAACACTACGGGGGTGGCTCAACACTACTAGAGACATGACTCTTAAGTCAGTGTGTTACCTGTACACTTACACTATACACTGTATAGTATATACAGACCTACTGTGTAAAATGTCACCAGTGATCCCTGTATTGCCTGTGCATTGACACTTTATACACAGCTTCTGTTTATAATGTCACTGATGATCCCTGTAGTACATGTACACTGACACTATACACTGTATACTATGTACAGAGCTCCTGTGTATTATGGCACTTATGGTAATATTAGTTTTGTTTTTTTATTATCAGTATTGTAGTATTCAGTCACTATGTGGTGGTAATATGTGATCTGCTCATGATGTGACAGTATTTGTCCCTGTATGTGGTATTATTCGGTCACTATGTGGTCTGGTCATGGTGTGATGGTATTTGTTCCTTGTACATGGTGTTATTCAGTAACTATGTGTTGGTAGTATGTAGTCCAGCTATTGCGTGACGGTATTTGTCCCTTGTATGTGGTGTTATTGGTCATTTTAGAAAGTGTATGTCACACATTCCCTTAAAGAAAAATACACCTAAAAGAGTATTGTAAATAGCAAAATAAAGGTGCAGCACCAGCAATTGGCAAAAAGATTTAAGCGGGTGCAAAGCCTCACAGGTAATACCAAACCTTTTTTAAGTCCCAGAAAAATACAGGTAGCACTCCAAAACTTCGGATTCATTGTGATTTTATTGAACCATCATATCAGAGGTGGCGACGTTTCGTCCTTAGTGAGGGACTTTTTCTTGGACTTAATAAAAAGAGTATTGTGTATTTTAACAAATTTTTAATAGGTTAGAGTAGAGTTGGGCCCGTCCAAAAGAGTCTCCTTGTTGTGGTGGCGGCTTAAAAAAATCTTTTGGCCAAAACAAAAGCTGATGGCTTTGTATGTGATATGGTGTTTGATGGGAGCTGTTAATGTGTGATTGGTGAGGACATGGTGCAGAAGTGGAGTTTTTCCAAGCGTGGGTGGTGAGACTTAGGAAGGTTGGAGAGGTGGTGGCAGAGGTGGGGTGGATCCTGGGCGGAGTCTCAAGGGGGCCCAAAAATTTTGCCAGTTTGGGACCCTGAAATTCCTGATGGCAGTCCTGAATACGGTGTTTTATATGGAAAATTCCTTTACTGTACTAGTTATTAATTAATTGATCCTAATATATTTTTGTCATACTGCATTCTTATGCTGTGTTTAACACAAAATGACAATTTTCACAGAGTCCATTTAATTAGTAGATGTTAATTGTATTAAATTATATAGCTAAACTTAGTATATGGGTCAGACCTCGCACTTGTGAATGTGATGCTACACTTATTTTGTGTTCTCAGGCTGTTAGAGCATATATGCAGATATAGAAAGCAAGGAGGGGGATTTCCTCAAACAGTATCTGATTTTTTTTTATTATTGACTTTACTAACTACTGTACATTCTGATTTGTAATCTGAAATATATAATTCGGTAATACAAGCAGCCAAGCAATTCCTGAGCAGAAAAGCTCCCTATTGTAGAAGATTTCAAAAGGCAATTGCACTTTCAACTAACTTTCAGAATACACTGTCATGTGTGAATATATGAGGAATACACTATTTCTGGCCATCATATGACTTGTCTCCAGCATTTTCATCAATATTCCCCTCTGCAGGCTCTATCTCTTAATTTGCAATCCACTGGAAGCTCGGAATAGGGGTAAGAGGCTAGCTGATATGATCACTGCCATACACAGCACATCACTCAGAGATGGATTCCAGCTCTTTATTCTTTTTTTTTAACACACAATGACAAGCAGAAATAGAGTGGAGGACATTATAGAACAGAAGTGATCATTGTAGATGTGAATCCAGCACTGGAGGAAGGTAGAAGACCAATTAGAATGTTCAGCACAATCTTTCTATGTCTCCTTCTGATGTTTTCTTCACTTCACACCTCTCTTCTCTCTTCTCCCATCTCCTATAATGTGGAGCGCTGGCAGTCTATTTTGTGTTTAAACCTCTGGCTCTTACACAGCACCTGCTTATTCATATAGGCACCATACCAACAATGGTACTTCCACTGTTACCTTTAGCTGAATATTATGCAAACTTTCAGCACCTCTTTGTGTCATTTATTCTCTGGGCAATCTGGTATGTATTCAAAAAGTCTGGCTTGCCTCTATCCTTACTAAGTCTAACTTTTCCATACATAGCACTGTTCCATCTATCCTATTTCTTTTATGCCTTTCTAGTCCCCTTGGGATATATTGGGTTTATTCTTTCCTCTCTCACTCGGCATCTGATGTATTTTATACATAATCTGTCACTGGCATTATAGATACTGTATTATGTATTATTTTCTGCATACACATTTCTTGTGATCAATGGATTGTATGGGTTGGACTATGCCCCTTGTTACTTATGAGGTTCTACTCTTCATTGTTACCTTGTTTTGTAGCAATCAGAGAAAGTTGGAGCCAGATTGATGAAGAGTACTGTTTGTCACTCATTATGTCCATGCCTCAGAGACTTCAAGCTGTTATTAAAGCAATAGGTGGTGCAACAAAATACTAGAGATTAGTGTTGAGCGATACCTTCCGATATCGGGAAATATCGGATCGGATTGGATCGGACCGGTACCCAAAAAATATCGGATATCGCCAATTCCGATACCGGAAACCAATGCAAGTCAATGGGACACAAATATCGGAATGAAAATAAACCCTTTCTTTCCTTGTAGGTTAATTCTACATGAAGGAAAACAACTAAGAATAATGTAGAATGTATTACATGAAAAGCCGGCTATTCAGCAGTGGCATACACCGGTACCCGACAATTTAGAACAGAAAGAATAGAGCATCACACATAGATTAGATAGATAGAAACATGTCAGTCACATATATAAGAAGTACAGTGACAGTATTGCTTACTGTACTTGTCATTTAGTGTTAAAGGATTTATTAAAAAAAATAATAGTGTTTTCATGCACTGTCTCTTTAAAAAAGGCGGCCGGCAATTCAGCATCGGTGACCGACAATTTAGAATAGAAAGAATAGAGCATCACACATAGATTAGATACATAGAAACATGTCAGTCACATATATAAGAAGTACAGTGATAGTGTTGATTACTGTACTTATCATTTAGTGTTAAAATAAAGGATTTATAAAAAAAAAAATTGGCGTGGGGTTCCCCGTAATTTTAGCCTCTAGCAGAGGTTACGCAGATGGCTGGGGCAGATGTTTGAAGCCTGGGAAGGGGTAATACCCACGGAGCTTCCCAGGCTACTAATATCAGCCCCCAGCTGAATACCTAGCCTTTACTAGCTATTAAAATGGGGGACCCCCCAAAAAAATAACGTGGGGTCCCCCCTATTTTAATAGCTAGCAAAGGCTAGGCAGACAGCTGGGGGCTGCGCTCTGCAGTGTCTCTGAAGGATGACAAGCTGGATGGCAGCGCTCAGCTGCGATCCAGCCTGTCATCTCAATGCCATCCCAGCGTGGGAGAATTCTCCTGCTGAAGTGCTGAGCGCAGGAGAATTTTCCCACCCTGTCAGTGACGTGCATGAGGTGAGCTGAGTTCATTGGACATGACCTCGGCTCATCTTTATGCCGTCACAGCGAGACACTGAGGAGCGCAAGCATGCCTGCGCTTCTCAGTGTCTGCGGCATGGCAAGCTGGATGGCAGCTTTCGGCAGCGATCCAGCCTGTCATGTGAATGTAGCAGAGCTGGAGCCGTCGTGGGAACCATGGAAAGGTAAGGATGAGGTTGGTTTATTATTTTACTTTTATTGCAGAAGACATTGGCTTCAGCTGGAATGGGCGTGATGGTAAGTATGGTTTAATTTAGAACAATAAAGAATTGTGTGTTTATTTCAATTAAAGGACTTTATTCTGGGTGTTTGTGTTTTTTTTTTAACTTTGACTGTGGGGTTAGTAATGGGTGTGTCTTATAGATGCCTCTCCATTACAAACCTGGGCTTGATGTCAGCTGTCATTATAAGCTGACATCAACCCCAACCCTATTACCCCACTGCCACCGCTACAGGGCAGTGGGAAGAGTGAGGCTAAGTGCCAGAATTGGCGCATTCTATGGATGCGCCATTTCTGGGGCAGCTGACGGCTGGTGTTTCTAGCCTGGGAGGGGGCCAATATTCATGGCACCCTTCCTGGGCTATTAATATCAGCCCCCAGCTGTCTGCCTAGCCTTTGCTAGCTATTAAAATAGGGGGGACCCCACGTCATTTTTTGGGGGGTCCCCCATTTTAATAGCTAGTAAAGGCTAGGTATTCAGCTGGGGGCTGATATTAGTAGCCTGGAAAGCTCCGTGGGTATTACCCACTTCCCAGGCTTCAAAAATCTGCCCCAGCCGTCTGCTTAACCTCCGCTAGAGACTAAAATTACGGGGAACCCCACGCCAATTTTTTTTTTTATAAATCCTTTATTTTAACACTAAATGACAAGTACAGTAATCAACACTATCACTGTACTTCTTATATATGTGACTGACATGTTTCTATGTATCTAATCTATGTGCGATGCTCTATTCTTTCTATTCTAAATTGTCGGGTACCGATGCTGAATTGCTGGCCGGCTTTTTTAAAGAGACGGTGCATGAAAACACTATTATTTTTTTTAATAAATCCTTTAACACTAAATGACAAGTACAGTAAGCTTAGCGCTGCCATCCAGCTTGTCATCCTTCAGAGACACTGCAGAGCGCAGGCATTATGGGAACTTCCGATTCCGGTATTCGATATTCTAAAAGTATCGGAACTCAGTATCGGAACTCCGATACCGGGAATATCGGTCGATACCCAATATTTCAGTATCAGAATGCTCAACACTACTAGTGATGCATTGGAGTATTCTTTTGTGTGTTTGTTTTTCATGATTCCATAATTTTTTCCTCAGAATTGAGTGATTCCATAATTTTTCCCTCTGCTTGTTCTGAAAAAAATTACCCTTACTAAGTACCACATTTTTAATCTTGATTTCTTTTAGTGTTTTCTAAAGCCCTAAAGTTGCCATTTGAAATGACTTTAGTTTTGTGCCATGTCTGTGATCTGCTTTTTTTCAACAACATTAAACAACTGAATGAACATCCTCTGAGCCCGGTGATTCCATCATTTTTGCCAGGGGTTCTACATCTTTTGTTTTGACTCTATGTTATTTGTCTTATACACAGTTTATCTGAAGAAGTCTATACAAGACCGAAATGTTATATATGTTTGCTGTTTATTGCAAGTATAGCGCTTATTCACATTTATTTGAGTGCTAAGTTTTTCATATATTGTATCTAGGGATGAGCGAGTATACTCTTTACTATTCGGTACTTGCCGAATAGTACGGTACTCGGGCTACTCGTTACTCCCCGAGTTTCCTTGTGATTACTCGCTAGGAGTAACGAGTACAATGTAAGTCAATGGGAAATGCAAGTAAGCTGAGTGTCTGCTGGAGCCTATAAAGCGGTCTGGGGGCTGAGGAAAAGGCTGAAATGGGTGCATGATTGTTTAAAAGCCGGCGGTAATAAGCCGCCGGCTTTTAAACAATCACTCAGCCCCATACTCGCTTCCCCGCAGCCTCTCATCCCGATCCTCCACTCCCGCCGCCGCCTCCTATCTTGATCCTAAGTTAGGACCGGGCGGGGAGCAAAGCACAAGGGAGCGGGGAGCGCAGCACCAGTGAGCGGGGAGCGAAGGACCTGGGCTGGGAAGCCGGCAGTGAAAAGACTTCACCGCCGGCTTTCCCGTTCGGTGCTGCGCTCCCCGCTCCCTGATGTACGCTCCCCGCATCCTGGTGCTTCGCTCCCCGCCTGGTCCTAACTTAGGATCGGGATGGGAGGCAGCGGGGGAGCGGGGAGCGTACATCAGGGAGAGGGGAGCGTTGCACCGAACGGGAAAGCCGGCGGTGAAGTCTTTTCACTGCCGGCTTTCCCGCCGGTTATTTCAAATGAACAGCTGAGGTAACAGCTGATGCTGATCAGCTGTTCATTTGAAGTAGCCGCGGTGCCCTCAGAGGGTTCATGTGAGTTCATGCTAGACTGCATGAGCTCACATCAACTTTCCCACGGCCGCACAGCTCAGCTACATCTCTGGTAGAGAATCTCTACCTGAAATGTAGCTGAGCTAAATAAGAAGACTCCATTGGAATACGTCAGACGGAAGATAATTTTTTTAATAAAGATGGAGTCTCTAATTTTTTTTTTGCTTTATTTCTAATAAAAAATTTATTTCTCTGTGTTGTGTTTTTTTTTAATATTTTTCTTAGAAATTCATGGCGGTCATGTCTAATATTGGCGTGACCCCATGAATTTCGGGCTTAGGGCCAGCTGATAATTCAAAGCTGGCCCTAACCCCTTTATTACCCAGTGAGCCACCGCACCAGGGCCCTGGATGAGTTGGTAGGTACAGTGCCAGAAGATGGCGCGTCTATCAACGCACCATTTTCTGTGGTGGCAGCAGACTGCAATTCGCAGCGGGGAGGGGGGCAGAAAGCTTGGGCCTCCCTGTATTGTGGATTCCAGCCCCCAGCTGCTTAGTTGTACCTGGCTGGACACAAAAATAGGGCGAAGCCCAACATCAATTTTTTTTTCATTATTTCATGAAATTCATGAAATAATTAAAAAAAGGGCTTCCCTGTATTTTTGTTTCCAGCCAGGTACAAATAGGCATCTGAGGGTTGGGGGCAGCCCGTTCCGGGATGCTGTACCTGGCTGGACGCAAAAATATGGCGAAGGCCACATCAAATTTTTGGTGAAAAATTCATTAAAAATTAAAAAAAAAACACATTTAGGGACTGCATCTTTATTAACCCCTCCACTTGAGGTCCTTCCCAATCTGCTGGCCAGGAAGCAGGTACTGCTCATGACGCGCCCCCTGGGCCATGTTGTTAGGGATACCCGGAGCCGGATCAGATGGGGGTTGTAGTCTCCGAGTGGCTGTGACCCGGTCCGTGCCCAGGGTGTCAAACTCAGTGTGCGGCAGTCCTTGCAGATGTTCTTAGTGTCGACTACGCCACCCGTTGATTTGCGGTCAAAAGGCCGCCGCTGCAGGATGGTCCACTGAGGCTGGTGGTGTGTGTGCAGCTGTGGTAGTATAACCCCCAACGGGAGGGGTATAGCCTCAGGGGGTTAGACGTGGAGGATGGTGGTTGTGAAGGTGCAGCAAGGAGACTCAGAGGCATGAAATGCAGTTTCAGGGTTTTTACTCACTGGTGTTGCTCGGGTCACTCTGTACAGCAGTGACCACCCAAGCCATGCTGCGTCCACCAGGTGCGGGACTCGGTCAACTCCCGGGCAATTCCTGAGTATGGTCCTGAGCTCCCTTCTTCTCTCTCTCTCTCTGGCCGTTCCCACCAGGGATCCACCTATGTCCGGCTCCCTCGGGTCTCTTGGTGGTTGAACCTTCTCTGGCTTCCCTGACCCTATGCTCGGTGTGCCATTCTGGTGGATTTGGTGAGGGTCGTGGCAGATCCTGCCCACGACCTCCGGTTCCTGGCTAAGGTTTGCTTTGGCCTCCGCCAGCTTGGGATCCGGTACCCTTTTGCCGACCCTTCACCCTTTTGTCCTTATTCTGGGATCTTGGGGTCCCCTCTCGTCCTGCGCCTCTGGGTCCCTCTTCCTTCTCCTCTCCTGGAGTTACTGCTGACTCACAGACTGACTGACTGACGCTGTCCTAAGATGGTGCCCACCTTATATACTCCCTCTATGTGTGAGCTCAGGTGACCAGCACCCAATGAGCTCCTACATTTACCCAGACTACTCCCCCTATCTGCCCCTACACTACTGGGATGTTCCACCCCCCTCCCACTCCAGCCAGGGACAGACGCTGTCGTACCTGCACATATACTGGTGGGAGTACCGTAGTTCTGTCCCCCGGAAATGGGATGTATGTAGTGCATGCAGCCTTCTGAGCTCAGTTCCACACTCCATCCTTACCCGGGAGTGGAATACCACACCTCTGGTTTGAGGTGCAATACCCCTGTAGCAGCCGAGTCCTCAGGGTGCTACATTCCCCCCTGGTAAATCACAGCACGTCCTCGGGCTGTAAAAGAATACAAACATCCAAAAACATACAAATTTTTTCAAAAACATCATAACCATATAAAACATTATATATATCATAAAACTTTTCATATAAAACTTTTCATATTAAACATTCTCATTTCTCCGGCCACGGTGCTACTTGTGACCGGGTAAAGTGCAACAGTCTCTTGTAGAAAAAAAAACAGTTTCCTATAAAACCGGTAGGGGGCGCTTTAAGAAGCGCAACTATGTACAAAGGGGAATATGGCCGCTCTCAGTCCTCGGCCAGTGGGGAAAAGGAATGGCTGTTCACAGTCCTCAGCTTGTTAAGGGATAGGGACACACGGGTATTCACTTGCTGGTCCCGACGGGGACTACACTTTGGTAGCAACAGTTTTTGTACCCACACGGGTAACTATTTACATATTCTATTTACAGTTTATCAGTGGCGGCGTGCTCTTGGCTGAGGGTAATCTTTAGACCCGTCCGGGTCCTCTTGATCCTCCTCACCCCGTAGCTCCTTCTCAGTAAGTCTATGCACGTGCAGGGCATACGGGCCCTTGGCGCACTGATGCCGGGTGAAGGTGACCTCATCACCCAGGTATAGGTCACGACCTCTGTGTCCCTCCGGCAGATGACTTTCAACGTCTCTGCGGGTGACAAAGACGTCGCCGGGGGTCTTGTGGTCCCGGATGAAACCCCACCCGTGCTCCAACTGGAATTTTATTACAGTCCCGCTGGCACGGGGACCGTGGGCAGCACGGGGGTTTCTGCGGGCTCGGCTCTTCTGCTCGGCGCTCTTCACTTTGAGCCGCTCCTCGCGGACCCGCCTCTCTCGTCGCTCTCTAGCAAAAACCTCCAATTGTTGCTGGCAGCACTCCGCACGCTGGGCTGCGGCTGCCCGGGTCTCCTCGGTGAACCCGATGAGGTCTTCTCCGGTGGGGTCCCACGCAAACTGCGCTTCCTCCGAGAGTGGGGTGATCTTGGCGGGCGCCGGAGCCGGGATCAGGGGCTCATCCAGGGGTCTTTCCTTCCGGAGTCGGGGATGGTGATACTCCGGTGGCCACACAAAGGGCTGCCCATCCGGGCATGTGTGCTGGGCAAATAGGTCTTCACCCAGGTGTGGCGCTGTGGACGTTGAGGGCGCTGTTGTGGTGGCGGCGCCCGGGTTCACCAGGCCTTGCGACCAGGCCTGGGGCACCCTGAATGTAAAGGGCACCGTAAAGACGGCGGCGCCCGGGGTTACTTGGCCCAGTGACCAGGCCGGTGGCTCAGTTGAGGTAGAGGGCGCTGTTGGCACTGCGGTGCCCGGGGGCACTCGGCCTTGCGACCAGGCCGGTGGCGTCTCCTGCTTGGCCGTGCTCTGGATCGAGGCGCATGACGTCACAGGGGGCGTGGCCGTGGCTCCGGCCGCTTGAGGCCTAGCTTGGAGCGATGACGCAGCGGCTACGGGAACGGTGAGTGGGGCTTCGGGCTCTGCGACTGGGAGCTGGGGCAGGTTTACGGCTTCTGGGCACGGGATATTGTCGTCCCCATTACCTGCCTTCATCGCTTCGGCTCCCTCCGCGGCGTCGTCTCCGGCCGTCGTCCCTCCTTCGCCGTCCTCAGAGGTGGACTTGCTCCTCGCTGCGGGTGGCATGCTTCGCTGGCGGGCTCCAGCCTGCAGGGCCATCTCTCGGGTCCACTCCGCCAGTGTTTCCTGCTGCACCCGGGCCATCCTTCGTGCGAGGCCCTCCAGCGCGGTCTGTGCACGCTCCCGATCTCCGGGGAGCTGCGCCAGGATCTCCAGCAGGCCCTCCGGAGTGGCGGCTTGCAACAGGCTCCTGACCACAGGGTCGGTGCTGCCTGACTCTCCCTCCATCTCCGGGTGCGTTCTCTCTGGACTCCTCCAAGCTGCTCCCATCTTCTTCCTTTTGTTCTGTTTCCGCCCACATTGGGGGTCGTCCTGGGGCAACTTTTTGATTGCCAGTTCCAGGGGCAGTTCCCTCACGCTGATGGACATATCAATCATCACAGTCTCTGCTGGTGGGGGCGGTTTCCACTTTTGGCGCCATTTCCGATCCTGGCCCACGATGGGAGGTGGCCTCTTGCCATCCTCTGGCACGCCCATAATGGCGTCCGCTCTGCCAAGGCGGGAAATCTACTCAGATGGCGGGAACCGCTTCCCAGTGGCGGGAAACACTGCAGATGGCGGGAAAAGACTGCAGATGACGGGCAAATGGCGGGAACTGATCCGAGATGGCGTCCGATGGCGGGGACCCTCTGGAATTGGCGGGAGACTTCGTTTTGAGGTAAATGCGAATTTTTCTTCAGGCACGCAGTACCCGGTTGTTGCGGGCACGTGATCCTGCCGACTACGCCAAAGTTGACGCGCCCCCTGGGCCATGTTGTTAGGGATACCCGGAGCCGGATCAGATGGGGGTTGTAGTCTCCGAGTGGCTGTGACCCGGTCCGTGCCCAGGGTGTCAAACTCAGTGTGCGGCAGTCCTTGCAGATGTTCTTAGTGTCGACTACGCCACCAGTTGATTTGCGGTCAAAAGGCCGCCGCTGCAGGATGGTTCGCTGAGGCTGGTGGTGTGTGTGCAGCTGTGGTAGTATAACCCCCAACGGGAGGGGTATAGCCTCAGGGGGTCAGACGTGGAGGATGGTGGTTGTGAAGGTGCAGCAAGGAGACTCAGAGGCATGAAATGCAGTTTCAGGGTTTTTACTCACTGGTGTTGCTCAGGTCACTCTGTACAGCAGTGACCACCCAAGCCGTGCTGCGTCCACCAGGTGCGGGACTCGGTCAACTCCCGGGCAATTCCTGAGTATGGTCCTGAGCTCCCTTCTTCTCTCTCTCTCTCTGGCCGTTCCCACCAGGGATCCACCTATGTCCGGCTCCCTCGGGTCTCTTGGTGGTTGAACCTTCTCTGGCTTCCCTGACCCTATGCTCGGTGTGCCATTCTGGTGGATTTGGTGAGGGTCGTGGCAGATCCTGCCCACGACCTCCGGTTCCTGGCTAAGGTTTGCTTTGGCCTCCGCCAGCTTGGGATCCGGTACCCTTTTGCCGACCCTTCACCCTTTTGTCCTTATTCTGGGATCTTGGGGTCCCCTCTCGTCCTGCGCCTCTGGGTCCCTCTTCCTTCTCCTCTCCTGGAGTTACTGCTGACTCACAGACTGACTGACTGACGCTGTCCTAAGATGGTGCCCACCTTATATACTCCCTCTATGTGTGAGCTCAGGTGACCAGCACCCAATGAGCTCCTACATTTACCCAGACTACTCCCCCTATCTGCCCCTACACTACTGGGATGTTCCACCCCCCTCCCACTCCAGCCAGGGACAGACGCTGTCGTACCTGCACATATACTGGTGGGAGTACCGTAGTTCTGTCCCCCGGAAATGGGATGTATGTAGTGCATGCAGCCTTCTGAGCTCAGTTCCACACTCCATCCTTACCCGGGAGTGGAATACCACACCTCTGGTTTGAGGTGCAATACCCCTGTAGCAGCCGAGTCCTCAGGGTGCTACATTCCCCCCTGGTAAATCACAGCACGTCCTCGGGCTGTAAAAGAATACAAACATCCAAAAACATACAAATTTTTTCAAAAACATCATAACCATATAAAACATTATATATATCATAAAACTTTTCATATAAAACTTTTCATATTAAACATTCTCATTTCTCCGGCCACGGTGCTACTTGTGACCGGGTAAAGTGCAACAGTCTCTTGTAGAAAAAAAAACAGTTTCCTATAAAACCGGTAGGGGGCGCTTTAAGAAGCGCAACTATGTACAAAGGGGAATATGGCCGCTCTCAGTCCTCGGCCAGTGGGGAAAAGGAATGGCTGTTCACAGTCCTCAGCTTGTTAAGGGATAGGGACACACGGGTATTCACTTGCTGGTCCCGACGGGGACTACACTTTGGTAGCAACAGTTTTTGTACCCACACGGGTAACTATTTACATATTCTATTTACAGTTTATCAGTGGCGGCGTGCTCTTGGCTGAGGGTAATCTTTAGACCCGTCCGGGTCCTCTTGATCCTCCTCACCCCGTAGCTCCTTCTCAGTAAGTCTATGCACGTGCAGGGCATACGGGCCCTTGGCGCACTGATGCCGGGTGAAGGTGACCTCATCACCCAGGTATAGGTCACGACCTCTGTGTCCCTCCGGCAGATGACTTTCAACGTCTCTGCGGGTGACAAAGACGTCGCCGGGGGTCTTGTGGTCCCGGATGAAACCCCACCCGTGCTCCAACTGGAATTTTATTACAGTCCCGCTGGCACGGGGACCGTGGGCAGCACGGGGGTTTCTGCGGGCTCGGCTCTTCTGCTCGGCGCTCTTCACTTTGAGCCGCTCCTCGCGGACCCGCCTCTCTCGTCGCTCTCTAGCAAAAACCTCCAATTGTTGCTGGCAGCACTCCGCACGCTGGGCTGCGGCTGCCCGGGTCTCCTCGGTGAACCCGATGAGGTCTTCTCCGGTGGGGTCCCACGCAAACTGCGCTTCCTCCAACGAGAGTGGGGTGATCTTGGCGGGCGCCGGAGCCGGGATCAGGGGCTCATCCAGGGGTCTTTCCTTCCGGAGTCGGGGATGGTGATACTCCGGTGGCCACACAAAGGGCTGCCCATCCGGGCATGTGTGCTGGGCAAATAGGTCTTCACCCAGGTGTGGCGCTGTGGACGTTGAGGGCGCTGTTGTGGTGGCGGCGCCCGGGTTCACCAGGCCTTGCGACCAGGCCTGGGGCACCCTGAATGTAAAGGGCACCGTGAAGACGGCGGCGCCCGGGGTTACTTGGCCCAGTGACCAGGCCGGTGGCTCAGTGGAGGTAGAGGGCGCTGTTGGCACTGCGGTGCCCGGGGGCACTCGGCCTTGCGA
This sequence comes from Phyllobates terribilis, assembly GCF_046119375.1. Taxonomy (NCBI): domain Eukaryota; kingdom Metazoa; phylum Chordata; class Amphibia; order Anura; family Dendrobatidae; genus Phyllobates; species Phyllobates terribilis. The sequence goes on from NW_027362773.1 coordinate 54,996,997, forward strand.
CCAGGCCGGTGGCGTCTCCTGCTTGGCCGTGCTCTGGATCGAGGCGCATGACGTCACAGGGGGCGTGGCCGTGGCTCCGGCCGCTTGAGGCCTAGCTTGGAGCGATGACGCAGCGGCTACGGGAACGGTGAGTGGGGCTTCGGGCTCTGCGACTGGGAGCTGGGGCAGGTTTACGGCTTCTGGGCACGGGATATTGTCGTCCCCATTACCTGCCTTCATCGCTTCGGCTCCCTCCGCGGCGTCGTCTCCGGCCGTCGTCCCTCCTTCGCCGTCCTCAGAGGTGGACTTGCTCCTCGCTGCGGGTGGCATGCTTCGCTGGCGGGCTCCAGCCTGCAGGGCCATCTCTCGGGTCCACTCCGCCAGTGTTTCCTGCTGCACCCGGGCCATCCTTCGTGCGAGGCCCTCCAGCGCGGTCTGTGCACGCTCCCGATCTCCGGGGAGCTGCGCCAGGATCTCCAGCAGGCCCTCCGGAGTGGCGGCTTGCAACAGGCTCCTGACCACAGGGTCGGTGCTGCCTGACTCTCCCTCCATCTCCGGGTGCGTTCTCTCTGGACTCCTCCAAGCTGCTCCCATCTTCTTCCTTTTGTTCTGTTTCCGCCCACATTGGGGGTCGTCCTGGGGCAACTTTTTGATTGCCAGTTCCAGGGGCAGTTCCCTCACGCTGATGGACATATCAATCATCACAGTCTCTGCTGGTGGGGGCGGTTTCCACTTTTGGCGCCATTTCCGATCCTGGCCCACGATGGGAGGTGGCCTCTTGCCATCCTCTGGCACGCCCATAATGGCGTCCGCTCTGCCAAGGCGGGAAATCTACTCAGATGGCGGGAACCGCTTCCCAGTGGCGGGAAACACTGCAGATGGCGGGAAAAGACTGCAGATGACGGGCAAATGGCGGGAACTGATCCGAGATGGCGTCCGATGGCGGGGACCCTCTGGAATTGGCAGGAGACTTCGTTTTGAGGTAAATGCGAATTTATCTTCAGGCACGCAGTACCCGGTTGTTGCGGGCACGTGATCCTGCCGACTACGCCAAAGTTGACGCGCCCCCTGGGCCATGTTGTTAGGGATACCCGGAGCCGGATCAGATGGGGGTTGTAGTCTCCGAGTGGCTGTGACCCGGTCCGTGCCCAGGGTGTCAAACTCAGTGTGCGGCAGTCCTTGCAGATGTTCTTAGTGTCGACTACGCCACCAGTTGATTTGCGGTCAAAAGGCCGCCGCTGCAGGATGGTCCGCTGAGGCTGGTGGTGTGTGTGCAGCTGTGGTAGTATAACCCCCAACGGGAGGGGTATAGCCTCAGGGGGTCAGACGTGGAGGATGGTGGTTGTGAAGGTGCAGCAAGGAGACTCAGAGGCATGAAATGCAGTTTCAGGGTTTTTACTCACTGGTGTTGCTCGGGTCACTCTGTACAGCAGTGACCACCCAAGCCGTGCTGCGTCCACCAGGTGCGGGACTCGGTCAACTCCCGGGCAATTCCTGAGTATGGTCCTGAGCTCCCTTCTTCTCTCTCTCTCTCTGGCCGTTCCCACCAGGGATCCACCTATGTCCGGCTCCCTCGGGTCTCTTGGTGGTTGAACCTTCTCTGGCTTCCCTGACCCTATGCTCGGTGTGCCATTCTGGTGGATTTGGTGAGGGTCGTGGCAGATCCTGCCCATGACCTCCGGTTCCTGGCTAAGGTTTGCTTTGGCCTCCGCCAGCTTGGGATCCGGTACCCTTTTGCCGACCCTTCACCCTTTTGTCCTTATTCTGGGATCTTGGGGTCCCCTCTCGTCCTGCGCCTCTGGGTCCCTCTTCCTTCTCCTCTCCTGGAGTTACTGCTGACTCACAGACTGACTGACTGACGCTGTCCTAAGATGGTGCCCACCTTATATACTCCCTCTATGTGTGAGCTCAGGTGACCAGCACCCAATGAGCTCCTACATTTACCCAGACTACTCCCCCTATCTGCCCCTACACTACTGGGATGTTCCACCCCCCTCCCACTCCAGCCAGGGACAGACGCTGTCGTACCTGCACATATACTGGTGGGAGTACCGTAGTTCTGTCCCCCGGAAATGGGATGTATGTAGTGCATGCAGCCTTCTGAGCTCAGTTCCACACTCCATCCTTACCCGGGAGTGGAATACCACACCTCTGGTTTGAGGTGCAATACCCCTGTAGCAGCCGAGTCCTCAGGGTGCTACACTCATACTTACTGCCCACAAGCTGCGGTTGTAGAGATACAGGACACAAGTCAATCCACTTGTTTGTCACAGCCAACCGTCCAAGGATTAGTGAGCAGCAGAGGGCACTTGCAGAATACCAGCTTAAACATGCCCGTCAGACTGAGACTCAGCCAAGACACATAACAACTAGTACAACACCTATTAGATTTTTCTCTTAATTAAAACATAGAACCAAAACAAGGGAATTATATGGGGAAAATGTCTATTAAGTTCATAATAAACACCAAATTCCAAAAAAGAAAAGCCAGAGAAAGGAGCTATTAGACAATTTATACGTTTTATTAATCCTTAAAATGGAGGAGATATCAAAAACAGTATAAATTTACAATGAGTATAAAGTGGTTAATCTGAGAAGCACGACTAGGTTAGGCAGATGAAAGGGAGCCAAAGGAAGAAGACCATATCCCCTATAGGCAGACCCTAGCAACAACCGCAAAAAGATATATGACGTACGTATACAGAAAAGGAAATTGCACTAGGACCAGGATTGATCAAATAATAGAATATCATTTCATTAAGATCAATTTAGTCATACGTGCTGAAGTGATCAGACCACATTGTCTCCTAGCAGGGATAAGTTTAAGCTATAATACAGCCTATAAGTCAGTGGGCGTATACAGTACAGACCAAAAGTTTGGACATACCTTCTCATTTAGAGATTTTTCTGTATTTTCATGACTTTGAAAATTGTACATTCACACTGAAGGCATCAAAACTATGAATTAACACATGTGGAATTATATACTTAACAAAAAAGTGTGAAACAACTGAAAATATGTCATATTCTAGGTTCTTCAAAGTAGCCACCTTTTGCTTTAATGACTGCTTTGCACACTCTTGGCATTCTCTTGATGAGCTTCAAGAGGTAGTCATCGGAAATGGTTTTCACTTCACAGGTGTGCCCTGTCAGGTTTAATAAGTGGGATTTCTTGCCTTATCAATGGAGTTGGGACCATCAGTTGTGTTGTGCAGAAGTCTGGTGGATACACAGCTAATAGTCCTACTGAATAGACTGTTAGAATTTGTATTATGGCAAGAAAAAAGCAGCTAAGTAAAGAAAAACGAGTGTCCATCATTACTTTAAGAAATGAAGGTCAGTCAGTGCGAAAAATTGGGCAAACTTTGAAAGTGTCCCCAAGTGCAGTTGCAAAAGCCATCAAGCGCTACAAAGAAACTGGCTCACATGAGGACCCCCCAGGAAAGGAAGACCAAGTGTCACCTCTGCTTCTGAAGATAAGTTTATCTGAGTCACCAGCCTCAGAAATCGCAGGTTAACAGCAGCTCAGATTAGAGACCAGGTCAATGCCACACAGAGTTCTAGCAGCAGACACATCTCTACAACAACTGTTAAGAGGGGATTTTGTGCAGCAGGCCTTCATAGTAAAGTAGCTGCTAGGAAACCACTGCTAAGGGCAGGCAACAAGCAGAATAGACAAGTTTGGGCTAAAGAGCACAAGGAATGGACATTAGACCTGTGAAAATCTGTGCTTTAGTCTGATGAGTCCAAATTTGAGATTTTTCGTTCCAACCACCGTGTCTTTGTGCGACGCAGAAAAGGTGAACGGATGGACTCTACATGCCTGGTTCCCACCGTGAAGCATGGAGGAGGAGGTGTGATGGTGTGGGGGTGCTTTGCTGGTGACACTGTTGGGGATTTATTCAAAATTGAAGGCATACTGAACCAGCATGGCTACCACAGCATCTTGCAGCAGCATGCTATTCCATCCGGTTTGCGTTTAGTTGGACCATCATTTATTTTTCAACAGGACAATGACCCCAAACACACCTCCAGGCTGTGTAAGGGCTATTTGACCAAGAAGGAGAGTGATGGGGTGCTACGCCAGATGACCTGGCCTCCACAGTCACCAGACCAGAACCCAATCGAGATGGTTTGGGGTGAGCTGGACCGCAGAGTGAAGGCAAAAGGGCCAACAAGTGCTAAGCATCTCTGGGAACTCCTTCAAGATTGTTGGAAGACCATTTCTGGTGACTACCTCCTGAAGCTCATCAAGAGAATGCCAGGAGTGTGCAAAGCAGTCATCAAAGCAAAAGGTGGCTACTTTGAAGAACCTAGAATATAGACATATTTTCAGTTGTTTCACACTTTTTTGTTAAGTATATAATTCCACATGTGTTAATTCATAGTTTTGATGCCTTCAGTGTGAATGTACAATTTTCATAGTCATGAAAATACAGAAAAATCTTTAAATGAGAAGGTGTGTCCAAACTTTTGGTCTGTACTGTATGTCCAGCTGATCAGTGATATATAACGAAAATCTTGAATATAGCTAGGCAGCCAGAAGTAGTCACATATAATGCAGCACAGTATACGCATGCAAATGTCAAAAAGGCTATGGTAAGTTCATGATAACAGCCTCCTGACGAAGCCACGCAGGCGAAACGCGCGTTGAGGCGTGCTATCAGCTCCCTGCTGGCAGTGCCTGCACACCGCAAACTAAATATGTCTCAAGGTAATATTGTCATTGCTGTTATCCTGAACTTACCATAGCCTTTTTGACATTTGCATGCGTATACTGTGCTGCATTATATGTGACAACTTCTGGCTGCCTAGCTATATTCAGGGTTTTCATTATATATCACTGATCAGCTGGACATATACGCCCGCTGACTTATAGGCTGTATTATAGCTTAAACTTATCCCTGCTAGGAAACAATGTGGTCTGATCACTTCAGCACGTATGACTAAATTGATCTTAATGAAATGATATTCTATTATTTGATCAATCCTGGTCCTAGTGCAATTTCCTTTTCTGTATACGTACGTCATATATCTTTTTGCGGTTGTTGCTAGGGTCTGCCTATAGGGGATATGGTCTTCTTCCTTTGGCTCCCTTTCATCTGCCTAACCTAGTCGTGCTTCTCAGATTAGCCACTTTATACTCATTGTAATTTTATACTGTTTTTGATATCTCCTCCTTTTTAAGGATTAATAAAACGTATAAATTGTCAAATAGCTCCTTTCTCTGGCTATTATTTTTTGGAATTTGGTGTTTATTATGAATTTAATAGACATTTTCCCCATATAATTCACTTCTTTTGGTTCTAAGACACATAACAACTGTTGAGTGGGTATGGATCGCTGACATTTGTGAGGTGCTTGATAACTTTGAGTACTGCACCAAGCTTGTGAGCGGTGATTAGTCTATTATCAGTGTAACGATCCCTATGCTATTGCTGCTGAAAGAATCACTGCAGAATCTAAAAATGGAATCTTTGAGTGCTCAGCAGCTGGGGATGGAGCAAGATTTCACACTCACTGTTCCTAGCCAGCCCAGCCAATGTGATCAGCCAACATTGGGGGATGAAGATGATGAGGAAGACGAGGAGGGAGATGATTTCTTTTTCTGTGGTACCGAGGGGAACCCTCAGGCTACCGAGGGCACTCCCAACCCCAGCTTTATGTCTGTTCAGCATAGGTGGGCTGGAGAGGAGGAGGAGAGTCAGTGTGAGGCCACGATGGGTATTGTTCCTACTTCTGGGGACACAGAACATTTGAGTCTTTGCAGCTTGGCACACATGGCACAATTCATGTCTAACTGTCTGTCACAAGACCCTCGCGTGATCAACATTTTGACCAGCAACCTATACTGGTTGGCCACCTTTCTGGACCCACAGTACAAGGACAAATTTCCCTCGCTACTGTTGCAGTCATCAAGGATCTTTACAATTGAATACTTCAAGAGGGCTGTTGTCGACAATTTGATGCCAAGATCACCCTTAGACACCGCTGTTAGCAGATGTATCCAAGCTTCATAGTTGGACAGAGCTCTCCTTATATGCCTTGGAGGTGCTGGCCTGCCTTGCTGCTAGTGTGATGTCAGAGCATGTTTTCAGTGCTGCTGGGGCAATCATCACCGATACACGAACAAGGCTGACTACAGAGAATGCTGACAGGCTGACTCTGATAAATTTCAACAAGGACTGGATTTCATAACAGTTCTTAAGCCCTCTAGAAGACATGATCCAAAGCTAAAGTCATGCAAAATGTTCTTTTATGCTACAGGTGTTCACTTCCATCCCTTTCCATACAAAAACAATTTCCTTAATCTTATACGAGTACCCTACTCCTGCTCCTGCCACATGTTCCTCATGGTCAAAACCCTAGAAACACTGTTCCATTAATTTATATTTCCCATCGGAGGCACTTGTGATGGGACCTCCTTACTTCATCAACCATGATATAGCCCCTTGAACTAATTTTTTGAGGCACCATGCCTATGCCTGCACATTGGGCAGTGGAAGTACTGTGCTAGAAGTACTAGCTTCATGATTGTCTGGCCCATGAGGCCGGCTTCCTTCATCAACCATCAGACAGCCCCTTGGGCTAATTTTTTGAAGCAACATGTCTATGCCTGCACATTGTGCAAAGGCAGTGGAACCACAAGGACAGTAGTCCAACTTTTATAATTCTGAAGCCCTACTACTTATGATGATGGGTGGCTTCTTTCTGCGTTAACCATCACACAACCCCTAGGGCAGTTAGCTATCCTTACGATACTTACACACTGAGCTGTCAGAAGATCGCCTCGATCATCATTCGCTTCTACGTCACTTATGATAGCTCAGTGCGTACATGGCATACGAGTCACGGTCTGCCGGCAATAAATAACAGTATTTCAAACAGTGTTTGTCCACTCGTGCAGCCCCTGACCAGGTGCCCCCATGTTATATACATTTACACCATACATTTTTTAAACATTTACACATTACAGCTGCGCACACACGCTGCCTTTTTTTTATGTATGCGTATTTTTCTGCACTGTCCACTGAGACAGTGAGGAAAGATATTTTGTTGTTAAAAAGTTTCCCTAATGTTATTTATTGACTTCTCTATTCGATGTGATGAAGATACAAGTGAGCCCTATTTTTTAAAAATTTTCACAAAAATTTGACGTTGCCAGCCAGGCACAGCAGGCAGGTACGGGCTGCCCCCGACTCCTAGCTGCTTAAATGTACATGGCTGAAAACAAAATTATCGGGAAGCCCTTTTTTTAAATTATGAATTTCATGAAATAATTAAAAAAAATTTAACGTAGGGCTTTGCCCTATTTTTGTGTCCGGCCAGGTACAACTAGGCAGCTGGAGGCTGGAATCCGCAGCGCAGGGTGGCCCAAGCTTTCTGGGCCCCTCCGCTGTGAATTGCAGTCTGCAGCCACTCCAGAAAATGGCGCGTTCATGGAAGCACCAATTTCTGGCGCTGTATCTAGGTCATCCAGATTGTGTAACCATCAAGTCCAGGACATTAATACACTAAAAGTCAATAATGAAGTTTCCTATTCAATGGCAGCCAACAGAGATTGTATTAAACTGTTAGGAAAAGATTATTGTAAAATTGTATAACTATTCATTTTGTTAACAATAGTATTTATTTACTGAAACCAGGATTCCTCTTTAAAGTGAACCTCTCAGCAGCATTTTACTAAGTAAAAGTTCAAACAGGGGCATATTGGTTCTGTATACTGATTAAAATGATACCTCAGGTGTAGAACTCCGTTTTATAGATTTTCTTTAATCCTTGTTTGAAGTTTCCTTGTATTTATGTCTTTGTGCATCGGGGCAGGTCTGTGGGGGGACTGTGGGAGGAGTATTCAGCTTTGTTCCATCTCCTCCGCTATGTCTGGGTGTTTCTTCTTCTCTATTTAAAATCTCGTGCTTGCACAGATTGAACGCTTGGAAGTCTTCAGAAAAATGGCGAAAGAGGCTGCTGTATGCGTAGATTGCTCAGTTTCCCATTTTACTTAAGTCCATTAGCTCAATCTGCGCAAGTGCCGCTCGTGGCTAGGACTAATAGAGGGCTTCAGTAAAGTGGCACGAAGATATGAATACAAGGAAACTTCAAACAAGGATTAAAAAAAATCTACTAAATGGATTTTTTCACCTGAGATATCATTTTAATCAGTATGACAGCACCAATATGGCCCTGTCTGTAATTTACTTAGTAAAATGCTGCTATCAGATTATCTTTAACCTAATCTTTTGGAAAAGTGAAATATTTGACAACAATACTGCTAGTGGATTCTTAAATGGATTCTTATTCCCATCATATAAAATGATGCCTTATCTCTAGGATATGCATCAATATATAATCATTGTTGGTTCAACTTCTAAAACCCTCACCAACCGTGTGGATGATGGGTCAGCAGCGTTGATTTTCTTCCTGTGGTGTTGCACCTGCCCGCTAAGCAAGGAAACTGCAACATAATGTCAATCTAGTTAAGAGGGGTGGCTGCAGTTTATTGCACAGCTGGATGTCCCACAGAGCTGATGGCTGTACAGGAAAAAGTAAACATTCTCATAATCAAATCATAACCGATCATAAAATAATGGCATATCCTAACAAAATGGTATCACATTGAAAAATGGGAATAGCCGATTAGATAAATAGATAGTGGTGTGAAAAAATGATTGCCCCCTTCATGATTTCTTATTCTTTTGCATGTTTGTTACACGTAAATGTTTGATGATCTTTTGGTCTACTTCACTTTGTCAGGCAGGTCCTATTTAAGTGATTTCTTGATTGAGAACAGGTGTGGCAGTAATCAGGCCTGTGTGAGGCAAGGGAAATTGAACTCAGCTTCCCAAAGATGTGATAAACATAGTTAATTTATGTTTTAAGGAGGGGGGTAATCACTTTATCACACAGGGCCCTGTAGGCTTAGATTTATTTTTCCCTTAATAAAAAACACCTTCATTTAAAAACTGAATTTTGTGTTTTTTGTGTTATCTTTGTCTAATATTTAAAATTGCTTTGTGATCTGAAACATTTAAGTGTGACAAACATGCAAAAGAATAAGAAATTAGGGAGGGGGCAAACAATTTTTTACACCACTATAGATAGACAGACAGACAGACAGACAGACAAATAGATAGATAGATAGATAGATAGATACATACATACATACATACATACATACATACATAGAGCACAGAAAAAGAGCTTTAGGGAGTTAATTACATCTGCTAAAAAGGTGCGTTGTGACGCACCCCTGGGCCTGTGTCGCGCAGCGGTGCGCACGCGGGAGCTTACCCGGAGCCGGATCTGTTGAGGGTTGTAGTCTCGTGGCGGTGACCCGGTCCGTGCCCAGGGAGTCAGACTAAGTGGCGCTGTATTAGTGGTAGATATTGTACGACTACGCCACCCCTTTGAATGCAGCGAAGGAGCTGCCGCTGCAGGGCAGACCGCTGAGGCCGGTGGTAGGATCGTGCAGCGTGATAGTATCACCCCCAACGGGAGGGGTATGGCCTCAGGGCAGCCGACGTGGATGATGGGGATAGCAGGAACCACTCGGAGACGGTACGGTGTAGTTCAGGGTCTTTACTGGTGACAAAGATAGACCCTCCCGGAGTACTGGCTAGCGATTGGGGCCTGGTCAGTCCTTGAGCAGATGGGATCTCCCCTAGCCAGGCGGAGTTGTAGGCCTCCCAAACTAACTGTACTCTTCTGGCTACCTTGTTAGAGGCGGGTATAAGTAGCCCACGTCCCTGAGTGTACCGTGTGGTGCTCACCCGTATGGCCGGTGACTCGGGGCCTTCTAGTAGCTTCCGCTCCACGACGGCGGTGCTGGTCCCACGCGTGTGACCGTGCCTTCGGGTTTCTTGGCCAGAGGACCTGAAATCCCCTGCCGGTCGGTTTCTGCTGCTGGATAGGAGTTAGTCCCCACAGCCTCGGACTCCGGGTCCGGTGATAGCTTCTCAGTCAGGGCGAGCTCTGCAGCTGCCAGCCCCTGACTCTTTGTAGTACTGCTCCCACAGAGCTCCTGTTGTTTCTTCCTATGCTGCTTCTCTTCTCTGTCTCTACTTCTTCTCTACTCACTAACCCTGCCTCAGCCCTAGGTTTATATAGGGGAAGTTCTTCCCCTCCCAGGACTGGGCAGGAGGTGTGGCATGCACAGGATCCCTGACCAAGAGACCTCCCACCTGCTCTCAGACATAACATTGCTGTTACTGTGGAAACCAGACCCCTGGGGTGCCACATTCCCCCCTAGTGAAATTTAGTACTCCGGGACTAAACATATTTTTAAACATAACAAGGTATAAACAATAATAGTACAATAAGAAAAACATATAAAGATGGTCACGGCGTGTCCGCAACCGGGTGCAGTTTTTGAAGAAAAGCAAGGTGTCCATTTCACCAAAACAGGGAGACGTAACCAGGTAGGGGTCTGTCCTGCCCCGAGTCCTTAACAGTCTTTAGTCCATTCCTAGGTTACGCTCCAACCATGTACAAGGATTCCCGGTAAATCCACCAAGGACTCCTATAAATGACTAGAAACACATAATTATACACAAACAACAAGAAAAACAGGTAACCACAAATAAAACAATTTATACACTTCAAATCCTCCAACGTGCGGGTAACTGGCCTCTAGTGGCCCTAGTGGACCTACGGAGCTGACTGTCTAGCCCTGAACTACAGGGTGTAGGAGCTGTCAAGGGTAAACTGGGCAGCTGTCTACCGGCTCTTTGGCTCACTAGGGGTACGGCAGGCTCACTATAAGCAGAGGGTTGATCCTCCTGTTCTGCTTGTGTGGAGTCTTCTGCCTCCTGGACCGGCTGCTCTTCCAGCTCTACCTGTTGCTCCATAGGCACTTGGGATGCTGGTTGGAGGAACGTGAGGACGGGTACCACAACTGCACCATTGACTTGAGTCCAGGACCGTGGGAAGTCTCCGAGCACAGTACTAACCATATCTTCCCTTTCCTCTACGGGTCGATGGTCTTCTTGTTCCTCTTCAGGGTTCCGTAGCTGTTCAGGACACTTCTTCAGGTGATCCCGGGATACAATGGCTATGGTCTCCCCTCCGTCTTTACTGATGGTACAGACTTTCGGGTTCTCGTGGCTTGAGGGCAGTACGGTGTACGGGTCCTTCTCCCACTGGTCGTCCAACTTGTGGAGCCGTCTTTTCCTCTTCAAGACCTGCTCTCCGGGTACCAGGGGAACAGCGGGAGCATACTGGTTGTAAGTTTTCTCTTGTCTTTCCCTAGCCTGACAGAGACTTCGCTCCACGCTCTCCTGTACTTTCCGGTACTGCTGCTGCCTCTCTGTGTCCCAGTCTGCTTCTGGTGAAGTGTCCTCGGGTGTCAGGACTCCCATTTCCAGGTCAACAAGTAACTTACCAGGTCTCGCCCTCATTAGGTAAGCCGGGGTACAGTTGGTGGAACCTACCGGGATGTGGTTGTATAGGTCCACCAGATCGGGCAGCTTCTCAGGCCACAGACTGCGTTCTTCCAGGGGCAACGTTTTCAGGAGATCCATTACCACCTGGTTCATTTTCTCACAAAGTCCATTAGTTTGCGGATGATAGGGTGTCGTCCTTATCTTCCGGCAGCCATACAGATTGCAGAATTCCTGGAAGACCTCCGCTTCAAAGGCAGGTCCCTGGTCCGTCAGCACTTGGTCCGGGTACCCGTGTGGACGGCAGAAGTGCTGCTGGAAGGCTCTAGCTGCTGTTTGAGCCGTTAAGTCCTTAACGGGGACGACAACCAAGAACCGGGAGTAATGATCCACAATGGTTAACGCGTAGACGTAGCCACTTCTGCTTGGGGTCAGTTTTACATGATCCAAGGCTACCAGTTCCAACGGCTGCCGGGTGACGATGGACTGCAGGGGAGTCTTCTGGCTGGCACGGTCCTTCCTTCTTAGGTTGCACGGGCCACAGTCTCTGCACCACCTCTCGATGGTTCCCCTCATGCCTACCCAGTGGAACCGCCCACGCAGCAGGAACTCCAGCTTCTTCCATCCGAAGTGTCCAGCCCCGTCGTGGTATGCCTCCATCACCATGGCTGCGTCTCTCCGTGGCACCACTACTTGCCCGATTAGTTCATGCGTCCGGGAGTTAACCATTCTGCGGCACAACTTCCCCTTGTAAAGGAAAAGTCGACTCTTCTCAGCCCACAGTTGCTTGGCTTCCTCCGGAGCGTCTGGGTCAAGGCGAGCCTCTGGCCGAGTCAGCATCTCCTTCACCAGCCGGACGGCAGGGTCACTGTCTTGCGTTTCCTCCCAGTTGTAGTGAGGCAAGGGGTTAAACGTAGCAGCTTGCTTACTCCTTACCCGATGGGAATACTGGATAGTCCCATGACGGTGGAACGCGGGGAGTTCGACTTCTTCCAGTCCCTCTGGATCTTCTCCTACGTCCGGTAGGTTTGGCATCCTGGACAGGGCGTCCGCGTTGGTATTGGAGCATCCTGCCCGGTATTTGATTGTGAACTCGTAGTTGGACAGACGGGCCATCCATCTCTGCTCTAGGGCACCGAGTCTTGCCGTGTCCAGGTGTGTCAACGGGTTGTTATCCGTGTACACGGTGAACCGGGAAGAAGCGAGGTAGTGCTTAAAGCGTTCGGTGACTGCCCACACCACTGCCAGGAACTCTAGCTTAAATGAGCTGTAATTCTCAGGGTTTCTTTCGGTGGGTCGCAGTTTTCGGCTAGCGTAAGCGATTACTCGTTCTTTCCCCTGCTGGATCTGGGACAGTACAGCTCCTAGCCCGATGTTACTTGCATCGGTGTAGAGGATAAAGGGCTGGCTGTAATCAGGGTACGCCAGGATTTCATCCCCCGTGAGGGCCATCTTCAGCTGGCGGAAGGACTCTTCTTCTAACTTCTCCCATTTGAAGGGCGGCTTCTGGTTCTTGGCCTTCCGGGACTGGCCTATCAGGAGGTCCTGCATAGGAGCTGCCTTTTTGGTGAAACCGGGGATGAATCTGCGGTAATAGCCTACCAACCCGAGGAACTGCCGCACTTCCTTTACACTGGAGGGACTTGGCCATTCCTTAATTGCGGTGATCTTATCAGGGTCGGGAGCCACTCCGTCAGTGCTCACCACGTGTCCCAGGTACTGCACCTTTGGTTTCAAGAGGTGACACTTGGAGGGTTTTACCTTTAAGCCGTAGCTTGCCCGAGCTTCGAATACTTCCGCCAGGTGTTTCAGGTGGTCCTCATAAGTCTTGGAATATACGATGACATCGTCCAGGTACAACAGGACCGTCTCGAAGTTTCTGTGGCCCAGACAGCACTCCATTAATCGTTGGAAGGTTCCCGGTGCGTTGCAGAGTCCGAACGGCATACAGGTAAACTCGCTAAGTCCCATCGGGGTGGTGAATGCGGTCTTCTCCCGGTCCGCCTCTGCTACAGGAACCTGCCAGTACCCCCTAGTGAGATCCAAGGTAGAGAAGAAGTTAGCAGATCTTAAAGCAGCCAAAGACTCCTCTATCCTTGGTAAGGGGTACGCATCCTTGTGTGTGATACGGTTAATTTTCCGGTAATCTACACACATCCTCATGGTGTTGTCTTTCTTTTTGACTAAGACTAGTGGAGCTGCCCAGGGGCTACAGCTATCCCTGATCACCCCAGCCTCCTTCATGTCCCTAAGCATCCCCTTGGCGTGTTGGTAGTGTGCAGGGGGTACGGGTCGATACCTCTCTTTTATGGGAAGATGGTCTCCCGTGGGGATGTGGTTTTCTACCCCCTTGACTCACCTGAAGTCTAACGGGTGTTTACTAAACACTCTCTCGTACTCTTGAACCACCCGATAGACTCCCTGTTTCTGGTGTGAGGGAGTGGAGTCAGTTCCCAAATGTAGTTGCTGACACCAGTCCTCCATTGTTTCTTTAGAGCCGTTACCTTCCTCCGGGGAAGATGGAGGCAAGGGTTCTACGGACTGTATGGAATTTTGATTGATGGTATACAATTTGGCTAGCGTGGCATACCGGGGCAGGTACACTTCCCTCTTCCCGATATTTATTATGCGAACGGGCACCCTCCCATGGCGTACATTGACCACCCCCCGTGCTGTCAAAATGGTGGGCCTACTGTCTGAGTAAACTGGTTCTACCATTGCCTGGTAATCTCTACCTCTCAGACCAATAGCTGCCCGGCACCAAATCATCATTTCACTTTTTGGGGGCATGGCAATAGGGAAAGGGTCACACATTCTTACGCTACCAATCTCACCACCGGAGAGTTCTATCTGTTGCCGTCGCATCAGTGCCCGGATCTCTTTCTGGAGCACTCGCTGCTGGCCGGAGCTGGCGTTCTTGGCAACCTGTTGTAAAAGGAAAATCACCTCTGCAAGACAATTTTCAATTAAATTAGTTCCTAGAGTTATCTTTGGGTGACTCTCGTGTTTGTCAATGTCTACAATGATCAGTCCCTGTGCTGCCAGTTCGACTCTACCGATTTTAATGGTCACCTCTTTAAATCCAATCTGTGGCACGGGCTGACCATTGCTGGCGATGATACTCAAGTCGTCGTCAGGGTAGCGGGTGATATCCGAGTCATTCCAGTACTGCTTGAAGAGCACGTACGGGATAGTGGTGACCTGTGACCCGGTGTCCAATAGGGCACTCATAGGGATGCCATCCAGTACCACAGGCAAGACTGGACGTCCTCCCACATATCTGTCGCGCCAGTTCGATGGGCCTGATGATCTTTTTCCTGGGGTTTGGCCCTCTACCCCAGGTTGTGCCAGTTTAAAGGACAGTACCTTGCCATATGTCCGGGTTGATTGCAGCGGCGGCAGATGGGTTGTCCGTCCTCGTTGTATCGGTCGCTGGGTCTTCCTCTGGCCGGTGGGGTCCTCCTTGGTCGACACCACGGGATGTCCTCCGGTCCGGATGCCAGCTGGATCTTCCCTGGAGTGGAAACCTGTAAAGACTGCACAGTTCGGGTTAGCGCGGCAACGCTTTTAGCTAGCTCTTGGACCTGATGGTGCAGGTCTGGAGCCGGGTCATTGTTCAAAGCCTGCGCAACAGCTCCCACAGGCCCTGCCGACAAGGGTGCCGCCTCCTGGTGGTAAGTGGTAGTGGGGAGTCTGTGGGTCACAACGCCACCTGGTGCCGGTTCTCGGAGCACCCGGATGGCTCTGTCCTTGAACTGTGCAAATCCCAGATGAGGGTCCTGTAAGGCCATTGCCCGCAACTGGGTTCGGTGGGCATTGCAATATAAACCCTCTATAAATTGTTCAGTCAACAGCCTGTCCTCGTCTCCCACGCTGTCAGGGTCGGTCTGCTTAATGGCTCTCAGGGCCTCTTGTAGGTTCAGGGCATAGTCCCTTATATTCTCATGTGCCCGCTGTTTGCACCCGTAGAATCTAAGCTTGATCTCGGCTGAGGTGCGGGTATCAAAGGTGTCCCTCAGCCGGGTTAGTATCTCTGCGACAGTCCTCCTCCCAGGTGGCCAGGACTTTACCTCCCTTTGGGCTGCCCCGGTTAATTGGGCCACCAGGATGCTCACTTTTTGCTCCTCTGTGAGGGGATACACCTGGAAGAGGCTATCCAGCTTTTCTCTAAAGTCATGCAGGGTATGTGACTCCCCTGAGTACTGGGGTAGCCAGGCTGCCCCCGGGATATAGGGCATGGTGAAAGGCATGACCGCAACGGCCGTGGCGCTGGCGGGGGTTGAAGCGGTGAAGCTCTCCTCCGTATCCGACATCATTCTCCCCCCTAGTGGACCGTGGCCTACCTTGCGATGATCCTCTTCCGTAGGCCGCGGCTCCGCAGTGGATCGTCAGGGTTGAGGACCTTCCGTCGCGCTCCTGTGACGTCAGCGTCTGCTGGGCTCCTTCCAGGACCTTACGCGACGTCTGGACGTGAGGCGGGGCTTCAGTTCTCGCGCGCTTTTGGAGTCCACACCCCTCTTCTTCCCGCGCGGCGTCTTCAAGATGGCGTCTAACGGCGGGAAAACTCCACGGAAGGCGGGAAGAAGGCTGAAAATGGCGCCGGATGGCGGGAATCTTCACCGATGGCGGGAAGAAGGCTGAAGATGGCGCCGGATGGCGGGAATCTTCACCACTGGTAAGTTTGAACAGTCTTTTTCAGGCACGCAGTACCCGGTGGTTGCGGGCACGAGATTCTGCCGACTACGCCAAAAGTTGACGCACCCCTGGGCCTGTGTCGCGCAGCGTTGCGCACGCGGGAGCTTACCCGGAGCCGGATCTGTTGAGGGTTGTAGTCTCGTGGCGGTGACCCGGTCCGTGCCCAGGGAGTCAGACTAAGTGGCGCTGTATTAGTGGTAGATGTTGTACGACTACGCCACCCGTTGAATGCAGCGAAGGAGCTGCCGCTGCAGGGCAGACCGCTGAGGCCGGTGGTAGGATTGTGCAGCGTGATAGTATCACCCCCAACGGGAGGGGTATGGCCTCAGGGCAGCCGACGTGGATGATGGGGATAGCAGGAACCACTCGGAGACGGTACGGTGTAGTTCAGGGTCTTTACTGGTGACAAAGATAGACCCTCCCGGAGTACTGGCTAGCGATTGGGGCCTGGTCAGTCCTTGAGCAGATGGGATCTCCCCTAGCCAGGCGGAGTTGTAGGCCTCCCAAACTAACTGTACTCTTCTGGCTACCTTGCTAGAGGCGGGTATAAGTAGCCCATGTCCCTGAGTGTACCGTGTGGTGCTCACCCGTATGGCCGGTGACTCGGGGCCTTCTAGTAGCTTCCGCTCCACGACGGCGGTGCTGGTCCCACGCGTGTGACCGTGCCTTCGGGTTTCTTGGCCAGAGGACCTGAAATCCCCTGCCGGTCGGTTTCTGCTGCTGGATAGGAGTTAGTCCCCACAGCCTCGGACTCCGGGTCCGGTGATAGCTTCTCAGTCAGGGCGAGCTCTGCAGCTGCCAGCCCCTGACTCTTTGTAGTACTGCTCCCACAGAGCTCCTGTTGTTTCTTCCTATGCTGCTTCTCTTCTCTGTCTCTACTTCTTCTCTACTCACTAACCCTGCCTCAGCCCTAGGTTTATATAGGGGAAGTTCTTCCCCTCCCAGGACTGGGCAGGAGGTGTGGCATGCACAGGATCCCTGACCAAGAGACCTCCCACCTGCTCTCAGACATAACATTGCTGTTACTGTAAAACCAGACCCCTGGGGTGCCACACGTTGCACTAGGGTTATATAGATGGCCACAAAGTTGCATGGAAAGAGCTTTAGCTTGAGTTGTTGGCAAAGTTTGTCAGAGTACCTAGAGAAAGGGCAAGGATTGTCACAACAGAGGGGAGGATAGAGGCTTTTTCCTTTAAGTAAAGTGTGCATGTGTAGACAGGGTAAAAATTAACCAGCATAAGAGTGGGGATTTGCCATAGTAGAGGAATGCCAAACCAGAGGAGTCTGGAGTCTGAGTTTTGATGTTTGACTGTGAAGATAATTGGCACACCAGAGATGCCTGTAGATTGCTGCAGGCTGCAAAAGTTCACAACAAGCTGTGCCAGAGTGAAGAAGGTGTTGCTGAAGTAATTACCAGCAGACTGTCACAAGTACAGTCACAAGTACAAGCAAAGTGTGAAAAGTGTAAGTAAAATGTCAGCCCATTGCTGGACACCTCTTATCAACTATTCAAGCCTTTTGTCTCATGTGAGATTCTGTAACAACCAAACATGTATAAACAGGAGAATCAATGAGTATAATGACATAAGAAACTTTATTTGATAAATAATTAATTTAAAATTAGTGTATCACATCAAATATATAGGATATTACAAAAATGGAGACATGCAAATAGGTGAGCTATATTCCATTGCTGGCATCCACAAGGGACCCCCCAGGGGGTGATAGTGCTCAGTGGTCTAGGGACGGAGAAAGGATCAAGTGATCCTAAAGCTCAAATTCAATTGTACCAGATCCATAGAGCTCACAATCACAAAAGCTATATAACATCTCACTCACCCAGTGAAAGAGGGGCCAAGAACAGCGCAGGGACGGAGCAATGGCAGGAGACAGCCTCGACGCGCGTTTCATCTGTAACTTCCCTTGGCTTTCTCAAGAGGCAAGTATAATTGTGCTTTCAGGACCTTTAAATACACCCCCGGGAAGTCACATGTATTGTTACATGATTATCTTACATGGCCGTCGAGCATCAGATGCAAACGGCGCATGTATTAAGGCTACCACCGCCCCCATGTACATGCCCCAGCCGTCACAACATCGGCGCGTGTCCGGGAATGCGGGTGAGCACTGTTCCCGTTGACGTGCCGAGGGCTGGATGATAGCTGAGGGCAGATCAGGATGGGGGAGACCGGGCGCATGCGCACCGCATCTATGCACAGATAAATACAAAAAGAAGTATGTGTAGGGTGAACAAAGTCATTACCTAGGATCAGTATGGCCACCTCATAAAATACCATCCCTTCATAATAACATTAGTGTATAATGTCAAACATGAATCAGACGTCCAAGGGAATATAGGACTAGATAATAATCATATAAATGCTGACAGCCATCAAAAAACAAAGGGGAGGACACACACTGTGAAAGAGTATGTACATATATTCTTTGCCAGCCATCCAATCCATCACAAATGTCAAGATGGAAGGGGTCCACAGACGTGATTCGTCTCCACCGATGGTATGGGGCAGAGTAGATGGTTCTTTAGGCACAATCACTACATAGAAGAAGTGAACACAAACAATAAGAACAATTAAAATCAACAAATATATAAAAACATATAGCCACAGCCCCAAGTCAATAGAGCAGGATCCGCAGGAGAACTAGATGAGGTGTCATTATTACACAATCAATTAACCTATTTCAGAGAAAAGACCAGAACCCAAGGTTCTCATTCAGGCCCTGCAAAGCCATGGTATCTAAGGTGACAATCCATCTGGCCTCTTTTTGTGCCAGAAGTCGCTTACCACTTCCACCCCGGGAGCCAAGATGTATGACATCAATGCCACGCACCTTCAGTGTCCGGGGATCACAATTGTGAACCGCCCTGGAGTGGCGTGGCAGAGTCTTTAGCTCCCAGGGATCGCCCACAGTCCGAGCCGCACCAATATCCTGCACATGTTCACGAACCCTGATTCTTAGTTCTCTTGTGGTAAGTCCCACATAGATCAGTAGACAACCACATGTGGCATAGTACACCACATGGGTTGTGCCACAAGAGATATAATTGCGGATCTTAAACTAATGAGAACCATCAGAGGACGTGAAAGACGTTCTGCGCAGGACATTGGTGCAGGCGGTACAGTGGCTGCACAGAAAGGAGCCCACCGTGGGTCCGCGGGACCCAAAGGGGTTAGACAAGGGAGGAACATAGTGGCTGGAGACCAGCAGATCACCCAGGTTGTTAGCCCGCCGAGGTGTCATTAGTGGGTAGTTGCCTATGGAATCCCGTAGGGAGGGCTCCGCGCCGAGAATGCTCCAATGGCGGGAGAGGATACGCCACATTGTCCCCCGTTCAAGATTGAATGTGGAGATGTAGCGGATCTTCTCCGATGTCCCCCATTTTGGTACATTAGAAGGAAATCAGATGGTTACAGGGAGTATCCCGTGCCCTCACATAGCCACGGCTGATGCAGCGGTTACTGTAACCGCGTTGTCTGAAGCGCTCAGCCAAGTCTGAGGCCTGTCTCTCAAAGTTGGAATCGGTGAAGCAGACCAGCCTCATCCTGAGGAATTGTCCGACCGGGACGGCCCGAATCGTAGATGAGTCATGTGCGGAAGCAGCATGTATCAAAGAGTTGACCGAGGTAGGCTTTCTAAAGACATCAGTCTGAATAAAAGAGTCACAATCTACCTCAAGAGTGACATCCAAAAAGTCAATCCGTTTGTGATGATATATATAGGTCAACTTAATAACATGATTGTTGGAGTTAAGCCGCAACATGAAATCGTCAAGCTCCTCCACCGTCCCCTGCCAAAAAAATATAATATCATCAATGTATCTAAGCCATCACACGACGTGGTTCATGCCCCGTACGCCCTCGTCGCCAAAAATATCCCTCTCCCAGTCACCCAGGAAGAGGTTGGAGTACGAGAGCACACAGGCCGCCCCAATCACCGTGCCACGCTTTTGTAGATACACTGTATCTTTAAATAAGAAATAATTATGGCAGAGGATGAAATGGAGGAGCTCAAGGATAAACTCACATGATGGGCAGTCCAGGTCGGAAGTTCCCAGGAAAAGGCGGGCTGCTGACAGGCCCAGATCATGGCTGATGCAAATATAGAGACTCTTCACATCGGCCGTGACCAGGAGAGTACCATATGTTACAAGGACGCCATCAACCCACATAAGGATGTCCGTCGTGTCCTTGATATATGATGGAAGGGTTTCAACAAGAGGGCTGAGGTGGCTGTCGATATATTGATAAATAGGACCACACAGACCGCCCAATCCTGACACAATCAGACGTCCCGGCGGGTTGATGTCGTCCTTGTGAATTTTGGGGAGTAAATAGAAAGTTGCAGTCTTGGGGATCCGAACAGTTAAAGCCTCAACTGTCTGCTTATTAATAATACCCTGTTCAGAGGCGCAGCCCAGGATCCCCTGGAACGCAGGAGAGAAAGAGGCCGTGGGATTATAGGATAATCTAGAATATGTCTTAGTATCTCTTAGTTGATGTAGCGCCTCCCTCTCGTATTTGGAGCAGGGCCACAGTACAATGTTCCCTCCCTTTTCCGCCGGCTTAATAACAACATCACGGAACGATTGCAGCTGGTATGTCGCTGTACGTTGAGAATAAGTAAGATTATCGTATCGTCTCCGTGTGGGAAGATGCCTCAAATCCTCAGTCACTAGGCATACAAAAATCTCAATTGCAGGGCTCAGGGACAGGGGAGGGAACTTTGTAAACCTCGGATATCATGGCTGTGATATCCCAAGTTCTTCAATGCCTCTATCTCTGCCGCGGTCACAGGGTCACCCTCACCATGCGACCTGAAATAAAGTTTTTTGAGGATAAGTTTCTCAAAACAACAACCAACTAAACAACCAAACATGTTCCACGAAAAAAGTTGGAGCACATAAAGAAGTTAAGTTTGCAAACTACTTTCATATAATGTTTGTATCAATCAAATAGACAAAGAATGATACATTGAAGGATGAAATACATCACATTTTACAAATAAAACTGCAAACAGGAGCATAACAATCACGGTGGCAGAGAGCCTAGGCCCAGGCAGGAGGGTGGCTCGTCGACTCCAGTAACTATTTCGGCTGCATGTGCTTCAAAGTATGCACATTCAGCTGAAATGTATTGCAGTACAGAGACCCGCTGGGTCCATGCCCTGCAATACACACGAGTGACCAATGAAAGGCCGGCAGCTGACGTCGGTGTGCAAGTCACTGAAGGTGCATGACAGTGGTGTCATGCTATGCTCGCTGAATTCAACTAGATATGCTGAGTAGATTAGTTTATATTTTTTTACATTTGTTGGATAAGAGACACAGAGCAGGGACATTATTACTGGAAAAAGCCCAGAATGGGGCACATTATACCAGTATTGGGGACATATATTGCTTTAAGGGGCTTAGGATGGGGGACATTATACTAGGAAAGGGAGACATTATACCAGGGTGGGGCCCAGAATTGAGGACATTAACACCAGGAACAGGAGACATTATACCAGGAAGGGGTCCAGGATGGAGGACAATATACCAGGAAAGGGAGACAATATACCGGGAAGAAGCCAAGAATGGGGACAGGACATTATTACAGGATGGGGGACATTGTTACATGAGAGGGTAAACAGGTATGTTTTCTCAGGATCTTGAACACTACAAGGGCCCATAAGTCTGACGAACATGCAGGTGTGGGCCTAGGTCCACATTTTGCACTGGGATCCATTGGACTCTAGTTACATCAGTGGCCATGAAGGTAGCCACTAGTGATGAGGGAGCGTGCTCGATACTGCTCGGTACTCGCCTGAGCATCTCACTGCTCGAGATGCTTGGCACTCAGCGAGTATTTCCAGGATGCTCGGACGGGAGCTCGGGTCCCTGCCCTGCATGTTTGGCTCTCTTTACATCTTTAGAGAGCCAATGAACATGCAGTGACTGTCTGCCACTCACTGTAATGCCGTAGCCATCTTGGTTATGGCATTACAGTGATTGGCTGGCAACATAGCGTCATCGGGTCTATATAAGATCTGGTGACGCTATGCTCGTCACAGTCTAACCTTCAGACAGGCAGAGTAAGGAGAGGTGCTGCTGTGTGAGGGACAGAATTGGTGGTCTAATAGTTAGATATAGGTATTCCACACCAGGATATATATATATATTCCATCTGAACTAACAGTCCTTCTGAGGACTAATCAACCTGCATATACTCAGTGGTGATAGCAGGAGTTAGGCAAGCAGAGAAATTTGTGAATACTATAGAGCACAATAGTGTCTATTGCATGTTCTGTTTGCTGCTGCCTGTTAAAGATAGCCATTTATTTTTTTTTTTTGCTCTTAATCCTGATTATTTTCTAAAAAAGTAAGTGTACAATATTTTACTGCTCCATGTGCTTGTTAGCACTGCATAATACGCCAGAACTTTGCCATAATCAGATGTGATCCCATATTACAGCGATAAAAATTCAGAAATGTATAGTGAAAATATTGTACTCCATTTACAGTTTGGCAGCAGTGTGTCAGTGAAGCTATTCAAACGTGGTCGCTGGCAATACTAGGAAACTACAAGCCCGCTATTTAAAAGCGTGGGTGTGGCACCCCAGGGGTCTGGTTTCCCACAGTAATGTAATGTTATGTCTGAGAGCAGGTGGGAGGTCCTTTGGTCAGGGATCCTGTGCATGCCACACCTCCTGCCCAGTCTTGGGAGGGGAAGAACTTCCCCTATATAAACCCGGGGCTGAGGCAGGGTTAGGAGTAGAGAAGAAGTAGAGACGAGAAACAGTCATAGGAAGAAACAGCAGAAGCTCAGTGGGAGCAATACTACTACGAGTCAGGGGCTGGCAGCTGCAGAGCTCGCCCTGACTGAGAAGCTTTCTTACCGGACCCGGCGTCCGAGGCTGTGGGGACTAACTCTTACCCAGCAGCAGAAGCCGACCGGCAGGGGATTTCAGGTCCTCAGGCCCAGAAACCCGAAGGCCCGGTCACACGCGTGGGACCAGCACCGCCATCGTGGAGCGGAAGCCATTAGAAGGCCCCGAGTCACCGGCCATACGGGTGAGCACCACACGGTACACTCAGGGACGTGGGCTACTTATATCCGCTTCTAGCAAGGTAGCCAGAAGAGTACAGTCAGTTTGGGAGGCCTACAACTCCGCCTGGCCAGGGGAGATCCCATCTGCTCAAGGACTGACCAGGCCCCGTTCGCTAGCAAGTACTCCGGGAGGGTCTATCGTTGTTACCAGTAAAGACCCTGAATTACACCGCACCGTCTCTGAGTGGTTCCTGCTACCCCCATCTTCCACGTCGGCTGCCCTGAGGCCATACCCCTCCCGTTGGGGGTTATACTATCACGCTGCACAATTCTACACCGCCCTCAGCGGTCTGCCCTGCAGCGGCAGTTCCATAGCTGCAAATCAACGGGTGGCGTAGTCGACACTCAAATAACATCTATCAAGACTGCCACACACTGAGTTTGACCCCCTGGGCACGGACCGGGTCCCCGCCACTCGGAGACTACAACCCTCATCTGATCCGGTTCCGGTTAAGCCCCCGTGCGCGAGACGCTGCGCGACACAGCAGGCCCAGGGGCGCGTCAACTTTGGCGTAGTCGGCAGGATTTCGTGCCCGCAACCACCGGGTACTGCGTGCCTGAAAAAGAGACTTTTAAAACTTACCATCCGTGAAGTTTTCCCGCCATCGGTGAAGATTCCCGCCATCCGGCGCCATCTTCAGCCTTCTTCCCGCCATCCGTGGAGTTTTCCCGCCGTTGGACGCCATCTTGAGGACGCCGCGCGGGAAGAAGAGGGGCGTGGACTCCGAAAAGCCCGCGAGAACTGAAGCCCCGCCTCACGTCTGGACGTTGCGTAAGGTCCTGGAAGGAGCCCAGCAGACGCCGACGTCACCGGAGCGCGACGGAAGGTCCTCAACCCTGACGATCCACTGCGGAGCCGCGGCCTACAGAAGAGGATCATCGCAAGGTAGGCCACGGTCCACTAGGGGGGAGAAGGATGTCGGATACGGAGGAGAGCTTCACCGCTTCAACCCCCGCCAGCGCCACCGCTGTCGCGGTCATGCCTTTCACCATGCCCTATATCCCGGGGGCAGCCTGGCTACCCCAGTACTCAGGGGAGTCACATACCCTGCAGGACTTTAGAGAAAGGCTGGATAGCCTCTTCCAGGTGTACCCCCTCCCAGAAGAGCAAAAAGTGAGCATCCTGGTGGCCCAATTAACCGGAGCAGCCCGAAGGGAGGTAAAGTCCTGGCCACCTGGCGGGAGGACTGTCGCAGGGATACTAACCCGGCTGAGGGACACCTTTGATACCCGCACCTCAGCCGAGATCAAGCTTAGATTCTACGGGTGCAAACAGAGGGCCCATGAGAGTATAAGGGACTATGCCCTGAACCTACAAGAGGCCCTGAGAGCCGTTAAGCAGACCGACCCTGACGGCGTGGGAGACGAGGACAGGCTGTTGACTGAACAATTTATAGAGGGTTTATATTGCAATGCCCACCGAACCCAGTTGCGGGCAATGGCCCTACAGGACCCTCATCTGGGATTTGCACAGTTCAAGGACAGAGCCATCCGGGTGCTCCGAGAACCGGCACCGGATGGCGTTGTGACCCACAGGCGCCCAGCTATCACTTACCACCAGGAGGCGGCGCCCTTGTCGGCAGGGCCTGTAGGGGCTGATGCGCAGGCTTTGAACAATGACCCGGCTCCAGACCTGCACCATCAGGTCCAAGAGCTAGCTAAAAGCGTTGCTGCGTTAACCCGAACTGTGCAGTCTTTACAGGCTTCCACTCCAGGGAAGATCCAGCTGGCATCCGGACCGGAGAACATCCCGTGGCGTCGACCAAGGAGGACCACACCGGACAGAGGAAGACCCAGTGACCGGTACAACGAGGACGGACGACCCATCTGCCGCCGCTGCAATCAACCCGGACATATGGCAAGGTACTGTCCTTTAAACTGGCACAACCTGGGGGTAGAGGGCCAACCCCCAGGAAAAAGATCACCAGGCCCATCGAACTGGCGGGACAAATATGTCGGAGGACGTCCAGTCTTGCCTGTGGTACTGGATGGCATCCCTATGAGTGCCCTACTGGACACCGGGTCACAGGTCACCACCATCCCGTACGTGCTCTTCAAGCAGTACTGGAATGACTCGGATATAACCCGCTACCCTGACGACGACTTGAGTATCATCACCAGCAATGGTCAGCCCGTGCCACAGATCGGATTTAAAGAGGCGACCATTAAAATTGGTAGAGTCTAACTAGCAGCACAGGGACTGATTATTGTAGACATTGACAAACACGAGAGTCACCCAAAGATAACGCTAGGAACTAATGTAATTGAAAATTGTCTTGCAGAGGTGATTTTCCTTTTACAACAGGTTGCCAAGAACGCCAGCTCCGGCGAGCAGCGGGTGCTCCAGAAAGAGATCCGGGCACTGATGCGACGGCAACAGGTGGAACTCTCCGGCGGTGAGATTGGTAGCGTAAGAATGTGTGACCCTTTTCCTATTGCCATGCCCCCAAAAAGTGAAATGATGATTTGGTGCCGGGCAGCTATTGGTCTGAGAGGTAGAGATTACCAGGCAATGGTAGAACCAGTTTACTCAGACAGTAGGCCCACCATCTTGACAGCACGGGGGGTGGTTAATGTACGCCATGGGAGGGTGCCCGTTCGCATAATCAATATCGGGAAGGGGGAAGTGTACCTGCCCCGGTATGCCACGCTAGCCAAATTATATACCATTAACCAAAATGCTATACAATCTGTGGAACCCTTGCCTCCATCTCACCCGGAGGAAGGTAACGGCTCTAAGAAAACAATGGAGGACTGGTGTCAGCAACTACACTTGGGTACTGACTCCACTCCCTCACATCAGAAACAGGGAGTCTATCGGGTGGTTCAAGAGTACGAGAGAGTGATTAGTAAACACCCGTTAGACTTCGGGCGAGTCAAGGGGGTAGAACACCACATCCCCACGGGAGACCATCCTCCCATAAAAGAGAGGTATCGACCCGTACCCCCTGCACACTACCAACACGCCAAGGGGATGCTTAGAGACATGAAGGAGGCTGGGGTGATCAGGGATAGCTGTAGCCCCTGGGCAGCTCCACTAGTCTTAGTCAGAAAAAAAGACAACACCATGAGGATGTGTGTAGATTACCGGAAAATCAACCATATCACACACAAGGATGCGTACCCCTTACCAAGGATAGAGGAGTCATTGGCTGCTTTAAGACCTGCTAACTTCTTCTCTACCTTGGATCTCACTAGCGGGTACTGGCAGGTTCCTGTAGCAGAGGCGGACCGGGAGAAGACCGCATTCACCACCCCGATGGGACTTAGCGAGTTCACCTGCATGCCGTTCGGACTCTGCAACGCACCAGGAACCTTCCAACGACTAATGGAGTGTTGTCTGGGCCACAGAAACTTCGAGACGGTCTTGTTGTACCTGGACGATGTCATCGTATATTCCAAGACGTATGAGGACCACCTGAAACACCTGGCGGAAGTGTTCGAAGCTCTGGCGAGTTACAGCCTAAAGGTGAAACCCTCCAAGTGTCACCTCCTGAAACCAAAGGTGCAGTACCTGGGACACGTGGTGAGCGCTGACGGAGTGGCTCCCGACCATGATAAGATCACCGCAATTAAGGAATGGCCAAGCCCCTCCAGCGTAAAAGAAGTGCGGCAGTTCCTCGGGTTGGTAGGCTACTACCGAAGGTTTATTCCCGGTTTCACCAAAAAGGCAGCACCTATGCAGGACCTCCTGATAGGCCAGTCCCGGAAGGCCAAGAACCAGAAGCCGCCCTTCAAATGGGAGGAGCTGGAAGAAGAGTCCTTCCGCCAGCTGAAGATGGCCCTCACGGGGGACGAAATCCTGGCGTACCCGGATTATAGCCAGCCCTTTATCCTCTACACCGACGCCAGTAACATCGGGCTAGGAGCCGTACTGTCCCAGATCCAGCAGGGGAAGGAACGAGTAATCGCCTACGCCAGCCGAAAGCTGCGACCCACCGAAAGGAACCCCGAGAATTACAGCTCATTTAAGCTAGAGTTCCTGGCCGTAGTATGGGCAGTCACCGAGCGCTTTAAGCATTACCTCGCTTCTTCCCGGTTCACCGTGTACACGGATAACAACCCGTTGACACACCTGGACACGGCAAGACTCGGTGCCCTGGAGCAGAGGTGGATGGCCCGTCTGTCCAACTACGAGTTCACAATCAAATACCGGGCCGGACGCTCCAATACCAACGCGGACGCCCTGTCCAGGATGCCCAACCTGCCGGACGAAGGAGAAGATCCGGAGGGACTGGAAGAAGTTGAACTCCCTGCGTTCCACCGTCATGGGACTATCCAGTATTCCCACCGGGTAAGGAGTAAGCAGGCTGCTACTTTGAACCCCTTACCTCACTACAACTGGGCGGAAACGCAAGACAGCGACCCTGCCGTCCGACTGGTGAAGGAGATGCTGACTCGCCCGGAGGCTTGCCTTGAACCAGACGCTCCGGAGGAAGCCAAACAACTATGGGCAGAGAGGAGTCGACTGTTCCTTTACAAGGGGAAGTTGTGCCGCAGAATGGTTAACTCCCGGACGCATGAACTACTCTGGCAAGTAGTGGTGCCACGAAGAGACGCAGCCATGGTGATGGAGGCATACCACGACGGAGCTGGACACTTCGGGTGGAAGAAGCTGGAGTTCCTGCTGCGCGAGCGATTCCACTGGGTAGGCATGAGGGGAACCATTGAGAAGTGGTGCAGAGACTGTGGCCCGTGCAACCTAAGAAGGAAGGACCGTGCCAGCCAGAAGACTCCCCTGCAGTCCATCGTCACCCGGCAGCCGTTGGAACTGGTAGCCTTGGATCATGTAAAACTGACCCCAAGCAGAAGTGGCTACGTCTACGCACTAACCATCGTGGATCACTACTCCCGGTTCTTGGTTGTCGTCCCCGTCAAGGACTTAACAGCTCGAACAGCAGCGAGAGCCTTCCAGCAGCATTTCTGCCGTCCACACGGGTACCCGGACCAAGTGTTGACAGACCAGGGACCTGCCTTTGAAGCGGAGGTCTTCCAAGAATTCTGCACTCTGTATGGCTGCCGGAAGATAAGGACGACACCCTATCATCCGCAAACTAATGGACTTTGTGAGAAAATGAACCAGGTGGTAATGGATCTTCTGAAAACGTTGCCCCTGGAAGAACGCAGTCTGTGGCCTGAGAAGCTGCCCGATCTGGTGGACCTATAGAACCACATCCCGGTAGGTTCCACCAACTGTACCCCGGCTTACCTAATGAGGGCAAGACCTGGTAAGTTACCTGTTGACCTGGAAATGGGAGTCCTGATACCCGAGGACACTTCACCAGAAGCAGACTGGGACACAGAGAGGCAGCAGCAGTACCGGAGAGTACAGGAGAGCGTGGAGCGAAGTCTCTGTCAGGCTAGGGAAAGACAAGAGAAAACTTACAACCAGTATGCTCCCGCTGTTCCCCTGGTACCCGGAGAGCAGGTCTTGAAGAGGAAGAGACGGCTTCACAAGTTGGACGACCAGTGGGAGAAGGACCCGTACACCGTACTGCCCTCAAGCCACGAGAACCCGAAGGTTTGTACCATCAGTAAAGACGGAGGGGAAACCACAGCCATTGTATCCCGGGACCACCTGAAGAAGTGTCCCGAACAACTGAGGAACCCTGAAGAGGAACAAGAAGACCATCGACCTGTAGAGGAAAGGGAAGATATGGTTAGTACTGTGCTCGGGGACTTCCCTCGGTCTTGGACTCAAGTAAATGGTGCAGTTGTGGTACCCGTACTCACCTTCCTCCAACCAGCATCCCAAGCACCTACGGAGCAACAGGTAGAGCTGGAAGAACAGCCGGTCCAGGAGGCAGAAGACCCCACACCCGCAGACCAGGAGGATCAACCCTCTGCTTGCAGTGAGCCTGCCATATCCCTAGTGAGCCAAAGAGCCGGTAGACAGCTGCCCAGTTTACCCTTGACAGCTCCTACACCCTGTAGTTCAGGGCTAGACAGTCAGCTCCGTAGGTCCACTAGGGCCACTAGAGGCCAGTTACCCACACGTTGGAGGATTTGAAGTGTATAAATTGTTTTATTTATGTTTACCTGTGTATTGTTGCTTGTGTATAATTTTGTGTTTCTAGTTATTTGTAGGAGTCCTTGGTGGATTTACCGGGAATCCTTTGTACATAGTTGGAGCGTAACCCAGGACGGACTAAAGACTGTTAAGGACTCGGGGCAGGACAAACCCCTACCTGGTTACGTCTCCCTGTTTTGGTGAAATGGACACCTTGCTTTTCTTCAAAGACTACACCCGGTTACGGACATGCCGTGACCACCTTTATGTGTTTCTTCTTATTGTACTATTATTGTTGTTATATCTTGTTATGTTTTTCTAAAATATGTTTAGTCCCGGAGTACTAAATTTCACTAGGGGGGAATGTGGCACCCCAGGGGTCTGGTTTCCCACAGTAATGTAATGTTATGTCTGAGAGCAGGTGGGAGGTCCTTTGGTCAGGGATCCTGTGCATGCCACACCTCCTGCCCAGTCTTGGGAGGGGAAGAACTTCCCCTATATAAACCCGGGGCTGAGGCAGGGTTAGGAGTAGAGAAGAAGTAGAGACGAGAAACAGTCATAGGAAGAAACAGCAGAAGCTCAGTGGGAGCAATACTACTACGAGTCAGGGGCTGGCAGCTGCAGAGCTCGCCCTGACTGAGAAGCTTTCTTACCGGACCCGGCGTCCGAGGCTGTGGGGACTAACTCTTACCCAGCAGCAGAAGCCGACCGGCAGGGGATTTCAGGTCCTCAGGCCCAGAAACCCGAAGGCCCGGTCACACGCGTGGGACCAGCACCGCCATCGTGGAGCGGAAGCCATTAGAAGGCCCCGAGTCACCGGCCATACGGGTGAGCACCACACGGTACACTCAGGGACGTGGGCTACTTAAATCCGCTTCTAGCAAGGTAGCCAGAAGAGTACAGTCAGTTTGGGAGGCCTACAACTCCGCCTGGCCAGGGGAGATCCCATCTGCTCAAGGACTGACCAGGCCCCAATCGCTAGCCAGTACTCCGGGAGGGTCTATCGTTGTTACCAGTAAAGACCCTGAATTACACCGCACCGTCTCTGAGTGGTTCCTGCTACCCCCATCTTCCACGTCGGCTGCCCTGAGGCCATACCCCTCCCGTTGGGGGTTATACTATCACGCTGCACAATTCTACACCGGCCTCAGCGGTCTGCCCTGCAGCGGCAGCTCCATAGCTGCAAATCAACGGGTGGCGTAGTCGACACTCAAATAACATCTATCAAGACTGCCACACACTGAGTTTGACCCCCTGGGCACGGACCGGGTCCCCGCCACTCGGAGACTACAACCCTCATCTGATCCGGTTCCGGGTAAGCCCCCGTGCGCGAGACGCTGCACGACACAGCAGGCCTAGGGGCGCGTCATGGGCATCTGTCAGACGTATCACATATAACTTCGGTACAAATCCAGCCATTTGTAGCAACCATAGAAAATATTGTACTCCATTTACAGTTTGGCAGCATTGTGTCATTGAAGCTATTCACACATGGTCGCTGGCAATAATAGGAAACAACAAGCCCGCTATTTAAAACCGTGGGCGTCCATCAGAGGTATCGCAAATAACTGCGGTACAAATCCAGCCATTTGTAGCGACCGTGCAAAATATTGCCCTCCATTTACAGCTTGGCAGCAGTGTGTCAGTGAAGCTATTCACATGTGGTCGCTAGCAAAATAGGAAACTACAAGCCCGCTATTTAAAACTGTGAGTGTCCGTCAGGCACATCACATATAACTGCGGTACAAATCCAGCCATTTGTAACGACTGTGAAAAATCTTATCCTCCATTTAAAATGGCAAGGGACGGGGAAGTGGACGTGATTTTGATGGTGCATACAGAGGCCGAGGCCATGGGTAAGCTGAAATTGGGCTACAACAAACACCAACATCTTGCCGCCCAACCTTCCTGTCCCAAATACTAGGGGACCGCTTCACACCACTATTGAACCCACAGCAGTGTCAAAATGTTGTTGGTTTGATAGCAGAAAATGCTTCCAGTCACTTTGCCGCCACCACCACCACCCTGTCTTCCACACGGTCAAGTCTCAAAAGCAATGGGTCTGGACTGCATTTTCCTCACCCTGATCCTCCTTCCTTCCACCATGCCAAGTGCCCGTAGACAACTGATTCCACACTATGACAGTCCTAAGAGCTGTTCCCTTTTCCATTTATAGATTCAGTTCTCTCATCCTGCCAGCTTCAAGCAGGGCAAGAAGAGAACACGTGTAGCAATATCTAGATATTTGAGCAGCCATGGTCACACGAAAGGAAAAGTGCAATTACTGTCGCAAGAGAAGGATGATGATGAGACACAATTGCCAGAAAGTGAGGAGGAGGACAAGGTTGTGGAAGTGGAAGATGAGGTGGTGGACAATGAAGTCACTTACCCAACCTGGCAAGGTGACATGCAGAGTGAGGAGAGCAGCACACGGGGAGGGAGGTGTAGCACAACAACAGGCAGGAAGAAGCAGTGTGGTGGCCTCAGAAACAAGGCAGGCAACCGTTCGCCGGAACACCAACACGATGGTAGCTGCCAGTACAACTGTTAGGTCTTCCCGAGTCTGGTAGTTTTTTAAAGACTCTGCAGATAACCCCAAAAAGGCCATCTGTCAGGCCAGAATCAGCAGGGGTAGAAAAACTAGCAGCCTGACCACCACCAGCATGCTCAGGCACATTACAGCAAAGTGTGGCACCCCAGGGGTCCAGTTGCCACAGTGGCATTGCCTCCCTCACAAGAGGTGATGCCATGCCTGGAAGCAAGCAGGGGTCCCCTAGTCAGGTATACTAACATGCAACATGTTCTTGGCTCCAGACCAGCAAGGGGAGTTCCTCCCCTTAGCAACTGGGATCTGAGGGCGGGGTTAGTGAGACTTAGTGTGAGGAGTTGAAGTCAGGACATCGAGGAGAGAGGAGCTGGGGACTGGAGCTGCATGGCAGCTCACCCCAGAAGAACCAGCACAGAAGAACCGGACACGGTAGTCCAAGGCAGTGGGGCACCGAATGCCCAGCAATAGAAACCGGAGGGCAGGATACTGTAGGTCTCCTGGCCCCATCAGATGCTCGGAGGCTCAGCAGCACTGCAGGGTCCAGCACCACCACGTGGGAGCAATGCACCAGCAAGGCCCGAGCTGCAAGTCATATGGGTGAGCACAGAAACATTGCACTCAGAGACGAAGGCCACCGCACAGCTACAAGCAGCAGGGCCAAAGAGTTTAGTGGAAAAGGAAGGCCTCCAACTTCACCTGGCAAGGAGGATTCTTTACTTGCTTCCAGGCTGCCCGGACTTCCACTTCTAGCCAGTACCCTAGTACCGGCTCGTCTAATCACCACGAGTAAAGCTGCGACATCAAACCCTGCACTACAACGCCCAGCATAACCCATAACATCAACACTGCCCTGGAGCTAAGCTCTACCTGTGGAGAGCCACACCATCCCTGCTGCAGTAACATCAGCTCCAGATGACCTGCTCCGCAGCGGCGGCTCCCCTAGCCGCATACCACAGGTGGCATCACGAACTTTATACAATCACTATAAATCCCCTATCAATAACTCCTTTTTATTGACTGCCCTGGGTCACGGACCGGGTCACTGCCACAGTGATATCCCCCATCATTTAGAGGCCCGGCACCGGGTACACCACGGCCCAGGGGGTGCATCAACTTGGCGTCACGAACAGGATTCACGAAGCCCGGTATAACCGGGTCCTGTGTGCCATAGACTTTATTGAACTGTGTTACCACGTGGTTTGCCGCCCGCCGAGGGGGAAGAAAGAAGCCCTGATCTGGAACAGCCGGGTAAGAGATCCCTCCACTTGCAGAGCAGCATACTGGTACGTCAGCAGACGCCCAGGACCTGGCTCAGGTTCACAAGGAGGGGAGAAGATGCCCAACATGGAGGAGGGTTCAGCCGCAGGCGCGGCCGCTGCCACTGTTATGCCGTTATCCATGCCATATATACAGGGGGCGGCGTGGTTGCCCCAGTACTCAGGGGAGTCGCACACCCTGAACGACTTTGAGGAGAGATTGAGCAGTTTGCTTAAAGTATACCCCCTGTCTGAGGAGCAAAAAGTCAGCATCCTCATAGGCCAGATAATCGGTGCAGCCCAGAGAGAGGTGAAGTCCTGGCCAGGCAGAGACAAAGGCACTGTAAAAGAGATATTGGCCCGGTTAAAGGATACCTTTGACACCCGAACTGCAGCAGAAATTAAAATGAAGTTTTACGGGTGCAAACAAAGGGTGCAGGACAGTGTACGGGACTATGCTCTAAAACTGCAGGAGGTGCTGCGGGCCATCAAACAGGTAGACCCCGACAGTGTGCGAGATGAGGACAGATTGCTAACTGAGCAGTTTATTGAGGGACTCCTGTCTAATGCTCACCGGACACAGCTGCGCATTATGGCTCTGCAAAACCCTGATCTGGACTTTGCACAATTTAAAGACAGAGCCATCCGGGTGCTGTGAGAATCAATCCCAAGTGGCACTGCACCCCTCCGGCACCCAGCTATCACCTACCACCAAGAGGTGGCATCCTTTCCCCCAGCACCTGTGGATGCAGACGCGCAGACCCTAGATAATGATCCATCTGCGGACCTGCGCCTTCAGGTCCAGGAGCTGACCAAAAGTGTGGCTACACTCCCCAAAACCATGCAGGCCATGCCGTCCAGATGACGTCCTGTGGCAACAACAGAAAAGAATTTTACCGATCAGAGGGAGGAACAGCGATCGCTACGATCAGGACGGACAACCCATCTGCCGAAGCTGTCAAAAGGCGGGACACTGCGCAAGATTCTGCAATTTAAACGAGCAACACCTGGGGCAGAGGGCCAACCCCCTGGAGTAAGACGAAAAGGCCCACAAAGCTGGCGAGACAATTACGTGGGAGGATGGCCGGTCCTACCTGTCGTGCTTGATGGCATCCCGATGAACGCGTTGCTGGACACTGCATCCCAGGTGACCGCGATGCGATATATCCTTTATAAACAATACTGGACTGATTCAGACATTACCCGTCGTCCAGATGAACATCTTAGCATCTATGCCAGCAATGGTCAGCCCTTGCCTCAGGTGGGGTATAAAGAGGTGACCATAAAAGTTGGCAAAGTAGAATTGCCATAACAAGGAATGATTATTGTTGATATTGATCGCCGAGAAAGTCATCCCATGATAACCTTAGGCACTAATGTGATAGAAAATTGTCTTGGAGAAATTATTGTTTTGTTGCAACAGGTCGCAGAGACTGCCAGTTCCAGTCAGCAGCGAGTTCTGCAGAAGGAGATCAGAGCCCTGATGAAAAGACAACAGGTAGAGCTGTCTGGAGGGGAAATTGTCAGTGTCAGGATGAGTGATTCGTTCCCCATTGCAATGCCCCCTAGGAGTGAAATGTTGATATGGTGTCGAGCAGCAATCGGTCTCAGAGGTCAAGATTATCAGGCCCTGGTAGAACCCGTGTACTCTGACAGTAGGCCCACCATCTTGACAGCCAGGGGGTGGTCGATGTCCACAAGGGGAGAGTACCGATACGCATCCTGAATTGTGGGAAGAAAGAGGTCCATTTACCCTCTCATGCCCCGTCTCATGCTGCACATAACACATCTGCATCTCTGGCTGCTGTGGGCATAAAAGGGGACAAACTTATGGTGTGGCCCCCATGCTCCCCTGACCTCAACCCCATTGAGAACCTCTGGAGCATCATCAAAAGGAGTGTCTATGATGGCGGGAGGCAGTTCACATCAAAGCAACAGCTCTGGGAGGGTATTCTGTCCTCATGCAAAACAATTGAAGCAGAAACCATCCAAAACCTGACAAATTCAATGAATGAGAGAGTTCAGAAGCTCCTTTTGGACAAGGGGTCCTATGTGCAAATGTAACATCACCTAGAATAAAGTTTTGAGTTGAAAACTGTTTGATTTCAGTTTGTAATAACCTGCTAATGGTTATAATTTCAAAATGACCATTTTTTTGTTCTTTATTAAAATGAAAAGGTTGAAAACTCTGCTGTGCATAATAATTTGGAACATGCATTTTGAGTGCAGTTTGAGTGTTTTATTTTTTTTTTAAATATACTGTTATCATAGGCAGTTTGTACAAAAACCTTTCAATTGTACTCTAATAGTTATTTGACTGGAAAATTACAATGACTGCAATTCATATAGGTAATTTGGGAAAATCTGAGAAAATATTATTTGCATAATAATTTGGAACACAGTGTAGTTCTCGTTAGAAATAAGGATGGTACAATGAGGATGTGTGTTGATTACAGGCAGATTAACCGCATTACACATAAAGACGCCTACCCATTACCCAGGATTGAGGAGTCATTAGCTGCACTAAGATCTGCTAATTATTTCTCCACTTTGGATCTCACCAGTGGGTACTGGCAGGTTCCTGTAGTAGAGACGGACAAAGAAAAGACCGCGTTTACAACACCAATGGGCCTCAGCGAGTTCAACTGCATGCCATTCGGGCTCTGCAATGCCCCAGGAACCTTCCAGCGGTTAATGGAGTGCTGCCTGGGACATAAGAACTTCAAAACTGTCCTGCTGTACCTAGACAATGTAATTGTCTACTTGAAGACATATGAAGACCACCTGGAGCACCTGGCCGAGGTGTTTGAAGTCCTATCTGGTTTTGGCCTGAAGGTAAAGCCATCCAAATGCCACCTGTTGAAGCCCAAGGTGCATTACCTAGGTCCTGTGGTAACGCCAAAGGAGTAGCGCCAGACCCAGAAAAAGTCACCGTAATCAAGGACTGGCCAAGACCCTCCACTATCAAGGAAGTGCGGCAGTTCCTCGGGCTGGTAGGCTACTATAGGATATTTATCAAGGGTTTCACCAAGATAGCAGCACCCATGCAGGACCTCCTGGTAGGCCAGTCCAAGAAGGCCAAGAACCCGAAACCTCCGTTCAAATGGCGAATCTTTCACCCGACTGAAGATGGCTCTGACCGGAGACGAATTCCTGGCCTACCCCGACTATGGCCAACCCTTTATACTTCATAGAGATGCCAGCAACGTGGGATTGGGAGCGGTGCTGTCCCAGGTAATGCAAGGCAGAGAGAGAGTGATTGCCTACGCCAACAGGAAGCTCCGGCCCACGGAAAGGAACCCCGACAACTACAGTTCCTTCAAGTTGGAGCTTCTCGCCATAGTCTGGGCTGTAACGGAGCGCTTCAAACACTATCTTGCCTCCTCCAGATTTACAGTCTTCACAGATAACAACCCGCTGATGCACCTGGAGACTGTGAAGCTTGGTGCCCTAGAACAACGATGGATGGCCTTACTGTCTAGACTGTCTAACTATGAGTTTACCATCAAGTATCGGGCGGGGCATAAAAATGCAAATGCTGATGCACTGTCCAGGATGCCCAACTTGCCAGATGGGGGAGAAGACCCGGATGAGCTGGAGGAGATAGAGATACCCCCTTTCCATCTTCATGGGGTGACCCAGTGCTCCCACTGTGTAAGGGACAAGCGATCCATCAACAGAGAGGCCACATTCAACCCATTGCCCCACCATGGATGGGCAGAAACACAGGATAGCGACCCGGCTGTCTGCCTAGTCAAGGAGTTGCTGACGCAAGCTGACTCGTACCCTGATCCAGATGCTCCACAGGAGACCCATCAGTTGTGGAAGGAGAAGGGCAAACTGTTCATCTACGAATGAAACTGTGTCAAAGAAGCATCAACTCCCGGACACGTGAACTGGACTGGCAGGTGGTTGTCCCGAGACGGGATGCGTCAATGGTCTTAAAAGCGTACCACGAAGGAGCAGGACACTTCGGGTGGAAGAAGTTGGAAGTCCTGCTACGTGAGCAATTCTACTGGGCTGGCATGAGGAAAGCAATCGAGAGATGGTGTCGAGAATGTGGTCCATGCAACCTGAGACGAAAAGACCGTGACAGCCAGAGGGCTCCCCTGCAGCCCATCATCACCAAACAGCCACTAGAACTGGTAGCCTTGGACCATGTGAAGCTAGCCCCAAGCAGGTCAGGCTATGTCTACACGCATAGTAGACCACTACTCCCGATTCCTGGTAGTAGTGCCAGTAAAAGACCAGACGGCTCAGACAGCAGCCAAAGCATTCCAACAGCACTTTTGTCGCCCGCACGGTTACCCTGAACGGGTGCTTACCGACCAGGGTCCAGCCTTTGAAGTAGAGGTGTTCCAGGAATTCTGTAACTTGTATGGCTGCAAGAAAATAAGGACGATGCCGTATCATCCCCAGACCAACGGGTTGTGTGAAAAGATGAACCAGGTGGTGATAGACTTGTTGAAGATGTTGCCCCTTGAAGAGCGCAGCCTGTGGCCAGAGAAGTTACCAGATTTGGTGGACCTGTAACTGTACACCCACTTATCTGATGAGAGCAAGACCTTGTAAGCTACCCATTGACTTGGACATGGGAGTCTTGATACCAGAGACAACATCACCAGATGCGGATTGGGATACTGAGTGGCAGCAACAATACCGCAGGGTGCAAGAATGTGTTGAGAGAAGTTTGTCCCAGGCGAGACAGAAGCAAGAGAAAACTTACAATCAGCATGCACCTGCCGATCCCTTATCACCTGGAGAACAGGTACTTAAGAGGAAGAGACGAGTCCACAAGTTAGATGACCAGTGGGAGGTTGAGCCATACACCGTCCTACCCTCAAATTACGACAACACCAAAGTGTGCCTCATCAGCAAAGATGGAGGGGAAATTTCAGCCTCAGTCTCAAGAGATCACTTGAAGATATGTCCTGAACAGTTGAAACACACAGAAGAAGATGCAGGCAGCCCTCGGCCCACAGAAAAAGTGGAGGAATCGGTTCAGACAGTCCTCGGAGAATTTCCCCAGTCTTGAACGCAGGTGAACAAAGCGATTGTGGTACCAGTCTTGACCTTTCTCCAAGCGGCCTCACCGGAAGCTGCAGAGGCTCCAGAACATCTGGAAGACCAGTCGGCCCCAGAGACAGATGCTTCAACAGCAACAGATCAGGAGAATCTACCCTCAGCTAGCAGTGAACCTGTCGTACCCAGGGTGAGTCAAAGAATTCATAGGAAATTACCCAGCCTACCGATGTTACCTCAGACTACCCGTAGTATAGTTCACACTGAACCCACCATGCCAGGGGTAGACACTAGGGACCAGTGTAGGTCAGTGACAACTAACGTACTACGTAGATCGACCAGGAGTACAAAAGGTCAGCTCCCTGCTCGCTGGAGAAACTAAAGTATAAAGTATGAGAGAACTAAGGTGTATGTTGTTTATAGTTGTACCCATTAAACAGTCTTGGAAAAGTATATTTGCTGAATTTATGGACAATTGGACCACATGACTAGGTGTGGTCAGGACAATATTGAATATAGTTACTAATAGGCCTTGAAAATAAACCGCAGGCGTGGCTGAAGACCAGGCCCACCGAAAGAGTGCCCTGAAGCCAAGCCCAGGGACGATTCACAAAGTGGGTTGATGCGGTTGCCACCAGCCAAATGACAGTTACCAGGATTGTGACATAAGGACTAAGCGCCGCAGTGACTGCTTTCAATTTTTGTTGGGTTTTTGTAATTTTTGACTAGTTACACTGTTTGTAATGTGAAGTGTTGACTGTTAATTTTAAAAGGTATCCTCAGTCCGGGAGTACTGAAGTTTACTAGGGGGGAATGTGGCACCCCAGGGGTCCAGTTGCCACAGTGGCATTGCCTCCCTCACAAGAGGTGATGCCATGCCTGGAAGCAAGCAGGGGTCCCCTAGTCAGGTATACTAACATGCAACACGTTCCTGGCTCCAGACCAGCAAGGGGAGTTCCTCACCTTAGCTACTGGGGTCTGGGGGCGGGGATATTGAGACTTAGTGTGAGGAGTTGAAGTCAGGATGTCGAGGAGAGAGGAGCTGGGGAATGGAGTTGCGCGGCAGCTCACCCCAGAAGAACCAGCACAGAAGAACCGGACACGGTAGTCCGAGGCAGTGGGGCACCGAAGGCCCAGCAGTAGAAACCGGAGGGCAGGAGACTGCAGGTCTCCTGGCCCAATCAGATGCCTGGAGGCTCAGCAGCACCGCAGGGTCCAGCACCACCACGTGGGAGCAATGCACCAGCAAGGCCCGAGCTGCCTGCCATATGGGTGAGTACAGAAACGTTGAACTCAGGGACGAGGGCCACCGCACAGCTACAAGCAGCAGGGCCAAAGAGTTTAGTGGAAAAGGAAGGCCTCCAACTTCACCTGGCAAGGAGGATTCTTTACTTGCTTCCAGGCTGTCCGGACTTCCACTTCTAGCCAGTACCCTAGTCCCGGCTCATCTAATCACCACCAGTAAAGATAAGAGGAAACCGCCATTAAGTTGTGGACTGATTATTGCTGCGTCATCAAACCCTGCACTACAACACCCAGCATAACCCATAACATCTACACTGCCCTGGAGTTAAGCTCTACCTGTGGAGAGCCACACCATCCCTGCTGCAGTAACATCAGCTCCAGAGGACCTGCTCCTCAGTGGCAGCTCCCCTAGCCGCATACCACATGTGGCGTCATGAACTTTGTACAATCACTATAAATCCCTTATCAATAACCCCTTTTTATTGACCGCCGTGCACCATCAGCAACCACGTCCATGTCCTTGTCCCAGCGCAGCATTCATTTGACCCCACCCCAGTCCTTGGAACGCAAGCGCAAATACCTAGCCAACAGCCCACAGGCCATACTAATAAACACACACATTTTGCGAATGCTTGAAATGTTACCTATTAGGCTCGTGGAGACGAAAGCTTTCCGTAACCTGATGGCGGCGACCGTCCCTCGACACTCGGTCCCCAGCCACAACTATTTCTCCCGGTGTGCTGTCCCCGCATTACACGAGCACGTGTCCCAAAACATTAGCCGTGCCCTCAACAACGCAGTTACTGGGAAGGTCCACCTAGCCACGGACATGTGGACAAGTGCTTGTAGGCAGGGATGGTACATCTCATTAACGGCACACTGGGTTAATATAGTGGAAGCCAGGACTCAGTCGTACCTTGGGATGTAACACGTCCTACCGACGCCGAGGATTGCAAGCTCAGGGTTAATCAGCTCCTGCACTTTCTCCTCCTCTTCAGTCTCCATCTCCAAAATGACCAGATCACTCAGAAGCTGGAAGTACTGCAGCACTGCCTCGGCCAAGCGGCAACAGGCTGTGCTGAAGCTAATATGCTTAGGAGACAAACCACACACTGCTGAAGAGTTGTGAACAGCTTTGAAAGAGCAGGCAGATCTGTGGCTCACACCGCTGAACCTACAGCCAGGCATAGTCGTGTGTGACAATGGCCGGAACCAGGTGGAGTGAGGTGAGTTCACACACGTACCATGCCTGGCCCATGTGCTCAACCTCGTGGTTCAGCGGTTTCTCAGAGCCTACCCAGATCTGCCGGATCTGCTTGTCAAAATATGCCGCTTGTGTGCCCATTTTCGAAAGTCAGCCACCCTTGCCTTGCTTCAGCAGCGTTTGCAGCTTCCAGCTCACCGACTGGTGTGTGATGTCCCCACGCATTGGAATTCAACGTTGCATATGTTGGGAAGGATTTGTGAGCAGCACAGGACAGTTATTGAGTACCAGCTTCAAAACACCCATCGGTATTTAGGTCAGCCTTCGCACATAACAGCTCATAAATGTCAGACCACCAAGATGGTGAGCAGCGATGACACCATAAGTAGTGTCACCATCCCTCTTCTCTGTCTCCTGAAACGATCACTGCTCACAATTAAAGAGAAGGCATTACAGGGGGAGCACGATGAGATGGAGCAAGAACTCATAGAGGGTGATTCCACACAGCCCAGCCTCGTCTCCTCCCAACGTGGATTGGGTGACAATGAGGAAGAGGAGTAGGAGGAGGAAGAACAGGAGCTTGTTTCTTGCGCTATTCACAGTACTACCCACACAAATACGGTCTGTTCAGGGTGGATGGCCTGAGGAGAGGGAGGAGGAGGATGAGGAGGAGAGCATGCTCAGTCGTCCTCTTGGTGAGGACACGGAAGTCTTGCCTGTTAGCAGTCTCGCACACATTGCTGAGCTTATGTTCCGCTGCCTTTCCCACGACCCTCGCGTTCTCCAAATTTTGGGTAACAGTCATTACTGGTTGGTGACAATTCTAGACCCACACTACAAGGAGAACTTTCTATCTCTCATTCCCGCAGCGGACAGGTCTACTACAATGGTGCAGTTCCAGAAGGCCCTTGTTGCAGAATTATTAAAAAAATTCCCTTCTGAAAACGCTGGCGTCAGAGGTCATAGTTCGTTGGACAACCATGGAGTACACGTGAGAGAGACACAAATATTATCCAGCAGATGCAGGGGAACATTGTCAATGGTCTGGGAGAGTTTTCTCAGACCCTCCCATCTCACAGGCCCTGATGCGAAGGGTACTCTAACAAGGAGGGATAATTTTATGATGATGCTGAAGGAGAACCTTGCTGACCGTACCAACGTCCTCTGTGA
Source organism: Phyllobates terribilis (assembly GCF_046119375.1). NCBI lineage: Eukaryota > Metazoa > Chordata > Amphibia > Anura > Dendrobatidae > Phyllobates > Phyllobates terribilis. Next base: position 55,038,610 of record NW_027362773.1, read on the forward strand.
TTCCTCTGTGCCTTATAATTATTGGGTATCCAAGCTGGACACGTGGAATGAACTGTCTCTCAACGCCTTGGAGGTCCTGGCCTTACCTGTCACTAGCATTTTGTCAGAGCGGGTTTTTAGTGCCACCGGGGGAAATGTTTGTTATACAGTATGTTCATATATAACCCCCAGGGGTAAATGTTTTTCAGCCCATGCACTTTGTGCATGGGCATTACAAGTATAGGAGACCCGTTCCTTTAAAATGGGAACATTTTTTTAATGAGGCCCACCTCTACATCTCTTCAAAGTGGCATTGGAGTGCATCCAAATTTTTGGCAGCCATTGCAGTAGCTGCATATGCAAGAACAGTATAAGAGACCCACTCCTTTATAATGGGAACATTGTTTTCATGAGGCCCCCTCTACGTCTCTTCCAAGGGGCAATGGAGTGCGTCCAATTTTTTGGCAGCCCTGGCAGTCACTGCATACGCAAGAACAGTATAGGAGATCCACTCCTTTATAATGGGGGAGGAGTGTGGCGCCAGAGTGCGCGGATGCCCATACCGCGCTGTCCGGCACCATTTAGCTGAAAACACACTGCAAATGTGTCTTCAGTAAAATGGCGACAGATAACGCTATGCGCATGCACCGATTCCGACGCCTCACTCCTGCCCCGGTCTCCGGTGAGAAGAGAGGCACCGTGGCAACACTCCTCCCGGTCAGGTAAGTATGTAAGTATGGCGCCGGAGATGGCAGTATGCGTTCAGTGTTTACGCATACTGCGATCTCCAGCGCCATACACGCTACTCTTACCTGTAACGGCTCCATGCGTTCTTCTGTCTGAAGGCAGACTGCGCAGATGTGTCGCACTTGCGCAGTCTATAAAGGCTTCAGACAGAGTTACGCATCTCCAGTTATATTATATATCATGATATGCACTAGTAATTAGTGTTGAGCCACCCCCGTAGTGTTCGAGTTCGGTTCGGTTCGTCGAACACCCGTGTGTTCGCCGAACTGTTCGTCGAACTGTTCGTCGAACACCTTCGAACACCGTTAAAAACAATGGCAGGCAAACAAAAACACATAGAAACACATAGAAAACACCTTCAAAGGTGTCCAAAAGCTGACAAACTGCTCAGAAGACACAACTAACACATGGAAAAGTGACAAGTACATATAGTCATGCGAAAAGAAAAGAGGTGGAGGAGTAAAAGGAGGGGGAGACACAGATATAGGCATGTCATGCCCTTCTAAAATCCAAAAAGTGAGAAGCCGAGACGGCCAGTCCGCTCCTGCCCGTGCCACCTCCGTGTCGCCGGGTTTGTGCCAGAGCCGCGGTGAACCCTGACGGCCAGCCCCCCTCTCCCAATACTGGTGCCTGTCCGCTGGTGGGTCGAGAGAGCCCCCCTGTGGTGGAGGCAGCTCTAAGCTTTTTAATTTAAATTGTCCCTCTAATTTGAATGAATACACTTTAAATCCATTTACAAGGATCTATTGGAGGGCAAGTCTCATGCCAGCAGCCGCGTAATTCCAGCTCCAGTAGCGTCCACTAAAGCTGCTGCAGTTAAAAAGCTTTTATAAGGATCGAGCTCGGCTGTCCACCGCAAGGCATCCTAGTGCCAGTCCCAGCCCCTATGCCTTGGGGTGCCTCCTGATGCTCTTCACTAAGTATCCCGTGGTCCCGAAGCATTTCCTTTGAAAAAATTAAGTGTCCAAACTACAGGTGGTGTAGCTTGCTTAACAGCCGGGATAATCCGCTGACTAGCAGACACTGCTACTAGGCACAAAGTATTTCCTGGGCTAGATGCAGTTAAAAATTTGTAAGTAGATACTCTCGTTGGATGCTGAGAAAGCATTCCATAGAGTCTCCTGGCACGCCATATATGATTCTCTTAAAAAGCTTGGGGTAGGGGTCTACGGGACCCTTTTATAGCCAAAATCACGGCCCTGTATCACAATACGTCACCTAGGCTGAAGATAAATGGAACTGTAGCACCGAGGGCTCGGTTGCTACAGACGTATTGCACCTCACCCAGAGGTGTGATATCTCACTCTCAGATAAGGATGGAGTGTGGATCAGGACCCGACACCTGCATGCATTACACCACATTGCCGTGGGGCAGGGCGACCAATATGCCCCTGAGATGGGCACGACAGTCCCTGTCCCTGGCTGGAGTGGGGGGAGGGAACACTGAGGAAGGGGAACCCTGCAGTGCAGGAGCAGGGAGGAAGCAGTTCCTGGGTGCATTGAGAAGGGAGTATAAAAGGTGGGCACCATCTTAGTTCAGTGCAGAGAAGTCTGAGCAGAAGTGGCAGGGAGCAGGGGCTCTGCATGAGCTCTGCTCCGGAGGCGGGCCTAGTAACAGAGGCCCAGGCCTGCAAGAGGGAGAAGGAAGGAAGAGGAGCGGAGAAGGCTCCAGGAACGAGGAATGAAGGGATCCCAGGGGTGCGGACGGGCGAGTCGCCACCACACGCCCAAATCCACCTGCGTGGAGGGGTCAGGCCAAAGGGGGAGACCGGTCCCCGAACTAGTGGAGGCAGGAAACGACCCTCAGCTAGAAACCGGAGGCTCTGACATTTTATGTGGCGCAGCCCCTTGCTCCACCCGCTAGGAAGGCACCACATAGGGTCAGGGAAACTGGCGCCAAGTTTACCAAGAGGAGGCCCGAGGCAGCCGGACAGAAGTGTTGGTAAGAAAGGCCAGACAAAGGACACACAAAGGGGGTCCTGTGAAGCGCTCCAAAGTTATCTGGGAGTTGTCTGAGCCCCTCACCTGGTGAGCACAGTACGACGTGGGCAGCCGTTACCTGCAGACGTGGTCTGGATAATAAGAACTGTGAGTAAAGGCCCTGAACTGCATCACTGACTCCGTGTCGTTACTGCTGCTGCCCTGCACCATCACCCCCATCCTCCGCATACACTGCCCTGAGGCTATATTCCTCCCGTGGGGAGTTATGCTACGCTCTGCTGCACCCACAACACCAGCCTTAGCGGTCTGCCCTGTAGCGGCGGTTCACTCTGACCGCAATCCACGGGTGGCGTAGTCGGACATTTAAACATCAAAACCACATAAATAGTTCCGCCACTGGTTTGACCGCCCTGAGCCACGGAACCGGATCGCCGCCACGAAGACTACAACCACCAGCATCCACCAAAAAGGGTCCGGCTCCGGGTGTCCCAAGGCCCAGGGGGTGCGTCAGAACATTTTCATCACCTTTCACAATCACCAATGGGACAAGGCAGGGATGTCCTCTGTCCCCTCTCTTATACATCCTAGTGACGGAGCACCTGCTCTCATCAATTCGCCATAACCCCAATATTAGGTGGATTGAGGTGGGAGGCACCGAGTACAAGTGCTCTCTATTTGCTGATGATGTCCTAGTATATATCACTCAATCACATATATCCATCCCTGCTGTTATGGCTGAAATAGATCACTTTGTTACATGGTAAAATTTTAAAATCAATGCAGCGAAGTCTGAGGCCCTCGATGTCTCCCTCCCTAAATCCATATAGGATTCCATCCAGTCCAACTTTCCCTTTGCCTGGCCCTCACAGGGTATCAAATACTTAGGAATTCCTATTCATAGAGACCTCTCCCATCTATGTTATCTTAATTTTGGGCCCTTTATTGAACAATTCCATACAGACCACGGTTGGCAAGTTAGAACTGTAAGATTCACTACGTGAACCACTGGTGTTTTGTGGAAAAGCACATGTACACCGCGTTCCAAATTATTATGCAAAAAGTGTTTAGGAGTGATAAGGGAAGAATTTGTTTGTTTGTCAGTTAAACTCATTGATGGTGATGTGTGTCAGGGCTCTTTATATCACTGTAAGCAATTGCAGACACCTGTGCTAATTAGTTTGGCAGGTGTGTCCAATGAAAGGCAAGACTACTTAAGAAGGCTCTCTCACATTATTAAGCAGCCTACATTTTCTGCCAAAATGGGAAAGAAAAAGGATGTGTCGGCTGCTGAGAAGCAACAAATTGTGGAGTGTTTAGGTCAAGGCATGACTACAATCAACATTGTGCGATGATCAGGATGAAGTGTCTTGGCAATCAAGAAGTATGTAGCTGATTCACAGTACACACGTGTGCGTGCTGATAAGGGCAAATTGAGGACTCTTTCCTACAGGCAATTACGTCAGGTTGAAACAGCAGCGGCAAAAAAGCCTTGTCATAGCAGCAGACAAGTTTTTGAAGCTGCTTGTGCCTCCAACGTCCCCCGAACAACAAGATGCAGGGTCCTTCAGAGGTTTGCAGCTGTGCATATGCCATCCTGTCGACCTCCTCTATCCACTTCACACAAGCAGAAACGGCTCCAGTGGGCCAAACATTACATGAAGACTGATTTCAAAACTGTTTTGTTCATGGATGAGTGCCGTGCAGCGCTCGATGGTCCAGATGAATGGAGTGGAGGATGGCTGGTTGATGGACACCCCACGCAAACACGGCTACAGCGCCAACAAGGAGGAGGTGGAGTAATGTTTTGGGCTGGAATCATGGGGAGAGAGATTGTCGGCCCCTTTAGGATCCCTGAAGGCGCTAAAGATGAACTCCATAATGTATGTGGATTTTCTCAAACAGCACTTCCTGCCATGGTTCAAGAAGAAGAACCGTGTATTTCACAGCAAGATCATTTTTCTGCATGATAATGCACCATCTCATGCTGCACATAAAACATCTGCATCTCTGGCTGATATGGGCATAAAAGGGGACAAACTTATGGTGTGACCCCCATGCTCCCCTGACCTCTACCCCATTCAGAACCTTTGGAGCATCATTAAAAGGAGTGTCTATGATGGCGGGAGGCAGTTCACATCTAAGCAACAGCTCTGGGAGGGTATTCTGTCCTCATGCAAAACAATTGAAGCAGAAACCATCCAAAACCTGACAAATTCAATGGACGAGAGAGTTCAGAAGCTCCTTTCGAACAAGGGGTCCTATGTGAAAATGTAACATCACCTAGAATAAAGTTTTGAGTTGAAAACTGTTTGATTTCAGTTTCTAACAACCTGCTAATGCTTATAATTTCAAAAATGACCATTTTTTTGGTCTTTATTAAAATGAAAAGGTTGATCGAAAAGTTTGGGGGATCTAAGAGTGTGGCAACCCAGTAGTCATGATTACTTCGAATTCTGACAATATGAGGGTCATGCTGCAGGTAGTGCAGCAAGAAGGCACTTATGTGTCTTGCGCATCTCGGAGCCCCAAAATTATTTTCCGGGCTAGATGCAGCTAAAAATTATTTTTAATTTTAAATCTGGTGAAGCTTATTATAGATGGCCTAATAGGATCAGTGCTGCACACTGCTACAAAGCCCAAATTATTTTCCAGTCAAGATACAGATAAACATGATTAGTAATTTGAAAGCTTAAAACGGTTGGTAGGGTGATTTTAACCAATCATCAAGCTTTTACTCTCCCCAGGATGACACAGGGGTAGAAAAGTCGTTTCGGATCCATGATTTGTTCATCTTTATGAACGTGAGTCTGTCTACATTATCAGTGGAGAGCCGCGTGCGCTTATCTGTCAGCACACCACCAGCAGCGCTGAACACACGTTCAGACAGAACGCTGGCTGCGGGGCATGACAAGATCTCCAAGGCGTAAGTGGCTAGCTCCGGCCATTTATCCAGATTGGAAGCCCAAAAAGAGCAAGGGTCCAGTGACACAGTCGTGGCTTCAATGTTTACTTGGAGATACTCCTGTACCATCGTCTCTAGGCGTTGACTATGTGTCAGACTTCTTGTCTCCTGTGGCCTTGCAAAGGATGGGCTAAAAAAGTGGTAAAATGATTCCGCAAAATTGATGTTACCAGCAGATACTGTGGTTCTGTTACGGTTTGAGTGCTGAACACTTGACGGTCCCACGGTTGGCAAGTTGGAACTGTGAGATTCACTACGTGCACCACTGGTATTTTGTGGAAAAGCACATGTAAGATTCTGCAACAGTCTCTGCTGATACTCCTGCATGCGTGCATCCCTTTCTATGGCAGGAATAATTTCTGCAAATTTACTTTTGTACCGGGGATCTAACAGTGTGGCAACCCAGTAGTCAGGATTATTTCTAATTCTCACAATTCGAGGGTCATGTTGCAGGTAGTGCAGCAAGAAGGCACTCATGTGTGTTGCGCATCCAGGAGCACCAAGTCCCTGTTGTGTTGGTGGCGAGGTAACAATCATGCTTCCTTCCTCAGTCCTCTCCCCCCAACCTCGCACAACAGAAATGTGATCAAGGTCTCCCTCATCTGATGAGTCTTCCATCAGTTCGTCCTCCACTTCTTCCTGGGCTCCTGCACCTTCCTCACTAGTTTGGCTGCTACCATGCGCCCTGGTAAAACCATCTCCCCCACCCTCACATGCCTGCCGCCTTGGTGCTGCCGACCGTCTGGACCTTGCAGATGTTAGCCCTTCCGCATACAACTCCTCCTCCTCTACTTCCTCCACCTCCTCTTGTGCCACCACCTGACTCCGAATTCTGTTTAACATGTGCTCCAGCATGTAAATCACCGGAATAGTCATGCTGATAATGGCATCGTCAGCACTAAACATCTTCGTCGCCATTTCAAAACTGTGCAGAAGGGTGCATAGGTCCCTGATCTGAGACCACTCCTCCAGCGTGATTTGCCCCACCTCTGAATCTCGTTGGCCCAGGCTATACGTCAGAACGTATTGCACCAGGGCTTGTCGGTGCTGCCACGGTCGCTGCAACATGTGCAGAGTTGAATTCCACCGGGTAGGCACATCGCATTTTAGCCGGTGAAGTGGCAGGCCCAACGACTTCTGTAGAGATGTAAGTCGCTGAGCTGCGGGATGCGAACGGCGGAAGTGAGCACACAGCGACCGTGCCCTCTGCAGAAGGCCATCTAGTCTGGGATAGTGGGCTAAAAATTGCTGGAGAACCAGGTTCAACACGTGAGCCATACAAGGCACGTGTGTGACATTGCCCCGGCGAAGGGCCGCACCCAGGTTTGCAGCATTGTCGCACACGGCCTTCCCTGGTTTCAGGTCCAGTGGAGACAACCATTCATGAAATTGGTTCTCCAGAGCTGACCACAACTCCTCAGCTGTGTGACTCACATTTCCCAGACATTTCAATGTAAAAACCGCCTGATGACGTTGAGCCCTACTGCCAGCATAGTAAGGAGGTGTGCAGGATCCCTTCTGCGCAGTTAGAAAGCTTGTGGCATGACCAGACAGGCTTTGGGTGCAGGTGGAAGACCGAGAGGAGGTTGAGGAGGCAGAAGCAGTGGAGGAACTTTGACATAAAGAGGATTGACGCACAACTCGTGGGGACGGCAAGACTTGGACAGCAGCCCCTTGTCCTGCTGTCACCATAGTTACCCAGTGCCCAGTCAGCGACATGTAACGCCCCTGTCCATGCCTACTCGTCCAAGTGTCTGTGGTGAAATGCACCCTGTCACACACAGAGTTTCTCAAAGAAGCGGTGATGTTGTGTGCGACATGCTGGTGGAGCGCAGGCACACCTTTCTTTGAGAAGTAGTGCCGACTGGGCATCTGGTACTGGGGCACTGCGACGGACATAAGGTCTCGAAAATCCTCTGTGTCCACCAGGCGGAAAGGCAGCATTTCTGTAGCCAAGAGCTTGCAGATGGTGAAATTCAACCTCTTAGCTTTCTCATGGCTAGGAGGAAATGGTCTTTTACTTGTCCACATCTGAGGGACCGAGGGCTGGCTATTGTGCTTAGACGGGGTTGATAAGGGTGTCCCCGGCAAACTGCCGGTCTGTGAGGAAGATGCAGGCGGACATGTTAGGTTGCCTTGATCCAAAGGTGGTGCTATCGATGTCGGACAGCGCTCAACACCAGCTGGTGTTACCACCTCCAAAGAAAATGATGACCTGCCAATCACGCTGGCTGTTGCGGGTAAAGAGGTGGCAGGTCTGCGCCCCAAAACAGGTGTGACTGCTGTCCCCCCAGTCACAGAGGATGAAGAGGCCGCGGATGCACAAGATATGGCAGACGGTGATTGGCCCGGCCGGCTAGGCCGCATTGTAGCACACTGAGCTTCCCACTGCAACTTATGCTTCATGTCCATGTGCCGGTTCATGCATGAAGTACTCAAACTATGTATTTTTTGGCCTCTACTTAGCTTTTGCTGACAAATGTTACAGATAACACGAGTTGGGTCATCTTTATCGATCTGAAAAAATGCCCAGGCTATGCAAGGCTTAGCACCCATGCGACCTGAAGAGCCACCACGACTTGTGGTGAGAGGCAGAGTTGTGTTTGAGGATGCAGTTGTTGACGTGCTTCCAGTACTACGTCTCTGTCCAGGAAGGCGCAACCTGACCTCGTCGTCACTAGCATCTTCCTCCACCTCCTCTGCTGACCTCATCTCTTGGCTGACTGTGGGTTGACAGTAAGTGGGATCTCCGACCTCATCATCATCACCCTGTGCATTATCACACCCGTCGTCCTCAGAGCCAACCTGTTCCTGCCCTGACAAAAAACTAAAGTTGTCGCTCCAATCAGGTATTTGAGTCTTATCATCGTCTTCCTCATTGTCTCCACCAACAGGAGTTGCAGTTTGGGAATGAGGGTCTACATTATGGTCAGAACCTTCTGCGTCTGGTCCTGGATCCGACTCATAAAGATTCTGGGCATCAGTGCAGATCATTTCCTCGTCTGGATTCACAGAAGCGCTGGAGTCGACCTCTGATTCCCAGGCTATAGTATGAGTAAACAGCTCTGCAGACTCAACCATCTGTTCTACCTCATACTCAGACGGGCAGCTGGAGATTTGGGAGCTGTGAGGAAGCAAGTGCGATTTGGGTGACACCTTTGAGGACTGGAGTATTTGTGATGTTGAAGTTGATGTGGAGGAGAGCCCACTTAAAGGAGCACTTGATATCCGTTGAAGCACCTGCTGTTTTTGTGCCTCATCTGGAATTTGTAGCGATTGTCGTGGCCGTAAGAAAGGGATCTTATCACATTGTCCGCTAAAAGAAGTAGACATTTTAGTTTGGCTGGAAGATGGTCTTTCTTCTGCACCTACTCCACGGACACAACCTTTTTTCCCCTTCCCAACACGCCTATCCCCCTTTCCACCAGCAGCAGGCCTTTTTCCACTCATTTTGGTGGTTAACTAATTCACAACTCTGGAGTTGTTTGCACAAAAAAACAATGGATGGTAACCGAGCAGAGCTGAGTGGCCAAACTGTGGTATTAGGTCAAAACTATTGGCTGGGCTAGATGCAGAAAAAAATTATTTTTAATTTGCAACCTGATGGAGGTCAGTATAGATGGACTAATAGAACAAGTCCCACACGCTGCTAGAAGCCCAAATATTTTTTCAGAGATAAATGAAGAAAAAAAATTATTTTTAATTTGCAACCTGATGGAGGTCAGTATAGATGGACTAATAGACCAAGTCCCACACACTGCTAGAAGCCCAAATATTTTTTCAGAGCTAGATGCAGAAAAAAAATATTTTTAATTTGCAACCTGATGGAGGTCAGTATAGATGGACTAATAGACCAAGTCCCACACACTGCTAGAAGCCCAAATATTTTTTCAGAGCTAGATGCAGAAAAAAATTATTTTTAATTTGCAACCTGATGGAGGTCAGTATAGATGGACTAATAGACCAAGTCCCACACACCGCTAGAAGCCCAAATATTTTTTCAGAGCTAGATGCAGAAAAAAATTATTTTTAATTTGCAACCTGATGGAGGTCAGTATAGATGGACTAATAGACCAAGTCCCACACACTGCTAGAAGCCCAAATATTTTTTCAGAGCTAGATGCAGAAAAAAAATATTTTTAATTTGCAACCTGATGGAGGTCAGTATAGATGGACTAATAGAACAAGTCCCACACGCTGCTAGAAGCCCAAATATTTTTTCAGAGATAAATGAAGAAAAAAATTATTTTTAATTTGCAACCTGATGGAGGTCAGTATAGATGGACTAATAGACCAAGTCCCACACACTGCTAGAAGCCCAAATATTTTTTCAGAGCTAGATGCAGAAAAAAATTATTTTTAATTTGCAACCTGATGGAGGTCAGTATAGATGGACTAATAGACCAAGTCCCACACACTGCTAGAAGCCCAAATATTTTTTCAGAGCTAGATGCAGAAAAAAATTATTTTTAATTTGCAACCTGATGGAGGTCAGTATAGATGGACTAATAGACCAAGTCCCACACACCGCTAGAAGCCCAAATATTTTTTCAGAGCTAGATGCAGAAAATTTTTTTATTCAATTTGCAACCTGATGGAGGTCAGTATAGATGGACTAATAGACCAAGTCCCACACACTGCTAGAAGCCCAAATATTTTTTCAGAGCTAGATGCAGAAAATTTTTTTATTCAATTTGCAACCTGATGGAGGTCAGTATAGATGGACTAATAGACCAAGTCCCACACACTGCTAGAAGCCCAAATATTTTTTCAGAGCTAGATGCAGAAAAAAATTATTTTTAATTTGCAACCTGATGGAGGTCAGTATAGATGGACTAATAGACCAAGTCCCACACACTGCTAGAAGCCCAAATATTTTTTCAGAGCTACATGCAGAAAAAAATTATTTTTAATTTGCAACCTGATGGAGGTCAGTATAGATGGACTAATAGAACAAGTCCCACACGCTGCTAGAAGCCCAAATATTTTTTCAGAGATAAATTAAAAAAAAAATTATTTTTAATTTGCAACCTGATGGAGGTCAGTATAGATGGACTAATAGACCAAGTCCCACACACTGCTAGAAGCCCAAATATTTTTTCAGAGCTAGATGCAGAAAAAAATTTCTTTTAATTTGCAACCTGATGGAGGTCAGTATAGATGGACTAATAGACCAAGTCCCACACACTGCTAGAAGCCCAAATATTTTTTCAGAGCTAGATGCAGAAAAAAATTATTTTTAATTTGCAACCTGATGGAGGTCAGTATAGATGGACTAATAGAACAAGTCCCACACGCTGCTAGAAGCCCAAATATTTTTTCAGAGATAAATGAAGAAAAAAATTATTTTTAATTTGCAACCTGATGGAGGTCAGTATAGATGGACTAATAGACCAAGTCCCACACACTGCTAGAAGCCCAAATATTTTTTCAGAGCTAGATGCAGAAAAAAATAATTTTTAATTTGCAACCTGATGGAGGTCAGTATAGATGGACTAATAGACCAAGTCCCACACACTGCTAGAAGCCCAAATATTTTTTCAGAGCTACATGCAGAAAAAAATTATTTTTAATTTGCAACCTGATGGCGGTCAGTATAGATGGGCTAATAGAACAAGTCCCACACGCTGCTAGAAGCCCAAATATTTTTTCAGAGATAAATGAAGAAAAAAATTATTTTTAATTTGCAACCTGATGGAGGTCAGTATAGATGGACTAATAGACCAAGTCCCACACACTGCTAGAAGCCCAAATATTTTTTCAGAGCTAGATGCAGAAAAAAATTATTTTTAATTTGCAACCTGATGGAGGTCAGTATAGATGGACTAATAGACCAAGTCCCACACACTGCTAGAAGCCCAAATATTTTTTCAGAGCTAGATGCAGAAAAAAATAATTTTTAATTTGCAACCTGATGGAGGTCAGTATAGATGGACTAATAGACCAAGTCCCACACACCGCTAGAAGCCCAAATATTTTTTCAGAGCTAGATGCAGAAAAAAATTATATTCAGTTTGCAACCTGATGGAGGTCAGTATAGATGGACTAATAGAATGATGCTATGCCCAAAAGATTTTACTTCACTAGGTGCAGTAAAAAAATTGGTATTCTATACACAGGTGGTATATCTTGCAACACAGATAGGCTACTCCACTGACTAAAACACTCTGCAATAGGCCAAAAAGGATTAGCTTTGCTAGATTCAGCCAAATGCTGTGAAAAAAACTTGCACAGCACTGGCACAGACCTGCCTGGCAAAAACTGATAGGAACTGATGTAACCTAGTCCTGAAAAGGACTCCAATTACAATTAGTCTTTACTCCCACAACCTATCTATTTAAGAGCACAGACCTCCCTGATAAAAGTCGTAGGAAATGCTGTAACCTAGTCCTTAAAAGGACTGCAATCACAACTATTCCCTACTCCCAAGCTATCTGTATATTTGTGCGAAAATTGGCTTGAAATTAACAAGGTATAGCGCACACAGCAACAGCGGTGCCGTCTAACACGCAGCTGCAGCAGTGAGAAAATGGTGGCGACGGGGAAAATGGCTTGGTCTTATAGGGCAAGGACATGTGACATACACTGCCAATCACACATGCCCTTGCTTGTGTGAAAAAAAGCACTTCGCTCCGTGTGTGCGCTGCTGATAGGCTGACAGATTGCACCTCCCCACTGTAAATGCGGGAAAGAGAAAAAAAAATGGAGATCTTCATTGTTCCTGCAGAGATCCATCCCCTGCCCCTCCCCCCACCCCGCTGTACACTCAAACTGCGTATTAACATTAATTTTCATCATTACTGAGAAAAAATCCAGTTATGATTTTGGTGCACGAACAGTTATCGAACATAACCTCGAACAGCCGAATTTTTCTCAAATTGTTCGTGTTCGAATTTGAGATTGGCGAACAGTTCGAGTAGAACAACGCTCATCTCTACTAGTAATGCTGCTACAGTAAAAACCACCCAATTCACTACCATGAACTACACAACATAGAGACTAATTATACATCTATATAAAAATAGAATAATGTTAGCAACCAATTTTGGATAGCAACTTTTTATAAAAATATAAATATAAGATGACTTGTGCTGGTTGCATAAGGCTGAGTTAAAAGGGAATCGATAATAAATGGTTGGACCGTAATTAGCTCAGAAAATTAGATAAAAAAAACTCTCTACTTGAGGAGGACTCTGGGCGATATACTACCTGTATTGTAGCCCAAACTAGCAATCCAACGCCTCCCTCTGAAGATTACAGCAACCTGCTGTAAAACACCTGACATCAGTATCACAGGTAAAACTTGTCTCCTACGTCTCACTAAAAGAGGGTTGTACCCGTTCTGAGCTAATTACGGTCCTACCATTTAAACTTCTATCCCCTATTTCTACCTAGACTCTGCCAACACTAGGACCCACTCCATCAAGTACTCGTTTGGAGTTACCACTACTCCAATCAGGTAATTAGTACTACCCATGTATCCTGAGCAAATTTTAACCATCTTCTTTCCTGTGGTAACATATACAGCTCTGGCAAAAATTAAGAGACCACTGCAAAATTTTCAGTTTCTCTGATTTTTCTATTTATAAGTATATTTTGAGTAAAATGTACATTGTTGTTTTAGTCTATAAACTACTGACAACATGTCTCCGAAATTCAAAGCTAAACATTTTGTATTTATTTGCAGCAAATGATAAAGCGTCAAAATACTAAAAAAGAAACACAGTGCTTTCAGACCTCAAATTACTCATGTTTTAACTCAGTAACAGTTCAGAAATCAATATTTGATTTTTAATCACAGCTTTCATGCGTCTTGGCATGCTTTCTACCAGTCTTTCTATGCTTTCCAAAAGAAAACTGTTCAGTGGTCTCTTAATTTTTGCCAGAGCAGTATCTATAATACATACATACATGTATGCATGTTTCTTTACGCAGCCACTGGATAATTCTGCTTTAGCCACTTAATTCATTTCCATCTTACCGGATTCTCTTTTATCCATCGACAGCACCAGGTAAATCTCCACCCTATTCATCTACCACGGTGAGTATCCCACCTATCCTAATTTCTACATCTCCATTTTCAACCTGGGGGACACCTGGACTCACATTCATCTCCTCCACCTATTGGAGGATCCAGACTATAGCCACCACCAAGCAGTTCTCGATACCCAATCGCCCGTGTGACTTTTTATTACTTTTATTTTCCCCTATCCTTTTTATGTACGATTACCCTTAATAAAATCGTCTATATTTTACCCACCTCTGTGTTACGGGTCCAGGTGGTGGAACCTCTGTGCTTTGATGCAAGGAAGGACCAGAGAGGCGTAACTAAGTGCCTACTCGGACCGACCCAGGTCACACAGCAGCTTAGTCGACTCCGTGAACAAAGGAGGGACCGGGCAGGTGAACCAGGTGCCACTCTGGGACCAACCTTGTGTGAGAGGAGGTTACTCCGACGGGTCAGATGACAGGAGCTGACCGGTACAGCGGATGAGCATGGCTTGTAGGCTGGTGGGTGATCTGGGTACACAAGCAGGCGGGTACGGCGGATAGCCAAACAGGTACTCCGGGTAAACGAGCAGGCGGACACGGCCGGTAACTTGGCAGGTGCTCCGGGTAGGCAGGCAGGTGGGCAAAGCAGGTAACCTGGCAGGTGCTCCGGGTAGGCAGGCTGGCGGGCATGGCAGGTAATCTGGCAGGTGCTCCGGGTAGGCCGGCTTGCGAGCACGGCAGGTAATCTGGCAGGCACGGCTGATAGACAGACTGGCGAGCAGGACTGTTAGACAGACTGGCGGGCAGGACTGTTAAGCAGACTGGTAGGCAAGGAACCTGAGGTCTGAGGAGAGTGTTAGCACACAAACAACAACCTTGCACAGGCACCTCCATTTTGGAGGAGGTGCTTAATATAGTGGCAGTCCTCCGGCCATTGGCCGGGGACTCTTTAGGACAGCATGCGGCCCCTGTAAGAGGGAGGCAGTGCACGCCCTAAGCACAGTGCCCGGGAAGCTGTGCACACTGCGCATCTTAGCAGCAGGAGAGCAGGAAGACGCCGGACTGGGATCGCGGCGGTGAGGCAGAGGCGCCGATGCTACACTCTGTTTAGCCACTTTTATTATCGATCCCCTTTTAACTCAGCCTTACTCAACCAGCACAAGTCATCTTATATTTTATTTTTACCTTTTCTGACAACCCGTGGTGTGTTGTCTTGCTTGCAGCAGGTATAATCAGGCAGACGTACCAGTGCCACCACCTTATAGTTTTTTATAAAAAAATACACTCATATTGCAAGGTTCATTTAGCTCTTTGGAACTTATAGTATCAAGTGTATATACACAAAATGACTCCTATCATAAAACAATTTAGAAATTTTAAAAATTTAAAAACAATTTAATTCCTTTTTTAAATAGTTTTTATGTCTTGATTTGTACCAATAAAAAATATATCTTTTACATTATTTTGGCTATCACTCCTAGTTTTTGTTACAGGTTATGCCTCCCATCTTAGTAACTTGACCTCTAGTTCTTCCTGATCATTCCCCTTTATTTCCTTTAACACCATCCACAGACTTTATTTTTTTAAAAAATGTTGAAGCTACTATTGTTTTTTGTCTATTTCTTTATTGTGTTTTTTGGTTTTCTTTATCTTTAATTTTTTTGTTCAAAAATTCTAATTGCAGAACGATGTTCTGTTAAGCGAACTTTAATTCCTCAATGCTAACCGAGCATGTTGCCTCATGGAACACAGTTTCCATCAAAGTTGCTGTCTCCCTCGGTGCTGTTGTTGAACTACTGTCACCTATGTGTGTCTGCATCCTTTTCACCATCCCTGAAGGGGGAAACACATTGTACACTTAGGATCATTGTAGCTACATTCTTAAATGATCATACCGTCACATCATCTTTTCCAAAAGCTTTACCCTGCCTTCCACCACAAAAACAAAATATGTTCATGAGAAATAAGAGCTAGGTTTAGAAGGTTTGGATTTCATATTCAGTAGTTGTTAGATATGCAAATAATGATGTTTATCGTAGATCTGGTAAGGTGACTGTTTTTTGCAATACTGTTGCCATAGATGAACCCGTGTACAAGTACAGTGAACTAGGTGATAATCCCTAACAGAAGGTCCTCGAACCTTGTCCTCCAACTTCGGTTGGAGCAGAAGTTCCAAAGTTATAGGAAGCTATATTTAATTTAACAATCTGATATATCGTTCCTGAACGGATTCTCTTTAATCCTCTACCTGGTAAAAGTACAAAGTTTTTTCAGGCTTGCAGCATGAGTTTGTCTTTTTAGTGTCTAGAAATATCAAGAAAGAAATATGCTGATGTTAAAAGAACAGTTTCTTCCTTTGCAAAAAAAGAGCTTTTTTGGTACAGGTGGTTGGCATGTACTGTGTGTCTCTTTTATGCCAAGGTTGTTTCTTTGTACTTTTCTGGAAGCAGAAATATATGTTGTTTTTCCTCATCTTGACCTAGCAGCTGTATTGCTTGCTGTGAGAACAGGTTTCTACAAATTGATGAGATATGCACACTCACAATAAGTTCTTCAAAGCCAAAGCTTGCAGGAATGTTGGACCGATTCATGTTTTGTTTCCAACTTCTATTGATTTTATGTGGTTTCTCCGCAATGCAAACTATTTTTTACTCTGATCACCAAAGGTTACTCTGCATGAATAAAAAAGAATCAACTTTACAAACAGTCTTAATTAACAGTCTTAAATAAAGACATCCTCAGCAAATGATGTATGTGTCTCTACTGGTGTTGAGCGAACATGCTCGACACTGCTCGGTACTCGCCCGAGCATCACGCTACTTGGGATGTTCGGCGAGCACTGAGCATTTCCGGGTTACTCGGGCGGGAGCTCGGGTCTCCGCCCTGCATGTTTGGCGCTCTTTACAGAGCCAATGAACATGCAGGGATTGCCAGCCAGTCACTGTAATGCTGCAGCCATGTTGGTTGTGGGCATTACAGTGATTGGCTGGCCGCACAGCGTCACCTCGAGTATTTAAAACCGGGCGCCGCCATCTTGGACACAGTCGCTCCGGATTAGACAGTGTAGGGACAGCGCTGCTGATTTAGGGAGAGATATAAACTGCGAAATAGTTAGTATAGGGTCTGTAAAGGCTGCCAGAACAAACAAACAGTCCTTTTCAGGACAAATATCCATCCCAGATACCAGGCAGGCAGGCTGTATAGGAGACACAGTGGTTATACCAGCAAACGCTGCATTACAGTCCTGTGTGCTCCTGTTGCTGAAATTGCTGGACTTAGCACCAGGTGTCGGGGGCCAGGAAAAATCCTTTTTTTTTCATCTAAATCCTTTTTTTTTTTCCTCCTTCACGCTGTACTAATACCCATCTTATTAACCTTTTGGTGTGTCCCCCCCCCCAAAAAAAAAGCATGTCTCTGATTTTTCAGACACAAATATAACTGTTGAAAATAGTCTGGTGTAGGCTAGAGAAACAGAAGTGTTGTTTTGCACTTCCACGGTTCAAAACTCTGCATTATCCATTTTGGGCCATTTCAATCTAAAAAAAAAAACAGTTTGAGTGTGTCGCTCACTGTTCAGCCGCAAATCTATATATTTAAAAAAGTCTGGTATACCCCAGTAAACAATAACTGTGGTTTTGCCATCCCACGGTAAAAAATCTCTATTATTCAGGTTTTGGTATATTTTCAGTAAAGAAAAACAGTAGTGTCTCCTGACTGTTGTGACACAAAAATATATCTGTTGAAAATAGTCTTGTGTAGGCCCAACATCCCAGTGTGGTTTCGCAGTTCCATGGGTCAAATCGCTGTACTATCCAGTTTTGGGCCTTTGGTATCTAAAAAAAAAAGCAGTTTGAGTGTGTCGCTCACTGTTCAGCCGCAAATATCTCTATTTAAAAAAGTGTGGTATACCCCAGTAAACAATAACTGTGGTTTTCCTCTTCCACGGTTCTAATCTACTCTTTATTACCCTTTTTCCATTGATAGTGCCAGTGTAAGCTATTTTACTTCATTTACAATGGGCAAGGAGCATGCCAAGGGACGTGGAAGTGGACGTTCTGGTGATGGTTCGTGCAGAGGACGGGGCCGTGGCCAAGGTGAAAATGTGCCACAACCAACAGCCACATATTCTCGCTCCCACTTCTTGACCGAATTACTAGGGAAGCACAGAACAACACCAGTATTGAGAAGTGATCAGTGTGAACAGGTTATTAATTGGATAGCAGATAATACTTCCAGTTACCTGGGCACCACCACCTCCGGTCTGTCTTCCACACGGTCAACTCTTAGTAGCCGTGAGTCTCGACCGCATACTCCTCTTCACCCTGATGCTCCTTCCTCCCATCATGCCGAGTGCCGTCAGACAGCAAGTGATCCCACACTTGGACACTCTGAAGAGCTGTTCACTGGTCCATTTCCATATTTGGGCCCCTCGCCTGATACGCTTGAAGTGGTGGAAGAGGAGATCCCATGTTGCGATGCCCAAATATTTGAACAGCCACGGCCACAGGAAGTCGACGTTGGCAATCTGTCACAAGAGGTGGACGATGACGAGACACAATTGCCAGGAAGTGAGGAGGAGGATCGTGGTGCGCAAGTGGAAGAGGAGGAGGTGGTGGATGATCTAGTAACTGACCCAACGTGGAAGGAGGACAGGCAGAGTGAGGCCAGCAGCACACAGGGGGAGGGAGGCAGAGTACCCCAACAGGCAGGAAGAAGCAGTGTGGTGGCCGCAGACAGAAGGCAGGCAACCGTTCCCCCTAACACCAACACTAGGGACAGTACAAGCGGTAGGTCTTCCAGAGTCTGGAATTTTTTTAAAGACTCTGCTGATAACCCCAAAAAGGCCATATGTTCCACCTGCCATGCCAGCATCAGCAGGGGTGACAAAACTACCAGCCTGACCACCACCAGCATGATCAGGCACATGGCAGCAAAGCACCCGACTTTGTGGGGCGAAATCCAGGGTCCACGACCAGTGTCAGCGGGTGTCACCACTGCTTCTTCCACTGTTGTGCGTGCAATAGAATCCCCTGTTGTGTGTGCAAGGCAATCCCCTGTCCATACTGCATGTAAAGATGCCCCCTCCTCTCAGTCTTCACTTGTTATGGCAGTTTCTCAAGAAACAGCATCAACGTCCACGTCCCACCGCAGCGTTCAATTGTCCATATCCCAGACCTTTGAACGAAAGCGGAAATTCGCAGCTAACGCCCCACAGGCCACAGTCCTAAATTCGCACATTTCACCACTACTTGCGTTGGAAATGCTGCCTTTTAGGCTGGTGGAGACGGAATCCTTCCGCAATCTTATGGCGGTGGCCGTCCCTCGGTACTCGGTCCCCAGCCAACCCTATTTTGCCCGGTGTGCCATCCCCGCACTACACAAGCACGTGTCCCAAAGCATCTGCCGTGCCCTCAACAACACAGTTACTGGGAGAGTCCACCTGACAACGGACACGTGGACAAGTGCTTGTGGCCAGGGACGGTACATCTCTCTGACGGCACACTGGGTAAACATAGTGGAAGCCGGGACCCAGTCGGACCTTGGGACGGAACACATCCTCCCCACACCGAGGATTGCGGGCCCTATGTCAGTCAGAGTTGCCCCCACAGTGTACAGCTCCTGCGCATCCTCCTCCTCCTCCTCATGTTCAGCCTCCATCTCAGATATCACCACATCAGTTACAAGCTGGAAGCATTGCAGTACTGCCTCCGCCAAGCGGCAACAGGCTGTGCTGAAACTCATAAGCTTAGGTGATAAACCACACACTGCTTGTGAGTTGTGGACAGCTGTGAAAGAGCAGGCAGATCTGTGGCTGAGACCGCTGAACCTACATCCCGGCATGGTCATGTGTGACAATGGCCATAACCTGGTGGCGGCTCTGAGGCGAGGTGAGATCACACACGTACCATGCCTGGCTCATGTGCTTAACCTCGTGGTTCAGCGGTTTCTTAAATCGTACCCTGAGTTGCCAGATCTGCTCGTGAAAGTACGCCGTCTGTCAGTTCATTTTCGCAAGTCGGCTACAGCTTCCGCCCCCCTTGCTGTGTTGCAGCAGCGTTTGCAGCTTCCGGCACACCGACTGGTGTGTGATGTCCCCACACGTTGGAACTCTACCCTCCACATGTTGCAAATGATTTGTGAGCAGAAGAGAGCAGTTGTGGAGTACCAGCTGCAACAAGGCCGTCGATATTCATGTCAGACTCCACACATAAGACCTCAGGAGTGGACCTGGATGTCTGACATATGTACCATCCTGACAAACTTTGAGGAGGCCACCAAGATGGTGAGTGGCGATGACGCCATCATTAGTGACAGCATCCCACTTGTCTGTCTTTTGCAATGCTCTCTGCAGAGAATTAAAGAGGAGGCATTGCAGCCAGAGTATGATGAGATGGATCAAGAAGCCGTAGTGGGCGATTACACACAGCCCAGCCTCATCTCATCCCAACGTGCATTGGGGGACAATGAGGGAGAGGAGGAGGAGGAGGAGGAAGAATAGGAGCTACTATCATGCGTTGTAGTACCTGTACAAGTGTCATACAGTCGGTTCAGCGTGGGTGGCCTGAGGACAGGGGGAGGAGGAAGAGGAGGAGGAGGAGGAGGAGGAGGGGGAGAGCATGGTCAGTCGTCATCTTGGTGAGGACACGGAAACCTTGCCCGTTACCAGTCTGGCACGCATGGCTGACTTTATGTTATCCTGCCTTAACTGTGACCCTCGCGTTGTAAAAATGTTGGGTGACAGTCATTACTGGTTGGTGACACTTGTAGACCCCCGCTACAAGGAGAACTTTCACTCTCTTATTCCTGAGGTGGAGAGGTCTACAAAATTGGGGCAGTACCAGAAGGTCCTTGCTGCAGAACTCTCAAAAAAATTCCCATCTGAACACGCTAGCGGCAGAGGTCACAGTTCGTTGCCCAACCAAGGCTTACAGGCGAGAGAGATGCAACTCCAATCCAGCAGAGGCAGGGGAACACTGTCAACATTCTGGGACAGTTTTCTGACACCCGCCCAGCTTACAGGCCCTGAGGCGCGGGGTACTCTCACATGGAGTGGAAAGTTTCAAAAGATGTTGAGGGAGTACCTTGCCGACCGTACCAGCGTCCTCCGTGATTCCTCTGTGCCTTTTAATTATTGGGTATCCAAGCTGGACACTTGGAATGAACTCGCTCTGTACGCCTTGGAGGTCCTGGCCTGCCCTGCCGCTAGCGTGTTATCGGAGCGTATTTTTAGTGCCGCTGAGGGAATTATAACTGATAAGCGCAATCGCCTGTCACCTGACAATGCTGACAAGCTGACCCTTATCAAAATGAACAAGGGCTGGATTGGGCCAGACTTCTCATCACCACCAAATGACAGCAGAGTAACATAAAGTCAAATCCACTGTGTTATTTTGGGAGGTGTATTCACATGCACCGCTTCACACCCACACATGGGTATACGCTTCCTCGTTTCGGCTGTTTTATCTTCTTCTCCTTATCCTCAGCCTCCACCACCACTATACCACCAGGGTGCCAGCATTGCAAGTTCCTCCGTCCTTATTTTTGGCAGCTTTTGCTTGCAAAGCATAAGCAAATACTATGGGACACCCACTCCCCAATAATGGGACTTATGTTTGTAATATGCTGTACTGCATGACTCTTGTAAGGGGCATTGCAAGTTCCTCCGTCCTTATTTTTGGCAGCTTTTGCTTGCAAGGCATAAGCAAATACTATGGGACTCCCACTCCCCAATAATGGGACTTATGTTTGTAATATGCTGTGCTGCATGGCTCTTGTAAGGGGCATTGCAAGTTGCTCCGTCCTAATTTTGGCAGCTTTTGCTTGCAAGGCATAAGCAAATATTATGGGAGACCCACTCCCCAATAATGGGACTTATGTTTGTAATATGCTCTACTGCATGGCTCTTGTAAGGGACATTGCAAGTTGCTCTGTCCTAATTTTTGGCAGCTTTTGCTTGCAAGTCATAAGCAAATATTATGGGAGACCCACTCCCCAATAATGGGACTTATGTTTGTAATATGCTGTACTGCATGGCTCTTGTAAGGGGCATTGCAAGTTGCTCCGTCCTAATTTTTGGCAGCTTTTGCTTGCAAGGCATAAGCAAATACTATGGGACACCCACTCCCCAATAACGGGACATATGTTTGTAATATGCTGTACTGCATGTGACGCGCCCCCTGGGCCGTGTGTACACGTGTGTGGGATACCCGGTGCCGGGTCTCTGGGGTCTGTAGTCTCCGTGGCGGTGACCAGGTCCCGTGGCTCAGGCTGGTCAAACCAGTGGCAGTCTTTCTTAGGTTTTGAGGTTAATTGTCCGACTGCGCCACCCGTGGATTGCGGTCAGGGAGTACCACCGCTGCGAGGCAGACCGCTGAGGCTGGTGTTGTGTGCGCAGCAGAGAATGGGATAACTCCCAACGGGAGGAGTATAGCTTCAGGGTAGTGAGTGTGGATGATGGGGGTGATGGTGCACGAGCGCAGCAGGAACGACTCAGAGTCTTTGCAGTGCAGTTCAGGGTCTTTACTGATGATTATAAGGTAGACCCTCCCGGGAGTACTGGCTAGCATAAAAGGCCTGGTCAGTCTGTGAGCAAGCAGGAGTTCCCCTGGCCAGGTTGAGTTGTAGGCCTCCCCGTCTGTTTGCACTCTTCCTGGCTACCTTGCTGTAAGCTTGTAGAAGTAGCCCACGTTCCTGAGTGTACCGTGTAGTGCTCAACCGTATGGCTGGTGACTTGGGGCCTTCTGTTAGCCTCCGCTATGGCCGGAGGACCTGAAATCCCCTGCTGGCTGGTTTCTGCTGCTGGATATATAAGTCCTCACAGCCTCGGACTCCTGTGTCTGGTTCCTATTGTCTTCTGCCAGGGCGAGCTCTGCTCAGCTTCCAGCCCCTGGTCTTTAGCTCCTAGCTCCTACAGAGCTCCTTGCTGTTACTTTCCCTTGCTCTCACTCTGACTCTGACTGTTCTCTGTTCTCTGACTCACTCAACCCCGCCCCAGATCCAGTTTATAAGGGCAGAATTCTCCCTTCCCAGGACTGGGGCAGGAGGATGTTGCATGTTTAAGGGATCCTGACCAAGAAACCTCCCACTTGCTCTCCGACGTAATATCTCTATTACTGTGGTGACCAGACCCCTGGGTTGCCACACATGACTCTTGTAAGGGGCATTGCAGTTCCTCATAATTTTTGGAAAGCCTTCCATTCACTGCTTAGGCCAACAGTGCACAGGAGACCCAGTTGCTATAAATGGAAAAAAAGGTTTAGTTAACGCCCTCTGACCTCCATGTCATTTCCAAGGGGCATTGGAGTGCCTCGAAATTTTTGGTAGGCATTGCACTCACTGTATGCCCTATAACTGTGTAGCCAAACTGCTCCTTTTGTTACAGAAACATATCCTACAAGACATATCTGGTTGACTGGCCTGATATTGATGTGAATGGTCCCTGTTCCTCCTGCTCTTTCTCCTTTGCCACCACCTCATCCATCATTTATCACCTGAAGCTTTGCTTTAACGGGAGTCATAGAACTTGGATAGTAGCAGGAAAACATCCAGCAATTCTCGGAGGAGGTAGGATATGCGCCAAAACGCTGACCACCTCAGGCCTAGCCGCTACTACATACATGCGCTTGCATTACAACAAAACAAAGCAGATGCTAACTTCTATCATCCTCATCATGCTCCTCACCTTGGCACTCTCAACTCCCCTGATGGAGAAGCCAGGGCCCACCGGAGGAGTTTGATAGTCCGGTGGGCTCGGCCAATGCTGCCCTAAAGCAGGCCAGGTTAAAAAAGTGTGGGAAAGGTTACCGGGACAAATAGGGGTGGGTGGGGACCGAGTATGGACACCCGGCCACCCCCTGGAGGCTGGGGAGCAAGCGGGGACACCCGGCCACCAGGCAGCTGGGGACTGAGTATGGATACCAGGCCGCCGACACAGCCATGGCGTGGTGGCCAGATTCCGCCTCCACATGCCTAAAAGGCCCAATTTAAAGTGCAAGCAAGCAAGCAGTATGGTATTGCAGCCTGGGGGTGGGTGGGTGGCAGGCTGCATACTTGCGCTTGCATTGCAAGGAATGGGAGAGGTACAATTGAACACTGCCCTGGGACAAGGACTTGAATGGGGATAGTTGCAAGTCTGCAACGACAGGTGCAAGGTGGGAGGCATCTTCGCATGTACCATGAACAGGGGTTTGGCATGCACACACTACAGCGGAGTAGGCTCTCCTTCCCACTAAATGCACTGGGGAGGGCACAGGTAATGTTTTGGTGTACGCACTTAATCTTAAGTATAAGGCACACCAGGACAAATAGGGGCGGCTGGGGACTGAGTATGGATACCTCGCTGCCGAAGCAGCCATGAGGTAGTGGCCAGCTTCGGCCTCCTCCAAACTAAAAGGCCCCATTTCAAGTCCAAGCTAGCAGTATGGAATTGCAGTCTGGGGGTGGGTGGGTGGCAGGCTGCACACTTACACTTGCATTAAAAGAAAACATAGCAGATGCTAACTTCTGTCATCATCATCATGCTCCTCACCTTGGCACTCTCAACTCCACCGATGGAGAAGTCAGGGCCCACCGGAGGAGTCTGGTTCTCTGGTGGGCTCGTCCAATGCTGCCTAAAGCAGGCCGGGCTAAGAAAAGTGTGTGGGGGGATGTTCCAAGGAGAAATAGGGGCGGCTAGGGACCATTTATGGACACCCGGCTGCTCCCAGGCGGCTGGGGACCGTGTGTGGACACCCGGCCGCGGGGCGGCTGGGGACCGAGTATGGACACCCGGCCGCCAACACAGCCATGACGTGGTGGCCAGATTCCGCCTCCACATGCCTAAAAGGCCCAATTTCAAGTTCAAGCAAGCAATCAGTGTGGTATTGCAGCCTGGGGGTGGGTGGGTGGCAGGCTGCATACTTGCGCTTGCATTGCAAGGAATGGGGGAGGTACAATTGAACACTGCCCTGGGACTAGAACTTGCATGGGGATGGTTGCAAGTCTGCATCTTCTGATGCGGCAAGGATCACTTATGATGGGCACAATTTAGACAGTGACCTGGGAGTCAGAGATGCTTCCAGGGGTCTTCCCCATGCTGTTCCCATGTCTTTTCAGCACTTTATGCATGTGTCACACAGCACATGGACAGATGAGGTTGTAAAATGTTTAAATGACATTTCCCGGTGAATGCATTTGTCATAGTTGAAAGCAATACAAAAGTGCAAAAACGCATAAAAAATGCTACTTGTGAACATAGCCCAAGGTGTGGAGGAGTATTTTTGTTTTTGGTCATTTATTTTAACTTATACACAAGTCTTTTCCCTGGAAAAGATGTTCCTTAACATATTTCACAGGAAAAAAGTTTCACTTTTGTTTTTGAACGTTTTATTGTGAGCCCGTAAAAGTGGCTTAATACCTCTGACCACGTTGTTGACAGCAGTAACCTGGGGGTCAGAAATGCTTCCTGGGGCGATCCCCATGCTGTCCCTATGTCATTTGAGCACTGTCACTATCGTTTTGGACACTTGTTAGGCTTTTAAAAGACTGCCGGTGGCGCCACCGCAAAAATGCTCGAGTCTCCCATAGACTAACATTGGGCTCGTTGCTCGGGTTGAGCACCCGAGTATCACGGCGAGCTCGGCCCGAGCTTCGAGCACCCGAGCATTTTAGTGCTCGCTCAACACTAGTCTCTACCATTAAAGGCCATTAACAAACCTTTTGTAGTTTGATCCTGCACTTGCACCAAATTATATTTCATAGTGTAGAAAAAATAGGCAAATGGATATGAGTATCAGAATACATACATTGAAAAAAGGGGTAAAGAAATGTGTGAAGCAAACCTGAATATGCGCTAAACTTCAGATTCCTCAAAGTACTCCCCTTTTACTCTGATGATAGCTTTACACCCTCCTTAGCATTTTCTTAAGCAGCTTCATCAGGTAGTCACCTGGAATGGCTGAATACTTGTTGCCAGCTTTGAATTTACTCTGTGGTCACAATTGCTTTGAAGTCTGTGATTGTAGTGTAGCACCCCGAGGGCTCGGCTGCTACAGGGGTATTGCACCTCGATCCAGAGGTGTGGTATTCCACTCCCGGGTAAGGATGGAGTGTGGGACCGAGCTCAGTTAGCTGCATGCACTACACTCATCCCATTTCCGGGGGACAGAACAACGGTACTCCCACTAGGTAGATGTGCAGGTACGACAGCGTCTGTCCCTGGCTGGAGTGGGAGGGGGGGAGGAACATCCCAGTAGTGTAGGAGCAGACAGGGGAGGGACTCTGGGCATAGGAAGGAGCCCATTGGGTGCTAGTCACCTGGGCTCGGGTGTCAGAGGGAGTATAAGAGGTGGGCACCATCTTGAGACAGGGTCTGTTCTGAGGGAGAGTTCAGCCAGAGAGGGCTGACAGGGAGCTGTGGCTCCGGCTGGGCCCAGCTCCAGGGCCAGGCCTGAAGCACAGAGAGAGAGGAAGAGAAAAGGAACACCAAGAAGGGCCCAGAGACGCAAGAATAGAGGGAACCCTGAGATCCCACAAGAGAACAAGTTAACGGGTGAAGGGTTGGCAGAAAAGGGTCCCGGATCCCAAACTGGCAGAGGCTAATCATCCTTAGCCAGGAACCGGAGGTCGTGGACAAGCTTTGGCGCGACCCCTCACCATATCCACCAGGAAGGCAGACCACGCATAGGGTCAGGGAAGCCGGGAAAGGATTCGCCACCAAAAGACCCGAGGGAGCCAGACATAGGTGGGTCCCTGGTGAGGACGGCCTGTAGGAAGGAAGAGAGGGGAGCTCAGGACCACGCTCTGGAACTGCCTGGGAGTTGGCCGAGTCCCGCACCTGGTGGACGCAGCACGGCTCGGGTGGTCACTGCTGGCCAAAGTGACCGGAGCAACACCTGTGAGTAAAAGCCTTGAAACTGCACCACACGTCTCTGAGCTTCCTTGCTGCACCATCACTACCACTATCATCCACATCTGCTGCCCTGAGGCCATACCCCTCCCGTTGGGGGTTATACCATCCACGCTGCACATCCGTACCACCGGCCTCAGTGGACTGTCCTGCAGCGGCGGCTTCATAGCCGCATTCAACGGGTGGCGTAGTCGAACATTCTAACATCTACTGCTAAAGACTGCCGCTCAGTTTGACTCCCTGGGCACGGACCGGGTCACCGCCACGAGACTACTACCCCCATCTGATCCGGCTCCGGGTAAGCCCCCGTGCGCGCGATGCCGCACGACACAGCAGGCCCAGGGGCGCATCAGTAGAGGCAATGTCATCTGACACAACATTCTGCCCCACTCCTTGATCACTTAGCCCTCACATAGCCTGGAGGTGTGTTTTGGGTCATTGTCTTGTTGCAAAACCAATGCTGGTCCCAATAAGTACAAACCATTAGAGTAAGTATGCCATGAATCTGGAATAAAGCTGATGACAGATGCATGTCACCTACTGAAATCCTTAGAAGCGGTGACCAATTTTGTCAGTAGGGACAAGTGGGAAGTCAATGATGTCATCCCCCTCATTTATCTTGGAAAAAAACACTCATCAGAATGGAATATGGGATGGAGGAAGAACAACACTTTGAACATGTTTATCAGATAAAAAGTCTTTGTAATTGTTTACTCATATTGAGAATAGAAAAACTGTTCTGGATCCCAAGAAAGATAATGTTTTCACTATTAGTTGAGAATCTATTACTTCTTCATGTTCAAAAGTGCTAAGTAGTGCTGAGCGAGTATGTTCTGTCCGAGTATGCTCGGGCCGAGCTCCGAGTATTTATAGCTGCTCGGTGATATGGTTGAATCGCTCCCGTGTGCATGATTTGCAACAGTTTGACAGTTTTATTACATGTGATGAATGTCTATTTCTTACACATTCCTCACATGTAATAAAACTGTCAAACAGTTGCAAATCATGCACACGGGAGCGATTCAACCATATCACCGAGCAGCTATAAATACTCGGAGCTCGGCCCGAGCATACTCGGCGAAAGGGTTAATAGAACATACTCGCTCAACACTAGTGCTAAGCACACCTGTCTTTGCTTCCTAAATGAAGGGGTAATTTTTGGACACCTTGTGAAAAAGCTAACTCTTCTTCTACTAGAAAAGGGAGACACCATTGAAACTTCCAAACAGGGATAAATTTTGCTCACAGCATCTTCCCTTTACTGCCAATGTATAAACACCAGCCAGGCATGCATGTGCTCAAAAAAAAGAGATTGCTTTTGGAAGATTTCTACAACCTAACCCCGTCCACGTCCTCAGCAAACTTTTGTCTTTGCATTTTCATCTTTTCCTCTCCTTTTCTTAAATAGCCATAACTTTTTTATTTTTGCAATGACTTAGAGATTAGCGATGAGAGAGCATGCTCGCTACTGCTCGGTGCTCGCCTGAGCATCTCACTGCTCGAGATGCTCGGTGCTCGCCGACTATTTCCGTGGTTGCTCGGCAGGAGCTAGGGTCCTCTCCCTGCAGGTTTGGCGCTCTTTAGAGCACCAATCAAAATGCAGGGATTGCCTGCCACTCACTGTAATGCCGTAGCCATGTTGGTTGTGGCATTACAGTGATTGGCTGGCCGCACAGTGTCATCAGGTCTATATCCGACCTGGCGCCGCCATGTTTGTCACAGTCACTCCGGAATCAGACAGTGTAGGGAGAGGTGCTGCTGTGTCAGGGAGCGATTTGCTTGTGTTTTAGGTAGTGTAGGGATAAAAACCGTACTTTACACATATCCATCTTAACAAACAGTCCTTTTGAGGACTAACTAATCCATCTGCAGAGATGTCGGGCAGGCAGTATATATAGGCAGGCAGGCAGGGTATATAGCAGACTGCAGTGCATAGAGCACAAGAGGCTCCATTCCAATTCTGCCTTCTGCTGCTGTTAGATAATTCTATACAAAGGCCCAGGTCTCAGAGGCCAGGAATACTTTTCTTTGGATTTTAATCCTCATTAAGTGCTTAAAAAGCAATGAAGAGAACACCGTTTTTCTGCGCCATTTGTTGTTGGCACTGCAGAATACAACCAGGTCCTTTCCATCTTACAGCGCTAAAAATCCAGCTATTTAAAACTGTTTTCACCGTCACACGGATCACATATACATTGACAGAAAATACTGCCATTTCTGGCCTCCATTAAAAATTTCCTTTAGTGTGTCAGTGAAGCAATTCATACCAGTTTGCTGCTCAAACTACTTACCTACAGGCCAGGTATTTAAAACTCTGTTCTGGCCATCACACGGATCACGTATACGTTGTCAGAAAATACTGCCATTTCTGGCCTCGATTAAAAATTTCCTTTAGTGTGTCAGTGAAGCAATTCACAGCAGTTTGCTATTCAAACTACTTACCTACAGGCCAGGTATTTAAAACTCTGTTTTCTCTGTCACACGGATCACATATACGTTGTCAGAAATTACTGCCATTTCTGGCCTCGATTAAAAATTTCCTTTAGTGTGTCAGTGAAGCAATTCACACCAGTTTGCTGTTCAAACTACTTACCTACAGGCCAGGTATTTAAAGCTCTGTTTTCTCCGTCACACGGATCACATATACGTTGTCAGAAAATACTACCATTTCTGGCCTTTATTATAAATTTCCTTTAGTGTGTCAGTGAAGCAATTCACAGCAGTTTGCTGTTCAAACTACTTACCTACAGGCCAGGTATTTAAAACTCTGTTTTCTCCGTCACACGGATCACATATATGTTCGCTCCAAACTCAGTCATTTGTTGTGAGCGTGGAAGATACTGTCCTCAATTTACAATGGGCAAGGCACGTGGCAAGGGACGGAGAACTGGACGTGATGGTAATGGTGCATACAGCGCCCGAGGACAAGGCAGTGGGCAAGGTGAAATTGTGCTACAACAAACACCCACATCTTCTCGCCTGACCTTCCTGTCCCAATTTCTAGGGGACCGCAGCACACCACTATTGAACCCAGAGCAGTGTCAAAAGGTTTTTGGTTGGATAGCAGATAATGCTTCCAGTCACTTAGCTACCAAGACCACCCTGTCTTCCACACGGTCAAGTCTCAGTAGCCGTGAGTCTGGACCGCGTATTCCTCACCCTGATCCTCCTTCCCCCCACCATGCCGAGCTCCCAGAGACAACTGATCTCACACTTGGACACTCTGAAAAGCTGTTCACTTTTCCATTTATAGATTCGGGCCTCTCACCCAGTCCACTTGAAGCGGGGCAAGAGGGGATCGCGTGCAGCGATGCCCAAATATTTGTGCAGCCACGGTCACCCGAAGGTAACAGTGGGAAAGTGTCACAAGAGGTGGACGATGATGAGACGCAATTACCAGATAGTCAGGAGGAGGACCAGGGTGCGGCAGTGGAAGACGAGGTGGTGGATGATATAGTAACTGACCCAACCTGGCAGGACGGACATGCAGATCGAGGAGAGCAACACACAGGGGGAGGGAGGCAGAGCACCCCAACAGGCAGGAAGAAGCAGTGTGGTGGCCGCAGACAGAAGGCGGTCAACCATTCCCCGTAACACCAACACGAAGGAAGTTGCCAGTACAACTATTAGGTCTTCCCGAGTCTGGTTGCTTTTTAAAGACTCTGCCGATAACCCAAAAAAGGCCTTTTGCACCACCTGCCAGGCCACATGGCAGCAACGCACCCGACTTTGTGGGCCGAACCCCAGGGTCCATGAACAGTGTCTGCAGGTGGCACCATTGCTTCTTCCGCTGTTGTGCATGCAAGCCAATCCCCTGTCCATAGTGCATGCGAAGATTCCTCCTGCCCTGCACCTGTTGTTGCGCACTCTCAAGTAGCAGCATGAGGTAGCACGTCCACGTCCTAGTCCCAGTGCAGCATTCAGTTGTGCATACCCCAGTCCTTGGAACGCAAGGGCAAATATGGAGCCAAGGCCCACAGGCCACACTACTAAATTCTCACTTTTCACGACTGCTTGCGCTCAAAATGTTGCCTTTTAGGCTCGTGGAGACAGAAGCATTCCGCTACCTGATGGCAGCGGCCGTCCCTCTGTACTCAGTCGCCAGCCGCCACTATTTCTCCCGGTGTACCGTCCCTGCATTACACAAGCACTTGTCCCAAAACATTAGCCGTGCCCTCAACAATGCAGTTAGCCAGATACCGGGAAAGTCCACCAAACCACGGACACGTGGACAAGTGCTTGTGGGCAGGGACGGTACATCTCACTGACAGCACACTGGTTTAACATAGTGGAAGCCGGGCCTAGTCGGACCTTGGGACGGAACACGTCCTCCCGAAGCCAAGGATTGCGGGCCCTAGGTCAATCAGGGTTGCCCCCACGGTCTACAGCTCCTGCACCTCATCCTCCTCAGCCTCCTCCTCCTCTTCAGCCTCCATTTCCGAAATGACCACATCAGTCACAAGCTGGAAACACTACAGCACTGCCTCGGCCAAGCGGCAATAGTCTGTGCTGAAGCTAATATGCTTAGGTGACAAACCCTCACAATGCTGAAGAGTTGTGGACAGCTTTGAAAGAGCAGGCAGATCTGTGGCTCACACCGCTGAAACTACTGCCAGGCATGATTGTGTGTGACAATGGCCGGAACCTGGTGGCAGCTCTGAGGCGAGGCGAGCTCACACACGTACCATGCCTGGCCCATGTTCTTAGCCTCGTGGTTCAGCGGTTTCTCAAATCCTACCCGGAGGTGCCAGATCTGCTTGTTAAAGTACACCGCCTGTGTGCCCATTTTAGAAAGTCAGCTACAGCTTATGCCACCCTAGCCATGTTTCAGCAGCGTTTGCAGCTTCTGGCTCACAGACTGGTGTGTGATGTCCCCACGCATTGGAACTCTACACTGCAGATGTTGGGAAGGATTTGTGAGCAGAAGAAGGTAGTTGTTGAGTACCAGCATCAACATGGCCATTGGTATTCAGTTCAGACTCCACACATAAGACCTCAGGAGTGGACATGGATGTCAGACATATGTACCATCCTCCAAAACTTTGAGGACTCCACCAAGATTGTGCGCAGCGATGAACTTTATATCTCTTATTCCTGAGGCGGACAGGTCTACAAAAATGGGGCTGTACCAGAAGGCCATTGTTGCGGAACTATTAAAAAAAATTGCCATCTGAAAACACTGGCGGCAGAGGGCACACTTCGTTGGACAACCAAGGAGTACAGGCGAGACAGACACAACTTTAATCCAGAAGTGGCAGTTGAACACTGTCAAAGTTCTGGGAGAATTTTCTCAGCCCCTCCCATCGGACAAGCCCTGAGGCGCGGGTTACTCTCACAAGGAGTGCAAAGTTTGGGAAGATGCTGAAGGAGTACCTTGCCGACCGCACCAAAGTCCTCCGTGATTCCTCTGTGCCTTATAATTATTGGGTATCCAAGCTGGAAACATGGAATGAACTGGCTCTCTATGCCTTGGAGGTCCTGGCCTGCCCTGCCACCAGCGTTTTATCAGAGCGGGTTTTTAATGTCGCTGGTGGAATTATAACTGATAAGTGCATCCGCCTGTCAACTCAAAATGCTGACAGGCTGACTGTAATAAAAATGAACAAGGGCTGGATTGGACCAGACTTCTCAACACCACCGAATAATAGCAGGGTAACATAAACTCAAATCCAGTGTCTTTTCTTGGGAGGTGTATTGCCATGCACCTTTTCACACCCAGACATGGGTATACCTAACTGATTTTGACTATTTGCTCTTGTCCTCCTCCTTCTCCTCATCCTTCATCACCATATCACCAGGGTGACCATGGTCCGTGATGCAACACCCACATAATTTTTTTAAAGAGTGTTTATGATGCCCGTAAAAAAAAAATTTTATACAGTATGTTCATGCATACCTCCCAGGTTTAAATGTTTGTCAGCCAATACAATTAGTGCACGGGCATTATTTTTTTTATGAGGCTCTCCTCCACGTCGCTTCCAAATTTTTGGCAACCCTTGCATCCACTGCATAGGCAAACACAATGGGAGACCCACTTCCTAATAATGGGAACATTGTTTTCAGGAGGCCCTCTGACCTCCACGTCACTTCCAAGGTGCATTGGAGTGTCTCCAAATTTTTGGCAACCCTTGCATTCACTGCATAGGCTAGCACTATGGGAGACCCACTTCCTAATAATGGGAACATTATTTCATAAGGCCCTCTATGTCTCTTCCAAGGGGCATAGGAGTGCCTCCAAATTTTTGGCAACCCTTGCATTCACTGCATAGGCAAATACAATGGGAGATCCACTTCCTAATAATGGGAACATTGTTTTCAGGAGGCCCTCTGACTTCCATGTCTCTTCCAAGGGGCAACGAAGTGCCTCCAAATTTTTGGCAACCCTTGCATTCACAGCATAGGTCAACACTATGGGAGACCCACTTCCTAATATTGGGAACATTTTTTCATGAGGCCCTCTACGTCTCTTCCAAGAGGCATTGGAGTGTCTCCAAATTTTTGGCAACCCTTGCATTCACTGAATAGACAAATACATTGGGAGACCCACTTCCTAATATTGGGAACATTGTTTTCAGGAGGCCCTCTGACCTACACGTCTCTTCCACGGGGCATTGGAGTGCCTCCAAATTTTTAGCAACCTTTGCATTCACTGCAGAGGCCAGCACTATGGGAGACCCACTTCCTAATAATGGGAACATTGTTTTGAGGAGGCCCTCTGACCTCCATGTCTCTTCCAAGGGGCATTGAGTGCCTCCAAATTCTTGGCAACCCTTGCATTCACTGCATAGGTCAACACTATGGGAGACCCACTTCCTAATAATGGGAACATTTTTTCATGAGGCCCTCTACGTCTCTTCCAAGGGGCATTGGAATGCCTCCACGTTTTTGGCAACCCTTGCATTCACTGCATAGGCAAACACAATGGGAGACCCACTTCCTAATAATAGGAACATTGTTTTCAGGAGGCCCTCCTCTAAGTCTCTTCAAAGGGGTATTAGGGTTCATCCAAATTTTCAAAGTGGTATTGGGGTGCATCCAAATTTTGGGCAGCCCTGCCACTCATTGCATATGCAATAACAGTATAGGAGACCCACTCTTTAGTAATGGGAGCAATAAAACAAAGCCGGCTGATGGCTCTCTAAGAATAGTGAGGGCCGACTGCTGGCCCTTTAAGAATAGTAAGGGTCGCCTGATGGCCCTATAAAAATAGGTTTTGTGACTTTCAGAGTCCCTCCTTCATAAATGAAGCACGATGTGTCTGATGATATCTCACACACCACATGGCCAGATAAGGTTGTAAAATGTCAAAATGACATTTCCTGGTAAATGCATTTGTCACGGTTGAAAGCAATGCAAAAGTGAAAAAACGCATCAAAAATGCTACGTGTGAACATAGCCCAAGGTTGTTTTGGGTTAGTTATTTTGCTTTATATACAAGTCATTACCCTGGAAAGGATGTTCCTTAACATATTTCCCAGGAAAATCCATTTTGGTTTCGTTTTGGTATGCTTTATTGTGAGTCCGTAAAAGTGGCGTAATACCTCGGACAACGTTGTTGACAGAAGTGACCTGGGAGTCAGAAAAACTTCCAGGGGTCTTCCCCATGCTGTCCCCATGTCAATTGAGCACTGTTCCCATCGATTTGGGCAATTTTTAGGCCCTCTGCAGACCGCCGGGGGGAGTCGCCTGAAAGATGATTGCGTTTCCCATAGACTTACATTGGACTCGTTGCTTGGGTCGAGTACTCCACATTCCAATGTGCTCGACCCGAGCATCGAGCACCCGAGCATATTAGTGCTCGCTCATCACTAATTACCATCAATAGAGTTGTGTTGGAATCTAGTGTTGTTTACAATTTTAGGGTACATAATATGCTTTGATTGCTTTTTATTGTATTTTTTAGTGTTATTGCGGCCACCAAAAAATCACAATTGTGTGGTTTTTATTTTTTTATCTCGTTCTAGCATTTACCTATTAGCTGAATTAATTTTATACTTGACAGATCAGACTTTTCTGGAATCAGCGATACCAAATATATATAACTAGCTATTGAACCCGTTCTACGCCCGGGTGGCGAGTATTTTTATTGGCATATGGTTCCCATGCTGGTATGTGCTGCCCCCCTCCTGGTATTTCTGCTGCCCCCAATCCTGGTATTTGTGCTGTCCCCATCATGTCCCCACCATCCTATCCTGGTATGCATGGCACCCCTCATCCCTATCCTGTAATGCATGACACCCCTCATCCCCATCCTGGTATGCATGGCACCACTCATCCCCAATCCTGGTATGCATGACATCCTTCACCCCCAATCCTGAAATGCATGGCACCCCTCACCCCCAATCCTGGTATGCATGGCACCCTCATACCTAATCTTGGTATGCATGGCACCCCTCACCCCCAATCCTGGTATTCATGGTACCCCATCCATCATCCCTATCCTGGTATGTATGGTACCCCTCATCCTGGTATTGATGGTACCCCTCATCCCTATCCTGGTATGCATGGCACCCCATCCCTCATCCTGGAATGCATGGTACCCCTCATCCCTATCCTGGTATGCATGGCCCCTCATCTGAATCCTGGTATGCATGACCCCCCCACATCCCTATCCTGGTATGCATGGTACCCCTCATCCCCAATGCCGGTATGCATGGCACCACTCATCCCCAATCCTGGTATTCATGGCACCCTTCAGCCCCAATCCTGCTATGCATGGCACCACTCATCCCCAATCTTGCAATGCATGGCACCCCTCATCCCCAATCCTGATATGCATGGTACCCCTCATCCCCAATCCTGGTATGCATGGCACCCCTCATCCCAAATCCTGGTATGCATGGCACCCCTCATCTCCCATCCTGGTATGCATTGTACCCCTCATTCCAAATCTGGTATACATGGCACCCCTCATCCCCCAATCATGGAATGTATGGTACCCAATCCCTCATCCTGGTATGCATGGCACCACTCATCCCCCAATCCTGGTATGCATGGCACCCAATCCCTCATCCAGGTATGCATGGCACACCTCATCCCCAAACCTGGTATGTATGGCTCCCTCATTCCTATCCTTGTATGTATGGCTTCCTCATCTCCCAATCCTGGTATGCATGGTACCCCTCATCCCTATACTGGTATGCATGGTACCTCTCATCCCTATTCTGGTATGCATGGTACCCCTCATCCTGGTATGCATGGTACCCCGCATTCCTATCCTGGTATGTATGGTACCCCTTATCCCTATCCTGGTATGTATGGTACCCCATCCCTATCCTGGTATGCATGGTACCCCGCATTCCTATCCTGGTATGTATGTTACCCCTCATCCCTAGTATGCATGGCACCCCTCACCCCCCAATCCTGGTATGCATGGTCCACTCACCCCCCAATCCTTGTATGCATGGTCCCCTCACCCTCTAATCCTGGTATGTATGGTACACCTCATTCCCCAATCCTGGTATGTATGGTACCCCTCATCCCCCTATCCTGGTATGTATGGTACCCCTCATCCCCCAATCCTGGCATGTATGGTACCCCTCATCCCCGAATACTGGTATGTATGGTACCCCTCATCCCCCAATCCTGGTATGCTTCGTACCCCTCATCCCCCAATCCTTCTATGTATGGTATCCCCCTTCCCCCAATCCTGGTATGCTCGGTACCCCTCACTCCCCAATCCTGGTATGTATTGCACCCCTCATCCCCCAATCCTGGTATGTATGGTACCCCTCATCCCCAATGCTGGTATGCATGGCACTCCTCACCCCCCAATCCTGGTATGCATGGTACCCCTCATCCCTAGCCGGGTATGCATGGCACCCCTCATCCCTTTTTCTCTGCACACATACAAAAAAAAAAACACTTATACTCACCTTTCTTGCTCCAGTGCTGCGGTGTCCTGTTCTGCCGGAGGCTGGGGGAGGAGTGCGGCACCAGAATACGCGCGTGCC
Source organism: Phyllobates terribilis (assembly GCF_046119375.1). Taxonomy (NCBI): domain Eukaryota; kingdom Metazoa; phylum Chordata; class Amphibia; order Anura; family Dendrobatidae; genus Phyllobates; species Phyllobates terribilis. The sequence goes on from NW_027362773.1 coordinate 55,075,070, forward strand.
CATACAAATGTGTGTTCAGTAAAATGGCGCCGGATAGCTCTATGGGCATGCGCCGATTCCGACGCCTCACTCCTGCCCCGGTCTCCGGAGAAGAGAGGCGCCGCGGCAACGCTCTTCCAGGTCAGGTAAGCATGTAAGTATGGCGCTCGAGATCGCGGTATGCGTTCAGTGTCTACGCATACCGTGATCTCCGACGCCATACATACTCCTCTTACCTTTAACGGCTCCATGCGTGCTTTTGTCTGGAGCCAGACTGCGCAGGCGTGTTGTGCTTGGGCAGTCTATAAAGGCTTCAGACAAAGACACGCATCTCCTGTTATATTATACATTTTTACATTTTTCATTGCTAACTGAGGAAATGGGGAGAGATTTGAAAAAAAAGGAGACTGTGATTTCTGTTGTATAAGGCAATCCTATTGGTCGCTGCAATTTCACAAAAGAGGCTGAAAAAAGCGATCAAAAACTCACATCTGTCCCAAAATAGTACTAATAAAATAGTAGTCTTCCCCTGCAAAAAATAAGCCGTTACACAGCCGCATCTGCCGAAAAATAAAAATGTTATGAGTCTCGGGAAATGGCGACACGATACCCAATTTTTTTTTTGAAAACTTCACATTTTTTTCACCACTAAAATTATAACAAATGGACATGTTTTTTATCACCATAATCATGATAATGAGGTGAATCACACTGCATGGTCATTTTTACCACAAAATGTACACCGTAAAAACAATTCCCGAAATACAAGGTCAGAATTTCACAGCACTTGGAATTTGTTTTCCTTTTTTCAGTACACTATGTGGTAAAATGAACACTGACGTTCATAAGTACAACTCATCCTGCAAAAAAACAAGCCCTCATATGTCAATGTGGACAGAAAAATGAAATAGTTATGGTTTTTGGAAGAAGGGAAGGAAAAAACAGAAATGCAAAAATGGAAATTGGCTGTGGCGTGAAGGGGTTAAAGACAAGGGCCTTCCTGCATCTGTGGTTCTTAGTTCTCTTTGTCTGCTCGCAAGTTATCAAAAGATTTTTTTCAACTTCTCTCCAGACCTTAATCAAACGGCTAGAAAATCTTTCCTCCTCTAGGACTACAGACTACAAACCAGAAAAATTTCCAAAAACTGGATGAAAACCCCCACAACAAAAAAATGGTGAGGTATCGGTAGCAGTAGAGGTACAGTTACTGAGAGCGAACTCAGCCAGAGGAAAAAATCTACCCAGTCTTCTTGTTCAGTGATGGGCGAACCCCTTACTGTTCAGGTTCGGCAGGTTCAACCGTACATCGAACAGTTTATTAAAAGTTCGGGTTCAGGTACCAGAACAGAACTCAAACCCGAACACGGACACCATTCATATGAATGGGGGCCCAAACATCTGGTGTTTGACGCGCTGTCACGTGCATGACAGCGCGGCAAACACTGCCTCTAATTGGCGGTAAGATTAATACCACCGGTCAGAGCGCTGCGGTTCCCACGCTGTCAGATGACAGCATGAGCCCGGAGCCTTGACCGGAGGTAAAAAGTTTACTACACCCATCAGCATACGCCTGCTGTCGCATATAACAGTGAGAGCAGTAGTGGCTGATGGGAGTATTCATCTGCCGGTGCCTGCACTATAAATAAATAATTTTTTTTAAAAAATCGCGTGGGCTCCCCTGTATTTTTGATAATCAGCTAGGCAAAACTTACAACTGCGGGCTGCAACCCTCAGCTGTCAGCTTTAGCAAGCATGGTTATCAAGAATAGAGGGGTCCCCATGGCATTTTTTACATTATTTAAATAAGTAATTTTAAAAAAATGACATGGGGTCCCCCCCATTTTTGACAACCAGCCAAGATAAATCAAACAGATGGGGGCTGGTATTCTCAGGCTGATAAGGCGCCATGGATATTGTCCCCCCAACCTAAAAATAGCAGCCTGCAGCCGCCTCAGAAGAGGCACATCTATTAGAATCAACAGTTCTGGCACTTTTCCCGGCTCTCCCCACTGCCCTGTGGCGGTGGCGAGTAGGGTAATATTTGTGGGGTTGATGTCACCCTTGTATTGTCCGGTGACATCAAGCCCACGGTTTAGTGATGGAGAGACGTCTATTAGACTCCTCTCCATTACTGATGCTATAGTTATGTTGTAAATAAAGACAAACACCCAGAATAAAGCCTTTTATTTGAAATAAAACACACACACTTTTCCTTTTTTATGTAAAAATAGCAAACACAATTATACTTACTTAACACCTAATCCCCAATGCCCTTGTCTCCTGTAAAAAATCAAAAATAAAAAACAACCATATCCCTCACCTGTACAAAGTTCTGTTCCATGTCATAATCCATGTCTGAGATCAATAGTTTTCAACCTGGACGGTGCCAAGATGTGACCGCCCGGCTGAAAACCACTGAGGAATGAGCTGCTGCGAGTTCAGCCTCAGGGACTAGCGGTGACATCATAGAGTTCACCAATAGTAGGTGTTCGGTACGGACCCTGAACTTTACTCTTCAGGTTCGCCCACCTCTACTCTTGATTAGATGAAACAAAACATCTTAAATATTGTTCTAATTCTTGTTCATTTTGTCTGTCTGAACATTAGTCTCAGAATGATAACATGAAGAGAACAAAAGCATAATTTCTAACCTGGAGCAAAAGCTATGGCAAAAGCTAGCCACAAACTGAACCCCTCTATCGGAAATAATGTTTTTAGGAACACTTTGTAACTTAACGGTGTGAGAGATGAGCAATGCATCTAAACTTTTAGCCATAGGCAATTTTGATAGGAGAAGAAGTGAACCATTTTGCTGAAATGGTCCACAACCACCCACACTACAGTATTACCATCAGAATTAGTCAAATCTGTGATGAAATCCAAGACATGCATGGACTAATAAGTCCAAGGTTGAGAAGGAACCTTGTTAGGCAAAAGAAACCCTGCCGGGGCATGGCTTTAGATTTGGTGCAAACACTGCACTTATGGAGTCATGTACTTTGTTAAGAAAATGAGTGCGAAGCAATCCGCACAAAAAGCTTGCCGATTACCAAGCCCGCTGGTGCACCAACCTGAGCTTCCACAATGCACTGTCTGAGTTCAATCCCCAGAGCACCCATCACCACCCTTTCACTAAGAATTTTAACTGGATTTTCGTCCCTCAACTCCGAAATAAAAGTACGTGATAAAGCATCAGCCTTAACATTCTTAGTACTAGGGAAATATGTAACAGAGAAATTAAAGCAAGCGAAAAAGAGGGCTAATAGGGCCTGTCTAGTATTCAAGCACTTAGCGGCATAAACATTCAATTCATTTTTATGATCAGTAAAGACCGTTACTCTATACCTAGCCCCCTCCAACCAATTATTATTATTATTTATTATTATTATAGCGCCATTAATTCCATGGCGCTTTACATGTGAAAAAGGGGTATACATAGCGAAAACAATTACAATAATCTTGAACAAAACGTGATGACAACTGGTACAGGAGCAGCAAGGACTCTGCCTGCGAGGGCTCACGATCTACAAGGAATGGGTAAGGATACAGTAGGTGAGGGTAGAGCTGGTCGTGGAGTGGTATGGTAGAGTGATGGTTAATGCAGGCTTTAGGCTTGTTGGAAAAAGTGGGTCTTCAGGTTCCTTTTGAAGGATTCCACGGTCGGCAAGAGTCTGATATGTTGGGGTAGAGAGTTCCAGAGTAGGGGGGATGCACGTGAGAAATCTTGTATGCGATTGTGGGAGGAGGAGATAAGATGGGAGTAGAGAAAGAGATCTTGTGAGGATCGCAGGTTGCGTGCGGGTATGTACCGAGAGACTAAGTCAGAGATATATGGAGGAGACAGGTTGTGAATGGCTTTGTATGCCATGGTTAGGGTTTTGAACTAACTGGAGTCTCTGAGCAATGGGGAGCCATTGAAGAGATTGACAGAGAGGAGAATGCCTCCATTCCTCTAAAGCTCTCTCAACAGCCAAAAGTTCCCGATTGCCTATTCCATAGTTGGATTCTGCTTGTGAGAATTTCCGGAAGAAAAAGCACATGGATGAAAGCAACCATCCTTCTTCTGTGAAAGAACAGTACACATCCCCACAGAAGAGGTGCCTATCTCAACCACAAAAAGCAAATCAACAGAAATGCTGTAACCAGCTTTAGTTGCAGCTCCATCAGTGTTTTTCAAGCTATTGAGGTTGGCTGCAGTTCCATGTTCTTCTCTAGTGGTTCATCACAAACCTCTGCCATGACTCACACAGCACCTTCCTCACCAGCACATTCCCCGGCTTCATCATATAGTGGAGCACCAGAGGCGTCAGGCCCTAAAGATGGTGGTGAATATGGAAGTGTCTAATTAAATAAACACTCTATGCCAGGGATGGCAAATTCAAATACATAGAGGGCCAAGATTAAAAACTTGGACAAAGTCGCGGGCCAACCTTGATATTTATTATAAAAAAGGTCTACAGTTGAGAAAGTTTTTCCTTACCATCAAATATAATGATGAAACTTTTCATATGAAAACAATGATAAAGGGTTTGTCCAACGAACAAAGTACATTTTAATTAATAGATCTTAGAATAAAATTAGCACATAATCAAAAATAGGGCATACTGGAATAATATAATGTGTTATGTAAGAGCAGTAAAAGGCATATGGCCCAATGGCCTAATTTAAATATGTAATAACAAAGGATAAAAAATCTTGAATTAATAAATAATACCAAAAAAGTATGATGCCAACAAAAGTGCCCCCCAAACAAAGTATGATAACACCACCACAGTGAGTTCCTCCAGACGCATGGTATGGTGTATCTTCTGTAACCCCCCCAGCAAAGTATGGTGACCTCAACACAGTATGATACCCAAACTGTGAACCCCACACAGACCTGTGTACAGTATAAATAGGACCCACATAGTCCTCCATACAATATAATTGGCCCCACATAGTCTTAATGGGCCCCACATAGTCCTTTATACAAAATAATGGGCCCCTCATAGTCCTCCATACAGTATAATGACCCGACATAGTCCGCCATGCAGTATAATGGCCCCACATAGTCCTCAGTTTTGCGGGCCAAATATAATTACCCTGTGGGTCCGGTTTGGCCCGCGGGCCAGAGTTTGACATGCGTGCTCTGTGCAAAAGTTCTCAAACTCCAAATGTGCCTCTCTGTAAGTGGATTTTAATAATATGCTTGCTAAAGCAAGACATATAGAGTCTTGCAAAAGTATTCATCCCCCTCCTTTGATTTTTATCTATTTTTTTACATTACAACCAGTATTTAACTATTTTTGTAATCTTATTTGTATGTGATACATCAGCACTAAATAGTCTAAGTTAGTGAAGTGTAGTGAGAAAAATATATTATTTATGTTATCAAATAACTAAAAATTGGCATGTGCATATGTATTCACACCTTTTGCTATGAATCCCCTAAACATTTCTGGTGCAACCGATTACCTTCATAAGCCACAAGCTGAATGAAAGAAAGTCCACTGGTGTACATTCAGTGTCACATGGTGTTACGTGGTGTCATGTGGTCTGTCAGAATATACACACCATTTCTGAAAGGCCACAGAGGTTTCAACACCATTATGCAATAGACACCACTAACCAAACAACAACATGAAGACCAAGGAGATCTCCAAACAAGTCAGGGATAAAGTTGTTTAGATTTACAATTCTGGGTTGGGTTATAAAAAAAATATCCCAATCTCTAATGATCCATTGAAGCACTATCAAATCCATTATCATCAAATGTAAAGAACATCATACCACAACAAACCTGCCAAGAGAGGGCCACCCACCAAAACTCTAGACCCAGCAAAGAGGGCATTAATCACAGATGTAGCACAGAGACCAAAGGTAACCCTGAAGCAGCTGCAGAGTTCCAAAGCAGAGAATGCAGTATCTGTCCATATGACCATAATAACCTGTATATTCCATAGAGGTGGCCTTTATGGAAGAGTGGATAGAAAAAGAGCCTTTACTTACACAAAAATTGTAAAGCTCATTTTGAGTTTGCCAAAAGACATGTGGGAGACTCCTAAAATGTATGGAGGTCTGTGCTGTGGTCAGATGAGACCAAAATGGAACTTTTTGGCCACCAAGGTAAACGCTATGTTTGTCACCAAACCAACACAGCTCATCACCCCAAGAACACCATCCCCAAAGTGAAACATGGTGGTGGCAGCATCATGCTGTGGGGATGTTTTTCGGCAGCAGGTACAGGGAAAATGGTCCAAGTCTAAAGGAATATGAATGGTACGAATTACAGGGATATTTTTGAGCAAAACCTGTTTCAGTCTGCCAGTAATTTGAGACTGGCACGTAGGTTCACCTTCCAACAAGACAATGACCTAAAGCATACTGCTAAAGCAATACTGGAGTGGTTTAAGGTGAAATGGTGTAAATGTTTTGGGGTAGCTTAGCTAAAGCCCAGACCTTAATTCAATTGAGAATCTCTGGTCAGACTTGAAGATTGCTGTTCACCAGAGGAATCTATCTAACTTGAAGGAACTTAAGCAGCTTTGCCTTGAGAAATGGGCAAAAATTCCCATGGCAAGTTGTGGAAAGCTCATAGAGACTTATCCAAAGCGATTTGCAGCTGTAATTGCCACAAAAAAGGAGCCTCTAGAAAGTACTGACATTATGGGGGTGAATATTTATAAACACTGACGTTTTTAGTTATTTTGTCCTACATGTTGTTTGCTTCACAAAAAAAAGAAAACCAATTGTTCACAATTTTAGGCTTGTTCTTTACTTGAACTGATAATAACATTAAAACAACTGTGAAATTCCAGGTTGCGAGGTAGCAAAACACGAAAAATTGGCTGCACAATAAGATTGATGGCAGTTGCCATGTTTGAAATCCTGACAGAGTGCACTAGATAAAGCTTATCTTTTTGCTAAGCAAAGGATTTTAGAAAATATTTAAAGTTCAAAAATCTATTGTTTATTTTTTTTTTTTTATTACATTTATTGGAGAATCCCTTTAAAGGCAACCTAGTACCACAAAAATGGAGTCTAATTTGCAGGTATCATATTATAGCACAGGGGGGAGCTGAGCAGTTTTATATATAAGTTTGTTGGGAAAAAAAATCAGCATAACCCGTGTTATAATCATTTAAACCTCTGCGATTTCAGCAATTTTTGGTCTAGTGGGTGGTCCTATCAGTGACTGACAGCTATCTTTGTATGCACACTTATATAAAGAAAGCTGTCAGTCACTGATAGGACCACCTATTGGACCAAACATTACCAGAAAGAGCAGAGGTTTAAACAAAGAAAACTTAGGTTATATAGAATAATTTTTCACAAAACTATATATCAATCTCCTCAACTCCCCCTGATCTATAATATGCTGATTGCAAATTGGACACCATTTTCATGGTGACAGGATCCCTTTAAGGCCATGTTCAAATGTTCAGTATTGGATTAGTATTTTCCTTCAGTGTTTGTAAGCCAAAACCAGGAGTGGGTGAAAATTGCGTAGGTGGTGAATGTGTTTCCACAGGTAAAAAACGCACATGCATTTTTAGTGCATTTCTGTGGTGAAGACACATTAAAAACGCCTGTAATCCGCACCTACGTATGTGTCAGAATTCCTGTTGTCCTTCTACAGTTTGACCACTAGTGGCTTCTATTGTTCACCATAATAATTGTGCTGCAATTCCACTCTTTACCACTGGAAGCTGCTGTTGTGTTCTGCAATTGCTTTTTACTAAGATGGCAAATTGTGAACCTGTGGGATCCATCTTGTTTCCTGTTTGAGCCTACTTACAGCCACATGGATCTCTCAATCATTGCTTGAGTATTGTGTCTATCTCTTAGCCTAGTTCCAGTCTCCAGCTCCTGAACATTCTTACCCAGACTGTTCTCACCTATCTACAGATTGTTTCCTACAACTCCTTTTGCTAACGCCAAGAACCTCTACTACCGCTTGCTGTTCCTGCTTGTACTCCTTCGGCCCCTGGTTTCTAGCAATACTACATATTGTATCAGTAGGTCAATACATTTCAGTGAACTCAAAATACCAGAAAGTTTCAAAAACAATCCAGCTTTATTTAAAGAATGAAACACCAAACAAAGACAAAAACCACAGTGTCAAAAATGCAATAAAACCGGATGCTAAAAAAAACAATGAAAAAACGCATGTAACTTAATTTATATAAAAGGTGTAGAAATGGTACATAAATTCTTAAACATCAAAAACACACCAATAGCTCATCGTGAGAACGTGGCCTTAAGCTTGCAATATTCAGGGCAGATTGAATCTTGCACAAAAAGTCCAAATGACAGAAGAAGATTAAGCTAGAAACCGGAGTTGCCCAAGGAGCCATTTTCATTGATGACCCTGGGGAACTGATCATTTTTAACCTTACTCATAAGGACTTAAGTCTTCTGGTACAAAGGCAATGAAAATATGTAGTTTATCTAGTTTTAAGCAGGATGGTATATTACTTATTATAATTCTGTCCGTGTTCTTAGCCAGAGTATACATTATATAAGGGATGTGCAGATAATGCTAAATATACCTTTAGCTTTTTTACTATGGTCTTAAAGTTTTAATCCATAAATATCAGAGGGCTTAATTCCCCCTTTAAAGGGAATCTCTTACCATGTTTTTGTAATTTAATCTGAGAAGAACATATTGTAGAGACAGAGACCCTGATTCTAGTAAACCAGCTGCTAGGTAGTCATCCAAATTCATGAGCTCTTTATAACCCCAACCCACCACTGATTAGCAGATATCTGCCTATGTACAGTGGTTGGACTAGGAGGCACAAGGCAGCTTCTCCTGTAGTGATAATTTCCTGTTGATAAAACACTGATTGCATTGAAACAGCAAAACACAGCTCAGTAAGAGACACTTCATTGTAATCAGGCTATCTTCCATCACCTCATTGTGCTCTCAGATTACATAGCAAAACCTGATGACAGATTCCCTTTAAACAAACTACAATCTTTGACATTTCAATTTGTTTGGGCACTTTAATGACCCTCAGTAGCTTGGAAAAATGTGCATTACTCATATATGGGATCATGGTTGTCCTTGATATTTCTTTATGCCATAAAGCATCTCATATTCAATCACAAACACACTGGAGGAACCCATTTTACTCTGAATAGATCTTCTAGATCACTATTGAAATCAGAATATTTTGCCAATGTTCATAGACCTAATGTTTTACCCTCTTTTGGTAGCTACTCTACGTTTCTTGGTAGAACAGGAGCATATTAATGATATTCCCTTGAATTACATCTCTTTGAACTATCTGGAATTTTTTCCACCTGTTTAAAAACAGATTTGATTTTTTGCTTTTGTTAGGTAATTTGTTTATATTATTTAATAAAAGATTATTTCAGAAAAAAATGTGTCCATTTTCCTTAAGTACACAAGAAAAATAGCTCATATTGCTAACTTATTTTGTAGAATTCTAATAAATAGCTCTGATACATCTCCATGGAAACTCTAGAAAGTCAAATTGTCATATCTAGTTATTCTCAAAATATAGCTGTCATTTTATGAAATTAGGACCATCTTGACAATTGAGATATTTTGAAAATTGACAAATCAATTTTTGGGCTTTTTGGTTGGTATGAAACTATTCTGGTAGAAGGAAATGTAGGTACTTTTTACTAATTCAATTTCTAGTAGGACATAGTCATATACAGACCTGTATAAAGAGGTGTAGAACGGTCAAGAATCACATAGGCAAATGTATTGCATTGCAAAGTTAATGTATTATTTCCCATATTAGGAGAATTGTACATATTATGTTTGGGATATATATCAATTAGCTTTTAATTTATATTATTCATTTTTGGGGAGATGGAAAAGTGAAAAACTATTCAAGTATTTAAAAAAAAAAAAATTTATTTTATTTAATTATGCAACTATTATTTGTTAGTGTTCTTGACCTAATTTTTTACCCGTTTTGAACTGTATTGTACTGAAATAATTGCACTTTCAAATGCATTATTCACCATACAGTTAAGACATGTCAAATATATTTGCAAGGGACAGCCAAAGAATTGGTCAAGGTCTGACCTTTGATTCCCATCCAGGAAGAGGGAATGGGCATAGTATTTGGGTAAGGAGAACTTGACAGTTTTCTAGGACATGTGTCCCTACAGTGAATCTTTGCTTTGCGTTGCTAGCCCTCATTCTCTGCAGCATCTACTGCAACTGTCCTTCTCTCAACCAACCTGTATATAAAGGGAGTACAGTTGAGCAAATTTATTTAAAAGGAAACAAAAATCCGTATTCTCCAGAAAACTGATTTATTCGAGTTCGCTCAAAGCAAATTCAGCAAGCTGGCCACCATTTTCCGTCCGACAAAAGGTGAAAAATTAAAAAAATATATATTATTCACCTCACCGCCCACTTCTGCTGCTCACTTCCCCTGTATGATCCTCGACACCTCTTCTTACCTCTGCCGTGCAGTGAAACCCTGTGCATAGCCCCTGTGCTATGTCATGACTTCTGGCTGCATCTAAGTCCAGGTCATCACAGCGCACGCGCATTGTAAGGTCATAGGGATGCTGTGACATCACAACGTGTACCGCAAACTTATAGTGCACATTCTGGGCTCGGACTCTGGGGCTGTGGTTAGGCCTTTGAAGTCCCTGGACATCTCGGGCCTAGTCATGGCTAGAAGTCTTAGCCTAGTGTTAAGATATCCAGGGTTTCAGCACGTGGCAGTAAAAAGAGGTACTGTTTACCATACTCGGGGCAGTGAGCAGGGGAGGTAAGTGGTGAGTTGATTCTTTGTCTACGTCTTATGCTCCTGGATCTCAGGTTAAATCTGCACAATTTGGCAAATTCTAATCCACTCACCTAAAATGGAGTGATCTGAAGAACCACTTGAGAACAACTATCACCACATGCCATTTATATTTGCCATACCTTATATTTTCCCTTTTTTCAGAAAAGTAATATGGGCACTTGTTCTGTGTGTGTCTTATGGTCAGTATTTGGAGAAAATCAGCAAGTATGCAAATCACATTCCTGAAAGGGGTCCATGACAGTCAAAACACAAAACAAAAAGTCTCCATTTACACTTTGTTGTACACACTTTTAACTGACTGCCGACTGACAACGTATTTGCTGGGCAGTGGTCATATTATAGCCTATTTACACAGGCTGATCCCCCTTTAGATGTGCATTAAACTATCAGTAAAGGAATGTTCTGTTTGCATAGGCTGCTGTAACGGGTCTGGGAGGCGGAACCTCTTAGCAACTATACAAGGGGGCGGTCCTTGTAAGGAAGCGGGTGGCTCCCAGGGAAGACGGGCAGGTAGTCACGGCAAGTGACAGGGACAGTCTCTGGGTAGAAGGGCAGGTAGTCGCGGCAAGTGACAGGGACAGTCTCTGGGTAGAAGGGCAGGTAGTCACGGCAAGTGACAGGGACAGTCTCTGGGTAGAAGGACGGGTACTCACGGCAAGTGACAGGGACAGTCTCTGGGTAGAAGGACAGCAGGCAGGTGGCTGGTGAGCGCTCCCAGGTGAGCGGGCGAGAGTCTTTGGACAGGCAGGTGGTCACGGCAAGTGACGGCAGAGCCTCCAGGTAGGTTAGCAGGCAGGTAGCAGGTGAGTGCTCCCAGGTGAGCAGGCAAGAGTCTCTGGACAGGCAGGTGGTCACGGCAAGTGACGGCGGAGCCTCCAGGTAGACTAGCAGGCAGGTAGCAGGTGAGCGCTCCCAGGTGAGCAGGCAAGAGTCTCTGGACAGGCAGGTGGTCACGGCAAGTGACGGCGGAGCCTCCAGGTAGGCTAGCAGGCAGGTAGCAGGTGAGCGCTCCCAGGTGAGCGGGCAGGCTGGTCCATAGACAGACTGACAGGTGTCGGAAGGCAGACCGTCGGACCGCAGGCTTGCAAGCAGGTAAACGGATATCAGGCAGGAATCAAGCAGGAATCTGACAGGTGACTGGCAGGTAACTGGTAACGGGACCTGAGGGCTGAAGCAGAGTGAAGGCTTTGCAACAACATTGCTCGGGCACCTCCATTTTGGAGGAGGTGCCTTATATATGGTGAAGTCCTCCGGCCATTGGCCGGGGACTCCTTAGGACGGCGCGCGCGGCCCCTTTAAGAGAGGGGGAGTGCGCGCGCGCGCGCCCTAAGCACCGTGGCCTGGAAGCAGCGCGCGCTGCCAGCAGAGCGGGAGGAAGACGCCGGGCTCAGAGCGGAGAGGTGAGGGGAACAGCGTCCCTGCCTAGCAGGAGGCAGGGACGCCGACGCTACAGCTGCCATTATTCTCGGCAGCATGGGTCTTGTTTACACAGGACGATGCGCTGCCGATTATTTGTGCATTTTATGGTATGTTTTGAATGGTTATTGTTGTGATTGTGCTATATGTTATGTATTATGGCTGTATACTGTTTTTTTATTTTTCACCTAGCTTGTTTTGTTAAAAAAGACATATGTGTTTATTTTAACAGTAATTTTAAACACAAATACCAGCTAAAACAAACTTTGATGTTTCCATTTATTTATTTTTTTTTATTAAAAAGCTGAAATAAATTGTAGGAAACAAAGTACAGTTATATAGTTAACTGGGATATAATTAAAGATGTTCATTCCTAAAATAAATGACCTTTTTGTTTCATCACGTAACATTCCACAGAAATATCTGTTTATAAATTGCACATTTTTGAGATGTGATGATGTTTTTTTTATAAATCTCTGCAACTGTCTTTGGAATTTATGTAATATTAAATATGACATTTCCATAGAATACTTTTTTTCTTCCACACACACCAACAAACCCCCCTCCTTCACCCATAAAAAAAATAATAGTACGTTCTGATGGCTTCCAGATAATAATAGGTATAACTTTTACATGAAAAGTACAATTTTATTTCTTTACTCAATGTCTGTAGGAGGACACCAATGGGAGTATTTTATTTGGCATATTTATCTGCAACAATTTCCAGAGATGAAAAGATTCTGCATTCCATTTCGTGGACAGGCGCTTTTTTAAATGCAAATGACAATATAGCAATTATGCTTTTGTAGAATTGAAGCTACTTCCAGTATGGAATAATCCGGTCACTATGTGCAGCACCATGAAATCAGTGGTGCTCTAAAAATAAATAATAATGCTAATAGTATAATACAGAAAAACTTTCAGGGGGGAGGAGTGTGTAGGAAGATACACATTATTACACTGTAAAATATAGTAGTGATACACACTACTAGCAAAATCAAAGCCCCCTCTCCACTGATAAAATTATTTCTTTCCATGCCCTGCATCACCCTCATAGATCTCTGTCCAGTATTCCAACATCTGCTGTGCTGCATCCCCTGGACATTGCCCAGCAGCAAAGCAATGGGATACTCTAATGCAGGGCTCCCCGACTCCAGTCCTCAAGGCCCACCAACAGGTCATGTTTTCAGGATTTCCTTACTATTACACAGGTGATGGGATTATTGCTTGTGCAGGTGGTGCAATTTTCACCTGAGCAATACTAAGGAAATCCTGAAAACATGGCCTATTGGTGGGCATTGAGGACTGGAGTTGGGAAACCCTACTCTAACGCTAGGTCACTGTTCTGCTTCTTTAAATGCACAGTACCTTTGAAAAAGTATTCGTGCCTCGTGAACATTTCCAAATTTTTTTCACCTTACACCCACAAACTTAAATGCATTTTATTGGGATTTTATGTGATAGACCAATGTGGCACCCCAGGGGTCTGGTTTCCACAGTAATAGCAATATTATGTCTGAGAGCAGGTGGGAGGTCTCTTGGTCAGGAATCCTATGCATGCCACACCTCCTGCCCAGTCCTGGGAGGGGAAGAACTTCCCCTATATAAAACTGGGGCTGAGGCAGGGTTAGGAGTTAAGAAGAGGAGAAGCAGCTATAGGAAAGAGAGATCAGGAGCTCTGGGGAAGTCATGCTAAAAGGAATCAGGGGCTGGCAGCTGTAGAGCTCGCCCTGATTGAAGAGTTACCACCGGACCCGGAGTCCGAGGCTGTGGGGACTAATCCTTACCCAGCAGCAGAAACCGACCGGCAGGGGATTTCAGGTCCTCTGGCCAAGAAACCCGAAGGCACGGTCACACGCGTGGGACCAGCACCGCCGTCGTGGAGCGGAAGCCACTAGAAGGCCCCGAGTCACCGGCCATACGGGTGAGCACCACACGGTACACTCAGGGACGTGGGCTACTTTTACCCGCCTCTAGCAAGGTAGCCAGTAGAGTACAATTAGTTGGGGAGGCCTACAACTCCGCCTGGCCAGGGGAGATCCCATCTGTTCAAGGACTGACCAGGCCCCGACCGCTAGCCAGTACTCCGGGAGGGTCTATTTTTGTCACCAGTAAAGACCCTGAACTACACCGCATCGTCTCTGAGTGGTTCCTGCTACCCCCATCATCCACGTCGGCTGCCCTGAGGCCATACCCCTCCCGTTGGGGGTTATACCATCCACGCTGCACAATCCTTCCACCGGCCTCAGCGGTCTGCCCTGCAGCGGCAGCTCCATAGCTGCATTCAACGGGTGGCGTAGTCGTCCAACATCTACTGCTATTACTCAGCCACACAGTTTGACTCCCTGGGCACGGACCGGGTCACCGCCACGAGACTACTACCCCCAACAGGCCCGGCTCCGGGTAGTCCCCGCGTGCGCAACGCTACACCAAGTAGGCCCAGGGGCGCGTCAACTTTTGGCGTAGTCGGCAGGATTTCGTGCCCGCAACCACCGGGTACTGTGTGCCTGAAAAAGACTGTTCAAACTTACCAGTGGTGAAGATTCCCGCCATCCGGCGCCATCTTCTGCCTTCTTCCCGCCATCCGCGAAGTTTTCCCGCCATCCGGCGCCATCTTCTGCCTTCTTCCCGCCATCCGTGGAGTTTTCCCGCCGTTGGACGCCATCTTGAAGACGCCGCGCGGGAAGAAGAGGGGCGTGGACTCCGAAAGCGCGCGAGAACTGAAGCCCCGCCTCACGTCCGGACGTTGCGTAAGGTCCTGGAAGGAGCCCAGCAGACGCCGACGTCACAGGAGCGCGACGGAAGGTCCTCAACCCTGACGATCCACTGCGGAGCTGCGGCCTACGGAAGAGGATCATCGCAAGGTAGGCCACGGTCCACTAGGGGGGGAGAAAGATGTCGGATACGGAGGAGAGCTTCACTGCCTCAACCCCCGCCAGCGCCACCGCTGCTGCAGTCATGCCTTTCACCATGCCCTATATCCCGGGAGCAGCCTGGCTACCCCAGTACTCAGGGGAGTCACATACCCTGAATGACTTTAAAGAAAAGCTGGATAGCCTCTTCCAGGTGTACCCCCTCACAGAAGAGCAGAAAGTGAGCATCCTGGTAGCCCAACTAACCGGGGCAGCCCAAAGGGAGGTAAAGTCCTGGCCACCTGGGAGGAGGACTGTCGCAGGGATACTAACCCGGCTGAGGGACACCTTTGATACCCGCACCTCAGCCGAGATTAAGCTTAGATTCTATGGGTGCAAGCAGCTAGCACATGAGAATATAAGGGACTATGCACTAAACCTACAAGAGGCCCTGAGAGCCATTAAGCAGACCGACCCTGACAGCGTGGGAAACGAGGACAGGCTGTTGACCGAGCAATTTATAGAGGGACTATATTGCAATGTCCACCGAACCCAGTTGCAGGCCATAGCCTTACAGGATCCTCATCTGGACTTTGCACAGTTCAAGGACAGAGCCATCCGGGTGCTCCGAGAACCGACACTGGGTGGTGTTGTGACCCACAGGCGCCCAGCTATCACTTACCACCAGGAGGCAGCGCCCTTGTCGGCAGGGCCTGTGGGGGCTGATGCGCAGGCTTTGAACAATGACCCAGCTCCAGACCTGCACCATCAGGTCCAAGAGCTAGCTAAAAGCGTTGCTGCGCTAACCCGAACTGTGCAGTCTTTACAGGTTTCCACTCCAGGGAAGATCCAGCTGGCATCCGGACCGGAGGACATCCCGTGGCGTCGACCAAGGAGGACCCCACCGGCCAGAGGAAGACCCAGCGACCGGTACAACGAGGACGGACAACCCATCTGCCGCCGCTGCAATCAACCTGGACATATGGCAAGGTACTGTCCTTTAAACTGGCACAACCTGGGGTAGAGGGCCAACCCCCAGGAAAAAGATCACCAGGCCCATCGAATTGGTGCGACAAATATGTGGGAGGACGTCCAGTCTTGCCTGTGGTACTGGATGGCATCCCTTTGAGTGCCCTACTGGACACCGGGTCACAGGTCACCACCATCCCGTACGTGCTCTTCAAGCAGTACTGGAATGACTCGGATATAACCCGCTATCCAGACGACGACTTGAGTATCATCGCCAGTAATGATCAGCCCGTGCCACAGATCGGATTTAAAGAAATGACCATTAAAATCGGTAGAGTCGAACTGGCAGCACAGGGACTGATCATTGTAGACATTGACAAGCGCGAGAGTCACCCAAAGATAACTCTAGGAACTAATGTGATTGAAAATTGTCTTGCAGAGGTGATTTTCATTTTACAGCAGATTGCCAAGAACGCCAGCTCTGGCCAGCAGCGAGTGCTCCAGAAAGAGATCCGGGCACTGATGCGACAGCAACAGGTGGAACTCTCCGGTGGTGAGACTGGTAGCGTAAGAATGTGTGACCCTTTCCCTATTGCCATGCCCCCGAAAAGTGAAATGATGATTTGGTGCCGGGCAGCTATTGGTCTGAGAGGTAGAGATTACCAGGCCATGGTAGAACCAGTCTACTCAGACAGTAGGCCCACCATTTTGACAGCACGGGGGGTAGTTGATGTACGCCATGGGAGGGTGCCCGTTCGTATAATAAATATCGGGAAAAAGGAAGTATACCTGCCCCGGTATGCTACGCTAGCCAAATTATATACTATCAACCAAAATTCTATACAGTCTGTGGGACCCTTGCCTCCATCTCACCCGGAGGAAGGTAACGGCTCTACGAAAATAATGGAGGATTGGTGTCAGCAACTACATTTGGGTACTGACTCCACTCCCTCCCACCAGAAACAGGGAGTCTACCGGGTGGTTCGAGAGTACGAGAGAGTGTTTAGTAAACACCCGTTAGACTTCGGGCGAGTCAAGGGGGTAGAACACCACATCCCCACGGGAGACCATCCTCCCATAAAAGAGAGGTATCGACCCGTACCCCCTGCACACTACCAACACGCCAAGGGGATGCTTAGAGACATGAAGGAGGCTGGGGTAATCAGGGATAGCTGTAGCCCCTGGGCAGCTCCACTAGTCTTGGTCAAAAAGAAAGACAACACCATGAGAATGTGTGTAGATTACCGGAAAATTAACCGTATCACACACAAAGATGCGTACCCCTTACCAAGAATAGAGGAGTCTTTGGCTGCTTTAAAATCTGCTAACTTCTTCTCCACCTTGGATCTCACTAGCGGGTACTGGCAGGTTCCTGTAGCAGAGGCGGACCGGGAGAAGACCGCATTCACCACCCCGATGGGACTTAGCGAGTTTACCTGCATGCCGTTCGGACTCTGCAACGCACCAGGAACCTTCCAGCGATTGATGGAATGCTGTCTGGGACACCGAAACTTTGAGACGGTTCTGTTATACCTGGACGATGTCATCGTCTATTCCAAGACCTACGAGGACCACCTGAAACACCTGGCGGAAGTGTTCGAAGCTCTGGCAAGTTACGGCCTAAAGGTGAAACCCTCCAAGTGTCACCTCCTGAAGCCAAAGGTGCAGTACCTGGGACACGTGGTGAGTGCTGATGGAGTGGCTCCCGACCCTGATAAGATCACCGCAATTAAGGAATGGCCAAGCCCCTCCAGCGTAAAGGAAGTGAGGCAGTTCCTCGGGTTGGTAGGCTACTACCGAAGGTTCATTCCCGGTTTCACCAAAAAGGCAGCTCCTATGCAGGACCTCCTGATAGGCCAGTCCAGGAAGGCCAAGAACCAGAAGCCACCCTTCAGATGGGAGAAGCTGGAAGAAGAGTGCTTCCGCCAGCTGAAGATGGCCCTCACGGGGGATGAAATCCTGGCGTACCCTGATTATAGCCAGCCCTTTATCCTCTACACCGACGCCAGTAACATCGGGTTAGGAGCCGTACTGTCCCAGATCCAGCAAGGGAAGGAACGGGTAATTGCTTACGCCAGCCGAAAATTGCGACCCACCGAAAGAAACCCTGAGAATTACAGCTCATTTAAGCTAGAGTTCCTGGCAGTGGTGTGGGCAGTCACCGAACGCTTTAAGCACTACCTCGCTGCTTCCCGGTTCACCGTGTACACGGATAACAACCCGTTGACACACCTGGACACTGCAAGACTCGGTGCCCTAGAGCAGAGATGGATGGCCCGCTTGTCCAATTATGAGTTTACAATCAAATACCGGGCAGGACGCTCCAATACCAACGCGGACGCCCTGTCCAGGATGCCGAACCTACCGGACGTAGGGGAAGATTCAGAGGAACTGGAAGAAGTTGAACTCCCCGCGTTCCACCGTCATGGGACTATCCAGTATTCCCACCGTGTAAGGAGTAAGCAATCCGCTACGTTCAACCCATTACCTCATTACAACTGGGCGGAGACGCAAGACAGTGACCCTGCCGTCCGACTGGTAAAGGAGATGCTGACTCGGCCAGATGCACGCCTTGACCCAGACGCTCCGGAGGAAGCCAAGCAACTGTGGGCTGAGAAGAGTCGACTGTTCCTTTACAAGGGGAAGTTGTGCCGCAGAATGGTTAACTCCCGGACGCATGAACTAATCTGGCAAGTAGTGGTGCCAAGAAGAGACGCAGCTATGGTGATGGAGGCATACCACGACGGAGCTGGGCACTTCGGATGGAAGAAGCTGGAGTTCCTGCTGCGCGGGCGGTTCCATTGGGTAGGCATGAGAGGAACCATCGAGAGGTGGTGCAGAGACTGTGGCCCATGCAACCTAAGAAGGAGGGACCGTGCCAGCCAGAAGACTCCCCTGCAGTCCATCATCACCAGACAGCCGTTGGAACTGGTAGCCTTGGATCATGTAAAACTGACCCCAAGCAGAAGTGGCTACGTCTACGCGTTAACCATCGTGGATCACTACTCCCGGTTCTTGGTTGTCGTCCCCGTCAAGGACTTAACGGCTCAAACAGTAGCTAGAGCCTTCCAGCAGCACTTCTGCCGTCCGCACGGATACCCGGAGCAGGTGCTGACGGACCAGGGGCCTGCCTTTGAAGCGGAAGTCTTCCAGGAGTTCTGCACCCTGTATGGCTGCCGGAAGATAAGAACAACACCCTATCACCCGCAAACTAATGGACTTTGTGAGAAAATGAACCAGGTGGTGATAGATCTTCTGAAAACATTGCCCCTGGAAGAACGTAGTCTGTGGCCTGAAAAGCTGCCCGACCTGGTGGACCTATACAACCACATCCCTGTAGGTTCCACCAACTATACCCCGGCTTACCTAATGAGGGCAAGACCTGGTAAGCTTCCTGTTGATCTGGAGATGGGAGTCCTGACACCCGAGGACACTTCACCAGAAGCAGACTGGGACACAGAGAGGCAGCAGCAGTACCGGAAAGTACAGGAGAGCGTGGAGCGAAGTCTCTGTCAAGCTAGGGAAAGACAAGAGAAAACTTACAACCAGTATGCTCCCGCTGTTCCCCTGGTGCCCGGAGAGCAGGTCTTGAAGAGGAAAAGACGGCTCCACAAGTTGGACGACCAGTGGGAGAAGGACCCGTACACCGTACTGCCCTCAAGCCACGACAACCCAAAGATCTGTACAATCAGTAAAGACGGAGGGGAAACCACAGCCATTGTATCCCGGGATCACCTGAAGAAGTGTCCCGAACAGCTACGGAACCCTGAAGAGGAACAAGAAGACCCTCGACCCGTAGAGGAAAGGGAAGATATGGTTAGTACTGTGCTCGGAGACTTCCCTCGGTCTTGGACTCAAGTCAATGGTGCTGTTGTGGTACCCGTCCTCACGTTCCTCCAACCAGCATCCCAAGTGCCTACGGAGACACAGGTAGAGCTGGAAGAACAGCCGGTCCAGGAGGCAGAAGACCCCACACAAGCAGACCAGGAGAATCAACCCTCTGCTTATAGTGAGCCTGCCATACCCCTAGTGAGCCAAAGAGTCCGTAGACGGCTGCCCAGTTTACCCTTGACAGCTCCTATACCCTGTAGCTCAGGACCAGTCAGCCAGCTCCGTAGGTCCACTAGGGTCACTAGAGGCCAGTTGCCCATACGGTGGAGGATCTAAATGTTCAAGCTATTTTATTAATGTTTACTTGTTTATTGTTGCTTGTGTATAATTATGTGTTTCTAGTTATTTGCAGGAGTCTTTGGTGGATTTACCGGGAATCCTTTGTGCATATAGTTGGAGCGTAACCCAGGACGGACTAAAAGACTGATAAGGACTCGGGGCAGGACAGACCCCTACCTGGTTACGTCTCCCTGTTTTGGTGAAATGGACACCTTTGTTTTCCTCAAAAGTTACACCCGGTTGCGGACACGCCGCGACCACCTTATGTGTTGTCTCTACCAGAACGTTATTGTTTATACCTTGTTATGTTTACAAAAGTATGTTTAGTCCCGGAGTACTAAATTTCACTAGGGGGGAATGTGGCACCCCAGGGGTCTGGTTTCCACAGTAATAGCAATATTATGTCTGAGAGCAGGTGGGAGGTCTCTTGGTCAGGAATCCTATGCATGCCACACCTCCTGCCCAGTCCTGGGAGGGGAAGAACTTCCCCTATATAAAACTGGGGCTGAGGCAGGGTTAGGAGTTAAGAAGAGGAGAAGCAGCTATAGGAAAGAGAGATCAGGAGCTCTGGGGAAGTCGTGCTAAAAGGAATCAGGAGCTGGCAGCTGTAGAGCTCGCCCTGATTGAAGAGTTACCACCGGACCCGGAGCCCGAGGCTGTGGGGACTAATCCTTACCCAGCAGCAGAAACCGACCGGCAGGGGATTTCAGGTCCTCTGGCCAAGAAACCCGAAGGCATGGTCACACGCGTGGGACCAGCACCGCCGTTGTGGAGCGGAAGCCACTAGAAGGCCCCGAGTCACCGGCCATACGGGTGAGCACCACACGGTACACTCAGGGACGTGGGCTACTTTTACCCGCCTCTAGCAAGGTAGCCAGTAGAGTACAATTAGTTGGGGAGGCCTACAACTCCGCCTGGCCAGGGGAGATCCCATCTGTTCAAGGACTGACCAGGCCCCGACCGCTAGCCAGTACTCCGGGAGGGTCTATTTTTGTCACCAGTAAAGACCCTGAACTACACCGCATCATCTCTGAGTGGTTCCTGCTACCCCCATCATCCACGTCGGCTGCCCTGAGGCCATACCCCTCCCGTTGGGGGTTATACCATCCACGCTGCACAATCCTTCCACCGGCCTCAGCGGTCTGCCCTGCAGCCGCAGCTCCATAGCTGCATTCAACGGGTGGCGTAGTCGTCCAACATCTACTGCCAATACTCAGCCACACAGTTTGACTCCCTGGGCACGGACCGGGTCACCGCCACGAGACTACTACCCCCAACAGGCCCGGCTCCGGGTAGTCCCCGCGTGCGCAACGCTACACCAAGTAGGCCCAGGGGCGCGTCACCAACATACAGCAGAAAGTGTTTATGAAATATATAGGAAATGGTACATCATTCTCTAAATATTTAAAAAATATAAATTGGACAATTGTGACGTGCATTTGTATTGTCTGATACCCCTAAATAAAACCTAAGTGACCAATAACCTCCAGAAGTCCATAAATAGTAAATTGAGTCCACCTGTGTATAATTTATTCTCAGCATAACTACAGCTGTTCTGTGAAGGCCTCAGAGGATTGTTTGAGAACATTAAGTATTGTCAGGAGCTGTCCACTTTCTAAAGACTACGAGACTTTTCCATCACGGAGCTCTGTTTCCATCGATATTATTATTGTGTTTTATTAGAGATTTGCGTGCTGTGTTTTATTAGGCTGTGTGCCCACGATGCGTTTTTGGTGCGTTTTTTGGTGCGTATTTGCAGCGCTTTAAGGCTACGTGCCCACGTTGCATTTATGAAGCAGAAAATTTCTGCTGCATAAATGCAAGTTCTCTCCCGGAAAAACGCATGCGGAATTCCGAACGCGTTTATCGCGCATTTTTAGCGCGTTTATCACGCGTTTTCCACATGCGGAATTGCCTTGCGTTTTTTATGCATTGGACAAAGGCAATTCCGCTTGCGGAAACGCAAAATTAAATGACATGCTGCGGATTTTTGAACGCGGCATAAACGCTGCGGAAAAATCCGCAGCATGTGCATAGAACTTGCGGAATCCCATTGGGGACCATGGGGTGCGGATATACATGCGTTTTTCAAGCGTTTACGCTGTGGAAATTCCGCAGCATATACGCTTGAAAAATGCTACGTGGGCACACAGCCTAACGCTCCAGAAACGCATTGCATACCTTGTCCCGTGACTTCATATGACATTCTGTGCGCATAGTCAGGATTTTTTCTGCGCAGATTTTACTCGCAGAAAAAATATGGACATGACCAATTCTTGTGCGTTTTTGCATGAGTATTTGCCTATACAATGCATTGGAAAAACGCATGTCAAATACGCATGTAAAAACGCATCAAATACGCGTCAAAAATGCATGTAAAATCTGCATGCGTTTTTCTGCCAAGGAGATGCAGAAATGCTAAGGAAAATTTCTGCTTCATTTCTGCATCGTGGGCACTAAGCCTTAATGTTCTGCTTCCTAGTCAGTTTATGTGCACTAATTTTACTTGTAAAGTGTTCAGCTTCACGAATCAATGTTTCCATTCAGTGATAGTACGCAGAGAACATGCTGGCTGGAACTTATGTATACATAAGGCCTGAAAAGAGATTGCAAAAGGTAAATGTAAATTCTGTTAATCTTGTTAATATCTAAAAGGCCTTGAACTATTGTTCTAACAGTCACTAGTCCCATTGTGTGAATGGGAACAGTAGACGCAGTGGAGCCATGACCACAAGGGGTCTCACCTGCAGTCACCAGTCATGGGCTTCTGAAATATCCTTCACTATTAGGCTATGTGCCCACGATGCAGAAATGCTCCAGATTTTTTCCTGAGCGTTTCTGCATCTCCCTGGCAGAAAAAATGCATGCGGATCGTACATGCGTTTTTCCTGCCAGGGACAAGCGGAAGTAAAGTGTTCTTCACATGCATTTCCGCATGCGGGTTGTCAAAGGCTTTCCAAGCGATTTTATCATCGCTTGGAAAGTGCTTGACAACTTGGTCACACTATATAAATCCATGCAAATGGAATGGATTTATATAGTGTGACAGTAAAGAATGGTAAAAAAAAAAAATAATTATATACTTAACTTCTGATGGCCCCCGGAGTCTTTATTCGATCAGTCCTGGCTTGCCGGCAGCTCATGGTACACTGAAGGACCTGACGTCACATGACTAAATGACGTCAGCGCAGGTCTTTGAGTCCACCCCGATCTGCCGGCAAGCCAACACAAGCACACCGGGGGCCATCAGAAGGTAAATATAATATTTATTTTTTATTTTCTTATTTTTTTACAGGTTCTATGGTACCCGGGTCTGGGGAGAGTCTCCTCTCCTCCAGACCCGGGTACCATCCGCACATTGAAACGCATGGAATGCGCATGTACAGATCCAGTGATGCAGTTTCCATGCGTTCCAATGCAAGTCAATGGTGGCGAAAACGCAGTGCTTCTGCAAAATAATTGGTAGTGCTGCGTTTTTTTCTGCAATGATAATCCGCAGCGGAAATTTCCACAGCATGTGCACAGCACATGCGGATTATCATTAGAGAACATGGAAGGACTTCTACCAAGCGTTTAAGCATTTCTGTAGCGGAATTGTCGCTGCGGAAAAGCTTAAAAAACGCATCGTGGGCACACAGCCTTACAGCTAAAAACAATGTCTAAGGGGGAGGGGGCCGATGCCAGTGAGAGAGAAAAAAGAAGACACATATTTAGTCAACGAGTTGCGTGGAAGGACATTGAAGGAATAGGATCGAGACCGAGGACCTGGAAGGATGAATGGATGCATGGCATATGGAGTGTTGGAGATCAGTTACCGACTGGACTGGATAAACATTAGTGATGAGCGAGCATACTCTCAAGTACTCGGTACTCGCCCGAGTATCTCAGTACTCGAGATGCTCGGAGCTCACCAAGTACTTGCGAGATGTTCGGGGGGATGCTTGGGTCCCCTCCCTGCATGTTTGGCATTCTTCAAAGCGCCAACCAACATGCAGGTATTGCCTGCCACTCATTGTAATGCTGCAGCCATGGTGGTTGTGGCATTACAGTGATTGACTGGCAGCACAGCATCATCAGGTCTATATCAGACCTGATGCCACTGTGCTCGTCACAGTCACTCTGGAATCAGGCAGAGTAGGGAGAGGTGCTGCTGCCTCAGGGAGAGATTTGCTTGTGTATTAGGTAGTGTAGGGAGAAAAAACGTACATTACACATATCCATCTTAACAAACAGTCCTTCTGAGGATTAATCCATCTGCAGATATATCAGGCAAGCAGGGTGTATAGGCAGGCAGTGTATATAGCAGACTGCAGTGCATATAGCTCCATTCCAAGAGGCTCCATTCCAATTCTGCCTTCTACTGTTGTTAGATATTTCTATACAAAGGCCCAGGTCTCAGGGGCCAGGAATACTTTTCTTTGGATCTTAATCCTCATTATTTGCTTAAAAAGCAATCCAGAGAACACTGTTTTTCTCCGCCATTTGCTTGTTGGCACTGCAGAATACAGCCAGGTTCTTTCGATATTACAGCGCTAGAAATCCAGGTATCTAAAACTCTCTTTTCTCCGTCAAACGGATCACATAAACGTTGTCAGAAAATACTGCCATTTCTGGCCTCCATTAAAAATTTCTTTCAGTGTGTTAGTGAAGCAATTCACACCAGTTTGCTGTTCAAAGTAGTTACCTACAGGCCAGGTATTTTAAACTCTGTTTTCTCCGTCACACGGATCACATATACGTTTTCAGAAAATATTTCCATTTCTGGCCTCCAATAAAAATTTCTTTCAGTGTGTCAGTGAAGCAATTCGCACCAGTTTGCTGTTCAAACTAGTCATTTACAGGCCAGGTATTTAAAACTCTGCTTTCTCCGCCATACGGATCACATATATGTTGTCAGAAAATACTGCCATTTCTGCCCTCCATTAAAAATTTCCTTCAGTGTGTCAGTGAAGCTATTCACACCAGTTTGCTGTTCAAACTAGTTACCTACAGGCCAGGTATTTAAAACTTTATTTTCTCCGTCACACGGATCACATATAAGTTCGCTCCAAATCCAGTCATTTGTAGTGAGCGTGGAAGATACTGTCCTCCATTTAAAATGGGCAAGGCACGTGGCAAGGGATGGGGAACTGGACGTGATGGTGATGGTGCATGCAGAGGCCGAGGACAAGGCCGTGGGCAAGCTGAAATTGTGCCACAACAAAGACCCACATCTTCTTGCCCGACCTTCCTGTCCCAATTCCTAGGGGACCGCAGCACACCACTACTGAACCCAGAGCAGTGTGAAAAGGTTGTTGGTTGGATAGCGGATAATGCTTCCAGTCACTTAGCCAACACCACCACCCTGTCTTCCACATGGTCAAGTCTCAGTAGCCGTGAGTCTGGACCGCATATTCCTCACCCTGATCCTCCTTCCTCCCACCATGCCGAGTCCCCGGAGACAACTGATCCCACACTTGGACACTCTGAAGAGCTGTTCACTTTTCCATTTATAAATTCGGGCCTCTCGCCCGGCCCAATTGAAGCGGGGCAAGAGTAGATCATATGTAGCGATGCCCAAATATTTGAGCAACCACAGTCACACGAAGGCGACGGTGGGAAAGTGTCACAAGTGGTGGACGATGTTGAAACACAATTGCCAGAAAGTCAGGAGGAGGACCAGGATGCGGAAGTGGAAGATGAGGTGGTAGATGATATAGTGACTTACCCAACCTCGCAGGAGGACATGCAGAGCGAGGTGAGCAACACACAGGGGGAGGGAGGCAGAGCACCGCAACAGGAAGGAAGAAGCAATGTGGTGACCGCAGACAGAAGGCAACTATTCCCCGTAACACCAACACTAAGGAAGTTGCCAGTACAACTATTAGGTCTTCCCGAGTCTGGTTGTTTTTTAAAGACTCTGCCGATAACCCCAAAAAGGCCATTTGCACCACCTGCCAGGCCAGCATCAGCAGGGGTGGCAAAACGACCAGCCTGACCACCACCAGCATGATCAGGCACATGGCAGCAAAGCACCCGACTATGTGGGCCGAACTACAGGGTCTAGGAACTGTGTCTGTGGGTGGCACCATTGCTTCTTCCCTGTCGTGCATGCAAGCCAATCTCCTATCCATGGTGCATGCGAAGATCCCTCCTGCCCTGCACCTGTCGCTGCACACTCTCAAGTAGCAGCATCAGTAAGCACGTCCACGTCCTTATCCCAGCGTAGCGTTTAGTCGTCCATACCCCAGTCCTTGGAGTGCAAGCGCAAATACGCAGCCAATGCCCCACAGGCCACACTATTAAATTCTCACATTTCACAACTGCTTGCGCTCGAAATGATGCCTTTTAGTAAATATTCCGCAACCTGATGTTGGCGGCCGTCCCTCAGTACTCGGTCACCAGCTGCCACTATTTCTCCTGGTGTGCCGTCCCCGCATTACACAAGCACTAGTGATGAGCGAGCATGCTCGCTACTGCTCCGTGCGCGCCCGAGCATTTCACTGCTCGAGATGCTTGGTGCTCGCCGAGTATTTCCGGGTTGCTCGGGCGGGAACTCGGGTCCCCTCCCAGCATGTTTGGCGCTCTTTAGAGAACCATGGCTGAATTTATGTTACGCTGCCTTTCCCATGACCCTCACGTTCTCAAAATTTTGGGTGACAGTCATTACTGATTGTCGACACTTCTAGACCCACGCTATGAGGAGAACTTTATATCTCTTATTCCTGAAGCGGACAGGTCTACAAAAATGGGGCTGTACCAGAAGGCCCTTCTTGCGGAACTATTAAAAAAATTCCCATCTGAAAACGATGGAGGCAGAGGGTACACTTCATTGGACAACCAAGGAGTACAGGCGAGAGAGACACAACTTTAATCCTGCAGAGGCAGGAGAACACTGTCAAATTTATGGGAGAGTTTTCTCAGACCCTCCCATTGCACAGGCCCTGAGGCGCGGGGTACTCTCACAAGGAGTGCAAAGTTTGGGAAGATGCTGAGGGAGTACCTTGCCGACCGTACCAACGTCCTC
The DNA here is from genome assembly GCF_046119375.1 of Phyllobates terribilis. Taxonomy (NCBI): domain Eukaryota; kingdom Metazoa; phylum Chordata; class Amphibia; order Anura; family Dendrobatidae; genus Phyllobates; species Phyllobates terribilis. The sequence goes on from NW_027362773.1 coordinate 55,102,249, forward strand.
CATGATTCTGCTGTGCCTTATAATTATTGGGTATCAAAGCTGGATAAGAGGAAATGAACTGGCTCTTTATACCTGGCCTGCCCTGGCGCCAGCGTTTTATCAGAGCGGATTTTTAGTGCCGATGGTGGAATTATAATTGATAAGCGCATCCGTCTGTCAAATGAAAATGCTGACAGGCTGACTCTTATAAAAATGAACAAGGGCTGGATTGGGCCAGACTTCTCAAAACCACCGAATGATAGCAGCGTAACATAAACTCCAATCCAGTGTCTTTTCTTGGGAGGTGTATTCCCATGCACCTTTTCACACCCACACATGGGTATACGCTGCCTGATTTTGGCTATTTGCTTTTGTCTTCCTCCTTCTCCTCATCCTCCACCATCATATCACCAAGGTGACCGTGGTCCGTGATGCAACACCCACATAATTTTTTTAAAGGGTGTTTATGATGCCCGTAAAAAAATTGTTTATTCAGTATGTTCATGTATACCCCCCAGGGGTAAATGTTTGTCAGCCCATACACTTAGTGCATTGGCATTACAAGTATAGGAGGCCCACTCCTTTCTAATGGGAACATTTTTTATGAGGCCCTCCTCCACGTCTCTTCCAAGGGGCATTGAAGTGCCTCCAAATTTTTGGCAGCCCTCACATTCACTGCATAGGCAAACACAATGGGAGACCCACTTCCAAATAATGGAAACATTGTTTTCAGGAAGTCCTCTGACCTCCACGTCTCTTCCAAGTGGCGTTGGAGTGCCTCAAAATTTTTGGCAACCCTTGCATTCACTGCATAGGCAAACAAAATGGGAGACCCTCTTCCTAATAATGGGACCATTGTTTTCAGGAGGCCCTCCTCTAAGTCTCTTCAAAGTGGTATTGGGGTGCGTCCAAATTTTGGGCAGCCCTGGCACTCACTGCATACACAATAACAGTATAGGAGACCCACTCTTTAGTAATGAGAACAAAAAACATAGCTGGATGATGGCTCTCTAAGAATAGTGAGGGCCGACTGCTGGCCCTTTAAGAATAGTAAAGGCCGCCTGATGGCCCTATAAGAATAGGCTTTGTGACTCTCAGAGTCCCTCTTTCATAAATGAAACACAATGTGTCTGATGATATCTCACACACCACATGGCCAGATAAGGTTGTAAAATGTTAAAATGACATTTCCTGGTGAATGCATTTGTCACGGTTGAAAGCAATGCAAAAGTGAAAAAACGCATCAAAAACGCTAGGTGTGAACATAGCCCAAGGTGTGGAGGAGCATTTTTGGTTTTGGTTATTTATTTTGCTTTATATACAAGTCATTACCCCGGAAAGGATGTTCCTTAACATATTTCCAAGGAAATTCCATTTTGGTTTAGTTTTGGTATGTTTTATTGTGAGTCCGTAAAAGTAGCGTAATACTCTGACGTCATTGTTGAAAGAAGTGACCTGGGAGTTAGAAATACTTCCAGGGGTCTTCCCCATGCTGTTTCCATGTCATTCAAGCACTGATCCCATCGATTTGGGCAATTTTTAGGCCCTCGGCAGACCGCCGGGGGGAGCTGCCTGAAAAATGCTTGAGTTTCCCATAGACTTACAGTACAGACCAAAAGTTTGGACACACCTTCTCATTTAAAGATTTTTCTGTATTTTTATGACTATGAAAATTGTACATTCACACTGAAGGCATCAAAACTATGAATTAACACATGTGGAATTATATACTTAACAAAAAAAGTGTGAAACAACTGAAAATATGTCTTATATTCTAGGTTCTTCAAAGTAGCCACCTTTTGCTTTGATGACTGCTTTGCACACTCTTGGCATTCTCTTAATGAGCTTCAAGAGGTAGTCACCAGAAATGGTTTTCACTTCACAGGTGTGCTCTGTCAGGTTTAATAAGTGGGATTTCTTGCCTTATAAATGTGGTTGGGACCATCAGTTGTGTTGTGAAGAAGTCAGGTGGATACACAGCTGATAGTCCTACTGAAAAGACTGTTAGAATTTGTATTATGGCAAGAAAAAAGCAGCTAAGTAAAGAAAAACGAGTGGTCATCATTACTTTAAGAAATGAAGGTCAGTCAGTGCGAAAATTTGGGAAAACTTTGAAAGTGTCCCCAAGTGCAGTTGCAAAAACCATTAAGTGCTACAAAGAAACTGGCTCATATGAGGATCGCCCCAGGAAAGGAAGACCAAGAGTCACCTCTGCTTCTGAGGATAAGTTTATCCGAGTCACCAGCCTCAGAAATCGCAGGTGTTAACAGCAGCTCAGATTAGAGACCAGGTCAATGCCACACAGAGTTCTAGCAGCAGACACATCTCTTCAACAGCTGTTAAGAGGAGACTTTGTGCAGCAGGCCTTCATGGTAAAGTAGCTGCTAGGAAACCACTGTTATGGACAGGAAACAAGCAGAAGAACAAAAGTAATGGACATTAGACCAGTGGAAATCTGTGCTTTGGTCTGATGAGTCCAAATTTGAGATCTTTGGTTACAACCACCATGTCTTTGTGCGACGCAGAAAAGGTGAACGGATGGACTCTACATGCCTGGTTCCCACCGTGAAGCATGGAGGAGGAGGTGTGATGCTGTGGGGGTGCTTTGCTGGTGACACTGTTGGGGATTTATTCAAAATTGAAGGCATACTGAACCAGCATGGCTACCACAGCATCTTGCAGCGGCATGCTATTCCATCCGGTTTGCATTTAGTTGGACCATCATTTATTTTTCAACAGAACAATGACCCCAAACACAACTCCAGGCTGCGTAAGGGCTATTTGACTAAGAAGGAAAGTGATAAGGTGCTACGCCAGATGACCTGGCCTCCACAGTCACCAGACCTGAACCCAATCGAGATGGTTTGGGGTGAGCTGGACAGCAGAGTGAAGGCAAAAGGGCCAACAAGTGCTAAGCATCTCTGGGAACTCCTTAAAGATTGTTGGAAGACCATTTCTGGTGACTACCTCTTGAAGCTCATCAAGAGAATGCCAAGAATGTACAAAGCAGTCATCAAAGCAAAAGGTGGCTACTTTGAAGAACCTAGAATATAAGATATATTTTCAGTTGTTTCGCACTTTTTTGTTAAGTATTAGTGTTGAGCGAGCATGCTCGACACTGCTCGGTACTCGCTCGAGCATCACGCTACTCGGGATGTTCGGCGAGCACCGAGCATTTCCGGGTTACTCGGGCGGGAGCTCGGGTCTCCGCCCTGCATGTTTGGCGCTCTTTTCAGAGCAAATGAACATGCAGGGATTGCCAGCCAGTCACTGTAATGCCTCAGCCATGTTGTTTGTGGGCATTACAGTGATTGGCTGGCCGCACAACGTCACCTCGAGTATTTAAAACCGGGCGCCGCCATCTTGGACACAGTTGCTGCGGATTAGAGAGTGTAGGGACAGCGCTGCTGAGCTAGGAAGAGATTCTTCCTGCGAAAAAGTTATTGTAGGGTCTGTAAAGGCTGCCCGATCAAACAAACAGTCCTTCTCAGGACTAATATCCATCCCAGATATCAGGCAGGCAGGCTGTATAGGAGACGCAGTGGTTATACCAGCAAACTGTGCATTACAGTCCTGTGTGCTCCTGTTTCTGAAATTGCTGGACTTAGCTCCAGGTCTCGCGGGCCAGTAAAAATCCTTTTTTTTTCATCTAAATCCTCTTTTTTTTTCCTCCTTCACACTATACAAATACCCGTCTTATTAACCTATTGGTGTCCCCCCCCCCCCCCACACAAAACAAAGTGTGTCTCTGATTTTTCAGACACAAATATGTCTGTTGAAAAGAGTCTGGTATAGGCCACAGAAACAGAAGGGTGATTTTGCAGTTCCACGGGTCAAATCTCTGTATTATCCAGTTTTGCTGTTCCACGGTAAAAAATCTCTATTATCCTGCCTTTCGCATTTTTTGCAGTAAAAAATAAAATTTAATCGTGTCTCCCTGATTGTCTAGACACAAAAATATATCTGTTGAAAATAGTCTGTTGTAGGCCCGACAAATCCCAGTGTGGTTTTGCATTTCCACGGGTCAAATCTCTGTATTATCCAGTTTTGGGCCTTTTGTATCTAAAAAAAAACAGTTTGAGTGTGTCGCTCACTGTTCAGCCGCAAATATATATTTTTAAAAAAGTCTGGTATACACCAGTGAAATAAAATTGTGGTTTTGCTGATCCATGGTAAAAAATCTCTATTATCCTGTTTTTCGCTTCTTTTGCCTTAAAAGAAAACAGTAGTGTCTCCTGACTGTTCTGACACAAAAATATCTCTGTTGAAAATAGTCTGTTGTAGGCCCGACAAATCCCAGTGTGGTTTTGCAGTTCCATGGGTCAAATCTCTGTATTATCCAGTTTTGGGCCTTTTGTATCTAAAAAAAAACAGTTTGAGTGTGTCGCTCACTGTTCAGCCGCAAATATATACATTTAAAAAGTCTGGTATACACCAGTAAATTATCACTGTGGTTTTGCTGATCCATGGTAAAAAATCTCTATTATCCTGTTTTTCGCTTTTTTTGCCTTAAACAAAAACAGTAGTGTCTCCTGACTGTTGTGACACAAAAATATCTCTGTTGAAAATAGTCTGTTGTAGGCCCGACAAATTCCAGTGTGGTTTTGCAGTTCCACGGGTCAAATATCTGTAGTATCCAGTTTTGGGCCTTTTGTAACTAAAAAAATCAGTTTGAGTGTGTCACTCACTGTTCAGCCGCAAATAAATATATTTATAATTTTATGGTATACCCCATTAAACAATAACTGTGGTTTTGCCATTCCACGGTAAAAAATCTCTATTATTCAGGTTTTGGTATTTTTTCCGTAAAGAAAAATAGTAATAGTTTATCCCTGATTGTTCTGATTGCTTAAAAGAGTCGGGTGTAGGCCAGAGAAATAGAACAGTGGTTTTCCTCTTCCACGGTTCTAATCTACTTTTTATTACCCTTTTTCCATTGATAGTGTGAGTGTAAGCTATTTTACTTCCTTTACAATGGGCAAGGCGTGTGGCAAGGGACGTGGAAGTGGACGTTCTGTTGATGGTTCGTGCAGAGGATGGGGCCGTGCCAAGGTGAAAATGTGCCACAACCAACAGCCATATCTTCTCGCTCCCACTTCTTGCACTTCTTGACCAAATTACTAGGGAAGCACAGAACAACACCAGTATTGCGAACTGATCAGTGTGAACAGGTTATTAATTGGATAGCAGATAATACTTCCAGTTACCTGAGCACCACCACTTCCGGTCTGTCTTCCACACGGTCAAATGTTAGTAGCCATGCGTCTCGACTGCATACTCCTCCTCACCCTGATGCTCCTTCCTCCCACCATGCCGAGTGTCACCAGACAGCAACTGATCCCACACTTGGACACCCTGAAGAACTGTTCACTGGTCCATTTCCAGAATTGTACCCCTCTTCTGCTCCGCTTGAAGTGGTGGAAGAGGAGATCCCATGTAGCGATGCCCAAATATTTGAACAGCCACAGACACAGGAAATAGACGCTGGCAATTTGTCACAAGAGGTGGACGATGACGAGACACAATTGCCAGGAAGTGAGGAGGAGGATCATGGTGGGCAAGTGGAAGAGGAGGAGGTGGTGGATGATCTAGTAACTGACCCAACGTGGCAGGAGGACATGCAGAGTGAGGCCAGCAGCACACTGGGGGGGGGGGGGGGAGAGTACCCCAACAGGCAGGAAGAAGCAGTGTGGTGGCCGCAGACAGAAGGCGGGCAACCATTCCTCGTAACACCAACACGAGGGACGTTGCCAGTACAAGCGGTAGGTCTTCCAGAGTCTATAATATTTTTAAAGACTCTGCTGAAAACCACCAGCATGATCAGGCACATGGCAGCAAAGCACCCGACTTTGTGCGGCTAACCCCAGGGTCCACGACCAGTGTCAGCGGGTGTCACCACTGCTTCTTCCGCTGTTGTGCGTGCAATATAACGCCCTGTTGTGTGTGCAAGGCATTCCCCTGTCCATACTGCATGTAAAGATGCCCCCTCCTCTCAGTCTTCACTTGTTATGGCAGTTTCTCAAGAAACAGCATCAACGTCCACGTCCACGTCCCACTGCAGCATTCAATTGTCCATATCCCAGACCTTTGAACGAAAGAGGAATTTCGCAGCTAGCGCCCCACAGGCCACAGTCCTAAATTCACACATTTCACGACTGCTTGCGTTGGAAATGCTGCCTTTTATGCTGGTGGAGATGGAATCCTTCCGCGACCTTATGGCGGTGGCCGTCCCTTGGTACTCGGTCCCCAGCCGACACTATTTTGCCCAGTGTGCCATCCCCGCACTACACAAGAACGTGTCCCAAAATATCTGCCGTGCCCTCAACAACACCGTTACTTGGAGAGTCCACCTGACAACGGACACGTGGACAAGTGCTTGTGGCCAGAGATGGTACATCTCCCTGACGGCACACTGGGTAAACATAGTGGAAGCTGGGACCCAAGCGGACCTTGGGACGGAACACATCTTCCCCACACCGATGATTGCGGGCCCTATGTCAGTCAGAGTTGCCCCAACAGTGTACCGCTCCTGTGCATCATTCTCCTCCTCATGCTCAGCCTCCATCTCAGATATCACCACATCAATTACAAGCTGGAAGCACTGCAGTACTGCCTCAGCCAAGCGGCAACAGGCTGTGCTGAAACTCATAAGCTTAGGTGATAAACCTCACACTGCTTGTGAGTTGTGGACAGCTATGAAAGGGCAGGCAGATCTGTGGCTGAGACCGCTGAACCTACATCCAGGCATGGTCGTGTGTGACAATGGCCGTAATCTGGTGGCGGCTCTGAGGCGAGTTGAGATCACACACGTACCATGCCTGGCTCATGTGCTTAACCTCGTGGTTCAGCGGTTTCTTAATTCGTACCCCGAGTTGCCAGATCTGCTCGTAAAAGTACGTCGCCTGTCAGCTCATTTTAGCAAGTCGGCTACAGCTTCCGCCGCCCTTGCTGTGTTGCAGCAGCGTTTGCAGCTTCCGGCACACTGACTGCTGTGTGATGTCCCCACACATTGGAGCTCTACCCTCCACATGTTGTTAAGCATTTGTGAGCAGAAGAGAGGAGTGGTGGAGTACCAGCTGCAACAAGGCCGTCGATATTCAGGTCGGACTACACACATAAGACCTCAGGAGTGGACCTGGATGTCTGAAATATGTACCATCCTGACAAACTTTAAGGAGGCCACCAAGATGGTGAGTGGCGATGACGCCATCATTAGTGTCAGCATCCCACTTGTCTGTCTTTTGCAACGCTCTCTGCAGAGAATTAAAGAGGAGGCATTGCAGCCAGAGTATGATGAGATGGATAAAGAAGCCGTAGCGGGCAATTACACACAGCCCAGCCTCATCTCATCCCAACGTGCATTGGGGGACAATGAGGGACAGGAGGAGGAGGAGGAGGAGGAAGAACAGGAGCTGGCATCATGCGCTGTAGACGGTAGTACCTGTACAAGTCTCATACCTTCGGTTCAGCGTGGGTGGCCAGAGGACAGGGGGGAGGAGGAGGAGGAGGAGGAGGAGAGCATGGTCAGTCGTCATCTTGGTGAGGACACGGAAATCTTGCCCGTTACCAGTCTGGCACACATGGCTGACTTTATGTTACGCTGCCTTAACCATGACCCTCGCATTATCAAAATGTTGGGTGACAGTCATTATTGGTTGGTGACACTTGTAGACCCCCGCTACAAGGAGAACTTTCACTCTCTTATTCCTGAGGTGGAGAGGTCTACAAAAATGGGGCAGTACCAGAAGGCCCTTGCTGCAGAACTGTTAAAAAAATTCCCATCTGAACACGCTAGAGGCAGAGGTCACAGTTCGTTGTTGCACAACCAAGGCGTACATGCTAGAGAGACGCAACTCCAATCCAGCAGAGGCAGGGGAGCACTGTCAACGTTCTGGGACAGTTTTCTCAGACCCTCCCTTCGGACAGACCCTGAGGCGCGGGGTACTCTCACAAGGAGTGGAAAGTTTCAAAAGATGGTGAGGGAGTACCTTGCCGACCGTACCAGCGTCCTCCGTGATTCCTCTGTGCCTTTTAATTATTGGGTATCCAAGCTGGACACTTGGAATGAACTCGCTCTGTACGCCTTGGAGGTCCTGGCCTGCCCTGCCGCTAGCGTGTTATCGGAGCGTGTTTTTAGTGGCGCTAGGGGAATTATAACTGATAAGCACACTCGCCTGTCAACTGACAATGCTGACAAGCTGACCCTTATCAAAATGAATAAGGGCTGGATTGGGCCAGACTTCTCATCACCACCAAATGACAGCAGAGTAACATAAAGTCAAATCCACTGTGTTATTTTGGGAGGTGTATTCACATGCACCGCTTCACACCCACACATGGGTATACACTTCCTCATTTCAGCTGTTTTATATTCTTCTCTTTATCCTCAGCCTCCACCACCACTATACCACCAGGGTGACCGTGGTCCGTGTTGCCATTATTGAAACTTCCTCCATCCTGATTTTTTTCAGCTTTTGCTTGGAAGGCATAAGCAAAGACTGTGGGAGACCCACTCCCCAATAATGGAAATAATATTTTTAAGATGCTGTACTGCATGGCTCTTCCAAGGGGCCTTAAAAGCATCTTGTTATACCACTCTGACCTCCATGTCTCTTGTAAGGGGCATTAAAACCATCTTTTTATACCACTCTGACCTCCACGACTCTTCTGAGGGGCATTAAAAGCATTTTGTTATACCACTCTGACCTCCACGTCTCTTGTAATGGGCATTAAAAGCGTCTTGTTATACCACTCTGACCTCCACGTCTCTTCTGAGGGGCATTAAAAGCATCTTGTTATACCACTCTGACCTCCACGTCTCTTGTAAGGGGCAATAAAAACGTCTTGTTATACCACTCTGACCTCCACGTCTCTTCTGAGGGGCATTAAAAGCATCTTGTTATACCACTCTGACCTCCTTTTCTCTTCTGAGGGGCATTAAAAGCGCCTTGTTAAGCTACTGGGACCTCCACGACTCTTCAAACGGGAATTGCATTTCCTCATAATATTTGGAAGCTTTTGCTTGGAAGGCATAAGCAAATACTATGGGAGACCCACTCCCCAATAATGGGAGATATGTTTGTAATATGCTGTACCGTATGGCTCTTGTAAGGTGCATTGCAAGTTGCTCCGTCCTAATTTTTGGAAGCTTTTGCTTGGAAGGCATAAGCAAATACTATGGGAGACCCACTTCCCAATAATGGGACTTATGTTTGTAATATGCTGTTCTGCATGGCTCTTGTAAGAGGCATTGCAAGTTGCTCTGTCCTAATTTTGGGAAGCTTTTGCATGGAAGGCATAAGCAAATACTATGGGAGACCCACTCCCCTATAATGGGACTTATGTTTGTAATATGCTGTACTGCATGGCTCTTGTATTGCTCCATCCTAATTTTTGGAAGCTTTTTCTTGGAAGGCATAAGCAAATATTATGGGAGACCCACTCCCCAATAATCGGAATAATGTTTTTAAGATGCTGTACTGTGTGGCTCTTGTAAGGGGCATTAAAACTGTCTTGTTATGCTACTGTGACCTCCACGTCTCTTCCAAGGGGCATTAAAACCATCTTGTTAAGCTACTGTGACCTCCATGTTTCTTCCACGGGGTATTGATATTGTCTTTTTATTCCACTGCGACCTCCACAACTCTTAAGAGGGGCATTAAAACCATCTTGTTAAGCTACTGTGACCTCCACGTCTCTTTAAAGGAGCATTAAAAGCATCTGCTTAAGCCACTCTGAACTCCACACCTCTTCCAAGGGGCATTGAAATGTTGTTTTTAATTACCTTACCTCTAATTTCCACAACTCTTCCTATGGGCATTGCATTTCCTCCTAATTTTAGTCAGCTTTTGCTTTTCAATGCAAAGGTGAAAACTAAGGGAGACACACTCCCCAATAATGGGTAGAAGGTGTTTAGTACGCTGTAATCCATGTCTGTTTCAAGGGGCATTGCAGTTCCTCATAATTTTTGGAAAGCCTTCCATTCACTGCTTAGGCCAACAGTGCACAGGAGACCAGTTGCTATAAATGGAAAAAAAGATTTAGTTATGGCCCTCTGACCTCCATGTCATTTCCAAGGGGCGTTAGAGTGCCTCAAAATTTTTGGTAGGCATTGCACTCACTGTATGCCCTATAACTGTGTAGCCGAACTGCTCCTTTTGTTAGAGAAACATATCCTACAAGACATATGTGGTTGACTGGCCTGATATTGATGTGAATGGTCTCTGTTCCTCCTGCTCTTTCTCCTTTGCCACTACCTCATCCATCATTTATCACCTGAAGCTTTGTTTTAACGGGAGTCATAGAACTTGGATAGTAGCAGGAAAACATCCAGCAATCCTCGGAGGAGGAAGGATATGTGCCAAAACGCTGACCACCTCAGGCCTAGCCGCTACTACATACCTGCGCTTGCTTTCCTTGAAAACAAAGCAGATGCTAACTTCTATCATCCTCATCATGCTCCTCACCTTGGCAATCTCAACTCCCCTGATGGAGAAGCCAGGGCCCACCGGAGGAGTCGAGTTCTCTGGTGGGCTCGTCCAATGCTGCCCTAAAGCAGGCCAGTCTAAGAAAAGTGTGTGGGGATGTTCCGCGGAGAAATCAGGGTGGCTGTGGACCGTTTATGGACACCCTGCCGCCCCCAGGCGGCTGGGGACCGTGTGTGGACACTCGGCCGCGGGGAGGCTGGGAACCGAGCGTGGACACCCTGCCGCCGGGCGGCTGGGGACTGAGTATGGATACCTCGCTGCCGAAGCAGCCATGAGGTAGTGGCTAGCTTCGGCCTCCTCAAAACTAAAAGGCCCCATTTCAAGTGCAAGCTAGCAGTATGGTATTGCAGCCTGGGGGTGGGTGGGTGGGTGGCAGGTTGCACACTTACGCTTGCATTCCAACAAAACAAAGCAGATGCTAACTTCTATCATCATCATCATGCTCCTTACCTTGGCACTCTCAACTCCCCTGATGGGGAAGCCAGGGCCCACCGAAGGAGTCGGGTTCTCTGGTGGGCTCGTCCAATGTTGCCCTAAAGTTGGCTGGGCTAAGAAAAGTCTGTGGGGATGTTCCGCGGAGAAATCGGGGCGGCTGGGGACCATGTGTGGACATCCGTCCGCGGGGCGGCTGGGGACCCAGTATGGACACCCGGACGCCCCCTAGCAGCTGGGGACCGAGCGTGGACACCCGGCCGCCGGGCGGCTGGGGACTGAGTATGGATACCTCGCTGCCGAAGCAGCCATGAGATAGTGGCCACCTTCGGCCTCCTCCAAACTAAAAGGCCCCATTTCAAGTGAAAGCTAGCAGTATGGTATTGCAGCCTGCGGGTGGGTGGGTGGTTGGCTGCATATTTGCGCTTGCATTGCATGGAATGGGGGAGGTACAATTGAACACTGCCCTGGGACAAGGACTTGCACGGGGATAGTTTCAAGTCTGCATCTTCTGATGCGGCAAGGATCACTTCTGATGGGCACACTTTTAGGCAGTGACCTGGGAGTCAGAGATGCTTCCAGGGGTCTTCCCCATGCTGTTCCCATGTCTTTTCAGCACTGTATGCATGTGTCACACAACACATGGCCAGATAAGGTTGTAAAATGTTAAAATGACATTTCCCGGTGAATGCATTTGACACAGTTGAAAGCAATACAAAAGTGCAAAAACGCATAAAAAATGCTACTTGTGAACATAGCCCAAGGTGTGGAGGAGTATTTTTGTTTTTGGTTATTTACTTTACCTTATACACAAATCTTTACCCTGGAAAAGAAATTCCTTAACATATTTCACAGGAAAAAAGTTTCACTTTCGTTTTTGAATGTTTTATTATGAGCCTGTAAAAGTTGCTTAATACCTCTGAACACGTTGTTGACAACAGTGACCTGGGGGTCATAAATGCTTCCTGGGGCGATCCCCATGCTGTCCCCATGTCATTTGAACACTGTCACTATCGTTTTGGGCACTTTTTAGGCTTGCTATAGACTGCCGGGGGTGCCGCCGCAAAAATGCTCGGGTCTCCCATAGACTAACATTGGGCTCGTTGCTCGGGTCGAGCACCCGAGTATCACGGCGAGCTCGGGCCAAGCTTCGAGCACCCGAGCATTTTAGTACTCGCTCAACACTATTAAGTATATAATTCCACATGTGTTAATTTATAGTTTTGATGCCTTCAGTGTGAATGTACAATTTTCAAAGTCATGAAAATACAGAAAAATCTTTAAATGAGAAGGTGTGTCCAAACTTTTGGTCTGTACTGTACATTGGGCTCATTGCTTGGGTCGAGCTTCCGAGTATTCCAATGTGCTCTACCCAAGCATCGAGCACCCGAGTATTTTAGTGCTCGCTCATCACTAATAAACATGCTACCATTGTGGGATCTGTCGTTATGATTTAAACTTTTTTAAAGGTTATTTGCTTCCATAATTTTTACCAGTCGTCTGGAGGATCGGAGACTGTGACTACAGACTATACTGGCACAAAAGCAGTGAAACTATCATCCTGGGAAGGGGATCTTGTGGACTGAGACAATTGTATTTTGGACATTTACCTGGAATTGCTGTATTACCATGGATGTAAGGAATAAAATATTGTTGCATCATTACCCTGCCTAGGTGATTATTAAAACCCACAATCTCAGATCTTTACAGGTATCAAACAGCATCATGAAAACCAAGGAACACACCCAACAGATCAGGGATACAGTGAAGAACTGTAAAGCAGAGTTAAGTTGTAAAAAATAGCCCAAGCTCTGAACATTTCACAGAGCACTGTTCAATCAATCATCCAAAAATGGAAGAACTATGGCACAACTGCAAACCTACCAAGACAAGGCCATCCCCCTAAATAGACATCCCAAGCAAGGAAAGCACTAATTACAGAACCAGCCATGAGGCCCATGGTCACCCAGGAGGAGCTGCAGAGATCGATCGCTCAGATGGGAGAACCTATCCACAGGACAACTATTTGTCATATACTTCACAAATCTGGCCTTTATGGAAGAGTGTCAAGAAGAAAATCATTTTGAAAGCAAGCCATATGAAGTCCCATTTGCAGTTTGAAAAAAGCCATGAAGGGGATACAGCTGGCATTTGGAAGAAGGTCCTCTGGTCAGATAAAACCAAAATAGAACTTTTTGGTCTAAATGTAAAATGCTATGTGTGGTGGAAAACCAATACTGCACATCACCCTAAAAACACCATACCCACCATCAAACAAGTTGGTGGCAATATCATGCAATGGGGATTCTTTTCTTCAGCAGGGACAAGGAAGCTGATCAAAGTTGATGGGAAGATGGATGGAGCTAATACAGGGCAATCCTGGTGGAAAACTTGTTAGAGGCTGCAAAAGAGTTTAGACTGGGGCATAGGTTCACCTTCCAGCAGGACAAAGACCTTAAACATACTGCTAGAGTTACAATGAAATGTTTTAGATTAAAGCATATGCATGTGGTTGAATGGTCCAGTAACAGTTCAAACCTTTGATAATCTGAGGCAAGACTTTAAAATTGCTGTTCACAGACGCCTCTATCCATTCTCATTGAGCTAGTGTTAGTTTGCAAAGACGAATGGGCAAAAATTTCAGCCTCTATATGTGCAGAGCTGGTACAAACATACCACAAAAGGCATGCAGCAGTAATTGCATTGAAATGTGGTCCTACAAAATAGTGACTCAGGGGGCCAGAATACAAATGTGCATCGCAATTTATATTTTTTAAATATTTAGAAAACCACGTATCATTTCCTTTACTCTTCAGAAATACTTCCTACTTTGTGTTGACATAGCACAAAAAACCCCAATAAAATACATTTAAAAGGAACTTAATAGTTCCCCCATGCCCATCAACCCACCAGCATTAGGCTATGTGCCCACGTTGCAGAAATGAAGCAGAAAACTTCTGCTTCATTTCTGCAAGTCTTCTCCCGGAAAAACGCATGCGGAATTCCGCACGCGTTTATCGCGCGTTTTTCTCGCGTTTATCGCGCGTTTTCCACATGCGGAATTGCCTTGCGTTTTTTATGCATTGGACAAAGGCAATTCCGCTTGCGGAAACGCAAAATTAATTGACATGCTGCAGATTTTTGAACGCAGCATAAACGCTGCGGAAAAATCCGCAGCATGTGCATAGAACTTGCGGAATCCCATTGGGGACCATGGGGTGCGGATTACCAAGCGTTTTACAAGCATTTCCGCTGCGGAAATTCCGCATCAAAAACGCTTGTAATCTGCAACGTGGGCACGCAGCCTAGACTATTTGTTGCTAAATACCCTGCCTAAACAGCCCTCCATAATGTTTAACACCTAGACCCATGTTTCTAAAAAGGTTAATTAGGCTTTTGACTAGTCCATGGGGCTTTGCATTTCCCAGACCAGTCGTCCATCTTAGCATGTTTTCACTACCCTATGGGCATGATAACATGATTTACAAGAGCCAGTGTCATCATCCGCTCTCTGCAAAACTCGTGCATAGACGCGGCTGAGTGTACGCTTCCCGAATTTAGAGAGGAAACAACAGCAAATGTTCAATTCTTCTGTTGTGTCACCACAGGAGAAAAAAATGTATTACATAGTGCTGGAGATGACCAAATCTTTTAAAATTCAAATTCAAATTTGCTAGAATCAGCTATTTTTTCCCCAAAAATATGATTCACAGCAAATCGATTCACCACAACTTGTAAATACTGCTGCTTATGATTGCCCAGAAAATATGGGTAAAACTCTTTTTTCTGTTAGGACTGTATGATCCCCTTTCAAGCTCTTTATTGCAAATATACAGCCTTAGATATGTCAAAGTGACCTCAACATGTCTATCTTGGGAAAATCGGATGGGAACCAGCAGTAAGCAACTGCATGTTTAACAACACACTGGACTAATGGACTTTTCAATCCTCTTAAATTGTAAAAATGCTCTACAAATTTTGGGGACAGATGCCTGTGACGCGCCCCCTGGGCCATATTCTTTAGGGGGAATATCCGGAGCCGGATCAGATGGGGGTTGTAGTCTTCCGAGTGGCTGTGACCCGGTCCGTGCCCAGGGTGTCAAACTCAGTTGTATGTGGCAGTCCTACAGATGTTATCAAGTTCTTAATGTCGACTACGCCACCCGTTGTGTTGCGGTCACTGGCCGCCGCTGCAGCAGGGTCCGCTGAGGCTGGTGGTGTTGGTGCAGCTTGATAGGATAACCCCCAACGGGAGGGGTATAGCCTCAGGGGGATCAGGTGCAGAGGATGGGAGTTGTGGTGATGCAGTGTAGACGGCAATCAGAGACAGAGTCGGGTTATGCAGTTTAGGATGTTTACTCACTGCTGATGTTCTGGTCACTCCAGCTTCGAGTGACCTCCCGAGCCGTGCTGCATCCACCAGGTTCTGGATCCAGCCAACCCCCAAATAAGTCCGGAGCGTGACCCTGAGCTCTCCTTCTGTCCTTTCTCTGGCCGTCCCCACTATTGATCCACCCAGGTCCAGCTCCCTCGGGCCTTCTGTTGGGAGACCCTTGGCCTCGGGTTCCCTGACCCTCCACGTGGTATGCCTTCGTGGTGGATGTGGTGGGTGACCGTGGCAGACGCTGCCCACGGCCTCCGGTCTCTGGCTGGGGTGTGTTTTTGCCCCCACCAGCTTGGGTTCCGGTACCCTGATGCCAACTCTTCACCCGCTGATGGACTTTGGGTTCTCAGAGTTCCATTTCTTTTTTCCCCCTCTGGGTCTCTCTTGCTCCTCTCTACTCTGGGTCTCTCTTCTCCTCTGCTCGCTGACTTTCTCTCTGCAACTGACCCTGTTCTTAGTTGGTGCCCACCTTATATACACCCTCTATGTGTGAGCTCAGGTGACCAGCACCCAATGAGCTCCTATCTTTACCCAGGCTGCTCCCCCTATCTGCCCCTACACTACTTGGGATGTACCACCCCCCTCCCACTCCAGCCAGGAACAGACTCGGTCGTACCTGCACATTTCTAAGTGGGAGTACCGTCGGTCTGCTCCTCGGAAATGGGATGTGTGTAGTGCATGCAGCCTACCGAGCTCAGTTCCACACTCCTTCCTTACCCGGGAGTGGAATATCACACCTCTGGGTTGAGGTGCAATACCCCTGTAGCAGCCGAATCCTCAGGGTGCTACATTCCCCCCTGGTAAACCACAGCACGTCCTCGGGCTGTAAGACAAAAACATCACAAAACATACAAAAATTTTCATATAAACATAAACATATCAAACATATAAAACTTTATATAAATTAGCAGCATTAAACATTCTCGTCGTCTCTTGTTCCTCCTCCGGTCACTGGGCAACTGTTGACCGGGCAAAGTGCGACATTTCCTTTCTTTAAGATGATTTAACAGTAAAACCAGTAGGGGGCGCTTTGGGACGCGCAACTATATACAAGGATATGGCCGCTCTCAGTCCTCGGCCAGTTAAGGAGGGAAAGGGAATGGCTGCTCACAGTCCTCAGCCTGTGGGATTAAGGGTAAACGGGTGAACAGTTCACATCAGCTGGTCCCAACGGGGACTATATTTGCAGTAACAGTTTCTTTGTACCCCGGTCGGGTAACTATTTACAGCACCTGCTCCGCTGTACTTAACGACGTCTTCCTCCTGCTCTTTCTTTGGGGATCTTAGCTTCAGACCCGTCCGGGTCCTCTTGCTCTTCCTCCTCACATCGCAGCTCCTCCTCTGTCAGGTGATGCACATGGAGGGCGTAAGGTCCTTTGGCACACTTGTGCCGGGTAAAGGTGACCTCGTCCCCGATATAAAGGTCACGACCTCTGTGCCCCTCCGGCAGGTGGGACTCAACGTCTCTTCTGGTCACAAAGACGTCACCTGGGGTGCGGTGGTCTCGGATGAAGCCCCACCCGTGCTGCATGTTGAACTTAATTACAGTCCCGGTGGTGCGGGGACTGTGCGCTGCACGGGGGTCCCTCCTGGTTCGGCTCTTCTGCTCGGCGCTCCTTATTTGGGCCTGTTGTTCCCGGACCCGCCTCTCTCTCCGCTCCCTCGCAAACTCCTCGAGCTGCTGTCGGCAGCACTCAGCACGCTCCGCTGCAGCTGCCCTGGTTTCTTGAGTGAACCCCATTAGGTCTTCTCCGGTGGGGTCCCACTCAAATTGGGTCTCTTCAAGCGGGGGCGAGATCCTTATCACGGGCTTCGGAGCCGGAATCAGGGGTGCACACATGGCCCCAACTCTCCTCTGGTGCTCCAGTTCATAATATTTCTGGGGCCAGATGAAAGGCTGCCCGTCCGGCCACGTGTGCTGGGCAAACAAGTCCTCTCCCAGACGCGGCACCCTTGGTTTTACGGGTGCGGGCGCGGTGGTGGTGGCGCCCGGGTTGCCCAGGCCTTGCGGCCAGGCCTGGGGCACCTGGAAGGTGAAGGGCACCGTTAGGACGGCGGCGCCCTGGGCTACATGGCCTTGCGGCCAGGCCGGAGGCTCCGCGGAGGTAGGGGGCGCTGTTGGTGATGCGACGCCCGGGAATTCTAGGCCCTGCGACCAGGCTGGTGTTGCTTCCTGTTTTGCCACGCTCGGGGTCGTTGCGCATGGCGTCACAGGGGTCGCGGCGGCGGCTTCCGGTTGAGGCCTAGTCTGCGTCGGTGACATGGCGTTTTCGGGCACAGCAGGGGGACTTTCGGGCTCTGCGACGGGGAGCTGGGGCAGGTGAGCGGTGTCCCGGTTTGGGGTATAGACGTCCCCTTTACCTGCCTCCATGCGTTCGGCTCCCTTCTCGGCGCCGTCTCCGGCCTTGGGTCCTCCCGCGCCATCCTCAGAGGCGGTCTGTCTCCTCATCTTGGCTGGCGTGCTCCGGGTCTTGGTTTGCTGGGCCATCTCTCGGCTCCACTCCGCCAATGTCTCTCGCTGTACCCGGGCCATCCTCCTTGCGAGGCCCTCCAGAGCGGTCTGTGCACACTCCCGGTCTCGGGGGAGCTGTGCGAGGACCTCCACTAGGCCTAGTGGGGTCGTGGTTTCCAGCAGGCTCCTGACCAACGGGTCGGTGCTGCTCTGCTCTTCTTCCAGCAGGCTCCTGGCCAGCGGGCCGGTGCTGCTCTGCTCTCCCTCCTCTGTTTCTAGCAGGCTCCTGGCCAACGGGCCGGTGCTGCTCTGCTTTCTTGCCATCTCCGGGTAAGCTCCTCCGATATTCTTCTCCAGGCTTCTTGCCTCCGGGTGCGCTCGCTCTAGACTGCTCCAGGCGGCACCCATCTTTGTTCTCTCCTTTCGTCTCCTCCCCTCTCGAGGGCGGTCCCGGGGCCACTTGGTGACTGTCAGCTCCAGGGGCAGTTCTTTCACGCTGACAGACACCTCTAGCATCACAATCTCTGTTGGTGGGGGCGGTTTCCACTTTTGGCGCCATTTTCGGTCCTGGCCCACGATGGGAGGTGGCCTCTCGCCACCCTCTGGCACGCCCATAATGGCGTCCGCTCTTCCAAGGCGGGAAACCTTTGGAAATGGCGGGAATCGCTTCCCAGTGGCGGTAAACTCTGCAGATGGCGGGAAAACGCTGTTAATGGCGGACAACCGGCTGGAATCGACTGGTGATGGGGTCCGATGGCGGGGACCCTCCGGAACCGGCAGGAGACTTCTTTTTGAGGTAAACTTGTTCTTTTCTTCAGGCACGCAGTACCCGGGTGTTGCGGGCACGTGATCCTGCCGACTACGCCAAAGTTGACGCGCCCCATGGGCCATATTCTTTAGGGGGAATATCCGGAGCCGGATCAGATGGGGGTTGTAGTCTTCCGAGTGGCTGTGACCCGGTCCGTGCCCAGGGTGTCAAACTCAGTTGTATGTGGCAGTCCTACAGATGTTATCAAGTTCTTAATGTCGACTACGCCACCCGTTGTGTTGCGGTCACTGTGGCCGCCGCTGCAGCAGGGTCCGCTGAGGCTGGTGGTGTTGGTGCAGCTTGATAGGATAACCCCCAACGGGAGGGGTATAGCCTCAGGGGGATCAGGTGCAGAGGATGGGAGTTGTGGTGATGCAGTGTAGACGGCAATCAGAGACAGAGTCGGGTTATGCAGTTTAGGATGTTTACTCACTGCTGATGTTCTGGTCACTCCAGCTTCGAGTGACCTCCCGAGCCGTGCTGCGTCCACCAGGTTCTGGATCCAGCCAACCCCCAAATAAGTCCGGAGCGTGACCCTGAGCTCTCCTTCTGTCCTTTCTCTGGCCGTCCCCACTATTGATCCACCCAGGTCCAGCTCCCTCGGGCCTTCTGTTGGGAGACCCTTGGCCTTGGGTTCCCTGACCCTCCACGTGGTATGCCTTCGTGGTGGATGTGGTGGGTGGCCGTGGCAGACGCTGCCCCCGGCCTCCGGTCTCTGGCTGGGGTGTGTTTTTGCCCCCACCAGCTTGGGTTCCGGTACCCTGATGCCAACTCTTCACCCGCTGATGGACTTTGGGTTCTCAGAGTTCCTTTTCTTTTTTCCCCCTCTGGGTCTCTCTTGCTCCTCTCTACTCTGGGTCTCTCTTCTCCTCTGCTCGCTGACTTTCTCTCTGCAACTGACCCTGTTCTTAGTTGGTGCCCACCTTATATACACCCTCTATGTGTGAGCTCAGGTGACCAGCACCCAATGAGCTCCTATCTTTACCCAGGCTGCTCCCCCTATCTGCCCCTACACTACTTGGGATGTACCACCCCCCTCCCACTCCAGCCAGGAACAGACTCGGTCGTACCTGCACATTTCTAAGTGGGAGTACCGTCGGTCTGCTCCTCGGAAATGGGATGTGTGTAGTGCATGCAGCCTACCGAGCTCAGTTCCACACTCCTTCCTTACCCGGGAGTGGAATATCACACCTCTGGGTTGAGGTGCAATACCCCTGTAGCAGCCGAATCCTCAGGGTGCTACACCTGCCTTAATGATGTTTATACACAGGTGGTGTAATGTAAGAAGCCATGGTCTTTTCACACGGTTGGTACAAAAATTATCTCTGTTTGGGTAGTATCAAGAGCTTTGTATTTTGCTAAATGAAAAAGTGATAGTATTTACACAATACATCCAAAACGATCCCTTTATTTATGGAGCAGAAATAGACGTTCTGTTTTGAATGTGAACAAAAGATGGCTTCATAACTGGGAGAGAAAAACTATGTATTTTTGGGGGATCCGATTTGCTATTTGCAAAATAACTAAACAATTACAATGACTTTTTATGAAGTTATCCAAAAATGTTCCCTTAATTTCAGGGGCAGGAAGAGGTTAGCTATTTTATGCAATGGATTGTCAACAGCCAACGAAACACGTGTGAATGAATAAAGATCCAGAGGACATACACCCTTGTCTTCTCTCTGTGGCAGTACCCGGGAATCACCGCTCCTTTTCCTGTTTGGTTTGAAAACATTTCTTCCCATCGGTGTGTGGGTCAGTGGTCGGAGCAACTGCCCTTTGTTCTTACAGATATGGAGTTGTGGCAGGTCCCAACCCAGGCAGGTGAGCATATACAATCCTTTGCTTAGCTGTGTCTTATATTGAGGGTAGCACACTTAGAGCGCCTTTTCTCTTTTTCTTTGCACAGTTAAGTGTCTTGATTTAGTATAATCATTTCTATTTAGATTTTTTGCTAAGTAGATTAACCCCCCTGCCCCAAAAAATGACTAAATAACAACAAATGAACAAATGAGGTAAGTACCAGGCTTCCAAATGCTGCACCAGCCCATAGTATAGTTATGGAGTGTATGGCTGACAAATTGAACTGGTAAATAAGGTTCGTAAAAAGTAAAACTTGTGTCGTTCTTTTAGTTTAAAGACTACTCCACACCCACTGACAAAAAGCTATGACCAAGAATACTACTTAAGCAGGTAAGTACAAGCACGGAAAGTAAAATACAGCAACTGCCTGCATATATATATATATATATATATATATATACATATATATATATATATATATATACACACACAATTTTTTAACCATCATTCCCATCTGCAAAAAACTTTTTTTAAAACATGTACCCTTTGTGAGCTGGACAGCTGCATTAATTTTTTTTTTTAATTTTTGTACAATGCAATAGAATATTTTGGTGCTATATAGTCAATAGCAAAAAAATTTGGAGGACATTTAACCCTATAAAGCTCAACACACTGGGAGACATTTATGGAACTACAGCAATCTGTGGATCACTGTGATGGCTCTCAAGATAAAGGGGTTATTGGTAAAGAGACTGCACCTAAAAAATACATAGTTAAGCTCCATGAGTATGAAAGAGATGTATTGAGTTATAAAAATATTAAATCAATAGCTGGCAGCAATCCATGCTATAATTATTCCTGTTCCTGTTGTTATGTATTGTAGTGATTAGTAAAGTTGATTTACCTAACGGGCATTTTTATGGATCACGCTTTTTCTCGGCGTGTCTTGGATTTTGGTGATAATGCATAAAATATTTAAAGAGAAACAGATAAACTGTCCGAGAGCTTTTCTGAAATAATGTGAAAAGTCCTGTCCTTTTTATCTTTTTATCTTTAGATTGGCAGTTACGACTCTCAAGAGGCTCCGCAGCAGCTGTTAGCTGCATACAGCCATCTCTGAAAATGACAATATTTGTAAATGTCCTTTCTAAGACAGCCTAAAGTCATTAAAATCCTATCAGCCTACGGCAACAAATGCTCATGTATCATTCAGTCCAGTCTAGCCTCGCCTCCAACAAACTGTACAATGACATTCCTCATTTATTAGCATCTAATCAGAATTGAAATGAATCAGTCTTGCAATGAAATGTACACAAGACGTAACCTTATTTTCTGTGACATGTCTGCTTATTTTTTATAAAGATCTTTGTAGACATTCTAAAAATAAAATATGAGGATCACCATGGGAAAGCAGAATTTTGTCTGTCTATCTTCAGTCTCCGAATGAAATTTTTACTGTCAGATATATTGCGTTTCCTACCTGAATGAGTGGCATTAGATTACCATGTACTGAAAAGCAAAGATTCATTTGTAGTGATAGTATAATTTACTTAAAGAGAAAAATCCAGTGTGAAATTAACACTTAGGTGCAATGCTGTGAGCAGTTTCAGAATTTTAAACCTTTTAACAAACATTCCTGGGATATATTTTTCGTGATCCTTTATCTTTATTGACCCTTCTCTTGGTTAGACTCTGTAACAAAAGGATGAATGCCTTTCCCTTTTCCTCTGTCTCCTGCCAACTAATTGCCCTCAAGATCACAACCTCCAATATTATGGCAATTTTCTCTCATTTGTTTGAGAGTTGGGCTGATCAATTTGCGTAACTCCGGTCTATCGGCCAGGTCGTCTCTGGACACTGGACTGGAGGATTACAAATTACTTCTAGGATGCATGGTGCAGCCTTTGATTAGCCGGTATGGTGCGACGTCATCACGTTGCAATGATAATGACAAGCCCAGCTTAGCAAAAGCTGCTGCAGGGACCCGGGAAGGTAAGAGATTTGCAAAGCTTCTGTCCAGAGACTACCGATCGGACCGATGGATCAATTTCCCACTAATCGATCGGCCCAACTCTAATCTGTTGTGATTAGTACTGCAGTGGTGCCCACTTTACTTTCATTGGTCAACAGTCATCATGAGTAACTTTGGTTTTATTTTAACTGCTCATACAGATGTGTCATTCGCTACCTTTCATCTTGGCTCAGTATGAGTAGATGAATAGATTATGATTTGTGTTAAAAAACAATGATTTTGCAATAATCTGTCAGGAAATTTTTATGCTTTATGTGTCTATATATGGCCACCTAGTGACTATTAAGGGTTTTTCTAGCATGTCGCTAAAATGTGTTAAACCTCGTGTCTTTTCAGAATAAACGAGATTATTTAACAAATTTGTAAAGTCTTTGCCTGTCGTTTGATATGTAGGGAACAGTATTATTTTGCCCTGCTTGGATTTTTACATTACTGTAGCGCCGGCGATGCTGCCCGCTGCCCCTCTCCCCCACAGGGATGCTAGATTACTGACCACCGCGGCCCCTGTCCCACATTTCCTTGGTGTCCGCTGCTTCCCGGGGTGCGTGCACTGTGCGCAGGTCCCCAGGACTATGGTCCCCAGCACACTCGCCGAGTATTTTGGCATGCTCGGCGTTTCATTAATTGTCACCCGAGGCAGCAGAGGCAGGACAGGTAAATGGTGAGATGAGTATTATTATCTTTTTTATAGCCTTCATTTATTATGCTCTGAGAAGAGGCGTAGCTAGAGGTTTAGCTCATGGGGGGGCAAAATTTCTGATTGGGCCCCTAACCAGGTAATCATGTTTACAATTCCGCTGGTGTCAATCTCTAATAGTGGGTTTAGGGGTATCTCAGTAGATGACACTACTGTTACGAAAAATAAATCACCATTCAAAGACTAACATTGATATTTCCGCCATAGTTACCATATAGTGGTAGATACCAGTCCTGCAGAACATATAAGAGATTACAGTACGGTTGTATATAGTGATTTACAGTTGCAGTTCTAACTGATTGTATCATTCACTATTCCTCTCTTTTTCACCTGGCACAGACCGCCAATGACAACTTTTTCCAGCCACGACTCATCTGCAGAGTTTACAACAAAGACACATTGGACTCCTCACATTTCCAGAACAGTCTTCATATACTTCCAACAAGCACAAACTCATTCTGCTGTCACCCAATGCTGAGCCACTGCTGCCATATGTGTCCCTATTACTAGCCTAATGTGTGGTATAAAAACAGTGCTCCTCTCACTACCCTGCCTCCTTTGTGTTCTCTGGATAGTAAAATTGCCCCCTAGAAAATATTAATGCCCTGTGCATGTGCCCTAGAAAACAGGGTATACATTTCCCCCCTAGAAAGTAATAATATCCCCTGTGTGCACCTTGGACAGTCACAATACCCTGGGGGGCTTTCGACTCTCTGAATCGTCACATTAGCTGATTGAAAGTGTCGCTGCACGATGGAACTGAAACAACATCATAAATTCTGTAGTGGTGGTAATTAGTACTACAATAGTCTTCCATTCAAGTCAGATCCCCACAATCTGATATTGATAATTAGATCATCAATACTAAAGTCCTGGAAAATCCATTTAAACCGCCATTTAATGTAAAAAGGAAAAGCATTCTCGGGATCATTCACATTGCTTGTAGGGAAGACATATAGTCCATAAGGACACTGAGGGCTGCAGAACTGGCTTTGCCATTTGCCTAAACCCTTTAAGATGAATACCACCTTAAAAATATTCAATGTGTTCGACCCCAAGGCTGTAGGTCTGGTGGGGGGAGAAACAAAAAACATGCGCAGATCTAAGTGTAGATTTGTATTTATATATGGGAACGGAAGAAAAATGAGCTGCTCACCTTTAGCAGATCTTGTACCAAGGCTTATCGACCAATTCTGGTCTAATGTGTATAGCTGGTCCCACCGGTATGCAGCTTCTGTCCAGATTAAACGGATCTCCCAGCTGGAGTCCGTAAGAGTAAGGTTCGGAGTGTGTATCCGGCTGATTGAGCGCTCCCAGGGTCACAAGGAATAATTATCCAAGGAGGATTTTCTTCTTCAAAAGATTTATACCTGAGGAAGGCTATACATTTTTCATTTTAATAGCCGAAACGCGTTGTTTTATATATCAGTTTTATCCATTTATGAACTTGAATAAATCTTTTGAAGAAGAAAATCCTCCTTGGATAATTATTCCTTGTGACCCTGGGAGCACTCAATCAGCCGGATACACACTCCGAACCTTAAAAATATTAACACACATGCAAAACGCACAAGCTGTGGAGTTCTCATTTCCTTCAAGATTTTTAACAGTTCTCAGTAATTACAATGGTTTATTTTCCAAAATCTTCCAAAATTAACTACAGGAACTTTCAGCCATTTTATCTCCAAGTAACCTGACTAGAACTAAGCAATAGGATCTGATAAAAATTGATTTTGTTGAGCACAACATTACATTATCTAGTATAGGAATTCATTACCGCAGAGATCATTCTTGAAGTTGGACTGGAAAATCAAAATGTGAAGGCTTGGGGCAAAGTAGTCAGAGGCGTGTCTCAGCAGAGACTCGTACTGTCAGCACAGACTGGATAGCTCCTGATTGGGACTGTAGGCAGGATCTTTCCTTGGTGCTCTAGGCAAGATCAGAAAGAAAAGACCTGCCAACAGGCCCGTCCCTATCTGTCTCTTTGTCTGACTGTCTCTATGATGAGGACCATACTTGTGCTTCAGGACGGGCCTGTAGGCAGGTCTCATCTTGATGATCTGGCCTAGAGCACCAAGGAAAGACCCTGCCTACAGTCCCGCCCCGGACCACGGGCATATCATTAACTCAAAACTGTAAGCACTGATTACACAAGAACCACAAGATGGATTTCCTCACCTCAGGCATCATATTAATCAGTGCAGCAACCCCAGCATGACACTGCCTGTAGTTCACTTAGAAAAATCCTGATGACAGGTTCGCTTTAAGTCAATATCCTCCATTTGCATTTCCATAGGAAATAATCAAATTTTTAAGTGGCGTTAAAGAGTAACTGTCGATTTTATTTTATTTTTTTAAAAAATCAACTGTACAAATGAAAATAGTAAACTTTGTAATATATTTTTTTCTGAGAAATCTGCTTCTTTCTCAGCCAGGACTTATCATTTATTAGTAAAATTCTAATTCACAGGTACAATCTGTATTTAGTGAAGATATACTTTCCCATAAAGTTCTATAGAGTACGGTAACTGTCGCTTCAGGAGAACTTTCAGCAGAATGGCTCCTCCCCCTACACTCTCTATAGAATATTAAAAGTACCACCTGCAATCTTTAATGGAAAAATCTGTCTTCACTAAATTCAGATTTTATGTGTGAATTGAGAATACACGCTCAATACTAGAGGAGAAAGAAGCATATTTCTGTGATAAGAAATATTACAAAGTTGCTTGTTTTCATGTGTACTTTTGATTTATGAAATAAAGACCCAAGAGCATAATAAACATAAGATATAAAAAATTAATAAAATACTTAAACTCACCTCTCCGATGCTTTCGCCTCTCTTCGTTCTTGTTGCATCTCCTTATCACCACCAACAGTGCTGACTCCCTGGGCCTCCTCATGCTTGGGTGGGAATTTCTGCTCTGATGAGACCAGGGAGGGTTCTGTGGAAGAATGCAAAAGGTCAGGATGTCATGACGTCAGGATGTGCGCTGTGACCTTGCGTGAGCATGCGTGCAAAATGTTCTAGTTTTCATCAGAGTCGGAATTCCCATGAGGAGGCTAGGGATTCCGTGCTAAGGTGACACGACAAGGACTGGATAGATAACGATGAGAAGTGGAGGGGTCAGATAGGTGAGGTAAGTATTTTTTTTACCTTTTGATGGCCCTTTACAGTTAAAAAATGTCACCCAGAAGCTGCTATTTTACTGAAACTGCACAAAAGTAAATTGCAAAAATCTGTATTTTGGCAAAGGTGGATTTTTTGGAATATTCAATTCAATATTTACTCATCTCTAATAGATACGGTCTCATCTGAGTGCGAAACACAGCAGGCTGAAAGGTTGATATTATAAGTGTAAAGGGAAATAGAAAAGTCACGTGCTCTTGTCAATTTTTTCTTAATTGTAGTAGTCAGCTGGACTCCTAAACTCAGAGCTTGTAATAAATAGAATTCCCCTTGCAGTCCTCACTTTTTGCAGCATAGAACATGGCAGGCGCAATACTTTACATTGTACATCATTGTCAATACAAAACAGTATAGTTGAGTCAAAAGGATAACTTGAGCTATAACTTGAAGCTCAGGGGCCCTTACAAAGCATGTGACATGTTTAATAATGGTGCCTTCTTACATGACCAAGGAGCCATTCAGCACTCATAGCCACTAATTTGGGTGTGACTGCTACTAGTACACCCGCATTAGCTATGCCCTTGCTTTCCGTATTTCTTGAGCACACCTGAGAACACTTTAAAGGTTATTCTTTTATATTTTCCTTTGAAGCTAATGTGTTTAAAGACGTCATGTTCAGTTCCCAAAAATAGAGATCAGATTAATTCCAAGGATCATTAACTCTTATATCAGACTACTAATGATCTACTAATTAAACCATTTCTTTTGAGAGATGCAACCAGAAGGCAGAAAATATTACTACTACAGAAGTCCCCAGAAGGGCTTTACTATAAATGTAAAGAAGTTTGAAAGACATTCAAAAGACTTTCTAAAGCTGGCTCCAGAGCCTAAAAGCAAATATCAAAGCGGGACTTCAAATTAAAGTAAATTTGGAATATAAAAATACGGTAGTTTGGCTCTTCTATGTGATGGCAACCAGACCGATAGAAGTTCACTATACTCTAAGTGATACTGTGCACATATTAGTGTTTGTTAACATATGTCCATTCCACAAGTCTCTTACTTTTGGCCTACTAGAAACACAAGGAAGCTATCAAAAATATTTTCAAGTGGTTTCCTATGTGATCCGTTTTATGCCCATCATTTGTGATGTCATACGTTTTTCCAGATACAACTAATATCGTCAGTATTAAGGGGCTGTGTCCTCGAAACGCGTCCAGTTGTTCCCCTCCTAGGGACATGTTGTGATTTTTATTTTTGGAATGAAAGGATTTATCGCATGTGGCACCAGATTTTACCTTCTTTATATATTACTGGTTGGTGACACTTTTAGACCCCCGCTACAAGGAGAACTTTCACTCTCTTATTCCTGTGGTGGAGAGGTCTACTAAAAGGGGCAGTACCAGAAGGCCCTTGCTGCAGAACTGTTAAAAAAATTCCCATCTGAACATGCTAGCGGCAGAGGTCACAGTTCGTTGCCCAACCAAGGCGTACAGGCGAGAGAGACGCAACTCCAATCCAGCAGAGGCAGGGGGACACTGTCAACGTTCTGGGACAGTTTACTGACACACGCCCAGCTTACAGGCCCTGAGGCGCGGGGTGCTCTCACAAGGAGTGGAAAGTTTCAAAAGATGGTGAGGGAGTACCTTGCCGACCGTACCAGCGTCCTCCGTGATTCCTCTGTGCCTTTTAATTATTGGGTATCCATGCTGGACACTTGGAATGAACTCGCTCTGTACGCCTTGGAGGTACTGGCCTGCCCTGCTGCTAGCGTGTTATCGGAGCTTGTTTTTAGTGCCGCTGGGGGAATTATAACTGATAAGTGCACTCGCCTGTCAACTGACAATACTGACAGGCTGACCCTTATCAAAATGAACAAGGGCTGTATTGGGCCAGACTTCTCATCACCACCAAATGACAGCAGAGTAACATAAAGTCAAATCCACTGTGTTATTTTGGGAGGTGTATTCCCATGCACCGCTTCACACCCACACACAGATTTACGCTTCCTCATTTCGGCTGTTTTTTGCTCTTCTCCTTATCCTCAGCCTCCACCACTATACCACCAAGGTGACCGTGGTCCGTGTTGCCAGCATTGCAAGTTCCTCCGTCCTAATTTTGCATAGGCAAAGACTATGGGAGACCCACTCCCCAATAATGGGAATAAAGTTTTTAATATGCTGTACTGCATGGGTCTTGTAAGGGGCATTAAGACCGTCTTGTTAAGCTACTGTGACCTCCACGTCTCTTCCAAGGGGCATTAAAACCGTCTTGTTAAACCAATCTGACCTCCACTTCTCCTCCAAGGGGCATTAAAACCGTCTTGTTAAACCATTCTGAACTCGACGTCTCTTCCAAGGGGCATTAAAACCATATGGTTAAGCTACTGTGACCTCCACGTCTCTTCCAAGGGGCATTAAACCATCTTGTTCAGCTACTGTGACCTCCAGGTCACTTCCAAGGGGCATTAAAACCGTCTTGTTAAACCACTCTGAACTCCATGTCTCTTCCAAGGGGCATTAAAACCGTCTTGTTAAGCTACTGTGACCTTCACGTCTCTTCCAAGGGGTATTAAAACCGTCTTGTTAAACAAATTGACCTCCAAGTCTCTTCCAAGGGGAATTAAAACCGTCTTGTTAAGCTACTGTGACCTCCACGTCTCTTCCAAAGGGCATTAAAACCATCTTGTTAGACCACTCTGACCTCCACGTCTCTTCCAAGGGGCATTCAAACTGTCCTGTTAAGCTACTGTGACCTCCACATCTCTTCCAAGGGGCATTAAAACAGT
Source organism: Phyllobates terribilis (assembly GCF_046119375.1). Classification (NCBI taxonomy): domain Eukaryota; kingdom Metazoa; phylum Chordata; class Amphibia; order Anura; family Dendrobatidae; genus Phyllobates; species Phyllobates terribilis. The sequence continues at coordinate 55,131,238 of NW_027362773.1, forward strand.
CTTGTAAACCTACTGTGACCTCCACGTCTCTTCCAAGGGGCAATAAAACCGTCTTGTTAAACCACTCTGACCTCCACGTCTCTTCAAAGGGCATTAAAATCGTCTTGTTAAACCACTCTGAACTCCACGTCTTTTCCAAGGGCATTAAAACCGTCTTGTTAAACCACTCTGAACTCCATGTCTCTTCCAAGGGGCATTAAAACCATCTTGTTAAATTACTGTGACCTCCAAGTCTCTTCCAAGGGGCATTAAAACAGTCTTGTTAAACCAATCTGACCTCCATGTCTCTTAGAAGGGGCATTAAAACCGTCTTGTTAAACCACTCTGACCTCCACGTCTCTTCCAAGGGGCATTAAAACCATCTTGTTAAGCTACTATGACCTCCACGTCTCTTCCAAGGGGCATTAAAATCGTCTTGTTAAACCACTCTGAACTCCACGTCTCTTCCAAGGGGCATTAACACCGTCTTGTTAAGCTACTGTGACCTCCACCACTCTTCCAAGGGGCATTGATATTGTCTTTTTATTCCACTGCGACCTCCACCACTCTTCCAAGGGGCATTAAAACTGTCTTGTTAACCTACTGTGACCTCCACGTCTCTTCCAAGGGGCATTAAAACTGTCTTGTTAAGCTACTGTGACCTCCACCAATCTTCCAAGGGGCATTGATATTGTCTTTTTATTCCACTGCAACCTCCACCACTCTTCCAAGGGGCATTAAAACCATCTTGTTAAGCTACCATGACCTCCACGTCTCTTCCAAGGGACAATAAAACCGTCTTGTTAAACCACTCTGACCTCCACGTCTCTTCCAAGGGGCATTAAAACCGTCTTGTTAAGCTAATGTGACCTCCACGTCTCTTCCAAGGGGCTTTAAAACCATCTTGCTTATCCACTCTGACATCCACGTCTCTTCCAAGGGTCATTAAAACCATCTTGTTAAACCACTCTGACCTTAATGTCTCTTCCAAGGGGCATTAAAACCATCTTTTTAAGCTACTGTGACCTCCACGTCTCTTCCAGGGGGCATTAAAACTGTCTGGTTTAGCTACTGTGACCTCCACGTCCCTTCCAAGGGGCATTAAAACCATCTTGTTAAACCACTCTGACCTCCACGTCTCTTCCAAGGGGCATTAAAACCATCTTGATAAGCTACTGTGACCTCCACGTCTCTTCCAAGGGGCATTAAAACCATCTTGCTATGTCACTCTGAATTCCACGTCTCTTCCAAGGGGCATTAAAACCATCTTGTTAAGCTACTGTGTCCTCCACGTCTCTTCCAAGGGGCATTAAAACTGTCTTGTTAAACCACTCTGAATTCCACGTCTCTTCCAAGGGCATTAAAACCGTCTTGTTAAACTACTCTGAACTCCACGTCTCTTCCAAGGGGCATTAAAACCATCTTGTTAAACTACTGTGACCTCCACGTCTCTTCCAAGGGGCATTAAAACAGTCTTGTTAAACCACTCTGAACTCCACAACTCTTCCAAGGGGCATTAAAACCATCTTGTTAAGCTACCGTGACCTCCACGTCTCTTCCAAGGGGCATTAAAACCGTCCTGTTAAACCTCTCTGACCTCCAGGTCTCTTATAAGGGGCATTAAAACCATCTTGTTAAGCTACTGTGACCTCCACGTCTCTTCAAAGGGCATTAAAATCGTCTTGTTAAACCACTCTGATCTCCACGTCTCTTCAAAGGGCATTTAAACCGTCTTGTTAAACCACCCTGAACTCCACGTCTCTTCCAAGGGGCATTAAAAGCATCTTGTTATACTACTGTGACCTCCACGTCTCTTCCAAGGGGCATTTAAACAGTCTTGTTAAACCACTCTGAACTCCACGACTCTTCTAAGGGGCATTAAAACCGTCTTGTTAAGCTACTGTGACCTCCACGTCTCTTCCAAGAGGCATTAAAACAGTCTTGTTAAACCAATCTGACCTTCATGTCTCTTCCAAGGGGCATTAAAACCGTCTTGTTAAACCACTCTGACCTCCGCGTCTCTTCCAAGGGGCATTAAAACTGTCTTGTTAAGCTACTGTGACCTCCACGTCTCTTCCAAGGGGCATTAAAACAGTCCTGTTAAACCACTCTGACCTCCACGTCTCTTCTAAGGGGCATTAAAACCGTCTTGTTCAGCTACTGTGACCTCCACGTCTCTTCCAAGGGGCTTAAAACCGTCTTGTTAAACCACTGTGAACTCCACGTCTCTTCAAAGGGGCATTAAAACCATATTATTAACTACTCTGAACTTCACAGCTCATCCAAGGGGCATTGAAATGTTGTTTTTAATTACCTCTAACCTCCACGACTCTTCCAACCGGCATTGCACATTCACTTGTGCACGTGTTTGTGGTTAGGCTGTCTTTCCCACTAAATGCACTGGGGAGGGCACAGGTAATGTTTTGGTATGCGCGCTTATGTATAAGGCGCACCGGGACCAATATGGGCGGCTGGGGACCGTTTATGGACACCCGGCCGCCCCCAGGTGGCTGGGTTCTGTGTGTGGGCACCCGGCCGTGGGGCGGCTCGGGACCTTGTATAGATACCAGGCCGCCGACACACCCATGACGTGGTGGCCAGATCCCGCCTCCACATGCCTAAAAGGCCCCATTTCAAGTGCAAGCAAGCAGTATGGTATTGCAGCCTGGGGGTGGGTGGGTGGCAGGCTGCATACTTGCGCTTGCATTGCAAGGAATGGGGGAGGTACAATTGAACACTGTCCTGGGGCAAGGACTTGCACGGGGATAGTTGCAAGTCTGCATCTTCTGATGCGGCAAGGATCACTTCTGATGGGCACACCTTTAGGCAGTGACCTGGGTGTCACAGATGCTTCCAGGGGTCTTCCCTATGCTGTTCCCATGTCTTTTCGGCACTGTATGCATGTGTCACACAGCACATGGCCAAATAAGGTTGTAAAATGCTAAAATTACATTTCCCGGTGAATGCATTTGTCACGGTTGAAAGCAATACAAAAGTGCAAAAACACATAAAAAATGCTACTTGTGAACATAGCCCAAGGTGTGGAGGAGAACTTTTGTTTTTGGTTATTTATTTAACCTTATACACAAGTCTTTACCCTGGAACGGATGTTCCTTAACATATTTCACAGGAAAGCAGTTTCAGTTTCGTTTTTGAACGTTTTATTGTGAGCCCGTAAAAGTGGCTTAATACCTCTGACCACGTGGTTGACAGCAGTGACCTAGGGGTCAGAAATGCTTCCTGGGGCAACCCCATGCTGTCCCCATGTCATTTGAGCACTGTCACTATCGTTTTGGGCACTTTTGAGGCTTTTTACAGACTGCCGGCGGTGCTGCCGCAAAAATGCTCGGGTCTCCCATAGACTAACATTGGGCTCGTTGCTCGGGTCGAGCACCCGAGTATCACGGTGAGCTCGGCCCGAGCTTCGAGCACCTGAGCATTTTAGTGCTCGCTCAACACTAATCCTCACCCATCCCTTGTAGATTGTGAGCCCTCGTGGGCAGGGTCCTCGCTCCTCCTGTACCAGTCGTTGTCACATTGTGTTCAAGATTATTGTAATTGTTCTAGTATGTATACCCCTTTTTCACATGTTAAATGCCATGGAATAAATGGTGCTTTAATAATAAATAATAATAATAATAACATAAATGTTTTCTTTGTCATCTGATTCTGTAAATAATCTTCCTTTATAATCTGCCTCAAATAGCAATCTCTTGTTCACATTAATCTGTAAAATAAAAATAGATTGTTGTTCCGACTGGTGTCTCCGCTGTTGCATTCAGATCATCTGCTTACATTTTGGCGTAGACGGCAGGATGCAACATTCTAGTGCGGAAATGGCGGAACAATGTGATAACAGGACCACCCGGGGAAGTATTCCACTGGGGGCCATGCTCAATAATCTGCCAAAGTTCAGGGGGAATAATTTACAATTGTGGGACTGGGTGGAGAGACTTACGTATGACCCCCACTGTACAGGCAGAGCTGGCACTAGTGACCCTCAATGCGGAGGCACGACAGACAGTTATGTCCCAACAACCAAAGAACCGTGACATTGTAGAGAAGGTGATATGAATCTTAGAGGACACTTATGGTGACACTACTGACCTTGGATGCACCTATTTCTAAGGGTCCAAGAGGAGGGTGAGACTGTAGCGCAGTATGTCAACGCTCTGCAGGAAATGACTGCCCATATCACCAAGAAGACTCAATAAGAATACAGAGAGCTAGGACCTTTAGATGAAGTGTTGCAGGACCAATTTGTTGCTGACCTGAGAGATCCCTATTTGAGATAGGCCAAGAAAGAGCGATTACAGGCTAATCCTGATATGAGTTTCTTCGCGGTCATGGCTGTAGCTCGAGTCCAAGAAAAAGAAGTGAACACCTTAACGGGCGTGATCCAGAGCAATCTAGTGGCCACAACTTCAGAAGCCGCTAGCAATGAACTTGACTGTGCTCGAGAATTGCACCAGAAAATCAGGGATAACCGGGGAGAATTGAAGCCTCAAGCAATCTTCAAATGGATGACCCCCCTTTGAAGGTTGTGGGTATTCCTTTTATACTTTGTAATTCCTCCCTGATTTAAAGGAATGTTTTCCCATCAGCAGGACAACTTCGGGTGCACTGAAGCCATCCAGCATGAGATTCCTACAGGGACTACCACCTCCATTAGAGAAAGATACCGTCAGATTCCACCACAGATGTATCAAGAAGTGAGAGAGCTTTTATCCCATTTGTTACAAAACGGAAAAATTAAAGTAAGTCAGCGCCCCTGGGCCACACCCATTGTATTGATTTGGAAGAAGGATGGAACCGTGAGGTTCTGTGTAGAATGCCTGTACTGTGTGGGATTCTTACCCCCTGCTGAGGATTGAAGAGTCCCTGTCCACTATGAGAAAAGCTAAATACTTATCTTCTCTAGATCTGACCAGAGGCTACTGGCAGGTTTCCATGGCTGCTAAGGATGGGCCGAAGACTGCCTTCGTTCTCCCCATGATATTATTCAAATTCAACTGGATGCCCTTGGGCCTAACTAATGTACCGGGAACGTTTCAACGGCTAATGGTGAGATGCCTTGGGGACCTGAATTTTGAAGCAAACTTAATTTATCTGGATCAAATTGTGGTATACTCCTCTGTCTTTGAAGAGCACCTCAGTCAGCTAGAACAAGTGTTGGAGAGGCTCCAAAAGCATGGGCTGAAGAGCAAACCTCGGAAATGCCACCTGTTTCAGAGGGAGACTGAGTACCTGGGACACATTGTCTCCAGTGCCGAGGTTTACCCTATCCCTGAAAAAGTACTGGCCGTGCAGAAGTGGCCCACTCCAACCAATCTAAGAGAGCTAATAGCATTTTTGGGTTTGGCAGAGGGAATACCGGAGGTACATTAAAGACTTTGCAAAGGTTTCTGCCCTGCTTCACAAACTCCTAAGGGGAACGGCAGGGGGACACAAGCAACAGACTATTCAGTGGAAGCCCTGGCAGAAAGAAGCTTTCCATGCCCTGAAGATGGCATTAACCAAAGCTCCCATATTGGCCTATGCTGACTTCTCCCAGCCCTTCATATTGTACATAGATGGAAGCCTGTACAGCCTAGGGGCAGTGTTGACTCAAGTCCATGAAGGGAAGGAATGAGTGATTGCATATGCCAGTCGGTCGCAAAGGGAAACTGAGAGAAACCCTGATAACTACAGTTCATTTAAACTAGAGCTGTTAGCGCTAGTATGGGCTATGATTGAGAAGTTTTCAAAATACATGTTGTGGTCAGAAATCCAGGTGCGGACTGATAATTTTCTCGCCCATATAGAAAATGCAAAGCTGGGAGCACTGGAACAAAGGTGGGTCAAGAGGATGTCCAAGTATCGGTACAAAATTGCATGCCAGTCCAAAGCCCAGAACACCCATGCAGATGCACTGTCCCAGGTCAGTCCAAAGGGCCTGAAAGGATACACAGACGAAGATCTAGAAGACAACGAGATTCCAGATTTTACACAGTTCACAACCATCGTAGTGGCCGCCCAAAAAGTAGGAGGAGAGCATAAGCCCGTTCAGATCCTGGAACGCCTGAGAGATGAGTGGATTCATCTGTAGCAGTCTGACCCTGAACTTGCGGAAACAAAGAAGTAGGTCACCCTGGAGCAAAGGCCTGACTAAGAAGTAACATTGTCCCTGTCAACCAGCACCCTTCAGATTTTGGGCTAGTGGGAAAGGCTCTTTATGAAAAATGTATTGCTGTACCAGAGAGATGGTGACCAGTCTGGCCAGGGAAACTCATGAATGGGGTGCCCACTTTGGTACTGAGAAGACTTTCATATTGCTGCAATGGATGGTGGATTGGCCCCAGCTGTGCTAGACAGTAGAAGAGGCCTGCCGAGAGTGCCGCCAGTGTGAGTTAACCAAGATCCTGGAGCAGAGGGTCACTGTTCAAGTCATAAGGATGTCCGCCCCTTTGGAAATATTGATGGTAGATTACCTAATGATCGGAACATCTTACATTGGTTATGAGTACTGCTTAGTGATGACCGACCACTTCACCAAATTCGCTGTGGTCACTCCAACCTGTGATCACATGACAGAAACGGCACCCAGGGTAATCTGTCGGGACTTAATTCATGTTTATGGATATATATGAATGTGTATGGATGTCCAAAGAGGATTCATTCAGAACAAGCGGCCTGCTTCCAAGGAAAGATAATGGAAGAGGTGCACCGCCTCTGCGGCATTGATAAGTCCAGAACCATGCCCTACTATCCACAGAGAAATGGAGCTTCTGCCACAGCAGAACTCTGTGGCAGATGCTGCGAACTTTGGAGGAGAATCAGTAGATGAGGAGGCCTGAGTTCATCTTTGAGTTTGTGTGGGTATACAATAATTGGGTCCATTTGACCACTAGGTACACATCCTACACGTTACTATTTGAATGAAGTGGTTGAGAAATTACAGAGTTAGAGCTAGATCCAGAGGACACGCATCCAGATAGAAACCAGAACACCTGGGTCCTAGGACATCGACACCAACTCCAAATGATGAGGCGGTTGGTAGAACAAAAATTCAGGGAGATAAAACATCCAGACAAAACCCCGACACAGGAAGAGCCTCTCCGGGCAGAAGAACGGGTGTTGATACAGGCTAAGCGGCCCAGAAGCAAGCTGGGCCATCGGTGGGAGACGAATTGTGAAGAGGGTCCACCCAAATGGCCCTCTTTTATGAGGTTCAGCCTCAAGATGAAGAATATGCTCCGACACCGGTGCTGCACAGGAATATGCTTCAATCATCCCATTCCGAAATGCTGAAGAGTGAGAGGGTTGCTCCATTAGCAGTTTCATCTGCAACCAATACGGGGGCAGCGGCTGATCATGAAGAAGGGTAGATTGGGGCACTGATGGAGCACAAGGGTCGATACTCCCACCTCTAAGTTAGAGAGCGGGTAAGGGATAGTACACTCAGTGGAGAAGCTATAACCCCAGATCTGCCGGAAGAACCTCTATCAGAGGAGCTGCGCAGGAAAGCCAATGAAGGCATTCCTCCTAATTGGTATACGCAGGATGAGTTCATCTGGGCACAAATTCAATAAAAGACCCAGGAATGTATGCTGCTCTTGGCAGAGGTCGGGATACCTCTGGAGAAACAACTAGAGACTCTCTTTGTCCAAAGACTGGCGAGATAAAAGGAGGGAAGAATGTAGGAGTACGGAACACCGGAGATAAAATGCTGCAATACTGTGCAGTTTCCAGACGGGAACGGAACCCTGCAGAACTGATCCGAAAGAGAGAAGTTGCAGGGGGTATAGATTCAGTCAGGTGATAAAAAACAAAGCCAGCCCTGGATATAAAAAGCTGGCATGCCAGAGAGAAAGTGGTTTTGGCACCAAGAGAAAAGACAGTGAGGGGTGCTGCAGTTCCAGCAGTCGTGTGTACCAGTGGGACCTAGACGACGCCGGTCAAGCACCGAAGACTCGAACGACACCGGTCAATGTTCCCAGCCAGTCAACAGTCAAGGACCAGCTCCCACCAATACAGACCAATGAGATGGTCGAGTGCCACAGGAGCCCCGAGGAGGCCTGGCCAGAGATCCGAACCTGGGTCGGTGAGCGGAGGAGACGTGTGGGATGGGCCGTCACTTTCGGCAGAGACTCATGATAGCGGGTCTAGCCAACGTCAGAGTGGTCCACAAAGAGTTGATAGACTTTATCAGGAAGGCAGAGCAGCGGCTCTTGAAGGGTCACCAAGTATAGAATTCAACACTCTTCCTCTTTGCTACGATAAGGTTGGACTGTAGGCCGCAAATTAATTCTATTTCCCTCATTGTATATTAATCAAAATCATATCAATGTTTTCTTTGTCATCTGATTCTGTAAATATTGTTGCTGCATAATCTGCCTCAAATAGCAATCTCTTGTTCACATTAATCTGTTAAATAAAAGTAGATTGTTGTTCCACCTGCTGTCTCAGCTGTTGCATTCAGATCACCTCCTTAAACCAGCATGAGGAGACTTAAATGCATTGCATGTTCCTCTGGGAAATTAAATATGCAAATTGTCTCTTCAGAGAGGAAGAGGACTTGAACTCTAGTGCCCTTGCACTTAGTGCATAAGCTTTATGAAGTCTAGGAGTCCCACTCCTTAAAAATGGGAAAAAAATGTTTTCTGAGGCCATCCTCTACGTAACTTCCAAGGTGTATTGCAATTGTAGCACCCTGAGGATTCGGCTGCTACAGGGGTATTACACCTCAAGCCAGAGGTGTGGTATTCCACTCCCGGGTAAGGATGGAGTGTGGAACTGAGCTCAGTAGGCTGCATGCACTACATACATCCCATTTCCGGGGGACAGACCAATGGTACTCCCACTAGAGAAATGTGCAGGTACGACAGTGTCTGTCCCTGGCTGGAGTGGGAGGGGGGTGGAACATCCCAGTAGTGTAGGGGCAGATAGGGGGAACAGTCTGGGTAATGCTAGGAGCTCATTGGGTGCTGGTCACCTGAGCTCACACATAGAGGGAGTATATAAGGTGGGAACCATCTTAGAACAGGGTCTTTTGTAGAGGTTTGGTCAGTCTGTCAGAGTTGAGTCAGAGAAGCAGAGCAGCTCAGCCAGCTCCAAGGCCAAGAGAGAGAGAGGAGAAGGAAGGACCCAGAGGGGGAGAAGAGGGAACTCCAAGAACCCAAAATTAGACCAGAGGGTGAAGAGTTGGCACAAGGGTACCGGATCCCAAGCTGGTGGAGGGCCCTAATCCTTAGCCAGAGACCGGAGGTCGTGGGCAGGATCTGCCACGACAACCCACTAAATCCACACGGAAGGCACACCAAGAATAGGGTCAGGGAACCCAGAGACAAGGGTTTACCAACAAGAGGCCCGAGGGAGCCGGACTTAGGTGGATCCCTGGTGGGGAAGGCCAGAGAGAAGGACAAGTCAGAAAGGGAGCTCAGGACCACGCTCCAGAATCACCTGGGGGTTGGCCGAGTCCAGGACCTGGTGGACGCAGCACGGCTCGGGTGGTCACTCAAGGCCGGAGTGACCAACACAAAAGCAGTAAGTAAAACCCTGAACTGCACAGCCCGACTCGGAGTCTTATTACCACTCTCACTGCACCACCACAACCACCACCCTCTACAACTGACCCCCTGAGGCTATACCCCTCCCGTTGGGGGTTATACTACCTGAGCTGCACACACACCACCAGCCTCAGCGGACCCTGCTGCAGCGGCGGCCGTAGTGACCGCAAATCAACGGGTGGTGTAGTCGACACTAAAGAACATCCAGCAACATCTGTAGGACTGCCACACACTGAGCTTGACACCCTGGGCACGGACCGGGTCACCGCCACTCGGAGACTACAACCCCCATCTGATCCGGCTCCGGGTATCCCCCAAACAACACTGGCCCAGGGGGCGCGTCAAGTTTGGCGTAGTCGGCAGGATAACGTGCCCGCAACAACCGGGTACTGCGTGCCTGAAGAAAAGTTCACCGTTACCTTAAAAAGAAGTCTCCCGCCGGTTCCGGAGGGTCCCCGCCAACGGACCCCATCACAGGTCGTTTCCCGCCGGTTGTCCGCCATTTGCAGCTTTTTCCCGCCATCCATGGAGTTTCCCGCCACTGGGAGACGATTCCCGCCATTTCCAAAGATTTCCCGCCTTGGAAGAGCGGACGCCATTATGGGCGTGCCAGAGGGTGGCAAGAGGCCACCTCCCATCGTGGGCCAGGTCGAAGAATGGCGCCAAAAGCGGAAACCGCGCCCACCAACAGAGACTGTGATGCTGGAAGTGTCCATCAGCGTAAGAGAACTGCCCCTGGAACTGACAATCACAAAGTTGCCCCTGGACCACCTTCAATGTGGGCGGAGACAGAACAAGAGAGCAAAGATGGGTGTCGCCTGGAGCAGTCTGGAGAGAGCGCACCCGGAGACAAGAAGTCTGGAGAGGAGTCCAGAGAGAGCCTACCCGGAGATGGAGGGAGAGTCAGGCAGCACCAACCCAGTGGTCAGGAGCCTGCTACAAGCCACAACTCCACTAGGCCTAGTGGAGGTCCTGGCACAGCTCCCCCGAGACCGGGAGTGTGCACAGACTGCGCTGGAGGGCCTCGCACGGAGGATGGCCCGGGTGCAGCGAGAGACGTTGGCGGAGTGGAGCCGAGAGATGGCCCAGCGGACCGAAACCCGTCAGCGGAGCACGCCACCCGAGACGAGGAGACAGACCGCCTCTGAGGATGGTGCAGGAGGACTCAAGGCCGGAGACGGCGCCGAGAAGGGAGCCGAACGGACGGAGGCAGGTAAAGGGGACGTCTCTACCCCGAGCCGGGAAACCGTGTACCTGCCCCAGCTCCCCGTCGCAGAGCCCGAAATTCCCCCTGCCGTGCCCGTCGCTGCATCGTCACCGCCGCAGACTAGGCCTCAACTGGAAACCGCGGCCGCGACCCCTGTGACGTCACGCGCTTCGACCCTGAGCGCGGCAAAGCAGAAAATACCATCGGCCTGGTCGCAAGGCCTAGTACCCCCGGGCGCCGCCATTCCAACAGCGCCCCCTACCTCCGCGGAGCCACCAGCCTGGTCGCAGGGCCGAGTAACCACGGGCGCCGCCGTTCTTACGGTGCCCTTTTCCTTTAGCGTGCCCCAAGCCTGGTCGCAAGGTCTGGTCAACCCGGGCGCCGCTACCACCACAGCGCCCATAACACCTAAAGTACCGCACCTGGGTGAGGACCTGTTCGCCCAGCATACGTGCCCGGATGGGCAGCCCTTCATATGGCCACCGGAGTTTCACCATCCCCGACTCCGGAAAGAAAGACCCCTAGATGAACCCCTGATTCCGGTTCCGAAGCCCGTCAGGAGGACCCAGCCCCCGCTAGAGGAGGCACAGTTTGAGTGGGACCCCACCGGAGGAGACCTCATGGGGTTCACTCAGGAGACTCGGGCGGCCGCAGCGGAGCGTGCAGAGTGCTGCCGCCAGCAGCTCGAGGTCTTCGAGAAGGAGCGGAGAGAGAGGCGGGTCCGGGAACAGCAAGCACAGATAAGGAGCGCGGAGCAGAAGAGCCGGACCAGGAGGAACCCCCGTGCAGCTCATGGTCCCCGTACCACCGGGACTGTGATTAAATTCAACCTGCAGCATGGGTGGGGCTTCATAAAAGACCATCATACCCCCGGCGACGTCTTTGTCACACGCAGAGACGTAGAAAGCCATCTGCCAGAGGGACACAGAGGTCGTGACCTGTACGTAGGGGACGAGGTCACCTTCACCCGGCACAAGTGTGCCAAAGGACCCTACGCCCTCCATGTACATCGCCTGACGGAGGAGGAGCTGCGGTGTGAGGAGGAGCAGGAGGACCCGGACGGGTCTAAATCCAAAGAAGGAGCAGGAGGACGCCGTCGTTAAAGTACGGTAAAGAGACTGTAAATAGTTACCTATCGGGGTACAGTGAACTGTTGCTGCTTTAAATAAGTCCCCGTTGGGACAAGAGTGAACTGTTAAACCATGTGTCCCTATTCCCATTACCTGGCCGAGGACTGAGAGCGGCCATATTCCCCTTGTATATAGTTGCGCTTCCTAAGGCGCCCTCTACCGGTTTTATAGTAAACTGTTGTTTTTCTTAAAGAGACTGTCGCGCTTTTCCCGGTCACAAGCTGCACCGTGGCCGGAGGAGCAAGAGTGTTTACAAGGACGTTATTTATGAAGAGTTTTTATGAAAAGTTTTATGTGATGTTTTATATGTTTATGTTTATAAAAAAAATTGTATGTTTTGGATGTTTTTGTATCTTACAGCCCTAGGACGTGCTGTGATTTACCAGGGGGGAATGTAGCACCCTGAGGATTCGGCTGCTACAGGGGTATTACACCTCAAGCCAGAGGTGTGGTATTCCACTCCCGGGTAAGGATGGAGTGTGGAACTGAGCTCAGTAGGCTGCATGCACTACATACATCCCATTTCCGGGTGACAGACCAATGGTACTCCCACTAGAGAAATGTGCAGGTACGACAGTGTCTGTCCCTGGCTGGAGTGGGAGGGGGGTGGAACATCCCAGTAGTGTAGGGGCAGATAGGGGGAGCAGTCTGGGTAATGCTAGGAGCTCATTGGGTGCTGGTCACCTGAGCTCACACATAGAGGGAGTATATAAGGTGGGAACCATCTTAGAACAGGGTCTTTTGTAGAGGTTTGGTCAGTCTGTCAGAGTTGAGTCAGAGAAGCAGAGCAGCTCAGCCAGCTCCAAGGCCAAGAGAGAGAGAGGAGAAGGAAGGACCCAGAGGGGGAGAAGAGGGAACTCCAAGAACCCAAAATTAGACCAGAGGGTGAAGAGTTGGCACAAGGGTACCGGATCCCAAGCTGGTGGAGGGCCCTAATCCTTAGCCAGAGACCGGAGGTCGTGAGCAGGATCTGCCACGACCACCCACTAAATCCACCCGGAAGGCACACCAAGAATAGGGTCAGGGAACCCAGAGACAAGGGTTTACCAACAAGAGGCCCGAGGGAGCCGGACTTAGGTGGATCCCTGGTGGGGAAGGCCAGAGAGAAGGACAAGTCAGAAAGGGAGCTCAGGACCACGCTCCAGAATCACCTGGGGGTTGGCCGAGTCCAGGACCTGGTGGACGCAGCACGGCTCGGGTGGTCACTCAAGGCCGGAGTGACCAACACAAAAGCAGTAAGTAAAACCCTGAACTGCACAGCCCGACTCGGAGTCTTATTACCACTCTCACTGCACCACCACAACCACCACCCTCTACAACTGACCCCCTGAGGCTATACCCCTCCCGTTGGGGGTTATACTACCTGAGCTGCACACACACCACCAGCCTCAGCGGACCCTGCTGCAGCGGCGGCCGTAGTGACCGCAAATCAACGGGTGGCGTAGTCGACACTAAAGAACATCCAGCAACATCTGTAGGACTGCCACACACTGAGCTTGACACCCTGGGCACGGACCGGGTCACCGCCACTCGGAGACTACAACCCCCATCTGATCCGGCTCCGGGTATCCCCCAAACAACACTGGCCCAGGGGGCGCGTCACAATCCCTCCTTATAATTTTTGTCAGCCCTTGCATTTAGTGCATAGGCTTTATGAGTCTAGGGGTCCCACTACCTAACAATTTTAATAGACTGTGTATGAGGCCCACCTTTATGTCTAATACAGGGTGTATCAGAGTATCTCTTCCTTCTAATTTTTGGCTGTTCTTCCATTGTCCACATAAGCTTTGTGAATTTCAGAGTCCCACTATCATAAATTAAACACTTAAACAAGATGTATCTGACCATGTAAGGCACACCAAATTCTCAGAAAAGGTAGCAAAATGTTAAAATTGCACTTACTGGTCACTACCGGCAGGTATTGTTTTATTTCCCCCTCTACTATGTCATCTACTGTAATCATGAGCTTTTGGGAAATTCGGTGAGAGCTGTCATGTCTGTCAAGTGGTGGAGGGGATGTTTTTTTTTCTTTTTATATTTGCCTTATATTCAAGTCATTATACAAGAAATAAAGTTTCATAATATTTTTTTCCTGTAAAATCCGTTTATTCTTCAGTTTTCTATGTTTTATTGTCAGTCCTTAAAAGTGGAGTAATACTCTGACTACATTGTTCCCAGCAGCAACCTGGGAGCAAGAGATGCATCCAGGCATATTCTCATACTGTTCCCATTCCATTTGAGTGCTGTTTTCATCCATTTCAGTGATTTTCCTGCCTCATCAGTCCTCCTGTTAGGGTGCTCCAGAAAAATCTTCGAGTTTCCCATTGACTTCCATTTTACTCGTTACTCGAGTCGAGCCCGTGAGAGTATCCGACCTGCTCAGTTCGGGTACCGAGCACTTGAACATTTTAGTGCTCGATCATCACTGCACATTAATAGTTCCCATCGAACACCATATCACATACATAGCCATCAGCATTTGTTTTGGCCAAAAGATTTCCAAAGCATATCACCACGACAAGTTAAACTCTTTTGGCAGAGCCTTACTCTACTCAAACTTATTAAAAATTTCTTAAAACATCAAATACTCTTTTTAATTATATTTTTCTTTAAGGGAATTAAATATGCAAATTATCTCTTCAGAGAGGAAAAGGACTTGAACTATTGGAAGTAGCAATCCTACAAGTCAATGTCAACTCTTTAATGAGCCCTGAACTATGACTTAGGATAAAAGCCAAATACGCAGAGCAAGGGCTTAAAAACATTTAACCTCTGGGGAAGGGTATACATACAGCTCTAGCAAAAATTAACAGACCACTGCACAGTTTTCTAAAAATCACCATCTCTACATGTCTGACAGCCATTCCATTCCCGTGTCAGTTGAATTCCAACCAAAGTACACCTCATTCTACCTAATGTGCTTCAGATTAGGTGATCACCTGAACCAAATCTTATGTAACAAGGGAAAGTATAAAAAACACTGCTGTGGTCTTCACAATCCTCTTGCAATAAGACAAGTTGGATGGCAAAACAAGTGCTAGGAACAGCCCAAAAGTAGTTTGAATGAAAAAATAACTTTTAACCATGCCAAAGGAGTTGAAAAGAAAAGTTTTGAGTGAGGAAAGGAGGGGCTCAATTCTGGCTTTACTAGCAGAGGGATATAGTGAGCGTCATGTTGCCTCCATCCTTAAAATTTCGAAGATGGCAGTCCATTACAACAAGGTCAAGCAGCAGACATTGGGAACGGCAAAGCTACAGACTGGCAGAGAGCAAAAGCGACTCTCCACTGACTGGGATGATCATCATCTTATTCGAATGTCACTCAGCAACTGCAGGATGACATCAAGTGACCTACAAAAGGAATGGCAAGTGGCAGCTGGGGTGAAGTGCACGGCAAGAACAGTTCGTAACAGGCTCCTAGAGGCAGGCCTCAAGTCATGTAAAGCTAGAAAAAGCCTTTCATCAGTGAGAAGCAAAGGAGAGCCAGGTTGAAGTTTGCCAAAGACTATAAGGATTGGACCATAGAGGACTGGAGTAAGGTAATCTTCTCTGATGTTTTCAGCTTTGCTCAACACCTGGTCGTCTAATGGTTAGACAGAGACCTGGAGAGGCATTCAAGCCACAGTTTCTTGCACCCACTGTGAAATTTGGTGGAGGATAGGTGATAATCTAGGGATGCTTCAGCAAGGCTGGAATTGGGCTGGTTAATCTTTGCGAAGGACATATGAATCAAGCCGCATACAAGGTTATCCTTGAAAAACACTTGCTTACTTCTGCTCAGGCAATGTTCCCCAACTCCGAGGACTGTTTTTTCTAGCAGGACAATGCCCCATGCCACACAGATAGGTCAATCAATGTGTGAATGAAGGAGCACCACATTAAGACCCTGTCAAGGCCAGCCCAATCTCCAGACTTGAACCCCATTGAAAACCATTGGAATGTAATCAAGAGGAAGATGGATAGTCGCAAGCCATCAAACAAAGAAGAACTACTTAAATTTTTGTGCCAGGAGGGGCATAAGGTCACCCAAAAGCAGTGTGAAAGACTGGTGGAAAGCATGCCAAGACGCATGAGAGCTTTGATTAAAAATCATGATTATTCCACCAAATATTGATTTCCTAACTTTTCCTGAGTTAAAACATGAGTATTGTTGTTTCTAAATGAATAAGAACTTGCTTTCTTTGCATTATTTGAGGTCTGAAAGCACTGTTTCTTTTTTATTATTTTGACGATTTCTCATTTGCTGCAAATAAATACAAAATTTTTAGCTTTGAATTTCAGAGACATGTTGTCAGTAGTTTATAGAATAAAAGAACAATGTACATTTTACTCAAAAATATACCTATAAAGAGAAAAATCAGAGAAAATGAAAATTTTGCAGTGGTCTCTTAATTTTTGCCAGAGCTGTATATATATGTAAGCAAATTGTAGGGGTAGGTCTCATGCACATCCTGTAAAAATAATGAAGGAGGGAATCATACGCACCCAGGAAAAATTAAGAGCAAGGGTTGCATGATAGCCCTCTAAAAAATATGAGCGAGGACCTCCTGATGACCCTCTTACAATTATAAGTGAATACCACCTGTATACCCTCTAAAAATTATGAGTGAGGGCCGCCTGATGACCCTCTAAACATTATGAGCGAGAGCCATCTGTTTACCATCTAAAAGTTTTGAACGAGGGCTGCCTGATGACCTTCTAAAATTATGAGCGAGGGCCGCCTGAAGATCCTGTTGATATGGTGGAGGAGAAGGAGGACAACAAAAAGAAGAAACCATGGACCTGATACCCTTTTTCAGGTGGGAAGCGGTGCATGGGAATGCACCAGAAAAAAAGGAACATTTGAATTGACTTCCTGTTCCGCTGCTGTCATCCGGAGGATGCTGGTACAATCGGCTAGGTATTCCTTCACCATCTTCCAAAACTTTTCCATCCTTGTCAGACTACCCTGCCCATCAGGGCCTGGGTGCTGTGAGGGTCTAATGAAACGGTCCCAGACTTTTGATAGTGTTCCCCTGCCCCTGTTGAACCTGGTGTGTGTTTCTCTTGTTTCTCCTCCTTGGTTGCCCAAGGAACTAGGACCTCTGTCACCAGCGTTTTCAGATGGGAATTTTTGTACTAATTTTTTGACTAGGGCATTCTTGTATTGCACCATTTTACTAGTCCTTTCCACCGCAGGAAGGTGAGATGGAATGTTCTACTTGTGCCATGGGTTGAGAAGGGTGAAAAACCATTAATCACTGTTGGCCAAAATGCGTATAACGTGAGGGTCACGTGAAAGACAGCAGGACATAAAGTCAGCCATATCTGCCAGCCTCCCAACAGGCAACACTTCCCTGTCTCCACCAGAAGGATGACTCTCCATCTCCTCCCCCTCCTTTTCAGCCCATCCACACTGAACAGAAGCGATGAAGCAGGGTGTTGGTAGTACCCTCTGTAGTGCAGGTAACCATCTCCTATTTCTCCTCCTGCTCCTCAGCCTCCTCCTTATCATTATAACCCAATCCGTGCTGAGAAGATAAGATGAGGCTGGGCTGGGTAGTATCACCCTGTGTGCTTTCTGCCTCCATCTCCACCTGACAGCTGTCAGCTGTCGTTGGGACAAAGAATTGCACGTGGTTGCTGATGGTGCTTGCAAATGTGCAACGACAGGCGCAGGGCAGGAGGTATCCACACCTTCATCCTGGACAGGGAGTTGGCAAGCACATAGCACAGGGTAAGAGGCTGTGGTGTCACTCGCATACACTGATTGTGGACCCAGGCGTTCAGCCCACCTAGTTGGGTGCTTTGATGACATGTGCCTGAGCATGCTGGTGGGGGTCAGGCTGGTAGTGGTCAGGCCCCTGCTGATCTTCGTACAGCACAAGTTGTAAATGACAATCCTTTTATCATTGGCACTTTCTTTAAAAAAGCGCCAGACTGGGGAACACCTAACTCTTGGCGTGGGATCTTGCCATCTGTGGGTGCTGTGGGGAAGAGTTGCCCACCTTCTCCCTCTGGCCACCCTACTGCCTCTTCCTGCCTGTTGCAATGCTGCAGATCCAACCATCTCTGAGCTGCTGTCCTCCCTCTGCATGGCACCTTCTGAGGTTGGGTCAGTGATCACATCGTCTACCAGTTCATCTTTCATCTCCACATTCTGGTCCTCCTGACTTGTTGACTTAACAGCAGCACTTATTGCCAACTGTGTCTCATCATCATCTACCTCTTGAGACACTAATTGCCATTCCCCACCATCTAACAGCTGCAAAACATGCGGGGCGGGGACTCGAGCATGGCACTCGAGTACCCGCAATACTCGATCGAGTAACAAACATACTCGAGCACCCCGATGCTTGATTGAGTATCGAGCAATGGCGAGCATGCTCACGCAACACTATTAATGTGTAATTGTTTAGGATGGGGTATAGAAGGGGAGTTTTTCCAAGAGTGAGTGGTGGGACTGTGGAAGGTTCGAGGGGTGGAGGCAGATCCGTGGTGGAGCCTGCACGGAGTCTCAAGGGGCCCCAAAATGTTGCCAGTATGGGGCCCTGGAATTTCTGGTGGCAGCCCTAGTTGCACTATGTGTTATAGTACTGTTGTTTTAGATCTGGGTTCTATAAAACTGCAGCATGTAACTGTGCTTGAAGATAAGAGGACTTAATATGATATGTGACAGGATAATTATCAAAATAAAGTAACTGTAGGTGCACTTTTGTCAGAGTAATTTAACAATGTTATCAGAGGCAGATGTACCTCGGAGAGTTATTAATGTAGTTTTGATGGAGTGAGAAGATGCAAATGCCATAAAGAATTATTCCCTACCATATCCATTTAATGAAGACTGGGGCAACCTCACAGAAACTAAGCGATTATTGTTATAATATTGGTCTATAAATCCCCCAGATCATTGTGATTATTGCAAGATACAATGCTGAGGCAGTTGATATTTACAGCAGTCAGGAAAGTATTATCTTAATAATACCAAATATTGGAGAGTGCTGAATATTGACCAGTTGCCAAAAAAAGTACAACCTTGAATGTAGATAAAGCCATGTACCCTTGGGCTTAAAGATTAACCATCCTCTCGAGTTACAATTCAGAATAAACTGTCCTATGTGTACATTTGACTCGCCCCCCGGGCCATGGGATACTCGGCAGCTGGGCCCCTGTGTATGCCGGTAGGGGAGTATCACGGTGGCTGGCCCGGTCCGTGACCCAGGGCGGTAAGTGCAAAAAGGGAGGGTACTTTATAGGGGATTTGGAAAGTTTGTGACGCCACCTGTGGAATGCGGCCAAGGGGTGCCGCCGCTGCGGAGCAGTCCTCTGGAGCTGGTGTTACGGCTGCAGGGATGGTGTGGCTCTCCACAATTAGAGCTAGCTCAAGGGCAGCGTAAGGCGATATGGGTTGCGCTGGGCATTGTAGTGCAAGGAGGGGATGATGGCGCAGACGAAATAATGGACAGAGGCGGTGCGGTGCAGTCATCCGAGTCTTTACTCACAGTTCGTTAGTTCCTCAGGGTGCACTGTCAGCTTACAGCCTCTCGCTTCGCGCTGCATTCACCAGGCAGGGGTTCATTGCTCCCTCAGGTAGATCAGGGGTACCTAGCAGAACCCCACTTTCACGTGTTCCTACTTAGACCATCTTCACACTGGGTCTTTCTCCTCCAAACCTGCTCTGCCCACTCTCAATCCCGCTCGGGTGCTCTGAAGTACTTCCTGCGCGTCGGATCCCGGACCTACTTGACCCTCCTGGGGATTAGAATGTGGCTTACGATCCCCCTGTCTTCTGACAGGTGCGGGGCGTACGGGTGCCTTCCTGCACTCGCCGAACCCCCTAGGATCCCTTCTTAGAATGGAGCCCACTCCCTGCTCCCCTCCTGGGCCTCTGACACTGGGCCCTACTTGTGGAGCAGAGCTCCTACTGATACTCTGCTCCCGGACTGTTCTTTTGAATTGTCCTCTCCACTTTCAAAACTGCCACCCTAAGATGGCTTCCCTATTTTATACTCCTACTAAAGTGCTCCCTCAAACTACTTTCTCCACCCATATCCACTATTGGTTCCCCCTACCTTTGGGTTCCCCCCACTCCAGCCTGGGTCAGGTCTCAGCAGAAACATACATTACGTCTTGCCCCTCCAGCCGGCCTGGAGCAGTGTAGTGTTAGATGCATGTGTTTGGGGTTCCGAGCAGCACTCCCTCCTTACCTGAGGGAAGGAGACACCACACCTCTGGGTGAGGAGGTGCAGTACCTCTGTGGCGACTGAACCCTCAGGGGCGCCACACTCCCCCCTGGTAAAACACAGCACGTCCGTGGGCTGGAACAAAGCAAAACAGGGATATATTGACATGCAAAATTTTTAAGAATGCATTCGCATATAAGAATCTAAAACATTTCTTCCCTTTATGGGAGGCACTTCACTTTAACGTTACAGAGTATCAGAACATCATAAAACATTTTCCATTAACGTCTCTTATAAAAGGTTACAGTTCCCACTGTAACAGGGTGTCCATTTTACTTTTGAACAGGTGCAACAGGTAGAAGCATGAGGGACCCATCTGCAAACCCTCAACGTAGGCCTTGGGCGTGGCTGCAGGGCATGGGTGATCCTGGAGTTGGACCACGGCTTCCACCACGCCAAACGGGTTTTTGTTCTGTGGTCATGGTTACTAATAGTGTTGAGCGAACATGCTCGACACTGCTCGGTACTCGCCAGAGCATCACGCTACTCGTGATGTTCGGCGAGCACCGAGCATTTCCGGATTACTCGGGCGGGAGCTCGGGTCTCCGCCCTGCATGTTTGGCGCTCTTTACAGAGCCAATGAACATGCAGGGATTGCCAGCCAGTCACTGTAATGCCGCAGCCATGTTGTTTGTGGGCATTACAGTGATTGGCTGGCCGCACAGCGTCACCTCGAGTATTTAAAACCGGGCGCCACCATTTTGGACACAGTCGCTCCGGATCAGACAGTGTAGGGACAGCGCTGCTGATTTAGGGAGAGATATATCCTGCAAAATAGTTAGTGTAGGGTCTGTAAAGGCTGCCAGATCAAACAAACAGTCCTTCTCAGGACTAATATCCATCCCAGGTATATCAGGCTGGCAGGCAGGCTGTATAGGAGACGCAGTGGTTATACCAGCAAAACGCTGCATTACAGTCCTGTGTGCTGCTCCTGTTGCTGAAATTGCTGGACTTAGCTCGAGGTCCCGGGGGCAAGGAAAAATCCTTTTTTTTTATCTAAATGCTCTTTTTTTTTTCCTCCTTCACAATGTACAAATACCCATCTTATTAACCTTTTGGTGCCCCCCCCACCCCCCCAAAAAAAAAGTGTGCCTCTGATTTTTCAGACACAAATATATCTGTTGAAAATAGTCTGGTGTAGGCCAGAGAAATATAAGTGTGGTTTTGCAGTTCTATGGGCCATTTGTATCTAAAAAAAACTGTTTGAGTGTGTCGCTCACTGTTCAGCCGCAAATATATATATATTTTAAAAAGCCTGGTATACACCAGTAAATTATTACTGTGGTTTTGATGTTCCACGGTAAAACATCTCTATTATCCTGTTTTTGGCATTTTTTGCTGTATAAAAATAATAATAGTGTCTCCCTCATTTTTCAGACACAAATATATCTGTTGAAAATAGTCTGGTGTAGGCCAGAGAGACAGAAGTGTGCTTTTGCTGTTCCATGGTAAAAAATCTCTATTATCCTGCTTTTTGCATTTTTTGCTGTAAAAAAAAAAAAATAGTGTCTCCCTGATTTTTCAGACACAAATATATCTTTTGAAAATAGTCTGGTGTAGGCCCGAGAAATACAAGTGTGGTTTTGCAGTTCCACGGTACAAACCTCTGTATTATCCACTTTTGGGCCATTTGTATCTAAAAAAAACAGTTTGAGTGTGTCGCTCACTGTTCAGCCGCAAATATATATATATTTTAAAAAGCCTGGTATACACCAGTAAATTATTACTGTGGTTTTGATGTTCCACGG
Source organism: Phyllobates terribilis (assembly GCF_046119375.1). Taxonomy (NCBI): domain Eukaryota; kingdom Metazoa; phylum Chordata; class Amphibia; order Anura; family Dendrobatidae; genus Phyllobates; species Phyllobates terribilis. The sequence goes on from NW_027362773.1 coordinate 55,153,072, forward strand.
TAAAACATCTCTATTATCCTGTTTTTGGCATTTTTTGCTGTATAAAAATAATAATAGTGTCTCCCTCATTTTTCAGGCACAAATATATCTGTTGAAAATAGTCTGGTGTAGGCCAGAGAGACAGAAGTGTGCTTTTGCTGTTCCACGGTAAAAAATCTCTATTATCCTGCTTTTTGCATTTTTTGCTGTAAAAAAAAAAAAAAAATAGTGTCTCCCTGATTTTTCAGACACAAATATATCTGTTGTAAATAGTCTGGTGTAGGCCAGAGAGACAGAAGTGTGCTTTTGCTGTTCCACGGTAAAAAATCTCTATTATCCTGCTTTTTGCATTTTTTGCTGTAAAAAAAAAAAAATAGTGTCTCCCTGATTTTTCAGACACAAATATATCTGTTGAAAATAGTCTGGTGTAGGCCCGAGAAATACAAGTGTGGTTTTGCAGTTCCACGGTACAAACCTCTGTATTATCCACTTTTGGGCCATTTGTATCTAAAAAAAACAGTTTGAGTGTGTCGCTCACTGTTCAGCCGCAAATATATATATATTTTAAAAAGCCTGGTATACACCAGTAAATTATAACTGTGGTTTTGCTGTTCGACGGTAAAAAATCTCTATTATTCAGGTTTTGGTAGTTTTTTCCGTAAAGAAAAACAGTAGTGTCTCCTGACTGTTGTGACACAAAAATATATCTGTTGAAAATAGTCTTGTGTAGGCCCGACATCCCAGTGTGGTTTCGCAGTTCCACGGGTCAAATCGCTGTACAATCCAGTTTTGGGCCTTTGGTATCTGAAAAAAAAGCAGTTTGAGTGTGTCGCTCACTGTTCAGCCGCAAATATCTCTATTTTAAAAAGTGTGGTATACCCCAGTAAACAATAACTGTGGTTTTCCTCTTCCACGGTTCTAATCTACTCTTTATTACCCTTTTTCCATTGACAGTGCAAGTGAAAGCTATTTTACTTCATTTACAATGGGCAAGGCGCGTGGCAAGGGACGTGGAAGTGGACGTTCTGGTGATGGTTCGTGCAGAGGATGGGGCCGTGGCCAAGGTGAAAATGTGCCACAACCAACAGCCACATCTTCTCGCTCCCACTTCTTGACCGAATTACTAGGGAAGCACAGAACAACACCAGTATTGAGAACTGATCAGTGTGAACAGGTTATTAATTGGATAGCAGACAATACTTCCAGTTACCTGGGCACCACCACCTCCGGTCTGTCTTCCACACGGTCAACTCTTAGTAGCCGTGAGTCTCGACCGCATACTCCTCCTCACCCTAATGCTCCTTCCTCCCACCATGCCGAGTGTCCTCAGACAGCAAGTGATCCCACACTTGGACACTCTGAAGAGCTGTTCACTGGTCCACTTCCATATTTGGGCCCCTCGCCTGATACGCTTGAAGTGGTGGAAGAGGAGATCCCATGTTGCAATGCCCAAATATTTGAACAGCCACGGCCACAGGAAGTCGACGTTGGCAATCTGTCACAAGAGGTGGACGATGACAAGACACAATTGCCAGGAAGTGAGGAGGAGGATCGTGGTGCGCAAGTGGAAGAGGAGGAGGTGGTGGATGATCTAGTAACTGACCCAACGTGGAAGGAGGACATGCAGAGTGAGGCCAGCAGCACACAGGGGGAGGGAGGCAGAGTACCCCAACAGGCAGGAAGAAGCAGTGTGGTGGCCGCAGACAGAAGGCAGGCAACCGTTCCCCGTAACACCAACACGAGGGACGTTGCCAGTACAAGCGGTAGGTCTTCCAGAGTCTGGAATTTTTTTAAAGACTCTGCTGATAACCCCAAAAAGGCCATATGTTCCACCTGCCATGCCAGCATCAGCAGGGGTGACAAAACTACCAGCCTTACCACCACCAGCATGATCAGGCACATGGCAGCAAAGCACCCGACTTCGTGGGGCGAAACCCAGGGTCCACGACCAGTGTCAGCGGGTGTCACCACTGCTTCTTCCACTGTTGTGCGTGCAATAGAACCCCCTGTTGTGTGTGCAAGGCAATCCCCTGTCCATACTGCATGTAAAGATGCCCCCTCCTCTCAGTCTTCACTTGTTATGGCAGTTTCTCAAGAAACAGCATCAACGTCCACGTCCACGTCCCACCGCAGCGTTCAATTGTCCATATCCCAGACCTTTGAACGAAAGCGGAAATTCGCAGCTAACGCCCCACAGGCCACAGTCCTAAATTCGCACATTTCATGACTGCCTGCATTGGAAATGCTGCCTTTTAGGCTGGTGGAGACGGAATCCTTCCGTAATCTTATGGCGGTGGCCGTCCCTCGGTACTCGGTCCCCAGCCGACACTATTTTGCCCGGTGTGCCATCCCCGCACTACACAAGCACGTGTCCCAAAGCATCTGCTGTGCCCTCAACAACGCAGTTACTGGGAGAGTCCACCTGACAACGGACACGTGGACAAGTGCTTGTGGCCAGGGACGGTACATCTCTCTGACGGCACACTGGGTAAACATAGTGGAAGCCGGAACCCAGTCGGACCTTGGGACGGAACACATCCTCCCCACACAGAGGATTGCGGGCCCTATGTCAGTCAGAGTTCCCCCACAGTGTACAGCTCCTGCGCATCCTCCTCCTCCTCCTCCTCCTCATGTTCAGCCTCCATCTCAGATATCACCACATCAGTTACAAGCTGGAAGCATTGCAGTACTGCCTCCGCAAAGCGGCAACAGGCTGTGCTGAAACTCATAAGCTTAGGTGATACACCTCACACTGCTTGTGAGTTGTGGACAGCTGTGAAAGAGCAGGCAGATCTGTGGCTGAGACCGCTGAACCTACATCCCTGCATGGTCGTGTGTGACAATGGCCGTAACCTGGTGGCGGCTCTGAGGCGAGGTGAGATCACACACGTACCATGCCTGGCTCATGTGCTTAACCTCGTGGTTCAGCGGTTTCTTAAATCGTACCCCGAGTTGCCAGATCTGCTCGTCAAAGTACGCCACCTGTCAGCTCATTTTCGCAAGTCGGCTACAGCTTCCGCCACCCTTGCTGTGTTGCAGCAGCGTTTGCAGCTTCCGGCACACCGACTGGTGTGTGATGTCCCCACTAGAGATGAGCGTTGTTCTACTCGAACTGTTCGCCAATCTCAAATTCGAGCTGTTTTGGGCGGTGTTCGAGCCGGTCGGCGAACACGAACAATTTGAGAAAAATTCGGCTGTTCGAGGTTATGTTCGATAACTGTTCGTGCACCAAAATCATAACTGGATTTTTTCTCAGTAATGATGAAAATTAATGTTAATACGCAGTTTGAGTGTACAGCGGGGCGGGGGGAGGGGCAGGGGATGAATCTCTGCAGGAACAATGAAGATCTCCATTTTTTTTTCTCTTTCCCGCATTTGCAGTGGGGAGGTGCAATCTGTCAGCCTATCAGCAGCGCACACACGGAGCGAAGTGCTTTTTTTCACACAAGCAAGGGCATGTGTGATTGGCAGTGTATGTCACATGTCCTTGCCCTATAAGACCAAGCCATTTTCCCCGTCGCCACCATTTTCTCACTGCTGCAGCTGCGTGTTAGACGGCACCGCTGTTGCTGTGTGCGCTATACCTTGTTAATTTCAAGCCAATTTTCGCACAAATATACAGATAGCTTGGGAGTAGGGAATAGTTGTGATTGCAGACCTTTTAAGGACTAGGTTACAGCATTTCCTACGACTTTTATCAGGCAGGTCTGTGCTCTTAAATAGATAGATTGTGGGAGTAAAGACTAATTGTAATTGGAGTCCTTTTCAGGACTAGGTTACATCAGTTCCTATCAGTTTTTGCCAGGCAGGTCTGTGCCAGTGCTGTGCAAGTTTTTTTGACAGCATTTGGCTGAATCTAGCAAAGCTAATCCTTTTTGGCCTATTGCAGAGTGTGTTCGTCAGTGGAGTAGCCTATCTGTGTTGCAAGATATACCACCTGTGTATAGAATACCAATTTTTTTACTGCACCTAGTGAAGTAAAATCTTTTGGGCATAGCATCATTCTATTAGTCCATCTATACTGACCTCCATCAGGTTGCAAACTGAATATAATTTTTTTCTGCATCTAGCTCTGAAAAAATATTTGGGCTTCTAGCAGTGTGTGGGACTTGGTCTATTAGTCCATCTATACTGACCTCCATCAGGTTGCAAATTAAAAATAATTTTTTTCTTCATTTAGCTCTGAAAAAATATTTGGGCTTCTAGCAGTGTGTGGGACTTGTTCTATTAGTCCTTCTATACTGACCTCCAGCAGGTTGCAAATTGAATATAATTTTTTTCTGCATCTAGCTCTGAAAAAATATTTGGGCTTCTAGCGGTGTGTGGGACTTGGTCTATTAGTCCATCTATACTGACCTCCATCAGGTTGCAAATTAAAAATAATTTTTTTCTGCATCTAGCTCTGAAAAAATATTTGGGCTTCTAGCGGTGTGTGGGACTTGGTCTATTAGTCCATCTATACTGACCTCCATCAGGTTGCAAATTAAAAATAATTTTTTTCTGCATCTAGCTCTGAAAAAATATTTGGGCTTCTAGCAGTGTGTGGGACTTGGTCTATTAGTCCATCTATACTGACCTCCATCAGGTTGCAAATTGAATAAAAAAATTTTCTGCATCTAGCTCTGAAAAAATATTTCTGCTTCTAGCGGTGTGTGGGACTTGGTCTATTAGTCCATCTATATTGACCTCCATCAGGTTGCAAATTAAAAATAATTTTTTTCTGCATCTAACCCAGCCAATAGTTTTGGCCTAATACCACAGTTTGGCCACTCAGCTCTGCTCGGTTACCATCCATTGTTTTTTTGTGCAAACAACTCCAGAGTTGTGAATTAGTTAACCACCAAAATGAGTGGAAAAAGGCCTGCTGCTGGTGGAAAGGGGAATAGGCGTGTTGGGAAGGGGAAAAAAGGTTGTGTCCGTGGGGTAGGTGCAGAAGAAAGACCATCTTCCAGCCAAACTAAAATGTCTACTTCTTTTAGCGGACAATGTGATAAGATCCCTTTCTTACGGCCACGCCAATCGCTACAAATTCCAGATGAGGCACAAAAACAGCAGGTGCTTCAACGGATATCAAGTGCTCCTTTAAGTGGGCTCTCCTCCACATCAACTTCAACATCACAAATACTCCAGTCCTCAAAGGTGTCACCCAAATCGCACTTGCTTCCTCACAGCTCCCAAATCTCCAGCTGCCCTTCTGAGTATGAGGTAGAACAGATGGTTGAGTCTGCAGAGCTGTTTACTCATACTATAGCCTGGGAATCAGAGGTCGACTCCAGCGCTTCTGTGAATCCAGACGAGGAAATGATCTGCACTGATGCCCAGAATCTTTATGAGTCGGATCCAGGACCAGACGCAGAAGGTTCTGACCATAATGTAGACCCTCATTCCCAAACTGTAACTCCTGTTGGTGGAGACAATGAGGAAGACGATGATAAGACTCAAATACCTGATTGGAGCGACAACTTTAGTTTTTTGTCAGGGCAGGAACAGGTTGGCTCTGAGGACGACGGGTGTGATAACGCACAGGGTGATGATGATGAGGTCGGAGATCCCACTTACTGTCAACCCACAGTCAGCCAAGAGATGAGGTCAGCAGAGGAGGTGGAGGAAGATGCTAGTGACGACGAGGTCAGGTTGCGCCTTCCTGGACAGAGACATAGTACTGGAAGCACGTCAACAACTGCATCCTCAAACACAACTCTGCCTCTCACCACAAGTCGTGGTGGCTCTTCAGGTCGCATGGGTGCTAAGCCTTGCATAGCCTGGGCATTTTTTCAGATCGATAAAGATGACCCAACTAGTGTTATCTGTAACATTTGTCAGCAAAAGCTAAGTAGAGGCCAAAAAATACATAGTTTGAGTACTTCATGCATGAACCGGCACATGGACATGAAGCATAAGTTGCAGTGGGAAGCTCAGTGTGCTACAATGCGGTCTAGCCGGCCGGGCCAACCACCGTCTGCCATATCTTGTGCATCCGCGGCCTCTTCATCCTCTGTGACTGGGGGGACAGCAGTCACACCTGTTTTGGGGCGCAGACCTGCCACCTCTTTACCCGCAACAGCCAGCGTGATTGGCAGGTCATCATTTTCTTTGGAGGTGGTAACACCAGCTGGTCTTGAGCGCTGTCCGACATCGATAGCACCACCTTTGGATCAAGGCAACCTAACATGTCCGCCTGCATCTTCCTCACAGACCGGCAGTTTGTCGGGGACACCCTTATCAACCCCGTCTAAGCACAATAGCCAGCCCTCGGTCCCTCAGATGTGGACAAGTAAAAGACCATTTCCTCCTAGCCATGAGAAAGCTAAGAGGTTGAATTTCACCATCTGCAAGCTCTTGGCTACAGAAATGCTGCCTTTCCGCCTGGTGGACACAGAGGATTTTCGAGACCTTATGTCCGTCGCAGTGCCCCAGTACCAGATGCCCAGTCGGCACTACTTCTCAAAGAAAGGTGTGCCTGCGCTCCACCAGCATGTCGCACACAACATCACCGCTTCTTTGAGAAACTCTGTGTGTGACAGGGTGCATTTCACCACAGACACTTGGACGAATAGGCATGGACAGGGGCGTTACATGTCGCTGACTGGGCACTGGGTAACTATGGTGACAGCAGGACAAGGGGCTGCTGTCCAAGTCTTGCCGTCCCCACGAGTTGTGCGTCAATCCTCTTTATGTCATTTTTCCTCCACTGCTTCTGCCTCCTCAACCTCCTCTCGGTCTTCCACCTGCACCCAAAGCCTGTCTGGTCATGCCACAAGCTTTCTAACTGCGCAGAAGGGATCCTGCACACCTCCTTACTATGCTGGAAGTAGGGCTCAATGTCATCAGGCGGTTTTTACATTGAAATGTCTGGGAAATGTGAGTCACACAGCTGAGGAGTTGTGGTCAGCTCTGGAGAACCAATTTCATGAATGGTTGTCTCCACTGGACCTGAAACCAGGGAAGGCCGTGTGCGACAATGCTGCAAACCTGGGTGCGGCCCTTCGCCGGGGCAATGTCACACACGTGCCTTGTATGGCTCACGTGTTGAACCTGGTTGTCCAGCAATTTTTAGCCCACTATCCCAGACTAGATGGCCTTCTGCAGAGGGCACGGTCGCTGTGTGCTCACTTCCGCCGTTCGCATCCCGCAGCTCAGCGACTTACATCTCTACAGAAGTCGTTGGGCCTGCCACTTCACTGGCTAAAATGCGATGTGCCTACCCGGTGGAATTCAACTCTGCACATGTTGCAGCGACTGTGGCAGCACCGACAAGCCCTGGTGCAATACGTTCTGACGTATAGCCTGGGCCAACGAGATTCAGAGGTGGGGCAAATCACGCTGGAGGAGTGGTCTCAGATCAGGGACCTATGCACCCTTCTGCACAGTTTTGAAATGGCGACGAAGATGTTTAGTGCTGACGATGCCATTATCAGCATGACTATTCCGGTGATTTACATGCTGGAGCACATGTTAAACAGAATTCGGAGTCAGGTGGTGGCACAAGAGGAGGTGGAGGAAGTAGAGGAGGAGGAGTTGTATGCGGAAGGGCTAACATCTGCAAGGTCCAGACGGTCGGCAGCACCAGGGCGGCAGGCATGTGAGGGTGGGGGAGATGATTTTACCAGGGCGCATGGTAGCAGCCAAACTAGTGAGGAAGGTGCAGGAGCCCAGGAAGAAGTGGAGGACGAACTGATGGAAGACTCATCAGATGAGGGAGACCTTGATCACATTTCTGTTGTGCGAGGTTGGGGGGAGAGGACAGAGGAAGGAAGCATGATTGTTACCTCGCCACCAACACAACAGGGACTTGGTGCTCCTGGATGCGCAACACACATGAGTGCCTTCTTGCTGCACTACCTGCAACATGACCCTCGAATTGTGAGAATTAGAAATAATCCTGACTACTGGGTTGCCACACTGTTAGATCCCCGGTACAAAAGTAAATTTGCAGAAATTATTCCTGCCATAGAAAGGGATGCACGCATGCAGGAGTATCAGCAGAGACTGTTGCAGAATCTTACATGTGCTTTTCCACAAAATACCAGTGGTGCACGTAGTGAATCTCACAGTTCCAACTTGCCAACCGTGGGACCGTCAAGTGTTCAGCACTCAAACCGTAACAGAACCAAAGTATCTGCTGGTAACATCAATTTTGCGGAATCATTTCACCACTTTTTTAGCCCATCCTTTGCAAGGCCACAGGAGACAAGAAGTCTGACACATAGTCAACGCCCAGAGACGATGGTACAGGAGTATCTCCAAGTAAACATTGAAGCCACGACTGTGTCACTGGACCCTTGCTCTTTTTGGGCTTCCAATCTGGATAAATGGCCGGAGCTAGCCACTTATGCCTTGGAGATCTTGTCATGCCCTGCAGCCAGCGTTCTGTCTGAACGTGTGTTCAGCGCTGCTGGTGGTGTGCTGACAGATAAGCGCACGCGGCTCTCCACTGATAATGTAGACAGACTCACGTTCATAAAGATGAACAAATCATGGATCCGAAACGACTTTTCTACCCCTGTGTCATCCTGGGGAGAGTAAAAGCTTGATGATTGGTTAAAATCACCCTACCAACCGTTTTAAGCTTTCAAATTACTAATCATGTTTATCTGTATCTTGACTGGAAAATAATTTGGGCTTTGTAGCAGTGTGCAGCACTGATCCTATTAGGCCATCTATAATAAGCTTCACCAGATTTAAAATTAAAAATAATTTTTAGCTGCATCTAGCCCGGAAAATAATTTTGGGGCTCCGAGATGCGCAAGACACATAAGTGCCTTCTTGCTGCACTACCTGCAGCATGACCCTCATATTGTCAGAATTCGAAGTAATCATGACTACTGGGTTGCCACACTATTAGATCCCCCAAACTTTTCGATCAACCTTTTCATTTTAATAAAGACCAAAAAAATGGTCATTTTTGAAATTATAAGCATTAGCAGGTTGTTAGAAACTGAAATCAAACAGTTTTCAACTCTAAACTTTATTCTAGGTGATGTTACATTTTCACATAGGACCCCTTGTTCGAAAGGAGCTTCTGAACTCTCTCGTCCATTGAATTTGTCAGGTTTTGGATGGTTTCTGCTTCAATTGTTTTGCATGAGGACAGAATACCCTCCCAGAGCTGTTGCTTAGATGTGAACTGCCTCCCGCCATCATAGACACTCCTTTTAATGATGCTCCAAAGGTTCTGAATGAGGTAGAGGTCAGGGGAGCATGGGGGTCACACCATAAGTTTGTCCCCTTTTATGCCCATATCAGCCAGAGATGCAGATGTTTTATGTGCAGCATGAGATGGTGCATTATCATGCAGAAAAATGATCTTGCTGTGAAATACACGGTTCTTCTTCTTGAACCATGGCAGGGAGTGCTGTTTGAGAAAATCCACATACATTATGGAGTTCATCTTTAGCGCCTTCAGGGATCCTAAAGGGGCCGACAATCTCTCTCCCCATGATTCCAGCCCAAAACATTACTCCACCTCCTCCTTGTTGGCGCTGTAGCCGTGTTTGCGTGGGGTGTCCATCAACCAGCCATCCTCCACTCCATTCATCTGGACCATCGAGCGCTGCACGGCACTCATCCGTGAACAGAACAGTTTTGAAATCAGTCTTCATGTAATGTTTGGCCCACTGGAGCCGTTTCTGCTTGTGTGAAGTGGATAGAGGAGGTCGACAGGATGGCGTATGCACAGCTGCAAACCTCTGAAGGACCCTGCATCTTGTTGTTCGGGGGACGTTGGAGGCACAAGCAGCTTCAAAAACTTGTCTGCTGCTATGACAAGGCTTTTTTGCCGCTGCTCTTTCAACCTGACGCAATTGCCTGTAGGAAAGAGTCCTCAATTTGCCCTTATCAGCACGCACACGTGTGTACTGTGAATCAGCTACATACTTCTTGATTGCCAAGACACTTCATCCTGATCATCGCACAATGTTGATTGTAGTCATGCCTTGACCTAAACACTCCACAATTTGTTGCTTCTCAGCAGCCGACACATCCTTTTTCTTTCCCATTTTGGCAGAAAATGTAGGCTGCTTAATAATGTGAGAGAGCCTTCTTAAGTAGTCTTGCCTTTCATTGGACACACCTGCCAAACTAATTAGCACAGGTGTCTGCAATTGCTTACAGTGATATGAAGAGCCCTGACACACATCACCATCAATGAGTTTAACTGACAAACAAACAAATTCTTCCCTTATCACTCCTAAACACTTTTTGCATAATAATTTGGAACGCGGTGTACATGTGCTTTTCCACAAAACACCAGTGGTTCACGTAGTGAATCTTACAGTTCTAACTTGCCAACCGTGGTCTGTATGGAATTGTTCAATAAAGGGCCCAAAATTAAGATAACATAGATGGGAGAGGTCTCTATGAATAGGAATTCCTAAGTATTTGATACCCTGTGAGGGCCAGGCAAAGGGAAAGTTGAACTGGATGGAATCCTATATGGATTTAGGGAGGGAGACATCGAGGGCCTCAGACTTCGCTGCATTGATTTTAAAATTTTGCCATGTAACAAAGTGATCTATTTCAGCCATAACAGCAGGGATGGATATATGTGATTGAGTGATATATACTAGGACATCATCAGCAAATAGAGAGCACTTGTACTCGGTGCCTCCCACCTCAATCCACCTAATATTGGGGTTATGGCGAATTGATGAGAGCAGGTGCTCCATCACTAGGATGTATAAGAGAGGGGACAGAGGACATCCCTGCCTTGTCCCATTGGTGATTGTGAAAGGTGATGAAAATGTTCTGACGCACCCCCTGGGCCTTGGGACACCCGGAGCCGGACCCTTTTTGGTGGATGCTGGTGGTTGTAGTCTTCGTGGCGGCGATCCGGTTCCGTGGCTCAGGGCGGTCAAACCAGTGGCGGAACTATTTATGTGGTTTTGATGTTTAAATGTCCGACTACGCCACCCGTGGATTGCGGTCAGAGTGAACCGCCGCTACAGGGCAGACCGCTAAGGCTGGTGTTGTGGGTGCAGCAGAGCGTAGCATAACTCCCCACGGGAGGAGTATAGCCTCAGGGCAGTGTATGCGGAGGATGGGGGTGATGGTGCAGGGCAGCAGCAGTAACGACACGGAGTCAGTGATGCAGTTCAGGGCCTTTACTCACAGTTCTTATTATGCAGACCACGTCTGCAGGTAACGGCTGCCCACGTCGTACTGTGCTCATCAGGTGAGGGGCTCAGACAACTCCCAGATAACTTTGGAGCGCTTCACAGGACCCCCTTTGTGTGTCCTTTGTCTGGCCTTTCTTACCAACACTTCTGTCCGGCTGCCTCGGGCCTCCTCTTGGTAAACTTGGCACCAGTTTCCCTGACCCTATGTGGTGCCTTCCTAGCGGGTGGAGCAAGGGGCTGCGCCACATAAAATGTCAGAGCCTCCGGTTTCTAGCTGAGGGTCGTTTCCTGCCTCCACTAGTTCGGGGACCGGTCTCCCCCTTTGGCCTGACCCCTCCACGCAGGTGGATTCGGGCGTGCGGTGGCGACTCGCCCGTCCGCACCCCTGGGATCCCTTCATTCCTCGTTCCTGGAGCCTTCTCCGCTCCTCTTCCTTCCTTCTCCCTCTTGCAGGCCTGGGCCTCTGTTACTAGGCCCGCCTCCCCACGGCAATGTGGTGTAATGCATGCAGGTGTCGGGTCCTGATCCACACTCCATCCTTATCTGAGAGTGAGATATCACACCTCTGGGTTAGGTGCAATACGTCTGTAGCAACCGAGCCCTCGGTGCTACAGTTCCATTTATCTTCAGCCTAGGTGACGTATTGTGATACAGGGCCGTGATTTTGGCTATAAAAGGGTCCCCTAGACCCCTACCCCAAGCTTTTTAAGAGAATCATATATGGCGTGCCAGGAGACTCTATGGAATGCTTTCTCAGCATCCAACGAGAGTATCTACTTACAAATTTTTAACTGCATCTAGCCCAGGAAATACTTTGTGCCTAGTAGCAGTGTCTGCTAGTCAGCGGATTATCCCGGCTGTTAAGCAAGCTACACCACCTGTAGTTTGGACACTTAATTTTTTCAAAGGAAATGCTTCGGGACCACGGGATACTTAGTGAAGAGCATCAGGAGGCACCCCAAGGCATAGGGGCTGGGACTGGCACTAGGATGCCTTGCGGTGGACAGCCGAGCTCGATCCTTATAAAAGCTTTTTAACTGCAGCAGCTTTAGTGGACGCTACTGGAGCTGGAATTACGCGGCTGCTGGCATGAGACTTGCCCTCCAATAGATCCTTGTAAATGGATTTAAAGTGTATTCATTCAAATTAGAGGGACAATTTAAATTAAAAAGCTTAGAGCTGCCTCCACCACAGGGGGGCTCTCTCGACCCACCAGCGGACAGGCACCAGTATTGGGAGAGGGGGGCTGGCCGTCAGGGTTCACCGCGGCTCTGGCACAAACCCGGCGACACGGAGGTGGCACGGGCAGGAGCGGACTGGCCGTCTCGGCTTCTCACTTTTTGGATTTTAGAAGGGCATGACATGCCTATATCTGTGTCTCCCCCTCCTTTTACTCCTCCACCTCTTTTCTTTTCGCATGACTATATGTACTTGTCACTTTTCCATGTGTTAGTTGTGTCTTCTGAGCAGTTTGTCAGCTTTTGGACACCTTTGAAGGTGTTTTCTATGTGTTTCTATGTGTTTTTGTTTGCCTGCCATTGGTTTTAACGGTGTTCGAAGGTGTTCGACGAACAGTTCGACGAACAGTTCGGCGAACACACGGGTGTTCGACGAACCGAACCGAACTCGAACACTACGGGGGTGGCTCAACACTAGTCCCCACACTTTGGAACTCTACCCTCCACATGTTGCAAAGGATTTGTGAGCAGAAGAGAGCAGTTGTGGAGTACCAGCTGCAACAAAGCCGTCGATATTCAGGTCAGACTCCACACATAAGACCTCAGGAGTGGACCTGGATGTGTGACATATGTACCATCCTGACAAACTTTGAGGAGGCCACCAAGATGGTGAGTGGCGATGACGCCATCATTAGTGTCAGCATCCCACTTGTCTGTCTTTTGCAACGCTCTCTGCAGAGAATTAAAGAGGAGGCATTGCAGCCAGAGTATGATGAGATGGATCAAGGAGCCGCAGCGGGCGATTACACACAGCCCAGCCTCATCTCATCCCAACGTGCATTTTGGGACAATGAGGGAGAGGAGGAGGAGGAGGAGGAGAAAGAACAGGAGCTGCTATCATGCGTTGTAGACGGTAGTACCTGTACAAGTGCCATACCGTCGGTTCAGCGTGGGTGGCCTGAGGACAGGGGGGAGGAGGAAGAGGAGGAGGAGGAGGAGGAGGAGAGCATGGTCAGTCGTCATCTTGGTGAGGACACCGAAATCTTGCCCGTTACCAGTCTGGCACGCATGGCTGACTGTATGTTACGCTGTCTTAACCGTGACCCTCGCGTTGTCAAAATGTTGGGTGACAGTCATTACTGGTTGGTGACACTTGTAGACCCCCGCTACAAGGAGAACTTTCACTCTCTTATTCCTGAGGTGGAGAGGTCTACAAAAATGGGGCAATACCAGAACGCCCTTGCTGCAGAACTTTTAAAAAAATTCCCATCTGAACACGCTAGCGGCAGAGGTCACAGTTCGTTGCCCAACCAAGGAGTACAGGCGAGAGAGATGCAACTCCAATCCAGCAGAGGCAGGGGAACACTGTCAACGTTCTGGGACAGTTTTCTGACACCCGCCCAGCTTACAGGCCCTGAGGCGCGGGGCACTGTCACAAGGAGTGGAAAGTTTCAAAAGATGGTGAGGGAGTACCTTGCCGATCGTACCAGCGTCCTCCGTGATTCCTCTGTGCCTTTTAATTATTGGGTATCGAAGCTGGACACTTGGAATGAACTCGCTCTGTATGCCTTGGAGGTCCTGGCCTGCCCTGCCGCTAGCGTGTTATCGGAGCGTGTTTTTAGTGCCGCTGGGGGAATTATAACTGATAAGCGCACTCGCCTGTCAACTGACAATGCTGACAAGCTGACCCTTATCAAAATGAACAAGGGCTGGATTGGGCCAGACTTCTCATCACCATCAAATGACAGCAGAGTAACATAAAGTCAAATCCACTGTGTTATTTCGGGAGGTGTATTCACATGCACCGCTTCACACCAACACATGGGTATACGCTTCCTCGTTTTGGCTGTTTAATCTTCTTCTCCTTATCCTCAGCCTCCACCACCACTATACCACCAGGGTGCCAGCATTGCAAGTTCCTCCGTCCTAATTTTTGGCAGCTTTTGCTGGGAAAGCATAAGCAAATACTATGGGAGACCCACTCCCCAATAATTGGACTTATGTTTGTAATATGCTGTACTGCATGGCTCTTGTAAGGGGCATTGCAAGTTGCTCCGTCCTAATTTTTGGCAGCTTTTGCTGGGAAAGCATAAGCAAATACTATGGGAGACCCACTCCCCAATAATGGAACTTATGTTTGTAATATGCTGTACTGCATGGCTCTTGTAAGGGGCATTGCAAGTTGCTCTGTCCTAATTTTTGGCAGCTTTTGCTTGCAAGGCATAAGCAAATACTATGGGACACCCACTCCCCAATCATGGGACTTATGTTTGTAATACGCTGTACTGCACGTGACGCGCCCCCTGGACCGTGTGTACACGTGTGTGGGATACTCGGTGCCGGGTCTCTGGGGTCTGTAGTCTCCGTGGCGGTGACCCAGTCCCGTGGCTCAGGCTGGTCAAACCAGTGGCAATCTTTCTTAGGTTTTGAGTTTAATTGTCCGACTGCGCCACCTGTGGATTGCGGTCAGGGAGTACCACCGCTGCGAGGCAGACCGCTGAGGCTGGTGTTGTGTGCGCAGTATAAAATGGGATAACTCCCCTCGGGAGGAGTATAGCCTCAGGGCAGTGAGTGTGGATGATGGGGGTGATGGTGCACGAGCGCAGCAGGAATGACTCAGAGTCTTTGCAGTGCAGTTCAGGGTCTTTACTGATGATTATAAGGTAGACCCTCCCGGGAGTACTGGCTAGCATAAGAGGCCTGGTCAGTCTGTGAGCAAGAAGAGCTCCCCTGGCCAGGTGGAGTTGTAGGCCTCCCCGTCTGTCTGCACTCTTCCTGGCTACCTTGCTGTAAGCGGGTAGAAGTAGCCCACGTCCCTGAGTGTACCGTGTAGTGCTCACCCGTATGGCTGGTGACTTGGGGTCTTCTGTTAGCCTCCGCTCCACGACGGCGGTGCTGGTCCCTTGCTTGTGACTGAGCCTCCGGGCTTCTATGGCCAGAGGACCTGAAATTCCCTGCCGGTTGGTTTCTGCTGCTGGATATATAAGTCCTCACAGCTTCGGACTCCTGTGTCCGGTTCCTATTGTCTTCTGCCAGGGCGAGCTCTGCTCAGCTTCCAGCCCCTGGTCTTTAGCTCCTAGCTCCTACAGAGCTCCTTGCTGTTACTTTCCCTTGCTCTCACTCTGACTCTGACTGTTCTCTGTTCTCTGACTCACTCAACCCCACCCCAGATCCAGTTTATAAGGGCAGAATTCTCCCCTCCCAGGACTGGAGCAGGAGGATGCTGCATGTTTAAGGGATCCTGACCAGGAAACCTCCCACTTGCTCTCCAACGTAATCTCTATTACTGTGGTGACCAGACCCCTGGGGTGCCACACATGGCTCTTGTAAGGGGCATTGCAGTACCTCATAATTTTTGGAAAGCATTCCATTCACTGCTTAGGCCAACAGTGCACAGGAGACCCAGTTGCTATAAATGAAAAAAAAGGTTTAGTTAACGCCCTCTGACCTCATTTCCAAGGGGCATTGGAGTGCCTCGAAATTTTTGGTAGGCATTGCACTCACTGAATGCCCTATACCTGTGTAGCTGAACCGCTCCTTTTGTTACAGAAACATATCCTACAAGACATATCTGGTTGACTGGCCTGATATTGATGTGAATGGTCCCTGTTCCTCCTGCTCTTTCTCCTTTGCCACTACCTCATCCATCATTTACCACCTGAAGCTTTGTTTTAACGGGAGTCATAGAACTTGGATAGTAGCAGGAAAACATCCAGCAATCCTCGGAGGAGGTAGGATATGCGCCAAAACGCTGACCACCTCAGGCCTAGCCGCTACTACATACATGCGCTTGCATTACAACAAAACAAAGCAGATGCTAACTTCTATCATCCTCATCATGCTCCTCACCTTGGCACTCTCAACTCCCCTGATGGAGAAGCCTTGGGCCCACCGGAGGAGTCTGATAGTCCGGTGGGCTTGGCCAATGCTGCCCTAAAGCAGGCCAGGCTAAGAAAAGTGTGGGAAAGGTTACCGGTACAAATAGGGGTGGCTGGGGACCGAGTATGGACACCCGGCCACCCCCTGGAGGCTGGGGAGCAAGCGGGGACGCCCGGCCACCAGGCGGCTGAGGACTGAGTATGGATACCAGGCCGCCGACACAGCCATGGCGTGGTGGCCAGATTCCGCCTCCACATGCCTAAAAGGCCCAATTTAAAGAGCAAGCAAGCAAGCAGTATGGTATTGCAGCCTGGGGGTGGGTGGGTGGCAGGCTGCATACTTGCGCTTGCATTGCAAGGAATGGGAGAGGTACAATTGAACACTGCCCTGGGACAAGGACTTGAATGGGAATAGTTGCAAGTCTGCAATGACTGGTGCAAGGTGGGAGCCATCTTCGCATGTACCATGAACAGGGGTTTGGCATGCACACACTACAGCGGAATAGGCTCTCCTTCCCACTAAATGCACTGGGGAGGGCACAGGTAATGTTTTGGTATACACGCTTAATCTTATGTATAAGGCACACCAGGACAAATATGGGCGGCTGGGGACTGAGTATGGATACCTCGCTGCCGAAGCAGCTATGAGGTAGTGGCCAGCTTCGGCCTCCTCTAAACTAAAAGGCCCCATTTCAAGTGCAAGCTAGCAGTATGAATTGCAGTCTGGGGGTGGGTGGGTGGCAGGCTGCACACTTACACTTGCATTAAAAGAAAACATAGCAGATGCTAACTTCTGTCATCATCATCATGCTCCTCACCTTGGCACTCTCAACTCCACCGATGGAGAAGTCAGGGCCCACCGGAGGAGTCTGGTTCTCTGGTGGGCTCGTCCAATGCTGCCTAAAGCAGGCCGGTCTAATAAAAGTGTGTGGGGGGATGTTCCAAGGAGAAATGGGGGCGGCTGGGGAACATTTATGGACACCTGACTGCCCCCAGGCGGCTGGGGACCGCGTGGACACTCGGCCGCGGGGCGGCTGGGGACTGAGTATGGACACCCGGCCGCCGGGCGGCTGGGGACCGAGTATGGATTCCAGGCCGCCAACACAGCCATGACGTGGTGGCCAGATTCCGCCTCCACATGCCTAAAAGGCCCAATTTCAAGTTCAAGCAAGCAAGCAGTATGGTATTGCAGCCTGGGGGTGGGTGGGTGGCAGGCTGCATACTTGCGCTTGTATTACAAGGAATGGGGGAGGTACAATTGAACACTGCCCTGGGACTAGAACTTGCACGGGGATAGTTGCAAGTCAGCATCTTCTGATGCGGCAAGGATCACTTATGATGGGCACACTTTTAGACAGTGACCTGGGAGTCAGAGATGCTTCCAGGGGTCTTCCCCATGCTGTTCCCATGTCTTTTCAGCACTTTATGCATGTGTCACATAGCACATGGCCAGATAAGGTTGTAAAATGTTAAAATGACATTTCACGGTCAATGCATTTGTCATAGTTGAAACAATACAAAAGTGCAAAAACGCATAAAAAATGCTACTTGTGAACATAGCCGAAGGTGTGGAGGAGTATTTTTGTTTTTGGTCATTTATTTTAACTTATACACAAGTCTTTTCCCTGGAAAGGATGTTCCTTAACATATTTCACAGGAAAAAAGTTTCACATTCGTTTTATTGTGAGCCTGTAAAAGTGGCTTAACACCTCTGACCACGTTGTTGACAGCAGTGACCTGGGGGTTAGAAATGCTTCCTGGGGCGATCCCCATGCTGTCCCCATGTCATTTGAGCACTGTCACTATCGTTTTGGGCACTTGTTAGGCTTTTAAAAGACTGCCGGGGGTGCCACCGCAAAAATGCTCGAGTCTCCCATAGACTAACATTGGGCTCGTTGCTCGGGTCGAGCACCCGAGTATCACGGCGAGCTCGGCCCGAGCTTCGAGCACCCGAGCATTTTAGTGCTCGCTCAACACTAGTTACTAATATAAATCCAATAGGGTGCACTTTAAGAAGCGCAGAACTATTTACACAGATCAGTCTCTGGCTGTTCACAGTCCCCAGCCTGGACTCTATATACCCTGACGGGTAATCCTATAAACATACACTGCAAGTCATATAATTACACACTCTAAGAAAACATTATTGTAACTTCGACTACTGCACCCTTCCGGGCGACTATTTACAGTTAGTCCCAACTACTGGCCTAGTAGTTGGGTCCCCTCCTGGTGTAGGCCTGGTTCTTGCTGACTGACCCAGCCGGGTCATCAGCCTCAGGCTGCAAGAGCATGTCCTCTTCCTCCTTGACTCTGCGGCTCAGCTCCTGCACCTCTGCTTGGAGGAATTTGGCATTCTCCAGGGACAGCTTGCTTGTCGCTCCCTCCAGGGTGAGGGGGGGCACTTGCTGCTCCAGGCCAAAGGCGGAGGCTTGATCCTGACTTCCGTCCATGCTGGCTGCCGGGTGCGGTCTGTCTAGACTGGTTAAGACCACACCCTGTCTCCATTCCTTCCCTGCTCCTCCTCTCCTCTCTCGGGGGCGGTCCCATGGCAATCTGCTGTCGGTCACTCTCTGTGACGGCCTCCCTGCCTTGATGGACACATCTTTGCGGACAGTCACTGTTGCAAGGGGCAGGGTTGGCTTTTGGCGCCATTCCGGGACCCGGCCCACGATGGGAGATTCCATACTGTTGTCCTTTAGCACACACATAATGGTGCCCGTTCTTCTGGGGCAGGCGCCACATTCAGTAACATAACACAGTCCTTTAGGCACACTTCACCCGCCGATAACGGGCTGGTCACGTATCCTGTTCGTGATGCCAAACGTGACGTGTCCCCAGGGCCATGGGGTACTCGGCAGCCGGGCCCCTGTGTATGCCAGTAGGGGAGTATCACGGTGGCTGGCCCGGTCCGTGACCCAGGGCGGTCAGTGGAAAAAAGGGGGGTACTTTATACTTTGGAAAGTTCGTGAAGCCACCTGAGTAATGAGGCCAAGGGGAGCCGCCGCTGCAGAGCAGTCCTCTGGAGCTGGTGTGGCTCTCCACAGGTAGAGCTAGCTCCGGGGCAGCGTAAGGTGATATGGGTTGTGCTGGGTGTTGTAGTACAGGGAGGGGATGATGGCGCAGATGAAATAATGGACAGAGGGGGTGTGGTGCAGTCATCCGAGTCTTTACTCACAGTTCTTTAGTTCCTCAGGGTGCACTGTCAGCTTACAGTCTCCTGCGTCGCGCTGCATTCACCAGGCAGGGGTTCAGTGCTCCCTCAGGTAGATCAGGGGTACCTGGCAGAACCCCACTTTCACGTTTTCCTACATAGACCGTCTTCACACTGGGTCTTTCTCCTCCTGCCCTGCGCTGCCCACTCTCAATCCCGCTCGGGTGCTCTGAAGTCCCTCCTGTGTATCTGATGATGGACCTACTTGACCCTCCTGAGGATTAGAATGTGACTTACTATCCCCCTGTCTTCTGACAGGTGCGGGGCGTACGGGTGCCTTCCTGCACTCGCCGAACCCCCTAGGATCCCTTCTTAGAACGGAGCCTACTTTCTGCTCCCCTCCTGGGCCGCTGACACTGGGCCCTATTTGTGGAGCAGAGCTCCTACTGAGACTCTGCTCCTGGACTGTTCTTCTGAATTGCCTCTCCACTTTCTCGACTGCCACCCTAAGATGGCTTCCCTATTTTATACTTCTACTAAAGTGCTCCCTCAAACTACTTCCTCCACCCATACCCACTACTGGTTCCCCCCTACCTTTGGATTCCCCCCACTCCAGCCAGGGGCAGGGCTCAGCAGGAACATACATTGTGTCTTGCCCCTCCAGCCGGCCTGGAGCAGTGTAGTGTTGGATGCAGGTGTTTGGGGTTCCGAGCAGCACTCCCTCCTTACCTGAGGGAAGGAGACACCACACCTCTGGGTGAGGTGCAGTACCTCTGTGGCGACTGAACCCTCAGGGGTGCCACACATTCTTAATAGCACAACTTATGGCCATTATATGCCTTGTGTCCTGCATGTTCACCAGTTTGTTGCTTGGCAAGCTCTAGCTCTTAATTTGCAATTGTCTCTGAGCTAGGAGGTGTAGAATAACACCACAGTGAATTGGCTGGCCCTCCTAACCCTTGATGGAGAGGCCCGGCAGACTGTGATGTACCGCCCACCTGGGGACCGTGACACCGTGGACAAAGTGATAAAAATTCTAGAGGACATGCACGGTGACACTACAGATTTGGGACACTTGCGCTTACGGTTGTTTCAGCGGGTCCAAGGGGAAAATGAGACAGTAAATCAGTATGTTAATGCATTACAGGAAGTGACGGCCCATATCACCAAGAAAGTTCGAGATGGGAACCGAGGACTGGGACCATTGGATGAGGGGTTGCATGACCAACTGATTGCTGACTTGAAAGATCCTTCCCTGAGGCTGATCCTGAAGGAGCGGCTGCGATTGAGCCCTGATCTGGGCTTCCTGGAGGTAGGGGCTGAAGCTAGAGTCCTGGAGAGAGAATTTCCTGTTCTCAAAGCCACAGTTAGAAGTCATGAGGCAATTGCCCCTGAATTCACCAACAAAGAGCCTGATTGGGTACGGGAAATACGTCAGGAAATTCGAGACATTCGGTGTGAGTTGAATGCTATTAGAAAGACCCCTACTGCCCCCTTGCCGACGGACCGTACTGCCCAACGCGGACGGAGACCAGAGTGAGAAAGACGTTCCTACCCGGCCCCAGCATGGCATGTACCCGACCTATCGGTAGAACGAGGACTAGAGTGCTGGACCTGCGGAGGTAGGGGGCATATCTCCAAAGACTGTCCCAACCGAGAAAGGAGGAGGAGGGGACAGCCGTTAAACTAATATGCCCCACGGTTGTGGAGCATACCGTGGGGTCTCGAGCATCAGGGAGTGGAAGAGGGAGCTCTGAAGACATTGTCTCCGAGAGGTCCATTATCTGGGCTGAATTCAATGGGCAGCGGATCCGCTGATTAATGGACACTGGGTCTCAAGTGACCACTATGCCTGAGACGTATTTCCAAAGTCACTTTCCTGAAGTCACTCGTTCCTGCCGGGAACCCACTGTCAAACTGGTGGCGGCTAATCAACTACCTATCCCAGTAGCGGGAGTAGTATGGATGTCCATTCGGGCATGTGGAAAGGACCTCGGTCGGAAAGGGATTGTACTGACCACAGGGCCCGGAGGCGATGGGCCCATTGTAACCCTGGACACGAATGTGTTGAAAGAGGTCGGACAGTTCCTGGATGAGGGCTGTAACAAAAACAACTGGACCCATGCCACTCGAGACCCAGCTAACAAGAGAGTATTCCAGCATCATGTGCAGGTCAGTCAGATTCAAAAATTGCCCGCTACCTCTCAGTACCTTGGTAAGGTATCGATACCACCCGAAGCCACAATGACACTGCCAGTGGGACAGACTGTACTCACTCTACCGGTGCTGGCACTTGTGTCCTTAGAGGGCGTGAACATTCAAATTGAACCAATGGAGGGAGAGGAAGTGCCCTCTGGACTCCTGGTTGCTCGGACCCTGGCCACCGTGTGGTACGGTCGAGTACCCGTGCGTTGCATAAATTTAAGTGGCACAAGTTTACAGTTGTTGCCACGACAAGAGGTGGCGCGAGTGTGTATAATGCCACAAGCCCTTACTAGTGCTGACGCTATAGGGATGGCACCTGTGAAAGGCAAGCCATGGACCCTGGAGGTGTCCCTCAATAGCCAAGAGAATGGAAGAGAACCGTTGGCTGGGCGCAACGTCTTGGAGGAAATGGAGGCTAATCTGACTGAGTTTTCTGCTGGACAAGTAAGGCAGATCAAACAACTTCTACAGCGATATCAGGGAGTGTTTGCACAGCATGAAGATGATTTCGGGTGCACTCTGGACATTCAGCACGAAATACCCACCGGAAATACTGCTCCCATCAGAGAGAGATATCGGCAGATCTGCCTCAAATGTACCAGGAGGTGAAAGAGCTGTTGGCGCACATGTTGGGGAACGGTGTGATCCGTGAAAGTCAGAGTCCTTGGGCGGCTCCGATCGTGCTGGTCCGGTAGAAGGATGGTACCCTGAGATTCTGCGTAGACTATCGAAAGCTGAATGCCTGTACAGTACGGGACTCCTATCCACTCCCCCGAATTGAAGAGTATCTATCTGCACTAGGGAGCGCCAAATTATTCTCTTCCCTCGACCTGGCCAGTGGCTATTGGCAGGTCCCAGTAGCTGAGAAGGATCGTCCGAAGACAGCTTTTGTCCTCCCTATGGGCCTGTTTGAGTTCAATCGGATGCCGTTCAGGCTAACAAATGCGCCAGGAACCTTCCAACGGCTGATGGAGAGATGCTTGGGGGACCTCAACTTTGAAGCCACTTTAATATATCTGGACGATATAATTATCTATTCCGCTATGTTTGAAGATCATCTCCGCCGATTGGAACAAGTGTTAGAACGGCTTCAAAGGCACGGCCTGAAAATTAAGCCTCGTAAGTGTCGTCTCTTCAAACGAGAAATTGAATAACTGGGGCACACTGTGTCCAGTGCAGGAGTGCACCCCACTGCGGAGAAAGTAGCTACTGTGCAGAAGTGGCCCACGCCCGCCAATCTAAGGGAACTGAGGGCGTTCCTGGGGCTTGCTGGATACTACCGCAGATTCATTAAAGATTTCGCTAAAATTGCAATCCCGCTCAATGAATTGCTGAGAGGAATGGCTGGGGGAGCCAAGCGGCAGCCCATTCAGTGGGGCCCACGCCAAGAAGAGGCATTCCGAGCATTGAAAATGGCGCTAACGGATGCCCCAATTCTGGCCTACGCTGACTTTTCGCAGCCTTTTATGTTGTACACTGATAGAAGCTTGCATGGACTGGGAGCAGTGCTGGGACAAGTACAAGGAGGAAAAGAGCGAGTGATCGCGTATGCCAGCAGGTCACTCCGAGACACGGAGAAGAATCCGGACAACTACAGTTCGTTTAAGCTGGAGCTACTGGCACTGGTGTGGGCCATGACCGAGAAACTTGCTGAGTACCTGTCAGGGTCAGAAGTGCAAGTGCGGACAGATAACAACCCTTTGGCCCACTTGGAGAATGCCAAACTGGGCGCGTTAGAACAGCGGTGGGTCACAAGGATGTCCAAATACCAATATAAAATCGCCTATCGGTCCAAAGCCCTGAACACTCATGCAGATGCCCTGTCCCGGGTCACTCAGGCGGGGCCGAAGAGGGACAGAGATGAGGAGCTCAAAGGCGACGAGATCCCGGATTTCAGCCAGTTCGCCGCTGCTGTGGTCGATGCCCAGGAGACCAGAGAGGAACCGAGGCCCACCCAAATTCTGGGCCGTTCAAGAGATGAATGGATACATCTGCAGCAATCCGACCCAGAGTTAGCAAAGCTGAGAGAATGGGTCGCCCTTAGGCAAAGACCCGACCAGGAAGCCAGAGCCGCTTCACTTCCAACTACCCTACAAATCCTAGGCCAGTGGGAGAGACTCTTCCTGAAGGACGGCTTGCTATTCCGAAGAATCCAGCTGCCTCGAGAGTTTGATGTTACCTGGCAGGTGGTAGTTCCAGGAGCGTTAGTAACGCAGCTAGCCCAAGAAGCTCATAGAAGAGGTGCTCACTTCGGTGTAGAAAATACCTTTTCGGTGGTTGCAACGGCTGGTGTATTGGCCTCAACTGTGGCAAGAAGTCGAGGGGGTCTGCCGAACATGTCGTCAGTGTGAGTTGAACAAGCCCCCGGAACAAAGAGCTCCCATTCAGACCATCCGAACTTCTGCCCCCTTGGAAGTCTTGATGATTGACTACCTGATGATAGGAACTTCATACAATGGTTATGGACACTGTTTAGTCATGACTAGAGATGAGCGGTGTTCGACTAGAACTGTTCGCCAATCTCAAATTCGAGCTGTTTTGGGTGGTGTTCGAGTTGTTCGACGAACACGAACAATTTGAAAAAAATTCGGCTGTTCGAGGTTATGTTCGATAACTGTTCGTGCACCAAAAGCGTGCCCTGCATGTCTGGCGCTATTTAGAGCACCAATCATGCAGGGATTGTCTGCCACTCACTGTAATGCCACAGCCATGGTGGTTGTGGCATTACAGTGATTGCCCAAATCGATGGGAACAGTGCCAACAGTGAAACATGAAAAGCCGGCAATTCATCAGCGGCATACACCGGTACCCGACAATTTAGAACCGAAAGAATAGAGCTTCACACATAGATTAGATAGATAGAAACATGTCAGTCACACATATAAGAAGCACAGTGACAGTGTTGCTTACTGTACTTGTCATTTAGTGTAAAGGATTTATTAAAAAAAATAATAGTGTTTTCATGCACTGTCTCTTTAAAAAGCCGGCCGGCAATTCAGCATCTGTACCCAATAATTTAGAATAGAAGGAATAGAGAATCACACATAGATTAGGTAGATAGAAACATGTCAGTCACATATATATGAAGTACAGTGACAGTGTTGATTACTGTACTTGTCATTTAGTGTTAAAATAAAGGATTTATTTAAAAAAAAATTGGCGTGGGGATCCCCATAATTTTAGGCTCCAGCGGAGGTTAAGCAGACGGCTGGGGCAGATGTTTGAAGCCTGGGAAGGGGGTAATACCCACGGAGCTTCCCAGGCTACTAATATCAGCCCCCAGCGGAATACCTAGCCTTTACTAGCTATTAAAATGGGGGACCCCCCAAAAAAATGACGTTGGGTCCCCCCTATTTTAATAGCTAGCAAAGGCTAGGCAGACAGCTGGGGGCTGATATTAATAGCCCAGGAAGGGTTCCATGAATATTGGCCCCCTCCCAGGCTAGAAACACCAGCCGTCAGCCGCCCCAGAAATGGCGTATCCTTAGGATGCGCCAATTCTGGCACTTAGCCTCGCTCTTCCCACTGCCCTGTAGCGGTGGCAGTGGGGTAATAGGGTTGGGGTTGATGTCAGCTTATAATGCCAGCTGACATCAAGCCCAGGTTAGTAATGGAGAGGCGTCTATAAGACACCCCCATTACTAACCCCATAGTCAAAGTTAAAAGAAAACACAAACACCCAGAATAAAGTCCTTTAATTGAAATAAAGACACAATTCTTTATTGTTCTAAATTAAACCATACTTACCGTCACGCCCATTCCAGCTGAAGCCAACGATCTCCTGCAATAAAAGAAAAATAATAAAGCAACCTCATCCTTACCTTTCCATGGTTCCCACGACAGCTTCAGCTCTGCTACATCGAGATAACAGGCTGGACCGCAGCAGAACGCTGCCATCCAGCCTGTCATCCCGCGGACACTCAGAAGCGCAGGCATGCTTGCGCTCTGCAGTGTCTGGCTGTGACGGCATAAAGATGAGACGAGTTCATGTCCAATGAACTCGGCGCACCTCATGCACGTCACTGACAGCGTGGGAGAATTCTCCTGCACTCAGCACTTCAGCGTGAGAATTCTCCCACGCTGTCAGTGACGTACATGAGGTCAGCTGAGTTCATTGGACATGAATGAGCTCACCTCATGCACGTCACTGACAGCGTGGGAGAATTCTCACGCTGTAGCGCTGAGTGCAGGAGAATTTTCCCACGCTGTCAGTGACATGCATGAGGTGAGCTGAGATCATTGGACATGAATGAGCTCACCTCATGCACGTCACTGACAGCGTGGGAAAATTCTCCTGCACTCAGCGCTTCAGCGTGAGAATTTTCCCACGCTGTCAGTGACGTGCATGAGGTGAGCTCATTCATGTCCAATGAACTCAGCTGACCTCATGTACGTCACTGACAGCGTGGGAGAATTTTCACGCTGAAGTGCTGAGTGCAGGAGCATTCTCCCACGCTGTCAGTGACGTGCATGTGGTGAGCCGAGTTCATTGGACATGAACTTGTCTCATCTTTATGCCGTCACAGCGAGACACTGAGGAGCGCAAGCATGCCTGCGCTTCTCAGTGTCCGCGGGATGACAGGCTGGATGGCAGCTTTCTGCTGCGGTCCAGCCTGTCATCTCGATGTAGCAGAGCTGAAGCTGTCGTGGGAACCATGGAAAGGTAAGGATGAGGTTGCTTAATTATTTTACTTTTATTGCAGAAGACATTGGCTTCAGCTGGAATGGGAGTGACGGTAAGTATGGTTTAATTTAGAACAATAAAGAATTGTGTGTTTATTTCAATTAAAGGACTTTTTTCTGGGTGTTGTGTTTTTTTAAATACTTTACTAGAAATTCATGGCGGTCATGTCTAATACTGGCGTGACCCCATGAATTTCGGGCTTAGGGCCAGCTGTTAATGCCAAGCTGGCCTTAACCCCTTTATTACCCAGTGAGCCACCGCACCAGGGCCCTGGATGAGTTGGGTACAGCGCCAGAAGATGGCGCTTCTATGAACGCGCCATTTTCTGGGGCGGCTGCGGACTGCAATTTGCAGCGGGTGGGGCCCAGAAAGCTTGGGCCTCCCTGCGCTGCGGATTCCAGCTCCCAGCTGCCTAGTTGTACCTGGCTGGGCACAAAAATAGGGCGAAGCCCCACGCATTTTTTTTTTTAATTATTTCATGAAATTCATGGAATAATTAAGAAAAAAAGGGCTTCCCTATATTGTTGTGTAAAACCAGGTACAAATAGGCAGCTGGTGGTTGGGGGCAGCCCGTCCCTGCCTGCTGTACCTGGCTGGACACAAATATAGTGCGAAGCCCCACGTCAATTTTTTTTTAATTATTTCATGAAATAATTTTTTTAAAAAAGGGCTTCCCTATATTGTTGTGTCTGGTCAGGTACAAATAGGCAGCTGGTGGTTGGGGGCAGCCCGTTCCTGCCTGCTGTACCTGACTGGACACAAATATAGGGCGAAGCCCCACGTCAATTTTTTTTTAATTATTTCAGGAAATTCATGAAATAATGAAAAAAAAATTGATGTGGGGCTTCGCCCTATATTTGTGTCCAGTCAGGTGCAGCAGGCAGGAACGGGCTGCTCCCAACCACCAGCTGCCTATTTGTACCTAGCCGGACACAACAATATAGGGAAGCCCTTTTTTTCTTAATTATTCCATGAATTTCATGAATTTTAAAAAAAAATACGTGGAGCTTCGCCCTATTTTTGTGTCCAGCCAGGTACAACTAGGCAGCTGGGGGCTGGAATCTGCAGCGCAGGGAGGCCCAAGCTTTCTGGGCCCCACCCGCTGCAAATTGCAGTCCGCAGCCGCCCCGGAAAATGGCGCGTTCAGAGAAGCGCCATCTTCTGGCGCTGTACCCAACTCATCCAGGGCCCTGGTGCGGTGGCTCACTGGGTAATAAAGGAGTTAAGGCCAGCTTGGCATTATCAGCTGGCCCTAAGCCCGAAATTCATGGGGTCACGCCAATATTAGACATGACCACCATGAATTTCTAGTAAAGTATTTAAAAAAAACACAACACCCAGAAAAAAGTCCTTTAATTGAAATAAACACACAATTCTTTATTGTTCTAAATTAAACCATACTTACCGCCACGCCCATTCCAGCTGAAGCCAATGATCTCCTGCAATAAAAGTAAAATAATAAAGCAACATCATCCTTACCTTTCCATGGCTCCCACGACAGCTTCAGCTCTGCTACATCGAGATGACAGGCTGGACCGCAGCAGAACGCTGCCATCCAGCCTGTCATCCCGCAGACACTGAGAAGCGCACGCATGCTTGCGCTACTCAGTGTCTGGCTGTGACGGCATCCAGATGAGCCGAGGTCATGTCCAATGAACTCGGCTCACCTCATGCACGTCACTGACAGCGTGGGAAAATTCTCACGCTGAAGCGCTGAGTGCAGGAGAATTTTCCCACGCTGTCAGTGACGTACATGAGGTGAGCCGAGTTCATTGTCGGCTCATCTGGATGCCGTCACAGAGAGACGCTGAGGAGCGGAAGCATGCCTGCGCTTCTCAGTGTCTGCGGGATGACAGGCTGGATGGCAGCGTTCTGCTGCGTTCCAGCCTGTCATCTCGATGTAGCAGAGCTGAAGCTGTCGTGGGAACCATGGAAAGGTAAGGATGATGTTGCTTTATTATTTTACTTTTATTGCAGGAGATCGTTGGCTTCAGCTGGAATGGGCGTGATGGTAAGTATGATTTAATTTAGAACAATAAAGAATTGTGTCTTTATTTCAATTAAAGGACTTTATTCTGGGTGTTTGTGTTTTTTTTTTTACTTTGACTATGGGGTTAGTAATGGGGGTGTCTTATAGACGCCTCTCCATTACTAACCTGGGCTTGATGTCAGCTGTCATTATAAGCTGACATCAACCCCAACCCTATTACCTCCTGCCACCGCACCAGGGCAGCGTGGAAGAGCGAGGTTAAGTGCCAGAATTGGCGCATACTATGGATGCGCCATTTCTGGGGCGGCTGACGGCTGGTGTTTCTAGCCTGGGAGGGGGCCAATATTCATGGCTCCCTTCCTGGGCTATTAATATCAGCCCCCAGCTGTCTGCCTAGCCTTTGCTAGCTATTAAATTAGGGGGGACCCACGTCATTTTTTTGGGGGGGGGGGGTCCTCCATTTTAATAGCTAGTAAAGGCTAGGTATTCAGCTGGGGGCTGATATTAGTAGCCTGGGAAGCTCCGTGGGTATTACCCCCTTCCCAGGCTTCAAACATATGCCCCAGCTGTCTGCTTAACCTCCGCTAGAGACTAAAATTAAGGGGAACCCCACGCCAATTTTTTTTAATAATAAATCCTTTATTTTAATACTAAATGACAAGTACAGTAACCAACACTATCACTGTACTTATTATATATGTGACTGACATGTTTCTATCTATCTAATCTATGTGTGAAGCTCTATTCTGTCTGTTATAAATTGTCGGGTACAGATGCTGAATTGCCGGCCGGCTTTTTTAAAGAGACGGTGCATGAAAACACTATTTTTTTTTTGATAAATCCTCTACACTAAATTACAATTACAGTAAGCAACACTGTCACTGTACTTCGTATATATGTGACTGACATGTTTCTATCTATCTAATCTATGTGTGATTCTCTATTCCTTCTATTCTAAATTGTCGGGTACAGATGCTGAATTGCCAGCCGGCTTTTTTAAAGAGACGGTGCATGAAAACACTATTATTTTTTTTAATAAATCCTTTGCAGTAAATGACAAGTACAGTAAGCAACACTGTCACTGTACTTCTTATATATGTGACTGACATGTTTCTATCTATCTAATCTATGTGTGATTCTCTATTCCTTCTATTCTAAATTGTCGGGTACAGATGCTGAATTGCCAGCCGGCTTTTTTAAAGAGACGGTGCACGAAAACACTATTATATTTTTTAATAAATTCTTTACACTAAATGACAAGTACAGTAAGCAACACTGTCACTGTACTTCATATATATGTGACTGACATGTTTCTATCTATCTAATCTATGTGTGATGCTCTATTCCTTCATGTCTAAATTGTCGGGTACCGGTGTATGCCGCTGCTGAATTGCCGGCCGGCTTTTTTAAAGAAAGCGTCTTCTGAGCAGTTTGTGAGCTTTTGGACACCTTTGAAGGTGTTTTCTATGTGTTCCTATGTGTTTTTGTTTGCCTGCCATTGGTTTTAACGGTGTTCGACGGTGTTCTAAGGTGTTCGACGAACAGTTCGACGAACAGTTCCTGGAACATCCCGGTGTTCGAGGAACCGAACCCGAACACTACGGGGGTGGCTCAACACTAGTCATGACTGATCACTTCACCAAGTTCGCAGTAGTGACGCCTACTAAAGACCAGACAGCAGAAGCCGAAGCGAATACATTCTGACCAGGAGGCCTGCTTCCAAAGACGAGTGATGGATGAGCTATACCACATCTATGGGATCAACCGATCCCGAACAACGCTCTACCACTCTCAAGGGAACGGCGCATGCGAGCGCTTCAACCGAACCCTGTTGCAAATGTTGCGAACTCTGGAAGCGGACAAAAAGATGAAGTGGCCCGAATTTGTGTCCGAGCTGGTGTGGGCGTATAATAATCGAGTTCATGCGACTACCGGCTACACCCCTTACATGTTGCTGTTTGGAAGAAGTGGGCGAGAAATTACTGAACTGGAGCTAGACTCAGAAGACTCCTGCCCGGGCAGTAGCCCAAATACCTGGATTCGAGAACACCAGCGTCAGCTCCATACAGTGAGAAGACTGGTTGCTCAGAAGTTTCAGGAAGTAGAGCATGCAGATCATCCCCCGACCGCAGGCGGGTCACTTCAGCCAGGAGACAGAGTACTGGTAAGGGCCAAACGATTTGAGAGTAAACAGGACCATCGTTGGGAGGCGATACCATATCAGGTGGTGAAGAAGGTTCACCCAGACAACCCCATCTATGAGGATAGGCCCGAAGGGGATGACGCAGCGACACCCAGGGTGTTGCACCGCTCCTCTGAAGCAGAAGTCTGTAACGAAGTTGGGCCTTCAAACGTATTGGCTGAAGTGCCACATGCAGGAACCTTGGGGGATGAAGAAGGATGTGCCACAATGCAGTTGGGCCCGTCAGAACCGTTGAGGCCAACCCCGAGTGGAACCCAGAATGAGTCGAGATATGACTTGCAATCCCCAGTAGTTGATTCATCAGATCTTCCGGAGTCACCTCCGCAAGAGGAGCCCCGCAGAACTGAGCGGGCTAATGCTGGAATTCCTCCTAACCGGTATGCTCAAGAAGAGTTTATCTGGTCTCAAATCCAACAGAAAACGCAGGAGTGTGCCCAACTCCTGTCTGAACTTGCACTGCCTGGAAAGAGGCATCAATTCTGCGAAAAGTCCACTCGCCCGAGGACTGGCGAGCAAAAAGGAGGGAGGAATGTAGCAAAGGAGAGAGCTTGTAAGGGAATTCCTACATGATGTTTCAAAGATGGAGAGAGGCTGCCATCTGCTGGCCAGACACAGTCAAGAGGAACCAAGATATGCAAGGGAAGTTGAAGGGAGAGTAGATTTAGACGCTGGACCAGATCAGGTGACTTCCAGGAAGGAGTTCCAGGAGATAAGAGGCCAGCACGCCAAACCTGAGGGGTCTTTGGCGCCAAGCAGCAGAAAGGAGCAGACGTGTTCCCTGCGTGCAGAGAAGCCCCGCGTGACAGGCCTAAGCCAGAGGCCTGTGAGGTGCCACAGCCGTGCACCAGTAGAAGAGCTCCGGATCCCTCACAGATGTGACCCGAATGCTGTGCCTGCTGAGGAGACTCAGAACCTGCTTGCGGTACTGAGTGAGTTTGCGGAACCCGACTTCACCCGCCGACAGACGAGGTCTGGACCCCCCTACCCAAGGCTCGAGAGATTGCCTCCAACGGCAAAGCATAGAGGACTTGAGAGACGGCTGCTCCAGGAAAGTCACGCCAGCGAAAGCAGAGGAGCTGCATACGTGAACAGGGCCGTCACTTCTACTGTTCACTCACGGTACCTGGGATAATTGGGTTTAGGTACTCAGGTTGGGAGGGGAACGGTTGGGGCTAAAGAAGCTCAACGTGACCTAATTGAATTTATCTGGAAAAAGACTCACGGCCTAACGGGAATAACTGGTGACCCCCGCTAGAGCCATATGCACAGTTAAGGAACTCACGTGGTGTCTCCCATGATCTAGGGCACCACATTACCTTGAGAGACTTCGCATTTTGCTAATACTTCAAATTATTGTTTATTACTAGTGTTGAGCGAACATGCTCGATACTGCTCGGTACTCGCCCGAGCATCACGCTACTCAGGATGTTCGGCGAGCACCGAGCATTTCCGGGTTACTCGGGCGGGAGCTCGGGTCTCCGCCCTGCATGTTTGGCGCTCTTTACAGAGCCAATGAACATGCAGGGATTGCCAGACAGTCACTGTAATGCTGCAGCCATGTTGGTTGTGGGCATTACAGTGATTGGCTGGCCGCACAGCGTCACCTCGAGTATTTAAAACGGGGCGCCGCCATCTTGGACACAGTCGCTCTGGATTAGACAGTGTAGGGACAGCGCTGCTGATTTAGGGAGAGATATAAACTGCGAAATAGTTAGTGTAGGGTCTGTAAAGGCTGCCAGAACAAACAAACAGTCCTTTTCAGGACTAATATCCATCCCAGATACCAGGCAGGCTGGCTGTATAGGAGACACAGTGGTTATACCAGCAAACGCTGCATTACAGTTCTGTGTGCTCCTGTTGCTGAAATTGCTGGACTTAGCACCAGGTGTCGGAGGCAAGGAAAAATCCTTTTTTTTTCATCTAAATCCTCCTTTTTTTTCCTCCTTCACACTGTACAAATACCCGTCTTATTAACCTTTTGGTGTGTCGTCCCCCCCCCCCCAAAAAAAAAGCGTGTCTCTGATTTTTCAGACACAAATATAACTGTTGAAAATAGTCTGGTGTAGGCTAGAGAAACAGAAGTGTTGTTTTGCACTTCCACAGTTCAAACCTTTGTATTATCCATTTTGGGCCATTTATATCTAAAAAAAAAAACAGTTTGAGTGTGTCGCTCACTGTTCAGCAGCAAATATCTCTATTTAAAAAAGTGTGGTATACCCCAGTAAACAATAACTGTGGTTTTGCCATCCCACGGTAAAAAATCTCTATTATTCAGCTTTTGGTAGTTTTTTCCGTAAAGAAAAACAGTAGTGTCTCCTGACTGTTGTGACACAAAAATATATCTGTTAAAATAGTCTTGTGTAGGCCCGACATCCCAGTGTGGTTTCGCAGTTCCACGGGTCAAATCGCTGTACTATCCAGTTTTGGGCCTTTGGTATCTGAAAAAAAAGCAGTTTGAGTGTGTCGCTCACTGTTCAGCCGCAAATATCTCTATTTAAAAAAGTGTGGTATACCCCAGTAAACAATAACTGTGGTTTTCCTCTTCCACGCTTCTAATCTACTCTTTATTACCCTTTTTCCATTGATAGTGCAAGTGTAAGATATTTTACTTCATTTACAATGGGCAAGGCGCGTGGAAAGGGACGTGGAAGTGGACGTTCTGGTGATGGTTCGTGCAGAGGACGGGGCCGCGGCCAAGG
The DNA here is from genome assembly GCF_046119375.1 of Phyllobates terribilis. Taxonomy (NCBI): domain Eukaryota; kingdom Metazoa; phylum Chordata; class Amphibia; order Anura; family Dendrobatidae; genus Phyllobates; species Phyllobates terribilis. The sequence continues at coordinate 55,186,156 of NW_027362773.1, forward strand.
TGAAAATGTGCCACAACCAACAGCCACATCTTCTCGCTCCCACTTCTTGACCGAATTACTAGGGAAGCACAGAACAACACCAGTATTGAGAACTGATCAGTGTGAACAGGTTATTAATTGGATAGCAGATAATACTTCCAGTTACCTGGGCACCACCACCTCCGGTCTGTCTTCCACACGGTCAACTCTTAGTAGCCGTGAGTCTCGACCGCATACTCCTCCTCACCCTGATGCTCCTTCCTCCCACCATGCCGAGTGTCGTCAGACAGCAAGTGATCCCACACTTGGACACTCTGAAGAGCTATTCACTGGTCCATTTCCATATTTGGGCTCCTCGCCTGATACGCTTGAAGTGGTGGAAGAGGAGATCCCATGTTGCGATGCCCAAATATTTGAACAGCCATGGCCACAGGAAGTCGACGTTGGCAATCTGTCACAAGAGGTGGACGATGACGAGACACAATTGCCAGGAAGTGAGGAAGTGGAAGAGGAGGACATGCAGAGTGAGGCCAGCAGCACACAGGGGGAGGGAGGCAGAGTACCCCAACAGGCAGGAAGAAGCAGTGTGGTGGCCGCAGACAGAAGGCAGGCAACCGTTCCATGTAACACCAACACGAGGGACGTTGCCAGTACAAGCGGTAGGTCTTCCAGAGTCTGGAATTTTTTTAAAGACTCTGCTGATAACCCCAAAAAGGCCAAATGTTCCACCTGCCATGCCAGCATCAGCAGGGGTGACAAAACTACCAGCCTGACCACCACCAGCATGATCAGGCACATGGCAGCAAAGCACCCGACTTTTCTGGGGCGAAACCCAGGGTCCACGACCAGTGTCAGTGGGTGTCACCACTGCTTCCTCCACTGTTGTGCGTGCAATAGAACCCCCTGTTGTGTGTTCAAGGCAATCCCCTGTCCATACTGCATGTAAAGATGCCCCCTCCTCTCAGTCTTCACTTGTTATGGCAGTTTCTCAAGAAACAGCATCAACGTCCACGTCCACGTCCCACCGCAGCGTTCAATTGTCCATATCCCAGGCCTTTGAACAAAAGTGGAAATTCGCAGCTAACGCCCCACAGGCCATAGTCCTAAATTCACACATTTCACGACTGCTTGCATTGGAAATGCTGCCTTTTAGGCTGGTGGAGACGGAATCCTTCCGCAATCTTATGGCGGTGGCCGTCCCTCGGTACTCGGTCCCCAGCCGACACTATTTTGCCCGGTGTGCCATCCCAGCACTACACAAGCACGTGTCCCAAAGCATCTGCCGTGCCCTCAACAACGCAGTTACTGGGAGAGTCCACCTGACAACGGACACGTGGACAAGTGCTTGTGGCCAGGGACGGTACATCTCTCTGACGGCACACTGGGTAAACATAGTGGAAGCCGGGACCCAGTCGGACCTTGGGACGGAACACATCCTCCCCACACCGAGGATTGCGGGCCCTATGTCAGTTAGAGTTGCCCCCACAGTGTACATCCTCCTCCTCCTTCTCCTCCTCATGTTCAGCCTCCATCTCAGATATCACCACATCAGTTACAAGCTGGAAGCATTGCAGTACTGCCTCCGCCAAGCGGCATCAGGCTGTGCTGAAACTCATAAGCTTAGGCGATAAACCTCACACTGCTTGTGAGTTGTGGACAGCTGTGAAAGAGCAGGCAGATCTGTGGCTGAGACGGCTGAACATACATCCCGGCATGGTCGTCTGTGAAAATGGCCGTAACCTGGTGGCGGCTCTGAGGTGAGGTGAGATCACACACGTCCAATGCCTGGCTCATGTGCTTAACCTCGTGGTTCAGCGGTTTCTTAAATTGTACCCCGAGTTGCCAGATCTGCTCGTGAAAGTACGCCGCCTGTCAGCTCATTTTCGCAAGTCGGCTACAGCTTCCGCCACCCTTGCTGTGTTGCAGCAGCGTTTGCAGCTTCCGGCACACTGACTGAGGTGTGATGTCCCCACACGCTGGAACTCTACCCTCCACATGTTGCAAAGGATTTGTGAGCAGAAGAGAGCAGTTGTGGAGTACCAGCTGCAACAAGGCTGTCGATATTCAGGTCAGACTCCACACATAAGACCTCAGGAGTGGACCTGGATGTCTGACATATGTACCATCCTGACAAACTTTGAGGAGGCCACCAAGATGGTGAGTGGCGATGACGCCATCATTAGTGTCAGCATCCCACTTGTCTGTCTTTTGCAACGCTCTCTGCAGAGAATTAAAGAGGAGGCATTGCAGCCAGAGTATGATGAGATGGATCAAGAAGCCGTAGCGGGCGATTACACACAGCCCAGCCTTATCTCATCCCAACGTGCATTGGGGGACAATGAGGGAGAGGAGGAGGAGGAGGAAGAACAGGAGCTGCTATCATGCGTTGTAGACGGTAGTACCTGCACAAGTGTCATACCGTCGGTTCAGCGCGGGTGGCCTGAGGACAGGGGGGAGGAGGAAGAGGAGGAGGAGAAGATGGTCAGTCGTCATCTTGTTGAGGAAACGGAAATCTTGCCCGTTACCAGTCTGGCACGCATGGCTGACTTTATGTTATGCTGCCTTAACCGTGACCCTCGCGTTGTCAAAATGTTGGGTGACAGTCATTACTGGTTGGTGACACTTGTAGACCCCCGCTACAAGGAGAACTTTCACTCTCTTATTCCTGAGGTGGAGAGGTCTACAAAAATGGGGCAATACCAGAAGGCCCTTGCTACAGAACTCTTAAAAAAATTCCCATCTGAACACGCTAGTGGCAGAGGTCACAGTTTGTTGCCCAACCAAGGCGTACAGGCGAGAGAGATGCAACTCCAATCCATCAGAGGCAGGGGAACACTGTCAACGTTCTGGGACAGTTTTCTGACACCCGCCCAGCTTACAGGCCCTGAGGTGCGGGGTACTCTCACAAGGAGTGGAAAGTTTCAAAAGATGGTGAGGGAGTAACTTGCCGATCGTACCAGCGACCTCCGTGATTCCTCTGTGCCTTTTAATTTTTGGGTATCCAAGCTAGACACTTGGAATGAACTCGCTCTGTACGCCTTGGAGGTCCTGGCCTGCCCTGCCGCTAGCGTGTTATCGGAGCGTGTTTTTAGTGCTGCTGGGGGAATTATAACTGATAAGCGCACTCGCCTGTCAACTGACAATGCTGACAAGCTGACCCTTATCAAAATGAACAAGGCCTGGATTGGGCCAGACTTCTCATCACCACCAAATGACAGCAGAGTAACATAAAGTCAAATCCACTGTGTTATTTCGGGAGGTGTATTCACATGCACCGCTTCACACCCACACATGGGTATACGCTTCCTTGTTTTGGCTGTTTAATCTTCTTCTCCTTATCCTCAGCCTCCACCACCACTATACCACCAGGGTGCCAGCATTGCAAATTCCTCCGTCCTTATTTTTGGCAGTTTTTGCTTGCAAGGCATAAGCAAATACTATGGGACACCCACTCCCCAATAATGGGACTTATGTTTGTAATATGCTGTACTGCATGGCTCTTGTAAGGGGCATTGCAAGTTGCTCCATCCTAATTTTTGGCAGCTTTTGCTTTGAAAGCATAAGCAAATACTATGGGACACCCACTCCCCAATAATGGGACTTATGTTTGTAATATGCTGTACTGCATGGCTCTTGTAAGGGGCATTGCAAGTTGCTCCGTCCTAATTTTTGGCAGCTTTTGCTGGGAAAGCATAAGCAAATACTATGGGACACCCATTCCCCAATAATGGGACTTATGTTTGTAATATGCTGTACTGCATGGCTCTTGTAAGGGGCATTGCAAGTTGCTCCGTCCTAATTTTTGGCAGCTTTTGCTGGGAAAGCATAAGCAAATACCATGGGACACCCATTCCCCAATAATGGGACTTATGTTTGTAATATGCTGTACTGCATGGCTCTTGTAAGGGGCATTGCAAGTTGCTCCGTCCTAATTTTTGGCAGCTTTTGCTGGGAAAGCATAAGCAAATACTATGGGACACCCACTCCCCAATAATGGGACTTATGTTTGTAATATGCTGTACTGCATGGCTCTTGTAAGGGACATTGCAAGTTGCTCCATCCTAATTTTTGCCAGTTTTTGCTTGGAAAGCATAAGCAAATACCATGGGACCCCCACTCCCCAAAAATGGGACTTATGTTTGTAATATGCTGTACTGCATGTGACGCGCCCCCTGGGCCGTGTGTACACGTGTGTGGGATACCCGGTGCCGGGTCTCTGGGGTCTGTAGTCTCCGTGACGGTGACCCGGTCCCGTGGCTCAGGCTGGTCAAACCAGTGGCAGTCTTTCTTAGGTTTTGAGGTTAATTGTCCGACTGCGCCACCCGTGGATTGCGGTCAGGGAGTACCACCGCTGCAAGGCAGACCACTGAGGCTGGTGTTGTGTGCGCAGCATAGAATGGGATAACTCCCCTCGGGAGGAGTATAGCCTCAGGGCAGTGAGTGTGGATGATGGGGGTGATGGTGCACGAGCGCAGCAGGAATGACTCAGAGTCTTTGCAGTGCAGTTCAGGGTCTTTACTGATAATTATAAGGTAGACCCTCCCGGGAGTACTGGCTAGCATAAGAGGCCTGGTCAGTCTGTGAGCAAGCAGGAGTTCCCCTGGCCAGGTGGAGTTGTAGGCCTCCCCGTCTGTCTGCACTCTTCCTGGCTACCTTGCTGTAAGCAGGTAGAAGTAGCCCACGTCCCTGAGTGTACCGTGTAGTGCTCACCCGTATGGCTGGTGACTTGGGGCCTTCTGTTAGCCTCCGCTCCACGACGGCAGTGCTGGTCCCTTGCTTGTTACTGAGCCTCCGGGCTTCTATGGCCAGAGGACCTGAAATCCCCTGCCGGCTGGTTTCTGCTGCTGGATATATAAGTCCTCACAGCTTCGGACTCCTGTGTCCGGTTCCTATTGTCTTCTGCCAGGGCGAGCTCTGCTCAGCTTCCAGCCCCTGGTCTTTAGTAGATATGAGCGTTGTTCTACTCGAACTTTTTGCCAATCTCAAATTCGAGCTGTTTTGGGCGGTGCTCGAGCCGTTCGGCGAACACGAACGATTTGAGAAAAATTCGGCTGTTCGAGGTTATGTTCGATAACTGTTCGTGCACCAAAATCATAACTGGATTTTTTCTCAGTAATGATGAAAATTAATGTTAATACGCAGTTTGAGTGTACAGCGGGGTGGGGGGAGGGACAGGGGATGGATCTCTGCAGGAATAATGAAGATCTCCATTTTTTTTTCTCTTTCCCGCATTTACAGTGGGGAGGTGCAATCTGTCAGCCTATCAGAAGCGCACACACGGAGCGAAGTGCTTTTTTCACACAAGCAAGGGCATGTGTCATTGGCAGTGTATGTCACATGTCCTTGCCCTATAAGACCAAGCCATTTTCCCCGTCGCCACCAATTTCTCACTGCTGCAGCTGCGTGTTAGACGGCACCGCTGTTGCTGTGTGCGCTATACCTTGTTAATTTCAAGCCAATTTTCGCACAAATCTACAGATAGCTTGGGAGTAGGGAATAGTTGTGATTGCAGTCCTTTTAAGGACTAGGTTACAGCATTTCCTACGACTTTTATCAGGCAGGTCTGTGCTCTTAAATAGATAGATTGTGGGAGTAAAGACTAATTGTAATTGCAGTCCTTTTCAGGACTAGGTTACATCAGTTCCTATCAGTTTTTGCCAGGCAGGTCTGTGCCAGTGCTGTGCAAGTTTTTTTCACAGCATTTGGCTGAATCTAGCAAAGCTAATCCTTTTTGGCCTATTGCAGAGTGTGTTAGTCAGTGGAGTAGCCTATCTGTTTTGCAAAATATACCACCTGTGTATAGAATACCAATTTTTTTACTGCACCTAGTGAAGTAAAATCTTTTGGGCATAGCATCATTCTATTAGTCCATCTATACTGACCTCCATCAGGTTGCAAATTGAATATAATTTTTTTCTGCATCTAGCTCTGAAAAAATATTTGGGCTTCTAGCAGTGTGTGGGACTTGTTCTATTAGTCCATCTATACTGACCTCCATCAGGTTGCAAACTGAATATAATTTTTTTCTGCATCTAGCTCTGAAAAAATATTTGGCCTTCTAGCAGTGTGTGGGACTTTGTCTATTAGTCCATCTATACTGACCTCCATCAGGTTGCAAACTGAATATATTTTTTTTCTGCATCTACCTCTGAAAAAATATTGGGCTTCTAGCTGTGTGTGGGACTTGTTCTATTAATCCATCTATACAGACCTCCATCAGGTTGCAAACTGAATATAATTTTTTTCTGCATCTACCTCTGAAAAAATATTTGGGCTTCTAGCAGTGTGTGGGACTTGTTCTATTAGTCCATCTATACTGACCTCCATCAGGTTGCAAACTGAATATATTTTTTTTCTGCATCTACCTCTGAAAAAATATTGGGCATCTAGCTGTGTGTGGGACTTGTTCTATTAATCCATCTATACAGACCTCCATCAGGTTGCAAACTGAATATAATTTTTTTCTGCATCTACCTCTGAAAAAATATTTGGGCTTCTAGCTGTGTGTGGGACTTGTTCTATTAGTCCATCTATACTGACCTCCATCAGGTTGCAAACTGAAAATAATTTTTTGTATGCATCTAGCTCTGAAAAAATATTTGGCCTTCTAGCAGTGTGTGGGACTTTCTCTATTAGTCCATCTATACTGACCTCCATCAGGTTGCAAATTAAAAATAATTTTTATCTGCATCTAGCTCTGAAAAAATATTTGGCCTTCTAGCAGTGTGTGGGACTTTCTCTATTAGTCCATCTATACTGACCTCCATCAGGTTGCAAATTAAAAATAATTTTTATCTGCATCCAGCTCTGAAAAAATATTTGGCCTTCTAGCAGTGTGTGGGACTTTCTCTATTAGTCCATCTATACTGACCTCCATCAGGTTGCAAATTAAAAATAATTTTTATCTGCATCCAGCTCTGAAAAAATATTTGGCCTTCTAGCAGTGTGTGGGACTTTCTCTATTAGTCCATCTATACTGACCTCCATCAGGTTGCAAACTGAATATATTTTTTTTCTGCATCCACCTCTGAAAAAATATTGGGCTTCTAGCTGTGTGTGGGACTTGTTCTATTAATCCGTCTATACAGACCTCCATCAGGTTGCAAACTGAATATAATTTTTTTATGCATCTACCTCTGAAAAAATATTTGGGCTTCTAGCTGTGTGTGGGACTTGTTCTATTAGTCCATCTATACTGACCTCCATCAGGTTGCAAACTGAATATAATTTTTTTCTGCATCTAGCTCTGAAAAAATATTTGTGCTTCTAGCAGTGTGTGGGACTTGTTCTATTAGTCCATCTATACTGACCTTCATCAGGTTGCAAACTGAATATATTTTTTTTCTGCATCTACCTCTGAAAAAATATTGGGCTTCTAGCTGTGTGTGGGACTTGTTCTATTAATCCATCTATACATACCTCCATCAGGTTGCAAACTGAATATAATTTTTTCCGCATCTACCTCTGAAAAAATATTTGGGCTTCTAGCTGTGTGTGGGACTTGTTCTATTAGTCCATCTATACTGACCTCCATCAGGTTGCAAACTGAAAATAATTTTTTGTCTGCATCTAGCTCTGAAAAAATATTTGGCCTTCTAGCAGTGTGTGGGACTTTCTCTATTAGTCCATCTATACTGACCTCCATCAGGTTGCAAATTAAAAATAATTTTTATCTGCATCCAGCTCTGAAAAAATATTTGGCCTTCTAGCAGTGTGTGGGACTTTCTCTATTAGTCCATCTATACTGACCTCCATCAGGTTGCAAACTGAATATATTTTTTTTCTGCATCTACCTCTGAAAAAATATTGGGCTTCTAGCTGTGTGTGGGACTTGTTCTATTAATCCCTCTATACAGACCTCCATCAGGTTGCAAACTGAATATAATTTTTTTATGCATCTACCTCTGAAAAAATATTTGGGCTTCTAGCTGTGTGTGGGACTTGTTCTATTAGTCCATCTATACTGACCTCCATCAGGTTGAAAACTGAAAATAATTTTTTGTCTGCATCTAGCTCTGAAAAAATATTTGGCCTTCTAGCAGTGTGTGGGACTTTCTCTATTAGTCCATCTATACTGACCTCGATCAGGTTGCAAATTAAAAATAATTTTTATCTGCATCCAGCTCTGAAAAAATATTTGGCCTTCTAGCAGTGTGTGGGACTTTCTCTATTAGTCCATCTATACTGACCTCCATCAGGTTGCAAACTGAATATAATTTTTTTCTGCATCTAGCTCTGAAAAAATATTTGGGCTTCTAGCAGTGTGTGGGACTTGTTCTATTAGTCCATCTATACTGACCTCCATCAGGTTGCAAACTGAATATATTTTTTTTCTGCATCTACCTCTGAAAAAATATTGGGCTTCTAGCTGTGTGTGGGACTTGTTCTATTAATCCATCTATACAGACCTCCATCAGGTTGCAAACTGAATATAATTTTTTTCCGCATCTACCTCTGAAAAAATATTTGGGCTTCTAGCTGTGTGTGGGACTTGTTCTATTAGTCCATCTATACTGACCTCCATCAGGTTGCAAACTGAAAATAATTTTTTGTCTGCATCTAGCTCTGAAAAAATATTTGGCCTTCTAGCAGTGTGTGGGACTTTCTCTATTAGTCCATCTATACTGACCTCCATCAGGTTGCAAATTAAAAATAATTTTTATCTGCATCCAGCTCTGAAAAAATATTTGGCCTTCTAGCAGTGTGTGGGACTTTCTCTATTAGTCCATCTATACTGACCTCCATCAGGTTGCAAATTAAAAATAATTTTTATCTGCATCCAGCTCTGAAAAAATATTTGGCCTTCTAGCAGTGTGTGGGACTTTCTCTATTAGTCCATCTATACTGACCTCCATCAGGTTGCAAACTGAATATATTTTTTTTCTGCATCTACCTCGGAAAAAATAATGGGCTTCTAGCTGTGTGTGGGACTTGTTCTATTAATCCATCTATACAGACCTCCATCAGGTTGCAAACTGAATATAATTTTTTTATGCATCTACCTCTGAAAAAATATTTGGGCTTCTAGCTGTGTGTGGGACTTGTTCTATTAGTCCATCTATACTGACCTCCATCAGGTTGCAAACTGAAAATAATTTTTTGTCTGCATCTAGCTCTGAAAAAATATTTGGCCTTCTAGCAGTGTGTGGGACTTTCTCTATTAGTCCATCTATACTGACCTCCATCAGGTTGCAAATTAAAAATAATTTTTATCTGCATCCAGCTCTGAAAAAATATTTGGCCTTCTAGCAGTGTGTGGGACTTTCTCTATTAGTCCATCTATACTGACCTCCATCAGGTTGCAAACTGAATATATTTTTTTTCTGCATCTACCTCTGAAAAAATATTTGGGCTTCTAGCTGTGTGTGGGACTTTCTCTATTAGTCCATCTATACTGACCTCCATCAGGTTGCAAATTGAATATAATTTTTTTCTGCATCTAACCCAGCCAATAGTTTTGGCCTAATACCACAGTTTGGCCACTCAGCTCTGCTCGGTTCCCATCCATTGTTTTTTTGTGCAAACAACTCCAGAGTTGTGAATTAGTTAACCACCAAAATGAGTGGAAAAAGGCCTGCTGCTGGTGGAAAGGGGAATAGGCGGGTTGGGAAGGGGAAAAAAGGTTGTGTCCATGGGGTAGGTGTTAAAGCAACAGTAACATCTGCAGAAGAAAGACCATCTTCCAGCCAAACTAAAATGTCTACTTCTTTTAGCGGACAATATGATAAGATCCTTTTCTTATGGCCACACCAATCGCTACAAATTCCAGATGAGGCACAAAAACAGCAGGTGCTTCAACGGATATCAAGTGCTCCTTTAAGTGGGCTCTACTCCACATCAACTTCAACATCACAAATACTCCAGTCCTCAAAGGTGTCACCCCAATCACACTTGCTTCCTCACAGCTCCCAAATCTCCAGCTGCCCGTCTGAGTATGAGGTAGAACAGATGGTTGAGTCTGCAGAGCTGTTTACTCATACTATAGCCTGGGAATCAGAGGTCGACTCCAGCGCTTCTGTGAATCCAGACGAGGAAATGATCTGCACTGATGCCCAGAATCTTTATGAATCGGATCCAGGACCAGACGCAGAAGTTTCTGACCATAATGTAGACCCTCATTCCCAAACTGTAACTCCTGTTGGTGGAGACAATGAGGAAGACGATGATGAGACTCAAATACCTGATTGGAGCGACAACTTTAGTTTTTTGTCAGGGCAGGAACAGGTTGGCTCTGAGGACGACGGGTGTGATAACGCACAGGGTGATGATGATGAGGTTGGAGATCCCACTTACTATCAACCCACAGTCAGCCAAGAGATGAGGTCAGCAGAGGAGGTGGAGGAAGATGCTAGTGATGATGAGGTCAGGTTGCGTCTTCCTGGACAGAGACGTAGTACTGGAAGCACGTCAACAACTGCATCCTCAAACACAACTCTGCCTCTCACCACAAGTCGTGGTGGCTCTTCAGGTCGCATGGGTGCTAAGCCTTGCATAGCCTGGGCATTTTTTCAGATCGATAAAGATGACCCAACTCGTGTTATCTGTAACATTTGTCAGCAAAAGCTAAGTAGAGGCCAAAAAATACATAGTTTGAGTACTTCATGCATGAACCGGCACATGGACATGAAGCATAAGTTGCAGTGGGAAGCTCATTGTGCTACAATGCGGCCTAGCCGGCCGGGCCAACCACCGTCTGCCATATCTTGTGCATCCGCGGCCTCTTCATCCTCTGTGACTGGGGGGACAGCAGTCACACCTGTTTTGGGGCGCAGACCTGCCACCTCTTTACCCGCAACAGCCAGCGTGATTGGCAGGTCATCATTTTCTTTGGAGGTGGTAACACCAGCTGGTGTTGAGCGCTGTCCGACATCGATAGCACCACCTTTGGATCAAGGCAACCTAACATGTCTCCGCCTGCATCTTCCTCACAGACCGGCAGTTTGCCGGGGACACCCTTATCAACCCCGTCTAAGCACAATAGCCAGCCCTCGGTCCCCCAGATGTGGACAAGTAAAAGACCATTTCCTCCTAGCCATGAGAAAGCTAAGAGGTTGAATTTCACCATCTGCAAGCTCTTGGCTACAGAAATGCTGCCTTTCCGCCTGGTGGACACAGAGGATTTTCGAGACCTTATGTCCGTCGCAGTGCCCCAGTACCAGATGCCCAGTCGGCACTACTTCTCAAAGAAAGGTGTGCCTGCGCTCCACCAGCATGTCGCACACAACATCACCGCTTCTTTGAGAAACTCTGTGTGTGACAGGGTGCATTTCACCACAGACACTTGGACGAGTAGGCATGGACAGGGGCGTTACATGTCGCTGACTGGGCACTGGGTAACTATGGTGACAGCAGGACAAGGGGCTGCTGTCCAAGTCTTGCCGTCCCCACGAGTTGTGCGTCAATCCTCTTTATGTCAAAGTTCCTCCACTGCTTCTGCCTCCTCAACCTCCTCTCGGTCTTCCACCTGCACCCAAAGCCTGTCTGGTCATGCCACAAGCTTTCTAACTGCGCAGAAGGGATCCTGCACACCTCCTTACTATGCTGGCAGTAGGGCTCAACGTCATCAGGCGGTTTTTACTTTGAAATGTCTGGGAAATGTGAGTCACACAGCTGAGGAGTTGTGGTCAGCTCTGGAGAACCAATTTCATGAATGGTTGTCTCCACTGGACCTGAAACCAGGGAAGGCCGTGTGCGACAATGCTGCAAACCTGGGTGCGGCCCTTCGCCGGGGCAATGTCACACACGTGCCTTGTATGGCTCACGTGTTGAACCTGGTTGTCCAGCAATTTTTAGCCCACTATCCCAGACTAGATGGCCTTCTGCAGAGGGCACGGTCGCTGTGTGCTCACTTCCGCCGTTCGCATCCCGCAGCTCAGCGACTTACATCTCTACAGAAGTCGTTGGGCCTGCCACTTCACCGGCTAAAATGCGATGTGCCTACCCGGTGGAATTCAACTCTGCACATGTTGCAGCGACTGTGGCAGCACCGACAAGCCCTGGTGCAATACGTTCTGACGTATAGCCTGGGCCAACGAGATCCGGAGGTGGGGCAAATCACGCTGGAGGAGTGGTCTCAGATCAGGGACCTATGCACCCTTCTGCACAGTTTTGAAATGGCGACGAAGATGTTTAGTGCTGACGATGCCATTATCAGCATGACTATTCCGGTGATTTACATGCTGGAGTACATGATAAACAGAATTCGGAGTCAGGTGGTGGCACAAGAGGAGGTGGAGGAAGTAGAGGAGGAGGAGTTGTATGCGGAAGGGCTAACATCTGCAAGGTCCAGACGGTCGGCAGCACCAAGGCGGCAGGCATGTGAGGGTGGGGAAGATGGTTTTACCAGGGCGCATGGTAGCAGCCAAACTAGTGAGGAAGGTGCAGGAGCCCAGGAAGAAGTGGAGGACGAACTGATGGAAGACTCATCAGATGAGGGAGACCTTGATCACATTTCTGTTGTGCGAGGTTGGGGGGAGAGGACAGAGGAAGGAAGCATGATTGTTACCTCGCCACCAACACAACAGGGACTTGGTGCTCCTGGATGCGCAACACACATGAGTGCCTTCTTGCTGCACTACCTGCAACATGACCCTCGAATTGTGAGAATTAGAAATAATCCTGACTACTGGGTTGCCACACTGTTAGATCCCCGGTACAAAAGTAAATTTGCAGAAATTATTCCTGCCATAGAAAGGGATGCACGCATGCAGGAGTATCAGCAGAGACTGTTGCAGAATCTTACATGTGCTTTTCCACAAAACACCAGTGGTGCACGTAGTGAATCTCACAGTTCCAACTTGCCAACCGTGGGACCGTCAAGTGTTCAGCACTCAAACCGTAACAGAACCACAGTATCTGCTGGTAACATCAATTTTGCGGAATCATTTCACCACTTTTTTAGCCCATCCTTTGCAAGGCCACAGGAGACAAGAAGTCTGACACATAGTCAACGCCTAGAGACAATGGTACAGGAGTATCTCCAAGTAAACATTGAAGCCATGACTGTGTCACTGGACCCTTGCTATTTTTGGGCTTCCAATCTGGATAAATGGCCGGAGCTAGCCACTTACGCCTTGGAGATCTTGTCATGCCCCGCAGCCAGCGTTCTGTCTGAACGTGTGTTCAGCGCTGCTGGTGGTGTGCTGACAGATAAGCTCACGCGGCTCTCCACTCATAATATAGACAGACTCACGTTCATAAAGATGAACAAATCATGGATCCGAAACGACTTTTCTACCCCTGTGTCATCCTGGGGAGAGTAAAAGCTTGATGACTGGTTAAAATCACCCTACCAACCGTTTTAAGCTTTCAAATTACTAATCATGTTTATCTGTATCATGACTGGAAAATAATTTGGGCTTTGTAGCAGTGTGCAGCACTGATCCTATTAGCCCATCTATACTAAGCTCCACCAGATTTAAAATTAAAAATAATTTTTAGCTGCATCTAGCCCGGAAAATAATTTTGGGGCTCCGAGATGCGCAAGACACATAAGTGCCTTCTTGCTGCACTACCTGCAACATGACCCTCATATTGTCAGAATTCGATGTAATCATGACTACTGGGTTGCCACACTCTTAGATCCCCCAAACTTTTCGATCAACCTTTTCATTTTAATAAAGACCAAAAAAATGGTCATTTTTGAAATTATAAGCATTAGCAGGTTATTAGAAACTGAAATCAAACAGTTTTCAACTCAAAACTTTATTCTAGGTGATGTTACATTTTCACATAGGACCCCTTGTTTGAAAGGAGCTTCTGAACTCTCTCGTCCATTGAATTTGTCAGGTTTTGGATGGTTTCTGCTTCAATTGTTTTGAATGAGGACAGAATACCCTCCCAGAGCTGTTGCTTAGATGTGAACTGCCTCCCGCCATCATAGACACTCCTTTTGATGATGCTCCAGAGGTTCTGAATGGGGTAGAGGTCAGGGGAGCATGGGGGTCACACCATAAGTTTGTCCCCTTTTATGCCCATTTCAGCCAGAGATGCAGATGTTTTATGTGCAGCATGAGATGGTGCATTATCATGAAAAATAGATCTTGCTGTGAAATACATGGTTCTTCTTCTTGAACCATGGCAGGAAGTGCTGTTTGAGAAAATCCACATACATTATGGAGTTCATCTTTAGCACCTTCAGGGATCCTAAAGGGGCCGACAATCTCTCTCCCCATGATTCCAGCCCAAAACATTACTCCACCTCCTCCTTGTTGGCGCTGTAGCCGTGTTTGCGTGGGGTGTCCATCAACCAGCCATCCTCCACTCCATCCATCTGGACCATCGAACGCTGCACGGCACTCATCCGTGAACAAAACAGTTTTGAAATCAGTCTTCATGTAATGTTTGGCCCACTGGAGCCGTTTCTGCTTGTGTGAAGTGGATAGAGGAGGTCGACAGGATGGCATATGCACAGCTGCAAACCTCTGAAGGACCCTGCATCTTGTTGTTCGGGGGACGTTGGAGGCACCAGCAGCTTCAAAAACTTGTCTGCTGCTATGACAAGGCTTTTTTGCCGCTGCTCTTTTAACCTGACGTAATTGCCTGTAGGAAAGAGTCCTCAATTTGCCCTTATCAGCACGCACACTTGTGTACTGTGAATCAGCTACATACTTCTTGATTGCCAAGACACTTCATCCTGATCATCGCACAATGTTGATTGTAGTCATGCCTTGACCTAAACACTCCACAATTTGTTGCTTCTCAGCAGCCGACACATCCTTTTTCTTTCCCATTTTGGCAGAAAATGTAGGCTGCTTAATAATGTGAGACAGCCTTCTTAAGTAGTCTTGCCTTTCATTGGACACACCTGCCAAACTAATTAGCACAGGTGTCTGCAATTGCTTACAGTGATATAAAGAGCTCTGACACACATCACCATCAATGAGTTTAACTGACAAACAAACAAATTCTTCCCTTATCACTCCTAAACACTTTTTGCATAATAATTTGGAACACAGTGTACATGTGCTTTTCCACAAAACACCAGTGGTTCACGTAGTGAATCTTACAGTTCTAACTTGCCAACCGTGGTCTGTATGGAGTTGTTCAATAAAGGGCCCAAAATTAGGATAACATAGATGGGAGAGGTCTCTATGAATAGGAATTCCTAAGTATTTGATACCCTGTGAGGGCCAGGCAAAGGGAAAGTTGGACTGGATGGAATCCTATATGGATTTGGGGAGGGAGACATCGAGGGCCTCAGACTTCGCTGCATTGATTTTAAAATTTGACCATGTAACAAAGTGATCTATTTCAGCCATAACAGCATAGATGGATATATGTGATTGAGTGATATATACTAGTACATCATCAGCAAATAGAGAGCACTTGTACTCGGTGCCTCCCACCTCAATCCACCTAATATTTGGGTTATGGCGAATTGATGAGAGCAGGTGCTCCGTCACTAGGATGTATAAGAGAGGGGACAGAGGACATCCCTGCCTTGTCCCATTGGTGAATGTGAAAGGTGATAAAAATGTTCTGATGCACCCCCTGGGCCTTGGGACACCCGGAGCCGGACCCTTTTTGGTGGATGCTGGTGGTTGTAGTCTTCGTGGCGGCGACCCGGTTCCGTGGCTCAGGGTGGTCAAACCAGTGGCGGAACTATTTATGTGGTTTTGATTTTTAAATGTCCGACTACGCCACCCGTGGATTGCGGTCAGAGTGAACCGCCGCTACAGGGCAGACCGCTGAGGCTGGTGTTGTGGGTGCAGCAGAGCGTAGCATAACTCCCCACGGGAGGAGTATAGCCTCAGGGCAGTGTATGCGGAGGATGGGGGTGATGGTGCAGGGCAGCAGCAGTAACGACACGGAGTCAGTGATGCAGTCCAGGGCCTTTACTCACAGTTCTTATTATCCAGACCACGTCTGCAGGTAACGGCTGCCCACGTCGTACTGTGCTCACCAGGTGAGGGGCTCAGACAACTCCCAGATAACTTTGGAGCGCTTCACAGGACCCCCTTTGTGTGTCCTTTGTCTGGCCTTTCTTACCAACCCTTCTGTCCGGCTGCCTCGGGCCTCCTCTTGGTAAACTTGGCGCCAGTTTCCCTGACCCTATGTGCTGCCCTCCTAGCGGGTGTAGCGAGGGGCTGCGCCACATAAAATGTCACAGCCTCCGGTTTCTAGCTGAGGGTCGTTTCCTGCCTCCACTAGTTTCGGGGACCGGTCTCCCCCTTTGGCCTGACCCCTCCATGCAGGTGGATTCGGGCGTGCGGTGGCGACTCGCCCGTCCGCACCCCTGGGATCCCTTCATTCCTCATTCCTGGAGCCTTCTCCGCTCCTCTTCCTTCCTTCTCCCTCTTCCAGGCCTGGGCCTCTGTTACTAGGCCCGCCTCCGGAGCAGAGCTTATGCAGAGCCCCTGCTCCCTGCCACTTCTGCTCAGACTTTTCTGCACTGAACTAAGATGGTGCCCACCTTTTATACTCCCTTCTCAATGCACCCAGGAACTGCTTCCTCCCTGCTCCTGCACTACAGGGTTCCCCTTCCTCAGTGTTCCCTCCCCCCACTCCAGCCAGGGACAGGGACTGTCGTGCCCATCTCAGGGGCATATTGGTCGCCCTGCCCCACGGCAATATGGTGTAATGCATGCAGGTGTCGGGTCCTGATCCACACTCCATCCTTACCTGAGAGTGAGATATCACACCTCTGGGTGAGGTGCAATACCTCTGTAGCAACCGAGCCCTCAGGGTGCTACAGTTCCATTTATCTTCAGCCTAGGTGACGTACTGCGATACAGGGCCGTGATTTTGGCTATAAAAGGGTCCCCTAGACCCCTACCCCAAGCTTTTAAAGAGAATCATATATGGCGTGCCAGGAGACTCTATGGAATGCTTTCTCAGCATCCAACGAGAGTATCTAATTACAAATTTTTAACTGCATCTAGCCCAGGAAATACTTTGTGCCTAGTAGCAGTGTCTGCTAGTCAGCGGATTATCCCGGCTGTTAAGCAAGCTACACCACCTGTAGTTTGGACACTTAATTTTTTCAAAGGAAATGCTTCGGGACCACGGGATACTCAGTGAAGAGCATCAGGAGGCACCCCAAGGCATAGGGGCTGGGACTGGCAGTAGGATGCCTTGCGGTGGACAGCCGAGCTCGATCCTTATAAAAGCTTTTTAACTGCAGCAGCTTTAGTGGACGCTACTGGAGCTGGAATTACGCGGCTGCTGGCATGAGACTTGCCCTCCAATAGATCCTTGTAAATGGATTTAAAGTGTATTCATTCAAATTAGAGAGACAATTTAAATTAAAAAGCTTAGAGCTGCCTCCACCACAGGGGGGCTCGCTCGACCCACCAGCGGACAGGCACCAGTATTGGGAGAGGGGGGCTGGCCGTCAGGGTTCACCGCGGCTCTGGCACAAACCCGGCGACACGGAGGTGGCACGGGCAGGAGCGGACTGAACGTGTCGGCTTCTCACTTTTTGGATTTTAGAAGGGCATGACATGCCTATATCTGTTTCTCCCCCTCCTTTTACTCCTCCACCTGTTTTCTTTTCGCATGACTATATGTACTTGTCACTTTTCCATGTGTTAGTTGTGTCTTCTGAGCAGTTTGTCAGCTTTTGGACACCTTTGAAGGTGTTTTCTATGTGTTTCTATGTGTTTTTGTTTGCCTGCCATTGGTTTTAACGGTGTTCGAAGGTGTTCGACGAACAGTTCGACGAACAGTTCGGCGAACACACGGGTGTTCGACGAACCGAACTCGAATACTACGGGAGTGGCTCAACACTAGTCTTTAGCTCCTAGCTCCTACAGAGCTCCTTGCTGTTACTTTCCCTTGCTCTCACTCTGACTCTGACTGTTCTCTGACTCACTCAACCCCGCCCCAGATCCAGTTTATAAGGGCAGAATTCTCCCCTACCAGGATTGGGGCAGGAGGATGTAACATGTTAAGGGATCCTGACCAGGAAACCTCCCACTTGCTCTCCGATGTAATATCTCTATTACTGTGGTGACCAGACCCCTGGGGTGCCACACATGGCTCTTGTAAGGGGCATTGCAGTTCCTCATAATTTTTGGAAAGCCTTCCATTCACTGCTTAGGCCAACAGTGCACAGGAGACCCAGTTGCTATAAATGGAAAAAAAGGTTTAGTTAATGCCCTCTGACCTCCATGTCATTTCCAAGGGGCATTGGAGTGGCTCGATATTTTTGGTAGGCATTGCACTCACTGTATGCCCTATAACTGTGTAGCCGAACCGCTCCTTTTGTTAGAGAAACATATCCTACAAGACATATCTGTTTGACTGGCCTGATATTGATGTGAATGGTCCCTGTTCCTCCTGCTCTTTCTCCTTTGCCACTACCTTATCCATCATTTATCACCTGAAGCTTTGTTTTAACGGGAGTCATAGAACTTGGATAGTAGCAGGAAAACATCCAGCAATCCTCGGAGGAGGTAGGATATGCGCCAAAACGACCACCTCAGGCCTAGCCGCTACTACATACATGCGCTTGCATTACAACAAAACAAAGCAGATGCTAACTTCTATCATCCTCATCATGCTCCTCACCTTGGCACTCTCAACTCCCCTGATGGAGAAGCCAGGGCCCACCGGAGGAGTCTGATAGTCCGGTGGGCTCGGCCAATGCTGCCCTAAAGCAGGCCAGGCTAAGAAAAGTGTGGGAAAGGTTACCGGGACAAATAGGGGTGGCTGGGGACCGAGTATGGACACCCGGCCACCCCCTGGAGGCTGGGGAGCAAGCGGGGACACCCGGCCACCAGGCGGCTGAGGACTGAGTATGGATACCAGGCCGCCGACACAGCCATGGCGTGATGGCCAGATTCCGCCTCCACATGCCTAAAAGGCCCAATTTAAAGTGCAAGCAAGCAAGCAGTATCTTATTGCAGCCTGGGGGTGGGTGGGTGGCAGGCTGCATACTTGCGCTTGCATTGCAAGGAATGGGAGAGGTACAATTGAACACTGCCCTGGGACAAGGACTTGAATGGGGATAGTTGCAAGTCTGCAACGACAGATGCAAGGTGGGAGGCATCTTCACATGTACCATGAACAGGGGTTTGGCATGCACACACTACAGCGGAATAGGCTCTCCTTCCCACTAAATGCACTGGGGAGGGCACAGGTAATGTTTTGGTATACGCGCTTAATCTTATGTATAAGGCACACCAGGACAAATATGGGCGGCTGGGGGCTGAGTATGGATACCTCGCTGCCGAATTAGCCATGAGGTAGTGGCCAGCTTCGGCCTCCTCCAAACTAAAAGGCCCCATTTCAAGTGCAAGCTAGCAGTATGGAATTGCAGTCTGGGGGTGGGTGGGTGGCAGGCTGCACACTTACACTTGCATTAAAAGAAAACATAGCAGATGCTAACTTCTGTCATCATCATCATGCTCCTCACCTTGGCACTCTCAACTCCACCGATGGAGAAGTCAGGGCCCACCGGAGAAGTCTGGCTATCTGGTGGGCTCGTCCAATGCTGCCTAAAGCAGGCCGGGCTAAGAAAAGTGTGGGGGGGTGTTCCAAGGAGAAATAGGGGCGGCTGGGGACCTTTTATGGACACCCGGCTGCCCCCAGGCGGCTGGGGACCGTGTGTGGACACCCGGCCGCGGGGCGGCTGGGAACCGCGTATGGACACCCGGCCGCCGGGTGGCTGGGGACTGAGTATGGATTCCAGGCCGCCAACACAGCCATGATGTGGTGGCCAGATTCCGCCTCCACATGCCTAAAAGGCCCAATTTCAAGCAGTATGGTATTGCAGCCTGGGGGTGGGTGGGTGGCAGGCTGCATACTTGAGCTTGTATTGCAAGGAATGGGGGAGGTACAATTGAACACTGCCCTGGGACTAGAACTTGCATGGGGATAGTTGCAAGTCTGCATCTTCTGATGCGGTAAGGATTAGTGTTGAGCCACCCCCGTAGTGTTCGAGTTCGGTTCGGTTCGTCGAACACCCGTGTGTTCGCCGAACTGTTCGTCGAACTGTTCGTCGAACACCTTCGAACACCGTTAAAACCAATGGCAGGCAAACAAAAACACATAGAAACACATAGAAAACACCTTCAAAGGTGTCCAAAAGCTGACAAACTGCTCAGAAGACACAACTAACACATGGAAAAGTGACAAGTACATATAGTCATGCGAAAAGAAAAGAGGTGGAGGAGTAAAAGGAGGGGGAGACACAGATATAGGCATGTCATGCCCTTCTAAAATCCAAAAAGTGAGAAGCCGAGACGGCCAGTCCGCTCCTGCCCGTGCCACCTCCGTGTCGCCGGGTTTGTGCCAGAGCCGCGGTGAACCCTGACGGCCAGCCCCCCTCTCCCAATACTGGTGCCTGTCCGCTGGTGGGTCGAGAGAGCCCCCCTGTGGTGGAGGCAGCTCTAAGCTTTTTAATTTAAATTGTCCCTCTAATTTGAATGAATACACTTTAAATCCATTTACAAGGATCTATTGGAGGGCAAGTCTCATGCCAGCAGCCGCGTAATTCGAGCTCCAGTAGCGTCCACTAAAGCTGCTGCAGTTAAAAAGCTTTTATAAGGATCGAGCTCGGCTGTCCACCGCAAGGCATCCTAGTGCCAGTCCCAGCCCCTATGCCTTGGGGTGCCTCCTGATGCTCTTCACTAAGTATCCCGTGGTCCCGAAGCATTTCCTTTGAAAAAATTAAGTGTCCAAACTACAGGTGGTGTAGCTTGCTTAACAGCCGGGATAATCCGCTGACTGGCAGACACTGCTACTAGGCACAAAGTATTTCCTGGGCTAGATGCAGTTAAAAATTTGTAAGTAGATACTCTCGTTGGATGCTGAGAAAGCATTCCATAGAGTCTCCTGGCACGCCATATATGATTCTCTTAAAAAGCTTGGGGTAGGGGTCTAGGGGACCCTTTTATAGCCAAAATCACGGCCCTGTATCACAATACGTCACCTAGGCTGAAGATAAATGGAACTGTAGCACCGAGGGCTCGGTTGCTACAGACGTATTGCACCTCACCCAGAGGTGTGATATCTCACTCTCAGATAAGGATGGAGTGTGGATCAGGACCCGACACCTGCATGCATTACACCACATTGCCGTGGGGCAGGGCGACCAATATGCCCCTGAGATGGGCACGACAGTCCCTGTCCCTGGCTGGAGTGGGGGGAGGGAACACTGAGGAAGGGGAACCCTGCAGTGCAGGAGCAGGGAGGAAGCAGTTCCTGGGTGCATTGAGAAGGGAGTATAAAAGGTGGGCACCATCTTAGTTCAGTGCAGAGAAGTCTGAGCAGAAGTGGCAGGGAGCAGGGGCTCTGCATGAGCTCTGCTCCGGAGGCGGGCCTAGTAACAGAGGCCCAGGCCTGCAAGAGGGAGAAGGAAGGAAGAGGAGCGGAGAAGGCTCCAGGAACGAGGAATGAAGGGATCCCAGGGGTGCGGACGGGCGAGTCGCCACCGCACGCCCGAATCCACCTGCGTGGAGGGGTCAGGCCAAAGGGGGAGACCGGTCCCCGAACTAGTGGAGGCAGGAAACGACCCTCAGCTAGAAACCGGAGGCTCTGACATTTTATGTGGCGCAGCCCCTTGCTCCACCCGCTAGGAAGGCACCACATAGGGTCAGGGAAACTGGCGCCAAGTTTACCAAGAGGAGGCCCGAGGCAGCCGGACAGAAGTGTTGGTAAGAAAGGCCAGACAAAGGACACACAAAGGGGGTCCTGTGAAGCGCTCCAAAGTTATCTGGGAGTTGTCTGAGCCCCTCACCTGGTGAGCACAGTACGACGTGGGCAGCCGTTACCTGCAGACGTGGTCTGGATAATAAGAACTGTGAGTAAAGGCCCTGAACTGCATCACTGACTCCGTGTCGTTACTGCTGCTGCCCTGCACCATCACCCCCATCCTCCGCATACACTGCCCTGAGGCTATACTCCTCCCGTGGGGAGTTATGCTACGCTCTGCTGCACCCACAACACCAGCCTTAGCGGTCTGCCCTGTAGCGGCGGTTCACTCTGACCGCAATCCACGGGTGGCGTAGTCGGACATTTAAACATCAAAACCACATAAATAGTTCCGCCACTGGTTTGACCGCCCTGAGCCACGGAACCGGATCGCCGCCACGAAGACTACAACCACCAGCATCCACCAAAAAGGGTCCGGCTCCGGGTGTCCCAAGGCCCAGGGGGTGCGTCAGAACATTTTCCTCACCTTTCACAATCACCAATGGGACAAGGCAGGGATGTCCTCTGTCCCCTCTCTTATACATCCTAGTGACGGAGCACCTGCTCTCATCAATTCGCCATAACCCCAATATTAGGTGGATTGAGGTGGGAGGCACCGAGTACAAGTGCTCTCTATTTGCTGATGATGTCCTAGTATATATCACTCAATCACATATATCCATCCCTGCTGTTATGGCTGAAATAGATCACTTTGTTACATGGTAAAATTTTAAAATCAATGCAGCGAAGTCTGAGGCCCTCGATGTCTCCCTCCCTAAATCCATATAGGATTCCATCCAGACCAACTTTCCCTTTGCCTGGCCCTCACAGGGTATCAAATACTTAGGAATTCCTATTCATAGAGACCTCTCCCATCTATGTTATCTTAATTTTGGGCCCTTTATTGAACAATTCCATACAGACCACGGTTGGCAAGTTAGAACTGTAAGATTCACTACGTGAACCACTGGTGTTTTGTGGAAAAGCACATGTACACCGCGTTCCAAATTATTATGCAAAAAGTGTTTAGGAGTGATAAGGGAAGAATTTGTTTGTTTGTCAGTTAAACTCATTGATGGTGATGTGTGTCAGGGCTCTTTATATCACTGTAAGCAATTGCAGACACCTGTGCTAATTAGTTTGGCAGGTGTGTCCAATGAAAGGCAAGACTACTTAAGAAGGCTCTCTCACATTATTAAGCAGCCTACATTTTCTGCCAAAATGGGAAAGAAAAAGGATGTGTCGGCTGCTGAGAAGCAACAAATTGTGGAGTGTTTAGGTCAAGGCATGACTACAATCAACATTGTGCGATGATCAGGATGAAGTGTCTTGGCAATCAAGAAGTATGTAGCTGATTCACAGTACACACGTGTGCGTGCTGATAAGGGCAAATTGAGGACTCTTTCCTACAGGCAATTACGTCAGGTTGAAAGAGCAGCGGCAAAAAAGCCTTGTCATAGCAGCAGACAAGTTTTTGAAGCTGCTTGTGCCTCCAACGTCCCCCGAACAACAAGATGCAGGGTCCTTCAGAGGTTTGCAGCTGTGCATACGCCATCCTGTCGACCTCCTCTATCCACTTCACACAAG
Source organism: Phyllobates terribilis (assembly GCF_046119375.1). NCBI lineage: Eukaryota > Metazoa > Chordata > Amphibia > Anura > Dendrobatidae > Phyllobates > Phyllobates terribilis. The sequence goes on from NW_027362773.1 coordinate 55,209,361, forward strand.
CAGAAACGGCTCCAGTGGGCCAAACATTACATGAAGACTGATTTCAAAACTGTTTTGTTCACGGATGAGTGCCGTGCAGCGCTCGATGGTCCAGATGAATGGAGTGGAGGATGGCTGGTTGATGGACACCCCACGCAAACACGGCTACAGCGCCAACAAGGAGGAGGTGGAGTAATGTTTTGGGCTGGAATCATGGGGAGAGAGATTGTCGGCCCCTTTAGGATCCCTGAAGGCGCTAAAGATGAACTCCATAATGTATGTGGATTTTCTCAAACAGCACTTCCTGCCATGGTTCAAGAAGAAGAACCGTGCATTTCACAGCAAGATCATTTTTCTGCATGATAATGCACCATCTCATGCTGCACATAAAACATCTGCATCTCTGGCTGATATGGGCATAAAAGGGGACAAACTTATGGTGTGACCCCCATGCTCCCCTGACCTCTACCCCATTCAGAACCTTTGGAGCATCATTAAAAGGAGTGTCTATGATGGCGGGAGGCAGTTCACATCTAAGCAACAGCTCTGGGAGGGTATTCTGTCCTCATGCAAAACAATTGAAGCAGAAACCATCCAAAACCTGACAAATTCAATGGACGAGAGAGTTCAGAAGCTCCTTTCGAACAAGGGGTCCTATGTGAAAATGTAACATCACCTAGAATAAAGTTTTGAGTTGAAAACTGTTTGATTTCAGTTTCTAACAACCTGCTAATGCTTATAATTTCAAAAATGACCATTTTTTTGGTCTTTATTAAAATGAAAAGGTTGATCGAAAAGTTTGGGGGATCTAAGAGTTTGGCAATCCAGTAGTCATGATTACTTCGAATTCTGACAATATGAGGGTCATGCTACAGGTAGTGCAGCAAGAAGGCACTTATGTGTCTTGCGCATCTCGGAGCCCCAAAATTATTTTCCGGGCTAGATGCAGCTAAAAATTATTTTTAATTTTAAATCTGGTGAAGCTTATTATAGATGGCCTAATAGGATCAGTGCTGCACACTGCTACAAAGCCCAAATTATTTTCCAGTCAAGATACAGATAAACATGATTAGTAATTTGAAAGCTTAAAACGGTTGGTAGGGTGATTTTAACCAATCATCAAGCTTTTACTCTCCCCAGGATGACACAGGGGTAGAAAAGTCGTTTCGGATCCATGATTTGTTCATCTTTATGAACGTGAGTCTGTCTACATTATCAGTGGAGAGCCGCGTGTGCTTATCTGTCAGCACACCACCAGCAGCGCTGAACACACGTTCAGACAGAACGCTGGCTGCGGGGCATGACAAGATCTCCAAGGCGTAAGTGGCTAGCTCCGGCCATTTATCCAGATTGGAAGCCCAAAAAGAGCAAGGGTCCAGTGACACAGTCGTGGCTTCAATGTTTACTTGGAGATACTCCTGTACCATCGTCTCTAGGCGTTGACTATGTGTCAGACTTCTTGTCTCCTGTGGCCTTGCAAAGGATGGGCTAAAAAAGTGGTGAAATGATTCCGCAAAATTGATGTTACCACCAGATACTGTGGTTCTGTTACGGTTTGAGTGCTGAACACTTGACGGTCCCACGGTTGGCAAGTTGGAACTGTAAGATTCACTACGTGCACCACTGGTATTTTGTGGAAAAGCACATGTAAGATTCTGCAACAGTCTCTGCTGATACTCCTGCATGCGTGCATCCCTTTCTATGGCAGGAATAATTTCTGCAAATTTACTTTTGTACCGGGGATCTAACAGTGTGGCAACCCAGTAGTCAGGATTATTTCTAATTCTCACAATTCGAGGGTCATGTTGCAGGTAGTGCAGCAAGAAGGCACTCATGTGTGTTGCGCATCCAGGAGCACCAAGTCCCTGTTGTGCTGGTGGCGAGGTAACAATCATGCTTCCTTCCTCTGTCCTCTCCCCCCAACCTCGCACAACAGAAATGTGATCAAGGTCTCCCTCATCTGATGAGTCTTCCATCAGTTCGTCCTCCACTTCTTCCTGGGCTCCTGCACCTTCCTCACTAGTTTGGCTGCTACCATGCGCCCTGGTAAAATCATCTCCCCCACCCTCACATGCCTGCCTCCCTGGTGCTGCCGACCGTCTGGACCTTGCAGATGTTAGCCCTTCCGCATACAACTCCTCCTCCTCTACTTCCTCCACCTCCTCTTGTGCCACCACCTGACTCCGAATTCTGTTTAACATGTGCTCCAGCATGTAAATCACCGGAATAGTCATGCTGATAATGGCATCGTCAGCACTAAACATCTTCGTCGCCATTTCAAAACTGTGCAGAAGGGTGCATAGGTCCCTGATCTGAGACCACTCCTCCAGCGTGATTTGCCCCACCTCTGAATCTCGTTGGCCCAGGCTATACGTCAGAACGTATTGCACCAGGGCTTGTCGGTGCTGCCACAGTCGCTGCAACATGTGCAGAGTTGAATTCCACGGGGTAGGAACATTGCATTTTAGCCGGTGAAGTGGCAGGCCCAACGACTTCTGTAGAGATGTAAGTCGCTGAGCTGCGGGATGCGAACGGCGGAAGTGAGCACACAGCGACCGTGCCCTCTGCAGAAGGCCATCTAGTCTGGGATAGTGGGCTAAAAATTGCTGGACAACCAGGTTCAACACGTGAGCCATACAAGGCACGTGTGTGACATTGCCCCGGCGAAGGGCCGCACCCAGGTTTGCAGCATTGTCGCACACGGCATTCCCTGGTTTCAGGTCCAGTGGAGACAACCATTCATGAAATTGGTTCTCCAGAGCTGACCACAACTCCTCAGCTGTGTGACTCACATTTCCCAGACATTTCAATGTAAAAACCGCCTGATGACGTTGAGCCCTACTGCCAGCATAGTAAGGAGGTGTGCAGGATCCCTTCTGCGCAGTTAGAAAGCTTGTGGCATGACCAGACAGGCTTTGGGTGCAGGTGGAAGACCGAGAGGAGGTTGAGGAGGCAGAAGCAGTGGAGGAAAAATGACATAAAGAGGATTGACGCACAACTCGTGGGGACGGCAAGACTTGGACAGCAGCCCCTTGTCCTGCTGTCACCATAGTTACCCAGTGCCCAGTCAGCGACATGTAACGCCCCTGTCCATGCCTACTCGTCCAAGTGTCTGTGGTGAAATGCACCCTGTCACACACAGAGTTTCTCAAAGAAGCGGTGATGTTGTGTGCGACATGCTGGTGGAGCGCAGTCACACCTTTCTTTGAGAAGTAGTGCCGACTGGGCATCTGGTACTGGGGCACTGCGACGGACATAAGGTCTCGAAAATCCTCTGTGTCCACCAGGCGGAAAGGCAGCATTTCTGTAGCCAAGAGCTTGCAGATGGTGAAATTCAACCTCTTAGCTTTCTCATGGCTAGGAGGAAATGGTCTTTTACTTGTCCACATCTGAGGGACCGAGGGCTGGCTATTGTGCTTAGACGGGGTTGATAAGGGTGTCCCCGGCAAACTGCCGGTCTGTGAGGAAGATGCAGGCGGACATGTTAGGTTGCCTTGATCCAAAGGTGGTGCTATCGATGTCGGACAGCGCTCAAGACCAGCTGGTGTTACCACCTCCAAAGAAAATGATGACCTGCCAATCACGCTGGCTGTTGCGGGTAAAGAGGTGGCAGGTCTGCGCCCCAAAACAGGTGTGACTGCTGTCCCCCCAGTCACAGAGGATGAAGAGGCCGCGGATGCACAAGATATGGCAGACGGTGGTTGGCCCGGCCGGCTAGACCGCATTGTAGCACACTGAGCTTCCCACTGCAACTTATGCTTCATGTCCATGTGCCGGTTCATGCATGAAGTACTCAAACTATGTATTTTTTGGCCTCTACTTAGCTTTTGCTGACAAATGTTACAGATAACACGAGTTGGGTCATCTTTATCGATCTGAAAAAATGCCCAGGCTATGCAAGGCTTAGCACCCATGCGACCTGAAGAGCCACCACGACTTGTGGTGAGAGGCAGAGTTGTGTTTGAGGATGCAGTTGTTGACGTGCTTCCAGTACTACGTCTCTGTCCAGGAAGGCGCAACCTGACCTCGTCGTCACTAGCATCTTCCTCCACCTCCTCTGCTGACCTCATCTCTTGGCTGACTGTGGGTTGACAGTAAGTGGGATCTCCGACCTCATCATCATCACCCTGTGCGTTATCACACCCGTCGTCCTCAGAGCCAACCTGTTCCTGCCCTGACAAAAAACTAAAGTTGTCGCTCCAATCAGGTATTTGAGTCTTATCATCGTCTTCCTCATTGTCTCCACCAACAGGAGTTACAGTTTGGGAATGAGGGTCTACATTATGGTCAGAACCTTCTGCGTCTGGTCCTGGATCCGACTCATAAAGATTCTGGGCATCAGTGCAGATCATTTCCTCGTCTGGATTCACAGAAGCGCTGGAGTCGACCTCTGATTCCCAGGCTATAGTATGAGTAAACAGCTCTGCAGACTCAACCATCTGTTCTACCTCATAGTCAGACGGGCAGCTGGAGATTTGGGAGCTGAGAGGAAGCAAGTGCGATTTGGGTGACACCTTTGAGGACTGGAGTATTTGTGATGTTGAAGTTGATGTGGAGGAGAGCCCACTTAAAGGAGCACTTGATATCCGTTGAAGCACCTGCTGTTTTTGTGCCTCATCTGGAATTTGTAGCGATTGGCGTGGCCGTAAGAAAGGGATCTTATCACATTGTCCGCTAAAAGAAGTAGACATTTTAGTTTGGCTGGAAGATGGTCTTTCTTCTGCACCTACCCCACGGACACAACCTTTTTTCCCCTTCCCAACACGCCTATTCCCCTTTCCACCAGCAGCAGGCCTTTTTCCACTCATTTTGGTGGTTAACTAATTCACAACTCTGGAGTTGTTTGCACAAAAAAACAATGGATGGTAACCGAGCAGAGCTGAGTGGCCAAACTGTGGTATTAGGCCAAAACTATTGGCTGGGTTAGATGCAGAAAAAAATTATTTTTAATTTGCAACCTGATGGAGGTCAGTATAGATGGACTAATAGACCAAGTCCCACACACCGCTAGAAGCCCAAATATTTTTTCAGAGCTAGATGCAGAAAAAAATTATTTTTAATTTGCAACCTGATGGAGGTCAGTATAGATGGACTAATAGAACAAGTCCCACACGCTGCTAGAAGCCCAAATATTTTTTCAGAGATAAATGAAGAAAAAAATTATTTTTAATTTGCAACCTGATGGAGGTCAGTATAGATGGACTAATAGACCAAGTCCCACACACTGCTAGAAGCCCAAATATTTTTTCAGAGCTAGATGCAGAAAAAAAATATTTTTAATTTGCAACCTGATGGAGGTCAGTATAGATGGACTAATAGACCAAGTCCCACACACCGCTAGAAGCCCAAATATTTTTTCAGAGCTAGATGCAGAAAAAAATTATATTCAATTTGCAACCTGCTGGAGGTCAGTATAGAAGGACTAATAGAACAAGTCCCACACACTGCTAGAAGCCCAAATATTTTTTCAGAGCTAAATGAAGAAAAAAATTATTTTTAATTTGCAACCTGATGGAGGTCAGTATAGATGGACTAATAGACCAAGTCCCACACACTGCTAGAAGCCCAAATATTTTTTCAGAGCTAGATGCAGAAAAAAATTATATTCAGTTTGCAACCTGATGGAGGTCAGTATAGATGGACTAATAGAATGATGCTATGCCCAAAAGATTTTACTTCACTAGGTGCAGTAAAAAAATTGGTATTCTATACACAGGTGGTATATCTTGCAACACAGATAGGCTACTCCACTGACTAACACACTCTGCAATAGGCCAAAAAGGATTAGCTTTGCTAGATTCAGCCAAATGCTGTGAAAAAAACTTGCACAGCACTGGCACAGACCTGCCTGGCAAAAACTGATAGGAACTGATGTAACCTAGTCCTGAAAAGGACTCCAATTACAATTAGTCTTTACTCCCACAATCTATCTATTTAAGAGCACAGACCTGCCTGATAAAAGTCGTAGGAAATGCTGTAACCTAGTCCTTAAAAGGACTGCAATCACAACTATTCCCTACTCCCAAGCTATCTGTATATTTGTGCGAAAATTGGCTTGAAATTAACAAGGTATAGCGCACACAGCAACAGCGGTGCCGTCTAACACGCAGCTGCAGCAGTGAGAAAATGGTGGCGACGGGGAAAATGGCTTGGTCTTATAGGGCAAGGACATGTGACATACACTGCCAATCACACATGCCCTTGCTTGTGTGAAAAAAAGCACTTCTCTCCGTGTGTGCGCTGCTGATAGGCTGACAGATTGCACCTCCCCACTGCAAATGCGGGAAAGAGAAAAAAAAATGGAGATCTTCATTGTTCCTGCAGAGATCCATCCCCTGCCCCTCCCCCCGCCCCGCTGTACACTCAAACTGTGTATTAACATTAATTTTCATCATTACTGAGAAAAAATCCAGTTATGATTTTGGTGCACGAACAGTTATCGAACATAACCTCGAACAGCCGAATTTTTCTCAAATTGTTCGTGTTCGCCGACCGGCTCGAACACCGCCCAAAACAGCTCGAATTTGAGATTGGCGAACAGTTCGAGTAGAACAACGCTCATCTCTAGTAAGGATCACTTATGATGGGCACACTTTTAGACAGTGACCTGGGAGTCAGAGATGCTTACAGGGGTCTTCCCCATGCTGTTCCCTTGTCTTTTCAGCACTTTATGCATGTGTCACACAGCACATGGCCAGATAAGGTTGTAAAATGTTAAAATGACATTTCACGGTGAATGCATTTGTCATAGTTGAAAGCAATACAAAAGTGCAAAAACGCATAAAAAATGCTACTTGTGAACATAGCCGAAGGTGTGGAGGAGTATTTTTGTTTTTGGTCATTAATTTTAACTTATACACAAGTCTTTACCCTGGAAAGGATGTCCATAGTTACATAGCTAGTAAAGCCGAATAAAGACTTGCGTCCATCAAGTTCGACCTGTTAGTTCTGTAATTGCTAAAGTTGATCCAGAGGAGGGCAAAAACCCCAAATGATTTAGCCAATCTTCACCTGAGGAAAAATTCCCTCCCGACTCTGAAACCAGCAGTCAGAATAAATCCCTGTATCAACCTACTATTTTATTTTATTTTTAAGTATATGCAGAAATCTGCCTGGTATCTAGAAAAGCATCCAGTCCCCGCTTGAACTGGTGTAGTGAATCCGACATTACCGTCTCCTCACTCAGTGAATTCCATATTCTCACTGCTCTTACCGTAAAGAACCCCTTCCTATGCAGGTGCTGAAACCTTTTCTCTTCCAGTCTTAGTGAATGCCCTCTTGTTACCGTAATATCCCTCCTTTTGAACAAATCCCGGGCAAGGTCTCTATACTGTCCCCTAACATATTTGTACACATTTATTATGTCCCCCCTCAACCTTCTCTTTTCCAGGCTGAATAGTCCTAGTTTTGCCAACCTCTCTGAGTATTGCAGTCCCTCCATTCCCTTTATTAATTTTGTTGCCCTCCTTTGTACCTTTTCAAGCTCATTTATATCCTTTCTATATATTGCGGCCCATAGCTGAGCACAGTATTCCAAGTGTGGTCTGACCAGTGCTTTGTACAGTGGAAGAACAATGTTCTCATCCTTTGCAGCTATACCTCTTCTGATACATCCCATTACCCTGTTTGCCCTTACAGCAGCGGCCTGACTTTGGGCACTCCAATTTAGTTTGCTATCAATCAAGATGCCCAAGTCCTTCTCCATCTCTGAATTCCCCAATGATTTCCCATTCAGTGAGTACTGGTGACTTCCATTTTTCCTTCCCATATGTATGACCTTACATTTCTCCTCGTTAAACCTCATTTGCCATTTAATGCTCCACCTACCCAGCTTATCCAAATCCCTCTGTAGGTCTTCACTATCCTCTTTTGTATTAATTGTTTTACATAACTTTGTGTCATCTGCAAATATTGATATTTTACTATTTATCCCGTTGACTATGTCGTTAATAAAGATATTAAATAACATTGGGCCTAGTACAGACCCCTGTGGTACCCCACTAGTGACGCTTACCCAATCTGAGTATATTCCATTTATAACCACCCTCTGCCTTCTATCCTTTAGCCAGTTAGCTACCCACTTGCAGACATTTTCCCCCAGCCCCATCATTCTCATTTTGTATACCAACCTATTATGTGGCACGCTATCGAACGCTTTTGAGAAGTCGAGATACACGACATCCACTGGTTCCCCCTGATCTACTCGAGAGCTAACCTCCTCGTAGAAGTCAATCAGGTTTGTTTGGCAGGAGCGATTCCTCATGAATCCATGTTGGTTCGGGGTTAATAGATTATTAGCATCAAGATGCTCCATGATTGCCTCATTAATAAAGCCTTCAAAAATTTTGCCCACAACGGACGTCAGACTCACCGGTCGATAGTTTCCGGTGTTACTTTTTGCTCCCTTTTTGAATATTGGCACTACATTCGCCTGTCGCCAATCAAGTGGTACAGACACAGTCTCAACAGAGTCCTTAAATATAAGATATAATGGTCTGTCTATCACATTACTTAGTTCCTTAACATATTTCACAGGAAAAAAGTTTCACTTTCGTTTTTGAAAGTTTTATTGTGAGCCTGTAAAAGTGGCTTAATACCTCTGACCACGTTGTTGACAGCAGTGACCTGGGGGTCAGAAATGCTTCCTGGGGCGATCCCCATGCTGTCCCCATGTCATTTGAGCACTGTCACTATCGTTTTGGGCACTTGTTAGGCTTTTAAAAGACTGCCGGGGGTGCCACCGCAAAAATGCTTGAGTCTCCCATAGACTAACATTGGGCTCGTTGCTCGGGTCGAGCACTCGAGTATCACGGCGAGCTCGGCCCGAGCTTCGAGCACCCGAGCATTTTAGTGCTAGCTCAACACTATTTATTACCCTTGTTGCAATCCCTTGTTCAGCGTACCTGTTAAATATACAGTACAGACCAAAAGTTTGGACACACCTTCTCATTTAAAGATTTTTCTGTATTTTCATGAATATGAAAATTGTACATTCACACTGAAGGCATCAAAACTATGAATTAACACATGTGGAATTATATACTTAACAAAAAAGTGTGAAACAACTGAAAATATGTCTTATATTCTAGGTTCTTCTAAGTAGCCACCTTTTGCTTTGATGACTGCTTTGCACACTATTGGCATTCTCTTGATGAGCTTCAAGAGGTAGTCACCGGAAATGGTCTTCCAACAATCTTGAAGAAGTTCCCAGAGATGCTTAGCACTTGTTGGCCCTTTTGCCTTCACTCTGCGGTCCAGGTCACCCCAAACTATCTCGATTTGGTTCAGGTCTGGTGACTGTGAAGGCCAGGTCATCTGGCTTAGCACCCCATCACTCTCCTTCTTGGTCAAATAGCCCTTACACAGCCTAGAGGTGTGTTTGGGGTCATTGTCCTGTTGAAAAATAAATGATGGTCCAACTCAACGCAAACCGGATGGAATAGCATGCCGCGGCAAGATGCTGTGGTAGCCATGCTGGTTCAGTATGCCTTCAATTTTGAATAAATCCCCAACAGTGTCACCAGCAAAGCACCTCCACACCATCACACCTCCTCCTCCATGCTTCATGGTGGGAACCAGGCATGTAGAGGCCATCCGTTCACCTTTTCTGCGTCGCACAAAGACACGGTGGTTGGAACCAAAGATCTCAAATTTGGACTCATCAGACCAAAGCACAGGTTTCCACTGGTTTAATGTCCATTCCTTGTGTTCTTTAGCCCAAACAAGTCTCTTCTGCTTGTTGCCTGTCCTTAGCAGTGGTTTCCTAGCAGCTATTTTACTATGAAGGCCTGCTGCACAAAGTCTCCTCTTAACAGTTGTCGAAGAGATGTGTCTGCTGCTAGAACTCTGTGAGGCATTGACCTGGTCTCTAATATGAGCTGCTGTTAACCTGCGATTTCTGAGGCTGGTGACTTGGATAAACTTATCCTCAGAAGCAGAGGTGACTCTTGGTCATCCTTTCCTGGGGCAGTCCTCATGTGAGCCAGTTTCTTTGTAGCGCTTGATGGTTTTTGCAACTGCACTTGGGGACACTTTCAAAGTTTGCCCAATTTTTCGGACTGACTGACCTTCATTTCTTAAAGTAATGATGGACACTCGTTTTTCTTTACTTAGCTGCTTTTTTCTTGCCATAATACAAATTGTAACAGTCTATTCATTAGGACTATGAGCTGTGTATCCACCAGACTTCTGCACAATACAACTGATGGTCCCAACCCCATTGATAAGGCAAGAAATCCCACTTATTAAACCTGAAGGGCACACCTGTGAAGTGAAAATCATTTCCGGTGACTACCTCTTGAAGCTCATCAAGAGAATGCAAAGAGTGTGCAAAGCAGTCATCAAAGCAAAAGGTGGCTACTTTGAAGAACCTAGAATTTAAGACATATTTTCAGTTGTTTCACACTTTTTTGTTAAGTATATAATTCCACATGAGTTAATTCATAGTTTTGATGCCTTCAGTGTAAATGTACAATTTTCATAGTCATGAAAATACAGACAAATGTTTAAATGAGAAGGTATGTCCAAACTTTTGGTCTGTACTGTATATATATATATAAACTGTTTATATTCAACTCTTACTGTTCTCGCCTTGTGTCTCTGTGCGTTGCATCCCGGCACCTGCATTACATTTTCATGGCGTTTTTGAAGTGTGTTTGGTGAATAAAACTAACTTCATTAAATATACTGTAGACAAAGCACACATACACTCTGTGCCCAAAAATCTACTTAAACAAAAGCGACAAAATAGCAGCAAAAAACACAGTGAAAATGCTGAAAAATGGGTGTTTTGAGCATGCAAAATGCTGCATGTGAACATAGCTTAACACACAGAGTGGACTTTAGACTGGTTATCCAGGCTAAATATAACTAAAGGACAAGATATGTAAAAAAAATCACACTCAACGATAATTACCTACTAGCACCTACCTAGATCCAGTGCATGCCAGTCCATAGTCTGCTCAGAGACTAGAAGCTGTGATGTCATATATGGTTACTAGTGTTGAGCCACCCCCGTAGTGTTCGGGTTCGGTTCGTCGAACACCGGGATGTTCGAGGAACTGTTCGTCGAACTGTTCGTCGAACACCTTAGAACACCGTCGAACACCGTTAAAACCAATGGCAGGCAAACAAAAACACATAGGAACACATAGAAAACACCTTCAAAGGTGTCCAAAAGCTGACAAACTGCTCAGAAGACGCTTTCTTTAAAAATGCCGGCCGGCAATTCAGCAGCGGCATACACCGGTACCCGACAATTTAGACATGAAGGAATAGAGCATCACACATAGATTAGATAGATAGAAACATGTCAGTCACACATATAAGAAGCACAGTGACAGTGTTGCTTACTGTACTTGTCATTTAGTGTAAAGGATTTATTAAAAAATATAATAGTGTTTTCGTGCACCGTCTCTTTAAAAAAGCCAGCCGGCAATTCAGCAGCGGTACCCGACAATTTATAACAGACAGAAGAGAGCTTCACACATAGATTAGATAGATAGAAACATGTCAGTCACATATATATGAAGTACTGTGACAGTGTTGCTTACTGTACTTGTCATTTACTGCAAAGGATTTATTAAAAAAAATAATAGTGTTTTCATGCACCGTCTCTTTAAAAAAGCCGGCTGGCAATTCAGCATCTGTACCCGACAATTTAGAATAGAAGGAATAGAGAATCACACATAGATTAGATAGATAGAAACATGTCAGTCACATATATATGAAGTACTGTGACAGTGTTGCTTACTGTACTTGTCATTTAGTGTAAAGGATTTATTAAAAAATATAATAGTGTTTTCGTGCACCGTCTCTTTAAAAAAGCCGGCCGGCAATTCAGCAGCGGTACCCGACAATTTATAACAGACAGAATAGAGAATCACACATAGATTAGATAGATAGAAACATGTCAGTCACATATATATGAAGTACAGTGACAGTGTTGGTTACTGTACTTGTCATTTAGTATTAAAATAAAGGATTTATTATTAAAAAAAATTGGCGCGGGGTTCCCCGTAATTTTAGTCTCTAGCGGAGGTTAAGCAGACAGCTGGGGCAGATGTTTGAAGCCTGGGAAAGGGGTAATACCCACGGAGCTTCCCAGGCTACTAATATCAGCCCCCAGCTGAATACCTAGCCTTTACTAGCTATTAAAATGGAGGACCCCCCCAAAAAAATGACGTGGGTCCCCCCTAATTTAATAGCTAGCAAAGGCTAGGCAGACAGCTGGGGGCTGATATTAATAGCCCAGGAAGGGAGCCATGAATATTGGCCCCCTCCCAGGCTAGAAACACCAGCCGTCAGCCGCCCCAGAAATGGCGCATCCATAGGATGCGCCAATTCTGGCACTTAGCCTCGCTCTTCCACGCTGCCCTGGTGCGGTGGCAGGGGGTAATAGGGTTGGGGTTGATGTCAGCTTATAATGCCAGCTGACATCAAGCCCAGGTTAGTAATGGAGAGGCGTCTATAAGACACCCCCATTACTAACCCCATAGTCAAAGTTAAAAAAAAAACCACAAACACCCAGAATAAAGTCCTTTAATTGAAATAAAGACACAATTCTTTATTGTTCTAAATTAAACCATACTTACCATCACGCCCATTCCAGCTGAAGCCAACGATCTCCTGCAATAAAAGAAAAATAATAAAGCAACCTCATCCTTACCTTTCCATGGTTCCCAGGACAGCTTCAGCTCTGCTACATCGAGATGACAGGCTGGACCGCAGCAGAACGCTGCCATCCAGCCTGTCATCCCGCAGACACTGAGAAGCGCAGGCATGCTTGCGCTCCTCAGTGTCTGACTGTGACGGCATCCAGATGAGCCGACAATGAACTCGGCTCACCTCATGTACGTCACTGACAGCGTGGGAAAATTCTCCTGCACTCAGCGCTTCAGCGTGAGAATTTTCCCACGCTGTCAGTGACGTGCATGAGGTGAGCCGAGTTCATTGGACATGACCTCGGCTCACCTGGATGCCGTCACAGCCAGACACTGAGTAGCGCAAGCAAGCCTGCGCTTCTCAGTGTCTGCGGGATGACAGGCTGGATGGCAGCGTTCTGCTGCGGTCCAGCCTGTCATCTCGATGTAGCAGAGCTGAAGCTGTCGTGGGAGCCATGGAAAGGTAAGGATGATGTTGCTTTATTATTTTACTTTTATTGCAGGAGATCATTGGCTTCAGCTGGAATGGGCGTGGTGGTAAGTATGGTTTAATTTAGAACAATAAAGAATTGTGTGTTTATTTCAATTAAAGGACTTTTTTCTGGGTGTTTGTGTTTTTTTTAAATACTTTACTAGAAATTCATGGTGGTCATGTCTAATATTGGCGTGACCCCATGAATTTCGGGCTTAGGGCCAGCTGATAATGCCAAGCTGGCCTTAACCCCTTTATTACCCAGTGAGCCACCGCACCAGGGCCCTGGATGAGTTGGGTACAGCGCCAGAAGATGGCGCTTCTATGAACGCGCCATTTTCCGGGGCGGCTGCGGACTGCAATTTGCAGCGGGTGGGGCCCAGAAAGCTTGGGCCTCCCTGCGCTGTAGATTCCAGCCCCCAGCTGCCTAGTTGTACCTGGCTGGACACAAAAATAGGGCGAAGCTCCACGTATTTTTTTTTTAAATTCATGAAATTCATGGAATAATTAAGAAAAAAAGGGCTTCCCTATATTGTTGTGTCCGGCTAGGTACAAATAGGCAGCTGGTGGTTGGGAGCAGCCCGTCCCTGCCTGCTGTACCTGGCTGGACACAAATATAGGGCGAAGCCCCACATCAATTTTTTTTTCATTATTTCATGAATTTCCTGAAATAATTTTAAAAAAATTGACGTGGGGCTTCGCCCTATATTTGTGTCCAGTCAGGTACAGCAGGCAGGAACGGGCTGCCCCCAACCACCAGCTGCCTATTTGTACCTGGCCAGACACAACAATATAGGGAAGCCCTTTTTTAAAAAAATTATTTCATGAAATAATTAAAAAAAAATTGACGTGGGGCTTCGCACTATATTTGTGTCCAGCCAGGTACAGCAGGCAGGGACGGGCTGCCCCCAACCACCAGCTGCCTATTTGTACCTGGTTGGACACAACAATATAGGGAAGCCCTTTTTTTCTTAATTATTCCATGAATTTCATGAAATAATTAAAAAAAAAGATGCGTGGGGCTTCGCCCTATTTTTGTGCCCAGCCAGGTACAACTAGGCAGCTGGGAGCTGGAATCCGCAGCGCAGGGAGGCCCAAGCTTTCTGGGCCCCACCCGCTGCAAATTGCAGTCCGCAGCCGCCCCAGAAAATGGCGCGTTCATAGAAGCGCCATCTTCTGGCGCTGTACCCAACTCATCCAGGGCCCTGGTGCGGTGGCTCACTGGGTAATAAAGGGGTTAAGGCCAGCTTGGCATTATCAGCTGGCCCTAGGCCCGAAATTCATGGGGTCACGCCAATATTAGACATGACCACCATGAATTTCTAGTAAAGTATTTAAAAAAACACAACACCCAGAATAAAGTCCTTTAATTGAAATAAACACACAATTCTTTATTGTTCTAAATTAAACCATACTTACCGTCACGCCCATTCCAGCTGAAGCCAATGTCTTCTGCAATAAAAGTAAAATAATTAAGCAACCTCATCCTTACCTTTCCATGGTTCCCACGACAGCTTCAGCTCTGCTACATCGAGATGACAGGCTGGACCGCAGCAGAAAGCTGCCATCCAGCCTGTCATCCCGCGGACACTCAGAAGCACAGGCATGCTTGCGCTCTTCAGTGTCTCGCTGTGACGGCATAAAGATGAGACAAGCTCATGTCCAATGAACTCGGCGCACCTCATGCACGTCACTGACAGCGTGGGAGAATTCTCCTGCACTCAGCACTTCAGCGTGAAAATTCTCCCACGCTGTCAGTGACGTACATGAGGTCAGCTGAGTTCATTGGACATGAATGAGCTCACCTCATGCACGTCACTGACAGAGTGGGAAAATTCTCACGCTGTAGCGCTGAGTGCAGGAGAATTTTCCCACGCTGTCAGTGACGTGCATGAGGTGAGCTCATTCATGTCCAATGATATCAGCTCACCTCATGCACGTCACTGACAGCGTGGGAAAATTCTCCTGCACTCAGCGCTACAGCGTGAGAATTCTCCCACGCTGTCAGTGACGTGCATGAGGTGAGCTCATTCATGTCCAATGAACTCAGCTGACCTCATGCACGTCACTGACAGCGTGGGAGAATTCTCACGCTGAAGTGCTGAGTGCAGGAGAATTCTCCCACGCTGTCAGTGACGTGCATGAGGTGCGCCGAGTTCATTGGACATGAACTCGTCTCATCTTTATGCCGTCACAGCCAGACACTGCAGAGCGCAAGCATGCCTGCGCTTCTCAGTGTCTGCGGGATGACAGGCTGGATGGCAGCGTTCTGCTGCGGTCCAGCCTGTTATCTCGGTGTAGCAGAGCTGAAGCTGTCGTGGGAACCATGGAAAGGTAAGGATGAGGTTGCTTTATTATTTTTCTTTTATTGCAGGAGATCGTTGGCTTCAGCTGGAATGGGCGTGACGGTAAGTATGGTTTAATTTAGAACAATAAAGGATTGTGTCCTTATTTCAATTAAAGGACTTTATTCTGGGTGTTTGTGTTTTCTTTTAACTTTGACTATGGGGTTAGTAATGGGGGTGTCTTATAGACGCCTCTCCATTACTAACCTGGGCTTGATGTCAGCTGGCATTATAAGCTGACATCAACCCCAACCCTATTACCCCCTGCCACCACACCAGGGCAGCGTGGAAGAGCGAGGCTAAGTGCCAAAATTGGTGCATCCTGTGGATGCGCCATTTCTGGGGCGGCTGACGGCTGGTGTTTCTAGCCTGGGAGGGGGCCAATATTCATGGCTCCCTTCCTGGGCTATTAATATCAGCCCCCAGCTGTCTGCCTAGCCTTTGCTAGCTATTAAATTAGGGGGGACCCCACGTCATTTTTTTTGGGGGGGGTCCTCCATTTTAATAGCTAGTAAAGGCTAGGTATTCAGCTGGGGGCTGATATTAGTAGCCTGGGAAGCTCCGTGGGTATTACCCCCTTCCCAGGCTTCAAACATCTGCCCCAGCTGTCTGCTTAACCTCCGCTAGAGACTAAAATTACGGGGAACCCCACGCCAATTTTTTTTAATAATAAATCCTTTATTTTAATACTAAATGACAAGTACAGTAACCAACACTGTCACTGTACTTATTATATATGTGACTGACATGTTTCTATCTATCTAATCTATGTGTGAAGCTCTATTCTGTCTGTTATAAATTGTCGGGTACAGATGCTGAATTGCCGGCCGGCTTTTTTAAAGAGACAGTGCATGAAAACACTATTATTTTTTTTAATAAATCCTTTGCAGTAAATGACAAGTACAGTAAGCAACACTGTCACAGTACTTCATATATATGTGACTGACATGTTTCTATCTATCTAATCTATGTGTGAAGCTCTATTCTGTCTGTTATAAATTGTCGGGTACAGATGCTGAAATGCCGGCCGGCTTTTTTAAAGAGACGGTGCACGAAAACACTATTATATTTTTTAATTAATCCTTTACACTAAATGACAAGTACAGTAAGCAACACTGTCACTGTACTTCGTATATATGTGGCTGACATGTTTCTATCTATCTAATCTATGTGTGATTCTCTATTCCTTCTATTCTAAATTGTCGGCTACAGATGCTGAATTGCCGGCCGGCTTTTTTAAAGAGACGGTGCATGAAAACACTAATATTTTTTTTGATAAATCCTTTACACTAAATGACAAGTACAGTAAGCAACACTATCACTGTACTTCATATATATGAGACTGACATGTTTCTATCTATCTAATCTATGTGTGAAGCTCTATTCTTTCGGTTCTAAATTGTCGGGTGCCAGTGTATGCCGCTGCTGAATTGCCGGCTTTTCATGTTTCACTGTTGGCACTGTTCCCATCGATTTGGGCAATCACTGTAATGCCACAACCACCATGGCTGTGGCATTACAGTGAGTGGCAGACAATCCCTGCATGATTGGTGCTCTAAATAGCGCCAGACATGCAGGACACGCTTTTGGTGCACGAACAGTTATCGAACATAACCTCGAACAGCCGAATTTTTTGCAAATCGTTCGGGTTCGTCGAACAACTCGAACACCACCCAAACAGCTCGAATTTGAGATTGGCGAACAGTTCTAGTCGTACACCGCTCATCTCTAATGGTTCCTTCAGCTGCCGGTCTGCAGTGGCCAGTGATTGGTTGCTGCAGTCAGATGACAAGGAGCAGCCTGTGCTGGACCGAGTGGGTGCCAGTAGGTGGGTGTGACTGAGTTTTTTAATTTTACATATTCCATCCTCTGGGCAAAGTTTTAGTTTATATAATAACTTTCAATACAGTTAAACTTCACTCCATGATGACTGGATGATAAAATATTTTAACTTGAGATTCTATCTCTATTTATATAATATTTATAACGACGTTCAGGCAGTGCTTGGCCGGCATTTGGTGAGTAGAGTTTTTATATAATTTATTTTAAGTAGGGTAGCATGAATCAGAGCCTGGATGCATGATTGCAACCAAGTATATTTTGCTCTGAGAATATATATCGTATTTAGCGAATTATAAGACACACTGGATTATAAGACGCACCACAAAATTTTGGGGAGGAAAATAGGAAAAAATGTTTTAAATAAAATGGTGGTGCATCTTATAATCCACTTTTATGGTAGCTTACCTGGGGGGTGGAGGCGGTGTAACGGGGTCCCAGGTGACAGGCTCACTGGTGTAGGGAGCTGGCGGCAGAAGCAGGAGTGAGGCGATGCTGTGGGCCCCAGGCTGGTAGGAGGTGGTGTTCGGTAGTGCGGGCGCTCCGCCGCCGTCATTTTATGAGACTCTAGAGGCCTCGCACTTTTCATGCTTTTCAATGTGGTGGTCTCGGGGAAAATGGCCACCGGAGGCGGTGCATGCGCAATTGAGATCTTCGGCAGTCATTTTCCCCAGAGTCCACTGCATTAATTTGAATGGAAAGTGCGGGGGCTCCGGGCTTTCACAAAATGTTGGCGGAGTCACCGCACTGCCGAACACTCCCTCTTACCAGCCTGGAACCCGCAGCATTGCCCCACTTCTGCCGCCACCGCCAGAAGCTTCCTGAAACAGTGACCCCGGGACCCCACTCCACTGGAGCAGGTAAGTTACATTCGGATCCCACCGCCCCCCCATCCTTTTCCCCAAAATTTTTTTGGGAGAAAAGTGCGTCTTATAATCCGAAAAATACAGTACTTTAACCCCTTTAAAGCCCATGACGTACTAATACGCGTGAGTGCCCTGGGCTTTAAGAGCCTGACCCATATTAGTACGTCATCGCGATCGCGCGCGCACACAGGCTATGCGGGCGCGATCGCCGCCGGGTGTCAGCTGATTGTCACAGCTGACACCCGGTACTATGTGCAGGGAGCGGTCCCTCACCGCTCCCAGCACATTAACCCCCGCAATGCTGCGATCGAAGTCGATCGCAGCATTGCGGAGGCAAGGGGAGGTGATCGCAGATACTCACCTCCTCTTCCGGCCTCCAGCGCTGTGTGCCGCGGCTTCCCGGGTGTTGCCATGATGACCCAATGTCGTCATGACAACATCCGGGTCACCAGACAGCAGGAAGATTGTTTGGACATGCGCAGTGCATCTCCAAACTATCTTCTCCCTGTCCAGCGCTGAATGCATGCATGGCACAGGGATGGAGCTCCATCCCTATGCTGTGCAGGCGATCAGAATAAAAAAGTGAAAGTCCCATAGTGGGACAAAGTAAAAAAGTAAAAAAAACTCCCAAATAGTGAAAAAAAAAAAATAATTGTAAAAATATTAAAAAAAAATAATCCACTAAAAATAAAAATATAATGTACCCATCAATAAATATTATTCTGAAAAAAAAACAAACAAACAATAAAAGAACACATATTTTGTATCGCCGTGCCCGTAACGACCTGGCCTATAAAACTGTTCCACTAGTTAACCCCTTCATTGAATACGGTAAAAAAAAAAAAAAGCATAAAACAATGATTTATCATCATACCGCCAAACAAAAAATGGAATAACACGCGATCAAAAAGACGAATAAAAATAAAAATGGTACCGCTGAAAGCGTCATCTCGTCCCGCAAAAAACAAGCCACCATACAGCTCCATCATCCGAAAAATCCAAAAGTTACAGCTCTCAGAATAAAGCGATGCAAAAGAATAATTTTTTCTATAAAATAGCTTTTATTGTGTAAAAGCGCCAAAACAGAAAAAAACGATATAAATGTGGTACCGTTGTAAACGTACTGACCCGAAGAATAAAGTTACCTTATCAATTTTACCACACCCGGAGCAGAATAAAAAAATGTAAAAAAAACACAATTCCTGAATTGTTGGTTTTTGTTTATTCTGCCTCCCAAAAATAGGAATAGAAAGCGATCAAAAAATGTCACGTGCCTGAAAATGGCACCAATAAAAACGTCAACTCATCTCGCAAAAAACAAGCCGTCACATGACTCTGTCGGCCAAAATATGGCGATGCAAAAACTAGATTTTACAAAATATGTGTCTTTTAGTGTGTGACAGCTATCAATCATAAAAACCCGATATGATTCTGGTATCGCTGTAATCGCACCGACCCGAAGAATAAAGTAATCTCATCACTTATACCGCACGAGGAACGGCGTAAAAAATAAATGCTAGGGCTGGGGTTGGGGTTGTGCTAATGTTAGGGTTGGGGTTGTTGTTGTTTTTCAAAAGTAAAAAAAAAAAAAAGATGACGATATGGCGACTAGTGTTGAGCGCAAGTGCTCGCTACTTGAGTTTGCATCGGGTGCTCGGGTATGCACTGAGTATCGCGGGTGCTCGAGTCTCCGCCCCATATTCTTCACGGATCCCCGCCTGTTTTTTGGGGGGTGTCTAATAACCGTGAAACATGCGGGCGGGGACTCGAGCATTTCACTTGAGCACCCGTGATACATGGTGCATACCTGAGTACCCGATG
Source organism: Phyllobates terribilis (assembly GCF_046119375.1). NCBI lineage: Eukaryota > Metazoa > Chordata > Amphibia > Anura > Dendrobatidae > Phyllobates > Phyllobates terribilis. Next base: position 55,229,345 of record NW_027362773.1, read on the forward strand.
CAAACTCAAGTAGCGAGCACTTGCGCTCAAGACTAATGACAACTTATTCAATATGATGACCTAATGTTATCAAATTCTGTGTTGTACCTCTGGGTTCAAAATGTTCACTATACCCCTTAATAAAATCCTTGAGGCGTATAGTTTCCAAAATGGGGTCACTTGTGGGGGAGCTCCACTGTTTAGGCACATCAGGGGCTCTCCAAACGCGACATGGTGTCCGCTAACAATTTGAGCCGATTTTCCATTCAATTTGTTAGCGGACACCATGTCGCGTTTGGAGAGCCCCTGATGTGCCTAAACAGTGGAGCTCCCCCACAAGTGACCCCATTTTGGAAACTAGACCCCCCAAGGCACCAATCTAGATGCATAGTGAGCACTTGGAACCCTCAGGTGCTTCACAAATTGATTCGTAAAAATGAAAAAGTGGAAAAAAAAATACTTTTTCATTTTTCCGAATCAATTTGTGAAGCACCTAGGGGTTCCAAGTTCTCACTATGCATCTAGATATGTGCCTTGGGGGGGTCTAGTTTCCAAAATGGGGTCACTTGTGGGGGGTTTCCACTGTTTAGGCACATCAGCGGCTCTCCAAACGCAACATGGCGTCTGCTAATTATTCAAGCAAATTTTACAATCAAAAAGTCAAATGGCGCTCCTTCCCTTCCGAGCCCTGCCGTGCGCCCAAATAGTGGTTTTTCCCTACATATGGGGAATCTGCGTGCCCAGTGGAAATTGCACAACAAATTTTGGGGTCCATTTTTTCCTGTCACCCCTGCAAAAATAAAAAAAAATTGGGTCTAAAGTAACATTTTTGTGAAAAAAGTTAAATGTTCATTTTTTTCTTCCACATTCCAAAAATTCCTGTGAAGCACCTGAAGGGTTAATAAAGTTCTTGAATGTGGTTTTGAGCACCTTGAGGGGTGCAGTTTTTAGAATGGTGTCACTTTTGGGTATTTTCTGTCATAAAGACCTCTCAAAGTGACTTCAAATGTGATGTGGTCCCTAAAAAAATGGTTTTGTAAATTTTGTTGGAAAAATGAGAAATCGCTGGTCAACTTTTAACCCTTATAGCTCTCTAACAAAAAAAAATTTTGGTTCCAAAATTGTGCTGATGTAAAGTAGACATGTGGGAAATGTTATTTATTAACTCTTTTGTGTGACATATCTCTCTGATTTAAGGGCATAAAAATTAAAATTTTGAAAATTGCTAAATTTTCAAAATTTTCGCCAAATTTCCATTTTTTTCACAAATAAACGCAAGTGATATCAAAGAAATTTTACCACAATCATGAAGTACAATATGTCACGAAAAAACTGTCTCAGAATCAGAGGGATCCGTTGAAGCATTCCAGAGTAATTACCTCATAAAGTGACAGTGGTCAGAATTGTAAAAATTGGCCTGGTCATTAACGTGCAAACCACCCTTGGGGGTAAAGGGGTTAAAGCTTCGGCCAGAGACAATAGCTGTAGGAAAGACTAGTCTGGCTCCATCCCTGGCCAGCTCTTCCCTAATACCTTAATAGCAGAGATAAGTGTGGGCACAGCACCTTGGAAAAACAGGTCCAAGTAACAGGAGACACACTTTAAAGAAGCTATTTAAGATTGTGACTAGCCTAACAGAAAACACGCCATAGCAGTGTGAGCTCACTATCTGAATATTAAGATATTGTGCAGCCACCTGCACCTTAAAAGGCCTATGAGCATGACATTGGAGGTTTTCACAGGGTTCCCACGGAAATACAATATTCATGAGAACAGGGAGAGCTAGTCTTCGGTCTAGGTACATGCATGAAACATTGCTGAAACCAGGACAGGATGAGTGAGTAACATTACCTGCTTTCCTTTTAGGGGCCCTCCTAAAAGAGTCTATCTATTGTGGTAGAGAGATGATATTTGCCATAAAAATTTTAGGGCAAAATTGGAGCGATTATGTCCTTTTTAATAACCCAACATCTCTATTTGGGACCGTAACCCTTCCAATAAATAAAGTAGAAAAGATTCCTATAAATTTTCTCGCAGTCCAGAATTTAGATAAGCAGGTTTTCTGGTCTGAAAAAAAAGCCAGTGTATTGTGTATTGTGCCACTGCAATATAGTGTATTGCAATGTGCACACTGTATTGATTTGTTCATTTATTTGACATGGACTGATAAACCTTGGAGCTATTTTTTTTACAGTCAGTATTTAACTAACTGTTCTTGGTGAAAAGACAAACCTTATCACCATGAGAAGTGTTGTGAGTAGGTGATCTGTATTTATCAGCACTTTTCTTCACCTTAACCGTGACAGCAGCAAAATTGGATTGCACCTCTGTTCATATGTCATTGGTGTCCTAACGTGACTGCTCACGGCAGGAAGCTGAGTTTTAGATACAATAGGCAAAAGAAGTGAAGTATCTGACCAAAGACTGGGATAAAAGGAGATTTTACGAAAGATTTAGAAACTGAATTATTGTGAAAAAGATCAGCCATTGGAACTGAATCCAGCCAATTATCCTGAAAGAAGATCTGAAGGTATTGTTTCAATGACAGACTGATCCTCTCAGTTTTCCCATTGCTTTAGATTTGTTGTGATAATGTAGAGAAAGAAGAGATAAAAGCAGTCTACGTGCAGACTTAAGAAATGTGCAGATTTCAGATTTTTGGTCAGTGGAAACTTAGCTTCTTCAAGTCGATTTTACCACTCCTTCAAAGCTCGTTTTATGGCTTAGAAGTTCTTAATCACCAATGCAGTAATTCCTTTCTGCCATGGAAAATTTCTTGGAAGGGAAACTGCAGGGATGGTTTCTTTAATCAAGAGAATACACCTAGTAATGCTACATCTAATGATGAGAATGAATAAATGGCTTGTTGATGTCTAAATGGTCTAGAACTGCAGCAGAGAAAAATTTGAGGAGCTTGAAGGCTTAAGTTGTATAGTCTGGCCAGTTCTGAGAATTAGTATCCTTCCAATTGAGGGTTGTAAGAAAGATAGTTCCTGATGAACTTCTGGTAATAGTTGGTGAAATCAAAAAATCCTTGAAGGGTCTAGAGAACTATTTTGTTGCAGTTTCTTTAACAGAGAGCAAACACGTAAAACATGTATAGAACATCAAGAAAGATTTAGTTAACAAAAAGCTGAATACAGGCAGAGCGTTGCATTATACAAAGGGTATGACAACATATTTATATGGACCATCCTGGGTATTAAACACTGATTTCTATTCAGCACCCTTTTAACCACTTCCCTCCCCAAGATATACTATTAAATCATAGAACTGTTGTATGGTGCAGGTGTATGGATCAGGTACATGGTGTGAGCATCTGCCTCTAAGGCTACGGTCACACTATCAGTTTTTGATCTGTATTTTACATCAGTATTTGTAAGTCAAAACCAGGTGAGGTACAATCATTTTTTACCTTACAAATATTGATGTGAAATACTGACCAAATACTGATAGTGTGACTGTAGCCTATCAGCAGTGAGTGGAGCAATCTCCAATTGCAGCTGTTAACCAGTTTAATGCTTATGACTGCTAGTGATAATAGCATTTGAACCAGACAATCGTGCTCAATGTCCATTCCAGGTGCCCATTAGCATCCGCGACATTACTGTGGGGAGCAGATGGGTTGCTTTTACAGCCGGGGGCCTTCTGAAGGTCCCAATACCAGCCATCAATGTACTCCTATAAAGACAAAAAGCAAAGCCACAATAAGAAGAATTAAAACATCCCCAAGATTCAAGAAAAAAACAGCAAAATAAGTAGCAGTATTTACCAGCTCAGATCTTCAGACCTAGATGCGCTACCAGGGTGCAGCCAACCCATATAAAGATAGCGGCTACACAAGTGCAAAATACTGATGAGACAATCACTCACAACCTACCATTTCAAGGAGGGGGTGACTGCTTAGTATTTGAATTGCACATAAAAAGGCTTGTATAGGGTGCTGTTCACACTTGGGTAGTGCACAGTATCCGGCTTACAGCCTATTAGTCACGCCCATACTATTAGATTATGCGGGCTGCCCGGTACTATCCAAGTGCATCCAATGGGAACAGACACCCCAGTTTACAATGCCAGCACTGATGGGCCTGGCTGCACCATGGAAAAAAGTGCAAAAATGCATATATAGTATATATGAGGTATTAGTCGATATTTGGGCCAAAATACGCAAACTCATAACTCGCGTCAAGGGTCCTCAAGCTTACGAGTAGTGTTGAGCCACCCCCGTAGTGTTCGAGTTCGGTTCGGTTCGTCGAACACCCGTGTGTTCGCCGAACTGTTCGTCGAACTGTTCGTCGAACACCTTCGAACACCGTTAAAACCAATGGCAGGCAAACAAAAACACATAGAAACACATAGAAAACACCTTCAAAGGTGTCCAAAAGCTGACAAACTGCTCAGAAGACACAACTAACACATGGAAAAGTGACAAGTACATATAGTCATGCGAAAAGAAAAGAGGTGGAGGAGTAAAAGGAGGGGGAGACACAGATATAGGCATGTCATGCCCTTCTAAAATCCAAAAAGTGAGAAGCCGAGACGGCCAGTCCGCTCCTGCCCGTGCCACCTCCGTGTCGCCGGGTTTGTGCCAGAGCCGCGGTGAACCCTGACGGCCAGCCCCCCTCTCCCAATACTGGTGCCTGTCCGCTGGTGGGTCGAGAGAGCCCCCCTGTGGTGGAGGCAGCTCTAAGCTTTTTAATTTAAATTGTCCCTCTAATTTAAATGAATACACTTTAAATCCATTTACAAGGATCTATTGGAGGGCAAGTCTCATGCCAGCAGCCGCGTAATTCCAGCTCCAGTAGCGTCCACTAAAGCTGCTGCAGTTAAAAAGCTTTTATAAGGATCGAGCTCGGCTGTCCACCGCAAGGCATCCTAGTGCCAGTCCCAGCCCCTATGCCTTGGGGTGCCTCCTGATGCTCTTCACTAAGTATCCCGTGGTCCCGAAGCATTTCCTTTGAAAAAATTAAGTGTCCAAACTACAGGTGGTGTAGCTTGCTTAACAGCCGGGATAATCCGCTGACTAGCAGACACTGCTACTAGGCACAAAGTATTTCCTGGGCTAGATGCAGTTAAAAATTTGTAAGTAGATACTCTCGTTGGATGCTGAGAAAGCATTCCATAGAATCTCCTGGCACGCCATATATGATTCTCTTAAAAAGCTTGGGGTAGGGGTCTAGGGGACCCTTTTATAGCCAAAATCACGGCCCTGTATCACAATACGTCACCTAGGCTGAAGATAAATGGAACTGTAGCACCGAGGGCTCGGTTGCTACAGACGTATTGCACCTCACCCAGAGGTGTGATATCTCACTCTCAGATAAGGATGGAGTGTGGATCAGGACCCGACACCTGCATGCATTACACCACATTGCCGTGGGGCAGGGCGACCAATATGCCCCTGAGATGGGCACGACAGTCCCTGTCCCTGGCTGGAGTGGGGGGAGGGAACACTGAGGAAGGGGAACCCTGCAGTGCAGGAGCAGGGAGGAAGCAGTTCCTGGGTGCATTGAGAAGGGAGTATAAAAGGTGGGCACCATCTTAGTTCAGTGCAGAGAAGTCTGAGCAGAAGTGGCAGGGAGCAGGGGCTCTGCATGAGCTCTGCTCCGGAGGCGGGCCTAGTAACAGAGGCCCAGGCCTGCAAGAGGGAGAAGGAAGGAAGAGGAGCGGAGAAGGCTCCAGGAACGAGGAATGAAGGGATCCCAGGGGTGCGGACGGGCGAGTCGCCACCGCACGCCCGAATCCACCTGCGTGGAGGGGTCAGGCCAAAGGGGGAGACCGGTCCCCGAACTAGTGGAGGCAGGAAACGACCCTCAGCTAGAAACCGGAGGCTCTGACATTTTATGTGGCGCAGCCCCTTGCTCCACCCGCTAGGAAGGCACCACATAGGGTCAGGGAAACTGGCGCCAAGTTTACCAAGAGGAGGCCCGAGGCAGCCGGACAGAAGTGTTGGTAAGAAAGGCCAGACAAAGGACACACAAAGGGGGTCCTGTGAAGCGCTCCAAAGTTATCTGGGAGTTGTCTGAGCCCCTCACCTGGTGAGCACAGTACGACGTGGGCAGCCGTTACCTGCAGACGTGGTCTGGATAATAAGAACTGTGAGTAAAGGCCCTGAACTGCATCAATGACTCCGTGTCGTTACTGCTGCTGCCCTGCACCATCACCCCCATCCTCCGCATACACTGCCCTGAGGCTATACTCCTCCCGTGGGGAGTTATGCTACGCTCTGCTGCACCCACAACACCAGCCTTAGCGGTCTGCCCTGTAGCGGCGGTTCACTCTGACCGCAATCCACGGGTGGCGTAGTCGGACATTTAAACATCAAAACCACATAAATAGTTCCGCCACTGGTTTGACCGCCCTGAGCCACGGAACCGGATCGCCGCCACGAAGACTACAACCACCAGCATCCACCAAAAAGGGTCCGGCTCCGGGTGTCCCAAGGCCCAGGGGGAGCGTCAGAACATTTTCATCACCTTTCACAATCACCAATGGGACAAGGCAGGGATGTCCTCTGTCCCCTCTCTTATACATCCTAGTGACGGAGCACCTGCTCTCATCAATTCGCCATAACCCCAATATTAGGTGGATTGAGGTGGGAGGCACCGAGTACAAGTGCTCTCTATTTGCTGATGATGTCCTAGTATATATCACTCAATCACATATATCCATCCCTGCTGTTATGGCTGAAATAGATCACTTTGTTACATGGTAAAATTTTAAAATCAATGCAGCGAAGTCTGAGGCCCTCGATGTCTCCCTCCCTAAATCCATATAGGATTCCATCCAGTCCAACTTTCCCTTTGCCTGGCCCTCACAGGGTATCAAATACTTAGGAATTCCTATTCATAGAGACCTCTCCCATCTATGTTATCTTAATTTTGGGCCCTTTATTGAACAATTCCATACAGACCACGGTTGGCAAGTTGGAACTGTGAGATTCACTACGTGCACCACTGGTATTTTGTGGAAAAGCACATGTAAGATTCTGCAACAGTCTCTGCTGATACTCCTGCATGCGTGCATCCCTTTCTATGGCAGGAATAATTTCTGCAAATTTACTTTTGTACCGGGGATCTAACAGTGTGGCAACCCAGTAGTCAGGATTATTTCTAATTCTCACAATTCGAGGGTCATGTTGCAGGTAGTGCAGCAAGAAGGCACTCATGTGTGTTGCGCATCCAGGAGCACCAAGTCCCTGTTGTGTTGGTGGCGAGGTAACAATCATGCTTCCTTCCTCTGTCCTCTCCCCCCAACCTCGCACAACAGAAATGTGATCAAGGTCTCCCTCATCTGATGAGTCTTCCATCAGTTCGTCCTCCACTTCTTCCTGGGCTCCTGCACCTTCCTCACTAGTTTGGCTGCTACCATGCGCCCTGGTAAAATCATCTCCCCCACCCTCACATGCCTGCCGCCCTGGTGCTGCCGACCGTCTGGACCTTGCAGATGTTAGCCCTTCCGCATACAACTCCTCCTCCTCTACTTCCTCCACCTCCTCTTGTGCCACCACCTGACTCCGAATTCTGTTTAACATGTGCTCCAGCATGTAAATCACCGGAATAGTCATGCTGATAATGGCATCGTCAGCACTAAACATCTTCGTCGCCATTTCAAAACTGTGCAGAAGGGTGCATAGGTCCCTGATCTGAGACCACTCCTCCAGCGTGATTTGCCCCACCTCTGAATCTCGTTAGCCCAGGCTATACGTCAGAACGTATTGCACCAGGCCTTGTCGGTGCTGCCACAGTCGCTGCAACATGTGCAGAGTTGAATTCCACCGGGTAGGCACATCGCATTTTAGCCGGTGAAGTGGCAGGCCCAACGACTTCTGTAGAGATGTAAGTCGCTGAGCTGCGGGATGCGAACGGCGGAAGTGAGCACACAGCGACCGTGCCCTCTGCAGAAGGCCATCTAGTCTGGGATAGTGGGCTAAAAATTGCTGGACAACCAGGTTCAACACGTGAGCCATACAAGGCACGTGTGTGACATTGCCCCGGCGAAGGGCCGCACCCAGGTTTGCAGCATTGTCGCACACGGCCTTCCCTGGTTTCAGGTCCAGTGGAGACAACCATTCATGAAATTGGTTCTCCAGAGCTGACCACAACTCCTCAGCTGTGTGACTCACATTTCCCAGACATTTCAATGTAAAAACCGCCTGATGACGTTGAGCCCTACTGCCAGCATAGTAAGGAGGTGTGCAGGATCCCTTCTGCGCAGTTAGAAAGCTTGTGGCATGACCAGACAGGCTTTGGGTGCAGGTGGAAGACCGAGAGGAGGTTGAGGAGGCAGAAGCAGTGGAGGAAAAATGACATAAAGAGGATTGACGCACAACTCGTGGGGACGGCAAGACTTGGACAGCAGCCCCTTGTCCTGCTGTCACCATAGTTACCCAGTGCCCAGTCAGCGACATGTAACGCCCCTGTCCATGCCTACTCGTCCAAGTGTCTGTGGTGAAATGCACCCTGTCACACACAGAGTTTCTCAAAGAAGCGGTGATGTTGTGTGCGACATGCTGGTGGAGCGCAGGCACACCTTTCTTTGAGAAGTAGTGCCGACTGGGCATCTGGTACTGGGGCACTGCGACGGACATAAGGTCTCGAAAATCCTCTGTGTCCACCAGGCGGAAAGGCAGCATTTCTGTAGCCAAGAGCTTGCAGATGGTGAAATTCAACCTCTTAGCTTTCTCATGGCTAGGAGGAAATGGTCTTTTACATGTCCACATCTGAGGGACCGAGGGCTGGCTATTGTGCTTAGACGGGGTTGATAAGGGTGTCCCCGGCAAACTGCCGGTCTGTGAGGAAGATGCAGGCGGACATGTTAGGTTGCCTTGATCCAAAGGTGGTGCTATCGATGTCGGACAGCGCTCAAGACCAGCTGGTGTTACCACCTCCAAAGAAAATGATGACCTGCCAATCACGCTGGCTGTTGCGGGTAAAGAGGTGGCAGGTCTGCGCCCCAAAACAGGTGTGACTGCTGTCCCCCCAGTCACAGAGGATGAAGAGGCCGCGGATGCACAAGATATGGCAGACGGTGGTTGGCCCGGCCGGCTAGACCGCATTGTAGCACACTGAGCTTCCCACTGCAACTTATGCTTCATGTCCATGTGCCGGTTCATGCATGAAGTACTCAAACTATGTATTTTTTGGCCTCTACTTAGCTTTTGCTGACAAATGTTACAGATAACACGAGTTGGGTCATCTTTATCGATCTGAAAAAATGCCCAGGCTATGCAAGTGACGCGCCCCTGGGCCTGTGTCGCGCTGCGTTGCGCACGCGGGAGCTTACCCGGAGCCGGATCTCTTGAGGGTTGTAGTCTCGTGGCGGTGACCCGGTCCGTGCCCAGGGAGTCAAACTGAGCGGCGATGTAACAGCGGTAGATGTAGGATGACTACGCCACCCGTTGAATGCAGCTATGGAGCTGCCGCTGCAGGACAGTCCGCTGAGGCCGGTGGATGGATGGTGCAGCGTAGATGGTATAACCCCCAACGGGAGGGGTATGGCCTCAGGGCAGCAGATGTGGATGATGGGGGTAGCAGGAACCACTCAGAGACGGTGCGGTGCAATTCAGGGTCTTTACTGGTAACAACGATAGACCCTCCCGGAGTACTTGCTAGTGAACGGGGCCTGGTCAGTCCTTGAGCAGATGGGATCTCCCCTGGCCAGGCGGAGTTGTAGGCCTCCCAATCTGACTGTACTCTTCTGGCTACCTTGCTAGAAGCGGATATAAGTAGCCCACGTCCCTGAGTGTACCGTGTGGTGCTCACCCGTATGGCCGGTGACTCGGGGCCTTCTAATGGCTTCCGCTCCACGATGGCGGTGCTGGTCCCACGCGTGTGACCGTGCCTTCGGGTTTCTGGGCCTGAGGACCTGAAATCCCCTGCCGGTCGGCTTCTGCTGCTGGGTAAGAGTTCGTCCCCACAGCCTCGGACGCCGGGTCCGGTAAGAAAGCTTCTCAGTCAGGGCGAGCTCTGCAGCTGCCAGCCCCTGACTTGTAGTAGTATTGCTCCCACTGAGCTTCTCCTGTTTCTTCCTGTGACTGTTTCTTGTCTCTACTCTCCTTGACTGCTCACCCTGCTTCAGCCCCGGGTTTATATAGGGGAAGTTCTTCCCCTCCCAAGACTGGGCAGGAGGTGTGGCATGCACAGGATCCCTGACCAAAGGACCTCCCACCTGCTCTCAGACATAATATCTCTATCTGACGCGCCCCCTGGGACATATTCCTTTTTGAGGGGAATACCCGGCACCGGATCAGATGGGGGGGGTTGTAGTCTCCGAGCGGCTGTGACCCGGTCCCGTGCCCAGGGCGTCAAGCTCAGTGTTATGTGGCAGCTTTACAGATGTTATTAAAGTTCTTTTGTGTCGACTACGCCACCCGTTGTGATGCGGTCACTGTGGCCGCCGCTGCAGCAGGGTCCGCTGAGGCTGATGGTGGATGCGCAGCTTGGTAGGATAACCCCCAACGGGAGGGGTATAGCCTCAGAGGGGACAGGCGCAGAGGATGGGGGTTGTGGTGGTGCGGTGCAGCCGGCAATGAAGACAGACTCGGGTTGTGCAGTTAAGGGTGTTTACTTACTGCTGATGTTGTACTGGTCACTCCAGCTGCTAGTGACCACCCGAGCCGTGCTGCGTCCACCAGGTCCTGGATCCGGCCAACCCCCAAACAAGTCCAGAGCGTGGCCCTGAGCTCTCCCTCTGTCCTTTCTTCAGCCGTCCCCACCAGTGATTCACCTAGGTCCAGCTCCCTCGGGCCTTCTTTTGGGACACCCTTGGCCCTGGGTTCCCTGACCCTTCATGTGGTGTGCCTTCGGGGTGAATGTGGTGGGTGACCGTGACAGACACTGCCCACGGTCTCCGGTCTCTGGCTGGGGATTGTTTTTGCCCCCACCAGCTTGGGTTCCGGTACCCTCTTGCTGACTCCTCACCCGGTGCTCTAATTTGGGTTCTTGGGTCCCTTCAGTCTTCCCCCTCTGGGTCTTTCTCTTTCTTTCTCCTCTCTCTCTCTCCAGGGCTGCTGTTTCCTTCTCTCTCTCCAACTGACTTGTTCTCAGCGTCTGACCCTGATCTAAGTTGGTGCCCTCCTTATATATCCCTCTATGTGTGAGCTCAGGTGACCAGCACCCAATGAGCTCCTATCACTACCCAGACTGCTCCCCCTATCTGCCCCTACACTACATGGGATGTACCACCCCCCTCCCACTCCAGCCAGGAACAGGCTCGGTTGTACCTGCACATTTCTAAGTGGGAGTACCGTCGGCCTGCTCCTCTGGAATGGGATGTATGTAGTGCATGCAGTCTATCTGAGCTCAGTTCCACACTCCTTCCTTACCCGGGAGTGGAATATCACACCTCTGGGTTGAGGTGCAATACCCCTGTAGCAGCCGAATCCTCAGGGTGCTACATTCCCCCCTGGTAAATCACAGCACGTCCTCGGGCTGTAAGACATAACACCAAAAACATACAAAATTTTTATATAAACATATAAAACATATAAGACATTATATATATAACATATCTTATCAGATAAAACTTTCTCGTAGACTTCTCTTGTCTCTGGTTCCTCCTCCGGACACTGTGCAACGTGTGTCCGGGAAAAGTGCGACAGTCTCTTAGAAAATCTGGTTTTCTATAAAACCGGTAGGGGGCGCTTTAGGACGCGCAACTATATACAGGGGATATGGCCGCTCTCAGTCCTCGGCCAGGTAGAGGGAAGGGAATGGCTGCTCACAGTCCTCAGCCTGTAGGATGAAGGGGTTAACGGGTAAAACAGTTCACTGGTCCCAACGGGGACTATTTTAGCAGCAACAACAGTTCCAGTTCTTTTATACCCTGATTGGGTAACTATTTACAACACCTGCTCTGCCGCACTCAACGGCGTCTTCCTCCTGCTCTTTGCTTATAGCTGGTTGTTACTTCAGACCCGTCCGGGTCCTCTTGCTCCTCCTCCTCGCACCGCAACTCCTCCTCCGTCAGGCGGTGTACGTGGAGGGCGTAAGGTCCTTTGGCACACTTGTGCCGGGTGAAAGTGACCTCGTCTCCGACGTAGAGGTCACGGCCTTTGTGACCTTCCGGCAGGTGGGACTCGACGTCTCTGCGAGTCACAAAAACGTCACCGCGGTTGTTACGGTCCCGAATAAAGCCCCACCCATGCTGCGGGTTGAACTTTATCACTGTCCCGATGGTGCGGGGACAATGCGCTGCACGGGGGTTCCTCCTAGTCCGGCTCTTCTGCTCCGCGCTCTGGATTTGGGCCTGTTGTTCTCTGACCCGCCTCTCCTCCCGTTCTCTCTTAAACTCTGCCAGCTGTTGACGGCAACACTCTGTACGTTCAGCTGCGGCTGCCCGAGTTTCTCCGGTGAACCCCATCAAATCTTCTCCCGTGGGGTCCCACACGAATTGGGCTTCTGCTAGAGGAGGCGAGACCCGAGCCACGGGCTTCGGAGCCGGGATTAGGGGCTCACACAAGGGCCCTAGTCTTTGCTGCCGCTCCAGCTCAGGGTACCCTTCGGGCCAGATGAAGGGCCGCCCGTCCGGCCATGTGAGCTGGCCGAAGAGGTCCTCCCCCAGGTGTGGCACCCTAGGTATTGCGGGCGCGGGCGCGGTGGTGGTGGCGCCCGGGTTGCCCAGGCCTTGCGGCCAGGCCTGGGGCACCTGGAAGGTGAAGGGCACCGTTAGGACGGCGGCGCCCTGGGCTACCTGGCCTTGCGGCCAGGCCGGAGGCTCCGCGGAGGTAGGGGGCGCTGTTGGTGGTGCGGCGCCCGGAGGTACTAGGCCTTGCGACCAGGCTGGTGGTACTTCCTGCTTTGTCACGCTCCGGGTCGGGGCGCGTGACGTCACAGGGGTCGCTGCGGCGGCTTCCGGTCGGGGCCTAGTCCATGGCGGTGACCTGGCGGTTACGGGCACAGCAGGGGGACTTTCGGGCTCTGCGACGGGGAGCTGGGGCAGGTGAGCGGTGTCACGGCTTGGGGTATAGGCGTCCCCTTTACCTGCCTCCATGCGTTCGGCTCCCTCCTCGGCGCCGTCTCCGGCCTTGGGTCCTCCTGCGCCATCCTCAGAGGCGGTCTGCTTCCTCTTCCAGGGTAGCGTGCTCCGCTGACTGGTCTCTGCGTGCTGAGCCATCTCCCGGCTCCACTCCGCCAGTATCTCCCGCTGTACCCGGGCCATCCTCCGTGCGAGGCCCTCCAGGGCAGTCTGTGCACACTCCCGGTCTCGGGGGAGCTGCGCTAGGATCTCCGCTAGACCTAGCGGGGTTGTGGACTCCAGCAGGCTCCTGACCATCGGGTCGGTGCTGCTCTGCTCTGCTTCCGGCAGGCTCCTGGCCAGCGGGCCGGTGCTGCTCTGCCCTCCTTCCTCGGTCTCTAGCAGACTCCTGGCCAGCGGGCCGGTGCTGTTCTGCTCTCTTTCCATCTCCGGGTGAGCTTTTCTGCTGCTCCTTTCCAGGCTTCCTGCCTCCGGGTGCGCTCGCTCCAGACTGCTCCAAGCGACACCCATCTTTTCTCTTCTCTTTCGTCTCCTCCCACTTCGAGGGCGGTCCCGGGGCAACTCGGTAACTGTCAGCTCCAGGGGGAGTTCTTTCACGCTGACAGACACCTCCAGCATCACAGTCTCTGTTGGTGGGGGCGGTTTCCACTTTTGGCGCCATTTTCTGTCCTGGCCCACGATGGGAGGTGGCCTCTTGCCCTCCTTTGGCACGCCCATAATGGCGTCCGCTGCTCTTCCAAGGCGGGAAATCTGCGGTTTTGGCGGGAAGCGTCGCCCAGTGGCGGGAAACTCTGCAGATGGCGGGAACAAGTTGGAAATGGCGGACAATCGGCGGGAAACGACTGGTGATGGAGTCCGATGGCGTGGACCCTCCGGAACCGGCGGGAGACTTCTTTCTGAGGTAAACTTGCACTTTTCTTCAGGCACGCAGTACCCGGGTGTTGCGGGCACGTAATCCTGCCGACTACGCCAAAGTTGACGCGCCCCCTGGGACATATTCCTTTTTGAGGGGAATACCCGGCACCGGATCAGATGGGGGGGGTTGTAGTCTCCGAGCGGCTGTGACCAGGTCCCGTGCCCAGGGCGTCAAGCTCAGTGTTATGTGGCAGCTTTACAGATGTTATTAAAGTTCTTTTGTGTCGATTACGCCACCCGTTGTGATGCGGTCACTGTGGCCGCCGCTGCAGCAGGGTCCGCTGAGGCTGATGGTGGATGCGCAGCTTGGTAGGATAACCCCCAACGGGAGGGGTATAGCCTCAGAGGGGACAGGCGCAGAGGATGGGGGTTGTGGTGGTGCGGTGCAGCCGGCAATGAAGACAGACTCGGGTTGTGCAGTTAAGGGTGTTTACTTACTGCTGATGTTGTACTGGTCACTCCAGCTGCTAGTGACCACCCGAGCCGTGCTGCGTCCACCAGGTCCTGGATCCGGCCAACCCCCAAACAAGTCCAGAGCGTGGCCCTGAGCTCTCCCTCTGTCCTTTCTTCAGCCGTCCCCACCAGTGATTCACCTAGGTCCAGCTCCCTCGGGCCTTCTTTTGGGACACCCTTGGCCCTGGGTTCCCTGACCCTTCATGTGGTGTGCCTTCGGGGTGAATGTGGTGGGTGACCGTGACAGACACTGCCCACGGTCTCCGGTCTCTGGCTGGGGATTGTTTTTGCCCCCACCAGCTTGGGTTCCGGTACCCTCTTGCTGACTCCTCACCCGGTGCTCTAATTTGGGTTCTTGGGTCCCTTCAGTCTTCCCCCTCTGGGTCTTTCTCTTTCTTTCTCCTCTCTCTCTCTCCAGGGCTGCTGTTTCCTTCTCTCTCTCCAACTGACTTGTTCTCAGCGTCTGACCCTGATCTAAGTTGGTGCCCTCCTTATATATCCCTCTATGTGTGAGCTCAGGTGACCAGCACCCAATGAGCTCCTATCACTACCCAGACTGCTCCCCCTATCTGCCCCTACACTACATGGCATGTACCACCCCCCTCCCACTCCAGCCAGGAACAGGCTCGGTTGTACCTGCACATTTCTAAGTGGGAGTACCGTCGGCCTGCTCCTCTGGAATGGGATGTATGTAGTGCATGCAGTCTATCTGAGCTCAGTTCCACACTCCTTCCTTACCCGGGAGTGGAATATCACACCTCTGGGTTGAGGTGCAATACCCCTGTAGCAGCCGAATCCTCAGGGTGCTACATATCACTGTGGCAACCAGACCCCTGGGGTGTCACATTCCCCCCTAGTGAAATTTAGTACTCCGGGACTAAACATATTTTAGAAAAACATAACAAGATATAACAATAACAATACAATAAGAAACACATAAAGATGGTCACGGCATGTCCGTAACCGGGTGCAGTCTTTGAAGAAAGCAAGGTGTCCATTTCACCAAAACAGGGAGACGTAACCAGGTAGGGGTCTGTCCTACCCCGAGTCCTTAACAGTCTCTAGTCCATCCTGGGTTACGCTCCAACTATGTACAAGGATTCCCGGTAAATCCACCAAGGATTCCTAAAAATAACTGGAAACACAAAATTATACACAAGCAACAATACACAGATAAACATAAATAAAACAATTTATACACTTCAAATCCTCCAGCGTGCGGGTAACTGGCCTCTAGTGGCCCTAGTGGACCTACGGAGCTGACTGTCTGGCCCTGAACTACAGGGTGTAGGAGCTGTCAAGGGTAAACTTGGCAGCTGTCTACCGGCTCTTTGTCTCACTAGGGGTACGGCAGGCTCACTATAAGCAGAGGGTTGATCCTCCTGTTCTGCTTGCGTGGAGTCTTCTGCCTCCTGGACCGGCTGTTCTTCCAGCTCTACCTGTTGCTCCGTAGGTGCTTGGGATGCTGGTTGGAGGAAGGTGAGTACGGGTACCACAACTGCACCATTGACTTGAGTCCAAGACCGAGGGAAGTCCCCGAGCACAGTACTAACCATATCTTCCCTTTCCTCTACGGGTCGATGGTCTTCTTGTTCCTCTTCAGGGTTCCTCAGTTGTTCGGGACACTTCTTCAGGTGGTCCCGGGATACAATGGCGGTGGTTTCCCCTCCGTCTTTACTGATGGTACAAACCTTCGGGTTCTCGTGGCTTGAGGGCAGTACGGTGTACGGGTCCTTCTCCCACTGGTCATCCAACTTGTGGAGCCGTCTCTTCCTCTTCAAGACCTGCTCTCCGGGTACCAGGGGAACAGCGGGAGCATACTGGTTGTAAGTTTTCTCTTGTCTTTCCCTAGCCTGACAGAGACTTCGCTCCACGCTCTCCTGTACTCTCCGGTACTGCTGCTGCCTCTCTGTGTCCCAGTCTGTTTCTGGTGAAGTGTCCTCGGGTGTCAGGACTCCCATTTCCAGGTCAACAGGTAACTTACCAGGTCTTGCCCTCATTAGGTAAGCCGGGGTACAGTTGGTGGAACCTACCGGGATGTGGTTGTATAGGTCCACCAGATCGGGCAACTTCTCAGGCCACAGACTGCGTTCTTCCAGGGGCAACGTTTTTAGAAGATCCATTACCACCTGGTTCATTTTCTCACAAAGTCCATTAGTTTGCGGATGGTAGGGTGTCGTCCTTATCTTCCGGCAGCCATACAGATTGCAGAATTCCTGGAAGACCTCCGCTTCAAAGGCAGGTCCCTGGTCCGTCAGCACTTGGTCCGGGTACCCGTGTGGACGGCAAAAGTGCTGCTGGAAGGCTCTAGCTGCTGTTTGAGCCGTTAAGTCCTTGACGGGGACGACAACCAGAAACCGGGAGTAATGATCCACGATGGTTAACGCGTAGACGTAGCCACTTCTGCTTGGGGTCAGTTTTACATGATCCAAGGCTACCAGTTCCAACGGTTGCCGGGTGACGATGGACTGCAGGGGAGTCTTATGGCTGGCACGGTCCTTCCTTCTCAGGTTGCACGGGCCACAGTCTCTGCACCACTTCTCAATGGTTCCCCTCATGCCTACCCAGTGGAACCGCTCGCGCAGCAGGAACTCCAGCTTCTTCCACCCGAAGTGCCCAGCTCCGTCGTGGTATGCCTCCATCACCATGGCTGCGTCCCTTCGTGGCACCACTACTTGCCAGAGTAATTCATGCGTCCGGGAGTTAACCATTCTGCGGCACAACTTCCCTTTGTAAAGGAACAGTCGACTCTTCTCTGCCCATAGTTGTTTGGCTTCCTCCGGTGCGTCTGGTTCAAGGCGAGCCTCCGGCCGAGTCAGCATCTCCTTCACCAGTCGGACGGCAGGGTCGCTGTCTTGCGTTTCCGCCCAGTTGTAGTGGGGTAAGGGGTTCAACGTAGCAGTCTGCTTACTCCTTACCTGGTGGGAATACTGAATAGTCCCATGACGGTGGAACGCAGGGAGTTCAACTTCTTCCAGTCCCTCCGGATCTTCTCCTCCGTCCGGCAGGTTGGGCATCCTGGACAGGGCGTCCGCGTTGGTATTGGAGCGTCCTGCCCGGTATTTGATTGTGAACTCGTAGTTGGACAGACGGGCCATCCACCTCTGCTCCAGGGCACCGAGTCTTGCCGTGTCCAGGTGTGTCAACGGGTTGTTATCCGTGTACACGGTGAACCGGGAAGAAGCGAGGTAATGCTTAAAGCGCTCGGTGACTGCCCATACTACGGCCAGGAACTCTAGCTTAAATGAGCTGTAATTCTCGGGGTTCCTTTCGGTGGGTCGCAGTTTTCGGCTGGCGTAGGCGATTACTCTTTCCTTCCCCTGCTGGATCTGGGACAGTACGGCTCCTAGCGCGATGTTACTGGCGTCGGTGTAGAGGATAAAGGGCTGGCTATAATCCGGGTACGCCAGGATTTCGTCCCCCGTGAGGGCCATCTTCAGCTGGCGGAAGGACTCTTCTTCCAGCTCCTCCCATTTGAAGGGCGGCTTCTGGTTCTTGGCCTTCCGGGACTGGCCTATCAGGAGGTCCTGCATAGGTGCTGCCTTTTTGGTGAAACCGGGAATAAACCTTCGGTAGTAGCCTACCAACCCGAGGAACTGCCGCACTTCTTTTACGCTGGAGGGGCTTGGCCATTCCTTAATTGCGGTGATCTTATCAGGGTCGGGAGCCACTCCGTCAGCGCTCACCACATGTCCCAGGTACTGCACCTTTGGTTTCAGGAGGTGACACTTGGAGGGTTTCACCTTTAGGCCGTAACTTGCCAGAGCTTCGAACACTTCCGCCAGGTGTTTCAGGTGGTCCTCATACGTCTTGGAATATACGATGACATCGTCCAGGTACAACAGGACCGTCTCGAAGTTTCTGTGGCCCAGACAACACTCCATTAGTCGTTGGAAGGTTCCCGGTGCGTTGCAGAGTCCGAACGGCATGCAGGTGAACTCGCTAAGTCCCATCGGGGTGGTGAATGCGGTCTTCTCCCGGTCCGCCTCTGCTACAGGAACCTGCCAGTACCCGCTAGTGAGATCCAAGGTAGAGAAGAAGTTAGCAGATCTTAAAGCAGCCAATGACTCCTCTATCCTTGGTAAGGGGTACGCATCCTTGTGTGTGATATGATTGATTTTCCGGTAATCTACACACATCCTCATGGTGTTGTCTTTCTTTCGGACTAAGACTAGTGGAGCTGCCCAGGGGCTACAGCTATCCCTGATCACCCCAGCCTCCTTCATGTCTCTAAGCATCCCCTTGGCGTGTTGGTAGTGTGCAGGGGGTACGGGTCGATACCTCTCTTTTATGGGAGGATGGTCTCCCGTGGGGATGTGGTGTTCTACCCCCTTGACTCGCCCGAAGTCTAACGGGTGTTTACTAAACACTCTCTCGTACTCTTGAACCACCCGATAGACTCCCTGTTTCTGATGTGAGGGAGTGGAGTCAGTACCCAAATGTAGTTGCTGACACCAGTCCTCCTTTGTTTTCTTAGAGCCGTTACCTTCCTCCGGGTGAGATGGAGGCAAGGGTTCCACAGATTGTATAGCATTTTGGTTAATGGTATATAATTTGGCTAGCGTGGCATACCGGGGCAGGTACACTTCCCTCTCCCCGATATTGATTATGCGAACGGGCACCCTCCCATGGCGTACATTGACCACCCCCCGTGCTGTCAAAATGGTGGGCCTACTGTCTGAGTAAACTGGTTCTACCATTGCCTGGTAATCTCTACCTCTCAGACCAATAGCTGCCCGGCACCAAATCATCATTTCACTTTTTGGGGGCATGGCAATAGGAAAAGGGTCACACATTCTTACGCTACCAATCTCACCGCCGGAGAGTTCCACCTGTTGCCGTCGCACCAGTGCCCGGATCTCTTTCTGGAGCACCCGCTGCTCGCCGGAGCTGGCGTTCTTGGCAACCTGCTGTAAAAGGAAAATCACCTCTGCAAGACAATTTTCAATTACATTAGTTCCTAGAGTTATTTTTGGGTGACTCTCATGTTTGTCAATATCTATAATGATCAGTCCCTGTGCTGCCAGTTCGACTCTACCGATTTTGATGGTCACCTCTTTAAATCCGATCTGTGGCACGGGCTGGCCATTGCTGGCGATGATGCTCAAGTCGTCGTCAGGGTAGCGGGTAATATCCGAGTCATTCCAGTACTGCTTAAAGAGCACGTACGGGATGGTGGTGACCTGTGACCCGGTGTCCAGTAGGGCACTCATGGGAATGCCATCCAGTACCACAGGCAAGACTGGACGTCCTCCCACATATCTGTCGCGCCAGTTCGATGGGCCTGGTGATCTTTTTCCTGGGGGTTAGCCCTCTACCCCAGGTTGTGCCCGTTTAAAGAACAGTACCTTGCCATATGTCCAGGTTGATTGCAGCGGCGGCAGATGGGTCGTCCGTCCTCGCTGTATCGGTCACTGGGTCTTCCTCTGGCCGGTGGGGTCCTCCTTGGTCGACGCCACGGGATGTCCTCCGGTCCGGATGCCAGCTGGATCTTCCCTGGGGTGGAAGCCTGTAAAGACTGCACAGTTCGGTTTAGCGCAGCAACGCTCTTAGCTAGCTCTTGGACCTGATGGTGTAGGTCTGGAGCCGGGTCATTGTCCAAAGCCTGCGCATCAGCTCCCACAGGCCCTGCCGACAAGGGCGCCGCCTCCTGGTGGTAAGTGATAGCAGGGCGCTTGTGGGTCACAACGCCACCCGGTGCCGGTTCTCGGAGCACCCGGATGGCTCTGTCCTTGAACTGTGCAAAGCCCAGATGGGGATCCTGTAAGGCCATTGCCCGCAACTGGGTTCGGTGGGTATTACAATACAGTCCCTCTATAAACTGTTCGGTCAACAGCCTGTCCTCGTTTCCCACTCCATCAGGGTCGGTCTGCTTAATGGCCCTCAGGGCCTCTTGTAGGTTTAGTGCATAGTCCCTTATACTCTCATGCGCTCGCTGCTTGCACCCGTAGAATCTAAGCTTAATCTCGGCTGAGGTGCGGGTATCAAAGGTGTCCTTCAGCCGGGTTAGTATCCCTGCGACAGTCTTCCTCCCAGGTGGCCAGGATTTTACTTCCCTTTTGGCTGCCCCGGTTAGTTGGGCCACCAGGATGCTCACTTTTTGCTCTTCTGTGAGGGGGTACACCTGGAAGAGGCTATCCAGCTTTTCTCTAAAGTCATGCAGGGTATGTGACTCCCCTGAGTACTGGGGTAGCCAAGCTGCTCCCGGGATATAGGGCATGGTGAAGGGCATAACTGCAGCAGCGGTAGTGCTGGCGGAGGTTGAGGCAGTGAAGCTCTCCTCCGTATCCGACATCTTCCTCCCCCCTAGTGGACCGTGGCCTACCTTGCGATGATCCTGTTCCGTAGGCCGCGGCTCCGCAGTAGATCGTCAGGGTTGAGGACCTTCCGTCGCGCTCCGGTGACGTCGGCGTCTGCTGGGCTCCTTCCAGGACCTTACGCAACGTCCGGACGTGAGGCGGGGCTTCAGTTCTCGCGCGCTTTCGGAGTCCACGCCCCTCTTCTTCCCGCGCGGCGTCCTCAAGATGGCGTCCAACGGCGGGAAAACTCCACGGATGGCGGGAAGAAGGCTGAAGATGGCGCCGGATGGCGGGAATCTTCACAGATGGCGGGAAGAAGGCTGAAAATGGCGCCGGATGGCGGGAATCTTCACCGATGGCGGGAAAACTTCACGGATGGAAAGTTTTAAAAGTCTCTTTTTTCAGGCACGCAGTACCCGGTGGTTGCGGGCACGAAATCCTGCCGACTACGCCAAAGTTGACGCGCCCCTGGGCCTGTGTCGCGCTGCGTTGCGCACGCGGGAGCTTACCCGGAGCCGGATCTCTTGAGGGTTGTAGTCTCGTGGCGGTGACCCGGTCCGTGCCCAGGGAGTCAAACTGAGCGGCGATGTAACAGCGGTAGATGTAGGATTACTACGCCACCCGTTGAATGCAGCTATGGAGCTGCCGCTGCAGGACAGTCCGCTGAGGCCGGTGGATGGATGGTGCAGCGTAGATGGTATAACCCCCAACGGGAGGGGTATGGCCTCAGGGCAGCAGATGTGGATGATGGGGGTAGCAGGAACCACTCAGAGACGGTGCGGTGCAATTCAGGGTCTTTACTGGTAACAACGATAGACCCTCCCGGAGTACTTGCTAGTGAACGGGGCCTGGTCAGTCCTTGAGCAGATGGGATCTCCCCTGGCCAGGCGGAGTTGTAGGCCTCCCAAACTGACTGTACTCTTCTGGCTACCTTGCTAGAAGCGGATATAAGTAGCCCACGTCCCTGAGTGTACCGTGTGGTGCTCACCCGTATGGCCGGTGACTCGGGGCCTTCTAATGGCTTCCGCTCCACGATGGCGGTGCTGGTCCCACGCGTGTGACCGTGCCTTCGGGTTTCTGGGCCTGAGGACCTGAAATCCCCTGCCGGTCGGCTTCTGCTGCTGGGTAAGAGTTCGTCCCCACAGCCTCGGACGCCGGGTCCGGTAAGAAAGCTTCTCAGTCAGGGCGAGCTCTGCAGCTGCCAGCCCCTGACTTGTAGTAGTATTGCTCCCACTGAGCTTCTCCTGTTTCTTCCTGTGACTGTTTCTTGTCTCTACTCTCCTTGACTGCTCACCCTGCTTCAGCCCCGGGTTTATATAGGGGAAGTTCTTCCCCTCCCAAGACTGGGCAGGAGGTGTGGCATGCACAGGATCCCTGACCAAAGGACCTCCCACCTGCTCTCAGACATAATATCTCTATCACTGTGGCAACCAGACCCCTGGGGTGTCACACAAGGCTTAGCACCCATGCGACCTGAAGAGCCACCACGACTTGTGGTGAGAGGCAGAGTTGTGTTTGAGGATGCAGTTGTTGACGTGCTTCCAGTACTACGTCTCTGTCCAGGAAGGCGCAACCTGACCTCGTCGTCACTAGCATCTTCCTCCACCTCCTCTGCTGACCTCATCTCTTGGCTGACTGTGGGTTGACAGTAAGTGGGATCTCCGACCTCATCATCATCACCCTGTGCGTTATCACACCCGTCGTCCTCAGAGCCAACCTGTTCCTGCCCTGACAAAAAACTAAAGTTGTCGCTCCAATCAGGTATTTGAGTCTTATCATCGTCTTCCTCATTGTCTCCACCAACAGGAGTTACAGTTTGGGAATGAGGGTCTACATTATGGTCAGAACCTTCTGCGTCTGGTCCTGGATCCGACTCATAAAGATTCTGGGCATCAGTGCAGATCATTTCCTCGTCTGGATTCACAGAAGCGCTGGAGTCGACCTCTGATTCCCAGGCTATAGTATGAGTAAACAGCTCTGCAGACTCAACCATCTGTTCTACCTCATACTCAGACGGGCAGCTGGAGATTTGGGAGCTGTGAGGAAGCAAGTGCGATTTGGGTGACACCTTTGAGGACTGGAGTATTTGTGATGTTGAAGTTGATGTGGAGGAGAGCCCACTTAAAGGAGCACTTGATATCCGTTGAAGCACCTGCTGTTTTTGTGCCTCATCTGGAATTTGTAGCGATTGGCATGGCCGTAAGAAAGGGATCTTATCACATTGTCCGCTAAAAGAAGTAGACATTTTAGTTTGGCTGGAAGATGGTCTTTCTTCTGCACCTACCCCACGGACACAACCTTTTTTCCCCTTCCCAACACGCCTATTCCCCTTTCCACCAGCAGCAGGCCTTTTTCCACTCATTTTGGTGGTTAACTAATTCACAACTCTGGAGTTGTTTGCACAAAAAAACAATGGATGGTAACCGAGCAGAGCTGAGTGGCCAAACTGTGGTATTAGGCCAAAACTATTGGCTGGGTTAGATGCAGAAAAAATTATTTTTAATTTGCAACCTGATGGAGGTCAGTATAGATGGACTAATAGACCAAGTCCCACACACCGCTAGAAGCCCAAATATTTTTTCAGAGCTAGATGCAGAAATTTTTTTTATTCAATTTGCAACCTGATGGAGGTCAGTATAGATGGACTAATAGACCAAGTCCCACACACTGCTAGAAGCCCAAATATTTTTTCAGAGCTAGATGCAGAAAAAAATTATTTTTAATTTGCAACCTGATGGAGGTCAGTATAGATGGACTAATAGACCAAGTCCCACACACCGCTAGAAGCCCAAATATTTTTCAGAGCTAGATGCAGAAAAAAATTATTTTTAATTTGCAACCTGATGGAGGTCAGTATAGATGGACTAATAGACCAAGTCCCACACACCGCTAGAAGCCCAAATATTTTTTCAGAGCTAGATGCAGAAAAAAATTATATTCAATTTGCAACCTGCTGGAGGTCAGTATAGAAGGACTAATAGAACAAGTCCCACACACTGCTAGAAGCCCAAATATTTTTTCAGAGCTAAATGAAGAAAAAAATTATTTTTAATTTGCAACCTGATGGAGGTCAGTATAGATGGACTAATAGACCAAGTCCCACACACTGCTAGAAGCCCAAATATTTTTTCAGATCTAGATGCAGAAAAAAATTATTTTTAATTTGCAACCTGATGGAGGTCAGTATAGATGGACTAATAGACCAAGTCCCACACACTGCTAGAAGCCCAAATATTTTTTCAGAGCTAGATGCAGAAAAAAATTATTTTTAATTTGCAACCTGATGGAGGTCAGTATAGATGGACTAATAGACCAAGTCCCACACACCGCTAGAAGCCCAAATATTTTTTCAGAGCTAAATGAAGAAAAAAATTATTTTTAATTTGCAACCTGATGGAGGTCAGTATAGATGGACTAATAGACCAAGTCCCACACACTGCTAGAAGCCCAAATATTTTTTCAGAGCTAGATGCAGAAAAAAATTATATTCAGTTTGCAACCTGATGGAGGTCAGTATAGATGGACTAATAGAATGATGCTATGCCCAAAAGATTTTACTTCACTAGGTGCAGTAAAAAAATTGGTATTCTATACACAGGTGGTATATCTTGCAACACAGATAGGCTACTCCACTGACTAACACACTCTGCAATAGGCCAAAAAGGATTAGCTTTGCTAGATTCAGCCAAATGCTGTGAAAAAAACTTGCACAGCACTGGCACAGACCTGCCTGGCAATAACT
This sequence comes from Phyllobates terribilis, assembly GCF_046119375.1. Classification (NCBI taxonomy): domain Eukaryota; kingdom Metazoa; phylum Chordata; class Amphibia; order Anura; family Dendrobatidae; genus Phyllobates; species Phyllobates terribilis. Next base: position 55,253,711 of record NW_027362773.1, read on the forward strand.
GATAGGAACTGATGTAACCTAGTCCTGAAAAGGACTCCAATTACAATTAGTCTTTACTCCCACAATCTATCTATTTAAGAGCACAGACCTGCCTGATAAAAGTCGTAGGAAATGCTGTAACCTAGTCCTTAAAAGGACTGCAATCACAACTATTCCCTACTCCCAAGCTATCTGTATATTTGTGCGAAAATTGGCTTGAAATTAACAAGGTATAGCGCACACAGCAACAGCGGTGCCGTCTAACACGCAGCTGCAGCAGTGAGAAAATGGTGGCGACGGGGAAAATGGCTTGGTCTTATAGGGCAAGGACATGTGACATACACTGCCAATCACACATGCCCTTGCTTGTGTGAAAAAAAGCACTTCGCTCCGTGTGTGCGCTGCTGATAGGCTGACAGATTGCACCTCCCCACTGCAAATGCGGGAAAGAGAAAAAAAAATGGAGATCTTCATTGTTCCTGCAGAGATTCATCCCCTGCCCCTCCCCCCGCCCCGCTGTACACTCAAACTGCGTATTAACATTAATTTTCATCATTACTGAGAAAAAATCCAGTTATGATTTTGGTGCACGAACAGTTATCGAACATAACCTCGAACAGCCGAATTTTTCTCAAATTGTTCGTGTTCGCCGACCGGCTCGAACATCGCCCAAAACAGCTCGAATTTGAGATTGGCGAACAGTTCGAGTAGAACAACGCTCATCTCTACTTACGAGTCCCTTCAGTAAATACAAACAGCAAAGCCACAATAAGAAGAATTAAAATTCCCCCAAGATTTAAGAAAAAAACACAGCAAAATAAGTAGCAGCAGTATTTACCAGCTCAGATCTTCAGACCTAGACGCACTACCAGGGTGCAGCAAACCCATATAAAGATGGCGGTTACACAGGTGCAAAATATCAGACAATAACTCACAACCTACCATTTCATGGAGGGGGTAACTGCTTACTATTTGAATTGCACACAAAAAGGCTTGTATAGAGTGCTGTTCACGCTTTTTGTATTTAGTGTAGGGACTCGTAAGCATGAGGACCTTTGACGCGGTTTATGAGCTTGTGTATTTTGCAGAATACAGCAGAATACTGCATAATACTGCAGAATACAGCTAGATTTTTTCCATATTACAACGAGAAAAATCAAGAAATTTGAACTGAACGTGGAAAATATTGGCCTCCATTTCCATTTTGTTGCAGTGTGTCCGTGAAGCTATTCACATGAGTTCTCTGTGAAGAATAGTATTAGTAAACTACAGGCCTGCTATTTAAAACCATGGTTCTCTGTCAGATGTATAACATATAACTGTGTTCCAAAATCAGCCATTTCTGGCTTCCATTTTCATTTTGTTGCAGTGTGTCGGTCAAGCTATTCACACTAGGTCTCTGTGAAGAATAGTATTAGTAAACTACAGGCCTGCTATTTAAAACCGTGGTTCTCTGTCAGATGTATAACATACAGTATAATGGCGTTCCAAAATCAGCCATTTCTAGTGAACGTGGAAAATATTGTCTTCCATTTAAAATGGGCAAGGTGCATGGCAAGGGACGGGGAAGTGGACCTGATGGTGATGGTGCATGCAGAGGCCGAGGCCGTAGCCATGGGCTAGCTGAAATTTTGCCACAACAAACACCTACATCTTGTCGCTCGACTTTCCAGTCCCAATTACTAGGGGACCGCACAACAGAACTGTTGAGCACAGAGCAGTGTCAAAAGGTTGTTGGTTGGATAGCAGAAAATGCTTCCAGTCACTTTGCCATCACCACAACCACCCTGTCTTCCACACGGTCAAGTCTCAGTAGCCGTGAGTCTGGACTGCATATTCGTCACCCTGATCCTCCTTCCTCCCACTATGCCAAGTGCCCGGAGACAACTGATCTCAGAAGAGCTGTTCACTTTTCCATTTGTAAATTCGGCGAATGTAGATTGATGGTGATGAAACACAATTACCAGAGAGTCAGGAGGAGGACCAGGTTGCAGATTTGGAAGACGAGGTGGTGGATGATATACTAACTGACCCAACCCGGCAGAGGGACATGCAGAGTGTAACATACCTGGCGGCGTCCTTGCATAGTGGTCCATCTCCCACTGTGCAAGAGCGCGCACTTGATCTCCTGTCCAGAATGTCTCTCTGGCTTCCCTCCATGCTGTCTGTTTGTGTCTGTTTCTGCTGCTTAAGGGCGGCGCCCGATCACTTCCTGCTTTTTGTACCTGCTGTGGGTCACACCCCTTGTGCGTCCTCAGCCTATTGCTGTCTGTCACCTGGTATATAGCTCAGCTGCTCCCATCTATCCCTGCCTGAGCATAGTGTTTCATTCAGTGTGTGCTTGCACTCTGAAGGTGCCAGGTCCCGTTCTGTGTTTCTCTTGTCTGCCTATCCTGGAGGCTGTATTTCCAGGCCTGTCTGAACACGCTCCTAGCCTGTTCCTCCTGCCTTCTAGGGGCCGATTACCTAGACCCGTTCCTGTATCTTGTCTGACCTGTCTGAACACGCTCCTAGCCTGTTCCTCCTGCCTTCTAGGGGCTGATTACCTAGACCTGCTCCTGTATTTTGTCTGTCCTGTCTGAACACGCACCTTGCCTGTTCGTCCTGCCTCTCTGGGGGCCGTATTCCCAGACCCGCTCCTGTATTCCGCTGCAGTGTCGGTCTCCTCCGTACACTCAGTTCCAGTCTGAACTCTCTCCTATCCTTTACCTGTTTTGCCTCTATGTCTGTTCCCTTCCTTTTTCTGCAGAGTCTGAACTCATACCTAACTCCTGCTTGTTGTCTCTGTACTCCCGTTTGTGAGTTTGTGGTCCACTCGCTACTTCTCTGCTAGTACCCTGTGGGTGTCTGGCTCTGCCTTTCCCTTCCTGTCTGTTCCGTGTGAACAGAGCCCTGTCCCCCCTACTCAGCCTAGCCTGCTCTGACTCCTTTGCTCACCGCTCCGGTGGTTCTAGCCTGCTCTGACTCCTTTGCTCACCGCTCCGGCGGTTCTAGTCTGCTCTGACTCCTTTGCTTACCGCTCCGGCGGTCCTGTCCTGCCCTGCTTCTGCCCACTGCTCCGGCAGTCCTGTCCTGCCCTGCTTCTGCCCGCTGCTCCGGCAGTCTTGTCCTGCCCTGCTTCTGCCCGCTGCTCCGGCAGTCCTGTCCTGCCCTGCTTCTGCCCGCTGCTCCGGCAGTCCTGTCCTGCCCTGCTTCTGCCCGCTGCTCCGGCAGTCCTGTCCTGCCCTGCTTCTGCCCGCTGCTCCGGCAGTCCTGTCCTGCCCTGCTTCTGCCCGCTGCTCCGGCAGTCCTGTCCTGCCCTGCTTCTGCCCGCTGCTCCGGCAGTCCTGTCCTGCCCTGCTTCTGCCCGCTGCTCCGGCAGTCCTGTCCTGCCCTGCTTCTGCCCGCTGCTCCGGCAGTCCTGTCCTGCCCTGCTTCTGCCCGCTGCTCCGGCAGTCCCGTCCTGCCCTGCTTCTGCCCGCTGCTCCGGCAGTCCCGTCCTGCCCTGCTTCTGCCCGCTGCTCCGGCAGTCCCGTCCTGCCCTGCTTCTGCCCGCTGCTCCGGCAGTCCCGTCCTGCCCTGCTTCTGCCCGCTGCTCCGGCAGTCCCGTCCTGCTCTGTTCTTGCCCACCGCTTCGGGCGTTCCCTCTCTGCTGTGGTTGTCTACCGCATCTGCGGTTCTGTGACCCAGTCTGTACTGGGTCTTAACCTTTCTGTGCTCCAGCCCGTCCTTTCGGCCAGTACCTCCCTGCCTGCATACTTGCCTGTATCCACCCATCTGCATACCTGCCGTGTTTGCTTATATCCACCAGTCTGTGCCAGCCTAACCTGCCTGTTCCTGAGTCCCAGTGTGTACTGGGTCCTATCCCGCCTGTGTTCCTACCTGCTAGTGCCTCCCTGTCTGCACTCTAGCTGTGCTTGCCTGTACCCCTCTACCTGTATTGTTCCTGAGTCCCAGTGTGTACTGGGTCCTATCCCGCCTGTGTTCCTACCTGCTAGTGCCTCCCTGTCTGCACTCTAGCTGCGCTTGCCTTTACCCGCCTGCCTGCATACCAGTCGTGCCTGCCTATATACCTCCAGTCTGTGCGCCAGCCTAACCAGCCTGATCCAGTAATCCCTGTGTGGGTCAACCCCCGTGTCCGGAGTTTGACCTGGAGTAGCACCTGGTCCCTCTGCCCGGTTTCTCCCTGGTGCACTGGCGTCGTATGCCGTCGTGCCATCTTGGTCGGATCGGCCAGATACTTAGTCACGCCCCTCCAGGCACTCTCCGGTTCATGGTCCAGTGGAATCACTACAATCACACGCACACGCCGCTCAGCCCGGGCGTGTGCATAACAGCATGCTCAGGCCATGGTTCCCGTTGAGCCCCACGGCCTTCGCTCTCTGAGAAGTTTTCCAGCGAATACATGCATTAAAATAAATAAATAAATATATATTTTTTTCCTTTAGCTGAGTTCCAGGCGAATTACGCACCCGTCCAGATGGATCTATCTGCTCTCGTTCCCGCGGATCCGCTACGTTATTATGGGGATCCTAGACAAAGTCGTGCATTTGTGGAGCAATGCATGCTACACTTCAAGTTCTACCCTCTATGTTTTCCCACCGATCGGGTTAAGGTGGCATTCATTATGTCTTACCTGGCGGGTGATGCCTTGGAATGGATCAACCCCCTATATGAAACACAGGATCCGATCCTCCTGGACCTAATGGCCTTCCTGGTGGCCTTTCTAATGGTCTTCGATGATCCTAACCCGGAGGCTCCTGCTGAAGCTTCACTTCCCAATATCCCGGAGCAGCCCCAATGGGTAATGTGTGTGGGTAGCGCAATAGTCCTCCAGCCCAATGAGACTACTGCCCACCCAGAATCCTCACAGGGTGACTACGCTTTCCGGAATACTTCTCCCAACCTCAAGAGGCAGTCCAGACGTGCTAGACGTAGAGGCAAGCCGTCACGCCAAGGTCTGTCCTCCCTGAGACCTCCTGACCCCAACCTTGAAGTCCCTACTGAAGCTTCATCTCCCTGTATCCCGGAGAAGCCCCAACGGGTAATGTGCGTGGGTAGTGCACCAGTTCTCCTGCCCGAAGAGATTTCTGCCCATCCAGACTCCACACAGGAGAACTTCCTGCACCCGGCATCAGATGCTTCACCCACTTTAACCGGTGTGCATGTCCAAGGATGCTCCAAAGCTGTGGTTACCTCAGAGTCTGTGCACCTCTACTACCTGGCGGAGGACCCCCTGTTGCCTCCTGAATCCTCCGGGATACCACTCGATGACAAATGGAGAGAGACTTCTCTACACCCGGTACTCGATACTTTGTCCGCTTCGTCCTGTGAGCCTGACAATGGGTACCCCAAAGTGGTAGTTACCCCCGAGTCTCTATACCCCTCCGACCAGGCGGAGGACCTCCAGTTGTCTCCTGAACCCTTCGGGGTGCTACCTGGTAGCGAAAGGACAGAGACTCTCCTATACTCTGTACCTGATACCTCGCTCGCTTCGTCCAGTGAGTCCAACCTAGTGTACTCCGAAGCAGAGGTTATTCCCGAGTCTCTACACTCCTCTGACCAGGCGGAGGACCTCCAGTTGTCTCCAGAACCCTTCGGGGTGCCACCTGGTGGTAAATGGACAGAGACTTTCCTATATCCTGGATCTGATACCTCGCTTGCTTTGTCCAGTGAGTCCGACCTAGTGTACTCTGAAGCAGAGGTTACCCGTGAGTCTCTACACCCCTCTGACCAGGCGGAGGACCGCCAGTTGTCTCCAGAACCCTTCGGGGTGCCACCTGGTGGAGAATGGACAGAGACTTTCCTATACTCGGTACCCGATACCTCGCCTGCTTCGTCCAGTGAGTCCGACCTAGTGTACTCTGAAGCAGATGTTTTCTCTGAGCCTCTGCACTCTTCTGACCCGGCGGAGGACCTCCAGTTGTTTCCTGAATCCTCCGGGGTACCACCAGAAAACAAAGAGACAGTGACTTTTCCTCATTATGTACCTGATAACCCGTCTATTTCTTCCTGTGAGCTTGACAAGATGTACCTCGAAGCAGAGATTACCCCCAAGTCTCTGTCCCCCTCCAACCCGGTGGAGGACTTCCAGTTGTCTCCTGTACCCTCTGGGGTGCCACCTGAAAATATGTGGAGAGAGACTTCCTTGTGTGCTGTTCCTGGTACTCCACCCGTTTCGTCTGTTGCTAAGGGTGGCTGGATGGGAGGTAGCATCCTAGCTACCCAGAGGAGACCAGTTTTTCCGGTGGACAGGGGAAGTGATCTCTTCGAAGTGAAGAATTGGCCCTCGAATTCCCTGCGGAAGATTCTGGCAGGCCTGAAGAAGAGGGGGCGTAAGGGGGGGGGTACTGTAACATACCTGGCGGCGTCCTTGCATAGTGGTCCATCTCCCACTGTGCAAGAGCGCGCACTTGATCTCCTGTCCAGAATGTCTCTCTGGCTTCCCTCCATGCTGTCTGTTTGTGTCTGTTTCTGCTGCTTAAGGGCGGCGCCCGATCACTTCCTGCTTTTTGTACCTGCTGTGGGTCACACCCCTTGTGCGTCCTCAGCCTATTGCTGTCTGTCACCTGGTATATAGCTCAGCTGCTCCCATCTATCCCTGCCTGAGCATAGTGTTTCATTCAGTGTGTGCTTGCACTCTGAAGGTGCCAGGTCCCGTTCTGTGTTTCTCTTGTCTGCCTATCCTGGAGGCTGTATTTCCAGGCCTGTCTGAACACGCTCCTAGCCTGTTCCTCCTGCCTTCTAGGGGCCGATTACCTAGACCCGTTCCTGTATCTTGTCTGACCTGTCTGAACACGCTCCTAGCCTGTTCCTCCTGCCTTCTAGGGGCTGATTACCTAGACCTGCTCCTGTATTTTGTCTGTCCTGTCTGAACACGCACCTTGCCTGTTCGTCCTGCCTCTCTGGGGGCCGTATTCCCAGACCCGCTCCTGTATTCCGCTGCAGTGTCGGTCTCCTCCGTACACTCAGTTCCAGTCTGAACTCTCTCCTATCCTTTACCTGTTTTGCCTCTATGTCTGTTCCCTTCCATTTCCTGCAGAGTCTGAACTCATACCTAACTCCTGCTTGTTGTCTCTGTACTCCCGTTTGTGAGTTTGTGGTCCACTCGCTACTTCTCTGCTAGTACCCTGTGGGTGTCTGGCTCTGCCTTTCCCTTCCTGTCTGTTCCGTGTGAACAGAGCCCTGTCCCCCCTACTCAGCCTAGCCTGCTCTGACTCCTTTGCTCACCGCTCCGGTGGTTCTAGCCTGCTCTGACTCCTTTGCTCACCGCTCCGGCGGTTCTAGTCTGCTCTGACTCCTTTGCTTACCGCTCCGGCGGTCCTGTCCTGCCCTGCTTCTGCCCACTGCTCCGGCAGTCCTGTCCTGCCCTGCTTCTGCCCGCTGCTCCGGCAGTCCTGTCCTGCCCTGCTTCTGCCCGCTGCTCCGGCAGTCCTGTCCTGCCCTGCTTCTGCCCGCTGCTCCGGCAGTCCTGTCCTGCCCTGCTTCTGCCCGCTGCTCCGGCAGTCCTGTCCTGCCCTGCTTCTGCCCGCTGCTCCGGCAGTCCTGTCCTGCCCTGCTTCTGCCCGCTGCTCCGGCAGTCCTGTCCTGCCCTGCTTCTGCCCGCTGCTCCGGCAGTCCTGTCCTGCCCTGCTTCTGCCCGCTGCTCCGGCAGTCCTGTCCTGCCCTGCTTCTGCCCGCTGCTCCGGCAGTCCCGTCCTGCCCTGCTTCTGCCCGCTGCTCCGGCAGTCCCGTCCTGCCCTGCTTCTGCCCGCTGCTCCGGCAGTCCCGTCCTGCCCTGCTTCTGCCCGCTGCTCCGGCAGTCCCGTCCTGCTCTGTTCTTGCCCACCGCTTCGGGCGTTCCCTCTCTGCTGTGGTTGTCTACCGCATCTGCGGTTCTGTGACCCAGTCTGTACTGGGTCTTAACCTTTCTGTGCTCCAGCCCGTCCTTTCGGCCAGTACCTCCCTGCCTGCATACTTGCCTGTATCCACCCATCTGCATACCTGCCGTGTTTGCTTATATCCACCAGTCTGTGCCAGCCTAACCTGCCTGTTCCTGAGTCCCAGTGTGTACTGGGTCCTATCCCGCCTGTGTTCCTACCTGCTAGTGCCTCCCTGTCTGCACTCTAGCTGTGCTTGCCTGTACCCCTCTACCTGTATTGTTCCTGAGTCCCAGTGTGTACTGGGTCCTATCCCGCCTGTGTTCCTACCTGCTAGTGCCTCCCTGTCTGCACTCTAGCTGCGCTTGCCTTTACCCGCCTGCCTGCATACCAGTCGTGCCTGCCTATATACCTCCAGTCTGTGCGCCAGCCTAACCAGCCTGATCCAGTAATCCCTGTGTGGGTCAACCCCCGTGTCCGGAGTTTGACCTGGAGTAGCACCTGGTCCCTCTGCCCGGTTTCTCCCTGGTGCACTGGCGTCGTATGCCGTCGTGCCATCTTGGTCGGATCGGCCAGATACTTAGTCACGCCCCTCCAGGCACTCTCCGGTTCATGGTCCAGTGGAATCACTACAATCACACGCACACGCCGCTCAGCCCGGGCGTGTGCATAACACAGAGCGAGGACAGCAGCACACAGGGGAAGGGAGGCGTAGCACCGCAACAGGCAGGAAGAAGCAGTGTGGTGGCCACAGACACAAGGCGGGAAAGCGTTTCCCGTAACGACAGCAAGAAGGAAGTTGCCAGTATAACTGTTAGGTCTTCCCGAGTCTGGTTGCTTTTTAAAGTCTCTGCAGGCGGAGCACAATGAGATGGAGCAAGGAACCATACAGGGAGATTCCACACAGCACAGCCTCATCTCATACCAACATGGATTGGGTGACAATGAGGAAGAGGAGGAGGAGGAAGAACAGGAGTTCCTGCACTATAGACGGTACTACCTGCACAACTGTCATACCGTCTGTTCAGCATGGATGGCCTGAGGACAGGGAGTTGGAGGAGGGGGAAGAGGATGAGGAGGAGGGGGAGGAGGATGAAGAGGAGAGCATGGTCAGTCGTCCTCTTGGTGAGGACACGGAAGTCTTGCCTGTTAGCAGTCTGGCACACATGGCTGAGTTTATGTTACACTGCTTTTCCTGTGACCCTCGCGTTGTCAAATTATTGGGTCACAGTCATTACTGGTAGGTGACACTTGTTGACCCACGCTACAAGGAGAGCTTTCTGTCTATTATTCCCACACCGGATAGGCCTAATAAAATGAGGCAGTACCAGAATGCTGTTGCTCTCATCTGAAAATGCTGGCGGCAGAGGTCATAGTTCATTGGACAACCAAGGAGTACATGAGAGAGAGACACAAATGCAATCCAGCAGAGGCAGGGGAACACTGTCAAAGTTCTGGGACAGTTTTCTCAGACCCTGCCATCGCACAGGCCCTGAGGCACGTGGTACTCTCACAAGGAGGGAAAAGTTTCGAAAGATGCTGAGGGAGTACCATGCTGACTGTACCAACATCCTCCATGATTCCACTGTGTCACATAATTATTGGGTATCCAAGCTGGACACGTGGCATGAACTGGCTCTCTATTCCTTGGAGGTCCTGGCCTGCTCTGCTGCTAATGTTTTGTCAGAGTGGGTTTTTAGTGCCGCTGATGGAATTATAACTGATAGGCGCATCCACTTGTCAACTGAAAATGCTGACAGGCTGACTCATAAAAATGAACAAGGGCTGGATTGGGCCAGACTTCTCAACACCACCGAATGATAGCAACGTAACATAAGCTCAAATACAGTATCTTCTTTTTGGGAGGCTTAACTCTATTCCCATGCACCTCAGTCTTCACAACCAGACATGGGTATACGCTTCCTGATTTTGTCTATTTGCTCTTTTCCTCCTGCTTCTCCTCATCCTCATCCCCCACCACCATATCACCACCATATCTACCATATCACCATATCAAAGTCTCTTGCAAGGGGCATTGGACTTCCTCCAATTTTTTGGCAGCAGTTGCATTCACTGCATAGGCAAACAGTATGGGAGACCCACTTCCTAATAATGGGAATATTGTTTTCAGTAGGCCCCACAACGTCTACATCTCTTGCAAGAGGCATTGGTTTTCCTCCAAATTTTTGGCAGCCGTCGCATTCACTGCATAGGAAAGAGTATGGGAGAAACACTTCCTAACAATGAGAAAATTGTTTTCAGGAGGCCCTCCGACCTCTACATCTCTTGCAAAGGGCATTGGAGTTCCTTCAAATGCAGTCACTGCATACCCTATAACTGTATAGCAGATTTGCTTCTTTCTAATGGGAACATGTTGCTACTGTGACCGAGCTCTATATGTCTTTAAATTGGTATTGAGGTTTTTCCTAAATTTTGGCAGCCGTTGGACTCACTCCATATTTTATAACTGTATAGCAGACCCGCTCTTTTCTAATGGGAACATGTCGTTACTGTGGCCCAGCTCTATGTGTCTTTAAATTGGTATTGGGTTTTTTTCTAAATTTTGGCAGCCATTGGACTCACTGCATACCCTATAACTGTATAGCAGACCTGCTCCTTTCTAATGGAAACATGTCGTTACTGAGGCCCAGCTCTATGTGTCTTTAAATTGGTATTGGGGTTTTTCCTAAAGTTTTGCACCAATTGCACTCACTGCATACCCTATAACTATGAGGGCCGCCTGATGGCCCTATAAAAATAGTCTTTGATACTTTCAGAGTCCCTCCTTCATAAATGAAACAGGATGTGTCTGATCATGTTTCACACACCACATGGCAAGATTAGGTAGTAAAATGTTAAAATGACATTTACCGGTGAATGTATTTTTCACCGTTGAAAGCAAAAAACCGCATCAAAAACGCTACGTGTGAGCGCATTTTGGTTTTGGTATTTATTTTGCCTTATATACAAGTCATTACCCTGAAAAGGATGGTCCTTAACATTTTTCCCTGGAAAGTCCATTTTCCGGAGTCCATAAAAGTGGACTAATACCTCTGACAACATTGTTGACAACAGTGACCTGGGAGTCAGAGATGCTTCCAGGGGTCTTCCCCATTAAGTTCCCATGTCATTTGAGCACTGTTTTCATAGATTTGAGCAAATTTTTGGCCCTCTGCAGACCACTGGGGGGGCCACCGGAAAAATGCTCAAGTTTCCCATAGACTTACATTGGGCTTGTTACTTGGACCGAGCGCTCGAGCAGTCCAATTTGCTTAACCCGAGCAATGAGTACCCGAGCATTTTAGTGCTCGCTCATCACTATTGGTGGCAACAAACCAAAAAAATATTTTTTTACACTTTAGAATTTTAATTTTAGACCACTGAAATAGCAAAGAGGTATGCATGTTTGGCATCGCCATAATTGTACAGGCCTGGAAAAAAAAAGTTATGAGACCACATTTACTGTATAATTAACACTGCAAAACAGAAACCCAAAAAATAAAAAAGAATTACCTTTTTTAACCTTCTCAATTGGATTGTTTTTCCTGTTTCTTAGTATATTATATGGTAAAAATAAAGGTTTCCTCATATGGCTATATTAATGAAAAAATAAAAAGTTATGGCTCTTTGAAGATGGACAGGAAAAAGTAAGGCCCAAAAACAAAAATAGGCTGTGTCTTTAAAGGAATTATGTGGTTCTGGTTGTAAGCTCAACACGGGCCTAATTCAGTGAAGATTCAAGCATCCTCAATCTAATCAAAAAGTTCTACTGTGAGGGGCAATGGATCGTGGTCTTCCATGTTTTTTTATTTAAATCCTGATAGTCTATATATGGTATAAGAAACCTGCGTTTCTTCTGAATTAAGAAAAAGCTTACTCTGGCCGGTGATATAGACTTCCACATGAATCCCCTCCCAATAGGAAACAGGTAGGTTAGAGAAGGTGGTTGAGGTAGAGCTTTGAGGCAATTTTGAAGACAAAAGCATCCACAAAAGGCAATCTGAACAACTAATCAATAAGTGGAGTGTGAAGCCTTAACCACAGCAGTGGCAAGAGCACCGGTGCATCAGTAAGTGGCAAAACTAGAAATGTCCTCAACATAAAATGGTCCTACTTGTAGGGCCACCTATGCAATCTGGAATTGCGTAAAGCCATAGTTGAGCTATTTACAGAAATAATTATAGGAGTTTGTAAAGAAATTAAAGGGAGTTTCTGCGTTCTGGCTAATGTGACATCAATAAAATTTTCTGCAGCTCCGGAATTAATAACAGTTTCTCCCGAAAGCTGTGTAGAACCAAAGATGAGTGACCTGGGCACAACAAGCATACCTTTAATGAAGGATAAAGTTAATATAAATGTGATTCCTCACATTCTCACCAAGGGTCAAAAGCTTCCCTGTTTGGCCTTGAGCTTGGAACAGTCTTTGTGGGAATGATCACTTTCACCAAAATAAAGACACAGTTCTTCTATCAGGCCTTGAAACCTTTAAGCCAAAAATATTTTTTAGTGGCCAATTTGCACGGGTTCCTACAGGGTAAGCATCTGGGTTTTGTAGACTCTATACAGCCAAGGCATCTGGGCTTTTGCCTCCCCATCCTCTTTATCTGGGGATGGGAGCAACCAAAAAGTAGCGGTAGTGGGCAGAATAGTTTCATAGTTTTAAGGTTGAAAGATTTAAAGGGGCAGTCCGGTCCAAGTGATAAGTCTGCAGTCACTCTGTGACTGCAGACTTATGAATCCCCCTAGCGCACGCACTGTGTGCTGTGGGGATTCGGTGGTTTCACATCCGGTAATGGGTTATACATACCCCCAGCCAGTAGGCACCACCTTTCTCCATACACTTTGTATTGAGCAAGGCCATGACCCGTATAGTGACCCAGATGGCCAGTGGGCGCGTCAAGCTAAAAGGTGCAGCCTTGCTCAATTCAAGAGTGTGCAGAGCGAGGCCATGCCCACTGGCCGGGGGTATGTATAACTCATTTGACTCGCCCCCAGGGCCGTGGGGTACTTGGCAGCCGGGCCTCTGGCTGTTTGCAGGGGATATCACGGTGGCTGGCCCGGTCCGTGACCCAGGGCGGTCAGTGCGAAAAGGGGATTACTTATAGGGGATTTGTCGTGACGCCACCTGTGGTGTCTGATTAGGATCACCAGCGCTGCGGCAGTCCTCTGAGGCAGATGAAAGGGCAGCTTAAGATGGAACGGCTCCCCACAGGTGGAGCAGGCCTCAGGGCAGTGTAAGGAAAGATGGAGGAGGTGCGCTGGGCGTTGTAGTGCAGGGAGGGAAAAGGCACCAGCGAAATGAAGGAGCGGAGGCAGTTCAGTGGAGTCATCCGAGTTTACTCACAGTTCTGTTCAAGTTCCTCACGTGTACAGTACGGTGCAAGCCTCCCGCGTCACACTGCGTTCACCGGGCAGGGGTTCAGTGCTTCCTCAGGCAGCTCGGGTGTGCCTGGCAGAACCCCACTTTCATATGTACCTTCCTAGATCGACTTCACGCTGGGTCTTTACTCCCTCCTGCCCTGCACTTCTCACTGTGAATGCTATTCGGGTGCTGTGGGGTCCCCCCTGTCCATGGGAGTTGCACAGACCTGCTTGACCTTACTTTGGATTGAAGTGAGAGTTTGGCTTCTGCTATAGAAGTCAGAAGCCTCCGGTTTTTCCAGCCGAGGCTTGAAGCTGCACGACGGGGCCAGGGGCCGGTCCTTTTCTTGCGGCCTAGATCCTCCTGACACTTGGCAGGTTCGGGGTGTACGGGTGCCGCCTGCACTCGCCATACCCCCTAGGATCCCTTCCGTAGATCGGAGCCTACTCTCACCCTAAGATGGCTTCCCTATTTTATATGTTTACTGTATCAGTGCTCCCATGAACTACTTCCTCCACCCACACCCACTACTGGTTCCCCATAACTTTGGGTTCCCCCCACCCCAGCCAGGGTCAGAGCTCAGCAGAAAACTACATTGCGTCTTGCTCCTCCTGCTGGCCTGGGGTAGTGTAGTGTTGGATGTAGGTGTTGGGGTTCCGTGCAGCACACCCTCCTTACCTGAGAGAAAGGGAGACACCACACCTCTGGGTGAGGTGCAGTACCTCTGTGGCTACCAAACCCTCAGGGGCGCCACACATTCATACCCTCCGGTCCCGGGTCTGAAACGAACGAATCCCTGCACAGAGCGTGAAATGGGGGGATTCATAAGTCTGCAGTCAAACAGAGTGACTGCAGACATCACTTTTGACCGACCAACCCCTTTAAGTCCATTGAATTCAAACTATAACCTATTGATCAAGAGGAAGGCAAAACCCTGTAAGGCAGATGCCAATTGACCCATGTTTCTGAAAAATTCCTTCCTGACTCTATACAGTGCTCAGTATAAATGAGTACAATCCCTTTTGAAAAATGAAACCACATCAAAAACTACTACATCTAGTGTTTTGTATGGCCTTCATGATTTTTAAGACAGCACCAAGTCTTCTAGGCTTGTTTTATGCAGATAACAGAATGCAACAGCAGAGAAACAGGCAGAACAACAATATATTTCTTTCATTTAACAACCTAATTATAAAACACGTATTATAAAATAACAATTTCTTTACAATGATAGATAGTAAAATATGCAAGAAATCACACAACAGTATAAATTATAAGAATACACTAGAATTCAGGGTCTGGTAGTTTAAAATGAAGCACTGACGGGGAGGAGAACCAGATTGTCATTCACTATACCGGGCAGGGCAAGGGGTAGTCTTTGAAAGCCTTAGCAGTACTTTGCTCTTGCCATGCTATCTGCGTGACAGCATGGCAAATCAGGGATGTTCATGGGCGGAGCCGATTTTTTGGGACTAACAAGCCGGAATCCCAAACACGAACCCAAATTTTAAATGCTGAGCAAATTCACTCAACACTAGTTGTAACCTGAAGAACCACTCTATTATTATATTTTATATACACACCTCAGCATTAAAATTGCAACACCTAGAAGGAACATTGCTGAAATATGGAAAAAAAGATTGATATACTGTTATGCACACGCCCGGGCTAAGCGGCGTGTGCGTGTGATTGTAGTGATTCCACTGGACCGTGCCGGAGAGTGAATGCCTGGAGGGGCGTGACTAGGTATTCACCCGATCCGACCAGGGTCGCACGACGGCATACGACGCCAGTGCACCAAGGAGGAACCGAGCAGAGGGACCAGGTGCTACTCCAGGACAGACCCCGGACACGGCTGTTGACCCACACAGGGGAATACAGGAACAGGCTGGTAGGCTGGCACACAGACTGGTGGGTATAGGCAGGCACGACTGGTATGCAGGCAGGCGGGTATGCAGGCAGGGGGGTAAAGGCAAGCACAGCTAGAGTGCAGACAGGGAGGCACTAGCAGGTAGGAACACAGGCGGGATAGGACCCAGTACACACCGGGACTAAGGAACAATACAGGCAGAGGGTTACAGGCAAGCACAGCTAGAGTGCAGACAAGGAGGCACTAGCAGGTAGGAACACAGGCGGGATAGGACCCAGTACACACCGGGACTAAGGAACAATACAGGCAGAGGGTTACAGGCAAGCACAGCTAGAGTGCAGACAAGGCTGAGCAGGGAGGACAGGGCTCTGTTCACACGGAACAGACAGGAAGGGAAAGACAGAGCCAGATACTCACACAGTACTTGCAGAGACAACAAGCAGGAGTTAGGTACGAGTTAAGACTCTGCAGAAAAAGGAAGGGAACGGACATAGAGGCAAAACAGGTAAAGGACAGGAGAGAGTTCAGACTGGAACTGAGTGTACGGAGGAGACCGACACTGCAGAGGGATACAGGAGCGGGTCTGGGAATACGGCCCCCAGAGAGGCGGAACGAACAGGCAAGGAGCGTGTTCAGACAGGACAGACCAGACACAGGAGCGGGTCTAGGAAATCGGCCACTAGAAGGCGGAGCGAACAGGCAAGGAGTGTGTTCAGACAGGACAGACCAGACACAGGAGCGGGTCCAGGAAATCGGCCACTAGAAGGCGGAGCGAACAGGCAAGGAGCGTGTTCAGACAGGACAGACCAGACACAGGAGCGGGTCTAGGAAATCGGCCACTAGAAGGCGAGAGGAACAGGCTAGGAGCGTGTTCAGACAGGTCAGACAAGATACAGGAACGGGTCTAGGTAATCGGCCCCTAGAAGGCAGGAGGAACAGGCTAGGAGCGTGTTCAGACAGGACAGACAAGAGAACACAGAAAGGACTCAGTTCAGACACGGGAACTAATACCGAAAAGCAGGAGACATACAGGACTCAGTTCAGACACGGGAGCTGATACCGCAAAGCAGAAGACATACAGGACTCAGTTCAGACAGGCCTGGAAATACAGCCTCCAGGAAAGGCAGACAAGGAAACAAAGAACGGGACCTGGCACCTTCAGAGTGCAAGCACACACTGAAGGAAACACTATGCTCAGGCAGGGATAGAAGGGAGCTGCTGAGCTATATACCAAGTGACAGACAGCAATAGGCTGAGGACGCACAAGGGGTGTGACCCACAGCAGGTACAAAAGGCAGGAAGTGATCGGGCGCCGCCCTTAAGCAGCAGAAACAGACACAAACAGACAGCATGGAGGGAAGCCAGAGAGACATTCTGGACAGGAGATCAAGTGCGCCCTCTTGCACAGTGGGAGATGGACCACCATGCAAGGACGCCGCCAGGTATGTTACAGTACCTCCCCCCTTACGCCCCCTCTTCTTCAGGCCTGCCAGAATCTTCCGCAGGGAATTCGAGGACCAGTCGTTCACTGGGTTGGAGGGGGACAGAGACTTGAGGGTAATCTCTGCTTCGAGGTACATCTTGTCAAGCTCACAGGAAAAAATAGACGGGTTATCAGGTACATAATGAGGAAAAGTCACTGTCTCTTTGTTATCTGGTGGTATCCCGGAGGATTCAGGAAACAACTGGAGGTCCTCCGCCGGGTCAGAAGAGTGCAGAGGCTCAGAGAAAACAACTGCTTCAGAGTACACTAGGTCAGACTCACTGGAGGAAGCAGGCGAGGTATCGGGTACCGAGTATAGGAAAGTCTCTGTCCATTCACCACCAGGTGGCACCCCGAAGGGTTCTGAAGACAACTGGAGGTCCTCCGCCTGGTCGGAGGGGTGTAGAGACTCGGGAGTAACCTCTGCTTCGGAGTACACTAGGTCGGACTCACTGGACGAAGCGAGCGAGGTATCAGGTACAGGATATAGGAAAGTCTCTGTCCATTCACCACCAGGTGGCACCCCGAAGGATTCTGAACACAACTGGAGGTCCTCCGCCTGGTCGGAGGGGTGTAGAGACTCGGGAGTAACCTCTGCTTCGGAGTACACTAGGTTGGACTCACTGGACGAAGCGAGCGAGGTATCAGGTACAGAGTATAGGAGAGTCTCTGTCCTTTCGCTACCAGGTAGCACCCCGAAGGGTTCAGGAGACAACTGGAGATCCTCCGCCTGGTCGGAGGGGTGTAGAGACTCGGAGGTAACTACCACTTTGGGGTACCCATTGTCAGGCTCACAGGACGAAGCGGACAAGGTATTGAGTACCGGGTGTAGAGAAGTCTCTTTCCATTTGTCATCGAGTGGTATCCCGGAGGGTTCAGGAGGCAACAGGGGATCCTCCGCCAGGTAGTAGAGGTGCACAGACTCTGAGGTAACCACAGCTTTGGAGCATCCTTGGACATGCACACCGGTTAAAGAGAAAGAAGCATCTGATGCCGGGTGCAGGAAGTTCTCCTGTGTGGAGTCTGGATGGGCAGAAGTCTCTTCGGGCAGGAGAACTGGTGCACTACCCACGCACATTACCCATTGGGGTTTCTCCGGGATACAGGGAGATGAAGCTTCAGTAGGGACTTCAAGGTTGGGGTCAGGAGGTCTCAGGGAGGACAGACCCTGGCGTGACGGCTTGCCTCTAAGTCTAGCACGTCTGGACTGCCTCTTGAGGTTGAGAGAAGTATTCCGGAAAGCGTAGTCACCCTGTGAGGATTCTGGGTGGGCAGTAGTCTCATTGGGCTGGAGGACTATTGCGCTACCCACACACATTACCCATCGGGGCTGCTCCGGGATATTGGGAGGTGAAGTTCAGCAGGAGCCTCCGGGTTAGGATCATCGAAGACCATTAGAAAGGCCACCAGGAAGGCCATTAGGTCCCGGAGGATCGGATCCTGTGTTTCATATAGGGGGTTGATCCATTCCAAGGCATCACCCGCCAGGTAAGACATAATAAAGGCCACTTTAGCCCAATCGGAAGGAAAATAGAGAGGGTAGGCCTTAAAGTGTAGCATGCATTGCTCCACAAATGCACGACACTGTCTTGGATCCCCATAGTAACGTGGCGGATCCGCAGGAACGAGAGCTGATAGATCCATCTGGACGGTGCGTAATTTCGCCTGGAACTCAGCTAAGAGAAAAAAAATTTATTTATTTATTTTAATGCATATATTCGCTGGAAAAACTTCTCAAAGAGCGAAGGCCGTGGGGCTCAACGGGAACCATGGCCTGAGCATGCTGTTATGCACACGCCCGGGCTAAGCAGCGTGTGCGTGTGATTGTAGTGATTCCACTGGACCGTGCCGGAGAGTGAATGCCTGGAGGGGCGTGACTAGGTATTCACCCGATCCGACCAGGGTCGCACGACGGCATACGACGCCAGTGCACCAAGGAGGAACCGAGCAGAGGGACCAGGTGCTACTCCAGGACAGACCCCGGACACGGCTGTTGACCCACACAGGGGAATACAGGAACAGGCTGGTAGGCTGGCACACAGACTGGTGGGTATAGGCAGGCACGACTGGTATGCAGGCAGGCGGGTATGCAGGCAGGGGGGTAAAGGCAAGCACAGCTAGAGTGCAGACAGGGAGGCACTAGCAGGTAGGAACACAGGCGGGATAGGACCCAGTACACACCGGGACTAAGGAACAATACAGGCAGAGGGTTACAGGCAAGCACAGCTAGAGTGCAGACAAGGAGGCACTAGCAGGTAGGAACACAGGCGGGATAGGACCCAGTACACACCGGGACTAAGGAACAATACAGGCAGAGGGTTACAGGCAAGCACAGCTAGAGTGCAGACAAGGCTGAGCAGGGAGGACAGGGCTCTGTTCACACGGAACAGACAGGAAGGGAAAGACAGAGCCAGATACTCACACAGTACTTGCAGAGACAACAAGCAGGAGTTAGGTACGAGTTAAGACTCTGCAGAAAAAGGAAGGGAACGGACATAGAGGCAAAACAGGTAAAGGACAGGAGAGAGTTCAGACTGGAACTGAGTGTACGGAGGAGACCGACACTGCAGAGGGATACAGGAGCGGGTCTGGGAATACGGCCCCCAGAGAGGCGGAACGAACAGGCAAGGAGCGTGTTCAGACAGGACAGACCAGACACAGGAGCGGGTCTAGGAAATCGGCCACTAGAAGGCGGAGCGAACAGGCAAGGAGCGTGTTCAGACAGGACAGACCAGACACAGGAGCGGGTCCAGGAAATCGGCCACTAGAAGGCGGAGCGAACAGGCAAGGAGCGTGTTCAGACAGGACAGACCAGACACAGGAGCGGGTCTAGGAAATCGGCCACTAGAAGGCGAGAGGAACAGGCTAGGAGCGTGTTCAGACAGGTCAGACAAGATACAGGAACGGGTCTAGGTAATCGGCCCCTAGAAGGCAGGAGGAACAGGCTAGGAGCGTGTTCAGACAGGACAGACAAGAGAACACAGAAAGGACTCAGTTCAGACACGGGAACTAATACCGAAAAGCAGGAGACATACAGGACTCAGTTCAGACACAGGAGCTGATACCGCAAAGCAGAAGACATACAGGACTCAGTTCAGACAGGCCTGGAAATACAGCCTCCAGGAAAGGCAGACAAGGAAACAAAGAACGGGACCTGGCACCTTCAGAGTGCAAGCACACACTGAAGGAAACACTATGCTCAGGCAGGGATAGAAGGGAGCTGCTGAGCTATATACCAAGTGACAGACAGCAATAGGCTGAGGACGCACAAGGGGTGTGACCCACAGCAGGTACAAAAGGCAGGAAGTGATCGGGCGCCGCCCTTAAGCAGCAGAAACAGACACAAACAGACAGCATGGAGGGAAGCCAGAGAGACATTCTGGACAGGAGATCAAGTGCGCCCTCTTGCACAGTGGGAGATGGACCACCATGCAAGGACGCCGCCAGGTATGTTACATATACATGTTAATGGTATGCAAATGATGAAAAAAATGTAAACAAATTTTTGAAAGCATCTTGATTTATTCAATATCGAATATGAGCACCACGTGTAGAAATACGTACAGTATTTGGCAAAACCATTAATAACCTCACTGATAGCAACCAAAGCACGTAAGTGCACTTTTAGTGCAAGAGGCGCTCATACTCGATACTGAATACATTGAGATCTATTTAAGATTTTGTTTCCATTTTTCATCATTTGCATTAACATGTCTACGCATCTTGTGATTTCCATAATTCCACAACTTTTCATTCTTGGTGTTGAAATTTCTATGTTGATGAGTCTGCTCATGGACCTAACTAACAAGCAATATACAATAATATCAGTAATAAATGCAATGTCAAATTGCTTGCTGTCAGTCGTGTTAGTTTTGCCTTTCCGAAATCTAAAAAGTGCTAGAACAAATAAGGTCAATTTAGAGGTTACCAATTGACCCAGCTGTCTAAAGTTTATTTTCTTAGCTTAGTGATTTTAAAGTGAAGGAAATATAATCAATACATAGTTGGATTTCCGGGTAATAATATGCATTTATGATTACGCTACCATACACTAATGCACCAATATGCAAAGTCAGCAACAAAACTAAAAGGACAAATTAATTGTGCCAGGAAAAGATGCATTAATGAGATAAACAGGATAATAGAAAATAGGGGTAGAATAACCTTGTACTCATGGTACCATCATTTATTATGATCAGACCTGAAGGATGATGACACGTCCAAGATTATCTGTACCAGACATAAGAAGATCATTTTAAATAGCGCCATTAATCATGTGTTATACCGTCATCTAACATTTCAGTTTTCTTATTGGTAAAATGCAGAAAAGGAAATTGTTGAAAAAAAAATAAACAAAAGAATAATAATTTTAATAAATGGATTTAACCCCTTAAGGACTGAACCACTTTGTAGGTTAATGACCAGGCCAATTTTTTCAATTCTGACCAGTGTCAATTTATGAGGTAATAACTCTGGAACGCTCCAACGCATCCTGTTGATTCTGAGAATGTTTTTTCGTGACATATTGTACTTCATGATTGTGGTAAAATTTCTTCACTATGACTTGCGTTTAACTGTGAAAAAAATGGAAATTTGGCACAAATTTAAAAAATGTGACAATTTTCAAACTTTTAATTTTTATGCCCATAATAAGAGTTATGTCACACAAAATAGTTAATAAATAACATTTTCCATAGGTCTACTTTACATCAGCACAATTTTTTAAACATATTTTTGTTTTGCTAGGTAGTTATTATAAGGGTTAAAAGTTAATCAGCGATTTCTCATTTTTACAACAAAATTTACAAAACCATTTTTTTAGGGATCACATCACATTTGAACTGACTTTGAGGGGCCTATATGACAGAAAATACCCAAAAGTGACACCATTCTAAAACTGCACCTCTCAAGGTGCTCAAATCCACATTCAATAAGTTTATTAATAGTGTTGAGCGAGCACTAAAATGCTCGGGTGCTCGAATCTCAGGCTGAGCTCACCGTGATACTCGGGTGATCGACCCGAGCAACGAGCCCAATGTTAGTCTATGGGAGACCCGAGCATTTTTGCGGCGGCACCCCCGGCAGTCTGTAGAAAGCCTAAAAAGTGCCCAAAACGATAGTCACAGTGTTCAAATGACATGGGGACAGCATGTGGATCGCCCCAGGAAGCATTTCTGACACCCAGGTCACTGCTGTCAACAACGTGGTCAGAGGTATTAAGCCACTTTTACGGGCTCACAATAAAACGTTCAAAAGCGAAACTGAAATGGTTTTCCTGTGAAATATGTTAAGGAACTTCCTTTCCAGGGTAAAGACTTGTGTATAAGGTAATATAAATAACCAAAAACAAAAATACTCCTCCACACCTTGGGCTATGTTCACAAGTAGCATTTTTTATGCGTTTTTGCACTTTTGTATTGCTTTCAACCGTGACAAATGCATTCACCGGGAAATGTCATTTTAACATTTTACAACCTTATCTGGCCATGTGCTGTGTGACACAAGTATACAGTGCTGAAAAGACATGGGAACAGCATCAGGAAGACCCCTGGAAGCATCTCTGACACCCAGGTCACTGCCTAAAAGTGTGCCCATCAGAAGTGACCCTTGCCGCATCAGAAGATGCAGACTTGCAATTATCCCCGTGCAAGTGCTTGTCCCAGGGCAGTGTTCAATTGTACCTCCCCCATTCCTTGCAATGCAAGCGCAAGTATACAGCCTGCCACCCACCCACCCCCAGGCTACAATACCATACAGCTTGCTTGCTTGCACTGGAAATGGGGCCTTTAAGGCATGTGGAGGTGGAATCTGGCCACCACGTCATGGTTGCGTTGGCAGCCTGGTATTCATACTCAGTCCCCAGCCGCCCGGCGGCCGGGTGTCCACACTTGGTCCCCAGCCGTCAGGGGGGCTGGGTGTCCATACTCGGTCCCCAGCTGCCCTGCGGCCGGGTGCCCACACACGGTCCCCAGCCACCTGGGGGCAGCCGGGTGTCCATAAACGGTCCCCAGCTGTCCCTATTTGAAGGACAGCCTAACCACAAACACATGGACAAGTGAATGTGGCCAGGGATGGTCCATGTGACTGACGCCTTCACACTGGGTTAATACTGTGGAAGCCGGGACACTGTTGGACACTGGGATGCAACACATCCTCCAGACATAGAGGATTGCGGGTCCTGGGTCAATCAGGCTTCAACACAAAGTTCAGAAGGTAGACAGCAGCAGTGGTCGGCCTCCTACACAACGAGTAAATTATTCATGATCATGAGGCCATCCATCTCCTTAGCTTTCTGTTCCTTGGAATGCAAGCGCATATATGTAGTAGCGGCTAGGCCTGAAGTGATCAGTGTTTTGGCGCATATCCTACCTCCTCCGAGGATTGCTGGATGTTTTCCTGCCACTATCCCAGTTCTATGACTCCCGTTAAAACAAAGCTTCAAGTGATGAATGATGGATGAGGTGGTGGCAAAGGAGAAAGAGCAGGAGGAACAGGGACCATTCACATCAATATCAGGCCAGTCAACCACACGTCTTGTAGGATATGTTTCTGTACCAAAAGGAGCGGTTTGGCTACACAGTTATAGGGCATACAGTGAGTGCAATGCCTACCAAAAATTTCGAGGCACTCCAATGCCCCTTGGAAGTGACATGGAGGTCAGAGGGCCTTAACTAAACTGTTTTTTCCATTTATAGCAACTGGGTCTCCTGTACACTGTTGGCCTAAGCAGTGAATGGAAGGCTTTCCAAAAATTATGAGGAACTGCAAAGCCCCTTGAAACAGACGTGGATTACAGTTTACTAAAAACCTTCTACCCATTATTGGGGAGTGGGTCTCCCTTAGTGTTTGCTTACGCATTGAAAAGCAAAAGCTGACTAAAATTAGGAGGAAATGCAATGCCCGTTGGAAGAGTCGTGGAGGTTAGAGGTAATTAAAAACAACATTTCAATGCCCCTTGGAAAAGCTGTGGAGTTCAGAATGGTTTAACAAGACGGTTTTAATGCCCCTTGGAGGAGACGTGGAGGTCACAGTAGCTTAACAAGACAGTTTTAATGCCCCTTGGAAGAGTTGTGGAGGTCGCAGTGGAATAAAAAGACAATATCAATGCCCATTGGAAGAGTGGTTGAGGTCACAGTAGCTTAACAAGATGGTTTTAATGCCCCTTGGAAGAGCTGTGGAGTTCAGAGTGGTTTAACAAGACGGTTTTAATGCCCCTTGGAAGAGTGGTGGCTGTCACAGTAGCTTAACAAGACGGTTTTAATGCCCCTTGGAAGATTGGTGGAGGTCATAGTAGCTTAACAAGACAGTTTTAATGCCCCTTGGAAGAGACATGGAGGTCACAGTAGCTTAACAAGACAGTTTTAATGCCCCTTCGAAGAGTGGTGGAGGTCGCAGTGGAATAAAAAGACAATATCAATGCCCCTTGGAAGAGTGGTGGAGGTCACAGTAGCTTAACAAAACGGTTTTAATGCCCCTTGGAAAAGCTGTGGAGTTCAGAGTGGTTTAACAAGACGATTTTAATGCCTCTTGGAAGAGACGTGGAGGTCACAGTAGCTTAGCAAGACGGTTTTAATGCCCCTTGGAAGAGACGTGGAGGTCACCGTAACTTAACAAGACAGTTTTAATGCCCTTTGGAAGACTGGTGGAGGTCCCAGTGGAATAAAAAGACAATATCAATGCCCCTTGGAAGAGTGATGGAGGTCACAGTAGCTTAGCAAGACATTTTTAATGCCCCTTGGAAGAATGATGGAGGTCGCAGTGGAATGAAAAGACAATATCAATGCCCCTTGGAAGAGTGGTGGAGGTTACAGTAGCTTAACAAGACGGTTTTAATGCCACTTGGAAGAGCTGTGGAATTCAGAGTGGTTTAACAAGACGGTTTTCATGCCCCTAACAAGAGCCATGTAGTACAGCATATTAAAAACATTATTCCCATTATTGGGGAGTGGGTCTCCCATAGTCATTGCCTATGCCTTCCAAGCAAAAGCTGCCAAAAATTAGGACGGAGGAACTTGCAATGCTGGCAAACAAGAGCCATGCAGTACAGCATATTAAAAACATTATTCCCATTATTGGGGAGTGGGTCTCCCATAGTCTTTGCCTATGCCTTCCAAGCAAAAGATGCCAAAAATTAGGACGGAGGAACTTGCAATGCCCCTTACAATAGCCATGCAGTACAGCATATTAAAAACATTATTCCCATTATTGGGGAGTGGGTATCCCATAGTCTTTGCCTACGTCTTCCAAGCAAAAGCTGCCAAAAATTAGGACGGAGGAACTTGCAATGCCCCTTACAAGAGCCATGCAGTACAGCTTATTAAAAACATTATTCCCATTATTGGGGAGTGGGTCTACCATAGTCTTTGCAGATGCCTTCCAAGCAAAAGCTGTCAAGTATTAGGACTGAGGAACTTGCAATGCTGGCAACACGGACCATGGTCACCCTGGTGGTATAGTGGTGGTGGAGGCTGAGGATTAGGAAAAGAGCAAAAAACAGCCGAAATGAGGAAGCGTATACCCATGTGTGGGTGTGAAGCGGTGCATGGGAATACACCTCCCGAAATAACACAGTGGATTTGACTTTATGTTACTCCGCTATCATTTGGTGGTGATGAGAAGTCTGGCCCAATCCAGCCCTTGTTCATTTTGATAAGGGTCAGCTTGTCAGCATTGTCAGTTGACAGGCGAGTGCGCTTATAGTTATAATTCCCCCAGCGGCACTAAAAATACGCTCCGATAACACGCAAGCGGCAGGGCAGGCCCGGACCTCCAAGGCTTACACAGCAAGTTCATTCCAAGTGTCCAGCTTGGATACCCAATAATTAAAACGCACAGAGGAATCACGGAGGACGCTGGCACGGTCGGCAATGTACTCCCTCACCATCTTTTGAAACTTTCCACTCCTTGTGAGAGTACCCCGCGCCTCAGGGCCTGTAAGCTGGGCGGGTCTCAGAAAACTGTCCCAGAACATTGACAGTGTTCGCCTGCCTCTGCTGGATTGGAGTTGCGTCTTTCTCGCCTGTACGCCTTGATTGGTCAACGAACTGTGACCTCTGCCGCTAGCGTGTTCAGATGGGAATTTTTTTAACAGTTCTGCAGCAAGGGCCTTCTGGTACTGCCCCATTTTTGTTGACCTCTCCACCTCAGGTATAAGAGAGTGAAAGCTCTCCTTGTAGCGGGCGTCTAAAAGTGTCATCAACTAGTAATGACTGTCACCCAACATTTTGACAACGCGAGGGTCATGGTTAAGGCAGTGTAACATAAAGTCAGCCATGCGTGACAGACTGGTAACAGGCAAGACTTCCGTGTCCTCACCAAGATGATTACTGACCATGCTCTCCTCCTCCTCCTCCCCCCTGTCCTCAGGCCACTTACGCTGAACCGACGGAATAACAGTTGTACAGGTACTACCGTCTACAGCACATGATACCAGCTCCTGTTCCTCCTCCTCCTCCTCCCATTCCTCCTCCTCTCCCTCATTGTCCCCCTAAACACGTTGGGATGAGATGAGGCTAGGCTGTGTGCAATCGCTCATTACGGCTTCTTGATCCATCTCATTATACTCTGGCTGCAATGCCTCCTCTTTAATTCTCTGCAGAGAACGTTGCAAAAGACAGACAAGTGGGATGCTGACTAGAGATGAGCGTTGTTCTACTCGAACTGTTCGCCAATCTCAAATTCGAGCTGTTTTGGGCGGTGTTCGAGCCGGTCGGCGAACACGAACAATTTGAGAAAAATTCGGCTGTTCGAGGTTATGTTCGATAACTGTTCGTGCACCAAAATCATAACTGGATTTTTTCTCAGTAATGATGAAAATTAATGTTAATACGCAGTTTGAGTGTACAGCGGGGCGGGGGGAGGGGCAGGGGATGGATCTCTGCAGGAACAATGAAGATCTCCATTTTTTTTTCTCTTTCCCGCATTTGCAGTGGGGAGGTGCAATCTGTCAGCCTATCAGCAGCGCACACACGGAGCGAAGTGCTTTTTTTCACACAAGCAAGGGCATGTGTGATTGGCAGTGTATGTCACATGTCCTTGCCCTATAAGACCAAGCCATTTTCCCCGTCGCCACCATTTTCTCACTGCTGCAGCTGCGTGTTAGACGGCACCGCTGTTGCTGTGTGCGCTATACCTTGTTAATTTCAAGCCAATTTTCGCACAAATATACAGATAGCTTGGGAGTAGGGAATAGTTGTGATTGCAGTCCTTTTAAGGACTAGGTTACAGCATTTCCTACGACTTTTATCAGGCAGGTCTGTGCTCTTAAATAGATAGATTGTGGGAGTAAGGACTAATTGTAATTGGAGTCGTTTTCAGGACTAGGTTACATCAGTTCCTATCAGTTTTTGCCAGGCAGGTCTGTGCCAGTGCTGTGCAAGTTTTTTTCACAGCATTTGGCTGAATCTAGCAAAGCTAATCCTTTTTGGCCTATTGCAGAGTGTGTTAGTCAGTGGAGTAGCCTATCTGTGTTGCAAGATATACCACCTGTGTATAGAATACCAATTTTTTTACTGCACCTAGTGAAGTAAAATCTTTTGGGCATAGCATCATTCTATTAGTCCATCTATACTGACCTCCATCAGGTTGCAAACTGAATATAATTTTTTTCTGCATCTAGCTCTGAAAAAATATTTGGGCTTCTAGCGGTGTGTGGGACTTGGTCTATTAGTCCATCTATACTGACCTCCATCAGGTTGCAAATTAAAAATAATTTTTTTCTGCATCTAGCTCTGAAAAAATATTTGGGCTTCAAGCAGTGTGTGGGACTTGGTCTATTAGTCCATCTATACTGACCTCCATCAGGTTGCAAATTAAAAATAATTTTTTTCTGCATCTAGCTCTGAAAAAATATTTGGGCTTCTAGCAGTGTGTGGGACTTGGTCTATTAGTCCATCTATACTGACCTCCATCAGGTTGCAAATTAAAAATAATTTTTTTCTTCATTTATCTCTGAAAAAATATTTGGGCTTCTAGCAGCGTGTGGGACTTGTTCTATTAGTCCATCTATACTGACCTCCATCAGGTTGCAAATTAAAAATATTTTTTTTCTGCATCTAGCTCTGAAAAAATATTTGGGCTTCTAGCAGTGTGTGGGACTTGGTCTATTAGTCCATCTATACTGACCTCCATCAGGCTGCAAATTAAAAATAATTTTTTTCTGCATCTAGCTCTGAAAAAATATTTGGGCTTCTAGCAGTGTGTGGGACTTGGTCTATTAGTCCATCTATACTGACCTCCATCAGGTTGCAAATTAAAAATAATTTTTTTCTTCATTTATCTCTGAAAAAATATTTGGGCTTCTAGCAGCGTGTGGGACTTGTTCTATTAGTCCATCTATACTGACCTCCATCAGGTTGCAAATTAAAAATAATTTTTTTCTGCATCTAGCTCTGAAAAAATATTTGGGCTTCTAGCAGTGTGTGGGACTTGGTCTATTAGTCCATCTATACTGACCTCCATCAGGTTGCAAATTAAAAATATTTTTTTTCTGCATCTAGCTCTGAAAAAATATTTGGGCTTCTAGCAGTGTGTGGGACTTGGTCTATTAGTCCATCTATACTGACCTCCATCAGGTTGCAAATTGAATAAAAAAAATTTCTGCATCTAGCTCTGAAAAAATATTTGGGCTTCTAGCAGTGTGTGGGACTTGGTCTATTAGTCCATCTATACTGACCTCCATCAGGTTGCAAATTGAATAAAAAAATTTTCTGCATCTAGCTCTGAAAAAATATTTGGGCTTCTAGCGGTGTGTGGGACTTGGTCTATTAGTCCATCTATACTGACCTCCATCAGGTTGCAAATTAAAAATAATTTTTTTCTGCATCTAGCTCTGAAAAAATATTTGGGCTTCTAGCAGTGTGTGGGACTTGGTCTATTAGTCCATCTATACTGACCTCCATCAGGTTGCAAATTAAAAATAATTTTTTTCTGCATCTAGCTCTGAAAAAATATTTGGGCTTCTAGCAGTGTGTGGGACTTGGTCTATTAGTCCATCTATACTGACCTCCATCAGGTTGCAAATTAAAAATAATTTTTTTCTTCATTTATCTCTGAAAAAATATTTGGGCTTCTAGCAGCGTGTGGGACTTGTTCTATTAGTCCATCTATACTGACCTCCATCAGGTTGCAAATTAAAAATATTTTTTTTCTGCATCTAGCTCTGAAAAAATATTTGGGCTTCTAGCAGTGTGTGGGACTTGGTCTATTAGTCCATCTATACTGACCTCCATCAGGTTGCAAATTAAAAATAATTTTTTTCTGCATCTAGCTCTGAAAAAATATTTGGGCTTCTAGCAGTGTGTGGGACTTGGTCTATTAGTCCATCTATACTGACCTCCATCAGGTTGCAAATTAAAAATAATTTTTTTCTTCATTTATCTCTGAAAAAATATTTGGGCTTCTAGCAGCGTGTGGGACTTGTTCTATTAGTCCATCTATACTGACCTCCATCAGGTTGCAAATTAAAAATAATTTTTTTCTGCATCTAGCTCTGAAAAAATATTTGGGCTTCTAGCAGTGTGTGGGACTTGGTCTATTAGTCCATCTATACTGACCTCCATCAGGTTGCAAATTAAAAATAATTTTTTTCTGCATCTAGCTCTGAAAAAATATTTGGGCTTCTAGCAGTGTGTGGGACTTGGTCTATTAGTCCATCTATACTGACCTCCATCAGGTTGCAAATTGAATAAAAAAATTTTCTGCATCTAGCTCTGAAAAAATATTTGGGCTTCTAGCGGTGTGTGGGACTTGGTCTATTAGTCCATCTATACTGACCTCCATCAGGTTGCAAATTAAAAATAATTTTTTTCTGCATCTAGCTCTGAAAAAATATTTGGGCTTCTAGCAGTGTGTGGGACTTGGTCTATTAGTCCATCTATACTGACCTCCATCAGGTTGCAAATTAAAAATAATTTTTTTCTGCATCTAGCTCTGAAAAAATATTTGGGCTTCTAGCAGTGTGTGGGACTTGGTCTATTAGTCCATCTATACTGACCTCCATCAGGTTGCAAATTAAAAATAATTTTTTTCTTCATTTATCTCTGAAAAAATATTTGGGCTTCTAGCAGCGTGTGGGACTTGTTCTATTAGTCCATCTATACTGACCTCCATCAGGTTGCAAATTAAAAATATTTTTTTTCTGCATCTAGCTCTGAAAAAATATTTGGGCTTCTAGCAGTGTGTGGGACTTGGTCTATTAGTCCATCTATACTGACCTCCATCAGGTTGCAAATTAAAAATAATTTTTTTCTGCATCTAGCTCTGAAAAAATATTTGGGCTTCTAGCAGTGTGTGGGACTTGGTCTATTAGTCCATCTATACTGACCTCCATCAGGTTGCAAATTAAAAATAATTTTTTTCTTCATTTATCTCTGAAAAAATATTTGGGCTTCTAGCAGCGTGTGGGACTTGTTCTATTAGTCCATCTATACTGACCTCCATCAGGTTGCAAATTAAAAATAATTTTTTTCTGCATCTAGCTCTGAAAAAATATTTGGGCTTCTAGCAGTGTGTGGGACTTGGTCTATTAGTCCATCTATACTGACCTCCATCAGGTTGCAAATTAAAAATAATTTTTTTCTGCATCTAGCTCTGAAAAAATATTTGGGCTTCTAGCAGTGTGTGGGACTTGGTCTATTAGTCCATCTATACTGACCTCCATCAGGTTGCAAATTGAATAAAAAAAATTTCTGCATCTAGCTCTGAAAAAATATTTGGGCTTCTAGCAGTGTGTGGGACTTGGTCTATTAGTCCATCTATACTGACCTCCATCAGGTTGCAAATTGAATAAAAAAATTTTCTGCATCTAGCTCTGAAAAAATATTTGGGCTTCTAGCGGTGTGTGGGACTTGGTCTATTAGTCCATCTATACTGACCTCCATCAGGTTGCAAATTAAAAATAATTTTTTTCTGCATCTAGCTCTGAAAAAATATTTGGGCTTCTAGCAGTGTGTGGGACTTGGTCTATTAGTCCATCTATACTGACCTCCATCAGGTTGCAAATTAAAAATAATTTTTTTCTGCATCTAGCTCTGAAAAAATATTTGGGCTTCTAGCAGTGTGTGGGACTTGGTCTATTAGTCCATCTATACTGACCTCCATCAGGTTGCAAATTAAAAATAATTTTTTTCTTCATTTATCTCTGAAAAAATATTTGGGCTTCTAGCAGCGTGTGGGACTTGTTCTATTAGTCCATCTATACTGACCTCCATCAGGTTGCAAATTAAAAATATTTTTTTTCTGCATCTAGCTCTGAAAAAATATTTGGGCTTCTAGCAGTGTGTGGGACTTGGTCTATTAGTCCATCTATACTGACCTCCATCAGGTTGCAAATTAAAAATAATTTTTTTCTGCATCTAGCTCTGAAAAAATATTTGGGCTTCTAGCAGTGTGTGGGACTTGGTCTATTAGTCCATCTATACTGACCTCCATCAGGTTGCAAATTAAAAATAATTTTTTTCTTCATTTATCTCTGAAAAAATATTTGGGCTTCTAGCAGCGTGTGGGACTTGTTCTATTAGTCCATCTATACTGACCTCCATCAGGTTGCAAATTAAAAATAATTTTTTTCTGCATCTAGCTCTGAAAAAATATTTGGGCTTCTAGCAGTGTGTGGGACTTGGTCTATTAGTCCATCTATACTGACCTCCATCAGGTTGCAAATTAAAAATAATTTTTTTCTGCATCTAGCTCTGAAAAAATATTTGGGCTTCTAGCAGTGTGTGGGACTTGGTCTATTAGTCCATCTATACTGACCTCCATCAGGTTGCAAATTAAAAATAATTTTTTTCTTCATTTATCTCTGAAAAAATATTTGGGCTTCTAGCAGCGTGTGGGACTTGTTCTATTAGTCCATCTATACTGACCTCCATCAGGTTGCAAATTAAAAATAATTTTTTTCTGCATCTAGCTCTGAAAAAATATTTGGGCTTCTAGCAGTGTGTGGGACTTGGTCTATTAGTCCATCTATACTGACCTCCATCAGGTTGCAAATTAAAAATAATTTTTTTCTGCATCTAGCTCTGAAAAAATATTTGGGCTTCTAGCAGTGTGTGGGACTTGGTCTATTAGTCCATCTATACTGACCTCCATCAGGTTGCAAATTGAATAAAAAAATTTTCTGCATCTAGCTCTGAAAAAATATTTGGGCTTCTAGCGGTGTGTGGGACTTGGTCTATTAGTCCATCTATACTGACCTCCATCAGGTTGCAAATTAAAAATAATTTTTTTCTGCATCTAGCTCTGAAAAAATATTTGGGCTTCTAGCAGTGTGTGGGACTTGGTCTATTAGTCCATCTATACTGACCTCCATCAGGTTGCAAATTGAATAAAAAAATTTTCTGCATCTAGCTCTGAAAAAATATTTGGGCTTCTAGCGGTGTGTGGGACTTGGTCTATTAGTCCATCTATACTGACCTCCATCAGGTTGCAAATTAAAAATAATTTTTTTCTGCATCTAGCTCTGAAAAAATATTTGGGCTTCTAGCAGTGTGTGGGACTTGGTCTATTAGTCCATCTATACTGACCTCCATCAGGTTGCAAATTAAAAATAATTTTTTTCTGCATCTAGCTCTGAAAAAATATTTGGGCTTCTAGCAGTGTGTGGGACTTGGTCTATTAGTCCATCTATACTGACCTCCATCAGGTTGCAAATTAAAAATAATTTTTTTCTTCATTTATCTCTGAAAAAATATTTGGGCTTCTAGCAGCGTGTGGGACTTGTTCTATTAGTCCATCTATACTGACCTCCATCAGGTTGCAAATTAAAAATATTTTTTTTCTGCATCTAGCTCTGAAAAAATATTTGGGCTTCTAGCAGTGTGTGGGACTTGGTCTATTAGTCCATCTATACTGACCTCCATCAGGTTGCAAATTAAAAATAATTTTTTTCTGCATCTAGCTCTGAAAAAATATTTGGGCTTCTAGCAGTGTGTGGGACTTGGTCTATTAGTCCATCTATACTGACCTCCATCAGGTTGCAAATTAAAAATAATTTTTTTCTTCATTTATCTCTGAAAAAATATTTGGGCTTCTAGCAGCGTGTGGGACTTGTTCTATTAGTCCATCTATACTGACCTCCATCAGGTTGCAAATTAAAAATAATTTTTTTCTGCATCTAGCTCTGAAAAAATATTTGGGCTTCTAGCAGTGTGTGGGACTTGGTCTATTAGTCCATCTATACTGACCTCCATCAGGTTGCAAATTAAAAATAATTTTTTTCTGCATCTAGCTCTGAAAAAATATTTGGGCTTCTAGCAGTGTGTGGGACTTGGTCTATTAGTCCATCTATACTGACCTCCATCAGGTTGCAAATTGAATAAAAAAAATTTCTGCATCTAGCTCTGAAAAAATATTTGGGCTTCTAGCAGTGTGTGGGACTTGGTCTATTAGTCCATCTATACTGACCTCCATCAGGTTGCAAATTGAATAAAAAAATTTTCTGCATCTAGCTCTGAAAAAATATTTGGGCTTCTAGCGGTGTGTGGGACTTGGTCTATTAGTCCATCTATACTGACCTCCATCAGGTTGCAAATTAAAAATAATTTTTTTCTGCATCTAGCTCTGAAAAAATATTTGGGCTTCTAGCAGTGTGTGGGACTTGGTCTATTAGTCCATCTATACTGACCTCCATCAGGTTGCAAATTAAAAATAATTTTTTTCTGCATCTAGCTCTGAAAAAATATTTGGGCTTCTAGCAGTGTGTGGGACTTGGTCTATTAGTCCATCTATACTGACCTCCATCAGGTTGCAAATTAAAAATAATTTTTTTCTTCATTTATCTCTGAAAAAATATTTGGGCTTCTAGCAGCGTGTGGGACTTGTTCTATTAGTCCATCTATACTGACCTCCATCAGGTTGCAAATTAAAAATATTTTTTTTCTGCATCTAGCTCTGAAAAAATATTTGGGCTTCTAGCAGTGTGTGGGACTTGGTCTATTAGTCCATCTATACTGACCTCCATCAGGTTGCAAATTAAAAATAATTTTTTTCTGCATCTAGCTCTGAAAAAATATTTGGGCTTCTAGCAGTGTGTGGGACTTGGTCTATTAGTCCATCTATACTGACCTCCATCAGGTTGCAAATTAAAAATAATTTTTTTCTTCATTTATCTCTGAAAAAATATTTGGGCTTCTAGCAGCGTGTGGGACTTGTTCTATTAGTCCATCTATACTGACCTCCATCAGGTTGCAAATTAAAAATAATTTTTTTCTGCATCTAGCTCTGAAAAAATATTTGGGCTTCTAGCAGTGTGTGGGACTTGGTCTATTAGTCCATCTATACTGACCTCCATCAGGTTGCAAATTAAAAATAATTTTTTTCTGCATCTAGCTCTGAAAAAATATTTGGGCTTCTAGCAGTGTGTGGGACTTGGTCTATTAGTCCATCTATACTGACCTCCATCAGGTTGCAAATTGAATAAAAAAATTTTCTGCATCTAGCTCTGAAAAAATATTTGGGCTTCTAGCGGTGTGTGGGACTTGGTCTATTAGTCCATCTATACTGACCTCCATCAGGTTGCAAATTAAAAATAATTTTTTTCTGCATCTAGCTCTGAAAAAATATTTGGGCTTCTAGCAGTGTGTGGGACTTGGTCTATTAGTCCATCTATACTGACCTCCATCAGGTTGCAAATTAAAAATAATTTTTTTCTGCATCTAGCTCTGAAAAAATATTTGGGCTTCTAGCAGTGTGTGGGACTTGGTCTATTAGTCCATCTATACTGACCTCCATCAGGTTGCAAATTAAAAATAATTTTTTTCTTCATTTATCTCTGAAAAAATATTTGGGCTTCTAGCAGCGTGTGGGACTTGTTCTATTAGTCCATCTATACTGACCTCCATCAGGTTGCAAATTAAAAATATTTTTTTTCTGCATCTAGCTCTGAAAAAATATTTGGGCTTCTAGCAGTGTGTGGGACTTGGTCTATTAGTCCATCTATACTGACCTCCATCAGGTTGCAAATTAAAAATAATTTTTTTCTGCATCTAGCTCTGAAAAAATATTTGGGCTTCTAGCAGTGTGTGGGACTTGGTCTATTAGTCCATCTATACTGACCTCCATCAGTTTGCAAATTAAAAATAATTTTTTTCTGCATCTAGCCCAGCCAATAGTTTTGGCCTAATACCACAGTTTGGCCACTCAGCTCTGCTCGGTTACCATCCATTGTTTTTTTGTGCAAACAACTCCAGAGTTGTGAATTAGTTAACCACCAAAATGAGTGGAAAAAGGCCTGCTGCTGGTGGAAAGGGGAATAGGCGTGTTGGGAAGGGGAAAAAAGGTTGTGTCCGTGGGGTAGGTGCAGAAGAAAGACCATCTTCCAGCCAAACTAAAATGTCTACTTCTTTTAGCGGACAATGTGATAAGATCCCTTTCTTACGGCCACGCCAATCGCTACAAATTCCAGATGAGGCACAAAAACAGCAGGTGCTTCAACGGATATCAAGTGCTCCTTTAAGTGGGCTCTCCTCCACATCAACTTCAACATCACAAATACTCCAGTCCTCAAAGGTGTCACCCAAATCGCACTTGCTTCCTCACAGCTCCCAAATCTCCAGCTGCCCGTCTGAGTATGAGGTAGAACAGATGGTTGAGTCTGCAGAGCTGTTTACTCATACTATAGCCTGGGAATCAGAGGTCGACTCCAGCGCTTCTGTGAATCCAGACGAGGAAATGATCTGCACTGATGCCCAGAATCTTTATGAGTCGGATCCAGGACCAGACGCAGAAGGTTCTGACCATAATGTAGACCCTCATTCCCAAACTGTAACTCCTGTTGGTGGAGACAATGAGGAAGACGATGATAAGACTCAAATACCTGATTGGAGCGACAACTTTAGTTTTTTGTCAGGGCAGGAACAGGTTGGCTCTGAGGACGACGGGTGTGATAACGCACAGGGTGATGATGAGGTCGGAGATCCCACTTACTGTCAACCCACAGTCAGCCAAGAGATGAGGTCAGCAGAGGAGGTGGAGGAAGATGCTAGTGACGACGAGGTCAGGTTGCGCCTTCCTGGACAGAGACGTAGTACTGGAAGCACGTCAACAACTGCATCCTCAAACACAACTCTGCCTCTCACCACAAGTCGTGGTGGCTCTTCAGGTCGCATGGGTGCTAAGCCTTGCATAGCCTGGGCATTTTTTCAGATCGATAAAGATGACCCAACTCGTGTTATCTGTAACATTTGTCAGCAAAAGCTAAGTAGAGGCCAAAAAATACATAGTTTGAGTACTTCATGCATGAACCGGCACATGGACATGAAGCATAAGTTGCAGTGGGAAGCTCAGTGTGCTACAATGCGGCCTAGCCGGCCGGGCCAATCACCGTCTGCCATATCTTGTGCATCCGCGGCCTCTTCATCCTCTGTGACTGGGGGGACAGCAGTCACACCTGTTTTGGGGCGCAGACCTGCCACCTCTTTACCCGCAACAGCCAGCGTGATTGGCAGGTCATCATTTTCTTTGGAGGTGGTAACACCAGCTGGTCTTGAGCGCTGTCCGACATCGATAGCACCACCTTTGGATCAAGGCAACCTAACATGTCCGCCTGCATCTTCCTCACAGACCGGCAGTTTGCCGGGGACACCCTTATCAACCCCGTCTAAGCACAATAGCCAGCCCTCGGTCCCTCAGATGTGGACAAGTAAAAGACCATTTCCTCCTAGCCATGAGAAAGCTAAGAGGTTGAATTTCACCATCTGCAAGCTCTTGGCTACAGAAATGCTGCCTTTCCGCCTGGTGGACACAGAGGATTTTCGAGACCTTATGTCCGTCGCAGTGCCCCAGTACCAGATGCCCAGTCGGCACTACTTCTCAAAGAAAGGTGTGCCTGCGCTCCACCAGCATGTCGCACACAACATCACCGCTTCTTTGATAAACTCTGTGTGTGACAGGGTGCATTTCACCACAGACACTTGGACGAGTAGGCATGGACAGGGGCGTTACATGTCGCTGACTGGGCACTGGGTAACTATGGTGACAGCAGGACAAGGGGCTGCTGTCCAAGTCTTGCCGTCCCCACGAGTTGTGCGTCAATCCTCTTTATGTCAAAGTTCCTCCACTGCTTCTGCCTCCTCAACCTCCTCTCGGTCTTCCACCTGCACCCAAAGCCTGTCTGGTCATGCCACAAGCTTTCTAACTGCGCAGAAGGGATCCTGCACACCTCCTTACTATGCTGGCAGTAGGGCTCAACGTCATCAGGCGGTTTTTACATTGAAATGTCTGGGAAATGTGAGTCACACAGCTGAGGAGTTGTGGTCAGCTCTGGAGAACCAATTTCATGAATGGTTGTCTCCACTGGACCTGAAACCAGGGAAGGCCGTGTGCGACAATGCTGCAAACCTGGGTGCGGCCCTTCGCCGGGGCAATGTCACACACGTGCCTTGTATGGCTCACGTGTTGAACCTGGTTGTCCAGCAATTTTTAGCCCACTATCCCAGACTAGATGGCCTTCTGCAGAGGGCACGGTCGCTGTGTGCTCACTTCCGCCGTTCGCATCCCGCAGCTCAGCGACTTACATCTCTACAGAAGTCGTTGGGCCTGCCACTTCACCGGCTAAAATGCGATGTGCCTACCCGGTGGAATTCAACTCTGCACATGTTGCAGCGACTGTGGCAGCACCGACAAGCCCTGGTGCAATACGTTCTGACGTATAGCCTGGGCCAACGAGATTCAGAGGTGGGGCAAATCACGCTGGAGGAGTGGTCTCAGATCAGGAACCTATGCACCCTTCTGCACAGTTTTGAAATGGCGACGAAGATGTTTAGTGCTGACGATGCCATTATCAGCATGACTATTCCGGTGATTTACATGCTGGAGCACATGTTAAACAGAATTCGGAGTCAGGTGGTGGCACAAGAGGAGGTGGAGGAAGTAGAGGAGGAGGAGTTGTATGCGGAAGGGCTAACATCTGCAAGGTCCAGACGGTCGGCAGCACCAAGGCGGCAGGCATGTGAGGGTGGGGGAGATGGTTTTACCAGGGCGCATGGTAGCAGCCAAACTAGTGAGGAAGGTGCAGGAGCCCAGGAAGAAGTGGAGGACGAACTGATGGAAGACTCATCAGATGAGGGAGACCTTGATCACATTTCTGTTGTGCGAGGTTGGGGGGAGAGGACAGAGGAAGGAAGCATGATTGTTACCTCGCCACCAACACAACAGGGACTTGGTGCTCCTGGATGCGCAACACACATGAGTGCCTTCTTGCTGCACTACCTGCAACATGACCCTCGAATTGTGAGAATTAGAAATAATCCTGACTACTGGGTTGCCACACTGTTAGATCCCCGGTACAAAAGTAAATTTGCAGAAATTATTCCTGCCATAGAAAGGGATGCACGCATGCAGGAGTATCAGCAGAGACTGTTGCAGAATCTTACATGTGCTTTTCCACAAAATACCAGTGGTGCACGTAGTGAATCTCACAGTTCCAACTTGCCAACCGTGGGACCGTCAAGTGTTCAGCACTCAAACCGTAACAGAACCACAGAATCTGCTGGTAACATCAATTTTGCGGAATCATTTCACCACTTTTTTAGCCCATCCTTTGCAAGGCCACAGGAGACAAGAAGTCTGACACATAGTCAACGCCTAGAGACGATGGTACAGGAGTATCTCCAAGTAAACATTGAAGCCACGACTGTGTCACTGGACCCTTGCTCTTTTTGGGCTTCCAATCTGGATAAATGGCCGGAGCTAGCCACTTACGCCTTGGAGATCTTGTCATGCCCCGCAGCCAGCGTTCTGTCTGAACGTGTGTTCAGCGCTGCTGGTGGTGTGCTGACAGATAAGCGCACGCG
This sequence comes from Phyllobates terribilis, assembly GCF_046119375.1. Taxonomy (NCBI): domain Eukaryota; kingdom Metazoa; phylum Chordata; class Amphibia; order Anura; family Dendrobatidae; genus Phyllobates; species Phyllobates terribilis. The sequence continues at coordinate 55,292,034 of NW_027362773.1, forward strand.
GCTCTCCACTGATAATGTAGACAGACTCACGTTCATAAAGATGAACAAATCATGGATCCGAAACGACTTTTCTACCCCTGTGTCATCCTGGGGAGAGTAAAAGCTTGATGATTGGTTAAAATCACCCTACCAACCGTTTTAAGCTTTCAAATTACTAATCATGTTTATCTGTATCTTGACTGGAAAATAATTTGGGCTTTGTAGCAGTGTGCAGCACTGATCCTATTAGGCCATCTATAATAAGCTTCACCAGATTTAAAATTAAAAATAATTTTTAGCTGCATCTAGCCCGGAAAATAATTTTGGGGCTCCGAGATGCGCACGACACATAAGTGCCTTCTTGCTGCACTACCTGCAGCATGACCCTCATATTGTCAGAATTCGAAGTAATCATGACTACTGGGTTGCCACACTCTTAGATCCCCCAAACTTTTCGATCAACCTTTTCATTTTAATAAAGACCAAAAAAATGGTCATTTTTGAAATTATAAGCATTAGCAGGTTGTTAGAAACTGAAATCAAACAGTTTTCAACTCAAAACTTTATTCTAGGTGATGTTACATTTTCACATAGGACCCCTTGTTCGAAAGGAGCTTCTGAACTCTCTCGTCCATTGAATTTGTCAGGTTTTGGATGGTTTCTGCTTCAATTGTTTTGCATGAGGACAGAATACCCTCCCAGAGCTGTTGCTTAGATGTGAACTGCCTCCCGCCATCATAGACACTCCTTTTAATGATGCTCCAAAGGTTCTGAATGGGGTAGAGGTCAGGGGAGCATGGGGGTCACACCATAAGTTTGTCCCCTTTTATGCCCATATCAGCCAGAGATGCAGATGTTTTATGTGCAGCATGAGATGGTGCATTATCATGCAGAAAAATGATCTTGCTGTGAAATACACGGTTCTTCTTCTTGAACCATGGCAGGAAGTGCTGTTTGAGAAAATCCACATACATTATGGAGTTCATCTTTAGCGCCTTCAGGGATCCTAAAGGGGCCGACAATCTCTCTCCCCATGATTCCAGCCCAAAACATTACTCCACCTCCTCCTTGTTGGCGCTGTAGCCGTGTTTGCGTGGGGTGTCCATCAACCAGCCATCCTCCACTCCATTCATCTGGACCATCGAGCGCTGCTCGGCACTCATCCGTGAACAAAACAGTTTTGAAATCAGTCTTCATGTAATGTTTGGCCCACTGGAGCCGTTTCTGCTTGTGTGAAGTGTATAGAGGAGGTCGACAGGATGGCATATGCACAGCTGCAAACCTCTGAAGGACCCTGCATCTTGTTGTTCGGGGGACGTTGGAGGCACAAGCAGCTTCAAAAACTTGTCTGCTGCTATGACAAGGCTTTTTTGCCGCTGCTCTTTCAACCTGACGTAATTGCCTGTAGGAAAGAGTCCTCAATTTGCCCTTATCAGCACGCACACGTGTGTACTGTGAATCAGCTACATACTTCTTGATTGCCAAGACACTTCATCCTGATCATCGCACAATGTTGATTGTAGTCATGCCTTGACCTAAACACTCCACAATTTGTTGCTTCTCAGCAGCCGACACATCCTTTTTCTTTCCCATTTTGGCAGAAAATGTAGGCTGCTTAATAATGTGAGAGAGCCTTCTTAAGTAGTCTTGCCTTTCATTGGACACACCTGCCAAACTAATTAGCACAGGTGTCTGCAATTGCTTACAGTGATATAAAGAGCCCTGACACACATCACCATCAATGAGTTTAACTGACAAACAAACAAATTCTTCCCTTATCACTCCTAAACACTTTTTGCATAATAATTTGGAACGCGGTGTACATGTGCTTTTCCACAAAACACCAGTGGTTCACGTAGTGAATCTTACAGTTCTAACTTGCCAACCGTGGTCTGTATGGAATTGTTCAATAAAGGGCCCAAAATTAAGATAACATAGATGGGAGAGGTCTCTATGAATAGGAATTCCTAAGTATTTGATACCCTGTGAGGGCCAGGCAAAGGGAAAGTTGGACTGGATGGAATCCTATATGGATTTAGGGAGGGAGACATCGAGGGCCTCAGACTTCGCTGCATTGATTTTAAAATTTTACCATGTAACAAAGTGATCTATTTCAGCCATAACAGCAGGGATGGATATATGTGATTGAGTGATATATACTAGGACATCATCAGCAAATAGAGAGCACTTGTACTCGGTGCCTCCCACCTCAATCCACCTAATATTGGGGTTATGGCGAATTGATGAGAGCAGGTGCTCCGTCACTAGGATGTATAAGAGAGGGGACAGAGGACATCCCTGCCTTGTCCCATTGGTGATTGTGAAAGGTGATGAAAATGTTCTGACGCACCCCCTGGGCCTTGGGACACCCGGAGCCGGACACTTTTTGGTGGATGCTGGTGGTTGTAGTCTTCGTGGCGGCGATCCGGTTCCGTGGCTCAGGGCGGTCAAACCAGTGGCGGAACTATTTATGTGGTTTTGATGTTTAAATGTCCGACTACGCCACCCGTGGATTGCGGTCAGAGTGAACCGCCGCTACAGGGCAGACCGCTAAGGCTGGTGTTGTGGGTGCAGCAGAGCGTAGCATAACTCCCCACGGGAGGAGTATAGCCTCAGGGCAGTGTATGCGGAGGATGGGGGTGATGGTGCAGGGCAGCAGCAGTAACGACACGGAGTCAGTGATGCAGTTCAGGGCCTTTACTCACAGTTCTTATTATCCAGACCACGTCTGCAGGTAACGGCTGCCCACGTCGTACTGTGCTCACCAGGTGAGGGGCTCAGACAACTCCCAGATAACTTTGGAGCGCTTCACAGGACCCCCTTTGTGTGTCCTTTGTCTGGCCTTTCTTACCAACACTTCTGTCCGGCTGCCTCGGGCCTCCTCTTGGTAAACTTGGCGCCAGTTTCCCTGACCCTATGTGGTGCCTTCCTAGCGGGTGGAACAAGGGGCTGCGCCACATAAAATGTCAGAGCCTCCGGTTTCTAGCTGAGGGTCGTTTCCTGCCTCCACTAGTTCGGGGACCGGTCTCCCCCTTTGGCCTGACCCCTCCACGCAGGTGGATTCGGGCGTGCGGTGGCGACTCGCCCGTCCGCACCCCTGGGATCCCTTCATTCCTCATTCCTGGAGCCTTCTCCGCTCCTCTTCCTTCCTTCTCCCTCTTGCAGGCCTGGGCCTCTGTTACTAGGCCCGCCTCCGGAGCAGAGCTCATGCAGAGCCCCTGCTCCCTGCCACTTCTGCTCAGACTTCTCTGCACTGAACTAAGATGGTGCCCACCTTTTATACTCCCTTCTCAATGCACCCAGGAACTGCTTCCTCCCTGCTCCTGCACTGCAGGGTTCCCCTTCCTCAGTGTTCCCTCCCCCCACTCCAGCCAGGGACAGGGACTGTCGTGCCCATCTCAGGGGCATATTGGTCGCCCTGCCCCACGGCAATGTGGTGTAATGCATGCAGGTGTCGGGTCCTGATCCACACTCCATCCTTATCTGAGAGTGAGATATCACACCTCTGGGTGAGGTGCAATACGTCTGTAGCAACCGAGCCCTCGGTGCTACAGTTCCATTTATCTTCAGCCTAGGTGACGTATTGTGATACAGGGCCGTGATTTTGGCTATAAAAGGGTCCCCTAGACCCCTACCCCAAGCTTTTTAAGAGAATCATATATGGCGTGCCAGGAGACTCTATGGAATGCTTTCTCAGCATCCAACGAGAGTATCTACTTACAAATTTTTAACTGCATCTAGCCCAGGAAATACTTTGTGCCTAGAAGCAGTGTCTGCTAGTCAGCGGATTATCCCGGCTGTTAAGCAAGCTACACCACCTGTAGTTTGGACACTTAATTTTTTCAAAGGAAATGCTTCGGGACCACGGGATACTTAGTGAAGAGCATCAGGAGGCACCCCAAGGCATAGGGGCTGGGACTGGCACTAGGATGCCTTGCGGTGGACAGCCGAGCTCGATCCTTATAAAAGCTTTTTAACTGCAGCAGCTTTAGTGGACGCTACTGGAGCTGGAATTACGCGGCTGCTGGCATGAGACTTGCCCTCCAATAGATCCTTGTAAATGGATTTAAAGTGTATTCATTCAAATTAGAGGGACAATTTAAATTAAAAAGCTTAGAGCTGCCTCCACCACAGGGGGGCTCTCTCGACCCACCACCGGACAGGCACCAGTATTGGGAGAGGGGGGCTGGCCGTCAGGGTTCACCGCGGCTCTGGCACAAACCCGGCGACACGGAGGTGGCACGGGCAGGAGCGGACTGGCCGTCTCGGCTTCTCACTTTTTGGATTTTAGAAGGGCATGACATGCCTATATCTGTGTCTCCCCCTCCTTTTACTCCTCCACCTCTTTTCTTTTCGCATGACTATATGTACTTGTCACTTTTCCATGTGTTAGTTGTGTCTTCTGAGCAGTTTGTCAGCTTTTGGACACCTTTGAAGGTGTTTTCTATGTGTTTCTATGTGTTTTTGTTTGCCTGCCATTGGTTTTAACGGTGTTCGAAGGTGTTCGACGAACAGTTCGACGAACAGTTCGGCGAACACACGGGTGTTCGACGAACCGAACCGAACTCGAACACTACGGGGGTGGCTCAACACTAATGATGACCCTAATGATGGCGTCATCGCCACTCACCATCTTGGTGGACTCCTCAAAGTTTATCAGGATGGTGCATATGTCAGACATCCAGGTCCACTCCTGAGGTCGTATGTGTGGAGTCTGACCTGAATATCGACGGCCTTGTTGCAGCTGGTACTCCACAACTGCTCTCTTCTGCTCACAAATCCTTTGCAACATGTGGAGGTTAGAGTTCCAACGTGTGGGGACATCACACACCAGTCAGTGTGCCGGAAGCTGCAAACGCTGCTGCAACACAGCAAGAGCAGCAGAAACTGTAGCCGACTTCCGAAAATGAGCTGACAGGCGGCGTACTTTGATGAGCAGATCTGGCAACTCGGGGTATGATTTAAGAAACTGCTGAACCACGAGGTTAAGCACATGAGCCAGGCATGGTACGTGTGTGATCTCGCCTCGCCTCAGAGCCGCCACCAGGTTCCGGCCATTGTCACACATGACCATGCCTGGATGTAGGTTCAGCTGTCTCAGCCACAGATCGGCCTGCTCTTTCACAGCTGTCCACAACTCACTAGCAGTGTGAGGTTTATCACCTAAGCTTATGAGTTTCAGCACAGCCTGCTGTCGCTTGACTGAGGCAGTCCTGCAGTGCTTCCAGCTTGTAACTGATGTGGTGATATCTGAGATGGAGGCTGAACATGAGGGGGAGGAGGAGGATGATGCGCAGGAGCTGTACACTGTGGGGGCAACTCTGACTGACATAGGGCCCGCAATCCTCGGTGTGGGGAGGATGTGTTCCGTCCCAAAGTCCGACTGGGTCCCGGCTTCCACTCTGTTTACCCAGTGTGCCGTCAGGGAGATGTACCGTCCCTGGCCACACGCACTTGTCCACGTGTCTGTTGTCAGGTCGACTCTCCCAATAACTGCGTTGTTGAGGGCACGGCAGATGTATTGTGACACGTGCTTGTGGCACACCGGGCAAAATAGTGTCGGCTGGGGACCGAGTACCGAGGGATGGCCACCACCATAAGGTTGCGGAAAGATTCCGTCTCCACCAGCCTAAAAGGCAGCATTTCCAACGCAAGCAGTCGTGAAATGTGCGAATTTAGGACTGTGGCCTGTGGAGCGTTGGCTGCGAATTTGCACTTTCGTTCAAAGCTCTGGGATATGGACAATTGAACGCTGCGGTGGGACGTGGACGTTGATGCTGTTTCTTGAGAAACTGCCATAACAAGTGAAGACTGAGAGGAGGGGGCATCTTTGCATGCAGTTTGGACAGGGGATTGCCTTGCACGCACAACAGGGGGTTCTCTGACATGCACAACAGCAGAAGAAGCAGTGGTGACACCCGTTGATACTGGTTGTGGACCCTGGGGTTCGCCCCACAAAGTCGGTTGGTTTGCTGACATGTGCCTGATCGTGCTGATGGTGGTCAGGCTAGTAGTTTTGTCACCCCTGCTGATGCTTGCATGGCAGGTGGAACAAATTGCCTTTTTGGGGTTATCAGCAGAGTCTTTAAAAAAATTGCAGACTCTGAAAGACCTACCGGTTGTAATGGCAACGTCCCTCATGTTGGTGTTACGGGGAACTGTTGCCCGCCTTCTGTGTGTGGCCACCACACTGCTTCTTCCTGCCTGTTGGGGTACTCTGCCTCCCCCCCCTGTGTGCTGCTGGCTTCACTCTGCATGTCCTCCTGCCACGTTGGGTCAGTAACTAGATCATCCACCATCTCCTCCTCTTCCACTTGCGCACAACGATCCTCCTCATCACTTCGTGGCAATTGTGTCTCATCATCGTCCACCTCTTGTGACAAATTGCCAGCGTCGACTTCCTATGGCCGTGGCTGTTCAAATATTTGGGCATCGCTACATGGGACCTCCTCTTCCACCACTTCAAGCGGAGCAGGCGAGGGGCACAAACATGGAAATGGACCAGTGAACAGCTCTTCAGAGTGTCCAACTGTGGGATCAGCTGCTGTCTGACGACATTCCGCATGGTGGGAGGAAAGAGCAGCAGGGTGAGGAGGAGTATGCGGTCGAGACTCACGGCTACTAAAACTTAACCATGTGGAAGACAGATCGGAGGTGGTGGTGCCCAGGTAACTGGAAGTATTATCTGCTATCCAATTAATAACCTGTTCACACTGATCAGTTCGCAATACTGGAGTTGTAGTGTGCTTCCCTAGTAATTCGGTCAAGAAGTGGGAGCGAGAAGATGTGGCTGTTGGTTGTGGCACATTTTCACCTTGGCCACGGCCCCGTCCTCTACACGCACCTTCACCAGAACGTCCAGTTCCACGTCCCTTGCCACTCGCCTTGCCCATTGTAAATGAAGTAAAATAGCTTATACTGGTACTATCAATGGAAAAAGGGTAATAAAAAAGAGATTAGAACCGTGGAAGAGGAAAACCACAGTTCTATTTCTCTGGCCTACACCAGAATCTTTTAAACAGATATATTTGTGACTGAACACTAAGCGAGACTCTCAATTTTTATTTTTATGTTAAAAAAGGCCAAAAGCTGGATAATACAGAGATTTGAACCGTGGAACTGCAAAACCACAGTTCTCGTTATCTGGCCTACACCAGAATATTTTAAACAGATATATTTGTGTCTGAACAGTCAGGGAGACACTATTACTGTTTTTTTTTACGGAAAAATGGCCAAAAGCTGGATAATACAGAGATTTGAACCGTGGAACTGCAAAATCACAGTTCTAGTTATCTGGCCTACACCAGAATCTTTTAAACAGATTTATTTGTGTCTGAACAGTCATGGAGACACTATTACTGTTTTTTTTTATGGAAAAAAGGCCAAAAGCTGGATAATACTGAGATTTGAACCGTGGAACTGCAAAACCACAGTTATAGTTATGTGGCCTACACCAGTATCTTTTAAACAGATATATTGTTGTCTGAACAATCACAGACACACTCAATTTTTTTTTTGGAGGGGGGGGGGGATACCAAAAGGTTAATAAGACGCGTATTTGTACAGTCTGATTGAGGAAAAAAAAAATACAGGATTTAGATGAAACAAAAAGGATTTTTCCTGGCCCCTGAGACCGGGGGATAAGTCTAGCAATTTAACCAGCAGGAGCACACAGGACTGTAATGCACTGTTTGTTGGTATAACCACTGCGTCTCCTATACAGTTTGCCTGCCTGATATCTGGGATGGATATTAGTCCTGAGAAGGACTGTTTGTTTGATTTGGCAGGCTTTAGACACCCTACACTACCTATTTCGCACTATATATCTCTCCCTAACTCAGCAGCACTGACCCTACACTGTCTGATCCCGGGCGACTGTGTCCAAGATGGCGGCGCCAGGTTTTAAATACTCGAGGTGACGCTGTGCGGCCAGCCAATCACTGTAATGTCCACAAACAACATGGCTGCGGCATTACAGTGACTGGCTGGCAATCCCTGCATGTTCATTGGCTCTGTAAAGAGCGCCAAACGTGCAGGGCGGAGACCCGAGCTCCTGCCCGAGTAACCCGGAAATGCTCGGTTCTCGCCGAACATCCCAAGTAGTGAGATGCTCGGGTGAGTACCGAGCAGTGTTGAGCATGCTCGCTCAACACTATTTATTAACCTTTCAGGTGCTTCACAGGAACTGAAGCAACGTGGAAGGAAAAAATTAACATTCCACTTTTTTTCTCAAAAATTTAAATTGAGACTATTTTTTTTTAATTTCACAAGGGTAACAAGAGAAAATGGACCCAAATATTTGTTCTGCAATTTCTCATGAGAATGTAGCTACCCCATGTGTGGACAAAGACCACTGTTTGAGTGCACGACAGGGCTTGGAAGGGAAGGAGCAACATTTGACTTTTTCAATGCAAAATTGGCTAAAATCGAGAGTGGATGCCATGTTGTGTTTGGAGAACCCCTAATGTGCGTAAACAGAGGAAACCCACCACAAGTGACCCCATTTTGTAAACTTGACCCCTCAAGGAACTTATCTAGATGTGTGGTGAGCACCTTGAATCCCCAGGTGTATTACAGACGTATATAATGTTGAGCCACGAAAATAAAAAATTACATTTTTTCCACAAAAATGGTTTTAGCCCCAACTTTTTTATTTTAACAAGGGTAACAGGAAAAAGGACCCCAAAAATTGTTGTGCAATTTCTCCTGAGATTGTTGATACCTTATATGTGGAGGAAAACCATTGTTTGGGCGCATGGCAGGGCTCAGAAAGGAAAGAGCCCCGTTTGACATTTTGAACCCAAAATTGGCTGGAATCGAGAGTGGACACCATATCGCATTTGGAGGTCCCCTGATGTGCCTAAACAGTGGAAACCCACCACAAGTGTCACCATTTTGGAAACCAAACTCCTCAAGGAACTTATCTAGATGTGTGGTGAGCATTTTGAACCCCCAGATACTTCACAGAAGTTTATAACGTAGAGCCGTGTAAATATATAAAAAAAAAATTTCCACAAAAATGATCTTCTAGCCCCAATTTTTTTTTATTTTCACAAGGGAAGCAGGAAAAATAGACCACAAAAATTGTATGGCAGATTGTTTTTTGCGGGACAAGATGACATTTTGAGCTATACCATTTTTACTTATATTCGTCTTTTGATCGCATTTTATTCCATTTTTTTTCTAGTGGCATGATTATAAAGCATAGCTTGCTACGTTTTTTTTTTTTGCGGCATTCACTGTACTTTTTTTGTCTATTTTTATTTTTTTACACAAAAATGTGTATTTATTAGTGTAATATTTTTTTATTATTTTAAAATATTTTTTTCAAATATTTTTTCAATTTTTTTTTACTTTTTGTTACTGACGCGCCCCCTGGGCCAGTGTTGTTGGGGATACCCGGAGCCGGATCAGATGGGGGTTGTAGTCTCCGAGTGGCTGTGACCCGGTCCGTGCCCAGGGTGTCAAGCTCAGTGTGTGGCAGTCCTTATGATGTTACTAGATGTTCTTTTGTGTCGACTACGCCACCCGTTGATTTGCGGTCAATACGGCCGCCGCTGCAGCAGGGTCCGCTGAGGCTGGTGATGTGTGTGCAGCTTAGGTAGTATAACCCCCAACGGGAGGGGTATAGCCTCAGGGGGTCAGTTGCAGAGGATGGGGGTTGTGGTGGTGCAGCGGGGATGGAAATGAGACTCAGAGTCGGGCTGTGCAGTTCAGGGTTTGTTTACTTACTGCAGTTGTTCTGGTCACTCCGGCCTTAAGTGACCACCCGAGCCGTGCTGCGTCCACCAGGTCCTGGACTCGAACAACCCCCAGGTGATTCTGGAGCGTGGTCCTGAGCTCCCTTTCTGTCCTGTCCTCTTCTCTGGCCTTCCCCACCAGGGATCCACCTATGTCCGGCTCCCTCGGGCCTCTTGGTGGTAAACCCTTGTCTCTGGGTTCCCTGACCCTATTCCTGGTCTGCCTTCCGGGTGGATTTAGTGGGTGATCGTGGCAGATCAATCCTGCCCACGACCTCCGGTTCCTGGCTAAGGTGTGCTGTAGCCTCTGCCAGCTTGGGATCCGGTACCCTGTTGCCAACTCTTCACCCTCTGATCTAATTTGGGCTCTTGGAGTTCCTTCTTTCTCCCCCTCTGGGTCTTTCTTTCTCCTCTCTCTCTCTTGGCCTTGGAGCTGCTCTTCTCCTCTGCTCTCTTCCTCTGCTCTGCTCTGACAAAAGACTGACAGACTGACCTCACTCTGCAAAAGACTGACCCTGATCTAAGATGGTGCCCACCTTATATACTCCCTCTATGTGTGAGCTCAGGTGACCAGCACCCAATGAGCTCCTAGCTTTACCCAGGCTGCTCCCCCTATCTGCCCCTACACTACTGGGATGTTCCACCCCCCTCCCACTCCAGCCAGGAACAGACACTGTCGTACCTGCACATTTCTCTAGTGGGAGTACCATCGGTCTGTTCCTCGGAAATGGGATGTGTGTAGTGCATGCAGCTAACTGAGCTCAGTTCCACACTCCATCCTTACCCAGGAGTGGAATATCACACCTCTGGCTGAGGTGCAATACCCCTGTAGCAGCCGAATCCTCAGGGTGCTACATTCCCCCCTGGTAAATCACAGCACGTCCTCGGGCTGTAAGATATAAACATCCACAAACATACATTTTTTTTTTTTTTTCATAAAACATAAACATATAAAACATATAAAACATCATATATTATCAACATAAAACTTTTTCATATAAACATTCTTGTTTCTGGTTCCTCCGGTCACGGTGCAACTTGTGACCGGGTAAAGTGCGACAGTCTCTCTTGGAATAAAACAGTTTCCTATAAAACCGGTAGGGGGCGCTTTAGGAAGCGCAACTATATACAAGGGGATATGGCCGCTCTCAGTCCTCGGCCAGGTATTAGGGAGGATTGACCGCTCTCAGTCCTCGGTCAGTGGGAATAGGGACACACGGGGTTAACAGTTCACTCTTGTCCCAACGGGGACATATTTTAAGCAGCAACAGTTCTTGGTACCCCGACGGGCAACTTTATACAGTCTCTCTCTACCGTACTTCAACGACGGCGTCCTCCTGCTCCTTCTTTGTGGACAGTTTCAGTTTCAGACCCGTCCGGGTCCTCTTGCTCCTCCTCACACCGCAGCTCCTCCTCCGTCAGGCGATGCACATGGAGGGCGTAGGGTCCTTTGGCACACTTGTGCCGGGTGAAGGTGACCTTGTCCCCTACGTACAGGTCACGACCTCTGTGTCCCTCCGGTAGGTGGGACTCAATGTCTCTCCTGGTCACGAAGACGTCGCCTGGGGTGCGGTGATCCCTGATGAAACCCCACCCATGCTGCAGATTGAACTTTATCACAGTCCCGATGGTACGGGGACCATGCGCTGCACGGGGGTTTCTCCTGGTCCGGCTCTTCTGCTCCGCGCTCCTTATTTGGGCTTGCTGTTCCCGGACCCGCCTCTCTCTCCGCTCCCTCTCAAAGACCTCGAGCTGCTGGCGGCAGCACTCTGCACGCTCTGCTGCGGCTGCCCGAGTCTCCTGAGTGAACCCCATGAGGTCTTCTCCGGTGGGATCCCACTCAAACTGGGTCTCTTCTAGCGGGGGCGAGATCCTCTTTATGGGCTTTGGAGCCGGGATCAGGGGTTCGCACATGGCCCTTGGTTTTTGCAGCTCCAGCTGGATGTATTCCTGGGGCCATACGAAGGGCTGCCCATCCGGGCACGTATGCTGGGCGAATAGATCTTCACCCAGGTGCGGCACTCGAGATGTTGAGGGCGCGTTGATGGTAGCGGCGCCCGGGTTGACCAGGCCTTGCGACCAGGCCTGGGGCACCTTAAAGGCAAAGGGCACCGTAAGAACGGCGGCGCCCTGGGTTATTCGGCCCTGCGACCAGGCCGGTGGCTCCGCGGAGGTAGGGGGCGCTGTTGGTATTGCGGCGCCCGGGGGTACTAGGCCTTGCGACCAGGCCGGTGGTATTTCCTGCTTGGCCACTCTCGAGGTCGAGGCGTGTGACGTCACAGGGGTCGCGGCCGCGGTTTCCGGTTGAGGCCTAGTCGGCGGCGGTGACGATGCAGCGACAGGCACGGCAGGGGGAATTTCGGGCTCTGCGACGGGGAGCTGGGGCAGGCACGCGGTTTCCCGGCTCGGGGTAGAGACGTCCCCTTTACCTGCCTCCATTCATTCGGCTCCCTTCTCGGCGCCGTCTCCGGCCTTCAGTCCTCCTGCGCCATCCTCAGAGGCGGTCTGTCTCCTCGTCTCGGGTGGCGTGCTCCGCTGACGAGTCTCGGTCTGCTGGGCCATCTCTCGGCTCCACTCCGCCAACGTCTCTCGTTGCACCCGGGCCAACCTCTGTGCGAGGCCCTCCAGCGCAGTCTGTGCACACTCCCGGTCTCGGGGGAGCTGTGTTAGGATCTCCAGCAGGCCTTCTGGAGTGGCGACCTGCAACAGGCTCCTGACCACTGGGTCGGTGCTGCCTGGAGTGGCGGCCCGCATCAGGCTCCTGACCACTGGGTCGGTGCTGCCTGGCTCTCCCTCCATCTCCGGGTGTGCTTTCTCTGGACTCTTCTCCAGGCTTCTCGTCTCCGGGTGCGCTCTCTCCAGACTGCTCCAAGCGACACCCATCTTTGTTCTCTTCTTCTGTCTCCGCCCACATCGAGGGTGGTCCCGGGGCAACTTCAGTTCCAGGGGCAGTTCTCTCACGCTGATGGACACTTCCAGCATCACAGTCTCTGTTGGTGGGCGCGGTTTCCGCTTTTGGCGCCATTCTTCGACCTGGCCCACGATGGGAGGTGGCCTTTTGCCACCCTCTGGCACGCCCATAATGGCGTCCGCTCTTCCAAGGCGGGAAATCTTTGGAAATGGCGGGAATCGTCTCCCAGTGGCGGGAAACTCCTTGGATGGCGGGAAAAAGCTGCAAATGGCGGACAACCGGCGGGAAACGACCTGTGATGGGGCCCGATGGCGGGGACCCTCCGGAACCGGCAGGAGACTTCTTTTTGAGGTAACGGTGAACTTTTCTTCAGGCACGCAGTACCCGGTTGTTGCGGGCACGTTATCCTGCCGACTACGCCAAAGTTGACGCGCTCCCTGGGCCAGTGTTGTTGGGGATACCCGGAGCCGGATCAGATGGGGGTTGTAGTCTCCGAGTGGCTGTGACCCGGTCCGTGCCCAGGGTGTCAAGCTCAGTGTGTGGCAGTCCTTATGATGTTACTAGATATTCTTTTGTGTCGACTACGCCACCCGTTGATTTGCGGTCAATACGGCCGCCGCTGCAGCAGGGTCCGCTGAGGCTGGTGATGTGTGTGCAGCTTAGGTAGTATAACCCCCAACGGGAGGGGTATAGCCTCAGGGGGTCAGTTGCAGAGGATGGGGGTTGTGGTGGTGCAGCGGGGATGGAAATGAGACTCAGAGTCGGGCTGTGCAGTTCAGGGTTTGTTTACTTACTGCAGTTGTTCTGGTCACTCCGGCCTTAAGTGACCACCCGAGCCGTGCTGCATCCACCAGGTCCTGGACTCGACCAACCCCCAGGTGATTCTGGAGCGTGGTCCTGAGCTCCCTTTCTGTCCTGTCCTCTTCTCTGGCCTTCCCCACCAGGGATCCACCTATGTCCGGCTCCCTCGGGCCTCTTGGTGGTAAACCCTTGTCTCTGGGTTCCCTGACCCTATTCCTGGTCTGCCTTCCGGGTGGATTTAGTGGGTGATCGTGGCAGATCAATCCTGCCCACGACCTCCGGTTCCTGGCTAAGGTGTGCTGTAGCCTCTGCCAGCTTGGGATCCGGTACCCTGTTGCCAACTCTTCACCCTCTGATCTAATTTGGGCTCTTGGAGTTCCTTCTTTCTCCCCCTCTGGGTCTTTCTTTCTCCTCTCTCTCTCTTGGCCTTGGAGCTGCTCTTCTCCACTGCTCTCTTCCTCTGCTCTGCTCTGACAAAAGACTGACAGACTGACCTCACTCTGCAAAAGACTGACCCTGATCTAAGATGGTGCCCACCTTATATACTCCCTCTATGTGTGAGCTCAGGTGACCAGCACCCAATGAGCTCCTAGCTTTACCCAGGCTGCTCCCCCTATCTGCCCCTACACTACTGGGATGTTCCACCCCCCTCCCACTCCAGCCAGGAACAGACACTGTCGTACCTGCACATTTCTCTAGTGGGAGTACCATCGGTCTGTTCCTCGGAAATGGGATGTGTGTAGTGCATGCAGCTAACTGAGCTCAGTTCCACACTCCATCCTTACCCGGGAGTGGAATATCACACCTCTGGCTGAGGTGCATACCCCTGTAGCAGCCGAATCCTCAGGGTGCTACATTACTTTTTTACTTAGTACCTCTATGGAACTTTCACTTTTTTCACAGGTATAATGCATTGCAATGCACTAGCATTGCAGTTCATTATACCAATACTGAAAGCTTCTGAGATTATGCTTTGAGCATGATCTAAGGAGCTCTCCCGGGTCACAATGGCAATGATCGGGCCACCTGCGATAATGGGGGCACCGATCTGAAGGCAGAGTCCCTCTGCCTGGTTCCTGAATGCTGCAAACATTCTAGATTGCAGTATTTAAGGATTAACAGCCAGGGGTGGTCCTGGCACCACTCCTGGTTGCTAGTGCAGGAACCTGGCCCCTGGCAGCCCTGAGCTCCTGCTCTGATCAGGCAGGAGGTGCTGATATTTCAGCATCTCATGTGCAATCAAGCTGTGATCGGTCAGTCAGATTATCAGGGGTATTCCAGTTTCAGGAAATTACCCCATCAATTTTATATCAAGTTGTTATAGAATTCAATATATCTGTATGATGTCATTCAACAGAAAACTTAATTATTAATGCCAAGGGAATGAATATCTGTCCTGATAACATGATGGTGCTTATCCAGCCCAACACGTGTTTCGCTGGGGTCTAATCTCTTCAAAAATATTACTGCAAAACAAGTGTTCAGTGGGTAAGGACAATTCTGTCATCAGCTGTCTCTTGTTATTCTGTCTCTCCAGTTCGGTTACTTTCAAGTTTGTCCAGATACTTATTTACTCATCTGATGAGGTCTCCTTTGTATTTTTATATCACTGTCAGGCATTTTTTACATGTAGGGAGTCAGCATAAAATTGTGTTGCATACCTTATGGGCCATTAAACCTCTAGACATACATTGTATAACTAATTGTCTGACTTATTTCTATAGTATACCAGGACTGCATTAACTGTCAAATGATATATGGTGCTAATCTTCCCCTTATCAGTGTGTGCACTTTCCATTTTAATTTGTGTATATTCTATTTTATTATTGTGTATTTTGTACTCAACCACTTAATGACCTCTTTTGCACAATTTACTTATACTGTAAGTCAGTAAGGGCAGTATGAAGCTGGATCAAGAATTGAGCCTGCATCATAGTAGGCAGATTGCAGCTGCAGTGCATAGCCGCCATATGTCAGTAACTGCAGTGACTGGAGCATGCTCCGATCACTGTAATTTAACCATTTAAATGCTGCTGTTAATTTCTGACAGCTGCATTTCAAGGGATATTCTCAACTTGTCTCTTGAGCAGCTAAGAGCTATGCAGGCTTCTTACTTCCTGGTTTCTGTCAGGATGGGCTCTCCTCCATGAGGGACTGTTCTAGTGAGCAGCAGAGCTACAGGATTAGTATAACTATAATGCTCAGCACAAGTTCTTCTGTAACATATTCAGCTATCAATGTTTTTTTCTGAAGTGTGTACACTGTTATCCCTTTATTTATACATTGAGATAACTATGCGTTTGAACAAGCACATACAGTTGGAACCAGAAGTTTACTTACACTATATAAAAAGACACATATGCATGTTTTTCTAAATATCTGACATGAAATCAGAATCAACCGGTCCTGTTTTAGGTCAATTAGGATTACCATAATTTTTAATATTTGCCAAATACCAGAATTATGAGAGAGAGATAATGTTTTACGGCATTTTTATTACTTACTACAAAGTCAAAAGTTTACATAAATTTCATTAGTATTTAGTACAATTGCCCTTAAACTGAATGACTTGGGTCAAACGTTTGGGATATCCTTCCACAAGCTTCTCACAATAGTTGGCTGGAATTTGGGCCCATTCCTCCTGACAAAACTGGTATAACTGATCCCGGTTTGTAGGTCACTTTGCTCGCACCTGCCTTTTCAGCTTTGCCCATACATTTTCAATAGGATTGAGATCAGGGCATTGTGATGGCCATTCCAAAACATTGACTTTGTTATCCTTAAGCGGCTTTGATACCATTTTGGCAGTATGCTTCGGGTCATTGTCCATTTGGAAGACCCATTTCCGCCCAAGGTTTAACTTCTTGGCTGATATCTTGAGATATTGCTTCAGTATTGTCTCATAATCTTTTCTCATGATGCCATCTATTTTGTGAAGTGTATCAGTCCCTCCTGCAGCAAAACAACCCAACAACATGATGCTGCCACCCCCGTGTTTTACAGTTCGGATGGTGTTGGGGCTTCCAAGCTTCTCCTTTTTTTCTCCAAATGTAATGATGGTCATTGTGCCCATAAAGTTCAATTTTAGTTTCATCAGACCACCGGACATGGCTCCAAAATTTAAAGTATTTGTTCCTGTGTGCATTTCCAAACATTAATCTGGCTTTTTTATGTTTCTTTTGGAGTAATGGCTTCTTCCTGGCAGAGTGGCCTTTTAGCCCATGTTGATACACTACTCGTTTCACTGTGGTTTTTTAAACAATCTTACCAGCTTCCACCATCATCTTCACAAGGTCTTTTGCTTTTGTCCTTGGGTTGATATGCACATGTCGGACTAAGCACGTTCATCTCTGGGACACAGAATCTGTCTCCTTCCTGAGCGGTATGATGGCTGGACATTCTAATCTTGTTTATACTTGAGCATAATTGTTTGCACAGATGAATGAGACACTTTCAGGTATCTTGAAATTGTACCCAAGGATAAGCCAGACTTGTGCAAGTCCACAATTCTCTTCCTGATATCTTGGTTGATTTCTTTAGACTTTCCCGTGATGCTACACAAAGAAGCAGTGTGTTTTAGGTGTGCATTAAAATACATCCACAGGTGTGTCTGACTCGCCCCCTGGGCCGTGGGGCACTCGGATCTGGGCAATAGGGGGAACGATGGGAGTAGTAGTGGCAACCCGGTTCCGTGGCTCAGGGTGGTCAGGCCAGTGGTAGTCCGTTATGTGCTGATGTTTATGTCCGACTACGCCACCCGTGGATTTGCGGTTATTAGGAACCGCCGCTGCATGCAGACCGCTGGGGCTGATGAGGTATGCAGCTAGGGTAGTGTGACTCCCCACGGGATGAGTGCGGCCCCAGGGCAGTATAGTGGATGGTGGGAGTGATGGTAGTGAGGGTCCCAGTGCTGATAGTGCTGGAGAAGCAAGGAGCACACAGACAACAGGTTGCAGTCCAGGGTCTTTACTAGAACAGGTAAATTGACCCATAAACAGTCCCAGCTAGGAGGGGCACCTGGATGTCTGAGAGCAACGGGGAAATTGGCCCTGGTCAGGGTGAGGGTGTAGGCCTACCGTGCTTTCTGCGCTCCTTCTGGCTATCTCCTCCTGATAGGGTAACACCCCACGTTTCCGAGCTTTCCGTGTATTCTCGCCTGTATGGCCTGCGACGTGGGTTCCTTTCTGCTCCCAGCCTTGTACGGCTTTACTGGTCCCTTCGGTTGTGGCAGGGCCTCCAGGCTTCTTAGGCCAAGGAATATACAGTCCCCTGCGAACTGGTTATCTGCTGGAGAATGTGGAATCCTTCCAGCCTCAAACACCAAAGTCTGGTAAATTAAGTCCTTTCTCTGCCAAGACAGGCTCTCTTCGCCTCTTGTCTCTGGCTTGTGGCTCTCCTCCTGCCACACTTCCTCTTAGGTGCAGTGCAACTGTCTGTCCCTGTTCTGCTCTGGGACAAGTCTCAATGCTGAGACAGGCCATCCAGTTCTCCCTAACCCTGCCCCCAGTACCAGCTTTTATAGGGGCAGCCTGCTCCCCCTACTGGCCTGAGACAGGAGGCATTGCATGCTAATGTTCCCCTGACTAGAGAACCTCCCCCTTGCTCTCAGACACAGCTTTAATTACACTTGTGGCATCCAGGCCTGGGTGACACATGTCTCTAATTAACTCAGATGTTGCCAAAAAAAAAATCAGAAGCTTCCAAACACATGACATCATCATATGGGCAGTCCAGAATTGTTTAAAGGCATAGTAATCTTAGTATATGTAAACCTTTGACTTTGCAGTAAGTAATAAAAATGTCTTAAAACATTCTCTTTCTCTCATTATTCTGGCATTTGGCAAATATTAAAATGATGGTAATCCTAATTGACCTAAAACAGGAAAGGTTTATTCTGATTTCACGTCAGATATTGAGAAAAACATGCATATGTGTCTTTGTACATAGTGTATGTAAACTTCTCAGCTCAGGAAAGTGAAAGCCAAGATTAGGGGCACTGTTTTGAGAGCAGTAACTTGTGGAGGTGGTGATTGTGCAAGACTTATAAGGCTAAGTGCCCACGATGCAGAAATGAAGCAGAAAATTTCTGCAGCATTTCTGCATCTCCCTGGCAGAAAAAAACGCATGCAGATTGTGCATGCGTTTTTCCTGCAGAATACATGCGGATCCACATGCGGATTCACATGCGTTTCCGCATGCAGATTGACAAACACTTTCCAGGCGATAGCATCACTTGGAAAGTGCTTGACAACTAGGTCACACTGTATAAATCCATGCAAACAGCATGGATTTATACAGTGTGAACCGTAAAAATTAAAACAAATAAAGCTATATTCACCCCCGAGGCCCCGGCGTGGCTGCAGCGCTGCTTCCTGGCTGGTTCCCGGTTGCCGGCATATCGCGAGACAGAGCGGTGAAGGGCCTGCGGTCACATGACTGTGACGTCACCGAAGGTCCTTCAGCGCTGCTGGCATTCAGAGAGAAGACGCCGGACAGGTGAGTATAAACTTTATTTGTTATTTTATTCTTTTTTTTACAGGTACAATGGTACCCAGGTCTGGATGAGAGTCTCCTCTCCTCCAGAACTGGGTACCATCCGCACATAGAGACGCATAGAAGCCGCTTGTACAAATGTACAGTCGCGGTTTCTGTGCGTCTCAATGCAAGTCAATGGCGGGAGTTCCGCTGCACTTCCGCAAAATTAAATGACATGCTGCGGATTTTTGTACGCAGCATAAACGCTGCGGAAAAATCCGCAGCATGTGCATAGAACATGCGGAATCCCCTTGGGGACCATGGGGTGCGGATTACCTAGAGTTTAACAGGCGTTTCCGCTGCGGAAATTCCGCAGCATAAACGCTTGAAAAACGCTACGTGGGCACACAGCCTGACAGCTGCTTGTCAGGAGCAGAGAAGGGGATAGAGCTGAGCAGTAAATGTTGTATAGAAATCAATGGGCTGAACAGAGGTAACATAGTAACATAGTTTTTAAGGTTGAAGGAAGACTAAGTCTAGTTCAACCCATAGCCTAACATGTTGATCCAGAGGAAGGCAAAAAAAAAAACATGAGGCAAACACCAAGCTCCACATTGGGAAAAAAAATTCCTTCCTGACTCCACATACGGCAATCAGACTAGTTCCCTGGATCAACACCCTATCAAGGAATCTATATATAACCTGTAATATTATACTTTTCAAGAAAGGCATCTAGGCCCTTCTTAAATTTTAGTAGTGAATCACTCATTACAACATCATGCGGCATAGAGTTCCATAGTCTCACTGCTCTTACAGTAAAGAATCTGCGTCTGTGATTATGATTAAACCTTCTTTCCTCCAGACGTAGAAGATGCCTCCTTGTCCCCGTCTCAGGCCTCAGAGTAAAAAGATCAGAAGAAAAGTCTTTGTACTGTCCCCTCATATACTTGTACATAGTAATAAGATCACCCCTAAGCCTTCGTTTTTCCACAGTAAATAACCCCAAGTGTAATAACCTGTCTTGGTATTGCAGATCCCCCAGTCCTCTAATAACCTTGGTCGCTCTTCTCTGCACTCACTCTAGTTCAGCTATGTCTTTCTTATACACCTGAGACCAGAACTGTACACAGTATTCTAAGTGTGGTCGCACTAGTGACTTGTATAGAGGTACAATTATGTTCTCTTCATGAGCATCTATGTCTCTTTTAATGCATTGCATTATTTTATTTGCTTTTGCAGCAGCTGCCTGACACTGGCCACCAAACGTGAGCTTGTCGTCCACCAATACACCCAGGTCCTTTTCAGTGACAGCTTTGCTCAGTGGTTTACAATTAAGCATATAATTATACATTATATTTCCTCTACCCAAGTGGATTACCTTACATTTATCCCCATTAAAACTCATTTGCCATTAATTTGCCCAAGCTTCTAGTTTACATAGATCCTCCTGTAATATAAAATTGTCCTTCTCTGTATTGATTACCCTGCAGAGTTTAGCGTCATCTGCAAATATTGAAATACTACTCTGTATGCCCCCTACAAGGTCATTAATAAATATGTTAAATAGAAGCGGGCCCAATACTGACCCCTGTGGTACCCCACTGTTAACTGTGACCCAGTCTGAGTGTGTTCCATTAATAACCACCCTTTGTTTCCTATCACTGAGCCAGTTCTTAACCCACATACATATATGTTCCCCTATCCCCATTGTTTTCATTTTATGTATCAACCTTTTGTGTGGAACTGTATCAAAAGCCTTTGAAAAGTCCATATACACAACATCCACTGCATTTCCTTGGTCCAGTCCGGAACTTGCCTCCTCATAAAAGCTGATCAGATTAGTTTGACAGGAACAGTCACTCGTAAACCCATGTTGATATTGGGTCATGAGGTTATTCTTCTTCAGATACTCTAGTATAGCATCTCTTAGGAAACCCTCCAGGATTTTACCCACAGTAGATGTTAAAGAAGTTGTACAGTACTTTATATTACCCACCCAATGTATCCCCCCGGGGCCCCTAAGACTTTTTGTAATTACCTTATGTTGCTGATAATGCCTGTGAGTGGCGTTATCGGTGGCCGCTCACAGGCATCACGTGACCCTGCGCAGACGTCATGACAAGTGAGGCATGACTCAGCGCTGAGGTCCCCGTGGTGGCTGCTGGGTTGTGGGCGGGGTTACCCCCCGCATCACACCCAGCATCCACCGCGCTTTCCCAATGAATGGGGAGAGGCAGAGCACGTGGTGGATTCCGGGTGCGATGCGGGGAGGGGGGTAACCCCTCCCACAGCCTGGCATCCACCTGGAATGCGGAAGACAAAGACCCCTGGAAGCTGCCTGCACTTGTCGTGATCAGCGGATGTCAGAGCTGGCTGCAGCCGGGGGTCACGTGATGCCTGTGAGCGGCCAGTGATAGCGCCGCTCACAAGCATTATCTGCAATGTAAGGTAATTACAAAAATCCTTAGGGGCCCGGGGGGGATACATGGCGAGGAGGATATAAAGTACTGGACAACCCTTTTAAGCTTACTGGCCTATAATTTCCAAGTTCGATTTTTGTCCCCTTTTTGAATATTGGCACCACATTTGCTATACGCCAGTCCTGTGGTACAGACCCTGTTTTTATGGAATCTTTAAAGATTAAAAATAATGGTCTATCTATGGCTTTACTTAATTCCTGCAGTACTCGCGGGTGTATCCCATCCGGGCCCAGGGATTTGTCAACTTTAGTGGTTTTTAGACGCTGCCGTACTTCCTGCTGGGTTAAGCAAGTGACATTTAATGGAGAATTTTTGTTATCACTGATCATCTTTTGTGTCATGCGATTTTCTTGTGTAAATACTGTTGAAAAAAAATCATTTAGCATATTGCCTTTTTCCTGTCTGGAATATTAGCAGTTGACTCCTTTCCTGGATTATAACTACTGTGCACACTAGGTCAGAGTCTGGCTGGCTGAACTCTATGAAAACCAGCTGTATACTATGAAAGATAGAACCTGTAATTGTAGAAGAATGACAGCAGATAAAAAGCAAGTCAATTGCAAATGTGCTTATTTTCAAATTGTCTAACTAGCCAAACCAATTTAATCACTTGAGAATACCCTTTTAAATGAAGCCACTGCGGGATCTTGCTGAGCCCATGGGTTACCATGGACCTGTTGAAGGCCACCATAACTGTCATTTTAGTTCTCCTGTGAAGCTTAGCCAAAGATGAACCACAATTTCTCTATATACTACAATACTTTAGTCCTAGGGAGATTAACTATAAAGTAATCATTCCAATTTAAAAAAAAAAATATAAAAAAAATACAGTACAGACCAAAAGTTTGGACACACCTTCTCATTTAAAGATTTTTCTGTATTTTCATGATTTTGAAAATTTACATTCACACTGAAGGCATCAAAACTATGAATTAACACATGTGGAATTATACTTAACAAAAAAGTGTGAAACAACTGAAAATATGTCTTATATTCTAGGTTCTTCACAGTAGCCTCCTTTTGCTTTAATGACTGCTTTGCACACTCTTGGCATTCTCTTGATGAGATAGTCACCGGAAATGGTTTTCACTTCACAGGTGTGCCCTGTCAGGTTTAATAAGTGGGATTTCTTGCCTTATAAATGGGGTTTGGACCATCAGTTGTGTTGTGCAGAAGTCAGGTGGATACACAGCTGATAGTCCTACTGAATAGACTGTTAGAATTTGTATAATGGCAAGAAAAAAGCAGCTAAGTAAAGAAAAATGAGTGGCCATCATTACTTTAAGAAATGAAGGTCAGTCAGTCCGAAAAATTGGGAAAACTTTGAAAGTGTCCCCAAGTGCAGTTGCAAAAACCATCAAGCGCTACAAAGAAACTGGCTCACATGAGGACAGCTCCAGGAAAGGAAGACCAAGAGTCACCTCTGCTTCTGAGGATAAGTTTATCCGAGTCACCAGCCTCAGAAATCGAGGGTTAACAGCAGCTCAGATTAGAGACCAGGTCAATGCCACACAGAGTTCTAGCAGCAGACACATCTCTACAACAACTGCTAAGAGGAGACTTTGTGCAGCAGACCTTCATGGTAAAATAGCTGCTAGGAAACCACTGCTAAGGACAAGCAACAAGCAGAAGAGACTTGTTTGGGCTAAAGAGCACAAGGAATGGACATTAGACCAGTGGAAATCTGTGCTTTGGTCTGATGAGTCCAAATTTGAGATCTTTGGTTCCAACCACCGTGTCTTTGTGCGACGCCGAAAAGGTGAACGGATGGACTCTACATGCCTGGTTCCCACCGTGAAGCATGGAGGAGAAGATGTGATGGTGTGGGGGTGCTTTGCTGGTTACACTGTTGGGGATTTATTCCAGCATGGCTACCACGGCATCTTGCAGCGGCATGCTATTCCATCCGATTTGCGTTTAGTTGGACCATCATTTATTTTTTAACAGGTCAATGACCCCAAACACACCTCCAGGCTGTGTAAGGGCTATTTGACTAAGAGGGAGAGTGATGGGGTGCTACGCCAGATGACCTTGCCTCCACAGTCACCAGACCTGAACCCAATCAAGATGGTTTGGGGTGAGCTGGACCGGAGAGTGAAGGCAAAAGGGCCAACAAGTACTAAGCATCTCTGGGAACTCCTTCAAGATTGTTGGAAGACCATTTCCGGTGACTACCTCTTGAAGCTCATCAAGAGAATGCCAAGAGTGTGGAAAGCAGTCATTAAAGCAAAAGGTGGCTACTTTGAAGAACCTAGAATATAAGACATATTTTCAGTTGTTTCACACTTTTTTGTTAAGTATATAATTCCACATGTGTTAATTCATAGTTTTGATGCCTTCAGTGTGAATGTACAATTTTCATAGTCATGAAAATTCAGAAAAATCTTTAAATGAGAAGGTGTGTCCAAACTTTTGGTCTGTACTGTATATAAAATATTAAATGACCCCTTTTTCAGCCTTCAAATACAAAGAAATTAAAAAGTAAAAACATGTAATATCATTGAGTCCAAATAAAGTTTGGTCTGTCAAATCCAGAATCATTAAAACCACACGTTTAGACTAAAAAAAAAAATCAAAACTCCAGAATTAAAGTTTTTTGGTTTCTCCAAGTCCCCAAAAACATACAATACAAAGTGATCACTGTTAGGTGTTTTCTGGATTTGAAATGGGTCCAGAACCTTCTTTGGTCTCCCATTCCAGTCCAGCTGGGGCTGATGCTACTCAGGATCATCATCAGTCCCAATGCCCAGCTGGTTCACGAGACGTACAGGTTTTCTCTTGGGTCTTTGTTCCTAGCAACATGAAGGATAGGTTGCGGAGGGAGACAGGGCTGTTAAAGCCTATGTTCAGGATTCTCTGTACTGAGCATGCCCGTGACATTGCGGACCGTGATTGGTGGTTTGGGAGTCAGCTGATCCGGTGACCTGGCACCGCCTGATTGGTCGCAGGTGACGTCACCAATGGTGCGACGGTTGGCAGGGCTTAATCTTTAAAAAGCCCGCCCACAAACATGGCGGCGCGCTCTGATCATTGAGCTGTTATGGTGTTGTGTGGACGCTTGGTCTCTTGGGCTCCATGTGTGCTTTAGTTTCTGGCAGGCAGGTTTAGTGGAAATAGGCAGGCTTAGATGAAATAGGCAGGTAGCTTCATCTGACAGTCTGGCTCCGACAAAGGGGTCGCCTTACACCCCGAGCAGTCTGCAGACACCCTATTCCCGGTACCACCTGTAAGCCATGTGGAGAGATACTCCTCAGTCCCTTAGCATGCCAGCTGGGAGCACGTATTTGCGGGCGTGAGTCACACACGCATCCTAGTACCAACTGTGTAGTCCGTGTGCTGCAACAGGACTACAGATACATTATTTATCGCACATCTCTCGTGCAGTTAACGGAGATAATGCGAATCCCTATTCCTGCTCCAGTGTGCTGTAACACAGAGGGGATTGTTATTTAAGTTGGTTGTTTTACCTTCTCACCCGGAAGGTGTTCGGCCGCAGTCCACCAGGCTGCATCGTGGACCCCGGGTTCGGTTGCTTTCCATTATTTAATAAAGTTGTTTGCAACCGTCCCCTTAACAGTATCAGAGCACCAGGGTCTTGCCAAACATGGCTAACAACCAGCAACTGCAGCGCTTATATACAGCAACTTGAGGCCAGACTTAGGACTCTGGAACAAGCTGACCCGGTAGCTGATATCACTGCTGTAGCTACCCAGGCGGCTTCTCAAGCAGCCAATCTGGTTAACTCAGCCGCGGTAAATGCTGCGGCAGCTGCAATTGCTCCATTACCCCATTTTGCTCTCCCGGAAAAATTTTCTGGTGACAGCAGATTCTGCAGAGGTCTCATTAACCTCTGCTCCATTCAATTGGAGATGATGGAGGCACGGTTCCCCTCCGAAAGGGCCAAAGTGGGTTATGTCATCTCGTTACTCTCCCACAGGGCTCTGGAGTGGGCTACTCCTCTGTGGGAGCGCAATGACCCAGTAGTGGCTAATGCGGGTCTCTTTCTTAATGCCCTAAAGAGTGTTTTCCTTGGTCCTCAGGTCACGCATGATACGGCTCTTAAGCTTCTTGCGTTGGTCCAGGGTTTGGCCACCGCCAGCTACTATGCCATCCAGTTCAGAACCTTAGCGGCTGAATTGGATTGGTCTGAGCGGTCTTTAATCCCAGTGTTCTGGAAGGGTCTGGCTGGGCATATTAAAAATGCTCTATCTACAAGAGAGATTCCAACCTCCCGGGAGGAGTTAATCTCCCTCGCTAACCGAATAGATTTGCGTCATGCTGAACACAAGTTAGAGCTGGAGGTCGCCAGACCTCAGTGTTGGTTGGCACCATCCTTCTCTAGACCCATTTCCAAACCCGCGACTCCCGACCTGGAGCCTGAGGCTATGGATATATCCCGAACTGAGTCTAGCTCTTCTCGTTCCCGACCTGCACATCTCTTGGAGTCCCCCGTTAATTAGGGTTCCAAGCAGTCGGGAAAACGAGTGTGTCTAACCACCGTTGGAGGAGGTGTGTTAGATTCTGGGGCTTCTTCCTCCAAATTATTGTATGAGGTGACATTGTCCTTCGGAGCATCCGCGGTTACTGCCAAGGCGTGGGTGGATTCTGGCGCCGATGGCAATTTTTGGTCATCTACGTTTGCCCAGAGGCATGCCATCCCTATAGAGTTACTGCCAAAACCAATGAACATTAGGGTAGTCAATAGTTCACTCCTGGACACGCAAATCACCCACCAGTCGATTCCCCTCACCATGTCATTTCCTCAGGGTCACCGGGAGGTTATCTCCTTTCTTATTATTCCCGGTGGATTAGATGAGGTGTTATTGGGTCTTCCATGGTTATGTTGACACACTCCACACATTGACTGGAATACGGGGAGAATTTCTTCCTGGAGTGAGAATTGTGTGTCTCAGTGTATGGTTACAGTCACCCGGAGGGTAGTCTCTGACCCTTCTACCGATGTGGCTCCCGGCACAGATCCTCTGTCTGTCCCCAAGACCCAGGCCTTGTCAGATTATGTCAAAAAGAACCCTCGGGTAGACCTTTTGTCCCAGTCCATGGATATGGCTGAGGACGATGACGAGCCCAGGCTCACCGTTCCTTTGGGAAGTATGCGGAGGATGGCTCCAGTGATCCAGTGTCATTAAACCAGGTTCCTTCGGGGAGGTCGTTCCTTCCCCCTAATCTACAAAATGAGGTGGTCTCCTGGGCTCATGCCCCTAAGATCGGAGCCCATTTTGGGGTCTAACGTACCACAAAGTTTCTTCAACGGTCCTATTGGTGGCCCCGGTGGCGGCAGGACGTTAAGGAATATGTTCTTGCATGTGCCTTCTGTGCGAGAGATAAATCATCCCGTCAAAGTCCGGCTGGCCTTCTCCACCCGTTACCCGTGGCGGACTCCACAGATAGTGAGTCGGCTGACACTCTTCGTCGTCCTGCTCCCGTATTCTATCCAGGCGACAGAGTGTGGCTCACGGCTCGCAATACTAAAGTACGCGGGGAGTCTGCTAAGTTTGCCCCCCGCTTTATTGGCCTTTTCAAAATTTTGGGCCAAGTAAACTCTGTAATGTACCGGTTACAGTTACCACGACACCAGAGGAGTCACGACACTTTCCATGTGTCGCTCCTTAAACCCGTTCACTTGACAAAACTCGCTGAACCCCAACCTGTTACAGACACCAGGGGTGATAATCTCGAGGTGCAGGCTATTATGGGGTCTAAGAGGGTTCGTGGGAAAAAAGGTTACCCAGTACACTGGAAGGGGCATGGATCTAAAGATCATCTCTGTGAACCAGTGGACCACATTCTTGCTCCCCTGCTCATTGAGAAAAATGAGCATCAAGCGGAGGGGGATAATGTTAGGCGTCAGGCATTTGCTGGATTCGAAATGGGTCCATAACCTTCTGTGGTCTCCCATTCTGGTCCAGCCAGGGCTGATGCTGCTCAGCATCATCGTCAGTCCCAATGCCTAGCTGGTCCACGAGACGTACAGGTTGTCTCTTGGGTCTTTGTTCCTAGCAACATGAAGGATAGGTTGCGGAGGGAGACAGGGCTGTATAAGCCTAAGTCCAGGATTCTCTGTACTGAGCATGCCCGTGACATGGCGGACCGTGATTGGTGGTTTGGGAGTCAGCTGATCCGGTGACCTGGCACCGCTTGATTGGTCGCTGGTGACGTCACCAATGGTGTGACGCTGGGCAGGGCTTAATCTTTAAAAAGCCCGCCCACAAACATGGCGGCGTGCTCTGATTATTGAGCTGTGATGGTGTTGTGTGGACGCTTGGTCTCTTGGGCTTCACGTGTGCTTTAGTTTCTGGCAGGCAGGTTTAGTGGAAATAGGCAGGCTTAGATGAAATAGGCAGGTAGCTTCATCTGACAGTCTGGCTCCGACAAAGGGGTCGCCTTACACCCCGAGCAGTCTGCAGACACCCTATTCCCGGTACCACCTGTAAGCCACGTGGAGAGATACTCCTCAGTCCGGTAGCACGCCGGCTGGGAGCACGTATTCACCGGCGTGAGTCACACACGCCTCCTAGCGCCAACTGTGTAGTCCCTGTGTTGCAACAGGACTACAGATACATTATTTATCGCACATCTCTCGTGCAGTTAATGGAGATAGTGCGAATCCCTATTCCCGCTCCGTTGTGCTGTAACACGGAGGGGATTGTTATTTAAGTTGGTTGTTTTACCTTCTCATCCGGAAGGTGTTCGGCCGCAGTCCACCAGGCTGCATCGTGGACCCCGGGTTCGGTTGCTTTCCATTATTTAATAAAGTTGTTTGCAACCGTCCCCTTAACAGATCACAATATCAAAAATGTCCAAAATGGTATCAATAAAAATGTCAGCACAAAAACAAGTCCTCCAACAGCTCCATGAATGCAAAAATTAAAACGAGACTCAGAAAATGACAATTTTTTTATATTCTGAATTGTTTATAACTACTAAGATAAGAAATAAAACCTTACGTTTGACACCGTTGAAAACAAAATGATCTGAAGAATTATTTTTCCAGGTAATTTTTTACTGTAGAATAGACAAAAAAAAAACAATAAACAGTGTTGGAATTGAGTTTTTTCACCATTTCATACCATTTGGAATTTTTTTATTACATTATTTGGTAACATGAATGGTTTCATCTTAAACTACAACTCATCCCACAACAATAAGGAGGTCCTCATATGGCTATGTCTGCATGAAAGTTAAAATGTTATGCCTTTTGGAACAAGTGGAAGAAAAAAAACAAAGTGCAAAAGAGAATAATGTCCTGATTTTCAAAGGGTTAATATAGAAACAAAGGTTCCTTAAAAGTATTCTTTATGTACATGAATAAAAACAAAAAATAATGAAATTAGATTTTGAAATGTTTTACTCAATCTACAAATGTACATTTTTATATGTGAAGAAATATCGGCCAAATGACATTGATGGTTCATGAATTATTTATGTGCTGCATCCACAAATACGTACAGCAAAATATAGATATGCAAAATAAAACACCTACACGTCATTATTTCCATCTAGTGAATGGCTGAAGAAAATGCATTTTTTCTATTAAGTACACTGAAAATTATTTCAATTTTTCTGTCATTCACTGGAGAATCTATTACGGCAGCGTTAGAATTACCTTCACATTCTGTCCTGCGCTGCCAATTGTGATTAGTTTCTCCTGAGAGGAAGGGTGAGAATACCAAAAATAAGATAACATGCTAAATGCTATCAAGTCAATGTAAACTATGTTGGGAAGTCTCGCTGTCATACAGGACAATGAGAATTCACTTTCTCCAATTTAGAGGTTTGACGATTAATTTAGGATAACTGGAATCCTGTTACTCATTCTCTCCGATTCATCTAACTCAACGTTTCAGGGGAATTAATTCCAACCCTGTTGAATTTGTCCAGGAACCTATAAATAAAAAGGATCTAATGTTTCTAATGATATGTATATTAGATATAGCAGAGTTGAATTAACCACTTAACGCTTTACAATTTCACTGTTTTTTCAACACAGAGCAGAGTGAACATAAAGTCCCTGTGGCCCTGTACTATGGAGTGAAAGGTAAACCATGCGCCA
This sequence comes from Phyllobates terribilis, assembly GCF_046119375.1. Taxonomy (NCBI): domain Eukaryota; kingdom Metazoa; phylum Chordata; class Amphibia; order Anura; family Dendrobatidae; genus Phyllobates; species Phyllobates terribilis. Next base: position 55,321,491 of record NW_027362773.1, read on the forward strand.
CTGGGCTTCACGGCATTCAATGGAGCATGCCACAATAGTTTGTCAGAATCATTTATATTTAAATGGGAAGAACCTCTCTATGAATCCAGGGGTATCATAAGCCTCCGCTTAGATTGATAGGTGCCTTATTACAGGTCAGTACAACTCAGTGCACCTATAAGAGGACCTGCCCCCTCCCTCTACATGACAATTCTGGAGCCTTTTGTGCCTTTCTTCTGTTATTCCTCTTGGAAATGCATATTTAAATTGACAAGTTGGTGTTAACATTTCCCTAAGTGAAGGGGCATATTTATACACACTCCGACACTGTTCAATCAGTGCTTACAGTCTTAGGCCACAGCCCCACTATCAATATTTGGTCAGTATTCGGTCAGTATTTTTTCTCAGGAGTGGGAGCCAAAACCAGGTGTGGGTGATAAATACAGAATTGGTGACGTGTTTCTATTATACCTTTTCTCTGATTATTCTTCACCTGGTTTTGGCTCCCACTCCTGAGAAAGAATACTGACCGAATACTGATAGTGGGGCCGTGGCCTTAGGCCAATATTACGTCTGTTTTTTATTCAGTGTGCTGAACCCATTTTTGATCTGTGTGTCAGGTTTTACAAACTTTTCTGAATCTGATTTTTTTTCCAAATAAAAAAAAAAATCTTAATTTATCCTACCCATTAACCCTTTTGCGACATACGACATACATTTATGTCTTATGTTGAGTCCCTGCATTTGATCCAGGCTTGGAGTGCGAGCCCACATCTTTCCCAGCAGATGATGGCTGATTTAGTCAGCCATCATGTGCATTTAACAGTTTTTAAAAATAAGAAAAAAATAAAATAACACAAAAGTTCAAATCACCCCCCTTTTGCCCCATTAAAAATCAAACAATTAAAAAAAAGACACATACTTGGTATTACTGCATCTGTAAATGTCTGATGTATCAAAATTACTGTTGAGCGATACCTTCCGATATCGGGAAATATCGGATCGGATTGGATCGGACCGATACCCAAAAAGCATCTGATATCGCCGATTCCGATACCGGAAACCAATGCAAGTCAATGGGACAGAAATATTGGAATGAAAATAAACCCTTTCTTTCCTTGTAGGTTAATTCTACATGAAGGAAAACAACTAAGAATAATGTAGAATGTATTGATGGAGGTGGGGGAGACAATAAAGGCATAGAGGTTTAGCCCAATCAAATGGAATAGCAGGAATTAATATTTTTTTTAAGACGTTCTGAGTTACGGAAATATTGACTATGTTAAGTATTTTTATATTTTGTCAGATATTTATGTTTCACTACTTCCATGCTCTTCACCTTCTTTTTTACTTCTCCCACACTTTCTCCTTCATCATCCTCAGCATCTTTTTCATCCACTTCTTCTTCACCTTCTTCATCTTCTTCTTCTTCACCTTCTTCGTATTATTCTTTTTTTTTTACATTCTTCATATTCTACTTCTTCATCTTCTTCATCTTCTTCTTCTTCATCATATTCTTATTTGTGACAGGCATTCCTGTAGTTGTTATCTATAAAAGGTTGGACATTACACCTTTTGTTCTGCCCATCACAAAAGATTTACAACAGGATTTGTCCGCTTTCAGTTTGGCCTGCAGCAGCAGGTCTTTTCCAGGGGCACCACGAGGAGGAACGGACTCACCCCCATACACTGCTTAGTCATCTTCTACTTATAATTTAGATATTATCTTTTGCTCTGATTTTTAGTCTTATGCTTAATGTTCTTCCGCTTTTTGTTCTGCAGCTTCTTGTATTTCTGCTTCTTGGTTTTCTGTCTCTTGTTCTTCTGTATCTTGGTGCTTGTCTTCTCTTCTTTGTCCTCTTGGTCAACTTCTTCAGGGTCATCTTCTTGGTCTTCTTCGGGGTGGTCTTCAGGGTCGTCGTCTTCGGGGGTCATCGTCTTCGGCGTCCTCGTCTTCTTCGGGTTGGTCTTCTGGGTCCTCGTCTTCGGGGTCCTCGTCTTCTTCGGGGTGGTCTTCAGGGTCTTCGTCTTCTTCGGGGTGGTCTTCAGGGTCCTCGTCTTCAGGGTCCTCGTCTTCGTGGTCCTCGTCTTCGGCGTCCTCGTCTTCTTCGGGTTGGTCTTCTGGGTCCTCGTCTTCGGGGTCCTCGTCTTCTTCGGGGTGGTCTTCAGGGTCCTCGTCTTCTTCGGGTTGGTCTTCAGGGTCCTCGTCTTCAGGGTCCTCATCAGGGAGATCCAGAGTGATTACCAAGAACCATTTCAAAAAGCTTGAACTTGGAAATGTAGCAGAAGGTGCAAGAAGGCTGAGGAACTACCGAGGACCAGCTGACGGCACTGGAACCCGGATGGGTAGCAGAAGGTACAAGAGCCAATGGAACTACCGAGGACCAGCTGACGGTACTGGAACTCGGTTTCTAAGCAGGAGGTACCTGTGCCAGAAAGCACTACCAAGGACCAGCAGACGTTGGTGGAACTTGGATACCGAGAAGGAGGCACCTAGTCTAAAGGCACTGCCGAGAACCAGCTGACGGTACTGGAACCCGGATGGGTAGCAGATGGTACCCATGTAAAAAAAAGTTTCAAGGCCGCGAGCCGGCCGCAGTTACAAAAACCCACAGTCCTACAGGGGGTGCTTGTCCTATTGGCATTATGGAACCAGCCTTCATTGCCAGATCCCGTAGCCCACATAGGAGTCACCTAAACTGCAGGCACCATAGAGTCGGCTAACCCGACCGCAACACGACAGGACAACGCATTGGAGGCAAAGTGACGTTGACACTACCCGGAAACAGCTGGCGTGCTGGAACCAGGCTGGGCAGGAGGGAGTACCCGTGCCAAAGACACTGCCGAGAACCAGCTGACGGTACTGGAACCCGGATGGGTAGTAGAAGGTACAAGAGCAAATGGAAATACCGAGGACCAGCTGACGGTACTGGAACCCGGATGGGTAGCAGAAGGTACAAGAGCCAATGGAACTGCCGAAGACCAGCTGACGGTACTGGAACTCGGTTACTAAGCAGGAGGTACCTGTGCCAGAAAGCACTACCAAGGACCAGCAGACGTTGGTGGAACTTGGATACCGAGAAGGAGGCACCTAATGCAAAGGCACTGCCGAGAACCAGCTGACAGTACTGGAACCCGGATGGGTAGCAGAATGTACCCATGTAAAAAAAAGTTTCAAGGCCGCGAGCCGGCCGCAGTTACCAAAACCCACAGTCCTACAGGGGGTGCTTGTCCTATTGGCACTATGGAACCAGCCTTCATTGCCAGATCCCGCAGCCCACATAGGAGTCACCTAAACTGCAGGCACCATAGAGTCGTCTAACCCGACCGCAACACGACAGGACAACGCATTGGAGGCAAAGTGATGTTGACACTACCCGCAAACATCTGGCGTGCTGGAACCAGGCTGGGCAGGAGGGAGTACCCGTGTCAATGACACTGCCGAGAACCAGCTGACGGTACTGGAACCCGGATGGGTAGTAGAAGGTACAAGAGCAAATGGAACTACCGAGGACCAGCTGACGGTACTGGAACCCGGATGGGTAGCAGAAGGTACAAGAGCCAATGGAACTGCCGAAGACCAGCTGACGGTACTGGAACTCGGTTACTAAGCAGGAGGTACCTGTGCCAGACAGCACTACCAAGGTCCAGCAGACGTTGGTGGAACTTGGATACCGAGAAGGAGGCACCTAATCCAAAGGCACTGCCGAGAACCAGCTGACGGTACTGGAACCCGGATGGGTAGCAGAAGGTACCAATGTAAAAAAAAGTTTCAAGGCCGCGAGCCGGCCGCAGTTACCAAAACCCACAGTCCTACAGGGGGTGCTTGTCCTATTGGCACTATGGAACCAGCCTTCATTGCCAGATCCCGCAGCCAACATAGGAATCACCTAAACTGCAGGCACCATAGAGTCGGCTAACCCGACCGCAACACGACAGGACAACGCATTGGAGGCAAAGTGACGTTGACACTACCCGGAAACTGCTGGCGTGCTGGAACCAGGCTGGGCAGGAGGGAATACCCGTGCCAAAGACACTGCTAGGAAACAGCTGGCGGTGCTGGAACCCAGGGTAAATACTAAAAACAGAGTGGAGCCAGAGGCGTAACTGGAGCAACTTTAAAATCTGTAGTAGTGTGAATGTGGACAGAGCAGGAGAATTTGCCGGACACACAGCTGGGGAACAGCTGAAGTTACTGAACCCCAATAACACTGGAGCAAGCATTGACTGTGCAGACGGCACTTCTGAGCAGCAACTAGCGGTATTGGAGCCCAGGGTAAATACTAAAAACAGAGGAGCCAGAGGTGTAATTGGAGCAAGCTTTAAATCAGTAGTACAGTGGATGTGGACAAAGCTGGAGAATTTGCCGGACACACAGCTGGGGAACAGCTGACGTTACTGAACCCCAATAACACTGGAGCAAGCATTGACTGTGCAGACGGCACTTCAGAGCAGCAACTAGCGGTATTGGAGCCCAGGGTAAATACTAAAAACAGAGGAGCCAGAGGTGTAATTGGAGCAAGTTTTAAATCAGTAGTACAGTGGATGTGGACAAAGCAGGAGAATTTGCCGGACACACAGCTGGGGAACAGCTGACGTTACTGAACCCCAATAACACTGAAGCAAGCGTTGACTGTGCAGACAGCACTTCTGAGCAGCAACTAGCGGTATTGGAGCCCAGGGTAAATACTAAAAACAGAGGAACCAGAGGTGTAATTGGAGCAACTTTAAAATCTGTAGTAGTGAGAATGTGGACAGAGCAGGAGAAATTGCCGACCGCACAGCAGGGGAACAGCTGATATTACTGAACCCCAATAACACGGCAGCAAGTGTTGACTATGCAGACGCCACTTCCGAGCGCCAACTGGCGGTGTTGGAGCTCAGGGATAATACTGAAAACAGAGGAGCCAGAGGTGTAATTGGAGCAACTTTAAAATCTGTAGTAGTGAGAATGTGGACAGAGCAGGAGAAATTGCCGTCCGTACAGCAGGGGAACAGCTGACGTTACTGAACCCCAATAACACGGCAGCAAGTGTTGACTGTGCAGACGGCACTTCCGAGCGCCAACTGGCAGTGTTGGAGCTCAGGGATAATACTGAAAACAGAGGAGACAGAGGTGTAATTGGAGCAACTTTACAATCTGTAGTAGTGAGAATGTGGACAGAGCAGGAGAAATTGCCGTCTGCACAGCAGGGGATCAGCTGACGTTACTGAACCCCAATAACACGGCAGCAAGTGTTGACTTTGCAGACGGCACTTCCGAGTGCCAACTGGCGGTGTTGGAGCTCAGGGATTACAGTTCAGGTGGTAGAAACATGAACACAACAGGAGACCTGGATACTGTTGCCAACCAATTATTTATTCTGGAAGAGGACTGGCAAATTCATGAGAGATCCAGGCCTTGTTCATTTTGAGAAAAGTAAGCCGGGCAATGTTATCGGAGGATAGTCGCATGCGACGGTCTGTTAGTACACCACCTGCGGCACTAAAGACGCGTTCCGATAATACACTAGCAGCAGGACAAGCTAGCACCTCCAATGCATACTGACGAAGCTCTGGCCATGTATCCAGCTTACAGACCCAAAACTTGAAGGGAGAAGAGCCGTCTGGGAGTACACTAAGAGGGCAAGACATGTAGTCTGTCACCATCTGACGGAAACGTTGCCTCCTGCTGACTGGAGCCGTCTGTGATGGTGTAGACATTTGTGGCGGCGGGGACACAAAACTTTGCCACATTTCGGCCATACTGGTCTTGCCTTGTGCTGAGGTGCTGCTTCTGCTCCCTCTTTGTGCAGAGCTTCCTCCACTGCCTCGACGCACTGAGCTGCTTTGTAAAGTACTAGCAGCACTGCTCTCGGTTGGAATGGAGAACATGATGGAATGCACCAGTGCGTCTTGGTACTCCCGCATTTTACGCTCCCGGTTCAACGGTGTTATGAGGCTTTGTAAGTTGTCCCGGTAGCGAGGATCTAGGAGGGTGGACACCCAATAATCAGCCGTGTTGAGAATGTGGGCGATGCGGCGGTCGTTTCTCATGCACTGCAGCATGAAATCAACCATGTGCTGCAGATTGCCAACTGGCCAAGAAACGCTGTCCCCTGCTTGAGGCGTGATCTCTGCCTGCTCTGCATCACCCCACCCTAGCTCTAGATACTGACTACTAGAGCATTGTGTACCTCCCTCCTCTGGACAGATGTCTTCCTCATCCATTGACTCCTCCTCATCCTCCTCACAAAGTGTCCCCTGCCTAGTCCTTTGTGAGGAACCACGTTGCGCAGACTGTAGAGAAGCAGATGGCATTTGTGACTCCTCATCCTCCACCTCTTCCAAAACCTCGACCCTTAGTGCTTGCAGTGTTTTTTTAAGCAGGCAGATAAGGGGGATAGTCATGCTGACTAGTGCATCATCTGCACTCGCCATCCGCATGGAATAATCGAAGGCACGCAAAACGTGGCAAATGTCCTTCATAGAGGCCCACTCAGTGGTGGTGAAGTGTGAACGGCGCGCACTGCGACTTGTTTGCGCCTGCTGCAGTTGGTACTCCATTACTGCTGCCTGCTGCTCACACAACCTCTCCAACATATGTAACGTTAAATTCCACCTGGTGGGTAGGTCACATATGATGCGATGTTCCGGAAGACGTAATTGGCGCTGCAGAGCTGCAATGCGTGATCTTGCGTTGCTGGAACGCCGCAAGTGAGCGCACTCTATGCGGACCTTGTGAAGCAGTGCATCAAGATCCGGATAGTCCCTCAAAAAACTCTGCACGACCAAGTTGAGCACATGTGCCAGACATGGGATGTGAGTGAGGATGCCTAGGCCCAGAGCTGCCACCAGATTTCGGCCATTGTCACCCACTACCATGCCTGGCTGGAGATTCGCTGGCACAAACCACACGTCGCTCTGCTGCTTGATGGCATTCCAGAGCTCCTGCGCTGTGTGGCTTCGATTCCCCAAAGAAATTAATTTTAATACGGCCTGTTGACGTTTGGCCACGGATGTGCTCATATCGGTCATCATAACAGGTAACCGTTCACGGGTCGATGTGGAGGTAGACCGTGATGGCTCCTGCAGCGCTGATTCAGAGGAACTGGAGTATGAGGAGGAGTCAATGTGTACAGACTGGATTCCTGCAATCCTTGGAGTTGGCAGAACACGTACAGCGCTACTCTCAAGATCTGTACCCGGCTCCACAACATTTACCCAATGGGCAGTGAGGGAAAGGTATCGTCCCTGTCCATGCTTACTGGTCCACGCATCGGTGGTCAGGTGGACCTTGCTACTGACGACTTTTTGTAGTGCATGTTTAATTTTTCCCTCCACATGATGTTGCAGGGCAGGGACGGCTTGCCTGCTGAAATAAAAGCGGCTGGGCACGTTGTATTGTGGGACTGCCAATGCCATAAAGTTACGGAATGTGTCAGTCTCCACCAGCCTGAATGATAGCATTTCAAGGGCCAGTAGTTTAGCAATGCCAGCATTCAGAGCCTGTGCTCGGGGGTGGTTTGCCGAGTATGGGCGCCTTTTCTCCCATGCCTGTGCTAACGATGGCTGTAGACTGGCCTGGGAGTGTGAGGATGACTGGGAAAGTGGTGCTGTGGGTGGAATTACACTGTGTCTCTGTACAACAGTGCCAGAAATTCTTCCATGGCGATCCTGTGAGGAAGCCGAACCAGCTGTGTGTGAGCTGGAGGAAGAGGCTACAACATGAGCTGAAGAGGTGGTAGGTGGCGCTGTAGGTTGGCCTAGGTCTTCAGTGTGTTTTTGTATCTCCACCACGTGCTTGGTCCGCACATGTTTCCACATATTTGTGGTATTGAGGTTGCTGACACTTTTCCCTCTTTTCACCTTCTGATTACACAGCTTGCATTTGACAAAGCAAATGTCATCTGCAACTGTGTCATTTGCAAGTCTTGGGAGCGCCCTCTTTGGATTTTGGAAGAGCCATGCTCCTAATGGGTGCCAAAGTGGAGGCTACAGGCAACCAAGTCTGCCCCCTCCCTCTCCCACCTTTTTGGGCTGTTCGGGGAATCTCTTCCTCAGAGCTGCTCCCACCACCTTCCTGTCCCTCACGCCATGATGGGTCAAGGACCTCATCATCTACACCACCCTCTTCAAACAACTGCTTCTCCTGGGTAGTCTCGACAGCACAGTACGCACCAGAAAGTGGCACCTGAGTCCCATCATCAGATGCGTACTGAGGTGTGCTGCTGACCATAGGCACTGGCCCACCCGCCTCTTCAGATTCAGAGAGACAAAACGGTTGCGCATCACTGCATACTACCTCTTCTTCAAATTCTCGAATTCTGCTTGGCTGGCCCCCTCTTTCCAAGCCAAGAGATTCAGAGAACAGAAGTAGAGATGGTTCCTGTCCAGGGCTCTCTGACTGCCTGGGCAATTTGGCAGGTGGTGAAGAGACAGATGGGTGCTCTTCAGTGCTCAGGACCTGAGAGGATCTGGAACTAATTGAAGTCGATGCGTTAGCTGCCATCCATCCGACAACGGCTTCAATTTGGTCCTCCCGCAGCAGTGGGGTACGGCTAGCTCCTACAAAGCTGCGCATAAAGGACGGTTCCCTGGTAAAACTGGGGGATGCTGAGTCACTGGTGCCCGCAGCAGGCACAGAATCCCCACGTCCTCTCCCTGCAGGCACAGAATCCTCACGTCCTCTCCCTGCAGAAACTCCACGCCCACGCCCACGATCACATGCCTTACTCCCTGCCTTCTTCATCTTGGTAGACTGATAAAGATAGGCAGAAAAGTACTAAGGGCTTAGTGTGCTTATTCCTGAACAGCTGCTAACAGGTATAAGAAACACTAATTTCATAAAGTGTGGACTAGACTTTAATATGAGCTAATGTGGCCTACACAACTGTAAAGTGGAGTGTTTGGTGAACTTTATTTAGGTTTTTATGTCACAAAAAGACACTGGATGTGCCTAAAGATGTAATACCGATAGTATCACAAACTTTTTGTAGCTATTACAATGTAGGAAGGTAACCTACAATGCAATAGATGAGGCTACAAAAAATAGGCTAATACTAATCTGGCTGGGCCTGCAGGGCCCAATGCTGCAGAAAGGCTCCTCTAACTACTCCTATATAGTGTTTTTGGAACCAATTTAGCTGAATACGGATGGAACCACCACACTAATAGGAGAAATCAGGAAAAATTATGAATTGGCAAAAAAGGACAATGTATGAGGCAGTGAGACACACTGAGTGCATTACAGCAAGACGTGGCTGAAGTACACACTACAGGGTGAGCTGCACTCACACACACAGACCTTGCAGACAGCGGTGAACAGTACAGATGCAGAGCACTGTGCACTAGCGCTGCAAGACCAAGAAAATTTCTCTATCTACTCCTATATAGTGTGTTTGGAACCAATTTAGCTGAATACGGATGGAACCACCACACTAATAGGAGAAATCAGGAAAAATTCTGAATTGGCAAAAAAGGACAATGTATGAGGCAGTGACACACACTGAGTGCACTACAACCAGACGTGGTTGAAGCACACACTACAGGGTGAGCTGCACTCACACACACAGACCTTGCAGACAGCGGTGAACAGTGCAGATGCAGAGCACTGTGCACTAGCGCTGCAAGACCAAAAAGATTTCTCTATCTACTCCTATATAGTGTGTTTGGAACCAATTTAGCTGAATACGGATGGAAACACCACACTAATAGGAGATATCAGGAAAAATTATGAATTGGCAAAAAAGGACAATGTATGAGGCAGTGACACACACTGAGTGCACTACAACCAGACGTGGTTGAAGCACACACTACAGGGTGAGCTGCACTCACACACACAGACCTTGCAGAAAGCGGTGAACAGCACAGAGAACTGTGCACTAGCGCTGCAAGGCACAGTGATTTATAAAGTAGCTTGGGTAAAGCAGAATAGACCAAATAGGTAGCTAAAACTGTCCCTCAGAACAACAGCGTCCTATCCCTAACTGAATTCACAGCAGAGTGAGCTCAAAATGGCGGCGGCGGCTTTTATAGTGCATCATGACATCATTTCAGCAGCCAATCACAGCCATGCCATTAGTTAAGATGCCTACTGTAGCGTCGGCGTCCCTGCCTTCTGCTAGGCAGGGACGCTGTTCCCCTCACCTCTCCGCTCCGTGCCCGGCGTCCTCCTCCCGCTCTGCTGGCGTACAGATCCGTACCCTTGCTTCGGAGTTGGCCTGGGATAACGACGCCCTGGTGTCTGTCTTTTGGGAGGGTCTGTCCGGCCGTATTAAAGATGAACTCGCCGGTCGGGACATTCCTACCACTCTCGACGACTTAATAACTCTTGCCACCCGGATAGACATCCGGTTCCAGGAGCGCGCCAAAGAGGTCACCCGTGAGAGGAGGTTTCCACATCTAGCCCCTACCTTCCAGAAACCGTCACTTCTTCCGTTTGTCCCCAGGCGCATTCACCCTAGCCTATGCAGGTCGACCAGACCAAGATGGTCAAGACCCGTCAAGAGTTACGCCGAGCCGAGGGGAGCTGCTTCTACTGTGGCAGTAAGGAACACCGGATCCGTTCCTGCCCGGAGAGGTCGGGAAACGCCTGTGTCTAGGATCGCTCAGAGAGGTCATCCTAGATAAGAGTAAACCCTCTCCATCTCTGTTGCTGTCGGTCTCTATCATCTGCGGGGAGAACCGTTATTTTGAACTAGCCCAACTTGACTCTGCAGCTGCCGGAAATCTCATTTCTTAGTCCCTGGTAGAGAAATACCGCATTCCCACCAAACCTCTAGCTGTACCCTTATCTGTCGCAGCCGTAGATGGGGGCCTCTTACCACATCCCATCCAACTCATCACCGAATCCATAACCCTGCAGGTGGGAATGCTGCACTCAGAGAGCATCTTCTTTCATGTTCTGCCTGGACTCTCTTACGCCCTCTTGCTAGGCCTACCTTGGCTTCAGAAACATGCACCCGTGCTTGATTGGCAGACCGGAGAAGTCCTTCGCTGGGGACAGGACTGCCATAAGACGTGTTTAGTTCCCGTCCATCCTGTCCGTCCTTCTCCTACCCCAGCCAATCTACTTGGTCTTCCAGTTCCCTATTGGTCTTATGCGGACGTCTTTAATAAAAAGGAGGCAGAGACATTACCCCCTCATAGACCATACGACTGCCCAATCGACCTGATGGCCGGCGCTACTCCTCCCCGTGGGCGTATTTACCCTTTGTCCGCTGCTGAGACCCGGTCCATGTCTGAATATATTGAGGAGAATCTGGCCCGGGGATTTATCCGGAAATCGACCTCCTCGGCGGGAGCAGGCTTCTTCTTCGTCAAAAAGAAGGACGGCTCACTCCGTCCCTGCATAGACTAAAGAGGCCTTAACCAGATCATGGTGAAGAATAAATACCCCCTTCCGCTCATTCCGGAATTATTTGACCGTCTGAGGGGGGCTAGAATCTTCACCAAGCTGGACCTCCGTGGGGCGTATAACCTGGTCCGTATCCGTCAGGGGGATGAATGGAAGACGGCATTCAACACCCGGGACGGCCACTATGAATACCTGGTAATGCCCTTCGGTCTCTGTAACGCTCCCGCCGTCTTTCAAGAGTTGGTCAATGACATCTTCCGGGACCTTCTCTACTCCTGCATAGTGGTGTACCTGGACGACATCTTGGTCTTCTCTCTGGATCTTCTCACTCACCGGAGGGATGTTCGTCAGGTCCTGCTCAGGCTCAAGCAGAACCACCTCTACGCTAAATATGAGAAGTGCCTCTTTGAGCAGACCTCGCTTCCGTTCTTGGGCTACATAATCTCTCAGACCGGCCTACGAATGGATCCTGAGAAACTGTCTGCCATCCAGAAGTGGCCCCGACCAGAGGGGTTGAAGGCTATTCAGCGGATCCTGGGCTTCGCCAACTACTACTGCCTCTTCATACCACACTTCTCTTCCCGGACTGCCCCAATCTCTGCGCTCACCCGTAAGGGCACTAATCCCACAGAATGGCCGCCCGAAGCAGAGGAAGCCTTTCTTTCCTTAAAACAGGCTTTCTCTTCTGCCCCGGTGCTGCATCGTCCGGACGGCAACAAACAATTCTTCCTGGAAGTGGACGCCTCCTCCTCTGGAGCCGGAGCGGTACTTACCCAAAAGTCGTCTTCCAGAAGAATGGTAACTTGTGGCTTCTTCTCCAAACTCTTCTCCCCTTCTGAGCGCAATTATTCTATAGGAGACCGAGAGTTATTGGCCATTAAGCTGGCACTGGAGGAGTGGCGTTACCTGCTCGAGGGGGCTCTTCACCCGGTAATTATTTACACGGACCACAAGAACTTGGCTTACCTCCAGAGCGCCCAGAGACTTAACCCGCGCCAAGCCCGGTGGTCCTTGTTTTTTGCCCGCTTTGATTTCATTCTTCATTTTCGCCCGGCAGACAAAAACATCAAAGCTGACGCCTTGTCCCTATCCTTCCTGGTGTCTGATCTAGAGGAGGAGCCTAAGCACATCATTGATCCCGCCAGAGTAATGCAGGTGGCCCCCGTGAATCTAAATCGTCTCCCTCCCGGTAGGACGTTCGTAACAGTACCTGATCGGAAGAAGATCCTACACTGGGATCACTCGTCTAAGCTAGCTGGCCACGCCGGTCAGAAAAAGACCCTCCAGCTTATTACCAGGCATTACTGGTGGCCTACCCTGCACAAGGACGTAATAGACTTTGTTTCAGCCTGTGTGTCCTGCACCCGCAACAAGGTTCCGAGACATCTGCCAGCCGGTCGCCTCCTTCCTCTTCCAGTACCTGCTGCCCCGTGGCAGCATATAGCTATGGACTTTATAACGGATCTCCCTGTCTCTGCCGGTTGTACGGTCATTTGGGTGGTCGCTGACCGCTTTTCCAAGATGGCTCACTTCATTCCCCTGCCGGGTCTCCCGTCTGCACCCGAGCTGGCTAAAGACTTTATCCGCCACATCTTCCGTCTCCATGGCCTGCCCCTCCACATCGTTTCGGATCGTGGGGTTCAGTTCACCTCACGCTTCTGGAGAGCCACATGTAAGCTGCTGGACGTCACCCTGGACTTCTCCTCCGCTTACCACCCATAGTCCAATGGTCAAGTGGAGCGGATCAATCAGATCCTGACCAGTTACCTCCGGCACTTCGTTAATGCCCACCATTCGGACTGGGTGGATCTCCTACCATGGGCCGAGTTCTCTTACAATAATCACGAGAGCGAATCTTCCTCCAAATCCCCGTTTTTTGCAGTCTTCGGTCAGCATCCTCGGAACCCATTTCCTGTCTCCACTTCAGTGGACAATCCGGCTGCGGAATCTCTCGTTAGCGAATTCTCCTCCATTTGGGAGAGTACCCGATCCGCACTCCTTCAGTCGTCCGAGCGGATGAAAAGACACGCTGACAAAAAACGCCTGGATCCTCCACAATTCCGTCCTGGAGATAAAGTCTGGCTCTCGTCCAAGTATGTCCGGCTCAAGATTCCTTCCTACAAGTTAGGGCCTCGGTTCATCGGCCCACTGGAAGTTATCAAACAAATCAACCCAGTGGCCTATAAATTGAAACTCCCGGCCAACTTGCGGATCCCTAACTCCTTCCATGTATCTCTCCTCAAACCCGTCGTACTTAACTCTTTTTCCAAGTCTACAGGTACGCCTCCTGCTCCGGTTTCCGCTGAAAACGAGTTTGAGGTAGAGAACATTCTGACCACCAAAAGGGTAAGAGGAAAGACCTTTTTTCTAGTGGATTGGAAGGGGTTTGGTCCTGAGGAGAGAACGTTGGAGCCCCGGGAGAACATCGATGCCCCTCTCATCCTTGATAAATTTCTGTCTGGCCTAAAAAAGGGGGGGCCTAAAGGGGGGGGTACTGTAGCGTCGGCGTCCCTGCCTCCTGCTAGGCAGGGACGCTGTTCCCTTCACCTCTCCGCTCCGTGCCCGGCGTCCTCCTCCCGTTCTGCTGGCAGCGCGCGCTGCTTCCCGGCCACTGTGCTTAGGGCGCGCGCGCGCACGCTCCCCCTCTCTTAAAGGGGCCGCGCGCGCCGTCCTAAGGAGTCCCCAGCCAATGGCCGGAGGACCTCACCATATATAAGGCACCTCCTCCAAAATGGAGGTGCCCGAGCAATGTTGTTGCATAGTCTATCACTCTGCTTCAGCCCTCAGGTCCCGTTACCAGTTTCCTGCCAGTTACCTGCCAGTTACCTGCCAGATTCCTGCTTGATACCTGCCTGTTACTTGTCTTTCTACTTGCATTCCTGCGGTCCGACAGTCTGCCTACCAGCCCTGCCAGTCTGTCTATGGATCTGATTGCCCGCTCACCTGGGAGCGCCCGCCTGCTAACTGCCTGCTAGCCTACCTGGAGGCTCTGCCGTCACGTGCTGTGACCACCTACCTGTCCAGAGACTCTTGCCCGCTCACCTGGGAGCGTCCACCTGCTACCTGCCTGCTAGTCTACCTGGAGGCTTAGCCATCACTTGCTGTGACCACCTGCCTGTTCAGAGACTCTTGCCCACTCACCTGGGAGTGTCCACCTGCTCCCCTGCCTGCTAGCCTATCTGGAGGCTTAGCCGTCACTTGCCGTGACCACCCGCCTGTCAAGAGACTGTCCCTGTCACTTGCCGTGACCTCCTGCCCTTCTACCCAGAGACTGTCCCCGCCACTTGCCGTGTCCTCCTGCCCTTCTACCCAGAGACTGTCCCCGTCACTTGCCGTGACCTCCTGCCCTTCTACTCAGAGACTGTCCCCGTCACTTGCCGTGACTACCTGCCCGCCTACCCTGGGAGCCACCCGCTTCCTTACAAGGACTGCCCCTTTGTATCGTTGCTCAGAGGTTCCACCTCCCAGACCCGTTACTCCTACATGCCTAACAGGATGTGCCCACACTTCTTAGGATCCTCATTGGCTGAATAAAATGAAACTGGCTCATTGCATTATGGGAACTTCCGATTCCGGTATACGATATTGCAAAAGTATCGGAATTAAGTATCAGAATTCTGATACCGCGAATATCGGCCGATACCCGATATTTCAGTATCGGAATGCTCAACACTAATCAAAATATAAAATAAATTAATCTGATCGGTAAACAGTCTAATGTGAGGAGGAATCGAAACGTCAGAAAGGGTGATTAATTAATTAATTAAACGTCAGTTAGGGTGATTAATGAGTGGAACAGGCTGCCACGAGAGGTGGTGAGTTCCCCTTCAATGGACGTCTTCAAACAGAGGCTGGACAGACATCTGTCTGAGATGATTTAGTGAATCCTGCTTTGAGCAGGGGGTTGGACCAGATGACCCAGGAGGTCCCTTCCAACTCTACCATTCTATGATTCTATGAGAAATAGTTTTTTTGGCCGCTGAAACATTGCAATAAAATTAAATAAGAAGCGATCAAAACATCGTATCTACCCCAAAAAGATATCAGTAGAAATGTCAGCTCAGGGTGCAAAAAATAAGCCCTCAAACAGCCCCATATCCGAAAAATTAAAAGCGTTATAGGTCTTGAAAAATGGAGACACAAGCAAAATTTATTTTTTTACAAATTTCCGATTTTTTTTCCACCACAAGTAAAAAAAAAAACTATACATGTTTGGTATCTGCGTAATTGCACCGATCTGGAGAATCATATTGCCAGGTCAGTTTTAGCGTATAGTGAACAAGGTGAATAAGAAAAAAAAATAATTAAAATTGGACTTTTTTTGCAATTTCAACACAGTTGGAAATTTTCCCACTTTCCAGTGCATCACATGACCAAATGAATTTTGTCATTTAAAAGTACAACTTTTCCCACAAGAAACAAGCCCTCATACGGTTATGTGGACAAAAAAATAAAAAAGTAATGGCTCTTGGAAGAAGAGGAAAAATAAAAATGAAAACGAAAAAAAAAGTAATATGGCTGCAGCTTGAAGGGGTTAAGCAGTAAAATACAGACTGCACACAGATGACCTCATTATGCATTCTATTTTTCCATGGGGCAACTGACTTGCACTGGCGAGTTTGATCTGCATCAAGGATTAAAGTAAGGCATGTGTCCATTTTTTTTGCAGACAATTATGCCGGTTTCACACATCCACATATCTCCGGTACCAGAAAAACCGGTACCGGAGATATCTGTGTCCCGTGTGCCCGTGTTTCCGTGTGAGTTTTACGTGTTGCATCTGTGTGCGACACGTGTGCTGCATCAGGATCACACAGATAGGCGCCTGGGATTCAGTGTACAGTTAGCGCTGTTCTCAAGGGCCGGGTGCTGAACACTGCCGTTATCATGGTTCCCTGCCGGCACTGCGATCAGCACCAGCATGAACTATGATGAGGGTAGCGGTAGTCTCCTCCCGGTGTCCACCTGTGTAAAAATAAGATTAAACGAATAAAATCCTTATACTCTCCTAGGTGTCTCCCACTGTAATCCATGTAACCGCTACTGCAGAGGAGCTGGGTAGAATGCGCCACTCCGGAGCTGCGCTCAGTGAGTGATAGGACACGGCTCCTGAGCTCAGCTCCAAGGCTGCTCGCTGGAGCGACTCATTCTCCCCGGCTCCTCGGCAGCAGTGGTTGCATGGATTATAGCAGGGGGACACCTAGGAGAAGTGAGTATAAAGATTTTATTATTTTATTCTTATTCTTACATAGGTAGACACCGGGAGCAGACTACCACTACCCTCATCATAGTCCCTGCTGGTGCTGATTCATTTAAATGGGTCTGCATGTGTCAGTTTCTCCGGTAAGTGTGGAAACTGTCACCACTCGTACCAGAGATACTGACGTGTGAAAGAGCCCTTACGCTGAGAAAAAAACAACCTGTAAAAAGTCACATTCATTGTAATGGGTCAGTGATCTATCTGCAATAATAATGGATAGAATATGTAGCAAAAAACTGTTGTGTGAAAAAGCCCTTCGACTTGTAGGTATACGCGCTAAGGACAAGCCTTAGGTTAGCATCTAGTTATCCATTTATTCCTAAATTTGCATGAAGAATAATATAGGGACAGCATAGTGCATAGTTATAGGAAAAGATTCTCTACAACTGTTATCTCATCTACAGACCCTGATTATGCCTCCAATTTCATTAGTTCCTCTTTAAAATAATGCAAGTTAATATGGAAGAGCAGGGATAACACATGATATACTGAATGAGCAGTGATAAATGACAAATCTATGCACAGCTCTGCTGCACATGACAAACTCGGCTCTGCACTTGGTCAAACTGATGACGGCTTAGTTTGGATTTGTTTTCTGCGTGGCATCGAGGCTGACAGCATTCTGATTCAAATGAGAAATGGGAAATGCCTTAGTTTGCACTGTGTGACCAGGACACTGGCAAGCCGGGCATTTGGGAAAAAGACAATTCTTGAAATAAGCTTCTTACAGTAAATCATTGGCTGCTTTGAGTGCAGTGGTCACTAGCAGCTGTCACATTCTTGCTTTCACAGTGCGGCATGATTGTGTGCTGGGAATGGAATTCCATTTTCAACGCTGGGAAAATACATATAGGATTATTCATTAAATTGCAATAGTCTTGATCACACCACCCTGCTAGAAAATGCTCATGCAAGTCAAAATGAACCGAGCCGCTGCTGCACACTGATAACATTACTATTTGCTAGAAGAGCCGCTCACAATATCTTTCTAACTCTGTCTGCATTTTCAAACGCCTCCTACTTAGGTCTGTGACATTATCATGGAAGTGGGCCACGATAAAGCAGAACAGATTTGATAATGAAAATGGGAGACTGCTACGTATGATCATTTTGTAGGAGAGCGTGATGTTTCTGAATGCAGTTCAACTCATTCACAATGAAAAGTGTCACCTAAGATGTTCACATAGCACGGATATTTCATAGAAGCCCAGTTACAAAAAATTCAATAATGCCGCAAATGTTATTAAATGTCGCTGTGGTCCCACTGCAGCCCATAATGCATTAAGGTACTATAGGTCAGACTCCATGTGAGATCTCATTCACACATCAGTCATTTAAGTACAAATTCTATTCGGGTTTTTCACAGATCGAATTTGCACCTCTTATAGTCATGGGGCTGTTCACATGTCCGTGCATTTTTGCAGACTGAGAGGCCCGTACAAAAACATGCAGACATCTCGGATACTGATCCAAGTCAAGTAACAAACTCGCCAATGCAAGTCTATAGGTCCATGAAAAAATCAGAAACTTCTCGGATGCCATTTGTTTGTTGCCCGTTTTTCCCTGACTTCTTGAGTAGAGATGAGCGGAGTTCGACTAGAACTGTTTGCCAATCTCAAATTCGAGCTGTTTTGGGCGGTGTTCGAGTCGTTCGACGAACGTGAACGATTTGCAAAAAATTCGGCTGTTCGAGGTTATGTTCGATAACTGTTCGTGCACAAAAAGCGTGTCCTGCATGTCTGGCGCTATTTAGAGCACCAATCATGCAGGGATTGTCTGCCACTCACTGTAATGCCACAGCCATGGTGGTTGTGGCATTACAGTGGTTGCCCAAATCGATGGGAACAGTGCTCACAGTGAAACATGAAAAGCCGGCAATTCATCAGCGGCATACACCGGTACCCGACAATTTAGAACCGAAAGAATAGAGCATCACACATAGATTAGATAGATAGAAACATGTCAGTCACATATATAAGAAGTACAGTGACAGTGTTGGTTACTGTACTTGTCATTTAGTGTAAAGGATTTATTTAAAAAAATATTAGTGTTTTCATGCACCGTCTCTTTAAAAAAGCCGGCCGGCAATTCAGCAGCGGTACCCGACAATTCAATTTATAACAGAAAGAATAGAGCATCACACATAGATTAGATAGATAGAAACATGGCAGTCACATATATAAGAAGTACAGTGATAGTGTTGATTACTGTACTTGTCATTTAGTGTTAAAATAAAGGATTTATTAAAAAAAAAATTGGCGTGGGGTTCCCCGTAATTGTAGTCTCTAGCGGAGGTTAAGCAGACAGCTGGGGCAGATGTTTGAAGCCTTGGAAGGGGGTAATACCCACGGAGCCTCCCAGGCTACTAATATCAGCCCCCAGCTGAATACCTAGCCTTTGCTAGCTATTAAAATGGGGGACCCCAAAAAAAATGATGTGGGGTCCCCCCTATTTTAATAGCTAGCAAAGGCTAGGCAGACAGCTGGGAGCTGATATTAATAGCCCAGGAAGTGTGCCATGAATATTGGCCCCCTCCCAGGCTAGAAACACCAGCCGTCAGCCGCCCCAGAAATGGCGCATCCATAGGATGCGCCAATTTTGGCACTTAGCCTCGCTCTTCCCACTACCCTGTAGCGGTGGCAGTGAGGTAATAGGGTTGGGGTTGATGTCAGCTTATAATGCCAGCTGACATCAAGCCCAAGTTAGTAATGGAGAGGCGTCTATAAGACACCCCCATTACTAACCCCATAGTCAAAGTTACAAAAAAACACAAACACCCAGAATAAAGTCCTTTAATTGAAATAAACACACAATTCTTTATTGTTCTAAATTAAACCATACTTACCATCACGCCCATTCCAGCTGAAGCCAACGATCTCCTGCAATAAAAGTAAAATAATAAAGCAACATCATCCTTACCTTTCCATGGTTCCCACGACAGCTTCAGCTCTGCTACATTCACATGACAGGCTGGACCGCAGCAGAACGCTGCCATCCAGCTTTCCATGCGGCAGACACTGAGAAGCGCAGGCATGCTTGGGCTCCTCAGTGTCTGTCTGTGACGGCATCCAGATGAGCCGAGTTCATGTCCAATGAACTCAGCTGACCTCATGCACATCACTGACAGCGTGGGAAAATTCTCCTGCGCATGCGGTGAGTGCAGGAGAATTTTCCCACGCTGTCAGTGACATGCATGAGGTGAGCTCATGTCCAATGAACTCAGCTCACCTCATGCACATCATTGACAGTGTGGGAAAATTCTCAGTGCTCAGCGCTTGAGCAGGAGAATTCTCCCACGCTGGGATGGCATTGAGATGACAGGCTGGATCACAGCTGAGCGCTGCCATCCAGCATGCCATCATTCATAGACACTGCAGAGCGCAGGCATGCTTGCGCTCTGCAGTGTCTATGAATGATGGCATGCTGGATGGCAGCGCTCAGCTGTGATCCAGCCTGTCATCTCAATGCCATCCCAGCCTGCGAGAATTCTCCTGCACTCTCCGCATGCGCAGGAGAATTTTCCCATGCTGTTAGTGACGTGCATGAGGTGAGCTGAGTTCATTGGACATGAACTCGGCTCATCTGGATGCCGTCACAGACAGACACTGAGGAACGCAAGCATGCCTGCGCTTCTCAGTGTCTGCCGCATGGCAAGCTGGATGGCAGCGTTCTGCTGCGGTCAAACCTGTCATGTGAATGTAGCAGAGCTGAAGCTGTCGTGGGAACCATGGAAAGGTAAGGATGATGTTGCTTTATTATTTTACTTTTATTGCAGGAGATCGTTGGCTTCAGCTGGAATGGGCGTGATGGTAAGTATGGTTTAATTTAGAACAATAAAGAATTGTGTGTTTATTTCAATTAAAGGACTTTATTCTGGGTGTTTGTGCTTTTTTGTAACTTTGACTATGGGGTTAGTAATGGGGGTGTCTTATAGACGCCTCTCCATTACTAACCTGGGCTTGATGTCAGCTGGCATTATAAGCTGACATCAACCCCAGCCCTATTACCCCACTGCCACCGCTACAGGGCAGTGGGAAGAGCAAGGCTTAATGCCAGAATTGGCGTATCCTATGGATGCGCCATATCTGGGGCGGCTGACGGCTGGTGTTTCTAGCCTGGGAGGGGGCCAATATTCAAGGCACCCTTCCTGGGCTATTAATATCAGTCCCCAGCTGTCTGCCTAGCCTTTGCTAGCTATTAAAATAGGGGGGACCCCACGTCATTTTTTTTGGGGTCCCACATTTTAATAGCTAGCAAAGGCTAGGTATTCAGCTGGGGGCTGATATTAGTAGCCTGGGAAGCTCCGTGGGTATTACCCCCTTCCCAGGCTTCAAACATCTGCCCCAGCCATCTGCTTAACCTCCGCTTGAGACTAAAATTACGGGGAACCCCACGCCAATTTTTTTTTTTAATAAATCCTTTATTTTAACACTAAATGACAAGTACAGTAATCAACACTATCACTGTACTTCTTATAAATGTGTCTGACATGTTTCTATCTATCTAATCTATGTGTGATGCTCTATTCTTTCTGTTATAAATTGTCGGGTACCGATGCTGAATTGCCGGCCGGCTTTTTTAAAGAGACGGTGCATGAAAACGCAAATATTTTTTTTTAATAAATCCTTTACACTAAATGACAAGTACAGTAACCAACACTGTCACTGTACTTCTTATATATGTGACTGACATGTTTCTATCTATCTAATCTATGTGTGATGCTCTATTCCTTCTTGTCTACATTGTCGGGTACCGGTGTATGCCGCTGCTGAATTGCCGGCCGGCTTTTTTAAAGAGAGTGTCTTCTGAGCAGTTTGTCAGCTTTTGGACACCTTTGAATGTGTTTTCTATGTGTTTCTATGTGTTTTTGTTTGCCTGCCATTGGTTTTAACGGTGTTCGAACGTGTTCGACGGTGTTCTAAGGTGTTCGACGAACAGTTCCTCGAACATCCCGGTGTTCGACGAACCGAACCGAACCCGAACACTACGGGGGTGGCTCAACACTATTCTTGAGAAACCTCCATCAGTTTTTTTTTTTCATACGATAAAAACCATTGGTACACACTGACACAATGACCGAACTCTAATGAAAGGCTGATCAAAAACACTGATGAAAATCAATCCTTATTGTTGCATAAAGGCTCGCTCAAAGGAGCGTATAACACAGCCGAGTGCTATGCAAAGTTTTATCGCATAGCACTCAGACCTGTGTTATTCTATGGGGTAACTCAGATCTTCAATTATTTTCGAAGCCTATTCGGTATGAAAAAACACAGCAAGCAGCAAGTGCATCCGAGAATTGGATCGCACACATCCTTAGGGTTCATTCACATCTGCGTATTAAAAATTGCTCCTATGTTCATTCTGAAAAGTTGAATGAGTGTCATGTGTATGTCATTCCGTATGTCATGCAAGTGTGTGATTTTTTTTCATACCTAGCATTCGTATGACATGTGTATGCAATCCGTATGTAATGCGTTTTTAGCATCGTATTTTACATACTATAATGCTCTATGTAACTTAAAGCTAGTTTACAAAACTAATACAGCAATCTACTATATAATCGGCTTATCCCGTCTGTCTGTCCGTCCAGGAAATCCCGCGTCGCTGATTGGTCCGGCCGCGGCCAATCAGCGACGCGGGATTTCAGAACAAGTCGGGAGATAGCAGGGCTGACTTCGCCCATGTGGTCATGTGACTCACCAACTGCCCATGACGTACTGAACATGTTTTGTCAGTCACAGTGTGTGATGTACTTCTGTCATGTTTAATGAATATGTTCTGTCAGTCACAGTGTGACGTACTTCTGTTACCTTTCATTCACCTGGCTGCAGCCGCAAATAGTCATGATGTAAGCGGAAGCAAGAGCCGGCTGCAGCCGGGGGAATTACGTGCTGGCTGTGCGTGGTCAGCGAAGTTATCACAAGCAGTATCGACAACATGAGGTAATTACAAAATTCATTAGGGGCCCCGGGGGGATACATTGAGGGGTTAATTTAAAGTAGTGCACAACCCATTTAAACACTGCTTCGCTGATTAGTCGCGTCCGGTCGGCCGCATACATATTCTAGAATACCCAATGCGTTAGAATCGGGCCACCATCTAGTCTTATATAAAGATATAGGTATATAGATGATAGAAAGATATTAGATATATAATAGATAGATATTAAATAGATAGTGTGAAGAATATTGGGATATAATTTCATGCCAATAAACTGTATCATATCTGGTCCAAGATTATAGACCTCCTTCAAAGTGTGAAGTTGAGACAGGAAACCTGGCTCAGCTGGTGTTCCAGCTTCAAAGTGGAAAACCTCACACCCTCAGCAGCCTAGCAGGGAATAAGGCCTTTCTGGCAGGACAAAGCCCTGCTGTGAGCCCAAGCTGAATAACTGCTTCAAAGGTCTCCACCAGATGTAAAGGGAGCAGTAATTTCATTAGGAGTTATGGAGTTATTTCACATCCTATCCATATACTGGTTACATTTTTGGGATCTCAGGAACGGGGCAAACACACGTTGGGGTCTTGACCCATTCTAGCACCCTGGGGTGGGGAGATAAGTGAAATGACTAGCAGAAGCCAGGTGGCAAAGCCGTGTTTGGTCTCCATGCGTAACGGGTGCTTGGCCAAATCCGATGGTGCCAAAATCGCTTACCTATGACTTTCCGTTAAGAAGATTTGATCCATCATAGGTTTTGGAGTTTCAGCTACCAGACCAGAGGGAAGGAAAACTAGGACTATTCCGGGAGCAGGAATGGGAGTGACCAACCAAGAGGTGAATTGCTCGTGCGAGGCTGTGGCCCCTGTTCTCTTCTAAGGGAGGTCACGTCGTGTATCATGTTGGAAGAAACCGGAAACAGCTGGCACCCGCACACCTCTCATGTGGCTGCCGACACAAAGGCCTACAACCAACTGGTAACTGACTTTTGTATCATCTGCTTATACTAATTGTACTAGTACCTGTATTTGCATATTTGACCACCGTATGTGTACACCGACAAGCAAAATGATAACAATATTTTGAACTTTTGACTTTCAGGCTCCATATCACTTCATCCACAATTGCTTCCACAATAAGACTACCATCATTTTATAGACAATCATCTTGACTATCTCATATGTAAATTTAACTTGCACCTATTTAGCATATGATTAGTTGTGCAGATTCTTGTTATGTCACTGCATTGTTACTGTTTTGCTCCTGGTGGTGGAAAAAAATTTTTCTTCCTGTATACTACAAATTACAACCTGTTCTCACATTCCCTAAGAGCTCAGTGTTCATTAGCTTGATTCCCAAGCGAAAGGTCACTGGTTTAAATAGGGGTCATTAAGTAGATATCCCAAAAAAAGAGAAACAGCATCATCCGGCTCATCAATAGTGGTCTCTCCGCCAAGAAAATTACCAAACTGCATCATAAGAGTGACATGACAGTTGGAAGAATACAAAATGAAGTCCATCCATCCACTCAAATGCCAAAAGGTGGATGTCAAGGCAAAATATCGGAGTCAACAAGTCAGCTCATCACAAGGTCTATCAGTTCTGGGGCGATAAACATGGCAGTGGAGGTGGCTCGTATACTTCATAATAGTGAGATCACAGACATCCATGCAAGCACACACAAGTCTGGAATGTTGGCTCAAAAAAAGGTGAAGAAGCCTCAACTATTATCATAAGAAGCGTAGGCTCAAGTTTGAAAAAAAAAAGTCGACAGTAGAAGATTGGATTTGGAGAGATGATAAGAAAGTCAATACAATAGGCACTGATGGGTTCACACATTACATAGGTCTGGAAGAAACAAGGGAAAAAGGGGCTAAAGGATTAAGATATTGATAGAACTGTGTTACGGTACTGGCGTAGTACTGCTGGAAACCAGTGGCCGAAGGAGCACAAGCAGGAACAGCATGCGGTAGTAGAAGTTCTTGTAGTTAGCAAGGAGTTAGAGGAAACAATCCTTAAATGACTTAGAACAGTCTGAGAAAGAATGTCCAGGAGCTGGAGACTGAACTAAGTTAATAGCTAGACACAATACTCAAGCAATGAGTGAGATCTCCATGTGGCTTTAAGTAGGCCCAAACAGGAAACAAGATGGATTCCATAGACTCAGAATCCGCCATCTTGGTAAAGGGCAATTGCAGAACACAACAGCAGCATACAGTGGTAAGGAGTGAAAGTGCAGCACAATTATTAAAATGAACAATAATAGCCACTAGTGATCAAATTGTAGAAGGGTAAAAGATATCCTGACAAACTATCCAGTTCAGTGGTGGGAGCCTAGAGATATGGGGTTGTTTCACAGCCAAAGGTATTGGATACTTGACCAAGATCGATGGTGGTCTCAGTGCAGAGCTATATGTCAGTACAATACCAGTTACTTCATACACTCAAATACTATGGGTGTGAAAAGGACAACATAGTGTTCCAGCAGGACAACGAAACAAAGCATAAGTCAAGATCGGCGAAGAATTGGTACAATGACAATGAAGTAGAGCTGCTGGATTTGCCCCCACAGTCCCCAGACCTCAACCCAATCAAACACTTGTTGGTAGAGTTGAACAAAAAGATGTATACGTACCAAAATGAGTCGACCACTATGCACCAACTTTGGAAATGTATAGAAGAGACCTGGGAACAGATTTCGGTTGAGACATTCTTGAATTCGGGCGATGTTGAAAGCCAACAGTTGATTTACAAAATATTAACAAAATAATGAAAATAAAAAATTAGCTTTTTAGGAGCAAAACAGTAACAATGCAGTGACATGACAAGAATCTGCGTAACTAATCATACGCTAAATAGTTGCAAGTCCAATTTATTTATGAGATAGCCAAGATGATTGTCTATAAAGTGATGGTAGTCTCACATTGGAAGCAATAGTGGATCATGACATATGGAGCCAGAAGGTCAAAAGTTCAAAACATTGTTACTAGAGATGAGGGAACAATAAAATGTTTGAATACTCGTTATTCAAACCCAGCAATTCCTGATGCCTGATGCTCATTTCGAGTAACGAGTATAATGGGCGTCAATGGGAAATCCGAGCATTTTTTGGGCAGACCCTACAAGAAGGTCTGGGGGGGCAGTGAAAATGTTGAAATGGATGGAAAAAGTGCTGAATGGAAGGAGATTACCATGGAGAAGACCCCTGGAAACATATGACCTCCAGATCGCTGCTGAGAACAATCGTGTCACACTTTTACTCCACTTTAAGGACTGACAATAAAACATTCAAAATTGACGAGAAATTGGAGTTTATAGGAAAAAAATGTTAAGAAGCATTCTATCCTATATAATAACTTGTATATAAGGCAACATTTTAAAAGAATTTAAAAAATAACTAACTAAAGTAAACCAAAATTTATATTTTTATTAAAGCATTGGAAATTTCAGTGTAATTTATGAAGGAAGCAAGATCTACCAAATATTAGATGGAAGAGGGACTCAGATGATCCCTGTATTAGACATAAAGAAAGGCCTCAGAGTCATACACATTCTGTTCAAATTGTCATGTATTTTTACTCCTAGACTCACAAAGGATATGCAATAAGTGCAAATCCTGCCCAAAAGTACAAGCAAATTCATCCATACACCCTTAAAGGCATCAACTAGAGTGCCTCATAAAAAAAAAAGAAAGTGTGGCACTTCTACACTTCGAAATGTTCCGCACATAGTGCAAAGCCAGGAAAAAATAATAAGGAGGGTAATACAGTCATCCATAGACCCTTGAAGGCAACGACTTGTGGGCCTCATTAAAATTTTTTCAAAGTGTAGTTGATGGACTACTACACTCATAAAGGCTATACACAAAGTGCAAAGCCAGTAAATAATTATAAGTAGGGTATTCCAGTCATCCATAGACCCTTGAAAGCAACAAATGGCCAGACTCATCCAAATATTGAAAATTAAAAACACTTTATCTGCTGCTCACATCTGGTGGTGTGGAAAAGTCAGGGCTAAACCAAGCTTTGTTAATTTTTATCAGAGTGAGTCTGTCTATTGACAGGCAAAAGCGCCCATCTGATATGAACTCCCCCGGCAGCACAAAAAACTCCCTCAGACAAGATGCTAGTGGCAGGGGGCAGCACAGCACCTCCAAGGCCTAGAGTGACAGCTCATGCCAGGTGTCCAGCTTTGAGACCCAATAGCTGTAGGTCGCAGATGAATTAGGGAGTACACTGGTTTTGTCGGACAGGTATTGCTTGACAATCTGTAAAATCTTTTCCCTCCTTGGCAAAAATACCCGGTCATCAGAGCCTGGATGCTGGGAGGGTGTCATGAAATTGGCCATGGCCTTTGACAGTGTACCACTGCCTTTGCTATACCTGGTGTGTGTCTCCCTCGCTTCTCCTATATCAATTTCAATTTTTGAAAAAACAAATTTGTGCATCTGTAGCAAGCCAATTTTGTTTTTTATTTCAAACCTACGAAATTTCACACAAACCAAGTTCTACAGTATATATGACAATAGTTAATTTTTGAACAACCAAATTTGTACACCTATAGCAGGCCAATTTTTCTTTTTTATTTCAAACCAATAAAATTTCACACAAAACAGGTTATACGGTTATACAGTATATATGATAATAATACATTTTTGGGAGAAAATATTTTGTGAATTGTAGCAGGCCCAGTGTTTTATAAAAATGTTAAACCAAGCACGTTAAACTGTATGGATGACTAATTGTATCCAGAAAATTTTGAATGTTTTTTGGAGTTTTAGATACCATCGTAATGTAACAATAAGCGCGTTAAACTGTATAGATTACTAATGGAATCAAGGAAAAAAATTTGAACATAATTATTTAGAAAGTGTAGTTGATAAACTCCTACACTCATGAAGGCTTTGCACAAGGCAGTGCAAAGCTAGGAAAAATATAAGGAGGGTCATCCAGTTTCTGTACTTCTACACCGATAAAGGCTTTCCACAAAGTGCAAAACAAGAAAGAGATTATAAGGTGGGTAATACAGTAATTCTCTTCAGGTGTCCGCTTTTTCTTCTCTTTCCTCGGGAGGCCTGTGGGGACTGCCTCAACCTGCTTTCTGGAGACTGATTCCCAGGTGCCTGGGCTGTAAGTGACCCAGCTATGGTTAGTTCTGGAACCCCCGACATCTAGAAATGGGCGACAGCCTTGTGTCAACTGCACACTTGCCTGATCCCGCACTGGAGGTGGAGAACCCAAGGACAGTCTAATCTCCCTAGGATGGTAGCCCTGTCTCTAGACACCTCTACCAGGCCCATTTCTCAAGAAGGGTTCATCCTGCTCCCTTCCTTCTCTGATCACACCCACCGAATGCCAGCGATGTTGAACCTCCATTTTGAGGAACGTGATCCTGGTTTTAGCCATCAGCTCTAGCAGACTTTGAGGCAAGTGTTCCATTTCTACTGCCTGCTGGTTGAATGAGATGTAATGACGGGTCCCAAACTCTTCTATGGACTGCCTTCTCCACAACCAGTCATACGAAACAACCTCCCCCGGGATGCCAACTCTCTGTATTTTGCTGCTTGCAACCTGCTAGCGTTTCTCCATCCCTGGTCCTGGCTCATCTCCTTGTCTCTTCGGACCTGCCTAGGCCCCGCAGTCCACTCACCAGTTCCTGGAGGCTGGCTCTCCCATCGACAGTCCACAAGAACCCCAGCTGGGAAGGCTGCGGCCTGCATTCGGGCCTTGATGGTTCCGAGAAAGCATCCGTTTCCAGTCCATAGACTCCTGCCACCTCCGCTGTCCCTTCAGCTTGGTCTGGCTTCGATATTCCTCCAGTCACTCTCTCGGGAGTCTCGTGGGAATCTGCCATCTTTTTTGCCTTGTTGTCCACTAAGCATGTTACACTGTATGGAGTGTTATATACAATTGATAAGTAACAGAAAGCACGTAATACTCTATGAATGACTAATTGAATCCAGAAAAAAAATTAAAAGCTATTTTGGAGTGTTATATACCACCGAAATGTAACAGAAAGCACATAATACTCTATGGATGACTAATTGAATCCTGAAAAAATATAGTTCTTTTTTGGACAGTTATATACAACCGAAATGTAAAAGACAGCGCATAATACTTTATGAATGACTAATTGAATCCAGAAAAAATTTTCAAAAATTTTTTGGAGTGTTATATACCACTGAAAAGTAACAGAAAGCACATATTACTCTATGGATGACTATCTGAATCTAGAAAAATGTTTCAAAACTTTTGGAGTGTTATGTACCACCAAAATGTAACAGAAAGCACATAATACTTTATGAGTTGCAATATAGTAAATTTTTTCACCCCCAAAAAAAGAATGTAGTCATGTGCAGAAGATATATATTTAGCAACGAACTTCAAAGCCCTAAGTCCTGCCTAGAGGCTGTATTCCACAACTCTCCCTGCTCCTGCAACTGTTTCTCTCTAGGAGAAATGCAGAATGTTTCTGATACAAACAGCAAAGCCCTGGTTTAGCCCTTGTAAAGACTGTTAGAAGGATGGTTCAGAATCAGCACCTGTATCAACACTAGAGGACTCTGATTTGTTAAACTGTTCACACACAGGCCTCCAGTAAGAACTGTCCCTGAGATGTGCAATGACGTCTGTGTGCCAAGCGTGGCGGCGCCTGTTCTTTTCTCACCCCTGATGATGTAATACGGCCAGCCAATCACAGATGGCTATGGCATTACAGTGACTGGCAAGCAATCCCTGCATGTTTATTGGCTGTGTAACAGGAGCCAAACATGCGGGGCGGGTATTCGAGCCTCAAATTCTAGCACCGGCTAATGCTTGCTGAGTGCTGTGCACATCCGAGCACCAGATACTTGAGTGATATATGAGTATCACTGAGCACGTTCGCTTATCCCTAATTATTATCCTTTTGCTTGTGAGTGTATACCCATTGTATATATAGTGTTTTGTCTAGTGTGTCCCTAAGGTGATTAAATATTCAATTTAATCTTGGGCTGCTCTTTTATCTTGATCCACAAATCTACATGTCCGTTTTCTCAGTTTAAGGTCACGTGTTACTGGAGCTGGTTTCTGGCCTGATATAATCTTGTTAACGGACCAAGCTTATTTCTAATGAGGAACTGGTACCGGGCTGGCAAAGCTCTGTTTCACTGCTGCTAGTTAAAGGGGTCTCTTAGCCTGTCAGGGTTGTCAGCGAGTATTGTGCAATGCCTGTGGTCACATGGTCCTCCCTCTCTTGCTCCCTGTGCCCCATGTGCCTGTGTGGACATGGAGGCGCTGACTAAAACTGTGCAAAGATGACATTATGTATCACCAGGGGGGTGAGAAGATTGTGTTGGTGAAAGTGGAAAGACCGTATCTTGTTTGCCAATATATTAGTGACGGTAAGGTGCAGTTCTTCACAGATAGATATTAAATAGATAAAATAAATAGATAGAATAGATAGATATCCTGCACATATATAATTTCATAAGCCCCCTACATATTATAAACTTGCACCCTTTATTGCCTTTCATGTGGAGTTTATTCTACAGTTTTGTAGGCTTGTTTAAACAAATAAAAAAATTATTTTAAAAAACTACGTGGTCCCTCTTATTTTATGAAACCAGCAAAGATAAAACAGACAGCTGTGCGCTGATATAATCAGGCTGGGAAGGTTCCTTGGTTATTGTGCCCCTCCCAACGTAAAAATACAAGACCGCAGCTACCCCAAAGGTGGAACATCCCATTAGATGTGCCAATTCTGGCACTTTTCTTTCGCTATTCCCAATTGCCCTGGTGCATTGGCAATCGGAGTAATGGGGCTTGGGGTTCATGTGAGCTGTGAATTGTCAAAAATCACAGTTGACATCAAGCCCTGGTGATAATAAAGCAAATACTTAATTTGAATGAACACTCCCTGATTCTTTCCCTGGTTCACCAATTTATTGAACAAAAAAAAAAAAAAACAAGCAGGTCCTACGGAATCTGACATGGTCCACAAATGAAAACCTGAAAAACATAAAAAGAGAGAAACAAAAACATGACACTGCCCCTCGTTTACCAAATTATTAGAAAATAAGGGTCATTTGAAGGCTCAACGTAGTCCCGTTCCTCCCTCGACATTCCCTGATTCCATCGTTAAAAGCCTATGAAGATTCATTCTGAATCTCCATAGGCTTTTAGCAGAAGCCACTCCTTGCTCATGCTGCACATTGCAAGACCCGGAGGCCCTGAACAGAGGTAACATCAGTAACGATAATGCTCATTAGAGTTGCTGAGTCTCACAGAGAGCAGCGTGACTCGGCGACTCTGATGAACGTTATCATTACTGATGTCACCACTCTTCTGAGTCGCTGGGCCTCATGGGTTAGAAAGGAGTGGCTGCTGCTAAAAGCCTATGGAGTCTCAGAACGAGTTTCCATAGGCTTTTAATGACAGAATCGGGGAATGTCAAAGAAAGCTTCAGACTACTTCGGACCTGCGTGGGTCCCTTATTTTCTAATGAATTTGTGAAAGAGCAACAGCGTCTTGTTTTTGTTTCTCTCTTTTTATGTTTTTCTGGCTTCCATTAGTGGACTACGTCAAATTTGCTGGACTTCGTCGAATTCCATCGGCAGCGTCTGACCTGCTTGTTTTTTGTTTGTTTTATTTTAATAAATTTGCGAACCAGGGAAAGTGTTGGGGAGTGTTTATTCAAATAAAGAATTTTTTCGTGTGTGAGTTTTTTTTATCACTGGGTAAGTAATGGGGGTGTCTGATAGACACCTCTCCATTACTAACAACAGGGCTTGATGCCAGCTGTGATTTTTGACAATTCACAGGTGACATCAACCTCAAACTTCATTACCCCAGTTGTCAATGCACCAGGACAATAAGAAAGAGTGAAGTCAAAGCGCCTGCATCAAATGTGATGCGCCACTTCTGGGGTGGCTGCGGGCTGGTATTCGTAGGCTGGGAGGGGCACAATAACCAGGGACCTTCTCAGCCTGATAATGTCACCTTTCTGCTTTACCTTTGCTGATTTCATAAACTAGGGGGATCCCCTGTCATTTTTTTCATTCATTTATTTATTTATTAGGTTAAACAAGCCTAAAATGCTGTAGAATAAACTCCACACAGAAGGCATTAAAGGGTGCAAGTTTATAATATGTAGGGTGTTGTGAAATGATATATCTGCAGGATATCTATCAATTCTATATATCTATCTACTGTATCCATCTACCTATTCTATGTATTCTATCCATCAATCAATCTATCTACCTATTCTCAAGGTTCTGGCTGTGAATGTCCTGTGAATCATAGAATGTTAGGGTTGGAAGGGACCTCCAGAGTCATCTGGTCTAACCCCCTGCTCAATGTAGGATTCACTAAACTATCTCAGACAGATGTCTGTCTAGCCTCTGTTTGAAGACTTCCATTGATGGAGAACTCACCACCTCTCGTGGCTGCCTGTTCCGCTCGTTAAATCACCCTCACTGTCAAAAAGTTTTTTCTAATATCTAATCTGTATTTTCTCCCATTCAGATTCATCCCATTGCTTCTAGTCTTTCTTTGTGCAAATGAGAATAAAGCTGATCCCTCTACAGTGTGATAGTCCTTGAGATATTTGTAGATGGCTATTAAGTCTCCTCTCAGTCTTCTCTTTTGCAAGCTAAACCTTCCCAAATCCTCTAACCGTTTCTCATAGGACATTGTTTGCAGACTGGTCACCATTTTTTTTCACTCTTCTCTGAACTTGCTTCAGTTTCTTCTTGTCTTTTTTAAGATGTGGTTCCCCCGAACTGAACACAGTATTCCAGATGAGGTCGGACAAAAGAGGAGTAGAGGGGGATAATTACATCAAGTGATCTAGACTGTATGCTTCTGTTAATGCAACACAGAATTGTGTTAGCCTTTCTTGCTCCTGTATCACACTGTTGACTCAAGTTCAGGCTGTGATCTATTAGTATACCCAAGTCTTTTTCACATGTACTGTTGCTTAGCACTATTCCTCGCATTCTGTATATGCTTTTTCCATTTTTCTTGCCCAGATGTAGGACTTTGCATTTCTCCTTATTAAAAAACATTCTGTTAATTGCTGCCCACAGTTCCAACTTGTTTAGGTCTTTTTGAATCCTCTCTCTCTTCTCTAGTATTAGCTATCCCTCCTAACTTTGTGCCATCAGCAAATTTAATCAGTTTACCCTCAATTCCTTCATTTAAATCATTGATAAAGATGCAGGACCCAGGACAGAGCCTTGTGGTACAGTACCACACTTGAGACATTCTTTCAACTGGATGTGCAACTATTTATGACCACTCTTTGGGTCTGATCACTAAGCCAGTTATGAATCCACCTAACAGTTGCCTTGTGCATTCCATAGTTGGTCATTTTTTCAATAAGATGGTATGAGATACGTAGTCAAATGCTTTGCTGAAGTCAAGATATACTACATCTACTGTCGTTTCCCTGATCCACCCAGTAAGTGATTATGTCATAGAAGGAAATTAAGTTAGTCTGACATGACTTATTACTTACAAACACATGCTGGCTCTAGTTAATCACTTCATTCTCATAAAGGTACTTGCATACATGTTGTTTAATAATTTGGTCTAAGATCTTTCATGGTATTGAAGTAAGGCTCACAGGCCTATTGTTCCCTGGGTCCACCGTCTTCCCCTTTTTGAAGATAGGGACAACATTCGCTCTTCTCCAGTCTTCTGGGACTTCTCATGTTCTCCAAGAATTTTCAAAGATTATGGAGAGTGTTTCAATAATTTCCTCTGCTATCTCCTTCAGTACCCTAGGATGTAATTCATCTGGACCTGGAGACTTGAATTCATTTACGTTAGCTAAGTATTACATCACTATCTCTGTTTATAGATAGTGTGGATTCTTCTTTTCCTTCAACATGAAACTGGGTCTCATGAAGCAATTCGGTGAAGCTTTGCCAACTGAAGGAGACTGTTTTGTGTAACTCATTTTGGAATTTCCTAGCCTGTCATTTGAAAAAAATAAAGGCTGATGTGTTCGATGGTCTATAGATTTGTCAGCTCCAAAAGAATGCTTGATTATAATTCAAAGACCTTGTCAATAACTTTCTTGTATATACAAGAGAAAACAATTATGCCACAATTGTCCAGAAAATCTTGGGGAGCTACAAAATGCTTTGTTATAATATGAGCATTTTTCTGCATAGCCATCTTGCTAATTTCCCTGAAATCTTTGGTGAGCCTTACTTCTATACCAGGAAAGATCTTTGACCAAATTATTAAACAACATGTATGCAAGTACCTTTATGAGAATGAAGTGATTAACGAGAGCCAGCATGTGTTTGTAAGTAATAAGTCATGTCAGACTGCACCAAATAAATTGCCATTGTGGAGCAGGACACACTTTATGCTTTGCTTTGAGCTATTGATGATCAGTCGCCATTCATTTGAGTTACAGATTGGATTTTGCAATTTATGAATTAAACCATGTATGTTATGACAACATACAAAGCCACTGTCACTTTTAAAGTATTGCAGATATGCACTTTCTCTGGATCGAAGGTAGGATACCTTTGCTCCTTTTTCAATCAAAGTTTTTCTCATACAGACTTGATGCTAGAAGTTCTGAAGCCTTTCTTGATAGTTCCAAAACTCATATCAAATTCTTCAACTTATGCTGGTTAAATCCCTTACGAACTGAGATATCTTCAATTTTAAACTCTTCATCATTGCTGTTACTTTGTTCTTCACCATACTGCTGAACTTGAAAAGAGGGTAGTTCAAAGAAAACTGGTACTGGGATTTCAGCTGAATGAGGCACTGGACGTATAGCTGATTGTAGACTAGGATGCTTTATTTCATATTTATTTTTCTTGTTATATCGTGAAGTTTTCACTTTACAGAATTAACAGTCACTGAAATGATCTCTTGGCTCTCGCCAAACCATGGACATACCAAATGGCATATTATCCGGTGTTCCCTTCATCCACATCTGTAAACTCGCCACACACTGCTTGCACACCTTGTGGGGGGCCAAATAGTTATCTTGATCACCAGCTTTTCTTTTGAAATATGCAAAATAGGCTTTCTTGACAAATGTGCTGATGTTCAACCTTTAACTGGGAATGGTGAAACTGCCACAGATATAACAAAAGGAATCAGGGCAGTTTAGGCACTTATAACAAGAAATAGCAGAGACAGACATGATTTGGAAAAAAGGAAATTTGTGTGTAAATAATAATATAAATTCTGCTAAACCCCTGTACACAGACTTTCGGAAGACATTTCACTATATAGAGCAGCACACAGCCTCTCACCACACTGTCTCAAGTGCAACCGAATAGCCTAGACAAATAATCAGTTTCCTGTCGCCAAGTTCGTCCTCCTCCCCCCTCCACTTGAGGGCGGTTTACTCCCGGTCAATAGAAGAGCACCAGTGCTACCCTAGATCTAACCTGGAGTAATCGCATTAAGATAAGCTGTAGAGAAAAAAAAATGACATGAAAGAAGAATACTAACCGCAGAAAATCGCACTAATCGCAGAAAAATTTAACTCAACAAAAATTGTGTTCAAAATTGTTCTCCAGTGATATGGATTTTGTTGCAGGATTGTTCACCCATGGATATGACTTGTGTGGAACTACCCTTAAGGGAGCTATTAGAGCAAGAAATCAGGTTCTCTGGTTTGATTACGCACTACTGTCGTTACACTGTTCAAGGTGAGTTTTAAAATAGTTTTAAAGGATCAGAAAAGCATGGCAACTCTCCTCCATAAACTCTGTCACACCTGTCTTCAGGTTTTCTGATGTATTGCAGCTCTGACTTATTCTCTTTATTGGAGCTGAGCAGGCACAACCTTTGGGCCAGTGTAACGTTTTTTTCTGGAGAAAGGCAGTCATGTTTTTCTAATTTTAAGCAACCATACAATACAAAGCTGCACTCCCACCACTCCAATACAAAGGGTCTGGTTTTATGTTTAGGTTGTCAATTTCATTGTTTGCAGGGGTTTGGTCTCACATTGTAATCAGGTTGATCTTGGGCAATTATTTTTGATCAAGACTTGGGTTGTACATAGGAGTCAAATCATTGGTTCAAGGAGCAGAAGTCCTAATTAGGATCTCCCTCCTTCAAAACAAACACATATTTGCTGGGGTCACAGCGCATAGGCATAGTCAGAGAAGAATGTATCTCACAACTTTGCAGCTCTTACAAAGTCATTTTGCATGTATTGAAGCTCCTAAGTGTTCCCACCCATTACGATACCCTTTTCATTGCTTCCATAATGTATCATGGTAACAAAAGTGCCCTTCAAACACAGTATTATACTCAGATAGTGAATTCCTCCATAGTACCATTCATATGCATTGTATTATAACCCCACAGTAAGCCCTCCAGCAAAATATGATGCCTCACGCAGTGACCTTAACACAGTACTGTGCCCCCATAGTGATCCCTCACACAATATGTCAACACAGTTCCCTGGCACACATTATTTATGAGGTCCCCAGTGAACTCAAATCAGTATGATTGTCCCCACATAGCACTCCACACAGTATAGTGGACTCCACACATTGGGATGTCCCCACTCACAAAGTAGAATGGCTCCCCGCAGCTCTCCACACAATATAATGGGCCCACACAGTATGAAGGTGCCCATATAGTATAATTGTCCCTCACAGTATAATGGTCCTCACACAGTATAAAGGCTCCTACACACTAAAATGGCCTCCACACAGTATGATGGCCCCCACACAGTATAATTGACATATACAGCACTCAACCCAGTATAATGGCCCTCACAGAGCCCTCAACAGAGTAATGTGGCCCAAACACAGTGCTCCATGCAGTATAATAGCCCATACACAGAATTATGGCTCCCATGGCCCTCCACACAGTATAAAAGTTTTTTATCAGCACAAACATTGATAGCATAACACTAGGATAGAAATTAAGTTCACTAAAAACTTAAATCAAAAGGTTATGACTGTCTTCATAGATTGGTAAAAACAAGCACTTTTGCAGTTTACTGCCTATTAAAATTTGCAGCTGTTTATGAGAGATTAATGCTTTTCATTTGTTTATAGTTAGTTGCCTTGGAGACCGACTACCACTGGTAGACAGCAGAACATGCACAGTGCTTACAGGCTCTTTTCTTTTGAAATTGTATGCCCAGTTTTAAAGCTGGCTAGGATTGCCTCCTAATCCAGGCAAGTTTCTGCGCACTGCTTACAAATTAGACAGCAGTGTTGGCCGGTCTCTTAGGCAACAAGCTATAAACAGTAGCAAAGAAAAATATTAATATCTCAAGAATAGCTGCAAATTTTAATGAGCAGTGAATTGCAAAGGTGCTTGTTTTCACAAGCACAATCCAGTAATATCCATCTATGAGGTTAGGAATAACCTTTCAATCCTTTAATAATCAGATCTGTTTGATTAATAGCCAAGTTAATGACCAAATACTTGTTTGCTTTTTTCATTTTTTTCATCTTCTCTTTCAAAGAATCATACCATTTTTATTTTTCTGGCTAATGACCAAGTCGTTTTTTTTTTTTCATCGCAATCAAAGATCTATAACATTTTTATTTTTCTCTCAATAAAGCTGTATGAGTCAAAGTTTTTTTGTGGGTGATTTGTATTTTTTATTATCACAATTTTAGGGCAAATATAACTTATTGATTAGATTTTATTATTTTTCAGGGGGAAAAAATGTGAAAAAATAGCAATTCCACTATTTTTTGATGCATTTTGTTCTTACTCCATTTATTTCGCAATAAATATATCAAAATCCATAATTATATGGATCAGTCTGAGCATGGCACTACCTAGTACCTAATATGTGTGGGTTTTTAACTCTTGCACAATTTAAATATGTTTTACGGAAAAAAGG
The DNA here is from genome assembly GCF_046119375.1 of Phyllobates terribilis. NCBI lineage: Eukaryota > Metazoa > Chordata > Amphibia > Anura > Dendrobatidae > Phyllobates > Phyllobates terribilis. Next base: position 55,358,846 of record NW_027362773.1, read on the forward strand.
GAACTTTTGTTTCGCCACATCGTAAGGGCCATTACTTTTTATTTTTTTCTCTGAGGTAACCACATAAGGGCTTGTTTTTTATGGCATGAGTTCTAGTTTTTATTAATGTAATTTTAGGGTAAATATAATTAATTAAACAGATGTAAAACAGTTTTTTATTTTCAATTTATGAAAAAAAATGAAAGCAAGTTACTATTTAAAGGAAAATAACTACTTTATTGATTTATTTGATTTTTATTTAACTTACTTTTTCCCCAGTAGAGGATGGAATTGCATAATGTGTATTAATTACAATTACTGTGAGCTCTGCTGGCACAGGAGTAGAGGAGTTGTAATCAGCCCCTTCCTCCCCCAGAAACTCTAGCAGGCCACTTCCGGCCTGTGCCCTGTTGGAGACGGTGCATGCAGGGGATGTCTAATAGCGCAATGCAGCGACGTCATCGCGCCATCCAGTGCCCACTGCTTTGCTTCATAGAAGATGAGACTGTGGACGGGAAGCCTGGGTTAGGTGAATGTAAGCTTTTTTTTTATTATTCTTATATTACTGTATTTGGTCATTAATTGGGGAACATTAGAAAAGGGTCTACGGGGGAACCTGCTGTGAGGGATTGTGGGGTGACCTGATATGAGGGGCTGTGGCGGGACCTGATATGAGAACTGTGAAGGACATAATATGAGAGGCTGAGGGTGGACCTAACATGAGGGGCGGGGGGTGACCTGATATGAGGAACTGTGGGGATGATCTGATATGAGCGACTGTGGGTGGACATGACATGAGGGACTTTGGGGTGATCTGATATGAGGGGCTGCGGGTGGACGTGATATGAGGGCTGCACAGGACATAATATGAGAGGCTGAGGGCGGACCTGTTATGAGGGGCTGCGGGGTGACCTGATATGAGGGAATGCAGGGTGACCTGATATCAGGAGCTGCGCGTGTATATGATTTGAGGGTCAGCGGAGGGACATGATATGAGGAGCGGCGGAGGGACTTGATATGAAGGGCAGAGAGGGACATTATATGAGGGGCGGCAGGGGAACATGATATGAGGGGCTGTAGGGAGACCTGATATTAGGGGCAGCAGGGCGACCTGATATGAGAGGCTGTTGGTGCACATGATATGAGAGGCTTAGGGGGAACCTAATATGAGGGGCGGTAGTGTGACCTTATATGAGGGGCTGCGGGTGGACATGATATGTGGGCTGCGGGGTGACATGCTATGAAGGACATTATATGAGGAAATGTGGCAAATATTATACATGGGCTCTGGAGACATCATACTGTATAGGAGGCTGTGGTGACCATAAAAGATATAGTAGTGTGGCGCCCCTGCTGCCCATTGGTGCCACAGAACCTAGAAGGGTGCATGGATGGACTTCTCCACAAGAGGCCCTCACTACATTCATACACCTCCACCTACCACCTCAGACCAGCAGAGGGAGCCCGTTAGGGACATATAAAGGGAAGGTGGAGCCAGGCAGCTCAGTGAGGTTTCAGATTAGTCTTTCAGACACAAAGAGGGATGGAGCTCTGAGTGAGCTGAGAGCGTGCCGACGCTCAGAGAGCGGTGAAGACGCAGCACGCCAGCTGCCGAGTAGTGAGGGCCCCGAGTGTGGTCGACGGCGAGGAGAAAAGGAGAGTGGAACTAAGGGGGCAGAGGAGCATAGTAAGCTCACCCCGATTTATATATACCGGACACCGGGTCCGCGCGTACAGGGACTCCTTATACCCAGTAGGAACCACCGGAACCCCTGTAGAACTACAGGTCCCAGGTCCACCTAATGCTGATTATAGTACCAGAGCCAAGAGTCACAGAGGTCCCAGCGTCCAGGGAGAGTGATCTCCAAAGAGAAGGCCCTACCACCAGGTCAGAAGGTGCAGAGAGAGGGAGAGTAACCGAGCTTGGCCCAGCTCCAGGCAGGCCAGAAGCATAGGGAAAATAAGCAACAGGAGGCCCTATACCCGCTCACTGGGGAGAGTCCAGAAATGCGTCCTTTACCTGGAGTACCCTGGACCGTACCTGCAGCATCACCAGTAAAGGTAATGAAGCTTACCCCCGTGTGAGTGTCCGTCCTTCCTCCGGGACCGTCCTGCCGTCTCTCCCCTGCACCACTATCCAGTACACCCCCACGCTGCCCTGAGGCCCGCTCCACCTGTGGGGAGCGATTCCATCACAAGCTGCCATACCATCTGCCTCAGAGGACTGTTGCAGCGCTGGTGATCCTCACCAGACACCACAGGTGGCGTCACGAAAAATACCAAAAATCCCCATATAAAAGTATTCCCCCATTTAACTGACCGCCCTGGGTCACAGACCAGGCCAGCCACCGTGATATCCCCCTGCAACCAGAGGCCAGGCTGCCGAGTACCCCACGGCCCAGGGGGCGCGTCAGCTCCTGGCGTCACGAACAGGATTGCGTGCCCGTTGCCACCGGGTACTGTGCGCCTTAAAAGACTGTGTTACTCTTACTCACTGTGGTGAAATTTTCCCGCCATTCCTGAGGTTTTCCCGCCATATCCGCCATTTTTCCTGTTGCCGCGCGGGAAGAAGAGGGGCGTAACCGCTCGAAGCACGTGAAGCCCAGGACACGCCCCGCCCCTGACATCGAATCAGGAAGTGTCAGGTCCTAGAAGGAGCCAGAGGACGCTCTGACGTCAGACGCGAGCGACGCAAGGTCCTGGAAGAAGACCGTCGCCCGCGGAGCTGCGGCCTAACCGTTGAAGAAGGTAGTCTCCGGTTCACTAGGGGGCTCAACCATGGCCGACGACCAGCAAGCCGCTGGAGAACCGGTTAACGCTCCTGATGCCCAACCTGTGCCCGGCGCTGCACAGGCCAGAGCGGTCGCTCCACCAGCAGAGATCATAACTCCGTTGATGCCTATGGCCCTGCCGTATATTCCTGGAGCAAAGTGGTTCCCCGAGTATAATGGTAAACCGGACACAATGTCCGGATTCAAGAGGAAAATATGCGGCATACAGGATATCTATTCCATGACTGGCAAGCAGAGAGCCGCTGTAGTGTTAGGACAATTGACTGGTGCCACTGAGTGAGAAGTTGAAACCTGGCCAGCCGCAGACCAAGAATCAGTGTCCATCATCTTTAAAAGATTGCAGACAGCGTTTGAAAACTGCACTGAGACAGATCTCCGGATGAGGTTCTACCAGTGTGTCCAGAAACCCGAGGACAGTATCCGGGACTATGCCTGGCGCTTACAGGAGGCCCTGCGGGCCCTGAAACAGGTTAGTCCAGCCAGCATCCATGAGGAAAATAAAATGCTGATGGAACAGTTCATCTGGGGGTTGAAGTCCCAGGAGGAGAGCAGAACTGTACGGTGGTGGGCCTTAGATCATCCAGATGCCACCTTTGACACACTTAAGGACATGGCTATAGAGGGTCTGCAGCCCCTGGAAACAACAGATACTGCTGTCCAACGTTACCAGGGTGGGGCCACCCCAGTGCCCGCAGCACCCACTGCTCCTCCATTTACGGCTGAAACAAGGATGCAAACAGTGCCCCCTAGCGAGCTGGACAGCTTACGCTCTGAAGTGCGCCAGGTAAGTAAAACCCTGGCCACTGTCATGAGCACCCTGCAGCTACAGACGGAGCCTGAGCCGGAAGGAAGGATCCTACTCGCCGACAGCCCTGAGGATGTCCCGTGGATGAGAAGAAGAAGAAGGAGGACAACGGCACTCCGTAGAAGGACAACGCCGCCCCGGAGGAGGACGACGCCACCCCTTGGGAGGACCAACGACCAACGGCGCCCTCCAGAAGACTTCATCTGCTACCGCTTTAATAAAGCAGGCCACACCACGTAGACCTGTCCTTTAAACGAGGAAACCCTGGGGCCGAGGGCCGACACCCAGGAGTAGACCAACCAGGCCCATCAAACTGGTACCGCCGGTTCGTGGGAGGAAGACCTTTCCTGTCCATTGTGCTGGACGGCATCGCGACACCTGCCCTACTGGACACAGGATCTCAGGTAACCATCCTGCCTGATGTCCTCTACAAATGGTTCTGGTCCATAGACGAACTTCACCCGCCAGATCCAAACCTTTCCGTGTATGCCTCTAATGGCCATCCCCTTAACCTAGTCGGGGGTTAAGGATGTGGCAGTAAAGGTGGGAAGAGTGGAACTAAAGGACCAGGGACTAATTGTAGTAGAGACTAATCCTGATGATACAGACTTGTATATGGTACTTGGCACAAATATTGTTAGTAACTGTTTGTGAGAAGTGTTGTTCTTGCTCCAACAGATGGCTGACACCGCCAGACCAGGGCAGAGGAGGGTGCTCCAGAAAGAGATCCGAGCCCTTATGTACCAGCAACAGGTAAAGCTAACAGGTGGTGAAATTGGTAATGTACGGGTGACAGACCCGATACCCATTGTGATCCCCCCGATGAGTGAGATGATTTGGTGTAGAGCAGCAATAGGTCTCAAAGTACGGAGCTACCAGGCGGTAGTAGAGCCCCTTAGCTCAGAGCATAGACCTACACTCTTGATTGCCAGAGGGGTGGTGGATGTACGCAATGGGAGGGTGCCCGTACGCCTCCTAAACTATGGGGAGGACGAGGTTAGATTACCACCCTACGCCACTGTTGCCAAACTGTACACAGTAGATAACAACTCCATACACACGGCGGAGTCCTTAACCTCACCAGACGAAGTGGAGGATAATGACCCGGGAACCCGGGTGGAGGATTGGTGTCAACAGCTCCATGTTGGGACAGACACCACTCCTGCCCATCAGAAGCAGGGTGTACACCGGGTGGTTCAGGAATACGAGCAGGTATTCAGAAAACACCCACTTGACTTTGGGAGGATTAAAGGGGTACAACACCATATATCCACAGGTGACCATCCACCCATCAAAGAATGTTACAGGCCCATACCACCAGCACACTACCAGAAGGCGAAGGAGATGTTGCACGACATGAAGAAGGCAGGGGTAGTAAGGGATAGCTGTAGTCCCTGGGCAGCTCCCCTGGTCCTAGTCAGTCAGGAAAAAGGATGGAAGCATGAGAATGTGTGTAGATTACAGGTAAATCGCATAACACACAAAGTTGCATACCCTTTGCCCCGTATAGAGGAATCCCTGGCTGCATTAAAGTCTGCAAATTACTTCTCCACCCTTGACGGATCGGGAGAAGACGGCCTTTACTACCCCGATGGGACTCTGCGAGTTCAAAAGTATGCCGTTTGGACTCTGCAACGCCCCTGGAACATTCCAGAGATTGATGGAGTGCTGCCTGGGACACTGCAACTTCGAGACTGTACTGCTATACCTAGATGACGTGATAGTGTACTCCAAAACGTACGAGGACCATTTGAAGCACCTGGCAGAGTTATTTGAGTCGTTGTCCCGGTATGGGATGAAGCTGAAGCCCTCCAAGTGCCACCTGCTCAAGCGGAAGGTACAGTACCTGGGGCACATCATCAGTCCAGAAGGAGTAGCACCGGACCCGGAGAAGGTCACCGCCATCCAGAAATGTCCGGAGCCGAAGAGCCTCAAGGAGGTACGTCAGTTACTGGGACTAGTCGGGTATTACCGGAGGTTTGTGAAGGACTACACCAAGAAAGCGGCGCCTTTGCAAGATCTCCTGGTAGGACAGTCCGGGAGAGGCAGAAACCCACCGTTCCAGTGGGGTAAGAAGCAAGCTGAATCCTTTGAGGTGTTGAAGGGGATCCTGACCGGCGAAGAGATCCTAGCCTACCCTGACTACAGCCAACCGTTCCTGCTGTACACTGATGCCAGCAACAAGGGATTAGGAGCTGTGTTAAGTCAGAAGCAGAATGGCCGAGACAAGGTGATGGATTATGCAAGCTGGAAGCTCCGCCGGACCGAGAGGAACCCAGAGAACTATAGCAGCTTCAAGTTGGAGTTCCTAGCCCTGGTCTGGGCCATCACCGAGTGGTTCAAGCACTACCTAGCCTCCAGTAAGTTCACTGTCTACACTGATAATAACCCCTTGACTCATCTGGAAACAGCCAAGTTAGGAGCCATGGAACAATGATGGATGGCTCGGCTGTCAAACTACCAGTTCACCATTAAGTACCAGGCAGGCCGCAAGAATGCCAACGCCGATGCCCAGTCCAGGATGCCTCACCAGTCGGACACTGAAGAAGAAGTGGATGACCTGGAGGAGATTGAGCTACCTGCCTTCCACTGTAATGGAGTGGTCCACGAGCAACGAGCCTCCAGGAGGCATCGCGGTAAGACGTTAAATCCTTTGCCTCACCACAGCTGGAAGGAGACCCAGGACAGCGGCCGGGTTGTCAGCCGTATCAAAGAACTGATAACCCAGGAAGGTTCCTCCCTGCAGAAGGACGGGTCTCCACAAGCCAAGCAACTGTGGAATGAGAGAAGCCGGCTGTTCATCTATAGAGAGAAGCTGTGCCGAAGGTACGTCAACCCGAGGACCCATGAGATGGTATGGCAGATCGTAGTGCCCAGGACAGACATCCAGATGGTGTTGGAGGCCTACCACGATCAAGCGGGGCACTTTGGCTGCAAGAAGCTAGAAACCCTGCTGAAAGGTCGATTTTATTGAGTTGGAATGCGCAGTTCCATAGAGAGATGGTGCCGGGATTGTGGACCCTGTAGCCTCAGAAGAAAAGACTACCGCAGCCAGAAGGCACCCCTGCAACCCATCAAGACAACTCGACCCTTGGAGATCTTGGCCCTGGATCATGTCAAGCTGTCACCCAGCAGGTCAGGATATTCCTATGCCCTGACCATGGTGGATCACTACTCCCGGTTCCTGGTGGTCGCCCCCATCAAGGATCTGACGGCAGAAACTGCGGTGAAGACATTTCAGGAATACTTCTGCAGGCCCCATGGATACCAGTAGCAGGTGCTGACAGATCGAGGCACTGCCTTCGAAGCCAAACTGTTCAAGGAGTTCTTCTTTCTGTACGGGTGTAAAAAGATCCGGACTACACCGTACCACCCCCAAACCAATGGGTTATGTGAAAAGATTAATAAAATCGTCATCGACCTGTTGAAGACCTTACCGCTAGAAGAAAGAAACCAGTGGCCCGACAAGCTACATGACCTGGTAGATTTGCACAACCACATACCTGTGAGTTCCACCAATTGTACTCCAGCATATCTCATGCGAGCAAGACCCGGAAAGTTGCCCATGGACCTGGAGCTTGGTTTTGTAAAACCAGAAGCAGATATGTCCACTGAGGACTGGGACATGACCAGACAGGAGCAGTAAAGAAGAGTACAGGCCTGTGTCGAAGACAGTCTCACTCGGGTAAGGGACAAGCAGGAAGCCCACTACAATAAAAGTGCGCCCGCAGGACCCTTCACAACAGGAGAAGTGGTGTTAAAGAGAAAAAGGAGAAACCACAAACTTGATGACCAGTGGGAGAGAGAACCCTACACTATGTTAAATTCAAGATTTGATAACAGGAAGACCTGTTTAATTAGCAAAGACGGAGGAATAACGACTGCAACGGTATCTAGAGACCATCTGAAGTTGTGTCCAGACCTGCTAAAGCCCCAAGAAGAGGTGCCTCTCACCGTACCGGAGGAGCCTAAAGAAGCAGTACTTCATACTGACTTAGGAGATTTCCCAGCAGATTGGCCTCAGCTAGGAGGAGCAGTGATAATACCTGTGATCCACTTCTTTCAACAGCCAGAAGACCCTCCACAGCAAGTAGAACCTGTAAGTGCTTCAGAAGAGCCTGCTCAAGAAGAATCCCCGGAAGAAGGATCCCCGGTTGGAGCAGAGCAAGGAGGCCCAGCCAATGGTACACTTGCCAGTCCCGTAGAGATGTTAAGGCAACCCTGCAGTCCCCCAACACTTAGAACTGACAGAATGGGAGGTAGTGCAAACACTAGTGCCTCACGCATCCCAGTACAATGCAGGTCAACACGTAGCACGCAAGGTCAGACCCCTGTCAGATACAGAGAATAGAAAAAGGAACTCTGACAGTGTAGATAGTTGCCCCTGGGGTATTATATTGTGTATTTTCATGTATGAATTTCTTAACTTGTGTTTTGCCTTATAATGGACAATTTAAGCGATATGGACACTTTTCTTGTTGCCTCTAGTTACTCGTAAGGGTATATAAAGAACTCTGTGGCTGAGGACTGTGTGCAGCCCAAAAACTGTCCCTTGTACATAATTGCACTCCCTGGAGTGCCCCCCTTTTGTTGACCTCAGAACAAAAACCTGTCTGGCGTGGCAGAAATTGGGGTCCAACTCAGGATCTCCTAAGCCCTGCAGCCACGCCCAGGGCCTACGTTGAGGATTTGCTTTGGACAGGTCCCTCAAGCTACCTTGTACTTTACCTGTGAGATGGACACCCTGGTAGGGGACCTTACCGGAACAGACTTGAAATTCTGAGGTTGCTTATTATATTGTACATATATATTTATTATTTTGAATGTTTATAATGCAACGTTCAAGAGCTGTGCCTCCCATAAATGGAAGTTATTTTAACTTGTTTTGAAAATTGCTTCAGTCCAGGAGTACTGAGTTTTACTAGGGGGTAATGTGGCGCCCCTGCTGCGCATTGGTGCCACAGAACCCAGAAGGGTGCATGGATGGATTTCTCCACAAGAGGCCCTCACTACATTCATACACCTCCACCTACCACCTCAGACCAGCAGAGGGAGCACGTTAGGGACATATAAAGGGAAGGTGGAGCCAGGCAGCTCAGTGAGGTTTCAGATTAGTCTCTCAGACACAGAGACGGACGGAGCTCTTAGTGAGCTGAGAGCGTGCCGACGCTCAGAGAGCGGTGAAGACGCAGCACGCCAGCTGCCGAGTAGTGAGGGCCCCGAGTGTGGTCGACGGCGAGGAGAAAAGGAGAGTGGAACTAAGGGGGCAGAGGAGCATAGTAAGCTCACCCCAATTTATATATACCAGACACCGGGTCCGCGCCTATAGGGACTCCTTATACCCAGTAGGAACCACCGGAACCCCTGTAGAACTACAGGTCCCAGGTCCACCTAATGCTGATTGTAGTACCAGAGCCAGGAGTCACAGTGGTCCCAGCGTCCAGGGAGAGTGATCTCCAATAGAGAAGGCCCTACCACCTGGTCAGCAGGTGCAGAGAGAGGGAGAGTAACCAAGCTAGGCCCAGCTCCAGGCAGGCCAGAAGCTTAGGGAAAATAAGCAACGGATCAGGAGGCCCTATACCCGCTCACTGGGGAGAGTCCAGAAATGCACCCTTCACCTGGAGTACCCTGGACCGTACCTGCAGCATCACCAGTAAAGGTAATGAAGCTTACCCCCGTGTGAGTGTCCGTCCTTCCTCTGGGACCGTCCTGCCGTCTCTCCCCTGCACCACCATCCAGTACACCCCCATGCTGTCCTGAGGCCCGCTCCACCTGTGGGGAGCGATTCCATCACAAGCTGCCATACCATCTGCCTCAGAGGACTGTTGCAGCGCTGGTGATCCTCACCAGACACCACAGGTGGCATCACGAAAAATACCAAAAATCCCCATATAAAAGTATTCCCTCATTTAACTGACCGCCCTGGGTCACAGACCGGGCCAGCCACCGTGATATCCCCCGGCAACCAGAGGCCCGGCTGCTGAGTACCCCACGGCCCAGGGGGTGCGTCAGAAGTGTATATACTGTGTGCGGTGCTGTGGGAGACATTATACTGTATATAAGGGGCTGTGGGGGCCATTATACTGTATTGGGTACTGGGGGGACCATCATACTGTATAAGGGTGCTGTGGTGGTGACCATGCTATATAATGGGAGGCCTGGGGCTGACCATACTATATAATGGGATTTCTGTGGTGGAAATCATACTGTATTGATTGCATCATACCGAGTGAGAAGGGGGTACAGCTTGGAAAGAGCAGTGTGGTGGACAGTATGAGGGAATAGTGGGAAGAGAGGGCACAGAATGGAGAGGTGTCAGTGTGAAACGGGGGAACAGTATGGAAAGAGGTTAGCATGGTGGGGGGACAGTGTGGAGATATTGAGTGTGTAAGGAAAAACAGTGAAGAGGGGACAGCCATGGTGTAGGCTGTGGTTCTTAAGGGCGGAAAGTGTGGCAGTTATATCTGATAATGGCAGACAGTGTGGTGGTTATAGATAGAGATAAGTGAACATTTCGGAAAATGTTAGGTTTTTTTTTTCAAATTCGGCACAAACATTGCACATTCAGATTCGAGATCGGACCCCCAAACATTTTTACTCAAAATCTGCAAAATCCGGTCAAAGTTCTGTAAATGATCGCGTTTCCACTAGTGTATTTTTTAGGACTTTGGCTAGGATAGTGGTGTTGTATGATGAGCGGGGGGGACGTGTTTGATGAGGGGCAGGGGTGGGGAGAGGTCAGAGGAGCGGCGGACTGTTATTCTTATTTTTTTTTCTTAACTTAATGTGTGGAGTTTCTGGAAAGCCAATCAGGGCGCAGGAAACATTCACAACGTCCAGACACAATGGCTTGTGTCATTGACTGCCGAAGTCACATGTCTCTCTCCATATAAAGAGCTGACATGTTGTTTTGGTGCCAGCCATTGTAGCAATGTCCAAAGAACAACGCAAGGCAGGATTCAAATACGGCACAACAGATGAGGAGGCAAAAGCAAAACACCAGCTTTATTAAGTAAAATAGGACACATACCGGAAGATAGAAATAACAGTTTTTATAACAATGATGTTAATAACATAAATATAAGGAGAAATAGCTGAAACGTATCACAAAACTATATTCCAGCTATCTCAATGAAGTGAAGTGTGAAGAGGTTATTGGTTGGATAGCAGATAATGCTTCCAGTCACTTAGCCACCACTACCACCCTGTCTTCCACACGGTCAAGTCTCAGTAGCCGTAAGTCTGGACCGAATATTCCTCACCCTGAACCTCCTTCCTCCCACCATGCCGAGTACCCAGAGACAAATGATCCCAAACTTGGACACTCCGAAGAGCTGTTCACTTTTCAATTTATAGATTCGAACCTCTCGCTCGGCCCACTTGTAACAGGGCAAGAGGAGATCGCATGCAGCGATGCCCAAATATTTGAGCAGCCACGGTCACACGAAGGCAATGGTGGAAAAGTGTCACAAGAGGTGGACGATGATGAGACACAATTGCCAGAAAGTCAGGAGGAGGAACAGGGTGCGGAAGTGGAAGACGAGGTGGTGGATAATATAGTAACTGACCGAACCTGACAAGGTGACATGAAGAGCGAGGACAGCAGCACACAGGGGGAGGGAGGCAGAGCACCCCAACAGGCAGGAAGAAGCAGTGTGGTGGCCGTGGAGGGAAGGCAGGCAACCGTTCTCCTTAAAGCCAACACAAAGGAAGTTGCCAGTACAACTGTTAGGTCTTCTCGAGTCTTTTAAAGACTCTGCTGATAACCCCAAAAAGGACATTTGCACCACCTGCCAGGCCAGCATCAGCAGGGGTGGCAAAACTACCAGCCTGACCACCACAAGCATGATCAGGCACATTGCAGCAAAGCACCCGACTTTGTGGGCCGAACCCCAGGGTCCAGGAACAGTGTCTGCGGGTGGCACCACTGCTTTTTCCGCTGTTGTGCATGCAGGCCAATCCTCTGTCCATGGTGCATGCGAAGATGCCTCCTGCCCTGCACCTGTCGTTGCACACACTCAACTAGCAGCATCAGGAAGAATGTCCACGTACTTTTCCAAGCGCAGCGTTTGGTTGTCCATACCCCAGTCCTTAAAATGAAAGCGCAAATATGCAACCAACGCCCCACAGGCCACACTATTAATTCCCACATTTCGCGACTGCTTGCGCTCGAAATGTTGCCTTTTAGGCTCGTGGAGACGGAAGCATTCCGCAACCTGATGGAGGCGGCCGTCCCTTGGTACTCGGTCCCCAGTCACCACTATTTCTCATGGTGTGCCGTCCCTGCATTACACAAGCACGTGTCCCAAAACATTAGCCGTGCCCTCAACAACGCAGTTATCGGGAAAGTCCACCTAACCACGGACAGGTGGACAAGTGCTTGTGGGCAGGGACGGTACATCTCGCTGACGGCACACTGAGTTAACATAGTGGAAGCCGGACCCAGTCGGACCTTGGGATGGAATAGGTATGGTCGTGTGTGACAATGGCCGGAACCTGGTGACGGCTCTGAGGCGAGGCGAGCTCACAAACGTACCATGCCCGGCCCATGTGCTTAACCTCGTGGTTCAGCGGTTTCTCAAATCCTACCCGGAGCTGCCGGATCTGTTTGTTAAAGTATGCTGCCTGTGTGCACATTTTAAAAAGTCACCTACAGCTTCCGCCGCCCTTGCTGTGTTTTAGCAGCGTTTGCAGCTTCCCGCTCACAGACTAGTGTGTGATGTCCCCACACGTTGGAACTCTACACTGCAAATGTTGGGAAGGATTTGTGAGCAGAAAAGGGCAGTTGTTGAGTACCAGCATCAACAAGGCCGTCAGTATTCAGTTCAGACTCCACACATAAGACCTCAGGAGTGGACATGGATGTCAGGCATATGTACCATCCTCCAAAACTTTGAGGACTCCATCAAGATGGTGAGCGGTGATGACGCCATACTTAGCGTCACCATCCCGCTTCTCTGTCTTCTGAAATGCTCTATGCTCACAATGAAAGAGGATGCATTGCAGGAGGAGCACAATGAGATGGAGCAAGAAACCATACAGGGTGATTACACACAGCCCAGCCTCATCTCATCCCAACGTGGATTGGGTGACAATGAGGAAGAGGAGGAGGAAGAACATTAGCTAGTTTCATGCACTATAGACAGTACTACCTGCACAACTGTCATACAGTCTGTTCAGCGTGGATGGCCTGAGGACAGAGAGGGGGAGAGCATGGTCACTCATCCTTTTGGTGAGGACATGGAAGTCTTACCTGTTAGCAGTCTAGCACACATGGCTGAGTTTATGCTATGCTGCCTTTCCCATGACCCTCGCATTGTCAAAATTTTTGGTGACAGTCATTACTGGTTGGTGACACTTCTAGACCCCGGTTACAAGGACAACTTTATATCTCTTATTCCTGAGGTGGGCAGGTCTATAAAATTTGGGCAGTAACCGAAGGCCCTTGTTGCGGAACTATTAAAAATTTCCCATCTGAAAACGCTGGCGGCAGAGGTCACAGTCCGTTGGACAACCAAGGAGTACAGGCAAGAGAGACACAACTCCAATCCATCAGAGGCAGGGGAACACTTGCAAAGTTCTGGGAGAATTTTCTCAGCCCCTCCCATCGCACAGGCCCTGAGGAGCGGGGTACTCTCAAAGGGAGTGCAAAGTTTGGGAAGATGATGAGGGAGTACCTTGCCAACCGTACCGACATCCTCAGTGATTCCTCTGTGCCTTATAATTATTGGGTATCCAAGCTGGATACGTGGAATGAACTGGATGTCGGATGTCCTAGCCTGCCCTGCCGCTAGCATTTTGTCAGAGCTGGTTTTTAGTACCGCCGGTGGAATTATAACTGATAAGTGCATCCGCCTGTCAACTGAAAATGCTGACAGGCTGACTCTCATAAAAATGAACAAGGGCTGGATTGGGCCAGACTTCTCAACACCACCGAATGCTAGCAGCGTAACATAAAGTCAAAACCGGTGTCTTTTTTTTTCACACCCACACATGTGTATACGCTTCCTGATTTAGGCTATTTGCTCTTGTCCTCCTCCTTCTCCTCATCCTCATACTCCACCACCTTATCACCAGGGTGACCGCGGTCCGTGAAGCAACACCCACATAATTTTTTTAAAGAGTGTTTATGAAGCCCGTAAAAAAAAATTTTCATACAGTATGTTCATGTATGCCCCCAGGAGTAAATGTTTGTCAGCCCATACACTTAGTGCATGGGCATTACAAGTATAGGAGACCCGCTCCTTTCTAATGGGAACATTTTTTTATGAGGTCCTCCTCCACGTCTCTTCCAAGGAGCATTGGAGTGCGTCCCAATTTTTGGCAGCCCTTGCATTCACTGCATAGGCTAACACTATGGGAGACCCACTTCCTAATAATGGGAAAATTATTTTTAGGAGGCTCTCCGACCTCTACGTCTCTTCCAACGGGAACTGGAGTGCCTCCAAATTTTTGGCAGCTTTTGCATTCACTGCATAGGCAAACACTTTTGGAGACCCACTTCCTAATAATGAGAACATTATTTTTAGGAGGCTCTCCGACCTCTATGACTCTTCTAAGGGGAATTGGAGTGCCTCCAAATTTTTGGCAGCCGTTGCTTCACTGCATAGGCAAACAGTATGGGAGACCCTCTCCTTTCTAATGAGAATTTGTCGTTACTGTGGTCCTGCTCTATGTGTCTTTAAATTGTTAGTGGGTTTTTTCCTAAATTTTGTCAGCAGTTGGACTCACTGCATACCCTATAACTGTATAACACACCCGCTCCATTTTACTGGAAACATGTCACTACTGTGGCCCTGCTCTATGTGTCTTTAAATTGTTAGTGGAGTTTTTCTCAAATTTTGGCAGCCCTTTCAGTAACAGCATGGGCTTTACCACTATAGGAGACCCGCTCCTTTATAATGGGAACATTTTTTTTACTCAGACCCTCCTCTATGTCTCTTCAAAGGGGTATTGGGTTACGTCTAAATTTTTGGCCGCCCTTGCAGTCACTGGCTACGCAATAACAGTATAGTAGACCCACTTGTTAATAATGGGAACAACAAAGCATAGCTAGCTGATGGCTCTCTAACAATAGCGAGGGCCGGCTGCTGGCCCTTTAAGAATAGTAAGGGCTGCCTGATGGCCCTATAAAAATAGGCTTTGTGACTTTCAGAGTCCCTCCATCATAAATGAAACATGATGTGTCTGATGATGTGTCACACACCACATGGCCAGATAAGGTTGCAAAATGTTGAAATGACATTTCTCGGTGAATGCATTTGTCTTAAAAAATAACGTAAAAAGAAAAAACAGTAGGACTTTCTTTAGTATAAAAAACAGAGTCGCCAATGTTACCTCAATGTAATCACATTGTTCAGCTCCTGCACCTCCTCCTCCATCTCCGAAATGACCACATCAGTCACAAGCTGAAAGCACTGCAGCACTGCCTTGGCCAAGCGGCAACAGGCTGTGCTGAAGATAACATGCTTAATGCTTAGGTGACAAACCGCCCAGTGCTGCAGAGTTGTTGAAAGCTGTAACACAGCAGCCTGATCTGTGGCTCTCACCGCTGGCAGGCGGTAACGTGTGACAATGGGCGGAACCTGGTGACGGAGAAATGACAGCCGGTGTAGATACAGTTTCCCTCTATGCCAGTCCATTCATCAAGCTAATGAATATGGCTGTGGTGAAATACAACTTCCACTGAGAAGAAGCTTCAAACTGAAAAACATTGGGCTCATCAGAGGATTTGATTCTGAGGGCTCACCTTTCTCCCCTGCTCAAGAGCCCCATAGCTGCTGCAAAGTTTGCGCTATCATGAACTCTCCTGATGGAGAAGCCAGGGCCCATCCGAGGACTATCTGGTGGGACTGTCAAACCCTGCCTAGGCGCAGTCCTGGCTAAGAAAAGTGTGCGGGAAGGTTCCCGGACAATCTATGGCTCCTTTTTTACTGAGGTGGAAACCCACGCAAACACGGGGAGAACATACAAAATCCTTGCAAATGTTGTCCTTAATGGGATTTGAACCCTGGATCCCAGTGCTGCAAGGCTTCAGTACTAACCACTGAGCCAATGTGCTACCGTTCATCCTGTAATATCTAAGAGGCTGGAGAAACTTGCACCTTATGCCACTCTATCTTCAGCTCCTTTGTGAGAAACCAATGTATTTGGGCAGCCACTCAGTCTACCAAATAGAATTCCTGAGAAAGAAATTAGGGATGGCTTCGCTACTGGTACTCGGGGCAGTGCTAATACCATCGCTTTGTACTATACTTCACTGGAAATAATACAGGCTGGTAGGAGGCAAGCATATTCCCACAGAAAAGTACAAGCAGTAATGTTCAGGGACCCTTGCTTGTGGAAGGCGGAGACGATACCGGGAGAAATAGTAGCGGCTGGGGACCGAGTATGGACACCCGGCCGCAATCGGCATGAGGATGTGGACAGCTTCCACCTCCATGAGCCTAAAAGACCACATTTCAAGTTCAAGCAGCTTTAGAGTACATCCTGGGAGAAATGATAGCTGGAGTAGATACAGTTTCCCAAAAGTCAGTCCTTTCACTGAGCTAAAAAATATGGCTGTGGTGAAATACAACTCACCGACAAGCTGTGGACTGGCTCTGTACCATTCCTGGCCACATTCACTTGACCACATGTTTGTGGGTAGGCGGTCCTTCCCAGTAAGTTCATTGGGGGAGGCACGGGTAATGTTGTGGGATCCGTGCTTGTGGAAGTCGGAGACGATACCAGGAGAAATAGTGGCGGCTGGGGACCAAGTATGGACACCCGGCATGAGGTTGCGAAAAGCGTCTGCCTCCACGAGCCTAAAAGGCCACATTTCAAGTGCAAGCAGCTGTCAAAAATTTGGCAGTATAGTATTGCAGCCTGCTCGGGCTGCATACTTGCACTTGCATTCCAAGGAATGGGGTAGGGACAACTGAACGCTGTACTGGGAAAAGGATGTGGATGGTGATTGTTGCAAGTTTGCAACGACAGGTGCATGGCGGGCGGCATCTTTGCATGCACCAAGGATCACTTATGATGGGCACACTTTTAGGCAGTGACCTGGAAGTCAGAGATGCTTCCAGAGGTCTTCCCCATGCTGTTCCCATGTCTTTTCACCACTGTATGCATGTGTCTGATGATGTGTCACACACCACAAGGCCAGATAAGGTTGTAAAATGTTAAAATGACATTTCCCAGTGAATGCATTTGTCTTGGTTGAAAGCAATGCAAAAGTGCAAAAACGCATCAAAAACGCTACGTGTGAACATAGCCCAAGGTGTGGAGGAGCATTTTTGTTTTTGTATATTTATTTTGCCTTATATACAAGTCATTACCCTGAAAAGGATGTTCCTTAACATATTTCCCAGGAAAATCCATTTTGGCTTCGTTTTTGTATGTTTTATTGTGAGTCTGTAAAAGTGGCGTAATACCTCTGACAATATTGTTGACAGCAGTGACCTGGGAGTCAGAAATGCTTCCAAGGGTCTTCCCCATGCTGTTCCCATGTCATTTGAGCACTTTTCCCATCGATTTGGACAATTTTTAGGCCCTCTGCAGACCTCCGGGGGAAAGCTTCCTGAAAAATGCTCAAGTTTACCATAGACTTACAATCGGCTCGTTGCTCAGATTGAGCACCCGAGTATTCCATTGTGCTCAATCCGAGTATCGAGCTCCCCAGCATTTTAGTGCTCGCCCATCACTACATGCCACATTTCAGCTTTTATTTATTTTGTGCTAGTATTGTGCTCCAAAGTACAAAAACTATAGCACTCCTGATCAGTTCTTTGTGCACGGGTAGGGTACTAAGCCGAATACAATATATTAGAAAAACCCGGCACTCAAGGATTCAGTGAAAAATTATTTAGAGTTTTTATTGAAGTAAGTACAATAAAATTGACAAACGTTTCGGTCCCTCAGGACCTTCATCAGTGTACAAGGCAAGGGTCATGAGGGTGGATAGAATGGTGCACCATTGAACAAGCGGTGGACACCGCGTTTACACTGGACTGCATACAGGACAGCACACCACAGCCATTACCACGGACGTACCATTTCTGGTTTATACTCCAAAGTATACATTGACAGTTTTCATTTCAGCAACCGTAGTGGATTCTATCCACCCTCATGACCCTTGCCTTGTACACTGATGAAGGTCCTGAGGGACCGAAAAGTATTGTGCTCCAGCCTGGATTCCACATTTCACAATCTAAATTCTTTGTGCTAATAGCCTGGTCCAGAAACCAGGCCACATTTTAGCATATAAATATTTTGTGCTAATATTGTGCTCAATCCAGGATTCAAAATTTCAGAATCTAAATTGGTTGCGCTAATAGCGTGGTCCTGAAACCAGCCCACATTTCAGCATTGGACAGGGCTTGGAGCAGCATTTCTAGCTTAACCTTTGATCAGTAATAGGTAGATGAGTGACAGGTGTAGGCCTGGTGCTCTGAGAGCTCTGTCAAATTCAGGCAACACACATGAAGGAGACCCAACTTGGAGTCTAAACATTTCCAAGAATTATGGGCAGATACCACTAAAGTGGCATCAACTTTTATTTTTTTTTACTCACTTCTATAGCAATATTAATTCCACAGTGCTTTACGGACGTTATCAATTTCCCCAGAGTAGAAATAGTATAATGATGCTCTGACACCCCTTCCACTACAGGCAGTCCATCAGATGGAGACCCAACTTGAAGTCTCCACATTTCAAAAAAATGTTAGTAACATCAGCAGCAGTAGCAAAAGCAGGAGCAGAAGCCAATGCAAAGATGTCACAGACTGCAATAATGTGAGATCAAAGCAGCACACTAAAAATTACACCATCGCCTAGTCTTCCCAGTCTGCGACTGTGGTGCAAAAGTCATTGGAGATTCGTTACTTGTTCATCCTGATAAAAGTTAGGAGGTCAACACTTTCAGGGGACAACTGGATGCACTTATCCATCAGGACACCACAAGCAGCGCTGAAGACACGTTCTTAGAGAATGCTGGCTGCTGGCCATGATAAAACTTCCAAGGGGTGACAGGCGAGCTCAGGCCACTCTTCCATTTTTCTAGACCAAAATTCAACAAGATCCAACCCCCCCTCGATAGCATTGATATTGAGCTAGAAATACTCTTGCTCCATCTTCTCCAGTCGTTCACTACGTGCCAGACTTTTTTTTTGTTTTTATTTATTTTACTCATATAGCTCCATTAATTCCACAGCACTTTGCAGACATTTACAGACATTATTGGCACTGTCCCCATTGGGGCTCACAATCTAAGTTTCCTATCAGTATGTCTTTGGAGAGTAGAGAAGAAACTGAGTACATAGAGGAAACCCTCACAAACATGGGGAGAACATACAAACTCCTTGCAGATGTTGTCTTGGTGGGCTTGGAACCCAGGACCCAAGCACTGCAAGGCTTTTAATGTTTTTGCATTGACGACTCAATGCTCCTGGGGTTGGAAGTCTATAACTGTGATGCACAATGTGTGTCTCACTGCTGTCTTGGGGAAAACCACTCTCAAGATTGTCTTCAAGCATGTTTCAATACTCCAGCATTCGTGTGTCCCTTTCCAGCGGAGGAAGCATCTGGCAAACTTTACTCTTGTACAGTGAATCTAGCAGCACTATTTCTAATCCTAACAATATGGGCAGCAATCATGTTGCAGACAGTGCTGCAAGAAGGCGCTCATGTGTCAGGCTCTTCCATGAGGTCCAAGTCCATGGTGTGTTGGTGGCAGGATAACACTCAAGCTTGCTTCCTCCGTCCTCTCCCGCCAACCACGGACAATAGAGAGGTGATTATTATCCTCTTCATCTCCTAATTGTTGCGCGCCCATCAACTTTTCCTCGTCATCCTCCTCCATTCGTTCCTCGGCTACTGCACCTTTACTAACAGTTTTTCTGGTGCCGTGAGCCCCCCTTTAACACTGTAATCCACCCTCCCATGGCAATCGGAACTTAGAGATATTGTTATCCTTCCGCATCCTCCTCTGCTTCCTCCTCTTCCCCTGTGACCACCAACTCCTCCCGCAGATTATCCAAAGTGTGCTCCAGCATGTAGATGACCGGAATAGTGATGCTAATGACAGCATCATCAGCTCTAACCATCTTAGTAGCCATTTAAAAAATGTGTAGAAGGGTGCAGAGGTCCTACATCTGTGTCCACTCCGCAAGTGTGATTTGCACCAAGTCCATACTGCATTGGCCCAGATTATGCAAAATGACATACTGCACCAAGGCTCATCGCTGCTGCCACAGTCGCTGCAATATGTGCAGAGTTGAATTACATCATGTCAGCACATCTTGTATGAACTGGTTTACCAGTAGGCTGAAAGATCTCTATAGCAATGCAAGTCGATGACCCGTGGGTTGCCAATGGCAGAAGTGAGCACATAGCGACCATGGTTTCTGTAGCAGTGCATCCAGGCCGGGATAGTGGTGGAGAAATTGCTGGTTGAGGATGTGAGCCATGCAAGGCACATGTGTGAGGTTGAACCCGGTATAGGGCTGCCACTAAGCTAGCACCATTATCACACACGGCCTTCCCTGACGCCAGGTTAAGTGGAGACAGCTCAAACTCAGCCTGGATAGCTGTCCACAACACTTGAACTGAATTTAAGCACTATTGCACTGTTGGAACGTGTGTCTCATTAAGGAAGGGGTTGAGGGTGCAGGTGGAGTGCCTAGAGAAATTGGAGGACGCAGAAGCTGTGGAGGAAGTGTTAGATACAGAGGTTTGTCCTGCAAGCCTTGAGGATTCCAAGACTTAGTGTCTAGTGACACCTTGGTATCTCATGGTTCAGTTCTCCATCTCCTGGTGTGTAGTGGTTTAGTTCTCCAACCCTAAATGCTTAGTAGTTTAGTTCTCCAACCCCTGTTGTCTAGTAGTTTAGTTCTCCATCTTCTGGTGTGTAGTGGTTTAGTTCTACAACCCTAGGTGTTTAGTAGTTTAGTGCTAAAGCCCTTATTGTCTATTAGTTTAGTTCTCCATCTTCTGGTGTGCAGTGGTTTAGTTCCCCATCTCCAAGAACCCTGCAAGCCTTGGCGATTCCAAGACTTGTGGAGCAGCTAATTCCCCGCCTGCTCCCACAGCCACCAGAGTCACCCAGTGCTCAGACAGCGAGATGTAATGCCCCTGGCCACTCTTGCTTGTCCATGCGTCAGTGGCGAAATGCACCCTGTTAGACATAGATTTTTTTTCAAGGAATGGGTGATGTTGTCTGCAACATGATGGTGTAGCGCAGAATCAATGGCGACTGGGCAACTGCTACTGGGGGACTGTGACGGCCATCAGCTTTTGGAAAATGTCTGTATCCACCAGGCAGAAAGGCAGCAATTTTGTGGCCAACAGATTGGAGATGGTGAAGTTCAAGCTCTTTGCTTTGGCATGTGTAGGAGGAAACAATCTTTTACATGACCACAACTGCGGGACCATGGGCTGGCTGCAGTGCTGAAAGCTGTTGGAGTAGGCTTTCAGACAAACTGTTGGACCATGAGTGAGGTGCAGGTGGAGATGTTATAGTGGATTGAGAAAGATGTGGTGTGCTTGATGTCTGAGATCAGTCAAAAACAGCAGGCATGTCCACTTCTGTAACAGCTGATGGGCTCTCACTCACCCCAACTGTAGCGAGTAAACAAGTAGAGGTTCTGTGGCCGGAGACCTGTGTGAGGACACTTGCCACAGTGACGGAGGAGGAAGAAGCAGCAGTTGTGGTAGATGGGGTGGCTGGTGGTTGGCAAGGCCTGCTAGTCTGCATTTTAGAGCAATGAAATTCCCAGACTAATGCATGTTGATCGCTCATATGCCACTTCATGCATGTAGAATCAATAATAAATAGAGACCAAGCTCAACTAATGAAGAGGGGTGCCAGGAATACAACACAAGGAACCGTATAGGTAAAGATTCCGGCACACCAAATAATGTAGAAAAGTCTCATATGGGTGATATAAAAGTAGATGCTTTATTTCTCCAATCTAAACTGGTACAAATGGTTGTCACTATAGTTGCTCTAATTTCTCCAACATTAGCTGGTTCAAATCGTAGTAGATATAACTGCCCAATGTTTCAACCCCAGCGGGGTTTTCCTCAGAGGCATCAAAGGTGCTTAAAACCAGAGCAAAAACATAAATAAAGCCATCCGTGACATATAATATACTAAATCATACAATGAGCAATATTTTCCAAAATAAGGAGCATATTAATGAGAAAAAATGAAAAAAAAAGGGGGGGGGGGAGAGTATATAAGAGGACAAAAGAGGGAGGAGAGGAAATGGGTGTAATCCCTTAGGCATAAGAGCAGAATGCTATCGAGTAGGAAATTTCCAAAAATACCTAATTACTATACTCTGCTAATTTTCTAGGGAACTTCCCACATGACTTGAGAGTCTTTCAGGAGAAAGATAACTGTGTAATAGAGAAAACGTAACTGTTTGGTACATAATATTACTAATAATAATGAGGCTGAAAAAGGTGGGATACAACAGTATGTGTTAATACATCACAAGGAAAGACTCCTGGGAAAGTACATACCTATAAAAAGCACCAGTTGCTTCTATAGTAGGAAAATTGTGTCTACTGGCAATAGTTGCTGTGGAAAAACAGCATACTTCAAGTGTAAGCCATCAGTCTCCTGATACCCCCTGTAATTTTTTTATATATAGAAGGACATACTTGCCTGTGAGCAATAAGGGATTACACCCATTTCCTCTACTCCCTCTTTTGTCCTCTTATATACTCTTTCCTCCTTCCCTTCCCCCCCCCTCTTTTTTTTCGTTTTTTCTCATTAATATGCTCCTTATTTTGGAAAATATTGCTCATTGTATGATTTAGTATATTATATGTCACTGATGGCTTTATTTATGTTTATGGTTTATGCTCTGGTTTTAAGCTCCTTTGATGGCCCTGAGGAAAACCCCGCTGGGGTTGAAACGTTGGGCAGTTATATCTACTACGATTTGAACCAGCTAATGTTGGAGAAATTAGAGCAACTATACTGACAACCATTTGTACCAGTTTAGATTGGAGAAATAAAGCATCTACTTTTATATCACCCATATGAGACTTTTCTACATTATTTGGTGTGCCGGAATCTTTACCTATACACTTCATGCATGTAGTCGTCAAATTATTGCAATTTTTGCCTCTACTCAGTAGTTTTTAACAAAGTTGGCAGATATCATGAGATGTGTCATCCTTTGCGCTCTCCAAAAAGACCCAGGCTAGGCAACCCTTGCTGTCCCTACAAAATGCAGACCCGTGACCGCTGCTGGCCACATCCAGAGTTGTGGCTGTGGATGCGGTGCTTATTGTGGTTGCATCATTCAGTGTCTGTGCAGGAAGCCACAACGTAACCTCCTCGTCTTCCTCCTTCTCCTCTGCTGAGCTACTCAGCTGTGTGCCTTTGGGTTCACACCAAGTAGGATCTACAACCTCATCGCCATCCTATCTGTTTTCCCACTCCTCATGCTGAGAGCCACCCTCCTCATCTTCCTGCCCCGACAGCACAGTACAATCCGCGTGCACCTCAGGTATCTGAGTCTCATCAGTATCACCTCTATGCTGATGATACACATATCTACCTCTCTGGACCTGATATCATCTCCTTACTAATCAGAATCCCACAATGTCTGTCTTCTATTTCATCTTTCTTCTCTGCTAGATTTATAAAACTTCACATGGATAAAACCAAATTCATCATCTTTCCACCATCTCATTCAACCCCCCAACTAACCAATCCATCAAAGTCAATGGCTGCCCATTCTCCCCAGTCCCACAATCTTGACTCTGAGCTCTCCTTCAAACCTGAGTTCCAAGTCCTTTCCACTTCCTGCCGACTCCAACTCCAAAATATCTCCTGGATTTGCACATTCCTCAACCATAAATCTGCAAAAACACTAGTGCATGCCCTCATCATCTCCCGCCACGACTACTGCAACCTCCTGCACTGTGGATCCCTTCCAACACCTTCGCACCCCTCCAATCTATCCTAAACTCTGCTGGCCGACTAAACCACCTGTCACCCCATTATTCCCCGGCTTCTCCCCTCTGTCAATCACTGCACTAGCTCCCCGTTGCCCAGAGACTCCAGTTCAAAACCCTAACTTTGGCATAAAAAGCCATCCAAAACCTGTCTCCTCCATACATCTGTGACTTAGTCCCCCAATACTTACCTGAATGCAACCTCCGATTCTCACAAGATCTCCTTCTCTAGTCCCCTCTTATCTCCTTTTCCCACAATCGCATACAAGATTTGTCCTATGCATCTCCCCTACTCTGGAACTCTCGCCTACGTATCAGACTCTCGCCTACTGTGGAAACCTTCAAAAGGAACCAGAAGACCTACCTCTTCCAACAAGTATACAACCTGCAGTAACCCTTGCTCCACCACACCACTGCATGACCAGCTCTATCGTCACCTACAGTATCCTTACCCATCCCTTGTAGATTGTTTGTGAGCCCTCGCAGGCAGGGTCCTCTCCTCCTGTTCCAGTCAGTGATTCATTTTTGTTCAAGATTATTGTACTTGTTGTTTGCTATGTATACCCCTTTTCACATTTAAAGCACCATGGAATAAATGGCGCTATAATAATAAATAATAATAATTATATTATTTATACTGTGGGTTAATTGATGCCACTTTTCCTGGTATCTGCCTGGGATTCGGATATGATCGATGAACTGTCCGACCAACTGCTCTGTGAACATTGGGAAATTCATCGAGCTGAACCGAATCGAACCTTGAAAGGTTCGCTCATCTCTAGTTATAGATCATTAAGGCAGTCTGTGTGGAGGTCACATACCATCGGACGCCTATTTAGGGCACAGTATGGACAGATATTTTTGTGCAGAGGGCATTTTAATACAATTTTTATTTTTAAGAGCCCCGTGTTGTGATGTGCTGCAGAAGACTGGAGAAGGTGGAAGTCTGCAGAGAAGAGCTGTGGATGTAAAAAGTCATCATGGCATCAGGACAAAATGGAGACGAAAAGAAAGGGAACAACTACATCAGAGAATATATATATATATTTATATACTGATGATGGTTCTGGTGAGGAGTACATTACTAGAACAATCATCACTCCATGAATACATCACTAGAGCCACCATGAGTACATATATAGGTCACTAGAACCACCAATCATCAGTTTTATTGCAAGAGGCGTTTGTCGCATGTTGAATGTAAAATCCATCATAAGTATCCCTTTATCTATAATGGGGTTTGTTTGGTTTCAATTAAGGTGTTCAGAATTTGGTGAATACAATAATGGAAACTAATCGCCTCCATTATAGAAAAGCTATATTAGTTTCTCTGACTGTTCTTGGGATTGACATTTAAAATATAGGATGTCAAGGATGAATATCAATATGTGTCCCTCATATTGTGTAAATGGTTTGAAATTGAAAAAGGTAAATAATCTAGTTGATGTGGTCACCAACATACCCTGTCCCGGCCCTGGATCCCATTATTAATTGAAGAGATAAAGAGATAACACACTTAATAGAGCCTAACATTTGCCATTACACTTTAATGATAAAATACTTATTTACATTTATTAATAAAAGGCTGCATCATTCTGCCAACTCACTACAATGAAAGCCAGATGGAAATAAGTCAATAAAATTCCATTGGAAGGAACCTAATGGCTGATTAATGCTGTCCGAGCCTCTGGAATGCTGTGGCACTTCAGGGAGAGCATATTTTTAAATCCGGACAGGGGACAATGCAAATAGGATGACTAGTCCAAGTGGTAAGGACTCTTGACTTTCCCCCACTGAGCCCTCCTTGACTGACAGGTCAAGACATGTGCTAATACACATAAATAGGGAAAGACATGTCAGTTGAAGTGATTGGGGAGGGAAGAAGCTATTGGGGATCTGCCTCTTGGACTAGTCATTCTAATCACTTCATCCCTGCTGACCAGTTTTAAAAGTTCATTTTTTATTTATTTTACTTCTGTGTATAGCACCATCATAATTCGC
Organism: Phyllobates terribilis; assembly: GCF_046119375.1. Lineage (NCBI taxonomy): Eukaryota > Metazoa > Chordata > Amphibia > Anura > Dendrobatidae > Phyllobates > Phyllobates terribilis. Next base: position 55,384,382 of record NW_027362773.1, read on the forward strand.
AGCGCTTTACATACAATTTAAATTCCTTATCAGTATGTCTTTTAGGTGTGGGAGAAAACTAGAGGGTCTGGAGGAAACCCATGCAAACATGAGGAGAACATGCAAACTTCTTGCAAATTTTGTTCTTGATGGGATTTCAACCCAGGACTCCAGAGCTTCACAGCAACAGTGGTAACCACTGAGTCACCCCATTTTTGATCAAATGATGTAGCATTTCACAGTAAAACACACATGGCTGCCTGTAATGCAGCGGCTTGCTGCATTGCTAGAATGTCCAGGGGGTGTGCTCTAGCTGACCATTTACCTCCCCCTCAGGTGACTGATCAAGTGACTGTGACATCATCACAGGTCCTGTGTGCACAAAAGGATATATAAACCCTGGTAGTTTTGAAACAGGAGAGAAAGAGTGGCCTGGTGAGGCCTAGAAAGAGAGGCCTGGTGAAGCCTGGAAGGCAGAGGCTGGATCCCCCTGTGTTTAGGATTCCAGTAGCCTTGGAGGGCGAGAGGCCTGGTCCCTGTGTGGGACTCCACTAGCCTGGAAGGCAGAGGCTGGATCCCCCTGTGTTTGAGATACTGTGACGCCTCTACTCAGAAAGCCAGTGTTTTACCCTCGGTGTTGGGGGACTCGGTGTCGGGCCCTGCGTTGAAGAGATGGGATGCAGCCGTGGCCTGGGCCCGACCCGTGCTCAGGGCCATCATATTAGAAAGAGATGGTGTGGGCTATTCCGGGTTGAGTGGCTGATTAACGACTACGCCACCTGTGGTATCTGGTGAAGGGCCACCAGCGCCGTTACAGTCCGCTGAGGCCTGGTGTCATGGCGGCTAAAGTTCTCACTGCTCCCCACAGGCGGAGCAAGGCCTCAGGGCAGGCAAACAGGAAGAAGGGGGGTAGCAGTAGCGCGGGGAGTACGGGCACCGTGTCGCGTGGTATGGCGCGTAATGAACAGTCCGGAGGCCATAGGGGTGAACTACCAAGGCTTTACTCACTCAGAGATGTTAGCGGGAAGGCGACTCCCTGCTCCTCGCGGAGTCCTGTGGCCACCAGGGACGGAGGTCCGACTACCTCCAAGGAAGTCCAGTGTTCGGTAGCGACCCTGCACCAGAGTGTTCCTGTACTACAGACTTCACCCATTCCCGTCTGTGCGTGTGTAGATAGGCCGGGTCTCCCTCTGAGCTCCTCTCAGGTGTAGCGGTCGGGTGGCAATTCCTCTCCATCCGACGGCCGGTGGGATCATCAGGGCCTAACCGGGCTTTCCCATCCTGGACGTAGAGTACGAGGTCAGGTGTCGGGGGCCGGTACCCCTCTTGCAGCCGGAATCCCTCTGAATAGATCAGGTAGGCGAGGACAGGTGGCGTGCTCAGCTCCGTCTGCATCCTCCCTGGGACCCATTTGCTAGGGAGCCACACTGTAAAGCTCCCGGGCCTTCTTGATCCTGGTCCTCGGCCGGGTTGAGACATTCCTTGTCTGCAACCTACCTCTCGTCCCAAGATCAGGGTACGAGGGCTGTGTCCCATACCGGTGCAGGCCCACACAGGATCTGCGCTCCCGGAGTGAAGTCACATTACACACAGTATTTTGACAGCACAGTGACAGCCGACAGACTAGCAAAGGCTAGACTGACGGACCACAGAAGAACCAAACAGAATACCGAAGGACAAAGATGGCATTCTATTAAATATGAAATTTGAAGTGTAACTAACTAGTGTTCCTCCACCCACACCCACTAACTGGTTCCTACCACTTTGTGTTCCCCAGTCTCCCTGTAACCAGGGGAGCAGCGCCTAGTACATAAAAGCTCCCTCTGGTGGAAATGTGGTGTTGGATGCAAAAGGCTAGATCACTACCATCACACCGGGCTTACCTCAGAGGAGGAACACCACACTCCATTGGAGAAGTGCAGCATTCCTGTGGCGGTCGAACCCTCAGGGGTGCAACATTCCCCCCCTGGTAAAACACAGCACGTCCGCGGGCTGCAAAGGAAGCAACACCTAGGAAATTTTCTTTTTATAATAACAAAACTATCATCCCTTTATGGGAGGCACATTTCTTAAACGTTGCATAACAAGGTATAAAAGTGTAAAAGTGCAAAAGTACAAAAATTATAAAAGTATAAATCATAAATTAGGACAAGAGACTTTTGACAATGGCAGCAGACTGGTTAAAAGTGGCGACGGTCAGTTCAGTAGCAAGAGGGACCTGCCCTAAACCCTCTACGTGGGCCCTGGGGTGGCAGCAGGGCATGAAGATCCAGAGTTGAACCTCCAAACGTGCCACTCCAGACAGGTTTTGCTCCTGAGGTCTGAGGTAGGAGATAAGGCACGGTTTTGCATAAAACCAATAGGAAGCACCTAAATAGATGCATAACTATATACAATGCACAGTCCGCCGCCTGCCATAGTCCGCAGGGACCAAAGTCTCTGTCAAAAGGAAAAGAAACACAAGAATAGCAGCATAGAACTTAAACTTCAACAACAACAGCAGCCGGGGGCTGCTTTAGACTTCGGGTTCTCGTCTAGGAAAAGGCTCATTCCTCCCAACGGAGGCTAGCCAGTCACCTGAGGCTGAGGGCGGGGTGGCGTCGCTCCCAGACACTTTGTGGACGTCCAGGGTGTACCACCCACGCTCCCCCTGGTGGCGAGTGAAAGTCACTGAGTCGCCCAGGAGAAGGTCCCGACCGGGGTGTCCCTTCTTGAGGCGCGGCTCGACGTCCCGCAGGCTGACGAACACATCGTCCTGGAACAGGGGACACCTAATGAACCCCCACCCCGCCTCATGATGAAAGCGGACAACTTTGCCTTCGTACCGGGGACTGGGACGGGTGGCCTCCTCCTGATGCGCCCGAGTCTTTGCAGCCTTTGTCCTAACCTCGAGGCGCTCGCAGCGCTGCTCCCGCCGATGTTGCTCCCTTGCGAGCTGAAAGATCTGGTCGCTGCACCATTGGCTCCTCCTTCGCGCTTCAGATCAGGACTCCCGAGGGAAGCCCATTAGGTCGCCCCCCCCTGGTTTCCCCAGGCCCACTCCTCGGCCTCGGGCCAGGTTACTGCCGTAGCAGGTAGCGGGGTGAGGACGGGTTGCTGCGAGTCCTCGATTGTTGCGGACCATTCCGGGTTGGAGCCGGTAGCCTCCTCTGCAGCTTCAGGCACCTCCGTTTCAGAATTTGGGTGGCATCGCAGGTCCCCACCGATAGCTGCCGATTGCAGCTCAGGAGCTAGCGCTTCCTCCCAGGTGACCGCGTGGGGAACTATGTAATCCGCCATGAGGTCCAGGATAGTCTCTGTTGGCTCTGCAGCCGGGGCAGGGGTTGCACACTCACCCGCCGCGAGGTCACCCTCGACCTCGATCTCCGAGACGACTGGTCCTGGATCCTCTGCTCCTCGGTGGCGGTCTCGAATATGCAGCAGCATTTCTTCTTTCCACGCTGCCGTCACCGCCTCCTGGGCCTCTTTCTGCCTCCTTGCAAGTTCCGGAGCTTCTTTGTGGAGAAATTCAATATCTCCCGGGGTTAGCACGCTCCCGCCTTGATCTCTGCCGGGTGAAGGGCCTGAACCGGGTTCAGTAGTTGCATGGACTTGCTCCCCAGAGGCATCCATGTCTGCCTCTGTTGACTGCCAAGCTCCGACTGACATGGCCGCAACTTGTTGCTTTTCTTCTTCCTCCTCTTTCAGGGCGGTTCCTGGGCGGAATGCTGACAGGCCCGCCTTCGTTCAGCCCATCCAGTTTGACGGGCATTACCCCGCGGACAGTCTCTGATGGAAGGGGCAGTCCACATTTTTGGCGCCAAGCGGGAGCCCAGCCCACGATGGGAGGCATTCAAAGACAGTCTTTTTACAGCATTATGGCGTCTGTTCTTCTTGGGCTGGCGCCATTTTAAGTGTAAAACAACAGTTCAAGGTGTAAGGCACACAGTACCCGATAGCAATGGGCACTCTTCTCCGTTGCTGCGGGCACGATATCCTGCCGACTACGCCAGGTTGTGACGCCTCTACTCAGAAAGCCCGTGCTTTACCCTGGGTGTTGGGGGACTCGGTGTCGGGCCCTGCGTTGAAGAGATGGGATGCAGCCGTGGCCCGGGCCCGACCCTAGCTCAGGGCCGTCACATTAGAAAGAGATGGTGTGGGCTATTCCAGGTTGAGTGGCTGATTAACGACTACGCCACCTGTGGTATCTGGTGAAGGGCCACCAGCGCCGCTACAGTCCGCTGAGGCCTGGTGTCATGGCGGCTAAAGTTCTCACTGCTCCCCACAGACGGAGCAAGGCCTCAGGGCAGGCAAACAGGAAGAAGGGGGGTAGCAGTAGCGCGGGGAGTACGGGCACGGTGTCGCGTGGTATGACGCGTAATGAACAGTCCGGAGGCCATAGGGGTGAACTTCCAAGGCTTTACTCACTCAGAGATGTTAGCGGGAAGGCGACTCCCTGCTCCTCGCGGAGTCCTGCGGCCCCCAGGGACGGGGGTCCGACTACCTCCATGGAAGTCCAGTGTTCGGTAGCGACCCTGCACCAGAGTGTTCCTGCACTACAGACTTCACCCATTCCCATCTGTGCGTGTGTAGATAGGCCGGGTCTCCCTCTGAGCTCCTCTCAGGTGTAGGGGTCGGGTGGCAATTCCTCTCCATCCGACGCCTGGTGGGATCCTCAGGGCCTAACCGGGCTTTATGGTCCTGGACGTAGAGTACGAGGTCGGGTGTCGGGGGCCGGTACCCCTCTTGCAGCCGGAATCCCTCTGAATAGATCAGGTAGGCGAGGACAGGTGGCGTGCTCAGCTCCGTCTGCATCCTCCCCGGGACCCATTTGCTAGGGAGCCACACTCTAAAGCTCCCGGGCCTTCTTGATCCTGGTTCTCGGCCGGGTTGAGACATTCCTTGTCTGCAACCTACCTCTCGTCCCAAGATCAGGGTACGAGGGCTGTGTCCCATACCGGTGCAGGCCCACACAGGATCTGCGCTCCCGGAGGGAAGTCACATTACACACAGTATTTTGACAGCACAGTGACAGCCGACAGACTAGCAAAGGCTAGACTGACGGACCACAGAAGAACCAAACAGAAGACCGAAGGACAAAGATGGCATTCTATTAAATATGAAATTTGAAGTGTAACTAACTAGTGTTCATCCACCCACACCCACTAACTGGTTCCTACCACTTTGTGTTCCCCAGTCTCCCTGTAACCAGGGGAGCAGCGCCTAGTACATAAAAGCTCCCTCTGGTGGAAATGTGGTGTTGGATGCAAAAGGCTAGATCACTACCATCACACTGGGCTTACCTCAGAGGAGGAACACCACACTCCATTGGAGAAGTGCAGCATTCCTGTGGCGGTCGAACCCTCAGGGGTGCCACATTCCCCCCCTGGTAAAACACAGCACGTCCGCGGGCTGCAAAGGAAGCAACACCTAGGAAATTTTCTTTTTATAATAACAAAACTATCATCCCTTTATGGGAGGCACATTTCTTAAATGTTGCATAACAAGGTATAAAAGTGTAAAAGTGCAAAAGTACAAAAATTATAAAAGTATAAATCATAAATTAGGACAAGAGACTTTTGACAATGGCAGCAGACTGGTTAAAAGTGGCGACGGTCAGTTCAGTAGCAAGAGGGACCTGCCCTAAACCCTCTACGTGGGCCCTGGGGTGGCAGCAGGGCATGAAGATCCAGAGTTGAACCTCCAAACGTGCCACTCCAGACAAGTTTTGCTTCTGAGGTCTGAGGTAGGAGATAAGGCACGGTTTTGCATAAAACCAATAGGAAGCACCTAAATAGATGCATAACTATATACAATGCACAGTCCGCCGCTTGCCATAGTCCGCAGGGACCAAAGTCTCTGTAAAAAGGAAAAGAAACACAAGAATAGCAGCATAGAACTTAAACTTCAACAACAACAGCAGCCGGGGGCTGCTTTAGACTTCGGGTTCTCGTCTAGGAAAAGGCTCATTCCTCCCGACGGAGGCTAGCCAGTCACCTGAGGCTGAGGGCGGGGTGGCGTCGCTCCCAGACACTTTGTGGACGTCCAGGGTGTACCACCCACGCTCCCCTTGGTGGCGAGTGAAAGTCACTGAGTCGCCCGGGAGAAGGTTCCGACCGGTGTGTCCCTTCTTGAGGCGCGGCTTGACGTTCCGCCGGCTGACGAACACATCGTCCTGGAACAGGGGACACCTAATGAACCCCCACCCCGCCTCATGATGAAAGCGGACAACTTTGCCTTCGTACCGGGGACTGGGGCGGGTGGCCTCCTCCTGATGCGCCCGAGTCTTTGCAGCCTTTGTCCTAACCTCGAGGCGCTCGCAGCGCTGCTCCCGCCGACGTTGCTCCCTTGCGAGCTGAAAGATCTGGTCGCTGCACCATTGGCTCCTCCTTTGCGCTTCAGATCAGGTCTCCCGAGGGAAGCCCATTAGGTCGCCCCCCCTAGTTTTCCCAGGCCCACTCCTCGGCCTCGGGCCAGGTTACTGCCATAGCAGGTAGCGGGGTGAGGACGGGTTGCTGCGAGTCCTCGATTGATGCGGACCATTCCGGGTTGGAGCCGGTAGCCTCCTCCGCAGCTTCAGGCACCTCCGTTTCAGAATTTGGGTGGCATCGCAGGTCCCCACCGATAGCTGCCGATTGCAGCTCAGGAGCTAGCGCTTCCTCCCAGGTGACCGCGTGGGGAACTATGTACTCCGCCATGAGGTCCAGGATAGTCTCTGTTGGCTCTGCAGCCAGGGCAGGGGTTGCACACTCACCCGCCGCGAGGTCACCCTCGACCTCGATCTCCGAGTCGACTGGTCCTGGATCCTCTGCTCCTCGGTGGCGGTCTCGAATATGCAGCAGCATTTCTTCTTTCCACGCTGCCGTCGCCGCCTCCTGGGCCTCTTTCTGCCTCCTTGCAAGTTCCGGAGCTTCTTTGTGGAGAAATTCAATATCTCCCGGGGTTAGCACGCTCCCGCCTTGCTCTCTGCCGGGTGAAGGGCCTGTACCGGGTTCAGTAGTTGCATGGACTTGCTCCCCAGAGGCATCCATGTCTGCCTCTGTTGACTGCCAAGCTCCGACTGACATGGCCGCAACTTGTTGCTTTTCTTCTTCCTCCTCTTTCAGGGCGGTTCCTGGGCGGAATGCTGACAGGCCCGCCTTCGTTCAGCCCATCCAGTTTGACGGGCATTACCCCGCGGACAGTCTCTGATGGAAGGGGCAGTCCACATTTTTGGCGCCAAGCGGGAGCCCAGCCCATGATGGGAGGCATTCAAAGACAGTCTTTTTACAGCATTATGGCGTCTGTTCTTCTTGGGCTAGCGCCATTTTAAGTGTAAAACAACAGTTCAAGGTTTAAGGCACACAGTACCCGATAGCAATGTGCACTCTTCTCCGTTGCTGCGGGCACGATATCCTGCCGACTATGCCAGGTTGTGACGCCTCTACTCAGAAAGCCCGTGCTTTACCCTGGGTGTTGGGGGACTCGGTGTCGGGCCCTGCGTTGAAGAGATGGGATGCAGCCGTGGCCCGGGCCCGACCCTTGCTCAGGGCCATCACATTAGAAAGAGATGGTGTGGGCTATTCCGGGTTGAGTGGCTGATTAACGACTACGCCACCTGTGGTATCTGGTGAAGGGCCACCAGCCCCGCTACAGTCCGCTGAGGCCTGGTGTCATGGCGGCTAAAGTTCTCACTGCTCCCCACAGGCGGAGCAAGGCCTCAGGGCAGGCAAACAGGAAGAAGGGGGGTAGCAGTAGCGCAGGGAGTACGGGCACCGTGTCGCGTGGTATGGCGCGTAATGAACAGTCCGGAGGCCATAGGGGTGAACTTCCAAGGCTTTACTCACTCAGAGATGTTAGCGGGAAGGCGACTCCCTGCTCCTCGCGGAGTCCTGCGGCCCCCAGGGACGGGGGTCCGACTACCTCCAAGGAAGTCCAGTGTTCGGTAGCGACCCTGCACCAGAGTGTTCCAGCACTACAGACTTCACCCATTCCCATCTGTGCGTGTGTAGATAGGCCGGGTCTCCCTCTGAGCTCCTCTCAGGTGTAGGGGTCGGGTGGCAATTCCTCTCCATCCGACGCCTGGTGGGATCCTCAGGGCTAACCGGGCTTTACGGTCCTGGACGTAGAGTATGAGGTCGGGTGTCGGGGGCCGGTACCCCTCTTGCAGCCGGAATCCCTCTGAATAGATCAGGTAGGCGAGGACAGGTGGCGTGCTCCGCTCCGTCTGCATCCTCCCCGGGACCCATTTGCTAGGGAGCCACACTCTAAAGCTCCCGGGTCTTCTTGATCCTGGTTCTCGGCCGGGTTGAGACATTCCTTGTCTGCAACCTACCTCTCGTCCCAAGATCAGGGTACGAGGGCTGTGTCCCATACCGGTGCAGGCCCACACAGGATCTGCGCTCCCGGAGGGAAGTCACATTACACACAGTATTTTGACAGCACAGTGACAGCCGACAGACTAGCAAAGGCTAGACTGATGGACCACAGAAGAACCAAACAGAAGACCGAAGGACAAAGATGACATTCTATTAAATATGAAATTTGAAGTGTAACTAACTAGTGTTCCTCCACCCACACCCACTAACTGGTTCCTACCACTTTGTGTTCCCCAGTCTCCCTGTAACCAGGGGAGCAGCGCCTCGTGCTTAAAAGCTCCCTCTGGTGGAAATGTGATGTTGGATGCAAAAGGCTAGATCACTACCATCACACCGGGCTTACCTCAGAGGAGGAACACCACACTCCATTGGAGAAGTGCAGAATTCCTGTGGCGGTCGAACCCTCAGGGGCGCCACAATACCAGTAGCCTTTGAAGGTACGTGGCCAGGAGGCCCCATCTGGGAAGCCTTAAAGCCACAGCTGTGGCAGAACCGAGCTGACTGAAGCAGCTACGACCCGGCAAAGGTAAAAGCACTGCTTGATGTGGACATTGATATTGTTACCTTGCTGAAGGCTGTGTCTGGAGCCAAGTGGGCATGTGACGCGCCCCTGGGCCTGTGTCGCGCTGCGTTGCGCACGCGGGAGCTTACCCGGAGCCGGATCTCTTGAGGGTTGTAGTCTCGTGGCGGTGACCCGGTCCGTGCCCAGGGAGTCAAACTGAGCGGCGATGTAACAGCGGTAGATGTAGGACGACTACGCCACCCGTTGAATGCAGCTATGGAGCTGCCGCTGCAAGACAGTCCGCTGAGGCCGGTGGATGGATGGTGCAGCGTAGATGGTATAACCCCCAACGGGAGGGGTATGGCCTCAGGGCAGCAGATGTGGATGATGGGGGTAGCAGGAACCACTCAGAGACGGTGCGGTGTAATTCAGGGTCTTTACTGGTAACAACGATAGACCCTCCCGGAGTACTTGCTAGTGAACGGGGCCTGGTCAGTCCTTGAGCAGATGGGATCTCCCCTGGCCAGGCGGAGTTGTAGGCCTCCCAAACTGACTGTACTCTTCTGGCTACCTTGCTAGAAGCGGATATAAGTAGCCCACGTCCCTGAGTGTACCGTGTGGTGCTCACCCGTATGGCCGGTGACTCGGGGCCTTCTAATGGCTTCCGCTCCACGATGGCGGTGCTGGTCCCACGCGTGTGACCGTGCCTTCGGGTTTCTGGGCCAGAGGACCTGAAATCCCCTGCCGGTCGGCTTCTGCTGCTGGGTAAGAGTTAGTCCCCACAGCCTCGGACGCCGGGTCCGGTAAGAAAGCTTCTCAGTCAGGGCGAGCTCTGCAGCTGCCAGCCCCTGACTTGTAGTAGTATTGCTCCCACTGAGCTTCTGCTGTTTCTTCCTGTGACTGTTTCTTGTCTCTACTCTCCTTGACTGACTAACCCTGCTTCAGCCCCGGGTTTATATAGGGGAAGGTCTTCCCCTCCCAAGACTGGGCAGGAGGTGTGGCATGCACAGGATCCCTGACCAAAGGACCTCCCACCTGCTCTCAGACATAACATTACATTACTGTGGGAAACCAGACCCCTGGGGTGCCACATTCCCCCCTAGTGAAATTTAGTACTCCGGGACTAAACATATTTTAGAAAAACATAACAAGATATAACAACAATAATAGTACAATAAGAAAAAACACATAAAGGTGGTCACGGCATGTCCGTAACCGGGTGTAGTCTTTGAAGAAAAGCAAGGTGTCCATTTCACCAAAACAGGGAGACGTAACCAAGTAGGGGTTTGTCCTGCCCCGAGTCCTTAACAGTCTTTAGTCCGTCCTGGGTTACGCTCCAACTATGTACAAAGGATTCCCGGTAAATCCACCAAGGACTCCTACAAATAACTAGAAACACAAAATTATACACAAGCAACAATACACAGGTAAACATAAATAAAACAATTTATACACTTCAAATCCTCCAACGTGCGGGTAACTGGCCTCTAGTGGCCCTAGTGGACCTACGGAGCTGACTGTCTAGCCCTGAACTACAGGGTGTAGGAGCTGTCAAGGGTAAACTGGGCAGCTGTCTACCGGCTCTTTGGCTCACTAGGGATATGGCAGGCTCACTGCAAGCAGAGGGTTGATCCTCCTGGTCTGCGGGTGTGGGGTCTTCTGCCTCCTGGACTGGCTGTTCTTCCAGCTCTACCTGTTGCTCCGTAGGTGCTTGGGATGCTGGTTGGAGGAAGGTGAGTACGGGTACCACAACTGCACCATTGACTTGAGTCCAAGACCGAGGGAAGTCCCCGAGCACAGTACTAACCATATCTTCCCTTTCCTCTACGGGTCGATGGTCTTCTTGTTCCTCTTCAGGGTTCCTCAGTTGTTCGGGACACTTCTTCAGGTGGTCCCGGGATACAATGGCTGTAGTTTCCCCTCCGTCTTTACTTATGGTACAAACCTTCGGGTTCTCGTGGCTTGAGGGCAGTACGGTGTACGGGTCCTTCTCCCACTGGTCGTCCAACTTGTGGAGCCGTCTCTTCCTCTTCAAGACCTGCTCTCCGGGTACCAGGGGAACAGCGGGAGCATACTGGTTGTAAGTTTTCTCTTGTCTTTCCCTAGCCTGACAGAGACTTCGCTCCACGCTCTCCTGTACTCTCCGGTACTGCTGCTGCCTCTCTGTGTCCCAGTCTGCTTCTGGTGAAGTGTCCTCGGGTGTCAGGACTCCCATTTCCAGGTCAACAGGTAACTTACCAGGTCTTGCCCTCATTAGGTAAGCCGGGGTACAGTTGGTGGAACCTACCGGGATGTGGTTGTATAGGTCCACCAGATCGGGCAGCTTCTCAGGCCACAGACTGCGTTCTTCCAGGGGCAACGTTTTCAGAAGATCCATTACCACCTGGTTCATTTTCTCACAAAGTCCATTAGTTTGCGGATGATAGGGTGTCGTCCTTATCTTCCGGCAGCCATACAGAGTGCAGAATTCTTGGAAGACCTCCGCTTCAAAGGCAGGTCCCTGGTCTGTCAACACTTGGTCCGGGTACCCGTGTGGACGGCAGAAATGCTTCTGGAAGGCTCTCGCTGCTGTTCGAGCTGTTAAGTCCTTGACGGGGACGACAACCAAGAACCGGGAGTAGTGATCCACGATGGTTAGTGCGTAGACGTAGCCACTTCTGCTTGGGGTCAGTTTTACATGATCCAAGGCTACCAGTTCCAACGGCTACCGGGTGACGATGGACTGCAGGGGAGTCTTCTGGCTGGCACGATCCTTCCTTCTTAGGTTGCACGGGCCACAGTCTCTGCACCACTTCTCAATGGTTCCCCTCATGCCTACCCAGTGGAATCGCTCGCGCAGCAGGAACTCCAGCTTCTTCCACCCGAAGTGTCCAGCTCCGTCGTGGTATGCCTCCATCACTACGGCTGCGTCTCTTCGTGGCACCACTACTTGCCAGAGTAATTCATGTGTCCGGGAGTTAACCATTCTGCGGCACAACTTCCCTTTGTAAAGGAACAGTCGACTCTTCTCTGCCCATAGTTGTTTGGCTTCCTCCGGAGCGTCTGGTTCAAGGCGAGCCTCCGGCCGAGTCAGCATCTCCTTCACCAGTCGGACGGCAGGGTCGCTGTCTTGCGTTTCCGCCCAGTTGTAGTGGGGTAAGGGGTTCAACGTAGCAGCCTGCTTACTCCTTACCCGATGGGAGTACTGGATAGTCCCATGACGGTGGAACGCAGGGAGTTCAACTTCTTCCAGTCCCTCCGGATCTTCTCCTCCGTCCGGCAGGTTGGGCATCCTGGACAGGGCGTCCGCGTTGGTATTGGAGCGTCCGGCCCGGTATTTGATTGTGAACTCGTAGTTGGACAGACGGGCCATCCACCTCTGCTCCAGGGCACCGAGTCTTGCCGTGTCCAGGTGTGTCAACGGGTTGTTATCCGTGTACACGGTGAACCGGGAAGAAGCGAGGTAATGCTTAAAGCGCTCGGTGACTGCCCATACTACGGCCAGGAACTCTAGCTTAAATGAGCTGTAATTCTCGGGGTTCCTTTCTGTGGGTCGCAGCTTTCGGCTGGCGTAGGCGATTACTCGTTCCTTCCCCTGCTGGATCTGGGACAGTACGGCTCCTAGCCCGATGTTACTGGCGTCGGTGTAGAGGATAAAGGGCTGGCTATAATCCGGGTACGCCAGGATTTCATCCCCCGTGAGGGCCATCTTCAGCTGGCGGAAGGACTCTTCTTCCAGCTCCTCCCATTTGAAGGGCGGCTTCTGGTTCTTGGCCTTCCGGGACTGGCCTATCAGGAGGTCCTGCATAGGTGCTGCCTTTTTGGTGAAACCGGGAATAAACCTTCGGTAGTAGCCTACCAACCCGAGGAACTGCCGCACTTCTTTTACGCTGGAGGGGCTTAGCCATTCCTTAATTGCGGTGATCTTATCAGGGTCGGGAGCCACTCCGTCAGCGCTCACCACGTGTCCCAGGTACTGCACCTTTGGTTTCAGGAGGTGACACTTGGAGGGTTTCACCTTTAGGCCGTAACTCGCCAGAGCTTCGAACACTTCCGCCAGGTGTTTCAGGTGGTCCTCATACGTCTTGGAATATACGATGACATCGTCCAGGTACAACAGGACCGTCTCGAAGTTTCTGTGGCCCAGACAACACTCCATTAGTCGTTGGAAGGTTCCTGGTGCGTTGCAGAGTCCGAACGGCATGCAGGTGAACTCGCTAAGTCCCATCGGGGTGGTGAATGCGGTCTTCTCCCGGTCCGCCTCTGCTACAGGAACCTGCCAGTACCCGCTAGTGAGATCCAAGGTAGAGAAGAAGTTAGCAGATCTTAAAGCAGCCAATGACTCCTCTATCCTTGGTAAGGGGTACGCATCCTTGTGTGTGATACGGTTGATTTTCCGGTAATCTACACACATCCTCATGGTGTTGTCTTTTTTTCTGACTAAGACTAGTGGAGCTGCCCAGGGGCTACAGCTATCCCTGATCACCCCAGCCTCCTTCATGTCTCTAAGCATCCCCTTGGCGTGTTGGTAGTGTGCAGGGGGTACGGGTCGATACCTCTCTTTTATGGGAGGATGGTCTCCCGTGGGGATGTGGTGTTCTACCACCTTGACTCGCCCGAAGTCTAACGGGTGTTTACTAAACACTCTCTCGTACTCTTGAACCACCCGATAGACTCCCTGTTTCTGATGTGAGGGAGTGGAGTCAGTACCCAAATGTAGTTGCTGACACCAGTCCTCCTTTGTTTTCTTAGAGCCGTTACCTTCCTCCGGGTGAGATGGAGGCAAGGGTTCCACAGATTGTATAGCATTTTGGTTAATGGTATATAATTTGGCTAGCGTGGCATACCGGGGCAAGTACACTTCCCTCTTCCCGATATTGATTATGCAAACGGGCACCCTCCCATGGCGTACATTAACCACCCCCCGTGCTGTCAAGATGGTGGGCCTACTGTCTGAGTAAACTGGTTCTACCATTGCCTGGTAATCTCTACCTCTCAGACCAATAGCTGCCCGGCACCAAATCATCATTTCACTTTTTGGGGGCATGGCAATAGGAAAAGGGTCACACATTCTTACGCTACCAATCTCACCGCCGGAGAGTTCCACCTGTTGCCGTCGCATCAGTGCCCGGATCTCTTTCTGGAGCACCCGCTGCTCGCCGGAGCTGGCATTCTTGGCAACCTGTTGTAAAAGGAAAATCACCTCTGCAAGACAATTTTCAATTACATTAGTTCCTAGAGTTATTTTTGGGTGACTCTCATATTTGTCAATATCTACAATGATCAGTCCCTGTGCTGCCAGTTCGACTCTACCGATTTTGATGGTCACCTCTTTAAATCCGATCTGTGGCACGGGCTGGCCATTGCTGGTGATGATACTCAAGTCGTCGTCAGGGTAGCGGGTAATATCCGAGTCATTCCAGTACTGCTTAAAGAGCACGTACGGGATGGTGGTGACCTGTGACCCGGTGTCCAGTAGGGCACTCATGGGAATGCCATCCAGTACCACAGGCAAGACTGGACGTCCTCCCACATATCTGTCGCGCCAGTTCGATGGGCCTGGTGATCTTTTTCCTGGGGGTTGGCCCTCTACCCCAGGTTGTGCCCGTTTAAAGAACAGTACCTTGCCATATGTCCGGGTTGATTGCAGCGGCGGCAGATGGGTCGTCCGTCTTCGCTGTATCGGTCACTGGGTCTTCCTCTGGCCGGTGGGGTCCTCCTTGGTCGACGCCACGGGATGTCCTCCGGTCCGGATGCCAGCTGGATCTTCCCTGGGGTGGAAACCTGTAAAGACTGCACAGTTCGGGTTAGCGCAGCAACGCTCTTAGCTAGCTCTTGGACCTGATGGTGTAGGTCTGGAGCCGGGTCATTGTCCAAAGCCTGCGCATCAGCTCCCACAGGCCCTGCCGACAAGGGCGCCGCCTCCTGGTGGTAAGTGATAGCTGGGCGCCTGTGGGTCACAACGCCACCCAGTGCCGGTTCTCGGAGCACCCGGATGGCTCTGTCCTTGAACTGTGCAAAGCCCAGATGGGGATCCTGTAAGGCCATCGCCCGCAACTGGGTTCGGTGGGCATTACAATATAGTCCCTCTATAAATTGTTCGGTCAACAGCCTGTCCTCGTTTCCCACTCCATCAGGGTCGGTCTGTTTAATGGCCCTCAGGGCCTCTTGTAGGTTTAGTGCATAGTCCCTTATACTCTCATGCGCTCGCTGCTTGCACCCGTAGAATCTAAGCTTAATCTCGGCTGAGGTGCGGGTATCAAAGGTATCCTTCAGCCGGGTTAGTATCCCTGCGACAGTCTTCCTCCCAGGTGGCCAGGATTTTACTTCCTTTTTAGCTGCCCCGGTTAGTTGAGCCACCAGGATGCTCACTTTTTGCTCTTCTGTGAGGGGGTACACCTGGAAGAGGCTATCCAGCTTTTCTCTAAAGTCATGCAGGGTATGTGACTCCCCTGAGTACTGGGGTAGCCAAGCTGCTCCCGGGATATAGGGCATGGTGAAGGGCATAACTGCAGCAGCGGTGGCGCTGGCGGGGGTTGAGGCAGTGAAGCTCTCCTCCGCATCCGACATCTTCCTCCCCCCTAGTGGACCGTGGCCTACCTTGCGATGATCCTGTTCCGTAGGCCGCGGCTCCCCAGTAGATCGTCAGGGTTGAGGACCTTCCGTCGCGCTCCGGTGACGTCGGCGTCTGCTGGGCTCCTTCCAGGACCTTACGCAACGTCCGGACGTGAGGCGGGGCTTCAGTTCTCGCGCGCTTTCGGAGTCCACGCCCCTCTTCTTCCCGCGCGGCGTCCTCAAGATGGCGTCCAACGGCGGGAAAACTCCACGGATGGCGGGAAGAAGGCTGAAGATGGCGCCGGATGGCGGGAATCTTCACAGATGGCGGGAAGAAGGCTGAAAATGGCGCCGGATGGCGGGAATCTTCACCGATGGCGGGAAAACTTCACGGATGGTAAGTTTTAAAAGTCTCTTTTTCAGGCACGCAGTACCCGGTGGTTGCGGGCACGAAATCCTGCCGACTACGCCAAAGTTGACGCGCCCCTGGGCCTGTGTCGCGCTGCGTTGCGCACGCGGGAGCTTACCCGGAGCCGGATCTCTTGAGGGTTGTAGTCTCGTGGCGGTGACCCGGTCCGTGCCCAGGGAGTCAAACTGAGCGGCGATGTAACAGCGGTAGATGTAGGACGACTACGCCACCCGTTGAATGCAGCTATGGAGCTGCCGCTGCAAGACAGTCCGCTGAGGCCGGTGGATGGATGGTGCAGCGTAGATGGTATAACCCCCAACGGGAGGGGTATGGCCTCAGGGCAGCAGATGTGGATGATGGGGGTAGCAGGAACCACTCAGAGACGGTGCGGTGTAATTCAGGGTCTTTACTGGTAACAACGATAGACCCTCCCGGAGTACTTGCTAGTGAACGGGGCCTGGTCAGTCCTTGAGCAGATGGGATCTCCCCTGGCCAGGCGGAGTTGTAGGCCTCCCAAACTGACTGTACTCTTCTGGCTACCTTGCTAGAAGCGGATATAAGTAGCCCACGTCCCTGAGTGTACCGTGTGGTGCTCACCCATATGGCCGGTGACTCGGGGCCTTCTAATGGCTTCCGCTCCACGATGGCGGTGCTGGTCCCACGCGTGTGACCGTGCCTTCGGGTTTCTGGGCCAGAGGACCTGAAATCCCCTGCCGGTCGGCTTCTGCTGCTGGGTAAGAGTTAGTCCCCACAGCCTCGGACTCCGGGTCCGGTAAGAAAGCTTCTCAGTCAGGGCGAGCTCTGCAGCTGCCAGCCCCTGACTTGTAGTAGTATTGCTCCCACTGAGCTTCTGCTGTTTCTTCCTGTGACTGTTTCTTGTCTCTACTCTCCTTGACTGACTAACCCTGCTTCAGCCCCGGGTTTATATAGGGGAAGGTCTTCCCCTCCCAAGACTGGGCAGGAGGTGTGGCATGCACAGGATCCCTGACCAAAGGACCTCCCACCTGCTCTCAGACATAACATTACATTACTGTGGGAAACCAGACCCCTGGGGTGCCACACATGTCTGTCACTAGAAAGGGTCTGGGATATTATGTGTAACATGTCGGCGAGGCACTGAGATGTACTATGTTAGGAGCGGTTTATGAGATGTAATAAACTGCTGGACTGTGAATTACCGGAAAAATGTTGCATGTGTGCTTTAAATGACCCGGTGAAGCGAGTGCCCCCAGCGTGATGAATAGCGCTACCTTACAGCCATAACAGGGTCAGTATTTAATTCAACCTGCCTGTGGTTCCGACAGTGATAAACAGATGTCAAGTTGCCTTTAAAATCATTGGAAATGTAAAAATAAAGCTCCCTCATAATTATGACTGACAACAGAGTGAAATAGGTGCCGTTTACCTGAAGATATATTAGAATTTAGGTTTTCCATCAATTTACAATAGAAGTGAAAGAGCATTATATGTCACTGTAAATCATGCGTTAATAGAAAAGTAAATGCTATTAAATGCATAGCTGTTAAACTACAAATGACTCCAATCACCATGGGCAAAGGGCATGAGCATTCTGGCGAAAAAAAATCTGTGAAATGTTCCAGGAATGTAATATGTGACTGCATTTGTAATACATGTGTAATCACTGTAAGATCTGTCACAGTCTTGCTAGCTTCCAAGGGGAATTATTGATTTCTAAGGTAGAGCAGAGAATGGGTAATGTGACAAACCCCATGGAATATAATGACCATTATTCTTAATAGGAAGAATGTGTGTGTACCTCACAGATCCTTTCTAGTTTTCTTCTCAATGATATTTCAAATCGAAAAATGACATGAAAATGCTCAGAACATAAAGCCTTCTCTAGAATTATGTAAAGAGAGGAGAGAACAAGGTGCAATGGGTGACTCAGTATTGCAATTGTTAGAGGGGTGTGGGGATGGCTACTAACCTTATGGAGTTGTGCACCTCTGCACAACCCCAGTGTAAAGCTCCACAAGCTCCGCTCTGTTGGTGGCTGTCATCTATTTCCAGCGGCGTTCACAGATCCTGATCTCTCGGTGGTGGATCACGTGGTCAGGTTAGTAGCATGTAACGCCGAGATAGACGCCCAGCTTCACCAACACCCCGGGCAGCGTTCCGGAGGGGTTAGGGCAGCGCAGCTTGGAAAACCAGGGTAGTAATTCTAATTAAATTGCTCCCACAGGTGAAAGAACAATAGATTAAAGGCAGCTCTACCGCACCCCAACAGGGGGAAAGGGACAATCAGTGAATATGAATAGCGGTACCAGAGCGCCAATAACAGGGCAAAAATATTAAAAGGACTGATTTATTAATACACACTAGAATTATGTCTCACAACATCACAGTATACTTCAGGAAGGCATGGTGCCATAGGGAGAAAATTTTTATTAGCAAATGTAGCCAAGTTTTGGTGATATTATCCCATCAATATCTAATATTGACTTAAAACAAATTTATAGAGGAGGACTGGCTAAGCAGTTTGAGTACAACACGTAATCAATTGGTTTTCTCACCATATGCATTTATCATCGATCCACAGGATAGGTCACTACGATAGGAGTCCTTTTTCATCCAGTGCCCATTGAATAGTGCAGTTGTGGAGTTCAATACTGAACTGATTCGGTCAGCCTACAGACATTGAATGATCCTGCAAGTTTCTCCTCACTAAGAGGGGTGCAGTAAAGAGAAACAGGAGCTTTAAACCCTTCTTTTTGTGATCGGCAGGGCCCCAATGGATCATTTCACACCTAACCTGTGGATATGTGCTAAATGTTTATTGAGGAGAACACCCCATTAAAACACTTCATTTTCAGGGCTTTTGAGTCCAGTAGGTAGTCCTACTCTGTGAAAGACAGCGTTTCTGTATACACTTTGCAAATTGTCTCTTCAGAGAGGAAGAGGAAGAGAACTCTAGTGCCACCTACAGGAAGCAGCAATCTTAAAAGTCAATAGTGACCCTTTAACCAGTCTTATCACATGACTTAGGATATAAGCCAGGACCAGAAACTCATTTTGCAGACATTGTATACACTTTTACACATGGAAGGCTGTCAGCTATTGTATAAGAGCCCCAGAGAGAATGTCCAAAATTATAAGTTCACTTTAAATGGCCGTAGACATTATATGTTTCTTGTCAAATCCCACCAAAAAAGTGACAAGATTTACCATTAGGCATCTTACAGTACAGCTGTGCTTTTCACAACTGAATTCTTGCACTCCATGGTTTAGCATGTCTCTCCGTTGGTATTCTTTGAACCTACAGCATATTTAAAGTAAATCTGCCACCTGGTTATGCTGCCCTATTGAGATCAGGATAATATAGGGCAGAGACTCTGATTCCAGCACAGCGCCCCTTACTGGGCTGGCTTGCTGTCATTTTGATAAAATCCGTGCTTTATTTGTTATAGATCTACCAATTATCTGAATGCTGTATAAACCCACTCACACTAGATTTGCAGCTTTCTGTGTACACTGTGCATAGGCAGAAAGCTGAGTGGTGGGGGTGGGGTTATAAAGAGTAGAGATGAGCGGTGTTCGACTAGAACTGTTCGCCAATCTCAAATTCGAGCTGTTTTGGGTGGTGTTCGAGTTGTTCGACGAACCCGAACGATTTGCAAAAAATACTTGCTGTTCGAGGTTATGTTCGATAACTGTTCGTGCACCAAAAGCGTGTCCTGCATGTCTGGCGCTATTTAGAGCACCAATCATGCAGGGATTGTCTGCCACTCACTGTAATGCCACAGCCATGGTGGTTGTGGCATTAGAGTGATTGCACAAATCGATGGGAACTGTGCTCACAGTGTAACATGAAAAGCCGGCAATTCAGCAGCGGCGTACACCGGTACCCGACAATTTAGAACCGAAAGAATAGAGCTTCACACATAGATTAGATAGATAGAAACATGTCAGTCACATATATAAGAAGTACAGTGACAGTGTTGCTTACTGTACTTGTCATTTAGTGTAAAGGATTTATTAAAAAAATATATTAGTGTTTTCATGCACCGTCTCTTTAAAAAAGCCGGCCGGCAATTCAGCAGCGGTACCCGACAATTTAGAATGGAAGGAATAGAGAATCACACATAGATTAGATAGATAGAAACATGTCAGTCACACATATAAGAAGTACAGTGACAGTGTTGATTACTGTACTTGCCATTTAGTGTAAAGGATTTATTAAAAAAATATTAGTGTTTTCATGCACCGTCTCTTTAAAAAAGCCGGCCGGCAATTCAGCAGCGGTACCCGACAATTTAGAATGGAAGGAATAGAGCATCACACATAGATTAGATAGATAGAAACATGTCAGTCACATATATAAGAAGTACAGTGACAGTGTTGATTACTGTACTTGTCATTTAGTGTAAAGGATTTATTAAAAAAAATCTTAGTGTTTTCATGCACCGTCTCTTTAAAAAAGCTGGCCTGCAATTCAGCAGCGGTACCCGACAATTTAGAATGGAAGGAATAGAGCATCACACATAGATTAGATAGATAGAAACATGTCAGTCACATATATATGAAGTACAGTGACAGTGTTGATTACTGTACTTGTCATTTAGTGTTAAAATAAAGGATTTATTTTAAAAAAAATTGGCGTGGGGTTCCCCGTAATTTTAGGCTCTAGCGGAGGTTAAGCAGACAGCTGGGGCAGATGTTTGAAGCCTGGGAAGGGGTAATACCCACGGAGCTTCCCAGGCTACTAATATCAGCCCCCAGCTGAATGCCTAGCCTTTACTAGCTATTAAAATGGGGGACCCCCCAAAAAATTGACGTGGGGTCCCCCCTATTTTAATAGCTAGCAAAGGCTAGGCAGACAGCTGGGGGCTGATATTAATAGCCCAGGAAGGGTGCCATGAATATTGGCCCCCTCCCAGGCTAGAAACACCAGCCGTCAGCCGCCCCAGAAATGACACATCCATAGGATGCGCCAATTCTGGCACTTAGCCTTGCTCTTCCCACTGCCCTGTAGCGGTGGCAGTGTGGTAATAGGGCTGGGGTTGATGTCAGCTTATAATGCCAGCTGACATCAAGCCCAGGTGAGTAATGGAGAGTTGTCTATAAGACACCCCCATTACTAACCCCGTAGTCAAAGTTAAAAAAAAACACAAACACCCAGAATAAAGTCCTTTAATTGAAATAAAGACACAATTCTTTATTGTTCTAAATTAAACCATACTTACAATCACACCCATTCCAGCTGAAGCCAACGATCCCCTGCAATAAAAGAAAAATAATAAAGCAACATCATCCTTACCTTTCCATGGTTCCCACGACAGCTTCAGCTCTGCTACATCGAGATGACAGGCTGGAACGCAGCAGAACGCTGCCATCCAGCCTGTCATCCCGCAGACACTGAGAAGCGCAGGCTTGCTTGCGCTCCTCAGCGTCTCTCTGTGACGGCATCCAGATGAGCCGAGTTAATGTCCAATGAACTCAGTTCACCTCATGCACGTCACTGACAGCGTAGGAGAATTCTCCTGCACTCAGCGCTTCAGCGTGAGAATTTTCCCACGCTGTCAGTGACGTGCATGAGGTGAGCCGAGTTCATTGGACATTAACTCGGCTCATCTGGATGCCCTCACAGAGAGACACTGTGGAGCGCAAGCAAGCCTGCGCTTCTCAGTGTCTTCGGGATGACAGGCTGGATGGCAGCGTTCTGTTGCGGTCCAGCCTGTCATCTCGATGTAGCAGAGCTGAAGCTGTCATGGGAACCATGGAAAGGTAAGGATGATGTTGCTTTATTATTTTTCTTTTATTTCAGGAGATCGTTGGCTTCAGCTGGAATGGGCGTGACGGTAAGTATGGTTTAATTTAGAACAATAAAGAGTTGTGTGTTTATTTCAATTAAAGGACTTTTTTCTTGGTGTTGTGTTTTTTTTAAATACTTTACTAGAAATTCATGGTGGTCATGTCTAATATTGGCGTGACCCCATGAATTTCGGGCTTAGGGCCTGCTGATAATGCCAAGCTGGCCCTAACCCCTTTATTACCCAGTGAGCCACCGCACCAGGGCCCTGGATGAGTTGGGTACAGCGCCAGAAGATGGCGCTTCTATGAACGCGACATTTTCTGGGGTCGCTGTGGACTGCAATTTGCAGCGGGGGTGGCCCAGAAAGCTTGGTCCTCCCTGCGCTGCGGATTCCAGCCCCCAGATGCCTAGTTATACCTGGCTGGACACAAAAACAGGGCGAAGCCCCACGTCAATTTTCTTTAAATTATTTCATGAAATAATTAAGAAAAAAAGGGCTTCCCTATATTGTTGTGTCCGGCCAGGTACAAATAGGCAGCTGGTGGATGGGGGCAGCCCGTTCCTGCCTGCTGTACCTGGCTGGACACAAATATAGTGCGAAGCCCCACGTCAATTTTTTAAAATTATTTCATGAATTTCCTGAAATAATTTAAAAAAATTGAAGTGGGGCTTCGCACTATATTTGTGTCCAGCCAGATACAGCAGGCAGGAACGGGCTGCCCCCAACCACCAGCTGCCTATTTGTACCTGGCCGGACACATCAATATAGGGAAGGCCTTTTTTTCTTAATTATTTCATGAATTTCCTGAAATAATTAAAAAAAATTGAAGTGGGGCTTCGCACTATATTTGTGTCCAGCCAGGTACAGCAGGCAGAAACGGGCTGCCCCCAACCACCAGCTGCCTATTTGTACCTGGCCGGACACAACAATATAGAGAAGGCCTTTTTTTCTTAATTATTTCATGAATTTCATGAAATAATTAAAAAAAAAATACGTGGGGCTTCGCCCTGTTTTTGTGTCCAGCCAGGTACAACTAGGCAGCTGGGGGCTGGAATCTGCAGCGCAGGGATGTCCAAGCTTTCTGGGCCCCCCCCGCTGCAAATTGCAGTCCGCAGCCACCCCGGAAAATGGCGCGTTCATAGAAGCGCCATCTTCTGGCGCTGTACCCAACTCATCCAGGGCCCTGGTGCGGTGGCTCACTGGGTAATAAAGGGGTTAGGGCCAGCTTGGTATTATCAGCTGGCCCTAAGCCCAAAATTCATGGGGTCACGCCAGTATTAGACATGACCACCATGAATTTCTAGTAAAGTATTTAAAAAAAACACAACACCCAGAATAAAGTCCTTTAATTGAAATAAAGACACAATTCTTTATTGTTCTAAATTAACCCATACTTTCCATCACGCCCATTCCAGCTGAAGCCAACGATCTCCTGAAATAAAAGAAAAATAATAAACCAACATCATCCTTACCTTTCCATGGTTCCCATGACAGCTTCAGCTCTGCTACATCAAGATGACTGGCTGGACCGCAGCAGAACGCTAGCATCCAGCCTGTCATCCCGCAGACACTGAGAAGAGCAGGCATGCTTGCGCTCCTCAGTGTCTCTCTGTGACGGCATCCAGATGAGCCGAGGTCATGTCCAATGAACTCGGCTCACCTCATGCACGTCACTGACAGCGTGGGAAAATTCTCACGCTGAAGCGCTGAGTGCAGGAGAATTCTCCCACGCTGTCAGTGACGTGCATGAGGTGAGCTCATGTCCAATGAACTCAGCTCACCTCATGCACGTCACTGACAGCGTGGGAAAATTCTCCTGCACTCAGCGCTTCAGCGTGAGAATTCTCCCACGCTGTCAGTGACGTGCATGAGGTGAGCTGAGATCATTGGACATGAACTCACCTCATGCACGTCACTGACAGCGTGGGAAAATTCTCACGCTGAAGCGCTGAGTGCAGGAGAATTTTCCCACGCTGTCAGTGACGTGCATGAGGTGAACTGAGTTCATTGGACATGAGCTCACCTCATGCACGTCACTGACAGCGTGGGAGAATTCTCCTGCACTCAGCGCTTCAGCGTGAGAATTTTCCCACGCTGTCAGTGACGTGCATGAGGTGAGTTCATGTCCAATGATCTTAGCTCACCTCATGCACGTCACTGACAGCGTGGGAAAATTCTCCTGCACTCAGCGCTTCAGCGTGAGAATTCTCCCATGCTGAAGCGCTGAGTGCAGGAGAATTTTCCCACGCTGTCAGTGACGTGCATGAGGTGAGCCGAGTTCATTGGACATGACCTCGGCTCATCTGGATGCCGTCACAGCGAGACACTGAGGAGCGAAGCAAGCCTGCTCTTCTCAATGTCTGCGGGTTGACAGGCTGGATGGCAGCGTTCTGCTGCGGTCCAGCCTGTCATCTCGATGTAGCAGAGCTGGAGCTGTCCTGGGAACCATCGAAAGGTAAGGATGATGTTGGTTTATTATTTCATTTTTATTGCAAGAGATCGTTGGCTTCAGCTGGAATGGGCGTGATGGTAAGTATAGTTTAATTTAGAACAATAAAGAATTGTGTGTTTATTTCAATTAAAGGACTTTATTCTGGGTGTTTGTGTTTTTTTTAACTTTCACTATGGGGTTAGTAATGGGGGTGTCTTATAGACGCCTCTCCATTACTAACCTGGGCTTGATGTCAGCTGGCATTATAAGCTGACATCAACCCCAGCCCTATTACCCCACTGCCACCGCTACAGGGCAGTGGGAAGAGCGAGGCTAAGTGCCAGAATTGGCGCATCCTATGGATGCGCCATTTCTGGGGCGGCTGACGGCTGGTGTTTCTAGCCTGGGAGGGGGCCAATATTCATGGCACCCTTCCTGAGCTATTAATATCAGCCCCCAGCTGTCTGCCTAGCCTTTGCTAGCTATTAAAATAGGGGGGACCCCACGTCATTTTTTTGGGGGGTCCCCCATTTTAATAGCTAGTAAAGGCTAGGTATTCAGCTGGGGGCTGATATTAGTAGCCTGGGAAGCTCCGTGGGTATTACCCTCTTCCCAGGCTTCAAACATCTGCCCCAGCCGTCTGCTTAACCTCCGCTAGAGACTAAAATTACGGGGAACCCCACGCCAATTTTTTTTTACTAAATCCTTTACTTTAACACTAAATGACAAGTACAGTAATCAACACTATCACTGTACTTATTATATATCTGACTCACATGTTTCTATCTATCTAATCTATGTGTGATGCTCTATCTTTCTGTTCTAAATTGTGGAGTACAGATGCTGAATTGCCGGCCGGCTTTTTTAAAGAGACGGTGCATGAAAACACTATTATTTTTTTAAATAAATTCTTTACACTAAATGACAAGTACAGTAAGCAACACTGTCACTGTACTTATTATTTATGTGACTGACATGTTTCTATCTATCTAATCTATGTGTGAAGCTCTATTCTTTCTGTTCTAAATTGTCGGGTACCGCTGCTGAATTGCCGGCCGGCTTTTTTAAAGAGACGGTGCATGAAAACACTAATATTTTTTTAAATAAATCCTTTACACTAAATGACAAGTGCAGTAACCAACACTGTTACTGTGCTTCTTATATGTGTGACTGACATGTTTCTATCTATCTAATCTATGTGTGATGCTCTATTCCTTCTTGTCTAAATTGTCGGGTACCGGTGTATGCCGCTGCTGAATTTGCCGGCCGGCTTTTTTAAAGAGAGTGTCTTCTGAGCAGTTTGTCAGCTTTTGGACACCTTTGAAGGTGTTTTCTATGTGTTTTTGTTTGCCTGCCATTGGTTTTAACGGTGGTCGATGGTGTTCTAAGGTGTTCGACGAACAGTTCGACGAACAGTTCCTCGAACATCCCGGTGTTCGACGAACCGAACCGAACCCGAACACTATGGGGGTGGCTCAACACTAATAAAGAGCTCATGAGTATGAAGGACTACATGGCAGCTGGTCTACTAGTCCTCTACATTGTGTGCACAGTTATTAGGCAATTTGTATTTTTGATTACTCATTTTATTATTGAACAACTCCAGCGTTGTCGGTCATTCCAAAAGATTAATAAACCAGAAATCTGAATATTTAAGAAAGTAAAAGTGAGGTTTTTTCTTTCCTATGAGAATATCTGTGTGTGGAGAATTATTATGCAACTAAATGAAAACATACATTTTCCCATCTCAATTGTTTATTTTCATTTGTTAAATTGAGAACAATAATCAAACAACTCAAAATGTACAAAAATACATTTCTGACATTTTAAAAAATATACAGTACAGACCAAAAGTTTGGACACACCTTCTCATTTAAAGATTTTCTGTATTTTCATGAATATGAAAATTGTACATTCACACTGAAGGCATCAAAACTATGAATTAACACATGTGGAATTATATACTTAACAAAAAAGTGTGAAACAACTGAAAATATGTCTTATATTCTAGATTCTTCAAAGTAGCCACCTTTTGCTTTGATGACTGCTTTGCACACTCTTGGCATTCTCTTGATGAGCTTCAAGAGGTAGTCACCGAAAATGGTTTTCACTTCACAGGTGTGCCCTGTCAGGTTTAATAAGTGAGATTTCTTGCCTTATAAATGGGGTTGGGACCATCAGTTGTGTTGTGCAGAAGTCTGGTGGATACTCAGCTGACAGTCCTACTGAATAGACTGTTAGAATTGGTATTATGGCAAGAAAAAAGCAGCTAAGTAAAGAAAAACGAGTGGCCATCATTACTTTAAGAAATGAAGGTCACTCAGTGCGAACAATTGGGAAAAATTTGAAAGTGTCCCCAAGTGCAGTTGCAAAAACCATCAAGCGCTACAAAGAAACTGGCTCACAAGAGGACCGCCCCAGGAAAGGAAGACCAAGAGTCACCTCTGCTTCTGAGGATAAGTTTATCCGAGTCACCAGCCTCAGAAATCGCAGGTTAACAGCAGCTCAGATTAGAGACCAGGTCAATGCCACACAGAGTTCTAGCAGCAGACACATCTCTACAACAACTGTTAAGAGGAGACTTTGTGCAGCAGGCCTTCATGGTAAAATAGCTGCTAGGAAACCACTGCTAAGGACAGGCAACAAACAGAAAAGACTTGCTTGGGCTAAAGAACACAAGGAATGGACATTAGACCAGTGGAAATCTGTGCTTTGGTCTGATGAGTCCAAATTTGAGATCTTTGGTTCCAACCACCGTGTCTTTGTGCGACGCAGAAAAGGTGAACGGATGGACTCTACATGCCTGGTTCCCACCGTGAAGCATGGAGGAGGAGGTGTGATGGTGTGGGGGTGCTTTGCTGGTGACACTGTTGGGGATTTATTCAAAATTGAAAGCATACCGCACAAGCATGGCTACCACAGCATTTTGCAGCGGCATGCTATTCTATCCGGTTTGCGTTTAGTTGGACCATCATTTATTTTTCAACAGGACAATGACCCCAAACACACCTCCAGGCTGTGTAAGGGCTATTTGACCAAGAAGGAGAGTGATGGGGTGCTACGCCAGATGACCTGGCCTCCACAGTCATCAGACCTGAACCCAATCGAGATGGTTTGGGGTGAGCTGGACCGCAGAGTGAAGGCAAAAGGGCCAACAAGTTCTAAGCATCTCTGGGAATTCCTTCAAGATTGTTGGAAGACCATTTCCGGTGACTACCTCTTGAAGCTCATCAAGAGAATGCCAAGAGTGTGCAAAGCAGTCATCAAAGCAAAAGGTGGCTACTTTGAAGAACCTAGAATATAAGACATATTTTCAGTTGTTTCACACTTTTTTGTTCAGTATATAATTCCACATGTGTTAACTCATAGTTTTGATGCCTTCAGGGTGAATGTACAATTTTCATAGTCATGAAAATACAGAAAAATCTTTAAATGAGAAGGTGTGTCCAAACTTTTGGTCTGTACTGTATATCAGTGACAAATATAGCTGCCCTTCTTTTGGATAACAGTCATAAACTTCATCCAATGAGTCTGTCAGTTTCTTCATCTGTTGATGATCACATTTTTGGGCAGCACCAACTACATCCTCCCTGACACTGGAGAGTTGACTGTTTTCCTTCATCAAAAATCTCGCATTTAAGAAGGACAAACAAGTTCTCATTAGACTTTTGGCCAGATGATGATGATGTCTTCTAAGAAATGGAGGGAGGTTTGGGACTTGATTTTGAGTCCATCTTCAATCTGAAAATGTCCAACTAATTCTTCTATAATAATATCAGCTTATAGCAGTACCCCATCGGGCGTCTGAGTTGAAATGGAAGTCTGTGACCGTTACTAATCCAACCACGGGACCAATCATCTGGTTCCACCAAAAGTCACTTTCATCTCATTAGTGAATAAAACCTTTGAAAAATCTGTCTTAAGCTATTTCTTGGCCCAGCCTTGATGTTTATCTTTCGGTGTCTGGTTCAGTGATGGTCAGCTTTTAGCCTTTATTACCTTGGCCATGTCTCTGAGCACTCAACACCTTGTACTTCTGGGCGCTCCAGGGTGGTTGCAGTCCTGGAATATGACAGCACTGGAGGATAGTGGCTTCTTGGTCACTTCACGTTTTATTCTTCTCAAATTTTTGGCAGTTAATGTGCACCTTTTTTTCTCAACACATCAACCCCAAATACCATTAACCCGATTGCCAATGCACCAGGGAAATTGGAAAGAGTCGGGCAAAGCGCCAGAATTGGCGCATATAATGTGGTGCGCCAATTCCGGAGTGGCTGCTGGCTTGTATTTTTAAGGCTGGGAAGTGCCCAATAACCAGGGACCTTCCCAGCCTGATAATATCAGTTTTTATCAGTCTGCTTTACCTTTGCTGGTTATTTATTATTATTTATTTAATAGGTTAAATAAGGCTAAACACCTTTCAGTGCTACATCTCTATTTATCTACCTATTTTGCCTATCTGTCATCTATTTACTACATCAGGGACGAAGCATTTGTGAAACGTGCGTTAGGTGTTGGTGGGTGAATATGGTTACATGCAATAAACCTTTATTAATACCTTCTATACTTAGCTATGGGCTGATTTATTTATGGTGTACTTTCAAGACCATACATATTGAGTGACTTGTGGAACATTTTCATTGATATTTATTCATAATTATTCACTTGTGTACCATTAATAACTTGTCACTCTATTTATATTAATGTACTAAAATATTTATTAGGGCTCCTCATAGCACTCACCCACCACTATATGTCTGTATCTTGGAATGTTTTATTATGTATATTGTATGTATTTTTAATCTTATTGTGTTTAATAAAGGTCGGTGGAATACTCGACCCGAGCAATGAGCCCAATGTAAGTCTATGGGAAACTCAAGCATTTTTCAGGCGTCTCCCTTCAGCGGTCTGCAGAGGGCCTAAAAATTGCCCAAATCGATGGGAACAGTGGTCAAATGGCATGGTAACAGCATGGGGAAGACCCTTGGAAGCATTTCTGACTTCCAGGTCACTGATGTCAACAATGTTGTCAGAGGTATTACGCCACTTTTACGGACTCACAATAAAACATACAAAAACGAAACCAAAATGGATTTTCCTGGGAAATATATTAAGGAACATCCTTTCCAGGATAATGACTTGTATATAAGGCAAAATAAATAACCAAAACCAAAAATACTCCTCCACACCATAGGCTATGTTCACACGTAGCGTTTTTGATGAGTTTTTGCCCTTTTGTATTGCTTTCAACCGTGACAAATGCATTCACCAAGAAATGTCATTTTAACATTTTACAACCTTATCTGGCCATGTGGTGTGTGAAACATGATCAGACACATCCTGTTTCATTTATGAAGGAGGGGCTCTGAAAGGCACAAAGCCAATTTTTATAGGGTCATCAGGTGACCTTTACTATTCTTAAAGGGCCATCAGTCTGCCCTCACTATTCTTAGAGAGCCATCAGCCAGCTATGATTTGGTGTCACCATTAATAAAGAGTGGGTCTCCTATACTGTTATTGGCTATGCAGTGAGTGGCATGGCTGCCCAAAATTTGGACGCACCCCAATAACCCTTTGAAAATCTGGACGCACTCCAATACCCCTTTGAAGAGACTTAGAGGAGGGCCTCCTGAAATAAAATGTTACCATTATTAGGAAGTGGGTCTCCCATTGTATTTGCCTATGCAGTGAATGCAAGGGTTGCCAAAATCTGAAGGCACTCCAATGCCCCTTGGACGAGACATGGAGGTCAGAGGGCCTCCTGAAAACAATGTTTCCATTATTAGGAAGTAGGTCCTCCATTGTGTTTGCCTATGCAGTGAATGCAAGGATTGCCAAATATTTGGAGCCATTCCAATGCCCTTTGGAAGAGACGTGGAGGTCAGAGGGCCTCCTGAAAACAATGTTCCCATTATTAGGAAGTGGGTCTCCCATTGTGTTTGCCTATGCAGTGAATGCAAGGGTTGCCAAAAATTGGGAGGCACTCCAATGCCCCTTGGAAGTGATGAGGAGGGCCTCATGAAAAAATGTTCCCATTATTAGGAAGTGGGTTTTCCATAGTGTTGGCCTATGCAGTGAATGCAAGGGCTGCCAAAAATTTGGAGGCACTCCAATTCCCCTTGGAAGAGACGTAGAGGGCCTCATTAAAAAATGTTCCCATTATTAGAAAGTGGGTCTCCCATAGTGTTGGCCTATGCAGTGAATGCAAGGGCTGCCATACTTTGGGAAGCAATCCAATGCCCCTTGGAAGAGACGTGGAGGAGGGCCTCATAAAAAATGTTTCCATTAGAAAGGAGCGGGTCTCTTATACTTGTAATGCCCATGCACTAAGTGTATGGGCTGACAAACATTTACTCCTGGAAGGGTATACATGAACATACTGTATGACAATTTTTTTTTACGGACATCATAAACACCCATTAAAAAAATTATGTGGGTGTTGCATGATGGACCACGTTCACCCTGGTGATATGGTGGTGGAGGATGAGGATGAGGAGAAGGAGGAGGACAAGAGCAAATAGCCAAAGTCAGGAAGCGTGTACCCATGTACGGGTGTGAAAAGATGCATGGGAATACACCTCCCAAAAAAGACACTGGATTTGAGTTTATATTATCCTGCTATCATTCGGTAGTGTTGAGAAGTCTGGCCTAATCCAGCCCTTGTTCATTTTTATAAGAGTCAGCCTGTCAGCATTTTCAGTTGACAGGAGGATGCGCTTATCAGTTATAATTCCATCAGCGGCACTAAAAACCCGCTCTGATAAAACGCTATCGGCTGGGCAGGCCAGGACCTCCAAGACATAGAGAACCAGTTCATTCCACGTCTTCAGCTTGGATACCCAATAATTATAAGGCACAGAGGAATCACGGAGGACGTTGGTACGGTTGGAAAGGTATTCCCTCAGCGTCTTCCCAAACTTTGCACTCCTTGTGAAAGTACCCCGCGCCTCAGGGCCTGTGCGATGGGAGGGGCTGAGAAAATTCTCCCAGAACTTTGACAGTGTTCCCCTGCCTCTGCTGGATTGCATTTGCATCTCTCTCGCCTGTATTCCTTGGTTGTCCAACGAACTGTGACCTCTGCCACCAGCGTTTTCAGATGGGAATTTTTTTTAGTAGTACTGCAACAAGGGCCTTCTGGTACTGCCCCATTTTTGTAGACTTGTCTGCCTCAGGAATAAGAGATATGAAGTTCTCCTTGTAACGAGGGTCTAGAAGTGTCACCAACCAGTAATGACTGTCACCCAAAATTTTGAGAATGCGAGGGTCATGGGAAAGGCAGCGTTACATAAACTCAGCCATGCGTACCAGACTGCTAACAGGCCAGACTTCCGTGTCCTCACCAAGAGGACGACTGACCATGCTCTCCTCCTCATCCTCCTTCTCTTCCTCCTCCTACCTGTCCTCAGGTCATCCAAGCTGAACAGACAGTATGACATTTGTGCAGGTAGTACCCTCTATAGCGCAGGAAACTAGCTCCTGTTCTTCCTCCTCCTCCTACTCTTCCTCATTGTCACCCAATCCACATTGGGATGAGATGAGGCTGGGCTGTGTGTAATCACCCTGTATGGTTCCTTGCTCCATCTCATCGTGCTCCGCCGGCAATGTATCCTCTTTGATTGTGAGCAGAGAACGTTTCAGAAGACAGAGAAGCGGGATGGTGACTCTAATTATGGTGTCATCGCTGCTCACCATCTTGGTGGAGTCCTCAAAGTTTTGGAGGATGATACATATGTCTGACATCCATGTCCACTCCTGACGTCTTATGTGTGGAGTCTGAACTGAATACTGCCGGCCTTGTTGATGCTGGTACTCAACAACTGCCCTCTTCTGCTCACAAATCCTTCCCAACATCTGCAGTGAAGAGTTCCAACTCGTGGGAACATCACACACCAGTCTGTGAGCCGGAAGATGCAAACGCTGCTGAAAAACGTCAAGGGCGGCGGAAGCCGTAGGTGACTTTCTAAAATGGGCACACTGGCAGCGTACTTTAACAAGCAGATCTGGCAGCTCCAGGTAGGATTTGAGAAATCGCTGAACCGCTGTTGGTTTAGCAGTGTGAACTACAGATCTGCCTGCTCTTTCAGAGCTGTCCACAACTTTTCAGCATTGTGCAGTTTGTCACCTAAGCATATTAGCTTCAGCACAGCCTGTTGTCGCTTGGCCGAGGCAGTGCTGCAGTGCTTCCAACTTGTGACTGATGTGGTCATTTCGGAGATGGAGGCTGAAGAGGAGGAGGAGGCTGAGGAGGATGAGGTGCAAGAGCTGTAGACTATGTGGGAAGCCCTGATTGACCTAGGGCCCGCAATCCTTGGCGTTGGGAGAACGTGTTCCATTCCAAGGTCCGACTGGGTCCCGGCTTCCACTATGTTAACCCAGTGTGCCGTCAGCAAGATGTATCGTCCCTGTTCACAAGCACTTGTCCATGTGTCCGTGGTTAGGTGGACTTTCCCGGTAACTGCGTTGTTGAGGGCACAGCTAATGTTTTGGGACACGTGCTTGTGTAATGAGGGGACGGCACACCTGGAGAAATAGTGGCAGCTGGGGACTGAGTACCGAGGGATGGCTGCTGCCATCAGGTTGCGGAATGCTTCCATCTCCACGAGCCTAAAAGGCAACATTTCGAGCGCAAGCAGTCGCGAAATGTGGGAATTTAGTAGTGTGACATGGGGGCAATGGCTGCGTATTTGCGCCTGCGTTCCAAGTACTGGGGTGTGGACAAATGAATGCTGCGCTGGGACAAGGACATGGACGTGCATCCTGAGGCTGCTACTTGAGAGTGTGTAACAATAGATGCAGGGCAGGAGGCATCTTCGCATGCACCATGGATAAGGGATTGGCTTGCATGCACAACAGCGGAAGAAGCAGTGGTGCCACCCACAGACCTGTCCTGGATCCTGGGGTTCGGCCCACAAAGTTCTTCCACCCCTGCTAATGCTGGCCTGGGAGGTGGTGCAAATGGCCTTTTTGGGGTTATCGGCAGAGTCTTTAAAAAGCAACCACCTAACAGTTGTACTGGCAACTTCCTTTGTGTTGGTGTTATGGGGAATGGTTTCCAGCCTTCTGTCTGCAGCTACCACACTGCTTCTTCCTACCTGTTGTGGTGCCCTGCCTTCCTCCCCCTGTGTGCTGCTGTCCTCGCTCTGCATATCCTCCAGCTAGGTTGGGTCAGTTACTGTATCATCCACCACCTCATCTTCCACTTTCAAACCGTGGTCCTCCTCCTGACTTTCTGGCAATTGTGTCTCATCATCGTCCACCTCTTGTGATACTTTCCCACCGTCGCCTTCATGTGACCGTGGCTGCTCAAATATTTGGGCATCGCTACATGCGATCTCCTCTTGCTCCGGTTCAAGTGGACCGGGCAAGAGGCCCGAATCTATAAATGGAAAAGTGAACAGCTCTTCGGAGTGTCCAAGTGTGGGATCAGTTGTCTCCAGGCACTCAGCATGGTGGGAGGAAGGAGGATCAGGGTGAGGAATATGCAGTCCAGACTCATGGCTACTGAGACTTGACCGTGTGGAAGACAGGGTGGTGGTGGTGGTGGCAAAGTGACTAGAAGCATTATCCGCTATCCAACCAACAACCTTTTGACACTGCTCTGGGTTCAATAGTGGTGTGCTGCGGTCCCCTAGGAATTGGGACAGGAAGTTCGGACGAGAAGATGTCGGTGTTTGTTTAGGCACAATTTCGGCTTGCCCACGGCCTCGGCCTCGACCTCTGCTTGACCATCACCATCACGTCCAGTTTCCCGTCCCTTGCCACGCGCCTTGCCCATTTTAAATGGAGGACAATATCTTCCACACTCACTACAAATTGCTGAATTTGGAGCGAATTTATATGTGATCCGTGTGACAGAGAAACCACAGTTTTAAATATCTGGCCTGTAGGTAACTATTTTGAACAGCAAACTGGTGTCAAAAACTTCACTGACACACTGAAAATTTTTTATAAAGGAGGCCCGAAATGGCAGTATTTTCTGAAAACGTATATGTGATCCGTGTGACGGAAAAACCACAGTTTTAAATACCTGGCCTGTAGGTAACTATTTTGAACAGCAAACCGGTGTCAAAATCTTTGCTGACACACTGAAATTTTTTTTTAAAGGTTTTGTCCACCACTATTTAAAATATGCCAAAGCGTTTTTATGATGAAAAGCAGCTTCTTTGTAATTACCTCCCTCTGCCTTTTCCGCCTGTGAGCGGCGCTATTACTGGCCGCTCACAGGCATCACGTGACCCCGGCTGCAGCCAGCTCTGACATCCGCTGACGTCACTACAAGTCCAGGCTGCAGCCGGGGGTGTCTCTCTTCCACGTTCCACGGTGGTTGCTGGGTTATGGGCGGTGTTATCCCCGCGCGTCATACCCAGCATCCACTGTGTGCTCTCCCTCTCCCCGTTCATTGGGAAAGCACGCGGGATTACCACATTGCATCACACCCAGCAGCCACCGCGGGGACCCCAGCGCTGAGTCACGCCTCAATAGACGGGATGTCAGCGGGGGGGTCACGTGCTGCCTGTGAGTGGCCAGTGATAGCGCCGCTCACAGGCAGAAAAGGCAGAGGGAGTTAATTATAAAGAAGTTGCTTTTCATCATAAAAACGCTTTGGCATAATTTAAATAGTAGTGTACAACCCCTTTAATGGAGGCCAGAAATGGCAGTATTTTCTGAAAACGTATATGTGATCCATGTGACGGAGAAACCACAGTTTTAAATAGCTGGATTTTTAGCGCTGTAATATGGAAAGGACCTGGCTGTATTCTGCAGTGCCAACAAGCAAATGGCGCAGAAAAACGGTGTTCTCTGCATTGCTTTATAAGCAAATAATGAGGATTAAGATCCCAAAAAAGTTATTCCTGGCCCCCGAGACCTGGGCATTTGTATAGAAATATCTAACAGCAGCAGAAGGCAAAACTGGAATGGAGCCTCTTGTGCTATATACACTGCAGTATGCTATATACACTGCCTGCCTATACACCCTGCCTGCCTGATATCTCTGCAGATGGATTAGTCCTTAGAAGGACTGTTTGTTGAGATGGATATGTGTAATATACTTCTGTTCTACCTACACTACCTAATGAACAAGCAAATCTCTCCCTAGCTCAGCAGCAGCTCTCCCTACACTGATTGCAGAATAGACTGACGAGCACAGAGGCACCAGGTCTGATATAGACCTGATGACGGTGTGCGGCCAGTCAATCACTGTAATGCCACAACCAACATGGCTGCTGCATTACAGTGCATGGCAGGCAATCCCTGCATGTTCATTGGCTCTGTAAAGAGTGCTAAACATGCAGGGAGGAGACCTTAGCATACGCCCGAGCATCTCGCAAGTACTTGGCGAGCTCCGAGCATCTCGAGTACTGAGATGCTCGGGCGAGTACCGAGTACTTGCGAGTATGCTCACTCATCACTAACCTTAACTCAAACTTCTTAAACAGATTTTCTGGAAATTTGTTTATTTTTCAATACGAGGCTAAGAAATTACAAGAAAGTAGTTGCTAAGTACCTCACTGTTCTGCCTGCTCAAAGCGGTCATGGAAGGCTTCACCCATCCATTCTGGGGCTTCTGTTGACATCATGTCAACATAGCAGCTTCTTTTCCTTGGTTCTGCTCTGTCAGTAGTGTTTCCCCTCTAGCAGAACAGACTGGGAGAGGAAGAGCTGCTCTATTGACATGATGTCAAATGAAGAAAGAGTATTGATGGCAGTAGTGGCCCATGACAGCTCTGAGCTGGGAGAGATCAACGCTGGACAGAACAGGCAGGTAGTTAGCAGCTAACTTCCTGTAAGTTCTTAGCCCCAGAGGGAAAGCTAAGCAAAGTCCCGGATAAACCTTCTAGCTAATGACATCTCTGCCTCACAATGTGTATGGCTCACCTCCTGACCAGGGCCGGCTCCAGGTTTTTCTGGGCCCCGGGCGAAAGAGTCTCAGTGGACCCCTATAACACATACCACGATTCAGGATGCACAGATACCGCAGAGAAATATATATATATAGTACAATGCAAAGATTTCACTTCTTACATTACATGAGCAATATCTATTGTAAATTCCACAATAGCTCAGAAACCGGCGAATCGCTCCACACAGTATACTGGCCCCTATATAAGGCCCCATACGGAATACTGGCCCCCATATAAGGCCCCATACGGAATACTGGCCCCCATATAAGGCCCCATACGGAATACTGGCCCCCATATAAGGCCCCATACGGAATACTGACCCCCATATAAGGCCCCATACGGAATACTGGCCCCCATATAAGGCCCCATACGGAATACTGGCCCCCATATAAGGCCCCATACGGAATACTGGCCCCCATATAAGGCCCCATACGGAATACTGGCCCCCATATAAGGCCCCATACGGAATACTGGCCCCCATATAAGGCTCCATACGGAATACTGGCCCCCATATATGGCTCCATACGGAATACTGGCCCCCATATAAGGCTCCATATGGAATACTGGCCCCCATATAAGGCTCCATACGGAATACTGGCCCCCATATAAGGCTCCATACGGAATACTGGCCCCCATATAAGGCTCCATACGGAATACTGGCCCCCATATAAGGCTCCATACGGAATACAGGCCCCCATATAAGACTCCATACGGAATACTGGCCCCCATATAATGCTCCATACGGAATACTGGCCCCCATATAAGGCTCCATACGGAATACTGGCCCCCATATAAGGCTCCATACGGAATACTGGCCTCCATATAAGGCTCCATACGGAATACTGGCCCCCATATAAGGCTCCATACGGAATACTGGCCCCCATATAACGCTCCATACAGGATACTGGTCCCCTTATAAAGCTCCATACTAGATACTGGCCCCCATATAACGCTCCATACAGGATACTGGTCCCCTTATAAAGCTCCATACAGGATACTGGCCCCCATATAACGCTCCATGCAGGTTGTTACCCCCCACATAATGCCCCATACAGGCTGT
Organism: Phyllobates terribilis; assembly: GCF_046119375.1. Lineage (NCBI taxonomy): Eukaryota > Metazoa > Chordata > Amphibia > Anura > Dendrobatidae > Phyllobates > Phyllobates terribilis. The sequence goes on from NW_027362773.1 coordinate 55,421,310, forward strand.
CCCCCCTTATAATGCTCCATGCAGGCTGTTACCCCCCACATAATGCCCCATACAGGCTGTCCCCCACCTTATAATGCTCCATGCAGGCTGTTACCCCCCACATAATGCCCCATACAGGCTGTCTCTCCCTTATAATGCTCCATGCAGGCTGTTCCCCCCACATAAAGCACTAAGCAGGCTGTCCCCCCCTCCTTATAATGCCCCATGCAGGCTGTTCCCCCCCTTATAATGCCCCATGCAGGCTGTCACCCCTCCTCTTTATAATGCCCCATGCAGGATGTACACCCCTCTTTATAAGGCCCCATGCATGATGTCACCCCCTCTTTATAATGCCCCATGCAGGATGTCACCCCCCTCTCTTTATAATGCCCCATGCAGGATGTCACCCCCTCTCTTTATAATGCCCCATGCAGGATGTCACCCCCCTCTCTTTATAATGCCCCATGCAGGATGTCACCCCCCCTCTTTTTATAATGCCCCATGCTGGAAGTCACCCCCTCTCTTTATAATGCCCCATGCAGGATGTCACCCCACTCTCTTTATAATTCCCCATGCAGGATTTCACCCCCCATATAATGCCCCATGCAGGATGTACCCCCCCTCTTTATAAGGCCCCATGCAGGCTGTCACCCCCTCTCTCTATTATGCCCCATGCAGGATGTCACACACACCCCCCTCTCTCTATAATGCCCCATGCAGGATGTCACCCCCTCTGTCTATAATGCCCCATGCAGGATGTCACCCCCTCTTTCTATAATGCCTCATGCAGGCTGTCACCCCCTCTCTCTATATTGCCCCATGCAGGATGTCACCCCCCCTCTTTATAATGCCTCATGCAGGATGTCACCCGCCTTATAATGCTCCATGCAGGCTGTTACCCCCCACATAATGCCCCATACAGGCTATCCCTCCCTTATAATGCTCCATGCAGGCTGTTACCCCCCACATAATGCCCCATACAGGCTGTCCCTCCCTTATAATGCTCCATGCAGGCTGTTCCCCCCACATAAAGCACTATGCAGGCTGTCCCCCCCTCCTTATAATGCCCCATGCAGGCTGTTCCCCCCCTTATAATGCCCCATACTGGCTGTCACCCCTCCTCTTTATAATGCCCCATGCAGGATGTACACCCCTCTTTATAAGGCCCCATTCAGGATGTCACCCCCTCTTTATAATGCCCCATGCAGGATGTCACCCCCCTCTCTTTATAATGCCCCATGCAGGATGTCACCCCCCTCTCTTTATAATGCCCCATGCAGGATGTCACCCCCTCTCTTTATAATGCCCCACGCAGGATGTCACCCCCCTCTCTTTATAATGCCCCATGCAGGATGTCATCCCCCTCTCTTTATAATGCCCCATGCTGGATGTCACCCCCTCTCTTTATAATGCCCCATGCAGGATGTCACCCCCCTCAGTTTATAATGCCCCATGCAGGATGTCACCCCCCCTCTTTTTATAATGCCCCATGCTGGAAGTCACCCCCTCTCTTTATAATGCCCCATGCAGGATGTCACCCCCTCTCTTTATAATGCCCCATGCAGGATGTCACCCCCCATATAATGCCCCATGCAGGATGTACCCCCCTCTTTATAAGGCCCCATGCAGGCTGTCACCCCCTCTCTCTATAATGCCCCATGCAGGATGTCACACACACTCCCCTCTCTCTATGATGCCCCATGCAGGATGTCACCCCCTCTGTCTATAATGCCCCATGCAGGATGTCACCCCCTCTCTCTATAATGTCCCATGCAGGCTGTCACCCCCTCTCTCTATAATGCCCCATGCAAGATGTCACCCCCCTCTCTTTATAATGCCCCATGCAGGATGTCACCCCCCCTCTCTTTATAATGCCTCATGCAGGATGTCACCCCCCCATATAATGCCCCATGCAGTATGTCACTCCCCCATATAATGCCCAATGCAGGATATCACACCCCACCCCCCATATTATGCCCCATGCCTCTATACATAAAAAAAAAAAATCAAATACTCACCTCACTCCTCCTCACCTGCTGCCTGCTGCTCGGGTGCGGACTCCAGCGTCGCCGGCATCTTCCCGCTCTGCGCTCTCTGTGACGGCTCAGGGGAGTGCGCAGTGGAAAGACGTCACCGCGCCCTCTGTCCTGAGATGTCACAGGGAGCGCAGAGCAGGAAGACAGCGGATCTGCGGAGGCACGGGGAGAGGTAAGTATCCGGCTGCCGGGGCCCTAAGCAAGAGGCGCAGAACGGCAGCTGCTGACACCGCTCTCCTCCGCCCATAGCCCGGCGGGGTGCGCGACCGCCAGTGGGCCCCTCTGCCTGCTCAGGGCCCCGGCACTTACCCGGGTGCGCCGGGTGCTGATGCCGGCCCTGCTCCTGACAATCGGTGGTTACAGCAGGGTCTACACAACTGGTCACATCTAGAGGATAAGTAAACTACTGAGGGCAGCACTTATTAATAAGGGGTCTTCCAATAATACACTATGAAGCAGTAACAAAAAAATGGAGAAAAAGAAAGTGTGCTAAGAAAATTGGGATCACCAAATAAAATGCAATACAAATTTATTGAACAAAACTAGCGAATAATGACATATATAGTTTAAAAACATTTAAAAAGCAAAACATGCTACTGAATGAATAATCCACCAGTTGTGTCCATAATAAGACTAACTCCTCTCCTCCAGTGTCCACTTGAAGTAAACTCCTATATGGTAAGAATGTCTACCCAAAACCATAGGGTGATATTGGGAAAATCAAATATGACAGAAAATGCTGGATGGTAAAAGCTATAAGGCTACAGCCAATTAGAAGATACTATGTAAACAGACACTCTCTATGTTTGGAAAAATCAACCTCTATTAATGTGAAAAAATCATGTATGATAATATAAAGAAATAGAACTCCATTAAAGGGGTTGTCCGATACTTTTTTTTAAATTGCCCAATGTATTCAGCATGTGGGCATAAGTATATTTGTAAATACCTTGTGTTGCAGATAATGCCTGTGAGCGACGCTATCACTGACCGTTCACAGGCATCACGTGACCGCGCGCTGACGTTACGACAAGTGAGGTGTGACTCAGCCCTGGGGTCCCCGCGGTGGCTGCTGGGTCATTATGGGCGGTTTTATTCCCCGCGTCACACCCAGCATCCACCGCGTGCTTTCCAAGTGAATGGGGAGTGGGAGAGCGCGTGGTGGATGCCTAGTGTGACGCGCAGGGAATAACCCCGCCCACAACCCAGCAGCCACCGGTGGAACGCAGTAGAGGGACCCTCTGCTGCAGCCTGGACTTGTCATGAGGTCAGCGGATGTCAGAGCTGGCAGCAGCCGGGGGTCCACGTGATGCTTGTGAGCGGCCACCGATAGTGCCGCTCACAGGCATTATCTGCAACACAAGGTATTTACAGAGAAACTTATGCCCACATGCTGAATACTATAGCTATAGGACATGACAAGAACACCTAAATGATCAAATATCATTATATGCCGAGTCACAAGACTGTGATAACATAATCACAAATGGAGAAAATCTGAAAATGAAAGGAACCAATGGAGAAAACCTAAAATTAACTGGTCACATCTACCTACCAAGTCTGAAAACTACAAAAGACACGAGAACTGGAACACCATGGTGCCTCACTTACACTAGCAGAACTGTCTGGTGGGCAGTTTTGATACCAGTGCTCTTCCAATCACATGCACAGATCCTAGCATTAACAGAACCCAATAGCTCCCTTAGTAATACAAGTGTTTTTACAGATGGAAATGTGTTCATGTTAAAAGCCCCCATGTGCCGTGACACTTCCTCTCAAATTCTGTGTGATTTGATGCTGTCTGCTGCTCTCACTCTGATGAAACATCTTACAGGAAGACTCAGAAGTAAAGCAGCAGTGGGAGCTATCAATTTACATCCGGAACTATTGACTAGTTTCTGCCAGAGAGCGATTAGTGCAAAGAGAATTTTAAGTTAGTGACTGCTAATTTCTACTTCTGTGCCAATAAGGATTCAACTTCTCAACGTTCTCATGAAAGCAACAAAAAGCCCAGTCAATGCTGGAGTCACTGTCCCTGCATCCTGTCGAATTGAAGATAAAGAGGAAGTCAGAGAGCAGCCGCTGCCTGGACTTCCTCTTCATGTTCAATTTGTCTGAAGGTAGAGACATTGACCCCAGCTCTAATTGGGCGCCGGCGTCATGTGTCACAACAACAGCAAGGAAGCCCTGTGACCGCGAGTGCCGATGTGGCACCCCTGAGGGTTCAGTCGCCACCAAGGTACTGGATCTCACCCCGAGGTGTGGTGTCTCCCTTCTCTCAGGTAAGGTGGGAGTGCTGCACGGAACCCCAAACACCTGCATCCAACATTACACTGCTCCAGGCCGGCTGGAGGGGCAACATGCAGAGCGCAGCTGCTGAGCCCTGACCCTGGCTGGAGTGGGGGGGGGGGCCCAAAGGTAGGGGGAACCAGTAGTGGGTGTGGGTGGAGGAAGTAGTTAGAGGGAACACTTTGGTAGGAGTATATAAAGGGAAGCCATTTTAGGAGGTGAGTTCAGATCAGTCAGTGGGAGCAGTGCAGAAGAACAGCTCGGGACAGTTCAGAAGAACATTCCGGGAGCAGAGTCTCATTAGGAGAACTGCTCCACAAGTAGGGCCAAGTCAGGAGGCCCAGGAGGGGAGCAGGGAGTAGGTTCCGTTCTAGAAAGGATCCCAGAGGGTACGGCACGTGCAGGACGTCACCCGTACGCCCCGCATCTGTCAGAACACAGAGGGATCGTTGCCGCATTCTAATCCTCAGGAGGGTCAAGTAGGTCCCGGATCCGACGTACAGGAAGGACTTCAGAGCACCCGAGCAGGATTGAGAGTGGGCAGCGCAGGTCAGGAGGGAGAAAGACCTAGTGTAATGACGGTCAAAGTAGGAACACGAGAAAGTGGGGTTCTGCCAGGTATTCCCTAGCTGCCTGAGGAAGGACTGAACCCCTGCCCGGTGAACGCAGCGTGATGCGGGAGGCATTCACCTGTACAGTGAACTTGTGGACTGCCTAAAGAACTGTGAGTAAAATCTTGGATGACTGCATTGTACTGCCTCCGTCCATCCTTTCATCGGCGCCATTGTTCCCCCTGCACTACAACGCCCAGAGCAACCCACGCTCTCCCACTTCACTGCCCTGAGGCCTGCTCCACCTGTGGGGAGCCGTCCCATCACAAGCTGCCCTAACATCTGCCTCAGAGGACTGTTGCAGCGCTGGTGATCCTCACCAGACACCACAGGTGGCGTCACGAACTCTCTAAAAATATCCCCTTTTTGCACTGACCGCCCTGGGTCATGGACCGGGCCAGCCACCGTGATATCCCCCCCCAACCGGCATCCAGAGGCCCGGCTGCCGAGTACCCCACAGCCCTGGGGGCGCGTCACCGACACCGCTGGAATGACGCCAGCACGGGATGTGAGTATAAGCTTTTTTATTTTCTCGGGGCCAAATATTTAGATCAAGAAGGGATTGTCCTAGAAGTGGACAACCCCTTTAAGGGTTCATTCACACTGCCGTATAACACAGACCGAGTGCTATACAATGTTTTATCTAATAGCACTTAGCCCAATATTATACTATGGGGCAGTGCATATCTGCGACCATTTTCGCATGCCGATTTGGTATGATAAAATAATCACAGCATGTTGAAAGTGGGTCCGATATTCGGATCACACGCACCCATACAAGTCTGTGGGTGGGTGTTATACATCGGACTGCACTTGGATGTCATCTGAGTACAGTCCGATGTATCCGCACAGAGCTAATGGAAAAGATGGAGAAATTAAGTTCCCCTTTAGTGTTGCGCAAACGTGCTAGGATAAGGGGTTATCCGAGCATGCTCGAATCATATCCCAGTATCTTTGTTGTGCTCTCAAAATATGTTCGCGTCACCGTAGCTGCATGATTTATGTCTGTTTGACAGTGGAATAAATTCATCTTTGGGTCAAAGGGCCCGAAATGGGGGTGTCAACCTTGTGCAAAGTGTGTTGCCTGTCCAAATATCGAATCTACTGACAAATTTACCAATACTAACAGTATGAAAAGTTTTAATATCACTCATAATATCTCTTGTGGGACCATAGGAGTTATCTACAGTGCACGCTGTCCATGTAATAAGATCTACATTGGCTTAACCACAAGAGAATTACGTAGAAGAACTCGTAAACACGTCTTGGACATAAAAGCCGCATGTGAGGCTGTTAACATTCTTGAGCTGAAAACACTGCCCCGACATTTTAAAATCTTTTACAACTGTGATCCTTCCATATTTAAGGTAAGTGGTATAGATAGGATGTTAAGGATGGTAATCCACCGTACCTCCTTCTTAACCAATGCCTTCCAATTGCCCCCACGCGTATTTATATACACCCTATCTCCTTCTGGCTTAAATGAATCTAACAGCTTTGCTACTTTCCTTTAATTACCTCCAGCATGATTTTTTGCTTTTTCTTGCTCTGGTCCATTTCCCTACTGTTTACACATGTTTGCATGCGTGTTCCTCTTGTACACTCATGTCTACATTTTTATCTTGTTTTTATGGTTGTTTATATCTACTTACTGTATTTTCTTTTTCTTAGTTCTTTCGCTTGACGAATGGTTTTCAGCTGGTTGACCCTGTCCCCCCTTTCCTGTTCCTACAGTGTCATCTACATGATGCCTGTTCACAGATGTCCAGCATGTCCTTTACACCTCTCGGCATACATCCAAAAAGAAATTGTCTGACTGTATAGTTATTACTAGTGTTGAGCGAGCACTAAAATGCTCGGGTGCTCGAAGCTCGGGCCGAGCTCACCGTGATACTCGGGTGCTCGACCCGAGCAACAAGCCCAATGTTAGTCTATGGGAGACACAAGCATTTTTGGCGCGGCAACCCCGGCAGTCTTTTAAAAGCCTAAAAAGTGCCCAAAACGATAGTGACAGTGCTCAAATGACATGGGGACAGCATGGGGATCGCCCAAGGAAGCATTTCTGATGCCCAGGTCACTGCTGTCAACAACGTGGTCAGAGGTATTAAGCCACTTTTAAGGGCTCACAATAAAATGTTCAAAAACGAAACTGAAACTGCTTTCCTGTGAAATATGTTAAGGAACTTCCTTTCCAGGGTAGAGAAGACTTGTGTATAAGGTAAAATAAATAACCCCCCCAAAAAATACTCCTCCACACCTTGGGCTATGTTCACAGGTAGCATTTTTTATGCGTTTTTGCACTTTTGTATTGCTTTCAACCGTGACAAATACATTCACCGGGAAATGTCATTTTAACATTTTACAACCTTATCTGGCCATGTGCTGTGTGACACATGCATACAGTGCTGAAAGGACATGGGAACAGCATGGGGAAGACCCCTGGAAGCATCTCTGACACCCAGGTCACTGCCTAAAAGTGTGCCCATCAGAAGTGATCCTTGCCGTATCAGAAGATGCAGACTTGCAACTATCCCCGTGCCCAGGGCACTGTTCAAATGTACCTCCCCCATTCCTTGCAATGCAAGCACAAATATGCAGCCAACCACCCACCCACTCCCAGGCTGCAATACCATACTGCTTGCTAAAACTTGAAATTGGGCCTTTTAGGCATGTAGAGGCGGAATCTGGCAACCACGTCATGGCTGCGTTGGCGGCCTGGAATCCATACTCAGTCTCCAGCCGCCCAGCGGCCGGGTGTCCACACTCGGTCCCCAGCCGCCAGGGGGCGGCCGGGTGTCCATACTCGGTCCCCAGCCACCCCACGGCCGGGTGCCCACACACGGTCCCCAGCCGCCTGGGGGCAGCCGGGTGTCCATAGACAGTCCCCAGCCGCCCCTATTTCTCCTGTCAACTTCCCCACACACACTTTTCTTAGCCCGGCCTGCTTTAGGGCAGCATTGGACGAGACCACCACGGAACCAGACTCCTCTGGTGGGCCCTGGCTTCTCCATCAGGGGAGCTGAGAGTGCCAAGGTGAGGAGCATGATGATGATGATAGAAGTTAGCGTCTGCTTTGTTTTCTTTTAATGCAAGCATAAGTGTGCAGCATGCCACCCACCCACCCCCAGGCTGCAATGCCATACTGCTAGCTTGCACTTGAAATGGGGCCTTTTAGTTTGGAGGAGGCCGAAGCTGGCCACTACCTCATGGCTGCTTCGGCAGCAAGGTATCCATACTTAGTCCCCAGCTGCCCCTATTTGTCCCGGTGTGCCTTATACATAAGATTAAGCGCGTATACCAAAACATTACCTGTGCCCTCCCCAGTGCATTTAGTGGGAAGGACAGCCTATTCCGCAGTAGTGTGTGCATGCCAAACCCCTGTTCATGGTACATGCGAAGATGCCTCCCACCATGCACATGTCCTTGCAGACTTGCAACTATCCCCATTCAAGTCCTTGTCCCAGGGCAGTGTTCAGTTGTACCTTTCCCATTCCTTGCAATGCAAGCGCAAGTATGCAGCCTGCCACCCACCCACCCCCAGGCTGCAAAACCATACTGCTTGCTTGCTTGCACTTGAAATTGGGCCTTTTAGGCATGTGGAGGCGGAATCTGGCCACCACGTCATGGCTGTGTTGGCGGTCTGGAATCCATACTTAGTCCCCAGCCGCCCGGCGGCTGGGTGTCCACACTCGGTCCCCAGCCGCCCCGCGGCCTGGTGTCCACACATGATCCCCAGCCGCCTGGGGGCAGCCGGGTGTCCATAAACAGTCCCCAGCCGCCCCTATTTCTCCTTGGAACATCCCCCCACACACTTTTCTTAGCCTGGCCTGCTTTATCGCAGCATTGGAAGAGCCCACCAGAGAACCAGACTCCTCCGGTGGGCCCTGGCTTCTCCATCAGGGGAGTTGAGAGTGCCAAGGTGAGGACCATGATGATGATGATACAAGTTAGCATCTGCTTTGTTTTCTTGGAATGCAAGCGCATGTATGTAGTAGCGGCTAGGCCTGAGGTGGTCAGCGTTTTGGCGCATATCCTACCTCCTCCGAGGATTGCTGGATGTTTTCCTGCTACTATTCCAGTTCTATGACTCCCGTTAAAACAAAGTTTCAGGTGATAAATGATGGATGAGGTAGTGTCAAAGAAGAAAGAGCAGGAGGAACAGGGACTATTCACATCAATATCAGGCCAGTGAACCACACGTCTTGTAGGATATGTTTCTGTAACAAAAGGAGCAGTTCGGCTACACAGTTATAGGGCATACAGTGAGTGCAATGCCTACCAAAAATGTTGAGGCACTCCAATGCCCCTTGGAAATGACATGGAGGTCAGATGGCCTTAACTAAACCGTTTTTTCCATTTATAGCAACTGGGTCTCCTGTACACTGTTAGCCTAAGCAGTGAATGGAAGGCTTTCCAAAAATTATGAGGAACTGCAATGCCCCTTGAAACAGACGTGGATTACAGCGTACTAAAAACCTTCTACCCATTATTGGGGAGTGGGTCTCCCTTAGTTTTTACCTTTTCATTGAAAATCAAAAGCTGACTAAAATTAGGAGGAAATGCAATGCCCGTTGGAAGAGTCGTGGAGGTTAGAGGTAATTAAAAACAACATTTCAATGCCCCTTGGAAGAGCTGTGGAGTTCAGAGTGGCTTAAAGACGCTTTTAATGCCCCTTTGAAGAGACGTGGAGGTCACAGTAGCTTAACAAGACGGTTTTAATGCCCCTCGGAAAAGACGTGGAGGTCCCAGTAGCTTAACAAGATAGTTTGAATGCCCCTTGGAAGAGACGTGGATGTCACAGTAGCTTAACAAGACAGTTTTAATGCCCCTCGGAAAAGTGGTGGAGGTCGCAGTAGCTTAACAAGACGGTTTTAATGCCCCTCGGAAAAGACGTGGAGGTCACAGTAGCTTAACAAGATGCTTTTAATGCCCCTTACAAGAGCCATACAGTACAGCATCTTATAAATATTATTCCCATTATTGGGGAGTGGGTCTCCCATAGTATTTGCTTATGTCTTCCAAGAAAAAGCTTCCAAAATTAGGATGGAGCAACTTGCAATGCCCCTTACAAGAGCCATGCAGTACAGCATATTACAAACATAAGTCCCATTATTGGGGAATGGGTCTCCCATAGTATTTGCTTATGCCTTCCAAGCAAAAGCTTCCCAAAATTAAGACGGAGCAACTTGCAATGCCCCTTACAAGAGCCATGCAGTACAGCATATTACAAACATAAGTCCCATTATTGGGGAATGGGTCTCCCATAGTGTTTGCTTATGCCTTCCAAGCAAAAGCTTCCAAAAATTAGGACGGAGCAACTTGCAATGCCCCTTACAAGAGCCATGCAGTACACCATATTACAAACATAAGTCCCATTATTGGGGAGTGGGTCTCCCATAGTATTTGCTTATGCCTTCCAAGCAAAAGCTTCCAAAAATTATGAGGAAATGCAATGCCCGTTCGAAGAGTCGTGGAGGTCCCAGTAGCTTAACAAGACTGTTTTAATGCCCCTTACAAGAGACGTGGAGGTCAGAGTGGTTTAACAAGACGCTTTTAATGCCCCTTACAAGAGACGTGGAGGTCAGAGTGGTATAACAAGACGCTTTTAATGCCCCTTACAAGAGACGTGGAGGTCAGAGTGGTATAACAAGACGCTTTTAATGCCCCTTACAAAAGACATGGAGGTCAGAGAGGTATAACAAGACGCTTTTAATGCCCCTTACAAGAGACGTGGAGGTCAGAGTGGTATAAGAAGACGCTTTTAATGCCTCTTACAAGAGACGTGGAGGTCAGGGTGGTATAACAAGATGCTTTTAATGCCCCTTACAACAGACGAGGAGGTCAGAGTGGTATAACAAGACGCTTTTAATGTCCCTTACAAGAGCCATACAGTACAGCATCTTAAAAATATTATTCCCATTATTGGGGAGTGGGTCTCCCACAGTCTTTGCTTATGCTTTGCAAGCAAAAGCTGACAAAAATAAGGACGGAAGAACTTTCAATAATGGCAACACGGACCATGGTCACCCTGGTGGTATAGTGGTGGTGGAGGCTGAGGATAAGGAGAAGAACATAAAACAGCCGAAATAAGGAAGCATATACCCATGTGTGGGTGTGAAGTGGTGCATGTGAATACACCTCCCGAAATAACACAGTGGATTTGACTTTATGTTACTCTGCTGTCATTTGGTGGTGATGAGAAGTCTGGCCGAATCCAGCCCTTGTTCATTTTGATAAGGGTCAGCTTGTCTGCATTGTCAGTTGACAGGCGAGTGCGCTTATCAGTTATAATTCCCCCAGCGGCACTAAAAACACGCTCCAATAACACGCTAGCGGCAGGGCAGGCCAGGACCTCCAAGGCATACAGAGCGAGTTCATTCCAAGTGTCCAGCTTGGATACCCAATAATTAAAAGGCACAGAGGAATCATGGAGGACGCTGGTACGGTCGGCAAGGTATTCCCTCACCATCTTTTGAAACTTTCCACTCCTTGTGAGAGTACCCGGCGCCTCAGGGTCTGTCCGTAGGGAGGGTCTGAGAAAACTGTCCCAGAACGTTGACAGTGCTCCCCTGCCTCTGCTGGATTGGAGTTGCCTCTCTCTTCCTTGTACGCTTTGGTTGGTCAATGAACTGTGACCTCTGCCACTAGCGTGTTCAGATGGGAATTTTTTTAACAGTTCTGCAGCAAGGGCCTTCTGGTACTCGCCCATTTTTGTAGACCTCTCCACCTCAGGAATAAGAGAGTGAAAGTTCTCATTGTAGGGGGGTCTAGGAGTGTCACCAACCAGTAATGACTGTCACCCAACATTTTGACAACGCGAGGGTCACGGTTAAGGCAGCGTAACATAAAGTCAGCCATGCGTGCCAGACTGGTAACGGGCAAGATTTCCGTGTCCTCACCAAGATGACGACTGACCATGCTCTCCTCCTCCGCTTCCTCCTCATCCCCCCTGTCCTCAGGCCACCCACGCTGAACCGATGGTATGACACTTGTACAGGTACTACTGTCTACAGCGCATGATAACAGCTCCTGTTCTTCCTCCTCCTCCTCTCCCTCATTGTCCCCCAATGCATGTTGGGATGAGATGAGGCTGGGCTGTGTGTAATCGCTCACTACGGCATCTTGATCCTTCTCATCATACTCTGGCTGCAATGCCTCCTCTTTAATTCTCTGCAGAGAGCGTTGCAAAAGACAGACAAGTGGGATGCTGACACTAATGATGGTGTCATCGCCACTCACCATCTTGGTGGCCTCCTCAAAGTTTGTCAGGATGGTACATATGTCAGACATTCAGGTCCACTCAGGAGGTCTTATGTATGGAGTCTGACCTGAATATCGACGGCCTTGTTGCAGCTGGTACTCCACAACTGCTCTCTTCTGCTCACAAATCCTTTGCAACATGTGGAGGGTAGAGTTCCAACGTGTGGGGACATCACACACCAGTCGGAGTGCCGGAAGCTGCAAACGCTGCTGCAACACAGCAAGGGCGGCGGAAGCTGTAGCCGACTTGCGAAAATGAGCTGACAGGCGGCGTACTTTCACGAGCAGATCTGGCAACTCGGGGTACGATTTAAGAAACCGCTGAACCACGAAGTTAAACACATGAGCCAGGCATGGTACGTGTGTGATCTCGCCTCGCCTCAGAGCCGCCACCAGGTTACAGCCATTGTCACACACGACTATGCCTGGATGTAGGTTCAGCGGTCTCAGCCACAGATCTGCCTAGTCTTTCACAGCTGTCCACAACTCACAAGCAGTGTGAGGTTTATCACCTAAGCTTATGAGTTTCAGCACAGCCTGTTGCCGCTTGGCGGAGGCAGTACTGCAGTGCTTCCAGCTTGTAAATGATGTGGTGATATCTGAGATGGAGGCTGAACATGAGGAGGAAGAGGATGCGCAGGAGCTGTACCCTGTGGGGGCAACTCTGACTGACATAGGGCCCGCAATCCTCGGTGTGGGGAGGATGTGTTCCGTCCCAAGGTCCGACTGGGTCCCGGCTTCCACTATGTTTACCCAGTGTGCCGTCAGGGAGATGTACCATCCCTGGCCACAAGCTCTTGTCCACGTGTCCATTGTCATGTGAACTCTCCCAGTAACTGCATTGTTGAGGGCACGGCAGATGCTTTGGGACACGTGCTTGTGTAGTGCGGGGATGGCACACCGGGCAAAATAGTGTCGGCTGGGGACCGAGTACCGAGGGACGGCCACCGCCATAAGGTTGCGGAAGGATTCTGTCTCCACCAGCCTAAAAGGCAGCATTTCCAACGCAAGCAGTTGCGAAATGTGCGAATTTAGGACTGTGGACTGTGGGGCGTTAGCTGCGAATTTCCGCTTTCGTTCAAAGGTCTGGGATATGGACAATTGAACGCTGCGGTGGGACGTGGACGTGGACGTTGATGCTGTTTCTTGAGAAACTGCCATAACAGGGATTGAAGCTTGAAGAGGACAATTTGCATATTCCAGGTGCCTTCTGGGAAAAGCGAAGAGTCTCCTGCAGCTAGAAGATCGTTGGGTACAGCCGGGACCAGCTGCTTGGAAAGCATCGCCAAACCAGGGATTGAAGCTTGAAGAGAACAATTTGCATATTCCAGGTGCCTTCTGGGAAAAGCAAAGAGTCTCCTTCAGCTAGAAGATCGTTGGGTACAGCCGGGACCAGCTGCTTGGAAAGCATCGCCAAACCAGGGATTGAAGCTTGAAGAGAACAATTTGCATATTCCAGGTGCCTTCTGGGAAAAGCAAAGAGTCTCCTTCAGCTAGAAGATCGTTGGGTACAGCCGGGACCAGCTGCTTGGAAAGCATCGCCAAACCAGGGATTGAAGCTTGAAGAGAACAATTTGCATATTCCAGGTGCCTTCTGGGAAAAGCAAAGAGTCTCCTTCAGCTAGAAGATCGTTGGGTACAGCCGGGACCAGCTGCTTGGAAAGCATCGCCAAACCGCGCGCCTAACGGCGCACGAATTTGTTTAATTTGTTTATCCTAGGGTATCACAAGAAAGAAGACAGACATCAAGTCAGCAGGGACAAGGAGCAGCATGGCAGATGTGACAACCTACATGGTGAGCTGCAACATGTGCTACATGTTTACAGATCGACCAGAAGCTGAAACCAACTTCACCTGCCAGAAGTGTAGACTACTGGCTCTTTTAGAAGAAAAGGTGCGGGGACTGGAAGAAAGAATTGCGACATTAAAACTCATCAAGGAAAATGAAGACTTCCTGGACAGAACAGAAGCGTCACTACTGGTCACGGAAAGTCAAGGAAGCATCAGAGAACCTCCAGAGGCAGACAAGTGGAGGCAAGTGACCAAAAGAAGCAAGAAGACCATGGAGACACCACCAACCACACAACTGAGAAACAGATTCCAAGGACTTGTGAAGGATGAAGATGGCACACCTAAGGATGAGGAACTACCAGCAAGCAAAAAAGAAAAGAGCACCTAGAAATACCCAGAAGCGACAAGAAAAAGGACAGCCAAGAAGGGAAGAAGAGTGGTGGTGGTGGGAGACTCACTACTGAGAGGAACAGAAGCAGCTATCTGCAGACCGGACATAACCGCAAGAGAAGTTAGCTGCCTCCCAGGGGCGAAGATCAAGGATGTTACCGATAGGATACCGAAGCTCATCAGGTCCAAGGATGTCCACCCATTTCTTCTGATACATGTTGGCACCAATGACACGGCAAAGAAGGACCTACCGACAATCTGCAAGGACTTTGAAGCATTGGGGAAGAAAGTAAAAGAACTGGATGCGCAGGTAGTTTTTTCTTCTATCCTTCCAGTAGACGGGCATGGCGTCAGGAGATGGAACAGGATGCTTGATGTGAACAACTGGCTGAGACGATGGTGCAGACAACAAGGATTTGGATTCCTGGACCACGGTGTGAATTACCTCTATGACGGACTCCTTGCCAGAGACGGACTACACCTCAACAAACCCGGGAAACACACATTCGCCAGGAGACTCGCAACACTCATCAGGAGGGCGTTAAACTAGAAGAAGAGGGGATGGGAAGAAAAACGCCGGACACGAACATGAAACCAGAGAACATACTAATGAAAGATATGAAGCGCGACAAAGAAGGTCCAAGACAAGATGCTTGGAAGGGCGGTAAGAAAATTTCTAATACAATCCACAGGGAGAAGATTGGATCAAAACAAAATCGTGTAAACTGCGTGCTAGCAAATGCCAGGAGCCTGACAAATAAGATGGATGAACTGGAAGCAGAAATATCTACAGGTAACTATGACATAGTGGGAATAACCGAGACATGGTTAGATGAAAGCTATGACTGGGCAGTTAACTTACAGGGTTACAGTCTGTTTAGAAGGGATCGAAGAAGTCGGAAAGGGGGTGGAGTCTGTCTATATGTAAAGACGTGTCTAAAGCCTACAATACGGGAGGATGTATGGGAGGGAAATGAGGAGGTCGAGTCCTTATGGGTGGAGATACATGGGGCAAAAAACAATAATAAAATTATCATAGGAGTCTGTTATAAACCACCAAATATAGCAGAAGCCACGGAAAGTCTATTAATGAGACAAATAGACGAAGTAGCAAAAAATAACGAGGTGATTATTATGGGGGACTTCAACTACCCCGATATAGACTGGGAAACCGAAAGCTGTAGATCTCAGAAAGGAAACAGGTTTCTGTCAATTATCAAAGACAATTATTTGTCACAACTTGTGCAGGAACCAACTAGAGGGACGGCCCTTTTAGACTTAATATTAACTAACAGGCCAGACAGAATAACTGAGGTGCAGGTCGGGGGGCACCTGGGAAATAGTGACCACAACATTATACAATTCCACATGTGCTTCAGTAGGGTGCCCAGCAAGGGAGTCACAAAAACACTGAACTTCAGGAGGGCAAAGTTTGATCAGCTAAGAGATGCCCTTCACCTTATAGACTGGGATAGTATCTTTAGTAATAGGAGCACGGATAGAAAATGGGAAATTTTCAAAACAGTCCTACATAGTCACTGTAGAAGGTACATACCTTATGGGAATAAAAGGGCTAGGAATAGGAGGAAGCCAATGTGGCTAAATAAGGAAGTCAAGAGAGGGCAATGAAAAACAAAAAAAGGGCTTTCGGTAAACTTAAACAAGAAGGCAGCGAGGAAGCGCTAATATCTTATAGGGAAAAAAACAAAATCTGTAAGAAACAAATAAGAATAGCAAAAGAGGAGACAGAGAGACTAATTGCCAAGGAAAGTAAAACGAATCCCAAACTGTTCTTTAACTATATAAACTGTAAAAGGATTAAAACTGATGGAGTTGGTCCATTGAAAAATAACCTGGGTAAAATCATAGAGGGCGATGAGGGTAAAGCAAACCTACTCAATAGCTTCTTCTCCACTGTTTTCACAAAAGAAAACAATTTATCGGAGGAAATGCAGAGTGATAAAGTAAACCCTCCGCTAAATATCACCCACCTAACCCAGGAGGAAGTTCAGAAACGCCTAAATAATATCAAAATAGACAAGTCACCAGGCCCAGATGGCATACACCCCCGGGTACTAAAAGAATTAAGTAATGTGATAGACAGACCGCTGTATCTTATATTCAAGCACTCTTTATGGACAGGGACTGTCCCACTAGACTGGCGCCAAGCAAATGTGGTACCAATATTCAAAAAGGGGTCTAAAAGTGACCCTGGGAACTATAGACCAGTAAGCTTAACGTCTGTTGTGGGTAAATTGTTTGAAGGATTTCTTAGAGATGCTATTGTAGAATATCTTAATGATAATAACTGTCTAACTCCATATCAACATGGATTCATGAGGGATCGCTCCTGCCAAACAAACCTGATGGCCTTCTACGAGGAGGTGAGCTCACAGCTGGACCGGGGAGAGTCAGTGGATGTTGTATACCTTGACTTCTCCAAAGCGTTTGATACCGTGCCACACAAAAGGTTGGTATATAAAATGAGAATGCTTGGTCTGGGGGATAATGTGTGCAAGTGGGTAAATAGCTGGCTGAGTGATAGAAAGCAGAGGGTGGTTATCAATGGAGTAAGCTCAGGGTGTGTCAGGGTTACTAGCGGGGTGCCTCAAGGGTCTGTCTTGGGCCCTATATTATTTAATATATTTATTAATGATCTAGTGGAAGGGTTGCATAGTAAAATAGCAATATTTGCAGATGATACTAAACTTTGTAAAGTAGTTAATACAGATGAGGATAGGGCACAGCTACAGGAGGATTTAGATAAATTGGGGAGTTGGGCCAAAAAATGGCAAATGGGGTTCAATGCCGATAAATGTAAGGTCATGCACATGGGAAAGAAAAACAGCAGTCACCCATACATATTAAATGGGAAACCGTTGGGGAAATCTGACATGGAGAAGGACCTGGGCGTCTTGGTTAATAGCAAATTAAATTGGAGTGCCCAGTGTCAGGCAGCAGCTGCGAAGGCAAATAGAGTCATGGCATGCATCAGAAGAGGAATAGGGGCATATGATGAGAACATTGTTCTTCCTCTGTATAAAGCGCTGGTAAGGCCGCACTTAGAATATTGTGCACAGTTCTGGGCTCCTGTGCTCAGGAAAGATATATTGGAGCTAGAGAGGGTACAAAGGAGGGCGACTAAGGTAATAAAGGGAATGGAGGGACTAGAATACCCAGAGAGGTTGTCAAAATTAGGCCTATTTACATTGGAAAAGAGAAGGCTTAGGGGAGACCTCATAAACATGTATAAATACATCAGGGGGCAGTACAGAGATCTCTCCCATGACCTGTTTATACCAAGGATGGTGACAAAGACGAGGGGGCACACTATGCGTCTGGAGGAAAGGAGGTTCCTGCACCATCATAGAAGGGGATTCTTTACGGTCAGAGCCGTGAGACTCTGGAACTCTCTGGGAGAGGAAGTGGTGATGTCCAACTCACTTAAAGAGTTCAAGAGAGGCCTGGACGCCTTTCTTGAGAACAATAAAATTACATCTTATGCTTAGTTAATTAATCCAGGGATTTAATCTGACTGCCAGATTGGTGTCGGGAAGTGAATTTTTCCTCAATGATGTAAATTGGCCTATGCCGCATGTTTTTTTGTTGCCTTTCCCTGGATCAATGCTGCGGAATAGCTGCAGTGCACAAGAAATAGGCTGAACTGGATGGACGCTTGTCTTTTTTCGGCCTTATAAACTATGTAACTATGTAACAAGTGAAGACAGAGAGGAGGGGGCATCTTTACATGCAGTATGGACAGGGGATTGCCTTGCACACACAACAGGGGGTTCTATTGCATGCACAACAGTGGAAGAAGCAGTGGTGACACCCGCTGACACTGGTTGTGGACCCTGGGTTTTGCCCCACAAAGTCGGGTGCTTTGCTGCCATGTGCCTGATCATGCTGGTGGTGGTCAGGCTGGTAGTTTTGTCTCCCCTGCTGATGCTGGCATGGCAGGTGGTACAAATGGCCTTTTTGGGGCTATCAGCAGAGTCTTTAAAAAAATTCCAGACTCTGGAAGACCTACCGCTTGTACTGGCAACGTCCCTCGTGTTGGTTTTACGGGGAATGATTGCCCGCCTTCTGTCTGCGGCCACCACACTGCTTCTTCCTGCCTGTTGGGGTACTCTGCCTCCCTCCCCCTGTGTGCTGCTGGCCTCACTCTGCATGTCCTCCTGCCACATTGGGTCAGTTACTAGATCATCCACCACCTCCTCCACTTCCACTTGCGCACCACGATGCTCCTCCTCACTTCCTGGCAATTGTGTCTCATCATCATCCACCTCTTGTGACAAATTGCCAGCGTCGACTTCCTGTGGCCTGTTCAAATATTTGAGCATCGCTACATGGGATCTCTTCTTCCACCACTTCAAGCGTAGCAGGCGAGGGGCACAAATATGTAAATGGACCAGTGAACAGCTCTTCAGAGTGTCCAAGTGTGGGATCAATTGCTGTCTGAGGACACGGCATGGTGGGAGGAAGGAGCATCAGGGTGAGGAGGAGTATGTGGTCGAGACTCACGGCTACTAAGAGTTGACCGTGTGGAAGACAGACCGGAGGTGGTTGTGCCCAGGTAACTGGAAGTATTATCTGCTATCCAATTAATAACCTGTTCACACTGATCAGTTCGCAATACTGGTGTTGTTCTGTGCTTCCCTAGTAATTCGGTCAAGAGGTGGGAGCGAGAAGATGTGGCTGTTGGTTGTGGCACATTTTCACCTTTGCCACGGCCCCGTCCTCTGCACGCACCATCACCAGAACGTCCAGTTCCACGTCCCTTGCCACACGCCTTGCCCATTGTAAAGGAAGTAAAATAGCTTACACTCACACTATCAATGGAAAAAGGGTAATAAAAAGTAGATTAGAACCGTGGAAGAGGAAAACCATAGTTCTATTTCTCTGGCCTACACCCGACTCTTTTAAACAATCAGAACAATCAGGGAGAAACTATTACTGTTTTTCCTTATGGAAAAAATACCAAAACCTGAATAATAGAGATTTTTTACCGTGGAATGGCAAAGCCACAGTTATTGTTTACTGGTGTATACCACACTTTTTAAAATATATAGATTTGCGGCTGAACAGTGAGCGACACACTCAAACTGTTTTTTTTAGATACCAAAGGCCCAAAACTGGATACTACAGAGATTTTACCCGTAGAACTGCAATACCACACTGGGATTTGTCAGGCGTACACCAGACTATTTTCAACAGATATATTTTTGTGTCAGAACACTCAGGAGACACTACTGTTTTTTTTACAGCAAAAAATGCAACAAGCAGGATAATAGAGATTTTTTACCGAGGAACAGCAAAACCACAGTTTTAATTTACTGGTGTATACCACACTTTTTAAAATATATAGATTTGCGGCTGAACAGTGAGCGACACACTCAAACTGTTTTTTTTTTTAGATACCAAAGGCCCAAAACTGGATACTACAGAGATTTTACCCGTAGAACTGCAAAACCACACTGGGATTTGTCAGGCGTACGCCAGACTATTTTCAACAGATATATTTTTGTGTCAGAACACTCAGGAGACACTACTGGGTTTTTTTACGGCAAAAAATGCAAAAAGCAGGATAATAGAGATTTTTTACCGTGGAACAGCAAAACCACAGTTTTAATTTACTGGTGTATACCACACTTTTTAAAATATATAGATTTGCGCCTGAACAGTGAGCGACACACTCAAACTGTTTTTTTTTAGATACCAAAGGCCCAAAACTGGATACTACAGAGATTTTACCTGTAGAACTGCAAAACCACACTGGGGTTTGTCAGGCGTACACTAGACTATTTTCAACAGATATATTTTTGTGTCAGAACACTCAGGAGACACTACTGTTTTTTTTTACTGCAAAAAATGCGAAAAGCAGGATAATAGAGATTTTTTACCGTGGAACAGCAAAACCACACTTCTGTCTCTCTGGCCTACACCAGACTATTTTCAACAGATATATTTGTGTCTGAAAAATCAGGGAGACACTATTATTTTTTTTTTATGGCAAAAAATGCCAAAAGCAGTATAATAGAGATTTTTTCCCGTGGAACAGCAAAACCACAGTTTTAATTTACTGGTGTATACCACACTTTTTAAAATATATAGATTTGCGGCTGAACAGTGAGCGACACACTCAAACTGTTTTTTTTTTAGATACCAAAGGCCCAAAACTGGATACTACAGAGATTTTACCCATAGAACTGCAAAACCACACTGGGATTTGTCAGGCGTACACCAGACTATTTTCAACAGATATATTTCTGTGTCAGAACACTCAGGAGACACTACTGTTTTTTTTCACTGCAAAAAATGCGAAAAGCAGGATAATAGAGATTTTTTACCGTGGAACAGCAAAACCACAGTTTTAATTTACTGGTGTATACCACACTTTTTAAAATATATAGATTTGCGGGTGAACAGTGAGCAACACACTCAAACTGGGTTTTTTTTAGATACCGAAGGCCCAAAACTGGATACTACAGTGATTTTACCCGTAGAACTGCAAAACCACACTGGGATTTGTCAGGCGTACACCAGACTATTTTCAACAGATATATTTTTGTGTCAGAACACTCAGGAGACACTACTGTTTTTTTTACTGCAAAAAATGCAAAAAGCAGGATAATAGAGATTTTTTACTGTGGAACAGCAAAACCACAGTTGTTATTTACTGGTGTATATACCAGACTTTTTTAAAAATATAGATTTGCGGCTGAACAGTAAGCGACACACTCAAACTGTTTTTTTTTAGATACCAAAGGCCCAAGACTGGGTACTACAGAGATTTTACCCGTGGAACTGCAAAACCACACTTCTGTTTCTATGGCCTATACCAGACTCTTTTCAACAGATATATTTGTGTCTGAAAAATCAGAGACACACTTTTTTTGGGGGGGGGGACACCAACAGGTTAATAAGACGGGTATTTGTACAGTGTGTAGAAGGAAAAAAAAAGAGGATTTTGATGAAAAAAAAGGATTTTTACTGCCCCCCGAGACCTGCAGCTAAGTCCAGCAATTTCAGAAACAGGAGCACTCAGGACTGTAATGCTGCGTTTGCTGGTATAACCACTGCGTCTCCTATACAGCCTGCCTGTTTTCTGGGATGGATATTAGTCCTGAGAAGAACTGTTTGTTTGATCTGGCAGCCTTTACAGACCCTACACTAACTATTTCGCAGGAAAAATCTCTCCCTAGCTCAGCAGCGCTGTCCCTACACTGTCTGATCCGGAGTGTCTGTGTCCAAGATGGCGGCGCCCGGTTTTAAATACTCGAGGTGATGCTGTGCGACCAGCCAATCACTGTAATGCCCACAAACAACATGGCTGCGGCATTACAGTGACTGGCTGGCAATCCCTGCATGTTCATTGCCTCTGTAAAGAGCGCCAAACATGCAGGGCGGAAACCCGAGCTCCCGCCCGAGTAACCCGGAAATGCTCGGTGCTCGCCGAACATCCCGAGTAGCGTGATGCTCGGGCGAGTACCGAGCAGTGTCGAGCATGCTCGCTCAACACTAGTTATTGCGTCATGATCTTTATTACTTGGCTCATATGGCCAGATGTTCACATTATTATGTATTTAATCCTGACATTCCAGTATGGATTGGCCTGTTTCATGCATCTCTTGTTCTTCTAATGACTGTTCCATAATTGTCCACTTGGGGACCATTACTGAACTAATTATATTTATATGTATTTCCCGCTACCTTTGTCTTTAGCAGTTTTGCCTCTAGAATGGGTTCCATTGTCTGCATAATCTGTGTATTCTTCTTTTCCCTTTTTTTAATACAACGTCCACCGGCTCTTATGTGTTCGTTCGTGGTCCCTGTAACACTAAGTACATACCTTGTCCTGCTCTATCTACTCTTGTTTCCTGTTGCGCTCCACAATGGAGCACATCGTTATTTTCCAGGGCATGCCCCCTGCTAACATCACTTCTGGTTGCGTCATACAGTTTGCTTCAAGCTGACACGCAAGCCGACATTGTTCCCCTACAGTTGTCTGCGATCCTACGAGATGCTTCCCCAGCATTGGAAATGCCGCCATCTACCACCATGCATGGTAATCGCTTACAGCTGTACAAGCTATATGTGATCGGACATTAATTTTGGGATTGGTCTGCTTAACCTTTATATACTGTCCTGCTGTCCTCTTCCTCTATATCCTCGTCAAAGAATACGGCGAAACACTGGTCGGATGAGCGGTGGCTCACTGTATTGGATCTTATTTCTATTTGATTGTCTAACCATGTCTCCACTGCATTTTGTGTCATATATATGACTTCACAGACATGGCACTCATTGCTGATGCAACTTTGGATGTCTTGATATGGTCCTGTTAGACTGCATCTGTGGCACTTTGCACTTTATTGATGTAATTTGTATATATGACTTCATAGATATTGGCATCTATTGGTCTGGATGTTAAAAGTGGTTCTGCCAGACTGCATTTTTAGCACTATGCACTTTATTGAGGTGGTCTATTTTCAATAACCTTATTCCATTTGGCAGGTTCCTTCCATGTCACTTTAGATGCAGTATTGCTGTAGTGGAGTTGTATGTATTATTATATACTATTTATACTACACTCAATTCATTTACTTAACCTAGATGCCATCTTCTGTTGGATATCCTCCTTGCCTATGTCTACATCTATTTTTACCAATAAATTTGTTATGCTAATTTTCTATACATTGTTGTCATGTGTCATCAATTTTTTGGTTTCTATGCACTTGGACACACAATGCCCATACTTTTGTTGTTTTCTTCTTGTGTTGTTTAATTTTATTAACAGCAGTGAGACATGTGTGGCACCCCAAGAGTTCGGATGCCACATTGGCATTGCCTCCCTCTCAAGGGGGGTGATGCCATGCCTAGAAGCCAGGAGGGGTCCCCTTATCAGGTAACACCAGCACCCAACACATTTCCTAGCTCCAGACCAGAAGGGGGAGCTCTAACCTGGTTTCAGGGGAGCTTCCCCTTTAAATTGGAGCCTGGAGGCGGGGTTTAGAAAAGTCAGTTAGAGTGAGAAAAGGGAGTTGGAGACAGGAGAGCGACGAGGGAGAACCTGGGGAAGGGAGCTGTGACCAAGCTCGCCCAAGAGGAAAGCGCAAGAAACAGGACACCAGAGTCCGTGGTTGTTCGAGTACTAAAGTCCTGACAGCTAAATCCGGAGGGAAGGAGACTGCAGGTCTCCTGGCCCCACTGAACGCCCGGCGGCTCAGCAGCATACTAGGGCCCGGCGCCGCCACGAAGGAACGACTCCTGAAAAGGGCTCGAGCTGCCTGCCATTCGGACGAGGAATAAACGATTGCTCAGGAATGAGGGCGGCAGCATAGATTTAAGCAGCAGGGCAAAAGAGGACAGCGCAGAGGGAAGGCCTACAACTCCACCTGGCTAGTTGGATCCCCAAATTGCTGTCATGTCAATGTAGCAGAGCTGAAGCTGTCCTGGGAACCATGGAAAGGTAAGGATGAGGTTGGTTTATTATTTTATTTTTATTGCAGGAGATCGTTAGCTTCCGCTGGAATGGGCGATACGGTAAGTAGGGTTTAATTTAGAACATTAAAGGAATGTGTCTTTATTTCAATTAAAGGATTTTATTCTGGGTGTTTGTGTTTTTTTTAACTTTGACTATGGGGTTAGTAATGGGGGTGTCTTATAGACGCCTCTCCATTAATAACCTGGGCTTGATGTCAGCTGACATTATAAGCTGACATCAACCCCAACCTTATTACCCCACTGCCACCGCTACAGGGCAGTGGGAAGAGCGAGGCTAAGTGCCAGAATTAGCACATCCTCTGGATGCGCCATTTCTGGGGCGGGAGGGGGCCAATATTCATGGCACCCTTCCTGGGCTCTTAATATCAGCCCCCAGCTGTCTGCCTAGCCTTTGCTAGTTATTAAAATAAGGGGACCCCCCGTCATTTTTTTTTGGTGGGTCCCCCATTTTAATAGCTAGTAAAGGCTAGGTATTCAGCTGGGGGCTGATATTAGTAGCCTGGGAAGCTCCGTGGGTATTACCCCCTTCCCAGGCTTCAAACATCTGCCCCAGCCATCTCCTTAACCTCCGCTAGAGACTAAAATTATGGGGAACCCCATGCCAATTTTTTTTTTAATAAATCCTTTATTTTAACGCAAAATGACAAGTACAGTAACCAACACTGTCACTGTACTTATTATATATGTGACTGACATGTTTCTATCTATCTAATCTATGTGTGATGCTCTATTCTTTCTGTTCTAAATTGTCGGGTACCGATGATGAATTGCCGGCTGGCTTTTTTAAAGAGACGGGTGCATGAAAACACTATGATTTTTTTTAAATAAATCCTTTATTTTAACACTAAATGACAAGTACAGTAACCAACACTGTCACTATACTTATTATATATGTGACTGACATGTTTTTATTTATCTAATCTATGTGTGATGCTCTATTCTTTCTGTTCTAAATTGTCGGGTACCGGTGTATGCCGCTGCTGAATTGCCGGCTTTTCATGTTTCACTGTGAGCACTGTTCCCATCGATTTGGGCAATCACTGTAACGCCACAACCACCATGGCTGTGGCATTACAGTGAGTGGCAGACAATACCTGCATGATTGGTGCTCCAAATAGCACCAGACATGCAGGACAGGGACCCGAGCTCCCGCCCGAGCTTCGCGCAAGTACTCAGCCAGCTCCAAGCATCTCGAGTACTGAGATGCTTGGGCGAGTATCGAGCAGTGACGAGCATGCTCGCTCATCACTAGTCATTAGCATAATCGGCCCAATCCACTTGCATGAGCGAATATACGCCAGTGTGAGTGAGCCCTTAGGCCATGTTCACACATCAATATTTGGTAAGTATTTTACATCAGTATTTGTAAGCCCAAACAAGTAGTGGAACAGAGGAAAAGTCTGATAGAAACACGTCACCACTTCTGCACTTTTAACCCACTCCTGGTTTTGGCTTACAAATACTGATCAAATACTGAACATATACTGAACATATGAACCAAATACTGAACATATGAACGTGGCCTTAGACAGATTTAAATTTGCTCAGGTTTTGGTGCAACTTGGGTTTACATTTATTAAGACTAGTGTTTCTTACATGTGTCTAAGATAAAAGCTAGTTGTAGAGAAGTGAGCCAAATATATTTACTAGGCACACAGAGCTTAATAACTTTGGCAGATTTGTGACTCTGCAAGTTAGAAAATGAAATCTACGTATGCCAAGAGCAGGCATAGGTTTATGCCAACATTTTCCCCATTTTCTGGCATTCTTAATAAAAAAAAATCTGTTATAGACTATGGCTACTCGGTGTACACTATGACCAATTTTTTCTTATTTTTCAAAATCAGTAACTTCTGAAAGAAGTCGCAAATGTTCATGCAGATATCTGGTTCAAAATAAATTTTAAATTTTAAGGTGAAGTTTATGCTAAAACCTGATGTAAACTGATTAATAAGTGTGAGCCTTGATTTTCTGACTTTGAGACAGCCTCAAATACACCCATTTTTTTAAAATAAGTGTGCGATAAAAATGTGCAAATCATTCCAACATTGTTTTTCTTATACTGGAGTAAACAAAGTCAGTCTGAAAAATATCCTTTGGCCATGCTAAAGCTAGACTATTTTCTCGATGAATTTTGTCACACATTTAACACTTCAAGTTTCCTCTTTTGATGCATCTTTGTCAACATCCATCATTACCATTAACTATCTAATAAGAGAGCATTTTTTGTAAGCCATGACGTTGGTATTGTCGATTACCCAGTGGTTGTCATCACCCTTATACCCCTTATTAAATTAACCACCTACCCAAACCCAACCTTATTATTCCTATAAAAACGACAAACACTATAGGTTGGATAATATTGGACACAGCAGCCTTTTATTATAAACATTACAACAAATAACAATATTTTTAAAACATGAAGCTACAAAGAATCTAGTGGCCCAAAATTAACCAACCACGCTTACCGTATTTTTCAGACCATAAGACACACTTTTTCCCCCCCAAATTTGGGAGGAAAATGGTGGGTGTGTCTTAATGGTCCGAACCTTACCTTACCGGATACTTACGGTGGTGGTGTAGCGGGATTGCAGGGCTGATGCTGCAGAGCGGCGGTGCAGCTGTGAGGTAGAGCGGCGGCGGTGCAGCTGTGAGGCAGAAAGGCAGCGGTGCAGCTGTGAGGTAGAGAGGCGGTGGGTGCGACGGTGAGGCAGAGTGGCTGTGCAGCGGTGTGGCAGAGCGGCGGTGAATGAGGAGTGCGGCTTTCCGGTGGCCGCGGCAATCTTCATGAAGCAGTGACAGGAAAATGGCCATCCGAACCGGCGCATGCGCCATCTTGGAGCTCGGGCGGCCAGTTTTCTGTGGCTCACAGCTTCATGAAGATGGCTGCGGCCACCAGAAAGTCGCACTGCTGCATCCACCACCGCTCTGCCACACCACTTCACAGCCACGGCCACCTGACAGCAGTGCCCGCGGCTCTCAGACCACAGACCCGGGCCCCAGCCAGACAACAGGCCCAGGCCCCGCCACAGGCCCCAGACCTGCCACAGGCCCAGGCCACAGCCAGACCACAGGCCCAGGCCCCACCACAGGCCTCGTCCAGACCACAGGCCCCAGCCAGATCCAGCCTGACCACAGGCCCAGGCACCACCACAGGCCCCAGGCCCCAGCCAGACCACAGGCCCAGGCCCCACCACAGGCCCCAGTCAGGCTCCAGCCAGATCACAGGCCCAGGCCCCACCAAAAGGCCCCAGCCAGACCACAGGCCCCGGCCCCGCCACAGGCCCCGGCCCCGCAGCATCTCACCTCTTTTGCTGCTGCCGCCAAGTTCCTGAGGGAGGGAAAGGAGGGCCCTGCGGTCCTGCTGCACCACCAAGACAACTCCTCGCTACTGGAGCACTGGCTTCTCGCATCCAGGGTCTGCAGCATTCCTCCACTTCCGCTGGCTTCCTGAAGGACCTTGCCTCCTGTGACCCCTGCTCCACCACCCGCCCAGGTAAGATACCTATTCAGACTATAAGATGGACCCCCATCTTATGAAACAATATTTTTTTCCTATTTTCCACCTCAAAATTTGGGGTGCGTCTTATGATCCGGTGCGTCTTATAGTCTGAAAAATGCGGTGCTCTCAGCTGTGACCCTCAGGCTCAGGAGCACCTAAAACCAAAAGAGGGCATAAATGGATAACCGCCACACCCGGGACTCGACATTCCTTTGTAGAGATGAGTGAACATTTCAATGTTCGGTTCAGAAATGTTCGCCGAATATTTAGACATTTGCCGAATTTATTCGTCATTAATTTGTCAAACATTGCCAAGCGCCATAGGATTCGATGGGGGACAAAAAAAAGAATATACAACATCTTCAAATGGTCCCAAAAGCTGCCAAAACACATCAAATAAGGGGTAGACACCAGGAGAGTGCCATCAATTGACCCAGAGTACAAGTATTATAATTATTATTACTATTACAGCGACATTTATTCCGTGGCGCGTTACATGTGAAAAGTGGTCACCGACTGGTACAAGAGGAGAGAGGACCCTGCTCACGAGGGTGCACAATCAATGTACAAGGGAAGGGTGAAGGTACAGTAGGTCAGGGTACAGTTAGACGTACAGCGGTATGCTGGAGCGAGGGTTACCGCAGATTGTATGCTTGTTAGAAGAAGAGGGTCTTCAGCTTCCTTTTTAAGGTTTCCACGGTAGGCGACAGTCTGATGTGTTGGGGTACAGTGTTACACAGTAGGAGAGATGCATGGGACATATCTTGTGTGCAATCGTGGAAAGAAGAGATAAGAGGGAAGTAGAGAAGGAGATCTTGGAAGGATGGGCGGTTGCATGCAGGCAACTAGGAGACTAGGTCACACATGTATGGAGGAGACAGGTTTTCGATGGCTTGGTATGACAAAGTTAGGCTTTTAAACTGGAGTCTCTGGGCAACAGGGAGCCAGCGCAGGGATTGACAGAGGGGAGAAGACTGGGAATAGTGGGGTGACAAGTGGATTAATCAGCCAGCACAGTTTCAATTAGATTGGAGGGGTGCGAGAGTGGTAGAAGGGAGGCCACAGAGCAGGAGCTTGTAGTAATCGAGGCGGGAGATGATGAGGACGTGCACTGGTGTTTTTCTAGATTCATGGTTGAGGAATGTGCAGATCCTCGAGATAATTTGGAGTTGGAGCCAGCAACAAGTGGAAAGGGCTTGGATCTGACATTTGAAGG
This sequence comes from Phyllobates terribilis, assembly GCF_046119375.1. NCBI lineage: Eukaryota > Metazoa > Chordata > Amphibia > Anura > Dendrobatidae > Phyllobates > Phyllobates terribilis. The sequence goes on from NW_027362773.1 coordinate 55,449,891, forward strand.
ACAGATCACAGTCAAGCTTGAGGGACTGGGGAGAGTGGGCAGCCATTCACTTTGATGGATTGGTCAGTTGGGGGGGAGAATGAGATGGTGGAAAGACGATTCATTCAGTTTTATCCATGTTAATTTTTACAAATCAAGCAGAGAAGAAAGATGAAATAAAGGTCTCACATAGTGGGATTCGGGTTAGTAAGGAGGTGATATCAGGTCCAGAGAGATCTTGTAGATCTTTGTGCCAACAGCATAGAGATGATACTGAAAGTCGTGACACTATGAGCTGTTCCAGGCAAAAGGAATAGATGGAGAAGAGCCTGGGTCCTAGAACTGAACCTTGGGGGACACCGACATATAGGGGTGAGATGAGGAGGTGGTGTGTGAGTGGGAGAAACTGAATGTCCTGTCAGTTAGGTATGAAAAGATCCAAGACAGGGCCAAGTCTGTGTTCCTGAGAGATGATTGTCTGTAGTAAGAAGGTATGCATTTAACTGTGTCGAATGCAGATAACAGGTCTAGGAGGAGGAGGACAGAGTAGTGTTGCTTGGATTTGGCAGTTAGTAGGTCGTTAGTGACTTAGTTAGGGCAGTTTCAGTAGAATGGTGAGGTGGGAAGTCAGATTGTAAGCGGTCAAAGAGGGAGCAGGAGGAGAGGGAAGACAGTTCAAAATAAAAACGTGTTGATCCAGTAGTTTGGAGACATAGGGACAGGAGCTGGCTGGGCTGGGTGGCAGGTGGGCATATGCTCACTTTGTAACAGTTCAGGCCCGCCGGCCCGCCCTGCACAGTTAAATCACTGGCGGCCGCGGCCGCGCTAGGTCCGTCTGTGGCCGCAGCCCGCAGGTGACACGGTGCACAGCTAAATCACCAGCGGTCGCGGGCTGTGCTAGGTCCCTCTGAGGCAGCTCAGGTGACGTGACATAACATTGCACCCAGCCGGCAGACAGAATTGGGCAGTGTGCAGAGCAGCAGTACCTTTAACTTGCGCTGACACAGCACACCGCACGTGACGTGCAGCGTGCAGCGTGACGATCAGGGTTCTGGGGCGTGCTGCTGTAGCACGATGCCTCTCTCTGTCTAACCCTTCAGAGCGGAACGCTTGTCGCTGTGGCTGCCTGCCAGAGTGGCTGTGACTGTGGCAGACAGTGGCGTGCTGTCTAATTATTGGAACTTGGAAGGGCCCTGGGAGTGGATTAGGATGGAACCCACTGGACCTGGAACAAGGTTAATGCTGGGGGGACTTTAATTATTATACAATGCTAGTGTGAGGAGCATCATGTGGGGCCATGTATACAGTACGGAGCACTTTTCGGGGCCATATATACAGCACTAAGCACTATGCCGGGCTGTGTATACTGTGTGGAGCACTATGCGGGGCCATGTACACTGTGAGCAGCACCATGCAGGAGCCATGTATACTGTGTGCAGCACCATGCGGGGCCATGTATACTGTGTGCAGCACTATGCGGGAGCCATGTATACAGTGTGCAGCACTATGCGGGGGCCATGTATACTGTGTGCAGCACTTTGTGGGGCCATATATACTGTGTGCAGCACTATGCGGGGCCATGTATACTGTGAGGAGCACTATGCGGGGGCCATGTAAACTGTGTGCAGTACTATGCGGGGGCCATGTATACTGTATGGAGCACTATGTGGTGCCCGTTATAGTATATGGAACACTATGTGGGGCCCGTTATACTGTATGGAGAACTATGTGGTGGCCCCTTATACTGTATGGAACACTATGTGGGGCCCGTTATACTGTATGGAGCACTATGTGGGGCCCTTTATGCTGTATGAAGGACTATGTGGGGCCCATTATGTTGTATGGAGGACTGTGTGGGGCCCATTATGCTGTGTGGAGGACTATGTGGGGCCCATTATACTGTATGGAGGACTATGAGGTGCCCATTATTCTGTATGGAGGACTATGTGGGGTCCTGTATACTATACGGAAGACTCTTTGTGGCCATTATACTGTATGGAGGACTATGTGGGGCCCATTATACTGTATGTAGGACTATGTGGGGCCCATTATACTGTATGGAGCACTATGTGGGGCCCATTATACTGTATGGCGCACTATGTGGGGCCCATTATACTGTATGGAGGACTATGTGGGGCCCATTATACTGTATGGAGGACTCTTTGTGGCCGTTATAATAGATGAAGGACTTCTTGTGGCCATTTTACTGTATGGAGGACTATGTGGGACCCATTATACTGTATGGAGCACTATGTGGGGCCCATTATACTGTATGGAGCACTATGTGGGGCCCATTATACTGTACGGAGGACTATGTGGGGCCCATCATATTGTATGGAGGACTCTTTGTGGCCATTATACTGGATGAAGGACTCTTTGTGGCCATTTTACTGTATAGAAGACTATGTGGGGCCCATTATACTGTATGGAGCACTATGTGGGTTATACTGTATGGAGGACTATGTTGGGCCCATTATACTGTATGAAGGATTATGTGGGACCCATTATACTGTATGGAGGACTCTTTGTGGCCATTATACTGTATAGAGGGCTATGTGGGGCCCATTATACTGTATGGAGCACTATGTGGGGCCCATTATACTGTATGGAGAACTGTGTGGGGCCTATTATACTGTATGGAGCACTGTGTGGGGCCCATTGTACTGTATGGAGCACTATGTGGGGCCCATTATACTGTATGGAGCACTATGTGGGGCCCGTTATTCTGTATGGAGCACTATGTGGGACCCATTATACTGTATGGAGCACTATGTGAGGCCCATTATTCTGTATGGAGGACTATGTGGGGTCCTGTATACTATATGGAGGACTCTTTGTGGCCATTATACTGTATGGAGGATTCTTTGTGGCCATTATACTCTATGGAGGACTCTTTGTGGCCGTTATAATGTATGGAGGACTCTTTGTAGCTTTGATACTGTATGGAGGTCTGTGTGGGGATTACAGTTGGAGAATCATACTGTGATGGGGTCACCATTCTTTGTTGGGGGGATTGAGGGAGAGGGGTACAGTAGGGCCATCATACTGTGAGTGTGGAGGAATTCACTGTGGGTGTATCATACTGTGTTTGGGGGCACTTTTGTTTGCATCATACATTATTATCTGTTTCATTCAAGGATTTTTATCCTCTGTTAAATTACATATTTAAATTAGGCCATTGGGCCATATGCTTTTTACTGCTTTTACATAACATTATAATAATCCACTATAATTTTTAAATTAATCGTTATATTTGATAAAGAAAAACTTCCTCAATTGTAGACTTATTTTTTAATAAATATCAAGGTTGGTGCGCGACTTTGTCCAAGCTTTGAACTTTGGCCCTCTGTGTATTTGAATTTGACATCCCTGGCTTTAAAGGGAACCTGTCACGTCCTAGCTACTATCTACACTGCCCCCATTGCGGCGTTAGTGAAGCAATGTGCATCACTAAAAAGCTTTTTTCCTTAAAATCAGTGGTAGTATAATGATTTTATAACATTATATACACTTTGTCCTACCTGCTCGTTTTCAGTCATAGGAGTGTGATTCTCATATTCAGTCAGGGGCGGCACCGAATTCATTCACTGCTGGCGCCGCCCACGTATTTGAATATTGCTTCCCGTCGAGCACTATTATTGTGGGGCGCATGCACATTTCCACATGTCCGGCTGTGGTCCATCGCCTGCGCAATGAGACTGTGCCGCTGCTCATGGGCCACTGCTGTATGCTTGCCCCCTAGGCCAAAATTTGCCAGCCAGCCCCTGCATAGGGAAGAAGTGAGATGGGGCAATAGCTAAACATAGGATGGGTCAAGGGAGCGATTTTGGAGGATGAGTGTGATCGGAGTATGTTTGAATCATGAGAGGGTAGAAGCCAGTTGTTAGTGACAGGTTAAAGAGGAGGGTTAGGCTTGGGTTGAAGACTGTGGTATGGTTTGGAATGAGGTGGGATGGTATTGGGTCAAGTTCAGAGGTGGTAAAGTGTGATTTGGAGAGTAAAGATGATCTTCCATGATGGTGGAAAAGCTGGTTTTGGAGGATAAGATTAGAGTCATTATGAGAAGGGGCAGTTGGGACTTTAAGCAAAAGCTTTTCCGTATGTTGTCAATCTTCTGCTTGAAGAATGAGGCTAAGTCTTCAGCTGAGATGAGAGGAGAGGGAGGGGGAGCTGGTGGACAGAGGAGGGACTAGAAAGTACTGAATAGCTGTTTGGGGTTGTGAGACACGTATGATATGAGTGATGAGAAGCGGGTTTGTTTTGCTGCAGTGAGAAATTGTGCAGCATTCTGAAAACTTCCATTACTGGATTCCATTCCATTTCTTTGGCAGTCACTCAGCGGTACGCCTTGTAGATGAGGGGCATTAAGAATATGTGCTCTAGTAGATGACAAGCGCTGCATTAAGCGGCCTCAGCCCCTCTTTCTCCACCTTAACATCACACACAGTACAGTCCTCAGAGGTGGCACCCCAATTACCCTTGTTTTCACCCACAACACGACTTTCCAACCAGCCAACTGACTGTGGGGAAGCACAGATGAGTGAGACTGCAGTGCTGTTCACACATTCTATTCCGGGGCATTAGAGGTCTGATCCAAAGCTTCACAGACTCAAGAGCGGGAAAGCATGTGTAGCAATGGCCAAAATTTTTTAACCCATGGGGGTGGGCATGGATGGGTTGGAGAAAGAAATAAATACACACCAGAACATGGAGAACTAAACTAATATATAACAATGGTTGGAGAACTAAACCACTAGACATCAAGGTGTCACTAGACAGCAAGTGTTGGAATCCCCAATGCTTGTGTGACAAACCTCTGTATCTAACATTTCCTCCAGTGCTTCTGCATCCTCCAACCCCTCTAGGGCCTCAACCTGCTCTCTCAACCTTTGCCTTAATGAGACACACATTCCAACAGTGCAGAAAGAATCCCTCCCACCTCTGTCAGGGCTCACCGCAAGCAGTGTTAAAATTAATATGTCTTGTAGATTGCAGTCATACAGCTGTAGAGTTGTGGACAGCTTTTCAAGCCAAGTTTGACCAATGGCTGTCCCGCTGAACCTGGAGCAAAGGAAGGCCGTGAGCGATAATGGTGCAAACCCGGTGGTGGCTCTATGCCGGGGCAACCTCAAACACGTGCCTTGCATGGCTCGCATCCTCAACCTGATGGTACAGCAATTTCTCCGCCACTATCCTGGCCTGGAAGCGCTGCTGCAGAAACCACGGTCTCCGAGTGCTCACTTTAAACTATAAAAATGAGCAGGATCTTTAGTATAAAAGCCAGACTACTAGAAATCTAGCAAACTCCTTCATGATGATAGAGGGCACCATCTCCTTAGCTTACTGGTACTTTTTTTGTGGGAATGAGCTTGTCTCCAACCAGCCAGGAATATCCAGTGAATGGCATGCCGCTGTTTGGTATTAGCACCCAGTACCAGAAGCAAAACCATCCACAATTTCCGTACCTCAGGAATTTTATTCTGAGCAAAGATTAGTTTCTCACAAAGGAGCTGAAGACACTGAGTGGTAGTAGATGCAAGTTTCTACAGCATGACCTATCTGTTATTGTTAGATATCAGAGGGAGAACATAACTGGGCTTTGCCAAATTGCCATATTGCATCTTAAGTCTTATAGACCCGGCACTTGCAGACTTACATTCTACAGGATGGTGGGGAAGGAGACAGTAGGTTGTGGAGTTCCATTAGCTCCGGTGGTGTTCAGGTGGCAGCGAGGCAATGGCAGGCTGTAGGCTTTCTTGAAGAGATGGGTTTTCAGATTGTGTCTGAAGGATTCGAATGTGGTGGCTAATCGGACGTGTTGAGGCACAAAATTCCAGAGGATGGGGGATATTTGGTAGAAGTATTGGAGGCGATTGGATGAGGAACAAATAAGTGAGGAGAGAAGGAGGTCTTGGGAGAACCAGAGATTACGTAAGGGAATATAAAAGGAGATTAGTTCAAAGATGTACAGAGAAGAAAGGTTATGTATGGCTTTGTACGTCAGTGTTAGTAGTTTGAACTGCATACGCAAGGCAATTGGGAGCCAGTAACCGGATCTTATAGATTGCAATCTTATGAACTGCAAGAGCCAGTCCACAGTAAAAAAGCAGCCATAGAGTGTTTGGCAACCTTAACACAGACTTTTCTTAACCAGGGCTGTTTCTCGGTAGGGTTGGACAGGCCCACCAGAGAACCGGAGACTCCTCTGTTGGGCCCTGTCTTCTACCGGAGACTCCTCTGTTGGGCCCTGTCTTCTCCATCAGGAGAGTTCAAAGTGCAAACCTTGCAGGTTGTGATGATGACGAAGAATGTTACTTGGAATGCAAGTGGAATTATGCAACCAGACACACACCCAACCATAGGTCGCAATATTAAACTGCCACATTTCTGGACAGCTGCTTGCACTTGAAATGTTGCCTTTTAGGCTCGTAGAGGTGGAAGTTTTTACAACCTCATGGCGGCAGCAGCCACTATTTCTTCCGGTGTCGTCCCAGCTTTCCACAAACACGGGTCCCTGAACATTACCCGTGCCCTCCCCAGTGAACTTAGTGGGAAGGACCATTTGACAACAAACACGTGGACAAGTGAATGTGGCCAGGGACGGTACATCTCACTGGAGCCAGGCCACAGTAAAAAAAAGCAGACATAAAGTGTCCGGGAACCACTATTGAACACAGTGCAGTGTGAAAAGGTTATTGGTTGGATAGCAGATAATGCTTCCAGTCACTTAGCCACCACCTCCACCACCCTGTCTTATACACGGTCAAGTCTCAGTAGCTGTGAGTCTGGACCGCACATTCCTCACCCTGATCCTCCTTCCTCCCACCATGCCGAAAGCTGGGAGACAACTGATCCCACATTTGGACACTCCGGAGAGCTGTTCACTTTTCCATTTATAGATTTGGGCTTCTCACCTGGTACACTTGAAGCGGGGCAAGAGGAGATCGCATGTAGCGATGCCCAAATATTTGAGCAGCCAAGGTCACACGAAGGCGACGGAGGGAAACTGTCACAAGAGGTGGATGATGATGAGACACAATTTCTAGAAAGTCAGGAGGAGGACCAGGGTGTGGAAGAGGAAGATGAGGTGGTGGACGATGAAGTCACTGACGCAACCTGGCAAAGTGACATGCAGAGCAAGGACAGCAGCACACAGGGGGAGGGAGGCATAGCACCACAAAAGGCAAAAACAAGCATTGTGGTGGCCACAGACAGAAGGCGGGCAACTATTCCCCGTTACATCAACACGATGGAAGCTGCCAGTACAACTGCTAAGTCTTCCCAAGTCTGATTGTTTTTTAAAGACTCTGCCGATAACCTAAAAAAGGCCATTTGCACCATCTGCCAGGCTAGCATCAGCAGGGGTAGCAAAACCAGCAGCCTGACCACCACCAGCATGATCAGGCACATGGCAGCAAAGCACCCGACTTTGTGGGCCGAACCCCAGGGTCCAGCAACAGTGTCTGGGGGGTGACACCTCTGCTTGTTCTGCTGTTGTGCATGCATGCCAATCCCCTGTCCATGGCGCATGCCAAAATGCCTCCCACCCTGCACCTGTCATTGAACACTCTCAACTAACACCATCAGCAAGCATGTCCACGTCCTTGTCCAAGCACAGCGTTCAGTTGTCCATACTCCAGTCCTTGGAACGCAAGCGCAAATGCGCAGCTAATGCCCCACAGGCCACACTACTGAATTCACACATTTCGCGAATGCTTGCATTCGAAATGTTGCCTTTTAGGCTCGTGGAAACGGAAGCTTTCCACAACCTGATAGCGGTGGTCGTCCCTCAGTACTCGGTTCCCAGCCGCCACTATTTCTCCCGGTGTGCCATCCCCACATTACACAAGCATGTGTCCCACAACATTAGCCGTGCCCTCAACAATGCAGTTATTGGGAAAGTCTACCTAACACGTGAACAAGTGCTTATGGGCAGGGATGGTACATCTCACTGATGGCACACTGGGTTAACATAGAAGAAGCCGGGACCCAGTCAGACCTTGGGAAGGAACACGTCCTCCAGATGCCCAGGATTGTGGGCCTTGGGTCAATCGAGGTTGCCCCCACATTCTACAGCTCCTTCACCTCCTCCTCCTCCTCTTTTTCAGCATCCATCTCCGAAATGACCACATCAGTCGCAACCTGGAAGCACTGCAGCACAGCCTTGGCCAAGCGGCAACAGGCTGTGCTGAAGCTAATATGCTTAGGTGACAAACCAGACAACGCTGAAGAGTTGTGGACAGCTCTGAAAGAGCTGGCAGATCTGTGGCTGACACAGCTGACCCTAAAGCCAGGCATGGTCATGTGTGGCCGGAACCTGGTTGTGGCTCTGAGGCGAGGCGAGCTCACACATGTACCATGCCTGGCCCATGTGCTTAACCTTGTGGTTCAGCGGTTTCTCAGAACATACCCAAATCTGTCAGATCTGCTTGTCAAAGTATACCGCCTGTGTGACCATTTTAGAAAGTCAGCTACAGCTTCCGCTGCTCCTGACGTGCTTCAGCAGCATTTGCAGCTTCCAGCTCACTGACTGGTGTGTGGTGTCCCCATGCATTATAACTCTACATTGCAGATGTTGGGAAGGATTTGTGAGCAGAAGAGGGCAGTTGTTGACTACCTGCATCAACAAGGCCGTCGGTATTCAGGTCAGACTCCACACATAAAACCTCAGGAGTGGACATGGATATCAGACATCTGTACCATCCTCTAATACTTTGAGGACTCGACCAAAATGGTGAGCGGCGATGATGCCATAATTCTCATCACCATCCCGCTTCTCTGTCTTCTGAAACACTCTCTGCTCACAATTAAAGAGGATGTATTACAGGCGGAGCACGTTGAGATGGAGCAAGGAACCATACAGGGTGATTACACACAGCCCAGCCTCATCTCATCCCAACATGGATTTGGTGACAATGAGGAATAGGAGAAGGAAGCACAGGAACTAGATGTTACTACCTGCACAACTGCCATACCGTCTGTTCAGCGTGGATGGCCTGAGGACAGGTAGGAGGATCAAGAGGAGGAGAATGAGCAGGAGAGCATGGTCAGTGGTCTTCTTGGTGAGCACATGGACATCTTGCCTCTTTGCAGTCTGGCACACATGACTGAGTTTATGTTTCGCTGCCTTTCCCGTGACCCTCGCGTTGTCCAAATTTTGGGTGACAGTCATTACTGGTTGGTGATGCTTCTAGACCCACGCTACAGGGAGAACTTTATGTCTCTTATTCCTTTGCAGGACAGGCCTAATAAAATGGGGCAGTACAAGAAGGCCCTTGTTGCTGAATTAGTGAAAAAATTAATTCCCATCTGAAAAGTGGGAAGGTCACAGTTCGTTGGACAACCAAGGAGTACAGGTGAGAGAGACACAAATGCAATCCAGCAGAGGCAGGGGAACACTGTCAAAGTTCTGGGACAGTTTTCTCAGACCCTCCCATCTCACAGGCCCGGAGGCGCAGGGTACTCTCGCAAGGAGTGCAAAGTTTCGGAAGCTGGTGAGGGAGTACCTTGCCGACCGTATCAACGTCTTCCGTGATTCCTCTGTGCCTTATAACTATTGGGTATCCAAGCTGGACACGTGGCATGAACTGGCTCTCTACACCTTGGAGGTCCTGGCCTGCCCTGCCACTAGCGTTTAGTCAGAGTGGGTTTTTAATGCCACCGGTGGAATTATAACTGATAGGCGCATTCGCCTGTCAACTGAAAATGCTGACAGGCTGGATCTTATAAAAATGAACAAGGGCTGGATTGGGCCAGACTTCTCAACACCACTGAATGATAGCAGCATAACATAAACTCAAATACAGTGTCTTTTTTTGGGGCGGTCTAACTCTATTCCCATGCACCTTTGTCTTCACACCCAGACATGGGTATATTCTTCATGATTTTGTCTATTTGCTCTTGTCCTCCTCCTTCTCCTCATCCTCATCCTCCACCACCATGTCACCACCATATGTACCCTTTCAACATATCTACGTCCCTTGAAAGGGGCATTGGAGTTCCACCAAATTTTTGGCAGCCGTTGCTTCACTGCATAGGCAAACACTATGGGAGACTCACTTCCTAATAATGGGAACATTGTTTTTGGGAGGCTCTCTGACCTTTACGTCTCTTGCAAGGGGCATTGGAGTTCCTCCAAATTTTTGGAAGCTGTTGCTTCACTGCATAGGCAAAGACTATGGGAGACCCACTTCCTAATAATGGGAACATTGTTTTTAGGAGTCTCTATGACCTCTACGTCTGTTCCAAGGGGCATTGGAGTTCCTCAAAATTTTTGTCAGCCGTCGCTTCACTGCATAGGTGAACACTATGGGAGACCCACTTCCTCATAATGGAAACATTGTTTTTAGGAGGCTCTCTGAACCTTACGTCTTTTGCAAGGGGCATTGGAGTTCCTCCAAATTTTTGGTTGCCGTTGCTTCACTGCATAGGCAAACATTATGGGAGACACACTTCCTAATAATTGAAACATTGTTTTTAGGAGGCTCTCTGACCTCTACATCTCTTCCAAGGGGCATTGGAGTTACTCCAAATTTTTTGAAGCTGTTGCTTCACTGCATAGGCAAACACTATGGGAGACCCACTTCCTAATAATGGGAACATTATTTTTAGGAGGCTCTCTGACCTCTACGTCTCTTGCAAGGGGCATTGGAGTTCCTCCAAATTTTTGCCAGTCCTTGCAGTCACTGCATATGCAAAAACAGTATAGGAGACCCACTCGTTAATAATGGGAACAACAAAGCATAGCTGATTAATGGCCCTTTAAGAATAGTAAGGGCCGACTGATGGCCCTATAAAAATAGGCTTTGTGACTTTCAGAGTCCCTCCTTCATAAATGAAACACGATGTGTCTGATGATATCTCACACACCACATGGCCAGATAAGGTTGTAAAATGTTAAAATGGCATTTCCTGGTGAATGCATTTGTCTTGGTTGAAAGCAATGCAAAAGTGCATTTTTGTTTTTGGTTATTTATTTTGCCTTATATACAAGTCATTACCCTAGAAAGGATGTTCTTTAACATATTTCTCAGGAAAATCCATTTTGGTTTCGTTTTTGCATGTTTTATTGAGAATCCGTAAAAGTGGTGTAATACTCTGACAACATTGTTAACCGCAGTGACCTGGGAGTCAGAGATGCTTCCAGGTGTTTTCCCCATGCTGTTCCCTTGTCATTTGAGCACTGTTCCCGTCGATTTGGGAAAATTTTGGGCCCTCTGCAGACCGCCAGGGGGAGCTGCTGGAAAAAAGCTCAAGTTTCCCATAGACTTACATTTGGCTCATATCTCGGACCGAGCACTCGAGCATTCCAATTCGCTCGACCTGAGCAACGAGTACCCAAGCATTTTAGTGCTCACTCATCACTAATGGAGACCCAATCAGGATTCCCCACATTTCCAAAAATTTGTGAAAGACACCAGCAAAGTGGCATCAATTTCACCAGAGTATTAATTGTGGAATTAAGGACCAAAATCTCTTCCACTACAGCCAACCCAGCACATGGAGACTCAATCAGGAGTGCACCATCCTCTCCAGTCCTTCACCACGTGTCAGACTTGTACTCTGTTGTGCAGGTACACAAGCTGGTCTAAAAATGTGTGAAAGGACTCATAGAAATTGCTTCTGACACTCACACTACTGCTGCTGCTAATTTTTTGGCGTTGACAAATTGACTTGCTGGAGGTTGGAAGTGTAGAGCTGAGATGAACTCTGTGTGCCTCACTGCTGGCTTGGGGAAAACCTATGTTAAGGTTGTGTAAAAGTGTGTTTTGATAATAAGGCATTCGCTGGTCCCTTTCCAGGGCGGGAAGCATCTGGCAAAATTTACTATTATAACGTGGATCTAACAGAGTGGCAAGCCTGTAGTCAGCACTATTTTGAATCATAACTATTCGGAGATCATGTTGCAGATAGAGCAGAAAGAATGCACTCATATGTCGGGCTCTTTCCTGAGATTCAAGCCCATGCTGTGTTGGTGGCTGGGTAATTCTGATGCTTGTGTCCTCCATCCCCTCCTGCCAAACACGAACACAGAGGGGATAATTATCTTCTTCATGTTCTGTCAGTTGCTCGCCCATCACCTCTTCCATTCCTCGACTTCACTAACACTTTCAATAACAATTTTTCTTGTATCGCCAACCCCTCTCAATCGCAGTGAACCACCCTACCTTGGCATCCTGAGATGTCCTCTACTGTATCACATTAGTAACAGATAAAAGTATTTTTTTACTGTGGATGAGGTCTGTATAACATACGAGATATTCTCCAAACTAATTCAAACTGATATATCCCCTGCTGTATAACATTAGGAATCGAATAAATTATTTTTTGACTGTGGATGAGGCCTGTACAACATAGAATATATGCTCCAAGATATTTAAAGCTCAGATCTAGCCTGCTGTATCACGTTAGTCACAGTAAAAAATAGATTTTTTTTACTCTAAATCAGCTCTGCATACAGTTGAAGTTCACTGTCACTAATGTAGTAACTGACATATAGCAGAGTGTATGACGTTTGCAACACTAAAAAATCTGTGGCTAGCAGCAGAAAAAATATATTTTTTTACTCTGAAAACAGCTGAAGTTCACTTCCACTAAAATAGTAGCTGACGTATAGCAGAGTGTATGATGTTTGTCACACAAAAAAAAATCTTTGGTGGACTCTGCCTAAAAAGACAAAAAATCAGTTTTTTTACTCTGAAAACAGCTGAAGTTCACCACCAATAACGTAGTAGCTGACACTTAGCAGAGTGTATCACGTTTGCCACACAAAATATTCTTTTGTGGACTCTGCCTGCCTGCTGATCCACCCAGCCATCGATGGTCAATCCCCAAAGACCCGAGAGAAGCCAGTCAAGGTTCCCAGCCCAGACGTCGTGTGCACCATCAAAGGGACCGATCTCTAAGTAATGCGCACTAGCGGGGACCAAACAGCATGGAACAGTGAAACAGTCAGGATCGTGCATGCGCAGTACGGCAGGCACGCGCCCACCGCCCATTTCCGGTTGGCTTCATCCTGAGCGGCCGCGACATTCCTTCTCTGACTGGGAAGTATTTGCGCATGCGACAAGGGTGTCACCCCTGACTTCTATGCCACCTGCTGGTCCTCATCTTCTGATCATTTGTCTGTGATATATGAATCTTTTGGGGCCAGCACACATAGCACTCCTTCTTCCCCTGACGAAGCCATCTTTATGGCGATACGCGTGGGGTCTCTCCCCTTCATCCACCCATGATCCTTGCTACGGAAAAACAGGCTGAGTATTCACTACCAGGATGCCCATTCTTCTTAGTGTTTCTGCTTCTCAATATTTTTTGGCAGTGGTTTGCTGCATGAATGAGCTTGTTATTTGGCTCAGTATTACTCTGACAGTTTGCATAACGCATTATCTGTGCATATTTTTTCCAGAGTATGTGGTCTACATCTACTTGGGCAGCTGTCAGCCAATCAAGCTATACATGTTTATGCACCAGCACTTAAATAACTTTTTCATGGTTTACATGATATGCTTATTTGCACACTTACTTTCTAGCTGGTTTATACTTGTGTCCATGTTTGTATCCCTGTGTGGGTTTTAATTGTTTTTAATTGTTTGTGTTTTGGCTCACTATATATAAATAAAGTTGTCATTTTGTTTAGAGATCCCCTTAGGTTGCATTCTTTCTTCTTCTTGTTACTACGGTTCTGAGACGTGTGCGCCAGTGACAGGACGTCACAGAAGCTCCGGAGGTATCAGATCGGAGGTTCACGGTCGTGTCGGCGACCAGGAGGAACATGCGAGAAGGGCCATTACCTCTGACAGGGACATATGGTACCGATACGGATAGAGCGAAAGATAGTAGTAAGACAGGGACCAGCAGACGCTAGAGTGGCATCGCAAAAGTGGATAGTTACGGAGGAAACGGCAGCGAGTTGTGATAGGAACAGAGTATTGCCAAAGCTTTAAAAGACTGCCCCTTGCCTACTATAATTAATATAGTTCCCCTTCCTTCCAATGGATCATTTTAAACTACCAGTCCCTGAATTCTAGTGTATTCTGATAATTTATTCTGTTATGTGATTTGCTGCTTATTTTGCTGTCAAATGTTGTAAAGAAATTGTTACCATATAATACGTGTTTTACAATTAATATTAGTTGTTAAATAAAAGAAATATACTGTTGTTCCGCCTGTGTCCCCTCTGTTGCATACTGTTTACCTGCATTATACAGCCAGACTCTGTTTTATCTGTCTGTGGTTTGGATGGCATGAATAGGCTGACAAGATTCCTTGATGAAAAATAACCCTGCAGATCTTTGTTGATTACCATAATTTTTTCGCATTATAAGACACTGTTTTTTTAAGTCAAACTGAGGGGAAAAACTCAGTGCATCTTATAAAGCGAACACACACATTTACATGAAAACGCAAACTGCGCTATCACTCACCAAGGCCCAGGGGATGCTTGAGGCGGACATGCTCTGCGGCGGGTGGTCATGTGAAGCGGCGGGAGGTGAATCGTGGTGGCAGGAGCAGAGGGCTGTGCATCATGGGGACGGGAGCGGAGGGCTGTGAATCGTGGCAGTGGGAATGGAGGGCTGTGAATCGTGGCATTGAGAGTGGAGGTCTGTGAATCGTGGCATTGGGAGTGGAGGGCTGTGAATTGTGGCAGTGGGAACGGAGGACTGTGAATCGTGGCCGTGAGTGAGGGGCTGTGAGTTGTGGCAGTGGGAGCGGAGGACTGTGAATCATGGCAGTTGGAGCGGAGGAGTGTGAATCATGGCGGTGAGTGGTGGGCTGTGAATCGTGGCAGTGGGAGGGGAGGATTGTGAATCGTGGCAGTGGGAGCGGAGGACTGTGAATTGTGGCAGTGGGAGCAGAGGGCTGTGTATCGTGGCAGTGGGAGTGGAGGACTGTAAATCATGGCAGTGGGAGCAGAGGACTGTGAATCGTGGCAGTGAGAGCTGAGGACTGTGAATCATGGCGATGAGTGGAGGGTTGTGAATCATTGTGGTGAGCGGAAGACTGTGAATTGTGGCAGCGGGATTGGCGGACTGTGGATCTTGGCGGCGGGAAGTCACAGGGGCACTGTTAATACCCCATTCAGTGCAGCTACGTACACTAAACACATGCTTATAGACACACATGTACACGGCACACACATGTACTCGGCACACACATGTAGACACACATATACTTGGCACATACATGTAGACGGCACATACTTATAGACACTAGTTATGGGCGAGCACTAAAATGCTTGGGTGCTTGGTGCTCGGGTCAAGTACAATGGAATTCTCGGGTGCTCGACCCAAGCAACAAGCCCAATGTAAGTCTAAGGGAAACTCGAGCATTTTTCAGACGGCTCCCCCCGGCGGTCTGCAGAGGGCCTAAAAATTGCCCAAATCAATTGGAACAGTGCTCAAATGACATGGGAACAGCATGGGGAGGACCCCTGGAAGCATTTCTGACTCCCAGGTCACTTCTGTCAAAAATGTTGTCAGAGGTATTAAGCCACTTTTACGGACTCACAATTAGAGATGAGCGGTGTTTGACTAGAACTGTTCGCCAATCTCAAATTCGAGCTGTTTTGGGCGGTGTTCGAGTTGTTCGACGAACCCGAACGATTTGCAAAAAATTCGGCTGTTCGAGGTTATGTTCGATAACTGTTCGTGCACCAAAAGCGTGTCCTGCATGTCTGGCGCTATTTAGAGCACCAATCATGCAGGGATTGTCTGCCACTCACTGTAATGCCACAGCCATGGTGGTTGTGGCATTAGAGTGATTGCCCAAATCGATGGGAACTGTGCTCACAGTGAAACATGAAAAGCCGGCAATTCAGCAGCGTTACACCGGTACCCGACAATTTAGAACCGAAAGAATAGAGCATCACACATAGATTAGATAGATAGAAACATGTCAGTCACATATATAAGAAGTACAGTGACAGTGTTGTTTACTGTACTTGTCATTTAGTGTAAAGGATTTATAAAAAAAAATATTAGTGTTTTCATGCACCGTCTCTTTAAAAAAGCCGGCCGGCAATTCAGCAGCGGTACCCGACAATTTAGAATAGAAGGAATAGAGAATCACACATAGATTAGATAGATAGAAACATGTCAGTCACATATATAAGAAGTACAGTGACAGTGTTGATTACTGTACTTGCCATTTAGTGTAAAGGATTTATTAAAAAAAATAATAGTGTTTTCATGCACCGTCTCTTTAAAAAAGCCGGCCGGCATTTCAGCATCTGTACCCGACAATTTAGAATGGAAGCAATAGAGCATCACACATAGATTAGATAGATAGAAACATGTCAGTCACATATATATAAAGTACAGTGACAGTGTTGATTACTGTACTTGTCATTTAGTGTTAAAATAAAGGATTTATTTAAAAAAAAATTGGCGTGGGATCCCCCATAATTTTAGTCTCTAGCGGAGGTTAAGCAGACGGTTGGGGCAGATGTTTGAAGCCTGGGAAGGGGTAATACCCACGTAGCTTCCCAGGCTACTAATATCAGCCCCCAGCTGAATGCCTAGCCTTTACTAGCTATTAAAATGGGGGACCCCCCAAAAAATTGACGTGGGGTCCCCCCTATTTTAATAGCTAGCAAAGGCTAGGCAGACAGCTGGGGGCTGATATTAATAGCCCAGGAAGGGTGCCATGAATATTGGCCCCCTCCCAGGCTAGAAACACCAGCCGTCAGCCGCCCCAGAAATGGCACATCCATAGGATGCGCCAATTCTGGCACTTAGCCTCGCTCTTCCCACTGCCCTGTAGCGGTGGCAGTGGGGTAATAGGGCTGGGGTTGATGTCAGCTTATAATGCCAGCTGACATCAAGCCCAGGTTAGAAATGGAGAGGCGTCTATAAGACACGCCCATTACTAACCCCATAGTCAAAGTTAAAAAAAAACACAAACACCCAGAATAAAGTCCTTTAATTGAAATAAAGACACAATTCTTTATTGTTCTAAATTAAACCATACTTACAATCACGCCCATTCCAGCTGAAGCCAACGATCCCCTGCAATAAAAGAAAAATAATAAAGCAACATAATCCTTACCTTCCCATGGTTCCCACGACAGCTTCAGCTCTGCTACATCGAGATGACAGGCTGGACCGCAGCAGAAAGCTGCCATCCAGCCTGTCATCCCGCAGACACTGAGAAGCGCAGGCTTGCTTGCGCTGCTCAGCGTCTCTCTGTGACGGCATCCAGATGAGCCGAGTTCATGTCCAATGAACTCGGCTCACCTCTTGCACGTCACTGACAGCGTGGGAAAATTCTCACGCTGAAGCGGTGAGTGCAGGAGAATTCTCCCACGCTGTCAGTGACGTGCATAAGGTGAGCTCATGTCCAATGAACTCAGCTCACCTCCTGCATGTCACTGACAGCGTTGGAGAATTCTCCTGCACTCAGCGCTTCAGCGTGAGAATTCTCCCACACTGAAGCGCTGAGTGCAGGACAATTTTCCCACGCTGTCAGTGACGTGCATAAGGTGAGCTCATGTCCAATGAACTCAGCTCAACTCCTGCACGTCACTGACAGCGTGGGAAAATTCTCCTGCACTCAGCGCTTCAGCGTGAGAATTTTCCCACGCTGTCAGTGACGTGCATGAGGTGAGCCGAGTTCATTGGACATGACCTCGGCTCATCTGGATGCCGTCACAGCGAGACAGTGAGGAGCGCAAGCGTGCCTGCGCTTCTCAGTGTCCGCGGGATGACAGGCTGGATGGCAGCGTTCTGCTGCGGTCCAGCCAGTCATCTCGATGTAGCAGAGCTGGAGCTGTCCTGGGAACCATGGAAAGGTAAGGATGATGTTGGTTTATTATTTTATTTTTATTACAGGAGATCGTTGGCTTCAGCTGGAATGGGCGTGACAGTAAATATGGTTTAATTTAGAACAATAAAGAATTGTGTGTTTATTTCAATTAAAGGACTTTATTCTGGGTGTTTGTGTTTTTTTTAACTTTGACTATGGGGTTAGTAATGGAGGTGTCTTATAGACGCCTCTCCATTACTAACCTGGGCTTGATGTCAGCTGGCATTATAAGCTGACATCAACCCCAGCCCTATTACCCCACTGCCACCGCTACAAGGCAGTGGGAAGAGCGAGGCTAAGTGCCAGAATTGGTGCATCCTATGGATGCGCCATTTCTGGGGCGGCTGACGGCTGGTGTTTCTAGCCTGGGAGGGGGCCAATATTCATGGCACCCTTCCTGAGCTATTAATATCAGCCCCCAGCTGTCTGCCTAGCCTTTGCTAGCTATTAAAATAGGGGGGACCCCACGTCATTTTTTTTGGGGGGTCCCCCATTTTAATAGCTAGTAAAGGCTAAGTATTCAGCTGGGGGCTGATATTAGTAGCCTGGTAAGCTCCGTGGGTATTACCCCCTTCCGAGGCTTCAAACATCTGCCCCAGCCGTCTGCTTAACCTCCGCTAGAGCCTAAAATTATGGGGGATCCCACGCCAATTTTTATTTTAATAAATCCTTTATTTTAACACTAAATGACAAGTACAGTAATCAACACTATCACTGTACTTATTATAAATGTGACTGACATTTTTCTATCTATCTAATCTATGTGTGATGCTCTATCTTTCTGTTCTAAATTGTCGGGTACCGCTGCTGAATTGCCGGCCGGCTTTTTTAAAGAGACAGTGCATGAAAACACTATTATTTTTTTAAATAAATCCTTTACACTAAATGACAAGTACAGTAAGCAACATTGTCACTGTACTTATTATATATGTGACTGACATCTTTCTATCTATCTAATCTATGTGTGAAGCTCTATTCTTTCTGTTCTAAATTGTCGGGTACAGATGCTGAATTGCCGGCCGGCTTTTTTAAAGAGACGGTGCATGAAAACACTAATATTTTTTTTAATAAATCCTTTACACTAAATGACAAGTGCAGTAACCAACACTGTCACTGTGCTTCTTATATGTGTGACTGACATGTTTCTATCTATCTAATCTATGTGTGATGCTCTATTCCTTCTTGTCTAAATTGTCGGGTACCGGTGTATGCCGCTGCTGAATTTGCCAGCCGGCTTTTTTAAAGAGAGTGTCTTCTGAGCAGTTTGTCAGCTTTTGGACACCTTTGCAGGTGTTTTCTATGTGTTTCTATGTGTTTTTGTTTGCCTGCCATTGGTTTTAACGGTGTTCGACGGTGTTCTAAGGTGTTCGACGAACAGTTCGACGAACAGTTCCTCGAACATCCCGGTGTTCGACGAACCGAACCGAACCCGAACACTACGGGGGTGGCTCAACACTAGAGATGAGCGTTGTTCTACTCGAACTGTTCGCCAATCTCAAATTCGAGCTGTTTTGGGCGGTGTTCGAGCCGTTCGGCGAACACGAACAATTTGATAAAAATTCGGCTGTTCGAGGTTATGTTCGATAACTGTTCGTGCACCAAAATCATAACTGGATTTTTTCTCAGTAATGATGAAAATTAATGTTAATACGCAGTTTGAGTGTACAGCGGGGTGGGGGGAGGGGCAGGGGATGGATCTCTGCAGGAACAATGAAGATCTCCATTTTTTTTTCTCTTTCCCGCATTTGCAGTGGGGAGGTGCAATCTGTCAGCCTATCAGCAGCGCACACACGGAGCGAAGTGCTTTTTTTCACACAAGCAAGGGCATGTGTCATTGGCAGTGTATGTCACATGTCCTTGCCCTATAAGACCAAGCCATTTTCCCCGTCGCCACCATTTTCTCACTGCTGCAGCTGCGTGTTAGACGGCACCGCTGTTGCTGTGTGCGCTATACCTTGTTAATTTCAAGCCAATTTTCGCACAAATATACAGATAGCTTGGGAGTAGGGAATAGTTGTGATTGCAGTCCTTTTAAGGACTAGGTTACAGCATTTCCTACGACTTTTATCAGGGAGGTCTGTGCTCTTAAATAGATAGGTTGTGGGAGTAAAGACTAATTGTAATTGGAGTCCTTTTCAGGACTAGGTTACATCAGTTGCTATCAGTTTTTGCCAGGCAGGTCTGTGCCAGTGCTGTGCAAGTTTTTTTCACAGCATTTGGCTGAATCTAGCAAAGCTCATCCTTTTTGGCCTATTGCAGAGTGTGTGAGTCAGTGGAGTAGCCTATCTGTGCTGCAAGATATACCACCTGTGTATAGAATACCAATTTTTTTACTGCACCTAGTGAAGTAAAATCTTTTGGGCATAGCATCATTCTATTAGTCCATCTATACTGACCTCCATCAGGTTGCAAATTAAAACTAATTTTTATCTGCATCTACACTACCTCTGAAAAAATATTTGGGCTTCTAGCTGTGTGTGGGACTTGTTGTATTAGTCCATCTATACTGACCTCCATCAGGTTGCAAATTAAAACTAATTTTTATCTGCATCTACACTACCTCTGAAAAAATATTTGGGTTTCTAGCAGTGTGTGGGTCTTGTTCTATTAATCCATCTATACTGACCTCCATCAGGTTGCAAACTGAATATAATTTTTTTCTGCATCTAGCTCTGAAAAAATATTTGGCCTTCTAGCAGTGTGTCGGACTTTCTCTATTAGTCCATCTATACTGACCTCCATCAGGTTGCAAATTAAAAATAATTTGTATCTGCATCTACAGTACCTCTGAAAAAATATTTGGGCTTCTAGCTGTGTGTGGGACTTGTTGTATTAGTCCATCTATACTGACCTCCATCAGGTTGCAAACTGAGTATATTTTTTTCTGCATCTACCTCTGAAAAAATATTTGGGCTTCTAGCTGTGTGTGGGACTTGTTGTATTAGTCCATCTATGCTGACCTCCATCAGGTTGCAAATTAAAAATAATTTGTATCTGCATCTACAGTACCTCTGAAAAAATATTTGGGCTTCTAGCTGTGTGTGGGACTTGTTGTATTAGCCAATCTATACTGACCTCCATCAGGTTGCAAACTGAATATATTTTTTTCTGCATCTACCTCTGAAAAAATATTGGGCTTCTATCTGTGTGTGGGTCTTGTTCTATTAATCCATCTATACTGACCTCCATCAGGTTGCAAACTGAATATAATTTTTTTCTGCATCTAGCTCTGAAAAAATATTTGGCCTTCTAGCAGTGTGTCGGACTTTCACTATTAGTCCATCTATACTGACCTCCATCAGGTTGCAAATTAAAAATAATTTGTATCTGCATCTACAGTACCTCTGAAAAATATTTGGGCTTCTAGCTGTGTGTGGGACTTGTTGTATTAGTCCATCTATACTGACCTCCATCAGGTTGCAAATTAAAACTAATTTTTATCTGCATCTACAGTACCTCTGAAAAAATATTGGGCTTCTAGCTGTGTGTGGGACTTGTTGTATTAGTCCATCTATACTGACCTCCATCAGGTTGCAAACTGAATATATTTTTTTCTGCATCTACCTCTGAAAAAATATTGGGCTTCTAGCTGTGTGTGGGTCTTGTTCTATTAATCCATCTATACAGACCTCCATCAGGTTGCAAACTGAATATAATTTTTTTCTGCATCTACCTCTGAAAAAATATTTGGCCTTGTAGCAGTGTGTCGGACTTTCTCTATTAGTCCATCTATACTGACCTCCATCAGGTTGCAAACTGAATATATTTTTTTCTGCATCTAACCCAGCCAATAGTTTTGGCCTAATACCACAGTTTGGCCACTCAGCTCTGCTCGGTTACCATCCATTGTTTTTTTGTGCAAACAACTCCAGAGTTGTGAATTAGTTAACCACCAAAATGAGTGGAAAAAGGCTTGCTGCTGGTGGAAAGGGGAATAGGCGTGTTGGGAAGGGGAAAAAAGGTTGTGTCCGTGGGGTAGGTGTTAAAGCAACAGTAACATCTGCAGAAGAAAGACCATCTTCCAGCCAAACTAAAATGTCTACTTCTTTTAGTGGACAATGTGATAAGATCCCTTTCTTACAGCCACGCCAATCGCTACAAATTCCAGATGAGGCACAAAAACAGCAGGTGCTTCAACGGATATCAAGTGCTCCTTTAAGTGGGCTCTCCTCCACATCAACTTCAACATCACAAATACTCCAGTCCTCAAAGGTGTCACCCAAATCGCACTTGCTTCCTCACAGCTCCCAAATCTCCAGCTGCCCGTCTGAGTATGAGGTAGAACAGATGGTTGAGTCTGCAGAGCTGTTTACTCATACTATAGCCTGGGAATCAGAGGTCGACTTCAGCGCTTCTGTGAATCCAGACAAGGAAATGATCTGCACTGATGCCCAGAATCTTTATGAGTCGGATCCAGGACCAGACGCAGAAGGTTCTGACCATAATGTAGACCCTCATTCCCAAACTGTAACTCCTGTTGGTGGAGACAATGAGGAAGACGATGATAAGACTCAAATACCTGATTGGAGCGACAACTTTAGTTTTTTGTCAGGGCAGGAACAGGTTGGCTCTGAGGACGACGGGTGTGATAACACACAGGGTGATGATGATGAGGTTGGAGATCCCTCTTACTGTCAACCCACAGTCAGCCAAGAGATGAGGTCAGCAGAGGAGGTGGAGGAAGATGCTAGTGACGACGAGGTCAGGTTGCGCCTTCCTGGACAGAGACGTAGTACTGGAAGCACGTCAACAACTGCATCCTCAAACACAACTTTGCCTCTCACCGCAAGTCGTGGTGGCTCTTCAGGTCGCATGGGTGCTAAGCCTTGCATAGCCTGGGCATTTTTTCAGATCGATAAAGATGACCCAACTCGTGTTATCTGTAACATTTGTCAGCAAAAGCTAAGTAGAGGCCAAAAAATACATAGTTTGAGTACTTCATGCATGAACCGGCACATGGACATGAAGCATAAGTTGCAGTGGGAAGCTCAGTGTGCTACAATGCGGCCTAGCCGGCCGGGCCAACCACCGTCTGCCATATCTTGTGCATCCGCGGCCTCTTCATCCTCTGTGACTGGGGGGACAGCAGTCACACCTGTTTTGGGGCGCAGACCTGCCACCTCTTTACCCGCAACAGCCAGCGTGATTGGCAGATCATCATTTTCTTTGGAGGTGGTAACAGCAGCTGGTGTTGAGCGCTGTCCGACATCGATAGCACCACCTTTGGATCAAGGCAACCTAACATGTCTGCCTGCATCTTCCTCACAGACCGGCAGTTTGCCGGGGACACCCTTATCAACCCCGTCTAAGCACAATAGCCAGCCCTCGGTCCCTCAGATGTGGACAAGTAAAAGACCATTTCCTCCTAGCCATGAGAAAGCTAAGAGGTTGAATTTCACCATCTGCAAGCTCTTGGCTACAGAAATGCTGCCTTTCCGCCTGGTGGACACAGAGGATTTTCGAGACCTTATGTCCGACGCAGTGCCCCAGTACCAGATGCCCAGTCGGCACTACTTCTCAAAGAAAGGTGTGCCTGCGCTCCACCAGCATGTCGCACACAACATCACCGCTTCTTTGAGAAACTCTGTGTGTGACAGGGTGCATTTCACCACAGACACTTGGACGAGTAGGCATGGACAGGGGCGTTACATGTCGCTGACTGGGCACTGGGTAACTATGGTGACAGCAGGACAAGGGGCTGCTGTCCAAGTCTTGCCGTCCCCACGAGTTGTGCGTCAATCCTCTTTATGTCAAAGTTCCTCCACTGCTTCTGCCTCCTCAACCTCCTCTCGGTCTTCCACCTGCACCCAAAGCCTGTCTGGTCATGCCACAAGCTTTCTAACTGCGCAGAAGGGATCCTGCACACCTCCTTACTATGCTGGCAGTAGGGCTCAACGTCATCAGGCGGTTTTTACATTGAAATGTCTGGGAAATGTGAGTCACACAGCTGAGGAGTTGTGGTCAGCTCTGGAGAACCAATTTCATGAATGGTTGTCTCCACTGGACCTGAAACCAGGGAAGGCCGTGTGCGACAATGCTGCAAACCTGGGTGCGGCCCTTCGCCGGGGCAATGTCACACACGTGCCTTGTATGGCTCACGTGTTGAACCTGGTTGTCCAGCAATTTTTAGCCCACTATCCCAGACTAGATGGCCTTCTGCAGAGGGCACGGTCGCTGTGTGCTCACTTCCGCCGTTCGCATCCCGCAGCTCAGCGACTTACATCTCCACAGAAGTCGTTGGGCCTGCCACTTCACCGGCTAAAATGCGATGTGCCTACCCGGTGGAATTCAACTCTGCACATGTTGCAGCGACTGTGGCAGCACTGACAAGCCCTGGTGCAATACGTTCTGACGTATAGCCTGGGCCAACGAGATTCAGAGGTGGGGCAAATCACGCTGGAGGAGTGGTCTCAGATCAGGGACCTATGCACCCTTCTGCACAGTTTTGAAATGGCGACGAAGATGTTTAGTGCTGACGATGCCATTATCAGCATGACTATTCCGGTGATTTACATGCTGGAGCACATGTTAAACAGAATTCGGAGTCAGGTGGTGGCACAAGAGGAGGTGGAGGAAGTAGAGGAGGAGGAGTTGTATGCGGAAGGGCTAACATCTGCAAGGTCCAGACGGTCGGCAGCACCAAGGTGGCAGGCATGTGAGGGTGGGGGAGATGGTTTTACCAGGGCGCATGGTAGCAGCCAAACTAGTGAGGAAGGTGCAGGAGCCCAGGAAGAAGTGGAGGACGAACTGATGGAAGACTCATCAGATGAGGGAGACCTTGATCACATTTCTGTTGTGCGAGGTTGGGGGGAGAGGACAGAGGAAGGAAGCATGATTGTTGCCTCGCCGCCAACACAACAGGGACTTGGTGCTCCTGGATGCGCAACACACATGAGTGCCTTCTTGCTGCACTACCTGCAACATGACCCTCGAATTGTGAGAATTAGAAATAATCCTGACTACTGGGTTGCCACACTGTTAGATCCCCGGTACAAAAGTAAATTTGCAGAAATTATTCCTGCCATAGAAAGGGATGCACGCATGCAGGAGTATCAGCAGAGACTGTTGCAGAATCTTACATGTGCTTTTCCACAAAATACCAGTGGTGCACGTAGTGAATCTCACAGTTCCAACTTGCCAACCGTGGGACCGTCAAGTGTTCAGCACTCAAACCGTAACAGAACCACAGTATCTGGTGGTAACATCAATTTTGCGGAATCATTTCACCACTTTTTTAGCCCATCCTTTGCAAGGCCACAGGAGACAAGAAGTCTGACACATAGTCAACGCCTAGAGACGATGGTACAGGAGTATCTCCAAGTAAACATTGAAGCCTCGACTGTGTCACTGGACCCTTGCTCTTTTTGGGCTTCCAATCTGGATAAATGGCCGGAGCTAGCCACTTACGCCTTGGAGATCTTGTCATGCCCCGCAGCCAGCGTTCTGTCTGAACGTGTGTTCAGCGCTGCTGGTGGTGTGCTGACAGATAAGCGCACGCGGCTCTCCACTGATAATGTAGACAGACTCACGTTCATAAAGATGAACAAATCATGGATCCGAAACGACTTTTCTACCCCTGTGTCATCCTGGGGAGAGTAAAAGCTTGATGATTGTTTAAAATCACCCTACCAACCATTTTAAGCTTTCAAATTACTAATCATGTTTATCTGTATCTTGACTGGAAAATAATTTGGGCTTTGTAGCAGTGTGCAGCACTGATCCTATTAGGCCATCTATAATAAGCTCCACCAGATTTAAAATTAAAAATAATTTTTAGCTGCATCTAGCCCGGAAAATAATTTTGGGGCTCCGAGATGCGCAAGACACATAAGTGCTTTCTTGCTGCACTACCTGCAGCATGACCCTCATATTGTCAGAATTCGAAGTAATCATGACTACTGGGTTGCCACACTCTTAGATCCCCCAAACTTTTCGATCAACCTTTTCATTTTAATAAAGACCAAAAAAATGGTCATTTTTGAAATTATAAGCATTAGCAGGTTGTTAGAAACTGAAATCAAACAGTTTTCAACTCAAAACTTTATTCTAGGTGATGTTACATTTTCACATAGGACCCCTTGTTCGAAAGGAGCTTCTGAACTCTCTCGTCCATTTAATTTGTCAGGTTTTGGATGGTTTCTGCTTCAATTGTTTTGCATGAGGACAGAATACCCTCCCAGAGCTGTTGCTTAGATGTGAACTGCCTCCCGCCATCATAGACACTCCTTTTAATGATGCTCCAAAGGTTCTGAATGGGGTAGAGGTCAGGGGAGCATGGGGGTCACACCATAAGTTTGTCCCCTTTTATGCCCATATCAGCCAGAGATGCAGATGTTTTATGTGCAGCATGAGATGGTGCATTATCATGTAGAAAAATGATCTTGCTGTGAAATACACGGTTCTTCTTCTTGAACCATGGCAGGAAGTGCTGTTTGAGAAAATCCACATACATTATGGAGTTCATCTTTAGCGCCTTCAGGGATCCTAAAGGGGCCGACAATCTCTCTCCCCATGATTCCAGCCCAAAACATTACTCCACCTCTTCCTTGTTGGCGCTGTAGCCGTGTTTGCGTGGGGTGTCCATCAACCAGCCATCCTCCACTCCATCCATCTGGACCATCGAGCGCTGCACGGCACTCATCCGTGAACAAAACAGTTTTGAAATCAGTCTTCATGTAATGTTTGGCCCACTGGAGCCGTTTCTGCTTGTGTGAAGTGGATAGAGGAGGTCGACAGGATGGCGTATGCACAGCTGCAAACCTCTGAAGGACCCTGCATCTTGTTGTTCGGGGGACGTTGGAGGCACAAGCAGCTTCAAAAACTTGTCTGCTGCTATGACAAGGCTTTTTTGCCGCTGCTCTTTCAACCTGACGTAATTGCCTGTAGGAAAGAGTCCTCAATTTGCCCTTATCAGCACGCACACGTGTGTACTGTGAATCAGCTACATACTTCTTGATTGCCAAGACACTTCATCCTGATCATCGCACAATGTTGATTGTAGTCATGCCTTGACCTAAACACTCCACAATTTGTTGCTTCTCAGCAGCCGACACATCCTTTTTCTTTCCCATTTTGGCAGAAAATGTAGGCTGCTGAATAATGTGAGAGAGCCTTCTTAAGTAGTCTTGCCTTTCATTGGACACACCTGCCAAACTAATTAGCACTGGTGTCTGCAATTGCTTACAGTGATATAAAGAGCCCTGACACACATCACCATCAATGAGTTTAACTGACAAACAAACAAATTCTTCCCTTATCACTCCTAAACACTTTTTGCATAATAATTTGGAACACAGTGTACATGTGCTTTTCCACAAAACACCAGTGGTTCACGTAGTGAATCTTACAGTTCTAACTTGCCAACCGTGGTCTGTATGGAGTTGTTCAATAAAGGGCCCAAAATTAAGATAACATAGATGGGAGAGGTCTCTATGAATAGGAATTCCTAAGTATTTGATACCCTGTGAGGGCCAGGCAAAGGGAAAGTTGGACTGGATGGAATCCTATATGGATTTGGGGAGGGAGACATCGAGGGCCTCAGACTTCACTGCATTGATTTTAAAATTTGACCATGTAACAAAGTGATCTATTTCAGCCATAACAGCATGGATGGATATATGTGATTGAGTGATATATACTAGGACATCATCAGCAAATAGAGAGCACTTGTACTCGGTGCCTCCCACCTCAATCCACCTAATATTGGGGTTATGGCGAATTGATGAGAGCAGGTGCTCCGTCACTAGGATGTATAAGAGAGGGGACAGAGAACATCCCTGCCTTGTCCCATTGGTGATTGTGAAAGGTGATGAAAATGTTCTGACGCGCACCCTGGGCCTTGGGACACCCGGAGCCGGACCCTTTTTGGTGGATGCTGGTGGTTGTAGTCTCCGTGGCGGCAACCCGGTTCCGTGGCTCAGGGCGGTCAAACCAGTGGCGGAACTATTTATGTGGTTTTGATGTTTAAATGTCCGACTACGCCACCCGTGGATTGCGGTCAGAGTGAACCGCCGCTCCAGGGCAGACCGCTGAGGCTGGTGTTGTGGGTGCAGCAGAGCGTAGCATAACTCCCCACGGGAGGAGTATAGCCTCAGGGCAGTGTATGCGGAGGATGGGGGTGATGGTGCAGGGCAGCAGCAGTAATGACACGGAGTCAGTGATGCAGTCCAGGGCCTTTACTCACAGTTCTTATTATCCAGACCACGTCTGCAGGTAACGGCTGCCCACGTCGTACTGTGCTCACCAGGTGAGGGGCTCAGACAACTCCCAGATAACTTTGGAGCGCTTCACAGGACCCCCTTTGTGTGTCCTTTGTCTGGCCTTTCTTACCAACCCTTCTGTCCGGCTGCCTCGGGCCTCCTCTTGGTAAACTTGGCGCCAGTTTCCCTGACCCTATGTGGTGCCTTCCTAGCGGGTGTAGCGAGGGGCTGCGCCACATAAAATGTCACAGCCTCCTGTTTCTAGCTGAGGGTCGTTTCCTGCCTCCACTAGTTTCGGGGACCGGTCTCCCCCTTTGGCCTGACCCCTCCACGCAGGTGGATTCTGGCGTGCGGTGGCGACTCGCCCGTCCGCACCCCTGAGATCCCTTCGTTCCTCGTTCCTGGAGCCTTCTCCGCTCCTCTTCCTTCCTTCTCCCTCTTCCAGGCCTGGGCCTCTGTTACTAGGCCCGCCTCCGGAGCAGAGCTCATGCAGAGCCCCTGCTCCCTGCCACTTCTGCTCAGACTTCTCTGCACTGAACTAAGATGGTGCCCACCTTTTATACTCCCTTCTCAATGCACCCAGGAACTGCTTCCTCCCTGCTCCTGCACTACAGGGTTCCCCTTCCTCAGTGTTCCCTCCCCCCACTCCAGCCAGGGACAGGGACTGTCGTGCCCATCTCAGGGGCATATTGGTCGCCCTGCCCCACGGCAATGTGGTGTAATGCATGCAGGTGTCGGGTCCTGATCCACACTACATCCTTACCTGAGAGTGAGATATCACACCTCTGGGTGAGGTGCAATACCTCTGTAGCAACCGAGCCCTCAGGGTGCTACAGTTCCATTTATCTTCAGCCTAGGTGACGTATTGCGATACAGGGCCGTGATTTTGGCTATAAAAGGGTCCCCTAGACCCCTACCCCAAGCTTTTTAAGAGAATCATATATGGCGTGCCAGGAGACTCTATGGAATGCTTTCTCAGCATCCAACGAGAGTATCTAATTACAAATTTTTAACTGCATCTAGCCCAGGAAATACTTTGTGCCTAGTAGCAGGGTCTGCTAGTCAGCGGATTATCCCGGCTGTTAAGCAAGCTACACCACCTGTAGTTTGGACACTTCATTTTTTCAAAGGAAATGCTTCGGGACCACGGGATACTCAGTGAAGAGCATCAGGAGGCACCCCAAGGCATAGGGGCTGGGACTGGCAGTAGGATGCCTTGCGGTGGACAGCCGAGCTTGATCCTTATAAAAGCTTTTTAACTGCAGCAGCTTTAGTGGACGCTACTGGAGCTGGAATTACGCGGCTGCTGGCATGAGACTTGCCCTCCAATAGATCCTTGTAAATGGATTTAAAGTGTATTCATTCAAATTAGAGAGACAATTTAAATTAAAAAGCTTAGAGCTGCCTCCACCACAGGGGGGCTCGCTCGACCCACCAGCGGACAGGCACCAGTACTGGGAGAGGGGGGCTAGCCATCAGGGTTCACCGCGGCTCTGGCACAAACCCGGCGACACGGAGGTGTCACGGGCAGGAGCGGACTGGCCGTGTCGGCTTCTCACTTTTTGGATTTTAGAAGGGCATGACATGCCTATATCTGTGTCTCCCCCTCCTTTTACTCCTCCACCTCTTTTATTTTCGCATGACTATATGTACTTGTCACTTTTCCATGTGTTAGTTATGTCTTCTGAGCAGTTTGTCAGCTTTTGGACACCTTTGAAGGTGTTTTCTATGTGTTTCTATGTGTTTTTGTTTGCCTGCCATTGGTTTTAACGGTGTTCGAAGGTGTTCGACGAACAGTTCGGCGAACACACGGGTGTTCGACGAACCGAACCGAACTCGAACACTACGGGGGTGGCTCAACACTACTCAACACTACTCACAATAAAACATACAAAAACGAAAACAAACTGGATTTTCCAGGGAAAAATGTTAAGGAACATTCTTTCCAGGGTAATGACTTGTATATAAAGCAAAATAAATAACCAAAAACAAAAATGCTGCTCCACACCTTGGGCTATGTTCACATGTAGCGTTTTTGATGCGTTTTTGCACTTTTGCATTCCTTTCAACCGTGACAAATGTATTCACCAGGAAATGTCATTTTAAAATTTTACAATCTTTTCTGGCCATGTGGTGTGTGAGATATCATCAGACACATCATGTTTCATTTATGACGGAGGGACGCTGAAAGTCACAAAGCCTATTTTTATAGGGCCATCAGGCGACCTTTACTATTCTTAAAGGGCCAGCAGTCGGCCCTCACTATTCTTAGAGAGCGATCAGCCGCTATGTTTTATTGTTTCCATTACTAAAGAGTGGGTCTCCTATACTGTTATTGTGTATGCAGTAAGTGGCAGAGCTGCCTAAAATTTTGACGCACCCCAGTACCACTTTGAAAATTTGGACGCACCCAAATACCCCTTTTAGGCTTAGAGGAAGGCCTCCTGAAAACTATGTCCCCATTATTAGGAAGTGGGTCTCCCATTGTGTTTGCCTATGCAGTGAATGCAAGGGTTGCCAAAAATTTGGAGGCACTCCAATGCCCCTTGCAAGAGACATAGAGAAGGGCCTCCTGAAAAAAAATGTTCCCATTATTGGCAAGTGGGTCACCCATAGTGATTGCCAAGCAGTGAATGCAAGGGCTGCCAAAAATTTGGAGGCACTCCAATGCCCCTTGGAAGAGACGTGGAGAAGGGCCTCATAAAAAAATGTTACCATTAGAAAGGAGCGGGTCTCCTATACTTAAAATGCCCATTCACTAAGTGTATGGGCTGACAAACATTTACCCCTGTGGGGTATACATGAACATACTGTATAATTTTTTTTTCTTTGGGCATCATAAACACCCTTTAAAAAAATTATGTGGGTGATGCACCAAGGACTACGGTCACCCTGGTGATATGGTGGTGGAGGATGAGGATGAGGAGAAGGAGGAGGAAAAGAGCAAATAGCCAAAATCAGGAAGCGTATACCCATGTGTGGGTGTGAAGAGGTGCATGGGAATACAACTATAGTGTTTGCCTATGCAGTGAAGCAAAGGCTGCCAAAAATTTGGTGGAACTCCAATGCCCTTTTCAAGGGACGTAGATATGTTGAAAGGGTACATATGGTGGTGACATGGTGGTGGAGGATGAGGATGAGGAGAAGGAGGAGGACAAGAGCAAATAGACAAAATCATGAAGCATATACCCATGTCTGGGTGTGAAGACAAAGGTGCATGGGAATAGAGTTAGACCGCCCCAAAAAAAGACACTGGATTTGAGTTTATGTTACGCTGCTATCATTCAGTGGTGTTGAGAAGTCTGGCCCAATCCAGCCCTTGTTCATTTTTATAGGAGTCAGCCTGTCAGCATTTTCAGTTGACAGGCGGATGCGCTTATCAGTCATAATTCCACCAGCGGCACTAAAAACTCGCTCTATTAAAACCCTGGCGGCAGGGCAGGCCAGGACCTCCAAGGCGTAGAGAGCCAGTTCATTCCATGTATCCAGCTTGGATACCCAATAATTATAAGGCACAGAGGAATAACGGAGGACGTTGGTACGGTCCGCAAAGGTACTCCCTCAGCATCTTCCCAAACTTTGCACTCCTTGTGAGAGTACCCCGCGCCTCAGGGCCTTTGAGAAGGGAGGGGCTGAGAAAATTCTCCCACTACTTTGACAGTGTTCCCCTGCCTCTGCTGGATTGAAGTTGTGTTTCTCTCGCCTGTACTCCTTGGTTGTCCAACGAACTGTGACCTCTGCCGCAAACGTTTTCAGTTGTGAATTTTTTTAATAGTTCTGCAGCAAAGGCCTTCTGTTACTGCCCCATTTTTGTAATCCTGTCGGCCTCAGGAGTAAGAGATATAAAGTTCTCCTTGTAGCGTGGGTCTAGATGTGTCACCAACCAGTAATGACTGTCACCCAAAATTTTGAGAACACGAGGGTCATGGGAAAGGCAGCGTAACGTAAACTCAGCCATGCGCGCCATACTGCTAACAGGCAAGACTTCCGTGTCCTCACCAAGAGAACGGCTGACCATGCTCTCCTCTTCATCCTACTCTCTGTCCTCTGGCCATCCAACGACAGTTGTGCAGGTAGTACCGTCTATAGCGCATGGAACTAGCTCCTGTTCTTCCTCCTCCTCCACCTCTTCTTCATTGTCACCCAATCCATGTTGGGATGAGATGAGGCTGGGCTGTGTGTAATAATCCTGTATGGTTCCTTGCTTCATCTTATCATGCTCGGTCTGCAATGCATCCTCTTTGATTATGAGCAGAGAGTATTTCAGAAGACAGAGAAGTGGGATGGTGATGCTAATTATGGCATCATCGCCACTCACCATCTTGGTGGAGTCCTCAAAGTTTTGCAGGATGGTACATATGTCTGACATCCATGTCCACTCCTGAGGTCTTATGTGTGGAGTCTGAACTGAATACCGACGGCCTTGTTGATGCTGGTACTCAGCAACTGCCCTCTTCTGCTCACAAATCCTTCCCAGCATCTGCAATGTAGAGTTCCAACGTGTGGGGACATCACACACCAGTCTGTGAGCCAGAATCTGCAAATGCTGCTGAAACACGGCAAGGGTGGCGGAAGCTGTAGGTGACTTTCTAAAATGGGCACACAGGCAACATACTTTAACAAGCAGATCCGGTAGCTCCGGGTAGGAATTGAGAAACTGCTGAACCACGAGGTTAAGCACATGGGTCAGGCTCACCTCAGAGCCGCCACCAGGTTCCGACCATTGTAATACATGACCATGCCAGGCTGTAGGTTCAGCGGTGTGAGCCAAAGATCTGCCTGCTCTTTCAGAGCTGTCCACAACTCTTCAGTATTGTGCGATTAGTCACCTAAGCATATCAGCTTCAGCACAGCCTGTTGTCGCTTGGCCGAGGCAGTGTTGCAGTGCTTCCAGCTTGTGACTGATGTGGTCATTTTGGAGATGGAGACCGAAGAGGAGGAGGAGGCTGAGGAGGATGAGGTGCAGGAGCTGTAGACTGTGAGGGCAACCCTGATTGACCTAGGGCCCGCAATCCTTGGCGTCGGGAGCAAGTGTTCTGTCCCAAGGTCTGACTGGGTCCCGGCTTCTATGTTAACCCAGTGTGTACCGTCCCTACCCACAAGCACTTGTCCACGTGTCCGTGATTAGGTGGACTTTCCCGGTAACAGCGTTGTTGAGGGCACGGCTAATGTTTTGGGTCACGTGCTTGTGTAATGCAGTGATGGCACACCGGGAGAAATAGTGGCGGCTGGGGACCGAGTACTGAGGGACGGCCGCCGCCATCAGGTTGCAGAATGCTTCCGTCTCTATGAGCCTAAAAGGCAACATTTCGAGCGCAAGCAGTCGTGAAATGTGGGAATTTAGTAGTGTGGCCTGTGGTGCGTTAGCTGCGTATTTGCGCTTGCGTTCCAAGGACTGGGGTAGGGACAACTGAATGCTGTCCTTGGACAAGGACGTGGACATGCTTGCTGATGGTGCAAGTTGAGAGTGTTCAACGACAGGTGCTGGGTGGGAGGCATCTTCGCATGCGCCATGGATAGTGGATTGTCGTGCACGCACAACAGCGAGACAAGCAGAGTTGTCACCCGCAGACACTGCTGCTGAACCCTGGGGTTCAGCCACTTAGTCGGGTGCTTTGCTGCCTTGTGCCTGATCATGCTGGTGGTGGTCAGGCTGGTCGTTTTACCACCCTTGCTGATGCTGGCCTGGCAGGTGGTGCAAATGTCCTTTTTGTGGTTATCGGCATAGTCTTTAAAAAACAACCAGACTCGGGTTGACCTAACAGTTGTACTGGCAACTTCCTTCGGGTTGGTGTTACAGGGAACGGTTGCCTGCTTTCTGTCTGCAGCCACCACACTGCGTCTTTCTGCCTGTTGGGGTGCTCTGCCTCCCTCCCCCTGTGTTCTGCTGTCCTCGCTCTGCGTGTCCTCCTGCCAGGTTGGGTCAGTTACTATATCATCCACCACCTAGTCTTCCATTTCCGCACCCTGGTCCTTCTCCTGACTTTCTGGCAATTGTGTCTCATCATCGTCCACCTCTTGTGACACTTTCCAACCATTGCCTTCGTGTGACCATGGCTGCTCAAATATTTGGGCATCATTACATGCGATCTCCTCTTGCCCCGCTACAAGTGGACCGGGCGAGAGGCCCGAATGTATAAATGGAAGAGTGAACAGCTTTTCGGAGTGTCCAAGTGTGGGATCAGTTGTCTCCGGTCACTCGGCATGGTGGGAGGAAGGAAGATCAGGGTGAGGAATATGCAGTCCAGATTCACGGCTACTGAGACTTGACCGTGGTGATGGTGGCAAAGTGACTGGAAGCATTGTCTGCCATCCAACCAACAACCTTTTGACACTGCTCTCGGTTCAATAGTGGTGTGCTGCGGTCCCCTAGGAATTGGGAAAGGAAAGTCGGATGAGATGATGTGGGTGTTTGTTGTGGCAAAATTTCAGCTTGCCCACGTGTGCCGCCCCTGCGCGTCCAGTTGCCAGAGGGGTACTGCATCTCAGCCAGAGGTGTGGTACCCCACTCTCAGGTAAGGAGGGAACACTACCCAGGACCCAAACACTCACATCCAACACTACACCACTTCATAAGGGATGGTCCAGATAGCTCCTAAGGGAGAGCACAGGCCTGGTCCCTGTTAGGAAGGTGGAACTAAGTAGAGCAGGTCGGTGGAGGAAGTAGTTTAGGGGAGCACTGAAGGAAGAGTATAAAAGAAGGGTAGAAACATCTAGAAGGGATGTTGATTCCTGCTTCCAGTCAATTTAGCAGAAGTTCTGTCAGTTCTGATGGTGAAGGGGCCCAGACAAATGGGCCCAGGAGGAGAGTGAGGAGATATGAGGAGAGAACATCGGAGCAGTGAGAAAGCCTCCAGAGATAGAAGAAATCCTAAGGGCACGGCGAGTACGGGTTGCCACCCGTGTGCCCGAGTTCACACTGACCGTGGAGGGATCAAGGCCGCAAGAGGGGACCAGACAAGTGGAGTACTTTAAGGCTCAGCTAGCAAACCAGAGGTTGTGGTATCTTCATGTGCCGTAGCCAAAATCCACACATAATCACTGAAAAGGTGGCCGTATAGGACCAAGGGGACAGACCGGACTTCGCCCGCAAGGCCCGCGGCCACAGGCTCGGGACACTGTGTGTGAGGCGCATGGCAGGAGGGAGAGAGCCAGCACAGAGAGATGACCTGGAGAGCTACACAGAAAGGGGTCCCGTTCAAGTGCTTCTAAGTTATCTGAGAGTTGGCTGGATCACTTCCCCGGATCACACAGGATGACGTGGGCGGTTATAATCTGGCCATTGTAACCTGGAGCATCTTGATAACCGTGAGTAAATACTTGAAGACTGCACCCCACCGTGTCCTTGACTTACTTGCTGCACCACCTGCCTTGCACAACACCGACAACATCTACCTCATCAATCACTATATACTGCCCTGGAGCGTAGCTCTGCCCGTGGAGAGCTGCACCATTTCTGCTGCGCCACCATCAGCCCCAGTGGATCTGCAACGCAGCGGCGGCCCCCTATAGCCGCGTACCATGGGTGGCTTCATGAACATTATCCCCAAACACTTTATTTCCCCAATTGACTTTTCTTGTTGACCGCCCTGGGCCATGGACCGAATCACTGCCATCGTGATTACCCTAAAAAGGACCAGCCCGGCTACCGAGTACCCTAGGCCCTTACGGCCACTGTACATGGCCTCGGCCTTTGCATGCACCATCACCATCACCAGCACGTCCAGTTCCCTGTCCCTTGCCACGTGCCGTGCCCATTTTAAATGGAGGACAATATCTTCCACAATCACTACAAATGGCTGAATTTGGAGCGAAGTTATATGTAAGCCGTGTGATGGAGAAACCACAGTTTTAAATACCTGGCCTGTAGGTAACTATTTTGAACAGCAAACCGATTTGCAAAAACTTTGCTGACGCACTGAAAAAAAATTTGAAGGCCAAAAATGGCAGTATTTTCAGAGCAATTATATGTGATCCGTGTGATGGACAAACCACAGTTTTAAATAGCTGGATTTTTAGCCCTGTAATATGGAAAGGACCTGGCTGCATTCTGCAGTGACAACAAGTAAATGGCGCAGAAAAACTGTGTTCTCTGGATTGCTTTTTAAGCAAATAATGAGGATTAAGATCCAAAAAAAATTATTCCTGGCCCCTGAGACCTGGGCCTTTGTCTAGAAATGTCTAACAGCAGCAGAAGGCAAAACAGGCTCTTCTCCACACTCTCCTGGACCTTCTTGTAATGCAGTCGCCTTTCCGTATCCCAGTCCGCATCTGGGGAGGTGTCCTCGGGTGTTAGGACTCCCATCTCCAGGTCTATGGGCAGCTTACCTGGTCTGGCTCGCATCAGGTAAGCCGGGGTGCAGTTTGTAGCATTCACCGGGATATGGTTTCTATAAGTCTATCAGGTCCGGCAGTTTTTCTGGCCACAGGCTGCGCTCCTCCAGGGGCAACGTCTTCAGGAGATCAATGACTATATTGTTCATTTTCTCACACATCCCGTTGGTTTGTGGGTGGTAAGGCGTTGTCCGAATCTTCTTACAGCCATAGAGGTTGCAGAACTCTTGGAAGATTTCAGCCTCGAACGCTGGACCCTGGTCTGTCAGGACCTGTTCTGGATACCTGTGTGGGCGGCAGAAGTATTGCTGGAAGGCTCTGGCCGCCGTTTGAGCTGTCAAGTCTTTTACAGGGACCACCACTAGAAATCGGGAATAGTGATCCACGATTGTCAGGGCATAAACGTATCCTGACCGGCTTGGAGCCAATTTGACGTGGTCCAGAGCTACCAGCTCAAGAGGCTGCTTGGTGACGATGGGCCTCAACGGTGTCTTCTGGCTGGTGCGGTCCTTCCTCCTTAGATTACAAGGGCCACAGTCTCTGCACCGCTTCTCTACAGCCCCTCTCATGCCGATCCAGAAGAACCATCCTCTTAGCAGGAACTCCAGTTTCTTCCAGCCGAAGTGCCCCGCTCTGTCATGGTAAGCCTCCAGGACCATAGCTGTATCTCGCCTTGGGACCACGACTTGCCAGGTCAGCTCGAGTGTCCGGTGGTTGACGAGTCTCCTGCACAGCTTACCTTCATAGAGGAACAGCCTGCTTTTCTCTTTACATAGCTGCTTGGCTTCCTCTGGAGCATCCGGGTCTAGACGGGGGTCTTCCCTGATCAGCAGGTCTTTCACCATGCGGATTGCAGGGTCACTATCTTTGGTCTCGGCCAAGCTGTGGTGAGGTAGGGGATTGATCATGATGGTTGTTAAGTCTTCCTCCTTCACGCGGTGGGAGTATTGAGTGGCTCCATACCGGTGAAACGCAGGGAGTTCTACCTCCTCCAGCTCTTCTGGGTCTTCGCCTCCGTCAGGTAAGTGAGGCATTCTTGATAGGACGTCAGCGTTGGCATTGGTTCTGCCTGCCCGGTACTTGATCGTGAAGTCATAATTCGAGAGTCGCGCCATCCACCGCTGCTCTAGGGCACCTAGTCTTGCATTGTCCAGGTGTGTCAACGGGTTGTTGTCCGTGTACACGGTGAACTTTGCGGAGGCCAGGTAATGCTTAAACCGTTCTGTGACGACCCACACCACTGCCAAGAATTCTAGCTTGAAGGAGCTGTAATTCTCCGGGTTTCTTTCAGTGGGCCTCAGCTTCCGACTGGCATATGCGATCACCCTTTCTCTGCCCTGTTGGTTTTGTGACAGTACGGCTCCCAGCCCCACATTACTGGCGTCTGTGTGGAGGATAAAAGGCTGGCCATAATCGGGGTAGGCCAGGATCTCATCCCCCGTGAGGGCCATCTTCAACTGGCGGAAGGTCTCCTCTTCCGGCTTGTCCCACTTGAAGGGTGGCTTTTGACTTCTGGATTTGGATTGACCTATCAGGAGGTCCTGCATTCGAGCTGCCATCTTAGTGAACCCGGGGATGAACCTTCGGTAGTAGCCTACCAACCTGAGGAACTGCCTCACTTCTTTGATGTTTGAGGGGCTTGGCCAGCTCTTGATTACTGCGACCTTGTCATGGTCGGGGGCTACTTCTTCTGCACTCACCACGTGCCCTAGGTACTGGACCTTCGGTTTCAACAGGTGACACTTTGATGGTTTCACTTTCAGGCCATAGCCTGCCAGGGCTTCGAACACCTCTGCCAGGTGTTTTAGATGGTCCTCGTACGTCTTCGAATAGACGATCACGTCGTCCAGGTAAAGTAGGACTGTCTCGAAGTTTCGGTGCCCTAGACAGCATTCCATCAGCCTCTGGAAGGTCCCTGGTGCGTTGCAGAGCCCGAAGGGCATACAGTTGAATTCGCTCAATCCCATCGGGGTGGTGAAGGCAGTCTTCTCCTTGTCAGCCTCTGCCACAGGAACCTGCCAGTACCCGCTAGTAAGGTCCAAAGTAGAGAAGAAGTTAGCTGATTTTAGGGCTGCCAAGGACTCCTCTATCCTAGGTAACGGGTACGCGTCTTTATGGGTGATACGATTGATTTGTCTATAGTCCACGCACATTCTCATGGTACCGTCTTTCTTTTTTACCAGAACCAAGGAGGCTGTCCAGGGGCTACAGCTATCTCTAATGACCCCAGCTTCTTTCATTTCTCTCAGCATGCCCTTTGTGTCCTGATAATGTGCAGGGGGTACAGGTCTGTGTCTCTCTTTTATTGGTGGGTGGCTCCCCGTGGGGATATGGTGTTCCACTCCCTTTACTCGGCCGAAGTCTAGCGGGTGCTTACTAAAAATTCTCTCGTACTCCTGAACCACCCGGTAGACTCCTTGTTTTTGGTGCAGGGGAGTGGAGTCAGCACCCACGTGGAGTTTCTGGCACCAGTCCTCCTTTTGTTTCTGGGAGCCATTACCCTCCGCCTGTGGAGATGGGGGCAACGGTTCCACGGCCCTGATAACTTTGTGTTCAACAGCAAACAGTTTGGCAAATGTAGCGTACCTGGGTAAGTGTACCTCCCTCTCCCCAATGTTGAGGATGCGAACGGGCACCCTCCCATGACAGACATCAACCACCCCATGGGCTGTCAAAATGGTGGGCCTGCTGTCTGAGTACACGGGTTCTACAATGGCTTGGTAGTCTCTGCCTCTCAACCCGATTGCAGTCCGACACCAGATCATCATTTCTCTTTTGGGAGGCATGGAAATGGGGAATGGGTCACTCCTTGTTACGCTACCGATCTCACCACCAGACAGTTCTACCTGCTGCCGTCTCATCAGAGCCTTTATCTCTTTGTTGAGGACTCTCTGTTGGCTGGAACTAGCATTCACCGCCACCTGCTGTAAAATTACAATTATCTCTGAAAGACAATTTTCAATCACGTTAGTACCCACAGATATTTTAGGGTGACTTTCACAACGGTCAATGTCCACAATAATCACCCCCTGTGCCGACAGTTCAACTTTACCAATCTTAATGGTCATCTCTTTGAACCCCATCTGCGGCAAGGGCAAGCCATTACTGGCGATGATGCTCAAGTCATTGTCTGGATACCGTGTTATATCAGCATCAGTCCAATACTGCTTAAAAAGTACATAAGGGATAGTAGTTACTTGCGACCCGGTATCCAGCAAGGCACTCATGGGGATACCGTCCAGCACCACGGGTAAAACCGGGCGCCCCCCGACGTACTTATTACGCCAATTGTATGGGCCTGGTGATCTTATGCCTGGGGGTTGGCCCTCTGCCCCAGGTTGGACCCGTTTAAATTACAGTACCTGGAAATATGTCCGGGCTGGCTGCATCGACGGCAAATGGGCTATCCATCCTCTGCGTAGTGGTCTGTGGGCCTCCCTTGGAACGACGGGGTCCTCCTCTGTCGACGCCACGGGACATCCTCCGGACTTGAAGCCAACTCGATGGGTCTTGACGGGTCCACTTGTAACGCCTGGACGGTCCTGGTCAACGCCGCGATGCTCCTGGTCAGCTCCTGGACTTGGTGGTGCAGATCTTTCGATGGGGCTTGGTTCAGGGCCTGTGCATCGGCCCCCACAGAGTCCATAGAAGAGGGCGCCACCTCCTGGTGGTAGGTGAGAGCAGGGCGCCGGGGGTTTATAGCGCCACTTGGTGCAGGTTCACGGAGCACCCTTATGGCCCTGTCCTTGAATTGGGCAAAGGTTAGACCAGGGTTTTGAAAGAACATGAGGCGCAGCTGGTTTCTGTGCACGCTAGACAGCAGACCTTCTATGAATTGTTCTGTTAGTAGCTTATCTGTATCCTGCACGCTGCCAGGGTCAGCTTGTTTGATGGCTCTCAAGGCTTCCTGCAAATTTAGGGCATAGTCTCTGATGCTGTCCTGTGCCCGCTGTTTACAGCAATAGAACAGTATTTTGATCTCTGCTGAGGTACGGGTGTCAAAGGGACTCCGCAGCCGGGTCAGAATGTCCCTTACAGTCCTTTTCTCCTCACCTGACCATGATTTCACTTCCCGCTGGGCTGAGCCGGTTAACTGCCCCGTCAGAATGCTCACTTTCTGTTCTTCTGTCAGGGGATAAACTTTAAATAGACTGTGTAGTCTTTCTTTAAAGTCAGTTAAGGTATGGGATTCCCCTGAGTATTGGGGCAGCCAGGCTGCTCCGGGGATGTAGGGCATGGAGAATGGCATCACCGCTGCTGCAGCCACGCTGGTGGTAGAAGGTCCCTCCACGTCCGTCATCTTCCTCCCCCCTAGTTAAGCGTGGCCTACCTTCCGTTGATCCTCTTCCGTAGGCCGCGGCTCCGCTGGTGCTGCTCCGGGCGAGGACCTTGCGTCGCATCCTGGTGACGTCAGCGTCGCTCTCACTCCTTCCAGGACCTTGCGCAGCGTCGGTGCATAGGGCGGGGCTTCGGTTCTCGCGCGGTTTGGACGTCCACGCCCCTCTTCTTCCCGCGCGGCATCTTGAAGATGGCGTCCTATGGCGGGAACACGGCTGAGGATGGCGGGAAACGGCTGAAGATGGCGGGAAACAGCTCCGGATGGCGGGAAACCTCTTTTGCAGGTAAGTATGACGTTTTTTCCAGGCACGCAATACCCATTTGTGGCGGGTTGGTCACAATCCTGCCAAATATGCCAGAAAGCTGACTCGCCCCCTGGGCCGTGGGATACTCAGGGCCGGGCCTCTGGATGCGGATGGGGAGTAGTAGTGGCGACCCGGTCCTGTGCTCAGGGTGTCAGGCTTAAAGGGGAACCGTCTTTTGTTATATGTATGGGAAGTTCCGACTACGCCACCAGTGGATTGCGGTCAGGGATAACCGCCGCTGCAGTGCAGACCACTGGGTTGATGTAAGTGTGCAGCACTGAGTAGTATAACTCCCTACGGGAGGAGTGTAGCCCCAGGGCAGTGTAAGTGGATGATGGAGGGGATGATTCCGATCGCAATAGCCAGGAAACGGAGGCCTCTTGAACAGTTCAGGGTCTTTATTGGAACAGGTGAGACGACCCAAAAACAGTCCCGGCTAGGAGGGGGCCTGGATGTCTGAGAACAAGTGGGAAGCCCTCCTGGTCAGGGTGAGGGTGAAGGCCTACCGTGCTATCTGCACTCTTTCTGGCTATTTCCCTCCTCGTGGTGTAACAGCCAACGTTCCTGAGCTCGCCGTGTCTTCTCGCCCGTATGGCTTGCAACTTGGGTCCCTTTCTACTCTTGGCCTGGTGCAACT
Source organism: Phyllobates terribilis (assembly GCF_046119375.1). Lineage (NCBI taxonomy): Eukaryota > Metazoa > Chordata > Amphibia > Anura > Dendrobatidae > Phyllobates > Phyllobates terribilis. Next base: position 55,491,488 of record NW_027362773.1, read on the forward strand.
TTGCTGGTCCCTTCTGCTGTGGCGGAACCTCCGGGCTTCTTAGGCCAAGGGACATACAATCCCCTGCGGGCTGGTTATTTGCTGTAGGACTTGGAATCCTAACAGCCTCGGACACCAAAGTCCGGTAGATCAGTTTCTCTCTCAGCCAGGACAGGCTCACCTCGCCTTTCGTCTCTGGCTCGTGGCTCCTCTACTGCCACACGACCTCCTCAGCTACAGCTGAACTGACTCTCCCTTCTCTGGGACGCCTCTCACTTCAGAGACAGGTCGTCCAGCTCTCTCTAACCCTGCCCCCAGTTCCAGCTTTTATAGGGGTAGCCTGCTCCCCCTACTGGCCTGGGACAGGAGGTGCTGCATTCGAATGGTCCCTAACCAGGGAACCTCCCCCTTGCTCTCAGACACAGCTTTATTAAACATTTGTGGCATCCAGGCCAGGATGACACATATACACAGCCTGCCTGATATTTCTACAGATGGATTAGTCCTCAGAAGGACTGTTTGTTGAGATGGATATGTGTAATATACTTGTTTTCTTACTACACTACCTAATACACAACGAAATCTCTTCCTAGTTCAGCAGCACCTCTCCCTACACTGCCTGATTGCAGAGTAGACTGACGAGCATAGTGGCGCCAGGTCTGATATAGACCTGATGATGCTGTGCGGCCAGCCAGTCACTATAATACCACAACCAACATGGCTGCGGCATTACAGTGAGTGGCAGGCTCTAAAGAGCGCCAAACATGCAGGGAGGGGACCCGAGCATCCGCCCAAGCATCTCGCAAGTACTCGGCGAGCTCTGAGCATCTCGAGTACTGAGATGCTCGGGCAAGTACCGAGTACTTGCGAGTATGCTCGCTCATCACTAATAGACACACATGTACAAGGCACACATATGTATATGGCACACACTTCTAGACACACATGTAGATGGCACACACTTATATTCACACATGTACATAACACACATATGTACACAGTACAAGTACACATGTACATGACACACACATACATGTCACGCACTTATAGACACACATGTACACAGCACACACATGCTGCACAACAAATGCTCAGAAGATATACACATTAAACAAAGAACATATACGTAGGACAACTAATGTTCATATAAATGTGACACAGGTACTTTAGATGCAGTGACACAGAAACACAGAGCAGCCAGTACAAGGTTAATAAACAGGGGGGGGGGGGATTTATTGTAACAGGGTCAATCTCCACGCAGGGAGTAACAGGGGAAATATGGGGACAACAATGGGAGTAGCAGGTAACAAGCTATAACTGACAACACAGAGTTTGGCTAGATGTAGCAGAGTAGAAACGGTTGTAATCGGAAGTTTTACATTTAGCTGACTCTTGTTCCCACAAGGCAGTTGTCGGCTGATGCCAGTGTTGTTTTCTTCTGGCTTCCCCGCCTAAACAATGCTCCGTCTTCTGGCAGCAGCGGGCGGCCTTCGATTTGACCCACTGAGCCCCTAGTCCATAACACTGCACCTCACTTGCTCGGCTCCACGGACCCTGTGTCTCTTCTCCTTCTAGTCGGGCTTGACCCCAACTGTCCACTGCCTGCTTTCCCGTGCAAAACTCCTTTTCCTCCCTCTTCCTAGACACGCGCCCAGCTCCCCGGTCACCTGACCCCTGAGCTATGGCTCTGGACACGCCCCCAGCTTCCCGGTCACCTGACTCCTGTGCTCGCAGTCTGTCTTCCCCCAGCAACCAGAGGCACGGCCCCGGCAGTTCCGGATCCCTTGTTCTGAAAATACTTACACCCCGGTCTTCCCCCTTACACTCCCGCTCTCCGCTGTTGCCATATAAACTGATCTTGTTCTTAACGGTGAGGGGTCACTCCTGCTGTTGTCCGTTCTGACCAGTGTAACTCAGCTTGACTGATGGGGGGTGCAGGGTCACTTGGATTCCCAGTCTCCACCTGCCCGGTGGCTTCAACCGATGGTGTTCCCTACCCGCCTGCACTGGGATCTGCAGGTAATCGAGTGCTGGGGCTCGGAGGTAGAATCAACAATTCTTCCTCATCCACATTGTGGCTTGGGGCAACTGTGACAGGACCCTCTCTAGAAGCAGGTGATCCTTCTTCATCTTTGTCATCTTTAGACAGACAGGGCCGCAGCATACTACGATGAACCACTCTGGTAGGGGCTCCTTCAGCCCCCTCGGGTTGAACTTCATACACAGGTCCTTCAGCGCCATCCCTGCGCTTCACTCGGTGCTTGGTCCATTCTCACCGCCTACTTAATTTGCCCCGGGGTCGCCTGTCTCGAACCAACAGCCGCTCCCCGGGCCTCAGACCTGTCCCTCGAAGAGGCAATGTCTCATGATGTTTGAGCTCCCAAAACTTTTGCTGTACCAACCATCGGAGGGTCTGCAGTCGATGCCGGTGTTCACAGACCCAGGAAGACATCCCCGTCCGTGGGTAGTCCTCCTTGGGGTCCAGCTTTAACTCGGTAATCTCTCGCCCCTTTCACCCGAACAGTAAAGCATAAGGAGTGAACCCCGTCTTACTATTCACTCGGTTGTTGTAGACCCACACCAGCTCGGCCACAAACTCAGGCCATCGTACCTTCCGATCTTCCTCCAACGTGTGGAGCATTTGGATCAGTGTCCGATTAAAGCGTTCACAGGCCCCATTTCCTTGAGGGTGGTAAGGAGTAGTCCGTGACTTCTCAATCCTGTACAACCGGTGCAGCTTTTCCATCACCCGGCCTTGGAAGCAGGCGCCTTGATCGGAATGGATCCTCTTTGGGCAGCCGTAGACCCGTATGAAGTCTCGGCAGATGGCCTGCGCAGCAGATTCGGTGGTCTGGTCTCTGGTCGGGGTCACCACCGCAAACTTTGTCTGTCATCACCAAGCAATGTTCATACCCGAGATGCGCCGGTCCAACAGTCAATAGATCATCAGCACCTCCAAGGGGGCAGAAGTCACAATGGTTTGTATGGGGACCCGCTGCTCTGGGGGCTTAACCAATTCACAGCTCCGACATCTTCGACAAGTGTCTTCTATTGCTGCTCACAGTTGGCTGTGATACACCAGCCCCTTCAACCACTGAAATGTCTTCTCTGGTCCGAATTGAGCCCCTCGTTCATGAGCCTCCTTAGCCACTACTCCGACCAACTTCTCTGGGATCACCACTTGCCAGGTGATCCCAAACTTTTGCAGTAGCTGTACCCATCGGTACAGCAGCCCGTCTCGCAAACAAAGTCTCTCCCATTGTCCCAGCATTTTCAGCGCCCCGGGGGACAGGGTACTCCTCTCCTCTCGACTGGGGACCTGTCTCAAAGCCACCCATTGATGTAATTGGCCAACTTCTTTGTCAGTCTGTTGTAGTCAGACCCAGTCATCTCAGAGTCGTGAAGGGAGCGACTGGCGTACGCAATCACGCTCTGTTTCTCCTCCTGTACTTGGGATAACATGGCTCCCAGACCATGTAGGCTCCCATCAGTGTGGAGTATGAATAGTTGGGAGAAATCCGCATGGGCAAGTATTGGGGCCTCGGTCAGGTCCATTTTTAGGGCATGGAAGGCCTCTTCCTGGCTGCTTCCCCACCGAATCGCCCGATTCTTGGAGCCCGCCGCACTCCCTTAAGTAGCTCCAGCAATGGGTTGGCTATGCGGATGAAGTTCTTCACGAATCTTCGGTAGTACCCGGCAAGTCCAAGGAAGGCCCGAACGTCCTTCACTGTCTTCGGGGTAGGCCACTCCTGTGCGGTGGCCACCTTTTCCCAGGTGGGCCTGACTCCTTCACCGGTCACAGTATGACCGAGATATTCGATCTGTTTGCCGAACAGGTGGCACTTCTGGGGCTTCACCTTTAGGCCATGACTCTGTAGGCTACTCTGTATTTGCTCCAGTCTCTGGAGGTGGTCCTCGAAGGTGACGGCAAAGACAATTATGTCGTCAAGATAAATCAGTGTCACCTCGAAGTTCAAATCGCCCAGGCACCTCTCCATCAGACGCTGGAACATCCTAGGGGCGTTAGTCAGGCCGAAGGGCATCCGATTGAACTTGAACAGTCCCATGGGTAATATGAATGCCGTCTTCACACGGTCATGTTCGGCCACAGGCACTTGCCAGTACCTGCTGGCCAGATCCAAGGAGGAGAAGTATCTTGCCTTCACTAAGGCCGATAGGGAATCTTCGATTTGGGGTAGTGGGTAAGAGTCTCGTATTGTACAGGCATTCAGTCGTCTATAGTCCACACAGAACCACAGGGTCCCATCTTTCTTTCTAACCAGGACAATCGGGGCTGCCCACGGACTCTGACTCTCCCGTATCACACCATTCTGTAACATATGGGCTAGCATCTCCTTAACCTCTTTATACATCTGGGGAGGTATCTGCCGGTATCTCTCCTGCACTGGGGCAGCGATCCCCATGAGAATCTTGTCGGTAATGGCTTCGGTGCAACCAAAATCATCCTCATGGCGAGCAAAGACTTCCTGGTACTGCTCCAGTACCTCCTCAACCTGCTGCACCTGTCAAGGTGAAAGTCCCGTCAATTCAGCCCGCATTTGTTCTAGGATTCTTCATCCCCCCTTCGCACTAGCACTGTGGGATTCCGGCGGCACGGTGACTGCCAGAGTCCAGGGGTCTCTTCGTACAGCGGACAGCTGTACCACATCAGGTTGCACCAACTTCTCTGGCATTCCCAGAATCTGGGCTATTTCCGCCCTGGGAGTGAGTGTGAGATCACCTTTGCCCAGATTAATGCACCGCACTATAACATTGCCACCCTGGATGGTGGCCAGTGTCCGAGCCACCAGGAGTCTGGGGGGTACTTTGTCCATCGATGTTGGTTCTATCTGAACTTTGACCCCCTCAAGAGGTGTGCAGGCCCATGCAGGTAACGTGAGTACAGTTTGTCCTGGTGGTAAGTTGAGCGCCGTAGCTGCTGGTACTATTATTTTCCCCTGGACCGTCCCTTCACTCGACGTCTCCTGAGCCTGGGCGGCACGAATTAATTGTTGAAAAGCTCTCCTTTGAGGGATTCGTGTGTCCCACCGGTCTAGAGGAATTTCCTTTGGCTCAATAATCAGGATTTGCCTGATCTCTTTCAGCATATTCATTCCGAGGGTCACCGGGGGTCCACTTCCGGTTCCCCCTGCGACCAAGACGACCCCTTTTTTTCCCACATCTTTTCCACACACTCGGATCTTCATCCATACCACCCCTGCGACTGGGATTTGCGAGGTAATTGATTAGCTGCCGTGAGTCTAATTACTGGTCCGCATTCAGGCTGCGCTATCTCTGGAAATTGCTGTTGAAAGTAGGCTTCTGTCATCGCAGTCACTTCGGATCCCATGTCAATCAGGCAGTGAAGAGCCCGACCGCTTATTTCGGCCCAGACAGTCGGGTTGGTAGAAACTAGGTTCTTGGGACTTCCTCTTTTTCTTTCCCCTTCCTTAGGCTTTGGGCTGTGTCCCCCAAACACGGAGCCTTAGTTTAATGGCTGCCTCGACAGGGGCCGCCCTCGGCTAGCACAGCCCCTGGCGTAATGTCCTGCGCCTCCACACTTCCAGCAGGTCGTGTCTCTGTCTGTGTAGTGCTGCCTCACTTCTCTATGGAACTATCCTGCAGGGCAGGGCCTGAATTCAATTTTTTCCCTAACTGGGGCAATCGATCTGGGTATCTCTGGTGTCGGTGCAGGGGTCTTCTTGAGACTGGAGCATTCACCCCGTATCTCCTGTATCTCCGTTCGCATCTCTCGAGCCCATTCCGGTTCAGCTGCAGGCGGGGTGGGTACCTCATTACTCTGGACCATCCCTGCCAGGGCTGTCGCCCCCATCTCCTGCTCTCTCACATGTGCCTCCGCCCCCACTTCTAGAAAAGTCATACGTGGGTTAGCGCGCAGGCACTCCCGCAAGGCCTTCTTCAGCTGCACATCCCTGAGGCCTGTCACAAATTGGTCCCTTAAGATCATGTCAGGGGGGCCCATTCCCAAATTCTCCATGTTGTCTTTTCTAGTGATACAGGCATGCACCCTCTTTAATGCATTAACATACTGCATCACAGTCTACCCCTCCTACTGCACTTGGTGAAACAGCCGTATCCTCAGCTCTCTTACATTGGTGGGATCCCCATGCATCTCCTCCACTTTTTCTACAGTATCCAGGTCATGAGGAGGGCGGTACATCACGGAGTGCTGGGCCTCGCCGTCCAGGGCCAGTAAGGCTATTTCGGCTTGTATAGCTGGGGTCATCGGATGCATACCTAACATACTCCTATCTCTCTCAACCCAGTCCCACAGCATCATATTGTCCCCGGTGTAATTTGGGAGATTGCTGTGCATGGCCCCCAAGCTAGATCTAGGGGCTCGCAGGATGGACTGATCTGCAGTGTCTGTGTCTAAAGACTGCATCCTACCGACTACGCCAAATGTGACACAGGTACTTTAGATGCAGTGACACAAACACAGAGCAGCCAGTACAGGGTTAATAAATAGGGGGGGGGGGATTTATTGTTACAGGGTCAATCTCCACGCAGGGAGTAACAGGTGAAATATGGGGACAACAAGGGGAGTAGCAGGTAACAGGCTATAACCAACAATCCAGAGTTTGACTAGATGTAGCAGTGTCGAAACGGTTGTAATCGGAAGTTTTACACTTAGCTGACTCTTGTTCCCCACAAGGCGGTTGCCGGCTGATGCCGGTGTTGTTTTCTTCTGGCTTCCCCGCCTAAACAATGCTCCGTCTTCTGGCGGCAGCGGGCGGTCTCCGGTTTGACCCGCTGAGCCCCTAGTGCATAACACCGTGACTCGCCCAGGGGGATATGTGGGACTCAGTACCCAGGCCTTTACCTTCTTGGGATGTCACGGCAGTCGGCTCCCGGGCCCGTACCCTGAGGTCACTCTTTAAAAGGGGTTTGTTACTCAAAGAGATGAATAACAGTGTTGCCACCTGTGGTTCCCTGTAATGGGTACCGGCGCTGCTGCAGAGCTCTGGAGCAGATGCTAGGGCAGCTTGGTTGGTGCTGCTCTCCACAGGCAGAGCACAGCTTCAGGGCAGTGTAGGTGTAGATGGTGAGGCTAGGCGTTGTAGTGCAGGAGGGATAACCTGGTAGAAATAACTGACAGAAACAGTGGGGTCCAGTCATCCGAGTTTACTCAGTTATTTAGGTTCTTCAGGTGGCACTGTACAGGTGTCAGCCTCCCACATCGCGCTGCATTTACCAGGCAGGGGTTCAGCACTCCCTCAAGTATCTCAAGAGCACTTAACGGGACCCCTTTCTGTATGTTCCTTCCTTAGCCGACTTCCCACGCTGGGTCTCTCCCTCCTGCCCTGCGCCTCGCCACACAAAGTCCCGATCAGGTACCTTCAGATCCCTCTGGGCAACTTAAAGTTCCCAGACCTGACTTGGTGCCCTTTTCGGCGGCTTAGGTGTGAATGTGGCAACTGCACCTTGAAAGTGCAGAAGCCTCCGGTTTTCCAGCCGAGACTTGAAGTAACTCGGCTAGTCCAGGGACCGGTGCCCTTCTTGTGGCCTGATCCCTCTGATGCCTGGCAGATTCGGGCATACGGGTGCCGTCCTGCACTCACCGTACCCCCTGGGATCCCTTCTATTCCTGGAGCATTCCTCCCTGACTCCCCTCTCACTCGTGGGCCTCTCTTACTAGGCCCCACTCTGGAGCAGAGCTCCTTAGGAGACTCTGCTCCTCTCCTCTCTCACTGAATCCAAGACTGACCTGCTACTCTAAGATGGCTCCCCTTTATATACACCTCCTATTCAAGTACTCCCCTGGTCTACGTCCTCCACCCACACCCAATACTGGTTCCCCCTCACTTTTGGTTCCCCCCACTCCAGCTAGGGACGGGGCAGCAGAATAAGTGCATAATGCCCTTCCAACCGGCCTGGAGTAGTGTAGTGTTGAATGCAGGTGGTGGGGTCCCGGGCAGTACTCCATCCTTACCTGAGAGAAGGAGATGCCACACCTCTGGGTGAGGTGCAGTACCTCTGTGGCGACTGAACCCTCAGGGGCGCCACAACTGCACATCCTGTGCTTCACGGATCCTGTGTCTTTTCTCCCTCTAGTCGGGCTTGACTCCAACTGTCCAATGCCTGCTTTCCCGCGCAAAACTCCTTTTCCTCCCTCTTCCTAGACACGCGCCCAGCTCCCCGGCCACCTGACTCCGGTGCTCGCAGTCTGTCTTCCCCCTGCAACCAGAGACACGGCCCCGGCAGTTCCGGATCCCTTGTTCTGAAAGTCGTTACACCCCGGTCTTCCCCCTTACATAAACACATACAAATATCTCACAGACAGCACACACTACACATACTTCAGATACCCACAATACACACACTGCTTTGTGTTGGAGAGAATGAGATGTTCCACACTATGAGTTGCAGCTTCTCCTGCTCACAGCAGCATTGTCCCAGCAGACACCGCCCTGCCCTCTCCTCTGCTGGGAGCTGACAGGAGCAAGAGGAGCTGACATGAGAGGAGCAGTTTCTAACATCACCATGAGCAAACACCAGAAAAGAAGAGATGGAGTAGCCATGAACCATCAAGAAAGGAAAAAGACATATTTTATTATTAGAACATATAAAACAATTTATTCTATGTGCCCACGATGCAGAAATGCTCTGGACTTTTCCTGAGCGTTTCTGCATCTCCCTGGCAGAAAAAATGCATGCGGATTTTACATGCATTTTTTCTGCCAGGTAGAAACGTAAGTGAAGCGTTTTTAACATGCGATTTCGCATCACTTGGAAAAGTGCTTGACAACTTGGTCAAACTATATAAATCCATGCAACCGGCATGGATTTACATAGTGTGACCAAGTTGCGATGCTGCAAATGCAGCATCAATAGTAAAAAAAAATAAAAAAAACATTATACTCACCTTCAGATGGCCCCCGGTCTCCTAAGCGATGAGTCCGGTATCTTCGGCAGCTCCCGGTGCTCTAAAAAGGACCTTCCATGACATCATTTAGTCATGTGACGGTCACGCGTAAACATCACATGACTAAATGACGTCACGAAAGGTCCTTGCAGACCACCGCTGGAAGCCAAGGAGACAGCAGCACCGCTCAGAGAAGACCGGGGGGCGCCAGAAAGGCGAGTATAAAGTTTTTTTTTTATTTTAATTCTTTTTTAACTACAGGTACTATGGTACCGGGGCTGGAGGAGAGTCTCCTCTTCTCCAGACCCAGGTACCATCCGCGCATTAAACCGCATGATATCCGCATGTGAACGTGTAGTCATGCGGATGTCATGCGGTCCAATGCAAGTCAATGATGGCTAAAATGCTGCAATTCCGCAAAATAAATGGTAGTGCTGCGGATTTTTCCGCACAGCCATGCGGATTATCATTGGGGAACATTGCAGACCTTCTATTTTTTAAGCATTTCCGCGGCGGAATTGGCGCTGCAGAAACGCTTAAAAAAACGCATAGTGGGCACACAGCCTTACATACAAAAAAATAGGTCTTTTTTAGGAGGAGCAAAGAAGTAGGAGGCTATCCATATAAAGTATCATACATGGGAGTGCAAAAGCAATTCGCTTTCTCAAGGGGGAGGTGCTCACACAAAAGATCTCGTATCAGGATATATAAACATGTCCCAGCCGGTGGATCCAATTAGGCGGCACATAGACACAGTAAACTGAGCCATATTGGTAGATGGCCAGTGGAATACCCTGGCATCTGAATACACTGAGCATGCCCACATTGGTGGCCATTTTTAAGAAGTCTGGATGAGCACAGCCATATTCTGGGTGTCTAATAGGTAAATATACATCATTCTCTGAAAAATGTGTGTCGAGCAAACACAAAAGAATGACATACAAGATAACTGAATGTTGTTTCACAAATATGAAAAAAGAAAATATAATATGACAAAATCAAAAATACATAAAAAAATATATATAAAAGGAGAAAAGGGAGGTGGGAAAAAAGGAAAGGGGAAGGGGAGGGTAAAAGAAAAAAACGGGGACTATGAAGAGAGGCAAAAGTGACAATGAAGTAGAAAAATATGATTAAATGATACCTAAATAGGAAGAACACCAGAATGAAAATGAAACAAGTAAAAAAGTGAACAGAGTAAAAAATAAAAACTGTGTAAATATAAATAGAAGACAAAAATAATACATGATTAGGGGTGCAGGTGGCACCATGACTATTGGTGATAAATTAATTTCCATTATAGTGCAAGAAAAATATAAAGTATACTACAGCCAAGGGTATATATACAGTGCTGGCCAAAAGTATTAGCACCCCTGCAATTCTGTCAGATAATACTCAGTTTCTTCCTGAAAATGATTGCAATCACAAATTCCATATATGATCAGAACCTCAATAGGACAAATAAACAATGCGCTAAAAGCAAAACAGAAAAGACACATTAAAATTTAATTTCAGGAATCCAAGAACATAGCTCATAATATGCAAGTCCGGGAATGTATAGGGGAGGGAATGGGAGAGAAGCTATGAGTCTTAAGAATTGAACAAAACTGAGTTTTTCATTTAAAGCAATGGGTGACAATGTATTCACTCGTCACTATCCATTTGCATTCTCGTTGTGCCAAAATTAGTCTCGCATTTCCACCCCTAATACCACAGTGAACTCTATCAATGCCCCTGACTTTAAAAGGGTTGTACACTACTATTCAAAATAGCCCAATGTGTTTTTATGATGAAAAGAAGCTTCTTTCTAATTACCTCCCGCTGCTGTTTCTGCCTGTGAGCGGTGCTATCACTCCCCGCTCACAGGCATCACATGACCCCCACTGACATGACGTCAAGCGAGGCGTGACTCAGCGTTGGGGTCCCTGCAGTGGCTTCTGGACTGTGGGCGGGGTTACCGCACGCGTCACACCTAGCATCCACGGCGCGCTTTCCCAATGAATGGGGAGAGGAAGAGCGCTGGGTGTGATGCGTGGGGTAATTCCGCCCACAACCCAGCATCTACCGTGGAACGCAGAAGAGAGACCGTCGGCTGCATCCGGAATCATGACGTGACATCAGCGGGTGTCAGAGTCGGCAGCCAGGAGTCACGTGATGCCTGTGAGCGGCCAGTGATAGCGCCACTCACAGGCAGAAACAGCAGAGGGAGGTAATTGGAAAGAATATTCTTTTCATCATAAAAACACATTGGGCTATTTTGAACAGTCATGGACACTTTGGCTTTGCTTTCAACAGTGAAAAATACCTTTACCGGTAAATGACATTTTACTACCTTATCTGCCCATCCTGTTTCATTTATGAAGGAGGGACTCTGAAAGTCACAAAGCCTATTTTTTTAGGGCCATCAGGCGGCCCTTACTATTGTTAAAGGGCCAGCAGTCGGCCCTCACTATTGTTAGCGGGCCATCAGCTAGCTATGCTTTGTTGTTCCCATTATTAATGAGCGGGTCTCCTACACTGGTATAGCATATGCAGTGACTGTAAGGCCTGCCAAAAATTTAGAAAAACCCCAATACACCTTTGAAGACACATAGAGGGCCTGATTTAAAAAAAGAATTTCACATTATTAAGGAGCAAATCTCCTATACTGTTATAGCGTATGCACTAACTGTAAGAGCTGCAATTAGGACACACTCCAATACCCCTTTGAGGAGGCCTCAGTAAAAAAAAATGTTCCCTTTACAAAGGAGCGGGTCTCCTATATGGTTATTGCGTATGCAGTGACTGCAAGGGCTGCCAAAATTAGGACGCACTTCAAAACCCTTTTGAAGAGACATAGAGGAGGCCCTCAGTAAAAAAATGTTCCCATTACAAAGGAGCGGGTCTCCTATACTGTTATTGCGTATGCAGTGACTGCAAGGGCTGCCAAAATTAGGATGCACTCCAAAAACCCTTTGAAGAGACATAGAGGAGGGCCTCAGTAACAAAAAAATGTTCCCATTATGAAGGAGCTGGTCTCCTATACTGTTATTGCGTATGCAGTGACTGCAAGGGCTGCCAAAATTAGGACGCACTCCAAAACCCCTTTGAAGAGACATAGAGGAGGGCCTCAGTAAAAAAAATGTTCCCATTATGAAGGAGCTGGTCTCCTATACTGTTATTGAGTATGCAGTGACTGCAAGAGCTGCCAAAATTATGACGCACTCCAAAACCCCTTTGAAGAGACATAGAGGAGGGCCTCAGTAAAAAAAAATGTTCCCATTATGAAGGAGCTTGTCTCCTATACTGTTATTGAGTATGCAGTGACTGCAAGAGCTGCCAAAAATTAGGACACACTCCAATACCCCTTTGAAGAGACATAGAGGAGGGCCTCAGTAAAAAAAATGTTCCCATTATAAAGGAGTGGGTCTCCTATACTGGTAATGCCCATGCAGTGACTCCAAGGGCTGGGAACAAATTGGACGCACTCCAATACCCCTTTGAAGAGACGTAGAGGAGGTCCTCATTAAAAAATTACGAATGTGGTGTGGGTAATACCATCTGTAGCAGGAAACCAGCTCCTGTTTCTCTTCCCCCTTATTAGCACCCAATCCACGTTGAGATGAGATGAGGCTGGTCTGTGTGGCATCACCCTGTATGGTTCTTTGTTCCATCTCATCGTGCTCCGCCTACAATGCCTCATCTTTTATTGTGACCAGCAAGCATTTCAGTAGACAGAGAATCGGGATGCTAATTATGATGTCATCACCGCTCACCATCTTGGTGGAGTCCTCAAAGTTTTGGAGGACAACACAGATGTCTGACATTCATGCCCACATCTCAGTACTTATGTGTGGAGGCTGACCTGAAAGCCGACAGGCGTGTTGAAGCTGGTACTCAACAACTGCCCTGTGCTGCTCACAAATCCTTCCCAACATTTGCAAGGTTGAGTTTCAACACGTGGTGACATTGCACACCAGTCGGTGAGCTGGAAGTTGCAAATGCTGCTGAAGCACAGCAAGGGCGGTAGAAGCTGTGGGTGACTTTCTGAAATGGGCACACATGCGTTGTACTTTGACAAGCAGCTCAGGCAGATCTGGGTAGGTTTTGAGAAACTGCTGAACCACTAGGTTGAGCACATGGTATGTGTGGGAGGTTGCCTAGCTTAAGAGCCGCCACCAGGTTCCTGCCATTGTCAGACATGACCATGCTTGGCTGTAGGTTCAGCAGTGAAAGCCACAGATCTGCCTCCTCTGGTACAGCTATAAATAACTCTTCAGAGGTGTGCGATTTGTCCCCTAAGCATATTAGCTTCAGCAGTGCCTGTTGCTGCTTGTCCGAAGCAGGGCTGCAGTGCTTCCAGCTTGCGACTGATGCGGTCATTTTGGAGATGGAGGTTGAGGAGAAAGAATTGCAGGAGCTTTAGAATGTGGGGGCAACTCTGAGAGACCTCTACGTCGAGAGTATGTGTTCCATCCCAAGGTCTGACTGGGTCCCGGCTTCCATTATATTAACCCAGTGTGCAGTCAGTGAGATATACCGTCCCTGGCCAAGTGTCTGTGGTTAGGTGGAGCTTCCCAGTAACTGCGTTGTTGAGGGCACGGCTAATGTTCTGGGACACATGCTTGTGTAATGCGGGGATGGTACACTGGGAGAAATAGTGGCGGCTGGCGACTCATTACTGAGGGACGGCTGCCGCCATCAGGTTGCGCAAAGATTCCATCTCCACGAGCCTAAAAGGCAACATTTCAAGCTTAAGCATTTGAGAAATGTTTGAGTTCAGTATTGTGGCCTGTAGGGCATTGGCTGCGTATATGTGCTTGCATTGGTGTCACCCGCAGACACTTTTTCAAGACCCTGGCGTTCGGCCCACCTAGTCGGGGGCTTTGCTGTCATGTGACTGAGCATGCTGGTAGTTGTCAGGCTGGTAGTTTTTCTGTCTTTGCTAATGCTGGCCTGGCAGATGTTGCAAATGCCCTTTTTGGGGTTATCTGGACAGTCTTTAAAAACAACTAGACTTGGGAAGATCTAATAGTTGTACTGGCAACTTCCATTGTGTTGGTGTTCCAGGGAACTGTTGGCCGCTTTGTATCTGTGGCCACCATACTGCTTGTTCCTGCCTGTTGTGGTGTTATGCCTCCCTCCCCCTGTGTGCTGCGGTCCTCGCTCTGCAGGTCACCTTGCTAGATTGGGTCAGTGACTTCATTGTCCACCACCTCGTCTTCCACTTCCGCACCCTGGTCTTCCTCCTGATTTTCTGGCAATTGTGTCTCATCATCATCTACCTCTTGCGACAGTAATTGCACTTTCCCACCATCTCCTTCGTGTAACCATGGCTGCTCAAATTTTTGGACATTGCTACATACGATCTCCTCTTGCCCCGCTTGAAGCTGGCCGGGCGAGAGGCCCGAATCTATAGATGGAAAAGTGAACAGCTCTTCGGAGTGTCCAAGTGTGAGATCACTTGTCTCCGGGCACTCGGCATGGTGGGAGGAAGGAGGATCAGGATGAGGAATATATGGTTCTGATTCACGGCATCTGAGACTTGACGGTGTGGAAGACAGGGTGGTGGTGGCAAAGTGCCTGGAAGCATTATCTGCTATCCAACCAACAACCTTTTCACACTGTTCTGACTTCAAGAGTGGTGTTTCGCGCCCCCTAGTAATTGGGACAGGAAGGTAGGTCAACATAATGTGGGTGTTTACTGTGCTCCCTCAGCAGGCACAGTTTCATCTTGCCCATGGCCTCGGCCTCAACGTGCACCATCACCATCACGTCCACTTCCCCATCTCTTGCCACGAACCTCTATAATTTTAAATGGAGCGTAATATTTGGCACGCTCCACAATATGTCTGTATTATTACTGCACTAATATGGATCACGTGTGACGACCACGGTTTTAGGCTTTGGCCTTGTAGTACAGTATTGGTCAGCGACCAAGTGTGAATAGGTTTAACAATACACAGATGGCTGACTTTAAATGGAGTGGAATATTTGGCACGCTCCACAAATTGTCTGTATTATTGCAGCAGTAATATGGGATCACGTGTAAGGATGGAAAAGTTTCTCTGCTTGCACAAAACAGCTATGTGAATAAAATAAAAAAAAATGCCTGTATTCTGCTAACACGCAAATGGAGAAGAAAAATAGAGTACTGTATTGCTTTTTAAACAAATAATCAGGATTAAGAGCAAAAAAATAGCCCCGATATGTAGGGTTATGGATATCTGAAACAGCAGCAGCAGACAGAACGTGCACAGAATGTGGAATAGACCCTATTGTGCTTTATACACTGTCCACAAACCCAGCCTAACTCCTACTATCCCCAGTAATATATGCAGCTGGATTAGTCCTCAGAAGGACTGTTAGTTTAGATGTATGGGCATCATGGCTGCGGCATTACAGTGAGTGGCTGCCTATCCCTGCATGTTAATTGGCTCTCTAAAGAGTGCCAAACATGCGGGGAGGGGGCCCAAGCTCCCGCCCGAACATCCCGGAAATACTACTAGAGCGCCGAGCATCTCGAGCGGTGAGATGCTTGGGCGAGCACTGAGCAGTGGCGAGCACTCTCGCGCATCACTAATATTTACCTATTAGACTTCCAGAACATGGCTGCATTAGTCCGGACTTCTTAAAAATGGCTGCCAATGTGCACATGCTCAGAGTATCTGAATGCCAGGGTATTCTGCCAGCCATCTATGACGCATAGAGCAAATGTCATTGACGTCACAGGTTCATATTGTACACGACATGCGAGCGACGCAATGATTTGCGATGGGTGGTGTTACCAATATGGCGCAGTTCACTCTGACCATGCGCCGCCTAATTGGATCCACCGGCAGGTACATGTATATATATCTTGATAGATCTTTTGTTTGAGCACTTCCCCCTTGAGAAAGTGAAACACGCGTTGGGGCAGGGTCAGGTGTCCCTATCTCAATATACCATGGATAAGTTTTGTACTATGCTTAAATTTGCTGGCGTGCTGTGTTTTGCTACTGGCATATGATGCATTGTGGCTGCTGCTTCTGACAAGTCTATGAATTTACATTAGATTTACATGTTTAATTGTGTCTGTGGTCCTCTACATTTTTGGGCTCTTGTTTTGCCCTTTCTACTGGTCTATGGAGTTTATTTAATCCAAGTCAGTGACATATGTATATTTACCTAATGTTGCTGGTGGCATGATATTTTGCACTCCCATGAGTGATACTCTGTGTTACGGGTCCAAGTGGTAGAACCTCAGTGCTGGTCTACCTGCATAGCTTCAGGGGAGGATGCCGTGGTAGAGGCCTGTAGGGAGACTGGCCTTTGGAAGGTTGGTGCAAGGTGCAAAGATTTCTTCTCACGGATCACTTCCTTAGAACCCTCCTGGTACCGGATGTCGATCCGTGTGGCCAAAGACACCAGGTCGTCAAGAGAGGAAGGTATGTCACGACTGGCTAGTTCGTCCTTGATCCATCCAGAAAGGCCCTCCCAAAAGGTAGACACCAGGGCCTCGTTATTCCAGGCCAGTTTAGACGCGAAGGTCTGTAACGGCACCACGTACTGGCCCACAGTGAGACTCCATTGGCGTAGATGAAGAGAGGAGGCAGACGAGGATGTACGGCCGGGTTCATCAAAAACCCTGTGGAAGGCCGAAAGAAAAGCCTGAAGATTCATCACCAGGGAATCCCCTCTCTCTCATAGGGGGTTGAGCCACGCCAACGCCTCTCCGGTAAGATGAGACATGATAAATGCCACTTTAGCCCGGTAAGAAGCTAACTGATGAGGCAAGAGCTCGAAGTGCAGCGTGCACTGGTTGATGAAGCCCCGACATAGAGCGGGATCACCGCCAAAACGTGGCGGAGGAGATAGCCGGGGTCCTAAGCCGAGGGCCACAGTGCCACTGGGTTGAGGTGTCGCCAAAGCAGATGCTGCTTGGTTAGAGGCGACAACAGCCAGAGTGCACAATGCATCCATGCGGGAGTTAACAATCCGCAGATAGGACAGAATTGTAGCAGGCTTGGCTGGCAGACTGACAGGAGGACACGGCTGATAGACAGGCAGGCTGCACTGGGACCTGAGAGCTGGAGAGAGTGTTTAGAACACAAACAACAACTTTGCACAGGCACCTCCATTTTGGAGGAGGTGCCTTAAATAGGGGCAGTCCTCCGGCCATTGGCTGGTGATTTTTTTAGGACGGCGGGTGCGATCACTTTAAGAGGGAGGGCGTGCTCGTGCCACAAGTACAGTGCCTGGGGATCTGCGGCGGTGTGCGTACCCCGGGCAGGCACTGCCATGAAGCCAGAGTGTGGAGCTGGGGACGTCGGACCAGGGCCGCGGCGGTGAGTGGATTGGCGTCTCTGATGGGCTGGAGGCAGAGATGCCGACGCTACATTCTGTATGGATAGGACC
Source organism: Phyllobates terribilis (assembly GCF_046119375.1). Lineage (NCBI taxonomy): Eukaryota > Metazoa > Chordata > Amphibia > Anura > Dendrobatidae > Phyllobates > Phyllobates terribilis. Next base: position 55,508,730 of record NW_027362773.1, read on the forward strand.
ACCTTCTTTGTTCCTCCTAAAAAAAATACCTCTTTTTTTAATTGCATGTAAATTGTTTTATATATGTTTTAATAATAAAAAATATGTCTTTTACCTTACTTGGTGGTACATAGCTACTCCATCTCTTCCTTTCTGATGTATGTATGGTATTGGAGTACTGCATCCTTCTCATCATTTCCTTATATATTAGGTGTGGGGAATCACTCCACCTTCCCTGTTCCTAGCCACATTTACCTATTATGTGCTTTTTGAATATTTTGTTCATCACCAGGAGTAGCACAGCACACAGGTAGATACTAAACAACTTATCTGGGAACGCAGCTTGGTAGGTGCTGGGTCTCTGGCTCTCCCTGCTCCTCAGAGGCGCTGTGCAGGAGGACAAGAGCACTGACCAATGAGCACTTCTATCGCTCTGATGGGGAAGGTTCAGAGGCCAGTGCTCTTATCCTTCACTGCACGCTCCTCTTTCAATGCCAGGCCCTCACCAAAGGTCTTGAAGTTCCCCAGAGTGCAAGGCCTGTGGTGACATCACAGTCACATGACAGGTCACATGATTGTGATGTCACTACAGATTCTGAACCAGTCTCTACATTGGAAGCTTCACTGATAATACTATTATCAGTGAAGTACTTGTTGTTGACTCTGGGGGCCTCCAAGGGAGTGGAGGCCCAAGCAGATGCCTAGTCTGCCCTGCCCTAATGCTGGCCCTGTGTATTCTGAAGGATGATGGGGTCTGTATTCACATTTAATATACCATAAACACTGGCCAAGCACTATATCCCTCACAACAGTGTCATCGACAGATCCCCATAACAATGCCTCATCCACAGATTCCCTTAACAGTGCGATAACCACAGATCCCCCATAATAGTGCAATATCCATAGATTCCCCCATAACAGTGCGATATCCAAAGATCCCCCTTAAAAGTGCAATATCCACAGATCCCCCATAACAGTTCAGTAAATTATCGAGTTTCCACTAGTGCTTTTATTAGGACTTTGGCTAGGATAGTGGTGCTATATGATGAGCAGTCGGGACAAGTTTGATGGGGGGAGGGGGTGGGGAGAGGTCAGAGGAGCAGCGGACTGTTATTCTTTTTTTAACTTAGTGTTTGGAGATTCGGAAGTCAATCAGGGTGCAGAAACCATCCACAATGTCCAGACACAAGGGCTTGTGTATTTGGCTGCCGAAGTCACATGTCCCTCTCCATATAAAAAGTGGACATGTTGTTGTTGGTGCCATTTTGTCAATGTAACAGGGCAGAGAAGCTGCTCCTTCTGCAAGTAGTCAGATAGTTAACTAGGCGGTTTGTTCTCAGCTAGTTCAAATAGATAGGATCCTGTGTGAAATCGACCTTCCAAAATTATCGGTCCACATTTCAGAATCAAAACCCTTTGTACTAATAGTTTGGTCAGACACCAGTCCACATTTCAGAATATAAATCCTTTGTGCTACTTGTATGATCCAGACACCAGTCCACATTTCAGAATCAAAAACCTTTGTGCTAATTTAGTGACAGGTGACTGACAGGTCTGGGCCTAGGTTTGTGAAATAGCTGGTTCAAAGAGGGGAAGGGTACATCCAACATGAGTGGGAAAAAGCGAGGTCATGGTGGAAGGGGGAATAGGCTTGGTGTTCAAAGTGTACATTGGGTAGGTGGTAATGTTAGTCAAAGCACTGTTGAACCAACACCGTCATGTCCTATCCAAAGACAATTGACAACTTCTGTTACTGGATGAACTACTCCACTCCCTTTCTTTGGCAGCCTCACAGCAGTATGTCTTGTAGCTGAGGGCCAGAAAGAGCATGTGCTCCAGTGGATGGCAAACGCTGCATCAAGAGGCCTCTCCTCTTCCTCCACCTTGTGGTCCGAGCAGAATCTATACCCTCGTCACCAGACGTTAACCCCCGAGAGTGGAGGTGATACTGATGAGACACAGATACTATAGGCGCACACGGACTGTACTGTGCTGTCAGGGCAGAAAGAGGAGGAGGGTGACTCTCAGGGCAAGGAGTGGGAGAACAGAGAAGATGACGATGAGGTGGTAGATCCCACTTGGTGTGAACCCAGAGACATGCAGCTGTGTACCTCAGCAGAAGAGGAGGAGGATGATGAAGAAGTTACATTGCGGCTTCCCACACAGATACTGAGTGATGCAAACATGACAAGCACAGCATCCTCAGCCACAACTTTGGCTGTGGCCAGCAGCGGTTGCGGGTCTGCAGTTCGCAGGGGCGGCAATGGTTGCCTTTTTGAGACAGCAAAGGATGTCAACTCATGTTATCTGTCAACTTTCTAAAAAACTACTCAGTAGAGGCAAAAATTCCAATAATTTGACTACTTTGTGCATGAACTGGCATGTGCACGATCAACATACGTTTGTGTGGGAATCTCACTGCACTAAAATGTGGACTAGCAGGCCTCGCCAACCACCGGCCGCCCCATCAACCACATCTGCTGCTTCTTCCTCCTTCATCACCGTGGCAAGTGTTCTCACATGGGTCTCAAAACTCCCACTTGTTTACCCACTACAGTTTGGGTGAGTGAAAGCCTGTCAGCTGTTACGGAAGTGGGCATGCCTGCTGTTTTTGTTTCACCGAGCACACCACATCTTTCTCAATCCACCATAACATATCCGCCTGCACCTCACTCGCAGTCCAGCAGTTCGTCGTGTTCACTCTACTTCACCCTCTCTCAGCACAGCACCCAGTCCTCGGCCCCGCAATTTGTGGTCACATAAAAGATGGTTTCCTCCTACACATGCCAAAGCTAAGAGCTTGAACTTCACCATCTCCAATCTGCTGGCCACAGAAATGCGGCCTTTCCGCCTGGTGTTTACAGATGGTTTTCGAAAGCTGATGGCTGTTGCAGTCCCCCAGTAGCAGTTGCCAAGTCGCCATTACTTCTCTAAGAAATCTGTGCCTGTGCTACACCAGCATGTCGCAGACAACATCACCTGTTCCTTGAAAAAAATCAATGTCTGACAGGGTGCATTTCACCACTAACACCTGGACGAGCAAGCATGTCAAGGGACGTTACATCTCGCTGACTGGGCACTGTGAGTGACTCTGGTGGCTGTGGGGGCAGATGGGGAAGTGGCTGCTCCACAAGTTTTGGTCATTGTGGCTGCGTTCCCAGCCGGACCGCTAGCGGTCACCGCAGTTTATTGCCCTAGCTGGAAACGCAACCTCAATGACCGGCAGTGAACTCTATAATGTCACCCCTAGTCACTGAGGCTGAGCTCGCAGCAGCTCATTCATTTGGAAATGTTTGGGCTTCCTTCATGTGTGTTGCCTGAATTTGGCAGGACTCTCAGAGCACCAGGCCTACACCTGTCACTCATCCACCTGTTACTGATCAATGTTTAAGCTAGAAATGCTGGTCCAAGCCCTGTCCCAGGCCAGGTCCCATGTATCCATGCTACACAATTATACTATTTGTACTCTGGGTCAATTGATGCCAGTTTCCCTAGTGTCTGCCCTAATTTGAGCTGTTTTGGCAGCTGTTGGGCCCCTCTGAAGGTGTTGCCTATGTGTTTGGTTTTGCCTCCCATTGAATTCAATAGGGTTTGAATATGCTTGCCGAACTTGCCTGATTCTGCCGGTGAACTGCACGAGCACGTTATGGAACTCACCAGGAGACTGAGAGTGGTGTGTAAGGAGCTAAAAGATTTAAAGCAGCAGCATCAGCAACCTGAAGACTCCTGGTTTCAAAGAGACAGATGCATTTATGGCTCCACAGACCGTGGCTATGACAACCCAGGAAGACAGCCCACAGATCAGTTTGATACTCAAGGGATGCCTGTGGGAAGTGCCCACATCGAACAGGAGTGGCAACAGTTAGGTTAAGTTCACATGTAGCGTTTTTGAAGCGCTTTTTGGGGGCGTTTTTCTGGCCGCGAAAACGTTGCAAAAACGCTTGTTAATCGGTCTGCCATGCATAGCAATGCGAATTCGGATGTGCTGTGTTAACGTGTCAAATTCACATTGCGTTGCAAAACGCAGCATGGCCATTTCTAACTCGCTCACGCCGCGAATTAATGACCATTGAGTTTCATTGAAAAGCAGCAAACTCGCAGGTAAATGTGGATTTGCTGCATTTCAATTAAATTCAATGGCCGCGAATTTGCATCATGATCGCGGTGCATGTGGTACCCGGGATGAAGAGGAGATTACAACTCCTCTCATCCCGACTACTAATAACAGCGGGAACAGTGTGGATGGTAGGATAAGTAGTCTCCTTTTCATCCCCACTACCACGCTCGGTAAAAAAAAAAAAAAAGTTAAAAATAAAAAATAAACCTCTATACTCACCTGTCCGGCGGCCCCCGGCAGCGATCTTCTCCTCCTGGTGGCCGGCGGTACTTACAGGACCTGCGCTGACATCATAGATCAGCTGATGGTCACGTGACCATCAGCTGAGCGGTGACGTCAGCGCAGGTCCTGATGGTCACGAGACCGTCAGGACCTGCGCTGCTGTCACAGATCAGCTGATGGTCATGTGACCGCTCAGCTGATGGTAACGTGACCATCAGCTGATCGTAAGCCCACCGGGGCTGATCATCTCATCTTCAGCTGATCAACCCCAGTGACTGCCTACAGCATGTATACTGACAGGGGGTGATTTTACACCCATGTCAGTATACATTGCTGTATTCTACAGCAGTGACATCAGTGATGGCTGATGTCACTACTGTAGAAGTGACACAAATCGTCGTGGTACATTCGATGGTACATGGACTGTATCGTTGACGGCGGACAGGGGAGGAATATGTTTTTTTTATTTTAATTTTTTTTTCAGGAGCTTGAGTGCTTCGCGGAGGCGTGTAATAAAAAAAATTGTAGATCCATGTGTTTTTTGTTTCATTAAAATACTTTATTCTGGCCGTGTCTTTTATTGAAAAAGCGGTGCCCATTTTACTACGCGGTTAGTAATGGGGGCGTCTTATAGACACCCTCCATTACTAACCTGAGCTTCACGTCAGCCGCCAATACCAGCCAGGCTGATGTGAACCCCAACCCCATTACCCCACTCAAACTGCTACAGGGCAGTGGGAATAGCGGATTTTAAGCACCAGATTTGGCGCATCTTCTGGATGTGCCATTTATGGGACAGCTGAGGGGTGATATTAATAGCCGCGGAGGGGGCTAGTATCCATGCCCCCTTCCCTGGCTATTAATATCAGCCCGTAGCTGTCTAGTTTAGCCTTTGCTGGTTAGATTTTATAGAAGGAACCTGTGTCAATTTTTTTCTGGGGTCCCCCTGTAATCTAGCCAGTAAAGGCTAAACAAGCAGCTGTGGGCTGATATTAATAGCCAGGGAACATTGTTAGCTAATGGCCCCTTCCCCGGCTACTAATATTAGCCCCCAGCGGTTGGCTTTCCCTCTGTTTGTTATAAAAATGAAGCGGGAGCCCACTCCATTTTTTTTTTTTTAATTTCGACTCTGTGCCCACAATCCGGACGTAGCAGCGCTTTGGAAACATATTATTTAATGCACTCCTCATAGTCCTCCATATAGTATAATGCACTCACCATAGTCCCCCAGTCCAGCCATGATGCAGTAATCACCATCAAAATTGATGGAATTTCTTTCTCATCTTTACTCGACACAGACTAGCAAGTAGCCACCGTTGAAGCCTCCTACTATGAACGCTACTGGAATCCTGACCAGTTACTGCACCTTCCAGATGCCTCCATAAATGTTATCACCAGCAATGGACAAGCTGTTCCCCATCAAGGTTATTGGGAACCTATAGTAAAAATTGTCCAAGCGGAGCTCCCAAGACAGGGAGTTATTCTTGTTGACGTCCAGGATATGAACATTTTGGAGAAACAAAGCCAGCTCACCTGTTGTGGTTCATGGGAGGAGCACAGAGATCATCCTTAGTAGATGTGACATAGCATCCAGGCAAAAATCTGTGACAAATAAGGCCGGAACGCTCGTAACACATTGCATTGTCTGTCTACCCCCCACCTTCATTTCCATGGATGTAATTTTTAAAATGGATTTCTATTAAACGTATGATTTTATTTGGAGCTGAACACTCCATTTTGCACAACTGCCTGCAAGAGATGCTGGATGCCCTGAAACATGAATTAACTCTGACTCTATCCAGAAAAAGAGAAGTGATCCAGAGGACTATCCGCCTACTGCATGGGCACTAAAAGCTTGCTGGCCCAGATGGAACCATTGGTATGGCTCGGGTGGTGTGCAGACATCTTATCTTTTTACCCACAGATACTGAGATGAGGATTTGGTGCAAAGCACTAATAGGACCACGAGGTCAATACTATGATGTCCTGGTGGAACCAATCCCGTTGAATGGTGAAATGTCCATTCTGGTTGCATGTAATCTAGCTTCGGGAGCCAGAGGGAGAGTCCCTATTCATTTGCTAAATCTCAGTGAGCAACAGGTGAAGTTGAGAAAGTACCGTGCTGTTGCCAAGCTGTCAAGAGTGTTCATCCAGGATAACCTGAGTCAAGAGGCGCTGAACTGCCAACCAGGTTCCCAGACAGATGTTAGTTCCGTGAAAACCCCTGAAAACCCATGGTGGAAAGAGATTCATGTGGAAGCTCAGAACACCCCAGATGAGAGGAGGAGTAGAGTTCTGAATGTCATGAAAGAACACCATCAAGCCTTCAGTATTTCATTGACTTTGGGAAAGTGGAAGTCATCCAGCACACCATCTCCACTGGTTCACACCCACCTATCCAGCAAAAACACCAGCCCATCCATACATCAATGTACCAGCCAGTGAAAAAATTAATCCAGAACATGAAAAGCACAGATGTTATCAGAGACTGTCACAGTCCCTGGGTGGCACCCCTTGTCCTTGTGAGGAAAAAAGACTGGAACATCCACTTCTCTGTGGACTATAGAAAGCTTAATAGTGTCAACCACAAAAATGCCTACCCCATGCCACGTATTGAGGAATCATTCATGGCCTTAAAGTCCACTGTATTCTGCTCAACATTGGATCTGAACAGCTGCTATTGGCAAGTGCCTGTAGCCCCAGAAGACTGAGGGAAAACAGCCTTCGCAACGATTATGGGCATGTTTGAATTCAACTTTATGTCATTTGGACTGTGCAATGCCCTGGGAACTTTCCAAAGGCTAATGGAATACTGCCAAGTAGTGATGAGCAAGCACGCTCGCTACTGTTCGGTGCTCGCCCGAGCATCTCACTGCTCGCCGAGTATTTCCAGGGTGCCCTCCCTGCATGTTTGGGGCTTTTTAGAGCACCAATGAAAATACAGGGATTGTCTGTGTGTCACCCTGGCCTGGATGCCACAAAATGTAATAAAGCTGTGTCTGAGAGCAAGGGGGAGGTTCTCTAGTCAGGGTAACATTAGCATGCAGTACCTCCTGTCTCAGGCCAGTAGGGGGAGCAGGCTGCCCCTATAAAAGCTGGTGCTGGGGGCAGGGTTAGAGAGAACTGGATGGCCTGTCTCAGGACTGAGACTTGTCCCAGAGCAGAGCAGGGACAGACAGTTGTACTGCACCTAAGAGGAAGTGTGGCAGGAGGAGAGCCCAAGCCAGAGACCAGAGGCGACGAGAGCCTGTCTTGGCAGATAAAAGACTTACTTTACCAGACTTTGGTGTCTGAGGCTGGGAGGATTCTACATCCCCCAGCAGAGAACCAGTCCGCAAGGGACTGTATATTCCTTGGCCTAAGACGCCTGGAGGCCCTGCCACAACAGAAGGGACCAGCAAAGCCATACAAGGCTGGGATCAGAAAGGAACCCACGTCGCAGGCCATACAGGCGAGAATACACAGAAAGCTCGGAAACGTGGGCTGTTACCCTATAACGAGGAGATAGCCAGAAGGAGCACAGAAAGCATGGTAGGCCTACACCCTCACCCTGACCAAGGCCAATTTCCCCATTGCTCTCAGACATCCAGGTCCCCTCCTAGCCGGGACTGTTTGTGGGTCAATTTACCTGTTCTAGTAAAGACCCTGGACTGCAACCTGTTGTCTGCGTGCTCCTTGCTCCTCCAGCACTATCAGCACTGGGACTCTCACTACCATCACTCCCAACATCCATTATACTGCCCTGGGGCTGCACTCTTCCCGTGGGGAGTCACACTACCCTAGCTGCACACCTCATCAGCCCCAGTGGTCTGCATGCAGCGGCGGTTCCTAATAACCGCAATCCACGAGTGGCGTAGTCGGACATAAACATCAGCACATAATGGACTACCGCTGGCCTGACCACCCTGAGCCACGGAACCGGGTTGCCACTACTTCTCCCACCGTTTCCCTATTGCCCGGATCCGAGGGCCCCATGGCCCAGGGGGCGAGTCATCTGTCACACACTGTAATGTCTCAGCCATGTTGGTTGTGACATTATAGTGATTGGCTGGCAGCAAAGCGTCATCAGGTCTATATCAGACTTGGAGCTGCATGCTCGTCACAGTCTACTCCAGAATCAGGCAGAGTAGGGAAAGGTGCTGCTGAGCTAGGGAGAGATTTGCTTGCTTCTTAGTTAGTGTAGGTATACCACCATATATTATTCACATATCAATCTCAACTAACAGTCCTTCCGAGGACTAATCCAGCTGCATAGATATCAGTGCTAGGCAGGCAGACAGTGTATGTGGCAGACTGCAGTGCATACAGCAAGAGTATCCATTCCAGTTCTGTCTGCTGCTGGTGCTTGTGCAGATATTTCTAGAAATAGCCCCGGGTATCAGGGGCCAGGAATAGTGATGAAGGAGTACCGTAATATTCGTAATCGCTATACTTGTAACAAGTGTTGAGCCACCCCCGTAGTGTTCGAGTTCGGTTCGGTTTGTCGAACACCCGTATGTTCGCCGAACTGTTCGTCGAACTGTTCGTCGAACACCTTCGAACACCGTTAAAACCAATGGCAGGCAAACAAAAACACATAGAAACACATAGAAAACACATATAAAACAATTCAAAAGGTGTCCAAGAGCTGACAAACTGCTCAGAAGACACAACTAACACATGGAAAAGTGACAAGTACATATAGTCATGCGAAAAGAAAAGAGGTGGAGGAGTAAAAGGAGGGGGAGACACAGATATAGGCATGTCATGCCCTTCTAAAACCAAACAAGTGCGAAGCCGACATGGCCAGTCCGTTCCTGCCCGTGCGACCTCCGTGTCGCCGGGTTTGTGCCAGAGCCACGGTGGACCCTGACGACCAGCTCCCCTCTCCCAATACTGGTGCCTGTCCGCTGGTGGGTTGAGCCCCCCCCCGCGGTGGTGGGGGAGTAACATCTGCAGAAGAAAGACCATCTTCCAGCCAAACTAAGATGTCTACTTCTTTTCGTGGACAATGTGATATGATCCCTTTCTTACAGACACGCCCATCGCTACAAATTCCAGATGAGGCACAAAAACAGCAGGTGCTTCAACGGATATCAAGTGCTTCTTCAAGTGGGCTCTCCTCCACCTCAACTTCAACATCACAAATACTCCAGTCCTCAGAGGTATCACCTCAATCGCACTTGCTTCCTCACAGCTCCCAAGTCTCCAGCTGCCGGTCTGAGTATGGGGTAACACAGATGGTTGAGTATGCACAGCTGTTTACTCATACTATAGCCTGGGAAACGGAGGTCTGCTCCAGAGCTTCTGTTAATCCAGACGAGGAAATGATCGGCACTGATGCCCAGAATCTTTATGAGTCGGATCCAGGACCAGATGAAGAAGGTTCTGAGCATAATGTAGACCCTCGTTCCCAAACTGTAACTCCTGTTGGTGGAGACAATGATGAAGACGATGATGAGACTCAAATACCTGATTGGAGCGACAACTTGACTTTTCGGTCAGGGCAGGAAGAGGTTGGCTCTGAGGACGACGGGTGTGAGAACACACAGGGTGATGATGACGAGGTTGGAGATCCCACTTACTGTCAACCCACAGTCAGCCAGTCGCTTAGGTCAGCAGAGGAGGTGGAGGAGGATGTGACTAGCCCAGGGGATGGGGATGACTCGGTACCCGGGCCTTTGCCTGGCCTTGGGGATGTCGCGGTGGTCGGCTCCCTGGCCCGTACCCTGGGGTCACTCTTTAAAAGGGTGGATAATTGTTAATTTTGTAAGAGTTTGTGATGCCACCTGTGGTATCAGGTGAGAAGCACCAGTGCTGCAGCAGTCCACTGAGGCTGGTGATAAGGCAGCTCGATGGTATAGCTCCCCACAGGTGGAGCTAGGTCTCAGGGCAGAGTATGCAGGGGGAATGAAGGACAGGCGAGACCCAGCTGGGTCAGAGCAAGAACGGGAACGGACACGGTAGTCACTTCAGTACCTTTTACTGGTGGAAATTCAGGCACATCCCGGAGCCTGTAGGGTGAAGGGTGCATATCAGGATCCTCCCCAATGAGCGGGAGTAGGGCCTCCTGTTTCTTGCCTCTGCGTAGTAAGTTTCTGACCTGCCTGGGGCTAGGCCTAACTTTGTCTCTGTCCTGCGCTGGCTGACCTTGTGGTAGGGCCTTCTCTTGGAGTCCACGCTCCCAGTATGCGGGGCCTAAGCGTCTCCTGGCTCTGTTACGTATCAGCACCTTAGTGATCCTGGGACTTGAAGTTCTCCAGGGATTCCGGTTATGCCTTACTGGGTCATAGAGATCCCGGTAAGCTTGGATCCGGTGTCCGGTAAATGCTCCGGGGTGAGCTGGTTAAGCTCCTCTGCCCTTTATGTACTAACTCGCCACTCACCTTCGGCCTACTTGGGCCCTCACTAGGCTATACACACTAACGGCAGCTTGCCGCGCTTCACCGATCTTATGGCGCCGGCACACCTTAAGCTCTATCTGGGCTCCCTGAATCTAGCTAGCAGGAGCCTCGTGTTCCACTGCTGAACTATTAACTGAGTTCTCTAGACTAGACTGAGCTCCACTGCAGACTGACCTCTCTTAGGCTTCTCTACTGCAGGAACTCTTCAGAGGAACTGAACTGCCTAGCTCCACCTTCCCTATTTATATCCCTAACGGGCTCCCTCTGCAGGTCTGAGGTGGAAGGTGGAGATGTGTGAATGTTTATGGCGGCCTCTTGTGGAGGATTCCATCAATGCACTCTTCTAGGATCTGTGATACCAAGCGCAGTGGGGCGTCACAGATGCTATTGACGATGAGGTTAGGTTGCGCCTTCCTGGACAGAGACGGAGTACTGGAAGCACCTCAACAACTGCATCCTCAACCACAACTCTGCCTCTGACCACAAGTCGTAGTGGCTCTTCAGGTCGCATGGGCTCTAAGCCTTGCATAGCCTGGGCATTTTTTCAGATCGATAAGGATGACCCAACTCATGTTATCTGTAATATTTGTCACCAAAAGTTAAGTAGAGGCCAAAAAATCCATAGTTTGAGTACTTCATGCATGTACCGTCACATGGATATGAAGCATAAGTTGCAGTGGAAAGCTCACTGTGCTACAATGCGGCCTAGCGAGCCAGGCCAACCACTGTCTGCCCCATCTTGTGCATCCGCAGCCTCTTCATCCTCTGTGACTGGGGGGACATCAGTCACACATGTTTTTGGACACAGACCTACCACCTCTTTACCCGCAACATCCAGTGTGATTGGCAGGTCGTCAGTTCATTGGGAAGTGGAAACACCTGCTGGTGTTGAGCGCTCTCCGACATCGAGAGCACCACCTTTGGATCAAGGCAACCTAACATGTCCGCCTGCATCTTCCTCACAGACCGGCAGTTTGCCGGGGACACCCTACTCAACCCAGTCTAAGCACAACAGCCAGCCCTCGGTCCCTCAGATTTCCTCCTAGCCATGACAAAGCTAAGAGGTTGAATTTCACCATCTGCAAGCTGTTGGCTACAGAAATGCTGCCTTTCCGCCTGCAGGACACAGAGGATCTTCGAGACCTTATGTCCGTCGCAGTGCCCCAGTACCAGATGCCCAGTCGGCACTACTTCTCAAAGAAAGGTGTGCCTGCGCTCCACCAGCATGTCGCACACAACATCACCGCTTCTTTGAGAAACTCTGTGTGTGACAGGGTGCATTTCACCACAGACACTTGGACGAGTAGGCATGGACAGGGGCGTTACATGTCGCTGACTGGGCACTGGGTAACTATGGTGACAGCAGGACAAGGGGCTGCTGTCCAAGTCTTGCCGTCCCCACGAGTTGTGCGTCAATCCTCTTTATCTCAAAGTTCCTCCACTGCTTCTGCCTCCTCAACCTCCTCTCGGTCCTCCACCTGCACCCAAAGCCTGTCTGTTCATGCCACAAGCTTTCTAACTGCGCAGAAGGGATCCTGCACACCTCCTTACTATGCTGGCAGTAGGGCTCAACGTCATCAGGCGGTTTTTACTTTGAAATGTCTGAGAAATGTGAGTCACACAGCTGAGGAGTTGTGGTCAGCTCTGGAGAACCAATTTCATGAATGGTTGTCTCCACTGGACCTGAAACCAGGGAAGGCCGTGTGCGACAATGCTGCAAACCTGGGTGCGGCCCTTCGCCGGGGAAATGTCACACACGTGCCTTGTATGGCTCACGTGTTGAACCTGGTTGTCCAGCAATTTTTAGCCCACTATCCCGGACTAGATGGCCTTCTGCAGAGGGCACTGTCGCTGTGTGCTCACTTCCGCCGTTCGCATCCCGCAGCTCAGCGACTTACATCTCTACAGAAGTCGTTGGGCCTGCCACTTCACCGCCTAAAATGCGATGTGCCTACCTGGTGGAATTCAACTCTGCACATGTTGCAGCGACTATGGCAGCACCGACAAGCCCTGGTGCAATACGTTCAGACGTATAGCCTGGGCCAACGAGATCCAGAGGTGTGGCAAATCACGCTGGAGGAGTGGACTCAGATCAGAGACCTATGCACCCTTCTGCACAGTTTTGAAATGGCGACAAAGATGTTTAGTGCTGACGATGCCATTATCAGCATGACTATTCTGGTGATTTACATGCTGGAGCACATGTTAAACAGAATTCGGAGTCAGGTGGTGGCACAAGAGGAGGTGGAGGAAGTAGAGGAGGAGGAGTTGTATGCGGAAGGGGTAACATCTGCAAGGTCCAGACGGTCGGCAGCACCAAGGTGGCAGGCATGTGAGGGTGGGGGAGATGGTTTTACCAGGGCGCATGGTAGCAGCCAAACTAGTGAGGAAGGTGCAGGAGCCCAGGAAGAAGTGGAGGACGAACTGATGGAAGACTCATCAGATGAGGGAGACCTTGATCACATTTCTGTTGTGCGACGTTGGGGGGAGAAGACAGAGGAAGGAAGCATGATTGTTACCTCGCCACCAACACAACAGGGACTTGGTGCTCCTGGATGCGCAACACACATGAGTGCCTTCTTGCTGCACTACCTGCAACATGACCCTCGAATTGTGAGAATTAGAAATAATCCTGACTACTGGGTTGCCACACTGTTAGATTCCCGGTACAAAAGTAAATTTGCAGAAATTATTCCTGCCATAGAAAGGGATGCACGCATGCAGGAGTATCAGCAGAGACTGTTGCAGAATCTTACATGTGCTTTTCCACAAAACACCAGTGGTGCACCTAGTGAATCTCACAGTTGCAACTTGCCAACCATGGGACCGTCGAGTGTTCAGCACTCAAACCGTAACAGAACCACAGTATCTGCTGGTAACATCAATTTTGCGGAATCATTTCACCACTTTTTTAGCCCATCCTTTGCAAGGCCACAGGAGACAAGAAGTCTGACACATAGTCAACGCCTAGAGACGATGGTACAGGAGTATCTCCAAGTAAACATTGAAGCCATGACTGTGTCACTGGACCCTTGCTCTTTTTGGGCTTCCAATCTGGATAAATGGCCGGAGCTAGCCACTTACGCCTTGGAGATCTTGTCATGCCCCGCAGCCAGCGTTCTGTCTGAACGTGTGTTCAGCGCTGCTGGTGGTGTGCTGACAGATAAGCGCACGCGGCTCTCCACTGATAATGTAGACAGACTCACGTTCATAAAGATGAACAAATCATGGATCCGAAACAACTTTTCTACCCCTGTGTCATCCTGGGGAGAGTAAAAGCTTGATGATTGGTTAAAATTACCTCACCAACCGTTTTAAGCTTTCAAATTACTAATCATGTTTATCTGTATCTTGGCTGGAAAATAATTTCGGCTTTGTAGCAGTGTGCAGCACTGATTCTATTAGGCCATCTATAATAAGCTCCACCAGATTTAAAATTACTAATCATGTTTATCTGTATCTTAGGTGGAAAATATTTTGGGCTTTGTAGCAGTGTGCAGTACTGATTCTATTAGGCCATCTATAATAAGCTCCACCAGATTTAAAATTACTAATCATGTTTATCTGTACCTTGGCTGGAAAATAATTTGGGCTTTGTAGCAGTGTGCAGCACTGATTCTATTAGGCCATCTATACTAAGCTCCACCAGATTTAAAATTAATAATAATTTTTAGCTGCATCTAGCCCGGAAAATAATTTTGGGGCTCCGAGATGCGCAAGACACATAAGTGCCTTCTTGCTGCACTACCTGCAACATGACCCTCATATTGTCAGAATTCGAAGTAATCCTGACTACTGGGTTGCCACACTCTTAGATCCCCCAAACTTTTCGATCAACCTTTTCATTTTAATAAAGACCAAAAAAATGGTCATTTTTGAAATTATAAGCATCAGCAGGTTATTAGAAACTGAAATCAAACAGTTTTCAACTCAAAACTTTATTCTAGGTGATGTTACATTTTCACATAGGACCCCTTGTTCGAAAGGAGCTTCTGAACTCTCTCGTCCATTGAATTTGTTAGGTTTTGGATGGTTTCTGCTTCAGTTGTTTTGAATGAGGACAGAATACCCTCCCAGAGCTGTTGCTTAGATGTGAACTGCCTCCCGCCATCATAGACACTCCTTTTGATGATGCTCCAGAGGTTCTGAATGGGGTAGAGGTCAGGGAAGCATGGGGGTCACACCATAAGTTTGTCCCCTTTTATGCCCATATCAGCCAGAGATGCAGATGTTTTATGTGCAGCATGAGATGCTGCATTATCATGCATAAAAATGATCTTGCTGTGGAATACACGGTTCTTCTTCTTGAACCATGGCAGGAAGTGCTGTTTGAGAAACTCCACATACATTATGGAGTTCATCTTTACCCCTTCAGGGATCCTAAAGGGGCCGACAATCTCTCTCCCCATGATTCCAGCCCAAAACATTACTCCACCTCCTCCTTGTTGGCGCTGTAGCCGTGTTTGCGTGGGGTGTCCATCAACCAGCCATCCTCCACTCCATCCATCTGGACCATCGAGCATTGCACGGCACTCATCCGTGAACAAAACAGTTTTGAAATCAGTCTTCATGTAATGTTTGGCCCACTGGAGCCGTTTCTGCTTGTGTGAAGTGGATAGAGGAGGTCGACAGGATGGCGTATGCACAGCTGCAAACCTCTGAAGGACCCTGCATCTTGTTGTTTGGGGGATGTTGGAGGCACCAGCTGCTTCAAAAACTTGTCTGCTGCTATGACAAGGCTTTTTTGCCGCTGCTCTTTTAACCCGACGTAATTGCCTGTAGGAAAGAGTCATCAATTTGCCCTTATCAGCACGCACACGTGTGTACTGTGAATCAGCTACATACTTCTTGATTGCCAAGACACTTCATCCTGATCATCGCACAATGTTGATTGTAGTCATGCCTTGACCTAAACACTCCACAATTTGTTGCTTCTCAGCAGCCGACACATCCTTTTTCTTTCCCATTTTGGCAGAAAATGTAGGCTGCTTAATAATGTGGGACAGCCTTCTTAAGTAGTCTTGCCTTTCATTGGACACACCTGCCAAACTAATTAGCACAGGTGTCTGCAATTGCTTACAGTGATATAAAGAGCCCTGACACACATCACCATCAATGAGTTTAACTGACAAACAAACAAATTCTTCCCTTATCACTCCTAAACACTTTTCGCATAATAATTTGGAACACAGTGTACATGTGCTTTTCCACAAAACACCAGTGGTTCACGTAGTGAATCTTACAGTTCTAACTTGCCAACCGTGGTCTGTATGGAGTTGTTCAATAAAGGGCCCAAAATTAAGATAACATAGATGGGAGAGGTCTCTATGAATAGGAATTCCTAAGTATTTGATACCCTGTGAGGGCCAGGCAAAGGGAAAGTTGGACTGGATGGAATCCTGTATGGATTTGGGGAGGGAGACATCGAGGGCCTCAGACTTCGCTGCATTGATTTTAAAATTTGACCATGTAACAAAGTGATCTATTTCAGCCATAACAGCATGGATGGATATATGTGATTGAGTGATATATACTAGGACATCATCAGCAAATAGAGAGCACTTGTACTCGGTGCCTCCCACCTCAGTCCACCTAATATTGGGGTTATGGCGAATTGATGAGAGCAGGTGCTCCATCACTAGGATGTATAAGAGAGGGGTCAGAGGACATCCCTGCCTTGTCCCATTGGTGATTGTGAAAGGTAATGAAAATGTTCTTATGCACCCCCTGGGCCTTGGGACACCCGGAGCCGGACCCTTTTTGGTGGATGCTGGTGGTTGTAGTCTCCGTGGCGGCGACCCGGTTCCGTGGCTCAGGGCGGTCAAACCAGTGGCGGAACTATTTATGTGGTTTTGATGTTTAAATGTCCGACTACGCCACCCGTGGATTGCGGTCATAGTGAACCGCCGCTGCAGGGCAGACCGCTGAGGCTGGTGTTGTGGGTGCAGCAGAGCGTAGCATAACTCCCCACGGGAGGAGTATAGCCTCAGGGCAGTGTATGCGGAGGATGGGGGTGATGGTGCAGGGCAGCAGCAGTAACGACACGGAGTCAGTGATGCAGTCCAGGGCCTTTACTCACAGTTCTTATTATCCAGACCACGTCTGCAGGTAACGGCTGCCCACGTCGTACTGTGCTCACCAGGTGAGGGGCTCAGACAACTCCCAGATAACTTTGGAGCGCTTCACAGGACCCCCTTTGTGTGTCCTTTGTCTGGCCTTTCTTACCAACCCTTCTGTCCGGCTGCCTCGGGCCTCCTCTTGGTAAACTTGGCGCCAGTTTCCCTGACCCTATGTGGTGCCTTCCTAGCGGGTGTAGCGAGGGGCTGCGCCACATAAAATGTCACAGCCTCCGGTTTCTAGCTGAGGGTCGTTTCCTGCCTCCACTAGTTTCGGGGACTGGTCTCCCCCTTTGGCCTGACCCCTCCATGCAGGTGGATTCGGGCGTGCGGTGGCGACTCGCCCGTCCGCACCCCTGGGATCCCTTCATTCCTCGTTCCTGGAGCCTTCTCAGCTCCTCTTCCTTCCTTCTCCTTCTTCCAGGCCTGGGCCTCTGTTACTAGGCCCGCCTCCGGAGCAGAGCTCATGCAGAGCCCCTGCTCCCTGTCACTTCTGCTCAGACTTCTCTGCACTGAACTAAGATGGTGCCCACCTTTTATACTCCCTTCTCCATGCACCCAGGAACTGCTTCCTCCCTGCTCCTGCACTACAGGGTTCCCCTTCCTCAGTGTTCCCTCCCCCCACTCCAGCCAGGGACAGGGACTGTCGTGCCCATCTCAGGGGCATATTGGTCGCCCTGCCCCACGGCAATGTGGTGTAATGCATGCAGGTGTCGGGTCCTGATCCACACTCCATCCTTATCTGAGGGTGAGATATCACACCTCTGGGTGAGGTGCAATACCTCTGTAGCAACCGAGCCCTCAGGGTGCTACAGTTCCATTTATCTTCAGCCTAGGTGACGTATTGCGATACAGGGCCGTGATTTTGGCTATAAAAGGGTCCCCTAGACCCCTACCCCAAGCTTTTTAAGAGAATCATATATGGCGTGCCAGGAGACTCTATGGAATGCTTTCTCAGCATCCAACGAGAGTATCTAATTACAAATTTTTAACTGCATCTAGCCCAGGAAATACTTTGTGCCTAGTAGCAGTGTCTGCTAGTCAGTGGATTATCCCGGCTGTTAAGGAAGCTACACCACCTGTAGTTTGGACACTTAATTTTTTCAAAGGAAATGCTTCGGGACCACGGGATACTCAGTGAAGAGCATCAGGAGGCACCCCAAGGCATAGGGGCTGGGACTGGCAGTAGGATGCCTTGCGGTGGACAGCCGAGCTCGATCCTTATAAAAGCTTTTTAACTGCAGCAGCTTTAGTGGACGCTACTGGAGCTGGAATTACGCAGCTGCTGGCATGAGACTTGCCCTCCAATAGATCCTTGTAAATGGATTTAAAGTGTATTCATTCAAATTAGAGAGACAATTTAAATTAAAAAGCTTAGAGCTGCCTCCACCACAGGGGGGCTCACTCGACCCACCAGCGGACAGGCACCAGTATTGGGAGAGGGGGGCTGGCCGTCAGGGTTCACCGCGGCTCTGGCACAAACCTGGCGACACGGAGGTGGCACGGGCAGGAGCGGACTGGCCGTGTCGGCTTCTCACTTTTTAGATTTTAGAAGGGCATGACATGCCTATATCTGTGTCTCCCCCTCCTTTTACTCCTCCACCTCTTTTCTTTTCGCATGACTATATGTACTTGTCACTTTTCCATGTGTTAGTTGTGTCTTCTGAGCAGTTTGTCAGCTTTTGGACACCTTTGAAGGTGTTTTCTATGTGTTTCTATGTGTTTTTGTTTGCCTGCCATTGGTTTTAACGGTGTTCGAAGGTGTTCGACGAACAGTTCGACGAACAGTTCGGCGAACACACGGGTGTTCGACGAACCGAACCGAACTCGAACACTACGGGGGTGGCTCAACACTACTAAGCACCCACTACATAGGACCCTCCTGCCAGCTAGGGACCTGGGACTGTGCTCTCCCTTAGGAGCAATCTCGCCCTACCCCCACTGCGAGTATGTGTTGGATGCAGGTGTTAGGGTCCCGAGCCATACGCCTTCCTTACCTGAGGGTGAGATACCACACCTCTGGGTGAGATGCAGTAACTCTGTGGCGACGAAACCCTCAGTGGCGCCACACATCCTTCTGCACAGTTTTGAAATGGCGACGAAGATGTTTAGTGCTGACGACGATGCCATTATCAGCATGACTATTCCGGTGATTTACATGCTGGAGCACACATTAAACAGAATTCAGAGTCAGGTGGTGGGACAAGAGGAGGTGGAGGAAGTAGAGGAGGAGTCGTATGCGGAAGGGATAACATCTCCAAGGTCCAGACGGTCGGCAGCACCAAGGCGGCAGGCATGGGAGGGTGGGGTAGAGGGATTAACCAGGGCGCATGGTAGCAGCCAAACTGTTGAGGAAGGTGCGGGAGCCGAGGAAGAAGTGGAGGACGAACTGGCGATGGGCATGGAAGACTCATCAGATGAGGGAGACCTTGATCACATTTCTGTTGTGCGAGGTTGGGGGGAGAGGGCAGAGGAAGGAAGCATGATTCTTACCTCGCTACCAACACAACAAGGACTTGGTCCTCCTGGATGCGCAAGACACATGAGTGCCTTCTTGCTGCACTACCTGCAACATGACCCTTGGATTGTCAGAATTCGAAGTAATCCCGACTACTGGGTTGCCACACTCTTAGATCCCCGGTACAAAAGTAAATTTGCCGAAATAATTCGTGCCATAAAAAGGGATTTATGCATGCAGGAGTATCTGCAGACGCTGTTGCAGAATCTTACATGTGCTTTTCCACAAAACACCAGTGGTGCACGTAGTGAATCTCACAGTTCTAACTTGCCAACCGTGGGACTGTCGAGTCTTCATCACTCAAACCATAACAGTAACACAGTATCTGCTGGTAACAGCAATTTTGTGGAATCGTTTCACCACTTTTTTAGACCATCCTTTGCAAGGCCACAGGAGACAAGAAGTCTGACACATAGTCAACGCCTAGAGAGGATGGTACAGGAGTATCTCCAGGTGAACATCGAAGCCATGACTGTGTCACTGGACCCTTGCTCATTTTGGGATTCCAATCTGGAAAAATAGCCGGAGCGCGCCACTCACGCCTTGGAGATCTTGTCATGCCCTGCAGCCAGCGTTCTCTCTGAATGTGTGTTCAGCGCTGCTGGTGGTGTGCTGACAGATAAGCGCACGCGGCTGTCCACTGAGAATATAGACAGACTCACGTTCATAAAGATGAAAACATCATGGATTCGCAAGGACTTTTCTACCCCTGTGTCATCCTGGGGAGACTAAAAGCTTGAGGATTTGGTAAAATCACCTCACCAACCGTTTTAAGCAACTGTGAGGCAATTGATGCCACTTAACCCTAGAACGCATGACCATAAAAATCTACACTTTCACATACCTTTTAGGCCCGTGTGCAAATAACATGGAATAACTCAAACTCAAATGACAAACAACTATATACATGAAGAATACCTAGAGTTTCAAAATTCTAACTAAAGTAATCTTGCAGAAAATAGAAAACAATTAACAGGGCGGGCCTGCGAGGCCCCAGGTATGCGTTCTAGGGTTAAGTGGTGTCTGTGACACAATTTTGGGAAAAAATGGAGACTCTTTATGGAGTCCCCTTGCTGTGTCTTACGTGACGTTGGCATCGTCAATTCCAGGTGGGTTGGATCGCTCCCCACCCCTTTTAACTGTAAGAAACTACATACACTATGGCTTGGGGTAACACAGATGGTTGAGTCTGAAGAGCTGTTTACTCAGAGGTCTGCTCCAAATCTTCAGTGTCTGCTAGTCAGCGTAGAATTTTTAACTGCATCTAGCCTAGGCAATACTTTGGGCATAGTAGCACCGCCTGTGTATCTAATAAGAATTTTTAAATGCATCTAGCCTAGGCAGACTGTGGGGACCCCCAACCAAACCCAGACGCTCAGCCCCCTACCGTCCCCCTTTCCTTGACAATACAATAATGTAACTCTTACAATTGGATGGGTGAGGATCGGTCACAGCTTTATTAACTCTTTATACTCATTCCATTAGAAAGGCATTTTATTTCTAAAATAATTCAGCTTGTTGCAGCATGCCCTGGGTCTCCACTCCGGCAAGTTCGCCAACAAGTGTAACTCTCCAACATGTCCTTTCTATTTCCAGGCCACGGAGGATCCTGCGTACTCGTATGCAGGACTCTGACCCCCACCCATCACTCTTAACGCTTGTTCCACTCCATCCTGGAGTCCTGACAGGAATATGTCCAGTCCAATATCCATTAAGTGAACACCGTCGGGCCGTATGAGGCCTGCTTTATCTCCTTCCAGTTGTCGGTGTCGTATCACAACACAGCCTCTGTCTCTTCTAAATTTTGCCATCCGAATATTTATTACCCGCCTTGTCCGTTCGATGGCCGTGATGTCTCGCGCACCTTGCCATACCGCTATCGGCACAATCTCTGACCATACTATAGCTAGTTTTGTGAAAAATTCTATGAAGCGCTCATTGTCTAGTTTCATTATTGCCATTAGTTATGCGCTCTTGTGATGACCTAGGTTGTTTCCCCCGGCCTGTATAACTAAGATGACCAGACTTCTTGCCTCTCTCCCTACATTGATTACTTCCATTAGTACCTGTGGCCATAGCAGGCCTCTAATACCTCTCCAGTTGAAATATGTGTTATGAAACTCTAATTTCCTCCCACCTGGGTGGACTTTCGCCCTTTTTTCTGCCCAATATATATACGAGTGGCCTATCACCCACACTGTTGGCTTAGCGTCACCTGTAAAAGAAACAAATCACGTTAGGATAACAAGTCCGGTCTTATGTATGTCGCCAAACACGTGGATCGCCATCTCCCTATCCTCTGAACTTCCGTTTCTGACAGTCCTGCTCTTGCTGCTTCTGTGGCCGCGCCTATGCGGAATGAGTGTGTCCCGTAATCTTTGGGGTGGTTCCCTGCCGATGTTATGCATTTATTAAATATAGCTTGGAACTGGTATCTTGATAATGGCGTTCCATCAATGTGTCATAGGAAGAAATTACTTTGTGATCTGATGGTTAGATATGTTTTTACTATTGTTACCCGACTCAGTGTACCGTTTGTGGGTTGTAGAAGTACCCAAGTGCCCCTGCCCGCTGGAACCGTTTTCGATTGGCGTATGCGTAGACGTATTGCATTATTGGTTATGACTACGTCCTGGTGTAATAAGCCTCCACTGGTGGTAATTTTGGATTGAGGGACTAATTCGCTTATGCATAGCGCCCCGAAGAAGGCGATCACAAATGCAGTAGACAGTAGTGTTGCTTCAAATTGTGAGTGTCATGTTAATGGTGTTAGGGATATGATGTGAGAAATCAGTTTTAGTGACACGGAACGGGACGTCTACACTCCTGACTTGGCTGACCCCTTTTCCACCCTTTTATGGATTGTCTGATGATGAATCTTTGTCACATCTCCCCAATTCAGTAGTTGGAAGTGAAATGCAACTCCGGTCAGACACCGCTGCGCTGACGCCCCTGATATGCCCCTCATTATTAGCTGGTGGAGAAATTCTATGGTGACATGTAATCTGGCTTGTTCACATTGGTCAACCCGTCTGCCTGCTACTAGTCGTGTTCACTCTTCCCATGCCTTACCGTATGCTTGCCACGTCGACGGGGCAACTGACGCTCTGATTAATGGCATCAACTATTCGCCACTAGATCCTATAGATAGGGAGGGTGGGCAACTGTTGCCCGATGGGTGGGCGTTGGGGAAGAGCTCTGTGAAAATCTGCCAATTGAATTGTTATAAAGCGTTAGCAGCAGCTTTAGACCCCTCAGCATAGTGGCTAGCGCAGACCCATACATTGTGTTTTAGGCACAGGAATGCTAGCCGATGTAGTAGGCCTAGCACTGGGAGAGACGATGATGCCATCTTATTAATGCAATGCGCTAGGCTGGTGTTTTTTATTATGAAGCGTATATTTTTGTTAGCTTGGCACGCGCCCCATATTTCTATTGCTACCACTATTGGGAAGAAAAATTATTTTCAGGGCTAGATGCAGCTAAAAATTATTATTAATTTCAAAGCTGGTGGAGCTTGGTATAGATGGCCTAATACAATGAGTACCACACAATGCTACAAGCCCAAATATTTTTTCAGAGCTAGACGCAGAAAAAAATTATATTGAATTTGCAACCTGGTGGAAGTTAGTATAGATGGACTAATAGACCAAGTCCCACAAACTGCTAGAAGCCTAAATATTTTTTCAGAGCTAGATGCAGAAAAAAATTATATTGAATTTGCAACCTGATGGAGGTCAGTATAGATGGACTAATAGACCAAGTCCCACACACTGCTAGAAGCCTAAATATTTTTTCAGAGCTAGATGCAGAAAAAAATTATATTGAATTTGCAACCTGATGGAGGTCAGTATAGATGGACTAATAGAACAAGTCCCACACACTGCTAGAAGCTGAAATATTTTTTCAGAGCTAGATGCAGAAAAAAATTATATTGAATTTGCAACCTGATGGAGGTCAGTATAGATGGACTAATAGAACAAGTCCCACACACTGCTAGAAGCCTAAATAGTTTTTCAGAGCTAGATGCAGATAAAAATTATTTTTAATTTGCAACCTGGTGGAGGTTAGTATAGATGGACTAATAGACCAAGTCCTACACACTGCTAGAAGCCTAAATATTTTTTCAGAGCTACATGCATTAAAAAATTATATTGAATTTGCAACCTGGTGGAGGTCAGTATAGATGGACCAATAGATCAAGTCCCACACACTGCTAGAAGCCTAAATATTTTTTCAGAGCTAGGTACAGATAAAAATTATTTTTATTTTGCAATCTGGTGGAGGTTTGTATAGATGGACTAATAGACCAAGTCCCACACACGGCTAGAAGCCTAAATATTTTTTCAGAGCTAGATGCAGAAAAAAATTATATTGAATTTGCAACCTGATGTAGGTCAGTATAGATGGACTAATAGACCAAGTCCCACACACAGCTAGAAGCCCAAACATTGTTTCAGAGCTAGATGCAGAAAAAAATTATATTGAATTTGCAACCTGATGGAGGTCAGTATAGATGGACTAATAGAACAAGTCCCACACACTGCTAGAAGCTGAAATATTTTTTCAGAGCTAGATGCAGAAAAAAATTATATTGAATTTGCAACATGATGGAGGTCAGTATAGATGGACTAATAGAACAAGTCCCACACACTGCTAGAAGCCTAAATAGTTTTTCAGAGCTAGATGCAGATAAAAATTATTTTTAATTTCCAACCTGGTGGAGGTTTGTATAGATGGACTAATAGACCAAGCCCCACACACTGCTAGAAGCCTAAATATTTTTTCAGAGCTAGATGTAGAAAAAAATTATATTGAATTTGCAACCTGATGGAGGTCAGTATAGATGGACTAATAGAACAAGTCCCACACACTGCTAGAAGCTGAAATATTTTTTCAGAGCTAGATGCAGAAAAAAATTATATTGAATTTGCAACCTGATGGAGGTCAGTATAGATGGACTAATAGAACAAGTCCCACACACTGCTAGAAGCCTAAATATTTTTTCAGAGCTAGATGCAGATAAAAATTATTTTTAATTTGCAACCTGGTGGAGGTTAGTATAGATGAACTAATAGAATGATGCTATGCCCAAAAGGTTTTACTTCACTAGGTGCAGTAAAAAAATTTGTATTCTATACACAGGTGGTGTAGCTTGCAGCACAGATAGGCTACTCCACTGACTAACACACTCTGCAATAGGCCAAAAAGGATTTGCTTTGCTAGATTTAGCCAAATGCTGTGAAAAAAACTTGCACAGCACTGGCACAGACCTGCCTGGCAAAAAGTGATAGGAACTGATGTAACCTAGCCCTGAAAAGGACTGCAATTACAATTAGTCTTTACTCCCAACCTATCTATTTAAGAGCACAGACCTGCCTGATAAGAGTCGTATGAAATGATGTAACCTAGTCCTTAAAAGGACAGCAATCACAACTCTTTCCTACTCCCAAGCTATCTGTAGATTTGTGCGAAAATTGGCTTGAAATTAATAAAGTATAGCACACACAGCAACAGCGGTGCAGTCTAACACACAGCTGCAGCAGTGAGAAAATGGTGGCGACGGGGAAAATGGCTGGGTCTTATAGGGCAAGGACATGTGACATACACTGCCAATGACACATGCCCTTGCTTGTGTGAAAAAAAGCAGTTCGCTCCGTGTGTGCGCTGCTGATAGGCTGACAGACTGCACCTCCCCCCTGTAAATGCGGGAAAGAGAAAAAAAAATGGAGATCTTCATTATTCCTGCAGAGATCTATCCCCTGCCCCTCCCCCCGCCCCGCTGTACACTCAAACTGCGTATTAACATTAATTTTCAGCATTACTGAGAAAAAATCCAGTTATGATTTTGGTGCACGAACAGTTATCGAACATAACCTCGAACAGCCGAATTTTTTTCAAATCGTTCGTGTTCGCCGAACGGCTCGAGCACCGACCAAAACAGCTCGAATTTGAGATTGGCGAACAGTTCGAGTCGAACAACGCTCATCTCTACTCGTAACGAGTACTTTGTAATAATCGCGTATTCGTTCCGAATAGCGAGTACAATGTAAGTCAATGGGAAATGCGAGTAATTTTCTGCTGGACCCTACAAAGTGGTCTGGGGGCCTGAGGAAAAGGCTGAAATGGATGGGAAAATGATGAAACAGAATGGGAAGAGTCTTCAGAATATGCCTGCATGCATTTCTGACTCAGATATGGTTTCTGGGAATAAGTTTGTTGCAGTATTACGCCACTTTTATAGACACACAAGAACAACTACCAAACCTAACCTAAATTACATTTAACATGCCAAAAAGGTTAAGAAATAGTTTTTCCTGCATAATCACTTGTATATAAGGCTAAATAAACCAGTTAAACCAAAAAAATATCCCTTTTAGCGTTTGTTCACACATACTGTTGTCGCTTTTCTTCGCCTTTTAAAATTGGGAAGGCCCTGACTTATACATTTTGTAGGTCCCTCTGTCATACATCATTTTTAGTTCGCTATTCCCCAGCACTTTATAAGCACAGCTAGAACGTACCAGTAGGTACTGTATGTTGATCTTTGACCTGAGAGGCCTCAGGTGGCTCTGTAACATGAGTTTTAGAGGGACAGCTGTTACTTAGACAGTTGGGCGGTCCCTCAATCACTGACACTCAGATAGTGGAATACATATTCCATAGCAGTTTACAATGTGCCCATTGTAGCGTTGGGCTTGACCCTCCTCCTCCTCTTCCGCCACCTCCTCCACCACCATGTGATACTGCGGCCTTAAATTCAAATGTTCAGAGGGCCTGCAGTAGGCAGGAAAGCTGACTTTTGTGAGACCCCTCGTGTGACCCTGTAACATACATTTTGAAGTGTCCTCCTCTAGGAATTTTGGAGGTCCCTCTTATGTACAGTACATTTGAGAGTGCCCTCTCTTATTCATATTGTAGGGCCCTCACTCTATTATTTAACTCATTTAAGGGCAGAGATTACAGAGAAAAAGGCCAAGAGACATGGAGTACTAGAAGGTAGCAGTGAGTGCGGTCTGCGATCCTCAGGTATGGCTGAACTCTGTGAACCGGAAAAATAAAGCTGTATTAGTCAACTGGATGACAAGCTCAAATATATCACTTGTGCAAGTCAATGAACATAGGATATATGGTGCACCCCCTCCAGGATGGGTTGGAGAAGCTTCTCCAAATGGCTCAGAGATTTTGATTGTCAATATTCCCCATATTACATAGAAATAGAAGACTTCTTGATACTGTACTACTTGGTCTAATGCAGAATGTGTATCGTATTTCCAAAAATTACTCCTCGGGACTGTGTCATAGGTGTAGGAAGATTCCATGACAAGGGCCTCCCTTGACAAACATTATGTATGATGGAGTACTGTAGTAGTTGAATTGAGGGCCACAAGTTTTCAGAGGGCCATCAGTCGGTCATCAACAGTCAGTGTAAATTTCTATTGAATATGTATCCCCTATCTCAGTCACAATGTGGCACAAGCTAGACATGTTTTTTTGACAAATAAGGTGACTGACAGTACATTTCTATTGAATATGTATCCCCTATCTCCGTCACAATGTGGCACAACCTGTGACAAGGGCCTCCAATGACAAATATTAGTTTGGTAGGGCCACTGTACATTCCAGATCTGTCCACTGCACAATGTGCATAGGGTTTGAAAAATTAGCCTTATGGGCTGAGTCATGGTTGACGAAGGAAGGAAATGGGTTTTTATGGGAAGGGGGTGACGTTAACAGCAGTAGCATGATTCTGCATTTTTGGTGAATTTAGGTTGGCTTGCTGTCATCTGGAGGGATTACAAGCTGTCGAAATATCCAGTCCTTGTTGAATTTAATCAGAGTAAGTCTGTGATGATTGCCAGCACTTCCAAGGCATATAAGGAGAGGTCGGGCCAAGTGTTCAGCTTAGACACCTAAAGGGAACTTAAGCGTCAAAAAGGACGCACGTATGTGGTCACTTAAGTACCCCTTGACCATGTTCTGCAACTTATCCCTCCTTGGCAATGTTACAGGCACAGATAGCCCTTGCAGTTGTGCTGGTTTATTGAAAATTGCCCAATTTGTGCACATTTTCCCCCCACCTCTGTTGGAGCTGGTGTTCGTGTCTCTCCCCATTATCCCTTGGTGTTGAAAAGAGCCAGTACCTCTGCCACCAGCATTGTCTGAGGGTAATGTTTTCAGCAACTAATCTACAATGGTCCTCTTGAACGATTCCACTGTAAAACTCTTTGGTGACTCCAAAAGGAGAGAAGGAAATTTCTCCTTGTACCGTGGATCGAGAAAGGTGGCGAACCAGTATAAGTTGTTGGATAAAATGTGTATCACGTGAGGGTCTTGCCACAGACACTTACACATGAACCGTGCCATGTGGGCCAAGCTGCAAAAAGGCAAATGTTCTGTGTCCCCAACAGTAGAAACAGTACCCATCCTCTCCTCATGCTGACTCGCCTCCTCCTTCACCTCCTCCTCCTCTCCAGCCCATCCAGGCTGGACAGACATGAAGCCTGGGTTGCGTATCCCCTCTGTAGCATTACGAGTCCCCTTGGTAGCACAGAAAAACAAGTCCTCTCCCTCCTCATCCTCCTCATCTTCCTCCTCATCACCCAATGCTGCCTCAGAATATTGGCTGGGCTGGGTAGTATCACCCATTGGGAAATCTGGCTCTATACCACCATGCTGGACACTCAAAGCTTCCTCTTTGAGATTATGCAGTGATTGTTTCAAGAGACACAGCAGTGGGTTGGATACGCTGATAATAGCCTGATCACCACTCACGAGGTTGGTGCAGTACTCAAAGTTATCAAGAACCTTACAAATGAACCTCACAAATTTCAATGACTCACACCCACTCGACAGTTGTTATGTGTGGTGGCTGACACTCAGTCTGATGAGCATGTTGAAGCTGGTATTCAGCTACTGCTCTCTGCTGTTCAGTAATACTCGCCAACATATGATATGTTGAGTTCCACCACGTGGGCAGGTCGCAAATGAGTCGGTGACTTGGCAAATTCAAGCGCTTTTGCAGCGCTGTAAGAGCAGCAGAAGCGGTAGAGGAATGGCGGAAATGGGCGCTAATACGGCGCACCTTCTCAAGTAGGTATGGCAAGTCATGCTAAGTTTTCAGAAATTTCTGAACAACTAGGTTCAGCATGTGAGCCATGCATGGCACGTGTACCTGCTTGCCGACCTTTAAAGCCCCCATCAGGTTATGCCCATTATCGCAGATGACCAGATCGGGGTGGAGGTGCAGCAGGGAGAGCCATTGATCGGTCTGTTTTAAAGCTTGCCACAGCTCTACTGCAGTATGTGCTTTCTGCCCTAAACAGATCACCTTCAGCAGAGTGTGTTGCCGCTTTGCCAATGCGCTGCTGCACAGGTCCCAGCTTGGCAATGAATGGAAGGGTAATTCAGCACAGGATAAGGAGCAGAAGGAGGGGAGAGAGGAAGTGGAATATGAAGAGATGATGAAGAAACCTGAAAGAAGTTGGGTCCGCTATTCTTGGCGTGGGTAGGATGTGTGATGTTCCCGTTTGCGCCTTTGTCCTAACCCCCACCAGTTTCACCCATTGTGCCGTGACAGAAATGTATCGTCCCTGTCCAGAACAACTTGTCCAGGTGTCTGTTAGGAGGACCTTCCCAGTTACGGCGTTGGTCAGAGCACGGTTCAGATTGTTTAACACGTGCTTGTGTAACGCAGGGACAACACACCAGGCAAAATAGTGGCGGCTGGGAACACTGTATCGTGGGGCAGCCACAGCCAAGAGATCACGGAAAGACTGTTACCACAAGCCTGCCTAAACGTCAACATCTCCGCAGCTAGCAATTTGGCAATGTGCGAGTTTAGTATTTGTGCCCGTGGGTGCGTGGCTGGCACGGACAATTGGACGCTTTGCTGGGACAAGGAGGTGGATGTGGTTGATGTTTGTTGTGTGTGAGCAACCGCAGCTTGTGCGCAGGAGGTATGAGCGCCTGCTTCCTGAACAGCAGATTCTGAAGGACATAGCCCAGGTGACATGGCATTGGTTTGACCCGCAGATGTAGATTTGGTACCCTGGTGTTCCGCCCACCTACTGGGGTGCTTGGCTGCCATGTGGTTTTGCATACAGGTGGTGCTCAGGTTACCTTTGCCCTGACCCCTGCTCAACTTGGTATGGCAGATGCTACAGAATACAATGTTTTTCTCTGAAGGACTTTCAGAAAAAAAATTCCACACAGCAGCTGAACACCCCCTTGCCCTGACTTGGTGCACAGCAGGGGTGCTCTTGGGAACAGTTGACCCAGTTCTCACTCTGGGCCAACCACTACCCCTTGCTGCCTGTGTTGGTGCTACCTATCCATCTTCCTCTGTGTTACTGTCATGGCTATGCATGCCAACGGTCCATGTCGGATCAGTGGCTCATCATCGACCACCTCGTCTTCCATCTCATCCTCCTTCCCAGTTGACATTGTAGGCTGACCTGATGGCAACTGTGTCTCATCATCATCAGCCTCCACCTCTGGAGACAGTAAATGATGTTCCTCCAAGTGGCTTTCTTCTGGCCGTAGGTCCTCAAATACTTGAGCTTCAACGCACGCCACCTCCTCTTGTTCCTCTTCAATGCTGCATGGTGATAGGCGAGAGCAAACCAAAGGATATGTACCAAACAGATCCTCGGGGTGGCTAAGCTTGGGGTCATATGTCTCCTGTGACTGATAATGGCGGGAGGAAGGAGAACCAGCTTCAGGATTGGATGGGCATGCCTTCTGTGTAATGACAGTAGACTGTGTGGTCGTGGAAGATTTGTTGCTGCTTGGCAAATACGTAGAGGCCTTGTCTGCTATCCAAGACAGAATCTGCTCTTGCTCTTCTGGCTTCCACACTCGTTTACGTTCCAGACTGGGAAATTTTTCCAGGAACATAGTGGATGCATCAAGCTTCTTCTAACCTGACACAGACTGAGTGGCGTCTTGCGCACCACTGACAACACCACGTCCACGCCCCTTAACAGGCTTTTTTGGCATTTTAGGTTTTGTTGATAGATTTTCAGATGTTGCTGGCACAAGCCAAGCTAGCTGTCACAGCCAAAATAGTGGGTAAAATTGCCTGGTGCATGCTTTGTAGCAGGCAGTAGAAAATGTTTGGACTACTGCTTTGTGTAGCACACTAAATGCTTTTTTAAGTGGACTAATGTGGACAGAAGGCAGGCTGTCACCCAAAAAACAGTGGGGAATATGGGCTGGTGCGTGCTTTGTAGCAGGCAGTAGGAAGTATTTGGACTACTGCTTTGTGTAGCGCATTAAATACCTTTTTAGGTGGACTAATGTGGACAGAAGGCAGGCTCTCACCCCAAAAACAGTGGGGAAAATGGGCTGGTGCATGCTTGGTAGCAGGCAGTAGGAAATGTTTGGACTACTGCTTTGCGTTGGGCACTAACCGCCTTTTTATGTGGACTAATGTGGACAGTCAAAGCCAGAATCTGACCCCTAAAACAGCTTGGAAAATAGACCATTGCTTTTAAAAAAAAAAGGCAGCACAAAATGCTACTACTCTGTGTGCTGGAAAAATGTTGCTTTGCCTCTGACAGGAGCTGTTTTAAGATGGATACTGGAAGAACACTTTAACCTCTCCCTACCTAAAACACAATCTCTCCCTCCCTGTATTCTGACTTTGTTGTGTGTCTTCAGCTCTGAAAAGAGCTATTTTTTGGTGGTATTATGGAGCTAGTGAGCAGCTCCTTTAAACACTGAACTAGTATACACTGCAGGTAGCCCTTAAAAGGGTGTTTTGTTTTATCAAGAGGCCTAAACACTCTCCCTATCAGCTCAGCGATCTCTCCCTATGCTTATAGAATGCAGGCTCCAGATGCAATGTGCACAAAATGGCGGCGGTGGGGCTTAAATAGACCCCATGACGCTGGGCGGCCAGGCAAACACAGTAATGCCAAAACCAAGATGTCTGCGGCATTACTGAGATAGGTTAAGAAGCCCAGCATGTTTAATGGCTGCAAAAGAGGCACCAAAACTGCAGGGCGGGAAATCCGAATATAGCAAGGCGAGTACACAAATACTCGCAATATAGCGAGTAACCCAAATACCGTACTATCCTTGCAAATAGCGAATAGTAACGAATACACTCGTTCATCACTAGCCAGGAATAATTTTTTTAAAATATTAATCCTGATTATTTGCTTAAAAAGCAATCGAGAGATCACCGTTTTTCTGCTTCATTTGCTTGTTGGCACTGCAGAATACAGCCATATCCTTTCCATATTACAGAGCTAAAAATCCATCTATTTAAAACGGTGGTTTGTCTGTCACACAGATCACATGTAAGTGCACTGAAAATTCTGCCATTTCTGGCTTCCTTTGAAATTTTGTTACAGTGTGTTAGCAAAGTTATTGACACCAGTTTGCCATTAAAAATAGTTACCTACAGGCCAGCTATTTAAAACTGTGGTTTATCCGTCACACGGATCACATATAAGGGGGCTAAAAATTCTGCCATTTCTGGCCTCCGTTGAAATTTTGTTGAAGTGTGTTAGCGAAGTTATTGACACCAGTTCGCTGTTAAAAATAGTTACCAACAGGCCAGTTATTTAAAACTGTGGTTTTCCGTCACACGTATCATATACCACTGCGGTTCAAATCCAGCCATTTGTAGTAAACGTGGAAAATATTGTCCTCCATTTAAAATGGGCAAGGCGCGTGGCAAGGGACAGGGAAGTGGACGTAATGGTGATGATGGTGCATACAGAGGACGAGGCCGAGGCCGTGGGCAAGCTGAAATTGTGCCACAACAAACAACTACATCTTCTCGCTCGACCGTCCTGTCCCAATTAATAGGGGACCGCAGAACACCACTATTGAACACAGAGCAGTGTGAAAAGGTTATTGGTTGGATAGCAGATAATGCTTCTGTTAGAACCCTCCTGTTTGTTTTTTCCATCTTGTGTTTTGCGGTCACGTGACCATCTGCCTTTATATTCCAGCTCTGCCCTTATGGCTGTGCTGGACTTCAGTGTTAGGCAATGGGTTGAACTAGATGGACTTAGTCTTCCTTCAACCTTAAAAACTATGTTACTATGTTTCTCTAGCCTTGTGCTTCGGTGCCTTTCTCTGTCAGTTCGCTTGGTCCTCTGGGACCTCTAGTACATTTTTGTCAGTTTGTCTTTTTGTGTTCTGCAGCAACTTCTCTGTTTAGGAGGTGTCCCATTTTTGTCCCAGTCCTTAGTTCTTTTAGGGACCCCTTCCTTAATTCTATAGGTCTTCGTTCAGACTAGCCGAGGACTAAGGCGGGTATGTTCACTAGGAACAGGCAGCCCGCTACATCGTAGGGATTCAGCTTAGTCTTACTGTAGGAACAGCTTTCCCCTATCTTTCCTTAGTACATGTTGCAGATGATAACAGTAAGTCCAGCCCAAAAAAAAACTAAAAGGAAAGAAATTCAGGGATCAGTATGGCTTCCATCCAGGATTTGGCTCAACGTCTGCAGGGATTGTCTCTGGAGGTGGCCGAGCTTAAGCAACACATGAGTAGCTGTTCTGGAGCGCATTTTGTCGAACCCAAGGTAGGACTGCCTGATGTTTTTTATGGTAAACAGCAAGATTTTTTTTCCTTTAAAAATGCTTGTTTGTTATATTTTCGTTTGAGACCAAGGTCCTCTGGGAATGAATCACAGCGCATTGGTTTTATTATGTCACTTTTGCGCAATGAACCACAGGGGAGGGCCTTTTCTCTCCAGCCTAATGATCCATGTTTAAGGTCTGTTGAAGAATTTTTTTCTGCTATGGGGATATTATATGACGATCCTGATCGAATCTCATCTGCTGAATCTGAACTCAGGCGCTTGAATCAGGGGTCAGATGATGTTGAAAATTATTGCACACACTTCAGGAGATGGGCTTCAGAAGTTAAGTGGAATGATCCTGCGCTGAGTTGTTTATTTCTTGCTGGTCTGAGTGAAAGGGTTAAGGATTTGCTAACTGCATTCCCTGCACCTGAGACTCTGCAGGATGCTATGCAGTTAGCTGTTCGTATGGACAGGAGACTGAGGTGCAGGCTTAATGAGGTAAAGACTCCTGTAATGTCAGGTCCTAGTCCCCAGAAAATCTGCTCTGACGGCAGAGAACCGATGGAGGTTGGGGCGATGTCACTCCGCTCTCAGGAAAGAGACCAGAGGTTTACCGAGGAATTGTTTCTTTATTGTGGTAAAGCTGACCATTTGATTAAGTATTGTGAGTGTCGTTTAAGTAAAGAAAAAAAAAAGGTCAGTTATGCCCGTATAGCTTGTTTACGCTCTGCAGGAGTATTTCTTTCTGGGAGTACTACTTTGCAGGGAGATTTGATTGAATTTCAGGTATTTGTGGATTGTGGTTCAACACTTAATGTGATTGATAAAGGGTTTTTGGAAAACCTTAAATTGAAATCCAAACCTTTGTCATCACCAATTTCTGTGATTGCAATTGATAATATTCCTTTGAAATGTATTACTCCCAAGGCTGCTGCATTTCCCCTCACTATCAATGGAGTTCACCAAGAAATTTTGGACTTGGTTGTTTTGGATAATTTGCCCTCTCCAGTTGTTCTAGGATTGCCTTGGTTAAAACTGCACAATCCTTTATTGGACTGGTCTACTAATGTGATTAAGTCTTGGAGTCCGAAGTGCTATGATAAATGTTGTAATGGTCGCATTGCGGCTGAGGAAAAAGGGGAATTACCGGTAACTATTCAAGATTTTTGGAGGGTTTTTTCAGAGCAGGAGTCGCAAGTTTTACCTCCTCATAGGGATTATGATTGCGCCATTGAGTTTGTTCCGGTTGCTACTCTTCCCAAAAGTCGCTTGTTTAATCTGACTATCCCTGAAAGAAAGGCCTTGGAGGAGTACATACAGACTGGCCTGGCTGTTGGTCACATTAGACCTTCTAAGTCGCCTGTGGCAGTTGGATTCTTCTTTGTTAAAAAAAAGGATGGCGGTTTACGTCCATGTCTGGATTTTCGTGAAATTAATAAGATTACCATACGCCATTCCTACCCATTGCCGTTAATTCCTGACTTGTTTAACCAGTTAGTGGGAGCCAAGTGGTTCTCCAAAATTGATCTCTGGGGGGCATACAATTTGTTACGAGTGAAGGAGGGTGATGAATGGAAAACTGCTTTTAACACTCCGGTAGGTCATTTTGAGAATCTGGTGATGCCTTTTGGTCTTACCAATACACCTGCATTTTTTCAGAACCTTATTAATGACATCCTGAGACCTTTGATTGGTAAGAATGTGGTTGTGTATTTGGATGACATTTTGATTTATTCACCAGATCTAGAGTCCCATTGGCAGAGTGTACGTGAAGTTTTACAGTTATTGAGTGATAATTCACTCTTTGCTAAGCTGGAGAAATGTGAATTTGCTGTGCAAAAAGTTAGTTTTTTGGGCTACATTGTCTCCAGTGAGGGCTTTGAGATGGACCCTGTGAAGGTTCAGGCTGTGCAGGAATGGCCTAGGCCTATTGGTTTGAAATCTATACAGAGATTTTTGGGTTTTGCCAATTATTACAGGAAATTCATTAAGAATTTTTCTGTAATTGTTAAACCTCTAACCGAACTCACCAGGAAAGGTGCGAATACGGCCCAGTGGACTACTGAGGCCATTGAAGCGCTTGAGTATCTCAAAGAGAGGTTCAGTTCTGCCCCTATCCTTATGCAGCCTGATGAGACCAAGCCTTTTTTGGTCGAGGTCGATGCTTCATCGGTGGGGGTCGGAGCAGTTTTGTCTCAGGAGAACAAGGGTGGAGTACATCCTTGTGCCTTCTTTTCGAAAAAAATTTCGGAAACCGAACTGAATTATGATGTTGGAAATCGGGAGTTGCTGGCTATTAAACTTGCATTTGAACTTTGGCGTCATTTTTTGGAAGGCGTTAGATTTCCTATTCAGGTTTTCACAGATCATAAGAATTTGATCTATCTGGATGCTGCCAAGCGCTTGAATGACAGTAAAGCTAGGCGGGCACTTTTTTTTTCTCAGTTTCATTTTTCTGTTGCCTATATCCCTGGTACTAAGAATGTTAAAGCCGATGCTTTATCTCGCAGCTTCTCTCCTACGGTCAGTGCCGAGGAGGAGGAGAGCATTTTACAGAAAGGAGTTGTGGTGGCGGCTTTGGACACCGTTTTGGAGAATTGGATTCTGAAAGCTCAAGATGATGCTCCATCTAACACTCCCCATGGGAGGTTGTTCGTGCCTAGAGCCTTTAGGAGAGATTTGCTTGTGGAGTGTCATGAGTCTCGGTTGGCAGGTCAACCAGGAATTTCGGAGACTAAGAGACTTATAAGTCGCAGTTTTTGGTGGCCTGGATGGCAGAAGGAAGTCATCAAGTGGGTGCGTCAGTGTACTGTGTGTGCTAGGTCAAAGGTTTCACATACTCATGCTGCGGGCTTGCTTTGCCCTCTGGAGGTTCCTAGTGCGCCTTGGATGCATCGCACAATGGATTTTATTACTGATCTTTCTGTGTCCGAGGGTTTTACTGTCATCTGGGTGGCCATGGACCGTTTTAGTAAGATGTGTAATTTGGCTCCATTCATTAAGTTGCCCTGCGCCAAGACACTCGCTAAGGCATTTGTTAGGAGATTGTCAAGCTCCATGGCGTTCCCACGGATATTGTTTCTGATAGAGGACTTCAGTTTGTGGCTTGCTTTTGGCGTGCTTTTTGTGACAGGTTGGGAGTCCATTTGTCATTTTCGTCTGGTTATCATCCTGAGTCTAATGGACAGACTGAAAGATAGTACCAGGATGTTGAATAGTTTTTGCGTTGTTTTGTGGCGGACAATCAAGAGGTGTGGTCTGAGTTTCTGCCTCTCGCAGAATTTGCTCTTAACAATCATACATCCTCCTCTGCTTGGTGTTCTCCTTTTTTTGGTTGTACTGGGAGACATCCGTCTTTTGGTTCGTTCTCCAAATTGGGGTCGGCGGTGCCAGAGGAGGAGAATTTTTCCGGTGATTTGGAGAGAGTTCGGACTAATGTACGTTGCAACCTTCAAGAGGCTAACAAGAAGCCCAAGAAGTATTTTAACAGGAAATGTAAGGGGGTTTTGTTTACTATGGGTGACATGGTTTGGTTGTCCTCGAAGAACCTACGGTTGAGGATTCCCTCTAAAGAACTGGGTCCTAAGTTTGTGGGTCCATTTAAAGTGCTTCAGGTTGTTAACCCGTCTGCTGTTAGGTTGGATGTCCCTACTTCCTGGAAGATTAATCCTGTGTTTCATGTTTCCTTGTTGAAAAAGGCTGATGTATCTGATAGGGACGCCACTGTCACAGTTCCTCCTGTGGTGGAAGACGGCGAATATGAAATTTCTCATATCTTGAATTCTAGATGGCACAGAGGGAGATTACAGTATCTTGTCTCCTGGAAGGGTTTCGGTCCCGAAGACAACTCCTGGGTAAGGACGGATGATGTCTCTGCTCCTAGGCTTGTTAAAGCTTTCCACAGGAGGTTTCCGGATGGGCCCGGGCCTGGAGAATCCGGAGGATCCTCATAAAAGAGGGGGTACTGTTAGAACCCTCCTGTTTGTTATTTCCATCTTGTGTTTTGCTTTCACGTGACCATCTGCCTTTATATTCCAGCTCCGCCCTTATGTCTATGCTGGACTTCAGTGTTCGACTGTTTCTCTAGCCTGGTGCTTCGGTGCCTTTCTCTGTCAGTTTGATTGGTCCTCTGGGACCTCTAGTACATTTTTGTCAGTTTGTCTTTTTGTGTTCTGCAACAACTTTTCTGTTTAGGAGGTGTCCCATTTTTGCCCCAGTCCTTAGTTCTTTTAGGGACCCCTTCCTTTATTCTATAGGTCTTCGTTCAGACTAGCCGAGGACTAAGGTGGGTCTGTTCACTTGGAACAGGCAGCCCACTACATCATAAGGATTCAGCTTAGTCTTACTGTAGGGACAGCTTTCCCCTATCTTTCCTTAGTACATGTTGCAGATCATAACAGCTTCCAGTCACTTAGCCACCACCACCACCACGTATTCCACACGGTCAAGTCTCAGTAGCCTTGAGTCTGGACTGCTTATTCCTCACCCTGATCCTCCTTCCTCCCACCATGCCGAGTGCCCGAAGACAGCTGATCCCACACTTGGACACTCCGTAGAGCTGTTCACTTTTCCATTTATAGATTCGGGCCTCTCACCCGGTCCACTTGAAGCGGGGCAAGAGGAGATCGCATACAACATAGTAACATAGTTTTTAGGGTTGAAGGAAGACTAAGTCCATCTAGTTCAACCCATATCCTAACATGTTGATCCAGAGGAAGGCAAAAAAAAATCATGTGGCAAACTCTAAGCTCCACATTGGGGAAAAAAATTCCTTCCTGACTCCATACGACAATTAGACTAGTTCCCTGGATCAACACCCTATCAAGGAATCTAGTATATATAACCTGTAATATTATACTTTTCAAGAAAGGCATCCATGCCATTCTTAAATTTTAGTAGTGAATCACTCATTACAACATTATGCGGCAGAGAGTTCCATAGTCTCACTGCTCTCACAATAAAGAATCCGCGTCTGTGATTATGATTAAACCTTCTTTCCTCCAGACATAGAAGATGCCCCCTTGTCCCTGTCTCACGCCTCAGAGTAAAAAGATCAGTAGAAAGGTCTTTGTATTGTCCCCTTAAATACTTTTACATAGTAATAAGATCACCCCTAAGCCTTCGTTTTTCCAAACTAAATAACCCCAAGTGTAATAACCTGTCTTGGTATTGCAGACCCCCCCAGTCTTCTAATAACTTTGGTCACTCTAGTTCAGCTATGTCTTTCTTATACATCGGCGACCAGAACTGTACACAGTATTCTAAGTGTGGTCGCACTAGTGACTAGTATAGAGGTAAAATTATGTTCTCCTCGTGAGCATCTATGCCTCTTTTAATGCATCCCATTATTTTATTTGCCTTTGCAGCAGCCTGACACTGGCCACCAAACATGACCTTGTCATCCACCAATACAATCAGGTCTTTTTCAGTGACAGTTTTGCCCAGTGATTTACTATTAAGCATATAATTATACTTTTTATTTCCTCTGCCCAAGTGCATTACCTTACATTTATACCCATTAAAGCTCATTTGCCATTTATCAGCCCAAGCTTCTTGTTTACATAGATCCACCTGTAATACAAAATTGTCCTCCTCTGTATTGATTACCCTGCAGAGTTTAGTGTCATCTGCAAATATTGAAATACTACTCTGTGTGCCCCTTTACAAGGTCATTAATTAATATGTTAAAAAGATATGTAGCGATACCCAAATATTTGAGCAGCCACAGTCACCTGAAGGCGACGGTGGGTAACTGTCACAAGAGGTGGATGATGATGAGACACAATTGCCAGAAAGTCAGGAGGAGAACCAGGGTGTGGAAGTGGAAGACGAGGTAGTGGATGATATAGTGACTGACCCAACCTGGCAGAGGTACATGCAGAGTGAGGACAGCAGCACACAGGGGGAGGGAGGAGTAGCACGACAACAGGCAGGAAGAAGCAGTGTGGTGTCCGCAGATAGAAGACGGGCAACCGTTCCCGGTAACATCAACACGACGGAAGTTGCCAGTACAACTTTTAGGTCTTCCCGAGTCTGGTTGTTTTATAAAGAATCTGCCGATAACCCCAAAAAAGGCCATTTGCACCACCTGCCAGGCCAGCATCAGCAGGGGTAGCAAAACTACCTACCTGACCACCACCAGCATGCTCAGGCACATGGCAGCAAAGCACCCGACTAAGTGGGCCAAACCCCAGCGTCCAGGAACAGTGTCTGCTGATAGCACCACTGCTTTTTCCACTGTTGTGCATACAAGCCAATCCTCTGTCCATGGCGCATGCGAAAATGCTTCCTGCTCTGCACCTGTCATTGCACACTCTCAACTAGCACCACATCCTTATCCCAGCAGAGTGTTCAGTTGTTCCTACTCCAGTCTTTTGAACGCAAGCGCAAATACGCAGCCAATGCCCTACAGGCCACACTACTAAATTCACACATTTC
The DNA here is from genome assembly GCF_046119375.1 of Phyllobates terribilis. Lineage (NCBI taxonomy): Eukaryota > Metazoa > Chordata > Amphibia > Anura > Dendrobatidae > Phyllobates > Phyllobates terribilis. The sequence goes on from NW_027362773.1 coordinate 55,548,052, forward strand.
GTGACTGCTTGCACTCGAAATGTTGCCTTTTAGGCTCATGGAGATGGAAGCTTTTTGCAACCTGATGGCGATGGCCGTCCCTCGGTACTCGGTCCCAAGCCGCCACTATTTCTCCCTGTGTGCCATTCTCACATTACACGAGGACGTGTCACTCAAGAACGCAGTTACTGGGAAAGCCCACCTAGCCACAGAAACGTGGACAAGTGCTTGTGGGCAGGGACGGTACATCTCGCTGACGACACACTGGATTAACATAGTGGAAGCCGGGACCCAGTCGGACCTTGGGGCGGAACACGTCCTCCCGACACTGAGGATTGCAGGCCCTGGGCGAATCAGCGCTGCCCCCTCATTCTACAGCTCCTGTACCTCCTCACCACCAGCCGGAACCTGGTGGCGGCTCTGAAGTGAGGAAAGCTCATACACGTACCTTGTCTGGCACATGTGCTTAACTTCGTGGTTCAGCAGTTTCTCAAAACCTACCCGGAGCTGCTTGTCAAAGTACGCCACCTGTGTGTCTATTTTAGAAAGTCACCTACAGCTTCCTCCGCCCTTGCCATGTTTCAACAGCGTTTTCAGCTTCTGGCTCACTGACTGGTGTGTAATATCCCCACGCGTTGGAACTCTACATTGCAGATGTTGGGAAGTATTTGTGAGCAGAAGAGGGCAATTGTTGACTACCAGCATCAACAAGGCCATTGGTATTCAGTTCAGACTCCACACATAAGACCTCAGGAGTGGACATGAATGACAGACATATGTATCATCCTCCAAAGCTTTGAGGACTCCACCAAGATGGTGAGCGGTGATGATGCCATAATTAGCGTCACCACCCCGCTTCTCTGTCTTCTGAAACATTCTCTGCTCACAATCAAAGAGGATGCATTGCTGGTGGAGCACGATGAGATGGAGCAAGGAACCATACAGGGTTATTACACACAGCCCAGCCTCATCTCATCCCAATGTGGATTGGGTGACAATGAGAAGGAGGACCTAGTTTCATGCACTATAGACGGTACTACCTGCACAACTGTCATACCGTCTGTTTAGCGTGGATGGCCTGAGGACCGGGAGTAGGCGGAGGAGGAGGAGAGCATGGTCAGTCGTAGTCTTGGTGAGGACACGGAAGTCTTGCCTGTTAGCAGTCTGGCACGCATGGCTGAGTTTATGTTATGCTGCCTTTACCTGTGACCCTCGCGTTCTCCAAATTTTGGGTGACAGTCATTACTGATTGGTGACACTTCTAGATCCACGCTACAAGGAGAACTTTATATCCCTTATTCCCGAGGCAGACAGGTCTAATAAAATGGGGCAGTATCAGAAGGCCCTTGTTGCGGAATTATTAAAAAAATTCCCATCTGAAAATGCTGGCAGCAGAGGTCACAGTTCGTTGGACAACCAAGGAGTACAGGCGAGAGAGACACAACTCCAATCCAGCAGAGGCAGGGGAACACTGTCAAAGTTCTGAGACAGTTTTCTCAGCCCCTCCCATCTTAGTACCAACATCCTTCGTCATTCCTCTGTGCCTTATAATTATTGGATATCCAAGCTGGACAAGTGGCAAGAACTAGCTCTTAACGCCTTGGTGGTCCTGGCCTGCCCTGTCGCTAGCGTTTTGTCAGAGTGGGTTTAGTGCCACTGGTGGAATTATAACTGTTAAGCGCATCAGCCGGTCAACTGAAAATGCTGACAGGCTGACTCTTATAAAAATGAACAAGGGCTGGATTGGGCCAGACTTCTCAACACCACCGAATGATAGCAGCGTTACAAACTCAAATCCAGTGTCTTTTTTTGGGAGGTCTATTCCCATGCACCTCTTCACACCTACACATGGGTATACGCTTCCTGATTTTGTCTATTTGCTCTTGTCCTCCTCCTTCTCCTCATCCTCCATCACCATATCATTCACCTCCATATCTTATCTACCATATCACCTCCTCTACGTGTCTTGCAAGGGGCATTGGAGTTCCTCCAAATTTTTGGCAGCTTTTGCATTCACTGTATAGGCAAACACTATGGGAGACCACTTCCTAATAATGGGAACATTGTTTTTAGGAGTCTCTCTGACCTCTGCGTCTCCTGCAAGGGGCATTGGAGTTTATCCCAATTTTTGGCAGCCGTTGCTTCACTGCATAGGCAAACACTATGGGAGACCCACTTCCTAATAATGGGAACATTGTTTTTAGGAGTTTGTCTGACTTCTGCGTCTCTTGCAAGGGGTATTGGAGTGGCTCCAAATTTTTGGCAGCCCTTGCAGTCTCTGCATACGCAATAACAGTATAGGAGACCCACTCGTTAATAATGGGAACAGCAAAGCATAGCCGGCTGATGGCGCTCTAACAATAGCGAGGGCCATCTGCTCACCCTTTAAAATAGACATAGAAATAAAGGTCATATCTCATTTGAATTCCATTCACTGGTGTACAACTCCATAATTATATCAAGTATGAAATGGAAAAGGGAAAAGGGGAAAAGATGTGAATGGAAAATAAAATATAATATTTTTTGAAAATTACTCTTAAAATTAGATAATTGAAAGAACGTGCGTAAATACATGCATAAAAGGTCACCATCCATAGATAGTGACCCACAAAAGCCCGGTCTGTAGTGAGGTAAGAAAATCACAATGGGAATGCCTAGCCCAGTCCCTTATTGTGGTGGGTTTTGGCTGTATATTTTACACATAGATGGGTCCAATGATAAATAGTTGTCTTAGTGTGGACCACTTTTATACTGTAGATTAAGTCAATGAATCGGAGCAAAAAAAATTTTTGCTATTAATTTAACCAGCAGGCATAGATTATTCATATGTATAATATCCTGCATTAAATGTCCGATCCATATGATCTGATAGGCTCTTATATCATCTCACTTATACGGTGATGTAATAGGTGTATCTGTGCACATGAAAGAAAATTACAGCTTTCCGTATTATACTCTGTTAAGGGCTAATTCAAACTATAAGCACAATGCTCCGCATCACCCAATAGCAGCTAATCACAGGATTTTATTAGCGCAGATAAAATTGGCTAGTAGGCTGGAGGATATTGAGAGTAGTCTCAGGGTATTGATCCCTGGCCACTTCATCTGCCTTACTGCCCTTGGGATTGCGGTCGGTATGTTCAAATGCCCGAGCAGCTGAGCTGAGAACTACACGTGACGGCACCTGATTCTCCAAGACGCCGCTCACAAGGAGCTGAGGTCAGCATGCTGCTCCAGACAAAGAGTGGCATTAGGAGTGTGATATCACATAAGAAGTCATTATTTGCATTGGCATTATATTCAATTCCCTTTCCATCTACGCTACAGAATCCGGGACTCTGTCCCTGACGCGCGTTTCACCGGTATACCGGCTTTTTCTAAGAGCCTATAGTTTGAATTAGCCCTTATTGAGTATAATACGGAAAGCTATAATTTTCTTTCAGGTGCACAGATACACCTATCACATCATATGGATCGGACATTTAATGCAGGACATTATACATATGAATAATCTATGTCTGCTGGTTTAATTGATAGAAAAAAAATAAAAATTCTCAGATTCATTGACTTAATCTATAAAAGTGGACCACACTAAGGCAACAATTTATCATTGGACCCATCTATGTGTAAAATATACAGCCATAACCCACCACAATAAGGGACTGGGCTAGGCATTCCCATTGTGATTTTCCTACCTCACTAGAGACCGGGTTTTTGTGGGTCACTATCTATGGATGGTGACCTTGTATGCATGTATTAATGCACGTTCTTTCGATTATCTAATTTTAAGAGTTATTTTCAATAAATATTATATTTTATTTTCCATTCACATCTTTTCCCCCTTTCCCTTTTCCATTTCAAACTTTCCCTTTAAGAATAGTAAGGGCCGTCTGATGGCCCTATAAAAATAGGCTTTGTGACTTTCAGAGTTCCTCCATCATAAATGAAACAGAAAGTGTCTGATGATGTGTCACACACCACATTGCCAGATAAGGTTGCAAAATGTTAAAATGACATTTACCAGTGAATGTATTTGTCTTGGTTGAAAGCAATGCAAAAGTGCAAATACACATCAAAAACGATACGTGTGAACATAGTCCAAGGTGTGGAGGAGCATTTTTATTTGTATATTTATTTTGCCTTATATACAAGTCATTACCCTGGAAAGGATATTCCTTAACATATTTCCCAGGAAAATCCATTTTGGTTTCGTTTTTGCATGTCTTATTGTGAGTCCGTAAAGGTGGCAAAATACCTCTGACAACGTTGTTGACAGCAGTAACCTGGGAGTCAGAAATGCTTCCAGGGGTCTCCTCCATGCTGTTCCCATGTCATTTGAGCACTGTTCCCATTGATTTTGTAAATTTTTAGGCCCTCTGCAGACCGCCGGGGGAAGCCACCTGACAAATGCTCGAGTTTCCCGTAGACTTACATTGGGCTCGCTGCTCGGGTCGAGCACCTGAGCATTCCAATTTGCTCGACCCGAGCATCGAGCATCCAAGCATTTTAGTGCTCGCCCATCACTACTGCCTAGGTCATAAGCACTTTAAGACAGTCCCGATTTATCTGAATATATATCTGCATTACTATACTGAAAAGTAACTGATTGCTGCATTGGAATTTAATCTGTTAAATCATAGCTTATCTGGATGTACCTGTGTATTCTTGCAACAAGTAAAGTTTATCAGCAGCCCCTCTGGCCTCCCTGTTTTCTGGACTATTTGGAGTGCACCACATTACCTCACACTACCAGGAAACAAAGGTTAATTAAGTGTACCCTAGAGTCACAAATTTTCTTTTCTTTTTCTTTTTGTCCCTGCCATAGCAAGGTGATAACATCCGCACATCACATGGTGCGTGACCTATGGCATAGTAGTGCAATACAGTATTACAATAGCTTATTCATTTTTGCTCTTTCTCTAGTCATTCTATGTGCCTGCAGTCTTTTTATTCCTCACATCATACCTAGAATGCTGTGATGATGCTCCAGTGCCAGCGGTGAGACCGAGTGCTCATGTGACTGCAAGTATACGATATGTATACTTCTGGCTACATTCCGACTAAATGTGCATGGCCTCCCTTCATACAAGTGAATTGAGTGCAACCTCACACGTCTATTCAGAATGTGGCCAAGAATATTCATATCACACTTTCTCACCCCCAGCACCGGAGGAATCTCACAGCACGTGCTGCATAGATTCTCATATCTGAAGTCATATAGTGTAACTGCAGACTTTCCCGATAAACCTAAACAACCCCTTTAATTATTGTCAATTAGTTGAATATTTATGTTCCATCTCAAAAATGGATCCTGAAGCAGCAGTCAAGCAAATGTAACATCCAACTTTCATTTTTTATCAAATATATTCAATACAGACTAAATAATACAACTCTAATTGCTACCAAGTTTTAGAAACCAGAGCAACAGTATTAATATGAAAATTATAACATTTTTTATTTCCCATATCCATTGTAGCTATCCCCCACTCTCATTGTGGCTATGTTATTGTTTTGTATCATATTGCACTATAAATTAATTACTGCAATTAACTGACCACAAGCATTACAAAGAACACTACAACAAGAAATTCCTTGGTACCACTCCAGAAGCATTGTCGTCCTCCAAAAAAGGATCAATGCTATAAGCCAATTTCTGTCTGCCAAGAACAACAGTAGTGGTGAGGTAGAGATTGAAAATCTGAAAGCTGGCTTCTGTCCGATCATTTACAGATTAGATAGTAAGAGCACAGAAATGCAGTGCAAAAAGGGAAGACATATAAATGCAAGGGATAATACTATTATTTTATACATGCTTCAACAAATGCAAGCAACGCTGAGAAATAGTATTTACCCATCAACAAATTTATTTTATTTTTGGTAATTTGTCACATTAAAAGAGAACCCATCACTTCCCGTAAATATGTAATTTATTTACCTGCAGTAAATGCTGCTGTTTTTTTAATTTGGTATGGTTTTTCTTTTGTTCCTGAGATATGGCCCCCTTTTCTCTATCTGTAAATCTAGTTTCTTTAGCCAAGTGAGCTTGGATTTCAACTAATAAGGCTAAAAAGGCTAAATTTATATAAAGGAAAGTGGAAGCCATATCTCAGGTATGGAAAGGCAGAGGAGTGAAAAATAATGCCAGATTCAGAACTGCGGAATTTACACCAGGTAACAAATACTACATATATATGCCAAGTGACAGGAACATTCAACGAATGAATGTTTATTTCAATTGTGAAAAGACAACCAGACCCTGAAAAAGTAAAGCATCCCCACACTACCACCACCATGTTTGAGTGTGCGGCAGTGGCATACCGCCAATGGAGGAAAGCCATGTGTCCGCTATGGCGCCCGTAGGTCAGGGGGGCCCGGTGCCAACGACGGCACAAGATGCCCCTCCACCAGTCATCTCACGTTCAACTGTATCCGCATTCTGGATGCTGATACAGTTGAAAGCAATGAAAGAGGAGGGAATATCAACTGATGCTTCCTACTTCATCATTCTTCCTTGATGTCTGATGTTTCAGCACAGCGGGTGCGAGGAGAGTTGTGTATTGTATTTTTTTTTAAATTGTGGTGGCCATAATACTGTATGGAGGACTATGCGGAGTGCATTATACTGTATGGAGCACTATTGGGTGCATTATACTATATGGAGGACTATGGGGAGTGCATTATACTGTATGGAGGCTATGGTGAGTGGATTATACTATATGTAGGACTACCAGCAGTGCATTATACTATGTGGAGGACTATAGCGAGTGAATTATACTATATGGAGGACTATGAGGAGTGCATTATACAGTATGGAGGGCATTATACAGTATGGAGGACTATGGGTAGTGTAGTATACTATATGGAAGACTATGGGGTGCGTTATACTATATGGAGGACTATGGGGAGTGCATTATACTATATGGAGGACTTGGAGGACTATGAGGAGTGCATTATACTACGTGGAGGACTAAGAGGGGTGCATTATACTGTATGGAGAACTATGGAGGTGCATTATACTGTATGAAAGACAATGGGGAGTGCAGTATACTGTATGGAGGACTATGGGGAGTGCAGCATACTGAAAGGAGGGCTATAGGGTGCACATTATACTATATGGAAGGGTATGTGGGGGCTATTATAATATTTAGATGGCTATGTGGAAGCCTTTAAACTTTATAGATGGCTATGTGGGGGTGATTATACTGTATGCAAGCAGTTATTTACATAGTTACATAGTTTATAAGGCCGAAAAAAGACAAGCGTCCATCCAATTCAGCCTATTTCTTGTGCACTGCAGCTATTCCGCAGCTTTGATCCAGGGGAAGGCAACAAAAAACCATGCGGTATAGGCCAATTTACATCATTGAGGAAAAATTCACTTCCCGACACCAATCTGGATCTTCTAGCTGAAGGAGACTCTTCGCTTTTCCCAGAAGGCACCTGGAATATGCAAATTGTCCTCTTCAAGCTTCAATCCCTGGTTTGGCGATGCTTTCCAAGCAGCTGGTCCCGGCTGTACCCAACGATCTTCTAGCTGCAGGAGACTCTTCGCTTTTCCCAGAAGGCACCTGGAATATGCAAATTGTCCTCTTCAAGCTTCAATCCCTGGTTTGGCGATGCTTTCCAAGCAGCTGGTCCCGGCTGTACCCAACGATCTTCTAGCTGCAGGAGACTCTTCGCTTTTCCCAGAAGGCACCTGGAATATGCAAATTGCCCTCTTCAAGCTTCAATCCCTGGTTTGGCGATGCTTTCCAAGCAGCTGGTCCCGGCTGTACCCAACGATCTTCTAGCTGCAGGAGACTCTTCGCTTTTCCAGAAGGCACCTGGAATATGCAAATTGTCCTCTTCAAGCTTCAATCCCTGGTTTGGCGATGCTTTTCAAGCAGCTGGTCCCGGCTGTACCCAACGATCTTCTAGCTGCAGGAGACTCTTCGCTTTTCCCAGAAGGCACCTGGAATATGCAAATTGTCCTCTTCAAGCTTCAATCCCTGGTTTGGCGATGCTTTCCAAGCAGCTAGTCCCGGCTGTAACATAGTAACATAGTAACATAGTTTGTAAAGCCGAATAAAGACTTGCGTCCATCAAGTTCGACCTGTTAGTTCTGTAATTGCTAAAGTTGATCCAGAGGAGGGCAAAAACCCCAAATGATTTAGCCAATCTTCACCTGAGGAAAAATTCCCTCCCGACTCTGAAACCAGCAGTCAGAATAAATCCCTGTATCAACCTACTTTTGCAATTTTTAAACTTTGAATTTTTATGCCCTTAAACCAGATAATTATATCACAGAAAATACAGTGGTATGTTGAAGTTTGGGCACCCCTGGTCAAAATTACTGTTATTGTGAATAGTTAAGCAAGTTGAAGATGAAATAATCTCTAAAAGGCTTGACACATTTCTAGATGACACATTTCCTTTGTATTTAGGCAAAAAGTGTTATATATACTTAGCCATTTTTTTCATTTTAAAAATTACAAAAAGGAAAATGAGCCAATGTAAAAGTTTGAGTACCTTTGGAGATTTGTATGCTCAGATAACTTTGACCAAGGTTTCAGACCTTAAAGGGGTTGTCCAGTCCAAATCGATAAGTCTGCAGTCACTCTGGAGCAAGGCCATGCCCTCTAGTCAGCTACGCCCACTGGCCAGCTGCGTGCCCAATGTGTTACATGCCACAGTAGTTAATAAACATTTACCCCATATGTGCTTCATATCAGCATAATTTTTAAAACATGTTTTTTTGTTAGAAAGTTGAAAGGGTTAAACATTATCATCAATTTCTCATTTTTGCCCAAAAAATTTCAATTTATTCAGAGAGCACATTGTATTTGAAATGACTTTGAGGGCCTATGTGACAAAAAAAACCTCCAAACTGACACCATTTTAAAAGCCACACCCCTTAAAATGCACAAAAGCACATTCAAGACGTTTATTAACCCATTAGGGGCTTCACTGGAACTAAAGCAATGTGGAAGGAAGTAATTAAAATGAGTTCTAGTCCTCTTCATCTCTGAAGAGACAATTTGCATATTTCCCAGAGGAGAATTGCAGCTTAAAATGCTCCTCACTTTGACATGCTTAACATGTCACTCTCCGCAAGGAGAAACTTTACCCTTTGGATACTGGTCAGACGCCTATCACCCAGCCAAACCAGATCTTACACTTTGTTTTTTGAGGAACTGCCCCTCATCAGTGCAATGTCTGTAAATTGAGATTCTAGTTCTAGATTGTATCATAAGTCATGTGACAAGACTCGTTAGAGAGTTGATATTGACTTTTAGGATTGCTACTTCCTATAGGTGGCACTAGAGTTCTAGTCCTCTTCCCCTCTGAAGAGACAATTTGAATTTTTCCCAGAAGAGAATTGCAGCTTAAAAGTCTCGCTTAACATGTCACTCTCGGCAAGGAGAAACGTTACCCCTTGGATACTTTTTCCCACAAAAATGTTGCTTTATTGTGCATTCTCAAAAGGGTAAAAGGAGAAAATCCACCATACAATTTGCAGTGCAGTTTCTCCTGAGTACACTGATATGTGGCGCAAAACTACTGTTTTGGCGCATGGTAGGGCGTAGGGCTTGGAAGAGAATGAGCGATAATTGACCGGAATAGATAGTGGACGCCACGTCGCATTTGCAGAGCACCTGAGGTACTAGAACAGCAGAACCCCTCTGTAAGTGACCCCATTTTACAAACTAAATATCTCAATGAGTTAATCTAAAGGTTCAGTAATCTTATTGACAAGACAGGTGTGTCACAGAATTTTATACCATTGGGCAGTGAAGAAAAAATAATTACATTTTTATCACAAAAATGTTGTTTTAGCCCCAGATTTTACATTTTTACACAGAGAAATGGGTAAAAATGGCACTAAAATCTGTCACACAATTTCTGCTGAAAGTTGAAATAGCCCATATATGGCTGTACAGTACTGCTTAACCACACGACGAGACTCGATAGAGACAGAGCGCTATTTGACTCTCGGAAAATAAATGATCATATAGTACTGTAGTTTCCGGACTCCATATAAAGAGCCCCTAAGTTGCATAAAAGCAGAATTTCCCCCTCAAGTGACCTTTCTTTTAAATTACATCACTCTAGGAATTTATCTACTAGTGTAGTTACGATTTTGACTCCATGGATGTTTTCTAGAGACAAGCAGCATTGGATTTTGCTGAGTGAAAATTACAAATCTGCCATTGTAGTGCCAGTACATTGCAGAGCCCAGTGTGTTTAAGTACCCAGTACATTGTAGTTTCCATACATTTTAGTGCACATACATTGTACCCAGCTCGTGATTCTGGTGACATGCACCCCATATATAAAGCGGGCTTTCATTGCTACAGAAATGGCAAATATGTGAACATTAGTGATGAGCGAATGTGCTCGCCACTGCTCGGTACTCGCACGAGCATCACGGTGCTTGACAAGCTCGGCCCTAGGCGAGTATTTCAGGGTTGCTAGGGCGGGATTTCAGGTCCCCGCCCTGCATGTTTGACTCTCTTTATAGAGCCAATGAACATGCAGGGATTGCTTGCCACGCACTGTAATGCCGTAGCCATGTTGGTTGTGGGCATTACAGTGATTAGCTGGCCGCACAGCGTCATCAGGTGTCAGGTATATAAGGTATATAAGACTTGGCGGCGCTATGCTTGTCACAGTCTACCCCGGAAACAGGCAGAGTAGGGAGAGCTGCTACTGAATCAAGGAGAGATTTGCTTGTTTATAGTTAGTATAGGTATTCCACAATAAATATATGTATAACAGTTCTTCTGAAGACTAATCCAGCTGCAATTATTCAGTGGTGATAGCAGGAGTTAGGCAGGCAGGCAGTGTATTTGGCAGACTGCAGTGCATATAGTGCAAGAGGGTCCATAGAACATTCTTGCTGCTGCTGTTCTTACATATATTTGTAGACATAGCCCTAGGTATCAGGGGCCATGGGAAAATTTTTTTTATCTTAATTCTGATTATTTGCTTAAAAACCAAGGAAGGCAGGGTATGTGACAGACTGCAGTGCATGATACAGCACAAGAGGGTCCATTGCATGTTCAACTTCAGAGCAATCCAGCTGTGACAAATATTTGTAGACATAACCACAGGTATCAGCGGCCAGGGCAATTTTTTTTTATCTTAAGACATATCACATATAACAGCGTTAAAAAATCAGCCATTTCTGCCTTCCATTTCCATTTTGCTGCAGTGTGTCAGTCAAGCTATTCAGACTATGTCTCTGTGAAGAATAGTATTAGTAAATTACAGGCCCGCTATTTAAAACCGTGGTTCTCTGTCAGACGTATCACATATAACAGCGTTTCAAAATATACCATTTCTGCCTTGTATTTTGCTGCAGTATGTCGGTCAAACTATTCACACTAGGTCTCTGAAGAATAGTATTAGTAAACTACAGGCTTGCTATTTAAAACCGTGATTTTCTGTCAGACATATCACATATAACAGCGTTATAAAATCAGCCATTTATGCGTTCAATTTCATTCTAGTGTGTCTGTCAAGCTATACACACTAGGTCTCTGTGAAGAATAGTATTAGTAAACTACAGGCCTGCTATTTAAAACCTTGGTTCTCTGTCAGACTTATCATATATAACAGCATTCCAAAATCAGCCACTTCTGCCTTCCATTTAATTGCAGTGTGTCAGTCAAGCTTTTCACACTAGGTCTCCGTGAAGAATAGTATTAGTAAACCACATGCCTGCTTTTCAAAACCGTGGTTCTCAGTCACAAGTATCACATATAACTGCAGTTCAAAGCCAGCCATTTGTCGTGAATGTGGAAAATATTGTCCTCCATTTATAGATTGTAGCAGTGTGTCAGTGTACACCATTTTACAGCTCCATTTGCTTGTTTTCAGAATACAGCCAGATTTTTTTCGTTTTATTCATATTATGGTATTGTATAAGCAGAAGAGCTTTTTTCAATGATCAGACGCACGTGATCCATATGACTGCTGTAATACAGAAATTTTGTGGAGCTTGGCAAATATTTCACTCCATTTAAAGTCAGCCACCTGTGTTCTTTTGAACCAATTGACACTTGATAGCTGACAAATACCATATTATTAGGCGACTGCCTGAAACGGTGGCCATCAGACGTTATCCCATATGACTGTCCTAATAATCCAGCAATTATTGTGAGCGTGTCAAATATTACACTCCATTTAAAGTATTGCAGTTGTGGGTTCAAACTTATTCACAGGTGGCCGCTGACAAACAGCATATCTGTGAACAATGTTGTCAGAGTATTAAGCCACTTTTACGGACTGACAAAAAGAAACCATAAAAAAACAAGCTAAAATGGAAAAAATGTTAAGAAACATTCTTTCCAGGGTAATGACTTGTATATAAGGCCAAAGAAATAAAAAAAATAAAGTTATGGACTGTGGAAGACACTTATGCGACCAGAATGAACACTCATCTGTAGCTGGTGATGTAACCACCTAGCAGCACCTGTCCCTATTGTAAATGCATCTAACAGTGTTATCAATAGGGAATAAAATAGATTTTAAATGTTTTTGGGCAGTGCCAGCAGCACGCAGTATAAGGCAATAATACCTGGCTGGATCGATGTAATACGCTATCCATACTGCTATACCTCACCCGTAAAAGAATTTCAGATAAGACAGTTAATATTCTAGAATATAGAATCTATTTGAATTGCCTTCACATTAGTAAGGATTGTGTCTCCTACACTGTTATTGCATATGCAGCAATTTCAAGGGCTGCCAAAAATTAGGACGAACTCCAATACACATTTGAAGAGACGTAAAAAAAAAAAAAAAACACAGCAGGATCTTTTTAGCATAAAAACCAGACTCGACAATGTAACCTCAATGTAATCACATTGTTAAGCTCCTGCACCTCCTCCTCCTCCTCCTGTTCGGCCTCCATCTCCGAAATGACCACATCAATCACAAGCTGGAAGCACTGCAGCACTGACTTGGCCAAGCGGCAACAGGCTGTGCTGAAGACAATACGCTTAGGTGACAAACCGCCCACTGCTGCAGAGTTGTTGAAAGCTGTAACACAGCAGCCTGATCTGTGGCTCTCACCGCTGAACATACAGCCAGGCATGATCGTGTGTGACAATGGGTGGAACCTGGTGGCGGAGAAATGACAGCTGGAGTAGATAAGGTTTCTCTCTATGCCAGTCCTTTCACAGAGCTAAAGATTATGGCTGTGGTGAAATACAACTCTCACCGAGAAGCAGTGTCAGACTGAAAAACATTGGCCCACCAGAGGATTTGATTCTGAGGGCCCACCTTTCTCCCCCACTCCAGAGCTCCATAGCAGCTGCAAAGTTTTCACTATCATGAACTCTCCTGATGGAGAAGCTAGGGCCCACCCGAGGATTCTCTGTTGTGCCGGCCAAACCTTCTGAGAAGCAGCCATGGCTAAGAAAAGTCTGTGGGAAGGTTCCTGGACACTCTATGGCTGCTTCTTTATTGAGGGGGAAACCTACGCAAACACGGGGAGAACTTCGAAAACCCTTGCAGATGTTGTCCTTGGTGGGATTTTAATCCAGGACCCCAGCGCTGCAAGGCTTCAGTGCTATCCACTGAGCCACTGTGCTGCCCTCTCTGTTCTTCCTCTGATATCTAACATGCTGGAGAAACTTGCACCTACTACCACTCAGTATCTTCAGCTCCTTTGTGAGAAACTAATGTACTTGGGCAGAAGAAAAGGAAATTGTGGATGGCTTCGCTATTGGTACTGAGGGCACTGCTAATACCATGGCATTGTGCCATAGTTCACTGGAAATATTCCAGGCTGGTTGGAGCCAAGCTGATTCCCATAGAAAAGTACCAGCAGCAAGCTAAGGAGATGGTGGCCTCTATCATCATCACAACCTCACCTCAGCACTATGAACTCTCCTGAAGGAGAAGCCAGGGTCCAAAAGAAGAGCCTCTGGTTCTCTGGTAGGCCCATCCAACCCTGCCGAGAAGTAGCCCTGGCTAAGAAGGAAGGTTCCCGGACACTCTATGGCTGCTTTTTTACTGTGGACTGGCTCCAGCAATCTATAAGATTGCAATTTATGATCCATCACTAGCTCCCCAGTGGCCAGAGACTTCAGTTCAAAACTGTAACCATGACATGCAAAGCCATCCACAACCTGTCTACTCCATATATCTGTGACCTAGTCTCCCAGTACATACCTGTATGCAACCTCCAATCCTCACAAGATTTCCTTCTCTACTCCCGTCTTCTCTCCTCTTCCCACAATCGCATACAAGATTTTTCCTGTGCAATCCTTCTATTCTTGAACTCTGTACTCCAACATATCAGACTCTTGCCTACTGTTGAAACCTTTAAAAGGAAGCTGAAGACTCACCTCTTCCGACAAGTCTACAACCTGCAGTAACCCTCGTTCCACCATACTGCTGCACTACCAGCTGTACCCTCACCTACTGTATCCTCACCCATTCCTTATAGACTGTTTGTGCGCCCTCACGGGCAGAGTCCTCTCTTCTCTTGTACCAGTCAGTGACCTCTTTTCACACTTAAAGCGCAATGGAATAAATGGCTCTATAATAATAAATAATTATTTTACTACTTGTACTCTGGGTCAATTGAGGGCACTTTCCTGGTGACTGCCCCTAAATTGATGTGTTTTGGCAACTTTTGGTCCCATTTAATGGTATTGTGTATACATTTGGTTTTGGCACCCATTGAATCCAATGACGTTCGGCAATGTTCGGCGAATATTTGACAATTACACTGCGAATATTGCAAAAACAGTGATTGTAATCCGAAATGAGTATTGAAATATTCGCTCGTCTCTAATCAGAAACACCCTTAAAAAATTATGTGGGTGTTGCCTCACGGTCTCCCTGGTGATATGGTGGTGAAGGATGAGGAGAAGGAGGAGAGCGACATAAAATAGAACAATTCCTGAAGGGTATACCCATGTCTGGGTGTGAAGGAGAGCATGGGAATAGACCCCCTAAAAAAATAACCACTGGATTTGAGTTTATGTTTGATGCTATCATCTGGTGGTGTTGAGAGAATGCTGAACCAATCCAGCCCTTGTTCATTTTTATAAGCGTCACCCTGTCAGCATTTTCAGTTGACAGACGGATGTGCCTATTAGTTTTATCAGTTATAATGCCCTCGGCGGTACTAAAAACCATCTCTGACAAAACGCTAGCGGCCAGGACCTCCAAGGTATAGAAAGACAGTTCATGCCCTGTGTCCAGCTTGCATCTTCCAAAACTTTTCCCTCCTTGTCAGAGTACCCCATGTATGAGGGACTGGGCACTGGGAGGGTCTAAAAAAACTGTTCCAGACCTTTGACAGCGTTGTCTTGCCTCTGCAGCATATGGCTTGTGTCTCCCTCACTTGTACTCCTTGGTTGTCCAATGAACTGTCTGATTTTGACCTCTGCCGTCGGCATTGTCAGATGGGTATTTTTTGTTGTTGTTGTAATTCTTCAACAAGAGCCTGAACTTAATATCTCCAAAAATGAACCCCTTCAGTTTCCTCCCTCTACTCATCTACCTATACCTGACTTTGCAATTTCCTTTAGGTGGTGCCACCAAAACTCCCACTCGGTATGCCTGCGATCTTGGAGTAATATTTGACACACAACTTTCCTTTATTCAATGTGGAAAATCACTCACTCGCTCATGTCACCTTCACATTAAAAACTTCTCCAGAAGTCGACCCTTTCTCACTAGTGTTGAGCGATACCTTTCGATATCGAGAAATATCGGATCGGATTGGATCGGACCGATACCCAAAAAATATCGGATATCGCCGTTTCCGATACCGGAAACCAATGCAAGTCAATGGGACACAAATATCGGAATGAAAATAAACCCTTTCTTTCCTTGTAGGTTAATTCTACATGAAGGAAAACAACTAAGAATAATGTAGAATGTATTGGGGGAGGTGGAGGAGACATTAAAGGCATAGAGGTTTAGCCCAATCAAATGGAATAGCAGGAATTAATATTTTTTTTAAGACATTCGGAGTTACAAAGATATTGACTATGTTAAGCTTTTTTATATTTTGTCAGATATTTACTGTATGTTTCACTACTTCCATGCTCTTCGCCTTCTTTTTTACTTCTCCCACACTTTCTCCTTCATCATCCTCAGCAGCAGCATCTTTTTCATCAACTTCTTCTTCACCTTATTCATCTTCTTCTCCTTCACCTTCTTCCTATTATTCTTTTTTTTTACATTCTTCATATTCTTCTTATTCAACTATTATTCTTCTTCATATTCTACTTCTTCATCTTCTTCATATTCTTCTTCTTCATCATATTCTTATTTGTGACAGGCATTCCTGTAGTTGTTATCTATAAAAGTTTGAAGATTACACCTTCCTTTCTGCCTGTCACAAAAGATTTACAACAGGATTTGTCCACGTTCAGTTTGGCCTGCAGCAGCACGTATTTTCCAGGGGCACCACGAGGAGGAACGGACTCACCCACATACACTGCTTAGTCTTTTTCTGCTTATAATTTAGATAATATCTTTTGCTCTGATTTTTAGTCTTATGCTTAATGTTCTTCTGCTTTTTGTTCTGCAGCTTCTTGTTCTTCTGCTTCTTGGTCTTCTGTCTCTTGTTCTTCTGTATCTTGGTGGTTGTCTTCTTGTTCTTTGTCCTCTTGGTCATCTTCTTCAGGGTCATCTTCTTGGTCTTCTTTGGGGTGGTCTTCAGGGTCGTCATCTTCAGGGTCATCTTTGGGGTCATCGTCTTCTTCAGGGTGGTCTTCAGGGTCGTCGTCTTCAGGGTCATCGTCTTCGGGGTCCTCGTCTTCTTCGGGGTGGTCTTCAGGGTCGTCGTCTTCAGGGTCATCGTCTTCGGGGTCCTCGTCTTCTTCGGGGTGGTCTTCAGGGTTGTCGTCTTCAGGGTCCTCGTCTCCTTCGGGGTGGTCTTCAGGGTCGTCGTCTTCAGGGTCGTCGTCTTCGGGGTCCTCATCTTCAGGGTGGTCTTCAGGGTCGTCGTCTTCAGGGTCATCGTCTTCGGGGTGGTCTTCAGGGTCGTCGTCAGGGAGATCCAGAGTGATTACCAAAAACCATTTCAAAAAGCTTGAACTTGGAAATGTAGCAGAAGGTACAAGAAGGCTGAGGAACTGCCGAGAACCAGCTGACGGTACTGGAACCCGGATGGGTAGCAGAAGGCACAAGAGCCAATGGAACTACCGAGGACCAGCTGATGGTACTGGAACCCGGTTACTAAGCAGGAGGTACCTGTGCCAGAAAGCACTACCAAGGACCTGCAGACGTTGGTGGAACTCAGATACCGAGAAGGAGGCATCTAAGCCAAAGGCACTGCCTGGAACCAGCTGATGTTACTGGAACCCAGGGGGACATATTCAAGATTGACTTCCAAAGAAACAGCTAATGGCACTGGAACTCAGATAGGCAGAAGAAGGTACACATGAAAAAAAAGTTGCAAGGCCGCGAGCCGGTCGGAGTTACCAAAACCCACAGTCCTACAGGGGGTGCTTGTCCTATGGGCACTATGGAACCAGCCTTCATTGCCAGATCCCGCAACCCACATAGAAGTCACCTAAACTGCAGGCACCATAGAGTCGGCTAACCCGACCGCAACACGACAGGACAACGTATTGGAGGCAAAGTGACGTTGACACTACCCGGAAACAGCTAGCGTGCTGGAACCAGGCTGGGCAGGAGGAAGTACCCGTGCCAAAGACACTGCTGGGAAACAGCTGGAGGTGCTGGAACCCAGAGTAAATACTAAAAACAGAGTGGAGCCAGAGGCCTAATTGGAGCAAGTATAAAATCAGTAATAGTGTCAATGTGGACAGAGCAGGATAAATTGCCGGACACACAGCAGGGGATCAGCTGACGTTACTGAACCCCAATAACACTGGAGCAAGTGTTGATTGTGAAGATGGCACTTCTGAGCAGCAACTGGCTGTGTTGGAGCCCAGGGTGAATACTGAAAACAGAGAGGAGCCAGAGGCCTAATTGGAGTAAGTTTAAAATCAGTAGTAGTGTGAATGTGGACAGAGCAGGAGAAATTGCCGGACACACAGCAGGGGATCAGCTGACGTTACTGAACCCCAATAACACTGGAGCAAGTGTTGACTGTGCAGACGGCACTTCTGAGCAGCAACTGGCAGTGTTTGAGCCCAGGGTAAATACTGAAAACAGAGTGGAGCCAGAGGCCTAATTGGAGCAAGTTTAAAATCAGTAGTAGTGTGAATGTGGACAGAGCAGGAGAAATTGCCGGACACACAGCAGGGGATCAGCTGACGTTACTGAACCCCAATAACACTGGAGCAAGTGTTGACTGTACAGATGGCACTTCTGAGCAGCAACTGGCGGTGTTGGAGCCCAGGGTAAATACTGAAAACAGAGAGGAGCCAGAGGCCTAATTGGAGCAAGTTTAAAATCAGTAGTAGTGTGAATGTGGACAGAGCAGGAGAAATTGCCGGATACAAAGCAGGGGATCAGCTGACGTTACTGGACCCCAATAACACTGGAGCAAGTGTTGACTGTGCAGACGGCACTTCTGAGCAGCAACTGGCAGTGTTTGAGCCCAGGGTAAATACTGAAAACAGAGTGGAGCCAGAGGCCTAATTGAAGCAAGTTTAAAATCAGTAGTAGTGTGAATGTGGACAGAGCAGGAGAAATTGCGGACACACAGCAGGGGATCAGCTGACGTTACTGAACCCCAATAACACAGGAGCAAGTGTTGACTGTGCAGACGGCACTTCTGAGCAGCAACTGGCGGTGTTGGAGCCCAGGGTAAATACTGAAAATAGAGAGGAGCCAGAGGCCTAATTGGAGCAAGTTTAAAATCAGTAGTAGTGTGAATGTGGACAGAGCAGGAGAAATTGCCGGACACACAGCAGGGGATCAGCTGACGTTACTGAACCCCAATAACACGGGAGCAAGTGTTGACTGTGCAGACGGCACTTCTGAGCAGCAACTGGCAGTGTTTGAGCCCAGGGTAAATACTGAAAACAGAGTGGAGCCAGAGGCCTAATTGGAGCAAGTTTAAAATCAGTAGTAGTGTGAATGCGGACAGAGCAGGAGAAATTGTCGGACACACAGCAGGGGATCAGCTGACGTTACTGAACCCCAATAACACAGAAGCAAGTGTTGACTGTGCAGACGGCACTTCTGAGCAGAAACTGGCGGTGTTGGAGCCCAGGGTAAATACTGAAAACAGAGAGGAGTCAGAGGCCTAATTGGGGCAAGTTTAAAATCAGTAGTAGTGTCAATGTGGACAGAGCAGGAGAAATTGCCAGACATACAGCAGGGGATCAGCTGACGTTACTGAACCCCAATAATCCCAATAACACTGGAGCAAGTGTTGACTGTGCAGACAGCATTTCTGAGCAGCAACTGGAGGTGTTGGAGCCCAGGGTAAATACTGAAAATAGAGAGGAGCCAGAGGCCTAATTGGAGCAAGTTTAAAATCAGTAGTAGTGTGAATGTGGACAGAGCAGGAGAAATTGACGGACACACAGCAGGGGATCAGCTGACGTTACTGAACCCCAATAACACTGGTGCAAGTGTTGACTGTGCAGACGGCACTTCTGAGCAGCAACTGGCAGTGTTGGAGCCCAGGGTAAATACTGAAAACAGAGAGGAGCCAGAGGCCTAATTGGAGCAAGTGTAAAATCAGTAGTAGTGTCAATGTGGACAGAGCAGGAGAAATTGCCGGACACACAGCAGGGGATCAGCTGACGTTACTGAACCCCAATAACACTGTAGAAAGTGTTGACTGTGCAGATGGCACTTCTGAGCAGCAACTGGCGGTGTTGGAGCCCAGGGATTACAGTTCAGGTGGTAGAAACATGAACACAACAGGAGACCTGGATACTGTTGACAACCAATTATTTAATCTGGAAGAGGACTGGCAAATTCATGCGAGATCCAGGCCTTGTTCATTTTCAGAAAAGTAAGCCGGTCAATGTTATCGAAGGATAGTCGGATGCGACGGTCTGTTAGTACACCACCTGCGGCACTAAAGACGCGTTCCGATATTACACTAGCAGCAGGGCAAGCCAGCACCTCCAATGCATACTGTCTAAGCTCTGGCCAAGTATCCAGCTTAGAGACCCAAAACTTGAAGGGGGAAGAGCCGTCTGGGAGTACACTGACAGGGCAAGACATGTAGTCTGTCACCATCTGACGGAAACGTTACCTCCTGCTGACTGGAGCCGTCTGTGATGGTGTAGACATTTGTGGCGGGGACACAAAACTTTGCCACATTTGGGCCATACTGGTCTTGCCTTGTGCTGAGGCGCTGCTTCTGCTTCCTCTTTGTGCAGAGCTTCCTCCACTGCCTCGATGCACTGAGCTGCTTTGTAAAGCACTAGCAGCACTGCTCTCGGGTGGAATGGAGAACATGATGGAATTCACCAATGTGTCTTGGTACTCCCGCATTTTACGCTCCCGGTTCAATGGTGTTATGAGGCTTTGTAAGTTGTCCCAGTAGCGAGGATCTAGGAGGGTGGACACCCAATAATCAGCCATGTTGAGAATGTGGGCGATGCGGCGGTCGTTTCTCAGGCACTGCAGCATGAAATCAACCATGTGCTGCAGACTGCCAACTGGCTAAGAAACACTGTCCCCTGCTTGAGGCGTGATCTCTGCCTGCTCGGCATCACCCCACCCTCACTCTAGATACTGACTACTAGAGCATTGTGTACCTCCCTCCTCTGGACAGATGTCTTCCTCCTCCATTGACTCCTCCTCATCCTCCTCACAAAGTGTCCCCTGCCTAGGCCTTTGTGAGGAACCACGTTGCGCAGACTGTACAGAAGCAGATGGCATTTGTGACTCCTCATCCTCCACCTCTTCCAAAACCTCCTCCCTTAGTGCTTGCAGTGTTTTTTCAAGCAGGCAGATAAGGGGGATAGTCATGCTGACTAGTGCATCATCTGCACTCTCCATCCGCGTGAAATAATCGAAGGCACGCAAAACGTGGCAGATGTCCTTCATAGAGGCCCACTCAGTGGTGGAGAAGAGTTAACGGCGCGCAGTGTGACTTGTTTGCGCCTGCTGCAGCTGGTACTCCATTACTGCTGCCTGATGCTCACACAACCTCTCCAACATATGTAACGTTGAATTCCACCGGGTGGGTAGGTCACATATGATGCGATGTTCCGGAAGGCGTAATCGGCGCTGCAGAGCTGCAATGCGCGATCTTGCGATGCTGGAACGCCAAAAGTGAGCGCACTCTATGCGGACCTTGTGCAGCAGTGCATCAAGATCCGGATAGTCCCTCAAAAAACTCTGCATGACCAAGTTGATCACATGTGCCTAGACATGGGATGTGTGGGATGTTGCCTAGACCCAGAGCTGCCACCAGATTTCGGTCATTGTCACACACTACCATGCCTGGCTGGAGATTCGCTGGCACAAACCACACGTCGCTCTGCTGCTTGATGGCATTCCAGAGCTCCTGTGCTGTGTGGCTTCGATTCCCCAAAGAAATTAATTTCAATACGGCCTGTTGACGTTTGGCCACGGCTGTGCTCATATTGGTCATCATAACAGGTAACCATTCACGGGTCGATGTGGAGGTAGACCGTGACGGCTCCTGCAGCGCTGATTCAGAGGAACTGGAGTATGAGGAGGAGTCAATGTGTACAGACTGGATTCCTACAATCTTTGGAGTTGGCAGAACACGTACAGTGCCACTCTCAAGATCTGAACCCGGCTCCACAACATTTACCCAATGGGCAGTGAGGGAAAGGTATCGTCCCTGTCCATGCTTACTGGTCCATGCATCGGTGGTCAGGTGGACCTTGCTACTGACAGCGTTTTGTAGCGCATGTTTAATTTTTCCCTCCACATGCTGTTGCAGGGCAGGGATGGCTTTCCTGCTGGAATAAAAGCGGCTGGGCACGTTGTATTGTGGGACTGCCAATGCCATCAAGTTACGGAAGGTGTCAGTCTCCACCAGCCTGAATGATAGCATTTCAAGGGACAGTAGTTTTGCAATGCCAGCATTCAGAGCCTGTGCTCTGGGGTGGTTTGTCGAGTATGGGCGCCTTTTCTCCCATGCCTGTGCTAACGATGGCTGTAGACTGGCCTGGGAGCGCGAGGATGACAGGGAACGTGGTGCTGTAGGTGGAATGACACTGTGTCTCTGTACAACAGTGCCAGAGGTTTTTCCATGGCGATCCTGTGAGGAAGCCGAACCAGCTGTGTGTGAGCTGGAGGAAGAGGCTACAACACGAGCTGAAGAGGTGGTAGGTGGCACTGTAGGTTGGCCTAGGTCTTCATTGTGTTTTTGTAACTCCACCATGTGCTTGGCCGCACATGTTTCCACATATTTGTGGTATTGAGGTAGCTGACACTTTTCCCCCTTTTCACTTTCTGATTACACAGCTTGCATTTGACAAAGCAAATGTCATCTGCAACTGTGTCAAAAAAGGACCAGGCACTGCAAGTCTTGGGATCGCCCGTTTTGGGTTTTGGAAGATGCATGCTCCTAATGGGTGCCGAAGTGGAGGCTACAGGCAACTAAGTCTGCCCCCTCCCTCTCCCTCCTTTTTGGGCTGTTCAGGGAATCTCTTCCTCAGAGCTGCTCCCACCACCTTCCTGTACCTCACGCCATGATGGGTCAAGGACCTCATCATCTACACTACCCTCTTCAAACAACTGCTTCTCCTGGGTAGTCTCGAGAGCACAGTACGCACCAGAAAGTGGCACCTGAGTCTCATCATCAGATGCGCACTGAGGTGTGCTGACCATAGGCACTGGCCCACCCGCCTCTTCAGATTCAGAGAGACAAAACGGTTGCACATCACTGCGTACTACCTCTTCTTCAAATTCTAGAATTCTACTTGGCTGACCCCCTCTTTCCAAGCCAAGAGATTCAGAGAACAGAAGTAGAGATGGCTCCTCTCCAGGGCTCTCTGATTGCCTGGGCAATTTGGCAGGTGGTGAAGAGACAGATGGGTGCTCTTCAGTGCTCAGGACCTGAGAGGATCTGGAACTAATTGAAGTCGATGCGTTAGCTGCCATCTATCCGACAATGGCTTCAATTTGGTCCTCCCGCAGCAGTGGGGTACGGCGAGCTCCTACAAAGCTGGGCATAAAGGACTGTTCCCTGGTAAAACTGGGGGATGCTGAGTCACTGGTTCCCGCAGCAGGCACAGAATCCCCACGTCCTCTCCCTGCAGAAACTCCACGCCCACGACCACATGCCTTACTCCCTGCCTTCTTCATCTTGGTAGACTGATAAAGAGAGGCAGAAAAGTACTAAGGGCTTAGTGTGCTTATTCCTGAACAGCTGCTAACAGGTATAAGAAACACTAATTTTATAAAGTGTGAACTAGACTTTAATATGAGCTAATGTGGCCTACACAACTGAAAAGTGGAGTGTTTGGTGAACTTTATTTACGTTTTTTTTTCACAAAAAGACACTGGATGTGCCCAAAGATGTAAAACCGATAGTATCACAAACTTTTTGTAGCTATTACAATGCAGAAAGGTAACCTACAATGCAATAGATGAGGCTACAAAAAATAGGCTAATACTAATCTGGCTCGGGCTGCAGGGCACAAGGCTGCAGAAAGGCTCCTCTATCTACTCCTATATAGTTTGTTTGCAAGCAATCTAGCTGGATACGGATGGAACCACACTAATAGGAGAAATCAGGAAAAATGAGCAGCACTAATGCAAAAAAGGACAATGTATGAGGCAGTGACGCACGCTGAGCGGACTACAACCGGATGTGGCTGCTGAACACACTACAGCATGAGCTGCACTCACACACAGAGACCTCGCAGAGAGCAGTGAACAGTGCAGAGAACTGTGCACTAGCGCTGCAAGGCAAAAGAAAGCTTCTCTATCTACTCCTATACAGTGTGTTTGGAAGCAATCTAGCTGGATATGAATGGAGCCACACTAATAGGAGAAATCAGGAAAAATGAGCAGCACTAATGCAAAAAAGGACAATGTATGAGGCAGTGATGCACACTGAGCGGACTACAACCGGACGTGGCTGCAGAACACACTACAGCATGAGCTGCACTCACACACAGAGACCTCGCAGACAGCCGTGAACAGTGCAGAGAACTGTGCACTAGCGCTGCAAGGCAAAAGAAAGCTTCTCGCACAGCGGTTTATAAAGTAGCCTGGGTAAAGCACAATAAAGCAAATCACTAGCTCAAACTGTCCCTCAGAACAGCAGCGTCCTGTCCCTAACTGAATTCACAGCAGAGTGAACCCAAAATGGCGGCGGCGGCTTTTATAGTGCATCATGACATCATTTCAGCAGCCAATCACAGCCATGCCATTAGTTAACATGCCTAACATGCCTAACAGGATGTGCCCACACTTCTTAGGATCCTCATTGGCTGAATAAAATCAAACACGGCTCATTGCATTATGGGAACTTCCGATTCCGGCATTCGATATTCTAAAAGTATCGGAACTCAGTATCGGAACTCCGATACAGCGAATATCGGTCGATACCCGATATTTCAGTATCGGAATGCTCAACACTATTTCTCACCTTTGATACCGCAAAAACTCTAACTGTAGCTCTTATTCACTACTGCTACTCTCTTCTAATTGGTCTCTCTCTAAACAAACTGTCTCCTTTCCAATCCCTTCTGAATGCAGCAGCCAGGGTCGTATTTCTATCAAACCGCTTCACCAACGCCTCTACCTTGTGCCAGTCATTGCACTGGTTAGGTTAAATAATCACTACAGAATACAATACAAACTCATCTCTTTCACCCACCAGGCTGTCCACAGTTCTGCACCGGTCTGTATCTCTTCCCTCATTTCTATGTATCACCCCTCCTATGCCCTCCATTCTGCAACTGGTCTAAGACTGACATCCTTTTTAATCAGACCCTCACACATCCGTCTCCAAGAATTCTCTTGTGCTGTGTCAGTTTTCTATAATGCTCAAAATGCGTACAACGCGATGGTCATGATAAAGGCAGGGGAACATAAAGTCGGCCATGTGTGCCAGACTGCCAACAGCCAAGACTTCCCTGTTCTCACCAAGAGTACGACTGTCTATGTTCTCTTCCTCCTCCGCCTCCTCATTATCACCCAATCCACGTTGAGATGAGATGATGCTGGGCTGGGTAGCATCACCCTGCATAGTTCCTTGCTCCGCCTGCAATGCCTTCTCCTTAATTGTGAGCATTGAGCGTTTCAGTAGACAGAGAAGCGGAATGGTGACGCTAATTATGGCGTCATCGCCGCTCACCATCTTGGTGGAGTCTTTAAAGTTTTGGAGGAGGGCACAGATGACATCCATGCCCACTCATCAGCTCTTATGTGTGGAGGTTGACCTGAATGCTGACAGATATGTTGAAACTAGTACTCAACAACTGCTCTCTGCTGCTCAAAATCATTTCAAACATCTACAACGTTTATTTCCAATGCGTAGTCACATCGCACATCAAAATGAATCAAGTGATGGAGATGGAGGCTGAAGAGGAGGAGGAGGTGGTGAATTAGGGGCTGTAGAATGTAGGGGTAACCCTGATTGACCCAGGGCCCACAATCCTCTGCATCAGGAGGACGTGTTCTGTCCCAGGGTCAAACTGGGTCCCGGCCTGCACAATATTAACCCAGTGGAATGCATCAGTGAGATGAACCGTCCCTGGCCACATTCACTTGTCCACGTGTTTGTGGTTAGGCGGTCCTTCCCACTTAAGTGCACTGGGGAGGGCATGGGTAATGTTCTGGGACCCGCGCTTGTTGAAGGCGGAGACGATACTGGGAAAAGTAGTGACAGCTGGGGACTGAGTATGGACATCCGGCTGCCACCGCTGCCATGAGGTTGTGGAAAGCTTATACCTCCACGAGCCTAAAAGGCAAAATTTCAAGTGCAAGCAGTCCAGAAATGTGGCAGTTTAGTATTGCAGCCTGTGGGTGGGTGGGTGGGTGGTTGCCTGCATACTTGCGCTTGCATTCCAAGGACTGTGGTAGGGACCAGTGAACACTGGGAAGGGACAAGGACGTGGACGGTGATGGTTGCAAGTCTGACAGGTTCAGGGCGGGAGGCATCTTCGCATGCACCATGGACAGGGGATTGGCGTGCATGCACAACAGTGTAAGAGGCAGTGGTGTCACCTGCAGATACTGTTTCTGGACCTTGGTGTTCAACCCAGCTAGTCGGGTGCTTTGCAGTCATGTGCCCGATCACGATGATGGTGATCAGGCGGGTAGTTTTGGTGCTCTTGCTGATGTGGCCAGGAAGATGTTGCAAATGCCCTTTTTGAGGTTATCTGAACAGTCTTTTGAAAAGAATCAGACTCAAGAAGACCTAACAGTTGTACTGGCAACTTCCGTTTTGTTGGTCTTCCGGGTAGCAGTTACCCGCCTTGTGTGTGACCACCACATTGCTTGTTCCTGCCTGTTGTGGTGCTACGCCTCCCTCCCCCTGTGTGCTGCTGTCCTTGCTCTACATGTCCCCTTGCCAGGTTGGGTCAGTGACTTCATCGTCCACCGCTTCGTGATTCACTTCCGCAACCTGGTCCTCCTCCTGACTTTCTGTCCATTGCGTCTTATCATTATCCACCTCTTGCGACAGTAATTGCACTTTATCACCGTCGCCTTCGGGTGACCATGGCTGCTCAAATCGCTACATGCGATCTTCTGTTGCCCTGCTCAAAGCTAGCCGGTCGAGAGGCCTGAATCTATCAATGGAAAGATGAAAAAAACAGCTCTTTGGAGTGTCCGAGTGTGAGATCAGTTGTCTCAGGGCACTCGGAATGGTGGGAAGAAGGGGGATCAGGGTGAGGAAGATGCTGACTCAAAGTAAAAAAAAATCTCCCGGATCCGCACTTTCCTCAATTACTAATCTACAAAAACATTAGTGCATGCCCTCATCATCTCCCTTCTCGACGACTGCAACCTCCTGCTCTGTGGCCTCCTTTCTAACACTCTCGTATTCCTCCAATCTACCCTAAACTCTGTTGCCCGACTAATCCACCTGTCCCCTCACTATTCCCTGGCCTCTCCTCTCAGTCAATCCCTTCACTGGCTCCCCATTTCCCAGAGACTTCAGTTCAAAACCCTAACCTTGGCATGCAAAGCTAACCACAACCTGTCTCAACCATACATCTGTGACCTTTCCTGGTGAATACATTTTTCACCATTGAAAGCAATGCAAAAGTGCAAAAAGGCATCAAAAACGCTACGTGTAAATACAGCCCAGGGTGTGGAGGAGTATTTTTGTTTTTGGTTATTTATTTTGTCTTATATACAAGTCATTACCCTGGAAAGGATGTTCCTTGACATTTTTCCAAGGAAAATCTATTTTGGTTTAATTTTTCTATGTTTTATTATAAGTCCGTAAAAGTGGCGTAATACCTCTGACAACATTGTTGACAACAGTGACCTGGGAGTCAGATATGCTTCCAGGGGTCTTCCTCATGCTGTTTCCATGTCATTTGAGCACTGTTCCCATCGATTTGGGAAATTTTTAGACCCTCTGCAGACCGCCGGGGGGCGCCGGAAAAATCCTTGAGTTTCCCATAGAATTACATTGGGCTTGTTGCTCGGACAGAGCACTCGAGCATTTCAATTTGCTCAACCCGAGCAACGAGTACCCAAGCATTTTAGTGCTCGCTCATCACTAGTGAACACTAAATGTGGATTAGGCACATTGTGCAGCTCTGAAGAGAGGGGGGCAATTGCATTTGAGACAGCAGAATTTGCTGTATTTCTTTTTGGGGGAACTATAGCGCTTTTTTGGAGCCTTTGTGCTACCAGTAACGTGGAATCCCCTTGTATTTCCATCGACAGATGATGGACCTAAATGGGGGCTTTTTTTGTGGGTTAAGTTGAAGCTTTTTTGGGGAATATTTTTGCATAACATTTTGGATTACATTTATCCTGTCCTCTATGCTGAGCACTTGCATCGGGGTTTCCATCTAAATCTCCAAATGACATGATTCAGATGAAACCAGGGGAGGAGTCCAAAACCAGGGGAGGAGTCCAAAACCAGGGGAGGAGTCCTGAGGAGATAATTTGCATATTCCCACTGCATTTTGGGGTAAGTGAAGAGTCTCCGCGAGCTCAAAGAACACTGGATTTTGGCTGTTGGAGCTGAAAAGAGGACATCGGTAAACCAGGGGAGGAGTCCTGAGGAGATAATTTGCATATTCCCACTGCATTTTGGGGTAAGTGAAGAGTCTCCGCGAGCTCAAAGAACACTGGATTTTGACTGTTGGAGCTATAAAAAGGACATCGGTAAACCATTTTGAAGCTTTTTTTTAAGCTTTTTTCACTGTTTTCAGAACATTAACAATAAGAACATGGAAGAGTCCAGGAGCCATTTGGTGAGCTGCATATCCTGCTACATGTTCACAGACTTGCCAGTGGAAAAGCTAAACTTCACATGCCAGAAATGCAAGCTTGTGTCCCTGTTGGAGGAAAAGTTGCGAAATCTAGAAGAGAGGTTAACTACCTTGAAAATCATTAAGGAAGGTGAAGAGTTCTTAGACAGAGCAGAATTATCTCTTCATGATTCAGAAAGAGAAGAAATTCGAACTGCACCTGACGAAACAGAGGAATGGAAGCACGTGACCCACAGAAGCAGGAGGATCGAGAGGCAGTCAGCACCCATACTGCTCAGGAACCAGTACCAGGCTCTCACGCAGGAGAACCATGAAGAAATACAGCAAAATAAGACTTTGCCAGCAATGAATAACCTTGTAAGCCCTCAGAATCCTCCTGGATGCAGAAAGAAGAATGTTGTGAAGAAAAAACGGAGAGTGGTGGTCATGGGGGATTCCCTGTTAAGAGGAACAGAGGCCGCTATCTGCAGACCAGACATAACCTCAAGAGAAATGTGCTGTCTTCCAGGAGCAAAAATTAAAGATGTGTCTGACAGGATATCAAGACTCTTCAGACCTACAGATCACTACCCATTCCTGCTAATACATGTGGGGACAAATGACACCGCAAGAAAGGACCTGGAAACCATCTGCAGTGACTTTGAAGACTTAGGCAAGAAAGTGAAAGAATTGGGAGCGCAGGTGGTCTTCTCATCCATCCTCCCAGTGGATGGCCATGGAACAATGAGGTGGAATAAGATTCTACAGGTGAACAACTGGCTACGTCGATGGTGCCGTCAACAAGGATTTGGATTTCTGGATCACGGAATGAATTACCTATACGATGGACTACTTGCTAGAGATGGAGTGCACCTTACGAAGACTGGAAAACATGTATTTGGAAGTCGCCTTGCTACACTCATCAGAAGAGCTTTAAACTAGAACAATGTGGGAAGGGAAGCAAAAGGCCAGAAAAAGCCATACAGCTGACAAATACTATTGAGATCTCTGCTACTGGAAGTGGAAAGGAAGAACAAAGACAAAACAATTTAAATAATAAAAATATGGGAGGAAGAGAAACCAATCACAAACTAAAATGTTTTTATACAAATGCACAAAGCATGGGCAACAAACAAGGAGAATTGGAACTACTAATGCAGGAAAAGGAATATGATGTCATTGGAATCACTGAAACTTGGTGGGACGATACACATGATTGGAATAAAAGGCTAAAAGGATACAACTTATTTGCAAGAAACACACTTGATAAACGAGGAGGAGGTGTTGCATTGTATGTTAGAAAAGCGTATATCTGCACAGAGATTGAAGCTTCAGAGACTGGGGGTTCTGTGGAAACTGTTTGGGTAAGAATACAAGGAGAGAACAACGGAAAGGACACCATTGTAGGCATTTACTACAGGCCACCTGGGCAAGCTGAAGATATGGATGAACTCTTTATGTATCAAATGACCAAGTTCTCCAAAAAATATGACGTAGTGGTCATGGGAGATTTCAACTATCCAGACATTTGTTGGGAATCTCTCTCAAGTAAAACTAACAGGTCAAGCAAATTCTTATCCTCTCTTGCTGACAACTTTATCTTCCAAAAGGCAGGGGAGAAAACAAGGGGATCTGCTACTTTGGATCTAATCCTTATAAACAGGGAGGAAATGGTTGAGGAGGTAAAGGTGGCTGGGACCCTAGGAGGCAGCGATCATGCTATTATAGAATTTTGGATAACTAGAAGAGGAAGACATGTGAAGACTCAAACTTCAAGGTTAGATTTTAGAAAGGCAGATTTTAAGAGACTCAGAAAGAGAATAGGAGGGATCCAATGGCTGGATGTCCTTAAGGACAAAAATGTCCAGGAAGGATGGGAAATTTTTAAAAATGAGATTCTCAAAGCACAATCGTTAACAATCCCGAAAAGTAGGAAGAATGGGAAGCATTTAAGGAAACCAGGATGGATGAACACAGAACTTAAACACATGCTAAAAAGAAAGAAAGAAATGTTTATTAAATGGAAAGAGGGAGGCATATCTAAAGAAGATTATAATGCAGTCTGCAGATCCTGTAGGGCACGTATCAGGTTAGCTAAAGCTGACAATGAATTAAGGCTTGCAAGAGATGTCAAAAGCAATAAAAAAGGATTTTGGGGGTATGTCAAAAGTAAAAGAAAAGTCAAAGATGCTATAGGATTTTTACAGGATGAAAATGGAGAAATGGTAAGAGAGGATGTTGAGAAGGCCGAACTTTTTAATTCCTATTTTGCATCTGTTTTCTCTCAGAAAGAAAATGTAACATCAACTGATCTTCACTGTCCTTTTAAAGGAATAGAGGAATCCAAGTTATCTGTAAACAGAAAGATTGTGAGGGAATATTTAGCTAACATAAATGAGTTCAAGTCTCCAGGTCCAGATGAATTACACCCCAGAGTACTGAAGGAGATCGTAGAAGAAATTTTAGAACCACTCTCCATAATCTTTGAAAATTCTTGGAGAACAGGAGAAGTCCCAGAAGACTGGAGAAGAGCAAATGTTGTTCCTATCTTCAAAAAGGGGAAGAAGGTGGACCCAGGGAACTATAGGCCGGTGAGTCTGACTTCTATACCAGGAAAGATCTTTGAACAAATTATTAAACAACATGTATGTAAGTACATGGATAAGAATGAAGTGATTAACCAGAGTCAGCATGGGTTTGTAACTAACAAGTCATGTCAGACTAACTTAATTTCCTTCTATGACAGAATCACTGACTGGGTGGATCAGGGAAATGCTGTAGATATAGTATATCTTGACTTCAGCAAAGCATTTGACAAAGTATCTCACACCATCCTTATTGAAAAAATGACCAAGTATGCAATGGACCAGGCAACTGTTAGGTGGATTCATAACTGGCTTAGTGATCGGACTCAAAGGGTGGTTGTAAATGGCTTCACATCCAGCTGGATGAATGTCTCAAGTGGGGTACCACAGGGCTCCGTCCTGGGACCTGTATTGTTCAACATCTTTATCAATGATTTAGATGAAGGAATTGAGGGTAAACTGATTAAATTTGCTGATGACACAAAGCTAGGAGGGATAGCTAATACTAGAGAAGAGAGAGAGAGGATTCAAAAAGACCTAAATAAACTGGAGCAGTGGGCAGCAAACAACAGAATGGTTTTTAACAGGGAAAAATGCAAAGTACTACATCTGGGCAATAAAAATGAAAAAAGCATATACAGAATGGGAGGAATAGAGCTAAGCAACAGTACATGTGAAAAAGACTTAGGTATACAAATAGATCATAGACTGAACATGAGTCAACAGTGTGATGCAGCAGCAAAAAAGGCAAATACAATTCTGGGATGTATTAACAGAAGCATACAGTCTAGATCACGTGAAGTCATTATCGGTCTTTACTCCTCTTTGGTCAGACCTCATCTGGAATACTGTGTACAGTTTTGGGCACCACATTTTAAAAAAGACATAGACAAACTGGAGCAAGTTCAGAGAAGAGCGACCAGAATGGTGACTGGTCTGCAAACCATGTCCTATGAGGAACGGTTGCAGGATTTGGGAATGTTTAGCTTGCAAAAAAGAAGACTGAGAGGAGACTTAATAGCTGTCTACAAATATGTCAAGGGCTGTCACATTGTAGAAGGATCATCTTTATTCTCATTTGCACAAGGAAAGACTAGAAGCAATGGGATGAAACTAAATGGGAGGAGACACAGATTAGATATTAGAAAAAACTTTTTGACAGTTAGGGTGATTAATGAGTGGAACAGGCTGCCACGAGAGGTGGTGAGTTCCCCTTCAATGGACGTCTTCAAACAGAGGCTGGACAGACATCTGTCTGAGATGATCTAGTGAATCCTGCTTTGAGCAGGGGGTTGGACCAGATGACCCAGGAGGTCCCTTCCAACTCTACCATTCTATGATTCTATGATTCTATGATTCTATGAAACCCCTGAGGCACATATTCACTAGAATGATGTACTAAAGTTACTCTGGACTTTGTCTGGCCTCTGTTCAGCGGTGTCCTTTTCAGACCTGCACAAAACTGTGGCCCTCGGCACTTTTGTGCACAGTTAAAAAGACAGACACCCATGGATCATAGACTAGACATAGTTCACAGTGTCTCCATCTGCCTCATTTTAGGGAATTTTTTTTCAGCGGGTTCCATCTGAATTATGTATTTCAAAGATTTGCTCGGTGTAGACTCTCAGTGTAGAGTGCAGGATGAATGTGAGCTGAACCTTACTGCGATCTTTGGAAGGCAGAATAAACAAATCAACAGCTGTTGAAGAATTGGTTTTATTTACTTTTTATGCCATTTGTCATGCGGTATAAGTTATTAGACGACTTTATTCTTTGGGTCAGTGCAATTACAGCAATACCAGATTTATATTGTTTTTTTATGTTTGGCTGCTATTACACAAAATGCTTTATTTGCAAAAACAAGTTTTTACATCTCCATACTTTGAGAGCAATAAATGTTCTATACTTCTTCTGACAAAGTCATATAGGACTTGTTTATTGGGGGACGAGTAAATATTTTTATTGGTACCATTTTCGGGCACATAACAATTTTTTTATCACTTTCTATTCTGACTTTTGGAAGGCAGAATGAACAAAGAACAGCAATTCAGGAATTGTTATTTTTTATGCTGTTCACCATATATGGTAAACGTGATAAGGCAGTTTTATTCTTTGAGTCAGTACAATTACAGCGATACCACATTTACAGTTGTGCTAAAAAGTTTACATACCCAGGTAGAATTTTTTCTTTATTGGGATGTTTCAGAGAATATGAATGATAACAAAAAAAACTTTTTCTCCACTCATGGTTATTGGTTGGGTGAAGCCATTTATTGTCAAACAATAACAATTTTTATAGTAAAACAAAAATTTTTTTTGCATCACTATATTCTAAGAGTTATAGCTTTTTTATTTGCTTGATGATGGAGCTATATGGTGGCTTGTTTTTTGCGGGACAAGATATTGTTTACAGAAATACCATTTTTATTTCCATTCGACTTTTTGATCACGTTTTATTCCATTTTTTGTTCGGCAATATGATGAAAAAGCATAGTTTGTTGCCCCTTTTTTTCACTGAAGGGGTTAACTTATGTGACAGTTTTATTGGCTCAGTCGTTCTGGACCCAGCAGTACCAAATATGTGCTCTTTTTTTTTTTTTTTTTACATAAATATACTTATTTATGGGTATGATATTATTTTAGTTTTTTTTTTTTATTTTGTGATTTTTAAAAATTACAATTTTTTTCTTTTTTTTACTTAGCCCCTGGCATGGTCTAAAAGGCTTGCTGCTTGCTAACCTGGAGATTGTCATGATAATGATCTGGCCCTTGCGAAGACATCGCAGGGGCGCTGATCGGACAGGAGCCCCTTCCCTCTCCTAGCCTCCTAAATGCTGTGATCGATATCGATGATGGCATTTAAGGGGTTAAACAGTTGGGGGTGGTGCTAGCATTGCTCCTTCCTGTGACAGTCGGGTCTTGACTGTCACATAAGTTGAGCTCCTGGAGGCGATCGCACGGACACAACTCCTGTGCTGCGCACGATCGCCATGACGTACCCATACATTAAAGATCGGGAACCCTTAGCCGATCATGACGAATGGGTACGTCACAAGTTATGAAGGGGTTGAAAGGAACCCATCACATCAGATAACACTATTAACGTGCAGATATGGGGTTAATCTGCAGGTTAATAGTGTTAGAAAGGAGCCTGGCTTTTGTACTGAAAGCGCAACTCCGGGAGAAAAATGAACTTTATTTCTGTTGTGGATGCATCTATAGTCACCCCTCACAGCACTGAGGGCAGAGGGTGTAAGCACTCCCATATCCTAGAACTATGACTAACAGCTGTGTCCTCACTGAAGTACTGCAGAGCCGGTTGTCAGTCAAAGTGCCAGGGCGTGCTTACAGCCATCGATCACTATGCAATGAGTGGTGGCTGTAGCCACGCTGGCACATCTGTATGACTGATAGCCAGTTGCTCCCGGGAGGAATAAAGTTAATTTTCTTCAGGGTGCCGCACTTTCAGTACTGCAGTCGGACACCTACAGTGCATTGTGAAAGTATTTGGCCCCCTTGAACTTTGCTAACTTTTGCCACATTTCTGCCTTCAAACATAAAGATATAAAATTCTAATTTTTTGGGGAAGAATCAACAAGTGGGACACAATCGTGAAGTGGAACGAAATTTATTGGATATTTTAAACTTTTTTAATAAATTAAAAACTGAAAAGTGGGGCGTGCAATATTATTCAGCCCCTTTACTTTCAGTGCAGCAAACTCACTCCAGAAGTTCAGTGAGGATCTCTGAATGATCCAATGTTGTCCTAAATGACTGGTAATGATAAATAGAATCCACCTGTGTGTAATCAAGTCTCTGTATAAATGCACCTGCTCTGTGATAGTCTCAGGGTTCTGTTTCAAGTGCAGAGAGCATCATGAAGACCAAGGAACACACCAGGAAGGTCCGAGATACTGTTGTGGCACAGTTTAAAGCTGGATTTGGATACAAAAAGATTTCCCGAGTTTTAAACATCTCAAGGAGCACTGTGCAAGCGATCATATTGAAATTGAAGGAGAATCAGACCACTGCAAATCTACCAAGACCCGGTCGTCCCTCTAAACTTTCATATCGAACAAGGAGAAGACTGATCAGAGATGAAGCCAAAAGGCCCATGATCACTCTGGATGAACTGCAGAGATCTACAGCTGAGGTGGGAGAGTCTGTCCATAGGACAACAATCAGTCGTACACTGCACAAATCTGGCCTTTATGGAAGAGTGGCAAAAAGAAAGCCATTTCTCAAAGATATCCATAAAAGGTCTCGCTTGAAGATTGCCAAATACAGGACCATTCTGGAAGAAAACCTGTTGAAGTCTGCAAAAGACCTGAGACTGGGAAGGAGATTTATCTTCCAACAAGACAATAATCCAAAACATAAAGCAAAATCTACAATAGAATGGTTCAAAAATAAACGTATCCAGGTGTTAGAATGGCCAAGTGAAAGTCCAGACCTGAATCCAATCGAGAATCTGTGGAAAGAGCTGAAAACTGCTGTTCACAAACGCCCTCCATCCAACTTCAATGAGCTCGAGCTGTTTTGCAATTAAGAATGGGCAAGAATTTCAGCCTCTCGATGTGTAAAACTAATAGAGACATTCCCCAAGCGACTTGCAGCTGTAATCGCAGCAAAAGGTGGCGCTACAAAGTATTAACTCAAGGGGGCCGAATAATATTGCACACCCCAATTTTCAGTTTTTAATTTGTTAAAAAGTTTAAAATATCCATCGTTTCACTTCACGATTTTGTCCCACTTGTTGTTGATTCTACCCCAAAAAATTAGAATTCTATATCTTTATGTTTGAAGCCAGAATTGTGGCAAAAGGTAGAAAAGTTCAAGGGGGCCAAATACTTTCACAATGCACTGTATATAAAGGTAGTCTGTTGTGTATAATCTAAGTGCAATATTTAAGTGTACTGCAATTATTTAAACTAGAATTGAACCAGAAGAGAACTGAAGATAACTGGATACATAGTCACAGTAAACGATGTTTCTGTTTGTTTTCACTCTCATCCCTATTGTCTTAGTCTGCGTGCCAACGATGCGAATTTAATGCGTTTCCGCGGCCGCATTTCCGCCGTGAAAACACATTAAAAATGCATGTTAAGTTGTCTGCCATGCTTCCCAATGATAATCCGCATGTTCTGTGCACATGCTGCAGAAATTTTCGCTGTGGATTATCATTGCGGAAAAATCCGCAGCAATACCATTAATTTTGCGGAATCCTGGCAAAATTGCCGCCATTGACTTGCATTGAACCGCATAACATCCGCATGCATACAAGTATTTATGCGGATGTTATGTGATTCAATAAACGGATGGTACCCGGGTCTGGAGAAGAGGAGACTCTCCTCCAGACCCGGGTACCATAGTACCTGTAGTTAAAGAAGAATAAAATTAAAAGAAAACATATATTTACCTTCTGATGGCCCCCTGTCTGCTCCCGGCGGTGCTGCTGGCTCTTTGGCTGCTCACGATGGTGTCAAAGGACCTTCTATGACGTCATTTAGTCATGTGACAGGTCACACGACTGCTGACGTCGGCGGACGCGTGACCTGTCACATGACTAAATGACGTCATGGAAAGTCCCTTTTAGAGCACCTCGAGTGGTCAAAGACACCGGCTGCACCGGAGAAGGAGACTGGGGGCCATCGGAAGGTGAGTATAATGTTTTTTATTATTTTTCAACATTTTTATTCTTTTTTTTACTATTGATGCTGCATTTGCAGCATCGTAACTTGGTCATACAACAAGCCGGCTGCATGGATTTATATAATGTGACCAAGTTGTCAAGCACTTTTTCAAGTGATGCTAAAATCGCTTGGAAAAGCGCTTGACAACCCGCATGCGAAATTGCATGTTCAAAACGCTTCACAAACGCTTCTTCCTAGCAGAAAAAACACATATAAAATCCGCATGTGTTTTTTTTCTGCCAGGGAGATGCAGAAACGCTCCGCAGCATTTCTGCATTGTGGGCACTTAGCCTTACACTTTCTACTAAACCCCATAATCCATACACCTATTAATGAACTGGTTATCTCTCCCTCCATCCTCCTCA
Organism: Phyllobates terribilis; assembly: GCF_046119375.1. NCBI lineage: Eukaryota > Metazoa > Chordata > Amphibia > Anura > Dendrobatidae > Phyllobates > Phyllobates terribilis. The sequence goes on from NW_027362773.1 coordinate 55,584,939, forward strand.
TGCTTATCACCTCTTCTGTTCCTCAACATAAAATCCTCTGTCTCCAAACATAGACAGCCATATTATGCCCTCTCCTGCTCCCATCTACTAACACTTTCTCTGCTCCTCCTCACTGCTGGTAATATCTCTCCAAATCCTGGTCTTCCTCACCACATCCCCACAGTCACTTCTACTTCTCATCTATGATCTATCACAAATATCCACCACCTTTCTAACCTTATATACCTCGCTTCTCTAGTACCTCTAATAGGAGCTCTATGGAATGCTCGCTCTGTCTGCAACAAACTTTCATACATCCATGATCTTTTCATTACTAACAAATTTTCCTTCCTATACCTGGCTCACCCCCTCTAGCTGTAATTTCTTCTGGTGGATTCTACCTTTCTCACACCCTCCACCCCAGCAGCAAGCATGGTGGAGGAGTTGCTTTTCTCCTGTCAGATAACTTCTCCTTTCCCCAAATTTCACTGCCACCCTCCGTTACTCTCCATTCTTTTGAGGTGTAGTCTGTGCAGATCTACTGCCCTTCCAACCTCCAACTGGCTATCATTTACCGCCCCCCCAGGGCTAGCCACAACCTTTTTTTGACCATTTCACCACCTGACTACTTCATTTCCTTTGCGCTGACATCCCCACTATCATGGGTGACTTCAACATCCCCATTAACACTTACCACTCAGCTGTCTCTAAGCTTCTATCTCTCGCTTCCTCCTTCGGCCTCTCTCAATGATCTTTTGCAGCCATTCACAAGGAGGGCCACATACTGGATCCTGTGAAGGTATCCGCCATCTTGAAGTGGTCTTATCCAGACAGTCTGAAAGCTATCCAGTAGTTTCTCGGATTTGCAAACTATTACTGCCAGTTCATTCCACATTTCTCCTCTCGGACTGCTCCTATTTATGCCCTGACTTGCAAGGGGGGCATCCTAAGATTTGGACTTCAAAGGCAGAGAAAGCCTTTGTCTTTAAAAAAAGGCCTTCTCAGCTCCTGTGTTGCATCGTCCAGACAATAAAAAGTAGTTCTTTCTGAAGATGGATGCTTCTTCCTCAGGAGCCGTTCTGAACTCAGAAATCTTCTTCCGGACGCATGGAGACCTGTGGCTTCCTTTCCAAAATCTTCTTTGCACCAGAACACAATTATTCTACAGTTGATCGAGAACTGTCAGTGATTAAACTGGCTCTAGAGGAATGGTGGTTTTTGCTAGAGGGAGCGATGCTTCCAGTGGTTATCTACACTGACCACAAGAATCTAGCCTATCTGCCATCCGAACAGTGGCTTAACCAACGACAAGCCAAGTATTCTCTGTTCTTCACCTGCTTCAACTGCACTCTTTATTTTCAGCCGGCAGATAATATCAAGGCGGACGCTCTCTCTAGATCTTTCCAGTCTTATGTTCAGGAGGAGAAGCCTCAACACATCATTGAGCCCTCTAACATTCTTATTGTAGCTCCTTTGGATTTGTCTCTGCTCCCTTCCAGAAATATTTACATTGCTGAACCAGATAGGAAGCGGGTTGTTCTGTGGTGTCACTGGTCTAAGTTAGCAGGTGATGCCAGTCATAAAAAAGCGGCTCTCCTCATTTCTCGACAATATTAGTTTCCGACCCTGCATAAGAATGTTGTGGAATTCGTCTCTGCCTGTCTCTCTTATGTCCAGAACAAAACCCCGAAACAGCTTCCAACTGGTCGGCTACTTCCTTTGCCCATATCAGCCGCTCGCTGGCAGTATATTGCAATGAATTTCATCACTGATCTTCCAGTATCAGCCTGGTGTACCATTATCTGGGTGGTTCTAGATTGCTTTTCCAAGATGGCACATTTCACTCCACTGTCTGGTCTCCTTTCTGCTCCAGTGCTTGCTGAGAAGTTTATTCTACATATTTTCCATTTCCATGGTCTACCGCTCCATATTGTCTTAGAGGCATCCAGTTTACTTCCCACTTCTGGAGGGCCACCTGCAAATTACTAAATGTCACTCTGGATTTCTCTTTGGCCTACCATCTGCAATCCAATGGCATGGTAGAGCAGATCAATCAGATCTTGACCAACTTCCTGCTGCACTTCGTCAAAGACCACCACAGTGACTGGTCCGAACTCATGCCTTAGGTCGAATTCTCATACAACAACCACATGAGTGAATCCTCATCCACATCTCAGTTTTTAGTGGTTTATTATCAACATCCCAATATTCCATTCCCTGTCTGTACTACCTCCGATAGTCAAGCTGCTGAATCCCTCATCATGGGTTTTTCCAAGATCTAGGAGGACACCAAATCCTCATTATTGAAATCCTCTGAATGAAAAAAAAAAAACACAGACAAGATACGTTTTTATCCGCCTGTGTTTTGCACTGGGGAAAAAGTCTGGCTGTCGTCTAAGTATGTCTATCTCAAGGTACCACCTATAAACCGGGTCCTCGCTTCATCGGTCCATTTGAAGTTCTAAAACATATCAATCCAGTAGCTTACCAGCTCAGACTTCCAGCCTCTTTACGGATCCCCGATTCTTTTCATGTGTCTCTCTTCAAGCCTGTCGTCCTCAGTCCCTTCTTCAAAGATCCAGATACCACTCCTGCTCCAGTCAGCACTGAATACATTTTCGAGGTAGAGAACATTCTGGCCACCAAGATGGTAAGAGGAAAAATCTTTTCTTCTTGTGGATTGGAAGGGGTTTGGTCCCAAGGAGAGGTATTGGGAGCCCAGGGAAAACATCCATGCACATCTCATCTTGGAGAGATTCTTTGCGGATTTGAAAAAGATTAATATTAAAGGGTGTGGTACTGTGGTGTCGACATCTCTGCACTCTGCCTCACCTCCCCAGCACAGACACCGACTCACTGCCACAGTTCCGCACTTCCTACCTCCTCTCCTGCTGCTGCTGCCAGGGGTCTGCACACGTCTCGCAGATCCCTGAGCATTGTGGTTAGGGCGTGTATACGGTTCCGCCATCTTAAAAGGACACCGTCCTAAAGTGTACCCCGTAAATGGCTGGGAAACACTTATTTAAGGCATCTCGACCTTATGGGAGGTGCCTGAGCAATGTGTTAGTGTGGTCTTACATGCTTGCTAGTTCTTAGGTCCCCATTGCTCATATTCCAATATACCTGCCCTGTATATTCTTGCCTGCTGTGCCCACATGTATTAGTCTTATCTTTCAGTTCACCTGCCTGTACTTCAGCCGTGGACATCAATTATGCCCACCTGCCTGCCTGTATATTAGCCGTGTCGCCTGAATCTGTTGGCCAAAATATCAGTCGTGCCCACCTGCACCTCCTTGTCTGTGTAACAGCCATGCCCGCTGGTACCTGCCCACCAGTGTGTCAGTCGTGCCTGTCATTATTCCAGCCATGTCAGCCAGTAATTGACAAGTCTACCATTCCTAGATGTGCATCCTGTCCCTTGGGGTTCAGTTGCCATCCACTCAAGTTCAGTCCTGGTGTAGCACCTGGTTCCGCCTCCCTCATCTCTCCTCGGAGAGCGGCATCATCAGCTACTGTACATCTGAGGTCGGACTTGATGAGGCACTTAGTTAAGCCCCTCCAGGCTCTCCTTGGGATACTTTGGGTGTGATTCTAACTGTCATATTGGTAATCAAATCACCCCTGTGGCCTCCTTTACATCCGTGAAAGCACCCAACACATTAGATCGATATTGACAGCCACAAGTCCACCACACCGTCCATCCCAGTAAGACATGGTTACCACTACCCAACCACTTCACCAAAGCCAGGCGCTAAATGTCACAATTAGGTTTTCAAGTGATTGCACAGGTACAATACATAGACCAAGAAAGGGGTGTAACCATATCCAACTACTCAAACAAAGGGAAGCCTACTGGATTCACACCCTTCAGGCCTTGGCTCCAAGGGGTCTTAATAGGGAAATTTATTGGCTAACTTGACTCTTCCGTTGCTTTTCAGACATGCTGACAACCCCTAATTTGGCCATATCGTATCCTCTTTATTCTCTTCATGACCTTTGTTGGTAAGTTTATGGTTTCCCAGCTGTCTTCATACTCCTCAATAGTGATGAGCGAGCATACTCGCAAGTACTCGGTGCTCGACCGAGCATCTCAGTACTCGAGATGCTCGGAGCTCACCGAGTACTTGCGAGATGCTCGGGCGGACTCTCGACTCCCCTCCCTGCATGTTTGGCGCTCTTTAGAGCGCCAATCAACATGCAGGGATTGCCTGCCACTCATTGTAATACTGCAGCCATGGTAGTTGTGGCATTACAGGATTGGCTGGCCGCACAGCGTCATCAGGCCTATATCAGACCTGGCGCCGCTGTGCTCTTCACAGTCACTCCGGAATCAGGCAGAGTAGGGAGAGGTGCTGCTGAGCTAAGGAGAGATTTGCTTGTATATTAGGTAGTGTAGGGAGAAAACCCGTGCATTACACATATCCATCTTAACAAACAGTCCTTCTGAGGACTAATCCATCTGCAGAGATATCAGGCAGGCAGTCTATATAGGCAGGCAGTGTATATAGCAGACTGCAGTGCATATAGCACAAGAGGCTCCATTCCAATTATGCCTTCTGCTACTGTTAGATATTTCTATACAAAGGCCCAAGTCTCAGGGGCCAGGAATACTTTTTTGGGATCTTAATCCTCATCATTTGCTTAAAAAGCAATCCAGAGAACACCGTTTTTCTGCACCATTTGCTTGTTGGCACTGCAGAATACAGCCAGGTCCTTTCCATATTACAGAGCTAAAAATCCAGCTTTTTAAACGTGAATTTTCTCCGTCACATGGATCACATATACAGTACAGACCAAAAGTTTGGACACACCTTCTCATTTAAAGATTTTTCTGTATTTTCTTGACTATGAAAATTGTACATTCACACTGAAGGCATAAAAACTATGAATTAACACATGTGGAATTATATACTTAACAAAAAGTGTGAAACAACTGAAAATATGTCTTATATTCCAAGTTCTTCAAAGTAGCCACCTTTTGCTTTGATGACTGCTTTGCACACTCTTGGCATTCTCTTGATGAGCTTCAAGAGGTAGTCACTGGAAATGGTCTTCCAACAATCTTGAAGGAGTTCCCAGATATGCTTAGCACTTGTTGGCCCTTTTGCCTTCACTCTGCAGTCCAGCTCATCCCAAACCATCTCGATTGGGTTCAGGTCTGGTGACTGTGGAGGCCAGGTAATCTGGCGTAGCACCCCATCACTCTCTTTCTTGGTCAAATAGCCCTTACACAGCCTGGAGGTGTATTTGGAGTCATTGTCCTGTTGAAAAATAAATGATGGTCCAACTAAACGCAAAACGGATGGAATAGCATGCCGCTGCAAGATGCTGTGGTAGCCATGCTGGTTCAGTATGCCTTCAATTTTGAATAAATCCCCAACAGTGTCACCAGCAAAGCACCCCCACACCATCACATCTCCTCCTCCATGCTTTACAGTGGGAAGCAGGCATGTAGAGTCCATCCGTTCACCTTTTCTGCGTCGCACAAAGACACGGTGGTTGGAACCAAAGATCTCAAATTTGGACTCATCAGACGAAAGCACAGATTTCCACTGGTCTAATGTCCATTCCTTGTGTTCTTTAGCCCAAACAAGTCTCTTCTGCTTGTTGCCTGTCCTTAGCAGTGGTTTCCCAGCAGCTATTTTACCATGAAGGCCTGTTGCACAAAGTCTCCTCTTAACAGTTGTTGAAGAGCTGTGTCTGCTGCTCGAACTCTGTGTGGCATTGACCTGGTCTCTAATCTGAGCTGCTGTTAACCTGTGATTTCTGAGGCTGGTGACTCGGATAAACTTATCCTCAGAAGAAGAGGTGACTCTTGGTCTTCCTTTCCTGGGGCGGTCCTCATGTGAGCCAGCTTCTTTGTAGCGCTTGATGGTTTTTGCAACTGCACTTGGTGACACTTTCAAAGTTTTCCCAATTTTTTGGACTGACTGACCTTCATTTCTTATAGTAATGATGGCCACTCGTTTTTCTTTACTTAGCTGCTTTTTTCTTGCCATAATACAAATTCTAACAGTCTATTCAGTAGGACTATCAGCTGTGTATCCACCAGACTTCTGCACAACACAACTGATGGACCCAACCCCAATTATAAGGCAAGAAATCCCACTTATTAAACCTGACAGGGCACACCTGTGAAGTGAAAACCATTTCCGGTGACTACCTCTTGAAGCTCATCAAGAGAATGCCAAGAGTGTGCAAAGCAGTCATCAAAGCAAAAGGTGGCTACTTTGAAGAACCTAGAATATAAGTCATATTTTCAGTTGTTTCACACTTTTTTGTTAAGTATATAATTCCACATGTGTTAATTCATAGTTTTGATGCCTTCAGTGTGAATGTACAATTTTCATAGTCATGAAAATACAGAAAAATCTTTAAATGAGAAGGTGTGTCCAAACTTTTGGTCTGTACTGTACGTTGTCAGAAAATACTGCCATTTCTGGCCTCCATTAAAAATTTGTTTCAATGTGTCATCGAAGTTTTTGACACCAGTTTGCTGTTCAAAATCGTTACCTACAGGCCAGGTATTTAAAACAGGCCAATGTGCTCAACCCGAGCATCAATCATTTTTCTGCTCACTCATCACTACTCCTCACATCAACCCCGCACCCTTTTTTCCCCCTTTTCCCTTACACTGTTTCCCCATATTTTCCCTTCACATAACTATCCTTCATACCTATTATACTGCAGAAGTCTGTTTACATGTCCTTTAACATCCCACTTTATTAGTGATGAGCGAGCACTAAAATGCTTGGGTGCTCGATGCTCGGGTTGAGCACATTGGAAAACTCCGGTGCTGGACCCGAGCAACGAGCCCAATGTAAGTCTATGGGAAACTCGAGCATTTTCCAGGCGGCTCTCCCCAGCGGCCTGCAGAGGGCCTAAAAATTGCCCAAATCGATGGGAACAGTGCTCAAATGACATGGGGACAGCATGGGGAAGACCCATGGAAGCATTTATGACTCCCGAGTCACTTCTGTCAACAACGTTGTGAGAGGTATTACGCCACTTTTACGGACTCACAATAAAACATACCAAAACGAAACCAAAATGGATTTTCCTGGGAAATATGTTAAGGAACATCCTTTCCAGGGTAATGACTTGTATATAAAGCAAAATAAATAACCAAAAACTAAAATGCTCCTCCACACCTTGGGCTATGTTCACACGTAGCGTTTTTGATGCATTTTTTCACTTTTGCATTGCTTTCAACCGTGACAAATGCATTCACCAGGAAATGTCATTTTAACATTTTACAACCTTATCTGGCAATGTGGTGTGTGAGATATCATCTGACACATCATGTTTCATTTATGAAGGAGGGGCTCTGAAAATCACAAAGCCTATTTTTATAGGGCCATCAGGCGGCCTTTACTTTTCTTAAAGGGCCTGCAGTCGGCCCTCACTATTCTTAGAGAGCCATCAGCCGTCTATGTTTTATTGTTCCCATTACTAAAGAGTGGGTCTCCTATACTGTTATTGCGTATGCAGTGAGTGCCAGGGCTGCCCAAAATTTGGATGCACCCCAATACCACTTTGAAAATTTGGATGCACCCCAATACTCCTTTGAAGAGACTTAGAGGAGGGCCTCCTGAAAACAATGTTCCCATTATTAGGAAGTAGGTCTCCCATTGTGTTTGCCTATGCAGTGAATGCAAGGGTTGCCAAAAATTTGGAGGCACTCCAGTGCCCCTTGGAAGAGACGTAGAGGGCGTCAAGAAAAAATGTTCCCATCATTAGGAAGTGGATCTCCCATAGTGTTGTCCTATGCAGTGAATGCAACCTTTGCCAAAAATTTGGAGGCACTCCAATGCCCCTTGGAAGAGACTTGGAGGTCAGAGAGCCTCCTGAAAACAATGTTCCCATTATTAGGAAGTGGGTCTCCCATTGTGTTTGCCTATACAGTGAATGCAAGGGTTGCTAAAAATTTGGAGGCACTCCAATGCCCCTTGGAAGAGACGTGGAGGTCAGAGGGCCTCCTGAAAACAATGTTCCCATTATTAGGAAGTTGGTCTCCCATTGTATTTGCCTATGCAGTGAATGCAAGGGTTGCAAAAAAGATGTGGGTGCTTGTTGTGGCACAATTTCAGCTTGCCCACGGCCTTGGCCTCAGCCTCTGCATGCACCAGCACCATCATGCCCAGTTCCCCGTCCCTTGCCACGTGCCTTGCACATTTTAAATGGAGGACAATATCTTCCACGCTCACTACAAATGAATGAATTTGGAGCGAACTTATATGTGATCCGTGTGATGGAGAAAACAGTTTTAAATACCTGACCTGTAGGTAACGATTTTGAACAACAAACCGGTGTCAAAAACTTCGCTGACACAGTGAAAAATGTTTTAATGGAGGCCAAAAATGGCAGTATTTTCTGAAAACGTATATGTGATCCGTGTGACGGAGAAAACACAGTTTTAAATACCTGGCCTGTAGGTAACTATTTTGAACAGCAATCTGGGGTCAATTACTTCACTGACACACTGAAACAAATTTTTAATGAAGGTCAGAAATGGCACTATTTTCTGAAAATGAGATGTGATCCGTGTGACAGAGAAAACAAAGTTTTAAATACCTGGCCTGTAGGTAACTATTTTGAACAGCAATCTGGTGTCAATTGCTTCACTGACACACTGAAACAAATTTTTAATGAGGTCCGAAATGGCAGTATTTTCGGAAAACCTATATGTGATCCGTGTGACAGAGAAAACACAGTTTTAAATAGCTGGATTTTTAGCGCTGTAATATGGAAAGGACCTGGCTGTATTCTTCAGTGCCAACAAGCAAATGGTGCAGAAAAATGGTGTTCTCTGGATTGCTTTTGAAGCAAATAATGAGGATTACGATCCAAAAAAAAATATTCCTGGCCCCTGAGACCTGGGCCTTTGTCTATAAATATCTAACAGCAGCAGAAGGCAGAACTGGAATGGAGCTTCTTGTGCTATATGCGCTGCAGTCTGCTATGTACACTGCCTGCCTGCCTATATACACTGCCTGCCTGATATCTCTGCAGATGGATTAGTCCTCAGAAGGACTGTTTGTTGAGATGGATATGTGTAATGTACGGGTTTTCTCCCTACACTACCTAATACACAAGCAAATCTCTCCATAGCTCAGCAGCACTACTCCCTACTTTGCCTGATTCCTGAGTGACTGTGACGAGCACAGCGGCGCCAGGTCTGATATAGTCCTGATGATGTTGTGCGGCCAGCCCCTGCCTGCCTGCCTGATATCTCTGCAGATGGATTAGTCCTTAGAAGGACTGTTTGTTGAGATTGATATGTGTAACATACTTCTGTTCTACCTACACTACCTAATAAACAAGCAAATCTCTCCCTAGCTCAGCAGCAGCTCTCCCTACACTGATTGCGGAATAGACTGACGAGCACAGAGGCACCAGGTCTGATATAGACCGGATGACGCTGTGCAGCCAGTCAATCACTGTAATGCCACAACCACCATGGCTGCGGCATTACAATGAGTGACAGGCAATCTCTGCATGTTGATTGGCACTCTAAAGAGCACCAAACATGCAGAGAGGGGACCCGAGCATCCGCCCGAGCATCTCGCAAGTACTCGACGAGCTCCGAGCATCTTGTGTACTGAGATGCTCGGGCGAGTACTGAGTACTAGCTTGTATGCTCGCTCATCACTACTCTTTATATGTCCCTCCTATAAGGCACACTACAGGGACTCATTACATATGCTCTCAATATTTCACATTGTATTAGAATGTTAGTTTTTCTTTAAACACTACAGAAGCCCATTATACATGCTTTTTAATATCCAACCCCTGCCAGCATCTATTTTTCTTCTTTTCTTCTTTTTTCTTTCCCTTCATATGCCCCGAGGGCTGCAACCAGGAATTTTAGGGCCCTTTACTGGCAAACTATTCAGGCTCCCTTGAAACTCCACCCATGCTCCACCTCAGCTCCACCTCCACCCCTCAAGCCCTCCACAGTACCACCATTCACTCTTGGAAAAACTCCACTTCTACACCACGTCCTCATCAATCACACTTTAACCGTTCCCATCGAACACTATCACATACAGTACAGACCAAAAGTTTGGACACACCTTCTCATTTAAAGATTTTTCTGTATTTTCATGACTATAAAAATTTTACATTCACACTGAAGGCATCAAAACTATGAATTAACACATGTGGAATTATATACTTAACAAAAAAGTGTGAAACAACTGAAAATATGTCTTTTATTCTAGGTTCTTCAAAGTAGCCACCGTTTGCTTTGATGACTGCTTTGCACACTCTTGGCATTCTCTTGATGAGCTTCAAGAGGTGTTCACCGGAAATGATCTTCCAACAATCTTGAAGGAGTTCCCAGAGATGCTTAGCACTTGTTGGCCCTTTTGCCTTCACTCTGCGGTCCAGCTCACCCCAAACCATCTCGATTGGGTTCAGGTCTGTTGACTGTGGAGGCCAGATCATCTGGCGTAGAACCCCATCACTCTCCTTCTTGGTCAAATAGCCCTTACACAGCCTGGAAGTGTGTTTGGGGTCATTGTCCTGTGGAAAAATAAATAATGGTCCAACTAAACGCAAACCGGATGGAATAGTATGCCACTGCAAGATGCTGTCGTAGCCATGCTGGTTCAATATGCCTTCAATTTTGAATAAATCCCCAACAGTGTCACCAGCAAAGCACCCCCACAGCATCACACCTCCTCCTCCATGCTTCACGGTGGGAACCAGGCATGTAGAGTCCATCCGTTCACCTTTTCTGGTTCACACAAAGACATGGTGGTTGGAACCAAAGATCTCAAATTTGGACTCATCAGACCAAAGCACAGATTTCCACTGGTCTAATGTCCATTCCTTGTGCTCTTTAGCCCAAACAAATCTCTTCTGCTTGTTGCCTGTCCTTAGCAGTGGTTTCCTAGCAGCTATTTTACCATGAAGGCCTGCTGAACAAAGTCTCCTCTTAACAGTTGTTGAAGAGATGTGTCTGCTGCTACAACTCTGTGTGGCATTGACCTGGTCTCTAATCTGAGCTGCTGTTAACCTGTGATTTCAGTTGTTTCACACTTTTTTGTTAAGTATATAATTCCACATGTGTTAATTCACAGTTTTGATGCCTTCAGTGTGAATGTACAATTTTCATAGTCATGAAAATACAGAAAAATCTTTAAATGAGAAGGTGTGTCCAAACTTTTGGTCTGTACTGTACATAGCCATCAGCTTTTATTTTGGCCAAAATATTTTTTTAAGCCTGCCACCACAACAAGGAAGACAGGGCCCTACTCTACTCTAACCTTTTAAAAAAACCTTAAAAATAACCAATAATGTTTTTGTATATTTATTTTTCTTTAAGGAATGGGTCACATGCATTTTTTAAAATGACCAATACCACCACATACAAGGGACAAATACCATCATACCATTGTCGAACCACATATTACCACATCAGAGTGATGGAATAATACCACATACAAGGAATAAATATCACCACACCATGACCAGATCACGTATTACCACACCACATAGTGATCGAATAATACTACATACAAGGGACAAATACCGTCACACCATAACCAGACCAGATATTACCAACACATAGTGAGTGAATAATACCACATACAGGGGACAAATACCACCACAGCATGACCAGACCACATATTACCACCACATAGTGACTGAATAATACCACATACAAGGGACAAATACCGCCACACCATGACCAGACTAGATATTACTAACACATAGTGACCGAATATTACCACATACAAGGAGCAAATACCGCCACACCATGACCAGACCACATATTACCACCACATAGTGACCGGACACTACATTACTCATTAATAAAAAACACAATACTAATATTACCATAAGTGCCAATATGCACAGGAGCTCTGTACATAGTATACAGTGTATAGTGTCATTGTACAGGTAATACAGGGATCACCAGTGACATACACAGGAGCACTGTGTGTAGTATACAGTGTATAGTGTCAGTGTACAGGTAACACACCGACTCACCGGTGACATTTCTAGATGAAATCTGTCATTTTCACTTTTCTTCTTCTCCTAATGTAGACCGCCTTTACATCACAGCCAGGACCCGTCTTTGCAGAAAACACACAGTTATCTAGAGCACCGTTTCCAGAGCACATTCCCCACTTTTTCCCCAACGTCTACACTATGCAGCTGAATACTGAAATGCTCCTACTATTAATATATAATTAATTATCATGAAATCCACCACTGTGCCCCCACTAACTATAAATAGCCACTTTCCCCACCCAATAAATATATAAACAAAATTAGCACCTGTACTCTTTCCCTGAATTCAATACCAGTCACACTCCTGCATCCTCAACGCCCTCCACTCTGGACCTCCTGCTCCCCAGATTCATTATATTTATATGCCACCATCCCCCCCAATTCATTGTCATGTCCTCTCTCTCTCTCTTCCACCTCCACCCTCTATTATCAACTGCTCTCCCCCACCTTCAATTAATCAATTACTCTCCCCCACCCTCAATCATTATTTGCTGCCCTTCACCCACAATTCATCATCATTTGCTCTCCTCCACCTTCAATACATAATCATTTACTCTCCCCCACCCTCAATTCATCATCATTTACTGTCCTCATCCCCCAGTCTCAATATACCATGATTTACTCCTCCCACTCACAATTCATCATTATTTCATCATTAATATTATTTCATCATTATTTGCGCTCCCCTCCGCCCACCTCAATTCATTATCATTTGCTTTCACCCATCCTCAATTCATCATTTGCTGTCCCCCGTCCCCCACCCTCAATTCATTCTTTGCTCTTCCCCAACCCAATTTATCATTATTTGTGCTCCCTACCTCAATACATCATCATTTAATTGTCCCCCTCCCCCACCCTCAATTCATTGTTTGCTCCCCCACATCCATTTAATTCATTTTATTTAATTTTTTTTTTAAGTTTTTCATAGTTACCTCTCATATGATCCCTTGTAGCTCCACTTCGGGTATCTTGATGTTCGTACAAGCTGATGCCTGCGCAATGACGTCATTGTGTAGGCGCCATAACCAGCACGTCACAGGACGTCACAGAAAAGGCAGAGGGAGCCCTCCTGGAGCTGCTGTTCCCTGCTGGAGCCCAGTGAGCAGAAGCAAAAGAGGTGGTATCCAGACTAGGTCCGGGCCACGCCTTTTTGCTTCTGCTCACCGGGCCCCATACAGCAGTGGGGGCAGTAATGCCCCGACGGTCATCCTCTATGACCTTGTTTATCTGCTTTATATATTCAACACGATACTAGCCACCTCTGCGCATGCACTTGTGTTCCCACAACCATAACCACCTCCACCATGCCATTCGGCGCTATGTCTTGCCGCCAGCTTCAAAACTCTCTGCGTGCCACAATCCCCGCCAGATACAGATGACTTAGGCACTAGAGCACCTAGTTTCCTCCTTGGACACAGGTATTTGTACACTCCGGACCATTGCACCGCAACCTCTCTCTCTCTCCCCTTACCCCATACTGGTATTCCTCCTGCCTATATATGACCTACTTTCTCTTGATCATCCTTAGTTCCTGAATCAGGGTATATTACACTCCTCTCTTAACTTGTATCCATGGGTGCCCACGTGCAATGCCCCTTTTTATTACAGATATTCCCCATGCGTTAACTGAAATGACTATATAGACTTACTTATACTATGTGAATTTATGGATAAATATGGAAAATTTTCATTACAGAATAGAATATCCCCGAAAAAATCAAGAAAATCACATTGTATAAATAGATAGCTTTATTTGCCTTTTGCAGTGAGAAATAAGTATTTGATTGCTCTGGCAAACAACACTTGGTGGCAAAAACCCTTGTTGGCAAGCACAGCAGTCAGACATTTTTTGTAGTTGATGATGAGGGCTGCGCACATGTCAGGAGGAATTTTGGTCCACTCATCTTTGTAGATCATCTCTAAATCAATCAGATTTTGAGGCCGTCGCTTGGCAACTCGGAGCTTCAACTCCCTCCATAAGCTTTCTATGGGATTAAGGTCTGGAGACTGGCTAGGCCACTCCACGACCTTAATGTGCTTCTTTTTGAGCCACTCCTTTGTTGCCTTGGCTGTATGTTTTGAGTCATTGTCTTGCTGGAAGACCCAGCCATGACGCATTTTTAATGTCCTGACGGAGGGAATGAGGTTGTCACTCAGGATTTTACGGTACATGGCTCCATCCATTCTCCCATTGATGCAGTGAAGTAGTCTTGTGCCCTTAGCAGAGAAACACCCCTAAAACATAATGTTTCTTCTTCCATGCTCGACAGTGGGGACGGTGTTCTTTGGGTCATAGGCAGCATTTCTCTTCTTTCAAACACAGCGAGTTGAGTTAATTAGCTCAATTTTTGTCTCATCTGACCACAGCACCTTCTCCCAATAACTCACAGAATCATCTAGGTGTTCATTGACAAACTTCAGATGGGCCTGCACATGTGCCTTCTTGAGCAGGGGGACCTTGCAGGCACTGCAGGATTTTAAGGCGTAATGTGCTACCAATGGTTTTCTTGGTGACTGTGGTCCCAGCTGCCTTGAGATCATTAACAAGTTCCCCCGTGTAGTTTTAGGCTGATCTCTCACCTTCCTCATGATCAAGGATACCCCACGAGGTGAGATTTTGCATGGTGCCCCAGATCGATGTCGATTGACAGTCATTTTGTATTTCTTCCATTTTTTTACTATTGCACCAACAGTTGTCTCCTTCTCACCCAGCGTCTTACTTATGGTTTTGTAGCCCATTCCAGCTTTGTGCAGGTCTATGACCTTGTCCTTGACATCCTTAGAAAGCTCTTTGGTCTTGCCCATGTTGTAGAGGTTAGAGTCTGACAGATTAATTGAGTCTGTGGATAGGAGTCTTTTATACAGGTGACTATGTAAGACAGCTGTCTAATGCAGGTAAAGAGTTGATTAGGAGTGTCTACCTGGTCTGTAGGAGCCAGAACTCATAATGGTTTGTAGGGGATCAAATACTTATTTCTCATTGCAAAATGCAAATAAATTTATCAAATTTATACAATGTGATTTTCTTGATTTTTTTAGATATTCTATCTCTCAATGTTAAAATGAACCTACCCTTAAAATTATAGACTGTTCATGTCTTTGTTAGTGGGCAAACTTACAAAAACAGCAAAGGATCAAATTATTATTTCCTTCACTGTACGTATTTAACCAAATGAGGGTTGAGTCCAGGTGGAAGTGTCCAGTCTGACCTCTTCTTTGTGGTCAAGATCCCTCATCCTTCATTCCGGGTGGGTTCTGAATCTTCTGTATCATTGAAATATTACCTCAAGCGCAGTTTCCTGAAGTCTGGACCGCATAATCCTCACCCTGATCCTCCTACCTCCCACCATGTTGAGTCCCATGAGCTAAGTGATCCCACACTTGAACACTCTGAGGAGCTCTTTACATTTCTATTTACTGATTCTGGACTCTTGCCCAGCACATTTCAAGAGGGTCATGAGGAGATGGTGTGTAGTGAAAGTCCAAATATTTGAGCAGCCATAGTCAGAAAAAGCCGATGGTGAGGAACAGCAATTAGTGTCTCAAAAGGTAGATGGTGATGAGACACAGTTGTCAACAAGTGATGTTGTTAAGTCAACAAGTTAGGAAGAGGACCAGAGTGCGGAAGACAAAAGTGGTGGATGATGAAGTCACTGATCCAACCTGGGAAGGTGCCTTGCAGAGCAAAGCCAGAAGAGCAGAGGGGGAGGGATCGGCTGCACTGCAATAGGCAGGCAGAGGCAGTGGGGTGGCCAGAAGGCGAAGGCGGGCAACTGTGCCCCAAAGCACTCACACTCAGCAAGATCCCATTATAAGGGTTAGGTGTACCCCAGTCTGGGCTTTTTTTTTACAGAAAGTCCAGACAAGAAATTGATAATTTGCAACCTGTGCTGTACCAAGATCAGCAGGGGCCTGGACACTACCAGCCTGACCACCACCAGCATACTCAGGCACATGTCATCCAAGCACCCGACCCAAGTGAGCTGAACTCCTGGGTCCACAATCTGTGTCTACTGGTTACACCACTGCCTCTTACGCTATGCTAAGTGCTTGCCAATCCCTTATTCAGGATGCAGGCGTGAATGCCTCCTGCCCTGCACCTGAGGTTTCACAATCGCAACCACCATCAGCAACCACATCCACTTCCTTGTCCCAGCGCAGCATTCAGCTGTACCTACCCCAGACCTTGGAATGCAATACCCAGCCACCCACCCACAGGCCCAAACACCAAATGCCCACATTTCTGAGGCATTCCAAAATCTCATGGCAGTGGTACTCGGTCCCCTGCCCCCACTATATACGAGGGCGAGAGGGAGGAGGAGGAGATGGAGAGTCGTCCTCCTGGTAAGGGCGGGGAAGTCTTGCCTGTTCGGAGCCTGGTACACATGGCTGACTTTATGTACCACTGCCTTTGTACCCTCGCATTATAAACATTTTGGCCAACACTCATTACTGGTTGTTCACCCTTCTTGACCCACACTACAAGAAGAACTTTCCATCTCTCCTTCATATGGTGAAGAGGGCTATTAAAATACCAGTAGGCCCTAGTTTAACAATTAGTCAAAAAATTCTCATCTGACAATGCTGGCGACAGAAGTCAGAGTTCTTTTGACAACTAAGGAGTGGAGATGAGGGAGACACACACCAGGTTCAACAGAGGCAGGGGAACAATACAGTCTGGGATACTCATTAGACCCTGATACATGGGGTACTCTGACTAGGAGGAAAAAGTTTCGGAAGATTGTGAAGGAGTACCTAGCCGACCCTACCAGCGTCTTCCATGATTCATCTGTGCTGTATAACCATTGGGTATCCAAGCTGGATACGTGGTATGAACTGTCCCCTCTATGCCTTGGAGGTGCTGGCCTGCCCTGCCACTAGTGTTTTGTCTGAGTGGGTCTTTAGTGCCTCCGAGGGCATAATAACTGATAGGTGCATCAACTGTCCATTGAAAATGCTGACAAGTTGACTCATATGAAAATGAACAAGGCCTGGATTGGTGCAGACTTCTCAATACCACCAGATGACAGCAGCAGAAGATCAAGTCAGCTGACTTCTTCCTTTTTTTCTGGTGTATTCCCATGTACCCCTTCCCACCTAAACAAGGGTGTACAGTACTTGTACTCTAATTTTTCATGTCATCCTCCACCATATCTACAGGGTCATGATCCAACCTTTGCTCTTAATTTTTCCATTGTGTGTATGATGCCCCACTACATAATTTTTACAGGATATGTATGAGGCCTACCTCTGCCTCTCTCTTACATATATATGTACACTGCACAAAAAAATAAAGGGAACACTCAAATAACACATCCTAGTTCGGAATGAATGAAATATTCTCATTGAATACTTTGTTCTGTACAAAGTTGAATGTGCTGACAACAAAATCACACAAAAATCATTGATGGAAATCAAATTTATTAACCAATGGAGGCCTGGATTTGGAGTCACCCCCAAAATTAAAGTGGAAAAACACACTACAGGCTGATCCAACTTTGATGTAATGTCCTTAAAACAAGTCAAAATGAGGCTCAGTATTGTGTGTGGCCTTCACTTGCCTGTATGACCTCCCTACAATGCCTGGGCATGCTCCTGATGAGGTTGCAGATGGTCTCCTGTGGGATCTCATCCCAGACCTGGACTAAAGCATCCGCCAACTCCTGGACAGTCTTTGGTGCAACGTGACGTTGGTGGATGGAGCGAGACATGATGTCACAGATGTGCTCAATTGGATTCAGGTCTGGGGAACGGGCGGGAGAGTCCATAGCTTCAATGCCTACATCTTGCAGGAACTGCTGACACACTCCAGCCACATGAGGTCTGGCACTGTCCTGCATTAGGAGGAACCCAGGGCCAACCGCACCAGCATATGGTCTCACAAGGGGTCTGAGGATCTCATCTCGGTACCTAATGGCAGTCAGGCTACCTCTGGCAAGCATATAGAGGGCTGTGCAACCCTCCAAAGAAATGCCACCCCACACCATTACTGACCCACTGCCAAACCGGTCATGCTGAAGGATGTTGCAGGCAGCAGATCGCTCTCCACGACGTCTCAAGACTCTGTCACGTCTGACACATGTGCTGAGTGTGAACCTGCTTTCATCTGTGAAGAGCACAGGATGTCAGTGGCGACTTTGCCATTCCTGGTGTTCTGTGGCAAATGCCAAGCATTCTGCACGGTGTTGGGCTGTGAGCATAACCCCCATCTGTGGACGTCAGGCCCTCATACCACCCTCATGGAGTCGGTTTCTTTTTTGTGCAGACACATGTGTGGCGCCCCTGCGGGTTCAGTCGCCACAGAGGTACTGCATCTCACCCAGAGGTGTGGTGCCCCACTCTCAGGTAAGGATGGAGTACTGCCCGGGACCCAAACACCTGCATCCAACACTACACCACTCCAGACAAGCAGGAGGGGCAAGATGCACTGCTGCACTGCTTAGCCCTGACCCTGGCTGGAGTGGGGGGAACCAAGAGAGGAGGAATCATGTAGTGGGTGTGGGTGGAGGAAGAAGGTCAGGGGAGCACTTGAGAAGGAGGATATAAAAAGGGGAAGCCATCTTGGGTGTGGGAGTGAGTCAGTTCAGTCAGAGGAGGAGAGTGAAAGGAGCAGGAGCTCTGAAGGAGCTCTGCTCAGGAAGAAGAGAGACTGAAGGGAAGAGAGGAGTAGGGAGAAAGGCTCCAGAAGGAAAGAGGGGATGCTAGTGGTATGGAAAGTGCTGGAGGCCACCCATATGCCCGAATCTACCACGAGTGGAAGGATCAGGCCGCAGAGGGGACCGGCCCCTAACTAGTGAGAATTGCAATATTCAACTAGAAACCGGAGACTTCTACATTTCCAGGGTGTAGTTGCCACAGCTGCAATTAATCACCAAAAAAGTAGCCATGCAAGATCCAGGGAACTCCAGGTTGCCGCCAAGATCTGCAGTTACCGGCTTGGGACACTGTTTGCGAGGCGCAGGGCAGGAGGGTGAGAGCCAGCGCAGGAAGACGACCAGGAGGGACATACAGAAAGGGCTCCCTCTAAGTGCTCTTGAATTACCTGAGGGTTTGCTGAATCCCTCCCTGAGTAAACACCGGGCGACGTGGGTGGTTATGAACTGCAGTTGTAACCAGGAGCAACGTGAAAATCGTGAGTAAAACCCTAAAGTCTGCACCCCACTGTCTCTGTGAATTTTTATTGCGCCATCATCCCTTGCACCACACTGCACCACCACAGTTACTTCATCATTCACCATCACAGCAACGCCCTGGAGCTTAGCTCTACCTGTGGAGAGCTGAACCAACTCTGCTGCATTAACAACAGCTCCAGAGGACCTGCTCTGCTGCGGCGGCTCTATATAGCCGCATACCACAGGCGGCGTCACAAACATTAAACATAAAAACTATAATTCCTTATCTTTAAATCCCCTTTTATTGACCGCCCTGGGTCATGGACTGGGTCACCGCCACTGTGACATCTCCCCTAGTAACGACCGGCCCGGCTACCGAGTACCCCACGGCCCAGGGGGCGCGTTATACATGCACATTTGTGGCATGCTGGAGGTCATTTTGCAGGGCTCTGGCAGTGCTCCTCCTGTTCCTCCTTGCATAAAGGAGGAGTAACGGTCCAGCTGCTGGGTTGTTGCCCTCCTATGGCTCCCTCTACAACTCCTTGTATCTGCTCCATGATCTGGACACTGTGCTGACTGACACAGCTACCCTTCTTGCCACAGCTCGCACTGATGTGCCATCCTGGATGAACTGCACTACCTGAGCAACTTCTGTGGGTTGTACGGTAGACACTGCCTCATGCTACTGTACCTCTAGGGGTGAGAGCAATGGCAAAATGAAAAAGTGACCAAAACAACCGGCAAAAAGGATGAGAACAGAGAAATGCACTGTGGTCACCACCTGCAGAACCACTCCTTTATAGGGGGTATCTTGCTAATTGCCTATCATTTATACCAGTTGTCTGTTCCACTTGCACAACAGCAAGAGAAATTGATTGTCAATCAGTGTTGCTTCATAACTGGGCAGGTAGATTTCACAGAAGTGTTATTGACTTGGAGTTACATTGTGTTGATTAAGTGTTCCCTTTATTTTTTTGAGCAGTGTATATCCCCCAGGGGTAAATGTTTTTCAGCCCTTGCACATATGCTTTACCAGTCTAGGGCTCCCACTCCTTAATAATGTGAACAAATGTTTTCTGAGGCCCTCCTATACCTGTCTTCCAGGGGTATTGCAGTCCTTCCTTCTAATTTTGGCATCCCTTGTACTTAGTGCATAGGCTTTATGAGTAGGCTTTATTAGTGTAGGGCTAGCTGCTGGAGTAGGGATAGTTTAGCATTAGAGGCAAATAGGCAGGGTTTATTGCCTTAGAATCCCAGGCTGCATCTATTTTCCCTTTTAATACTGCTGTTACCTGCATTGATTGTAGGGAGAGTTGTCAGAGGAGGGACAGTATAGTATTAGAGGCATATAGGCAGGGTTTATTGGCTTCCACTCCTTTCATAAATCTACTGCTGCAGCAAGCTTAAAACAAAAGTCTTTTTCAGGGCTACATATTTTATTTTCCCAAATTATACCATAAAGTTTGCAGGCATTTATTACTGAAATAATTTAAAATGTGCAAGGCGTGTGGTAAGGGAAGGGGAAGTGGGCGTTCTGCTGATGGTGGTGCACACAGAGGCCGTGCCCGTGGATAAGGGCAAATTGTGCCTGCTGCGGCAGTGGGTCTTGGAGTCCAACTCTTTTTAATATTGTCAAAAAATGTATTCTGAGGCCCTCCTCTACATCTCTTCCAGGGTGTATTGCAATCCCTCCTTTAAATTTTTGCTAGGCCTTGCACTAAATGCATAGGCTTTGGCAGTGTAGGAGTCCCACTGTTTTTAAAAGCCTCACTCTGGATGTCAGTCTCTGATAAAATGGCCATGGACAGTGACTCACCACATACTTCCTGCACGTGTAGGCCCTCCTCTTCAGGAGCCTGTCCTCTGACACGCTGCCAGTCACTCTCTTCAACTGAACTGCTCTGACCCTCTGTTCTTCACTAGTTACAGTGAATGTGGCCTTCTCCATCCCATCATTATTTTATGGTGTTTCTTCAATACAGCAATAGTGGTAAGATCTTAACTTCCCACATAGTCTTCACTTAGCACGTCAACAGCTTTAGTTTCATTCAAGTTCTTGCTCCCCCCCCCCCCTTGTTTTA
Organism: Phyllobates terribilis; assembly: GCF_046119375.1. Classification (NCBI taxonomy): domain Eukaryota; kingdom Metazoa; phylum Chordata; class Amphibia; order Anura; family Dendrobatidae; genus Phyllobates; species Phyllobates terribilis. Next base: position 55,606,135 of record NW_027362773.1, read on the forward strand.
TTTCTCGTTGTCTCATGTCAGTATCATCTGATGGAAATGAATGTTCCTTCTGGTCACGTCAATCTCTTCCACAGTACACAACATGATTGGAAAGAAGCTTTCACAAATTCTGCGTCTTTGTACAATCTTTTTAAAATTGTCAATATGTATTCTGAGGCCAACCTCTACATGTCTTCCAAGGTTTATTACAGTCCATTCTTAAAGTTTTAAGGCCTTGCATTTAGTGCATATGCTTTATCAGTGTAGGAGTCACACACTTTTTAAAATTCTAAAAAAATTATTCAGAGACGATCCTCTACGTGTCCTCCAGAGTGTATTGCAGTGCCATCTTTACACTTTTACTAGGCCTTGCACTTCATGCATAGGCTTTACCAGTCTAGGAGTCCCAGTCTTTTTAAAATTGTCAAAAAAATCTATTCATATGCCCTCCTCTATATCTCTTCCAGGGTGTAATGCAATCCCTCTTTTAATTTTTTGTCAGGCCTTGCACTTAGTGCATAGGCTTTACCGGTGAAGTCATTTTTAAATGGCATAGGCTTTGCGAGTTTCAGAGTCCCTTCTTCATGAATTAAACAGGATGTGTCTCATCATGTCTCACACACCATATACCCAGATAAAGTAGTAAAATGTTAAAATTACATTTACCATTGAATTTTTTTTCACCATTGAAAGCAATGAGAAAATTCAAAAACGCAGCAAAAACTCTACTTGTGTAATTTTATCTTTGGTTTTGGATGTTTTATTTTCACTGTGTGAAAGTGGCGTATTACTTTGACATACTTTAACATTGTTCCCAGCAGTGAACTGGGAGTCAGATGCATCTTCCCCATGTTATTCCCATTTCATTTGAGCGCTGTTTCCACCCATTTCAGTGATTTTCCTGCCCCCCTTAGACCTCATGGAGGGCCTGCCAGAAAAATACTCAAGTTTCTTATTGACTTCTATTATACTTGATAGTTGAGTCGAGCACCCAAGCATCCAACCTACTCGATTCGAGTATCGAGCACTCAAGCATTTTAGTGTTCACTCATCACTATTTGCTACCCATGGACTTGTATATATTGTGTTTACTGTGTAGATTGTACATACGTAACATACAATGTTCACTTTATTTATCCACATTACTGGCACTCATGTTATATTTTCTTTTCCCTCTAGCAACACTGTGATAAAGACCCTGAAGGGGTCGAAACATCCAAACTTATCTATGCCGCTTATCTCCTAGAACCTTTGATATCTTGCACATGTTTGCCTCTCAAACTTCACTTGAAATAAAAATGTCTGCATCTTTTGGAATAAGAGTATGCGGTGAATACTCCTTCCCATATCACAATTAAGGCCTGACGAAGGCAGTAGTGCTATGCCGAAACGTGTGGTGGTCCTTGTAGGTACTATAAAACTTTCTTTCTACAATTCCTATAATCGTTTTCATTGGATGGACAGTGCTTGGATCCCCCCTCTGTATGTACCCTTGTCACATACAGTTTAGCTGTGGCACTTGAGGGTGCACTAGTGATGCACCAAAAAAAGCAGGAGAAAACTTCTATCATGTTGACGGCGGCTCTTACAGCAAATTATATTGAATTTTCAGAATGTATCTCTTCATCCATGCAGCACAACCAATAGAGTGCATTCACGATCATTCCTAGATCTGAAATAAAGTGACATTTTCTAGGTTCAGCCCTGAACGTCTTAGTGACAGAATGACATCAGACAGACTTGTCAGCCTATCCTAGCACCAGAGTACAGGGCAAGGTGACATTTCATTTGTTCAGACATTTCTAAGCCCACGATGTATGGCATTAAATATTTAATCCGTGACATTTGCTTGACAGTGTAAACAGTGCATGAGTCAGGATATACACATGTTGCAAAGGAAACTTTATTCTTTTTTACATTTTAGATAATATTTTATGTCCAGCATGGAGACAGATGTGTACTAAACCTTAAAGAGAACTTCTCGGTTTTTCTCATGTGTCTGTTTTACTAAATACTTTTTTTCTTCTTGAAATAACAGTTCTATACGACTTTGTATTGAGCTCTCCTCCATTATTCCTCCTGCCATGGGTTTTACCATTCCAGTAAATAGATTTTGTACCTGCATACTCTTGACATTTAATGCTAACTGAACAGAATTGTATCTTTCAGTGTGAACATGTGCATACACTAAGGGTATGTGCCCACGTAGCGTTTTACAAGCGTATATGCTGCGGAATTTCTGCAGCGTAAACGCTTGTGAAACGCTTGGTAATCCGTCCCCCATGGTCCCCAATGAGAATCCGCAATTTCAATGCCCATGCTGCGGATTTTTTCGCAGCGTTTTTGATGCACTCAAAAATCCGCAGCATGTCCATTAAGGCTGTGTGCCCACGTAGCATTTTTCAAGCGTATATGCTGCGGAATTTCCGCAGCGTAAACGCTTGAAAAACGCATGTATATCCGCACCCCATGGTCCCCAATGGGATTCCGCAAGTTCTATGCACATGCTGCGGATTTTTCCGCAGCGTTTATGCCGCGTTCAAAAATCCGCAGCATGTCATTTAATTTTGCGTTTCCGCAAGCGGAATTGCCTTAGTCCAATGCATAAAAAACGCAAGGCAATTCCGCATGTGGAAAACGCGTGATAAACGCGCGAAAAATGCGCGATAAACGCGTGCGGAATTCCGCATGCGTTTTTCCAGGAGAGGACTTGCATTTATGCAGCAGAAATTTTCTGCTTCATAAATGCAACGTGGGCACATAGCCTATTTGTGCGTTTCTGCATGCGGATTTGAGGTCCCAATGCACTAGAAAAACGCATGGCAAATCCGCATGTAAAAACGCTGCAAAAACGCATCAAAAATGCTTGTAAAATCTGCAAGCGTTTTTGACTGCCAAGAACATGCAGAAACGCTGCAGAGATTTTCTGCTTCATTTCTGCATCGTGGGCACATAGCCTAAAACGGACATGTCAGGATCAGGAAGAGATGCTCTTTAATGACTGAAATACAAAGTTCATCTAGTGGGTGGGGGGCAATGGCACCAGTATGAGGTTGGCATCTCATCTGATGTATATGGGGGCTTCCCAATTCTCCCCAGAAAAATAGTGCGGTGAGATAAGGGTCAGCCATTCTGAATTATGATTCTTTTCCTTCCATGTGAGAGAAGCTGTGTTGCCAATCGTCCAGAAATTCCAGGACAGTCTGTAAAAGCAGGGCACTTTTTTTTTCCTGTTCGTAAAAAAAATGAAGGCAGCCGTGATTTTTTGAAGCTGAAGAAACTTATCCAGATTATTTTTTCTCATCATTTTACAATTTACAGTGAAAGCAGCTAAAGTCTTCTTTTCAGAAATATGGGCTGTAGACATATATCTGTTATAATCATCACGATTTATTATGGTTTTCCAATGTGTCCATAAAAAATATTGTCCGTCCCTGATTCTTTGATAAGCTGTCCAGTAAAAATAACACATCAACTTGGCATCCCTGGACGTCCCAACCAGATGTCTAGTAGCAGCTTTTTTCTTTCTGACCATTGAAAACACATGAAAGCTGTGCCATAATGGGGTAGAGCATTCAGCTTACCACTGTGTAAGATGTGTAAACATAAGAGTGCCAACTATAAATCTCTATACTACTACTGTCTTCTTGCAGATTTGCACAAAGGGAGGATATGAAGAGTTGCAGACACCTTGCACTTCTCCCAAACCTCATCTTGTAGATTGTGCGCACCCGCGGGCAGGGTCCTCACTCCTCCTGTACCAGACGCCATCACGTTTTGTTCAAGATTACTGTAATTGTTTTCGCTATGTATATCTCTTTCTCACATGGAATAAATGGCAATATAATAATAATAATAATAACAATAATATACTGTACATATGCATGCTTGGTTCAGGATGTGTTCTGAATTGGGTAAGGAGTATAAGCCACTGCTAGATAACTCTGGCTCTTTACTTTATCATCTAAAAAAAAAAAAAAAAAAAACACTGGCCATGTTAAAATTCATCATGCCCGATCCTTCTTTCAGATGGCCGTCGTACACAAACTAATCAACTGGTCCCACTGAAATCAACAGGTTCGGCTAAAGATGCCTTTAAGTGTTTGGATACCTTATGGAATATCTGTAGCGTCGGCGTCCCTGCCTCCTGCTAGGCAGGGACGCTGTTCCCCTCACCTCTCCGCTCCGTGCCCGGTGTCCTCCTCCCGCTCAGCTGGCAGCGCGCGCTGCTTCCCAGCCACTGTGCTTAGGGCGCGCGCGCTCCCCCTCTCTTAAAGGGGCCGCATGCGCCATCCTAAGGAGTCCCCGGCCAATGGCCGGAGGACCTCACCATATATAAGGCACCTCCTCCAAAATGGAGGTGCCCGAGCAATGTTGTTGCAAAGCCTTCACTCTGCTTCAGCCCTCAGGTCCCGTTACCAGTTACCTGCCAGTCACCTGCCAGATTCCTGCTTGTTACCTGCCAGTCACCTGCCAGATTCCTGCTTGTTACCTGCCAGTCACTTGCCAGATTCCTGCCTGTTACCTGCCAGTCACCTGCCAGATTTCTGCTTGATACCTGCCTGATATCCGCTTACCTGCTTGCAAGCCTGCGGTCCGACGGTCTGCCTTCCGACACCTGTCTGTCTGTCTATGGACCAGCCTGCCCGCTCACCTGGGAGCGCTCACCTGCTACCTGCCTGCTAGCCTACCTGGAGGCTCTGCCGTCACTTGCCGTGACAACCTGCCTGTCCAGAGACTCTTGCCCGCTCACCTGGGAGCGCTCACCTGCTACCTGCCTGCTAGCCTACCTGGAGGCTCTGCCGTCACTTGCCGTGACCACCTGCCTGTCCAGAGACTCTTGCCCGCTCACCTGGGAGCGCTCACCTGCTACCTGCCTGCTAGCCTACCAGGAGGCTCTGCCGTCACTTGCCGTGACCACCTGCCTGTCCAGAGACTCTTGCCCGCTCACCTGGGAGCGTCCACCTGCTACCTGTCTGCTAGTCTACCTGGAGGCTCTGCCGTCACTTGCCGTGACCACCTGCCTGTCCAGAGACTCTCGCCTGCTCACCTGGGAGCGCTCACCAGCCACCTGCCTGCTGTCCTTCTACCCAGAGACTGTCCCTGTCACTTGCCCTGACTACCTGCCCTTCTACCCAGAGACTGTCCCTGTCACTTGCCGTGACTACCTGCCCTTCTACCCAGAGACTGTCCCTGTCACTTGCCGTGACTACCTGCCCTTCTACCCAGAGACTGTCCCTGTCACTTGCCGTGACTACCTGCTCGTCTTCCCTGGGAGCCACCCGCTTCCTTACAAGGACCGCCCCCTTGTATAGTTGCTCAGAGGTTCCGCCTCCCAGACCCGTTACAGTTTGCTTGGGCCATGGAACCCGGTGGAACCCAAGCTCCCTCGCTCTCGGACCTATGTCATGAACTGTCCCGTCAGAGGTCCCAACAGGAGTCCATCCTGAGTCATCTGCGGAATGTCAACTCTCGCCTGGACACTCTGACTGCTCCACCAGCAACCACCGCAAGTGTCATGACTCGCAGCCCGGCAGCGCCGCTGCCCACCAATACCATGGCATCCTGCCCCGGACCCCGGCTTTCTGCACCTCCTCGCTTCGGAGGCGACCCCGCTCAAGCTCGGGGCTTCATAAACCAGTGCACCCTGCACTTTGAACTCCTGTCCCACCAGTTTATCTCCGACCGGGCCAAAGTAGCCTTCATCATGTCCCATCTCACGGGGGAGGCGCTGGCTTGGCTAAATCCTCTATGGGAGAGAGGAGACCCCCTGGTGTCCAACCTGCCAGCCTTTCTCACGGCTTTCCAGAAAGTCTTCGACGAACCCGGACGGAAGACCTCATCCGCATCATCTCTGCTACGCCTCCATCAAGGAAATCTCACCGTGGGCCAATATGCCATACGGTTCCGTACCCTTGCTTCGGAGCTGGCCTGGGATAACGACGCCCTGGTGTTTGTCTTTTGGGAGGGTCTGTCCGGCCGTATTAAAGATGAACTCGCCGGTCGGGACATACCTACCACTCTCGATGACTTAATAACTCTTGCCACCCGGATTGACATCTGGTTCCAGGAGCGCGCCAAAGAGGTCACCCGTGAGAGGAGGTTTCCATGTCTAGCCCCTACCTTTCAGAAACCTGTCACTTCTCCCGCTACTCCCCAGGCGCACTCACCCGAGCCTATGCAGGTCGACCAGACCAAGATGGTCAAGACCCGTCAAGAGTTACGCCGAGCCGAGGGGAGCTGCTTCTACTGTGGCAGTAAGGAGCACCGGATCCGTTCCTGCCCGGAGAGGTCAGGAAACGCCTGTGTCTAGGATAGCTCAGAGAGGTCGTCCTAGACAAGAGTAAACCCTCTCCATCTCTGTTGCTGTCGGTCTCTATCCTCTGGGGGGAGAACCGTTATTTTGAACTAGCCCAACTTGACTCTGGAGCTGCCGGAAATCTCATTTCTCAGTCCCTGGTAGAGAAATACCGCATTCCCACCAAACCTCTAGCTGTACCCTTGTCTGTCGCTGCCGTAGATGGGGGCCTCTTACCACATCCCATCCAACTCATCACCAAATCCATAACCCTGCAGGTGGGAATGCTGCACTCTGAGAGCATCTTCTTTCATGTTCTGCCTGGACTCTCTCACGCCCTCTTGCTAGGCCTACCTTGGCTTCAGAAACATGCACCCATGCTTGATTGGCAGACCGGAGAAGTCCTTCGCTGGGGACAGGACTGCCATAAGTCTTGTTTAGTTCCCATCCATCCTGTCCGTCCTTCTCCTACCCCAGCCAATCTACCTGGTCTTCCGGTTCCTTATTGGTCTTATGCGGACGTCTTTAATAAAAAGGAGGCAGAGACATTACCCCCTCATAGACCATACGACTGCCCAATCGACCTGATGCCCGGCGCTACTCCTCCCCGTGGGCGTATTTACCCTTTGTCCGCTGCTGAGACCCGGTCCATGTCTGAATATATTGAGGAGAATCTGGCCCGGGGATTTATCCGGAAATCGACCTCCCCGGCGGGAGCAGGCTTCTTCTTCGTCAAAAAGAAGGACGGCTCACTCCGTCCCTGTATAGACTATAGAGGCCTTAACCAGATCACGGTGAAGAATAAATACCCCCTTCCGCTCATTCCGGAATTATTTGACTGTCTGAGGGGGGCTAGAATCTTCACCAAGCTGGACCTCCGTGGGGAGTATAACCTGGTCCGTATCCGTCAGGGGGGTGAATGGAAGACGGCATTCAACACCCGGGACGGCCACTATGAATATCTGGTAATGCCCTTCGGTCTCTGTAACGCTCCCGCCGTTTTTCAAGAGTTGGTCAATGACATCTTCCGGGACCTTCTCTACTCCTGCATAGTGGTGTACCTGGACGACATCTTGGTCTTCTCTCCGGATCTTCTCACTCACCGGAGGGATGTTCGTCAGGTCCTGCTCAGGCTCAGGCAGAACCACCTCTACGTTAAATATGAGAAGTGCCTCTTTGAGCAGACCTCGCTTCCATTCTTGGGCTACATAATCTCTCAGACCGGCCTACGAATGGATCCTGAGAAACTGTCTGCCATCCAGAAGTGGCCCCGACCAGAGGGGTTGAAGGCTATTCAGCAGTTCCTGGGCTTCGCCAACTACTACCACCTCTTCATACCGCACTTCTCTTCCCGGACTGCCCCAATCTCTGCGCTCACCCGTAAGGGTACTAATCCCAGAGAATGGCCGCCCGAAGCTGAGGAAGCCTTTCTTTCCTTAAAACAGGCTTTCTCTTCTGCCCCGGTGCTGCATCGTCCGGACGGCAACAAACAATTCTTCCTGGAAGTGGACGCCTCCTCCTCTGGAGCCGGAGTGGTACTTACCCAAAAGTCGTCTTCCGGAAGAATGGTAACTTGCGGCTTCTTCTCCAAACTCTTCTCCCCTTCTGAGCGCAATTATTCTATAGGAGACCGAGAGTTATTGGCCATTAAGCTGGCACTGGAGGAGTGGCGTTACCTGCTCGAGGGGGCTCTTCACCCGGTAATTATTTACACGGACCACAAGAACTTGGCTTACCTCCAGAGCGCCCAGAGACTTAACCCGCGCCAAGCCCGGTGGTCCTTGTTTTTTGCCCGCTTTGATTTCGTTCTTCATTTTCGCCCGGCAGACAAAAACATCAAAGCTGACGCCTTGTCCCGATCCTTCCTGGTGTCTGATCTAGAGGAGGAGCCTAAGCACATCATTGATCCCGCCAGAGTAATGCAGGTGGCCCCCGTGAGTCTAAATCGTCTCCCTCCCGGTAAGACGTTCGTAACAGTACCTGATCGGAAGAAGATCCTACACTGGGGTCACTCATCCAAGCTAGCTGGCCACGCCGGTCAGAAAAAGACCCTCCAGCTTATTATCCGGCATTACTGGTGGCCTACCCTGCACAAGGACGTAATAGACTTTGTTTCAGTCTGTGTGTCCTGCGCCTGCAACAAGGTTCCGAGACATCTGCTAGCCGGTCGCCTCCTTCCTCTTCCAGTACCTGCTGCCCCGTGGCAGCATATAGCTATGGACTTTATAACGGATCTCCCTGTCTCTGCCGGTTGTACGGTCATTTGGGTGGTCGCTGACCGCTTTTCCAAGATGGCTCACTTCATCCCCCTGCCGGGTCTCCAGTCTGCACCCGAGCTGGCTAAAGACTTTATCCGCCACATCTTCCGTCTCCATGGCCTGCCCCTCCACATCGTGTCGGATCGTGGGGTTCAGTTCACCTCACGCTTCTGGAGAGCCACATGTAAGCTGCTGGATGTCACCCTGGACTTCTCCTCCGCTTATCACCCACAGTCCAATGGTCAAGTGGAGCGGATCAATCAGATCCTGACCAGTTACCTCCGGCACTTCGTTAATGCCCACCATTCGGACTGGGTGGATCTCCTACCATGGGCCGAGTTCTCTTACAATAATCACGAGAGCGAATCTTCCTCCAAATCCCCGTTTTTTGTAGTCTTCGGTCAGCATCCTCGGATCCCATTTCCCGTCTCCACCTCGGTGGACAATCCGGCTGCGGAATCTCTCGTTAGCGAATTCTCCTCCATTTGGGAGAGTACCCGATCCGCACTCCTTCAGTCGTCCGAGCGGATGAAAAAACACTCTGACAAAAAACGCCTGGATCCTCCACAATTCCGTCCTGGAGATAAAGTCTGGCTCTCGTCCAAGTATGTCCGGCTCAAGATTCCTTCCTACAAGTTAGGGCCTCGGTTCATCGGCCCACTGGAAGTTATCAAACAAACCAACCCAGTGGCCTATAAATTGAAACTCCCGGCCAACTTGCGGATCCCTAACTCCTTCCATGTATCTCTCCTCAAACCTGTGGTACTTAACTCTTTTTCCAAGTCTACAGGTATGCCTCCTGCTCCGGTTTCCGCTGAAAACGAGTTTGAGGTAGAGAACATTCTGGCCACCAAAAGGGTAAGAGGAAAAACCTTTTTTCTAGTGGATTGGAAGGGGTTTGGTCCTGAGGAGAGAACTTGGGAGCCTCGGGAGAACATCCATGCCCCTCTCATCCTTGATAAATTTCTGTCTGGCCTAAAGAAGGGGGGGCCTAAAGGGGGGGGGGGTACTGTAGCATCGGCGTCCCTGCCTCCTGCTAGGCAGGGACGCTGTTCCCCTCACCTCTCCGCTCTGTGCCCGGCGTCCTCCTCCCGCTCTGCTGGCAGCGCGCGCTGCTTCCCGGCCACTGTGCTTAGGGCGCGCGCGCTACCCTCTCTTAAAGGGGCCGCGCGCGCCGTCCTAAGGAGTCCCCGGCCAATGGCCGGAGGACCTCACCATATATAAGGCACCTCCTCCAAAATGGAGGTGCCCGAGCAATGTTGTTGCAAAGCCTTCACTCTGCTTCAGCCCTCAGGTCCCGTTATCAGTTACCTGCCAGTCACCTGCCAGATTCCTGCTTGTTACCTGCCAGTCACCTGCCAGATTCCTGCCTGTTACCTGCCAGTCACCTGCCAGATTCCTGCTTGATACCTGCCTGATATCCGCTTACCTGCTTGCAAGCCTGCGGTCCGACGGTCTGCCTTCCGACACCTGTCAGTCTGTCTATGGACCAGCCTGCCCGCTCACCTGGGAGCGCTCACCTGCTACCTGCCTGCTAGCCTACCTGGAGGCTCTGCCATCACTTGCCGTGACCACCTGCCTGTCCAGAGACTCTTGCCCGCTCACCTGGGAGCGCTCACCTGCTACCTGCCTGCTAGCCTACCTGGAGGCTCTGCCGTCACTTGCCGTGACCACCTGCCCGTCCAGAGACTCTTGCCCGCTCACCTGGGAGCGTCCACCTGCTAACTGTCTGCTAGTCTACCTGGAGGCTCTGCCGTCACTTGCCGTGACCACCTGCCTGTCCAGAGACTCTCGCCCGCTCACCTGGGAGCGCTCACCAGCCACCTGCCTGCTGTCCTTCTACCCAGACACTGTCCTTGTCACTTGCCGTGACTACCTGCCCTTCTAACCAGAGACTGTCCCTGTCACTTGCCGTGACTACCTGCCCTTCTACCCAGAGACTGTCCCTGTCACTTGCCGTGACTACCTGCCCGTCTTCCCTGGGAGCCACCCGCTTCCTTACAAGGACCGCCCCCTTGTATAGTTGCTCAGAGGTTCCGCCTCCCAAACCCGTTACAATATCCTTATCTATCCTTCGCTCAGTGACTTGAGAGACACTGGGATTCCCTCTCTTCATTCTTACTGCACAGCCCCTTCAACTTATATAGCAATTAAGCAATTCAGGACAGCATTGTAGCACTAGTTAGCCCCTTACAATACACTGGTGTAACCCTGAATAATAAGCTTATTTTAAATGTTCATGCTCATATGGTATTTTTATTAATAGGTAGCAGGAGTCTAAATTGAAATGGAAAAGTTTAGGTACTTATTTCGGTGACTGTAGACATTTGCCATGTTTACGATTAATCCCCTTCTAAGTTTTGCTATAGGACATTTTGAGTAAGTGCTGTACATTTGCTGGATTACATTTTATACATTTTTTAGAATGACCACTATCATGAGCATTGTGCAATAGTAGAAGATTATGAAGATTAAGCAATTTTGTTATAGAGACAACAGTATTCAGAACATGATGCCAAGGAGTATGCATAGAACTTCCAGTTTTGGAACAGTGGAAATTGTATTTTTTTCAGTTGAACTTGATGGACTTTTTTCAACTGTATTACATGTAACCATGTAATTCAAGGTAAAATTGCCAGTTCAAAAGAAACTTAAGCAGCAGTACAAGTGTAACACGGGTACTTTAGATGCAGGGACACAGAAACACAGAGCAGCCAATACGGGGTTAATAAACAGGGGAGGTTTATGATAACAGGGTCAACCTCCATGCTGGGAGTAACAGGGGAAAATATGGGGGAAAAACAAGGGAAGTAGCAGGTAAAAGTCTATTACTGACAGTTCACCGTTTAACTAGATGTAGCAGAGTCGAACCGGTTGTAATCAACAGTTTTTTCACTTAGCTGACTCTTGCTCCTCACAAGGCAGTTGCCAGCTGATGCTGGTGTTGATTCTTTTCAGGTGTCCCCACCCAAACAATGCTCCGTCTTCTGGCAGCAGCGGGCGGTCTCCGGTTTTACCCGCTGAGCCCCTAGTCCATAACACGGCACCTCATGTGCTCGGCTCCAAGGACCCTATGTCTCTTCTCCCTCTAGTCGGCTTGACTACTCCAGTCCACTGCACTCGGATCTTGCTCCAAGTACTGTAGCCAGGAGCCTGGACCCTCTCACACTGCTCTGCTGAGCAGGACCCAGCTCTTCGTCTCTTCCTCTCTCTAGCCACGCCACCAGTTCCCCGGCCACCTGTGCTCCCAGCTCTCACTCTGGACACACCCCCAGCTTCCCAGTCACCTGACTCCTGTGCTCGCAGTCTGTCTTCCCCCTGCAACCAGAGGCACGGCCCCGGCAGTTCCGGATCCCTTGCTCTGAAAGTACTTACACCCCGGTCTTCCCCCTTACGCAAGGTCAAGGGATAAAGGCCATCAAGGCCAGATGAAGCCAAGAGATCAGGACCTAATAATAGGAATTTCAAAGATAGCACTGGAGGAAGAAAACCAATAGCAAAAAGAGCCAAAGATATGAGGCAGATTTGAACATTGTGTTCTAATGTGGATGGGTGCCATGAACTCAGAGAAAATTTACTAAAAGTTGTATTCTTTGATAAGTAAGCTGAAGTAAGAGGAAAGACTACCACATCTCGGAACGTAACCCTTTCACGCCATGGCTATTTTCCATTTTAATTTTTTCCTCCCTTTCTTCCAAGAGCCATAACTTTTTATCTTTCCTTCAGCATAGCCGTATGAGAGCTTGTTTTTTACGGGAAAAGTTGTACTTTTGAATGACATCATTAATTTTATGACACTGTACTGAAAAACAGGACACAAATTTCCAGTGCATTGAAATTGCAAATATTGTGCAATTTCACAATTGTTTTTTTATTTACCTTGTTCACTATATGGTAAAACTGACCTGGCAATAAGAGTCTCCAGGTCAGTATGAGTATACAGATACCAAACATGCATAGCTTTCTTTAAATCAGCCGTCATGTCCTGGGAAAGATGTGGGTTCGGCGTGCGAGCCTGCAGCAAAGTTAAGAAGCCGGCATATGACGTACTTATACATCATATGTCGGTAACAAATTAAAGGGGTGGCTCGGCACCTAAAATGTATTATCTAAATATTAATTCTTACACCCTAACCACTTTTGCAATTTTCTTTATTACACAACACTCTACACTTCTCCCTTTCTACCAAATTTCTTAATGTGCTTTTTTACAGTTCTTCCTGTGATGTTTCATTTGAGAGGAGTCCCAAACGTGATGTCACATGGTGCTGGGGATGCACTCAGTCCCAGCAGCATCCACCACCTCTCCTGGAACTAGACCTCATAGGGGGCAGCAGCGCAGTTACTCACTAGATTCTAGCATTGCTTGCTGCGACTTCTTAAGACTTCCTGGATCCTGGGTGATGGACGCTGTGGCAGATGTGAGTGCAGTGTCAGCTCTCTGCTTCTGTTTCTGGTGCGGTATCTTCTGTGAAAGAAGATGTCATCAAGGGGCGGAGACAGAAGCTGTGAGTGGCACAAGTGCCACTCCAGAGCTTGTAGCACCGTCCTTATAGGATTGCCCTCTTCCTGTCACACTGCATTTGCTGGATTGCCCTCTTCCCTAGGTGTGTGGCACCCTGCAATGTCAGGCGTCACAAATTACTGAACTCTGATGGTGTGAAAAACCAGCTCTTCAGCCATTTTTACATACACACATGTAATTATTATAAAGGCTATTGTGAAGTCTGGTGGGTAGCAGCCCCTACAGGAGAACTACCAAGCCCAGGAGAAGCAACCCTGCACCCCTGGGATTGAGTGGTGCTGGAGATAAAGAAGGCCAGCCAGTGTCTTTACTGTGGTCGCTGTCGGGACTCCAGCAAAATCAGTGTAGCCACATGGGACACAGTGTCCAGCGTGGTTCAAGAAGTACCCAATTGTCAGACACCAGTAAGGGATCAGGGAGGAGGAATGTATCGATACAATCCTTCGTTTTCAGTAGAGGGAAGAGAGCTGAGGTATTTTCCTGTAAGCCTGAGGTGCCATGGATGCCAAGGTCCAGGCTGAGGGGAGAATTTTAGTGCACATATAGTGCTATATGCGGGGAGAGTGAGGAGAGCTGCTATACATTGCCGGAAAAGAGCTGGGTTCATCTCACCATGAAGGGCTGTTGGCTCAGTGTACTGAATCACTGTGGAGAGCAGTAATCATGATCTACTGCTCCAGTAAAACTTAGTTTTTTTCCTATTGCACCTAAGGTCTAGACATTGCTTGTTGAGAAAGGCTGATCCTGCATTCCTTCTACAACTTTCCTTTTTTATTCTGCTGAGGATAGCCGGATGACTGGCAAGACCGCTGTGACCTTTGGTCACTATTACGCCCTGACTTTGTGGCAGCCAACCCAGACAAAAACTGGAGTCCCAAAGGCCAGCTTACAGTCCATGGCTCTTGAGTGTAGCTGATGCCAGCCTCTGAATGTGCAAATCTACAGGTACAGGAGTGTATGGGTACTGTTCATGCTCATCTCGTAGTACCCTATATAGAGAGAGCAGGAAGGTCCTTGCTAAGTTGTGATCGGTAACATATTTACATTTCAAATAACAGTTTGGTGTATTACTTACATATACAGGACAGATAGATACAGACAGTAACTAAAGTGTCTAACAGGTAACTGGCCTTGGGTATAGTGTTCTGAGCGGCAGACAAGGGCAATACTGGGTTACTGGGCAAGCTTCTTCTAGACACTGGACTTACCAAGGGTGTGGCAGGCTCCGGAGCATTCACCATTGCTGAGGGGTCTTGATTAAAAACCAACGTGGGTATTACTATAGCTTTTCCGAACCTTAACAAACTGTCAAGGAATGTACCAGTTACAGTTGGCATTTCTTCTTTTCTCTCTCCTTGTTGTTAAGGAGGTCCAGTCCACCCAGGTTTTTCTTCTTGACATAGTTGTGATGGACTCAGCTTAAAATTATCAACAGAAATCACTTTGTACGTTTTCCCTCCATCTCTTGTGATCCAGTAGACTGTTTGATCCTGATGTTCTTGGGGACAGTTGGTGTATGGTTCTGTTTCTCATTGATCAGCCAATATATGGATCCTGGCTTTGCACTTTAGAAAGTGGTATCCAGCTTGCAGTGGCTTCACTGGCACGTGTTTATTAAATTCTTGCTCTTGCTTTTGTCTTGCTTTGTTCAAATGTTCCGCAATGCACTGTTGTACTTTCTGACACTGTTCTTCTTGTTCTTGGATTCCATGGGTATTGGAAGGGTTAGCGATTAGTGTTGAGCGAGCATGCTCGACACTGCTCGGTACTCGCCCGAGAATCACGCTACTCGGGATGTTCGGCGAGCACCGAGCATTTCCGGGTTACTCGGGCGGGAGCTCGGGTCTCCGCCCTGCATGTTTGGCGCTCTTTACAGAGCCAATGAACATGCAGGGATTGCCAGCCAGTCACTGTAATGCTGCAGCCATGTTGTTTGTGGGCATTACAGTGATTGGCTGGCCGCACAGCATCACCTCAAGTATTTAAAACTGGGCGCCGCCATCTTGGACACAGTCGTTCCGGATCAGACAGTGTAGGGACAGCGCTGCTGATTTAGGAAGAGATATATCCTGCAAAATAGTTAGTGTAGGGTCTGTAAAGGCTGCCAGATCAAACAAACAGTCCTTCTCCGGACTAATATCCATCCCAGATATCAGGCAGGCAGGCTGTATAGGAGACGCAGTGGTTATACCAGCAAACGCTGCATTACAGTCCTGTGTGCTCCTATTGCTGAAATTGCTGGACTTAGCTCCAGGTTTCGGGGGCCAGGAAAAATCCTTTTTTTTATCTAAATCCTCTTTTTTTTTCCTCCTCCACACTGTACAAATACCCGTCTTATTAACCTTTTGGTGCCCCCCCCCCCCCCCCAAAAAAAAAAGTGTGTCTATGATTTTTCAGACACAAATATATCTGTTTAAAATAGTCTGGTGTAGGCTAGAGAAATAGAAGTGTGGTTTTGCAGGTCCACGGTTCAAACCTCTGTATTATCCACTTTTGGGCCATTTGTATCTAAAAAAAACAGTTTGAGTGTGTCTCTCACTGTTCAGCCGCAAATATATATATTTAAAAAGTCTGGTATACACCGGTAAATTATAAGGCTATGTGCCCACGATGCAGAAATGCTGCATATTTTTTACGGTTATCAAGCGCTTTTCCAAGCGATTTTAGCATCACTTGGAAAAGTGCTTGACAACTTGTTCACACTATATAAATCCATGCAACCGGCATGGATTTATAGTAGTGTGACCAAGTTAGTTAAACAAAAGAATAAGAATGGTGAAAAATTAAAAAAATAAAGTTTATACTCACCTTCCGATGTCTTACCGGTGTTTTGTCTGCTCCATCCAGTGTCTTGCACTGCTTGCGGTGGTGTGAAGGACCTGCGGTCATTGAGCCATGTGATGGGTCACATGACTCAGTGACGTCATGGCAGGTCCTTCACAACAATGCGAACATTGCAAGACACTGGACTTAGCAGACAAAACACCGGGAAGACATCGGAAGGTGAGTATAAACTTTATTTTTTATTTTAAATTCTTTTTTTTACAGTTTCTATGGTACCCGGGTCTGGATGAGAGTCTTCTCTCCTTCAGACTTGGGTACCATCTGCACATAGAAACGCATAATATCCGTGTGTACAAATGTACTGACACAGATATTATGCGTTTCAATGCAAGTCAATGGCGGCGATTGCGCTGCGTGTCCGCAAAACGAATGGACATGCTGCGGATTTTTGAGTGCAGCATAAACGCTGCGGAAAAATCCGCAACATGGGCATTGAAAGTGCGGCTTGTCATTGGGGACAATGGGGGGCGGATTACCAAGCGTTTCCCAAGCGTTTATGCTGCGGAAATTACGCAGCATAAACGCTTGTAGAACGCTACATGGGCACACAGCCTAACTGTGGTTTTGCTGTTCCACGGTAAAAAATCTCCATTATCCTGCTTTTGGCATTTTTTGCCGAAAAAAAAAACTAATAGTGTCACCCTGATTTTTCAGACACAAATATATCTGTTAAAAATAGTCAGGTGTAAGCCCGAGAAATACAAGTGTGGTTTTGCAGTTCCACGGGTCAAATCTCTGTATTATCCTGCTTTTTTGCATTTTTTGCCATAAAGAAAAACAGTAGTGTCTACTGAGTGTTCAGACACAAATATATCTGTTGAAAATAGTCTGGTGTAGGCCCGAAAAATACAAGTGTAGTTTTGCAGTTCCACGGGTCAAATCTCTGTATTATCCTGCTTTTTTGCATTTTTTGCCGTAAAGAAAAACACTAGTGTCTCCTGATTATTCAGGCACAAATATATCTGTTGAAAATAGTCTGGTGTGGGCCAGATTACTAGAACTGTGGTTTTGCAGTTTCACGGGTCAAATCTCTGTATTATCCTTCTTTTGGCATTTTTTGCCGTAAAGAAAAACAGTAGTGTCTCTTGATTCTTCAGACACAAATATATCTGTTGAAAATAGTCTGGTGTAGGCCCGAGAAATACAAGTGTGGTTTTGCAGTTCCACGGGTCAAATCTCTGTATTATCCTGCTTTTTTGCATTTTTTGCCGTAAAGAAAAACACTAGTGTCTCCTGATTATTCAGGCACAAATATATCTGTTGAAAATAGTCTGGTGTGGGCCAGATTACTAGAACTGTGGTTTTGCAGTTTCACGGGTCAAATCTCTGTATTATCCTTCTTTTGGCATTTTTTGCCGTAAAGAAAAACAGTAGTGTCTCTTGATTCTTCAGACACAAATATATCTGATGAAAATAGTCTGGTGTAGGCCCGAGAAATACAAGTGTGGTTTTGCAGTTCCACGGGTCAAATCTCTGTATTATCCTGCTTTTTTGCATATTTTGCCATAAAGAAAACATTAGTGTCTCCTGATTGTTCAGACACAAATATATCTGTTGAAAATAGTCTGGTGTAGGCCAGATTACTAGAACTGTGGTTTTGCAGTTCCACGGGTCAAATCTCTGTATTATCCTTCTTTTGGCATTTTTTGCCGCACAGAAAAACAGTAGTGTCTCTTGATTGTTCAGACACAAATATATCTGTTGAAAATAGTCTGGTGTAGGCCCGAGAAATACAAGTGTGGTTTTGCAGTTCCACGGGTCAGATCTCTGTATTATCCTGCTTTTTTGCATTTTTTGCTGTAAAGAAAAACAGTAGTGTCTACTGATTGTTCAGACACAAATATATCTGTTGAAAATAGTCTGGTGTAGGCCCGAGAAATACAAGTGTAGTTTTGCAGTTCCACGGGTCAAATCTCTGTATTATCCTGCTTTTGGCATTTTTTGCCATAAAGAAAAACAGTAGTGTCTCCTAATTGTTCAGACACAAATATATCTGTTGAAAATAGTCTGGTGTAGGCCCGAGAAATACAAGTGTGGTTTTGCAGTTCCACGGGTCAAATCTCTGTATTATCCTTCTTTTTTGCATTTTTTGCCATAAAGAATAACAGTAGTGTCTCCTGATTGTTTAGACACAAATATATCTGTTGAAAATAGTCTGGTGTAGGCCCGAGAAATACAAGTGTGGTTTTGCAGTTCCACGGGTCAGATCTCTGTATTATCCTTCTTTTTTGCATTTTTTGCCATAAACAATAACAGTAGTGTCTTCTGATTATTTAGACACAAATATATCTGTTGAAAATAGTCTGGTGTAGGCCCAAGAAATACAAGTGTGGTTTTGCAGTTCCACAGGTCAAATCTCTGTATTATCCTGCTCTTTTGCATTTTTTGCTGTAAAGAAAAACAGTAGTGTCTCCTGATTGTTCAGACACAAATATATCTGTTGAAAATAGTCTGGTGTAGGCCCGAGAAGTACAAGAGTGGTTTTGCAGTTCCACTGGTCAAATCTCTGTATTATCCTCCTTTTTTGCATTTTTTGCTGTAAAGAAAAACAGTAGTGTCTCCTTATTGTTCAGACACAAATATATCTGTTGAAAAAAGTCTGGTGTAGGCCCGAGAAATACAAGTGTGGTTTTGCAGTTCCACGGGTTAATGGAATTGCTGCCTTTTAGGCTGGTGGAGACGGAATCCTTCTGCAACCTTATGGCGGTGGCCGTCCCTCGGTACTCGGTCCCCAGCTGACACTATTTTGCCCGGTGTGCCATGCCCGCACTACACAAGTATGTGTCCCAAAACATCTGCCGTGCCCTCAACAACACAGTTACTGGGAGAGTCCACCTGACAACGGACACTTGGACAAGTGCTTGTGGCCAGGGATGGTACATCTCCCTGACAGCACACGGGGTAAACATAGTGGAAGCCGGGACCCAGTCGGACCTTGGGACGGAACACATCCTCCCCACACCGAGGATTGCGGGCCCTATGTCAGTCAGAGTTGCCCCCACAGTGTACAGCTCCTGCGCATCATCCTCCTTCTCCTCATGTTCAGCCTCCATCTCAGATATCACCACATCAGTTACAAGCTGGAAGCACTGCAGTACTGCCTCCGCCAAGCGGCAACAGGCTGTGCTGAAACTCATAAGCTTAGGTGAGAAACCTCACACTGCTTGTGAGTTGTGAACAGCTGTGAAAGAGCAGGCAGATCTGTGCCTGAGACCGCTGAACCTACATCCAGGCATGGTCGTGTGTGACAATGGCCGTAACCTGGTGGTGGCTCTGAGGCGAGGCGAGATCACACAGTACCATGCCAGGCTTATGTGCTTAACCTCGTGGTTCAGCGGTTTCTTAAATCCTACCCCGAGTTGCCAGATTTAATCGTCAGAGTACGCCGCCTGTCAGCTCATTTTGGCAAGTCGGCTACAGCTTCCGCCGCCCTTGCTGTGTTGCAGCAGCGTTTGCAGCTTCCGGCACACCGACTGGTGTGTGATGTCCCCCCACGTTGGAACTCTACCCTCCACATGTTGCAAAGGATTTGTGAGCAGAAGAGAGCAGTTGTGGAGTACCAGTTGCAACAAGGCCGTCGATATTCAGGTCAGACTCCACACATAAGACCTCAGGAGTGGACCTGGATGTCTGACATATGTACCATCTTGACAAACTTTGAGGAGTCCACCAAGATGGTGAGTGGCGATGACGCCATCATTAGCGTCAGCATTCCACTTGTCTGTCTTTTGCAACGCTCTCTGCAGAGAATTAAAGAGGAGGCATTGCAGCCAGAGTATGATGAGATGGATCAAGAAGTCATAGCGGTCGATTACACACAGCCCAGCCTCATCTCATCCCAACGTGCATTGGGGGACAATGAGAGAGAGGAGGAGGAGGAGGAAGAACAGGAGCTTGTATCATGCGCTGTAGACGGTAGTACCTGTACAACTGTCATACCGTCGGTTCAGCGTGGGTGGCCTGAGGACAGGGGGGAGGAGGAGGAGAGCATGGTCATCTTGGTGAGGACACGGAAGTCTTGCCCGTTACCAGTCTGGCACGCATGGCTGACTTTATGTTACGCTGCCTTAACCGTGACCCTCGCGTTGTCAAAATGTTGGGTGACAGTCATTACTGGTTGGTGACACTTTTAGACCCCCGCTACAAAGAGAACTTTCACTCTCTTATTCCTGAGGTGGAGAGGTCTACAAAAATGGGGCAGAAGGCCCCAGCTGCAGAATTGTTAAAAAAATTCCCATTTGAACACGCTAGCGGCAGAGGTCACAGTTCGTTGACCAACCAAGGCGTACAAGCGAGAGAGAGGCAACTCCAATACAGCAGAGGAAGGGCAACACTGTCAACGTTCTGGGACAGTTTTCTGAGACCCGCCCAGCTTACAGGCCCTGAGGCGCAGGGTGCTCTCACAAGGAGTGGAAAGTTTCAAAAGATGGTGAGGGAGTACCTTGCCGACCGTACCAGCATCCTCCGTGATTCCTCTGTGCCTTTTAATTATTGGGCATCCAAGCTGGACACTTGGAATGAACTCGCTCTGTACGCCTTGGAGGTTCTAGCCTGCCCTGCCGCTAGCGTGTTATCGGAGCGTGTTTTTAGTGCCGCTGGGGGAATTATAACTGATAAGCGCACTCGCCTGTCAACTGACAATGCTGACAAGCTGACCCTTATCGAAATGAACAAGGGCTGGATTGGGCCAGACTTCTCATCACCACCAAATAACAGCAAAGTAACAAAGTCAAATCCACTGTGTTATTTCGTGAGGTGTATTCACATGCACCGCTTCACACCCACACATGGGTATACGCTTCCTAATTTCGTCTGTTTTATGGTCTTCGCCTTATCCTCAGCCTCCACCACCACTATACCACCAGGGTGACCGTGGTCCGTGTTGCCATTATTGAAAGTTCCTCCGTCGTTATTTTTGTCAGCTTTTGCTTGGAAGGCATAAGCAAAGACTGTGGGAGACCCACTCCCCAATAATTGGAATAATATTTTTAAGATGCTGTACTGTATGGCTCTTGTAAGGGGCATTAAAAGCATCTTGTTAAGCTACTGCGACCTCCACCACTTTTCCGAGGGGCATTAAAACCGTCTTGTTAAGCTACTGGGACCTCCAAGTCTCTTCTGAGGGGCATTAAAAGAGTATTGTTAAGCTACTGTGACCTCCACTACTTTTCAGAGGTGCATTAAAAGTGTCTTGTTAAGCTACTGGGACCTCCACCACTTTTCCGAGGGGCATTAAAACCATCTCGTTAAGCTACTGGGACCTCCATTTCTTTTCTGAGGGGCAATAAAACCGTCTTCTTAAGGTACTGTGACCTTCACCACTTTTCCAAGGGGTATTAAAACCATCTTGTTAAGCTACTGGGACCTCCACCACTTTTCCGAGGGGCATTAAAACCATCTTGTTAAGCTACTGGGACCTCCACGTCTCTTCTGAGGGGCATTAAAAGTGTCTTGTTAAACCACTCTGAACTCCACAGCTCTTCCAAGGGGCATTGAAATGTTGTTTTTAATTAATTCTAACCTCCACGATTCTTCGAACGGGCATTGCATTTCCTCCTAATTTTTGGCAGCTTTTGCTTGGAAGGCATAAGCAAATACTATGGGAGACCCACTCCCCAATAATGGAAATAATGTTTGTAATATGCTGTACTGCATGGCTCTTGGAAGGGGCATTGCAAGTTCCTCCGTCCTAATTTTTGGCAGCTTTTGCTTGGTAGGCACAAGCAAAGACTATGGGAGACACACTCCCCAATAATGGGAATAATGTTTGTAATATGCTGTACTGCATGGCTTTTGTAAGGGGCATTGCAAGTTCCTCCGTTCTAATTTTTGGCAGCTTTTGCTTGGAAGGCATAAGCAAAGACTATGGGAGACACACCCCCAATAATGGGAATAATGTTTGTAATATGCTGTACTGCATGGCTCTTGTAAGGGGCATTGCAAGTTCCTCCATCCTAATTTTTGTTAGCTTTTGCTTGGAAGGCATAAGCAAAGACTATGGGAGACACACTCCCCAATAATGGGAATAATGGTTGTAATATGCTGTACTGCATGGCTCTTTTAAGGGGCATTGCAAGTTCCTCCGTCCTAATGTTTGGCAGCTTTTGCTTGAAAGGCATAAGCAAATACTATGGGAGACCCACTCCCCAATAATGAGAATAATGTTTGTAATATTATGTACTGTATGGCTCTTGTAAGGGGCATTAAAACCATCTTGTTAAGCTACTGTGACCTCCACCACTTTTCTGAGGGGCATTAAAACCGTCTTGTTAAGCTACTGTGACCTCCACGTCTCTACCAAGGGGCATTCAAACCGTCTTGTTAAGCTACTGGGACCTCCATGTCTTTTCCGAGGGGCATTAAAACCATCTTGTTAAGCTACTGTGACCTCCACGTCTCTTCAAAGGGGCATTAAAAGCGTCTTCTTAAGCCACTCTGAACTCCACAGCTCTTCCAAGGGGCATTGAAATGTTGTTTTTAATTACCTCTACCCTCCATGACTCTACCAACAGGCATTGCATTTCCTCCTAATTTTAGTCAGCTTTTGCTTTTCAATGCAAAGGCGAAAGCTAAGGGAGACCCACTCCCCAATAATGGGTAGAAGGTTTTTAGTACGCTGTAATCCACGTCTGTTTCAAGGGGCATTGCAGTTCCTCATAATTTTTGGAAAGCCTTCCATTCACTGCTTAGGCCAACAGGGTACAGGAGACCAAGTTGCTATAAATAGAAACAAAGGTTTAGTTAACGCCCTCTGACCACCATGTCATTTCCAAGGGGCATTGGAGTGCTTCAAAATTTTTGGTAGGCATTGCACTCACTGTATGCCCTATAACTGTGTAGCCGAACTGCTCCTTTTGTTACAGAAACATATCCTACAAGACATATGTGGTTGACTGGCCTGATATTGATGTGAATGGTCCCTGTTCCTCCTGCTCTTTCTCCTTTGCCACTACCTCATCCATCATTTATCACCTGAAGCTTTGTTTTAACGGGAGTTACAGAACTGGGATAGTAGCAGGAAAACATCCAGCAATCCTCGGAGGAGGTAGGATATGCGCCAAAACGCTGACCACCTCAGGCCTAGCCGCTACTACATACATGCACTTGCATTCCAAGAAAACAAAGCAGATGCTAACTTCTATCATTATCATCATCATGGTCCTCACCTTGGCACTCTCAGCTCCCCTGATGGAGAAGCCAGGGCCCACCGGAGGAGTCTGGTTCTCTAGTGGGCTCGTCCAATGCTGCCCTAAAGCAGGCCGGGCTAAGAAAAGTGTTTGGGGGGAAGTTGACAGGAGAAATAGGGTCGGCTGGGGACCGTTTATGGACACTCGGCTGCCCCCAGGCGGCTGGGGACCGTGTGTGGACACCCGGCCGCGGGGTGGCTGGGGACCGAGTATGGACACCCGGCCGCCCCCTGGCGGCTGGGGACCGAGTGTGGACACCCAGCCGCCAGGCGGCTGGGGACTGATTATGGATTCCAGGCCGCCAACGCAGCCATGACGTGGTGGCCAGATTCCGCCTCCACATGCCTAAAAGGCCCAATTTCAAGTGCAAGCAAGCAGTATGGTATTGCAGCCTGGGGGTGGGTGGGTGGTTGGCTGCATATTTGTGCTTGCATTGCAAGGAATGGGGGAGGTACAATTGAACAGTGCCCTGGCACAAGAACTTGCACGGGGATAGTTGCAAGTCTGCATCTTCTCATGTGGCAAGGATGACTTCTGAAGGGCACACTTTTAGGCAGTGACCTGGGTGTCAGAGATGCTTCCAGGGGTCTTCCCCATGCTGTTCCCATGTCTTTTCAGCACTGTATGCATGTGTCACACAGCACATGGCCAGATAAGGTTGTAAAATGCATTCCAAGTGAATGCATTTGTCACGGTTGAACGCAATACAAAAGTGCAAAAACGCATAAAAAATGCTACTTGTGAACATAGCCGAAGGTGTGGAGGAGTATTTTTTTTTTGCGGTTATTTATTTTACCTTATGCACAAGTCTTTACCCTGGAAAGGAACTTCCTTAACATATTTCACAGGAAAGCAGTTTCAGTTTCGTTTTTGAACGTTTTATTGTGAGCCCTTAAAAGTGGCTTAATACCTCTGACCACGTTGTTGACAGCAGTGACCTGGGGGTCAGAAATGCTTCCTGGGGCGATCCCCATGCTGTCCCCATGTCATTTGGGCACTGTCACTATCGTTTTGGGCACTTGTTAGGCTTTTAAAAGACTGCCGGGGGTGCCGCCGCAAAAATGCTCGGGTCTCCCATAGACTAACATTGGGCTCGTTGCTCGGGTCGCGCACCCGAGTATCACGGCAAGCTCGGCCCGAGCTTCGAGCACCCAAGCATTTTAGTGCTCGCTCAACACTATTAATGATATCTTCAGGTCTGATGGCTCCCATTTGGTGATCTACTGGCAACTTGCCTGGTCTCACACTCACCAAGTGCACAGATGAATAACCGATGGAATTGATAGGGACTTGATTACAAATGTCCACTAAGTCAGGCAAATTCTCTGGCCACTGGTTACTCTGTTCCAGAGGTAGAGTCTTCAATAGTCCTAGGACAACCCCATTCATTTTTTCACATAATACATTCCCTTGCGGGTGGTAAACTGTCGTCCTTATTTTCCAATATCTGTATAACACAGAATTCTTGGAAAAGTTTTGCTTCAAAGATTAAACCTTGGTCAGTCAATACTTGGTTGGGGTAACCATGAGGGTGACAAAAATGTTCTTTGAAGGCCTTAGCTGCTCTCTTAGAAGTCAGATCCTTATCTGGTACGACTACTAGACACTGGGAATAATGGTTTACAATAGTAATGCGTTATGATGTCCTCATTGACTGGGTATCAGCTTCACATGATTCAGGGGTACCATCTCCAATGGCTGTCTGGTGAGGATCGGCTGTAGAGGAGCCCTCTGGCTTGTCAGATATTTTCATTTTAGTGCATAGGGACCACATTCGTTGCACTTCTCAATGGAGCTTGGCATGCTGGGCCAGTAGAAGCGAGTTTTTTCCTGTTGCACAGGAGGTCTGGACATTACTTATTGAGACAGGCTGATCCTGCATCCCTTCTACAATTTTCCCCTTTTTATTCTGCTGAGGACGGCCTGCAGGCAAGCAAGACCACCATGACCATTGGCTGCCAGTAGGTCTCAGCTTGGTGGAGGCCGATCCAGACAGGTGCAGACTGGAGACCAGGAAGCAGGTTGCACAGGTACTGGAGGCTGCAGGCAAACAGGAGACTGTGAAGCAGGTAGCAGTGGTACCAGAGGCTGCAAGCAAACAGGAGACTGGGAAACAGGTAGCACAGGTACTCTGGGCTGCAGGCATACAACACCCAGGAACTTTATATTGTTCATGTGGTGGGATATGACTGAGCCAAAATTGCTATGTACACTACATCATTTCTGTATTGTGCAAATTTGTCCACTACATGTCATATCGAACATAGGATTAACTTCTGTGTATATGCCTTTTCTAAAACTGGTGTTTAAAAATGATAATTTACCTCTAGATTACATAAGTACACATTCATATGACGCGCCCCCTGGGCCATATTCTTTAGGGGAATACCCGGAGCCGGATCAGATGGGGGTTGTAGTCTTCCGAGTGGCTGTGACCCGGTCCGTGCCCAGGGTGTCAAACTCAGTTGTATGTGGCAGTCCTACAGATGTTATTAAGTTCTTAATGTCGACTACGCCACCCGTTGTATTGCGGTCACTATGGCCGCCGCTGCAGCAGGGTCCGCTGAGGCTGATGGTGTTGGTGCAGCTTTTGGTGGTATAACCCCCAACGGGTGGGGTATAGCCTCAGGGGGTCAGGTGCAGAGGATGGGGGTTGTGGTGGTGCAGCATAGATGGTAATGAAGACAGAGTCGGGTTGTGCAGTTTAGGGTATTTACTCACTGCTGATGTTCCGGTCACTCCAGCTTCAAGTGACCACCCGAGCCGTGCTGCGTCCACCAGGTCCTGGATCCAGCCAACCCCCAAGCAAGTCCGGAGCGTGGCCCTGAGCTCTCCTTCTGTCCTTTCCTCTGGCCGTCCCCACTAGTGATCCACCTAGGTCCAGCTCCCTCGGGCCTTCTGTTGGGAGACCCTTGGCCTTGGGTTCCCTGACCCTCCACGTGGTCTGCCTTCGGGGTGGATGTGGTGGGTGGCCGTGGCAGACGCTGCCCACGGCCTCCGGTCTCTGGCTAGGGTGTGCTTTTGCCCCCACCAGCTTGGGATCCGGTACCCTATTGCCGACTCTTCACCCGGAGATTGAATTTGGGTTCTCAGAGTCCTTTCTTTTCACCCCCTCTGGGTCTCTCCTTCTTCTCCTCTCTCACTCTGGCTCAGGCCGCTCTGCTCCTCTGCTCTCCTTACTGACTCTGACAGACTGACTGACCGACCAGCCTTCTGCAAAAGACTCCTCTGCAAAGACCCTGATCTAAGATGGTGCCCACCTTATATACTCCCTCTATGTGTGAGCTCAGGTGACCAGCACCCAATGAGCTCCTAACCTTACCCAGGCTGCTCCCCCTATCTGCCCCTACACTACTTGGGATATACCACCCCCCTCCCACTCCAGCCAGGAACAGACTCGGTCGTACCTGCACATTTCTAAGTGGGAGTACCGTTGGTCTGTTCCCCGGAAATGGGATGTGTGTAGTGCATGCAGCCTACCGAGCTCAGATCCACACTCCATCCTTACCCGGGAGTGGAATATCACACCTCTGGGTTGAGGTGCAATACCCCTGTAGCAGCCGAATCCTCAGGGTGCTACATTCCCCCCTGGTAAATCACAGCACGTCCTCGGGCTGTAAGAACAAAACACCAAAACATACAATTTTTGCATAAACATCATAATAAAACATCATATAAAACATTGTATATATATATATATATCTATAAAACTTCTTCATATAAAAAAATGGTTTTCCTATAAAACCGGTAGGGGGCGCTTTAGGACGCGCAACTATATACAAAAAAGAAGGTGGCCGCTCTCAGTCCTCGGCCAGGTATTAGGGAGGAACGACCGCTCTCAGTCCTCGGTCAGTGGGATTTAAGGGTTAAACGGGTAAACAGTTCAATTCTCTGGTCCCAACGGGGACTACATTAGCAACAGTAACAGTTCACTGTGCCCCGACGGGCAACTATATACAGCTTCAGCTCCGCTGTACTTAACGACGGCGTCCTCCTGCTCTTTCTTTATGGTTTCCTTTAACTCTAGATTCAGACCCGTCCGGGTCCTCTTGTTCTTCCTCCTCACACCGCAGCTCTTCCTCCGTCAGGCGATGCACATGGAGGGCGTAAGGTCCTTTGGCACACTTGTGCCGGGTGAAGGTGACCTCGTCCCCGATGTAAAGGTCACGACCTCTGTGTCCCTCCGGTAGGTGGGACTCAACGTCTCTCCTGGTCACGAAGACGTCACCTAGGGTGCGGTGGTCTCGGATGAAGCCCCACCCATGCTGCATGTTAAACTTAATCACAGTCCCGGTGGTGCGGGGACTATGCGCTGCACGGGGGTCTCTCCTGGCCCGGCTCTTCTGCTCCGCGCTCCTTACTTGAGCTTGCTGTTCCCGGACCCGCCTCTCTCTCCGCTCCCTCTCGAAGACCTCGAGTTGTTGGCGGCAGCACTCAGCACGCTCCGCTGCAGCTGCCCGAGTCTCTTGAGTGAACCCCATGAGATCTTCTCCGGTGGGGTCCCACTCAAACTGCGCTTCTGCTAGCGGGGGCGAGATCCTCTTGACGGGCTTTGGAGCCGGGATCAGGGGTTCATCCAGGGGTCTCTCTTTCCGGAGTCGGGGATGGTGAAACTCCGGTGGCCATTTGAAGGGCTGCCCATCCGGGCACGTATGCTGGGCGTACAGGTCCTCACCCAGGTGCGGCACTCTTGGTCTTATGGGCGCGGTGGTGCTAGCGCCCGGGTTGCCCGGGCCTTGCGGCCAGGCCTGGGGTATCTGGAAGGTGAAGGGCACCGTAAGGACGGCGGCGCCCTGGGCTACTTGGCCCTGCGACCAGGCCGGGGGCTCCGCGGAGGTAGGGGGCGCTGTTGGTATTGCGGCGCCCGGGGGTACTAGGCCTTGCGACCAGGCTGGTGGTACTTCCTGCTTGGTCACGCTCGGGGTCGAGGCGTGTGACGTCACAGGGGTCGCGGCTCCCTTTTGAGGCCTAGTCTGTGGCGGTGACGTTGCAGCGACGGGCACGGCAGGATAGACTTCGGGCTCTGCGACGGGGAGCTGGGGCAGGTACACGGTTTCCCGGTTTGGGGTATAGACGTCCCCTTTACCTGCCTCCACTCGTTCGGCTCCCTTCTCGGCGCCGTCTCCGGCCTTCAATCCTCCCGCGCCATCCTCAGAGGCGGTCTGTCTCCTCGTCTTGGGTGGCGTGCTCCGCTGACAGGTCTCAGTCTGCTGGGCCATCTCACGGCTCCACTCCGCCAACGTCTCTCGCTGCACCCGGGCCATCCTCCTTGCGAGGCCCTCCAGAGCGGTCTGTGCACACTCCCGGTCTCGGGGGAGCTGTGCTAGGACCTCCACTAGGCCTAGTGGGGTCGTTGTTTCCAGCAGGCTCCTGACCAACGGGTCGGTGCTGCTCTGCTCTCCTTCCGTTGTCTCCAGCAGGCTCCTGGCCAACGGGCCGGTGCTGCTCTGCTCTTCCTCCTCCGTTTCTAGCAGGCTCCTGGCCAACGGGCCGGTGCTGCTCTGCTTTCTCGCCATCTCCGGGTAAGCTCCTCCGATACTCTTCTCCAGGCTTCTTGCCTCCGGGTGCGCTCGCTCCAGTCTGCTCCAAGCGACACCCATCTTTGCTCTCTCCTTTCGTCTCCTCCCCCTTCGAGGGCGGTCCCGGGGCCACTTGGTGACTGTCAGCTCCAGAGGCGGTTCTTTCACGCTGACAGACACCTCTAGCATCACAGTCTCAGTTGGTGGGGGCGGTTTCCACTTTTGGCGCCATTTTCGGTCCTGGCCCACGATGGGAGGCGGCCTCTTGCCACCCTCTGGCACGCCCATAATGGCGTCCGCTCTGACAAGGCGGGAAACCTTTGGAAATGGCGGGAACCGCTTCCCAGTGGCGGGAAACTCTGCAGATGGCGGGAAAACGCTGTTAATGGCGGACAACCGGCGGGAATCGACTGGTGATGGGGTCCGATGGCGGGGACCCTCCGGAACCGGCAGGAGACTTCTTTTTGAGGTAAACTTGCACTTTTCTTCAGGCACGCAGTACCCGGGTGTTGCGGGCACGTAATCCTGCCGACTACGCCAAAGTTGACGCGCCCCCTGGGCCATATTCTTTAGGGGAATACCCGGAGCCGGATCAGATGGGGGTTGTAGTCTTCCGAGTGGCTGTGACCCGGTCCGTGCCCAGGGTGTCAAACTCAGTTGTATGTGGCAGTCCTACAGATGTTATTAAGTTCTTAATGTCGACTACGCCACCCGTTGTATTGCGGTCACTATGGCCGCCGCTGCAGCAGGGTCCGCTGAGGCTGATGGTGTTGGTGCAGCTTTTGGTGGTATAACCCCCAACGGGTGGGGTATAGCCTCAGGGGGTCAGGTGCAGAGGATGGGGGTTGTGGTGGTGCAGCATAGATGGTAATGAAGACAGAGTCGGGTTGTGCAGTTTAGGGTATTTACTCACTGCTGATGTTCCGGTCACTCCAGCTTCAAGTGACCACCCGAGCCGTGCTGCGTCCACCAGGTCCTGGATCCAGCCAACCCCCAAGCAAGTCCGGAGCGTGGCCCTGAGCTCTCCTTCTGTCCTTTCCTCTGGCCGTCCCCACTAGTGATCCACCTAGGTCCAGCTCCCTCGGGCCTTCTGTTGGGAGACCCTTGGCCTTGGGTTCCCTGACCCTCCATGTGGTCTGCCTTCGGGGTGGATGTGGTGGGTGGCCGTGGCAGACGCTGCCCACGGCCTCCGGTCTCTGGCTAGGGTGTGCTTTTGCCCCCACCAGCTTGGGATCCGGTACCCTATTGCCGACTCTTCACCCGGAGATTGAATTTGGGTTCTCAGAGTCCTTTCTTTTCACCCCCTCTGGGTCTCTCCTTCTTCTCCTCTCTCACTCTGGCTCAGGCCGCTCTGCTCCTCTGCTCTCCTTACTGACTCTGACAGACTGACTGACCGACCAGCCTTCTGCAAAAGACTCCTCTGCAAAGACCCTGATCTAAGATGGTGCCCACCTTATATACTCCCTCTATGTGTGAGCTCAGGTGACCAGCACCCAATGAGCTCCTAACCTTACCCAGGCTGCTCCCCCTATTTGCCCCTACACTACTTGGGATATACCACCCCCCTCCCACTCCAGCCAGGAACAGACTCGGTCGTACCTGCACATTTCTAAGTGGGAGTACCGTTGGTCTGTTCCCCGGAAATGGGATGTGTGTAGTGCATGCAGCCTACCGAGCTCAGATCCACACTCCATCCTTACCCGGGAGTGGAATATCACACCTCTGGGTTGAGGTGCAATACCCCTGTAGCAGCCGAATCCTCAGGGTGCTACACATACATATGCCACAGTGTTACAAGAATGTCTACAAACCAACAAATATGTGATTTTTCCAACCCTCATGAGATGCTCACTGCATGGTTTTTGTTCAGACCTCATTTGGACTTTCCCTATTTAAATCCAGTGTAATTGTCTTTTAATTAGTTGATTTCCATGATGCAAACACATTTTTGCCATCACAAATCATGTTAGTAAATCATGCCAGCAAAGAGTAATCGCAATGTACAAAAAAATATGTCTATGAGGAAATGGCACAAGTCCAAGAGGCATGGCCCGTAAGATCCTTATTGTCGGCGGCTGTATATCTTTGGCTCATAGCTTTTATGAACAAGATGACAATTTGTCAGCTCTTGCCAGAGTCCTTGGAGTACCCTAAATGTGTTAAACTATTCAGAACAGAGGAACAACACATATCACCAACATGATGTTCAGATGAAAATTTGCATATGAAGACACATGCGAAGTTCGTGGTATTTTGCATATGTAACATGAATAAAGCTAAAAATATTAGTCATGAGGCACAAAGAATTTTTCCTTTCCCATAATAGTAATGTTATAGCATTTCGATAAGCTAAACTAACTTACTAATTGGTGAAGGTCTAATTACTGGGAACCCTACAGATCCTTTTTAAAATTGGGGTCGCTGGGAGGTATATTATAGCCCCATAGCAGTCTATGTGCCGCTAATCACAAATCCACATAACAAAGTGAATGAGCCCTAAGATTAACAACTTCTACCTTGACCACAATGTCCATAATTAACCCCAGGAACCAAAGTAAAGTAGCATACTTGTTATTAGTTTATTTTTATGTAGTCCTGGTGGACATTCTTAAAGAGTTTATCCAGAATTAGAAAAAAACATTGGTGTTTTCTAAAAAAAAAATAAAAAGTGCCACATCTGTCCACAGCCACAGGTTGTGTCTGGCATTGCAACAAGGCTCTGTTCACATAAAGGGGATTTCTGTCTTGAGAATAATACCCCTCTCTCTATCAACTGCAGTTTGTTTAAAAAAAAAAGAAAAAGAAACTGCGCATTACTCACTCTCCCCAGGTCCAGTACTGAGTCTGTTGTTTCTGATGTCTGTTATTTTCTGAAGTGCAATTTTTATGCCTATTTGTAAATCGTGGAAATTTTTGTGGTAAGTAATCGCAATACAGGTCACAGACAAAAATAAAGGGCGTTTGGATCTTGAACAAAATTCATGAACGGTGTGCAAGATTTTGAAGAATTTGGAACAAAAGTAGTCAACAAATACTGAAAAGCAAAAAAGAAAAGATACTTTAAAAAACCCTGCAAATGATGAATCAGGGCTATAACTAATATGGTGCAAGTCATAAAAGATAGTTATGTGGTGCAAATTGCACAAGAATTTTGGTTCAATTAGCTTAGTAAATCTCTCCCAATGTCTGGTAAGTTTATGATTGGTGTTTGGTGCTAATTTTGAGAATTTCAACCCTTCATAAAATTACAAGAAACTGGCCGATGAGGTTTATAGCAACTTAAATGCTCTATCAAAAACGATTAGATCATATCATCACTGACTGCTGAGTCTGAAGATTAACAATACCTATGGTCTTTGATGCACTCCAACATCATTAATGCACACAGTAATCCCTTACTAAGCCCTGACCTCCCCTGTTCCTTCATGTACTGTAATATCTTCTAAGAAATGATCAGTAATATAAATGGGATCAAATAAAAGTGCAGCATTTCAGGTAGGAGCCTGCTAGCGAATAACCACTAGGCTTCTAAAAAATGTTTAAATCCCCCTTTGATCACTTTCTTTTATATCTTCTCATGTCTATAAAAATGTTTTTAATATTTCAGTCTTTGTTCACACATTGGAATAGGTCTGATCAGAATATATTTGCACTAAACTAGTGCAATCCACTTTTGGGCACAGTGAATGGATAAATAGATATGAAAATTAAAAATTCTAGCACTGAAATGTATACGTTTTTTATGTCAATTAGCTTAGTTAGCACACGATTATACAATTGCAAATTTTCACTTGTGTTCAGAAATGTAACTAATTGGCTCAGGTATTTCACTGAAGATAAAAAATAGACACAAGCACCTACAAAGTTGTGAACTCGGCTAGGGTAATGCACCATTTGAAGTGTTATACCAAATATATGCCCAGAATACAAAAGTCTGGTCATAGTAAGAAAAAAAAAAAAAAACACATTTACAGCATAGTAAAGTCCAATCAGATGAAGAAGTTACATTTATGTATACAGACTGTGACAAAGTCACTGGCAAAGTGCTGGGGGGCTGGAGAGGAGATATGCATCATTGAGGTTGTTAGCTTCAGTGATATGAACCTAGAAAAATGCTTCAGCACACTAAGTGCTGAGAGGGGTTAATCGGCCATGTTTAGGGCTAGGTTGATTGAAGTAAAGAAAGAAAAAGGATATGCAAAAGCGGGAATCTCACATAGTAATGTATATAAATTACTTTATTGACAATTATTAAACACAGATAGCACAAACATCTAAAAACATTTTAAAAGGATATTGCCCAAATTAGTACTATCCGGCCGCCCAACAATAAAGCCACAAAGCCACAAATATTCCCCAAACCAACAACAACAAAGGTATAAGTAAGAATATCTATTCATGAAGTCATTAATTTGGAACAGATAGACCACAAAAACATAATTATAATAGTATGCATTGAAAAAGGGTGGTTAACCCACAACCTCCCTGGTTAGCAGTTGTATATAGCCAATAAAGTGCAAATGCTTGAGCAGCTTTCAAGAGAGGCCCCTTTAAGAATCCCTATGAGTATATGTACAAAGGTTCAATGTGAATGCACAACCATAGAGTAAAAAAGTACTCGGAGGTATATGAAATGCCAATATTAGCTATTATTTAGTTGGATGCATAAACATGTATAAAATAGATGGATACCTATACAGGTGTGTGGGCTCCTTTACAATAAAGGCCCAGTCCGTTGATCCTTGTGACCAAATTTAAAGGTAGAAAGACATACCTTAATAAAGAGGCTGCATAGAATAAATAAACACAAAAATGGTATGGATAAGTAAAGGGTCACAAAGATAACCTGAGTTCTGAGGCAGGGGGGGAATGCTGAGAAACCCCACGCGTATCGCTGCTAAAAACTTAGCTTCCTCAGGGGCAAGAAAGAAAACATAAGAAACAAGAATCAAGCTGTCAGTATTTAAACATATTGCAAATTACCTCAAATCAATTTACCAGGTGTAGGAGGCGTTAACCTCAGGTCCGACAGTACAGTGTGCCAGGAAATGGCATTAAGACATGTTAAAATCACATGTCGTAGGTAATCCAATGAAATCGGACATGATGTAGAGCAAGGGCGGAAATGTTGAAATATAGTGCTATGCGCAAGCGCACACGGCCTATGAATGAGCCGGAAGTCACCATTGCGACGAAAAATATAGGCAGGAGCAAGATGTTGCAGCACTGTGCGCATGCGTGCCCGGCCTAAAAATAGGCCAGAAATGTTGAGTTGTAATACTATGCGCAAGCGCACTCGGCCTGTAAGTGAACCGAAAATCATCATTGCGACACAAATTAAAGACAGGGACAAGAGGTTGCTGCACTTTGCGCATGCGCGCCTGGCCTGAAGATAAGCCCGAAATCACGATCGCAATGTGATAACAAAAGAGGCCCAAAGTTAAAGCATTGTGCGCGTGCGCGCCCGGTCTATCAGTAAACCGGAAGTCACAAATATGATGGAAAATGTGTCTACCCGACCATAGGCCCAGATGGAGACCGGGTCGGAGGATCAATGTACCAAAAAGACAGTGCCAGCACATCACTCAAACAACCTACTGCTCCACACATAGCGCATGCGCACCTGAAACAGCACAAGGATGGAATGTAAAGGTAAGTAAGAAAAATAGCGTATAGCGCAAAAAATTCATAATCCAATAGGTATGCAGAATGGAAACCAAAACCACAACAAGTTTGCAATTATTCAAATAAAGTTCTTTATTACAAATGCTAGCTATGTGCCAAAGTGTGAGTCTGTAGACTGGACAATAAACATATACATAAAAAAATACATAGATACATTTATAAACCATACGTGCATCCATAAGGATACCATATGTGCACCCATAAAAATGAAGGAGCCATGATGGAAAAAACAAGGTATAAAGAAGTGGTTCCATAGGGGCATGAGCCGATATCCACATAATCAATATATAAAAAGGAGAAAAAAAAAGGGGTGAGGGAAATAAACCATTTACAACAAAAAAATATAAAAATGAATGTTAATCTACCTTTTCCTTACTTGTTCCCCCTCTCTACTTGGCCACCTTGAATGCCCCCTCCCCATAAATGGGGGGGGGCATTTTTGTTATCAGATAATGCACTGAATGCGTTAAAATTTACTAAGGGACCTAGGTTAACCACCGTTGATCATATAAAAAAGGGAAAGAGAGGGAGTAGAAAGAAAGTCTTGGGTACTTTTAAGAGATAATAAGAATTGTCCAATCCATAAACCACATAAATAAAAGAAGTAGTTGCTTGTGCTGAAGAGACGGCGGCTACATCAAGTAGACTCTCTTGGTTTTTCGGCCAGAAACCTATAGGGGATGAAAAAAGGGGAGAGTGAGAGTATATAATGAGAAAAACATGCCAAAAATAACTCACTGGCTATGTGTCCCGATAGAGACCCACATATAACAGTTCCTCATTGATGCCAAAAGGCACCAAGTTGTTAAAATCAAAAATCCACCTTGATTCTCGTCATAGGAGTTCCTTGGTGACCGAACCCCCTCTAATGCTGTCCGTAATCAAATCAATACTCATGACCCTGAAACCCATAGAATGACCACCATAATATTGTAGAAAATGGGATGCTACAGATGAAATAAGCTTACCCGTATATGCAAATTAATGCATATACCACATTGCGAGTGCGACAGTTGAAGTAATGATGTGAGCAAATGGATCCAGGATGAATTGGGAGGGACACCTCACTAGCCGCCACCATGTACCGACAAACCGTACAGTTCCCGCAGGGGAAAGAACCGGTGTGTCTAATCCCTCTATTTGTCCTCACAGTGGATCGTCTGAAATGGCTCCTAGTTAGATGGTCCCTCAAATTCTTCGCCCTCTAGGAAATCAGTCTTGGCTTGGCCGAGATAAGAGTAGACAACTTGGGATCACTAAGAAGGATCCCCCAATTCTTTTGTAAAATGCGATATACATGGCCCCACTGGTTGTTATATGTGGTAATAACATTAACAGTCTGCATTGATGGTCACACACGAGGCTCCAGAGCAGTGGATCTATCAGTCTTCAAAGAATGCTGATATGCCTGAGATACAATCCTTCATGGAAAGCCCCTGGCCATAAACCTGTCTGTCAGGTCCAAGGCATGTCCCCTGAAGTCATCACTGGAGCTGCAATTTCATCTCAACCTAAGAAATTGTCCCTTGGGTATTCCGTTCCTCTGGTGTGGGGGATGGAAGCTCGTATAATGCAATAAGCTGTTGCTTACTGTAGCTTTCCTGAAGAGTGAGGTCTTTAATGCTGTGCCAGACTTTGATAGTTTAAGATTAGTGTTGAGCGAACATGCTCGACACTGCTCGGTACTCGCCCGAGCATCACGCTACTCGGGAAGTTCGGCGAGCACCGAGCATTTCCGGGTTACTCGGGCGGGAGCTCGGGTCTCGGCCCTGCATGTTTGGCGCTCTTTACAGAGCCAATGAACATGCAGGGATTGCCAGCCAGTCACTGTAATGCTGCAGCCATGTTGGTTGTGGGCATTACAGTGATTGGCTGGCCGCACAGCGTCACCTCGAGTATTTAAAACTGGGCGCCGCCATCTTGGACACAGTCGCTCCGGATTAGACAGTGTAGGGACAGCGCTGCTGATTTAGGGAGAGATATAAACTGCAAAATAGTTAGTGTAGGGTCTGTAAAGGCTGCCAGAACAAACAAACAGTCCTTTTCAGGACTAATATCCATCCCAGATACCAGGCAGGCAGGCTGTATAGGAGACGCAGTGGTTATACCAGCAAACGCTGCATTACAGTCCTGTGTGCTCCTGTTGCTGAAATTGCTGGACTTAGCACCAGGTGTCGGGGGCCAGGAAAAATCCTTTTTTTTTCATCTAAATCCTCCTTTTTTTTTCCTCCTTCACACTGTACAAATACCCATCTTATTAACCTTTTGGTGTGTCCCCCCCCCAAAAAAAAAGCGTGTCTCTGATTTTTCAGACACAAATATAACTGTTGAAAATAGTCTGGTGTAGGCTAGAGAAACAGAAGTGTTGTTTTGCACTTCCACGGTTCAAACCAATGCATTATCCATTTTGGGCCATTTGTATCTAAAAAAAAAAACAGTTTGAGTGTGTCACTCACTGTTCAGCCGCAAATATCTCTATTTAAAAAAGTGTGGTATACCCCAGTAAACAATAACTGTGGTTTTGCCATCCCACGGTAAAAAATCTCTATTATTCAGGTTTTGGTATATTTTCGGTAAAGAAAAACAGTAGTGTCTCCTGACTGTTGTGACACAAAAATATATCTGTTGAAAATTGTCTTGTGCAGGCCCGACATCCCAGTGTGGTTTCGCAGTTCCACGGGTCAAATCGCTGTACTATCCAGTTTTGGGCCTTTGGTATCTAAAAAAAAAGCAGTTTGAGTGTGTCGCTCACTGTTCAGCCGCAAATATCTCTATTTAAAAAAGTGTGGTGTAACCCAGTAAACAATAACTGTGGTTTTGCCATCCCACGGTAAAAAATCTCTATTATTCAGCTTTTGGTAGTTTTTTCCGTAAAGAAAAGCAGTAGTGTCTCCTGACTGTTGTGACACAAAAATATATCTGTTGAAAATAGTCTTGTGTAGGCCCGACATCCCAGTGTGGTTTCACAGTTCCACGGGTCAAATCGCTGTACTATCCAGTTTTGGGCCTTTGGTATCTAAAAAAAAAGCAGTTTGAGTGTGTCGCTCACTGTTCAGCCGCAAATATCTCTATTTAAAAAAGTGTGGTATACCCCAGTAAACAATAACTGTGGTTTTGCCATCCTACGGTAAAAAATCTCTATTATTCAGGTTTTGGTATATTTTCCGTAAAGAAAAACAGTAGTGTCTCCTGACTGTTGTGACACAAAAATATATCTGTTGAAAATAGTCTTGTGTAGGCCCGACATCCCAGTGTGGTTTCGCAGTTCCACGGGTCAAATCGCTGTACTATCCAGTTTTGGGCCTTTGGTATCTAAAAAAAAAGCAGTTTGAGTGTGTCGCTCACTGTTCAGCCGCAAATATCTCTATTTAAAAAAGTGTGGTATACCCCAGTAAACAATAACTGTGGTTTTGCCATCCCACGGTAAAAAATCTCTATTATTCAGCTTTTGGTAGTTTTTTCCGTAAAGAAAAGCAGTAGTGTCTCCTGACTGTTCTGACACAAAAATATATCTGTTGAAAATAGTCTTGTGTAGGCCCGACATCCCAGTGTGGTTTCGCAGTTCCACGGGTCAAATCGCTGTACTATCCAGTTTTGGGCCTTTGGTATCTAAAAAAAAAGCAGTTTGAGTGTGTCGCTCACTGTTCAGCCGCAAATATCTCTTTTTAAAAAAGTGTGGTATACCCCAGTAAACAATAACTGTGGTTTTGCCATCCTACGGTAAAAAATCTCTATTATTCAGGTTTTGGTATATTTTCCGTCAAGAAAAACAGTAGTGTCTCCTGACTGTTGTGACACAAAAATATATCTGTTGAAAATAGTCTTGTGTAGGCCCGACATCCCAGTGTGGTTTCGCAGTTCCACGGGTCAAATCGCTGTACTATCCAGTTTTGGGCCTTTGGTATCTAAAAAAAAAGCAGTTTGAGTGTGTCGCTCACTGTTCAGCCGCAAATATCTCTATTTAAAAAAGTGTGGTATACCCCAGTAAACAATAACTGTGGTTTTGCCATCCCACGGTAAAAAATCTCTATTATTCAGCTTTTGGTAGTTTTTTCCGTAAAGAAAAACAGCAGTGTCTCCTGACTGTTGTGACACAAAAATATATCTGTTGAAAATAGTCTTGTGTAGGCCCGACATCCCAGTGTGGTTTCGCAGTTCCATGGGTCACATCGCTGTACTATCCAGTTTTGGGCCTTTGGTATCTAAAAAAAAAGCAGTTTGAGTGTGTCGCTCACTGTTCAGCTGCAAATATCTCTATTTAAAAAAGTGTGTTATACCCCAGTAAACAATAACTGTGGTTTTCCTCTTCCACGGTTCTAATCTACTCTTTATTACCCTTTTTCCATTGATAGTGCAAGTGTAAGCTATTTTACTTCATTTACAATGGGCAAGGCGCGTGGCAAGGGACGTGGAAGTGGACGTTCTGGTGATGGTTCGTGCAGAGGATGGGGCCGTGGCCAAGGTGAAAATGTGCCACCACCAACAGCCACATCTTCTCGCTCCCACTTCTTGACCTAATTACTAGGGAAGCACAGAACAACACCAGTATTGAGAACTGATCAGTGTGAACAGGTTATTAATTGGATAGCAGATAATACTTCTAGTTACCTGGGCACCACCACCTCCAGTCTGTCTTCCACACGGTCAACTCTTAGTAGCCGTGAGTCTCGACTGCATACTCCTCCTCAACCTGATGCTCCTTCCTCCCACCATGCCGAGTGTCGTCAGACAGCAAGTGATCCCACACTTGGACACTCTGAAGAGCTGTTCACTGGTCCATTTCCATATTTGGGCCCCTCGCCTGATACGCTTGAAGTGGTGGAAGAGGAGATCCCATGTTGCGATGCCCAAATATTTGAACAGCCACGGCCACAGGTAGTCGACGTTGGCAATCTGTCACAAGAGGTGGACGATGACGAGACACAATTGCCAGGAAGTGAGGAGGAGGATCGTGGTGCGCAAGTGGAAGAGGAGGAGGTGGTGGATGATCTAGTAACTGACCCAACGTGGAAGGAGGACATGCAGAGTGAGGCCAGCAGCACACAGGGGGAGGGAGGCAGAGTACCCCAACAGGCAGGAAGAAGCAGTGTGGTGGCCGCAGACAGAAGACAGGCAACCGTTCCCCGTAACACCAACACGAGGGACGTTGCCAGTACAAGCAGTAGGTCTTCCAGAGTCTGGAATTTTTTTAAAGACTCTGCTGATAACCGCAAAAAGGCCATATGTTCCACCTGCCATGCCAGGATCAGCAGGGGTGACAAAACTACCAGCCTGACCACCACAAGCATGATCAGGCACATGGCAGCAAAGCACCCGACTTTGTGGGGCGAAACCAAGGGTCCACGACCAGTGTCAGCGGGTGTCACCACTGCTTCTTCCACTGTTGTGCATGCAACAGAACCCCCTGTTGTATGTGCAAGGCAATCCCCTGTCCATACTGCATGTAAAGATGCCCCCTCCTCTCAGTCTTCACTTGTTATGGCAGTTTCTCAAGAAACAGCATCAACGTCCACGTCCCACCGCAGCGTTCAATTGTTCATATCCCAGACCTTTGAATGAAAGCGGAAATTCGCAGCTAACGCCCCACAGACCACAGTCCTAAATTCGCACATTTCACGACTGCTTGCGTTGGAAATGCTGCCTTTTAGGCTGGTGGAGACGGAATCCTTCCGCAATCTTATGGCGGTGGCCGTCCCTCGGTACTCGGTCCCCAGCCGACATTATTTTGCCCGGTGTGCCATCCCCGCGCTACACAAGCACGTGTCCCAAAGCATCTGCCGTGCCCTCAACAACGCAGTTACTGGGAGAGTCCACCTGATAACGGACACGTGGACAAGTGCTTGTGGCCTGGGACGGTACATCTCTCTGACGGCACACTGGGTAAACATAGTGGAAGCCGGGACCCAGTCAGACCTTGGGACGGAACACATCCTCCCCACACCGAGGATTGCGGGCCCTATGTCAGTCAGAGTTTCTCCCACAGTGTACAGCTCCTGCGCATCCTCCTCCTCCTCCTCATGTTCAGCCTCCATCTCAGATATCACCACATCAGTTACAAGCTGGAAGCATTGCAGTACTGCCTCCGCCAAGCGGCAACAGGCTGTGCTGAAACTCATAAGCTTAGGTGATAAACCTCACACTGCTTGTGAGTTGTGGACAGCTGTGAAAGAGCAGGCAGATCTGTGGCTGAGACCGCTGAACCTACATCCCGGCATGGTCGTGTGTGACAATGGCCGTAACCTGATGGCGGCTCTGAGGCGAGGTGAGATCACACACGTACCATGCCTGGCTCATGTGCTTAGTGCTTAACCTCGTGGTTCAGCGGTTTCTTAAATCGTACCCCGAGTTGCCAGATCTGCTCGTGAAAGTACGCCGCCTGTCAGCTCATTTTCGCAAGTCGGCTACAGCTTTTGCCGCCCTTGCTGTGTTGCAGCAGCGTTTGCAACTTCCGGCACACCGACTGGTGTGTGATGTCCCCACACATTGGAACTCTACCCTCCACATGTTGCAAAGGATTTGTGAGCAGAAGAGAGCAGTTGTTGAGTACCAGCTGCAACAAGGCCGTCGATATTCAGGTCAGACTCCACACATAAGACCTCAGGAGTGGACCTGGATGTCTGACATATGTATTATCCTGACAAACTTTGAGGAGGCCACCAAGATGGTGAGTGGCGATGACGCCATCATTAGTGTCAGCATCCCACTTGTCTGTATTTTTCAATGCTCTCTGCAGAGAATTAAAGAGGAGGCATTGCAGCCAGAGTATGATGAGATGGATCAAGAAGCCGTAGCGGGCGATTACACACAGCCCAGCCTCATCTCATCCCAACGTGCATTGGGGTACAATGAGGGAGAGGAGGAGGAGGAGGAGGAGGAAGAACAGGAGCTGCTATCATGCATTGTAGACGGTAGTACCTGTACAAGTGTCATACCGTCAGTACAGCGTGGGTGGCCTGAGGACAGGGGGGAGGAGGAAGAGGAGGAGGAGGAGGAGAGCATGGTCAGTCGTCATCTTGGTGAGGACACGGAAATCTTGCCCGTTACCAGTCTGGCACGCATGGCTGACTTTATGTTACGCTGCCTTAACCGTGACCCTCGCGTTGTAAAAATGTTGGGTGACAGTCATTACTGGTTGGTGACACTTGTAGACCCCAGCTACAAGGAGAACTTTTACTCTCTTATTCCTGAGGTGGAGAGGTCTACAAAAATGGGGCAGTACCAGAAAGCCCTTGCTGCAGAACTCTTAAAAAAATTCCCATCTGAACATGCTAGCGGCAGAGGTCACAGTTCGTTGCCCAACCAATGCGTACAGGCGAGAGGGATGCAACTCCAATCCAGCAGAGGCAGGGGAACACTGTCAACGTTCTAGGACAGTTTTCTGACACCCGTCCAGCTTACAGACCCTGAGGCGCGGGGTACTCTCACAAGGAGTTGAAAGTTTCAATATATGGTGAGGGAGTACCTTGCCGACTGTACCAGCATCCTCCGTGATTCCTCTGTGCCTTTTAATTATTGGATATCCAAGCTGGACACTTGGAATGAACTCGCTCTGTACGCCTTGGAGGTCCTGGCCTGCCCTGCCTCTAGCGTGTTATCGGAGCGTGTTTTTAGTGCCGCTGGGGGAATTATAACTGATAAGCGCACTCGCCTGTCAACTGACAATGCTGACAAGCTGACCCTTATCAAAATGAACAAGGGATGGATTGGGCCAGACTTCTCATCACCACCAAATGACAGCAGAGTAACATAAAGTCAAATCCACTGTGTTATTTCGGGAGGTGTATTCACATGCACCGCTTCACACCCACACATGGGTATACGCTTCCTCGTTTCGGCTGTTTTATCTTCTTCTCCTTATCCTCAGCCTCCACCACCACTATACCACCAGGGTGCCAGCATTGCAAGTTCCTCCGTCCTTATTTTTGGCAGCTTTTGCTTGCAAAGCATAAGCAAATACTATGGGACACCCACTCCCCAATAATGGGACTTATTTTTGTAATATGCTGTACTGCATGGCTCTTGTAAGGGGCATTGCAAGTTGCTCCGTCCTAATTTTTGGCAGCTTTTGCTTGGAAAGCATAAGCAAATACTATGGGAGACCCACTCCCCAATAATGGGACTTATGTTTGTAATATGCTGTACTGCATGTCTCTTGTAAGGGGCATTGCAAGTTGCTCCGTCCAAATTTTTGGCAGCTTTTGCTTGCAAGGCATAAGCAAGTACTATGGGACACCCACTCCCCAATAATGGGACTTATGTTTGTAATATGCTGTAATGCATGGCTCTTGGAAGGGGCATTGCAAGTTGCTCCGTCCTAATTTTTGGCAGCTTTTGCTTGCAAGGCATAAGCAAATACTATGGGACACACACTCCCCAATAATGGGACTTATGTTTGTAATATGCTGTACTGCATGGCTCTTGTAAGTGGCATTGCAAGTTGCTCCATCCTAATTTTTGGCAGCTTTTGCTTGGAAAGCATAAGCAAATACTATGGGAGACCCACTCCCCAATAATGGGACTTATGTTTGTAATATGCTGTACTGCATGGCTCTTGTAAGGGGCATTGCAAGTTGCTCCGTCCTAATTTTTGGCAGCTTTTGCTTGCAAGGCATAAGCAAATACTATGGGAGACCCACTCCCCAATAATGGGACTTATGTTTGTAATATGCTGTGCAGCATGGCTCTTGTAAGGGGCATTGCAAGTTGCTCCGTCCTAATTTTTGGCAGCTTTTGCTTGCAAGGCATAAGCAAATACTATGGGAGACCCACTCCCCAATAATGGGACTTATGTTTGTAATATGCTGTACTGCATGTGACGCGCCCCCTGGGCCGTGTGTACACGTGTGTGGGATACCCGGTGCCGGGTCTCTGGGGTCTGTAGTCTCCGTGGCGGTGACCCGGTCCCGTGGCTCAGGCTGGTCAAACCAGTGGCAGTCTTTCTTAGGTTTTGAGGTTAATTGTCCAACTGCGCCACCCGTGGATTGCGGTCAGGGAGTACCACCGCTGCGAGGCAGACCGCTGAGGCTGGTGTTGTGTGCGCAGCAGAGAATGGGATAACTCCCCACAGAAGGAGTATAGCCTCAGGGCAGTGAGTGTGGATGATGGGGGTGATGGTGCACGAGCGCAGCAGGAACGACTCAGAGTCTTTGCAGTGCAGTTCAGGGTCTTTACTGATGATTATAAGGTAGACCCTCCCGGGAGTACTGGCTAGCATAAGAGGCCTGGTCAGTCTGTGAGCAAGCAGGAGTTCCCCTGGCCAGGTGGAATTGTAGGCCTCCCCGTCTGTCTGCACTCTTCCTGGCTACCTTGCTGTAAGCGGGTAGAAGTAGCCCACGTCCCTGAGTGTACCATGTAGTGCTCACCCGTATGGCTGGTGACTTGGGGCCTTCTGTTAGCCTCCGCTCCACGACGGCGGTGCTGGTCCCTTGCTTGTGACTAAGCCTCCGGGCTTCTATGGCCAGAAGACCTGAAATCCCCTGCCGGCTGGTTTCTGCTGCTGGATATATAAGTCCTCACAGCCTCGGACTCCTATGTCCGGTTCCTATTGTTTTCTGCCAGGGCGAGCTCTGCTCAGCTTCCAGTCCCTGGTCTTTAGCTCCTAGCTCCTACAGAGCTCCTTGCTGTTACTTTCCCTTGCTCTCACTCTAACTCTGACTGTTCTCTGTTCTCTGACTCACTCAACCCCGCCCCAGATCCAGTTTGTAAGGGCAGAATTCTCCCCTCCCAGGACTGGGGCAGGAGGATGTTGCATGTTTAAGGGATCCTGACCAGGAAACCTCCCACTTGCTCACCGACGTAATATCTCTATTACTGTGGTGACCAGACCCCTGGGGTGCCACACATGGCTCTTGTAAGGGGCATTGCAGTTCCTCATAATTTTTGGAAAGCCTTCCATT
Source organism: Phyllobates terribilis (assembly GCF_046119375.1). NCBI lineage: Eukaryota > Metazoa > Chordata > Amphibia > Anura > Dendrobatidae > Phyllobates > Phyllobates terribilis. Next base: position 55,650,326 of record NW_027362773.1, read on the forward strand.
CACTGCTTAGGCCAACAGTGCACGGGAGACCAAGTTGCTATAAATGGAAAAAACGGTTTAGTTAAGGCCCTCTGACCTCCATGTCATTTCCAAGGGGCTTTGGAGTGCCTCGAAATTTTTAGTAGGCATTGCACTCACTGTATGCCCTATAACTGTGTAGCCGAACCGCTCCTTTTGTTACAGAAACATATCCTACAAGACATATCTGGTTGACTGGCCTGATATTGATGTGAATGGTCCCTGTTCCTCCTGCTCTTTCTCCTTTGCCACTACCTCATCCATCATTTATCACCTGAAGCTTTGTTTTAACGGGAGTCATAGATCTTGGATAGTAGCAGGAAAACATCCAGCAATCCTCGGAGGAGGTAGGATATGCGCCAAAACGCTGACCACCTCAGGCCTAGCCGCTACTACATTCATGCGCTTGTATTACAACAAAACAAAGCAGATGCTAACTTCTATCATCCTCATCATGCTCCTCACCTTGGCACTCTCAACTCCCCTGATGGAGAAGCCAGGGCCCACCGGAGGAGTCTGATAGTCCGGTGGGCTCGGCCAATGCTGACCTAAAGCAGGCCAGGCTAAGAAAAGTGTGGGAAAGGTTACCGGGACAAATAGGGGTGGCTGGGGACCGAGTATGGACACCCGGCCACCCCCTGAAGGCTGGGGAGCAAGCAGGGACACCCGGCCACCAGGCGGCTGGGGACTGAGTATGGATACCAGGCCGCCGACACAGCCATGGCGTGGTGGCCAGATTCCGCCTCCACATGCCTAAAAGGCCCAATTTAAAGTGCAAGCAAGCAAGCAGTATGGTATTGCAGCCTGGGGGTGGGTGGGTGGCAGGCTGCATACTTGCGCTTGCATTGCAAGGAATGGGAGAGGTACAATTGAACACTGCCCTGGGACAAGGACTTGAATGGGGATAGTTGCAAGTCTGCAATGACAGGTGCAAGAAACCAAGCAATGTGAACTGAGGTCTAAGATGGTAGACATGCAAGAAATAGGAGCATGTTCACACTAGCAAAAAGAAGCAAAACCTACAAAAGACAAAAATATATCTCATACCCTACCATCATTATATATAAATGTAAAGCAAAGTTGCATAATAAATATAGGGTACTTAGTGAACTATTTTTGATCAAAAAAAGTATACAAGCCGTCCCACCAGCGGCAAGGTGACCCTAAATTGGGACGGTACCTATACTGTCTATATTAAAAACCTTACTGTATATCAAAGTTGAAGTAATGCATATAAAAGGGTAGACAAATAGGACCGGGTCCCAACTCAAGACCACCTAGGCCCGTGGTAAGCTACATATATACTAATCAGCTCAACAAAGGGGATGCCACACCCTTAAATTGCACAGAATGCAAACAAGACAAAAAACCAAGCAATGTGAACTGAGGTCTAAGATGGTAGACATGCAAGAAATAGGAGCATGTTCACACTAGCAAAAAGAAGCAAAACCTACAAAAGACAAAAATATATCTCATACCCTACCATCATTATATATAAATGTAAAGCAAAATTGCATAATAAATATAGGGTACTTAGTGAACTATTTTTGATCAAAAAAAGTATACAAGCCATCCCACCAGCGGCAAGGTGACCCTAAATTGGGACGGTACCTATACTGTCTATATTAAAAACCTTACTGTATATCAAAGTTGAAGTAATGCATATAAAAGGGTAGACAAATAGGACCGGGTCCCAACTCCAGACCACCTAGGCCCGTGGTAAGCTACATATATGCTAATCAGCTCAACAAAGGGGATGCCACACCCTTAAATTGCACAGAATGCAAACAAGACAAAAAACCAAGCAATGTGAACTGAGGTCTAAGATGGTAGACATGCAAGAAATAGGAGCATGTTCACACTAGCAAAAAGAAGCAAAACCTACAAAAGACAAAAATATATCTCATACCCTACGAGACAGGTGCAAGGTGGGAGGCATCTTCGCATGTACCATGAACAGGGGTTTGGCATGCACACACTACAGCGGAATAGGCTCTCCTTCCCACTAAATGCACTGGGGAGGGCACAGGTAATGTTTTGGTATACGCGCTTAATCTTATGTATAAGGCACACCAGGACAAATAGGGGCGGCCGGGGACTGAGTATGGATACCTCGCTGCCGAAGCAGCCATGAGGTAGTGGCCAGCTTCAGCCTCCTCCAAACTAAAAGGCCCCATTTCAAGTGCAAGCTAGCAGTATGGAATTGCAGTCTGGGGGTGGGTGGGTGGCAGGCTGCACACTTACACTTGCATTAAAAGAAAACATAGCAGATGCTAACTTCTGTCATCATCATCATGCTCCTCACCTTGGCACTCTCAACTCCACCGATGGAGAAGTCAGGGCCCACAGGAGGAGTCTGGTTCTCTGGTGGGCTCGTCCAATGCTGCCTAAAGCAGGCCGGGCTAAGAAAAGTGTGTGGGGGGATGTTCCAAGGAGAAATAGGGGCGGCTGGGGACCGTTTATGGACACCCAGCTGCCCCCAGGCGGCTGGGGACCATGTGCGGACACCCGGCCGCGGGGCGGCTGGGGACAGAGTATGGACACCCGGCCGCCGGGCGGCTGGGGACTGAGTATGGATTCCAGGCCGCCAACACAGCCATGATGGCCAGATTCCGCCTCCACATGCCTAAAAGGCCCAATTTCAAGTTCAAGCAAGCAAGCAGTATGGTATTGCAGCCTGGGGGTGGGTGGGTGGCAGGCTGCATACTTGCGCTTGTATTGCAAGGAATGGGGGAGGTACAATTGAACACTGCCCTGGGACTAGAACTTGCATGGGGATAGTTGCAAGTCTGCATCTTCTGATGCGGCAAGGATCACTTATGATGGGCACACTTTTAGACAGTGACCTGGGAGTCAGAGATGCTTCCAGGGGTCTTCCCCATGCTGTTCCCATGTCTTTTCAGCACTTTATGCATGTGTCACACAGCACATGGCCAGGTAAGGTTGTAAAATGTTAAAATGACATTTCCCGGTGAATGCATTTGTCAAAGTTGAAAGCAATACAAAAGTGTAAAAACACATAAAAAATGCTACTTGTGAACATAGCCGAAGGTGTGGAGGAGTATTTTTGTTTTTGGTGATTTATTTTAACTTATACACAAGTCTTTTCCATGGAAAGGATGTTCCTTAACATACTTCATAGGAAAAAAGTTTCACTTTCGTTTTTGAACGTTTTATTGTGAGCCTGTAAAAGTGGCTTAATACCTCTGACCACGTTGTTGACAGCAGTGACCTGGGGGTCAGAAATGATTCCTGGGGCGATCCCCATGCTGTCCCCATGTCATTTGAGCACTGTCACTATCGTTTTGGGCACTTCTTAGGCTTTTAAAAGACTGCCGGGGGTGCCACCGCAAAAATGCTCGAGTCTCCCATAGACTAACATTGGGCTCGTTGCTCGGGTCGAGCACCCGAGTATCACGGCGAGCTCGGCCTGAGCTTCGAGCACCCGAGCATTTTAGTGCTCGCTCAACACTATTTAAGATCCAAAAAATCAACTGTAGAGAGGGAAAGATGGGAGGAAAGTTTAATATTCCAATCATTCACGTTTAAATTTTCGATGAACAGATGGCACTCGTCCATCGCACTAGTCCATAAAAAAAACAATGTCATCAATAAAACTATACCAATTTTGTACATGCCTCGCGAAAGCCGGCAAGATGTATACCACCGTTTCCTCCCAGTGACCCAAATAGAGATTTGCATACGCCGGTGTACATCTGGCTCCCATAGCAGTCCCCGAGGATTGTCTATAGAAGACCCAATGGAACGTAAAATAGCTCCTCTCGAGGACGAACCTAAGGAGATCCAAGAGAAAGGAATCATGTTGTCTATCCCTTGTGGTCCTATGCCACAGCCTCCATACCTTTGGCATGATCAATGCTGGTGTATAGGGCTTGGACATCCATGGTGACAAGGATAGTGTCCATCTCCACAGGCAAGTTCTCCACCTTATGAATTAGGTCCAACGAATCCCTTAGGTAGGAGCCTAAATTGAGGACAAAAGGTTGCAAAAAATGATCTAAATATATGCACGGTCTTTCAAAGAGGCTTCCTATTCCTGATACAATAGGCCTACCCGGGGGTTGATGGATACACTTGTGGACTTTTGGTAACATATAAAACGTCGGTATGACTGGGTGTGGTGTGCCAAGGAAGTCAAATTCCCTCTTCATCAGGATCCCATGCTGTAATGCTGCTTGTAATAGTCTGTCCATTCTCTCCTTAAAAATACAGGTCCGGTCAGACGGAAAGGTCTGGTAACCTGAGGTATCCGATAATTGTCGCCTCGCCTCGAGGGTATATATTTCTTTAGGCCAAATCACTATATTGCCTCCTTTGTCGGCCTCCTTTATAACAAAAGTATCATTCAGCTTTAGTTTCTGTAAAACTCGCCTCTCCTCCCTACCCATGTTATTTTGTCTATTCACATCAAGTTTCAAGTTACGAATATCCCTACTGACGGTGTCAAAAAAGATTTGCAGCGGTGGAAAAAGGGTAAAAGATGGCGTAGATTGGGACAGAAGGCGCCCAGTAAATCTACCTTTATTACCATAGTTGTTCTCGTTTTCCTCCAATAGGTCAAGTAAATCGCGGAAAACTTGTCTATCATTGTCCGGCAGCATGTCTAAGACCAATGGTTTGTGGTACATAAGTTTAAACGTCAGCTGTCTACAAAACAGATAGAGATCCTTAGTTAATTCAAATTTGTCAAGAGAATTGATAGGAGAAAAAGACAATCCTCTGGAGAGTAAACCACTCTCCAGTGTGCTTAGAGCATATGTTGAAAGATTAATAATCTGAAGTTTACCTGATTGGGAGCTATTATTGGTCGCTAAATTCAGTATCTGTTGTTCCGCCTCGTATTCCTCCTGAACGTGGGGGACCAGTTCCTGAGTCTCATGCCCTTTCTTCTGATGCTGACATGGTTTCCTTCTGCCCTTACTGTTGCGCCTTCTTGATCGCTGGTTTCTGATGATAAAAAATCGCTCAAGGAGGGGTCAGAGTCCAAAGGTACAGAGGGAGCTCTGGTCCACGAGCAGTAACACGGCATCTGATATTGCCATGATGTGTCCATTTAAAGGCTTTCCCCTTCTCAAAATCAGTCTTGTCTCTTTGAAATTCACTTTTCTTTCCCTGAATGATATATTTTTCAAATTGATCTATAGTAGTTTTGAGACACTGTTTAAATGGGGTAACCAACTACTGCTGGTCAAAGGCCACCAATTTAGATTCCCTAATCCTTATGTCCTCTTTGATACGTGTCATAACAGACTGGTCACGCTCAATTAGCATGCCTATAATTATCGATGAACATTTGCATAAACCAGTTTCCCTAATGCATTTAAAGCCATCATTTACTTCACAAGAAGGGAAGATCTATACCCGTAGACCTCGTGGTATAAAACCATGTTTAATGTATTCCTCCAGACTCCTAATGTTCCACCATGTTTTAGTTAAATTCTTATGTAAATTAGTAATATCATTTGCTAAATTTTGAAAGCCATCATCCTTTTCAACACCAACCGGGTTATCCATACCGATATCAAAAACATCCAGACCCTGGTTCCGCCAACCTGCTTCCCTGGTTTCTAAATACATAATTAAATTAGAAAACACAGTGTGCCTCCACCCAGAAAAGGGATTGTAGCAAACAATCCTTGAACAAGCCTGGAGATAAGGAGAAGGTGGGCACCACTCAAAAATAACAATTGGAGATCAACCCAATGCATATAAAACACCATATAAGTAAAGAAAGAAAAAGGATATGCAAAAGCGGGGATCTCACATAGTAATGTATATAAATTACTTTATTGACAATTATTAAACACAGACAGCACAAACATCTAAAAACTTTTAAAAAGGATATCGCCCAAATTAGTACAATCCGGCCCAACAATAAAGCCACAAAGCCACAAATATTCCCCAAACCAACAAAAACAAAGGTATAAGTAAGAATATCTATTCATAAAGTCATTAATTTGTAACAGATAGACCACAAAAACATAATTATAGTATGCATTGAAATGGGGTGGTTAACCCACAACCTCCCTGGTTAGCAGTTGTATATAGCCAATAAAGTGCAAATGCTTGAGCAGCTTTCAAGAGAGGCCCCTTTAAGAATCCCTATGAGTATACGTACAAAGGTTCAATGTGAATGCACAACCATAGAGTAAAAAAGTACTCGGAGGAATATGAAATGCCAATATTAGCTATTATTTAGTTGGATGCATAAACATGCATAAAATAATGGATACCTATACAGGTGTGTGGGCTCCTTTACAATAAAGGCCCAGTCCGTTGCTCTTTGTGACCAAATTTAATGGTAGAAAGACATACCATAATAAAGAGGCTGCATAGAATAAATAAACACAAAAATGGTATGGATAAGTAGAGGGTCACAAAGATAACCTGAGTTCTGAGGCAGGGGGGGAATGCTGAGAAACCCCACGCGTATCGCTACTAAAAATGTAGCTTCCTCAGGGGCAAGAAAGAAAACATAAGAACCAAGAATCAAACTGTCAGTATTTAAACATATTGCAAATTACCTCAAATCAATTTAGCAGGTGTAGGAGGCGTTAACAGTGTGCCAGGAAATGGCATTAAGACATGTTAAAATCACATCTCATAGGTAATCCAATGAAATCGGACATGATGTAGAGCAGGGGCGGAAGTGTTGAAGTATAGTGTTATGCGCAAGCGCACCCGGCCTATGAATGAGCCGGAAGTCATCATTGCGACGAAAAATAAAGGCAGGAACAAGATGTTGCAGCACTGTGCGCATGCGTGCCCGGCCTAAAAATAGGCCAGAAATGTTGAGTTGTAATACTATGCGAAAGCGCACGGCCTGTAAGTGAGCCGAAAATCATCATTGCGACGCAAAATAAAGACAGGGACAAGATGTTGCTGCACTTTGCGCATGCGCAAAACCTACAAAAGACAAAAAGTATCTCATACCCTACCATCATTATATATAAATGTAAAGCAAAGTTGCATATGAAATATAGGGTACTTATTGAACTATTTTTGATCAAAAAAAGTATACAAGCTGTCCCACCAGCGACAAGGTGACCCTAAATTGGGACGGTCCTACACTGTCTATATTAAAAACCTTACTGTAAATCAAAGTTGAAGTAATGCATATAAAAGGGTAGACAAATAGAACCGGGTCCCAATATCAGACCACCTAAGCCTGTGGTAAGCTACATATATACTAACCAGCTCAACAAGGGGGTGCAACACCCCTAATTTGCACAGAATGCAAACAAGACAAAAAACCAAGCAATGTGAACTGAGGTCTAAGATGGTACACATGCAAGAAATAGGAGCATGTTCACACTAGCAAAAAGATGCAAAACCTACAAAAGACAAAAAATATCTCATACCCTACCATCATTATATATAAATGTAAAGCAAAGTTGCATATGAAATATAGGGTACTTAGTGAAATATTTTTGATCAAAAATGTATACAAGCCGTCCCACCAGCGACAAGGTGACCCTAAATTGGGACGGTCCTACACTGTCTATATTAAAAACCTTACTGTATATCAAAGTTGAAGTAATGCATATAAAAGGGTAGACAAATAGAACCGGGTCCCAATATCAGACCACCTAAGCCCGTGGTAAGCTACATATATACTAACCAGCTCAACAAGGGGGATGCCACACCCCTAATTTGCACAGAATGCAAACAAGACAAAAAACCAAGCAATGTGAACTGAGGTCTAAGATGGTACACATGCAAGAAATAGAAGCATGTTCACACTAGCAAAAAGATGCAAAACCTACAAAAGACAAAAAATATCTCATACCCTACCATCATTATATATAAATGTAAAGCAAAGTTGCATATGAAATATAGGGTACTTAGCGAACTATTTTTGATCAAAAAAAGTATACAAGCTGTCCCACCAGCGACAAGGTGACCCTAAATTGGGATGGTCCTACACTGTCTATATTAAAAACCTTACTGTATATCAAAGTTGAAGTAATGCATATAAAAGGGTAGACAAATAGAACCGGGTCCCAATATCAGACCACCTAAACCCGTGGTAAGCTACATATATACTAACCAGCTCAACAAGGGGGATGCCACACCCCTAATTTACACATATTGCAAACAAGACAAAAAACCAAGCAATGTGAACTGAGGTCTAAGATGGTACACATGCAAGAAATAGGAGCATGTTCACACTAGCAAAAAGATGCAAAACCTACAAAAGACAAAAAATATCTCATTCCCTACCATCATTTTATATAAATGTAAAGCAAAGTTGCATATGAAATATAGGGTACTTAGCGAACTATTTTTGATCAAAAAAAGTATACAAGCCGTCCCACCAGCGACAAGGTGACCCTAAATTGGGACGGTCCTACACTGTCTATATTAAAAACCTTACTGTATATCAAAGTTGAAGTAATGCATATAAAAGGGTAGACAAATAGAACCGGGTCCCAATATCAGACCACCTAAGCCCGTGGTAAGCTACATATATACTAACCAGCTCAACAAGGGGGATGCCACACCCCTAATTTGCACAGAATGCAAACAAGACAAAAAACAAAGTAATGTGAACTGAGGTCTAGGATGGTACACATGCAAGAAATAGGAGCATGTTCACACTAGCAAAAAGATGCAAAACCTACAAAAGACAAAAAATATCTCATACCCTACCATCATTATATATAAATGTAAAGCAAAGTTGCATATGAAATATAGGGTACTTAGTGAACTAAGAATCAAAACTGTCAGTATTTAAACATATTGCAAATTACCTCAAATCAATTTAGCAGGTGTAGGAGGCGTTAACAGTGTGCCAGGAAATGGTGTGACACCCCAGGGGTCTGGTTGCCACAGTGATAGAGATATTACGTCTGAGAGCAGGTGGGAGGTCTCTTGGTCAGGGATCCTATGCATGCCACACCTCCTGCCCAGTCCTGGGAGGGGGAGAACTTCCCCTATATAAACCTAGGGCTGAGGCAGGGTTAGTGAGTAGAGAAGAAGTAGAGACAGAGAAGCAGATATAGGAAAAGAACATCAGGAGCTCTGTGGGAGCAGTGCTACAAGGAGTCAGGGGCTGGCAGCTGCAGAGCTCGCCCTGACTGAGAAGTTATCACCGGACCCGGAGTCCGAGGCTGTGGGGATTAACTCCTATCCAGCAGCAGAAACCGACCGGCAGGGGATTGCAGGTCCTCTGGCCCAGAAACCCGAAGGCACGGTCACACGCGTGGGACCAGCACCGCCGTCGTGGAGCGGAAGCTACTAGAAGGCCCCAAGTCAATGGCCATAAGGGTGAGCACCACACGGTACACTCAGGGACGTGGGCTACTTATACCCGCCTCTAGCAAGGTAGCCGGAAGAGTATCGTTAGTTTGGGAGGCCTACAACTCCGCCTGGCCAGGGGAGATCCCATCTGCTCAAGGACTGACCAGGCCCCAATCGCTAGCCAGTACTCCGGGAGGGTCTATCTTTGTCACCAGTAAAGACCCTGAACTACACCGTACCGTTTCCGAGTGGTTCCTGCTACCCCCATCATCCACGTCGGCTGCCCTGAGGCCATACCCCTCCCGTTGGGGGTTATACTATCACGCTGCACAATCCTACCACCGGCCTCAGCGGTCTGCCCTGCAGCAGCAGCTCCTTAGCTGTACTCAACGGGTGGCGTAGTCGTCCAACATCTACCGCTAATACTTCGCCGCTCAGTTTGACTCCCTGGGCACGGACCGGGTCACTGCCACGAGACTACAACCCTCAACAGATCCGGCTCCGGGTAAGCTCCCGTGCGCGCGATGCCGCGCGACAAAGGCCCAGGGGTGCGTCAACTTTTGGCGTAGTCGGCAGGATCTCGTGCCCGCAACCACCGGGTACTGCGTGCCTGAAAAAGACTGTTCAAACTTACCAGTGGTGAAGATTCCCGCCATCCGTGGAGGTTTCCCGCCATCCGGCGCCATCTTCTACCTTCTTCCCGCCATCCGCGAAGTTTTCCCGCCATCCGGCGCCATCTTCTGCCTTCTTCCCGCCATCCGTGGAGTTTTCCCGCCGTTGGACGCCATCTTGAGGACGCCGCGCGGGAAGAAGAGGGGCGTGGACTCCGAAAGCGCGCGAGAACTGAAGCCCCGCCTCACGTCCGGACGTTGCGTAAGGTCCTGGAAGGAGCCCAGCAGACGCCGACGTCACAGTAGCGCGACGGAAGGTCCTCAACCCTGACGATCCACTGCGGAGCCGCGGCCTATGGAAGAGGATCATCGCAAGGTAGGCCACGGTCCACTAGGGGGGAGGAAGATGTCGGATACGGAGGAGAGCTTCACTGCCTCAACCCCCGCCAGCGCCACCGCTGCTGCAGTCATGCCTTTCACCATGCCCTATATCCCGGGAGCGGCCTGGCTACCCCAGTACTCAGGGGAGTCACATACCCTGCATGACTTTAGAGAAAAGCTGGATAGCCTCTTCCAGGTGTATCCCCTCACAGAAGAGCAAAAAGTGAGCATCCTGGTGGCCCAATTAACCGGGGCAGCCCAAAGGGAGGTAAAGTCCTGGCTAGTGTTGAGCCACCCCCGTAGTGTTCGGGTTCGGTTCGGTTCGTCGAACACCGGGATGTTCGAGGAACTGTTCGTCGAACTGTTCGTCGAACACCTTAGAACACCGTCGAACACCGTTAAAACCAATGGCAGGCAAACAAAAACACATAGGAACACATAGAAAACACCTTCAAAGGTGTCCAAAAGCTGACAAACTGCTCAGAAGACGCTTTCTTTAAAAAAGCCGGCCGGCAATTCAGCAGCGGCATACACCGGTACCCGACAATTTAGACATGAAGGAATAGAGCATCACACATAGATTAGATAGATAGAAACATGTCAGTCACATATATATGAAGTACAGTGACAGTGTTGCTTACTGTACTTGTCATTTAATGTAAAGGATTTATTAAAAAATATAATAGTGTTTTCGTGCACCGTCTCTTTAAAAAAGCCAGCCGGCAATTCAGCAGCGGTACCCGACAATTTATAACAGACAGAATAGAGCTTCACACATAGATTAGATAGATAGAAACATGTCAGTCACATATATATGAAGTACTGTGACAGTGTTGCTTACTGTACTTGTCATTTACTGCAAAGAATTTATTTAAAAAAATAATAGTGTTTTCATGCACCGTCTCTTTAAAAAAGCCGGCTGGCAATTCAGTATCTGTACCCGACAATTTAGAATAGAAGGAATAGAGAATCACACATAGATTAGATAGATAGAAACATGTCAGCCACATATATACGAAGTACAGTGACAGTGTTGCTTACTGTACTTGTCATTTAGTGTAAAGGATTTATTAAAAAATATAATAGTGTTTTCGTGCACCGTCTCTTTAAAAAAGCCGGCCGGCAATTCAGCAGCGGTACCCGACAATTTATAACAGACAGAATAGAGCTTCACACATAGATTAGATAGATAGAAATATGTCAGTCACATATATATGAAGTACTGTGACAGTGTTGCTTACTGTACTTGTCATTTACTGCAAAGGATTTATTAAAAAAAATAATAGTGTTTTCATGCACCGTCTCTTTAAAAAAGCCGGCCGGCAATTCAGCATCTGTACCCGACAATTTATAACAGACAGAATAGAGCTTCACACATAGATTAGATAGATAGAAACATGTCAGTCACATATATAATAAGTACAGTGACAGTGTTGGTTACTGTACTTGTCATTTAGTATTAAAATAAAGGATTTATTATTAAAAAAAATTGGCGTGGGGTTCCCCGTAATTTTAGTCTCTAGCGGAGGTTAAGCAGACAGCTGGGGCAGATGTTTGAAGCCTGGGAAGGGGGTAATACCCACGGAGCTTCCCAGGCTACTAATATCAGCCCCCAGCTGAATACCTAGCCTTTACTAGCTATTAAAATGGAGGACCCCCCCAAAAAAATGACGTGGGGTCCCCCCTAATTTAATAGCTAGCAAAGGCTAGGCAGACAGCTGGAGGCTGATATTAATAGCCCAGGAAGGGAGCCATGAATATTGGCCCCCTCCCAGGCTAGAAACACCAGCCCTCAGCCGCCCCAGAAATGGCGCATCCATAGGATGCGCCAATTCTGGCACTTAGCCTCGCTCTTCCACGCTGCCCTGGTGCGGTGGCAGGGGGTAATAGGGTTGGGGTTGATGTCAGCTTATAATGCCAGCTGACATCAAGCCCAGGTTAGTAATGGAGAGGCGTCTATAAGACACCCCCTTTACTAACCCCATAGTCAAAGTTAAAAAAAAAACACAAACACCCAGAATAAAGTCCTTTAATTGAAATAAAGACACAATTCTTTATTGTTCTAAATTAAACCATACTTACCATCACGCCCATTCCAGCTGAAGCCAACGATCTCCTGCAATAAAAGAAAAATAATAAAGCAACCTCATCCTTACCTTTCCATGGTTCCCAGGACAGCTCCAGCTCTGCTACATCGAGATGACAGGCTGGACCGCAGCAGAACGCTGCCATTCAGCTTGCCATGCCGCACACACTGAGAAGCGCAGGCATGCTTGCGCTTCTCAGTGTCTGACTGTGACGGCATCCAGATGAGCGGACAATGAACTCGGCTCACCTCATGTACGTCACTGACAGCGTGGGAAAATTCTCCTGCACTCAGCGCTTCAGCGTGAGAATTTTCCCACGCTGTCAGTGACGTGCATGAGGTGAGCCGAGTTCATTGGACATGACCTCGGCTCATCTGGATGCCGTCACAGCCAGACACTGAGTAGCGCAAGCATGCCTGCGGTTCTCAGTGTCTGCGGGATGACAGGCTGGATGGCAGCGTTCTGCTGCGGTCCAGCCTGTCATCTCGATGTAGCAGAGCTGGAGCCGTCGTGGGAGCCATGGAAAGGTAAGGATGAGGTTGCTTTATTATTTTTCTTTTATTGCAGGAGATCGTTGGCTTCAGCTGGAATGGGCGTGATGGTAAGTATGGTTTAATTTAGAACAATAAAGAATTGTGTGTTTATTTCAATTAAAGGACTTTTTTCTGGGTGTTTGTGTTTTTTTTAAATACTTTACTAGAAATTCATGGTGGTCATGTCTAATATTGGCGTGACCCCATGAATTTCGGGCTTAGGGCCAGCTGATAATGCCAAGCTGGCCTTAACCCCTTTATTACCCAGTGAGCCACCGCACCAGGGCCCTGGATGAGTTGGGTACAGCGCCAGAAGATGGCGCTTCTATGAACGCGCCATTTTCCGGGGCGGCTGCGGACTGCAATTTGCAGCGGGTGGGGCCCAGAAAGCTTGGGCCTCCCTGCGCTGCAGATTCCAGCCCCCAGCTGCCTAGTTGTACCTGGCTGGACACAAAAATAGGGCGAAGCTGCACTTATTTTTTTTTTAAATTCATGAAATTCATGGAATAATTAAGAAAAAAAGGGCTTCCCTATATTGTTGTGTCCGGCTAGGTACAAATAGGCAGCTGGTGGTTGGGAGCAGCCCGTTCCTGCCTGCTGTACCTGACTGGACACAAATATAGGGCGAAGCCCCACATCAATTTTTTTTTCATTATTTCATGAATTTCCTGAAATAATTTAAAAAAAATTGACGTGGGGCTTCGCCCTATATTTGTGTCCAGTCAGGTACAGCAGGCAGGAACGGGCTGCCCCCAACCACCAGCTGCCTATTTGTACCTGGCCAGACACAACAATATAGGGAAGCCCTTTTTTAAAAAAATTATTTCATGAAATAATTAAAAAAAAATTGACGTGGGGCTTCGCACTATATTTGTGTCTAGCCAGGTACAGCAGGCAGGGACGGGCTGCCCCCAACCACCAGCTGCCTATTTGTACCTGGTTGGACACAACAATATAAGGAAGCCCTTTTTTTCTTAATTATTCCATGAATTTCATGAAATAATTTAAAAAAAAAATGCGTGGGGCTTTGCCCTATTTTTGTGCCCAGCCAGGTACAACTAGGCAGCTGGGGGCTGGAATCTGCAGCGCAGGGAGGCCCAAGCTTTCTGGACCCCACCCGCTGCATATTGCAGTCCGCAGCCGCCCCGGAAAATGGCGCGTTCATAGAAGCGCCATCTTCTGGCGCTGTACCCAACTCATCCAGGGCCCTGGTGCGGTGGCTCACTGGGTAATAAAGGGGTTAAGGCCAGCTTGGCATTATCAGCTGGCCCTAAGCCCGAAATTCATGGGGTCACGCCAATATTAGACATGACCACCATGAATTTCTAGTAAAGTATTTAAAAAAACACAACACCCAGAATAAAGTCCTTTAATTGAAATAAACACACAATTCTTTATTGTTCTAAATTAAACCATACTTACCGTCACGCCCATTCCAGCTGAAGCCAATGTCTTCTGCAATAAAAGTAAAATAATAAAGCAACCTCATCCTTACCTTTCCATGGTTCCCACGAGAGCTTCAGCTCTGCTACATCGAGATGACAGGCTGGACCGCAGCAGAACGCTGCCATCCAGCCTGTCATCCCGTGGACACTCAGAAGCGCAGGCATGCTTGCGCTCCTCAGTGTCTCAGTGTGACGGCATAAAGATGAGACAAGCTCATGTCCAATGAACTCAGCGCACCTCATGCACGTCACTGACAGCGTGGGAGAATTCTCCTGCACTCAGCACTTCAGCGTGAAAATTCTCCCACGCTGTCAGTGACGTACATGAGGTCAGCTGAGTTCATTGGACATGAATGAGCTCACCTCATGCACGTCACTGACAGCGTGGGAAAATTCTCACGCTGAAGCGCTGAGTGCAGGAGAATTTTCCCACGCTGTCAGTGACGTGCATGAGGTGAGCTCATTCATGTCCAATGATCTCAGCTCACCTCATGCACGTCACTGACAGCGTGGGAAAATTCTCCTGCACTCAGCGCTACAGCGTGAGAATTCTCCCACGCTGTCAGTGACGTGCATGAGGTGAGCTCATTCATGTCCAATGAACTCAGCTGACCTCATGCACGTCACTGACAGCGTGGGAGAATTCTCACGCTGAAGTGCTGAGTGCAGGAGAATTCTCCCACGCTGTCAGTGACGTGCATGAGGTGCGCCGAGTTCATTGGACATGAACTCGTCTCATCTTTATGCCGTCACAGCCAGACACTGCAGAGCGCAAGCATGCCTGCGCTTCTCAGTGTCTGCGGGATGACAGGCTGGATGGCAGCGTTCTGCTGCGGTCCAGCCTGTTATCTCGATGTAGCAGAGCTGAAGCTGTCGTGGGAACCATGGAAAGGTAAGGATGAGGTTGCTTTATTATTTTTCTTTTATTGCAGGAGATCGTTGGCTTCAGCTGGAATGGGCGTGACGGTAAGTATGGTTTAATTTAGAACAATAAAGGAATGTGTCTTTATTTCAATTAAAGGACTTTATTCTGGGTGTTTGTGTTTTCTTTTAACTTTGACTATGGGGTTAGTAATGGGGGTGTCTTATAGACGCCTCTCCATTACTAACCTGGGCTTGATGTCAGCTGGCATTATAAGCTGACATCAACCCCAACCCTATTACCCCCTGCCACCGCACCAGGGCAGCGTGGAAGAGCGAGGCTAAGTGCCAGAATTGGCGCATCCTATGGATGCGCCATTTCTGGGGCGGCTGAGGGCTGGTGTTTCTAGCCTGGGAGGGGGCCAATATTCATGGTTCCCTTCCTGGGCTATTAATATCAGCCCCCAGGTGTCTGCCTAGCCTTTGCTAGCTATTAAATTAGGGGGGACCCCACGTCATTTTTTTGGGGGGTCCCCCATTTTAATAGCTAGTAAAGGCTAGGTATTCAGCTGGGGGCTGATATTAGTAGTCTGGGAAGCTCCGTGGGTATTACCCCCTTCCCAGGCTTCAAACATCTGCCCCAGCTGTCTGCTTAACCTCCGCTAGAGACTAAAATTACGGGGAACCCCACGCCAATTTTTTTTAATAATAAATCCTTTATTTTAATACTAAATGACAAGTACAGTAACCAACACTGTCACTGTACTTATTATATATGTGACTGACATGTTTCTATCTATCTAATCTATGTGTGAAGCTCTATTCTGTCTGTTATAAATTGTCGGGTACAGATGCTGAATTGCCGGCCGGCTTTTTTAAAGAGACGGTGCATGAAAACACTATTATTTTTTTTAATAAATCCTTTGCAGTAAATGACAAGTACAGTAAGCAACACTGTCACAGTACTTCATATATATGTGACTGACATGTTTCTATCTATCTAATCTATGTGTGAAGCTCTATTCTGTCTGTTATAAATTGTCGGGTACCGCTGCTGAATTGCCGGCCGGCTTTTTTAAAGAGACGGTGCACGAAAACATTATTATATTTTTTAATAAATCCTTTACACTAAATGACAAGTACAGTAAGCAACACTGTCACTGTACTTCGTATATATGTGGCTGACATGTTTCTATCTATCTAATCTATGTGTGATTCTCTATTCCTTCTATTCTAAATTGTCGGGTACAGATGCTGAATTGCCGGCCGGCTTTTTTAAAGAGACGGTGCATGAAAACACTATTATTTTTTTTGATAAATCCTTTACACTAAATGACAAGTACATTAAGCAACACTGTCACTGTACTTATTATATATGTGACTGACATGTTTCTATCTATCTAATCTATGTGTGATGCTCTATTCTTTCTGTTCTAAATTGTCGGGTACCGGTGTATGCCGCTGCTGAATTGCCGGCTTTTCATGTTTCACTGTGAGCACTGTTCCCATCGATTTGGGCAATCACTGTAATGCCACAACCACCATGGCTGTGGCATTACAGTGAGTGGCAGACAATCCCTGCATGATTGGTGCTCTAAATAGCGCCAGACATGCAGGACACGCTTTTGGTGCACGAACAGTTATCGAACATAACCTCGAACAGCCGAATTTTTTGCAAATCGTTCGGGTTCGTAGAACAACTCGAACACCGCCCAAAACAGCTCGAATTTGAGATTGGCGAACAGTTCTAGTCGAACACCGCTCATCTCTAGTCCTGGCCACCTGGGGGGAGGACTGTTGCAGGGATACTAACCCGGCTGAGGGACACCTTTGATACCCGCACCTCAGCCAAGATCAAGCTTAGATTCTACGGGTGCAAGCAGCAAGCACACGAGAGTATAAGGGACTATGCCCTGAACCTACAAGAGGCCCTGAGAGCCATTAAGCAGACCGACCCTGACGGCGTGGGAGACGAGGACAGGCTGTTGACTGAACAATTTACAGAGGGTTTATATTGCAATGCCCACCGAACCCAGTTGCGGGCAATGGCCTTACAGGACCCTCATCTGGGATTTGCACAGTTCAAGGACAGAGCCATCCGGGTGCTCCGAGAACCGGCACCAGGTGGCGTTGTGACCCACAGACGCCCCACTACCACTTACCACCAGGAGGCGGCACCCTTGTCGGCAGGGCCTGTGGGAGCTGATGCGCAGGCTTTGAACAATGACCCGGCTCCAGACCTGCACCATCAGGTCCAAGAGCTAGCTAAAAGCGTTGCCGCGCTAACCCGAACTGTGCAGTCTTTACAGGTTTCCACTCCAGGGAAGATCCAGCTGGCATCCGGACCGGAGGACATCCCGTGGCGTCGACCAAGGAGGACCCCACCGGCCAGAGGAAGACCCAGCGACCGATACAACGAGGACGGACAACCCATCTGCCGCCGCTGCAATCAACCCGGACATATGGCAAGGTACTGTCCTTTAAACTGGCACAACCTGGGGTAGAGGGCCAAACCCCAGGAAAAAGATCATCAGGCCCATCGAACTGGCGCGACAAATATGTGGGAGGACGTCCAGTCTTGCCTGTGGTACTGGATGGCATCCCTATGAGTGCCCTACTGGACACCGGGTCACAGGTTACCACTATCCCGTACGTGCTCTTCAAGCAGTACTGGAATGACTCGGATATCACCCGCTACCCTGATGACGATTTGAGTATCATCGCCAGCAATGGTCAGCCCGTGCCACAGATTGGATTTAAAGAGGTGACCATTAAAATCGGTAGAGTTGAACTGGCGGCACAGGGACTGATCATTGTAGACATTGACAAGCACGAGAGTCACCCAAAGATAACTCTAGGAACTAATGTAATTGAAAATTGTCTTGCAGAGGTGATTTTCCTTTTACAGCAGGTTGCCAAGAACGCCAGCTCCGGCCAGCAGCGAGTGCTCCAGAAAGAGATCCGGGCACTGATGCGACGGCAACAGATAGAACTCTCCGGTGGTGATATTGGTAGCGTAAGAATGTGTGACCCTTTTCCTATTGCCATGCCCCCAAAAAGTGAAATGATGATTTGGTGCCGGGCAGCTATTGGTCTGAGAGGTAGAGATTACCAGGCAATGGTAGAACCAGTTTACTCAGACAGTAGGCCCACCATTTTGACAGCACGGGGGGTGGTCAATGTACGCCATGGGAGGGTGCCCGTTCGCATAATAAATATCGGGAAGAGGGAAGTGTACCTGCCTCGGTATGCCACGCTAGCCAAATTGTATACCATCAATCAAGATTCCATACAGTCCGTAGAACCCTTGCCTCCATCTTCCCCGGAGGAAGGTAACGGCTCTCAGAAAACAATGGAGGACTGGTGTCAGTAACTACATTTGGGTACTGACTCCACTCCCTCACACCAGAAACAGGGAGTCTATCGGGTGGTTCAAGAGTACGAGAGAGTGTTTAGTAAACACCCGTTAGACTTCGGGCGAGTCAAGGGGGTAGAACACCACATCCCCACGGGAGACCATCCTCCCATAAAAGAGAGGTATCGACCCGTACCCCCTGCACACTACCAACACGCCAAGGGGATGCTTAGAGACATGAAGGAGGCTGGGGTGATCAGGGATAGCTGTAGCCCCTGGGCAGCTCCACTAGTTTTAGTCAAAAAGAAAGACAACACCATGAGGATGTGTGTAGATTACCGGAAAATCAACCGTATCACACACAAGGATGCGTATCCCTTACCAAGGATAGAGGAGTCTTTGGCTGCTTTAAGATCTGCTAACTTCTTCTCTACCTTGGATCTCACTAGTGGGTACTGGCAGGTTCCTGTAGCAGAGGCGGACCGGGAGAAGACCGCATTCACCACCCCTATGGGACTTAGCGAGTTTACCTGCATGCCGTTCGGACTCTGCAACGCACCAGGAACCTTCCAACGATTAATGGAGTGCTGTCTGGGCCACAGAAACTTCGAGACGGTCCTGCTGTACCTGGACGATGTCATCGTATATTCCAAGACGTATGAGGACCACCTGAAACACCTGGCGGAAGTGTTCGAAGCTCTGGCAAGCTACGGCCTAAAGGTGAAACCCTCCAAGTGTCACCTTCTGAAACCAAAGGTGCAGTACCTGGGACACGTGGTGAGCGCTGATGGAGTGGCTCCCGACCCTGATAAGATCACTGCAATTAAGGAATGGCCAAGTCCCTCCAGTGTAAAGGAAGTGCGGCAGTTCCTCGGGTTGGTAGGCTATTACCGCAGATTCATCCCCGGTTTCACCAAAAAGGCAGCTCCTATGCAGGACCTCCTGATAGGCCAGTCCCGGAAGGCCAAGAACCAGAAGCCACCCTTCAGATGGGAGAAGTTAGAAGAAGAGTCCTTCCGCCAGCTGAAAATGGCCCTCACGGGGGATGAAATCCTGGCGTACCCTGATTACAGCCAGCCCTTTATCCTCTACACCGACGCAAGTAACATCGGGCTAGGAGCCGTGCTGTCCCAGATCCAGCAGGGGAAAGAACGAGTAATCGCTTACGCCAGACGAAAACTGCGACCCACCGAGAGAAACCCTGAGAATTACAGCTCATTTAAGCTAGAGTTCCTGGCAGTGGTGTGGGCAGTCACCGAACGCTTTAAGCACTACCTCGCTTCTTCCCGGTTCACCGTGTACACGGATAACAACCCGTTGACACACCTGGACACGGCAAGACTCGGTGCCCTAGAGCAGAGATGGATGGCCCGTCTGTCCAACTACGAGTTCACAATCAAATACCGGGCAGGACGCTCCAATACCAACGCGGACGCCCTGTCCAGGATGCCAAACCTACCGGACGTAGGAGAAGATCCAGAGGGACTGGAAGAAGTCGAACTCCCCGCGTTCCACTGTCATGGGACTATCCAGTATTCCCATCGGGTAAGGAGTAAGCAAGCCGCTACGTTTAACCCCTTGCCTCACTACAACTGGGAGGAAACGCAAGACAGTGACCCTGCCGTCCGACTGGTGAAGGAGATGCTGACTCGGCCAGAGGCTCGCCTTGACCCAGACGCTCCGGAGGAAGCCAAGCAACTGTGGGCTGAGAAGAGTCGACTGTTCCTTTATAAGGGGAAGTTGTGCCGCCGAATGGTTAACTCCCGGACGCATGAACTAATCTGGCAAGTAGTGGTGCCACGAAGAGACGCAGCCGTGGTGATGGAGGCATACCACGACGGGGCTGGACACTTCGGATGGAAGAAGCTGGAGTTCCTGCTGCGCGGGTGGTTTCACTGGGTAGGCATGAGGGGAACCATCGAGAGGTGGTGCAGAGACTGTGGCCCGTGCAACCTAAGAAGGAAGGACCGTGCCAGCCAGAAGACTCCCCTGCAGTCCATCGTCACCCGGCAGCCGTTGGAACTGGTAGCCTTGGATCATGTAAAACTGACCCCAAGCAGAAGTGGCAACGTCTACGCACTAACCATCGTGGATCACTACTCCCGGTTCTTGGTTGTCGTCCCCGTCAAGGACTTAACCGCTCGAACAGCAGAGCCTTCCAGCAGCATTTCTGCCGTCCACACGGGTACCCGGACCAAGTGTTGACAGACCAGGGACCTGCCTTTGAAGCGGAGGTCTTCCAAGAATTCTGCACTCTGTATGGCTGCCGGAAGATAAGGACGACACCCTATCATCCGCAAACTAATGGACTTTGTGAGAAAATGAACCAGGTGGTGATAGATCTTCTGAAAACATTGCCCCTGGAAGAACGCAGTCTGTGGCCTGAGAGGCTGCCCGACCTAGTGGACCTATACAACCACATCCCGGTAGGTTCCACCAACTGTACCCCGGCTTACCTGATGAGGGCAAGACCTGGTAAGCTACCTGTTGACCTGGAGATGGGAGTCCTGACACCCGAGGACACTTCACCAGAAGCAGACTGGGACACAGAGAGGCAGCAGCAGTACCGGAAAGTACAGGAGAGCGTGGAGCGAAGTCTCTGTCAAGCTAGGGAAAGACAAGAGAAAACTTACAACCAGTATGCTCCCGCTGTTCCCCTGGTACCCGGAGAGCAGGTCTTGAAGAGGAAAAGGCGGCTCCACAAGTTGGACGACCAGTGGGAGAAGGACCCGTACATCGTACTGCCCTCAAGCCACGACAACCCAAAGGTCTGTACCATCAGTAAAGACGGAGGGGAAACCACAACCATTGTATCCCGGGATCACCTGAAGAAGTGTCCCGAACAGCTACGGAACCCTGAAGAGGAACAAGAAGACCCTCGACCCGTAGAGGAAAGGGAAGATATGGTTAGTACTGTGCTCGGAGACTTCCCTCGGTCTTGGACTCAAGTCAATGGCGCAGTTGTGGTACCCGTACTCACCTTCCTCCAACCAGGTAGAGCTGGAAGAACAGTAGAGCAACAGGTAGAGCTGGAAGAACAGCCGGTCCAGGAGGCAGAAGACCCCACACCAGCAGACCAGGAGGATCAACCCTCTGCTTATAGTGAACCTGCCATGCCTCTAGTGAGCCAAAGGGCCCGTGGACAGCTGCCCAGTTTACCTTTGACAGTTCCTACACCCTGTAGTTCGGGGCTAGACAGTCAGCTCCGTAGGTCCACTAGGGCCACTAGAGGCCAGTTACCCGCACGTTGGAGGATTTGAAGTGTATAAGTTGTTTTATTTATGGTTACCTGTTTTTCTTGTTACTTGTAAATAATTATGTGTTTCTAGTTATTTTTAGGAGTCCTTGGTGGATTTACCGGGAATCCTTGTACAATTGGTTGGAGCGTAACCTAGGAATGGACTAAAGACTGTTAAGGACTCGGGGCAGGACAGACCCCTACCTGGTTACGTCTCCCTGTTTTGGTGAAATGGACACCTTGCTTTTCTTCAAAACTGCACCCGGTTGCGGACACGCCGTAACCATCTTTATGTGTTTTTCTTATTGTATTATTATTGTTTATACCTTGTTATGTTTTTCTAAAAAATATGTTTAGTCCCGGAGTACTAAATTTCACTAAGGGGGAATGTGACACCCCAGGGGTCTGGTTGCCACAGTGATAGAGATATTACGTCTGAGAGCAGGTGGGAGGTCTCTTGGTCAGGGATCCTATGCATGCCACACCTCCTGCCCAGTCCTGGGAGGGGAAGAACTTCCCCTATATAAACCTAGGGCTGAGGCAGGGTTAGTGAGTAGAGAAGAAGTAGAGACAGAGAAGCAGATATAGGAAAAGAACATCAGGAGCTCTGTGGGAGCAGTGCTACAAGGAGTCAGGGGCTGGCAGCTGCAGAGCTCGCCCTGACTGAGAAGTTATCACCGGACCCGGAGTCCGAGACTGTGGGGATTAACTCCTATCCAGCAGCAGAAACCAACCGGCAGGGGATTGCAGGTCCTCTGGCCCAGAAACCCGAAGGCACGGTCACACGCGTGGGACCAGCACCGCCGTCGTGGAGCGGAAGCTACTAGAAGGCCCCGAGTCACCGGCCATACGGGTGAGCACCACACGGTACACTCAGGGACGTGGGCTACTTATACCCGCCTCTAGCAAGGTAGCCAGAAGAGTATCGTTAGTTTGGGAGGCCTACAACTCCGCCTGGCCAGGGGAGATCCCATCTGCTCAAGGACTGACCAGGCCCCAATCACTAGCCAGTACTCCGGGAGGGTCTATCTTTGTCACCAGTAAAGACCCTGAACTACACCGTACCGTCTCCGAGTGGTTCCTGCTACCCCCATCATCCACGTCGGCTGCCCTGAGGCCATATCCCTCCCGTTGGGGGTTATACTATCACGCTGCACAATCCTACCACCGGCCTCAGCGGTCTGCCCTGCAGCAGCAGCTCCTTAGCTGTACTCAACGGGTGGCGTAGTCGTCCAACATCTACCGCTAATACTTCGCCGCTCAGTTTGACTCCCTGGGCACGGACCGGGTCACCGCCACGAGACTACAACCCTCAACAGATCCGGCTCCGGGTAAGCTCCCGTGCGCGCGATGCCGCGCGACAAAGGACCAGGGGTGCGTCAATGGCATTAAGACATGTTAAAATCACATGTCGTAGGTAATCCAATGAAATCGGACATGATGTAGAGCAAGGGCGGAAGTGTTGAAGTATAGTGCTATGCACAAGCGCACCCGGCCTATGAATGAGCCGGAAGTCACCACTGCGACAAAAAATAAAGGCAGGAACAAGATGTTGCAGCACTGTGCGCACAGTGCCCGGCCTAAAAATAGGCCAGAAATGTTTTCGTCGCAATGGTGACTTCCGGCTCATTCATAGGCTGGGTGCGCTATATATAGCACTATATTTCAACACTTCCGCCCTTGCTCTACATCATGTCCGATTTCATTGGATTATCTACGACATGTGATTTTAACATGTCTTAATGCCATTTCCTGGCACACTGTACCGTCGGACCTGAGGTTAACGCCTCCTACACCTGGTAAATTGATTTGAGGTAATTTGCAATATGTTTAAATACTGACAGCTTGATTCTTGTTTCTTATGTTTTCTTTCTTGCCCCTGAGGAAGCTAAGTTTTTAGCAGCGATACGCGTGAGGTTTCTCAGAATTCCCCCCCTGCCTCAGAACTCAGGTTATCTTTGTGACCC
Organism: Phyllobates terribilis; assembly: GCF_046119375.1. NCBI lineage: Eukaryota > Metazoa > Chordata > Amphibia > Anura > Dendrobatidae > Phyllobates > Phyllobates terribilis. Next base: position 55,674,086 of record NW_027362773.1, read on the forward strand.
TTTACTTATCCATACCATTTTTGTGTTTATTTATTCTATGCAGCCTCTTTATTAAGGTATGTCTTTCTACCTTTAAATTTGGTCACAAGGATCAACGGACTGGGCCTTTATTGTAAAGGAGCCCACACACCTGTATAGGTATCCATCTATTTTATGCATGTTTATGCATCCAACTAAATAATAGCTAATATTGGCATTTCATATACCTCCGAGTACTTTTTTACTCTATGGTTGTGCATTCACATTGTACATATACTCATAGGGATTCTTAAAGGGGCCTCTCTTGAAAGCTGCTCAAGCATTTGCACTTTATTGGCTATATACAACTGCTAACCAGGGAGGTTGTGGGTTAACCACCCTTTTTCAATGCATACTATTATAATTATGTTTTTGTGGTCTATCTGTTCCAAATTAACCCTCCGTCACATACAATATCGGTTCTAACGAGTTCACATACAATGTGACTGTCAGGCGCAGGCTAGAAAAATGCCTATAATATCTAATGTTTGCAATTTCAGTGCTGTAAAAGTGATCAGTGACCTTCATAGGGATGTAATAAAAGAGACTACACATAATCAGATGCAAAAAAAACCATTTACTTAACATAAAACTAATAACTCTGAAATACAAATATTTCAAAACTCCCGCCAAATAGTCCCCAGTTCGACTGTCAAAAATCTCTACAAAGAAAATTTATGGAAACAAACTTAATTTTAAGGTACCTTAAGTACTATTAAACACATATTCAATGAGAATTAGATCCTGAAGTTTCCCCAGAAAAATTACACTTGCAGAGCAAAGAGCAAGAATTACACATCATTTTTGCATGTGTCAGGCAGATTGCATTATGACATTTGTGACATTCATAATTAGAAAGCCTTCTGATTCCGCTTTCAGTGGTGCAGGTGGTGCATCTCCTTTTGGGAGGTTGTGCAGGTGGTGAATTTTCACTATCATCTTCTGCGCGAAATCTTTTGAGCTGAACTTGAAGGCGAGAGGGGATACCGATTGTTTTCATACTTCTCCTGCGTAGCTCTCCAAGCACTAGTTCATGGGCCAATTTTTCAGATAGAATCGTCTACGGAGTGGTTCAAGCTTGTTTTCAAGGTAAATGACTTGTGAATTTATACCACCCAAATTCAACATAGCAAAAAATATGACCATTGGCCAGCGTTTGGTGTTTCTGCTGACGTTGAAAGTTGAGCACATCTGATATCAGCTGTATCAACACCCCCTTTGGTTGCATTATAAAATGTAATTATCTCCGTGTTTTTTTGTGCCTCAGTCCCAGGATCGATGGCATCATCATCATGAAGTGTTGATAGAAGAAGTACAATTTTTTTTGCTTGTGGTACATAGGAAACCAAAACCTTTCCATTATGGAATGCAAACATACCGCTGTACTGTTGTCTCCCTTTCACACTTACAAACTGTGTAGGCAATTCTTTTTTATTTTTTCCTACAGTTCCGACATATAAAAGCTTCTGCATTTTCAGATAATCAATCAGATCACAATTTGAAAACCAATTGTCAGCTGTTATATTGCGACCCGATCCAAATAAGGGCTCAGCCAGTCTTTTTACAACATCACTGGGTTTGTTGCTGACACAGTAAGGACCTTCTGGTTGTTTTCCTGCATAAACTTTCAGGTTGTAAGTGTGGGTCTTACTGGCATCAACAAGGGCATACATTTTTATTCCATATTTGTTAGGCTTTGATGGAATATATTGACGAAAGGCACATTTACCACGAAAACCAGGGAGCATTTCGTCAATAGTGAGATTCTCCCCAGGGCAATAGCTTTTTTTAGTTTTCAACAAATTTTTGGAATATATCACGAATTGGAGCAAGTCGGTCATGTGTTTTACGTTCGGTTCGGGTAGTTCTGTCGTCAAACCGAAGGCAACGAATTAGAAGCTTGAATCTGTTTATGGACATAAGGCCAAATTTTTCAACTTCATTCCCATCTTTACTCCAAAGTTCCTCCAAACTTTGTCTATTTGCCCTATAAGCTCCTGTAAGGTATAATAATCCAAAAAAAGCATGCAGTTCTATTTCATCTGTGGCCTTGATGGTTCTGTTGCAGATGAACTTGTCCTTTATAATGTCTATATATTGGTTGGTATATGTGACAATAGAGTCCAGAATGTCATCTGTGAATAAACTATTCCAGCATTCAACTGCAGTTTTTACATTACTTGCAGTTCCTATAACTGTAGGAAGGTGAGTAATAATGTTTTGAGGTTCCCTACGTTTTTTCTGGAGTGGCTTCTTGTTCCATTGGTTTTTTTTATTTTTTCCCATATAATAAGATTCTACATCTTCATCCTCATCACTGTCACCATCTTGCTCTGTTTCAGAATCCACTTCAAATACTTCCACCTCATCATGAGAATCAATCTCACTTTCCTCTCCTAAATCCTCATTCAGTGTGGGGTCTGCATCATCTAACAGCATGTTTGTTACTTCCTCAACATCAAGGTTTTTTGATAAATTGTACATTTTCCTCTCCATTTCAGCAGATAATCTGAAGCAAGAGAAGGAATATGTGTTAGGGAACTACTGTATATGCCTGAGCAGCACACTTTCTTTTTTAATCTGCCTTATTTCTATGAAATATCCTCGCACTTTGTGCTATACATTCATAAAACAAGCTAAATAAACAATTGTGATGAATAAAAACATAAAATACCAACCTTATTGAGTGTGACGTGTTCACATACAATGAGCCTGAGAGATTAGCGCAGTTATATCTGTCCTCCTGAAGTTCTGCAATCCAACTGTGGTATGAGGTTTCACAGAGCTGCTAGAGACAGGAGACTACCTGGAGGGAGGGGATTTCCTCACAATCTGGTGAGGAAGGAGAAATGAAAGTAAAAGAGATGTGCCTGTCAGGCCTATTGTATGTGACGGAGGGTTAATGACTTTATGAATAGATATTCTTACTTATACCTTTGTTTTTGTTGGTTTGGGGAATATTTGTGGCTTTATGGCTTTATAGTTAGGCCGGATTGTACTAATTTGGGCAATATCCTTTTTAAATGTTTTTAGATGTTTGTGCTGTCTGTGTTTAATAATTGTCAATAAAGTAATTTATATACATTACTATGTGAGATCAACGCTTTTGCATATTCTTTTTCTTTCTTTACTTATATGGTGTTTTATATGCATTGGGTTGATCTCCAATTGTTATTTTTGAGTGGTGCCCACCTTCTCCTTATCTCCAGGCTAGGTTGATTGAGCTGCTGTAGAGTGGGTGGGAAACTGTTCAACATATCTGCTCCCCAGGGTGGAGTCCAGAAGATAAATACACAGCCTTCTGGCTGATTCATTGTTGGGTGTGTCTGTAGATATGAGCTCTAGAGCTGGATGGTTGTGTTAAGGAAAGCAGAACCTTTAAATGTTGGTTCCTGAGTGGGCAGATTCCCGACAGCAACACGGACTGTGCCATAAATTAGGTTTTGTTTTCTAGTTAGGCCAGAAAAGCCGTATTTATTTTGCTAACCCTGCACTAGTTTATGCTGGATCTTTAATAAACCAGTGAAAGATTTAAAGAGATAGCATTCCTGTGTCTACCTCTTTTGGTAGAGTCTCTCGCTCTGCGGCACTCAGAGGTAGATACAGGACACTATCTCTTTAAGTGACTTGGTGGTTTATTAGAAGAAGCAGCATAAACCATAGCCAAGTGCAAAACATAAACATAGCCTTCCTGGCATAACAGGAAAACAAACAAAAGGGAAAAAATACAGCACAGTCCTTACTTCGGCCGAGGTCTGGCCACTCTGGGTCAGCGGTAGCATATGGTCCAGCTTTAGCACAAAAACAAGCTCCTCTCTCTCAGGAGCTTGCTTCCACACTCTGAACACACCTGAGTGTCAGGGCTGATTATTTAAAGACACGACTGTGGCACCTCACCGGGCTGATTGTCCACACTGCAGGCAGCGTAGGCATAGTAGGAGAGGCAACGTCCAAGGCTACAGTCCATCTGTTCAGAGGTCAGAGGGCAGCGGGCAGCTACATGGCCTGGGCCGAGACATCGCCAACAAATAATCTCACCCGATGGGACTTTGGGCACCACCTCCCCAGGCCCTTTGGACCTTGGATGCGCCACCCCCTATTGGGCCTCCGCCCAAGACTGGGACCCCCAATATGGAGTGGGCTGTTTTCTCTCGGAACCCTCGACCCCCTGGTACCTCTCAACCAGTCCGACCAGTTCATCAGCGTTTCAGAGATGAACCTGGGCAACCCAAGTTTGTATTGGCCTTGGTAAGAAATGCACGAAACAATCCATTACTACTCGCTCTTTGATCTGCGCCAGGGTAGACGATTCTGGTTGCTGCCATTTTTGCACCAGGTTCAACAGGTCAAACATTTGGGAGCGAGGTGGTTTCTCATGGTGATACGCCCAGCGGTGGACGCGCTGTGCCCTGACAGTCATTGTTACCCCCAAGCATGCCAAAATTTCAGTCTTTAATTTGGCATACTCCTTGGCGTCCTGTAAGGCCAAGTCATAATGCGCCTACCTTATGAGAGGTATGGTGTCAACACCTCTGCCCATTGCTCTGGCTATAGCCTCTCCATCTCAATGACCCTCTCGAGTACCGTCACAAAAGCTTCCACATCATCACTCGGAGTCATTTTCTGTAGCACACCCCTTACTGCCTTTCGGACCGCAAAGTCATCCACTGACCCTATCGCTGGAGCTGTTGTCGAGCCACGAATCGCCTCTGTGAGCAAGTCGATCTGCTGCTACTGTTGTCGGCACTGGTCCTGTTGAGCCTTCTGCTGGAGCTGCTGCATCAGCAATTTGGTGGTTTCTTGTTGCGCCATCTGCTGTTTCTGTAACACCTGCTGGTGTTGTGCTTGCTGCTGCTGGTGCTACACTTGTTGCGTCTGCAACAGATGTTTAAGGAGTTCCTCCATTTTGTCTGTCATCATTTGCTGGCTCACAGCCGACTTTACCCAGGACATGCAGGCCTTCCTGTGACAGTCGCACATGTTCTCTGGGAGTTTTGCCCACAATTCTAACATCACTTGTGTTAAGAGTCTCTCGCTCTGCGGCACTCGGAGGTAGATACAGGACACTATCTCTTTAAGTGACTTGGTGGTTTATTAGAAGAAGCACCATAAACCATAGCCAAGTGCAAAACATAAACATAGTCTTTCTGGCATAACAGGAAAAAACACAAAAGGGAAAAGGTAAAGCACAGTCCTTACTTCGGCTGAGGTCCCACCACTCAGGGTCAGCAGTAGCACATGGTCCAGCTTTAGCATAAAAGCAAGCTCCTCTCTCTCAGGAGCTTGCTACCACACTCTGAACACACCTGAGAGTCAGGGCTGGTTATTTAAAGCCCAGACTCTCCCCTGATTGGAGGAATGGTGGATAACGTCCCACCCTGCTCTTTCGTTATCCACTGCAAAAATTCCCTTGTAAAAGTGGTTCTATTAACTCTCTCTGCACCGACTGTGCAAGAGAAGTCACATGTTTTCACATCACTGAGTTTAAACGTCTCAGCGACACCTCCCTTCTGACACACTACCAGTGACTTTGTCACTGTCACGCCAGGTGTGGGAAAGACTTAGTGCAACACAGAGGAAAGAGGGAAACGGAGCCCAGACACTAGAGAAAGGGGGGAATGGAGACCTCCTAGTCTGGTCTAGTGTCACACTGTCTCAACTACCGTCTACAATTGGCTCTGCACCAATCGCCGCACGCATGCCTCGCCTTGACTTTCCCTGGCGTATGGCTAAGGCTAGGGACGGGAGGAGATGAGCACTAGTCGATCTCCACTAGTCTCCATAGACAACGAGGGTAGATAAACAGGGGGGAATTGCTTAGCTTTAGATGACTCTAGACAAATGCGCATACGGCCTCAAGCTCCAGAGTGGACGACGTACTGCTCTTGCTAGAGCCTCACAAGTAGTAATGAATATCGCCCTCACCTCCCTCTCAGACACACCTGGCATTTATACACCCAGGCTAGGGGGCTAATTAACCAGAGGAAGGTAGCCGCTGGGTCCTAGAGACAGCCAGCCTCTAACAAGCTGTCTGTAATGCCAAACGTAGAGATCTCCTGCAAACAACTGCAGGGTGACTGTCTGTCACCTCTGATACACTCGTAACAGTCATACTCTATATGCAGCCAAGTGAGCGGATTTACCACAAGGCCAAAAGTTTACTAAAAAGACATGTCAGATGTTCTAACAAAACAGTGTCCAGAACATACCACTGTCTCAGTCAATTTCCCCTCTGCTCTGATGGATTTCCCTCTTCCCATCCTCTGCATTCTTCCTATAACATTGCCTCCACTGGATTACCCTCTTCTCATCCTATGCCCTTTTTCCATCACACTGCCTCCGCTCTGCCAGACTGACCTCTTCCCATCACACTGCCTCCTTCAGATTGCCCTCTTCCCAACCTTGTACATCTTTTTCCTAGGTATGCGATGCACTGAATACAGCTGTTCACATAATATGAAGCAAAATGCAATTCATTAGTCCAGGCCATCTTCCTCCATTGGCCTATGGTTCAGTTCTGATTCCTACATGCCCATTGTAAGAGTTTAAGTGAAAAATGGTCAGTATGGGCACTATAGAGACCCCAATTCCAGTGATTTTTCACTTACTGAGCTGCATGATGTAGTTTTGAAAAAATCACTGTTCATTAACAGCAGCTCATCAATAGAGGACTAGAAAACCTGCTGCCATGTAGTGTTCTATATTCATAAGCTCTGTATAGAACACCATCCCCACCACTGATTGGCAGCTTTCTGCGTATGCACAGTATGCACAGCACCCAACTAATCGGTGGAGGGGCCACGGCTATACAGAGATTAGTACTCAGAGAACTTGTAGATCTAAAGCAGATAAAACAGGTATTTTATACTGTGTAAAGAATTTTTAGGCAATTTGTATTTTTGATGATAAATTTTATTATTGAACAACTAAAGAGTAGTGTTGAGCGAGTATGTTCTGTTCCTAGTATGCTCGGGCCGAGCTCCGAGTATTTACAGCTGCTCGGTGATGTGTTTAAATCGCTCCCGTGTGCATGATTTGCAACTGTTTGACAGCTTTATTACATGTGAGGAATGTGTAAGATATAGACATTCCTCCCATGTAATAAAACTGTCAAACAGTCGCAAATCATGCTCATGGGAGCGATTCAAACACATCACCGAGCAGCTGTAAATACTCGGAGCTCGGCCCGAGCATACTCGGCGAAAGGGTTAACAGAACATACTCACTCAATACTACTAAAGAGCTGTCAGTCGAACCAAAGGTTAATAAACCCAAAATCTGAATATGTAAGAAAGTAAAAGAGGTTTTGTCTTTCTTAGGTGAATATCTATGTGTTCAGAATTATTGGACAACTATTCATGTGCAGAAATATTGTGCAACTAAATGAAAACATACATTCTCCCATCTCGATTATTTTTTTCTGTTATTGTGAGAATAACCACCAAATAACCAAAAAACTCAGAATGCACAAAAATATATTTGTAACATTTCAAAAAAATGTCAATGAATATTAGTCATGTCTTCCATCCATGGAGTCTGTCAGTTTCTTAATCTGTTGACAATCCTCTTTTTGGGCAACACCAACCAGAGCCTCCCAGACACTGTTCAGAGAGGTGACTGTTTTCTTTCACTGTAAATCTCCCATTTAATAAAGGCCCAAAAAGTCTCAATAATTTCATTATTCTCTTATCTTTAAGCCCTTAACTGGCAGCCACAGTGGAGACTTCGATGCTGCGATGGAGCATTGTCCTGCATAACAATCATGGTTTTCTTGAAAGATGCAAGCTTTTTCCTGTATCACTGTTTAAAGAAAGGGTCTTTAAAAACTGACAGCAGGTTTAGGGAGTTGATTTTGAGTGCATCTTCAACATGAAAAGGTCCAACTAGCTCATCTTTAATAAAAGCAGTCTATCGCAGTACCCCACCTTCACATTGCTGATGTCTGAGTAGAAGTGGAGGTGTGTGCCTGTTACTGATCCTGTCACATTCCCATCCATCTGGCCTGTGAATAGTCACTCATCTCATTACTCCATAAAACCTTTGAAAGATCTGTCTTCAGATATTTCTTGGCCCAGTCTTGACATTTTACCTTCTGTGTCTTGCCCAGTGACGGTCTGGTTTCATCTTACCTTAACTTGGCCATGTTTGAGCACTGAACACCTTGTACTTCTGGGCCTCCTAGGAGACTGCAGTTCTGAAATATGACAGCACTGGAGGATAATGGCTTCCTGGTCATTTCACGTTTGGTTCTTCTCAAATCTTTGGCAGTTAATGTGCGTCTTCTATTCTCACACATTTTTTGCAACCATGTAGTCTATTTGCAACAAAACTTTTGATGGTTCAGTGATCAAGCCCCAATAGCTTAGTGATTTCTAGATTGCGGCATCCCTCTGTAAAGGCCCCGTCACACTAAGCAATGCAGCAGCGATCCCGACAACGATACGACCTGTCAGGGATCGTTGCTGCGTCGCTATGTGGTCGCTGGTGAGCTGTCAAACAGGCAGGCTCACCAGCGATCAGGGGAGCAGCGATATCGTGGAAAGAATCTTTCCACCATGTCCTGCTCCGGTTACCAGCCTGCTGCTGAAGCAGGAGCAGAGTGGTATCCATGGTAAACAGCGGGTTACTAAGTGCGCGCGTGCCCCTAGTAACCCGATGTTTACCATGGATACCAGCCTGATCGTTGGTCCCGCTGGTCACACACAGCGATGTGTGCTGGCCAGCGGGAGGCCAACAACCAAAAAATGGTCCAGGACACTTTGCAGCGATCAGCGACCTCACAGCAGGGGCCTGATCGCTGCAAAGTGTCACACATAGCGACATCTCTGGTGAGGTCGCTGTTGCGTCACCAAAACCGTGACTCAGCAGCGATCTCGCTAGCGATATCGCTATGTGAGACGGGGGCTTAAGACTTGTAACAATTGTTGACTTTTCAGAGTCAGGTAAATCTCTTTGTCCCATTTTGTCTGAAGAAAACAAGCAGCCTAAGGCTATGTGCCCACGATGCAGAAATGCTCAGGATTTTTTCCTGAGTGTTTCTGCATCTCCCTGGTAGAAAAAAACGCATGCGGATTGTACATGTGGATTGTACATGCGGATTGTACATGCGTTTTCCTGCCAGGGACATGCGGAAGTGAAGCGTTATTCACTGACATTTCCGCATGCGGATTGACAAGCGCTTTCCAAGCGATTAGCATCACTTGGAAAGTGCTTGTGACAACTAGGTCACACTATATAAATCCATGCAAACGGCATGGATTTATATAGTATGACCCGAGAGAGTGGTTAAAAATAAAAAAATAAACTAATACTTACCTTCCGATGGCCCCCGAGACTTGTTGCGCTCCTGTGCTGGCTGCTGTCAAATCGCGGTACTGAAAAGACCTGCCGTCACATGACTGTGACGTCAGCGCAGGTCCTTCAGTCCTGCGCGATCTGTCAGCAAGCGAAGAGAAGGAGTCCGGGGGCCATCGGAAGGTGAATATAATCTTTATTTTTTTATTTTCTTCTTTTTTTTATGGTACCTGGGTGTGGAGGACACTCTCCTGTCCTCCACACCCGGGTACCAACCGCACATTAGAACGCGCCAATTACGCAAGTACAGATGCAGTCTTGCGGAATTGGCGCGTTCTAATGCAAGTCAATGGCGGCGAAAACGCATCTCTTCCGCAAAATTAATGGACATGCTGCGGATTTTTGAGTGCAGCATAAACGCTGCGGAAAAATCCGCAGCAAGGGCATTGAAAGTACGGAATTGCATTGGAGACCATGGGGGAAGGTTTACCAAGTGTTTCCCAAGCGTTTACGCTGCGGAAATTCCACAGCGTAAACGCTTGAAAAATGCATCATGGGCACACAGCCTCATAATTTTGCACCACTTGATAAAGGGTGTTGTATCTTTAGGCCACATCCTCCTCATTACATAAATACACATCACCTGATCTCAGGGCCGGCGTCAGCACCCGGCGTACCCGGGCTAGTGCCGGGGCCCTGGAAAATCAGAGGTGCCCACTCACTGTCCGGGCCCACTGCCCACTCACTGTTGGGGCCCACCGCCCACTCAATGTCGGGGCCCACCGTCCACTCACTGTCGGGGCCCTGGCCGCTTCCTCGGCACCTGTTCAGTGACACAGGCGCTGCTTGATTGCCAACACTTCTGACATGGCCGCGCACAGTGTGCTGTGTCTGCTAGTAATGACACGGCAGGATCGATGGCACTGCACCTTTAATTGTGCTTGTGTGTCACCCCTGCCGCATCATTACTAACAGACACAGCCGCACAGCGCGCGGCCATGTCTGGGGGAGTGCCGGCAATCAAACACCGTCGGAGGTCCTGCACAGATGGGGGGGAGCGGTCCGGACCCGACCGCAAGTGGGCCCCTCTGATGTTCCAGGGCCATGAAGTCTGTGACACGCCGGGGGCCCTGCACTGCCCCATACCCGAGGAGCTGCTGGACAGGACACTGGACCGGGGACAGGTGAGTGAGGCTTCCCCAATCCCCATATTAAAAATATTTGTAATGGGTCTGTGTGAGTGCATGTATGTGAATGTCAGTGTGTATGACTGTGTATATATATTTGTCTGTTTTATATATGTTTTTAAGAATTTGTGTAAAAATGTGTGTATGTCTGTATGTGTACATATCTGTGTACCATGTGTGCGTGCGTGTGTATGCGTACCGTGTGTGCATGCATGTATCTGCGTACCGTGTGCGTGCGCATGTCTGCGTACCATGTCTGCGTACCGTGTGTGCGTGCATGTGTCTGCGTACCGTGTGTGCGTGCATGTGTATGCGTACCTTGTGTGCGTGCATGTGTCTGTGTACCGTGTGTGCGTGCATGTGTCTGAATACCGTGTGTGTGTGTATGTGTCTGCGTACCGTGTGTGCGTGCGCGTGTCTGCATACCGTGTGTGCGTGCGCGTGTCTGCGTACCGTGTGCGCGTGTCTGCGTACCGTGTGTGCGTGCGCGTATCTGCGTACCGTGTGTGCGTGCGCGTATCTGCGTACCGTGTGTGCATGCGCGTGTCTGCGTACCGTGTGTGCGTGCACGTGTCTGCGTAACCGTGTGTGCGTGCGCGTGTCTGCGTACCGTGTGTTCGTGCGTGTGTCTGCATACTGTGTGTGCGTGCGCGTGTCTGTGTACTGTGTGTGCGTGCGCATGTCTGCGTACCGTGTGTGCATGTCTGCGTACCGTGTGTGAGTGCGCATGTCTGCATATGTGAAGGATGAGGTGGCAGGCTGGGCCCTGTGTACTATATTTATATATTTCTCTGCCGTATCTGTACATCATGAATCGTGTATGTGTTAAAGGGGCCCACAGAGACTCTTTCGCCCGGGGCCCAGAAAAACCTGGAGCCAGCCCTGCCTGATCTGCTTCATTCTATAAGCATTCAGGTTTGTTTGTATAGCTTGAAGTTGGAAAATCTGCATAAAGGAGGGGGCTGGAGACAGCAGAGCTAGGGGGAAGCCACCCATGACCGGGGTTGGCCTGGAGGTTTCATTCCCCTCCCAAGTCTGGTAGTTTGAATGGAGCAGGTTTGGGATTGGGTAATGGGAAGCAGGGGGGCGGGTAGTGAAGAAGGGGGGTATATATATATGGAAAAGTGCGGGAAAACCGCCATTCCCTTAGGAACAACGGAGAGAGTTACCTGCAATGGCGTCCATTCAATCCCTGGTGGGCCAGTTTCAAGTTGCAGCACGATCACGGAGAGAGGGATGGCTGGAGGCCCAGCTATCTGCCTTGCTGGGAACAGCCGCGGATGCAGAAGCGCAGCCTGTATCTGTGAGAAGGAGCAGGAGGAGGAGGCCACGGCCCCCGGAGAGACTGTCACCCGAGGTACCCACGCGGAACAGGCGCAGGCTTCGGAGCCCCTCCGGGGACCCTGCGGGGGGAGAGCAAGATAGGGTGGTTCCTGCCCGACGCTCTCGCCCCGGCAGGAATCCACCCAGCCGGTCTGTTGCCGCCCTTCAGCGCGGAGTGCGGCCTACACAAGAGGCGAGGGACGCACCAGATACGCAGCCGACGGAACAAGCATCGTGAGACACGGGAGTTCGGGCCGTAGCTGGGGGGCGCGTGCGCGGCGCATCTGCGATGTGTGGCGCGGCTGCGGCGCGTAACGCATCTGCGACACACGGCGCATCAGCGTCGCACGACGCGCCTGCGGCGCCTAGTGCACCTGCATCGCGCTGCGCACCTGCGACACGCATCGCACCTGCCGGCAGCGGCAGGGCCCAGCAGGACTGGAGAAGAACCGGAACCATCGAGGGAACAGTGCGGAGGACGGCAGGCACCACTGACGATGCTCATGTTGGGGTGCCTGCTGGGACAAACACGAGGAAGACGGGGAGGCAAGCACCCACGGGCAGGCAGCAGTCATGGGACCCACTGCCGCGTGGCTCAAATGGACGATGTGGAAGGGAAGGAGCGGCGGGCAGCATCGTGCTGCCTGGCAGCGCCGGTTCAGGATGCACGGACCAGGCCCATGGGTCTGGGTCTGGGAGTCGGAGGAGGATCGGAGCGACATCCAGGATTCCAAGGCGGGATGGTGGAGTACAGTCGCCGAGACGACAACGGCCAACTGTATCCGTTCAGGTCCCCCCTGGTGACGAGGAGGCCAGGGGCGCGGGCCTGGAGGAGCGAATGGACACCAATGGATCCGACTACAGTAGCGACCGTGATGGAAGGAGCGAGCATCTGGATTCAGGATTTCCGGCTGGCGGGGACACAGCACCTGCGCAGCGGCGTGAGTATGATCGTACAGCGTGTTTGGGGCCCGCGGGGGCAGTTTTGCGTGATGAAGGTAGTGATCGGGAGGTAGCATCGAGGGAGAGGGGTTTAGCTGGTCCGGATGGGGCAGGGGTATCCGGAATTAGAGATATATTATATAGCATGTCACAGGTTTTAATGAGAATGGAGAGCGCGGCAGCGGGCGGGTCAAGAGGATCCCCCGTGGATGCCTGGTTACCAGGGCAAGGGTTGTCGCCGCAACCTACTGGGGTAGAGGTAGGATCAGCGGTGGGCGCCGAGGGAGTAGTGACTGGGGTTTCAGTCTCGGTACACACGGAAAAGGATAAGGGTGATACCGTGAAGCTTGATGACAGGGCAAAAGGGGAGGTGTATGTGTGCTTCGAGGGACCGCTGGGGGCACACTTAAAGAAAGAAGTGAAGGAGAAAATTTGGCGTGATGAATACGTGGAAATTTTCTCCCTTCTTCCCCTGGGGAAGTTTAATTTAGACAAGGGGAAAAAGGATGATAGCAAGAAGGAGGAGGAGGAGAAGCGGAGGTGGCGCTTGATTCCTCAGACTTTTGCGAATTGGCTTCAAGCTTTTGCTATATTGGCCGGGGTCATTGGGGAGAAGTTTCCTGAGAATTGCTCCGGTTTATTCTGCCATTTAGATGCGATTGGGGAAGCGCATCGTACTTACGGGGGACAAACATGGCTTAGGTATGATGAATTCAGACAGAGGAAGGCGGTACGGCCGGAAATCAGGTGGGACCAAAAAGACATAGGGCTTTGGTTAAAAGTAATGGCTCCCGCAAGATACGGGCAGTCCTTTCACGGGAGCGGGGGGGAGTGGGAGTTACTCATCAGGAACGGGCGGAGGCAGCCAGGGAGCACAGGGAGGAAAAGATAAGTCAGGAACGTGCTGGCAGTTTAATGACGGCCAGTGCAAATTTGGGAATGGCTGTAAGTTCAAGCACGTTTGCTCCCATTGTAACGGGAGCTTCCACGGGGCGGCAAAATGTTTCAAAAAAGGAAAGGGATGAACGTCGGTGGGTTCTGGTCAAGGGGACGACTCCGGTGAATCTTCCAAGGATGGCCCCCTTTCTAAATAGATACCCTGATCAAGCGAAGGCCGGAATTATTAGGGATGGGTTTTTAGAAGGTTTCAGGATCCCGCCTCCCGAGCATACAGTCCCCTTTTCGGTTAAGAATCTTAGGTCTGCTTTGTTGCATCCAGAGGTTGTTAGTGTTAAGTTGGCAAAAGAAGTTGAGTTGGATCGCATGGCAGGGCCTTTTGATAGTTTACCAGTGGAAGGCGTGATCATTTCTCCGTTGGGGGTTGTGCCTAAGAAGGAGCCGAACAAATTTCATCTGATTCAGCATCTGTCGTATCCAAAAGGTTGTTCAGTCAACGATGGTATAGCCCCAGAATTATGTTCTGTGGAATATACTTAATTTGATGCGGCTGTGGCTTGGGTTCGCAGGTACGGGCATGGGTCACTGCTGGCAAAAACGGATGTTGAGTCAGCTTTTCGGCTACTTCCGGTTCACCCGGACAGCATTTCAATGTTGGGTTGTTTTTGGAACAATGGTTACTACTTGGATAGGTGCTTGCCCATGGGCTGCTCTATTTCTTGTTCATTATTTGAAACGTTCAGTACTTTTCTCGAATGGGCCATCAGGGATGTTGTAGGTGTCCAGTCTGTTATCCGTATATCTGATTCGTTGGTGTGTAATAATTTGTTAGCAGCCATGGTGTGGGTTGCGGAACGTTTTGGGGTTCCTCTGGCAAAAGAAAAGACCGAAGGTCCTTGTACGGTATTGACTTTTTTAGGCATTTTGATTGATTCGGAACTTATGGAGCGTCGACTGCCCGAAGAAAAGTTGCTGTTACTTAGACAGGAGGTTGTGAGAATGGTAAAATTGCGTAAGACGACTTTGAAGGAGCTTCAGTCACTGCTGTGGAGACTGAACTTTGCCTGTAGGATCATGCCTATGGGTAGAATATTTTGTCGTAGGTTGTCAAGGGCAACGGCGGGAGTGCAGGCATCGCATCACTTTATTAGTTTGAATAGAGAGCATAGAGAGGACTTGTTGGTGTGGAAGCAATTTTTGGACACGTACAATGGCAGGTCGTTGATTCAGCAGGATATCCTGAACAGCTTTGATTGCGAGATTTATACCGACGCGGCTGGCGGAGCAGGATATGGAGTTTTCTGTAAGGGAAAGTGGAGCGTAGGCACATGGCCCAATTCCTGGAAAGAGAGGGGTTTCACAAAAAATCTGGCTCTTTTGGAACTGTTCCCAATTGTAGTCGCGGTCTGGATTTGGGGCGAGTCTTTTTCGAATCGGAGAGTCAGGTTCCATTGCGACAATATGGGCATGGTGGAAGTGATTAATAGCCTATCGGCCTCGTCTCCTCCAGTCATCAAGTTGGTCAGGGAATTGGTGCTCCGATGCTTGGAGCTTAATGCATGGATTTCGGCTGTACATGTGCCAGGTGTCAAAAACTCTATAGCGGATGCTTTGTCTCGTTTCCAGTGGGAGCGTTTCCGTTCATTGGCACCAGAGGCAGAAGTCGCAGGAGTGGAATGCCCTTCGCGATTGTGGCAGCTGGTTTTGGACGAGCCGGAAGATTGATCCAAGAGTCGGTGGCGAGTTCAACCTGGGCTGCTTATGAGGCATCGTGGAACATATGGCAAAGTTGGGTGTCACAGTGGGGGGGCACTAGAGAGTGACAGGGATAGGACGTTGGCGATATTGTTTTTTGTTGGTAAAGCAGCGGATTCAGGATGGTCAGCATCCAGAGTGAGTAAATTTATAGCCGGGCTTGCTTTTGGTTTTAAGCTACAGGGTTTGACTGACGTTACAAAATCCTTCTTGGTCAGGCAGGCTCTCAGGGGTTTTCAAAGAGAAAACAAGAGTTTGGATAAGCGTAGGCCAGTCACGTTTAGCATATTGGAAAGGTTGGGTCTGGTTTTGGAAACCAATTGTGGTTCCAATTTCGAGGCGGCATTGTTTAAGTTGGCATTTGCTCTAGCTTTTTTTGGGGCTATGAGAGTGGGTGAGTTGGTAGCCCCTAGTAGGAATAAAGAGGGAGGTCTATTAGCCGAAGACGTGAGCTGCTGGGCCTGGGGGATCGATTTTTGGATCAGACGGTCTAAAACGGATCAGTTTGGGAAAGGGAAGCGTGTCATGTTAGGTAGAGTGGAAGGGGCTCTGATGTGCCCTAGAAGGTGCTTAGAGGCCTACTGGCAATTGTGGTCAAATAGAACGGGCCCATTATTACGGCATCGCGACGGGTCATTTCTTTCCCGTTTTCAGTTTACAGCGGTCTTAAAAAAGGGGGTGCAGGAGTTGGGTCTCAGTCCCGAGATTTACGGTTCGCATTCCTTTAGGATCGGTGCAGCGTCGGAGGCTAATAGACGCGGTTTAGGGGCTGAGACGATAAAACGGATCGGAAGATGGAGTTCGGACTGTTATTTGTCATATGTTCGCAGTTAATTGCCGCAAAAACTTTGCTAGATGTGGAATAGTTGCTAACCTGCTTGTTTATTATTCTTTTAGGTGATGTTCCCTCGTTAGTCTGGATCATTGGACACTCATATGTGCATTGGGGGGCGCTGCGCGCCGACGTAAGGAGGGATGGTAGGCAATTAGGTTTTCCAAGGGCACAAGTGGTCATAAGGTGGCTCGGTTTTAGGGGCATTTTGTCGGAATTTCATAAAGCGGCGAGGTTAGATCGAACACCGGATATTTTAGTGGTGCATTTGGGAGGAAATGATTTGGGGGCACGTCCAGTGAGGGAGTTGATTAGGGATATTCGTTTTGATCTATTGAGATTGTGGACCTCGTTTCCGGGGATTTTGACAGTCTGGTCGGATATAGTGCCCAGGAAAAAAAGGCGGGCGGTTCGATCGGAAAAAGGCATAAACAGGGCATGAATAAAATTGAATAGGGCAGTGTCTGGCTTTGTGGTAAGGAATGGGGGCATAAGTATTAGGCATTTGGAGTTGGAAGCAGGGGTTGGAAATTTGTGGAGGAAGGACAGGGTGCATCTCAATGATATAGGTATGGATATTTGGGCCCTTTCAATACAGGAAGGAATTGAAAGGGCACTGGTGGCTTTGGGGCACTCACGAGCCTAAGGTTTCAGGGCTGTTCATGGTGGCAGGGGGGGGTTCTTGGAGTTGGTTTAAATTGAGTGGGGGTGATCTGGCAGTCAGTTATGGGCTCTGGACAGGGTTTTACCTCGGGAGCAATTTGTTGGTTGAGCTTCCACGGAATGTGGAAGTTTTGGTGCCCTCGAGCTGGTGCTGAACGGCTGAGGGTAAAATGGCGGTTTTATTTTTGAGTTATTTAATGCCAGATCTATTAGCTCCAAGAACCCTCCCTCCATTTATTCATATATATATATATTTATGTTATTGTTATTTGTGTTTGTTAATAAACGGCCACTGTGGCCAAAATATTTCCAACAGATAAATTGTGGTGGAGTTTTTTATTTCAGGGAAGGGATCAGGGGGATCTCTGGTTACATTGGATTGAAAAAAAAGGTATCAGTTAAGAAACCGTATTGGCCGTAACGGGTCAAGGAGGGGGCTGGAGACAGCAGAGCTAGGGGGAAGCCACCCATGACCGGGGTTGGTCTGGAGGTTTCATTCCCCTCCCAGGTCTGGTAGTTTGAATGGAGCAGGTTTGGGATTGGGTAATGGGAAGCATGGGGGCAGGTAGTGAAGAAGAGGGGGTATATATAAGGAAAAGTGCGGGATAACCGCCATTCCCTTAGGAACAACGGAGAGAGTTACCCACCCTCCCTCCCTCTTGTTGAATATGTTTTTTTAGGCGAGTCAAAAAAAAAAAAATGGGGCGTATGCATGTGTTTTTCTGTTTTGTTTCCATTTCTCACAGTGGGGTTCTTGGAGTTGGTTTAAATTGAGTGGGGGTGATCTGGCAGTCAGTTATGGGCTCTGGACGGGGTTTTACCTCGGGAGCAATTTGTTGGTTGGGCTTCCATGGAATGTGGAAGTTTTGGTGCCCTCGACCTGGTGCTGAACGGCTGAGGGTAAAATGGCGGTTTTATTTTTGAGTTATTTAATGCCAGATCTATTAGCTCCAAGAACCCTCCCTCCATTTATTCATATATATATATATTTATATATATATATTTATGTTATTGTTATTTGTTGTTTGTTAATAAACGGCCGCTGTGGCCAAAATATTTCCAACAGATAAATTGTGGTGGAGTTTTTTATTTCAAGGAAGGGATCAGGGGGATCTCTGGTTACATTGGATTGAAAAAAAGGTATCAGTTAAGAAACCGTATTGGCCGTAACGGGTCAAGATGATTATATGGTGAATGTAGTCACTTGTGTAATAATTCTGTACACAGTGTAAAGAAAACACATGCACAAGTAAGCCTTGGGAGATCACCTTGTCGCTAGTTCATGGGTTGTCCTTCCTTGAACAATGTTTGGTGGATAAAACCAGCGCCTATTGGATACACTCTGCAAGACCTGATGCTCTGACCCAGTCTTCTGGTCAGCAAAATTTGACCTTTGTTAAAGTCAAGTAGAACCTTGTGCTTGCCCATATTTCCTTTGTACCAACATATCATCTTGAGAAACTAGTTGTCCACTTGCTGTCTATAATATCAAAAACCACCAACATCTTGACTTGTGCTATCGTAATCAATGTTTTTAATTTCACCTGGTTTTAATGTTGTAGCTGATCAGTGTATACACATAGTGAAGGATGGGAAGGAGTTAATGGGCAATGCAAAAAGCCGTTTGATAACATCTTAGTAGAGCATCACCAAATGGCATCAATGTGTGAGCACATTTATACCATTAGAACATAGGAAAAGAGAAGTGAAGATGTTCCCCTGAAATGTTTCATTGCGATTTCACTTGGTAATGTTGCAATTTACATAAACCCACACGTATTGGAGGATTAATGAAAAGCTGAAAGAACATCAGGCTGGTTATTAAAATAAAAAAGAATAAACATCAAACCAAGTTGTACTGAACATATGCATTTAATGACGAGCACCAGCAACACTGTGATAGACTTAAAAAAACAAAGAAACAAAAGTTTTCTGGATAAACAGCACATTATGAAACATTGCTAATAGTCAAGTACATTTTATCCTACTTCAGATGCATCAAGATGAAACGCATACATTAATTCCCCTTAGAGGCCTAAGAAAACAGCGAGGAACATCAATAGTGAGATTTATGAAGCTGCAACTTGGCTGGAATGTGAAAACCATGTTTATAAAAGGAAATTTCAGTAGTTTGACACAGAAAAATGTCAAACACTGGTAAAAATATCACCGGTTAATACAAACAATCTAGAATTTCATTGCACCTGAGAAGGCAAATGATACCGATTGCACTGCGGGCAATATTTTTTTAACTGCATGCCATGCTTAAACTTTCCCTCAATTAAAGGGAACCTGTCAGGTACCTTCTAACCCCCAAAGCACTGCCATTTTGATAAATCCATTCAGGTTCCAAACAAATGTTTATTTCTGTACTAAAACAACCTTTAAAGCACCACTCCAGCATTTTTTTTATTGCAGCGCATCATTAATCTAAGTTCCCTGCCCATAGTATTATACTTACTAGCAGCCGTCTTGATCTATTGTTGGCGCCACTCCAGTCAGTCTTCTGCAGTTTGTGACCTACCGGATCGCTCCAGTTTTTGCTGAGCGCTCCAGAAGTCACAACTCAATGTAAGTCTATGAGAGCCAGAATGAGACTGGAAAAGCTCTCATAGACTTACACTGAGAGCTTGTGATTGTTACCTCTGACTTCCGGTCAGTGTAGCGGGGAGCACTTAGTGCTGTTAACATCACGCTGTGTGCCGAAATTCTATATTCTTGACCCAATGCCCTCTCTACTATTAAGGACTGAGACCAGAGTGTGTGCTGCATTGGAGGATTCTCTGTACTCACTGTTACAATGTCCCTGGGACCGACACCAACTTCGAGCAAGACGGAAGATCATAGATCCGGGTTAACAGACTCACATTTACTGTGCAATTCTTCCATACACGGCTGCAGTTTACAGATCAAGACAAGTTCTTTAGTTAGTGAAGTACTCTTAGTTATGTACCTTTCCAGTGTTCATTCTCTTCCTATTCGGAGACCCAACATCATCCACTTCAGTGACCCAGCTGAGAATCTCCCCTCTAGGGATTTAGAAGCCTCGCCTTGAGCACCTCTGACAGGCTGTGAGCCAAGGACTGTGCCGGCATCCAGATTCTGTCTTAAATGTGTCCTCATTCTGTTCTTATAACTCATACTTGTAAAACACTTCTTCACTGCTGACACTGCTGATGGAGTCTGCTTTCCTATCTGCTCAGTCTTCCTCCATACTCCATCTCTCTCTCTCTCTCTGTATATGAAACAGGCCCTACACCGCACCTGTGCATTTGGGTCTTGAACCAAGGACTAGGGTGGCCTGATACAGGCCTCCTTTATTGGCAGTCTCATTGCCCTAGTCTTCTCTGACTAGCTCACTCTCTGACTCTCCCCTACTGACTGCAACCTGGAATTGATTTTCTATAAAACAGTTCTAAACCACTCCCAATTAACTATGTAACCTATGGATTAACTACCTAGTGTCTGGGCAGTGTAGGGTCCTGAATCCCTATCTAATGTATAATTCCCCCTTCTGGGCAGACCTGCCGCATCCCAGGGACGGCCTTAGGCAGAGCCTGTAGGAGAACTGAGATACAATAATCGACCATAGGGAATTCACACAGCAAACACTTTTATCAAAATAAATAACACTATATAAATACATAACAATTTCCAGATAACTAAACAACCCCTTCTTGACTTGACGTCTTCTTCACCTGACAGCCCCCTACATCAGTCAGACGTTGAGGTCAAAGATGGCGTATCGAGACTGTAATGTCACTGGAAAGAGCTGAAGATGGTGGTTGGTAAGTATAAGACTAGAGTTAAGGTACTTACATTAGTGGCACCAATCCAGCACTGAAATGAAAAAAATTCTGGAGTGGTGCTTTAATGTAATGCTCCTTATATGCTTAGTAGTTAGGAGTAGTCAGCTTCAGATACTGTAATCATGCCCTCTGGACGTGATTGACATCTTCCCCATTGGCCGCATATCATTATGCCTGCCTTCCTAAGCAAGTAGAGTGCATTGATGAAGCCAGGGAGAGTACACGTAGCTTCACAACATTTGCTCAGAAAGGCAATAATAAGATGACGTGGACAGTGGGATGTCAATCACACTCAGGGGGGCATGAATGCAATGTCTGAAGCGGACTAGTCTGGGTGATGGGATATCTAAAACATATGACAAGCAGTACTGTCAGGGAAATATTAATGTCAGGAAAATATTAACTGAATATTGACCATTCCTCCCTTATTCCCCTTTTGATCAGCACAAAAGCCCCAATTAACACAGTCATGAGGGAGGTCTTACACAAACAAATGCCAGCCAAGAACTGGTTCAAGCTAACTAAAATGCAAATGTATTTCCTCTTAACACAGACTTGAAATAGATTGACACCTTCTCCCAGGCCAGAGTTTGGAGAATAGAAAATGGTTTGTTAAGTTCAAAGGCACTCAAAAACAATTCTCGGCCACCAGCCATAGGCAGGTCGACTCTGATATGAAATATGAAATATTGTGAGTTCCATACGTCTGACAATAACGGGACCCATATTTTTAGAGGTAAAATAAGCGACTGAATGATAGGGATATTTTTTCTGCCGCTGAAAAATGCTACATAGAGCTGTAGCGAAAAAACACCAGAATAGGAGACTCCAGCTATTGCTATGTGTGGTCTCTAACTGAAGATAAAATCATAAGGGAAAAAATGTCGTCGTTTGCACGCTTCTGCGATCAACGAGCGATGAGTTATCGCAGAAGTTAGCGTTTTTAATAAAAATGTACAGGCTGGAGACCAGCCCACATGATGTCACCACAGGGGGCGTGTGTTATGTACTGCAACTAAGAACTAAGGAATAGGAGGGAAAAGCTGTCCCTGCACTTAGACTCCGCTTAAACCCTACGCTGGGATGGGTGCCCTATTCCTTGTGAATAGCCCCACCGACATTCCTGCACTGAACTCAAAAGAAGACCTGAAGGAAGGGGAAAGGGATCCCTAAAAGATCTAAGCACTGGTAGCAAAAACAGGAGACCTCATAACAGAAAAGTTAGTTGCAGAAACGAAGATTAAACGGAACAAAGCTGGTGGAACAAGAAGTCCCAGGATATAAATTGTCCTAAGCACAAAGAACTAGCAAGGTAACTAGCCAGAGCACAAGCGTAACAACACTGATGTCCAGCAAGGAATGGGAGACAGGGGCTGAGTAATAAAGAGTGAGGAGATCAAGTGACCAAGACACCCAGCATCAGAGGAAAAGACTAGAAGCCAGAAAACCACAAAAAGAAAAACAACATAGATTCTAACAGTACCTCCCCTTTTACGAGGATCCTCCGGATCCTCTAGGCCGAGCCTTACCAGGAAATCTCCTGTGAAAAGTCTTAATTAGACTTGAGGCTGAGACATCCTCGGCCTTCACCCAGGAATTATCCTTGGAGCCGAAACCTCTCCAGAACACAAGATACTGTAATCTTCCTCTATGCCACCTGGAATCCAAAATGCGAGAAATCTCAAATTCACCGTCCTCATGAACAGGAGGAACAGTAGACACATGAAACACAGAATTAATCCTCCAGGACGACGGAATTCCCAACCTCACCGCTGCCGAGTTGACAATCTGAACCACTTTGAAAGGACCCACAAATTTAGGCCCCAGTTTTTTAGAAGGAATTTTCAGACGAAGATTCCTAGAGGACAACCAAATCATGTCCCCAACAGCAAACAAGGACTCCTTTCTTTTTTTGTCAAAATACCTTTTTTGATCTCCTGTTAGCCTCTTTAAAGTTCAGGCGTACACTGGTCCAAACCCTCTCCAAATCACCAGAAAAATTGTCTTCCTCTGGTACAGCAGCCCCAACTTTGGAAAATGGACCAAAATATGGATACCTGCCAGTACAACAAAAAAAAGGAGAACACCCAGCCGAGGAAGAAGTATGATTATTAAGGGCAAACTCCGCAAGTGGTAGAAATTCCGACCACATTTCCTGATTGTCTGCCACAAAACATCTCAAAAACTGCTCGACATCTTGGTCCTTCCTTTCAGTCTGACCATTGGACTCTGGATGATACCCCGACGAGAATGACAAATGAATTTTCAATCTGTCACAAAAAGCACGCCAAAAGCGAGCCACAAACTGTGGTCCTCTATCGGAAACAATGTCCAGGGGAACACCATGGAGCCTGACAATATCCTTCACAAAAACATTAGCAAGAGTCTTGGCGCAAGGTAACTTGTTGAATGGAACCAGATTACACATTTTACTAAACCGGTCCACAACAACCCAGATGACAGAAAAACCCTCCGATACAGGCAGATCGGTGATAAAATCCATGGCAAGGTACGTCCATGGCAAACTAGGAACTTCCAAGGGGCACAGCAACCCCGCAGCCGGAGCGTGAGAGGCCTTCGACCTAGCGCACACAGAACACTGACGCACCCACTTGATGACTTCCCTTTGCCACCCTGGCCACCAGAAACTCCGACCGATAGACTTCCTAGTTTCCGAAATCCCTGGGTGACCCGCCAACTGAGACTCATGACATTCAACAAACAACGCTCTCCTCAAGGTTCTAGGCACAAACAATTTACCACACGGAGTGTTAGTTGGTGCCGCACTCTGAGCTCCTAGGATGCTATTCTCCATCTCCAACTCAGAATCAAATGCGGCCACCACCACCCCTCTCTGCAAAATACACACCTCCCTCTCAGCATTCATCGCTGGAGAGAAACTACAAGACAAAGCGTCGGCCTTAACATTCTTTGTCCCCGTGACAAAGGTTACGGAAAAATTGAACCAGGCAAAAAACAGTGCCCACCTAGCCTGACGGGCATTCAAACGTTTAGCTGCGTCCAGATAAATCAAATTCTTATCATCAGTGAAAACCTGTATAGGATGTCGAGCCCCCTCTAAAAAATGTCGCCAATGCTCGAACGCGAGTTTAATAGACAACAACTCATGATCCCAACATCATAGTTGAGCTCTGTCTCAGAAATTTTTTTTGAAAAGAAAGCACAGGGATGCCTATAGATGAGGCATCCACCTCAACCATAAATGGCTTGGTCTCATCCGTCTAGATAAGAACAGGAGCAGAGCTGAACCTCTCATTGAGATACTTAAAAGCTTCAATAGCCTCAGTGGACCATTGGACTGTATTAGCACCCTTCTTGGTGAGATCAGTAATGGGTTTAGCGATGACAGAGAAATTCATTATGAATTTCCTGTAATAATTGGCAAACCCCAAAAACCTCTGTACGGACTACAAACCTTCAGGCCTCGGCCACTCCAGCACAGCCTGAACTTTCACCGGGTCCATCTAAAAACCATCACAAGAGACAAAGTACCCCAAAAAATGAATTTTCTGGACAGCAAACTGACACTTCTCCAATTTAGCAAAGAGTGTGTTATCTCTCAGTATCTGAAGAACTTCGCGGACTCTCTGCCAATGAGACTCAAGATCCGATGAATAAATCAAAATATCATCCAGATAAACAATAACACTCCTACCGATCAAGGGTCTCAGAATGTCATTGATGAAATTTTGAAAAAATGCAGGAGCGTTAGTAAGCCCAAAAGGCATCACCAAACACTCAAAATGACCTTCCGGGGTGTTAAAAGCTGTCTTCCATTCATCTCCATCCTTCACCCGCAGCAAATTATATGGCCCATGAAGGTTAGTCTTAGAAAACTATTTAGCTCCAGTCAATTGGTTAAACAAATCCGGAATAAGTGGTAACGGGTAAGAATTGCGCACAGTGATCTTATTAATCTCCCAAAAATCCAGACATGGCCTAAGACCCCATGCTTCTTTTTGACAACAAAGAACCCAACCGCCACAGGACACTTAGAGGGTCTTATGTGACCTGCAGCTAAACTAGTCTGAAGGTATTCTTTCAAAGCCTCCCTCTCGGGAATTGTCAGATTAAACAACCGACTCTTTGGGAGCTTAGCATCAGGGACGAACTCAATAGCGCAATCGTAATCTCTATGAGGTGTTAAAGCGTTTGACTCCACCTCGGAAAAAAAAAAAAAATCCTGAATGGGTTCAGGTAACTCCCCCTTCACAACAGCCGCAATGTGAACATTACAATACTTACCATAACACCCCTGACCCCAGGATCTTATGGAACCAGACAACCAGTCCAGCAAAGGATTATGCACTTTTAAACATGGTAACCCCAGGACGACCGGGGAAGGCAATTTAGCAAGTGCAAATAAGTCAATCTGATTCTGATGTTCCATATTCATAGTAAGCAGAAACCCAGTGACCTTTCAAAGAATGCTCCCATGCTCCAGGGGAGTATTATCAATCGCCACCACAGGAAAACGAGACGACAAAGGTTCAGAACTGAACTTATACTTTTCAAGAAATTGTTGATCAATCAAATTAAGTGCAGAACCACAATTCACCATTGCCTGAAACTCAATCGAACGACCTTGACAGGTGGTATTACCAGAAAAAAACACCCCAGCAGAACGTAAAAACGCAATGCGAACGGGAGTGTTATTTCTACTGACCATTTTTTTTCTTTCCTTAAGCGAACCTCGCATTGCTTTAAAAAATTATCAGCCTTACCGCAATACAAGCAAAGTCCCTCAGAGAACCTCCTGTCCCTCTCCTTGGAAAGGGATGACATTGCCCCCACCTGCATAGGTTCCCCAGTGTCGGCAGGATTATCGTGAGAAACAGAATCCAGCAATAGAGGAAACTTCTCATTCTGTCTGGCCCTCAACCTTCTATCCACACGGATAGTTAACTGCATGGCAACTTGCAAAGTATCAGGTGCAGGGAATGGAATGAGCAAATATTTAACCCTTTCACTCAAGCCTGCCAGAAACTGAAACTTGAGTGCAGGGTCGTTCCACCTGACCTCTGTAGACCATCGTCTGAACAGGGTGCAATAACTCTCAGCATCAAGAGAACCCTGTTTGAGACGACTGAGCTCTGCCTCAGTTGATGTAACCTGATCATGATCATCATACAGCAAATCCATGGCATCAAAAAATGCCTCCACAGACCTCAGACAATGATCATCAGGAGACAAGGAAAACGCCCAGATTTGAGGTTCTTTACGCAATAAAGACATAATAATCCATACACGCTGTAGTTCACTCCCAGAAGAACTAGGTCTGAGGTGAAAATACAACAAACAAGCGTTTTTAAATGAAAAAAAAATCCTGCCGTTTCCCCGAAAAACACTCAGGTAATCCTACCTTAGGTCCTTCATAGCGTTCTGCAGGGTACTTACTCATGTACTGCTGAAGACCGGCAACCTCCAGAGTCAACCTTTTCAAGTGTTGAGTAAGCTCCTGGATGGTACTCATACTGAAGAAAACCCAGGAAGAGGAAAAAAAAAACTTTTTTTTCTCTTTTTTTTTAAAACTGTCTGGACATACTGTTATATATTGCAACTAAGAACTAAGGAATAGGAGGGAAAAGCTGTCCCTGCACTGAGACTCCGCTTAAACCCTACGCTGGGATGGGTGCCCTATTCCTTGTGAATAGCCGCACCGACACTCCTGCACTGAACTCAAAAGAAGACCTGAAGGAAGGGGAAAGGGGTCCCTAAAAGATCTAAGGACTGGTAGCAAAAACAGGAGACCTCATAACAGAAAAATTAGTTGCAGAAACGAAGATTAAAGGAAACAAAGCTGGTGGAACAAGAAGTCCCAGGATATAAATTGTCCTAAGCACAAAGAACTAACAAGGCAAATAGCCAGAGCACAAGCGTAACAACACTGATGTCCAGCAAGCAATGGAAGACAGGTGCTGAGTAATAAAGAGTGAGGAGTTCACGTGACCAAGACACAGAGCACCAGAGGAAAAGACTAGAAGCCAGCAAACCTCAAAAAGATGGCCGAAAAGTAAGACAACATAGATTCTAACAGCGTGTGGGCAAATCTCCCATGGAACCCATGGACATTACAGAAGTACTCATTGCCAGAGGGGAATAAGAATTATAAGCGGTGGGTCCTGTTCGATAATAGCATAATCAACTGGGGAGCCCTTCCTCTACCTATACTGAGTCGTTGCAGTGAACTTTATAGTGTAAATTTCACCTTTTTATTCTGTTTATTTTATGTAACTGCTTATGTAATTTTAATGTCTCCTTTATAACATCCTTGTATATATTTTTCTTAAACACTGCCTCCCTTTTGGATTAGATCTAAAATGTAATAGTTCTGCTTCTTTTGTCCTGTAATCGTTCCCTTCTCCAAAGGCATACACACTACCAAAACGCAGGCGTCCGGCAAGGCCTGTGTTATTTTCCAAACTCGGCCGGTGGTGGCAGAGAATAATAATAATTGGGCTATCGTGAAGCTGACAGTGACCGTACGGAAGGCGTAAACATGGATTCCATGCTTTGGAATCCAGAGGTGTGACGCCCATACGCTCACTGGTCACTTGCCGATACCTACGCAGCAAGTAGTCAGGATCGCGTGCTCGCGACTCTGGACATAATATGGACAGCATGACGGCAATGGTGAGATATTGCGTGATCTCCCCGGTGTCGACTTGCCTCTGTGTTGGAATCCCTGACAGGTACATTAAAAGTTGTTATAGCACAGACATGAACATATGTGGGACTTGAAGGACTTTATAAGAATGCAGGAATAGTGTTATGTAATGGTGGCAGTTTTGGGGGGCTTGAGGGATCTAACAAGTTATCTTTAAGGGGGGGTCTCATGAAGGAAGCTACTAGTTAAATCTGATAAACATGAACCATTCATATATGACATAGGAAGCCATTCATCTAAACAACCGTAAAAGACTACTACATTTCTTGCAGGCCGATGCTTTAGGATCCAAACTCCACTGCCAATAGTCAGACACAAAAATGAGAAGATCACTGGCAGGACTCCAATCTGATGGCAATCATCTCAAGTGAGTTACTCTCTGTATTTGGCTACACGTCATATCCCCCTTGTTTACATGGGCTGAATATAGCTATTATGAATTAAGTATTAATATATAGTTACGAAAACAAAAACAGCTTCAAAGTCTCATGTACACCCCTATATCATACATCTGGGTTTTAAGAATCTAGAATACAGTGGACTTCTATGTGCCTACAGAGCTATTCTGCCTAGAAGGAATAAGTGGATCCTCTGTGCTGCTGATAAATATCCAAAGGAAGATTCCTGAGACCAGATTGATAGTGATGTGGTTTATAATCAATGTGTTTCAAAGTCATCAGACTTATTCATCAAGAAAGAACACAAACTAAAGATACAGCTGCATGTACAGACTTAAATAGGATGTACAGTGGGGGAAATAAGTATTTGATCCCTTGCTGTTTTTGTAAGTTTGCCCACTGACAAAGACATGAACAGTCTATAATTTTAAGGGTAGAGTAATTTTAACATTGAGAGACAGAATATAAAAAAAAAAATCAAGAAAATCACATTTTATAAATTAGATAAATTTATTAGCATTTTGCAGTGAAAATTAGTATTTGATCCCCTACAAACCATTATGAGTTCTGGCTCCTACAGACCAGTTAGATGCTCCTAATCAACTTGTTACCTACATTAAATACTCCCACAAGGAGTCTTTTATACAGACAGTCACTTGTATAAAAGACTCCTGTCCACGGACTCAATTAATCAGTCAGACTCTAACCTCTACAACATGGGCAAGACCAAACAGCTTTCTAAGGATGTCAGGGACAAGATCATAGACCTGCACTAAGCTGGAATGGGCCACAAAACCATAAGTAAGACTCTGGGTGAGACGGAGACAACTGTTGGTGCAATAGTAAGAAAATGGAAGAGATACAAAATGACTGTCAATCGACATCGATCTGGGGCACCATGCAAAATTTCACCTCGTGGGGTATCCTTGATCAAGAGGAAGGTGAGAGATCAACCTAAAACTACACGGGGGGGAACTTGTTAATGATCTCAAGGCAGCAGGGACAACAGTCACCAAGAAAACCAGTAGCTACTGTTACACGTACACTGATAGGGACAGATAGGGAGAGATGGGTTTCATGAATTCTTTGGAATCCTGGGGAAATCATTACTCAGGGTGACCATAGGCTGCAGCTTCTCTCAGGCACACGCCAGATTCAATTGCTGACCAGACACATCTGACAAGAGTCTTTTTCAACAGTTTAACAGTGGAATTTAATCTGAAGCACGGCCAGTGCAATTCAGGGATATTACAGCAAAAATCTTCATTACAGTACAGTCTGAGTTTCTTGAGCAACCGGCTCCAGTAACAATACAGTAGTTTCTTCACAAGGCACAGTATTACAGTCTCTTCAGTAGCATAATTCAGCACAGATTAGATCTATTAGCAGCACACTATACATACACAACCACAGGCTTTTCCTTCACAAGGACACAATAGTACACAGCATTCTTTAACCTGCATGGAGATGGAAGGGGGGAGTGTTTGATGAGGGAGATGATCCCTGTGACATAATTCCATCCAGTCCTTATCTTCCTGCCCGATAATACTCTGCACTGTTAGTTCAGGGAGTTTATCTGACCTGTGTTTAGTTTCTCTCCTGATCTGAATCCTGTTCAGTTGCCTTCTGTCAGATCCAGATAACACACCACCTTTCTCTTTGGTTTCAGCCAGCCTACAACAACATGTTCCCCACAATCCCCCCTGGGGCTCTGCTAAAACACTCCCTGTCTCCTGTGACTGTGTTAACCCCTCTAGTTGCTGGATGCTTCTGAAGCACACCACTTCCTGTCTCCTGTGCTTGTGCTATTTGTAACAGTTGCTAGATGCTTCTGAAGCATAACACTTCCTGTCTCCTGTGCTTGTGATATTTGGAACAGTTGCTGGATGCTTTTGAAGCAACAGCACTACTTCTGCATTTCACACTCTTCCCTCCTTTTTGAATGTCGTCCTCGACATTCATCTTAATTGGTCAATCTGACCAATTCTGAGACAGTGGTGAAAGTTGAGTAACTTTATATACAAATTGGCATAACATTTATAAACATTTATAACAACCTATTCTATTACCTTTTTCTTGTATTACTCATGAAAGAAATAAACAATTAACACAATCAGCATCTCTTCAGCTGGAGCTTTTAGTATCTCTTCAACCAGCTCTCTCTCTCACTAGGCCTTAACAGTTCTTTGTTTCTAAAAAGTCTTTTAAGGAAAATCAAAGCATGAAAATAAGTCTTTCCATGAGGCAGCATCTTCCTTACTGCCTCTTGGTGGTGAATACCACTCCAGTGGGCTTACCTGGTCCATAGGCAGAGATACCTGTTTTCAGTCGACAGTCCTAGGCACTTGACTCTGTTCACCAAGTGTCTCATACGTCAGCATCGGGCCTCCTCACTTCTCGAGTCGACATCCTCCTGGTGGGTTGTTCATCAGTCATTGTTGTTCTTCGGTCACAGGAGTTTCTAGTGCCACACTCATTTCCCATGCTTCCTCAGATGCTCCTGGAACTGCCTCTGTAAATTCCTATACTTCTCTGCAATCACCTGGTTCCACACGGTCTGGTAATTCCTCTTCTCCTGAGTGTCGATCGGTCTCTCCAATGACTGGTGTTCGATCATCAGATCTGAATTGGACTTCATCTGTACTCCTTGGTACAAACTCTGGAGCCTCGGGACTTTGTTCTCTCCCGGAGGATGGTACATCCCTCCCCTTGCCCGTCCGAGAAATACAACAGTGTGCTCTTCTTCATCGGAACTTTCAAGGTCACTATCCACCACCAGAGCTTCAATCTGTGGTGGTCTCTTAGTCTATCTCAGTCTGCTTCTGGGAAGTCTTGTTGTGGTGGGAGATAATCACAGAGTAGTAATAAATTCCAATGGACTATTCTGGTTTTCTTGTCCCATATTTCCAATCGGATTTCATACACTGGACTGTCATCGGCTTTCCTCTTTATGACCACATACACCTTGTCTTCTCAGTACGAACAAAGTTTTCTTGGACCACCTTTCTCACGTACGGTCTTGACTAGCACCCGGCTTCCGGGCGCCAATTCTTCTCCATAACATTTTCGATCATAGTACTCCTTACACTTACTCTGTCCTTGCATAACCACTTTGATTGCTATGTTGTATGCCTCTGCCAACCGTTCCTTCCATTTCCGAACGTACTCCGGATACGTTCTGTAAGTCTCTGACACCGGAGTATCGAACATGATGTCGATTTGTAGTCTTGGCGATCGTCCATACAATAGGAAGAAGGGTGAGTAACCCGTTGCATTGCTCTTTGTACAGTTATAGGCATGTACCACTTTTGACAGAGAACTCTTCCAATCTTTCTTCTCGTCAGCTGTTAACATCGACAATAATATCCGGTTAAAATGTTCCACTTGTCCATTACCCTCTGGGTGATAGGGCATTGTGTGGGATCTGAATTCTACAGTACTTTCCTAGCTTGGCAAAGAGCTGGTTCTCAAATTCTCTTCCTTGGTCAGGAAGGAAACCCAAACCTCAAAGCAAAATCATTGAAGATCTTCTCTGCTGCTGTTCGACCAGCTTTATTGGTGGTGGCATATGCCTGGGCAAATCGAGTAAAATGGTCCATCACCACCATTATATATTCATAACCACCCTTGCATGTCTTGAGATGTAGAAAGTCTATTGAGACCATCTCAAATGGATACGTAGTTTGGATGTTGCCCATAGGTGCCCGGGTTCATGTGTTGGGACGTTTATCTTTCAGACACCCACACTCCCTGGTCACTTACCTCTCAATATCTCTATACATGTACGGCCAGAAACAATGTTCACGGATCAAGTTGGTTGTCCTTTCCACTCCCAGATGTCCCATGTTTTCATGGAGTTCTTTGAAGACCATCCTACGGAATACTCTGGGTAGTACCAACTGCCGGTTTTGTCCTCCTTTACGATACCGGATACCATCTTCACTGAGGTACAGCTTTGTCCATTCTTTAATTAAAACAGATACTGCTGGTGACTCATTGTCTCTCTCCCGTTTACTTGGAAACCGATTTTGGTCCACATAAAGTAATATTCTACCAATTATATGATCTTCCCGTTGTGCTCTATTGATTTTTCCCTTTGGTAGTTTTTTAATGGACAGGGGTTGATCTTGTTCTCTCACTTTTATGGTGGTTTCCACCATCAACGAACACCACAATGGTGTGTCTTCCTCTTGATAAGCTTGCACTGCTTGGGTAGTGCTCTCAATTGCTTCCAGACTGACTTCCTCCGAGCATTCTTGCATGAACTCCTCAGACTCAAGTGAAATTCTCGACAATTCATCAGCATCCGCATTGCATTTTCCTGACCTGTACTTGATGCTGAAATTGAAGTCAGCTAGGTCAGCGATGCATCTCTGAACAGTTGCATTCAGTTTGGCTGCAGTAAGGACATAGGTCAAAGGGTTGTTGTCAGTGTATACCTCAAACTCTTTGCTGTAGTAGAGATAATCTCTAAATCATTCACAGATAGCCCATTTCAATGCCAGGAACTCCAATTTTCTGGAATGTAGATGGTATTTCTTCTCGGCGTCTGTCAACGTTCTAGAACCGTAACCGATGACTCTCAATTTTCCATCTTGATACTGATGCAGGGCAGCTCCCAGTCCAACTTGAGAAGCGTCACAATGAAGAACAAACGGTAAGTTGAAATCAGGATATCCCAAGATGGGTGGTTTTACCAGGTAGTCTACTAGTTCTTCCAATACCTCCTAGTGGTCTGCTGTCCAGAGAAAGGGCTGTTGGGATGAAACATTGTTGTTTCTTTTAAGACCGGTTGTTCCAGCGTTCTTCTTCTCTGTGTGTGTTGACTCTGTTGCCCCCCCCCAAGAGGAGGTATACCAGGGCGGCAATCCTGGAGAAGTTCCAAACGTAAGTACAATAGTAGGAGAGGAATCCTAAGATCTGCCTCAACTCCCCGACAGTAGAGGGCCGAGTGTCTTTTAAAGCCAGTACCAAAGCGATTTCTGCTGAGTCCATGGTATATCTTTCGACGGACACAATTTTCCCTAGAAATCGGACTTGCCTTCTAAACAGTTCAAACTTTTTTGGGGTCAACTTAACTCCGTGTTGTTGACACTGCTGTAATATGGTCCTCACGTGTTCAACATGCTCCCGGAAGGTTTTGCTGTGTACCACATTGTCATCCAAGTATGGCTGACAGATATTGTCCCTCAATGCTTCCAAACAGGTCTCCATGCTCCTCTGAAATTCTGGTGGAGCTGAATTGATCTCAAACGGTATTTGGATCCACTCATATAACCCCCACAGTGTGATGAATGCTGTCAAGAGTCTACTGGACTCTTCAATAAGCCCTTGATGACATGCTTTACCCTGATCGAGGACAGAGAACCAGGTACGTCCTGATATGCTGGATAGCCTATCTTGAATCTTTGGTATCGGGTGCCGATCAGGTACTGACTTTTGGTTGGTTTAGTTCCTGCCTGTTCCTGAGTCCCAGTGTGTACTGGGTCCTATCCCGCCTGTGTTCCTACCTGCTAGTGCCTCCCTGTCTGCACTCTAGCTGTGCTTGCCTGTACCCCTCTGCCTGTATTGTTCCTGAGTCCCAGTGTGTACTGGGTCCTATCCCGCCTGTGTTCCTACCTGCTAGTGCCTCCCTGTCTGCACTCTAGCTGCGCTTGCCTTTACCCGCCTGCCTGCATACCAGTCGTGCCTGCCTATACCCTCCAGTCTGTGCGCCAGCCTAACCAGCCTGTTCCAGTAATCCCTGTGTGGGTCAACCCCCGTGTCCGGAGTTTGACCTGGAGTAGCACCTGGTCCCTCTGCCCGGTTTCTCCCTGGTGCACTGGCGTCGTATGCCGTTGTGCCATCTTGGTCGGATCGGCCAGATACTTAGTCACGCCCCTCCAGGCACTCTCCGGTTCATGGTTCAGTGGAACCACAACACCCGCACACGCCAGTCAGTCCGGGCGTGTGCATAACAGCATGCTCAGGCCATGGTTCCCGTTGAGCCCCACGGCCTTCGCTCTCTGAGAAGTTTTCCAGCGAATACATGCATTAAAAATAAATAAATTTTTTTTTTTTTTTTTCTCAGCTGAGTTCCAGGCGAATTACGCACCCGTCCAGATGGATCTATCTGCTCTCGTTCCTGCGGATCCGCCACGTTACTATGGGGATCCAAGACAAAGTCGTGCATTTGTGGAGCAATGCATGCTACACTTCAAGTTCTACCCTCTATGTTTTCCCACCGATCGGGTTAAGGTGGCATTCAATATGTCTTACCTGGCGGGTGATGCCTTGGAATGGATCAACCCCCTATATGAAACACAGGATCCGATCCTCCTGGACCTAATGGCCTTCCTGGTGGCCTTTCTAATGGTCTTCGATGATCCTAACCCGGAGGCTCCTGCTGAAGCTTCACCTCCCAATATCCCGGAGCAGCCCCGATGGGTAATGTGTGTGGGTAGCGCAATAGTCCTCCAGCCCAATGAGACTACTGTCCACCCAGAATCTTCACAGGGTGACTACGCTTTCCGGAATACATCTCCCAACCTCAAGAGGCAGTCCAGACGTGCTAGACGTAGAGGCAAGCCGTCACGCCAGGGTCTGTCCTCCCTGAGACCTCCTGACCCCAACCTTGAAGTCCCTACTGAAGCTTCATCTCCCTGTATCCCGGAGAAGCCCCAGCGGGTAATGTGCGTGGGTAGTGCTCCGGTTCTCCTGCCCGAAGAGACTTCTGCCCATCCAGACTCCACACAGGAGAACTTCCTGCACCCGGAACTTCCTGCATCAGATGCTTCACCCACTTTAACCGGTGTGCATGTCCAAGGATGCTCCAAAGCTGTGGTTACCTCTGAGTCTGTGCACCTCTACTACCTGGCGGAGGACCCCCTGTTGCCTCCTGAATCCTCCGGGATACCACTCGATGACAAATGGAGAGAGACTTCTCTACACTCGGTACTCGATACTTTGTCCGCTTCGTACTGTGAGCCTGACAATCGGTACCCCAAAGTGGTAGTTACCCCCGAGTCTCTACACCCCTCCGACCAGGCGGAGGACCTCCAGTTGTCTCCAGAACCCTTCGGGGTGCTACCTGGTAGCGAAAGGACAGAGACTCTCCTATACTCTGTACCTGATACCTCGCTCGCTTCGTCCAGTGAGTCCAACCTAGTGTACTCCGAAGCAGAGGTTACTCCCGAGTCTCTACACCCCTCCGACCAGGCGGAGGACCTCCAGTTGTCTCCAGAACCCTTCGGGGTGCTACCTGGTAGCGAAAGGACAGAGACTTTCCTATACTCGGTACCCGATACCTCGCCTGCTTCGTCCAGTGAGTCCGACCTAGTGTACTCTGAAGCAGATGTTTTCTCTGAGCCTCTGCACTCTTCTGACCCGGCGGAGGACCTCCAGTTGTTTCCTGAATCCTCCGGGGTACCACCAGATAACAAAGAGACAGTGACTTTTCCTCATTATGTACCTGATAACCCGTCTATTTCTTCCTGTGAGCTTGACAAGATGTACCTCAAAGCAGAGATTACCCCCAAGTCTCTGTCCCCCTCCAACCCGGTGAAGGACTTCCAGTTGTCTCCTGTACCCTCTGGGGTGCCACCTGAAAATATGTGGAGAGAGACTTCCTTGTGTGCTGTTCCTAGTACTCCACCCGTTTCGTCTGTTGCTGAGGATGGCTGGATAGGAGGTAGCATCCTAGCTAACCAGATGAGATCAGTTTTTCCTGTGGACAGTGGAGGTGATCTCCTTGAAGTGAACGACTGGTCCTCGAATTCCCTGTGGAAGATTCTGGCAGGCCTGAAGAAGAGGGGGCGTAAGGGGGGGGGGTACTGTAACATACCTGGCGGCGTCCTTGCATGGTGGTCCATCTCCCACTGTGCAAGAGTGCGCACTTGATCTCCAGTCCAGAATGTCTCTCTGGCTTCCCTCCATGCTGTCTGTTTGTGTCTGTTTCTGCTGCTTAAGGGCGGCGCCCGATCACTTCCTGCTTTTTGTACCTGCTGTGGGTCACACCCCTTGTGGGTCCTCAGCCTATTGCTGTCTGTCACCTGGTATATAGCTCAGCTGCTCCCATCTATTCCTGCCTGAGCATAGTGTTTCATTCAGTGTGTGCTTGCACTCTGAAGGTGCCAGGTCCCGTTCTGTGTTCTCTTGTCTGCCTATCCTGGAGGCTGTATTTCCAGGCCTGTCTGAACACGCTCCTAGCCTGTTCCTCCTGCCTTCTAGGGGCCGATTACCTAGACCCGTTCCTGTATCTTGTCTGACCTGTCTGAACACGCTCCTAGCCTGTTCCTCCCGCCTTCTAGGGGCCGATTACCTAGACCCGCTCCTGTATCTTGTCTGTCCTGTCTGAACACGCTCCTTGCCTGTTCGTCCTGCCTCTCTGGGGGCCGTATTCCCAGACCCGCTCCTGTATTCCGCTGCAGTGTCGGTCTCCTCCGTACACTCAGTTCCAGTCTGAACTCTCTCCTATCCTTTACCTGTTTTGCCTCTATGTCCGTTCCCTTCCTTTTTCTGCAGAGTCTGAACTCGTACCTAACTCCTGCTTGTTGTCTCTGTACTCCCGTTTGTGAGTTTGTGGTCCACTCGCTACTTCTCTGCTAGTACCCTGTGGGTGTCTGGCTCTGCCTTTCCCTTCCTGTCTGTTCCTTGTGAACAAAGCCCTGTCCCCCCTACTCAGCCTAGCCTGCTCTGACTCCTTTGCTCACCGCTCCGGCGGTTCTAGCCTGCTCTGACTCCTTTGCTCACCGCTCCGGCGGTTCTAGCCTGCTCTGACTCCTTTGCTCACCGCTCCGGCGGTTCTAGTCTGCTCTGACTCCTTTGCTTACCGCTCCAGCGGTTCTAGCCTGCTCTGACTCCTTGCTCACTGCTCCGCAGCCTTGCTCCGCTCTGACCCTTTTGCTCACTGCTCCGGCAGCCTTGCTCCGCTCTGACCCTTTTGCTCACTGCTCCGGCAGTCCTGCCCTGCCCTGCTTCTGCCCGCTGCTCCGGCAGTCCTGTCCTGCCCTGCTTCTGCCCGCTGCTCCGGCAGTCCTGTCCTGCCCTGCTTCTGCCCGCTGCTTCGGCAGTCCTGTCCTGCCCTGCTTCTGCCCGCTGCTCCGGCAGTCCTGTCCTGCCCTGCTTCTGCCCGCTGCTCCGGCAGTCCTGTCCTGCCCTGCTTCTGCCCGCTGCTCCGGCAGTCCTGTCCTGCCCTGCTTGTGCTCGCTGCTCCTGCAGCCCCGTCCTGCTCTGTTCTTGCCCACCGCTTCGGGCGTTCCCTCTCTGCTGTGGTTGTCTACCGCATCTGCGGTTCTGTGACCCAGTCTGTACTGGGTCTTAACCTTTCTGTGCTCCAGCCCGTCCTTTCAGCCAGTACCTCCCTGCCTGCATACTCGCCTGTATCCACCCATCTGCATACCTGCCGTGTTTGCTTACATCCACCAGTCTGTGCCAGCCTAACCTGCCTGTTCCTGAGTCCCAGTGTGTACTGGGTCCTATCCCGCCTGTGTTCCTACCTGCTAGTGCCTCCCTGTCTGCACTCTAGCTGTGCTTGCCTGTACCACTCTGCCTGTATTGTTCCTGAGTCCCAGTGTGTACTGGGTCCTATCCCGCCTGTGTTCCTACCTGCTAGTGCCTCCCTGTCTGCACTCTAGCTGCGCTTGCCTTTACCCGCCTGCCTGCATACCAGTCGTGCCTGCCTATACCCTCCAGTCTGTGCGCCAGCCTAACCGGCCTGTTCCAGTAATCCCTGTGTGGGTCAACCCCCGTGTCCGGAGTTTGACCTGGAGTAGCACCTGGTCCCTCTGCCCGGTTTCTCCCTGGTGCACTGGCGTCGTATGCCGTCGTGCCATCTTGGTCGGATCGGCCAGATACTTAGTCATGCCCCTCCAGGCACTCTCCGGTTCATGGTCCAGTGGAACCACAACACCCGCACACGCCAGTCAGTCCGGGCGTGTGCATAACAGGAACACACTTGGAGATAGTACTGAAGCAGCCATTTTACCTCATGTGCCATTCTGTGGTTTGGTGAGATTTGGATTTGCTTCTGGGGCCTCCTCCGTGTCATGGTTACCAGTCACCCGGCACTGGCAACCTCCTGTCTTTTAACCCAAATGACCATGACCATTGGCATTCCTTGGCATAATGTCCTTCCTCACCACATCTGAGACAGTGGACACACACCGTACTCTGATTTGATGAACAGCACGCTTCACAAGCCGGGTATCTTGTGTTTTGTAACCCACTCCTGGGTCTGAGGGATACAGGTTCTGGCCTGGAATTATTCAACTTTTTCACCTCAATCAACTTGGCTTGCAGTTCTCCTATTACTTCCTCCCAGTCAGCGCTGGCGGTTCTTTCTTTTGTTGGTGCTTTAGGGTTCCCTCTCGGAGTTGGCACTGGAGGGTCTCCATGATGATCTTCGGACTGGCCACCGGGGGTCTCCAACTTCAGCTGACTCATTTTGGTGATTTTAGGAGCAGAGCCTTTCTTTAACTTCTGTTTGCTCTCTGACTCAAACCTAGTGGCCGCATTCATTTTTTCAATTAGGACTTCGTCCAGAATGCCAGGATCTTTAAGGTACTGTTTCAGCTGCAACTTGATGTCTTTGCTGATTAACCCCGTTCCCAATGTTTTCAAGAATTTCTTCGGGACTAGTCCATCATCAAACTTCTCCTCTGCTTCTACATCTCTGGATGCAAACAACAGTCTATCCTTCAGTTCAATTGCTCTGAACAAGAAACTTTTGGGTGATTCATTATTTTCTGTGAGAGGTTAATGAGCGGGTGGAACAATTCTGAAGTACTCTCTTCTTTATAGTGCCCTTTTAAAATCATCTTCAGCTGTTGCAAGGTCAATTGACTTTTCATTTTTAGAATACTACGGAGGTTCAGTCCTGGGTTGATCGCTTTCTCCACCCCCTCGACGATCTCATCTGGCTGGTAGCCTTTCTGTAAGCTTGCATCAATCTGGTGCAACAAGTTCATATAAGACAGTTCTGTTCACTCTCTCCAATCTGTCCCAGGATCTTGAATTCTTTCCTTATGGTGATTTGTGGTGTTAGATAGGACTGTCTCCCTGATTTATCTAACCCGAGCAGGGTAAAAGTTCAGACTGAGTCTGTCACCCATTCAGAGGTTTTGGTCGATTCCTGCAGAGCAGTTGTTAGGGCTTTGAATTGTTCTTTCAATTCCTGTAGTTCTGTCTGCGGACCGAGATTCTTGCTTTTTGGTAATTGGTGCCGCCCCTCCATCCTCCAACTTCAACCTGGTTAGAAACTGTGTTAACTGCCATTAATGCAAAAATGGATGAGCTGGGGGAGAAAGAAGCTGAAGACGTCATGGAGACGTTCCTCCAGGAGCTAACAGTGGCCTGTGGTTGTGTGCTTTAGAAATCTGTTCTTCTGACATCTTTATATGTTCTGCTACTGTTCTCAATTCTTCACAAGTTAACTGAAGAAGCAGGTCACTAATTCTGTCCATTTGTATTTCCACATCCATTGCTGCTAGTAAGTTTTCTTTAGGGCTGGTCCCCTTTAACTGGTGCAGCAGAGTTGAATTGAGCTGCTGTGCTGCTGTGTTTTTCCAGACACTATTCCTCTTCTCCCTCTACACGCTAATTCCCGCTCAGTATTTCCCGTACAGGCCACCAATGTTACACACACGCCGCTAGGTCCAGATAGGGCAAGACGGGATTCATGAATTCTTTGGAATCCTGGGAGAACCGCTACTCAGGGAGACCATAGGCTGCAGCTTCTCTTAGGCACACGATAGATTCAATTGCTGACCAGACACATCTGACAAGAGTCTTTTTCAACAGTTTAACAGTGGAATTTAATCTGAAGCATGACCAGTGCAATTCAGGGATATTACAGCAACTATGTTCATTACAGTATAGTCTGAGTTTCTTGCAAACCTCATCATCAACTACAAAAAATGTCTGACTGCTGTGCTTGCCAACAAGGGTTTTGCCACCAAGTATTAAGTGTTGTTTGCCAGAGCTATCAAATACTTAATTTCTCACTGCAAAATGCAAATAAATTTATCTAATTTATACAATGTGATTTTCTTGATTTTTTGGGGGTAACCCCGCTCACATAATCTAGTTCTAAGGTCAAGAGCCTGTTCTTCAAAGCTTTTTAATGAGCTATTAATCCTATGTAGTCTCAAGAATTGGCCATATGAAAGGGATCTTTTATATGACTTGCACGGTAGCTATCAAAATTTAGGAGGGTAGTGCCACTAGTAGTCTTTCTATATACACTGGTGTGGAGTTTACCTTCGAGTTCTTCTACAGTGACATCAAGGAAATTGATCTTTTGCCCTCTCCATGTAGCAGTAAAGTACATATTATAGATATTCCTATTTATTTACGCAACAAAATAAAAAAAAATCAGTCATCTCTCCATTCCATACTACAACCTCATTAATGTATCTCCGACACATCTTTAAATGTGGTAAAACAGGATTTTTTCACGTGTATATGTAATCCTCCTCAGAAGGTGCCAAAAACAGCTGTTACATAATGTGGGTTCACTGGATGAGGTGGAACCTCTAAGCCCATGGTCCAGGTTTGCACATGGGCGTCAGTACAGCAGGCATGTATGTATGGAAGCCTCAGGAGGACACATAGCTAAGGCAAATTAAAATTTTTAATAAAATCCTGGAAGCCTCAAGCAGGCAGGAGACATCCTGGAAGCCACAGGAGAACATGTAGCAAAGGTAAACTAAAAGGCTTAATAAAGTCCTGGAATCCATAAGTAGACTGGAGACGTCCCAGAATCCGCAGGCGGACACGTAGCAAAAGCAAACTAAAAGGCTTAATAAAGTTCTGGAAGCTTTAAGCAGACAGGAGAAGTACTGGTGACAACTAACAGGTAGCAGGTTTACTGGAACAACAGACAAATGGGTGAAATCCAGTAAACCACTGACAGGTAGCGGGTTACTGAAAGCCGCAGACAAACAGATGAAGTCGAGGAGACCACTGACAAGTAGCATGGTTACTGGAAGCAGCAAACAGGTGAAGTCCTAGAGACCACTGACAGGAACTCGGCAAAGATAACTAAAAGAGTTACTAGCAAGTCTTAATACCAAGACCCAGGTGTATATCTTGGGAGGCCTTATATAGGCCTAGGAAATACAAGACATGGGAGCACACTGGGCTACTTGCAAAGCCAAATGTGGAGCACAAGAAAGTCTATGGGACCGGAGTGAGGGAAGCAGAGCTCGATACAGGACAGGTGCGTAACAACACGACTGGCTGCAGCATGACACCTTATGTCGCTTTACTCCCCCACAAAACTTTGTGGCCTTCATGACTTCGATAAAAGCCACTGTAATATTCTGTTGGCAGTGGATTAATCTCTGTGCTTTCCAGCTTTTCAATAGTGAATGTATATTTATGTATATTTATTCAGGAACACAGACAACGCAGCTTACAACTAGTATTTCTTATAGCTTAGGATCTTAATATCTTGTCTGTCAGCTTGCAAAGTGAAAGTAAAATGTGTTCCAGCTACACACACAGTGAGCAGAAGCTTGGCAGTATTTTTTTTTTTTTACACAGTGCTTTACTGTCAATATGACACTATTACTTGGGACAGAAACTCATGCACTATTATACAGTAGTAAATAGTAGTTCATGCAATATATACAATAATTAGCATTATTCCAACACTTTCAACACTGCCTCACAATATCACCCACTGTGAGAATCAGGTTATCCCTTTCTCAACCAACCCTGCTGCTTTTTCTCTGGTCCTGGTACTTACTGGTGCCACAGGTGAGGTCTCTTTGTGGCAATGCTGTGACATTACTCAACTACGCCACTGAGTCAGGAAGCTTGTCTGTCAAATGTCAGCCCCATACCTCACATTCTATTATGCAAACTAGATTATGAGTGTGTATGACAATACTAATGGTATTCTCTGACAATCGTTGGCTCCTTCCCGCATATTCTTTTATGCAAACTGCTAATTTAAATTTTTAGAATCTATGGCCATATATGAAAACACTAATGATATTATTATACTTGTGTGCAAGGTGTAAGGGTTTCAGGGGGATCAGCTCAAAGGATTTTTATGAGAGCTAGTAACAATGAAATTTATTTCCTTCTCAAGCAATCCCAGAAAACAAAATATAAACAGTACAAAATAAAATCCTAGGCTACTTAGACACTAACGACATATCAGAATTGTAACTTAAGAGATCTGAGCCTAGTGTGCAATATCCCACACAACACTAGAGCTTTACTCACATCAGTTTGTGAACTTTCTAGTCTATAGAGCGGGAGTCACCAATAGCACTTGGCGCATCTGAAGCTTGCGTCCGGGGTACATCTGCTTAGACGCTGCTTTCTCAATGTTGCAATATGTGCCATATTTATACAGCACCTGGCTGTTTTTTTTACAACAATGTCTAAATTGCAAAAGTAAGCAATCACTGCGGTGGAATACATCAGTTCTGTAAAATGTTTAGTGGCCACTGATGAGTACTGCACTTAATCTCCCTTTCAAGTGTTGGACTCACACTGATAGGTCATCAAAAGTTCAGTACTAGACAACCCCTTTAACTACCCTTAGGTACCATGGAAAATTGAGGAACATATTGTTTAGCACTGGATCTCTGCTTTTCAATCTGGCCCCATAGCAACAGCGCTCCGCTATTAAAGGGGTTGGTCATAAACTACAAGTCTGCAGTCTCTCTACATGACTGCAGACTTGTGAATCCTCACATCACATGCATTGCACACTGTTAGGATTCTCTGGTGTCGGCGCCAGGGAATGGTGGTCATGTGACCGCAAGTATGCAATCTCCCGGCCACAATCTGACTAGATGGGCACATCCTCGCTCAATGCAAGTGTATTGAGCGAGGCCGGAACCAGTCTAGTTGGTATGTGTCCGGGACTATGCATATGGCATACTTGTGGTCAC
Organism: Phyllobates terribilis; assembly: GCF_046119375.1. Taxonomy (NCBI): domain Eukaryota; kingdom Metazoa; phylum Chordata; class Amphibia; order Anura; family Dendrobatidae; genus Phyllobates; species Phyllobates terribilis. The sequence goes on from NW_027362773.1 coordinate 55,716,783, forward strand.
ATGACCACCGTTCCCGGTAAGGGTGAATCCTCACAGTACGCAGAGTGTGCCCTGGAAGATTCACAAGTCTGCAGTCACATAGAGTGACTGCAGAGTTATAATTTCAGATCGGACAACCCTTTTAAAGGCTAGAATGCTACCTATCTTACATATTGCATTTTCTCCTCTTAAAGGAAATATGCCCCCCCCCCCCCCGGGCGAAATCAGACCTCTACTATGGGCATACAGGTGATAGAAAAGTAAATCTATACTTACCTGTATGGCCCATAGCAGAGGTCTGATTGCAGAGAAATCTAGTTTTATAAAATCTGTTTTTCAGAGGCATGCCTTCCGGGGGCCACCATGCAAACCCCTCCTATCTGCTTACTATTCCCCTAAAATCGCCGCCTCTGTGCTAAATACCATATTCCCCCTCCCCTGTACGTCACAGGGCCCTGTGACAGGCCCTGTGAGGTGCCCTGCTCTGCCTCCCCTCCCGCGCATGCGCAAAGCGCCGCTCCCATGAGCGCGCTTTCTTTCCCTCCGGCCCCATTTGGCTGCGTACTGCGCCGCAGCCTTGTATTGTGCAAGCAACGGTCACTGCTCCGCTGGCAGTACGCAGCCAAACGAGGTTGGAAGGAAACAAAGCATGCTCCATGGGAGCGGCACTTTGCACATGCGCGGGAGGGGAGGCAGAGCAGGATACCTCACAGGGCCTGTCACAGGGCCCTGTGACGTACAGGGGAGGGGGAATATGGTATTTAGCACAGAGGCGGCAATTTTAGGGGAATAGTAAGCAGATAGGAGGGGTTTGCGTGGTGTCCCCCGGACGCCAAGTCTCTGGAAAACAGACTTTATAAAACCAGATTTCTCTGCAATCAGACCTCTACCATGGGCCATATAAGTAAGTATAGATTTATTTTTCTATACCCTGTATGCCCATAGTAGAGGTCTAATATCGCCCAAGGGGGTGACACATTCCCTTTAATACTAATGTCAGCACAGCAGAAAAGTCACAAAAAATATCTGTAATATTCAGAAAATAATCCTTTTTCAAAATGTACTCAGATTGTTATAGCAAATATTAGCAATACAATGCCGCTGAACAGACACTCTAGGCTTTTCTCCTCGCTGCCTCAGATTTCTCATATCAAAAAAAGTTGCGTTACAATACTTTCAGAAAACCATCCACAGCATTTCTTTTGAAGCAGGTATTCTTGTTTGGTTAAAATGATGAATTTCTAGGGGGAAAAGCAGAGTTTACATTAAATTGTACAGTATACCCTGCATTGTAATCACCTCTTACCTAGACAGCATAACAAATTACATTTCTAGTGCACATGGCCCGAATAAAAGATTCCTCCAGGATATTATGTGCCTTATTTTCTGATAAAAAAATTATATTCTTGAAATAGAAAATGCATAACTTGTCAACTATATCATACACATTCAGAATAATCAATGTGGTAAGGTGTTTTCTTGTTTGTGGCCTAAAGGGGTATTCTGGCAGACATTGAAGACCACTTCTAAAACAGTGAACCTTAAGAGTAAATACTGTCGGGAACTGCAACAAAGCACCATTCAAATGAATGGGGTTGTGCTGCCAATGTAACCTAGTGCTAAAGCAGAAAGGGTCAAGGCATTTTACTAAGCTCCTTTGTTCTAAAGCCTTTTAAAAGGGGTTGTCCGAGAAAATTAAAAAGCTGCACAGAGGCAGCAATATATTTAAAATAATAATATATACTCACCTTCTTAATCTCCTTAATTACTCTATAGGGGCCAGAATATGGAATATTTTTGCTATGTGATGGCCAAAATGGGGGAAATTATTACTACATTGGAGCCTGAATGGGGGAATTTATTACTATATTGGGGTGAGGATGGGGGCGTTATTACTGTATAATTGCTAGAATTAGGGACATTATTACTGTATAGGGGCCAGAATAAGGCACATTAATACTATATCAGTGCCAGAATGGGGACATTATTACTGTATAGGACAAAAAGGAAGGTCTTTATTAATGTATGGCGCCACAAAGGGGGACATTAATAATATGGGGAAGAGGGATGCTCTCAGTCCCTTAATTTGCATAATAATTTGGAACGTGGTGTAGATCATATAGGTAAGAAAATTGACCATTCTCTCAGTATCTGTAAACAAGGTGTATGTTTAGCAACTGCAAACGTTTTCATGTTTGCAGAAAACATGCAAAAATACAAAACCTTATAGCTCAGGTTTACCTTGCAGTGCCATTAAATCAGTATTAGTAATCAATATCTACATGAATCAGAATTATTTTACAATGATGTTACACCTAGTTACTACTTTAAAAATATACTATAAGACTAAAACTGGCATAATTTCTATAATAAGGTCTCACTAATCCTGTGCGGAAGTTCAAGGAGTCCAATAGTCCCATATTTTGCCTATGAACTATATTTAGCATGGAAAATATCTCCATTATACAGCATTCAATGGAGCCCACCTGTTACGCAGCCCTACTCACTGTGTGTTATGCTCTGCTCCATCCAGTACCTGACCATCGCTCTGAGTTGCCTTGTGCTGGTTGTGAGTCGCAGAGGGATGCGGCCAAACTCGGCAGGAATTTGTATCCACTCTGTCCTACACAGAATTGCTTCCCCAGCCTATCACCTGCTAGCAGGTGATAAATCAGGCAACCCCACCCTCCATTCCTCCGCTGAATGTCATAGCACCTTATTTAAGAATAGCGCCATTTTTTTGGTCTCCTGCTAATGACCTCGCCTGTTTACCTGCTCTGTTTGAATTTTCCATCCCTGACACTGGCTTTGTTCTGTGAGCCTTTGCTGCCTGTCCCGACCTCGGACCGTCTGACTAAATTTTTGTTTCATCCTTCAGTCTCTTGTACCTGAACCTCTGACCCTCCAGTTAGCTGCTGAGTGGTACCTGCTGTCTACCGGCAGCCCAGTCTATCCCCACCATCAGAGGCCATAGTGAATACCCGGCAGACACTTATTCACACCCCTCCAGGGTAAGCACTGCTTGTGGAGCAGTGGGTCCACACCCACCAGTGTTACACCACCATCATTTTTTTTCCATAGAGTCTAAATGAATCTGCACAGTACTATATTGGCCCACAGTTGTCTATGAATACCATTTTCCAACACTTATCCATAATATGTTCATAAGCTGGAGTTTCACATAATTCAGATGCTGTTGCCACTTGTGGTAGCCTGTATTCTGTTGAGAGAAAAGGAGACAGGCCCTCAGAAGGGTTCTCGTTTCTCCAGCCAGTAGCTACTCTGTGGAAGCAGCCCAGAGGACCCCATTGTAAGTCCAGATCCCTGAATTAGGGATTAAAGGGTGAATGCCGGAGTGTCTCTGTGATTTTCTAGATGAAGTGTCGACTGCCAAGTCCGTCAGAAGTAGCCTTCTTGAGCTGATGGCCTCTACAAGACTTTACAAGAATTTAGGCTACCATGAACATTTCCTTCAGAGACGCAGTGAGGAATGGTTATTCTCTGCAGACCTCAAAAATGTATCTGGGAATCACTGATCTAATGCTGAAAGTGAATCATGTTCTTTCAATTTACTGAATTTATCTACTCCTCAGAATAAAGGACCTGACCCTTCTCTACTGAGAGGTATATGTGGCATTGCTGCGGTAACTCGGCTCCTGTAACTGATCTGGCTCTAGCATCTATGGTAAACAATAACAAGAAGGAGTAATAGAAGCTGCTCACTTCATTATGGCACATGCTAAGCATAACTCTGTGCAGTGTAAGTCTCCAAGCACAGAAGATACGGCGGCGGCTTGCTAATTATTTCCAGCCGAAGACTTGCACAGCTGACCTGCCTCTTCTGTAACTCGACAGTGCTGCATCGGATGCCTATGTATAATTATTAGCAATTTACTCCAGCCTTCAAAAATGTCCTACAGTGCATTGTGAATATCAAGCTTTAGAACATGGGGGAAGGGTTTACAAGCACAAAACTATATTTCCAGATCTGTACTATGACATTTGCTTATACGCTAATGTTACTGGCTTATGTGGGTTTTAATAATGCATTTAATTGGTAAGTCTATATTAAAAAACTTGTACATTTCTGGTGCATGGTTCATGAAGACATGTCCATATTTGATCGGTGTCATGGATCAAAGTCAATGATACAAGTGCATGGGTCTGTGAAAATCACGGTCAGCACCCGGATGCTAATAGTGTGCCATCTGAATGCTGTCCGATTTTGACATTCTAGTTGGTAGGAAAAGCTTTGCATATTTTTTTGCATGCAAAAAAAATCACTTATGGCAAAAATGGACGCATTCACCAAACACTGATGAAAACCGGATCCAAACACTGATGAAAAATCAATCATTTTTTTCAGGTACATGAAAAATTAGAATTATGGGATATCTGTTAGGGGTTTGACTGCTTACAGGCATGTTCAGTGTTTCCAATTGCAAACAGCAGAGCACAAAATGCAGCTCTAGACCTCTACACAGGCTGCAACACAGTTGCTCAATATTATTCACCTCAATATTTTTTGCAACAGTTAATATTCTGGATTGAAATGGTAACTAACTCCACTTCAAACAAAACACCTGGAATATCCGAAAGGTATTGCACCACAAGCGCACAGCACAGCCAACATTTGTACATGAATTCAAATGCTGCATGAAGTACAAAATATAAATACTAAAAGAATGTACAGTTTCATTGTAATTATCTCTTTGGACGCATTTCCAAGTAAAAGAGAACAGCATGGAACGTTGTTCATTGATAAAGATGAAAGTTAACTTGTAATGTTTCATAACTGTACTTTAAAGTTCTTACAGAAGATAACAGGAGCTCGGGGATCATGCTGCAGCTTAGAGGAACAAACTATTTGAAGAGCAAGGGGGCTGAATTATTAAGGTTGACATTGCACATGCCAGTATTAACCACTTCGCGCCAGAGCCTGTTTTCGCCTTCGTGACCAGGCCAATTTTTTCAATTCTGACCACTGTCACTTTATGAGGTAATTACTCTGGAACGCTTCAACGGATTCCCCTGATTCTGAGATTGTTTTTTCGAGACATATTGTACTTCATGATAGTGGTAAAATTTCTTTGATATAGTTAATAAATAACATTGCCCAAATGTCTACTTTACATCAGCACAATTTTGGAACCAACATTTTTTTTTGTTAGGAAGTTCTAAGGGTTAAAAGTTGACCAGCGATTTCTCATTTTTCCAACAAAATTTGCAAAAACATTTTTTTAGGGACCACATCTTATTTGAAGTGACTTTGAGGGGCCTTTATGACAGAAAATACACAAAACTGACACCATTCTAAAAACTGCACCCCTCAAGGTGCTCAAAACCACATTCAAGAAGTTTATTAACCCTTCAGGTGCTTCACGGGAATTTTTGGAATGTGGAAGAAAACAATGAACATTAAACTTTTTTTCACAAAAATGTTAGTTTAGACACAATTTTTTTATTTTCACAAGGGTAACAGGAAAAAATGGACTACACAATTTGTAGTGTAATTTCTCTTGAGCACCCTCATACCCCATATGTGAGGGAAAACCACTGTTTGGGCGCACTGCAGGGTTCGGAAGGGAAGGAGCGCCATTAGACTTTTTGAATGTCAAATTTGTTTGAATAATTAGCGGACGCCATGTTGCGTTTGGAGAGCCCCTGATGTGCCTAAACAGTGGAAACCCCCCACAAGCGACACCATTTTGGAAACTAGACCCCTTAGGGAACTTATCTAGATTTGTGGTGAGCACCTTGAACCCCCAGGTGCTTCACATAAGTTTATAATATTGAGCTGTAAAAATAAAATTTTCACATTTTTCCCACAAAAACGTTTTTCATCCCTTAATTTTGCATTATCATAAGGGTAACAGGAGAAATTGCACCATGAAATTTGTTGTGCAATTTCTCCTGAGTAATCTGATACCCCATATGTGGAGGAAAACTACTGTTTGGGCGCACGGCAGGGTTCGGAAGGGAAGGAGCGCCATTTAACTTTTTGAATGTAAAATTTGCTTGAATAATTAACGAACGCCATGTTGCATTTGGGGAGCCCCTGATGTGCCTAAACAGTGGAAACCCCCCACAAGTAACACCATTTTGGATACTAGACCCTTTAGGAAACTTATCTAGATGTGTGGTGAGCACCTTGCACCCTCAGGTGCTTCACAGAAGTTTGTAATATTGAGGCGTAAAAATAAAATTTTCACATTTTTCCCACAAAAATGTTTTTCATCCTCTAATTTTGCATTATCATAAGGGTAACAGGAGAAATTGCACCATGAAATTTGCTGCGCAATTTCTCCTGAGTATGCCGATACCCCATATGTGGGGGAAAACCACTGTTTGGGCGCAGTGCAGGGTTCGGAAGGGAAGGAGCGCCATTTGACTTTTTGAGTGTAAAATTTGTTTGAATAATTAGCGGACGCCATGTCGCATTTGGGGAGCCCCTGATGTGCCTAAACAGTGGAAACCCCCCAAAAGTGACACCATTTTGGAAACTAGACCCCTTAGGGAACTTATCTAGATGTGTGGTGAGCACCTTGCACCCCCAGGTGCTTCACATAAGTTTATAATATTGAGCCGTAAAAATAAAATTTTCACATTTTTCCCACAAAAAATGTTTTTAATCTTCTAATTTTGCATTATCATAAGGGTAAGAGGAGAAATTGCACCATGAAATTTTTGTGCAATTTCTCATTACAGGGAATCTTAAGTCATGGGTTCCGTCTGAATCACGTATTTCAGAGATTTACACAGAAACTCTGGTGTAAGTGCTCAGCGCAGAGCCATACTGCGATCTTTGGGAGATATAATAAACAAATCAGTAGCAGGTGAAGAATTGGTTTTATTTATTTTATTTATTTTTTACGCTGTTCCTCGTGTGGTATAACTGATAAGATTACTTTATTCTTCGGGTTGGTGCGATTACAGCGATACCAGATTTATATCGGGTTTTTATGATTGACAGCTGTCACACACTAAAAGATGCTTTTTTTTGCAAAATCTAGTTTTTGCATCGCCATATTTTGAGAGCTATAATTTTTCCATATTTCGGCCGACAGAGTCATGCGAGGGCTTGTTTTTTGGGGGACGAGTTGACATTTTTATTGGTACCATTTTTGGTACGTGACATTTTTTGATCACTTTCTATTCTGTTTTTTGGGAGGTAAAATGAGCAAAAAACAACAATTCAGGAACTGTTTTTTGAGGGGTTTTTATGACGTTCTGCATGTGATAAAAGTGATAAGGCAGCGTTATTCTTCGCGTCCGTACGTTTACAGCGATATTATACTTACCGTATATTTTTTTTTAATGTTTTGCCGCTTTTACACAAAACAATTTTATAGAAAAAATATTTTTTTTACATCGCTTTATTCTGAGAGCTATAAGTTTTTTATTTTTCGGCTGATGGAGCTGTATGGCGGCTTTTTTTTTGCGGAACAAGATGACGTTTTCAGCTGTACCATTTTTATTTCCATTTTGCTTTTTTATTGCATTTTATTCCACTTTTTGTTTGGCGATATGATGAAAAAGCATAGTTTTTTGCTCCGTTTTTTTTTTTTTTACGGTGTGCACAGAAGGAGTTAATTAGTGCGGAAATTTTATAGATCTGGTTGTTTCGGACGCGGCGATACCAAATATGTGTACTTTTTTTGTTTTTGCATAAGTATACGGATCTATTGGTTTAATATTTTATTTATTTTTGTGATTTTTTTTTAACAGCTTGAAAACATTTTTTTGATTTTTTTTTTACATTTTTACTTAGTCCCTGTATGGGATATTCATTTTTATTTTTCTAATCACTGTTCTCATGCAATGCAATAGACATGTATTGCATTGCATGAGAGCTTTGCTGACAGTTTCAAACTGTCTGTGTCTCCTGCTAGACTTCAGCTGCAGGCTGAGTCTAGCAGGACACCATACATGGCAGACCTGGAGGAGGTCATGTGACCTCTGGCTGCCATGACAACGGCAGGTCCTCTCAGACATCAGGGGGCCATCGGAGAGGTAAGTGGACGACCCCCTCTCCTCTCACTATCTTCTAAATGCCGCAATCACTATAGATCGCGTCACCTAGAAGATAGCAAAGGGTTAACATCATTGGGACCTGATTCAATCAGGTCCTGATGATGTCCCCTGTCAGAGCTGTCGCTCTGCACCGCACCCACAGCGCTTGTAGGACCCTGGGGGTCCTGAGCGTTGCGGGACCACCGACCGTTTATAAATGTTGGCGCTGCACAGAGCCCAGGCAGCGCTGACGTTTATGTACAGTGGGCGGTCGGGAAGCGGTTAATGAAGAGGTGTAGTGGACTAAGTCAATAAAAATCACAAGCCATTTAATGAATTAGGCTGCGTGCCCACTATGGGTTTTTCAAGCGTTTTTGCCACGGAATTTCCGCAGCGAAAACGCTTAAAAAACGCTTGGTAATACGTGCCCCATGGTCCCCAATGATAATCCGCATGTGCTGTGCACATGTTGCAGAAATTTCCGCTGCGGATTATCATTGCGGAAAAATCCGCAGCATGTCCATTAATTTTGCGGACACTCAGCGTAATTGCCGCCATTGACTTGCATTGAATCGCTTAATATCCTCATGACTACATGTGCACATGCGGATATTAAGCGATTCAATGTGCGGATGATACCTGGGTCTGGAGAAGAGGAGACTCTCCTCCAGACCCGGGTACCTTAGTACCTGTTAAAAAAAATAATTTAAAATAAAAAATATACATTATACTCACCTTCCAATGTCCCCTGGTCTCCTCTATGGTGCGTCCTGGCTCACCGGCGGCTCGCGATGGTGTAAAAGGACCTTCCATGACATCATTTAGTCATGTGACAGGTCACACGACCGCTGATGTCGGCGGTCGCGTGACCTGTCACATGACTAAATGACATCATGGAAGGTCCTTTTACACCACCGCGAGCCGTACAAGGGATCGGACGCACTGGAGAGAAAACCGGGGGCCATCAGAAGGTGAGTATAATTTTTTTTTGTTTCTTTTTACCATTTTTATTCTTTTTTTAACTATTAACTTGGTCACACTATATAAATCCATGCCGGTTGCATGGATTTATATAGTGTGACCAAGCTGTCAAGCACTTTTCCAAGTGATGCTAAAATTGCTTGGAAAAGCGCTTGATAACCCGCATGCAGAAATGCATGCAAAAACGCTTGACAAACGCTTCTACCTGGCAGGAAAAATGCATGTAAAATCCTCATGCGTTTTTCCTGCCAGGGAGATGCAGAAAAAATCTGCAGCATTTCTGCATCGTGGGCACTTAGCCTTAGGTCTCGCTCACACGTGCGTATAACTCGGACTAGTGCTATCTGATGTTTTATTGGATAGCACACGGACTAATGTGGCAGTGCTGTTCAGCGTTGTTTTAGTGCTGTTGCAGAATGCTGTGAGTTGCTTGTGCCAATTGGACCTCACTCACCCATTCAAGTCTATGGGTGCATGGAAAACATTGGACTGCACTCGGATGGCATCTGTGAACACAGACTATGGAGAAGATTGAGAAAATTTGTATTCCATCTTCTCTACACTTGTACTGTGATTCTCTCATCAGAGAAAATCTTATCACACCAAGATGACACTCTGCTCAAACACTGATCAGTGTCATTTACATAATCGATCTGAATTCTCTTGCATGAGAGAATCTACGCTTGTGTGACCCCATCCTTAGGCACATCTTAGAAGTGTCGTGTGCCTCTGCAAGAGAGGTACTACAGTCATGGACTGGAGTACATTTTTGGCATAACTTACACCACTTAAGTGGCATAACTTTTCATGAATTAAACATGAGAGCTTGGCCAAGCCACGTTTTGCCCATGCTGGGCAACTTTTGACAAAGTTTGCTGGGAATGGCATGAAAATGCCAAAAGTCATAAAAATTTTTTGCAACTTCTCAGTTTTTTAATTAAATTTTATGAATTTTTAAGATTATTAATGCCAGAATTTTGGCGCAGACACCTTAATTAGTGATGAGCGATCATGCTTGCTACTGCATAGGCCAACACTATGGGACAACCACTTCCTTATATCGGAAACATTTTTTCATGAGGCCCTCTACGTCTCTTCCAAGGGGCATTGGAGTGCCTCCCAATTTTTGGCAGCACTTGCATTAACTGCGTAGGCCAACACTATGGGGACCCACTTCCTAATAGTAATAGTAGGAACATTGTTTTATGAGGCCCTCCTCCATGTCTTTTACAAGGTGCATTGGAGTGCCTCCCAATTTTTGGCAGCCCTTGCATTCACTGCATAGGCCAACACTATGGGAGACCGACTTCCTAATATTGGGAACATTTTTTCATGAGGCCCTCTTGAGCATAGCCCAAGGTGTGTAGAAGTATTTTTGTTTTTGGTTATTTATTTTGCCTTATATACAAGTCATTAACCTGGAAAGGATGTTCCTTAACATATTTCCCAGGAAAGTCCGTTTTGGTTTCGTTTTTGTATGTTTTATTGCTAGTCCGTAAAAGTGGCGTAATACCTCTGACAACGTTGTTGACAGCAGTGACCTGGTAGTCAGAAATGCTTCCAGGGGTCATCCCCATGCTGTTCCCATGTCATTTGAGCACATTTTCTATCGATTTGGGCAATTTTTAGGCCTCTGCAGATCGCCGGGGGGAGCACTCGAGCATTCCAATTTGCTTGACCCGAGTATCGAGTACCCGAGCATTTTAGTGCTTGCCCATCACTAACCTTAATGAATGAGACCCCATGTGTACTCTTAAGTAGTCACTTGGCTGCACCACTACTAAGCTTATGCTGACAAATCAGCTTTTCCTGTAGAATACAGCTTGCATAGTGTAACATCCCTGGCGATGTGCTGGCATGGCTTACCACCTCCCACCATGCAAGACCGCCATCTTACCTATCAGTCCAGGCTGCACACTTTGCTCCAGTACCTGCTGTGTGCATGTCTCTTGTCTGATTGCTTAGGGCGGCGGCGCGGTTACTGCCTGATTCTTATAGTTACTGTGTGAGCACTCCTAATGCGTCCCCAGCCTATTGTTGTGAGTCACTGGATACTTAAACCCGCTCCACTCAGTAGGAGGCCCCTGAGCAACACTTTCTTTCAGTGTGTTCTGTGCAACTGAGTTGCCAGGTCCTGTCCTGTATCTTGTCTGTTTCCGCCAACCTGGGGGCTGTTTACCCAGGCCTGTTACCTGTATCTGTGACTTCTAGTCTGTTTCCGCCACCCTGGGGGCTGAGGTCCCAGGCTCGTTCCTGTATCTTGTTCCTGGTTCAGTTCCTGTCTGAACAGTGTCCTAGCCCATTACTTGTTTGTCTCTATGTTCGTATCTTCCCTTTTCCTGCAGTGTCTGAACCTGCACCTAACTCCAACTCATTGTCTCTGTACTTCTGTTTGTGAGTTTAGTGTCCACTCGCTACTTCATTGTAAGTACCTTGTGTGTATCTGCTCTGTTTGTCTACCGCACTTGCGGGTTTTGCTCTGCTCTGCTTGTCTACCGCACGTGCGGGTTTTGCCTGCCAGTACCCACCTGTCTGCATACCAGCCGTGCCTGCCAGTACCCACCTGTCTGCATACCAGCCGTGCCTGCCAGTACCCACCTGTCAGTATGTCAGCCTAACCTGCCTGTTCCTGCATTCCCCGGTGTGGGTCAACAGCTGTGACAGGTGTTTGACCTGGAGTAGCACCTGGTCCCTCTGCTCAGTTCCTCCCTGGTTCACAGAGTTGACTGAGCCGCCGTGCGACCTTGGTCAGACCGAGTTGATACTTAGTCATGCCCCTCCAGGCTCTCCTCGGTTCATGGTCCAGTGGGATCACTAACCACACTCACGCCAGTCAGTCCGGGCGTGTGTGTAACAGTTTGCTCAGGCCATGGTCCCCGTTGAGCCCCACTGCCCTTCGCTCTCAGTGACTTTTGAATTCTTGTCTGGCGAATACGTGCACCATGGAAAAATTTTTTAGCAAGCTGAGGTCCAGGCGATTTACGCACCAGTCCAAATGGAGCTATCAGCACTCGTTCCTGCGGATCCACCACGATACTACAGGAATCCAAAACAAAGCCGTGTGTTTGTGGAGCAACGTATGCTGCATTTCAAATTCTATGCTCACTATTTTCCCACTGATCGGGTTAAAGTAGCATTTATGATGTCCTACTTAGCGGGTGATGCCTTGAATTGGATCACTCCCTATGGGAAGAATGGGATCCTATCGTCTCTGACCTGCAGGCCTTCCTGGTGGCCTTTCGAATAGTCTTCGATGACCCTAACCCTGAGGCTTCTGCTAAAGCTTCCCTTCCCAATATCCTGGAAAAGTCCCAATGGGTGATGCGTGTAGGTAGCCCACCAGCTCTCCAGCCTGAAGAGACTGCTGCCCACACAGAATCCACACAGCATGACAATGCTCCACAGAATACTTCTCTTCCCAACCTCAAGAGGCAGTCCAGACATGCAAGGCGTAGAGGTAAACCATGACGCCAGGTTCTGTCCTCCCAAAGACCTCCTGTTCCCCAGCCTGTAGAGGCAGCTACCCACACAGAATTCATGAAGGATGACCATGTTCGTCAGGCAAAGCAGAGGCCGGAACTCAGTCACAAAATCGGATTGTGGTGCCGCTGCGGTTGTTTGGGACACCCTGACGGTCTTTGTCCAGCGAAGGTTGGAGAATCCCAAGACATTAGGCCTGTAGGAGAGGCTGGCCTTGGCATTAGTGTTTCCTCTCCACAGATGACCGTGACTGTCTCCGTGGAAAGTGAAGGCCTTGGATTAACCGGAAGTTTCAGGCGTAAAGCCTTGAACAGTCGGTGTCTGATTCCCGTCCGACAACTCCAGAATCCGGTTTGGACATAGTCAGCGGAAGGACAAGCCCTACTCAGAAACAGTCAAAATATGTCAGTACAAATTAAGCTCCAGATTGGAACATTACTCATGAAGAAGTTCACATTCCAGGTGCTGTCTGGTTTACCCACAGGTCGTCCAGAGCCAAGAGATCTAGTGCCCGCTCAGGTATGGAGATCCTGCATGGTGTTTCCTGGGGGATTGCTGAGGTTCAAGGGGTGTCCAGTCCCCATATCTTCAGGACAGTCAGCAGTGTCTTCTTCTTCTTCACCAGATCTGCTAGTCGCTGACTCGCTGTGTGCTGAAGTCTCCGAAGGAAGGGAAGCGGAGGCATTGTCCCCACACAGTCTCGATGATTGTACCAATGATCTGGCTTCAGGTACCGCCCCGCCTCGCAGATGTCTCATCTCAGAAACCAGACTGAAGTTGGTCCCTAAGCAAGGATCCTCCATCTCTAATAAATCTGGCAATAAGTCCATCAAGGCGATGGCTACCTCCAAGTCTCGGCACCAATCTAACCAGGCACAGGACTTCCAGTTGTCACCTGAATCCTCTGAGGTGCTACCTGATAACAAATGGAGAGAGACTTTTCTGCACCCTGTACATGGTACTTCGCCCACTTCATCCAGTAAGCTTGGCAAAGTGTACGTCAAGGCGGTGGTTACCCCCGAGTCTCTGCACCCCTTCAACTCGGTGGAGGATCTCCAGTTGTCCCGTGAATCCTTTGGGGTGCTACCCGATATTAACAAATGGAGAGAGACTTTCCTGTGTCCTGTTCCTGGTACTTCACTCACTTCATCTGTTGCTGAGGATGGCTCGATGGGAGGAAGCATCCTAGTCACCAATATGGTGAGATCAGATTCATTCCCTCTAATGGACAGAAGAGGTAATCTTCTTGAAGAGAAGGATCGGCCTCCAAATTCTCTGTAGAAAATCCTTGCAGGCTTGAAGAAGAGGGGGTGTAAAGCGGGGGGTACTGTAACATCCCTGGCGGCATGCTGGCATGGCTTACCACCTCCCACCATGCAATACCGCCATCTTACCTATCAGTCCAGGATGCACACTTTGCTACAGTACCTGCTGTGTGCATGTCTCTTGTCTGATTGCTTAGGACGGTGGCGCAGTTACTGCCTGATTCTTATAGTTACTGTGTGAGCACTCCTAATGCGTTCTGTGCAACTGAGTTGCCACGTCCTGTCTGTTATGATCTGCTACAGGGACTAAGGAAAGACAGGAGATCTGTCCCTACAATAGAACTAAACTAGATCCCTACGATGTAACGGGGAACCTGATCCTGCGATCAGACCCGCTAAAGTCCTCGGCTAGTCTGTACGAAGACCTATAGATGTGAGGGAGGGATCCCTACAAGAACTAGGGACTGGGATAAGTTGGACACCTCCTAGCAGAAATAGTAGCAGTCAAAGACAAACACACAACAAAAAGCATAGAGGTCAGAAGACCTAGCAAAACTAACAGAGAACGGCAACAGAGCACCAAGCTAGCTCAAGAGTAGTAAATACAATGAAGTCCAGCAAGGCCAGGAGGGCGGAGCCGGATTAAATAGGCAAAAATGGTCATGTGACCAGCAAACTAAAAAAAACCTAACAGGAGAGTTCTAACAGTACCCCCTCTTCTAAGAGGATCCTCCGGATCCCCTAGGCCCAGGCTTACCAGGAAACCTCCTGTGAAACGCTCTGACAAGTCTGGAAGCAGAAACATCATCCGCCCTCACCCATGAGTTATCCTCAGGTCCGAAACCCTTCCAAGCGACGAGATACTGCAAACTCCCTCTATACCGTCTAGAATTTAGGATGCGGGAAATTTCATATTCCCCGTCCTCCACCACCGGAGGAACAGTGGCAGAGGCGTCACCATCCGACACATCAGCTTTTTTCAACAGAGAAACATGAAACACCGGGTTAATCTTCCAGGACGTAGGAACCTCCAACCTAACAGCAGATTGGTTAACTATCTGAAGCACCTTAAAGGGCCCTACGAACTTGGGACCCAATTTTTTAGAAGGAATCCTCAATCGCAGATTCTTAGAGGACAACCAAACCATGTCACCAACAGCAAACAAAACCTCTTGCCGTTTCTTATCAAAGTATCTCTTAGATTTTTTGTTAGCCTCCTGAAGATTACCACGCACATCCGTCCAAACTCTCTCCAAATCACCGGAAAAACTCTCCTCCTCAGGCACAGCCGAAACCAATTTGGAGAATGACCCAAAAGACGGATGTCTCCCAGAACAGCAAAAAAAAGGCAAACACCCAGCAGAAGAGGATGTATGGTTGTTAAGAGCAAATTCAGCAAGTGGCAGAAACTCAGACCACCCTTCTTGATTGTCTGCCACAAAACAACGCAAGAACTGCTCAACATCCTGGTTCATCCTTTCTGTCTGGCCATTAGACTCAGGATGATATCCGGATGAAAACGACAAATGAACTCCCAACCTGTCACAAAAGGCACGCCAAAAATGAGCCACGAACTGAGGTCCCCTATCAGAAACAATGTCAGTACGAACACCATGTAGTCTGACAATTTCCTTGACAAAGGCCTTAGCGAGTGTCTTAGCGCAAGGCAGTTTGATGAGGGGAACCAAGTGACACATCTTGCTAAAACGGTCTACGACCACCCAGATGACCGTGAAACCTTCAGAGGGGGGAAGGTCAGTAATAAAGTCCATAGCCAGATGTGTCCAAGGTGCACTAGGAACCTCCAGAGGGCAAAGCAACCCCGCAGCAGGAGCATGCGAAGACTTGGATCTAGCACACACAGTACATTGGCTCACCCACTTAATGACTTCCTTCTGCCATCCAGGCCACCAAAAACTGCGACCCACAAGTCTCTTGGTCTCAGAAATTCCTGGATGACCTGCCAACCGAGACTCATGACACTCAACAAACAAATCTCTCCTAAAGGTCCTAGGCACAAACAACCTCCCATGGGGAGTGTTAGATGGGGCATTCTCCTGAGCTTTAAGAATCTCATCCTCCAAAACGGAGTCCAAAGCAGCAATCACAACACCTTCTTGTAAAATGCTCTCCTCTTCCTCCTCAACACCGACCATGGGAGAAAAGCTGCGAGACAAAGCATCCGCTTTAACATTCTTGGTACCCGGGATGTAAGTAACGGAAAAATTAAACCGCGAGAAAAAAAGTGCCCACCTAGCCTGACGGGCATTCAAGCGCTTGGCAGCATCAAGATAGATCAGATTTTTATGATCAGTGAAAACCTGAATGGGAAATTCAGCACCTTCCAAGAGGTGACTCCGGTGTTCAAATGCGAGTTTAATCGCCAGCAATTCCCGATTACCAATATCGTAATTAAGTTCAGTCTCAGAAAATTTTTTTGAAAAAAAGGCACAGGGATGTACTCCATCCTTGTTTTCCTGAGACAACACCGCACCGACCCCCACCGAAGAAGCATCAACCTCAACCAAAAACGGCTTAGTCACATCAGGCTGCATAAGGATGGGAGCAGAGGTGAACCTCTCCTTTAGAAACACAAAAGCTTCATTGGCCTCAGAAGTCCACTGAACCGCATTAGCACCTTTCCTGGTGAGATCGGTCAGCGGTTTGACAATAATAGAAAAATTTTTTATGAATTTTCTGTAATAATTGGCGAAACCCAAAAACCTCTGTATTTCAAACCAATAGGCCTAGGCCATTCCTGCACAGCTTGAACTTTCACCGGGTCCATCTCAAAGCCCTCGCTGGAGATAATGTAGCCCAAAAAACTAATTCTCTGTACAGCGAACTCACATTTCTCCAGCTTAGCAAAAAGCGAATTGTCCATTAATAACTGTAATACCTCACGTACGCTCCGCCAATGAGACTCCAGATCAGGCGAATAAATCAGAATGTCAACCAAATACACAACCACATTTTTGCCGATCAAAGGTCTAAGGATGTCATTAATAAGATTCTGAAAAAATGCTGGAGCATTGGTAAGACCAAAAGGCATCACCAGATTCTCAAAATGACCCACAGGAGTGTTAAAAGCAGTCTTCCATTCATCACCCTCCTTCATGCGCAACAAATTGTATGCCCCCCGGAGATCAATTTTAGAGAACCACTTGGCCCCCACTAACTGGTTAAATAAATCAGGAATCAATGGCAGTGGGTAAGGATTGCGTACAGTAATTTTATTAATCTCACGAAAGTCCAGACAAGGACGTAAACCGCCATCTTTTTTTTTTACAAAAAAAAATCCAACAGCCACAGGAGACTTGGAAGGCCTAATGTGACCGGCGGCCAAGCTTGTCTGTATGTATTCCTCCAAAGCCTTTCTCTCAGGAATAGTAATATTAAATAAACGACTTTTAGGAAGAGTCACTCCAGGGACAAATTCAATGGTACAATCATAGTCTCTATGGGGAGGCAAAATTTGTGACTCCTCCTCAGAAAAAACTCTCCAAAAATCCTGAATAGGTACAGGTAATTCCCCTTTTTCCACCGCAGCAATACGTCCGTTACAACACTTGTCATAACACTTAGGGCTCCAGGACTTAATTTCATTGGTAGACCAATCCAGTACAGGATGGTGCAATTTTAACCAGGGTAACCCCAATATTACTGGAGAAGGCAAATTATCCAATACCACCAAATCCAAATTCTCTTGATGAATACCATTAATAGTGAGGGGAAATTCACAGACCTTATGAGCAACACTCTTCAAGGGAGAGCCATCAACAGAAACCACAGCAATAGGGGATGACAAAGTTTTAGGTTCTAATCTAAGTTTTTCCAAGAATCCCCCATCAATCACATTCAGAGTAGAACCACAATCCACAAATACCCGAAATTCCATTAATTCATCCTGAGCAGTGGTAGTGGCAGATAGGAATACTCCCTTAGAATTTAAACAGGCAATACGTGCATGACTGACCATTTTTTTTTCTTTCTTTATACGAAGCACACAGTTCTTAATAAAATGACCAGAATTTCCGCAATAGAAGCACAAGCCTTCAGAAAGCCTGCGGTCTTTTTCCTGAGAGCGGGGTGCCATCGCCCCAATCTCCATCGGCTCTCCATTGTCAGCACAGACCCTCTCAGGACTCGGAGCTGACATACCAGAGGATTTGCTCTCATTAACCCTTGCACGCAGTCTCCTGTCCACCCGTATAGGTAATTGCATTGCCTCCTGCAAGTTTCCAGGTGTGGGATAAGCAATCAGTAAATCCTTAACCCTTTCACCTAGCCCTGCAAGAAACAAGCTTTTCAAAGCTGAATCGTTCCACCCCACCTGGGCAGACCACCGACGGAAGTGAGAACAATATTTTTCCACATTACCTGATCCCTGCCTCAAACGTCTCAATTCAGACTTAGCAGATGAGACACGATCAGGATCATCGTACAACAAACCCAAAGCAGAAAAAAACTATCCACTGATCTAAAGCACGGATCACTAGGTTGGAGAGAGAAGGCCCATCCCTGAGGATCTTTGCGCAAAAGTGACATTATGAACCCTATGCGCTGTGATTCATCACCAGAGGATCCGGGTCTCAAATGAAAATACAATAAACAAGCATTTTTAAAAGAAAAAAATCTTGTTGTTCGCCAAAAAATAAATCAGGCAGACGTACCTTTGGTTCCACAAAATGTGCTCCAGAACAGCTACTCACGTGTTGTTGGAGCTTGGCCACCTCCAGAGAGAGTCCCTGCAAGCGTTGAGCCAAATCTTGAACCGAGACCATGATGGAAAACTGGAGGTCTTTCCTTAGAGAAAATTATTATTATTTTTTTTTCTTTTAGGGCTGGACTTACTGTTATGATCTGCTACAGGGACTAAGGAAAGACAGGAGATCTGTCCCTACAATAGAACTAAACTAGATCCCTACGATGTAACGGGGAACCTGATCCTGCGATCAGACCCGCTAAAGTCCTCGGCTAGTCTGTACGAAGACCTATAGATGTGAGGGAGGGATCCCTACAAGAACTAGGGACTGGGATAAGTTGGACACCTCCTAGCAGAAATAGTAGCAGTCAAAGACAAACACACAACAAAAAGCATAGAGGTCAGAAGACCTAGCAAAACTAACAGAGAACGGCAACAGAGCACCAAGCTAGCTCAAGAGTAGTAAATACAATGAAGTCCAGCAAGGCCAGGAGGGCGGAGCCGGATTAAATAGGCAAAAATGGTCATGTGACCAGCAAACTAAAAAAAACCTAACAGGAGAGTTCTAACACTGTCCTGTATCTTGTCTGTTTCTGGCAACCTGGGAGCTGTATAACCAGGCCTGTTACCTGTATCTGTGACTTCTAGTCTGTTTCCGCCACCCTGGGGGCTGAGGTCCCAGGCTCGTTCCTGTATCTTGTTCCTGGTTCAGTTCCTGTCTGAACAGTGTCCTAGCCCATTACTTGTTTGTCTCTATGTTCGTATCTTCCCTTTTCCTGCAGTGTCTGAACCTGCACCTAACTCCAACTCCTTGTCTCTGTACTTCTGTTTGTGAGTTTAGTGTCCATTCGCTACTTCATTGTAAGTACCTTGTGTGTATCTGCTCTGCTTGTCTACCGCACTTGCGGGTTTTGCTCTGCTCTGCTTGTCTATTGCACCTGTGGGTTTTCCTCTGCTCTGCTTGTCTACCGCACCTGCGGGTTTTGCTCTGCTCCGCTTGTCAACCGCACCTGCGGGTTTTGCTCTGCTCTTCTTGTCTGCCGCTTCCGTGGCTCTGTTCCTGTATCCCACTCTGTACTGGTCCCTATCCTGCCTGCGTTCCTACTTGCCAGTACCCACCTGTCTGCATACCAGCCGTGCCTGCCAGTACCCACCTGTCTGCATACCAGCCGTGCCTGCCAGTACCCACCTGTCTGCATACCAGCCGTGCCTGACAGTACCCACCTGTCAGTATGTCAGCCTAACCTGCCTGTTCCTGCATTCCCCGGTGTGGGTCAACAGCTGTGACCGGGGTTTGACCTGGAGTAGCACCTGGTCCCTCTGCTCGGTTCCTCCCTTGTTCACGGAGTCGACTGAGCCGCCATGCGACCTTGGTCGGACCGAGTTGATACTTAGTCACACCCCTCCAGGCACTCCTCGGTTCATGGTCCAGTGGGATCACTAACCACGCTCACGCCAGTCAGTCCGGGCGTGTGCGTAACACATAGCATAGGGATGCAGTAGCAGCATCCTTGTGCTAAGCAGGCTGTCAACCCTGCAGACACAAGTTAGATAGATCATGCACTGAGCAAGATCTATCTAACTTGCTGATGCCTGGTGACCCGGATGTCGGGTCACCATGGCAACGATTGGGACCCCGCGCACACAGGGCGGGGTCCCGATCCAAGGTAAGAGAGGCACTCTTACCGCTGCTTGCCCTGGAAATGCTGCGATTGACTTGGATCACAGCATTTCTGGAGTTAGTGTGCCGGGAATGGTGCAGGACCACTTCTGGCACACAATTTCAGGTGTCAGCTGTGACATCCTCTGTGCTGGCGCGATCACATTGTGCATAATAGTACGTACCTGGTCCAGTAGGCCCAGGGCACAGGGACATACTATTACTGACAATGTCAGTAAGGGGTTAAAGCTAGTTTACAAAACTAATAAAGCAATCTTATATAAAGATATAGATAGAATAGATAGATATTAGATATATAATAGATAGATAGATAGAATATATAGCTTATCCTGTAGATATATAATTTCACAAGCCCCCTGCATATAATAAGTTGCACTTATTATTGCCTTTCATGTGGGTGTCTGGCCTGGTTTTACCTATTAAATAAATAAATCATTTAAAAAATGATGTGTGGCCCCCCCAGCAAAGGTAAAGCAGACAGCTGCGGGCTTATATTATCAGTCTGAGCTAAAAAACATTCTTGTGGGAAAAATGTGATTTTTTTTTTTATTTTCACAGTTCAACGTTATAAACTTCTGTGAAGCACTTTGGGATTCAAGGTGCTCACCACATATCTAGATAAGTTCCCTGAGGGCCTAGTTTCCAAAATGGTGACACTTGTGGGTAGTTTCCACCCTTTAGGCACATCAGGGGCTCTCCAAATGCTACATGGCGTCTGCTAATTATTCTATCAAATTTTACATTCAAAAAGTCAAATGGCGCTCCTTCACTTCCAAGCCCAGTCGTGCGCCCAAACAGTAGTTTTTCTACACATTTTGGGTATCAGCGTACTCAGGAGAAATCGCACAACAAATGGTATGGTGCAGTTTTTTCTGTTGCCCTTGTGAAAATGCAAAATATGGCTCTAAAAAACATTTGTGTGGGAAAAATGTGTTTTATTTATTTTCATGGCTCAAAATTATAAACTGCCATGAAGCACCATGCACATCTAGATAAGTTTCCTGAGGGATCTAGTTTCCAGAATGGTGTTACTTGTAGAGGGTTTCCAGTGTTTAAGCACATCAGCGGCTCTCCAAATGCGACATAGCATCTGCTAATTATGCCAGCAAATTTTACATTAAAAAAATGGTACTGTAAATTTTGTTTTAAAAATGAGTAATCACTGGTCAACTTTTAAGCCTTATAACTAGAGATGAGCGTTGTTCTACTCGAACTGTTCGCCAATCTCAAATTCGAGCTGTTTTGGGCGGTGTTCGAGCCGGTCGGCGAACACGAACAATTTGAGAAAAATTCGGCTGTTCGAGGTTATGTTCGATAACTGTTCGTGCACCAAAATCATAACTGGATTTTTTCTCAGTAATGATGAAAATTAATGTTAATACGCAGTTTGAGTGTACAGCGGGGCGGGGGGAGGGGCAGGGGATGGATCTCTGCAGGAACAATGAAGATCTCCATTTTTTTTTCTCTTTCCCGCATTTGCAGTGGGGAGGTGCAATCTGTCAGCCTATCAGCAGCGCACACACGGAGCGAAGTGCTTTTTTTCACACAAGCATGGGCATGTGTGATTGGCAGTGTATGTCACATGTCCTTGCCCTATAAGACCAAGCCATTTTCCCCGTCGCCACCATTTTCTCACTGCTGCAGCTGCGTGTTAGACGGCACCGCTGTTGCTGTGTGCGCTATACCTTGTTAATTTCAAGCCAATTTTCGCACAAATATACAGATAGCTTGGGAGTAGGGAATAGTTGTGATTGCAGTCCTTTTAAGGACTAGGTTACAGCATTTCCTACGACTTTTATCAGGCAGGTCTGTGCTCTTAAATAGATAGATTGTGGGAGTAAAGACTAATTGTAATTGGAGTCCTTTTCAGGACTAGGTTACATCAGTTCCTATCAGTTTTTGCCAGGCAGGTCTGTGCCAGTGCTGTGCAAGTTTTTTTCACAGCATTTGGCTGAATCTAGCAAAGCTAATCCTTTTTGGCCTATTGCAGAGTGTGTTAGTCAGTGGAGTAGCCTATCTGTGTTGCAAGATATACCACCTGTGTATAGAATACCAATTTTTTTACTGCACCTAGTGAAGTAAAATCTTTTGGGCATAGCATCATTCTATTAGTCCATCTATACTGACCTCCATCAGGTTGCAAACTGAATATAATTTTTTTCTGCATCTAGCTCTGAAAAAATATTTGGGCTTCTAGCAGTGTGTGGGACTTGGTCTATTAGTCCATCTATACTGACCTCCATCAGGTTGCAAATTAAAAATAATTTTTTTCTTCATTTAGCTCTGAAAAAATATTTGGGCTTCTAGCAGTGTGTGGGACTTGTTCTATTAGTCCTTCTATACTGACCTCCAGCAGGTTGCAAATTGAATATAATTTTTTTCTGCATCTAGCTCTGAAAAAATATTTGGGCTTCTAGCGGTGTGTGGGACTTGGTCTATTAGTCCATCTATACTGACCTCCATCAGGTTGCAAATTAAAAATAATTTTTTTCTGCATCTAGCTCTGAAAAAATATTTGGGCTTCTAGCAGTGTGTGGGACTTGGTCTATTAGTCCATCTATACTGACCTCCATCAGGTTGCAAATTAAAAATATTTTTTTTCTTCATTTATCTCTGAAAAAATATTTGGGCTTCTAGCAGCGTGTGGGACTTGTTCTATTAGTCCATCTATACTGACCTCCATCAGGTTGCAAATTAAAAATAATTTTTTTCTGCATCTAGCTCTGAAAAAATATTTGGGCTTCTAGCAGTGTGTGGGACTTGGTCTATTAGTCCATCTATACTGACCTCCATCAGGTTGCAAATTAAAAATAATTTTTTTCTGCATCTAGCTCTGAAAAAATATTTGGGCTTCTAGCGGTGTGTGGGACTTGGTCTATTAGTCCATCTATACTGACCTCCATCAGGTTGCAAATTAAAAATAATTTTTTTCTGCATCTAGCTCTGAAAAAATATTTGGGCTTCTAGCAGTGTGTGGGACTTGGTCTATTAGTCCATCTATACTGACCTCCATCAGGTTGCAAATTGAATAAAAAAATTTTCTGCATCTAGCTCTGAAAAAATATTTGGGCTTCTAGCGGTGTGTGGGACTTGGTCTATTAGTCCATCTATACTGACCTCCATCAGGTTGCAAATTAAAAATAATTTTTTTCTGCATCTAACCCAGCCAATAGTTTTGGCCTAATACCACAGTTTGGCCACTCAGCTCTGCTCGGTTACCATCCATTGTTTTTTTGTGCAAACAACTCCAGAGTTGTGAATTAGTTAACCACCAAAATGAGTGGAAAAAGGCCTGCTGCTGGTGGAAAGGGGAATAGGCGTGTTGGGAAGGGAAAAAAGGTTGTGTCCGTGGGGTAGGTGCAGAAGAAAGACCATCTTCCAGCCAAACTAAAATGTCTACTTCTTTTAGCGGACAATGTGATAAGATCCCTTTCTTACGGCCACGCCAATCGCTACAAATTCCAGATGAGGCACAAAAACAGCAGGTGCTTCAACGGATATCAAGTGCTCCTTTAAGTGGGCTCTCCTCCACATCAACTTCAACATCACAAATACTCCAGTCCTCAAAGGTGTCACCCAAATCGCACTTGCTTCCTCACAGCTCCCAAATCTCCAGCTGCCCGTCTGAGTATGAGGTAGAACAGATGGTTGAGTCTGCAGAGCTGTTTACTCATACTATAGCCTGGGAATCAGAGGTCGACTCCAGCGCTTCTGTGAATCCAGACGAGGAAATGATCTGCACTGATGCCCAGAATCTTTATGAGTCGGATCCAGGACCAGACGCAGAAGGTTCTGACCATAATGTAGACCCTCATTCCCAAACTGTAACTCCTGTTGGTGGAGACAATGAGGAAGACGATGATAAGACTCAAATACCTGATTGGAGCGACAACTTTAGTTTTTTGTCAGGGCAGGAACAGGTTGGCTCTGAGGACGACGGGTGTGATAACGCACAGGGTGATGATGATGAGGTCGGAGATCCCACTTACTGTCAACCCACAGTCAGCCAAGAGATGAGGTCAGCAGAGGAGGTGGAGGAAGATGCTAGTGACGACGAGGTCAGGTTGCGCCTTCCTGGACAGAGACGTAGTACTGGAAGCACGTCAACAACTGCATCCTCAAACACAACTCTGCCTCTCACCACAAGTCGTGGTGGCTCTTCAGGTCGCATGGGTGCTAAGCCTTGCATAGCCTGGGCATTTTTTCAGATCGATAAAGATGACCCAACTCGTGTTATCTGTAACATTTGTCAGCAAAAGCTAAGTAGAGGCCAAAAAATACATAGTTTGAGTACTTCATGCATGAACCGGCACATGGACATGAAGCATAAGTTGCAGTGGGAAGCTCAGTGTGCTACAATGCGGTCTAGCCGGCCGGGCCAACCACCGTCTGCCATATCTTGTGCATCCGCGGCCTCTTCATCCTCTGTGACTGGGGGGACAGCAGTCACACCTGTTTTGGGGCGCAGACCTGCCACCTCTTTACCCGCAACAGCCAGCGTGATTGGCAGGTCATCATTTTCTTTGGAGGTGGTAACACCAGCTGGTCTTGAGCGCTGTCCGACATCGATAGCACCACCTTTGGATCAAGGCAACCTAACATGTCCGCCTGCATCTTCCTCACAGACCGGCAGTTTGCCGGGGACACCCTTATCAACCCCGTCTAAGCACAATAGCCAGCCCTCGGTCCCTCAGATGTGGACAAGTAAAAGACCATTTCCTCCTAGCCATGAGAAAGCTAAGAGGTTGAATTTCACCATCTGCAAGCTCTTGGCTACAGAAATGCTGCCTTTCCGCCTGGTGGACACAGAGGATTTTCGAGACCTTATGTCCGTCGCAGTGCCCCAGTACCAGATGCCCAGTCGGCACTACTTCTCAAAGAAAGGTGTGCCTGCGCTCCACCAGCATGTCGCACACAACATCACCGCTTCTTTGAGAAACTCTGTGTGTGACAGGGTGCATTTCACCACAGACACTTGGACGAGTAGGCATGGACAGGGGCGTTACATGTCGCTGACTGGGCACTGGGTAACTATGGTGACAGCAGGACAAGGGGCTGCTGTCCAAGTCTTGCCGTCCCCACGAGTTGTGCGTCAATCCTCTTTATGTCATTTTTCCTCCACTGCTTCTGCCTCCTCAACCTCCTCTTGGTCTTCCACCTGCACCCAAAGCCTGTCTGGTCATGCCACAAGCTTTCTAACTGCGCAGAAGGGATCCTGCACACCTCCTTACTATGCTGGCAGTAGGGCTCAACGTCATAAGGCGGTTTTTACATTGAAATGTCTGGGAAATGTGAGTCACACAGCTGAGGAGTTGTGGTCAGCTCTGGAGAACCAATTTCATGAATGGTTGTCTCCACTGGACCTGAAACCAGGGAAGGCCGTGTGCGACAATGCTGCAAACCTGGGTGCGGCCCTTCGCCGGGGCAATGTCACACACGTGCCTTGTATGGCTCACGTGTTGAACCTGGTTGTCCAGCAATTTTTAGCCCACTATCCCAGACTAGATGGCCTTCTGCAGAGGGCACGGTCGCTGTGTGCTCACTTCCGCCGTTCGCATCCCGCAGCTCAGCGACTTACATCTCTACAGAAGTCGTTGGGCCTGCCACTTCACCGGCTAAAATGCGATGTGCCTACCCGGTGGAATTCAACTCTGCACATGTTGCAGCGACTGTGGCAGCACCGACAAGCCCTGGTGCAATACGTTCTGACGTATAGCCTGGGCCAACGAGATTCAGAGGTGGGGCAAATCACGCTGGAGGAGTGGTCTCAGATCAGGGACCTATGCACCCTTCTGCACAGTTTTGAAATGGCGACGAAGATGTTTAGTGCTGACGATGCCATTATCAGCATGACTATTCCGGTGATTTACATGCTGGAGCACATGTTAAACAGAATTCGGAGTCAGGTGGTGGCACAAGAGGAGGTGGAGGAAGTAGAGGAGGAGGAGTTGTATGCGGAAGGGCTAACATCTGCAAGGTCCAGACGGTCGGCAGCACCAGGGCGGCAGGCATGTGAGGGTGGGGGAGATGATTTTACCAGGGCGCATGGTAGCAGCCAAACTAGTGAGGAAGGTGCAGGAGCCCAGGAAGAAGTGGAGGACGAACTGATGGAAGACTCATCAGATGAGGGAGACCTTGATCACATTTCTGTTGTGCGAGGTTGGGGGGAGAGGACAGAGGAAGGAAGCATGATTGTTACCTCGCCACCAACACAACAGGGACTTGGTGCTCCTGGATGCGCAACACACATGAGTGCCTTCTTGCTGCACTACCTGCAACATGACCCTCGAATTGTGAGAATTAGAAATAATCCTGACTACTGGGTTGCCACACTGTTAGATCCCCGGTACAAAAGTAAATTTGCAGAAATTATTCCTGCCATAGAAAGGGATGCACGCATGCAGGAGTATCAGCAGAGACTGTTGCAGAATCTTACATGTGCTTTTCCACAAAATACCAGTGGTGCACGTAGTGAATCTCACAGTTCCAACTTGCCAACCGTGGTCTGTATGGAATTGTTCAATAAAGGGCCCAAAATTAAGATAACATAGATGGGAGAGGTCTCTATGAATAGGAATTCCTAAGTATTTGATACCCTGTGAGGGCCAGGCAAAGGGAAAGTTGGACTGGATGGAATCCTATATGGATTTAGGGAGGGAGACATCGAGGGCCTCAGACTTCGCTGCATTGATTTTAAAATTTTACCATGTAACAAAGTGATCTATTTCAGCCATAACAGCAGGGATGGATATATGTGATTGAGTGATATATACTAGGACATCATCAGCAAATAGAGAGCACTTGTACTCGGTGCCTCCCACCTCAATCCACCTAATATTGGGGTTATGGCGAATTGATGAGAGCAGGTGCTCCGTCACTAGGATGTATAAGAGAGGGGACAGAGGACATCCCTGCCTTGTCCCATTGGTGATTGTGAAAGGTGATGAAAATGTTCTGACGCACCCCCTGGGCCTTGGGACACCCGGAGCCGGACCCTTTTTGGTGGATGCTGGTGGTTGTAGTCTTCGTGGCGGCGATCCGGTTCCGTGGCTCAGGGCGGTCAAACCAGTGGCGGAACTATTTATGTGGTTTTGATGTTTAAATGTCCGACTACGCCACTCGTGGATTGCGGTCAGAGTGAACCGCCGCTACAGGGCAGACCGCTAAGGCTGGTGTTGTGGGTGCAGCAGAGCGTAGCATAACTCCCCACGGGAGGAGTATAGCCTCAGGGCAGTGTATGCGGAGGATGGGGGTGATGGTGCAGGGCAGCAGCAGTAACGACACGGAGTCAGTGATGCAGTTCAGGGCCTTTACTCACAGTTCTTATTATCCAGACCACGTCTGCAGGTAACGGCTGCCCACCTCGTACTGTGCTCACCAGGTGAGGGGCTCAGACAACTCCCAGATAACTTTGGAGCGCTTCACAGGACCCCCTTTGTGTGTCCTTTGTCTGGCCTTTCTTACCAACACTTCTGTCCGGCTGCCTCGGGCCTCCTCTTGGTAAACTTGGCGCCAGTTTCCCTGACCCTATGTGGTGCCTTCCTAGCGGGTGGAGCAAGGGGCTGCGCCACATAAAATGTCAGAGCCTCCGGTTTCTAGCTGAGGGTCGTTTCCTGCCTCCACTAGTTCGGGGACCGGTCTCCCCCTTTGGCCTCACCCCTCCACGCAGGTGGATTCGGGCGTGCGGTGGCGACTCGCCCGTCCGCACCCCTGGGATCCCTTCATTCCTCGTTCCTGGAGCCTTCTCCGCTCCTCTTCCTTCCTTCTCCCTCTTGCAGGCCTGGGCCTCTGTTACTAGGCCCGCCTCCGGAGCAGAGCTCATGCAGAGCCCCTGCTCCCTGCCACTTCTGCTCAGACTTCTCTGCACTGAACTAAGATGGTGCCCACCTTTTATACTCCCTTCTCAATGCACCCAGGAACTGCTTCCTCCCTGCTCCTGCACTGCAGGGTTCCCCTTCCTCAGTGTTCCCTCCCCCCACTCCAGCCAGGGACAGGGACTGTCGTGCCCATCTCAGGGGCATATTGGTCGCCCTGCCCCACGGCAATGTGGTGTAATGCATGCAGGTGTCGGGTCCTGATCCACACTCCATCCTTATCTGAGAGTGAGATATCACACCTCTGGGTGAGGTGCAATACGTCTGTAGCAACTGAGCCCTCGGTGCTACAGTTCCATTTATCTTCAGCCTAGGTGACGTATTGTGATACAGGGCCGTGATTTTGGCTATAAAAGGGTCCCCTAGACCCCTACCCCAAGCTTTTTAAGAGAATCATATATGGCGTGCCAGGAGACTCTATGGAATGCTTTCTCAGCATCCAACGAGAGTATCTACTTACAAATTTTTAACTGCATCTAGCCCAGGAAATACTTTGTGCCTAGTAGCAGTGTCTGCTAGTCAGCGGATTATCCCGGCTGTTAAGCAAGCTACACCACCTGTAGTTTGGACACTTAATTTTTTCAAAGGAAATGCTTCGGGACCACGGGATACTTAGTGAAGAGCATCAGGAGGCACCCCAAGGCATAGGGGCTGGGACTGGCACTAGGATGCCTTGCGGTGGACAGCCGAGCTCGATCCTTATAAAAGCTTTTTAACTGCAGCAGCTTTAGTGGACGCTACTGGAGCTGGAATTACGCGGCTGCTGGCATGAGACTTGCCCTCCAATAGATCCTTGTAAATGGATTTAAAGTGTATTCATTCAAATTAGAGGGACAATTTAAATTAAAAAGCTTAGAGCTGCCTCCACCACAGGGGGGCTCTCTCGACCCACCAGCGGACAGGCACCAGTATTGGGAGAGGGGGGCTGGCCGTCAGGGTTCACCGCGGCTCTGGCACAAACCCGGCGACACGGAGGTGGCACGGGCAGGAGCGGACTGGCCGTCTCGGCTTCTCACTTTTTGGATTTTAGAAGGGCATGACATGCCTATATCTGTGTCTCCCCCTCCTTTTACTCCTCCACCTCTTTTCTTTTCGCATGACTATATGTACTTGTCACTTTTCCATGTGTTAGTTGTGTCTTCTGAGCAGTTTGTCAGCTTTTGGACACCTTTGAAGGTGTTTTCTATGTGTTTCTATGTGTTTTTGTTTGCCTGCCATTGGTTTTAACGGTGTTCGAAGGTGTTCGACGAACAGTTCGACGAACAGTTCGGCGAACACACGGGTGTTCGACGAACCGAACCGAACTCGAACACTACGGGGGTGGCTCAACACTACTTATAACTTCCTAACAAAAAAATGTTTCCAAAATTGTGCTGTTGTAAAGTAGACATGTGGGAAATGTTATTTATTAATCATTTTGTGTGACATATCTCTCTCATTTAAGGGCATAAAAATAAAAATTTTGAAAATTGCAACATTTTCACAATTTTCACCAAATTTCTGATTTTTTCACAAATAAAGGTAAGTCACATCAAAGAAATTTTACCACTATCATGAAGTACAATAGTACAATATATCACGAAAAAGTACCCCATACCAATATGCCATGTTGCATACTGTGTTGTACCTGGTGCAGGGCTTCAGGGGTGGTGCATGGCACAGGGATTCTTTCTATGATGTAATTTATCATCTCTTTATCGTGCACTGTCCCCACAGGTCCTGTACTAGGGATAGCATAGTGCATCATGTTTTCCTGGTGTGAATTAGTTACTAACTCTCTCTGGAATACATACCATAATTGGCTTCTGATTAGTATCAGCTCCACTTTGGAATAATAAGGCAAGAACTGTGATGGTTTTCAAACATAGATTACATGGATTCCTGTATCTGATCAGTTTCCAATCAGATGCATATACTGTTGTACCCTTCTGTTATTATTGGGGTCTCTAGGGGCTCTTTCATGATTCTGGTACTTTTGGTAGGTAAAATAGTGAGGCAGGCCGTGCTGTTTTTTCCATTGAAAATATCAAAATAGCTGACATAACTTGGGCTCACTAACTGTGAATGGAGCCTAAGAATTTTTTTTTCTGGCCACCAAAAATGAAGAAATTCAAAACATAAACATTATGTGGTACAAAAAACAACATTTAAATAACTTTTTTTACTGTTTTTAAATGCTTGTAAAAAATGCCATAAATTTCTAGCAATATTAATTTTCCTGTATTTTTAGGTGACATTTTTGTTTTGTTACATGCACTTTTTTTCTGCTGTTTTTTTCAAGTATTTTAGAAGAATTTATGGGAAAACCCAGACCAAACCCAGGACATGTTTTGTTTGTAGTCTGTTTAATATTTCAGTGTAGACTTGAATGTCACATCAGTTCGCACAAAAATACTTGTCTGCCTTTTGTGTGTGAAGCTATCCTTCAAGATCCTTCACACTAATTTCCTGGCATGGAAAGCATGATAATAGGCGAATGCCAGGGATTTTATAAAGGTTACAAGTCCTTTTTATTTTGCCATATTTGTAACATTCATTTTTGGTGTTTTTTTTAGTTCTAAGGTTGTGTGCCCACGTTGAGTTTTTGGTGAGTTTTCGACACTGCGTATTGTCACAAACCGAAGCGTCTTACAGTTCCAGCAAAGTGGATGGGATTTTATTTTACACAGGGTAAACTGACCTGCGGTTTTTCAATTCCGCAACATGTCAATTTCTCTTGTGAGTTCGCTGAGTTTTCTGTGCAGATTTTTGTCACAGACTTTCATTAGGTGCTGAAAATCTGTAGGTAAAAAATGCACTTGCATGAAAAACACAACACAATGAAAAAACGCAAGTAACCTAATTTATCTAATAGGTACAGAAATGATGCAGAAAATCTGCAACATCAAAAACTCACCAAATGTTCATGGTGGGAACATAGCCTAATGGAGAAGGTTATATAACAACATCAGACCCAAAGCATGCTGCATTTTGAAATAAACACCACAAAACATTAGAAATCAAAATGTATTATTTTTATTCTTTAAGACTACCCTTAGAGTATGTTCACACAACGTCTTTTTCAGCTGGATTCCAGGTGAAAAAGCACCGGAAAAAATGAACATAATAATAATACACAGCAATTTAAAAACTACATTGCTGTGCACATGTTCAGACTCATGTTACTTCTTTTAACTGCTTCAGGGTTCAGAAATAGTGAAACATTTAAAAGGAGCAGCATGTTCATTATTTGCGTGGTTTCCGCTATGGAGCAGATAGATAATTATAGTTTTACCGACAGCAAAATCACCGGCGAAGCCGCTTAGAGAATAAGTCTGTCAGCTTTTTCTTGAAACAGCTTCGGCGGGTCCGCCGGCATCTTAAAGACTTTGTGTGCATATACTATCAGGCTTCCTTCATAGTCTAATTTTCTGGTGTTTTAGAATGAATAAAAAAATGGAAAATGTTTGTAATATGTAACAAGTTGGGGGGGGGGTGTAAGTGCCATTTTTCATGTTCTACAAACTAAAGAAGCCTATGGTGAAAATTACATTTAAAAGACAAAATAAAGAAAAGCAAATACCACTGACCAAGAACAAAGCACATGTATGTAATGCTTTTTATACAATATATCATAGACTTCAAAGTAACATCTGTCCACACACAAAAAAACAACTAAGATGCCAATAACAACACTGAGTTTTTCCAAAAGCCTAACAATGATCATTACAGGTAAAACATGAGTTATGTACAATGCAGAAACAAGTCCTGAAATATTAGGAAGCATATAACACTAACCACCTAATTAGACTCTTAAGTATCTCATATATCCTTAGGAATAACTGAATGTTCTATAACAAGTCCGGGTAACCTCAAACACCTTGGGAGAGTTGAAATCAATCTCATGTCAGGCAGTTTTGGCAGACAATCTAGTAATCTAATACAACATACAATAGGAGAGACAAAGACACATGGGACTAGATTCACAAAAGAACAAACCATGCTCACAACACAACAAAGGCCATGACGGCTTCAAAGTGTCTATGAGAGCCCTGCGCATCAAAAACGGATTATTAAATGTACCGGAGACCCAGCTCTGGTTTTACATTGAAGCTGCTAATAGATGAATTTTTCACTTAGTGATTTCTCAGTAAGTCTCTAGAAAATTATTTATTAAAGCCGTATTCAGATAGAAAGTATCCAATATGTCTATTCAGGTCAGAGGACTGGATATCATATAGCAATGGAAAAGGAAACGCTACCTCCAGGGAAACATTAACCCTTTCGCGCCATTGCCTGTTTTCACCTTCCTGACCAGGCCAAATATTTCAATTCTGACCAGTGTCACTTTATGTGGTAATAAATCTGGAACGCTTAAACTTGTCCCAGTGATTCTGAGATTGTTTTTTAAGACATATTGTACTTCATGTTAGTTGTAAATGTAGGTGGATATTTTTTGCGTTTATTTGTGAAAATATCGGAATTTTGGTAAAAATTTTGAAAATTTCGCAATTTTCAAACTTTTAATATTTCTCCCTTAAACCAGATTGTTATAGTGGGGAAAATAAGTATTTGATATATTGCCAATTTTGCAAGTTTTCCCACCTACAAAGAATGGAGAGTTCTGTAATTTTTATCATAGGTACACTTCAACTGTGAGAGACAGAATCTAAAAAAATTCGAGAAAATCACATTGTATGATTTTTACATAATTAATTAGCATTTTGTTGCATGCAATAAGTATTTGATACAATAGAAAAACAGAACTTAATATTTGGTACAGAAACCTTTGTTTGCAATTACAGACATGTCCTGTAGTTCTTGAAAAAGTTTGCATACAAAGCAACAGGGATTTTGGCCCACTCCTCCATACAGATCTTTTGCAGATCTTTCAGGTTTTGGGGCTGTTGCTGGGCAACATTGAATTTCAGCTCCCTCCAAAGTTTTTTATTTTCAGGTCTGGAGGCCACTCCTAGATCTTGAAATGGAGCCATTCCTTAGTTGCTTGGGCTGTGTGTTTCTGGTCATTGTCATGCTGGAAGACCCAGCCATGACCCATATTCAATGCTCTTGCTGAGGGAAGGAGGTTGTTGGCCAAAATCTCGTGATACATGACGTCATCCATCCTACCTTCAATATGGTGCAGTCGTCCTTTCCCCTTTGCAGAAAACACCCCTGAAGTATGATGTTTCCCCCACCATGCTTCACAATTGGGATGGTGTTCTTGGTGTTGTACTCATCTTTTAATTCCTCCAAAAAACGGCAAGTGGAGTGGATACCAAAAAGTTCTATTTTGGTTTCTTTTGACCACATGACCTTCTCCCATGCCTCCTCTAGATCATCCAGATGGTCCCCGGTGAACTTGAAATGGGCCTGGCCATGTGCTGGCATGAGCAGGGGGACCTTGCGTGCCATGCAGGATTTTAATCCATGATGACGTAGTGTGTTACTAACGGTAATGTTTGAGACTGTGGACCCAACTCTCTTCGGGTCATTGGCCAGGTCCTCCCATGTAGTTCTGGACTGATTCCTCACCTTTCTCAGAATCATCCTTACCCCATGAGGTGAGATTTTGCATGGAGCCCCCAGACCGAGGAAGATTGACAATCACCTTGTGTTTCTTCCATTTTCTAATAATTGTGCCAACAGTTGTTGCCTTGTCACCAAGCTGCTTGTCTATTATCACGTAGCCCATCCCAGCCTTGTGTAGTTCTACAGCTTTGTCCCTGGTGTACTTAGTCAGCTCTTTGGTCTTGGCCAGGGTGAAGAGGTTGGAGTGTGACTGATTGAGTGTGTGGACAGGTGCAATTAATACAGGTAATGAGTGCAGAGTAGGAGGGCTTCTTAAAGAAAAACTAACACGTCTGTGAGAGCCAGAATTCTTGCTGGTTGATAGGTGATGAAATACTTGTTTTATGCAATAAAATGCAATTCAATTATTTAAAAATCATACAATGTGATTTTCTGTTTTTTTATTTTTAGATTTTGTCTCTCACAGTTGAATTGTACCTATGATAAAATCTACAGACCTTTCCATTTTTTGCAGGTGGGAAAACTTGCAAAATTGGCAGTGTATCAAATACTTTTTTCCCCACTGTATATCACACACAATAGTTAATAAAACATTTATCACGTGTCTATTTTACATCAGCATCATTTTTGAAACATGATTTTTTTTGTAAGGAAGTTAGAAAGTTTAAAAGTTTGTCAGCAATTTCAAATTTTTCCAACAAAATTTACAAAATCAATTTTTTTAGGGACTACATCCCATTTGAAGTGACTTTGAGGGGCCTATGTGACAGAAAATACCCCAAAAATGACACCATTTTAAAAACTTCACCCCTCAATGTGCTCAAAACCACATTCAAGAAGTTGATTAACTTTTCAGGTGCTTCACAGAAATTAAAGCAATATGGAAGGAAAAAAAATAAAATTTTACTTTATTCCACAAAAATGTTACTTTAAACACCAAATTTTCACAAGGGTAACCAATGAAAATGGATGACACAATTTGTTGTGAAATTTCTCCTGAGTACACCGATATTCCACATGTGATGGAAAACTACCATTTGGGTGCATGGCAGGGCACGGAATGGAAGGAGCACCCTTTGACTTTTAGAATGCAAAATTGTCTGGGATAGATGGTGAATGCCATGTTATGTTTGCAGAGCCCCTGATGTGTTTAAACAGTGGAAATGCCCCACAAGTGACCCCATTTTAGAAACTACACACCTCAAGGAATTTATCTAGATGTTAGGTGAGCACCTTGAGCCTGCAAGTGCTTCACAAAATTTTAGAATGTTGAACCGTGCGAATAAAAGTATCTACCTTTTCCTACAAAAATGTTGCTTTAGCCTCAATTATTTTATTTTCAAAAGAGTAACAGGAGAAAATGGACAGTAAAATTTGTTGTGCAATTTCTACTGAGTACACTGATTCCTCAAATGTGGTAGAAAACTACTGTTTGGGTGCATGGCACAGCTCAGAAGAGAAGGGACGCCATTTTGGCTTGAATAGGTTGTGGACACCATGTCACATTTGAATATTATCATTTTTTTCTACTAAAATGTTGCTTTGGCCCCAAGTTTGTAATTTTCAAAAGATGTAACAGGAGAAAACAAATATCACAATTGGTTACACAATTTCTCTGGAGTACACCAATACCCCATAAGTAGTCGAAAACTACTTTTGAGACACAGTGCTGAGCTCAGAAGGGAGGGAGCACCATATTGGAGTTCAGATTTTGCTGTTATGGTTTGCGGGTGCCATGTCACATTGGCAGAGCCCCCAAGGTCCCAGAACAGTGGAACCCCCCATAAGTGACCCCATTTTGCAAACTACACCTCTTAATTAATCTAGAAGTGCAGCAATCATATTGACACCACATGTATGTTACAGAATGTTATACCATTGGGCAGTGAAGAAAAAATAATGACATTTTTGTCACAAAATAATTTGTTTTAGCCCCAGATTTTACATTCTTACAAGGGGAAATGGTTAAAAATAGCACCAAAATGTGTCACACAAATTCAGCTAAATGTGGAAATACCCCATATGTGGTTGTACAGTATTGCTTAGCCACACGGTGAGACTTGGGAGGGAAGAAGCGCTATTTGACTCTTGGAGAACAAATTTTCCTAGAATAGTTTGCGGACTCCATATATAGAGCCCCTAAGTGCCAGAAGAGCAGAATCCTCCCTTAAGTGACCCCATTTTGGAAATTAAATCCCTCAGGGAATGTATCTACAGGTGTAGTGACGATTTTGACTCCATGAGTGTTTTCCAGAAAAAAGCAGCAGTGGATGTTGCTTAGTGAAAATTGCAAATTTGCCATTGTAGTGACCAGTTTGCTCTAGTGCCCAGTACATAGTAGTGCTCAGTACAATATGCATAGTTCATGCTTCTGGAGACACGCATCCTGTATATTAAGCAGTCTCTCTTCACTACAGAAATGCCAAACATGTGGAAGCTAAACGTAGTTTAGGCAAAGTGTAGAGCTCAAAAGGTAGGGATTCGGGAAGCATTAGGATTTGGGAGCAGAAGAATTTGCCTTTTTTGGGGGTCGGGGGAAGCCATAGAACCTTTATGCTATCAGTAATGTGCAAGCCCAATTTTTTTTGTGGATTTAGTTGAAGCTTTTACTGGGAACATTTTACATAATATTTGGGATCACATTTATCCTGTGCTCTACACTGAGCACTTACATCGGGGTTTCCATCTAAATCTCCAAATGACGTGATTCAGATGAAACCCTTGAGTGATCCATTCACTATAATGAGACAGCAGAGGTAATCTGGACTCCCTATAGCCTCTGTTCAGGTGTGTCCTTATTTTCAGAGTTGCACAAAACTGTGGCCGACCGTGCTTTTATGCACGCCTAAAAAGACGGACATTTATTTTTTACGCT
This sequence comes from Phyllobates terribilis, assembly GCF_046119375.1. NCBI lineage: Eukaryota > Metazoa > Chordata > Amphibia > Anura > Dendrobatidae > Phyllobates > Phyllobates terribilis. The sequence goes on from NW_027362773.1 coordinate 55,753,147, forward strand.
GTTCCTTGTGTGGGATAAGTGATTAAACGACTTAATTCTTTGGGTCGGTGCGATTACAGTGATACAAGATTTATATTGGTTTTTATGTTTGGCTGCTATCACATGCTAAATAACGCATTTTATACAAAAAAAAATTCATCGCCATATTTTGAGAGCTATAATTTTTCTATATTTTTGCAGACAGTCATGGGAGAGCTTGTTTTTTTGTGGGATATGTTGATGTTTTTATTGGTACCATTTTTGGGCACATAATATTTTTTGATCGCTTTCTATTCAGACTTTTGGGAGGCAGAATGAACAAAAACCAGCAATTCAGCAATTGTTGTTTGAGGGCTTTTGTAATGCCGTTCACTGTGTGGCAAAAGTGATAAGGCAGCTTTATTCTTTGGGTCAGTATGATTAGCGATACTATATTTATATATTTTTTTATGTTTTGGTGCTTTTACACAATAAAAACTATTTTAGAAAAAACAATTGTTTTTGCATCACTTTATTCTGAGAGCTATAACTTTTTTATTTATCCGCTGACGAAGCTGTAGTGTGGCTTGTTTTTTGTGGGACAAGATGATGCTTTCAGTGATACATTTGTCTTTTTGATCACGTATTATTCCACTTTTCGTTCCTCGGTATGTTGAAAAAAGCATAGTTTTTTTGCCACTTTTTTTTTTATGGTGTTCACTAAAGGAGTTAACTAGATTGACAGTTTTATAGATTGGGTCATTCCGGACGTGGTGATACCATATATGTGTACTTTTTTTGTTTATTTTGTTTTTACGTAAATATATGTATTTATTAGTTAAATATTTGTAGCATTTTTTTGTTATTTATTTTGTGATTTTTTTTTTTTTTACTATTTTACTTAGTCCCTGTATGGGACTTCAACATTTATGTACCGTTGGCGGTCGTGAAGGGGTTAAACAGCATTTCCCCTTAGAATCAAACATCACCTATTTGCTTATCAGTAGAGATGAGCGTTGTTCTACTCGAACTGTTCGCCAATCTCAAATTCGAGCTGTTTTGGGCGGTGTTCGAGCCGTTCGGCGAACACGAACAATTTGAGAAAAATTTGGCTGTTCGAGGTTATGTTCGATAACTGTTCATGCACCAAAATCATAACTGGATTTTTTCTCAGTAATGATGAAAATTAATGTTAATACGCAGTTTGAGTGTACAGCGGGGTGGGGGGAGGGGCAGGGGATGGATCTCTGCAGGAACAATGAAGATCTCCATTTTTTTTTCTCTTTCCCGCATTTGCAGTGGGGAGGTGCAATCTGTCAGCCTATCAGCAGCGCACACACGGAGCGAAGTGCTTTTTTTCACACAAGCAAGGGCATGTGTCATTGGCAGTGTATGTCACATGTCCTTGCCCTATAAGACCAAGCCATTTTCCCCGTCGCCACCATTTTCTCACTGCTGCAGCTGCGTGTTAGACGGCACCGCTGTTGCTGTGTGCGCTATACCTTGTTAATTTCAAGCCAATTTTCGCACAAATCTACAGATAGCTTGGGAGTAGGGAATAGTTGTGATTGCAGTCCTTTTAAGGACTAGGTTACAGCATTTCCTACGACTTTTATCAGGCAGGTCTGTGCTCTTAAATAGATAGATTGTGGGAGTAAAGACTAATTGTAATTGGAGTCCTTTTCAGGACTAGGTTACATCAGTTCCTATCAGTTTTTGCCAGGCAGGTCTGTGCCAGTGCTGTGCAAGTTTTTTTCACAGCATTTGGCTGAATCTAGCAAAGCTAATCCTTTTTGGCCTATTGCAGTGTGTTAGTCAGTGGAGTAGCCTATCTGTGTTGCAAGATATACCACCTGTGTATAGAATACCAATTTTTTTACTGCACCTAGTGAAGTAAAATATTTTGGGCATAGCATCATTCTATTAGTCCATCTATACTGACCTCCATCAGGTTGCAAATTGAATATAATTTTTTTCTGCATCTAGCTCTGAAAAAATATTGGGCTTCTAGCTGTGTGTGGGACTTGTTCTATTAATCCATCTATACAGACCTCCATCAGGTTGCAAACTGAATATATTTTTTTCTGCATCTACCTCTGAAAAAATATTGGGCTTCTAGCTGTGTGTGGGACTTGTTCTATTAATCCATCTATACAGACCTCCATCAGGTTGCAAACTGAATATATTTTTTTTTGCATCTACCTCTGAAAAAATATTGGGCTTCTAGCTGTGTGTGGGACTTGTTCTATTAATCCATCTATACAGACCTCCATCAGGTTGCAAACTGAATATATTTTTTTCTGCATCTACCTCTGAAAAAATATTGGGCTTCTAGCTGTGTGTGGGACTTGTTGTATTAGTCCATCTATACTGACCTCCATCAGGTTGCAAACTGAATATATTTTTTTCTGCATCTACCTCTGAAAAAATATTGGGCTTCTAGCTGTGTGTGGGACTTGTTCTATTAATCCATCTATACAGACCTCCATCAGGTTGCAAACTGAATATATTTTTTTCTGCATCTACCTCTGAAAAAATATTGGGCTTCTAGCTGTGTGTGGGACTTGTTCTATTAATCCATCTATACAGACCTCCATCAGGTTGCAAACTGAATATATTTTTTTCTGCATCTACCTCTGAAAAAATATTGGGCTTCTAGCTGTGTGTGGGACTTGTTCTATTAATCCATCTATACAGACCTCCATCAGGTTGCAAACTGAATATAATTTTTTTCTGCATCTACCTCTGAAAAAATATTTGGGCTTCTAGCTGTGTGTGGGACTTGTTCTATTAGTCCATCTATACTGACCTCCATAAGGTTGCAAACTGAATATAATTTTTTTCTGCATCTACCTCTGAAAAAATATTTGGGCTTCTAGCTGTGTGTGGGACTTGTTCTATTAGTCCATCTATACTGACCTCCATAAGGTTGCAAATTTAATATAATTTTTTTCTGCATCTACCTCTGAAAAAATATTTGGCCTTCTAGCTGTGTGTGGGACTTGTTCTATTAGTCCATCTATACTGACCTCCATCAGGTTGCAAATTGAATATAATATTTTTCTGTATCTAGCTCTGAAAAAATGTTTGGCCTTCTAGCAGTGTGTGGGACTTGTTCTATTAGTCCATCTATACTGACCTCCATCAGGTTGCAAACTGAATATATTTTTTTCTGCATCTACCTCTGAAAAAATATTGGGCTTCTAGCTGTGTGTGGGACTTGTTCTATTAATCCATCTATACAGACCTCCATCAGGTTGCAAACTGAATATATTTTTTTCTGCATCTACCTCTGAAAAAATATTGGGCTTCTAGCTGTGTGTGGGACTTGTTCTATTAATCCATCTATACAGACCTCCATCAGGTTGCAAACTGAATATATTTTTTTCTGCATCTACCTCTGAAAAAATATTGGGCTTCTAGCTGTGTGTGGGACTTGTTCTATTAATCCATCTATACAGACCTCCATCAGGTTGCAAACTGAATATAATTTTTTTCTGCATCTACCTCTGAAAAAATATTTGGCCTTCTAGCTGTGTGTGGGACTTGTTCTATTAGTCCATCTATACTGACCTCCATAAGGTTGCAAACTGAATATAATTTTTTTCTGCATCTACCTCTGAAAAAATATTTGGGCTTCTAGCTGTGTGTGGGACTTGTTCTATTAGTCCATCTATACTGACCTCCATAAGGTTGCAAACTGAATATAATTTTTTTCTGCATCTACCTCTGAAAAAATATTTGGCCTTTTAGCTGTGTGTGGGACTTGTTCTATTAGTCCATCTATACTGACCTCCATCAGGTTGCAAATTGAATATAATATTTTTCTGCATCTAGCTCTGAAAAAATATTGGCCTTCTAGCAGTGTGTGGGACTTGTTCTATTAGTCCATCTATACTGACCTCCATCAGGTTGCAAATTCAAAATAATTTTTTGTCTGCATCTAACTCTGAAAAAATATTTGGCCTTCTAGCAGTGTGTGGGACTTGTTCTATTAGTCCATCTATACTGACTTCCATCAGGTTGCAAACTGAATATAATTTTTTTCTGCATCTACCTCTGAAAAAATATTTGGGCTTCTAGCTGTGTGTGGGACTTGTTCTATTAGTCCATCTATACTGACCTCCATAAGGTTGCAAACTGAATATAATTTTTTTCTGCATCTACCTCTGAAAAAATATTTGGCCTTCTAGCTGTGTGTGGGACTTGTTCTATTAGTCCATCTATACTGACCTCCATCAGGTTGCAAATTGAATATAATATTTTTCTGCATCTAGCTCTGAAAAAATGTTTGGCCTTCTAGCAGTGTGTGGGACTTGTTCTATTAGTCCATCTATACTGACCTCCATCAGGTTGCAAATTCAAAATAATTTTTTGTCTACATCTACCTCTGAAAAAATATTTGGCCTTCTAGCAGTGTGTGGGACTTGTTCTATTAGTCCATCTATACTGACCTCCATCAGGTTGCAAACTGAATATAATTTTTTTCTGCATCTACCTCTGAAAAAATATTTGGGCTTCTAGCTGTGTGTGGGACTTGTTCTATTAGTCCATCTATACTGACCTCCATAAGGTTGCAAACTGAATATATTTTTTTCTGCATCTACCTCTGAAAAAATATTGGGCTTCTAGCTGTGTGTGGGACTTGTTCTATTAATCCATCTATACAGACCTCCATCAGGTTGCAAACTGAATATATTTTTTTCTGCATCTACCTCTGAAAAAATATTGGGCTTCTAGCTGTGTGTGGGACTTGTTCTATTAATCGATCTATACAGACCTCCATCAGGTTGCAAACTGAATATAATTTTTTTCTGCATCTACCTCTGAAAAAATATTTGGCCTTCTAGCAGTGTGTGGGACTTGTTCTATTAGTCATCTATACTGACCTCCATCAGGTTGCAAATTCAAAATAATTTTTTGTCTGCATCTACCTCTGAAAAAATATTTGGCCTTCTAGCAGTGTGTGGGACTTGTTCTATTAGTCCATCTATACTGACCTCCATCAGGTTGCAAACTGAATATAATTTTTTTCTGCATCTAACTCTGAAAAAATATTTGGCCTTCTAGCAGTGTGTGGGTCTCATTGTATTAGGCCATCTATACCAAGCTCCACCAGCTTTTCAATTAATAATAATTTTTCGCTGCATCTAGCCCTGAAAATAATTTTTCTTCCCAATAGTGGTAGCAATAGAAATATGGGGCGCGCTCCTGGCTTACAAAAATATACGCTTCATAACAAAAAACACCAGCTTAGCGCACTGCATTAATAAGATGGCATCATCGTCTCTCCCAGTGCTAGGCCTACTACCCAGGCTAGCATTCCTGTGCCTAAAACACAATGTATGGGTCCGCGCTAGCCACTATGCTGAGGGGTCTAAAGCTGCTGCTAACGCTTTATAACAATTCAATAGGCAGATTTTCACAGAGTTCTTCCACAATGCCCACCCATCGGGACAACAGTTGCCCACCTTCCCTATGGGATCTAGTGGCGAATAGTTGATGCCATTAATCAGAGCGTCAGTTGCCCCGTCGACGTGGCAAGCATACGGTAAGGCATGGGAAGAGTGGACACGACTAGTAGCAGGCAGACGGGTTGACCAATGTGAACAAGCCAGATCACAAGTCACCATAGAATTTCTCCACCAGCTAATGATGAGGGGCATATCAGGGGCGTCAGCGCAGCGGTGTCTGACCGGAGTAGCATTTCACTTCCAACTACTGAATTGGGGAGATGTGACAAAGATTCATCATCAGACAATCCATAAAAGGGTGGAAAAGGGGTCAGCCAAGTCAGGAGTGTAGACGTCCCGTCCCGTGTCACTAAAACTGATTTCTCACATCATATCCCTAACACCATTAACATGACACTCACAATTTGAAGCAACACTACTGTCTACTGCATTTGTGATCGCCTTCTTCGGGGCGCTATGCATAAGCGAATTAGTCCCTCAATCCAAAATTAGCACCAGTGGAGGCTTATTACACCAAGACGTAGTCATAGGCAATAATGCAATACATCTACGCATACACAAATCGAAAATGGTTCCAGCGGGCAGGGGCACTTGGGTACTTCTACAACCCACAAACGATACACTGAGTCGGGTAACAATAGTAAAACCATATCTAACCATCAGATCACAAAGTAATTTGTTCCTATCACACATTGATGGGACGCCATTATCAAGATACCATTTCCAAGCTATATTTAATAAATGCATAACATCGGCAGGGAACCACCCCAAAGATTACGGGACACACTCATTCCGCATAGGCGCGGCCACAGAAGCAGCAAGAGCAGGACTGTCAGAAACGGAAGTTCAGAGGATAGAGAGATGGTGATCCACGTGTTTGGCAAGATACATAAGACCGGACTTGTTATCCTAACGTGGTTTGTTTCTTTTACAGGTGACACTAAGCCAACAGTGTGGGTGATAGGCCACTCGTATATATATTGGGCAGATTAAAGGGCGAAAGTCCGCCCAGGCGGGAGGAAATTAGAGTTTCATAACACATATTTCAACTGGAGAGGTATTAGAGGCCTGCTATCGCCACAGGTACTAATGGAGGTAATCAAGGTAGGGAGAGAGGCAAGATGTCTGGTCATCTTAGTTATACAGGCCGGGGGAAACAACCTAGGTCATCACAAGAGCGCATAACTAATGGCAATAATGAAACTAGACACTGAGCGCTTCAGAGAATTTTTCACAAAACTAGCTATAGTATGGTCAGAGATTGTGCCGATAGCGGTATGGCAAGGTGCGCGAGACATCACGGCCATCGAACGGACAAGGCGGGTAATAAATATTCGGATGGCAAACTTTAGAAGAGACAGAGGTGGTGTAGTGTTACGACACCGACAACTGGAAGGAGATAAAGCAGGCCTCATACGGCCCGACGGTGTTCACTTAATGGATATTGGACTGGACATATTCCTGTCAGGACTCCAGGACGGAGTGGAACAAGCGTTAAGAGTGATGGGTGGGGGTCAGAGTCCTGCATACAAGTACGCAGGATCCTCCGTGGCCTGGAAACAGAAAGGACATGTTGGAGAGTTACACTTGTTGGCCAAGTTGCCGGAGTGGAGACCCAGGGCATGCTGCAACAAGCTGAATTATTTTAGAAATAAAATGTCTTTCTAATGGAATGAGTATAAAGAGTTAATAAAGCTGTGACCGATCCTCACCCATCCAGTTGTAAGATTTACATTATTGTATTGTCAAGGAAAGGGGGGCGGTAGGGGGGCTGAGCGTCTGGGTTTGGTTGGGGGTCCCCACAGTCTGCCTAGGCTAGATGCATTTAAAAATTCTTATTAGATACACAGGCGGTGCAGCTTGCTTCGCAGCTGGGCTACTACGCCCAAAGTATTGCCTAGGCTAGATGCAGTTAAAAATTCTACGCTGACTAGCAGACATTGAAGATTTGGAGCAGACCTCTGAGTAAACAGCTCTTCAGACTCAATCATCTGTGTTACCCCAAGCCATAGTGTATGTAGTTTCTTACAGTTAAAAGGGGGGGGGGAGCGACCCAACCCACCTGGAATTGACGATGCCAACGTCACGTAAGACACAGCAAGGGGACTCCAAAAAGAGTTTCCATTTTTTCCCAAAATTGTGGCACAGACACCACTTAACCCTAGAACGCATACATGGGGCCTCGCAGTCCCGCCCTGTTAATTGTTTTCTATTTTCTGCAAGATTACTTTAGTTAGAATTTTGAAACTCTAGGTATTCTTCATGTATATAGTTGTTTGTCATTTGAGTTTGAGTTATTCAATGTTATTTGCACACGGGCCTAAAAGGCCCCAGGTATATGAAAGTGTAGATTTTTATGGTCATGCGTTCTAGAGTTAAGTGGCATCAATTGCCCAACAGTTGCTTAAAACGGTTGGTGAGGTGATATTACCAAATCCTCAAGCTTTTAGCCTCCCAAGGATAACACAGGATTAGAAAAGTCCTTGCAAATCCATGATTTGTTCATCTTTATGAACGTGAGTCTGTCTACATTCTCAGTGGACAGCCGCGTGCGCTTATCTGTCAGCAAACCATCAGCAGCGCTGAACACACGTTCAGAGAGAACACTGGCTGCAGGGCATGACAAGATCTCCAAGGTGTGAGTGGCGAGCTCCGGCCATTTTTCCAGATTGGAATACCAAAATGAGCAAGGGTCCAGTGACACAGTCATGGCTTCGATGTTCACTTGGAGATACTCCTGCACCATCCTCTCTAGGCATTGACTATGTGTCAGACTTTTTGTCTCCTGTGGCCTTGCAAAGGATGGTCTAAAAAAGTGGTGAAACGATTTCACAAAATTGCTGTTACCAGCAGATACTGTGTTACTGTTACGGTTTGAGTGATGAAGACTCGACAGTCCCGCGGTTGGCAAGTTAGAACTGTGAGATTCACTTCGTGCACCACTGGTGTTTTGTGGAAAAGCACATGTAAGATTCTGCAACAGCGTCTGCAGATACTCCTGCATGCGTCAATCCCTTTTTATGGCAGGAATTATTTCGGCAAATTTACTTTTGTACCGGGGATCTAAGAGTGTGACAACCCAGTAGTCGAGATTACTTCGAATTCTGCAATCTGAGGGTCATGTTGCAGGTAGTGCAGCAAGAAGGCACTCGTGTCTTGCGCATCCAGGAGGACCAAGTCCTTGTTGTGTTGGTAGCGAGGTAAGAATCATGCTTCTTTCCTCTGCCCTCTCCCCCCAACCTCGCACAACAGAAATGTGATCAAGGTCTCCCTCATCTGATGAGTCTTCCATGCCCATCGCCAGTTCATCCTCCACTTCTTCCTCGGCTCCTGCACCTTCCTCAACAGTTTGGCTGCTACCATGCGCCCTGTTTAATCCCTCTCCCCCACCCTCCCATGCCTGCCTCCTTGGTGCTGCCAACCGTCTGGACCTTGGAGATGTTATCCCTTCCGCATACGACTCCTCCTCTACTTCCTCCACCTCCTCTTGTCCGACCACCTGACTCTGAATTCTGTTTAATGTGTGCTCCAGCATGTAAATCACCGGAATAGTTATGCTGATAATGGCATCGTCGTCAGCACTAAACATCTTCGTCGCCATTTCAAAACTGTGCAGAAAGGTGTGTGGCACCCCTGAGGGTGCAGTCACCACAGAGTTACTGCATCTCACCCAGAGGTGTGGTATCTCACCCTCAGGTAAGGAAGGCGTATGGCTCGGGACCCTAACACCTGCATCCAACACATACCCGCAGTGGGGTTAGGGCGAGATTGCTCCTAAGGGAGAGCACAGTCCCAGGTCCCTAGCTGGTGGGAGGATCCTATGTAGTGGGTGCTTAGGGGAGCAGCTTAGCAGAGCACATGACAGGGAGAGTATAAATAGGAAGCCATCTTAGAAAGAGCAAGCCAGTCAGAGGAGGAAAAGTGACAGGAGGAGGCTCGGCATGAGCTCTGCTCCGGAGGCGAGCCTAGCCTGGGAGGCCCAGGACTGAAGGAGAGAAGAGAGGAGTGGGAGCAGGAAGGCTCCAGGAACCGAAGGGACCCTAGGGCTATGGGCCGTGCAGAAGGCCACCTGTACTCCCGCTGCTACCAGGAGGTAGAGGGGTCAGGCCAGATAAGGGGAACCGGTCCCTCAACTAGAGGAGAAACAGCAAGGCTCAACTAGAAACCGGAGGCTGCAGCATTTCATGTACTGCAGGCAAAAGTCCACACCAGTCTCACTAAGAAGGTAGCCACATAGGACCCAGGGGACGGAACACAAGTCGCCCGCCAAGGCCCGAGGATACCGGATAGAAGTGTCACTGGGTGTGAGGTGCAGGGAGAAGGCCAGAGAAAGGACACACAGAAGGGGGTCCTGCTAAGTACTCCGGAGCTATCTGGGGGTGGACTGAGCCCCTCACTGAGTACGCACAGCACGACGGGTGAGATAGCTCTGGTACCTGTAATCTGAACTGCAACAACTGTGAGTAAAGATCTTGGGACTGCATCACACGGACTCTGTGTTCATTACTGACTCCCTGCACTACAACCACCATCATCCACCCACACTGCCCTGAAGCTACACTCTTCCTGTGGTGAGTAATAATACCATTGCAGAAAAACCACCAGCTTCAGAGGACTGTTCCGCAGCGGCGGCCCCTTTGGCCGCACTCCACAGGTGGCGTAGTCGGACATTATAAAATCCATATATACAAATTACCGTTGGATTGACCGCCCTGGGTCACGGACCGGGTCACCGCCACAGTGACTACAACCCCCAGCGTCTACCGGCCCGGCTCCGGGTACCCCACGGCCCAGGGGGCGCGTCAACTTCATAGGTCCCTGATCTGAGACCACTCCTGCTGTGTGATTTGCCCCACCTCTGGATCTCGTTGGCCCAGGCTATACGTCAGAAACTATTGCACCAGGGCTTGTCGGTGCTGCCACAGTCGCTGCAACATGTGCAGAGTTGAATTCCACCGTGTCGGCACATCGCATTTCAGCCGGTGAACTGGCAGGCCCAACGACTTCTGTAGAGATGTAAGTCGTTGAGCTGCGGGATGCGAACGGCGGAAGTGAGCACACAGCGACCGTGCCCTCTGCAGAAGGCCATCTAGTCCGGGATAGTGGGCTAAAAATTTATGGACAACCAGGTTCAACACGTGAGCCATACAAGGCACGTGTGTAACATTGCCCCGTCGAAGGGCCGCACCCAGGTTTGCAGCATTGTCGCACACGGCCTTCCCTGGTTGCAGGTCCAGTGGAGACAACCATTCATGAAACTGGGTCTCCAGAGCTGACCACAAGTCCTCAGCTGTGTGACTCACATTTCCCAGACATTTCAAAGTAAACACTGATGCCGTTGAGCCCTGCTGCCAGCATAGTAAGGAGGTGCGCAGTTAGAAAGCAGGTGGCATTACCAGACAGGCTTTGGGTGCAGGTGGAGGACCGAGAGGAGGTTGTGGAGGCAGAAGCAGTGGAGGAACTTCTAGATAAAGAGGATTGACGTACAACTCGCGGGGACGGCAAGACTTGGACAGCAGCCCCTTGTCCTGCTGTCACCATAGTTACCCAGTGCCTTGTCAGCGACATGTAACGCCCCTGTCCATGCCTACTCGTCCAAGTGTCTGTGGTGAAATGCACCCTGTAACACACAGAGTTTCTCAAAGAAGCGGTGATGTTGTGTGCGACATGCTGGTGGAGCGCAGGCACACCTTTCTTTGAGAAGTAGTGCCGACTGGGCATCTGGTACTGGGGCACTGCGACGGACATAAGGTCTCAAAAATCCACTGTGTCCTCCAGGCGGAAAGGCAGCATTTCTGTAGCCAACAGCTTGCAGATGGTGAAATTCAACCTCTTAGCTTTCTCATGGCTAGGAGGAAATGGTCTTTTACTTGTCCACATCTGAGGGACCGAGGGCTGGCTGTTGTGCTTTGACGGGGTTGAGTAGGGTGTCCCTGGCAAACTGCCGGTCTGTGAGGAAGATGCAGGCGGACATGTTAGGTTGCCTTGATCCAAAGGTGGTGCTCTCGATGTCAGAGAGCTCTCAACACCAGCAGGTGTTTCCACTTCCCAATGAACTGACGACTAGTGTTGAGCCACCCCCGTAGTGTTCGAGTTCGGTTCGGTTCGTCGAACACCCGTGTGTTCGCCGAACTGTTCGTCGAACTGTTCGTCGAACACCTTCGAACACCGTTAAAACCAATGGCAGGCAAACAAAAACACATAGAAACACATAGAAAACACCTTCAAAGGTGTCCAAAAGCTGACAAACTGCTCAGAAGACACAACTAACACATGGAAAAGTGACAAGTACATATAGTCATGCGAAAAGAAAAGAGGTGGAGGAGTAAAAGGAGGGGGAGACACAGATATAGGCATGTCATGCCCTTCTAAAATCCAAAAAGTGAGAAGCCGAGACGGCCAGTCCGCTCCTGCCCGTGCCACCTCCGTGTCGCCGGGTTTGTGCCAGAGCCGCGGTGAACCCTGACGGCCAGCCCCCCTCTCCCAATACTGGTGCCTGTCCGCTGGTGGGTCGAGAGAGCCCCCCTGTGGTGGAGGCAGCTCTAAGCTTTTTAATTTAAATTGTCCCTCTAATTTGAATGAATACACTTTAAATCCATTTACAAGGATCTATTGGAGGGCAAGTCTCATGCCAGCAGCCGCGTAATTCCAGCTCCAGTAGCGTCCACTAAAGCTGCTGCAGTTAAAAAGCTTTTATAAGGATCGAGCTCGGCTGTCCACCGCAAGGCATCCTAGTGCCAGTCCCAGCCCCTATGCCTTGGGGTGCCTCCTGATGCTCTTCACTAAGTATCCCGTGGTCCCGAAGCATTTCCTTTGAAAAAATTAAGTGTCCAAACTACAGGTGGTGTAGCTTGCTTAACAGCCGGGATAATCCGCTGACTAGCAGACACTGCTACTAGGCACAAAGTATTTCCTGGGCTAGATGCAGTTAAAAATTTGTAAGTAGATACTCTCGTTGGATGCTGAGAAAGCATTCCATAGAGTCTCCTGGCACGCCATATATGATTCTCTTAAAAAGCTTGGGGTAGGGGTCTAGGGGACCCTTTTATAGCCAAAATCACGGCCCTGTATCACAATACGTCACCTAGGCTGAAGATAAATGGAACTGTAGCACCGAGGGCTCGGTTGCTACAGACGTATTGCACCTCACCCAGAGGTGTGATATCTCACTCTCAGATAAGGATGGAGTGTGGATCAGGACCCGACACCTGCATGCATTACACCACATTGCCGTGGGGCAGGGCGACCAATATGCCCCTGAGATGGGCACGACAGTCCCTGTCCCTGGCTGGAGTGGGGGGAGGGAACACTGAGGAAGGGGAACCCTGCAGTGCAGGAGCAGGGAGGAAGCAGTTCCTGGGTGCATTGAGAAGGGAGTATAAAAGGTGGGCACCATCTTAGTTCAGTGCAGAGAAGTCTGAGCAGAAGTGGCAGGGAGCAGGGGCTCTGCATGAGCTCTGCTCCGGAGGCGGGCCTAGTAACAGAGGCCCAGGCCTGCAAGAGGGAGAAGGAAGGAAGAGGAGCGGAGAAGGCTCCAGGAACGAGGAATGAAGGGATCCCAGGGGTGCGGACGGGCGAGTCGCCACCGCACGCCCGAATCCACCTGCGTGGAGGGGTCAGGCCAAAGGGGGAGACCGGTCCCCGAACTAGTGGAGGCAGGAAACGACCCTCAGCTAGAAACCGGAGGCTCTGACATTTTATGTGGCGCAGCCCCTTGCTCCACCCGCTAGGAAGGCACCACATAGGGTCAGGGAAACTGGCGCCAAGTTTACCAAGAGGAGGCCCGAGGCAGCCGGACAGAAGTGTTGGTAAGAAAGGCCAGACAAAGGACACACAAAGGGGGTCCTGTGAAGCGCTCCAAAGTTATCTGGGAGTTGTCTGAGCCCCTCACCTGGTGAGCACAGTACGACGTGGGCAGCCGTTACCTGCAGACGTGGTCTGGATAATAAGAACTGTGAGTAAAGGCCCTGAACTGCATCACTGACTCCGTGTCGTTACTGCTGCTGCCCTGCACCATCACCCCCATCCTCCGCATACACTGCCCTGAGGCTATACTCCTCCCGTGGGGAGTTATGCTACGCTCTGCTGCACCCACAACACCAGCCTTAGCGGTCTGCCCTGTAGCGGCGGTTCACTCTGACCGCAATCCACGGGTGGCGTAGTCGGACATTTAAACATCAAAACCACATAAATAGTTCCGCCACTGGTTTGACCGCCCTGAGCCACGGAACCGGATCGCCGCCACGAAGACTACAACCACCAGCATCCACCAAAAAGGGTCCGGCTCCGGGTGTCCCAAGGCCCAGGGGGTGCGTCAGAACATTTTCATCACCTTTCACAATCACCAATGGGACAAGGCAGGGATGTCCTCTGTCCCCTCTCTTATACATCCTAGTGACGGAGCACCTGCTCTCATCAATTCGCCATAACCCCAATATTAGGTGGATTGAGGTGGGAGGCACCGAGTACAAGTGCTCTCTATTTGCTGATGATGTCCTAGTATATATCACTCAATCACATATATCCATCCCTGCTGTTATGGCTGAAATAGATCACTTTGTTACATGGTAAAATTTTAAAATCAATGCAGCGAAGTCTGAGGCCCTCGATGTCTCCCTCCCTAAATCCATATAGGATTCCATCCAGTCCAACTTTCCCTTTGCCTGGCCCTCACAGGGTATCAAATACTTAGGAATTCCTTTTCATAGAGACCTCTCCCATCTATGTTATCTTAATTTTGGGCCCTTTATTGAACAATTCCATACAGACCACGGTTGGCAAGTTAGAACTGTAAGATTCACTACGTGATCCACTGGTGTTTTGTGGAAAAGCACATGTACACCGCGTTCCAAATTATTATGCAAAAAGTGTTTAGGAGTGATAAGGGAAGAATTTGTTTGTTTGTCAGTTAAACTCATTGATGGTGATGTGTGTCAGGGCTCTTTATATCACTGTAAGCAATTGCAGACACCTGTGCTAATTAGTTTGGCAGGTGTGTCCAATGAAAGGCAAGACTACTTAAGAAGGCTCTCTCACATTATTAAGCAGCCTACATTTTCTGCCAAAATGGGAAAGAAAAAGGATGTGTCGGCTGCTGAGAAGCAACAAATTGTGGAGTGTTTAGGTCAAGGCATGACTACAATCAACATTGTGCGATGATCAGGATGAAGTGTCTTGGCAATCAAGAAGTATGTAGCTGATTCACAGTACACACGTGTGCGTGCTGATAAGGGCAAATTGAGGACTCTTTCCTACAGGCAATTACGTCAGGTTGAAAGAGCAGCGGCAAAAAAGCCTTGTCATAGCAGCAGACAAGTTTTTGAAGCTGCTTGTGCCTCCAACGTCCCCCGAACAACAAGATGCAGGGTCCTTCAGAGGTTTGCAGCTGTGCATACGCCATCCTGTCGACCTCCTCTATCCACTTCACACAAGCAGAAACGGCTCCAGTGGGCCAAACATTACATGAAGACTGATTTCAAAACTGTTTTGTTCACGGATGAGTGCCGTGCAGCGCTCGATGGTCCAGATGAATGGAGTGGAGGATGGCTGGTTGATGGACACCCCACGCAAACACGGCTACAGCGCCAACAAGGAGGAGGTGGAGTAATGTTTTGGGCTGGAATCATGGGGAGAGAGATTGTCGGCCCCTTTAGGATCCCTGAAGGCGCTAAAGATGAACTCCATAATGTATGTGGATTTTCTCAAACAGCACTTCCTGCCATGGTTCAAGAAGAAGAACCGTGTATTTCACAGCAAGATCATTTTTCTGCATGATAATGCACCATCTCATGCTGCACATAAAACATCTGTATCTCTGGCTGATATGGGCATAAAAGGGGACAAACTTATGGTGTGACCCCCATGCTCCCCTGACCTCTACCCCATTCAGAACCTTTGGAGCATCATTAAAAGGAGTGTCTATGATGGCGGGAGGCAGTTCACATCTAAGCAACAGCTCTGGGAGGGTATTCTGTCCTCATGCAAAACAATTGAAGCAGAAACCATCCAAAACCTGACAAATTCAATGGACGAGAGAGTTCAGAAGCTCCTTTCGAACAAGGGGTCCTATGTGAAAATGTAACATCACCTAGAATAAAGTTTTGAGTTGAAAACTGTTTGATTTCAGTTTCTAACAACCTGCTAATGCTTATAATTTCAAAAATGACCATTTTTTTGGTCTTTATTAAAATGAAAAGGTTGATCGAAAAGTTTGGGGGATCTAAGAGTGTGGCAACCCAGTAGTCATGATTACTTCGAATTCTGACAATATGAGGGTCATGCTGCAGGTAGTGCAGCAAGAAGGCACTTATGTGTCTTGCGCATCTCGGAGCCCCAAAATTATTTTCCGGGCTAGATGCAGCTAAAAATTATTTTTAATTTTAAATCTGGTGAAGCTTATTATAGATGGCCTAATAGGATCAGTGCTGCACACTGCTACAAAGCCCAAATTATTTTCCAGTCAAGATACAGATAAACATGATTAGTAATTTGAAAGCTTAAAACGGTTGGTAGGGTGATTTTAACCAATCATCAAGCTTTTACTCTCCCCAGGATGACACAGGGGTAGAAAAGTCGTTTCGGATCCATGATTTGTTCACCTTTATGAACGTGAGTCTGTCTACATTATCAGTGGAGAGCCGCGTGCGCTTATCTGTCAGCACACCACCAGCAGCGCTGAACACACGTTCAGACAGAACGCTGGCTGCGGGGCATGACAAGATCTCCAAGGCGTAAGTGGCTAGCTCCGGCCATTTATCCAGATTGGAAGCCCAAAAAGAGCAAGGGTCCAGTGACACAGTCGTGGCTTCAATGTTTACTTGGAGATACTCCTGTACCATCGTCTCTAGGCGTTGACTATGTGTCAGACTTCTTGTCTCCTGTGGCCTTGCAAAGGATGGGCTAAAAAAGTGGTGAAATGATTCCGCAAAATTGATGTTACCAGCAGATACTGTGGTTCTGTTACGGTTTGAGTGCTGAACACTTGACGGTCCCACGGTTGGCAAGTTGGAACTGTGAGATTCACTACGTGCACCACTGGTATTTTGTGGAAAAGCACATGTAAGATTCTGCAACAGTCTCTGCTGATACTCCTGCATGCGTGCATCCCTTTCTATGGCAGGAATAATTTCTGCAAATTTACTTTTGTACCGGGGATCTAACAGTGTGGCAACCCAGTAGTCAGGATTATTTCTAATTCTCACAATTCGAGGGTCATGTTGCAGGTAGTGCAGCAAGAAGGCACTCATGTGTGTTGCGCATCCAGGAGCACCAAGTCCCTGTTGTGTTGGTGGCGAGGTAACAATCATGCTTCCTTCCTCTGTCCTCTCCCCCCAACCTCGCACAACAGAAATGTGATCAAGGTCTCCCTCATCTGATGAGTCTTCCATCAGTTCGTCCTCCACTTCTTCCTGGGCTCCTGCACCTTCCTCACTAGTTTGGCTGCTACCATGCGCCCTGGTTAAACCATCTCCCCCACCCTCACATGCCTGCCGCCTTGGTGCTGCCGACCGTCTGGACCTTGCAGATGTTAGTCCTTCCGCATACAACTCCTCCTCCTCTACTTCCTCCACCTCCTCTTGTGCCACCACCTGACTCCGAATTCTGTTTAACATGTGCTCCAGCATGTAAATCACCGGAATAGTCATGCTGATAATGGTATCGTCAGCACTAAACATCTTCGTCGCCATTTCAAAACTGTGCAGAAGGGTGCATAGGTCCCTGATCTGATACCACTCCTCCAGCGTGATTTGCCCCACCTCTGAATCTCGTTGGCCCAGGCTATACGTCAGAACGTATTGCACCAGGGCTTGTCGGTGCTGCCACAGTCGCTGCAACATGTGCAGAGTTGAATTCCACCGGGTAGGCACATCGCATTTTAGCCGGTGAAGTGGCAGGCCCAACGACTTCTGTAGAGATGTAAGTCGCTGAGCTGCGGGATGCGAACGGCGGAAGTGAGCACACAGCGACCGTGCCCTCTGCAGAAGGCCATCTAGTCTGGGATAGTGGGCTAAAAATTGCTGGACAACCAGGTTCAACACGTGAGCCATACAAGGCACGTGTGTGACATTGCCCCGGCGAAGGGCCGCACCCAGGTTTGCAGCATTGTCGCACACGGCCTTCCCTGGTTTCAGGTCCAGTGGAGACAACCATTCATGAAATTGGTTCTCCAGAGCTGACCACAACTCCTCAGCTGTGTGACTCACATTTCCCAGACATTTCAATGTAAAAACCGCCTGATGACGTTGAGCCCTACTGCCAGCATAGTAAGGAGGTGTGCAGGATCCCTTCTGCGCAGTTAGAAAGCTTGTGGCATGACCAGACAGGCTTTGGGTGCAGGTGGAAGACCGAGAGGAGGTTGAGGAGGCAGAAGCAGTGGAGGAAAAATGACATAAAGAGGATTAACGCACAACTCGTGGGGACGGCAAGACTTGGACAGCAGCCCCTTGTCCTGCTGTCACCATAGTTACCCAGTGCCCAGTCAGCGACATGTAACGCCCCTGTCCATGCCTACTCGTCCAAGTGTCTGTGGTGAAATGCACCCTGTCACACACAGAGTTTCTCAAAGAAGCGGTGATGTTGTGTGCGACATGCTGGTGGAGCGCAGGCACACCTTTCTTTGAGAAGTAGTGCCGACTGGGCATCTGGTACTGGGGCACTGCGACGGACATAAGGTCTCGAAAATCCTCTGTGTCCACCAGGCGGAAAGGCAGCATTTCTGTAGCCAAGAGCTTGCAGATGGTGAAATTCAACCTCTTAGCTTTCTCATGGCTAGGAGGAAATGGTCTTTTACTTGTCCACATCTGAGGGACCGAGGGCTGGCTATTGTGCTTAGACGGGGTTGATAAGGGTGTCCCCGGCAAACTGCCGGTCTGTGAGGAAGATGCAGGCGGACATGTTAGGTTGCCTTGATCCAAAGGTGGTGCTATCGATGTCGGACAGCGCTCAAGACCAGCTGGTGTTACCACCTCCAAAGAAAATGATGACCTGCCAATCACGCTGGCTGTTGCGGGTAAAGAGGTGGCAGGTCTGCGCCCCAAAACAGGTGTGACTGCTGTCCCCCCAGTCACAGAGGATGAAGAGGCCGCGGATGCACAAGATATGGCAGACGGTGGTTGGCCCGGCCGGCTAGACCGCATTGTAGCACACTGAGCTTCCCACTGCAACTTATGCTTCATGTCCATGTGCCGGTTCATGCATGAAGTACTCAAACTATGTATTTTTTGGCCTCTACTTAGCTTTTGCTGACAAATGTTACAGATAACACGAGTTGGGTCATCCTTATCGATCTGAAAAAATGCCCAGGCTATGCAAGGCTTAGCACCCATGCGACCTGAAGAGCCACCACGACTTGTGGTGAGAGGCAGAGTTGTGTTTGAGGATGCAGTTGTTGACGTGCTTCCAGTACTACGTCTCTATCCAGGAAGGCGCAACCTGACCTCGTCGTCACTAGCATCTTCCTCCACCTCCTCTGCTGACCTCATCTCTTGGCTGACTGTGGGTTGACAGTAAGTGGGATCTCCGACCTCATCATCATCACCCTGTGCGTTATCTCACCCGTCGTCCTCAGAGCCAACCTGTTCCTGCCCTGACAAAAAACTAAAGTTGTCGCTCCAATCGGGTATTTGAGTCTTATCATCGTCTTCCTCATTGTCTCCACCAACAGGAGTTACAGTTTGGGAATGAGGGTCTACATTATGGTCAGAACCTTCTGCGTCTGGTCCTGGATCCAACTCATAAAGATTCTGGGCATCAGTGCAGATCATTTCCTCGTCTGGATTCACAGAAGCGCTGGAGTCGACCTCTGATTCCCAGGCTATAGTATGAGTAAACAGCTCTGCAGACTCAACCATCTGTTCTACCTCATACTCAGACGGGCAGCTGGAGATTTGGGAGCTGTGAGGAAGCAACTGCGATTTGGGTGACACCTTTGAGGACTGGAGTATTTGTGATGTTGAAGTTGATGTGGAGGAGAGCCCACTTAAAGGAGCACTTGATATCCGTTGAAGCACCTGCTGTTTTTGTGCCTCATCTGGAATTTGTAGCGATTGGCGTGGCCGTAAGAAAGGGATCTTATCACATTGTCCGCTAAAAGAAGTAGACATTTTAGTTTGGCTGGAAGATGGTCTTTCTTCTGCACCTACCCCACGGACACAACCTTTTTTCCCCTTCCCAACACGCCTATTCCCCTTTCCACCAGCAGCAGGCTTTTTCCACTCATTTTGGTGGTTAACTAATTCACAACTCTGGAGTTGTTTGCACAAAAAAACAATGGATGGTAACCGAGCAGAGCTGAGTGGCCAAACTGTGGTATTAGGCCAAAACTATTGGCTGGGTTAGATGCAGAAAAAAATTATTTTTAATTTGCAACCTGATGGAGGTCAGTATAGATGGACTAATAGACCAAGTCCCACACACCGCTAGAAGCCCAAATATTTTTTCAGAGCTAGATGCAGAAAATTTTTTTATTCAATTTGCAACCTGATGGAGGTCAGTATAGATGGACTAATAGACCAAGTCCCACACACTGCTAGAAGCCCAAATATTTTTTCAGAGCTAGATGCAGAAAAAAATTATTTTTAATTTGCAACCTGATGGAGGTCAGTATAGATGGACTAATAGACCAAGTCCCACACACTGCTAGAAGCCCAAATATTTTTTCAGAGCTAGATGCAGAAAAAAATTATTTTTAATTTGCAACCTGATGGAGGTCAGTATAGATGGACTAATAGACCAAGTCCCACACACTGCTAGAAGCCCAAATATTTTTTCAGAGCTAGATGCAGAAAAAAAATATTTTTAATTTGCAACCTGATGGAGGTCAGTATAGATGGACTAATAGACCAAGTCCCACACACCGCTAGAAGCCCAAATATTTTTTCAGAGCTAGATGCAGAAAAAAATTATATTCAATTTGCAACCTGCTGGACGTCAGTATAGAAGGACTAATAGAACAAGTCCCACACACTGCTAGAAGCCCAAATATTTTTTCAGAGCTAAATGAAGAAAAAAATTATTTTTAATTTGCAACCTGATGGAGGTCAGTATAGATGGACTAATAGACCAAGTCCCACACACTGCTAGAAGCCCAAATATTTTTTCAGAGCTAGATGCAGAAAAAAAATATTTTTAATTTGCAACCTGATGGAGGTCAGTATAGATGGACTAATAGACCAAGTCCCACACACCGCTAGAAGCCCAAATATTTTTTCAGAGCTAGATGCAGAAAATTTTTTTATTCAATTTGCAACCTGATGGAGGTCAGTATAGATGGACTAATAGACCAAGTCCCACACACTGCTAGAAGCCCAAATATTTTTTCAGAGCTAGATGCAGAAAAAAATTATTTTTAATTTGCAACCTGATGGAGGTCAGTATAGATGGACTAATAGACCAAGTCCCACACACTGCTAGAAGCCCAAATATTTTTTCAGAGCTAGATGCAGAAAAAAATTATTTTTAATTTGCAACTTGATGGAGGTCAGTATAGATGGACTAATAGAACAAGTCCCACACGCTGCTAGAAGCCCAAATATTTTTTCAGAGATAAATGAAGAAAAAAATTATTTTTAATTTGCAACCTGATGGAGGTCAGTATAGATGGACTAATAGACCAAGTCCCACACACTGCTAGAAGCCCAAATATTTTTTCAGAGCTAGATGCAGAAAAAAATTATTTTTAATTTGCAACCTGATGGAGGTCAGTATAGATGGACTAATAGACCAAGTCCCACACACCGCTAGAAGCCCAAATATTTTTTCAGAGCTAGATGCAGAAAATTTTTTTATTCAATTTGCAACCTGATGGAGGTCAGTATAGATGGACTAATAGACCAAGTCCCACACACTGCTAGAAGCCCAAATATTTTTTCAGAGCTAGATGCAGAAAAAAATTATTTTTAATTTGCAACCTGATGGAGGTCAGTATAGATGGACTAATAGACCAAGTCCCACACACTGCTAGAAGCCCAAATATTTTTTCAGAGCTAGATGCAGAAAAAAATTATTTTTAATTTGCAACCTGATGGAGGTCAGTATAGATGGACTAATAGACCAAGTCCCACACACCGCTAGAAGCCCAAATATTTTTTCAGAGCTAGATGCAGAAAAAAATTATATTCAGTTTGCAACCTGATGGAGGTCAGTATAGATGGACTAATAGAATGATGCTATGCCCAAAAGATTTTACTTCACTAGGTGCAGTAAAAAAATTGGTATTCTATACACAGGTGGTATATCTTGCAACACAGATAGGCTACTCCACTGACTAACACACTCTGCAATAGGCCAAAAAGGATTAGCTTTGCTAGATTCAGCCAAATGCTGTGAAAAAAACTTGCACAGCACTGGCACAGACCTGCCTGGCAAAAACTGATAGGAACTGATGTAACCTAGTCCTGAAAAGGACTCCAATTACAATTAGTCTTTACTCCCACAATCTATCTATTTAAGAGCACAGACCTGCCTGATAAAAGTCGTAGGAAATGCTGTAACCTAGTCCTTAAAAGGACTGCAATCACAACTATTCCCTACTCCCAAGCTATCTGTATATTTGTGCGAAAATTGGCTTGAAATTAACAAGGTATAGCGCACACAGCAACAGCGGTGCCGTCTAACACGCAGCTGCAGCAGTGAGAAAATGGTGGCGACGGGGAAAATGGCTTGGTCTTATAGGGCAAGGACATGTGACATACACTGCCAATCACACATGCCCTTGCTTGTGTGAAAAAAAGCACTTCGCTCCGTGTGTGCGCTGCTGATAGGCTGACAGATTGCACCTCCCCACTGCAAATGCGGGAAAGAGAAAAAAAAATGGAGATCTTCATTGTTCCTGCAGAGATCCATCCCCTGCCCCTCCCCCCGCCCCGCTGTACACTCAAACTGCGTATTAACATTAATTTTCATCATTACTGAGAAAAAATCCAGTTATGATTTTGGTGCACGAACAGTTATCGAACATAACCTCGAACAGCCGAATTTTTCTCAAATTGTTCGTGTTCGCCGACCGGCTCGAACACCGCCCAAAACAGCTCCAATTTGAGATTGGCGAACAGTTCGAGTAGAACAACGCTCATCTCTACTGACGACCTGCCAATCACACTGGCTGTTGCAGGTAAAGAGGTGGCATGTCTGCGTCCAAAAACATGTGTGACTGCTGTCCCCCCAGTCACAGAGGATGAAGAGGCCGCGGATGCACAAGATGGGGCAGACGGTGGTTGGCCCAGCCTGCTAGGCCGCATTGTAGCACAGTGAGCTTCCCACTGCAACTTATGCTTCATATCCATGTGACGGTACATGCATGAAGTACTCAAACTATGGATTTTTTGGCCTCTACTTAGCTTTTGGTGACAAATATTACAGATAACACGAGTTGGGTCATCCTTATCGATCTGAATAAATGCCCAGGCTATGCAAGGCTTAGAGCCCATGCGACCTGAAGAGCCACTACGACTTGTGGTCAGAGGCGGAGTTGTGGTTGAGGATGCAGTTGTTGACGTGCTCCAGTACTCCGTCTCTGTCCAGGAAGGCGCAACCTAACCTCGTCGTCAATAGCATCTGTGACGCCCCGCTGCACTTGGTATCACAGATCCTAGAAGAGTGTATTGATGGAATCCTCCACAAGAGGCCCCCATAAACATTCACACATCTCCACCTTCCACCTCAGACCAGCAGAGGGAGCCCGTTAGGGATATAAATAGGGAAGGTGGAGCTAGGCAGTTCAGTTCCTCTGAAGAGTTCCTGCAGTAGAGAAGCCTAAGAGAGGTCAGTCTGCAGTGGAGCTCAGTCTAGTCTAGAGAACTCAGTTAATAGTTCAGCAGTGGAGCACGAGGCTCCTGCTAGCTAGATTCAGGGAGCCCAGATAGAGCTTAAGGTGTGCCGGCGTCATAAGATCGGTGAAGCGCGGCAAGCTGCCGTTAGTGTGTATAGCCTATTGAGGGCCCGAGTAGGCCGAAGGCGAGTGGCGAGTTAGTACATAAGGGGCAGAGGAGCTTAACCAGCTCACCCCGAAGCATTTACCGGACACCGGATCCGAGCTTACCGGGATCTCTATGACCCAGTAAGGCCTAAACGGAATCCCTGGAGAACTACAAGTCCCAGGATCGCTAAGGTGCTGATATGTAACAGAGCCAGGAGACGCTTAGGCCCCGCATACTGGGAGCGTGAACTTCAAGAGAAGGCCCTACCACAAGGTCAGCCAGCGCAGGACAGAGACAAAGTTAGGCCTAGCTCCAGGCAGGTCAGAAACTTACTGCGCAGAGGCAAGAAACAGGAGGCCCTACACCCGCTCATTGGGGAGGATCCTGATATTCACCCTTCACCCTACAGTGCTCCAGGATGTGCCTGAATTTCCTCCAGTAAAAGGTACTGAAGTGACTACCGTGTCCGTTTCCGTTCTTGCTCTGACCCAGCTGGGTCTCGCCTGTCCTGCATTCCCCCTGCATACGCTGCCCTGAGACCTAGCTCCACCTGTGGGGAGCTATACCATCGAGCTGCCTTATCACGGGCCTCAGTGGACTGCTGCAGCGCTGGTGCTTCTCACCAGATACCACAGGTGGTGTCACAAACTCTTATAAAATTAACAATTATCTACCCTTTTAAAGAGTGACCCCAGTTTACGGGCCAGGGAGCCGACCACCGCGACATCCCAAAGGCCAGGCAAAGGCCCGGGTGACCTCATCGACTGGCTGACTGTGGGTTGACAGTAAGTGGGATCTCCAACCTTGTCATCATCACCCTGTGTGTTATCACACCCGTCGTCCTCAAAGCCAACCTCTTCCTGCCCTGACCGAAAAGTCAAGTTGTCGCTCCAATCAGGTATTTGAGTCTCATCATCGTCTTCATCATTGTCTCCACCAACAGGAGTTACAGTTTGGGAACGAGGGTCTACATTATGCTCAGAACCTTCTTCATCTGGTCCTGGATCCGACTTATAAAGATTCTGGGCATCAGTGCAGATCATTTCCTCGTCTGGATTAACAGAAGCTCTGGAGCAGACCTCCGTTTCCCAGGCTATAGTATGAGTAAACAGCTGTGCAGACTCAACCATCTGTGTTACCCCATACTCAGACGGGCAGCTGGAGACTTGGGAGCTGTGAGGAAGCAAGTGCGATTGGGGTGACACCTCTGAGGACTGGAGTATTTGTGATGTTGAAGTTGAGGTGGAGGAGAGCCCACTTGAAGGAGCACTTGATATCCGCTGAAGCACCTGCTGTTTTTGTGCCTCATCTGGAATTTGTAGCGATGGGCGTGTCCGTAACAAAGGGATCGTATCACATTGTCCACGAAAAGAAGTCGACATGTTAGTTTGGCTGGAAGATGGTCTTTCTTCTGCAGATGTTACTCCCCCCCCACCGCGGGGGGCTCGACCCACCAGCGGACAGGCACCAGTATTAGGAGAGGGGGGCTGGCCGTCAGGGTCCACCGCGGCTCTGGCACAAACCCGGCGACACGGAGGTGGCACGGGCAGGAACGGACTGGCCGTGTCGGCTTCTCACTTTTTGGATTTTAGAAGGGCATTACATGCCTATATCTGTGTCTCCCCCTCCTTTTACTCCTCCACCTCTTTTATTTTCGCATGACTATATGTACTTGTCACTTTTCCATGTGTTAGTTATGTCTTCTGAGCAGTTTGTCAGCTTTTGGACACCTTTGAAGGTGTTTTCTATGTGTTTCTATGTGTTTTTGTTTGCCTGCCATTGGTTTTAACGGTGTTCGAAGGTGTTCGACGAACAGTTCGACGAACAGTTCGGCGAACACACGGGTGTTCGACGAACCGAACCGAACTCGAACACTACGGGGGTGGCTCAACACTACTTATCAGTTCCTAGAAAAGCTTTGCAAAAAAATAAAAAAATAAAAACACAAGGCTTCAATTACAGATCCCACAGGGGTGTCATTTAGCAATTGCCAAGTCCTCCTGAAATGTAAATCTGCCAAGTTACACAATAATACACCCGCAATCTCACTTCAATTCACAACAAGGAAGATTTCAGGACTCTTATAAACATGGATGACCGTAATGGTAGAAGCTGCCTTGGTGGCAATGAACACAACCAAATAGTTCCCAGGGTAAATGGATTTTTTTTACCAGTATGACACAAGGGATATCAAGGATTTAGATTCTGCTCAATTTACGTATCACACACCTGTATAATATGGTGGTCATTCACCTAACATTGGCCAAATCTCTTGATTTTAGCCAGACCGACGTCCCATCTCTTGAGTAATAGATATGCAGCCGACATTCACCGAGCAGACATAAAGGGGGAAAAGTCAGCTGCCCTGACTCTCCTTGGCGATTGGACGTGAAGTACAAGTGAATATGAGTATACCCCTTCAGCCATTCATCTCCACATGTGGGACCACATTAATGTGGTAAAGTCATCATGAATCTTCCCTGCTGTTACTTAACATACAGGCCATTGTTTAGCAAACAGCGTGGCTAAGAAATTATTTATTAGGTAGCCGGCTGAAAGATTCATGATACAGAAATGGTCACATGAGCGTCCAGTTAAGGCACCAAATCAAAATGTCTTTTCAGTTCTCTGAACTGGCTGCAGTCGTTTAACAGGTATGACACCTAGTTAAAGGGGTTTTCGCAAGTTTGGAAGAAATTACCTATTTATGGGAAAGAAGATAACTTCCTGATTGCTAGGGGTCAAAGCGATAGCCCCCCATCGATCCCAAGAACCAGAGCTCAGGAGAGTCCCATGTGAACGAAGCAGTGGTAGACCGTGTGCAGCGCCACTCCATTCATTGATATAGGAGTGACAAGGACCAGCCGAGTGCAGAGCTTGGCTGTCACCAGCGGTGCCATTAAGAATGAATGGAGTGGCATTGTGCATGACAGACCACAGCTTCATTCACACCGAGCTTTTCAGAAAATCCGATTCTTGGGATTGGTGAGGGTCCCAGCGGTCAGACACCTAGCGATCGGGAAGTTATCCCTAATTTTATGGATCGGGCATAGCTTCCAAACTTAAGAATACCCCTTTAAAGTATTTCAATTTTAGGACTGACCTTAGATTTGATGGAGCCCCGTGCAAGATTCTATTTGTGCCATCTCATGCCCACATATTATGATAGTGTGTACAATAATCATGCCCAGATAACATTGCCAGGGCCTTAATAACATTACCCTAGGTAAACTAGGTAATGTAGCAGAAATTCTTCAATTGCAAGCAAGACTGGCATTGTGCATACAGAATAGGAGAGGAACGTCTTAGCAGCGGCCACTTAGCTTTCACTGTTTTTTACAGCATAGTGTATCTAATTATGAAACAATTATTTCATTCAGTTTTTTATGTTACAATATTAAAGGGATTTTTCCACAAACAAAAGTTCATTTTAATTAATAGATCTCGGAATAATAATTCCCGTGCTGAGATAATCCTATAAATGTGCCCCTGCTGTGTACTGTGTAATGGCTGTGTCTCACCGTGTACGGGACATGGTCAGATCATATCAAAAAAGTATACAGAAATGACAGCATGGGATCAAAGCTGATTCTTTCTTTGAAGTAAAACATTTTTTAAAACCAGGCAGGGAAATGCTTTATCTCAGAGAAAGAATCAGCTGCGATCTCCTGCTGTAATGTCTGTATACTCTTTTGCTTCCTCCCCTGCCCAGGAGCTGTGGTATGATCTGACCATGTTCCTGTACGGTCAGACACGGCCATTACACAGTACACAGCAGGGGCACATTTATAAGATTATCTCAGCACAGGAACATTTTTATTTAAACACATCCAACTGTGGAAATTGTTATTATTCCAAGATCCATTGATTAAAATTAACTTTTGTTTGTGGAAAAAACCCTTTAAGGCAGGTTATTGTAGTTCTTAAGCACATTACATAAAAACAAATAATTGTATTGTGTACTTTATGATTTTGCCATTTTAAGTATATCTCTTCGTGCACACAAGCAGGTGGTTATCCTATACAGCGACTATGGCGAGTCCCTATTGTAGTCCATGTGCTGGTGCTCCAGTGCACCATATTGCCCCCTAAAATCTCTGCCTCAATGGGGAAAACTCTAAGTACAACACATAATGGACGGTGCCATGTATAATGGGAGACACAGGAGGGTGTAGTGCGGCTCAGATGCATACTACATGAAGGACAATTCACATCCTCTGACTACACAATGCACAGAAACGTCTTCACAAAAGGTAACCTCTTCCTCTGTAAACATTACGAGATCACAGTCTCCTTTTCGAGCTTACTAAACGAAACCATTTTATTCAGTTAAGAGTTTTCCGAAGAGCAGGTTTAATCAAAGAAGAGGATCTCATTAATTTTAATAGGCAATTTCTTTAAACAAACACTAATTGACCTGCAAATCGTTAAGAAAGTTAAAATAAGAAAAAATGTTCTGAACATAAGGTAACTGCTAGCACGTACATTGAGAAAGGCAGCAGATTAAGAGGATTAAGGGAAATATCGGTGGCACATTTAACACCTTCAAAACAAAGTATTTTAAGTGCAGAAAACTTGAGAATTGACAGGCACCCTTTGTAATGTGAGAGAACAGAAATCTAGGAGCTTCCCACACTGTATTTTTTTGGCTGTGTTTTGCAATATATTGAAAATTCAAGAAACACCATAGGCAACAGTGACACATGGTGTAATGCCTAGCGCCACCCTGAGGGGCAGCACATTACTCAGAGATCAAAAGAACATCAAAAAGTGCGAGCGCGCGTCAGCATCTTCCCTCAGGCCTCCCTAGAGGCCTGCACTAGGCACTATACAGACTTCAAGCTCTTCCTATAGTGTTCTTTTATATTTATAGATTTAGGGTCCGCAGCAACAGGAGAACTGGGGTTGTTTACCTACCAGATGCAGTTGCATAGAAGATTATAGGGATACAATCCATAGATTAATTTACAATTCTCATCCATATAGGTCACGATGCGGACATGTCTAATGGTCTGTTCACACAATGTGTAATTGCTGCTGATTTTGTTGCAGAAAGATTTTCAATTATCTGAAACAACCCCATCCAGACGAATAGGATTAATTTTCAGATGCAGACATTTCTGAGAATTCTCCTAAGAAAATGTTCCTGTGTTAGTACAAGGCAATACAATAGTATAAAGCACCAATGACAATTGAATTACAATTCAGTGATGGATAAAATTAGGGAATTGTTGTTTTCTCTCTTAAAGGGATAGCACGGTGGCTCAGTGGTTAGCAGTTGGAACTATTGCTTTGCAGCGCTGGGGTTCTGGGTTTAAATCCCACCAAGGACAACATCTGCAAGGAGTTTGTATGTGCTCCCTGTGTCTGCGTGGGTTTCCTCCGGGTTCTCCGATTTCCTTCCACACTCCAAAGACATACTGATAGGGGATTTACAATTAGCGTTTTCAAATGCAGGCAGTACAAGCTTTAGAGTCCAGTGATTGGCTGCAGCCTAAAAACAAAGACTGCGGCAGAGTCGGAGAGGCAGCACTCAACCTTGGGGGCAACTGGTGTGCTTGTTTTTTTCTACCTCTGCAGTTCTATGGGAAATTAAAAGTTAAACCCGGGGAACCTCTGGAGAGAGATCCTCTCAGGTTTCTATTTATTTGTATATGCCATTCTTGCAAAGGTGACAGCTGAGTACACAGCCATATAAAACCTTCTTTTCAGCAACCATCGACTATCACCTTGTTACTGACAGTACAGGACTGATCCCTCCTCACCACGATTGTGCACTAAAGAAGCACAGAGAACTCAAGACATGTAATGTATATGGGGCTCACCATTGGGACTCTCATCAGTCACTAGTACAGGTCAATAGTGATCAGTGTGGGTCACAAAGGTGAAACCCTCATTCACATATATTTATTACCTATCCAAAATGAATGACTGAATTTCCACACAAGATATAGTATATACATACAGCACATTAACTGCTACATCGCTTTACTTAACCAATCCTGAATAGGTTGTGCTTTTCGTACAGAAGCTCCAGGTGTTCACAGTGCTACCTTGTGTCAAAGAACAAACAGGGAGGAACCTGTAACAACTGAATGAAGAAACAACAATGGCATTTTCTTAAATTACCTGAAAACATTTAAAGTATGAAGGCCCCTCTTGAGTGACTGGTATTGGCCCTCAGGCACATTTCCACCCTTATTAACTAAATTCTTTGTACTTTCTCAGTTCACATATATGTCATGCTGAAGCTAATCTTACCAATGCTCCTGGGGGAAACACAATGATTAAAGGGGTTGTCCAAAACTAAAATTTATTTTAATCCTAAATGCCTATCTATTTCATGTCCTAATCTAATCTCTTTTCTAATATATTATAATTAAATAGTCCCTCACTACACTATCTGCTTTTTTTTCTACTACTTCCTCTTTGATGACGCTTTGATTGAGAATCCCAGTGCATGCTGGGGCAGTTAAATGAGTCATCATCAGTGATGCTGTCGGTGTCACTGGAGCATCCCTTGCCCCCTCCCTGAAACAAAGTGTCATCAGTCATGCCCATTTCGGGAGCTGGGTCAGTACCTGCTCTAGTGAGGATGCATCTATTGTCAATTCCGACTAATGTCAGTAGATTCTTGTCACTGTGCAACATTCACAGTGACAGTGCACTCTCTTTATGGCTCTGATAAGAAGTGGCATTGCTTGCTGGGGTGGGGCTGGTCTTTGCTTTTTTTTTACACTCTGGGTATTCTTCTTACAACATGCACTGACAGTGCCCTCTCTTGCCGGCTCCTTACTTCTGATAAGAGCTGGCAAACAAGTGCACTGTCACTGTGCATATTGCAAAGTGACAAGAATCTACTGAGCATATGTCAGAATTGACAACCAACGCATGCTCAGTAGAGCAGGTTCTAACCCAGCCCCTGAAATGGACGTCCCTGATAACGATTCACTTCAGTGAGGGGGCAGAGGCTGCTGCAGTGACCGCAACCTCTGCCCCTTGATGACGACTCATTTGACTATCCCAGCATGCAAGTAGTAAAAAAAAAATAGCAGTTAATTTTTAATTAAAGTATATTAGAAAAAAAGAGATTAGATTATGACATTAGATAGATAGGCATTTAGAATTAAAATAAATTTTAGTTTTGGACCATCTCAATAACCTTTATACCACTCCTCTATAAATAAGAAACATTGGTTAATTTGAATATTGCATTGTGTTCTCCAAAAAGCCCAAGAGAAATCAGAAACAAGAATATTTCTAATTAACGGTGTTTTCCCACTAAATACATTTCTTATCTATCCCACAGCATGTTTACTAGCTGGAGTCTCACTACCCATCATTGGTGGTGTTCTAAGTTCCTCGCTCCTTCTAACCTGCATGGAATGATAGAGATCATTCTTCCTGCAACTTAAGACTTCTGTTTTAGGGATTAGTGCGATGGCATGACATTCTACCATGCAAGTGAGGAGGGACAAAACACTCTGTTCTCCTGTTCTATTCAATGGTCGGGATCAGAGCAGTGAGGCCTTTGACAATTAAAGGGAATCTATCAGCAGGTTTTTGCTTCCTCATCTGAGGGCAGCATGATGTAGGTCAAGAGAAGCTGAATCCAACGATGTATCACTTAGATTACTGGGTGCAGCCGTTCTCACACAATCAGAGCTTTTAGATTTAGAATAAAGCAGAGTTAAAAAAGCTGAACCCTGCCTACACCAGGCCCTGTATGTGCTTTGCCTATAGAAAGTGGGCTGCTTATCACAGGAGTGGGCGGAGTCAGGCAAGTCCAATGTTAAAGGGGCTGTCCACTACTATGGCTAATGCCCTTAATGTATTTAAATGGTGGAAATAAGATTATTTGTAAATACCTTGTGCTCTCCTTCTTGAGTGTGGGCGGCGCTATCACTGGCCGCTCAAAGGCATCACGTGACCTCCGGCTGCAACCGGCTCTGGCATCCACTGATTTCTTGACAAGTTCCGGCTGCAGCCGGACGTGACTCAGTGCTGCACTCCTCAGTGAGTGATGGGCTGTGGGTGGGGTTTCCTCGCGCGTCACAGCTCAGCATTCACTGCATGCTTTCCCAATGAATGCAGAAGATGGAACGCACGTTGTGGATGCTTTGATGCTGGGCTGTGATGCCCGGGGAAACCTCGCCCACAGCCCAGCATCCACTGCGGGGAGCACATCACTGAGTTACGCCTCACTTGACGTGACATCAGCAGAAGCAAGAGGGGGTCATGTAATGCCTGCGAGCAGTCAGTGATAGCGCTGCTCACAGGCAATAAGCACAATGCAATGTAATTCTTCTTTCCACAGGTTAAATACATTGGGGGCATTATAAAGTAGTGGACAACTTCTTTAATCTCTTAGTGATAAACCATTCACAGTTAGTAAACGACAGCACACACTTTGACAAGTGACACATCCTTGAATTCTGTGTTGCAGTCTCTATCACCTGCTGTCTTCAGATTACATAGCAAAAACCTGCTGACAAATTCCCTTTAAATGGTTTTAAATAGTTCTTATCTATTCTGTAGAAAGGTGATCATTGTATTTGGCAAGAAATTCTTTTGAGCTGTGTAACTTTCATGGGCTAAATGCAAATATTAATGAAATAGAAAAAGTGGGCAAAGATCAAGATGGTCAACAGGAAACCTGTAATTTCAAAAAAATGTTACTAACCTGCAGATATGGGGTTAATCTGCCGGTTAATAGTGTTCTGAAGCTGGTCAGCACCAGTACTAAGAACCCTGCTGCCGGGAGGAAATAAACTTTATTCCCCTAGGCAGCCTCTAGCTTTCACTGATGGAGGAGCAGTTTCAGTCACTGATCAGTACATAGTGAGTGACAGCTGAAACCACGCCCCATTACTGACTGACAGCCAGCTCAACATGAGAGCCAACGGTCACTCAGTGCCGGGGGTGTAATGGCAGCCGCCGCTCACTATGCACTGAGCAGTGACTGAAGCCGCACCGCCTCTATCAGTGAAAGCTGGAGGCTGCCGGGAAGACTAAAGTTAATTTCATCCTGGCACTGGGCAGCTTCAGAACTCTATTAACCTGCAAATTAACCCCATATCTGCAGGTTAATAGCCTTTTCTTTATATGACACTATGGCTATGTGCCCACAATGCAGAAATGCTCCGGATTTTTTCCTGAGCGTTTCTGCGTCTCCCTGGCAGAAAAAATGCATGCGGATTGTACATGCGGATTGTACATGCGTTTTTCCTGCCAGGGACAAGCGGATGTGAAGCGTTCTTCACATGCATTTCCGCATGCGGGTTGTCAAGCGCTTTCCAAGCATCACTAGGAAAGCGCTTGACAACTTGGTCACACCATATAAATCCATGCAACCGGCATAGATTTATATAGTGTGACGGAAAGAATGGTAAAAAATAAATAAATAGATATATACTTACCTTCTGATGGCCCCCGGAGTCCTTGTCTCTGCTTGCCGGCAGCTCGCGGTAGATTTAAGGACCTGCCGACGTCAGCAGTCGCGTGACCCATCACATGACTAAATGACGCCAGCGCAGGTCCTTTAGTCTACCGTGAGCTGCCGGCAAGCAGAGACAAGCACACCGGGGGCCATCAGAAGTTAAATATAATATTTATTTTTTATTTTATTCTTTTTTTTCCAGGTTCTATGGTACCCGGGTCCAGAGGAGAGTCTCCTCTTCACCAAACCTGGGTACCATCCGCACATTGAAACGCATGGATTCTGCATGTACAGATGCAGTGATGGGGAATCCATGCGTTCCAATGCAAGTCAATGGCGGCAAAAACGTAGCACTTCTGCAAAATAATTGGTAGTGCTGCGTATTTTTCCGCAATGATTATGCGGATTATCATTGGGGAACATGGCAGACCTTCTACCAAGCATTTTTAAGAGTTTCTGCAGCGGAATTGCCGCTATGGAAAGGCTTAAAAAATGCATAGTGGGCACACAGCCTATAATTGACTTATAGGCTGAGAAAAACACCAGTAGCTTATTTTTCCAGACATAGACTGATATCCCCAAGACGAGCAAACACTCCTGCTCTACATGGCCACAAAGCTTACAATGAAACAATCCTAACACCGCTCTTTTTTAAAAAAAAACTAAACATATATTGTTGCATATAAAAACATTCATTGCCTTGAAAATGTATTCTTGTTAAACAGAATATGTGTGATAACAAGTGAAGCAGCCATCGGGGGTGCAGCGTAGGCAGTGAAACCTGGGACTTGAGGTAGCCAAAAGGTTATTTAGTAACACAGGATCATAAATCACATGTAAATGGAAAGAATTATGGTCCCGATGTTTTCGGTTACACCTCTGATATACACTCAAACTGACTTCTCACACAGCATCAGAAATAACTTTACAACTTTATGCCTAAAATTACTTGGTAAATCTTTATAATTTAGTCTGGCCAAGAAAAACTGACCCTGTTATTTCTGTCTGCTGAACAGGCTGCGATCAGATGTGGCTTCTGAGGCTGAGTGTGAACGGTACAGAGGGTGTATTATGTGCAGATGAATATGTGGCCTCTTCCTTCACCCTCCGACATGTAAGGAAATAGCAGTGGCAAACAAGAATAACATTTCTCAACAAAGCCGGCAGTGCAAGGAATGACGTCCGACGATACATTCCCAGCGTGATTAAGAAAACTACAGTCAACCTATTTCATTTTAGACATTGCTTTAATTCCATTGTAATCTAGTTTGTCTGCAATAAATGATTGCAACATGACAGTGTACACTTTAAAAAAAAAAAAGAGAAACAATCTCGATATTTAATCTCCAGTTCTGCTCGACATAAAAACGGACTTAGAGATGAGGCTTGATTTATAATTGTACATACTGAGGTGGAAAATTTGCAGCTAAAATAAAAAAAAAAAAGGTGACCAGAAATGGTTAAACGTTCCTTTTTGCATGTAGCAAGGCTGCAGAAACTAGAGCTGTACATTTAGTATTTCCCTCCATTACATGCAGATATGTCTTCTGTATGTAAACCCATAATGAAGACTTGGCAGTATAATAAAAGTTCTTGTAAAGTTTCACGGACTCCAGGTGCCATGTTACATTAACCATTCAGCTGCCAGGGTGAACTGCAGAGCAGACATCTGCACTCCCCCCTTGTAGCTGCAGAAGAATGATATAAGGGTTATTACCTGACAGAATAGCCCCTCACCTGACAGAATAGCCCCTCACCTGGAATGCTTCATTTACTCTAGACAATGCAAGTGGATAGTTGCCATCGCCATAACAAGGTGGCTTTCTGCTAAAACCACAGTGAACACAAGAACTCCAGCAACTGTAAACCAGTTAGAAAGTGTTTAGGCACATGCTCAAATTACCTTATCGACTAGAAAAACGATATAATCTTAGGTTACGGCTATAAGTTTGACTTTATTATACTATTTAAAAAAATAAAATAACCATTAAGTTGGAGGTAGCAGCCTTGGAAGCAAGGTTCATATACTTTATGTACTGTTAGAATGCAAATATAAAAGATTTCTCTATAGTCTGGGCTTTGGTGTGCATTGACTTTACAGTAAGGCCCACGTCATTAAGTAATTATGTAGATTATATAGAATGATAAATACGAGCTGCAATGTATGTAGAGGGTGACTTGATTAGGAAAGTCACCCAACTTACCAATCCGTACACTACCAGCCTATACTAAGCAATAAGAGTTACATTTTATTTTGTGCAGCCATGAGATCCTAATGATTGTCTAAACTTCGGAAATGACACAAATGGTTCACAGTACGAAGTCTCTTTAAATAATTCCTCTATCCAGCTTTGACTGTAGTGCAAAAAAAGCATTCCCTATCGCATGTGCCGATGTAGCGCCGGCGACTTTAGCGTCACCCAGCAAACGCTCGGATAGCAGAAGCTTGTGTGCGGAGTTGGCAGCCCTTACAGATTTGTTTCTCATCATTGACTTTCTTGAAAAATGGACGTATAGGCAGCTGTTCATAATCTCTTGCATCACACAGTAAATTCCACAGGGGAAAAAAATAAAAATAAATAATCAGGGCTTCTGCTGAAAGAACGGCACTGATGATTTATTAGTACTTTTCTTCTATAGTGGTAAAATCTCTATCTTTACCCTTTGATTGGGACACATTTTTTTCAATTAGTAGTAATTTATGAAAACTGACACCTTACCAACGATTGCATACATATATACGTTGTAACAAACAGCCTGTTAGCTTTTATCTGTGCAAAACAATTGCTTTCTATGAAAAATAGAGATATTTCTTTAAACCTTAAACCCTCCCCCCCTCAAATCGATTTCCCCTTTGATATGTTCAGAATGATTAAAACAAAATTAGGGCAATTTAACACATAGCACTTTTTTGGGGAAAACAATGCCACTATAGTTTTAATGCAATTTGTAAGCCAAAGCCAGAAGAATATTCAAAATAAATGAGAAATATAAAAGAACTTCTACTTCTCTTTCCTTAAAAAAAAAAACGATAGTGGCATTTCTCCAAAAAGTGCTGTGTGTGAAAGAAACCCTGGATTCCACTCTCGAGAATTTAGTTCACACACGAGATAAATTCCTCTTTTAAGAACATTTGGTGAAATGATGGTACTGTGATCCATGTACCAGCGTGAACATTGCTATAAGTATGCCACCACTAAAAACGTTCTCACATGGAACAAAAAATATATTATTAATTCTGTATGTAAATAAATAAGGTACATTTCAGTAACACAAATAGAAATATCTTTATAGAGAGTATTGTTTGTCTTTTTCTTTGTTTTTTTTCAGGTATATTGTGCCAACCGTGAATGACAGACCCCAATGCAGAGATGACCAACCTGTGGCTCTATTGTGAGCATGTTGTGATTTATAGATTCACATAAAGAGGCATTCTGGTTATAAGAAGCTATCACCTAGCCCCAGAATATATGATAACTGCTACATCGGACTGCTGAGATACCCACCAATCACCAGAAGGGGGTGTAGTGAGCTCCGTTCTGGCGATCAGTGGAGGTCCCAGGAGGTGGACTCTCATTAATCTAACATTTATCCCGTGAATGAATGATAACATACTTATAGCTGGAATACCCCTTTAATGTTAGGAGTTACATAACACCAAACCTTGAGTTGTCTTTTCACAATGCAGGGCTTGCTGTATGAGTTACTAAATGCTGTGAGTAGTAGTCCCAAAATTCGACTACATGCTATGAGTTGTAGTTTCACAACAGACTGGAAAGTCACAGGTTGGAGAACCTCCGCACCTAAGGTATGAAATGATGCGGATGAATGATCGGCTATACCACCGTCAGTAAATAACCTCATGTAGATAATGATGGGGAGGGAAGGGGTTACAAAAATAAAGACAAAAGAACAGGCACTATAATTCCTGTATTTTGTATCTGGTCCCAAGTTTGGATGTTCTTACAAGAGGAAGCCACTTATGTTTCCTATCTGATCAGAAACCCCAGGTAGTTTTTTTTTCTTTTCTGATCAGATTTGCATATTTTCATTTTTTTTTAATAATCATAATCACTGCACTCCTCAATGCATAAATAGAAAGTTTCAAAAAAATAAAATTTCACACATCGGTTTCCAGAGTCTTTAAATTCACACAGTTATACTTAAAAGTCTCGTTGCCATTATCCTGGCTGGACTTGTCTCTGACACATAGCGACTCCTTGAGCCCTTCTTCCATCTCTAGATACTCAGACTTGTCCTGGAGAGAGGAAGATGTCGAGCTCTTTAACTTCTTCAATAAATTGGTAGGCAAATAGGGGCAGCTGGACACACTAGCCGCCAACGGCGTCTGCTCCTCATTCTCCGTTTCCCTGTGGTAAAAATAATTAAAGTTGGAGACAATGACTGGCACGGGCAATGCAATAGTCAATACCCCAGCTATGGCACACAGGGATCCGACTATCTTGCCCCCAACTGTGATAGGTTTCATATCTCCATAACCAACTGTAGTCATGGTGACCACAGCCCACCAGAAGGCATCTGGGATGCTATGGAAGTGTGTGGTGGGCTCATCAGCCTCCGCAAAGTACACAGCACTGGAGAAGAGGATAACTCCAATGAAAAGGAAGAAGATAAGAAGCCCCAGTTCTCTCATGCTGGCCCTCAGCGTGTGGCCCAATATCTGCAGCCCCTTGGAGTGCCTGGACAACTTGAAGATTCGGAAGACCCTAACCAGGCGGATTATTCGCAGGATGGCAAAAGACATGGCCTGCTGCTGTTGCTGCTGCCCGGTGCCCTGCAGGGGGTGTTGCGGCTGCTGCTGCTGCTGCTGCTGCGGGGGCTGATGCCCAAGTTCGGTGCCCAGGGTGATGAAATAAGGCAGGATGGACACAATGTCTATAATGTTCATAATGTCCCTGAAGAAGCCAGGCTTACTGGGACAGGCAAAGAGCCGCACTGCAAATTCAAAGGAGAACCACACGATGCACACAGTCTCCACTATGAAGAAGGGGTCATTGAAGGCAGTGTGGACACTCTCTGCACTCAAGGTGCCATTGTACAGCCCATAGCCATCCTCATCCTCACTGCCCAGCGGGGACAGCGGGTTGTCCTTGTCGTCCCGAAACTCTGGCAACGTCTCCAGGCAGAAGATAACAATTGAGATGAGGATGACCAGCACGGACACAATGGCGATGCCCCGGGCCGGCCCGGAGCTCTCAGGATACTCAAACAGCAACCACACCTGCCTCTTGAACTCGTTGTCCGGCAGCCGCTTCTCCTCCTCCTTGACGAAGCCCTCATCCTCCCGGTACTTGAGCAGCGCCTCGTCCCCCAGCTCGTAGAACTTCACCTCCTCAGAGAAGATATCGAAGGGCACATTGACCGGCCGCTTTAGCCGGCCGCCAGACTGGTAGTAGTACAGGATAGCGTCAAAGCTTGGTCGATTTCGATCAAAAAAGTACTCATTCCTGAGCGGGTCAAAATATCGCATCCTCTTCTCGGCGTCTCCCAGCAAAGTGTCCGGGAACTGCGACAAAGTTTTCAGCTGTGTCTCAAAGCGGAGCCCGGACACATTAATGACGACGCGCTCGCAGCACTCAAACTCACTGTACACCGGGTGGTACCCTGGGCTGCTGTCTGCCAGGTACAGCTTCTTGTCCGCTTCCTCCTCCTCTTCTTCATCTTCTTCTTCTTCTTCTTCCCTCAGCATCATCTCCTCAGAGCCACAGGGAGCCAGCTCTGACGGGAAGGTGCCTCCATCTTCTCCTCCACCGGCATCTCCGCTGCTGCATTCGTTGCCCGCTTGGTGGTGTCGGCTCCTCCACCTGTTGCAACCACCCAGGGGCCAGTACTTGCGCCGGGTCCCCCCTTTCTTCCTCCTCAATGATGCTGCCTGTTGCTCTGACTGGGTCGTGCGCTTTGTGTTCCCGCCACTACTACTATTGCTGCCGGAGACAGGGGCCCCGCCCCCGGCATTCCCGCCTTCTGCTGCTGCAGCCTGTTGTTGTTGTTGCTGTGCAGCAGCTGCCCGGGAGTGTGCCAGGCGCTCCCGTTCTCGGGCACGGGCTTGCGCGTACCCATAGGGCAGGTGGCTGCTGCAGCCAGAGCTTTCCGCACTCACCATGGCAACCTCCATCTCTAGTCTCTAGTGTGAGGAGCTGCTGCTAGTAACGTGGGAGCAGGGGCTGCTTCACAGGCAGTGGAGTGTGCCACCCTGCCATGGCCCAGCCTCAGCCATGCGGGCAGCTCCCAAAAAAGATGTCCTCAGTCTAAGCACCAACTCAGTCGGACATCATCCCATAAGTTTTCTTCTAAAAGAACAATAATTGTCTAAAAGGACTGAAGACCCCAATAGTAATGCAAAGGGGGCGGCTGTGTACTTGTATGTCACCTCCACTGCATTGGGCTGATACCTATATGAATAAGTATGTCACCTCTGCTGTGCGGGGCCAATATCTATATGTACAAGTATGTCACCTCCACTGTGCTGGGCAAATAATTATACAAAGGGGGCAGCTATGAACAGGTATGTCACTTCTGCTGTGCTGGACCAATACGTATATGTGCTAGTATGTTACCTCCACTATGCTGGGCCAATACCTATATTTAACAGTACGTCACCTCTGCTGTGCTGGGTCGATATCTATATGTAAAGGTATGTCACCTGCACTGTGCTGAGCCGATACCTTAGAAAGGTCAGGGTTTTGTACAGGTATGTCACCTCTGCTGTACTAGGCCAATACTTATACAAAGATGACAGTTATGTAAAGTATGTCACCTCCTCTGTGCCAGGTCGATACCTATATGTAAAAGTATGTCACCTCCGCTGTGCCGGACCAATACCTTTACATATAGGTATGTCACCTCTGCTGTGCTTGGCAGAAACCTATATGTAAAAGTATGTCAGTTCCGCTGTGCTGATACCTATATGTAAAAGTATGTCACCTCCGCTGTGCTGGGCAGATACTTATAGAAAGGAGACGACTATGTAAAAGTATGTGACCTCTGCTGTGCTGGGCCGATACCTAAATCTAAAAGTATGTCACCCCCGCTGTGCTGGGCCGATACTTGTAGAAATGGGACTGCTATGTACAAGTATATCACCTCCACTGTACTAAGCCAAAACTTATGCAGTGGGGATGGCTATGTAAAAATATGTCACATCCGCTGTGCTGGACCGATACTTATATAAAGTGTTTGAATATGTAAAAGTATGTCACCTCCTCTTTCCTGGGCCAATACTTATACAAAGGGGAAGAATATGTAAAAGTAAGTCTCCTCTGCTTTGCTGAACTGATACTTATTCAAAGGGGATGGCTATGTAAAAGTATGTCACCTGCACTGTGCTGGGCTAATACTTAAACAAAAGGGTCAGCTATGTATATATATATGTAAAATATGTCACCTCTGCTGTGCTGATACCTATATAATGGGGATGACTATGTAAAAGTATGTCAACTCCACTGTACTTGATCTGATACTTATACAATGGGGACGGTTTTGTAAAAGTATGTTACCTCCGCTGTGCTGGGACAATACTTATACAAAGGGCACGGTTATGTAAAAGTATGTTACCGCCACTGTGTGGGGCTGATATGTAAACAAAGTGGATGATTATGTAAAAATATGTCACCTCTGCTGTGTTCAGCCGATACTTATTAAAAGGGTACGGTTATGTAAAAGTATGTCAGCTCCGCCGTGCTGGGCTGATATTTATACAAAGGGGTTGACAATGTAAAAGTATGTCACCTCCACAGTGCTGGGCTGATACATATACAAAGGGGATGGTTATGTAAAAGTATGTCACCTCCGCTGTGCTGGGTTGATACTTATACAAAGGGGTTGATAATGTAAAAGTATGTCACCTCCACTTCTGCTGGGCTGGGCCAATACTTATACAAAGGGGACAGTTTTGCAAAAAAAAATTGTGCCCACAACTCCTTTTTCCGATCTGAGTAGAGTCCCAACAGCTGCAAACTTTCTTCTAAATGAGCAATATTAGTGCACAATCCATAACCCTGGGAATATCCAGAATCCAATATTGATTCAAACGTGACGGTTTTGAAGATATTTGAGATTCCCCACCTCCGCTGTGCAGGCTTATTGGCTGAGGATTCATCATTTAGGCAGAAAGAAATGTAACCAATCCAATGTGCAAACAGAACAAATGTACAGAGACTATTATCCACAGGAGGAGCTAAGGTCTTCAGTTTGCCCCTCTGGTTGCAGACTTTGATCTAAAACGAGTCTATCATTTATGTCATCAGAGGGGACAGCCAGTCCCCAAATCTGTATATTATGTTTCCCACGTAGTACATAGGTCAGGAAATGAGGACTCCTCCAACAAAATGTAAATAGTTAAAATCCACCAGAGCTTCTTGGAAGGAAGAAACAGCAGCCAAAATAAGGTCCTAGAAGGAAGGACAAGTGGCCAAACTCCACGTCTGCCAGCGAAGACCTCTAATCCACTGTCCGGTGTAATGTCATCAGGGACGATGGGAAGAAATGCACACCTTTAACCCCTCCATGGAGTGCGAAACACAAGGAAATTCTGATTCACAAGATCAAATTCATTTAACCACAGTCAATATGATCAGTATGCTGTAGCTTGGCCTTGTTGGGATACCTACAGGGGGCACCAAGGTAATGAGTCTGGGAGCCATCACTTTGTAGATGCCGCTGCGCTTCTCCTGGTGACTTGTCTCCATCCATCCATCTCTCCTGCAGGAAGCAGATCACTAGCAGGGATTGGCGAGCTGCGTGGAGTCTCCATGGAAAATAGTGTCAAAATAAAGCATCTCCCTTTTGGTTCACATCACGCAGGTTCTCAGCCTGGAACACAGAAGAAAAATGGGGGGAGAAAACACTTTACAATAGGCTCCAACCCAGGCCCTGCACCCCAACTCTCTCTGTACCTCTACGCAAACATATATGTTTACTACAGTTGTAGCTATTAGGCCGCGATCACATGATATTAAAAAGAACAGCAGCAACGCTGCCGCCTATCAATCAGGGTTCTGTAGCTTATTCAACAGGGAGCTTTCGAAAAGCCCTTGGGAGAGCAGAGCTTTTACTCATAATTCCCTTTTAAAGTGACAGCACGCTCAATATTTCTGCTTTCCAAGTGGCTTTTGCAGCAGCCACAGGTTTCCCTGCTGCACTGGAGACATAATATATCCATTGCTGGTGTGAACATTATGCAAATCACTGTGCAATCATAAAGAGATCATATGGGGGGCACTAAGGGACAGAATAAAACTTAAGTTGCCCTATTATTTTGCAAAGGGAGCAATGCGGCTAGCTACAAAAAGAGCATCAGTCACAGGCGGTGGAGTCATGGATACAGATGGCAACAATGATTCTCAGAATTGTATCAAACAGGTTTACAGCCCCCAGCCCTCCTTATAGACATACTTACAGTTCAGACATCTGTGGTCCTGGGGGTAGGGTGCCCGGCTGGTTACTTAGGACTGATTTATCCTTCTTTTTCTTATTTTCAAGGCTGCAGGAGTTGATGGACTCAAGACAGAGACGATGATTTGTAAACCCCAGATTCCTTGCATGTCATTTTTGCAAAACTGCTCTTCCTCCACCCTCCTTGTGGCTCGCTCCGCACGTCTGTTTGTATTCCCATGTCCTCATCTGACTGTCATATTGACAAAAGGGATGATGACTGCTTAGAGATTTCTCCCCCAACAAGCATTTAATACTCGATCTGAACCTCTTGTCTCAGCTTGGACCAATCTACAGCTAGCATCCTCAGCAGCTAGCCTCCAGCAGATTTACAGTACAATCGCTACGATCCACACAGAAGGATGGCATCCAGTGATCAACCCCAAAGAAGCCTCCCAGAAATCAGACTGTTATAGGAACAAGTGCTGTGTCTCCCTGCAAGTCTCCAATTCCCAATTGTGTTTATGTATCAGTGAAGGACAAACGAGTGAGCCCAGCCTGATTTATTCCCAGGGCTCCCCGGCTCCAGAGCAGCCTCTAGTGGAAACGACTGGGTACTGCACCCCGTCTACACCTAGAATTCACATTCCCACTGAATAAAGAAATATTAATTATTGAAGCAAATATTCTCAATGTAAATTATGCATATCCGCCTAATAAAACCTATTGCAGAGGCAACCATTGTCCGAAGATAGAAGACAGAGGTCAGTATGACAGACCAGCTGTGCACTGTTTTCTAGCTGCAGACCAGCCTTACAGAGGAGTGAAGTTTCATGATACTTTTAAAAGCCAGTTTGGGTACAAATTTGTCCACACAACATGTTAAATTGCAGATCAAGCCAAAAGTCACAGCGGAGAGAAAACTATGACCTACAATACTTAAAACTACTTGGAAATTGAAACTCGTATATTCAGTAAATGACAAGTTAACCCCATAGTTACTGAAGGTTTGAACACATGTAGGCTACGTCCCCACAATGAGTTTTTGAAACTGCATATTTTCACAGCGTCTTACAGTTCCAGCAAAGTGGAAGGGATTTATAGAAATCTCATGCCCACTGTGATTTTATTTTACGCTGTGTAAACTGACCTGCGGTGCGTGTTTCAAATCTGCAGCATGTCAATTTCTCTTGCAGGTTCGCTGAGTTTTATGTGCAGATTTTTCCCATAGACTTACATTAGATGCGGAAAATCTGCAGCAAAAAAATGCCCATGCGTTTTTAGTGCGTTTCTGCGGATCTGGTGGCCAGTGTATATATTTATATGTATATCTATGATGCTGTCCGCAACCACGGCAAGTAAAGTCACAAAGAATCCAACCAGCCGGGTGGGATATTTTGAGTTTTGTTTATCACTGTGCCCTAGGGTGTCACAATGTGACCCCATTCATTTGCAATGTAGCAGCTACACATAACAATTTTTTGCTGTGCAACCTTTGTCACAGCCGGAATCATGGACCAACCTAAAGGAAACTTAGAACTTAGAAGTAGCTCATATTAGGCATTATTGTATTATGTGTCAGAGGGTCTGTCAGGAGCTTTCATTGCAGATCATCTGGGGCCTCAATCTCAGATTATGCTGTTTGAACACCACATCAAAACTCAATATATCCCAATCTTAGTTAATAGGGTTCA
This sequence comes from Phyllobates terribilis, assembly GCF_046119375.1. Classification (NCBI taxonomy): domain Eukaryota; kingdom Metazoa; phylum Chordata; class Amphibia; order Anura; family Dendrobatidae; genus Phyllobates; species Phyllobates terribilis. The sequence continues at coordinate 55,797,020 of NW_027362773.1, forward strand.
TCCACCGCCAATTGTCCATTATACTTAGGAATCCACAATTCTTCGTGATTTCCTTTCATGACAAGGCACCACAGAAATTTGAACAGAGTCTTAATTTTTAGTTTTTCTTTTATAAATATATGTAACTTAAAGGAAAGGAAATCTATTGTTAGTAAATTACCTCTTGTTTAAATCAGGTTTTGTGTTACATGCCTTTTTTAACCCCTTAAGGACCTTGGGATTTTCAGTTTTTGCGGTTTCGTTTTTTGCTCCCCTTGTTCCCAGAGCCATAGCGTTTTTATTTTTTGGTCAATATGGCCATGTGAGGGCTTATTTTTTGCGGGACGAGTTGTACTTTTGAACGACATTACTGGTCTTACCATATCGTGTATGGGAAAACAGGAAAAAAATTCCACGTGCGGTGAAATTGCAAAAAAAAGTGCAATACCACAGGTTTTTTTTGTTTTTTTTTTACCACGTTCACTGAATGCTATAACTGTCCTGCCATTCTTATTTTCCAGGTCATTATGAGTTCGTAGATACCAAACATGTATAGGTTCTTTTTTATTTAAGTGGTAAAAAAAAATCCAAAATTTGCTAAAAAAAAAAAAATGGCGCCATTTTCCGAGACCCGTAGCGTCTCCATTTTTCAGGATCTTGGGCCAGGTGAAGGCTTATTTTTTGCACTCCGAGCTGATGTTTTTATTGATACAATTTTGGGGTTGATCCGATGTTTTGATCGCCCGTTATTGCATTTTATTGCACTGTTGTGACCAAAAAAAAGTAATTCTGGCGTTTAGAATTTGTTTCTCGTTACGCCGTTTACCGATTGGAATAATTTTTTTTTATATTGATAGATCGGGCGATTCTGAACGCGACGATACCAAATATGTGTATGTGTTTTTTTTTTTTATTATTTTATTTTGAATGAGGCGAAAGGAGGGTGATTTAAACTTTTATATATTTTTTATTTTTTTAATATTTTTAAAAACACTTTTTATACACTTTCTGCATGCTTCAATAGTCTCCATAGGAGACTAGAAGCAGCAACTGTCTGATTGCTTCTACTGCATACAGGCGGTGAGTAGTGTTGAGCGAGTATGTTCTGTCCGAGTATGCTCGGGCCGAGCTCCGAGTATTTATAGCTGCTCGGTGATATGGATGAATCGCTCCCGTGCTCATGATTTGCAACTGTTTGACAGCTTTATTACATGTGAGGAATGTCTATTTCTTACACATTCCTCCCATGTAATAAAGCTGTCAAACAGTTGCAAATCATGCACACGGGAGCAATTTAACCTTGTCACCGAGCAGCTATAAATACTCGGAGCTCGGCCCGAGCATACTCGGACAGAACATACTCGCTCAACCCTAGCGGTGAGCAGATCGCCTGTATGCAGTGGAAATGGTCATGTGCTAAGTGGCGCTCATAGCAATCTTTACATGACTACCACAGGGATCTGCTGCTGACCCCGGATTGTCATGCCCACGCGTCGATGACCCGCGATCATGTGACGGGGGCACCGATGGGCTGGGCTAATGCCTCGCTTCCGGCACGACGATGTTAAATGCCGCTGTCAGAGATTTAACTGGTTAACAGCCGCGAGTGGACCACAATTCCACCCACGGCTGTTGCGGGCACATGTCAGCTGTATAAATCAGCTGACATGTGCCCCGTTCAGTGCGGGCTCAGCGCCGGAGCCCTCACTGAACCGTGGGTGATGGGGTTAAAGGGGTTAAAAATGTTGGCAATGTTTTTTTAATATATATCACAATCTTTAGTATATAAAATAAAATAGTTATTTTGCACTGCTCACTCACTGGGGCTTTTGAAGACTCTTACTTACTGTCCTTTCAATAAGAGTTTTCAGCAGGCTCCTTATCATCAGAGGCAGGATTACAATGACAGTTAACACCTCTGTACACAGCAAATAACCTAGGATCCATCAAACACAATAGGCAATGTCACCACTGATGGCTAAGGCTATATGCACCAGAAACTTGTTGGTGGTGTTCTGCTTTTGAACTCGTATGTCGGATTGTTTTTTGATTGAATAAAATGACAGGAATTTTATCTGTGCAGCTGGATCTAACCCTACGTACGTACCCTACTTTGTCTACCTCCTTCCTGGCTGGGCAGTGGCCTCAATCCAAGCTCCTGAGACCTCTAAGCTACTGTGATAAGCTGGCTACCTCCTCTTTCTTCGATGTCACAGCTGGCTCTGCCCCCTTCCCTTCACAACGACCTATGCATCTCCAAAATTATTTGTTTTATTTCATTTTCCTGCACGTCTCTACTACATGGTAGGAATTCTTCAAGGATTTTTATAGCGTAAAAAAACTCACAAATTATATAGCATATAGTTTCTCCACAACAAATTTCCACTTTTTTTGTGATTTTACCCCAATCTTGCCATTTTTGAAAAGTGGGAGAAAAAGTGTGTGTGGTTTGCTATGTAAAAAGATTTAAGCCATACTTATGAATTTTGACATTTTAAAAAATTCAACACTACAACGCTGCATGTTGCTCGTGCTACTGTGCGTGGCCTGAACGTGCTATAATGTCCTGCACCGTTTCCAGACTTGTCTCCCATTAAGCACATCTGGGACGTGATTGATCTACAGTTGCAAAGGGAGCTGCCAGCAGCAGATCTTGATGATTTGCCCAAGTGCATTCGGCATGGCAGAACATTCCTCGATGTATGCAAGTGCCTGTCTGGCTCAGCTCGCGGCGTTCATACTCGATACTGAATAAATATGATGATTTGAAAAATGCCTTTGCATTTTTTATCATTTGCATATAATTCAATGTCTAGCCATTCTGTGATTTCCCTAATCTCATGACTTTTCCTTCTTAGTGTTGTTGCATTCAGCTTCAAGTCATCTTATTGCTTGCTATGCTTGTAAATTATAAGCAATGTCAGAATTTTCTGGTGTGTGAAAAACATAATCATATTGTGATAAATCCCCTGCCCTATCACTGTATAACCAGATAGAATTACTTGTTGTAAACTTCTTTATAGGTTGTAAACTTCTTAATTATGTTGCGCACTGTGGACAAAGGACCATCAAGATCTCTGGAGATGGACTTGTAACCTTGAGATTGTAGATATTTTTCAACAATTTGGGTTCTCAAGTCCTCAGATAGTTCTCTTCTCCTTATTTTGTTCTCCATGCTTAGACACACAATGCAAAGATTGAGTCAACTTTTCCCCTTTTTAAACAGTTTCAGGTGTGATTTTCATATTGTATTAGAGCTAAAAAAAAACACTTGCGCTAGCTACTGTGTCATGCCCCAAAAAAAGCATCAAAGCAGCAAATGGCGACAACACTCCTGGTATGGTGATATAAGAACTAGATACAAGCATAAATAAATATACCACTGCACTATGATGCTATGGTAATATATACCTATAGGGCATAGCCCACGGGATCCGCAACTAGGCAAAAATGTATTGAAAAGTTAAACAAAAAAATTATTGCGGTGGTCCCCTTAGGGCTTGTCCCAATCACTCTTATCACACCTTATATACAAACAAATTAGAAAGCTGAATAACAGCTGTACAAATGTATACTATAGGCTGAGTACCCAGAGCCTGTAAAGGTCTACTACCAGACTGGTTGTGCTACTATAAATAAATTGGTGCATATAATGCATATAGCAGAAAAAAAAACTTATATAACTAACCAACCAGTATGGTGTACATGAAGCACTAATAATTTGAATATAACTGAAGGCAAGACACATAAAACAATGATGACCGCTATACCACAGTACAGACGCATAGGCTAGCTATTCAGTCCAAGAGTTCTCCTATTCAAAGTCCCAATAAAACAGCATTATTATTAACTGAGACAGGAGGAGAAGGACTCCAAATACTCACTGCGCTGAGGATTAGTCCGGATCTACTGTGATTGTAGGGACTGAGGTACAGAGGTGCAGTCAGTAGTAGGTCCGATTAGCGATGCTGGCATGGGGGCAGCCACGGCCAGGGGCAAACCCGCCGCTATGAAACCGCATGCAGGAGAATGGTAGAGGTGTGTGACCCGGTGGGCTATCATAGTGCAGTGGTATATTAATTTATGATTTTCATATTGCCCACACCTGTTACTTGCCACAGGTGAGTTTGAATGAGCATCACATGCTTGAAACAAATTTTTTTACCCACAATTTTGGAAAGGTGCCAATAATTTTGTCTGGCCTATCTTTAGGTTTTTGTGTGAAATTATGTACAATTCGCCTTTTTTACCTCTGTTTTTTTTTTTGTTGTTCCAATACACACAAAGGAAATAAATATGTGTATAACACAACAGAAATCATTTTCTGGGAGAAATACTTCACTTTCTGGAACAATTTCAAGGGTGCCAACACTCTCAGCCATGACTGTATGTGTTGTAAGCAAGGTTTGAACATGAATAATTCCTTTAGGATACATGAATTAAATGGTCTATCCATTGAAAAGAAAGTTATGACCTATCAGGAGAGGTGATAACTTACTGAACTTTGTAGCTCTGACTGCAGAGAGCTGCAACCAATCCGTAGAATGGAGAATCATTTTTTGGTATTTTTATCCCCATTACAACATGAAATGACAGGCTGACCAGTGCTCCATCTCTATCGGACTGCCGTAAAAAGCCAAGCAGCGATCAAGCTCCATTCTATTGGGGATAAAAGTGCCCCATTCTGCTGATCAGTGGTCGCAGTGGTTGGACCTCTACCAATCACTAAGTTATTGCATATCCTACGAGTAAGTAATAACTTGTTTTCACCGCACAACCCCTTTAAGGTGTTCATGATATATTTTCCTGTGTTTTCTCTGTTTTTCTAGTTGTACAATATCAGTCTCAGATCATTGCACAATCTTCAGTGGTTACACTGACAAGTTGAGTATTCAACGCCCAGAACACTTAGAATTATATCTGAGTGTTGCAGAATTTGGCAGGCTAACCTGGAGCTTTGCTAAAATAACGAGCGGAATGAAAACATATCAGGCTTCATTTTTGGAGAACCAACAATCCTTGTATCTCATATTCTCTCAGCATGAAGCCAAAAATGCCTCTGAAATTGTATTGTTGAAAGGAAACGTAAGTATATCTTATGGGATTGTTTTTGGAAGGTATATAAGCGTGCAGTAAAATTCATATGGCCAATGTCAATCAGTGTGTGGTTGTAAACTAAGTCTGGTGATAATGGTAGACATTTTAGTGCCTGTAAAGTAGATCTGATATATTACTTGGTAGGGAGATGTTGAGTCTTTGATGGAACAGGCAAAGTTCATTATGTGAAAATAAATATCGCGAACTCATGTCATTAAATGTTACTTTGCGCTAAAACCAAAAATCAGATGTAACTGTAGCAAACTACAAGTCATCCATCCCTATAGGAATCTGAGACGCAGGGTGTTGTTTGGCACTGGAGCAATAGGTATTGCCATCAGAAGTTATTTTTCTTTCCTAACCTGACCCTGCAAAGTGATGCCCAAGAAAAGCTATAGCTAATATTGGTGGACCATTCTGAGTGTAATGTCTGGGGACCTATCAAAATCAGACAACCCAATTTAACTTTAAAGGGGTATTTCCATCGCTATGACATCCATCACTTTATGATACGTTGCATTACAACATTTAGGACCACCACAGATTCCAGAAATAAAGAGGCTGCAGCACTGGCGCCCTTAGGTTAAACTAGTTCTGTGATCATTTCATTTTCATAATTGTGGGAGATTTCTAATGAGGTAAATAAATCCCTATTGTTAAAAATGATACTGGTGTTTCAGGCTAATACCCCAAAACACTGTGTCTGCATATTGAGATTCTGATTTGGCTGTTATCCTAAGTCAAAGGTTCGATTGTGACTTGTAGGATTGCTGCTTCCAACAGATGGTGCTATAGAGTTCAAGTCCTCTTCCTTTCTGAAGAGGCAATTTGCACCTTTATTAAAACTATTAAAAGAAAAAGGAATTAGCCATGTGACATATTTATTGGATATTATTTGATCACCACATAGATATAAGTGTTTGTTGAATAAGAATTACCAAGATAATTTTCTTTTGCTTTTAATCGTATTAATAAAGGTATAATTTTTAATAATAATTCACCTCATTAGAAGTTCACTGTATCCCTTACATGATTGATATACTGTAAGTCTCCTCATTGTGGGGTACTCAGAAATAGTCCCTCTTCTGATCGTAAAGTGGTGACATAACAGTAATAAATCGCATTCCAAATTATTATGCTAATTGGTTTTAAGTGTCATAAAGGTGTAATTTTTGTTTTTCAAATAAACTCATGGACGGTATTGTGTCTTAGGGCTTTTTGGATCACTGAAATCAATCCCAAAAATCTGTCATAATTAGTTTGCTAGCTGAGCCCAATAAAAGTTAGACTACTTAAGAAGCAAATTGTCTCTTCAGAGAAAAAGAGGACTTGAACTCTATAGCGCCACCCATTGGAAGCAGCAATCCTACAAGTCACAATCGTCCCTTTAATGAGTCTTGCAATATGACTTAGGATAATAGCCAAATCAGAATCTCAATTTGCAGACATGGTGTTTCAGGCTGTTTTTTTTTTTTTTCGAAAGCCCGAATTCGTGTACAAAACCCGAGTGCGCTTAAAAAAGTGACAAGTGCCACAAAAAAAGTGCACTAGGATGCTGGTCTTCTTGAAACCCTCTCCAAAAGGAGAAGGGTCCCCCAAACCATTCCCCGTCCCTCTGAGCCAGAAGGCCACAGCGAGGAACAGGGACAAATAGCCACCTCCAGCCAGAGCCAGAGGCGACCCAATCTTACCCCCAGCACCTGCCCGAGTTCTCACCCGAGCAAGGCACTGGGAGCCAAAGACTGTGCTCCCCTCCCGGAAGAGGGGAGCCAACAACGCTCTCCTGCCGAAAGAGGAGAGCCAGTGGGGTTCAGGGGGGAGTGGAACCTAATGGCCACACACTCCCCCCCTAGACCCGCCAAGAGAGGAACCCGTAAGGGAACCGCATCCCGACAAAATCCTAGTAGGACGTGACACACGTGAATAAGTGGACACACAGTGACAAAGAAATTAAATAAATAGTGAAGGTTTCACAGTATAATACTGCCCGGACCTTCGACCGGGAATTGAAAAAATTCCCCATCCTAAGGCCAGAAGGCCCGGAATAAGGGTGTGTGCGAAGAAAGAAATATTGAAGTGCTTGTGCAAATGTGCCATAAACTCAAGTGGGGTTCCCAATCCCAGTGAGTTAAGGCACCCCAGGGTCACCACTCCTGGGGCACTTCACACTTCGGGCTTTCGATCTTCCCCGGCCCAATGGCGTCGATCCTGGGGGGCCATGCTTTGCACCAGATGACTATATTGGCCACCTGGCGTACTAACAAGCGCCTAAACCCCAGTGTGCATAATGTATCAATCTACTAGGGCGGCCAACATCCAAAACCGCCTTTTCGAAAGATACTACACTTGATCTTAGCCAAAAGGCCGAGAAGCGATGTTTCAGGCTGTTGTCCCTCATCAGTGCAAAGTATGAGAACTGATTTGGCTAGATGAGAGGCTCTGGACTGAGGTCCAAGGGGTAACGTTTCTCCTTGGGGAGAGTGACATATCGGCTCTTGCATGACAAGGTAAGGAGGCTTGTTTGCTGTGCCATGCTCCTCTGGGAAATGGAAAATGCAAATTGCCTCTTCAGAGAAAAAGAGGACTTGTACTCTATAGTACCAGTTATTGGAAGCAGCAGTCCTAAAAGTCACAATCGACCCTTTAATGAGACTTGCAATATGACTTAATAGCCAAATCAGAATCTCAATTTTCCAGAGGAGCATTGAACGGCAAATAAACCTCCATACCTTGGCATGCCAGAGCCGTTATGTCACTCTCCACATGGAGAAATGTTACTACATAAGAAGCACATTCCATATTATTAAGCAACCACAGGTTTCAAGCAATATTGGAATGAAAAATGATCTCTTCCCTTTTGCCAAAAAGCTTCAAATAGTGCAATGTCTTGGACAAGGTACAGTTAGGTCCATATATATTTGGACAGAGACAACATTTTTCTAATTTTGGTTCTAGACATTACCACAGTGAATTTTAAACAAAACAATTCAGATGCAGTTGAAGTTCAGACTTTCAGCTTTAATTTGAGAGTATCCACATTAAAATTGGATGAAGGGTTTAGGAGTTTCTGCTCCTTAACATGTGCCACCCTGTTTTTAAAGGGACCAAAAGTAATTGGACAAATTAAATAATTGTAAATAAAATGTTCATTTCTAGTACTTGGTTGAAAACCCTTTTTTGGCAATGACTGCCTGAAGTCTTGAACTCATGGACATCACCAGACGCTGTGTTTCCTCCTTTTTGATGCTCTGCCAGGCCTTCACTGCGGTGGTTTTCAGTTGCTGTTTGTTTGTGGAACTTTCTGTCTGAAGTTTAGTCTTTAACAAGTGAAATGCATGCTCAATTGGGTTGAGATCAGGTGACTGACTTGGCCATTCAAGAATATTCCACTTCTTTGCTTTAATAAACTCCTGGGTTGCTTTAGCTTTATGTTTTGGGTCATGGTCCATCAGTAGTATGAAACGACGACCAATCAGTTTGGCTGTATTTGGCTGGATCTGAGCACACAGTGTGGCTCTGAATACATCAGAATTAAACATCATCAATAAACACTAGTGACCCAGTGCCACTGGCAGCCATGCATGCCCAAGCCATCACACTGCCTCCGCCGTGTTTTACAGATGATGTTGACGCACCCCTGGGCCTGTGTCGCACAGCGTTGCGCATGCAGGAGCTTACCCGGAGCCGGATCTGTTGAGGGTTGTAGTCTCGTGGCGGTGACCCGGTCCGTGCCCAGGGAGTCAGACTAAGTGGCGTTGTATTAGCGGTAGATGTTGGACGACTACGCCACCCGTTGAATGCAGCGAAGGAGCTGCCGCTGCAGGGCAGACCGCTGAGGCCGGTGGTAGGATTGGGCAGCGTGGTAGTATCACCCCCAACGGGAGGGGTATGGCCTCAGGGCAGCCGACGTGGATGATGGGGGTATCAGGAATCACTCAGAGACGATGCGGTGTAGTTCAGGGTCTTTACTGGTGATAAAGATAGACCCTCCCGGAGTACTGGCCAGCGATCGGGGCCTGGTCAGTCCTTGAGCAGATGGGATCTCCCCTGGCCAGGCGGAGTTGTAGGCCTCCCAAACTGACTGCACTCTTCTGGCTACCTTGCTAGAGGCGGGTATAAGTAGCCCACGTCCCTGAGCGTACCGTGTGGTGCTCACCCGTATGGCCGGTGACTCGGGGCCCTCTAGTGGCGTCCGCTTCACGACGGCGGCGCTGGTCCCACGCGTGTGACCGTGCCTTCGGGTCTCTTGGCCAGAGGACCTGAAATCCCCTGCCGGGCGGTTTCTGCTGCTGGGTAAAGATTAGTCCCCACAGCCTCGGACTCCGGGTCCGGTGATAGCTTCTCAGTCAGGGCGAGCTCTGCAGCTGCCAGCCCCTGACTCCTTATAGCACTGCTCCCACAGAGCTCCTGATGTTCTTCTCCTATATCTGCTGCTCTTCTCTGTCTCTACTTCTTCTCTACTCACTAACCCTGCCTCAGCCCTAGGTTTATATAGGGGAAGTCCTTCCCCTCCCAGGACTGGGCAGGAGGTGTTGCATGCATAGGATCCCTGACCAAGAGACCTCCCACCTGCTCTCAGACATAACATAGCTGTTACTGTGGAAACCAGACCCCTGGGGTGCCACATTCCCCCCTAGTGAAATTTAGTACTCCGGGACTAAGCATATTTTTAGAAAAACATAACAAGGTAAAAACAATAATAATACAATAAGAAAAACACATAAAGATGGTTACGGCGTGTCTGCAACCGGGTGCAGTTTTGAAGAAAAGCAAGGTGTCCATTTCACCAAAACAGGGAGACGTAACCAGGTAGGGGTCTGTCCTGCCCCGAGTCCTTAACAGTCTTTAGTCCATTCCTAGGTTACGCTCCAACCAATTGTACAAGGATTCCCGGTAAATCCACCAAGGACTCCTAAAAATAACTAGAAACACATAATTATTTACAAGTAACAGACAGGTGACCACAAATAAAACAATTTAAACACTTCAAATCCTCCAACGTGCGGGTAACTGGCCTCTAGTGGCCCTAGTGGACCTACGGAGCTGACTGTCTGGCCCTGAACTACAGGGTGTAGGAGCTGTCAAGGGTAAACTGGGCAGCTGTCTACGGGCTCTTTGGCTCACTAGGGGTACGGCAGGCTCACTATGAGCAGAGGGTTGATCCTCCTGTTCTGCTTGTGTGGAGTCTGCTGCCTCCTTGACCGGCTGCTCTTCCAGCTCTACCTGTTGCTCCGTAGGCACTTGGGATGCTGGTTGGAGGAACGTGAGGACGGGTACCACAACTGCACCATTGACTTGAGTCCAGGACCGAGGGAAGTCTCCGAGCACAGTACTAACCATATCTTCCCTTTCCTCTACGGGTCGAGGGTCTTCTTGCGCTCCTTCTGGGTTCCGTAGCTGTTCGGGACACTTCTTCAGGTGATCCCGGGATACAATGGCTGTGGTTTCCCCTCCGTCTTTACTGATGGTACAAACCTTTGGGTTGTCGTGGCTTGAGGGCAGTACGGTGTACGGGTCATTCTCCCACTGGTCGTCCAACTTGTGGAGCCGTCTCTTCCTCTTCAAGACCTGCTCTCCGGGTACCAGGGGAACAGCGGGAGCATACTGGTTGTAAGTTTTCTCTTGTCTTTCCCTAGCGAGACAGAGACTTCGCTCCACGCTCTCCTGTACTTTCCGGTACTGCTGCTGCCTCTCTGTGTCCCAGTCTGCTTCCGGTGAAGTGTCCTCGGGTGTCAGGACTCCCATCTCCAGGTCAACAGGTAGCTTACCAGGCCTTGCCCTCATTAGGTAAGCCGGGGTACAGTTGGTGGAACCTACAGGGATGTAGTTGTATAGGTCCACCAGGTCGGGCAGCTTCTCAGGCCACAGACTGCGTTCTTCCAGGGGCAACGTTTTCAGAAGATCCATTACCACCTGGTTCATTTTCTCACAAAGTCCATTAGTTTGCGGATGATAGGGTGTCGTCCTTATCTTCCGGCAGCCACACAGATTGCAGAATTCCTGGAAGACCTCCGCTTCAAAGGCAGGTCCCTGGTCCGTCAGCACTTGGTCCGGGTACCCGTGTGGACGGCAGAAGTGCTGCTGGAAGGCTCTAGCTGCTGTTTGAGCTGTTAAGTCCTTAACGGGGACGACAACCAAGAACCGGGAGTAATGATGCACAATGGTTAACGCGTAGACGTAGCCACTTCTGCTTGGGGTCAGTTTTACATGATCCAAGGCTACCAGTTCCAACGGCTGCTTGGTGACGATGGACTGAAGGGGGGTCTTCTGGCTGGCACGGTCCTTCCTTCTTAGGTTGCACGGGCCACAGTCTCTGCACCACCTCTCGATGGTTCCCCTCATGCCTACCCAGTGGAACCGCCCGCGCAGCAGGAACTCCAGCTTCTTCCATCCGAAGTGTCCAGCCCCGTCGTGGTATGCCTCCATCACCATGGCTGCGTCTCTTCGTGGCACCACTACTTGCCAGATTAGTTAATGCGTCCGGGAGTTAACCATTCTGCGGCACAACTTCCCCTTGTAAAGGAACAGTCGACTCTTCTCAGCCCACAGTTGTTTGGCTTCCTCCGGAGCGTCTGGGTCAAGGCGAGCCTCTGGCCGAGTCAGCATCTCCTTCACCAGTCGGACGGCAGGGTCACTGTCTTGCATTTCCTCCCAGTTGTAGTGAGGCAAGGGGTTAAACGTAGCGGCTTGCTTACTCCTTACCCGATGGGAATACTGGATAGTCCCATGACGGTGGAACGCGGGGAGTTCGACTTCTTCCAGTCCCTCTGGATCTTCTCCTACGTCCGGTAGGTTTGGCATCCTGGACAGGGCGTCCGCGTTGGTATTGGAGCGTCCTGCCCGGTATTTGATTGTGAACTCGTAGTTGGACAGACGGGCCATCCATCTCTGCTCTAGGGCACCGAGTCTTGCCGTGTCCAGGTGTGTCAACGGGTTGTTATCCGTGTACACGGTGAACCGGGAAGAAGCGAGGTAGTGCTTAAAGCGTTCGGTGACTGCCCACACCACTGCCAGGAACTCTAGCTTAAATGAGCTGTAATTCTCAGGGTTTCTTTCGGTGGGTCGCAGTTTTCGACTGGCGTAAGCGATTACTCGTTCTTTCCCCTGCTGGATCTGGGACAGTACGGCTCCTAGCCCGATGTTACTTGCGTCGGTGTAGAGGATAAAGGGCTGGCTGTAATCAGGGTACGCCAGGATTTCATCCCCCGTGAGGGCCATCTTCAGCTGGCGGAAGGACTCTTCTTCTAACTTCTCCCATTTGAAGGGCGGCTTCTGGTTCTTGGCCTTCCGGGACTGGCCTATCAGGAGGTCCTGCATAGGAGCTGCCTTTTTGGTGAAACCGGGGATGAATCTGCGGTAATAGCCTACCAACCCGAGGAACTGCCGCACTTCCTTTACACTGGAGGGACTTGGCCATTCCTTAATTGCGGTGATCTTATCAGGGTCGGGAGCCACTCCGTCAGCGCTCACCACGTGTCCCAGGTACTGCACCTTTGGTTTTAGGAGGTGACACTTGGAGGGTTTTACCTTTAGGCCGTAGTTTGCCAGAGCTTCGAACACTTCCGCCAGGCGTTTCAGGTGGTCCTCATAAGTCTTGGAATATACGATGACATCGTCCAGGTACAACAGGACCGTCTCGAAGTTTTTGTGGCCCAGATAGCACTCCATTAATCGTTGAAAGGTTCCTGGTGCGTTACAGAGTCCGAACGGCATGCAGGTAAACTCGCTAAGTCCCATCGGGGTGGTGAATGCGGTCTTCTCCCGGTCCGCCTCTGCTACAGGAACCTGCCAGTACCCACTAGTGAGATCCAAGGTAGAGAAGAAGTTAGCAGATCTTAAAGCAGCCAAAGACTCCTCTATCCTTGGTAAGGGGTACGCATCCTTGTGTGTGATACGGTTGATTTTCCGGTAATCTACACACATCCTCATGGTGTTGTCTTTCTTTTTGACTAAGACTAGTGGAGCTGCCCAGGGGCTACAGCTATCCCTGATCACCCCAGCCTCCTTCATGTCACTAAGCATCCCCTTGGTGTGTTGGTAGTGTGCAGGGGGTACGGGTCGATACCTCTCTTTTATGGGAAGATGGTCTCCCGTGGGGATGCGGTGTTCTACTCCCTTGACTCGCCCGAAGTCTAACGGGTGTTTACTGAACACTCTCTCGTACTCTTGAACCACCCGATAGACTCCCTGTCTCTGGTGTGAGGGAGTGGAGTCAGTACCCAAATGTAGTTGCTGACACCAGTCCTCCATTGTTTCCTTAGAGCCGTTACCTTCCTCCGGGGAAGATGGAGGCAAGGGTTCTACGGACTGTATGGAATTTTGATTGATGGTATACAATTTGGCTAGCGTGGCATACCGGGGCAGGTACACTTCCCTCTTCCCGATATTTATTATGCGAACGGGCACCCTCCCATGGCGTACATTGACCACCCCCCGTGCTGTCAAAATGGTGGGCCTACTGTCTGAGTAAACTGGTTCTACCATTGCCTGGTAATCTCTACCTCTCAGACCAATAGCTGCCCGGCACCAAATCATCATTTCACTTTTTGGGGGCATGGCAATAGGGAAAGGGTCACACATTCTTACGCTACCAATCTCACCACCGGAAAGTTCTATCTGTTGCCGTCGCATCAGTGCCCGGATCTCTTTCTGGAGCACTCGCTGCTGGCCGGAGCTGGCGTTCTTGGCAACCTGCTGTAAAAGGAAAATCACCTCTGCAAGACAATTTTCAATTACATTAGTTCCTAGAGTTATCTTTGGGTGACTCTCGTGCTTGTCAATGTCTACAATGATCAGTCCCTGTGCCGCCAGTTCAACTCTACCGATTTTAATGGTCACCTCTTTAAATCCAATCTGTGGCACGGGCTGACCATTGCTGGCGATGATACTCAAATCGTCGTCAGGGTAGCGGGTGATATCCGAGTCACTCCAGTACTTCTTGAAGAGCACGTACGGGATAGTGGTAACCTGTGACCCGGTGTCCAGTAGGGCACTCATAGGGATGCCATCCAGTACCACAGGCAAGACTGGACGTCCTCCCACATATTTGTCGCGCCAGTTCGATGGACCTGATGATCTTTTTCCTGGGGTTTGGCCCTCTACCCCAGGTTGTGCCAGTTTAAAGGACAGTACCTTGCCATATGTCCGGGTTGATTGCAGCGGCGGCAGATGGGTTGTCCGTCCTCGTTGTATCGGTCGCTGGGTCTTCCTCTGGCCGGTGGGGTCCTCCTTGGTCGACGCCACGGGATGTCCTCCAGTCCGGATGCCAGCTGGATCTTCCCTGGAGTGGAAACCTGTAAAAACTGCACAGTTCGGGTTAGCGCGGCAACGCTTTTAGCTAGCTCTTGGACCTGATGGTGCAGGTCTGGAGCCGGGTCATTGTTCAAAGCCTGCGCATCAGCTCCCACAGGCCCTGCCGACAAGGGCGCCGCCTCCTGGTGGTAAGTGGTAGTGGGGCGTCTGTGGGTCACAACGCCACCTGGTGCCGGTTCTCGGAGCACCCGGATGGCTCTGTCCTTGAACTGTGCAAATCCCAGATGAGGGTCCTGTAAGGCCATTGCCCGCAACTGGGTTCGGTGGGCATTGCAATATAAACCCTCTATAAATTGTTCAGTCAACAGCCTGTCCTCGTCTCCCACGCCGTCAGGGTCGGTCTGCTTAATGGCTCTCAGGGCCTCTTGTAGGTTCAGGGCATAGTCCCTTATACTCTCGTGTGCTCGCTGCTTGCACCCGTAGAATCTAAGCTTGATCTCGGCTGAGGTGCGGGTATCAAAGGTGTACCTCAGCCGGGTTAGTATCCCTGCAACAGTCCTCCCCCCAGGTGGCCAGGACTTTACCTCCCTTTGGGCTGCCCCGGTTAATTCGGCCACCAGGATGCTCACTTTTTGCTCTTCTGTGAGGGGATACACCTGGAAGAGGCTATCCAGCTTTTCTCTAAAGTCATGCAGGGTATGTGACTCCCCTGAGTACTGGGGTAGCCAGGCCGCTCCCGGGATATAGGGCATGGTGAAAGGCATGACTGCAGCAGCGGTGGCGCTGGCGGGGGTTGAGGCAGTGAAGCTCTCCTCCGTATCCGACATCTTCCTCCCCCCTAGTGGACCGTGGCCTACCTTGCGATGATCCTCTTCCGTAGGCCGCGGCTCCGCAGTGGATCGTCAGGGTTGAGGACCTTCCGTCGCGCTCCTGTGACGTCGGCGTCTGCTGGGCTCCTTCCAGGACCTTACGCAACGTCCGGACGTGAGGCGGGGCTTCAGTTCTCGCGCGCTTTCGGAGTCCACGCCCCTCTTCTTCCCGCGCGGCGTCTTCAAGATGGCGTCCAACGGCGGGAAAACTCCACGGATGGCGGGAAGAAGGCAGAAGATGGCGCCGGATGGCGGGAAAACTTCGCGGATGGCGGGAAGAAGGTAGAAGATGGCGCCGGATGGCGGGAAACCTCCACGGATGGCGGGAATCTTCACCACTGGTAAGTTTGAACAGTCTTTTTCAGGCACGCAGTACCCGGTGGTTGCGGGCACGAGATCCTGCCGACTACGCCAAAAGTTGACGCACCCCTGGGCCTGTGTCGCACAGCGTTGCGCATGCAGGAGCTTACCCGGAGCCGGATCTGTTGAGGGTTGTAGTCTCGTGGCGGTGACCCGGTCCGTGCCCAGGGAGTCAGACTAAGTGGCGTTGTATTAGCGGTAGATGTTGGACGACTACGCCACCCGTTGAATGCAGCGAAGGAGCTGCCGCTGCAGGGCAGACCGCTGAGGCCGGTGGTAGGATTGGGCAGCGTGGTAGTATCACCCCCAACGGGAGGGGTATGGCCTCAGGGCAGCCGACGTGGATGATGGGGGTATCAGGAATCACTCAGAGACGATGCGGAGTAGTTCAGGGTCTTTACTGGCGATAAAGATAGACCCTCCCGGAGTACTGGCCAGCGATCGGGGCCTGGTCAGTCCTTGAGCAGATGGGATCTCCCCTGGCCAGGCAGAGTTGTAGGCCTCCCAAACTGACTGCACTCTTCTGGCTACCTTGCTAGAGGTGGGTATAAGTAGCCCACGTCCCTGAGCGTACCGTGTGGTGCTCACCCGTATGGCCGGTGACTCGGGGCCCTCTGCTGCTCTTCTCTGTCTCTACTTCTTCTCTACTCACTAACCCTGCCTCAGCCCTAGGTTTATATAGGGGAAGTCCTTCCCCTCCCAGGACTGGGCAGGAGGTGTCGCATGCATAGGATCCCTGACCAAGAGACCTCCCACCTGCTCTCAGACATAACATAGCTGTTACTGTGGAAACCAGACCCCTGGGGTGCCACAATGTGGTATGCTTTGGATCATGAGCTGTACCACGCCTTCACCATACTTTTCTCTTTCCATCATTCTGGTAGAGGTTGATCTTGGTTTCATCTGTCCAAAAAATGTTCTTCCAGAATTGTGCTGGCTTTTTTAGATGTTTTTTAGCAAAGTCCAGTCTAGCCTTTTTATTCTTGATGCTTATGAGT
Organism: Phyllobates terribilis; assembly: GCF_046119375.1. Lineage (NCBI taxonomy): Eukaryota > Metazoa > Chordata > Amphibia > Anura > Dendrobatidae > Phyllobates > Phyllobates terribilis. The sequence continues at coordinate 55,813,575 of NW_027362773.1, forward strand.
GGCTTGCACCGTGCAGTGAACCCTCTGTATTTACTTTCATGAAGTCTTCTCTTTATGGTATATTTGGATATTGATACGCCTACCTCCTGGAGAGTGTTGTTTACTTGGTTGGCTGTTGTGAAGGGGCTTCTCGTCACCATGGAGATTATTCTGCGATCATCCACCACTGTTGTCTTCCGTGGGCGCCCAGGTCTTTTTGCATTGATGAGTTCACCAGTGCTTTCTTTCTTTTTCAGGATGTACCAAACTGTAGATTTTGCCACTCCTAATATTGTAGCAATTTCTCGGATGGGTTTTTTCTGTTTTTGCAGCTTAAGGATGGCTTATTTCACCTGCATGGAGAGCTCCTTTGACCGCATGTTTACTTCACACCAAAACCTTCCAAATGCAAGCACCACACCTCAAATCAATTCCAGGCCTTTTATCAGCTTAATTGAGAATTACATAACGAAGGGATTGCCCATACCTGTCCATGAAATAGCCTTGGAGTCAATTGTCCAATTACTTTTGGTCCCTTTAAAAACAGGGTGGCACATGTTAAGGAGCTGAAACTCCTAAACCCTTCATCCAATTTTAATGTGGATACCCTCAAATGAAAGCAGAAAGTCTGAACTTCAACTGCATCTGAATTGTTTTGTTTAAAATTCATTGTGGTAATGTCTAGAACCAAAATTAGAAAAATGTTGTCTCTGTCCAAATATATATGGACCTAACTGTATGAAAACATTAGATGTTTTATGAAAACTTAAGCATCATCATCATAATGTAAAGAGATTTGTGCCAGATACAGGGCACAGATGGGTTCATGCAGATAAAGGCATAATGAGTAAAGTTTCTGCCAGACAAATTCATTGTATTAAGAGAGCAGCTGCTAAAATACCATTACAAAAAAGCAAACAGGTATTTGAAGCTGATGGTGTCTCTGAAGTCCCGAGAACCTCAAAGTGTAGGATCCTTCAGGGGCTTGCAGTTGTGCATAACCCTACTACTGTATTCAGACACCCCTAAACAGTGCTCAAAATCAGAAAGGTTTGTAATGGGCCCAGATATACATAAAGACTATTTTTAAAACAGTCTTGTTTACTGATGAGTGCTGCGCAAAACTGGATGGTCCAGATGGATGGAATAGTGTATGGTTGGTGTATGGCTACCATGTCCAAACAAGGCTGCGACATCAGCAAGGAGGTGGCGGAGTCATGTTTTGTATCGGAAGAATAGGGAGAGAGCTGATAGGCCCTTTTAGGCTCACTGAAGGTGTGAAACTGACCTCGGCAAAGTATTGACTGACTGACTCAGTTTTGGACTAGCCACTTTCTTCCATGATGCAAAAAGAAGAACCATGTCATCTTCAGCAAAATCATCTTCATGCATGACAATGCACCATCTCTTGCTGCAAAGAATACCTCTGTGTCATTGGCTACTATGGGCATCAAAAGGAGAGAAACTGATGATGTGGCCACCATCATTCCCTGACCTCAACCCTATTGAGAACCTTTGAAGTATCCTCAAGCAAAAGATCTGAGGGTGGGAGGCAATTCACATCAATATACAGCTCTGGGAGAATACTCTGACATCCTGTAAGGAAATTCCAGCAGAAGCTATCCAAAAACTCACAAGTTCAATGGATATAAGAATTGTTAACGTCATGTCAAAGAAGGGTCCTATTAAATTAACATGTAACTTGGCAGGTTAAGATGCTTTTGATTGAAACAGCTTTTGATTTCAGTAAATGTGATCTCGTAATGATGAAAATTCAACCAATAAAATGTTTGAAAACTCAGTTAAGCATAATAATTTAACACAGTGGATTTTGAGTTTTTTTAGCTTTGAAAAAAATACTGTTATCATTGGGAGGTTTGTCCAATAAAATGTGATTTATACTCCAATGGTTGATGATTTGAACATTATACTGACTCGTTGGCATCGACCATTTAGGAAAATCAGAATTTGCATAATAACTTAGAACTTGGTATATTCCGTTACTTTATAAAATGAAAAGTACGTCTCATCCAAGGGGCATTAAAACCGTCTTGTTAAGCTACTATGACCTCCACGTCTCTTCCAAGGGGCATTAAAACCATCTTTTTAAGCTACTGTGACCTCCACGTCTCTTCCAAGGGGCATTAAAACCATCTTGTTAAGCTACTGTGAACTCCACGTCTCTTCCAAGGGGCATTAAAACCGTCTTGTTAAACCACTCTGACCTCCACGTCTCTTCCAAGGGGCATTAAGGCTGTGTGCCCACGATGCGTTTTTCAAGCGTTTAAGCTGCGGAATTCCCGCAGCGTAAACGCTTGGTAAACCTTCCCCCATGGTCTCCAATGCAATTCCGCACTTTCAATGCCCATGCTGCGCATTTTTCCATAGAGTTTATGCTGCGCTCAAAAATCCGCAGCATGTCCATTAAATTTGCGGACACGCAGATTAATCGCCGCCATTGACTTGCATTAGAATGCGCCAATTCCACAAGATTGCATCTGTACTTGCGCAATTGGCGCGGTTCTAATGTGCGGATGGTACCCAGGCCTGGAGGAGAAGAGAGTCTCATCCAGACCTGGGTACCATAGAAACTGTAAAAAAAATAATTTAAAATAAAAAATAAAGTTTATACTCACCTTCTGATGTCCTCCCGGTGTTTTGTCCACGCCGTTCGGTCTCTTGCAATGCTCGCGCTGTTGTGAAGGACCTGCCATGACGTCACTGAGTCATGTGACCCATCACATGACTCTGACGTCACCGCAGGTCCTTCACACCACTGCGAGCATTGCAAGAGACCAGAAACAGCAAAGATGACACAGGAAGGTGAGTATAATCTTTTTTTTTTATTTTTTACCATTCTTATTCTTTTTTTTAACTATTACTTGGTCACACTATATACGTAAATCCATGCCGGTTGCATGGATTTATATAGTGTGAACAAGTTGTCAAGCACTTTTCCAAGTGATGCTAAAACCGCTTGGAAAAGCACTTGATAACCCGCATGCAGAAATGCATGCAAAAACTCTTGACAAACGCTTCTACCTGGCGGGAAAAACGCATGTAAAAAACGCATGCATTTTTCCTGCCAGGGAGAAGCATAAAAAATATGTAGCATTTCTGCATCGTGGGCACATAGCCTTAGTGATTTTTTTTGTGCCAGCGCTTTACACTTTAACAGCAAAAAAAACTGTTGGCTTAAGTCATTGGACCCATAGGCCATAGGTAAAATATCTAGTTTTATATTACTTACTTTCAGGAGCCATGAACATAAATTACTTTAATCAATCTTCATGTGCTGTGCCAGATCAGGCACCAGCAGCAAGAAGCATCTCCAAGTTGGGTGGGTGGCTGCTATATGAGTTGCGAGGGGATCATCTGTGAAGAAAATCTTTTCTTGGAGTTATTCTTTGCTTTCATTTTATTGACAGAATGCTTTTCTGTGCTCTTTCCAACAATTTAACTATAAGGCATGCCATATGTCAAGCAATAAATCAGCGTCAAGGACTCATTTGTTTTTTTAAAGAACAGTCTGTGTTAATTTTACAAGCATTTACAGCAGAGCAACCATCTTTCAGGCCCCCTTCACATGTCCTGATTTTACCAGTACTGGAAAAAACAGTATCGGTGTTATCAATGTTGTGTGTCCGTGTTACATACTTGTGTATCTGTGCGTCATCCGTCATCCGTGTGCTGTCCGTATGACACATACGGAATAAAAATTATTGGTTTTTAGGTGTTAAAGACATGCAAAGATAGAGATATATAGATAGATTGATGGATAGATAGATTAGATAGATATCCATGAGATATATTATTAGTGCCTTGCGTGTGCAGTTTACTGTACATGTATTAATCTAATAACTAAATACATAAAAAAAATGACATGGGGCCCCCCTATATTTTGTAACCAGCAAAGGTAAAGCAGACAGCTGAGAGCTGATATTAACAGGCTGGGAAGGTCCCTGGTTATTGGGTCCTTCCCAGCCTAAAAGTACCAACCCACAGCCGACCCAGAATTGACTATCAGACACCCCTCATTACTAACCCAGTAATAAAAAGTAATAAACACTAGTGTTGAGCATTCCGATACTGAAATATCGGGTATCGGCCGATATTCACTGTATCGGAATTCCGATACTTAATTCCGATACTTTTATAATATCGAATACCGGAATCGGAAGTTCCCATAATGCCTGCGCTCTGCAGTGTCTCTGAAGGATGACAAGCTGGATGGCAGCGCTCAGCTGCGATCCAGCTTGTCATCAGAATGCCATCCCAGCGTGGGAGAATTCTCCTGATTGTTTAAAAGCCGGCGCGCGGTAAAAAGCCGCCGGCTTTTAAACAATCACGCAGCCCCATACTGCTTCCCCGCAGCCTCCCACCCCGATCCTCCGCTCCCCTCGCCACCTCCCATCCCGATCGTAAATTAGGACCGGGCGGGGAGCACAGCACCAAGGAGCGAAGGACCCGGGCGGGGAAGCCGGCAGTGAAAAGACTTCACCGCCGGCTTTCCCGTTCTGTGCTGCGCTTTCCCGCCGGTTATTTCAAATGAACAGCTGAGGTATCAGGTGATGCCGATCAGCTGTTCATTTGAAGTAGCCGCGGTGCCCTCAGAGGGTTCATGTGAGTTCATGCTTGACTGCATGAACTCACATCAACTTTCCCACGGCCGCACAGGTCAGCCTCACCTCCCGGACCCGTCATGATTAGTGTGTGTGCGGGGTGTGTGTGTGCGGGGTGTGTGTGTGCGGGGTGTGTGTGTGCGGGTGTGTGTGTGTGCGGGGTGTGTGTGCGGGGTGTCTGTGCGATGTGTGCGGGTGTGTGTGTGTGCGGGTGTGTGTGTGTGCGGGTGTGTGTGCGGGGTGTGTGTGCGGGGTGTCTGTGCGATGTGTGCGGGTGTGTGTGCGGGCAGACATAGGCCGATGTGACACTACTACTCCCATCGGCCTATGTCTGTCCCCCGTCCACTCCTGCCAGCAGGATCAGCTCGATGGGAGCAGTAGTTCCCATCAGCCTGATCCTGCTATTTAAATTGCCCTACTGTGTCCCCAATAAATGTTAGATACATGTCATTGGTGGCCAGTGGTTACCTACAATAAATTAGTTCATACATTACCTGTCCCCGCCGATCGCCACCTAAAATAAAGTAAAAAATAAAAAACTACACCTATACTCACCAAGACACCTAATTCCCCGAAGCCATCGATCTCCTGTAATAAAATATAAAATAATAAACCACAACCTTATCCTTACCCCTCCGTAGCAGTCCACGAGTGTCCCACGAAGATCTCCAGTTCAGAGCAGCCACATAGAATGTGACCGCTCTGAACCGCTGCCGCCGCTAGAATGACGGGGCCGTAAGGGTTCACCGGAGTTCAGGCAGCGCTGCTCCGGTTAGCTCCTTTACGGCACTGCTGTATCGTGAGAAATTCCCACGGTACAGCACTGCCGTAAAGGAGGTCTCCGGAGCTGCGCTGCCTGAATGCACTCCGGTGACCTCAGTCAGTGGCTCCCGCTGCCGGGAGCGGACGTGTTCCCGGCAGCGTGAGCTTACAGCAGCCATGCACAGCTGTCACCATCTCCAGATGTGACAGCTGTGCATGGGAGATCAGCGCAGGAACGTGGACAGGTAACTATTTTTTTTTTAGTAAACTAAGAATTAAATAAAATGGTGTTTTATTTCAAATAAATTATTTTTTTCTGGGTGTAGTGTGTTTTTTCTTTTTAACACTTTGTAGGTTAGTAATGGGGGTGTCATATAGACGGCCATCATTACTAACCTGGGCTTCATGGCAGCTGGCGCTGACATGAACCCCACCACTATTACCCCCTGCCACCGCACCAGGGCAGCGTGGAAGAGCGAGGCTAAGTGCCAGAATTGGCGCATCCTATGGATGCGCCATTTCTGGGGCGGCTGACGGCTGGTGTTTCTAGCCTGGGAGGGGGCCAATATTCATGGCACCCTTCCTGAGCTATTAATATCAGCCCCCAGCTGTCTGCCTAGCCTTTGCTAGCTATTAAAATAGAGGGGACCCCACGTCATTTTTTTTTGGGGGGTCCCCCATTTTAATAGCTAGTAAAGGCTAGGTATTCAGCTGGGGGCTGATATTAGTAGCCTGGGAAGCTCCGTGGGTTTTACCCCCTTCCCAGGCTTCAAACATCTGCCCCAGCCGTCTGCTTAACCTCCGCTAGAGACTAAAATTATGGGGGATCCCATGCCATTTTTTTTTTAAATAAATCCTTTATTTTAACACTAAATGACATTTGAGGACTTAATAAAGATGCAGTCCCTAAATTATTATTTATTTTTTAATAAATTTTTCCCAAAACTTTTGACGTGGGCTTCGCCATATTTTTGTATGCCAGCCAGGTACAGCATCCAGCTTCTATGAACGCGCCATTTTCCGGGGCGGCCGCGGACTGCAATTTTCAGCGGGGGGGGGAGGGCAAAAAGCTTGGGCCTCCCTGCGCTGCAGATTCCATCCCCCAGCTGCCTAGTTGTACCTGGCTGGACACAAAAATAAGGAGAAGCTCCACGTTTTTTTTTTTTTAATTATTTCATGAAATTCATGGAATAATTAAGAAAAAAAGGGCTTCCCTATATTGTTGTGTCCGGCTAGGTACAAATAGGCAGCTGGTGGTTGGGGGCAGCCCATTCCTGCCTGCTGTACCTGGCTGGACACAAATATAGTGTGAAGCCCCACGTCAATTTTTTTTTAATTATTTCAGGAAATTCATGAAATAATTAAAAAAAAATTATGTGGGGCTTCGCCCTATAATTGTGTCCAGCCAGGTACAGCAGGCAGGAACGGGCTGCCCCCAACCACCAGCTGCCTATTTGTACCTAGCCGGACACAACAATATAGGGAAGCCCTTTTTTTCTTAATTATTCCATGAATTTCATGAAATAATTAAAAAAAAAAATGTGTGGCGCTTCGCCCTATTTTTGTGTCCAGCCAGGTACAACTAGGCAGCTGGGGGCTGGAATCTGCAGCGCAGGGAGACCCAAGCTTTCTGGGTCCCACCCGCTGCAAATTGCAGTCCGCAGCCGCCCCGGAAAATGGCGCGTTCATAGAAGCGCCATCTTCTGGCGCTGTACCCAACTCATCCAGGGCCCTGGTGCGGTGGCTCACTGGGTAATAAAGGGGTTAAGGCCAGCTTGGCATTATCAGCTGGCCCTAAGCCCGAAATTCATGGGGTCACGCCAATATTAGACATGACCGCCATGAATTTCTAGTAAAGTATTTAAAAAAAACACAAACACCCAGAAAAAAGTCCTTTAATTGAAATAAAGACACAATTCTTTATTGTTCTAAATTAAACCATACTTACCGCCACACCCATTCCAGCTGAAGCCAACGATCTCCTGCAATAAAAGTAAAATAATAAAGCAACCTCATCCTTACCTTTCCATGGTTCCCAGGACAGCTTCAGCTCTGCTACATCGAGATGACAGGCTGGACCGCAGCAGAACGCTGCCATCCAGCCTGTCATCCCGCGGACACTGAGAAGCGCAGGCATGCTTGCGCTCCTCAGTGTCTTTCTGTGACGTCATCCAGATGAGCCGAGGTCATGTCCAATGAACTCAGCTCACCTCATGCACGTCACTGACAGCGTGGGAAAATTCTCCTGCACTCAGCGCTTCAGCGTGAGAATTCTCCCACGCTGTCAGTGACGTGCATGAGGTGCGCCGAGTTCATGGGACATGACCTCACCTCATGCACGTCACTGACAGCGTGGGAAAATTCTCACGCTGAAGCGCTGAGTGCAGGAGAATTCTCCCACGCTGTCAGTGACGTACATGAGGTGAGCCGAGTTCATTGTCGGCTCATCTGGATGCCGTCACAGCCAGACACTGAGGAGTGGAAGTATGCCTGCGCTTCTCAGTGTCTGCGGGATGACAGGCTGGATGGCAGCGTTCTGCTGCGGTCCAGCCTGTCATCTCGATGTAGCAGAGCTGGAGCCGTCGTGGGAGCCATGGAAAGGTAAGGATGAGGTTGCTTTATTATTTTTCTTTTATTGCAGGAGATCGTTGGCTTCAGCTGGAATGGGCGTGATGGTAAGTATGGTTTAATTTAGAACAATAAAGAATTGTGTGTTTATTTCAATTAAAGGACTTTTTTCTGGGTGTTTGTGTTTTTTTTAAATACTTTACTAGAAATTCATGGTGGTCATGTCTAATATTGGCGTGACCCCATGAATTTCGGGCTTAGGGCCAGCTGATAATGCCAAGCTGGCCTTAACCCCTTTATTACCCAGTGAGCCACCGCATCAGGGCCCTGGATGAGTTGGGTACAGCGCCAGAAGATGGCGCTTCTATGAACGCGCCATTTTCCGGGGCGGCTGCGGACTGCAATTTGCAGCGGGTGGGGCCCAGAAAGCTTGGGCCTCCCTGCGCTGCAGATTCCAGCCCCCAGCTGCCTAGTTGTACCTGGCTGGACACAAAAATAGGGCGAAGCTCCACGTTTTTTTTTTTTTAAATTCATGAAATTCATGGAATAATTCAGAAAAAAAGGGCTTCCCTATATTGTTGTGTCCGGCTAGGTACAAATAGGCTGCTGGTGGTTGGGGGCAGCCCGTTCCTGCCTGCTGTACCTGACTGGACACAAATATAGGGCGAAGCCCCACATCAATTTTTTTAAATTATTTCATGAATTTCCTGAAATGATTTAAAAAAAATTGACGTGGGGCTTCGCACTATATTTGTGTCCAGCCAGGTACAGCAGGCAGGAACGGGCTGCCCCCAACCACCAGCTGCCTATTTGTACCTGGTTGGACACAACAATATAGGGAAGCCCTTTTTTTCTTAATTATTTCATGAATTTCATGAAATAATTAAAAAAAAAAAATACGTGAAGCTTCTCCCTATTTTTGTGTCCAGCCAGGTACAACTAGGCAGCTGGGGGATGGAATCTGCAGCGCAGGGAGGCCCAAGCTTTCTGCCCCCCCCCCTCCCCCCGCTGAAAATTGCAGTGCGCAGCCACCCCGGAAAATGGCGCGTTCATAGAAGCTGGATGCTGTACCTGGCTGGCATACAAAAATATGGCGAAGCCCACGTCAAAAGTTTTGGGAAAAATTAATTAAAAAATAAATAATAATTTAGGGACTGCATCTTTATTAACTCCTCAAATGTCATTTAGTGTTAAAATAAAGGACTTATTTTAAAAAAAATTGACGTGGGGCTTCGCCCTATATTTGTGTCCAGCCAGGTACAGCAGGCAGGAACAGGCTGCCCCCAACCACCAGCTGCCTATTTGTACCTGGCCGGACACAACAATATAGGGAAGCCCTTTTTTAAAAAAATTATTTCATGAAATAATTAAAAAAAAATTGACGTGGGGCTTCGCACTATATTTGTGTCCAGCCAGGTACAGCAGGCAGGAATGGGCTGCCCCCAACCACCAGCTGCCTATTTGTACCTGGTTGGACACAACAATATAGGGAAGCCCTTTTTTTCTTAATTATTCCATGAATTTCATGAAATAATTTTAAAAAAAAATGCGTGGGGCTTCGCCCTATTTTTGTGCCCAGCCAGATACAACTAGGCAGCTGGGGGCTGGAATCCGCAGCGCAGGGAGACCCAAGCTTTCTGGGCCACCCCCGCTGCAAATTGCAGTCCGCAGCCACCCCAGAAAATGGCGCGTTCATAGAAGCGCCATCTTCTGGCGCTGTACCCAACTCATCCAGGGCCCTGGTGCGGTGGCTCACTGGGTAATAAAGGGGTTAAGGCCAGCTTGGCATTATCAGCTGGCCCTAAGCCCAAAATTCATGGGGTCACGCCAATATTAGACATGACCACCATGAATTTCTAGTAAAGTATTTAATAAAACACAACACCCAGAAAAAAGTCCTTTAATTGAAATAAACACACAATTCTTTATTGTTCTAAATTAAACCATACTTACCATCACGCCCATTCCAGCTGAAGCCAACGATCTCCTGCAATAAAAGTAAAATAATAAAGCAACCTCATCCTTACCTTTCCATGGCTCCCACGACAGCTTCAGCTCTGCTACATCGAGATGACAGGCTGGACCGCAGCAGAACGCTGCCATCCATCCTGTCATCCCGCAGACACTGAGAAGCGCAGGCATACTTCCACTCCTCAGTGTCTGGCTGTGACGGCATCCAGATGAGCCGAGGTCATGTCCAATGAACTCCGCTCACTTCATGTACGTCACTGACAGCGTGGGAAAATTCTCCTGCACTCAGCACTTCAGCGTGAGAATTTTCCCACGCTGTCAGTGACGTGCATGAGGTGAGCTGAGTTCATTGGACATGACCTCACCTCATGTATGTCACTGACAGCGTGGGAGAATTCTCACGCTGAAGCGCTGAGTGCAGGAGAATTTTCCCACGCTGTCAGTGACGTGCATGAGGTGAGCTGAGTTCATTGGACATGAACTCGGCTCATCTGGATGACGTCACAGAGAGACACTGAGGAGCGCAAGCATGCCTGCGCTTCTCAGTGTCTGCGGGATGACAGGCTGGATGGCAGCTTTCTGCTGCGGTCCAGCCTGTCATCTCGATGTAGCAGAGCTGGAGCTGTCCTGGGAACCATCGAAAGGTAAGGATGAGGTTGCTTTATTATTTTTCTTTTATTGCAGGAGATCGTTGGCTTCAGCTGGAATGGGCGTGATGGTAAGTATGGTTTAATTTAGAACAATAAAGAATTGTGTCTTTATTTCAATTAAAGGACTTTACTCTGGGTGTTTGTGTTTTCTTTTAACTTTGACTATGGGGTTAGTAATGGGGGTGTCTTATAGACGCCTCTCCATTACTAACCTGGGCTTGATGTCAGCTGGCATTATAAGCTGACATCAACCCCAACCCTATTACCCCCTGCCACCGCACCAGGGCAGCGTGGAAGAGCGAGGCTAAGTGCCAGAATTGGCGCATCCTATGGATGCGCCATTTCTGGGGCGGCTGACGGCTGGTGTTTCTAGCCTGGGAGGGGGCCAATATTCATGGCACCCTTCCTGGGCTATTAATATCAGCCCCCAGCTGTCTGCCTAGCCTGTGCTAGCTATTAAATTAGGGGGGACCCCACGTCATTTTTTTGGGGGGGTCCCCCATTTTAATAGCTAGTAAAGGCTAGGTATTCAGCTGGGGGCTGATATTAGTAGCCTGGGAAGCTCCGTGGGTATTACCCCCTTCCCAGGCTTCAAACATTTGCCCCAGCTGTCTGCTTAACCTCCGCTAGAGCCTAAAATTAAGGGGAACCCCACGCCAATTTTTTTTTAAATAAATCCTTTATTTTAACACTAAATGACAAGTACAGTAATCAACACTGTCACTGTACTTCATATATATGTGACTGACATGTTTCTATCTATCTAATCTATGTGTGATTCTCTATTCCTTCTATTCTAAATTGTCGGGTACAGATGCTGAATTGCCGGCCGGCTTTCTTAAAGAGACGGTGCATGAAAACACTATTATTTTTTTAAATAAATCCTTTACACTAAATGACAAGTTCTGTAAGCAACACTGTCACTGTACTTCATATATATGTGACTGACATGTTTCTATCTATCTAATCTATGTGTGAAGCTCTATTCTGTCTGTTATAAATTGTCGGGTACAGATGCTGAATTGCCGGCCGGCTTTTTTAAAGAGACGGTGCACGAAAACACTAATATTTTTTTTAATAAATCCTTTACACTAAATGACAAGTACAGTAAGCAACACTGTCACTGTACTTCATATATATGTGACTGACATGTTTCTATCTATCTAATCTATGTGTGATTCTCTATTCCTTCTATTCTAAATTGTCGGGTACAGATGCTGAATTGCCGGCCGGCTTTCTTAAAGAGACGGTGCATGAAAACACTATTATTTTTTTAAATAAATCCTTTACACTAAATGACAAGTTCTGTAAGCAACACTGTCACTGTACTTCTTATATATGTGACTGACATGTTTCTATCTATCTAATCTATGTGTGAAGCTCTATTCTGTCTGTTATAAATTGTCGGGTACAGATGCTGAATTGCCGGCCGGCTTTTTTAAAGAGACGGTGCACGAAAACACTAATATTTTTTTTAATAAATCCTTTACACTAAATGACAAGTACAGTAAGCAACACTGTCACTGTACTTCATATATATGTGACTGACATGTTTCTATCTATCTAATCTATGTGTGAAGCTCTATTCTTTCTGTTGTAAATTGTCGGGTACCGGTGAATGCCGCTGATGAATTGCCGGCTTTTCATGTCATTCTACATTATTCTTAGTTGTTTTACTTCATGTAGAATTAACCTACAAGGAAAGAAAGGGTTTATTTTCATTCCGATATTTGTGTCCCATTGACTTGCATTGGTTTCCGGTATCGGAATCGGCGATATCCGATACTTTTTGGGTATCGGCCCGATCCAATCCGATACGATATTTCCTGATATCGGAAGGTATCGCTCAACACTAATAAACACACACAAAAAAAAAGTTTATTTTAAAAAAAACACTCCCGACACTATACCAATTTATTAAAAAAAAGTATATATCCCACACAGGTCCAACGTAGTCCAGGAATCAGAAGTGCACAAATGGCAACCTGAAAAACATAAAAAGAGAGAAACAAAAACAAGACACTGTCCCTCGTTCACCAATTTATTAAAAAAAGTTCCCACGCAGGTCCAGCGTAGTCCAGCGCTACCCATGACGTTCCCCGAATGCAGCTCACTCTACCCTCAGCGAGACACAGCAACTGTGAAGAGCAATAACATTACTGACATCACTGCTCATCAGATTCTATCTATCTAAAAAAGAAAAAAGCTGGCAGCACTCCAATATTCACCAAATGTATAATGCAATCAAATTAGCCCATGTGATGTAGGGACATTTCTCAAGGCGTGGAGTGCTGCCTGCTTTTTTCTATTTTATATACTTTTCAAAATTGTATATTTTTGCTTGGGAGGCCTTCCAGCCATTATCTCAAGTATATGTAGTGTGCTGTTCTATTTTCTGTTCTATATCAATCTATCTACCCATCTATCTATCTATCTATCTATCTATCTATCTATCTATCTATCTATCTATCTACCTATCTATCTATCTATCTCTTTGCACATCTTTAACACCTAAACATCTTTCATTTCTATTCTGCATTCTAATCCGGTATGTGACACACGGACGGCATAAGGATGTCACACCTTATGTCATCCGTGTGCACGTGTGCTGTACGTATCAACATCCGTGCTGCCGGAAAACAACGGACATGTCTACGTGTGGCTCACATGGACACATGGTCCATGTGAAAACACGGACATGTGTGCAGTCTCATAGATTATAATGGGTGTGCTTGTTTCTCTCGTACGGTAGGAAAAAAACAAGAACAAATGCATGTGGACATAACAAAAAGTCTCATCAAGGTGCTTGTAAAAAAGTACAAGAAAATTCATGGCCTTTATTTTTCAAGTCAGAAAAAAAATTGCTGCAAAAAATCTAAGTGAAGGAAACCTGTGTTTTGTACCCATGAGTGGGTTATATGGTAAAACTTGCAAAACAAGACTGAAGGCTGATTCTTTCCATTCAGTTGATTCGGAGTCTTGGATACTTTGTAGGCCAGTTCTAACCATACTTCCTTGCTTTCCACTGCTTCTTTTAATTGCTTGCTGTTGATTCCTGTGCCATTCTTGATGGTATTCAGGACTTTGGTTTCCCCGGTTTCCCTTTCCCACTGACCATTCCAATTAGCTTCTCCTTTTCTAATGAATTTGCCCTCATCACATATCGAAAATAGGTCAGTTTCTGTCTGGTGATCTTGCCTTCCAAGGACAATCCTGGGTTTATATGATCAGGAACATCTTTGTGGGTGATCCTAAGTATTCTCCAGCAGCACCGCTTAAATCATAAATTGTTCTTCTCTCTGCTTTTGTGAATACCCATGTCTTACAGCCTATACAGTGGGTACGGAAAGTATTCAGACCCCTTCAAATTTTTCACTCTTTGCTTTATTGCAGCCATTTGGTAAATTCTAGAAAGTTATTTTTTTTCTCATTAAAGTACACTCTGCACATCATCTTGACTGAAAGAAAACAGAAATGTAGAAATTTTTGCAAATTTATTAAAAAAGAAAAACTGAAATATCACATGGTCATAAGTATTCAGACCCTTTGCTCAGTATCGAGTAGAAGCACCCTTTAAAGCTAGTACAGCCATGAGTCTTCTTGGGAATGATGCAACAAGTTTTTCACACCTGGATTTGGGAATCCTCTGCCATTATTCCTTGCAGATCCTCTCCAGTTCCGTCAGGTTGGATAGTGAATGTTGGTGGACAGCCATTTTCAGGTCTCTCCAGAGATGCTCAATTGGGTTTAGGTCAGGGCTCTGGCTGGGCCAGTGAAGAATGGTCACAGAGGTGTTCTGAAGCCAATCCTCTGTTATTTTAGCTGTGTGCTTAGGGTCATTGTCTTGTTGGAAGGTGAACCTTCGGCCAAGTTTGAGGTCCAGAGCACTCTGGAAGAGGTTTTCATCCAGGATATCTATGTACTTGGCCGCATACATGTTTCCTTCAATTGCAACCAGTCATCCTGTCCCTGCAGCTGAAAAACACCCCCATAGCATGATGCTGCCACCACCATGTTTCATTGTTGGGATTGCATTGGGCTGGTGATGAGCAGTGCCTGGTTTTCTCCACACATACCACTTAGAATTATCACCAAAATGTTCTATCTTCGTCTCATCAGACCAGAGACTTTTATTTCTCATAGTCTGGGAGTTTTTGAGCAAACTCTATGCAGGCTTTCATATGTCTTGCACTGAGGAGAGGCTTCCATTGGGCCACTACCATAAAGGCCCGACTGGTGGAGGGTTGCATTGATAGTTGACTTTGTGGAACTTTCTCCCATCTCCCTACTGCATCTCTGGAGCTCAGCCACAGTGATCTTGGGGTTCTTCTTCACCTCTCTCACCAAGGCTCTTCTCACACGATTGCTCAGTTTGGCTAGATGGCCAGGTCTAGAAAGACTTCTGGTGGTCCCAAACTTCTTCCATTTAAAGATTATGGAGGCCGCGGTGCTCTTAGGAACCTTGAGTAATGCAGAAATTCTTTTGCAACCTTGGCCAGATCTGTGCCTTGCCACAATTCTGTCTCTGAGCTCCTTGGGCAGTTCCTTTGAGCTCATGATTCTCATTTCGTCTGACATGCACTGTGAGCTGTGAGGTCTTCTATAGACAGGTGTGAGCCTTTCCAAATTAAGTCCTATCAGTTTAATTAAACACAGCTGGACTCCAATGAAGGAGTACAACCATCTCAAGGAGGATCACAAGGAAATGGACAGCATGTGACTTAAATATGAGTGTCTGAGCAAAGGGTCTGAATACTTATGACCAAGTGATATTTCAGTTTTTCTCTTTTAATAAATTTTCAAAAATTTCTACATTTCTGTTTGTTTTTTTCAGTCAAGATGGGGTGCAGAGTGTACGTTAATGAGAAAAAAAATTAACTTTTTAGAATTTACCAAATGGCTGCAATGAAACAAAGAGTGAAAAATTTAAGGGGTCTGAATACTTTCCGTACCCACTGTATATTGCAATTGGGAACAAAATTTCAGTGACCAGTCTTTGTTTGTCCAGATTCCTCATGATTACATCTGCAAAGAGGGTGAAAAGAAAAGGTGAGAGGATGCATTCTTGTCTTGTGCCCTTTTTGATCTTGAAGCATTCTGTAGCTCTATACCTCATTGGCACTGTAACTTATTGATTATTGTAGAGTGACCTGTTTAGCCTAATCAGTTGTACAAGCAGTTTTGGGCACCACATTTTAAAAAAGACATAGACAAACTGGAGCAAGTTCAGAGAAGAGCGACCAGAATGGTGACTGGTCTGCAAACCATGTCCTATGAGGAACGGTTGCAGGATTTGGGAATGTTTAGCTTGCAAAAAAGAAGACTGAGAGGAGACTTAATAGCTGTCTACAAATATGTCAAGGGCTGTCACATTGTAGAAGGATCATCTTTATTCTCATTTGCACAAGGAAAGACTAGAAGCAATGGGATGAAACTAAATGGGAGGAGACACAGATTAGATATTAGAAAAAACTTTTTGACAGTTAGGGTGATTAATGAGTGGAACAGGCTGCCACGAGAGGTGGTGAGTTCCCCTTCAATGGACGTCTTCAAACAGAGGCTGGACAGACATCTGTCTGAGATGATCTAGTGAATCCTGCTTTGAGCAGGGGGTTGGACCAGATGACCCAGGAGGTCCCTTCCAACTCAACCATTCTATGATTCCTACTCCACTCAGTGCTTCATAAAGCTTATCTTGCTCAACAGTCAGGTAGAGCTTCTTCTGGTACTCCCTCATAATTTCTATGATCTACCCAAGGACTGCAATGTGATTACGGGATCCTCTGCCCTTACAGAATCCAGTTTGGGCATCAGAAACTTCTTTATCAAGAATATTGCCCAAGTGCTTCTGAATGATCTTTAGAAGCACCTTACTGATGTGGGGATCAGGGCAATCTTTCTATAGTTGGCATAGTCTCTGGCCTCACCTTTCTTCAGTATTTGCATGAAAACTGATCTTTTCTAGTCTCTTGACCATGTGCAGTACTCCAAACCCTCACAACATGGTGGCTCGGTGGTTCTTGGGAACGGTTTGAGAAGCTCTACAAGGATACAATTAATGATACTTTGTTGTTTGCAGCTGCTTCCGAGCCTAATCCACTTCACTTTCTAATAGGTTTGTGTCACGGTTTCACATCTGATTGTGGCCTAGGGACGCTGGGAGTGACAGCTTAGTCACCCTATGGGATCTGTGGTTTGCTGTACTCTCAGTTTTGTGAGTGACAATCCAGATATCCAATCTGATCCTGGGTCATGCTGGGCTGTCAACGTTTTGATTGACAGCACTGCTGTTCAATCTGGTTTAGTCCGCAGGCAGTTCCACAGGTGCCTCCCATCCTCAAATGATTTGCAAGGCATTTAACTGGCTTGCTGTGTGCAGCAGGTTGTCAGTTGTAGATTTGTTCTAGGTATGAGTGTATGCTTGCTCTAAGTCTGACTCTGATCTTGCTGATGACCCTGGATTTTGTTGTGAGTTCTCTTTTGGATTTTCCCTTCTGCCTTTGACACGCTATGACTTCAGATATCTGATCCCAGAATTGGCCTCTTACTATCTGTTTGTTGTACTCCATGGTTTTGACATACCCTCCTGGCGTTAGACCCCGGACTGTCACCTGACAATGCCTTAGTCTCACCCCCTGTATAACGAGCCCTCCTGGTATCTGACCTTGGACCTCCTGAAAACCCTGTCTTATGGATTGCCTGTGAGTAATGACTCAGCATAAAATTACAACTGACCTTATATGTTTTTTTTTTGCTTGCCTGTATGGAGTCTGTTCACACGCTCTGCCACCAGGTGGCGAATTTGACTCAGATTATGCAGGATATGGCTAAGGAATGCCAGAGTCTGGGATCATTGCAGTTCCAGTTGCAGGGTCAACTAATTAGCCTTATGAAAATCCCCCTAGCCCTTCACTGCTAGAGGAGACTGTGATGTCTGTCCCTTATGGGGTTCAGTTGCTCTCCTCCGAACCAATAGTTGCCCTCCCTGATAAATTTTCAGGGTAAAGAATCTAGTTTAGAGTGTTAAGGGAGAGTTGTAAACTATTCTTTACCATACGATCCCAGTCTTCAGGGGCATGAGTATCAGCTAGTGGGAATAGTTATGTCTCTATTACGAGGGGCCCTCATACTTGGGCATTTACCTTGTCCTTCAGTTGACACATTTTTTGATGCCTTAGGGGTAATCTATGATGAACCTGACAGAATCCAGGTCGCTGAGTCTAGGATCATGAACCTGACACAGGGGAGCTGCACCACTGAGGACTATGTACTGAATTCTGACAGTGGTCCACTGAGGTTCAGCGGAATAATGCGGCCCTTAGGTGCCAATTTCATAGAGTTCTGTCTTAATCCCTGAAGAATGCTCTGGTTCTGCATGGTCCCCTTTGTTCTTTGGCGGAAGCCACAACTCAGGCTATATGGATGGACCACAGAATTCATGAGAGGCATGGTGGGCAGCGGGATGCCTTGTATTCTCCCCTGGAGCAGGCCCATTTACTTGGGCCAATGCAGGTTGGAACTGCCAGTTTTCGTGCCATGGAGAAAAAAACGGAGACAGGATCTTGGACTCTGTTTCTACTGTGGTTTTGCAGGACATTTTTAAAGGACTGTTCAGCTCGTCCTTAAGCAAGTAAGTCATTGGGAAAACGTTTAAGTCTGGGCGATAATCGAGGAGGTCACCCAGATTTCCTCAGATAAAGTACTGCTTAAGACGGTTTTGTCTTTTAAGAACCAGGTCTTGCAAGCATTGGCTTTCATTGACTGTGGGTTTGCAGCTAACTTTACTGATTCTGAACTGGTCCATAAATTAGGATAAGGGATAGTTAGTCTGTCAAAACCCATTCAAATTTTTGCAAGTGACAAAACACTACTGCTTTAGAAATATGTCAAATTTTTAACAGTAGAATTCACACTTCAAATAGGAGCACTTCACTCAGAATCCATGTCCTGTTTTGTCTTCTTTGGTGGTATTGGGGCTTCCATGGTTGCTCATTCACAATCCTATTCTTGATTGGTGTCAGAACGAAATTGTTAAGTGGGGCCTCAAATGTCATAAGAAATGTCTAAGCTCTGTGCAAGTATACTCTGCAAGTCTGCAGGGTCTACTGGGGTACCTGAAAGACTACGAAGATGTTTTCTCGGAAAAAGAGGCAGAGATATTACCTTCTCATTATCTTTAAGACTCTGCTATTGATCTTGTCCCTGGTGCTAAATTACCAAAAGCCTGCTTGTATAATTTATCTGGGCTATAACGTAAAGCTATGAAAAGTTATGTTAACGAAAGTTTTTAAGGAAGGGTCATATCCATCCTTCCTCCTCCCACTTCCACTCATACCTGACCTTTATAATACACTTACTGGGGCTAAATGGTTTTCTAAATTGGACCTTAGAGGGGCTTACATTTTTAATATGCATCCAGAAGGGTGATGAGTGGAAAATGGCATTTTTAACCTCGGCAGGTCTATTCAAAAATCTTGTCATGCCTTTTTCGTTAACCAACGCATCAGCAGTGTTTCAAAACTTTATGATGTATTTACTGATTGCATTGGGAGATTTGTTATTTACCTTGATGATAATTTAATGTTCTCACCTGATTTGGATTCTCCTCATGAACATGTCCGTGTTGTATTACAAAGATTAAGGAAAAATTCTTTGTTTGCAAAAATTGAGAAATGTATTATTTCTGTTCACGAAGTTTCATTTCTGGTATACATTTTGTTGGCTGATGGTTTTAAAATGGATCATGGGAAGGTGCCAATCATAATAGAATGGGTTCAACCTAGTAACCTAAAAGTGCTGCAACATTTTCTAGGATTTTCCAACTATTATAGGAAATTCATTATGGGATTGTCTCAGATTGTTAAACCTCTTACTGACCTCACAAGAAAGGGTGAAGACTTCAAGGTTTGGTCACCGGATGCTATTGGGGCTTTTGAAAAATTGAAAAAGTATTTTATGTCTGCTCTTGCTTTAACCCCTTAACCCCCAAGGGTGGTTTGCACGTTAATGACCAGGCCAATTTTTACAATTCTGACCACTGTCACTTTATGAGGTAATTATTCTGGAACGCTTCACAGATCCCCCTGATTCTGAGATTGTTTTTTCGTGACATATTGTACTTCATGATTTTGGTAAAATTTCTTTGATATCACTTGCGTTTATTTGTGAAAAAAACGGAAATTTGGCGAAAATGTTGAAAATTTTGCAATTTTCAAAATTTGAATTTTTATGCCCTTAAATCAGAGAGCTATGTCACACAAAATACTTAATAAATAACATTTTCCACATGTCTACTTTACATCAGCACAATTTTGGAACCAAATTTTTTTTTTGTTATGGAGCTATAAGGGTTAAAAGTTGACCAGCGATTTCTCATTTTTCCAACAAAATTTACAAAACCATTTTTCTAGGGACAACATCACATTTGAAGTCACTTTGAGAGGTCTTTATGACAGAAAATACCCAAAAGTGACACCATTCTAAAAACTGCACCCCTCAAGGAGCTCAAAACCACATTCAAGAACTTTATTAACCCTTCAGGTGCTTCACAGGAACTTTTGGAATGTGGAAGAAAAAATGAACATTTAACTTTTTTCACAAAAATGTTACTTTAGACCCAATTTTTTTATTTTCACAAGGGTAACAAGAAAAAATGGACCCCAAAATTTGTTGTGCAATTTCCCCTGGGCATGCAGATACCCCACATGTGGGGAAAAAACACTGTTTGGGCGCACGGCAGGGCTTGGAAGGGAAGGAGTGCCATTTGAATTTTTGATTGTAAAATTTGCTTGAATAATTAGCGGACGCCATGTTGCGTTTGGAGAGCCCCTGATGTGCCTAAACATTGGAGCTCCCCCACAAGTGACCCCATTTTGGAAACTAGACCACCCAAGGCACCTATCTAGATGCATAGTGAGCACTTGGAACCCCCAGGTGCTTCACAAATTGATTCGTAAAAATGAAAAAGTGTTTTTTTTTTCACTTTTTCATTTTTACGAATCAATTTGTGAAGCACCTGGGGGTTCCAAGTGCTCACTATGCATCTAGATAGGTGCCTTGGGTGGTCTGGTTTCCAAAATAGGGTCACTTGTGGGGGAGCTCCAAAGTTTAGGCGCACAGGGGCTCTCCAAACGCAACATGGCGTCCGCTAACAATTTGAACCGATTTTCCATTGAATTTGTTAGCAGACACCATGTCGCGTTTGGAGAGCCCCTGATGTGCCTAAACAGTGGAGCTCCCCCACAAGTAACCCCATTTTGGAAACTATACCCCTCAAGGATTTTATTAAGGTGTATAGTGAACATTTTGAACCCAGAGGTACGACACAGAATTTGATAACATTAGGTCATCATATTGAATAAGTTGTCATTAGTCTTGAGCGCAAGTGCTCGCTACTTGAGTTTGCATCGGGTACTCAGGTATGCACCATGTACTGCGTGTGCTCGAGTGACATGCTTGAGTCCCCGCCCGGATGTTTCATGGTTATTAGACACCCAAAAAAAAACATGCGGGGATCGCTCGTGCATGGCAGGCAATCCCCGCAAAGTTTTTTGGGCCGTGAAGCATATGGGGCGGAGACTCGAGCATGTCACTCAAATACCCACGATACTCAATGCATACCCGAACACCCGATGCAAACTCAAGTATCGAGCACTTGCGCTCAACACTAGTCGCCATATCGTCATCTTTTTTTCTTACTTTTGAAAAAAATCCCAACCCCATCACAACCGTAACCCCAACCCTAACCCCAACCCCAGCCCTAACCCTAACACAACCCTAACCATAGCACAACCCTAACCCTAACACAACCCTAACCCTAGCACAACCCTAACCTGAGAGTTTATTTTTTACGCCGTTCCTCATGCGGTATAAGTGATTAGACGACCTTATTCTTCGGGTCGGTGAGACTACAGCGATACCAGAATCATATGGGGTTTTTATGACTGACAGCTGTCACACACTAAAAGACGCATTTTTTGTAAAATCTAGTTTTTGCATCGCCATATTTTGAGAGCTATAATTTTTCCAGATTTTGTCAGACAATCATTTGATGGCTTGTTTTTTGCGGGATGAGTTGACGTTGTTATTGGTGCCATTTTCAGGCACGTGACATTTTTTGATCGCTTTCTATTCCGATTTTTGGGAGGCAGAATAAACAGAAACCAACAATTCAAGAATTGTTTTTTTTTTTTTTTTTTTTATTCCGTTCCGCATGTGGTAAAATTGATAAGGTAGCTTTATTCTTTGGGTCAGTATGTTTACAGTGGTACCACATTTATATAGTTTTTCTATGTTTTGGCGCTTTTACATAAAAGCAATTTTATAGAAAAAATTATTTTTTAGCATAGCTTTATTCTGAGAGCTATAACTTTTTTATTTTTCGGCTGATGGAGCTGTATGGTAGCTTGTTTTTTGCGGGACGAGATGACGTTTTCAGCGGTACCATTTTTATTTATATTTGTCTTTTTGATCGCGTGTTATTCCATTTTTTGTTTGGCGGTATGGTGATAAAGCATTGTTTTTTGCTTCGTTTTTTTTTTTTCTTTTTTACCGTGTTCACTGAAGGGGTTAACTAGTGGGACAGTTTATAGGTCAGATTGTTCCGGACGTGGCGATACCAAATATGTGTACTTTTATTGTTTTGTTTTTTTTATAATAATATTTATTGTTGGGTACATTATATTTTTATTTTTGGTGGATTATTTTTTTTATTTTTTTTTTTATATTTTTACAATTTTTTTTTTTTTTTTTTCACTTTCTGATAGTTTTTATACTTTATTACTTTGTCCCACTATGGGACTTTCACTTTTTTTTCTCTGATCGCCTGCATGGCACAGGAATGCAGCACCATCCCTGTGCCATGCAGGCTGTCAGCGCTGGACAGGGAGAAGATTGTTTGGAGATGCACTGCGCATGTCCAAAAAATCTTCCTGCTGTCTGGTGACCCGGATGTTGTCATGACGACATCGGTTCGTCATGGCAACATCCTGGAAGCCACGGCAGACAGCGCTGGAAGCCGGAAGAGGAGGTGAGTATCTGCGATCACCCCTCTTGCCACCGCAATGCTGCGATCGACTTCGATCGCAGCATCGCGGGGGTTAATGTGCTGGGAGCTGTGCGTGACCGCTCCCTGCACATAATACCGGGTGTCAGCTGTGGCAATCAGCTGACACCCGGCGGCGATCGCGCCCGCTCAGCCTGTGTGCGCGCGCAATCGCCATGACGTACTAATACAGGTCTGGCTCTTAAGTCCCAGGGCACAGACGTGTATTAGTACATCTAATGTTGTTAAGGGGTTAATCCAACCCAATCTTCAGGAACCATTCATTGTGGAGGTGGATTCTTCAGAGGTTGGTGTAGGGGCCGTTTTATGGCAGGGGCCAAAAGCTCTGACTAATTTGCAACCATGTGCATTTTTTTCAAAGAAATTTTAATCTGCTGAAAGAAATTATGATGTCGGGAATCATGAGTTACTCGCTGTTAAATTAGCTTTTGAAGAATGGAGACATTTTTCGGAAGAGGAGTTCATCTAATTACTGTGGTCACTGACCGTAAAAATTTAGCTTACATTGAATCAGCTAAATGACTAACTCCAAGACAAGCCAGATGGTGTCATGCAAAGTGAGGGAAAGACTAAGTGCACAACAACGGGAAGAGGGGGGGAAGCCCAAGCACTAGAGAAAGGGGGAGTGGAGACCCTGAGGCAGATCTGACAACACCCTGGCTCCCCTAACATCCCTAAATAGGTTCCGCACCTATTGCCAAGCAGGAAACCTAATCCCTGACTGCCCCTAGCGATAGATCCTAGATAGGGAGGGGATGGAGTGAGCACTAGTCAGACCCCAATGCAACTAAAGACAAACAGGTAAACAGACAAGGGAAACACTTAGCTTGAGAAGACACTAGAGAGATCACGCCAACTATCCTCCAAGGGGACTCCAAGAAGACACTAACCAACTACTAGTACTTCAAGCATGGACAGAGGAAAATAGAACTATCACCAGTGACTCTCTTGAGATACTGAAGGTATTTAAACATCCAGCAAGGGAGTGTCAATTAGCAGCAGAAGGTGAAAGTCAATGCTAAGTCCTAGAGGGAGAAGGATGTCACTACACTACAGAGATGAAAAGATCAAGTAGGTGCCTGCAAAGCCAAGCACAATCACCTTCTACAGTTGGATCCAGAACGACTGTCTGTCACACCTGACACACCCGTGACAGATGGTCCTTATTTTTCTCTAGATTCACGTTCTCTATCACAATCAGGCACGGATCTAAGAATGTGAAGGTTGATGCAGTCTTGATTCAGTTTCACCTCCAGAACATCCATCCTCCATTCTTCCTAAGGGCATTGTGGTTTCTGTGGTATCCTTGGAGTTAGAAGCGGAGATCCATAAAACTCTTTCGGTGGCCCCGTCTGCCACTCCAGGGTCCAAGCTATTTGTGCCTTTGTACTTAAGATTGCAACTGCCACAGGAGTTTCATGATTTCATCTTGAGTGGTCACCCTGGGGTTACAGCCACACAGAAAGCTATTTCCAGACTCTTTTGGTGGCTGTCTATGAGTAATGATATTACAGATTTTGTAATTGCCTGTGAAGTCTGCGTACCCGCTAAAGTTTGTCATAACTGGCTAGTCATGGAATTGGTTCCCTTGCCAATTCCGGAAAGACTGTGTACTCATCTGTAGAGATGAGCGGTGTTCGACTAGAACTGTTCGCCAATCTCAAATTCGAGCTGTTTTGGGTGGTGTTCGAGTTGTTCGACGAACCCGAACGATTTGCAAAAAATTCGGCTGTTCGAGGTTATGTTCGATAACTGTTCGTGCACCAAAAGCGTGTCCTGCATGTCTGGCGCTATTTAGAGCACCAATCATGCAGGGATTGTCTGCCACTCACTGTAATGCCACAGCCATGGTGGTTGTGGCATTACAGTGATTGCCCAAATCGATGGGAACAGTGCTCACAGTGAAACATGAAAAGCCGGCAATTCAGCAGCGGCATACACCGGTACCCGACAATTTAGAACCGAAAGAATAGAGCTTCACACATAGATTAGATAGATAGAAACATGTCAGTCACACATATAAGAAGCACAGTGACAGTGTTGCTTACTGTACTTGTCATTTAGTGTAAAGCATTTATCAAAAAAAATAATAGTGTTTTCATGCACCGTCTCTTTAAAAAAGCCGGCTGGCAATTCAGCATCTGTACCCGACAATTTAGAATAGAAGGAATAGAGAATCACACATAGATTAGATAGATAGAAACATGTCAGCCACATATATACGAAGTACAGTGACAGTGTTGCTTACTGTAATTGTCATTTAGTGTAAAGGATTTCTTAAAAAATATAATAGTGTTTTCGTGCACCGTCTCTTTAAAAAAGCCGGCCAGCAATTCAGCAGCGGTAGCCGACAATTTATAACAGACAGAATAGAGCTTCACACATAGATTAGATAGATAGAAACATGTCAGTCACATATATATGAAGTACTGTGACAGTGTTGCTTACTGTACTTGTCATTTACTGCAAAGGATTTATTAAAAAAAATAATAGTGTTTTCATGCACTGTCTCTTTAAAAAAGCCGGCCGGCAATTCAGCATCTGTACCCGACAATTTATAACAGAAAGAATAGAGAATCACACATAGATTAGGTAGATAGAAACATGTCAGTCACATATATATGAAGTACAGTGACAGTGTTGCTTACTGTACTTGTCATTTACTGCAAAGGATTTATTAAAAAAAATAATAGTGTTTTCATGCACCGTCTCTTTAAAAAAGCCGGCCGGCAATTCAGCATCTGTACCCGACAATTTATAACAGACAGAATAGAGCTTCACACATAGATTAGATAGATAGAAACATGTCAGTCACATATATAATAAGTACAGTGACAGTGTTGGTTACTGTACTTGTCATTTAGTATTAAAATAAAGGATTTATTATTAAAAAAAATTGGCGTGGGGTTCCCCGTAATTTTAGTCTCTAGCGGAGGTTAAGCAGACAGCTGGGGCAGATGTTTGAAGCCTGGGAAGGGGGTAATACCCACGGAGCTTCCCAGGCTACTAATATCAGCCCCCAGCTGAATACCTAGCCTTTACTAGCTATTAAAATGGAGGACCCCCCCAAAAAAAATGACGTGGGGTCCCCCCTAATTTAATAGCTAGCAAAGGCTAGGCAGACAGCTGGGGGCTGATATTAATAGCCCAGGAAGGGAGCCATGAATATTGGCCCCCTCCCAGGCTAGAAACACCAGCCGTCAGCCGCCCCAGAAATGGCGCATCCATAGGATGCGCCAATTCTGGCACTTAGCCTCGCTCTTCCACGCTGCCCTGGTGCGGTGGCAGGGGGTAATAGGGTTGGGGTTGATGTCAGCTTATAATGCCAGCTGACATCAAGCCCAGGTTAGTAATGGAGAGGCGTCTATAAGACACCCCCATTACTAACCCCATAGTCAAAGTTAAAAGAAAACACAAACACCCAGAATAAAGTCCTTTAATTGAAATAAAGACACATTCCTTTATTGTTCTAAATTAAACCATACTTACCGTCACGCCCATTCCAGCTGAAGCCAACGATCTCCTGCAATAAAAGAAAAATAATAAAGCAACCTCATCCTTACCTTTCCATGGTTCCCACGACAGCTTCAGCTCTGCTACATCGAGATAATAGGCTGGACCGCAGCAGAACGCTGCCATCCAGCCTGTCATCCCGCAGACACTGAGAAGCGCAGGCATGCTTGCGCTCTGCAGTGTCTGGCTGTGACGGCATAAAGATGAGACGAGTTCATGTCCAATGAACTCGGCGCACCTCATGCACGTCACTGACAGCGTGGGAGAATTCTCCTGCACTCAGCACTTCAGCGTGAGAATTCTCCCACGCTGTCAGTGACGTGCATGAGGTCAGCTGAGTTCATTGGACATGAATGAGCTCACCTCATGCACGTCACTGACAGCGTGGGAAAATTCTCCTGCACTCAGCGCTTCAGCGTGAGAATTTTCCCACGCTGTCAGTGACGTGCATGAGGTGAGCTCATTCATGTCCAATGAACTCAGCTGACCTCATGTACGTCACTGACAGCGTGGGAGAATTTTCACGCTGAAGTGCTGAGTGCAGGAGAATTCTCCCACACTGTCAGTGACGTGCATGAGGTGCGCCGAGTTCATTGGACATGAGCTTGTCTCATCTTTATGCCGTCACAGCGAGACACTGAGGAGCGCAAGCATGCCTGCGCTTCTGAGTGTCCGCGGGATGACAGGCTGGATGGCAGCGTTCTGCTGCGGTCCAGCCTGTCATCTCGATGTAGCAGAGCTGAAGCTGTCGTGGGAACCATGGAAAGGTAAGGATGAGGTTGCTTAATTATTTTACTTTTATTGCAGAAGACATTGGCTTCAGCTGGAATGGGCGTGACGGTAAGTATGGTTTAATTTAGAACAATAAAGAATTGTGTGTTTATTTCAATTAAAGGACTTTATTCTGGGTGTTGTGTTTTTTTAAATACTTTACTAGAAATTCATGGTGGTCATGTCTAATATTGGCGTGACCCCATGAATTTCGGGCTTAGGGCCAGCTGATAATGCCAAGCTGGCCTTAACCCCTTTATTACCCAGTGAGCCACCGCACCAGGGCCCTGGATGAGTTGGGTACAGCGCCAGAAGATGGCGCTTCTATGAACGCGCCATTTTCTGGGGCGGCTGCGGACTGCAATTTGCAGCGGGTGGGGCCCAGAAAGCTTGGGCCTCCCTGCGCTGCGGATTCCAGCTCCCAGCTGCCTAGTTGTACCTGGCTGGGCACAAAAATAGGGCGAAGCCCCACGCATTTTTTTTTTTAATTATTTCATGAAATTCATGGAATAATTAAGAAAAAAAGGGCTTCCCTATATTGTTGTGTCCAACCAGGTACAAATAGGCAGCTGGTGGTTGGGGGCAGCCCGTCCCTGCCTGCTGTACCTGGCTGGACACAAATATAGTGCGAAGCCCCACGTCAATTTTTTTTTAATTATTTCATGAAATAATTTTTTTAAAAAAGGGCTTCCCTATATTGTTGTGTCTGGCCAGGTACAAATAGGCAACTGGTGGTTGGGGGCAGCCCATTCCTGACTGCTGTACCTGACTGGACACAAATATAGGGCGAAGCCCCACGTCAATTTTTTTTAAATTATTTCAGGAAATTCATGAAATAATGAAAAAAAAATTGATGTGGGACTTCGCCCTATATTTGTGTCCAGTCAGGTACAGCAGGCAGGAACGGGCTGCTCCCAACCACCAGCTGCCTATTTGTACCTAGCCGGACACAACAATATAGGGAAGCCCTTTTTTTCTTAATTATTCCATGAATTTCATGAATTTAAAAAAAAAATACGTGGAGCTTCGCCCTATTTTTGTGTCCAGCCAGGTACAACTAGGCAGCTGGGGGCTGGAATCTGCAGCGCAGGGAGGCCCAAGCTTTCTGGGCCCCACCCGCTGCAAATTGCAGTCCGCAGCCGCCCCGGAAAATGGCGCGTTCATAGAAGCGCCATCTTCTGGCGCTGTACCCAACTCATCCAGGGCCCTGGTGCGGTGGCTCACTGGGTAATAAAGGGGTTAAGGCCAGCTTGGCATTATCAGCTGGCCCTAAGCCCGAAATTCATGGGGTCACGCCAATATTAGACATGACCACCATGAATTTCTAGTAAAGAATTTAAAAAAAACACAAACACCCAGAAAAAAGTCCTTTAATTGAAATAAACACACAATTCTTTATTGTTCTAAATTAAACCATACTTACCGCCACGCCCATTCCAGCTGAAGCCAATGATCTCCTGCAAGAAAAGTAAAATAATAAAGCAACATCATCCTTACCTTTCCATGGCTCCCACGACAGCTTCAGCTCTGCTACATCGAGATGACAGGCTGGACTGCAGCAGAACGCTGCCATCCAGCCTGTCATCCCGCAGACACTGAGAAGCGCAGGCTTGCTTGCGCTACTCAGTGTCTGGCTGTGACGGCATCCAGATGAGCGGAGGTCATGTCCAATGAACTCGGCTCACCTCATGCACGTCACTGACAGCGTGGGAAAATTCTCACGCTGAAGTGCTGAGTGCAGGAGAACTTTCCCACGCTGTCAGTGACGTACATGAGGTGAGCCGAGTTCATTGTCGGCTCATCTGGATACCGTCACAGTCAGACACTGAGGAGCGCAAGCATGCCTGCGCTTCTCAGTGTCTGCGGGATGACAGGCTGGATGGTAGCGTTCTGCTGCGGTCCAGCCTGTCATCTCGATGTAGCAGAGCTGAAGCTGTCCT
Organism: Phyllobates terribilis; assembly: GCF_046119375.1. NCBI lineage: Eukaryota > Metazoa > Chordata > Amphibia > Anura > Dendrobatidae > Phyllobates > Phyllobates terribilis. The sequence continues at coordinate 55,842,415 of NW_027362773.1, forward strand.
GGGAACCATGGAAATGTAAGGATGAGGTTGCTTTATTATTTTTCTTTTATTGCAGGAGATCGTTGGCTTCAGCTGGAATGGGCGTGATGGTAAGTATGGTTTAATTTAGAACAATAAAGAATTGTGTCTTTATTTCAATTAAAGGACTTTATTCTGGGTGTTTGTGTTTTTTTTTTAACTTTGACTATGGGGTTAGTAATGGGGGTGTCTTATAGACGCCTCTCCATTACTAACCTGGGCTTGATGTCAGCTGGCATTATAAGCTGACATCAACCCCAACCCTATTACCCCCTGCCACCGCACCAGGGCAGCGTGGAAGAGCGAGGCTAAGTGCCAGAATTGGCGCATCCTATGGATGCGCCATTTCTGGGGCGGCTGACGGCTGGTGTTTCTAGCCTGGGAGGGGGCCAATATTCATGGCTCCCTTCCTGGGCTATTAATATCAGCCCCCAGCTGTCTGCCTAGCCTTTGCTAGCTATTAAATTAGGGGGGACCCCACGTCATTTATTTGGGGGGGGTCCTCCATTTTAATAGCTAGTAAAGGCTAGGTATTCAGCTGGGGGCTGATATTAGTAGCCTGGGAAGCACCGTGGGTATTACCCCCTTCCCAAGCTTCAAACATCTGCCCCAGCTGTCTGCTTAACCTCCGCTAGAGACTAAAATTACGGGGAACCCCACGCCAATTTTTTTTAATAATAAATCCTTTATTTTAATACTAAATGACAAGTACAGTAACCAACACTGTCACTGTACTTATTATATATGTGACTGACATGTTTCTATCTATCTAATCTATGTGTGAAGCTCTATTCTGTCTGTTATAAATTGTCGGGTACAGATGCTGAATTGCCGGCCGGCTTTTTTAAAGAGACGGTGCATGAAAACACTATTATTTTTTTTAATAAATCCTTTGCAGTAAATGACAAGTACAGTAAGCAACACTGTCACAGTACTTCATATATATGTGACTGACATGTTTCTAGCTATCTAATCTATGTGTGAAGCTCTATTCTGTCTGTTATAAATTGTCGGGTACCGCTGCTGAATTGCCGGCCGGCTTTTTTAAAGAGACGGTGCACGAAAACACTATTATATTTTTTAATAAATCCTTTACACTAAATGACAAGTACAGTAAGCAACACTGTCACTGTACTTCGTATATATGTGGCTGACATGTTTCTATCTATCTAATCTATGTGTGATTCTCTATTCCTTCTATTCTAAATTGTCGGGTACAGATGCTGAATTGCTGGCCGGCTTTTTTAAAGAGACGGTGCATGAAAACACTATTATTTTTTTTAATAAATCCTTTGCAGTAAATGACAAGTACAGTAAGCAACACTGTCACAGTACTTCATATATATGTGACTGACATGTTTCTATCTATCTAATCTATGTGTGAAGCTCTATTCTGTCTGTTATAAATTGTCGGGTACCGCTGCTGAATTGCCGGCCGGCTTTTTTAAAGAGACGGTGCACGAAAACACTATTATATTTTTTAATAAATCCTTTACACTAAATGACAAGTACAGTAAGCAACACTGTCACTGTACTTCATATATATGTGACTGACATGTTTCTATCTATCTAATCTATGTGTGATGCTCTATTCCTTCATGTCTAAATTGTCGGGTACCGGTGTATGCCGCTGCTGAATAGCCGGCCGGCTTTTTTAAAGAAAGCGTCTTCTGAGCAGTTTGTCAGCTTTTGGACACCTTTGAAGGTGTTTTCTATGTTTTCCTATGTGTTTTTGTTTGCCTGCCATTGGTTTTAACGGTGTTCGACGGTGTTCTAAGGTGTTCGACGAACAGTTCGACGAACAGTTCCTCGAACATCCCGGTGTTCGACGAACCGAACCGAACCCGAACACTACGGGGGTGGCTCAACACTACTCATCTGTCCATGAATTTCATAACGGATTTGCTTCTGTCTGATGGGAAAACTGTTATTTGGGTGGTGGTGGACAGATTCAGTAAACAAGCTCATTTTGTTCCCTTGTCAGTGTTACCTAATGCAGAGACACTCCCCAGGTTATTTATTTGTCATGTAGTGAGGTTGCATGGAATTCCTCTTAACATTGTGTCTGATAGGGGAGTTCAGTTTGTCTCCAAGTTCTGGAGAGCTTTTTGTAAGAATCTGGGGATTGACTTGTCTTTTTCCCCTGCTTACCACCCTGAAACCAATGGTCAGACTAAGAGAACAAATCAATCTTTGGAGCAAATTTTGAAGTGTGTAATGGGTCTGGAAGGCGGAACCTCTGAGCAACTATACAAGGGGGCGGTCCTTGTAAGGAAGCGGGTGGCTCCCAGGGAAGATGGGCAGGTAGTCACGGCAAGTGACAGGGACAGTCTCTGAGTAGAAGGACGGGTACTCACGGCAAGTGACAGGGACAGTCTCTGGGTAGAAGGACGGGTTCTCACGGCAAGTGACAGGGACAGTCTCTGGGTAGAAGGACAGCAGGCAGGTGGCTGGTGAGCGCTGCCAGGTGAGCGGGCGAGAGTCTTTGGACAGGCAGGTGGTCACGGCAAGTGATGGCAGAGCCTCCAGGTAGGCTAGCAGACAGGTAGCAGGTGAGCGCTCCCAGGTGAGCAGGCAAGAGTCTCTGGACAGGCAGGTGGTCACGGCAAGTGACGGCGGAGCCTCCAGGTAGGCTAGCAGACAGGTAGCAGGTGAGCGCTCCCAGGTGAGCAGGCAAGAGTCTCTGGGCAGGCAGGTGGTCACGGCAAGTGACGGCGGAGCCTCCAGGTAGGCTAACAGACAGGTAGCAGGCGAGCGCTCCCAGGTGAGCGGGCAGGCTGGTCCATAGACAGACTGACAGGTGTCAGAAGGTAGACCGTCGGACCACAGGCTTGCAAGCAGGTAAACGGATATCAGGCAGGTATCAAGCAGGAATCTGGCAGGTGACTGGCAGGTAACTGGTAACGGGACCTGAGGGCTGAAGCAGAGTGAAGGCTTTGCAACAACATTGCTCGGGCACCTCCATTTTGGAGGAGGTGCCTTATATATGGTGAGGTCCTCCGGCCTTTGGCCGGGGACTCCTTAGAACGGCGCGCGCGGCCCCTTTAAGAGAGGGGGAGCGCGCGCGCGCCCTAAGCACAGTGGCCGGGAAGCAGCGCGCGCTGCCAGCAGAGCGGGAGGAGGACGCCGGGCACGGAGTGGAGAGGTGAGGGGAACAGCGTCCCTGCCTAGCAGGAGGCAGGGACGCCGACGCTACAGTACCCCCCCCTTTAGGCCCCCCCTTTTTTAGGCCAGACAGAAATTTATCAAGGATGAGAGGGGCATGGATGTTCTCCCGGGGCTCCCACGTTCTCTCCTCAGGACCAAACCCCTTCCAATCTACCAGAAAAAAGGTTTTTCCTCTTACCCTTTTGGTGGCCAGAATGTTCTCTACCTCAAACTCGTTTTCAGCGGAAACCGGAGCAGGAGGCGTACCTGTAGACTTGGAAAAAGAGTTAAGTACCACGGGTTTGAGGAGAGATGCATGGAAGGAGTTAGGGATCCGCAAGTTGGCCGGGAGTTTCAATTTATAGGCCACCGGGTTGATTTGTTTGATAACTTCTAGTGGGCCGATGAACCGAGGCCCTAACTTGTAGGAAGGAATCTTGAGCCGGACATACTTGGACGAGAGCCAGACTTTATCTCCAGGACGGAATTGTGGAGGATCCAGGCGTTTTTTGTCAGCGTGTTTTTTCATCCGCTCGGACGACTGAAGGAGTGCGGATCGGGTACTCTCCCAAATGGAGGAAAATTTGCTAACGAGAGATTCCGCAGCCGGATTGTCCACCGAGGTGTAGACGGGAAATGGGATCCGAGGATGCTGACCGAAGACTACAAAAAACGGGGATTTGGAGGAAGATTCGCTCTCGTGATTATTGTAAGAGAATTCGGCCCATGGCAGGAGATCCACCCAGTCTGAATGGTGGGCATTAACGAAGTGCCGGAGGTAACTGGTCAGGATCTGATTGATCCGCTCCACTTGACCATTGGACTGTGGATGGTATGCGGAGGAGAAGTCCAGGGTGACGTCTAGCAGCTTACATGTGGCTCTCCAGAAGCGTGAGGTGAACTGAACCCCACGATCCGACACGATGTGGAGGGGCAGGCCATGGAGACGGAAGATGTGGCGGATAAAGTCTTTCGCCAGCTCGGGTGCAGACGGGAGGCCTGGCAGGGGAATGAAATGAGCCATTTTGGAAAAGCGGTCAGCGACCACCCAAATGACCGTACAACCGGCAGAGACAGGAAGATCTGTTATGAAGTCCATAGCTATATGCTGCCAGGGGGCAGCAGGTACTGGAAGAGGAAGGAGGCGACCGGCTGGCAGGTGTCTCGGAACCTTGTTGCGGGCGCAGGACACACAGGCAGAAACAAAGTCTATTACGTCCTTGTGCAGGGTAGGCCACCAGTAGTGCCGGGTGATAAGCTGGAGGGTCTTTTTCTGACCGGCATGGCCAGCAAGCTTAGACGAGTGACCCCAGTGTAGGATCTTCTCCCGATCAGGTACCGTTACGAACGTTTTACCGGGAGGGAGACGATTTAGACTCACGGGGGCCACCTGCATTACTCTGGCGGGATTGATGATGTGTTTAGGTTCCTCCTCAAGATCAGACACCAGGAAGGATCGGGACAAGGCGTCAGCTTTGATGTTTTTGTCAGCCGGGCGAAAATGAAGAACAAAATCAAAGCGAGCAAAAAACAAGGACCACCGGGCTTGGCGCGGGTTAAGTCTCTGGGCACTCTGGAGGTAAGCCAAGTTCTTGTGGTCCGTGTAAATTATTACCGGGTGAAGAGCCCCCTCGAGCAGGTAACGCCACTCCTCTAATGCCAGCTTAATGGCCAATAACTCTCGGTCTCCTATAGAATAGTTGCGCTCGGAAGAGGAGAAGAGTTTGGAGAAGAAGCCGCAAGTTACCATTCTCCCGGAAGACAATTTTTGGGTAAGTACCGCTCCGGCTCCAGAGGAGGAGGCGTCAACTTCCAGGAAGAATTGCTTGTTGCCGTCCGGGCGATGCAGCACCGGGGCGGAAGAGAAAGCCTGTTTTAAGGAAAGAAAGGCTTCCACAGCTTCGGGCGGCCATTCTCTGGGATTAGTGCCCTTACGGGTGAGCGCAGAGATTGGGGCAGTCCGGGAAGAGAAGTGCGGTATGAAGAGGCGGTAGTAGTTGGCGAAGCCCAGGAACCGCTGAATAGCCTTCAACCCCTCTGGTCGAGGCCACTTCTCGATGGCAGACAGTTTCTCTGGATCCATTCGTAGGCCGCTCTGAGAAATTATGTAGCCCAAAAACGGAAGCGAGGTCGGCTCAAAGAGGCACTTCTCATATTTAGCGTAGAGGTGGTTCTGCCTGAGCCTGAGCAGAACCTGACGAACATCCCTCCGGTGTGTGGGGTGATCCAGAGAGAAGACCAAGGTGTCGTCCAGGTACACCACTACGCAGGAGTAGAGAAGGTCCCGGAAGATGTCATTGACCAACTCTTGAAAGACGGCGGGAGCGTTACAGAGACCGAAGGGCATTACCAGGTATTCATAGTGGCCGTCCCGGGTGTTGAATGCCGTCTTCCATTCATCCCCCTGACGGATACGGACCAGGTTATACGCCCCACGGAGGTCCAGCTTGGTGAAGATTCTAGCCCCCCTCAGACGGTCAAATAATTCCGGAATGAGCGGAAGGGGGTATTTATTCTTCACCGTGATCTGGTTAAGGCCTCTATAGTCTATACAGGGACGGAGTGAGCCATCCTTCTTTTTGACGAAGAAGAAGCCTGCTCCCGCCGGGGAAGTAGATTTCTGGATGAATCCCCGGGCCAGATTCTCCTCAATATATTCTGACATGGATCGGGTCTCAGCAGCGGACAAAGGGTAAATGCGCCCACGGGGAGGAGTAGCGCCGGGCATCAGGTCGATTGGGCAGTCGTATGGTCTATGAGGGGGTAATGTCTCTGCCTCCTTTTTATTAAAGACGTCCGCATACGACCAATAAGGAGCCGGAAGACCAGGTAGATTGGCTGGAGTAGGAGAAGGACGGACAGGATGGACGGGAACTAAACAAGTCTTATGGCAGTCCTGTCCCCAGCAAAGGACTTCTCCGGTCTGCCAATCAAGCACGGGTGCATGTCTCTGAAGCCAAGGTAGGCCTAGTAAGAGAGCGTGAGAGAGTCCAGGCAGAACATGAAAGAAGATGCTCTCAGAGTGCAGCATTCCCACCTGCAGGGTTATGGATTCGGTGATGAGTTGGATGGGATGTGGTAAGAGGCCCCCATCCACGGCAGCGACAGATAAGGGTACAGCTAGAGGTTTGGTGGGAATGTGGTGTTTCTCTACCAGAGACTGAGAAATGAGATTTCCGGCAGCTCCAGAGTCAAGTTGGGCTAGTTCAAAATAACGGTTCTCCCCGCAGATGATAGAGACCGACAGCAACAGAGATGGAGAGGGTTTACTCTTGTCTAGGACGACCTCTCTGAGCGATCCTAGACACAGGCATTTCCCGACCTCTCCGGGCAGGAACGGATCCGGTGCTCCTTACTGCCACAGTAGAAGCAGCACCCCTCGGCACGGCGTAGCTCTTGACGGGTTTTGACCATCTTGGTCTGGTCGACCTGCATAGGCTCGGGTGAGTGCGCCTGGGGAATAGCGAGAGAAGTGACAGGTTTCTGAAAGGTAGAGGCTAGACGTGGAAACCTCCTCTCATGGGTGACCTCTTTGGCGCGTTCCTGGAACCGGATGTCAATCCGGGTGGCAAGAGTTATTAAGTCGTCGAGAGTGGTAGGTATGTCCCGACCGGCGAGTTCATCTTTAATACGGCCGGATAGACCCTCCCAAAAGACAGACACCAAGGCGTCGTTATCCCAGGCCAGCTCCGAAGCAAGGGTACGGAACCGTATGGCATATTGGCCCACGGTGAGATTTCCTTGATGGAGGCGTAGCAGAGATGATGCGGATGAGGTCTTCCGTCCGGGTTCGTCGAAGACTTTCCGGAAAGCCGTGAGAAAGGCTGGCAGGTTGAACACCAGGGGGTCTCCTCTCTCCCATAGAGGATTTAGCCAAGCCAGTGCCTCCCCCGTGAGATGGGACATGATGAAGGCTACTTTGGCCCGGTCGGAGATAAACTGGTGGGACAGGAGTTCAAAGTGCAGGGTGCACTGGTTTATGAAGCCCCGAGCTTGAGCGGGGTCGCCTCCGAAGCGTGGAGGTGCAGAAAGCCGGGGTTCGGGGCAGGAAGCCATGGTATTGGTGGGCAGCGGCGCTGCCGGGCTGCGAGTCATGACACTAGTGGTGGTTGCTGGTGGAGCAGTCAGAGTGTCCAGGCGAGAGTTGACATTCCGCAGATGACTCAGGATGGACTCCTGTTGGGACCTCTGATGGGACAGTTCATGACATAGGTCCGAGAGCGAGGGAGCTTGGGTGCCACCGGGTTCCATGGCCCGAGCAAACTGTAATGGGTCTGGAAGGCGGAACCTCTGAGCAACTGTACAAGGGGGCGGTCCTTGTAAGGAAGCGGGTGGCTCCCAGGGAAGACCGGCAGGTAGTCACGGCAAGTGACAGGGACAGTCTCTGAGTAGAAGGACGGGTACTCACGGCAAGTGACAGGGACAGTCTCTGGGTAGAAGGACGGGTTCTCATGGCAAGTGACAGAGACAGTCTCTGGGTAGAAGGACAGCAGGCAGGTGGCTGGTAAGCGCTCCCAGGTGAGCGGGCGAGAGTCTTTGGACAGGCAGATGGTCACGGCAAGTGACGGCAGAGCCTCCAGGTAGGCTAGCAGACAGGTAGCAGGTGAGCGCTCCCAGGTGAGCAGGCAAGAGTCTCTGGTCAGGCAGGTGGTCACGGCAAGTGACGGCAGAGCCTCCAGGTAGGCTAGCAGACAGGTAGAAGGTGAGCACTCCCAGGTGAGCAGGCAAGAGTCTCTGGACAGGCAGGTGGTCACGGCAAGTGACGGCGGAGCCTCCAGGTAGGCTAGCAGACAGGTAGCAGGTGAGCGCTCCCAGGTGAGCAGGCAAGAGTCTCTGGACAGGCAGGTGGTCACGGCAAGTGACGGCGGAGCCTCCAGGTAGGCTAGCAGACAGGTAGTAGGTGAGCGCTCCCAGGTGAGCAGGCAAGAGTCTCTGGGCAGACAGGTGGTCACGGCAAGTGACGGCGGAGACTCCAGGTAGGCTAGCAGACAGGTAGCAGGCGAGCGCTCCCAGGTGAGCGGGCAGGCTGGTCCATAGACAGACTGACAGGTGTCGGAAGGCAGACCGTCGGACCGCAGGCTTGCAAGCAGGTAAACTGTTCAATCTGGTTTTGCCTGCAGGTGGTTCCTCAGGTGCTTCCCATCCTCAAATGATTTGCAGGGTATTTAACTGGCTTGCCGTGTGCAGCAGATTGTCAGTTGTAGATTTGTTTTAGGTATGTGTGTATGCTTGCTCTGTGTCTGACTGTTATCTTGCTGATGACCCTGGATTCTGTTGTGACTACTCTTTTGGATTTTCCCTTTTGCTTTTGATGCTCTCTGACTTCAGATATCTGACCCCGGACTTGGGCTCTGACTATCTGTTTGTTGTACTCCCTGGTTTTGATGTACCCTCCTGGCATTTGAGCCCAGACTGTTACTTGACCATGCCTTTGTCTCAACCCCTCTGCACTATGAGCCCTCCAGGTAGCTAACCTCGGAGCTCCTGACTACCCTGTCTCATGGCTGGCGCGTGAGTAGTGACTCAGTGTCACAGTTTGGTTTTGGTTCCTCTTGCCCCTCCCCATAATGATCTGTGCTGGCACTGGCATATAGCTTCTCTGTGTATTCTTTCCATTTCTACTTGATGTCCTGCTGGTCACTAATTTCATTCTCATCATGATTTTTGGTAGTTGTTTGGTGTGCTAAGAAAGGCTTCTTCCCTTGTTCCATCATGGGAAATAATTTCCTGGTGTGGCCCTTCTTATACTTTCTTTTGTCTGAGCCCTCGGACCTGTTACTTAAATTACATACTACACGGGAATCTTGCTGACTTCAAACTTCCTTTGCATAACTGCATGCTTGATTGTTCATAGACTGATCCTGTCTTGTCTACGAGGAGCTGGTGATCCAACTCACAGTCTGCACCTGGTAGTGTTTTTACAGAGAAAATTCATCCCTTTCTTTTTTGCTGGCAGAGGATGTTGTCAATCTGGTTTTTATTCTGTCCATTTGGTAATGTCCAGTTGTAGAGTCACCCATTCATGTTTGAAGAAGCTGTTGGTGATTCTAAGCTTTTTCACATGACAGAACTGCACAAGTTGGTCCACAGTTTTTATTCCTCTCCCCTAGGCCATATCTGCAGACCACTCCTGCATTCTCTCCTACAAACTTGGCATTGAAGATGGCTATAATGTAAATTATGCCCTTTTTGGGTTGAGTGTGTTTTGGATCTGGGCGAAAAGTCCCCAGTGTTCTGCTGCGCCTGCTGTTTGTTCATAGACATGGATTATGATCACATTCAGAGTTTTCCCTCTGACATGGATGGACATGACCCTATCATGGATGTACTGGGGAGTGGACTCTGTATGCACCCTGCAATCCTTTTTTTGGCCATGATGGCAGCTCCCTTTTTCCTTTCTGTCTCATTGCCTTACTAATAAAAGGTGTAGTCGTCTGAGCTAAAGTCCCCAGATCCAATCCGCTGTAGTTCACAGGCTCCCACTAGGTATGCACTCATTCTTTCAATTTCTCTCTTGAAAATGTCCAGCCTACCAATGCTCATCACTCTCATATTCCGATGCAATAGACTTCTCTTTGCAGCTCAGGTGCTCCTTTTCATCATAGGCTACAACAGCAATTTTCTCCCATATGGGTTGCTCCTCTTGTGTGTCATTGTTGTTCTGATTCATTTGGATCTGCCTTTCCTCTTCCCCTGTCACTTAAATGATGCTGTCCAGCCCAAAGGGCCCACTGTCAGGCATCATGCTTGACGCATATTGATTCTGATCTCTGATCCATAGAATTTCAAGGTGAAGGTTTTTATTGGGTAGATCATTGGGTCTTTCCTCAACCCATTACACTTCGCCATATGACTACTGCAGTTGGTATGCCTAGACTGAAGTCTAGTCCAAGCCAAGCATAATTCCATGTGAGGTTAAAATCAAACCCACTTGTATTTCAAAGGGGTGAGGGGACGCTGACTACTTACCTCTGACTTTGGGTACTCTGTTGATACAGGTATTTTGGACCTTTAATAAAGAATTAGGATATTAGCATATACATAGTACTGATGGGGCTGTATGGTGAATTCTGGCACCTTGACTATTATGTATATATCTTCCCTTCCTTATGCTTACCTCCTATCCATTTAGCTATGCATTTAACCTGAGCACATTCTATCTACTTTTGTTTGTAGTTTCTTTTGATACTTCAATTACTACTCACTAAAATTCTTTATCAGGATTTCAGTGTAGTTTTGGTATAGCAGACTAATTATGATTTTTCTCATTTCCTTACCCATGTTGTAATTCCCACAGTATATTAAGCTTCATACAGTCATATGAAAAAGTTTGGGCACCCCTATTAATCTTAAGCTTAATGTTCTATAAAAATTGGTGTTTTTGCAACAGCTATTTCAGTTTGATATATGTAATAACTGTTGGATACAGTAATGTTTCTGCCTTGAAATGAGGTTTCAGTGTACTAACAGAAAATGTGCAATCTGCATTCAAACAAAATTTGACAGGTGCATAAGTATGGGCACCTCACCAGAAAAGTGACATTAATAGTTAGTAGATCCTCCTTTTGCAAAAATAACAGCCTCTAGTCGCTTCCTGTAGCTTTTAATGAGTTCCTGGATCCTGGATGAAGGTATTTTTGACCATTCCTCTTTACAAAACAATTCCAGTTCAGTTAAGTTTGATGGTCGTCGAGCATGGACAGCCCTCTTCAAATGATCCCACAGATGTTCAATGATATTCAGGTCTGGGGACTGGGATGGCCATTCCAGAACATTGTAGTTGTTCCTCTGCATGAATGCCTGAGTAGATTTGGAGCGGTGTTTTGGATCATTGTCTTGCTGAAAGATCCATCCACTTTGTAACTTCATATTTATCACTGATTCTTGAACACTATTGTCAAGAATCTGCTGATACTGAGTGGAATCCATGCGTCCCTCAACTTTAACAAGATTCCCAGTGCCAGCATTGACCACACAGCCCCAAAGCATGATGGAACCTCCACCAAATTTTACTGTGGGTAGCAAGTGTTTTTCTTGGAATGCTGTGTTTTTTTGCCACCATGCATAACGCCTTTTTGTATGACCAAATAACTCAATCTTGATTTCATCAGTCCACAGGACCTTCTTCCAAATAGAAATTGGCTTCTCCAAATGTGCTTTTGCATACCTCAGCCAACTCTGTTTGTGGCGTGCTTGCAGAAACGGCTTCTTTCGCATCACTCTCCCATACAGCTTCTCCTTGTGCAAAGTGCCTTGTATAGTTGACCGATGCACAGTGACACCATCTGCAGCAAGTTGATGCTGCAGCTCTCTGGAGGTGGTCTGAGGATTGTCCTTGACTGATCTCACCATTCTTCTTCTCTGCCTTTCTGATGTTTTTCTTGGCCTGCCACTTCTGGCCTTAACAAGAACTGTCCCTGTGTTCTTCCATTTCCTTACTATGTTCCTCACAGTGGAAACTGACAGGTTAAATCTCTGAGACAGCTTTTTGTATGCTTCCCCTGAACAACTATGTTGAATAATCTTTGTTTTCAGATCATTTGACAGTTGTTTTGAGGAGCACATGATGCCACTCTTCAGAGGAGATTCAAACAGGAGAACAACTTGCAAGTGGCCACTTTAAGTAGCTTTTCTCATGATTGCATACACCTGGCTATAAAGTTCAAAGCTCCATGAGGTTACAAAACCAAAAAAAGTGCTTTAGTAAGTCAGTAAAAAGTAGGTAGGAGTATTTAAAACAAGAAAATGATAAGGGTGCCCATACTTATGCACCTTTCAAATTTTGTTTGAATGCAGATTGCACATTTTCTGTTAGTACAATAAACCTCATTTCAAGGCAGAAACATTACTGTGTCCAACAGTTATTACATATATCAAACTGAAATAGCTGTTGCAAAAACACCAATTTTTATAAAACATTAAGCTTAAGATTAATAGGGGTGCCCAAACTTTTTCATATGACTGTAGAAACATTTGAACCGTAAATGTACTATTATTGTTTAGTTCAGCGTCCCCTATATGGCATTCTGCTTTTTTACTGTTCTTGTTTTATATTTTTGCTTTAATAAATTATGGTTTTAACTTGATGGACCGCTTCTTCTCTCGCTACTATACCTTCTTTCTAAAAAAAACTAAACTAAAAATGTGAAAATCAAGGCTAGACAATTTAAAGGTGTGCAATATCTATTAAAAAACATGAGTCACATTATTAGATTGCCATATTTTTAGACTGTCTAGTTTGAAACAAGCCGTACATGACTCTCCCATACACAGGAATGCTCATTCGCCAACCACTTCTGTGTTCTCTATGAGAAAGCCACCGGCTGAAAGGTTGGCCAGCAGCTTATCTCTGGGAGAACCATGTGATTGGCAGTCCAAAATCAGACATGTGCAATCGACATTTCTCCCGACTATCTGTCGGCCAGCGACCCCATGCACTTTAAACAGGTGGCTGAACCTGTCGATATCTGCTGGTTCAGCTGACAACAGTCTAAAGTGCATGGTGGCTTTTAAGGGGTTTTCCATGAACAAAGGACATTTTAATCAATAGATTTTGAATAAATATATGTTCCATATTTGGATGCGTTTTCAGTACTGAGATAATCTTATAAATGTGCCCCTGCTGTGTACTGTGTAATGGCTGTGTCTCACCGTGTACGGGACATGGTCCGAAAACATATCTCCTGGCCAGGGGAGGAATCAAAAGAGAATATACAGACATTACAGAATGGGGTCACAGCTGATTCTTTCTGTAAGGTAAAGAAGCATTTGCTACTTTTTTTTTACCTTACAGAAAGCCGTAGCTGTGATCCTGTACTGTAATGTCTGTATACTCTTTTGCTTCCTCCCCTGCCCAGGAGCTGTGGTATGATCAGACCATGTTCCTGTACGGTCAGACACAGCCATTACACAGTACACAGCAGGGGAACATTTAATAAGATTATCTCAGCACAGGAACATTTATTAACATATCCAATTGTGGAACTAATTTTTATTATTATTAAGATCTATTAATTAAAATATTCTTTGTTCATATGAAAATCCCTTTAAGTTTAGAATTAGCATATCTACCCAAATCTGACTCACTTTCTTGTCACACTTTTTGCTGTCTTGGATGTTTTTATATGAGGAGCTGGTTGGTGGAGACTTCACACTGTGGAGGTAACGTTGTTATCATAGCACCTATCTACTTTTCTCTGTGGTTTACTCATACATATAATCAGGAATGACTGTCTTATTATATCAGATATATCTGAATGTTTATAGCCACCTTGTTTTGACAGCAACTCTGCAGCACTGAGGTAATGGGAACTCAATGATACCCCTAAAATGTCCTGTAAGGCAGTGTGGTTATCTATGAACATCCAGGGTTCTTTGTATAACGTGCAGTTAAAAGTTAATGTGTGCTGAAGAGACAGATTTCCAAGTATGTCAGTTCATTCCATGCAGCCATCCACTGTCTCTCACTTTTACAAAGTGGCTCCAATGCTGTATGATAGGCCCCACAGCCTCCCACACAATTATATAACATCCACAATACAATCAGCCTCACATGATGATGGACCAACTACCATCACAAAGTATGATGCTCCCAGAGCCCCCCACACAGTATGATGGCCTCCACAGTCCCTCTCACAATTAAATAAAAATACTCACTTAGGCTAATTTCTCCAATGCACTGCACTGGTCTGTGGCTCCATGCATCAGATGCAATCTAGTGATGTCATTGCATCAGCTATGCTGAGACTCGGATGCACAGGCTGAATACCGGAAGAGAGAGACGGTGGCTCTTTGTTGCACCATTGAATTCAATTTTATCTGCATCCTAAGAAAGCAGATATAATCAAGATATGGGCATCACAGCGACTGCGTGGTCTGCCAGTATTAGTGGTAAGTCACTGAATATAAGTAAGTTACATCTCCCATCACATTCATTGTACTTCTGTTGAACTTCTATTGCCACATGTTTTTTAACCACTCCACTTCTATGGGACATGTTCATCATCCCAATATACTTTTCCAGTGGCAAAGTTATGTCCCTGTAAAAATTTGTAACTCAAAAAGGGTCTTCCACTGTCAGACTTGACTCACTCTGTCGCTCTGCTTAGCAGGATCGAAGAGGTTCCCTGGTATTCACCCTATAACTCTTATATAGGGTTTTGGCTTTAACTGCAATTTCCCCCAAGTTGTGTCTGCAGAATAGCCTCTGACCAGGGAGGCTAGACAAAGGAATGACCAAATGAGCCAGCTCAGAACCATAGAATCCACAAGTGCCAAGACGATTAAATGGCTTATAAGAGTTCTTAGTTTTCTCTCTTCTAATAAGCCTTGTGATAATAACACAATGAGGAGGAGTTCTAGTGATACTTAAAGGAAAGCATGTGTGAAAAACATCATGAGGGAAATCCAAGATAGATGTCTACTCTGCACTACTAAGTTTATGCACTGCTAAAATCTGTCTGACTGTTGAATTGGACAGCTCAGTTAGTCTTTAGCTAGTGCCCAGGGGCTTCCTAAATGTGTTCACACATCCATGACGAGAAAATGGCTGACTCATCCCATCTGTAAATGTAATACATACAGCCTTGTGGATTTATAGAGCACACTTTTCTTATTCGGGTCGGGTCAGGTTTCAGATTTGCTTTACAGAAATAACCAAAAATTTCTTCTTCCAAAATCATTTATCATACCAGCTTCCACTGCAGAAGAAACTTGAATATTTTATCTGGACGGAGCTGACTACAATAAGTTACTGACAAACATATTTATGCCTTTCCATGGCTGACCTTTCCCTGGATTTTGGTGTACAGTCTCCGACAGAGCAGCTTCAATTATTACCTGTTTTTTTTATTTACTGAAGGATTTCCCGCTAGTATAAAAACGTATGGGCTTGAGTGCACTTTGCTGCGATGGATACTTCTAATTTTTTATTTAATTTTTCTTACAAAGTCACACTCACTACTATTTCACAAAAAAAAGTTTGACAAGATGATCAGCTCCATTCATCATTATTTTAGTTTTTTCCTAGAATTGGTGGGGTTATGCATGTACAGGCGGCAGAGTATGCTCTGATTTGCTCTCCCAGAAGTGCTGAAAAAGCTGATCACAACTACAGGATTTCATATCGCTGATGAGCATTTCAGCTCCTTCATCCCAGAGGACATCCCAACATCTGTATCTCCACCACTTAAAACTTCTTTCACTAGGACATGTCAGACCTTTCTGGAAGTAGGGCCACGGTCACACTATCAGTATTTGGTCAGTATTTTACATCAGTATTTGTAAACCAAAATCAGGAGTGGGTAAAAAATGCAGACGTGGTGAAATGTTTCTATTATACTTTTCCTCTGATTGTTCCCATCCTGATTTTGGTTTACAAATATTGAGGTAAAATACTGAACAAATACTGAACATGGAAATGTGGCCTAACAAGTACATTATTAGTGGTGTTTTGTAGAGATGAGTGAACCCCTGGATGTTCGGGTCCATTGGGTTCTGCCAAACAGCTATTAAATATTTGTGTTCAGGTACCCAAATGATGGGTTCGAACATCCATGGTTTCCCACGCTGTCATCTGCATGGCAAACAGGGGCTCTGATCGGCAGTAACTTTGTGAAAATAAAAAAGCTTACTGCGGGTCAAGGCGACAGCTAATGAGACTACAACTCCCATCAGCCGACACCTGCTGTCAAGTGGAAAGAGCGGAGGCTAAACGCATCTTATGGATGCACCATTTTGAGAGCTAGCTATAAGATGAGCCAATTCTGGCACCTAGCCATTGCTGTTCCCACTTGCCCTGGTGCGGTGGTAAGTGGGGTAATAGAGTTGGGGTTCATGTCAGCCTTATATTTGCAGCTGACATGAAGCCCAATGGTTAGTAATGGAGAGGGAGTCTATAAGAAGCCCCCCAATACTAACCCCATAGTAAAATTTGTGAAACAAAGACACAGCCAGAAAAAAATTCTTTATTTGAAATAAAAAATATACACTTTTACTTTTTTATTTAAAAAACAGAAAATAATAAAGAAAAATTAAATACTCACCTAACGCCAATTCCATTGAAGCCCTGGTCTCCTGTAAAAAAAAAAAAATCAAAAATCAAAAACAGCAATATCCCTCACCTGTCCGACGTAATTAAATAATGCATACTGTCCCACGCCAATCTCACTTGTAGAACAGTCACATCAGCAGATGTGACTGCTCTACAGGACAGCCGGCTACAAACTGACACAGGCAGTGTATAGGGCTGAGCTGCCGTGAGAGAGGTCACCAGAGTTCAATCAGCTGATGAGCTCCGGTGACCTCACAGCGCCACCGTTGTGTGAGAATTTTCTCACGCAGTGGCGGTGAAGGACAGGTGAATTTGCCCTGTCCTTCAAAGTATGATGTTTCCCCCACCATGTTTCACAGTTGGAACGGTGTTCTGCGGGTTGTACTCATCTTTCTTCCTTCAAGCACAGCGAGTGGAGTTGATACCAAAAAGTTATATTTTGGTCTTATCTGACCACATGACCTTCTCCCATGCTTCCTCTGGATCTGTTATGATACTGGCGTAGTACTGTTGGAAACCAGTGGCCAAAGGAGCACAAGCAGGAACAGCGAGCAGTAGTAGAAGTTCTTGAAGTTAGCAAAGAATTATAGGAAACCATCCGTAAATGACTTAGAACAGTCTGGGTAAGAATGTTCAGAAGCTGGAGACAGAAACTAGGCTAACAGCTAGACACAATACTCAAGTAATAAATGAGAGTTCCATGTGGCTTTACGTATGCCCAAACAGGAAACAAGATGGATTCCATAGATTCAGAATCCGTCATCTTGGTAAAGAGCAATTACTGAACACAACAGAAGCCTCCAGTGATAAGGAGTAGTGATGAGCGAGCATGTTCGCTACTGCTTGGTGCTCGTCCGAGCATCTCACTGCTCGGCGCTCGCCGAGTATTTCCGGGGTAGCTCGGTGGGAGCTCGGGTCTCATCCCTGCATGTTTGGCGCTCTTTAGAGCACCAATGAACATGCAGGAATTGCCTGCCACTCACTGTAATGCCGTAGCCATGTTGGTTGTGGCATTACAGTGATTGGCTGGCCGCACAGAGTCATCAGGTCTATATCAGACCTGGCGCCGCCATGCTCGTCACAGTCACTCCGGAATCAGACATGTAAGGGAGAGCTGCTGCTGAGCTATGGAGAGATTTACTTGTTTCTAGTTAGTGTAGGTGTACCAAACTATATTATAGACACATATCCATCTCAGCAAACAGTCCTTCTGAGGACTAATCCATGCATGCATATAGCACAAGAGGCTTCATTCCAGTTCTGTCTGCTGCTGCTGTTATATTTCTAGAAATAGGCCCAGGTCTCAGGGGCCAGGAATAATTTTTTTTGGATCTTAATCCTCATTATTTGCTTAAAAAGCAATCCAGAGAACACAGTTTTTCTGCGCCATTTGCTTGTTGGCACTGCAGAATACAGCCAGGTCCTTTTCATATTACAGCGCTAAAAATCCAGCTATTTAAAACTGTGTTTTCTCCGTCACAAGGATCACATATACCTTTTCAGAAAATACTGCCATTTCTGGCCTCCATTAAATTTTTTTTTCAGTGTGTCAGCAAAGTTTTTGACACTGATTTGCTGTTCAAAATAGTTACCTACAGGCCAGGTATTTAAAACTGTGCTTTCTCCATCACACGGATCACATATACGTTTTCAGAAAATGCTGCCATTTCTGGCCTCCATTAAGACATTGTTTCAGTGTGTCAGTGAAGCAATTGACACCAGATTGCTGTTCAAAATAGTTACCTACAGGCCAGGTATTTAAAACCGTGGTTTGTCCGTCACACGGATCACATATAAGTTCACTCCAAATTCTAGTCATTTGTTGTGAGCATGGAAGATATTGTCCTCCATTTAAAATGGGCAAGCCATGTGGCAAGGGACGGGGAACTGGACGTGATGGTGATGATGGTGCATGCAGAGGCTGAGGCGATGGGCAAGCTGAAATTGTGCCACAACAAACACCCACATCTTCTTGCTCAACCTTCCTGTCCCAATTAATAGGGGACCGCAGAACACCACTATTGAAGACAGAGCAGTGTGAAAAGGTTATTGGTTGGATAGCAGATAATGCTTCCAGTCACTTAGCCACCACCACCACCACCACCTTGTCTTCCACATGGTCAAGTCTCAGTAGCTGTGAGTCTGGACCGCATATTCCTCACCCTGAACCTCCTTCCTCCCACCATGCCGAGTGTCCAGAGACAACTGATCCCACACTTGGACACTCTTTCCCATTTATAGATTCGGCCTCTCGCCCAGTCCACTTGAAGCGGGGCAAGAGGAGATCGCATGTAGCGATGTCCAAATATTTGAGCAGCCACGGTCACACAAAGGCGAAGGTGGGAAAGTGTCACAAGAGGTGGGCAATGATGAGACACAATTGTCAGAAAGTCAGGAGGAGGACCAGAGTGCGGAAGTGGAAGACGAGTTGGTGGAAGATATAGTAACTGACCCAACCTTGCAGGAGGACATGTAGAGTGAGGACAGCGGCACACAGAGGGAGGGAGGCAGAGCACCCAAACAGGCAGGAAGAAGCAGTGTGGTGGTCACAGACAGAATGCGGGCAACCGCTCCCCGTAACACCAACACGAAGGAAGTTGCCATTACAACTGTTAGGTCTTCCTGAGTCTAGTTGTTTTTTAAAGACTCTGACGATAACCCCAAAAAGGCCATTTGCACCACCTGCCAGGCCAGTGACACACCCCCTAGGCCGTGGGGTACTCAGTAGCTGGGCCAGTTGATGCTGGGGGATGTCACGGTGACAGTGACCCGGTCCATGACCCAGGGCGGTCAATTAAAGGGGAATAAAGTAAAAGGAATAAAGTTTTTATATATAATGTTCGTGACGCCACCTGTTGTATGCGGCTATATGGGGCCGCCGCTGCGGTGCAGATCCTCTGGAGCTGATGGTGACGCAGCAGAGTTGGTACAGCTCTCCACAGGCAGAGCTAAGCCCCAGGGCAGGAAATAGTGATGTTATGAGGTAGATGTTGCTGGTGCTGTGTACTGCAGGGCTGGTGATGGCGCAGCAATAATTCTAGGATACAGTGGGATGCAGTTTTCAAGGTTTACTCACAGTTGTTCAAGACTCCAGGTTACTAGCGCCAGTGTGTAACCTCCCACGTCGTCCTGTGTTCACCAAGGAAGGGGTTCAGCAGCTCCTAGGTATTTCAGGAGTACTTAAAAGGGACCCTTTCTATGTTTCTTCATCAGTCGTCTTACTGCGCTAGCTCTCACCCTCCTGCCCTGAGCCTTACAATCAGTGTCCCAAGCCAGTAGCCTCGGATCTTGGCGGGTGACGTGCAGTCCCCTGAATCCTATGTGGCCACCTCTTCAGCTATATAATTGTGGTTTTGGGCAGCTGCACCTTGAAAGTACAGCAGCCTCCGGATTCCTGCCTGCTGGTCTGGAATGGTGTAGTCTTGGATGCAGGTGGGTGGGTCCCGGGCAGTAATACTTCCTTACCTGAGAGTGGGGCACCACACCTCTGGGTGAGATGCAGTACCTCTGTGGCAACTGAACCCACAGGGGTGCCATACCAGCATAAGCAGGTATGGCAAAACGACCAGCCTGACCACCACCAGCATGATCAGGCACATGGCAGCAAAGCACCCGACTTTGTGGGCCGAACCCCAGGGTCCAGGAACAGTGTCTGCGGGTGGCACCATTGCTTCTTCCGCTGTTGTGCATGCAAGCCAATCCCCTGTCCATGTTGCATGCGAAGATGCCTCCTGCCCTGCACCTGTCATTGCACACTCTCAAGTAGCAGCATCAGGAAGCACGTCCACGTCCTTGTCCCAGCGCAGTTTTCAGTTGTTCATACCCCAGTCCTTGGAATGGAAGCGCAAATACGCAGCCAATGCCCCACAGGTCACAGTACTAAATTCCCACATTTCACGACTGCTTGTGCGCGAAATGTTGCCTTTTAGGCTCATGGAGACAGAGGCATTCTGCAACCTGATGGCGGTGGCCGTCCCTCGGTGCTTGGTACACAGTCGCCACTATTTCTCCATGTGTGCCGTCCCTGCACTACACAAGCACGTGTCCCAAAACATTAGCCGTGCCCTCAACAGCGCAGTTACCGGGAAAGTCCACATAACCACGGACACGTGGACAAGTGCTTGTGGGCAGGGAAGTTACATCTTGCTGACAACACACTAGGTTAACATAGTGGAGGCTGGGACCCAGTCGGACCTTGGGACGGAAAATGTCCTTCGGACGCCGAGGATTGCGGGCCCTAGGTCAATCATGGTTGCCCCCACAGTCTACAGCTCCTGTACCTCATCCTCCTCAGTCTCCTCCTCCTCTTCAGCCTCCATCTCCGAAATGACCAAATCAGTCACAAGCTGGAAGCACTGCAACACTGCCTCGGCCAAGCAGCAACAGGCTGTGCTGAAGCTAATATGCTTAGGTGACAAACTGCACAATGCTGAAGAGTTGTGGACAGCTCTTAAAGAGAAGGCAGATCTGTGGCTCACACCGATGAACCTACAGCCTGGCGTGTGTGACAATGGCTGGAACCTGGTGGCAGCTCTGAGGCGAGGCGAGCTCACACACGTACCATGCCTGGCAATTGTGCATAACATCATGGTTCAGCGGTTTCTCAAATCCTACCCGGAGCTGCCGGATCTGCTTGTTAAAGTACGTCGTCTCTGTGCCCATTTTAGAAAGTCACCTACAGCTTCCGCCGCCCTTGCCATGTTTCAGCATCGTTTGCAGCTTCCAGCTAACAGACTGGTATATGATGTCCCCACGCATTGGAACTCTACATTGCAGATGTTGGGAAGGATTTGTGAGCAGAAGAGGGCAGTTGTTGAGTACCAGCATCAACAAGGCCGTCGGTATTCAGTTCAGACTCCACACATAAGACCTCAGAAGTGGACATGGATGTCAGACATATGTACCATCCTCCAAAACTTTGATGACTCCATCAAGATGGTGAGCATCACCATCCCACTTCTCTGTCATCTGAAACGCTCTCTGCTCACAATCAACGAGGATGCATTGCAGGCGGAGCACGATGAGATGGAGTAAGGAACCATACAGGGTGATTACACACAGCCCAGCCTCATCTCATCCCAATGTGGATTGGGTGACAATGAGGAAGAGGAGGAGGTGGAGGAAGAACAGGAGCTAGTTTCATGCGCTATAGAAGGTACTACCTGCACAACTGTCATACTGTCTGTTCAGCGTGGATGGCCAGAGGACAGAGAGAAGGAGGAGAAGGAGGAGGAGAGCATGGTCACAATCATCCTCTTGGTGAGGACACGGAAGTCTTGCATGTTAGCAGTCTGGCACTCATGGCTAAGTTTATGTTACGCTGCCTTTCCCATGACCCTCAAGTTCTAAAAATTTTGGGTGACAGTCATTACTGGTTGGTTACATTTCTAGACCCACGCTACAAGGAGAACTTTATATCTCTTATTCCTGAGGCGGATAGGTCTACAAAAATGGGGCAAAAAAGAAGGCCCTTGTTGCGGAACTATTAAAAAAAATTCCCATCTGAAAATGCTGGCGGCAGAGGGCACACTTTGTTGGACAACCAAGGAGTACAGGTGAGAGAGACACAACTTCAATCCAGCAGAGGCAGGGGAACACTGTCAAAGTTCTGGAACAGTTTTCTCAGACCCTCCCATCGCACAGGCACTGAGGTGCGGGGTACTCACAAGGAGTGCAAAGTTTGGGAAGATGCTGAGAGAGTACCTTGTAGTCCGTACCAACATCCTCCGTGATTCCTCTGTGCCTTTTAATTAATGGGTATCCAAGCTGGATACGTGGAATGAACTGTCTCTCTACGTCTTGGAGGTCCTGGGCTGCCCTGCCGCTAGCGTTTTATCAGAGCGGGTATTTAGTGCCGCTGGTGGAATTATAACTGATAAACGCATCCGCCTGTTAACTGAAAATACTGACAGGCTGACTCTTATAAAAATGAACAAAGGCTGGATTGGGCCAGACTTCTCAACACCACCGAATGATATCAGAGTAACATAAACTCAAATCCAGTGTCTTTTTTTGAGAGGTGTATTCCCATGCACCTCTTCACACCCACACATGGGTATACGCTTCCTGATTTTGGCTATTTGTTCTTGTCCTCCTCCTTCTCCTCATCCTCTTCCTCCACCACCATATCACCAGGGTGACTGTGGTCCGTGAAGCAACATCCACATAATTTTTTTAAAGGGTGTTTATGATGCCCGTAAAAAAAAAATTATACAGTATGTTCATGTATACCCCCAAGGGTAAATGTTTGTCAGCCCATACACTTAGTGCATGGGCAATACAAGTATAGGCGAACCGCTCCTTTCTAATGGGAACAATTTTTTATGAGGCCCTCTAAGTCTCTTCCAAGGGGCATTGGAGTTCCTCACAATTTTTGGCAGCACTTGCATTCACTGCATAGGCCAACACTATGGGAGACCCTCTCATTTCTAATGAGAGTTTGTCGTTACTGTGGCCCTGCTCTATGTGTCTTTAAATTCTTGATGTTTTTTTTTTTAAATTTGGTCAGCCGTTGGACTCACTGCATACTCTATAACTGTATAGCAGACTGTCTCCTTTCTAATGGGAACATGTCGTACTTGTTAATGTGGCCCTGCTCTATTTGTCTTTAAATTCTTAGGCTATGTGCCCAAGATGCAGAAATGCTCAGGATTTTTTCCTAAGCGTTTCTGCATCTCCCCGGCAGAAAAACGCATGCGGATTGTACATGCGTTTTTCCTGCCAGGGACATGCATTTCCGCATGCGGGTTGACAAGCGCTTTCCAAGCGATTTTAGCATCACTTGGAAAGTGCTTGTCAACTTGGTCACACTATATAAATACATGCAAAAGGCATGGATTTATATAGTGTGACCTTAAAGAATGGTATAAAATAAAAAATAAATCTATACTTACCTTCCAATGACCCCCGGAGTCTGGCTTCGCTCCGTCCTGGCTGCCGGCAGCTCGCGGTACACTACACTGAAGGGCCTGCCGTCACATGACTATGACGTCAGCGCAGGTCCTTCAGTCCACCGCGAGTTGCCAGCAAGTGAAGACAAGGAGACCGGGGGCCATCAGAAGGTAAATATAACATTTATTTTTTATTTTATTCTTTTTTCACAGGTTCTAAGGTATTCGGGTCCGGAGGAGAGTCTCCTGTCCTCCACACCCGGGTACCATCCGCACATTGGAACGCATGTACATATGCAGTGATGCGGAACCCATGCCTTCCAATGCAAGTCAATGGCGGCGAAAATGCAGTGCTTCTGCAAAATAATTGGTAGTGCTGCGTTTTTTTCCGCAATGATAACCCACAGCGGAAATTTCCGCAGCATGTGCACAGCACATGAGGATTATCATTGGGGAACATGGCAGGCCTTCTACCATGCGTTTTTTAAGCGTTTCTGCAGCGTTTTTGCCGCTGCGGAAACGCTTAAAAAATGCATTGTGGGCACACAGCCTTAGAGGGGTTTTTCCTAAAATTGGTCTGCCGTTGGACTCACTGCATACCCTATAGCTATATAGCAGACTCTCTCCTTTCTAATGGGAATTTGTCGTTACTGTGGCCCTGCTCTATGTGTCTTTAAATTCTTAGTGGGTTTTTTCCCAAATTTTGGCAGCCCCTGCAATGACAGCATGGGCATTAGCACTATAGGAGACCCGCTCCTTTATAATGGGAACATATTTTTAATGAGACCCTCCCCTATGTCTCTTCAAAGGGGTATTGGGTTGCGTCCAAATTTTTGGCAGCCCTTGCAGTCACTACATACGCAATAACAGTATAGGAGACCCACTTGTTAATAATGGGAACAACAAAGCATAGCCGGCTGATGGCTCTCTAACAATAGGGAGGGCTGACTGCTGGCCTTTTAAGAATAGTAAGGGCCATCTGATGGCCCTATGAAAATAGGTTTTATAACTTTCAGACTCACTCCATCACAAATAAAACAGGATGTGTCTGATGATGTGTCACACACCACATTGCCAGATAAGGTTGTAAAGTGTTAAAATGACATTTCCAGGTGAATGCATTTCTCTTAAAAAATAACGTAAAAAAACAAAACAATACGATCTTAATTTAGTATAAAAAACAGCATCACCAATTTATCCTCAATGTAATCACATTGTTCAGCTCCTGCACCTCCTCCTCCATCTCCAAAATGACCACATCAGTCACAAGCTGACAGCACTGCAGCACTGCCTTGGCCAAGCTGCAACAGGCTGTGCTGAAGATAACATGCTTAATGCTTAGGTGACAAACCGCCCAGCGCTGCCGAGTTGTTGAAAGCTGTAACACAGCAGCCTGATCTGTGGCTCTCACCGCTGAACATACAGCCAGGTATGGTCGTGTGTGACAATGGGCGGAACTTGGTGACGGAGAAATGACAGCCGGAGTAGATACGGTTTCCTTCTATGCCAGTCCTTTCACCGAGCTAAAGAATATGGCTGTGGTGAAATACAACTCCCACTGAAAAGCTGTTTCAGATTGAAAAACATTGTGCCCACCAGAGGATTTGATGCTGAGGGCTCACCTTTCTCCCCCGCTCAAGAGCTCCATAGCAGCTGCAAAGTTAGCGCTATCATGAACTCTCCTTAGGTAGAAGCCAGGGCACACCAGAGGATTCTCTGATGGGACCGTCCAACCCTGCCGAGAAGCAGTCCTGGCTAAGAAAAGTGTGGGGGAAGGTTCCCGGACACTCTATGGCTGCATTTTTAATGTGGATCAGACATGCTTATGTATGTTATTTCTCAAACCGCATTGCAGATCAGGCCATTGCCCAACTCTGTAGTCATGAAATGAAATGCGCAAAGAAAGATGTTTGTGTGTCAAAGCACCACTGACAAGTGCGAGTTGATGTTGGACGGGCTGCCATTGCTTCTGCAACAAGCTGCATTAGAGAACTTCCTGGGAGAAATGACACCCAGAGTAGATACAGTTTCCCTCTATGTCAGTCCTGTCACCGAGCTAAATACAACTCAGCAAAAAAAGCTGTGGACTGGCTCCGTACCATCCCTAGCCACATTCACCTGTCCACGTGTTTGTGGTTAGGCGGTCCTTCCCAGTATGGACACCCAGCCGCCGCCGGCATGAGATTATGAAAAGCTTCCACCTCCACGAGCCTAAAAGGCCACATTTCAAGTGAAAGCAGATTTAGAGGACTTCCTGGGAGAAATGACAGCTTGTTAGATATGGTTTCCCAAGTCATTTCATCAGCTAAAGAATATGGCTGTGGTGAAATACAAGTCAGCAAAAAAAGCTGTGGACTGGCTCCGTACCGTCCCTGGCCACATTCACCTGTCCACGTGTTTGTGGTTAGGCGGTCCTTCCCAGTGAGTGCACTGGGGAGGGCACGGGTAATGTTGTGGGACACGTGCTTGTGGAAGGTGGAGACGATACCGGGAAAAATAGTGGCAGCTGGGGACCGAGTATGGATACCCGGTCGCCGCATAAGATTGTGGACAGCTTCCGCCTCCACGAACCTAAAAGGCTACATTTCAAATGCAAGCAGCTGTCAAAAATTTGGCAGTATAGTATTGCAACCTGTGGGAGGGTGGGTGGCTGGCTGCATACTTGCGCTTGCATTCCAAGGAATAGGGTAAGGACATCTGAATGCTGCACTGGGACAAGGATGTGGATGGTGATTGTTGCAAGTCTGCAACGACAGGTGCATGGCGGGAGGCATCTTCGCATGCGCCAAGGATCACTTATGATGGGCACACTTTTAGGCAGTGACCTGGAAGTCAGAAATTCTTCCAGTGGTCTTCCCCATGCTGTTTCCATGTCTTTTCAGCACTGTATGCATGTGTCTGATGATGTGTCACACACCACATGGCCAGAGAAGGTTGTAAAATATTAAAATGACATTTCCCAGTGAATGCATTTGTCTTGGTTGAAAGCAGTGCAAAAGTGCAAAAACGCATCTAAAATAAAAATGTGTGAACATAGCCCAAGATGTGGAGAAGTATTTTTGGTCTTGGTTATTTATTTTGTCTTATATACAAGTTATTAAACTGGAAAGGATGTTCCTTAACATATTTCCCAGGAAAATCCATTTTGGTTTTGTTTTTGTATATTTTATTGTGAGTCCGTAAAAGAGGTGTAATACTCTGACAACGTTGTTGACAGCAGTGACCTGGGAGTCAGAAATGCTTCCAGGGGTCTTCCCCATGCTGTTTCCATGTCATTTCAGCACTGTTCCCATCGATTTGGGTAATTTTTAGGTCCTCTGCAGAGCGCCGGGGGGAGTCGCCTGAAAAATACTCGAGTTTCCCATAGGCTTACATTGGGCTCGTTACTCGGGTCGAGCACCCGAGTATTCCAATTTGCTCGACCCGAGCAACGAGTACCCGAGCATTTTAGTGCTCGCGCTCGCTCATCACTGGTAAGGTGTGAAACTGCAGCACAATTATTAAAATGAACAATAGCGGCAACTATTCGTCAAACTGCAGAAGGGCAACAGAAATCCTGACAGAAGCATCCAAATGGTCATTGGCAAACTTCAAACGGGCCTAGACATGTGCTGGCATAAGCAGGGGGACCTCGCGTGCCCTACAGGATTTTAATCCATGATGGCGTAGTGTGTTACTAATGGTAATGTTTGAGACTGTGGTCCCAGCTCTCTTCAGGTCATTGACCAGGTCCTCTCGTGTAGTTCTAGGCTGATTCATGACCTTTCTCAGAATCTTCCTTATCCCACAAAGTGAGATCTTGCATGGAGTCCTAGAACGAGGAAGATTGACAGTCATCTTGTGTTTCTTCCATTTCTAATA
Source organism: Phyllobates terribilis (assembly GCF_046119375.1). Taxonomy (NCBI): domain Eukaryota; kingdom Metazoa; phylum Chordata; class Amphibia; order Anura; family Dendrobatidae; genus Phyllobates; species Phyllobates terribilis. The sequence goes on from NW_027362773.1 coordinate 55,869,382, forward strand.
ATTGCTCCAAATTGTTGCCTTCTCAACAAGCTGCTTGCCTATTGTCCTGTAGCCCATTCCAGACTTGAGCAGATCTACAATTTTGTCCCTGGTGTCCTTAGACAGCTCTTTGGTCTTAGCCATGGTGAAGAGGTTGGAGTGTGATTGATTGAGTGTGTGGGCAGGTGTCTTTTATACAGGTAACGAGTTCAAACAGGTACAATTAATACAGGTAATGAGTGCAGAGTAGGAGGACTTCTTAAAGAAAGACTAACAGGTCTGTGAGAGGCAGAATTCTTACTGGTTGGTAGGTGATCAAATACTTATTTCATGCAATAAAATGCAATTTAATTATTTAAAAATCATACAATGTGATCTTCTGGTTTTTATTTTTAGATTCTGTCTCTTGCAGGTGAAGTGTACCTATTATAAAAATTACAGACCTCTCTATTCTTTGTATGTGGGAAAACTTGCAAAATCGTCAGTGTATCAAATACTTATTTTCCCCACTGTATATAATCTTGGTGCTAGCCAGTGTCTGGACTTTCAGCACCCAGAAGTCAGGAGGAAAACTGGAAAGAGTGGTAAGTATATTGGGATCTGGGGGTCACAACATTTTTGGTCTGAAATTTTATATTTTGGGTGTCTGTTATTTTATCAGTCTGCGATAATAATACCTAATATTTTAGGTATGTGGATTCTTAGCAGTTTAGGGGTCTGGTCAGGGGTCTGATTGTTAAATTGCCTTAAAGGGGTATTCCCATCTCCCAAGATCCTATCCCAATATGTAGTAGGTATAATAATAATATTATTAGCAAACACCTCCAATTAGAAATGTAGTATAGTATTTCTGATTCGCTATGTCTTTCCTCATGTGCAGGCATTGCAGGACTTTAGGTATCTATGGTTACATCCACTGATAAAGTGACAGCTAGCTGCTAGTGGTCGTAACCGTGGATACCTAAGGTTCTGCAATGCCTGCACATGAGGTAAGAGATATAGCGAATCAAAAATACTATACTACATTTCTAATTGGAGGTATTTGCTAATATTATTATTATTACACCTACTACATATTGGGATAGGATCTTGGAGATGGGAATACCCCCTTCACTTTTACATTTAAGTGGGAAAGAGTGGTATATAAGAGAGAGGAAAGATCAATTTGATTCACTATATGGGTCAAATAATTATTAGAATTTGTACTGGGTCTTCATGCTGTGCTGTTATATTTGGCAATTTTTTTACCCTCATGTTTGACCTTGTGGTTTTTGAAAGCAAGATGCATACAGGATTTAAAATAATTCACACACAACCACTTTTATCAGAAAATTGTAAGGGGCAAACTCCCATCAATTGTAGTCTGTTGTAATGGGTACAAGTTCCTATAGACCCGACCACTATGCTGTAATCCAAATGTTGCAGGAAGAAAGGAGAGGAGAAACTGCACACCACATGCACACTCCACATGTGTGAAGGACACATTTCTTTTGGTTTTCCTTATGTTAAGCACTCCCCTAATTTTGACCTCCTTACATACTGTACTAGCTATTGAGCCCGTTCTACGCCCGGGTGGCGAGCATTTTTATTGGTATATGGTTTCCCATGCTGATATGTGCTGCCCCCATCCTGGTATTTGTGCTGCCCCCATCCTGGTATTTGTGCTTCCCAATCCTGTTCCTCCATCCTGTTATGTGGTGCCCTCATCCCTATTCTGGTATGCATGGCTCACCTCATCCCTATCCTGGTATGCATGGCACCCCTCACCACTAATCCTGGTATGCATGTCAGCCCTCAACCCCAATCCTGGTATGCATGGCACCCCTCAACCGCAATCCTGGTATGCATGGCACCCCTCATCCCCAATCCTGGTATGCATGGCACCCCTCATCCCCAATCCTGGTATGCATCATGGCACCCCTCATCCCCAATCCTGGTATGCATGGCACTCCTCACCCCCAATCCTGGTATGCATGGCTCCCTCATCCCCCAATCCTGGTATGTATGGTACCCCTCATCCCCCAATCCTGGTATGTGTGGCCCCCTCATTCCCCAATCCTGGTATGTGTAGCCCCCTCATCCCCCAATCCTGGTATGTGTTGCCCACTCATCCCCCAATCCTGGTATGTGTGTACCCCTCATCCCCCAATCCTGGTATGTGTGGCCCCCTCATCCCCCAATCCTGGTATGCTTGGTCCCCTCACACCTCAAACCTGGTATGCATGGTCCCCTCACCCCTCAATCCTCGTATGCATAGTCCCCTCATCCCTCAATCCTGGTATACAGGGTACCCTCAGCCCCCAATCCTGGTATGCATGGTCCCATCACCCCTCAATCCTGGTATGTATGGTCCCCTCACCCCTCAATCCTGGTATGCATGGTCCCCTCACCCCTCACTCCTGTTATGCATAGTCCCCTCACCCCTCAATCCTGGCATGTATGGTAGCCTCATCCCCCAATCCTGGTATGTGTGGCCCCCTCATCCCCCAATCCTGGAATGTATGATATGCCTCATCCCCCAATCCTGGTATGTGTGGCCCCCTCATTCCCCAATCCTGGTATGTGTTTCCCCCTTCATCCCCCAATCCTGGTATGTGTGGCCCCCTCATTCCCCAATCCTGGTATGTGTGGCCCCCTCATCCCCCAATCCTGGTATGTGTGGCCCCCTCACCCCCCAATCCTGGTATGTGTGGTCCCCTCATCCCTTTCACGCTGCACACATACAAAAATAAAACACTTATACTCATCATTCTTCCCTGTACTCCAGCGCTGCTGTGTCCTGTTCTGCAGGGGGAGGAGTGTGGTGCCGGAGTACGCGCGTGCCCATACCATGCTGTCCGGTGCCATTTTGCTGCAGACACACTGCAAATGTGTCTTCATTAAAATGGTGCCGGATAGCGCTATGCGCATGCGCCGACTCCAACGCCTTCACTCCTGCCTCGGTCTCCGGCGAGAAGAGAGGCGTCGCGGCAATGCTCCTCCCGGTCAGGTAAGTATGCAAGTATGGCGCCGGAGATTGCGGTATGCGTTGTGTCTACACATACCACGATCTCCGGTGCCATACACTCCTCTTACCTGTAACGGTTCCATGGCTCCATGCGTTCTTCTGTCTGGAGCCAGACTGCGTGTCGGCCTTGCTTCAGACAGAGGGACACTTGCAGCGTTATATTATAGATATGAACTCTTTTCGACACGTGATGAAGGGTGTTATACCTGAAACGTTGGTATCTCCTGTACCTACTGTAGTGTGGCACTCACAGACGCAAGGCACAGATTGAGTCAACTTCTTCCCTTTATCTGGTTTCACGAGTGATTTTCATATTGCCCACACCTGTTACTTGCCACAGGTGAGTTTGAATGAGCATCACATGCTTGAAACAAAGTTGGTTACCCACAATTTTGTCAGGCCCATTTTTAGAGTTTTGTGTGAAATTATGTGTAATTTTGACTTTTTTCTCTGATTTTTTGTGTTTTTCCATTACACACAAAGGAAACAAAAATGTGTATAACAAAAAGTGTAATTGAAATCATTTTCTGGGAGAAATACTTCATTTTCTGGAACATTTTCCAGGGTGCCAACACTTTTGGCCATGATTGTATATGTAGATCTTCAAAAATAGAGTGGCTGGAAATGTGTTGATATATAAATAGGTATGTTTGCCATTCAGGTTTCTGAGAAAACTGCGTGGTATCTGTCGTATCGGTTTCTTCAGATGCCTGAATGTAAGTGAAGAAGCTATAGAAGAGAATGAATTAAAAACTTGTAAATCTTTTTTATGACCAAGTTATGCTCATAATTACAGAATTACAGACAACAAACAATATTAATTAATGTTGTGGTCAAAGTAGCGACAGTGACTATTACACACGTGTGATTGTAATTATCTGGGACACAAATGTAAGTTTTCTGCTTAGAAATGTCTTTAGCTGGAGGTCACGCATACATTTGTGATCAAAGACTACATCAAATGCCAGCAAATCAATTTATACCGGCCAGGGAGAGAAAAGGGGGGTATGTCTACTGGTGTTTTAATCAGCTTGAACCGCTGGGTGGGATCACTCCGGTTTCCGAGAACTCCGAAAAAGGAAAAAAGAAGGTAATGTGTTTTTTGAAGAAAATAATAGATATGAGAGCATCTAGAAAAAATAAGGACCTCTGCTCCCACCTGCCCCCCAAAAATCAGGTTATATATAGCACAAACTCAAAATTGCCTGCTAGTGAAATTGTGGTTAGTAAGATGTAGTCATTAACAGCAGAAAGCCAATAAATAGAGCCCAGCACAGCTGGATCCTGGGCAGAAGACTACCTGTAGCTGGAATGCTGAGCCGAATGCCAGATATATGCTGGAAGCGAGGCGTGCAACACAACAAGAGAATACAGGAACAATCTGCACAATACATTACCAGACCTGCAATGTTAGATGACGAAATATACACAGGAAGGATTGAAAAGTGATTGGGCCTGTTTATTTTTCTCCGTGAATCTCTGCTGTGAAATCTTACTGGAGAGGATTACCAGAGTGTTAGTGAATTTAGCAGTGTCCCAATTATTTCTTGACGGCAATTGCTTCCCTTCACGGAGCAGTGCCAGTAGCTGCAGATTTTTCTTGGGTAAGTAATGGGAATGCCCGCAGCTATGTGCCTGCCTAAATAAAGGTCAATGATTTTTGGCAGATATTGCAATAGGATCTGCAGCTATCGCTTCCTGTAATATTTTTCCATTATAAATAGTGTTTATCCCGCATCACATGACAGCTGTAACTGAGATGTAGACAATTACTGCACACTGGATAAGCCTCGGGGGAGGGCTGGTACGTAAGGTGTTAAGAAGACCGTAGTTCTGTAGATGAAGGCTGACATTGATGAAGAAGAAGGGAAATCAGTAAAGCTGCAATTGTTTGTGTCAGGAACTCTATCACATCATCTGCATGGGAGGTCACCACATTTTAATGGTTTGCCATTATACTACTACCAATAAAGGCCAAAAGGTGAAAAATGTTGGGTAAGGATAAACATTGAAACAGTGCAGAATGCAAGAAGTAAGGACATACCGGTACCACACCCGGCCACCAGCATAGGCTCTACAACTATGCTGCAGGCACGCCATAAATTTAAAGGAGTTGTCCAGTACTTTTTTCAATTACCCCAATGTATTTAGCATGTGTTTTTGTAATTAACTTTAGTTGTATGTATTGCCTGTGAGCGGCGCTATAGCTGGCCGCTTACAGGCATCACGTGACATTACGCTGATGTCACGTCACGTTCCTGCTGCAGCCGGGCGTGACTTAGTGCTGCATTCCATGGTGAATGATGGGTTGTGGGCGGGGTTACCCTGCATGTCACACCCATCATCCACCGCGTGCTTTCCCTCTCCTCATTCATTGGGAAAGCGCGCGGTGGATGCTGGGTGTGACGCGTGGGGTTACCCCGCCCACAACCCAGCATCCACCGCGGGGACTGCATCACTGATGTCACGCATCACTTGACGTGACATCAGCAGAAAAAAAAGCCGGCTGCCGCCGGGAGTCACGTGATGCCTGTGAGCGACCAGCTATAGTGCCTCTCACAGGCAATTCATATAACTAAAGGTAATTACAAAAACACTTATGGGCACATGCTAAATACATTGGGGCAATTGAAAAAAGTACTGGACAAATTCTTTAATGGGAGTAAGAGCAGGACAATTGCACTGCAAACAAGGGTAGATAGGAAAATGACTTAAAATAAGAAAGATTAAAAAAATAAATAAATAATAATCTTGAACCAGGAGGCAGAGGTCCAAGTGGAGGAGGATATTGAGGAGGAGGTGGAGATGGACATGGCAAAGGAGGAGGTAGCCAACATTGTTTTTGCATTTTTTTTGTTTGTTTTGAAATGACTTCAAAAAACATAGAATAAAAAAAAAATGGTGGAGGCGGTTGTGGAGGAGGTAGAGATGGACGTGGTGTTGTAGGTTGAAGAGGCGGAGGAGGAGGTTGCCAACACTGTTTTTGTTTCATTTTTTTTTCTTAAATTTGAGAAGGCCCCAAAACATTGGGAATGGCAAATAGAAAGAACAAACTGGAGTATAACAATGGCTGGGTGCGGCTGGTCTACTTATCAGCTTCACTCAACCAAAAGGTACAGTCCTGTGAGATCCACGCCTGGATCATTTTAATGAATGTGAGCTTGCCCACATAGGTTATGGACAGGCAGATGTGCCTGTCTGTGATTACACTCCTTGCCATGCTAAACACAGGTTCTGACAGTACACTTGCTGTAGAGCAGGCCAGCAAATCCAATGCATAAAGGGCAAGCTCAGGCTATGTGTCCAATTTGGAGGCCCAAAAGTTAAATGGGGCAGACCCATCACTCAGTGAAGACATGTGGACGCGTACTCTTACACTATGTTGTTGAAACGCTGCCTTCCGCTAATATGGACCATATTAGTTGACGGAAATTGTGGTGTGCTGTTGAAGGTATTTCATATTTCGGCCATGCTAACCCTCTTTTTCAAGGTGGTACCAGTTTCCCAGCTACATTGACAACTTTCTCCTCCTCTTGTTCTTCCACTGAGCTCCCGCTGTCAGGTAGTAATGCTTCTACCAGCGTGCACTTGAATTCCCGCATTTTCTGATCCCGCTCCAGTGATGGAAGTATGGTACATTGTCCTTGTAGCCAGAATCCAGCAGGGTTGTCACTCAGTAATCAGCACTGGTAACAATCCAGAAAAATCCGCAGTCATTGCACACCCATAGCAGCATGTACTGACTCAGGTGTGCCAGGCTGCCTATATCTAGCCGCTGTTGATACAAGAACCCACCCTACAAGCTATGTGTGGATGACTGGCCTGATAATGGTGTGAATGGTCCCCATTCCTCCTCCTCTTCCTCTTGTGCCATCACCTCATCCATCATCGCCTGAAGATTTTTTTCAAACAGGCATAGATATAGGATAGTAACGCTGATGATGGCGTTGGTGATGGTGCTGGCCATGTTCGTGGAGTACTTGAAGCAGCTCAACACGGCACACACGTCCCGCATGGAGGCCCATGGCAGTGAAGTGGTGTTATTCCGCAGAGCCACTCACCTGTGCGTGCTGCAGCAGAAACTCAACTATCGCCTGCTGCTCACACATTCTCTCCAGCATATTCAAGGTGGAGTTCCACCTTGCGGGTATGTCGTATAGGAGGCAGTGAGCGAGAAGGCAGAAGTGACGCTGCAGCACAGACAGGCGGAGCAGCAGCAGGGTGAGAACACTGAAAGTGCGCACAGACGGCCCACACTTTCAGCAGCACCTCTGACATATTGGGGTAATTTTAAGGAAGGTCTCCACAACCAAATGCAGCACATGTGCCAGGCAAGGGAACTGCATCAAACCGGCTAGGCCCAGAGCTGCTTTGAGACTTCGTCCATTAACGCACACCACCAGGTCAGGCTTGAAGTTCAGTGGCACCAACCACTCATGAGTCTGTTGTTTGATCCCTATCCACAGCCCTTGCAAGGTGTGGGATCTTTCCCCCAAACAGATGAATTTCAGAACAGCCTGCTGTCGTTTCCACCTAGCTGTGCTGAAGTTGGTGGTGCGGGTGTTTTGCTAACTAGAGGAGGTGGTAAAGGAAGGAAAGTAGGAGGAGGAGGCAACAGGGACAGAGTAATGTACAGCAATCCTCGGTAGTGGTTGGACATGTGCCAGAGCTCCATGTAGCTCCAGCAGCTCCCTCATACTTCTCTGGATTTCTGGTCAGGTGACATTGCGTATGAGCCCTCACCTGACCAGAAGTCAGGAGCAGTATGAGCGAGCAGGAGCTGCATGGCTGCGAAGCTCCAGGAAAGCATACAGTGCCGTTGCCAGGACACCACAAGCTGAGCTGTGCCTGCAGGTGATGATAAGTATGATCAAACTTTTTTTTTTCCTTTTTCTTTCTAAAATGAATTAAAGAGGTGAGGAAGGGAGACTGCAAGTGATGGAGTGGGGGGGGCTGTAAGTTATGGAGTGAGGGGGGCTGTGAGAGGGGGCTGTGAGTGAGGGGGCCTGTAATTTATGGAGTGAGGGGGGCTGTAAGTGATGGAGTGAAGGGGGGCTGTAAGTGATGGAGTGAAGGGGGTCTGAAAGTGATGGAGTGAGGGGGGTTGTAAATTATGGATTGAGGGGGGCTGTAAGTGATGGAGTGAGGGGGTGCTGTAAATTAAGGAGTGAAGGGGGCTGTAAGTTATGGAGTGAAGGGGGGCTGTAAGTGATGGAGTGAGGGTGGACTGTAAATTCTGGAGTGAGGGGGGCTGTAAGTGATGGAATGAGGGGTGCTATAAGTGATGGAGTGAGGGGGGCTGTAAATTATGGAGTGAGAGGGGACTGCAAATGATGAAGTGAGGGGGGGCTGCAAATGATGGAGCAAGGGGGGATGCAAATGTAGCGCCCCGAGGGCTCGGTTGCTACAGGGTTATTGCACCTCATCCAGAGGTGTGATATTCCACTCCCAGGTAAGAACAGAGTGTGGACCAGGGCTCAGTTAGCTGCACACACACACTCACCCCATTTCCGGGGGACAGCTCGACAGTGCTCCCAGCTGCGGGCACAACAGACCATGTCCCTGGCTGGAGTGGGGAGGGGGGGAAGAGAACCCAGTGGTGTAGGAGCAGGAAGGGGGCGGTTTCTGGAGCACAGGAAGGAGCTCATTGGGTGCAGGTCACCTGAGCTCAGACACAGAGAAGCAGATAAAAGGTGGGAGCCATCTTAAGTCAGCGCGGAGTAGTTCAGTCACAGCAGAAGGGAGAGAGAGCCGACAGGAAGCAGTGGCTCAGGCTGAGCTTGGCTCCACAAGGCAGGCCTAGAGAGAAGGCCGGGGCCAGAAAGGAGAAGGAAGGAGAAGAGACAGAGGAGTGGAAGGGCTCCTGAAACAAGAAGGCAGAAAGGACCCTAAGAGTGCAGAACGGTCAGCAACCGTTGCATACCCCATTATACCGGGTGGAAGGGTCAGGCTGTGGAAAGGTACCGGATTCCTAAGTTGGTGGAGGCGAATCTACCCTCAGCCAAGAACCGGAGGTTGTGACCATATATTGGTGCGACCCCCCGCTAAACCTGCTAGGAAGGCACCATATAGGATAGCGGGAAGTGAAGGCCAACGCTTACCCGACACGGTCCGCGGTAGCCGGACAGAAGTCAGGACACTGGTGGGGCACGAGAGGCCAGAGAAAGGACAGAAGGGGGTCCTGTGCCATACTCCTAAATTGCCTGGGGGTTGACCGAGCTCCTCAACCGGTTGGACGGAGCGCGGCTGGGGCAGTCCTTGCTGACAGAAGTGACTTGGATAACAGCTGTGAGTAAAAGACCCTGGACTGCATCAATGGACTCTGTGTGATTTCTGCTGCGCCGGCACCATCACCCCCCAGCATCCACCTACACTGCCCTGAGGCTACACTCTTCCCATGGGGAGTTATCCTACCCCTGTGCTGCACCCCAACACCAGCCTCAGCGGTCTGCCTCGCAGCGGCGGTTATCTCTGACCGCAATCCACGGGTGGCGTAGTCGGACATTCACCAATCTATAAATAGACTGCCACAACATTTGGTCTGACCACCCTGAGCCACGGGATCGGGTTGCCACTACTACCCCCAGCATCGTACAGATGCCCGGTTCCAGGTACCCCACGGCCCAGGGGGCGAGTCACAAATGATGGAGCAAGGGGGGCTGCAAATGATGGGGGAAAGGGTTGCAAATGATGAAGGGAGGGGGGACGAGGGACTGCAATTGATGGAGTGAGTGGGGACAAGGAACTGAAAATGATGGAATGAGGGGTGGGACTGCAAATGATGAAGTGAGGGGGCGAAGGGGACTGGAAATGATGATGCGAGGGGGTACTGCAAATGATGTAGTGAGGTGGGACTGCAAATGATGAAGTACAGAGTGAGGATGTTGAGGTTGCAGGAGTGTGACTGATTGACTTGGCAGAAAGAGTATGGGTGCTAATTAATTTATATATTAGGTGGGGAAAGTGACTATAGTTGGTGGGGGCACAATGGTGGATTATAATTTGTATTTGGAATGGTGGGTTGCATATTAACTAATGATATATTAACCCCTTTACCCCAGAGGGTGGTTTGCACGTTAATGACCAGGCCAATTTTTACAATTCTGACCACTGTCACTTTATGAGGTAATTACTCTGGAACGCTTCACAGATCCCCCTGATTCTGAGATTGTTTTTTCGTGACATATTGTACTTCATGATTGTGGTAAAATTTCTTCGATATCACTTGCGTTTATTTGTGAAAAAAATGGAAATTTGGCAAAAATTTTGAAAATTTTGCAATTTTCAAAATTTGAATTTTTATGCCCTTAAATCAGAGAGATATGTCACACAAAATACTTAATAAATAACATTTCCCACATGTCTACTTTACATCAGCACAATTTTGGAACCAAAATTTTTTTTTGTTAGGGAGCTATAAGGGTTAAAAGTTGACCAGCGATTTCTCATTTTTCCAACAAAATTTACAAAACCATTTTTTTAGGGACCACATCACATTTGAAGTCACTTTGAGAGGTCTTTATGACAGAAAATGCCCAAAAGTGACACCATTCTAAAAACTGCACCCCTCAAGGTGCTCAAAACCACATTCAAGAACTTTATTAACCCTTCAGGTGCTTCACAGGAATTTTTGGAATGTGGAAGAAAAAAATTAACATTTAACTTTTTTCACAAAAATGTTAATTTAGACCCAATTTTTTTTATTTTCGCAGGGGTAACAAGAAAAAATGGACCCCAAAATTTGTTGTGCAAAGGGCTCGGAAGGGAAGGAGCGTCATTTGACTTTTTGATTGTAAAATTTGCTTGAATAATTAGCGGACGCCATGTTGCGTTTGGAGAGCCCCTGATGTGCCTAAACAGTGGAAACCCCCCACAAGTGACCCCATTTTGGAAACTAGACCCCCGAAGGCACCTATCTAGATGCATAGTGAAAACTGGGAACCCCTAGGTGCTTCACAAATTGATTTGTAAAAATGAAAAAGTATTTTTTTTTCCAAGTGCTCACTATGCATCCAGATAGGTGCCTTGGGGGGTCTAGTTTCCAAAATGGGGTCACTTGTGGGGGAGCTCCAATGTTTAGGCACACAGGGGCTCTCCAAACGCAACATGGTGTCCGCTAGCAAATTGAATGGAAAATTTTATATTTTTACAATTTTTTTTTTTTTTTTTTTTCACTTTTTGGGAGTTTTTTTACTTTTTTACTTTGTCCCACTATGGGACTTTCACTTTTTTTATTCTGATCGCCTGCATGGCACAGGAATGCAGCACCATCCCTGTGCCATGCAGGCAGTCAGCGCTGGACAGGGAGAAGATAGTTTGGAGATGCACTGCGCATGTCCAAACAATCTTACTGCTGTCTGGTGACCCGGATGTTGTAATGATGACATCGGGTCATCATGGCAACACCCGGGAAGCCGCGGCAGACAGCGCTGGAGGCCAGAAGAGGAGGTGAGTATACCGATCGCCTCCCCTTGCCACCGCAATGCTGTGATCAACTTCGATCGCAGAATTGCGGGGGTTAATGTGCTGGGGGCAGTGCGGGACCACTCCCTACACATAGTACCGGGTGTTAGCTGTGACAATCAGCTGACACCCGGCGGCGATCGTGCCCGCACAGCCTGTGTGCGAGCGCGATCGCGATGACGTACTAATACGGGTCAAGCTCTTAAAGCCCAGGGCACTGACGCGTATTAATACGTCATGGGCTGTAAAGGGGTTAATGATGGGTACACATCTATATTCAGCTGAGTAGAAGGAGAAAAAGTGGGGAATGTGCTCTAGTTAAATTTGTTATTTTATGCAGAGATGAGTCCTGGCTGGAAGAAGTGATGGTGGTCTGCACTGGATGAAAAAGAAAAGCAAAGATGAAGGACTTCTACTAGAGATGTCACTGGTGAGTCAGTGTGCTACCTATACATTTACACTATACACTATATACAGAGCTCCCGTGTATAATGTCACTGGTGATCCCTGTATTACCTGTACATTGACACTATACACTATATAATATATACAGAGCTCCTGTCTATAATATCACTGGTGTTCACTGTATTACCTGTAAAGTCAAATGAGGGGTCGCTCACTGTTAAAAAGTGGTTCTCTGGAGTAAATATGTCAAATTCAGTTTCTGATAGATAGTAGGTACGGTCCATAACGATGATTGCTCCCTCTTTGTTGGACGGTTTTATAATAAGATCCTTTCTATTTTTCAAGGAGAATAGGGCTCTGCCCTCCTCAAGGGTAAGATTATTTCTATTGTGTAATTCACCTTTTTTAATTTTCTGTAGGACCCTATCTATATCTTTCTGGACCAAATCTATGAATGTCTCGACATGATTGTATGAGTGTGGGGGTTGAAAACGACTAGGAATGCGCAATTCCAGGTCTTGTAAAGAGAATCTCTCATCATGCAGCCAGCGAACATGCCGCCGTATCTTCCACAACAGGTACGCTAACCATATGGGATATATAAAGAGGGCATCACTGATTGGCATAACAACACGGCATTACTTACCACTACTATTTTTTCTACAAACACCCCCCACTCCTACAGGTATGTACATTATCTATGTTCCTATTTTGTTCTGTCTAAACTATTATATATTCTAAACTACTAAAGGGGATCCACAATACTATGTTTCATATTGAATGGTTACCTTAGTGCTCTATGAGACTCTCCATTTTCTCCATTTGGTAGTAGTGGCAGTGCTATACTGTCATACCTCTATTCCCTTCATGAGACATATTGACTAGCCCATGTTATATGCTGATCTGTCAGTTTCTTATCCCACATTATGTGTGTATAGATTCTCAATTTATACCTCTATAATGATATTTTCTTTATACTTTAATGCATGTTGTTCACATTTTTGTATGATTTATTTTCTGAATTCTATTTTTTGCCTATATCTAGCAAAAGTCCTTGACAAAGAACATAAAGGTCGAAACGTTGGCCGCTTTCTCCTATGTAGGATTAATAAATAAATAATCTTAGCATTCACATTGGCGTGCCGGAGTTTCTCTTGGCACTGTATTACCTGTACAATTTACAGTTTATAAAGAGCTCCTGTGTATAACATCACTGATGTTCACTTTATTACCTGTACACTATATACAGAGCTCCTGTGTATAATATCACTGGTGTTCACTGTATTACCTGTACAGTATACAATATATACAGAGCTCCTGTGTATAATGTCACTGGTGATCCCTGTATTACCTGTACACTGACACTATATACAGAGCTCCCGTGTATAATGGCACTTATGGTAATATTAGTATTGTGTTTTTTTTTTATTAATAATCAGTATTGTAATATTTGGTCACTATGTGGTGGTAATATGTGGTCTGATGATGGTGTGGCGGTATTTGTTCCTTGTATGTGGTATTATTCAGGTTCTATGTGGTGGTAATATGTGATCTGGTCATGGTGTGGTGGTATTTGTTCCTTGTATGTGGTATTATTTGGTTACTATGTGGTGGTAATATGTGATCTGGTCATGGTGTGGCAGTATTTCTCCCTTGTATGTGGTATTATTTGGTTACTATGTGGTGATAATATGTGGTCTGGTCATGGTGTGGTGGCATTTGTCCCTTGTATGTGGTATTATTCAGTCACTATGTGGTGGTAATATGTGGTGTATTCATGGTGAGATGGTATTTGTCCCTGTATATGGTATTATGTGGTTACTATGTAGTGGTAATATGTGGTCTGGTCATGGTGTGGCAGTATTTGTTCCTTGTATGTCTTATTATTGGGTCACTATGTGATGGTAATATGTGGTCTAGTTATGGTGTGGTGGTATTCTTTGTATGTGGTATTATGTTTTCACTATGTGGTGGTAATATGTGGTCCGGCCATGGTGTGACGGTATTTCTCTCATGTATGTGATATTATTGGTCATTTTAAAAAATGTATGTGACACATTCCCTTAAAGAAAAATAAATAAAAATATACTTGAAAAGAGTATTTTAACAAATGTTTAACAGGTTTAAGTCCCGGCCAGAAGAGTCTCCTTGTCGTGGTGGCAGCTTAAAAAATCTTTTGGCCAAACCAAAAGCTGCTTGCTATGTATGTGATTAGTGTGATTGGTGAGGATGTGGTGCATAAGAGTTTTTCCAAGAGTTAGGGGTGGGAATGTGGAATTTTCAAGGTGTGGAGGTAGCGCTGAGGTGGAGGCGGAGTTTGGGTGGAGCCTGGACGGGGTCTCAAAGGGGCCCAAGAATTTTGCCAGTATGAGGCCTTGTAATTCCTGGTGGAAGCCCTGGATAGATACAACGTCCTTGTCTGGGTTTACTGGTCCACGTATCGGTGGATATGTGGATCTTGCCACTGATGGAATTGCGCAGTGCACATCTGATTTTGTCTGCAACATGTGTGTGCAGGGCAGGGATAGCTTGCCTGGAAAAGTACTGGTGGCTAAGAACCATCTACTGTGGTACAGCCACTTCCATTAGTTTTTAGAAACTGTCAGTCTCCACCATGAGGAATGGCAGCATTTCAAATGCCAGGAATTTTTAAATGCTGTCATTTAGGACCAGGGATCATGGGTGGGTGGAGGGGTACTTTCATTTTCTCTCCAGTGTTTGGGGGATGGACAGCTTAATCCCTTAACAACCATGGGTCTTTCTGTTTTTGTGTTTTCATTTTTTGCTCCCCTTCTTCCCAGAGCAAGAACTTTTTTAATTTTCGGGCACTATGGACATGTGAGGGCTTATTTTTTGCGGGACGAGTTGTACTTTTAAACGCCATCACTGGTTTTACCATATCATGTGCTGGAAAACGGGAAAAAAAATCCAAGGGCGGTGAAATTCCCCAAAAAAATGCAATTCCACAGTTGTTTTTTGGGTCCTTTTTTTTACCACGTTCACTGATTGCTAAAACTGACATGCCATTATTATTCTCCAGGTCATTCCGAGTTCGTAGACACCAAACATGTATAGGTTCTTTTTTATTTAAGTGGTGAAAAAAAAAATCCATAGTTTGCTAAAGAAAAAAGAAAAAATAACGCCATTTTCCGAGACCCGTAGCGTCTCCATTTTTCGGGATCTGGGGCCGGGTGAGGGCTTATTTTTTGCGCGTCGGGCTGTCATTTTTATTGATTCCACGTTTGGGTAGATCTGATGTTTTGATCGCCCGTTATTGCATTTTATTGCAATGTTGCAGCAACAAAAAAAACTTAATTCTGGAGTTTAGAATTTTTTTCTCGTTATGCCGTTTACTGATCGGATTAATTCTTCTTTTATATTGATATATCGGGTGATTCTGAACGCGGCAATACCAAATACTGTATGTGTATGTGTTTTGTTTTTTTATTATTATTTTATTTTGAATGGGGCGAAAGGGGGGTGATTTAAACTTTTATATTTTTTTTTACATTTTTAAAAACATTTTTTTACACTTTCTGCTTGCTTCAATAGTCTCCATAGGAGACGAGAATCAGCAGTTGTCTGATTGCTTCTACTGCATACAGGCGATGATCAGATCGCTTGTATGCAGCAAAAATGGTCACTTGCTATGAGCGCTGACCACTAGGTGGCGCTCATAGCAATTGAGACATGACAACCACAGGCGTCTGCTGCAGACCCTGGGTTGTCATGCCCACCCATTCGTAACTCCACTGCAGCTCGTGCTTTGATGCAGGTGGTGCTCAGATTCCGAATATTTATACCTCACTTCAGACTCTGATTGCACAGCTTGCAAACCAACCGTCTCCTGTCGTCAGCAGCACATTGCCTGAAGAAATTGCATGCCAGAGAGCTCCTTTGAGCTAGCTTTGGTGTGCTCAGTTTGTCGACGTGGTGGGCAATAGAAGATGACATACTGGCTAGGGGCCACCTGCTCTGCTATTAAGTCTCCTCTTAGCCTTCTTTTTTGCAAGCTAAACATTACCAGATCGTTTAACCGTTCCTCATAGGACATACTTTGCAGTCCGCTCATCATCCCGCTGACGTCGGCGGTCGCGTGACCCGTCACATGACTAAATGACGTCACGGCAGGTCCTTTTAGTCTACCGCGAGCTGCCTTCAAGCCAGGACAAAGACACTGGGGGCCATCAGAAGGTAAGTATAATATTTATTTTTTATTTTATTCTTTTTTTTTACAGGTACTATGGTACCCAGGTCTGGAGGAGAGTCTCCTCTTCTCCAAACCTGGGTACCATCGCACATTGAAACGCATGTTATCCGCATGCATAAATGCAGTGATGCGGATTACGTGCGGTCCAATACAAGTCAATGGTGGCGAAAATGCCCTGATTCCGCAAAATAATTGGTAGTGCTGCAGATTTTTAATTGGGGAACATGGCAGACCTTCTACCAAGCATTTTTTAAGAGTTTCTGCAGCGGAATTGCCGCTGCGGAAACACTGAAAAAATGCATAGGGGGCACACAGCCTTACAGTAGTTCTATTCCTCTCCTTCTGTAGATGTAATTTTAGTTTTTCTTGCCCAGATATACAATCTTGCATTTCTCCCTGTTAAATACCATTCTATTAGTCACTTTCCATTGTTCAAGCTTATCTAAACTCTTCTGATTCCTTTCTCTGTCTTCTCTAATGTTAGCTATTAGTGATGGGTGAGCAATAAAATGCTCGGGTGCTCGGTGCTCGGTGCTCAACCCGAGCAACGAGCCCAATGTAAGTCTATGGGAAACTCGATAATTTTTCTGGCGGCTCCCCCGTCGGTCTGCAGAGTGCCTAAAAATTGCCCAAATCGATGGGAAAAGTGCTCAAATGACATGGGAACAGCATGGGGAGGACCCCTGGGAGCATATCTGACTCCCAGGTCACTGCTGTCAACAACGTTGTCAGAGGTATTACGCCAATTTTACGGACTCACAATAAAACATACAAAACTGAAACCAAAATGGATTTTCCTGGGAAATATGTTAAGGAACATCCTTTCCAGGGTAGTAACTTGTATATAAGGCAAAATAAATAACGAAAACCAAAAATACTCCTCCTCACCCTGGGCTATGTTCACACGTAGCGTTTTTGATGTGTTTTTGCACTTTTGCATTGCTTTCAACCCGGGACAAATGCATTCACCGGGAAATGTAATTTTAACATTTTACAACCTTATATGGCCATGTAGTGTGTGAGACATGATCAGACACATCCTGTTTCATTTATGAAGGAGGGACTCTGAAAGTCACAAAGCCTATTTTTATATGGCTATCAGGCGGCCTTTACTATTCTCAAAGGGCCAGCAGTCGGCCCTCAGTATTCTTAGAGAGCCATCAGCCGGCTATGCTTTGTTGTTCTCATTACTAAAGAATGGGTCTCGTATACTGTTATTGTGTATGCAGTGAGTGGCAGGGCTGCCCAAAATTTGGACGCACCCCAATTCCGCTTTAAAAATTTGGACGCACCCCAATACCTCTTTGAAGAGACGTAGAGGAGGATCTCCTGAAAACAATGTTCCCATTATTAGGAAGGTTTCCTATACTGTTTGCCTATGCATACAGTGCAAGGGCTGCCAAAAATTTGGACCTACTCCAATGTCCCTTGGAAGAGACGTAGAGGAGGGCATCTTGAAAAACAATGGTCCCCTTATTAGGGAGTGGGTCTCCCATTCTGTTTGCCTATGCAGTGAATGCAAGCGTTGCCAAAAATTGGGAGGCACTCCATTGCCCCTTGGAAGAGAAGTGGAGGTCAGAGGGCCTCCTGAAAACAATGTTCCCATTATTAGGAAGTGGGTCTCTCATAGTGTTTGCCTATGCAGTGAATGCAAGGGTTGCCAAAAATTTGGAGGCACTCCAATGCCCCTTGGAAGAGACGTAGAGGGCCTCATGAATAAATGTTCCCAATATTAGGAAGTGGGTCTCCCATAGTGTTGGCCTATGCAGTGAATGCAAGGGCTTCCAAATGGAGGCACTCCAGTTCACCTTGGAAAAGACGTGGAAGAGGGCCTCATAAAAAAATGTTCCCATTAGAAAGGAGCGGGTCTCCTATACTTGTAATGCCCATGCACTAAGTGTATGGGCTGACAAATATTTACCCTTGGGGGGGGTACACATAAACACACTGTATAAAAAATTTTTTTTACGGGCACTATATATACCCTTTAAAAAAAGTGGGTGTTGCATCACGGACCAGGGTCACCCTGCTGATATGAGGGTAGAGGATAAGGATGAGGAGAAGGAGGAGGACAAGAGCAAATAGCCAAAATCAGGAAGCGTATACCCATGTGTGGGTGTGAGAAGGTGTATGGGAATACACCTCCCAAAAAAAACACTGGATTTGAGTTTATGTTATGCTGCTAACCTCCAAGGCATAGAGAGCCAGTTCAATTCACGTGTCCAGCTTGGATACCCAATAATTATAAGGCACAGAGGAATCACGGAGGACATTTGTACAGTCGGCAAAGTATTCCCTCAGCATCTTCCCAAACTTTGAACGCCTTGTGAGAGTACCACGCGCCTCAGTGCCTCTGCGATGGGAGGGGCTGAGAAAACTCTCCCAGAACTTTGACAGTGTTCCCCTGCCTCTGCTGGATTGGAGTTGTGTCTCTCTCACCTGTACTCCTTGGTTGTCCAACGAACTGTGACCTATGCCGCCAACGTTTTTAGATGAGAATTTTTTTAATAGTTCTGCAACAAGGGCCTTCTGGTACTGCCCCATTTTTGTAGACCTGTCCGCCTCAGGAATAAGAGATATAAAGTTCTCCTTGTAGCATGGGTCTAGAAGTGTCACCAACCAGTAATGACTTTCAGACAAAATTTTGAGAACGCGAGGGTAACGGGGAAGGCAGCGTAACATAAACTCAGCCATGCGTGCCAGACTGATAACAGGCAAGACTTCCATGTCCTCACCAAGAGGACTACTGACCATGCTCTCCTCCACCTTCACCTCCTCCCTGTCCTCAGGCCATCCACGCTGAACAGACGGTATGACAGTTGTGCAGGTTGTACCGTCTATAACGCATGAAGCTAGCTCCTGTTTTTCCTCCTCCTCTTCCTCATTGTCACCCAATCCACATTGGGATGAGATGAGGCTGAGCTGTGTTGAATCACCCTGTATGGTTCCTTGCTCCATCTCATCATGCTCCACCTGCAATGCATCTTCTTTGATTGTGAGCAGAGAGTGTTTCAGAAGACAGAGAAGTGGGATGCTGACTCTAATTATGGCGTCATATCCGCTCACCATCTTGGTGGAGTTCTCAAAGTTTGGAGGATGGTACATATGTCGGACATCCATGTCCACTCCTTATGTTTGGAGTCTGAACTGAATACCAAAGGCTTTGTTGATGCTGGTACAACTGCCCTCTTCTGCTCACAAATCCTTACCAACATCTGCAGTCTAGAGTTCCAATGCATGGGGACATCACACACAAGTCGGTGAGCTGGAAGCTGCAAACGCTGCTGAAGCACAGCAAGAGCGGCGGAAGCTGTAGTTGACTTTCTAAAATGGACACACACGCGGTGTACTTTGACAAGCAGATCTGGCAGCTCTGGGTAGGCTTTGAGAAACCGCTGAACCACGAGGTTAAGCACATGGGCCTGGCATGGTACATGTCTGAGCTCGCCTTGCCTCAGGTTCCGGCCATTGTCATACACGACTATGCCTGGCTGTAGGTTCAGTGGTGTCAGCCACAGATCTGCATGCTCTTTCAGAGCTGACCACAACTCTTCAGCATTGTGCTGTTTGTCACCTAAGCATATTAGCTTCAGCAATGCTACAATGCTTTCACCTTGTGACTGATGTGGTCATTTCGGAGATGGAAGCTGAAGAGGAGGAGGAGGCTGAGGAGGATGAGGTGCATAGACCATGGGGGTAACCCTGATTGACCTAGGACCCACAATCCTCGATGTCGGGAGGATGTGTTCCGTCCCAAGATCCGACTGAGTCCCGGCTTCCACTATGTTAACCAAGTGTGCCGTCAGTGAGATGTACTGTACCTGCCCACAAGCACTTGTCCACGTGTCCGTGGTTAGGTGGACTCTCCCTGTAGCAGCATTGTTGAGGTCAACGCTAATGTTGCGGGACACATGCTTGTTTAATGCAGGGACGGCACACCGGGAGGAATAGTGGCGGCTGGGGACCGAGTACTGAGGGACGGCTGCAGCCATTAGGTTGTAGAAAGCTTCCATCTCCACAAGCCTAAAAGGCAACATTTCGAGAGCAAGCAGTCGCGAAATGTGGGAATTTAGTAGTGTGGCCTGTGGGGCGTTGGCTGCATATTTGCGCTTGCATTCCAGGGACTAGGGTATGGACAACTGAACGCTTTGCTGGGACAAGGAAATGCTTGATGATGGTGCTAGTTGAGAGTGTGCAATGACAGGTGCAGGGCAGGAGGCATCATCGCATGCATTATGGACAGGGGATTGGCTTGCACCCTCAACAGCGGAAGAAGCAGTGGTGTTACCCGCAGACAATGTTCCTGGACCCTGAGGTTCGACCCACAAAGTAGGTGCTTTTCTGCCATGTGCCTGATCATGATGGTGGTGGTCAGGCTGGTAGTTTTGCTACCCCTGCTGATGCTGGCCTGGCAGGTGGTACAAAAGGCCTTTTTGGGGTTATCGGCAGAGTCTTTAAAAAACAACCAGACTCGGGAAGACCTAACAGTTGTACTGGCAACTTCCGTCGTGTTGGTGTTACCGGGAACGGTATCCCGCCTTCTGTCTGCGGCCACCATACTGCTTCTTCCTGCCTGTTGGAGTGCTCTGCCTCCCTCCCCCAGTGTGCTGCTGTCCTCGCTCTGCATGTCTTCCTTCCAGGTTGGGTCAGTTACTATATCATCCACCACCTCGTCTTCCACTTCCGCACCCTGGTCCTGCTCCTGACTTTTTGCAATTGTGTCTCATCATCATCCACATCTTGTGACACTTTCCCACCGTCACCTTCATATGACCGTGGCTTCTTAAATATTTGGGCATCGTGACATGCGATCTCCTCTTGCCCCGCTTCAAGTGGACCGGACAAGACACCCGAATCTATAAATGGAAAAGTGAACAGCTCTTCGGAGTGTCCATGTGTGGGATCAGTTGTCTCTGGGCACTCGGCATGGTGGGAGGAAAGAGGATCAGGGTGAGGAATATGTGGTAGAGACTCACGGCTACTGAGTCTTGACCGTGTAGAAGACAGGGTGGTGGTGGTAGCTAAGTGACTGGAAGCATTATCTGCTATCCAACCAATATCCTTTTCACACTGCTCTGTGTTCAATAGAGTTGTTCTGCAGTCCCCTATTAATTGGAACAGGAAGGTCGAGCGAGAAGTGGATGTTTGTTGTGGCACAATTTCAGCTTGCCCATGAACTTGGCCTCTGCGTGCACCATCACGTCCAGTTCCCCGTCCCTTGCCACGTGCCTTGCCCATTTTAAATGGAGGACAATATCTTCCATGCTCACTACAAATGGCTGAATTTGGAGCGAACTTATATGTGATCCGTGTGACGGACAAACCACAGTTTTAAATAGTTGGCCTGTAGGTAACTATTTTTAACATCAAACTGGTGTCAATAACTTCACTGACACACTGAAACAAAATTTTAATGAAGGCCAGAAATGGCAGAATTTTTAGCGCAATTATATGTGATCCGTGTGATGGATAAACCACAGTTTTAAATAGCTGGCCTGTAGGTAACTATTTTTAACAGCACCAACCTCGCCTCGTGTCTATAAGTTCACTGACACACTGCAACATAATTTCAATGGAGGCCAGAAATGGCAATATTTTCAGCTCAATTATATGTGGTATGTGTGACGGACAAACCACAGTTTTAAATAGCTGAATTTTTAGCACTTAATATGGAAAGGACCTGGCTGTATTCTGCAGTGCCAACAAGCAAATGGCGCAGAAAAACGGTGTTCTCTGGATTGCTTTTTAAGCAAATAATCAGGATTAAGATAAAAAAAATATTCCTGGCCCCTGATACCTGGGGCTATTTCTACAAACATCTGTAAAAGCACCAGCAGACAGAGCTGGAATGGACCCTCTTGCTATGTGCACTGCAATCTGCTATATACCCTGCCTGCCTAGCACTGATATCTCTGCAGCTGGATTAGTCCTCAGAAGGACTGTTAGTTGAGGTGGATATGTGTCTCTAATATAGTCTGGTATGTCTACACTAACTAGAAACAAGCAAATCTCTCCCTAGCTCAGCAGCAGCTCTCCCCACACTGTCTGATCCGGAGTGACTGTGACGAACATGGCGGCGCCAGGTCTGATATAGACCTGATGACGCTGTTCGGCCAGCCAAGCACTGTAATGCCACAACCAAATTGGCTGTGGCATTACACTGTGTGGCAGACAATACCTGCATGTTGATTGTCACTCTAAAGAGCAACAAACATGTAGGGAGGGGACCAGAGCTCCCACCGGGCAACCCCAGAAATACTCGGCGAGCGCCGAGCATCTCAAGCATTGAGATTTTCGGGCGAGCACCGAGCAGTAGCGAGCATGCTCGCTCATCACTATTAGCTATCCCTCCTAGCTTTGTATCATCTGCAAATTTGAATAGTTTACCTTTAGTTCCCTTACCTAGATCCTTTATAAAATTGATGCAGAACACTGGGGCCAGGAGAGACCCTTGCGGTACCCCACTTGAAACACTCTTCCAATTGGATGTGCAACCATTTATTATCACTCTTTGAGTACGATGACTGAGCCAGTTATGAATCCACCTAACTGTAGCCTATGATTTGGGGCTCAGACTGCTTGGTCAATTTGCAAGGGGGTGAGGTGGAAGCCAGATGTCCATGGTCCTAAGGTGCCAACTGTGCACTTTCTGCATGGAATCGGGTGTCAGATAATGCAAAGGAACAGGAGGCATTTTCAGCCATCGAATCTAAAACCGCCTCAACATGTTCGGGCCTTACCATTCACCCAGCGGTACTCGGGCCTACAAAATTACGTAAAACATCCTTCGCCTGCGTGCACCAGGGGAAGGCGTTTCATTTGGGCACTTAGCAGGCACAGAACGACCACTTTTTCTCCCTGCAGCAGCCACACCACCACCACCGCCACAACCCCTATTTGATGCTCTCCTCTTTTTTTCCACCCCAAAAAAGTGCACAGAAGAGAAGAGAAAGTGCCCAGCAGATTATTACACTGTTAGGGTTCTCTGCACCAGGCTGTTATGGCACACTGCCCCAGGCTATTAGGGCACAGTGCATCAGGCTGTTACAGCACTCTACATTAGGCTGTTATGGCACTGTGCATCAGTCTGTTATGGCACTCTACACCAGGCTGTTATGGCACTGTGCACCAGAGCACCATGCACCAGGCTTTTATAGCATGCGGCACCAGGTTGTTATCACACTCTACATCAGGCTGTTATGGCACTGTGCATCAGACTGTTAGGGCTGTTATACTCTACACCAGGCTCAGATTAATATCAACCCATGATCTGGCATTTAAACAGGCTAGGTCATGTATTGTGCTGTCCAATCACCGCCATGCCAATACTTGCCATGACTATGATGGCTCCGGAAGAGCCCACAGCCTAAAAGCTTGTTGATTGGTTGCTTTGCAGCCTTTCAACAAACTTTATTTGGCACCAAACCAGAATTGGAAAGAGGACTTCTGGGAAAGAGTCAGTGTTCGCAGTTCGGCACCAGACACCGGTACAAACCCCAAACTTTACAGTTCGGGTTCACTTATCCTTACTTAACAAATATCTAACTTATTTACTAAATGCATAGTTATTGTGATGCTAGTCACTACTTACAAACATGCCGTGGGATGGGGAAGTCAGGGAGTCCAAGGTCAAAAGCCAGGAGGGTAAGTAACAGAGGGGTGAGGCAAAGGCGTAGTCAGGTCACAGTCTCAGGTCAGAATTCCAAGAAGATCAAGACAAAGATGCTAGGCAAATGGATGGTCAAAGGTAAATTGAAGGTCGGTCAACAAAGATCAAAATACTAGAACTCAAAATACTAGAACTCAAAGTACAGAGCAAACACACTCCAAACTGAGCAGAGCTACAACTAGCAGAGATAAGAAGCATACAGCCAACTAATTAGCCTTGGAATCATTCCTAACAGGAAACACCTGCAGGAAACCCAGCATGCCCCAGAGCTGATTGGGTGACTGAACTGTCACTCACCACACTGACAGATCAGCAAGCCCAAGCCTCAGATTGGAAGACTGCGCTATCACGATAATGACAACTCAGCATGTCCCTGCCTCAGATTGGACGGCTGAGCTGCCACTCACCACACTGAGAAGAGGAATTGTGACAGCATTCTCTCTTTTAGGGGGAGGCACCGGACTCACAGGTTTCCCTGGAAACCTAGAATGGAAGGCCCTGACCAGGCAATTGGCCTTCACATCTCGGGCAGGAACCCAGGATCTCCCATTCTGATCCATACCCCCTCCAATGAATGAGATACTGGAGGGAATTACAGACTTTAGGAGAATCCACAATTTTTGCACCTCATACTTTAAACTGTGATTGACACAAACTGGAGGAGGCACGGATGAGGGAGACAAAATCTAAGGGACAAACTCCCTTAACAGGGATTTATGAAAGATGTTAGGGATGAGAAGGGATGGAAGAAGCTTCAGTCTAAAAGCCACTGGATTGGCCAATTCTAGCATCTCATAGGGACCGATGAAACTCAGACCCAACTTCGCCAAAGGTACTTTAAGTTTAATATTTTTGGATGGCACCAAACCTTATCACCTATTTTAAAGAGAAAACCTGCTAAAAAAATTCTATCTGCCTTCCATTTTTTGCGAATCTGAGCGGCCCCCATATTCTTTTGAATCTCCCCCCGTATATATCCTCAAGTTTCTGAATGGTGACCTTCAACCCAGGACATTCAGAATTTAACCTAGAAAACCATAATTACAAAAAAACAGGTTCCATTGGATTGAATGACCCAAATGTTAAAAACACACTCTACAAGAGGCAAAAATGAAGACCAGTAATCCTGCTGAGCTGCACCAAAACACCTTAAAATTAGTTACAAAGCTTGATTTGTCCTTCCATCTAGTG
This sequence comes from Phyllobates terribilis, assembly GCF_046119375.1. Lineage (NCBI taxonomy): Eukaryota > Metazoa > Chordata > Amphibia > Anura > Dendrobatidae > Phyllobates > Phyllobates terribilis. Next base: position 55,894,306 of record NW_027362773.1, read on the forward strand.
ATGAGAGAGCAAGCTCGCTACTGCTTGGCTCTCGCTAGAGCATCTCACTGCTCGAGATGCTCGGCGCTCACAAAGCATTTCCGAGGTTGCTCGGCGGGAGATCGGGTCCCCTCCCTGAATGTTTGGCGGTCTTTAGAGCACCAATCAACATACAGGGATTGTCTGCTACACATTGTAATGCCACAGCTATGCTGGTTGTGGCATTACAGTGATTGGCTGGCCGCACAGAGTCACAGAGTCGGAGGCGCCAGGTCTATATCAGACCTGGCCCCGCCGTGCTCGTCATAGTCTACTCCTCAATCAGGCAGTGTAGGGAGAGGTGCTGCTGAGCTAGAGAGAGATTCAGTTGTTTATTAGTTAGTGTAGGTATTCTACAAGATTCTCTAAATACCAATCTCAACTAACATTCCTTCTGAGGACTAATTCAGCTGCAGAAATATCAGTGCTAGGCAGGCAGGCAGGGTATATAGCAGACTGCAGTGCACATAGCAAAAGGGTCCATTCCAGTTCTGTCTGCTGGTGCTTTTACAGATATTTGTAGAAATAGCCCCAGGTATCAGGGGCCAGGAATATTTTTTTTTTTGGATCTTAATCCTGATTATTTGCTTAAAAAGCAATCCAGAGAACATCGTTTTTCTGCTTGTTGGCACTGCAGAATACAGCCAGATCCTTTCCATATTACAGCACTAAAAATCCATCTATTTAAAACTGTGGTTTGTCCGTTACACGGATCACATATAAGTGCACTGAAAATTCTGCCATTTCTGGCCTCCATTGAAATTTTGTTGCAATGTGTTAGCGAAGCTTTTGACACCAGTTCGCTGTTAAAAATAGTTACCTACAGGCCAACTATTTAAAACTGTGGTTTGTCCGTCACACGGATCAGATATAAGTTCGCTCTAAATTCAGCCATTTGTAGTGAGCGTGAAAGATATTGTCCTCCATTTAAAATAGACAAGGCACGTGGCAAGGGACGGGGAACTGGACGAGGCCATGGGCAAGCTGAAATTGTACCACAACAAACACCTAAATCTTCTCGCTCGACTTTCCTGTCCCAATTAATAGGGAACCACAGAACACCTCTATTAAACACAGAGCAGTGAGAAAAGGTTATTTGTTGGATAGCAGATAATGCTTCCAGTCACTTAGACACCACCACCCTGTCTTCCACACGGTCAAGTATCAGTAGCCGTGAGTCTGGACTGCATATTCCTCACCCTGATCCTCCTTCCTCCCACCATGCCGAGTGCCCAGAGACAACTGATCCCTCACTTGGACACTCTGAAGAGCTGTTCACTTTTCCATTTATAGATTCAGATCTCTCGCCTGGTCCACTTGAAGCAGGGCAAGAGGGGATCGCATGTAGTGATGCCCAAATATTTGAGCAGCCACGGTCATACGAAGGCGACAGTGGGAAAGTGTCACAAGAGGTGGATGATGAGACACAATTGACAGAAAGTCAGGAGGAGGACCAGTGTGGAAGACAAGGTGATGGATGTAATTGTAACTGACCCAACCTGACAGGAGGACATGCAGAGCGAGGACAGCAGCACACAGGGGGAGGGAGGCAGAGCACCCCAACAGGCAGGAAGAAGCAGTGTGGTGGCCGCAGACAGAAGGCAGGCAACTGCTCCTTGTAACACCTACACGACGGAAGTTGCCAGTACAACTGTTAGGTCTTCCCGAGTCTGGTTGTTTTTTAAAGACTCTGCCGATAACCCCAAAAAGGCCATTTCCACCACCTACCAGGCCAGCAGAGGTAGCAAAACTACCAGCCTGACCACCACCATCATGATCAGGCACATGGCAGCAAAGCACCCGACTTTGTAGGCCGAACCCCAGGGTCCAGGAACAGTGTCTGCGGGTGACACCACTGCTTCTTCCGCTGTTGAGCGTGCAAGCTAATCCCCTGTCCATAGGGCATGCGAAGATGCCGCCTGCCCTGTACCTGTCCTTGCAACTCTCAACTAGCACCATCATCAAGCACGTCCTTGTCTCAGTGCAGCGTTCAGTTGTCCATACCCCAGTCCTTGGAATGCAAGCGCAAATATGCAGCCAACACCCCACTGGCCACACTACTAAATTCCCACATTTTGCGACTGCTTGCTCTCGAAATGTTTCCCTTTAGGCTCGTGTATATGGAAGCTTTCCACAACCTGATGGCAGCGGCCGTCCCTCGGTACTCGGTCCCCAGCTGCCACTGTTTCTCCCGGTGTGCCGTCCCTGCATTACACAAGCACGTGTCCCACAACATTAGCCGTGCCCTCAACAATGCAGTTACTGGGAAAGTCCACCAAACCACAGACACGAGGACAAGTGCTTGTGGGCAGGGACGGTACATCTCGCTGACGGCACATTTGATTTATTTATTTTTGGGCTGCTATTATATTGTATTTGTTTGCACTATGCACTTTAACACATAGTCTGGATTTATATTTTTCCCTACATTGATCTATGCCTCACAAAAAATGAACTATTGGGTATTTACTATTTATCCCGGAGTCTGTTTTCCTGTAATTATGTCTTTTGATTTATATGTGTATTTTTATATACATTTATTAAAAGAATATTTTTTAAAATAATTGAGTGGTTTTTCATTGTTTTTGAGAGAGTTTTATATTGAAGAGTAATGAATTACCTGGTGTAATATATTTGTGCCATTTTCTGGTTAGTTGTCTTGTTAATATGCTTGGGTGACAAACCGCACAATGCTGAAGAGTTGTGGACAGCTCTGAAAGAGCAGGCAGATCTGTGGCTGACACCGCTGAACCTACAGCCAGGCATGGTCGTGTGTGACAATGGCCGGAACCTGGTGGCGGCTCTGAGGTGAGGCGAGCTCTGGGTTCAGCGGTTTCTCAAAACTTACCCAGATCTGCCGGATATGCTTGTCAAAGTACGCCGCCAGTGTGCCCATTTTAGAAAGTCAGCTACAGCTTCCGCCTCCCTTGCCGTGCTTCAGCGGCGTTTGCAGCTTCCGACTCACCGACTGGTGTGTGATGTCCCTATGGGTTAGAACTTTGCACTTCAGATGTTGGGAAGGATTTGTGAGCAGAAGAGGGCAGTTGTTGAGTACCAGCATCAACAAGGTTGTCGGTATTCAGTTCAGACACTACACATAAGACCTCAGGAGTGGACATGGATGTCAGACATATGTACCATCCTCCAAAACTTTGAGGACTCCACCAAGATGGTGAGCGGTGATGTCGCAATAATTAGCATCACCATCGGGCTTCTCTGTCTTCTGAAACGCTCTCTGCTCACAATCAAAGAGGATGCATTGCAGGACGAGCACGATGAAATGGAGTAAGGAACCATACAGGGTGATTACACACAGCCCAGCCTCATCTCATCCCAACGTGGGTTGGGTGACAATAAGGAAGAGGAGGAGGAGGAGGAAGAACAGGAGCTAGTTTCAAGCGCTATAGATGGTACTACATGCACAGCTGTCATACTGTCTGTTAAGTGTGGATGGTCTGAGGACAGGGAGGGAAAGGTGGTGGGGGAGGAGGAGAGCATGGTCAGTCGTCCTCTTGGTGAGGACACGGAAGTCTTGACTGTTAGCATTCTGGCATGCATGGCTGAGTTTATGTTACGCTGCCTTTCCCGTGACCCTCGCGTTCTCAAAATTTGGGGTGCCAGTCATTACTGGTTGGTGACACTTCTAGACCCACGCTACAGGGAGAACTTTATATCTCTTATTCCTGAGGCGGACAGATCTACAAAAATGAGGCAGTACCAGAAGGCCCTTGTTGCGGAACTATTAAAAAAATTCCATCTGAAAACGCTGGCGGCAGACGTCACAATTCGTTGGACAACCATGGAGCATAGGTGAGAGAGACGCAACTCCAATCCAGTAGAGGCAGGGGAACACTGTCAAAGTTCTGGGAGAGTTTTCTCAGCCCCTCCCATTGCACAGGCCCTGAGGCGCGGGGTACTCTCACAAGGAGTGCAAAGTTTGGGAAGATGCTGAGGGAGTACCTTGCTGACCGTACCAACGTCCTCCGTTATTCCTCATTGCCTTATAATTATTGGGTATCCAAGCTGGACATGTGGAATAAACTGGCTCGCTATGCCTTGGAGGTCCTGGCCTGCCCTGCCGCTAGCCTATTATCAGAGTGGGTTTTTAGTGCCGCTGGTGGAATTATAACTGATAAGTGTATCCGCCTGTCAACTGAAAATGCTGACAGGCTAACTCTTATAAAAATGGACAAGGGCTGGATTGGGCCAGACTTCTCAATACCACCGAATGATAGCAGCGTAACATAAACTCAAATCCAGTGTCTTTTTTTGGGAGGTATATTCCCATGCACCTCTTCACACCCACACATGGGTATACACTTCCTGATTATGGCTATTTGCTCTTGTCCTCCTCCTTCTCCTCATCCTCATCCTCCACCACCATATCACCAGGGTGACCATGGTCCGTGATGCGACACCCACATAATTTTTTTAAAGGGTGTTTATGATGCCCATAAAAAAAAATTTTTATACAGTATGTTCAAGTATACCCCCCAGGGGTAAATGTTTGTCAGCCCATACACTTAGTGCATGGGCATTACAAGTATAGGAGACACACTCCTTTCTAATGGGAACATTTTTTTATGAGGCCCCACTCCACATCTTTTCCAAGGTGCATTGGAGTGCCTCCCAATTTTTGGCAGCCCTTGCATTCACTGCATAGGCCAACACTATGGGAGACCCACTTCCTAATAATGGGAACATTTTTTCATGAGGTCTTCTACGTCTCTTCCAAGGGGCATTGGAGTGCCTCCCAATTTTTGGCAACCCTTGCATTTACTGCATAGGCAAAAACAATGGGAGACCCACTTCCTAATAATGGGAACATTGTTTTCAGGAGGCTCTCTGATCTCCACATCTCTTCCAAGGAGCATTGGAGTGCCTCCAATTTTTTGGCAACCCTTGCATTCACTGCATAGGCCAACACTATGGGAGACCCACTTCCTAATAATGGGAACATTGTTTTCAGGAGGCTCTCTGATCTCCACATCTCTTCCAAGGAGCATTGGAGTGCCTCCAATTTTTTGGCAACCCTTGCATTCACTGCATAGGCCAACACTATGGGAGACCCACTTCCTAATAATGGGAACATTGTTTTCAGGAGGCCCTCTGACCTCCACGTCTCTTCCAAGGGGCATTGGAGTGCCTCCCAATTTTTGGTAGCCTTGCATTCACTGCATAGGCAAACACAATGGGAGACTCACTCCCTGATAAGGGGAACATTATTTTCAGGAGGCCCTCTGACCTCCACGTCTCTTCCAAGGGGCATTGGAGTGCCTCCAAATTTTTGGCAACCCTTGCATTGTATGCATAGGCAAACAGTATGGGAGACCCACTTCCTAATAATGGGAACATTGTTTTCAGGAGGCCCTCCTCTCAGTCTGTTCAAAGGGGTGTTGGGGTTTGTTCAAATTTTCAAAAGAGTATTGGGGTGCGTCCAAATTTTGGGAAGACCTGCCACTCACTGCATATGCAATAATAGTATAGGAGACCCATTCTTTAGTAATGGGAACAACAAAACGTAGCAGGCTGATGGCTCTCTAAGAATAGCGAGCTCCGACTGCTGGCCCTTTAAGAATAGTAAAGGCCGCCTGATAGCCCTATAAAAATAGGCTTTGTGACTTTCAGAGTCCCTCCTTCATAAATGAAACATGATGTATCTGATCATGTCTCACACACCACAAGGCCAGATAAGGTTATAAAATGTTAAAATGACATTTCCAGGTGAATGCATTTGTCACGGTTGAAAGCAATGTAAAAGTGCAAAAACGCATCAAAAACGCTACGTGTGAACATAGCCCAAGGTGTGGAGGAGCATTTTTGTTTTTAGTTGTTTATTTTGCCTTATATACAAGTTATTACCCGGGAAAGGATGTAAAAATGGCGTAATACCTCTGACAATGTTGTTGACAGCTGTGACCTGGGAAACAGAGATGCTTCCAGGGGTCTTCCCCATGCTTTTCCCATGTAATTTGAGCACCGTTCCCATCGATTTGGGCAATTTTTAGGCCCTCTGCAGACCGCCAGCGGGAGCTGCCTGAAAAATGCTCCAGTTTCCCATAGACTTACATTGGGCTTGTTGCTCGGGTCGAGCACCCGAGCATTCCAATTTGCTTGACCCGAGCATCGAGCACCCGAGCATTTTAGTGTTCGTCCATCACTACTTCCATCCTGTCTGAATGAAATTTCCAAAACAAAATAATACATTTCTCAATTTCAGCAAACAAAGAATTCTCCCTCAACCTTTGTAATACTACACGGACATGTTCTTGGTAAGAATCTAAATCAGGTGACAAAATTAATATATCATCACGGTAAATCACAATAAATCTCCCAATGCAATCAGAAAAAAATATAATTCATAATGTTTTGAAATACTTCTGGTGCACTGTTTAACCCAACTGGCATGACTAGATTTTCCAATAAACTCTTGGAGGTTTACCGGAATCTGTCACCGCTTGTATGTACAGTGGTGTGAAAAAGTGTTTCCCCCTTCATGATTTTGTATTCTTTTGCAAGTTTGTCACATTTAAATATTTCAGATCACAAAGCAAATTTAAATATTTGACAAAGATAAGACAAGTAAACACAAAATGCAAATTTAAATGAAGGTCTTTATTATTAAGGGAAAAAAAAATACAAACCTACAAGCCCCTGTGTGAAAAAGTGATTGTCCCCTAACCCTTAGGCCATGTGCCCACGTAGCGTTTTTGTAGCATTTTTGCGGCGTTTTTATGGCTGCAAAAACTCTTGTAAAACAGTCTGCCATGCAAAGCAATGTGAATGCGGATGTGCTGTGCACATAATGCGCTAATTTGCGCGCCGAATTCGCATTGCATTGCAAAACGCAGCATGACCATTTCTACCGCGATTACGCTGCAAATTCGCGGCCATTGAGGAACATTGAAACGCAGCAAACCCACAGGTACATGTGGATTTGCTGCGTTTCAATTAAAGTCAATGGACGCGTATTTGCAGCGTAATTGCTGTGCGTGTGGTACCCGGGATGAAGAGAAGACTACAACTCCTCTTCATCCCGGCTACCACGCGGTGAAAAAAAGAAATAAAAAGTTAAAAATAAACAAAAGCTGTATATTCACCTCTCCGGCAGCCCCCGGTCTGCTCCCGCCCACGTCCTCTCTCCTTGGCGTCCCGCAGTGTACTGTCAGGACCTACGGTGATGTCATTTAGTCACCTGATGGTCACGCGACCGCTGACGTCGGCGGTCAGGTGATGGTCGCGTGACCATCAGCTGACTAAATGACGTCACCGCAGGTCCTGACAGTACACTGCAGGACGCCGATGAGAGAGGATCGCAGGATCGCCACCGGGAGCAGACTGGAGGAGAACGGAGAGGTGAGTATACACGTTTTTTTTTTATTTTTAACGTTTTCTCTTTTTTTTTACTATAGATGCTTCATTTAAAGCATCAGTTGTTCACACATTATAAATCCATGCTGGTTGCATGGATTTATATTGTGTGACCAACTTGTCAAGCACTTTTCCAAGTGATGCTCAAAATCGCTTGGAAAACTGCTTGAAAAAATGCATGCGAAAACGCATGTAAAAACGCTGAAAAAAAGCTTCTCTCTGGCAGAAAAAACGCATGTAAATCTGCATGCGTTTTTTTGTGCCAGAGAGAGGCAAAAACGCTCTGCATCAAATCTGCTACGTGGGCACATAGCCTTATAACTGTTTGGGCCACTCTTTGCCGCAACAACTGCAATCAAGCGTTTGCGATAACTGGCAATGAGTCTTTTACAATGCTCTTGAGGAATTTTGGTCCACTCATCTTTGCAAAATTGTTGTAAATAATCCACATTGGAGGGTTTCCAAACATGAACTGCCTTTTTAAGGTCATGCCAAAACAACTCAATCAGAATAAGGTCAGGACATTTACTAGGCCAAATCAAAGTCTTAATTTTGTTTTTCTTAAGCAATTCAGAGTTGGATTTGCTGGTGTATTTTGGGCTATTGTCCTCCTGCATAACCCAAGTGCGCTTCAGCATGAGGTCACGAACAGATGGCTGGACATTCTCCTTCAGGATTTTTTGGTATACAGTAGAATTCATGGTTCCATTTACTACAACAAGTCTTACAGGTCATGAAGCAGTAAAACAGACCCAGACCATCACAATACCACCACCATATTTTACTGTTGGTATGATGTTCCTTTTCTGACATGCTGTGTTACTTCTACACTATATGTAATGGGACATACACCTACCAAAAAGTTCAATTTTTGTCTCGCCAGTCCACAGAGTATTCTCCCAAATGTTTTGGCGATCATTAAGATGTTTTGTGGCAAAACTGAGATGAGCCTTTATGTTCTTTTTGCTCAGCAGTGGCTTTTGTCTTGGAAATCTTCTAACTTTGCCATGCATGCCATTTTTGCCCAGTCTCTTTCTTATAGTGGGATTATGAACACTGACCTTAACAGAGGTAAGTGAAGCCTGCAGTTGTTTGGATGTTGTTGTGTGGTCTTTTGTGACCTCTTTGATGATCTTGTGACCCCTGCGATCTTGGGGTAATTTTGGTTTATCAGCCACTCCTGGGAAAGGTCACCACTGTTCTTGTTTTTGACATTTGTGGATAATGGCTCTCATTGTGGTTCGCTGGAGTCCCAAAGCTTTTGAAATGGCTTTATAATCTTTTCCAGACTGACAGATCTCAATTACTTTGTTTCTCATTTGTTCCTGAATTTCTCCACACGGCATTCTACAGAGGGCCTAAAAATTGCCCAAATCGACGGGAACAGTGCTCAAATGACATGAGAACAGCATGGGGAAGACCCTTGGAAGAATGTCTGACTCCCGGGTCACTGCTGTCAACAACATATTACGCCACTTTTACGGACTCACAATAAATCATACAAAAACAAAACCAAAACCTGGGAAATATGTTAAGGAACATCCTTTCCAGGGTAATGACTTGTATATAAGGCAAAATAAATAACCAAATACTCCTCCACACCTTAAACTATGTTCATACGTAGTGTTTTTGATGTGTTTTTGCACTTTTGCATTGCTTTCAACCAAGACAAATGCATTCACTGGGAAATGTCATTTTAACATTTCACAACCTTATCTGGCCATGTGGTGTGTGACACATCATCAGACACATGCATACAGTGCTGAAAAGACATGGGAACAGCATGGGGAAGACCTCTGGAAGCATTTCTGACTCCCAGGTCACTGCCTAAAAGTATGCCCATCATAAATGATCCTTGGCGCATATGAAGATGCCTCCCGCCATGCACCTGTCGTTGCAGATTTGCAACAATCACCGTCCTCGTCCTTGTCCCAGTGCAGTGTTCAGTTGTCCCTACCCCATTCCTTGGAATGCAAGCGCAAGTATGCAGCCAGCCACTCACCCTCCGACAGGCTGCAATACTATACTGCCAAATTTTTGACAGCTGCCTGTACTTGAAATGTGGCCTTTTAGGCTCGTGGAGGCGGAAGCTGTCCACAATCTTATGGCGGCGGCGGCCGGGTATCCATACTCGGCCGCCAGCCTCCACTATTTTTCCTAACCACAAACACATGGACAGGTGAATGTGGCCAGGGACGGTACGGAGCCAGTCCACAGCTTTTTGCTGAGTTGTATTTAGCTCGGTGAAAGGGCTGGCATAGAGGGAAACCGTATCTACCCTGAGTGTCATTTCTCCCAGGAAGTCCTCTAATGCAGCTTGTTGTAGAAGCAATGGCAGCACGTCCAACATCAACTCACACTTGTCGGTGGAGCTTTGACACACAAACATCTTTCTTTGCGCATTTAATTTCATCAATACAGAGTTGGACAATGGCTTGATCTGAAATGCGGTTTGAGAAACAACATGCATAAGCACGTCCGATACACATTAAAATAGCAGCCATAGATTGTCCGGGAACCTTCCCCCACACTTTTCTTAGCCAGGGCTGCTTCTCGGCAGGGATGGACGGACTCACCAGAAAACCGGAGACTCCTCCTGTGGGCCCTGGCTTCTCCTTCAGGAGAGTTCATAGTGCGGAGGTGAGGTCATGATGATGATAGAGACCACCATCTGCTTAGTTTTCTGTTACTTGGAATGAAAGCGCAAGTATACAGGCAGCCACCCACCCGCCCACCCACAGGTTGCAATACTAAACTGCCAGATTTCTGGGCAGCTTCTTGCACTTGAAATGTGGCCTTTTAGGCTCATGGAGGCGGAAGCGGTCTACAATCTTATGGCGGCGGCAACCGGGTTTCCTTACACGGTCCCCAGCCGCCACTATTTTTCCCCGTATTGTCTCCGTCTTCCACAAGCACGGATCCCACAACATTACCTGTGCCCTCCCCAGTGCACTTACTGGGAAGGAACTCCTAACCACAAACACGTGGACAGGTGAATGTGGCCAGGGATGGTACGGAGCCAGTCCACAGCTTTTTTTGCTGAGTTGTATTTAGCTCGGTGAAAGGACTAGCATAGAGGGAAGCCGTTTCTACTCTGGGTGTCATTTCTCCCAGGAAGTCCTCTAATGCTGCTTGTTGCAAAAGCAATAGCAGCCCGTCCAACATCAACTCGCACTTGTCGGTGGTGCTTTGACACACAAACACTTTCTTTGCGTATTTAATTTCATGACTACAGAGTTGGGCAATTGCCTGATTTCCAATGCGGTTTGAGAAATAACATGCATAAGCATGTCCAATCCACTTTAAAAAAGCAGCCATAGAGTGTCCGGTAACCTTCCACTGCACTTTTCTTAGCCAGGACTGCTTCTCGGCAGGATTGGACGGTCCCACCAGAGAATCCACTGGTGTGCCCTGGCTTCTACCTCAGGAGAGTTCATGATAGCGCTAACTTTGCAGTTGATATGGGGCTCTTGAGCGGGGGAGAAAGGTGAGCCTTCAGAATCAAATCCTCTGGTGGGCACAAAGTTTTTCAATCTGAAACAGCTTCTCAGTGGGAGTTGTATTTCACCACCGCCATACTCTTTAGCTCTGTGAAAGGACTGGCATAGAAGGAAACCGTATCTACTCCGGCTGTCATTTCTCCGTTACCAGGTTCAGCCCAATGTCACACACTACCATGCCTGGCTGTATGTTCAGCGGTGAGAGCCACAGATCAGGCTGCTGTGTTACAGCTTTCAACAACTCTGCAGCGCTGGGCGGTTTGTCACCTAAGCATTAAGCATGTTATCTTCAGCACAGCCTGTTGCCGCATGGTCATGGCTGTGATGCAGTGCTGTCAGCTTGTGACTGATGTGGTCAATTCGGAGATGGAGGAGGAGGTGCAGGAGCTGAACAATGTGATTACATTGAGGTCAAATTGGTGATGCTGTTTTTTATACTAAAGAAAGATCCTATTGTTTTGTTTTTTTTATGTTATTTTTTAAAACAAATGCATTCACCAGGAAATGTCATTTTAACATTTTACAACCTTATCTGGCTAATGTGGGGTGTGACACATCATCAGACACATCCAGTTTCATTTATGATGGAGGGACTCTGAAAGTCTTAAAGCCTATTTTATAGGGCCATCAGACGGCGCCTTACTATTCTTAAAAGGCCAGCAGTTGGCCCTCGCTATTGTTAGAGAGCCATCAGCCGGCTATGCTTTGTTGTTCCCATTATTAACAAGTGGGACTCCTATACTGTTAGTGCGTATGCAGTGACTGCAAGGGCTGCCAAAAATTTGAACGCAACCCAATACTCCTTTGAAGAGACATGGAGGATGGTCTCAGTAAAAAAAAGTTCCCATTATAAAGGAGAGGGTCTCCTATAGTGGTAATGCCCATGCTGTGACTGCAAGGGCTGCCAAAATTTGGGAAAAACCCCACTAAGAATTTAAAGACACATAGAGCAGGGCCACAGTAACCAGTACGACATGTTTCCATTAGAAAGGAGAGGGTCTTCTATACAGTTTATACAGTTATAAAGTATGCAGTGAGTCCAACGGCTGACCAAATTTAAGAAAAACCCCACTAAGAATTTAAAGACACATAGAGCGGGGCCACAGTAACAACAAATTCCCATTAGAAAGGAAAGAGTCTGCTACACAGTTATAGGTTATGCAATGAGTCCAACGGCTGACCAAATTTAGGAAAAACCCCACTAAGAATTTAAAGACACATAGAGCAGGGCCACAGTAACAAGTGTGACATGTTCCCATTAGAAAGGAGAGGGTCTGCGATACAGTTATAGGGTATGCAGTGAGTCTAAAGGCTGACCAATTTTAGGAAAAACCCCACTAAGAATTTAAAGACACATAGAGCAGGGCCACAGTAACAAGTGCGACATGTTACCATTAGAAAGGAGAGGTTCTGCGATACAGTTATAGGGTATGCAGTGAGTCCAACGGCTGATAAAATTTAAGAAAAACCCAACAAAGAATTTAAAGACACATATAGCAGGGCCACAGTAATGACAAATTCCCATTAGAAAAGAGAGAGTCTGCTACACAGTTAAAGGGTATGCAGTGAGTCCAACGGCTGACTAAATTTAAGAAAAACCCCACTAAGAATTTAAAGACACACAGAGCAGGGCCAGAAATTCTCATTAGAAAGGAGAGGGTCTCCCATAGTGTTGATCTATGCAGTGAATGTAAGGGCTGCCAAAAATTTGGTGGCACTCCAATGCCCCTTGGAAGAGACTTAGAGGGCCTCATAAACAAATGTTCCCATTGGAAAGGAGCTGGTCTCCTATACTTGTAATGCCCATGCACTAAGTGTATGGGCTGACAAACATTTACCCCTGGGGGGTATACATGAACACACTGTATAATTTTTTTTTTTTTACGGGCATCATAAACACCCTTTAAAAAAATTATGTGGGTGTTGCATCACGGACCAAGGTCACCCTGGTGATAGATATGGTGGTGGAGGATGAGGAGAAGGAGGAGGACAAGAGCAAATAGCCAAAATCACGAAGCGTATACCCATGTTTGGGTGTGAAGAGGTGCATGGGAATACACCTCCCAAAAAAAGACACTGGATTTGAGTTTATGTTACGCTGCTATCATTCGGTGGTGTTGAGAAGTCTAGCTCAATCCAGCCCTTGTTCATTTTTATAGGAGTCAGCCTGTCAGCATTTCCAGTTGACAGGCGGATGCGCTTATCAGTTATAATTCCACCAGCGGCACTAAAATCTCGCTCTATTAAACCCTGGCGGCACGGCAGCCCAGGACCTCCAAGGCGTAGAGAGCCAGTTCATTCCAGATATCCAGCTTGGATACCCAATAATTAAAAGGCACAGAGGAATCACGGAGGACGTTAGTATGGTCGGCAAGGTATTCTCTCAGCATCTTCCCAAACTTTGCTCTCCTTATGAGGGTACCCTGCACCTCAGGGCCTGTGCGATGGGAGGGTCTGAGAAAACTGTCCCAGAACTTTGACAGTGTTCCCCTGCCTCTGCTGGATTGCATTTGTGTCTCTCTCGCCTGTACTCCTTGGTTGTCCAACGAACCGTGACCTCAGCCGCCAGCGCTTTCAGATGGGAATTTTTTTAATAGTTCCGCAACAAGGGCCTTCTGGTACTGCCCCATTTTTGTAGACCTGTCCGCCTCAGGAATAAGAGATATAAAGTTCTCCTTGTAGCGTGGGTCTAGAAGTGTCACCAACAAGTAATGACTGTCACCCAAAATTTTGTGAACGCGAGGGTCACGGAAAGTCAGCGTAGCATAAACTCAGCCGTGCGTGCCAGACTGCTAACAGGCAAGATCTCCGTGTCCTCACCAAGAGGATGACTTACCATGCTCTCCTCCTCCTTTCTGTCCTCTGGCCATCCACGCTGAACAGACAGTATGACAGTTGTGCAGGTAGTACAGTCTATAGCGCATGAAACTAGCTCCTGTTCTTCCTCCTGCTCCTCTTCCTCATTGTCAACCAATCCACGTTGGGATGAGATCAGGCTGGGCTGTGTGTAATCACCCTGTATGGTTCCTTGCTCCATCTCTTCCTGCTCCGCCTGCAATGCATCCTCTTTGATTGTGAGCAGAGAGCATTTCAGAAGACAGAGAAGCCGGATGGTGATGCTAATTATGGCATCATCGTCGCTCATCATCTTGGTGGAGTCCTCAAAGCTTTGGAGGATGGTACATATGTCTGATATACATGTCCACTCCTGACATCTTATGTGTGGAGTCTGAACTGAATACCGACGGCCTTGTTGATGCTGGTACTCAGCAACTGCCCTCTTGTGCTCACAAATGCTTCCCAACATCTGCAGTGTTGAGTTCCAATGTGTGGGGACATCACATACCAGTCTGTGAGCCGGAAGCTGCAAACGCTGCTGAAACATGGCAAGGAAACATGGCAAGGGCGGCGGAAGCTGTAGGTGACTTTCTAAAATGGGCACACAGGCGGCGTACTTTAACAAGCAGATCTGTCAGCTCCAGGTAGGATTTGAGAAACCGCTGAACCATGAGGTTAAGCACATGGGCCAGGCATGGTACATGTTTGAGCTCGCCTCGCCTCCAGGTTCCGGCCATTGTCACACACGACCATGCCTGGCTGTAGGTTCAGCGGTGTGAGCCACAGATCTGCCTGCTCTTTCGGAGCTATCCACAACTCTTCAGCATTGTGGGGTTTGTCACCTAAGCATATTAGCTTCAGCACAACCTGTTGCCACTTGGCCGAGGCAGTGCTGCAGTGCTTCCAGCTTGTGACTGATGTGGTCATTTTGGAGATGGAGTCTGAAGAGGAGGAGGAGGCTGAGGAGGATGAGGTGCAAGAGCTATAGACTGTGGGGGCAATGCTGATTGACCTAGGGCCCACAATCCTCGGCGTCTGGAGGACGTGTTCCGTCCCAAGGTCCGATTGGGTCCCGGTCTCCACTATGTTAACCCTGTGTGCCGTCGGCGAGATGTACCATCCCTGCCCACAAGCACTTGTCCACGTGTCCGTGGTTAGGTGGACTTTCCCAGAAACTGCGTTGTTGAGGGCACGGCTAATGTTGTGGGACACGTGCTTGTGTGATGAAGGGACGGCACACCGGGAGAAATAGTGGCGGCTGGGGACCGAGCACCGAGGTTGTTGCCATTAGGTTGCGGAATGCTTCCATGTCCACAAGCCTAAATGGCAAAATTTGGAGCGCAAGCAGTCGTGAAATGTGGCCTGTGGGGCGTTGGCTTCGTATTTGCTCTTCCGTTCCAAGGACTGGGGTATGGAGAAATGTACACTGCACTGGGACAAGGACGTGGACGTTCTCCTGTTGCTGCTACTTGAGACTGTGCAACTACAGTTGCAGCGCAGGAGGCATCTTCGCATGCACCATGGACAGGGGATTGGCTTGCATGCACAACAGTGGAAGAAGCAAAGACACTGTTCCTGGACCCTGGGGTTCGGCCCACAAAGTCGGGTGCTTTGCTGGTGGTGGTCAGGCTGGTCGTATTGCCATCCCTGCTGATGCTGGCCTGGCAGGTGGTGCAAATGGCATTTTTGGGGTTATTGACAGAGTCTTTAAAAAACAGCCAGACTCGGGAAGACCTAACAGTTGTACTGGCAACTTCCTTTGTGTTGGTGTTACTTGGAACGGTTGCCTGCCTTCTTTCTGCGGCCACCACACTCCTTCTTCCTGCCTGTTGGGGTGCTACGCTTCCCTCCTCCTGTGTGCTGCTCTCCTTGCTCTGCATGTCCTCCTGCCAGGTTGGGTCAGTTGCTATATCATCCACCACCTCATCTTCCATTTCTGCACTCTGGTCCTCCTCCTGACTTTCTGGCAATTGTGTCTCATCATCTTCCACCTCTTGTGAAACTTTCCCACCATCGCCTTCATGTGACCATGGCTGCTCAAATATTTTGGCATTGCTACATGTGATCTCCTCTTGCCCCGCTTCAAGTGGAGCAGGCGAGAGGCCCAAATCTATAAATGAGAAAGTGAACAGCTCTTCGGAGTGTCCAAGTGTGGGATCAGTTGTCTCTGGGCACTCGGCATGGTGGGAGGAAGGAGGTTCAGCGTGAGGAATATGCGGTCCAGACTCACAGCTACTGAGACTTGACCATGTGGAAGACAAAAGACAAGGTGGTGGTGATGGCTAACTGACTGGAAGCATTTTCTGCTATCCAACCAATAACCTTTTCACACTGCTCTGTGTTCAATAGTGGTGTTCTGCGGTCCCCTATTAATTGGGACAGGAAGGTCGAGCGAGAAGATGTGGGTGTTTGTTGTGGCACAATTTCAGCTTGCCCACGGCCTCTTCCTCTGCATGCACCATCATCACCATCACGTCCAGTTCCCCGTCCCTTGCCACGTGCCTTGCCCATTTTAAGCTCATCAAGAGAATGCCAAGAGTGTGCAAAGCAGTCATCAAAGCAAAAGGTGGCTACTTTGAAGAACCTAGAATATAGGACACATTTTCAGTTGTTTCACACTTTTTTGTTAAGTATATAATTCCACATGTGTTAATTCATAGTTTTGATGCCTTCAGTGTGAATGTACAATTTTCAAAGTCATGAAAATACAGAAAAATCTTTAAATGAGAAGGTGTGTCCAAACTTTTGGTCTGTACTGTAGTTTGGTACACCTACACTAACTTGAAACAAGCAAATCTCTCCCTAGCTCAGCAGCAGCTCTCCCTACACTGTCTGATTCCACAGTGACTGTGACGAGCATGGCGGCGCCAGGTCTGATATAGACCTGATGACACTCTGAGGCCAGCCAATCACTGTAAGGGCAAAGCCAACATGGCTACGGCATTACAGTGCATGGCAGGCAATCCCTGCATGTTCATTGGCTCTCTAAAGAGCGCCAAACATGCAGGGAGGAGACCCGAGCTCCCGTCGAGAAACCCCAGAAATACTCGGCGAGCATGTCGAGCAGTGAGAAGCTCGGGTGAGCACTGAGCAGTAGCGAACATGCTCGCTCATCACTAGTGCTCAGCAGTTCGAACCCCTGGGCCAGGTTCATGATCTTTGCCTCAGCGACCTGTTGGGTTCATCATAGACCTAACCTAATGTGTACAAAAAGAGGAGATTGGAAGGCCATTCTAGGACTTATTGGGACAAAGAAAATTTCCAGGTCTGAGGGCCCCCTAGCAGTAGGGCCATGATTATCCACACTCGCTAGAACTTATCCCCTGAAGAATGAGGTTGCAGGGTAAAAAATAGCCTACAGCTCTCCCTGAACACCCTAAACTGTTTTTTTCTCTCCTGAAAATTTATCAGGGAGGGCTATTACAGGTCCAAGAGACCAACTGTACATTAGAAGGAACCAACGTCTCAGCCACTGCCGGCAGTGGAGGGCTATAGGAAGTTTTTATTAAACTAATTATCTTACCCTGCAACTGATAGCAATGATTCAAGACTCTGGCATTCCTTATCCGGATCTTGAATCATCTGTGTCAGATTCACCACTTGGTCACAGAGTGTGTGAGCATGATCCATACTAGCGAAGAAGACAAATGTATAGCCAGTTGTAATGTGACACTACTCAGTACTTACGGACATGCCATGAGGTGGGGTAGTCAGGGAGTCTGAGATCAAAAGGATACATCATAAACAGAGGAGTGAGACAAAGGCATTATCAGGTCACAGTCAGGGGTCAGAATTCCAAGAAAGTAGAGGATCAAGACAAAGGGTCTAGGCAAATGGATGGTCAAAGGCAAATCCAAAGTTTGTCAACAAAAATCAAAATACTAGAACTTAAATCACACTAGAACTTAAAGCACAGAGCAAACACACACCAAACTGAGCAGAACTACAACTGGCAGAGATAAGAGGCAAAAAAACAGGTAAATAGCCTTGGAATCATACCAAACACCTGTAGGAAATCCACAATGCCCCAGCCCTGATTGGACGATGAGACTGTCACTCACCACACTGACAGCTCAGCATGCCCAAGCCTCAGATTGGATGGCTGTGCTGTCTATCATAGTACTGACTGCTCAGCTCGCCGCTGCCCCAGATTGCTGCCTCTCACCACACAGAGATGTAATTGTGTTATTTGCACAGACACTCAAGGTCCATGTTACATGCATCAGGACATGCAGGAGGAGGAGCAGCAGCGGCTGGATATGAAGAGAGACATTGAGTTGACACAGGCAGGAAATGAGGCTGACAGAGTACAAATAACAATGCAGGCCATGACAACCAACCCTTGACCATGCTTTTAGACCCTTGCTATAAAAGAAAAGAAAAATTAGGGATTAATTTAGGCTTTTTTCAGGCTTCCGAAAGGAAGTTCAAATTGGCATAATTCCAGATGTATGCCCTGCTTGATGAAGCTTTTGCAGAGCAGATGCCTGCCACCCGCATGTCTCACCAGGAGATTCCTCTCTGCTCCCTTAAAAGTCAACACTCCCTTGCATGTGCCTGCACTACACCTACAACATATAATCAAGCCAGCAACAGCAGTAATTACAGTACATATGACATGATGGACCAGATGTTTTGTTTGCTACTTCACCAACCTGATGCACACCACCAAGCAGAGTTACACCACCAGAACAGCAGGTTCAGTCTATTTTTCACTGTGTCCTTTTTCCAGCAGATACCATTATTCCCAATCCCAAGGACTTTTTGTAAACAGATTCATCCACTGGCAATAACTATCCCAGTGTACTGTCAGAAAGAGGATTTAGCGTGGCCGATGGCTTTCTAACTCCCAAACAGACAGGGTTAGCATGGAAAACCTTACATTTGTCAAAATTAATCAGGCATTAATCAGTGATTTCTTTCTTTTACATACAGCTGATGTCAATGACTACATTGGCCATACCATTTGCCTGTCTTCTATATTGTTCTGCTGCTAGAGTCAATGGGCCGTGTCCATCATGTCATATATACTGGAGTACTGCTGTTGCGATGGCTGACAATGCTGTCCCCTAAACATCTTCTTTCTTGACCCATCATATTTTTCTACTGTGCAGCATCTGCCATGACACACCCTTGCCAGTCATACCTCCTGGCTACACACAGTGTTTGATAGTGCTATGTTTCACTAATCCTGGTAAGTGTATCCTCTTAAAGGTAAACAAACATGAAATGGCTCCCAAAATAGGAATTATTTATTTACTGGCCTGTTGACAAGCCATTGTTTATTCACTTTGAAAATAGCTAAACTGTTCCTATTCTCTAAATAAAGGTATAATTTTGGATGGCTTTTAAAAAATTCATTGTAACTATTATTATTATTATTTACTACATCTTAAACCTGTCACAGATCCCGCCTAAGGATCATTTTTAAACTCCTGTTGTTTTCAAACAGCAAACCTGTTTCTGCTCCCTAAATAAAGGGATCATTTTTGGAGCTCTTGTGAAAGGCTATTGCTTCTTCATTTAGCAAAGAACAAAACTTTGATACTCCCTAAACAAGGATAATTTTTTCAACTTCCCTTGTGAAAAAGCTTGTGTCTAAACTCCAGAAAATCAGGCATCTGCCCCTCAAAATGGATAATTTTTGGACTGTCTTACAATTTAATAAGCTTAAAAAGTCTGATGCTGCAGTGCGTTGTTGAATAGGTTGTTGGTTACAATCTGTTTTTCTCTAGCCAGATAGATTGATTTCACAGCAACAAGGCTGTGTTTAACTTAAAGAGCTCAAAAGAGGTTTAATACTAGGAGACATCAGAATTTCATACATATCTTTTCCAACAATAAGAGATTTTGCAGTTTTGAGATTTCCCAGAAGTCTAATTTTGTGGGAGAATTTAGCAAAGCTGGCTAGTTTGAATTTCAAAAGATTCGCTCATTTCTATTGGGCACATACATATCTATTTCAAATACTATAAATTAGTATCTGAACATGTCATATGTTAACTCCATTATTTCTTGTAATTTCTAACAATAAAGAGCATGTATTAATTGCTTTTTTATCATTTTCTACATATAATGGAATAACGCAATAGCAGAAATAATGGAATTTCATTTAGACTGTTGATCTTCAATTAACATTCATTCACTGCTACAAAAGCTGACCTTACCAAGGGATGATAGGCAGAATATTTTAAGTGTCATATATAATTCAATGAGCCTACTCTCAAAGGGTAGTTTATTTTGAACTTTTGGAAGACTGAAACTAGAGTTTGGCTAATTGAATTGTTTTGTGATCTCTTTATGATAATACATCAAGAGTCCTGAACTGCAATTTGTGATAATGCATTTGTGGAGACATGAGTCAGTGGGTTCTCTCATCTGCTGGCCCAGCTGTTATTAGAAAGACCAGATGGATCAGAGTTCTGCCCACTAAATGCCCATACTCTTTTCCCGTGGGCAGAATACTACTCAGACAACACAGAGTGAGGATAAAACAGTATGGCAATAATTTATTGAACCATCAACAGACAATAACATATAGAACAGTCCCAGCAAGTACACAAGATGGTGCAAAAGACAGTTTCACTCTTCCACTGGCTTGCTGGGATTAGAGCAGCTGCGACTTCGGAGCATCCAGGGCCTACTACTCTAACCAGTAGCATCCCACTTTTGGTGGGCATCCACAGAGAGGAGGTAGCGGCAAGCTTAGGAAGCTAACTGAGTGCAGTGAGGTATGTGGCCAGGTGACCTGATTGTCCCAACCTGGATTCTTGAAGACGTCTTTGAGGTTACAGTGATGGTCATTGGAGTAGAGCTGTATTCACAGCTGGGGCCGTGGTCCCTTAAGCTGGCATCCTGTAGGGTCTCTGCAGAAGGATAGAAGTCCCATTTTTTATACCCACATCTGTTCTTCAGGCCATCATGCACAGGTCAGCGGGAAGGTGAGATGAGGTCAACTCTCATCGTTCGAGTATTCAATCAGTCATATGCATAGTTTGTCAATGTTTGCAGGTCAACAAGCAGCATGGACTGATATAGTGGGTAGTCATAATATTAATTAACATCGATTGTTTAATGACCATGCGTCCCTGTCCTTCAAGGATAGCAGCACAATAAACTATAGAAATTGATATAATAGGTAAACAGCAGCCATTCAATAATTCACAAAAATCAATTCAATGTACAGCAAGAGTCTACGTTCAGACTCATATGAACAATAGCTCATGTCCCTGGACCTACTCAATATACGTCTGACATAATTAAGAATAAATGCTGTGTTGTCACAGTATTGTTATCATCTAAAATATGCCTCCATTTGTGCCAAGGTTTTTTTTTCCCTAAATTTGGTGGAGCAAAATGGTTAATAGGGTTGTCACTTTAGGAAATCCCTATCTGTATGTCCTATAAGATACTATAAAGACTTTTGTAATGCTTTCTATTAACCTTGAGGCAGAGCTGTTTCAAACAGCAGCTTTCTCTCTGAAAGGGAACCTATCAGGTTCAATAATGCTATTAACCTGTGGATATGGGGTTAATCTACAGGTTAACAGCTTTACAGATTTTGTACGTCAACAGTACTGAAAGTGCGGCACCAAGGAGAACATTAACTTTGTTTCTCCCAGGAGCCGCAGGCTTTCAGTCACACAGGCGTGCCCAAAGCAAATACAGTTACCACTACACATGTCACGCAAGGTGTAGGAAAGACTTAGTGCAACACAAAGGGAAGAGGGAAAGGAAGGCCAGAATCTAGAGAAAGGGCAGAGTGGAGACCTCCTAGGTAGATCTAATCTCACCCTTTCTCATCTAACATCCCTATATTGGTTCTTCACCAATCGCCACAAGCGTACATCGCCCTGTCTTTCCCTGGCATTGGGCCCTGGCTAGGGAAGGGAAGAGATGAGTGCTAGTCGATCCCACTGACCACTACAGACAACAAGGGGGGACAAACAAGGGAAAATTGCTTAGCTTTAGACGACTCCAGAAAAATGTGCACACATCCTCTAGCACCAGAGAAGTAGAAGTACTGCTCTTGCTCAAGCCTTCACAAAGGATAATATGAATATCGCCGGCACCTCCCTTTGGCACACAGCAGGCATTTATACACTTAGGCCAGGGTGTTAATTAGCCAGAGGAAGGTAGCCGCTGGGTCCTAGAGAGACAGCATCAAGAAGATGTCTGTAATGCCAAACAAAGAGAACTCCTTCAACCAACTGCAGGGTGACTGTCTGTCACTTCTGACACACCCGTGACATCACAGCATTGAGAGTGGATGTCATAACCACCACTAAAATTCATTCCTAAATCTATTACCCTTTCTGTAACAATTATTTTTATATATTGGATACATGTTATTTTTAGACAGGGAGGGCTAGTAGTAGTGATTTGGATTGGCAGTGGATTTTCTTTATAGAGAATCTATCACCAACAACAATATCATCTGTATACATCATAACATGTATCACCTAGCCACAATGAGATAGGTGTACTTACTTTGCAAATCCATAACAGGATATCAGCATAATAATTTCTGAACACTCAACATTTCATGAGTCCAGCTCTACACTGCCATATTTTATGAAACTAAGTGTTTTCAGGCTGTAAACTCTATCTCTGCCCACCTAGCTGATTGACAAGCTCTTTTCATTATCCTCCCTTCTCCCTATATTTTGCACCAATGGCAAAATGGCCAGTGGCACAGCAATGGCAAAATGCAGTGGCACAGCAGTATACTATAAAAAAGCCCATCTTCAAGCAGCATTTTCAGTGTGTAATACCAGTTACTAACACTATGTGCTGCAAGAACCCAGTTCACCAAGGGTAACTCTGCATATGTGTTTATTATATCTATGGCAGAACATGGCAGATTTACCCAGACTTCAGGAAGGTCTTGCCTGTTAATTACAATCCTGGGGGCAGCATCGTCATCCATGGTAGTGTTCCTGCATTTATCTCTATGGAGAACAAGAACTTCTAATGTTTACAAATGTTTCTCCAAAATGTTGTATTCTCTATCAGAGTCATGAGCTACAGCTACAACCTGCATTTTTAAAGGAACCTAAACAAGAAAAGATTTCTAAAACTCATTGTATTCTTGATGACAAATTTAAATGAGTTGAAAAATTTGAGTTGTCCTTTCTGGACAGCCCCTTCTTTAAGTGAAGGTCCGTCGACAAAAAAACAGATGTTTGAATGAGACCTAAGCAAAGTAGATGCATTTTCATGAAAACTCTTGCCCACTGTGCCTAAAGATACTGCTGAAATCTGGTTTTGGTGTATTTTTCTCTAAAGGCTTCTATGGTGAACCTGAAAACAACTCAAAGGCACATGCATTTTTAAGTAAAAAATCAAAGCTTTTTTTCTGTACTATAAAAAACGCATTTAAAAATGGCTTCAAATCAGCACCAAAAACAAATCAAATATGGAGGAAAACACAAAAAACTGCAGCAAAACCACAATAACCAGAGGAGATTGTTATAGCCTAACTTGGTGTGGACACTTGCAGAACATGCAGGTAAAAAGCAGCACTTACGCTATGTGTGAACACAATCTAAGGGGTTAATCTACTCCTCTGTCCAGTTCTACTTTACTTTTTATTTGAAGTACTGTAGATTTCTTTTTCAGTGACACAAGCTCATTGTCTAGTGAAATACAACATTATTACTCAACAGTGAGTGTTTCCATAAACCAGATGCACTTACTGTGTCACATTAAATATGACATTTCCAGCAGGATTGTATTGATTCCATGTTTATAGTCTATTTGTGGCTGGATCGATTCAATTGATATTAAGTACTTAGTAGGAACTTTCTTGTTTATCACTTTCGCAGCTTTCTCTAGATCGTGTCTCTGTCATAAACATAGTTGTTATTCCGCTCATTGAATTCATCAAGCCATATACTGCTTTATTATCATAGTTTTATTTCATATTTATGTCATTTACCAGATGTTAACTTCAGGTTGAGACATAGAGCAGATTCACAGAGAGGGTTTGCTACAGACAATTTTCACAAGAAAGCTGCAGGATTTTGTAGCACAAAACGATCAGAGTTTGGTACAGATCTTGCTTCAGAGGCTTGTCAAATGAAAAAACATATAGTATGTGAAGATGCGCACACGGCTGTAGATGAGGTGCCGCCTGAACGGGATACTATCCTCAGGTAAGTATATTGTTACACGCACGCCGCTAGGTTCAGATAGGGCGAGACAAGTTTCATGAATTCTTTGGAATATTGGGGGAACCGTTACTCAGGGCGACCATAGCCTGCAGCTTCTCTCAGGTCTCTCAGGCACACAATAGATTCAATTGCTGATCAGGCACATCTGACAAGAGTCTTTTTCAACAGTTTAACAGTGGAATTTAATCTGAAGTACGGCCAGTGCAATTCAGGGATATTACAGCAACAATCTTCATTACAGTACAGTCTGAGTTTCTTGAGCAACCGGCTCCAGTAACAATACAGTAGTTTCTTTACAAGGCACAGTATTACAGTCTCTTCAGTAGCATAATTCAGCATAGATTAGATCTGTTAGCAGCACAATTCTATGCATACACAACCACAGGCTTTTCCTTCACAAGGACAGAATAGTGCACAGCATACTTATCCCGCATGGAGATGGAGGGGGAGTGTTTGATGAGGGAGATAATCCCTGTGACACAATTCCTTCCAGTCCTTATCTTCCTGCCCGATAATACTCTGCACTGTTAGTTCAGGGAGTTTATCTAACCTGTGTTTAGTTTCTCTCCTGATCTGAATCCTGCTCAGTTGCCTTCTGTTAGATCCAGATAAAACACCACCTTTCTCTTCGCCAGACTACAATAACAAGTTCCCCACAATCCCCCTGGGATTCTGCTAAAACACTCCCTGTCTCCTGTGACTGTGTTAGCCCCTCTAGTTGCTGGATGCTTCTGAAGCACAACACTTCCTGTCTCCTGTGCTTGTGTTATTTGGAACAGTTGCTGGATGCTTTTGAAGCAACAGCACTACTTTTGCATGTCACAATATGTAGATAACAGCCGCACTGAAATAAATTTTCAAAAAGTTCAACAGTTTATTCAAAATATTACTTTGGTGGCAGTGGTGTTTATGAGCGCTGAGGGGTTTGCACTTCCGGAGTGCACACACCGGGAGTGTAGTGTCTGCTTGAGGCGTGGAACGCAAGTGTCAAAAGGAGGCTTGGTTGCATTCCCACTAGGCTTAGAGCGCTACTGTGATAGCCGGTGACTAGGAGCTGGTTGCGAGTTATGTGTTCTGTGGGCTGACAAGAATGAGGGAACAGCCTAGTATATGTGTTGCAGATGTCTGGATAAAACTGAACCCTAAGATGAGCAAGATTTTGAGAGTGTGGTCAAATATATATAAGTAACAATAAAAGGATTGCTATTCTTTTGGACTTGGATATAATATATATATATAGTAATGGCAAGGGGCAATCAAGGGAAAAAAGAGGAAGGCAAATAAGAAAAAAATCGGAAAAAGTAGGAAAAGTTAAGGAAAAAATAAGGAAAAATTACAGAACAAAAAAAAGAAAAAGCAATGATGTAACTGATGTAGAAAATAAGCTCTGATGGGATAAATGTTTTGTACTTACCCTGTATTCATAAGGTTCAGTGAATCTGGAAGGGGAGGGGAGAGGGAAGGGGTAGACAATGGAGGGAAAAGGGGGGAAAAGGGAACAAATTAGATCAACAATTTCTTAACACAATATGACAGAGGGTCTTTCTCTACCAGCAATAACATAACCAGAATAGAAAGACAAGCTATTGATTCACTTAAAAATAACAAAATAATTATCATAAAACCAGCAGACAAAGGGGGCATCATAGTCATTATGGATCGCACCCACTACCTCAATGAAATCATATGCCAACTATCAGATAGGACAACTTACAAAGAGATTACACAGGATCCCATTTTCAACATCAAAAGAAAGATTGATGAGGTCTTTACCAGGCATCTAGCATTACACACTACTGATCAAAAAAACGGCCACTTTTTTGAACAATGCCCATCTAGTAACACTGGTCTTTTACGTATTTCTAAAAATTCATAAATCCCTAACAAACCCTCCCCGCCGCCCAATTCTTGCCTCAATGGACTCCATCCTGTCCCCTCTATCCATAATTTTCAAAAAAATTCTAACCCCTTTGACCAAAAAGATGTGTTCCTTGTCCTGGATACAGGCAATTTTCTACATATCATACATGAATTGACTGATATTGCCCCCAACAGCATACTAGTAACACTTGATGTTAAAAATCTATATACATCGATCGAATATCAATTAGCTCTAAAAGCAGTTAATGATATACTATCTTCTTCAGACTGGAGTGAGAAAGCTAAACAATTTTGTATGGAACTGTTATCCATAATTCTTCACAATAATTATTTTCTATTTGGAGACAAATTTTACTTACAAGTACATGGGCAGCCATGGGGTCTAACATAGCACTGGTGTACGCAAATTGTTACATGGACGCTTTTGAGCAACAACACATGTATACAAACAACCACTTCATAAACTACTCAAAGTGTTGGGTTAGGTATATAGAAGACATGTTCTATATCTGGAAAGGCCAACTTGACACACTTAATGGCTCCTTCCAGGGTCTTAACACCATCCAACATGAGTTACAATTTACCCTTAACTATGACAACCATAAAATTCCCTTCTTGGATACCTCGGTGCAGAAAGACCTGAGTGGTAGACTCAGCACCGACTTGTACACAAAACCGACCGACTGCAATAATTTACTACACTATACAAGTTGGCATCTTAAATCCACCAAAAATAGTTTTCCACATTCTCAACTCCAAAGATTCTGAAAAATAGTATCTGACAAGGGTCTACTGCCAACTCGACTAGATGAAGTGGTACATAAATTCACTGAAAATAATTATCCTATCCCACTTCTCACACGTGAAAAAACAGAACCCTCAGAGATATACAATCCCCCCGACCAACCCAACAGACAGAAAGAGTACCATTCGTACATCCATATCATCTGATAGTACTTAAGGTTCATAACATCATTAAAAAACTTTTACCTCTACTCACCAAAGTATACCAACAGATACAAGCCTTTTACCAAACCAGCGCTAATTTGTACCAGGAGACCACGCAACATCAAGGATTCAGTGGTCAGAGCAGAGAGGGAGTCTCTCAAGGGAACCAGTGCAATAACTCATCAGAACTAGAAGACATGGCACATTCCCTTATTTTGGTTGCACGGCCTGCTCAAATGTCATCAAATCAAATGAGGTAATACATCTACATACAGGTAAAGGGTATCCAATGAGAGGCTTTTACACATGAGAGACCAACTTTGCAGTTTATGTCATAAAATATCCTTATAGATTGTTGTATGTGGGGGAAAATATACAACATGTACGCAACAGGATTGCAAGCCACAAGTCTACCATTAGGTGCAAGAAGACTTGGCTCCCACTACCCTACCACTTCATTGAGGCTAAACACATAGTTTCTCAATTGAGATTTCAGGTCCTGGAACAAGTTTCCAGGCAAAGATGGGGAGGGAATCATATTCGGATCCTCATATTGGATCCATACACTCCAAACATTAACACCTAGGGGTCTCAATAGGGAACTGAATTTCCTATATTAACCTAATAGATTGCAGTTAAAATTTAGATCGGAATTAGCATGTTATATGTTTTCAATTTCCATTTTGATCTAATTTGTTCCTTTTTTTTCCCCCTTTACCTTACCTTGTCTACCCCTTTCCTCTCCCCTCCCCTTCCAGACTCACTGAACCTTATGAGTACAGGGTAAGTACAAAACATTTCCTTAATTTTTCCCTCTATTTTTTCCCTATTTTTTCCTTATTCTTTCCTTGTTTTTCTTTATTTCTTTTCCAAAAGAATAGCAATCCTTTTATTGTTGCTTAAATATATTTTACCACACTCTCTCTCTCACCGCTAAGGTAGGCAACAGGCACCCACAGCCCCTTACATCTTGGGTGTTTTTTCCTATTGTTCTTTTTGTTCTTTTGTGTTCCTTTCCTATAGGAACATATTAAGCTAAGTATACCAATTACTTACAGGCTCTTTCAAGCTGAAGGAAGCAGCTACCCTTCATGACACTTTGATCCCTATTCTAGGAGCCATTCTAGGTCTGTAGCGCATATAACTTACTACACATTCCTTCAGGGATTTATAGGGCATCCCTCTACCTCTCCTCTTACTCTACCCCCTCTCCATTGTGTGCCTGCTGAATTAACATTTTGAGAATCATTGTCATCTTTTTGAATATGTACATGTATAACGTTATGTAATATACTGTATAGAATATGTGTATTTTTTATATGTAATTAATGCATCTAAATTTCTCTTATAGCGATGCTTGAAAAAGAGCATCACTGGTGGAAACGTTATGGCATATCGCTCTAAGCTCCTTTGCTCTGATTTTCTACGGTATGGTGAATGTAAAATATTTTGAATAAACTGTTCCACTTTTTGCAAATTTACTTGAGTGCAGCTGTTATCTACATACACTACCGTTCAAAAGTTTGGGGTCATTTAGAAATTTAATTATTTTTTAAAGAAAAGCTATTTTTTTTTCAATGAAGCTAACATTAAATGAATCAGAAATACACTCTATACATTGTTAATGTGGTAAATGACTATTCTAGCTGCAAACGTCTTGTTATTTTTGCAATATCTACAACTCGTAGGTGTATAGAGGCCCATTTCCACCAACCACCACTCCAGTGTTTTAATGGTACATTGTGTTTGCTAACTGTGTAAGAAGGCTAATGGATGTTTAGAAAAACCTAGAAAACCCTTGCACAAGTATGTTAGCCCAGCTGAAAACGGTTTGGCTGCTTTGAGAAGCTATAAAATTGACCTTCCTTTGAGCTAGTTGAGAATCTGGAGCATTACATTTGTTTGTTCTATGAAACTCTCAAAATGGCCAGAAAAAGAGAACTTTCATGTGAAACTTGACAGTCTATACTTGTTTTTAGAAATGAAGGCTTATTCCATGCGAGAAATTGCCAAGAAACTGAAGGTTTCCTACAACGGTGTGTACTACTCCCTTCAGAGGAGAGCACAAGCAGGCTCTAACCAAGGTAGAAAGAGAAGTGGGAGGCCCCACTGCACAACTGAGCAACAAGACAAGTACATTAGAGTCTCTAGTTTGAGAAATCGACGCCTCACAGCTCGTCAACTCTCAGCTTCATTAAATAGTACACGCAAAACGCCAGTGTCAACGTCTACAGTGAAGAGGCGACTCCGGGATGCTGGCCTTAAGGGCAAAGTGGCAAAGAAAAAGCCATATCTGAGACTGGCTAATAAAAGGAAAAGATTAATATGGGCAAAAGAACACAGATATTAGACAGAGGAAGACTGGAAAAAAGTTTTATGGACAGATGAATCAAAGCTTGAGGTGTTTGGATCACACAGAAGAACATTTGTGAGATGCAGAACAACTGAAAAGATGCTGGAAGAGTGCCTGACGCCATCTGTCAAGCATGGTGGAGGTAATGTGATGGTCTGGGGTTGCTTTGGTGCTGGTAAAGTAGGAGATTTGTACAAGGTAAATGGGATTTTGAATAAGGAAGGCTAACACTCCATTTTGCAACGCCATGCCATACCCTGTGGACAGCGCTTGATTGGAGCCTATTTCATCCTACAACAGGACAATGACCCACAGCACACCTCCAAATTATGCATGAACTATTTAGGGAAGAAGCAGGCAGCTGTAATTCTGTCTGTAATGGAGTGGCCAGCGCAGTCACCAGATCTCAACCCCATTGAGCTGTTGTGGGAGCAGCTTGACTGTATGGTACGCAAAAAGTGCCCATCAAGCCAATCCAACATGTGAGAGGGGCTTCAGGAAGCATGGGGGGAAATTTGTCAAGATTACCTCAGCAAATTAACAGCTAGAATGCCAAACGTCTGCAATGCTGTAATTGCTGCAAAGGGAGCATTCTCTGACAAAAGCAAAGTTTGAAGGAGAAAATTATTCTTTCAAATAAAAATCATTATTTCTAACCTTGTCAATGTCTGGACTATATTTTCGATTTATTTTGCAACTCATTTGATAAATATAAGTATGAGTTTTCATGAAAAACACAAAATTGTTTGGGTGACCCCCAAACTTTTGAACGGTATTGTATACTTACCAAATGAAAAATCATAGTCACTATACTCACCAGCACTGGCACTTGTGTGGTTCTCTTGTCACACCACCTGTTGGATGTCATCACAAGATGCCAGAGAAGGTGACTATGTTTGTTTTTTTTTATTTTGAAAACTTTGTGGAAAGTAAAGAAAGGAGGACTGCGTTCACAAGAAGAGAAGATCAAGCCGGATCAAGACTAGAAGCCTTAATGGTGTTGGCCATACTTTATGTGGGAAAAACCTGGTGACAGCCTCCCTTTAAAGGGGTTGTCCACTACTTATTATCCCCTCCCCAATGTATCCCCCCAAGGCCCATAAGTGTCTTTGTAATTACCTTCTGTTGCAGGTTCTGCCTGTGAGCGGCGCTATCGCTAGCCACTCACAGGCATCATGTGACCCCCGGCAGCAACCAGCTCTGACATCCGCTGTTGTCACGACAAGTCCAGGCTGCAGTCGAGGGTCCCTCTACCGCGTTCCACCGGTGGATGCTGGGTTGTGGGCAGGGTTACCCCGCCCACAACCCAGCAGCCGCCATGGGGACCCCAGTGCTGAGTCACGCTTCACTTGTCGTGATATCAGCGCGGGGTCACGTGATGCCTGTGAGTGGCCACCGATAGCGCCGCTCACAGGCAGAACCTGTGTTGCACCCCAGGGGTCCGGTTGCCACAGTGGCATTGCCTCCCTCACAAGAGGTGATGCCATGCCTGGAAGCAAGCAGGGGTCCCCTAATTACGTTTTGCTAAGCATGCAACACTGTCCAGGCTCCAGACCAGCAAGGAGAGCCCCTCCCCTTGGCAACTGGGATCTGGGGGCGGGATTAGTTAGACTTAGTGTGAGGAGTTGAAGTGAGGACATCGATGAGAGAGGAGCTGGGGAGTGGAGCTGCACGGCAGTTCACCCCAGAAGGAACCAACACAGAGGAACCAGACACGGGAGTCCGAGGCTGTGGAGCACTGAAGGCCCAGCAGCAGAAACCAGAGGGCAGGAGACTGCAGGTCTCCTGGCCCCACCAGACGCCCAGAGGCTCAGCAGCACCACAGGGCCCAGCACCGCCACGTGGGAGCGACGCATCAGCAAGGCCCAAGCTGCCTGCCATACGGGTGAGCACAAAGACGTTGCACTCAGGGACGAGGGCCACCGCACAGCTACAAGCAGCAGGGCCAAAGAGATTAGTGGAAAGGGAAGGCCTCCAACTTCACCTGGCGAGTTGGATTCCTTACTTGCTTCCAGGCTGCCCGGACTTCCACTTCTAGCCAGTACCCTAATCCCGGTTTGCCTAATCACCGCCAGTAAAGATAAGAGGAAACCGCCATTAATTTGTGTACTGATTATTGCTGCGCCATCAAACCCTACACTACAACGCCCAGCATCACCTATAACATCTACACTGCCCTGGAGCTAAGCTCTACCTGTGGAGAGCCACACCAGCTTTGCTGCACTAACATCAGCTCCAGAGGACCTGCTCCGCAGCGGCGGCTCCCTTTAGCCGGATACCACAGGTGGCGTCACAAACTTTGTACATAAAAACTATAAAATCCCCTTTTTACTGACCGCCCTGGGTCACGGACCGGGTCACCGCCACTGTGACATCACCCCTAGCAACGACCGGCCCGGCACCGAGTACCCCACAGCCCAGGGGGCGCGTCACCTCCAACAGAAGGTAATTACAAAGACACTTATGGGCCCCGGTGGGATACATTGTTATGATCTTTTCATACTTTCTTATGATTTTATTTTTGTTTGTTTTTTGCCAAAATCAGTCTATATCAGTGAGAAAATAAAGGAAACACGTCTGTTTTCAAATAAAAAAAAAAATGCCAATAAAGAACCACTAAAATGCATTGCAATTTTTTTTTCCCCTTTCCGTAACAGTTATTTTTAGATATTGAGTATATGTTATTTTTAGACAAGGGTGGGGCTAGTAACAGTAATTTGGATTGGCAGCGGATTTTCTTTAATTTTCAGTTTTGTATTTATTTAGCAGAGGGCCCAGTAGCCTCACTACACCTAATGATCACAGAGGAGGTAGTGTTGTCAATGTTTCCCATTAGTATATACATAGCGCTTGCTTAGAGCTGTGTATACAACGGAACTGGATGACTTGCCCAAGTGCATTCACAGTCAGAAAACATTTCTTAGACAACCATTAATAACCTCATTGATAGCAGCCAATGCATGGAAGTGTGTTCATTGTATCCGTGGTGCTCACACTCCATACGGAATAAATTTAAATGCTTTGAAAATTTTATTTCCACTTTATCATTAACATGTCAATCCAACCTGTGATTATCATAATTTCACAACTTTTTTTATTTTGGTGTTGCAATTTTAAAGTTGGAGTGTAGTGTAAATTAAGCCCTTGAAGAATCTTCATTACACAGATGCCAACCATCAATAATCTCATCAAAAAAATAATACTAAAGACCTCATTCAGACGTCAGTGGTTTTCAAGTATGCAAATAAATGGTACATGTGCCATTAGTGATTTAGACTGAAGTGTCATGGTCAGTGTGTCAGTTTTTACCATCAGCCTCATCAATGATTTTCATGTATGGATAAATAAAATAAATTGCAAAGCTTCTCCTATCCTTTGCAGTGGTAAACAGAGACAACATATAGATGGCATCCATGTGCTGTACATGTTTTTTCCTGACCCATCGACTTGTATTGGCCCTTTTCATCTGTGCTGCTTGTATAAAATGGAAATGTCTGTGTGTGTTTTTCATAGACACGGTTCATGAAAAAACATGGACATGTGAATAGCACAATAGATTTTAATGGGTACATGTTGTATCCTCAAAAAACATGGATAGATCACGTATGTGCAACATGGAAGTCTGAATGAGGCCTTTTCCCAGTGCCTACACGCCAAAATACTTATGAGAATGACACAAAGAAAAAAAGGTAATCAATATTTACAAAATTAATTTACCGTCATTTTTGTACGCTGTTTCCAACTGTCCAAAATGAACTTTTTCCACTTTGCAAACTGTTTAACTTTTTATCATGTCATCCATCAAATAAAGGGTTTCTGTGTCATGTTGCCTATTTCCAGTATAACCATTGATATTTTTGAGAGTGGTGCATAATCAAGTTAAAGGGCAGAATAACACTATCAGTCCTGAAACCTTAGTTTTAGGGCTTGCACGCACTGCTGTAAAACACGGTTGAGTGCTATCCAATGTTTTAAAATTGTACAGTCTATGAAGGGGTGGCAATAATGGTGAGCAGCACTTTAGCTAAATTTTTGCAGAAGATTACGTTTGTTGGGCTTATTGTTTATTGACTAAGCTACATTTGGGTTGATGTGGAAACCTGTATGGAAAGCTTAAGGAGAAACTCAAAAGGTTTCACACATTTGCCAGTTTATCAAATCAGAGAATTGATTGATCAGAGACAAGGGCACACAACCAGTTTCTGTTAGTGTACAGGCTTGTCTGACTCTCAGATGCCCAATCACAAGTCTTTATTACAACCACAGAGATAAGGAAAAGGAGTATGGCTTTACATTACCTACAGAAGGAGATATTTTATTTGGGAATGACAAGGTCATAAATCACGGGAACTGTTGAATTCCTTGAAACTAGTTTTACCCAGCTTTGTATGCCTTGTGTAATAAAGAAAGCTTAACACAGACACCTCCATATCAGATAAAACGCCCTGTGTTATTGCTTTTATGAATAACACTTACAAAGATAATACTAAAATACAAAATTATCAAAGATATATAGGTAGAATTAATTGTCTAAATAATAATCAAAGCAAAGTATATACATTTACCATAAAAGGGTTAAGTTCCTACAATGAGATTTTAAGTGAGTTTTTGACGCTGCATATTTTCAGTGCACAAAAAAAAGCAGCATCTTCCAGTTCCAGCAAAGTGGATGGGCTTTTTATACTGTATATCTCATACCCACTGTGCTTCTTTATTGCACTGTGTAAACTGACTTGTGGTACGTATTTGAAGTCTGCAACATGTCAATTTCCCTTGTGTACACTCTTATGTGCGTATTTTCCCCATAGACTTGCATTATATATGGAAAATCCACAGGGAAAAAACACGTGTAATCACATGACTATATCAATAAAGTTTTGGCAAAGCCAAATACCAGGAAATATCAGAAAGAAAGCAGCTTTATTTAAAATATATCAGACAGACAAAAAACGCAGCTTCACAAACTTGATAAACTTGCGGCACGGTGGCTCAGTGGTTAGCACTGCAGCCTTGCAGCGCTGGGGTCCTGGGTTCAAATCCCACCAAGGACAACATCTGCAAGGAGTTTGTATGTTCTCCCCGTAATTGTATGGGTTTCCTCCAGGTTCTCCGGTTTCCTCCCACACTCCAAAGACATACTGATAGGGAATCTAGATTGTGAGCCCCGATGGGGACAGCGACAATAATGTGTGTAAAGCACTGCGGAATATGTTAGCGCTATATAAAAATAAAGATTATTATTATTAAAAAAACACAATGAAAAATCTACAACTTCAAAAACTCAGAAAACATCACTATAAAAAATATACAGCCTTACCGACACCAGGTTAGATTACCAACATTTTGCACCTGTGCTGCCCCCGCCTTTGTCATGGGGGTCTGTTGCATCCTGCTAGTGTATTGGTAATCTGACCTGGTTTTGGTAAGGCTGTATTTTTTTCTGTGACGTTTTTTGAAATTTTGTTCTATGTTAGCCAACTTCAATACCTCACCCAATAGTCATCATGGGAACATAGCCTTGCTATTCAGTGGGCATCTTTGGTTTTGAACATTATTTCAGCTTTTAGACACTGCTCTGAATAAACAATCTCAAAATGCGCATTAAAGTAAGTCATGTCTCCTTTATCTCCAAGTTTCAACTGGGAAGAAACATTTTCCTTAACAGACAGAACTTTTCAATATGCGAGTCACTAAAGAGGCATATGCAAAGCTTTTACTATGAATCCATTTATTCCATTAAATCAATCCGATAATTTAGATATCTCTGAGACTGTCCATCCTCTGGTAAGAGCTTGAGTAAACATCCTGAATGTAAAATTTTAATATGCCTCAAGCTAAAGGAAAGCAAGGCTACACCTGTCTCTACCGATTCCATCCCCTGTCATTATGATGCTCTAGATAAGTGATTTGTGAATACCACTGGTGTTTTCCTGTAAAAACAAACTGTCTAGTTTAGTATTTTCTTGGAAACTATTTAACGCCAATCTTCTTGCCAGACCACAGTGAGGTTCATTTCTACCAAGCAGAGAATCAAATTGGATGAAAAAAAATAGAGGTCAATTTATGATAAATAATAATTTGTTAAAAGGGTTTTGTTGTGTAGACCACCCCTTCTCAGATGTCCTACACATGAATATGTCTATAGCAGTCAGTCTTTGACTGCAGCAGTAACACTACAGAATATCATTGTTTAGCCTCTGATTTGCTGTGAAGAAGCCAATGATCTACCGTATCGTTACCGGAGCAGAATTTAACCCTTTTAAGACTAGGCCATTTTTCTTTTTTTGTGCTTTTGCGAACATATTTTATTTTCATGTTAATATAGTGATATGATGGCTATTATTGTGGGAAAAATGGTAGTATTGAATGAAACCATTACTTTACCATGTATTGTACTGAAAAAATGAGAAAAAGATTCTAAGTGGGGTGAAGTAATGAAAAAAATGCAATTTCATCATTGTTTTTTGGGTTTCACTTTTACAGCATTCATTGTTCAGTAAAAATAATTTTAAAAAAATCATAATTTGGTTTCTGTCACAATTTAAGGCCTATCACGTTTTTATTTATTGCACTAATGAATGGGTGTCAGAGCTTCTGTTTTGCCTGGCAAGCTGCAGATTTTATTGGTAACATGTTGGGTACATAAGACTTTTTTTATTGCTTTTTATTTAATTTTTGACTGGAGGCGGGGTAACTGAAAAATAGCACTCCTGAGTTTTCTGTAATTTTTTTTGTTAGGACATTTACCATATGGGATAGTTCGTTTATATTTGAATAGATTGACATATATATGTGACCATACCACGTATGTTTAATACATTCATTTATTTTTGATTGGGAAAGGGGGTGAGGATGGATTAGAATTTATGTATATATATACAGTACAGACCAAAAGTTTGGACACACCTTCTCATTTAAAGATTTTTCTGTATTTTCATGACTATGAAAATTGTACATTCACACTGAAGGCATCAAAACTATGAATTAACACATGTGGAATTATATACTTAACAAAAAGGTGTGAAACAGCTGAAAATATGTCTTATATTCTAGGTTCTTCAAAGTAGCCACCTTTTGCTTTGATGACTGCTTTGCACACTCTTGGCATTCTCTTGATGAGCTTCAAGAGGTAGTCACCGGAAATGGTCTTCCATCAATCTTGAAGGAGTTCCCAGAGATGCTTAGCACATGTTGGCCCTTTTCCCTTCACTCTGCGGTCCAGCTCACCCCAAACCATCTCGATTGGGTTCAGGTCTGGTGACTGTGGAGGCCAGGTCATCTGGCGTAGCACCCCATCACTCTCCTTCTTGGTTTAAAATTTTAGCCCCCCCCCCTGCCCCACCCCTCATCCAGGCAACATGAACCTGCAATTGTTTGATCACTTGCACTATATACTGCAATGCTTCAGTATATACTTCAGTATATATTATCCCAGAAATCACATTGCAGTGGTGAGGGGAGCTGGGTGCTGGCAGTGAGGAACCATTCAAATGCAGCTGTCAGTGATTGACAGCGCTTTCTAAGTAGTTAAAGAGCGGCTTTGAATGCTGCTATTGGGGTCAGGGGTTGGCTGTATAAAAATCTGGCACCTGTCCTGTTTGATGTGGCCTCAGCTCAGTATGTGTATGATGTACATGTACATCAGGGCGTGGGAAGGGGTTAAATGGTAAGTTTGGTATTTTTAGTCATTAGGATTGAGTTGGTACTAATTGATAGGGGTAGCATTAGGATAATATATGATATATTGTGAATTAGTAATTGCAATTTTCTTTTTATGCAAAGTAGATCTTCTCCATAAGGTAAAAATCTGTCTCCCTAATGCCACCTGCAGATAGCTACTCTGTAAATCATAGTCCATATTATTAAAGAGCCCTAAAGATGGATATCTCTGGATTTGCAGATATACCTAGTCATGTGATTGGACATTGACTTACAGGGTAATAACAAGTGGCACTAGACTGATAGGCTGCAAAAGTCCCTACACCAGCTGAAGAACCAATATCCCCAATGACGGCTATTTTGTTTTGCAATATATATTTTGTCTAAAATGAACATCACCTGCCCACAACAGCAATCCAAAAATCTATGGCTTTGTCACTAATTAAAATAACAAATTATATACTGATCATTAAAATGCATACCATGTTAACACAGGGCAGATGAAGCTGTTTTTGCAATACCACAGCCTCTGGATTTAATGAATAAGTCCAATCATACCTCCTGACGACTGTCCACTCTGTCTTTATACAGTAAGAATATACATTTGCAATTTGCTGATTTTTGATGAACGGCGGCTGATTGCTAATTAGTCAATGCCTTTGAGCAGAATGACCGATGGTAATCAAAACTCTAATAATTAGATAGGAAATGAATAAAGTCAAAAGGACAACGTTTTTTTTTTTAAAAAACTAATTTCAACTAATTAACTATTTCCATGAAGGAAACACCTTTAAAACGCAGGAAGAATTTTTTTTTTTTAAATTGACCTGGTCTCAAATGCAAAAATATATAATTTTTCAAGGTTAATTAGCAACAATATTCTGCAATGAATATATTTATAAAGGAGTGGTCCAAAACTATATTTTATTTTAGTCCTAAATGCCTATCTATTTCATATCATAATCTAATCTTTTTTCTAATATACTTTGATTAAAAAGTCCTTATTGTTCCCTCGATACTCTAACGGCTTTATTTTTTTTCTACTTCCCGTGTAATGACCCTTCATTTGAGAATCCCAGTACTGTCAGTGCGCATGGTAAGGACAGAACAAGAGCAAAGACTAGCACCACTGCAAGTGATATTAGAGAGGACAGTTGGTGCTCATAAAGCTCTATAGAGAGGAGAGGGGGTGAGGATGTTTTTTTTTTCAGTGATAGTGTTGATATTATTTCCTAACAATATAGCAGTGATCTTCAGTCCCAATGTTGCCATTTAATAACAGTATGGTGGTAGTATCCAGAGAAGGTATGATGATATTATTTAATAACAGTATGGTTTCCTGACATAGTCATTAAACAGTTGTGATATTTAGTCAATATATTTATAACTAACCAGTGGTAGTTTACATTTATGTGTAAGGGTAAATGACCGTTTACTGCATTGTTGGCGATTTGTGATGTGATATATGTTCTGGCCAGTAGAGGGCAGTGGCAAGAGGCCAGATTTGGAGCACGGGGTTTTGGCGGTTGGGAGGAGCGAAGGTGAAGCAGAGTCCAGGTGAAAGTAAAGCTGCGTATCCTTGGAGAAGGTTTGGATAGAGTGGTGTGACTCTGGATGTGTTGTTGGTAACTCTGGGACACGTTTTTCGGCTTGATATGAGCCGACTCGGTGAGGACAACCAAGTACACAGCATCTTGAGATGAGCCACGTGAGGCTTTATCTCTGGAGACATAGGGAAGCCCTGCATTGGAGAGATCCACATTCTTCTATTTTAGTCTCAGGACGTACCAGTACCATTTTACATCAGAATATATATACAGTACAGACCAAAAGTTTGGACACACCTTCTCATTTAAAGATTTTTCTGTATTTTCATGACCATGAAAATTGTACATTCACACTGAAGGCGTCAAAACTATGAATTAACACATGTTGAATTATATAGTTAACAAAAAAGTGTGAAACAACTGAAAATATGTCTTATATTCTAGGTTCTTCAAAGTAGCCACCTTTTGCTTTGATGACTGCTTTGCACACTCTTGGCATTCTCTTGATGAGCTTCAAGAGGTAGTCACCGGAAATGGTTTTTACTTCACAGGTGTGCCCTGTTAGGTCTAATAAGTGGGATTTCTTGCCTTATAAATGGGATTGGGACCATCAGTTGTGTTGTGCAGAAGTCTGGTGGATACACAGCTGATAGTCCTACTGAATAGACTGTTAGAATTTGTATTATGGCAAGAAAAAAGCAGCTAAGTAAAGAAAAACGAGTGGCCATCATTACTTTAAGAAATGAAGGTCAGTCAGTCTGAAAAATTGGGAAAACTTTGAAAGTGTCCCCAAGTACAGTTGCAAAAACCATCAAGCACTACAAAGAAACTGGCTCACATGAGGTCCGCCCCAGGAAAGGAAGACCAAGAGTCACCTCTGCTTCTGAGGATAAGTTTATCCGAGTCACCAGCCTCAGAAAGGTTAAGAGCAGCTCAGACTAGAGACCTGGTCAATGCCACACAGAGTTCTAGCAGCAGACACATCTCTTCTACAACTGTTAAGAGGAGACTTTGTGCAGCAGGCCTTCATCGTAAAATAGCTGCTAGAAAACCACTGCTAAGGACAGGCAACAAGAAGAAGAGACTTGTTTGGGCTAAAGAACACAAGGAATGGAAATCTGTGCTTTGGTCTGATGAGTCCAAATTTGAGATCTTTGGTTCAACCACTGTGTCTTTGCGCGACACAGAAGAGGTGAACGGATGGACTCTACATGCCTGGTTCCCACCTTGAAGCATGGAGGAGGAGGTGTGATGGTGTGGGGGTGCTTTGCTGGTCACACTGTTGGGGATTTATTCGAAATTGAAGGCATACTAAACCAGCATGGCTACCACAGCATCTTGCAGCAGCATGCTATTCCATCTGGTTTGCGTTTAGTTGGACCGTCATTTATTTTTCACTAGCACAATGACCCCAAACACACCTCCAGGCTGTGTATGGGCTATTTGACTAAGAAGGAGAGTGATGGGGTGCTACACCAGATGACCTGGCCTCCACAGTCACCAGACCTGAACCCAATCGAGATGGTTTGGGGTGAACTGGACTGCAGAGTGAAGACAAAAGGGCCAGCAAGTGCTAAGCATCTCTGGAACTCCTTCAAGATTGCTGGAAGACCATTTTTGGTGACTACCTCTTGAAGCTTATCAAGAGAATGCCAAGAGTGTGCAAAGCAGTCATCAAAGCAAAAGGTGGCTACTTTGAAGAACCTAGAATATAAGACATATTTTCAGTTGTTTCACACTTTTTTGTTAAGTATATAATTCCACATGTGTTAATTCATAGTTTTGATGCCTTCAGTGTGAATGTACAATTTTCAAAGTCATGAAGATACAGAAAAATCTTTAAATGAGAAGGTGTGTCCAAACTTTTGGTCTGTACTGTATATACAGTGGTGGCCAAAAGTATTGGCACCCCTGCTATTCTGTCAGATAATACTCAGTTTCTTCCAGAAAATGATTGCAATCACAAATTCTTTGGTATTATTATCTTCATTTAATTTGTCTTCAATGAAAAAACACAAAAAGAATTGTCCTAAAGCCAAATTGGATATAATTCCACACCAAACCTAAAAAAGGGGGTGGACAAAAGTATTGCACTGTTTGAAAAATCATGTGATGCTTCTCTAATTCGTGTAATTAACAGCACCTGTAACTTACCTGTGGCACCTAACAGGTGTTGGCAATAACTAAATCACACTTGCAGCCAGTTAACATGGATTAAAGTTGACTCAACCTCTGTCCTGTGTCCTTGTGTGTACCACATTGAGCATGGAGAAAAGAAAGAAGACCAAAGAACTGTCTGAGGACTTGAGAAACCAAATTGTGAGGAAGCATGAGAAATCTCAAGGCTACAAGTCCATCTCCAAACACCTGAATGTTCCTGTGTCTTCCGTGCGCAGTGTCATCAAGAAGTTTAAAGCCCATGGCACCGTGGCTAACCTCCCTAGATGTGGACGGAAAAGAAAAATTGACGAGAGATTTCAACGCAAAATTGTGCGGATGGTGGATAAAGAACCTCGACTAATATCCAAACAAGTTCAAGCTGCCCTGCAGTCCGAGGGTACAACAGTGTCAACCCGTACTATCGTCGGCGTCTGAATGAAAAGGGACTGTATGGTAGGATACCCAGGAAGACCCCACTTCTTACCTCGAGACAAAAAAAAGCCAGGCTGGAGTTTGCCAAAACTTACCTGAGAAAGCCTAAAACGTTTTGGAAGAATGTTCTCTGGTCAGATGAGACAAAAGTAGAGCGTTTTGGGAACAAGCATCAACATAGAGTGTACAGGAAAAAAAAAAGAGGCATTCAAAGAAAAGAACACGGTCCCTACAGTTAAACATGGTGGAGGTTCCCTGATGTTTTGCGGTTGCTTTGCTGCCTCTGGCACTGGACTGCTTGACCGTGTGCATGGCATTATGAAGTCTGAAGACTACCAACAAATTTTGCAGCATAATGTAGGGCCCAGTGTGAGAAAGCTGGGTCTCCCTCAGAGGTCATGGGTCTTCCAGCAGGACAATGACCCAAAACACACTTCCAAAAGCACTATAAAAAGGTTTGAGAGAAAGCACTGGAGACTTCTAAGGTGGCCAGCAATGAGTCCAGACCTGAATCCCATAGAACACCTGTGGAGAGATCTCAAAATGGCAGTTTGGAGAAGGCACCTTTCAAATATCAGGGACCTGGAGCAGTTTGCCAAAGAAGAATGGTCTACAATTCCAGCAGAGCATTGTAAGAAACTCATTGATGGTTACCGGAAGTGGTTGTTCGCAGTTATTTTGGCTAAAGGTTGTGCAACCAAGTATTAGGCTGAGGGTGCCAATACTTTTGTCTGGCCCATTTTTGGAGTTTTGTGTGAAATGATCAATGATTTGATTTTTGCTTTATTCTCTTTTGTGTTTTTTCCTTGCAAGCAAATTAAATGAAGATAATAATGCCAAAGAATTTGTGATTGCAATCATTTTCAGGAAGAAACTGAGTATTATCTGACAGAATTGCAGGGGTGCCAATACTTTTGGCCACCACTGTATGTATCTAATATATGCTTACCTTGTAATGTCTTCACATCCTGTTCCGTCCAGATGTGTCCGGATCCCAGAATTCTAAGCAGCGGAAGTTCGCCGACTGCCATATTGGGACACCCAATATGGAAAACCGCTGGTGGTACCAGCCTCTAGCGTGGTACCACCAGCGGAATAACATCGCACCACACACACAAACACACACACAATATATACGCCGTACGCACCACCCACACACACAAATACACACTGTACATGCCGTACGCACCACACACACACACTGTATACGCCGTACGCACCACACACACACACTGTATACGCCATACACACCACACACACACTGTATACGCCATACGCATCACAGACACACACTGTATACGCCAAACGCACCACACACACACTGTATACACCATATGCACCACACATACACACACACACTGTATACGTCGTACGCACCACACACACCCACACTCTGTATACACACGCTATATACGCCGTACGCACCACACACACACTGTATACGCCATAGGCATGACACACACACACTGCATACACCGTACGCACCACACACACACACACACACACACTGTATACGCCGTACGCACCACATACACACACACTGTATACGCCGTACGCACCACACACACACACTGTATACGCCATACGCACGACACACACACACTGCATACACCGTACGCACCACACACACACACTGTATACGCCGTACGCACCACACACACACACACTGTATATGCCGTACGTACCACACACACTGTATATGCCAAACACACACACACTGTATACACCACACACACTGTATACGCCGTACGCACCACATACACACACACTGTATACGCCGTACGCACCACACACAAACACACACACTGTATACGCCGTACGCACCACACACACACTCTGTATATGCCGTACACACCACACACACACACTGTATATACCGTACGCACCACATACCCACACTGTATACGCCATACGCACCACACACACACACTATATATGCCGTACGCACCACACACACACACTGTATATGCCAAACACACACACACTGTATACACCGTACGCACCACACACCCACACTGTATACGCCGTACGCACCACACACACACACACTATATACGCCGTACGCACCACACACACACTGTATACACAGTACTCACCACACACACATACTGTATATGCCGTATGCACCACACACAAACACACACACTGTATACGCCGTACGCACCACACACACACACACTATATGCGCCGTACGCACCACACACACACTGTATACACAGTACGCACCACACACACACTGTATATGCCGTACACACCACACATACACACACACACACACTATATGCCGTACGTACCACACACACTGTATACGCCGTATGCACCACACACACTGTATACGCCGTACGCACCACACACACTGTATACGCCGTACGCACCACACAGACACTGTATACACCATACACACCACCACACACACACTCTGTATAAGCCATATGCACCACCACACACACTCTGTATACGCCGTACGCACCACACACGGTATATGCCATACGCACCACATACACACACACTGTATACAACGTATGCACCCCACAGACACAGTATACGCCGTACGCACCACACACACACTGTATACGCCGTATGCACCACACACACACTGTATACGCCGTATGCACCACACACACACTATATACGCCGTACGCACCACACACACACAAACTGTATACACAGTACGCACCACACACACATACTGTATATGCCGTACGCATCACACACACACAGTATATGCCGTACGCACCACACATACACACACACGCACACTGTATACGCCGTACGCACCACACACACACACACTCTGTATACGCCATACACACCACCACACACACTCTGTATACGCCGTACGCAGCGCACACACACGGTATATTCCGTACGCACCACATACACACATACTGTATACAACGTATGCACCCCACAGACACAGTATACGCCGTACGCACCACACACACACACACACACAAATACACTGTATATAACGTACGCAACACACACACACACATACTGTATATGCGGTACACACACACTGTATACGCAGTACGCACCACACACACACACTGTATACGCAGTACGCACCAGACACACATACTGTATATGCCGTACGCACCACACACACACACACGGTATACGCCGTATGCACCACATACTGTACACACATTGTATACAACATACGCATCCCACACAAACACACTGTATACGCCGTACACACACACTGTATATGCAGTATGCACCACACACACACATACTGAATACGCCGTACGCACACCACACACACACACTGTATACGCCATACGCACCACACATATACAGTACAGACCAAAAGTTTGGACACACCATCTCATTTAAAGATT
Organism: Phyllobates terribilis; assembly: GCF_046119375.1. Classification (NCBI taxonomy): domain Eukaryota; kingdom Metazoa; phylum Chordata; class Amphibia; order Anura; family Dendrobatidae; genus Phyllobates; species Phyllobates terribilis. Next base: position 55,938,532 of record NW_027362773.1, read on the forward strand.
TTTCTGTATTTTCATAACTATGAAAATTGTACATTCACACTGAAGGCATCAAAACTATGAATTAACACATGTGGAATTATATACTTAACAAAAAAGTGTGAAACAACTGAAAATATGTCTTATATTCTAGGTTCTTCAAAGTAGCCACCTTTTGCTTTGATGACTGCTTTGCACACTCTTGGCATTCTCTTGATGAGCTTCAAGAGGTAGTCACTGGAAATGGTCTTCCAACAATCTTGAAGGAGTTCTCAGAGATGCTTAGCACTTGTTGGCCCTTTTGCCTTCACTCTGCGGTCCAGCTCACCCCAAACCATCTCGATTGGGTTCAGGTCTGGTGACTGTGGAGGCCAGGTCATCTGGCGTAGCACCCCATCACTCCCCTTCTTGGTCAAATAGCCCTTACACAGCCTGGAGGTGTGTTTGGGGTCATTGTCCTATTGAAAAATAAATGATGGTCCAACTAAACGCAAACCAGATGGAATAGCATGCCGCTGCAAGATGCTGTGGTAGTCATGCTGGTTCAGTATGCCTTCAATTTTGAATAAATCCCCAACAGTGTCACCAGCAAAGCACCCCCACACCATCACACCTCCTCCTCCATGCTTCACGGAGCGACGTTCACCTTTTCTGCGTCGCACAAAGACACGGTGGTTGGAAATAAAGATCTCAAATTAGGACTCATCAGACCAAAGCACAGATTTCCACTGGTCTAATATCCATTCCTTGTGTTCTTTAGCCCAAACAAGTCTCTTCTGCTTGTTGCCTGTCCTTAGCAGTGGTTTCCTAGCAGCTATTTTACCATGAAGGCCTGCTGCACAAAGTCTCATCTTAACAGTTGTAGAGATGTGTCTGCTGCTTGAACTCTGTGTGGCATTGACCTGGTCTCTAATCTGAGCTGCTGTTAACCTGCGATTTCTGAGGCTGGTGACTCGGATAAACTTATCCTCAGAAGCAGAGGTGACTCTTGGTCTTTCTTTCCTGGGGCGGTCCTCATGTGAGCCAGTTTCTTTGTAGCACTTGATGGTTTTTGCAACTGTACTTGGGGACACTTTCAAAGTTTTCCCAATTTTTCGGACTGACTGACCTTCATTTCTTAAATTAATGATGGCCACTCGTATTTCTTTACTTAGCTGCTTTTTTCTTGCCATAATACAAATTCGAATAGTCTATTCAGTAGGACTATCAGCCGTGTATCCACCTGACTTCAGCACAACACAATTGATGGTCCCAACCCCATTTATAGGGCAAGAAATCCCGCTTATTAAACCTGACAGGGCACACCTGTGAAGTGAAAACCATTTCCGGTGACTACCTCTTCAAGCTCATCAAGAGAATGCAAAGAGTGTGCAAAGCAGTCATCAAAGCAAAAGGTGGCTACTTTGAAGAACCTAGAATATAAGACATATTTTCAGTTGTTTCACACTTTTTTGTTAAGTATATAATTCCACATGTGTTAATTCATATTTTGATGCCTTCAGTGTAAATGTACAATTTTCAAAGTCATGAAAATACAGAAAAATCTTTAAATGAGAAGGTGTATCCAAACTTTTGGTCTATACTGTACACACTGTATATGACGCGCCCCTGGGCCTGTGTCGCGCTGCGTTGCGCATGCGGGAGCCTACCCGGAGCCGGATCGGTAGAGGGTTGTAGTCTCGTGGCGGTGACCCGGTCCGTGCCCAGGGAGTCAAACTAGACGGCAGTCTATTAGTAGTAAATAGTTGATGACTACGCCACCCGTTGAATGCAGCCAGGGGGCTGCTGCTGCAGGGCAGACCGCTGAGGCCGGTGGAAGGATGGTGCAGCGTGATAGTATAACCCCCAACGGGAGGGGTATGGCCTCAGGGCAGCCGACGTGGATGATGGGGGTAGCAGGAACCACTCAGAGACGGTATGGTAGCGTTCAGGGTCTTTACTGGTAACAACGATAGACCCTCCCGGAGTACTTGCTAGCGAACGGGGCCTGGTCAGTCCTTGAGCAGATGGGATCTCCCCTGGCCAGGCGTAGTTGTAGGCCTCCCAAGCTGACTGTACTCTTCTGGCTACCTTGCTAGAAGCTGATGTAAGTAGCCCACGTCCCTGAGTGTACCGTGTGGTGCTCACCCGTATGGCCGGTGACTCGGGGCCTTCTAATGGCTTCCGCTCCACGATGGCGGTGCTGGTCCCACGCGTGTGACCGGGCCTTCGGGCTTCTGGGCCAGGGGACCTGAAATCCCCTGCCTGACGGATTCTGCTGCTGGGTAGAAGTTAGTCCCCACAGCCTCGGACTCCGGGTCCGGTAAAGAATCTTCTTAGTCAGGGCGAGCTCTTTAGCTGCCAGCCCCTGACTCCTTGTGACTCTGCTGCTTCCTATGCTGCTCTTGTCTCTACTCTTCCTGGACTCCCTAACCCTGCCTCAGCCCCGGGTTTATACAGGGGAAGTTCTTCCCCTCCCAAGGCTGGGCAGGAGGTGTGGCATGCACAGGATCCCTGACCAAAGGACCTCCCACCTGCTCTCAGACGTAATATCTCTATCACTGTGACAACCAGACCCCTGGGGTGTCACACTCCCCCCTAGTGAAATTTAGTACTCCGGGACTAAACACTTTTTAGAAAAATATAACAAGGTATATCAAAGAACAATAAAATACAATAAGGAAACACAATAAGATGGTCACGGATGTCCGCAACCGGGTGCAGTCTTTGAAGAAAAGCAAAGGTGTCCATTTCACCAACACAGGGAGACGTAACCAGGTAGGGGTCTGTCCTACCCCGAGTCCTTAACAGTCTCTAGTCCATCCTGGGTTACGCTCCAACTATATACAAAGGATTCCCGGTAAATCCACCGAAGACTCCTAAAAACAACTAGAAACACAAAATTACACACAAGCAACAATAAACAGGTAAACATTGTAAAACAACTTAAACATTTAGATCCTCCAACGTGCGGGTAACTGGCCTCTAGTGGCCCTAGTGGACCTACGGAGCTGACTGTCTGGCCCTGAACTACAGGGTGTAGGAGCTGTCAAGGGTAAACTGGGCAGCTGTCTACCGGCTCTTTGTCTCACTAGGGGTACGGCAGGCTCACTATAAGCAGAGGGTGGATTCTCCTGTTCCGCTTGGGTGGAGTCTTCTGCCTCCTGGACCGGCTGCTCTTCCAGCTCTACCCGTTGCTCCGTAGGTTCTTGGGATGATGGTTGGAGGAAGGTGAGTACGGGTACCACAACTGCACCATTGACTTGAGTCCAAGACCGAGGGAAGTCCCCGAGCACGGTACTAACCATATCTTCCCTTTCTTCCACGGGTCGATGGTCTTCCTGTTCCTCCTCAGGGTTCCTCAGTTGTTCGGGGCACTTCTTCAGGTGGTCCCGGGATACAATGGCTGTGGTTTCCTCTCCGTCTTTACTGATGGTACAGACCTTCGGGTTCTCGTGGCTTGAGGGCAGTACGGTGTACGGGTCCTTCTCCCACTGGTCGTCCAACTTGTGGAGCCGTCTCTTCCTCTTCAAGACCTGCTCTCCGGGTACCAGGGGAACAGCGGGAGCATACTGGTTGTAAGTCTTCTCTTGTCTTTCCCTAGCCTGACAGAGACTTCGCTCCACGCTCTCCTGTACTTTCCGGTACTGCTGCTGCCTCTCTGTGTCCCAGTCTGTTTCTGGTGAAGTGTCCTCGGGCGTCAGGACTCCCATTTCCAGGTCAACAGGTAACTTACCTGGTCTTGCCCTCATTAGGTAAGCCGGGGTACAGTTGGTGGAACCTACCGGGATGTGGTTGTATAGGTCCACCAGATCGGGCAACTTCTCAGGCCACAGACTGCGTTCTTCCAGGGGCAACGTTTTTAGAAGATCCATTACCACCTGGTTCATTTTCTCACAAAGTCCATTAGTTTGCGGATGGTAGGGTGTCGTCCTTATCTTCCGGCAGCCATACAGATTGCAGAATTCCTGGAAGACCTCCGCTTCAAAGGCAGGTCCCTGGTCCGTCAGCACTTGGTCCGGGTACCCGTGTGGACGGCAAAAGTGCTGCTGGAAGGCTCTAGCTGCTGTTCGAGCCGTTAAGTCCTTGACGGGGACGACAACCAGAAACCGGGAGTAATGATCCACGATGGTTAACGCGTAGACGTAGCCACTTCTGCTGGGGGTCAGTTTTACATGATCCAAGGCTACCAGTTCCAACGGTTGCCGGGTGACGATGGACTGCAGGGGAGTCTTCTGGCTGGCCCGGTCCTTCCTTCTCAGATTGCACGGGCCACAGTCTCTGCACCACTTCTCGATGGTTCCCCTCATGCCTACCCAGTGGAACCGCTCGCGCAGCAGGAACTCCAGCTTTTTCCACCCGAAGTGTCCAGCTCCGTCGTGGTATGCCTCCATCACCATGGCTGCGTCTCTTCATGGCACCACTACTTGCCAGAGTAGTTCATGCGTCCTGGAGTTAACCATTCTGCGGCACAACTTCCCCTTGTAAAGGAACAGTCGACTCTTCTCTGCCCATAGTTGTTTGGCTTCCTCTGGAGCGTCTGATTCCAGGCTAGCCTCCGGGCGAGTCAGCATCTCCTTCACCAGTCGGACGGCAGGGTCGCTGTCTTGCGTTTCCGCCCAGTTGTAGTGAGGTAAGGGGTTCAACGTAGCAGCCTGCTTACTCCTTACCCGGTGGGAATACTGGATAGTCCCATGACGGTGGAACGCAGGGAGTTCAACTTCTTCCAGTCCCTCCGGATCTTCTCCTCCGTCCGGCAGGTTGGGCATCCTGGACAGGGCGTCCGCGTTGGTATTGGAGCGCCCTGCCCGATATTTAATTGTGAACTCGTAGTTGGACAGACGGGCCATCCACCTCTGCTCCAGGGCACCGAGTCTTGCCGTGTCCAGGTGTGTCAGCGGGTTGTTATCCGTGTATACGGTGAACCGGGAAGAAGCGAGGTAATGCTTAAAGCGCTCTGTGACTGCCCATACCACGGCCAGGAACTCTAGCTTAAATGAGCTATAATTCTCGGGATTCCTTTCGGTGGGTCGCAGTTTTCGGCTGGCTTAGGCGATTACTCGCTCTTTCCCCTGCTGAATCTGGGACAGTACGGCTCCTAGCCCGACGTTACTGGCGTCGGTGTAGAGGATGAAGGGCTGGCTATAGTCCGGATACGCCAAGATTTCATCCCCCGTGAGGGCCATCTTCAGCTGGCGGAAGGACTCTTCCTCTAGCTCTTCCCATTTGAAGGGCGGCTTCTGGTTCTTGGCCTTCCGGGACTGGCCTATCAGGAGGTCCTGCATAGGCGCCGCCTTTTTGGTGAAACCGGGAATAAACCTTCGGTAGTAGCCTACCAACCCTAGGAACTGCCGCACTTCTTTTACGCTGGAAGGGCTTGGCCATCCTTTGATTGCGGTGATCTTATCGGGGTCGGGAGCCACTCCGTCAGCGCTCACCACGTGTCCCAGGTATTGCACCTTTGGTTTCAGGAGGTGACACTTGGAGGGTTTCACCTTTAGGCCGTAACTCGCCAGAGCTTCGAACACCTCCGCCAGGTGTTTCAGGTGGTCCTCATAAGTTTTGGAGTATACGATGACATCGTCCAGGTACAACAGGACCGTCTCGAAGTTTCTGTGGCCCAGACAGCACTCCATTAATCGTTGGAAGGTTCCTGGGGCGTTGCAGAGTCCGAACGGCATGCAGGTGAACTCGCTAAGTCCCATCGGGGTGGTGAATGCGGTCTTCTCCCGGTCCGCCTCTGCTACAGGAACCTGCCAGTACCCGCTAGTGAGATCCAAGGTAGAGAAGAAGTTAGCAGATCTTAAAGCAGCCAATGACTCCTCTATCCTTGGTAAGGGGTACGCATCCTTGTGTGTGATACGGTTGATTTTCCGGTAATCTACACACATCCTCATGGTGTTGTCTTTCTTTTTGACTAAAACTAGTGGGGCTGCCCAGGGGCTACAGCTATCCCGGATTACCCCAGCCTCCTTCATGTCTCTAAGCATCCCCTTGGCGTGTTGGTAATGTGCAGGGGGTACGGGTCGATACCTCTCTTTTATGGGAGGATGATCTCCCGTGGGGATGCGGTGTTCTACCCCCTTGACTCGCCCGAAGTCTAACGGGTGTTTACTAAACACTCTCTCATACTCTTGAACCACCCGATAGACTCCTTGTTTCTGGTGTGAGGGAGTGGAGTCAGTACCCAGATGTAGTTGCTGACACCAGTCCTCCATGTCTTTCTTAGAGCCGTTACCTTCCTCCGGGGAAGATGGAGGCAAGGGTTCCACAGATTGTATAGAATTTTGATTAGTGGTATATAATTTGGCCAGCGTGGCATACCGGGGCAGGTACACTTCCCTCTCCCCGATATTTATTATGCGAACGGGCACCCTCCCATGGCGTACATTGACCACCCCCCGTGCTGTCAAAATGGTGGGCCTACTGTCTGAGTAAACTGGTTCTACCATTGCCTGGTAATCTCTACCTCTCAGACCAATAGCTGCCCGGCACCAAATCATCATTTCACTTTTTGGGGGCATGGCAATAGGAAAAGGGTCACACATTCTTACGCTACCAATCTCACCGCCGGAGAGTTCCACTTGTTGCCGTTGCATCAGTGCCCGGATCTCTTTCTGGAGCACCCGCTGCTCGCCGGAGCTGGCATTCTTGGCAACCTGCTGTAAAAGGAAAATCACCTCTGCAAGACAATTTTCAATTTCATTAGTTCCTAGAGTTATTTTTGGGTGACTCTCATGTTTGTCAATATCTACAATGATCAGTCCCTGTGTGGCCAGTTCGACTCTACCAATTTTGATGGTCACCTCTTTAAATCCGATCTGTGGCACGGGCTGACCATTGCTGGCGATGATACTCAAGTCGTCGTCAGGGTAGCGGGTAATATCCGAGTCATTCCAGTACTGCTTGAAGAGCACGTACGGGATGGTGGTGACCTGTGACCCGGTGTCCAGTAGGGCACTCATGGGAATGCCATCCAGTACCACAGGCAAGACTGGACGTCCTCCCACATATCTGTCGCGCCAGTTCGATGGGCCTGGTGATCTTTTTCCTGGGGGTTGGCCCTCTACCCCAGGTTGTGCCCGTTTAAAGAACAGTACCTTTCCATATGTCCGGGTTGATTGCAGCGGCGGCAGATGGGTCGTCCTTCCTCGCTGTATCGGTCACTGGGTCTTCCTCTGGCCGGTGGGGTCCTCCTTGGTCGACGCCACGGGATGTCCTCCGGTCCGGATGCCAGCTGGATCTTCCCTGGAGTGGAAACCTGTAAAGACTGCACAGTTCGGGTTAGCGCAGCAACGCTTTTAGCTAGCTCTTGGACCTGATGGTGTAGGTCTGGAGCCGGGTCATTGTCCAAAGCCTGCGCATCAGCTCCCACAGGCCCTGCTGACAAGGGCGCCGCCTCCTGGTAGTAAGTGGTAGTGGGGCGTCTGTGGGTCACAACGCCACCTGGTGCCGGTTCTCGGAGCACCCGGATGGCTCTGTCCTTGAACTGTGCAAATTCTAGATGAGGGTCCTGTAAGGCCATTGCCCGCAACTGGGTGCGGTGGGCATTGCAATATAAACCCTCTATAAATTGTTCGGTCAACAGCCTGTCCTCGTTTCCCACTCCATTAGGGTCGGTCTGCTTAATGGCCCTCAGGGCCTCTTGTAGGTTGAGTGCATAGTCCCTTATACTCTCATGCGCTCGCTGCTTGCACCCGTAGAATCTAAGTTTAATCTCGGCTGAGGTGCGGGTATCAAAGGTGTCCTTCAGCCGGGTTAGTATCCCTGCGACAGTCTTCCTCCCAGGTGGCCAGGATTTTACTTCCCTTTTGGCTGCCCCAGTTAGTTGGGCCACCAGGATGCTCACTTTTTGCTCTTCTGTGAGGGGGTACACCTGGAAGAGGCTATCCAGCTTTTCTCTAAAGTCATGCAGGGTATGTGACTCCCCTGAGTACTGGGGTAGCCAAGCTGCTCCCGGGATATAGGGCATGGTGAAGGGCATAACTGCAACAGCGGTAGCGCTGGCGGGGGTTGAGGCAGTGGAGCTCCCCTCCGTATCCGACATCTTCCTCCCCCCTAGTGGACCGTGGCCTACCTTGCGATGATCCTGTTCCGTAGGCCGCGGCTCCGCAGTGGATCGTCAGGGTTGAGGACCTTCCGTCGCGCTCCTGTGACGTCGGCGTCTGCTGGGCTCCTTCCAGGACCTTACGCAACGTCCGGACGTGAGGCGGGGCTTCAGTTCTCGCGCGCTTTCGGAGTCCACGCCCCTCTTCTTCCCGCGCGGCGTCCTCAAGATGGCGTCCAATGGCGGGAAAACTCCACGGATGGCGGGAAGAAGGCTGAAGATGGCGGGAAACTTCACCGATGGCGGGAAGAAGGCTGAAGATGGCGCCGGATGGCGGGAATCTTCACCGATGGCGGGAATCTTCACCACTGGTAAGTTTGAACAGTCTTTGCTTTTCAGGCACGCAGTACCCGGTGGTTGCGGGCACGTGATCCTGCCGACTACGCCAAAGTTGACGCGCCCCTGGGCCTGTGTCGCGCTGCGTTGCGCATGCGGGAGCCTACCCGGAGCCGGATCGGTAGAGGGTTGTAGTCTCGTGGCGGTGACCCGGTCCGTGCCCAGGGAGTCAAACTAGACGGCAGTCTATTAGTAGTAAATAGTTGATGACTACGCCACCCGTTGAATGCAGCCAGGGGGCTGCTGCTGCAGGGCAGACCGCTGAGGCCGGTGGAAGGATGGTGCAGCGTGATAGTATAACCCCCAACGGGAGGGGTATGGCCTCAGGGCAGCCGACGTGGATGATGGTGGTAGCAGGAACCACTCAGAGACGGTATGGTAGCGTTCAGGGTCTTTACTGGTAACAACGATAGACCCTCCCGGAGTACTTGCTAGCGAACGGGGCCTGGTCAGTCCTTGAGCAGATGGGATCTCCCCTGGCCAGGCGTAGTTGTAGGCCTCCCAAGCTGACTGTACTCTTCTGGCTACCTTGCTAGAAGCTGATGTAAGTAGCCCACGTCCCTGAGTGTACCGTGTGGTGCTCACCCGTATGGCCGGTGACTCGGGGCCTTCTAATGGCTTCCGCTCCACGATGGCGGTGCTGGTCCCACGCGTGTGACCGGGCCTTCGGGCTTCTGGGCCAGGGGACCTGAAATCCCCTGCCTGACGGATTCTGCTGCTGGGTAGAAGTTAGTCCCCACAGCCTCGGACTCCGGGTCCGGTAAAGAATCTTCTTAGTCAGGGCGAGCTCTTTAGCTGCCAGCCCCTGACTCCTTGTGACTCTGCTGCTTCCTATGCTGCTCTTGTCTCTACTCTTCCTGGACTCCCTAACCCTGCCTCAGCCCCGGGTTTATACAGGGGAAGTTCTTCCCCTCCCAAGGCTGGGCAGGAGGTGTGGCATGCACAGGATCCCTGACCAAAGGACCTCCCACCTGCTCTCAGACGTAATATCTCTATCACTGTGACAACCAGACCCCTGGGGTGTCACATATACACTGCACGCACCAAACACACACTGTATACGCCTTACGCACCACCACACACACACACACACACACTGTATACGCCGTACGCACCACCACACACACACAGTATACACCATACGCACCACATACACACACACACTGTATACAACGTACGCACCCCCCCCACACACACGGTATACGCCGTACGCACCACACACACACACACACTGTATACAACGTACGCACCACACACACACACACTGTATATGCCGTACGCACCACACACACACACTGTATATGTCGTATGCACCACCACTCACACTCTCTGTATACGCCGTACGCACCACACACACACACACACACACACACTGTATACGCTGTATGCACCACACACACACTGTATACACCATGTGCACTACCACACACACACTGTATACGCTGTATGCACCACACACATAAAGACACACACTGTATACGCCGTACAGTACGTACGTTTTGTCCTTATGTGGATACAATGTAAATTAAAGCACCTTTGTCATAAATTTTTCCATGTTAATAAAATGTTACCTTTACCTACTTTGCTTTCATTTTATCACAGGGGAGGGATGAGTGCACATAGGAAAGAGGACACACAGGGGGGAGACAGCTCAAACGCATGAGGGAAGAAGACATCAAAGGGGGGAGAGAGAGAGAGCAGAAAAGGGTGAGAGCACATGGGATACACAGGTCAAAGAAAAGATCACATGAGAGGAGAATACAGAAGATGGGGGAGAGAGACAGAGCACAGGGGGGAGAGAGACAGAGCACAGGGGGGAGACAGCTCAAACAGGACAGCACATGAGGGGTGAACACAGCACAGGAAGGAGAGAGACTGCAGACATGGGAAATAGCACATGGGGTAGACAGGTCAAAGAAAAGATCACAGATGGGAGAAGTCAGCACATTAGGGAGAGAGAGAGAGGATAGGTGGGTGAGCACATGGGGAGGAGAGATTCTCAACGCGTGACATTACCGCCCTCCCGATGCGACAGAATCGGGCCTCCATCTAGTATATATATAATAGCCTTGTAGAGGTCTACTTAGTTAGTAGACAAGGCCTCTTCTGTAAGAGACACTTCAAAAACTGCTCCAAGCAGGTGATTACTAAAGTGCTGGCACAACACTGTTGTTTTATTTATTTATGCAAAAAAGGGTTAACCATGTTGTATTTTGCTCGCATATAACTGTTAATTCTGTTGAGTGTACCTGCGTATACTCTTATTCGGTGTTACTGAGTGTAACTCCTGGCATTTTATTTGTTACTTATACACTATTTACCTACCATCCTTTCCTTTGTTTTATAAACTGTTTAGTAAATATTCATATTATATTATCTAATCTTTGTGCTTGTCTGCTGATTGTTGCTGTACCCCTGATCTTGTGGCCGTCCCTCATCCACCTTTCATATGTATAATTGCAATCTAAATTTTTCAACCATTGCAAAAATAGGTTTATTGGCAACATTTACAAATATTCTGCTGTTTACGAAAAAAAAAAAACAAGAACAATTTAAATAGCTCAATAGAACTGACACAAAAAGTTGTTTCTACAAATTTGACACAAATGCAACTTTTATTCACTGATGCATTCTGAGAATAATTAACCTCCTCATGATACACGTCTTTAGTACTTAGTGGAGCACCCTATGGCTGTTATAACCTGCTGCAAATGTGGTGTATAGCCAGACAAAAGCTTCTGGTAGTGTTTCTGAGGAATCTTCAGCCTATTTCTCATTGGCTATGGCCTCCAGTTTACTAATATTTTTGGGTTGTCAAGACAGAGGTCCAAAAGTTAAGAGAAGAGATAATTTCCTTGCACAAACAAGGAAAAAGATACAAAAATATAGCAAAGGCGTTGAATGTGCCTAGAGGTACAGTTGGAAGCACAGTTCACAAGGAACACTGACCATATTACATGGCCATTCTAGAAAAAGAAAGCTGTCACCAGCTGCCACCAGATTCATGAAGAGACAGGTTGTCAAAAACCCTTGTCCTTCCAGTTCTGGCACCATTATGCAGTGATACTGTGTCTCGGTACATCTTACTAGTGCAAAAATCTTTCACACTCAGCTTATATCTCACTTCTGAGAGTGAGGACTGTGCAGTGCTGCCCCACTAAAAATGGGACAGCGGTGCAAGAATAAAGAAAAGAAAAGACAGCGACGATTGGGGCTGTAGCATCCCAATTTGCAATAAGCAAGAAGAAGGAACAACTCACTGGTAAGATCAGAGGATGATGATATGGACACAAGTCAGGATGAACTGACTTACACCTGACATTCAGGAAGCATTGGTCTCATTGGTCACTAACCTGATGACACAAATGCAGGTTGATATCAAATTATATGAGCAGTGGTTAGATCTAGTGGAAAACTAAGTACAGTTGAAGCCAGAAGTTTACATCTACAACCCCTGGCAAAAATTATGGAATCACCGGGCTCGGAGGATGTTCACTCAGTTGTTTAATGTTGTTGAAAAACAGCAGATCACAGACATGGCACAAAACTAAGGTCATTTCAAATGGCAACTTTAGGGCTTTAAGAAACACTAAAAGAAATCAAGATAAAAAAATGTGGTACTCAGTAAGGGTAATTTTTTTCAGACCAAGCAGAGGGAAAAAATTATGGAATCACTCAATTCTGAGGAAAAAAATCTGGAATCATGAAAAACAAACACACAAAAGAACACTCCAATACATCACTAGTATTTTGTTGCACCACATCTGGCTTTAATAACAGCTTGCAGTCTCTGAGGCATGGACTTAATGAGTGACAAACAGTACTCTTCATCAATCTGGCTCCAACTTTCTCTGATTGCTGTTGCCAGATCAGCTTTGCAGGATGGAGCCTTGTCATGGACCATTTTCTTCAACTTCCACCAAAGATTTTCAATTGGATTGAGATCCGGACTATTTGCAGTGGCTATACATAGCAGGATAGGGATGAGGGGCCATGCATACCAGGACTGGGGATGAGGTGGGCCATGCATACCAGGATTGGGGATGAGGGGGGCCATGCATACTAGGATACAGATGAGGGGCCATACATACCACGATTGGGGATGAGGGGTGCCATACATATGAGGATTGGATTGGGAATGAGGAGTACCATGCATACCAGGATTAAGAATTAGAGGGGCCATACATACCAGGATATGGATGAGGGGCCATGCATACCAGGATATGGATGAGGGGCCATGCATACCAGGATACAGATGAGGGGCTATGCATACCAGGATACAGATGAAGGGCCATGCATACCAGGATACGGATGAGGGGCCATACATACCACCATGCATACCAGGATTGGAAATGAGGGGGCCATATATACCAGGATAGGGATGAGGAGGCCATACATACCAGGATAGGGGGATGAGGGGTGCCATACATACCAGGATAGGTATGAGGGGTGCCATACATACCAGCATAGGGATGAGGGGCCATGTATACCAGGATTGGGGATGAGGGGTACCATGCATACTAGGATAGGGATGAGGGGTGCCATGCATACCAGGATAAGGATGAGGAGTGCCATACATACCAGGACTGGAGATGAGGGGGGCCATATATACCAGGATAGGGATGAGGGGCCATGCATACAAGGATTGGTGATGGTGGAGGCCATAAATACCAGGATTGGGGATGAGGGGGCCATACATACCAGGATTGGGGATGAGGGGGGCCATGCATACCATGGTATGGTTGAGGGGCCATACATACCACAATAGGGATAAAGGGGGCCATACATACCAGGATAGGGATGAGGGGTGCCATACATACTAGGATAGGGATGAGGGGCCATGCATACCAGGATTGGGGATGAGGGTGTGCCATGCATACGAGCATAGGGATGAGGGAGTCCTTGCATACCAGTATAATGATGATAGGTCCTTGCATATAAGGATGATGAGGGCCTTGCTTATAAGGATGAAGGGTGCCTTGCATACCAGGATGGGGATAAGGGGTGCCATGCATACCGGGATGGAGGGGTGCCATGCATACCAGGATGGAGGGGTGCCATGCATACCGGGATGGAGGGGTGCCATATACCAGGATGGGGGATATTAACAGAATTGGGGGACATCTATAATATAACCAGGGATTTGTCCTTCTGTCCTAAGCCTCTATAGACTGAAGAACGCATCCAGCCATTACAGGAAGAGAAGAAGTATGTGGCGCCGGAGATCGCGGTATGCGTAGACACTTAATGTAGAAGTACATACCTGACCTGAAGGCACCTCTGTTTTGGCCGGAGTCCAGGGGAAGAGTGCAGCGTCGGAATCGTCGCATGCGCATAGCGCGCTATCCAGCGCCATTTTAGTGAAGACACATTGGTGCCGGACAGCGTGGTATGGCACATGCGTACTCTGGTGCCACACTACTCCCCCGGCCTCTGGATGGGGGCTGCACATAACAGGATGGGGGCAGCACATAACAGGATGGGGGCGCAGGATGGGGGCTGCACATAGCAGGATGGGGGCTGCTAATAGCAGGATGGGGGCTGCACATAACAGGATGGGGGCTGCACATAACAGGAGGGGGGCGCAGAATGGAGGCTGCACATAACAGGATGGGAGCTGCACATAGCAGGATGGGGTCTGCACGTAACAAGATGGGGGCTGCACGTAACAGGATGGGGGCTGCACGTAACAGGATGGAGGCAGCACATAACAGGATGGGTCAGAACGTACAGGATGGGGGGGCACGTAACAGGATGGGGGAGCATATACCAATAAAAATGCTCGCCACCCGGGCATAGAACAGGTTCAATTACTAGTATCTATATATCCATATGGGGTGGCACGTAACAGGATGGGGGCTGCACATAACAGGATGGGGGCAGCACGTAACAGGATAGGGCAGCACTTAACAGGATAGGGCAGCACGTAACAGGATAGGGCAGCACGTAACAGGATAGGGCAGCACATAACAGGATAGGGCAGCACGTAACAGGATAGGGCAGCACGTAACAGGATAGGGCAGCACGTAACAGGATGGGGGAGCAGGATGGGGGCTGCACATAACGGGATGGGTGCGGCACGTAACAGGATGGGGGCGGCACATAAAAGGATGGAGGCGGCACGTAAAAAGATGTGGGCAGCACGTAACAGGATGGGGGCAGCACGTAACAGGATAGGGCAGCACGTAACAGGATAGGGGAGCAGGATGGGGGCTGCACATAACAGGATGGGTGCGGCACGTAACAGGATCGGTGCGGCACGTAACAGGATGGGGACAGCACGTAACAGGATGGGGGCAGCACGTAACAGGATGGGGGCAGCATGTAACATGATGGGGGCAGCACGTAACATGATGGGGGCAGCACGTAACGGGATGGGGGAGCATATACCAATAAAAATGCTCTACATCCGGGCACAGAATGGTTTCAATAGCTAGTATCTACAGTGCATTTTGAAAGTATTTGGCCCCCTTGAACTTTTCTACCTTTTGCCACATTTCTGGCTTCAAACATAAAGATATAAAATTCTATTTTTTTGGGAAGAATCAACAACAAGTGGGACACAATCGTGAAGTGGAACGAAATTTATTGGATATTTTAAACTTTTTTAACAAATTAAAAACTGAAAAGTGGGGCGTGCAATATTATCCGCCCCCCTTGAGTTAATACTTTTTAGCGCCACCTTTTGCTGTGATTACAGCTGCAAGTCGCTTGGGGTATGTCTCTATCAGTTTTGCACATCTAGAGGCGGAAATTCTTGCCCATTCTTCCTTGCAAAACAGCTCGAGCTCATTGAGGTTGGATGGAGGGAGTTTGTGAACAGCAGTTTTCAGCTCTTTCCACAGATTCTCGATTGGATTCAGGCCTGAACTTTGACTTGGCAATTCTAACACCTGGATACGGTTATGTTTGAACCATTCCATTGTAGATTTTGCTTTATGTTTGGGATCATTGTCTTGTTGGAAGATAAATCTCCGTCCCAGTCTCAGGTTTTTTGCAGACTCCAACAGGTTTTCTTCCAGAATGGTCCTGTATTTGGCTCCGTACATCTTCCCATCAATTTTAACCATCTTCCCTGTCCCTGCTGAAGAAAAGCAGGCCAAAACCATGATGCTGCCACCACCATGTTTGACAGTGGGGTGGTGTTTTGAGGGTGATGAGATGTGTTGCTTTTACCCCAAACATATCGTTTTGCATTGTGGCCTAAAAGTTTGATTTTGGTTTCATCTGACCAGAGCACCTTATTCCACATGTTTGGTGTGTCTCCCAGGTGGCTTGTGGCAAACTTCAAATGAGACTTTTTTATGGATATCTTTGAGAAATGGCTTTCTTCTTGCCACTCTTCCATAAAGGCCAGATTTGTGCAGTGTACGACTGATTGTTGTCCTATGGACAGACTCTCCCACCTCAGCTGTAGATCTCTGCAGTTCATCCAGAGTGATCATGGGTCTTTTGGCTGCATCTCTGATCAGTCTTCTCCTTGTTCGAGATGAAAGTTTAGAGGGACAGCCGGGTCTTGGTAGATTTGCAGTGGTCTGATACTCCTTCCATTTCAATATGATCACTTGCACAGTGCTCCTTGAGATGTTTAAAACTTGTATCCAAATCCGGCTTTAAACTTCGCCACAACAGTATCTTGGACCTGCCTGGTGTGTTTCTTGGTCTTCATGATGCTCTCTGCACTTGAAACAGAATCCTGAGACAATCACAGAGCAGGTGCATTTATACCGAGACTTGATTACACACAGGTGGATTCTATTTATCATTACCAGTCATTTAGGACAACATTGGATCATTCAGAGATCCTCACTGAACTTCTGGAGTGAGTATGCTGCACTGAAAGTAAAGGGGCCGAATAATATTGCACGCCCCACTTTTCAGTTTTTAATTTGTTAAAAAAGTTTAAAATATCCAATAAATTTAGTTCCACTTCACGATTGTGTCCCACTTGTTGTTGATTCTTCCCAAAAAAATTAGAATTTTATACCTTTATGTTTGAAGCCAGAAATGTGGCAAAAAGTAGAAATGTTTAAGGGGGGCAAATACTTTTACAATGCACTGTATATATCCATATATCTAACTATTATCTATCTATCTATAAATCTATTTATCTATCCATATATCTATCCATTGTAAGGTGGCTAATGATCGCATAGGCGATGGGAGGTATGTATCACAGAAATGGCTGGTCTCTGTGATGTAGCCCAGAGTGTTTCTCTAGTGCACATAAGCATTAAGAGGATCATTTGGTGCACCTGGGAGCCGGGTTACAGGTAGCTAAGAGAGAATGGATGGGTCCAGCTACCCACATACCTCACGTCTGGGTGTGGTTAACAGCCTATAAAATGGAGGCTGTTGTTTGGCACATGGTCTGTGTGTCTGGAGGGAGAAGGTCTCCTGTGCATGTTTTTTTTTCTCCAGACAAAGCCAGGATGCTGGATGTTACACCAGCCTGTGTGACCACAGCACTGGTTAACCAGAGACTTTGCTAAAAGGACTGGTTTCTTAGTGTTTTTGCCTGTGCTAAAGGCTGTTTGTTTGCATTTTGCTTTTGACCGGTTTATGAAGCCTCTCATCACACCTGAGTAAGTACAAACCCCACACCATATATTTATTATCTATCTATCCATATATCTATCAATCAATCTAGTTTCTATCTATCTATCTATCTATCTATCTATTATCTATCCATATATCTATCTATATGGATAGATATATAGATAATACAAACACCACAATAGGTGTTGGAAGTGCGGGCAAGATTCCAGGAAAACGTGTACCTGCCACAGAGGTCGGTGGATGTCCTGGGTAAAGGCTGTCAGCATGCCAGAGATGTCCAGCAGCATAGAGGAGCTCCTCAAACACCTGCTGCAAAGCCAACAGCAGCAACTTCAACAGCACTTGCAGAGCCAGCAGAGCCTGTAACAGCAGCACCGGGAGCAGCAACAGATGCAGCAAGAGACTAATAAACTCCTGATGCATCAGATTCAGCAGCAACAACGGCAGATGGAACTTCTAACGGAGAAAGTTCGCAGCAGAGAGGCCTCCCCACCCCCAAGTCCAGGTGATGATTCACACGTCAGGAAGACCGTAAGAAGAGCATTACAGAAAATGATCTCGGGAGATGACACAGAGGCCTTCCTGACTGTGTTTGAAAGGGGCGCCGAGAGGGAGAAACTTCCACCAGAGCAGTGGGCAGAGTTGCTGGTGCCACACTTGACGGGGGAGCCCCAGAAGGCTTACTATGACTTGGCTCTGTAGGACCCCAAGAAGTATGGTAAACTCAAGACAGAGATTCTGGAGTGCTTGGGGGTGACGAAGACTATCAGGGCACAGCGGGTCCACCACTGGGCATATTACCGGGACAAACCCCCTCGCTCCCAAATGTTTGACCTTTTGCACCTGGTCCAAAAATGGCTGCATCCAGAGTCCTCTATGTCTGCACAGATGGTAGAGCGAGTAGTTATGGACCTTTTTGTGCATTCCCTGCCAAGGCCAATACAAACCTGGGTTGCCCAGGGTGATCCCCGGGATGCCGACGAACTGATTGGACTGGTCAAGAGATACCAGGGGATCGGGGTTCCTTAGGAAGGCAGCCCACTCCATACTGGTGGTCCCAACAGGGGGCAGAGGCCCAAAAGGGGGTGGAGCATTCAAGGTCCAAAGGGACGGGGGAGGTGGAGCCCAAGGTCCCTATGGGTGATGTAATTTGCTGGAGGTGCCACAGCCCAGGCCACATAGCCGCCCATTGTCCCCTGACCCCCTTAGCAGATGGACTGCAGCATAGGATGCCGCTGTTCATATTATGCGTATCCAGCCTGCAGTGTGAACTGTCCACCCTGCGAGGGGCCACAAGCGTTTCCCATGAAAGTGAACAGGCGGCAGGCTGCTAGACTCCGGGAATCTGATGACCCTTGTGAGGGCCACTCTTCCTCTCCAACTGCTCCCAGGGTAAAAAGTTGGCGTACTGTGTATTCATGGTGATGCTAAGGACTATCCGATGGCCAGAGTGGACATTGAAATGACCCATGGTACTGCGACCCACAAGGTCGGCGTCCTCCTATGACTTGTTGCACCCCATTATTATAGGCCGGGACTTTTATCTTGGGATTTGTGAGGGAAAGGTTCCAGGTTCGCTGGCTCGTATAAGAAACCAGCTAACCCTGATGAGGTATCATCACACCCAGAGCCAGGCAGGTTTCTCTCTTGTGTTCTTGTGGGGGATGAGGAGGTATTGTCCCCTGAGTCTGACATTCCTGAGTTAGGGGTGACCAACGAGAATTTTGGGTCTGCCCAACATAGGGACCTAACGCTAAAGGAAGCCGTGAATAATGTCACCGTCATAAATGGGGTTGCACAGGAGCCGGGGACTGACACAAGGTTTCCCCATTTTATGATGAGTGGGGAGTTGTTGTACCCGGTCACAAAAGAGAGGGAGGAGCATGTGGAGCAGTTAATAGCGCTGGGCCCCTATAGACGGAAGGTGTTGCACATGGCCCATTCACATGTCTTGGGGGTACATCTGGGAGTGGAGAAAACGCAGGAACGGATTGTGTAAAGGTTATATTGGCCTGGATGTCACCGGGAAATATTGAAGTATTGCAGGTCTTGCCCTACATGCCAGTTAACCGCTCCCACCTCTCACTTTCGAAGTCCCCTCGTGCCATTGCCCATTATTGAAGTGCCGTTTGAGAGAATGGCTATGGACTTGGTCGGTCCCCTGGTTAAATCTGCTCGCGAGCATCATTATTTATTGGTTATCCTGAAGCGATTCCACTGAGAAACTCCTCCGCAAAGAGTGTAGCCCGTGAATTTGTCCATGTTTTTTCCTGGACAGACTTATCAAGGGAGATCCTGACTGACAAGGAAACTCCCTTTATGAGTAAGGTGATGAGGGAGTTATGAAAAGTCCTGCAAATCTCCCAACTGAGGACTTCAGTATAACATCCTCAGACAGATGGCCTTGTGGAAAGGTTTAATAAAACTCTGAAGAGTATGCTGAGGAAGGCCATAGAAAAGGATGGTAGAGACTGAGACTGTCTCCTACCGTATCTGTTGTTCTCTGTCCGAGAGGTTCCACAGGCCTCTACGGGGTTCTCGCCATTCGAACTCCTGTATGGCCGACACCCGAGGGGTCTCCTGGATGTCGCAAAGGAAACCTGGGAAGCCGAGGTCACACCCCACAGGAACGTCATCGAGCACGTTATTCTGATGCAGGAGAGGATTGCGAAGGTGATTCCCATCATAAAAGAACATCTCCTCCAGGCACAAGAAGCTCAGGCCAGGGTCTACAACCGGTCAGCCAGGGTGAGGCAATTCAATCCGGGAGACCGAGTTCTTGTGCTAATTCCTATGGTAGAGAGTAAGTTCTTGGCCAAATCGTAAGGGCCGTATGAGGTGGTGGAAAAAATTTGTGAAGTGAACTACATGGTTCGTCAAACGGGACAACTTAAGCCGTACCAGATATACCACGTCAACCTTATCAAGCTGTGGCATGACAGAGAGGCTGTGGAAGCTCCATGTTTTCTGGGCAAGCCAGAAGGTGACGTTGGGGGAGTTGCAAAAGCGGAAACGCTAACGAAGGCCCATCAACAGCAGTGTCGGGAGTTGCTGCAGAAGATCTGTTCTCGGAATTGCCAGGCTGCACAAGGGACATAGAACACAATGTTCTGACTGAGCCACATGTGCAGGTGAACTTGAAGCCCTCTCGGATACCTGAGGCCCGACGAGAGTTGATCTCCAAAGAAGTGGCTCGTATGCTGAAACTTGGTGTCATTGAAGAATCCAAGAGCAGTTGCTTGAGCCCGATCATCTTCATCCCAAAACCCAATGGTGAGTGGAGATTCTGCAACCACAATCGGAAGTTGAATGACATCTCCAAGTTCGACAAATATGTCATGCCATGCGTCGATGAGCTGATCGAGAGGCTTGGGCCAGCAAGTTACATAACCACCTTGGATTTGACGAAGGGATATTGGCAGATCCCCATGGCACAGGGAGACAAAGAGAAGACTGCATTCTCTACACCAGATGGATGCTTTCAGTATGCCTGGATGCTGTTTGGACTGCAGGAGGCCCCTGCAACCTTCCAGACAGCTATGGATCGAATCCTTGCTCCCCATAAGCAATACACCGCTGAATACTTGAACGATATTGTTATCTTCAGCCCAGGCTGGGAGAGTCATCTGGAAAAGGTCCAGGCGGTGTTTGATGCTCTGAATAAGGTGGGGTTTTCAATAAACCCAAAGAAATGTGACGAGGCCAAGTACCTCGGATATGTAATGGGTAGAGGTGAGATCAAACCCCAAATCACTAAAGTGGAAGCAATCCAAACTTTGCCAAGACCGCTGTCAAAAAAGCAAGTTAGAGATTCCTGGGAATCGCGGGATACTACAGGAGGTTCATCCCAAACTTCGTCATGGTGGCCGCACCCCTGACTGACCTTCTTTAGGCCAAGTGGACTGCAGAGGCGGAGACGGCCTTTCAAGAGATGAAAGTGGCTCTGTGTATGCAACAGGTCCTAGTTTCCCCCCACTTGAAGAAAGAGTTTATCCTCCAGACAGATGGCTCAGATGTCGGTTTAGGAGCAGTCCTTTCCCAGGAGATACACGGGGAGGAGCACCCTGTACTCTACTTGAGTAGGAAGCTGTCCTCCTGCGAGAAAAATTATTCCATCATAGAGAAGTAGTACTTGGCCATAAAGTGGGCGGTGGACACCTTACGATACTATCTGCTAGCTCGGAAATTTAGATTAGTATCCGACCATGCCCCACTCAGATGGATGAGGGAAACAAAGGGAAAAATGCCAGTTAATAGATATATGGACAGATATATAGAAATAGATATATTGATAGAAAATATAAATAAGGATAGATTTATTGATAGATATATAGATAGATAATAGATATATGGATAAATATATACATACTGTAGTTATTTGACTGGAAAATTACAATGACTGCAATTCATAGAGGTAATTTGGGAAAATCTAAGAAAATATTATTTGCATAATAATTTGGAACACAGTGTAGATAGAAAATAGATAGAAAGATAAATAGATAATATTTATCAATAGATAGACATATGGGTAGATAAATAGATAGATAATAATTAGATATATGGAAATATAGATATATTGAGAGATAGATAGATAATAGATATATGAATAGATTGATAAATAGATTAATAGATATATGGATAGATAGATAATAGATATAAGGATAGATTTATAGATAAATAATAGATATACGGATAGCTATATATCCACAAAAAATGGAGGCAGCACACAAATAAAGAATGAAAAATTTCCAATTTATTAGCTCATGTGGCTGTGGTGACGTTTCGGTCCAATATTGTGGACCTTTCTCAAGCATGACATGGGAACAGCATGGGGAAGACCCCTGGAAGCATTTCTGACTCCCAGGTTACTGCCACTTTTACGGACTCACAATAAAACATACAAAAACAACACCAAAATGGATTTTCCTGGGAAATATATTAAGGAACATCCTTTCCAGGGTAATGACTTGTATATAAGGCAAAATAAATAACCAAAGCCAAAAATACTCCTCCACACCTTGGGCTATGTTCACACGTAGCGTTTTTGATGCGTTTTTGCACTTTTGCATTGCTTTCAACAAAGACAAATGCATTCACTGGGAAATGTAATTTTAACATTTTACAACCTTATCTGGCCATGTGGTGTGTGATACATCATCAGACACATGAATACAGTGCTGAAAAGACATGGGAACAGCAGACCTCTGGAAGCATCTCTGACTCCCAGGTCACTGCTTAAAAGTGTGAACATCATAAGTGATCCTTGGCGCATGCGAAGATGCCTCCCGCCATACACCTGTCGTTGCAGACTTGCAACAATCACTGTCCATGTCCTTGTCCCAGTGCAGCGTTCAGTTGTCCCTACCCCATTCCTTGGAATGCAAGCGTAAGTATGCAGCCAGTCACGCACCCACCCACAGGCTGCAATACTATACTGCCAAATTTTTGACAGCTGCTTGCACTTGAAATGTGGCCTTTTAGGCTTGTGGAGGCGGAAGCTTTTTATAACCTCATGCCGTCGGCGGCCGGGTGTCCATACTCAGTGTCCAGCCGCCACTGTTTTTCCCGGTGTCGTCTCCGTCTTCCACAAGCATGGGTCCCACAACATTACCCGTGCTCTCCCCAGTGCACTTACTGGGAAGGACCACCTAACCACAAACACGTGGACAGGTAAATGTGGCCAGGGACGGTACGGAGCCAGTCCACAGCTTTTTTTGCTGAGAGTTGTATTTAGCTCGGTGAAAGGACTGGCATAGAGGGAAACCATATCCACTCTAGGATTCATTTCTCCCAGGAAGTCCTCTAATGCAGCTTGTTGCAGAAGCAATGGCAGCCCGTCCAACATCAAGTCGCACTTGTTGGTGATGCTTTGACACACAAACATCTTTCTTTGCGCATTTAATTTCATGAATACAGAATTGGACAATGGCCTGATCTGCATTGCGATTTAAGAAATAACATGCATAAGCATGTCCGATCCACATTAAAAAAGCAGCCATAGAGTGTCCGGGAACCTTCCCCCACACTTTTCTTAGCAAGGGCTGCTTCTTGGCAGGGTTGGACGGGCCCACCAGAGAACTGGAGACTCCTCCGGTGGGCCCTGGCTTCTCCTTCAGGAGAGTTCATAGTGAGCGAAACCGCAGGTGCGGTGGACAAGCAGAACCAGATACACACAAGGTACTTGCAATGAAGTAGCGAGTGGACACAAAACTCACAAACAGAAGTACAGAGACAACAAGTTGGAGTTAGGTGCAGGTTCAGACACTGCAGGAAAAGGGAAGGTTCGGACATAGAGACAAAACAGGTAACAGGCTAGGACACAGTTCAGACAGAAACTGAACCAGGAACAAGATACAGGAACGAGCCAGGGAACTCAGCCCCCAGGGTGGTGGAAACAGACTAGAAGTCACAGATAGAGATAACGGGCATGGGTATACAGCCCCCAGGATGGTGGAGCAGACTAGAAGTCACAGATACAGATATTGGGCCAGGGTATACAGCCCCCAGGATGGCAGAACAGACTAGAAGTCACAGATACAGGTTACAGTCCTGGGTATTCAGCCCCCAGGGTGGCGGAAACAGACAAGATACAGGAGAGGACCTGGCAACTCAGTTGCACAGAACACACTAAAAGAAAGTGTTGTTCAGGCACCTCCTACTGGGTGGAGGGGGTTTAAGTATCCAGTGACTCACAGCAATAGGCTGGGGAGGCATTAGGAGTGCGCACACAGTAACTATAAGAATCAGGCAGTAACCGCGCCGCCGCCCTAAGCAATCAGACAAGAGACACAGCAGGTACTGGAGCAAAGTGTGCAGCCTGGACTGATAGGTAAGATGGCGGTCTTGCATGGTGGGAGGTGGTAAGCCATGCCAGCACGCCGCCAGGGATGTTACAGGTATGCAGTGAGTCCAACGGCTGACCAATTTTAGGAAAAACCCCACTAAGAATTTAAAGACACATAGAGCAGGGCCAGTAACAAGTACGACATGTTCCCATTAGAAAGGAGAGGGTCTGCTATACAGTTATAGGGTATGCAGTGAGTCCAACGGCTGAACAATTTTAGGAAAAGCCCCACTAAGAATTTAAAGACACATAGAGCAGGGCCACAGTAACGACAAATTCCCATTAGAAAGGAGAGAGTCTGCTATACAGTTATAGGGCATGAAGTGAGTCCAATGGCTGACCAATTTTAGGAAAAACCCCACTAAGAAATTAAAAACACATAGAGCGGTGCCACAGTAACAAGTACGACATGTTCCCATTAGAAAGGAGAGTGTCTGCTTTACAATTATAGGGTATGCAGTGAGTCCAACGGCTGACCAATTTTAGGAAAAACCCCACTAAGAATTTAAAGACACACAGAGCAGGGCCACAGTAACAAGGTACGACATGTTCCCATTAGAAAGGAGAGAGTCTGCTATACAGTTATAGGGTATGCAGTGAGTTCAACGGCTGAACAGTTTTAGGAAAAGCCGCTCTAAGAATTCAAAGACACATAGAGCAGGGCCACAGTAATGACAAATTCCCATTAGAAAGGAGAGAGTCTCCCATAGTGTTGACCTATGCAGTGAATGCAAGGACTGCCAAAAATTTGGAGGCACTTCAATGCCCCTTGGAAGAGATGTGGAGGAGAGCCTCATGAAAAAATGTTCCCATTAGAAAGGAGCGGGCCTCCTATACTTGTAATGCACATGCACAAGTGTATGGGCTGACAAACATTTACCCCTGGGGGGTATACATGAACATACAGTATAAAAATTTTTTTTTACGGGCATCATAAACACCCTTTAAAAAAATGATGTGGGTGTTGCATCACGGACCATGGTCACTCTGGTGATATGGTGGTAGAGGATGAGGAGAAGGAGGAGGACAACAGCAAATAGCCAAAATCAGGAAGCGTATATCCATGTGTGGGTGTGAAAAGTTGCATGGGAATACACCTCCCAAGAAAAGACACTGGATTTGAGTTTATGTTACGCTGCTATCATTTGGTGGTGCTGAGAAGTCTGGCCCAATCCAGCCCATGTTCATTTTTATAAGAGTCAGCCTGTCACCATTTTCAGTTGACAGGCGGATGCGCTTATCAGTTATAATTCCACCAGCGGCACTAAAAACAAGCTCTGATAAAACGCTGGAGGCAGGGCAGGCCAGGACCTCCAAGGCATAGAGAGCCAGTACATTCCACGTATCCAGCTTGGATACTCAATAATTATAAGGCACAGAGGAATCATGGAGGACGTTGGTACGGTCGGCAAGGTACTCCCTCAGCATCTTCCAAAACTTTGCACTCCTTGTGAGAGTACCCCGCGCCTCAGGGCCTGTGCGATGGGAGGGTCTGAGAAAACTCTCCCAGAACTTTGACAGTGTTCCCCTGCCTCTGCTGGATTGCATTTGTGTCTCTCTCGCCTGTACTCCTTGGTTGTCCAACGAAGTGTGCCCTCTGCCTCAAGCGTTTTTAGATGGGAATTTTTTTAATAGTTCCGCAACAAGGGCCTTCTGATACAGCCCCATTTTTGTAGACCTGTCCGCCTCAGGAATAAGAGATATAAAGTTCTCCTTGTAGCGTGGGTCTAGAAGTGTCACCAACCAGTAATGACTGTCACCCAAAATTTTGAGAACGCGAGGGTCATGGGAAAATCAGCGTAACATAAACTCAGCCATGCATGCCAGACTACTAACAGGTAAGACTTCCGTGTCCTCACAAAGAGGATGACTGACCATGCTCTCCTCTTCCTCCTCCTCTCTGTCCTCTGGCCATCCACGGTCAACAGACGGTATGACAGCTGTGCAGGTAGTACCGTCTATAGTGCATGAAATTAGCTCCTGTGCTTCCTCCTCCTCCTCTTCCTCATTGTCACCCAATCCATGTTGGGATGAGATGAGACTTGGCTGTGTGTAATCACCCTGTATGGTTCCTTGCTCCATCTCATCGTGCTCCGCCTGCAGTGCATCCTCTTTGATTGTGAGCAGAGAGCGTTTCAGAAGACAGTGAAGCGGGATGGTGTTGCTAAATATGGCGTCATCGCCGCTCACCATTTTGGTGGAGTCCTCAAAGTTTTGGAGGATGGTACATATGTCTGACATCCATGTCCACTCCTGAGTTCTGATGTGTGGAGTCTGAACTGAATACAGACGGCCTTGTTGATGCTGGTACTAAACAACTGCCCTCTTCTGCTCACAAATCCTTCCCAACATCTGCAGTGTAGAGTTCCAACGTGTGGGGACATCACACACCAGTCTGTGAGCCGGAAGCTGCAAACGCTTCTTAAACACAGCAAGGGCGGCGGAAGCTGTAGCTTACTTTCTAAAATGGGCACACAGGCAGCATACATTAACAAGCATATCCGGCAGCTCCATGTAGGATTTGAGAAACCACTGAACCACGAGGTTAAAGCACATGGGCCAGGCATGGTATGTGTGTGAGCTCGCCTCGCCTCAGAGCCGCCACCAGGTTCCGGCCATTGTCACACACGACCATGCCTAGCTGTAGGTTCAGTGGTGTGAGCCACAGATCTGCCTGCTCTTTCAGAGCTGTTCACAACTCTTCAGCATTGTGCAGTTTGTCACCTAAGCATATTAGCTTCAGCACAGCCTGTTGCCGCTTGGCCGAGGCAGTGCTGCAGTGCTTCCAGCTTGTGACTGAGGTGGTCATTTCTGAGATGGAGGCTGAAGAGGAGGCTGAGGAGGATGAGGTGCAGGAGCTGTAGACCGTGGGGGTGACCCTGATTGACCTAGGGCCCGCAATCCTTGGCGTCGGGAGGACGTGTTCCATCCCAAGGTCCAACTGAGTCCCGGCTTCCACTATGTTAATCCAGTGTGTCATCAGCGAGATGTACCGTCCCTGCCCACAAGCCCTTGTCCACGTGTCCGTGGTTAGGTGGACTTTACCGGTAACTGCGTTGTTGAGGGCACGACTAATGTTTTGGGACACGTGCTTGTGTAATGCAATACTGGCGGCTGGGGATTGAGTACCGAGGGACGGCCGCCGACATCAGGTTTAGGAATGCTTCCGTCTCCACAAACCTAAAAGGCAACATTTCGAGCGCAAACAGTCGTGAAATGTGAGAATTTAGTAGTGTGGCCTGTGGGGCGTTGGCTGCATACTTGTGTGGCACCCCAGGGGTCTGGTTACCACAGTAATAGAAATATTATGTCTGAGAGCAGGTGGGAGGTTTCTCTGGTCAGGAGCCTTAAGCATGCAACACTTCCTGCCCAGACCTGGGAGGGGAAGAATCTGCCCTTATAAACTGGGTCTGGGGCGGGATTAGTGAGTTGAGTCAGAGCCTGGAGACAGTTCCAGACACAGGGAGAGTTACAGCAGGAGCTCTGTAGGAGCAGTAGCTGAAGACCAGGGGCTGGAGCTGAGCAGAGCTCGCCCTGGCAGAAGAAACCAAGTACCGGACACCGGAGTCCGAGGCTGTGGGGACTGATATCCACCCAGTAGCAGAAACCAGCCAGCAGGGGATTCCAGGTCCTCTGGCCATAGAACCCCGGAGGCTCAGTCACAAGGAAGGGACCAGCACCGCCATCCAGGGGCGGAGGCTAACAGAAGGCCCCAAGTCACCAGCCATACGGGTGAGCACCACACGGTATACTCAGGGATGTGGGCTACTTCTACCCGCTTACAGCAAGGTAGCCAGAAAGAGTGCAGATAGACGGGGAGGCCTACAACTCCACCTGGCCAGGGGAACTCCTGTTTGCTCGCAGACTGACCAGGCCCCTTATGTTAGCCAGTACTCCCGGGAGGGTCTGCCTTAATATCACCAGTAAAAACCCTGAACTGCACTGCAAAGACTCTGAGTCGTTCCTGCTTCATCGCCGCACCAGCACTACTAGTGCTGGGACTCCCGTGCACTATCACCCTCACCATCAACTACACTGCCCTGGGGCTCCACTCTTCCCGTGGGGAGTCACACTACCTCAGCTGCACACACCATCAGCCCCAGCGGTCTGCCTTGCAGCGGCGGTCCGCGCTGACCGCAACCCACGGGTGGCGTAGTCGGACAAATAACTTAAAACCCCCACAAAATACCGCCATCGGCCTGACCACCCTGAGCCACGGGACCGGTCTACAACCCCCAGAGACCCGGCTCCGGGTATCCCACACACGTCCACACTAGGCCCAGGGGGCGAGTCACTTGCGCTTGCGTTCCAAGGACTGGGGTATGGACAGCTGAACGTTGTGCTGGGACAAGGACGTGAACGTGCCTCCTGATGCTGCTACTTGAGAGTGCGCAATGACAGGTGCAGGGCAGGAGGCATCTTCGCATGCACCATTGACAAGGGATTGGCTTGCATGCACAACAGCGGAAGAAGCAATGGTGCCACCTGCAGACACTGTTCCTGGACCCTGGGGTTCGGCCCACAAAGTGGGGTGCTTTGCTGCCATGTGCCTGATATTGCTGGTGGTGGTCAGGCTGGTCATTTAGCCACCCCTGCTGATGCTGGCCTGGCAGGTGGTGCAAATGGCCTTTTTGGGGTTATCAGCAGAGTCTTTAAAAAACAACCAGGCTCGGGAAGACCTAACAGTTTTACTGGCAACTTCCTTCGTGTTGGTGTTATGGGGAATGGTTGCCTGCCTTCTGTCTGCGGCCACCACACTGCTTCTTCCTGCCTGTTGGGGTGCGCTGCCTCCCTCCCCCTGTGTGCTGCTGTCCTCGCTCTGCATGTCCTCCTACCAGGTTGGGTCAGTTACTATATCATCCACCACCTCGTCTTCCACTTCCGCACCGTGGTCCTCCTCCTGACTTTCTGGCAATTGTGTCTCATCATCGTCCACCTCTTGTGACACTTTCCCACCGTCGCCTTCGTGTGATCGTGGCTGCTCAAATATTTGGGCATCGCAACACGCGATCTCCTCTTGCCCTGCTTCAAGTGGACCGGGCGAGAGGCCCGAATCTATAAATGCAAAAGTGAACAGCTCTTCAGAGTGTCCAAGTGTGGGATCAGTTGTCTCTGGGCACTCGGCATGGTGGGAGGAAGGAGGATCAGGGTGAGGAATATGCGGTCCAGACTCACGGCTACTGAGACTTGACCGTGTGGAAGACAGGGTGGTAGTGGTGGTGGTGGCTAAGTGACTTGAAGCATTATCCGCTATCCAACCAACAACCTTTTGACACTACTCTGGGTTCAATAGTGGTGTGCTGCGGTCCCCAAGGAATTGGGACAGGAAGGTCAGGCGAGAAGATGTGGGTGTTTGTTGTGGCACAATTTCAGCTTGCCCACTGCCTTGTCCTCGGCCTCTGCATGCACCATCACCATCACGTCCAGTTCCCCGTCCCTTGCCATGTGCCTTGCCCATTTTTAATGGAGGACAGTATCTTCCACGCTCACTACAAATGACTGAGTTTGGAGTGAACTTATACGTGATCCGTGTGACGGAGAAAACAGAGTTTTAAATACCTGCCCTGTAGGTAAGTAGTTTGAACAGCAAACTGGTGTGAATTGCTTCACTGACACACTGAAAGAAATTTTTAATGGAGGCTACAAATGGCAGTATTTTCTGACAACGTATATGTGATCCGTTTGATGGAGAAAACACAGTTTTAAATAGCTGGATTTCTAGTGCTGTAATATGGAAAGGACCTGGCTGTATACTGCAGTGCCAACAGGCAAATGGTGCAGAAAAACGGTGTTCTCTGGATTGCTTTTTAAGCAAATAATGAGAACTAAGATCCAAAAAAAGTATTCCTGGCCCCTGAGACCTGGGCCTTTGTATATAAATATCTAACAGCAGCAGAAGGCAGAATTGGAATAGAGCCTCTTGTGCTATATGCACTGCAGTCTGCTATATTCCCTGCCTGCCTGCCTATATACACTGCCTGCCTGATATCTCTGCAGATGGATTAGTTAGTCCTTAAAAGGACTATTTGTTAAGATGGATATGTGTAATGTATGGTTTTCCTCCCTACACTACCTAATACACAAGCAAATCTCTCCGTGACGCAGCAGCTCCTCTCCCTACTCTGCCTGATTCCGGAGTGACTGTGACGAGCATGGTGGCGACAGGTCTGATATAGACCTGATGACTCTGTGCGGCCATTCAATCACTGGAATGCCACAACCACCATGGCTGCAGCATTATAATGAGTGGCAGGCAATCCCTGCATGTTGATTGGCGCTCTAAAGAGCGCCAAACATGCAGTGAGGGGACCCGAGCTCCCGCCGAGCAACCCCGGAAATAGTTGGTGAGCGCCGAGCATCTCGAGCAGTGAGATGCTCGGGTGAGCACCAAGCAGTAGTGAGCATGCTCGCTCATCACTATTAACTTTTTTTTTACTTTCAGCATAGTAGAGGCGCTGGCGGATGGGAGACTACTGCTCCCATCCAGTGGTGCCTGCGCTTGCTGTTTCCTATGGCAGTAGGCGCCAGTTGATGGTGGTAGTAGTACCATCAGCCGGCTTTTTTTACCGCGGGTCACTGTCACAGCTGATGTCAGCATGATGCCACAGTGTTCTGACCGCAGTTATGCTATTACCGTGATCAGAGCCTGTGTTTCCTGCACTGTCACGCAAATGACAGCTCTGGAAACCAGGTAAATTCGGCTCCCCCATTCACATGAATGGGGTCCGTGTTCAGGTTCGGGGTTCGGGTACTGTTCTGGTACCCGAACCCGAACTTTTAATTAACTGTTCGATGTTCGGCTTAATTAGCCGAACCCGAACAGTCACGGGTTCGCCCATCACTAAAGGAGATGCCTACAAGAAGTACTTAAAAAGAATGAGAGGCTGGGGGAAAAAGTCAAGGACCTTGAAAATACAGTGGGTATGGAAAGTATTCAGACCCCTTTAAATTTTTCACTCTTTGTTTTATTGCAGCCATTTGGTAAATTCTAAAAAGTTCATTTTTTTCTCATTAATGTACACTCTGCACCCCATCTTAACTGGAAAAAAAACAGAAATGTAGAAATTTTTGCAAATTTATTAAAAGAGAAAAACTGAAATATCACATGGTCATAAGTATTCAGACCTTTTGCTAAGTATTGAGTAGAAGCACCCTTTTGAGCTAGTTATGATCTGCAACAAGAACTAAGGAAAGAAGGGGAAAGCTTTCCCTACAGCAAGTCTAAGCTGATTCCCTACGATGTAGCGGGCTGCCTTTTCCTAGTGAACGGACCCGCCTTCGTCCTAGGCTAGTCTGAACGAAGACACATAAAGGGAAGGGGTCTCTAAAAGGACTAAGGACTGGAACAAAAATGGGACACCTCCTGAACAGAGACAGTAGTTGCAGAACACAAAAGATAAACTGATAAAAAGGTACTAGAGGTCCCAGAAGGACCAAGCGAAACTAACAGAGATAGGCACAGAAGCACCTGGCTAGCAAAATAGTCAAACAACACTGAAGTCCAGCACAGCCAAAAAGGCGGAACTGGAATATAAAGCCAAATGGTCATGTGACCGCAAAACACAAGATGGAAAAAACAAACAGGAGGGTTCTAACACTAGTACAGCCATGAGTCTTCTTGGGAATGATGCAACAAGTTTTTCACACCTGGACTTGGGAATCCTCTGCCATTCTTCCTTGCAAATCCTCTCCAGTTCCATCAGGTTGGATGGTGAACGGTGGTGGACAGCCATTTTCAGGTCTCTACAGAGATGCTCAATTGGGTTTAGGTCAGGGCTCTGGCTGGGCCAGTCAAGAATGGTCATAGAGTTGTTTTGAAGCCACTCCTTTGTTATTATAGCTGTGTGCTTAGGGTCATTGTCTTGATGGAAGGTGAACCTTTGGCCAAGTCTGAGGTCCAGAGCACTCTGGAAGAGGTTTTGATTCAGAATATCTCTGTGCTTGGCCGCATTCATGTTTCCTTCAATTGCAGCCAGTCATCCTGTTCCTGCAGCTGAAACACATGCCCATAGCATGATGCTGCCACCACCATGTTTCACTGTTGGGATTGTATTGGGTAGGTGATGAGCAGTGCCTGGTTTTCTCCACACATACTGATTAGAATTATCACCAAAAAGTTCTATCTTTGTCTCATCAGACCAGAGAATCTTATTTCTCATAGTCTGGGAGTCCTTCATGTGTTTTTGAGCAAACTCTATGCGGACTTTCATATGTCTTGCACTGAGGAGAGGCTTCCGTCGGCCACTCTGCCATAAAGGCCCGGCTGGTGGAGGGCAGCAGTGATAGTTGACTTTGTGGAACTTTCTCCCATCTCCCTACTGCATCTCTGGAGCTCAGCCACAGTGATCTTGAGGTTCTTCTTTACCTCTCTCACCAAGGCTCTTCTCCCACAATTGCTCAGTTTGGCTGGACGGCCAGGTCTAGGGAGAATTCTGGTGGTCCCAAACTTCTTCCATTTAAGGATTATGGAGGCCACTGTGCTCTTAGGAACCTTGAGTAATGCAAGAATTCTTTTGTATCCTTGGCCAGATCTGTGCCTTGCCACAATTCTGTCTCTGAGCTCCTTGGGCAGTTACTTTAAGCTCATGATTCTCATTTGGTCTGACATGTACTGTGAGCTGTGAGGTCTTATATAGACAGGTGTGTGCCTTTGCAAGTAAAGTCCTCTCAGTTTATTTAAACACAGCTGGACTCCAATGAAGGAGTACAACCATCTCAAGGAGGATCACAAGGAAATGGACAGCATGTGACTTAAATATGACTATCTGAGCAAAGGGTCTGAATACTTATGACAATGTGATATTTCAGTTTTTCTTTTTTAATCAATTTGCAATCATTTCTACATTTCTGTTTTTTTTTCAGTCAAGATGGGGTGCAGAGTGTACTTTAATGAGAAAAAAATTTACTTTTTGAATTTCGCAAATGGCTGCAATGAAAAGAAGAGTGAAAAATTTAAAGGGGTCTGAATACTTTCCGTACCCACTGTATGTCACTGAGAATAATTATGGGAGGACTGGGAAGCAAAGAGTGCAAATAGGGTGTTATCCGGTAAAAACAAATCATAAACGTGCGAATGCTTGCTCACCTGATGGTGTTGCAATTGCATCAATCTCTAGGCATATACCAGATGCTGCAAACCATAGGTTATCGAACCAAGAAATATGCTATACCGAATGAAAACGGTAATCCCACAAATGGACTTGAAGGATGAAGATGATTAAAATGTTTTTATTGAGTGGCTATGATATCTACGTGAAGAAGTAATCCAACTTCTTCCTGAGGATACAACCACAATCTTGATGAAACCAACAAAGTTCCTCATGAGAATGAGTACGATTCCTTCGACATAAGCATAGCAACCAAAAAGTGACCCCGCGCGTTTCACCGTCTCTGCAGTTTCGCAGGTACCTCCTGACAAAACTGCCGAGGTGCCAGTAACAGTGCATGTATACCTCTCACCATGGCCACAGGTAATTGAAAACAACAGTGTGACTCCATATATACGTTTAAATATATGTTTGATCAGGAATTCAGGATCCATTTGCATATATATAGTTAGGAGTTTCACTTCAATCCACTACTGGTACTGTACATGCTGTGCACAGGCAACACAGATATTAGTGTTCTCTACAAGATAAATGATATCTATATGAATTACTCACACATATTTAAGATAATGCTTATTTGCCATCTGTGCTATACATGTGAGGTTATGCATATCTGCTAAATGGTTTCTGTAAGCACATTCCACTATGACAATGAACTTTTAACTCTTATATATAATGTTGATATATGTTGTTATACTTTTTCTATAATATTTAATACAATTTGTTATTGTTATCCTACACTGTGTACAGAATTATTAGGCAAGTTGTATTTTAGAGGATTATTTTTATTATTGATCAACAACTATGTTCTCAATCAACCCAAAAGACTTATAAATATCCAAGCTTAATATTTTTGGAAGTTGGAGTGGGCTTTTTTTCGATTTGGCTATCTTAGGAGGATATCTTTTTGTGCAGGTAACTATTACTGTGCAGAATTATTAGGCAACTTAATAAAAACCAAATATAATCCCATCTCACTTGTTTATTTTCACCAGGTAAACCAATATCAGTGCACAAAATTTAGAAATAAACATTTCTGACATGCAAAAACAAAAACAAAAAAAATTAGTGATGAATATAGCCTCCTTTCTTTACGATGACGCTCAACAGCCTTCCATCCATAGATTCTGTCAGTTGCTTGATCTGTTTTCAATCAACATTGCGTGCAGCAGCCACCACTGCCTCCCAGACACTGTTCCGAGAAGTGTACTGTTTTCCCTCCCTGTAGATCTCACATTTTATGATGGACCACAGGTTCTCTATGGGGTTCAGATCAGGTGAACAAGGGGGCCATGTCATTATTTTTTCTTCTTTTAGACCTTTACTGGCCAGCCACGCTGTGGAGTAGTTGGATGCATGTGATGGAGCATTGTCCTGCATGAAAATCATGTTTTTCTTGAACGATACCGACTTCTTCCTGTACCACTGCTTGAAGAAGTTGTCTTCCAGAAACTGGCAGTAGGTCTGGGAGTTGAGCTTCACTCCATCCTCAACTCGAAAAGGTCCCACAAGTTCATCTTTGATGATACCAGCCCATACCAGTACCCCACCTCCACCTTGCTGGCTTCTGAGTCGGAGTGGAGCTCTCTGCCCTTTACTGATCCAGCCTCTGGCCCATCCATCTGTCCCATCAAGAGTCACTCTCATTTCATCAGTCCATAAAACCTTTGAAAAATCAGTCTTAAGATATTTCTTGTCCCATTCTTGACGTTTTATCTTATGTTTCTTATTCAAAGGTGGTCGTTTTTCAGCCTTCCTGACCTTGGCCATGTCCCTGAGTATCACACGCCTTGTGCTTTTTGATACTCCAGTAACATTGCAGCTCTGAAATATGGCAAAACTGGTGGCGAATGGCATCTTGGCAGCTTCACGCTTGATTTTCCTCAATTCATGGACAGCTATTTTGCGCCTTTTTTGGCGAACACGCTTCTTGTGACCCTGTTGGCTATTTGCCATGAAACGCTTGATTGTTCGGTGATCACGCTTCAAAAGTTTGGAAATTTCAAGACTGCTGCATCCCTCTGCAAGATATCTCACAATTTTGGACTTTTCAGAGC
The DNA here is from genome assembly GCF_046119375.1 of Phyllobates terribilis. Classification (NCBI taxonomy): domain Eukaryota; kingdom Metazoa; phylum Chordata; class Amphibia; order Anura; family Dendrobatidae; genus Phyllobates; species Phyllobates terribilis. The sequence goes on from NW_027362773.1 coordinate 55,973,497, forward strand.
CCGTCAAATCTCTCTTCTGACCCATTTTGCCAAAGGAAAGGAAGTTTCCTAATAATTAAGCACACCTTATATATGGTGTTGATGTCATTAGTCAACACCCCTCCTCATTACAGAGATGCACATCACTAGATTTACTTAATTGGTAGTTGGTTCTCAAGCCTATGCAGCTTGGAGTAGGACAACATGTATAAAAAATATCATGTGATCAAAATACTCATTTGCCTAATAATTCTGAACGCGGTGTATTGTAAAGAATCTAATGGACACATAGTTGATGGTAGGTATGTATAACAGACATGGCTGTCCTCTGTGATGTAATCTGGGAATGTTGTTCTAGTGCACGTAAGCACTAAGAGGACTGTTTGGTGCACCTGGGGCCAGATTATGGGTAGTTGGAGAGATGGGCAGGTCCCGCTACCCAAATACATTATGTCTGGGTGTGGTTAGCAAGTTATAATAGAGGCCGTTGTTTGGCACATGGTCTGTGTTTGGAGGGAGAAGGCCTCCTGTGTGTTGTTGTCTCCAGACTGAGCCAGTATACTGGATGTTATCCAGCCTGTGTGCCTGCAGGAATGGGTAGCCCGAGACTGTGCTTAAAGGACTGTTCACTTTGTTTTTACCTGCATTATAGGCTATTTACTTTCCTTTTGCTTTTCACCAGTTTATGAAGTAATAAACCGACATGGACATTTAAATGAAAACACTTCCTGTTTGCCTCCCGATGCACCCAAGTGAGTAGGAACCCCACAATATGTGTTAGAAGTGCGGGCAGCATTCCCAGCAGATACGTGTGACTGTTACAAGACGTAATGCATGTCCTGGGTGAAGTCTTCCACAAGCCAGCAAGCTACACCAGACAAAATAGAGGACCTGCTGAACCACCTAGTCCAGTTGCAGCAGCACCAGCAATAGACTAACATGGCTGTTGTTACAGCAGATCCAGCAGCACCAGCCGGAGCAGCGGCAGCAGATGCAGCTTCTGGAAACCGATATCCAGGGCAGGACGAGTGCCCCAAACCCAATTCCGGCTGATGACTCCCACATCCGGAAAGCGGTAAGACGGGCCTTGCAGAAAATGACCCCTGGGGATGATGTGGAAGCCTTTTTGACTGTGTTTGAAAGGGCTGCCGAGAGGTAGAAACTTCCGCCAGAGCAGTGGGCAGAGGTACTGGCGCCATACTTGACGGGCGGAGCCCCAGAAGACTTACTATGACTTAGCTTTGCAGGATGCCAAGGAGTATGGCAAGCTGAAAACTGAAATTCTGGCGCGCTTGAGGGTGACAATGACTATTAGGTCGCAGCGGGTCCACTGCTGGGCGTATTGCCGTGACAAACCCCCTCGCTCCCAAGTGTTTGACCTTTTGTACCTGCTCAAAAAATGGCTGCAGCCGGAGTCCTCTACCCCTGCCCAGATGGTAAAGAGACTGGTGATGGACCGGTTTGTGCATTCCCTGCCAAGGCCTATACTGACTTGGGTTGCCAAGGGTGATCCTAGGAATGCTAATTAACTGATCAGTCTGGTCGAGAGATACCATTGGGTGGAGGGTTCCTTGGGAAGGCAGCCCACTCCACACTGGGGGTCCCAACAGGGAATGGAGGCCTAAAAGGGGGTGGGGCGTCCAAGGTCCAAAGGGGCAGGGGATGCCAAAGGTCCCTACGGGTGATATTATTTGCTGGAAATGTCATGACCCAGGCCATATAGCTGCCCATTGTCCCCTGACCCCTGAGCAGATGGACTGCAGCCTCAGACTCCGCTGTTCATACTATGCGTATCCAGCCTGCAGTGTGAACTGTCCACCCAGCGAGGGGCCACAAGTATGTGCCGTGAAGGTAAATAGTTGGCAGGTAACTGGACTGCTAGACTCCGGGAGTATGGTGACCCTTGTGAGGGTCACACTTCCTCTCCAACTGATCCCAGGAAAGAAGGTTGGCATATGCTGCATTCATGGTGATGCTAAAGACTACCCCATGGCCGGCTAGACTGGAAATTGAAACAACCCATGGTACTGAGTCCCACGAGATCAGCGTCGTCCAGGACTTGTTGCACCCTAATATTATAGGCCGGGACTTTTGTTTGCTTTGGGATCTGTGGGGGAAGGGTTCAGGGTTCACTGGCTCGGATAAGAAACCAATTAAGCCTGAAGAGGTATCACCATACCCAGAGTCGGACGGGTTTCTCTTCTGTCTTCTTGTGGGGGATGAGGAGATAGTGTCCCCTGAAACTAACAATCCTGAGTTAGGGGTGACCAGCAAGAATTTTGGGTCTGCCCAGCATAGGGAACTAATTCTGAGGGAAGCTTTTAACAATGTCACTGTCATAAATGTTACTGCACAGGAGCCGGGGGCTGACACAAGATTTCCCTATTTTATGTTGAGTGGTAAGTTGTTTTACCGGGTTACAAAAGTGAGGGAGGAGCTTGTGGAACAGTTATTGGTCCAGGGGCCCTATAGACGGAGGGTATTGGACATGGACCATTTACATGTCTTGGGTGGCCATCTGGGAGTGGAAAAAATGCAGGAAAGGATCATGCAGAGGTTCTATTGGCCCGGATGACACCGGGAAATCTTAAAGTATTGCAGGTCCTGCCCTACGTGCCAGTTAATCCCCCCACCTCTCACTTTCAACGTCCTCTCATGTCATTGCCCATAATTGAAGTGCCGTTCAAGAGAATTTCTGTAGACTTGGTTGGTCCCCTGGTTAAATCTGCTCGTGGGTATCAATATATATTGGTCATCCTGGACAATGCCACAATCTATCCTGAAGCAATCCCCCTGAGAAACTCCTCCGCAAAGAGTATAGCCCGTGAATTGGTTTACATTTTTTCCCGGGCAGGATTACCAAAGGAAATCCTGACCGACCAGGGAACACCCTTTATGAGTAAGGTGATAAGGGAATTATGCAAGGCCCTGAAAATCTCCAAAATGAAGACTTCAGTATACCATCCTCAGACAGATGGCCTTGTGGAAAGGTTTAATAAAACTCTGAAGGAAGGCCATAGAAAAGGACGGTAGAGGCTGGGACTGTCTCCCCTGGTTAAATCTGCTTGTGGGCATCAATATATATTGGTTATCCTGGACTATGCCACACGCTATCCTGAAGCAACTATCCTGAGAAACTCCTCAGCAAAGAGTATAGCTGGGGAATTGGTCCACATTTTTTCCCTGACAGGATTACCAAGGGAGATCCTGACCGACCAGGGAACACCCTTTGTAAGTAAGGTGATAAGGGAATTATGCAAGGCCCTGAAAATCTCCCAACTGAAGACTTCAGTATACCATCCTCAGACAGATGGCCTTGTGGAAAGGTTTAATAAAACTCTGAAGAGTAAGCTGAGGAAGGCCATAGAAAAGGACGGTAGAGGCTGGGACTGTCTCCTACCGTATCTGTTGTTCTCTATCTGAGAGGTTCCACAGGCCTCTACAGGGTTCTCGCCATTTGAACTCCTGTATGGACGATATCTGCGGGGTCTCCTTGATATAGCAAAGGAAACCCAAAGTCACGCCCCACAGAAGCATCATTGAGCATGTTGCACTGATGCAGGAGAGGATTGCGAAGGTGATGCCCATTGTAAAAGGACACTTCCTCCAGGCACAAGAGGCTCAGGCCAGGGTCTACAACCGGTCAACCAGAGTAAGGCAGTTCAGTTCGGGAGACCGAGCTCTCGTGCTGATTCCTACCGTGGAAAGTAAATTCTTGGCTAAGTGGCAAGGGCCGTACAAGGGGATGTAAAAGCTTGGTGAGGTGATTTATAAGATTCATTAACCAGGAAAACGGAAGCCATACTAGATCTACCACGTCAATGTCATCTAGCCATGGCAAGATTGAGAGCCTAGTGAAGCCCTGTCCTTGCTGTTCAAACCAGAAGGTGAGGTTGGAGGAGTCGCAATAGCGGAGATGCTGATGAATGCCCAAAAACAGCAGTCTCGGGAATTGCTGCAAAAGAACAGGGATCTGTTCTAGGAATTGCCTGGCTGCACAAAGGTCATAGAACACGAGGTTCTGACAGAGCCACATGTGCGGGTGAACTTGAAGCCCTATCGAATTCCGGAGGCCCGACGAGAATTGATCTCCAAGGAAATGGATCGGATGTTGAAACTCTGGGTCATTGAGGAATCCAAGAGCGGTTGGTCGAGCCGATTGTACTGGTCCCAAAACCCGATGACGAATGAAGATTCTGCAATGACTATCGGAAATTGAATGAGGTCTCCAAATTCAACGCATATTCAATCCCGCGTGTTGATGAGCTGATTGAGAGACTTGGGCCAGCAAAGTACATAACCACCTTGGATTTAACAAAAGGATATTGGCAGATCCCCATGTCCCCGGAAGCCAAGGAGAAGACTGCGTTTTCTACACCTGACGGATGCTTCCAATATGTCTGGATGCAGTTTGGACTGCAGGGGGCACTGCCACCTTTCAGAGGGCCATGGACCGAATACTTGCACCCCATAAGAAATATACCGCGGCCTACCTGGACAATATTGTAATCTTCAGCCCAGACTGGGGAAGTTATCTGGAAAAGGTCCAGGCAGTGTTTGATGATCTAAGGAAGGCGGGGTTTCAATAAACCCAAAAAAATGTGCCATGGGGAAAGAAGAAGCCAAATACCTGGTATATGTAGTGGGTAGAAGCGAGATCAAACCACAAATCAGTAAAGTGGAGGCAATCCAATCCTTGCGGAAACCACTATCGAAGAAGCTAGTTAGAGCCTTTCTAGGAATCATGGGATACTATAGGAGGTTCATCCCAAACTTCGCCATGATGGCTGCACCCCTGACTGACCTCCTTAAAGGGACGAAATCAGTAATGGCCAAATGGACTGCAGAGGCGGAGACGGCCTTTCTAGAAATGAAAGGGGCTCTGTGGAAGCAACTAGTTCTGGTTGCCCCGACTTCAAGAAAGAATTTATACTCCAAACAGATGCCTCAGATATCAGTTTAGGAGCAGTCCTTTCCCAGGAGATTCCCAGGAGTCCTTTCCCAGGAAGAGCACCCTGTTCTCTACCTGAGTAGGAAGCTGTCCTCATGTGAAAAAAATTATGCTGTCATAGAAAAGGAATTCTTGGCCATAAAGTGGGCGACGGACACGTTACGGTACTATCTGTAAGGACAAAAGTTTAGATTGGTATCCGACCATGCCCCACTCAGATGGAAAAAAGGGAAAAAATGCTAGGGTCACCCTATGATTTTTATTCCTACAGGATTTAAACTTCTATGTGGAACATAGAGCAGGGAAGCTACATGGTAATGCCAATGCCCTCTCGAGAATTCCCTGTCTAGTAATAGAAAGTGACAAGCCCCACAGCTTTAGGCAGAGGGGGAAGGTATGTAAGGTAGCTAACGGACACATAGTTGATGGGAGGTATGTATCACAGAGATGGCTGTCCTCTGTAATGTAATCTGGGAATGTTGTTCTAGTGCACCTAAGCATTAAGAGGACTGTTTGGTGCACCTGGGGCTGGGTTATGGGTAGTTGGAGAGATGGGAGGGTCTGGCTACCCACATACCTTATCTCTGGGTATGGTTAACAAGATAAAATGGAGGCCGTTGCTTGGCACATGGTCTGTGTTTGGAGGAGGAATGCCTCCTGTGTGTTGTTGTCTCCTGACTGAGCCCGTTTCCTAGATGTTATCCAAGCTGTGTGCCCACAGGACTAGGTAGCCAGAGACTGTGCTTAAAGGACTGTTTACTTTGTTTTTACCTGCACTAAAGACTGTTTACTTTCCTTTTGCTTTTGACCAGTTTATGAAGTAATAAATTGACATTTAAATGAAAACGCTTCCTGTTTGCCTCCCAATGCACCCAAGTGAGTAGGAACCCCACACTATATAATACTTGATAATATGCCCCTTCATTGTCACTTTTTGGGTGCTATACAATCAACCACAATCTTGTTTATACTATATTAATCCTAAGTATGTATCTCAATTTGCAATTTACTTCTCAGGTATGTAGATGAGCTCCTCCCCACATTGCTCAAAATTTAATATTTCGAATACTGTATGTACATTGTATGACATTTCGATGATGCTTATGGTATTGACTAGGCATCTAAGAACCTATAATAAACTTGGATAGAAACTGAAAATATGTGGTCTGATCCAGACTATTGGGGGGTAAATTACATGGGAGCATAAGATAAATGTACATCTTCTTGAGCGGGATAGATCGATCTGGTCCACCAGAGTCAATAGTCTTTTACTGATGGACATGAGCTCTGCCAATCTCTTACCTTCCATGATCCTTGGTTTGGCATTTGATTATTGAAGCTGGTGCAACGTCATCATTATGCTTTTCAAAAGTTGCGCCTGAGATACTGGAAGAACACCAGAAGGTCAAAGATTTGCGGAGCACCCGTCCAGTGGCCAGAGAATACTGATCTGGCTCATGAACTGGAGTCCGGCAAATTGTTCCACCCATCTCTAAAACTCCTTTCACCCAAAGTTTTTTCCTATGCTCGTTTTATCCCTTCGGGGCTTACATGACAAAAATAGTTTTGTGAGGACATTTGATAGTTAAATAGTAAGTTACAAGAGCTCAACTAGCTATTACTCCTCCTTGCAAGCCAAATAAGACTGGCAGACTGTTAAAAGGTAATAAGAGCAATGGTTAGAAAAGAGAGAGGAGGCTCACAGATTGATTCAGTAGGCACAATTGTTTCAGTTTCAAAATAAAGCAGGTTGTTTGCTTGCACTTCTTCGTGCATCACAACTGTGAAAAATGGGGAAGGAATAACAGACAGGGTAGGATTATAGAAATACTCAGACTATTCAGACACTACATGTTGCAGATCCAGATCAGAGAGGGGACTTACAGAAATGGTTGCTCCAAGTAAAATTGCCACATTTGATGAATGAGGAAAATGAGTTTACTTCTATAGGTCAGGAAGAACTAGACCAAGCTATTTCTCCTTTAAAATTTCAAAATTGATTAGGGCCAGATGGCTTTACAGGAATTTTTTTTAGAACAGTACATAAGCAGGTTACAATGCTCAGCATAAATGAGGACACCCAAAAATATTTGTTAGAAAACCTTTAGTGTCCTTTCAGAATCAACATTTTCTATGGGATACCATACTACAAAATGCTCCCCCAAATGTGGGCCATTGATTGGAAACAAGATTTGTTATTTTTCACACCCAAAAAAGTAATTTTCCTAAAAAAAACAAAAACATTCAAGACCATGTTTTAAAATTGAGTACAAGCCAATGAAAGTCTTAGGAGCAAAGCTAAAGTTTAGACTACAAAATTCTAATTCACAAGAATTCAAGCACAGTAACTGTAATTATTAATTAAACCGGTATCCAGCAGACACTTGACTATTAAAAGGCATTACTTAAAGAAAACCTCTTCCCATGTCATGTTGTCAGCTATGGCAAGGCCTGAGAAAGAGAATATTTTTTTTATACAAGAAAGGTGAAGGCTACAAGAAGATCAGCACAGCTTTGCTTTTCAGTCAGGATACTGTAGCAAAAGTGATACAAAAATTTAACAAAGATGGAACTGCAACCATCTCACAGAGATGTCCAGACTTAAACAGGAAAGTCTTATAATGAGAAGGGTTGAAGAATAACGACATGCAAGATCATTGTAGCTAGTTAAGAGCTAGAAAGTAAACCTGGGGTGAGTGACTGCCGTGACACACTACGGCGTACAATGCAGAGGAATGGCATGCATGGGTGTCATCCACGAAGGAAGCCTCTCCTAAAGCCCATGCATAAAAAATCCCAATTACAATTTGAGAAGTCCCATGTTGAAATATATGAACGCTATTAGGAGTCTATACTCTGGAAAGATGAGACCAAGATAAATGTTTTTGGAACTAATGGCTTCAAAACTCTATGGTGTCACAAAGGTAAGGAATACAAAGAAAAATGCAAGGTGCCTACAGTCAAATGGTGGTGACAGTGTCCCTATGTGGGACTGCATGAGTGTTGCTATTGTCAGGGAGCTACATTTTTGATGGTATCATGAATTCACATACATACTGCTCTATGTTGAAAGAGAAGATGCTGCCATCTCTCCGTGACCTTAGTAGACGAGCACTTTTCCAACATGACAATGATCCTACCTTTCTGAAGAAGAACAGGGAGAAACTGATTCAATGGCCAAGTGTCTCCTAATGTGATCCCAAACACCTGTGGAAAATACTGAAGAGACAAATTGAGCACCACTCTCCATCAAGTATCCACGATCTAAAAGAGGTTATTCTTGTAGAATGAAAAAAAGATAGATTTTGCAATGTGTCACTTGTTCATTCCTGCCTAGAAGTCTTGATGCTGTCCTTAAAAATCATGGAGGTCATAAAAAAGTGCTATATCTAGTATTTTGTATGTGGGGAGTATTCATTTTTGCATCAACTAATTTGAGTAAAACTGCAGATTTTGTAATAGTTATATTATTAACTTCACTTTCATGTTATGGGTTAAAAAATTTTCAATGAAACTCAGTCTTGTAAAAATTTTAGAAATTGTTCTTGTGTTCAATGAGATATTGAATAAAATCTTACTTTTCTAAGGGTGTATGCTCATTTATGCTGCGTTCTGTACAGGGCCGGCATCAGCACCCGGCGCACCCGGGCAAGTGCCAGGGCCCTGAGCATGCAGAGGGGCCCACTGGCGGTCGCGCACCCCGCTGGGCTATGGGCGGGGGAGAGCGGTGTCAGCGCCCGCCCTTCTCCCCCGCTTGCTCAGGGCCCCGGCAGCCAGATACTTACCTCTCCCTGTGCCTCCGCAGATCCGCTGTCTTCCTGCTCTGCGCTCCCTGTGACGTCTCAGGTCAGAGGGTGCGGTGACGTCTTTTCACCGCGCGCTCCCCTGAGCCGTCACAGGGAGCGCAGAGCAGGAAGATACCGGCAACGCTGGAGACCGGACCCAAGCAGCTGCAGCAGGTGAGGAGGAGTGAGGTGAGTATTTGATTTTTTTTTAATGTATGGAGGCATGGGGCATAATATGGGGGGTGACATCCTGCATGGGGCATAATATGGGAGGGGGTGACATCCTGCATGGGGCATTATAAAGGGGGGGGGTGACATCCTGCATGGGGCATTATAAAGAGAGGGGGGTGACATCCTGCATGGGGCATTATAAAGAGAGGGTTTTGACATCCTGCATGGGGCATTATAAAGAGAGGGTGGTGACATCCTGCATGGGGCATTATAAAGAGGGGGGTGACATCCTGCATGGGGCATTATAAAGAGAGGGTGGTGACATCCTGCATGGGGCATTATAAAGAGAGGGGGTGACATCCTGCATGGGGCCTTATAAAGAGGGGAGGTGACATCCTGCATGGGGCCTTATAAAGAGGGGGGTACATCCTGCATGGGGCATTATAAGGGGGGGGAACAGCCTGCATGGGGCATTATAAGGGGGGGGGGCAGCCTGCATAGTGCTTTATGTGGGGGGAACAGCCTGCATGGAGCATTATAAGGGGGGGGGGGGACAGCCTGTATGGGGCATTATATGGGGGGGTAACAGCCTGCATGGAGCATTATAAGGGGGGGGGGACAGCCTGTATGGGGCATTATATGGGGGGTTACAGCCTGCATGGAGCATTATATGGGGGCCAGTATCCTGTATGGAGCGTTATAAGGGGACCAGTATCCTGTATGGAGCGTTATATGGGGGCCAGTATTCTGTATGGAGCCTTATATGGGGGTCAGTATTCCGTATGGAGCCTTATATGGAGACCAGTATTCCGTATGGAGCCTTATATGGGGGCCAGTATTCCGTATGGAGCCTTCTATGGGGGCCAGTATTCCGTATGGAGCCTTCTATGGGGGCCAGTATTCCGTATGGAGCCTTATATGCGGGCCAGTATTCTGTATGGAGCCTTATATGGGGGCCAGTATTCTGTATGGAGCCTTATATGGGGGCCAGTATTCCGTATGGAGCCTTATATGGAGGGCAGTATTCCATATGGAGCCTTATATGGGGGCCAGTATTCCATATGGAGCCTTATATGGGGGCGAGTATTCCGTATGGAGCCTTATATGGGGGCCAGTATTCCGTATGGAGCCTTATATGGGGGCCAGTATTCCGTATGGAGCCTTATATGGGAGCCAGTATTCCGTATGGAGCCTTATATTGGGGCCAGTATTCCGTATGGAGCCTTATATGGGGGCCAGTATTCCATATGGAGCCTTATATGGGGGCCAGTATTCCGTATGGAGCCTTATATGGGGGCCAGTATTCCGTATGGAGCCTTATATTGGGGCCAGTATTCCGTATGGAGCCTTATATGGGGGCCAGTATTCCGTATGGAGCCTTATATGGGGGCCAGTATTCCGTATGGAGCCTTATATGGGGGCCAGTATTCCGTATTGAGCCTTATATTGGGGCCAGTATTCCGTATTGAGCCTTATATGGGGGCCAGTATTCCATATGGGGCCTTACATGGGGGCCAGTATTCCGTATGGAGCGTTATATGGGGGCCAGTATTCTGTGTGGAGCGATTCACCGGTTTCTGAGCTATTGTGGAATTTACAATAGATATCGCTCATGTAATGTAAGAAGTGAAATCTTTGCATTGTACTATATATATATATATATATATATATATATATATATATATTTCTCTGCGGTATCTGTGCATCATGAATCATGGTATGTATTAAAGGGGCCCACTGAGACTCTTTCGCCCGGGGCCCAGAAAAACCTGGAGCCGGCCCTGGTTCTGTATGTGAGCAGGCAACTACCATACTTAATAGCCCTTTAGAATAACTAGATGTTGAATTCAAAGATGCCTGAGACAACCAATATCATCTACACGGTGGTGTTGCCTCACACATTATAAGCAGTCTCTCATTGACAAATATTTTTATAAAATATCGACCTTAAACTACTTTCAAGATCTTGGAAGATTGGTGGCCTTTCTACCTTGGTTGATATTCCCAACTATTGGTGGTTTTTATGAAAAAGTTGCCCTGCAGTGTCTAAATTGTGATACTTTATCAAAATTAAGATAAGGTAACCATCTCCAGTTGTTTTATCAACAGATGCAAGAAAGGTAAAGTGTTAGCTTGAGATGGTTGCATACAGTAGTATACATAATAGGACCATATGGGATTCAATGGGGCTTTTCAGGCTTATCTCTGGATTTTTTTAAGACTTTTCAAGGGTGAATATTTTCATGCTTGGTTTTCTATATTCTACCTTAACAGTACAAAAATGTTACAAGCCTTTTTTCACCTTTTGAACTTCGTAATTGAACCCCTATTGCATTACCTGACAAAGACTCTAGAGTTAGAGGCTATAGATGGGTTATCCATGCCTTATTTGCAGATGATCTATTAGTATTCATGGTGAATCCTATGTGAGATTTGCCTAAAGTCTTTGAAATACTTACTAATTTTGACTCATAATCTAGGCTCATAGCAAATATATAAAAATTTGATTTTCTACATCTATCTCTTACACCTCACCCGGGAAATTAGGCAAAGTTGTCTCTCCCAGTCACAGCGACCTGCTACTCATTAAAATATCTTGGCATTAATATAGGTTAAACTCTCACTCATCAAAAAGATTATTTCAGAAGTCAAGCATTGGATTCAGGTTAACTTGCCTTTCCTAGGTATGTGTCATACACTTAAAAATGATAAGCTTTTCAAGGCTTTTATATTTAATGCAAATGATCTTGTTACTCATCCTGTTACTCATGAAACATGCAGAAATTTGTAAGCTTTAATCTGCATTTATCTCTTTCATTTGGTCCTCAAGATGGGAGAGGATTGCACTAACAAAACTCATGGTAGTAAAATCTAAAGGAGTTCTACATTTTAGATGTTTAAAAAATATATAATATGGCAAGCTTAATAAGACATACTATTTACTGATTATTTGGTGCAACCTACTATTCCAATATAGATTCTAACTTATCAAAGTTTTGGAACCTTATATCTTTATTATATACTCGCTTCTAAGTGCTTGTTAAAGGGAAGGTGCCGCAATTTTTATTTTTGTATTAAGAATTATTGATTATATAATCAATTATTTTGAAAACCAAATTCAATTTACCACTTTAATAGTTTTTTATTTATTAACTTTTACATCAGCCACTGGTGGCTTCCATTTGCATTTAGGGGTGTATAAGTGTCTGAGCACGACACTTACACACTTCAAATACAGCAGCCCCTGGACATAAGAGACTGAGATCGCTGGCCGTATTGAGGCTACTTCTCCTGCCTCTAGCTGTGACCTGGGCATGACCCCCTGGCTACCCAGCTCACAGCTGTGGGAGGAGATGGGTGCCATCTTTGTGTAGCCCACAGTGTATGTTGCAGGCTGCACTTTTCGCCTGTTATCGCTCACACTGCTCGGTGCATGTGATGGCTGGAGCCTATGGGGAGAGGGGGTGTTAGGAAGCGGAGGTCTGGGGTGAGGCAAGTATCTGTGAGGAGAGGTGATCATAGCCTGTCATCAGTATTGAAGTGCAGGCTGTGATCACCGGCTGTGCTTTGAACACACAGAGTAGGATGTCATGCTGCGTGGGAGCGGAGGGAAGGTGAGTAGAAGAGTTTATTGTTTTCTATGCATTGAATATATGGGGGACATATTTCAGGATGGAGGGACTTATACCAGATGCACAAGATAGGGCACATTATACTGCGGAGCACTATATGGGGCCTGTGATGAAATGGGAGCAGAGAGACCCCGCAGAATCCCACCGCTGCCACCACTCATGATGGATCCATACCCCACCACCCACCTGACGTCACTATTACATCAGATGGATCACGTGATACGGATCTGCCCATTGCAGCAACGTGACGTTCCGCACCACACAGTGCCACATGAGTACAGGAAGGCACCAGGGAGTGAGAAGAGGTGGCCCACTCAGTCACTGACGTGGCACCACACTCGCTCACACCCCTGACAGGCTGAGAGGCTCCTTTAGTAGCTCCAGTGAAGCAAAACCTTGTTGGCCTGGGAGAGCCGCCACCAGTTTCTATTACAGATAAGTCCACGTTCTGTTAACGGGAAATATATCGGTCCAGAAACCCGCCCCGGTAGCATGAACATTAAGCCGAACAACGGACGTGTGGGTTCGTGGATCGAGATAAAAGAGCAGCCCAAGATTAAATTATAAATGTAATCGCCGTAAGGTCACACTACACATTACACTATATACATAAGGGTTATACGTACATAATGGTCAGATATGCAAACACACTAGTACTGGTACAAAAGATGCAGAACTTAAGAGTCAGTTACCAGTCAGATGGAAGGCCTGGCTTTATGGGGAGGGGCTGCCACATGGGAGGCTTGTGGGGTCCTCTCTTTTTGTTGCAAGACTTCTCCCACACGATGTGTCTTCACGACCTCCCAGGGAAAAAGACCCTGAGCTTGCTGCTGCTGGACCTCTTAACTTCTCTGGGTCACTACCACTCGTGCCTCCTGGCTGAGCCTAAATCTTCACCCCTGGTCTCTCTCAGCTAAAAACTCCCAAAAACTAAAATGGGCTATACCTCCTTAACGTATACCAAGCACCGGGGCCTCACGGAGCCCCCGCAAGGCTGTGCCGTGTATCTCCCTTTCCCTATGCGCTGAACTGTGACTTAAGCCAGGGTGACATTCCCCATTCGCTTGGGTTTCCAAAAATCTATTAGGTGTATCACTGGGATGTATCTTATTCCCATAACTCGGTGTTGAATTATAATATCTGACACAAAGGACTGCATGGCTTGGGGGTCCAGAAGGGGTCTTCCTGTGCAGCTCACTACTGCTGTGAGGTATGTCACTCCCTGCCTCTCGGCCCCCTCCCTTGCAAGAGTGTCGAATTACAGTGTACATTGAAGACCTCTGTAATCCCCCGCCAAACAGGGCACAATGATTGACATGCGATTATCTTGAATATTCTTCACATATTGATTATTCTTCACAGGGCCATTATACTGTGTGGTACTATATGGGGCCATTATACTGTGGGGTACTATATGGGCCCATTATACTGTGGAGCACATGATATTATGGTGCACTATATGGGGCCACTATACTGTGGTGCCCTATATGGGGCCATTTTACCATGGGGCACTATATGGGGTCATAATACTGTGGAACACTATATGGGGCCATTATACTGTGGAGCACTATATGGGGACATTATATTGCGGGGCACTATGTGAGGCCTTTATACTGTGGAGCACACTATACTCTGGGGCAGTATATAATGCCATTATACTATGGAGCACTATGTGAGGCCATTATACAATGGGCCACTATGTGAGGCCATTATACTGTGGGGCACATTATGCTGTGGGGCAGTATATGAGGCCATTATACTGTGGTGCATTATATGAGGCCATTATACTGTGGGGCAGTATATAAGGCCATTATACTGTGGGGCAGTATATAAGGCCATTATACTGTGGAGCACTATATAGGGCCATTATACTGTGGGGTACTATATGGGGCCATTATACTGTGGAGCACAATATGGGTTCATAATACTGTGGAGCACTATGTGAGGCTATTATACTGTGGGGTACTATATGGGGCAATTATACTGTGGAGCAGTATATGTGGCCATTATAATATGGGCATTATTTGGGACCATTATACTGTGGTTGCACTATATGGCGCCATTATACTGTGGAGCACTATGTGGAGCACATTATAGTGTGGGGTACTAAATCGGGCCATTATACTATGGAGCACTATGTGAGACCACTGTACAGAGGGCAGCATGACTCGGCGACTCTGATGAGCGGTGTAGTTCCTGACGTCATCTCTGCTCACAGCTGCCAGGTCTCGCGAGTGCAGCAGGACCCAGAGTGGCTGCTGCTACAACCTATGGAGCTCCATTCTCTGAACAAAGCTCCATAGCCTTTGGATGTCAGATTCGGGGATCATCGTGGGAACGCCATGAACTACGTCGGACCTGCATGGGAACTTTTTGTTTTCTATAAATTGGTGAACAATGGACAGTGTCTTGACTCTATATCTCTCTTTTTATGTTTTTCAGGTTTCCACTTGTGTACTATGGCGGATTCCCTGGACTATGGCGGACCTGCATGGATTTCTTTTTTCAAAAATAAATTGGTTAACCGGGGATAGTGTAGGGGAGTGTTTTTTCAAATAAAATTTATTTTTCTGTCTGTGTGGTTTATTTTTCATTACTGGGCTAGTAATAGGGGTGTCTGATAGACGCCTCTCCATTACTAACCCCTGGACTTGATGCCAGCTGACATTACAAAGCTGACATCAACCCCAACTACCATTACCCCGATTGCCACCGCACCAGGGCAATTTGGAAGAGCTGGGCAAAGCGCCAGAATTTGAGCATCTAATGTGATGCACCACTTCTGGGGCGGCTGCGGGTTTGTATTTTTAGGTTCAGGGGGGGCTCAATAACCAGGGACCTTCCCAGCTTGATAATAGTTCACAGCTGTCTGCTGTACCTTTGCTGGTTTCATAAAATAGGGGGGACCCCACGTCATTTTTTTCATTATTTATTTATTAAGGTAAACAAGGCTAAACACTGTTTAGTGCCACATGAAAGGCTCTAAACGGTGCAAGTTTATTATATGTAAGGTGTTTGTTAAACTGTACATCTATCTACTCTATCCGCGCTCCCTCTGCTTCTATGGGAACAGTGGTGTATTCTGTAATCCCGTTCTCTCTACTTTAATGGGAGAAGTGGTGTAACATGTGACCCCACTCTCTCTACTTCTATGGGAGCAGTGATTCAATCTGTGACCCTGCTCTGTTTACTTCTGTGGGAGCAGTGGTGTAATGTGTGACCACGCTCCGTCCACTTCTATGGGAGCAGTGATGTAATGTGTGACCCTGCTCTCTCTCTACTTCTGTGGGAGCAGTGGTGTAATGTGTGACCACGCTCCGTCCACTTCTATGGGAGCAGTGGTGCAATGTGTGACCCCGCTTTCTCTACTTCTATGGGAGCAGTGGTGCAATGCGTGACCCCGCTCTGTTCACTTCTATGGGAGCAGTAGTGTAATGCGTGACCCCGCTCTCTCTACTTCTATGGGAGCAGTGGTGTAATGTGTGACCCCGCTCTGTTCACTTCTATGGGAGCAGTGGTATAATGTGCAACCTCACTCTCTCTACTTCTATGGGAGCAGTGGTATAATGTGTGACCTCGCTCTCTCTACTTCTATGGGAGCAGTGGTATAATGTGCAACCTCACTCTCTCTACTTCTATGGGAGCAGTGGTGTAATGCGTGACCTCGCTCTCTCTACTTCTATGGAAGCAGTGGTATAATGTGTGACCTCGCTCTCTCTACTTCTATGGGAGCAGTGGTGCAATGTGTGACCCCGCTTTCTCTACTTCTATGGGAGCAGTGGTGCAATGCGTGACCCTGCTCTGTTCACTTCTATGGGAGCAGTGGTATAATGTGTGACCTCGCTCTCTCTACTTCTATGGGAGTAGTGGTATAATGTGTGACCTCGCTCTCTCTACTTCTATGGGAGCAGTGGTATAATGTGTGACCTCGCTCTCTCTACTTCTATGGGAGCAGTGGTATAATGTGCAACCTCACTCTCTCTACTTCTATGGGAGCAGTGGTATAATGTGTGACCTTGCTCTCTCTACTTCTATGGGAGCAGTGGTATAATGTGTGACCTCGCTCTCTCTACTTCTATGGGAGCAGTGGTATAATGTGCAACCTCACTCTCTCTACTTCTATGGGAGCAGTGGTGTAATGCGTGACCCCGCTCTCTCTACTTCTATGGGAGCAGTAGTGTAATGCGTGACCCCGCTCTCTCTACTTCTATGGGAGCAGTAGTGTAATGCGTGACCTCGCTCTCTCTACTTCTATGGGAGCAGTGGTATAATGTGTGACCTCGCTCTCTCTACTTCTATGGGAGCAGTAGTGTAATGCGTGACCCCGCTCTCTCTACTTCTATGGGAGCAGTAGTGTAATGCGTGACCTCGCTCTCTCTACTTCTATGGGAGCAGTGGTATAATGTGTGACCTCGCTCTCTCTACTTCTATGGGAGCAGTGGTATAATGTGTGACCTCGCTCTCTCTACTTCTATGGGAGCAGTAGTGTAATGCGTGACCCCGCTCTCTCTACTTCTATGGGAGCAGTAGTGTAATGCGTGACCTCGCTCTCTCTACTTCTATGGGAGCAGTGGTATAATGTGTGACCTCGCTCTCTCTACTTCTATGGGAGCAGTGGTATAATGTGTGACCTCGCTCTCTCTACTTCTATGGGAGCAGTGGTATAATGTGTGACCTCGCTCTCTCTACTTCTATGGGAGCAGTGGTATAATGTGTGACCTCGCTCTCTCTACTTCTATGGGAGCAGTGGTATAATGTGCGACCTCGCTCTCTCTACTTCTATGGGAGCAGTGGTATAATGTGTGACCTCGCTCTCTCTACTTCTATGGGAGCAGTGGTATAATGTGTGACCTCGCTCTCTCTACTTCTATGGGAGCAGTGGTATAATGTGTGACCTCTCTCTCTACTTCTATGGGAGCAGTGGTATAATGTGTGACCTCACTCTCTCTACTTCTATGGGAGCAGTGGTATAATGTGTGACCTTTCTCTCTCTACTTCTATGGGAGCAGTGGTGTAATGTGTGACCTCGCTCTCTCTACTTCTATGGGAGCAGTGGTGTAATGTGTGACCTTTCTCTCTCTACTTCTATGGGAGCAGTGGTGTAATGTGTGACCTCGCTCTCTCTACTTCTATGGGAGCAGTGGTGTAATGTGTGACCTCGCTCTCTCTACTTCTATGGGAGCAGTGGTATAATGTGTGACCTTTCTCTCTCTACTTCTATGGGAGCAGTGGTATAATGTGTGACCTCGCTCTCTCTACTTCTATGGGAGCAGTGGTATAATGTGTGACCTCGCTCTCTCTACTTCTATGGGAGCAGTGGTATAATGTGTGACGTTTCTCTCTCTACTTCTATGGGAGCAGCGGTGTAATGTGTGACCTCGCTCTCTCTACTTCTATGGGAGCAGTGGTATAATGTGTGACCTTTCTCTCTCTACTTCTATGGGAGCAGTGGTATAATGTGCGACCTCGCTCTCTCTACTTCTATGGGAGCAGTGGTATAATGTGTGACCTCGCTCTCTCTACTTCTATGGGAGCAGTGGTATAATGTGTGACCTCGCTCTCTCTACTTCTATGGGAGCAGTGGTATAATGTGTGACCTCGCTCTCTCTACTTCTATGGGAGCAGTGGTATAATGTGTGACCTCTCTCTCTACTTCTATGGGAGCAGTGGTATAACGTGTGACCTCGCTCTCTCTACTTCTATGGGAGCAGTGGTATAATGTGTGACCTTTCTCTCTCTACTTCTATGGGAGCAGTGGTGTAATGTGTGACCTCGCTCTCTCTACTTCTATGGGAGCAGTGGTGTAATGTGTGACCTTTCTCTCTCTACTTCTATGGGAGCAGTGGTGTAATGTGTGACCTCGCTCTCTCTACTTCTATGGGAGCAGTGGTGTAATGTGTGACCTCGCTCTCTCTACTTCTATGGGAGCAGTGGTATAATGTGCGACCTCGCTCTCTCTACTTCTATGGGAGCAGTGGTGTAATGTGTGACCTTTCTCTCTCTACTTCTATGGGAGCAGTGGTGTAATGTGTGACCTTTCTCTCTCTACTTCTATGGGAGCAGTGGTATAATGTGCGACCTCGCTCTCTCTACTTCTATGGGAGCAGTGGTGTAATGTGTGACCTCGCTCTCTCTACTTCTATGGGAGCAGTGGTGTAATGTGTGACCTCGCTCTCTCTACTTCTATGGGAGCAGTGGTGTAATGTGTGACCTCGCTCTCTCTACTTCTATGGGAGCAGTGGTGTAATGCGTGACCCCGCTCTCTCTACTTCTATGGGAGCAGTGGTGTAATGTGTGACCTCGCTCTCTCTACTTCTATGGGAGCAGTGGTGTAATGCGTGACCCCGCTCTCTCTACTTCTATGGGAGCAGTGGTGTAATGCGTGACCCCGCTCTCTCTACTTCTATGGGAGCAGTGGTGTAATGTGTGACCTCGCTCTCTCTACTTCTATGGGAGCAGTGGTATAATGTGTGACCTCACTGTGATGTTGTTACTACATCTGTGATTGGTTGGCTGTTATCCTTGTTTCAGTTTCTGCCTAGTAACGATGATGTAATGGGGAGGAGGGGACAAGGCAGGAGAAGGGAACGGAAGCAGGAGAATAAAAGTATGGCTGTTTAAACCTACCATCCTGCATCTCTGTGTGGCCTTCTGGAGTTCCTTTCGTCTGCATAACAACACCACAACTGGCGACGAGGAAGCGTTCATCATCAACTAAAGGTATTTCAGCTCTACAACAATGGCCTGTTTACCTGCCTTCCCTGTTTTTGATGTACATCAGTCCCCAGCTAACCTAGCAGCATGTTGGGAGAAATGGCTGAAGCGTTTTGATATATTCCTACAAGCCATGAACATATCAGATGATACCAGGAAGAAAGCCATGCTATTACATTATGCAGGGGAACAAGTCTATGATATCTTCACTACTCTGCCTAATACTGGAGAAGACAAAGACTATGAGCTCAGCAAGGCAGCATTAAGCAAATACTTCTCCCCACACAGAAATGCGGCATTTGAAATCTTCAAGTTTAGACAATTAAAGCAGTCAGCAACAGAAAATATTGATGAATATCATGTCCGACTCCGGCACCTTGCAGCTTACTGTGAATTTGCAGATGTCGAGAAAGAGATCCAAATGCAGATTTTACAAGGCTGCATCTCCTCTAAATTACGGAGACAAGCACTCAGAGATCCCACCATGACTTTAGCAATATTGCTTGAAACAGCACGTGTAAATGATACCGCCGAAAAACAAGCTAAACTCATAGAGAACATTGAGTGCGAGGCGGAAGCACCATCTTGTATAGCAAAGCTAACACAGAGACCGCCTGTGCCTCGTACGCAGGGGGCAACTTGCTACAACTGCGGAGGGTCGTATCCTCACCAGAATATCTGCCCAGCAAAAGGGGGGACCTGCCATAATTGTGGAAAACAAAACCATTTTGCAAAAGTGTGTAGATCCAAACCACAATCCCCTCATCCCACAGTACAACCCAGGTCACAAAAAGTCCAAACGCTGCAGCTTACTGACGAGCCTCACAGTACTTATCTATTCTCAGTAACTGCAGAGGGATCTCAAACACTGCACGCACTTACCAGTCCAAGGCGACTTATCCTGATAAATGGCAGTCCGGTGGAAGCCCTAGTAGACACGGGGGCGTCAGTAAACGTCATCAGCCGTGCAGTCTATAGCCGACTCCCGAACAGACCTGCTCTACAAAGCACTAGCCTAAAGATTTTTCCTTATGGTTCAGCATCGGCACTACCCCTGTGCGGCAAATTTCAGTCAGAACTTGCAGCTGACGGGAAGTCCATCACCGACACTGTATATGTAGTAGAGTGCTCCGCAGACACGCTTCTCAGCTGCAGTACTGCTATATCTCTGGGTCTGGTCAACCTGGTCAATAGCGTCACGGGTCCTTCGGCCCAACACATCATGCAGAGGTACCCCAATCTCTTTAAAGGTCTCGGTAAGCTAAAAGACATTCAGATAAAATTGCATATTGACCAGTCAATACAGCCGTCTGTTCAACCTCACAGGTGCATCCCATTTCATGTCCGCAAATTTGTGGAGCAAGAACTGCAAGATCTGGAAGAGTCTGATGTTGTTGAACGAGTTGAAGGCCCGACCCCTTGGGTATCGCCCATTGTTGTTGCACCAAAGCCAAAGCAGCCTGGTAAAATCCGGCTATGTGTGGATATGCGGCATGCCAATCTGGCTATTCAAAGAGAAAGGCACGTCACGCCCACTATTGATGACATTCTCGCAGACCTGAATGGTGCAAAAGTATTCTCTAAAATTGATTTAAAATCAGGTTATCATCAACTTGAGTTGCATCCATATTCCAGATACATTACAACTTTTAGTACCCACGTGGGTTTACGACGATTCAAGAGGTTGAACTTTGGTATCTCATCTGCAGCAGAAATATTTCAGAACGTTATCAGTCAGGTTCTATCTGGAATAGCAGGAGTCCTAAACGTCAGTGATGACATTCTTATATATGGTACAACCCAAGAGGAGCATGACAGTCACTTAGAGCAAGTGTTTCAGAGACTGCAAGCCTGCAATCTAACTGTCAATCCGTCAAAATGTGAGTTTAACCAAAAGTCATTAAGCTTCTTTGGATATATCTTTTCTGAGCAAGGAGTTTCAGTAGATCCTCAGAAAATTTCTGCCATAAAGTCAGCTAGCCAACCTCAAAATGTGTCAGAGGTTCGCAGTTTTCTAGGACTAGTCACGTACTGTGGACGATTTATACCTGATCTGGCCACGGTCTCCGAACCCCTGCGACTACTCACGAAAAAAGACACTCCTTGGACATGGACTACTGAACACCAAGCAGCATTCGACTCCATGAAGTCCAGTCTAACTGGCGACACCGTCATGGCCTATTTTGACCCTCTAAAGTCCACCGAGCTGATCGTGGACGCAAGTCCGGTGGGCCTGGGTGCAATTCTCACACAAGTGTCCAAAGCATGCAACGTCTCTACCATTTCCTATGCAAGCAAAGCCTTAACAGAGACAGAACAACGCTATTCACAAACTGAAAGGGAAGCTCTTGCGGTTGTATGGGGATGCCTTCATTTTCATCTGTACCTTATGGGACATAAATTCACAGTGATAAGTGACCACAAACCGCTCATTCCGCTTTTCAACAAACATTCTTCAAAGCCTCCCCCACGACTTGAACGCTGGTTGCTTCGCCTACAGAACTACCAGTTTCGGTTGAGATACGAGGCAGGAGCTGGTAATCCGGCAGACTACTTCTCGAGACACCCAACACCACAAACTACCAAGGACGACATCCCAGCAACTATCCTTGCAGAGGAACATATCAACTTTATTGTTGCACATTCTGTGCCAAAAGCCATGACTATGGAGGAAATACAACAAACGGTGGATTCCGATCACCAACTTCAGTTAGTTATAGAGACTGTTCGATCTAAAAATTGGAGCAATTTTCTTGCTGAAGCCTGCCTCCAAACACCAGATCAAACAACCTACTTGACAGCTTTCTTTAATGCACGACATTCTCTCTCCGTGTCTGATTCAAATCTACTGTTGCGTAACAATCGGCTGGTGATACCCCAGAAGCTTCAAAGCAGAGTACTGGATCTGGCCCACGAGGCTCATCAAGGGGTGGTGAAAACAAAGCAATTACTGAGAGAGAAAGTCTGGTTTCCAGGACTAGACAAAAAAGTAGAGGCACTTATTGAAACTTGCATACCTTGCCAAGCAACTACAATTGACCATAGACGCGCACCCTTACAAATGACACCCCTGCCAGAGGGCCCGTGGACTGCTGTTAGTGTTGACTTCTGTGTTTTACCGGATCACTCCTATCTGCTGGTTGTCATGGATGACTATTCGAGGTTCCCAGTCATTGAACATGTTTCGACAACCTCTGCCAGGGCTGTTATACCAAAATTAGACAAGATCTTCTCGGCATATGGCATACCGGAAACAGTGAAATCCGACAATGGACCACCTTTTAATAGCACAGACTTTCGATCATTCGCAACCTATCTGGGTTTCACTCACAGGAAAATAACTCCTTACTGGCCTCAGGCCAATGGTGAAGTGGAACAGTTCATGCAATCAATCAACAAAACTTTGAGGATCGCTACCATGGAGCACAAGGATTTACAGCCCGAGCTACACAGATTTCTTAGACAGTACAGAGCTACACCCCATTCTACTACTGGAGTACCACCCGCCACTGCGCTGTTCAACAGGCCTATGCGTGTCAAACTCCCGAGCGTTCCGCTGAGTCCTGTTCAAACACCAATTGCTACTAAGGATGCCATATCCAAACAGAAGATGAAGAGGTATGCAGATAAGAGCAGTCATCGTTGCAAGCCAGCGGAAGTTTTGGTGGGAGATTGGGTCCTTGTAAAAAGACTAAGACCTAGTGACAAGTTTGCATCACGATACTATCCTGAACCCTTTCAGGTCACACAAGTCAAAGGCACCATGGTCACTGCTCAAGATCACGGTCGCGAGGTCACAAGGAACGTGTCACATTTTAAAAAACTTTGTGACTATATCCCAGAAACAGACGAGGCAGATGGCGATGACGTCCTGCCGGGTCCCCAGAGCTCAGCAGTTCCAAGGGAGGATACCTCAGAGGACTCGGAAAGTTCATCTGGGACTGAGATGTCTCACCGCTATCCAGCGAGGGCAAATCGAAGACCGCCAGCCCACCTCTTGGACTATGTTCTGCAGTAAAAAAAAAAAAAACCCTTTGTACTAATGTGAATTTTTGAACCATTATCCAGTTCTATTGTTGTTTTGTTTTGTGAGAAGAGGAGAGATGTGATGTTGTTACTACATCTGTGATTGGTTGGCTGTTATCCTTGTTTCAATTTCTGCCTAGTAACGATGATGTAATGGGGAGGAGGGGACAAGGCAGGAAAAGGGAACGGAAGGAGGAGAATAAAAGTATGGCTGTTTAAACCTACCATCCAGCATCTGTGTGGCCTTCTGGAGTTCCTTTCGTCTGCATAACAACACCACACTCACTCTCTCTACTTCTATGGGAGCAGTGGTGTAATGTGTGACCCTGCTCTGTTCAGTTCTATGGGAGCAGTGGTGTAATGTGTGACCCAGTTTGCTCTACTTCTATGGGTGCAGTGGTGTAATGTGTGACTCCGCTCCCTCTACTTTTATGGGAGTAGTAATATAGTGGACAGTGTGGGTGACACATTACATACATTAGATATTGCATAACTAATCCCATTCTGTGTGATACACTTCGCTGAGCTCAATATCTAATCCCATCATGTGATAAACTACACTTTGCCCTGTATCTGATCCCAGCATATTTTACTCTAAATGTATCTAATCGCAGCATGTGATACACTCCACGTATTAAACCCCAGCTTGTGATACAGCGAGCAGCACCAACTAATAGAATCGGTGCTGCCAGCCATCCTCGGTGACGCTGTCTACTGGTCGGTATCACTTTGCAATCACCGACAAAATAGATCTTAAACTTCATCCTTTCTTATCCTTTTGCAAATGCAGAGAAGAGGAGGAAAGGAGTGAGGTCACACACGTGAGCAGATCCAGCCCACATTTACTGCAGTTGTAATGTGAGCTAGGTTTTCATGGCAAATTTCAGCAGCTGCTCCCTCTAGTGTTTAAAAGTGGAAATACCAAACTTTTTAAAATTATTTTTTAGATTTTACTTCATTAAAAACAAATTATAATATTTAAAAAATTAAAACACTAATACTTTGCATTTTTTCAATTGTTGAGAAAAAATTTTTTGATGGCACCTTCCCTAGGAAGCTTGATGCAGCCTTCATATCAAGAATACAATTGCAGCCTGAAAGACTGAGAATGTGCAATAAATTACCATTTTTATCCAGCATGTGCATGCATTTATGGGGACATCCTGAGTTCCATCAGGAGCATTCACCGACTAGATTAGTTACAGTAGTCAGCACTTCTGAACTGCAGTATCTAAGTTTTTCTGAGATTTGGGAACAGTTTAATACACTATCAACTCTTTCTACCCTACTGCAAGATATCAAATTTGCCTAAGTCAAGATTGAAATGGAAGCATTTTCCTCAAAATAGCGGAAAAGCAAAGCTCTATCTAAGCGTAGTATGCAGAATAATCCGTGAATGAATTAAGTTAAGGCTGCGTGCCCACTATGCGTTTTTTATGCGGAATTTCCGCAGCGTAAATGCTTGGTAATATGTGCCCCATGGTCCCCAATGAAAATCTGCATGTTCTGTGCACATTCTGCGGAATTTTCCCCAGTGGATTTTCCTTGCGGAAAAATCCGCAGCATGTCCATTATTTGTGTGTTTCCGCATGCGGATTTGAGGTCACAAACAATGCATTTGAAAAACGCAAGTCAAATCCGCATGTAAAAACGCTGCAAAAACGTGTGTAAAATCCACAAGCGTTTTTACTGCCCACAACATGCAGAAACGCTGCGGAAATTTTCTGCATCGTGGGCACATAGCTTAAGGTAAGGTATATGCTCACCTGATACTGTTGTGCTATCCAGGCACAATTGTAGTAATGAATGAATCAATTTGTGGTTTCAGTTATGGACTGCAGCTGACCTGGTGCAGCATGGACAAATCCTCCAAGGGAGTTCCAGCATTAATAAGCAATGAGGATGAATAAATCCCAAAAAATTGATAAGAACTAAAAGTGAAAAAGTACATGTATTTTATTAAAACCAAGAGAGAAAAAGAACACGTGTTTCGGCTGCAACAAGCCTTCATGAGGTGTGTAAAACCAAATGTCACATTCAGCCCTCTTATATTTATTCTGGTTAAAACAGGGTGGGGTTTCCGAAGTAGCCTAAATTAATTCTTTATTTTTGAGATTATATTCTACATGGTATTTCATCCATCCCTCCGTTTGTGTGCTGTCTGGGTGTGAACAAAGTCATATTCTAGCAAGATTTCTACATGGTATTTCATCCATTGCTGCTGTGGTTTTTCTTTTTTTTTTTTTTTTTTTTTCTTTGGTTCTGTTTTAAAGTGTTCAAAGCTATCTATTTCACTGTTTTATGGCCCTGTGTTGTCTATTGGTTTGTTTATCCTGCATAGCATTGCCTGCTCTGGCCTTGTGTTAATTGGCTAATTACTCAGTTTGGCCAACTGGTGCTGCATGTTAGCAGACAATTCAATTCATATATATTCAGCTCTGGCTCAGGATAGCACATGTGCTGGGTCACGCGTGGAACAGACTTTAAGCAAGCAGCTATACAACGGAGACAGGTAAGGTGCATAAGATATTCATACAAACTTGCTGCTTCTTGGTCAGTTGTATTGCATTATGCATTGGTCATAGCAATCTGCTTCTTACTTGTTTTAACCTCTGCTTTCTCACATCTCGCCTGCCCTTTAACACATTCTGTGCACTCTCTCCATATCAACCCCTCTTCTCTCCCCTCTCCCTTGTATAACTCTGAGGCTCTACTGACCTTTCTCACCCACTCCAAACCATCCACTACCTCCATACAGCACTCAAAATGTTTATACAAATCATTGCACCACCTGCTCTTTTTTTTTTTTTTTTTTCTCCTTCTACTAGTCGCTGGCAACATCTCCCCCAATCCTGGGCCTCCACTAGCATACACCACTCTCCTCCAGCTGCCTATAGAAAACCTTCTAATCTTAACATTCAGTGCATGCCCTCTCCTATTGCTTTCCACTGTGCTCACTGGAACGCACGGTCTGTGTGTAACAAACTAAATTACACTCAAGATTTTTTCCTCTCTAATTTCCTTAACCTTCTGGCTATTACTGAAACCTAGATCCAGCATTCAGACACCACCGCAGCTGCTGCTCTCATTTGGTTGGCTGAAATTTTCACATACCGCCAGACCTGAGAATAGGCAGGGTGGAGGTGTTGGTTGGCACCTTTCACCACAATGTGCTTTCCAGGTCATGCCCCCCAGTTCCCTCACTTATGTTTCCTTTCTTTGAAGTGCACACCGTCACTCTTCAAACCCTTCTCTCTGCGAGTGGCGGTTGTGTATCGCCCTCCAGGCTCCACCTGCCAGTTCCTGGATCACTTTGCCAACTGGCTTCCTAACTTTCTATCCTGTGACATCATCACCATCATCATGGGAGACTTTAATATCCCCATCAATGATCCCCTCTCCCAATCTGCCTCTCATCTACTTTCTCTAACTTCCTCATTCGGCCTCTCACAATTTACTAATTCTCCTACGCACGAAGACGGGAATACTCTGGACCTGGTCTTCTCCCGTCTCTGCTCGCAGCATGACTTTACTAACTCTCCTCTCCTGCTCTCGGACCACAACCTTCTTTCCTTCTCTGTCAAGAACTGTCTCCTCACCCGGGACACCCCCACTTACCACACTTCTAGGAATACACGTACCATTAATACCCAGCAGCTTATGGACAATCTCCACACATCTTTAGCCCCCAGCTCCCTCTCCTGTCTGGACTTAGCATTGTCACAGTACAATAATATACTGAAGAGCGCCCTAGATGAAGCAGCACCTTCTATATGCAGAAAGACCCGACACAGACAACGGCAGCCCTGGCACACAATGCAAACATGTTTTCTTCAGCGTTGCTCAAGGTGTGCTGAGCGTCAGTGGAGAAAATCTCTTTTAGCAGAGGACTTAATCCACTATAAATTCATGCTCAAAACCTATAACTCTGCCCTTCATCTGGCCAAACAATCCTACTTCACTGTCCAACAATCCAAAATGACTTTTTGAAACCTTTAAACTCCCTGCTGAAACCTAAAGCAGAAGCCCCCACCACCAACCTAAGCGGGGAGGATCTGGCCACGTATTTCCTAGAAAAAATCAACCACATCCATTAGGACATCTCAGCCAAATCTCCTCAGTGCCTGTGCCGCATTTCAAGCTCACTAGCCATCTTTGAGCCTGTTACAGAAGAAGAAGCTACCCAGCTCCTCATTTCTTCTCGACCTACAACCTGCAACAGTGACCCCATTCCTACACATCTCCTGCAGTCTCTCTCACCCGTGGTCACCACTCACCTGACAAAAATATTTAACCTCTCTCTTTCTTCAGGTATCTTTTCTTCCTCATTTAAGCATGCTATCATAACTAGTGATGAGCAAGCATGCTCGCTACTACTCGGTGCTTGTCCAAGCATCTCACTGGTCAAGATGCTCGGCGCTCGCCGAGTATTTCCGGGGTTGCTCGGCGGGAGCTCGGGTCCCCTCCCTGCATGTTTGGCGCTCTTTAGAGCGCCAATCAACATGCAGGGATTGCCTGCCACTCATTGTAATGCTGCAGCCATGGTGGTTGTGGCATTCCAGTGATTGAATGGCCGCACAGCGTCATCAGGTCTATATCAGACCTGGCACTGCTGTGCTCGTCACAGTCACTCCGGAATCAGGCAGAGTAGGGGGAGGTGCTGCTGCATCAGGGAGAGATTTGCTTGTGTATTAGGTAGTGTAGGGAGAAAAAACGTACATTACACATATCCATCTTAACAAACAGTCCTTTTGAGGACTAACTAATCCATCTGCAGAGATATCAGGCAGGCAGGGTATATAGCAGACTGCAGTGCATATAGCACAAGAGGCTCCATTCCAATTCTCCATTCCAATACAGCCAGGTCCTTTCCATATTGCAGCGCTAGAAATCCAACTATTTAAAACCGTGTTTTCTCTGTCACACGGATCACATATACTGACATTTTTGGCCTCCATTCCAATTTTTTTTTCACTGTGTCAGCGAAGTTTTTGACACCTACAGGCCAGGTATTTAAAACTGTTTTCTCCGTCACACAGATCACATATACGTTGTCAGAAAATACTGCCATTTCTGGCCTCCATTAAACATTTCCTACAGTGTGTCAGTGAAGCAATTCACACCAGTTTGCTGTTCAAACTAGTTACCTACGGGCCAGGTATTTAAAACTCCGTTTTCTCCAATCCCCTCCACGACAGCACACCTGGAGGTAGCCTCCCCATCCTAATTAGGGACAGGAAAACAAGAGGTTAAATAGCCCCTCCCCGCTACAATCCCCAGTGTTTTCCTGTCCCTATGGGATGAAGACGTTACCTGGGGTGCCTACAGCCGGCAAGCAGTGCCCTATTAAGTTTACCTGCTGGGCTGCAGGGAGCTATCGCCTCCGGTCTTCCTTCCTTGGCAGCTCCCGTGTCTCCTTGAGAGCGGGACCCCCTCACTCGCCTGCGGGTAAAGCAGAGTAGGGTCTTGGGGGCTGGGGGCCTCCTGTAGCTCCCCGGCCGGAGTCTCCTCTGTCCTCCATGGCGGCGTTCAGGATGCGCATGCAGGATGTGCCGGAAGTCAGGCTTTCGGCCTGCGGGACGTCACTTCCGGTGCGTTCCACCGTGGAACGCATGGGGGCCGCGGCGGGAAATTCAAATGGAGAAGCCGCGGTTTGCCCCGAAAATGAGGATCCTTCACCGGATAGGTGAAAATTTGGTGCTGGATCTCGGTCTCCCCTACAAAAGACCCAGATGAAAAGACTCCATTAAGGTAGGACTGAATATTCTGCTACTATGGAGGGTGCTGTTGCAGAGCCCAGCGCTAACCCAGCCCCAGTAAGTACTAGGTCCTAGGTTATTCCCCACTCTCTTTTGAGCAGGATCCTAAATATATTTTAAATCTCCCACTTTTTATTTTTAATTTAGGGAGACAAGGATCCTGCACCAAGAGTGGGAGAAAGCACTACAGTTCGCAAATGTGCCATCTGTAGAAAAAAGCTTGCTTCAGGGCATAAGAAACCCCTATGCCGGAAATGCACTGACAACATTATGAAGGAAGAAGTCAGGGGAATGGTTTGGCAGGAAATACAATCTTCCCTAGCCTCCTTCTCACAGACTTTTTCACAAGCCAGAGCTGAAGGTCCATCTTCCCCCAAAAGGAGAAAATATACGGTTAGCGAGACCTCTGATTCAGAATTAGGGTCTATGGAGGAACCGGAAGAAGGGGTCCTAAGTGAAGATCAGGAGGAAATTAGGAAATATTACTTTTCGTCCGAGAATATAGAGGAATTGTTGTCGCATGTGAGACACTATGCAGGTGGAAGAGGAGAAGGAAACCCGTACAGTTCAGGATGAAATGTTTGGGGGTCTGAAATCCAAAAAGAAGTTAGTGTTCCCTGTGCATGACAACATTCGGAGTCTTATTTTGGATGAATGGGAGTCACCTGAGAAAAGGCTTAGTATGGCAGGAGAAATGAAGGATAGATTCCCTCTAGATGAAAAGGCGGCTAAGCTTTGGATGGAAGTCCTGAAGGTTGATGTACAGGTGGCAAGGGTTGCGAAGAAAACAACCCTTCCCTTTGAAGACTCGTCACAGCTCAAAGATCCTATGGATAGGAAGATGGACAGTCTGCTAAGGAAGGCATGGGAAACATTGGCGGCTTCACTGAAGACTAATGTTGCTTCAACTTGTGTAGCTCGTGCCATGTTCCTCTGGCTCCAACAACTAGAGGAATATCTCTGGAAAGGTACTCCTAGAGAAGACCTCCTAGCATATCTTCCTTTGCTGCAGAAGGCCACTGGATTCCTAGCTGATGGCTCAGCGGAGTCTGTCAAGATTGCGGCAAAATCGGCAGCATTATCGAATTCTATGAGACGAGCCCTGTGGTTGAAGATGTGGAGTGGGGACAACGCATCAAAATCTAAGCTTTGTTCCATTCCATTTAAAGGAGAGTATATGTTTGGGGCAGTCCTAAACGAGTTGTTGAAGAAAGCATCCGACAAGAAGTCTCTGCCAGAGCCAAAGAACCCAAGAAGTTTCAGAAAGAGACCATTTCTCCCCCCTCAACAACCGCAGCAAACATATCAGTACAGAGGCAAGGGTAAAACTGGTCGCTGGAGTTACTCAAAAGGGGGAAGAGGCAGGAATATCTTTCAAGGTTCTAGGCAGGACAGACCATGACGCCAAGAAGGTAGGAGGCAGAATTGCAAGATTCCTTCCTCAATGGCAGCTGATATCTTCAGACAGGAAGATACTGGACATAGTGACGGTAGGAGCAGAAATAGACTTTACCACCTACCCTCCAAGAGTGATAGAGGTAACATCTTTACCATCAGCAAGATTACAGAGGCTGCTAATGTTAGGTCTTCAGAAGCTTCAAAACTGTGGAGTCATTTCACCAGTGCCTCGCATGGAACAAGGAGAGGGACACTATTCTCGGGTGTTTCTGCTAAGGAACGTCTCAGGTTCTTACAGGATAATCCTCAATCTGAAACATCTCAACCAATATGTGAAATACAGAAGGTTCAAGATGGAGTCGATAAAGTCCACGATTCCGTTGATTGGGAAAGTATTTGTCATGGCAACAATAGACCTGCAAGAGGCTTACTACCACGCGCCAATTCATCCGGATTACAGAAAATTTCTCAGATTTGCTATAACTCAGAACCAAGAGGTACTTCACTTTCAATTCAATGTACTCCCCTTCAGCATTTCGTCAGCACCCCGCCTATTTACAAAGATCATGGCAGAGGTAGTAGCTTATCTAAGGAAACGGAATATCTGCATCATCTCATATTTAGATGATTTTTTAGTGATGGCTCCCTCAGTTTTAAGTTTGAAAAGAGACCTTCAGATGACCCTCCAGATCCTGGAATCTTTGGGATGGTTGATAAACTACAAAAAAAGTCAGATCTGATTCCCTCCACCAGGAAGACCTTCTTGGGAATTCTCCTGGATTCTCAGCAACAAGCCTCTTTTTTTGCCAAAAGAGAAGCAGATTCAGTTGAGGTCGAAAGTCTATGCACTAAAGAACAGCAGCGGAGTGTCATTAAGATTCGCCATGTCCGTCCTCGGGTCCATGACCTCATCTATTCAGGCGGTACCTTGGGCTCAGGCACATTCAAGGGTCCTTCAAAACTACATCCTTTCCTGTTGGGACAGATCTCCATGTTCCCTCTCCAACAGAATTCATCTGCCAGAGAAAATGAAAGTGATGCGCCCAGGGGATGGGGATGACTAGGCTCCCGGGCCTTGTTGTTAGTTTTGGGGGATGTCGCGGTGGCCGGCTCCCAGGCCCGTACCCTGGGGTCACTCTTAAAAGCAAGGAATGGGGGAAAGGTGTATGGGAAAGGGGGAAATTGTTCGTGACGCCACCAGTGGTGTCTGGTGAGGATCACCAGCGCTGCTACAGTCCTCTGAGGCCGGTGATCAGGCAGCTTAGTTGGTGCGGCTCCCCACAGGTGGAGCAGGGCCTCATGGCAGCGTAGGAGAGGGGATGAAGAATAGAGCATTGGCGGGTGCAGAGCCGCGGAGAAGAGAACAGACAGAGGCAGTATTTGAAGTCATCCAAGTCTTTACTCACGGTAGTGCTTTCTCAGCTCAGAGCTTCTCTCTGCTGTCACACGGCGAGCTGCAGCCGCCAGGGTGGGGTTCAGCACACTCCAGGTAGTTCAGGAGCACTTGACAGGACCCCCGCTCTAAAGTGTTCCTCTCCTGGTGTACTTCTCCCGCCTTGCGTCCCCCACTGTGTCCCGTACGGGTACTGCGATGTCCTTGATGGGTAGCGTGTAGCTCCCGGACCGACTGGGTGCCCTTCTTGGTTACTAGTGGTGAGAACGTGGCGTAAGGCCTGGTCCTCTGGATGAACTCAGATTAGGGAATACAGGTGGCGACTCCGCTCCGTCCGTATCCCCCTGGGATCCACATAAGCCTCCGGACTTTTCCGACAGACATGAAGTGCAAAGTCAGATAATCCGGGACCGGTACCCCCTCTTGCGGCAGGGTCTCTCTGGCAGGGCCAGAATAAGGTATGCAGGTGGCGACTCCGCTCCGTCCACACCCCCTGAGATCCTTTCGCCTGTGGAGCCTAACTCCTCTGCTCCCCTCCTGGGCCTTCTTGGTTGGACTCTGACTGGGGACAGAGCCGGTTTTAACTCTGCCCCATTCCCCCGCCTCGAGGCCTGAGACCGGGAACCATGGACCCTTAGGCGACTGCAGCCTTGTGCTGACCTGCCGTCCCAAACACCCACGACTAAAGACCCGGTTATTAAAATGGCCTCCAATTATATATGATTTTATTAAGTGCTAAAGTAAAGTGCTTCCTCCACCCTCACTCACTACATGGTTCCCCCTAACTTTGGTTCCCCCCCAACTCCTCCATTCCGGACCGGGGCAGCACTATGGTGCCTTCTAGGCCCCCTTCAGAACTGGAGTGGTGTAGTGTTAAGTGTGTGGTGCTCCATCCTTACCTAGGAGGGGAGATACCACACCTCATTTTGAGGTGCAGTACCACTGTGGTGACTGAACCCTCAGGGGCGCCACATTCCCCCCTGGTGAAACACAGCACGTCTGCGGGCTGCAAAAGAGCAAAGACAGGGTATTTTTAGACATTCAAAAATTGTTATGAAAAACTATCTTCCCTTTATGGGAGGCACTCGTATTAAACGTTGCTGGTTACATGATAAATAACAAAATATAGTGTATATATACAGTACAGACCAAAAGATTGGACACACCTTCTCATTTAAAGATTTTTCTGTATTTTCATGTTTATGAAAATTGTACATTCACACTGAAGGCATCAAAACTATGAATTAACACATGTGGAACTATAGACTTAACAAAAGTGTGAAACTACTGAAAATATGTCTTATATTCTAGGTTCTTCAAAGTAGCCACCTTTTGCTTTGATGACTGCTTTGCACACTCTTGGCATTCTCTTGATGAGCTTCAAGAGGTAGTCACCGGAAATGGTTTTCACTTCACAGGTGTGCCCTGTCAGGTTTAATAAGTGGGATTTCTTGCCTTATAAATGGGGTTGGGACCATCAGTTGTGTTGTGCAGAAGTCAGGTGGATACACAGCTGATAGTCCTACTGAATAGACTGTTAAAATTTGTATTATGGCAATAAAAAAATCAGGTAAGTAAAGAAAAATGAGTGGTCATCATTACTTTAAGAAATGACGGTCAGTCAGTCTGAAAAATTGGGCAAACTTTGAAAGTGTCCCCAAGTGCAGTTGCAAAAACCATCAAGCGCTACAAAGAAACTGGCTCACATGAGGACCGCCCCAGGAAAGGAAGACCAAGAGTCACCTCTGCTTCTGAGCATAAGTTTATCCGAGTCATCAGCCTCAGAAAACGCAGGTTAACAGCAGCTCAGATTAGAGACCAGGTCAATGCCACACAGAGTTTTAGCAGCAGACTCATCTCTTCAACAACTGTTAAGAGGAGACTTTGTGCAGCAGGCCTTCATGGTAAAATAGCTGCTACGAAACCACTGCTAAGGACAGGCAACAAGCAGAAGAGACTTGTTTGGGTTAAAGAACACAAGGAATGGACATTAGACCAGTGGCAATCTGTGCTTTGGTCTGATGAGTCCAAATTTGAGATCTTTGGTTCCAATCACAGAGTCTTTGTGCGACACAGAAAAGGAGAACGAATGGACTCTCCATGCCTGGTTCCCACCGTGAAGCATGGAGGAGGAGGTGTGATGGTGTGGGGGTGCTTTGCTGGTGACACTGTTGGGGATTTATTCAAAATAGAAGGCATACTGAACCAGCATGGCTACAACAGCATCTTGCAGCGGCATGCTATTCCATCCGGTTTGCGTTTAGTTGGACCATCCTTTATTTTTCAACAGGACAATGACTCCAAACACACCTCCAGGCTGTGTAAGGGCTATTTGACCAAGAAAGAGAGTGATGGGGTGCTACGCCAGATGACCTGGCCTCCACAGTCACCAGACCTGAACCCAATCGAGATGGTTTGGGGTGAGCTGGACCGCAGAGTGAAGGCAAAAGGGCCAACAAGTGCTAAGCATCTCTGAGAACTCCTTCAAGATTGTTGGAAGACCATTTCCGGTGACTACCTCTTGAAGCTCATCAAGAGAATGCCAAGAGTGTGCAAAGCAGTCAGCAAAGCAAAAGGTGGCTAGTTTGAAGAACCTAGAATATAAGACATATTTTCAGTTGTTTCACACTGTTTTGTTAAGAATATAATTCCACATGTGTTAATTCATAGTTTTGATGCCTTCAGTGTGAATGTACAATTTTCATAGTCATGAAAATACAGAAAAATCTTTAAATGAGAAGGACCTGCCCAAAGCAAACCCTCCACGTAGTCCCTGGGGTGGCTGCAGGGCATGGCGATCCCGAGTTGGACCTCAGTTTGTGCCACCCAGACAGGTTTTTATTCTGAGGTCAGCTGTTGTGCATATAAAACCAATAGGAGGCACCTCAATAGGTGCAAACTATTTACAATCCAGTCTGTTGACTGCTCACCATCTGCAGGCATAATGTCTTGGTAAAACATAAGTAACAACTGACAAACAAGGAAGTTCAGCCTCCGGGGCCGCATTAATGGTGGTCTCCCCACCGGGGGTATGGCTCGTGTTTGCCCACAGATCCGGACCAGTCTCCAGTGGCAACGCATTGGGGGGCATCTTCCTTGAACACTCGGTGCACCTCTAGGGCGTACCAGCCACGGACTCCGTGGTGGCGGGTGTAGGAGACTAGATCTCCCGGGTATAAGTTGCGGTCTGGGTGGCCCTGTTCCAGGTGGGACTCAACGTCTCGCCTGTTGACGAAAACGTCATTGCCGAACTGGGGGCTGCGGATGAAGCCCCAACCCGCTTCTTGGTGGAATCTGAATATCAGTCCTTCCGAGGGCTGAAACGGGAGGCCTCCGCCTGCCTGGCCTGGGCCTTAGCGGCTTTTGACCGCACTTCCAACTTTTCACAGCGGACCCTTCGGGCACGCCGTTCCTTTTCTAGCTGGAGGAGCTCACCTTTGCAAAACTCCTCCCGCCGTCGAGTCTCCGCTTGGGTCTCCTGGGGAAACCCCATTAGATCCCCCCCCTCCCCCCCCCCTGGTTGTCCCATCTAAACTCCACCTGTGGGCAAGCAACCGGGGGTGCTGGTAACAGCGTTAACAGGGGCCGCTGCTCGTCCTCAACCTTTGCGGACCAGTCCGGGTTCGGGTGTGTGTACACCCAGGTGAGGGCAGGTGTTGGCGGTTCCGGGAGCGTGAGGGGGGGGTAGCAGGCTCCCGGAGACTGCGGCGGCTTGGGCCTCAGGATCCGGGGCCAGGAACTGCTCCAAAACGGTGGCGCCCGGCGATGGGGGTGACGGTAGGAGGTCCAGGAGCAGGTTGCCACACTCGGCGCCCGGGGCAGGGGTTTCACTCTTACCCACTCCTGGGCTGCATGCGGCCTCCTGGTCTTTCCTTCCTTTCTGCCTGGGCTGGGGCATCACTGGCGGGGCGCGACTTGTCTTGGCATCGGGCCGCAAGCTTCCCCAGCAGGTCCTCTCTCCGCTCCACGACTGCTCTCCGCTGGGCCTCCTCTACTCGCCGGGTCAGGTCCTGCGTCTCACCGCGGAGGAACTCTGTCTCCTCTGCTGTCAAGTGAACACTGTATCCCTCCAGGGTAAGAGAGGTGGCTCCTGGTGGGCCAGCGACTGAGGGCGCATCTTGTTCTGCTTCCATCACGGCTGCCAGGGGTGGTCTGTCTAGACTTATCCAGACCACACCTTGTCTCCCTCTCTTTCTCCTCCTCTTTTGGGAGTGGTTCAGTGGCTGCTCGCTGACGGGCATTCCTTAGGAAGTCCCATCCGTCTTGACAGACACAACTATGCGGAAAGTCTCTAAGGGAATGGGCTGTCTGAGCTTTTGGCGCCATTGAGGAACCTGGCCCACGATGGGAGGGCTTAAGTTGTTGTTTTCCCTGCACATAATGGCGTCTGTTTTTCTTGGGCGGGCGCCACATGGAATGTGGAAATAACTTCTGTCAGGGAGTGTAAAGACTGTATGTCGCTTATCCATGTTATGTAAATAAAAGCTTATAACCTGACGTTAAATTCATCCATTAGTTTTATAAATTACTCTTTTGACAGCTGAAACCCTCCCAAATTTGGTATAGGTTAAGAAAATAAATTGGCATCAATGCTGAAATATTGATCATTTAATGAACACAGAATGGTCAGATTTTGGCAAGACAAAAGTTTTGCTCTTGGTTCAATAGTTGTGTGCTGCGGTCCCCTAGGTATTAGGACAGGAAGGTCGGGCGAGAAGATGTGGGTGTTTGTTGTGGCACAATTTCAGCTTGCCCATGGCCTTGTCCTCGGCCTCTGCATGCACCAGAGCAGTGTCAAAAGGTTGTTGGTTGGATAGCGGATAATGCTTCCAGTCACTTAGCCATGACCACCACCCTGTCTTCCACATGGTCAATTCTCAGTAGCTGTGAGTGTGGACCGCATATTCCTCACCCTGATCCTCCTTTCTCACAGCATGCCAACTGCCCAGAGACAACTGATCCGACACTTGGACACTCTGAAGAGCTGTTCACTTTTCCATTTATAGATTCGGGCCTCTCGCCCGGTCCACTTGAAGCAGGGAAAGAGGAGATCGCACGTAACAATGCCCAAATATTTGAGCAGCCACGGTCACACGAAGGCGAGGGTGGGAAAGTGTCACATGAGGTGGACGATGATGAGACACAATTGCCAGAAAGTCAGGAGGAGGACCAGGGTGTGGAAGTGGAAGACGAGGTGGTGGATGATCTAGTAACTGACCCAACTTGGCAGGAGGACATGCAGAGCGAGGACAGCAGCACACAGGGGGAGTGAGGCAGAGCACTCCAACAGGCAGGAAGAAGCAGTGTGGTGGCCGCAGAAAGAAGGCAGGCAACCGTTCCCCGTAACACCAACACGAAGGAAGTTGCCAGTACAACTGTTAGATCTTCCCAAGTCTGTTGTTTTTTAAAGACTCTGCCAATAACCCCAAAAAAGGCCATTTGCACCACCTGCCAAGCCAGCATCAGCAGGAGTGGCAAAACGATCAGCCTGACCACCACCAGCATGATCAGGCACATGGCAGCAAAGCATCCGACTTTGTGGGCCGAACCCCAGGGTCCAGGAACAGTGTCTGCAGGTGGCACCATTGCTTCTTCCGCTCTTATGCATGCAAGCCAATCCCCTGTCCATGGTGCATGCGAAGATGCCTCCTGCCCTGCACCTGTCATTGCGCACTCTCAAGTAGCAGCATCAGGAAGCACGTTAATGTCCTTGTCCCATCATAACATTCAATTGTCCATACCCCAGTCCTTGGAACGCAAGCGCAAATATGCAGCCAACGCCCCACAGGCCACACTACTAAATTCTCACATTTCACAACTGCTTGCGCTCGAAATGTTGCCTTTTAGGCTCATGGAGACGGAAGTATTCCGCAACCTGATGGCGGCGGCTGTCCCTCGGGACTCAGTCCAAAGCTGCCACTATTTCTCCCGGTGTGCCGTCCCCGCATAACACAAGCACATGTCCTAAAACATTAGCCATGCCCTCAACAACGCAGTTACCGGGAAAGTCCACCTAACCGTGGACGAGTGCTTGTGGGCAGGGATGGTACATCTCGCTGACGGCACACTGGGTTAACATAGTGGAAGCTGGGACCCAGTCGTACCTTGGGACGGAACACATCCTCCCGACGCCAAGGATTGCGGGCCCTAGGTCAATCAGGGTTGTTGCGCTGCCTTTCCAGTGACCCTTGCATTGTCCAAATTTTGGGTGACAGTCATTACTGGTTGGTGACACTTCTAGACCCACGTTACAAGAAGAACTTTCTGTCTCTTATTCCTTTCTCAGCCAGGCCTAATAAAATGGGGCAGTACAAGAATGCCCTTTTTGAGGAATTATTAAAAAAATTCTGTAAGGCAGCGCTTGTCATTATCCTGGGGGATACTCGCTTCGCTGCGTCAATTTAAAGCACACCAGCCATATTTTCCGATATTTCTCAACTCAGCAGTTTATTAACTCCATAAACTGCTGATTTCCGGGTCCAACTCCGTGGCCCACCGACACACATATAAAGTCCACGAGCCCAAGTGGCAGACCGGCCCACTTGGCTCTAGTTACAGCCTCCCGCAAGGTAATAATAAAACAATGTCCATGAAAATGTCCATAACACAAATAGTATTACCTACGTCGGGCTTTAGCTGCTTTGGTCCATTTGTTTCCCAGATGGGGTCTCTAGCCTCTGGCCCTCCAAGCCACTAGCATCCACTCCCAGGATCCAGTCTCGGCCTTTCAGGCTGTCAGGCTTCACTCTGCCTCACTAGGCTTCAGACAAACAGTGTCCCACCCACCCGGGGAACAGGCCTCATGCCTCTCTCACAGGAACACTGCACACCTGCACCACTCACACTGCTCAAATCACCAGGGTTTATATATCTTGCAGCACACTCACAGATAGGACCTTAACTGATGTCAGAGTCATGTGTCCACACCCTCTGTGTGCATAAGGACCTGTGTGATGTCAGTCATGTGACCAGTCAATTAAAGGGGAAGGTACATGGTCATTCAAACACACTGAACCATTAAAGAGATGTCTGCTACATCACAATTCCCATCTGAAAACACTGGGGACAGAGGTCACACTTCGTTGGACAACCAAGGAGTACATGCGAGAGAGACACAACTTCAATCCAGCAGAGGCAGAGGAACACTGTCAAAGTTCTGGGAGAATTTTCTCAGCCCCTCCTATCGCACAGGCCCTGAGGCGTGGGGTACTCTCACAAGGAGTGCAAAGTTTGGGAAGATGTTGAGGGAGTACCTTGCCGACCATACCAACGTCCTTCGTGATTCCT
Organism: Phyllobates terribilis; assembly: GCF_046119375.1. NCBI lineage: Eukaryota > Metazoa > Chordata > Amphibia > Anura > Dendrobatidae > Phyllobates > Phyllobates terribilis. The sequence goes on from NW_027362773.1 coordinate 56,012,592, forward strand.
CTGTGCCTTATAATTATTGAGTATCCAAGCAGGATACATGGAATGAACTAACTCTCTAGTTGGAGGTCCTGGCCTGCCCTGCCGCCAGCGTTTTATCAGAGCGGGTTTTTAGTGCCGCTGGTGGAATTATAACTGATAAGCGCATCCGCCTGTCAACTGAAAATGCTGACAGGCTGACTCTTATAAAAATGAACAAGGGCTGGATTGGGCCAGACTTCTCAACACCACCACAATGATAGCAACGTAACATAAACTGAAATCCAGTGTCTTTTCTTAATAGGTGTATTCCCATGCACCTTTTCACACCCACACATGGGTATACGCTTCCTGATTTTGGCTATTAGCTCTTGTCCTTCTCCTTCTCCTCATCCTCCACCACCATATCACCAGGGTGTCCATGGTCCTTGATGCAACACCCACATAATTTTTTTAAAGGATGTTTATGATGCCCGTAAAAAAAAATAAATAAAACTTAGTCTGTTCATGTATACCCCCCAGGGGTAAAGGTTTGTCAGCCCATACAATTAGTGCATGGGCATTACAAGTATAGGAGGCCCGTTCTTTTCTAATGGGAACATGTTGTACTTGTTACTGTGGCCCTGCTCTGTGTCTTTAAATTCTTAGTGGGGTTTTTCCTAAAATTGGTCAGGCATTCAACTCACTGCATACCCTATAACTGTACAGCAGACTCTCTCCTTTCTAATGGAAATTTGTCATTACTGTGGCCCTGCTCTGTGTCTTTCAGAGTCCCTCCATCATCAATGAAACAGGATGTGTCTGATGTGTCACACACCACATTCCCAAATAAGGTTGTAAAATGTTAAATTGACATTTCCCGGTGAATGCATTTGCCGTAAAAGAAAAAAAAAAAAACAGTAGGATCTTTCTTTAGTATAAAAACAGAGTCGCCAATGTAATCACATTGTTCAGCTCCTGCACCTCCTCCTCCATCTCCGAAATGACCATCAGTCACAAGCTGAAAGCACTGCAGCACTGCCTTGGCCAAGCGGCAACAGGCTGTGCTGAAGATAACATGCTTAAAGCTTGGTGACAAACCACCCAGCGCTGCAGAGTTGTTGAAAGCTGTAATACAGCAGCTTGATCTGTGGCTCTCACCACTGAACATACAGCCAGGCATGGTCGTGTGTGACAATGGGCGGAACCTGGTGACTGAGAAATGACAGCCAGAGTAGATACGGTTTCCCTCTACGCCAGTCCTTTTACCGATCTAAAGAATATGGCTGTGGTGATATACAACTCCCACTAAGAAGCTGTTTCAGATTGAAAAACATTGTGCCCACCAGAGGATTTGATTCTGAGGGCTCTCCTTTCTCCCCTGCTCAAGAGCCCCATAGCAGCTGCAAAGTTGGCGCTATCATGAACTCTCCTCATGTAGGAGCCAGGGCACACAAGTGGGACCGTCCAACCCTGCCAAGAAGCGGTCCTGGCTAAGAAAAGTGTGTGGGAAGGTTCCTGGATACTCTATGGCTGTTTTTTTACTGAGGTGGAAACCCACGCAAACATGGGGAGAACATACAAAGTCCTTGCAGATGTTGCCCTTGCTGGGATTTGAACCCACAATTCCAGCGCTGCAAGGCTTCAGTGCTAACCACTGATCCAATGTGCTGCCGTTCACCCTCTAATATCTAACAGGCTGGAGAGTGGCAGTAGGTGCAAGTTTCTATCTTCAGCTCCTTTGTGAGAAACTAATGTATTTGGGCAGCCACTCAGTCTACCAAATAAAATTCCTGAGAAGGAAATTGGGGATGGCTTCGCTAAGGTTACTGGGGGCAGTGCTAAACCATGGAGTCGTACCATAGTTTACTGGAAATATTCCAGGCTGGTAGGAGTCAAGCAAATTCCCACAGAAAAGTACCAGCAGTAATGTTCAGGGACCCACGCTTGTAGAAGGCGGAGACAACACCGGGAGAAATGGTGACGGCTGGGGACAGAGTATGGACACTAGGCATGAGGTTGTGAAAAGCTTCTGCCTCCACGAGCCTAAAAGACCACATTTCAAGTGCAAGCAGCTGACCAGAAATCTGGCAGTTTAGCATTGCTGCTTGTGGGTGGGTGGCTGGCTGCATACTTGCGCTTGCATTCCAAGTAACAGAAAACTAAGCAGATGGTGGCCTCTATCATCATTATAACCTCACTTTGGCACTATGAACTCTCTTGAAGTTGAAGCCAGGGCCCACCGGAGGAGTCTCCGGTTTTCTGTTGGGTCTGTCCAACCCTGCCGAGAAGCAGCCCTGGCTAAGAAAAGTGTGGGGGAAGGTTCCTGGACACTCTATGGCTGTTTTTTTAATGTAGATCAGACGTGCTTATGCATGTTATTTCTCAAACTGGATTGCAGATCAGGCCATTGCCCAACTCTGTAGCCATGAAATTAAAGGCGCAAAGAAAGAGGTTTGTGTGTCAAAGCGCCACCGAGAAGTGCGAGTTGATGTTGGACGGGCTGCCATTGCTTCTGCAAAAGCTGCTTTAGAGGACTTACTGGGAGAAATGACACCCAGAGTAGATACAGTTTCCCTCTATACCAGTCCTTTCACCGAGCTAAAGAATATGACTGTGGTGAAATTTAACTCTCAGCAAAAAAAGCTGTGGACTGGCTCTGTATCGTCCTTGGCCACATTCACCTGTTCACGTGTTTGTGGTTAGGCGGTCGTTCGCAGTAAGTGCACTGGGGAGGGCACGGGTAATGTTGTGGGACCCGTGCTTGTGGAAGGCAGAGACGACACTGGGAAAATTAGTGGCGGCTGAGGACCGAGTATGGATACCCGGTCGCCCCGCCATAAGATTGTGGTCAGCTTCCACCTCCACGAGCCTAAAAGGCCACATTTCAAGTGCAAGCAGCTGTCAAAAATTAGGCAGTATAGTATTGCAGCCTGTGGGTTGGTGGGTGGCTGGCTGCACACTTGCGCTTGCATTCCATGGAGTGGGGTAGGGACAGCTGAACGCTGCAGTGGGACAAGGACGTGGATGGTGATTTTTGCAAGTCTGCAATGACGGGTGCATGGCGGGAGGCATCTTTGCATGCGCCAAGGATCATTTATGATGGGCACACTTTTAGACAGTGACCTGGGAGTCAGATATGCTTCCAGAGGTCTTCCTCATGCTGTTCCCATGTCTTTTCAGCACTGTATGCATGTGTCTGATGTGTCACACACCACATGGCCAGATAAGGTTGTAAAATGTTAATGATTTTTCCCAGTGAATGCATTTGTCTTGGGTTGAAAGCAGTGCAAAAATGCATCCAAAACGCTACGTGTGAACATAGCCCAAGGTGTGGAGGAGTATATTTCTTTTTCCTCATACACAAGTCATAACCCTGGAAAGTATATTCCTTAACATATTTCCCAGGAAAATCCATTTTGGTTTCGTTTTGGTATGTTTTTATTGTGAGTCCGTAAAAGTGGCGTAATACTCTGACAACGTTGTTGACAGCAGTGATCTGGGAGTCGGAGATGCTTCCAGGGGTCTTCCCCATGCTGTTCCCATGTCATTTGAGCACTGTTTCCATCAATTTGGGTAATTTTTAGGCCCTCTGCAGACCGCCGGGGGGAGCCGCCTGAAAAATACTCGTTTCCCATAGACTTGCATTGGGCTCGTTGCTCTGGTCGAGCACCCGAGTATTCCAATGTGCTCGACCCGAGCAACGAGTACCCGAGCATTTTAGTGCTCGCTCATCACTAATCATAACTAGTGTTGAGCGATACCTTCCGATATCAGGAAATATCGTATCGGATTGGATCGGGCCGATACCCAAAAAGTATCGGATATCGCCGATTCCGATACCGGAAACCAATGCAAGTCAATGGGACACAAATATCGGAATGAAAATAAACCCTTTCTTTCCTTGTAGGTTAATTCTACATGAAGTAAAACAACTAAGAATAATGTAGAATGACATGAAAAGCCGGCAATTCATCAGCGGCATTCACCGGTACCCGACAATTTACAACAGAAAGAATAGAGCTTCACACATAGATTAGATAGATAGAAACATGTCAGTCACATATATATGAAGTACAGTGACAGTGTTGCTTACTGTACTTGTCATTTAGTGTAAAGGATTTATTAAAAAAAATATTAGTGTTTTCGTGCACCGTCTCTTTAAAAAAGCCGGCCGGCAATTCAGCAGCGGTACCCGACAATTTATAACAGACAGAATAGAGCTTCACACATAGATTAGATAGATAGAAACATGTCAGTCACATATATAAGAAGTACAGTGACAGTGTTGCTTACAGAACTTGTCATTTAGTGTAAAGGATTTATTTAAAAAAATAATAGTGTTTTCATGCACCGTCTCTTTAAGAAAGCCGGCCGGCAATTCAGCATCTGTACCCGACAATTTAGAATAGAAGGAATAGAGAATCACACATAGATTAGATAGATAGAAACATGTCAGTCACATATATATGAAGTACAGTGACAGTGTTGATTACTGTACTTGTCATTTAGTGTTAAAATAAAGGATTTATTTAAAAAAAAATTGGCGTGGGGTTCCCCTTAATTTTAGGCTCTAGCGGAGGTTAAGCAGACAGCTGGGGCAAATGTTTGAAGCCTGGGAAGGGGGTAATACCCACGGAGCTTCCCAGGCTACTAATATCAGCCCCCAGCTGAATACCTAGCCTTTACTAGCTATTAAAATGGGGGACCCCCCCAAAAAAATGACGTGGGGTCCCCCCTAATTTAATAGCTAGCACAGGCTAGGCAGACAGCTGGGGGCTGATATTAATAGCCCAGGAAGGGTGCCATGAATATTGGCCCCCTCCCAGGCTAGAAACACCAGCCGTCAGCCGCCCCAGAAATGGCGCATCCATAGGATGCGCCAATTCTGGCACTTAGCCTCGCTCTTCCACGCTGCCCTGGTGCGGTGGCAGGGGGTAATAGGGTTGGGGTTGATGTCAGCTTATAATGCCAGCTGACATCAAGCCCAGGTTAGTAATGGAGAGGCGTCTATAAGACACCCCCATTACTAACCCCATAGTCAAAGTTAAAAGAAAACACAAACACCCAGAGTAAAGTCCTTTAATTGAAATAAAGACACAATTCTTTATTGTTCTAAATTAAACCATACTTACCATCACGCCCATTCCAGCTGAAGCCAACGATCTCCTGCAATAAAAGAAAAATAATAAAGCAACCTCATCCTTACCTTTCGATGGTTCCCAGGACAGCTCCAGCTCTGCTACATCGAGATGACAGGCTGGACCGCAGCAGAAAGCTGCCATCCAGCCTGTCATCCCGCAGACACTGAGAAGCGCAGGCATGCTTGCGCTCCTCAGTGTCTCTCTGTGACGTCATCCAGATGAGCCGAGTTCATGTCCAATGAACTCAGCTCACCTCATGCACGTCACTGACAGCGTGGGAAAATTCTCCTGCACTCAGCGCTTCAGCGTGAGAATTCTCCCACGCTGTCAGTGACATACATGAGGTGAGGTCATGTCCAATGAACTCAGCTCACCTCATGCACGTCACTGACAGCGTGGGAAAATTCTCACGCTGAAGTGCTGAGTGCAGGAGAATTTTCCCACGCTGTCAGTGACGTACATGAAGTGAGCGGAGTTCATTGGACATGACCTCGGCTCATCTTTATGCCGTCACAGCCAGACACTGAGGAGTGGAAGTATGCCTGCGCTTCTCAGTGTCTGCGGGATGACAGGATGGATGGCAGCGTTCTGCTGCGGTCCAGCCTGTCATCTCGATGTAGCAGAGCTGGAGCTGTCCTGGGAACCATCGAAAGGTAAGGATGAGGTTGCTTTATTATTTTTCTTTTATTGCAGGAGATCGTTGGCTTCAGCTGGAATGGGCGTGGTGGTAAGTATGGTTTAATTTAGAACAATAAAGAATTGTGTGTTTATTTCAATTAAAGGACTTTTTTCTGGGTGTTGTGTTTTTTTAAATACTTTACTAGAAATTCATGGTGGTCATGTCTAATATTGGCGTGACCCCATGAATTTTGGGCTTAGGGCCAGCTGATAATGCCAAGCTGGCCTTAACCCCTTTATTACCCAGTGAGCCACCGCACCAGGGCCCTGGATGAGTTGGGTACAGCGCCAGAAGATGGCGCTTCTATGAACGCGCCATTTTCTGGGGCGGCTGCGGACTGCAATTTGCAGCGGGGGTGGCCCAGAAAGCTTGGGTCTCCCTGCGCTGCGGATTCCAGCCCCCAGCTGCCTAGTTGTATCTGGCTGGGCACAAAAATAGGGCGAAGCCCCACGCATTTTTTTTTTAAATTATTTCATGAAATTCATGGAATAATTAAGAAAAAAAGGGCTTCCCTATATTGTTGTGTCCAACCAGGTACAAATAGGCAGCTGGTGGTTGGGGGCAGCCCATTCCTGCCTGCTGTACCTGGCTGGACACAAATATAGTGCGAAGCCCCACGTCAATTTTTTTTTAATTATTTCATGAAATAATTTTTTTAAAAAAGGGCTTCCCTATATTGTTGTGTCCGGCCAGGTACAAATAGGCAGCTGGTGGTTGGGGGCAGCCTGTTCCTGCCTGCTGTACCTGGCTGGACACAAATATAGGGCGAAGCCCCACGTCAATTTTTTTTAAAATAAGTCCTTTATTTTAACACTAAATGACATTTGAGGAGTTAATAAAGATGCAGTCCCTAAATTATTATTTATTTTTTAATTAATTTTTCCCAAAACTTTTGACGTGGGCTTCGCCATATTTTTGTATGCCAGCCAGGTACAGCATCCAGCTTCTATGAACGCGCCATTTTCCGGGGTGGCTGCGCACTGCAATTTTCAGCGGGGGGAGGGGGGGGGCAGAAAGCTTGGGCCTCCCTGCGCTGCAGATTCCATCCCCCAGCTGCCTAGTTGTACCTGGCTGGACACAAAAATAGGGAGAAGCTTCACGTATTTTTTTTTTTTAATTATTTCATGAAATTCATGAAATAATTAAGAAAAAAAGGGCTTCCCTATATTGTTGTGTCCAACCAGGTACAAATAGGCAGCTGGTGGTTGGGGGCAGCCCGTTCCTGCCTGCTGTACCTGGCTGGACACAAATATAGTGCGAAGCCCCACGTCAATTTTTTTTAAATCATTTCAGGAAATTCATGAAATAATTTAAAAAAATTGATGTGGGGCTTCGCCCTATATTTGTGTCCAGTCAGGTACAGCAGGCAGGAACGGGCTGCCCCCAACCACCAGCAGCCTATTTGTACCTAGCCGGACACAACAATATAGGGAAGCCCTTTTTTTCTGAATTATTCCATGAATTTCATGAATTTAAAAAAAAAAAAACGTGGAGCTTCGCCCTATTTTTGTGTCCAGCCAGGTACAACTAGGCAGCTGGGGGCTGGAATCTGCAGCGCAGGGAGGCCCAAGCTTTCTGGGCCCCACCCGCTGCAAATTGCAGTCCGCAGCCGCCCCGGAAAATGGCGCGTTCATAGAAGCGCCATCTTCTGGCGCTGTACCCAACTCATCCAGGGCCCTGATGCGGTGGCTCACTGGGTAATAAAGGGGTTAAGGCCAGCTTGGCATTATCAGCTGGCCCTAAGCCCGAAATTCATGGGGTCACGCCAATATTAGACATGACCACCATGAATTTCTAGTAAAGTATTTAAAAAAAACACAAACACCCAGAAAAAAGTCCTTTAATTGAAATAAACACACAATTCTTTATTGTTCTAAATTAAACCATACTTACCATCACGCCCATTCCAGCTGAAGCCAACGATCTCCTGCAATAAAAGAAAAATAATAAAGCAACCTCATCCTTACCTTTCCATGGCTCCCACGACGGCTCCAGCTCTGCTACATCGAGATGACAGGCTGGACCGCAGCAGAACGCTGCCATCCAGCCTGTCATCCCGCAGACACTGAGAAGCGCAGGCATACTTCCACTCCTCAGTGTCTGGCTGTGACGGCATCCAGATGAGCCGACAATGAACTCGGCTCACCTCATGTACGTCACTGACAGCGTGGGAGAATTCTCCTGCACTCAGCGCTTCAGCGTGAGAATTTTCCCACGCTGTCAGTGACGTGCATGAGGTGAGGTCATGTCCCATGAACTCGGCGCACCTCATGCACGTCACTGACAGCGTGGGAGAATTCTCACGCTGAAGCGCTGAGTGCAGGAGAATTTTCCCACGCTGTCAGTGACGTGCATGAGGTGAGCTGAGTTCATTGGACATGACCTCGGCTCATCTGGATGACGTCACAGAAAGACACTGAGGAGCGCAAGCATGCCTGCGCTTCTCAGTGTCCGCGGGATGACAGGCTGGATGGCAGCGTTCTGCTGCGGTCCAGCCTGTCATCTCGATGTAGCAGAGCTGAAGCTGTCCTGGGAACCATGGAAAGGTAAGGATGAGGTTGCTTTATTATTTTACTTTTATTGCAGGAGATCGTTGGCTTCAGCTGGAATGGGTGTGGCGGTAAGTATGGTTTAATTTAGAACAATAAAGAATTGTGTCTTTATTTCAATTAAAGGACTTTTTTCTGGGTGTTTGTGTTTTTTTTAAATACTTTACTAGAAATTCATGGCGGTCATGTCTAATATTGGCGTGACCCCATGAATTTCGGGCTTAGGGCCAGCTGATAATGCCAAGCTGGCCTTAACCCCTTTATTACCCAGTGAGCCACCGCACCAGGGCCCTGGATGAGTTGGGTACAGCGCCAGAAGATGGCGCTTCTATGAACGCGCCATTTTCCGGGGCGGCTGCGGACTGCAATTTGCAGCGGGTGGGACCCAGAAAGCTTGGGTCTCCCTGCGCTGCAGATTCCAGCCCCCAGCTGCCTAGTTGTACCTGGCTGGACACAAAAATAGGGCGAAGCGCCACACATTTTTTTTTTTAATTATTTCATGAAATTCATGGAATAATTAAGAAAAAAAGGGCTTCCCTATATTGTTGTGTCCGGCTAGGTACAAATAGGCAGCTGGTGGTTGGGGGCAGCCCGTTCCTGCCTGCTGTACCTGGCTGGACACAATTATAGGGCGAAGCCCCACATAATTTTTTTTTAATTATTTCATGAATTTCCTGAAATAATTAAAAAAAAATTGACGTGGGGCTTCACACTATATTTGTGTCCAGCCAGGTACAGCAGGCAGGAACGGGCTGCCCCCAACCACCAGCTGCCTATTTGTACCTAGCCGGACACAACAATATAGGGAAGCCCTTTTTTTCTTAATTATTCCATGAATTTCATGAAATAATAAAAAAAAAAAAAACGTGGAGCTTCTCCCTATTTTTGTGTCCAGCCAGGTACAACTAGGCAGCTGGGGGATGGAATCTGCAGCGCAGGGAGGCCCAAGCTTTTTGCCCTCCCCCCCCCCCCCCGCTGAAAATTGCAGTCCGCGGCCGCCCCGGAAAATGGCGCGTTCATAGAAGCTGGATGCTGTACCTGGCTGGCATACAAAAATATGGCGAAGCCCACGTCAAAAGTTTTGGGAAAAATTTATTAAAAAATAAATAATAATTTAGGGACTGCATCTTTATTAAGTCCTCAAATGTCATTTAGTGTTAAAATAAAGGATTTATTTAAAAAAAAAATGGCGTGGGATCCCCCATAATTTTAGTCTCTAGCGGAGGTTAAGCAGACGGCTGGGGCAGATGTTTGAAGCCTGGGAAGGGGGTAAAACCCACGGAGCTTCCCAGGCTACTAATATCAGCCCCCAGCTGAATACCTAGCCTTTACTAGCTATTAAAATGGGGGACCCCCCAAAAAAAAATGACGTGGGGTCCCCTCTATTTTAATAGCTAGCAAAGGCTAGGCAGACAGCTGGGGGCTGATATTAATAGCTCAGGAAGGGTGCCATGAATATTGGCCCCCTCCCAGGCTAGAAACACCAGCCGTCAGCCGCCCCAGAAATGGCGCATCCATAGGATGCGCCAATTCTGGCACTTAGCCTCGCTCTTCCACGCTGCCCTGGTGCGGTGGCAGGGGGTAATAGTGGTGGGGTTCATGTCAGCGCCAGCTGCCATGAAGCCCAGGTTAGTAATGATGGCCGTCTATATGACACCCCCATTACTAACCTACAAAGTGTTAAAAAGAAAAAACACACTACACCCAGAAAAAAATAATTTATTTGAAATAAAACACCATTTTATTTAATTCTTAGTTTACTAAAAAAAAAATAGTTACCTGTCCACGTTCCTGCGCTGATCTCCCATGCACAGCTGTCACATCTGGAGATGGTGACAGCTGTGCATGGCTGCTGTAAGCTCACGCTGCCGGGAACACGTCCGCTCCCGGCAGCGGGAGCCACTGACTGAGGTCACCGGAGTGCATTCAGGCAGCGCAGCTCCGGAGACCTCCTTTACGGCAGTGCTGTACCGTGGGAATTTCTCACGATACAGCAGTGCCGTAAAGGAGCTAACCGGAGCAGCGCTGCTTGAACTCCGGTGAACCCTTAAGGCCCCGTCATTCTAGCGGCGGCAGCGGTTCAGAGCGGTCACATTCTATGTGGCTGCTCTGAACTGGAGATCTTCGTGGGACACTCGTGGACTACTACGGAGGGGTAAGGATAAGGTTGTGGTTTATTATTTTATATTTTATTACAGGAGATCGATGGCTTCGGGGAATTAGGTGTCTAGGTGAGTATAGGTGTAGTTTTTTATTTTTTACTTTATTTTAGGTGGCGATCGGCGGGGACAGGTAATGTATGAACTAATTTATTTTAGGTAACCACTGGCCACCAATGACATGTATTTAACATTTATTGGGGACACAGTAGGGCAATTTAAATAGCAGGATCAGGCTGATGGGAACTACTGCTCCCATCGAGCTGATCCTGCTGGCAGGAGTGGACGGGGGACAGACATAGGCCGATGGGAGTAGTAGTGTCACATCGGCCTATGTCTGCCCGCACACACACCCGCACACACACCCGCACACACACCCGCACACACACACCCCGCACACACACCCGCACACACACCCCGCACACACACACACCCCGCACACACTAATCATGACGGGTCCGGGAGGTGAGGCTGACCTGTGCGGCCGTGGGAAAGTTGATGTGAGTTCATGCAGTCAAGCATGAACTCACATGAACCCTCTGAGGGCACCGCGGCTACTTCAAATGAACAGCTGATCGGCATCACCTGATACCTCAGCTGTTCATTTGAAATAACCGGCGGGAAAGCGCAGCACAGAACGGGAAAGCCGGCGGTGAAGTCTTTTCACTGCCGGCTTCCCCGCCCGGGTCCTTCGCTCCTTGGTGCTGCGCTCCCCGCCCGGTCCTAATTTACGATCGGGATGGGAGGTGGCGAGGGGAGCGGAGGATCGGGGTGGGAGGCTGCGGGGAAGCAGTATGGGGCTGCGTGATTGTTTAAAAGCCGGCGGCTTTTTACCGCGCGCCGGCTTTTAAACAATCAGGAGAATTCTCCCACGCTGGGATGGCATTCTGATGACAAGCTGGATCGCAGCTGAGCGCTGCCATCCAACTTGTCATCCTTCACAGACACTGCAGAGCGCAGGCATTATGGGAACTTCCGATTCCGGTATCCGATATTATAAAAGTATCGGAATTAAGTATCGGAATTCCGATACAGTGAATATCGGCCGATACCCGATATTTCAGTATCGGAATGCTCAACACTAATCATAACCCCTTTTCTTAAAAAGCCATCCCTGGACCAGGACTGCACTGCTAACTACAGACATGTCTCTAACCTACCTTTCATCTCTAAACTCCTGGAACGCTTGGTCCACTCCCGTCTAATCTGCTATCTGTCAGATAACTCTCTCCTCGACCCTTAACAATCTTGTTTCCGCTCCTTACACGCCACTGAAACTGCCCTCACTAAAGTCTCTAATGATCTACTAACAGCTAAATGCAAGGGCCACTGCTCCCTGCTGAGTCTCCTGGATCTCTCTGCCGCATTTGACACTGGATCACCATCTCCTCCTCACTATGCTCTGCTCTATAAGCCTCAAGGACCCCATTCTCTCCTGGTTCTCCTCCTACCTCTCTAACCGCTCCTTCAAGGTATCTTTTGCCGGCTCCTCTTCCTCTCCTCGTCCCCTTACTATCGGGGTCCCGCAGGGCTCAGTCCTAGGCCCCATCCTCTTCTCTCTATACACTGCCCCTATTGGACAAACAATCAGCAGATTTGAATTCCATTATCATCTCTATGCTGACGACACCCAACTATATACCTCTTCACCTGACATCACCCCTACCCTAATACAAAATACCAAGGAGTGTCTGTCCGCTGTCTCTAACATCCTGTCCTCCCTCTCTTAAACTGAATCTCTCTAAATCGGAACTTCTTGTGTTTCTCCTCTCTACTAACCCAACTCTACCTAACATCGAAATTTACCTTGGAGGGTTCAACCATAACTCCCGCTGCCTTGGGGTCATATTCGACACTAACCTTTACTTTACTCCCCATATCTGATCACTCACTCGCTCTTGTCACCTGCATCTTAAAAACATCTCCAGAATCCCACCTTTTCTCACCTTTGAAACTGCTAAAACTCTGACGGTCGCTCTTATTCACTCTCTTCTGGACTACTGCAACTCTCTTCTGATCGGTCTCGCTCTTGCCAAACTTTCTCCTCTCCACTCCGTCCTGAATACGGCAGCGAGGGTCATATTTCTGATGCCTCCATCATGTGCCAGGCTTTACACTGGTTACCCATCCACTACAGGGTCCAATATAAACTCATTGCTCTCACCCACAAAGCTCTCCACAGTTCTGCACCGCCTTATATCTCCTTTCTCATCTCTGCCTATCGCCCTACACGTGCCCTCCGTTCTACAAATGACCTAAGACTAACATCCCCCATAATCCGAACCTCGCACCTCCGTCTCCAAGAGTTCTCTCAAGCTGCGCCAGTTCTCTGGAATGCACTACCCCAGGTGATCCGACTGATGCCTAGCCCCCATGTCTTCAAGCGCGCTTTAAAAACCCATCTCTTTAAACAAGCCTACCACCTAAGCTACTCAGTAAATTAACTTTCCCCTGTTCCGTCCTTCTAAATATTATTCAGAATCTATTCCTTTCTCTTCATCTGTCTCTACATCCTCCATGCACAAGATAACTGCACTCGGTACTTGAGTATTGTACTTAAACCTACTGGTTGACCGGATCATACAGCTTTATATGAAAATCCCTATTTATTATAATTGCCAGACCTGAAATAACAAGCACTCTTCACCTATTGTGTCCCCCCATTTCCTTGTAGAATGTAAGCTTGCGAGCAGGGACCTCACTCCTAATGTAACTGTTTAAACTGTCTTAAATTGTATTGAATTCATTGTCTGTATATGCCCCCGCTTAATTGTAAAGAGCTGTCGAATATGTTGGCGCTATATAAATAAAAATTATTATTATACAGTGGGTACGGAAAGTATTCAGACCCCTTTAAAATTTTCCCTCTTTATTTCATTGCAGGCATTTGGTAAATTCTAAAAAGTTCATTTTTTTTTTCTCATTAAAGTACACTCTGCACCCCATCTTGACTGAAAAAAAACAAATGTAGAAATTATTGCAAATTTATTTAAAAAGAAAAACTGAAATATCACATGGTCATAAGTATTCAGACCCTTTGCTCAGACACTCATATTTAAGTCACATGCTGAACATTTCCTTGTGATCCTCCTTAAGATGGTTCTACTCTTTCATTGGAGTCCAGCTGTGTTTAATTAAACTGATAGGACTTGATTTGGAAAGGCACACACCTGTCTATATAAGACCTCACATCTCGCAGTGCATGTCAGACCAAATGAGAATCATGAGCTCAAAGGAACTGCCCAAGGAGCTCGGAGACAGAATTGTGGCAAGGCACAGATCTGACCAAGGTTATAAAAGAATTTCTGCATTACTGAAGGTTCCTAAGAGAACAGTGGCCTCCATAATCCTTAAATGGAAGAATTTTGGGACTACCAGAAGTTTCTCTAGACCTGGCCATCCAGCCAAACTGAGCAATCGTGTGAGAAGAGCCTTGGTGAGAGAGGTAAAGAAAAACCCCAAGATCACTGTGGCTGAGCTCCAGAGATGCAGTAGGGAGATGGGAGAAAGTTCCACAAAGTCAACTATCACTGCAGCCCTCCACCAGTCAGGCCTTTATGGCAGAGTGGTCCAATAGAAGCCTCTACTCGGTGCAAGACATATGAGTTTGCTCAAAAACACATGAAGGACTCCCAGACTATGAGAAATAAGATTCTCTGGTCTGATGAGACGAAGATAGAACTTTTTGTTGATAATTCTAAGTGGTATGTGTGGAGAAAACCAGGCACTGCTCATCACCAGCCCAATACAATCCCAACAGTGAAACACAGTGGTGGAGGCATCATGCTTTGCGCGTGTTTTTCAGCTGCAGGGACAGGACGACTGGTTGCAATTGAAGGAAACATGAATGTGGCCAAATACAGAGACATCCTGGATGAAAACCTCTTCCAGAGTGCTCTGGACCTCAGACTTGGCCGAAGGTTCACCTTCCAACGAGACAATGACCCTAAGCACACAGCTAAAATAACAAAGGAGTGGCTTCAGAACAACTCTGTGACCATTCTTTACTGGCCCAGCCAGTGCCCTGACTTAAACCCAATTGAGCATCTCTGGAGAGACATGAAAATGGCTGTCCACCAACGTTCACCATCCAACCTGACGGAACTGGAGAGGATCTGCAAGGAAGAATGGCAGAGGATCCCCAAATCCAGGTGTGAAAAACTTGTTGCATCATTCCCAAGAAGACTCATGGCTGTACTAGCTCAAAAGGGTGCTTCTACTCAATACTGTGCAAAGGGACTGAATACTTATGACCATGTGATATTTCAGTTCTTCTTTTTTAATAAATTTGAAAAAATGTATACATTTCATTTTTTTTCAGTCAAGATGGGGTGCAGAGTGTACTTTAATGAGAAAAAAATGAACTTTTTAGAATTTACCAAATGCCTGCAATGAAACAAAGAGTGAAAATTTTAAAGGGGTCTGATGCTTTCCGTACCCACTGTATATATAAGGATTTCTTGCATGTAACAGACATTATATCCTTTGTCAATTGATGAATATAAAATAAGATTGGACGCGCCAATAAATTCATGTTGATAAATGGACGTTGGAAGTCTAGATGACTCCAAATGTTATGGAAAGTGTTATTCATTTGACAAATTGTACACTGAGCGACCTACAGGCATGAGCCATTGGACTTGTGTTCATGAATGGGTTACGGGACCCTGCAAGACTCCAAAAAGTATGGGAAGCGTTATACATGTAAGTTTTTCTGCACAGAGAGGAACCCACAAGCATGTTGCAGTGCAGGAGGCACCACTCAGGGAATTACCCCTGGATTACTACCGACAGCCCATCCCACTGGAGCACATGACTATCTGGTCACTTATTTATTGTATGCCCACCATTTAAAAAGGGGGAGTGAGTAGATTACTAAACCGAATGAACCGAATGAATGTACTGGTATGGAGTTAATGTATTTTAATCAGCAAAACTTATTTTATTGCATAGTTTATTTTTGATAGTCAAATGACGTGAAAGGCTTTGCTTCAAAAAACTAAGGCTATCAAAATGCAAATCAACAACAAACCATACTACAATACAATTATAACAGGGAAAGTTTCAATATATTATACTAATATTTTCCTTACAAGGGTGGTATGCCCATTCATGGGAGCTACATTAGTTCTTGCTAAATAATGGACCTAACGGGGTTCTGAAAGTTTTATTAAGGAGCATTGACCCTCCCGTACACCAACCGGCCCCCTCCTCACCTGTTGTCCTAACCCAGGCCATGTCACGGCTGTGTCAGAAGTGGCAGACAGTCGCCCTGCAGTTGGTTGCAGGAGATCTCTACATTTGGCATTACAGACACCTTCTTAGTGGCTGTCTCTAGGACCCAGCGGCTACCTTCCTCTGGCTAATTAACACCCTGGCCTGGGTGTATAAATACCTGCTGCCTGCTAGAGGGAGGTGCCGGCAATACTCACATTACCCTTGGTGAAGGCTCAAAGCAAGTGCATTACTTCATCCTCTCTGGAGCTATGAGGACGAGTGTTCATCTCTCTCTGATGTCAACTAAAAGCTAAGCCATCTTCCCTTGTTTGTTCCCCCTTGTTGTCTTTAGTGGTCAGTGGGGATCAACTAGATCTTATCCCCCTTCTTTCCCTAGCTAGGGCCAAATGCCAGGGAAAGACATTAATGTACACAGCATTCTTTACCGCACAGTGAGATGGAGGAGAGGGGAGGATTTGCTGAGGGAGATGATCCCTGTGACACTATACCTGACCTGTGCTTAGCTTCATTCCTAACTTTGAACCCTTTTCACTTGCAGTGACGCTTCTGTGAGATACAGAACACACACACACCACCTTTCTCTTCGGCTCTAGCCAGACAGTAAACAACTTCCCCACAATCCCCCTGGGGCTCTGCTAAAACACTCCCCTTCTCCTGTGACTATGTTAACCCCTCTAATTGCTGGATGCTTCTGGAGCACAACACTTCCTGTCTCATGTGCTTCTGTTACTTCTAATAGTTGCTGATTGCTTTTAAAGCAACAGCACTACTTCTGCATGTCACACTCCTTCCCTCCTTTTTGAATGTCGTCCTCGACATTCATCTTAATTGGTCAATCTGACCAATTTTGAGACGGTGGTGAAAATGGGACAGCTTTGTATACAAATTGGCATTGACAAATTGGTATAACATTCATAAACATTGATAACAACCTATTCTTACGACCTTTGTTTTAATTGTGTTGCTTATTTCTTACAGGCATCCTACAAAATAATCAGCATCTCTTCAGTTGGAGCTTTTCGTACGTCTTCAAGCAGTTCTCTATCTCTATGCTTTAATAGTTCTTTGTTTCTACATAGTCTTTAAGAAAAATCCAAGCACGAAAACAAGTCTTTCCACTAGGCAACATCTTCCATACTGCCTCTCAGTGGTGAATACCACTCAAGTACTCCGGATATGTTCTGTAAGTCTCTAACCTGTTGCATCGCTCTTTGTACAGTTATAGGCATGTACTACTTTTGACAGAGAACTAGTGTTGAGCGAGCACTAAAATGCTCGGGTGCTCGAAGCTCGGGCCGAGCTCGCCGTGATACTCGGGTGCTCGACCCGAGCAACGAGCCCAATGTTAGTCTATGGGAGACTCGAGCATTTTTGCGGTGGCACCCCCGGCAGTCTTTTAAAAGCCTAACAAGTGCCCAAAACGATAGTGACAGTGCTCAAATGACATGGGGACAGCATGGGGATCGCCCCAGGAAGCATTTCTGACCCCCAGGTCACTGCTGTCAACAACGTGGTCAGAGGTATTAAGCCACTTTTACAGGCTCATAATAAAACAAAAGTGAAACTTTTTTCCTGTGAAATATGTTAAGGAACATCCTTTCCAGGGAAAAGACTTGTGTATAAGTTAAAATAAATGACGAAAAACAAAAATACTCCTCCACACCTTCGGCTATGTTCAGAAGTAGCATTTTTTTATGCGTTTTTGCACTTTTGTATTGCTGTCAACTATGACAAATGCATTCACCGGGAAATGTCATTTTAACATTTTACAACCTTATCTGGCCATGTGCTGTGTGACACGTGCATAAAGTGCTGAAAAGACATGGGAACAGCATGGGGAAGACCCCCTGGAAGCATCTCTGACTCCCAGGTCACTGTCTAAAAGTGTGCCCATCATAAGTGATCCTTGCCGCATCAGAAGATGCAGACTTGCAACTATCCCCATGCAAGTTCTAGTCCCAGGGCAGTGTTCAATTGTACCTCCCCCATTCCTTGCAATACAAGCGCAAGTATGCAGCCTGCCACCCACCCACCCCCAGGCTGCAATACCAGCTTGAACTTGAAATTTGGCCTTTTAGGCATGTGGAGGCGGAATCTGGCCACCACGTCATGGCTGTGTTGGCGGCCTGGAATCCATACTCGGTCCCCAGCCGCCCCGCGGCCGAGTGTCCACACGGTCCCCAGCCGCCTGGGGGCAGCCGGGTGTCCATAAACTGTCCCCAGCCGCCCCCATTTCTCCTTGGAACATCCCCCCCACACACTTTTCTTAGCCCGGCCTGCTTTAGGCAGCATTGGACGAGCCCACCAGAGAACCAGACTCCTCCAGTGGGCCCTGACTTCTCCATCGGTGGAGTTGAGAGTGCCAAGGTGAGGAGCATGATGATGATGACAGAAGTTAGCATCTGCTATGTTTTCTTTTAATGCAAGTGTAAGTGTGCAGCCTGCCACCCACCCACCCCCAGACTGCAATTCATACTGCTAGCTTGCACTTGAAATGGGGCCTTTTAGTTTAGAGGAGGCCGAAGCTGGCCACTACCTCATGACTGCTTCGGCAGCAAGGTATCCATACTCAGTCCCCAGCCGCCCCTATTTGTCCTGGTGTGCCTTATACATAAGATTAAGCGCGTATACCAAAACATTACCTGTGCCCTCCCCAGTGCATTTAGTGGGAAGTAGAGCCTATTCCGCTGTAGTGTGTGCATGCCAAATCCCTGTTCATGGTACATGCGAAGATGCCCCCCACCTTGCACCTGTCATTGCAGACTTGCAACTATCCCCATTCAAGTCCTTGTCCCAGGGCAGTGTTCAATTGTACCTCTCCCATTCCTTGCAATGCAAGCGCAAGTATGCAGCCTGCCACCCACCCACCCCCAGGCTGCAATACCATACTGCTTGCTTGCTTGCACTTTAAATTGGGCCTTTTAGGCATGTGGAGGCGGAATCTGGCCACCACGCCATGGCTGTGTCGGCGGCCTGGTATCCATACTCAGTCCCCAGCCGCCTGGTGGCCGGGTGTCCCCGCTTGCTCCCCAGCCTCCAGGGGGTGGCCGGGTGTCCATACTCAGTCCCCAGCCACCCCTATTTGTCCCAGTAACCTTTCCCACACTTTTCTTAGCCTGGCCTGCTTTAGGGCAGCATTGGCCGAGCCCACCGGACTATCAGACTCCTCCGGTGGGCCCTGGCTTCTCCATCAGGGTAGTTGAGAGTGCCAAGGTGAGGAGCATGATGAGGATGATAGAAGTTAGCATCTGCTTTGTTTTGTTGTAATGCAAGCGCATGTATGTAGTAGCGGCTAGGCCTGAGGAGGTCAGCGTTTTGGCGCATATCCTACCTCCTCCGAGGATTGCTGGATGTTTTCCTGCTACTATCCAAGTTCTATGACTCCCGTTAAAACAAAGCTTCAGGTGATAAATGATGGATGAGGTAGTGGCAAAGGAGAAAGAGCAGGAGGAACAGGGACCATTCACATCAATATCAGGCCAGTCAACCAGATATGTCTTGTAGGATATGTTTCTGTAACAAAAGGAGCGGTTCGGCTACACAGTTATAGGGCATACAGTGAGTGCAATGCCTACCAAAAATTTCGAGCCACTCCAATGCCCCTTGGAAATGACATGGAGGTCAGAGGGCGTTAACTAAACCTTTTTTTCCATTTATAGCAACTGGGTCTCCTGTGCACTGTTGGCCTAAGCAGTGAATGGAATGCTTTCCAAAAATTATGAGGTACTGCAATGCCCCTTACAAGAGCCATGTGTGGCACCCCAGGGGTCTGGTCACCACAGTAGTAGAGATTACGTTGGAGAGCAAGTGGGAGGTTTCCTGGTCAGGATCCCTTAAACATGCAACATCCTCCTGCCCCAGTTCTGGGAGGGGAGAATTCTGCCCTTATAAACTGGATCTGGGGTGGGGTTGAGTGAGTCAGAGAACAGTCAGAGTCAGAGTGAGAGCAAGGGAAAGTAACAGCAAGGAGCTCTGTAGGAGCTAGGAGCTAAAGACCAGGGGCTGGAAGCTGAGCAGAGCTCGCTCTGGCAGAAGACAATAGGAACCGGACACAGGAGTCCGAAGCTGTGAGGACTTATATAACCAGCAGCAGAAACCAGCCGGCAGGGGATTTCAGGTCCTCTGGCCATAGAAGCCCGGAGGCTCAGTCACAAGCAAGGGACCAGCACCGCCGTCGTGGAGCGGAGGCTAACAGAAGGCCCCAAGTCAGCAGCCGTACGGGTGAGCACTACACGGTACACTCAGGGACATGGGCTACTTCTACCTGCTTACAGCAAGGTAGCCAGGAAGAGTGCAGACAGACGGGGAGGCCTACAACTCCACCTGGCCAGGGGAACTCCTGCTTGCTCACAGACTGACCAGGCCTCTTATGCTAGCCAGTACTCCTGGGAGGGTCTACCTTTATAATCATCAGTAAAGACCCTGAACTGCACTGCAAAGACTGAGTCGTTCCTGCTGCGCTCGTGCACCATCACCCCCATCATCCACACTCACTGCCCTGAGGCTATACTCCTCCCGAGGGAAGTTATCCCATTCTATGCTGCGCACACAACACCAGCCTCAGCGGTCTGCCTCGCAGCGGTGGTACTCCCTGACCGCAATCCACGGGTGGCGCAGTCGGACAATTAACCTCAAAACCTAAGAAAGATTGCCACTGGTTTGACCAGCCTGAGCCACGGGACCGGGTCACCGCCACGGAGACTACAGACCCCAGAGACCCGGCACCGGGTATCCCACACACGTGTACACATGGCCCAGGGGGTGCGTCACATGCAGTACAGCATATTACAAACAAGTCCCATTATTAGGGAGTGGGTGTCCCATGGTATTTGCTTATGCTTTCCCAGCAAAAGCTGCCAAAAATTAGGAAGGAGGAACTTGCAATGCTGGCACCCTGGTGGTATAGTGGTGGTGGAGGCTGAGGATAAGGAGAAGAAGATAAAACAGCCGAAACGAGGAAGCGTATACCCATGTGTGGGTGTGAAGCGGTGCATGTGAATACACCTCCCGAAATAACACAGTGGATTTGACTTTGTTACTTTGCTGTCATTTGGTGGTGATGAGAAGTCTGGCCCAATCCAGTCCTTGTTCATTTTGATAAGGGTCAGCTTGTCAGCATTGTCAGTTGACAGGCGAGTGCGCTTATCAGTTATAATTCCCCCAGCGGCACTAAAAACACGCTCCGATAACACGCTAGCGGCAGGGCAGGCCAGGACCTACAAGGCGTACAGAGCAAGTTCATGTCCAGCTTGGATACCCAGTAATTAAAAGGCACAGAGGAATCACGGAGGACGCTGGTTCGGTCGGCAAGATACTCCCTCACCATCTTTTGAAACTTTCCACTCCCTGTGAGAGTACCCCGCGCCTCAGGGCCTGTAAGCTGGGCGGGTGTCAGAAAACTGTCCCAGAACGTTGACAGTGTTCCCCTGCCTCTGCTGGATTGGAGTTGCATCTCTCTCGCCTGTACGCCTTGGTTGGGCAACGAACTGTGACCTCTGCCGCTAGCGTGTTCAGATGGGAATTTTTTTAAGAGTTCTGCAGCAAGGGCTTTCTGGTATTGCCCCATTTTTGTAGACCTCTCCACCTCAGGAATAAGAGAGTGAAAGTTCTCCTTGTAGCGGGGGTCTACAAGTGTCACCAACCAGTAATGACTGTCACCCAACATTTTGACAATGCGAGGGTCACGGTTAAGGCAGCGTAACATAAAGTCAGGCATGCGTGCCAGACTGGTAACGGGCAAGATTTCCGTATCCTCACCAAGATGACGACTGACCATGCTCTCCTCCTTTTCCTCCCCCCCCCTGTCCTCAGGCCACCCACGCTGAACCGACTGTATGACACTTGTACAGGTACTACCGTCTACAACGCATGATAGCACCTCCTCCTCCTCCAATGCACGTTGGGATGAGATGAGGCTGGGCTGTGTGTAATCGCCCGCTACGGCTTCTTGATCCATCTCATCATACTCTGGCTGCAATGCCTCCTCTTTAATTCTCTGCAGAGAGCGTTGCAAAAGACAGACAAGTGGGTTGCTGACGCTAATGATGGCATCATCGCCACTCACCATCTTGGTGGCCTCCTCAAAGTTTGTCAGGATGGTACATATGTCAGACATCCAGGTCCACTCCTGAGGTCTTGTGTGGAGTCTGACCTGAATATCGACGGCCTTGTTGCAGCTGGTACTCAACAACTGCTCTCTTCTGCTCACAAATCCTTTGCAACATGTGGAGGGTAGAGTTCCAACGTGTGGGGACATCACACACCAGTCGGTGTGCCGGAAGCTGCAAACGCTGCTGCAACACAGCAAGGGCAGCGTAAGCTGTAGACGACTTGCAAAAATTAGCTGACAGGCGGCGTACTTTCACGAGCAGATCTGGCAACTCTGGGTACGATTTTAAGAAACCGCTGAACCACGAGGTTAAGCACATGAGCCAGGCATGGTACGTGTGTGATCTCACCTCGCCTCAGAGCCGCCACCAGGTTACGGCCATTGTCACACACGACCATGCCGGGATATAGGTTCAGCGGTCTCAGCCACAGATCTGCCTGCTCTTTCACAGCTGTCCACAACTCACAAGCAGTGTGAGGTTTATCACCTAAGCTTATGAGTTTCAGCACAGCCTGTTGCCGCTTGGCGGAGGCAGTACTGCAATGCTTCCAGCTTGTAACTGATGTGGTGATATCTGAGATGGAGGCTGAACATGAGGAGGAGGAGGAGGAGGATGCGCAGGAGCTGTACACTGTGGGGGCAACTCTGACTGACATAGGGCCCGCAATCCTCGGTGTGGGGAGGATGTGTTCCGTCCCAAGGTCCGACTGGGTCCCGGCTTCCACTATGTTTACCCAATGTGCCATCAGAGAGATGTACCGTCTCTGGCCACAAGCACTTGTCCACGTGTCCGTTGTCAGGTGGACTCTTTCAGTAACTGCGTTGTTGAGGGCACGGCAGATGCTTTGGGACACATGCTTGTGTAGTGCGGGGATGGCACACCGGGCAAAATAGTGTCGGCTGGGGACCGAGTACCGAGGGACGGCCACCGCCATAAGATTGCGGAAGGATTCCATCTCCACCAGCCTAAAAGGCAGCATTTCCAACGCAAGCCGTCGTGAAATGTGCGAATTTAGGACTGTGGCCTGTGGGGCGTTGGCTGCGAATTTCCGCTTTCGTTCAAAGGTCTGGGATATGGACAATTGAATGCTGCGGTGGGACGTGGACGTGGACGTTGATGCTGTTTCTTGAGTAACTGCCATAACAAGTGAAGACTGAGAGGAGGGGGCATCTTTACATGCAGTATGGACAGGGTATTGCCTTGCACACACAACAGGGGGTTCTATTGCACGCACAACAGTGGAAGAAGCAGTGGTGACACCCGCTGACACTGGTCGTGGACCCTGTGTTTCGCCCCACAAAGTCGGGTGCTTTGCTGCCATGTGCCTGATCATGCTGGTGATGGTCAGGCTGGTAGTTTTGTCACCCCTGCTGATGTTGGCATGGCAGGTGGAACATATGGCCTTTTTGGGGTTATCAGCAGAGTCTTTAAAAAAATTCCAGACTCTGGAAAACCTACCGCTTGTATTGGCAACGTCCCTCGTGTTGGTGTTACGGGGAACGGTTGCCTGCCTTCTGTCTGCGGCCACCACACTGCTTCTTCCTGCCTGTTGGGGTACTCTGCCTCCCTCCCCCTGTGTGCTGCTGGCCTCACTCTGCATGTTCTCCTTCCACGTTGGGTCAGTTACTAGATCATCCACCACCTCCTCCTCTTCCACTTGCGCACCACGATCCTCCTCCTCACTTCCTGGCAATTGTGTTTCGTCATCGTCCACCTCTTGTGACAGATTGCCAACGTCGACTTCCTGTGGCCGTGGCTGTTCAAATATTTGGGCATCGCAACATGGGATCTCCTCTTCCACCACTTCAAGCGTATCAGGCGAGGGGCCCAAATATGGAAATGGACCAGTGAACAGCTCTTCAGAGTGTCCAAGTGTGGGATCACTTGCTGTCTGACGACTCTCGGCATGGTGGGAGGAAGGAGCATCAAGGTGAGGAGGAGTATGCGGTCGAGACTCACGGCTACTAAGAGTTGACCGTGTGGAAGACAGACCGGAGGTGGTGGTGCCCAGGTAACTGGAAGTATTATCTGCTATCCAATTAATATCCTGTTCACACTGATCAGTTCTCCATACTGGTGTTGTTCTGTGCTTCCCTAGTAATTCGGTCAAGAAGTGGGAGCGAGAAGATGTGGCTGTTGGTTGTGGCACATTTTCATCTTGGCCACGGCCCCGTCCTCTGCACGAACCATCACCAGAACGTCCACTTCCACGTCCCTTGCCACGCGCCTTGCCCATTGTAAATGAAGTAAAATAGCTTACACTTGCACGATCAATGGAAAAAGGGTAATAAAGAGTAGATTAGAACCGTGGAAGAAGAAAACCACAGTTATTGTTTTCTGGGGTATACCACACTTTTTTAAATAGAGATATTTGCGGCTGAACAGTGAGCGACACACTCAAACTGCTTTTTTTTTTTAGATACCAAAGGCCCAAAACTGGATAGTACAGCGATTTGACCCGTGGACCTGCGAAACTACACTGGGATGTCGGGCCTACACAAGACTATTTTCAACAGATATATTTTTGTGTCACAACAGTCAGGAGACACTACTGTTTTTCTTTACGGAAAAAACTACCAAAAGCTGAATAATAGAGATTTTTTACCGTGGAACTGCAAAACCACACTTGTATTTCTCGGGCCTACACCAGACTATTTTCAACAGATATATTTGTGTCTGAAAAATCAGGGAGACACTATTTTTATTTATTTATTTATTTTTTTTTAACAGCAAAAAATGCAAAAAGCAGGATAATAGAGATTTTTTTTTACCGTGGAACATCAAAACCACAGTAATAATTTACTGGTGTATACCAGGCTTTTTAAAATATATATATATTTGCGGCTGAACAGTGAGCGACACACTCAAACTGTTTTTTTAGATACAAATGGCCCATAGAACTTCAAAACCACACTTCTATTTCTCTGTCTGAAAAGTCAGAGGCACACTTTTTTTTTTTTTTTGGGGGGGGGGGGGGGGCACCGAAAGGTTAATAAGATGGGTATTTGTACATTGTGAAGGAGAAAAAAAAAAAGAGGATTTAGATTAAAAAAAAAAGGATTTTTCCTGGCCCCCGGGACCTGGAGTTAAGTCCAGCAATTTCAGCAACAGGAGCAGCACACAGGACTGTAATGCAGCGTTTGCTGGTATAACCACTGCGTCTCCTATACAGCCTGCCTGCCTGATATACCTGGGATGGATATTAGTCCTGAGAAGGACTGTTTGTTTGATCTGGCAGCCTTTACAGACCCTACACTAACTATTTTGCAGGATATATCTCTCCCTAAATCAGCAGCGCTGTCCCTACACTGTCTGATCCGGAGCGACTGTGTCCAAGATGGCGGCGCCCCGTTTTAAATACTCGAGGTGACGCTGTGTGGCCTGCCAATCACTGTAATGCCCACAAACAACATGGCTGCAGCATTACAGTGACTGGCTGGCAATCCCTGCATGTTCATTGGCTCTGTAAAGAGCGTCAAACATGCAGGGCGGAGACCCGAGCTCCCGCCCGAGTAACCCGGAAATGCTCGGTGCTCGCCGAACATCCCGAGTTGCGTGATGCTCGGGCGAGTACCGAGCAGTGTCGAGCATGTTCGCTCAACACTACAGAGAACTCTTCCAGTCTTTCTTCTTGTTAGCTGTTAAAGTGCGCAACATCGACAATAATGTCCGGTTAAAACATTCAACTTGTCCATTACTCTCTGGGTGATAGGGTGTTGTGTGGGACCTCTGAATTCTACAGTACTTTCCTAGCTTGGCAAAGAGCTGGTTCTCAAATTCTCTTCCTTAGTCTGGGTTCCCTACGAGGTTACACCACAACTTCAAAGCAAAATCATTGAAGATCTTCTCCGCCGCTGCTCGACCAGCTTTATTGGTGATGACATATGCTTGGGCAAATCGAGTGAAATGGTCAATCACCACCAATATGTATTCGCAACCACCCTTGCACGTCTCGAGATTTAGGAAGTCTATTGAGACCCATAGGTGCCCCAGTTGATGTGTTGGGACGTTTCTTTCAGACACCTACACTTCCTGGTCACATACCTCTCAATATCTCTCTGCATGTACAGCCAGAAGAAACGTTCACGGATCAAATTTGTTGTCTTTTCCACTCCCAGGTGTCCCATGTTTTCATGGAGTTCTTTGAAGAACAACCTATGGAATACTCTAGGTAGTACCAACTGCCAGTTTTGTCCTCCTTTAGGATACCGTCTTCACTTAGGTAGAGCTTTGTCAATTCTTTAATTAAAACAGATACTGCTGGTAACTCATTGCCTCTCTTCCATTTACTTTGGTCTACATAAAGTGGTATTCTACCAATTATCTGGTCTTCCCATTGTGCTCTAAGGATTTTCCCTTTTGGTAGTTGTTGAATAGACCAGGGGTGATCTTGTTCTCTCGCTTTCATGGTGGTTTCCACCGTCAACTGACACCACAATGGTGAGTCTTCCTCCTGATAAGCTTGTACTGCTTGGGTAGTGCTCTCAATTGCTTCCAGACTGACTTCCTCCGAGCATTCTTGCATGAACTCTTCAGGCTCTAGTAGAATTCTTGACAATCCTTCAGCATCCGCATTGCATTTTCCTGGCCTGTACTTGATGCTTCTATTGAAGTCAGCTAGTTCAGCGACCCTTCTCTGAACAGTTGCATTCAGTTTGGCTGTAGTAAGGACATAGGTCAAAGGGTTGTTGTCAGTGTATACCTCAAACTCTTTGCTGTAGTAGGGATAGCCCATTTCAATGCCAGGAACTCCAATTTTCTGGAATGTAGATGGTAATTCTTCTCGACGTCTGTCAATGTTCTAGAACCGTAACCGATGACTCTTTTTTTCCATATTGATGCTGATACAGGGCAGCTCCCAGTCCAACTTGAGGCGTCACAATGAAGAACAAATGGTAAATTGAAATTGGCATATCCCAAGATGGGTGGTTTTACCAGGTAGTCTACTAGTTCTTCCAATACCTCCTGGTGGTCTGCTGTCCAGAGAATGGGCTGTTGAGACGAAACTGCGTTGTTTCTTTTAAGCCCGGTCGTACCCGCGTTCTTCTTTTTCTCCATGAGTGTTGTCGTCTCTGTCGTCATCCCCAAGAGGAGGTATAGTTGGAGGCAATCCTGGAGAAGTTCCAAATGTAAGTATAATCGTAAGAGAGGAATCCTAATATCTGCCTCAACTCCCCGACAGTAGAGGGCCGCTTGTCTTTTAAGGCCAGTACCGGAGCGATTTCTGCTGGGTCCATAGTATATCCTTCTCCGGACACAATTTTCACTAGAACTTTTGAACAGTTGACACTTCTTTGGGGTCAACTTAACTCAGTGTTGTTGATATCACAGTAATATGGTCCTCACGTGTTCAACATTCTCCCGGAAGGTTTTGCTGTGTACTGCTGGCAGATTTCGTCCCTCAATCCTTCTAAACATGTCTCCATGCTCCCCTGAAATTCTTCTGGAGCTGAAATGAGCCCAAAAGGTATGCGGATCCACTCATATAATCCCCACGGTGTGATGAATGCTGTCAAGGGTCTACTGGACTCTTCGATATCCCTTGGTGGTATGCCTTACCTTGATCGAGGACAGAGAACCAGGTGCTTCCTGAAAGGCTATCCAGCATATCTTGGATTTTTGGCATCTGATGTCGATCAGGTACTGACTTTCGGTTTAGTTCCCGGTAATCACAGCACAGTCTCAACATACTGTCCTTCTTCCTAACACAAACGATAGGAGCGGAATAAGACGACTTTGACTTTTGTACCCAATCTCAGTTGATTAGGTCTTGTAAATACTCTGACTTCACGGTGTAATGGTTTCGGCACAGACATGTAACTTCTGGTTACTGGGGTCGTGTCTTTCAAATTGATTTTCAACTGCAACGATGGGATACAGCCTATATCAGAGTCATCTTTGGAGAATGCATAACACTCTTCTCTCAGCATCTGTTTTGCTACTGCTCGATCTTCAATACACAAGTGTTCCAGGGGTACTGGGGGATCCCAGGACTCTGTGGTGGGTCATGCAATTTCCTCCCCTGGGTAACTCCTGTTCCTTGGTGGGGAGACAGAATTCACTGTAGACCCCTGGGCGGGTCTCACACTGGCTGGATATACCATTTTAACAGTTTTGATGTGACCTAACAAAGTCTTTGGATCCAGTCTAATTTTGTGCCTCGTAGTATTCATCACTCGAGCAAACCCACCAGTAGGAATCATAAGCACAGTCTCACCTTGAACTAGGCCTTCCGGAAGTTCTGAGGAGTCTTTTGGCACGAACAGTCTTTTCTGGACTTTTCTTACCTGTTCTACCCAGACTCCACACCTCACCCCCCACCATTTGGTTTGCAGGGATGATGGTTAGGCACTAGCCTACCTTGATTTGGTTTAGGTTCTTAGTATTCTGTGCTTTCTTTACTCTATGAATCACATTTTCCGCCACGGTGTTGGGTATGGCAAGCAATATGGCAATTGCATCCACCACCAGTGTCCCTGACTTGTGTTTCATGATGACCTCACTGATTACATTATAACCCAGGATAGGATCCTCTGCCACATTCTGATCACTGGTCATGAGAAAAGGTACCAAGAGCTCACTGGTGTTGCTGTTTTCGTGGCCCTGAGTTGGAAAGTCACTTCCACCCAGCCTATAAAAGGGATTTCGGTCTGGTTGATGGATTTTCCACTGGTCCCAAGAGTTCTTTTAGTGACCGAAGGCAAGTGTGTGGCATTCTTCTTCATTGAAAAGGCTCACTTGGGCTCCTGTGTCGCACAGTGCTTTTACTAGGAGTCCATCTAGCTGGCATTGTATAAAGCACCTTTCACCGATTAGGCTGATGAGGCTATCTTTACTGACTGAGGAATCCTCCTCCCAGGAGTACATCGTTTGACCTCCGCACTGGGCATTAAGTAACTGATGCCCCTGTCTCGCTTGCAGCTGTTGTAGACAGGAACACACTTGGGGATAGTACTGATGCAGCTGTTTTATCTCATGTGCCGTTCTGGGGTTTGGTGAGATCTGGATTTGCTTCTGGGGCCTCCTCCATGTCGCGGTTAACAGTCGCCCTGCACTGGTAACCTCCTATCTTTTAACCCAAACGACCGTGACCATTAGCACTCCTTGGCATACTGTCCTTCCTCACCACATCTTAGACAATGTACACATACCATTCTCTGATTTGATGAATGGCATGCTTCACAAGCTTGGTATCTTCAATTTTGGAACCCACTCCTGGGTCTGAGAGATACAGGTTCTGGCCTGGATTCGAATCAAGTTTTTCACCTCAATCAACTCGGCTTGCAGTTTTCCTATTACTTCCTCCCAGTCAGCGCTGGCAGGCCTCTCTTTTGTTGGTGATTTAAGGTTCCCTCTCGGAGGTGGCACTGGAGGGTCTCTATGATGATCTTCGGACTGGCCACAGGTGGTCTCCAACTTCAGCTGACTCATTTTGGTGATTTTAGGAGCAGAGCCTTGCTTTAACTTCTGTTCGCTCTCTGACTTCAACCTAGTGGCCTCATTCATTTTTTCAATTAGGACTTCGTCCAAAATGCCAGGATCTTCTAGGTACTGTTTCAGCTGCACCTTGATATCTTTGCTGATTAATCCCGTTCCCAATGACCTCAGGAAATTCTTCTGGACTAGTCTAGCATCAAACTTCTCTTCCGCTTCTACATCTCTGAATGCAAACAGTCTATCCTTCAGTTCAGTTGCTCTAAACAAGGAACTTTGGGGTGATTCATTATATTTCTTTGAGAGGTTAATAAGTCGGTGGAACAATTCTGAAGTACTCTCTTCCTTATAGTGCCCTTTTAAAATCATCTTCAGCTGTTGCAAGGTCAATTGACTCTTCATTTCTAGCATACTACGGAGGTTCAGTCTTGGGATGATTGCTTTCACCACCCCCTCAACGATCTCATCTAGCTGGTAGCCTTTCTGTAATCCTGCATCGATCTGGTGCAATAAGTTCATAGAAGACAGATTCTCTTTCTGTACACACTCTCCAATCTGTCCCAGGATCTTGACTTCTTTCCTTATGGTGATTTGTGGTGTTAGAGAGGACGGTCTCCCTGATTTATCTAACCCGAGCAGATTTAAGGTCCTGTCTGAGTCTATCACCCTTTCAGAGGTTTTGGTTGATTCCTGCAGGGCTGTTGTTAGGGCTTTGACTTGTTCTTTCAATTCCTGTAATTCAGTCTGTGGACGGAGATTTCCGCTTTTAGTAATTGGTGCCGCCCCTCCATCCTCCAACTTCAACCTGGTTAGTAACTGTGTTAGTTCCTGGAGGAATGTCCCCATGATGTCTTTAGCTTCTTCTTTCACCCTTAGCTCATCCATTTTTGCATTAATGGCAGCTAACCGTTACCTGCGGTTGTGTGATTTGGAAATCCGTTCTACTGACCTCTTTATATGTTTGGCTACTGTTCTCAATTCTCCACAGGTTAACTGAAGAAGCAGCTCACTAATTCTGTCCATTTGTATTTCTACATCCATTGCTGCTAGTGAGTTTTTCTTTAGGGCTGGTCCCCTTTAACTGGTGTAGCAGA
Organism: Phyllobates terribilis; assembly: GCF_046119375.1. Taxonomy (NCBI): domain Eukaryota; kingdom Metazoa; phylum Chordata; class Amphibia; order Anura; family Dendrobatidae; genus Phyllobates; species Phyllobates terribilis. The sequence goes on from NW_027362773.1 coordinate 56,042,954, forward strand.
GATGAGTTGAGGTGCTGTGCTGTGTTTTTCCAGACACTTTTCCTCTTCTCCCTGTACACTCTAATTCTCACTCAGGATTACCCATATGGGCCACCAATGTTACATGCATGTTGCTAGGTTCAGATAGGGGCGAGACAGGCTACATGAATTCTTTGGAATCCTGGGGGAACGGTTACTCAGGGCGACCATAGACCTTGTGCTGCAGCTTCTCTCAGGCACCTAGGGGTATTGACCCTCAGGCACAGACACGTAGGTTGTTTCACTTGCTGACCAGACACACTTGACAAGAGTCCTCATAAACGGTAGAACAGTAGCATTTAATAAGAAGCCGCACAGCCAGTGCAAGTTAACTCTTATGAGCAACAGGCTCCAGTGACAAACAGTACAGTTTCCTTAGCAGCACAGCAGTTCAGTCTACCCAGCAGTACAGAACAGCACAGTTTTAATGCAAAGGCACATTAATGACCACCGCATTCTTTATGACAAGATGGGAGATGGAGGAGGGGCGAGGATTTGCTGAGGGAGATGATCCCTGTGACACCATTTCTTCCAGTCCTTATCTTTATGCCTGACAATACTCTGTATTTAAAGAAGGTAAAATCCAGTGCCACATGCGATAAATCCTTTTATTCCAAAAATAAAAATCACAACATGTCCCTAGGAGGGGAACTGGACGCGTTTCGAGGACACAGCCCCTTAATCGTCAGTATCTTTCTCTGTACTGCTAGTTCAAAAACTTTACCTGACCTGTGCTTAGCTTCTCTACTGACTTGAATCCTTTTAACTTGCAGGGACGCTTCTGTGAGGTACAAAACACACACACCACCTTTCTCTTAGGCTCTAGCCAGACAGTAAAAAACTTCTCCACAATCCTCTTGGGGCTCTGCTAAAACACTCCCCTTCTCCTGTGACTGTTAACCCCTCTAATTGCTGGATGCTAATGAAGCACAACACTTCCTGTCTCATGTGCTTGTGTTACTTCTAATAGTTGCTGAACTATTTTAAAACAGCACTACCTACTACTGCAAGTCACAAATGCCCATGCTGTGACTGCAAGGGCTGCCAAAATTTGGGAAAAACCCCACTAACAATTTAAAGACACATAGAGGTGGGCCTCAGTAACAACATATTCCCATTAAAATGGAGAAGGACTCCCATACTGTTTGCCTATGCAGTGACTGCGATGGTTGTCAAAAATTTGGAGGTACTCCAATGCCCCTTGCAAGAGAAGTAGAGATCGGAGGGCCTCCTGAAAACAATGTTCCCATTATTTGGAATTGTGTCTCCCATACTGTTTACCTATGCAGTGAAGCAACGGCTGCCAAAAATTTGGAGGTACTCTAATGCCCCTTGCAAGAGAAGTACATATGGTGGTGGAGGATGAGGATGTGGAGAAGGAGGAGGACAAGAGCAAATAGACAGACAAAATCAGGAAGCGTATACCCATGTCTGGGTGTAAGGACAGAGGTGCATGGGAATAGAGTTAGACCTCCCAAGAAAAGAGACTGTATTTGAGTTTGTTTCGCTGCTATCAATCGGTGGTGTTGAGAAGTCTGGCCCAATCCAGCCCTTGTTCATTTTTATAAGAGTCAGACTGACAGCATTTTCAGTTGACAGGAAGATGCGCCTTTTCGGTTATAATTCCACCAGCGGCACTAAAAATCTACTCTGACAAAACGCTAGCGGCAGGGCAGGCCAGGACTTCCAAGGCATAGAGAGCCAGTTCATGCCACATGTCCAGCTTGGATACCCAATAATTATAAGGCACAGAGGCAGGGGTGTATTAAGAGTAGGCAGGGCCCCGGGCAGGTTAGAAGGCGTGGGCACCCCTAGGTACCTAATGTATCATGTGACATGTCACATGATCCCCTTTGATAAATCATGTGATAGGTCATGTGAGCAACACACAGGTGGTTTGGTACATATCTATAGATGGAAAAAGACAGCGCAAATTTTTCCCTTGTGCACAGTGCTACGCACAACATAGCTCTAAACAAAATAGTGCAGGATTGGGAGATCAATTTTCCCAAGGGGCCACATGAGACCGTGAGTTATGTGGAGGCCGAACCAATAGGCTGAAATTAATTCTGCGCAATATTAATATTAACATATTAACTATAATTGTATGACTTAATATTGAGCAGAATTAAGTATGCTGATATCCCACTATATACAGTATAAGCCGCCCGTAGCTCCCTGGGTGGCAGGACGGGGACCTCCCTTAGCTCCCTGGGTGGCAGGACGGGGACCTCCCGTAGCTCCCTGGGTGGCAGGACGGGGACCTCCCGTAGCTCCCTGGGTGGCAGGACGGGGACCTCCTGTAGCTCCCTAGGTGCAGTACACACATGCAGTTAGACACTAGCAGGCACGCGCACACAAAATCATGCACATGCAGTCGCACACGTAGTCATGTATGCACATGTAAACTTGCACATATATGGGTCGAGGAATATGCACACACACATATACAGACATATCCAAAGACACATACAGCCTAAACATATTTGAAGACATGCAGAAAAATACATAGACGCACAGGGGGTACATTGGGAATCACACACTCGCCATCCCCCCCGCTTGTCTCTGGTCCAGGCCCAGATGGCAAGCACGCAGCAGTGCAGGCCGGGCACACACTGCGTGACGTCATTTCAGCAGACACGGCCTTGCACAGGGCCGTGTCTACTATCTGTAGATAGCTTCTGGGGGAGCGGCCTAGGAGTTTCTGGGGGAGCGGCCAAGGGCTTCCCTGGCTCAGCTCGCCCATGTAAGTTGCTGGGATATGGGCACCACATCGGCTGCACGCACTTAAAACATTATAATTAGGGAAATCTGGTCATGAGCCTACCCGGAGCCCCGGGCAGTAGCCCAGATTGCCCTCATTATAATCTGCCTATGCACAGAGGAATCACAGAGGACGTTAGTACTGTCAGCAAGGTACTCCCTCACCATCTTCTGAAACTTTTCATTCCTTGGGAGAATACTAGTGATGAGAAAGCACTAAACTGCTCGGGTACTTGTTGTTCGAGTTGAGCAAATTTGAATGCTCGAGTGCTCGGACCGAGTAACGAGCCCAATGTAAGTCTATGGGAAACTCGAGCATTTTTCCAGCGGCTACCCCCGGCGGTCTGCAGAGGAACTAAAAATTGCCCAAATCGATGGGAACAGTGCTCAAATGACATGGGAACAGCATGGGCAAGACCCCTGGAAACATTTTTGACTCCCAGGTTACTGCTGTCAACAATGTTGTCAGAGGTATTATGCCACTTTTACGGACTCACAATAAAACATACAAAAACGAAACCAAAATGGATTTTCCTGGGAAATATGTTAAGAAACATCCTTTCCAGGATAATGACTTGTATATAAGGTAAAATAAATAACCAAATACAAAAATGCTAGTCCACACCTTGGGCAATGTTCACACGTAGCGTTTTTGATGCGTTTTTGCACTTTTGCATCGCTTTCAATGGAGAAAAAACATTTACCAGTAAATGTCATTTCAAAATCTTACTACCTTTATATGGCCATGTGGTGTGGGACACATCATCAGACACATCCTGTTTCATTTATAATTGAGGGACTGTAAAAGTCACAAAGAATATTTTTATAGGGCCATCAGGCTGCCTTTACTATTCTTAAAGTGCCAGCAGTCGGCTAAGCTTTGTTGTTCCCATTATTAACGAGTGGGTCTCCCATACTGTTTGCCTATGCAGTGAAGCAACGGCTGCCAAAAATTTGGAGGAACTCCAATGCCCCTTGCAAGAGACGTAGATATGTTGGTACATATGGTGGTGATGAGATGGTGGAGGATGAGGATGCGGAGAAGGAGGAGGACAAGAGTAAATAGACAAAATCAGGAAGCGTATACTCATGTCTGGGTGTGAAGACAGAGGTGCATGGGAATAGAGTTAGACCTCCCAAAAAAAGACACTGCATTTGAGTTTGTTATGCTACTATCATTCGGTGGTGTTGAGAAGTCTGGCCCAATCCAGCCCTTGTTCATTTTTATAAGAGTCAGCCTGTCAGCATTTTCAGTTGACAGGTGGATGCGCTTATCAGTTATAATTCCACCAGCAGCACTAAAAACCCACTCTGACAAAACACTAGTGGCAGGGCAGGTCAGGACCTCCAAGGCATAAAGAGCCAGTTCATGCCACATGTCCAGCTTGGATACCCAATAATTATAAGGCACAGAGGAATCACGGAGGATGTTTGTACGGTCGGCAAGGTGCTCCCTCACCATCTTCCGAAACGTTTCCTTCCTGGGGAGAATACCCCACGCCCCAGGGCCTGTGCGATGGGAGGGTCTGAGAAAACTGTCCCAGAACTTTGACAGTGTTCCCCTGCCTCTGCTGGATTGCTCTTTTGTCTGTACTCCTTGGTTCTCCAATGAACTGTGACCTCTGCCGCCAGCGTTTTTAGATGAGAATTTTTTAAATAATTCCGCAACAAGGGCCTTCTCGTACTGTCCCATTTTATTAGGCCTGTCCTGCAAGGGAATAAGAGACAGAAAGTTCTCCTTCTAGCATGGGTCTAGAAGTGTCACCAACCAGTAATGACTGTCACCCAGAATTTGGACAATGCAAGGGTCACGGGAAACGCAGAGTAACATAAGCTCAGCCATGTGTGCCAGACTGCAAAGAGGCAAGACTTCCGTGTCCTCACCAAGAGAACGACTGAACATGCTCTCCATCTCATCCTCCTCCTCTTCCTCCTCCTCCCTGTCCTCTGGCCATCCATGCTGAACAGACAGTATGACAGCTGCGCAGGTAGTACCATCTATAGCACAGGAAACTAGCTCCTGTTCTTCCTCCTCCTCGTCCTCTTCCTCATTGTCACCCAATTCACGTTGGGATGAGATGAGGCTGGGCTGTGTGGAATCACCCTGTATGGTTCCTTGCTCCATCTCATTGTGCACCGCCTGCAATGCATCCTCTTTAATTGTGAGCAGAGAGCATTTCAGAAGGCAGAGAAGCGGGATGGTGATGATAATTATGGTGTCATCATCGCTGACCATCTTGGTGGAGTCCTCAAAGTTTTGGAGGATGGTACAAATATCTGACATCCATGTCCACTCCTGAGGTTTTATGTGTGGAATCTGACCTGAATACAGACGGTCTTGTTGATGCTGCTAGTCAACAACTGCCCTCTTCTGCTCACAAATCCTTCCCAACATCTGCTATGTAGAGTTCCAACATATGGGGACATCGCGAATCAGTCGGTGAGCAGGAAGCTTAAAAACGCTGCTTAAATATGGCAAGGGCAGCGGAAGCTGTAGCCGACTTTCTTAAATGTGCACACAGGAGGCGTACTTTGACAAGCAGATCCGACAGATCCGGGTAAGTTTTGAGAAACTGCTGAACCACTCGGTTAAGCACATGGGCCAGACATGGTACGTCTGTGAGCTCGCCTCGTCTCAGAGCCGCCACCAGGCTCCGGCCATTGTCACACAACCATGCCTGGCTGTAGGTTCAGCGGTGTCAGCCACAGATCTGCCTGCTCTTTCAGAGCTGTCCACAACTCTTCAGCATTGTGTGGCTTGTCACCTAAGCATATTAGCTTCAGGACAGCCTGTTGCCGCTTGGTCGAGGCAGTGCTTCCAGCTTGTGACTGATGTGGTAATCTAGGAAATGGAGGCTGAAGTGGACTAGGAGGAAGAGGTGCAGGAGCTGTAGAATGTTGGGGCAACCCTGATTGACCCAGAGCATGCAATCCTTGGCGTTGGGAGGACGTGTTCCGTCCCAAGGTCCGACTGGGTCCCGGCTTCCACTATATTAACCCAGTGTGCCGTCAGCGAGATGTACCATCCCTGCCCACAAGCACTTGTCCACGTGTCCATGGTTAGGTGGACTCTACCGGTAACTGCGTTGTTGAGGGCACGGCTAATGTTTTGGGACATGTGCTTGTGTAATGCGGGGGCCGGAACACCAGGAGAAATAGTAGCGGCGGTGGCCGTCCCTCGGTACTCGGTCCCAGCCATCAGGTTGCGGAATGCTTCAGTCTCCACGAGCCTAAAAGGCAACATTTCGAGCGCAAGCAGTCGTGAAATGTGGGAATTTAGTATTGTGGCCTGTGTTTCGTTGGCTGCGTATTTGCGCTTGCGTTCCAAGGACTGGGGTATGGACAACTGAACATTGCGATGGGACAAGGTCATGGACGTGCTTCCTGATGCTGCTACTTGAGAGTGTGCAATGACAGGTGCTGGGCAGGAGGCATCTTCGCATGCACCATGGACAGGGGATTGGCGTGCATGCACAACAGCGGAAGAAGCAATGGTGCCACCCGCAGACACTGTTCCTGGACCCTGCTGTTCGGCCCACAATGTCGGGTGCTTTGCTGCCATGTGCCTGATCATGCTGGTGGTGGTCAGGCTGGTCATTTTGCAACCCCTGCTGATGCTGGCCTTTCAGGTGGTGCAAATGGCCTTTTTGGGGTTATCAGCAGTCTTTAAAAAACAACCAGACTTGGGAAGATCTAACAGTTGTACTGGCAACTTCTTTCTGTTGGTGTTACGGGGAACGGTTGCCTGCCTTCTTTCTGTGGCCACCACACTGCTTCTTCCTGCCTGTTGGGGTTTTCTTTCCCCCCCCCCCCCACCCTGTGTGCTGCTGTCCTCGCTCTGCATGTTTTCCTGCCAGATTGGGTCAGTTACTAGATTATCCACCACCTCGTCTTCCACTTCCGCACTCTGGTCCTTTTCTTGACTTTCTGACAATTGTGTCTCATCATCGTCCACCTCTTGTGACACTTTCCCACCGTTACCTTTGTGTGCCCGTGGTTGCTCAAATATTTGGGCATTGCTACATTCGATCTCCTCTTGCCCCGCTTCAAGTGGACAGGACGAGAGGCCCCAATCTATAAATGGGAAAGTGAACAGCTCTTCGGAGTGTCCAAGTGTGGGATCAGTTGTCTCTGGGCACTCGGCATGGTGGGAGGAAGGAGGTTCAGGGTGAGGACTCACAGCTACTGAGACTTGACCGTGTGGAAGACGTGGTGATGGTGGTGGCTAAGTGACTGGAAGCATTATCTGCTATCCAACTAATAACCTTATCATACTGCTGTGTGTTCAATAGTGGTGTTCTGCGGTCCTCTATTAATAGGGATAGGAAGGTCGAGCGAGCAGATGTGGGTGTTTGTTGTGGCACAATTTCAGCTTGCCCACGGCCTCCGCCTCTGCATGCACCATTATCACCGTCACTTCCAGTTCCCCATCCCTTGCCACGTGCCTTGCCCATTTTAAATGGAGGACAATATCTTCCACACTCACAACAAATGACATAAGTTCGCTCCAAATTCAATGTGATCCTTTTGACGGAGAAAACACCGTTTTAGAAACCTGGCCTGTAGGTAACTATTTTGAACAGCAATCTGCTGTCAATTGCTTCACTGACACACTGAAAAATTTTTTAATGGAGGCCAGAAAAGGCAGTATTTTCTGAAAACGTATATGTGATCTGTGTGTTGAGGAAAACCGTTTTAAATAGCTGGATTTTTGGAGCTGTAATATGGAAAGGACCTGGCAGTATTCTGCAGTGCTTACAAGCAAATGGCGCAGAAAAATGGTGTTCTCTGGATTGCTTTTTAAGCAAATAATGAGGATTAAGATCCAAAAAAAAAATTATTCCTGAGACCTGGGCCTATCTCCAGAAATATAACAGCAGCAGCAGACAGAACTGGAATGTAGCCTCTTGTGCTATATGCACTGCAGTCTGCTATATACTTCCTGCCTGATATCTCTGCAGATGGATTAGTCCTCAGAAGGACTGTTTGTTGAGATGGATATGTATCTCTAATATAGTTTGGTACACCTACACCTAGAAACAAGCAAATCTCTCCCTAGCTCAGCAGCACCTCTTCCTACACTGTCTGATTCTGGAGTGACTGTGACAAGCACAACGGCGCCAGGTCTGATATAGACCTGATGCCGCTGTGCGGCCAGCCAATCACTGTAATGCCACAACCAACATGGCTACGGCATTACAGTGAGTAGCAGCCAAACATGCAGGGAGGAGACCCGAGATCCCGCCGAGCAACCCCGGAAATACTCGGCGAGTGTCTAGCAGTGAGATGTTCGGGCGAGCACCAAGCAGTAGCGAACATGCTAGCTCATCTCTATATTTTAGTATTTTCCAAAGATTTCTTGGGTTCTCCCTTTTAAGCCTCCGAGGTGCTATCATATTTTTGATGATTTTACCCCTCTGTAGAAAATGATGAGTGGAGTTGAGATCTCAATTTGTGCATGCGCCACCTCTGGCGGCCATTTTCGCAAAGCCCACCACAGGGAAATCAATGGGAAATTTGGGGAACTCCGCTCAAAGCTGACATTTTTTGACAGCCCAGGGCCTGCAGCATTGCAGCTTTGGGAAACCCCCCCCCTCTTCCCAGCCCAGTGTCTGCACCCCACTCCTACCAGAGTTGCCAGCTTCCTGCAGCAGCGACCCTGCATCCTGTGACTCCGCTCTACTGCTGCCGCCTTGTCCTTTAAGCTACTGTAAAATCGGACGCATCACCATTTTATAAAAATTGTTTTTCTATTTTCCTCCCCAACATTTGGGGTGCGTCTTATGTTACAGTGCATCTTGGAGTCCGCAAAATACGGTATGTTATTTATGCAGTCACGTGCATTTGTGGTCTTCAATAAATCAGTCGAAATATACAGACAAGTCACCAGGCCCAGATGGCATACAACCCCGGGTACTAAAAGAATTAAATAATGTGATAGACAGACCGCTGTATCTTATATTCAAGCACTCTTTATGGATCGGGACTGTCCCACTAGACTGGCGCCAAACAAATGTGGTACCAATATTCAAAAACGGGTCTAAAAGTGACCCTGGGAACTATAGACCAGTAAGCTTAACGTCTGTTGTGGGTAAATTGTTTGAAGGATTTCTTAGAGATGCTATTGTAGAATATCTTAATGATAATAACTGTCTAACTCCATATCAACATGGATTCATGAGGGATCGCTCCTGCCAAACAAACCTGATCGCCTTCTACGAGGAGGTGAGCTCACAGCTGGACTGGGGAGAGTCAGTGGATGTTGTATACCTTGATTTCTCCAAAGCGTTTGATACCGTGCCATACAAAAGGTTGGTATATAAGATGAGAATGCTTGGTCTGGGGGATAATGTGTGCAAGTGGGTAAATAGCTGGCTGAGTGATAGAAAGCAGAGGGTGGTTATCAATGGAGTAAGCTCAGGGTGTGTCAGGGTTACTAGCGGGGTGCCTCAAGGGTCTGTCTTGGGCCCTATATTATTTAATATATTTATTAATGATCTAGTGGAAGAGTTGCATAGTAAAATGGCAATATTTGCAGATGATACTAAACTTTGTAAAGTAGTTAATACCGATGAGGATAAGGCACAGCTACAGGAGGATTTAGATAAATTGGGGAGTTGGGCCAAAAAGTGACAACTGGGGTTCAATGTCGATAAATGTAAGGTCATGCACATGGGAAAGAAAAACAGCAGTCACCCATACATATTAAATGGGAAACCGTTGGGGAAATCTGACAAGGAGAAGGACCTGGGCGTCTTGGTTAACAGCAAATTAAATTGGAGTGCCCAGTGTCAGGCAGCAGCAGCGAAGGCAAATAGAGTCATGGCATGCATCAGAAGAGGAATAGGGGCATATGATGAGAACATTGTTCTTCCTCTGTATAAAGCGCTGGTAAGGCCGCACTTAGAATATTGTGCACAGTTCTGGGCTCCTGGGCTCAGGAAAGACATATTGGAGCTAGAGAGGGTACAAAGGAGGGCGACTAAGGTAATAAAGGGAATGGAGGGACTAGAATACCCAGAGAGGTTGTCAAAATTAGGCCTATTTACGTTGGAAAAGAGAAGGCTTAGGGGAGACCTCATAAATACATCAGGGGGCAGTACAGAGATCTCTCCCATGACCTGTTTATACCAAGGATGGTGACAAAGACGAGGGGGCACACTATGCGTCTGGAGGAAAGGAGGTTCCTGCACCAGCATAGAAGGGGATTCTTTACGGTCAGAGCCGTGAGACTCTGGAACTCTCTGGGAGAGGAAGTGGTGATTTCCAACTCACTTAATGAGTTCAAGAGAGGCCTGGACGCCTTTCTTGAGAACAATAAAATTACATCTTATGCTTGGTGATAGTTAATTAATCCAGGGATTTAATCTGACTGCCAGATTGGTGTCGGGAAGTGAATTTTTCCTCAGTGATGTAAATTGGCCTATACCGCATGGGTTTTTTTTGCCTTCCCCTGGATAAACGCTGCGGAATAGCTGCAGTGCAAAAGAAATAGGCTGAACTGGATGGACGCTTGTCTTTTTTCGGCCTTATAAACTATGTAACTATGTAACTATGACTTTGCCAGCATAACACTAAGAATAGTTTTTTGAAGCAAAGCCTTTCACCTCATTTGACTATCAAACATAATAAGAATTTCGACACAGTTCGGGTTACACCTCTAGAACAGATTCCAATTCAAACATAATTTCTTAACTCTAAAGAATTCTACTGGATACAGACTGCAAAAACCTTAATGGGGCTTCACATTGCATGAAAAACACATTAAATATGGGGAACATGCATAAAAGAAATGCAGCAAACATGCCATAATCAGAGAAGATTGTTATTGCGTTGTGTGGTGCAGAAATCTACAGAAAAAAAGCAGTAGGAAAAACTTAGCATTTGCGCTACGTTTGAACACCGCTTCAGCGTTACATTCTAATCACATTTTTTATGGGTTTAATAGAGAAAAATGATCAATCACACCATTTCTTATGCCGTTTACTGATCCCCGTAAATCTGATCGATGTGTTGTGTGCGTCGTTACGTTTACAGGGACACCAAATATGTTCATGTTATTTGCTGATTTGTGATGTTTATTATTTTTAGTTTATTTTAGTAAAGCGCATTAAAATTACATTAATGGCTATTCCCCAGCATTTCCACAATGACCTTGGCAGTGTTTTGTTCTTCTGGGTATCTCAGCAGATAAGCTGATAAAGTTTCAGGTTGTGGTTTAATTTGTTTCCAAAATGCATCAAATTTGAAAGGCTTGTGCAGTGTTTTACTTGCCTCCAAAAATGTGAGTAAGCCAATGCCAGATCTGATGAGCTCCGCTTTGTAGAAAGCGTTTTCCATATGCTTACAGTAGATGGATATGTGCACTTTTGTGGCTTTGTCTCATATTGTGACACATTCTGCCTTTATGCTCCACTTCTATCTGCTGAGCTTGTTCTGGGAATGAAATGTATGAAATTAGAAAAATATTGTGGCTTTCTTTTAGAAACTGCTCCAGTATTATCCATGGGTTATGTCTGGCATTGTAACATAGCTCAATTAAAGAAGCACGCCCACAAAACATTTTCTTGCCTACATAAATGTATATGTGATGAAGTGCAAGTGCATTAATATACTTACTGATCGCCATCTTCCCTGGTTCCCAGCGCCGCTCCGATCCTCTTCTGGGTCATGTGATGGCTATTCCAATGTGCGTGTATGAGCTGGAAGTCTTTATTAGGCCATGGCCCCACTATCCGTATTTGGTCAGTATTATTTTTTCTCTGGAGTTTGTTCCTGATCTGGTTTTGGTTCAATCAGAGAAAAGGTATAATAGAAACAAGTCACAAATTCTGCATTTATCACCCGCTCCTGGTTTTGTCTCCCAATCCTGAGAAAAAATACTGACCGAATACTGAAAAAATACTGATTGTGGGGCCGTGGCCTTATTCTGCCATCAATGACTCAGAAGAGGATTGGAGCAACGTTAGAAACCAGGGAAGACTGCAATCGGTGAGTATATTACCACACTTACACTAAACTACATATACATTTACACACGTTTAGGCAATAAAAATACTGTTATCATGACGCTCCAATGACTTCACCTCACACACAGACCCCAGGGTAATCTGTCAAAGCGGAATAACTATCACATGACCTAGAAGAGCATCGGAGCAGCGCTAGAAACTGGGGAAGACAGCAATCAGTGAGTATCTTACACTAAACTGCATATACATTTGCACAGGTTTAGGCCATAACCAGTTTTGTGGGAGGGCTTCTGTCATGTAAATGTGGCTGGGCTGCAATACAAGATATCAAAAACAGATAAGAGTAGAGCTGTTTCTGGATGAAGTCAGCCATGGTTTTTCTAATTTCATACAAATCATTTACAATAATATAATGGATAATATCTTAGAATTAAGTTATCTATTTGTAGCATAACATTTTCATGAGTACTGTCAAATAAACAAGAGTTAGTAATTTATGTATCTATTTTATGATTTATTACATGCTGCTACACATTGTTAATGCCTCTGGTTCCCTCAGTAGAAAGCAATCTGCAGAGCGTACAATAACCTGTTACCTCCATCTAGAGGAGCACAGTGGTGTCACATCGCAGCTTGTGGCCTTATCGGTTCATTCTCCCTTTGACAGGCGAAGGTTAGGACTATCTCTCCCTTACTCTGCTCCAAACATGGATATACATCAGCGCACAGAAAGAACTGTCTTTAGGGACTTGGGAGAATTGCTGCTTATTGAATCAAGGTCAGCGGATCTCAAGGAGCATCTGACATCCTGTCCATATATCATTTCCTTTACAAGACTTTGGGCTTGAAATATTACAGGTCTGTGCATTTGTCCTATGGTTTATGGCAGAATTAGAGATAACACGGGATTGTAGAGCAAAGATGAACATTTAATGCTGTGTTACTGGATATTAGGCTTAACTCCTTAACAACTGAGCCATTTTTGGGATTAAGAACCAAGAGAATTTTTTTTTTTTCATTTTTGTCTCTTCGCATTCCAGAGGACACAACCTTTTAGATTTAAGGCCATTCAGTTATTTGATGACTTGTTTTTAGCAAAGTGAATCATATTTTTTTAAGGATAGTTTTTGGGTAAATGCTGTATATGTTTGCATTTAATTTATGCTCATTTTTAATTATCAGAAATAAATCAAAGAGCAATTCAACATTTTTTTTCATTTTATTTTTTTTCCAGAAATGATCATTAAAATTAGTAGAGAGAAAACTATATGGAAAGGCATCACTGATTAATCACAGCCGTCCTCCAGCTGGTGATCGCTCCTAACTAGTATTGAGTGAGCACTAAAATGCTCGGGTGCTCGACCCGAGCAACGAGCCCAATGTTAGTCTATGGGAGACCCGAGCATTTTTGCGGCGGCACCCCCAGCAGTCTGTAGAAAGACTAAAAAGTGCCCAAAACGATAGTGACAGTGCTCAAATGACATGGGGACAGCATGGGGATCGCCCCAGGAAGCATTTCTGACCCCCAGGTCACTGCTGTCAACAACGTGGTCAGAGGTATTAAGCCATTTTTACGGGCTCACAATAAAACCTTCAAAAACGAAACTGAAACAGCTTTCCTGTGAAATATGTTAAGGAACATCCTTTCCAGGGTAAAGACGTGTGCATAAGGTAAAATAAATAACCAAAAACAAAAATACTCCTCCACACCTTGGGCTATGTTCACAAGTAGCATTTTTTATGCGTTTTTGCACTTTTGTATTGCTTTCAACCGTGACAAATGCATTCACCGGGAAATGTCATTTTAACATTTTACAACCTTATCTGGCCATGTGCTGTGTGACACATGCATACAGTGCTGAAAAGACATGGGAACAGCATGGGGAAGACCCCTGGAAGCATCTCTGACAGCCAGGTCACTGCCTAAAAGTGTGCCCATCAGAAGTGATCCTTGCCGTATCAGAAGATGCAGACTTGCAACTATCCCCGTGCAAGTCCTTGTCCCAGGGCAGTGTTCAATTGTACCTCCCCCATTCCTTGCAATGCAAGTGCAAGTATGTGTGGCGCCCCTGAAGGTTCAGTCACCACAGGGGTACTGCACCTCAGATACAGGTGTGGTATCTCCTCTTCCAGGTAAGGAAGGAGCATCACCCAGGACCCCACTTCACACAACACTACACCACTCCTGTCCTGCGGGGGACCTAAATGCACCCCGTTCCGGGATAGAGGAGATGGGGGGGGGGGGACCAAAGATAGGGGGAACCAAGTAGTGGGTGAAGGTGGAGGACACACTTACAGGAAGCACTGATAGCAACATATATAACCAACGGCCATCTTAAGTTCAAGGTCTTTTGATTGTGGTCTTCTGTCAGGGTCCAGCAAGAGTCTGTAGCTGGCGGAAGATTCACGGTCCTCGCTCTCTGGCCTTGAGACGAGGAGTGGGTCAGAGTTAACCAGTGTCTCTGCCCGGTCAGGGTCCCCTTCTAAGAAGGCCTTGGAGGGGAGCAGAGGAGATTGCCTGTGGAGCCTAAAGGATCCTAGGGGGATACAGATGGAGCGGAGTCGCCACCTGTATTCTTCACTCTGGCCAAGCCAGAGGGATTCCTGCTGCAAGAGGGGTGACTGGCCCCCGATATCTGACTGTGTACTTCACGTCACTGTTGGAAAAGCCCGGCAGCTTAGTGGATCCCAGTGAGGGACACAAGCGGGGAGGAGAAGGAGAAAGAGAGGGAGAAGGAGAGGAACACACCGACGGGGTCTTGACAGGTGCTCCTGATCTATCTGGGAAGTGCTGAACCCCTTCCTAGAGGCCGCAGTGCGCCACAAGAAGCAGAGAGAAGCTTTGCAGTGGCTACTAAAGTGTAAAACCTGGATGACTTCATTTACCGTCTACGCTTGGTTATTCCCGCGCGGCACTGCACCCACCATCCCTCCACTCAGTTCATCTAACACTGCCCTGAGGCCTACTCCGCCTGTGGGGAGTAGTACCAACCAAGCTGCCAGAACATCAGCTTCAGAGGATTGTTGCAGCGCTGGTGGCTCTCACCAGAAACCACAGGTGGCGTAGTCGAATAACCACTCATCAACAAGCCCATTTTTCATGTGACAGCCCTGGGCACAGACCGGGTCACGGCCACGACTACATCCCACACCGCCACCCTACAGTGGCCCGGCACTGAGTACCCCACCGCTCAGGGAGGGCGAGTCATATGCAGCCTGCCACCCACCCACCCCCAGGCTGCAATACCATACTGCTTGCTTGCTTGCACTTGAAATTGGGCCTTTTAGGCATGTGGAGGTGGAATCTGGCCACCACGTCATGGGTGCGTCGGTGGCCTGGTATCCATACTCAGTACCCAGCCGCCCGGCGGCCGGGTGTCCACGCTTGGTCCCCAGCCGCCAGGGGGCGGCCGGGTGTCAATAAATGGTTCCCAGCAGCCCCTATTTGTCCCGGTGCGCCTTATACACAAGCGCGCATACCAAAACATTACATGTGCCCTCCCCAGTGCATTTAGTGGGAAGGACAGCCTAACCACAAACATGTGGACAAGTGAATGTGGCCAGGGATGGTCCATCTCACTGACGCCTTCACACTGGGTTAATATTGTGGAAGCCGAGACACAGTTGGACACTGGGATGCAACACGTCCTCCAGACATAGAGGATTGCTGGTCCTGGGTCAATCAGACTTCAACACAAAGTTCAGAAGGTAGACAGCAGAAGTGGTCGGCCTCCGAAACAACGAGTAAATTATTCATGATCATGAGGCCATCCATTTCCTTAGCTTTCTGTTCCTTGGAATGCAAGCGCATGTATGTAGTAGCGGCTAGGCCTGAGGTGGTCAGCGTTTTGGTGCATATCCTATCTCCTCCGAGGATTGCTGGATGTTTTCCTGCTACTATCCCAGTTCTATGACTCCCGTTAAAACAAAGCTTCAGGTGATGAATGATGGATGAGGTGGTGGCAAAGGAGAAAGAGCAGTAGGAACAGGGACCATTCACATCAATATCAGGCCAGTCAACCACACATATCTTGTAGGATATGTTTCTGTAACAAAGGAGCGGTTAAGCTACACAGCTATAGGGCATACAGTGAGTACAATGCCTACCAAAAATTTCGAGGCACTCCAATGCCCCTTGGAAGTGACATGGAGGTCAGAGGGCCTTAACTAAACCGTTTTTTCCATTTATAGCAACTGGGTCTCCTGTATACTGTTGGCCTAAGCAGTGAATGGAAGGCTTTCCAAAAATTATGAGGAACTGCAATGCCCCTTGAAACAGACGTGGATTACAGCATACTAAAAACCTTCTACCCATTATTGGGGAGTGGGTCTCCCTTAGTGTTCGCCTATGCATTGAAAAGCAAAAGCTGACTAAAATTAGGAGGAAATGCAATGCCCCTTGGAAGAGCTGTGGAGTTCAGAGTGGTTTAACAAGACGGTTTTAATGCCCCTTGGAAGAGACAAGGAGGTCAGAGTGGTTTCACAAGACGGTTTTAATGCCCCTTTGAAGAGACGTGGAGGTCACAGGAGCTTAACAAGACGGTTTTAATGCCCCTTGGAAGAGACGTGGAGGTCAGAGTGGTTTAACAAGACGGTTTTAATGCCCCTTGGAAGACACGTGGAGGTCACAGTAGCTTAACAAGACTGTTTTAATGCCCCTTGAAAGAGATGTGGAGGTCACAGTAGCTTAACAAGACGGTTTTAATGCCCCTTGGAAGAGACGTGGAGTTCAGAGTGGTTAACAAAACGGTTTTAATGCCCCTTACAAGAGCCATGCAGTACAGCATATTAAAAACATTATTCCCATTATAGGGGAGTGGGTCTCCCATAGTCTTTGCCTATGCCTCCCAAGCAAAAGCTGCCAAAAATTAGGACTGAGGAACTTGCAATGCTGGCAACACGGACCACGGTCACCCTGGTGGTATAGTGGTGGTGGAAGCTGAGGATAAGGAGAAGAGCAAAAAACAGCCGAAGCGTATACCCATGTGTGTGTGTGAAGCGGTGCATGGGAATACACCTCCCGAAATAACACAGTGGATTTGACTTTGTTACTCTGCTGTCATTTGGTGGTGATGAGAAGTCTGGCTCAATCCAGCCCTTGTTCATTTTGATAAGGGTCAGCTTGTCAGCATTGTCAGTTGACAGCTGAGTGCGCTTATCAGTTATAATTCCCCCAGCGGCACTAAAAACATGCTCCGATAACACGCTAGCGGCAGGGCAGGCCAGGACCTCCAAGGCGTACAGAGTGAGTTCATTCCAAGTGTCCAGCTTGGATACCCAATAATTAAAAGGCACAGAGGAATCACGGAGGATGTTGGTACGGTCGGCAAGGTACTCCCTCACCATCTTTTGAAACTTTCCACTCCTTGTGAGAGTACCCCGCGCCTCAGGGCCTGTAAGCTGGGCGGGTCTCAGAAAACTGTCCCAGAACATTGACAGTGCTCCCCTGCCTCTGCTGGATTGGAGTTGCGTCTCTCTCGCCTGTACACCTTGGTTGGGCAACGAACTGTGACATCTGCCGCTAGCGTGTTCAGATGGGAATTTTTTTAACAGTTCTGCAGCAAAGGCCTTCTGGTACTGCCCCATTTTTGTAGACCTCTCCACCTCAGGAATAAGAGAGTCTAAAAGTGTCACCAACCAGTAATGACTATCACCCAACATTTTGACAACGCGAGGGTCACGGTTAAGGCAGCGTAACATAAAGTCAGCCATGCGTGCCAGACTGGTAACGGGCAAGACTTCCGTGTCCTCACTAAGATGACGACTTACCATGCTCTCCTCCTCCTCCTCCTCCTCCTCCTCCTCCTCCTCCCCCCTGTCCTCAGGCCACCCACGCTGAACCGACGGTATGACAGTTGTACAGGTACTACTGTCTACAGCGCATGATACCAGCTCCTGTTCTTCCTCCGCCTCCTCCTCTCCCTCATTGTCCCCCAATGCATGTTGGGATGAGATGAGGCTGGGCTGTGTGTAATCGCCCGCTACGGCTTCTTGATCCATCTCATCATACTCTGGCTGCAATGCCTCCTCTTTAATTCTCTGCAGAGAGCGTTGCAAAAGACAGACAAGTGGGTTGCTGACGCTAATGATGGCATCATCGCCACTCACCATCTTGGTGGACTCCTCAAAGTTTGTCAGGATGTTACATATGTCTGACATCCAGGTCCACTCCTGAGGTCTTATGTGTGGAGTCTGACCTGAATATCGATGGCCTTGTTGCAGTTGGTACTCCACAACTGCTCTCTTCTGCTCACAAATCCTTTGCAACATGTGGAGGGTAGAGTTCCAACGTGTGGGGACATCACACACCAGTCGGTGTGCCGGAAGCTGCAAACGCTGCTGCAACACAGCAAGGGCGGCGGAAGCTGTAGCCGACTTCCGAAAATGAGCTGACAGGCGGTGTACTTTGACGAGCAGATCTGGCAACTCGGGGTACGATTTAAGAAACTGCTGAACCACGAGGTTAAGCACATGAGCCAGGCATGGTACATGTGTGATCGCGCCTCGCCTCAGAGCCGCCACCAGGTTTCGGCCATTGTCACACATGACCATGCCTGGTTTTAGGTTCAGCGGTCTCAGCCACAGATCTGCCTGCTCTTTCACAGCTGTCCACAACTCACAAGCAGTGTGAGGTTTATCACCTAAGCTTATGAATTTCAGCACAGGTCTGTTGCCGTTTGGCTGAGGCAGTACTGCAGTGCTTCCAGCTTGTAACTGATGTGGTGAAATCTGAGATGGAGGCTGAACATGAGGAGGAGGAGGATGCGCAGGAGCTGTACACTGTGGGGGAAACTCTGACTGACATAGGGTCCGCAATCCTCGGTGTGGGGAGGATGTGTTCAGTCCCAAGGTACGACTGGGTCCCGGCTTCCACTATGTTTACTCAGTGTGCCGTCAGGGAGATGTACCGTCCCTGCCCACAAGCACTTGTGCACGTGTCCGTTGTCAGGTGGACTCTCCCAGTAACAGCATTGTTGAGGGCACGGCAGATGTTTTGGGACACGTACTTGTGTAGTGCGTGGATGTCACACCGGGCAAAATAGTGTCGGCTGGGGACCGAGTACCGAGGGACGGCCACCGCCATAAGGTTGCGGATGGATTCCATCTCCACCAGCCTTAAAAGGCAGCATTTCCAACGCAAGCAGTCATGAAATGTGCGAATTTAGGACTGTGGCCTGTGGGGCGTTGGCTGCGAATTTGTGCTTTCGTTCAAAGGTCTGGGATATGGACAATTGAATGCTGCGGTGGGACGTGGACGTGGACGTTGATGCTGTTTCTTGAGAAACTGCCATAACAAGTGAAGACTGAGAAGAGGGGGCATCTTTGCATGCAGTATAGACAGGGGATTGCCTTGCACGCACAACTGGGGGTTCACTTACATGCACAACAGCAGAAGAAGCAGTGGTGCCACCCACTGACACTGGTCGTGGACCCTGGGGTTCGCCCCACAAAGTCGGGTGCTTTGCTGCCATGTGCCTGATCATGCTGGTGGTGGTCAGGTTGGTTGTTTTGTCACCCCTGCAGGTGGTACAAATGGCCTTTTTGGGGTTATCAGCGGAGTCTTTAAAAAAATTCCAGATTCTGGAAGACCTACCGGTTGTACTGGCAACGTCCCTCGTGTTGGTGTTACGGGGAACGGTTGCCCACCTTCTGTCTGCGGCCACCACACTGCTTCTTCCTGCCTGTTGGGGTACTCTGCCTCCCTACCCCTGTGTGATGCTGTCCTTGCTTTGCGTGTCCTCCTGCCACGTTGGGTCAGTTACTAGATCATCCACCACCTTATCCTCTTCCACTTTCGCACCATGGTCCTCCTCCTCACTTCGTGGCAATTGTGTCTCGTCATCGTCCACCTCTTGTGACAAATTGCCAGCGTCGACTTCCTGTGGCCGTGGCTGTTCAAATATTTGGCCATCGCTACATGGGATCTCCTCTTCCACCACTTCAAGCGGAGCAGGCGAGGGGCCCAAACATGGAAATGGACCAGTGAACAGCTCTTCAGAGTGTCCAACTGTGGGATCAGTTGCTGTCTGACGACACTCTGCATGGTGGGAGGAAGGAACATCAGGGTGAGGAGGAGTATGCGGTCAAGGCTCACGGCTACTAACACTGTACCGTGTGGAAGACAGACCGGAGGTGGTGGTGCCCAGGTGACTGGAAGTATTATCTGCTATTCAATTAAGAACCTGTTCACACTGATCAGTTCGCAATAGTGGTGCTGTTGTGTGCTTCCTTAGTAATTCGGTCAAGAACTGGGAGCGAGAAGATGTGGCTGTTGGTTGTGGCACATTTTCAACTTGGCCACGACCCCGTCCTCTGCACGCTCCATCACCAGAATGTTCAGTTCCACGTCCCTTGCCACACACCTTGCCCATTGTAAATGAAGTAAAATAGCTTACACTCGCACTATCAATGGCAAAAGGGTAATAAAAAGGAGATTTGAACCGTGGAAGAGGAAAACCACAGTTCTAGTTATCTGGCCCACACCAGAATCTTTTAAACAGATAGATATATTTGTGTCTGAACAGTCAGCGAGACACTCAATTTTTTTTTGGGGGGGGGGGGGAATACCAAAAGGTTAATAAGACGGGTATTTGTACAGTCTGACTGAGGAAAAAAAAAAAGAGGAATTAGATGAAAAAAAAAGGATTTTTCCTGGCTCCTGAGACCTGGGGCTTAATCTAGCAATTTGAAAAGCAGCACACAGGACTGTAATGCAGTGTTTGTTGGTACAACCACTGCGTCTTCTATACAGCCTGCTTGCCTGATATCCGGGATGGATATTAGTCCTGCGAAGGACTGTTTGTTTGATTTTGCAGGCTTTAGAGACCCTACACTACGTATTTCGCAGTATAAATCTCTCCCTAACTCAGCAGCACTCTCCCTACACCGTTTGATCCGGAGTGACTGTGTCCAAGATGGCGGCGCCCGGTTTTAGATACTCGAGGTGACGCTGTGCGGCCAGCCAATCACTGTAATGCCCACAACCAACATGGCTACGGCATTACAGTGACTGGCTGGCAATCCCTGCATGTTCATTGGCTCTGTAAAGAGCGCCAAACATACAGGGCGGAGACCCGAGCTCCTGCCCGAGTAACCCGGAAATACTCTGTGCTCACCGAACATCCCGAGTAGTGAGATGCTATGACGAGTACTGAGCAGTGTCAAGCATGCTTGCTCAACACTACTCCTAACACCATCTGTTTGTAGAGATGCAGAAGAGAATCTATTGCCACGTGTTAAAGGGTTAAAAAGGTCAACTTTTCAATATATATTTTTTTCCATATGAATAGGTTTATATCAGCACTGGTTCATCTCCTAAAGCAGTCAGAGCATTGGTTGTTGAGCTGCACAGCATAGACTTTGTGCCTGACTCATCAAGGTGTTTTTACTAGTTTTGTGGCATTAAACACATTGAAATGTCACATTTTTTGCGCAACTCCAAGCTGCATAAAAATTGGGAGACTCTTTGCATTTTGACTCCAGTTCTAGCCAACTGTTCCAAAGTGGGCAGAGATTGGGTGGGATGGGGCTTCGTAAAGCCCGACAGGGAAAATCATTAAAATTTACACCTTTTTAGTGGTGAAAATTACGCTGGAAATGTACTCTTATCTCTGACTGGCATCAAATTTCTGCCATTGGTGCACAGTTGTTGGAAGATGCGCCTAATTCATTAAGTGCCATGCACATCTTACTCCAATGGTGCCTTCATTACAACTGATGTGCAAAATGACAATCTTAATAAATCAGTCCCATAGAGATAATTATAAAATTCTGCAGCCACCACTAGAGGTAGCATGTGAATTTAATCGATAGCAGCTAGTGATGAGCGAGCACTGAAATGCTCGGGAGCTCGTTGCTCAGGTTGAGCAAATTGGAATGCTCGGGTACTCGACCTGAGTAACGAGTCCAATTTAAGTCTATGGGAAACTCGAGCATTTTTCTGTTGCCCCCCCTCCAGAGGTCTGCAGAGGGCCTAATAATTGCCCAAATCAATGGGAACAGTGCTGAAATTACATGGGAACAGCATGCAGAAGGCCCCTGGAAGCATCTCTGACTCCACGGTCACTGCTGTGAACATTGTTGTCAGAGTATTATGCCACTTTTACAGGCACACAATAAAACATACAAAAACTAAGCCAAAATGGATTTTCCTGGGAAAAATGTTATGGAACATCCTTTCCAGAGTAATGACTTGTATATAAGGCAAAATAAATAACCAAAAACCAAAATGATCCTCCACACCTTGGGCTATGTTCACACATAGCGTTTTTGATGCGTTTTTGCACTTTGGCATTGCTTTCAATGGTAAAAAATACATTTATCAGTAAATGTAATTTTAACATTTTACTACCTTACCTGCCCAAGTGGTGTGTGAGACATGATCAGACATATCCTGTTTCATTTATGAAGGAGGGACTCTGAAAGTCGCAAAGCCTATTTTTATAGGGCCATCAGGCGGCCATTATTATTGTTAAAGGGCCAGCAGTCTGCCTTCATTATTGTTAGAGGGCCATCAGCTGGCTATGGTTTGTTGTGCCCATAGATCGGAGTCAGAGGGATCGGATGACTGCAAGGATCACCACGATCGGGATGGTCATCTGGATTCTGGATCTTTGCCTGCACTTTTGCAGCCTTGTGAGTTTGATTCTATGTTTTTTATGTCCTCTGTGAGTTTTAGTTCAGGACAGAGGGTGAGTGTTTAGGCGGTGTGTTCCAGCAGTGTGAATGAGGGGGGTTGTGGCAGGACGGAGAAGCCAGGGATTAGAGATTTATTGGTTAGTGTAAATCAGTTATTATGAAGGTTGGATAGTGGATCGGTGGGGGGTTCAGGAGCTTCTCTGTGCAGACAGATAAGAATAGGCCGGATTCTATTAAACTAGACGATAGGGCAAAAAGGGAAGTTTGTGTGCTTTGAAGGGCCATTAGGGGCTCATTTGAAGAAAGAGGTTAAAGAGAAGATTTGGAGGGACGAATATGTCAAGATATTTTCTCTTTTGCCCCTTGAGAAATTTAATTTGCATCAAAGTAAAAAGAAGGATAATAAAAAAGAGAAGGAAGAGGAGGTGAAGATTGCTTCCTCAGGCATTTGCCATTTGGCTCCAGGCGTTTGCAATCTTGGGAATTGTGGCGTGTGGGGGGGAGGCGCCCGAGAACTGTTCCCCCTTATTTTGTTATATGGATTCCATTGGGGAAGCACATAGGTCTTATGTGGCTTGGGTATGATGAGCAAGTCCATCAGAGGAAAGCGGTCCTGCCAAGCATACAGTGGGATCAAAAGGATATTGGGTTTTGGATGAATGTTATGGCTCCTTCGAGGCACAGGCATTCCTTTCCTTGGGGCTCAAATAGCGGGAATCAGTCAGCAGCCTTTGTGGGATCAAGCCAGGGAGCTCAGAGGTTTAAGGATAGGTCAGGAGCATGCTGACAGTTTAATGATGGGCAGTGTAAGTATGGGGCCAGCTGCAAGTTTAGGCACGTGTGTTCACACTGTAACGGAACTTCACACGGGGCACCTAGGTACTTAAAAAAAGGAAAGGGAAAAGGAGGATCCAGTGTTTGTCAAGGGGGCGATGCCAGTGAATCATCTCGAGATGGTCCCCTTTCTAAATAGGTTTCCAGATCGGAAAAAAGCAGAGGTTATTTTTAAGGGGTTTGATGAGGGTTTTCGGATTCCGGCTCTGATTCACCAGGTCCCCTTTGCATTAAAAAACCTACAGTCAGCTTTTGAGTACTCTACGGTGGTTGCTGAAAAATTACGTAAGGAAGTGGAATTCGGCCGCATGGCAGGACCTTTTTGCGTTCCCCAGTTAGCAATTTGATTCTCACCATTGGGCGTGGTACCAAAAAAAGAGCCTAATAAATTTAGGATGATTCATCATTTGTCATACCCAAAAGGTTTGTCAGTAAATGATGGGATTGATCCTGAGTTATGTTCAGTTGTGTATACGTCATTTGAGGAGACAGTGCAGTGGGTTTCGGCGTTGTGGACCTGGTTCTTTGTTAGCAAAGACGGACATTGAGTCAGCGTTTCGGTTACTGGCGCACCCTGACAGCATCAGGCTGTTAGGTTGTTTTTGAGAAAAAAAGGTTTTGCATGGATAGATGTTTACCCATGGGTTGTGTGATCTCTTGTTCCCTTTTTGAGATGTTTAGCATGTTTTTAGAATGGGTTGTTGAGGATATTTCTGCTACACAGTCTGTTATTCATTACTTTGATGATTTCTTGTTTATCAGTCCTCCTGGGTCTTTGGTTTGTCAGAATTTATTGGCTACTATGGATTGGTTTGTGAACCGTTTTGGTGTCCCATTTGTGAGGGATAAAACTAAAGGCTCTTGTACAAGTCTGAGTTTTTTGGGCATTCTTATTGATTTGGTCCAGATGGAGTGTCTGTTGCCAGATGAAAAATTGCGGTTGTCAAAGCAATAGGTGGACAGGGTGCAAAAATTGTGTAAAGTGATGTTGAAGGAACTACAGTCTTTGTTGGGGAGGTTGAATTTTGCTTGGAGGATTATGCCCATGGGCAGGATTTTTTGTAGTAGGTTAGCGGGAGCCACGGCGGGTGGTCATGCCCCGCACCATTATATTCGCTTGAACAAGGATCATAAGGAAGATTTGTTGGTGTGGAAAATGGTTTTGGAAAATTATAAAGGGAGGTTGTTAATTCAAGAAGCTGTGGTGGATAATTTTGATTGTGAAATTTACATGGATGCGGCTGGTGGTTCTGGTTACTGAGCTTATTGTAAAGGGCAGTGGAGTGTGGGCGAATGGCCAGTTTTTTGGAAAGAGCTGGGTTATCTAAGGAATTTGGCTGTGTTGGAATTGTTCCCATAGTGGTAGCGGTATGAATCTGGGGTGTGGTTTTTCGTAATCGGAAGATCAGGTTTCACTGTGCTAACATGAGTGTGGTGTCTATTATCAACGGTCTTTCGGCCTTGTCCCCTCCTGTGAGTAGATTGTTGATGGAACTGATATTACGTTGTTTGGAGTTGAATGCATGGGTAGTGGCAGTGCATGTTCCTGGAGTTCAAAACTCGATTGTGGATTCTTTCTCTTTTCCAGTGGGAACGTTTCAGATCGCTGGCGCCAGAGGCAGAATTTTCAGGTGTGAACTGCCATTCGCATCTTTGGAATCTGGTTCGAGAGGAGCGAGACAACTGAATTATAATTCAATTTCTCGGCAGACCTGGGCATAGCATGAGGCGGCTTGGCAAGTCTGGAAAAGTTGGATGTCTTATTGGTGCAATGTGGTAACAGATGAGGAGAGGATGTTGGCGGCTTTGTTTTTTATAGGTAAGGCAGCGGTTGTGGGTTGGTCTGTATCAAGAGTTAATAAATTTGTGGTGAGTCTCACTTTTGGTTTTAAGTTGAGGGGCATTAGTGATGTAACAAAGTTTTTCTTGGTAAGACAGGTGTTAAAAGGTTTTAGAAGGTGGCATGGGGTGAAGGATCAGCGTAGGCCTATAACGTTTAGTGTACTGAAGCGAATAGGGGAAGCGGTCGAATGTATATGTAATTCGGATTTTGAGAAACCATCATTCAGATTGGCATTTTTCGGAGAATTGAGAGTTGGGGAGCTTGTAGCACCCAGCAAGGTTTGGGTGGGTGTCTTGTTTGCGGAAGATGTTAGCTTTGGGTTGGCGAGATACACTTCTGGATTAGGAGATCAAAAACCGATCAGTTGGGAAAGGGGAGAAGGGTGGTCTTGGGTCGAGTGGACGGGGCATTGATGAGCCCCAGGAGGTGTTTGAGGAAATTTTGGGAAGTGTGGAAGGGCAGGGTTGGTCCATTACTATGCCATGCAGATGGCCTATTTCTATCCCGGCTAGTGTTGAGCCACCCCCGTAGTGTTCGAGTTCGGTTCGGTACGTTGAACACCCGTATGTTCGCCGAACTGTTCGTCGAACTGTTCGTCGAACACTTTCGAGCACCGTTAAAACCAATGGCAGGCAAACAAAAACAAAATGGAAATACATAGAAAACACCTTGAAAGGTGTCCAAAAGCTGACAAACTGCTCAGAAGACACAACTAACACATGGAAAAGTGACAAGTACATATAGTCATGAGAAAAGAAAAGAGGTGGAGGAGTAAAAGGAGGGGGAGACACAGATATAGGCATGTCATGCCCTTCTAAAACCAAAAAAGTGCGAAGCCGACACGGCCAGTCCGTTCCTGCCCGTGCGACCTCCGTGTCGCCGGGTTTGTGCCAGAGCTGCGGTGGATCCTGACGGCCAGCCCCCTTCTCCCAATACTGGTGCCTGTCCGCTGGTGGGTCGAGCGAGCCCCCCTGTGGTGGAAGCAGGTCTAAGCTTTTTAATTTAAATTGTCTCTCTAATTTGAATGAATACACTTTAAATCCTTTTACAAGGATCTATTGGAGGGCAAGTCTCATGCCCGCAGCCGCGTAATTCCAGCTCCAGTAGCGTCCACTAAAGCTGCTGCAGTTAAAAAGCTTTTATAAGGATCGAGCTCGGCGGTCCACCGCAAGGCGTCCTACCGCCAGTCCCAGCCCCTATGCCTCGGGGTGTCTCCCCGATGCTCTTCACTGAGTGTCCCGGGGGCCCGAACCATTTCCTTTGAAAAAATTAAGTGTCCAAACTACAGGTGGTATAGCTTGCTTAACAGCTGGGATAATCCGCTGACTAGCAGACACTGCTACTAGGCACAAAGTATTTCCTGGGCTAGATGCAGTTAAAAATTTGTAATTAGATACTCTCGTTGGATGCTGAGAAAGCACTCCATGGAGTCTCCTGGCACGCCATATATTATTCCCTTAAAAAGCTTGGGGTAGGGGTCTAGGGGACCCTTTTATAGGCAAAATCACGGCCCTGTATCGCAATACGTCACCTAGGCTGAAGATAAATGGAACATTTTCATCACCTTTCATAATCACCAATGGGACAAGGCAGGGATGTCCTCTGTCCCCTCTCTTATACATCCTAGTGATGGAGCACCTGCTCTCATCAATTCGCCATAACCCCAATATTAGGTGGATTGAGGTGGGAGGCACCGAGTACAAGTGCTCTGCATTTGCTGATGATGTCCTAGTATATATCACTCAATCACATATATCCATCCCTGCTGTTATGGCTGAAATAGATCACTTTGTTACATGGTCAAATTTTAAAATCAATGCAGCGAAGTCTGAGGCCCTCGATGTCTCCCTCCCCAAATCCATACAGGATTCCATCCAGTCCAACTTTCCCTTTGCCTGGCCCTCACAGGGTATCAAATACTTAGGAATTCGTATTCATAGAGACCTCTCCCGTCTATGTTATCTTAATTTTGGGCCCTTTATTGAACAACTCCATACAGACCACGGTTGGCAAGTTTGAACTGTAAGATTCACTACGTGAACCACTGGTGTTTTGTGGAAAAGCACATGTACACTGTGTTCCAAATTATTATGCAAAAAGTGTTTAGGAGTGATAAGGGAAGAATTTGTTTGTTTGTCAGTTAAACTCATTGATGGTGATGTGTGTCAGGGCTCTTTATATCACTGTAAGCAATTGCAGACACCTGTGCTAATTAGTTTGGCAGGTGTGTCCAATAAAAGGCAAGACTACTTAAGAAAGCTGTCCCACATTATTAAGCAGCCAACATTTTCTGACAAAATGGGAAAGAAAAAGGATGTGTCGGCTGCTGAGAAGCAACAAATTGTGGAGTGTTTAGGTCAAGGCATGACTACAATCAACATTGTGCGATGATCAGGATGAAGTGTCTTGGCAATCAAGAAGTATGTAGCTGATTCACAGTACACACGTGTGCGTGCTGATAAGAGAAAATTGAGGACTCTTTCCTCCAGGCAATTACGTCAGGTTAAAAGAGCAGCGGCAAAAAAGCCTTGTCATAGCAGCAGACAAGTTTTTGAAGCTGCTGGTGCCTCCAACGTCCCCCGAACAACAAGATGCAGAGTCCTTCAGAGGTTTGCAGCTGTGCGTAAGCCATCCTGTCGACCTCCTCTATCCACTGCACACAAGCAGAAACGGCTCCAGTGGGCCAAACAATACATGAAGACTGACTTCAAAACTGTTTTGTTCACAGATGAGTGCCGTGCAACGCTGGATGGTCCAGATGGATGGAGTGGAGGATGGCTGGTTGATGGACACCCCACGCAAACACGGCTACAGCGCCAACAAGGAGGAGGTGGAGTAATGTTTTGGGCTGGAATCATGGGGAGAGAGATTGTCGGCCCCTTTAGGATCCCTGAAGGGGAAACGATGAACTCCATAATGTATGTGGAGTTTCTCAAACAGCACTTCCTGCCATGGTTCAAGAAGAAGAACCGTGTATTCCGCAGCAAGATCATTTTCATGCATGATAATGCATCGTCTCATGCTGCACATAACACATCTGCATCTCTGGCTAATATGGGCATAAAAGGGGACAAACTTATGGTGTGACCCCCATGCTCCCCTGACCTCAACCCCATTCAGAACCTCTGGAGCATCATTAAAAGGAGTGTCTATGATGGCGGGAGGCAGTTCACATCTAAGCAACAGCTCTGGGAGGGTATTCTGTCCTCATGCAAAACAATTGAAGCAGAAACCATCCAAAACCTGACAAATTCAATGGACGAGAGAGTTAAGAAACTCCTTTCTAACAAGGGGTCCTATGTGCAAATGTAACATCACCTAGAATAAAGTTTTGAGTTGAAAACTGTTTGATTTCAGTTTCTAATAACCTGCTAATGCTTATAATTTCAAAAATGACCATTTTTTTGTTCTTTATTAAAATGAAAAGGTTGATCGAAGAGTGTGGTGGATCTAAGAGTGTGGCAACCCAGTAGTCAGAATTACTTCGAATTCTGACAATCTGAGGGTCATGTTGCAGGTAGTGCAGCAAGAAGGCACTCATGTGTCTTGCGCATCTAGGAGACCCAAAATTATTTTCCGGGCTAGATGCAGCTAAAATTATTATTGATTTGAAAGCTGGTGGAGCTTAGTATAGATGGCCTAATGGAATCAGTACTGCACACTGCTACAAAGCCCAAATTATTTTCCAGCCAAGATACAGATAAACATGATTAGTAATTTTAAATCTGGTGGAGCTTAGTATAGATGGCCTAGTAGTATCAGTACTGCACACTGCTACAAGGCCCAAATTATTTTCCAGCCAAGATACAGATAAACATGATAAGTAATTTTAAAGCTTAAAGCGGTTGGTGAGGTGATTTTAACAAATCATCAAGCTTTTACTCTCCCCAGGATGACACAGGGGTAGGAAAGTCGTTTCGGATCCATGATTTGTTCATCTTTATGAACGTGAGTCTGTCTACATTATCAGTGGAGAGCCGCGTGCGCTTATCTGTCAGCACACCACCAGCAGCGCTGAACACACGCTCAGACAGAACGCTGGCTGCAGGGCATGACAAGATCTCCAAGGCGTAAGTGGCGAGCTCCGGCCATTTATCCAGATTGGAAGCCCAAAAAGAGCAAGGGTCCAGTGACACAGTCATGGGTTCAATGTTTACTTGGAGATACTCCGGTACCATCATCTCTAGGCGTGGACTATGTGTCAGACTTCTTGTCTCCTGTGGCCTTGCAAAGGATGGGCTAAAAAAGTGGTGAAATGATTCCGCAAAATTCATGTTAGATACTGTTTCTGTTACTGTTTGAGTGCTGAACACTTGACGGTCCCACGGTTGGCAAGTTGGAACTGTGAGATTCACTACGTGCACCACTGGTGTTTTGTGGAAAAGCACATGTAAGATTCTGCAACAGTCTCTGCTGATACTCCTGCATGTGTGCATCCCTTTCTATGGCAGGAATAATTTCTGCAAATTTACTTTTGTACCAGGGATCTAACAGTGTGGCAACCCAGTAGTCAGGATTATTTCTAATTCTCACAATTCGAGGGTCATGTTGCAGGTAGTGCAGCAAGAAGGCACTCATGTGTCTTGCACATCCAGGAGCACCAAGTCCCTGTTGTGTTGGTGGCGAAGTAACAATCATGCTTCCTTCCTCTGCCCTCTCCCCCCAACCTCGCACAACAGAAATGTGATCAAGGTCTCCCTCATCTGATGAGTCTTCCATCAGTTCATCCTCCACTTCTTCCTGGGCTCCTGCACCTTCCTCACTAGTTTGGCTGCTACCATGCACCCTGGTAAAACCATCTCCCCCACCCTCACATGCCTGCCGCCTTGGTGCTGCCGACCGTCTGGACCTTGCAGATGTTAGCCCTTCCGCATACAACTCCTCCTCCTCTACTTCATCCACCTCCTCTTGTCGCACCAACTGACTCCGAATTCTGTTTAACATGTGCTCCAGCATGTAAATCACCGGAATAGTCATGCTGATAATGGCATCGTCAGCACTAAACAAATTCGTCGCCATTTCAAAACTGTGCAGAACGGTGCATAGGTCCCTGATCTGAGACCACTCCTCCAGCGTGATTTGCCCCACCTCTGGATCTCGTTGGCCCAGACTATACGTCAGAACGTATTGCACCAGGGCTTCTCGGTGCTGCCATAGTCGCTGCAACCTGTGCAGAGTTGAATTCCACCGGGTAGGCACATCGCACTTTAGCCCGTGAAGTGGCAGGCCCAACGACTTCTGTAGAGATGTAAGTCGCTGAGCTGCGGGATGCGAACGGCGGAAGTGAGCACACAGCGACCGTGCCCTCTGCAGAAGGCCATCTAGTCCGGGATAGTGGGCTAAAAATTGCTGGACAACCAGGTTCAATATGTGAGCCATACAAGGCACGTGTGTGACATTGCCCCGGCGAAGGGCCGCACCCAGGTTTGCAGCATTGTCGCACACGGCCTTCCCTGGTTTCAGGTCCAGTGGAGACAACCATTCATGAAACTGGTTCTCCAGAGCTGACCACAACTCCTCAGCTGTGTGACTCACATTTCCCAGACATTTCAAAGTAAAAACCTCCTGATGACGTTGAGTCCTGCTGCCAGCATAGTAAGGAGGTGTGCAGGATCCCTTATGCGCAGTTAGAAAGCTTGTGGCATGACCAGACAGGCTTTGGGTGCAGATGGAGGACCGAGAGGAGGTTGAGGAGGCAGAAGCAGTGGAGGAACTTCTAGATAAAGAGGATTGACGCACAACTCGTGAGGACGGCAAGACTTGGACAGCAGCCCCTTGTCCTGCTGACACCATAGTTACCCAGTGCCCAGTCAGCGACATATAACGCCCCTGTCCATGCCTACTTGTCCAAGTGTCTGTGGTGAAATGCACCCTGTCACACACAGAGTTTCTCAAAGAAGCGGTGATGTTGTGTGCGACATGCTGGTGGAGCGCAGGCACACCTTTCTTTGAGAAGTAGTGCCGACTGGGCATCTGGTACTGTGGCACTGCGACGGACATAAGGTCTCGAAAATCCTCTGTGTCCACCAGGCGGAAAGGCAGCATTTCTGTAGCCAAGAGCTTGCAGATGGTGAAATTCAACCTCTTAGCTTTCTCCTGGCTAGGAGGAAATGGTCTTTCACTTGTCAACATCTGAGGGACCGAGGGCTGGTTGTTGTGATTAGACGGGGTTGAGAAGGGTGTGCCCGGCAAACTGCCGGTCTGTGAGGAAGATGCAGGCGGACATGTTAGGTTGCCTTGATCCAAAGGTGGTGCTATCGATGTCGGACAGCGCTCAACACCAGCTGGTGTTTCCACCTCCAAAGAAAATGATGACCTGCAAATCACGCTGGCTGTTGCGGGTAAAGAGGTGGCAGGTCTGCGTCCCAAAACAGGTGTGACCGCTGTCCCCCCAGTCACAGAGGATGAAGAGGCCGCGGATGCACAAGATGTGGCAGACAGTGGTTGGCCCGGCCGGCTAAGCCGCATTGTAGCACAGTGAGCTTCCCACTGCAACTTATGCTTCATATCCATGTGCCGGTTCATGCATGAAGTACTCAAACTATGTATTTTTTGGCCTCTACTTAGTTTTTGCTGACAAATGTTACAGATAACATGAGTTGGGTCATCCTTATCGATCTGAAAAAATGCCCAGGCTATGCAAGGCTTAGCACCCATGCGACCTAAAAAGCCACCACGACTTGTGGTCAAAGGCAGAGTTGTGTTTGAGGATGCAGTTGTTGACGTGCTTCCAGTACTACGTTTCTGTCCAGTAAGGCGCAACCTGACCTCGTCGTCACTAGCATCCTCCTCCACCACCTGGTCTTTCTTCTGCAGATGTTACTGTTGCTTTAACACCTACCCCACGGACACAACCTTTTTTTCCCTTCCCATCACGCCTATTCCCCTTAGCATCAGCAGCAGGCCTTTTTCCACTCATTTTGGTGGTTAACTAATTCACAACTCTGGAGTTGTTTGCACAAAAAACAATGGTTGGGAACCGAGCAGAGCTGAGTGGCCAAACTGTGGTATTAGCCCAAAAGTATTGGTTGGGTTAGATGCAGATAAAAATTATATTGAATTTGCAACCTGATGGAGGTCAGTATAGATGGACTAATAGAACAAGTCCCACACACTGCTAGAAGGCAAAATATTTTTTCAGAGCTAGATGCAGAAAAAAATTATATTGAATTTGCAACCTGATGGAGGTGAGTATAGATGGACTAATAGAACAAGTCCCACACACTGCTAGAAGCCTAAATATTTTTTCAGAGCTAGATGCAGAAAAAAATTATATTGAATTTACAACCTGATGAAGGTTAGTATATATGGACTAATAGAAAAAGTCCCACACACTGCTAGAAGCCTAAATATTTTATCAGAGCTAGATGCAGAAAAAAATTATATTGAATTTCCAACCTGATGGAGGTCAGTATAGATGGACTAATAGAACAAGTCCCACGCACTGCTAGAAGCTGAAATATTTTTTCAGAGCTAGATGCAGAAAAAAATTATATTGAATTAGCAACCTGATGGAGGTCAGTATAGATGAACTAATAGAACAAGTCCCACACACTGCTAGAAGCCTAAATATTTTTTCAGAGCTAGATGCAGAAAAAAATTATATTGAATTAGCAACCTGATGGAGGTCAGTATAGATGGACTAATAGAACAAGTCCCACACACTGCTGGAAGCCTAAATATTTTTTCAGAGCTCGATGGAGGAAAAAATTATATTGAATTTGCAACCTGGTGGAGGTTAGTATAGATGGACTAATAGAACAAGTCCCACACACTGCTACAAGCCGACATATTTTTTCAGAGCTAGATGCAGAAAAAAATTATATTGAATTTGCAACCTGGTGGAGGTTAGTATAGATGGACTAATAGAATGATGCTATGCCCAAAAGGTTTTACTTCACTAGGTGCAGTAAAAAAAATTGTATTCTATACACAGGTGGTGTAGCTTGTAACACAGATGGACTACTCCACTGACTAACACACACTGCAATAGGCCAAAAAGGATTTGCTTTGCTAGATTTAGCCAAATGCTGTGAAAAAAACTTGCACAGCACTCGCACAGACCTGCCTGATAAAAGTGATAGGAACTGATGTAACCTAGCCCTGAAAAGGACTGCAATTACAATTAGTCTTTACTCCCAACCTATCTATTTAAGAGCACAGACCTGCCTGATAAAAGTTGTAGGAAATGATGTAACCTAGTCCTTAAAAGGACTGCAATCACAACTCGTCCCTACTCCCAAGCTATCTGTAGATTTGTGCGAAAATTGGCTTGAAATTAACAAAGTATAGCGCACACAGCAACAGCGGTGCCGTCTAACACGCAGCTGCAGCAGTGAGGAAATGGTGGCGACGGGGAAAATGGCTGGGTCTTATAGGGCAAGGACATGTGACATACACTGCCAATGACACATGCCCTTGCTGGTGTGAAAAAAAGCAGTTCGCTCCGTGTGTGCGCTGCTGACAGATTGCACCTCCCCACTGTAAATGCGGGAAAGAGAAAAAAAAATGGAGATCTTCATTATTCCTGCAGAGATCCATCCCCTGCCCCTCCCCCCGCCCCGCTGTACACTCAAACTGCGTATTAACATTAATTTTCAGCATTACTGAGAAAAAATCCAGTTATGATTTTGGTGCACGAACAGTTATCAAACGTAACCTCGAACAGCCGAATTTTTTTCAAATCGTTCATGTTCGCCGAACGGCTCGAACACCGCCCAAAACAGCTCGAATTTGAGATTGGGGAACCGTTCGAGTCGAACACCTCTCACCTCTAATCCCGGCTTCAGTTTGCAGCAATTTGAAGAAGATTCTTTGGAAATTGAGTTTGGATCCGTCTGTTTATGGAATACATTCTTTTCAGATCAGCACTGCAACTGAAATAGCTGGTAGAGGTTTGGGGCCTGAAGAAATAAAACAAATTGGGAGATAGAGATTAAATCGATATCTGTCATACATAAGATGTTGAGGTTTGGTTTGTTAAGCGCATGTCGTTTATTTTCATTTGTGTTAATTTTTCTCTTGTGGTTATTCATTACAGGTGGGGTTCCTTTATTAGTTTGGATTTTTGGACATTCGTTCGTGCATTGAGGGGCTCTTCAAGCGGATATCAGAAGGAATAGGAGGCAATTAGGCTTCGGACGAGATGGAGTGGTAATTTGGTGGCTTGGATTCCGGGGCATAGTATGGAGTAGGGTGTTACCCGAATTACAGAAGACGATTCGTTTAGATCGGATGTCGGATATTTTAGTGCTGCATGTGGGCGGCACCGATT
Organism: Phyllobates terribilis; assembly: GCF_046119375.1. Lineage (NCBI taxonomy): Eukaryota > Metazoa > Chordata > Amphibia > Anura > Dendrobatidae > Phyllobates > Phyllobates terribilis. The sequence goes on from NW_027362773.1 coordinate 56,077,293, forward strand.
TGGGTTCTAGGCTTGTAAGAGAGTTAAAAAAAACAGACAAAAGACAAAAATATATCTCATACCCTACCATCATTATATATAAATGTAAAGCAAAGTTGCATAATAAATATATTGTACTTAGTGAACTATTTTAGATCAAAAAAAGTATACAAGCCGTCCCACCAGCGGCAAGGTGACCCTAAATTGGGACGGTACCTATACTGCCTATATTAAAAACCTTACTGTATATCAAAGTTGAAGTAATGCATATAAAAGGGTAGACAAATAGGACTGGGTCCCAACTCCAGACCACCCAGGCCCGTGGTAAGCTACATATATACCAGTCAGCTCAACAAAGGGGATGCCACACCCTTAAATTGCACAGAATGCAAACAAGACAAAAAACCAAGCAATGTGAACTGAGGTCTAAGATGGTAGACATGCAGGAAATAGGAGCATGTTCACACTAGCAAAAAGAAACAAAACCTGCAAAAGACAAAAATATATCTCATACCCTACCATCATATACCAGTCAGCTTTGTTGAGCTGACTGGTATATATGTAGCTTACCACGGGCCTGGGTGGTCTGGAGTTGGGACCCAGTCCTATTTGTCTACCCTTTTATATGCATTACTTCAACTTTGATATACAGTAAGGTTTTTAATATAGGCAGTATAGGTACCGTCCCAATTTAGGGTCACCTTGCCGCTGGTGGGACGGCTTGTATACTTTTTTTGATCAAAAATAGTTCACTAAGTACCCTATATTTATTATGCAACTTTGCTTTACATTTATATATAATGATGGTAGGGTATGAGATATATTTTTGTCTTTTGTAGGTTTTGTTTCTTTTTGCTAGTGTGAACATGCTCCTATTTCTTGCATGTCTACCATCTTAGACCTCAGTTCACATTGCTTGGTTTTTTGTCTTGTTTGCATTCTGTGCAATTTAAGGGTGTGGCATCCCCTTTGTTGAGCTGACTGGTATATATGTAGCTTACCACGGGCCTGGGTGGTCTGGAGTTGGGACCCGGTCCTATTTGTCTACCCTTTTATATGCATTACTTCAACTTTGATATACAGTAAGGTTTTTAATATAGGCAGTATAGGTACCGTCCCAATTTAGGGTCACCTTGCCGCTGGTGGGACGGCTTGTATACTTTTTTTGATCAAAAATAGTTCACTAAGTACCCTATATTTATTATGCAACTTTGCTTTACATTTATATATAATGATGGTAGGGTATGAGATATATTTTTGTCTTTTGTCTTTTGTAGGTTTTGTTTCTTTTTGCTAGTGTGAACATGCTCCTATTTCTTGCATGTCTACCATCTTAGACCTCAGTTCACATTGCTTGGTTTTTTGTAAGAGCGTTAGTAAGGGACATTCGTTTCGATCTGCTGAGATTGTGGGTATCCTTCCCTGGGATTTTTAATGGACTGTGCCGAGGAAAACTTGGTAGTTGACAAGATCGGTGAAGGGGATTAACAGGGCAAGGGTTAAACTGAATAGGGAAAATGATCTTGAGTCCGGACAGTAGAATTTTTGGTTAAGAGATTGGTGCATTTGAACGCTATAGGGATTTACTTATGAACACTCATTCTTCAAGAAGGTATTGAAAGGGCGGTTGGGGTGATGGGGCGCTCACGAGCCTGAGGTATCAGGGCTGTTCATGGTGGCGGAGGCGGGGTTCTTGCAGTTGGTATTTAATTGGTGGTGGAGTTAATTATATTGGATAATTCCTTACGGTATTAAGTCATTAGGGGTTGATCTGGCATTTGGTTGCTCTGGACAAGGTTTTTACTCCGGGAGCTGGTGGTGTGAAAGATACCACATACTGTGGTACTATGGTGCCCTTGAGCTGAGTTTCATGGCTGAGGGTAAAATGGCAAGTTAAAAATTACAATATGTGCCAGATCTTTTAAGCTGCAAGTAACCCTCCCTTTTGTAAGTTATTATGGTTATTGTATTGTTAAATAAATGACCGCTGTGGCCAAATTATTCAAAAAGATATAATGAGTTATTGTTTTATTTCAGGACAGGGGTAAGGAGGTTTTTAAGATGTGAATTTTTTTAATAATTCCTCAACAATGGCCTTCTTGTACTGCCCCATTTTATTTGGCCTGTCCGCCGTGGGAATAATAGATAGAAAGTTCTCCTTGTAGCATGGGTCTAGAAGTGTCACAAACCAGTAATAACTGTCATCCAAAATTTGGACAATGTGAGGGTTATGGGAAAGGCAGCGTAACATAAACTCAGCCATATGTGCCAGACTGCTAACAGGCAAGACTTCTGTGTCCTCACCAAGAGGACGACTGACCATGTTCTCCTCCTCCTCCCTGTCCTCAGGCCATCCACACTGAACAGATGGTATGACAGAAGTCCAGGTAGTACCGTCTATAGCGCAGGAAACTAGCTCCTGTTCTTCCTCCTCCTCCCCCTCTTACTCATCGTCACCCAATCCACGTTGGGATGAGATGAGGCTGGGCTGTGTGAAATCACCCTCTATGGTTCCTTGCTCCATCTCATTGTGACCCGCCTGCAATGCATCCTCTTTGATTGTAAGCAGAGAGCGTTTCAGAAGACAGAGAAGCGGGATGGTGCCGCTAATTATGGCATCATCACCAGTCACCATCTTGATGGAGTCCTCAAAGTTTTGCAGGATGGTACATATGCCAGACATCCATGTCCACTCCTGAGATTTTATGTGTGGAGTCTGACCTGAATATCGACAGCCGTATTGATGATGTTAGTCAACAACTGCCCTCTTTGGCTCACAAATCCTTTCCAACATCTGCAAGGTAGAGTTCCAATGCGTGGGGACGTCGCACACCAGTTGGTGAGCTGGAAGCTGAAAATGCTGTTGGAGCACCGCAAGGGCGGAGGAAGCTGTAGCAGACTTTCTAAAATGGGCAGACACGCGGCATACTTTGACAAGAAGATCCAGTAGATCTGAGTAGGTTTTGAGAAACCGCTGAACCACGAGGTTAAGCACATGGGCCAAGCATGGTACGTGTGTGAGCTCGCCTCGCTTCAGTGCCACCACCAGGTCCTGGCCATTGTCACACAGGACCATGCCTGACTGTAGGTTCAGCGGTGTCAGCCACAGATCTGCCTGCTCTTTCAGAGCTGTCCACAACTCTTCAGCATTGTGTGGTTTGTCACCTAAGCATAGCCTGTTGCCGCTTGGCTGAGGCACTGCTGCAGTGCTTCCAGCTTGTGACTGATGTGGTCATTTCAGAGATGGAGGATGAAGAGGAGGAGGAGAAGGTGCAGGAGCTGTAGAATGTGGGGGAAAACCTTATTGACCCAGGACCCGCAATACTCAGCGTCGAGAGGATATGTTCCATCCCAAGGTCCTACTGTGTCCCGGCTTCCACTATATTAATCCAGTGTGCCTTCAGTGAAATGTACCATCCCTGCCCACAAGCACTTGTCCACGTGTCTGTGGTTAGGTGGACTTTCGCAAGCTGGAAGCACTGCAGCACTGCCTCGGCCAAGCGGCAACAGGCTGTGCTGAAGCTAACATGCTTAGCTGACAAACGACACAATGCTGAAGATTGGGGACAGCTCTGAAATAGCAGGCAGATCTGTGGCTGACACCGCTGACCCTACAGCCAGGCATGGTCATGTGTGACAATAGCCGGAACCTGGTGGCGGCTCTGAGGCTAGGTGAGCTCACACACGTGTCTTTAAATTGTTATTGGGGTTTTTCCCAAATTTTGGCAGCCCTTGCAGTCGATGCATGGGCATTACCACTATAGGAGACCCACTCCTTTATAATGGGAACATTTTTTTTTTACTGAGACCATCCTCTATGTCTCTTCAAAGGGGTATTCGGGTGCGTCCAAATTTTTGGCAGTCCTTGCAGTCACTGCATATGCAATACTGTATAGGAGACCCTCTCTTTAAATGCGAGCCCTTTAAGAATGGTAAGGGCCGACTGATGGCCCAATAAAAATAGTGTTTGTTACTTTCAGAGTCCCTCCTTTATAAATTAAACAGGATGTGTCTAGTGATGAGCGAGCATGTTCGCTACTGCTCGGTGCTCGCCCGAGCATCTCACTGCTCTGTGCTCGCCCGAGCATCTCACTGCTCAACATGCTTGGCGCTCACCGAGTATTTCCTGCGTTGCTCGGCGGGAGCTCAGGTCTCCTCCCTGCATGTTTGGCACTCTTTAGAGCGCCAATGAACATGCAGGGGTTGCCTGCAACTCACTGTAATGCCGTAGCCATGTTAGTTGTGGCATTACAGTGATTGGCTGGCCGCACAACGTCATCAGGTCTATATCAGACCTGGCACCGCCATGCTTGTCACAGTCACTCCGGAATCAGACAGTGTAGGGAGAGGTGCTGCTGAGCTAGGGAGAGATTTGCTTGTTTCTAGTTAGTGTAGAGACACATATCCATCTCAACAAACAGTCCTTCTGAGGACTAATCCATCTGCAGAGATATCAAGCAGGCAGTGTATATAGGCAGGCAGGGTATATAGCAGACAGCAGTGCAAATAGGACAAGAGGCTCCATTCCAGTTTTGTCTGCTGCTACTGCTGTTAGATATTTCTAGAGAAAGTTCCAGGTCTCAGGGGCAAGGAATAATTTTTTTTGGATCTTAATCCTCATTTGCTTAAAAAGCAATCCAGAGAACATCGTTTTTCTGCGCCATTTGCTTGTTGGCACTGCAGAATACAGACAGGTCCTTTCCATATTACAGCGCTAAAAATCCAGCTATTGAAAACTGTGTTTTCTCCGTCACATGGATCACATATACGTTTTCAGAAAATACTGCCATTTCTGGCCTCCATTAAATTTTTTTTTCAGTGTGTCCACAAAGTTTTTGACACTGGTTTGCTGTTCAAAATATTTACCTACAGGCCAGGTATTTAAAACTGTGTTTTCTCCATCATACGGATCACAAATACGTTTTCAGAAAATACTGCCATTTCTGACCTCCATTAAAAATTTGTTGCAGTGTGTCAGTGAAGCAATTGACACCAGATTGCTGTTCAAAATAGTTACCTACAGGCCAGGTATTTAAAACTGTGGATTGTCCGTCACGCGGATCACATTTAAGTTCGCTCCAAATTCAGTCATTTCTTGTGAGCGTGGAAGATATTGTTCTCCATTTAAAATGGGCAAGGCACGTGGCAAGGGACGGGGAACTGGACGTGATGGTGCATGCAGAGGCCGAGGTCGTGGGCAAGCTGAAATTGTTCCACAACAAACACCCACATCTTCTCACTCGAACTACCTGTCCCAATTAATAGGGGACCGCAGAACACCACTATTGGACACAGAGCACTGTGAAAAGGTTATTGGTTGGATAGCAGATAATGCTTCCAGTCACGTAGCCACCACCACCACCACCTTGTCTTCAACACGGTCAAGTCTCAGAAGCTGTGAGTCTGGACCGCATATTCCTCACCCTGAACCTCCTTCCTCCCACCATGCCGAGTGCCCAGAGACAACTGATCCCACACTTGGACACTCCGAAGAGCTGTTCACTTTCCCTTTTATAGATTCGGGCCTCTCGCCCGGTCCACTTGAAGTGGGGTAAGAGGAGATCACATGTAGCAATGCCCAAATATTTGAGCAGCCACTGTCACATGAAGGCGACGGTGGGGAAGTGTCACAAGAGATGGACGATGATGAGACACAATTGCCAGAAAGTCAGGAGGAGGACCAGAGTGCAGAAGTGGAAGACGAGGTGGTTGATGATATAGTAACTGACCTAACCTGGCAGGATGACCTGCAGAGCGAGGACAACTGCACGCGGGGAGGGAGGGAAGCAGAGCACCCCAACAGGCAGGAAGAAGCAGTGTGGTGGCCATAGAAAGAAGGCAGGCAACCATTCCCCGTAAAACCAACACGAAGGAAGTTGCCAGTACAACGGTTCCAGAGTCTGGTTGTTTTTTAAAGACTCTGCCGATAACCCCAAAAAGGCCATTTGCACCACCTGCCAGGCCAGCATGAGCAGGGGTAGCAAAACTAGCAGCCTGACCTCCACCAGCATGATCAGGTGCATGGCAGCAAAGCCCCCGAAGAAGCAATGGTGCCACCCGCAGACACTGTTCCTGGACCCTGGGGTTCGGCCCACAAAGTCGGGTGCTTTTAATTATTGGGTATCCAAGCTGGATATGTGGAATCTCTATGCCTTGGAGGTCCTGGGCTGCCCTGCTGCTAGCGTTTTATCAGAGCGGGTTTTTAGTGCCGCTGGTGGAATTATAACTGATAAGCGCATCCGCCTGTCAACTGAAAATGCTGACAGGCTGACTCTTATAAAAATGAACGAGGGCTGGATTGGGCCAGACTTCTCAATACCACCGAATGATAGCAGTGTAACATAAACTTAAATCCAGTGTCTTTTTTTGGGAGGTGTATTCCCATGCACCTCTTCACACCCACACATGGATATACGCTTCCTGATTTTGGCTATTTGCTCTTGTCCTCCTCCTTCTCCTCATCCTCATCCTCCACCACCATATCACCAGGGTGACCGTGGTCCATGATGCAACACCCACATAATTTTTTTTAAAGGGTGTTTATGATGCCCGTAAAAAAAAAAAATTATACAGTATGTTCATGTATACCCCCCAGGGGTAAATGTTTTTCAGCCCATACACTTAGTGCATGGGCATTACAAGTATAGGAGACCAGCTGCTTTCCAATGGGAACATTTTTTTATGAGGCCCTCTAAGTCTCTTCCAAGGAGCATTGGAGTGCCTCCCAATTTTTGGCAGCCACTGCATTCACTGCATAGGCCAACACTATGGAAAACCATCTCCTTTCTAATGAGAATTTGTCGTTACTGTGGCCCTGCTCTATGTGTCTTTAAATTCTTAGTGGTTTTTTTTCCTAAATTTGGTCAGCCGTTGGACTCACTGCATACCCTATAACTGTATAGCAGATTCTCTCCTTTCTAATGGGAACATGTCGTAGTTGTTACTGTGGCCCTGCTCTATGTGTCTTTAAATTCTTAGTAAGACAAAAAAAGACAGGAGCGCAATGTGAAGACACCTGAGATTAAATGAAAAGTAATTGGGGGGCCAAAAGGCCACTCACCCCGAAGGTTGCGCACCCTTGCACAACTGCGGTAAAAGCCTGAATGCCATGTTGTCTGGCTGGAGATGCAAAGGAGCCCAACCAATTGTTGTGCCGCTTCCCAAACACTTCCTGGTTTGTCACGTGAGTTGTCATGTGATGCAGGTCCTGGACGATGTGCAGGCAGGTCTTTGCAACAGCGGTGAATGGAAATGTCACTTAGCTTCTCCAAAATAGCAAGTGATATTAAACAAAACCCAAAGCGGCTCCACCAGCAGTCCCAAAGGGACAAACAGTAGAAAGTAATGCATGTATGCCAGTGATATTAAGCGTTAGGGTGATGGATGGGGATAAAAAAACGCTGAATAAGACAGGGGTAGATGGTCAATTGAGACCTTTTATTAAAAAACCTTGTATAATCCACAACGCGTTTCGACAGCACGCAAGCCATCTTCATCAGGTGAGAATTTGTCGTTACTGTGGCCCTGCTCAATGTGTCTTTAAATTCTTAGTGGGGTTTTTCCTAAATTTGGTCAGCCGTTGGACTCACTGCATACCCTATAACTATACAGCAGACCCTCTCTTTTCTAATGGGAACATGTCGTAGTTGTTACTGTGGCCCTGCTCTATGTGTCTTTAAATTCTTAGTGGGGTTTTTCCAAAATTTTGGTAGCCCTTGCAGTCACAGCATGGGCATTACCACTATAGGAGACCCGCTCCTTTATACTGGGAACATTTTTTTTACTGAGACCATCCTCTGTCTCTTCAAAGGGGTATTGGGTTGCATCCAAATTTTTGGCAGCCCTTGCAGTCATTGCATATGCAATAACAGTACAGGGGACCCACTTGTTAACAATGGGAACAGCTAAGCATAGCCGGCTGATGGCTCTCTAACAATAGCCTTTGTGACTTTCAGAGTCCCTCCATCTTAAATGAAACAAGATGTGTCTGATGGTGTGTCACAAACCACATTGCCAGATAAGGTTGTAAAATGTTAAAATGACATTTCCCGGTGAATGCATTTGTCTTAAAAAATAACGTAAAAAAAAACAAAACAATAGGATCTTTCTTTAGTATAAAAAACAGCATCACCAATTTGATCACATTGTTCAGCTCCTTCACCTCCTCCTCCATTTCCAAAATGACCACATCAGTCACAAGCTGACAGCACTACAGCACTGCCTTGGCCAAGAGGCAACAGGCTGTGCTGAAGATAACATGCTTAATTGACAAATCACCCAGCGCTGCAGAGTTCTTGAAAGCTTTAACACAGCAGCCTGATCTGTGGCTCTCACCGCTTAACATACAGCCAGGCATGGTTGTGTGCAACAATGGGCGGAACCTGGTGATTGAGAAATGTGTAGTCATGAAATTAAATGCGCAAAGAAAGATGTTTGTGTGTCAAAGCACCACCGACAAGAGTTGATGTTGGACGGGCTGCCATTGCTTCTGCAACAAGCTGCTTTAGAGGACTTCCTGGGAGTAATGACACCCAGAGTAGATATGGTTTCCCTCTATGCCAGTCCTTTCACCGAACTAAAGAATATGGCTGTGGTGAAATACAACTCCCACTCAGATGCTGTTTCAGATTGAAAAACATTGTGCCCACCAGAGGATTTGATTCTGAGGGCTCACCTTTCTCCCCTGCTCAAGAGCCCCATAGCAGCTGCAAAGTTAGCGCTATCATGAACTCTCCTGAGGTAGAAGCCAGGGCACACCAGAGGATTCTCTGGTGGGACCGTTCAACCCTGCCGAGAAGCAGTCCTGGCTAAGAAAAGTGTGTGGGAAGGTTCCTGGACACCCTATGGCTGCTTTTATGCTGAGGAGGAAACGCACGTAAACACGGGGAAAACATACAAATTCCTTGCAGATGTTGTCCTTGCTGGGATTTGAACCCAGGATCCCAGCGCTGCAAGGCTTCAGTGCTAACCACTGATCCAATGTGCTGCCGTTCACCCTCTAATATCTAACAGGCTGGAGAGTGGCAGTAGGTGCAAGTTTCTATCTTCAGCTCCTTTGTGAGAAACTAATGTATTTGGGCAGTCATTCAGTCTACCAAATATTATTCCTGAGAAGGAAATTGGGGATGGCTTCGCTACTGGTACTGGGGGCAGTGCTGATACCATGGCGTCGTACCATAGTTTACTGGCAATATTCCAGGCTGGTAGGAGGCAAGCAAATTCCCACACAAAAGTACCAGCAGTAATGTTCAGGGACCCATGCTTGTAGAAGGCGGAGACAACACCGGGAGAAATGGTGACGGCTGGGGACAGAGTATGGACACAAGGCATGAGGCTTGAGGTTGTGAAAAGCTTCCGCCTCCACGAGCCTAAAAGGCCACATTTCAAGTGCAAGCAGCTGCCCAGAAATCTGGCAGTTTAGTATTGCGGCCGGTGGGTGGGTGGGTGGCTGGCTGGCTGCATACTTGTGCTTGCATTCCAAGTAACAGAAAACTAAGCAGATGGTGGTCTCTATCATCATCATGGCCTCACCTCGGCAATATGAACTCTCCTGAAGAAGAAGCCAGGGCCCACCGGAGGAGTCTCTGGTTTTCTGGTGGGTCCGTCCATCCCTGCCGAGAAGCAGCGCTGGCTAAGAAAAGTGTGGGGGAAGGTTCCCGGACACTCTATGGCTGCTTTTTTAATGTGAATTGGATGTGCTTATGCATGTTATTTCTCAAACCGCATTGCAGATGAGGCCATTGCCCAACTCTGTAGTCATGAAATTAAATGCGCAAAGAAAGATGTTTGTGTGTCAAAGCAACACGGACAAGTGCGAGTTTTTGTTGGACGGACGGGCTGCCATTGCTTCTGAAACAAGCTGCATTAGAGGACTTCCTGGGAGAAATGACAGCCAGAGTAGATACGGTTTCCCTCTATGCCAGTCCTTTCACCGAGCTAAATACAACTCTCAGCAAAAAAAGCTGTGGACTGGCTCCGTACCGTCCCTGGCCACATTCACTTGTCCACGTGTTTGTGGTTAGGTGGTCCTTCCCAGTAAGTGTGACGTGCCCCCTGGGCCTGTGTTGTGCAGGGAATACCCGAAGCCAGATCGCTGGGGGTTGTAGTCTCCATGGCACTGACCCAGTCCATGCCCAGGGTGGTCAATTCAGTTTCAGTCTTATTAGTGAGATAATAGTTCGACTACGCCACCCGTGGATTGCGGTCAGTGGGGACCGCCGCTGCAAGGCAGACCGCTGAGGCCGGTGTTGTGTGAGCAGCTAAGAACGGGATGACTCCCCACGGGAGGAGTATAGCCTCAGGGCAGTTAGTGTGGATGATGGGAGTGATGGTGCAGGAGCGTCCCAGCACTGGTAGTGCTGGTGCGGCGAAGAAGCACAGAGACGTGTGGTTGCAGTTTCCAATGCTTTACTCACAGTTCTTTACTGGTCCTAGTCACCTCGGTACTGGCGGTGACTGCCCAAGCCGTGCTGCGTCCACCAGGCAAGGGGCTCGACCAACTCCCAGGCAATTCCAGAGCATGGCCCAGGGCTCCCTTCTCTGGCCGTGCCCCACCAGTGACTCTACGTTTGTCCGGCTGCCTCGGGCCTTCTCTTGGTACGCTGATCTCTGCGTCCCTGACCCTATGTGGTGTGCCTTCCTGGTAGGTGTAGTGAGGGGTCGCACCGAGCTATAGTCACGACCGCCGGTCTTTGGCTGAGAATTAGTCGCCTCCACCAATTTGGGATCCGGTACCCTGTTCTGCCAACCTGTCACCCGCAATCTCCTGGGCCTATGGGGTTCCTTCTTCTCTCGTGTCTCTGGGCCTCTCTTAATGTGCTGTTCCTTGTTTCCTTTCTCTTCTGTTCCTGTTCTCTCTGCTGTTTCTGGCCTCCACTCCAGGCCTGCCTCGTGGAGCTGGGCCCAGACTGAGCCACAGCTCCCTGTCAGCCCTCTCTGGCTGAACTCCTCTCTGAACAGACTCTCCGGACTGAACACTGTTCTAAGATGGTGCCCACCTTATATACCTCCCTCTATGTGTGAGCACAGGTGACTAGCAACCAATGGGCTCCTACCTTTGCCCAGAGACCCACCCCTATCTGCTCCTACACCACTGGGTTTTCCTTCCCCTCCCCACTCCAGCCAGGGACAGATGCTGTCGTGCCTGCACTTCTGTCTAGTGGGAGCACCATTGAGCTGTCCCTCGGAAATGGGGTGTGTGTGGTGCATGCAGCCTACCGAGTCCTGGTCCACAATCCATCCTTACCCAGGAGTGGAATATCACACCTCTGGTTTGAGGTGCAATACCCCTGTAGCAGCCGAGCCCTCGGGGTGCTACAAGTGCACTGGGGAGAGTACGGGTAATGTTGTGGGACCTGTGCTTGTGGAAGGCGGAGACGATACCGGGAAAAATAGTGGCAGCTAGGGACCGAGTATGGATACCCGGTCGCCGCCGCCATAAGATTGTGGACAGTTTCCACCTCCACGAGCCTAAAAGGCCACATTTCAAGTGCAAGCAGCTGTCAAAAATTTGGCAGTATAGTATTGTAGCCTGTGGGTGGGTGGCTGGCTGGCTGTATACTTGCATTCCAAGGAATGGGGTAGGGACAACTGAACGCTCCACTGGGACAAGGACGTGGGCAGTGAAGGTCGCAAGTCTGCAATGACAGGTGCATGGCGGGAGGCATCTTTGCATGCGCCAATGATCACTTATGATGGGTACACTTTTAGGCAGCGACCTAGGAGTCAGAAATGCATCCAGAGGTCTTCCCCATGCTGTTCCCTTGTCTTTTCAGCACTGTATGCATGTGTCTGATGTGTCACACACCACATGGCCAGATAAGGTTCTAAAATGTTAAAATGACATTTCCCAGTGAATGCATTTGTCTTTGTTGAAAGCAATGCAAAAGTGCAAAAACGCATCAAAAACGCTACGTGTGAACATAGCCCAAGGTGTGGAGTAGAGAGGAGCGGTGTTCGACTCGAACTGTTCGCCAATCTCAAATTCGAGCTGTTTTGGGCGGTGTTCGAGTCGTTCGACGAACTCGAACGATTTCCAAAAAATTCAGCTGTACAAGGTTATGTTCGATAACTGTTCGTGCACCAAAAGCATAACTGGATTTTTTCACAGTAATATTGTTAATCAATGTTAATAGACAGTTTCAGTGTAGAGTGGGCGGGGGGAGGGACAGGGGATGGATCTCTGCAGAAATAATGCCGATCTCCATTTTTTAATTTCTTTCCCGCATTTACAGTGGGGCGATGCAGTCTGTCAGCCTATCAGCAGCTTACACACGCAGCGAAGTGCTTTTTTTCACACAAGCAAGGCATGTGTCATTGGCTGTGTATGTCACATGTCCTTGCCCTATAAGACCCAGCCATATTCCCCATCACCACCATTTTCTCACTGCTGCAGCTGCGTGTTAGATGGCACCGCTGCTGCTGTGGGCTCTACACAGTATAACCGTGTGAATTGCGAGCGAATTTCCAGTTACATATAGAGATAGGTTTAGGGAGTAGGGACTAGTTCTAGTTGCAGCCCTTTAGAGGGCTAGGTTACAGCAGTTCATAGCACTTTTTGCCAGGCAGGTCTGTGCCAGTGCTGTGAAAATGTTTTTCGCAGCATTTGGTGAAATGTAGCTCAGCCAATCCTTTTGGGCCTGTAGCAGTATCTGTTAGTTATTGGAGTAGCCTATCTGTGTTGAAAGCTACACCACCTGTGTATCTAATAACAATTTTTTACTGCATCTAACCCAGTAAATCTTTTTGGGCCTAGTAGTAGTGTCTGTTAGTCAGCGGACTAGCCCACCTGTGAAGGAAGCTACACCGCCTGTGTATCTAATTCTAATTTTTTACTGCATCTAACCCAGGAAATCCTTTTGGGCCTTGTAGCAGTGTCTCGTAGTCATTGGAGTTGCCCAGCTGTGAAGCAAGCTACACCGCCTGTGTATCTAATAAAATTGTTTTACTGTATCTAACCCAGCCAATCATTTTGGGCTAGTACCACAGTTTGGCCACTCAGCTCTGCTCGGTTTCCATCCATCGTTTTTTTGTGCAAACAACTACAGAGTTTCCAATTAGTTAACCACCAAAATGAGTGGCAAAAGGCCTGCTGCTGGTGGAAAGGGGAATAGGCGTGTTGGAAAGGGAAAAAAAGGTTGTGTCCGTGGGGTAGGTGGTAAAGCAACAGTAACATCTGCAGAAGAAAGACCATCTTCCAGCCAAACTAAGATGTCTACTTCTTTTCGTGAATAATGTGATATGATCTCTATCTTACGGACACGCCCATTGCTACAAATTCCAGATGAGGCACAAAAACAGCAGGTGCTTCAACGGATATCAAGTGCTCCTTCAAATGGGCTCTCCTCCACCTCAACTTCAACATCACAAATACTCCAGTCCTCAGAGGTGTCACCCCAATCGCACTTGCTTCCTCACAGCTCCCAAGTCTCCAGCTGCCCGTCTGAGTATGGGGTAGAACAGATGGTTGAGTCTGCAGAGCTGTTTACTCATACTATAGCCTGGGAATCAGAGGTCTGCTCCAGAGCTTCTGTGAATCCAGATGAGGAAATGATCTGCACTGATGCCCAGAATGTTTGAGTCGGATCCAGGCCCAGATGAAGTAGGTTCTGAGCATAATGTAGACCCTCGTTCCCAAACTGTAACTCCTGTTGGTGGAGACAATGAGGAAGATGATGATGAGACTCAGATATCTGATTGGAACGACAACTTGACTTTTCGGTCAGGGCAGGAAGAGGTTGGCTCTGAGGACGACGGGTGTGAGAACACACAGAGTGATGATGATGAGGTTGGAGATCCCACTTACTGTCAACCCACAGTCAGCCAGTCGATGAGATCTGCAGAGGAGGTGGAGGAGGATGCTAGTGACGATGAGGTTAGGTTGCGCCTTCCTGGACAGAGACGGAGTACTGGAAGCACGTCAACAACTGCATCCTCAACCACAACTCTGCCTCTGACCACAAGTCGTGGTGGCTCTTCAGGTCACATGGGCTCTAACCCTTGCATAGCCTGGGCATTTTTTGAGATCGCAAAGGATGACCCAACTCATGTTATCTGTAACATTTGTCACCAAAAGCTAAGTAGAGGCCAAAAAATCCATAGTTTGAGTACTTCATGCATAAACCGTCACATGGATATGAAGCATAAGTTGCAGTGGGAAGCTCACAGTGCTACGATGCGGCCTAGCGGGCCGGGTCAACCACCGTCTGCCCCATTTTGTGCATCCACGGCCTCTTCATCCTCTGTGACTGGGGGGACAGCAGTCACACATGTTTTTGGACGCAGACCTGCCACCTCTTTAACCGCAACAGCCAGTGTGATTGGCAGGTCGTCAGTTCATTAGGAAGTGGAAACACCTGCTGGTGTTGAGCGCTCTCCGACATCGAGAGCACCACCTTTGGATCAAGGCAACATAACATGTCCGCCTGCATCTTCCTCACAGAACAGCAGTTTGCCGGGGACACCCTATTCAACCCTGTCTAAGCACAGCAGCCAGCCCTCGGTCCCTCAGATGTGGACTGGTAAAAGACCATTTCCTCCTAGCCATGACAAAGCTAAGAGGTTGAATTTCACCATCTGCAAGCTGTTGGCTACAGAAATGCTGCCTTTCTGCCTGGTGGGCACAGAGGATTTTCGAGACCTTATGACCCTCGCAGTGCCCCAGTACCAGATGACCAGTCGCCACTACTTCTCAAAGAAAGCTGTGCCTGCGCTACACCAGCATGTCGCACACAACATCACCGCTTCTTTGAGAAACTCTGTGTGTGACAGGGTGCATTTCACCACAGACACTTGGACGAGTAGGCATGGACAGGGGCGTTACATGTCACTGACTGGGCACTGGGTAACTATGGTGACAGCAGGACAAGGGGCTGCTGTCCAAGTCTTGCCGTCCCCATGAGTTGTGCGTCAATCCTCTTTATCTAGAAGTTCCTCCACTGCTTCTGCCTCCTCAACCTCCTCTCGATCCTCCACCTGCACCCAAAGCCTGTCTGGTAATGCCACCCGCGTTCTAACTGCGCAGACGGAATCCTGCACACCTCCTTTCTATGCTGGCAGCAGGGCTCAACGGCATCAGGCGGTGTTTACTTTGAAATGTCTGGGAAATGTGAGTCACACAGCTGAGGAGTTGTGGTCAGCTCTGGAGACCGAGTTTCATGAATGGTTGTCTCCACTGAACCTGCAGCCAGGGAAGGCCGTTTGCGACAATGCTGCAAACCTGGGTGCGGCCCTTCGCCGGGGCAATGTCACACACGTGCCTTGTATGGCTCACATGTTGAACCTGGTTGTCCAGCAATTTTTAGCCCACTATCCCGGACTAGATGGCCTTCTGCAGAGGGCACGGTCGCTGTGTGCTCACTTCCGCCGTTCGCATCCCGCAGCTCAATGACTTACATCTCTACAGAAGTCGTTGGGCTTGCCAGTTCACCGGCTGAAATGCGATGTGCCAACACGATGGAATTCAACTCTGCACATGTTGCAGCGACTGTGGCAGCACCGACGAGCCCTGGTGCAAAACGTTATGACTAGTGTTGAGCGATACCTTCCGATATCGGGAAATATCGGATCGGATTGTATCGGACCGATACCCAAAAAATATCAGATATCGCCGATTCCGATACCGGAAACCAATGTAAGTCAATGGGACATAAATATCGGAATGAAAATAAACCCTTTCTTTCCTTGTAGGTTAATTCTACATGAAGGAAAACAACTAAGAATAATGTAGAATGTATTGGTGGAGGTGGGGGAGACAATAAAGCCATAGAGGTTTAGCCCAATCAAATGGAATAGTAGGAATTAATATTTTTTTTAAGACGTTCTGAGTAGTGTTGAGCCACCCCCGTAGTGTTCGAGTTCGGTTCGGTTCGTCGAACACCCGTGTGTTCGCCGAACTGTTCGTCGAACTGTTCGTCGAACACCTTCGAACACCGTTAAAACCAATGGCAGGCAAACAAAAACACATAGAAACACATAGAAAACACCTTCAAAGGTGTCCAAAAGCTGACAAACTGCTCAGAAGACACAACTAACACATGGAAAAGTGACAAGTACATATAGTCATGCGAAAAGAAAAGAGGTGGAGGAGTAAAAGGAGGGGGAGACACAGATATAGGCATGTCATGCCCTTCTAAAATCCAAAAAGTGAGAAGCCGAGACGGCCAGTCCGCTCCTGCCCGTGCCACCTCCGTGTCGCCGGGTTTGTGCCAGAGCCGCGGTGAACCCTGACGGCCAGCCCCCCTCTCCCAATACTGGTGCCTGTCCGCTGGTGGGTCGAGAGAGCCCCCCTGTGGTGGAGGCAGCTCTAAGCTTTTTAATTTAAATTGTCCCTCTAATTTGAATGAATACACTTTAAATCCATTTACAAGGATCTATTGGAGGGCAAGTCTCATGCCAGCAGCCGCGTAATTCCAGCTCCAGTAGCGTCCACTAAAGCTGCTGCAGTTAAAAAGCTTTTATAAGGATCGAGCTCGGCTGTCCACCGCAAGGCATCCTAGTGCCAGTCCCAGCCCCTATGCCTTGGGGTGCCTCCTGATGCTCTTCACTAAGTATCCCGTGGTCCCGAAGCATTTCCTTTGAAAAAATTAAATGTCCAAACTACAGGTGGTGTAGCTTGCTTAACAGCCGGGATAATCCGCTGACTAGCAGACACTGCTACTAGGCACAAAGTATTTCCTGGGCTAGATGCAGTTAAAAATTTGTAAGTAGATACTCTCGTTGGATGCTGAGAAAGCATTCCATAGAGTCTCCTGGCACGCCATATATGATTCTCTTAAAAAGCTTGGGGTAGGGGTCTAGGGGACCCTTTTATAGCCAAAATCACGGCCCTGTATCACAATACGTCACCTAGGCTGAAGATAAATGGAACTGTAGCACCGAGGGCTCGGTTGCTACAGACGTATTGCACCTCACCCAGAGGTGTGATATCTCACTCTCAGATAAGGATGGAGTGTGGATCAGGACCCGACACCTGCATGCATTACACCACATTGCCGTGGGGCAGGGCGACCAATATGCCCCTGAGATGGGCACGACAGTCCCTGTCCCTGGCTGGAGTGGGGGGAGGGAACACTGAGGAAGGGGAACCCTGCAGTGCAGGAGCAGGGAGGAAGCAGTTCCTGGGTGCATTGAGAAGGGAGTATAAAAGGTGGGCACTATCTTAGTTCAGTGCAGAGAAGTCTGAGCAGAAGTGGCAGGGAGCAGGGGCTCTGCATGAGCTCTGCTCCGGAGGCGGGCCTAGTAACAGAGGCCCAGGCCTGCAAGAGGGAGAAGGAAGGAAGAGGAGCGGAGAAGGCTCCAGGAACGAGGAATGAAGGGATCCCAGGGGTGCGGACGGGCGAGTCGCCACCGCACGCCCGAATCCACCTGCGTGGAGGGGTCAGGCCAAAGGGGGAGACCGGTCCCCGAACTAGTGGAGGCAGGAAACGACCCTCAGCTAGAAACCGGAGGCTCTGACATTTTATGTGGCGCAGCCCCTTGCTCCACCCGCTAGGAAGGCACCACATAGGGTCAGGGAAACTGGCGCCAAGTTTACCAAGAGGAGGCCCGAGGCAGCCGGACAGAAGTGTTGGTAAGAAAGGCCAGACAAAGGACACACAAAGGGGGTCCTGTGAAGCGCTCCAAAGTTATCTGGGAGTTGTCTGAGCCCCTCACCTGGTGAGCACAGTACGACGTGGGCAGCCGTTACCTGCAGACGTGGTCTGGATAATAAGAACTGTGAGTAAAGGCCCTGAACTGCATCACTGACTCCGTGTCGTTACTGCTGCTGCCCTGCACCATCACCCCCATCCTCCGCATACACTGCCCTGAGGCTATACTCCTCCCGTGGGGAGTTATGCTACGCTCTGCTGCACCCACAACACCAGCCTTAGCGGTCTGCCCTGTAGCGGCGGTTCACTCTGACCGCAATCCACGGGTGGCGTAGTCGGACATTTAAACATCAAAACCACATAAATAGTTCCGCCACTGGTTTGACCGCCCTGAGCCACGGAACCGGATCGCCGCCACGAAGACTACAACCACCAGCATCCACCAAAAAGGGTCCGGCTCCGGGTGTCCCAAGGCCCAGGGGGTGCGTCAGAACATTTTCATCACCTTTCACAATCACCAATGGGACAAGGCAGGGATGTCCTCTGTCCCCTCTCTTATACATCCTAGTGACGGAGCACCTGCTCTCATCAATTCGCCATAACCCCAATATTAGGTGGATTGAGGTGGGAGGCACCGAGTACAAGTGCTCTCTATTTGCTGATGATGTCCTAGTATATATCACTCAATCACATATATCCATCCCTGCTGTTATGGCTGAAATAGATCACTTTGTTACATGGTAAAATTTTAAAATCAATGCAGCGAAGTCTGAGGCCCTCGATGTCTCCCTCCCTAAATCCATATAGGATTCCATCCAGTCCAACTTTCCCTTTGCCTGGCCCTCACAGGGTATCAAATACTTAGGAATTCCTATTCATAGAGACCTCTCCCATCTATGTTATCTTAATTTTGGGCCCTTTATTGAACAATTCCATACAGACCACGGTTGGCAAGTTGGAACTGTGAGATTCACTACGTGCACCACTGGTATTTTGTGGAAAAGCACATGTAAGATTCTGCAACAGTCTCTGCTGATACTCCTGCATGCGTGCATCCCTTTCTATGGCAGGAATAATTTCTGCAAATTTACTTTTGTACCGGGGATCTAACAGTGTGGCAACCCAGTAGTCAGGATTATTTCTAATTCTCACAATTCGAGGGTCATGTTGCAGGTAGTGCAGCAAGAAGGCACTCATGTGTGTTGCGCATCCAGGAGCACCAAGTCCCTGTTGTGTTGGTGGCGAGGTAACAATCATGCTTCCTTCCTCTGTCCTCTCCCCCCAACCTCGCACAACAGAAATGTGATCAAGGTCTCCCTCATCTGATGAGTCTTCCATCAGTTCGTCCTCCACTTCTTCCTGGGCTCCTGCACCTTCCTCACTAGTTTGGCTGCTACCATGCGCCCTGGTAAAATCATCTCCCCCACCCTCACATGCCTGCCGCCCTGGTGCTGCCGACCGTCTGGACCTTGCAGATGTTAGCCCTTCCGCATACAACTCCTCCTCCTCTACTTCCTCCACCTCCTCTTGTGCCACCACCTGACTCCGAATTCTGTTTAACATGTGCTCCAGCATGTAAATCACCGGAATAGTCATGCTGATAATGGCATCGTCAGCACTAAACATCTTCGTCGCCATTTCAAAACTGTGCAGAAGGGTGCATAGGTCCCTGATCTGAGACCACTCCTCCAGCGTGATTTGCCCCACCTCTGAATCTCGTTGGCCCAGGCTATACGTCAGAACGTATTGCACCAGGGCTTGTCGGTGCTGCCACAGTCGCTGCAACATGTGCAGAGTTGAATTCCACCGGGTAGGCACATCGCATTTTAGCCGGTGAAGTGGCAGGCCCAACGACTTCTGTAGAGATGTAAGTCACTGAGCTGCGGGATGCGAACGGCGGAAGTGAGCACACAGCGACCGTGCCCTCTGTAGAAGGCCATCTAGTCTGGGATAGTGGGCTAAAAATTGCTGGACAACCAGGTTCAACACGTGAGCCATACAAGGCACGTGTGTGACATTGCCCCGGCGAAGGGCCGCACCCAGGTTTGCAGCATTGTCGCACACGGCCTTCCCTGGTTTCAGGTCCAGTGGAGACAACCATTCATGAAATTGGTTCTCCAGAGCTGACCACAACTCCTCAGCTGTGTGACTCACATTTCCCAGACATTTCAATGTAAAAACCGCCTGATGACGTTGAGCCCTACTGCCAGCATAGTAAGGAGGTGTGCAGGATCCCTTCTGCGCAGTTAGAAAGCTTGTGGCATGACCAGACAGGCTTTGGGTGCAGGTGGAAGACCGAGAGGAGGTTGAGGAGGCAGAAGCAGTGGAGGAAAAATGACATAAAGAGGATTGACGCACAACTCGTGGGGACGGCAAGACTTGGACAGCAGCCCCTTGTCCTGCTGTCACCATAGTTACCCAGTGCCCAGTCAGCGACATGTAACGCCCCTGTCCATGCCTACTCGTCCAAGTGTCTGTGGTGAAATGCACCCTGTCACACACAGAGTTTCTCAAAGAAGCGGTGATGTTGTGTGCGACATGCTGGTGGAGCGCAGGCACACCTTTCTTTGAGAAGTAGTGCCGACTGGGCATCTGGTACTGGGGCACTGCGACGGACATAAGGTCTCGAAAATCCTCTGTGTCCACCAGGCGGAAAGGCAGCATTTCTGTAGCCAAGAGCTTGCAGATGGTGAAATTCAACCTCTTAGCTTTCTCATGGCTAGGAGGAAATGGTCTTTTACTTGTCCACATCTGAGGGACCGAGGGCTGGCTATTGTGCTTAGACGGGGTTGATAAGGGTGTCCCCGGCAAACTGCCGGTCTGTGAGGAAGATGCAGGCGGACATGTTAGGTTGCCTTGATCCAAAGGTGGTGCTATCGATGTCGGACAGCGCTCAAGACCAGCTGGTGTTACCACCTCCAAAGAAAATGATGACCTGCCAATCACGCTGGCTGTTGCGGGTAAAGAGGTGGCAGGTCTGCGCCCCAAAACAGGTGTGACTGCTGTCCCCCCAGTCACAGAGGATGAAGAGGCCGCGGATGCACAAGATATGGCAGACGGTGGTTGGCCCGGCCGGCTAGACCGCATTGTAGCACACTGAGCTTCCCACTGCAACTTATGCTTCATGTCCATGTGCCGGTTCATGCATGAAGTACTCAAACTATGTATTTTTTGGCCTCTACTTAGCTTTTGCTGACAAATGTTACAGATAACACGAGTTGGGTCATCTTTATCGATCTGAAAAAATGCCCAGGCTATGCAAGGCTTAGCACCCATGCGACCTGAAGAGCCACCACGACTTGTGGTGAGAGGCAGAGTTGTGTTTGAGGATGCAGTTGTTGACGTGCTTCCAGTACTACGTCTCTGTTCAGGAAGGCGCAACCTGACCTCGTCGTCACTAGCATCTTCCTCCACCTCCTCTGCTGACCTCATCTCTTGGCTGACTGTGGGTTGACAGTAAGTGGGATCTCCGACCTCATCATCATCACCCTGTGCGTTATCACACCCGTCGTCCTCAGAGCCAACCTGTTCCTGCCCTGACAAAAAACTAAAGTTGTCGCTCCAATCAGGTATTTGAGTCTTATCATCGTCTTCCTCATTGTCTCCACCAACAGGAGTTACAGTTTGGGAATGAGGGTCTACATTATGGTCAGAACCTTCTGCGTCTGGTCCTGGATCCGACTCATAAAGATTCTGGGCATCAGTGCAGATCATTTCCTCGTCTGGATTCACAGAAGCGCTGGAGTCGACCTCTGATTCCCAGGCTATAGTATGAGTAAACAGCTCTGCAGACTCAACCATCTGTTCTACCTCATACTCAGACGGGCAGCTGGAGATTTGGGAGCTGTGAGGAAGCAAGTGCGATTTGGGTGACACCTTTGAGGACTGGAGTATTTGTGATGTTGAAGTTGATGTGGAGGAGAGCCCACTTAAAGGAGCACTTGATATCCGTTGAAGCACCTGCTGTTTTTGTGCCTCATCTGGAATTTGTAGCGATTGGCGTGGCCGTAAGAAAGGGATCTTATCACATTGTCCGCTAAAAGAAGTAGACATTTTAGTTTGGCTGGAAGATGGTCTTTCTTCTGCACCTACCCCACGGACACAACCTTTTTTCCCCTTCCCAACACGCCTATTCCCCTTTCCACCAGCAGCAGGCCTTTTTCCACTCATTTTGGTGGTTAACTAATTCACAACTCTGTAGTTGTTTGCACAAAAAAACAATGGATGGTAACCGAGCAGAGCTGAGTGGCCAAACTGTGGTATTAGGCCAAAACTATTGGCTGGGTTAGATGCAGAAAAAAATTATTTTTAATTTGCAACCTGATGGAGGTCAGTATAGATGGACTAATAGACCAAGTCCCACACACCGCTAGAAGTCCAAATATTTTTTCAGAGCTAGATGCAGAAAATTTTTTTATTCAATTTGCAACCTTATGGAGGTCAGTATAGATGGACTAATAGACCAAGTCCCACACACTGCTAGAAGCCCAAATATTTTTTCAGAGCTAGATGCAGAAAAAAATTATTTTTAATTTGCAACCTGATGGAGGTCAGTATAGATGGACTAATAGACCAAGTCCCACACACCGCTAGAAGCCCAAATATTTTTTCAGAGCTAGATGCAGAAAAAAATTATTTTTAATTTGCAACCTGATGGAGGTCAGTATAGATGGACTAATAGACCAAGTCCCACACACCGCTAGAAGCCCAAGTATTTTTTCAGAGCTAGATGCAGAAAAAAATTATATTCAATTTGCAACCTGCTGGAGGTCAGTATAGAAGGACTAATAGAACAAGTCCCACACACTGCTAGAAGCCCAAATATTTTTTCAGAGCTAAATGAAGAAAAAAATTATTTTTAATTTGCAACCTGATGGAGGTCAGTATAGATGGACTAATAGACCAAGTCCCACACACTGCTAGAAGCCCAAATATTTTTTCAGAGCTAGATGCAGAAAAAAAATATTTTTAATTTGCAACCTGATGGAGGTCAGTATAGATGGACTAATAGACCAAGTCCCACACACCGCTAGAAGCCCAAATATTTTTTCAGAGCTAGATGCAGAAAAAAATTATATTCAATTTGCAACCTGCTGGACGTCAGTATAGAAGGACTAATAGAACAAGTCCCACACACTGCTAGAAGCCCAAATATTTTATCAGAGCTAAATGAAGAAAAAAATTATTTTTAATTTGCAACCTGATGGAGGTCAGTATAGATGGACTAATAGACCAAGTCCCACACACTGCTAGAAGCCCAAATATTTTTTCAGAGCTAGATGCAGAAAAAAATTATTTTTAATTTGCAACCTGATGGAGGTCAGTATAGATGGACTAATAGACCAAGTCCCACACACCGCTAGAAGCCCAAATATTTTTTCAGAGCTAGATGCAGAAAATTTTTTTATTCAATTTGCAACCTGATGGAGGTCAGTATAGATGGACTAATAGACCAAGTCCCACACACTGCTAGAAGCCCAAATATTTTTTCAGAGCTAGATGCAGAAAAAAATTATATTCAATTTGCAACCTGCTGGACGTCAGTATAGAAGGACTAATAGAACAAGTCCCACACACTGCTAGAAGCCCAAATATTTTTTCAGAGCTAGATGCAGAAAAAAATTATTTTTAATTTGCAACCTGATGGAGGTCAGTATAGATGGACAAATAGACCAAGTCCCACACACTGCTAGAAGCCCAAATATTTTTTCAGAGCTAGATGCAGAAAAAAATTATTTTTAATTTGCAACCTGATGGAGGTCAGTATAGATGGACTAATAGACCAAGTCCCACACACCGCTAGAAGCCCAAATATTTTTTCAGAGCTAGATGCAGAAAAAAATTATATTCAATTTGCAACCTGCTGGACGTCAGTATAGATGGACAAATAGACCAAGTCCCACACACTGCTAGAAGCCCAAATATTTTTTCAGAGCTAGATGCAGAAAAAAATTATTTTTAATTTGCAACCTGATGGAGGTCAGTATAGATGGACTAATAGACCAAGTCCCACACACCGCTAGAAGCCCAAATATTTTTTCAGAGCTAGATGCAGAAAAAAATTATATTCAATTTGCAACCTGCTGGAGGTCAGTATAGAAGGACTAATAGAACAAGTCCCACACACTGCTAGAAGCCCTAATATTTTTTCAGAGCTAAATGAAGAAAAAAATTATTTTTAATTTGTAACCTGATGGAGGTCAGTATAGATGGACTAATAGACCAAGTCCCACACACTGCTAGAAGCCCAAATATTTTTTCAGAGCTAGATGCAGAAAAAAATTATATTCAGTTTGCAACCTGATGGAGGTCAGTATAGATGGACTAATAGAATGATGCTATGCCCAAAAGATTTTACTTCACTAGGTGCAGTAAAAAAATTGGTATTCTATACACAGGTGGTATATCTTGCAACACAGATAGGCTACTCCACTGACTAACACACTCTGCAATAGGCCAAAAAGGATTAGCTTTGCTAGATTCAGCCAAATGCTGTGAAAAAAACTTGCACAGCACTGGCACAGACCTGCCTGGCAAAAACTGATAGGAACTGATGTAACCTAGTCCTGAAAGGGACTGCAATTACAACTATTCCCTACTCCCAAGCTATCTGTATATTTGTGCGAAAATTGGCTTGAAATTAACAAGGTATAGCGCACACAGCAACAGCGGTGCCGTCTAACACGCAGCTGCAGCAGTGAGAAAATGGTGGCGATGGGGAAAATGGCTTGGTCTTATAGGGCAAGGACATGTGACATACACTGCCAATGATACATGCCCTTGCTTGTGTGAAAAAAAGCACTTCGCTCCGTGTGTGCGCTGCTGATAGGCTGACAGATTGCACCTCCCCACTGCAAATGCGGGAAAGAGAAAAAAAAATGGAGATCTTCATTGTTCCTGCAGAGATCCATCCCCTGCCCCTCCCCCCGCCCCGCTGTACACTCAAACTGCGTATTAACATTAATTTTCATCATTACTGAGAAAAAATCCAGTTATGATTTTGGTGCACGAACAGTTATCGAACATAACCTCGAACAGCCGAATTTTTCTCAAATTGTTCGTGTTCGCCGACCGGCTCGAACACCGCCCAAAACAGCTCGAATTTGAGATTGGCGAACAGTTCGAGTAGAACAACGCTCATCTCTAGTTCTGAGTTACGGAAATATTGACTATGTTAAGTATTTTTACTACTTCCATGCTCTTCACCTTCTTTTTTACTTCTCCCACACTTTCTCCTTCATCATCCTCAGCATCAGCATCTTTTTCATCAACTTCTTCTTCACCTTCTTCGTATTATTCTTTTTTTTTACATTCTTCATATTCTTCTTATTCAACTATTATTCTTCTTCATATTCTACTTCATCTTCTTCATATTCTTCATATTCTTCTTCTTCATCATATTCTTATTTGTGACAGGCATTCCTGTAGTTGTTATCTATAAAATTTTGAAGATTACACCTTTCATTCTGCCCGTCACAAAAGATTTACAACAGGATTTGTCCGCGTTCAGTTTGGCCTGCAGCAGCAGGTCTTTTCCAGGGGCACCATGAGGAGGAAAGGACTCAC
Organism: Phyllobates terribilis; assembly: GCF_046119375.1. Classification (NCBI taxonomy): domain Eukaryota; kingdom Metazoa; phylum Chordata; class Amphibia; order Anura; family Dendrobatidae; genus Phyllobates; species Phyllobates terribilis. Next base: position 56,102,426 of record NW_027362773.1, read on the forward strand.
CCCCATACACTGCTTAGTCTTCTTCTGCTTATAATTTAGATAATATCTTTTGCTCTGATTTTTAGTCTTATGCTTAATGTTCTTCTGCTTTTTGTTCTGCAGCTTCTTGTTCTTCTGCTTCTTGGTTTTCTGTCTCTTGTTCTTCTGTATCTTGGTGGTTGTCTTCTTGTTCTTTGTCCTCTTGGTCATCTTCTTGGTCTTCTTTGGGGTGGTTGTCAGGTCATGGTCTTCAGGGTCATCGTCTTCGGGGTCCTTGTCTTCTTCGGGGTGGTCTTCAGGGTCGTAGTCTTCAGGGTCGTAGTCTTCAGGGTCGTCTTCTTCGGGGTGGTCTTCAGGGTGCTTGTCTTCAGGGTCGTCGTCAGGGAGATCCACAGTGATTACCAAGAACCATTTCAAAAAGCTTGAACTTGGAAATGTAGCAGAAGGTACAAGAAGGCTGAGGAACTGCCGAGAACCAGCTGACGGTACTGGAACCCGGATGGGTAGCAGAAGGTACAAGAGCCAATGGAGCTACCGAGAACCAGCTGACGGTACTGGAACTCTGTTACTAAGCAGGAGGTACCTGTGCCAGAAAGCACTACCAAGGACCAGCAGACTTTGGTGGAACTTGGATACCGAAAAGGAGGCACCTAAGCCAAAGGCACTGCTGAGAACCAGCTGACGGTACTGGAACCCGGATGGGTAGCAGAAGGTACAAGAGCCAATGGAGCTACCGAGAACCAGCTGACGGTACTGGAACTCTGTTACTAAGCAGGAGGTACCTGTGCCAGAAAGCACTACCAAGGACCAGCAGACGTTGGTGGAACTTGGATACCGAGAAGGAGGCACCTAAGCCAAAGGCACTGCCGAGAACCAGCTGACGGTACTGGAACCCAGATGGGTAGCAGAAGGTACAAGAGCAAATGGAACTAACGAGAACCAGCTGACGGTACTGGAACCCGGATGGGTAGCAGAAGGCACTAGAGGCAATGGAACTACCGAGGAACAGCTGACGGTACTGGAACCCAGTTACTAAGCAGGAGATACCTGTGCCAGAAAGCACTACCAAGGACCAGCAGATGTTGGTGGAACTTGGATACCGAGAAGGAGGCACCTAAGCCAAAGGCACTGCCGAGAACCAGCTGACGGTACTGGAACTCGGATGGGTAGCAGAAGGTACCCATGAAAAAAAAAGTTGCAAGGCCGCGAGCCGGCCTGAGTTACCGAAACCCACAGTCCTACAGGGGGTGCTTGTCCTATTGGCAATATGGAACCAGCCTTCATTGCTAGCTCCCGCAGCCCACATAGGAGTCACCTAAGCTGCAGGCACCATAGAGTCAGCTAACCCAACCGCAACATGACAGGACAACGTATTGGAGGCAAAGTGACGTTGACATTACCCGGAAACAGCTGGCGTGCTGGAACCAGGCTGGGCAGGAGGGAGTACCCGTGCCAAAGACACTGCCGGGAAACAGCTGGCGGGGCTGTAACCCAGGGTAAATACTGAAAAAAGAGTGGAGCCAGAGGTGTGATTGGAGCAACTTTAAAATCTGTAGTAGTGTGAATGTGGACAGAGCAGGAGAAATTGCCGGACACACAGCAGGGGATCAGCTGACGTTACTGAACCCCAATAACACGGCAGCAAGTGTTGACTGTGCAGACGGCACTTCTGAGCAGCAACTGGTGGTGTTGGAGCTCAGGGATTACAGTTCAGGTGGTAGAAACATGAACACAACAGGAGACCTGGATACTGTTGCCAACCAATTATTTATTCTGGAAGAGGACTGGTAAATTCATGCAAGATCCAGGCCTTGTTCATTTTCAGAAAAGTAAGCCAGTCAACGTTATCGGAGGATAAGCGCATGCGACGGTCTGTTAGTACACCACCTGCGGCACTAAAGATACGTTCCGATAATACACTAGCAGCAGGGCAAGCCAGCACCTCCAATGCATACTGGCTAAGCTCTGGCCATATATCCAGCTTAGAGACCGAAAACTTGAAAGGGGAAGAGCCGTCTGGGAGTACACTGAGAGGGCAAGACATGTAGTCTGTCACCATCTGACGGAAATGTTGCCTCCTGCTGACTGGAGCCGTCTGTGATGGTGTAGACATTTGTGGCAGCGGGGACACAAAACTTTGCCACATTTGGGCCATACTGGTCTTGCCTTGTGCTGAGGCGCTGCTTCTGCTCCCTCTTTGTGCAGAGCTTCCTCCACTGCCTCTACGCACTGAGCTGCTTTGTAAAGCACTAGCAGCACTGCTCTCGGTTGGAATGGAGAACATGATGGAATGCACCAGTGCGTCTTGGTACTCCCGCATTTTACGCTCCCGGTTCAACGGTGTTATGAGGCTTTGTAAGTTGTCCCGGTAGTGAGGATCTAGGAGGGTGGACACCCAATAATCAGCCATGTTGAGAATGTGGGCGATGCGGCGGTCGTTTCTCAGGCACTGCAGCATGAAATCAACCATGTGCTGCAGACTGCCAACTGGCCAAGAAACGCTTGAGGCGTGATCTCTGCCTGCTCTGCATCACCCCACCCTCGCTCTAGATACTGACTACTAGAGTATTGTGTACCTCCCTCCTCTGGACAGATGTCTTCCTCCTCCATTGACTCCTCCTCATCCTCCTCACAAAGTGTCCCCTGCCTAGGTCTTTGTGAGGAACCTCGTTGCGCAGACTGTACAGAAGCAGATGGCATTTGTAACTCCTCATCCTCCACCTCTTCCAAAACCTCCTCCCTTAGTGCTTGCAGTGTTTTTTCAAGCAGGCAGATAAGGGGGATAGTCATGCTGACTAGTGCCTCATCTGCACTCGCCATCCATGTGGAATAATCGAAGGCATGCAAAACGTGCAAATGTCCTTCATAGAGGCCCACTCAGTGGTGGTGAAGTGTGAACGGCGTGCACTGCGACTTGTTTGCGCCTGCTGCAGCTGGTACTCCATTACTGCTGCTTGCTGCTCACACAACCTCTCCAACATATGTAACGTTGAATTCCACCTGGTGGGTAGGTCACATATGATGCGATGTTCCGGAAGACGTAATCGGCGCTGCAGAGCTGCAATGCGCGATCTTGCGTTGCTGGAACGCCGCAAGTGAGCACACTCTATGCAGACATTGTGCAACAGTGCATCAAGATCCGGATAATCCCTCAAAAAACTCTGCACGACCAAGTTGAGCACATGTGCCAGACATGGGATGTGAGTGAGGTTGCCTAGGCCCAGAGCTGCCACAAGATTTCGGCCATTGTCACACACTACCATGCCTGGCTGGAGGTTAGCTGGCACAAACCACACGTCGCTCTGCTGCTTGATAGCATTCCAGAGCTCCTGCACTGTGTGGCTTCGATTCCCCAAAGAAATTAATTTTAATACGGCCTGTTGACGTTTGGCCACGGCTGTGCTCATATCGGTCATCATAACAGGTAACCGTTCACGGGTCGATGTGGAGGTAGACCGTGACGGCTCCTGCAGTGCTGATTCAGAGGAACTGGAGTATGAGGAGGAGTCAATGTGTACAGACTGGATTCCTGCAATCCTTGGAGTTGGCAGAACACGTACAGTGCCACTCTCAAGATCTGTACCCGGATCCACAACATTTACCCAATGGGAAGTGAGGGAAAGGTATCGTCCCTGTCCATGCTTACTGGTCCATGCATCGGTGGTCAGGTGGACCTTGCTACTGATGGCGTTTTGTAGCGCATGTTTAATTTTTCCCTCCACATGCTGTTGCAGGGCAGGGACGGCTTGCCTGCAGAAATAAAAGCGGCTGGGCACGTTGTATTGTGGGACTGCCAATGCCATAAAGTTACGGAAGGTGTCAGTCTCCATTAGTGTTGAGCCACCCCCGTAGTGTTCAAGTTCGGTTCAGTTCGTCGAACATCCGTATGTTCATCGAACTGTTCGTCGAACACCTTCGAACACCGTTAAAATCAATGGCAGGCAAACAAAAACAAATAGAAATACATAGAAAACACCTTCAAAGGTGTCCAAAAACTGACAAACTGCTCAGAAGACACAACTAACACATGGAAAAGTGACAAGTACATATAGTCATGCGAAAAGAAAAGAGGTGGAGGAGTAAAAGGAGGGGGAGACACAGATATAGGCATGTCATGCCCTTCTAAAACCAAAAAGTGCGAAGCCGACACGGCCAGTCCGTTCCTGCCCGTGCGACCTCCGTGTCGCCGGGTTTGTGCCAGAGCCGCGGTGGACCCAGACGGCCAGCCCCCCTCTCCCAATACTGGTGCCTGTCCGCTGGTGGGTCGAGCGAGCCCCCCTGCGGTGGAGGCAGGTCTAATCTTTTTAATTTAAATTGTCTCTCTAATTTGAATGAGTACACTTTAAATCCTTTTACAAGGATCTATTGGAGGGCAAGTCTCATGCCAGCAGCCACGGTGCTTCCTGTTTGGTCAGTGGGAGGACTGCTGCTGAGGAGAGTGGTTGTGATTTCGGAGCTCCTGGGCCGTAAGGCTTTTTTTTTCCTGGAAGGGCCCCCCCTTGGTTCCGGAGGAAGGAGGGTGGTTGGTGGACTATAGTGGGGCTTTTCCCCTGTCTCCCACCCCTCGGTTGATACCGGGGGTGGGAGTCCCATTTTTTTGGGACTGTGTGGACTTGCTGGGACTTTTATTTTTATTATTATTTCTATAGGCCTCCCCTGAGATGAGGGGCACCAAAAAGGCCAAAGTGGCCAAAGAGGCCAAGGCGGTGCAGCCAGAGAGAGGCGGCAGGGCGCTGGCTGCAGCTGGGCTAGGGGCAGAGGAGATCTCTCCTCCCAGAGGGGAACCTGGTGCTTGCTGGGGTACAGCGGCAGTCCCCAAGGACTGGGGTGTCCAGGCCGCGGGGAACCTATAAACACCTATGGCTCCCGCCTCAACTTGTACCTCAGCGAGCACAAAGAGGTATGCAAGATCTTGTAGCAACTCCGGGAGGAGCTGCGGTGTGCCCGGCAGGCTGCAAACTGTGCTTCGAAGAACCGGAAACCAACCCTGTCGTCCCGAGTTGAAGAGCTGAAAAGTTCCATCACACTGGTGGAGGACAGGAAGGCAGAATTAGTGTCGAATGCGGGACCCTTCAAAGAGAAACTAATAAACGATGAAAGGTTCTGGGGGGCACCAGTCGGGTCTGGTTGTCTGACCCAGGCAGAGGTGGAGGAGGCCAGGGAGCCTGCCAAGATCAAGGAGTCTGCCATGGAGGAGGAGAAGCCAGACAGCCTGCCTGGGGACCTGGTAAGTGATCACCAGGTCACACATAGTGGGCTATTAGACCCTCACCAAGTCACGCTCCCATCGGACGCCAGTAGTGTGGAGGATGATGGTGGGAGTAGTGACAGTGGTAGCGAGGGGGGTTACCTCATGCGCCAGATTCGGCGGCTCGAGTCCCCGGGAGTGGATTTCTCCCAGTTTACATTTGGGGGCGAGGGACTGCCTGGATGAGGCAACTGGGAAGGTGAGGAAGAAAAAAGGGAGGAATAAAATCAGAATGGAAGAAAAACTGGTGTATGTCCCCCTTCCTGGGACCCCCTGGTCCCACTATGTGCCCGCTTCCCACCCCGGCCTGGTTTCTGGTGTGGGCCCAGTGCAAGGGGGCGGGACGAAAAATGTAACTATGGTGAAGGCTGCCACCATGCTGGCTGTAGCATGGATGGGGGAAGGGTACCTAACATGAAGATGGTGCCGGAGGTTCGGCTGACCCGCGACCCCACCTTGGTGGGGGGAGGTTGTGCTACTGGGGTCCCTGGCAAGTGTGTCATCTACGGGTCTGCGGGGGCCCCGGGGCCGGCTAGTAACAGCAAGGGGTCGGCTGTGATAGCCGCCGCCATCCTACCCACGCCCACACGCTCGGCGGAGGGGTCGGCCAGCTGGGGCCCCCTGCTGACCTGTTTCCACCTGGGGCTGCGGGGGCCTTGGCGCCGGTAACATCAAGGGGCGAGAGGTCTGTCGTGGCTGAGGTACAGTCGGCCATGACCCGGACCGCACCACCAGCGGTGGGGGTGGTGTCGCCGGGGTCCCCTGTGTGCCTGCCACCATCTAGGGCCATAGGGGCGCCGGCAGTGAGTGAGGGCGGGCGTTTGGGGGTTGAAACTGCGGCTACACAGCCGGCCGTGTCCCTGACTGCCACTTTGGCAGGGGGCACGGTGCTGCCAGGGTCTGCAGAAGTCCCAGTGCCAGTTTTAAAACCCAGAGAAGCAATAACATCAGCAAAATCAGTAAAAACAGTAAAAACTACAGTAGCAACTGTGGCCCCGTCCCCATCCGCGGGAGGGGGGGTCGCACTGTTGGGGGCCCCCGCTGGCATGGTCTTACCTGGGTCGGTGGGGTCCTCGTCGGTGGCTGGTCCCCTCAGGGGAAACGTTCTGCAGGCGGGAATGGAGGAGCAACGCTCTGCAGCAGCTCCCACTGTGGCTGCAAGCTCTGCTAAGACAGGGGGCGTGTCCAGCCTGGTCGGCAGCAGTGAGAGCTGTGGAAGGAAAGAGGAGACTACACCCAAGGCACCCATACCGCCCATTCCTAAGCCCAGGCTCCATAGGATAACACCAGCTGCTCCTAATCAGCACACTATGGTTAATGTGAGTAATATGAAATATAATAACAAAGGAGGGAATAATGAGACAGGGTCTGGTGTGTGAGTGGCAGGGGAGAGGCAGGATATGAGTGGGGGGAGGGGAAAAACGCGGGGGGGGGGGACACAGGTTTATGGTGTGGATGGCGCCAATGGTGAAAATGGAAAAAATGGTGAAAATGGAAAAAATGGAGAAAATGGGGAATGTGTGGAAATGGATGAATGGCCAGTTTTGGGAGGGGCAGGGTGAGTGGCGAGGCTGGTGATGCAAGGGGGGTGAATGGTGAGGTGAGGGCCGGTCCACCGTCCAATCATGTGAGGGGTGCCGGCTCTAATGGCGGTGCCGGAATGAATTTTTCACTGGCTGTGGCGGGGTCTTCCTCACCTTCAGGCTCAGGAGAGGGAAATTTCCACCGCCGTCTTGTGCAGGCCCTGAGGCGTGGGGATCGGACGATCCAAGTAGAGGGGAGGGATGTGGACCTGTCCTTTGGGTTGGACAAATTTGGACAGGCCGCTTTCCAAGAGAAAAAGGGGGGAGAGACTGTATGGTCTCTCCCTACAGCCGGGCGGGGGGTGTCCAGGAGAAATGTGGTCCGTCTCCGGTGGAGGGGTAATGATGCGTGCCCACCAAGATCAAGGGTAGTGAAGCTCCTCCTGGAGATGGGATTCAGGGCGAATGACATTTTTGCCCTGATACATCCTTTTGGCGCCTCCATCTTTGATGTTAGCTTTGTTCGGCCGGAGGGTATGGAGATTTTCTGGTCGAACTATGAGCTGGCAAAGGAGACGCCCGGCTGGCGGGGTCTTGTCGCGGAGGCGATATCCCGCCAGAATGACCCTAAGAAGGTGACCATGCTGACGTGCAATGAGTTACTTTCGGGAGTCGATATCATGACCTGGCTCAGCAGGTACGGAGAAGTGGTGGAGGCACCAAAAAAGATCATGGACGAGGGCATTTGGTCAGGGGGCTGGACCTTCATGGTGAGGTTGAAGAGGTCCGGCGGCACTGTCACCCACATCCCTTCCTCGGCTTTCCTTGGGAGGGACAGGATCCTGGTTTTCTACCAGGGGCAGTCGAAAGTATGATACAGGTGCGGTGATCCCACTCACTTTAGTGCAGCATGCAGGGTGCAGAAATGCACCTTGTGTGGTGGGATAGGCCATCTCGCCGCCTCCTGCGGTACGGTTCGGTGCCACCTGTGTGATGCCGTTGGGCATCCGTTCAGTCGCTGCCCTCATTCCTTCGCCAACGCCGTCTTTGGTCAGGTGGAGGGTGGCCGTGCCGGGGTGGATCCTGGCGGTGCGCCCTCTGCTGAGCCTGAGGCTGGTGGAAGTGGGGGGGGCTGAAGGGCCAGTGAAGAACAAGAAGGTCCTGGGCCCCTCTTATCATCGGAGGCAGGAGAGGCGCCTGGTTGGGGAAGAGCAGGGGGATCCCCTGGTAACTGGAGTGATGACTGTCCCCCCTCCCTGGGCCTCGACCGGTGCCACTGAGGCCCTGGGGGAGGAGGCGCTGAGTGAGGAGACCAGGAGGATGGTGAGGGAGGAGGCAGCTGCGCTCTCAGATTCCTCCCAATATGAAAGTGTTGAGGAGGATGAGGACGCACGGCCTACAGCAGAGGGTGACAGTGAAACCCAAAAAAAGTGGCGAAAGAGGAAGATCAATGGGAAGGGGGTTAAAAAATCTGCCCCCCCCCCCCCCCCCTGACCAGCAAGGTGCCGGCGGAGGGCTCCACGATCTCCACTCTGATCTCTGTCTCTAACCGGTTTGGAGTCCTCGAGGACCCTGATGTGCCGGGGGTCGGGGGCAAAGAGCCGGGGGAACCACCTGAGGGGCCTGTGGGGGATGGTGGAGTCCTTCCATCGGGGGGTATGCCATCTTCCTCTGGGGGAGGGACTGTCCCTGAACCTGGGGGTGAGGAAGAAAGGGGAGGAGGGGGTGATATGGATATGACAGTGTCCCTCAAGCGCCGTGAGCGTGACAACAAGGGGTCTTTGTCAGATGGTGAGGGGGGGTGGAGGGAAGAAGAACGCCATCTAATTTGATCACCCAATGGCTGCACCCACCCCGTTGACGCTGGCGTCCATTAATGTCGCCAGCATAAAATCAGATGCGGCTAGATTTATGGCCTTTGATTTTCTCACCCGTTTTGAGGCTGAAATTTTATTTTTGCAGGAGACCAGACTAACAGACATGGGGGCCATTCACAAGGCAAGGAGTGAGTGGAGGTGTGGGCCCTCATACTGGTCTCTTGCGGCCGAGCCGTATAGCGGGGTGGCGGTCCTTTTTAAGACCGCAGCGGTAGAATGCCGGAGGGTTATCGAAGTAGAAATGGGGAGGTGCTTGGTTTTAGACGTCTTCATGGGGGGACAGGAGCTTTGGCTCATAAACATCTACGGTCCCCAATCAAAGTGGGACCGCAAATGTCTCCTCCTGAAGATCAAGCCCTATCTTTTTACGAGTCGGCAGGTGGTCTGTGGAGGGGACTTCAACACCGTCACAAGATTACGTGACCAGGGAGGCTCCAATGGCAGGCTGGCTTACGATAGCGTGACTCTGAGTAGTATAGCTAGTGATGCTCGCCTGGTGGATGTCCACATCCGGCACACCCCAGGTCACAGTGGTTTCACCTATTTTAGGGGTAGAATAGACAGGTTTTTTTTAAAGGAGGAGGCCGTCTCTTCAGCAGTGTCCGCTGTGGAGGTGGAATTCTCCGATCACTGTCTAATTTTCTTTTCCTTGAATGTTTCAGAAACCCCCCAGAAGGGGAGAGGACTATGGAAGCTGAATTCATCACTGTTGGAAGAAGCGGAAGTGAGACAATCCTTTGAGGATTTTCTTCAGAGCCAGGTACCACTGTTGGATCTGTGTAGCACTAAGTCTGAGGGTGGGAGATGTTCAAAGATCGGTTTGCGAGTTTCTTCCGCCAGCTCTCTAGCCTCAGGAGCCTGAGCAGGTACCGCCTGTACCAGAGCCTGAGGAGGAGACTCAAGCAGCTCGTCTCGACTGGAGGTGACCGTGAGGAAATCTCCAGAGTGAAGTCTTTGCTCAAGAGGTGTCAGTATGATAGACACACATCTTTGGTTTTTGAGAGGGATTTCGGGAAGTACCGCTCACCTGACCCCTACAGAAACTGTAAGATGTCAGTAAATCGTAAAGTAGTGACCGGCCTGATCGATGGTACAGGTTCTCTGAACAGATCCAAATCAGGGATCCTGGAAATCGCCAGGTCTTTCTACTCACGCCTCTTGGGAAAGAGGGAACTAGATTGAGACGTGGTGTCGACTTTCCTGGCCGAAGCCGTTCCTGAGCCAGGGGATGACCCCTCTCTCGGCGTTTTGACCGAGGCAATCGTGGAAGAGGAAGTGAGACTGGCCATTGATGGGCTTCGGCTCAAAAAATCGCCAGGTCCAGACGGCTTAACGTCTGAATTTTATAAGACCTTTAGGGACTTTGTTCCCCCTCTTGACGGAGGTGTTCAACGAGTGCCTTTCCTCGGGTGCTCTTCCCCGTTCAATGAGGAGGTCTGCCCTGATTATCCTGTCAAAGGGTAAGGACTCGTCCCGTATTGAGAACTGGCATCCCATAGCGCTTCTCAATACGGACCGGAAGATTCTGGCAAAGGTGCTTTTTAACCGGTTGGTGAAATTTGCACCCAGGCTCCTCTCGGGGTCCCAGTATTGCTCTGTTCCAGGCCGCAGCACATTTAGTGCGGTACTCGGTGTCCGAGAGGCAGTGGAGCAGGGTAGGGCTGGCCTCTGGAAGGGGTTTCTGCTGTCCCTAGATCAGGCAAAGGCGTTTTATCGGGTGAACCACCACTACCTCTGGTCTGTCCTTTTGAGGTACGGTCTGCCCGGGGGGTTCGTAAATTGGTTAAAGGCATTGTATGCAGGGGCTGAGACTTTCCCGCAGGTGAATGGTTGGTCTGTCGCCCTTTTGAGGAGGAGTCTGGGGTTCGCCAGGGCTGTCCGTTGAGCCGGCTGTTATACGTGTTTGCCATCGACCCTTTTTTAAGGAGGATTGAGGGTGGACCATTGGTGGGAGTCCGGATGCACCAGCCAGCCCCGGAGGCCACCTTGAGGGCAGTGGCGTATGCCGATGATGTCTCCTTGTTTATATCCTCGAAAGAGGAGGCGGACTGGGTGATGTCTGAGGTTGGTCGCTACTCGGAGGCATCTGGGACTAAGATCAACCAGGAGAAGTGTGAGAGTCTCTGGCTGGGGGGGGGGGGGAGACCCTATTTTTGGTCTCCTGGACACCCTCCCAGAACCCCAAGCCATAGCTAAGATCTTAGGCATCAATTTCGGCCCTGGTGATTACCCCCAGCTAAATTGGGAGGGCAGGCTAAAAATCGCCGCTCAAAAGGTGGACCAGTGGAAGGGTTGGACTTTGACCCTAAGGGAGCGGGTGAACCTGATCAAGGGTTACCTTCTGCCTTTGCTGAGCTATTTGGGCAGCGTTTGCATTTTGCCGGAACCTCTTTGGACACGGGTCTATGGCCTGTTTTTCCAGATGTTATGGGGAAATAGGCTCAACCTAGTCAAGAGGGAGGTCACGTACCATACGAGGAGACTAGGCGGGTTGGGTATGGTCAACCCGGTGGTATTCTTAGTGAATGCTTTCCTTAAAGCTAACATAGGGAACCTCTGGCCAGAGAGGGCTCCTCCATGGGTATTCTCCTGCAGGAAATGGCTTCGACCCTTCTTCCAGGAATGGGAGTCAGGAGGGCGAGTGAAGGACCTACGTACACCGCACGGGCATCTCCCGGCTTATGCTATCCTGGTTTTGAAGGTGATCCGCCAGTGGGGTCTGGGAATGTGGAAATCAGAACTATGCCGAGGAAATTCCTTGACAGGTTCTGTTGGGCCGTTTCCAGAAGCATCTGGTCCTCAAGGATTGCCCAGGTCGGGATCTGGAGGGGGGGCTGAGGTTGCTAAATTCTACTCGGATCCCCTTGAAGTTTTGGGACTTGGCCTGGCGCTGCTTTCACGGGAGGCTGTATGTAAGGGGCAATTTGAAGTACAGGAATTCCGATGACCGGGGTTGCCCCCGTGAGGAATGCTGCGACGTGCTGGAAAGCATGGAGCACTTCCTCCTTCAGTGCCCCTTTAATACAAGGGTCTACAACAGGGTGGGTGCTTCCATAGGCTGGCCTAGGCTGGCTCGCCTCTCCTATCCGGAGTGGGCATACGGAGCATTCAGGTCCCTGGGTGGCCGAGATCGGTGCACGTTATTTCTAGTTTGCTTAGTGGTCAGGTTCTACACGTGGAATGCACGCTGTCTAGTGTCCACTCAGCAGAAAACCCTCCCCATGGATGAGGTGGTTAGGAACATTCTGGGTGACCTCGGTAAAGTGCGCTCGCTGGAATTTGACAGGCTGGGCACTAAGAAGGCCTCCCGCCTCTGGAGGGGTCTTTCATTTCAAGTGCCTTGAGGGCCAGATTAATTTCCGTGTTACAGCAGTAGGGGCAGGTATTTAGGCAGTAGGGAGAGATACGCATAGGGACAGCTAGGGACAGATAGTTAGGCATGTGGTGAGGTAGATAGAGCGATAGGGGCAGGGAGGGATAGATAGGGATAGGTTTTTAATTAGGGACAGTTTTGAGATAGTGAGAATAAGATAGGTTTATTTTTGTGTAGTAGGGAAAGTGCCTGTCTTTCCGGCTTCTGGTGGTGGGCTGTCAACTTCCACCGCAGTCTTTTGTTTTCAAAACTCTAGGCAATGTATGGGGCTCGCAAGCACCGAGCCATGGCTGAGAAATGTATTGTTTTTGGTGAGATGTAATGTTGTTATGTCATTTTGTTCTGGGAGAAATGTGCACAGTTGTTAGTCTGCTGTGATAAATATTAGGGGAAAATTGCAGTAGTGGGGTGAAGGTAAACCCCACAGATTAGGTTGATGGGTAAGAGTAAATATGTGTTTTGAGGTGTTACATATGTGTTATATGTGTTATATATGTTTTAGATGTTAAAGCTATGATCCTTTCTTTTGTGATAAGAGTTGGGGAAAAAAAAAGAATATATATATATATCGGTGTATATAAATGGATGTGTGTGTGTGTGTGTGTATATATATGTGTGTGTATATATATAAATGTGTGTGTGTGGATGGGATAAGTTTTAGTTATAGTTTGGTTTGGCGGATTGCCATATGAATTATGTTGGGGCGGTGGACAGGGTTTTTTTTTGTAGGTTGAGAAGTGAAGGAAGTGTGTTAGTGAGTAATGCAGGCCCTTCTCTTTTTTTTCTCTCCTTGTCCTATGTCGGAGCCTGGAGGATGAAGGGTGAGGAGCTTGGGAGGAGGAGAAGGGTTAAGGAGTCAAAGAGAAGGAGAATGAGAAGAAGAGGAGTAAGCTAAGGAGTGAAGTATAAACTAAAACTAAGGAAAGGATCAGAGCAGAGCAGGCTGGGAAACAGACTTTTCTTTACCCATGCCAGGACTCACAAGAGACTCTAGGACTAAAAGACTCATGGACTCTATGCTCCCTCCGGTAAGGGAACTTTTTGACAGAGCCTGATGGACATCCGGGACTCCTAAAAATCTCTTTGAACTCTGCTAGGGTGTTTGTTTTTTTATTTTTGAGGTCATACGGGCCTTGTATAAGGTTTATAAAATTGATATGCTTTCTTTCCCATTTTTTGTGTTTATGGTTGGGTTGTGGTAGGGGAATTGGTTAAGTGTGGAATATGTATTTTGTATGGTTTTCTATTTTTATAATAAAAAAAGAGTTCCAGCTCCAGTAGCGTCCACTAAAACTGCTGCAGTTAAAAAGCTTTTATAAGGATCGAGCTTGGCAGTCCACCGCAAGGCGTCCTACCGCCAGTGCTAGCCCCTGTGCCTTGGGGTGCCTCCCCGATGCTCTTCACTGAGTGTCCCGGGGGCCCGAACCATTTCCTTTGAAAAAATTAAGTGTCCAAACTACAGGTGGTGTAGCTTGCTTAACAGCTGGGATAATCCGCTGACTAGCAGACACTGCTACTAGACACAAAGTATTTCCTGGGCTAGATGCAGTTCAAAATTTGTAATTAGATACTCTCGTTGGATGCTGGGAAAGCATTCCATAGAGTCTCCTGGCACGCCATATATTATTCTCCTAAAAAGCTTGGGGTAGGGGTCTAGGGGACCCTTTTATAGGCAAAATCACGGCCCTGTATCGCAATACGTCACCTAGGCAGAAGATAAATGGAACATTTTCATCACCTTTCATAATCACCAATGGGACAAGGCAGGGATGTCCTCTGTCCCCTCTCTTATACATCCTAGTGACGGAGCACCTGTTCTCATCAAATAACCCCAATATTAGGTGGATTGAGGTGGGAGGCACCGAGTACAAGTGCTCTGCATTTGCTGATGATGTCCTAGTATATATCACTCAATCACATATATCCATCCCTGCTGTTATGGCTGAAATAGATCACTTTGTTACATGGTCAAATTTTAAAATCAATGCAGCGAAGTCTGAGGCCCTCGATATCTCCCTCCCCAAATCCATACAGGATTCCATCCAGTCCAACTTTCCCTTTGCCTGGCCCTCACAGGGTATCAAATACTTAGGAATTCATATTCATAGAGACCTCTCCCGTCTATGTTATCTTAATTTTGGGCCCTTTATTGAACAACACCATACAGACCACGGTTGGCAAGTTAGAACTATAAGATTCACTACGTGAACCACTGGTGTTTTGTGGAAAAGCACATGTACACTGTGTTCCAAATTATTATGCAAAAAGTGTTTAGGAGTGATAAGGGAAGAATTTTTTTGTTTGTCAGTTAAATTCATTGATGGTGATGTGTGTCAGGGCTCTTTATATCACTGTAAGCAATTGCAGACACCTGTACTAAATAGTTTGGCAGGTGTGTCCAATGAAAGGCAAGACTACTTAAGAAGGCTGTCCCACATTATTAAGCAGCCTACATTTTCTGCCAAAATGGGAAAGAAAAAGGATGTGTCGGCTGCTGAGAAGCAACAAATTGTGGAGTGTTTAGGTCAAGGCATAACTACAATCAACATTGCCAAGACACTTCATCCTGATCATCGCACAATCAAGAAGTATGTAGCTGATTCACAGAACTCACGTGTGCATGCTGATAAGGGAAAATTGAGGACTCTTTCCTACAGGCAATTACGTCAGGTTAAAAGAGCAGCGGCAAAAAAGCCTTGTCATAGCAGCAGACAAGTTTTTGAAGATGCTGTTGTCTCCAACGTCCCCCAAACAACAAGATGCAGGGTCCTTCAGAGGTTTGCAGCTGTGCGTAAGCCATCCTGTCGACCTCCTCTATCCACTGTACACAAGCAGAAATGGCTCCAGTGGGCCAAACAATACATGAAGACTGATTTCAAAACTGTCTTGTTCACCGATGAGTGCCGTGCAACGCTCGATGGTCCAGATGGATGGAGTGGAGGATGGCTGATTGATGGACACCCCATGCAAACACGGCTACGGCGCCAACAAGGAGGAGGTGGAATAATGTTTTGGGCTGGAATCATGGGGAGAGAGATTGTCGGCCCCTTTAGGATTCCTGAAGGGGTAAAGATGAACTCCATAATGTATGTGGAGTTTCTCAAACAGCACTTCCTGCCATGGTTCAAGAAGAAGAACCGTGTATTCCGCAGCAAGATCATTTTCATGCATGATAATGCACCGTCTCATGCTGCACATATCACATCTGCATCTCTGGCTGATATGGGCATAAAAGGAGACAAACTTATGGTGTGACCCCCATGCTCCCCTGACCTCAACCCCATTGAGAACCTCTGGAGCATCATCAAAAGGAGTGTCTATGATGGCGGGAGGCAGTTCACATCTAAGCAAAAGCTCTGGGAGGGTATTCTGTCCTCATGCAAAACAATTGAAGCAGAAACCATCCAAAACCTGACAAATTCAATGGACGAGAGAGTTCAGAAGCTCCTTTCGAATAAGGGGTCCTGTGTGCAAATGTAACATCACCTAGAATAAAGTTTTGAGTTGAAAACTGTTTGATTTCAGTTTCTAATAACCTGCTAATGCTTATAATTTCAAAAATTACCATTTTTTGTTATTTATTGAAATGAAAAGGTTGATCGAAGAGTGTGGTGGATCTAAGAGTGTGGCAACCCAGTAGTCAAGATTACTTCGAATTCTGACAATCTGAGGGTCATGTTGCAGGTAGTGCAGGAGGAAGGCACTCATGTGTCTTGCTCATCTAGGAGCCCCAAAATTATTTTCTGGGCTAGATGCAGCTAAAAATTATTATTAATTTGAAAGCTGGTGGAGCTTAGTATAGATGGCCTAATATAATCAGTACTGCAAACTGCCACAAGGCCCAAATTATTTTCCAGCCAAGATACAGATAAACATGATTAGTAATTTTAAATCTGGTGGAGTTTAGTATAGATGGCCTAATAGAATCAGTACTGCACACTGCTACAAGGCCCAAATTATTTTCCAGCCAAGATACAGATAAACATGATTAATAATTTTAAAGCTTAAAACGGTTGGTGAGGTGATTTTAACAAATCATCAAGCTTTTACTCTCCCCAGGATGACACAGGGGTAGAAAAGTCGTTTCGGATCCATGATTTGTTCATCTTTATGAATGTGAGTCTGTCTACATTATCAGTGGAGAGCCGCGAGCGCTTATCTGTCAGCACACCACCAGCAGCGCTGAACACACGTTCAAACAGAACGCTGGCTGCGGGGCATGACAAGATCTCCAAGGCGTAAGTGGCGAGCTCCGGCCATTTATCCAGATTGGAAGCCCAAAAAGAGCAAGGGTCCAGTGACACAGTCATGGCTTCAATGTTTACTTGGAGATACTCCTGTACCATCGTCTCTAGGCGTTGACTATGTGTCAGACTTCTTGTCTCCTGTGGCCTTGCAAAGGATGGGCTAAAAAAGTGGTGAAATGATTCCGCAAAATTGATGTTACCAGCAGATACTGTGTTTCTGTTACGTTTTGAGTGCTGAACACTCGACGGTTCCACGGTTGGCAAGTTGGAACTGTGAGATTCACTACATGCACCACTAGTGTTTTGTGAAAAAGCACATGTAAGATTCTGCAACAGTCTCTGCTGATACTCCTGCATGCGTGCATCTCTTTCTATGACAGGAATAATTTTTGCAAATTTACTTTTGTACCGGGAATCTAACAGTGTGGCAACCCAGTAGTCAGGATTATTTCTAATTCTCACAATTCGAGGGTCATGTTGCAGGTAGTGCAGCAAGAAGGCACTCATGTGTCTTGTGCATTCAGGAGCACCAAGTCCCTGTTGTGTTGGTGGCGAGGTAACAATCATGCTTCCTTTCTCTGCCCTCTCCCCCCAACCTCGCACAACAGAAATGTGATCAAGGTCTCCCTCATCTGATGAGTCTTCCATCAGTTCGTCCTCCACTTCTTCCTGGGCTCCTGCACCTTCCTCACTAGTTTGGCTGCTACCATGCGCCCTCGTAAAACCATCTCCCCCCACCCTCACATGCCTGCCGCCTTGGTGCTGCCGACCATCTGGACCTTGCACATGTTAGCCCTTACGCATACAACTCCTCCTCCTCTACTTCCTCCACCTCCTCTTGTGCCACCACCTGACTCCGAATTCTGTTTAACATGTGTTCCAGCATGTAAATCACCGGAATAGTCATGATGATAATGGCTTGTCAGCACTAAACATCTTCGTCGCCATTTCAAAACTGTGCAGAAGGGTGCATAGGTCCCTGATCTGAGCCCACTCCTCCAGCGTGATTTGCCCCACCTCTGGATCTCGTTGGCCCAGGCTATACGTCAGAACGTATTGCACCAGGGCTTGTCGGTGCTGCCACAGTCGCTGCAACATGTGCAGAGTTGAATTCCACCGGGTAGGCACATCGCATTTTAGCCGGTGAAGAGGCAGGCCCAACGACTTCTGTAGAGATGTAAGTCGCTGAGCTGCGGTATGGGAATGGCGGAAGTGAGCACACAGTGACCGTGCCCTCTGCAGAAGGCCATCTAGTCCGGGATAGTGGGCTAAAAATTGCTGGACAACCAGGTTCACCACGTGAGCCATACAAGGCACGTGTGTGACATTGCCCCGGCGAAGGGCCGCACCCAGGTTTGCAGCATTGTCACACACGGCCTTCCCTGGTTTCAGGTCCAGTGGAGAAAATAATTCATGAAACTGGTTCTCCAGAGATGACCACAACTCCTCAGTGGTGTGACTCACATTTCCCAGACATTTCAAAGTAAAAAACGCCTGATGACATTGAGCCCTGCTGCCAGCATAGTAAGGAGGTGTGCAGGATCCCTTCTGCGCAGTTAGAAAGCTTGTGGCATGACCAGACAGGCTTTGGGTGCAGGTGGAGGACCGAGAGGAGGTTGAGGAGGCAGAAGTAGTGGAGGAACTTCATGATAAAGAGGATTGACGCACAACTCATGGGGACGGCAAGACTAGGACAGCAGCCCCTTGTCCTGCTGTCACCATAGTTACCCAGTGCCCAGTCAGCGACATGTAGCGCCCCTGTCCATGCCTACTTGTCCAAGTGTCTGTGGTGAAATGCACCCTGTCACACACAGAGTTTCTCAAAGAAGCGGTGATGTTGTGTGCGACATGCTGGTGTAGCGCTGGCACACATTTCTTTAAGAAGTAGTGCCGACTGGGCATCTGGTACTGGGGCACTGCGACGGACATAAGGTCTTGAAAATCCTCTGTGTCCACCAGGCAGAAAGGCAGCATTTCTGTAGCCAAGAGCTTGCAGATGGTGAAATTCAACCTCTTAGCTTTCTCATGGCTAGGAGGAAATGGTCTTTTACTTGTCCACATCTGAGGGACCGAGGACTGGCTGTAGTGCTTAGACAGGGTTGACAAGGGTGTCCCCGGCAAACTGCCGGTCTGTGAGGAAGATGCAGGCGGACATGTTAGGTTGCCTTGATCCAAAGGTGGTGCTATCGATGTCTGACAGCACTGAACACCAGCTGGTGTTTCCACCTCCAAAGAAAATGATGACCTGCCAATCACGCTGGCTGTTGCGGGAAAAGAGGTGGCACGTCTGCGTCCCAAAACTGGTGTGACTGCTGTCCCCCCAGTCACAGAGGATGAAGAGGCCGTGGATGCACAAGATGTGGCAGACGGTGGTTGACCCGGCCGGCTAGGCCGCATTGTAGCACAGTGAGCTTCCCACTGCAACTTATGCTTCATATCCATGTGCCGGTTCATGCAAGAAATACTAAAAACTATGTATTTTTTTACCTCTACTTAGCTTTTGCTGACAAATGTTACAGATAACACGAGTTGGGTCATCCTTATCGATCTGAAAAAATGCCCAGGCTATGCAAGGCTTAGCAACCATGCGACCTGAAAAGCCACCACAACTTGTGGTCAAAGGCAGAGTTGTGTTTGAGGATGCAGTTGTTGACGTGCTTCCAGTACTACGTCTCTGTCCAGGAAGGCGCAACCTGACCTCGTCGTCACTAGCATCCTCCTCCACCTCCTCTGCTGACCTCATCTCTTGGCTGACTGTGGGTTGACAATAAGTGGGATCTCCAACCTCATCATCATCACCCTGTGCGTTATCACACCCGTCGTCCTCAGAGCCAACCTGTTCCTGCCCTGACAAAAAACTAAAGTTGTCGCTCCAATCAGGTATTTGAGTCTCATCATCGTCTTCCTCATTGTCTCCACCAACAGGAGTTACAGTTTGGGAATGAGGGTCTACATTATGGTCAGAACCTTCTGCGTCTGGTCCTGGATCCGACTCATAAAGATTCTGGGCATCAGTGCAGATCATTTCCTCGTCTGGATTCACAGAAGCTCTGGAGCAGACCTCTGATTC
This sequence comes from Phyllobates terribilis, assembly GCF_046119375.1. Classification (NCBI taxonomy): domain Eukaryota; kingdom Metazoa; phylum Chordata; class Amphibia; order Anura; family Dendrobatidae; genus Phyllobates; species Phyllobates terribilis. The sequence continues at coordinate 56,121,743 of NW_027362773.1, forward strand.
CCAGGCTATAGTATGAGTAAACAGCTCTGCAGACTCAACCATCTGTTCTACCCCATACTCAGACGGGCAGCTGGAGACTTGGGAGCTGTGAGGAAGCAAGTGCGATTGGGGTGACACCTCTGAGGACTGGAGTATTTGTGATGTTGAGGTGGAGGAGAGCCAACTTAAAGGAGCACTTGATATCCGTTGAAGCACCTGCTGTTTTTGTGCCTCATCTGGAATTTGTAGCGATTGGCGTGGCCGTAAGAAAGGGATCTTATCACATTGTCCGCTAAAAGAAGTAGACATTTTAGTTTGGCTGGAAGATGGTCTTTCTTCTGCAGATGTTACTGTTGCTTTAACACCTACCCCACGGACACAACCTTTTTTTCCCTTCACATCACGCCTATTCCCCTTTGCATCAGCAGCAGGCCTTTTTCCACTCATTTTGGTGGTTAACTAATTCACAACTCTGGAGTTGTTTGCACAAAAAACAATGGTTGGGAACCGAGCAGAGCTGAGTGGCCAAACTGTGGTATTAGCCCAAAAGTATTGGCTGGGTTAGATGCAGTAAAAAAAAATTATTACATACACAGGTGGTGGAGGTTAGTATAGATGGACTAATAGAACAAGTCCCGCACACTGCTACAAGCCCAAGCCCAAATATTTTTTCAGAGCTAGATGCAGATAAAAATTATATTGAATTTGCAACCTGGTGGAGGTTAGTATAGATGGACTAATAGAATGATGCTATGCCCAAAAGGTTTTACTTGGCTAGGTGCAGTAAAAAATTGTATTCTATACACAGGTGGTGTAGCTTGCAGCACAGATAGGCTACTCCACTGACTAACACACACTGCAAGAGGCCAAAAAGGATTTGCTTAGCTAGATTTAGCCAAATGCTGTGAAAAAAACTTGCACAGCACTGGCACAGACCTGCCTGGCAAAAAGTGATAGGAACTGATGTAACCTAGCCCTCAAAAGGACTGCAATTACTATTAGTCTTTACTCCCAACTAGAGATGAGCGTTGTTCTACTCGAACTGTTCGCCAATCTCAAATTCGAGCTGTTTTGGGCGGTGTTCGAGCCGTTCGGCGAACACGAACAATTTGAGAAAAATTCGGCTGTTCGAGGTTATGTTCGATACCTGTTCGTGCACCAAAATCATAACTGGATTTTTTCTCAGTAATGATGAAAATTAATGTTAATACGCAGTTTGAGTGTACAGCGGGGTGGGGGGAGGGGCAGGGGATGGATCTCTGCAGGAACAATGAAGATCTCCATTTTTTTTTCTCTTTCCCGCATTTGCAGTGGGGAGGTGCAATCTGTCAGCCTATCAGCAGCGCACACACGGAGCGAAGTGCTTTTTTTCACACAAGCAAGGGCATGTGTCATTGGCAGTGTATGTCACATGTCCTTGCCCTATAAGACCAAGCCATTTTCCCCGTCGCCACCATTTTCTCACTGCTGCAGCTGCGTGTTAGACGGCACCGCTGTTGCTGTGTGCGCTATACCTTGTTAATTTCAAGCCAATTTTCGCACAAATCTACAGATAGCTTGGGAGTAGGGAATAGTTGTGATTGCAGTCCTTTTAAGGACTAGGTTACAGCATTTCCTACGACTTTTATCAGGCAGGTCTGTGCTCTTAAATAGATAGATTGTGGGAGTAAAGACTAATTGTAATTGGAGTCCTTTTCAGGACTAGGTTACATCAGTTCCTATCAGTTTTCGCCAGGCAGGTCTGTGCCAGTGCTGTGCAAGTTTTTTTCACAGCATTTGGCTGAATCTAGCAAAGCTAATACTATTTGGCCTATTGCAGAGTGTGTTAGTCAGTGGAGTAGCCTATCTGTGTTGCAAGATATACAACCTGTGTATAGAATACCAATTTTTTTACTGCACCTAGTGAAGTAAAATCTTTTGGGCATAGCATCATTCTATTAGTCCATCTATACTGACCTCCATCAGGTTGCAAATTGAATATAATTTTTTTCTGCATCTACCTCTGACAAACTATTTGGCCTTCTAGCTGTGTGTGGGACTTGTTCTATTAGTCCATCTATACTGACCTCCATAAGGTTGCAAACTGAATATAATTTTTTTCTGCATCTACCTCTGAAAAAATATTGGGCTTCTAGCTGTGTGTGGGACTTTTTGTATTAGTCCATCTATACTGACCTCCATAAGGTTGCAAACTGAATATAATTTTTTTCTGCATCTACCTCTGACAAACTATTTGGCCTTCTAGCTGTGTGTGGGACTTGTTCTATTAGTCCATCTATACTGACCTCCATAAGGTTGCAAACTGAATATAATTTTTTTCTGCATCTACCTCTGAAAAAATATTGGGCTTCTAGCTGTGTGTGGGACTTGTTGTATTAGTCCATCTATACAGACCTCCATCAGGTTGCAAATTGAATATAATTTTTTTCTGCATCTAACCCAGCCAATAGTTTTGGCCTAATACCACAGTTTGGCCACTCAGCTCTGCTCGGTTCCCATCCATTGTTTTTTTGTGCAAACAACTCCAGAGTTGTGAATTAGTTAACCACCAAAATGAGTGGAAAAAGGCCTGCTGCTGGTGGAAAGGGGAATAGGCGTGTTGGAAGGGGAAAAAAGGTTGTGTCCGTGGGGTAGGTGTTAAAGCAACAGTAACATCTGCAGAAGAAAGACCATCTTCCAGCCAAACTAAAATGTCTACTTCTTTTAGCGGACAATGTGATAAGATCCCTTTCTTACGGCCACGCCAATCGCTACAAATTCCAGATGAGGCATAAAAACAGCAGGTGCTTCAACGGATATCAAGTGCTCCTTTAAGTGGGCTCTCCTCCACATCAACTTCAACATCACAAATACTCCAGTCCTCAAAGGTGTCACCCCAATTGCACTTGCTTCCTCACAGCTCCCAAATCTCCAGCTGCCCGTCTGAGTATGAGGTAGAACAGATGGTTGAGTCTGCAGAGCTGTTTACTCATACTATAGCCTGGGAATCAGAGGTCGACTCCAGCGCTTCTGTGAATCCAGACGAGGAAATGATCTGCACTGATGCCCAGAATCTTTATGAGTCGGATCCAGGACCAGACGCAGAAGGTTCTGACCATAATGTAGACCCTCATTCCCAAACTGTAACTCCTGTTGGTGGAGACCATGAGGAAGACGATGATAAGACTCAAATACCTGATTGGAGCGACAACTTTAGTTTTTTGTCAGGGCAGGAACAGGTTGGCTCTGAGGACGACAGGTGTGATAACGCACAGGGTGATGATGATGAGGTTGGAGATCCCACTTACTGTCAACCCACAGTCAGCCAAGAGATGAGGTCAGCAGAGGAGGTGGAGGAAGATGCTAGTGACGACGAGGTCAGGTTGCGCCTTCCTGGACAGAGACGTAGTACTGGAAGCACGTCAACAACTGCATCCTCAAACACAACTCTGCCTCTCACCACAAGTCGTGGTGGCTCTTCAGGTCGCATCGGTGCTAAGCCTTGCATAGCCTGGGCATTTTTTCAGATCGATAAAGATGACCCAACTCGTGTTATCTGTAACATTTGTCAGCAAAAGCTAAGTAGAGGCCAAAAAATACATAGTTTGAGTACTTCATGCATGAACCGGCACATGGACATGAAGCATAAGTTGCAGTGGGAAGCTCACTGTGCTACAATGCGGCCTAGCCGGCCGGGCCAACCACCGTCTTCCATATCTTGTGCATCCGCGGCCTCTTCATCCTCTGTGACTGGGGGGACAGCAGTCACACCTGTTTTGGGGCGCAGACCTGCCACCTCTTTACCCGCAACAGCCAGCGTGATTGGCAGGTCATCATTTTCTTTGGAGGTGGTAACACCAGCTGTTCTTGAGCGCTGTCCGACATCGATAGCACCACCTTTGGATCAAGGCAACCTAACATGTCCGCCTGCATCTTCCTCACAGACCGGCAGTTTGCCGGGGACACCCTTATCAACCCCGTCTAAGCACAATATACAGCCCTCGGTCCCTAAGATATGGACAAGTAAAAGACCATTTCCTCCTAGCCATGAGAAAGCTAAGAGGTTGAATTTCACCATCTGCAAGCTCTTGGCTACAGAAATGCTGCCTTTCCGCCTGGTGGACACAGAGGATTTTCGAGACCTTATGTCCGTCGCAGTGCCCCAGTACCAGATGCCCAGTCGGCACTACTTCTCAAAGAAAGGTGTGCCTGCGCTCCACCAGCATGTCGCACACAACATCACCGCTTCTTTGAGAAACTCTGTGTGTGACAGGGTGCATTTCACCACAGACACTTGGACGAGTAGGCATGGACAGGGGCGTTACATGTCGCTGATTGGGCACTGGGTAACTATGGTGACAGCAGGACAAGGGGCTGCTGTCCAAGTCTTGCCGTCCCCACGAGTTGTGCGTCAATCCTCTTTATGTCATTTTTCCTCCACTGCTTCTGCCTCCTCAACCTCCTCTCGGTCTTCCACCTGCACCCAAAGCCTGTCTGGTCATGCCACAAGCTTTCTAACTGCGCAGAAGGGATCCTGCACACCTCCTTACTATGCTGGCAGTAGGGCTCAACGTCATCAGGCGGTTTTTACATTGAAATGTCTGGGAAATGTGAGTCACACAGCTGAGGAGTTGTGGTCAGCTCTGGAGAACTAATTTCATGAATGGTTGTCTCCACTGGACCTGAAACCAGGGAAGGCCGTGTGCGACAATGCTGCAAACCTGGGTGCCGCCCTTCGCCGGGGCAATGTCACACACGTGCCTTGTATGGCTCACGTGTTGATCCTGGTTGTCCAGCAATTTTTAGCCCACTATCCCAGACTAGATGGCCTTCTGCAGAGGGCACGGTCGCTGTGTGCTCACTTCCGCCGTTCGCATCCCGCAGCTCAGCGACTTACATCTCTACAGAAGTCGTTGGGCCTGCCACTTCACCGGCTAAAATGCGATGTGCCTACCCGGTGGAATTCAACTCTGCACATGTTGCAGCGACTGTGGCAGCACCGACAAGCCCTGGTGCAATACGTTCTGACGTATAGCCTGGGCCAACGAGATTCAGAGGTGGGGCAAATCACGCTGCAGGAGTGGTCTCAGATCAGGGACCTATGCACCCTTCTGCACAGTTTTGAATTGGCGACGAAGATGTTTAGTGCTGACGATGCCATTATCAGCATGACTATTCCGGTGATTTACATGCTGGAGCACATGTTAAACAGAATTCGGAGTCAGGTGGTGGCACAAGAGGAGGTGGAGGAAGTAGAGGAGGAGGAGTTGTATGCGGAAGGGCTAACATCTGCAAGGTCCAGACGGTCGGCAGCACCAAGGCGGCAGGCATGTGAGGGTGGGGGAGATGGTTTTACGAGGGCGCATGGTAGCAGCCAAACTAGTGAGGAAGGTGCAGGAGCCCAGGAAGAAGTGGAGGACGAACTGATGGAAGACTCATCAGATGAGGGAGACCTTGATCACATTTCTGTTGTGCGAGGTTGGGGGGAGAGGACAGAGGAAGGAAGCATGATTGTTACCTCGCCACCAACACAACAGGGACTTGGTGCTCCTGGATGCGCAACACACATGAGTGCCTTCTTGCTGCACTACCTGCAACATGACCCTCGAATTGTGAGAATTAGAAATAATCCTGACTACTGGGTTGCCACACTGTTAGATCCCCGGTACAAAAGTAAATTTGCAGAAATTATTCCTGCCATAGAAAGGGATGCACGCATGCAGGAGTATCAGCAGAGACTGTTGCAGAATCTTACATGTGCTTTTCCACAAAATACCAGTGGTGCACGTAGTGAATCTCACAGTTCCAACTTGCCAACCGTGGGACCGTCAAGTGTTCAGCACTCAAACCGTAACAGAACCACAGTATCTGCAGGTAACATCAATTTTGCGGAATCATTTCACCACTTTTTTAGCCCATCCTTTGCAAGGCCACAGGAGACAAGAAGTCTGACACATAGTCAACGCCTAGAGACGATGGTACAGGAGTATCTCCAAGTAAACATTGAAGCCACGACTGTGTCACTGGACCCTTGCTCTTTTTGGGCTTCCAATCTGGATAAATGGCCGGAGCTAGCCACTTACGCCTTGGAGATCTTGTCATGCCCCGCAGCCAGCGTTCTGTCTGAACGTGTGTTCAGCACTGCTGGTGGTGTGCTGACAGATAAGCGCACGCGGCTCTCCACTGATAATGTAGACAGACTCACGTTCATAAAGATGAACAAATCATGGATCCGAAACGACTTTTCAACCCCTGTGTCATCCTGGGGAGAGTAAAAGCTTGATGATTGGTTAAAATCACCCTACCAACCGTTTTAAGCTTTCAAATTACTAATCATGTTTATCTGTATCTTGGCTGGAAAATAATTTGGGCTTTGTAGCAGTGTGCAGCACTGATTCTATTAGGCCATCTATAATAAGCTCCACCAGATTTAAAATTACTAATCATGTTTATCTGTATCTTGACTGGAAAATAATTTGGGCTTTGTAGCAGTGTGCAGCACTGATCCTATTAGGCCATCTATACTAAAGCTTCACCAGATTTAAAATTAATAATAATTTTTAGCTGCATCTAGCCCGGAAAATAATTTTGGGGCTCCGAGATGCGCAAGACACATAAGTGCCTTCTTGCTGCACTACCTGCAGCATGACCCTCATATTGTCAGAATTCGAAGTAATCATGACTACTGGGTTGCCACACTCTTAGATCCCCCAAACTTTTCGATCAACCTTTTCATTTTAATAAAGACCAAAAAAATGGTCATTTTTGAAATTATAAGCATTAGCAGGTTGTTAGAAACTGAAATCAAACAGTTTTCAACTCAAAACTTTATTCTAGGTGATGTTACATTTTCACATAGGACCCCTTGTTCGAAAGGAGCTTCTGAACTCTCTCGTCCATTGAATTTGTCAGGTTTTGGATGGTTTCTGCTTCAGTTGTTTTGCATGAGGACAGAATACCCTCCCAGAGCTGTTGCTTAGATGTGAACTGCCTCCCGCCATCATTGACACTCCTTTTAATGATGCTCCAAAGGTTCTGAATGGGGTAGAGGTCAGGGGAGCATGGGGGTCACACCATAAGTTTGTCCCCTTTTATGCCCATATCAGCCAGAGATGCAGATGTTTTATGTGCAGCATGAGATGGTGCATTATCATGCAGAAAAATGATCTTGCTGTGAAATACACGGTTCTTCTTCTTGAACCATGGCAGGAAGTGCTGTTTGAGAAAATCCACATACATTATGGAGTTCATCTTTAGCGCCTTCAGGGATCCTAAAGGGGCCGACAATCTCTCTCCCCATGATTCCAGCCCAAAACATTACTCCACCTCCTCCTTGTTGGCGCTGTAGCCGTGTTTGCGTGGGGTGTCCATCAACCAGCCATCCTCCACTCCATCCATCTGGACCATCGAGCGCTGCACGGCACTCATCCGTGAACAAAACAGTTTTGAAATCAGTCTTTATGTAATGTTTGGCCCACTGGAGCCGTTTCTGCTTGTGTGAAGTGGATAGAGGAGGTCGACAGGATGGCGTATGCACAGCTGCAAACCTCTGAAGGACTCTGCATCTTGTTGTTCGGGGGACGTTGGAGGCACAAGCAGCTTCAAAAACTTGTCTGCTGCTATGACAAGGCTTTTTTGCCGCTGCTCTTTCAGCCTGACGTAATTGCCTGTAGGAAAGAGTCCTCAATTTGCCCTTATCAGCACGCACACGTGTGTACTGTGAATCAGCTACATACTTCTTGATTGCCAAGACACTTCATCCTGATCATCGCACAATGTTGATTATAGTCATGCCTTGACCTAAACACTCCACAATTTGTTGCTTCTCAGCAGCCGACACATCCTTTTTCTTTCCCATTTTGGCAGAAAATGTAGGCTGCTTAATAATGTGAGACAGCCTTCTTAAGTAGTCTTGCCTTTCATTGGACACAGCTGCCAAACTAATTAGCACAGGTGTCTGCAATTGCTTACAGTGATATAAAGAGCCCTGACACACATCACCATCAATGAGTTTAACTGACAAACAAACAAATTCTTCCCTTATCACTCCTAAACACTTTTTGCATAATAATTTGGAACGCAGTGTACATGTGCTTTTCCACAAAACACCAGTGGTTCACGTAGTGAATCTTACAGTTCTAACTTGCCAACCGTGGTCTGTATGGAGTTGTTCAATAAAGGGCCCAAAATTAAGATAACATAGATGGGAGAGGTCTCTATCAATAGGAATTCCTAAGTATTTGATACCCTGTGAGGGCCAGGCAAAGGGATAGTTGGACTGCATGGAATCCTATATGGATTTGGGGAGGGAGACATCGAGGGCCTCAGACTTCTCTGCATTGATTTTAAAATTTGACCATGTAACAAAGTGATCTATTTCAGCCATAACAGCATGGATGGATATATGTGATTGAGTGATATATACTAGGACATCATCAGCAAATAGAGAGCACTTGTACTCGGTGCCTCCCACCTCAATCCACCTAATATTGGGGTTATGGCGAATTGATGAGAGCAGGTGCTCCGTCACTAGGATGTATAAGAGAGGGGACAGAGGACATCCCTGCCTTGTCCCATTGGTGATTGTGAAAGGTGATGAAAATGTTCTGACGCACCCCCTGGGCCTTGGGACACCCGGAGCCGGACCCTTTTTGGTGGATGCTGGTGGTTGTAGTCTTCGTGGCGGCGACCCGGTTCCGTGGCTCAGGGTGGTCAAACCAGTGGCGGAACTATTTATGTGGTTTTGATGTTTAAATGTCCGACTACGCCACCCGTGGATTGCGGTCAGAGTGAACCGCCGCTACAGGGCAGACCGCTGAGGCTGGTGTTGTGGGTGCAGCAGAGCGTAGCATAACTCCCCACGGGAGGAGTATAGCCTCAGGGCAGTGTATGCGGAGGATGGGGGTGATGGTGCAGGGCAGCAGCAGTAACGACACGGAGTCAGTGATGCAGTTCAGGGCCTTTACTCACAGTTCTTATTATCCAGACCACGTCTGCAGGTAACGGCTGCCCACGTCGTACTGTGCTCACCAGGTGAGGGGCTCAGACAACTCCCAGATAACTTTGGAGCGCTTCACAGGACCCCCTTTGTGTGTCCTTTGTCTGGCCTTTCTTACCAACACTTCTGTCCGGCTGCCTTGGGCCTCCTCTTGGTAAACTTGGCGCCAGTTTCCCTGACCCTATGTGGTGCCTTCCTAGCGGGTGTAGCGAGGGGCTGCGCCACATAAAATGTCGGAGCCTCCGGTTTCTAGCTGAGGGTCGTTTCCTGCCTCCACTAGGTCGGGGACCGGTCTCCCCCTTTGGCCTGACCCCTCCACGCAGGTGGATTCGGGCGTGCGGTGGCGACTCGCCCGTCCGCACCCCTGGGATCCCTTCATTCCTCGTTCCTGGAGCCTTCTCCGCTCCTCTTCCTTCCTTCTCCCTCTTCCAGGCCTGGGCCTCTGTTACTAGGCCCGCCTCCGGAGCAGAGCTCATGCAGAGCCCCTGCTCCCTGCCACTTCTGCTCAGACTTCTCTGCACTGAACTAAGATGGTGCCCACCTTTTATACTCCCTTCTCAATGCACCCAGGAACTGCTTCCTCCCTGCTCCTGCACTACAGGGTTCCCCTTCCTCAGTGTTCCCTCCCCCCACTCCAGCCAGGGACAGGGACTGTCGTGCCCATCTCAGGGGCATATTGGTCGCCCTGCCCCACGGCAATGTGGTGTAATGCATGCAGGTGTCGGGTCCTGATCCACACTCAATCCTTACCTGAGAGTGAGATATCACACCTCTGGGTGAGGTGCAATACGTCTGTAGCAACCGAGCCCTCAGGGTGCTACAGTTCCATTTATCTTCAGCCTAGGTGACGTATTGTGATACAGGGCCGTGATTTTGGCTATAAAAGGGTCCCCTAGACCCCTACCCCAAGCTTTATAAGAGAATCATATATGGCATGCCAGGAGACTCTATGGAATGCTTTCTCAGCATCCAACGAGAGTATCTAATTACAAATTTTTAACTGCATCTAGCCCAGGAAATACTTTGTGCCTAGTAGCAGTGTCTGCTAGTCAGCGGATTATCCCGGCTGTTAAGCAAGCTACACCACCTGTAGTTTGGACACTTAATTTTTTCAAAGGAAATGCTTCGGGACCACGGGATACTCAGTGAAGAGCATCAGGAGGCACTCCAAGGCATAAGGGCTGGGACTGGCAGTAGGATGCCTTGCGGTGGACAGCCGAGCTCGATCCTTATAAAAGCTTTTTAACTGCAGCAGCTTTAGTGGACGCTACTGGAGCTGGAATTACGCGGCTGCTGGCATGAGACTTGCCCTCCAATAGATCCTTGTAAATGGATTTAAAGTGTATTCATTCAAATTAGAGAGACAATTTAAATTAAAAAGCTTAGAGCTGCCTCCACCACAGGGGGGCTCGCTCGACCCACCAGCGGACAGGCACCAGTATTGGGAGAGGGGGGCTGGCTGTCAGGGTTCACCGCGGCTCTGGCACAAACCCAGCGACACGGAGGTGGCACGGGCAGGAGCGGACTGAACGTGTCGGCTTCTCACTTTTTGGATTTTAGAAGGGCATGACATGCCTATATCTGTGTCTCCCCCTCCTTTTACTCCTCCACCTCTTTTCTTTTCTCATGACTATATGTACTTGTCACTTTTCCATGTGTTAGTTGTGTCTTCTGAGCAGTTTGTCAGCTTTTGGACACCTTTGAAGGTGTTTTCTATGTGTTTCTATGTGTTTTTGTTTGCCTGCCATTGGTTTTAACGGTGTTCGAAGGTGTTCGACGAACAGTTCGACGAACAGTTCGGCGAACACATGGGTGTTCGACGAACCGAACCGAACTCGAACACTACGGGGGTGGCTCAACACTACTCCCAACCTATCTATTTAAGAGCACAGACCTGCCTGATAAAAGTGATAGGAACTGATGTAACCTAGCCCTGAAAAGGACTGCAATTACAATTAGGTTGGGAGTTAAGACTATCTATTTAAGAGCACAGACCTGCCTGATTAAAGTCGTAGGAAATTATGTAACCTAGTCCTCAAAATCACTGCAATCACAACTATTCCCTACTCCCAAGCTATCTGTAGATTTGTGCGAAAATTGGCTTGAAATTAACAAGGTATAGCGCACACAGCAACAGCGGTGCCATCTAACATGCAGCTGCAGCAGTGAGAAAATGGTGGCTACGTGGAAAATGGCTGGGTCTTATAGGGCAAGGACATGTGACATACACTGCCAATGACACATGCCCTTGCTTGTGTGAAAAAAAGCAGTTCGCTCCGTGTGTGCGCTGCTGATAGGCTGACAGATTGCACCTCCTCACTGTAAATGCGGGAAAGAGAAAAAAAATTGGAGATCTTCATTATTTATGCAGAGATCCATCCCCTGCCCCTCCCCCCGCCCCGCTGTACACTCAAACTGCGTATTAACATTAATTTTCAGCATTACTGAGAAAAAATCCAGTTATGATTTTGGTGCACGAACAGTTATCGAATATAACCTCCAACAGCCGAATTTTTTTCAAATTGTTCGTGTTCGCCGAACGTCTCGAACACCTCCCAAAACAGCTCGAATTTGAGATTGGCGAACTGTTCGAGTCGAACACCACTCATCTCTAGTCTCCACCAGCCTGAATGATAGCATTTCAAGGGCCAGTAGTTTTGCAATGCTAGCATTCAGAGCCTGTGCTCGGGGGTGGTTTGCCGAGTATGGGCGCCTTTTCTCCCATGCCTGTGCTAACGATGGCTGTAGACTCACCTGGGAGTGTGAGGATGACAGGGAACGTGGTGCTGTGGGTGGAATGACACTGTGTCTCTGTACAACAGTGCCAGAGGTTCTTCCATGGCGATCCTGTGAGGAAGCCAAACCAGCTGTGTGTGAGCTGGAGGAAGAGGCTACAACACGACCTGAAGAGGTGTTAGGTGGCGCTGTAGGTTGGCCTAGGTCTTCAATGTGTCTTTGTAACTCCACCATGTGCTTGGTCCGCACATGTTTCCACATATTTGTGGTATTGAGGTTGCTGACACTTTTCCCTCTTTTCACCTTCTGATTACATAGCTTGCATTTGACAAAGCAAATGTCATCTGCAACTGTGTCAAAAAAGGACCAGGCACTGCAAGTCTTGGGAGCACCCGCTTTGGTTTTTGGAAGAGCCATGCTCTTAATGGGTGCCGAAGTGGAGGCTACAGGCAACCAAGTCTGCCCCCTCCCTCTCCCTCCTTTTTGGGCCATTCAGGGAATCTTTTCCTCAGAGCTGCTCCCACCACCTTCCTGTCCCTCACGCCATGATGGGTCAAGGACCTCATCATCTACACCACCCTCTTCAAACAACTGCTTCTCCTGGGTGGTCTCGACAGCACAGTACGCACCAGAAAGTGGCACCTGAGTCTCATCAGATGCGTACTGAGGTGTGCTGCTGACCATAGGCACTGGCCCACCCGCCTCTTCAGATTCAGAGAGACAAAACGGTTGCGCATCACTGCACACTACCTCTTCTTCAAATTCTCGAATTCTGCTTGGCTGGCCCCCTTTTTCCAAGCCAAGAGATTCAGAGAACAGAAGTAGAGATGGCTCCTGTCCAGGGCTCTCTGACTGCCTGGGCAATTTGGCAGGTGGTGAAGAGGCAGATGGGTGCTCTTCAGTGCTCAGGACCTGAGAGGATCTGGAACTAATTGAAGCCGATGCGTTAGCTGCCATCCATCCGACAACGGCTTCAATTTGGTCCTCCCGCACAAGTGGGGTACGGCTAGCTCCTACAAAGCTGCGCATAAAGGACTGTTCCCTGGTAAAACTGAGGGATGCTGAGTCACTGGTGCCCGCAGCAGGCACAGAATCCACACGTCCTCTCCCTGCAGGCACAGAATCCTCATGTCCTCTCCCTGCAGAAACTCCACGACCATGACCACGACCACATGCCTTACTCCCTGCCTTCTTCATCTTGGAAGACTGATAAAGATAGGCAGAAAAGTACTAAGGGCTTAGTGTGCTTATTCCTGAACCGCTGCTAACAGGTATAAGAAACATTAATTTTATAAAGTGTGGACTAGACTTTAATATGAGCTAATGTGGCTTACACAACTGTAAAGTGGAGTGTTTGGTGAACTTTTTATTTAGGTTTTTTTTTTGTCACAAAAAGACACTGGATGTGCCCAAAGATATAATACCGATAGTATCACAAACGTTTTGTAGCTATTACAATGAAGGAAGGTAACCTACAATGCAATAGATGAGGCTACAAAAAATAGGCTAATACTGATCTGGCTGGGGCTGCCGGGCACAATGCTGCAGAAAGGCTCCTCTATCTACTCCTATATAGTGTGTTTGGAACCAATGTAGCTGGATACGGATGGAACCACCACACTAATAGGAGAAATCAGGAAAAATGATCAATTAGCAAAAGTGGACAATGTATGAGGCAGTGACGCACGCTGAGCGCACTACAACCAGACGTGGCTGAAGCACACACTACAGCGTGAGCTGCACACACACACAGAGACCTTGCAGACAGCCGTGAACAGTGCAGATGCAGAGCACTGTGCACTAGTGCTGCAAGACAAAATAAAACTTCTCTATCTACTCCTATATAGTGTGTTTGGAACCAATGTAGCTGGATACGGATGGAACCACCACACTAATAGGAGAAATCAGGAAAAATTATCAATTAGCAAAAAAGGACAATGTATGAGGCAGTGACGCACGCTGAGCGCACTACAACCAGACGTGGCTGAAGCACACACTACAGCGTGAGCTGCACACACACACAGAGACCTTGCAGACAGCCGTGAACAGTGCAGATGCAGAGCACTGTGCACTAGTGCTGCAAGACAAAATAAAACTTCTCTATCTACTCCTATATAGTGTGTTTGGAACCAATGTAGCTGGATACGGATGGAACCACCACACTAATAGGAGAAATCAGGAAAAATTATCAATTAGCAAAAAAGGACAATGTATGAGGCAGTGACGCACGCTGAGTGCACTACAACCAGACGTGGCTGAAGCCCACCCTACAGCGTGAGCTGCACTCACACACAGAGACCTTGCAGACAGCGGTGAACAGCACAGAGAACTGTGCACTAGCGCTGCAAGGCACAGCAGTTTATAAAGTAGCTTGGGTAAAGCAGAATAGAGCAAGTAGGTAGCTAAAACTGTCCCTCAGAACAACAGCGTCCTATCCCTAACTAAATTCACAGCAGAGTGAGCTCAAAATGGCGCTGGCGGCTTTTATAGTGCATCATGACATCATTTCAGCAGCCAATCACAGCCATGCCATTAGTTAACATGCCTACATGCCTAACAGGATGTGCCCACACTTCTTAGGATCCTCAATGGCTGAATAAAATAAAACTGGCTCATTGCATTATGGGAACTTCCGATTCCGGTATCCGATATTCTAAAAGTATCGGAACTAAGTATCGGAATTCTGATACCGTGAATATCGTCCGATACCCGATATTTTAGTATCTGAATGCTCAACACTAGTTATGACGTATAGCCTGGGCCAACGAGATCCAGAGGTGGGGCAAATCACGCTGGAGGAGTGGTCTCAGATCAGGGACCTATGCACCCTTCTGCACAGTTTTGAAATGGCGACAAAGATGTTTAGTGCTGACGATGCCATTATCAGCATGACTATTCCAGTCATTTACATGCTGGAGCACACTTTAAACAGTATTCGGAGTCAGGTGGTGGGACAAGAAGAGGGGGAGGAAGTACAGGAGGAGTCGTATGCAGAAGTGATAACATCTCCAAGGTCCAGATGGTCAGCAGCACCAAGGCAGCAGGCATGGGAGGGTGGGGGAGAGGGATTAACGAGGGCGCATGGTAGCAGCCAAACAGTTGAGGAAGGTGCAGGAGCCGAGGAAGAAGTGGAGGACGAACTGGCGATGGGCATGGAAGACTCATCAGAGGAGGGAGACCTTGATCACATTTCTGTTGTGCGAGGTTGGGGGGAGAGGGAAGAGGAAGGAAGCATGGTTCTTACCTTGCCACCAACACAACAAGGACTTGGTCCTCCTGGATGCGCAAGACACATGAGTGCGTTCTAGCTGCACTACCTGCAACATGACCCTCGGATTGTCAGAATTCGAAGTAATCCTGACTACTGGGTTGCCACACTCTTAGATCCCCGGTACAAAAGTAAATTTGCCGAAATGATTCCTGCTGTAGAAAGGGATTTACGCATGCAGGAGTATCAGCAGAGGCTGTTACAGAATATTACATCTGCTTTTACACAAAACACCAGTGGTGCACGTAGTGAATCTCACAGTTCTAACTTGCCAACCGTGGGACTGTCGAGTCTTCATCACTCAAACCGTAACAGTAACACCATATCTGCTGGTAACAGCAATTTTGTGGAATCGTTTCACCAATTTTTTAGACCATCCTTTGCAAGGCCACAGGAGACAAGAAGTCTGACACATAGTCAACGCCTAGAGACGATGGTACAGGAGTATCTCCAAGTGAACATCGAAGCTATGACTGTGTCACTGGACCCTTGCTCATTTTGGGCCTCCAATCTGGAAAAATGGCCTGAGCTCGCCACTTACGCCTTGGAGATCTTGTCGTGCCCTGCAGCCAGCGTTCTCTCTGAACATGTGTTCAGCGCTGCTGGTGGTGTGCTGACACATAAGCGCACGCGGCTGTCCACTGAGAATGTAGACAGACTCACGTTCATAAAGATGAACAAATCATTGTCCACAAGGACTTTTCTACCCCTGTGTCATCTTGGGGAGACTAAAAGCTTTGGGATTTTGGAAAATCACCTCACCAACCATTTTAAGCAACTCTGGGGCAATTGATGCCACTTAAGTGGTGTATGTGCCACAATTTTTGGAAAAAATGGAGATTCTTCTTGGAGTCCCCTTGCTGTGTTATACATGACGTTGGCATCGTCAATTCCAGGTGGGTCGGGTCGCTCCCCCTCCCCTTTTAACCGTAAGAAAAGAAAATACATACACTATGGCTTGGGGTAACACAGATGGTTGAATCTGCAGAGCTGTTTACTCATACTATAGCCTGGGAATCAGAGGTCTGCTCCAAAGCTTCAGTGTCTGCTAGTCAGCGTAGTAGCCCAGCTGTGAAGCAAGCTACACCGCCTGTGTATCTAATAACAATTTTTTACTCCATCTAACCCAGCCAATCATTTTGGGCTAGTAGCTGTGTCTCGTAGTCAGCGGAGTAGCCCATCTGAAGCAAGCTATACCACCTGTGTATCTAATAACAATTTTTTACTGCATCTAACCCAGGAAATCCTTTTGGGCTAGTAGCAGTGTCTCGAAGTCAGCGGAGTAGCCCATCTGAAGCAAGCTACACCGCCTGTGTATCTAATAACAATTTTTTACAGCATCTAGCCCAGGCAATACTTTGGGCCTAGTAGCAGTGTCTGCTAGTCAGTGGAGTAGCCCAGCTGTTAAGCAAGCTACACCACCTGTAGATCTAATTACAAATTTTTAACTGCATCTAGTCCAGGCAATACTTTGGGCCTAGTAGTAGTGTCTGCTAGTCAGCGGAGTAGCCCAGCTGTTAAGCAAACTTCACCACCTGTGCTTTAGACACTTCATTTTTTCAAAGGAAACGCTTCGGGCCCCCGGGACACTCAGTCAAGAGCATCGGGGAGACGCCCCAAGGCAAAGGGGCTGGGACTGGCGGTAGCACGCCTTGCGGCGAACCGCCAAGCTCGATCCTTAAAAAAGCTTTTTAACTGCAGCAGCTTTAGTGGACGCTACTGGAGCTGGAACTCTTTTTTTTATTTTATATAAAAGTACAAAACACCACAAAAACAACAACATACAAATATAAGCCCCAATAAACAAATCCCCCAAGGGAACCCCCCCCCAAAAAAACACAAAGTCCAGCAATCTTTTAGCACGAAAAATGTCCACTTGAGCACTACCTCTTGCTCAAAACTCCCTTCAGCAAGGGAAGGCCTTGACCCTCCTCTTTGTCCTTTTTTTCCCTTCTTTTCCTTTACCCCTTTCTAACATACACACATGCACTCTTATGCACTCATGCCAAACCCCAAAAAAGAGAACTAAAAACCTGGCCCACTGCCAAAAAAGAGAAAAGTTGGCCTCTTGGCCACACAACACTGCACACAATTTTTTTTCTTTTTTAAATATAACAAAACCTGAACTAAATACCCACACCCGGCACCCAAGGTCCCACGAGAGTTTGTGGCCTTATCACATCACACAAGGGTCCCACTAGAGTTTGTGGCCCGGAAAAAAAACAGGTCCTTTCGCCTTTTCATCCACTTCAGGACGTCCATGATACAACACCCCCCTCCACCGAACCCCAAAAACCCTCCCCCCTCCCCCTGAAGCCCCCCCACTCAATCTAAACTAAACCCCCCACACACTTCATAATACACATGCATACAAGAATAATATACATGATAACCATAACATACAAAATAATACTCACAACTTTACAGCATCTTATAACAACACCTATTACATTATCATGAACCAGAATCAGGCCCAAGTTTGGTGCCTGCAAGCCCTATATACAGGTTCAATTACCGAAATAAAAAAAGCTACAAAGTGAGGGTAACAGCCCACCACCGGGAAACTGGAAACTGCAGAGGCCCTCACCCTGACCTACTTCACAACACCCTGACCCTCTCTAACAAAGAAAAGAAAAATCTGTCCCTACCACCCTACCAATATTTCCCTACCTATCCCTACCTGTCCCTCACTGGCCCTCACTACCAACCTAATACTAACTGCCTGACCCTAAAGACTATCCCTATCTGTCCCTCCCTGTCCCTACACATCTATCTGTCCCTACAAATAAATATAAAATATAAAAAGGACTAAACTCACCCTATAAACAAGCACACAGGACCCTAACTATCCCTAGGGCACATTAAATGAGAACCTCTTCCATAGAAGGGAGGCCCTCCCTGCACCCAGCCTCTCGTACTCCAGCGAGCGCACTTTTGCCAGGTCACCCAGGATGTTCCTAATCACCTCCTCCCTGGGGAGGGCTTTCTGCTTGGTGGACACCAAACACTGTGTGTTCCACGTGTAAAACCTAGTCACTAAGCTAACTAACAAAACCATGCCCCGATCTCGGCCACCAAGGGATCTGAATGCCCCATAGGCCCACTCCGCATAGGAAAGGCTTGCCAGCCGAGGCCAGCCAATGGAAGCACCCACCCTGCTGTAGACCTCTGTATTAAAGTGACACCAAAGCAGGAAGTGCTCCATGCTTTCAAGCATGCCGCCACACTCCTCGCGGGGACAATCCCGGTCATCAGAGTTCCTGTACTTCAGGTTGTCCCTCACATACAGTCTCCCATGGAAGCAGTGCCAAGCCAAGTCCCAAAACTTCACGGGGATCCGTTTGGAGTTCAAAAGCCCGAGCCCCACCTCCAGATCCCAGCTTGGGCAATCCTTGAGCGCCAGGGGCTTCTGGAAATGGGTCAACAGAACCCTATTGTCAAGTAGTTTTCTCGACAAGGTCCTGATCTCCCACACTCCCAGACCCCACCGGCGGATTACCTTCAGGACCGGGGTAGCGTAAGCCGGAAGATGCCCATGAGGCGTTCACAGGTCCTTCACCTGCCCTCCCATTTCCCATTCCTGGATGAAAGGCCGATCTGTCAGGGATCCCGTACTGTCGATCAGTCCCGTTACCACTTTGCAATTCACTGACATCCTGCAGTTCCTGTAGGGGTCGGGCGAGCGGTACTTCCCGAAATCCCTCTCAAAAACCAAGGACATGTGCCTATCATACTGACACCTCTTGAACAAGGCCTTCACCCTGGTGATTTCCTCACGGTCCCCTCCAGTCGAGACGAGCTGCTCGAGTTTCCTCCCCAGATCCCGATACAGGCGGTACCTGTTCAGGCCTCTGAGGCTCGAGAGCTGATGGAAGAACCTTGCGACCCTTCTTTTGAAGATCTCCCACCACTCAGACTTACTGCTACAGAGACCCAAGAGAGGTACCTGGCTCTGAAGAAACTCCTCAAAGGATTGTCTCACCTCCGCTTCTTCCAACAGGGATGAATTCAGCTTCCATAGGCCTCTCCCCATCCGGGGGGTCTCTGTAACATTCAAGGAAAAGAAAATTAAACAGTGGTCGGAGAATTCCACCTCAACAGCGGACACTGCAGTAGAGACTGCCTCCTCCTTTAAAAAAAACCTATCTATCCTGGACCTACTACTACCCCTATAAAAGGTGAATCCCCCGTGACCTGGGGTGTGCCGGATGTGGACATCCACCAGGCGAGCTTCACTCATTATACTATTCAGGGCTATACTATCATAAGCCAACCGGTCACCGGGGCCTCCCCTATCACAGGACCTAGTTACAGTGTTAAAGTCCCCACCGAAGACCACCTGCCGGCTCGTAAAAAGATAGGGCTTGATCTTCAGGAAGAGACATTTACGGTCCCACTTAGACTGTGGGCCACAGATATTAATGAGCCGGAGCTCTTGTCCCCCTCATAAAGATGTCAAGGACCAAGCACCTCCCCATTTCTACTTCAATCACCCGTCTGCATTGCACCGAAGCGGCCTTAAAAAGGACCGCTACCCCGCTATACGGCTCGGCCACAAGAGACCAGTATGAGGGCCCACACCTCCACTCCCTCCGTGCCTTGTAAATGGCCCCTATATCCTTTAGTCTGGTCTCCTGCAAAAATAAAATATCAGCCTCAACTTGGGTGAAAAAATCAAAGTCCGTGAATCTAGCCGCATCTGACTTAATACTGGCAACATTAATCGATGCCAGAGTCAACGGGGTAGGTTCCGCCATCATGGGTGATTGAGTTAGATGGCCTTCTTCTTTACCGTACCCCCAGATTTCTTCCCTTCACCATCCGAGGAGGAGCCCGAGTTTCCCCTCCTCTTAAGTGATACCGAGGTATCCATCTCTCCGGACACCTCCTTCCCCGTACCGGGTTCCTCACCTCCGGACCCCGGGGCAGTCCCCCCCCCCCCTCCAGGGGAAACTGAGTCCCCCGGAGGACGGACCCCGCCATTCCCTGAAGGCACCCCAGATGTTACTGCCGGTACCTCACCCTCGACCTCCGACCCAGCAGAGTCGTCAAGGGTTTGGAACCGGTTGGAGAGGGGGATCAGAGGGGAGCCGGTGAGCCCTTCCGTCGGGGCCTTAGATGTTTTTGCCCCTTTTCTGCTCCTCCTCCTCCGACTCTTACCAGTCTTACTGTCACCTGATATTTTAGGCTGCTCCACCACCTCCTCGTCCAGACTTTCATACTGGGAGGAGTCCCCGGGAGCAGCCATCTCCTCCCTCTCCATCCTCCTGATCTCCTCGCTCACCGCCTCCTCCCCCAGGGACTCAGGAGCTCCGGCTGCTGCTTCTGGGGAAGGGACAGTCATCACCCCAGTTGCCTGAGGCTTATCCTGCCCCCTACCCCCACAGCGCCTCACCTGCTGCCATTGGTGGGCGTATGTACCAGCCTCGCCATTCCTCACTGACCCCCTCAGCTCCTCTCCTGCCCCCACCTCTGGCTCCAGCAGAGGATGCACCGACAGGGACCACCCTACGGCTCTCCCCTGTCTGACCAGAGATGGTATTAGAAAAGGAGCGGGGGCAGCGGCTATACGGGTGACCTAGATCACCACACAGGTGACACCTAATGTCACCACAGGCCGCGGCAAGATGACCTACCCCGCCACACAAGCACATTTCTGCACCTTGCAGCCCGCGCTGAAGTGGCGAGGATCACCGCACCTGTGGCAGACCTTCAGTTGCCCCTGGTAGAAGACCAGGATCCTGTCCCTCCCCAGGAATGCTGAGTAGGGGATGTGGGTGACAGTAAAGCCTGAGACCTTCAACTTCACCATTAAGGTCCAGCCCCCTGACCAAATGCCAAACTCGTCCCTATTCTTTTTTGGGACGTCCGTGACCTCCCCATAACGGGACAGCCACGTCATTATATCCACTCCAGAGAGTGACTCGTTGTTGGTCAGAACTGTCACTCTCTTAACACCATTTTGGCGAGACACCGCCTGTATGGCAAAGTCTCGCCAGCCAGGCTCCCCCTTCACCAGTTCAAAATTCGACCAGAAAAGCTCTAGGCCCTCTGGCCGAACAAAACTGATGTCAAAGATGGAGGTACCAAAAGGATGGATTAGGGCAAATATGTCGATCGCCCTGAAGTCCATCTTCAGGAGGAGCTCCACGACCCTTGCTCTCGGCGGGCACGCTTCACTGCCCCTCCACCGAAGATGGACCACATTCCTCCTGGCCACCCCCTGCCCGGCTGTCGGGAGGGACCATACCGTCTCCCCCTCCCTTTTATCTTGGAAGGCGGCCAGGCCATGTCTATCCAGCCAAAAGGCCAGGTCCACCTCTCTTCCCTCTACCCCGATCGTCCGCTCTCCCTTTTTGAGGGCCTCCAAGAAACGGCGTCGCAAGTCACAGTCCCTGAGGTCCAGAGGTGAGAAAGCCCCCCGAGAAACCCCCAAGGCCCCAGCTACCACCCCTGCAAAAGACCAGGGGCTCGCAGCTGGGGGGGCAGATGGACCAGCCCCCTCCCCAAGCCCCCCACTACCACCAGCCACTGCACTCTCTCCCCCGGCCACAGACATACCAACACTCATATCCCCAGCCGCAGACACATCCATCCCCACACCATCCACATCCACGTCAACATTCACCCCACTCAACCCACTCCCACTCCCATGCACATTGGGGTCACAATGTTTTTGTTTTTGTGAGGCTTTACCTCCAATTTGAGGCACCTTCCCTTTCCCTGCCGGGGGGTTCTGCTTGCCAGGTGCTACTGGCCCTTTAAGAACGACGCTACAAGGCTTTAGAAGCACAGTTCCTGCAGAGCCTCCTGTTCCACCCACAGGAAGTGAGACGGGAAATGAAAGAGGAGTAACTCCGACCAGCCCTGCTTCTCCTGACACCCGCATAGCCGGAGCCCCTGCCCCAGATAAACCCCCAGACGCAGGGGACTCCGACCGACAGGCACCTTCTCTGAGACCCCTCCAGAGCCCCACCGGTCATGACTCTGAACCGGTCCTCATTCTTGAGCTTCTCCTTAAAGGGTCCTCTGCCTGCCAAGATGGTACATCTCCGATCCTCCAACTCATGGATGGCCCGCTTGATCTTCCGGACCACGGTGGACAGCTCAGGCTTCTTGCTGCTGGAGGCCCTCTCAGACCTCCCCTGAGCTGCTCTCAACTCCCCCCCAGAGGGGTCTTAGCTTTTTTGAGGCTTCCTTATACTCACAGAGGTGCTCGTGGACACGGGTGATATAGCTGATGGTAGCCTCCTTTGCCACCTTGGTGCCCCAATCAGGGGGCTCCTCCGCAGCACCTCTGCTCGCACTCGACAAACCTCTGGGGGAAGGAGCAGCCACGGTCATAGCCTCAGGGTTCCTTCTCAGCCGGGTCCTCATGCTAGACCCCTCGCCAGGTGCTTGGCCAGATCTTGCTGCCTTAGCCAAAGTGGTGTTCCTTCACCCCCGCCGGCATGGACCGGGAGGTGGGAGCCGGGGGCCCAGCCCCGGAGGCCAGTCCCCACGCAAGCCTGCTTTCCTGGGAAGGGGGCAGACAAAAAGTCCCAGATGGAAAAACAAAACCTCCCTTCCCAGGAGCTCTCTCCACACCTCAAACACAGCAGCACACGGCAGGCTCCGCCTCTTCCTCTTCCTGCTACCACGGCTGCTGGCAGCAGACTTGCCCTCCAATAGATCATTGTAAAAGGATTTAAAGTGTACTCATTAAAATTACAAAGCCAATTTAAATTACAGAGCTTAGACCTGCCTCCACCGCGGGGGGTCTCAACCCACCAGCGGACAGGCGCCAGTATTGGGAGATCAGGGGTTTGGCCGTCAGGGTCCACTGCGGCTCTGGCACAAACCCGGCAACATGGAGGTCGCACGGGCAGGAACGGCCTGGCCGTGTCGGCTTCGCACTCCAGCATAGTCCCTCTGCCCGCTCGCGCCCGTAACCTCAAAGGGATGCGCCAGCGGCTTTTCTTCCCAGGGCTGTCTCCGCCCAGCAGGAACGTGGGGGAGCTCAGGTCGGCCTTCCACCATACTCCCTTACCTCCCTCGCCCTCTTTCCTTCTTCCGTTCTCCATCTAACCCCTCAGCTCTGTGGTGTCCACTCTCCCACCAGCTGTCTCATTCTCACAGGTGGACTACCGCGTGTATTCACACTGTGGCAAATCTTTTGGGCCCAGGCATAAGAAGTCATTGAGGTAATGGATAATATGTGCCCCCTTAGAAACGTCCATGACGACCCATTCGAGGAAGCAACTAAACGCCTCAAATAGTGAGCAGGATATGGAGCACCCCATGGGCAAACAGAAATCTATATAGTATGCTCCTTCCCAGAAGCTGCCCAATAGGCAGACGCTATTCGGAGGCACATGTAGTAAGTAACCGGAATGCCCCCTCAATGTCTGTTTTGGCCATTAGGGTGCCCCTTCCCAACTTCTTGACCCGCCTAATTGCCTTGTCAAAGGAGGTTCCACGTCGATGTTGTCGTTTACTGACCTGCCCCTTGGATATGACAAATGGTGGATTAGTCCGAATGTATTGGGTTCCGTTTTTTGCACGACTCCCAACGGGGATACCACTACATCTTGTAAGGAAAGTGTTCTGAATGGAACCGCCATTCTACCTAAAGATATTTATTTTTTGAATTTTCTTGTCACGACGTCTGGGTGTTGGTAGGCTGATTTTAGATTTTTACTCCAACCTTTCTTGATTTTAGAAGGGCATGACATGCCTATATCAGTGTCTCCTCCTCCTTTTACTCCTCCACCTCTTTTCTTTTCGCATGACTATATGTACTTGTCACTTTTCCATGTGTTAGTTGTGTCTTCTGAGCAGTTTGTCAGCTTTTGGACACCTTTGACGGTGTTTTCTATTTGTTTTCTATGTGTTTCTATGTGTTTTTGTTTGCCTGCCATTGGTTTTAACGGTGTTCGACGGTGTTCGATGAACCGTTCGGCGAACATGCCGGTGTTCGATGAACCGAACCGAACCCGAACACTACGGGGATGGCTCAACACTAGTGTGGAGGAGTATTTTTGGTTTTGGTTATTTATTTTATATCCGTTGTTTCAGATGCTTCACATCTCGTATCTTCACAGCATAGACAATTGCCTTCAGATGACTCCAAAGATAAAAGTCTAAGGGGGTCAGATAGGGAGACCTTGATTGTCATTCAACTGGCCCACGATGACCAATCCAACCTCCAGGAAACTGTTCATGAATGCTCGGACCGGACACCCATAATGTGGTGATGCACCATCTTGTTGGAAAAACTCAGGGAACGTGCCATCTTCAGTACATAAAGAGGGCAACACATCATCATGTAGCAATTTCAGATATCCAGTGGCATTGAGGTTTCCATTGATGAAGAATGGCCCCACTATCTTTGTACCCCTTATACCACACCATACCATCAAATATGAGATGTGCAGCATCTGAAACAATGGATACTGGAAGCCAGTGCTAGTATTTCTTCTGCGGTGTTGCTATCAGTGTATCAAGAGTGGGAGAAGAGGGTTGAATTGACAATCCAACACAATGGGCAGCACTTTGAGCACATTTTATAAGTGGTCATAAACTTGTAAAAAACGTATGAAAGAATAAAGTTACGTTAAAACCAAGCACACCATTGTTTTTCTTATGAAATTCTCAATAAGTTTGATGTGTCACATGACCCTCTTCCCAGTGAAAAAAATAAAGTTTGATCCAAAATGGCCGGCATGGTCACCACCCATCTGGAAAAGTTTTCCCCCTTGCATATACTAATGTGCCACAAACAGGAAGTTGATATCACCAACCATTCCCATTTAATTTAGGTGTATCCATATAAATGGCCCACCCTGTGTGGTGGAATACCTATACTAACTATAAACAAGCAAATCTCTCCCTGACTCAGCAGCAGCTCTCCCTACACTGTCTGATTCCAGGGTAGACTGTGACAAGCATAGCAGCACCATGTCTTATATAGACCCAATGACGCTGTGCTGCCAGCCAATCATTGTAATGCCACAAGAAACATGGCTACGGCATTACAGTGAGAGGCAAGCAATCCCTGCATGTTCATTGGCTCTCTAAAGAGTGCCAAACATGCAGGGTGGGGACCGAAGCTCCCACCCGAGCAACCCAGAAATGCTCACCAAGCGCCGAGCTTGTCGAGCACAGTGATGATCGGGCAAGCACCAAGTAGTGGCGAGCACATTCGCTCATCACTAATTATGATCTCTGTCCCCATTAGGGCTCATAATGTAGATTCCCTATCAGTAGGTCTTTGGAGTGTGGGAGGAAACTGGGGAACCTGGAGGAAACCCACACAAACACAGGGAGAACATACAAACTCCTTCCAGATGTTGTCCTTGGTGGGATTTGAACCCAGGACCCCAGCGCTGCAAGGTTGCAGTGCTAACCACTGAGCCACTGTGCTGTTGCCTACAAAAATGCTATTTACCTGCAGATATTCAGGTAATTGACAGGTAAATAGAGCTGAAATCATATTAGGCTGGAGTGCATGAGCTGCGGCTGTATGAAGAAAATAAAGTTTGCTTCCAGTCAAGGGGATTGTGCTGGGGCAGTGTACAGTTATCCCTCACTACACAGTGACTGTACTGTTATTATTCCCTCTGCATCTTCACTGCTCTGCACACACGGCAGAGTGTAACATACACTAAAGGTCAATGTACACTGAGCGCTGACTGATCACCACCCTTGTCACTGCACGATGACTGGAAGTGAGCAGCTGCAGGGAGAATAGAACTTCATCTTCTCACTGTAGCCGCCCTTCCAGTTATCCAGCATAACATGATTATAACACTTTTTACCTGTAGATCACCACTCTGTCTGCAGATAAATAGTTTTTTTTGCAGGTGAGAGGTTCCCTTTAAAGATAAGAAATGCACCGAATGTCAGTTTTATAGAAAAAGTTTCTTGAATATAGAAACAGTGTGAATAAAAAGTTACCACCTGCACATAGTCTGACAAGATAACTACCACAGACAATACAGTATAATGGAGAGTTAAAAAGTCCTAAAAATAAAATTGAACAACTAATCTCAGTGCAGGGCCATGGCCACATTCTCCCATATGCATAGTTTGCGTGGGCTGCAGATGTCAGTCTTGTTTTCAAGGTTTAAGTGTCTAGCCAGTTTTTAATCCTCTGTACAGCCAAAACTAGACATGTTTTAATTCCAGGTAAATCCTCAAGGTGAGGGTTGCCTATAAAAGAGATTGATTCGAGTGTTGCCAGCATCCTGACGTTGTACTGGAGCGCACAGGAGTGAAGGTAATGGAGCAATTAGGATTTTACTTACTGTAGGACATAATGTCAGCGTAGAATCAATCACTAGAGGGGGGACACATTTATCTTTTATAAGTGTCATGTAATGAGTCTGTTTATCCTCTATTGATCTTTCTATACTCACACAAGACAATAATTCAATGTTAAAGAGTTTGTCCTACTCGAGAAAGTTTCTAGGTGTAATAATATATGTAATACTAGGGTTATATCCAGAAAATGTAACGTAAGGCAAAAAAAGAACAACTACTAAGCCTCTAACTGAGCTAACAAATTGCATTGTTGTTTCCCAAAAATAAGCTGTTCCCACAGTGCTCCTCTGCTGGCATCCCTAGTGATCAGCAGTAAAATGCCAGGGAATCTTATAGCAAGTAATAAAGTCCCCTGCAGCACTTCCACAGGAGAGATGAAGCATTACAAGCTTCCCATTGAAATTAGTGGGTTGTTGGTGTAATGCACAGATGTGTTGGGACCTCAGGAGATAACTGGCTAATTGATGGGGGTCCTCCTCTATTAATCCTCTACTAAGTGAGAATTCTCTAATGGGGTATTTTGACAATGGGCGTTTTACACCAAACTAAACCTTTCTTTTAGCTACTACAAAATAAGGACAATTTTGATTTGTAGGTTAATTTAATCAATATTTCCTTGTAAAAGTCGACTTTAGTGCTCTTGGATGTGGTTAGGATCAACCGAGGGTGCATGTGTAAATGGGGAGCGATAGCTGTCAGGGGCAATTGACTGAGCTTTTCCCCCTCAGCATTGAGAATCATTAGGTCTGTACAGGTTTTGTAAATTCTTGATTATAAGGAAAAGTGAAAGAATGTTTGCATTCATTGCTGCAAGCAGAGAATCAGTAAGGAATGAAAACTAAAGTTACACAGCTTTTCATTATGTAACAATTGAATTTTGTTTTTAAAATGTGTTCACACACAGGTTTATAACCACATCAGCTCTGCAGTCTTTTCACTGTTTGCCGGGGAAACATCTATTTCACCCCAACAGTGGTTTGGCCATTAGGGCAGGTTCCCATAAATGTCTAAACAATCATTCAGATATTCACCAAGAATCCATGTACAATCTGTTTTTTTGCTCCGCAGCTATTAATTATTTACAGGACCATTTACAGTTTCCTGTTACAGAATTGTAATATATCCGTAAAAATCGGATTTTATACTGTGGCTCCATGTGGTATCCGATTTTTTTCTTACACCCATAGACTTGAATGGGTGAGTCTTATCCGATTTTCAGGATAAATTAATGCACAGTGCTATTTCTTTCACGCACAGATTCAGTGAATCAGTGAAAAAAATCCCTCATCTGTACTGCCCCACTGAATAACATTGGTCTTAGTACAATCTGTTTTTTTTTTCACGGACAGCATTCAGACTGTTGTGTGAATGGACCCTTACAATCAGCCACGCAGTCCTGCAACTGAAACAGTTGTTAACTTCCAAGATTTAATGATTGTGTGGGGAAACAGTAAAAAGACCACAGCCGCACAGGGCTGTTGCAGTTAAAACCTGCAGCATTACCACTGCATGTGAACACAGCCTAAACATTTTCTAACTTCTAATTAAAAGATAGGTATATTCCTTACTTTTTTTTATAGTTTTGCCTATGTAAAACTAATGCAATGTAAAATAACAAATTTTGTTATTTTGATACATAAATTGCTGTAAGATTAATTGCATCTATTGCTTTGATGAAGGCTAATTTCACACATCCATGGGGGTGTTACCATCTAAGAGATACAGACCCATTTTATTCTCACGTGTCATCCTAGTTGCATCCTAGTAGCATCCGTTTTTTTCTCAGCCTCATTTTTCACTGAAGAAGGTATGAACTTTTTTATCCACTTTTATTTATTTTACTTATTAACTTTGAACAATGTATCAGTTATAAGAGGAGAAAACTTAAATGGATTTCTGCAGTATAAAGTATTTCTTCAGTGTCATCTGTTTTATACAGATCCGCATAGACATTAATGTCGCATGAGAATAGGATGTGCTCGGAGTCTCCTGGACCGGAGACATGGACCCATTCTTACAACAGATGTGTACATGGATCACTGAAATTCTACGGGTTCATGTGCTGCTAAGAAAAAAGCAGACGGCACACAGACGTGTCCACACGGATGTGTGAATGCAGCCTTATTGTGATGTATAGTCTGCGACTATGCAATCTAAGCATACAAGCCTAGTACACTAACAGCTTTTGTTTTGGAGTCACCCGGCAGAATCCAGAGATAATAAAATAACACATTATTGGGTTATTTTCTCTGAAATGGAAGAAATAAGAGAAGTTTTCATTTAACATCTGTTTGGATGTGACAAACACTTTGTTAGAAGGATCCACCAAAAATAAGAAGTCACACTGCTGAGACCTCCAGTGATCAGCGCTAATCTGGCAGCAAGTGTTCAATTCCTCTGTAGCACAAGGGAAATGAAGCTTTATATGCTGCCAATTAAAGTTCATGGTCCTCAGAGCAAAACATGTCACTTTCTGCTCTGGTTGATTGATGGAGGTAGTAAACTTCCCGCTATTAATTCCCAAAGTGGACATCACAGGTTCAACATTAACAACCATCTAAATCTGGTCTTAAAGACAGGAAAGCAATAATGTATCGTTCCTTCTACCGAACTTTGGTTCCCTTTAAAAATAAAAACAAAGTAAAACTATCAATCGATTGATGCTGCCCAAACCACATGCAGCATGAATGAGAGCCTGGCTACCCAATAGCAGGTGCGTATGTTTTGCTACAACTAGTGTTCTGTTCCGAGTATGCTCGGGCCAAGCTCTGAGTATTTACAGCTGCTCGGTGATATGTTTGAATCGCTCCCGTGTGCATGATTTGCGACTGTTTGACAGCTTTATTACATGAGAGGAATGCAAAAGAAACAATCATTCCTCACATGTAATAAAGCTGTCAAACAGTCGCAAATCATGCACACGGGAGCGATTCAAACATATCACCGAGCATGCTATAAATACTCGGAGCTCAGCCCGAGCATACTCCTCTAAAGGGTTAATAGAACATACTCGCTCAACACTAGCTACAACGTTTCAGGGATAACATACTTTAGAAGATCCAGGTGATTGACAGATGTCTCCCTGTCTATACACATGGGAGAGAGACCTGTCGATCACCTGCAGCAATGTGAGGAGATGTCAGCCTGGACTAGTGCTGGACTAGTCTCATTTTTACATATGGTCCTTTGTATCCAGTCTCCAGATCTTTAAACTATGTTTTTTTTCTGAAATGCAGGATTGTTTTAGACCAAAATATACCTGTTTGCAATTTTGCAGCTAAGATCTGATTCATACTGCCCGCTGTTTGGGCAGCATGAATCAGGTGACCGGTCCCCTTTAATGGTCCATGTAGACCATTTTTGTATGTATGTTTATGCCACCCGTGAGTCACTCGTATGGTATTGTGCGTGTAACTCTGTTCTGTTGCTAAGAATCCAACATGCTTTGGGTTTTATAATTATTCAGTGGGAGGTAAAGTTTTTTTCTACTTTATTCCACAGAATGGAGAAGTTATTTCTATACGTGCTGGTTCTGTGTTGGAAGATAGTTCCATGCACTACATGTGAGTTGTCGAACATCACCATTGTGCTGGAGAAGGAGGAATGTAGTGCCTGCATCTCAGTAAATGCAACCTGGTGCTCGGGATATTGCAGCACGAAGGTGAGCAAAATGAGCCTATAATACTGTATTAGAAACAGCTCTAAGTAGGTGCATTAGGTGCCGTTCACACTGGAATCATGGCATCCATTTATGATGGAAGCCATATCAATTGCAAAGACAAAGGTAAAGGGAAGCTGTCAGCATGAATTTATCTTACAAAGTATGTATATGAGCATGCAACTCTTTCAAAGACAAATCCAACAATACCTTTACATGACCAGTACGTTCCTCCATTAATGAGAAATCAGTGTTTGAATAGATAATTAGATATGCAAATGAGGCTGTAAAGCTGTAGTAGATCTGAAGCCTCTGTCACTCCAGATCCATTCCCTGCTCAACACTGCCTCCTCTTGCTTCACTGAAGTCACAGAGTCAAGCAGGAACAGGTGGTGAATAGAGCTGGAGTGACAGAAGCTTCAGACCTACAAATAGCTCTGAAGCCTAATTTACAAATTAATTCAAATGCTGATTTTTCAGTAATAGAGAAATGGACTGGCAATATAAAGGTATTGTGGGACTTGTGTATGTAGCTCTTTCAAAGGCATCTAAATAGTTTTGGGGGGTTGAAATTCTGCCTTTAATGGAGTATTCATACAATACAAATATGCCAAATATGTTGAATAAGCCCAATGTAGAACACTTACTTTTTTTTGGGAAGGGAGTATCCCAATGTAAGTCTGTGTTGATGACTGGGAACTACTGGTTACATCCACCAGTAGTTCTCTTGCACATTGTAACGCAAATCCTCCTTGGTTTTATAGTCTTAGTGCTTAGGGCAGACTTGTGCAGTGTGATCCAGACAGACCCTCAGTAGATGCCGCTTGGCTATGTACACTGCCAAACATATGCTTAAAATAATCCAATTGAACTGCCAAAAAGGATACCTATTAAAAAGAGGGCACTAGGCAAATATTTTGGCCAATTATCATTTCTATGTGCGCTGCTCCTGTTTCCACATGGGGATAGGAGGAATGTCGGCAGCAAACAGGAGGAGAGGACAAGCTGAGAACTTCTGGGAACTGTAGTCACAAAATAACTTGTTGCTTAGTGGCTCCATTTCCTTTCCAAGACCCTTTCATTTTTTATGCACATTTTTGTTAGCTACCATTAGAGAGCCTATGAACAATGAACAAAGGGACACCGTCCAAACTCTTACTGCACAGATGGGTAATTACTAGAGATGAGCTGAACTGATGAGATTCGAATTCGCCAAATTGAGCAGATTTTACAGGAAGATTCAATTTTCAGGAAATGAATTCTCCTCAAATTGAGATGTGGAGAGCCTACAGGACAGAATTATGTTAAGATGTAGAAAAAACAACTATTTCCAGGACATCCCTCCTGACAGCACCCTCAGGAGGACGTCCTTCATATCTCTGATAGGGACAGGAAACACAGAAGAGTTTAAACCCCCCCCCCTCCAACCATACCTTCAGTGTTTTTCCTGTCCCTATCAGAGACAGGACGCAGGAGGTTCGGGATGGGGTCCTCGCACTCCTCCCCTTCCTTCTGCCGTGGTCCGGAGGCTGACACCCTGCCTGTCAAGGGGTCCCTCAGCCTGGCCTGTTGAGCAGGTGGCTCCCGAGGTGGATCGTTTTCCCCCACAAAGGAGGCTCTGGGTCCATGCCGCTGCAGCCCTGCGCGCGATCCTATGTGCGCAGGGGAGAAGGAGTGAGCAGCATTTCCGGTTACAGGGGCCGTGGAGTGCCTGCCTCTAGTAACCGGCATGCGTTCCACGCTGGAACGCACTTCCGGCTCCGGTCTGCGTTTGAAAAAAGGGCGCCAACCTGAAATTAAAGGGGAAACGCCTACATTTTTGACGAAGCAGATGGAAGACAGGTGAGACAAGCTATTTAACTGTGGAAATTTCTTGGTCTAAGTTACCTACTACTATCTGTAGGTTATTACTATATGATCCCTTGTTGTTTTAGGACAAGGAGGGCTCTAAAAAACCCACAACGTCATCAACCCCTAAGAAAAAAGGGAAAAGATGTGCCATCTGTAACCTGAAGCTACCGGACACATATGGGAAGCAATTATGCACCAACTGTATTGCCCATATATAGTCAGGGATGAACATTCCTCCTTCATGTCGGACATAAGATCCATAATAAGAGAGGAGGTCCAAAGTTCAGTCTCAAATATGATCCCCATACAAACTTCCCAACCAGGACCTAGGCAAAAGAGACCCAGGTGGGAGATGGAATCAAGCTCAGAGGAGGAGGAAGAACTATCAGTTAACTCCGATCCTGAACAGGATGAAAGGGAGGGATCTATTTCAGTTTCCCCAGAAGAAAGGAAGAAATATCTCTTTTCTTGGGAAAACACTGAACCATTTTTATCGGCAGTAAGGAACACTATGAAAGTGGAAGACACCCTCCAGCCCTCCTCAGTAGAAGATGAAATGTTCGGAAGGTTGAAAACCCGTATGAACAGAGTATTCCCTGTCAATAATCACATTAAAGCCATGATTTTAGAGGAATGGGAGGAGGTGGAGAAAAAACTAGTAATTCCTAGAAGTTTAAGATCCCATTTGCCTTTTGAGCCAGAGGAAATCAAGCTGTGGGAGGAAATCCCAAAGATTGATATCCCAATAGCTAGAGTAGCAAAAAAGACATCGATCCCCTTTGAGGACTCGTCATGCCTAAAGGACCCTATGGACAGGAAGGCAGACAACCTCCTTAAGAAAACCTGGGAATCTGCAGCTGCGGTAATTAAAACAAACATCGCAGCAACCTCGGTAGCAAGATCCATGATCATTTGGTTGGAACAGTTGGAAGACCATCTGAGGAACAAAACTTCCAGAGAGGAGATCAGAGACTCCATCCCTCTGTTAATAATAGCAACAGAGTTTATGGCGGACGCCTCAGCCGAATCAATTAGGTTTGCTGCGAGAAATGACGCATTATCTACTGCAGCCAGGCGAGCAGTATGGCTAAAAACCTGGTCTGGAGATAACCAGTCCAAAAACAAATTGTGCACCATCCCCTTTTCTGGCCTCCGAGTGTTCGGTCCTGTTCTAGATGATATGCTGGAAAAGGCCTCGGACGAAAAGAAGGGATTTCCAGAGGAAAAACACAGGAAAATAACATCCTTTCGGACACCACGTCCCCAACAGAAATCAGAATACACTGGAAAGGGAAAATTGGGTAGATGGAGGTACCAAAAGGGGGGTAGAAGTAGGAATACCTTTTCTGGTACGGGAAATAGCTCGCGTAGACAATGACCCCATGAGAGTAGGAGGGAGACATGGTCGGGGGTATCCAGCAATCCATGGATACTCCAGTTAATTGCAGATGGGTACAAGATAGAGATGGTAAAAGTTCCCCAAGAGAGATTCCATCTAAGTTCTGCTCAGTCTCCACTAGTCCAGCAGAGATTACGGACAGATGTCGGGAAGCTGTTACATGCAGGCGTAGTTTCGGGGTACTATTCAAACCTGTTCTCGATAAAAAAGCCAGGAGGCGATTACCACACTGTTATAAATCTAAAGTCATTAAACAAATCAGTGGTGTACAAAAAATTAAAAATGGAATCCATCAGATCCACGATTCCCCTGATCAGAGAGAACATGATGATGTGCACGTTAGACCTCAAAGAGGCTTATTATCATGTACCCATTTATCCTCACAGCCAGAAATATCTAAGATTCGCATTGAAGGACGGGCAGAACATACAACATTATCAGTTCAGCTGCCTCCCGTTTGGTCTCTCCTCGGCCCCACGCATTTTCACCAAACTTGTAGCCGAGATTATGGCGTTTCTAAGAGAACAAGGAATTCTAATTGTCCAATACCTGGACGATTTCCTACTAATCGCCAGTTTACCCTCAACCACCTTAGTTCTGAAGAATCTAGGTTGGATTATAAACTGGGAGAAATCAAATCTGTTACCGGGAAGAAGAAAGATCTTTCTAGGGATTCTTCTGGACTCAGAACGACAGATGTCTTTTCTTCCAGAACAAAAATGAACAGATCTCAAAGCCAGAATCATCGCTTTCAGGAAAAAATCGAAGGTGACAATCAGAGAGTGCATGAAGATCCAGGGTCTGATGACAGCCTCCATACCTGCGGTTCGGTGGAGCCAATTTCATTCAAGGCCCCTTCAACATCAGATCCTAGGATCCTGGAACAGGAAGATAGAGTCTGGACAAGAAGATAACCTTGTCAGGAACAGCAAAGAAATCTCTGAAGTGGTGGACTTCAAAAACCTACCTGGAAAAGGGAGTTATGTGGAAGTTGATCCCCTTCATCACCCTTACCACCGACGCAAGCAGCAAAGACTGGGGGGCACATGTGGAAGATCAGTACCTACAAGGTACCTGGCATGCACAATACCTTCCTGAATCATCGAACCTAAAAGAGCTCCTAGTCATCTGGAAAACCTTGAAGGCATGTCAGACGGATCTGAAACATCAATATGTCAGAGTCCTGTCAGACAATATGACAACCGTGGCTTTCCTCAAACATCAGGGGGGACCAAGACATCACCGGCTGCAAGCCATATCAAACAAGATTTTTCAGTGGGCAGAAAAAAACGTACTTTCAATAACAGCGATACATCTGAAAGGGTCTCAGAATTCAGTGGCCGACTTCCTCAGTCGAAAAACCTTACAACAAACAGAATGGGAGCTGAATTGGGAGGAGTTCCGTCGCATAGAACTCAGATGGGGTTCCCCTCAAGTCGATCTATTTGCCACCCGGAAAAACGCAAAAACAGGAAAATTTTTGTCCTTCAACCCAGGAGACAGACCAGCCGGAGTAGATGCTCTGTCCCAGAAGTGGGACATGGACCTGGCTTACGCATTTCCTCCTCTACCCTTAATTCCACTAGTGTTAAGAAAGATACAGGAAGATCAGTCCAGGGTAATAATAATCTTACCCTTCTGGCCCAAGAGGAGCTCGTTTCCTTTACTGAAGAAGATGGCCCTGGAGGATCCAATTATTCTACCAAAAAGACACTATCTACTCTTCCAAGGACCGTTATACCACCCCAAAGTAAAATTTCTACAACTTTCAGCCTGGATCCTGAAAGGAAGATCCTAAGGTCCAATGGACTCTCAGACGCGGAAATCTCAACAATGAAAAATAGTAGAAAACCCGTAACATCAGCAATCTACACAAAAATATGGAAGAAGTTTTGTACACTATATGGGGAGTCTGCAATGGAAGATTCGAGTCCTAACATCCCAGAGGTATTAGCATTTCTGCAGACTGGTTTTGACAAAGGTCTAAGACCTAGCACTCTAAAGGTGCAGATTGCAGCTTTAAGTACTTTTATGGACTTCCCCCTAGCACATCATCCTTGGATTGAGAGATTCATGAAAGCCACAATGAGAATGAGACCGACAGTAAAAACTCATATCCCCCCTTGGGATTTGAATGCAGTCTTAAGTAATCTGTGCAAATATCCTTACGAACCCCTTGGAGAGGCAAGTGAAAAAATTCTCTCCTTCAAAACAGTTTTTCTAGTGGCTATAACCTCAGCAAGACACATTGGGGAGATACAAGCATTCTCAATAAAAGATCCCTACCTAAAGATTCTGGACGATTGTATCATCCTCAGACTGGATCCAGCATTCTTGCCAAAGGTAGTAAAACCTTTCCACATGAATCAAGAAATAGTTTTACCCTCGTTCTGTCAGGACTATAGAAATGAGCAAGAACTAGCCTTTCATTCCTTAGATGTCAGGAGGGTAGTTCTTCAGTCTATAGAAACAACAAAAGACTGGCGAATTGACTCTAACCTGTTTGTACATTTTGTAGGTAAAAACAAAGGGAAAAAGGCTTCAAAAATGACTCTGGCAAGATGGGTCACATCCGTGATACATCTAGCCTATTCTTCAGAGGGGAAAACCCCTCCAGGTAATATCAGAGCCAATTCTACCCGTGCAATGGCCACATCATGGGCAGAATGAACAGGTGCATCTATGGACCAAATATGTAGAGCTGCAACATGGACAAGTTTAAACACCTTTTGCAGACACTATAAGCTGGACATTGTCTAACCAGAAAATGGCTTTCGGAAGGAAGGTCCTCCAAGCTTTAATCCCTCCCTGAATATATACTCTGGTAGTCTCCTGAGGGTGCTGTCAGGAGGGACGTCCTGGAAAGTAGGCATTAGACCTACCGGTAATAGGGTTTCCAGAAATCCCTCATGACAGCACCTATTATATTCCCTTCCTTATATTCCATTCTGCTGTGTGATGTTAACATAGATAGAAGGAGGCTAAATAAAATAGCGTTGCATCCATCCTGGTGTGGTACTTGGAAAATCACTGAAGGCATGGGTGGAGGGGGGGGGGGCTTTTAAACTCTTCTGTGTTTCCTGTCCCTATCAGAGATATGAAGGACGTCCTCCTGAGGGTGCAGTCATTAGGAACTCCTGGAAACCCTATTACCGGTATGTCTAATGCCTACTTTTTTACCCCACCCCTGCTGTTCGCTCTCCCCGTTATGGTCCTTGGCACATGTTTTTAACATTGCTGCATGCTGAATCTTGTCAAGAGGCTAGAACATCTGTCCACAACTAGACCTGGGGCGACCATACACATTACATTGAGGTCATCAAGACACGTGCCACGACCTCTAGATTGGGACCTCTGGTCATGTCTATGGCTGACATTGCGCATTTGCAGGGTCGCAATTCCTTTGTCATGGTCGGAAGTCCTGGCCCTGTGTGTAGATTCAGCATGCGGTAGCAGTAAGAAGATGCATACATGGCCAGAGAGGTGAGCAGTGATGTATGAGTTGGGTTTTTTAACCATTTTCCAACTTTCTGTGGGTCAGCAAAATGACGGCAAACCAAGCAGTCAGTTTGCTGAATTACTAAAATTCATATGCTGCTTGATCGGTAACAACCTCTGGAACTCCCGCCGATCTTGAGATTAAAGAATAACCGGCAACCCGGCTGTACAACGTACTGCATCACAACTCTATTCAAACAAATCAGCGCTATGTGACCTTCATTTTACGAATCGGTGGGGGTCCCAGTTGTCACACTCCCATCAATCAAAAGCTGATGCAATCTATGATGCACCCCTGTAAAATAGAACATCCAGCCCACCTGGGTTGGGCTCCCCTAGCTCCACTGGCCCCATACCGGCAATATAGGTTGTCTATATGGTATATAAACCATTACATGTATTATATAGTAATATGTAGCATACAGTGGTGGCCAAAAGTATTGGCAGCCCTGCAATTCTGTCAGATAATACTCAGTTTCTTCCTGAAAACGATTGCAATCACAAATTCTTTGGTATTATTATCTTCATTTAATTTGCTTGCAAGGAAAAAACACAAAAGAGAATGAAGCAAAAATCAAATCATGGATCATTTCACACAAAACTCCAAAAATGGGCCAGACAAAAGGATTGGCACCCTCTGCCTAATACTTGGTTGCACAACCTTTAGCCAAAATAACTGCGAACAACCACTTCCGGTAACCATCAATGAGTTTCTTACAATGCTCTGCTGGAATTGTAGACCATTCTTCTTGGCAAACTGCTCCAGGTCCCTGATATTTGAAGGGTGCCTTCTCCAAACTGCCATTTTGAGATCTCTCCACAGGTGTTCTATGGGATTCAGGTCTGGACTCATTGCTGGCCACCTTAGAAGTCTCCAGTGCTTTCTCTCAAACCATTTTATAGTGCTTTTGGAAGTGTGTTTTGGGTCATTGTCCTGTTGGAAGACCCATGACCCAGGGAGACCCAGCTTTCTCACACTGGGCCCTACATTATGCTGCAAAATTTGTTGGTAGTCTTCAGACTTCATAATGCCATGCACACGGTCAATCAGTCCAGTGCCAGAGGCAGCAAAGCAACCCCAAAACATCAGGGAACCTCCGCCATGTTTGACTGTAGGGACCGTGTTCTTTTCTTTGAATGCCTCTTTTTTTTTCCTGTACACTCTATGTTGATGCTTTTTCCCAAAAAGCTCTACTTTTGTCTCATCTGACCAGAGAACATTCTTCCAAAACGTTTTAGGCTTTCTCAGGTAAGTTTTGGCAAACTCCAGCCTGTCTTTTTTATGTCTCGGGGTAAGAAGTGGGGTCTTCCTGGGTATCCTACCATACAGTCCCTTTTCATTCAGACTCCGACGGATAGTATGGGTTGACACTGTTGTACCCTCTGACTGCAGGACAGCTTGAACTTGTTTGGATGTTAGTCGAGGTTCTTTATCCACCATCCGCACAATCCTGCGTTGAAATCTCTCGTCAATTTTTCTTTTCCGTCCCCATCTAGGGAGGTTAGCCACAGTGCCATGGGCTTTAAACTTCTTGATGACACTGCGCACGGAAGACACAGGAACATTCAGGTCTTTGGAGATGGACTTACAGCCTTGAGATTGCTCATGCTTCCTCACAATTTGGTTTCTCAAGTCCTCAGACAGTTCTTTGGTCTTCTTTCTTTTCTCCATGCTCAATGTGGTACACACAAGGACACAGGACAGAGGTTGAGTCAACTTAAATCCATGTTAACTGGCTGCAAGTGTGATTTAGTTATTGCCAACCCCTGTTAGGTGCCACAGGTAAGTTACAGGTGCTGTTAATTACACGAATTAGAGAAGCATCACATGATTTTTCAAACAGTGCCAATACTTTTGTCCACCACCTTTTTTAGGTTTGGTGTGGAATTATATCCAATTTGGCTTTAGGACAATTGTTTTTGTGTTTTTTCATTGAAGACAAATTAAATGAAGATAATAATACCAAAGAATTTGTGATTGCAATCATTTTCAGGAAGAGACTGAGTATTATCTGACAGAATTGCAGGGGTGCCAATACTTTTGGCCACCACTGTACATTGATAAAGCAGGGCTAGATCTCTTACATGTATACATGATTTTGAAGCCACACAGTCAGCATAAATCATAAGGTGACCTATTCATATTTTCTGCAGTTTGTTCAGGAATAAAAAGGAAGTCAGTAAAATTTTAGCAGCATTTGTAAAAACTGATACTATTATAAATGCCCTTTACTTCACTCTATTTCCTCAAAAATTGCATGTCTTCGCTCCACTGGTCTTCCACCACTTACCGTTACTAGGGAGCGCTCCTTACAAGCTTTTACACATATAATTGAGCTCATGAGGATTGAATAAAAGGCTAAAAATGAAAGGGAAAACCATGCCAGAATACGTGTAACTCCATCACTGCTGTGCTTGCTATTTTCCTTTAAAGCTGTCTTAAAGGGGTATGGTACTTAAAAAAAGAAATGTAGCTCAATGGATTTCATGTTGCAAATAACGACTCTTTGTGCTATTCAATGACCCTTTGTGATATGGCCAGCACAACATTTCTGTGCTGTGAATACTGACTATATTTTTATAAGCCCCATAATTGGGATAAACACCATTGAAATCTCCTCCAATAAGGTAAAGCCCTGGCTCAATGTTATCATTTACCTATAGCTAATAGGCAGCTGTAGGCTTCTAACTATAGACGACCATAAGGAAACGCTGCATGCTACGGCAAACATTTATCTTTAAATACACAAGCTTGTATACTCCTATAAGGTATTAATAAAATGTATTTAAATGTTAAGTCACTAGGGGGCATCACTGCATACAGATTTTAAAGGCATTGATCCACAAAAAATATTTATCACCATTGTCAATGTCTATGCGACTGAAGAAGATAGTATAGCACTTACATAGTTAGTAAAGCCGAATAAAGACTTGCGTCCATCAAGTTCGACCTGTTAGTTCTGTAATTGCTAAAGTTGATCCAGAGGAGGGCAAAAACCCCAAATGACTTAGCCAATCTTCACCTGAGGAAAAATTCCCTCCCGACTCTGAAACCAGCAGTCAGAATAAATCCCTGTATCAACCTACTATTTTATTCTATTTTTAAGTATATGCTGAAATCTGCCTGGTATCTGGAAATGCATCCAGTCCCCGCTTGAACTGGTGTAGTGAATCCGACATTACCGTCTCCTCACTCAGTGAATTCCATATTCTCACTGCTCTTACCGTAAAGAACCCCTTCCTATGCTGGTGCTGAAACCTTTTCTCTTCCAGTCTTAGTGAGTGCCCTCTTGTTACCGTAATATCCCTCCTTTTGAACAAATCCCGGGCAAGGTCTCTATACTGTCCCCTAACATATTTGTACACATTTATTATGTCCCCCCTCAACCTTCTCTTTTCCAGGCTGAATAGTCCTAGTTTTGCCAACCTCTCTGGGTATTGCAGTCCCTCCATTCCCCTTATTAATTTTGTTGCCCTCCTTTGTACCTTTTCAAGCTCATTTATATCCTTTCTATATATTGGAGCCCATAACTGAGCACAGTATTCCAAGTGTGGTCTGACCAGTGCTTTGTACAGTGGAAGAACAATGTTCTCATCCTTTGCAGCTATACCTCTTTTGATACATCCCATTACCCTGTTTGCCCTTACAGCAGCGGCCTGACTTTGGGCACTCCAATTTAGTTTGCTATCAATCAAGATGCCCAAGTCCTTCTCCATCTCTGAATTCCCCAATGATTTCCCATTCAGTGAGTACTGGTGACTTCCATTTTTCCTTCCCATATGTATGACCTTACATTTCTCCTCGTTAAACCTCATTTGCCATTTAATGCTCCACCTACCCAGCTTATCCAAATCCCTCTGTAGGTCTGCACTGTCCTCTTTTGTATTAATTGTTTTACATAACTTTGTGTCATCTGCAAATATTGATATTTTACTATTTATCCTGTTGACTATGTTGTTAATAAAGATATTAAATAACATTGGGCCTAGTACAGACCCCTGTGGTACCCCACTAGTGACGCTTACCCAATCTGAGTATATTCCATTTATAACCACCCTCTGCCTTCTATCCTTTAGCCAGTTAGCTACCCACTTGCAGACATTTTCCCCCAGCCCCATCATTCTCATTTTGTATACCAACCTATTATGTGGCACGCTATCGAATGCTTTTGAGAAGTCGAGATACACGACATCCACTGGTTCCCCCTGATCTACTAACTAACAGGTCGAACTTGATGGACGCAAGTCTTTATTCGGCTTTACTAACTATGTAACTACTCGAGAGCTAACCTCCTCGTAGAAGTCAATCAGGTTTGTTTGGCAGGAGCGATTCCTCATGAATCCATGTTGGTTCGGGGTTAATAGATTATTAGCATCAAGATGCTCCGTAATTGCCTCATTAATAAAGCCTTCAAAAATTTTGCCCACAACGGATGTCAGACTCACCGGCCGATAGTTTCCGGTGTTACTTTTTGCTACCTTTTTGAATATTGGCACTACATTCGCCTGTCGCCAATCAAGTGGTACAGACCCAGTCTCAACAGAGTCCTTAAATATAAGATATAACGGTCTGTCTATCACATTACTTAGTTCCCTTAGTACCCGTGGGTGTATGCCATCAGGTCCTGGTGATTTGTTTATTTTAATGTTACTGAGGCGTTTCTGTACCCCAGCTTGGGTTAGATTTGTCATACTTAGTGGAGGATTAAGTTTGTCACTTCTCATTTCGCCTGTTAGTTCTTTTTCCTTTGTGAAAGTTGACGAAAAAAATTTATTTAATAGATTAGCTTTATCCTCATCTTTCTCTATGATTTTGCCTTCATCACTTTTTATCGGTCCAATATTATTCGATTTAATCCTTTTACTATTTATATACGTAAAGAACAGTTTGGGATTTGATCTACTTTCCCTAGCAATACGTCTCTCTGTTTCCTCCTTTGCTATTTTTATTTGTTTTTTACAGGTTCTCGTTTTTTCCTTGTAACACATTAGTGCCTCCTTACTGTTTTCCTGTTTTAATCTCTTGAATGCCTCTTTTTTGCTATTTAACGCCCCTTTTACGTTCTTATTCAACCATATTGGTTTCCTCTTATTTCGGGCCCTTTTATTCCCATACGGTATATACCTCTCGCACTGAGTATTCAGAATTCTTTTGAAGGTTTCCCATTTACTATTCGTATTTCCTTGATTAAGAACTTTGTCCCAGTCTATAAGTTGAAGGTTTTCTTTCAGCTGATCAAACTTCGCCCTCCTAAAGTTTAATGTTTTAGTTGTTCCCTTATTGATAACCCTACTGAAGGGCATTTTGAAATTGATAATATTATGATCGCTATTACCTAGGTGCCCCCCTATCTGTACCTCAGTTATTCTATCAGGCCTATTAGTCAATATTAAGTCCAACACTGCCTTCCCTCTCGTTGGTTCCTGCACTAGTTGGGAGAGATAATTATCCTTGATATTTGTCAAGAACCTTTTTCCTTTCTGCGATCTACAGGTTTCTGTTTCCCAGTCAATATCCGGGTAGTTGAAGTCCCCCATTACAATCACCTCATTATGTTTTGCTACTTTGTCTATTTGTC
The DNA here is from genome assembly GCF_046119375.1 of Phyllobates terribilis. NCBI lineage: Eukaryota > Metazoa > Chordata > Amphibia > Anura > Dendrobatidae > Phyllobates > Phyllobates terribilis. The sequence goes on from NW_027362773.1 coordinate 56,163,992, forward strand.
CTAATAGCAGTTTCTCATTCTTCTCTGTTATATTAGGTGGCTTATAGCAGACCCCCAGTAATATTTTATTATTATTTTTTGCCCCTTCTATCTCTACCCACATGGACTCGACCCCCTCTTCTCCCTCTCCTATATCTTCCCTTAGTCTGGGCTTTAGACGTGACCTTACATATAAGCAGACTCCTCCGCCCTTCCCCTGTTTCCGGTCCCTTCTAAATAAACTATAATCTGTTAAATTTACCGCCCAGTCGTAGCTATCGTCTAGCCAAGTCTCTGTTATACCTACGATGTCATACCTCTCCTCCGATATAAGCGCCTGCAGCTCATCCGCCTTATTGGTCAGGCTTCTTGCGTTGGTCAGCATGCAAGATAAAACTTTGGGGTTATTTAGCATCCTATTCTTCTCTAACGATCTAACTGTACTATCCCCACCCCCCTCTCCACCCTCATTATATTCACTTCTCCCCTTCCCCCTTGCTTGACGGTCTCCATCAGTTCCATAGATATTGAACGGTGTACTAGAGAACTTGTGGTCACTGCTTTATTCAGTCTCCTTGGGACCCCCATTCTAGTGATCAATGGGGATCCCAGCAGTAGGACCCAAATGTTTAGATATTTATCACCTTTCCTGACGATAGGTGAAAAATGTTTTTCATTGCAGAAGCTCTTTAAAGGGAACCTGTCATGAGGATTGTACAAGCGCTTTTACACTTATTAAATCCATACTTTGATTGTAGAAATTTGTTTTGTAGTTTGTGAAATTGTGATGAAATCGTATACAAATGAGCTGTGAGGGCTTTGAGTGAGACATTGCACTTGCAGCTCTCCTGTCCTTTCTCCCTATCCCCTGCCCACCTCCTACCTCCTGTGTCTCACTGACTGGGCATTCTTATCTCAGTGACCTGTCAGTCAGAGAAGGCAGACAGCTGGTGGGGAATAGGGAGAAAGGGCAGGAGAGCTCCAAGTGCCATGTCTCACGCAAAGCACCCCCCTTTGTGGTGGTACCATGCAGCCAGAATTGTATTAAATGAGATGTCCACTACTTTTAATAATTGGCCATTCTATTTTTTTGTTGAAAATAAGTATCTTTGTAAATACCTTGCTTTGCAGTTTCTGCCTACGAGTGGCGCTATAGCCACCCGCTCACAGGCATCACATGACCCCTCTGCTGATGCCACGTCAAGTGAGGCGTGACATCAGTTACAGAAACCCCGCAGTGGATGCTGGGTTATGAGCGGGGTTATTCCCCGCGCGTCACACCCACCATCCACTGCGCGCTTTCCCAATGAATGAGGAGAGGGAGAGCGCGCAGTGGATGGCAGGTGTGATGCGCGGGGTAATCCCGCCCACAGCCCATCACTCACCATGGAACGCAGCAATGAGTAACCCCCGGCTGCATCCGGAAATTGACGTGACGTCAGCGGATGTCGGGGACAGCTGCAGCCGGGAATCACGTGATGCCTGTGAGCGGTCAGTGATAGCGCCGCTCACAGGCAGTAACTGCAAATCAAGGTATTTACAAAGATACTTATTTTCAATATAAAAATAGAATGGGCAATTATTAATGGTAGTGGACAACCCCTTTAATTACCCTATGACTTTACGATGGCAAACAGAAAACTTGGAGCTTTATGTGTGAAAAGAAAAAAAGGTTACTTTGGAGACGTCAGTAGTGTTTTGATCCCTGTACGAATGTATCTATTGGACCCTGCGATTTCTGTATATGTCATTCGTGACCTGCTTTTAATTTGCAGAAATGTAACCAATAGGACAGATTTTTCAGTTTCTTTTATATTCATTCTATTTAAATATGTATATAATATCTAATATTTTCTTATTTTAGGATCCTAATTTAAGGTACCCCCACAAGTCTGAAAAACAAGGAGTCTGCACATATACAGAGATTGCTTATGAAACTGTGAAAATCCCCGGCTGTCCCGAGAATGTAGATCCTTTCTACACTTATCCGGTGGCAGTGGATTGCCATTGTGGACGGTGTGATTCTGAAAGTACTGACTGTACAGTGAGAGGCTTAGGACCTACTTACTGTTCCCTCCAACAAGACTGACCAGATGAAGCTGATACCTTTATCATGTTCAATAAGCAAGTGAAAAATATTGTATCCAATCTAAAGAGCAATTCCATCTAAAATCAAGAAATAACCAGTAAATGAGTCTCTGAAGAGTCTTCTGCCTAGTTCTTAAGGTGAAATGTTGGCGAAAATGTCAAAAATTTGGTTTGGTTTAGACCAAAGTCTTGAATGCCCTGAAGATCAGTGGGATTTAAGGGCAGAAGGGCTCAGCTAAGCGCTGTGTTCCCTAAATTCAGCAATCTTTGGAGACATGATCACAGTTCTGCACAGATCCTTAGACCATCTATGATCCATACATCACTTTGGCCAAATTCAAACATCTGCATATCAGGCTGTCCGTTCGGGTCAGGAGACTTGGGGTCAGTTCGAGCATTGCTGTCCATACATAGACCATATAATGTGGCCATGTGAAAAGCCAAAGATGCACAGTGCCCAGTTCAGAGCTTCTGCCCCCTTCACTTCAGCAACCAGTGGAGATTTTAGGACCCAAGCCACCACCAATAAAGACTTCTCACATGGCGCTATGACATGTCAGGAGTATTTTCTAATGTTGGCTACCTTTTAACAATTCAGTTATCAATTGTATCCATTATTTAATATAAGCACGAAAACCACTACGAATGTTCTCTGTGACGTCTTTTTCGGGGTTTTTTAACAGCCAATCAGCCTTCTAGGAATTTCTTTTATTTGATCCATAATTTACAGTTACTTTTTAAATTTCTGTATTGTCCCTATATTGATATAATATATAATACGCAAATGACCCGGCATTTCAAATGTCTCAATAGGCTGCAGGATGGCTCAGTGGTTAGCACTTTTGCCTTGCAGCTCTGGGGTCCTGGGCTCAAATCCCACCAAGGACAACATCTGCAAGGAGTTTGTATGTTCTCCCCGTGTTTGCGTGGGTTTCCTCCGGGTTCTCCGGTTTCCTCCCACACTCCAAAGACATACTGATAGCGAATGTAGATTGTGAGCCCCAATGGGACAGTGCCCATAATGTCTGTAATTAATGGCTCTATATAAAAAAGAAAATTAAACAATATTAATGGATTTACAGATTTCACTATTTTTGATGAATTGGGTCCCCATTTCCTCTAAATCTTCCTGCACTTCCTAACACACATTATATGGGAATTGATATTTTCTCCATGATCAGTCCTATAACAACATCAGGTTTCAGGGGAATAAATTCTGAAGCACCAGAATATCAACATCTTGACCTGAGAAAAAAGTTCAAAGACGTATTTATAAGATTTTATAGGTGGAATTGCGCTTTATAATGATGGAAAAGCAGCATGCTAATGTATCAATCTACGTAAAGCAACTTTCTTCAGCACCTGAGGCAATATGAGCAGGATATTTATTGCTGTTTTTAGCTTGTTATTTTTATGTTTCTACTTAATGAACATTAATGTCCTGACAGTAACTATCTTAATGTAGAAGTAGATTAAATCTGTACTTCAGAATTTTGAGCTCATAAATATCTTTTACACATAGTTGAAGGAGACATCTTGTTATTTCGCTCCATCAGAGCAAACTGAGGTAGATGGAAGGTGATTGATATATAACTAACTGTAGCAAAAGAAGACGGAGGACATTAAGTTGGCTGGATAACCCGACTACATCCCCATCCAAAAGTGAACTGCCATTAGCATTTCTGATGAGCCAAAATAGCAGATGACTGAAGACATCTGATTTTCCGAATGTTTCACATGTTGCCTGACTATTTAGACCACTCATAGAAGTGCCAAGAATCCAAAAAAGCAGCATCTTATGAAAGTGTTGGAAATTCAGCATTTTCAACAGAAATGATGTGGATTACCTAGAAGTAGAGGAGATATAGAAGAATGTTTGACTGCAGGATCAGAGTACACATGGTTGTTGTCTGTTTCCATTGAAATGTATATGTCTGAATAAAGAATCAGAAATATTTAATCAAAACAATGCAGATTTGCTTCATGACTTATTTTTACATGCATTTGGATAATTCAAAAATTTGGTTGTGAAGATGAAGGCAAAATACTGAGTTAAACATCTTGTAAAAAAAATTCTAAGCTCCCCTGATTCTGCAGCTCTTTTCCATTTTGTGCTGTGTCGCTCCATTACAAAGATATTCACATCTGATGCTTTTGGAGTACAGTATGTGAAACCTCTGCTTGTAGTGCAACTGGGTGTTTATTCAGAGTCTTCATTTCTCTGCGCATGGGCAGCAAGGTAGCTCAAGGACTAGCACTGTAGCTGTGTGGCGCTGCGTCTTGGGTTCAAATCCTACCTAGGAAATCTGGATTTTGCATGTTCTCCCTGTGTTTATGCTGGCTTTTCCCACACTCCAAAGACATACTGATGGGTACTTAGATTGTGAGCCCCAACGGAGACAGTGCCGATAATGTCTGTAAAGTGCTGTGGAAATTAATGGCACTATATAAGTAAATAAAAATGTGGTTTCACTGCACCCTCCTAGATGCTGACGATCACAGCTCAGGAACATCTGAGACTGCTAGCTTGGCAGCTGAGCTGTAATTGGCAGCATCTGAGAAGGAGTTAAAGCTTAGGTCCTCCATAAAATACTCTTAAGAAATGCCGAGGTGGTTTGCAAGCGGAAATTTCACATACTGTGCTCCCAATGCAACAATTTGAATATCTCTGCAAAGGAATGAAATGGCAGCCATAATAATAAATAAATAATAATTTTTATTTCTATAGCTCTGGCATTTCAGAGAAAACATACGTTAAACATCTGATTATCCAGCTCTGCCCTGTCTACCTTTTCCCAGCACTGCAGCAGGTGACAGGTCTATCCCTATGTACACAGACCCGGACTAGTCTAGTCTTGGTTTATCCCCAGCCGGAGCATTTTAAAGAAAAAATGTTATATCCAGCATAAATCAGGTTACTTTTAATCCTCTTCTATTCATTTTTGAAAATTTGATGTTTTTCGGGGAACATTATTGTCTTTTCCCGAGAAAGAGGGACTGTCCCACTTAGGATGCTTGGGAATCATGTATTACTTAATCAAGAATTGTAGAACGCCTAACTCAGTTTGGTACATAATGATTTTCAGGGAAAAAAGTATAAGGTAGCACTATGTATGCCTAAATGATTTTATAGGTGTATAAAGATATATAAAGGTAATGTGTCTCTCACCGTATTTATAAACTATAGCACCAACATATCTCGCAGAACAAATCCGAGACAACATGCGACAACAAAGTCAAACAATGCAGAGTAATAAACTACTTTACTTAAAGATTTGTCCGGCTATTTAAAATTGATAACTTATCCTCAGGATTGGTCATCAAAATAAAATCAGTGGAGGTTTGGCACCCAGTACCCCAACCAATCATGTGTCAGAAGGCCGAAAAAACATCTAAATGTGATAAAAGCCTTAGGAAACATCTACAATTTAATTTCAGGAACACCAGCAAAAAAAGAAAAGTAATCTAAACTTGCCCCTTTACATAAACTATTCCTTAAAGAGAATCTGTCAGCAGGTTTTTGGTATATGATCTGAGAGCAGCATAATATAGGGAAAGAAAGTCTGATTCCAGTGATGTGTCACTTACTGGACTGCTGGGTGTAGTTTTCATAGAATACCTGTTTTGTCTAATGTAGCTGTAGTAGAGCGAAGTCTTCTCCTCTGTATATAACCCCAACCCCCCCACCACCACACCACTGACTGGCTGCTTCCTGTGTACACTGTGAATTGTAAGAAAGCTGCTAATCAGTTGTGGGGGTGAGATTACACTGATTAGCCTGACTGCCTGGCATGTGAGCTGTAGTCTTTTTAGTGTTAATCTCCTGCTGATAGAACACTGTTTGTAATGAAACTACAACACACAGCCTAATAAGTGACATTGCTGGAATCAGGGTCTCGTGTCCTACAGTATATTATGCTGCTCTCAAATTAAATAGCAAAATCCTGCTGGCAGATTCCCTTTAAAAAAATATGTATTCTCTTTCATATAGATTGGGAAGAGACAACCACACTTAGAGTCTCGAATAGAGTAGTTCTCTGCTACATAGGAAAGCTACGGTAATTAGACATTCTTCCCTCGAGAATCCAGAATAAAGTTAAGGCACATATCAATAATAAAATTTTGTACTTAGGGAATTACTAACAGATTTAAAGGGGGAGGAGGTAAACAGAGAGGAATCAGAATAAGGCATGTGATTGGCCTATCTAAAAGATGTTTGTTTTGGGCATTTTTAAAACTGATGTTTGGAATGAATCTGACTATCTAGGGTAGCTTATTCCAGAAAACTGGTGCAGCATGATAAAGTCTTGGAGACAGGAGAGGGAGGTTGTGATTATGTAGGAGGTTAGTATTAGATTGCTGGGAAAATGTAGGGCATAGGTAGGGTGTTGGACAAAGATGAGGGAGAAGATAAAGGGTGGTGCAGCATGTGGATGGCTTTGTGGGTGAGTGTTTAAAGAGGTATTCCCATCTCCAACATCCTATCCGAATAGGTAGTAGGTGTCATAATAATTAATAGCAAATACTTCCAATTAGAAATGTAGTATTGTTCTTCTGATTCTCTGTCGCTTACCCCATGTTTAGGGTATTGCAGTAACTTAGATACCCATGGTTATGACTACTATCAACTCTCCCTAAATGAGTGGATACCTAAGCTACTGCAATGCCCTGCACGTGGTGTATGTGATATTTTATCAGAAGAACTATACTACATTTCTAATTGGAGATATTTGCTAATATTATTATTACACCTACCAAACATTAGGATAGGATAGAATACCCATTTATTTATTTTACTCACTTATATAGCCCCATTAATTCCTCAGCACTTTATAGACATATTTATCACTGTCGCCATTGGGACTCATAATCTAAATCCCCTATCAGTATGTCTTTGGAGTGTGGGAGGAAACCAGAGAACCTGGAGGAAACCCATACAAACATGGGGAGACATACAAACTCCTTGCAGATGTTGTCTTTGCTGGGATTTGAACCCAGGACCCCAGTACTGCAAGGCTGCAGTGCTAACCACTGAGTGTTCTCTTTAAGATTAAATTGTATTTTGGAGTTGAGAGGCAACCACTGCAGTGACTGGCACAGGCACGAGGCATCAGAGTAGCTGGAGGAGGTCAGAAAGAAAAAACCTGTCTGCTTTATTAAAACAGATTACATTTGGAGGGGGAAGACCAATTAGTAATGAACTACAGTAATCCACACAGACTGAATCAGAGCAAAAGGGAGACTTTTGACCATTTTCACAGTGATGGATTCTGGAGATAAGGAATAAAGAAATTACAGGTGCTTCTCACAAAATTAGAATATCATCAAAAAGTTAATTTATTTCAGTTCTTCAATACAAAAAATGAAATTCATGTATTATACAGAGTCATTACAGACAGAGTGATCTATTTCAACTGTTTATTTCTGTTAATGTTGATGATTATGGCTTACAGCCAATGAAAACACAAAAGTCATGTTGGAATATGTTTAATGCAACAACTCCATTCCTGTGTATGTAAATGTTCTATTGCTAGGTTTGTGTATTGTCTATAAAGTTAAAAAAAAAAGGGCTCACACACAGAAAAGACCATGTGACTGTGTTCAGTTTCCTGTGTCTGTGCATGAGAGGAGAAGCAGCCTGCTGATGCTGCACAGAGACACTTAAGATATGTATATTCCTGATTCCACAAAGCCTATCATATCTGTACCTGTTTATAGCTAATTAAAGCTTTGTTCTGTTGTCAACACGCTTTGAGAGTATCCTGAATGATCTGCTGCCAACAGGTTATGGGCCCAGTGTGACACAGAACCCCAGGAGTGACACAGAAGAGTAATACAGCAACAGAAGTCCAAAGCTAAAGCAGCACAGAGCAACAGAGAAGATGTCCACAAGCAGGGATCACTGCAAGTTCTCAGTGCAAAGTCTCACCAATCTGAATTCTCAATCTTGGAAATTTAAGGTGAAAATGCTTCTCATAAGAAAAGGTACGTGGAATATACGCAGGAACATCCATTACCAGATGATTGGCTAGAGAAGGATCAGAAAGCACGAAGCACTATCTCCCTCAGTGTAGATGATGATCAGATTGTGCATATATGCAAATGTGCAGCTGCAAAAGAGATGTGGGATGAATTACAGAAAGTGCATGAAAGATCAAATCTCGGCAATAAGCTTTATCTCATGAGAAAACTGTATCAGTCTAAGCTAAGTGATGGGCAGAATATGCAGGACTATATAAGAAACACCCCAGAGATTGTGGAGCATCTCAGGGGCATTGGAGAAGAAATTAAAGACTTTTATGTTGCTGCACTTACTATTAAGTGGTCTTCCAGAAAGTTATGACACACTTGTCACTGCACTAGATTCACGGCCGGATGATGAGCTCACACTAGAATATGTAAAAGGCAAGCTTGTAGATGAATTCAAGCAAAAAACACACAATGTAAGCAGCAGTAATGAATCTAGAGCAGAAACAGTATTAAAGACACAAGACTTTCCTAAAAATAAGAGCAATCTAAGGGAAACTTGTGAATGTTTTGTCTATAGAAAGCCCGGCCACCTTAAAGCAGACTGCAAAATTTGGAAAGCAATAATGAGTCCGCTTAAAAAGCAGGACAGTGATCAAAAGGTGAAAACAGCTGTAGAGGAAAAGTCTGCATGTGTTGAAACTGCATTCAGTACCAGTACAGGCTCATCTGCAAAGTATATGTGGTGTATAGACTCTGGTGCTAGCAGCCATATGACGAATAACAAGAATTTCTTCACTGACCTTTATGAATGCAAGTCAGAAAAGGTCTTAACTAATAGTCAATATATGACTTCAGAAGGAGTAGGAGACGGCTACCTCCACTGTCCAGTTTCCTCAGCACAAAGCAGAAAGATCCCAGTAAAGGATGTTCTCTATGTTCTGTAAGATAGCGCTATTCATCACGCTTCACCGGGTCAATTAAAGCACACATGCAACGTTTTCCGGTAATATGTAGTACAGCAGTTTATTACACCTCATAAACCGCACATAACATAGTCCATCTCAGTGGCTCGCCGACATGTTACACATATAACATCCAAGAGCCTTTCCAGTGACAGATATGCCCACTTGGCTCTAGACACAGCCTTCAGCAAGGTAACAATATTAATGTCCATATCAAGCAGCGTTTTTACCTTTGCTGGGTCGTAGCTGCTTCAGTCAGCTCGGTTCTGCCACAGCTGTGGCTTTAAGGCTTCCCAGATGGGGCATCCGGCCCACGTACCTTCAAAGGCTACTGGTATCTCAAACACAGGGGGATCCAGCATCTGCCTTCCAGGCTAATGGAGTCCCACACAGGGACCAGGCCTCTCGCCCTCCAAGGCTACTGGCATCTCCAACACCGGGGATCCAGCCTCTGCCTTCCAGGCTTCACCAGGCCTCTCTCTCTAGGCCTCACCAGGCCACTTTTTCTCTACCTGTTTCAAAACTACCAGGGTTTATATATCCTTTTGTGCACACAGGACCTGTGATGATGTCACAGTCACGTGATCAGTCACCTGAGGGGGAGGTAAATGGTCAGCTAGAGCACACCCCCTGGACATTATAGCAATGCAGCAAGCCGCTGCATTACTTATCCCCCCCCTCTGTTCAAACTTGTGTGGTTGAACACATAGCATACACAATCACATTATAACCCACGGTTCACACAGAGACTTTGTACTTGACAATTGCGCTGCTCAGCCCCTGGAACATTAGTCATCGACATTATCCCATTCCTTAGGGACCTACCATCTGTCATTGTCACTACCTTCGTCAAGTCACATTTCCGAGTAGTAGCCTTGTCAGACCTCCCCCGCTCCCAGCGGTCAATACAGCAGTGTGACTTACTTGCCTTTGTATCTACGGTCAGGTCTGACTTTGTGCTGTCCCGTACTCTATTGGGTCATTTGTATGGGCCTCTCAGACCTGAGTTACTGGAGGTCTCACTACCTCTAAACCCACGCCCACTATCCTCAGGACATCTTGAAAGGTCTCTAACTTCTACTGTAGCCGTCTTATTATTTGAAGGGCCCTTTCTCTGTCTGGTCTCACAATTTATAGACGGCTGCCATCTTCTGCTGCTCAGACGATGCTGTCTTTCCATACGCAGTCTGGCGAGATTCAACTGTTCTACCTCTCGCAGGTAGGTCACTCGGTATTTCATCAGCATGCGTATATATGCAAGATTTTATTCCTTTCCTACAGCGGAGAATGACACCATGCCATCTGGTATCCAGTCCTGATGATCACGTGGACTGCTTACTTTCATCACACCAGACTTCTTTACCATCATTTGCATGGCTTGGCCATTTCTCCCCATTAGCTTTCTTACCAGAGCATGAGGCACCCGGATGACTTCTTCCCGCAGACTTTGAGCTTTTCTCATAAGCTCCAGTTGTCTAATGGCTTGTTCCGTCTTCAACCGGACAAACCGCTTCGTGTGAACACATCGCCAGTGCATGTCACTTAGGATAGCCACACTCTTCACTGTGACTTCGATTGTGGACAGGACCACCAGCTGTTTAGCTTCTGAGGTCGAGTACACCTTACAGGCTCCCACGGCTTTCTTAAACTCTTCATGCACTGACTCTGTGGTGCATTCTTCTCTCAAATCTCCGGGTACATCTATAAGACACTTGTACCAAGACGTTTCTGTCTCACCAGTGGTCTCCAAATGATCATCTGGCTCAGGTTTCAGGGACAACTGACTTTCAGCTTCTTCACCCTGTATGCTTCCCCTGAGCTGACTCACAGCTATGAACTCAACAATTCTCGTCTTAACCACTCCCATTTCATACTTATTTTCTTTCAACACTCTCTCAGCTCTCCTCAGGTCCACCCTCTCATGGCCCAAAGGACTGAGCGCAACTTGTTTGCCCTTCTCCAAGGAGGCCTCATTCACTGATTGGTACTTTGCCAGGCGACCTTTGAGCTCGACAACTTCTTTCTCTAGCTCAGCTTCTCGCCTCTCAGCAGCCCATCTCTGAAGCTCTTCCAGCTTCAACTGCTCCTTTATCAGCAGAATTTTCTCAGAGCTCTCTGTCTCCAATGCACCCACTCGGCTCTCAACAGCCAGAATCTCAAGCTTCTCTTGCTTCCAATGGGCTTGTAGCGACTCCTTGAGTTCCTTGATCTCGGCTCTCACATCCACCGAATCACCCAAGCTCACATTATCCGAAGAGGCATTTGCTTCATACCTCCCTACTTCGATGGACTCCTCCATCCTGCAGATTCTATCCTTAAGGCACGTCTCTACCCTCTGGAGATCACCACAGAACGTCTGCAGCTCCTTCACCTGTGCTTCCAGACCTGGGATCTTTCTGCGGAGATCAAAATACTCAGCACGGGTGTCCTGTAGAGTAGTCTCAATCACTTGGCGCATGTGCTCTGCATCAGTTTTATCATCCTCTAGTTTTTCCTTAACCTTGAGGAGATCCTCATAGTCTCTCTTGATTTGTTGCAGTTCCCTATTGAACATTTCATGCCTCTTTCCTGCCTCACGGTCGTGACCAGACACTTCATCTTTTATTGCCTCTTTCAGGGTGGATAGCTCCCGGTCTCGCTGGTACAGAGAGTCCACTAGCCGCTTCTTCTCCTGCATTAGAGGCTTTACTTGGTCCTGGAATTGCTGCAGCTCCCTCATGAGTTCTCCATACTCCTTCTTGGAGTCACACAGCTCCCGGTTGAACTGTTCGCGCAGTCGTTCTAGATTTTGGTCACGTCCAGAAACTTCATCCTGCAGCGCCTCTTTTAAGGCAGACAGCTCCCTTTCCCTCTGGTGTAGTCCCTCATTCAGCTTTTGCTTCACCTGCATCAGCTCTAAGTGTACCAGGGAGAACCGATCTTTCAACTCGCACAGCTCATCTTCAATCTCTGCTTTGTCAAGCTCCAACTGAAAAACCTCCTCTTTATTTTTCTGGAACTTTTCCTTCCAATTGTTGACTTCCTTGCTGCTTTCCTCCAGTTCTCGCTGTAAGTTCCTCACAACCTGGTTTATTTTCTGTCGTTCAGACTCCAGGCTCAGCTGGTTTGAGGACGTGTTCTCCAGGTTTTTCCTTAGTTGCTGCACGTCACTCTTATACTGCTGCCTGATAGGCTCCAGCTCTCGGTCATGACTGGCCACCTCCTCTTTCAGGGCTGTCGGATCCTGATCCTTCTGTCTCAGTACTGTACCGGAGGTTGCTTCTGCTTCTAAAGGAGGATCCACACTCGGAATAAAAGCACACAGCATTGCATTTTCTTAATATGCCCTTTCAGCAAAGGCTACAGGAGCAGCTTTTTTGTGGCCCTTGCACCATTGACGACGAGAGGGGGACTTTCTCACCTCGTCTAGCTCCCCCTGCCTGAACTCTCTTTCTACTTTCGTAGTGTCACCGTCAGCTATGGGGTCTGTGTTACTCCCCATGGTGTTGTGGACCAACAAGTCACCTCCCACTTTGACGTCAACCCCTTCTACTGGAGCTACCCCGTTATCAACGGTCAAATTGTCATTTTTAGGCGGTACCAACCCACACCCAGTAACCAATTTTGGTTTTCTATACTCCACGCTCTTTTGAAACCCCGCCCCCTTTTGAGACTCCACCCCCTTTTGGACACCCACACCTGTAGGGGGATTTTTACAACAAAAACAAGCAATAGTCTTAGGACCCAGTTCACAACATCTCTTACTACCTCCCTGAGCACTCTGGGATAGTACCGCCGCCCCAGGAGAACTCACAGAATGGTCCGCTGCCGCCATTCTGTAATGTGCCAACAGCTCACGCCGTTCCTGTAGCATGTCCTGCTGCTGCTGCAACAGGCACTTTAATCACTCAATAGCTCCAGTCTCATTTTCTGCTCCCTTCAGAGCCATCTTTATCAGCTCCTGCATTTCTTCAGGAAACTCCATTTTGCTGCCGAACGTTTGTAGCGGGTCATCCCACCACTTCTCCATTCCGTCTGGGGATACTGCTCGATTCATAGCCATCGCGGTATGCTGTTCACACTAGACACTTCACACCGCTCTCCCCGGAAAATTTTCGCGGCCCCACCAAGCCACAGCAAACCAAGTTTGAGTGCGATGACAATTTTTGTAACCCCGCCGAGTTACAGCCTGATGCTTTAATCTTCATGACCCCACCGAGCCACAGCAAACCAGGTTTGGGTGTGATGCTTGCATCCACAATCGTCGTCCTGTGCCGTTACCCCTAGCAACCAGGCTGCAGTTGCCCGCATTCTCCATCCACATGTGAGGTAGCGCTATTCATCACGCTGGGGTACTCGCTTTACTGGGTCAATTAAAGCACACATGCAACGTTTTCCGGTAATATGTAGTACAGCAGTTTATTACACCTCATAAACCGCACATAACATAGTCCACCTCAGTGGCTCGCCGACAGGTTACACATATAACATCCAAGAGCCTTTCCAGTGACAGATATGCCCACTTGGCTCCAGACACAGCCTTCAGCAAGGTAACAATATTAATGTCCACATCAAGCAGCGTTTTTACCTTTGCCGGGTCGTAGCTGCTTCAGTCAGCTCGGTTCTGCCACAGCTGTGGCTTTAAGGCTTCCCAGATGGGGCCTCCGGGCCACGTACCTTCAAAAGCTACTGGTATCTCAAACACAAGGGGATCCAGCCTCTGCATTCCAGGCTAGTGGAGTCCCACACAGGGACGAGGCCTCTCGCCCTCCAAGGCTACTGGTATCTCCAACACCAGGGATCCAGCCTCTGCCTTCCAGGTTTCAGCAGGCCTCTCTCTCTAGGCCTCACCAGGCCACTCTTTCTCTACCTGTTTCAAAACCACCAGGGTTTATATATCCTTTTGTGCACACAGGACCTGTGATGATGTCACAGTCACGTGATCAGTCACCTGAGGGGTAGGTAAATGGTCAGCTAGAGCACACCCCCTGGACATTATAGCAATGCAGCAAGCCGCTGCATTACTTATCCCCCCCTCTGTTCAAACTTGTGGGGTTGAACACATAGCAAACACAATCACATTATAACCCACGGTTCACACAGAGACCATGTACTTGACAATTGCGCTGCTAAGCCCCTGGAACATTAGTCATCGTCATTATCCCATTCCTTAGGGACCTACCATCTGTCATTGTCACTACCTTCGTCAAGTCACATTTCCGAGTAGTAACCTTGTCAGACCTCCCCCGCTCCCAGTGGTCAATACAGCAGTGTGACTTACTTGCCCTTGTATCTACGGTCAGGTCTGACTTTGTGCTGTCCCGTACTCTATTGGGTCGTTTGTATGGTCAGCTATGTAATGGTCAGCTAGAGCACACCCCCTGGACATTCTAGCAATGCAGCAAGACGCTGCATTACAGTTCCCAGTCTTGAAAGCAATCTTCTCTCAGTAAAGAAGCTTACGCAAAAAGGGAATGTAGTTACTTTTAAAGACAACAGCTGCATTATATCAAAGAAGGGTCACACTCTTGCAGAAAGAAAAATCCAAAATGAACTTTATCAGCTAAAATGCAAAGAAAGAGTGTACAGTGCGAGACAAAATCTGCATAAGAACTGTATCCATATATGGCACAGACGTCTTGGGCATAGAGACCCAGAAGCAATAAGGAAGCTAGGTCAACTTGCAAATGGCTTGGAAATCAAGCAATGTAGTCAAATGTCCAGAAAATCCTTTCCTAAAGTAAGCGCCACTAGATCTGCACAGCCACTGGATTTGATAAACACAGATGTTTGCGGTCCAATGTGTGTTCAAACTCCAAGCAATAAGAGATATTTTCTCACATTTATTGATGACTACTCCAGATATACAGTCGCCTACCTGCTTCACAGTAAGGATGAAGTTCCACAGAAACTTGAAGAATATCTTGCCGTAGTATTTAACAAATTTGGAAGAATGTCAGAAGCCCTGCGTGCAGATAATGAGACTGAATATACAAGTGGTAAGGTGCAAACCATTTTGAAAAAGAATGGAATCGTGTTACAGACTACCATTCCATACAACCCAGTATAGAACGGAATTGCAGAGCGAAAGAACCGCACTCTCTGTGAAAGTGGAAGAAGTATGTTGTTTGATGCGAATCTACCTACAACATATTGGGGAGAAGCCATCACGACAGCTTGCTATCTTCAAAACAGACTGGCAGGTAAAGCCACAAATAAAAGTCCTTATGAGCTATGGAACTGTGAGAAGCCTAACCTGAGGCACCTAAGGATATTTGGAAGCAAAACGTTTGTGTATGTTCCCAAAGAAAAACGTTCCAAGTGGGAATCACATGCAAAGCAAGGAGTCGTGGTGGGCTATAGCGAAACTCAAAAGGAATACAGAATCTTGCACCCAGAGACCAACACAGTAACAATCAGCAGAGACGTAGTGATTGAAGAGAACTCAGTTTCGCTCAAATTCCATGAAGTTACACCAGGCATTCAATCCAAGAAACAAGAACAAGAATCTCAATCACCAAACCCAGACACTGAAAAAGAAAACACTGAAGTCTGGATAAGCTCTGAAGCCAGCAAGAAAGAAACAGAAGAACCAAGTCAACCTCTAGTCAGGAGATCAGAAAGACCAAACAAAAGTATCCCAGCTAGATGCCTTTCTTATATGGTCAGAACACTTCCTGAGCCAGAGCTACAGTCATGGCAAGAGATGCAAAACCTGCCAGTCCACGAGAAGCAGAAGTGGATAAATGCCGCTAATGAAGAGATGGAGTCCCTCCACCAACTCCAGACATGGCAGCTTACGGAGCTACCACAAGGAAAAAGAGCTATCGGCTGTAAATAGGTCTTCTGAAACAAATATGACTCAGAAGGTAAAGTTCACCGGTTTAAGGCAAGATTGGCGCAAAAGGCTACTCGCAAAAATATGGTGAAGATTATGATGCTACATTTTCTCCAGTTGCGAAGCAAACCACATTCAGAACTTTAATGTCCGTAGCTGCAGTTCAACAGATGATTACATTTTGACATCAAAAAAGCCTTCCTACATGGTGATATTGAAGAGGAGTTGTACATGAGCCAACCCGAGGGATATATTAAAAAGGTTGAAGAGCACCTTGTTTGTAGAATGCAAAAATCTCTCCAAGCAATTGGCAAAAGCATGGAACTCAAAAATGAACAAAGTTTTGATGGATGAAAGATTTAAAGGGTATCAAGCTGATCCATGTTTGTATACGAAAATTGTAGCAAAGGAGTGGATGTATGTTCTCCTATATGTAGACGATGTAATCATGTCTCATCGAAATGAAAAGGAAATTACAAAGCTAGGTGAAATTCTCAACCAGCGCTTTGAGACTAAGGACCTTGGAAATGTGACGTATTATTTGGGAATCCAAATCCAGAGAGAGGAAGATGGGAGTTTTCTTCTCAATCAAAGTTCTAAAATTTCCGCAATCCTGAACCAATTTGGACTGTCAGAAACTAAAGGTGCGTCAACACCAATGGATCCATCTTACTTAAAGTTGGAAGGAGAAGATCTGCTACCCACCAATGAGCGTTACAGACAAGCAGTGGGGGCGCTTCTGTATATAGCAACCACAACTCGTCCAGATATTACAGCCGCAGTTGGAATTCTCTGCCGACGTGTAAGCAAGCCACGCAAAAGAGACTGAAACACAACTAAGAGAATTCTACAATATATTAAGGAAACTCAAAGGCTAAATCTTAAGATATTTGCATCAGGAGATCTCACTCTCAAAGGTTATGTGGATGCAGATTGGGCTGGAGATACAAGTGATCGGAAATCAACAAGTGGTTACTTGTTCAAGTTAGGAGAAAATTCAATTTCTTGGTCCAGCAGAAAGCAAGTGTCAGTCACATTGTCCTCTCCAGAAGCAGAATATGTGTCAGCTGCTTATGCAAGTCAAGAAGTTATTTGGTTGAAACAACTTTTGGAAGATTTCTGCAAGCCACTAGCTCAGCCAACAGTTATCTATGAGGACAACCAAGGATGTATTAAACTTGAGAGCAGTGAGAAGATTAGTGCAAGGACTAAACACTTCGATGTTAAACATCACCACTTACGTGACTTAGCATAGTAGAAAGTGGTGTACTAGAGTTTGTCTATTGCGAGTCTGACAAGATGTTAGCTGATGGTATGACAAAACCATTGCCAAGAGCCAAGCTTGAGGACTTCAGAACCGCAATGGGACTAACAGGATAAGTAGCTGTTGAGTGGGGGTGTTGGAATATGTTTAATGCAACAACTTCATTCCTGTGTATGTAAGTATTCTATTGCTAGATTTGTGTATTGTCTATAAAGTTAAAAAAAAAAACTCCCAGAGGCTCACACACAGAAAAGACCATGTGACTGTATCTAGTTTCCTGTGTCTGTGCATGAGAGGAGAAGCAGCCTGCTGATGCTGCACAGAGACACTTAAGATATGTATATTCCTGATTCCACAAAGCCTATCATATCTGTACCTGTTTATAGCTAATTAAAGCTTTGTTCTGTTGTCAACACGCTTTGAGAGTATCCTGAATGATCTGCTGCCAACAAGTCATTATCTCAGTAAATTAGAATACTTTATGATAACAGTTTGAAAAATGTTTTTAAAATCCGAAATGTTGGCCTACTTGAATGTATGTTCAGTAAATGCACCCAATACTTGGTCGGGGCTCCTTTTGCATCAATAACTCCATCGATGCAGCAATGTGGCATGGAGGAGATCAGACTGTGGCACTGCTGAGGTGTTATGGATGCCCAGGTTCCTTTGATAGCAGCCTTCAGCTCGTCTGCATTGTTGGGTCTGGTGTCTCTCATCTTCCTCTTGACAATACCTCATAGATTCTCTATGGGGTTAAGGTCAGGCGAGTTTGCTGGCCAATCAAGCACAGTGATACTGTTGTTTTTAAACCAGGTATTGGTACTTTTGGCAGTGTGGACAGGTGCCAAGTCCTGCTGGAGAATGACATTTCCATCTCCAAAAAGCTTGTCGGCAGAGAGAAGCATGAAGTGCTCTAAAATTTCCTGGTAGACGGCTTCGCTGACTTTGGTCTTGATAACACAGTGGAGCTACACCAGCAGATGACATGGCTCCCCAAACCATCACTGATTGTGGAAACTTCACACTAGACTTCAAGCAACTTGGATTGTGGCCTCTCCTGGTTTTTGCTATCCCATCTGTCATCATCATGATGTAGGGTCAGAAACCCTGATTCCAGTGACATATCACTTGCTGGCTGCTAGCTGCTGTTTTGATAAAATCACTTGTTTTATCTGCTACCGATCTTCCAGTTCTCTGGATGCTGAGCTCTGTATAATCCCGCTCGCAGCACTGATTGGTAGATTTCTGTTTACAGAAGTTATGAATATGGATGACTACATGGCAGCAGGTTTACTGGTGCTCTTGTGATTATCTGCTGTTGATAAAATAGCGATTTTATCAAAACTACAGCAAGCAGTCCAGAAAGAAACGCATCGCTGGAATCAAGGTCTCTGTCTCTACATTGTCCTGCTCTTAGATTAGATAGTAAAAACTTGGTGACAGATTCCCGTTAAGGGTTGGTCACTTTTTCAATATTTTATCACGTATGTTGGGGACATGATTTTCTGCTATTTACTAATATATAGGTATAACAGGATCTCCTTCTTTGTGAGGTTCTGTAGGATTTTTTTGTAGCACAGCTCTCCTCACATCCAGCACAGCTCTCCTGTTTCAAAATGGCAGATGATGGAGGAGTATGAGATAACTTTCTTCCACTTGAAAAACATTGCCCATGGGAGCACTGATTTTGTAATTTTTTGTAGACATACTTTGTTTTCTTACTGAAAGAGTAGCTGTTTACAATGTGCAGAATATTGATAACACATTTGTGGATGACTGGCAAGTAGAGATGAGCGTTGTTCTACTCGAACTGTTCGCCAATCTCAAATTCGAGCTGTTTTGGGCGGTGTTCGAGCCGTTAGACGAACACGAACAATTTGAAAAAAATTCGGCTGTTCGAGGTTATGTTCGATAACTGTTCGTGCACCAAAATCATAACTGAATTTTTTCTCAGTAATGATGAAAATTAATGCTAATACGCAGTTTGAGTGTACAGCGGGGTGGGGGGAGGGGCAGGGGATGGATCTCTGCAGGAACAATGAAGATCTCCATTTTTTTTCTCTTTCCCGAATTTACAGGGGGGAGGTGCAATCTGTCAGCCTATCAGCAGCGCACACACGGAGCGAAGTGCTTTTTTTCACACAAACAAGGGCATGTGTCATTGGCTGTGTATGTCACATGTCCTTGCCCTATAAGACCCAGCCATTTTCCCTGTCGCCACCATTTTCTCACTGCTGCAGCTGCGTGTTAGACGGCACCGCTGTTGCTGTGTGTGCTATACTTTGTTAATTTCAAGCCAATTTTCGCCCAAATCTACAGATAGCTTGGGAGTAGGGAATAGTTGTGATTGCAGTCCTTTTAAGGACTAGGTTACAGCATTTCCTACGACTTTTATCAGGCAGGTCTGTGTTCTTAAATAGATAGATTGTGGGAGTAAAGACTAATTGTAATTGCAGTCCTTTTCAGGACTAGGTTACATCAGTTCCTATCAGTTTTCGCCAGGCAGGTCTGTTTTAGTGCTGTGCAAGTTTTTTTCACAGCATTTGGCTAAATCTAGCAAAGCTAATCCTTTTTGGCCTATTGCAGAGTGTGTTAGTCAGTGGAGTAGCCTATCTGTGTTGCAAGATATACCACCTGTGTATAGAATACCAATTTTTTTACTGCACCTAGTGAAGTAAAACCTTTTGGGCATAGCATCATTCTATTAGTCCATCTATACTGACCTCCATCAGGTTGCAAATTCAATATAATTTTTTTCTGCATCTAGCTCTGAAAAAATATTTGGCCTTCTAGCAGTGTGTGGGACTTGTTCTATTAGTCCATCTATACTGACCTCCATCAGGTTGCAAATTAAAAATAATTTTTATCTGCATCTAGCTCTGAAAAAATATTTGGCCTTCTAGTAGTGTGTGGGACTTGTTCTATTAGTCCATCTATACTGACCTCCATCAGGTTGCAAACTGAATATAATTTTTTTCTGCATCTACCTCTGAAAAAATATTTGGCCTTCTAGCAGTGTGTGGGACTCATTGTATTAGTCCATCTATACCAAGTTCCACAAGCTTTTAAATTAATAATCATTTTTAGCTGCATCTAGCCTTGAAAATAATTTTTCTTCCCAATAGTGGTAGCAATAGAAATATGGGGCGCGCTCCTGGCTTACAAAAATATACGCTTCATAACAAAAAACACCAGCCTAGCGCACTTCATTAATAAGATGGCATCATTGTCTCTCCCAGTGCTAGGCCTACTACGCCGGCTAGCATTCCTGTGCCTAAAACACAATGTATGGGTCCGCGCTAGCCACTATGCTGAGGGGTCTAAAGCTGCTGCTAACGCTTTATAACAATTCAATTGGCAGATTTTCACAGAGCTCTTCCACAACGCCCACCCAGCGGGCAACAGTTGCCCACCTTACCTATGGGATCTAGTGGCGAATAGTTGGTGCCATTAATCAGAGCGTCAGTTGCCCCGTCGACGTGGCAAGCATACGGTAAGGCATGGGAAGAGTGGACACGAGTAGTAGCAGGCAGACGGGTTGACTAATGTGAACAAGCCAGATCACAAGTCACCATAGAATTTCTCCACCAGCTAATGATGAGGGGCATATCAGGGGCGTCAGATCAGCGGTGTCTGACCGGAGTAGCATTTCACTTCCAACTACTGAATTGGGGAGATGTGACAAAGATTCATCATCAGACAATCCATAAAAGGGTGGAAAATGGGTCAGCCAAGTCAGGAGTGTAGACGTCCCGTCCCGTGTCACTAAAACTGATTTCTCACATCATATCCCTAACACCATTAACATGACACTCACAATTTGAAGCAACACTACTGTCTACTGCATTTGTGATCGCCTTCTTCGGGGCGCTATGCATAAGCGAATTAGTCCCTCCATCCAAAATTACCACCAGTGGAGGCTTATTACACCAGGACGTAGTCATAGCCAATAATGCAATACGTCTACGCATACACAAATCGAAAACGGTTCCAGCGGGCAGGGGCACTTGGGTACTTCTACAACCCACAAACGGTACACTGAGTCGGGTAACAATAGTAAAAACATATCTAACCATCAGATCACAAAGTAATTTCTTCCTATCACACATTGATGGAACGCCATTATCAAGATACCAGTTCCAAGCTATATTTAATAAATGCATAACATCGGCAGGGAACCACCCCAAAGATTACGGGACACACTCATTCCGCATAGGCGCGGCCACGGAAGCAGCAAGAGCAGGACTGTCAGAAACGGAAGTTCAGAGGATAGGGAGATGGCGATCCACGTGTTTGGCAAGATACATAAGACCGGACTTGTTATCCTAACGTGGTTTGTTTCTTTTACAGGTGACGCTAAGCCAACAGTGTGGGTGATAGGCCACTCGTATATATATTGGGCAGAAAAAAGGGCAAAAGTCCGCCCAGGCGGGAGGAAATTAGAGTTTCATAACACATATTTCAACTGGAGAGGTATTAGAGGCCTGCTATGGCCACAGGTACTAATGGAGGTAATCAAGGTAGGGAGAGAGGCAAGATGTCCGGTCATCTTAGTTATACAGGCCGGGGGAAACAACCTAGGTCATCACAAGAGCGCATAACTAATGGCAATAATGAAACTAGACACTGAGCGCTTCAGAGAATTTTTCACAAAACTAGCTATAGAATGGTCAGAGATTGTGCCGATAGCAGTATGGCAAGGTGCGCGAGACATCACGGCCATCGAACGGACAAGGCGGGTAATAAATATTCGGATGGCAAAATTTAGAAGAGACAGAGGCGGTGTAGTGGTACGACACCGACAACTGGAAGGAGATAAAGCAGGCCTCATACGGCCAGACGGTGTTCACTTAATGGATATTGGACTGGACATATTCCTGTCAGGACTCCAGGACGGAGTGGAACAAGCGTTAAGAGTGATGGGTGGGGGTCAGAGTCCTGCATACGAGTACACAGGATCCTCCGTGGCCTGGAAATAGAAAGGACATGTTGGAGAGTTACACTTGTTGGCCAAGTTGCCGGAGTGGAGACCCAGGGCATGCTGCAACAAGCTGTATTATTTTAGAAATAAAATGCCTTTCTAATGGAATGAGTATAAAGAGTTAATAAAGCTGTGACCGATCCTCATCCATCCAGTTGTAAGAGTTACATTATTGTATTGTCAAGGAAATGGGGGCAGAATGGGGTCTGAGCATCTGGGTTTGGTGGGGGTCCCGACAGTCTGCCTAGGCTAGATGCATTTAAAAATTCTTATTAGATACACAGGCGGTGCAACTTGCTTCGCAGCTGGGCTACTACGCCCAAAGTATTGCCTAGGCTAGATGCAGTTAAAAATTCTACGCTGACTAACAGACACTGAAGATTTGGAGCAGACCTCTGAGTAAACAGCTCTTCAGACTCAACCATCTGTGTTACCCCAAGCCATAGTGTATGTAGTTTCTTACAGTTAAAAGGGGGGGGGGAGCGACCCAACCCACCTGGAATTGACGATGCCAACGTCATGTAAGACACAGCAAGGGGACTCCATAAAGAGTCTCCATTTTTTCCCAAAATTGTGGCACAGACACCACTTAACCCTAGAACGCATACCTGGGGCCTCGCAGTCCCACCCTGTTAATTGTTTTCTATTTTCTGCAAGATTACTTTAGTTAGAATTTTGAAACTCTAGGTATTCTTCATGTATATAGTTGTTTGTCATTTGAGTTTGAGTTATTCCATGTTATTTGCACACGGGCCTAAAAGGCCCCAGGTATATGAAACTGTAGATTTTTATGGTCATGCGTTCTAGGGTTAAGTGGCATCAATTGCCCCACAGTTGCTTAAAATGGTTGATGAGTAGAGATGAGCGTTGTTCGACTCGAACTGTTCGCCAATCTCAAATTCGAGCTGTTTTGGGCGGTGTTCGAGCCGTTCGGCGAACACGAATGATTTGGAAAAATTCGGCTGTTCGAGGTTATGTTCGATAACTGTTTGTGCACCAAAATCATAACTGGATTTTTTCTCAGTAATGATGAAAATTAATGTTAATACGCAGTTTGAGTGTACAGCGGGGCGGGGGGAGGGGCAGGGGATGGATCTCTGCAGGAATAATGAAGATCTCCATTTTTTTTTTCTCTTTCCCGCATTTACAGTGGGGAGGTGCAATCTGTCAGCCTATCAGCAGCGCACACACGGAGCGAAGTGCTTTTTTTCACACAAGCAAGGGCATGTGTCATTGGCAGTGTATGTCACATGTCCTTGCCCTATAAGACCAAGCCATTTTCCTCGTCGCCACCATTTTCTCACTGCTGCAGCTGCGTGTTAGACGGCACCGCTGTTGCTGTGTGCGCTATACCTTGTTAATTTCAAGCCAATTTTCGCACAAATCTACAGATAGCTTGGGAGTAGGGAATAGTTGTGATTGCAGTCCTTTTAAGGACTAGGTTACAGCATTTCCTACGACTTTTATCAGGCAGGTCTGTGCTCTTAAATAGACAGGTTGTGGGAGTAAAGACTAATTGTAATTGCAGTCCCTTTCAGGACTAGGTTACATCAGTTCCTATCAGTTTTTGCCAGGCAGGTCTGTGCCAGTGCTGTGCAAGTTTTTTTCACAGCATTTGGCTGAATCTAGCAAAGCTAATCCTTTTTGGCCTATTGCAGAGTGTGTTAGTCAGTGGAGTAGCCTATCTGTGTTGCAAGATATACCACCTGTGTATAGAATACCAATTTTTTTACTACACCTAGTGAAGTAAAATCTTTTGGGCATAGCATCATTCTATTAGTCCATCTATACTGACCTCCATCAGGTTGCAAATTGAATATAATTTTTTTCTGCATCTAGCTCTGAAAAAATATTTGGGCTTCTAGCAGTGTGTGGGACTTGTTCTATTAGTCCATCTATACTGACCTCCATCAGGTTGCAAACTGAATATAATTTTTTTCTGCATCTAGCTCTGAAAAAATATTTGGCCTTCTAGCAGTGTGTGGGACTTTCTCTATTAGTCCATCTATACTGACCTCCATCAGGTTGCAAACTGAATATATTTTTTTTCTGCATCTACCTCTGAAAAAATATTTGGACTTCTAGCTGTGTGTGGGACTTGTTCTATTAGTCTATCTATACTGACCTCCATCAGGTTGCAAATTGAATATAATTTTTTTCTGCATCTAGCTCTGAAAAAATATTTGGGCTTCTAGCAATGTGTGGGACTTGTTCTATTAGTCCATCTATATTGACCTCCATCAGGTTGCAAACTGAATATAATTTTTTTCTGCATCTAGCTCTGAAAAAATATTTGGCCTTCTAGCTGTGTGTGGGACTTGTTCTATTAGTCCATCTATACTGACCTCCATCACGTTGCAAATTCAAAATAATTTTTTGTCTACATCTAGCTCTGAAAAAATATTTGGCCTTCTAGCAGTGTGTGGGACTTTCTCTATTAGTCCATCTATACTGACCTCCATCAGGTTGCAAATTGAATATAATATTTTTCTGCATCTACCTCTGAAAAAATATTTGGGCTTCTAGCTGTGTGTGGGACTTGTTCTATTAGTCCATCTATACTGACCTCCATCAGGTTGAAAATTGAATATAATTTTTTTCTGCATCTAACCCAGCCAATAGTTTTGGCCTAATACCACAGTTTGGCCACTCAGCTCTGCTCGGTTCCCATCCATTGTTTTTTTGTGCAAACAGCTCCAGAGTTGTGAATTAGTTAACCACCAAAATGAGTGGAAAAAGGCCTGCTGCTGGTGGAAAGGGGAATAGGCGTGTTGGGAAGGGGAAAAAAGGTTGTGTCCGTGGGGTAGGTGTTAAAGCAACAGTAACATCTGCAGAAGAAAGACCATCTTCCAGCCAAACTAAAATGTCTACTTCTTTTAGCGGACAATGTGATAAGATCCCTTTCTTACGGCCACGCCAATCGCTACAAATTCCAGATGAGGCACAAAAACAGCAGGTGCTTCAACGGATATCAAGTGTTCCTTTAAGTGGGCTCTCCTCCACATCAACTTCAACATCACAAATACTCCAGTCCTCAAAGGTGTCACCCCAATCGAACTTGCTTCCTCACAGCTCCCAAATCTCCAGCTGCCCGTCTGAGTATGAGGTAGAACAGATGGTTGAGTCTGCAGAGCTGTTTACTCATACTATAGCCTGGGAATCAGAGGTCGACTCCAGCGCTTCTGTGAATCCAGACGAGGAAATGATTTGCACTGATGCCCAGAATCTTTATGAGTCGGATCCAGGACCAGACGCAGAAGGTTCTGACCATAATGTAGACCCTCATTCCCAAACTGTAACTCCTGTTGGTGGAGACAATGAGGAAGACGATGATGAGACTCAAATACCTGATTGGAGCGACAACTTTAGTTTTTTGTCAGGGCAGGAACAGGTTGGCTCTGAGGACGACGGGTGTGATAACGCACAGGGTGATGATGAGGTTGGAGATCCCACTTACTGTCAACCCACAGTCAGCCAAGAGATGAGGTCAGCAGAGGAGGTGGAGGAGGATGCTAGTGACGACGAGGTCAGGTTGCGCCTTCCTGGACATAGACGTAGTACTGGAAGCACGTCAACAACTGCATCCTCAAACACAACTCTGCCTCTCACCACAAGTCGTGGTGGCTCTTCAGGTCGCATGGGTGCTAAGCCTTGCATAGCCTGGGCATTTTTTCAGATCGATAAAGATGACCCAACTCGTGTTATCTGTAACATTTGTCAGCAAAAGCTAAGTAGAGGCCAAAAAATACATAGTTTGAGTACTTCATGCATGAACCGGCACATGGACATGAAGCATAAGTTGCAGTGGGAAGCTCACTGTGCTACAATGCGGCCTAGCCGGCCGGGCCAACCGCCATCTGCCATATCTTGTGCATCCGCGGCCTCTTCATTCTCTGTGACTGGGGGGACAGCAGTCACACCTGTTTTGGGGCGCAGACCTGCCACCTCTTTACCCGCAACAGCCAGCGTGATTGGCAGGTCATCATTTTCTTTGGAGGTGGTAACACCAGCTGGTGTTGAGCGCTGTCCGACATCGATAGCACCACCTTTGGATCAAGGCAACCTAACATGTCCGCCTGCATCTTCCTCACAGACCGGCAGTTTGCCGGGGACACCCTTATCAATCCCGTCTAAGCACAATAGCCAGCCCTCGGTCCCTCAGATGTGGACAAGTAAAAGACCATTTCCTCCTAGCCATGAGAAAGCTAAGAGGTTGAATTTCACCATCTGCAAGCTCTTGGCTACAGAAATGCTGCCTTTCCGCCTGGTGGACACAGAGGATTTTCGAGACCTTATGTCCGTCGCAGTGCCCCAGTACCAGATGCCCAGTCGCCACTACTTCTCAAAGAAAGGTGTGCCTGCGCTCCACCAGCATGTCACACACAACATCACCGCTTCTTTGAGAAACTCTGTGTGTGACAGGGTGCATTTCACCACAGACACTTGGACGAGTAGGCATGGACAGGGGCGTTACATGTCGCTGACTGGGCACTGGGTAACTATGGTGACAGCAGGACACGGGGCTGCTGTCCAAGTCTTGCCGTCCCCACGAGTTGTGCGTCAATCCTCTTTATCTCAAAGTTCCTCCACTGCTTCTGCCTCCTCAACCTCTTCTCGGTCCTCCACCTGCACCCAAAGCCTGTCTGGTCATGCCACAAGCTTTCTAACTGCGCAGAAGGGATCCTGCACACCTCCTTACTATGCTGGCAGTAGGGCTCAACGTCATCAGGCGGTTTTTACTTTGAAATGTCTGGGAAATGTGAGTCACACAGCTGAGGAGTTGTGGTCAGCTCTGGAGAACCAATTTCATGAATGGTTGTCTCCACTGGACCTGAAACCAGGGAAGGCCGTGTGCGACAATGCTGCAAACCTGGGTGCGGCCCTTCGCCGGGGTAATGTCACACACGTGCCTTGTATGGCTCACGTGTTGAACCTGGTTGTCCAGCAATTTTTAGCCCACTATCCCGGACTAGATGGCCTTCTGCAGAGGGCACGGTCGCTGTGTGCTCACTTCCGCCATTCGCATCCTGCAGCTCAGCGACTTACATCTCTACAGAAGTCGTTGGGCCTGCCACTTCACCGGCTAAAATGCGATGTGCCTACCCGGTGGAATTCAACTCTGCACATGTTGCAGCGACTGTGGCAGCACCGACAAGCCCTGGTGCAATACGTTCTGACATATAGCCTGGGCCAACGAGATCCAGAGGTGGGGCAAATCACGCTGGAGGAGTGGTCTCAGATCAGGGACCTATGCACCCTTCTGCACAGTTTTGAAATGGCGACGAAGATGTTTAGTGCTGATGATGCCATTATCAGCATGACTATTCCGGTGATTTACATGCTGGAGCACATGTTAAACAGAATTCAGAGTCAGGTGGTGGCACAAGAGGAGGTGGAGGAAGTAGAGGAGGAGGAGTTGTATGCGGAAGGGCTAACATCTGCAAGGTCCAGACGGTCGGCAGCACCAAGGTGGCAGGCATGTGAGGGTGGGGGAGATGGTTTTACCAGGGCGCATGGTAGCAGCCAAACTAGGGAGGAAGGTGCAGGAGCCCAGGAAGAAGTGGAGGACGAACTGATGGAAGACTCATCAGATGAGGGAGACCTTGATCACATTTCTGTTGTGCGAGGTTGGGGGGAGAGGACAGAGGAAGGAAGCATGATTGTTACCTCGCCACCAATACAACAGGGACTTGGTGCTCCTGGATGCACAACACACATGAGTGCCTTCTTGCTGCACTACCTGCAACATGACCCTCGAATTGTGAGAATTAGAAATAATCCTGACTACTGGGTTGCCACACTGTTAGATCCCCGGTACAAAAGTAAATTTGCAGAAATTATTCCTGCCATAGAAAGGGATGCACGCATGCAGGAGTATCAGCAGAGACTGTTGCAGAATCTTACATGTGCTTTTCCACAAAACACCAGTGGTGCACGTAGTGAATCTCACAGTTCCAACTTGCCAACCGTGGGACCGTCGAGTGTTCAGCACTCAAACCGTAACAGAACCACAGTATCTGCTGGTAACATCAATTTTGCGGAATCATTTCACCACTTTTTTAGCCCATCCTTTGCAAGGCCACAGGAGACAAGAAGTCTGACACATAGTCAACGCCTAGAGACGATGGTACAGGAGTATCTCCAAGTAAACATTGAAGCCATGACTGTGTCACTGGACCCTTGCTCTTTATGGGCTTCCAATCTGGATAAATGGCCGGAGCTAGCCACTTACGCCTTGGAGATCTTGTCATGCCCCGCAGCCAGCGTTCTGTCTGAATGTGTGTTCAGTGCTGCTGGTGGTGTGCTGATAGATAAGCGCACGCAGCTCTCAACTGATAATGTAGACAGACTCACGTTCATAAAGATGAACAAATCATGGATCCGAAACGACTTTTCTACCCCTGTGTCATCCTGGGGAGAGTAAAAGCTTGATGATTGGTTAAAATCACCTCACCAACCGTTTTAAGCTTTCAAATTACTAATCATGTTTATCTGTATCTTGGCTGAAAAATAATTTGGGCTTTGTAGCAGTGTGCAGCACTGATTCTATTAGGCCATCTATAATAAGCTCCACCAGATTTAAAATTACTAATCATGTTTATCTGTATCTTGGCTGGAAAATAATTTGGGCTTTGTAGCAGTGTGCAGTACTGATTCTATTAGGCCATCTATACTAAGCTCCACCAGATTTAAAATTACTAATCATGTTTATCTGTACCTTGGCTGGAAAATAATTTGGGCTTTGTAGCAGTGTGCAGCACTGATTCTATTAGGCCATCTATACTAAGCTCCACCAGATTTAAAATTAATAATAATTTTTAGCTGCATCTAGCCCGGAAAATAATTTTGGGGCTCCGAGATGCGAAAGACACATAAGTGCCTTCTTGCTGCACTACCTGCAACATGACCCTCATATTGTCAGAATTCGAAGTAATCCTGACTACTGGGTTGCCACACTCTTAGATCCCCCAAACTTTTCGATCAACCTTTTCATTTTAATACAGACCAAAAAAATGGTCATTTTTGAAATTATAAGCATTAGCAGGTTATTAGAAACTGAAATCAAACAGTTTTCAACTCAAAACTTTATTCTAGGTGATGTTACATTTTCACATAGGACCCCTTGTTCGAAAGGAGCTTCTGAACTCTCTCGTCCATTGAATTTGTCAGGTTTTGGATGGTTTCTGCTTCAATTGTTTTGCATGAGGACAGAATACCCTCCCAGAGCTGTTGCTTAGATGTGAACTGCCTCCCGCCATCATAGACACTCCTTTTGATGATGCTCCAGAGGTTCTGAATGGGGTAGAGGTCAGGGGAGCATGGGGGTCACACCATAAGTTTGTCCCCTTTTATTCCCATATCAGCCAGAGATGCAGATGTTTTATGTGCAGCATGAGATGGTGCATTATCATGCATAAAAATGATCTTGCTGTGGAATACATGGTTCTTCTTCTTGAACCATGGCAGGAAGTGCTCTTTGAGAAACTCCACATACATTATGGAGTTCATCTTTACCCCTTCAGGGATCCTAAAGGGGCCGACAATCTCTCTCCCCATGATTCCAGCCCAAAACATTACTCCACCTCCTCCTTGTTGGCGCTGTAGCCGTGTTTGCGTGGGGTGTCCATCAACCAGCCATCCTCCACTCCATCCATCTGGACCATCGAGCGTTGCACGGCACTCATCCGTGAACAAAACAGTTTTGAAATCAGTCTTCATGTAATGTTTGGCCCACTGGAGCCGTTTCTGCTTGTGTGAAGTGGATAGAGGAGGTCGACAGGATGGCGTATGCACAGCTGCAAACCTCTTAAGTACCCTTCATCTTGTTGTTCGGGGGACGTTGGAGGCACCAGCAGCTTCAAAAACTTGTCTGCTGCTATGACAAGGCTTTTTTGCCGCTGCTCTTTTAACCTGACGTAATTGCCTGTAGGAAAGAGTCCTCAATTTGCCCTTATCAGCACGCACACGTGTGTACTGTGAATCAGCTACATACTTCTTGATTGCCAAGACACTTCATCCTGATCATCGCACAATGTTGATTGTAGTCATGCCTTGACCTAAACACTCCACAATTTGTTGCTTCTCAGCAGCCGACACATCTTTTTTCTTTCCCATTTTGGCAGAAAATGTAGGCTGCTTAATAATGTGGGACAGCCTTCTTAAGTAGTCTTGCCTTTCATTGGACACACTTGCCAAACTAATTAGCACAGGTGTCTGCAATTGCTTACAGTGATATAAAGAGCCCTGACACACATCACCATCAATGAGTTTAACTGACAAACAAACAAATTCTTCCCTTATCACTCCTGAACACTTTTTGCATAATAATTTGCAACACAGTGTACATGTGCTTTTCCACAAAACACCAGTGGTTCACGTAGTGAATCTTACAGTTCTAACTTGCCAACCGTGGTCTGTATGGAGTTGTTCAATAAAGGGCCCAAAATTAAGATAACATAGATGGGAGAGGTCTCTATGAATAGGAATTCCTAAGTATTTGATACCCTGTGAGGGCCAGGCAAAGGGAAAGTTGGACTGGATGGAATCCTGTATGGATTTGGGGAGGGAGACATCGAGGGCCTCAGACTTCGCTGCATTGATTTTAAAATTTGACCATGTAACAAAGTGATCTATTTCAGCCATAACAGCATGGATGGATATATGTGATTGAGTGATATATATTCTAGGACATCATCAGCAAATAGAGAGCACTTGTACTCGGTGCCTCCCACCTCAATCCACCTAATATTGGGGTTATGGCGAATTGATGAGAGCAGGTGCTCCGTCACTAGGATGTATAAGAGAGGGGACAGAGGACATCCCTGCCTTGTCCCATTGGTGATTGTGAAAGGTGATGAAAATATTCTGATGCACCCCCTGGGCCTTGGGACACCCGGAGCCGGACACTTTTTGGTGGATGCTGGTGGTTGTAGTCTCCGTGGCGGCGACCCGGTTCCGTGGCTCAGGGAGGTCAAACAAGTGGCGGAACTATTTATGTGGTTTTGATGTTTAAATGTCCAACTACGCCATCCGTGGATTGCGGTCAGAGTGAACCGCCGCTGCAGGGCAGACCGCTGAGGCTGGTGTTGTGTGTGCAGCAGAGCGTAGCATAACTCCCCACGGGAGGAGTATAGCCTCAGGGCAGTGTATGCGGAGGATGGGGGTGATGGTGCAGGGCAGCAGCAGTAGCGACACGGAGTCAGTGATGCAGTCCAGGGCCTTTACTCACAGTTCTTATTATCCAGACCACGTCTGCAGGTAACGGCTGCCCACGTCGTACTGTGCTCACCAGGTGAGGGGCTCAGACAACTCCCAGATAACTTTGGAGCGCTTCACAGGACCCCCTTTGTCTGGCCTTTCTTACCAACCCTTCTGTCCGGCTGCCTCGGCCTCCTCTTGGTAAACTTGGCGCCAGTTTCCCTGACCCTATGTGGTGCCTTCCTAGCGGGTGTAGCGAGGGGCTGCACCACATAAAATGTCACAGCCTCCGGTTTCTAGCTGAGGGTCGTTTCCTGCCTCCACTAGTTTCAGGGACCGGTCTCCCCCTTTGGCCTGACCCCTCCACGCAGGTGGATTCGGGCGTGCGGTAGCGACTCGCCCGTCCGCACCCCTGGGATCCCTTCGTTCCTCGTTCCTGGAGCCTTCTCCGCTCCTCTTCCTTCCTTCTCCCTCTTCCAGGCCTGGGTCTCTGTTACTAGGCCCGCCTCCGGAGCAGAGCTCATGCAGAGCCCCTGCTCCCTGTCACTTCTGCTCAGACTTCTCTGCACTGAACTAAGATGGTGCCCACCTTTTATACTCCCTTCTCAATGCACCCAGGAACTGCTTCCTCCCTGCTCCTGCACTACAGGGTTCCCCTTCCTCAGTGTTCCCTCCCCCCACTCCAGCCAGGGACAGGGACTGTCGTGCCCATCTCAGGGGCATATTGGTCGCCCTGCCCCACGGCAATGTGGTGTAATGCATGCAGGTGTCGGGTCCTGATCAACACTCCATCCTTACCTGAGAGTGAGATATCACACCTCTGGGTGAGGTGCAATACCTCTGTAGCAACCGAGCCCTCAGGGTGCTACAGTTCCATTTATCTTCAGCCTAGGTGACGTATTGCGATACAGGGCCGTGATTTTGGCTATAAAAGGGTCCCCTAGACCCCTACCCCATGCTTTTTAAGAGAATCATATATGGCGTGCCAGGAGACTCTATGGAATGCTTTCTCAGCATCCAACGAGAGTATCTAATTACAAATTTTTAACTGCATCTAGCCCAGGAAATACTTTGTGCCTAGTAGCAGTGTCTGCTAGTCAGCGGATTATCCCGGCTGTTAAGCAAGCTACACCACCTGTAGTTTGGACACTTAATTTTTTCAAAGGAAATGCTTCGGGACCACGGGATACTCAGTGAAGAGCATCAGGAGGCACCCCAAGGCATAGGGGCTGGGACTGGCAGTAGGATGCCTTGCGGTGGACAGCCGAGCTCGATCCTTATAATAGCTTTTTAACTGCAGCAGCTTTAGTGGACGCTACTGGAGCTGGAATTATGCGGCTGCTGGCATGAGACTTGCCCTCCAATAGATCCTTGTAAATGGATTTAAAGTGTATTCATTCAAATTAGAGAGACAATTTAAATTAAAAAGCTTAGAGCTGCCTCCACCACAGGGGGGCTCGCTCGACCCACCAGCGGACAGGCACCTGTATTGGGAGAGGGGGGCTGGCCGTCAGGGTTCACCGCGGCTCTGGCACAGACCCGGCGACACGGAGGTGGCACGGGCAGGAGCGGACTGGCCATGTCGGCTTCTCACTTTTTGGATTTTAGAAGGGCATGACATGCCTATATCTGTGTCTCCCCCTCCTTTTACTCCTCCACCTTTTTTCTTTTCGCATGACTATATGTACTTGTCACTTTTCCATGTGTTAGTTGTGTCTTCTGAGCAGTTTGTCAGCTTTTGGACACCATTGAAGGTGTTTTCTATGTGTTTCTATGTGTTTTTGTTTGCCTGCCATTGGTTTTAACGGTGTTCGAAGGTGTTCGACGAACAGTTCGACGAACAGTTCGGCGAACACACGGGTGTTTGACGAACCGAACCGAACTCGAACACTACAGGGGTGGCTCAACACTATTGATGAGGTGATATTACCAAATCCTCAAGCTTTTAGTCTCCCAAGGATAACACAGGGTTAGAAAAGTCCTTGCGAATCCATGATTTGTTCATCTTTATGAACGTGAGTCTGTCTACATTCTCAGTGGACAGCCGCGTGCGCTTATCTGTCAGCACACCATCAGCAGCGCTGAACACACATTCAGAGAGAACACTGGCTGCAGGGCATGACAAGATCTCCAAGGCGTGAGTGGCGAGCTCCGGCCATTTTTCCAGATTGGAATACCAAAATGAGCAAGGGTCCAGTGAGACAGTCATGGCTTCGATGTTCACTTGGAGATACTCCTGCACCATCCTCTCTAGGCATTGACTATGTGTCAGACTTCTTGTCTCCTGTGGCCTTGCAAAGGATGGTCTAAAAAAGTGGTGAAACGATTCCACAAAATTGCTGTTACCAGCAGATACTGTGTTACTGTTACGGTTTGAGTGATGAAGACTCGACAGTCCCACGGTTGGCAAGAACTGTGAGATTCGCTTCGTGCACCACTGGTGTTTTGTGGAAAAGCAGATGTAAGATTCTGCAACAGCGTCTGCAGATACTCCTGCATGCGTCAATCCCTTTTTATGGCAGGAATTATTTCGGCAAATTTACTTTTGTACTGGGGATCTAAGAGTGTGGCAGCCTAGTAGTCGGGATTACTTCGAATTCTGCAATCTGAGGGTCATGTTGCAGGTAGTGCAGCAAGAAGGCACTCATGTGTCTTGCGCATCCAGGAGGACCAAGTCCTTGTTGTGTTGGTAGCGAGGTAAGAATCATGCTTCCTTCCTCTGCCCTCTCCCCCCAACCTCGCACAACAGAAATGTGATCAAGGTCTCCCTCATCTGATGAGTCTTCCATGCCCATCGCCAGTTCATCCTTCACTTCTTCCTCGGCTAATGCACCTTCCTCAACAGTTTGGCTGCTACCATGCGCCCTGGTTAATCCCTCTCCCCCACCCTCCTATGCCTGCCGCCTTGGTGCTGCCAACCGTCTGGACCTTGGAGATGTTATCCCTTCCACATACGACTCCTCCTCTACTTCCTCCACCTCCTCTTGTCCCACCACCTGACTCTGAATTCTGTTTAATGTGTGCTCCAGCATGTAAATCACCGGAATAGTCATGATGATAATGGCATCGTCGTCAGCACTAAACATCTTCATCGCCATTTCAAAACTGTGCAGAAGGGTGTGTGGCGCCCCTGAGGGTTCAGTTGCCACAGAGTTACTGCATCTCACCCAGAGGTGTGGTATCTCACCCTCAGGTAAGGAAGGCGTATGGCTCGGGACCCTAACACCTGCATCCAACACATACCCGCAGTGGGGGTAGGGCGAGATTGCTCCTAAGGGAGAGCACAGTCCCTGGTCCCTAGCTGGTGGGAGGGTCCTATCTAGTGGGTGCTTAGGGGAGCAGCTTAGGGGAGCACATGACAGGGAGAGTATAAATAGGAAGCCATCTTAGAAAGAGCAAGCCAGTCAGAGGAGGAAAAGTGACAGGAGCAGAGGCTCGGCATGAGCTCTGCTCTGGAGGCGGGCCAAGCTTGGGAGGCCCAGGACTGAAGGAGAGAAGAGAGGAGTGGGAGCAGGAAGGCTCCAGGAACCGAAGGGACCCTAGGGCTACGGGCCGTGCAGAAGGCCACCCGTACTCCCGCTGCTACCAGGAGGTAGAGGGGTCAGGCCAGATAAGGGGAACCGGTCCCTCAACTAGAGGAGAAACAGCAAGGCTCAACTAGAAACCGGAGGCTGCAGCATTTCATGTACTGCAGGCAAAAGTCCACACCAGTCTCACTAAGAAGGTAGCCACATAGGACCCAGGGGACGGAACACAAGTCGCCAGCCAAGGCCGGAGGATACTGGATAGAAGTGTCACTGGGTGTGAGGTGCAGGGAGAAGGCCAGAGAAAGGACACACAGAAGTGGGTCCTGCTAAGTACTCCGGAGCTATCTGGGGGTGGACTGAGCCCCTCGCTGAGTACGCACAGCACGACGGGTGAGATTGCTCTGGTACCTGTAATCTGGACTGCAACAACTGTGAGTAAAGATCTTGGGACTGCATCACACGGACTCTGTGTTCATTACTGACTCCCTGCACTACAACCACCATCATCCACCCACACTGCCCTGAAGCTAAACTCTTCCTGTGGTGAGTAATAATACCATTGCTGCAAAACCACCAGCTTCAGAGGACTGTTCCGCAGCGGCGGCCCCTTTGGTCGCACTCCACAGGTGGCGTAGTCGGACATTATAAAATCCATATATACAAATTACCGTTGGATTGACCGCCCTGGGTCACGGACCGGGTCACCGCCACAGTGACTACAACCCCCAGTGTCTACCGGCCCGGCTCAGGGTACCCCACGGCCCAGGGAGAGCATCAACTTCATAGGTCCCTGATCTGAGACCACTCCTGCAGCGTGATTTGCCCCACCTCTGGATCTCGTTGGCCCAGGCTATACTTCAGAAAGTATTGCACCAGGGCTTGTCGGTGCTGCCACAGTCGCTGCAACATGTGCAGAGTTGAATTCCACCGTGTCGGCACATCGCATTTCAGCCGGTGAACTGGCAGGCCCAATGACTTCTGTAGAGATGTAAGTCGTTGAGCTGCGGGATGCGAAAGGCGGAAGTGAGCACACAGCGACCGTGCCCTCTGCAGAAGGCCATCTAGTCCGGGATAGTGGGCTAAAAATTTATGGACAACCAGGTTCAACACGTGAGCCATACAAGGCACGTGTGTGACATTGCCCCGGCGAAGGGCCCACCCAGGTTTGCAGCATTGTCGCACACGGCCTTCCCTGGTTGCAGGTCCAGTGGAGACAACCATTCATGAAACTGGGTCTCCAGAGCTGACCACAGGTCCTCAGCTGTGTGACTCACATTTCCCAGACATTTCAAAGTAAACACTGATGCCGTTGAGCCCTGCTGCCAGCATAGTAAGGTGGTGTGCAGGATTCCTTCTGCGCAGTTAGAAAGCAGGTGGCATTACCAGACAGACTTTGGGTGCAGGTGGAGGACCGAGAGGAGGTTGAGGAGGCAGAAGCAGTGGAGGAACTTCGAGATAAAGAGGATTGACGCAAAACTCGTGGGGACGGTAAGACTTGGACAGCAGCCCCTTGTCCTGCTGTCACCATAGTTACCCAGTGCCCAGTCAGCGACATGTAACGCCCCTGTCCATGCCTACTCGTCCAAGTGTCTGTGGTGAAATGCACTCTGTCACACACAGAGTTTCTCAAAGAAGCGGTGATGTTGTTTGCGACATGCTGGTGGAGCGCAGGCACACCTTTCTTTGAGAAGTAGTGCCGACTGGGCATCTGGTACTGGGGCACTGCGACGGACATAAGGTCTCAAAAATCCATTGTGTCCTCCAGGCGTAAAGGCAGCATTTCTGTAGCCAACAGCTTGCAGATGGTGAAATTCAACCTCTTAGCTTTCTCATGGCTAGGAGGAAATGGTCTTTTACTTTTCCACATCTGAGGGACCGAGGGCTGGCTGTTGTGCTTTGACGGGGTTGAGTAGGGTGTCCCCGGCAAACTGCCGGTCTGTGAGGAAGATGCAGGCGGACATGTTAGGTTGCCTTGATCCAAAGGCGGTGCTCTCGATGTCAGTGAGCGCTCAACACCAGCAGGTGTTTCCACTTCCCAATGAACTGACGACCTGCCAATCACACTGGCTGTTGCAGGTAAAGAGGTGGCAGGTCTGCGTCCAAAAACATGTGTGACTGCTGCCCCCCCAGTCACAGAGGATGAAGAGGCCACGGATGCACAAGATGGGGCAGACGGTGGTTGGCCCAGCCTGCTAGGCCGCATTGTAGCACAGTGAGCTTCCCACTGCAACTTATGCTTCATATCCATGTGACGGTATATGCATGAAGTACTCAAACTATGGATTGTTTGGCCTCTACTTAGCTTTTGGTGACAAATATTACAGATAACATGAGTTGGGTCATCCTTATCGATCTGAATAAATGCCCAGGCTATGCAAGGCTTAGAGCTCATGCTACCTGAAGAGCCACTACGACTTGTGGTCAGAGACAGAGTTGTGGTTGAGGATGCAGTTGTTGACATGCTTCCCGTACTCCGTCTCTGTCCAGGAAGGCGCTACCTAACCTCGTCGTCAATAGCATCTGTGACACCCTGCTGCGCTTGGTATCACAGATCCTAGAAGAGTGTATTGATGGAATCCTCCACAAGAGGCCCCCATAAACATTCACACATCTCCACCTTCCACCTCAGACCAGCAGAGGGAGCCCGTTAGGGATATAAATAGGGAAGGTGGAGCTAGGCAGTTCAGTTCCTCTGAAGAGTTCCTGCAGTAGAGAAGCCTAAGAGAGGTCAGTCTGCAGTGGAGCTCAGTCTAGTCTAGAGAACTCAGTTAATAGTTCAGCAGTGGAGCACGAGGCTCATGCTAGCTAGATTCAGGGAGCCCAGATAGAGCTTAAGGTGTGCCGGCGCCATAAGATTGGTGAAGCGCGGCAAGCTGCCGTTAGTGTGTATAGCCTAGTGAGGGCCCGAGTAGGCCGAAGGCGAGTGGCGAGTTAGTACATAAGGGGCAGAGGAGCTTAACCAGCTCACCCCGAAGCATTTACCGGACACTGGATCCGAGCTTACCGGGATCTCTATGACCCAGTAAGGCATAACCAGAATCCCTGGAGAACTACAAGTCCCAGGATCGCTAAGGTGCTGATACGTAACAGAGCCAGGAGACGCTTAGGCCCCGCATACTGGGAGCGTGAACTCCAAGAGAAGGCCCTACCACAAGGTCAGCCAGCGCAGCACAGAGACAAAGTTAGGCATAGCTCCAGGCAGGTCAGAAACTTACTACGCAGAGGCAAGAAACAGGAGGCCCTACATCCGCTCATTGGGGAGGATCCTGATATGCACCCTTCACCCTACAGTGCTCCGGGATGTGCCTGAATTTCCTCCAGTAAAAGGTACTGAAGTGACTACCGTGTCCATTCCCGTTCTTGCTCTGACCCAGCTGGGTCTCGCCTGTCCTGCATTCCCCCTGCATACGCTGCCCTGAGACCTAGCTCCACCTGTGGGGAGCTATACCATCGAGCTGCCTTATCACGGGCCTCAGTGGACTGCTGCAGCGCTGGTGCTTCTCACCAGATACCTCAGGTGGCGTCACGAACTCTTATAAAATTAACAATTATCCACCCTTTAAAAGAGTGACCCCAGGGTACGGGCCAGGGAGCCGACCACCGCGACATCCCCAAGGCCAGGCAAAGGCCCGGGTGACCTCATCGACTGGCTGACTGTGGGTTGACAGTAAGTGGGATCTCCAACCTTGTCATCATCACCCTGTGTGGTATCACACCCGTCGTCCTCAAAGCCAACCTCTTCCTGCCCTGACCGAAAAGTCAAGTTGTCGCTCCAATCAGGTATTTGAGTCTCATCATCGTCTTCATCATTGTCTCCACCAACAGCAGTTACAGTTTGGGAACGAGGGTCTACATTATGCTCATAACCTTCTTCATCTGGTCCTGGATCCGACTTATAAAGATTGTGGGTATCAGTGCAGATCATTTCCTCATCTGGATTACCAGAAGCTCTGGAGCAGACCTCCATTTCCCAGGCTATAGTATGAGTAAACAGCTCTGCAGACTCAACCATCTGTGTTACCCCATACTCAGACGGGCAGCTGGAGACTTGGGAGCTGTGAGGAAGCAAGTGCGATTGGGGTGACACCTCTGAGGACTGGAGTATTTGTGATGTTGAAATTGAGGTGGAGGAGAGCCCACTTGAAGGAGCACTTGATATCCGCTGAAGCACCTGCTGTTTTTGTGCCTCATCTGGAATTTGTAGCGATGGGCGTGTCCGTAACAAAGGGATCGTATCACATTGTCCACGAAAAGAAGTCGACATGTTAGTTTGGCTGGAAGATGGTCTTTCTTCTGCAGATGTTACTCCCCCCCCCCACCGCGGGGGGGCTCGACCCACCAGCGGACAGGCACCAGTATTGGGAGAGGGGTGCTGGCCGTCAGGGTCGACCGCGGCTCTGGCACTAACCCGGCAACACGGAGGTGGCACGGGCAGGAACGGACTGGCCATGTCGGCTTCTCACTTTTTGTATTTTAGAAGGACATGACATGCCTATATCTGTGTCTCCCCCTCCTTTTACTCCTCCACCTCTTTTCTTTTCGCATGACTATATGTACTTGTCACTTTTCCATGTGTTAGTTATGTCTTCTGAGCAGTTTGTCAGCTTTTGGACACCTTTGAAGGTGTTTTCTATGTGTTTCTATGTGTTTTTGTTTGCCTGCCATTGGTTTTAACGGTGTTCGAAGGTGTTCGACGAACAGTTCGACGAACAGTTCGGTGAACACAAGGGTGTTCGACGAACCGAACCGAACTCGAACACTACGGGGGTGGCTCAACACTACTGGCAAGTATAGCATGGGCTGTTTCATCACTTTTTAGAGCACAAGCTCTAGGTAGTATAGGCAGGGCTGCCACAAGGAATTTCAGGGCCCCATGCTGGCAAAATATTTGGGCCCCCTTGAGACTCTGCCCAGGCTCCACCCCAGCTCTGCCTCCACCCCTCGAACCTTCCACAGTACCGCCACCCACTCTTGGAAAAACTCCACTTGTGCACCATGTCCTCACCAATCACACATTAACTATTCCCATCAAACACCATGTCACATACATGGTCATCAGCTTTTGCTTTGGGCAAAAGATTTTTTAAGCCACCACCATGACAAGATAGACTCTTCTGGCTGGGCCCTACTCTGCTCTAACCTATTAAAAATTTGTTATAATACCCAGTACTCTTTTAGGTATATTTTTATTTATGTTTCTTTAAAGGAATGTGTCCCATACATTTTTTTAAATTACCAATAATATCACATACAAGGGGCAAATACCATCACACCATGGCGGTTCCATATATTACCACTACATAGTGACCAAATAATCCCCCATACAAGGAACAAATACGGCCACACCATGTCTGGACCACATATTACCACCTCATAGTGACCGAATAATACCACTTACAAGGGACAAATACCACCACACCATGACCAGACCACATTTTACCACCACATAGCGACCGAATAATACCACAAACAAGGAATAAATACCGCCACACTGTGACCAGACCACATATCGCCACCACATAGTGACCGAATACTACAATGCTGATCATTAATAAAAATTAACAATACTAATTGTTATGCACACGCCCGGACTGACTGGCGTGTGCATGATTAGTGATCCCACTGTACCATGAACCGAGGAGTGCCTGGAGGGGCGTAACTAAGTATCAACCTTATCCGACTAAGGTCGCACGGCGGCTCAGTCGACTCCGTGAACCAACAAGGAACCGAGCAGAGGGACCAGGTGCCAATCCAGGTCAGACCCCGGTCACAGCTGTTGACCCACACCGGGGAATGCAGGAACAGGCAGATTAGACTGGCATGTAGACAGGTGGGTACTGACAAACACGGCTGGAATGCAGACAGGTGGATATTGACAGGCACAGCTGGTATGCAGACAGGTGGGCACTGGCAGGCACGGCTGGCGTGCCGACAGGTGGGCACAGGCAGGCATGACTGACATGCAGAGAGGCGGGCACTGGCAGGTAGAAACGCAGGCAGGATAGGGACCTGTACAGACTGGGACACAGGAACGGAGCCGCAGATGCGGTAGACAAGCTGAGCAGAGCAAAACCCGCAGATGCGGTAGACAAGCTGAGTAGAGCAAAACCCGCAGATGTGGTAGACAAGCTGAGCAGAGCAAAACCCGCAGACGCGGTAGACAAGCAGAGCAGAGCAAAACCGCAGGTGCGGAGAACAAGCAGAGCGGAGCAAAACCGCAAGCGCGGTGAACAAGCAGAGCAGAGCAAAACTGCAGGTGTGGAGAACAAGCATAGCGGAGCAAAACTGCAAGCGCGGTGAACAAGCAGAGCGGAGCAAAACTGCAGGTGCGGTGTTATGTTCTGCTACCAAAGCTAAGGAAAGAGAGGAGATCTGTCCCTACTATAGGACTCAGCTGAA
This sequence comes from Phyllobates terribilis, assembly GCF_046119375.1. Lineage (NCBI taxonomy): Eukaryota > Metazoa > Chordata > Amphibia > Anura > Dendrobatidae > Phyllobates > Phyllobates terribilis. The sequence goes on from NW_027362773.1 coordinate 56,205,177, forward strand.
TCCCTACGATGTAACAGGGAACCTGATCCTGCGATCAGACCTGCTAAAGTCCTAATCTAGTCTGTACGGAGACCTATAGATGTGGGGAGGGAATCCCTACAAGTACTAAGGACTGGGAGGAATATGGGACACCTCCTAACAGAAATAGTAGCAGACAGACGAACAAACAAAATAGATAGAACATAGAGGTCCGTAGACCAAGCAAACTAACAGAGATAGATACAGAGCACAGGCTAGCTAGAAAGTAGATATACAATGAAGTCCAGCAAAGCCAGAAGGGCGGAGCAGGATTAAATAGGCCAACAAGGTCATGTGACCAGCAAAGGAAAAAAAACCTAACAGCAAGGTTCTAACAGTACCCCCCCTTCTAAGAGGATCCTCCGGATCCCCTAGGACCAGGCTTATCAGGAAATCTCCTGTGAAACGCTCTGATAAGTCTGGACGCGGAAACATCATCTGACCTCACCCAAGAGTTATCCTCGGGTCCGAAACCTTTCCAGGCCACAAGATACTGCAAACTACCTCTATACCGTCTAGAGTCAAGGATGCGAGAAATTTCATATTCCCCGTCCTCCACCACCGGAGGAACAGAGGCAGAGGCGTCACCATCCGACACAACAGCTTTTTTTAACAGAGAGACATGAAAGACCGGATTAATTCTCCAGGAGGTAGGAACCTCCAACCTAACAGCAGATTGGTTGACAACCTGAAGCACCTTAAAGGGCCCTACAAACTTGGGACCCAATTTCTTAGAAGGAATCCTCAACCGCAGATTCCTAGAGGACAACCAAACCATGTCACCAACAGCGAACAAAACCTCCTGTCGTTTCCTATCAAAGTAGTCTTTAGATTTTCTGTTGGCCTCCTGAAGATTACCACGCACATCCGTCCAAACTCTTTCCAAATCACCGGAAAAATTCTCCTCCTCAGGCACGGCAGATCCCAACTTGGAGAACGACCCAAACGACGGATGTCTCCCAGAACAACAAAAAAAAGGCGAACAACCAGCAGAAGAAGATGTATGATTGATCAGAGCAAAATCGGCAAGTGGCAGAAACTCAGACCACCCCTCTTGATTGTCTGCCACAAAACAACGCAAGAACTGCTCAACATCCTGGTTTTTCCTTTCTCTCTGGCCATTAGATTCAGGATGATATCCGGACGAAAACGACAAATGAATTCCCAACCTGTCACAAAAGGCACGCCAAAAACGAGCCACGAACTGAGGACCCCTATCAGAAACAATGTCAGTAGGAACGCCATGAAGTCTGACAATTTCCTTGACAAAGGCCTTAGCGAGAGTTTTAGCGCAGGGCAGTTTGACGAAGGGAACCAAGTGACACATCTTGCTAAAACGGTCCACGACCACCCAGATGACAGTAAAACCCTCAGAGGGGGGAAGGTCAGTTATAAAGTCCATAGCCAAATGTGTCCAAGGAGCACTGGGGACCTCCAAAGGACAAAGCAACCCCGCAGCAGGAGTATGTGAGGACTTAGATCTAGCACATATAGTACATTGGCGCACCCACTTAATGACTTCCTTCTGCCATCCAGGCCACCAAAAACTGCGACCCACCAGTCTCTTGGTCTCAGAGATTCCGGGATGACCTGCCAACCGAGATTCGTGACACTCAACAAACAAATCTCTCCTAAAGGTCCCAGGCACAAACAACCTCCCATGAGGAGTGTTAGATGGGGCATTCTCCTGAGCTTTAAGAATCTCATCTTCCAAAACGGAGTCTAAAGCAGCTATCACAACACCTTCTTGTAAAATGTTTTCCTCTTTCTCAGCACCGACTATGGGAGAAAAACTGCGAGACAAGGCATCCGCCTTAACATTCTTAGTACCAGGGATGTAAGTAACGGAGAAATTAAACCGCGAGAAAAACAGTGCCCACCTAGCCTGACGGGCATTCAGGCGCTTGGCAGCATCAAGATATATCAGATTTTTATGATCCGTAAGAACCTGAACGGGAAATTCCGCACCTTCCAAGAAGTGGCGCCAGTGTTCAAATGCGAGTTTAATAGCCAATAATTCCCGATTACCAATATCGTAATTCAGTTCAGTCTCCGAAAATTTTTTTGAAAAAAAGGCACAGGGATGTAATCCATCCCCGTTATCCTGAGACAATACTGCGCCAACCCCCTCAGAGGAAGCATCAACCTCAACCAAAAACGGCCTAGTAACATCAGGCTGCATAAGGATGGGAGCAGAGGTGAACCTCTCCTTGAGATACACAAAAGCTTCAATGGCCTCAGAAGACCACTGAACCGCATCAGCACCTTTCCTGGTGAGATCAGTCAGAGGTTTGACAATACTAGAAAAATTTTTTATGAATTTTCTGTAGTAATTGGCGAAACCCAAAAACCTCTGTATCGATTTCAAACCAATAGGCCTAGGCCATTCCTGCACAGCCTGAACCTTAACCGGATCCATCTCAAAACCTTTGCTGGAGATAATGTAGCCCAAAAAACTAATTCTCTGTACAGTGAACTCACATTTCTCCAGCTTAGCAAAAAGCGAATTGTCCATTAATAACTGTAATACCTCACGCACGCTCCGCCAATGAGACTCCAGATCTGGCGAATAAATCAAAATGTCATCCAAATACACAACCACATTTTTACCGATCAAAGGTCTAAGGATGTCATTAATCAGATTCTGAAAAAATGCAGGAGCATTAGTAAGACCAAAAGGCATAACCAGATTCTCAAAATGACCCACAGGAGTGTTAAAAGCAGTCTTCCATTCATCACCCTCCTTCATGCGCAACAGATTGTATGCCCCCTTAAGGTCAATTTTAGAGAACCACTTGGCCCCCAATAACTGGTTAAACAGATCAGGAATCAATGGCAGTGGGTAAGGATTGCGTACCGTAATTTTGTTAATCTCACGAAAATCCAGACAAGGACGTAAACCGCCGTCCTTTTTTTTTACAAAAAAAAATCCAACCGCCACAGGAGACTTAGAGGGCCTAATGTGACCGGCGGCCAAACTTGTCTGTATGTATTCCTCCAAAGCCTTCCTCTCAGGAATAGTAAGGTTAAATAAACGACTTTTAGGAAGAGTCGCTCCAGGGACAAATTCAATAGAACAATCATAGTCTCTATGGGGAGGCAAAACCTGCGATTCCTTCTCAGAAAAAACTCTCCAAAAATCCTGAATAGGAACAGGCAATTCTCCCCTATCCAAAGCTGCAATACGCCCGTTACAACACTTGTCATAACATTTATGACTCCAGGATTTAATTTCACTGGTAGACCAATCCAGTACAGGATTGTGAAATTTTAACCAGGGCAAACCCAATATTACTGGAGAAGGCAAGTTATTCAACACTACCAAATCCAATTTCTCATGGTGAACACCATTAATAGTGAGAGGAAATTCACTGACCTTGAGAGTAATATTCTTCAAAGGGGAGCCATCCACAGAAACCACAGCAATGGGGGATGATAAAGGTTCAGGTTTTAAATTGAGTTTTTCCACGAATCCCCCATCAATTACATTCAGTGTAGACCCGCAATCAACAAACACCCGAAATTCCATTAATTTTTCCTGAGCAATCGTGGAAGCAGCTAAAAATATACCCTTGGAATTTAAACAGGCAATGCGGGCGTGACTGACCATTTTTTTTTCTTTCTTCATACGAAGCTCACAGCCTTTAATCAAATGACCAGATTTTCCGCAATAGAAACACAAGCCTTCCGAAAAACGACGGTCTTTTTCTTGAGAGCGAGGTGCCACCGATCCAATCTCCATCGGTTCACCACTGTTAGTACACACATTATCATAACCAGAAACTGACATAGCAGAGGATTTGCTCTCATTAACCCTAGCACGCAGTCTTCTATCCACCCGTATAGCTAATTGCATAGCCTGTTGCAAATCCTCAGGTGTAGGATAAGCAATTAGCAGGTCTTTAACCCTTTCACTGAGCCCAGCAAGAAATAGACTTTTCAGAGCAGAATCATTCCACCCTGTTTGAGTGGACCAACGACGAAAATGAGTACAATATTTTTCGACATTACCTGATCCTTGTTTTAAACGTCTCAACTCAGTCTCAGCTGATGCCACACGGTCAGGATCATCATATAATAGTCCTAAAGCAGAAAAAAAACTATCCACTGATCTGAAGCATGTATCACTAGGTTGCAAAGAAAAGGCCCACTCCTGAGGCTCTTTGCGCAAAAGTGACATTATGAACCCTACGCGCTGGGATTCATCCCCAGAGGACTTGGGTCTCAAACGAAAATACAATAAGCAAGCATTTTTAAATGAAAAAAATTCTCGATGTTCACCAAAAAATAAATCCGGCAAACATACCTTAGGCTCCAAGAAATATGCTCCAGGACAGTTACTCACGTGCTGACGGAGCTCGGCCACTTCCAGAGAGAGTCCCTGCAGGTGTTTAGCCAAATCCTGAACCGACACCATGATGGAACAAAAAAAAAAAAAAAAAAAAATCTTTCCTTAGAGAATTTGCAGGCTGGACTTACTGTTATGTTCTGCTACCAAAGCTAAGGAAAGAGAGGAGATCTGTCCCTACTATAGGACTCAGCTGAATCCCTACGATGTAACAGGGAACCTGATCCTGCGATCAGACCTGCTAAAGTCCTAATCTAGTCTGTACGGAGACCTATAGATGTGGGGAGGGAATCCCTACAAGTACTAAGGACTGGGAGGAATATGGGACACCTCCTAACAGAAATAGTAGCAGACAGACGAACAAACAAAATAGATAGAACATAGAGGTCCGTAGACCAAGCAAACTAACAGAGATAGATACAGAGCACAGGCTAGCTAGAAAGTAGATATACAATGAAGTCCAGCAAAGCCAGAAGGGCGGAGCAGGATTAAATAGGCCAACAAGGTCATGTGACCAGCAAAGGAAAAAAAACCTAACAGCAAGGTTCTAACATGCGGTAAATAAGCGGAGCAGAGTGAAACCACCGGAGCGGTGAACAAGCAGAGCAGAATAGAACCGCCGGTGCGGTAACCAAGCGGAGCAGAGCGGAACCGCCGGAGCGGTGAACAAGCAGAACAGAACGGAGCAGAAAGTGAAGGCAGACAGGACAGGGCTCTGTTCACATGGAACAGACTGGAAAATACAGGAAGATGGTTAGAACACAGGAGGTAGATACGGAGGAAGGGAAAGGGGACAAGCAGAACCAGATACACACAAGGTACTTACAATGAAGTAGCGAGTGGACACAAAACTCACAAACAGAAGTACAGAGACAACGAGTTGGAGTTAGGTGCAAGTTCATACACTGCAGGCAAAGGGAAGGTACGGACATAGAGACAAACAGGTAACAGGCTAGGATACAGTTCAGGCAGGAAGTGCTACTGCAATGAGATACAAGAACGAGCCTGGGTATACAGCCCCCAGAGTGGCGGAAACAGACTAGAAGTCACAGGTAACAGGCCTGGGTATACAGCCCCCAGAGTGGCGGAAACAGACTAGAAGTCAGAGATAACAGGTCTGGGTATGCAGCCCCCAGAGTGGCGGAAACAGACAAAATACAGGACAGGACCTGGCAATACAGTTGAAAAGACAAACTGAGTGAAGGTGTTGCTCAGGCACCTCCTTCTGGGTGTAGGGGGTTTAAATATCCAGCGACTCACAGCAATAGGCTGGAGACGCATTAGGTGTGCACCCACAGCAGCTATAAGAATCAGGAAGTAACCGGGCCACCGCCCAAAGCAGTCAGTCAAGAGACATGCACACAGCATCTACTGGAGCAAGGTTTGCAGGCTGGACTGACAGGTAAGATTGCGGTCTTGCATAGTGGGAGGTGGTGCACTATGCAAGCACGCTGCCAGGGATGTTTCACTAATATTACCATAAGTGCTATTATACACAGGAGCTCTGTACATAGTATACAGTGTATAGTGTCAGTGTACAGGTACTACAAGGATCATCAGTGACATTATACACAGGAACTCTGTATATAGTGTCAGTGTACACGTAATACAGGGATCACCAGTGACATAAACAGGAGCTCTGTATATAGTATATAGTGTGCAGGTAATACAGGGATCACCAGTCACATTATATATTGGAGCTCTGTATATAGTGTCATTGTACAGGTAATACAGGGATCACCAGTGACAATCTACACAGGAGCTCTGTACATAGTACATAGTATATAGTGTCAGTGTACAGATAACAAACTGACTCACCAGTGATGTCTCTAGTTGAAGACCTTCATCTTAACTTTTCTCTTTCATCCAGTGTAGACAGCCATCACTTCTTCCAGCCAGGAATCATCGCTGCATAAAATAACACAGTTATCTAGAGCACATTACCCAACTTCTACACTACACAGCTGAATACAGACGTGCACCCACCGTTAATATATAATTAGTTATTATGCAACCCACCATTCCAAATATAAATTGTAATCCACCACTGCATCCCCACTAATTGTAAATTCAAATTTTCCCCATCTACTAAATATATAAATTAATTAGAATCTGTACTATTTCCCCCAATTCATTACCAGTCACACTCAGTCATCCTCAACACCCCCTCTCCCAATTCATTATATTTACATGTCCCCCTCCGCCCCAATTCATTTTGTCATGTCCTCTCTCTCTCCCACCCCCAATTCATCATCATTTGTTGCCCTCTACCCTTAATACATTATCATTTGCTCTCCCCACCCCCACCCTCAGTTCATCATTATTTGCGTTGCCCCACCCTCAATTCATTATTTGCTCTCTCCATTCCCCACTCACAATTAATTTGCTCTCCCTACCCCCACTCACAATTCATCATTTGCTCTCCCTCCTTTCCTAATTCATCATTAGCTCTCCCTACTCACAGTTCATCATTCGCTCTCCCCACTCCCAGTTCATCATTTACTCTCCCCACTCCCAGTTCATGATATGCTCTTCCCACCCCCAACTCCCAGTTTATCATGTGCTCTCCCCACTCCCAGATCATCACATGCTCACCCCCCCCACACCCAGTTCCTAATGTGCTCTCCCAACCATGCAATTCCAGTTCATCATATGCTCTCCCAGTTCATCATGTGCTCCCCCACTCCCAGTTCATCATGTGCTCTCCCCACCAACAATACCAGCTCATCATGTGCTCTCCTCCCCACTCCCAGTTCATCATATGCTCTCCCCAACCCCCCAATCCAGGTTTATCACATGCTCTCCCCACCACCAATCCCAGTTCATCATGTGCTTCCTCCCTACCCCCAATCCCAGTTCATCATGTGCTTACCCCACCCACCAGTCCCAGTTCATCATGTGCTCTCCCCACCCCCACTCCCAGTTCATCATATGCTTTCCCAGTTCATCATATTCTCACCCCCTCCCCTTACCCCAAGACCACTTAATTCTATTAAAAAAAAAAGTTTTTCATACTTACCTCGGACTGCCATCCTGGCGCTCGATGCTGGCGAGTACCCGATGATGTCATCGCGTATGCGCCATCTCCAGCACATCATGAGAGCTCCAAGACTGAACTCCCTGCGCTGAGATGCACGCCAGCATGCGATAGCCCGAGGCCTGGTGAGCAGAAGCACAAGAGGGGGGGTCCCAAACCTGGCTCTGGTCCCAGCTCATTACTGGTGTTCACCGTGCCCCATACAGCAGTAAGGGCAGTACTGCGCAGATGGCATCCCTGAGTATAGGTAATTGTGATAAATATGAACTTTCCACACCTTGATCTATTATTTTTATTGTTCTAATGCATTTTTTTTTAAGCAAAAGTCCAGTTTGTCACAAAGTTACATGAAGGTGGACAAAGCTGTTTTCACAGTTGTGTCAGGGTTGACTGAGAGTCATAAGGTACCCAGCTGTAGAAGGTCGCTGCGTTTGGCCTTACAAACATCTCCCTGATCCTTTTATTATACATTTTTTACATTTTTCTTTAGGACACAGTGGTGATCCTCACCTTGCTTGGGGATTATACCTTTCCCTTTAGGAGGATCCTGAGTTATCCTCACTCTTCTGCTGTTAATCAGCACTTCCTTTCTGTGTCCTTAAATACACTCAGATCCTCAGAGTTTGCTGGTGATAGCGTGTTATACCTATTCAGGCCTGGGATTCTAGTAGTCGACTAGAACTACCTTGGAGTTTCTTCGTGAATTGTTGCTGTGCTCATCTTGGAGCTGAGTGTATTCCGCTGTTTATTTCCCCTGTGTGTTCTTTAGTTTTTAGGAGGGCTGACTTGGTGCTCACCCCTCCCACTCCCTTCCTAGGGCCTAGCCTTAGGGTCTGCTAGGGCTAGATATCCTGCTCGGTGATAGGTGCAGAACCTATTTAGAGTCAATAGGGGAGTTAGGGCTTAAAGGTAGATCTGTTTAGGGGCCACCACTCTCCCCTTCCCTAGTTTTAGGGCTCCCTCCAATTTTCCCGTCGGTATGCTCTGGGTTCTCCCCATTCCTAGTGTGACATTATCAACAGCAAGATTAAAAAAAAACAACTGACTTTCGTTTTTATTTTTATTGATTTTTTTTGTATTGTTATGGATCCTTGTCACTGGAGGTAGCCGACCTTCGATCAGCTGTTCAGCAGCAATAGCAGAGGTCGCAGACTCCTAATGTTGGGGACTCTGCGAGTAGGCCGGTCCAGTTTGAGCCCAAAATTGCCCTCCCTGACAGGTTTTCAGGAGATAGAGACAAATTTTTAGTGTTTAAGGAAGCTTGTAAATTATACTTTAAGCTTCGACCCTACTCTTCTGGAGATGAGGAGCACCGAGTGGGGATTGTGATCTCACTGTTACAAGGAGATCCTCAATCCTGGGCTTTCTCTTTGCCACAAGGCTCTGCTTGCCTCCAATCGGTTGAAGGATTTTTCGGGGCTCTGGCCCTCATCTATGATGATCCTGACCAAATCTCCTTGGCTGAATCCAGGCTGCGTTGCCTTCAGCAGAGGAATCGGTCAGCAGAGACTTATTCTTCTGAATTTCGTAGATGGGCAACCAATGCCAAGTGGAATGACCAGGCTCTTAGAAGCCAATTTTGTCTGGGTATTTCAGAAAGGTTGAAGGATGCTTTGGCAGTTTACAAAACCCCTGGGCCGTTGGAGGCTGACATATCGTTGGCTATACGCGTCGATAGACGCCTTCAGGATAGGAGGGTGAGACCACCTTCTCCAGAGTCCCTTTTTTGGGGCAACACTCCATTGCCGGGGTCGGTCAGGGGGTGAACCTGTACTCATGGATTTGAAGGAGCCCATGCAGATAGGGGGAGCTACTGCATCGCATATTTCCCCTGATATCTGCAAGAGAAAGAGTGTGTGTTTTTTTGTGGTAAAAGGGGACATTTTATTGGGGTCTGTCCCTCGGTTCCTAAGCAAAAAGATTGGCCCTTGGTAATGTGGGGTTGGATTATCAGGGGGTGTGTTTGTCATGACGGCAGAGGTGGTGATAGGGAGCAGGACTGAGAAAATTTCTGTGTTTTTAGACAGTGGAGCTGGAGTCAGCATGGTTAATGCTGGGTTTGTGAGAACTCATGGGCTTATAACAACCGGAAAACCGATAGCATAAGGGGCCTATTAAACACTTTAAACCAATTGTGAAAAAGCCCCTAAAAATACTCTTTATTGAAAATATTTTTAAAAATAGACAAACACATATAGACATTCACGAATTAGATATAAAATGTACAGTACAGACCAAAATTTTGGACACACCTTCTCATTTAAAGATTTTTCTGTATTTTCATGACTATGAAAATTGTGCATTCACACTGAAGCCATCAAAACTATGAATTAACACATGTGGAATTATATACTTAACAAAAAAGTGTGAAACAACTGAAAATATGTCTTATAGTCTAGGTTCTTCAAAGTAGCTACCTTTTGCTTTGATGACTGCTTTGCACACTCTTGCCATTCTCTTGGTGAGCTTCAAGAGGTAGTCATTGGAAATGGTCTTCCAACAATCTTGAAGGAGTTCCCAGAGATGCTTAGCACTAGTTGGCCCGTTTGCCTTCACTCTGCGGTCCAGCTCACCCCAAACCATCTCGATTGGGTTCAGGTCTGGTGACTGTGGAGGCCAGGTCATCTGGCGTAGCACCCCATCACTCTCCTTCTTGGTCAAATAGCCCTTACACAGCCTGGAGGTGCATTTGGGGTCATTGTCCTGTTGAAAAATAAATGATGGTCCAACTAAACGCAAACCGCATGGAATAGCATGCCGCTGCAAGATGCTGTGGTAGCCATGCTGGTTCAGTATGCCTTCAATTTTGAATAAATCCCCAACAGTGTCACCAGCAAAGCACCCCCACACCATCACACCTTCTCCTCCATGCTTCACAGTGGGAACCAGGCATGTAGTGTCTATCCGTTCACCTTTTCAGCGTCACACAAAGACACGGTGGTTGGAACCAAAGATCTCAAATTTGGACTCATCAGACCAAAGCACAGATTTCCATTGGTTTAATGTCCATTCCTTGTGTTCTTTAGCCCAAACAAGTCTCTTCTGCTTGTTGCCTGTCCTTAGCAGTGGTTTCCTAGCAGCTATTTTACCATGAAGGCCTGCTGCACAAAGTCTCCTCTTAACAGTTGTCGAAGAGATGTGTCTGCTGCTAGAACTCTGTGTGGCATTGACCTGGTCTCTAATCTGAGCTTCTGTTAACCTGCGATTTCTGAGACTGGTGACTCGGATAAACTTATCCTCAGAAGCAGAGGTGACTCTTGGTCTTCCTTTCCTGGGGCGGTCCTCATGTGAGCCAGTTTCTTTGTAGCGCTTGATGGTTTTTGCAACTGCACTTGAGGACACTTTCAAAGTTTTCCCAATTTTTCGCACTGACTGACCTTCATTTCTTATACTAATGATGGCCACTCGTTTTTCTTTACTTAGATGCTTTTTTCTTGGCATAATACATATTCTAACAGTCTGTTCAGTAGGACTATCAGCTGTGTATCCACCAGACTTCTGCACAACACAACTGATGGTCCCAACCCCATTTATAATGCAAGAAATCCCACTTATTAAACCTGACAGGGCACACCTGTGAAGTGAAAACCATTTCCGGTGACTACCTCTTGAAGCTCATCAAGAGAATGCCAAGAGTGTGCAAAGCAGTCATCAATGCAAAAGGTGACTACTTTGAAGAACCTAGAATATAAGACATATTTTCAGTTGTTTCACACTTTTTTGTTAAGTATATAATTCCACATGTGTTAATTCTTAGTTTTGATGCCTTCAGTGTGAATGTACAATTTTCATGGTCAAGGAAATACAGAAAAATCTTTAAATGAGAAGATGTGTCCAAACTTTTGGTCTGTACTGTATATAATGGCAAAAGTGAGCTATTAGGTCCCTGTTTGGATCCTATAGCTACCCCTACCTGGCCGCGGGGGTTGGCACCCTAATGATACTCGAGAGAGGTGCACCCGCTCCATGATGACTGACCCTACTGGTCCCTATTTCCCCCTATATAACTCTTAATGAAACAATGATACAGTTGTGATGTCAACCACTAATAGAGCACTTACTATACAAGACAAACAAAGGGGATGAATGTATAGAGACAGATTTAGTGTGGGTGTCAGGGCCTAATCTATGCCCTAACACTGTCCCTGCCTAACAGCGGATGCAAAGTCCTACTGTAAATTGGCACCCTCGCGCAACATCGACTAATCCTAGAAGTCCCTAATCCTAGAAGTCCCTACCCAGGCCCTGCTGTGCTTGGGAGAGATGGCAACCAGGGGAGGACAGAAAAAGGCAGATAAAATATCCTACTCTGCCCTTCTATGACACCACAGCTCTACTCCCATATTAAATGTGGGATGTGGAAAAAAAACTTTTATTTATGATAAATGAAGAGATAGAGGGTATTAGAAAATATCAAAATGTTACTAGGTCCACAATAAATAATCAAAGATCATTGCAGTATATTTGAAACCGAATTCCAATGCATACATGCTCAAATTAATAGTAAAAACATGCACATGCTATCTCAGGCAACAGAAACCCTACTATAGAGGGCATGTACTAATCTTAGGAATAACTCCAGAAACTGCCCATGTACTTATCTTAGGAATAACTCCAGAGACTTCCCGATGCGTTTTCCCCCTTTCCCTTATGTTAGGGATTCATCAGGGGCTTGGTGCAGGAGTGAAGGGTCCATCAGTGTGCACCTCAAAGCTTGCCAGATCTGCCTGGGGGTACCGCAATATGCACCTAAGTGGCAATCACACATCACAATGGGACGTTGTTATGAATTCCCCATGTGATGTGCCATCTTTATTACCAGGCAGGAAGTGAGATCACTTCCTCCATCCCTCCAAGGATGAGTGCTGGAACGCAACTTGCACTCCAGCATACACTGCGTCAACAGGCCTGAATGATGCCCCCGTTCCCCGGAAGTGACACGCCAGATGTTGGAACACATATGCGCTCCACCACCACGCATGACAGCGGAAGAAGCGCTTCATGCTCACATAGTGGGCAGACCGCTGGTTGCATCCCACCAAAAGGTATTTGTGGAGCGCAGATGCTTACTTGTGTCACATAAATATTGGACTAATGGCTATGTGTGTTATGATCTGCAACATGTACTAAGGAAAGATAAGGGAAAGCTGTCCCTACAGTAAGACTAAGCTGAATCCCTACGATGTAGCGGGCTGCCTGTTCCTAGCGAACAGACCCGCCTTAGTCATCGGCTAGTCTAAACGAAGATCTATAGCATTAAGGGAGGGGTCCCTAAAAGAACTAAGGACTGGGACAAAAATGGGACACCTCCTAAACAGAGAAGATGTTGCAGAACACAAAAAGACAAACTGACAAAAAGGTACTAGAAGTCCCAGAAGGACCAAGCGAACTGACAGAGAAAGGCACCGAAGCACCAGGCTAGAGAAACAGTCAAACACAGAAGTCCAGCACAGCCAGAAGGGCGGAGCTGGAATATAAAGGCAGATGGTCACGTGACCGCAAAACACAAGATGGAAAAAACAAACAGGAGGGTTCTAACAATGTGAATACCACGTAGCAGTACACCCTGTCACAGAGATGTTTTTAACACAGGGCTACTGTGATCCATAATAGGATTAAACATATAGTACACACCATTCATAAATACTTATATCACCTATAGCACCTTAAAGAGACATATCACAAAAAAGATTTTTGCTTTTCAACTCCTTCAAAAGATAATACAAACTACATATCCAAGGGGTAGTCATAACTGGGACATTTATGTTTTTAAGGACCATACCTATCACGTGTTAGTCTAACATATGGTAATTCTTTGATTCAAGATGGACTCAAAGACTCAATAGCCCAACCAGGATTCCTAGTTGGTCATACAATGTAAACATGCATGCTGAAGCTTCAAAAAATCAGAATTATGTACAAGTGAAAAAAGATTCAAAGAGGTGTTAAACCTCAGATGAAACTAACAAAACTAATATGGTCATTTAGCCCCTTAGGGGACACAGTATCCAGCCAGTGAGTCCACCTTGCCTCTCGCTGAAAGATTTTTCTGTCCCAGTCTCCCTGCCGCGTTGAAGGAGGGGCAACCTCAATTACAGAGAAACAGATACAGTTCAAGTCACTTCCATATTTTTGTGTGACATGACGGGCCAGGGGTGCGTCCCTCAGGTTCCTAATGTCACCGAGGTGCTCACTAATGCGTACTCTTAATTGCCTTTTAGTTTTGCCCACATAGTCGTCAGGGCACTGACAGGTGCACATGTAAACCACCCCCACCGTTCTACAATTGGCAAAATGTCTCATATTATATTCCCTGCCTGTTGAAACTTTTTCCCCACCGCAATGTACCTGCAGAAACTACAGGAGCCACACCTGTACGTGCCAGTAATACCCTTGTTCAACCATGCCCCCCCTGATTTTGGCATCTCAAAATGGCTATGAACCATATGGTTTCTAAGGGATCTCCCTCTACGTGATTGATGGTGTATAAGGGATAATCTCACTAATATCCAGGTCAGCCTTCAGGATAGCCCAATACTTTCTTAGGATACCCATCACCTGATCCACTTTGCCATCATATGTACCAATCAAACATGTTAGAGATTTATTAGTTTGTATGGATTTTGGTACCAAAAGAGTTGTCCTATTTTCAATTCGTACTTGGTGATACGCTACATCAATGACTTGGCGGGGGTAGCCTCTTTCAGAAAACCTATGTCTCAAGTCTCTACTCTCAGAATTAAAGTTCTGAGCAGTTCCTGTGTAGTCGCAGGGACTGTCCTTTAGGGATGCCCCATTTCAGACTCGTCGGGTAGTGGCTCTCCCATCGTAATAAATAGTTTGTGGAGGTGGGTTTCCTAAAGATAAATGTCTTTAGCGAGCCATCTGCACCCTTACTAATTAAGATATCTAAAAAAGGCAAGCGGTCACCCCCAATCTCATAAGTAAATGAGAGGACAATCTCATTGACGTTCAGCTGAGATAAAAATGATTTGAACGATGTTTCATCACCTGACTAAATCACGAACACGTCATCTATATATCTCCCCCAGTAGATGATGTGTGGGCACCAAGTCTCATCTCCATCCTTAAACACAAGGGTATCTTCCCACCAGCCCAGGAGCAGGTTGGCATAGATAGAAGCACTCGGGCTCCCCATTGCCGTGCCCCTGAGCTGGTGTAAGTATCTATCGTTAAATGTAAAGAAATTATGATGGAGGATGAATTCAAGCAAATCCAGAACAAACCCATTATGTGATCTATGATGCACACCCCTGGTGTTTAAAAAATATTCTACTGCTTCCAAGCCTGACCGATGCGGTATACTGCTATACAGTGATTCCACATCGATCGAGGCCAGGATGACATCATCCTCAATAACCATGCCCTCAAGTTTATTAATCAGGTCCATGGTGTCCCTCAGATGGGAGGGCAAAGCAGTAACAAAGGGGCGCAACATCCGGTCCAGATACACACTGGAGTTTTGACACAGTGCATCAATGACGAACACTATCGGTCGACCTTTGAGTGGGTCTAGACCTTTATGTATTTTCGGCAATGAGTAAAAAGTAGCCGTCACCGGATGTTTCGGATACAGGAAGAGATAATGTCTGATTGTTATGCCCTATTTAGAATGCACAGTAATTCCTTTGCGTAATCTGTACCAGGGTACCAGGAACCTCATATGTCGTCACATCAGATAGAATGGAGACGCACATAGCAAGATATTTGTCATTATCCATCACAACGATGTTACAAGGGTTTAATGACTATCTGCGTGTTCCTTTCAAGACCAGATACTGCATCCCTCTCCTCCATTGATAGATTGGGGGGGTTCCGCCTCTGGGGTTGATCTTAGTAATAACCTCTGTGACCACCTTAGAAAAAATGTCAATGCCTCCATAATCCCCAACAGGGGGCATCTTAGTACTCTTAGACCTTAGGTCAGAGTATGGGCCTTCTCCTAAACCTCTACGTCCTTCGTCCCATAGTTCTGCTAATAAGTTGACATCGGGAGGTCCTCTGGTGTAATACACAGTTGTTCACATTTCTGCCTGACATTCTTAATAAAGAATTTCCTCCACTTCAGCTTCCGTATAAATAGATTGACATCCTTGACCCAATTAAAGGAGTCAAACCTAGTGGTAGGAACAAAAGACAATCCTGAGACCAGCACTCTTCTTTCAGTCTCAGTAAGGGTATAAGATGACAGGTTAAAGATCTGATTCAGACCCCCCCCCTCCCTCAAAGAGGTATTTCCACCACTTATTTCATTTGGGTACCTGGACGTGATCTCTCCCGAAGGTAGTATGGCATGGCATCCCTTCCCCCTAAAAAAGAGATTGATGAGGATACAGAGATTGAAGACATGGATCCAGATTGGGACAGCCCCCCCCCCTCCCATTGTGCCCCCTTGCTGCCATCTTCTATTATAGCCTCTCTTATACCGCCCTCTAAACCTATTTTCACCCCTTTTACTATTTTGACGATATTCACAATCCGAGGATTCAATATCGGATGATGATATCTCTGTTTGGGGTGTTTGACTCACAGATGAAAAATGGTAGGCTCTCTTCTCCTTAGATTTTTAATAAAGATCTTTAATAAACCGTTTATGCTTCCTATCCTTAATATTTGTCTGATATTTTTCTACCAAGGTTTTCAAGGTTTCCTCTCTATTTATAAAGTCAGGTTCGGCTTTATATTTGAGGGTCTCGTCAATTAGGCTTTGTAATTTTAGTGAGGATTTTTCCAATGTGATTTTTTCCTCTTCCAATAGAAGTTTCATAAATCTAATAGATGATGCAATTGATTCTTTTTTCCACTTGGCAAGCAATGTCTCGGATGTACACCTGGGGGCAAGGGAGATATTAATTCTTAGACCATTGGGGACTATACTATGTTGTATATAGTTATATAGAGACTGCACCTTCCACCAAGATTTGATATTATTTTTTAGGCCTCCAGAAGGTCAGAAAAAAGGTCCCTAAGGATCGATTTGGTGCCACTGCTTTTGTCAATTTCAGCTTCAGAAAACACCTCCTTGGCATCATTCATCCATTGGTTGTTATTCACAGGTCCTGACAAGAAGCCAGCCATAATCTATAGAAAACTATAACAACCGGAAAACTGATAGCATAAGGGGCCCATTAAACACTTTAAACCAATTGTGAAAAAAAAACTAAAAATACTCTTTATTGAAAATATTTTTAAAAATAGACAAACACATATAGACATAAACGAATTAGTTATAAAATGTATATAATGCCAAAAGAGGGGACAGAAGTGAGCTATTAGGTCCCTATTTGGATCCTATAGCTACCCCTACCTGGCCGCGGGGGTTGGCACCCTAATGATACTCGAGAGAGGTGCACCCGCTCCGCGATGACTGATACAGTTGTGATGTCAACTACTAATAGAGCACTTACTATACAAGACAAACAAAGGGGATGAATGTATAGAGACAGATTTAGTATGGGTGTCAGGGCCTAATCTCTGCCCTAACACTGTCCCTGCCTAACAGCGGATGCAAAGCCCTACTGTAAATTGGCACCCCCGCTCAACGTCGACTCACCCTAGAAGTCCCTACCCAGGCCCTGCAGTGCTGCATGGTTGGATTATCAGTGGGTGTGTTTGTCTTCTACATGAAGCTCTCGGTTTGTCATGACGGCAGAGGTGGTGATAGAGAGCAAGACTGAGAAAATTCCTGTGTTTTTAGACAGTGGAGCTGGAGTCAGCATGGGTGATGCTGGGTTTGTGAGAACTCATAAGCCCATCCCCATTTATGCCATCGACTCAGCGCCTCTTGCTCAGAGATGTCTGACACAGATTGTACATGATATAAGACTGAGGGTGGGGCCCCTTCATTATGAAGTAATGTTATATCCTGGAGGGCCTTCCCACTCCTATTGTACTGGGTCTACCCTGGTTGGTGAAATATAATCCGGAAGTGGATTGGCAATCCAGGGAAATTGTGGAATGGGGAGATTACTGTCATGTAAACTGCTTAAGCACTTCTCTTTCTGCGGTCTCTATGGAGACCTGCATTTCTGTCTGGTTTTGAGGACGCATTTTCTGAGAAGGGGTGTCAGGATTTGCCTTCTCATTGTGCATATGACTGTCCCATTAACCTGATTCCCGAAGCTACACTCCCAACTCCAGACTGTATAATTTTTCTGGTCCGGAGAGAAAAGCCTTGAAGGATTTCATTGCTGAGAGTCTAGAGAAGGGACATATCAGACCCTTCACTTCGCCCGTGACGGCAGGGTTCTTCTTCGTTAAGAAGAAAGATGAGGGTCTTCATCCCTGTTTAGATTTCCAGAAAATTAATCAAATTACCGTCCGAGATCCGTATCCTCTTTCCCTGATTCCGGATTTATTCAATCAGATTGTGGGAGCTAAAGTGTTCTCCAAGTTGGATTTAAGGGTAGCCTACAATTTGGTTAGAATCAGAGAAGGGGATGAATGTAAAATGGCTTTCAATACCCCTGAGGGGCATTTCGAAAGTCTGGTTATGCCTTTGGTCTCACCAATGCATCTTCGGTTTTCCAGCATTTCATAAACAATGTTTTCCACCATTTAATGGGCAGGTTTGTGGTGGTCTATTTGGATGATATTTTTATTTACTCACCTGATTTAGAGATACATCAGGGTCATGTTAAACAGGTACTATGAATTTTAAGAGATAGCAAACTTTATGCCAAACTGGAGAAATGTGTTTTTGCTGTCAATGAGGTGCAATTTTTGAGGTACCTGTTATCATCGTCGGGTTTTCGGATGGATCTGGAGAAGAGCCATGCTATGCTTTATTGGGATCGTCCTGAGAAACTGAATGCAATGCAGCGCTTTCTGGGGTTTAGTAATTTTTACCGGAAATGTATCCAAAATTATTCAGTAACATGACATGACATGACAAAAAGGGTTCTGATTTCTCTAATTGTCGAATGCCGCCCAGCAGGCTTTCTCCTCTTTAGAGAGATGTTTTTCCACAGAACCTATACTCAGTCAACCCGATATTTATCAACCTTTCATTGTAGAAGCTGATGCGTCAGAGGTGGGGGTTGGGGCTGTGTTGTCTCAGGGTCCGTCCCCTGGTAAATGGCGTTCATGCCCTTTCTTTTCCAAGAAGCTGTCTTCAGTCGAGAGAAATTATGACTTGGGTAATAGAGAGCTTTTGGCTATTAAATTGGCTTTCCAGGAATGACGACATTAGTTGAAGGGGGCAGTCCATCCTGTTACTGTTATCACAGACCATAAGAACCTGCCATATGTCTAATCTAAGCATCTCAACCCTAGGCAGGCTAGATGGTCTTTGTTTTTTACTAGGTTCAATTTTGTTGTCACTTTCCGTCCAGAGTTTAAAAACATCAAGGCTGATGCGTTGTCTGTGCTTCCCTGATGGTAGTGACCATGAGAACCTGTCCCTATTTTGCAGAAGGGGGTGGTCATTTCGGCCTTGTGCCCTGACCTGGAAGGGGGGGGTGTTGGAGGCTCAGGGGGAAGCCCGTGTCTCCTGTCCTTTAGGGAGGTTGTTTGTGCCATCTAATTTGCGCCATAAAGTAATTAGGGTACGTCACAACTCTGTGCTTGCTGGTCATCCAGGAAGTAAGGCAACATTTCTCATCATTTTTCGTGGCAGGGATTGCATCAGGTTATTACAAACTGAAATCAAACAGTTTTCAGCTCAAAACTTTATTCTAGGTGATGTTACATTTGCACATAGGACCCCTTGTTCGAAAGGAGCTTCTGAACTCTCTCGTCCATTGAATTTGTCAGGTTTTGGATGGTTTCTGCTTTAATTGTTTTGCATGAGGACAGAATACCCTCCCAGAACTGTTGCTTAGATGTGAACTGCCTCCCGCCATCATAGACACTACTTTTGATGATGCTCCAGAGGTTCTCAATGGGATTGAGGTCAGGGGAGCATGGGTGCCACACCATAAGTTTGTCCCCTTTTATGCCCATAGCAGCCAGAGATGCAGATGTGTTATGTGCAGCATGAGACGGGGAATTATCATGCATGAAATGATCTCGATGGTCCAGATGGATGGAGTGGAGGATGGCTGGTTGATGGACACCCCATGCAAACACGGCTACGGCGCTAACAAGGAGGAGGTGGAGTAATGTTTTGGGCTGGAATCATGGGGAGAGAGATTGTCGGCCCTTTTAGGATCCCTGAAGGGGTAAAGATGAACTCCATAATGTATGTTGAGTTTCTCAAACAGCACTTCCTTCCATGGTTCAAGAAGAAGAACCGTGCATTCCGCAGCAAGATCATTTTCATGCATGATAATGCCCCGTCTCATGCTGCACATAACACATCTGCATCTCTGACTGCTATGGGCATAAAAGGGGACAAACTTATGGTGTGGCACCCATGCTCCCCTGACCTCAACCCCATTGAGAACCTCTGGAGCATCATCAAAAGGAGTGTCTATGATGGCGGGAGGCAGTTCACATCTAAGCAACAGCTCTGGGAGGGTATTCTGTCCTCATGCAAAACCATTGAAGCAGAAACCATCCAAAACCTGACAAATTCAATGGACGAGAGAGTTCAGAAGCTCCTTTCGAACAAGCTGTCCTATGTGCAAATGTAACATCACCTAGAATAAAGTTTTGAGTTGAAAACTGTTTGATTTCAGTTTGTAATAACCTGCTAATGCTTATAATTTCAAAAATGACCATTTTTTTGTTCTTTATTAAAATGATAACGTTGAAAACTCTGCTGTGCATAATAATTTGGAACATGCATTTTGAGTGCAGTTTGAGTTTTTTATTTTTTTTTAAATATACTGTTATCATAGGCAGTTTGTACAAAAACCTTTCAATTGTACTCTAATAGTTATTTGACTGGAAAATTACAATGACTGCAATTCATATAGGTAATTTGGGAAAATCTGAGAAAATATTAATTGCATAATAATTTGGAACACAGTGTATATAAGGGGGGATGAGGGATGACAACATCCTGCATGGGACATTATATGGGGGGGGCTGTCATCCGGCATGGGCATTATATGGGGGGGTGACATCCTGCATGGGGCATTATATGGGGGGGAGAGGTGACATCCTGCATGGGGCATTATATGGGGGGGAGAGGTGACATCCTGCATTGGGCATTATATGGGGGTCCGGGGGCAGTGACATCCTGCATGTGGCACTATATGGGGGAGAGAGGTGACATCCTGCATGGGGCATTATATGGGGGGGAGTGACATCCTGCATGGGGCATTTTATGGAGGGGGAGTGACATCCTGCATAGGGCATTATATGGGGGGGAAGTGACATCCTCCATGGGGCATTATGTCGGGACACAGCCTGCATGGGGCATTATGTGAGGGACATTATTCTGTATGGAGCATTATATGGGGGCCAGTATTCTGTATGGAGCGTTATAAGGGGGCCAGTATCCTCTATGAAGCGTTATATAGGGGCCAGTATCCTCTATGGAGTGTTATATGGGGGCCAGTATCCTGAATGGAGCATTATATGTGGTCCATTATTCTGTATGGAGCAATATATGGGGCCTATAATACTGTACGGAGGACTATTTGGTGCCCATAATACTGTATGGAGGACTATATTGTCCGGTCTGCACTGTGCACTACAAGGATTCGCCGGTTTCTGAGCTTTTGTAGAATTTACAATAGATATCACTCATGTAATGTAAGAAGTGAAATTTTTGGCATTGTACTATCTAATTATGTATATACAGTATATATATATATATATATATATATATATATATATATTTTTTTTTTTCTGCGGTATCTGTGCATCATGAATCGTGGTATGTGTTAAAGGGGCCCACTGAGACTCTTTTGCCCAGGGCCCACAAAAACCTCGAGCCGGCCCTGATAGAGTGGCAGTAGGTGCAAGTTTCTCCAGCCTGTTAGATATCAGAGGGTGAACGGCAGCACATTGGCTCAGTGGTTAGCACTGAAGCCTTGCAGCGCTGGAATCCTCGGTTCAAATCCCAGCAAAGACAACATCTGCAAGGATTTTGTATGTTCTCTAGTGATGAGCGAGTATGTTCTGTTAACCCTTTTGCCGAGTATGCTCGGACAAGCACCGAGTATTTACAGCGTGCTCGGTGATATGTTAGAATCACTCCCGTGTGCATGATTTGAGACTGTTTGACAGCTTTATACATGTGAGGAATGTGTAAGAAGCAGACATTCCTCACATGTATTAAAACTGTCAAACAGTCGCAAATCATGTTCACAGAGCAACGAAAACTTAATCCCTGAGCACGCTGTAAATACTCGGTGCTCACCCGAGTATACTCGGCGAAAGGGTTAACAGAACATACTTGCTCATCACTAAATGTTCTCCCGTGTTTGCGTGGGTTTCCATCTCAATTAAAAAAGGAGCCATAGAGTGTCCGGGAACTTTCCCACACACTTTTCTTAGCCAGTACTGTTTCTCGGCAGGGTTGCGAGAGTCCCACCAGGGAATCTTCGGGTGGGCCCTGGCTTCTCCATCAGGAGAGTTCATGATTAGTGATGAGCGAGCATGCTCGCTACTGCTCGGCGCTCGTCCGAGCATCTCACTGCTCGAGATGCTCGGTGCTCGCCGAGTATTTCCGGGGTTGCTCGGCGGGAGCTCAGGTCCCCTCCCTGCATGTTTGGTGCTCTTTAGAGCGCCAATCAACATGCAGGGATTGCCTGCCACTCATTGTAATGCCGCAGCCATGGTGGTTGTGACATTACAGTGATTGGATGGCCGCACAGCGTCATCAGGTCTGTATTAGACCTTGCACTGCCATGCTCGTCACAGTCACTCCGGAATCAGGCAGAGTAGGGAGAGGTGCTGCTGCGTCAGGGAGAGATTTGCTTGTGTATTAGGTAGTGTAGGGAGAAAAACCGTACATTACACATATCCAACTTGACAAACTAACTAATCCATCTGCAGAGATATCAGGCAGGCAGTGTATATAGGCAGGCAGTGTATATAGCAGACTGCAGTAAATATAGCACAAGAGGCTCCATTCCAATTCTGCCTTCTGCTGCCTTCTGCTGCTGTTAGATATTTCTATACAAAGGCCCAGGTCTCGGGGGCCAGGAATACTTTTTTTTAGATCTTAATCCTCATTATTTGCTTAAAAAGCAATCCAGAGAACACCGTTTTTCTCCGCCATTTGCTTGTTGGCACTGCAGAATACAGCCAGGTCCTTTTTATATTACAGCACTAGAAATCCAGCTAGTTAAAACTCTGTTTTCTCTGTCGCACGGATCACATATAGGTTTTCAGAAAATACTGCCATTTTTGGCCTCCATTCCAATTTTTTTTCACTGTGTCAGCGAAGTTTTTGACATAGGTTTGCTGTTCAAACTAGTTACCTACAGGCCAGGTATTTAAAACTCTGTTTTCTCCGTCACACGGATCACATATACATTGTCAGAAAATACTGCCATTTCTGGCCTCCATTAAAAATTTCTTTCAGTGTGTCAGTGAAGCAATTCACAGCAGTTTACTGTTCAAACTAGTTACCTACAGGCCAGGTATTTAAAACTCTGTTTTCTCCATCACACGGGTCACATATAAGTTCGCTCCAAACTCAGTCATTTGTAGTGAGCATGGAAGATACTGTCCTCCATTTAAATTGGGCATGGCACGTGGCAAGGGATGGGGAACTGGATGTGATGGTGACGGTCCATGCAGAGGCCGAGGGCAAGGCCGTGGGCAATCTGAAATTGTGCCACAACAAACACCCACATCTTCTCGCCCGACCTTCCTGTCCCAATTCCTAGGGGACCGCAGCACACCACTATTGAACCCAGAGCAGTGTCAAAAGGTTGTTGGTTGGATAGTGGATAATGCTTCCAGTCACTTAGCCACCACCACCCTGTCTTCCACACGGTCAAGTCTCAGTCTCAGAAGCCGTGAGTCTGGACCACATATTCCTCACCCTGATCCTCCTTCCTTCCACCATGCCGAGTGCCCGGAGACAACTGATCCCACACTTGGACACTCTGAAGAGCTGTTCACTTTTCCATTTATAGATTCGGGCCTCTCGCCCGGTCCACTTGAAGTGGGGCAAGAGGAGATTGCATGTAGCAATGCCCAAATATTTGAGCAGCCACAGTCACACGAAGGCGACGGTGAGAAAGTGTCACAAGAGGTGGACGATGATGAGACACAATTGCCAGAAAGTCAGGAGGAGGACCAGGGTGCAGAAGTGGAAGACGAGGTGGTGGATGATATAGTAACTGACCCAACCTGTCAGGAGGACATGCAGAGGACATAAGCACACAGGGGGAGGGAGGCAGAGCACCCCAACAGGCAGGAAGAAGCAGTGTGGTGGCCGCAGACAGAAGGCAGGCAACCATACCCCGTAACACCAACATGAAGGAAGTTGCCAGTACAACTATTAGGTCTTCTCAAGTCTGGTTGTTTTTTTAAAGACTCTGTCGATAACTCCAAAAAGGCTATTTGCACCACCTGCCAGGCCAGCATCAGCAGGGGTGGCAAAATGACCAGCCTGACCACCACTAGCATGATCAGGCACATGGCAGCAAAGCACCTGACTTTGTGGGCTGAGCCCCAGGGTCCAGGAACAGTTTCTGCAGGTGGCACCATTGCTTCTTCCGCTGTTGTGCATGCAAGCCAATCCCCTGTCCATGGTGCATGCGAAGATGCCTCCTGCCCTGCACCTGTCGTTGCACATTCTCAAGTAGCAGCATCAGGAAGAACGTCCATGTCCTTGTCCCAGCGCAGCGTTCAGTTGTCCTTGGAACGGAAGTGCAAATCTGCAGCCAGCGCCCCCCAGGCACACTACTAAATTCTCACATTTCACGACTGCTTGCGCTCGAAATGTTGTCTTTTAGGCTTGTGGAAGCGGAAGCATTCCGCAACCTGATGGTGGCTGCCGTCCCTTGGTACTCGGTCCCCAGCCGCCACTATTTCTCCCGGTGTGCCGTCCCCGCATTACACAAGCACGTGTCCCAAAACATTATGCGTGCCCTCAACAACACAGTTACCGGGAAAGTCCACCTAACCACGGACACGTGGACAAGTGCTTGTGGGCAGGGACGGTACATCTTGCTGACGGCACACTGGGTTAACATAGTGGAAGCCGGAACCCAGTCGGACCTTGAGACGGAACACATCCTCCCAACGCCAAGGATTGCGGGCCCTAGGTCAATCAGGGTTGCCCCCACGGTCTACAGCTCCTGCACCTCATCCTCCTCAGCCTCCTCCTTCTCTTCAGCCTCCATCTCCAAAATGACCACATCAGTCACAAGCTGGAAGCACTGCAGCACTGCCTCGGCCAAGCGGCAACAGGCTGTGCTGAAGCTAATATGCTTAGGTGACAGACTGCACAATGCTGAAGAGTTGTGGACAGCTCTGAAAGAGCAGGCAGATCTGTGGCTCACACCGCTGAACCTATAGCCAAACATGGTCGTGTGTGACAATGACCGGAACCTGGTAGAGGCTCTGAGGCGAGGCGAGCTCACACACATACCATGCCTGGCCTATGTGCTTAACCTTGTGTTTCAGCGGTTTCTCAAATCCTACCCGGAGCTGCCGGATCTGCTTGTTAAAGTACACCGTCTGTGTGCCCATTTTAGAAAGTCAGCTACAGCTTCTGCCGCCCATGCCGTGTTTCAGCAGCGTTTGCAGCTTCCGGCTTACAGACTGGTGTGAGATGACCCCACGCGTTGGAATTCTACAATGCAAATGTTGGGAAGGATTTGAGAGCAGAAGAGGGCAGTTGTTGAGTACCAGCATCAACAAGGCCGTCGGTATTCAGTTCAGACTCCACACATAAGACCTCAGGAGTGGACATGGATGTCAGACATATGTACCATCCTCCAAAACTTTGAGGACTCCACCAAGATGGTGAGTGGCGATGACGCCATAATTAGCGTTACCATCCCGCTTCTCTGTCTTCTGAAACGCTGTCTGCTCACAATCAAAGAGGATGCATTGCAGGTGGAGCACGATGAGATGGAGCAAGGAACCATACAGGGTGATTGCACACAGCCAAGCCTCATCTCTTCCCAACATGGATTGGGTGACAATGAGGAAGAGGAGTAGGAGGAGGAAGGACAGGAGCTAGTTTCATGCGCTATAGACGGTACTACCTGCACAGCTGTCATACCGTCTGTTCAGCGTGGACAGCCAGAGGACAGAGAGGAGGAGGAGGAGACCATGGTCAGTCATCCTCTTGGTGAGGACACAGAAGTCTTGCCTGTTAGTAGTCTGGCACGCATGGCTGAGTTTATGTTACGCTGCCTTTTCCAAGACCCTCGTGTTCTCAAAATTTTGGGTGACAGTCATTACTGGTTGGTGACACTTCTAGTCCCACGCTACAAGAAGAACTTTATATCTCTTATTCCTGAGGCAGACAGGTCTACAAAAATAGGGCTGTACCAGAAGGCCCTTATTGCGGAACTATTAAAAAAATTCCCATCTGAAAACGCTGGCGGCAGAGCGCACACTTCGTTGGACAACCAAGGAGTACAGGCGAGAGAGACACAACTTCAATCCAGCAGAGGCAGGGGAACACTGTCAAAGTCCTGGGATAGTTTTCTCAGCCCCTCCCATCGCACAGGTCCTGAGGCGCGGGGTACTCTCACAAGGAGTGCAAAGTTTGGGAAGATGCTGAGGGAGTACCTTGCCGACCATACCAATGTCCTCTGTGATTCCTCTGTGCCTTATAATTATTGGGTATCCAAGCTGGATAAGTGGAATGAACTGGCTCTCTATGCCTTGAAAGTCCTGGCCTGCCCTGCCTCCAGCGTTTTATCAGAGCTGGTTCTTAGTGCCGCTGGTGGAATTATGACTGATAAGCTCATCCGCCTGTCAACTGAAAATGCTGACAGGCTGACTGTTATAAAAATGAACAAGGGCTGGACTGGGCCAGACTTCTCAACACCACAGAATGATAGCAGAGTAACATAAACTCCAATCCAGTGTCTTTTCTTGGGAGGTGTATTCCCATGTACCTTTTCACACCCAGTCATGGGTATACGCTTCCTGATTTTGGCTATTTGCTCTTGTCCTCCTCTTTCTCCTCATCCTCCACCATCATATCACCAGGGTGACCGTGGTCCGTGATGCAACACCCGCATAATGTTTTTAAAAGGTGATTATGATGCCCGTAAAAAAAAAAATGTATACAGTATGTTCATGTATACCCCCCAGGGGTAAATGTG
This sequence comes from Phyllobates terribilis, assembly GCF_046119375.1. NCBI lineage: Eukaryota > Metazoa > Chordata > Amphibia > Anura > Dendrobatidae > Phyllobates > Phyllobates terribilis. Next base: position 56,231,743 of record NW_027362773.1, read on the forward strand.
TCTCTTCCAAGGGGCATTGGAGTGCCTCCAAATTTTTGGCAACCCTTGCATTCACTGCACAGGCCAACATAATGGGAGACCCACTTCCTAATAAAGGGAACATTGTTTTCAGGAGGCCCTCTGACCTCCATGTCTCTTCCAAGGGGCATTGAAGTGCCTCCAAATTTTTGACAGCCCTTGCATTCACTGCATAGGCCAACACTAGGGGAGACTCTCTCCTTTCTAATGGGAATTTGTCGTTACTGTGGCCCTGCTCTATGTCTCTTTAAATTGTTAGTGGGGTTTTTCCTAAATTTGGTCAGCCGTTGGACTCACTGCATACCCTATAACTGTATAGCAGATCCTCTCCTTTCTAATGGGAATTTGTCGTTACTGTGGCCCTGCTCCATGTGTCTTTAATTTATTAGTGAGGTTTTTCCTAAATTTGGTCAGCCGCTGGACTAACTGCATACCCTATAACTGAATAGCAGACCCTCTCCTTTCTAATGGGAACATGTCGTACTTGTTACTGTGGCCCTGCTCTATGTGTCTTTAAATTCTTAGTGGGGTTTTTCCTAAATTTAGAAAACCAGAAAAATCCAGCTGGACAAATCCTCTAAAATCAATTACTTTATTAGGTCATAAGGAAAAATATTAAAACACCTTAGGAGGACATCAGCAAACGTGTTTCGAACTATGAGTTCTTAATCATTGCATAGTGGAAAACCGCATGGAAATGGCGTTATATGTCATATCCTGCTGATCACATGTTCAAAGGTAAGCCAATCATAATTAAACAAACAATATGGGTAAAAACATAACATGATAAAATACTTCTATCCTTATAGTATCCCAGCAGCAGAAAGCTAATAACACAGGAGCTATAAATATATTTAATTGTATCCACTTATATAAAAGGAAGATGAAAAACAGAATGGGGGAGAGAAGTTCTTATTCATAATGATACATCAGGTCATGCCTGATGTTCATACCGGCCGGTGCGCGTGTGTTCAGAGTATAGATCCACCAGCTTTCTCTATTAAGGAGTTATCTCCTATGATCACCACCCCTATGAGGTCTTTTGACTCTCTTAATGCCAATTATACTAAAGTCTGTAGTATCCCCATTATGACACATAGAAAAATGTCTTGAAGCCGCAGAACATTTTGTAATTAATTTATTATGAGCGTATAATAAGTGGCGTCTAGTGCGTGTTTTAAGGGATTGCAAGTACATCCCACATATTGAAGGCGGCATGCATGAGATGACGTAATAATATAAGTAGAATTACAATTAATGAATTTTTTTATTAAATTCTCACTGCATACCCTATAACTGTATAGCAGACTCTCTCCTTTCTAAGGCTGTGTTCCTACTATGCATTTTTTAAGCGTTTCCACAGCGGCAATTCCGCTGCAGAAACGCTTAAAAAACGCTTGGTAGAATGTCTGCCATGTTCCCCAATGATAATCCTCATGTGCTGTGCACATGCTGCTGAAATTTCCGCTGCTGATTATCATTGCGGAAACATACGCAGCACTACTAATTATTTTGCGGAAGCATTGCGTTTTTGCCGCCATTGACTTGCTTTGGAATGCATGGAATCCGCATCACTGCATCTGTACATGCGGAATCCATGCGTTTCAATGTGCGGATGGTACCCGGGTTTGGAGATGAGGAGACTCTCCTCCGGACCCGGGTACCATAGTACCTGTATAAAAAAGAATAAAATAAAAAATAAATATTATACTTACCTTCTGATGGCTCCCGGGGTCCTTGTCTCTGCTTGCCGGCAGCTCGCAGTAGACTAAAGGACCTGCGCTGACGTCATTTAGTCTTGTGACAAGTCAAGCGACCGCTGACGTCAGTAGGTCCTTAAATCTACCACGAGCTGCCGGCAAGCAGAGACAAGGACTCCGGGGGCCATCAGAAGGTAAGTATAATATTTTTTTTTAATTTTTTTACCATTCTTTCGGTCACATTATATAAATCCATGCGTTTGCTTCACATCCACTTGTCCCTGACAGGAAAAATGCATGTACAATCCGCATGCATTTTTTCTGCCAGTGAGATGCAGAAACGCTCAAGAAAAATCTGGAACATTTCTGCATCGTGGGCACATAGCCTAATGGGAATTTGTCATTACTGTGGCCCTGCTCTATGTGTCTTTAATTTTTTAGTGTTTTTTTTCCTAAATTTGGTCAGCCGTTGGACTCACTGCATACCCTATAACTGTATAGCAGACTCTCTCCTTTCTAATGGGAATTTGTCGTTACTGTGGCCCTGCTCTATGTCTTTAAATTCTTAGTGGGTTTTTTCCTTAAATTGGTCAGCCGTTGGACTCACTGCATACCCTATAACTGTATAGCAGACCCTCTCCTTTCTAATGGGAACTTGTCGTACTTGTTACTGTGGCCCTGCTCTATATGTCTTTAAATTCTTAGTGGGTTTTTTCCTAAAATTGGTCAGCCGTTGGACTCACTGCATACCCTATAACTGTATAGAAGACTCTCTCCTTTCTAATGGGAATTTGTCGTTACTGTGGCCCTGCTTTATGTGTCTTTCAGAGTCCCTCCGTCATCAATGAAACAGGATGTGTCTGATGATGTGTCACACACCACATTGCCAGATAAAGTTGTAAAATGTTAAAATGACATTTCCCGGTCATTTGCCTTAAAAAATAACGTAAAAAAAAAAAAACAGTAGGATCTTTCTTTAGTATAAAAACAGAGTCGCCAATGTAACCTCAATGTAATTACATTGTTCAGCTCCTGCACCTCCTCCTCCATCTCCGAAATGACCACATCAATCACAAGCCGAAAGCACTGCAGCACTGCCTTGGCCAAGCGGCAACAGGCTGTGCTGAAGATAACATGCTTAATGCTTAGGTGACAAACCGCCCAGCGCTGCAGAGTTGTTGAAAGCTGTAACACAGCAGCTTGATCTGTGGCTCTCACCGCTGAACATACAGTCAGGCATGGTCGTGTGTGACAATGGACGGAACCTGGTGATGGAGAAATGATAGCCAGAGTAGATACGGTTTCCCTCTATGCCAGACCTTTCACCGAGCTAAAGAATATGGCTCTGGTGAAATACAGCTCCCACTGAGAAGCTGTTTCAGATTGAAAAACATTGTGCCCACCAGAGGATTTGATTCTGAGGGCTCACCTTTCTACCCCGCTCAAGAGCCCCATAGCAGCTGCAAAGTTAGCGCTATCATGAACTCTCCTCATGTAGAAGCTAGGGCACACCAGAGGATTCTCTGGTGGGACCGTCCAACCCTGCCGAGAAGCAGTCCTGGCTAAGAAAAGTGTGTGGGAAGGTTCCTGGACACTCTATGGCTGCTTTTTTACTGAGGTGGAAACCCACGCAAACATGGAGAGAACATGCAAAGTCCTTGCAGATGTTGTCCTTGCTGGGATTTGAACCCAGGATCCCAGTGCTGCAAGGATTCAGTGCTAACCGCTGATCCAATGTGCTGCCGTTCACCCTCTAATATTTAACAGGCTGGAGAAACTAGCACCTACTGCCACTCTATCTTCAGCTCCTTTGTGAGAAACTAATGTATTTGGGCAGCCACCCAGTCTGCCAAATAAAATTCCTGAGAAGGAAATTGGGGATGGCTTCGCTACTGTTACTGGGGGCAGTGCTAATACCATGGCGTCGTACCATAGTTTACTGGAAATATTCCAGGCTGGTAGGAGGCAAGCAAATTCCCACAGAAAGTACCAGCAGTAATGTTTAGGGACCCACGCTTGTAGAAGGCGGAGACAACACCGGGAGAAATAGTGATGGCTGGGGACCGAGTATGGACATGAAGCATGAGGTTATGATAAGCTTCCGTCTCCACGAGCCTAAAAGGCCACATTTCAAGTGCAAGCAGCTGCCCAGAAATCTGTCAGTTTAGTATTGCAGCCTGTGGGTGGGTGGCTGGCTGCATACTTGCGCTTGCATTCCAAGTAACAGAAAACTAAGCAGATGGTGGCCTCTATCATCATCATGGCCTCACCTCGGCACTATGAACTCTCCAGAAGGAGAAGCCAGGGCCCACCGGAGGAGTCTCCGGTTTTCTGGTGGGTACGTCCAACCCTGCCAAGAAGCAGCCCTGACTAAGAAAATTGTGGGGCAAGGTTACCGGACACTCTATGGCTGTTTTTTTAATGTGGATCGGACGTGCTTAGGCATGTTATTTCTCAAACCGCATTGCAGATCAGGCCATTGCCCATCTGTGTAGTCATGAAATTAAATGCGCAAAGAAAGATGTTTGTGTGTCAAAGCACCACTGACAAGTGTGAGTTGATGTTGGACGGGCTGCTATTGCTTATGCAACAAGCTGCTTTAGAGGACTTCCTGGGAGTAATGACACCCAGAGTAGATACGGTTTCCCTCTATGCTAGTCCTTTCACCGAGCTAAAGAATATGGCTGTGGAGAAATACAACTCTCAGCAAAAAAAGCTGTGGACTGGCTCCGTACTGTCCCTGGCCACATTCACCTGTCCACGTATTTGTGGTTAGGCGGTCCTTCCCAGTAAGTGCACTGGGGAGGGCACGGGTAATGTTGTGGGACCCGTGCTTGTGGAAGGTGGAGACGATCCCGGGAGAAACAGCAGCGGCTGGGGACCGAGTATGGACACCCGGCCGCCGCCGGAATGAGGTTATGAAAAGCTTCTGTCTCCACGAGCCTAAAAGGCCACATTTCAAGTGAAAGCAGCTTTAGAGGACTTCCTGGGAGAAATGACAGCTGGGTAGATATGGTTTCCCAAGTCCTTTCACCAAGCTAAAGAATATGGCTGTGGTGAAATACAACTCAGCAAAAAAAGCTGTCGACTGGCTCCGTACCATCCCTGGCCACATTCACTTGTCCACGTGTTTGTGGTTAGGCGGTCCTTCCCAGTAACTGCACTGGGGAGGGCACGGGTAATGTTGTGGGACCCGTGCTTGTGGAAGGCGGAGACGACACCGGGACAAATAGTGGCGGCTGAGGACCAAGTATGGATACCCGGTCGCCGCCGCCATAACATTGTGGACAGCTTCCACCTCCACGAACCTAAAAGGCCACATTTCATGTGCAACCAACTGTCAAAAATTTGGCAGTATAGTATTGCAGCCTGTCAGTTGGTGGGTGGCTGGCTGCATTCCAAGGAATAGGGTAGGGACAACTGAACGCCGCACTGGGACAAGGACGTGGACGGTGACAGTTGCAAGTCTTCAACGACAGGTGCTTGGCGGGAGGCATCTTCACATGCGCCAAGGATCACTTATGATGGGCACACTTTTAGGCAGTGACCTGGGAGTCAGAGATGCTTCCAGAGGTCTTCCCCATGCTGTTTCCATGTCTTTTCAGCACTGTATGTGTCTGATGATGTGTCACACACCACATGTCCAGATAAGGTTGTAAAATATTAAAATGACATTTCCTGGTGAATGCACTTGTCTTGGTTGAAAGCAATGCAAAAGTGCAAAAACGCTATGTGTGAACATAGCCCAAGGTGTGGAGGAGTATTTTTGTTTTTGGTTATTAATTTTGCCTTATATAGAAGTCATTACCCTGGAAAGGATGTTCCTTAACATATTTCCCAGGAAAATCCATTTTGGTTTCGTTTTTGTATGTTTTATTGTGAGTCCGTAAAAGTTGCGTAATACTCTGACAACATTGTTGACAGCAGTGACCTGGGGGTCAGAGATGCTTCCAGGGGTCTTCCCCATGCTGTTCCCTTGTCATTTGAGCACTGCCCCCATTGATTTGGGAAATTTTTAGGCCCTCTGCAGACCGCCGGGGGAGCTGCCTGAAAAATGCTTGAGTTTACCATAGACTTACATTGGGTTCGTTGCTCGGGTTGAGCACCCGTTGAGCACCCGAGTATTCCAATGTGCTCAACCCGAGCAACAAGTACCCAAGCATTTTAGTGCTCGCTCATCACTATTCATGATAGCACAAACTTTGCCACAGCTATGGGGCTCTCGAGCAAGGGAGGAAGGTGGGCCCAATGTTTTTCAGTTTGAAACTGCTTCTCAGTGGAAGTTGTATTTCACCACAGCCATATTCTTTAGCTCGGTGAAAGGACTGGCATAGAGGGAAACCGTATCTACTCCGGCTGTCATTTCTCCATCACCAGGTTCCACCTATTGTCACACACGACCATGCCTGGCTGTATGTTCAGCGGTGAGAGCCACAGATCAAGCTGCTGTGTTACAGCTTTTAACAACTCTGCAGCGCTGGGCGGTTTGTCACCTAAGCATTAAGCATGTCATCTTCAGAACAGCCTGTTGCTACTTGGCCAAGGCAGTGCTGCAGTGCTTTTAGCTTGTGACTGATGTGGTCATTTCGGAGATGGAGGTTGAACTGGAGGAGGAGGTGCAGGAGCTGAACAATGTGATTACATTGAGGTTACATTGGCGACTCTGGTTTTTATACTAAAGAAAGATCCTACTGTTTTTTTGGTTGTTTTTTTACGTTATTGTTTAAGACAAATGCATTCACCAGGAAATGTAATTTTGACATTTTACAACCTTATCTGGCCATGTTGTGTGTGACACATAATCAGACACGTCCTGTTTCATTTATGATGGAGGGACTCTGAAAGTCACTAAGCCTAATTTTATAGGGCCATCAGGTGGCCCTTACTATTCTTAAAGGGCCAGCAGTCGGCCCTCGCTATTGTTAGAGAGCCATCAGCCGGCTATGCTTTGTTGTTCCCATTATTAATGAGTGGGTCTCCTATACTGTTGCAGTGACTGCAAGGGTTGCCAAAAATTCGGACGCAACCCAGTACTCCTTTGAAGAGACATAGAGCAGGGTCTCAGTAAAAAAAATGTTCCCATTATAAAGGAGCGGGTCTCCTATAGTGGTAATGCCCATGCTGTGACTGCAAGGGCTGCCAAAATTTGGGAAAAACATCACTAACAATTTAAAGACACCTAGAGCAGGGCCTCAGTAATGATGACATGTTTCCATTACAAAGGAGTGGGTGTGCTATACAGTTATAGGGTATTCAGTGAGTCCAATGGCTGACAAAATTTAGGAAAAAACGCACTAACAATTTAAAGACACAGAGCAGGGCCACAGTATCGACATATTCCCATTAGAAAGGAGAGGTTCTCCCATACTGTTTGCCTATGCAGTGAAGCAATGCATACCAAAAATTTGGAGGAACTCAATTCCCCTTGCAAGAAACGTAGAGTTCAGAGAGCCATCTAAAAACAATGTTCCCATTATTAGGAAGTGGGTCTCCCATAGTGTTAGCCTATGCAGTGAAGCAACAGTTGCCAAAAATTTGGAGGAACTCCAATGCCCCCTGCAAGAGATGTAGAGGTCAGAGAGCCTCCTAAAAACAATGTTCCCATTATTAGGAAGTGGGTCTCCCATAGTGTTTGCCTATGCAGTGAAGCCACAGCTGGCAAAAATTTGGAGGAACTCCAATGCCCCTTGCAAGAGACGTAGAGGTTAGAAAGCCTCCTAAAAACAATGTTCCCATTATTAGGAAGTGGGTCTCCCATACTGTTTGCTTATGCAGTGAAGCAACGGATGCCAAAAATTTGGAGGAACTCTAATGACCCTTGCAAGAGACGTAGAGGTCAGAGAGCTGCCTAAAAACAATGTTCCCATTATTAGGATGTGGGTCTCCCAGAGTGTTTGCTTATGCAGTGAAGTAACGGCTGCCAAAAATTTGGAGGAACTCTAATGACCCTTGCAAGAGACGTAGAGGTCAGAGAGCTGCCTAAAAACAATGTTCCCATTATTCGGAAGTGGGTCTCCCATAGTGTTTGCCTATTCAGTGAAGCAACGGCTGCCAAAAATTTGGAGGAACTCCAATGCCCCTGGCAAGAGACGTAGAGGTCAGAGAGCCTCCTAAATACAATGCAAAAAATCAATATTAGCCAGCTTACCAGATCGTAGTTTCTCCTTGGTCCGATCATCTGCCAGGGATGGAGATGAGGGAGACACACCCTCCTGCAATCGCTTGGAACTTTCTCCTCTTTTTAGGGGGGGATATTCTATAGTGGAATTCACCCTTATCTCTAGTTTGTTTATTAGTAGTGCTTAATAAGATCTTGCCTGTAACTCAAACCATGAGATGTACAACTTTCTAAAATTATTGAATGTAATATATTCAATAAGTTGTAACAGCTGCAGACTACAATACATCGGTTGTACTACACAACCACTAAAAAAGTGCATTAGAAAACATATGTCAGATGCGATTAATGGTGCTGGCATAGGTGCATCAGCAGTATCAAAACACTTTTACAACAAACATAATGGAAACTTGAGGGAATTTTCATTTTCTGGGGTGGAAAAAGTCTTGAAACCTCCTAGAGGTGGAAATTACAAAAGAAAATTACTAAACAGAGAAAGTTTCTGGATATTTTCAGTAGAAAGTTGTACACCTCATGGTTTGAATTACAGGCAAGATCTAATTAAGCAATACTAATAAATAAACTAGAGATAAGGGTGAATTCCTCTATAGAATACCCCCCCCTAAAAAGAGGAGAAAGGAAAAGAAAAAAAGAGAAAAAAAAAAAATGCGAACATTTTTTTTTCCAGTATATTGCAGTGATGTCTAGAATTTCAATGTATTTGAACCCCTTTCTGTGACATCCATGTAAATATGGTATCAAAAATATATAATCTATGTGTTGCTCTTTAACAAATGCAGATAGAGATCTAGACTGTCTAGGAACTATATAGTAACTCAGTAATTTATTAACTAGAGATTTACTCTGAAGATGTGAGATGTGTAAGGAAAAAGGGAGAAAAAAAAAAAAAAGAGACGCCCATTTTTAATTATTCCAAATTGGACATAATCCATACCTAGAGTATATCTTGAGCAGAGGAATAGCAAGTAAATTAGATCTAGAAGAAGACCTATATGGTTGAAACTCGTAGTCTGTTCCTAGACAGCTTTGTCCTCTATACTGCCATAAAGTGCCTACTGTATGTACATACCTGGTCCGAAAAGGAATGATGTTCTTTTAAGGATTGTTGAAGAATAAAAAGATTTTAAGAAAAATGTCAAAATAAGGGTTCGTCCGCTGGACTTTATTTATTTTGGTTCCTAAAAACAATGTACCTGTAGCACCCTGAGGATTCGGCTGCTACAGGGGTATTGCACCTCAACCCAGAGGTGTGGTATTCCACTCCCGGGTAAGGATGGAGTGTGGAACTGAGCTCGGTAGGCTGCATGCACTACACACATCCCATTTCCGAGGAGCAGACCGACGGTACTCCCACTTAGAAATGTGCAGGTACGACCGAGTCTGTTCCTGGCTGGAGTGGGAGGGGGGTGGTACATCCCAAGTAGTGTAGGGGCAGATAGGGGGAGCAGCCTGGGTAAAGATAGGAGCTCATTGGGTGCTGGTCACCTGAGCTCACACATAGAGGGAGTATATAAGGTGGGCACCATCTAAGATCAGGGTCAGTCAGTCTTTGCAGAGGAGAGGAAGAGAGCAGAAGAGGAGCAGAGCAGCCCCAGAGAGAGAGAGAGGAGAAAGCAAGAGAGACCCAGAGGGGGAAACAGAAGAGAGGACTCTGAGACCCCAAATCCAATCCACGGGTGAAGAGTCGTCATCAGGGTACCGGAACCCAAGCTGGTGGGGGCAAAAACACACCCCAGCCAGAGACCGGAGGCCGTGGGCAGCGTCTGCCACGGCCACCCACCACATCCACCCCGAAGGCATACCACGTGGAGGGTCAGGGAACCCAAGGCCAAGGGTCTCCCAACAGAAGGCCCGAGGGAGCTGGACCTGGGTGGATCACTAGTGGGGACGGCCAGAGAAAGGACAGAAGGAGAGCTCAGGGTCACGCTCCGGACTCGCTTGGGGGTTGGCTGGATCCAGGACCTGGTGGATGCAGCACGGCTCGGGAGGTCACTTGAAGCTGGAGTGACCGGAACATCAGCAGTGAGTAAATACCCTTAACTGCATAACCCGACTCTGTCTTCCTTTAACATCTATGCTGCACCACCACAACCCCCATTCTCTGCACCTGACCCCCTGAGGCTATACCCCACCCGTTGGGGGTTATACCATCAAAAGCTGCACCTACACCATCAGCCTCAGCGGACCCTGCTGCAGCGGCGGCCATAGTGACCGCAATACAACGGGTGGCGTAGTCGACATTAAGAACTTATTAACATCTGTAGGACTGCCACATACAACTGAGTTTGACACCCTGGGCACGGACCGGGTCACAGCCACTCGGAAGACTACAACTCCCATCTGATCCGGCTCCGGATATTCCCCCTAAAGAATATGGCCCAGGGGGCACGTCAACTTTGGCGTAGTCGGCAGGATTACGTGCCCACAACAACCGGGTACTGCGTGCCTGAAGAAAAGAATGAGTTTACCTCAAAAAGAAGTCTCCTGCCGGTTCCGGAGGGTCCCCGCCATCGGACTCCATCACAGGTCGATTCCCGCCGGTTGTCCGCCATTAACAGCTTTTTCCCGCCATCTGCAGAGTTTCCCGCCACTGGGAAGCGATTCCCGCCATTTCCAAAGGTTTCCCGCCTTGGAAGAGCGGACGCCATTATGGGCGTGCCAGAGGGTGGCAAGAGGCCACCTCCCATCGTGGGCCAGGACCGAAAATGGCGCCAAAAGTGGAAACCGCCCCCACCAACAGAGACTGTGATGCTAGAGGTGTCTGTCAGCGTGAAAGAACAGCCCCTGGAGCTGACAGTCACCAAGTGGCCCCGGGACCGCCCTCGAGGTGGGAGGAGACGAAAGGGGAGAAAAAAGATGGGTGCCGCCTGGAGCAGTCTAGAGCGAGCGCACCCGGAGGCAAGAAGCCTGGAGAAGAGTATCGGAGGAGCTTACCCGGAGATGGCGAGAAAGCAGAGCAGCACCGGCCCGCTGGCCAGGAGCCTGCTGGAGACGACTGTAGGAGAGCAGAGCAGCACCGACCCGTTGGTCAGGAGCCTGCTGGAAACAACGACACCACTAGGCCTAGTGGAGGTCCTAGCACAGCTCCCCCGAGACCGGGAGTGTGCACAGACCGCTCTGGAGGGCCTCGCAAGGAGGATGGCCCGGGTGCAGCGAGAGACGTTGGCGGAGTGGAGCCGTGAGATGGCCCAGCAGACCGAGACCTGTCAGCGGAGCACGCCACCCGAGACGAGGAGACAGACCGCCTCTGAGGATGGCGCGGGAGGACTGAAGGCCGGAGACGGCGCCGAGAAGGGAGCCGAACGAGTGGAGGCAGGTAAAGGGGACGTCTATACCCCAGACCGGGAAACCGCGTACCTGCCCCAGCTCCCCGTCGCAGAGCCCGAAGTCTATCCTGCCGTGCCCGTCGCTGCAACGTCACCGCCGCAGACTAGGCCTCAAACGGGAGCCGCGACCCCTGTGACGTCACACGCCTCGACCCCGAGCGTGACCAAGCAGGAAGTACCACCAGCCTGGTCGCAAGGCCTAGTACCCCCGGGCGCCGCAACACCAACAGCGCCCCCTACCTCCGCGGAGCCCCCGGCCTGGTCGCAGGGCCAAGTAGCCCAGGGCTCCGCCGTCCTTACGGTGCCCTTTACCTTCCAGATACCCCAGGCCTGGCCGCAAGGCCCGGGCAACCCGGGCGCCACCACCACCGCGCCCATAAGACCAAGAGTGCCGCATCTGGGAGAGGACCTGTACGCCCAGCATACGTGCCCGGATGGGCAGCCATTTATATGGCCACCGGAGTTCCACCATCCCCGACTCCGGAGAGAGAGACCCCTGGATGAACCCCTGATCCCGGCTCCAAAGCCCGTAAAGAGGATCTCGCCCCCGCTAGCGGAAGCACAGTTTGAGTGGGACCCCACCGGAGAAGATCTTATGGGGTTCACTCAAGAGACTCGGGCAGCTGCAGCGGAGCGTGCTGAGTGCTGCCGCCAACAGCTCGAGGACTTCGAGAGGGAGCGGAGAGAGAGGCGGGTCCGGGAACAGCTAGCTCAAGTAAAGAGCGCGGAGCAGAAGAGCCGGGCCAGGAGAGACCCCCGTGCAGCGCATAGTCCCCGCACCACCGGGACTGTGATAAAGTTTAACCTGCAGCATGGGTGGGGCTTCATCCGAGACCACCACACCCTAGGCGACGTCTTCGTAACCAGGAGAGACGTTGAGTCCCACCTACCGGAGGGACACAGAGGTCGTGACCTTTACATCGGGGACGAGGTCACCTTCACCCGGCACAAGTGTGCCAAAGGTCCCTACGCCCTCCATGTGCATCGCCTGACGGAGGAAGAGCTGCGGTGTGAGGAGGAAGAGCAAGAGGACCCGGACGGGTCTGAAGCCAAAGGTAACCATAAAGCAAGAGCAGGAGGACGCCGTCGCTAAGGACAGCGAAGCAGAAGCTGTATATAGTTGCCCGTCGGGGCACCGTGAACTGAAACCGTGAACTGAAACTGAAACTGAAACTGAAACTGTTGCTGTTGCTAATATAGTCCCCGTTGGGACCAGCATGTGTGAACTGTTACCCGTATTTCCCTTAATCCCACTGACCGAGGACTGAGAGCGGTCATTCCTCCCTAATACCTGGCCGAGGACTGAGAGCGGCCATAATCCCTGTATATAGTTGCGCGTCCTAAAGCGCCCCCTACCGTTTTTATAGGAAAACCAGTTTTCCAGAGAGACTGTCGCACTTTACCCGGTCACACGTTGCACAGTGACCGGAGGAGGAGCCAGAGGCGACGAGAATGTTTTATATTGATATATATATATATATAATGTTTTATATGTTTTAAATGTTTATGCAAAAATTTGTATGTTTTGGTGTTATGTCTTACAGCCCGAGGACGTGCTGTGATTTACCAGGGGGGAATGTAGCACCCTGAGGATTCGGCTGCTACAGGGGTATTGCACCTCAACCCAGAGGTGTGGTATTCCACTCCCGGGTAAGGATGGAGTGTGGAACTGAGCTCGGTAGGCTGCATGCACTACACACATCCCATTTCCGAGGAGCAGACCGACGGTACTCCCACTTAGAAATGTGCAGGTACGACCGAGTCTGTTCCTGGCTGGAGTGGGAGGGGGGTGGTACATCCCAAGTAGTGTAGGGGCAGATAGGGGGAGCAGCCTGGGTAAAGATAGGAGCTCATTGGGTGCTGGTCACCTGAGCTCACACATAGAGGGAGTATATAAGGTGGGCACCATCTAAGATCAGGGTCAGTCAGTCTTTGCAGAGGAGAGGAAGAGAGCAGAAGAGGAGCAGAGCAGCCCCAGAGAGAGAGAGAGGAGAAAGCAAGAGAGACCCAGAGGGGGAAACAGAAGAGAGGACTCTGAGACCCCAAATCCAATCCACGGGTGAAGAGTCGGCATCAGGGTACCGGAACCCAAGCTGGTGGGGGCAAAAACACACCCCAGCCAGAGACCGGAGGCCGTGGGCAGCGTCTGCCACGGCCACCCACCACATCCACCCCGAAGGCATACCACGTGGAGGGTCAGGGAACCCAAGGCCAAGGGTCTCCCAACAGAAGGCCCGAGGGAGCTGGACCTGGGTGGATCACTAGTGGGGACGGCCAGAGAAAGGACAGAAGGAGAGCTCAGGGTCACGCTCCGGACTCGCTTGGGGGTTGGCTGGATCCAGGACCTGGTGGATGCAGCACGGCTCGGGAGGTCACTTGAAGCTGGAGTGACCGGAACATCAGCAGTGAGTAAATACCCTTAACTGCATAACCCGACTCTGTCTTCCTTTAACATCTATGCTGCACCACCACAACCCCCATTCTCTGCACCTGACCCCCTGAGGCTATACCCCACCCGTTGGGGGTTATACCATCAAAAGCTGCACCTACACCATCAGCCTCAGCGGACCCTGCTGCAGCGGCGGCCATAGTGACCGCAATACAACGGGTGGCGTAGTCGACATTAAGAACTTATTAACATATGTAGGACTGCCACATACAACTGAGTTTGACACCCTGGGCACGGACCGGGTCACAGCCACTCGGAAGACTACAACTCCCATCTGATCCGGCTCCGGATATTCCCCCTAAAGAATATGGCCCAGGGGGCGCGTCATACCCACTAGTAAAAAGTGGGTTTCCCATAGTGTTTGCCTATGCAGTGAAGCAACGGCTGCCAAAAATTTGGAGGAACTCCAAAGCCCCTTGCAAGAGATGTAGAGATTAGAGAGCCTCCTAAAAACAATGTTCCCATTATTAGGAAGTGAGTTTCCCATACTGTTTGCTTATGCTGTGAAGCAACGGCTGCCAAAAATTTGGAGGCACTCCAATGCCCCTTGCAAGAGATGTAGAGGTCAGAGAGCCTCCTAAAAACAATGTCCCCATTAGGAAGTAGGTCTCCCATAGTGTTTGCTTATACAGTGAAGCAACAGCTCCCAAAAATTTGGAGGAACTCCAATGCCGCTTGCAAGACACGTAGATATGTTGATATGGTACATATGGTGGTGATATTGTGGTGGAGGATGAGGATACGGAGAAGGAGGAGGACAAGAGCAAATAGACAAAATCAGGAAGCGTATACCCATGTCTGGGTGTGAAGACAGAGGTGCATGGGAAAAGAGTTAGACCTCCCCAAAAAATGACACTGTATTTGAGTTTATGTTACGCTGCTATCATTCGGTGGTGTTGAGAAGTCTGGTCCAATACAGCCCTTGTTCATTTTTATAAGAGTCAACCTGTCGGCATTTTCAGCTGACAGGTAGATGCGCCTATTGGTTATAATTCCACCAGCGGCACTCAAAGCCCGCTCTGACAAACGCCAGCGGCAGGCAGGCCAGAACCTCAAAGGCTTAGAGAGTCAGTTCATGCCACGTGTCCAGCTTGGATATGACTCGCCCCCTGGGCTGCATGGGGAACCCGGAACCGGGCCCTTTTTGTGGATTCTGGGGGTTGTAGTCTCCGTGGCGGCGACCCGGTCCCGTGGCTCAGGGTGGTCAAACCAGAGGCCGTCTATTTATTGGGTTTTTATGGGTTAATGTCCGACTACGCCACCCGTGGATTGCGGTCAGGGTGTACCGCCGCTGCGGGGCAGACCGCTGAGGCTGGTGTGGTGTGCGCAGCAAAGGATGGGATAACTCCCCACGGGAGGAGTATAGCCTCAGGGCAGAGAATGTGGATGATGGGGGTGATGGTGTGGGCATCCCAGCACTAGTAGTGCTGTTTGCGGTGAGAAAGCACAGAGACAAGGTGTTGCAGTTCAAGTTCTTTACTCACAGTTCTCATCCAGGTCACTTGTGCGCAGGTAGGACCGCCCGAGCCGTGCTGCATCCACCAGGCAGGGGGCTCGGTCAACCCCCAGGTAATTCCAGAGTGTGGCACAGGACTCCCTTCTGTCCTTTCGTCAGTCGTGCCCCACCAGTGACACTACTTCTGTCCAGCTGCCTCGGGTCTTCTCTTGGGAGGCTGGGTGTCCACTTCTCTGACCCTATGTGGTGTGCCTTTCTAGTAGGTGTAGTGAGGGGTCGCACCATTAAATGGTCACGACCGCCGGTTCTTGGTTAAGGATTAGTCGCCTCTACCAACTTGGGATCCGGTACCCTGTTCTGCCAACCCGTCACCCGCAATCCCCTGGGTCCTTAGGGTTCCTTCTGCCCTCGTATCTCTGGGCCTCTCTTGGTGTTCTGTTCCTTTCTGTTTCTGTTCCTTTCTGTATCTGTTCTTTCTGCTGGCTCTGGCCTTCACTCTATGCCTGCCTCGTGGAGCTGGGCCCAGACTGAGCCACAGCTCCCTGTCAGCCCACCTGGCTGAACTCCTTCTCTCCTCCTCCTGTCTGACTGAACTGACTTCTTCTTCTTTCAGTGCTGGCTGGCCTCACAGGCTAGGCCCGCCTCCGGAGCAGAGCTCCACAGAGGCCCTGTTCTGTCACTTCCTCTCTCAGACTGAACACTGTTCTAAGATGGTGCCCACCTTATATACCTCCCTCTCTGTGTATGAGCCCAGGTGACTTGCAACCAATGGGCTCCTACCTATGCCCAGAAACCCAACCCCTATCTGCTCCTACATCACTGGGTTTTCCTCCCCCTCCCCACTCCAGCCAGGGACATGTTCTGTCGTGCCTTCATTACTGTACTAATGGGAGCACCGTTGAGCTGTCCCCCGGAAATGGGGTGTGTGTGATGCATGCAGCTAACTGAGTCCCGGTCCACACTCTATCCTTACCCGGGAGTGGAATATCACACCTCTGGTTGAGGTGCAATGCCTCTGTAGCGACCGAACCCTCGGGGCGCTACAGATACCCAATAATTATAAGGCACAGAGGAATCACGGAGGACTTTGGTACGGTCGGCAAGGTACTCCCTCACCATCTTTCGAAACTTTGCACTCCTTGTGAAAGTACCCTGCGCCTCAAGACCTGTGCGATGGGAGGGTCTGAGTAAACTGTCCCAGAACTTTGACAGTGTTCCCCTGCCTCTGCTGGGTTGCATTTGTGGCTCTCTCGCCTGTACTCCTTGGTTGTCCAACGAACTGTGACATCTGCTGCCAGCATTTTCAGATGGGAATTTTTTTAATAATTCCGCAACAAGGGCCTTCTCATACTGCACCATTTTATTAGGCCTGTCCTGCAGGGAATAAAAGACATAAAGTTCTCACTGTAGCATGGGTCTAGAAGCATCACCAACCAGTAATGACTGTCACCCAAAATTTCGACAACGCGAGGGTCACGGGAAAGGCAGCGTAACATAAACTCAGCCATGTGTGCCAGACTGCAAAGAGGCAAGACTTCCGTGTCCTCACCAAGAGGACGACTGACCATGCTCTCCTCATCATCCTCCTCCTCTTCCTGCTCCTTCCTGTCCTCAGGCCATCCACGCTGAACATACGGTATGACAGTTGTGCAGGTAGTACCATCTATAGCGCAGGAAACTAGCTCCTGTTCTTCCTCCTCCTCTTCCTCATTGTCATCCAATCCACTTTGGGATGAGATGAGGCTGGGCTGTGTGTAATCACCCTGTATGGTTCCTTGCTCCATCTCATTGTGCTCCGCCTGCAATGCATCCTCTTTAATTGAGAGCAGAGAGTGTTTCAGAAGACAGAGAAGCGGGATGGTGACCCTAATTATGGTGTCATCGCAGCTCATCATCTTGGTGGAGTCCACAAAGTTTTGGAGGCTGGTACAGATGTCTGACATCCATGTCCACTCCTGAGGTTTTCTGTGTGGAGTCTGACTTGAATACCGACGGCCTTGTTGATGCAGGTAGTCATGAGCTGTCCTCTTCTGCTCACAAATCATTCCCAACATCTGCAATGTAGAGTTCCAACGCGTGGGGAAATCACACACCAGTCGGTGAGCCGGAAGCTGCAAATGCTGCTGAAGCACGGCAAGGGCGGCGGAAGCTGTAGCTGTCTTTCTAAAATGGGCACACAGGCGGCATACTTTGACAAGCAGATCCAGCAGATCCGAGTAGGTTTTGAGAAACCGCTGAACCACAAGGTTAAGCACATGGGCCAGGCATGGTAGGTGTGTGAGCTTGCCTCACCTCAGAGCAGCCACCAGATTCCGGCTATTGTCACACACGACCATGCCTGGCTGTAGGGTTAGCGGTGTCAGACACAGATCTGCCTGCTCTTTCAGAGCTGTCCACAACTCTTCAGCGTTGTGTGGTTTGTCACCTAAGCATATTAGCTTCAGCACAGCCTGTTGCCGCTTGGCCGAGGCAGTGCTGCAGTGCTTCCAGCTTGCGACTGATGTGCTCATTTCGGAGATAAATGCTGAAAAGGAGGAGGAGCTGCAGGAGCTGTAGAATGTGGGGGCAACCCTGATTGACCCAGGGCCCGCAATCCTCGGCATCGGGAGGACGTGTTCCGTCCGAAGGTCCGACTGGATTCCAGCTTCCACTATGTTAACCCAGTGTGGTGTCAGTGAGATGTACCTTCCCTGCCCACAAGCACTTGTCCACGTGTCCGTGGTTAAGTGGGCTTTCCCAGGATCTGCATTGTTGATGGCATGGCTAATGTTGTGGGACACGTGCTTATGTAATGTGGGGACTGTTATGTTCTGCTACCAGAGCTAAGGAAAGAGAGGAGATCTGTCCCTACGATAGAACTCAGCTGAATCCCTACGATGTAACAGGGGACCTGATCCTGCGATCAGACCTGCTAAAGTCCTAAGCTAGTCTGTACGGAGACCTATAGATGTGGGAAGGAATCCCTACAAGTACTAAGGACTGGGAGGAAAATGGACACCTCCTAACAGAAATAGTAGCAGACAGACGAACAAACAAAATATATAGAACATAGAGGTCCGTAGACCAAGCAAACTAACAGAGTTAGATACAGAGCACAGGCTAGCTAGAAAGTAGTTATACAATGAAGTCCAGCAAAGCCAGAAGGGCGGAGCAGGATTAAATAGGCCAACAAGGTCATGTGACCAGCAAAGGAAAAAACCTAAGAGCAAGGTTCTAACAGTACCCCCCCTTCTAAGAGGATCCTCCGGATCCCCTAGGACTAGGCTTATCAGGAAATCTCCTGTGAAACGCTCTGATAAGTCTGGACGCGGAAACATCATCTGACCTCACCCAAGAGTTATCCTCGGGTCCGAAACCTTTCCAGGCCACAAGATACTGCAAACTACCTCTATACCGTCTAGAGTTAAGGATGCGAGAAATTTCATATTCCCCGTCCTCCACCACCGGAGGAACAGAGGCAGAGGCGTCACCATCCGACACAACAGCTTTTTTTAACAGAGAGACATGAAATACCGGATTAATTCTCCAGGAGGTAGGAACCTCCAACCTAACAGCAGATTGGTTGACAACCTGAAGCACCTTAAAGGGCCCTACAAACTTGGGACCCAATTTCTTAGAAGGAATCCTCAACCGCAGATTCCTAGAGGACAACCAAACCATGTCACCAACAGCGAACAAAACCTCCTGTCGTTTCCTATCAAAGTAGTCTTTAGATTTTCTGTTGGCCTCCTGAATATTACCACGCACATCCGTCCAAACTCTCTCCAAATCACCGGAAAAATTCTCCTCCTCAGGCACGGCAGATCCCAACTTGGAGAACGACCCAAACGACGGATGTCTCCCAGAACAACAAAAAAAAGGCGAACAACCAGCAGAAGATGTATGAT
The DNA here is from genome assembly GCF_046119375.1 of Phyllobates terribilis. Classification (NCBI taxonomy): domain Eukaryota; kingdom Metazoa; phylum Chordata; class Amphibia; order Anura; family Dendrobatidae; genus Phyllobates; species Phyllobates terribilis. The sequence continues at coordinate 56,250,718 of NW_027362773.1, forward strand.
TGTTCAGAGCAAATTCAGCAAGTGGCAGAAACTCAGACCACCCCTCTTGATTGTCTGCCACAAAACAACGCAAGAACTGCTCAACATCCTGGTTTTTCCTTTCTGTCTGGCCATTAGATTCAGGATGATATCCGGACGAGAACGATAAATGAACTCCCAACCTGTCACAAAAGGCACGCCAAAAACGAGCCACGAACTGAGGACCCCTATCAGAAACAATGTCAGTAGGAACGCCATGAAGTCTGACAATTTCCTTGACAAAGGCCTTAGCGAGAGTTTTAGCGCAGGGCAGTTTGACGAAGGGAACCAAGTGACACATCTTGCTAAAACGGTCCACGACCACCCAGATGACAGTAAAACCCTCAGAGGGGGGAAGGTCAGTTATAAAGTCCATAGCCAAATGTGTCCAAGGAGCACTGGGAACCTCCAAAGGACAAAGCAACCCCGCAGCAGGAGTATGTGAGGACTTAGATCTAGCACATATAGTACATTGACGCACCCACTTAATGACTTCCTTCTGCCATCCAGGCCACCAAAAACTGCGACCCACCAGTCTCTTGGTCTCAGAGATTCCGGGATGACCTGCCAACCGAGATTCATGACACTCAACAAACAAATCTCTCCTAAAGGTCCCAGGCACAAACAACCTCCCATGAGGAGTGTTAGATGGGGCATTCTCCTGTGCTTTAAGAATCTAATCTTCCAAAACGGAGTCCAAAGCTGCTATCACAACACCTTCTTGTAAAATGTTCTCCTCTTTCTCAGCACCGACTATGGGAGAAAATCTGCGAGACAAGGCATCCGCCTTAACATTCTTAGTACCAGGGATGTAAGTAACGGAGAAATTAAACCGCGAGAAAAACAGTGCCCACCTAGCCTGACGGGCATGCAGGCGCTTGGCAGCATCAAGATATATCAGATTTTTATGATCCGTAAGAACCTGAACGGGAAATTCCGCACCTTCCAAGAAGTGGCGCCAGTGTTCAAATGCGAGTTTAATAGCCAATAATTCCCGATTACCAATATCGTAATTCAGTTCAGTCTCCGAAAAATTTTTTGAAAAAAAAGGCACAGGGATGTAATCCATCCCCGTTATCCTGAGACAATACTGCGCCAACCCCCACAGAGGAAGCATCAACCTCAACCAAAAACGGCTTAGTCACATCAGGCTGCATAAGTATGGGAGCAGAGGTGAACCTCTCCTTGAGATACACAAAAGCTTCAATGGCCTCAGAAGACCACTGAACCGCATCAGCACCTTTCCTGGTGAGATCGGTCAGAGGTTTGACAATACTAGAAAATTTTTTTATGAATTTTCTGTAATAATTGGCGAAACCTAAAAACCTCTGTATCGATTTCAAACCAATAGGCCTAGGCCATTCCTGTACAGCTTGAACTTTAACCGGGTCCATCTCAAAACCTTCGCTGGAGATAATGTAACCCAAAAAACTAATTCTCTGTACAGCGAACTCACATTTCTCCAGTTTAGCAAAAAGCGAATTGTCCATTAACAACTGTAATACCTCACGTACGCTCCGCCAATGAGACTCCAGATCCGGCGAATAAATCAAAATGTCATCCAAATACACAACCACATTTTTGCCGATCAAAGGTCTAAGGATGTCATTAATAAGATTCTGAAAAAATGCAGGAGCATTGGTAAGACCAAAAGGCATCACCAGATTCTCAAAATGACCCACAGGAGTGTTAAAAGCAGTCTTCCATTCGTCACCCTCCTTCATGCGCAACAGATTGTATGCCCCCTTAAGGTCAATTTTAGAGAACCACTTGGCCCCCATTAACTGGTTAAATAAATCAGGAATCAATGGCAGTGGGTAAGGATTGCGTACAGTAATTTTGTTAATCTCACGAAAATCCAGACAAGGACGTAAACCGCCGTCCTTTCTTTTTACAAAAAAAATCCAACCGCCACAGGAGACTTAGAAGGCCTAATGTGACCGGCGGCCAAACTTGTCTGTATGTATTCCTCCAAAGCCTTCCTCTCAGGAATAGTAAGGTTAAATAAACGACTTTTAGGAAGAGTCGCTCCAGGGACAAATTCAATAGAACAATCATAGTCTCTATGGGGAGGCAAAACCTGCGATTCCTTCTCAGAAAAAACTCTCCAAAAATCCTGAATAGGAACAGGCAATTCTCCCCTATCCAAAGCTGCAATACGCCCGTTACAACACTTGTCATAACATTTATGGCTCCAGGATTTAATTTCACTGGTAGACCAATCCAGTACAGGATTGTGAAATTTTAACCAGGGCAATCCCAATATTACTGGAGAAGGCAAGTTATTCAACACTACCAAATCCAATTTCTCATGGTGAACACCATTAATAGTGAGAGGAAATTCACAGACCTTGAGAGTAATATTCTTCAAAGGGGAACCATCCACAGAAACCACAGCAATGTGGGATGATAAAGGTTCGGGTTTTAAATTGAGTCTTTCCAAGAATCCCGCATCAATTACATTCAGAGTAGACCCACAATCGACAAACACCCGAAATTCCATTAATTTATCCTGAGCAATCGTGGAAGCAGCTAAAAATACACCCTTGGAATTTAAACAGGCAATACAGGCATGACTGACCATTTTTTTTTCTTTCTTCATACGAAGCTCACAGCCTTTAATCAAATGACCAGATTTTCCGCAATAGAAACACAAGCCTTCAAAAAGTCTACGGTCTTTTTCTTGAGAGCGAGGTGCCACCGATCCAATCTCCATCGGTTCACCACTGTTAGTACACACATTCTTATAACCAGAAACTGACATAGCAGAGGATTTGCTCTCATTAACCCTTGCACGCAGTCTTCTATCCACCCGTATAGCTAATTGCATAGCCTGTTGCAAATCTTCAGGTGTAGGATAAGCAATTAGCAGGTCTTTAACCCTTTCATTGAGCCCAGCAAGAAATAGACTTTTCAGAGCAGAATCGTTCCACCCTGTTTGAGTAGACCATCGACGGAAATGAGTACAATATTTTTCCACATTACCTGATCCCTGTCTCAAACGTCTTAACTCAGTCTCAGCTGATGCGACACGGTCAGGATCATCATATAATAGCCCCAAAGCAGAAAAAAACTATCCACTGATCTGAAGCATGTATCACTAGGTTGCAAAGAAAAGGCCCACTCCTGAGGCTCTTTGCGCAAAAGTGACATTATGAACCCTATGCGCTGGGATTCATCCCCAGAGGACTTGGGTCTCAAACGAAAATACAATAAGCAGGCATTTTTAAATGAAAAAAATTCTCGGTGTTCACCAAAAAATAAATCCGGCAAACATACCTTAGGCTCCAAGAAATGTGCTCCAGGACAGTTACTCACGTGCTGACGGAGCTCGGCCACCTCCAGAGAGAGTCCCTGCAGGCGATGAGCCAAATCCTGAACCGACACCATGATGGAACAGAAAAATCTTTCCTTAGAAAATTTGCAGGCTGGACTTACTGTTATGTTCTGCTACCAGAGCTAAGGAAAGAGAGGAGATCTGTCCCTACGATAGAACTCAGCTGAATCCCTACGATGTAACAGGGGACCTGATCCTGCGATCAGACCTGCTAAAGTCCTAAGCTAGTCTGTACGGAGACCTATAGATGTGGGAAGGAATCCCTACAAGTACTAAGGACTGGGAGGAAAATGGACACCTCCTAACAGAAATAGTAGCAGACAGACGAACAAACAAAATATATAGAACATAGAGGTCCGTAGACCAAGCAAACTAACAGAGTTAGATACAGAGCACAGGCTAGCTAGAAAGTAGTTATACAATGAAGTCCAGCAAAGCCAGAAGGGCGGAGCAGGATTAAATAGGCCAACAAGGTCATGTGACCAGCAAAGGAAAAAACCTAAGAGCAAGGTTCTAACAGGGACGACACACCGGGAGAAATAGTGGCGGCTGGGGACCGAGTACTGAGGGACGGCCGACGCCATCAGGTTGCGGAAAGCTTCCGTCTCCACGAGCCTAAAAGGCAACATTTCGAGCGCAAGCATTTGTGAAATGTGTGAATTTAGTAGTGTGTCCTGTGGGGCGTTAACTGCGTATTTGCGCTTGCCTTCCAAGGACTGGGGTAGGGACAACTGAATACTGCCCTGGGACAAGGACGTGGATGTGCTTGCTGATGGTGCTAGTTGAGAGTGTTCAATGACAGGTGCAGGGCGGGAGGCATCTTGGCATCCGCCATGAACAGGGGATTGGCATGCACGCAGAATAGCGGAACAAGCAGTGGTGTCACCCACAGACACTGTTGCTGGACCCTGGGGTTTGGCTTACTTAGTCGGATGCTTTGCTGCCATGTGCCTGATCATGCTGGTGGTGGTCAGACTGGTAGTTTTGCTATCACTGCTGATGCTGGCCTGGCAGGTGGTGCAAATGGCCTTTTTGGGGTTATCGGCAGATTCTTTAAAAAACAACTAAACTCGGGAAGACCTAACAATTGTACTAGTAACTTCCGTTATGTTGATGTTACGGGGAACGGTGGCCTGCCTTCTGACTGCGGCCACCATACTGCTTGTTATTGCCTGTTGTGGTGCTGCACCTCCCTCTCCCTGTGTGTTGCTGTCCTCGCTCTGCATGTCACCTTGCCAGGTTGGGTCAGTGACTTTATCGTCCACCACCTCGTCTTCCACTTCCGCACCCTGGTCCTCCTCCTGACTTTCTGGCAATTGTGTCTCATCATCGTCCACCTCTTGTGACACTTTCCCACCGTCACCTTCGTGTGACTGTGTCTGCTCAAATATTTGGGCATCGCTACATGCGATCTCCTCTTGCCTTGCTTCAAGTGGACCAGGCGAGAGGCCCGAATCTATAAATGGAAAAGTGAACAGCTCTTCGGAGAGTCCAAGTGTGGGATCAGTTGTCTCCGGGCACTCGGCATGGTGGGAGGAAGGAAGATCAGGGTGAGGAATATGCGGTCCAGACTCACGGCTACTGACACTTGACCGTGTGGAAGTGACTGGAAGCATTATCTGCTATCCAACCAATAACCTTTTCACACTGTTCTGTGTTAAATAGTGGTGTTCTGCGCTCCCCCTATTTATTGTGACAGGAAGGTCGAGCGACATGCTGTGGGTTTTTGTTGTGGCACAATTTCAGCTTGCCCATGGCCTCGGCCTCATCCTCTGCATGCACCATCACCATCACGTTTACTTCCCCGTCCATGGCCACGTGCCTTGCCCATTTTAAATGAGGACAATATGTTCCATATTCACCACAAATGGCAGGATTTGAACCGCAGTGATATGTTATACGTGTGACGGAAAACCACAGTTTTAAATAGCTGGCCTGTAGGTTACTATTTTTCACAGTGACCTGGTGTCAATAACTTCACTGACTCACTGCAACAAAATTTACATGGAGGCCAGAAATGGCTGAATTTGGAGAGAACTTATATGTGATACGTGTGACGGAAAACCACAGTTTTAAATAGCTGCCCTGTAGGTTACTATTTTTCACTGCGACCTGGTGTCAATAACTTCAATAAAACACTGCAAGAAAAAATTTACATGGAGGCCAGAAATAGCTGAATTTGGAGAAAACTTATATGTGATATGAGGGACGGAAAACCACAGTTTTAAATAGCTGGCCTCTAGGTTACTATTTTTCACAGCGACCTGGTGTCACTGGCACACTGCAACAAAATTTAAAATTAGTTATTAAATTAATATTTTCCACGTTCACGTCAAATTTCTGGATTTTTATCGCTGTAATATGGAAAGAATCTGGCTGTACTCTACTGTGGCAACAAGCAAATGGAGCAGAAAAATGGTGTTCTCTGGATTGCTTTTTAACCAAATAATCAGGATTAAGATAAAAAAAATAATTATCCCTGGCCCCAGGTATCTGGGGCTATTTGTAGAAATATCTGTAACAGCAGCAGCAGACAGAACTGGAATGGAGCCTCTTGTGCTATATTATACACTGCAGTCTGCCACTTACACTGCCTGCCTGCCTAGCTCTGATATATATATATATATATATATATATATATATATATATATATATATATATATATGTTGTGGAATACCTAGTCTAACAGGACGTTCAATGGACCCTCTTGCTATATGCACTGCAGTCTGCCACATACACTGCCTGCCTGCCTAACTCCTGCTATCACCTTCACCACTGAAAATATGCAGCTGGATTAGTCCTCAGTTAGTTCAGATGGATATTATAGATATACAGTACAGACCAAAAGTTTGGACACACCTTCTCATTTAAAGGTTTTTCTGTATTTTCATGACTTTGAAAATTGTACATTCACACTGAAGGCATCAAAACTATGAATTAACACATGTGGAATTATATACTTAACAAAAAAGTGTGAAACAACTGAAAATATGTCTTATATTCTAAGTTCTTCAAAGTAGCCACCTTTTGCTTTGATGACTGCCTTGCACACTCTTGGCATTCTCTTGATGAGCTTCAAGAGGTAGTCACCGGAAATGGTTTTCACTTCACAGGTGTGCCCTGTCAGGTTTAATAAGTGGGATTTCCTGCCTTATAAATGGGGTTGGGACCATCAGTTGTGTTGTGCAGAAGTCTGGTGGATACACAGCTGATAGTCCGAATGAATAGACTGTTAGAATTTGTATTATGGCAAGAAAAAAGCAGCTAAGTAAAGAAAAACGAGTGGCCATCATTACTTTAAGAAATGAAGGTCAGTCAGTCCGAAAAATTGGGCAAACTTTGAAAGTGTCCCCAAGTGCAGTTGCAAAAACCATCAAGCACTACAAAGAAACTGGCTCACATGAGGACCGCCCCAGGAAAGGAAGACCTAGAGTCACCTCTGCTTCTGAGGATAAGTTTATCCGAGTCACCAGTCTCAGAAATTGCAGGTTAACAGCAGCTCAGATTAGAGACCAGGTCAATGCCACACAGAGTTCTAGCAGCAGACACATCTCTACAACAACTGTTAAGAGGAGACTTTGTGCAGCAGGCCTTCATGGTAAAATAGCTGCTAGGAAACCACTACTAAGGACAGGCAACAAGCAGTAGAGACTTGTTGGGCTAAAGAACACAAGGAATGGACATTAGACCAGTGGAAATCTGTGCTTTGGTCTGATGAGTCCAAATTTGAGATCTTTGGTTCCAACCACCATGTGTTTGTGCGACGCAGAAAAGGTGAACGGATGGACTCTACATGCCTGGTTCCCGCCGTGAAGCATGGAGGAGGAGGTGTGATGGTGTGGGGGTGCTTTGCTGGTGACACTGTTGGGGATTTATTCTAAATTGAAGGCATACTGAACCAGCATGGCTGCCACAGCATCTTGCAGCGGCATGCTATTCCATCCGGTTTGCGTTTAGTTGGACCATCATTTATTTTTCAACAGGACAATGACCCCAAATACACCTCCAGGCTGTGTAAGGGCTATTAGACCAAGAAGGAGAGTGATGGGGTGCTACGCCAGATGACCTGGCCTCCACAGTCACCAGACCTGAACCCAATCTAGATGGTTTGGGGTAAGCTGGACCACAGATTGAAAGCAAAAGGGCCAACAAGTGCTAAGCATCTCTGGGAACTCCTTCAAGATTGTTAGAAGACCATTTCCGGTGACTACCTCTAGAAGCTCATCAAGAGAATGCCAAGAGTGTGCGAAGCAGTCATCAAAGCAAAAGGTGGATACTTTGAAGAATCTAGAATATATGACATATTTTCAGTAGTTTCACACTTTTTTGTTAAGTATATAATTCCACATGTGATAATTCATAGTTTTGATGCCTTCAGTGTGAGTGTACAATTTTCATAGTCATGAAAATACAGAAAAATCTTTAAATGAGAAGGTGTGTCTAAACTTTTGGTCTGTACTGTATATTGTGGAATACCTATACTAACTTTAAAGAAGCAAATCTCTCCCTGACGCAGCAGCAGCTCTCCCTACTCAGCCTGATTCTGGGGTAGACTGTGACGAGCATGGCGGCGCCCGGTCTTATATACACCTGATGATGCTGTGCGGCCAGCCAATCACTGTAATGCCCACAACCAACATGGCTATGGCATTAGAGTGTGTGGCAGGCAATCCCTGTATATTCATTGACTCTCCAAAGAGTGCCAAACATGCAGGAAGGGGACCCGAGCTCCCGCCTGAGCAACCAGGAAATACTCGCAGAGCGCCAAGCATCTCGAGCAGTGGCAAGCACGTTTGCTCATCAGTAATGGTAGACAGATACAAACATATGGCTGACAGGAAACTTTTGCCATGTTCAGACCTAAGTGTGAATGAATTTGTGTGGTTGTCTACCAGGAATATCAAGTTGAAAGCTTCTTCCTAGAAGCTGGGACCTAGGTTTATTGGTCCCTATAAAATAACCGCCGTCATTAATCCAGCAGCATTTCGTCTGGAGTTATCTCAGGCTCTTAGGATCCACAATGTGTTTCACAGGTCTCTGCTCAAGAAGTATGTGATAACTCTTGAGTCCTTCCCCTTGCCACCTCCCCCAATCATGGTTGATGACAATTTAGAGTTCCAAATATCGAAGATTGTAGATTCTCGTCTTCAGCATCGTTCCGTTCATTACTTGGTGCACTGGAGTGGTTACGGTCCAGAGGAAAGGATGTGGGTTTCAGCATCAGTGGTGAATGCCCCTAGGTTGGTTCGTTCAATCCATGCCTCTCATCCAGATGAACCTGGTACTGAGTGTCCAGAGATCACTCATAGGGGTACTGTAGCTCCCCGAGGGTTCGGCCGCTACAGGGGTATTGCACCTCAACCAGAGGTGTGGTATTCCACTCCCGGGTAAGGATGGAGTATGGACCAGGGCTCAGTTAGCTGCACATATATACACTCCTCATTTCCGGGGGAAAGCTCTACGGTGCTCCCATTAGTATGCAGGCACGACTGACTATGTCCCTGGCTGGAGTGGGGAGGGGGGGAACCCTAGTGATGTGGGAGCCGATAGGGGCTGGTTCCTGGGCATAGGAAGGAGCTCATTGGATGCAGGTCACCTGGGCTCAGACACGGAGGAGGAGGTATAAAAGGTGGGCACCATCTTAGTTCTAAGGGAAGTCGAGTCTGAGAGGAGGAAGTGAGAGTGGAGGAGAAGGGGAGCAGAGGCTCCGCTGGAGTTCTGCTCCAGAGCCAGGCCTAGGGACACGGGCAGGGCGAGAGGGAGAAAAGAGAAAGGAACAGAACAGAAAGAGAAGAAACCAAAAGAATAGAAAGGCCCAGGAACACGAAGGTAGAAGGGACCCTAAGGACCCAGGAGATTACGGGTGACGGGTCAGGCAAGAAAAGGGTACCGGATCCCAAGTTGGTGGAGGCAAATAATCCTCAGCCAAGAACCGGAGGTCGTGATCATTTATTGGTGCGACCCCTCGCTAAACCTACTAGGAAGGCACCACATAGGGCCAGGGAAGCTGGCGCCAAGTTCTCCCAGAGAAGGCCCGAGGCAGCCGGACAGAAGTTTGGTCACTGGTGGGGCACGGCCAGAGGAAGGATAGAAGGGAGTTCTGTGCCATACTCCTGAATTGCCTGGGGGTTGACCGAGCCCCTCACCTGGTGGACGCAGCACGGCTTGGGCAGTCACTACCTGTACAGCAGTGGCTTGGAGTATACGAACTGTGAGTAAAAGACCCTGGACTGCAACACGTTGTCTTTGTGTTCCTTACCGCGCCAGCACTAACGGTACTGGGACGCCCTGCACCACAACCCCCACCATCTACCCTCACTGCCCTGAGTCTACACTCCTCCCGTGGGGAGTTGTACTATTCCCTGCTGCATCCACAAAACCAGCCTCAGCGGTCTGCTCTGCCACAGCGGTTCACTCTGACCGCAATCCACGGGTAGTGTAGTCGGACATTACAAAATATATAGAAGACTGCCACTGGTCTGACCACCCTGAGCCACGGGACCGGGTTGCCACCACTACCCCCATCAGCACCGTACACTAGAAAGCCCGGTTCCGAGTGCCCCACGGCCCAGGGGGCGAGTCAGTACTGTCACGGGTGTGTCAGGGTTCTTAGATAGTCATACGGTACCTGGCTGTAAAAGGTCACTGCATTTGGCCTTACAAACATCTCCCTGATTTTTTTATTTTACCTTTCTCTTTCTGACCTAGCGGTGATTCTCACCTTGCTTGGGGATATACCTTTCCGAAACCTGAGTTATCCTCACTCTTCTGCTGTTAATCTGCATTTCCTTTCTGTGTCCTTAAATACACTCAGATCCTCAGAGTTTGCTGGTGATAGCATGTTATACCTATTCAGGCCTGGGATTCTAGTAGTCGACTAGAATTACCTTGGAGTTTCTTCATGGATTGTTGCTGTGCTTTCTCTGGTGTCATCTTGGAGCTAAGTGTATTCCGCTGTTTATTTCTCCTGTGTGTTCTTTAGTTTTTAGGAGGGCTGACTTGGTGCTCACCCCTCCCACTCCCTTCCTACGGCCTAGCCTTAGGGTCTGCTAGGGCTAGATACCCTGCTCGGTGATAGGTGCAGAACCTATTTAGAGTCGATAGGGGAGTTAGGGCTTGTCGGTAGTTCTGTTTAGGGGCCACCACTCTCCCCTTCCCTAGTTTTAGGGCTCCCTCCCTTTTTCCCGTCGGTATACGTTGGGTTATCCTCAGCAATGTTCAGTTATTATATAAGTTGTACCTACTTTTCAAGGTGTTTAATCTCTGTATTTTATATGTTAACTTTTCAAGCTTAGAAACAGATTTGGGAGATTCTCCCGATGAGTATTATTTATTTTGTAATTTTAAGCTTTCAGGGCATTTAAAAAAAAAATCCTAGATAACCCTTTTAATATTTGTATTCCTAGTCCAAATTTTAAGACAGACTGTCCATTTACTGACCCTACAGTAGCCTCTCCCTAGACTGCATTATGGGTGGGCTATTTCTAATATCATCTTACTGTGATAAGGCATATAACCCTTATGAACACCTCACTCCATAAAGAAACCCACTACTTGTGTTTTTGAAGCCCCAACTGCATGATGACAATGATAAAAGTTAGCTGTAAAGTGTACTATTATATTAGGCCTATTATTTTAGCCAAACGTGAGTTTTAATGGAAATTAAAAGTAAAGGGTTACTGATAGTTATACCTAAAAAAATAATAATAATAATTCTGTTTTGACTACAGTAGTCCGGAGAGAAATGTCACAGGATATGTTAGAATTATAATACTACAGGCGTAATATTAGGTGTTCCATGTCTGCACTGAACCTAATCTATGCTAAACCTCATTGAATACAACAAACAGATTACTCTTTTTCAGATGTAAAAAATGCAAATAGAAGTGACAATTCTAACCTTGATCGTCTCAAGGCTGCAATAGCTTAGAATCAACAGTAAAGTCTGTGTATACCTTGACATAAACATGAATTAGTAATTCTGAGGATGGATGATAAATGAATACACTGTATCCACCTGCTGATTCCGAGAATGGAGGGATCAAATTCTCCTGTGTAAATGAACTGTTGGACTATTTTCACATTATGTTTGACCCTACGTCTGAGACGTCACCAGGGTCTCCTGCCAATTCTGTTGGATCTACCTATAGATCCATTCACTAAATTAGGCAGGTGGAGTTCCTTTTTGTTCTATATAGCCTCCTTTCTGGTGGAATCCATCTTGCTGGTCACAATTTTTTTTCAACTTTTCATACATTTCCAGAGTACACTGCATAACTCAGATGTGACTGTGTAAGGGTGTGGACATTGACTGTCATGTTACGGCCCCTGAACACAACAATTGCGTAAAGTGAACAGTGTAAATGTATTGTTGTACATGTATTTTGATATGTGAAGTGTGAACTATGTCACACGGTTTAAGGAATGTAATGTGTAATAATGCATAATGTTTTAGGTAATGGTGCTGCTATATATATACTGTAAAGGTAATGCCTAGTGTGAGTAATATACACTCTAGCATGAGTGTAGGGTAAGCATAGGATAACACACAGTATAGTGCTTAGGATAGAAATAGATAGTGACTGTAGGAATATTACGGCAAGACACAGTTAAATGTTTGGGACTAGCCCAGATTGGGATCGGGAAGGGCAAGTAAAAATGGAACCACTTCCTGGTTTAGTTAGTGAGAGAGTTTGCGGTGACAGTGACTAGGCGAAGTTCAATTAGCAGTGGGACGACAGCTAGAGGAGTTGTCACAGGTTTACTATGACAGAGAGGAGCCAGAATACCACAGCATGTGATTCTTCTCACTCCTGCAATTATTAGAAACCTTTCACCTTCATATGAAACGGTGCAGGATTCTTCTAGCAGTGCAGGGGTTAATCTGCTCAGTTGTGAGCTCCTGGAAGCTTACCTTCATTTAGGCTTCAGCTGTTCACTGTTAGCCACTCCCCGCTCCTAATATATACTGGGCTTTGGCAAGCTATCATTGCCAGAGCTAGTTTCATGCTGCATGGTTCTTGGAGTGTGGTGGAGAGTTGTTGTTTGAGAAGGCATTTGGTGGATTTAAGCTTAGACTGTTGTGTGGTTTAGGTTGCATGTTAATCCTATTCTCCTATTTTGATTTATTCCCCATCCTCCACTTCCTGGTTTTAACATCTGTTGTTTGTGTGCATATATTTCTATGATTGGTATTTTACTTTAGCCCTGTTTGCATTACCTTCTTAGTCTGGTTGGTGTACTGTCATACACAACTGCTCCCCACTTCCCTGGGTGGAGGAAGGGAACAGACTGAGGGAGGATTGAGGAGCTCACACAAGGTATGCGGCCCCAGCCTTTTCACCTTCAGAAGTAATTCTGGGAACAGGGCCAGCTAGGGTGCCCCTAGCATTATGGACAGGATAGGAGACCCTGGCCCGGGATACCCGACAACAAAGTTGTGACAGTAGTACATTTCGTTTTGGGCGGTATGAGACCTTACAAGACTCCCTACGGATATCCCTGCAATGTCCAGAGCCTACGGCTTGAAACAGGTGCTATGGAGAGTACCTTAATCCCTTCTGTACAGAGGAAGATGGACGTGAAACCATATGTGGGAAAGGTAGTGGATTTGATAATACTGCATGGCCGGACGGGAAATCCCAGGGGTTGAAGGAACCAGTAACCATAAGGGTAGTCCAGGTGGAACTGAAAGTGAAGCGGAAAATGTACTGTATTACTGATACAGGAACCAGAGGGTGCCGGGCCCAGTATTGCATGTTACCATCGGATGTATTTAAACTGGCCAGTAAACTTTTGATTGTTGAAACGAACTGGGTGTCCCCTAATGTGTGTGCGACTGTTTCTGAGGATGGAGACCAGAAGGCAGTGGAGGCCTGCGCCCTGCAAGTGAGTGTAACACACCCTACACGAGACAGCATATTGGGCTTTCGTCATGATTTTACTGTAAAGTGTCAGAGAACAGCAGCTCGACCATGGCAACCGCACTCTGGCACCTTACAACTGTAAATGAGAATTCTGCCTCTCATTTTCATTTGTCCATTCATCTATCGCAATAGGCTGACAATGAGCCAAGCACACCCCGCAGCCAGTTCACGCACTACACCACTCTTCTTGCTGCCTCCCACTTTCGCTCCTCTATTACATCGTCTTCCTCATACGCTCGCCCTTGCCAGAGGCTTCGTGATGTGGATCCAAGGAGTCCTTCAGTAGGCAATGAGAAAAACTGTAGTCTATTCTAATTTACCTCGACCTCCAGGGGGTCCTGGGTGGGACTGGTGGTTCCGGCTGCCAGAGTGGCACCCTTTGTCTTGGCCTTCCCTGCAGAAGTTGGAGCACCCCTACCGGGTTATGTCATGCTGCAGCCATCTCCAGAGGATGGTACCGCAGTGCAGACATCATCAATGGGACTGGTTGCAGTGGTAGCTGGCTCAGCAGCCTCTGAGGGTGGTGCTGATGGGACAGCTGCCCCGAAGAATGGAGGCGTCATACTTTGTGCTGGCTTCGCACTTTCTGACATCAGATCCCAGTTCCATAAGTGTAGCTCCCAGAGGACTAACCACAACTCCGGCTGTGGGGTCTCTCTACACTGTAACAGTACCTGTATTATCAATTTTGGCCTGTTGGTCCTCCAACTGCTCTCTTCCACTGATCTCACCCCGGGGGTAATAATGTGTTGGAGGCTGTTAGCCCCTGCTTCGACCGCATCTCCTTCAACCAATAGCCCAGCTAGTCTGAGCTCCATCTCATCCCACCTTTCCTCCGATGCTTCAAGGTATCGAGCCGTCATTTTCTCATTACTAACACCCGGACACTCCGCATGATTTTCACTCGCGAAGCTCTGGTGGTAAAATAGCTCCCGTCTCTGACTCCCTGCGCGCTTCCTGTTTGTACGGCTTCGCCTCTTCCGAGGCTTGTCCGCTGCGTCACTCTCGGCGACTCCACCGGCCATGCCTCCTGCGCTCACCGTTCTTCACCCAATCAGCCGCACTTCATTTTGCATAGTGCCCAACTCTGGCACACATGTCCCATCTTGATCTGGGGCTGGGCACATTTTTTGGGCTCCTAGGCGCCATCCACTCCCACGAAAAGCAGATATTCTTCCTCTTAGCTCACCAGCCGTCACCATCTTTGGACATATGCTTCTGGCCGCTATCTTGGACCATCTATCTTCAGGCACCATCGCGCTACGGGTTGCCTCCCTGAAAAAATTATCCTGCCGACTAGTGTTGAGCCACCCCCGTAGTGTTCGAGTTCGGTTCGGTTCGTTGAACACCCTTGTGTTCGCCGAACTGTTCGTCGAAATGTTCGTTGAACACCTTCGAACACCGTTAAAACCAATGTCAGGCAAACAAAAACACATAGGAACACATAGAAAACACCTTCAAAGGAGTCCAAAAGCTGACAAACTGCTCAGAAGACATAACTAACATATGGAAAAGTGTCAAGTACATATAGTCATGCGAAAAGAAAAGAGGTGGAGGAGTAAAAGGAGGGGGAGACACAGATATAGGCATGTCATGCCCTTCTAAAGTCCAAAAAGTGAGAAGCCGACACGGCCAGTCCGTTCCTGCCCGTGCCTCCTCCGTTTGTGCCAGAGCCGCGGTGGACCCTGACGGCCAGCCCCCCTCTCCCTATACTGGTGCCTGTCCGCTGGTGGGTCGAGCGAGCCCCCCTGTGGTGGAGGCAGCTCTAAGCTTTTTAATTTAAATTGTCTCTCTAATTTGACTGAATACACTTTAAATCCTTTTACAAGGATCTATTGAAGGGCAAGTCTCATGCCAGCAGCCGCGTAATTCCAGCTCCAGTAGCATCCACTAAAGCTGCTGCAGTTAAAAAGCTTTTATAAGGATCGAGCTCGGCTGTCCACCGCAAGGCGTCCTACCGCCAGTCCCAGCCCCTATGCCTTGGGGTGCCTCCTGATGCTCTTCACTGAGTATCCCGTGGTCCCGAAGCATTTCCTTTGAAAAAATTAAGTGTCCAAACTACAGGTGGTGTAGCTTGCTTAACAGCCGGGATAATCCGCTGACTAGCAGACACTGCTACTAGGCACAAAGTATTTCCTGGGCTAGATGCAGTTAAAAATTTGTAATTAGATACTCTCGTTGGATGCTGAGAAAGCATTCCATAGAGTCTCCTGGCACGCCATATATTATTCTCTTAAAAAGCTTGGGGTAGGGGTCTAGGGGACCCTTTTATAGCCAAAATCACGGCCCTGTATCGCAATGCATCACCTAGGCTGAAGATAAATGGAACTGTAGCACCCTGAGGGCTCGGTTGCTGCAGAGGTATTGCACCTCACCCAGAGGTGTGATATCTCACTCTCAGGTAAGAATGGAGTGTGGATCAGGACCCCGCACCTGCATGCATTACACCACATTGCCGTGGGGCAGGGCGACCAATATGCCCCAGAGATGGGCACGACTGTCCCTGTCCCTGGCTGGAGTGGGGGGAGGGAACACTGAGGAAGGGGAACCCTGTAGTGCAGGAGCAGGGAGGAAGCAGTTCCTGGGTGCATTGAGAAGGGAGTATAAAAGGTGGGCACCATCTTAGTTCAGTGCAGAGAAGTCTGAGCAGAAGTGACAGCGAGCAGGGGCTCTGCATGAGCTCTGCTCCAGAGGCGGGCCTAGTAACAGAGGCCCAGGCCTGGAAGAGGGAGAAGGAAGGAAGAGGAGTGGAGAAGGCTCCAGGAACGAGGAACGAAGGGATCCCAGGGGTGTGGACGGGCGAGTCGCCACCGCACGCCCGAATCCACCTGCGTGGAGGGGTCAGGCCAAAGGGGGAGACTGGTCCCCGAAACTAGTGGAGGCAGGAAACGACCCTCAGCTAGAAACCGGAGGCTGTGACATTTTATGTGGCGCAGCCCCTTGCTACACCCGCTAGGAGGGCAGCACATAGGGTCAGGGAAACTGGCACCAAGTTTACCAAGAGGAGGCCCGAGGCAGCCGGACAAAAGGGTTGGTAAGAAAGGCCAGACAAAGGACACACAAAGGGGGTCCTGTGAAGCGCTCCAAAGTTATCTGGGAGTTGTCTGAGCCCCTCACCTGGTGAGCACAGTACGACGTGGGCAGCCGTTACCTGCAGAAGTGGTCTGGATAATAAGAACTGTGAGTAAAGGCCCTGGACTGCATCACTGACTCCGTGTCTTTACTGCTGCTGCCTTGCACCATCACCCCCATCCTCCGCATACACTGCCCTGAGGCTATACTCCTCCCGTGGGGAGTTATGCTACGCTCTGCTGCACCCACAACACCAGCCTCAGCGGTCTGCCCTGCAGCGGCGGTTCACTCTGACCGCAATCCACGGGTGGCGTAGTCGGACATTTAAACATCAAAACCACATAAATAGTAACGCCACTGGTTTGACCGCCCTGAGCCACGGAACCGGGTCGCCGCCACGGAGACTACAACCACCAGCATCCACCAAAAAGGGTCCGGCTCCGGATGTCCCAAGGCCCAAAGAGCGCGTCAGAACATTTTCATCACCTTTCATAATCACCAATGGGACAAGGCAGGGATGTCCTCTGTCCCCTCTCTTATACATCCTAGTGACGGAACACCTGCTCTCATCAATTCGCCATAACCCCAATATTAGGTGGATTGAGGTGGGAGGCACCGAGTACAAGTGCTCTCTATTTGCTGATGATGTCCTAGTATATATCACTCAATCACATATATCCATCCCTGCTGTTATGGCTGAAATAGATCACTTTGTTACATGGTCAAATTTTAAAATCAATACAGCGAAGTCTGAGGCCCTCGATGTCTCCCTCCCCAAATCCATACAGGATTCCATCCAGTCCAACTTTCCCTTTGCCTGGCCCTCACAGGGTATCAAATTCTTAGGAATTCCTATTCATAGAGACCTCTCCCGTCTATGTTATCTTAATTTTGGGCCCTTTATTGAACAACTCCATACAGACCACGGTTGGCAAGTTAGAACTGTAAGATTCACTACGTGAACCACTGGTGTTTTGTGGAAAAGCACATGTACACTGTGTTCCAAATTATTATGCAAAAAGTGTTTAGGAGTGATAAGGGAAGAATTTGTTTGTTTGTCAGTTAAACTCATTGATGGTGATGTGTGTCAGGGCTCTTTATATCACTGTAAGCAATTGCAGACACCTGTGCTAATTAGTTTGGCAGGTGTGTCCAATGAACGGCAAGACTACTTAAGAAGGCTGTCCCACATTATTAAGCAGCCTACATTTTCTGCCAAAATGGGAAAGAAACAGGATGTGTCGGCTGCTGAGAAGCAACAAATTGTGGAGTGTTTAGGTCAAGGCATGACTACAATCAACATTGTGCGATGATCAGGATGAAGTGTCTTGGCAATCAAGAAGTATGTAGCTGATTCACAGTACACACGTGTGCGTGCTGATAAGGGCAAATTGAGGACTCTTTCCTACAGGCAATTACGTCAGGTTAAAAGAGCAGCGGCAAAAAAGCCTTGTCATAGCAGCAGACAAGTTTTTGAAGCTGCTGGTGCCTCCAACGTCCCCCGAACAACAAGATGCAGGGTCCTTCAGAGGTTTGCAGCTGTGCGTACGCCATCCTGTCTACCTCCTCTATCCACTGCACACAAGCAGAAACGGCTCCAGTGGGCCAAACATTACATGAAGACTGATTTCAAAACTGTTTTGGTCACGGATGAGTGCCGTGCAACGCTCGATGGTCCAGATGGATGGAGTGGAGGATGGCTGGTTGATGGACACCCCACGCAAACACGGCTACAGCGCCAACAAGGAGGAGGTGGAGTAATGTTTTGGGCTGAAATCATGGGGAGAGAGATTGTCAGCCCCTTTAGAATCACTGAAGGGGTAAAGATGAACTCCATAATGTATGTGGAGTTTCTCAAACAGCACTTCCTGCCATGGTTCAAGAAGAAGAACCGTGTATTCCGCAGCAAGATCATTTTCATGCATGATAATGCACCGTCTCATGCTGCACATAACACATCTGCATCTCTGGCTGATATGGGCATAAAAGGGGACAAACTTATGGTGTGACCCCCTTGCTCCCCTGACCTCTACCCCATTCAGAACCTCTGGAGCATCATCAAAAGGAGTGTCTATGATGGCGGGAGGCAGTTCACATCTAAGCAACAGCTCTGGGAGGGTATTCTGTCCTCATGCAAAACAATTGAAGCAGAAACCATCCAAAACCTGACAAATTCAATGGACGAGAGAGTTCAGAAGCTCCTTTCGAACAAGGAGTCCTATGTGCAAATGTAACATCACCTAGAATAAAGTTTTGAGTTGAAAACTGTTTGATTTCAGTTTCTAATAACCTGCTAATGCTTATAATTTCAAAAATGACCATTTTTTTGGCCTTTATTAAAATGAAAAGGTTGATCGAAGAGTGTGGGGGATCTAAGAGTGTGGCAACCCAGTAGTCAGGATTACTTCGAATTCTGACAATCTGAGGGTCATGTTGCAGGTAGTGCAGCAAGAAGGCACTTATGTGTCTTGCGCATCTCGGAGCCCCAAAATTATTTTCCGGGCTAGATGCAGCTAAAAATTATTATTAATTTTAAATCTGGTGGAGCTTAGTATAGATGGCCTAATAGAATCAGTACTGCACACTGCTACAAAGCCCAAATTATTTTCCAGCCAAGATACAGATAAACATGATTAGTAATTTGAAAGCTTAAAACGGTTGGTGAGGTGATTTTAACCAATCATCAAGCTTTTACTCTCCCCAGGATGACACAGGAGTAGAAAAGTCGTTTCGGATCCGTGATTTGTTCATCTTTATGAATGTGAGTCTGTCTACATTATCAGTGGAGAGCCACATGCGCTTATCTGTCAGCACACCACCAGCAGCGCTGAACACACGTTCAGACTGAACGCTGGCTGCGGGGCATGACAAGATCTCCAAGGCGTAAGTGGCGAGCTCTGGCCATTTATCCAGATTGGAAGCCCAAAAAGCCCAAAAAGAGCAGTGACACAGTCATGGCTTCAATGTTTACTTGGAGATACTCCTGTACCATCGTCTCTAGGCGTTGACTATGTGTCAGACTTCTTGTCTCCTGTGGCCTTGCAAAGGATGAGCTAAAAAAGTGGTGACATGATTCCGCAAAATTGATGTTACCAGCAGATACTGTGTTTCTGTTACGGTTTGAGTGCTGAACACTCAATGGTCCCACGGTTGGCAAGTTGGAACTGTGAGATTCACTACGTGCACCACTGGTGTTTTGTGGAAAAGCACATGTAAGATTCTGCAACAGTCTCTGCTGATACTCCTGCATGCATGCATCCCTTTCTATGGCAGGAATTATTTCTGCAAATTTACTTTTGTATCGGGGATCTAACAGTGTGGCAACCCAGTAGTCAGGATTATTTCTAATTCTCACAATTCGAGGGTCATGTTGCAGGTAGTGCAGCAAGAAGGCACTCATGTGTCTTGCACATCCAGGAGCACCAAGTCCCTGTTGTGTTGGTGGAGAGGTAACAATCATGCTTCCTTCCTCTGTCCTCTCCCCCCAACCTCGCACAACAGAAATGTGATCAAGGTCTCCCTCATCTGATGAGTCTTCCATCAGTTCGTCCTCCACTTCTTCCTGGGCTCCTGCATCTTCCTCACTAGTTTGGCTGCTACCATGCGCCCTGGTAAAACCATCTCCCCCACCCTCACATGCCTGCCGCCTTGGTGCTGCCAACCGTTTGGACCTTGCAGATGTTAGCCCTTCCGCATACAACTCCTCCTCCTCTACTTCCTCCACCTCCTCTTGTGCCACCACCTGACTCCGAATTCTGTTTAACATGTGCTCCAGCATGTAAATCACCGGAATAGTCATGCTGATAATCGCATCGTTACCACTAAACATCTTCGTCGCCATTTCAAAACTGTGCAGAAGGGTGCATAGGTCCCTGATCTGAGACCACTCCTCCAGCGTGATTTGCCCCAACTCTGGATCTCGTTGGCCCAGGCTATACGTCAGAACGTATTGCACCAGGGCTTGTCGGTGCTGCCACAGTCGCTGCAACATGTGCAGAGTTGAATTCCACCGGGTAGGCGCATCGCATTTTAGCCGGTGAAGTGGCAGGCCCAACGACTTCTGTAGAGATGTAAGTCGCTGAGCTGCGGGATGCGAACGGTGGAAGTGAGCACACAGCGACCGTGCCCTCTGCAGAAGGCCATCTAGTCCGGGATAGTGGGCTAAAAATTGCTGGACAACCAGGTTCAACACGTGAGCCATTCAAGGCACGTGTGTGACATTGCCCCGGCGAAGGGCCGCACCCAGGTTTGCAGCATTGTCGCACACGGCCTTCCCTGGTTTCAGGTCCAGTGGAGACAACCATTCATGAAATTGGTTCTCCAGAGCTGACCACAACTCCTCAGCTGTGTGACTCACATTTCCCAGACATTTCAAAGTAAAAACAGCCTGATGACGTTGAGCCCTACTGCCAGCATAGTAAGGAGGTGTGCAGGATCCCTTCTGCGCAGTTAGAAAGCTTGTGGCATGACCAGACAGGCTTTGGGTGCAGGTGGAGGACCGAGAGGAGGTTGAGGAGGCAGAAGCAGTGGAGGAACTTTGACATAAAGAGGATTGACGCACAACTCGTGGGGATGGCAAGACTTGGACAGCAGCCCCTTGTCCTGCTGTCACCATAGTTACCCAGTGCCCTGTCAGCGACATGTAACGCCCCTGTCCATGCCTAATCGTCCAAGTGTCTGTGGTGAAATGCACCCTGTCACACACAGAGTTTCTCAAAGAAGCGGTGATGTTGTGTGCGACATGCTGGTGGAGCGCAGGCACACCTTTCTTTGAGAAGTAGTGCCGACTGGGCATCTGGTACTGGGGCACTGCGACGGACATAAGGTCTCGAAAATCCTCTGTGTCCACCAGGCGGAAAGGCAGCATTTCTGTAGCCAAGAGCTTGCAGATGGTGAAATTCAACCTCTTAGCTTTCTCATGGCTAGGAGGAAATGGACTTTCACTTGTCCACATCTGAGGGACTGAGGGCTGGCTGTTGTGCTTAGACGGGGTTGATAAGGGTGTCCCCGGCAAACTGCCGGTCTGTGAGGAAGATGCAGGCGGACATGTTAGGTTGCCTTGATCCAAAGGTGGTGCTATCGATGTCGGACAGCGCTCAACACCAGCTGGTGTTACCACCTCCAAAGAAAATGATGACCTGCCAATCACGCTGGCTGTTGCGGGTAAAGAGGTGGCAGGTCTGCATCCCAAAACAGGTGTGACTGCTGTCCCCCCAGTCACAGAGGATGAAGAGGCCGCAGATGCACAAGATGGGGCAGATGGTGGTTGGCCCGGCCGGCTAGGCCGCATTGTAGCACAGTGAGCTTCCCACTGCAAATTACGCTTCATGTCCATGTGCCGGTTCATGCATGAAGTACTCAAACTATGTATTTTTTGGCCTCTACTTAGCTTTTGTTGACAAACGTTACAGATAACACGAGTTGGGTCATCTTTATCGATCTGAAAAAATGCCCAGGCTATGCAAGGCTTAGCACCCATGCGACCTGAAGAGCCACCATGACTTGTGGTCAGAGGCAGAGTTGTGTTTGAGGATGCAGTTGTTGACGTGCTTCCAGTACTACGTCTCTGTCCAGGAAGGCGCAACCTGACATCGTCGTCACTAGCATCCTCCTCCACCTCCTCTGCTGACCTCTTCTCTTGGCTGACTGTGAGTTGACAGTAAGTGGGATCTCCAACCTCATCATCATCACCCTGTGTGTTATCACACCCGTCGTCCTCAGAGCCAACCTGTTCCTGCCCTGACAAAAAACTAAAGTTGCCGCTCCAATCAGGTATTTGAGTCTCATCATCGTCTTCCTCATTGTCTCCACCAACAGGAGTTACAGTTTGGGAATGAGGGTCTACATTATTGTCAGAACCTTCTGCGTCTGGTCCTGGATCCGACTCATAAAGATTCTGGGCATCAGTGCAGATCATTTCCTCGTCTGGATTCACAGAAGCGCTGGAGCCGACCTCTGATTCCCAGGCTATAGTATGAGTAAACAGCTCTGCAGACTCAACCATCTGTTCTACCTCATACTCAGACGGGCAGCTGGAGATTTGGGAGCTGTGAGGAAGCAAGTGCGATTGGGGTGACACCTCTGAGAACTGGAGTATTTGTGATGTTGAAGTTGATGTGGAGGAGAGCCCACTTAAAGGAGCACTTGATATCCGTTGAAGCACCTGCTGTTTTTGTTCCTCATCTGGAATTTGTAGCGATTGGCGTGGCCATAAGAAAGGGATCTTATCACATTGTCACCTAAAAGAAGTAGACATTTTAGTTTTGCTGGAAGATGGTCTTTCTTCTGCAGATGTTACTGTTGCTTTAACACCTACTCCACGGACACAACCTTTTTTCCCCTTCCCAACACGCCAATTCCCCTTTCCACCAGCAGCAGGCCTTTTTCCACTAGTGGTTAACTAATTCACAACTCTGGAGTTGTTTGCTCAAAAAAACAATGGATGGGAACCGAGCAGAGCTGAGTGGCCAAACTGTGGTATTAGGCCAAAACTATTGTCTGGGTTAGATGCAGAAAAAAATTATATTCAGTTTGCAACCTGATGGAGGTCAGTATAGATGGACTAATAGAACAAGTCCCACACACAGCTAGAAGCCCAAATATTTTTTCAGAGGTAGATGCAGAAAAAAATTATATTAAATTTGCAACGTGATGGAGGTCAGTATAGATGGACTAATAGAACAAGTCCCACGCACTGCTAGAAGGCCAAATATTTTTTCAGAGCTAGATGCAGAAAAATATTATATTCAATTTGCAACCTGATGGAGTTCAGTATAGATGGACTAATAGAACAAGTCCCACACACTGCTAGAAGGCCAAATATTTTTTTCAGAGCTAGATGCAGAAAAAAATTATATTCAATTTGCAACCTGATGGAGGTCAGTATAGATGGACTAATAGAACAAGTCCCACACACAGCTAGAAGCCCAAATATTTTTTCAGAGGTAGATGCAGAAAAAAATTATATTCAATTTGCAACCTGATGGAGGTCAGTATAGATGGACTAATAGAACATGTCCCACACACTGCTAGAAGGCCAAATATTTTTTTAGAGCTAGATGCAGAAAAATATTATATTCAATTTGCAACCTGATGGAGCTCAGTATAGATGGACTAATAGAACAAGTCCCACACACTGCAAGAAGGCCAAATATTTTTCAGAGTTAGATGCATAAAAATATTATATTCAATTTGCAACCTGATGGAGGTCAGTATAGATGGACTAATAGAACAAGTCCCACGCACTGCTAGAAGGCCAAATATTTTTTCAGAGCTAGATGCAGAAAAATATTATATTCAATTTGCAACCTGATGGAGGTCAGTATAGATGGACTAATAGAACAAGTGCCACACACAGCTAGAAGCCCAAATATTTTTTCAGAGGTAGATGCAGAAAAAAATTATATTCAGTTTGCAACCTGATGGAGGTCAGTATAGATGGACTAATAGAACTAGTCCCACACACAGCTAGAAGCCCAAATATTTTTTCAGAGGTAGATGCAGAAAAAAATTATATTCAGTTTGCAACCTGATGGAGGTCAGTATAGATGGACTAATAGAACAAGTCCCACACACTGCTAGAAGGCCAAATATTTTTTTCAGAGCTAGATGCAGAAAAAAATTATATTCAATTTGTAACCTGATGGAGGTCAGTATAGATGAACTAATAGAACAAGTCCCACACACTGCTAGAAGGCCAAATATTTTTTCAGAGCTAGATGCAGAAAAAATTATATTCAATTTGCAACCTGATGGAGGTCAGTATAGATGGACTAATAGAACAAGTCCCACACACTGCTAGAAGGCCAAATATTTTTTCAGAGCTAGATGCAGAAAAAAATTATATTCAATTTGCAACCTGATGGAGGTCAGTATAGATGGACTAATAGAACAAGTCCCACACACTGCTAGAAGCCCAAATATTTTTTCAGAGCTAGATGCAGAAAAATATTATATTCAATTTGCAACCTGATGGAGGTCAGTATAGATGGACTAATAGAACAAGTCCCACACACTGCTAGAAGGCCAAATATTTTTCAGAGCTAGATGCAGAAAAATATTATATTCAATTTGCAACCTGATGGAGGTCAGTATAGATGGACTAATAGAACAAGTCCCACACACTGCTAGAAGGCCAAATATTTTTTCAGAGCTAGATGCAGAAAAATATTATATTCAATTTGCAACCTGATGGAGGTCAGTATAGATGGACTAATAGAACAAGTCCCACAGACTGCTAGAAGGCCAAATATTTTTTCAGAGCTAGATGCAGAAAAAAATTATATTCAATTTGCAACCTGATGGAGGTCAGTATAGATGAACTAATAGAACAAGTCCCACACACTGCTAGAAGGCCAAATATTTTTTCAGAGCTAGATGCAGAAAAAAATTATATTCATTTTGCAACCTGATGGAGGTCAGTATAGATGGACTAATAGAACAAGTCCCACACACTGCTAGAAGGCCAAATATTTTTTCAGAGCTAGATGCAGAAAAAAATTATATTCAATTTGCAACCTGATGGAGGTCAGTATAGATGGACTAATAGAACAAGTCCCACACACTGCTAGAAGCCCAAATATTTTTTCAGAGCTAGATGCAGAAAAATATTATATTCAATTTGCAACCTGATGGAGGTCAGTATAGATGGACTAATAGAACAATTCCCACACACTGCTAGAAGGCCAAATATTTTTTCAGAGCTAGATGCAGAAAAATATTATATTCAATTTGCAACCTGATGGAGGTCAGTATAGATGGACTAATAGAACAAGTCCCACACACAGCTAGAAGCCCAGATATTTTTTCAGTGGTAGATGCAGAAAATTTTTTTATTCAATTTGCAACCTGATGGAGGTCAGTATAGATGGACTAATAGAACAAGTCCCACACACAGCTAGAAGCCCAAATATTTTTTCAGTGGTAGATGCAGAAAAAAATTATATTCAAGTTGCAACCTGATGGAGGTCAGTATAGATGGACTAATAGAACAAGTCCCACACACTGCTAGAAGGCCAAATATTTTTTCAGAGCTAGATGCAGAAAAAAATTATATTCAGTTTGCAACCTGATGGAGGTCAGTATAGATGAACTAATAGAACAAGTCCCACACACAGCTAGAAGCCCAAATATTTTTTCAGAGCTAGATGCAGAAAAAAATTATATTAAATTTGCAACGTAATGGAGGTCAGTATAGATGGACTAATAGAACAAGTCCCACACACTGCTAGAAGGCCAAATATTTTTTCAGAGCTAGATGCAGAAAAATATTATATTCAATTTGCAACCTGATGGAGGTCAGTATAGATGGACTAATAGAACAAGTCCCACAGACTGCTAGAAGGCCAAATATTTTTTCAGAGCTAGATGCAGAAAAAAATTATATTCAATTTGCAACCTGATGGAGGTCAGTATAGATGAACTAATAGAACAAGTCCCACACACTGCTAGAAGGCCAAATATTTTTTCAGAGCTAGATGCAGAAAAAAATTATATTCATTTTGCAACCTGATGGAGGTCAGTATAGATGGACTAATAGAACAAGTCCCACACACTGCTAGAAGGCCAAATATTTTTTCAGAGCTAGATGCAGAAAAAAATTATATTCAATTTGCAACCTGATGGAGGTCAGTATAGATGGACTAATAGAACAAGTCCCACACACTGCTAGAAGCCCAAATATTTTTTCAGAGCTAGATGCAGAAAAATATTATATTCAATTTGCAACCTGATGGAGGTCAGTATAGATGGACTAATAGAACAATTCCCACACACTGCTAGAAGGCCAAATATTTTTTCAGAGCTAGATGCAGAAAAATATTATATTCAATTTGCAACCTGATGGAGGTCAGTATAGATGGACTAATAGAACAAGTCCCACACACAGCTAGAAGCCCAGATATTTTTTCAGTGGTAGATGCAGAAATTTTTTTTATTCAATTTGCAACCTGATGGAGGTCAGTATAGATGGACTAATAGAACAAGTCCCACACACAGCTAGAAGCCCAAATATTTTTTCAGTGGTAGATGCAGAAAAAAATTATATTCAAGTTGCAACCTGATGGAGGTCAGTATAGATGGACTAATAGAACAAGTCCCACACACTGCTAGAAGGCCAAATATTTTTTCAGAGCTAGATGCAGAAAAAAATTATATTCAGTTTGCAACCTGATGGAGGTCAGTATAGATGAACTAATAGAACAAGTCCCACACACAGCTAGAAGCCCAAATATTTTTTCAGAGCTAGATGCAGAAAAAAATTATATTAAATTTGCAACGTAATGGAGGTCAGTATAGATGGACTAATAGAACAAGTCCCACGCACTGCTAGAAGGCCAAATATTTTTTCAGAGCTAGATGCAGAAAAATATTATATTCAATTTGCAACCTGATGGAGTTCAGTATAGATGGACTAATAGAACAAGACCCACACACTGCTAGAAGGCCAAATATTTTTTTCAGAGCTAGATGCAGAAAAAAATTATATTCAATTTGCAACCTGATGGAGGTCAGTATAGATGGACTAATAGAACAAGTCCCACACACAGCTAGAAACCCAAATATTTTTTCAGAGGTAGATGCAGAAAAAAATTATATTCAATTTGCAACCTGATGGAGGTCAGTATAGATGGACTAATAGAACATGTCCCACACACTGCTAGAAGGCCAAATATTTTTTTAGAGCTAGATGCAGAAAAATATTATATTCAATTTGCAACCTGATGGAGCTCAGTATAGATGGACTAATAGAACAAGTCCCACACACTGCAAGAAGGCCAAATATTTTTCAGAGCTAGATGCATAAAAATATTATATTCAATTTGCAACCTGATGGAGGTCAGTATAGATGGACTAATAGAACAAGTCCCACGCACTGCTAGAAGGCCAAATATTTTTTCAGAGCTAGATGCAGAAAAATATTATATTCAATTTGCAACCTGATGGAGGTCAGTATAGATGGACTAATAGAACAAGTGCCACACACAGCTAGAAGCCCAAATATTTTTTCAGAGGTAGATGCAGAAAAAAATTATATTCAGTTTGCAACCTGATGGAGGTCAGTATAGATGGACTAATAGAACTAGTCCCACACACAGCTAGAAGCCCAAATATTTTTTCAGAGGTAGATGCAGAAAAAAATTATATTCAGTTTGCAACCTGATGGAGGTCAGTATAGATGGACTAATAGAACAAGTCCCACACACTGCTAGAAGGCCAAATATTTTTTTCAGAGCTAGATGCAGAAAAAAATTATATTCAATTTGTAACCTGATGGAGGTCAGTATAGATGAACTAATAGAACAAGTCCCACACACTGCTAGAAGGCCAAATATTTTTTCAGAGCTAGATGCAGAAAAAATTATATTCAATTTGCAACCTGATGGAGGTCAGTATAGATGGACTAATAGAACAAGTCCCACACACTGCTAGAAGGCCAAATATTTTTTCAGAGCTAGATGCAGAAAAAAATTATATTCAATTTGCAACCTGATGGAGGTCAGTATAGATGGACTAATAGAACAAGTCCCACACACTGCTAGAAGCCCAAATATTTTTTCAGAGCTAGATGCAGAAAAATATTATATTCAATTTGCAACCTGATGGAGGTCAGTATAGATGGACTAATAGAACAAGTCCCACACACTGCTAGAAGGCCAAATATTTTTTCAGAGCTAGATGCAGAAAAATATTATATTCAATTTGCAACCTGATGGAGGTCAGTATAGATGGCCTAATAGAACAAGTCCCACACACAGCTAGAAGCCCAGATATTTTTTCAGTGGTAGATGCAGAAAAAAATTATATTCAATTTGCAACCTGATGGAGGTCAGTATAGATGGACTAATAGAACAAGTCCCACACACTGCTAGAAGGCCAAATATTTTTTCAGAGCTAGATGCAGAAAAATATTATATTCAATTTGCAACCTGATGGAGGTCAGTATAGATGGACTAATAGAACAAGTCCCACACACAGCTAGAAGCCCAAATATTTTTTCAGTGGTAGATGCAGAAAAAAATTATATTCAATTTGCAACCTGATGGAGGTCAGTATAGATGGACTAATAGAACATGTCCCACACACTGCTAGAAGGCCAAATATATTTTCAGAGCTAGATGCAGAAAAATATTATATTCAATTTGCAACCTGATGGAGGTCAGTATAGATGGACTAATAGAATAAGTCCCACACACTGCTAGAAGGCCAAATATTTTTTCAGAGCTAGATGCAGAAAAAAATTATATTCAATTTGCAACCTGATGGAGGTCAGTATAGATGGACTAATAGAACAAGTCCCACACACAGCTAGAAGCCCAAATATTTTTTCAGAGGTAGATGCAGAAAAAAATTATATTCAATTTGCAACTTTATGGAGGTCAGTATAGATGGACTAATAGAATGATGCTATGCCAAAAGGTTTTACTTCACTAGGTGCAGTAAAAAAATTGGTATTCTATACACAGGTGGTGTAGCTTGCAACACAGATAGGCTACTCCACTGACTAACACACTCTGCAATAGGCCAAAAAGGATTAGCTTTGCTAGATTTAGCCAAATGCTGTGAAAAAAACTTGCACAGCACTGGCACAGACCTGCCTGGCAAAAACTGATAGGAACTGATCTAACTTAGTCCTGAAAAGGACTTCAATTACAATTAGTCTTTACTCCCAACCTATCTATTTAAGAGCACAGACCTGCCTGATAAAAGTCGTAGGAAATGCTGTAACCTAGACCTTAAAAGGACTGCAATCACAACTATTCCCTACTCCCAAGCTATCTGTAGATTTGTGCGAAAATTGGCTTGAAATTAACAAGGTACAGCAACAGCGGTGCCGTCTAACACGCAGCTGCAGCAGTGAGAAAATGGTGGCGACGGGGAAAATGGCTGGGTCTTATAGGGCAAGGACATGTGACATACACTGCCAATGACACATGCCCTTGCTTTTGTGAAAAAAAGCACTTCGCTCCGTGTGTGCGCTGCTGATAGGCTGACAGATTGCACCTCCCCACTGTAAATGCGGGAAAGAGAAAAAAAAAATGGAGATCTTCATTATTCCTGCAGAGATCCTTCCCCTGCCCCTCCCCCCACCCCGCTGTACACTCAAACTGCGTATTAACATTAATTTTCATCATTACTGAGAAAAAATCCAGTTATGATTTTGGTGCACGAACAGTTATCGAACATAACATCGAACAGCCAAATTTTTTTCAAATCGTTCATGTTCGCCGAACGGCTCGAACACCGCCCAAAACAGCTCGAATTTGAGATTGGCGAACAGTTCAAGTCAAACACCGCTGATCTCTACTGCTGACTAAGCCAAATGTAACATGGCGTGATGCGGTAGCCACAGGCGAGGTACTCATCTTACACGCTCTGACACACTACATGAAAATGGGGGGTCCTGATTGGATGTGTGCAGTTGTATTGCGGTTGTAATAGAGAACTGTGTGTTGGTTCCTAGGGGTTATTGAGTAGTTAGTGAGCAAGACACAAGAAAGGACATCCTCAAAGGAAAGTTATCATCACTGGGTGTGTGTGTAGAGGGGAGCACCCAGGGCCGTTACCATCACGCTGTGTGCCGAAACTCTATTCTCTTCGCCCAATGCCCCCTCTACTATTAAGGACTGAGATCGGAGTGTGTGCTGCATTGGAGGAATCTCTGTACTCACTGTTACATTATCCCTGGGACTGGAACTGACTTCAAGCAAGACAGGAGATTGTATTTCTGGGTTAACAGACTCACTTTTACTGTGCAATTCTTCCATACACAGATACAGTATACAGATCAAGACAAGTTCTTTCATTAGTGAAGTACCCTTGGTTATGTGCCTTTCCAGTGTTCGTTCTCTTCCTGCCCTGAGACCCAACATCATCCACTTCTGCGACCGAGCTGAGAATCTCCCCTCTAGGGATATAGAGGCCTCGCCTTGAGCACCTCTGACATGCCATGAAACTAGGACTGTGCTGGCATCCATATTCCATTTCAAATGTGTCCTCATTCTGTCCTGACAACTTGCACTAGTACACTAAAACACTTTTTCACTGCTGTCACTGCTAATGGAGTCTGCTTTCCTGTCTGCTCAGTCTTCCTCCAACACTCTGCCTCTCTCACTCTGGAAATGGAACAGGCCCTACACCGGACCTGTGCATTCGGGTCTTGAACCCAGGACTGAGGTGGACTGGCACAGGCCTCCCCTGATGGCAATCTCACTGCCTAAGTCACTCTCTGACTACTGCTCCCAACGCTGTCTGTAACCCAGAAATGATTTTCTATAAAACTGCTCTAATGCTCTAACTCCTCCCAACTGGGAATTTCCTTTGTGCTGTGGGTGTAATGCTTAAATACTTCTGTACTGAACTTAACTAACTTCCTGAACTACAGTGCCCTTTCCCATTGCTAACCTAAACTATGAACCCTATACTATACCTATGTCCTACACTTAACCCTATATGTTTTACATAAAGAACATTATACATTCACTATATTACAATACATTAACTGAGCACACTAATGCTCATAGAACTCTATACTTTCCTCATATGATAACAGTCACAAATCAGCATGAACACTGTTTAGAGAGGGAGAGGGAGTGCAGTGGCCACAGCGAAGGATATTAACCTGTGGGGCCCTAGAGTGCCATTTGGGTGCAGTGGTCACAGTGACACACATTGACCCATGTGGCCCTGTACCAGGAAGATAGAGTTACCCGATTTGTCCTGTTGTTCATCTGTAACGTTCACAACAAGTATTGTGTCGCCATCCATGACCATCAAGAATGCAGAAGGAAACAGCAAGCTTATTTCCTGCTGCCCTCTGTAAATAAGTTTTATTGTCAGTAAAAAGGACTCTATTTTTACAAACTTGTCTGGTTTCCTCATCATCGGTTTAAAGGGGTGCAGCGCTGCACAGGTGTGGCAGAGCTTAACCTGAAAGTGTGCACATCAACAATACAACCACACACACCCAGTCAGGACCCCCATCTTCTTGTAGTGTGCTGAGGCGTGTAAGACGAGTACTTCACCCACAGCTACTTCCCCCCGCCACGTTACACAACCATACTTTTACCAAGACACACCAAACATGAGTATGAAATATCCATAATTTCTGTGGTTTCCTAAGGCCGAAAATCCTAGTGTTTGAACCCACAGAAACAATTAAGTCCCCGGATCACAGAAATATCTGTGGATAGTGTATATCAGATTTCGAAACGGCATGGAATATTGCATTTCCATTGCTATGTGATGTCTCTGCTATGTCAGAGATGTACCGTCTACATTAAGGGCCATTATCTTCTCCCACATATTTTGTCACCCCTTAGCTAGTGAGAAAAAAACACAATACATTTGTTGTTCTTGTAGCAAAATCGGCTCATTGCTAATTTATTTGATTCTGCCAGTAAATTAGATTTTTATTTAATCAATATCAGTATTCATAAAAGATAAGGTTCACCTTAACTATCCCATGATGTTTTAGAAAAAGTAAATTGTGTCATCTCATACATTGTGAAAATAAATAAATAAAACACAATATAAAAACAGTACATCTCCCTTACCTGTGCAAGTTTGTCTATCTACAGATGATAATATCCATACATGATATAATACTGTATGTATGAAACACATCATAGATAGTAAAGCTTCTTCTATTGCTTTCCTCTCACTGATCCAGTAAGTAAACCCTGCATAAAAAATTAACAAATATAAGCTGTTTTCAAATGAAAGCTTTTCATGGCTGAAAAGATATTAGGGCACCAGTATTCATCATTCATCACTTTTCTTTCTTCTTACTAGTTTTGTGGCATTAGTTGCTGTTTTTTGCACCAAATTATTCAAAATGGCACCTGCGGTTCATAGATTTGTAACAGTCAAAAATGGTCTTTTTAACTTTTTTCTTTTACCTTTTTAGCAACTTTTTAGCTAAAAAGTTTACATATTTTGCAAAAAGTGTAAAAATTGCATTAACTAACATTTTGCATTAAATTACCGTACATAAAATCACTCCAGAGGGAAAGTGGAGTATATTTGGGACAAATTTTGTGACTTTTCAAAGAGTCGCAAATGATGACCTTAAACTCTACCCATACTGGAGAACTTTCACAAAATAACAAGCGAACACATAAAGCAGACTTCAAAAAGAGTTCAAGTCGATAATATTAAATTTGCTTAAAAAAGCTTTTGGTGATTCCAAGTTTACATCTGTGGCTTTGTGCATTTCTTTTTTCCTTTGTGACTGTTAAATTCTCAGTTCTCAAAACCCTACTCAGATTTCAATATATTGTTTGTACTATACCAGTGTCCATATCATAGAGGAAGCACATGGAACTGCTATGATCATTTCTTTTTTAAGAATTTTGTGCCATTTTAAAAATAATTTGCATATTCTGGATCATCGTTTTGGGTCCCATACTCCTCTTTATACTTCATGGGTTCATCATGCAGCTTTTTATACAAATGTACATTTCCACTCATGAACTTAACCAGTCTGATGAATGTCTAGAATATGAAGGGTTCTTTCTTTTTCTGGTGCATTTGGTATCTTTTAGGGTCCAAGTTTCCAACCCTCAGTTTACTCTGTGGCATTTGAATATAAAATGTTTTTTGAAAGTTGTCAAACTTCTTAACATTGACTCCACATGTAGGAATAATCTTCTGTGAAAATGCTTTTTTCACAAAAAATGAGTGCTCCTCTATAGAGACTTCAGGCCCCCCATACCTTAAAAGAACATCATGGACTTTAGGAGTCTTTAAATAGTCTCTTTTACCCCAGATATTGTTTAGTGGATAGGATGCACAAAATGTATTATGCCACGTCTTCTCTCCTGTGTTTGCCTTCTGTGAGCCATACGGGTACAAGTTTCTTGGCATAAGTACATGTAAGTCATTTAATTGCAAGTTGTAGTTTGTGCAAAGTCTCTTTTGGGGAATCCTTTCAATCTTTAGATGATTCTGGATGACATGAGGATGATGGACATTAGGTAAGTGGTTCCTTTTTTTAAGAAAAGTTGTCATGGGTGTCGCACAAGGAACAGCTGGTGGTTCCCATTCTTTTTGAAGCCTTTCAAGTGCAGTCTTCTGTGCTTCATGATAACACCAGAAGTCTTTCATAGGCATGGCCTGAATTCAGAAGCACCTAAAAAGAGAACAAAATTCATCTGAGAATTGAAGTGAATTATTTTTTGGCAGGGGCATACATGGAAATCATAGGACCCCATAGCAAAAGTTCAAATTGGGTCCCTTTATGAAAAAAAAATGTGATTCAGCTGAGCAGGCGGGGTCATGACACATATGTGCAATCACAAAGGGGCATGCCTCTTACATTTATAGAAAGAAAGAGGGACATGTATTGTGACACGTATGCCTATTGGTATAAATGTAATATGTAGATGCACATTCACACTGTGGCCATTAAAAGACTAATATAACCTAGAATAAAAACAATGAATGGATACTCAACAGTAAATAATTAGTAGCAATACTTGTAAAAAATATAGTGTACTTAGTCGACTTTTTTTTTATCTAAAAAGGATAAAAGCTATGCACCGCAACAAGGTGTACCACTTCCCCCCTTTGGGCTGTGCACCTTGTCTATTTAGCTTTTCAAAGGCAGGTGGGTGTAAAACTCAGTCAATCCCAGGTCCTAATTAGAGTTGAGCGTACCATTCAAGGTTCAATTCGGTTTCGACCGACAAATTTTCCGATGTTCGCTGAACAGTTCGTCGAATGATTCGTCGAACATATCCGAACTCCATTGAATTCAATGGGAGGCAAAACCAAACCCATAGACAGCACCTTAAAGGGACACAAAAGCTCCAAAACAGCTCAAATTATGGGCAGATACCTGGAAAAGTGGCATCAATTGACCCACAGTAGAAACTTTATAATGCCACAGCAGCAGTCAGCCATAGGCCCTGCATTAGGTATCAGGGTCTGGGCCAGCATTTACAGCTTTGAATTTAACTTCAAATTAAGATGAGGCAGGTGAGGGATCGGTGTAGGCCTGCTGTGCTGGGAGCCCTGATATCACATGCAACAGCTCAAGCTGCTTTTCTGCTCAACCACACTCAAGTGGCACAAATATCAGTTTTATAGACAACTATTGCTAGAAAAATGTAAGGATAGTAACACAGGTAGTTGACTTAAAGTAAGTACAGGCCTGCCGGTCTGGGAGGCCTACTGGTACAGACAACACACATGAAAGAGACCCAACTTTGAGTCTCCACATTTCAAAAAAATATTGCCACTCACCACTAAAGTGGCATCAATTTCACCAGAGTAGAAATAGTATAATGGGGACTGACACCCCTTCCACTACAGGAAACCCAACAGGTGGAGACCCAGCCAGAATTCTCCACTTTAAAAAAAATTATTGATAGCATAAGCATCAGTAGCAACAGCAGGCACAAAAGCCACAACAAAATTGTCACAGACTGCAATAACGCGTGATCAATGCAGCACACTAAAAATGACACCATCGCCTAGTCTGCACAGTCTGCGATTGGGGTGGAAAAGTCCTTGGAGATCCAAGCCATGTTCATCTTGATGAAAGTTAGGCAGTCTACACTTTCAGGGGACAGCCAGATGCGCTTATCCATCAGGACACCACCAGCAGCACTGAAGAACGCTGGCTTCCGGGCATGACAAAACCTCCAAGGCATGGAAGGCGAGCTCAGACCACTCTTCCATTTTTGAAGACCAAAATGCAAAAGGGTACAAACACTCCCTGATGGCATTGACATTGAGCTCGAGATACTCCTGCACCATCCTCCCCAGTCGTACACTACGTATAAGACTTGTACTCTGTTCTGCTGGTGCACAGGCTGGTCTAAAAAAACGTGTGAAACGACTCACAGAAATTGCTTACACTGCTGCTGCTTCTGCTGCTAATGTTTGGAAGTCTACAACTGTGATGTACAGTGTGTGCCTCACTGCTGTCCTGGGGAAAACAACCCTTAAGGTTGTCTACAAGCATGTTTCGATACTCCATCATGCTTGCGTCCCTTTCCAGGGGGAAAGCATCTGACAAAATTTACTCTTGTACCGTGGATCTAAAAGAGTGGCAACCCAATAGTAAGCATTATTTTGAATCTTAACAATACGGTGATAATATTGCAAATAGTGCAGCAAGAGGGTGATCATGTGTCGGGCTTTTCCATGAGGTCTAAGTCCATGGTATGTTGGAGGCGGAGTAACACTGAAGCTTGCTTCCTCAGTCCCCTCCCACCAACCACAGACAACAGAGAGGGGATCATTATCCTCTTCATCCCCTGACTGTTGCATGCCCATGACCTCTTTCTCCTCCTCCTCCTCCTCCATTTGTTCCTCAGCTCCTGCACCTTCCCTAACAGTTTGTCTGGTACCATGAGCCCCTCTATATCGCTGTAATTCATCCTCCCTTGGCACCCGCCTGTGCCACAGTGATCATGCTTTCTGCAGCAGAGCATCCAGTCCAGGATAGTGGCGAAGACATTGCTGTACCACCAGGTTGAGGACATGAGCGATGTAAGGCACATGTGTGAGGTTGCCCCGGCGTAGGGCCACCACCAGTTTTGCACCATTATCACACATGGCCTTCCCTGGCTCCAGGTTCAGTGGAGACAGCCATTGCTCAAACTCGGCCTGGATAGCTGTCCACAACTCTTGAGACATATGACTGCGTCCTCCAAGGCATATTAACTTTAACACTGCCTCATTGTCGTGAGCCCTGGCTGCGCAGTATGGAGGTGGGGGAATTCTCTCTGCACTGTTGGAATGCGTGTCTCATTAATGAAGACGTTGAGGGCACAGGTGGAGGCCCTAGAGGAGGGAGGAGGCATAAGCAGTGGAGGAAGTGTTAGATACGGAGGTTTGTCCTGCAAACCTTTGGGATTCCAAGATTTGTGGAGCAGCCCCTTCCCCGCCTGCACCCACAGCCACCAGAGTCACCCAGTGCCCAGTAAACGACATGTAACTCCCCTGGCCAAGGTTGCTCGTCCAGGTGTCAGTGGTGAAATGCACATTGGGAGACATAGATTTTTTCAAGGAATGGGTGATGTTGTCTGCGACATGCCGGTGTAGCACAGGCACAGATTTCTTAGAGAAGTAATGGTGACTGGGCAACTGGTACTGGGGGACTGCAATGGCCATCAGCTTTCGGAAACCATCTGTATCCACCAGGCGAAAAGGCAGCATTTCGGTAGCCAACAGATTGGAGATGGTGGAGTACAAGCTCTTAGCTTTGGCATGGACCGAGGACTAGTTGCTGTGGTGTGCTAAGAGAGGGTGGAGTAGGTTGAATACGCCAAACTGCTGGACTGTGAGTGAGATGCAGGCGGAGATGTTATGGTGGATTGAGAAAGATGTGGTGTGCTCGGTGAAACAAAAACAGCAGGCATGTCCACTTCCGTAACAGCTGACAGGCTCTCACTCATCCTGACTGGATTGTGTAAACAAGTGGAGGTTCTGTGGCCAAAGACCTGTGTGAGAACACTTGCCATGATGACGGAGGAGGAATAAGCAGCAGATGCGATTGATGGGGCGGCCGTTGGTTGGTGAAGCCCGCTAGTTCGCATTTTATCGCAGTGAGATTCCCAGACTAACGCATGTTGATCGCTCATGTGCCGGTTCATTCATGTAGTAGTCAAAATATTGTAATTTTTGCCTGTACTGAGTTTGTTTTTTACAAAGTTGGCAGACAACATGAGTTGGCTCATCCTTTGTGGTCTCAAAAAAGGCCCAGGCTAGGAAACCCTTGCCGCCCCTGCGAACTGCGGACTCACGACCACTTCTGGCCACAGCCACCCAGCGTAACCTCTTCGTCTTCCTCCTCCTCCACCTCCTCTGCTGTGCTACTCAGTTGCATGCCTCTCGGTTCCCACCAAGTGGGATCTACAACCTCATCGTCATCCTCTCTGTTCTCCCACTCCTCGCCCTGAGAGTCACCATCCTACTCTTCCTGTACAGTCCGCATGCACCTCAGGTATCTGATTATCATCAGGATCACCTCCCCCCCGGGGTTCAATGTCTGGTGATGAGAGTCAGGATTCTGCTTGGTCCCTATTTCATCCAGCCCCGGATCCAACAAATAAAAAGGTAGCATGTAATATAAACATATTACATATTATATTACATGCTACCTTTTCATTTGTTGCCATGCATGCTAAACAGTATTAACCATGTATATCACCTATTCTGATTACTTTTGGCATATAATTCTTTTTGATTGTCAGTGACATCACTGTTGATGTCCATAATATCACATTTCATATCATTGGTCACATCCAGGGTAGTGTGGAGTAGGCTATCATTCATTAAGCACATTACATTCTCTCTCTACATACCTCATTATCTATTTATTCATGAAATTATTTATTCTGTACTGTAAAATCCTAATGCAGAGTACTTACTATGTGACAGCATTTGTGTGGCATTCTTGTAAATAATAACTATGCTCATCTGCATATACTCCCTAGCCTGACCTCTCTTTTCTTGTGATTCTCTTCCCTCTAAAGACATTTTATTTGATTCTACTAATAAATGATATATTTTATGGTACCATAGTTCTTATGTCTTATTTATAGGAGTTGATTTAATATGGTGGACATATGAACACTGCAATTCTCTCTCTCTTTGATATTGTTTTCATGGGGGGAAACAAGGGTAATTGGGGTACCATCTCTGAGGACTGTACGATATGTGATGTTGAGGTGGAGGAGGAGAGGCAACTTGATGCAGAGCTTGTCATCCACTGGAGTACATGCTCTTTCTGGCCCTCATCTACAAGGTGTACCGCTGTGTGGCTGCCAAAGAAAGGGGGTGGAGTAGTCCGTCCAGTAATAGAAGATGTAAGTTGTCCTTGGAGAGGACCTGACAGTGTTTGTTCAGTAGAGCTTTCACTAACATTACCATGTATCCCATGTACACCTTGAACACCAAGCCTTGTCCCCCTTCCACCACGACCGCGCTTTTTCCCACTCATGTTGGATGTACCCTTCCCCTCTTTTAACCAGCTGTTTCACAAACCTAGGCTCAGATCTGTCAGTCACCTGTCACTAAATTACCAATCAGAATTGGCATTTGCTCGGATAATGTGGCTGGAGCACGCTATTAGCAACTAAAATTTAGATTTTCTAATGTGGACCTCTGGAAGGAGCAGAATATCAGCACAAAAGAATTCAAAGCAGAAAAAATGAGGCCTGGTTTCTGTAGCATGGTAGTAGCAGAAAAAATGTAGATTTTCTAATGTGGACCCCTTAGTGGAGGAGAATATCAGCAAAAAAGGAATTGAAAGCTCAAATGTGGCCTGGTTCCAGTAGCACGGTAGTAGCAGAATTTAATTTTCTAATTTGAACTCCTGCCTGGCCAAAAAAATTACAGTACCAGCAACAAATCTTTCTAAGCACAAATGTGGTCTTGTTTCAGGACCATGGTATTAGCAGAAAGAATTTACAGTTTCAAAGGTGTACTCCTGCATGGAGCAAAATATTAGCAGCACAACAGAGTTACAAGTATATGCTGAAATGTGGCCTGGTATCTCTGCACTATACTATTAGCAAAAAGGATTGATCTGCTGGAAGGTGGATTTCACAGCCACACAGGATCCTATCTATCTGAACTATCTGACTGACAAGCAACCGCCTAGCTAACTATTTCTCTATCCAGTAGCAGCAGGATCAGCCTCTCTGCGCTGTTACACTGACAAAATGACTAAATGGCACCAAAACAACATGTTCGCTCTTCATATGGAGAGGGACATGTGACTTCAGCAGCCAATGACACAAGCCCTTGTGTCTGAATGTTGTGATGGTTCCTTCACTCTGATTCGCTGCCGGAATCTTCACACATTAAGTTAAGAAAAAAGAAAATTAGGAATAACAGTCCTCCGCTCCTCTGACCCCTCCCTACCTCCTCCCCTCATAAAACATGTCCTGCCCACCCCCCCCCCACTTATCATACAGCACTACTATTTTAGCCAATGTCCTAAAAAAACACTAGTGGAATCGTGATCATTTACAGCACTTTGGCTGAATTTTGTTGATTTTGAGTAAAAACGCCCGGTGTACGAACACGAATCCAAATGTGCAATGTTCGTGCCTAATTTGAGATTGGCGAACAAGTTCGCTCATCTCTAGTCTTAATCTGTCCCCAATTATTTTGAGGTCTGCTGGCACATAGCAAGGTGAGTTACTAGTGTTAGAAACCATCATGACATGGTACATGTTGTCAAAAATCCCTATACACAATATTATTGCCCCCACAGCACCCTACAAACAGCATAGTGGCCCCACAGCCTAAAAGTACTGATTGACAAAATAATAATAAAAAAACAACTACTCACCTATCCGAGTCCCCCCAATGTACTGCAGTGTGCGGACTGAGGCTCTGCACAGCAGTGGCATAATCACGCCTTTTGTGTCAAGCCTTAAATACACAGGTTGACTGTTGAAAAGGGAGTCGACTGCTCTCTCCTACAGCATTGTATTCAACTGTATCTTCATTCTGAAAAGACCCTATAGCTGCAACGTGGTCTGCCACTATGAATGGTCCAATCTGCACAAGTGAATTCATATACAAATACAGTTGCATTCCTGTTTTTGTATATGCATTCACTTGTCCATATGGGTCAAGAAAAACTCCAACAATATTTTCACCCAACTAGATAATGACTTTCCTAATATGTTCTAGACATAAATCATGGTGGGAAGTTCATTACCTTGGGCTCATTGCACTTGAAGACAATTAGAGTAAATCATTTTGGATATGAATGTAGAAAAGTACTGTAACTCAGTACAAATTTCTTACAAACTATCACAGCAGCTATAGTGTTTCAGCCACACTGAAATGTAGCTTTTGTGAAAAAAAAACATATTTAGTAATAAAGGAAGGGGTGATATTTGTCTGATCTAGAATGTTTTTCCTAAGTAATAAATCCAATTTTCTTTGGCGAAAGCAAAGAATCAGACTTATGACTTAGGAAGACATGTACGTCTGGTTGCAAGTTTTACACACTGTTCTAGTGTTCATGTTTGTTTCTTGTCAGATATATTTTAGCTACACTCCTGTCCAGTTAAGAACCCCATCAAAAATAAAATAGAAAAGGGAAATTATCAGCCAACACCCTGATTTCCAGTAAGTACTTAATGGATAGTTTATTTGCTTGATAAACATTGAACTTTGAAGTATTCTGATGTGTTGACAAAATGATCCATTGCCTCTAGATACAAGTCCTCCCATGCCTACTCTATAGGCACAGCGCCAGCTCTTTCTGATAAGCCTAATTCGTTAAACCACAAAACATTCCAGTACATGAAAACTTTCCGTATTTTTATTCATGACAGGAAGATGGAGGAATCTGACCGGACCCAGGCAACAAACAACATGCCTCTCCTAATGTCAACCAAGCAAGCAAATAGTAATGAGCTACAGATTCATCAAGTAGACTAGTAATTGTGCTAGCTTATCTGTAGAGCAGTATACATTCTTTTATATCACAATATAATTTTTAAGAATGCCATCAATTTGTGATACTTGCATGAGAAGGTGAGGGGGAACAGTATAAAGAGGGAGCACAGTATGGAAAAAGGTCAGTGTGAGGGTAAAGTGTGAAGAGGGGGTACAGTATGGAGAGGGTGCAGTGCTGGTGTAGTGGGACAAAGTGAAGAGTGGGCAAAGTATGGAGAGGTAGCAGAGTGGAGGGTACAATGTGAATAGGGGGTACTATGGAGGGGAGGGAACAGTCTCAAGAAGGTTCAATTTGAGAGAGATATAATGTGGAGAGGGGGCATAGTATGAAGAAAGGGCAGTGTGGGTGGGACAAGGTGAAATGGGGACACAGCATGGAGACAAGG
This sequence comes from Phyllobates terribilis, assembly GCF_046119375.1. Classification (NCBI taxonomy): domain Eukaryota; kingdom Metazoa; phylum Chordata; class Amphibia; order Anura; family Dendrobatidae; genus Phyllobates; species Phyllobates terribilis. Next base: position 56,291,895 of record NW_027362773.1, read on the forward strand.
CAAGGTGGGGGTGACAGTGTGAAGAGAGGGCACAGTATGAAGATAGGACAGGATGGGGAGGACAGCATAAGAAGAGGACACAATATGGAGAAATGGCATTGTGACAGGATAGTATGAAGAAGGGGCAGTGTGGGGGATAGTGTGAAGAGGAAGCACCGTATGGAGACAGTGTGAAGTTAAAGACAGCATGAAGTGGGGGCAGTGAGCATAGGGGTTCAGTGGTTAGCACAGCAGCCTTGCAGCGGTGGGGTCCTGTGTTCAAATCCCACTAAGGACAACATATTCAAGAAGTTTGTATGTTTTCCTCATGATTGCGTGGGTTTTCTCTGGATACTCTGGATTCCTCCCACACTCCAAAGACAAACTGACAGGGAATCTAAATTGTGAGCCCCAATGGGGACAGTGCCAATAATGTCTGTAAAGCGACGTGGAATTAATGGTGCTATATAAATGAGTACCACATTTTAAAAAAAGACATCGAAAAACTGGAGCAAGTTCAGAGAAGAGTTTACCAGGCTGGTGAGCAGAATGCAAACTGTCCTACGAGGAACGGTTAAAGTATCTGGGAATGTTTAGCTTGCAAAAAAGATGGGTAAGAGGAGACTTAATAGCTGTCTACAAATATCTGAAGGAATGTCACAGTAAAGAGGGATCATCCTTATTCTCATTTGCACAAGGAAACACGAGAATCAATTTAATGAAACTGAAAGAGAGAAGATACAGATTAGATATTAGTGAAAAAACTTTTTGCCAGTGAGGGTTATCAATGAGTGGAACAGGCTGCCACAAGAGGTGGTGAGTTTTCCTTCAATGGAAGTCTTTAAATAGAGGCTGGAAAGATAGCTGTCTGAGATGGTTTAGTGAATCCTGCATTGAGCAGGGGGATGGACATGATGACCCTGGAGGTCCCTTCCAACTCCAATATTCTATGATTCTGTGAAAATAATTGTGGCGCCCAGCTGCGATTGGTACCACAGATCCTAGAGGGGTGCATTAAAGGATTTCTCCACAAGAGGCCGCTCACAGCATACACACACCACCACCTTCTGCCTCAAACCACCAGAGGAAGCCCGTTAGGGATATAAAAAGGGAAGGTGGATCTAGGCAGTCAGTTCCTCTGAAGAGTTCCTGCAGTAGAGAAGCCTAAGAGAGGTCAGTCTGCAGTGGAGCTCAGTCGAGTTTAGAGAACTCATCTAATAGTTCAGCAGTGGAGCACGAGGCTCCTGCTAGCTAGATTCAGGGCGCTCAGTTAGAGCTTATGGTGTGCCGACGCCATAAGAGCGGCAGAAGAAGCAGTCACCTATCTGCCAGTGTGTATAGCCTAGTGAGGGCCCCGAGTAGGCCAAAGGCTAGAGGAGTGAGTAGCATTGGGGGCAGAGGAGCTTTACCCGCTCACCCCAGAAACATATACCAGACACCGGGTCCACGTCTACAGGGCCGTATATCCCCCTGTAGAGACAACCGGAGACCCCTGGAAGACTTCAGGTCCCAGGATCACCAAGTAGCTGATACGTAACAGAGCTAGGAGTCGCAGAGGCCCCGCAAGCTGGGAGCACGTACTCCAAGAGAAGGCCCTACCACAAGGTCAGCCGGTGCAGGACAGAAACAAAGTTAGGCCTAGCTCCAGGCAGGTCAGAAACTTACCACACAAAGGCAAGAGACAGGAGGCCCTATACCCGCTCACTGGGGAGGATCCTGATATGCACCCTTCACCCTACAGTGCTCCGGGACGTGCCTGAATTTCCATCAGTAAAAGGTACTGAAGTGACTATCGTGTCTGTCCCTGTTCTTGCTGTGACCCGGCTGGGTCGCGTCTGTCCCTGCATCCCTTCTCCCCCCGCTGCCCTGAGACCTAGCTCCACCTGTGGGGAGCTGTACCATCAAGCTGCCTTATCACCGGCCTCAGTGGGCTGCCGCAGCGCTGGTGAACCTCACCAGACACCACAGGTGGCGTCACAAACTTTTATTTAATTATCCACCCTTTTAAAAGAGAGGCCCAGGGTATGGGCCCGGGAGCCGACCACCGCGACATCCCCCAAGCTAACAACAAGGCCTGGGCGCCGAGTCATCCCTATCCCCTGGGTTACACATTCTCTTTCCTGGCGTCACGAACTAGATCCCGTGCCCGCTGCAACGATGGAGTGTTGTGCCCGTTGCCACCGGGTACTGTGTGCCTTTAATCAAAAACTGTGTATTAAACTGTGGTGAAGATTGCCGCCATTGATGGGCTGCCGAGCGAGAAGAAGGGCGTAACCGCAGGAAACTGAGGGGCGTACCTGCTAAAGCGCGCGAAGCCCCGGACACGCCCCACGCCTCGACGTCAAACCAGGAAGTGCCAGGTCCTGGAAGGAGCGCCGACGAGTGCTCTGATGTAGGACGCAAGCGACGCAAGGACCTGAGGAACACTGACACCTGCGGAGCTGCGGCCTACTGGAAGAAAAGAAACGAAGGTAGGCCACGGTTCACTAGGGGGCGCCAGAATGTCCGAGGTACAGCAAAACGCCGGAGCACCGGTGGATGGCCCTGATGTACAACACGCGCCCGGCGCTGATCAGGCCGGAGCAGCCGCTCCATCAGCAGCGCCTGTAACCCCTGTCGTACCCATGGCCCTACCGTACATCCCTGGAGCAAAGTGGCTCCCCCCAGTACAGCGGCAAACCAGATACCCTGTCTGGATTTAAACGGAAGATCTGCGGTATCCTGGACATGTACTCTATGACAGGCAAACAGAAAGCCGCTGTTGTATTAGGACAATTGACTGGTGCTGCGGAGTGGGAAGTAGAAACTTGGTCGGCCGCAGACCAGGAGTCAGTGTCCGCAATCTTTAATAGGTTACAGACTGTTTTTGAGGACCATACTGAGGCGGACCTCCGGATGAGGTTCTACAACTGTTCTCAGCAGGAGGACAATGTTCGGGACTATGCCTGGAGTTTACAAGGGGCCCTGCGGGCTCTGAAACAGTTTAGTCCAATCAGCATCGACAATGAAAACAAAATGCTGAAGGAACAGTTTGTCCGGGGGCTGAGGTCTCCAGAGGAGAGCACGACTGTGCGTTGGTGGTCCCGGGATCATCCAGATGCCACCTTTGACAATCTTAAGGACATGGCTATAAAAGGACTGCAGCCCCTGGAAACAAATTCCATCCAATGTTACCAGGGTGGGTCTTCCCCAGTGCCTGAGGCGTCCACCCTTTCCCCAGTGGCTGCTGAATCCAAGGTGCAAGCAACGTCCCCTAGTGAGCTGGACAGCCTGCGCTCTGAAGTGCGTCAGTTGAGCAAAACCCTGACCACTGTGCTGAGTGCCCTGCAGCTGCGGACGGAGCCCGAGGAAGAAGGGAAGATCCTGCTAGCCGACAGCCCTGAGGATGTCCCCTGGATGCGAAGGAGGAGGAGGATAACACCACCCTCTACAAGGATCAGCGACTAACGCCGTCCACAGAGGGACCCTGCCTGCTACCGCTGCCGCAAGACAGGTCACACCGCCCAGCACGGTCCTTTAAACGAGAAAACCCTGGGGCCGAGGGCCGACACCCAGGAGTAGAGTCCCCAGGCCCATCAGACTGGTACAACAGGTTCGTGGTTGGAAGACCTTTCCTGTCCATTGTATTGGACGGCATCCCGACTCACGTTCTGCTGGACACAGGATCTCAGGTAACCATAATGCCTGACGTCCTCTACAAAAGGTTCTGGTCCATAGATGACCTAAGTCCGCCAGCTCCAAATCTTTCTGTTTATGCCTCAAACGGACTCCCCCTTAACCTAATCGGGGTTAAGAATGTGACTGTAAAGGTGGGGAGAGTGGAGCTGAAGGAACAGGGACTAATTGTAGTAGAAACTAATCCTGATGATACCAATTTGTATATGGTACTTGGCAGTAATATTGTTGGAAACTGTTTGGGAGAAGTTGTGTTCTTGCTCCAACAGATAGCTAACACCACCAGACCAGGGCAGAGGAGGGCACTGCAGAAGGAGATCCGAGCCCTGATGTACCAGCAGCAAGTAAAGCTATCCGGTGGTGAGATTGGTAATGTGCGGGTAACAGACCCCATACCCATTGTGATTCCTCCAATGAGTGAAATGCTTATCTGGTGTAGAGCAGCAATAGGTCTTAAAGGACAGAGCTACCAGGCGGTAGTAGAACCCCTTAGCTCAGAGCACAGGCCTACACTCTTAACTGCCAGAGGGGTAGTGGATGTACGCAATGGGAGGGTGCCCGTCCATCTTCTCAACTGTGGGGAAGATGAGGTCAGATTACCACGCTATGCCACTGTTGCTAAGTTACATGCTGTAAATAGCAACTCCATTTACACGGCGGAGTCCTTAGCCTCACCAGACGAAGTGGAGGATAACGACCCTGCAACCCAGGTGGAGGATTGGTGTCAACAGCTCCATGTTGGGACAGACACCACTCCTGCCCATCAGAAACAGGGTGTACACCGGGTGGTTCAGGAGTACGCGCAGGTGTTCAGTAAGCACCCACTTGACTTTGGGAGGATTAAGGGTGTTCAACATCATATCCCCACAGGTGACCATCCCCCAATCAAAGAACGTTACAGGCCTATTCCACCAGCTCAGTACCAGAAGGCAAAGGAGATGTTGCACGACATGAAGAAGGCAGAAGGCAGGGGTAGAAAGGGATAGTTGTAGTCCCTGGGCAGCTCCCCTAGTGTTAGTCAGGAAGAAGGACGGGAGCAAGAGAATGTGTGTGGATTACAGACAAGTGAATCGCATTACACATAAAGATGCATACCCCTTACCACGCATAGAGGAGTCCTTAGCTGTCTTAAAGTCTGCAAATTACTTTTCCACCCTTGACCTCACTAGTGGGTACTGGCAAGTAGCTGTGGCTGAGGAGGATCGGGAGAAGACGGCCTTCACCACCCCGATGGGACTCTGCGAGTTCAACAGTATGCCGTTTGGACTCTGCAATGCCTCCGGAACGTTCCAGAGTTTGATGGAGTGCTGCCTGGGACACCGCAATTTCGAGACTGTGTTACTTTACCTGGATGATGTGATAGTGTACTCCAAGACGTATGAGGACCACTTGAAGCACTTGGCAGAGGTATTTGAGTCACTGTCCCGGTACGAGATGAAGCTGAAGCCCTCAAAGTGCCACCTGCTCAAGAGAAAGGTACAGTACCTGGGGCATATTGTCAGTCCGGAAGGGGTAGCATCAGATCCGGAGAAGATAACTGCCATCCAGAAGTGGCCGGAGCCGAAAAACCTCAAGGAGGTGCGTCAGTTCCTGGGACTAGTAGGATACTACCAGAGGTTTGTAAAAGACTACACCAAGAAAGCAACTCCTCTGCAAGACCTCCTGGTAGGACAGTCCCCCAAAGGCAGAAACCCCCCAGGTGTCCTCACCAGACACCACAGGTGGCGTCACGAACTTTTATTTAATTATCCACCCTTTTAAAAGAGAAGCCCAGGGTACGGGCCCCGGAGCCGACCACCGCGACATCCCCCAAACTAACAACAAGGCCCGGGCGCCAAGTCATACCCATCCCCTGGGCTACACATAATAAATAAATAAATAAGTGGGGACAGTGAAGAGGCCATAGTTCATAAGGGACCAGTGTGGCAGTTGTAGTTATGGGCATAATATATTGTTACGATTGTTCTGTGGCCATGGAATAGCATGCCCTGTTTATACAGAACGATCTATTACCAATAACGATATTTACTGTAAACAAGCTCCAAAATCATTTTACCTGAGGAATGAATGTTTTGTTCGTGGATTGGGTGATTGGCAGCTTGTTTACATAGGCCGATAATCGGGGACCCATTTTTGGCCAATGTAAATCTTAAAAAGTGACTAATTTTTTTTTATATGCTTTGACCCTTTAATTCTGAGCAGATCAGAGGTGGACTGGGTCCTGAGACCTCCACCGATCGCTCAAAAGACCTTTTAAAAGTGCACAGTTCAAGACACAAGAGCACAAACACATAGCAGAGTACGGATGTAGTAGAAAGTCAAAAGCTGCACACCAATCTGCTCAGAATTAAAGGGCCAAAAACACGCAAGATATCTCCCAAAAGTTGAGTTACTTTTTCAACATTTATTTGAACTGCTGCCTATATCTAATTAATGGTTCCTGTATGGTCCACAGTGTGATGATGGCCGGAAATTACTTCTAGCAACTATTATAATTGGTAAGGGCATACTAAGAGTTATAGGTTTATGCAATATAATTGTATATGGTGGGGCTTACCTGATATTACACCTGAGAGCTGTACTAAGCTTGGTCTTGTTTTCTGTACTGATGACAGTTCTGATGCTTTATTCATATAGTGATGGTAGTTTTGGTGCTGTAGTCATGTACTGATGGCAGTTCTGGTGCTGTATTCATGTAGTGATGGTGGTTCTAGTGTTGTATTCATGTACTGATTATGGCTTTAGTGATGTATTCATGTACTGATGATGGTTTTGGTGATGTATATATGTACTAATAGTGGTTCTGGTGATGTATTCATATAGTGATGGTAGTTTTGGTGCTGTATTCATGTACTGATGGCTGGTCTGGTGCTGTATTCATGTCCTGATGGTGGTTTTGGTGCTGTTTTAATGTAATGATGGTGGTTCTGGGGCTGTATTAATGTACTCATGATGGTTCAGGTGCTGTATTCATGTACTGATGATGGCTCTGGTACTATATTCATGTACTGATAATGGCTCTGGTGATGTATGAATGTACTGATGAAGACTCTGGTGAATGTATACATGTACTGATGATGGTTCATGTGATTAAATCATGTAGTAATAGTGGTTCTGGTGCTGTATTCATATAGTGATGTGGTCTTGTTAGTTTTCATGTACTGATGGTGATTCTGGTGCTGTATCAATGTACATGTAGTGGTTTTGGTGATGTACTGATTATGGTTCTGGTGATGTATTCAAATACTTATGGCTCTTCTGCTGTATTTCTTTACAGATGGTGGTTTTGATCATGTATTAATGTAGATATAGTGATCCTTAATTTGTTAGACTTGACAATAGATCAACTGAGGGTCAGTGTGCTGGTCGTCAGTGTGCTGCACACATGGACAACACAAAGGCTGAAAATACATATTTAAAAGAGGCCATATATGCCATCTGATTAAGTGTTTGACTAAAGCCCCCATACACTTTAGATAACTGTTGGCCAAATCATGCAATCTAAAGAGGTTTTCAATAGTTTTACTAAATCTGGAGGGAGTCAGTGTGTGGGGGCAGTATGGAGACTACAGCATGTGGGGACAATATGTAAAGAGAGCAGCTTGCGTGAGACAGTATGGACAGGGGCAGCTGGGGTGGACAATACGGAGAGGGTAGCATGTGGGGCACAGAATGGAGAGGAGCATCATGTGTGGAAGAGTATGGAGAGAGGCAGTGTGTGGGGGCAGTATGGAGACTACCAACATGTGTGGGACAGTATGGAGAAATGCAGGTGGTGAGGGACAATATGGATATGGGGCAGCTTGTGTGGGACAGAATGGATACAGGGCAGCTTGTGGGGGACAGTATGATAGGAGCCACATGTAGTGAACAGTTTGGATAGGAGCAGAATATGAAGACAATATGTAAAGAGGCATCTTGTGGGGAACAGTATGGAGAGGGGCAGAATGTGTCAGACAATATGAAGATCTGTGGCTTGTGGGAGACATTATGGAGAGGGGCAGCTTGTGTAAGGCAGTATAGAGTGGAACATATTGTGGGGGACAGTATGGAGACAGGCAGCATGTGGCAGACAGTATGGATTTTTAATTTTCTCCTCAAGCAGCAAAAAAGCTAGAATTACCTCTGGTCACAATACAGGAATAAAAAAAACAGTGATGTCACAGTACAGGAGAAATACATGCAGTGATGTCACAGCACCCAGTACTCATTAAAGTACAGGGATAAAAAAACAGTGATGTCACAATACAAATATAATACTCGCAGTGATGTCACAGGATCAACAATTATAAAAAGTAGATAAAACTACATTATAGTGTGCCTAGTGTCGTCACTGTGCAGGAATAATATACGGTTCAAAGAATCAACACTGACATGTAGAGGAAGGGTCATATTCAATATGCTTAACCCCCTCATATATTCAGGTTGGGAAGTACTTCCTGACCTTGGATGTATAGATACATCCAGGTGATTTTGCTTGGACAGCAGCTGTGCGCGCCCAATCGCCGCCGGGTGTTCAGCTGACATAGCTGACACCCGGCACTCACTGCAAGGAGCGGTGCCTGCACCACTCCCGGCAGTTTAACCCCCTTAATGCTGAGATCCATATCGATCGCAGCATTTAGAAGGCAGGCATAGGGAGAGGGCTCCCTCTACCCTTTCATTGGCGCCCCAGTGACGTCATAGCAAGGAGCCGATTGTTGCCATGGTGACTCAATGTCGTCATGATGGTATGTGAGTCACCAGCCTAGCAAGTTTGTTAGATCATGCGCACTGCATGATCTAACTAACTTGTGTCAGTGCAGCACTGGCAGTTATAAAGCATAGCCATGCTCCTGCACTGCTATGCTTTGTGATCAGACTGCTGGAAGTGAAAGTCCTATAGTGGGACTAAGTAAAAAGATAAACAAAAGTTTAAAAAAATTGTAAAAATATTTAAAAATATATATACAAATAAAAATGTTAATGAAAAAAATAAACAAAAAATGTACACATATTTGGTATCGACGAAGTCCAGAACGGCCAGACCTATAAAACTGTCCCACTAGTGAACACCGTTAAAAAAAAAAAAAAAAAAAAGCGTGGCAAAAAACTACACTTTTTCATCACACCGCCAAACGATAAGTGGAATAAAACACGATCAAAATGACGAATGTAAATAAAAATGGAATCACTGAAAACTTAATCTTGACTTACAAAAAGCAAACCACCATATTGCTCCGTCAGTGGAAAAATAAAAAAGTTATAGCTCTCAGAATAAAGGGTTGCAAAAATAATTATTTTTTCAATAAAATAGTTTTCATTGTGTAAAGGCACCAAAACACAAAAAAAATATATATAAATGTGTTATCACTGTAATCATACTGACCCGAAGAATAAAGCTGACTTATCAATTTTACCACACGCGGAACGGCATTAAAAAAATAATGATTCCTGATTTGCTGGATTTTTTTCATTCTGTTTCCCAAAAATCTGAATAGAAAGCGATGAAAAAAAATGTCATGTGCCCAAAACTTGTACCAATAAAAACATCAACTTGTCCCGCAAAAAACAAGCCCCCACATGACTTTGTCGGCAGAAATATGTAAAAATTATAGCTCTCAAAATATGGCGATGCAAAAACTAGTTTTTGCAAAAAAAAAGCGTCTTTTAGTGCGTGACAGCAGCCAAACATAAAAAACAATATAAATCTGGTATCGCTGTAATTGCACCAACTCAAAGAATAAACTTGTCTAGTCACTTATACTGCATGAGCAACGGCATAAAAAATAAATAAAACCAGTTTTTGACCTGTTGTTGATTTGTTTATTCTGCCTCCCAAACATGGCTTGGCTCACATTTATCTTGCGCTCTACACTGAGTGTTTACACTTGGGTTTCTGTGTAAATCTCTGAAATACTTCATTCAGATGGAAACAAATTGCATGGTGCATTTTCTCCTGTTACACTTGTGAAAATAAAAAATTGGGGCTAAAAGATCATTTTTGTGGGAAAAATTAGATTTTTTATTTTCACAGCTCAACGTTATAAACTTCTGTCAAGCAACTGGGGGTTCAATGTGCTCACCGCACATCTAGTTACATTCCTTTAGGGGTCTAATTTCCAAAATGGTCACTTGTGGAGGGTTTCCACTGTTTAGGCACCTCAAGGGCTCTTCAAATGGAACATGGCGTCCTCTAAAGATTCCAGTAAATTTAGGGTTCAAGAAGTCAAATGATGCTCCTTACCTTCCGAGCCCTGCCATGCACCCAAACAGTATTTTTACCCCACATATCGTACGTATCGGTGTACTCAGGAGAAATTAAACAACAATTTTTGGGGTTCATTTTCTCTTGTTACCCTTGTGAAAATAAAAAATTGGCACTAAAAAATATTTTTGTGGAAAAAATGTGATTTTTTTTTATTTTCACGGCTCAACATTATACAGTTCTGTGATGCACCTAAGGGTTCAAGGTGCTCACTACACATCTACATAAGTTCCTTGAAAGGTATAGTTTCCAAACTGGGGTCACTTGTGGGGGGTTTCCTTTGTTTAGGCACATTCGGGGCTCTCCAAACGATATATGGTGTTCGCTCTTGATTCCAGCCAATTTTGCATTCAAAAAAGTCAAGTGGTGCTCCTTCCCTTCCGAGCGCTGCCATGCACCAAAACAGTAGTTTTCTCCCACATATTGGGTATCAGTGTGCTCAGGAGAAATTGCACAACAAATTGTGTTGTCCATTTTCTCCTGTTACCCTTATGAAAATAAAAAAAACTGAGGTCTAAAGTACATTTTTTGTGAAAAAAAAGTTAACTGTTCGTTTTTTCCTTCCACATTGCTTCAGTTCCTGTGAAGCACCTGAAGGGTTAATAAACTTCTTGAATGAGGTTTTGAGCACCTTGAGGGGTGAAGTTTTTAGAATGGTGATGATTTGGGTATTTCCTTTCATATAGGCCCCTCAAAGTAATTTCAAATGTGATGTGGTTCCCCCTAAAAAAATGGTTTTGTTAATTTTGTTGCAAAAATGAGAAATCGCTGGTCAACTTTTAACCCTTCTAACATCCTAGCAAAAAAAAATTATGTTTCGAAAATTGTGCTGATGAAAAGTAGACATGTGGGAAATGTTATTTATTAACTATTTTGTGTGTCACATCTCTCTGATTTAAGGGCATAAAAATTCAAAGTTTGAAAATTGTGAAATTTTCTACATTTTTGCCAAATTTTACCAATATCATAGAGTACAATATGTCATGAAAAAACTCTCTCAGAATCAGTGGGATCCACTGAAGCATTCCAGAGTTATTTCCACATAAATGGACACTGGACAGAATTTTAAAATGTGGCTTGGGAGGTGAAGGGATTAATTACCTATATGGTTTACACACATTTACTGGTTATATGTTGAATGTATCCTTTGGACCTCATTCAGATGTTCGTGATTCACATACATGATCTATCCATTATTTCCATTGATAAAACATATACTCACTAACCCCATTACATCCAATGACAGGGATAACCTGTCATGGCCGGGTGTCAGTTCCCGCACCATGACGGGCCATCCCCATCATGACTTCAAACTGTCACTGTGTGTAAATATGCAGTGACAGTTCAGTGCTGACCGCTGTCAGTGACAGCTGAGCAGAACAAGAAGGGGTGCAGGTACCCATGCCGTCAGTCCCCGCACATCCAGATTGCTGTGATCGGTCAGTCAAATTAACTGACCGATCACAGCATGATCGCGCAAGAGATGCTGAAATATCAGCATCTCCCGTCCGATCAGAGCAGGAGTTAAGTGCGGCCAGTGGCAGAGTTTCTGCAGGAAACAGCCAGGAGCGGTGCCAGTGCTGCCCCTGGCTATTAACCATCTAAATGCTGTGATTGCGATCGATCGCAACATTCAAGAGGCAGGCAGAAAGACGGGAGCTCCCTCTGCCTTCAGATTGGTGCACTCCCGACGTCATCGCGGGGGCCCGATCGTTGCCAATGGTGACCCCCGAGTCATCAAGTTATGGAAATCTTCTGAGACCATTTTCACAATCTAGTGCATTGCAATGCATTATACATGTGACAAAAATGAAAGTCCTATAGTGGGACTAAATAAAAAAGTTTTAAAAAAGTAAAAAAATAAAATTAAAAATGTAAAAACAAATGTTAAAATATAATAAAAAGTATTACACTAATGAATGCACATTTTTATGTAAAAAGATAAAAATAAACAAAAAAAGTACACATATTTGGTATCACTGCATCAGGAACGATTTATAAACGTGTCACATTAGTTAACCCCTTCATTGAACAGCGTAAAAAAAAAAAAAAAACATGGCAAACTATGCATTTTCATCATACCGCTGGAAAAAAGTGGAATAGAACGCGATCAAAATGATGAATGTAAATAAAAATGGTATCGCTGAAAGCGTCATCTTGTCCCGCAAAAAACAAGGCACAATACAGCTCCATCAGCCGAAAAATTAAAAAGTTACAGCTCTCAACATACAACAACGCAAAGATAATTATTTTTTCTGTAAACGTTTTTATTATACAAAAGCACAAAAACATAAAAAAATGACATAAATGAGGTATCACTATAATCGTACTGACCCGAAGAATAAAGCTGCCTTATCAATTTTACCACACATGGCATGACATTTAAAAAAAAATAAAATCTTGAATTGCTGGTTTTCGTTCAATTTGTCTCCTCAAAAATCAGAATAGAAAGCACTCGAAAAAAGTAATTTGCCCAAAAATGGTACCGATAAAAATTGTCAACCTGTCCCGCAAAAAACAAGCCATCACATGACTCTGACGGTCGAAATATGGAAAAATTGCAGCTCCAAAATATGGCTATGCTGTTTTGCAAAAAAAAGTGTCTTTTAGTGTGTGACAGCAGCCAAACATAAAAACCGATATCAATCTGGTATCGCTGTAATCGCACTGACCAGTAGAATAAAGTCATGTAATCACTAATCAATAAAACCAATTCTTCTCCTGCTGTTGATTTGTTCATTCTGCCCCCCAAAGATCGCAGTAAGGCTCAGCTCACATTTATCCTGCACTCTACACTGGGCGCTTACATCGGGGTTTCCATGTAAATCTCTGAAATACATGATTCAGACAGAACCCCGGTGGAAGATTTCCTATAATGAGGCACTGTGGATGCCGTCTGGCCTGCAATCCGGCAGTGTCCGTCTTTTTAGGCATGGATAAAAGCACGGTCAGCCACAGTTTTGTGCACCTCTGAAAAGGACAACTCTGAACAAAGGCCAGACGGAGTCCAGAGTAACTCTGCTGCCTCATCTCATTATAGTGAATGGATCCCTTGAGGGTTTCATCTGAATCACATCATTCTGAGATTTACATGGAAATCCTAAAGTACAGTAAGTGTTCAATGTAGCGTGCAGGATAAATGTGATCCCAAATGTTATGTAAAATGTTCCCAATAAAAGCTTCACATAAAAAGCCCCCATTCTGGTCTGTCATCTGTTAATGGAAATATAGGGGGTTCCACGTTACTGGTAGTACAAAGGCTCTGGAAAAGCAAAATGGCTCCTCGCCCCCCCCAAAAGAAATTCAGCAAATTCAGCGCTCCCAAGTCCAAATTGCCCCCTCCCTTCTGAGCACCACAGTGTGTCTAAACCACATTTAGTGTCCACATGTTTGGCAGGGGTATAATTTCCAAAATGGGGTCACTTGAGGGGGGATTCTGCTCTTTTAGCACTTAGGGGCTCTGTATATGGAGTCCACAAACTATTCCAGGAAAATCTGCGCTCCATCATGCAAATAGCACTCTGTCTCTTCTAAGTCTCACTGTGTGGCTAAGCAGTACTGTACAGTCACATGTGGGATATTGCCACTTTCAGCAGAAATTGTGTGACACATTTTGGTGCCATTTTTTTTACCAATTTCCCCATGTGAAAATGTAAAATCTGGGGCTAAAATAACATTTTTGTGGTAAAAATGTAATTATTTTTTCTTCTCTGCCCAATGGTATACAATTCTGTAACCGACCTGTGGTGTCAGTATGATCACTGCACCCTTAGATGAATTGATTGAGAGGTGTACTTTGTAAAATGGGGTCTCTTATGGGAGTACTGCTGTCCTGACACCTCAGGGGCTCTAGCAATGTGACATGGCACCCTCAAACCAGTCCAGCAAAATCTGAACTCCAATATGGCGCTTCTTACCTTCTGAACTTTGCACCGTACCCCGAGTGTCAGCGCCATTATTCTGTACCCCGAGTGTCAGCGCCATTAATCCGTAACCCGAGTGTCAGCGCCATTAATCCGTACCCCGAGTGTCAGCGCCATTAATCTGTACCCCGAGTGTTGGTGTCATTATCCTGTACCCCCAGTGTCGGTGTCATCCTGTAAACCCAATGTCGGTGTCATTATCCTGTACTCCGAGTGTCAGCGTAATTATTCTAGGCTATATGTAATTACACTACGGGGAGGCCTCTATATGTGATTACCTGGATTGGTGCACTAAATGTAATTCTCCTGCTCCATCTTATACTCACCCTCCGGTGTCTTATCTGTTTCCAGCGTTGCACCTTTTTCGTTTTAAAATTTTACAACCTGAACGACCATGGCTTGTCCCCCCCTAGTTTTGATCCTGGGTACGCCCATGTATGGGGCTATTCAAATGTACAGTCATGGCCAAAAGTTTTGAGAATGACACCAAAATTATATTTTCACATGATCTGCTGGCCTCTGGTTTCTATTAGTGTTTGTCTGATGTTTATATCACATACAGAAATATAATTGCAATCATATTAGGAGTACCAATAGGTTATATTGACAGTTAGAATGAGTTAATGCAGCAAGTCAATATTTGCAGTGTTGCCCCTTCTTCTTCAAGACCTCAGTAATTCTCCCTGGCATGCTCTCAATCAACTTTTGGATCAAATCCTGACTGATAGCAGTCCATTCTTGCATAATCAATGCTTGCATTTTGCCAGAATTTGTTGGTTTTTGTTTGTCCACCCATCTCTTGATGAATCCCACAAGTTCTCAATGGGATTAAGATCTGGGGAGTTTCCAGGCCATTGACCCAAAGTCTCTATGTTTTGTTCCATGAGCCATTTAGTTATCACCTTTTCTTTATGGCAAGGTGCTCCATCATGCTGGAAAAGGCATTGTTGGGCGCCAAACTGCTCTTGGACGGTTGGGAGAAGTTGCTCTTGGAGGACATTCTGGTACCATTCTTTATTCATGGCTGTGTTTTTAGGCAAGACTGTGAGTGAGCCGATTCCCTTGGCTGAGAGCAACCCCACACATGAATGGTTTCAGGATGCTTTACAGTTGGCATGAGACAAGACTGGTGGTAGCGCTCACCTCTTCTTCTCCGAATACGCTGTTTTCCAGATGTCCCAAACAATCGAAAAGGGGATTCATCAGAGAAAATGACTTTGCCCCAGTCCTCAGCAGTCCACTCCCTGTACCTTTTGCAGAATATCAGTCGGTCCCTGATGTTTTTTTCTGGAGAGAAGTGGCTTCTTTGCTGCCCTCCTTGAAACCAGCCCTTGCTCAAAGAGTCTCCGCCTCACAGTGCGTGCAGAAGCACTCACACCAGCCTGCTGCCATTCCTGAGCAAGCTCGGCACTGCTGGTAGTCCGATCCCGCAGCTGAAACAGTTTTAAGATACGGTCCTGGCGCTTGCTGGTCTTTCTTGGGCGCCCTGGAGCCTTTTTGACAACAATGGAAGCTCTCTCCTTAAAGTTCTTGATGATGCGATAGATTGTTGACTGAGGTGCAATCTTTGTAGCTGCGATACTCTTCCCTGTTAGGCTATTTTTGTGCAGTGCAATGATGGCTGCACGTGTTTCTTTAGAGATAACTATGGTTAACTGAAGAGAAACAATGATACCAAGAACCAGCCTCCTTTTAAAGTGTCCAGTGATGTCATTCTTACTTAATCATGACTGATTGATCCATTAACATAGGTGTGGGTGTTGATGAGAACAGGGCTGGCGATCAATCACTAAAACGATGTTAGCTGCTCCTTTTAAGGCAGGACTGCAATGATGTTGAAATGTGTTTTGGGGGTTAAAGTTCATTTTCTGGGCAAATATTGACTTTGCAAGTACAGTAATTGCTGTTAAGCTGATCACTCTTTGACATTCAGGAGTATATGCAAATTGCCATTACAAAAAATGAAGCAGTAAACTTTGGAAAAATTACTATTTGTCTCATTCTCAATACTTTTGGCCATGACTGTACATGTTTTCTTACAGACCGTGTGTCCACAAAAAAAATCACAGAGATGTTTGTTTATGATTGGAGTTAAGGATCAACATCACCCATACAAGTTTTGGATTATGTGCAAATCACCTCAGTACATGGTTTAAATTCATGTGCAATCCTTGTGCTGTCAGTAATTAACACTGTAAAACTGTAATTGTAATTTATTTATTCATATGTGAAAAACACTGATGACACACTGATGGTAAAAACTGACGCACTGAACAAATACTGATGAAACTTGGATCAAAAACATTGATGAAAATTAAACCATATTTCTTTTAAATCACAGATATCTGAATAAGTCCTTAAATAGAATTTTAGACAAAATATAAAATTGGTCAGATATTGGTATCAGAATGTATATATACAGTACAGACCAAAAGTTTGGAAACACGTTCTCATTTAAAGATTTTTCTGTATTTTCATTACTATGAAAATTGTACATTCACACTGAAGGCATCAAAACTATGAATTAACACATGTGGAATTATATACTTAACAAAAAAGTGTGAAACAACTGAAAATATGTCTTATATTCTAGGTTCTTCAAAGTAGCCTCCTTTTGCTTTGATGACTGCTTTGCACACTCTTATATAGTGAGTGTATATACATATATCAGAGCTGAGAGAATGTATTGCAAAGCTGTGTGTGTGTTGATGTACCTGAGTTGTGAGTGTAGATGTAGCAATGTGTGTAATGATGTAGCATAGCTGTGTGTGTTGATGTAGCAGAGCCGTGTGTGTATATGTGTGAGTGTCTGAATGTATACAGTGTGGGGCACATCCCACTGTGTCAGAAAATCTGTCAGGGTATCATACCATGTGGGTTGTATAAACCTGTGGGGGTATAAACCTGTGTGGAGGTTCTGTGGGGGGAATCATACTGTGGGTTGGTCTGTAGGGGGCATCATACTGTGGTCATTGTTTAAAAGTGATAAGCATGGGTCTGTAAAACGCAACATACTATGTGTTTGGGTTGTCTGTGGGGGGTATCATACCGTGTATATGGGGGAATGTGCTGCAGGGACATTATACTGTGTGTGATGTGCACTGTGTGGTATTATACTATGTGTGGGGACATCACAATGGCCATGAAAAGAGTACCACATTGTGTGAGAACACTAATGGGCTTCACAAGGAGCAATATTTCTATGTGGGCACATATAAAGGACTGGGCGAGATTAGGATACCGGATTAAAAGGAAATAAAAATTGCCATAGACCTGCTGTGAGGCCGGTGTCTGGTTACTAGATGAGCGAAATGTCGCTTCTATTCACTCAGAATTACCTAATAGGATATTTACAAATAGATATTCTAGATCAAACAATCCCTCTAATAGCTGAATGTGTAACTATGGATGAAGCAGAGCTGAATTTATTAGTATAGATGAAGCAATGCTGAATGTGTTACTATGGAAGTAGCAGAGCTGAATGTGTAGCTATAGATGAAGGATAGCTGAGTGTGTTACTATGGATGAAGCAGATCTGAATGTGTTACTATGGATGAAGCAGATCTGAATGTGTTACTATGGATTTAGCAGAGTTCTAACACATTCAGCTATTCTTCATCCACAGTTACACATTCAGCTCTGCTTCATCCACAGTTACACATTGGGCTCTGCTTCACCCACAGTTACAGATTGAGCGCTTCTTCATCCACAGTTACACATCCAGCTCTGCTTCATTCACAGTTACACATTGAGCTCTGCTTCATCCACAGTTACACATTGAGCTCTGCTTCATCCAGTTACACATTCAGCTCTGCTTCATCCATAGTTACACATTCAGCTCTGCTTCATCCACAGTTACACATTCAGCTCTGCTTCATTCACAGTTACACATTCAGCTCTGCTTCATCCACAGTTACACATTGAGCTGTGCTTCATCACAGTTACACATTGAGCTCTGCTTCATCCACAGTTACACATTGAGCTCTGCTTCATCCACAGTTACACATTGAGCTCTGCTTCATCCACAGTTACACATTCAGCTCTGCTTCATTCACAGTTACACATTCAGCTCTGCTTCATCCACAGTTACACATTCAGTTCTGCTTCATCCATAGTTACACATTGAGCTGTGCTTCATCACAGTTACACATTGAGCTCTGCTTCGTTCTCAGTTACACATTGAGCTCGGCTTCATCCACAGTTACACATTCAGCTCTGCTTCATCCATAGTTACACATTCAGCTCTGCTTCATCCACAGTTACACATTCAGCTCTGCTTCATCCACAGTTACACATTGAGCTCTGCTTCATTCACAGTTACACATTCAGCTCTGCTTCATCCACAGTTACACATTCAGTTCTGCTTCATCCATAGTTACACATTCAGCTCTGCTTCATCCACAGTTACATATTCAGCTCTGCTTCATCACAGTTTCACTTTGAGCTCTGCTTCATCCAAAGTTACACATTGAGCTCTGCTTCATCCACAGTTACACATTGAGCTCTGCTTCATCCACAGTTAAACATTGAGTTCTGCTTCATCCACAGTTACACATTCAGCTCTGCTTCATCCACAGTTTCACATTCAGCTCTGCTTCATCCACAGTTACACATTCATCCATGGTTATACATTTAGCTCTGTTTCATGTCAGTTAGGATAAATACAGTGGGTGAATTAAGTATTTAACACATCACCAATTTTCTAAGTAAATATATTTCTAAAGATGCTATTGACATGAAATTCTCACCAGATGTCAGTAACAACCCATCTAATCCTCACAGCCAAAGAAATCACCATAGATGGCCATAACTTGTGTGTAAGGGTAGGTGCCCACGATGCGTAATTCATGCGCATTTTGTGTGGAAATTTCTGCAGTGTAAACGCATGAATTACGCATGTTAGCCTTCCCCCATGGTCCCCTATGGCATTCCGCAATTGTAATGCCCATGCCGTGGAATTTTCCGCAGCGTTTTTGATGTGCGGAAAATTCCGCAGCATGTCAATTCTTTGTGCGTTTACGCATGCGGAATTGCCATCTACAATGCCGTAGAATACGCAAGGCAATTCCGCATGTGCAAAATGCACGAATTCCGCGCGAAAAACGCATGCCAAATTCCGCATGCGCTTTTCCGGGAAAAGGACATGCGGAAATGAAGGGCAAATTTCCACTTCATTTGCGCATCGTGGGCACATACCCTAATAATGAGAATTGGCACAGAAAAAAGTATTAAACACATGAAGAAAGAGAGGTGCAAAAAGCCATAGAAAGTCACAACGCCAGCTGAAATCTATCAGTAATTAGAAAGTAATCCTGCCACTTAGTAAAAAAGTCAGCTGGTTCATATACATGCACGATGTGTCAGCACACTGCGACTAATGAATACATGAACTCCAATATTGCTGCAAACATTAAAACTTAAAGTACTCAGCTAGCGTTTTTTGATCAAAGAGTGCAAAAGCCATCCATCCACGTTAAGCTGTACCTAAATATGAATGGTCCCTAACCACTAAATGTAACACACATTTGACCCATAAGTTCAAAACATATTTAACCCCTTAACAACATCCGCAGTACATGTTCAGCGCAAGGCGTAAGTGGGTGCATGGAGCGGGCTCACACTGTGGGTCCGCCCCATACCCGGCAAGTAATGGCTGTGTATTACAGCCAGGACCTGCAGCTAACAATCGAAAGTGGAGTGGTGATCCACCCGCAATTTTTCACTTGTTAAATGCCGCTGTCAATCTCTGACAACTGCATTTAACACACCGACATGCGTGCGCGTCATACTCTCTGGCCATCGGATGGGTTGTTATGATAGCTATGGGTCAACTGATGACCCCCATGCCTGCCATTATGGAGCTCCTTTTAACTTTTTAGCTGTGACCAACTTCAAAGGAGACAGTGATTTTTACTATATGCAGCGATGCTCCAGCATTGCTGTATGTGGCACAAGCTTCAAGTCTCCTAAGGAATCTATCAGTGAAAAGTAAAAAAAAAGTTTTAAAAAATATGAAAACAAATTAAAAAAAATAAAAGTTCAATAAATAAAAGTTCAAATCATCCCCCTTTTTTACCCATTGAAAATAAAGATATTAAAAAAACACAAATATGTGGTATCGCTGTGTTCCGAAAAGTCAGAATTATCAAAATATAAAAACAATTAACCCGATCGGTAAACACCGTAAAAAAAAAATTCAAGAACACCAAAATTACATTTTTTGGTTGCGGCAATTCCACAAAAATGCTGTAAGGCTAAGTGCCCATGATGCAGAAATGCTGCAGATTTTTTCTGCATCTCCCTGGCAGGAAAAACGCATGCGGATTTTACATGAGTTTTTCCCGCCAGGTAGAAGCGTTTGTCAAGCGTTTTTGCATGCATTTCTGCATGCGGGTTATCAAGCACTTTTCCAAGAGATTTTAGCTTCACATGGAAAAGTGCTTGACAACTTATTCACACTATATAAATCCATGCAACCGGCATGGATTTATATAGTGTGACCAAGTTAATAAAAGAATAAAAATGGTAAAAAATAAAAATAAAAACATTATACTCACGTTCTGATGGCTCGCGTTCTTCTCTCCGGTGCATCCGGTCTCTTGTACGGCTCACGGTGGTGTAAAAGGACCTTCCATGACGTCATTTTGTCATGTGACAGGTCGTGCGACCGCCGACGTAAGCGGTCGCGTGATCTGTCACATAACTAAATGACGTCATGGAAGGTCCTTTTACACCATCACAAGCCACCGGGGAGCCAGGACGCACCATAGAGGAGACCGGGGGCCATCGGAAGGTGAGTATAATGTATATTTTTTATTTTAATTCTTTTTTTTAACAGGTACTATGGTACCCGGGTCTGGATGAGAGTCTCCTCTTCTCCAGACCCGGGTACCATCAGCACATTGAAACGCTTAATATCCGGATGTGCACATGTAGTCATGCGACTATTAAGCGATTCAATGCAAGTCAATGGCGCCAATTACGCTGCGTGTCCGCAAAATTAATGGACATGCTGCAGATTTTTCCGCAATGATAATCCACAGTGGAAATTTCCGCAGCATGTGCACAGCACATGTGGATTATCATTGGGGACTATGGGGCACGTATTTCCAAGCGTTTTTTAAGCGTTTTTGCCGCAGAATTTCCGCAGCGAAAAACGCATAGTGGGCACACAGCCTAACAAGTGATGTATCCCAAAATGGTACTAATAAAAATGTTGCCTCGCCTTCCAAAAAATAAGCCATCATACAGCTCCATCGGCCAAAAAACGAAAATGTTACCGGTCTCGGAAAATAGTGACACAAGCCCTGAATTTTTTTCTTGCAAACTTCTGATTTTTTTTGACCACTAAAATAATAAAAAACCTGGATATATTTACTATTGCTGTAATCGTATTGATGAGGAGAATCCTATTGCGAGGTCATCTTTACCACAAAATGTACACTGTAAAATAATTCCTAAAAAAGAATGTCAAAATTGCATTTGTTTCACAATTTCTCCCCATTTGGAAATGTTTTTCCTGTGTTCCCCTACACTATGTGGTAAATTGAATGATTTCATTCAAAAGTACAATGCGTCCTGCAAAAAACAAGCCCTCATACAGTACAGACCAAAAGTTTGGACACACCTTCTCATTTAAAGATTTGTCTGTATTTTCATGACTATGAAAATTGTACATTCACTCTGAAGGCATCAAAACTATGAATGAACACATGTGGAATTATATACTTATCAAAAAAGTGTGAAAAAGCTGAAAATATGTCATATACTAGGTTCTTCAAAGTAGCCACCTTTTGCTTTGATGACTGCTTTGCACACTCTTGGCATTCTCTTGATGAGCTTCAAGAGTTAGTCACCGGAAATGGTCTTCCAACAATCTTGAAGGAGTTCCCAGAGATGCTTAGCACTTGTTGGCCCTTTTGCCTTCACTCTGTGCTCCAGCTCACCCCAAACCATCTCGATTGGGTTCAGGTCTGGTGACTGTGGAGGCCAGGTCATCTGGCGTAGCACCCCATCACTCTCCTTCTTGGTCAAATAGCCCTTACACAGCCTGGAGGTGTGTTTGGGGTCATTGTCCTGTTGAAAAAATAAATGATGGTCCAACTAAACGCAAACCGGATGGAATAGCATGCCACTGCAAGATGCTGTGGTAGCCATGCTGGTTCAGTATGCCTTCAATTTTGAATAAATCCCCAACAGTGTCACCAGCAAAGCACCCCCACACCATCACACCTCCTCCTCCATACTTCACGGTGGGAACCAGGCATGTAGAGTCCATCCGTTCACCTTTTCTGCATCGCATAAAGACACGGTGGTTGGAACCAAAGATCTCAAATTTGGACTTATCAGACCAAAGCACAGATTTCCACTGGTCTAATGTCCATTCCTTGTGTTCTTTAGCCCAAACAAGTCTCTTCTGCTTGTTGCTTGTCCTTAGCAGTGGTTTCCTAGCAGCTATTTTACCATGAAGGCCGGCTGCACAAAGTCTCCTCTTAACAGTTGTTGAAGAGATGTGTCTGCTGCTAGAACTCTGTGTGGCATTGACCTGGTCTCTAATCTGAGCTGCTGTTAACCTGCGATTTCTGAGGCTGGTGACTCAGATAAACTTATCCTCAGAAGCAGAGGTGACTCTTGGTCTTCCTTTCCTGGGGCGGTCCTCATGTGAGCCAGTTTCTTTGTAGCGCTTGATGGTTTTTGCAACTGCACTTGGGGACACTTTCAAAGTTTTCCCAATTTTTCAGACTGACTGACCGTCATTTCTTAAAGTAATGATGGCCACTCGTTTTTCTTTACTTAGCTGCTTTTTTCTTGCCATAATACAAATTCTAACAGTCTATTCAGTAGGACTATCAGCTGTGTATCCACCAGACTTCTGCACAACACAACTGATGGTCCCTACCCCATTTATAAGGCAAGAAATCAAACTTATTAAACCTGACAGGGCACACCTGTGAAGTGAAAACCATTTCTGGTGACTACCTCTTGAAGCTCATCAAGAGAATGCCAAGAGTGTGCAAAGCAGTCATCAAAGCAAAAGGTGGCTACTTTGAACAACCTAGAATATAAGACATATTTTCAGTTGTTTCACACTTTTTTGTTAAGTATATAATTCCACATGTGTTAATTCATAGTTTTGATGCCTTCAGTGTGAATTTAGGATTTTCATAGTCATGAAAATACAGACGAATCTTTAAATGAGAAGGTGTGTCCAAACTTTTGGTCTGTACTGTATGTCTATGTGGACAGAAAAATAAAAGAGTTATGCCTCTGAGAAGAAAGGGAGGAAAAAGCGGAAACACAAAAACGGAATTTGGCCGTCATATCAAATAAGTCAATGTGTGGAAATATAAGTTGGGCTGATTTGAGGACAAGCTAATGGTCTTCCAAAAATCTATTATTTTAATTAAAAGTACAGGTAGATAAATATACAGTATGTGCACTTACTAGACCTAATAACTAGTTTGTGCCACATTGAAAAGAGAACAAGTAACATGTAAATCTGTTCTTGATGACAAGCAATGAACGTATCTCCATATACATTACCCAAGTTTCCACTTCAGGGAACAGTAGCGGTGTCCTCAGCTCCTTCTGAGAAAAGACTATGCAGACGGAACCTTCCACAAGCTGTTAGCTACCTGTAACTCTCTATCATGTTACCTTGCCTCAGCCAGACATTGTGTTAAGAACAAACAAGAAGACAAATTGCTGGGCCAGCTACTCACCTTCAGCAAACAGACACTGCATAAAGCCATAATCAAGTCATATCTAAGAGTCAGTAAGACGCATTTATCATATGTTTTTCCATTATTTTTTATTGGCATCATTTTTTGCCAGTTGTTAAAACATTTTTAAACAAAAAATTAAGAATCGCAAATAACAAAATCTAACATAAAATAAATGAGTTTGATTAGGTATCATGCCTTTATAGAAACACATATAATCAGTTTTACTTTGCTTTTGTAATAAGATTATAGGGTATATAACTTATCCAACAGCGCCATCTGTTCACAATGTTCACTTACTACAACTTGTTTATCTCTTGTTTCATTGGTTACTGTGCAATCTAATCTTTGCTCAGCAAGGCTTCCTTAGTTTCCCATCAGCCTTTGCACTAGCCTAACCCCTTCATTATAGCCTCATGGATTCTGACATGCTGATCTCTCTCTCTGGATTTCAGCCCATCTGGTTGTTTACCTCTATATAGCACAGTCGGTGAGTTATTATATTCCCCTTGTTAGAGCTCACCATATTGTATGTATTGTATGATGCAGCTGCTCTGTTTTACATGTTGTAATGCTATGTACCTCAGATATGCTGTATGTTGTACTGAGTACTTTCATTTGTTTTCTTGTAGTTTTACACTGATCCTATCAATAAAAGTCGTAAAGAATCCCCCTCAATGCATTGATACGAAAGAGTTTAGCTGTCTGTCAACTCGTTCTTCTTAACCCTCCGTCAGGGGCAATATGTTTCATAACGAGTTTAGGGGCATTGCGCCTGTCAGGCACAGGCTAGAAAATTGTCTATATTTTCCTTTTTGTAAAATTTTAATGCTCTAAAAGTGATCAGTTCCCTTAATAGGAATGTAATAAATGAGAATACACATAATCAGGTGGAAAAAAAAATGTTTACTAACCAGAAAAGTAATATGTTTCAAAGGGCACACATTTTGCTACTTGCAAAAAAAAAAACGACAGTTTTCTTCAAAAACTATTAGTAAACCTAAAATTTAGATAAGCAAAATAAATTATAAGGTTGCTGAAATAGTACTGTACTCAAAATCAGTCACTATCAGATTTTAGCGGTTCACCTGTAAAAGTACACTTGCAGAGCAATGAGCATGATTTGCAGATCATTTCTGCATCAGACAGGCAAATAGCATTTTTGCAATTTTTACATGCATAATTTGAGAGTCTCCTGAGTCCTGTTTCTACAGTGCAGGTGTTGCATCTCTGTCTTTTGGGTGGTGGGGGAACTGGTGATTCTTCGCATTCATGTTCTGTGGAAATTTTCTCAGCCGCATTTGCATGCTAGAGGGTATTCCAATTGTTTTCACACTTCTTCTGCGAAGCTCTGCAATGACCAGTTCATGAGCCAATGTTTTTAGATAGAGTCTTCTACGCTGTGATCCCAGCTGGTTTCCTATGTAAATAACTTGAGAATTTATTCCTGCCACATTTCGCATAGTGAAAAAAATTACCATAGGCCAGTGCCTGACATTTCTGCACAAGCTGAAAGTAGCACACATCTGATCTGCAGTGTATACACCACCCTTGGTTTCGTTGTAAAACGTTATCATTTCCGGCTTATTTTGTGCTTCAGACCGAGGATCGATCGCATCATCATCATGAAGCGAGGATACAAGAATAACATTTTTGTTCTTGCGTGGGACATAGGACACTAAAACTTTGCCTTCACTAAAAGCAAACATACTGTGGTATTGTTCTCTCCCTTTCACATTGATAAACTGTGGCGGCAATTGTGTTTTAATTTTTCGCACAGTACCCAGATATGATATTTTTTGGGATTTCAAAAAATCAATCAAACCCACATCAGTAAACCAGTTATCTGCAGTTATATTTCTCCCCGAACCATACAAAGGCTCAGCCATTCGCTTTACCACCTCACTCGGTGTGTTGCTTACACAATATGGACCTGCTGGCTTTTTCCCCGCATAAACTTCCATATTGTAGGTATAAGTAATCCTGGAGTCAGCAAAGGAAAAAATTTTTAGCCCATATTTGTTTGGTTTAGATGGGATATATTGCCGAAAGCCACATCTACCACGAAATCCCGGGAGCATTTCATCAATAGTGACATTTTGACCTAGACAATAGCTTTTTTGACAGGTTTGCACAAATTTTTCAAATATCTCACGAATCGCAGCAAGCCGGTCATATTTTTTTCGCTCAGTTCTGGTACTTCTGTCGTCAAAACAAAGACACCGCATTATAATTTTGAATCTCTTTATATTCATTACCAAGGAAAATTTCTCAATGCCATCCCCATCTCTACCCCAGAGCTTCTCCAAACTCTGTCGGTTTGCCCTATAGGCGCCTGCAAGATATAGCAAACCAATAAACGCCCTCAGTTCAATTACATCAATAGGGTTGACATCTCGCTTTCTAATGAAACTGTCCCCTATGGTGTCCATGTACTGATTTGTATATGTCACAATTGTGACCAGAATGTCATCAGTGAATAAACAGTTCCAGCATTCCATTTCATTTTTAGCATTCCTTGCAGTTCCTATGACACCAGGAAGGTGGCTCAAAATGTTATGCGAGTGTGTGCGAGAACGTTTAGGGGGTGGCTTTTTTTATCCATTTTGTTGTTTTATCTTTGCCCAAATAATATATTTCTATGTCTTGAGCATCCTCCTCACTCTCTCCATCTTGATCTGTATCAGACACATCTGGACATTCTTCCACATCATCTTCTGAATCAATGTCACTTTCTTCCCCTAAATCTTCTAGCTGTAAGGGGTCTGTCTCATCATCATCAAGCAGTATATTTTGCACTTGCTCAACATGAAGGGTATTTGAGAAGTCAAATATTCTCCTCGCCATTTCAGAAGAAAAGCTGAAGCAAGAGAGAGAATATGTGTTAGGGCGCAATGTGCCTGAGAAGCACACTCTTATTTCTAACAAAACCTTCTATGACAAACCCACAAATTTAGCACTAGCTATTCATAAAACAAGCTAAAAAAACAATTGGGATGAGTAAAAACAGCAAATACTAACCGTCAAAGGTGTGACGCATTCAGGGGCAATGAGCCTGAGAAGCCAAAACACTGATATCTGATCTCCTGAAGCTCTGCAGCACAAGAGGCTTCTCAGGTTTCACACAGCCTTTAAAGTTAGGAAGGTACTGGGAGGAGGGTGTTTCCCAGACAAACCACTGAAAATAGAGAAATTAAACTAAGTGAGCTGCGCCTGTCTGATCAGTTGCCCCTGATGGAGGGTTAAGCACAGAGTGAAGATGCCAGAACAGTAAAACGACTACTATAAAACGGGGTTGAAGCACAGACACCGGCTTCTATCAGAGAGCAGTCAAGCCGCATACAGACATAATGTCAGATAGAGGATCTGAAGATTATGCAACACACTCCCATGTAAGCTCAACAGATTCAAGGAAGTCTGTGAGCAGCACCGCAATTACCACCGCCAGGACGAAGACGGAAGCCGCCAAAGTGAGAGCTGCCTTTGCTGAACTGGAGTTGAAATTAAAGAAGGAGAAAGCACATCTAGAAGCCGACCTTGCAAAACTCACCGTAGACATGGAAGCCGCAGCAGCAGAAGCTGAAGTGCAGGCTTTGGAAGAAGCAGCAGGCTGCAATAGTAAAAGTTTCAGCATAAGACTCGGACCTGAACCTAGTCATCGTGATATCTTACAACGAACTTCAGACTACGTGCTACAGCACGCTCTATTACATGACATTCAGCTCCAAGAGTGAGGCCAAACCCTGCCGATCATCAGCTACAAAATCCTGTCATTCAGTCATCAACTTTCATCCACCAATCATCTCATGTTCAGCATGAAGGTAATTCCGTCCACTTACTACCATCAGTGCGACCTGAACTCAAGCCTGTAGATTCCTACTACACAGCGAACACTTTAAAGATAGAAGACCTGGATGGTAACTATCGCAGCAATAACTCGTTTTAAGGCAACAAAAGCTCACTGAGACCTCACCACAGCAATACGCACCCAGATTGCCCTCTCAGAGATCAAGAGCTACCAGCTTTTCTCAAGTTCTTTGCAGTTACTCACCAAAGGTCTCTTAAAGTTTAATGACTGTCCTGAAAGTTACAGAGTGTGGAGAGCTTCCTTTAGAAATACCACTGCTGACCTCTACATCTCTGCCAGTCGGTAGAACACGCAAAACGCATCAGACATATTAATATCAACCACCTGAGCAGAGGGTTATGCATGTTATGGGATAGGCTCGACGAGTGCTATGGCTCCTCAAAGATAATAGAAGAATCCCTCTATAAAAAGGTTGGAGGACTTTTCCAAAATCTCTAATTAGAGCTTTCACATTCTAAGAGAACTGAGCGACCTTTTGGTAGAACTCCAAGTCGCCATGACTGAAGGAGATCTTCTAGACCTCACGTCCCTAGACACAGCCAGGGGGATCAAATCCATAGTGAAGAAACTACTTTACAGTTTGCAAGAGAAATGGATCAACCGGGGTTCAGATTACAAATAGCGACACAACGTGCTGTTCCCTCCATTCTGCTTCTTTGTAGACCTTGTGAGCCTGCAGGCCAAGATCAGGAATGATCCCAGCTTTGACTTTTCCATCCAGCTTTGACTTGTCAACCCAAGATCAGGTAAGCCTGCTACAGTCCATAACCCCAGAGGCTCGCCTATCACCATGCACAAAACAAATGTGTCTTCTACAGATTTATCACACAAGACCCACAGTACAGCAGAAACCGAAGGGTCGCTAACAAAAGATCCAGACAGGGAGTGTCCCCTACATAAAAGGCGTCACCCACTACAAAAGTGCAGGCGTTTTAGAGAAAAATCCCTTAAAGACCGTAGAATCTTCCTCAAAGAGAACAACATATGCTACAGATGTTGCACATCTACATCTCACTTAGCTAGAGACTGCAAAGCCAGTATCGCTTGTTCGGAGTGTAACAGCCAAAAGCACAATACAGCTCTACACCCAGGGACAGCGCCACAGACTCCCTCACCCGTAGACAGACCTACAGAGCACGGTGGTAAGGAGAAAGGCAGTACACCTCCTGAAGTGTCACCCCAGTGTAATCAAGTTTGCGGAGAAGATCTTACTAACAAATCCTGCTCAAAGATCTGTCTTGTTACAGTTTACCCTACAGGCCACAGAGAAAAGGCAGTTAAAATCTATGCTATCCTTGACGACCAAGGTAATAGACCACTTACCAAATCAGCTTTCTTTGACATCTTTAAAATCGAGGGACTCAGCTCATCCTACTCACTTAAAACATGCAAGTGAGTGAAGAAGCTGGGAGAAGAGCCACAGCTTATCAAATCGAATCCCTGGACGGGCAGACATCCTTACACCTTCCTACATTAATTGAGTGTAATTCTATACCGAACAATAGAGAAGAAATCCCCATACCCGCAGCAGCTCTACACCATCCTCACTTGAGAAGCATAGCACATGTCATTCCCGCACTCAATCCTCAAGCTAAGTTGGTCCTTTTACTGGGGAGAGACATCATCAGAGTCCACAAGGTGAGGAAGCAGATAAACGGTCCTCATAACTCGCCCTATGCTCAAAAGCTAGACCTGGGATGGGTCGTCATAGGAGACGTTTGCCGAGGAAATGCTCACAAGCCAAACAAACAACAACTCTCTCTACATGAAAACGTTAGAGAGTGGGCATCCATCCTTCTTCCTACCCTGTCCCAACAAGTTCCTTGTAAAGGAGAAGCTCGCCAACTCGGCACACTTGAAAGACAGGAAAGACAGATACGCCATGGACTTCTTGTGCCACGGAGACAAAGATCACCTAGGGTGTGCTGTCTTTCAAAGAACTAAAGAAGATTATAAAGTAGCCCATTCCATTGAAGATGACACCTTCCTGGAGATAATGGATCAAGGATTTCACAAGGATGAAAACAACAGCTGGTTGGCTCGACTACCATTCAAACCACAGAGACCCCATCTTCCTAACAACAAAGCCAGCACTAAAGCACCTTGCCTTCCTAAATTGTAGCTTCTTAAGGAAGCCGGAAATGAAAGAACACTTCTTTGTTTTCATGGGCAAATATTTGAAAATGGCCACGCAGAGATAGCTCCACCTCTGAAAGAGAACAATGAATGCTCGTACCTCCCAATATTCGGTGTCAATCATCCCACAAAGCCTGGAGAGATACGCGTAGTGTTCGACTCCAGCTCACGATACCAAGGACTCTCCTTGAATGATGTTCTCTTAATGGGTCCCGACCTCAACAATGCTCTCATCAGTGTTCTCATCAGATTTCAGAAAGAAACAGTTGCCATCACTGCAGACATACAACAAATGTTTCACTGTTTTTTAGTCGATGAAGAACATAGAGACTTCCTATGGTTCTTCTGGTTCAAAGATTAAGAACCTACCAAAGACATTGTAGAATACCGTATGCAGGAGCACGTTTTTAGCAATAGCCCATCCCCTGCGATAGCAATCTACGGACTTAAACAGGCCGTACGAGGAAGTGAAAAAGACTTTGATAAAGACATCAGACAGTTCATTGAAAGAGACTTCTACGTAGATGACGTTCTAAAGTCTCTTACATCGCCAGAGGCAGCAATGAGCCTACTCAAGAGGGCTCAGAATGCACTTGCTTGTTCTAATCTCAGGCTGCATAAGATAGCTTCTAATAGCAAAACAGTGATGGAAGCCTTCCCCACCGAAGACTATGACACTGAATTGAAAGACCTAGATTTGTCCATAGACTCTCTGTAACGGGTCTGGGAGGTGGAACCTCTGGGCTACTATACAAGGGAGCGGTCCTTGTAAGGGAGCGGGTGGCGACCAGGCAGGCAGTCACAGCAGGTGACCGGGACAGTCTCTGGGTGTACGGGCAGGAGGTCACGGCAAGTGATCAGGGCAGTCTCTGGAAGAACGGGCTGGAGGTCACGGCAAGTGACCGGGGCAGTCTCTGGAAGAACGGGCTGGAGGTCACGGCAAGTGACCGGGGCAGTCTCTAGGTAAGGGGTAGGTACGACCTGTGATGGCTGAACCTCCAGGTAGGCTAGCAAGGCAGATGGAGGATGTGTGCTCCCAGGTGAGCAAGCGAGAGTCTCTGGAATAGCAGGTGGTCACAGCACGTGACGGCGGAGCCTCCAGGTAGGCAAGCAGGCAGGTAGCGGAGAAGCGCTCCCAGGTGAGCGGGCAAGCTGGTCCATAGACAGACTGACCGGAGTTGTAAGGCAGACCGTCGGACCTCAGGCAAGCAGGCAGGTAGCTGATGTGCGCTCCCAGGTGAGCGGGCAAGTTGGTCCTTAGACAGACTGACCGGAGTTGTAAGGCAGACCGTCGGACCTCAGGCAGGCAGGCAGGTAACAGGAAATCAGGCAGGATTAGGACAGCAAGCTGGCAGGAATCTGGCAGGTAACTGGCAGGTAACTGGCAACGGGACCTGAGGGCTGAAGCAGAGTAGAACGGTGCAACAACATTGCTCGGGCACCTCCATTTTGGAGGAGGTGCCTTATATATGGTAAAGTCCTCCGGCCATTGGCCGGGGACTCCTTAGGACGGCGCGCGCGGCCCCTTTAAGAGGGAGGGAGGGCGCGCGTGCGCGCCCTAAGCACAGTGGCCGGGAAGGAGCGCGCGCTGCCAGCAGAGCGGGAGAGGGACGCCGGGCACGGAGCAGAGCGGTGAGGGGAACAGCGTCCCTGCCTAGCAGAGGGCAGGGACGCCGGCACTACAGTACCCCCCCCTTTAGGCCCCCCCTTTTTTAGGCCAGATAGAAATTTAGCTAGGATGAGAGGGGCATGGATGTTCTCCCTGGGCTCCCACGTTCTCTCCTCAGGACCAAACCCCTTCCAATCTACCAGAAAAAAGGTCTTTCCTCTTACCCTTTTGGTGGCAAGAATGTTCTCTACCTCAAACTCGTCCTCAGCAGAAACCGGAGCAGGAGGCGTACCTGTAGACTTGGAAAAAGAGTTAAGCACCACGGGTTTGAGGAGAGATACATGGAAGGAGTTAGGGATCCGTAAGTTGGCCGGGAGTTTCAATTTATAGGCCACCGGGTTGATCTGACTGATGACCTCCAGAGGACCGATGAACCGAGGCCCTAACTTGTAAGAAGGTATCTTGAGTCGAACATATTTAGATGAGAGCCAGACTTTATCTCCTGGACGAAATTGTGGAGGATCCAGGCGTTTTTTGTCAGCGTGTCTTTTCATACGCTCGGATGACAGAAGGAGTGCGGACCGGGTACTCTCCCATATGGAGGAAAATTTGCTAACGAGAGATTCCGCAGCCGGGTTGTCCACAGAGGTGGAGACAGGAAAAGGAATCCGAGGATGCTGACCAAAGACTACAAAAAACGGGGATTTGGAGGAGGATTCGCTCTCGTGATTATTATAAGAGAACTCGGCCCATGGTAGGAGATCCACCCAGTCAGAATGGTGGGCATTAACGAAGTGCCGGAGGTAACTGGTCAGGTTCTGATTGATCCGCTCCACTTGACCATTGGACTGTGGGTGGTAAGCGGAAGAGAAGTCCAGGGTGACGTCTAGTAGTTTACAAGTGGCTCTCCAGAAACGTGAGGTGAACTGTACCCCATGATCCGACACGATGTGGAGGGGCAGGCCATGAAGACGGAAGATGTGGCGGATAAAGTCTTTAGCCAGCTCGGGTGCAGACGGAAGGCCTGGCAGGGGAATAAAGTGAGCCATCTTGGAAAAGCGGTCAGCGACCACCCAAATGACCGTACAACCGGCAGAGACGGGGAGATCAGTTATAAAGTCCATTGCTATATGCTGCCAGGGGGCAGCAGGTACAGGAAGCGGAAGGAGGCGTCCGGCTGGCAGATGTCTCGGGACTTTGTTGCGGGCGCAGGACACACAGGCAGAAACAAAGTCTATTATGTCCTTGTGCAGGGTAGGCCACCAATAGTGCCGGGCAATAAGCTGGAGGGTCTTTTTCTGACCGGCGTGGCCAGCTAGTTTAGACGAATGGCCCCAGTGTAGGATCTTCTCCCGATCAGGTACTGAAACAAACGTCTTACTGGGAGGGAGACGATTTAGACTCACGGGAGCCACCTGCATTACTCTGGCGGGATCGATGATATGTTTAGGTTCTTCCTCGAGATCGGACACCAGAAAGGATCGGGACAAGGCGTCTGCTTTGACGTTTTTGTCAGCCGGGCGAAAATGAAGAACAAAATCAAAGCGAGCAAAAAACAAGGACCACCGGGCTTGGCGCGGGTTAAGTCTCTGGGCATGCTGGAGGTAAGCCAAGTTCTTGTGGTCAGTGTAAATTATTACCGGATGAAGAGCCCCCTCGAGTAGGTAACGCCACTCCTCCAACGCCAGCTTGATGGCCAATAACTCTCGGTCTCCTATGGAATAGTTGCGCTCAGAAGAGGAGAAGAGTTTGGAGAAGAAGCCACAAGTTACCATTCTCCCGGAAGATGATTTTTGAGTAAGTACCGCTCCGGCTCCAGAGGAGGAGGCGTCAACTTCCAGGAAGAACTGCTTGTTGCCGTCCGGGCGATG
This sequence comes from Phyllobates terribilis, assembly GCF_046119375.1. NCBI lineage: Eukaryota > Metazoa > Chordata > Amphibia > Anura > Dendrobatidae > Phyllobates > Phyllobates terribilis. The sequence goes on from NW_027362773.1 coordinate 56,324,925, forward strand.
CAGCACTGGGGCGGAAGAGAAGGCCTGTTTTAGGGAAAGAAAGGCCTCCTCTGCTTCGGGCGGCCACTCTTTGGGATTAGTACCCTTACGGGTGAGCGCGGAAATTGGGGCAGTCCGGGAAGAGAAGTGCGGGATGAAGAGGCGGTAATAGTTGGCGAAGCCCAGGAACCATTGAATAGCCTTCAACCCCTCTGGTCGGGGCCATTTCTCGATGGCAGACAGTTTCTCAGGATCCATTTGTAGGCCGGTCTGAGAGATAATGTAGCCCAGAAACGGAAGCGAGGTCTGCTCAAAGAGGCACTTCTCATATTTATCGTAGAGATGGTTCTGCCTGAGCCTGAGCAGGACCTGACGAACATCCCTCCGGTGAGTCTGGAGATCCGGAGAGAAGACCAAGATGTCGTCCAGGTACACCACTACGCAGGAGTAGAGAAGGTCCCGGAAGATGTCATTGACCAACTCTTGAAAGACGGCAGGAGCGTTACAGAGGCCAAAGGGCATTACCAGATATTCATAGTGGCCGTCCCGGGTGTTGAATGCCGTCTTCCATTCATCCCCCTGACGGATACAAACCAGGTTGTACGCCCCACGGAGGTCCAGTTTGGTGAAGATTCTAGCCCCCCTCAGACGATCAAATAACTCCGGAATGAGCGGAAGGGGGTACTTATTCTTCACCGTGATCTGGTTAAGGCCTCTATAGTCTATACAGGGACGGAGAGAGCCGTCCTTCTTTTTGACAAAAAAGAAGCCTGCTCCCGCCGGGGAGGTAGATTTCCGGATGAATCCCCTGGCCAGATTCTCCTCAATATATTCGGACATCGACTGGGTCTCAGCAGCGGATAATGGATAAATACGCCCACGGGGAGGAAAAGTACCAGGTAACAGGTCGATAGGGCAGTCGTATGGTCTATGAGGGGGTAGTGTCTCTGCCTCCTTTTTATTAAAGACATCAGCATAAGACCAATAAGGAATCGGAAGTCCAGGTAGATTAGCTGGGGTAGGAGAAGGACGGACGGGATGAACGGGAACCAGACAGGTCTTATGGCAGCCCTGTCCCCAGCGAAGGACTTCTCCGGTCTGCCAGTCAAGAACGGGTGCATGTTTCTGGAGCCAAGGTAGGCCTAGCAAGAGGGCGTGAGAGAGTCCAGGCAGAACATGGAAGGAGATACTTTCAGAATGCAGCATTCCCACCTGCAGAGTAATGGATTCGGTGATGAGTTGGATGGGGCGTGGTAAGAGCCCCCCCATCCACGGCAGCAACAGACAAGGGTACAGCCAGAGGTTTGGTGGGGATGCGGTATTTCTCTACCAGGGACTGTGAAATAAGATTTCCGGCTGCTCCAGAGTCCAGTTGGGCTAGTTCGAAATAACGGTTCTCCCCGTAGACGATTGAAACTGACAACAGCAGGGATGGAGAGGATTTATTCTTGTCTAGGTGGACCTCTCTGAGCGAACCTAGACACAGGCGTTTCCCGACCTCTCCGGGCAGGCACGGATCCGGTGCTCCTTACTGCCACAGTAGAAGCAGGTCCCCTCGGCACGGCGTAAGTCCTGACGGGTCTTGACCATCTTGGTCTGGTCGACCTGCATAGGCTCAGGAGGGTGTACCTGGTTAGAGACAGAAGGAGTGACGGGTTTCTGAAAAGTAGGAGCTAGACGTGGTAACCTCCTCTCACGGGTGACCTCTCTGGCACGCTCCTGGAACCGTAGGTCAATCCGGGTGGCAAGAGTTATTAAGTCATCGAGAGTGGTAGGAATGTCCCGACCGGCAAGTTCATCTTTAATACGGCCGGACAGACCCTCCCAGAAGACGGAAACCAGAGCGTCGTTATCCCAGGCCAGCTCCGAGGCAAGGGTACGGAACCGTACGGCATATTGGCCCACGGTGAGACTTTCCTGACAGAGGCGTAGCAACGATGATGCGGATGAGGTCTTCCGTCCGGGTTCGTCGAAGACTTTCCGGAAAGCCGTGAGAAAAGCAGGCAAGTTGGACACCAGGGGGTCTCCTCTCTCCCATAGAGGATTTAGCCAGGCCAGGGCCTCCCCGGTGAGATGGGACATGATGAATGCAATTTTGGCTCGGTCGGAGTTAAACTGGTGGGACAATAGTTCAAAGTGCAGGGTGCACTGATTTATGAAGCCCCGAGCCTGGGCTGAGTCGCCTCCGAAGCGAGGAGGTGCAGAAAGCCGAGGTCCGGAGTAGGATATCATGGTGTTAGTGGACAGCGGAGCTGCCGGATTGCGAGACATGGCACTGGCGGAGGTTGTTGGTGGAACAGTCAGAGTGTCCAGGCGAGTATTGACATTCCGCAGGTGACCCAGGATGGACTCCTGTTGGGACCTTTGACGGGACAGTTCATGACACAGGTCCGAGAGCGAGGGAGCTTGGGTGCCACCGGGTTCCATGGCCCGAGCAAACTGTAACGGGTCTGGGAGGCGGAACCTCTGGGCTACTATACAAGGGAGCGGTCCTTGTAAGGGAGCGGGTGGCGACCAGGCAGGCAGTCACAGCAGGTGACCGGGACAGTCTCTGGGTGTACGGACAGGAGGTCACGGCAAGTGATCAGGGCAGTCTTTGGAAGAACGGGCTGGAGGTCACGGCAAGTGACCGGGGCAGTCTCTGGAAGAACGGGCTGGAGGTCACGGCAAGTGACCGGGGCAGTCTCTAGGTAAGGGGTAGGTACGACCTGTGATGGCTGAACCTCCAGGTAGGCTAGCAAGGCAGATGGAGGATGTGTGCTCCCAGGTGAGCAAGCGAGAGTCTCTGGAATAGCAGGTGGTCACAGCACGTGACGGCGGAGCCTCCAGGTAGGCAAGCAGGCAGGTAGCGGAGAAGCGCTCCCAGGTGAGCGGGCAAGCTGGTCCATAGACAGACTGACCGGAGTTGTAAGGCAGACCGTCGGACCTCAGGCAAGCAGGCAGGTAGCTGATGTGCGCTCCTAGGTGAGCGGGCAAGTTGGTCCTTAGACAGACTGACCGGAGTTGTAAGGCAGACCGTCGGACCTCAGGCAGGCAGGCAGGTAACAGGAAATCAGGCAGGATTAGGACAGCAAGCTGGCAGGAATCTGGCAGGTAACTGGCAGGTAACTGGCAACGGGACCTGAGGGCTGAAGCAGAGTAGAACGGTGCAACAACATTGCTCGGGCACCTCCATTTTGGAGGAGGTGCCTTATATATGGTAAAGTCCTCCGGCCATTGGCCGGGGACTCCTTAGGACGGCGCGCGCGGCCCCTTTAAGAGGGAGGGAGGGCGCGCGCCCTAAGCACAGTGGCCGGGAAGGAGCGCGCGCTGCCAGCAGAGCGGGAGAGGGACGCCGGGCACGGAGCAGAGCGGTGAGGGGAACAGCGTCCCTGCCTAGCAGAGGGCAGGGACGCCGGCACTACACTCTCTCCTGTACAACACAGTCTAGGGCTCAATTGGCACTTAAAGTCTGATACTTTCACGTTTCAGGTCAACCTAGAGCAAAAACCCTTCACATGACGAGGCGTTCTGTCCACAATCAACAGTCTATATGATCCTCTTGGATTCGTTGCACCGGTGATCATTCAAAGTAAGACCTTGCTACGCGAATTAATTGTAGACTCTGTTGACTGGGACACCCCACTTTCTCCTGGGAAAGAATTTTTGTGGGTAACCTGGAGGGATTCTCTAAAGTCATTATCTGACTTGCACATACACAGGCCATACACATATATCTCCTCAGAGGAAGTTCTCTCTAGGAAGCTGTGTGTATTTTGTGATGCCTCAGTTAGCCATAGCCGCAGTCGCCTACTTGAAAACTATAGATGTTACGGGTAATGTCCACATAGGGTTCGTCATGGGAAAAGCCAAGCTGGCGCCATGTCCTGAATCTACGATACGTATACTAGAATTCTACGCTGTTGTTCTTGCCATAGAACTGGCGGAATTTATTACATCAGAACTCGACCTACAGCTTGAAGACGCAGATTTCTTCACTGATAGCAAAGTAATGCTAGACTACATTTATAACGAGACTAGGAGATTCTACATCTACGTAAACAACCGAGTACTCAGAATGCTTTTGTGACTACTATCTGGATGGATGGTATATAGTCACCTAATGGCCAGATGGGGGTCATAACGAAAACAAACTTTTGGTCTCTGTCTTGTAAGTGATGGAATATGAGAACGTTAAAGTTTAAACTGGCAAAAAGTTACAGGTTATACTTAAAGGAAACCTTTTATCTGATTCATTCTGCCCAAACCATGGGCGGCATGTATCAGCCACTGACTGTGTGATCACAGCCACATACAGTGGTGTGCAAAAGTATTTCACACCACTTTGTTGACAGCGTGGTCCCGCAGCACTGTGACCCGCGGTAACGATGTTACCACCGATCACAACCCCTGTTTCCCGCGCTGTCATGCAGATGCAGGAAACCACTGATGTCCGGGGCCCCATTCGGGTTCATATTCAGGCTCAGGTGCCCGAACACAAACCTTTTTTCGATGTTTGGGTTTAGTCAACGAACTGAATATCAAAAGGTTTGCTCATCTGTATTCCTGATCTTAGGTTGTATTTTGACTATCCAACTGTTTTTCAATTTTGTCCCTGACTTTGATATGGTGGACTTGATCCAGCCAGCATCACGACTATTCTTCTAGCTCATTCTGGCCAGCAGAGATTCTATACACATAAGCTAGGGGGTTCTGCATAAGTCCAGATACCTTCATAGGGCTTAAAAGGTGTAGGCAAGGTTTCCAATTGGAGGAAGCTGATGGACAGGTCTAGTCATGTGCTCCTCCACCAGAGGCCATTTCATGAACAGAAGTGCTGTTCAGTCTGTGACCGTTTTCAATTCATTTTTTGTTTTCTTTTGACATACTCTATTTTTCAACTTCTTGACTTTGTTATAAGGTACTACATTATTTTAACAAATGCATAATAAATCTTGTAATGTTAATAAAATGGTGTTAATAGATTTCACATAAGCCAGTTGAGCATTTATACCTGAAACATATTTAGCCTTTTTTTAAGGTGTTTTTTGAAGCAAAAATGATGTGGCCAGATATGAACTATAAGGTCTGGAGCACACGATGCGTTTTTTATGCGTTTCCACAGCGTTTCTGCAGCTGCGGAAACGCTGCGGAAACGCATTAAAAACGCATGGTAGAAGGGCAACAATGTTCCCCAATGATAATCCGCATGTGCTGTGCCCATGCTGCGGAAATCCGCAGCGTTTATGCTGCGTTCAAAAATCCGCAGCATGTCCATTAATTTTGCGGAAACGCGGCATTTTCGCCGCCATTGACTTGCATTAGAACGCGCCAATTCCGCAAGACTGCATTTGTACTTGCGTTAGTGGCGCGTTCTAATGTGCGGATGGTACCCGAGTGTGGAGAAGATGAGACTCTCCTCCACACCCAGGTACCATTAAAAAGCTGTAAAAACAAGAATAAAATAAAAAATAAAGATATATTCACCTTCTGACGGCCCCCGGACTCCTTCCCTCTGATCGCGTGCAAGACTGAAGGACCTTCGGTGACATCACAGTCATGTGACCGCAGGCCCTTCATTCAGCGCAGTGTCTCGCGATATCCCGGCAGCCAAGAACAAGCCAGGAACGAACGCGGCAGCACACGCCGGGGCATCAGAGGGTAAAGTATAGCTTTATTTTTTTTTTTTAAACATTCTTATACGGTCACACTATATAAATCCATGCCGGTTGCATGGATTTATATAGTGTGACCTAGTTGTCAAGCACTTTCCAGGTGATGCTAAAATCGCCTGGAAAGCGCTTGTCAATCCGCATGCGGAAACGCATGTGAATCTGCATGTATTCCGCAGGAAAAACGCATGTACAATCTGCATGCGTTTTTTCTGGCAGGGAGATGCAGAAATGATGCAGAAATTTTCTGCTTCATTTCTGCATCGTGTGCACATACCCTAAGTCAGTAGGGAAATCTTAAATACACTACATTGCATTTTTTGTAACATTTTCTTTCTTCTCTTTTTTTTAAAAAAAAGAAAAAGCGCAGGATGCAGTAGGAGCCAGGAGTTTTTCATGTGTTTTTAGGGTATGTGCCCACGATGCGTATTTCATGCGTATTTTGTGCGGAAATTTCCGCAGCGTAAACGCATGATATACGCATATTAAGCCCTCTGCCATGGTCCCCTATGTAATTCCGCAATTGTAATGCCCATGCTGCGGAATTTTCCGCAGCGTTTTTGATGTGCGGAAAATTCCGCAGCATGTCAATTCTTTGTTCGTTTACGCATGCAGAATTGCCATCTACAATGCAGTAGAAAACGCAAGTCAATTCCGCATTTGCAAAATGCGCAAATTACGCGCGAAAAACGCATACCAAATTCAGCATGCGTTTTTCCAGAAAAATGACATGCGGAAATGAAGCGCAAATTTCCGCTTCATTTGCGCATCGTGGGCACATACCCTCACACAGGCTTCTCTGTGGGACAAGCAAAATGCAGGAAACAATGCATGGTAATAATTGTCTGCAGAAAAAAATTGTTTTGCCAAAATGCTTAGCAATGAAAGCATGAAGTTTAAGGAGTTCTGTTTATTCGGAAACAGGATAATTGCTCTTGTTTCACAAAGGTATTTGATATTCCAAATCAATAGAGGCAACGAAAGATCTAGTCTATAAATCAGGCTCTCACTTCCCGGTCTCTGCTGGAGCAGTGAATGAAGTTCACCAAGCATGTCAAGTGATATGACCGGAGGTTAATAACAAGCAATTAATGGGAACAGATGTTATTTTGTGCTAAGTAAGGACGTCTAACCAGGGAATAGCAGCAAAGGTAAATGTGTGTTCATAAGCTTTCCTCCGGAGGTATTGTACTATCTATAGAAAAGTGAGGGAATTTCACTCTTCTAATGCCCGGATATTTGTACAGTTCTGCTAATAAGATTACATACTCCCGGCAATGAATATATTAGTGATCAGATAAAACAGGCCTGTTATCTTAATGTGTTTCATGTTGCATAATATTCATATATTCATTATTGCATAATACCTGTGACCGCTGCAGCCAATTATTGAATGGAACATGTCATCTGATTCATGTTAGCAGAACCGCCTGGCTGCAATCCGTCATTTCAGAAATAATATACTTTGAAGATCTGGCTGGGGACCATAGTCGATGACCAGACTAGTCCGTCTCCGCCGGCTCTTCCCAACGCTGCTCTAGGTGATTGACAAGTCTCTCCCAAATGCTGCCAGGGTTTGTTTTATGCAGTTCATATTTTGAGCAGCAAGAATCAGATGACCGGTTCCCTTAAACCTTTCCCACATTAAGATTAATGTCCTCGGCAGGACTCCACAAATGTGGGGGGGCTTAGCCGCCGGCATCTGTGTTTAACAGCTGCGCTGGAGATGAGCTCCAGTCACTGCTGTTAGCCAAATATGACAGTGGCATTTAAATAGAGCAGTTGCCGATGCTTATGAACAGCAGCTACTATTGGCCCCCCGCAAGGTGTTCGCAGAGGACCAATGGGTTGCCATGGCAGCCAGGAACCACAAGCTGAGCTCCATATGAGACCATGATTTTCATTCTGCTATGCAAAAAGTTGGGAAAAGAACAAAAGTTGTTCTTTTCCCCACTTTTTCCATCGCAGAATGAAAATTGAATGAAACCTAGCTGTCTGTCAGTACGTATTGATGCGCCAGTCAGTGGTCACATGACCGATGGATGGAAGATTCATCCAGGGCACTTGTACTTTGTTTATTTGCATAGGCACATTTTTCTTAAATCTATATCGTGGCAACTGCGTGATCCGCCCCTGTCACATTACCGTACTGTCATGGTAACATCTTTGGTCACATGCCGGTTATGTCATCTGTTTCGTCCATGTGATGCTCGCGTCATGGAATCACCCTCAGTCAGATGCACAGGCACCTTATCCACCCCAATATGCAGTGTGTCAGGCATGTGACCGGCTCCACATCACCTCCACGTCACAGAGGGGCGTATACCATCAGGGAGAATGCATTGTATGCGGCATTGCCGGTATCTCCGAACATGTGGATGTGATCAGCTGATCACAGTAGCACGTGTCTTTACAGGTGCTGAAGTTCATACCCTCTAGACACTCTTGCGCATGCAGCGGCATCTGTTAGTGAAGAATGGCGATAGAGATGTGCCTTCTGCTGTCCCATTGGCCAGTTGCTCTTTTTATACCTACCTCATTCCACCACCAACCACCCCTGATGAAGCATTGGTGAAACGCGCGTCGGGTGCTTGGTGGGTGAGCTTGCTATGTAATTTTAGAATTAATAACCTGTGATATTTACAAATTTCCTTGTGCGAAAACCTACCTTTATGGTGTTATGGCACATTGTACCTATAACAGTTGTGAGGCAGTGACAAGGATCGTATATGAAGGACATTATATATCCCCCAGAATGTGTACAGAGACCTATTAAATCCATTGGAGTGCATTGCAGTCACAAACTCACATGCGGCTGCAATGCAGGAATGAAGGTGAGCATTGACTTGGTCAGGCTATCTGGCTAAGGCAGATTAGTAAAACCTGGCAGGGCCTTCATTTCTTGGAGGAAGCTACAGGAAGGCAACCTGGGTTGTCCAGTGGCTCTTGCCACAGGTCCTTTAAAAACTTTGCATTAAGGATTAGTGTTGTTCAGTGTTGGGACCTACTAGGAACATAGCAGGAAAGCTCGGCAGGCCTGTGTGTAGCTGAACCCACGCCTGGGAAGTCTCTGCACCCATCAGGCTCTGAACGGCCCTGCGTGGCCGTTGCCCACGGCAACCGTTGTTTATGGACTGATGTTAACCCGGCTGCAAACCGGAGGACCTTCTGTTTACTTGTGAGTTGATGAATAAAAGCGGTTTATGTTGGACTTGCTTGGGTCACTGCCTCAGTGAACACCGCCGCCTTACACTGTCTACTTGTTGGGCATTTACACACTTATACTGGCATATTTATGCATTTATTGTTTGCTTAACCTCACAAATTTATATTGGGATAATTTATTCAAAGGGACATTCATATAATCACATTGATAGAACTTCCCTATTGGTAATCACCTACAAGTACACAGTTATACATGCAGATCTATGGCCTACCCTATACATGTATTGAGGTATGTACTAATGCACTTTTTCTACATACTTACTAAAATATGCACTACTGCACTTTTTTATATACGCATTAAGATATGTACTGATGCATTTTTGCAATATACAGTTGGGAAAATAAATATTTGATACACTGCCAAATTTGCGAGTTTTCCCACGTACAAAGAATGGAGAGGTTTGTAATTTTTATCATAAATACACTTCAAATGTGAGAAACAGAATCTTAACAAAGAATTCAGAAAATCATATTGTATGTTTTTTACATAATTAATTTTATTGCATGAAATAAATATTTGATAAAATAGAAAAACAGAACTTAATATTAGGCACAGAAACCTTTGTTTACAATTACAGATGTCAGACATTTCCTGTAGTTCTTGAACAAGTTTTCACACACAGCAGCAGAGATTTTGGTCCACTCCACCATACAGATCTTCTCCAGATCTTTCAGGTTTCGGGGCTGTTGCTGGGCAACATTGAGTTTCAGCTCCATCCAAAGATTTTCATTTGGGTTCAGGTCTGGAGACTGGCTAGGCCACTCCAGGACCTTGAAATGCTTCCTACAGAGCCACTACTTAGTTGCCCTGGCTGCGCGTTTTGGGTCATTGTCATGCTCGAAGACCCAGCCACGATCCAACTTCAATACTCTTACTAAAGGAAGGAGGTTGTTGGCCAAAATCTTGCGATACATGACCCCATCCACCCTCCCTTCAATACAGTGCTGTCGTCCTGTCCCCTTTGCAGAAAATCACCCCCAAAGTATGATGTTTCCCCCACCATGCTTCACGGTTGGGATGGTGTTCTTGGGGTTGTACTCATGCTTCTTCTTCCTCCAAAAACTGCGAGTGGAGTTGATATCAAAAAGTTCTATTTTGGTCTCCTCTGACCATACAACCTTCTCCCATGCCTCCTCTAGATATTCCAAATGGTCATTGGTGAACTTCAAATGGGCCTGGACATCTGATGGCATGAGCAAGGGGACCTTGCATACCCTGCAGGATTTTGATTCATGACAGTGTAGTGTGCTACTAATGCTTGAGACTGTGGTCCCAGTTCTCTTCAGGTAATTGACTAGGTCCTCCAATGTAGTTCTGGGCTTAATCTAATCTTGACCTTTCTCAGAATCATCCTCACCCCACGAGCATGGAGCACGGGTAGAGGAAGATTGACAGTGATCTTGTGTTTTTTACATTTTCTAATAATTATGCCAACTGTTGTTTCCTTCTCAACAAGATGCTTGCATATTGTCCTGTAGCCCATCCCAGCCTTGTGCAGGTCTACAATTTTGTCCCTGGTGTTTTTAGATAGCTCTTTGGTCTTAGCAATGGTGGAGAGGTTGGAGTGTGATTGATTGTGTTTACAGGTGTTTTTTTTTTATATACACTGTGTGCAGAATTATTAGGCAAGTTGTATTTTAGAGGATTATTTTTATTATTCATCAACAACTATGTTCTCAATCAACCGAAAAGACTCATAAATATCCAAGCTTAATATTTTTGGAAGTTGGAGTGGGTTTTTTTTAGATTTGGCTATCTTAGGATGATATCTGTTTGTGCAGGTAACTTTTACTGTGCAGAATTATTAGGCAACTTAATAAAAATCAAATATAATCCCATCTCACTTGTTTATTTTCACCAGGTAAACCAATATCAGTGCACAAAATTTAGAAATAAACATTTCTGACATGCAAAAACAAAAAACAAAAAAATTAGTGATCAATATAGCCACCTTTCTTTATGATGACACTCAACAGCCTTCCATCCATAGATTCTGTCAGTTGCTTGATCTGTTTTCGATGAACATTGCGTGCAGCAGTCACCACAGCCTCCCAGACACTGTTCCGAGAGGTGTACTGTTTTCCCTCTCTGTAGATCTCACATTTTATGATGGACAACAGGTTCTCTATGGCAGAGGTCCCCAACCTTTTTTGCACCAGGGACCGGCTTTAAGCAAGACCAGTTTTCCACGGCCCGGTGGGGGTGGGGGCGGGGCTTTGGTCATATGGGGGTGGGGTTATGGAGGGGTGGAGCTGTATGGGGAGGATGCTGGCGGGACCTCGGTGTACAGCGCTGCTAAGTAGCAGCATTGTACATTGAGCGTCAGTGTATACAGCGCTGCTGCTTAGCAGCGCTACACACTGAACACCGGTACCGGGAGCCACGTCACTGAAGCCAGTCTGCTGCCCCAGCATGCCCCACATAACATGTTCTGCCGGGGGCGTGTCAGTGAGGAGAGCCTGCCGCCCCACCCCGTCAGGAACACACCATGCTGTGCAGGAGGGCCGCGTCACTAAGACCCGCCCGACGCCCCACCCCGTCCTGCATAATGTTCTCTGCCGGGAGCTGCGAGCTGTCACGGCTATGGCAGAAAACATTATAAATCCACACAGAGCGAGCTCTGACCAGGCGCAGGGCCGCGGAGCTAGCTGTCAGCGGCGCCGCGGACCGGCTGAAAAACCCCAACGGCCCGGTCCTGGTCCGCGGACCGGCGGTTGGGGACCTCTGCTCTATGGGGTTCAGATCAGGTGAACAAGGGGGCCATGTCATTATTTTTTCTTCTTTTAGACCTCTACTGGCCAGCCATGCTGTGGAGTAGTTGGATGCATATGATGGAGCATTGTCCTGCATGAAAATCATGTTTTTCTTGAACGATACCGGCTTCTTCCTGTACCACTGCTTGAAGAAGTTGTCTTCCAGAAACTGGCAGTAGGTCTGGGAGTTGAGCTTCACTCCATCCTCAACCCGAAAAGGTCCCACAAGTTCATCTTTGATGATACCAGTACCCCACCTCCACCTTGCTGGCGTCTGAGTCGGAGTGGAGCTCTCAGCCCTTTACTGATCCAGCCTCTGGCCCATCCATCTGGCCCATCAAGAGTCATGCTCATTTCATCAGTCCATAAAACCTTTGAAAAATCAGTCTTAAGATATTTCTTGACCCATTCTTGACGTTTTATCTTATGTTTCTTGTTCAAAGGTGGTCGTTTTTCAGCCTTCCTTACCTTGGCCATGTCCCTAAGTATCGCATACCTTGTGCTTTTTGATACTCCAGTAACGTTGCAGCTCTGAAATATGGCAAAACTGGTGGCGAATGGCATCTTGGCAGCTTCACGCTTGATTTTCCTCAATTCATGGACATTTATTTTGTGCCTTTTTTGGCCAACACGCTTCTTGCGACCCTGCTGGCTATTTGCCATGAAACGCTTGATTGTTCGGTGATCACGCTTCAAAAGTTTGGAAATTTCAAGACTGCTGCATCCCTCTGCAAGACAGCTCACAATTTCGGACTATTCAGAGCCCGTCAAATCTCTCTTCTGACCCATTTTGCCAAAGGAAAGGAAGTTGCGTAATAATTAAGCACACCTTATATAGGGTGTTGATGTCATTAGTCAACACCCCTCCTCATTACAGAGATGCACATCACCAGATTTACTTAATTGGTAGTTGGCTCTCAAGCCTATGCAGATTGGAGTAGGACAACATGTATAAAAAGTATCATGTGATCAAAATACTCATTTGCCTAATAATTCTGCACGCGGTGTAGATAACAAGTTCAAACAGGTGCAATTAATACAGACAATGAGTGCAGAGTAGGAGGGCTTCTTCAAGAAAAACTAACAGGTCTGTGAGAGCCAGAGTTCTTGCTAGTTGGTAGGTTATCAAAGTCTTATTTCATGCAATAAAATGCAATTTAATTATTTTAAAATCATACAATGTTATTTTCTGTTTTTTATTTTTAGATTTTGTCTCTCACAGTAGAAGTGTACCTACGATAAAAATTACAGAACTCTCCATTCTTTGTAGGTGGGAAAACTTGAAAAATCGGCAGTGTATCAAATACTTATTTTCCCCACTGTATGTAGTTTTCAGACATGTTAATTTAAATGTTCAAAGGTTTTTCCCAGAATAGCTCACCCACCAACTCTTCAGTTTATTTATCTGTACTTGGTGTTTATATGTGTACATTGTTTTAATTATAGTCTAAATAAAGTCTTGGTTATTTAACCATATACTTGTCTATGATTTGCAATTCCAGCACAAAGTTTTTTCTTTTTTGGTTGTTTGTATATTATCCATGCTTTTTGGGGACACTACTTATATTTATTTGAGTTGCAAAGTATCGGTAATCAGAAAACTAAAAATGTTACAGGTCTCAGAAAATGGAGATAAAGCAAAAAACAATATTTTTTTTTTGCATGGTGGGACACAGCCATTACACAGGGGTATATTTTTCAAGATTTTCTCAGAACAGGGACATTTTTTTTAAACACATCCAGTTGTGGAGTTTATTTTTACTCCAAAATCTGTTGATTAAAATATACTTTTGTTTGTAACACAACCGCTTTAAATAGAAAACAATCTCTGCAAGCTTTGAGCTACTGTGACCACACTAACCTGTACAATCATATTTCTATGTCAGTTTTACTACACAATTAATTATTATTATTATTAGTTATTATTATAGCACCATTTATTACATGGCGCTTTACATGTGAAAGGGGGCATACATAATAAGAAACAAGTACAACTATCTATGAACAATGCAAGTTGAGTATTTGATTGCAGAGGTTTCTGCATCTCTTTGCAGCAAAAACGCACAGAGAATTGACATGCTGCAGATTATTTTCTGTACCAAATTTGCAAGTCAAAAATACTCAACGTATGCATGACACTTCAGGTTTCTCACTCACTTTGCTTTCATCAGATTTTGTCACAAAACCATGCAAAAAAAAACTTGACAAAAAAGCACTAAATCTGCAACGTTCGCACATACCCAAGGCTATGTGCGCATGTTGAGAATTTGATTGCAGAAATTTCTGCAAGGTCTTTGCATCTCTTGGCAGCAGAAATGCTGCAGAAAAAAACGCACATTTTTAGAGCGTTTTTGCATGTATTTTTTAAGCGTGCTTGTACAGCTGTGAGAGTGTGAAATGTGATAACAGCTGGAGAGCTCTAGGACCCTGTGACTTTTGCATGGCTGGGCTCAGAGGAGGGGCAGGGCTAGAAACTGTGTGTATTTTGAGAGCGTCTGATGTGTGAGTCTAGACAGGAAGTCTGAGAGAAGGAGCTGCAAGAAGACGCTGTCTTTACCCTCTTCTGTGTGGAGTTTGTTGACCCCTATCCCTGTTTAAGGACAAGTGCTGAGCTGGGGAAGCTGTGTGGCTCTTTGGAGTTTTGTGAAAGTCCATGCTGAGTGGATTATAGACTTTGTGCTTGGGGAGTCACTGTCGGGTGATGAAGAGGCTGAGCAATCCATCTCTGTGACTGAACACGTGTATGGTGTACTGGACAGTGAGAGACTTCGGGAGGAAAGACGATTTCTGGTGCTATTTCCACTGAGAGGATATTGACAAGACTTTGTGAAGAGATCTTCCCAGACTTTAATCTGAGGCTACAGGACTAAAGTCCCCGGCGTGTGGGCTCGGCATCGGCAGACAAGACAAGGAATTGTTGCTGTTTTGTGAACTCTGTTTTTGTTTTGGCGCCAAAGTTTTCCGGGACTAGCTGCAGCCACCGCGATTCACAGGCCTGTGATAGACTGCATCTGAGGTTAACGGTACCATAACTTTAAGATATCCGGATATCCTAATAATAAGAACAATTGATATAGTTTCATGTATTATTATTGTTTATAGTGGTAGGATTGTATGCAGTGTGCCATCTCAGGGGGTCCCCATATACCGCCCTCACTAGTCTGACACTGTTTTTTTAGGTAAAATTGTTCCAGATCTTTAGAATAATTTACATGAGCTGGAAAACCTTGAGATTGGCACATTGATTTCAGCTCTTGCTGATTGTGTGTATCTAGTAGAGGTAGTGTCCCAGGCGGAACCTGAGACTGATTCATCCAATACTGAATTTTAGTCTAATCTCTGTTTAGTAAAGAAAGTGTTGTTTATTTCTGTCTCTGTCTCAGTTTGTGACTCACTGGATCTCTCTCGGACCACCGGTCATTACACAGCAATAAATGCTTTCTGGAGCTAGAGATATTTGAAAAAAGAAAGGTGGGACATTGCTTTAACACTTGGATTACCGTTGAACCTGAGGTGAGTATATTGGGTTACTGTAAATGATTAAAGAATGTGTGTTTTATTTCAAATAAAGTGTTTTATTCTTGGTGTGTGTGTTTATTTAACTCTTTACTTATAGACTTACTTAATTAACACCTCTTCAATACTAAACCAAAGGCTTGGTGTCTGCGACACCTAATCCCATTACCCCTAATCCCATTAGCCTTGATCCCATTCAAATATGGAGTGCCATTTCTGGGGCAGCTGAGGGCTGCATTTTTTAACCTAGGAAGGGGCCATTAGGCCAACATGTTCCCTGGATATTAATAACAGCTTACAAGTTTGCCTATAGGGTACGCCCCCCCGATCAGGAACCAGTAGCCCTTTGGACGCAGCATATTTTCGATAAGTCCAAAATGCTGCATTCTAATGCCGCACTTGTTTTGTCAGTACATGCGGATCCACCACATATAATGACATTTCAATCGGTCAAAATCTGCATTGGTCAAAATGTATTTGCCACAACCTTGCAATAAAATGCAATAACAGGTGATCAAAACATCTACACCAAAATGGTATCAATGAAAACATCAGCTTGGTGTACAAAAAAATAAGTGCTCACCCAGCCCCAGATCCTAAAAAAAGGAGATGGTACAAGTCTTATAAAATGGCGGCATTTTTTTTTTTTTTTTACAAACATTGAATTTTTTTTACCACTTAAGTAAAAAAAAAAACTATACATGTTTGGTATTTGGGAACTTGTAATTACCTGGAGAATCATAAAGAGAGGTCAGTTTAAGCATTTAGTGACCATGGTAAAAAAAAAAAAGAAGCTATTGTGGAATTACACATTTTTTGCAATTTCACCACACTTGGAATTTTTTTCCCGTTTCTCAGTACACTGTATGATAAAATGAATGGTGTTATTCAAAATTATAACTCGTCCCGCAAAAAATAAGACCTTATACTGCCATATTGCTGGAAAAATAAAAAGTTTTGGCTCTGGGAAGAAGGGGAGTCAAAAAGAAAATGCAAAAATGGAAAATCCCAAGGTCGTGAATGGGTAAAGTATTCCATGTGAAGTTGAAGTCTCCCCCTGCAATCAGAGCCCCTTCTGCAAAGTCAAAGAGAATAGTTAGAAAAGAGTGACATGTGGGCACCTGATCTTTATTGGGGAGGTAATAATTAGCTATTGTAAAAACTGTATTAGCTATTCTCAGTTTGAGGTCCCATATGCATCTGCGTTTAAAACAGACGAGTGCATTCCAATAAAAAATCAGAATGCACTCTGACTAGTGTTAATCAATCTGTGTTCATGTAAAAAAAAAATTCTCAGCTTAGATTGGACTAATAAAAAAATTGCAGCATGCTGCGAGTGGCCGCATATATCAGACGAGACTTGGCAATGTAAGGCAATGGGTGCGAAAAAAAAAATTTCAAGGCACACAGACCATGCATGTGCCGTGTGATTTTTCATCTCATAGGAAACCCGACATTTCATCAGCCAAGTACAGTAAGTTCACAGTGTAAACCGTCAGAATAAAATAGATATATAGAAAGAATAAAAGAAAAAAATGGCATGGGGTTACCCATATTTTTATTAACCAGCTAAGGGAAAGCCGACATCTGAGGGTTGATGTTTATAGTCTGGGAAGGGGGTAATAAACATGGAACTTCCCTGGCTATTAATATCAGCTCACAGCTGTCTGTGTGGCCTTTACTGGTTATTAATAAGGGGTGACCCTCCAAAAAATGATGTGGGGTCCCCCCTATTTTTAATAACCAGCAATGGCTAGGCAGACAGCTGCGGGCTGATATTAATAGGCTAGGAAGGGGCCATGCATATTGGCTCCCTCCCAGACTAATAACATCAGCCCTCAGCCGCCCAAAAAATGGCTCATCCATTAGATGCGCCAATTCTGGCGCTTACCCTGGCTCTTCCCGCTTTCCCTGGTGTGGTGCCAAGTGGGGTAATAGTATTTGAGTTGATATCAGCTGACATCAAGCCCGGGTGTTAGTAATGGAGAGAACTTTCTCACATAGCGAGCACTGATCAGTGTGTCCCGGCTGGGCTGGCGTGCTGAGCAGTCACATCATGCCACCGCTCAACACACCATCCTCATGTAGCAGAGCTGGAGTTCATCGTGGAACATTATCAGTATACATTATCTGCGCACAGGTGGGCATGACTTAGCTATCTATTTATCTATCTTTGTATAAAAGATTGTTTTATTAGTTAGAAAATTAGCTTGAAATGACATAGAGAATTATTGTATGTAAAAGCTGATGTTAAAAACGCTTTGCATGCGGATTGCATACACATGTCCAACGGATGTCATGCGGATGATAGGTGAGAAAATCGCATTGTACTCACATGACACTTGTCCTGCTTTTCAGGAACAACATCAGAGCGATTTTATTTACCTGATGAGTGCGAGCCCTAAGAAAGATAAATCTGCCCTGGTCATCAATAAGGGAGTCAAGAAGGGTATGAGCCAGTGAATTATAAAGTGCTATGGATACACCCCCAGGTCGCAATTCTGGGCTGGGGCTGGGAAACCAATGAGTGAAATATCTGGCTTTTAGAGTAGGAACATGACCCGTTTTGAAATGTGTTTCTTGCAACAGTAGCATTTAAACGCTTTGTTTATGTATTAAATTAAGAATTTGTGAACATTTCTGTGGTGTGTTAAAACCTCTCTCATTCAGCAAGCTGAACTTAATTGAAGCCATAATAAAGAAAGGTGGAGGAATGAGAACGGATGGGAAAAGGTGGGAGGGTATGGAAATGTAAGATAGGCAAAAAAAAATTTTTAAAAGGAGGGGACACAAGGAATAAAATTGAAACCTGAGTAATCAGAGGTTGGTTCTACTCCCCAAAATTTCAAGGATCAAAGAGCCCTCTTTATCACAAAGTAAGAAAATAAAGATAAGGAAATAGGGGAAAAAGAGGGGGAAAGATAAGTTCTACACCTGCACTACAGAGTTTGGATCTCCTATAAGGAGATGGACTTTCTATAGAGGACCCCTCCCTCCCAGACCAATAACCATTTCCTAGCCCTTTTAGTTATAAAGGAGGAAACATATTAGTATATTATGTACAGTACAGACCAAAAGTTTGGACACACGTTCTCATTTAAATATTTTTCTGTATTTTCATGACTATGAAAATTGTACATTCCCACTGAAGGCATCAAAACTATGAATTAACACATGTGGAATTATATACTTAACAAAAAAGTGTGAAACAACTGAAAATATGTCTTATATTCTAGGTTCTTCAAAGTAGCCACCTTTTGCTTTGATGACTGCTTTGCACACTCTTGGCATTCTCTTGATGAGTTTCAAGAGGTAGTCACCGGAAATGGTCATCAGTGTCTGGCTGTGACGGCATCCGGATGAGCCGAGGTCATGTCCAATGAACTCGGCTCACCTCATGCACGTCACTGACAGCGTGGGAAAATTCTCCTGCGCTCAGCGCTTCAGCAGGAGAATTCTCCCAAGCTGGGATGGCATTGAGATGACAGGCTGGATCACAGCTGAGTGCTGCCATCCAGCTTGTCATCCTTCAGAGACACTGCAGGGCGCAAGCATGCCTGCGCTCTGCAGTGTCTATGAAGTATGGCATGCTGGATGGCAGCGCTCAGCTGCCATCCAGCCTGTCATCTCAATGCCATCCCAGCGTGGGAGAATTCTCCTGCTGAAGACACTGAGGAGCGCAAGCATGCCTGAGCTTCTCAGTGTCTGCGGCATGGCAAGCTGGATGACAGCTTTCGGCTGCGATCCAGCCTGCCATGTCAATGTAGCAGAGCTGAAGCTGTCTTGGGAACCATGGAAAGGTAAGGATGATGTTGCTTTATTATTTTTCTTTTATTGCAGGAGATCGTTGGCTTCAGCTGGAATGGGTGTGATGGTAAGTATGGTTTAATTTAGAACATTAAAAAATTGTGTGTTTATTTCCATTAAAGGACTTTATTCTGGGTGTTGTGTTTTTTTAAATACTTTACTAGAAATTCATGGCGGTCATGTCTAATATTGGCGTGACCCCATGAATTTCGGGCTTAGGGCCAGCTGATAATGCCTAGCTGGCCCTAACCCCTTTATTACCCAGTGAGCCACCGCACCAGGGCCCTGGATAAGTTGGGTGCAGCGCCAGAAGATGGCACTTCTATGAACGCGCCATTTTCTGGGGTGGCTGCGGACTGCAATTTGCAGCGGGGGGGGGGGGGCAGAAAGCTTGGGCCTCCCTGCGCTGCGGATTCCAGCCCCCAGCTGCCTAGTTGTACCTGGCCGGACACAAAAATAGGGCGAAGCCCCACGTATTTTTTTTTCAAATTATTTCATGAAATTCATGAAATAATTAAAAAAAGGGCTTCCCTATATTGTTGTGTCCGGCCAGGTACAAATAGGCATCTGGTGGTTGGGGGCAGCCCGTTCCTGGATGCTGTACCTGGCTGGCATACAAAAATATGGTGAAGCCCACATCAAATTTTTTGGGAAAAATTAATTAAAAAATAATAAAAAATATTAATAATTTAGTTACTGCATCTTTATTAACCCCTCATGTGGAGGGGTTAATAAAGATGCAGTCCCTAAATGTGTTTTTTTTTAAAATTTTATTGAATTTTTCACCAAAAATTTGACGTGGCCTTTGCCATATTTTTGCGTCCAGCCAGGTACAGCAGGCAGGAACGGGCTGCCCCCAACCCCCAGATGCCTATTTGTACCTGGCTGGAAACAAAAATACAGGGAAGCCCTTTTTTCAATTATTTCATGAATTTCATGAAATAATTTTAAAAAAATTGCCGTGGGGCTTCGCCCTATTTTTGTGTCCAGCCAGGTACAGCAGGCAGGAACGGGCTGCCCCCAACCACCAGATGCCTATTTGTACCTGGCCGGACACAACAATATAGGGAAGCCCTTTTTTTTTTAATTATTTCATGAATTTCATGAAATAATTAAAAAAAAAAATACGTGGGGCTTCGCCCTATTTTTGTGTCCAGCCAGGTACATCTAGGCAGCTGGGGGCTGGAATCCGCAGCGCAGGGAGGCCCAAGCTTTCTAGGCCCCCCCCGCTGCAAATTGCAGTCCGCAGCCACCCCAGAAAATGGCACGTTCATAGAAGTGCCATCTTGTGGCGCTGTACCCAACTCATCCAGGGCCCTGGTGCGGTGGCTCACTGGGTAATAAAGGGGTTAGGGCCAGCTTGGCATTATCAGCTGGCCCTAAGCCCGAAATTCATGGGGTCACGCCAATATTAGACATGACCGCCATGAATTTCTAGTAAAGTATTTAAAAAAACACAACACCCAGAATAAAGTCCTTTAATTGAAATAAACACACAATTTTTTAATGTTCTAAATTAAACCATGCTTACCATCACGCCCATTCCAGCTGAAGCCAACGATCTCCTGCAATAAAAGAAAAATAATAAAGCAACCTCATCCTTACCTTTCCATGGTTCCCACGACAGCTTCAGCTCTGCTACATTGACATGGCAGGCTGGATCGCAGCCGAAAGCTGCCATCCAGCTTGCCACGCCACAGACACTGAGAAGCGCAGGCATGCTTGCGCTCCTCAGTGTCTCGATGTGACGGCATCCAGATGAGCCGAGGTCATGTCCAATGAACTCGGCTCACCTCATGCACGTTACTGACAGCGTGGGAAAATTCTCCTGCGCTCAGCGCTTCAGCATGAGGCGAGCTGAGTTCATTGGACATGACCTAGGCTCATCTTTATGCCGTCACAGTGAGACACTGAGGAGCACAAGCATGCCTGCGCTTCTCAGTGTCTGCGGCATGGCAAGCTGGTTGGTAGCTTTCGGCTGCGATCCAGCCTGTCATGTCAATGTAGCAGAGCTGAAGCTGTCGTGGGAACCATGGAAAGGTAAGGATGAGGTTGCTTTATTATTTTACTTTTATTGCAGGAGACATTGGCTTCAGCTGGAATGGGCGTGATGGTAAGTATGGTTTAATTTAGAACATTAAAGAATTGTGTGCTTATTCAATTAAAGGACTTTATTCTGGGTGTTTGTGCTTTTTTTTAACTTTGACTATGGGGTTAGTAATGGGGGTGTCTTATAGACGCCTCTCCATTACTAATCTGGGCTTGATGTCAGCTGGCATTATAAGCTGACATCAACCCCAGCCCTATTACCCCACTGCCTCCGCTACAGGGCAGTGGGAAGAGCGAGGCTAAGTGCCAGAATTGGCGCATCCTATGGCTGCGCAATTTCTGGGGCGGCTGACGGCTGGTGTTTCTAGCCTAGGAGAGGGCCAATATTCATGGCACCCTTCCTGGGCTATTAATATCAGCCCCCAGCTGTCTGCCTAGCCTTTGCTAGCTAGGGGACCCCACGTCATTTTTTTGGGGGTCCCCCATTTTAATAGCTAGTAAAGTCTAGGTATTCAGCTGGGGGCTCATATTAGTAGCCTGGGAAGCTCCGTGGGTATTACCCCCTTCCCAGGCTTCAAACATCTGCCCCAGTAGTCTGCTTAACCTCCGCTAGAGACTAAAATTACGGGGAATTTTAACACTAAATGACAAGTACAGTAATCAACACTATCACTGTACTTCTTATATATGTGACTGACATGTTTCTATGTATCTAATCTATGTGTGATGCTCTATTCTTTCTGTTATAAATTGTCGGGTACCGATGCTGAATTGCTGGCCCGCTTTTTTAAAGAGATGGCGCATGAAAACACTATTATTTTTTTTAATAAATCCTTTAACACTAAATGACAAGTACAGTAAGCGACACTGTCACTGTACTTCTTATATATGTGACTGACATGTTTCTATCTATCTAATCTATGTGTGATAAGTGTTGAGCATTCCGATACTGAAATATCGGGTATCGGCCGATATTCGCGGTATCGGAATTCCGATACTTAATTCCGATACTTTTGCAATATCGTATACCGGAATCGGAAGTTCCCATAATGCAATGAGCCATTTTCATTTTATTCAGCCAATTAGGATCCTAAGAAGTGTGGGCACATCCTGTTAGGCATGTAGGCATCTTAACTAATGGCATGGCTGTGATTGGCTGCTGAAATGATGTCATGATGCACTATAAAAGCCGCCGCCGCCATTTTGAGCTCACTCTGCTGTGAATTCAGTTAGGGATAGGACGCTGTTGTTCTGAGGGACAGTTTTAGCTACCTATTTGGTCTATTCTGCTTTACCCAAGCTACTTTATAAATCGCTGTGCCTTGCAGTGCTAGTGCACAGTTCTCTGTGCTGTTCACCGCTTTCTGCAAGGTCTCTGTGTGTGAGTGCAGCTCACCCTGTAGTGTGTGCTTCAGCCACGTCTGGTTATAGTGCACTCAGTGTGTGTCACTGCCTCATACATTGTCCTTTTTTGCCAATTCATAATTTTTCCTGATATCTCCTATTAGTGTGGTGGTAACATCCGTATTCAGCTAAATTGGTTCCAAACACACTATAAAGGAGTAGATAGAGAAATTTTTTTGGTCTTGCAGCGCTAGTGCACAGTGCTCTGCATCTGTACTGTTCACCGCTGTCTGCAAGGTCTGGTGTGTGAGTGCAGCTCACCCTGTAGTGTGTGCTTCAATCACGTCTGGTTGTAGTGCACTCAGTGTGTGTCACTGCCTCATACATTGTCCTTTTTTGCCAATTCATAATTTTTCCTGATATCTCCTATTAGTGTGGTGGTTCCATCCGTATTCAGCTAAATTGGTTCCAAACACACTATATAGGAGTAGATAGAGAAATTTTTTTGGTCTTGCAGCACTAGTGCACAGTGCTCTGCATCTGTACTGTTCACCGCTGTCTGCAAGGTCTGGTGTGTGAGTGCAGCTCACCCTGTAGTGTGTGCTTCAACCACGTCTGGTTGTAGTGCACTCAGTGTGTGTCACTGCCTCATACATTGTCCTTTTTTGCCAATTCATAATTTTTCCTGATATCTCCTATTAGTGTGGTGGTTCCATCCGTATTCAGCTAAATTGGTTCCAAACACACTATATAGGAGTAGATAGAGAAATTTTTTTGGTCTTGCAGCACTAGTGCACAGTGCTCTGCATCTGTACTGTTCACCGCTGTCTGCAAGGTCTGGTGTGTGAGTGCAGCTCACCCTGTAGTGTGTGCTTCAACCACGTCTGGTTGTAGTGCACTCAGTGTGTGTCACTGCCTCATACATTGTCCTTTATTGCCAATTCATAATTTTTCCTGATTTCTCCTATTAGTGTGGTGGTTCCATCCGTATTCAGCTAAATTGGTTCCAAACACACTATATAGGAGTAGTTAGAGGAGCCTTTCTGCAGCATTGGGCCCTGCAGCCCCAGCCAGATTAGTATTAGCCTATTTTTTGTAGCCTCATCTATTGCATTGTAGGTTACCTTCCTACATTGTAATAGCTACAAAAAGTTTGTGATACTATCGTTATTACATCTTTAGGCACATCCAGTGTCTTTTTGTGACAAAAAAAACCTAAATAAAGTTCACCAAACACTCCACTTTACAGTTGTGTAGGCCACATTAGCTCATATTAAAGTCTAGTCCACACTTTATAAAATTAGTGTTTCTTATACCTGTTAGCAGCTGTTCAGGAATAAGCACACTAAGCCCTTAGTACTTTTCTGCCTATCTTTATCAGTCTACCAAGATGAAGAAGGCAGGGAGTAAGGCATGTGGTCGTGGGCGTGGGCGTGAAGTTTCTGCAGGGAGTGGACGTGAGGATTCTGTGCCTGCAGGGAGAGGACGTGGGGATTCTGTGCCTGCTGCGGGCACCAGTGACTCAGCATCCCCCAGTTTTACCAGGGAACAGTCCTTTATGCGCAGCTTTGTAGGAGCTAGCCGTACCCCACTGCTGCGGGAGGACCAAATTGAAGCCGTTGTCGGATGGATGGCAGCTAACGCATCGACTTCAATTAGTTCCAGATCCTCTCAGGTCCTGAGCACTGAAGAGCACCCATCTGTCTCTTCAACACCTGCCAAATTGCCCAGGCAGTCAGAGAGCCCTGGACAGGAGCCATCTCTACTTCTGTTCTCTGAATCTCTTGGCTTGGAAAGAGGGGGCCAGCCAAGCTGAATTCGAGAATTTGAAGAAGAGGTAGTATGCAGTGATGCGCAACCGTTTTGTCTCTCTGAATCTGAAGAGGCGGGTGGGCCAGTGCCTATGGTCAGCAGCACACCTCACTACGCATCTGATGATGAGACTCAGGTGCCACTTTCTGGTGCGTACTGTGCTGTCGAGACTACCCAGGAGAAGCAGTTGTTTGAAGAGGGTGGTGTAGATGATGAGGTCCTTGAACCATCATGGCGTGAGGGACAGGAAGGTGGTGGGAGCAGCTCTGAGGAAGAGATTCCCCGAACAGCCCAAAAAGGAGGGAGAGGGAGGGGGCAGACTTGGTTGCCTGTAGCCTCCACTTCGGCACCCATTAGGAGCATGGCTCTTCCAAAATACAAAGCGGGCGCTCCCAAGACTTGCAGTGCCTGGTCCTTTTTTGACACAGTTGCAGATGACATTTGCTTTGTCAAATGCAAGCTGTGTAATCAGAAGGTGAAAAGAGGGAAAAGTGTCAGCAACCTCAATACCACAAATATGTGGAAACATGTGCGGACCAAGCACGTGGTGGAGTTACAAAAACATACTGAAGACCTAGGCCAACCTACAGCGCCACCTACCACCTCTTCAGCTCGTGTTGTAGCCTCTTCCTCCAGCTCACACACAGCTGGTTCGGCTTCCTCACAGAATCGCCATGGAAGAATCTCTGGCACTGTTGTACAGAGACACAGTGTAATTCCACCCACAGCACCACTTTCCCAGTCATCCTCACACTCCCAGGCCAGTCTACAGCCATCGTTAGCACAGGCATGGGAGAAAAGGCGCCCATACTCGGCAAACCACCCCCGAGCACAGGCTCTGAATGCTGGCATTGCTAAACTACTGGCCCTTGAAATGCTATCATTCAGGCTGGTGGAGACTGACACATTCCATAACTTTATGGCATTGGCAGTCCCACAATACAACGTACCCAGCCGCTTTTATTTCAGCAGGCAAGCCGTCCCTGCCCTGCAACATCATGTGGAGGGAAAAATTAAACATGCGCTACAAAACGCCGTCAGTAGCAAGGTCCACCTGACCACCGATGCGTGGACCAGTAAGCATGGACAGGGACGATACCTTTCCCTCACTGCCCATTGGGTAAATGTTGTGGAGGCGGGTACAGATCTTGAGAGTGGCGCTGTACGTGTTCTGCCAACTCCAAGGATTGCAGGAATCCAGTCTGTACACATTGACTCCTCCTCATACTCCAGTTCCTCTGAATCAGCGCTGCAGGAGCCGTCACGGTCTACCTCCACATCGACCCGTGAACGGTTACCTGTTATGGTGACCAATATGAGCACAGCCGTGGCCAAACGTCAACAGGCCGTATTAAAATTAATTTCTTTGGGGAATCGAAGCCATACAGCGCAGGAGCTCTGGAATGCCATCAAGCAGCAGAGCGACGTGTGGTTTGTGCCAGCGAATCTCCAGCCAGGCATGGTAGTGTGTGACAATGGCCGAAATCTGGTGGCAGCTCTGAGCCTAGGCAACCTCACTCACATCCCATGTCTGGCACATGTGCTCAACTTGGTCGTGCAGAGTTTTTTGAGGGACTATCCGGATCTTGATGCACGGCTTCACAAGGTCCGCATAGAGTGCGCTCACTTGCGGCGTTCCAGCAATGCAAGATCACGCATTGCAGCGCCGATTACGTCTTCCGGAACATCGCATCATATGTGACCTACCCACCAGGTGGAATTCAACGTTACATATGTTGGAGAGGTTGTGTGAGCAGCAGGCAGCAGTAATGGAGTACCAGCTGCAGCAGGCGCAAACAAGTCGCAGTGCGCGCCGTTCACACTTCACCACCACTGAGTGGGCCTCTATGAAGGACATTTGCCACGTTTTGCGTGCCTTCGATTATTCCACGCGGATGGCGAGTGCAGATGATGCACTAGTCAGCATGACTATCCCCCTTATCTGCCTGCTTGAAAAAACACTGCAAGCACTAAGGGACGAGGTTTTGGGAGAGGTGGAGGATGAGGAGCCACAAATGCCATCTGCTTCTCTACAGTCTGTGCAACGTGGTTCCTCACAAAGGCCTAGGCAGGGGACACTTTGTGAGGAGGATGAGGAGGAGTCAATGGATGAGGAAGACATCTGTCCAGAGGAGGGAGGTACACAATGCTCTAGTAGTCAGTATCTAGAGCGAGGGTGGGGTGATGCAGAGCAGACAGAGATCAAGCCTCAAGCAGGGGACAGCATTTCTTGGCCAGTTGGCAGTCTGCAGCACATGGTTGATTTCATGCTGCAGTGTCTGAGAAACGACCGCCGCATCGCCCACATTCTCAACACAGCTGATTATTGGGTGTCCACCCTCCTAGATCCTCGCTACCGGGACAACTTACAAAGCCTCATAACACCGTTGAACCGGGAGCGTAAAATGCGGGAGTACCAAGACGCACTGGTGCATTCCATCATGTTCTCCATTCCAACCGAGAACAGTGCTGCTAGTGCTTTACAAAGCAGCTCAGTGCGTCGAGGCAGTGGAGGAAGCTCTGCACAAAGAGGGAGCAGAAGCAGCGCCTCAGCACAAGGCAAGACCAGTATGGCCGAAATGTGGCAAAGTTTTGTGTCCCCACCGCCACAAATGTCTACACCATCACAGACGGCTCCAGTCAGCAGGAGGCAACGTTTCCGTCAGATGGTGACAGACTACATGTCTTGCCCTCTTAGTGTACTCCCAGACGGCTCTTCTCCCTTCAAGTTTTGGGTCTGTAAGCTGGATACATGGCCAGAGCTTAGTCAGTATGCATTGGAGGTGCTAGCTTGCCCTGCTGCTAGTGTATTATCGGAACGCGTCTTTAGTGTCGCAGGTGGTGTACTAACAGACCGTCGCATGCGACTATCCTCCGATAACGTTGACCGGCTTACTTTTCTCAAAATGAACAAGGCCTGGATCTCTCATGAATTTGCCAGTCCTCTTCCAGAATGAATAATTGGTTGGCAACAGTATTCAGGTCTGTTCATGTTTCTACCACCTGAACTGTAATCCCTGAGCTCCAACACCGCCAGTTGGCGCTCGGAAGTGCCGTCTGCACAGTCAACACTTGCTGCCGTGTTATTGGGGTTCAGTAACGTCAGCTGTTCCCCTGCTGTGCCGACGGCAATTTCTCCTGCTCTGTCCACATCCACTGTACTACTGATTTAAAACCTCCTCCAAATACACCTCTGGCTCCTCTGTTTTCAGTATTATCCCTGAGCTCCAACACCGCCAGTTGGCACTCGGAAGTGCCGTCTGCACAGTCAACACTTGCTGCCATGTTATTGGGGTTCAGTAACGTCAGCTGTTCCCCTGCTGTGCGGACGGCAATTTCTCCTGCTCTGTCCACATTCTCACTACTACAGATTTTAAAGTTGCTCCAATTACACCTCTGGCTCCTCTGTTTTCAGTATTATCCCTGAGCTCCAACACCGCCAGTTGGCGCTCAGAAGTGCCGTCTGCACAGTCAACACTTGCTGCCGTGTTATTGGGGTTCAGTAACGTCAGCTGTTCCCCTGCTGTGCGGACGGCAATTTCTCCTGCTCTGTCCACATCCACTGTACTACTGATTTAAAACCTCCTCCAAATACACCTCTGGCTCCTCTGTTTTCAGTATTATCCCTGAGCTCCAACACCGCCAGTTGGCGCTCGGAAGTGCCGTCTGCACAGTCAACACTTGCTGCCATGTTATTTGGGTTCAGTAACGTCAGCTGTTCCCCTGCTGTGCGGACGGCAATTTCTCCTGCTCTGTCCACATTCTCACTACTACAGATTTTAAAGTTGCTCCAATTACACCTCTGGCTCCTCTGTTTTCAGTATTATCCCTGAGCTCCAACACCGCCAGTTGGCGCTCGGAAGTGCCGTCTGCACAGTCAACACTTGCTGCCGTGTTATTGGGGTTCAGTAACGTCAACTGTTCCCCTGCTGTGCGGACGGCAATTTCTCCTGCTCTGTCCACATTCTCACTACTACAGATTTTAAAGTTGCTCCAATTACACCTCTGGCTCCTCTGTTTTCAATATTATCCCTGAGCTCCAACACCGCCAGTTGGCGCTCGGAAGTGCCGTCTGCACAGTCAACACTTGCTGCCATGTTATTGGGGTTCAGTAACGTCAGCTGTTCCCCTGCTGTGCGGACGGCAATTTCTCCTGCTCTGTCCACATTCTCACTACTACAGATTTTAAAGTTGCTCCAATTACACCTCTGGCTCCTCTGTTTTCAGTATTATCCCTGAGCTCCAACACCGCCAGTTGGCGCTCGGAAGTGCCGTCTGCACAGTCAACAATTGCTGCCGTGTTATTGGGGTTCAGTAACGTCAGCTGTTCCCCTGCTGTGCGGACGGCAATTTCTCCTGCTCTGTCCACATCCACTGTACTACTGATTTAAAACCTCCTCCAAATACACCTCTGGCTCCTCTGTTTTCAGTATTATCCCTGAGCTCCAACACCGCCAGTTGGCGCTCGGAAGTGCCGTCTGCACAGTCAACACTTGCTGCCGTGTCATTGGGGTTCAGTAACGTCAGCTGTTCCCCTGCTGTGCGGACGGCAATTTCTCCTGCTCTGTCCACATCCACTGTACTACTGATTTAAAACCTCCTCCAAATACACCTCTGGCTCCTCTGTTTTCAGTATTATCCCTGAGCTCCAACACCGCCAGTTGGCGCTCGGAAGTGCCGTCTGCACAGTCAACACTTGCTGCCATGTTATTGGGGTTCAGTAACGTCAGCTGTTCCCCTGCTGTGCGGACGGCAATTTCTCCTGCTCTGTCCTCATTCTCGCTACTACAGATTTTAAAGTTGCTCCAATTACACCTCTGGCTCCTCTGTTTTCAGTATTATCCCTGAGCTCCAACACCGCCAGTTGGCGCTCGGAAGTGCCATCTGCACAGTCACAACTTGCTGCCGTGTTATTGGGGTTCAGTAACGTCAGCAGTTCCCCAGCTGTGCGGACGGCTATTTCTCCTGCTCTGTCCACATTCTCACTACTACAGATTTTAAAGTTGCTCCAATTACAGCTCTGGCTCCTCTGTTTTCAGTATTATCCCTGAGCTCCAACACCGCCAGTTGGTGCTCGGAAGTGCCATCTGCACAGTCAACACTTGCTGCCGTGTTATTGGGGTTCAGTAACGTCAGCTGTTCCCCTGCTGTGCAGACGGCAATTTCTCCTGCTCTGTCCACATTCTCACTACTACAGATTTTAAAGTTGCTCCAATTACACTTCTGGCTCCTCTGATTTCAGTATTATCCCTGAGCTCCAACACCGCCAGTTGGCGCTCGGAAGTGCCGTCTGTACAGTCAACACTTGCTGCCATGTTATTGGGGTTCAGTAACGTCAGCTGTTCCCCTGCTGTGCGGACGGCAATTTCTCCTGCTCTGTCCACATTCTCACTACTACAGATTTTAAAGTTGCTCCAATTACACCTCTGGCTCATCTGTTTTCAGTATTATCCCTGAGCTCCAACACCTCCAGTTGGCGCTCAGAAGTGCCGTCTGTACAGTCAACACTTGCTGCCGTGTTATTGGGGTTCAGTAACGTCAGCTGTTCCCCTGCTGTGCGGACGACAATTTCTCCTGCTCTGTCCACATCCACTGTACTACTGATTTAAAACCTCCTCCAAATTCACCTCTGGCTCCTCTGTTTTCAGTATTATCCCTGAGCTCCAACACCGCCAGTTGGCGCTCGGAAGTGCCGTCTGCACATTCAACACTTGCTGCCATGTTATTGGGGTTCAGTAACGTCAGCTGTTCCCCTGCTGTGCGGACGGCAATTTCTCCTGCTCTGTCCACATCCACTGTACTACTGATTTAAAACCTCCTCCAAATAGACCTCTGGCTCCTCTGTTTTCAGTATTATCCCTGAGCTCCAACACCGCCAGTTGGCGCTCGGAAGTGCCGTCTGCACAGACAACGCTTGCTGCCATGTTATTGGGGTTCAGTAACGTCAGCTATTCCCCTGCTGTGCGGACGGCAATTTCTCCTGCTCTGCCACATTCTCACTACTACAGATTTTAAAGTTGCTCCAATTACACCTCTGGCTCCTCTGTTTTCAGTATTATCCCTGAGCTCCAACACCGCCAGTTGGCGCTCGGAAGTGCCGTCTGCACAGTCAACACTTGCTGCCATGTTATTGGGGTTCAGTAACGTCAGCTGTTCCCCTGCTGTGCGGACGGCAATTTCTCCTGCTCTGTCCACATCCACTGTACTACTGATTTAAAACCTCCTCCAAATACACCTCTGGCTCCTCTGTTTTCAGTATTATCCCTGAGCTCCAACACCGCCAGTTGGCGCTCGGAAGTGCCGTCTGCACAGTCAACACTTGCTGCCATGTTATTGGGGTTCAGTAACGTCAGCTGTTCCCCTGCTGTGCGGACGGCAATTTCTCCTGCTCTGTCCTCATTCTCACTACTACAGATTTTAAAGTTGCTCCAATTACACCTCTGGCTCCTCTGTTTTCAGTATTATCCCTGAGCTCCAACACCGCCAGTTGGCGCTCGGAAGTGCCATCTGCACAGTCAACACTTGCTGCCGTGTTATTGGGGTTCAGTAACGTCAGCAGTTCCCCTGCTGTGCGGACGGCAATTTCTCCTGCTCTGTCCACATCCACTGTACTACTGATTTAAAACCTCCTCCAAATACTCCTCTGGCTCCTCTGTTTTCAGTATTATCCCTGAGCTCCAACACCGCCAGTTGGCGCTCGGAAGTGCCATCTGCACAGTCAACACTTGCTGCCGTGTTATTGGGGTTCAGTAACGTCAGCTGTTCCCCTGCTGTGCGGACGGCAATTTCTCCTGCTCTGTCCACATTCTCACTACTACAGATTTTAAAGTTGCTCCAATTACACTTCTGGCTCCTCTGATTTCAGTATTATCCCTGAGCTCCAACACCGCCAGTTGGCGCTCGGAAGTGCCGTCTGCACAGTCAACACTTGCTGCCATGTTATTGGGGTTCAGTAACGTCAGCTGTTCCCCTGCTGTGCGGACGGCAATTTCTCCTGCTCTGTCCACATTCTCACTACTACAGATTTTAAAGTTGCTCCAATTACACCTCTGGCTCGTCTGTTTTCAGTATTATCCCTGAGCTCCAACACCTCAAGTTGGCGCTCAGAAGTGCCGTCTGTACAGTCAACACTTGCTGCCGTGTTATTGGGGTTCAGTAACGTCAGCTGTTCCCCTGCTGTGCGGACTGCAATTTCTCCTGCTCTGTCCATAT
This sequence comes from Phyllobates terribilis, assembly GCF_046119375.1. Classification (NCBI taxonomy): domain Eukaryota; kingdom Metazoa; phylum Chordata; class Amphibia; order Anura; family Dendrobatidae; genus Phyllobates; species Phyllobates terribilis. Next base: position 56,356,274 of record NW_027362773.1, read on the forward strand.
CCACTGTACTACTGATTTAAAACCTCCTCCAAATACACCTCTGGCTCCTCTGTTTTCAGTATTATCCCTGAGCTCCAACACCGCCAGTTGGCGCTCGGAAGTGCCGTCTGCACAGTCAACACTTGCTGCCATGTTATTGGGGTTCAGTAACGTCAGCTGTTCCCCTGCTGTGCGGACGGCAATTTCTCCTGCTCTGTCCACATTCTCACTACTACAGATTTTAAAGTTGCTCCAATTACACCTCTAGCTCCTCTGTTTTCAGTATTATCCCTGAGCTCCAACACCGCCAGTTGGCACTCGGAAGTGCCGTCTGCACAGTCAACACTTGCTGCCGTGTCATTGGGGTTCAGTAACGTCAGCTGTTCCCCTCCTGTGCGGACGGCTATTTCTCCTGCTCTGTCCACATTCTCACTACTACAGATTTTAAAGTTGCTCCAATTACAGCTCTGGCTCCTCTGTTTTCAGTATTATCCCTGAGCTCCAACACCGCCAGTTGGCGCTCGGAAGTGCCATCTGCATAGTCAACACTTGCTGCCGTGTTATTGGGGTTCAGTAACGTCAGCTGTTCCCCTGCTGTGCGGACGGCAATTTCTCCTGCTCTGTCCACATTCTCACTACTACAGATTTTAAAGTTGCTCCAATTACACCTCTGGCTCGTCTGTTTTCAGTATTATCCCTGAGCTCCAACACCTCCAGTTGGTGCTCAGAAGTGCCGTCTGTACAGTCAACACTTGCTGCCGTGTTATTGGGGTTCAGTAACGTCAGCTGTTCCCCTGCTGTGCGGACTGCAATTTCTCCTGCTCTGTCCATATCCACTGTACTACTGATTTAAAACCTCCTCCAAATACACCTCTGGCTCCTCTGTTTTCAGTATTATCCCTGAGCTCCAACACCGCCAGTTGGCGCTCGGAAGTGCCGTCTGCACAGTCAACACTTGCTGCCATGTTATTGGGGTTCAGTAACGTCAGCTGTTCCCCTGCTGTGCGGACGGCAATTTCTCCTGCTCTGTCCACATTCTCACTACTACAGATTTTAAAGTTGCTCCAATTACACTTCTGGCTCCTCTGATTTCAGTATTATCCCTGAGTTCCAACACCGCCAGTTGGCGCTCGGAAGTGCCGTCTGCACAGTCAACACTTTCTGCCATGTTATTGGGGTTCAGTAACGTCAGCTGTTCCCCTGCTGTGCGGACGGCAATTTCTCCTGCTCTGTCCACATTCTCACTACTACAGATTTTAAAGTTGCTCCAATTACACCTCTGGCTCGTCTGTTTTCATTATTATCCCTGAGCTCCAACACCGCCAGTTGGCGCTCAGAAGTGCCGTCTGTACAGTCAACACTTGCTGCCGTGTTATTGGGGTTCACTAACGTCAGCTGTTCCCCTGCTGTGCGGACGGCAATTTCTCCTGCTCTGTCCACATCCACTGTACTACTGATTTAAAACCTGCTCCAAATACACCTCTGGCTCCTCTGTTTTCAGTATTATCCCTGAGCTCCAACACCGCCAGTTGGCGCTCGGAAGTGCCGTCTGCACAGTCAACACTTGCTGCCATGTTATTGGGGTTCAGTAACGTCAGCTGTTCCCCTGCTGTGCGGACGGCAATTTCTCCTGCTCTGTCCTCATTCTCACTACTACAGATTTTAAAGTTGCTCCAATTACACCTCTGGCTCCTCTGTTTTCAGTATTATCCCTGAGCTCCAACACCGCCAGTTGGCGCTCGGAAGTGCCATCTGCACAGTCGACACTTGCTGCCGTGTTATTGGGGTTCAGTAACGTCAGCAGTTCCCCTGCTGTGCGCACGGCAATTTCTCCTGCTCTGTCCACATCCACTGTACTACTGATTTAAAACCTCCTCCAAATACACCTCTGGCTCCTCTGTTTTCAGTATTATCCCTGAGCTCCAACACCGCCAGTTGGCGCTCGGAAGTGCCGTCTGCACAGTCAACACTTGCTGCCATGTTATTGGGGTTCAGTAACGTCAGCTGTTCCCCTGCTGTGCGGACGGCAATTTCTCCTGCTCTGTCCACATTCTCACTACTACAGATTTTAAAGTTGCTCCAATTACACCTCTAGCTCCTCTGTTTTCAGTATTATCCCTGAGCTCCAACACCGCCAGTTGGCGCTCGGAAGTGCCGTCTGCACAGTCAACACTTGCTGCCGTGTCATTGGGGTTCAGTAACGTCAGCTGTTCCCCTCCTGTGCGGACGGCTATTTCTCCTGCTCTGTCCACATTCTCACTACTACAGATTTTAAAGTTGCTCCAATTACAGCTCTGGCTCCTCTGTTTTCAGTATTATCCCTGAGCTCCAACACCGCCAGTTGGCGCTCGGAAGTGCCATCTGCATAGTCAACACTTGCTGCCGTGTTATTGGGGTTCAGTAACGTCAGCTGTTCCCCTGCTGTGCGGACGGCAATTTCTCCTGCTCTGTCCACATTCTCACTACTACAGATTTTAAAGTTGCTCCAATTACACCTCTGGCTCGTCTGTTTTCAGTATTATCCCTGAGCTCCAACACCTCCAGTTGGCGCTCAGAAGTGCCGTCTGTACAGTCAACACTTGCTGCCGTGTTATTGGGGTTCAGTAACGTCAGCTGTTCCCCTGCTGTGCGGACTGCAATTTCTCCTGCTCTGTCCACATCCACTGTACTACTGATTTAAAACCTCCTCCAAATACACCTCTGGCTCCTCTGTTTTCAGTATTATCCCTGAGCTCCAACACCGCCAGTTGGCGCTCGGAAGTGCCGTCTGCACAGTCAACACTTGCTGCCATGTTATTGGGGTTCAGTAACGTCAGCTGTTCCCCTGCTGTGCGGACGGCAATTTCTCCTGCTCTGTCCACATTCTCACTACTACAGATTTTAAAGTTGCTCCAATTACACTTCTGGCTCCTCTGATTTCAGTATTATCCCTGAGTTCCAACACCGCCAGTTGGCGCTCGGAAGTGCCGTCTGCACAGTCAACACTTTCTGCCATGTTATTGGGGTTCAGTAACGTCAGCTGTTCCCCTGCTGTGCGGACGGCAATTTCTCCTGCTCTGTCCACATTCTCACTACTACAGATTTTAAAGTTGCTCCAATTACACCTCTGGCTCGTCTGTTTTCAGTATTATCCCTGAGCTCCAACACCGCCAGTTGGCGCTCAGAAGTGCCGTCTGTACAGTCAACACTTGCTGCCGTGTTATTGGGGTTCACTAACGTCAGCTGTTCCCCTGCTGTGCGGACGGCAATTTCTCCTGCTCTGTCCACATCCACTGTACTACTGATTTAAAACCTGCTCCAAATACACCTCTGGCTCCTCTGTTTTCAGTATTATCCCTGAGCTCCAACACCGCCAGTTGGCGCTCGGAAGTGCCGTCTGCACAGTCAACACTTGCTGCCATGTTATTGGGGTTCAGTAACGTCAGCTGTTCCCCTGCTGTGCGGACGGCAATTTCTCCTGCTCTGTCCACATTCTCACTACTACAGATTTTAAAGTTGCTCCAATTACACCTCTGGCTCCTCTGTTTTCAGTATTATCCCTGAGCTCCAACACCGCCAGTTGGCGCTCGGAAGTGCCGTCTGCACAGTCAACACTTGCTGCCATGTTATTGGGGTTCAGTAACGTCAGCTGTTCCCCTGCTGTGCGGACGGCAATTTCTCCTGCTCTGTCCACATTCACTGTACTACTGATTTAAAACCTCCTCCAAATACACCTCTGGCTCCTCTGTTTTCAGTATTATCCCTGAGCTCCAACACCGCCAGTTGGCGCTCGGAAGTGCCGTCTGCACAGTCAACACTTGCTGCCATGTTATTGGGGTTCAGTAACGTCAGCTGTTCCCCTGCTGTGCGGACGGCAATTTCTCCTGCTCTGTCCTCATTCTCACTACTACAGATTTTAAAGTTGCTCCAATTACACCTCTGGCTCCTCTGTTTTCAGTATTATCCCTGAGCTCCAACACCGCCAGTTGGCGCTCGGAAGTGCCATCTGCATAGTCAACACTTGCTGCCGTGTTATTGGGGTTCACTAACGTCAGCAGTTCCTCTGCTGTGCGGACGGCAATTTCTCCTGCTCTGTCCACATCCACTGTACTACTGATTTAAAACCTCCTCCAAATACACCTCTGGCTCCTCTGTTTTCAGTATTATCCCTGAGCTCCAACACCGCCAGTTGGCGCTCGGAAGTGCCGTCTGCACAGTCAACACTTGCTGCCATGTTATTGGGTTTCAGTAACGTCAGCTGTTCCCCTGCTGTGCGGACGGCAATTTCTCCTGCTCTGTCCACATTCTCACTACTACAGATTTTAAAGTTGCTCCAATTACACCTCTAGCTCCTCTGTTTTCAGTATTATCCCTGAGCTCCAACACCGCCAGTTGGCGCTCGGAAGTGCCGTCTGCACAGTCAACACTTGCTGCTGTGTCATTGGGGTTCAGTAACGTCAGCTGTTCCCCTGCTGTGTGGATGGCTATTTCTCCTGCTCTGTCCACATTCTCACTACTACAGATTTTAAAGTTGCTCCAATTACACCTCTGGCTCCTCTGTTTTCAGTATTATCCCTGAGCTCCAACACCGCCAGTTGGCGCTCGGAAGTGCCGTCTGCACAGTCAACACTTGCTGCCGTGTTATTGGGGTTCAGAAACGTCAGCTGTTCCCCTGCTGTGCGGACGGCAATTTCTCCTGCTCTGTCCACATCCACTGTACTACTGATTTAAAACCTCCTCCAAATATACCTCTGACTCCTCTGTTTTCAGTATTATCCCTGATCTACAACACCGCCAGTTGGCGCTCGGAAGTGCCGTCTGCACAGTCAACACTTGCTGCCATGTTATTGGGGTTCAGTAACGTCAGCTGCTCCCCTGCTGTGCGGACGGCAATTTCTCCTGCTCTGTCCACATTCTCACTACTACAGATTTTAAAGTTGCTCCAATTACACCTCTGGCTCCTCTGTTTTCAGTATTATCCCTGAGCTCCAACACCGCCAGTTGGCGCTTGGAAGTGCCGTCTGCATAGTCAACACTTGCTGCCGTGTTATTGGGGTTCAGTAACGTCAGCTGTTCCCCTGCTGTGCGGACGGCAATTTCTCCTGCTCTGTCCACATCCACTGTACTACTGATTTAAAACCTCCTCCAAATACACCTCTGGCTCCTCTGTTTTTAGTATTTACCCTGGGCTCCAATACCGCTAGTTGCTGCTCAGAAGTGCCGTCTGCACAGTCAACGCTTGCTCCAGTGTTATTGGGATTCAGTAACGTCAGCTGTTCCCCTGCTGTGTGTCCGGCAATTTCTCCTGCTTTGTCCACATCCACTGTACTACTGATTTAAAATCTCCTCCAAATACACCTCTGGCTCCTCTGTTTTTAGTATTTACCCTGGGCTCCAATACCGCTAGTTGCTGCTCAGAAGTGCCGTCTGCACAGTCAACGCTTGCTCCAGTGTTATTGGGGTTCAATAACGTCAGCTGTTCCCCTGCTGTGTGTCCGGCAAATTCTCCTGCTTTGTCCACATCCACTGTACTACTGATTTAAAACTTGCTCCAATTACACCTCTGGCTCCACTCTGTTTTTAGTATTTACCCTGGGTTGCAGCACCGCCAGCTGGTTCTCGGTAGTTCCATTTGCTCTTGTACCTTCTACTACCCATCCGGGTTCCAGTACCGTCAGCTGGTTCTCGGCAGTGCCTTTGGATTAGGTGCCTCCTTCTCGGTATCCAAGTTCCACCAACGTCTGCTGGTTCTTGGTAGTGCTTTCTGGCACAGGTACCTCCTGCTTAGTAACCGAGTTCCAGTACCGTCAGCTGGTCTTCGTCAGTTCCATTGGCTCTTGTACCTTCTGCTACCCATCCGGGTTCCAGTACTGTCAGCTGGTCCTCGGTAGTTCCATTTGCTCTTGTACCTTCTACTACCCATCCGGGTTCCAGTACCGTCAGTTGGTTCTCGACAGTGACTTTGGCACGGGTACTCCCTCCTGCCCAGCCTGGTTCCAGCACGCCAGCTGTTTCCGGGTAGTGTCAACGTCACTTTGCCTCCAATGCGTTGTCCTGTCACGTTGCGGTCGGGTTAGCCGACTCTATGGTGCCTGCAGTTTAGGTGACTCCTATGTGGGCTGCGGGATCTGGCAATGAAGGCTGGTTCCATAGTGCCAATAGGACAAGCACCCCCTGTAGGACTGTGAGTTTTGGTAACTGCGGCCGGCTCGCGGCCTTGAACTTTTTTTACATGGGTACCTTCTGCTACCCATCCGGGTTCCAGTACCGTCAGCTGGTTCTCGGCAGTGCCTTTGGATTAGGTGCCTCCTTCTCGGTATCCAAGTTCCACCAACATCTGCTGGTCCTTGGTAGTGCTTTCTGGCACAGGTACCTCCTGCTTAGTAACCGAGTTCCAGTACCATCAGCTGGTCTTCGGCAGTTCCATTGGCTCTTGTACCTTCTACTACCCATCCGGGTTCCAGTACCATCAGCTGATCTCGGCAGTGTCTTTGGCACGGGTACTCCCTCCTGCCCAGCCTGGTTCCAGCACGCCAGCTGTTTCCGGGTAGTGTCAACGTCACTTTGCCTCCAATGCGTTGTCCTGTCGTGTTGCGGTCGGGTTAGCCGACTCTATGGTGCCTGCAGTTTAGGTGACTCCTATGTGGGCTGCGGGATCTGGAAATGAAGGCTGGTTCCATAGTGCCAATAGGACAAGCACCCCCTGTAGGACTGTGGGTTTTGGTAACTGCGGCCGGCTCGCGGGCCTTGAACTTTTTTTTACATGGGTACCTTCTGCTACCCATCCGAGTTCCAGTACCGTCAGCTGGTTCTCGGCAGTGCCTTTGGATTAGGTGCCTCCTTCTCGGTATCCAAGTTCCATCAACGTCTGCTGGTCCTTGGTAGTGCTTTCTGGCACAGGTACCTCCTGCTTAGTAACCGAGTTCCAGTATCGTCAGCTGGTCATCGGCAGTTCCATTGGCTCTTGTACCTTCTACTACCCATCCGGGTTCCAGTACCGTCAGCTGGTTCTCGGCAGTGTCTTTGTCACGGGAACTCCCTCCTGCCCAGCCTGGTTCCAGCACGCCAGCTGTTTCTGGGTAGTGTCAACGTCACTTTGCCTCCAATGCGTTGTCCTGTCGTGTTGCGGTCGGGTTAGCCGACTCTATGGTGCCTGCAGTTTAGGTGACTCCTATGTGGGCTGTGGGATCTGACAATGAAGGCTGGTTCCATAGTGCCAATAGGACAAGCACCCCCTGTAGGACTGTGGGTTTTGGTAACTGCGGCCGGCTCACGGCCTTGAACTTTTTTTTACATGGGTACCTTCTGCTACCCATCCGGGTTCCAGTACCGTCAGCTGGTTCTCGGCAGTGCCTTTGGATTAGGTGCCTCCTTCTCGGTATCCAAGTTCCACCAACGTCTGCTGGTCCTTGGTAGTGCTTTCTGGCACAGGTACCTCCTGCTTAGTAACCGAGTTCCAGTACCGTCAGCTGGTCTTCGGCAGTTCCATTGGCTCTTGTACCTTCTGCTACCCATCTGGGTTCCAGTACCGTCAGCTGGTCCTCGGTAGTTCCTCAGCTTTCTTGTACCTTCTGCTACATTTCCAAGTTCAAGCTTTTTGAAATGGTTCTTGGTAATCACTCTGGATCTCACTGACGAGGACCCTGAAGACCAACCCTAAGAAGACGAGGACCCCGAAGACGACGACCCTGAAGACGAGGACCCTGAAGACCACCCCGAAGAAGACGAGGACCCTGAAGACCACCCCGAAGAAGACGAGGACCCCGAAGACGAGGACCCAGAAGACCAACCCGAAGAAGACGAGGACCCCGAAGACGAGGACCCCCGAAGACGACGACCCTGAAGACCACCCCGAAGAAGACCAAGAAGATGACCCTGAAGAAGTTGACCAAGAGGACAAAGAAGAGAAGACAAGCACCAAGATACAGAAGAACAAGAGACAGAAAACCAAGAAGCAGAAATACAAGAAGCTGCAGAACAAAAAGCGGAAGAACATTAAGCATAACACTAAAAATCAGAGCAAAAGATAATATCTAAATTATAAGCAGAAGATGACTAAGCAGTGTATGGGGGTGAGTCCGTTCCTCCTCGTGGTGCCCCTGGAAACGACCTGCTGCTGCAGGCCAAACTGAACGCGGACAAATCCTGTTGTAAATCTTTTGTGACAGGCAGAACGAAAGGTGTAATGTCCAACCTTTTATAGATAACAACTACAGGAATGCCTGTCACAAATAAGAATATGATGAAGAAGAAGAATATGAAGAAGATGAAGAAGTAGAATATGAAGAATGAAAAAAAAAGAATAATACGAAGAAGGTGAAGTAGAAGAAGATGAAGAAGGTGAAGAAGAAGTGGATGAAAAAGATGCTGAGGATGATGAAGGAGAAAGTGTGGGAGAAGTAAAAAAGAAGGTGAAGAGCATGGAAGTAGTGAAACATAAATATCTGACAAAATATAAAAATACTTAACATAGTCAATATTTCCGTAACTCAGAACGTCTTAAAAAAAATATTAATTCCTGCTATTCCATTTGATTGGGCTAAACCTCTATGCCTTTATTGTCTCCCCCACCTCCCCCAATACATTCTACATTATTCTTAGTTGTTTTCCTTCATGTAGAATTAACCTACAAGGAAAGAAAGGGTTTATTTTCATTCCGATATTTCTGTCCCATTGACTTGCATTGGTTTCCGGTATCGGAATCGGCGATATCCGATACTTTTTCGGTATCGGTCCGATCCAATCCGATCCGATATTTCCCGATATCGGAAGGTATCGCTCAACACTATGTGTGATGCTTTATTCTTTCTGTTCTAAATTGTCGGGTACCGGTTTATGCCGCTGCTGAATTGCGGCTTTTCATGTAATACATTCTACATTATTCTTAGTTGTTTTCCTTCATGTAGAATTAACCTACAAGGAAAGAAAGGGTTTATTTCCATTCCGATATTTGTGTCCCATTGACTTGCATTGGTTTCCGGTATCGGAATCGGCGATATCCGATATTTTTTGGGTATCGGTCCCATCCAATCCGATCCGATATTTCCCAATATCGGAAGGTATCGCTCAACACTAGTAAACAGACATTATTGCTTTAGTTAAGGCACATTCCCCAGTCCATTTGCTCTCCAGTCTAATCCTAATCTTCATGTCACCACATTCAAGGAAGTGTTGTACCAGAAAACTGGAATATCATTCTCTTTAGTAATAATTACTTGAATGCAAGTGTTACCGTAACAAAGACTCCCCCCCCCCCCCCAGCTACTGTCATCAGAAAAAGGAACATCAGGGTTGTGGGTCTGAGACCGCCTTCTTGCAATGGGATGTGTGGACCCATGATGTTCGGCCTTCGACCTTCACAGCCGTAGGTGATGTAAGCAGCACTTGGTAGGGCCTTTCAAATCTGGCATCCAGTGTGCCTCACACGTGATTCTTTGTCCAGACAAAATCTCCAGGCTGGATGCTGTGAGTACCTGGTTCAAGATCAGAGTCTGGAATAGAAGAGTACACTGTAGCACGTGTTAGTTTTAACTCTTTAGCAAGTCCGACAACAAAATTCGCAAGCTTATCATTCCCTGAACTAAACTGCTGTGGATGATATTGACCCATTCTAACTGGTCCCCCAAACAAGATCTCATATGGTGTGAGCCCTGTGGGTTGTCTCGGGGTATTTCGGACTGAGTATAGGGCAATAAGCAGCACCTCCGGCTATGGAAGTGACAATTTTTACTAGTTTTAAGAATTTTGTTTTTCAAAGTGCCATTCATCCTTTCAACTTTGCTGCTACTTTGAGGATGATTAGGAGTATGCAGGCCTAAATCCGCCCCAATCATCTCCCAGATTGGTTTGGTAACTTCTGCAGTGAAGGCGGGTCCTTGATCACTTTCAATCACTTCTGGAATCCCGAATCTGCAGATAAGTTCTGCCAGAAGCCTTTTCACTGTAGTTCTTGCAGTCATGTTGGCTACTAGGTATGCTTTTGTCCAGCCGGAAAACATATCCACCACCACCAGAACATATTCATATCTTCCACTCTTGGGTAATTGCATATGATCAATTTGGATTCTCTTGAAAGGATACTGTGACTTTGCCAGTTTCTTCTTTGGCACATGTTCTGTTCTTCCGGGATTACAAGTGTTACAAATCTCACAGCTCCTAGTATAGTTTGTAGCAAGAACTGAGATCTCGGGTGCAATATAGAGTTTGTTGATAGCTGAAATCATCTGATTCTTCCCTCTATGTACCTTTCCATGAGTCCACTGAACCAATGCAGGATACAGTGCTCTTGGCAGACATATTCTTCTTCCCACTCTCTAGATTCCGTCATTACAAAACGTTCCTCCCCGTCCGATCCATCCTTGTTTTTCTTCTTCTGTTACCGCATTCTGCCGGTTCACTAAAGTCCTGTGTGCCGGATTCTCTTCCAGTCTTAGCTCCTCTTCATCTTCCTCTTCTTCTTCCAACTCCAAATTTCTCATTCTCGTTTCTTCCTCATCCCCTCGTTGTCTCTGACTTCTGGGGAGCACAAACACCTCCGTACCCACCGACACCTCTGTTTCCTCTGAAAATATTGGTTCCATAGTTGCTGCTTTTGCTGTAATGTCAGCCAGATGATTCCCCTTGAATTCCTCCGAATTCAGTTTCCCATGAGTCTTAATTTTGATCACAACCACTTGCCTAGGTAACTTCAGACCTTCTAGCAAACTTCTCACTGCCGCTGCATTCCGGATTGGAGCTCCACTGGCTGTCTTGTAGCCCCTCAGGGCCCATGTCAGGCCAAAGTCATGGGCAATCCCGAATCCGTACCTCGAGTCCGTGTAGATATTGGCCACTTGACTCTCTGCGCTCTTGCAGGCTTCGGTCAGAGCATACAGTTCGGTCTCTTGAGCTGACACCGTTGGTGGGGACACCACCGCATATCCGGTATTGCAAGTTCCATATTCATCTGCGTATCTGGACCCATCAGTAAACAGTATCAGATCCACTTCAGGCAGTGGCTGCTCAGAGACAGTAGGTAGGTGAGCGGTTTCTGCCTTCATGACCTCAAGGCAATCATGGTCACTCGAATCAGGGTATTCATGGTCTTCTGAGGACCCCCATAAGTCTTCAGAGCAGTCCCCCCTTGGATGAGGAAGCAGAGTGGAGGGGTTCAAGACAGTACATCGCCGAAGAGCTATATTTTCTGGTAAAAGGAGCTCACATTGGATTCTGACACAACGTTGCATAGATAGGTGGTTGTGCTGGTTTTGTGCAAGGATAGCTTTCAAATCTTGAGGGGCCAGTATAGTTGTAGGATGGCCAAGTACAACATCTGCTGTTCTGTGGAGGAGTTCTGTAGCTGCCAGCACTGCTTTGAGGCATGTTGGAGCTGTTTGCGCCACTGGATCCAATTTCCTGGAATAATATCTGACGGGTCTCATGTGGCCTCCATGTTTTTGTGCCAGAACTCCTGAGGCATGGCCACTTGCTTCAGAGACAAATAGAAAGAATGGAAATTCATAGTTGGGAATCCCCAGTGCATGGGCTGAAATGATGAGTTCTTTCAACTGGTCCATTGCATCTTCACCTTCTTGGTCAAAATGCAGGTCAAGCTCAGAAGAGTGGACCCGATCATATAGAGGTTGCATGAGAGCTAACGCATTGGGGATCCACTGCCTGCAGTATGTGACCATTCCCAGGAAAGCTTGGAGTTGTTTGACAGTTCTCGGGTACGGGATGTCACGGATGGCAGTTTTCCGCTCTTCAGTGAGATGCTTGGTACCTTGCGATAAGCAATGACCCAAAAACATAACTTTGGTACAACACCATTGTAACTTTCGCAGAGTAACTTTGCATCCGATGGTGGCCAGAAATTGGAGCAAAGAATAGCTGAACCTGTGGCAAGTTTGGTCGTCGGGACAACAGAGGAGTAGATCATCGACATATTGTATCAATGTGACTCCAGGGTTCTCACTCTTCCAGGGTTGGAGACAGGTAGTTAAGGCCAGTGTGAAGTGATGAGGAGAGTTCTGAGCTCCTTGAGGCATAACGGTCCAGGTGTACTGTACTCCTCTGTATGTAAAAGCAAAAAGATACTGACAGTCTGGATGCAGAGGCACACTGAAGAAGGCATTTGCCAAGTCAATTACTGTAAAATGCGTTGCCTCAGGGGGAATTTCACTGAGTAATGTATGTAGATTTTGCAGCACTGGGGTCTCCAGGATTGTAACTGCATTCACAGATCTCAGATCTTGCACCATCCTAAATTTATCCGGTTTTCCTCTTGCAGTCTTCTTCTTCACTGGAAACAATGGAGTATTAGCAGGAGAAACACAAGGAATTAATGCTCCTTTCTTGAGTAATTCTTGGATCTGGGCATCTAATGATGCTTCTTGGGCTGATTTCAGTGGGTACTGTGGGAGTCTGGGAATCCGTGCACCTACTTTCAGGAAAACTTGGACTGGCGGGACAGGCAGCCGGCCTATATCATCATGATCTTGAGACCAGAGTTCAGGTGGTATGCAGTCAAGATAATGCTGTGGTATGGCGCTTGTTGCAAATTGGATGACACACAATGGGAGGGCATGTACCTTTGTTTGTTCCTCTAATGATAACGGAGTAGAGACATCTAGATGCATTACATTCTCATCATATGATATCTGAGCATTTAACTTCTGGAGTAGATCTGTGCCCAACAAATTAAGCGGGCAGGTGTCTGAAATGAGCAATTCTGGCCAGCAGCTTCTGTTCTTTCCCAATAGGCAATGGAAATGTTAGTCCGGATGAGTGTGGTTTTCCATCCACTTCCACACATGAAAGGAAATCATCAGAAATAAGCGATTCATAGGGTCAATCTCTTGACCGTATTACTGATCTGGCTGCACCCGTGTCTACTAGAAAAGATAAAGTTCTTGTCCTCTACATAAATTTTGACAGTAGAAATCAGTCCAGATTTAGTGGGGATGTTTTCAACTGAGGTCAAGGTGAGCACGGGTTTGCCATTGTCCTATGCTGGGTAATTCTGGTCTTCCCCCACAAACCGGCATTGTGGGTCCCTGTTATTTTGGTACATCTGTTGCGGTGGCTGGTCTCTGTAATTCTGCACAGGTTCTCTTGGCATTGTCTCATACTCTCTCTGTGGTGGCTGCCGTGATGTCTGTCTATACTCTTGGGGGGAGTACAGTGGATTCCCTTGGTAGCGTGGAGAATTTATTCTTTTAAATTGTGGGTTGTAGGAGAGTGGCATTCAAGCCATAGAAAGGATTCCCTCTTTTCTCTGGACATCCTCTTCTGAAATGACCTGGTTGGTTACAACAGTAACAGATTGGTTCCCTTAGTCTTAAACTCGGTCTTCTGTACATTTGTTTCTCTATAGCTGTAGCAACGAGAAGTACCTTTCGCTGGGACATGTCCACATATTCTGGTCTGGAGTCTGTAAGCTTCGCTGAGATTTCCTCTCTGAGACCCCTAACAAATGAAGTGACTAGCAGATTCTGTTGGATCCTCTGACCTTCATCGAACCCTTGATCCTTGAACAGAGTATGGATTCTGGTGTAAAATGTTTTGACATTCTCCCCTGATTCTTGAGTACAGTCCGATACACTGGTAGATGAGTGTGTGAGCCGCTCCTTGACCCATTGCTGAAGTTTTTGACAAAAAGCTCCTCCTGATTGGTAAGTCTCCTTGTCTGTCACTTGGCTGTCATTCAGAGCTACTTGAATTATTGGCCAAAAGGCATCTCCCGCTTTAATGCTAGTGATTTCATGAAGATCTTTCCAAGTGGCTGAATAAGTTTGTTGAATTTGTCTGCAAATTGCCTCTTCAGAGAAAAAGAGGACTGAGGTGTAAGGGGCAATGTTTCTCCTTATGGAGAGTGACACACCAACTCTGGCACGTCAAGGTAAGGAGGCTTATTTGCCGTGCAATGCTCCTCTGGGAAATTTAATATGCAAATTGCCTCTTCAGAGAAAAAGAGGACTTGTACTCTATAGCGCCACCTATTGGAAGCAGCAATCCTACAAGTCACAAGCAACCCTTTAACGAGTCGTGCAATATGACTTAGGATAAAAGTCAAATCAGAATCTCAAGTTGCAGACACGGTGTTTCGGGCTGTTGGCCCTTGTCAGTGTAAAGTATGAGAACTGATTTGGCTAGGTGAGAGGCTCTGGACTGAGGTCTAAGGGGCAACGTTTCTCCTTATGGAGAGTGACACACCAGCTCTGGCAAGTCAATTTGTCTGATTCTTCTGTAGAATGCCATAGGGTGTCTGTCTGGGTCAGGTAGTTGTCTAATCACTCTATAAACTTGCGAAGGTGTGAATGCCACATATCTATTATGGTAATCTGGCACTGGAGATTCTGACTGAGTAGATGTTGAGAAAGATACTGGCAACACAGCAACAGGAGGTGGGCTTGTTTGTCCAGGAAATAGTTAATTCGGGTTATCTTCTGAGGTCATCTGGCGGCTGAGTGAGTCTGATCTAGCTGTGGCACTTTCCACAGCTCAGGTGAGAATTTGAGATTTATGATAGTCATTGCTGATAAGTCTTATCTCCTCCAAAGTAGTTAATCCTCTATACTCCCATATAGCTTGGACTATTGCTTGGGCACAGGCTTGCATAGGAAATCCATACATTCCGGAACTTATAGCAGGAAGAGCAATAGAAGTAAGGTTCCTTGTTCCAGCATAGTTCAGAATATTGTTGATTGTAGCTCTAAGTTGTGACACACACTGATCATGATGATCTGAGTCATACACTGTACCTACTGCATGAATGATAAGCCTGCATGGTAATCTCCCTGGTCTGGTGGCTACCAGGTCTGTTGCCTCGAGCAGCCCTGAAGAATGTACAATGCTGTTACAGTCTTCCTGAATAGCATTACCTCCGGCTTGCACAATAGTCTTAGCCACTCCTCCCCTATGTTGTAATATAGGGTTTGCTGCATTAAATTTTGCATCCACCCGCTGTGTTACCAGATCCCCCAGACCTGCTGTTAGTACCGTTGATGACTTCCAAATTATTCTTTCTGTCCATGGTTTCCACACATGTGGGTATTCTTCATCTGAAAGGGTGGCACGGGAATCCTCTCGATCCGGAGAGAATTCTGATATTGGTGTACGAAATGTCACATGAGCCGGTTTACCTTCTGGATCGCTTATTGGTGTGGACGCTGATGGTGGTGGTGGTGCTGCCACCTCTTCATCCCATGGCTCCTCCGGTTCAATAGTATTTTTCCTTTGGTTAAGGGTCTGCAGGAACTCTGGACAACTAAATAGAGTTTCGACACTGGGCAAATGTGGATAGAGAAGGACATAGTCTTTTGGGACATAGTACACACCATCCAAAGTGACAACCGGACACACTGATATAGGAGTAAATGTTGCTGTTGATATTCTGGTTGTAGTGTGTATTGTGGGCTGTATTCCGGGTGCGCCAAGATGACCACCACCGGAAGGAAGCACACTACTGGAAGGGTGCGCCAAGATGGCTGCCACCGAAAGGAACATCTGGTCAGAGGCCGGAGGTTTTGCAATGGGTGTAGCAACATGGCCGCTGCAGGAAGGGTTGGAACTTTGGGCGGTCATAGGTATAACAGATGAGGATGGGGCACTAGGAGTGGCTTGGGTAGTAGCAAGGGGTGGGCCTCCTGGATGGGGCCCGTGACATGCAACACAATAATCTGTTGACAATGGATTCTGCTGGCCACAATTAGAACACACCCAACAATTCATTGCGCCGCCATTATATGGCGGTGGCGGAGGCATGGTGGGGAGGGGAGGAACAGTGTGAGGTCTGGGACGTGGTGGACAAGTATCTCTATTATCAGGATTCTGCTGACTGCAATTTGTACAGGTCCACCCCCCCCTTCCAACATTATCGGGCGGTGGCTGGAGAGTAGTATCTTTGTAATACACATAACATGGCGTCTTTCCCTTATTGTCTGTATTTTCTTCCTCCACCCACCCTTCTTTTGACAAATTCTCTGCTGTTCTATACCAAGCCAAATCTGTTTGTAACAATCCTTTATCTTCTAGCTTGCCCTTTTTCTTCTTTATAATTTCTTGCCATTCTAGCAGCTGTATCTGGCCCTTATCTGGTAGCTCGCATATTTTAGTTAACTGTTTAAGTTTCTGCACATACTTTTTCCCTTCTTTAGATAAACTCAGCGCAACCTTTTTCTACATGTGTGCACTTTGCAACAACCCATTATCTTCCAATTTTCCCCTGTTTTCACAAATTGCTGCATTCAACATCTCGTACTGTAATCTACCACCCCGGGTACAACCCACACAATGACATTACTTTTTTGGTTTTCTCTACATGTTTCCTTCCTTCTATTCTAGCAACTATATCTTTGGGGTCCTGTCGCTCCTGATCGAGCGACCCCTGCGACACAAACAATGTCTTTAGTTTTTTCATGATTTTGGCTCCAGGCGTTCCGTCGCCTTAGACTTATGATCAGACAAGGCAGCTGATATACAAGTAGAATTGTAACAGGTCCCTACACTCCCTACCAAGCACTGAATTGATTCTTTACGATTTAATGAAGCACTGAACACCCCGCGCACCCGCATTCTAGTGACGTCTTAATATACTTCTTAACGATGCAGTCGGCTCCCCGCGTATTCCACGTCTTAATAGAGGATTAGTTAACCCCGCGTGCCCACACCCTAATAACATCTTAATAGACGACTTATCAGTAATTTCCCTCCCCACGTGTCCCACGACTTAATACATGACTTAATAGAGGATTGGTTGGCCCTGCGCGTCCACGTCCTAATGGCATCTTAATACACGACTTATCAGCAACAACGTCACTCCCTGCATGCCCGCGTTATAAACAAAGAAATTTTCCTAAATTCTCAAGTGTATACTTGTACGCCCCTGTGTACAAAGATTGTTCTAATGGGACGGGACACCTAAGATACCACAGAGAAGCAGTTAGCAAGGAGCGGCTACACACCAGAGTTCTTGGAATCACACAGTGGGGACCTGCCCAGTTGCACGGGGCTGTCCCTAAGGTCCCCTCTAGACACCATAAACTCACCAGAGACCGCTCAAAATACGAATAAGCACTACGGATTCATTAAATCTGTAGACTTACCGTATTCAGTGATGAGAGTTGATCAGGCTCTCGCTTTGAGCAGTCCCGGCTCGTCCATAGGTGGTACGGTGATGGGCACCCCGAGACTTAAAGTCCCCTCGAGTGTGATCCAAGTCACGGCACCATTTGTGGAGGTTTCACCAATTTAAGATACACCAGGTAACTGCTCTCCTCCAAATTAAAGATGTCCGAGTGCATGCAGAGAAGCTAATTAACCAAATCTGCTAATCTGGTTGAAAAACTTCACTCAGAGACTCAACCATGCAAAATAGCATACTTTAATACGTAGACATAGGGTTAAATAGTATTCTCCTTCTAGGTGGGATTAGTAAAATTCATTGTTCTTTCTGATAACTTGGCACACTGCAATTTGTTCATCCGTGTATCTCTTGGCCTTAGTAACGCCTTAGGAATTCTGATGGGAGGGGTGAGTTCACCTCTCAGCGACATCTTTGCCAACTCGACATGAATCTCTCTGTTATCAGCCATGCACATACATATGTCATTCTCAGGAAAACATTTAGTTGGTCGTGTCTACAATAAGAATAGAAACTGTTAGTTATATATTCATTAACTATTAACATAATCCATGTGCATATACACATTTGCATACATACATACACATAGATTATTCCATCATCGCTATATTGATTCACACTGATTAGGTAATCTATTAAAAGAAACTAATTGATTTTCTATAATATATATATTTTACCTTGACACAGGTATGGAATCGAGTACATCTTCTGAGCTTTGATTAATATGTTCTTTTTCAGCTTGTATCTATGAACCCTGCATATGACATCACATGGTTTTGTGGTGTCAGTAGGCCTGGGACCTAAGGATCTGTGGGCCCTGTCCAACTCTAATGCAGTCTCAGGAGAGAAATTTAGAACTGAGTTAAACGAATTATGTAGGACCTCATCCAGATCATGTTGTTCTACAGTTTTAGGAGGCCCCCTAGTCCTTATATTGTTATGTCTTCCCCTGTTTTCATAAGATCTGTCAGATATTCCAGCTGATATGAGTGAGTAGAAATAGCTTGTCCATGCACATTCAGTTATTGAGTAATAGAAGTCGTTTGTAATTCCATGGATATCACACTGTGTTAACTGTTGCATCTCCCCTCTTAAGGAAGCAGTCTCTGCTTTATAGGAAGGTTCCAATCTGGCAACACAGTTTTCCATATCCTTGCTAGTTGGTTCTTAGATCTTCCCATACCCTTTCATGTTCTGAAGGTGTTTCATGTGAGTCTCCTTCCATATACTCAGAAGAGAAAGGGCACAGAACTCCAGAGGAAGGCCCCCTACCATTACAACAGATGCAAACTGTGGATGGGACAAATTCCGTACATATCAGGGAAAGAAAGTGACAGACACCTGAGCTGAGAAAACAGGAGACTGATCATGTATGGTGCACCTCTGTGTGGAAGCTGCAAGTCATCTGATCGCCATCTTGAGAGCGTGGAACTTATTGCGTGCAGTGAGATAAGTCCTTGTGGAATCAAAGGCCCCGGCATTGGAGCTATTAGGTTCCACTATTGAGGACAGCTTCCTTTCAGCTGGCAAGGAGGGAGGTGGTGAGTCCCCAGGGACACTCACCTTAGCTGATGCTGAAGAATGGGAATGATGAGACGGGAGAGCCGACACCATTTTGCAAGCTTCCGGTACCAGCAGTGCTGGAGAGGCTAAAGAGAGGCAAGTATTTGCCGGTCCAGGGACGGGAGGTGCAGCTCGTGTGACCTTACAATCACACATTTGAATTTTTTCCCCCAACACCCACCCTTTTCCTGCCGAGTTCTTCAGTCCTCAAAAGTATATGGATATTGCCAAATCTTTCACAATGTGTTCATATGTCCTTTATGGCGTATGTCGTTACTTTTGTTCAATCTCTATTTCCTTTTCCCCCCATATCCCCCGTCCCAACAGCTTATTTCTTATACAATAAAAGGATTTACTTTAATACATATCAGATGTGTTGATCACTTTCTAACTCTCCCTTATTTATTAACATATTCAGTTTATTTAGTCATCTCAGATCCATCTGCTGATTATCATTTGACTGGAGTCATTGCACTTATATTACGTTCAAATCTGATTTATCTAACCAGTGCAGTCGCTAGCATTCTTGACTATGTTAATGTCATAGGAGCCAGACCCGGAGAGTCCAGCCATGGTGCCCACAATTTTTCAAATTTAAGAGGGTTCCCTCTTCTCTGGTACACATATCTCTCTAGTCGAAGTGTATTATTAATTTTAGGGATATATTCTTTTATATTTGGAGGTTCATTATCTTTCCAGTGAAAGGCTATTAGCTTCCTGGCCTGGTATAGTAGCCGGAGGATAGCTGTCTGATGGGCCTCTTCAGTTGGTAAACCATTTACATATCCCAGTAGACACACTATAGGATTTTGGGGAATCTCACAATCAAACACCTTGGAAACAAGGTCCAAAACCTCTCTCCAAAATCCCCCAAGTTTAGGGCAGTTCCACATTATGTGACAAAGGTCTGGGTCAGGATTGCCACACCTATAACAGTTTGAGTCATTTTTGTAACCAAAGTTATATAGGCGCAAAGGGGTGTTATATACTCTATGGATCAGATAGTATTGCGAAAGCTTTTGCCCCTCACTTGTCGACACTAGTGGTATGGATTGTAGAATATCTTCCCATGTATCTTCCTCTATTGGGCCCAGGTCTTGTTTGCATTTAGTTTTAAGATTGCTACCTCTTTTTTTAAGGACCTGTTCCATTAGACATTTATAGTGGAGCAAGATTACCCCTCTCCACGACCCCTTCCCCACCAGTGTGTCCAAGAAAGCTGTTCCTCTGCTTTGGATAACAGGCTCCCGACCATTTTGTATCGTAAAGGCGTGCCTCAATGCAAGTACTTATAAAATGCCTTACTTGAGAACCCAAACTCATTTTGGAACTCTTGGAAACACTTGAACCTATTGTCCTTGACTAATTGTACAATCTTAGAGAGTCACAATCTTTGCCACTGTCCAAACCCCTCCAGTCTATCGAATTCTGGGTAGTTAGAATTATTCCATATGGGTGAGTATTTTGAGTACCCCACCATCACCTTTTTAACTTTAGACCATATTTTGTGTATACCTCTGATTGTTCCTCCCACTAGCTCGTAATTCTTTAATTTTCCTCCTTCCAAGGCCTCCACTAGATTGCACACTCCCAATACATGCCTAATCATTCTAGCAGATGAGGATGGGAGCTTCGGACTCTCCCACCCCCTCAAATGCTGTAGTTGTGAGGAGAGATAGTACACCAGTGGGTCAGGAACCACAAGCCCTCGATCCTCCTTTGGCCTCTGCAGGATCTCGAGCTTTATCGTTGGAACCTTTTTTTTCCATATTAACCACTTTACCCCCCAAGGTGGTTTGCACGTTAATGACCAGGACAATTTTTAAAATTCTGACCACTGTCACTTTATGAGATAACTCTGAAATGCTTCAACGGATCCCCCAGATTCTGAGACTGTTTTTTCGTGACATATTGTACTTCTGGTAAAATTTATTCGATATCACTTTCGCTTATTTGTGCAAAAAACAGAAATTTGACGAAAATTTCGCAATTTTCAAACTTTGAATTTTTATGCCCTTAAATCAGAGAGATATGTCACACAAAATAGTTAATAAATAACATTTCTCACATGCCTACTTACATCAGCAGAATTTTGGAACCAACATTTTTTTTTTGTTAGGGAGTTATAAGGGTTAAAAGTTGACCAGCGATTTCTCATTTTTCCAACAAAATTTACAAATTTACAAAACCATTTTTTAGGGACGACATCACATTTGAAGTGACTTTGAGGGGCCTTTATGACAGAAAATACCCAAAAGTGACACCATTCTAAAAACTGCACCCCTCAAGGTGCGCAAAACCACATTCAAGAAGTTTATTAACCCTTCAGGTACTTCACAGGAATTTTTGGAATGTGGAAGAAAAAAATTTACTTTTTTCACAAAAATGTTACTTTAGACCCCAATTTATTTATTTTCACAAGGGTATCAGCAAAAAATGGACCCCAAAATTAGTTGTGCAATTCCTACTGAGTAAGCCGATATCCCATAGGTGGGGGAAAACCACTGCTTTGGCACACGGCAGGGTTCAGAAGGGAAGGAGCGCCATTTGACTTTTTGAATGTAAAATTTGCTTAAATAATTAGCGGACGCCATGCTGCTTTTGGGGAGCCCATGATGTGCCTAAACAGTGAAAAACCCCACAAGTGACCTCATTTTGGAAACTAGACCCCTCAGGGAACTTATCTAGATGTATAGTGAGCGTGTTGAACCCCCAGGTGCTTCACAGAAGTTTATAACCTTGAGCCGTAAAAATAAAATGTTCACATTTTTTCCACAAAAATGTTTTTCAGCCTTCAATTTTGCATTTTCATAAGGGTAACAGGAGAAATTGCACCATGCAATTTGTTGTGCAATTTCTCCTGAGTAAGCCAATACCCCATATGTGGGGGAAAACCACTGTTTGGGCACACGGCAGGGTTCGGAAGGGGAGGAGCATCATTTGACTTTTTGAATGTAAAATTTGCGTGAATAATTAGCGGTCGCCATTTTGCGTTTGGGGAGCCCCTGATGTGCCTAAACAATGGAAAGCACTACAGTAAAGTTGCCATTTGAAATTACTTTAGTTTTGTGCCATGTCTGTGATCTGCTTTTTTTCAACAACATTAAACAACTGAATGAACATCCTCCGAGCCCGGTGATTCCATAATTTTTGCCAGGGGTTGTAGTACCAGGTGTGGGCGAAATCGCCAGGGCGTACTATTATTATTATAGCACCATTTATTCCATGGCGCTTTACATGTGAAAAAAGGGGGTATACATAGCAAAAACACTTACAATAATCTTAACAATATGAGTCAGCGACTGGTACAGGAAGAGAGAGGACCCTGCCCGCGAGGGCTCACAATCTACGAGGAATGGGTGAGGATACAGTAGGTGAGGGTAGAGCTGGTCATGCAGCAATGTGATGGAGCGGTGGTTACTGCAGGTTGTAGGCTTGTTGGAAGAGGTGGGTCTTCTGGTTTCTTTTGAAGTTTTCCGTGGTAGGCGAGAGTCTGATATGTTGGGGTAGAGAGTTCCAGAGTAGGGGGCATACACGGGAGAAATCTTGTATGCAATTGTGGAAAGAGGAGATGAGGGCAGTAGAGCAGGAGATCTTGTGAGGATCGAAGGTTGCATGCAGGTAAGTACTGAGAGACTAGGTCACAAATGTATGGAGAAAACAGGTTGTGCATGGCTTTGTATGCCAGGGTTAGGGTTTTGGACTGCATTCTCTGGGCAATGGGGAGCCAGTGAAGGGATTGACAGAGGGGAGAGGCCGGTGGGGACAGGTGGATTAGTCGGACAGCAGAGTTTAGGATAGATTGGAGGGGGGCGAGAGTGTTGGAAAGGAGGCCACAGAGCAGGAGCTTGCAGTAGTCGAGACGGGAGATGATGAGGGCATGCACTAGTGTTTTTGCAGAGTCTATGCTGAGGAATGCGTGGATGTGGGAGATGTTTTTGAGTTGGAGTCAGCAGAAAGTGAAAATGGCTTGGATATGTGGTTTGAAGGAGAGGTCAGAGTCCAGGGTTACCCGAGGCAGCGAGCTTGTGGGACCGGGGAGAGTAGGCAGCCACTGACGTTGATGGATAGGTCAGATGGGGGGATATGAATGAGAAGGTGGAAAGATGATGAATTCTGTTTTATCCATTTTAAGTTTTAGAAATCTTACAGAGAAGAAGGATGAGATAACGGACAGACATTGTGGGATTTTGGTTAGTAGGGAGGAGATATCGGGTCCAGAGAGGTAGATCTGTGTGTCATCAGCATAGAGGTAATACTAAAAGCCGTGAGACTATGAACTATCCCAGGCCAAAGCTGTAGATGGAGAAGAGCAGAGGTTCTAGAACTGAACCTTGCTGGACACCGACAGATAGGAGGCGAGAAGAGGAGGTGATGTGCGAGTGGGAGACGCTGAAAGTCCTGTCTGTTAGGCATGAGGAGATCCAAGATAGGGCCAAGTCCATGATACCAGGAGATGAGAGGGTCTGTAGTAAGAGAGAATGGCCGACTGTGTCAAAGGCAGATGACAGGTCCAGGAGGACTACTGTATATCCTTAACAATTGTCCATGAATTCTCACATTTGCATATTTAACCCATAACCTTTTTCTCCCCCCTGCTTTGGTTTAAAAAAAAAAAGGAGGAGAAAAAGGAGCCTGATTATTTCCAGAAGGATACAGTGGGTATGGAAAGTATTAAGACCCCTTTAAATTTTTCACTCTTTGTTTCATTGCAGCCATTTGGTAAATTCTAAAAAAGTTCATTTTTTTTCTCATTAATGTACACTCTGCACCCCATCTTGACTGAAAAAAAACAGAAATGTAGAAAGTTTTGCAAATTTATTAAAAAAGAAAAACTGAAATATCGCATGGTTATAAGTATCAGACCCTTTGCTCAGACACTCATATTTAAGTCACATGCTGTTCATTTCCTTGTGATCCTCCTTGAGATGGTTCTACTCCTTCATTGGAGTCCAGCTGTGTTTAATTAAACTTATAGGACTTGATTTGGAAAGGCACACACCTGTCTATATAAGACCTCACAGCTCACAGTGCATGTCAGACCAAATGAGAATCATGAGCTCAAAGGAACTGTCCAAGGAGCTCAGAGACAGAATTGTGGCAAGGCACAGATCTGGCCAAGGTTACAAAAGAATTTCTGCAGTACTCAAGGTTCCTAAGAGCACAGTGGCCTCCATAATCCTTGAATGGATGAAGTTTGGGATCACCAGAAGTCTTCCTAGACCTGGCCGTCCAGCCAAACTGAGCAATCGTGGAAGAAGAGCCTTGGTGAGAGAGGTAAAAAAAAAACCTAAGATCACTGTGGCTGAGCTCCATAGATGCAGTAGGGAGATGGGAGAAAGTTCCACATAGTCAACTATTACTGCAGATCTCCACCAGTTGGGCCTTTATGGCAGAGTGGCCCGACGGAAGCCTCTCGTCAGTGCAAGTCATGTGAAAGCCCTCATAGAGTTTGCTCAAAAACACATGAAGGACTCCCAGACTATGAGAAATAAGATTCTCTGGTCTGATGAAACGAAGATAGAACTTTTTGGTGATAATTCTAATCGGTATGTGTGGAAAAAAACAGGCACTGCTCATCACCAGCATCATGGTATGGGGATGTTTTTCAGCTGCAGGGACAGGAAGACTGGTTGCAATTGAAGGAAACATGAATGGGGCCAAGTACAGAGATATCCTGGATAAAAACCTCTTCCAGAGTGCTCTGGACCTCAGACTTGGCCGAAGGCTCACCTTCCAACAAGACAATGACCCTAAGCAAACAGTTAAAATAACAAAGGAGTGGCTTCAGAACAACGCTTTGACCATTCTTGACTGGCCCAGCCAGAGCCCTGACTTAAACCCAATTGAGCATCTCTGGAGAGACCTGAAAATGGCTGTCCACCAACGTTCACCATCCAACCTGATGGAACTGGAGAGGATCTGCAAGGAAGAATGGCAGAGGATTCCCAAATCCAGGTGTGAAAAACGTGTTGCATCATTCCCAAGAAGACTAATGGTTGTACTAGCTCAAAAGGGTGCTTCTACTCAATACTGAGCAAAGGGTCTGAATACTTATGACCATGTGATATTTCAGTTTTCCTTTTTTATTAAATTTGCGAAAATTTCTACATTTCTGTTTTTTTTTCAGTCAAAATGGTGTAGAGTGTATATTAAGGCTATGTCCCCACGATGCAGAAATGCTCCGAATTTTTTCCTGAGCGTTTCTGAATCTCCCTGGCAGAAAAAACGCATGCGGATTGTACATGCGTTTTTCCTGCCAGGGACAAGCGGATGTGAAGCGTTCTTCACATGCATTTCCGCATGCGGGTTGACAAGAGCTTTCCAAGCGATTTTAGCATCACTTGGAAAGTGCTTGACAACTTGGTCACACTATATAAATCGATGCAACCGGCATGGATTTATATAGTGTGACCGTAAAGAATGTTAGAAAATAAAAAAATCAATCTATACTTACCTTCCGATGGCCCCCGGAGTCTTTATTCGATCCGTCCTGGCTTGCCAGCAGCTCGCAGTACACTACACTGAAGGACCTGCCGTCACATGACTAAATGACGTCATCGCAGGTTCTTCAGTCCACCGCGATCTGCCGGCAAGTGAAGACAAGCACACCGGGGCCATCAGAAGGTAAGTATTATATTTATTTTTTTATTTTATTCTTTTTTTTACAGGTTCTATGGTACCTGGGTCCAGAGGAGAGTCTCCTCTCCACCAGACCCGGGTACCATCCGCACATTGAAACGCTTGGATTCCGTATGTACAGATGCAGTGTTGCGGAATCCAAGCGTTCCAATGCAAGTCAATGGCGGCAAAAATGCAGCGCGTCCGCAAAATAATTGGTAGTGTTGCGTTTTTTCCCGTAATGATAACCCGCAGCGGAAATTTCCGCAGCAT
The DNA here is from genome assembly GCF_046119375.1 of Phyllobates terribilis. NCBI lineage: Eukaryota > Metazoa > Chordata > Amphibia > Anura > Dendrobatidae > Phyllobates > Phyllobates terribilis. The sequence continues at coordinate 56,381,811 of NW_027362773.1, forward strand.
GTGCACAGCACATGCGGATTATCATTGGGGAACATGGCAGACCTTCTACCAAGCATTTTTTAAGTGTTTCTGCAGCGGAATTGCCGCTGCGGAAAAGATTAAAAAACACATAGTGGGCACACAGCCTAAAGAGAAAAAAAAATGAACTTTTTAGAATTTACCAAACGGCTGCAATGAAACAAAGAGTAAAAAATTGAAAGGGGTCTGAATACTTTCCGTACCCACTGTATATCCTGGCCCCAGAGGTGGGTGTAATCTGTTGATGTCTCAGGACATTCTCTGCCATTTCATTTCTTTTCTGCCAATAGGTTTTTCTCATTTTGGTCCAGCCACAGGAGAGTGTCTTTAGGTGAACCAAAAAAGAACGTTGAATTCATAGCTGCAATCCTAAGGCGGGCAGGGTATAGCATAGAGTAGGCGGCTCCCGCAATTCATCGTCGGTTTTTAATATGTAGGAATTGAGCTCTTCTTTTTTGTACTCCTTCGAAATAGTCCAAATAGACTGATATCTTTTGACCGTTAATGCAGAGGTCAGGATTGTCTCTGGATTTGCGTAGTATTGTATCTCGATCTCTATAGTGAAGTATTTTAGCAAGGATTGTGCATGGAGGACTTCCTGGTGCTAGCGGCCTGGTAGGGACACGATGAGCCCTTTCAACTGCAAAAAAGGGCTCAGGATCTCTTTTCCATACACTTTTAGCAGCCAGTCTTCAAAAAATTCTGTAGCTTTAGCTCCTTCATTTTTTTCCGGGACCCCCACAATACGTATATTATTTCTGCGGAGGCGGTTCTCCATATCATCTTGTTTCAGTTTTAGTGCTTCCAGGAGCTTTCCATGTTGATATGCATCTTTCTTCATAGGGATTAAAATGTCTTCTGTTTCATTAACTCTTTCCTCCAGGGCCGTTGTTCTTTCTCAGATATTGCGTATGTCTTTTTTAATTTCTCCAACCTGTAGCATCAATGATGAGAGGGAGCTCCTGCATCCCCATATACAGTGGTGGCCAAAAGTATTGGCACCCCTGCAATTCTGTCAGATAATACTCAGTTTCTTCCTGAAAATGATTGCAATCACAAATTCTTTGGTATTATTATCTTCATTTAATTTGTCTTCAATGAAAAAACACAAAAAGAATTGTCCTAAAGCCAAATTGGATATAATTCCACACCAAACCTAAAAAAGGGGGTGGACAAAAGTATTGCCACTGTTTGAAAAATCATGTGATGCTTCTCTAATTCGTGTAATTAACAGCACCTGTAACTTACCTGCGGCACCTAACAGGTGTTGGCAATAACTAAATCACACTTGCAGCCAGTTAACATGGATTAAAGTTGACTCAACCTGTGTCCTTATGTGTACCACATTGAGCATGGAGAAAAGAAAGAAGACCAAAGAACTGTCTGAGGACTTGAGAAACCAAATTGTGAGGAAGCATGAGAAATCTCAAGGCTACAAGTCCATCTCCAAAGACCTGAATGTTCCTGTGTCTTCCGTGCGCAGTGTCATCAAGAAGTTTAAAGCCCATGGCACTGTGGCTAACCTCCCTAGATGTGGACGGAAAAGAAAAATTGACGAGAGATTTCAACGCAAGATTGTGCGGATGGTGGATAAAGAACCTCGACTAACATCCAAACAAGTTCAAGCTGCCCTGCAGTCCGAGGGTACGACAGTGTCAACCCGTACTATCCGTCGGCGTCTGAATGAAAAGGGACTGTATGGTAGGATACCCAGGAAGACCCCACTTCTTACCCCGAGACATAAAAAAGCCAGGCTGGAGTTTGCCAAAACTTACCTGAGAAAGCCTAAAACGTTTTGGAAGAATGTTCTCTGGTCAGATGAGACAAAAGTAGAGCTTTTTGGGAAAAAGCATCAACATAGAGTGTACAGGAAAAAAAAAGAGGCATTCCAAGAAAAGAACACGGTCCCTACAGTCAAACATGGCGGAGGTTCCCTGATGTTTTGGGGTTGCTTTGCTGCCTCTGGCACTGGACTGCTTGACCGTGTGCATGGCATTATGAAGTCTGAAGACTACCAACAAATTTTGCAGCATAATGTAGGGCCCAGTGTGAGAAAGCTGGGTCTCCCTCAGAGGTCATAGGTCTTCCAGCAGGACAATGACCCAAAACACACTTCCAAAAGCACTATAAAATGGTTTGAGAGAAAGCACTGGAGACTTCTAAGGTGGCCAGCAATGAGTCCAGACCTGAATCCCATAGAACACCTGTGGAGAGATCTCAAAATGGCAGTTTGGAGAAGGCACCCTTCAAATATCAGGGACCTGGAGCAGTTTACCAAAGAAGAATGGTCTACAATTCCAGCAGAACATTGTAAGAAACTCATTGATGGTTACCGGAAGCGGTTGTTCGCAGGTATTTTGGCTAAAGGTTGTGCAACCAAGTATTAGGCTGAGGGTGCCAATACTTTTGTCTGGCCCATTTTTGGCGTTTTGTGTGAAATGATCAATGATTTGATTTTTGCTTCATTCTCTTTTGTGTTTTTTCCTTGCAAGCAAATTAAATGAAGATAATAATACCAAAGAATTTGTGATTGCAATCATTTTCAGGAAGAAACTGAGTATTATCTGACAGAATTGCAGGGGTGCCAATACTTTTGGCCACCACTGTAGCCTGCAATATGTCCTTAAGTGTTGGTTCATTGCTGTTATTACTTTTTGCAGGGAGATCATTTTATTTGTGCCTGGCTGTTTTGGCAAGGCCTCTCATCAGACTCTGGCTCAGACTGATCCATTTCTTGCAGGGGAGAGAACATATTGGGGTCTGGTAGAATCTCCCTCACTACCTTTCCATCCCCCCCCCCCTCCGTCCTTGACAACCTTTCCAGCCGTTCTGCAGTTTCTTTCTGCCGGTCCTCTGCGTGGCCTATTTTTCCCTCCATGCCCGCATTGGCACCATCTTGCGCCTCCCTCTCTGACCTCCTCGTTGTCTTTCCCTTCTTCATACTGCAACACCAGACTTCCAGGAAGTTACTTGGCCTCACCAGATATGTTTAGGCTGGTGTACCTCACTTCTGGACTGCTTCTCTCGTTGGTAAGTGGGTTCTATAAGGATTATTGCAGGATTTGTTCACGGAGCTCTTCTCTGGTGCAACCGCTCACATCCCCCGCAGGCTCTGCCCTCCCACCTCGGTATTTGTAAGCCAAAATCAGGAGTGGGTGGCATGTTTCTATTATACTTTTCCTCTGATGGTTCCACTCCTGGTTTTGACTTACAAATACTTAGGAAAAATAACTCACCAAATACTCAAAGTGTGCATGTGGCCTTAGTATGCTTTAAGGAATGCTCAAAGAACAAAGAAATTATCCTATTATGCACTTAAATTCTTAACCATACATCAGTCCTTGTACCAATTGGATACTGTGAACAAACACATTGATACTATTAGTTACATAATGTGAGCACAGCTCATAATTATTCATGGTCATGTTATGGTAAATATTTATACTTTGCTTTGATTATTATTTTAGACAATTAATTCTACCTATATATCTTTGAAAATTTTATATTTTAATGTTAGCTTTATAAGTGTTATTCATAAAAGCGATAACACAGGGCGTTGTATTCGTATTAAGCTTTCCGTCTTTGTTTTTAAAAGTATTATTTGGACAGAGCTAGCTTTCAAGGACAACTTTTACAATTAAAATACTTTCTAGGTTAGGTAATATTAGCCATCCCCTTTCTTCTGGGGGTGTAATAAAATACTTTTTGCTTGGGATCTGAGGCAGACGAGAATTGTACTCTCATACACTGGCTGTGTATTATTTTCTTTTCTCCGATTCATCGTATTTATTAATTTTATTTATTTAATTTGAACCAAAAATGGCAGATTTGGAGATAATTTGTATCTTAATCCAAATTAGCTCTTCTTGGATAGGTCTACCATGACAGTCACCATTTGACTATCATTATGGTATTACACATAGCTTCTTTGTCCTGTCAAAGTTAATGTAAACATAATGCTTCTTATGTAAAACAATTTCCATCACATATCATTTGTGGCTAATAGTGTGTAAGCCGAGAGTGTGATCTTATGGCATTTCTAGTAGCCTAAAATCTAGTTTAATTTTCTCCTTCAGCACTCACACATGTAAAACTGAGTCTGTGGGATGGGTTGTCTCAGTGTCATGGGTGTATCAAGTGTGACAGACAATCGTTCTGGATCCGACTGTTGAAGGTCACTGAACTTGGCATTGAAGACGCCTTCTTGATCCTCTCATCTCTGAAGTGTAGTGATATTATTTTCCCTTTAGGACCCAGCAGTGACCTCCACCTTGATGGATGTTTAAATACCTTCAGTCTCTCCAGAGAGTCGCCGGTGATAGTTCTATGTTTCTCTGTCCAGGCTTGGAGTACTAGTAATTGGCTAATTTCTTCTTGGAGTTCCCTTGGAGGACAGTTGGCGTGATCTCTCTGGTGTCTTCTCAAGCTAAGTGTATCCCCTTTGTTTGTTTACCTTGTTGTCTTTAGTAACAGAGGGGCCTGACTAGTGTTCACCCCATCCCCTTCCTACCTAGGGCTTAGCTCTAGGGACATTCAGGGATTAGGTTTCCTGCTCGACGATACATGTGGAACCTATTGAGGGACGATAGGGTAGTCAGGGTGATATTAGATCTGCCTAGGGGTCTCCATTCTCCCTTTCCCTAGTGGTTGGGCTCCCTTCCCCCTTTTCCCGTCGTTGTACATTTGTTCCTTCCCTCACCTTGCGTGACACCCAGTTTCTTAAATTGTTAAAATTGGAAAGTGCTTCTAAAATAATCAACTTTGCAAGATACCTCTTATTAACAATCCTCTCCGTTATCAGAAACAGATGAATTTTTAATTATAGTTTGGAGCTTGTCTAGATCTCTGGCCATTTCTAGAGTCTGAGAGTGGCAGGTTTTTCTATGCAAAGAGTGTGTACGAACAAGCAATTTGCTATACAGTTGTATTTAGCCAGCATTTTTATCCTTCCACTCTTCTGACACTGTAGAGGCGAAGCTGCTTCTGCTGGCAGCATCAGAGTATGCACAATTCAGATCAGCGGTGATACCATGTATATATAGAAGAGCTGTTTGGGCATCATACTGTTTATAAGGAGATGTGGGAGGTCATCGTACTGTGTGTGGGGCTGTGGTGGGTATCATACTGTGTTGGAGTCTGTTGAAGCCATCAAACTGTGTGGGTGGTGTGGGGCTATCATATTGTATGGGGGCTGAGGTGACCATTATACTGTATGGGAGGTTGTAGGGGCCATCATACTGTATGGAGGACTGTGGGGGCCATCTTACTATATGAGGGGCACAGTGGGGTCATCATACTGTGTGGGGGCATTTTTGGCTTAATTATTCTCTATAGAGGCCATGAAAAGGGTTCATAGTGGATGAGGACACTAAGGGGCTTTAGTAAGGGTAAAATAACTGTATACGTGCCACAATACATGACACTCTCCCTGTCTTTAAAAGTTGGGAGGTAGGGCGATGTGATAGGACTTTTGCTATGGGGCACGATGATTTCTATGTACACACTACATGATTTGTGTAGATGTGGGGAATTAAGCAAAATGTTCTATTGTCACCATAGGCACTTGCATACATTATGATTGCCCACAGCTCCCTATGCACACTAATATGGCCCCACAAACGCTTAAACGCAGTACTATTGCCCATAGCCCCTTATACACACTATATATGCACTATGATGCCCCAACAGCTCCCTATACATAATATATTGCCCCCACAGCTCTCCTATATATAGTATAGTAGCCCCACAGTCTCCTATATACAGTATGATCTTCCCACAGCTTCCTATACACAGCAAGAAGTCCCTACAGCTCCCGATATATAGCATGTTAGTTTCCACAAATCCCTATATACCTTATGATGTCCACACAGCTCCCTATATACAGTACTAGCTATTGAACCACCCGTTCTACGCCCGGGTGGCGAGCATTTTTATTGGCATATGGTCTCTCATGCTGGTATGTGCTGCCCCCCTCCTGGTATTTGTGCTGCCCCCATCCTGTCCCCACCTTCCTATACTGGCATGCGTGGTACCCCTCACCCCAATCCTGGTATGTGTGGTACCCCTCACCCCAATCCTGGTATGTGTGGTACCCCTCACCCCAATCCTGGTATGTGTGGTACCCCTCACCCCAATCCTGGTATGTGTGGTACCCCTCACCCCAATCCTGGTATGCGTGGTACCCCTCACCCCAATCCTGGTATGCGTGGTACCCCTCACCCCAATCCTGGTATGCGTGGTACCCCTCACCCCAATCCTGGTATGCGTGGTACCCCTCACCCCAATCCTGGTATGCGTGGTACCCCTCACCCCAATCCTGGTATGCGTGGTACCCCATACCTCATCCCTATCCTGGTATGCATGGTATTCCTCATCCTGGTGTGCATGGCCCCCCTCATCCAAATCCAGGTGTGCGTGGCACCCCTCCTCCCCCCAATCCTTGTATGCGTGGCACCCCTCATCCCCCCAATCCCGGTATGCGTGGCACCCCTCACCCCCCCCCAATCCCGGTATGCGTGGCAGCCCTCACCCCCCCAATCCCTGTATGCGTGGCAGCACTCATCCCCCCAATACCGGTATGCGTGGCACCTCTCATCCCCCCAATCCAGGTATGCGTGGCACCCCTCATCCCCCCAATGCCGTTATGTGTGGCACCCCTCATCCCCAATCCTTGTAGGCGTGGCACCCCTCCCCCCCATTCCCGGTAAGCGTGGCACCCCTCAGCCCCAATCCCGGTATGCGTGGCACCCCTCACCCCCAATTCCGGTATGCGTGGCACCCCTCACCCCCAATCCCATTATGCGTGGCACCCCTCACCCCCAATCCTGGTATGCGTGGCACCCCTCATCCCTATCCTGGTATGTGTGGTACCCCCTCACCCCCCAATCCTGGTATGCGTGGTACCCCTCACCCCCAATCCTGGTATGTGTGGTACCCCTCACTCCTAATCCTGGTATGTGTGGTACCCCTCACCCCCAATCCTGATATGTGTGGTACCCCTCACCACACAATCCTGTTATGTGTGGCCCCCTCATCTCTATCCTGGTGTGTATGGTATCCCTCATCCTGGTATGCATGGTACCCCATCCCTCAACCCAGTATGCATTGCACTCCATCCCTCATCCCCAATCCCGGTATGCGTGGCACCCCTCATTCCCAATCCCGGCATGTGTGGCACCCCTCATCCCCAATCCTTGTATGCGTGGCACCCCTCATCCCTAATCCCGGTATGTGTGGCACCCCTCATCCCCAATCCCGGTATGCGTGGCACCCCTCATCCCCAATCCCGGTATGCGTGGCACCCCTCACCCCCAATCCTGGTATGCATGGCACACCCTCATCCCCAATCCCGGTATGCATGTCACCCCTCATCCCCAATCCCGGTATGCGTGGCAACCCTCATCCCCAATCCCGGTATGCGTGGCACCCCTCATCCCCAATCCCGGTATGCGTGGCACCCCTTATCCCCAATCCCGGTATGCGTGGTACCCCTCACCCCCAATCCCGGTATGCGTAGTACCCCTCACCCCACAATCCTGGTATGCGTGGTACCCCTCACCCCACAATCCTGTTATGTGTGCTACCCCTCACCCCCAATCCCGGTATGTGTGGTACCCCTCACCCCAATCCTGGTATGTGTGGCCCCCTCATCCCTTTCACACTGTACACACATACAAAAAAAATAAACAGTTATACTCACCTTTCTTCTCTGTACTCCAGCGCTGCTGCGTCCTCTTCTGCCGGAGGCCGGGGGAGGAGTGCGGCGCCGGAGCACCGCACTGTCCAGCGCCATTTTGCTGAAGACACACTGTAAATGTGTCTTCAGTAAAATGGCGCCGGATAGCACAATGCGCACGCGCCGGTCCGACGCCTTCACTCCGCCCCCCGGTCTCCAGCGAAGAGAGGCGCCGCGGCAACGCTCCTACCGGTCAGGTAAGTATGTAAGTATGGCGCCGGAGATCCGCGGTAAGCATTCAGTGTCTACGCATACCGCGCGATCTCCGGCACCATACACCTCCTCTTACCTGTAACGGCTGGATGCCTGCTTCTGTCTGGAGCCAGACTGGGCGTCATGCATACGCAGTCTATCGAGGCTTCGGACAGAGACATGCTTCTACGATTATATTATAGATTATAGCCTTTAAACCTCACGATATACAGTATGAAGATCCCACAATTCCCTATATAAAATATGATGTCCCTACAGCTCCCTATATACAGTATTATGGCCCTTACAGACCCCCACACACAGTATAATGCCTCATTCCCTGACTCCCAGGCCAAATAATATAAGAAAAATAAAAAGCAAATTTAATTCTCACTTTATCCTGGTTCCCCATCCGTCACAGCCTCAGTCTCCTCTTATATATTGTATAACAGTGGGCTAGTGCAGGCGATGCAATCTAGTAATATCATCACTGGAGTTCATCTCCCTTATGTTGGATTAAAATTGTTATGTGTTAGGAATATGGAAAACGTAAAGGACTTGCCATGGTGAAAACAGCTTCGATGAGTTTGTATTTTTCATCAAGAAGTAGTAGTAAAATAAGTTTCCTGTAATAGATCTCTCATTGAGTAGCCAGATGTGTTTTATCACTTATGTCAGCTTCGCATTGAGAATAGGGAGCTTGCAGCGGTACAAGACACTTACCGTGACTGGACTAATTATCTGACTTGGCTGATGGGGTTCAAGGTCTGCTGAAATGCTAAATACTCTTCAGTCAGGTTTAATGGGAGGAATGTGCATTTTGTACTAACCAACATTTGAATCGCTTTAGAATAATATTATTATTTATTATTAGAGCGCCATTTATTCCATGCCACTTTATATATGAAAAAGGGGTATACATACAAAAACAATTACAATGATCTTTAACAAAATGTGACGGTGACTTGTACAGGACGAGCGAGGATATTCATAATCTCTAAAGAAACATTTAAAGCTAATTTGCCAAGTTTAAAATAAACAAAAATTATTCACAATGCACAAAATGCATGTCAGTGATAGATATCCCGGCCAGCATAAGCTGTGAAAGATGACGGTTATTTTCTAGCTAATGAACTGTGACTCTGCCTTGCAACGTGCTTCTGCATTAATCTTTCATACTGTTTGAAAAGCGGAAAAAGATAACAGAAAAAACTGAAGCTTGATCCATTTTTAGTAACCAAGTTAGGAATATTTAGAGTAATTGGATGTTTCATTTAATTGGTGCAGAAATTTACAATGCTGCTGGATATTTAAAGATAGCTTTATTCTTCTTTGAAATGTGTCAGTAAATTGACAACTGGATGCTACACAATCTCACTTTGTCCAATCAGTATTGCCAGAATCAAATATCCTGATAATTTTTTTTCCGGCCCCTCACCAGCATTATTATTGCAGTAAAACCAGGCGGCAGGGTTTTTTTTTCATTTTTACAAGAAAATCACTGATGGCAAAAAGTAACACAATGACCAAACATTGATGAAAATTTGATCCATCACACTGATAGAAATCGTTCCTTTTTTTCACATACGAGAAAAACGGACTTCTGAAAGAGGCCATTAATAATGAAACTGTTTTTAGGTGCATTACCCCTCTCTGACTGCTCTAGCTCAGTGTTCCCCATCTGCAATCCTCAACGCCCACCTATAAATCATTCTTCAGCATTTTATAGTATTCCTCAGTTGATCATTTAATTAATTGTGCAATACTAAGGTGTGAAGAATATTGTAGATATAATCCCATGTCAATCATTGTGCCCTGGTTGGCGTGGGATTAAAGAGGTCTACAATGTGCTGCTGTAATTGGACACTTCTGCAGCCAAACAAGAAGGGAGGGGGCTGAGGGACAGTGAATGACAAAACCCACACCTTCTGCTGTGGAGCTGCCACAGGAAGACCCCCTGTGGACCACAGCCATGCGGCATGTCCCTTTGTGTGAGACTAGTATAATTCAACACCAAGTTATGGGAATACTATAAGTCCCAGTTATTCATAACCTAGATTTTCGAAATCCCAAGAGAATGGAGAATGTGACTTTGGCTTCCAGTCCCGTCTACCGTGTAGGGATGGGGAGATACTCGGCACAGCTTTTCAGAAACTCCTGTGTTTGGTCTCCATACGTAGCAGGGGCCCAACTCGATCCAATGACAACAGATTCAGCTCCCTAGGACCATCCATTAAGGAAGTATAACCCATTTTAGTTTTTGGAGTTTATAGCTGATGGAGGCCAGGGGTGAAGATTGAGGTCCAGCCAGGGGGCAATAGGGGGAGTGACCCAGAGAGGTTAAAAGCTCCTACAGCTATAGCTCAGTGCTTTTTCTCTGGGGAGGTTGTGACGACACTTCATGTGAGAGAAGTCACAGAAGAAGAGAGAGGGACCCACAAGCCTCCCATGTGGCAGTCCCTCCCCCGCAAGCCAGGCCTTACATCTGACTGGTAACTGACTCTCAATAACTGCTTATATCTTTTGTACCGCTGCTATTGTGTTTGCATCTCTGACCATTATGTATGTATAACTCTTATGTATATAGTGTATTGTCTAGTGTGCCCCTAAGGCAATTAAATCTATAATTTAACCTTGGGCTGCTCTTTTATCTCGATCCACAAACTCTCATGTCTGTTGTAAAGTCCAACAAACACGCTACCTGGCCTGATATAATCCCCCGGTCTGCTAGTAGGAATTATATCTAATAGAAACTGGTCTCAGCTCTACCAGGCCGACAAGGTTCTGCTTCACTGAAGCTAGTGAAGAGGCCTCAACCTGTCAGGGGTGTGAGCGAGTGTGGTGCTACGTCAGTGACTGAGTGGGCCACCTCTTCTCACTCCCGGTGCCTTCCTGTACCCATGTGCACAGGGGGTGTCTGAGTAGAATTGTACCAATCTGACCTTAAGCGTCCTTGAGGGGGTGTGGAACATCATGTTGGTGCAAAGGGCAGATCCGTATCACGTGATCCGTCTGGCGAAATTGGGATGTCAGGCGGGTGGCGAGGTGTGGATTCGTCACAAGTGGTGGCAGCGGTGGAATTCTGAGGAATCTCTCTGCTGCCATTCTTCACAAGTGGTGGCAGCGGTGGGATTCTGCGGGATCTCTCTGCTGCGATTTTTCACAGGTGGTGGCAGCAGTGGGATTTTGCTGGATCTCTCCGGTGCCACTCTTCACAAGTGGTGGCAGTAGTGGGATTCTGCGGGATCTCTCTGCTGACATTCATCACATAAGGAAATACTGAAAACACATTCTGTTGGTGGATTTTTTTGGAACACTGAGCATGAGTTATGTGTTAAATCACTATGAAATCATGGTATGATACTTTACATGGTGGTTTGGTGTGGAAATAGAAGTTATGCAAGCAATGTAATAATTAAAGTGTAAGTAGACTTTTAAAAGTTTTTCTATATGTTATTTAACTTTAAATGACTTGTAGATCAACAGGGGTCACTTCTGAATAGTAAAGTATTTTGAGTTATCAGTGTGAGTTCAAGTCTTGGCGATCAATGGGGGGCAGTCGTGGAAATCTACAGGGGGCAGGGAGTCTTGCAGATAAACAGGGGACACTTCTGAATAGTATAATATTTTGAGAGACTGGTGTGAGTCCAAGTCTTGAGACCCTTACACTGATTGCTCAAAATGTTATGGAGAAGTACTCTATTTTACAATGTCTTGATATTCTAAAATAGAACACTTCTGACTGGCATTTTGAGCAATTGGTGTAAGTGACTCAAGACTTGGACCCAAACAGATTGCTGAAAATACTATACTATTTAGAAGTGCTCACTTCAGAATGCTGAAGTGCTCAGCTCTTGCATGTAGATCCAGGTATGGTGTGTCTAAGTCTGCACTGCAGATGAAATCCTAGAACATCGGAAGATTTCTTAAAAGAATAAGTTTATTTGTACAGGTTTTACAAGTCAATGCGTTTCGAAGTCACTCAGGACCTCTTCCTCAGGACAAAACCAATGTCTCAGGTGAGGAAGACTCGTAGGAGTTGAAACACATTGTGTTTTTAAAATAAGTTTTTATACCAGATGTGGTTGGAGAGTATATCTGTTTTTAATAACTACCAATGAATTTACTTTGGACGTTTATGGCTACCTGATCTCCATATTTTGAAACAGAAGTGCCATCAACCATTTGTTTCTTCACAGAAAGTACATGGTAGTAGTGGGCACTAATATCTGAATTCTCCAGCAGCATGCAGCCTCATGAGCTAGCCTTAAAAGGCCTTGGATGATGAAATCAGAGATGCATGTCACTTTACCATAGTAACCCGTCACAAACTACCACAGAGGAGTTGTGCATAGAAGAAGAAAGCAGTGCCCCAAGCTGGAGTTCTTGACAGGTAAGTGTCGAGAGAACAGGCCTTCTTAAGAAAATGGACTGTTCTATTCCTAAAGTAGAAACTGGGTAAAAAAAAGTTTCCATAGGATGCACATGTTTCGGCCAAATTGGCACATTGGTTGTGGTAATGCTTTATAATAAAACATTACTTCTAGAAGCTCCTGCAACTCCAGTGCTGCCTCTGTTGCCACTGGGTTTGTTTGTAGACAGGACTCGAGCAGTCACATCCAATCTGCAACACCTCATCTTAGCAGTCTCATGCCATGTATTTTGGTTTGGAAGTAAGTAGGTTAGGTTATTATTAGGTTACTAGCAAAATACCCACGGCTTCCCTTGCGGAAAATGTTATGTTAAATTGTTGCTTATGCTTGCTAAGGTTACGTTTTCAGTTTACCCTAAAGTTGACATCTTCAGATTTTAACATTTGTTTTCCAGCTCTTCTTTTTTGTTAGTTTGGTGTCAACAGTTGTTTATTTTCACAAATTTGTTGTAACACTAAGGTGAACAATAACTACTTTTTGAATTAATTTTTATTAAATATTAAAATTTAGTCTCCTTTCAGAAACACATAAAAAATTAAGAGAGGGAACAGCATAGTGTAACCCTTCACCCCATCCTCCCAGTCTGTGTAACCTATCAGTGGTTAACGGACAAAGGATTAAGATTGATTTACAGATACACAGCTGTGTATGGTAGTGCTTTTTGGTAAATAACATTTTTCATTTTGACGATGTTCATCTTTTTGTTCAGATTAGTGATGAGCGAGCATGCTCGCTACTGCTCGGTGCTCGCCTGAGCATCTCACTGCTCAAAATGCTCGGCACTCGCCGAGTATTTCCGGGTTGCTCAGGTGGGAATTCGGGTCCCCTCCCTGCATGTTTGGCGCTCTTTAGAGAGCCAATGAACATGCAGGGATTGCTTGCCATGCACTGTAATGCCGTAGCCATGTTGGTTGTGGGCATTACAGTGATTGGATGGCCGCACAAAGTCATCAGGTCTATATCAGACCTGGCGCCGCCATGCTTGTCACAGTCACTCTGGATCAGACAGTGTAGGGAGAGCTGCTGCTGCGTTAGGGAGAGATTTGATTGTGTATTAAGTAGTGTAGGGAGAAAAACCGTACATTACACATATCCATCTTAACAAACAGTCCTTCTGAGGACTAATCCATCTGCAGAGATATCAGGCAGGCAGTGTATATAGGCAGGCAGTGTATATAGCAGACTGCAGTGCATATAGCACAAGAGGCTCCATTCCAATTCTGCCTTCTGCTGCTGTTAGATATTTCTATACAAAGGCCCAGGTCTCAGGGGCCAGGAATACTTTTCTTTGGATCTTAATCCTCATTATTTGCTTAAAAAGCAATCCAGAGAACACCATTTTTTCTGCGCCATTTGCTTGTTGGCACTGCAGAATACAGCCAGGTCCTTTCCATATTACAGCGCTAGAAATCCAGCTATTTAAAACTGTGTTTTCTCCGTCAAACAGATCACATATACATTGTCAGAAAATACTGCCATTTCTGGCCTCCATTAAAAATGTCCTTTAGTGTGTCATTGAAGCAATTCACCGCAGTTTGCTGTTCAAACTACTTATCTACAGGCCAGGTATTTAAAACTCTGTTTTCTCCGTCACACGGATCACATATACATTGTCAGGAAATACTGTCATTTCTGGCCTCCATTAAAAATTTCTTTCAGTGTGTCAGTGAAGCAATTCACACCAGTTTGCTGGTCAAACTACATACCTACAGGCCAGCTATTTGAAACTCTGTTTTCTCCATCACACGGATCACATATAAGTTCGCTCCAAACTCAGTCATTTGTAGTGAGCTTAGAAGATACTGTCCTCCATTTAAAATGGGCAAGGCACGTGGCAAGGGACGGGGAACTGGACGTGACATTAATGGTGCATGCAGAGGCCGAAGACAAGGCCGTGGGCAAGCCGAAATTGTGCCACAACAAACAACCACATCTTCTCGCCTGACCTACCTGTCCCAATTTCTAGGGGACCACAGCACACCACTATTGAACCCAGAGCAGTGTCAAAAGGTTGTTGGTTGGATAGCGGATAATGCTTCCAGTTACTTAGCCACCACCACCACCACCCTGTCTTCCACACGGTCAAGTCTCAGTAGCCGTGAGTCTGGACCGCATATTCCTCACCCTGATCCTCCTTCCTCCCACCATGCCGAGTACCCAGAGACAACTGATCCCACACTTGGACACTCTGAAGAGCTGTTGACTTTTGCATTTATAGATTCGGGCCTCTCGCCCGGTCCACTTGAAGCGGGGCAAGAGGAGATCGCGTGTAGCGATGCCCAAATATTTGAGCAGCCACGATCATACGAAGGCGATGGTGGGAAAGTGTCACAAGAGGTGGACGATGATGAGACACAATTTCCAGAAAGTCAGGAGGAGGACCAGGGTGCGAAAGTGGAAGACGAGGTGATGGATGATATAGTAACTGACCCAACCTGGCAGGAGGACATGCAGAGCGAGGACAGCAGCACACAGGGGGAGGGAGGCAGAGCAACCCAACAGGCAGGAAGCAGTGTGGTGGCCGCAGACAGAAGGCAGGCAACCGTTCCCCGTAACACCAACACAAAGGAAGTTGCCAGTACAACTGTTAGGTCTTCCCGAGTCTAGTTGTTTTTTAAAGACTCTGCCGATAACCCCAAAAAGGCCATTCGCACCACCTGCCAGGCCAGCATCAGCAGAGGTGGCAAAACGACCAGCCTGACCACCACCAGCATGATCAGGCACATGGCAGCAAAGCACCCGACTTTGTGGGCCGAACCCCAGGGTCCAGGAACAGTGTCTGCGGGTGGCACCATTGCTTCTTCCGCTGTTGTGCATGCAAGCCAATCCCCTGTCCATGGTGCTTGCGAAGATGCCTCCTGCCCTACACCTGTCGTTGCACAATCTCAAGTAGCAGCATCAGGAAGCACATCCATGTCCTTGTCCCAGCGCAGCATTCAGTTATCCATACCCCAGTCCTTGGAACGCAAGTGCAAATATAAAGCCAACGCCCCACAGGCCACACTACTAAATTCTCACATTTTATAACTGCTTGCGCTCAAAATGTTGCCTTTTAGGCTCGTGGAGACGGAAGCATTCCGCAACTTGATGGCAGCGGCCGTCCCTCGGTACTCGGTCCCCAGCCGCCACTATTTCTTCCGGTGTGCTGTCCCCGCATTACACAAGCACGTGTCCGAAAACATTAGCCATGCTCTCAACAATGCAGTTACCGGTAAAGTCCACCTAATCACGGACAAGTGGACAAGTGCTTGTGGGCAGGGACGGTACATCTCGCTGACGGCACACTGGGTTAACATAGTTGAAGCCGGGACCTTGGGACGGAACACGTCCTCCCGACACCAAGGATTGCGGGCCCTAGGTCAATAAGAGTTGCCCCCATGGTCTACAGCTTCTGCACCTCATCCTCCTCAGCCTCCTCCTCTTCAGCCTCCATCTCCGAAATGACCACATCAGTCACAAGCTGGAAGCACTGCAGCACTGCCTCGGCCAAGCGGCAACAGGCTGTGCTGAAGCTAATATGCTTAGCTGAAAAACCGCACAATGCTGAAGAGTTGTGGAGAGCTCTGAAAGAGCAGGCAGATCTGTGGCTCACACCGCTGAACCTACAGCCAGGCATGGTCGTGTGTGACAATGGCCGGAACCTGGTGGCGGCTCTGAGGCGAGGCGAGCTCACACACGTACTATGCCTGGCCCATGTTCTTAACCTCGTGATTCAGCGGTTTCTCAAATCCTACCCGGAGCTGCCGGATCTGCTTGTTAAAGTACGCCGCCTGTGTGCCCATTTTAGAAAGTCAGCTACAGCTTCCGCCGCCCTTGCCGTGCTTCAGCAGCGTTTGCAGACTGGTGTGTGATGTCCCCACGCGTTGGAACGCTACACTGTAGATGTTGGGAAGGATTTGTGAGCAGAAGAGGGCAGTTGTTGATTACCAGCATCAACAAGGCTGTCGATATTCAGTTCAGACTCCACACATAAGACCTCAGGAGTGGACATGGATGTCAGACATATGTACCATCCTCCAAATCTTTGAGGACTCCACCAAGATGGTGAGAGGCGATGACGCAATAATTAGCGTCACCATCCCGCTTCTCTGTCTTCTGAAATGCTGTCTGCTCACAATCAAAAAGGATGCATTGCAGGCGGAGCATGATGAGATGGAGCAAGGAACCATACAGGGTGATTACATACAGCTAAGCCTCATCTCATCCCAACGTGGATTGGGTGACAATGAGGAAGAGGAGGAGGAAGGACAGGAGCTAGTTTCATGCACTGGAGACGGTACTACCTGCACAGCTGTCATACCGTCTGTTCAGCGTGGATGGCCAGAGGACAGAGAGGATGAGCAGGAGGAGGAGGAGAGCATGGTCAGTCATCCTCTTGGTGAGGATACAGAAGTCTTGCATGTTAGTAGTCTGGCACACATGGCTGAGTTTATGTTACGCTGCCTTTCCCATGACCCTCGCGTTCTCAAAATTTTGGGTGACAGTCATTACTCGTTGGTGACACTTCTAGACCCACGCTACAAGGAGAACTTTCTATCTCTTATTGCTGAGGCGGACAGATCTACAAAAATGGGGCGGTACCAGAAGGCCCTTGTTGCGGAACTATTAAAGAAATTACCATCTGAAAACGCTGGCGGCAAGAGAGCATACTTCATTGGACAACCAAGGAGTACAGGCGAGAGAGACACAACTTCAATCCAGCGGAGGCAGGGGAACACTGTCAAAGTTCAGGGAGAGTTTTCTCAGACCCTCCCATCGCACAGGCCCTGAGGCGCGGGGTACTCTCACAAGGAGTGCAAAGTTTGGGAAGATGCTGAGGGAGTACCTTGCCGACCATACCAACGTCCTCCGTGATTCCCCTGTGCCTTATAATTATTGGGTATCCAAGCTGGATACGTGGAATGAACTGACTCTCTATGCCTTCGAGGTCCTGGCCTGCCCTGCTGCTAGCGTTTCATCAGAGCGGGTTTTTAGTGCTGCTGGTGGAATTATAACTGATAAGCACATCTGCCTGTCAACTGAAAATGCTGACAGGCTGACTCTTATAAAAATGAACAAAGGCTGGATTGGGCCAAGCTTCTCAACACCACCGAATGATAGCAGCGTAACATAAACTCAAATCCAGTGTCTTTTCTTGGGAGGTGTATTCCCATGCACCTTTTCACACCCACACATGGGTATACGCTTCCTGATTTTGGCTATTTGCTCTTGTCCTCCTCCTTCTCCTCATCCTCCACCACCATATCACCAGGGTGACCGTGGTCCGTGATGCAACACCCACATAATTTTTTTAAAGGGTGTTTATGATGCCCATAAAAAAAACATTTTATACAGTATGTTCATGTATACCCCCAGGGGTAAATGTTTGTCAGCCCATACACTTAGTGGATGGGCATTACAAGTATATGAGGCCCGCTCATTTCTAATGGGAACATTTGTTTATAAGTCCCTCCTCCACGTCTCTTCCAAGGGTAATTGAAGTGCCTCCAAATTTTTGGCAGCCCTTGCATTCACTGCGTAGGCCAACACTATGGGAGACTCTCTCCTTTCTAATGGGAACATGTCGTACCTTGTTACTGTGGCCCTGCTCTATGTGTCTTTAAATTCTTAGTGGGGTTTTTCCTAAAATTGGTCAGCCGTTGGACTCACTGCATACCCTATAACTGTATAGCAGACCCTCTCCTTTCTAATGGGAACATGTCGTACTTATTACTGTAGCCCTGTTCTGTGTGTATTTAAATTCTTAGTGGGGTTTTTCCTAAAAGTGGTCAGCCGTTAGACTCACTGCATACCCTATAACTGTATAGCAGACCCTCTACTTTCTAATGGGAACATGTCGTACTTGTTACTGTGGCCCTGCTCTGTGTCTCTTTAAATTCTTAGTGGGGTTTTTCCTAAAATTGGTCAGCCGTTGGACTCACTGCATTCCCTATAACTGTATAGCAGACCCTCTCCTTTCTAATGGGAATTTGTTGTTACTTTGGCCCTGCTCTATGTGTCTTTAAATTCTTAGTGGGGTTTTTCCCAAATTTTGGCAGCCCTTGCTGTCACAGTATGGGCATTACCACCCGCTCCTTTATAATGGGAAAAAATTTTTACTGAGACCCTCCTCTACGTCTCTTCAAAGGCGTATTGGGTTGCGTCCAAATTTTTGTCAGCCCTTGCAGTCACTGGATACGCAATAACAGTGTAGGAGACCCACTTGTTAATAATGGGAACAACAAAGCATAGCCGGCTGATGGCTCTCTAATAGTGTTGAGCGAGCACTAAAATGCTCGGGTGCTCGAAGCTCGGGCCGAGCTCGCCGTGATACTCGGGTGCTCGACCCGAGCAACGAGCCCAATGTTAGTCTATGGGAGACTCGAGCATTTTTGCGGTGGCACCCCCGCAGTCTTTTAAAAGCCTAACAAGTGCCCAAAACGATAGTGACAGTGCTCAAATGACATGGGGACAGCATGGGGATCGCCCCAGGAAGCATTTCTGACCCCCAGGTCACTGCTGTCAACAACGTGGTCAGAGGTATTAAGCCACTCTTACAGGCTCTCAATAAAACGTTCAAAAACGAAAGTGAAACTTTTTTCCTGTGAAATATGTTAAGGAACATCCTTTCCAGAGTAAAGACTTGTGTATAAGTTAAAATAAATGACTAAAAAAAATACTCCTCCACACCTTCGGCTATGTTCACAAGTAGCATTTTTTATGCGTTTTTGCACTTTTGTATTGCTTTCAACTATGACAAATGCATTCACCGTGAAATGTCATTTTAACATTTTACAACCTTATCTGGCCATGTGCTGTGTGACACATGCATAAAGTGCTGAAAAGACAAGGGAACAGCATGGGGAAGACCCCTGGAAGCATCTCTGACTCCCAGGTCACTGTCTAAAAGTGTGCCCATCATAAGTGATCCTTACCGCATCAGAAGATGCAGACTTGCAACTATCCCCATGCAAGTTCTAGTCCCAGGGCAGTGTTCAATTGTACCTCCCCCATTCCTTGCAATACAAGCTCAAGTATGCAGCCTGCCACCCACCCACCCCCAGGCTGCAATACCATACTGCTTGCTTGCTTGAACTTGAAATTGGGCCTTTTAGGCATGTGGAGGCGGAATCTGGCCACCACGTCATGGCTGTGTTGGCGGCCTGGAATCCATACTCAGTCCCCAGCCGCCCGGCGGCCGGGTGTCCATACTCGGTCCCCAGCCGCCCCACGGCCGGGTGTCCACACACGGTCCCCAGCCGCCTGGGGGCAGCCGGGTGTCCATAAACGGTCCCCAGCCGCCCCTATTTCTCCTTGGAACATCCCCCCACACACTTTTCTTAGCCCGGCCTGCTTTAGGCAGCATTGGACGAGCCCACCAGAGAACCAGACTCCTCCGGTGGGCCCTGACTTCTCCATCGGTGGAGTTGAGAGTGCCAAGGTGAGGAGCATGATGATGACAGAAGTTAGCATCTGCTATGTTTTCTTTTAATGCAAGTGTAAGTGTGCAGCCTGCCACCCACCCACCCCCAGACTGCAATTCCATACTGCTAGCTTGCACTTGAAATGGGGCCTTTTAGTTTGGAGGAGGCAAGGTATCCATACTCAGTCCTCAGCCGCCCATATTTGTCCTGGTGTGCCTTATACATAAGATTAAGCGCGTATACCAAAACATTACCTGTGCCCTCCCCAGTGCATTTAGTGGGAAGGAGAGCCTATTCCGCTGTAGTGTGTGCATGCCAAACCCCTGTTCATGGTACATGCGAAGATGCCCCCCACCTTGCACCTGTCATTGCAGACTTGCAACTATCCCCATTCAAGTCCTTGTCCCGGGGCAGTGTTCAATTGTACCTCTCCCATTCCTTGCAATGCAAGCGCAAGTATGCAGCCTGCCACCCCCCCCCCCCCCAGGCTGCAATACCATACTGCTTGCTTGCTTGCACTTTAAATTGGGCCTTTTAGGCATGTGGAGGCGGAATCTGGCCACCACGCCATGGCTGTGTCGGCGGCCTGGTATCCATACTCAGTCCCCAGCCGCCTGGTGGCCGGGTATCCCCGCTTGCTCCCCAGCCTCCAGGGGGTGGCTGGGTGTCCATACTCAGTCCCCAGCCACCCCTATTTGTCCCGGTAGCCTTTCCCACACTTTTCTTAGCCTGGCCTGCTTTAGGGCAGCATTGGCCGAGCCCACCGGACTATCAGACTCCTCCGGTGGGCCCTGGCTTCTCCATCAGGGGAGTTGAGAGTGCCAAGGTGAGGAGCATGATGAGGATGATAGAAGTTAGCATCTGCTTTGTTTTGTTGTAATGCAAGCGCATGTATGTAGTAGCGGCTAGGCATGAGGTGGTCAGCGTTTTGGCGCATATCCTACCTCCTCCGAGGATTGCTGGATGTTTTCCTGCTACTATCCAAGTTCTATGATTCCCGTTAAAACAAAGCTTCAGGTGATAAATGATGGATGAGGTAGTGGCAAAGGAGAAAGAGCAGGAGGAACAGGGACCATTCACATCAATATCAGGCCAGTCAACCAGTTATGTCTTGTAGGATATGTTTCTGTAACAAAAGGAGCGGTTCGGCTACACAGTTATAGGGCATACAGTGAGTGCAATGCCTACCAAAAATTTCGAGCCACTCCAATGCCCCTTGGAAATGACATGGAGGTCAGAGGGCATTAACTAAACCTTTTTTTCCATTTATAGCAACTGGGTCTCCCGTGCACTGTTGGCCTAAGCAGTGAATGGAAGGCTTTCCAAAAATTATGAGGAACTGCAATGCCCCTTACAAGAGCCATGTGTGGCACCCCAGGGGTCTGGTCACCACAGTAGTAGAGATATTACGTCGGAGAGCAAGTGGGAGGTTTCCTGGTCAGGATCCCTTAAACATGCAACATCCTCCTGCCCCAATCCTGGGAGGGGAGAATTCTGCCCTTATAAACTGGATCTGGGGCGGGGTTGAGTGAGTCAGAGAACAGTCAGAGTCAGAGTGAGAGCAAGGGAAAGTAACAGCAAGGAGCTCTGTAGGAGCTAGGAGCTAAAGACCAGGTGCTGGAAGCTGAGCAGAGCTCGCCCTGGCAGAAGACAATAGGAACCGGACACAGGAGTCCGAAGCTGTGAGGACTTATATATCCAACAGCAGAAACCAGCCGGCAGGGGATTTCAGGTCCTCTGGCCACAGAGGCTCAGTCACAAGCAAGGGACCAGCACAGCCGTCGTGGAGCGGAGGCTAACAGAAGGCCCCAAGTCACCAGCCATACGGTTGAGCAAAACACGGTACACTCAGGGATGTGGGCTACTTCTACCCGCTTACAGCAAGGCAGCCAGGAAGAGTGCAGACAGACGGGGAGGCCTGCAACTCCACCTGGCCAGGGGAACTCCTGCTTGCTCACAGACTGACCAGGCCTCTTATGCTAGCCAGTACTCCCGGGAGGGTCTACCTTATAATCATCAGTAAAGACCCTGAACTGCACTGCAAAGACTCTGAGTCATTCCTGCTGCGCTCGGGCACCATCATCCCCATCATCCACACTCACTGCCCTGAGGCTATACTCCTCCCAAGGGGAGTTATCCCATTCTATGCTGCGCACACAACACCAGCGTCAGCGGTCTGCCTCGCAGCGGTGGTACTCCCTGACCGCAATCCACGAGTGGCGCAGTCGGACAATTAACCTCAAAACCTAAGAAAGACTGCCACTGGTTTGACCAGCCTGAGCCACGGGACCGGGTCACCGCCACGGAGACTACAGACCCCAGAGACCCGGCACCGGGTATCCCACACACGTGTACACACGGCCCAGGGGGCGCGTCACATGCAGTACAGCATATTACAAACATAAGTCCCATTATTGGGGAGTGGGTGTCCCATGGTATTTGCTTATGCTTTCCCAGCAAAAGCTGACAAAAATTAGGACGGAGCAACTTGCAATGCCCCTTACAAGAGCCATGCAGTACAGCATATTACAAACATAAGTCCCATTATTGGGGAGTGGGTGTCCCATAGTATTTGCTTATGCTTTCCCAGCAAAAGCTGCCAAAAATTAGGACAGAGCAACTTGCAATGCCCCTTACAAGAGCCATGCAGTACAGCATATTACAAACATAAGTCCCATTATTGGGGGGTGGGTGTCCCATGGTATTTGCTTATGCTTTCCCAGCAAAAGCTGCCAAAAATTAGGACGGAGCAACTTGCAATGCCCCTTACAAGAGCCATGCAGTACAGCATATTACAAACATAAGTCCCATTATTGGGGAGTGGGTGTCCCATGGTATTTGCTTATGCTTTCCCAGCAAAAGCTGCCAAAAATTAGGACGGAGCAACTTGCAATGCCCCTTACAAGAGCCATGCAGTACAGCATATTACAAACATAAGTCCCATTATTGGGGAGTGGGTGTCCCATGGTATTTGCTTATGCTTTCCCAGCAAAAGCTGCCAAAAATTAGGACGGAGCAACTTGCAATGCCCCTTACAAGAGCCATGCAGTACAGCATATTACAAGCATAAGTCCCATTATTGGGGAGTGGGTGTCCCATAGTATTTGCTTATGCTTTCCCAGCAAAAGCTGCCAAAAATTAGGACGGAGCAACTTGCAATGCCCCTTACAAGAGCCATGCAGTACAGCATATTACAAACATAAGTCGCATTATTGGGGAGTGGGTGTCCCATAGTATTTGCTTATGCTTTCCCAGCAAAAGCTGCCAAAAATTAGGACGGAGCAACTTGCAATGCCCCTTACAAGAGCCATGCAGTACAGCATATTACAAACATAAGTCCCATTATTGGGGAGTGGGTGTCCCATGGTATTTGCTTATGCTTTCCCAGCAAAAGCTGCCAAAAATTAGGACGGAGCAACTTGCAATGCTCCTTACAAGAGCCATGCAGTACAGCATATTACAAACATAAGTCCCATTATTGGGGAGTGGGTGTCCCATGGTATTTGCTTATGCTTTCCCAGCAAAAGCTGCCAAAAATTAGGACGGAGCAACTTGCAATGCCCCTTACAAGAGCCATGCAGTACAGCATATTACAAACATAAGTCCCATTATTGGGGAGTGGGTGTCCCATGGTATTTGCTTATGCTTTCCAAGCAAAAGCTGCCAAAAATTAGGACGGAGCGACTTGCAATGCCCCTTACAAGAGCCATGCAGTACAGCATATTACAAACGTAAGTCCCATTATTGGGGAGTGGGTGTCCCATAGTATTTGCTTATGCTTTCCCAGCAAAAGCTGCCAAAAATTAGGACGGAGCAACTTGCAATGCCCCTTACAAGAGCCATGCAGTACAGCATATTACAAACATAAGTCCCATTATTGGGGAGTGGGTGTCCCATAGTATTTGCTTATGCCTTGCAAGCAAAAGCTGCCAAAAATAAGGACGGAGGAACTTGCTATGCTGGCACCCTGGTGGTATAGTGGTGGTGGAGGCTGAGGATAAGGAGAAGAAGATTAAACAGCCGAAATGAGGAAGCATAATACCCATGTGTGGGTGTGAAGCGGTGCATGTGAATACACCTCCCGAAATAACACAGTGGATTTGACTTTATGTTACTCTGCTGTCATTTGGTGGTGATGAGAAGTCTGGCCCAATCCAGCCCTTGTTCATTTTGATAAGGGTCAGCTTGTCAGCATTGTCAGTTGACAGGCGAGTGCGCTTATCAGTTATAATTCCCCCAGCGGCACTAAAAACACGCTCCGATAACACGCTAGCGGCAGGGCAGGCCAGGACCTCCAAGGCGTACAGAGCGAGTTCATTCCAAGTGTTCAGCTTGGATACCCAATAATTAAAAGGCACAGAGGAATCACGGAGGACGCTGGTACGATCGGCAAGGTACTCCCTCACCATCTTTTGAAACTTTCCACTCCTTGTGAGAGTACCCCGCGCCTCAGGGCCTGTAAGCTGGGCGGGTGTCAGAAAACTGTCCCAGAACGTTAACAGTGTTCCCCTGCCTCTGCTGGATTGGAGTTGCATCTCTCTTGCCTGTACGCCTTGGTTGGGCAACGAACTGTGACCTCTGCCGCTAGCATGTTCAGATGGGAATTTTTTAAAGAGTTCTGCAGCAAGGGCCTTCTGGTATTTTCGCATTTTTGTAGACCTCTCCACCTCAGGAATAAGAGAGTGAAAGTTCTCCTTGTAGCGGTGGTCTAAAAGTGTCACCAACCAGTAATGACTGTCACCCAACATTTTGACAACGTGAGGGTCACGGTTAAGGCAGCGTAACATAAAGTCAGCCATGCGTGCCAGACCGGTAACGGGCAAGATTTCCGTGTCCTCACCAAGATGACGACTGACCATGCTCTCCTCCTCCTCCTCCTCTTCCTCCTCCCCCCTGTCCTCAGGCAACCCACGCTGAACCGACGGTATGACACTCGTACAGGTACTACCGTCTACAACGCATGATAGCAGCACCAGTTCTTCCTCCTCCTCCTCCTCCTCCTCATCTCCCTCATTGTCCCCCAATGCACGTTGGGATGAGATGAGGCTGGGCTGTGTGTAATCGCCCGCTACGGCTTCTTGATCCATCTCATCATACTCTGGCTGCAATGCCTCCTCTTTAATTCTCTGCAGAGAGCGTTGCAAAAGACAGACAAGTGGGATGCTGACACTAATGATGGCGTCATCGCCACTCACCATCTTGGTGGCCTCCTCAAAGTTTGTCAGGATGGTACATATGTCAGACATCCAGGTCCACTCCTGAGGTCTTATGTGTGGAGTATGACCTGAATATCGACGGCCTTGTTGCAGCTGGTACTCCACAACTGCTCTCTTCAGCTCACAAATCCTTTGCAACATGTGGAGGGTAGAGTTCCAACGTGTGGGGACATCACACACCAGTCGGTGTGCCGGAAGCTGCAAACGCTGCTGCAACACAGCAAGGGCGGCGGAAGCTGTAGCCGACTTGCGAAAATGAGCTGACAGGCGGCGTACTTTCACGAGCAGATCTGGCAACTCGGGGTACGATTTAAGAAACCGCTGAACCACGAGGTTAAGCACATGAGCCAGGTATGGTACGTGTGTGATCTCACCTCGCCTCAGAGCCGCCACCAGGTTACAGCCATTGTCACACACGACCATGCCGGGATGTAGGTTCAGCGGTCTCAGACACAGATCTGCCTGCTCTTTCACAGCTGTCCACAACTCACAAGCAGTGTGAGGTTTATCACCTAAGCTTATGAGTTTCAGCACAGCCTGTTGCCGCTTGGCGGAGGCAGTACTGCAATGCTTCCAGCTTGTAACTGATGTGGTGATATCTGAGATGGAGGCTGAACATGAGGAGGAGGAGGAGGATGCGCAGGAGCTGTACACTGTGGGGGCAACTCTGACTGACATAGGGCCCGCAATCCTCGGTGTGGGGAGGATGTGTTCCGTCCCAAGGTCCGACTGGGTCCCGGCTTCCACTATGTTTACCCAGTGTGCCGTCAGAGAGTTGTACCGTCCCTGGCCACAAGCACTTGTCCACGTGTCCGTTGTCAGGTGGACTCTCCCAGTAACTGCGTTGTTGAGGGCACATGCTTGTGTAGTGCGGGGATGGCACACCGGGCAAAATAGTGTCGGCTGGGGACCGAGTACCAAGGGACAGCCACCGCCATAAGATTGCGGAAGGATTCCGTCTCCACCAGCCTAAGAGGCAGCATTTCCAATGCAAGCAGTCGTGACATGTGCGAATTTAGGACTGTGGCATGTGGGGCGTTAGCTGCGAATTTCCGCTTTCGTTCAAAGGTCTGGGATATGGACAATTGAACGCTGCAGTGGGACGTTGTCGAGGATGTTGATGCTGTTTCTTGGGAAACTGCCATAACAAGTGAAGACTGAGAGGAGGGGGCATCTTTACATGCAGTATGGACAGGGGATTGCCTTGCACACACAACAGGGGGTTCTATTGCACGCACAACAGTGGAAGAAGCAGTGGTGACACCCGCTGACACTGGTCGTGGACCCTGAGTTTCGCCCCACAAAGTCGGGTGCTTTGCTTCCATGTGCCTGATCATGCTGGTGGTGGTCAGGCTGGTAGTTTTGTCACCCCTGCTGATGCTGGCATGGCAGGTGGAACATATGGCCTTTTTGGGGTTATCAGCAGAGTCTTTAAAAAAATTCCAGACTCTGGAAGACCTACCGCTTGTACTGCCAACGTCCCTCGTGTTGGTGTTACGGGGAACGGTTGCCTGCCTTCTGTCTGCGGCCACCACACTGCTTCTTCCTGCCTGTTGGGGTACTCTGCCTCCCTCCCCCTGTGTGCTGCTGGCCTCTCTCTGCATGTCCTCCTTCCACGTTGGGTCAGTTACTAGATCATCCACCACCTCCTCCTCTTCCACTTGCGCACCACGATCCTCCTCCTCACTTCCTGGCAATTGTGTCTCGTCATCGTCCACCTCTTGTGACAGATTGCCAACGTCGACTTCCTGTGGCCGTGGCTGTTCAAATATTTGGGCATCGCAACATGGAATCTCCTCTTCCACCACTTCAAGCGTATCAGGCGAGGGGCCCAAATATGGAAATGGACCAGTGAACAGCTCTTCAGAGTGTCCAAGTGTGGGATCACTTGCTGTCTGACGACACTCGGCATGGTGGGAGGAAGGAGCATCAGGGTGAGGAGGAGTATGCGGTCGAGACTCACGGCTACTAAGAGTTGACCGTGTGGAAGACAGACCGGAGGTGGTGGTGCCCAGGTAACTGGAAGTATTATCTGCTCTCCAATTAATAACCTGTTCACACTGATCAGTTCTCAATACTGGTGTTGTTCTGTGCTTCCCTAGTAATTCGGTCAAGAAGTGGGAGCGAGAAGATGTGGCTGTTGGTTGTGGCACATTTTCACCTTGGGCACGGCCCCGTCCTCTGCACGAACCATCACCAGAACGTCCACTTCCACGTCCCTTGCCACGCGCCTTGCCCATTGTAAATGAAGTAAAATAGCTTACACTTGCACTATCAATGGAAAAAGGGTAATAAAGAGTAGATTAGAACCGTGGAAGAGGAAAACCACAGTTATTATTTACTAGGGTATACCACACTTTTTTAAATAGAGATATTTGCGGCTGAACAGTGAGCGACACACTCAAACTGCTTTTTTTTTAGATACCAAAGGCCCAAAACTGGATAGTACAGCGATTTGACCCGTGGAACTGCGAAACCACACTGGGATGTCGGGCCTACACAAGACTATTTTCAACAGATATATTTTTGTGTCACAACAGTCAGGAGACACTACTGTTTTTCTTTACGGAAAAAACTACCAAAAGCTGAATAATAGAGATTTTGCCGTGGTATGGCAAAACCACAGTTATTGTTTACTGGGGTATACCACACTTTTTTAAATAGAGATATTTGCGG
The DNA here is from genome assembly GCF_046119375.1 of Phyllobates terribilis. Classification (NCBI taxonomy): domain Eukaryota; kingdom Metazoa; phylum Chordata; class Amphibia; order Anura; family Dendrobatidae; genus Phyllobates; species Phyllobates terribilis. The sequence continues at coordinate 56,409,484 of NW_027362773.1, forward strand.
CTGAACAGTGAGCGACACACTCAAACTGCTTTTTTTTTAGATATCAAAGGCCCAAAACTGGATAGTACAGCGATTTGACCCATGGTACTGCGAAACCACACTGGGATGTCGGGCCTACACAAGACTATTTTCAACAGATATATTTTTGTGTCACAACAGTCAGGAGACACTACTGTTTTTCTTTACGGAAAAAACTACCAAAAGCTGAATAATAGAGATTTTTTACCGTGGGATGGCAAAACCACAGTTATTGTTTACTGGGGTATACCACACTTTTTTAAATAGAGATATTTGCGGCTGAACAGTGAGCGACACACTGAAACTGCTTTTTTTTTTAGATACCAAAGGCCCAAAACTGGATAGTACAGTGATTTGACCCGTGGAACTGCGAAACCACACTGGGATGTCGGGCCTACACAAGACTATTTTCAACAGATATATTTTTGTGTCACAACAGTCAGGAGACACTACTGTTTTTCTTTACGGAAAAAACTACCAAAAGCTGAATAATAGAGATTTTTTACCGTGGGATGGCAAAACCACAGTTATTGTTTACTGGGGTATACCACACTTTTTTAAATAGAGATATTAGCGGCTGAACAGTGAGCGACACACTCAAACTGCTTTTTTTTAGATACCAAAGGCCCAAAACTGGATAGTACAGCGATTTGACCCATGGTACTGCGAAACCACACTGGGATGTCGGGCCTACACAAGACTATTTTCAACAGATATATTTTTGTGTCACAAAAGTCTGGAGACACTACTGTTTTTCTTTACGGAAAAAACTACCAAAAGCTGAATAATAGAGATTTTTTACCGTGGGATGGCAAAACCACAGTTATTGTTTACTGGGGTATACCACACTTTTTTAAATAGAGATATTTGCGGCTGAACAGTGAGCGACACACTCAAACTGCTTTTTTTTTAGATACCAAAGGCCCAAAACTGGACAGTACAGTGATTTGACCCATGGTACTGCGAAACCACACTGGGATGTCGGGCCTACACAAGACTATTTTCAACAGATATATTTTTGTGTCACAACAGTCAGGAGACACTACTGTTTTTCTTTACGGAAAAAACTACCAAAAGCTGAATAATAGAGATTTTTTTCCGTGGGATGGCAAAACCACAGTTATTGTTTACTGGGGTATACCACACTTTTTTAAATAGAGATATTTGCGGCTGAACAGTGAGCGACACACTCAAACTGCTTTTTTTTTAGATACCAAAGGCCCAAAACTGGATAGTACAGCGATTTGACCCATGGAACTGCGAAACCACACTGGGATGTCGGGCCTACACAAGACTATTTTCAACAGATATATTTTTGTGTCACAACAGTCAGGAGACACTACTGTTTTTCTTTACGGAAAAAACTACCAAAAGCTGAATAATAGAGATTTTTTACCGTGGGATGGCAAAACCACAGTTATTGTTTACTGGGGTATACCACACTTTTTTAAATAGAGATATTTGCGGCTGAACAGTGAGCGACACACTCAAACTGCTTTTTTTTTAGATACCAAAGGCCCAAAACTGGATAGTACAGCGATTTGACCCGTGGAACTGCGAAACCACACTGGGATGTCGGGCCTACACAAGACTATTTTCAACAGATATATTTTTGTGTCACAACAGTCAGGAGACACTACTGTTTTTCTTTACGGAAAAAACTACCAAAAGCTGAATAATAGAGATTTTTTGCCGTGGGATGTCAAAACCACAGTTATTGTTTACTGGGGTATACCACACTTTTTTATATAGAGATATTTGTGGCTGAACAGTGAGCGACACACTCAAACTGCTTTTTTTTTAGATACCAAAGGCCCAAAACTGGATAGTACAGCAATTTGACCCAAGGTACTGCGAAACCACACTGGGATGTCGGGCCTACACAAGACTATTTTCAACAGATATATTTTTGTGTCACAACAGTCAGGAGACACTACTGTTTTTCTTTACGGAAAAAACTACCAAAAGCTGAATAATAGAGATTTTTTACCGTGGGATGGCAAAACCACAGTTATTGTTTACTGGGGTATACCACACTTTTTTAAATAGAGATATTTGCGGCTGAACAGTGAGCGACACACTCAAACTGCTTTTTTTTTAGATACCAAAGGCCCAAAACTGGATAGTACAGCGATTTGACCCATGGAACTGCGAAACCACACTGGGATGTCGGGCCTACACAACACTATTTTCAACAGATATATTTTTGTGTCACAACAGTCAGGAGACACTACTGTTTTTCTTTACGGAAAAAACTACCAAAAGCTGAATAATAGAGATTTTTTACCGTGGGATGGCAAAACCACAGTTATTGTTTACTGGGGTATACCACACTTTTTTAAATAGAGATATTTGCGGCTGAACAGTGAGCGACACACTCAAACTGCTTTTTTTTTAGATACCAAAGGCCCAAAACTGGATAGTACAGCGATTTGACCCATGGAACTGCGAAACCACACTGGGATGTCGGGCCTACACAAGACTATTTTCAACAGATATATTTTTGTGTCACAACAGTCAGGAGACACTACTGTTTTTCTTTACGAAAAAAACTACCAAAAGCTGAATAATAGAGATTTTTTACCGTGGGATGGCAAAACCACAGTTATTGTTTACTGGGGTATACCACACTTTTTTAAATAGAGATATTTGCGGCTGAACAGTGAGCGACACACTCAAACTGCTTTTTTTTTAGATACCAAAGGCCCAAAACTGGATAGTACAGCGATTTGACCCATGGAACTGCGAAACCACACTGGGATGTCGGGCCTACACAACACTATTTTCAACAGATATATTTTTGTGTCACAACAGTCAGGAGACACTACTGTTTTTCTTTACGGAAAAAACTACCAAAAGCTGAATAATAGAGATTTTTTACCGTGGGATGGCAAAACCACAGTTATTGTTTACTGGGGTATACCACACTTTTTTAAATAGAGATATTTGCGGCTGAACAGTGAGCGACACACTCAAACTGCCTTTTTTTTAGATACCAAAGGCCCAAAACTGGATAGTACAGCGATTTGACCTGTGGAACTGCGAAACCACACTGGGATGTCGGGCCTAGACAAGACTATTTTCAACAGATATATTTTTGTGTCACAACAGTCAGGAGACACTACTGTTTTTCTTTACGGAAAAAACTACCAAAAGCTGAATAATAGAGATTTTTTACCGTGGGATGGCAAAACCACAGTTATTGTTTACTGGGGTATACCACACTTTTTTAAATAGAGATATTTGCGGCTGAACAGTGAGCGACACACTCAAACTGCTTTTTTTTTAGATACCAAAGGCCCAAAACTGGATAGTACAGCGATTTGACCCGTGGAACTGCGAAACCACACTGGGATGTCGGGCCTACACAAGACTATTTTCAACAGATATATTTTTGTGTCACAACAGTCAGGAGACACTACTGTTTTTCTTTACGGAAAAAACTACCAAAAGCTGAATAATAGAGATTTTTTACCGTGGGATGGGAAAACCACAGTTATTGTTTACTGGGTATACCACACTTTTTTAAATAGAGATATTTGCGGCTGAACAGTGAGCGACACACTCAAACTGCTTTTTTTTTAGATACCAAAGGCCCAAAACTGGATAGTACAGCGATTTGACCCGTGAAACTGCGAAACCACACTGGGATGTCGGGCCAACACAAGACTATTTTCAACAGATATATTTTTGTGTCACAACAGTCAGGAGACACTACTGTTTTTCTTTACGGAAAAAACTACCAAAAGCTGAATAATAGAGATTTTTTACCGTGGGATGGCAAAACCACAGTTATTGTTTACTGGGGTATACCACACTTTTTTAAATAGAGATATTTGCAGCTGAACAGTGAGCGACACACTCAAACTGCTTTTTTTTTAGATACCAAAGGCCCAAAACTGGATAGTACAGCGATTTGACCCGTGGAACTGCGAAACCACACTGGGATGTCGGGCCTACACAAGACTATTTTCAACAGATATATTTTTGTGTCACAACAGTCAGGAGACACTATTGTTTTTCTTTACGGAAAAAACTACCAAAAGCTGAATAATAGAGATTTTTTACCGTGGGATGGCAAAACCACAGTTATTGTTTACTGGGGTATACCGCACTTTTTTAAATAGAGATATTTGCGGCTGAACAGTGAGCGACACACTCAAACTACTTTTTTTTTAGATACCAAAGGCCCAAAACTGGATAGTACAGCGATTTGACCCGTGAAACTGCGAAACCACACTGGGATGTCGGGCCAACACAAGACTATTTTCAACAGATATATTTTTGTGTCACAACAGTCAGGAGACACTACTGTTTTTCTTTACGGAAAAAACTACCAAAAGCTGAATAATAGAGATTTTTTACCGTGGGATGGCAAAACCACAGTTATTGTTTACTGGGGTATACCACACTTTTTTATATAGAGATATTTGCGGCTGAACAGTGAGCGACACACTCAAACTGCTTTTTTTTTAGATACCAAAGGCCCAAAACTGGATAGTACAGCGATTTGACCCATGGTACTGCGAAACCACACTGGGATGTCGGGCCTACACAAGACTATTTTCAACAGATATATTTTTGTGTCACAACAGTCAGGAGACACTACTGTTTTTCTTTACGGAAAAAAATAACAAAAGCTGAATAATAGAGATTTTTTACCGTGGGATGGCAAAACCACAGTTATTGTTTACTGGGGTATACCACACTTTTTTGAATAGAGATATTTGCGGCTGAACAGTGAGCGACACACTCAAACTGCTTTTTTTTTAGATACCAAAGGCCCAAAACTGGATAGTACAGCGATTTGACCCATGGAACTGCGAAACCACACTGGGATGTCGGGCCTACACAACACTATTTTCAACAGATATATTTTTGTGTCACAACAGTCAGGAGACACTACTGTTTTTCTTTACGGAAAAAACTACCAAAAGCTGAATAATAGAGATTTTTTACCGTGGGATGGCAAAACCACAGTTATTGTTTACTGGGGTATACCACACTTTATTAAATAGAGATATTTGCGGCTGAACAGTGAGCGACACACTCAAACTGCTTTTTTTTTAGATACCAAAGGCCCAAAACTGGATATTACAGCGATTTGACCATGGAACTGCGAAACCACACTGGGATGTCGGGCCTACACAAGACTATTTTCAACAGATATATTTTTGTGTCACAACAGTCAGGAGACACTACTGTTTTTCTTTACGGAAAAAACTACCAAAAGCTGAATAATAGAGATTTTTTACTGTGGGATGGCAAAACCACAGTTATTGTTTACTGGGGTATACCACACTTTTTTAAATAGAGATATTTGTGGCTGAACAGTGAGCGACACACTCAAACTGCTTTTTTTTTAGATACCAAAGGCCCAAAATTGGATAGTACAGCGATTTGACCCATGGAACTGCGAAACCACACTGGGATGTCGGGCCTACACAACACTATTTTCAACAGATATATTTTTGTGTCACAACAGTCAGGAGACACTACTTTTTTTCTTTACGGAAAAAACTACCAAAAGCTGAATAATAGAGATTTTTTACCATGGGATGGCAAAACCACAGTTATTGTTTACTGGGGTATACCACACTTTTTTAAATAGAGATATTTGCGGCTGAACAGTGAGCGACACACTCAAACTGCTTTTTTTTTAGATACCAAAGGCCCAAAACTGGATAGTACAGCGATTTGACCCATGGAACTGCGAAACCACACTGGGATGTCGGGCCTTTGACGCGCCCCCTGGGCCATATTCGTTAGTGGGAATATCCGGAGCCGGATCAGATGGGGGTTGTAGTCTTCCGAGTGGCTGTGACCCGGTCCGTGCCCAGGGTGTCAAACTCAGTTGTATGTGGCAGTCCTACAGATGTTATAAGTTCTTAATGTCGACTACGCCACCCGTTGTGTTGCGGTCACTATGGCCGCCGCTGCAGCAGGGTCCGCTGAGGCTGATGGTGTAGGTGCAGCTTGTGATGGTATAACCCCCAACGGGTGGGGTATAGCCTCAGGGGATCAGGTGCAGAGGATGGGAGTTGTGGTGGTACAGTGTAGACGGCAATCAGAGACAGAGTCGGGTTCTGCAGTTTAGGATGTTTTACTCACTGCTGATGTTCTGGTCACTCCAGCTTCGAGTGACCTCCCGAGCCGTGCTGCGTCCACCAGGTTCTGGATCCGGCCAACTCCCAAATAAGTCCGGAGCGTGACCCTGAGCTCTCCTTCAGTCCTTTCTCTGGCCGTCCCCACTATTGATCCACCCAGGTCCAGCTCCCTCGGGCCTTCTGTTGGGACACCCTTGGCCTTGGGTTCCCTGACCCTCCTCGTGGTATGCCTTCGTGGTGGATGTGGTGGGTGACCGTGGCAAACGCTGCCCACGGTCTCCGGTCTCTGGCTGGGGAATGTTTTTACCCCCACCAGCTTGGGTTCCGGTACCCTGATGCCGACTCTTCACCCGGGGATTTAGTTTGGGGTCTTAGAGTCCTTTTCTTCTGTGCCTCTGAGTCTCTCTCTCCTCTCTCACTCTGGGTCTCTCTTCTCCTCTGCTCCTGACTTTCTCTCTGCAACTGACCCTGTTCTTAGTTGGTGCCCACCTTATATACACCCTCTATGTGTGAGCTCAGGTGACCAGCACCCAATGAGCTCCTATCTTTACTCAGGCTGCTCCCCCTATCTGCCCCTACACTACTTGGGATGTACCACCCCCCTCCCACTCCAGCCAGGAATAGACTCGGTCGTACCTGCACATTTCTAAGTGGGAGTACCGTCGGTCTGCTCCTCGGAAATGGGATGTATGTAGTGCATGCAGCCTACCGAGCTCAGATCCACACTCCTTCCTTACCCGGGAGTGGAATATCACACCTCTGGATTGAGGTGCAATACCCCTGTAGCAGCCGAATCCTCAGGGTGCTACATTCCCCCCTGGTAAATCACAGCACGTCCTCGGGCTGTAAGACATAAACACCAAAACATACAAATTTTTATAAACATATAAAACATATAAAACATTATATAAATAACATATCTTAGCAGATAAAACTTTCTCGTCGTCTCAGGCTCCTCCTCCGGTCACTGTGCAACGTGTGACCGGGTAAAGTGCGACAGTCTCTCTAGAAAACTGGTTTTCCTATAAAACCGGTAGGGGGCGCTTTAGGACGCGCAACTATTTACAAGGGTATGGCCGCTCTCAGTCCTCGGCCAGTTAAGGAGGGGAAGGGAATGGCTGCTCACAGTCCTCAGCCTGTGGGATTAAGGGTAAACGGGTAAACAGTTCACTCAGCTGGTCCCAACGGGGACTATATTAGCAGCAGCAACAGTTTCAGTTTATGGTGCCCCGACGGGCAACTATATACAGCACCTGCTTCGCTGTACTTAACAACGGCGTCCTCCTGCTCTTTCTTTATTGTTACCTTCGACTCTAGTTTCAGACCCGTCTGGGTCCTCTTGTTCTTCCTCCTCACACCGCAGCTCTTCCTCCATCAGGCGATGCACATGGAGGGCGTAGGGTCCTTTGGCACACTTGTGCCGGGTGAAGGTGACCTCGTCCCCGATATAAAGGTCACGACCTCTGTGCCCCTCCGGCAGATGGGACTCCACATCTCTGCGCGTGACAAAGACGTCGCCGGGGGTGTTGTGGTCTCTGATGAAGCCCCACCCATGCTGCATATTGAACTTAATTACAGTCCCGGTGGTGTGGGGACTGTGCGCTGCACGGGGGTCTCTCCTGGCCCGGCTCTTCTGCTCGGCGCTCCTTATTTGGGCCTGTTGTTCCCGGACCCGCCTCTCTCTCCGCTCCCTCGCAAACTCCTCGAGCTGCTGTCGGCAGCACTCAGCACGCTCCGCTGCAGCTGCCCTGGTTTCTTGAGTGAACCCCATTAGGTCTTCTCCGGTGGGGTCCCACTCAAATTGGGTCTCTTCAAGCGGGGGCGAGATCCTTATCACGGGCTTCGGAGCCGGAATCAGGGGTGCACACATGGCCCCAACTCTCCTCTGGTGCTCCAGTTCATAATATTTCTGGGGCCAGATGAAAGGCTGCCCGTCCGGCCACGTGTGCTGGGCAAACAAGTCCTCTCCCAGACGCGGCACCCTTGGTTTTACGGGTGCGGGCGCGGTGGTGGTGGCGCCCGGGTTGCCCAGGCCTTGCGGCCAGGCCTGGGGCACCTGGAAGGTGAAGGGCACCGTTAGGACGGCGGCACCCTGGGCTACCTGGCCTTGCGGCCAGGCCGGAGGCTCCGCGGAGGTAGGGGGCGCTGTTGGTGATGCGACGCCCGGGAATTCTAGGCCCTGCGACCAGGCTGGTGTTACTTCCTGTTTTGCCACGCTCGGGGTCGGTGCGCATGGCGTCACAGGGGTCGCGGCGGCGGCTTCCGGTTGGGGCCTAGTCTGCGTCGGTGACATGGCGTTTTCGGGCGCAGCAGGGGGACTTTCGGGCTCTGCGACGGGGAGCTGGGGCAGGTAAGTGGTGTCCCGGCTTGGGGTATAGACGTCCCCTTTACCTGCCTCCATGCGTTCGGCTCCCTTCTCGGCGCCGTCTCCGGCCTTGGGTCCTCCCGCGCCATCCTCAGAGGCGGTCTGTCTCCTCATCTTGGCTGGCGTGCTCCGGGTCTTGGTTTGCTGGGCCATCTCTCGGCTCCACTCCGCCAATGTCTCTCGCTGTACCCGGGCCATCCTCCTTGCGAGGCCCTCCAGGGCAGTCTGTGCACACTCCCGGTCTCGGGGGAGCTGTGCAAGGACCTCCACTAGGCCTAGTGGGGTCGCGGTTTCCAGCAGGCTCCTGACCAACGGGTCGGTGCTGCTCTGCTCTTCTTCCAGCAGGCTCCTGGCCAGCGGGCCGGTGCTGCTCTGCTCTCTGGCCATCTCTGGGTGAGCTTCTCTGCTACTCCTCTCCAGGCTTCTTGCCTCCGGGTGCGCTCGCTCTAGACTGCTCCAAGCGACACCCATCTTTTCTCTCTTCTTTCGTCTCCTCCCCCTTCGAGGGCGGTCCCTGGGCCACTTGGTGACTGTCAGCTCCAGGGGCTGTTCTTTCACGCTGACAGACACCTCTAGCATCACAGTCTCTGTTGGTGGGGGCGGTTTCCACTTTTGGCGCCATTTTCGGTCCTAGCCCACGATGGGAGGTGGCCTCTCACCACCCTCTGGCACGCCCATAATGGCGTCCGCTCTTCCAAGGCGGGAAACCTTTGGAAATGGCGGGAATCGCTTCCCAGTGGCGGGAAACTCTGCAGATGGCGGGAAAAAGTTGTTAATGGCGGACAACCGGCGGGAATCGACTGGTGATGGGGTCCGATGGCGGGGACCCTCCGGAACCGGCAGGAGACTTCTTTTTGAGGTAAACTCGTTCTTTTCTTCAGGCACGCAGTACCCGGGAGTTGCGGGCACGTAATCCTGCCGACTACGCCAAAATTGACGCGCCCCCTGGGCCATATTCGTTAGTGGGAATATCCGGAGCCGGATCAGATGGGGGTTGTAGTCTTCCGAGTGGCTGTGACCCGGTCCATGCCCAGGGTGTCAAACTCAGTTGTATGTGGCAGTCCTACAGATGTTATAAGTTCTTAATGTCGACTACGCCACCCGTTGTGTTGCAGTCACTATGGCCGCCGCTGCAGCAGGGTCCGCTGAGGCTGATGGTGTAGGTGCAGCTTGTGATGGTATAACCCCCAACGGGTGGGGTATAGCCTCAGGGGATCAGGTGCAGAGGATGGGAGTTGTGGTGGTACAGTGTAGACGGCAATCAGAGACAGAGTCGGGTTCTGCAGTTTAGGATGTTTTACTCACTGCTGATGTTCTGGTCACTCCAGCTTCGAGTGACCTCCCGAGCCGTGCTGCGTCCACCAGGTTCTGGATCCGGCCAACTCCCAAATAAGTCCGGAGCGTGACCCTGAGCTCTCCTTCAGTCCTTTCTCTGGCCGTCCCCACTATTGATCCACCCAGGTCCAGCTCCCTCGGGCCTTCTGTTGGGACACCCTTGGCCTTGGGTTCCCTGACCCTCCTCGTGGTATGCCTTCGTGGTGGATGTGGTGGGTGACCGTGGCAAACGCTGCCCACGGTCTCCGGTCTCTGGCTGGGGAATGTTTTTACCCCCACCAGCTTGGGTTCCGGTACCCTGATGCCGACTCTTCACCCGGGGATTTAGTTTGGGGTCTTAGAGTCCTTTTCTTCTGTGCCTCTGAGTCTCTCTCTCTCTCCTCTCTCACTCTGGGTCTCTCTTCTCCTCTGCTCCTGACTTTCTCTCTGCAACTGACCCTGTTCTTAGTTGGTGCCCACCTTATATACACCCTCTATGTGTGAGCTCAGGTGACCAGCACCCAATGAGCTCCTATCTTTACTCAGGCTGCTCCCCCTATCTGCCCCTACACTACTTGGGATGTACCACCCCCCTCCCACTCCAGCCAGGAACAGACTCGGTCGTACCTGCACATTTCTAAGTGGGAGTACCGTCGGTCTGCTCCTCGGAAATGGGATGTATGTAGTGCATGCAGCCTACCGAGCTCAGATCCACACTCCTTCCTTACCCGGGAGTGGAATATCACACCTCTGGATTGAGGTGCAATACCCCTGTAGCAGCCGAATCCTCAGGGTGCTACACCTACACAAGACTATTTTCAACAGATATATTTTTGTGTCACAACAGTCAGGAGACACTACTGTTTTTCTTTACGGAAAAAACTACCAAAATCTGAATAATAGAGATTTTTTACCGTGGGATGGCAAAACCACAGTTATTGTTTACTGGGGTATACCACACTTTTTTAAATAGAGATATTTGCGGCTGAACAGTGAGCGACACACTCAAACTGCTTTTTTTTAGATACCAATGGCCCAAAACTGGATAGTACAGCGATTTGACCCATGGTACTGCGAAACCACACTGGGATGTCGGGCCTACACAAGACTATTTTCAACAGATATATTTTTATGTCACAACAGTCAGGAGACACTACTGTTTTTCTTTACGGAAAAAACTACCAAAAGCTGAATAATAGAGATTTTTTACCGTGGGATGGCAAAACCACAGTTATTGTTTACTGGGGTATACCACACTTTTTTAAATAGAGATATTTGCAGCTGAACAGTGAGCGACACACTCAAACTGCTTTTTTTTTAGATACCAAAGGCCCAAAACTGGATAGTACAGCGATTTGACCCGTGGAACTGCGAAACCACACTGGGATGTCGGGCCTACACAAGACTATTTTCAACAGATATATTTTTGTGTCACAACAGTCAGGAGACACTACTGTTTTTCTTTACGGAAAAAACTACCAAAAGCTGAATAATAGAGATTTTTTACCGTGGGATGGCAAAACCACAGTTATTGTTTACTGGGGTATACCACACTTTTTTAAATAGAGATATTTGCGGCTGAACAGTGAGCGACACACTCAAACTGCTTTTTTTTTTTAGATACCAAAGGCCCAAAACTAGATAGTACAGCGATTTGACCCATGGAACTTCGAAACCACACTGGGATGTCGGGCCTACACAAGACTATTTTCAACAGATATATTTTTGTGTCACAACAGTCAGGAGACACTACTGTTTTTCTTTACGGAAAAAACTACCAAAAGCTGAATAATAGAGATTTTTTACCGTGGGATGGGAAAACCACAGTTATTGTTTACTGGGGTATACCGCACTTTTTTAAATAGAGATATTTGCGGCTGAACAGTGAGCGACACACTCAAACTGCTTTTTTTTTAGATACCAAAGGCCCAAAACTGGATAGTACAGCGATTTGACCCGTGAAACTGCGAAACCACACTGGGATGTCGGGCCAACACAAGACTATTTTCAACAGATATATTTTTGTGTAACAACAGTCAGGAGACACTACTGTTTTTCTTTACGGAAAAAACTACCAAAAGCTGAATAATAGAGATTTTTTACCGTGGGATGGCAAAACCACAGTTATTGTTTACTGGGCTATACCACACTTTTTTAAATAGAGATATTTGCGGCTGAACAGTGAGCGACACACTCAAACTGCTTTTTTTTTTAGATACCAAAGGCCCAAAACTGGATAGTGCAGCGATTTGACCCGTGGAACTGCGAAACCACACTGGGATGTCGGGCCTACACAATACTATTTTCAACAGATATATTTTTGTGTCACAACAGTCAGGAGACACTACTGTTTTTCTTTACGGAAAAAACTACCAAAAGCTGAATAATAGAGATTTTTTACCGTGGGATGGCAAAACCACAGTTATTGTTTACTGGGGTATACCACACTTTTTTAAATAGAGATATTTGCGGCTGAACAGTGAGCGACACACTCAAACTGCTTTTTTTTTAGATACCAAAGGCCCAAAACTAGATAGTACAGCGATTTGACCCATGGAACTTCGAAACCACACTGGGATGTCGGGCCTACACAAGACTATTTTCAACAGATATATTTTTGTGTCACAACAGTCAGGAGACACTACTGTTTTTCTTTACGGAAAAAACTACCAAAAGCTGAATAATAGAGATTTTTTACCGTGGGATGGGAAAACCACAGTTATTGTTTACTGGGGTATACCGCACTTTTTTAAATAGAGATATTTGCGGCTGAACAGTGAGCGACACACTCAAACTACTTTTTTTTTAGATACCAAAGGCCCAAAACTGGATAGTACAGCGATTTGACCCGTGAAACTGCGAAACCACACTGGGATGTCGGGCCAACACAAGACTATTTTCAACAGATATATTTTTGTGTCACAACAGTCAGGAGACACTACTGTTTTTCTTTACGGAAAAAACTACCAAAAGCTGAATAATAGAGATTTTTTACCGTGGGATGGCAAAACCACAGTTATTGTTTACTGGGGTATACCACACTTTTTTAAATAGAGATATTTGCGGCTGAACAGTGAGCGACACACTCAAACTGCTTTTTTTTTAGATACCAAAGGCCCAAAACTGGATAGTACAGCGATTTGACCCGTGGAACTGCGAAACCACACTGGGATGTCGGGCCTACACAAGACTATTTTCAACAGATATATTTTTGTGTCACAACAGTCAGGAGACACTACTGTTTTTCTTTACGGAAAAAACTACCAAAAGCTGAATAATAGAGATTTTTTACCGTGGGATGGCAAAACCACAGTTATTGTTTACTGGGGTATACCACACTTTTTTAAATAGAGATATTTGCGGCTGAACAGTGAGCGACACACTCAAACTGCTTTTTTTTTAGATACCAAAGGCCCAAAACTGGATAGTACAGCGATTTGACCCGTGGAACTGCGAAACCACACTGGGATGTCGGGCCTACGCAAGACTATTTTCAACAGATATATTTTTGTGTCACAACAGTCAGGAGACACTACTGTTTTTCTTTACGGAAAAAACTACCAAAAGCTGAATAATAGAGATTTTTTACCGTGGGATGGCAAAACCACAGTTATTGTTTACTGGGGTATACCACACTTTTTTATATAGAGATATTTGCGGCTGAACAGTGAGCGACACACTCAAACTGCTTTTTTTTTAGATACCAAAGGCCCAAAACTGGATAGTACAGCGATTTGACCCATGGTACTGCGAAACCACACTGGGATGTCGGGCCTAAACAAGACTATTTTCAACAGATATATTTTTGTGTCACAACAGTCAGGAGACACTACTGTTTTTCTTTACGGAAAAAAATAACAAAAGCTGAATAATAGAGATTTTTTACCGTGGGATGGCAAAACCACAGTTATTGTTTACTGGGGTATACCACACTTTTTTGAATAGAGATATTTGCGGCTGAACAGTGAGCGACACACTCAAACTGCTTTTTTTTTTAGATACCAAAGGCCCAAAACTGGATAGTACAGCGATTTGACCCATGGAACTGCGAAACCACACTGGGATGTCGGGCCTACACAACACTATTTTCAACAGATATATTTTTGTGTCACAAAAGTCTGGAGACACTACTGTTTTTCTTTACGGAAAAAACTACCAAAAGCTGAATAATAGAGATTTTTTACCGTGGGATGGCAAAACCACAGTTATTGTTTACTGGGGTATACCACACTTTTTTAAATAGAGATATTTGCGGCTGAACAGTGAGCGACACACTCAAACTGCTTTTTTTTTAGATACCAAAGGCCCAAAACTGGACAGTACAGTGATTTGACCCATGGTACTGCAAAACCACACTGGGATGTCGGGCCTACACAAGACTATTTTCAACAGATATATTTTTGTGTCACAACAGTCAGGAGACACTACTGTTTTTCTTTACGGAAAAAACTACCAAAAGCTGAATAATAGAGATTTTTTTCCGTGGGATGGCAAAACCACAGTTATTGTTTACTGGGGTATACCACACTTTTTTAAATAGAGATATTTGCGGCTGAACAGTGAGCGACACACTCAAACTGCTTTTTTTTTAGATACCAAAGGCCCAAAACTGGATAGTACAGCGATTTGACCCATGGAACTGCGAAACCACACTGGGATGTCGGGCCTACACAAGACTATTTTCACCAGATATATTTTTGTGTCACAACAGTCAGGAGACACTACTGTTTTTCTTTACGGAAAAAACTACCAAAAGCTGAATAATAGAGATTTTTTACCGTGGGATGGCAAAACCACAGTTATTGTTTACTGGGGTATACCACACTTTTTTAAATAGAGATATTTGCGGCTGAACAGTGAGCGACACACTCAAACTGCTTTTTTTTTTAGATACCAAAGGCCCAAAACTGGATAGTACAGCGATTTGACCCGTGGAACTGCGAAACCACACTGGGATGTCGGGCCTACACAAGACTATTTTCAACAGATATATTTTTGTGTCACAACAGTCAGGAGACACTACTGTTTTTCTTTACGGAAAAAACTACCAAAAGCTGAATAATAGAGATTTTTTACCGTGGGATGTCAAAACCACAGTTATTGTTTACTGGGGTATACCATACTTTTTTATATAGAGATATTTGCGGCTGAACAGTGAGCGACACACTCAAACTGCTTTTTTTTTAGATACCAAAGGCCCAAAACTGGATAGTACAGCGATTTGACCCATGGTACTGCGAAACCACACTGGGATGTCGGGCCTACACAAGACTATTTTCAACAGATATATTTTTGTGTCACAACAGTCAGGAGACACTACTGTTTTTCTTTACGGAAAAAACTACCAAAACCTGAATAATAGAGATTTTTTACCGTGGGATGGCAAAACCACAGTTATTGTTTACTGGGGTATACCACACTTTTTTAAATAGAGATATTTGCGGCTGAACAGTGAGCGACACACTCAAACTGCTTTTTTTTTAGATACCAAAGGCCCAAAACTGGATAGTACAGCGATTTGACCCATGGAACTGCGAAACCACACTGGGATGTCGGGCCTACACAACACTATTTTCAACAGATATATTTTTGTGTCACAACAGTCAGGAGACACTACTGTTTTTCTTTACGGAAAAAACTACCAAAAGCTGAATAATAGAGATTTTTTACCGTGGGATGGCAAAACCACAGTTATTGTTTACTGGGGTATACCACACTTTTTTAAATAGAGATATTTGCGGCTGAACAGTGAGCGACACACTCAAACTGCTTTTTTTTTTAGATACCAAAGGCCCAAAACTGGATAGTACAGCGATTTGACCCATGGAACTGCGAAACCACACTGGGATGTCGGGCCTACACAACACTATTTTCAACAGATATATTTTTGTGTCACAACAGTCAGGAGACACTTCTGTTTTTCTTTATGGAAAAAACTACCAAAAGCTGAATAATAGAGATTTTTTACCGTGAGATGGCAAAACCACAGTTATTGTTTACTGGGGTATACCACACTTTTTTAAATAGAGATATTTGCGGCTGAACAGTGAGCGACACACTCAAACTGCTTTTTTTTTAGATACCAAAGGCCCAAAACTGGATAGTACAGCGATTTGACCCGTGGAACTGCGAAACCACACTGGGATGTCGGGCCTACACAAGACTATTTTCAACAGATATATTTTTGTGTCACAACAGTCAGGAGACACTACTGTTTTTCTTTACGGAAAAAACTACCAAAAGCTGAATAATAGAGATTTTTTACCGTGGGATGGCAAAACCACAGTTATTGTTTACTGGGGTATACCACACTTTTTTAAATAGAGATATTTGCGGCTGAACAGTGAGCGACACACTCAAACTGCTTTTTTTTTTAGATACCAAAGGCCCAAAACTAGATAGTACAGCGATTTGACCCATGGAACTTCGAAACCACACTGGGATGTCGGGCCTACACAAGACTATTTTCAACAGATATATTTTTGTGTCACAACAGTCAGGAGACACTACTGTTTTTCTTTACGGAAAAAACTACCAAAAGCTGAATAATAGAGATTTTTTACCGTGGGATGGGAAAACCACAGTTATTGTTTACTGGGGTATACCGCACTTTTTTAAATAGAGATATTTGCGGCTGAACAGTGAGCGACACACTCAAACTGCTTTTTTTTTAGATACCAAAGGCCCAAAACTGGATAGTACAGCGATTTGACCCGTGAAACTGCGAAACCACACTGGGATGTCGGGCCAACACAAGACTATTTTCAACAGATATATTTTTGTGTAACAACAGTCAGGAGACACTACTGTTTTTCTTTACGGAAAAAACTACCAAAAGCTGAATAATAGAGATTTTTTACCGTGGGATGGCAAAACCACAGTTATTGTTTACTGGGCTATACCACACTTTTTTAAATAGAGATATTTGCGGCTGAACAGTGAGCGACACACTCAAACTGCTTTTTTTTTTAGATACCAAAGGCCCAAAACTGGATAGTACAGCGATTTGACCCGTGGAACTGCGAAACCACACTGGGATGTCGGGCCTACACAATACTATTTTCAACAGATATATTTTTGTGTCACAACAGTCAGGAGACACTACTGTTTTTCTTTACGGAAAAAACTACCAAAAGCTGAATAATAGAGATTTTTTACCGTGGGATGGCAAAACCACAGTTATTGTTTACTGGGGTATACCACACTTTTTTAAATAGAGATATTTGCGGCTGAACAGTGAGCGACACACTCAAACTGCTTTTTTTTTTTAGATACCAAAGGCCCAAAACTAGATAGTACAGCGATTTGACCCATGGAACTTCGAAACCACACTGGGATGTCGGGCCTACACAAGACTATTTTCAACAGATATATTTTTGTGTCACAACAGTCAGGAGACACTACTGTTTTTCTTTACGGAAAAAACTACCAAAAGCTGAATAATAGAGATTTTTTACCGTGGGATGGGAAAACCACAGTTATTGTTTACTGGGGTATACCGCACTTTTTTAAATAGAGATATTTGCGGCTGAACAGTGAGCGACACACTCAAACTGCTTTTTTTTTAGATACCAAAGGCCCAAAACTGGATAGTACAGCGATTTGACCCGTGAAACTGCGAAACCACACTGGGATGTCGGGCCAACACAAGACTATTTTCAACAGATATATTTTTGTGTAACAACAGTCAGGAGACACTACTGTTTTTCTTTACGGAAAAAACTACCAAAAGCTGAATAATAGAGATTTTTTACCGTGGGATGGCAAAACCACAGTTATTGTTTACTGGGCTATACCACACTTTTTTAAATAGAGATATTTGCGGCTGAACAGTGAGCGACACACTCAAACTGCTTTTTTTTTTAGATACCAAAGGCCCAAAACTGGATAGTGCAGCGATTTGACCCGTGGAACTGCGAAACCACACTGGGATGTCGGGCCTACACAATACTATTTTCAACAGATATATTTTTGTGTCACAACAGTCAGGAGACACTACTGTTTTTCTTTACGGAAAAAACTACCAAAAGCTGAATAATAGAGATTTTTTACCGTGGGATGGCAAAACCACAGTTATTGTTTACTGGGGTATACCACACTTTTTTAAATAGAGATATTTGCGGCTGAACAGTGAGCGACACACTCAAACTGCTTTTTTTTTAGATACCAAAGGCCCAAAACTAGATAGTACAGCGATTTGACCCATGGAACTTCGAAACCACACTGGGATGTCGGGCCTACACAAGACTATTTTCAACAGATATATTTTTGTGTCACAACAGTCAGGAGACACTACTGTTTTTCTTTACGGAAAAAACTACCAAAAGCTGAATAATAGAGATTTTTTACCGTGGGATGGGAAAACCACAGTTATTGTTTACTGGGGTATACCGCACTTTTTTAAATAGAGATATTTGCGGCTGAACAGTGAGCGACACACTCAAACTACTTTTTTTTTAGATACCAAAGGCCCAAAACTGGATAGTACAGCGATTTGACCCGTGAAACTGCGAAACCACACTGGGATGTCGGGCCAACACAAGACTATTTTCAACAGATATATTTTTGTGTCACAACAGTCAGGAGACACTACTGTTTTTCTTTACGGAAAAAACTACCAAAAGCTGAATAATAGAGATTTTTTACCGTGGGATGGCAAAACCACAGTTATTGTTTACTGGGGTATACCACACTTTTTTAAATAGAGATATTTGCGGCTGAACAGTGAGCGACACACTCAAACTGCTTTTTTTTTAGATACCAAAGGCCCAAAACTGGATAGTACAGCGATTTGACCCGTGGAACTGCGAAACCACACTGGGATGTCGGGCCTACACAAGACTATTTTCAACAGATATATTTTTGTGTCACAACAGTCAGGAGACACTACTGTTTTTCTTTACGGAAAAAACTACCAAAAGCTGAATAATAGAGATTTTTTACCGTGGGATGGCAAAACCACAGTTATTGTTTACTGGGGTATACCACACTTTTTTAAATAGAGATATTTGCGGCTGAACAGTGAGCGACACACTCAAACTGCTTTTTTTTTAGATACCAAAGGCCCAAAACTGGATAGTACAGCGATTTGACCCGTGGAACTGCGAAACCACACTGGGATGTCGGGCCTACGCAAGACTATTTTCAACAGATATATTTTTGTGTCACAACAGTCAGGAGACACTACTGTTTTTCTTTACGGAAAAAACTACCAAAAGCTGAATAATAGAGATTTTTTACCGTGGGATGGCAAAACCACAGTTATTGTTTACTGGGGTATACCACACTTTTTTATATAGAGATATTTGCGGCTGAACAGTGAGCGACACACTCAAACTGCTTTTTTTTTAGATACCAAAGGCCCAAAACTGGATAGTACAGCGATTTGACCCATGGTACTGCGAAACCACACTGGGATGTCGGGCCTAAACAAGACTATTTTCAACAGATATATTTTTGTGTCACAACAGTCAGGAGACACTACTGTTTTTCTTTACGGAAAAAAATAACAAAAGCTGAATAATAGAGATTTTTTACCGTGGGATGGCAAAACCACAGTTATTGTTTACTGGGGTATACCACACTTTTTTGAATAGAGATATTTGCGGCTGAACAGTGAGCGACACACTCAAACTGCTTTTTTTTTAGATACCAAAGGCCCAAAACTGGATAGTACAGCGATTTGACCCATGGAACTGCGAAACCACACTGGGATGTCGGGCCTACACAACACTATTTTCAACAGATATATTTTTGTGTCACAAAAGTCTGGAGACACTACTGTTTTTCTTTACGGAAAAAACTACCAAAAGCTGAATAATAGAGATTTTTTACCGTGGGATGGCAAAACCACAGTTATTGTTTACTGGGGTATACCACACTTTTTTAAATAGAGATATTTGCGGCTGAACAGTGAGCGACACACTCAAACTGCTTTTTTTTTAGATACCAAAGGCCCAAAACTGGACAGTACAGTGATTTGACCCATGGTACTGCAAAACCACACTGGGATGTCGGGCCTACACAAGACTATTTTCAACAGATATATTTTTGTGTCACAACAGTCAGGAGACACTACTGTTTTTCTTTACGGAAAAAACTACCAAAAGCTGAATAATAGAGATTTTTTTCCGTGGGATGGCAAAACCACAGTTATTGTTTACTGGGGTATACCACACTTTTTTAAATAGAGATATTTGCGGCTGAACAGTGAGCGACACACTCAAACTGCTTTTTTTTTAGATACCAAAGGCCCAAAACTGGATAGTACAGCGATTTGACCCATGGAACTGCGAAACCACACTGGGATGTCGGGCCTACACAAGACTATTTTCACCAGATATATTTTTGTGTCACAACAGTCAGGAGACACTACTGTTTTTCTTTACGGAAAAAACTACCAAAAGCTGAATAATAGAGATTTTTTACCGTGGGATGGCAAAACCACAGTTATTGTTTACTGGGGTATACCACACTTTTTTAAATAGAGATATTTGCGGCTGAACAGTGAGCGACACACTCAAACTGCTTTTTTTTTTAGATACCAAAGGCCCAAAACTGGATAGTACAGCGATTTGACCCGTGGAACTGCGAAACCACACTGGGATGTCGGGCCTACACAAGACTATTTTCAACAGATATATTTTTGTGTCACAACAGTCAGGAGACACTACTGTTTTTCTTTACGGAAAAAACTACCAAAAGCTGAATAATAGAGATTTTTTACCGTGGGATGTCAAAACCACAGTTATTGTTTACTGGGGTATACCATACTTTTTTATATAGAGATATTTGCGGCTGAACAGTGAGCGACACACTCAAACTGCTTTTTTTTTAGATACCAAAGGCCCAAAACTGGATAGTACAGCGATTTGACCCATGGTACTGCGAAACCACACTGGGATGTCGGGCCTACACAAGACTATTTTCAACAGATATATTTTTGTGTCACAACAGTCAGGAGACACTACTGTTTTTCTTTACGGAAAAAACTACCAAAACCTGAATAATAGAGATTTTTTACCGTGGGATGGCAAAACCACAGTTATTGTTTACTGGGGTATACCACACTTTTTTAAATAGAGATATTTGCGGCTGAACAGTGAGCGACACACTCAAACTGCTTTTTTTTTAGATACCAAAGGCCCAAAACTGGATAGTACAGCGATTTGACCCGTGGAACTGCGAAACCACACTGGGATGTCGGGCCTACGCAAGACTATTTTCAACAGATATATTTTTGTGTCACAACAGTCAGGAGACACTACTGTTTTTCTTTACGGAAAAAACTACCAAAAGCTGAATAATAGAGATTTTTTACCGTGGGATGGCAAAACCACAGTTATTGTTTACTGGGGTATACCACACTTTTTTATATAGAGATATTTGCGGCTGAACAGTGAGCGACACACTCAAACTGCTTTTTTTTTAGATACCAAAGGCCCAAAACTGGATAGTACAGCGATTTGACCCATGGTACTGCGAAACCACACTGGGATGTCGGGCCTAAACAAGACTATTTTCAACAGATATATTTTTGTGTCACAACAGTCAGGAGACACTACTGTTTTTCTTTACGGAAAAAAATAACAAAAGCTGAATAATAGAGATTTTTTACCGTGGGATGGCAAAACCACAGTTATTGTTTACTGGGGTATACCACACTTTTTTGAATAGAGATATTTGCGGCTGAACAGTGAGCGACACACTCAAACTGCTTTTTTTTTAGATACCAAAGGCCCAAAACTGGATAGTACAGCGATTTGACCCATGGAACTGCGAAACCACACTGGGATGTCGGGCCTACACAACACTATTTTCAACAGATATATTTTTGTGTCACAAAAGTCTGGAGACACTACTGTTTTTCTTTACGGAAAAAACTACCAAAAGCTGAATAATAGAGATTTTTTACCGTGGGATGGCAAAACCACAGTTATTGTTTACTGGGGTATACCACACTTTTTTAAATAGAGATATTTGCGGCTGAACAGTGAGCGACACACTCAAACTGCTTTTTTTTTAGATACCAAAGGCCCAAAACTGGACAGTACAGTGATTTGACCCATGGTACTGCAAAACCACACTGGGATGTCGGGCCTACACAAGACTATTTTCAACAGATATATTTTTGTGTCACAACAGTCAGGAGACACTACTGTTTTTCTTTACGGAAAAAACTACCAAAAGCTGAATAATAGAGATTTTTTTCCGTGGGATGGCAAAACCACAGTTATTGTTTACTGGGGTATACCACACTTTTTTAAATAGAGATATTTGCGGCTGAACAGTGAGCGACACACTCAAACTGCTTTTTTTTTAGATACCAAAGGCCCAAAACTGGATAGTACAGCGATTTGACCCATGGAACTGCGAAACCACACTGGGATGTCGGGCCTACACAAGACTATTTTCACCAGATATATTTTTGTGTCACAACAGTCAGGAGACACTACTGTTTTTCTTTACGGAAAAAACTACCAAAAGCTGAATAATAGAGATTTTTTACCGTGGGATGGCAAAACCACAGTTATTGTTTACTGGGGTATACCACACTTTTTTAAATAGAGATATTTGCGGCTGAACAGTGAGCGACACACTCAAACTGCTTTTTTTTTTAGATACCAAAGGCCCAAAACTGGATAGTACAGCGATTTGACCCGTGGAACTGCGAAACCACACTGGGATGTCGGGCCTACACAAGACTATTTTCAACAGATATATTTTTGTGTCACAACAGTCAGGAGACACTACTGTTTTTCTTTACGGAAAAAACTACCAAAAGCTGAATAATAGAGATTTTTTACCGTGGGATGTCAAAACCACAGTTATTGTTTACTGGGGTATACCATACTTTTTTATATAGAGATATTTGCGGCTGAACAGTGAGCGACACACTCAAACTGCTTTTTTTTTAGATACCAAAGGCCCAAAACTGGATAGTACAGCGATTTGACCCATGGTACTGCGAAACCACACTGGGATGTCGGGCCTACACAAGACTATTTTCAACAGATATATTTTTGTGTCACAACAGTCAGGAGACACTACTGTTTTTCTTTACGGAAAAAACTACCAAAACCTGAATAATAGAGATTTTTTACCGTGGGATGGCAAAACCACAGTTATTGTTTACTGGGGTATACCACACTTTTTTAAATAGAGATATTTGCGGCTGAACAGTGAGCGACACACTCAAACTGCTTTTTTTTTAGATACCAAAGGCCCAAAACTGGATAGTACAGCGATTTGACCCATGGAACTGCGAAACCACACTGGGATGTCGGGCCTACACAACACTATTTTCAACAGATATATTTTTGTGTCACAACAGTCAGGAGACACTACTGTTTTTCTTTACGGAAAAAACTACCAAAAGCTGAATAATAGAGATTTTTTACCGTGGGATGGCAAAACCACAGTTATTGTTTACTGGGGTATACCACACTTTTTTAAATAGAGATATTTGCGGCTGAACAGTGAGCGACACACTCAAACTGCTTTTTTTTTTAGATACCAAAGGCCCAAAACTGGATAGTACAGCGATTTGACCCATGGAACTGCGAAACCACACTGGGATGTCGGGCCTACACAACACTATTTTCAACAGATATATTTTTGTGTCACAACAGTCAGGAGACACTTCTGTTTTTCTTTATGGAAAAAACTACCAAAAGCTGAATAATAGAGATTTTTTACCGTGAGATGGCAAAACCACAGTTATTGTTTACTGGGGTATACCACACTTTTTTAAATAGAGATATTTGCGGCTGAACAGTGAGCGACACACTCAAACTGCTTTTTTTTTAGATACCAAAGGCCCAAAACTGGATAGTACAGCGATTTGACCCGTGGAACTGCGAAACCACACTGGGATGTCGGGCCTACACAAGACTATTTTCAACAGATATATTTTTGTGTCACAACAGTCAGGAGACACTACTGTTTTTCTTTACGGAAAAAACTACCAAAAGCTGAATAATAGAGATTTTTTACCGTGGGATGGCAAAACCACAGTTATTGTTTACTGGGGTATACCACACTTTTTTAAATAGAGATATTTGCGGCTGAACAGTGAGCGACACACTCAAACTGCTTTTTTTTTTAGATACCAAAGGCCCAAAACTAGATAGTACAGCGATTTGACCCATGGAACTTCGAAACCACACTGGGATGTCGGGCCTACACAAGACTATTTTCAACAGATATATTTTTGTGTCACAACAGTCAGGAGACACTACTGTTTTTCTTTACGGAAAAAACTACCAAAAGCTGAATAATAGAGATTTTTTACCGTGGGATGGGAAAACCACAGTTATTGTTTACTGGGGTATACCGCACTTTTTTAAATAGAGATATTTGCGGCTGAACAGTGAGCGACACACTCAAACTGCTTTTTTTTTAGATACCAAAGGCCCAAAACTGGATAGTACAGCGATTTGACCCGTGAAACTGCGAAACCACACTGGGATGTCGGGCCAACACAAGACTATTTTCAACAGATATATTTTTGTGTAACAACAGTCAGGAGACACTACTGTTTTTCTTTACGGAAAAAACTACCAAAAGCTGAATAATAGAGATTTTTTACCGTGGGATGGCAAAACCACAGTTATTGTTTACTGGGCTATACCACACTTTTTTAAATAGAGATATTTGCGGCTGAACAGTGAGCGACACACTCAAACTGCTTTTTTTTTTAGATACCAAAGGCCCAAAACTGGATAGTACAGCGATTTGACCCGTGGAACTGCGAAACCACACTGGGATGTCGGGCCTACACAATACTATTTTCAACAGATATATTTTTGTGTCACAACAGTCAGGAGACACTACTGTTTTTCTTTACGGAAAAAACTACCAAAAGCTGAATAATAGAGATTTTTTACCGTGGGATGGCAAAACCACAGTTATTGTTTACTGGGGTATACCACACTTTTTTAAATAGAGATATTTGCGGCTGAACAGTGAGCGACACACTCAAACTGCTTTTTTTTTTTAGATACCAAAGGCCCAAAACTAGATAGTACAGCGATTTGACCCATGGAACTTCGAAACCACACTGGGATGTCGGGCCTACACAAGACTATTTTCAACAGATATATTTTTGTGTCACAACAGTCAGGAGACACTACTGTTTTTCTTTACGGAAAAAACTACCAAAAGCTGAATAATAGAGATTTTTTACCGTGGGATGGGAAAACCACAGTTATTGTTTACTGGGGTATACCGCACTTTTTTAAATAGAGATATTTGCGGCTGAACAGTGAGCGACACACTCAAACTGCTTTTTTTTTAGATACCAAAGGCCCAAAACTGGATAGTACAGCGATTTGACCCGTGAAACTGCGAAACCACACTGGGATGTCGGGCCAACACAAGACTATTTTCAACAGATATATTTTTGTGTAACAACAGTCAGGAGACACTACTGTTTTTCTTTACGGAAAAAACTACCAAAAGCTGAATAATAGAGATTTTTTACCGTGGGATGGCAAAACCACAGTTATTGTTTACTGGGCTATACCACACTTTTTTAAATAGAGATATTTGCGGCTGAACAGTGAGCGACACACTCAAACTGCTTTTTTTTTTAGATACCAAAGGCCCAAAACTGGATAGTGCAGCGATTTGACCCGTGGAACTGCGAAACCACACTGGGATGTCGGGCCTACACAATACTATTTTCAACAGATATATTTTTGTGTCACAACAGTCAGGAGACACTACTGTTTTTCTTTACGGAAAAAACTACCAAAAGCTGAATAATAGAGATTTTTTACCGTGGGATGGCAAAACCACAGTTATTGTTTACTGGGGTATACCACACTTTTTTAAATAGAGATATTTGCGGCTGAACAGTGAGCGACACACTCAAACTGCTTTTTTTTTAGATACCAAAGGCCCAAAACTAGATAGTACAGCGATTTGACCCATGGAACTTCGAAACCACACTGGGATGTCGGGCCTACACAAGACTATTTTCAACAGATATATTTTTGTGTCACAACAGTCAGGAGACACTACTGTTTTTCTTTACGGAAAAAACTACCAAAAGCTGAATAATAGAGATTTTTTACCGTGGGATGGGAAAACCACAGTTATTGTTTACTGGGGTATACCGCACTTTTTTAAATAGAGATATTTGCGGCTGAACAGTGAGCGACACACTCAAACTACTTTTTTTTTAGATACCAAAGGCCCAAAACTGGATAGTACAGCGATTTGACCCGTGAAACTGCGAAACCACACTGGGATGTCGGGCCAACACAAGACTATTTTCAACAGATATATTTTTGTGTCACAACAGTCAGGAGACACTACTGTTTTTCTTTACGGAAAAAACTACCAAAAGCTGAATAATAGAGATTTTTTACCGTGGGATGGCAAAACCACAGTTATTGTTTACTGGGGTATACCACACTTTTTTAAATAGAGATATTTGCGGCTGAACAGTGAGCGACACACTCAAACTGCTTTTTTTTTAGATACCAAAGGCCCAAAACTGGATAGTACAGCGATTTGACCCGTGGAACTGCGAAACCACACTGGGATGTCGGGCCTACACAAGACTATTTTCAACAGATATATTTTTGTGTCACAACAGTCAGGAGACACTACTGTTTTTCTTTACGGAAAAAACTACCAAAAGCTGAATAATAGAGATTTTTTACCGTGGGATGGCAAAACCACAGTTATTGTTTACTGGGGTATACCACACTTTTTTAAATAGAGATATTTGCGGCTGAACAGTGAGCGACACACTCAAACTGCTTTTTTTTTAGATACCAAAGGCCCAAAACTGGATAGTACAGCGATTTGACCCGTGGAACTGCGAAACCACACTGGGATGTCGGGCCTACGCAAGACTATTTTCAACAGATATATTTTTGTGTCACAACAGTCAGGAGACACTACTGTTTTTCTTTACGGAAAAAACTACCAAAAGCTGAATAATAGAGATTTTTTACCGTGGGATGGCAAAACCACAGTTATTGTTTACTGGGGTATACCACACTTTTTTATATAGAGATATTTGCGGCTGAACAGTGAGCGACACACTCAAACTGCTTTTTTTTTAGATACCAAAGGCCCAAAACTGGATAGTACAGCGATTTGACCCATGGTACTGCGAAACCACACTGGGATGTCGGGCCTAAACAAGACTATTTTCAACAGATATATTTTTGTGTCACAACAGTCAGGAGACACTACTGTTTTTCTTTACGGAAAAAAATAACAAAAGCTGAATAATAGAGATTTTTTACCGTGGGATGGCAAAACCACAGTTATTGTTTACTGGGGTATACCACACTTTTTTGAATAGAGATATTTGCGGCTGAACAGTGAGCGACACACTCAAACTGCTTTTTTTTTAGATACCAAAGGCCCAAAACTGGATAGTACAGCGATTTGACCCATGGAACTGCGAAACCACACTGGGATGTCGGGCCTACACAACACTATTTTCAACAGATATATTTTTGTGTCACAAAAGTCTGGAGACACTACTGTTTTTCTTTACGGAAAAAACTACCAAAAGCTGAATAATAGAGATTTTTTACCGTGGGATGGCAAAACCACAGTTATTGTTTACTGGGGTATACCACACTTTTTTAAATAGAGATATTTGCGGCTGAACAGTGAGCGACACACTCAAACTGCTTTTTTTTTTAGATACCAAAGGCCCAAAACTGGATAGTACAGCGATTTGACCCGTGGAACTGCGAAACCACACTGGGATGTCGGGCCTACACAAGACTATTTTCAACAGATATATTTTTGTGTCACAACAGTCAGGAGACACTACTGTTTTTCTTTACGGAAAAAACTACCAAAAGCTGAATAATAGAGATTTTTTACCGTGGGATGTCAAAACCACAGTTATTGTTTACTGGGGTATACCATACTTTTTTATATAGAGATATTTGCGGCTGAACAGTGAGCGACACACTCAAACTGCTTTTTTTTTAGATACCAAAGGCCCAAAACTGGATAGTACAGCGATTTGACCCATGGAACTGCGAAACCACACTGGGATGTCGGGCCTACACAAGACTATTTTCACCAGATATATTTTTGTGTCACAACAGTCAGGAGACACTACTGTTTTTCTTTACGGAAAAAACTACCAAAAGCTGAATAATAGAGATTTTTTACCGTGGGATGGCAAAACCACAGTTATTGTTTACTGGGGTATACCACACTTTTTTAAATAGAGATATTTGCGGCTGAACAGTGAGCGACACACTCAAACTGCTTTTTTTTTTAGATACCAAAGGCCCAAAACTGGATAGTACAGCGATTTGACCCGTGGAACTGCGAAACCACACTGGGATGTCGGGCCTACACAAGACTATTTTCAACAGATATATTTTTGTGTCACAACAGTCAGGAGACACTACTGTTTTTCTTTACGGAAAAAACTACCAAAAGCTGAATAATAGAGATTTTTTACCGTGGGATGTCAAAACCACAGTTATTGTTTACTGGGGTATACCATACTTTTTTATATAGAGATATTTGCGGCTGAACAGTGAGCGACACACTCAAACTGCTTTTTTTTTAGATACCAAAGGCCCAAAACTGGATAGTACAGCGATTTGACCCATGGTACTGCGAAACCACACTGGGATGTCGGGCCTACACAAGACTATTTTCAACAGATATATTTTTGTGTCACAACAGTCAGGAGACACTACTGTTTTTCTTTACGGAAAAAACTACCAAAACCTGAATAATAGAGATTTTTTACCGTGGGATGGCAAAACCACAGTTATTGTTTACTGGGGTATACCACACTTTTTTAAATAGAGATATTTGCGGCTGAACAGTGAGCGACACACTCAAACTGCTTTTTTTTTAGATACCAAAGGCCCAAAACTGGATAGTACAGCGATTTGACCCATGGAACTGCGAAACCACACTGGGATGTCGGGCCTACACAACACTATTTTCAACAGATATATTTTTGTGTCACAACAGTCAGGAGACACTACTGTTTTTCTTTACGGAAAAAACTACCAAAAGCTGAATAATAGAGATTTTTTACCGTGGGATGGCAAAACCACAGTTATTGTTTACTGGGGTATACCACACTTTTTTAAATAGAGATATTTGCGGCTGAACAGTGAGCGACACACTCAAACTGCTTTTTTTTTTAGATACCAAAGGCCCAAAACTGGATAGTACAGCGATTTGACCCATGGAACTGCGAAACCACACTGGGATGTCGGGCCTACACAACACTATTTTCAACAGATATATTTTTGTGTCACAACAGTCAGGAGACACTACTGTTTTTCTTTATGGAAAAAACTACCAAAAGCTGAATAATAGAGATTTTTTACCGTGAGATGGCAAAACCACAGTTATTGTTTACTGGGGTATACCACACTTTTTTAAATAGAGATATTTGCGGCTGAACAGTGAGCGACACACTCAAACTGCTTTTTTTTTAGATACCAAAGGCCCAAAACTGGATAGTACAGCGATTTGACCCGTGGAACTGCGAAACCACACTGGGATGTCGGGCCTACACAAGACTATTTTCAACAGATATATTTTTGTGTCACAACAGTCAGGAGACACTACTGTTTTTCTTTACGGAAAAAACTACCAAAAGCTGAATAATAGAGATTTTTTACCGTGGGATGGCAAAACCACAGTTATTGTTTACTGGGGTATACCACACTTTTTTAAATAGAGATATTTGCGGCTGAACAGTGAGCGACACACTCAAACTGCTTTTTTTTTTAGATACCAAAGGCCCAAAACTAGATAGTACAGCGATTTGACCCATGGAACTTCGAAACCACACTGGGATGTCGGGCCTACACAAGACTATTTTCAACAGATATATTTTTGTGTCACAACAGTCAGGAGACACTACTGTTTTTCTTTACGGAAAAAACTACCAAAAGCTGAATAATAGAGATTTTTTACCGTGGGATGGGAAAACCACAGTTATTGTTTACTGGGGTATACCGCACTTTTTTAAATAGAGATATTTGCGGCTGAACAGTGAGCGACACACTCAAACTGCTTTTTTTTTAGATACCAAAGGCCCAAAACTGGATAGTACAGCGATTTGACCCGTGAAACTGCGAAACCACACTGGGATGTCGGGCCAACACAAGACTATTTTCAACAGATATATTTTTGTGTAACAACAGTCAGGAGACACTACTGTTTTTCTTTACGGAAAAAACTACCAAAAGCTGAATAATAGAGATTTTTTACCGTGGGATGGCAAAACCACAGTTATTGTTTACTGGGCTATACCACACTTTTTTAAATAGAGATATTTGCGGCTGAACAGTGAGCGACACACTCAAACTGCTTTTTTTTTTAGATACCAAAGGCCCAAAACTGGATAGTACAGCGATTTGACCCGTGGAACTGCGAAACCACACTGGGATGTCGGGCCTACACAATACTATTTTCAACAGATATATTTTTGTGTCACAACAGTCAGGAGACACTACTGTTTTTCTTTACGGAAAAAACTACCAAAAGCTGAATAATAGAGATTTTTTACCGTGGGATGGCAAAACCACAGTTATTGTTTACTGGGGTATACCACACTTTTTTAAATAGAGATATTTGCGGCTGAACAGTGAGCGACACACTCAAACTGCTTTTTTTTTAGATACCAAAGGCCCAAAACTAGATAGTACAGCGATTTGACCCATGGAACTTCGAAACCACACTGGGATGTCGGGCCTACACAAGACTATTTTCAACAGATATATTTTTGTGTCACAACAGTCAGGAGACACTACTGTTTTTCTTTACGGAAAAAACTACCAAAAGCTGAATAATAGAGATTTTTTACCGTGGGATGGGAAAACCACAGTTATTGTTTACTGGGGTATACCGCACTTTTTTAAATAGAGATATTTGCGGCTGAACAGTGAGCGACACACTCAAACTACTTTTTTTTTAGATACCAAAGGCCCAAAACTGGATAGTACAGCGATTTGACCCGTGAAACTGCGAAACCACACTGGGATGTCGGGCCAACACAAGACTATTTTCAACAGATATATTTTTGTGTCACAACAGTCAGGAGACACTACTGTTTTTCTTTACGGAAAAAACTACCAAAAGCTGAATAATAGAGATTTTTTACCGTGGGATGGCAAAACCACAGTTAT
This sequence comes from Phyllobates terribilis, assembly GCF_046119375.1. Classification (NCBI taxonomy): domain Eukaryota; kingdom Metazoa; phylum Chordata; class Amphibia; order Anura; family Dendrobatidae; genus Phyllobates; species Phyllobates terribilis. The sequence goes on from NW_027362773.1 coordinate 56,440,446, forward strand.
TGTTTACTGGGGTATACCACACTTTTTTAAATAGAGATATTTGCGGCTGAACAGTGAGCGACACACTCAAACTGCTTTTTTTTTAGATACCAAAGGCCCAAAACTGGATAGTACAGCGATTTGACCCGTGGAACTGCGAAACCACACTGGGATGTCGGGCCTACACAAGACTATTTTCAACAGATATATTTTTGTGTCACAACAGTCAGGAGACACTACTGTTTTTCTTTACGGAAAAAACTACCAAAAGCTGAATAATAGAGATTTTTTACCGTGGGATGGCAAAACCACAGTTATTGTTTACTGGGGTATACCACACTTTTTTAAATAGAGATATTTGCGGCTGAACAGTGAGCGACACACTCAAACTGCTTTTTTTTTAGATACCAAAGGCCCAAAACTGGATAGTACAGCGATTTGACCCGTGGAACTGCGAAACCACACTGGGATGTCGGGCCTACGCAAGACTATTTTCAACAGATATATTTTTGTGTCACAACAGTCAGGAGACACTACTGTTTTTCTGTACGGAAAAAACTACCAAAAGCTGAATAATAGAGATTTTTTACCGTGGGATGGCAAAACCACAGTTATTGTTTACTGGGGTATACCACACTTTTTTATATAGAGATATTTGCGGCTGAACAGTGAGCGACACACTCAAACTGCTTTTTTTTTAGATACCAAAGGCCCAAAACTGGATAGTACAGCGATTTGACCCATGGTACTGCGAAACCACACTGGGATGTCGGGCCTAAACAAGACTATTTTCAACAGATATATTTTTGTGTCACAACAGTCAGGAGACACTACTGTTTTTCTTTACGGAAAAAAATAACAAAAGCTGAATAATAGAGATTTTTTACCGTGGGATGGCAAAACCACAGTTATTGTTTACTGGGGTATACCACACTTTTTTGAATAGAGATATTTGCGGCTGAACAGTGAGCGACACACTCAAACTGCTTTTTTTTTAGATACCAAAGGCCCAAAACTGGATAGTACAGCGATTTGACCCATGGAACTGCGAAACCACACTGGGATGTCGGGCCTACACAACACTATTTTCAACAGATATATTTTTGTGTCACAAAAGTCTGGAGACACTACTGTTTTTCTTTACGGAAAAAACTACCAAAAGCTGAATAATAGAGATTTTTTACCGTGGGATGGCAAAACCACAGTTATTGTTTACTGGGGTATACCACACTTTTTTAAATAGAGATATTTGCGGCTGAACAGTGAGCGACACACTCAAACTGCTTTTTTTTTAGATACCAAAGGCCCAAAACTGGACAGTACAGTGATTTGACCCATGGTACTGCAAAACCACACTGGGATGTCGGGCCTACACAAGACTATTTTCAACAGATATATTTTTGTGTCACAACAGTCAGGAGACACTACTGTTTTTCTTTACGGAAAAAACTACCAAAAGCTGAATAATAGAGATTTTTTTCCGTGGGATGGCAAAACCACAGTTATTGTTTACTGGGGTATACCACACTTTTTTAAATAGAGATATTTGCGGCTGAACAGTGAGCGACACACTCAAACTGCTTTTTTTTTAGATACCAAAGGCCCAAAACTGGATAGTACAGCGATTTGACCCATGGAACTGCGAAACCACACTGGGATGTCGGGCCTACACAAGACTATTTTCACCAGATATATTTTTGTGTCACAACAGTCAGGAGACACTACTGTTTTTCTTTACGGAAAAAACTACCAAAAGCTGAATAATAGAGATTTTTTACCGTGGGATGGCAAAACCACAGTTATTGTTTACTGGGGTATACCACACTTTTTTAAATAGAGATATTTGCGGCTGAACAGTGAGCGACACACTCAAACTGCTTTTTTTTTTAGATACCAAAGGCCCAAAACTGGATAGTACAGCGATTTGACCCGTGGAACTGCGAAACCACACTGGGATGTCGGGCCTACACAAGACTATTTTCAACAGATATATTTTTGTGTCACAACAGTCAGGAGACACTACTGTTTTTCTTTACGGAAAAAACTACCAAAAGCTGAATAATAGAGATTTTTTACCGTGGGATGTCAAAACCACAGTTATTGTTTACTGGGGTATACCACACTTTTTTATATAGAGATATTTGCGGCTGAACAGTGAGCGACACACTCAAACTGCTTTTTTTTTAGATACCAAAGGCCCAAAACTGGATAGTACAGCGATTTGACCCATGGTACTGCGAAACCACACTGGGATGTCGGGCCTACACAAGACTATTTTCAACAGATATATTTTTGTGTCACAACAGTCAGGAGACACTACTGTTTTTCTTTACGGAAAAAACAACCAAAAGCTGAATAATAGAGATTTTTTACCGTGGGATGGCAAAACCACAGTTATTGTTTACTGGGGTATACCACACTTTTTTAAATAGAGATATTTGCGGCTGAACAGTGAGCGACACACTCAAACTGCTTTTTTTTTAGATACCAAAGGCCCAAAACTGGATAGTACAGCGATTTGACCCATGGAACTGCGAAACCACACTGGGATGTCGGGCCTACACAACACTATTTTCAACAGATATATTTTTGTGTCACAACAGTCAGGAGACACTACTGTTTTTCTTTACGGAAAAAACTACCAAAAGCTGAATAATAGAGATTTTTTACCGTGGGATGGCAAAACCACAGTTATTGTTTACTGGGGTATACCACACTTTTTTAAATAGAGATATTTGCGGCTGAACAGTGAGCGACACACTCAAACTGCTTTTTTTTTAGATACCAAAGGCCCAAAACTGGATAGTACAGCGATTAGACCCATGGAACTGCGAAACCACACTGGGATGTCGGGCCTACACAACACTATTTTCAACAGATATATTTTTGTGTCACAACAGTCAGGAGACACTACTGTTTTTCTTTATGGAAAAAACTACCAAAAGCTGAATAATAGAGATTTTTTACCGTGAGATGGCAAAACCACAGTTATTGTTTACTGGGGTATACCACACTTTTTTAAATAGAGATATTTGCGGCTGAACAGTGAGCGACACACTCAAACTGCTTTTTTTTTAGATACCAAAGGCCCAAAACTGGATAGTACAGCGATTTGACCCGTGGAACTGCGAAACCACACTGGGATGTCGGGCCCAGACAAGACTATTTTCAACAGATATATTTTTGTGTCACAACAGTCAGGAGACACTACTGTTTTTCTTTACGGAAAAAACTACCAAAAGCTGAATAATAGAGATTTTTTACCATGGGATGGCAAAACCACAGTTATTGTTTACTGGGGTATACCACACTTTTTTAAATAGAGATATTTGCGGCTGAACAGTGAGCGACACACTCAAACTGCTTTTTTTTTAGATTCCAAAGGCCCAAAACTGGATAGTACAGCGATTTGACTCGTGGACCTGCGAAACCACACTGGGATGTCGGGCCTACACAAGACTATTTTCAACAGATATATTTTTGTGTCACAACAGTCAGGAGACACTACTGTTTTTCTTTACGGAAAAAACTACCAAAAGCTGAATAATAGAGATTTTTTACCGTGGGATGGCAAAACCACAGTTATTGTTTACTGGGGTATACCGCACTTTTTTAAATAGAGATATTTGCGGCTGAACAGTGAGCGACACACTCAAACTGCTTTTTTTTTAGATACCAAAGGCCCAAAACTGGATAGTACAGCGATTTGACCCGTGGAACTGCGAAACCACACTGGGATGTCGGGCCTACACAAGACTATTTTCAACAGATATATTTTTGTGTCACAACAGTCAGGAGACACTACTGTTTTTCTTTACGGAAAAAACTACCAAAAGCTGAATAATAGAGATTTTTTACCGTGGGATGGCAAAACCACAGTTATTGTTTACTGGGGTATACCACACTTTTTTAAATAGAGATATTTGCGGCTGAACAGTGAGCGACACACTCAAACTGCTTTTTTTTTAGATACCAAAGGCCCAAAACTGGATAGTACAGCGATTTGACCCGTGGAACTGCGAAACCACACTGGGATGTCGGGCCTACGCAAGACTATTTTCAACAGATATATTTTTGTGTCACAACAGTCAGGAGACACTACTGTTTTTCTTTACGGAAAAAACTACCAAAAGCTGAATAATAGAGATTTTTTACCGTGGGATGGCAAAACCACAGTTATTGTTTACTGGGGTATACCACACTTTTTTATATAGAGATATTTGCGGCTGAACAGTGAGCGACACACTCAAACTGCTTTTTTTTTAGATACCAAAGGCCCAAAACTGGATAGTACAGCGATTTGACCCATGGTACTGCGAAACCACACTGGGATGTCGGGCCTAAACAAGACTATTTTCAACAGATATATTTTTGTGTCACAACAGTCAGGAGACACTACTGTTTTTCTTTACGGAAAAAAATAACAAAAGCTGAATAATAGAGATTTTTTACCGTGGGATGGCAAAACCACAGTTATTGTTTACTGGGGTATACCACACTTTTTTGAATAGAGATATTTGCGGCTGAACAGTGAGCGACACACTCAAACTGCTTTTTTTTTAGATACCAAAGGCCCAAAACTGGATAGTACAGCGATTTGACCCATGGAACTGCGAAACCACACTGGGATGTCGGGCCTACACAACACTATTTTCAACAGATATATTTTTGTGTCACAAAAGTCTGGAGACACTACTGTTTTTCTTTACGGAAAAAACTACCAAAAGCTGAATAATAGAGATTTTTTACCGTGGGATGGCAAAACCACAGTTATTGTTTACTGGGGTATACCACACTTTTTTAAATAGAGATATTTGCGGCTGAACAGTGAGCGACACACTCAAACTGCTTTTTTTTTAGATACCAAAGGCCCAAAACTGGACAGTACAGTGATTTGACCCATGGTACTGCAAAACCACACTGGGATGTCGGGCCTACACAAGACTATTTTCAACAGATATATTTTTGTGTCACAACAGTCAGGAGACACTACTGTTTTTCTTTACGGAAAAAACTACCAAAAGCTGAATAATAGAGATTTTTTTCCGTGGGATGGCAAAACCACAGTTATTGTTTACTGGGGTATACCACACTTTTTTAAATAGAGATATTTGCGGCTGAACAGTGAGCGACACACTCAAACTGCTTTTTTTTTAGATACCAAAGGCCCAAAACTGGATAGTACAGCGATTTGACCCATGGAACTGCGAAACCACACTGGGATGTCGGGCCTACACAAGACTATTTTCACCAGATATATTTTTGTGTCACAACAGTCAGGAGACACTACTGTTTTTCTTTACGGAAAAAACTACCAAAAGCTGAATAATAGAGATTTTTTACCGTGGGATGGCAAAACCACAGTTATTGTTTACTGGGGTATACCACACTTTTTTAAATAGAGATATTTGCGGCTGAACAGTGAGCGACACACTCAAACTGCTTTTTTTTTTAGATACCAAAGGCCCAAAACTGGATAGTACAGCGATTTGACCCGTGGAACTGCGAAACCACACTGGGATGTCGGGCCTACACAAGACTATTTTCAACAGATATATTTTTGTGTCACAACAGTCAGGAGACACTACTGTTTTTCTTTACGGAAAAAACTACCAAAAGCTGAATAATAGAGATTTTTTACCGTGGGATGTCAAAACCACAGTTATTGTTTACTGGGGTATACCACACTTTTTTATATAGAGATATTTGCGGCTGAACAGTGAGCGACACACTCAAACTGCTTTTTTTTTAGATACCAAAGGCCCAAAACTGGATAGTACAGCGATTTGACCCATGGTACTGCGAAACCACACTGGGATGTCGGGCCTACACAAGACTATTTTCAACAGATATATTTTTGTGTCACAACAGTCAGGAGACACTACTGTTTTTCTTTACGGAAAAAACTACCAAAAGCTGAATAATAGAGATTTTTTACCGTGGGATGGCAAAACCACAGTTATTGTTTACTGGGGTATACCACACTTTTTTAAATAGAGATATTTGCGGCTGAACAGTGAGCGACACACTCAAACTGCTTTTTTTTTAGATACCAAAGGCCCAAAACTGGATAGTACAGCGATTTGACCCATGGAACTGCGAAACCACACTGGGATGTCGGGCCTACACAACACTATTTTCAACAGATATATTTTTGTGTCACAACAGTCAGGAGACACTACTGTTTTTCTTTACGGAAAAAACTACCAAAAGCTGAATAATAGAGATTTTTTACCGTGGGATGGCAAAACCACAGTTATTGTTTACTGGGGTATACCACACTTTTTTAAATAGAGATATTTGCGGCTGAACAGTGAGCGACACACTCAAACTGCTTTTTTTTTAGATACCAAAGGCCCAAAACTGGATAGTACAGCGATTAGACCCATGGAACTGCGAAACCACACTGGGATGTCGGGCCTACACAACACTATTTTCAACAGATATATTTTTGTGTCACAACAGTCAGGAGACACTACTGTTTTTCTTTATGGAAAAAACTACCAAAAGCTGAATAATAGAGATTTTTTACCGTGAGATGGCAAAACCACAGTTATTGTTTACTGGGGTATACCACACTTTTTTAAATAGAGATATTTGCGGCTGAACAGTGAGCGACACACTCAAACTGCTTTTTTTTTAGATACCAAAGGCCCAAAACTGGATAGTACAGCGATTTGACCCGTGGAACTGCGAAACCACACTGGGATGTCGGGCCCAGACAAGACTATTTTCAACAGATATATTTTTGTGTCACAACAGTCAGGAGACACTACTGTTTTTCTTTACGGAAAAAACTACCAAAAGCTGAATAATAGAGATTTTTTACCATGGGATGGCAAAACCACAGTTATTGTTTACTGGGGTATACCACACTTTTTTAAATAGAGATATTTGCGGCTGAACAGTGAGCGACACACTCAAACTGCTTTTTTTTTAGATTCCAAAGGCCCAAAACTGGATAGTACAGCGATTTGACTCGTGGACCTGCGAAACCACACTGGGATGTCGGGCCTACACAAGACTATTTTCAACAGATATATTTTTGTGTCACAACAGTCAGGAGACACTACTGTTTTTCTTTATGGAAAAAACTACCAAAAGCTGAATAATAGAGATTTTTTACCGTGGGATGGCAAAACCACAGTTATTGTTTACTGGGGTATACCGCACTTTTTTAAATAGAGATATTTGCGGCTGAACAGTGAGCGACACACTCAAACTGCTTTTTTTTTAGATACCAAAGGCCCAAAACTGGATAGTACAGCGATTTGACCTGTGGAACTGCGAAACCACACTGGGATGTCGGGCCTACACAAGACTATTTTCAACAGATATATTTTTGTGTCACAACAGTCAGGAGACACTACTGTTTTTCTTTACGGAAAAAACTACCAAAAGCTGAATAATAGAGATTTTTTACCGTGGGATGGCAAAAGCACAGTTATTGTTTACTGGGGTATACCACACTTTTTTAAATAGAGATATTTGCGGCTGAACAGTGAGCGACACACTCAAACTGCTGTTTTTTTAGATACCAAAGGCCCAAAACTAGATAGTACAGCGATTTGACCCATGGAACTTCGAAACCACACTGGGATGTCGGGCCTACACAAGACTATTTTCAACAGATATATTTTTGTGTCACAACAGTCAGGAGACACTACTGTTTTCTTTACGGAAAAAACTACCAAAAGCTGAATAATAGAGATTTTTTACCATGGGATGGGAAAACCACAGTTATTGTTTACTGGGGTATACCGCACTTTTTTAAATAGAGATATTTGCGGCTGAACAGTGAGCGACACACTCAAACTGCTTTTTTTTTAGATACCAAAGGCCCAAAACTGGATAGTACAGCGATTTGACCCATGGAACTGCGAAACCACACTGGGATGTCGGGCCTACACAAGACTATTTTCACCAGATATATTTTTGTGTCACAACAGTCAGGAGACACTACTGTTTTTCTTTACGGAAAAAACTACCAAAAGCTGAATAATAGAGATTTTTTACCGTGGGATGGCAAAACCACAGTTATTGTTTACTGGGGTATACCACACTTTTTTAAATAGAGATATTTGCGGCTGAACAGTGAGCGACACACTCAAACTGCTTTTTTTTTTAGATACCAAAGGCCCAAAACTGGATAGTACAGCGATTTGACCCGTGGAACTGCGAAACCACACTGGGATGTCGGGCCTACACAAGACTATTTTCAACAGATATATTTTTGTGTCACAACAGTCAGGAGACACTACTGTTTTTCTTTACGGAAAAAACTACCAAAAGCTGAATAATAGAGATTTTTTACCGTGGGATGTCAAAACCACAGTTATTGTTTACTGGGGTATACCACACTTTTTTATATAGAGATATTTGCGGCTGAACAGTGAGCGACACACTCAAACTGCTTTTTTTTTAGATACCAAATGCCCAAAACTGGATAGTACAGCGATTTGACCCATGGTACTGCGAAACCACACTGGGATGTCGGGCCTACACAAGACTATTTTCAACAGATATATTTTTGTGTCACAACAGTCAGGAGACACTACTGTTTTTCTTTACGGAAAAAACTACCAAAAGCTGAATAATAGAGATTTTTTACCGTGGGATGGCAAAACCACAGTTATTGTTTACTGGGGTATACCACACTTTTTTAAATAGAGATATTTGCGGCTGAACAGTGAGCGACACACTCAAACTGCTTTTTTTTTAGATACCAAAGGCCCAAAACTGGATAGTACAGCGATTTGACCCATGGAACTGCGAAACCACACTGGGATGTCGGGCCTACACAACACTATTTTCAACAGATATATTTTTGTGTCACAACAGTCAGGAGACACTACTGTTTTTCTTTACGGAAAAAACTACCAAAAGCTGAATAATAGAGATTTTTTACCGTGGGATGGCAAAACCACAGTTATTGTTTACTGGGGTATACCACACTTTTTTAAATAGAGATATTTGCGGCTGAACAGTGAGCGACACACTCAAACTGCTTTTTTTTTAGATACCAAAGGCCCAAAACTGGATAGTACAGCGATTTGACCCATGGAACTGCGAAACCACACTGGGATGTCGGGCCTACACAACACTATTTTCAACAGATATATTTTTGTGTCACAACAGTCAGGAGACACTACTGTTTTTCTTTATGGAAAAAACTACCAAAAGCTGAATAATAGAGATTTTTTACCGTGAGATGGCAAAACCACAGTTATTGTTTACTGGGGTATACCACACTTTTTTAAATAGAGATATTTGCGGCTGAACAGTGAGCGACACACTCAAACTGCTTTTTTTTTAGATACCAAAGGCCCAAAACTGGATAGTACAGCGATTTGACCCGTGGAACTGCGAAACCACACTGGGATGTCGGGCCCAGACAAGACTATTTTCAACAGATATATTTTTGTGTCACAACAGTCAGGAGACACTACTGTTTTTCTTTACGGAAAAAACTACCAAAAGCTGAATAATAGAGATTTTTTACCATGGGATGGCAAAACCACAGTTATTGTTTACTGGGGTATACCACACTTTTTTAAATAGAGATATTTGCGGCTGAACAGTGAGCGACACACTCAAACTGCTTTTTTTTTAGATACCAAAGGCCCAAAACTGGATAGTACAGCGATTTGACTCGTGGACCTGCGAAACCACACTGGGATGTCGGGCCTACACAAGACTATTTTCAACAGATATATTTTTGTGTCACAACAGTCAGGAGACACTACTGTTTTTCTTTACGGAAAAAACTACCAAAAGCTGAATAATAGAGATTTTTTACCGTGGGATGGCAAAACCACAGTTATTGTTTACTGGGGTATACCGCACTTTTTTAAATAGAGATATTTGCGGCTGAACAGTGAGCGACACACTCAAACTGCTTTTTTTTTAGATACCAAAGGCCCAAAACTGGATAGTACAGCGATTTGACCTGTGGAACTGCGAAACCACACTGGGATGTCGGGCCTACACAAGACTATTTTCAACAGATATATTTTTGTGTCACAACAGTCAGGAGACACTACTGTTTTTCTTTACGGAAAAAACTACCAAAAGCTGAATAATAGAGATTTTTTACCGTGGGATGGCAAAAGCACAGTTATTGTTTACTGGGGTATACCACACTTTTTTAAATAGAGATATTTGCGGCTGAACAGTGAGCGACACACTCAAACTGCTGTTTTTTTAGATACCAAAGGCCCAAAACTAGATAGTACAGCGATTTGACCCATGGAACTTCGAAACCACACTGGGATGTCGGGCCTACACAAGACTATTTTCAACAGATATATTTTTGTGTCACAACAGTCAGGAGACACTACTGTTTTCTTTACGGAAAAAACTACCAAAAGCTGAATAATAGAGATTTTTTACCGTGGGATGGGAAAACCACAGTTATTGTTTACTGGGGTATACCGCACTTTTTTAAATAGAGATATTTGCGGCTGAACAGTGAGCGACACACTCAAACTGCTTTTTTTTTAGATACCAAAGGCCCAAAACTGGATAGTACAGCGATTTGACCCGTGGAACTGCGAAACCACACTGGGATGTCGGGCCTACACAAGACTATTTTCAACAGATATATTTTTGTGTCACAACAGTCAGGAGACACTACTGTTTTTCTTTACGGAAAAAACTACCAAAAGCTGAATAATAGAGATTTTTTACCGTGGGATGGCAAAACCACAGTTATTGTTTACTGGGGTATACCACACTTTTTTATATAGAGATATTTGCGGCTGAACAGTGAGCGACACACTCAAACTGCTTTTTTTTTAGATACCAAAGGCCCAAAACTGGATAGTACAGCGATTTGACCCATGGTACTGCGAAACCACACTGGGATGTCGGGCCTACACAAGACTATTTTCAACAGATATATTTTTGTGTCACAACAGTCAGGAGACACTACTGTTTTTCTTTACGGAAAAAACTACCAAAAGCTGAATAATAGAGATTTTTTACCGTGGGATGGCAAAACCACAGTTATTGTTTACTGGGTATACCGCACTTTTTTAAATAGAGATATTTGCGGCTGAACAGTGAGCGACACACTCAAACTGCTTTTTTTTTAGATACCAAAGGCCCAAAACTGGATAGTACAGCGATTTGACCTGTGGAACTGCGAAACCACACTGGGATGTCGGGCCTACACAAGACTATTTTCAACAGATATATTTTTGTGTCACAACAGTCAGGAGACACTACTGTTTTTCTTTACGGAAAAAACTACCAAAAGCTGAATAATAGAGATTTTTTACCGTGGGATGGCAAAAGCACAGTTATTGTTTACTGGGGTATACCACACTTTTTTAAATAGAGATATTTGCGGCTGAACAGTGAGCGACACACTCAAACTGCTGTTTTTTTAGATACCAAAGGCCCAAAACTAGATAGTACAGCGATTTGACCCATGGAACTTCGAAACCACACTGGGATGTCGGGCCTACACAAGACTATTTTCAACAGATATATTTTTGTGTCACAACAGTCAGGAGACACTACTGTTTTCTTTACGGAAAAAACTACCAAAAGCTGAATAATAGAGATTTTTTACCATGGGATGGGAAAACCACAGTTATTGTTTACTGGGGTATACCGCACTTTTTTAAATAGAGATATTTGCGGCTGAACAGTGAGCGACACACTCAAACTGCTTTTTTTTTAGATACCAAAGGCCCAAAACTGGATAGTACAGCGATTTGACCCATGGAACTGCGAAACCACACTGGGATGTCGGGCCTACACAAGACTATTTTCACCAGATATATTTTTGTGTCACAACAGTCAGGAGACACTACTGTTTTTCTTTACGGAAAAAACTACCAAAAGCTGAATAATAGAGATTTTTTACCGTGGGATGGCAAAACCACAGTTATTGTTTACTGGGGTATACCACACTTTTTTAAATAGAGATATTTGCGGCTGAACAGTGAGCGACACACTCAAACTGCTTTTTTTTTTAGATACCAAAGGCCCAAAACTGGATAGTACAGCGATTTGACCCGTGGAACTGCGAAACCACACTGGGATGTCGGGCCTACACAAGACTATTTTCAACAGATATATTTTTGTGTCACAACAGTCAGGAGACACTACTGTTTTTCTTTACGGAAAAAACTACCAAAAGCTGAATAATAGAGATTTTTTACCGTGGGATGTCAAAACCACAGTTATTGTTTACTGGGGTATACCACACTTTTTTATATAGAGATATTTGCGGCTGAACAGTGAGCGACACACTCAAACTGCTTTTTTTTTAGATACCAAAGGCCCAAAACTGGATAGTACAGCGATTTGACCCATGGTACTGCGAAACCACACTGGGATGTCGGGCCTACACAAGACTATTTTCAACAGATATATTTTTGTGTCACAACAGTCAGGAGACACTACTGTTTTTCTTTACGGAAAAAACTACCAAAAGCTGAATAATAGAGATTTTTTACCGTGGGATGGCAAAACCACAGTTATTGTTTACTGGGGTATACCACACTTTTTTAAATAGAGATATTTGCGGCTGAACAGTGAGCGACACACTCAAACTGCTTTTTTTTTAGATACCAAAGGCCCAAAACTGGATAGTACAGCGATTTGACCCATGGAACTGCGAAACCACACTGGGATGTCGGGCCTACACAACACTATTTTCAACAGATATATTTTTGTGTCACAACAGTCAGGAGACACTACTGTTTTTCTTTACGGAAAAAACTACCAAAAGCTGAATAATAGAGATTTTTTACCGTGGGATGGCAAAACCACAGTTATTGTTTACTGGGGTATACCACACTTTTTTAAATAGAGATATTTGCGGCTGAACAGTGAGCGACACACTCAAACTGCTTTTTTTTTAGATACCAAAGGCCCAAAACTGGATAGTACAGCGATTTGACCCATGGAACTGCGAAACCACACTGGGATGTCGGGCCTACACAACACTATTTTCAACAGATATATTTTTGTGTCACAACAGTCAGGAGACACTACTGTTTTTCTTTATGGAAAAAACTACCAAAAGCTGAATAATAGAGATTTTTTACCGTGAGATGGCAAAACCACAGTTATTGTTTACTGGGGTATACCACACTTTTTTAAATAGAGATATTTGCGGCTGAACAGTGAGCGACACACTCAAACTGCTTTTTTTTTAGATACCAAAGGCCCAAAACTGGATAGTACAGCGATTTGACCCGTGGAACTGCGAAACCACACTGGGATGTCGGGCCCAGACAAGACTATTTTCAACAGATATATTTTTGTGTCACAACAGTCAGGAGACACTACTGTTTTTCTTTACGGAAAAAACTACCAAAAGCTGAATAATAGAGATTTTTTACCATGGGATGGCAAAACCACAGTTATTGTTTACTGGGGTATACCACACTTTTTTAAATAGAGATATTTGCGGCTGAACAGTGAGCGACACACTCAAACTGCTTTTTTTTTAGATACCAAAGGCCCAAAACTGGATAGTACAGCGATTTGACTCGTGGACCTGCGAAACCACACTGGGATGTCGGGCCTACACAAGACTATTTTCAACAGATATATTTTTGTGTCACAACAGTCAGGAGACACTACTGTTTTTCTTTACGGAAAAAACTACCAAAAGCTGAATAATAGAGATTTTTTACCGTGGGATGGCAAAACCACAGTTATTGTTTACTGGGGTATACCGCACTTTTTTAAATAGAGATATTTGCGGCTGAACAGTGAGCGACACACTCAAACTGCTTTTTTTTTAGATACCAAAGGCCCAAAACTGGATAGTACAGCGATTTGACCTGTGGAACTGCGAAACCACACTGGGATGTCGGGCCTACACAAGACTATTTTCAACAGATATATTTTTGTGTCACAACAGTCAGGAGACACTACTGTTTTTCTTTACGGAAAAAACTACCAAAAGCTGAATAATAGAGATTTTTTACCGTGGGATGGCAAAAGCACAGTTATTGTTTACTGGGGTATACCACACTTTTTTAAATAGAGATATTTGCGGCTGAACAGTGAGCGACACACTCAAACTGCTGTTTTTTTAGATACCAAAGGCCCAAAACTAGATAGTACAGCGATTTGACCCATGGAACTTCGAAACCACACTGGGATGTCGGGCCTACACAAGACTATTTTCAACAGATATATTTTTGTGTCACAACAGTCAGGAGACACTACTGTTTTCTTTACGGAAAAAACTACCAAAAGCTGAATAATAGAGATTTTTTACCGTGGGATGGGAAAACCACAGTTATTGTTTACTGGGGTATACCGCACTTTTTTAAATAGAGATATTTGCGGCTGAACAGTGAGCGACACACTCAAACTGCTTTTTTTTTAGATACCAAAGGCCCAAAACTGGATAGTACAGCGATTTGACCCGTGGAACTGCGAAACCACACTGGGATGTCGGGCCTACACAAGACTATTTTCAACAGATATATTTTTGTGTCACAACAGTCAGGAGACACTACTGTTTTTCTTTACGGAAAAAACTACCAAAAGCTGAATAATAGAGATTTTTTACCGTGGGATGGCAAAACCACAGTTATTGTTTACTGGGGTATACCACACTTTTTTAAATAGAGATATTTGCGGCTGAACAGTGAGCGACACACTCAAACTGCTTTTTTTTTAGATACCAAAGGCCCAAAACTGGATAGTACAGCGATTTGACCCATGGAACTGCGAAACCACACTGGGATGTCGAGCCTACACAACACTATTTTCAACAGATATATTTTTGTGTCACAACAGTCAGGAGACACTACTGTTTTTCTTTACGGAAAAAACTACCAAAAGCTGAATAATAGAGATTTTTTACCGTGGGATGGCAAAACCACAGTTATTGTTTACTGGGGTATACCACACTTTTTTAAATAGAGATATTTGCGGCTGAACAGTGAGCGACACACTCAAACTGCTTTTTTTTTAGATACCAAAGGCCCAAAACTGGATAGTACAGCGATTTGACCCATGGAACTGCGAAACCACACTGGGATGTCGGGCCTACACAACACTATTTTCAACAGATATATTTTTGTGTCACAACAGTCAGGAGACACTACTGTTTTTCTTTATGGAAAAAACTACCAAAAGCTGAATAATAGAGATTTTTTACCGTGAGATGGCAAAACCACAGTTATTGTTTACTGGGGTATACCACACTTTTTTAAATAGAGATATTTGCGGCTGAACAGTGAGCGACACACTCAAACTGCTTTTTTTTTAGATACCAAAGGCCCAAAACTGGATAGTACAGCGATTTGACCCGTGGAACTGCGAAACCACACTGGGATGTCGGGCCCAGACAAGACTATTTTCAACAGATATATTTTTGTGTCACAACAGTCAGGAGACACTACTGTTTTTCTTTACGGAAAAAACTACCAAAAGCTGAATAATAGAGATTTTTTACCATGGGATGGCAAAACCACAGTTATTGTTTACTGGGGTATACCACACTTTTTTAAATAGAGATATTTGCGGCTGAACAGTGAGCGACACACTCAAACTGCTTTTTTTTTAGATACCAAAGGCCCAAAACTGGATAGTACATCGATTTGACTCGTGGACCTGCGAAACCACACTGGGATGTCGGGCCTACACAAGACTATTTTCAACAGATATATTTTTGTGTCACAACAGTCAGGAGACACTACTGTTTTTCTTTACGGAAAAAACTACCAAAAGCTGAATAATAGAGATTTTTTACCGTGGGATGGCAAAACCACAGTTATTGTTTACTGGGGTATACCGCACTTTTTTAAATAGAGATATTTGCGGCTGAACAGTGAGCGACACACTCAAACTGCTTTTTTTTTAGATACCAAAGGCCCAAAACTGGATAGTACAGCGATTTGACCTGTGGAACTGCGAAACCACACTGGGATGTCGGGCCTACACAAGACTATTTTCAACAGATATATTTTTGTGTCACAACAGTCAGGAGACACTACTGTTTTTCTTTACGGAAAAAACTACCAAAAGCTGAATAATAGAGATTTTTTACCGTGGGATGGCAAAAGCACAGTTATTGTTTACTGGGGTATACCACACTTTTTTAAATAGAGATATTTGCGGCTGAACAGTGAGCGACACACTCAAACTGCTGTTTTTTTAGATACCAAAGGCCCAAAACTAGATAGTACAGCGATTTGACCCATGGAACTTCGAAACCACACTGGGATGTCGGGCCTACACAAGACTATTTTCAACAGATATATTTTTGTGTCACAACAGTCAGGAGACACTACTGTTTTCTTTACGGAAAAAACTACCAAAAGCTGAATAATAGAGATTTTTTACCGTGGGATGGGAAAACCACAGTTATTGTTTACTGGGGTATACCGCACTTTTTTAAATAGAGATATTTGCGGCTGAACAGTGAGCGACACACTCAAACTGCTTTTTTTTTAGATACCAAAGGCCCAAAACTGGATAGTACAGCGATTTGACCCGTGGAACTGCGAAACCACACTGGGATGTCGGGCCTACACAAGACTATTTTCAACAGATATATTTTTGTGTCACAACAGTCAGGAGACACTACTGTTTTTCTTTACGGAAAAAACTACCAAAAGCTGAATAATAGAGATTTTTTACCGTGGGATGGCAAAACCACAGTTATTGTTTACTGGGGTATACCACACTTTTTTATATAGAGATATTTGCGGCTGAACAGTGAGCGACACACTCAAACTGCTTTTTTTTTAGATACCAAAGGCCCAAAACTGGATAGTACAGCGATTTGACCCATGGTACTGCGAAACCACACTGGGATGTCGGGCCTACACAAGACTATTTTCAACAGATATATTTTTGTGTCACAACAGTCAGGAGACACTACTGTTTTTCTTTACGGAAAAAAATAACAAAAGCTCAATAATAGAGATTTTTTACCGTGGGATGGCAAAACCACAGTTATTGTTTACTGGGGTATACCACACTTTTTTGAATAGAGATATTTGCGGCTGAACAGGGAGCGACACACTCAAACTGCTTTTTTTTTAGATACCAAAGGCCCAAAACTGGATAGTACAGCGATTTGACCCATGGAACTGCGAAACCACACTGGGATGTCGGGCCTACACAACACTATTTTCAACAGATATATTTTTGTGTCACAACAGTCAGGAGACACTACTGTTTTTCTTTACGGAAAAAACTACCAAAAGCTGAATAATAGAGATTTTTTACCGTGGGATGGCAAAACCACAGTTATTGTTTACTGGGGTATACCACACTTTATTAAATAGAGATATTTGCGGCTGAACAGTGAGCGACACACTCAAACTGCTTTTTTTTTAGATACCAAAGGCCCAAAACTGGATAGTACAGCGATTTGACCATGGAACTGCGAAACCACACTGGGATGTCGGGCCTACACAAGACTATTTTCAACAGATATATTTTTGTGTCACAACAGTCAGGAGACACTACTGTTTTTCTTTACGGAAAAAACTACCAAAAGCTGAATAATAGAGATTTTTTACCGTGGGATGTCAAAACCACAGTTATTGTTTACTGGGGTATACCACACTTTTTTATATAGAGATATTTGCGGCTGAACAGTGAGCGACACACTCAAACTGCTTTTTTTTTAGATACCAAAGGCCCAAAACTGGATAGTACAGCGATTTGACCTGTGGAACTGCGAAACCACACTGGGATGTCGGGCCTACACAAGACTATTTTCAACAGATATATTTTTGTGTCACAACAGTCAGGAGACACTACTGTTTTTCTTTACGGAAAAAACTACCAAAAGCTGAATAATAGAGATTTTTTACCGTGGGATGGCAAAAGCACAGTTATTGTTTACTGGGGTATACCACACTTTTTTAAATAGAGATATTTGCGGCTGAACAGTGAGCGACACACTCAAACTGCTGTTTTTTTAGATACCAAAGGCCCAAAACTAGATAGTACAGCGATTTGACCCATGGAACTTCGAAACCACACTGGGATGTCGGGCCTACACAAGACTATTTTCAACAGATATATTTTTGTGTCACAACAGTCAGGAGACACTACTGTTTTCTTTACGGAAAAAACTACCAAAAGCTGAATAATAGAGATTTTTTACCGTGGGATGGGAAAACCACAGTTATTGTTTACTGGGGTATACCGCACTTTTTTAAATAGAGATATTTGCGGCTGAACAGTGAGCGACACACTCAAACTGCTTTTTTTTTAGATACCAAAGGCCCAAAACTGGATAGTACAGCGATTTGACCCGTGGAACTGCGAAACCACACTGGGATGTCGGGCCTACACAAGACTATTTTCAACAGATATATTTTTGTGTCACAACAGTCAGGAGACACTACTGTTTTTCTTTACGGAAAAAACTACCAAAAGCTGAATAATAGAGATTTTTTACCGTGGGATGGCAAAACCACAGTTATTGTTTACTGGGGTATACCACACTTTTTTATATAGAGATATTTGCGGCTGAACAGTGAGCGACACACTCAAACTGCTTTTTTTTTAGATACCAAAGGCCCAAAACTGGATAGTACAGCGATTTGACCCATGGTACTGCGAAACCACACTGGGATGTCGGGCCTACACAAGACTATTTTCAACAGATATATTTTTGTGTCACAACAGTCAGGAGACACTACTGTTTTTCTTTGCGGAAAAAAATAACAAAAGCTCAATAATAGAGATTTTTTACCGTGGGATGGCAAAACCACAGTTATTGTTTACTGGGGTATACCACACTTTTTTGAATAGAGATATTTGCGGCTGAACAGGGAGCGACACACTCAAACTGCTTTTTTTTTAGATACCAAAGGCCCAAAACTGGATAGTACAGCGATTTGACCCATGGAACTGCGAAACCACACTGGGATGTCGGGCCTACACAACACTATTTTCAACAGATATATTTTTGTGTCACAACAGTCAGGAGACACTACTGTTTTTCTTTACGGAAAAAACTACCAAAAGCTGAATAATAGAGATTTTTTACCGTGGGATGGCAAAACCACAGTTATTGTTTACTGGGGTATACCACACTTTATTAAATAGAGATATTTGCGGCTGAACAGTGAGCGACACACTCAAACTGCTTTTTTTTTAGATACCAAAGGCCCAAAACTGGATAGTACAGCGATTTGACCATGGAACTGCGAAACCACACTGGGATGTCGGGCCTACACAAGACTATTTTCAACAGATATATTTTTGTGTCACAACAGTCAGGAGACACTACTGTTTTTCTTTACGGAAAAAACTACCAAAAGCTGAATAATAGAGATTTTTTTTTACCGTGGGATGTCAAAACCACAGTTATTGTTTACTGGGGTATACCACACTTTTTTATATAGAGATATTTGCGGCTGAACAGTGAGCGACACACTCAAACTGCTTTTTTTTTAGATACCAAAGGCCCAAAACTGGATAGTACAGCGATTTGACCCATGGTACTGCGAAACCACACTGGGATGTCGGGCCTACACAAGACTATTTTCAACAGATATATTTTTGTGTCACAACAGTCAGGAGACACTACTGTTTTTCTTTACGGAAAAAACTACCAAAAGCTGAATAATAGAGATTTTTTACCGTGGGATGGCAAAACCACAGTTATTGTTTACTGGGGTATACCACACTTTTTTAAATAGAGATATTTGCGGCTGAACAGTGAGCGACACACTCAAACTGCTTTTTTTTTAGATACCAAAGGCCCAAAACTGGATAGTACAGCGATTTGACCCATGGAACTGCGAAACCACACTGGGATGTCGGGCCTACACAACACTATTTTCAACAGATATATTTTTGTGTCACAACAGTCAGGAGACACTACTGTTTTTCTTTACGGAAAAAACTACCAAAAGCTGAATAATAGAGATTTTTTACCGTGGGATGGCAAAACCACAGTTATTGTTTACTGGGGTATACCACACTTTTTTAAATAGAGATATTTGCGGCTGAACAGTGAGCGACACACTCAAACTGCTTTTTTTTTAGATACCAAAGGCCCAAAACTGGATAGTACAGCGATTTGACCCATGGTACTGCGAAACCACACTGGGATGTCGGGCCTACACAAGACTATTTTCAACAGATATATTTTTGTGTCACAACAGTCAGGAGACACTACTGTTTTTCTTTACGGAAAAAACTACCAAAAGCTGAATAATAGAGATTTTTTACCGTGGGATGGCAAAACCACAGTTATTGTTTACTGGGGTATACCACACTTTTTTAAATAGAGATATTTGCGGCTGAACAGTGAGCGACACACTCAAACTGCTTTTTTTTTAGATACCAAAGGCCCAAAACTGGATAGTACAGCGATTTGACCCATGGAACTGCGAAACCACACTGGGATGTCGGGCCTACACAACACTATTTTCAACAGATATATTTTTGTGTCACAACAGTCAGGAGACACTACTGTTTTTCTTTACGGAAAAAACTACCAAAAGCTGAATAATAGAGATTTTTTACCGTGGGATGGCAAAACCACAGTTATTGTTTACTGGGGTATACCACACTTTTTTAAATAGAGATATTTGCGGCTGAACAGTGAGCGACACACTCAAACTGCTTTTTTTTTAGATACCAAAGGCCCAAAACTGGATAGTACAGCGATTTGACCCATGGAACTGCGAAACCACACTGGGATGTCGGGCCTACACAACACTATTTTCAACAGATATATTTTTGTGTCACAACAGTCAGGAGACACTACTGTTTTTCTTTATGGAAAAAACTACCAAAAGCTGAATAATAGAGATTTTTTACCGTGAGATGGCAAAACCACAGTTATTGTTTACTGGGGTATACCACACTTTTTTAAATAGAGATATTTGCGGCTGAACAGTGAGCGACACACTCAAACTGCTTTTTTTTTAGATACCAAAGGCCCAAAACTGGATAGTACAGCGATTTGACCCGTGGAACTGCGAAACCACACTGGGATGTCGGGCCTAGACAAGACTATTTTCAACAGATATATTTTTGTGTCACAACAGTCAGGAGACACTACTGTTTTTCTTTACGGAAAAAACTACCAAAAGCTGAATAATAGAGATTTTTTACCGTGGGATGGCAAAACCACAGTTATTGTTTACTGGGGTATACCACACTTTTTTAAATAGAGATATTTGCGGCTGAACAGTGAGCGACACACTCAAACTGCTTTTTTTTTAGATACCAAAGGCCCAAAACTGGATAGTACAGCGATTTGACCCATGGTACTGCGAAACCACACTGGGATGTCGGGCCTACACAAGACTATTTTCAACAGATATATTTTTGTGTCACAACAGTCAGGAGACACTACTGTTTTTCTTTACGGAAAAAACTACCAAAAGCTGAATAATAGAGATTTTTTACCGTGGGATGGCAAAACCACAGTTATTGTTTACTGGGGTATACCACACTTTTTTAAATAGAGATATTTGCGGCTGAACAGTGAGCGACACACTCAAACTGCTTTTTTTTTAGATACCAAAGGCCC
Organism: Phyllobates terribilis; assembly: GCF_046119375.1. NCBI lineage: Eukaryota > Metazoa > Chordata > Amphibia > Anura > Dendrobatidae > Phyllobates > Phyllobates terribilis. The sequence goes on from NW_027362773.1 coordinate 56,461,927, forward strand.
AAAACTGGATAGTACAGCGATTTGACCCATGGAACTGCGAAACCACACTGGGATGTCGGGCCTACACAAGACTATTTTCACCAGATATATTTTTGTGTCACAACAGTCAGGAGACACTACTGTTTTTCTTTACGGAAAAAACTACCAAAAGCTGAATAATAGAGATTTTTTACCGTGGGATGGCAAAACCACAGTTATTGTTTACTGGGGTATACCACACTTTTTTAAATAGAGATATTTGCGGCTGAACAGTGAGCGACACACTCAAACTGCTTTTTTTTTTAGATACCAAAGGCCCAAAACTGGATAGTACAGCGATTTGACCCGTGGAACTGCGAAACCACACTGGGATGTCGGGCCTACACAAGACTATTTTCAACAGATATATTTTTGTGTCACAACAGTCAGGAGACACTACTGTTTTTCTTTACGGAAAAAACTACCAAAAGCTGAATAATAGAGATTTTTTACCGTGGGATGTCAAAACCACAGTTATTGTTTACTGGGGTATACCACACTTTTTTATATAGAGATATTTGCGGCTGAACAGTGAGCGACACACTCAAACTGCTTTTTTTTTAGATACCAAAGGCCCAAAACTGGATAGTACAGCGATTTGACCCATGGTACTGCGAAACCACACTGGGATGTCGGGCCTACACAAGACTATTTTCAACAGATATATTTTTGTGTCACAACAGTCAGGAGACACTACTGTTTTTCTTTACGGAAAAAACTACCAAAAGCTGAATAATAGAGATTTTTTACCGTGGGATGGCAAAACCACAGTTATTGTTTACTGGGGTATACCACACTTTTTTAAATAGAGATATTTGCGGCTGAACAGTGAGCGACACACTCAAACTGCTTTTTTTTTAGATACCAAAGGCCCAAAACTGGATAGTACAGCGATTTGACCCATGGAACTGCGAAACCACACTGGGATGTCGGGCCTACACAACACTATTTTCAACAGATATATTTTTGTGTCACAACAGTCAGGAGACACTACTGTTTTTCTTTACGGAAAAAACTACCAAAAGCTGAATAATAGAGATTTTTTACCGTGGGATGGCAAAACCACAGTTATTGTTTACTGGGGTATACCACACTTTTTTAAATAGAGATATTTGCGGCTGAACAGTGAGCGACACACTCAAACTGCTTTTTTTTTAGATACCAAAGGCCCAAAACTGGATAGTACAGCGATTTGACCCATGGAACTGCGAAACCACACTGGGATGTCGGGCCTACACAACACTATTTTCAACAGATATATTTTTGTGTCACAACAGTCAGGAGACACTACTGTTTTTCTTTATGGAAAAAACTACCAAAAGCTGAATAATAGAGATTTTTTACCGTGAGATGGCAAAACCACAGTTATTGTTTACTGGGGTATACCACACTTTTTTAAATAGAGATATTTGCGGCTGAACAGTGAGCGACACACTCAAACTGCTTTTTTTTTAGATACCAAAGGCCCAAAACTGGATAGTACAGCGATTTGACCCGTGGAACTGCGAAACCACACTGGGATGTCGGGCCCAGACAAGACTATTTTCAACAGATATATTTTTGTGTCACAACAGTCAGGAGACACTACTGTTTTTCTTTACGGAAAAAACTACCAAAAGCTGAATAATAGAGATTTTTTACCATGGGATGGCAAAACCACAGTTATTGTTTACTGGGGTATACCACACTTTTTTAAATAGAGATATTTGCGGCTGAACAGTGAGCGACACACTCAAACTGCTTTTTTTTTAGATACCAAAGGCCCAAAACTGGATAGTACAGCGATTTGACTCGTGGACCTGCGAAACCACACTGGGATGTCGGGCCTACACAAGACTATTTTCAACAGATATATTTTTGTGTCACAACAGTCAGGAGACACTACTGTTTTTCTTTACGGAAAAAACTACCAAAAGCTGAATAATAGAGATTTTTTACCGTGGGATGGCAAAACCACAGTTATTGTTTACTGGGGTATACCGCACTTTTTTAAATAGAGATATTTGCGGCTGAACAGTGAGCGACACACTCAAACTGCTTTTTTTTTAGATACCAAAGGCCCAAAACTGGATAGTACAGCGATTTGACCTGTGGAACTGCGAAACCACACTGGGATGTCGGGCCTACACAAGACTATTTTCAACAGATATATTTTTGTGTCACAACAGTCAGGAGACACTACTGTTTTTCTTTACGGAAAAAACTACCAAAAGCTGAATAATAGAGATTTTTTACCGTGGGATGGCAAAAGCACAGTTATTGTTTACTGGGGTATACCACACTTTTTTAAATAGAGATATTTGCGGCTGAACAGTGAGCGACACACTCAAACTGCTGTTTTTTTAGATACCAAAGGCCCAAAACTAGATAGTACAGCGATTTGACCCATGGAACTTCGAAACCACACTGGGATGTCGGGCCTACACAAGACTATTTTCAACAGATATATTTTTGTGTCACAACAGTCAGGAGACACTACTGTTTTCTTTACGGAAAAAACTACCAAAAGCTGAATAATAGAGATTTTTTACCGTGGGATGGGAAAACCACAGTTATTGTTTACTGGGGTATACCGCACTTTTTTAAATAGAGATATTTGCGGCTGAACAGTGAGCGACACACTCAAACTGCTTTTTTTTTAGATACCAAAGGCCCAAAACTGGATAGTACAGCGATTTGACCCGTGGAACTGCGAAACCACACTGGGATGTCGGGCCTACACAAGACTATTTTCAACAGATATATTTTTGTGTCACAACAGTCAGGAGACACTACTGTTTTTCTTTACGGAAAAAACTACCAAAAGCTGAATAATAGAGATTTTTTACCGTGGGATGGCAAAACCACAGTTATTGTTTACTGGGGTATACCACACTTTTTTAAATAGAGATATTTGCGGCTGAACAGTGAGCGACACACTCAAACTGCTTTTTTTTTAGATACCAAAGGCCCAAAACTGGATAGTACAGCGATTTGACCCATGGAACTGCGAAACCACACTGGGATGTCGAGCCTACACAACACTATTTTCAACAGATATATTTTTGTGTCACAACAGTCAGGAGACACTACTGTTTTTCTTTACGGAAAAAACTACCAAAAGCTGAATAATAGAGATTTTTTACCGTGGGATGGCAAAACCACAGTTATTGTTTACTGGGGTATACCACACTTTTTTAAATAGAGATATTTGCGGCTGAACAGTGAGCGACACACTCAAACTGCTTTTTTTTTAGATACCAAAGGCCCAAAACTGGATAGTACAGCGATTTGACCCATGGAACTGCGAAACCACACTGGGATGTCGGGCCTACACAACACTATTTTCAACAGATATATTTTTGTGTCACAACAGTCAGGAGACACTACTGTTTTTCTTTATGGAAAAAACTACCAAAAGCTGAATAATAGAGATTTTTTACCGTGAGATGGCAAAACCACAGTTATTGTTTACTGGGGTATACCACACTTTTTTAAATAGAGATATTTGCGGCTGAACAGTGAGCGACACACTCAAACTGCTTTTTTTTAGATACCAAAGGCCCAAAACTGGATAGTACAGCGATTTGACCCGTGGAACTGCGAAACCACACTGGGATGTCGGGCCCAGACAAGACTATTTTCAACAGATATATTTTTGTGTCACAACAGTCAGGAGACACTACTGTTTTTCTTTACGGAAAAAACTACCAAAAGCTGAATAATAGAGATTTTTTACCATGGGATGGCAAAACCACAGTTATTGTTTACTGGGGTATACCACACTTTTTTAAATAGAGATATTTGCGGCTGAACAGTGAGCGACACACTCAAACTGCTTTTTTTTTAGATACCAAAGGCCCAAAACTGGATAGTACATCGATTTGACTCGTGGACCTGCGAAACCACACTGGGATGTCGGGCCTACACAAGACTATTTTCAACAGATATATTTTTGTGTCACAACAGTCAGGAGACACTACTGTTTTTCTTTACGGAAAAAACTACCAAAAGCTGAATAATAGAGATTTTTTACCGTGGGATGGCAAAACCACAGTTATTGTTTACTGGGGTATACCGCACTTTTTTAAATAGAGATATTTGCGGCTGAACAGTGAGCGACACACTCAAACTGCTTTTTTTTTAGATACCAAAGGCCCAAAACTGGATAGTACAGCGATTTGACCTGTGGAACTGCGAAACCACACTGGGATGTCGGGCCTACACAAGACTATTTTCAACAGATATATTTTTGTGTCACAACAGTCAGGAGACACTACTGTTTTTCTTTACGGAAAAAACTACCAAAAGCTGAATAATAGAGATTTTTTACCGTGGGATGGCAAAAGCACAGTTATTGTTTACTGGGGTATACCACACTTTTTTAAATAGAGATATTTGCGGCTGAACAGTGAGCGACACACTCAAACTGCTGTTTTTTTAGATACCAAAGGCCCAAAACTAGATAGTACAGCGATTTGACCCATGGAACTTCGAAACCACACTGGGATGTCGGGCCTACACAAGACTATTTTCAACAGATATATTTTTGTGTCACAACAGTCAGGAGACACTACTGTTTTCTTTACGGAAAAAACTACCAAAAGCTGAATAATAGAGATTTTTTACCGTGGGATGGGAAAACCACAGTTATTGTTTACTGGGGTATACCGCACTTTTTTAAATAGAGATATTTGCGGCTGAACAGTGAGCGACACACTCAAACTGCTTTTTTTTTAGATACCAAAGGCCCAAAACTGGATAGTACAGCGATTTGACCCGTGGAACTGCGAAACCACACTGGGATGTCGGGCCTACACAAGACTATTTTCAACAGATATATTTTTGTGTCACAACAGTCAGGAGACACTACTGTTTTTCTTTACGGAAAAAACTACCAAAAGCTGAATAATAGAGATTTTTTACCGTGGGATGGCAAAACCACAGTTATTGTTTACTGGGGTATACCACACTTTTTTATATAGAGATATTTGCGGCTGAACAGTGAGCGACACACTCAAACTGCTTTTTTTTTAGATACCAAAGGCCCAAAACTGGATAGTACAGCGATTTGACCCATGGTACTGCGAAACCACACTGGGATGTCGGGCCTACACAAGACTATTTTCAACAGATATATTTTTGTGTCACAACAGTCAGGAGACACTACTGTTTTTCTTTACGGAAAAAAATAACAAAAGCTCAATAATAGAGATTTTTTACCGTGGGATGGCAAAACCACAGTTATTGTTTACTGGGGTATACCACACTTTTTTGAATAGAGATATTTGCGGCTGAACAGGGAGCGACACACTCAAACTGCTTTTTTTTTAGATACCAAAGGCCCAAAACTGGATAGTACAGCGATTTGACCCATGGAACTGCGAAACCACACTGGGATGTCGGGCCTACACAACACTATTTTCAACAGATATATTTTTGTGTCACAACAGTCAGGAGACACTACTGTTTTTCTTTACGGAAAAAACTACCAAAAGCTGAATAATAGAGATTTTTTACCGTGGGATGGCAAAACCACAGTTATTGTTTACTGGGGTATACCACACTTTATTAAATAGAGATATTTGCGGCTGAACAGTGAGCGACACACTCAAACTGCTTTTTTTTTAGATACCAAAGGCCCAAAACTGGATAGTACAGCGATTTGACCATGGAACTGCGAAACCACACTGGGATGTCGGGCCTACACAAGACTATTTTCAACAGATATATTTTTGTGTCACAACAGTCAGGAGACACTACTGTTTTTCTTTACGGAAAAAACTACCAAAAGCTGAATAATAGAGATTTTTTACCGTGGGATGTCAAAACCACAGTTATTGTTTACTGGGGTATACCACACTTTTTTATATAGAGATATTTGCGGCTGAACAGTGAGCGACACACTCAAACTGCTTTTTTTTTAGATACCAAAGGCCCAAAACTGGATAGTACAGCGATTTGACCTGTGGAACTGCGAAACCACACTGGGATGTCGGGCCTACACAAGACTATTTTCAACAGATATATTTTTGTGTCACAACAGTCAGGAGACACTACTGTTTTTCTTTACGGAAAAAACTACCAAAAGCTGAATAATAGAGATTTTTTACCGTGGGATGGCAAAAGCACAGTTATTGTTTACTGGGGTATACCACACTTTTTTAAATAGAGATATTTGCGGCTGAACAGTGAGCGACACACTCAAACTGCTGTTTTTTTAGATACCAAAGGCCCAAAACTAGATAGTACAGCGATTTGACCCATGGAACTTCGAAACCACACTGGGATGTCGGGCCTACACAAGACTATTTTCAACAGATATATTTTTGTGTCACAACAGTCAGGAGACACTACTGTTTTCTTTACGGAAAAAACTACCAAAAGCTGAATAATAGAGATTTTTTACCGTGGGATGGGAAAACCACAGTTATTGTTTACTGGGGTATACCGCACTTTTTTAAATAGAGATATTTGCGGCTGAACAGTGAGCGACACACTCAAACTGCTTTTTTTTTAGATACCAAAGGCCCAAAACTGGATAGTACAGCGATTTGACCCGTGGAACTGCGAAACCACACTGGGATGTCGGGCCTACACAAGACTATTTTCAACAGATATATTTTTGTGTCACAACAGTCAGGAGACACTACTGTTTTTCTTTACGGAAAAAACTACCAAAAGCTGAATAATAGAGATTTTTTACCGTGGGATGGCAAAACCACAGTTATTGTTTACTGGGGTATACCACACTTTTTTATATAGAGATATTTGCGGCTGAACAGTGAGCGACACACTCAAACTGCTTTTTTTTTAGATACCAAAGGCCCAAAACTGGATAGTACAGCGATTTGACCCATGGTACTGCGAAACCACACTGGGATGTCGGGCCTACACAAGACTATTTTCAACAGATATATTTTTGTGTCACAACAGTCAGGAGACACTACTGTTTTTCTTTACGGAAAAAAATAACAAAAGCTCAATAATAGAGATTTTTTACCGTGGGATGGCAAAACCACAGTTATTGTTTACTGGGGTATACCACACTTTTTTGAATAGAGATATTTGCGGCTGAACAGGGAGCGACACACTCAAACTGCTTTTTTTTTAGATACCAAAGGCCCAAAACTGGATAGTACAGCGATTTGACCCATGGAACTGCGAAACCACACTGGGATGTCGGGCCTACACAACACTATTTTCAACAGATATATTTTTGTGTCACAACAGTCAGGAGACACTACTGTTTTTCTTTACGGAAAAAACTACCAAAAGCTGAATAATAGAGATTTTTTACCGTGGGATGGCAAAACCACAGTTATTGTTTACTGGGGTATACCACACTTTATTAAATAGAGATATTTGCGGCTGAACAGTGAGCGACACACTCAAACTGCTTTTTTTTTAGATACCAAAGGCCCAAAACTGGATAGTACAGCGATTTGACCATGGAACTGCGAAACCACACTGGGATGTCGGGCCTACACAAGACTATTTTCAACAGATATATTTTTGTGTCACAACAGTCAGGAGACACTACTGTTTTTCTTTACGGAAAAAACTACCAAAAGCTGAATAATAGAGATTTTTTTTTACCGTGGGATGTCAAAACCACAGTTATTGTTTACTGGGGTATACCACACTTTTTTATATAGAGATATTTGCGGCTGAACAGTGAGCGACACACTCAAACTGCTTTTTTTTTAGATACCAAAGGCCCAAAACTGGATAGTACAGCGATTTGACCCATGGTACTGCGAAACCACACTGGGATGTCGGGCCTACACAAGACTATTTTCAACAGATATATTTTTGTGTCACAACAGTCAGGAGACACTACTGTTTTTCTTTACGGAAAAAACTACCAAAAGCTGAATAATAGAGATTTTTTACCGTGGGATGGCAAAACCACAGTTATTGTTTACTGGGGTATACCACACTTTTTTAAATAGAGATATTTGCGGCTGAACAGTGAGCGACACACTCAAACTGCTTTTTTTTTAGATACCAAAGGCCCAAAACTGGATAGTACAGCGATTTGACCCATGGAACTGCGAAACCACACTGGGATGTCGGGCCTACACAACACTATTTTCAACAGATATATTTTTGTGTCACAACAGTCAGGAGACACTACTGTTTTTCTTTACGGAAAAAACTACCAAAAGCTGAATAATAGAGATTTTTTACCGTGGGATGGCAAAACCACAGTTATTGTTTACTGGGGTATACCACACTTTTTTAAATAGAGATATTTGCGGCTGAACAGTGAGCGACACACTCAAACTGCTTTTTTTTTAGATACCAAAGGCCCAAAACTAGATAGTACAGCGATTTGACCCATGGTACTGCGAAACCACACTGGGATGTCGGGCCTACACAAGACTATTTTCAACAGATATATTTTTGTGTCACAACAGTCAGGAGACACTACTGTTTTTCTTTACGGAAAAAACTACCAAAAGCTGAATAATAGAGATTTTTTACCGTGGGATGGCAAAACCACAGTTATTGTTTACTGGGGTATACCACACTTTTTTAAATAGAGATATTTGCGGCTGAACAGTGAGCGACACACTCAAACTGCTTTTTTTTTAGATACCAAAGGCCCAAAACTGGATAGTACAGCGATTTGACCCATGGAACTGCGAAACCACACTGGGATGTCGGGCCTACACAACACTATTTTCAACAGATATATTTTTGTGTCACAACAGTCAGGAGACACTACTGTTTTTCTTTACGGAAAAAACTACCAAAAGCTGAATAATAGAGATTTTTTACCGTGGGATGGCAAAACCACAGTTATTGTTTACTGGGGTATACCACACTTTTTTAAATAGAGATATTTGCGGCTGAACAGTGAGCGACACACTCAAACTGCTTTTTTTTTAGATACCAAAGGCCCAAAACTGGATAGTACAGCGATTTGACCCATGGAACTGCGAAACCACACTGGGATGTCGGGCCTACACAACACTATTTTCAACAGATATATTTTTGTGTCACAACAGTCAGGAGACACTACTGTTTTTCTTTATGGAAAAAACTACCAAAAGCTGAATAATAGAGATTTTTTACCGTGAGATGGCAAAACCACAGTTATTGTTTACTGGGGTATACCACACTTTTTTAAATAGAGATATTTGCGGCTGAACAGTGAGCGACACACTCAAACTGCTTTTTTTTTAGATACCAAAGGCCCAAAACTGGATAGTACAGCGATTTGACCCGTGGAACTGCGAAACCACACTGGGATGTCGGGCCTAGACAAGACTATTTTCAACAGATATATTTTTGTGTCACAACAGTCAGGAGACACTACTGTTTTTCTTTACGGAAAAAACTACCAAAAGCTGAATAATAGAGATTTTTTACCGTGGGATGGCAAAACCACAGTTATTGTTTACTGGGGTATACCACACTTTTTTAAATAGAGATATTTGCGGCTGAACAGTGAGCGACACACTCAAACTGCTTTTTTTTTAGATACCAAAGGCCCAAAACTGGATAGTACAGCGATTTGACCCATGGTACTGCGAAACCACACTGGGATGTCGGGCCTACACAAGACTATTTTCAACAGATATATTTTTGTGTCACAACAGTCAGGAGACACTACTGTTTTTCTTTACGGAAAAAACTACCAAAAGCTGAATAATAGAGATTTTTTACCGTGGGATGGCAAAACCACAGTTATTGTTTACTGGGGTATACCACACTTTTTTAAATAGAGATATTTGCGGCTGAACAGTGAGCGACACACTCAAACTGCTTTTTTTTTTAGATACCAAAGGCCCAAAACTGGATAGTACAGCGATTTGACCCATGGAACTGCGAAACCACACTGGGATGTCGGGCCTACACAACACTATTTTCAACAGATATATTTTTGTGTCACAACAGTCAGGAGACACTACTGTTTTTCTTTACGGAAAAAACTACCAAAAGCTGAATAATAGAGATTTTTTACCGTGGGATGGCAAAACCACAGTTATTGTTTACTGGGGTATACCACACTTTTTTAAATAGAGATATTTGCGGCTGAACAGTGAGCGACACACTCAAACTGCTTTTTTTTTAGATACCAAAGGCCCAAAACTGGATAGTACAGCGATTTGACCCATGGTACTGCGAAACCACACTGGGATGTCGGGCCTACACAAGACTATTTTCAACAGATATATTTTTGTGTCACAACAGTCAGGAGACACTACTGTTTTTCTTTACGGAAAAAACTACCAAAAGCTGAATAATAGAGATTTTTTACCGTGGGATGGCAAAACCACAGTTATTGTTTACTGGGGTATACCACACTTTTTTAAATAGAGATATTTGCGGCTGAACAGTGAGCGACACACTCAAACTGCTTTTTTTTTAGATACCAAAGGCCCAAAACTGGATAGTACAGCGATTTGACCCATGGAACTGCGAAACCACACTGGGATGTCGGGCCTACACAACACTATTTTCAACAGATATATTTTTGTGTCACAACAGTCAGGAGACACTACTGTTTTTCTTTACGGAAAAAACTACCAAAAGCTGAATAATAGAGATTTTTTACCGTGGGATGGCAAAACCACAGTTATTGTTTACTGGGGTATACCACACTTTTTTAAATAGAGATATTTGCGGCTGAACAGTGAGCGACACACTCAAACTGCTTTTTTTTTAGATACCAAAGGCCCAAAACTGGATAGTACAGCGATTTGACCCATGGAACTGCGAAACCACACTGGGATGTCGGGCCTACACAACACTATTTTCAACAGATATATTTTTGTGTCACAACAGTCAGGAGACACTACTGTTTTTCTTTATGGAAAAAACTACCAAAAGCTGAATAATAGAGATTTTTTACCGTGAGATGGCAAAACCACAGTTATTGTTTACTGGGGTATACCACACTTTTTTAAATAGAGATATTTGCGGCTGAACAGTGAGCGACACACTCAAACTGCTTTTTTTTTAGATACCAAAGGCCCAAAACTGGATAGTACAGCGATTTGACCCGTGGACCTGCGAAACCACACTGGGATGTCGGGCCTACACAAGACTATTTTCAACAGATATATTTTTGTGTCACAACAGTCAGGAGACACTACTGTTTTTCTTTACGGAAAAAACTACCAAAAGCTGAATAATAGAGATTTTTTACCGTGGGATGGCAAAACCACAGTTATTGTTTACTGGGGTATACCGCACTTTTTTAAATAGAGATATTTGCGGCTGAACAGTGAGCGACACACTCAAACTGCTTTTTTTTTAGATACCAAAGGCCCAAAACTGGATAGTACAACGATTTGACCTGTGGAACTGCGAAACCACACTGGGATGTCGGGCCTACACAAGACTATTTTCAACAGATATATTTTTGTGTCACAACAGTCAGGAGACACTACTGTTTTTCTTTACGGAAAAAACTACCAAAAGCTGAATAATAGAGATTTTTTACCGTGGGATGGCAAAAGCACAGTTATTGTTTACTGGGGTATACCACACTTTTTTAAATAGAGATATTTGCGGCTGAACAGTGAGCGACACACTCAAACTGCTGTTTTTTTAGATACCAAAGGCCCAAAACTAGATAGTACAGCGATTTGACCCATGGAACTTCGAAACCACACTGGGATGTCGGGCCTACACAAGACTATTTTCAACAGATATATTTTTGTGTCACAACAGTCAGGAGACACTACTGTTTTCTTTACGGAAAAAACTACCAAAAGCTGAATAATAGAGATTTTTTACCGTGGGATGGGAAAACCACAGTTATTGTTTACTGGGGTATACCGCACTTTTTTAAATAGAGATATTTGCGGCTGAACAGTGAGCGACACACTCAAACTGCTTTTTTTTTAGATACCAAAGGCCCAAAACTGGATAGTACAGCGATTTGACCCGTGGAACTGCGAAACCACACTGGGATGTCGGGCCTACACAAGACTATTTTCAACAGATATATTTTTGTGTCACAACAGTCAGGAGACACTACTGTTTTTCTTTACGGAAAAAACTACCAAAAGCTGAATAATAGAGATTTTTTACCGTGGGATGGCAAAACCACAGTTATTGTTTACTGGGGTATACCACACTTTTTTATATAGAGATATTTGCGGCTGAACAGTGAGCGACACACTCAAACTGCTTTTTTTTTAGATACCAAAGGCCCAAAACTGGATAGTACAGCGATTTGACCCATGGTACTGCGAAACCACACTGGGATGTCGGGCCTACACAAGACTATTTTCAACAGATATATTTTTGTGTCACAACAGTCAGGAGACACTACTGTTTTTCTTTACGGAAAAAAATAACAAAAGCTCAATAATAGAGATTTTTTACCGTGGGATGGCAAAACCACAGTTATTGTTTACTGGGGTATACCACACTTTTTTGAATAGAGATATTTGCGGCTGAACAGGGAGCGACACACTCAAACTGCTTTTTTTTTAGATACCAAAGGCCCAAAACTGGATAGTACAGCGATTTGACCCATGGAACTGCGAAACCACACTGGGATGTCGGGCCTACACAACACTATTTTCAACAGATATATTTTTGTGTCACAACAGTCAGGAGACACTACTGTTTTTCTTTACGGAAAAAACTACCAAAAGCTGAATAATAGAGATTTTTTACCGTGGGATGGCAAAACCACAGTTATTGTTTACTGGGGTATACCACACTTTATTAAATAGAGATATTTGCGGCTGAACAGTGAGCGACACACTCAAACTGCTTTTTTTTTAGATACCAAAGGCCCAAAACTGGATAGTACAGCGATTTGACCATGGAACTGCGAAACCACACTGGGATGTCGGGCCTACACAAGACTATTTTCAACAGATATATTTTTGTGTCACAACAGTCAGGAGACACTACTGTTTTTCTTTACGGAAAAAACTACCAAAAGCTGAATAATAGAGATTTTTTACCGTGGGATGTCAAAACCACAGTTATTGTTTACTGGGGTATACCACACTTTTTTATATAGAGATATTTGCGGCTGAACAGTGAGCGACACACTCAAACTGCTTTTTTTTTAGATACCAAAGGCCCAAAACTGGATAGTACAGCGATTTGACCCATGGTACTGCGAAACCACACTGGGATGTCGGGCCTACACAAGACTATTTTCAACAGATATATTTTTGTGTCACAACAGTCAGGAGACACTACTGTTTTTCTTTACGGAAAAAACTACCAAAAGCTGAATAATAGAGATTTTTTACCGTGGGATGGCAAAACCACAGTTATTGTTTACTGGGGTATACCACACTTTTTTAAATAGAGATATTTGCGGCTGAACAGTGAGCGACACACTCAAACTGCTTTTTTTTTAGATACCAAAGGCCCAAAACTGGATAGTACAGCGATTTGACCCATGGAACTGCGAAACCACACTGGGATGTCGGGCCTACACAACACTATTTTCAACAGATATATTTTTGTGTCACAACAGTCAGGAGACACTACTGTTTTTCTTTACGGAAAAAAATACCAAAAGCTGAATAATAGAGATTTTTTACCGTGGGATGGCAAAACCACAGTTATTGTTTACTGGGGTATACCACACTTTTTTAAATAGAGATATTTGCGGCTGAACAGTGAGCGACACACTCAAACTGCTTTTTTTTTAGATACCAAAGGCCCAAAACTGGATAGTACAGCGATTTGACCCATGGAACTGCGAAACCACACTGGGATGTCGGGCCTACACAAGACTATTTTCAACAGATATATTTTTGTGTCACAACAGTCAGGAGACACTACTGTTTTTCTTTACGAAAAAAACTACCAAGAGCTGAATAATAGAGATTTTTTACCGTGGGATGGCAAAACCACAGTTATTGTTTACTGGGGTATACCACACTTTTTTAAATAGAGATATTTGCGGCTGAACAGTGAGCGACACACTCAAACTGCTTTTTTTTTAGATACCAAAGGCCCAAAACTGGATAGTACAGCGATTTGACCCATGGAACTGCGAAACCACACTGGGATGTCGGGCCTACACAACACTATTTTCAACAGATATATTTTTGTGTCACAACAGTCAGGAGACACTACTGTTTTTCTTTATGGAAAAAACTACCAAAAGCTGAATAATAGAGATTTTTTACCGTGGGATGGCAAAACCACAGTTATTGTTTACTGGGGTATACCACACTTTTTTAAATAGAGATATTTGCGGCTGAACAGTGAGCGACACACTCAAACTGCTTTTTTTTTAGATACCAAAGGCCCAAAACTGGATAGTACAGCGATTTGACCCGTGGAACTGCGAAACCACACTGGGATGTCGGGCCTAGACAAGACTATTTTCAACAGATATATTTTTGTGTCACAACAGTCAGGAGACACTACTGTTTTTCTTTACGGAAAAAACTACCAAAAGCTGAATAATAGAGATTTTTTACCGTGGGATGGCAAAACCACAGTTATTGTTTACTGGGGTATACCACACTTTTTTAAATAGAGATATTTGCGGCTGAACAGTGAGCGACACACTCAAACTGCTTTTTTTTTAGATACCAAAGGCCCAAAACTGGATAGTACAGCGATTTGACCCGTGGACCTGCGAAACCACACTGGGATGTCGGGCCTACACAAGACTATTTTCAACAGATATATTTTTGTGTCACAACAGTCAGGAGACACTACTGTTTTTCTTTACGGAAAAAACTACCAAAAGCTGAATAATAGAGATTTTTTACCGTGGGATGGCAAAACCACAGTTATTGTTTACTGGGGTATACCGCACTTTTTTAAATAGAGATATTTGCGGCTGAACAGTGAGCGACACACTCAAACTGCTTTTTTTTTAGATACCAAAGGCCCAAAACTGGATAGTACAGCGATTTGACCTGTGGAACTGCGAAACCACACTGGGATGTCGGGCCTACACAAGACTATTTTCAACAGATATATTTTTGTGTCACAACAGTCAGGAGACACTACTGTTTTTCTTTACGGAAAAAACTACCAAAAGCTGAATAATAGAGACTTTTTACCGTGGGATGGCAAAAGCACAGTTATTGTTTACTGGGGTATACCACACTTTTTTAAATAGAGATATTTGCGGCTGAACAGTGAGCGACACACTCAAACTGCTGTTTTTTTAGATACCAAAGGCCCAAAACTAGATAGTACAGCGATTTGACCCATGGAACTTCGAAACCACACTGGGATGTCGGGCCTACACAAGACTATTTTCAACAGATATATTTTTGTGTCACAACAGTCAGGAGACACTACTGTTTTCTTTACGGAAAAAACTACCAAAAGCTGAATAATAGAGATTTTTTACCGTGGGATGGGAAAACCACAGTTATTGTTTACTGGGGTATACCGCACTTTTTTAAATAGAGATATTTGCGGCTGAACAGTGAGCGACACACTCAAACTGCTTTTTTTTTAGATACCAAAGGCCCAAAACTGGATAGTACAGCGATTTGACCCGTGGAACTGCGAAACCACACTGGGATGTCGGGCCTACACAAGACTATTTTCAACAGATATATTTTTGTGTCACAACAGTCAGGAGACACTACTGTTTTTCTTTACGGAAAAAACTACCAAAAGCTGAATAATAGAGATTTTTTACCGTGGGATGGCAAAACCACAGTTATTGTTTACTGGGGTATACCACACTTTTTTATATAGAGATATTTGCGGCTGAACAGTGAGCGACACACTCAAACTGCTTTTTTTTTAGATACCAAAGGCCCAAAACTGGATAGTACAGCGATTTGACCCATGGTACTGCGAAACCACACTGGGATGTCGGGCCTACACAAGACTATTTTCAACAGATATATTTTTGTGTCACAACAGTCAGGAGACACTACTGTTTTTCTTTACGGAAAAAAATAACAAAAGCTGAATAATAGAGATTTTTTACCGTGGGATGGCAAAACCACAGTTATTGTTTACTGGGGTATACCACACTTTTTTGAATAGAGATATTTGCGGCTGAACAGGGAGCGACACACTCAAACTGCTTTTTTTTTAGATACCAAAGGCCCAAAACTGGATAGTACAGCGATTTGACCCATGGAACTGCGAAACCACACTGGGATGTCGGGCCTACACAACACTATTTTCAACAGATATATTTTTGTGTCACAACAGTCAGGAGACACTACTGTTTTTCTTTACGGAAAAAACTACCAAAAGCTGAATAATAGAGATTTTTTACCGTGGGATGGCAAAACCACAGTTATTGTTTACTGGGGTATACCACACTTTATTAAATAGAGATATTTGCGGCTGAACAGTGAGCGACACACTCAAACTGCTTTTTTTTTAGATACCAAAGGCCCAAAACTGGATAGTACAGCGATTTGACCATGGAACTGCGAAACCACACTGGGATGTCGGGCCTACACAAGACTATTTTCAACAGATATATTTTTGTGTCACAACAGTCAGGAGACACTACTGTTTTTCTTTACGGAAAAAACTACCAAAAGCTGAATAATAGAGATTTTTTACCGTGGGATGGCAAAAGCACAGTTATTGTTTACTGGGGTATACCACACTTTTTTAAATAGAGATATTTGCGGCTGAACAGTGAGCGACACACTCAAACTGCTGTTTTTTTAGATACCAAAGGCCCAAAACTAGATAGTACAGCGATTTGACCCATGGAACTTCGAAACCACACTGGGATGTCGGGCCTACACAAGACTATTTTCAACAGATATATTTTTGTGTCACAACAGTCAGGAGACACTACTGTTTTCTTTACGGAAAAAACTACCAAAAGCTGAATAATAGAGATTTTTTACCGTGGGATGGGAAAACCACAGTTATTGTTTACTGGGGTATACCGCACTTTTTTAAATAGAGATATTTGCGGCTGAACAGTGAGCGACACACTCAAACTGCTTTTTTTTTAGATACCAAAGGCCCAAAACTGGATAGTACAGCGATTTGACCCGTGGAACTGCGAAACCACACTGGGATGTCGGGCCTACACAAGACTATTTTCAACAGATATATTTTTGTGTCACAACAGTCAGGAGACACTACTGTTTTTCTTTACGGAAAAAACTACCAAAAGCTGAATAATAGAGATTTTTTACCGTGGGATGGCAAAACCACAGTTATTGTTTACTGGGGTATACCACACTTTTTTATATAGAGATATTTGCGGCTGAACAGTGAGCGACACACTCAAACTGCTTTTTTTTTAGATACCAAAGGCCCAAAACTGGATAGTACAGCGATTTGACCCATGGTACTGCGAAACCACACTGGGATGTCGGGCCTACACAAGACTATTTTCAACAGATATATTTTTGTGTCACAACAGTCAGGAGACACTACTGTTTTTCTTTACGGAAAAAAATAACAAAAGCTGAATAATAGAGATTTTTTACCGTGGGATGGCAAAACCACAGTTATTGTTTACTGGGGTATACCACACTTTTTTGAATAGAGATATTTGCGGCTGAACAGGGAGCGACACACTCAAACTGCTTTTTTTTTAGATACCAAAGGCCCAAAACTGGATAGTACAGCGATTTGACCCATGGAACTGCGAAACCACACTGGGATGTCGGGCCTACACAACACTATTTTCAACAGATATATTTTTGTGTCACAACAGTCAGGAGACACTACTGTTTTTCTTTACGGAAAAAACTACCAAAAGCTGAATAATAGAGATTTTTTACCGTGGGATGGCAAAACCACAGTTATTGTTTACTGGGGTATACCACACTTTATTAAATAGAGATATTTGCGGCTGAACAGTGAGCGACACACTCAAACTGCTTTTTTTTTAGATACCAAAGGCCCAAAACTGGATAGTACAGCGATTTGACCATGGAACTGCGAAACCACACTGGGATGTCGGGCCTACACAAGACTATTTTCAACAGATATATTTTTGTGTCACAACAGTCAGGAGACACTACTGTTTTTCTTTACGGAAAAAACTACCAAAAGCTGAATAATAGAGATTTTTTACCGTGGGATGGCAAAACCACAGTTATTGTTTACTGGGGTATACCACACTTTTTTAAATAGAGATATTTGCGGCTGAACAGTGAGCGACACACTCAAACTGCTTTTTTTTTAGATACCAAAGGCCCAAAATTGGATAGTACAGCGATTTGACCCATGGAACTGCGAAACCACACTGGGATGTCGGGCCTACACAACACTATTTTCAACAGATATATTTTTGTGTCACAACAGTCAGGAGACACTACTTTTTTTCTTTACGGAAAAAACTACCAAAAGCTGAATAATAGAGATTTTTTACCGTGGGATGGCAAAACCACAGTTATTGTTTACTGGGGTATACCACACTTTTTTAAATAGAGATATTTGCGGCTGAACAGTGAGCGACACACTCAAACTGCTTTTTTTTTAGATACCAAAGGCCCAAAACTGGATAGTACAGCGATTTGACCCGTGGAACTGCGAAACCACACTGGGATGTCGGGCCTACACAAGACTATTTTCAACAGATATATTTTTGTGTCACAACAGTCAGGAGACACTACTGTTTTTCTTTACGGAAAAAACTACCAAAAGCTGAATAATAGAGATTTTTTACCGTGGGATGGCAAAACCACAGTTATTGTTTACTGGGGTATACCACACTTTTTTAAATAGAGATATTTGCGGCTGAACAGTGAGCGACACACTCAAACTGCTTTTTTTTTAGATACCAAAGGCCCAAAACTGGATAGTACAGCGATTTGACCCGTGGAACTGCGAAACCACACTGGGATGTCGGGCCTACACAAGACTATTTTCAACAGATATATTTTTGTGTCACAACAGTCAGGAGACACTACTGTTTTTCTTTACAGAAAAAACTACCAAAAGCTGAATAATAGAGATTTTTTACCGTGGGATGGGAAAACCACAGTTATTGTTTACTGGGGTATACCGCACTTTTTTAAATAGAGATATTTGCGGCTGAACAGTGAGCGACACACTCAAACTGCTTTTTTTTTAGATACCAAAGGCCCAAAACTGGATAGTACAGCGATTTGACCCGTGAAACTGCGAAACCACACTGGGATGTCGGGCCAACACAAGACTATTTTCAACAGATATATTTTTGTGTCACAACAGTCAGGAGACACTACTGTTTTTCTTTACGGAAAAAACTACCAAAAGCTGAATAATAGAGATTTTTTACCGTGGGATGGCAAAACCACAGTTATTGTTTACTGGGGTATACCACACTTTTTTATATAGAGATATTTGCGGCTGAACAGTGAGCGACACACTCAAACTGCTTTTTTTTTAGATACCAAAGGCCCAAAATTGGATAGTACAGCGATTTGACCCATGGAACTGCGAAACCACACTGGGATGTCGGGCCTACACAACACTATTTTCAACAGATATATTTTTGTGTCACAACAGTCAGGAGACACTACTTTTTTTCTTTACGGAAAAAACTACCAAAAGCTGAATAATAGAGATTTTTTACCGTGGGATGGCAAAACCACAGTTATTGTTTACTGGGGTATACCACACTTTTTTAAATAGAGATATTTGCGGCTGAACAGTGAGCGACACACTCAAACTGCTTTTTTTTTAGATACCAAAGGCCCAAAACTGGATAGTACAGCGATTTGACCCGTGGAACTGCGAAACCACACTGGGATGTCGGGCCTACACAAGACTATTTTCAACAGATATATTTTTGTGTCACAACAGTCAGGAGACACTACTGTTTTTCTTTACGGAAAAAACTACCAAAAGCTGAATAATAGAGATTTTTTACCGTGGGATGGCAAAACCACAGTTATTGTTTACTGGGGTATACCACACTTTTTTAAATAGAGATATTTGCGGCTGAACAGTGAGCGACACACTCAAACTGCTTTTTTTTTAGATACCAATGGCCCAAAACTGGATAGTACAGCGATTTGACCCATGGTACTGCGAAACCACACTGGGATGTCGGGCCTACACAAGACTATTTTCAACAGATATATTTTTGTGTCACAACAGTCAGGAGACACTACTGTTTTTCTTTACGGAAAAAACTACCAAAAGCTGAATAATAGAGATTTTTTACCGTGGGATGGCAAAACCACAGTTATTGTTTACTGGGGTATACCACACTTTTTTAAATAGAGATATTTGCGGCTGAACAGTGAGCGACACACTCAAACTGCTTTTTTTTTAGATACCAAAGGCCCAAAACTGGATAGTACAGCGATTTGACCCGTGGAACTGCGAAACCACACTGGGATGTCGGGCCTACACAAGACTATTTTCAACAGATATATTTTTGTGTCACAACAGTCAGGAGACACTACTGTTTTTCTTTACAGAAAAAACTACCAAAAGCTGAATAATAGAGATTTTTTACCGTGGGATGGGAAAACCACAGTTATTGTTTACTGGGGTATACCGCACTTTTTTAAATAGAGATATTTGCGGCTGAACAGTGAGCGACACACTCAAACTGCTTTTTTTTTAGATACCAAAGGCCCAAAACTGGATAGTACAGCGATTTGACCCGTGAAACTGCGAAACCACACTGGGATGTCGGGCCAACACAAGACTATTTTCAACAGATATATTTTTGTGTCACAACAGTCAGGAGACACTACTGTTTTTCTTTACGGAAAAAACTACCAAAAGCTGAATAATAGAGATTTTTTACCGTGGGATGGCAAAACCACAGTTATTGTTTACTGGGGTATACCACACTTTTTTATATAGAGATATTTGCGGCTGAACAGTGAGCGACACACTCAAACTGCTTTTTTTTTAGATACCAAAGGCCCAAAACTGGATAGTACAGCGAGTTGACCCATGGTACTGCGAAACCACACTGGGATGTCGGGCCTACACAAGACTATTTTCAACAGATATATTTTTGTGTCACAACAGTCAGGAGACACTACTGTTTTTCTTTACGGAAAAAAATAACAAAAGCTAAATAATAGAGATTTTTTACCGTGGGATGGCAAAACCACAGTTATTGTTTACTGGGGTATACCACACTTTTTTGAATAGAGATATTTGCGGCTGAACAGTGAGCGACACACTCAAACTGCTTTTTTTTTAGATACCAAAGGCCCAAAACTGGATAGTACAGCGATTTGACCCATGGAACTGCGAAACCACACTGGGATGTCGGGCCTACACAAGACTATTTTCAACAGATATATTTTTGTGTCACAACAGTCAGGAGACACTACTGTTTTTCTTTACGGAAAAAACTACCAAAAGCTGAATAATAGAGATTTTTTACCGTGGGATGGCAAAACCACAGTTATTGTTTACTGGGGTATACCACACTTTTTTAAATAGAGATATTTGCGGCTGAACAGTGAGCGACACACTCAAACTGCTTTTTTTTTACATACCAAAGGCCCAAAACTGGATAGTACAGCGATTTGACCCGTGGAACTGCGAAACCACACTGGGATGTCGGGCCTACACAAGACTATTTTCAACAGATATATTTTTGTGTCACAACAGTCAGGAGACACTACTGTTTTTCTTTACGGAAAAAACTACCAAAAGCTGAATAATAGAGATTTTTTACCGTGGGATGGCAAAACCACAGTTATTGTTTACTGGGGTATACCACACTTTTTTAAATAGAGATATTTGCGGCTGAACAGTGAGCGACACACTCAAACTGCTTTTTTTTTAGATACCAAAGGCCCAAAACTGGATAGTACAGCGATTTGACCCATGGAACTGCGAAACCACACTGGGATGTCGGGCCTACACAACACTATTTTCAACAGATATATTTTTGTGTCACAACAGTCAGGAGACACTACTGTTTTTCTTTATGGAAAAAACTACCAAAAGCTGAATAATAGAGATTTTTTACCGTGGGATGGCAAAACCACAGTTATTGTTTACTGGGGTATACCACACTTTTTTAAATAGAGATATTTGCGGCTGAACAGTGAGCGACACACTCAAACTGCTTTTTTTTTAGATACCAAAGGCCCAAAACTGGATAGTACAGCGATTTGACCCGTGGAACTGCGAAACCACACTGGGATGTCGGGCCTAGACAAGACTATTTTCAACAGATATATTTTTGTGTCACAACAGTCAGGAGACACTACTGTTTTTCTTTACGGAAAAAACTACCAAAAGCTGAATAATAGAGATTTTTTACCGTGGGATGGCAAAACCACAGTTATTGTTTACTGGGGTATACCACACTTTTTTAAATAGAGATATTTGCGGCTGAACAGTGAGCGACACACTCAAACTGCTTTTTTTTTAGATACCAAAGGCCCAAAACTGGATAGTACAGCGATTTGACCCGTGGACCTGCGAAACCACACTGGGATGTCGGGCCTACACAAGACTATTTTCAACAGATATATTTTTGTGTCACAACAGTCAGGAGACACTACTGTTTTTCTTTACGGAAAAAACTACCAAAAGCTGAATAATAGAGATTTTTTACCGTGGGATGGCAAAACCACAGTTATTGTTTACTGGGGTATACCGCACTTTTTTAAATAGAGATATTTGCGGCTGAACAGTGAGCGACAAACTCAAACTGCTTTTTTTTTAGATACCAAAGGCCCAAAACTGGATAGTACAGCGATTTGACCTGTGGAACTGCGAAACCACACTGGGATGTCGGGCCTACACAAGACTATTTTCAACAGATATATTTTTGTGTCACAACAGTCAGGAGACACTACTGTTTTTCTTTACGGAAAAAACTACCAAAAGCTGAATAATAGAGATTTTTTACCGTGGGATGTCAAAACCACAGTTATTGTTTACTGGGGTATACCACACTTTTTTAAATAGAGATATTTGCGGCTGAACAGTGAGCGACACACTCAAACTGCTGTTTTTTTAGATACCAAAGGCCCAAAACTAGATAGTACAGCGATTTGACCCATGGAACTTCGAAACCACACTGGGATGTCGGGCCTACACAAGACTATTTTCAACAGATATATTTTTGTGTCACAACAGTCAGGAGACACTACTGTTTTCTTTACAGAAAAAACTACCAAAAGCTGAATAATAGAGATTTTTTACCGTGGGATGGGAAAACCACAGTTATTGTTTACTGGGGTATACCGCACTTTTTTAAATAGAGATATTTGCGGCTGAACAGTGAGCGACACACTCAAACTGCTTTTTTTTTAGATACCAAAGGCCCAAAACTGGATAGTACAGCGATTTGACCCGTGGAACTGCGAAACCACACTGGGATGTCGGGCCTACACAAGACTATTTTCAACAGATATATTTTTGTGTCACAACAGTCAGGAGACACTACTGTTTTTCTTTACGGAAAAAACTACCAAAAGCTGAATAATAGAGATTTTTTACCGTGGGATGGCAAAACCACAGTTATTGTTTACTGGGGTATACCACACTTTTTTATATAGAGATATTTGCGGCTGAACAGTGAGCGACACACTCAAACTGCTTTTTTTTTAGATACCAAAGGCCCAAAACTGGATAGTACAGCGATTTGACCCATGGTACTGCGAAACCACACTGGGATGTCGGGCCTACACAAGACTATTTTCAACAGATATATTTTTGTGTCACAACAGTCAGGAGACACTACTGTTTTTCTTTACGGAAAAAAATAACAAAAGCTGAATAATAGAGATTTTTTACCGTGGGATGGCAAAACCACAGTTATTGTTTACTGGGGTATACCACACTTTTTTGAATAGAGATATTTGCGGCTGAACAGGGAGCGACACACTCAAACTGCTTTTTTTTTAGATACCAAAGGCCCAAAACTGGATAGTACAGCGATTTGACCCATGGAACTGCGAAACCACACTGGGATGTCGGGCCTACACAACACTATTTTCAACAGATATATTTTTGTGTCACAACAGTCAGGAGACACTACTGTTTTTCTTTACGGAAAAAACTACCAAAAGCTGAATAATAGAGATTTTTTACCGTGGGATGGCAAAACCACAGTTATTGTTTACTGGGGTATACCACACTTTATTAAATAGAGATATTTGCGGCTGAACAGTGAGCGACACACTCAAACTGCTTTTTTTTTAGATACCAAAGGCCCAAAACTGGATAGTACAGCGATTTGACCATGGAACTGCGAAACCACACTGGGATGTCGGGCCTACACAAGACTATTTTCAACAGATATATTTTTGTGTCACAACAGTCAGGAGACACTACTGTTTTTCTTTACGGAAAAAACTACCAAAAGCTGAATAATAGAGATTTTTTACCGTGGGATGGCAAAACCACAGTTATTGTTTACTGGGGTATACCACACTTTTTTAAATAGAGATATTTGCGGCTGAACAGTGAGCGACACACTCAAACTGCTTTTTTTTTAGATACCAAAGGCCCAAAATTGGATAGTACAGCGATTTGACCCATGGAACTGCGAAACCACACTGGGATGTCGGGCCTACACAACACTATTTTCAACAGATATATTTTTGTGTCACAACAGTCAGGAGACACTACTTTTTTTCTTTACGGAAAAAACTACCAAAAGCTGAATAATAGAGATTTTTTACCGTGGGATGGCAAAACCACAGTTATTGTTTACTGGGGTATACCACACTTTTTTAAATAGAGATATTTGCGGCTGAACAGTGAGCGACACACTCAAACTGCTTTTTTTTTAGATACCAAAGGCCCAAAACTGGATAGTACAGCGATTTGACCCGTGGAACTGCGAAACCACACTGGGATGTCGGGCCTACACAAGACTATTTTCAACAGATATATTTTTGTGTCACAACAGTCAGGAGACACTACTGTTTTTCTTTACGGAAAAAACTACCAAAAGCTGAATAATAGAGATTTTTTACCGTGGGATGGCAAAACCACAGTTATTGTTTACTGGGGTATACCACACTTTTTTAAATAGAGATATTTGCGGCTGAACAGTGAGCGACACACTCAAACTGCTTTTTTTTTAGATACCAATGGCCCAAAACTGGATAGTACAGCGATTTGACCCATGGTACTGCGAAACCACACTGGGATGTCGGGCCTACACAAGACTATTTTCAACAGATATATTTTTGTGTCACAACAGTCAGGAGACACTACTGTTTTTCTTTACGGAAAAAACTACCAAAAGCTGAATAATAGAGATTTTTTACCGTGGGATGGCAAAACCACAGTTATTGTTTACTGGGGTATACCACACTTTTTTAAATAGAGATATTTGCGGCTGAACAGTGAGCGACACACTCAAACTGCTTTTTTTTTAGATACCAAAGGCCCAAAACTGGATAGTACAGCGATTTGACCCGTGGAACTGCGAAACCACACTGGGATGTCGGGCCTACACAAGACTATTTTCAACAGATATATTTTTGTGTCACAACAGTCAGGAGACACTACTGTTTTTCTTTACAGAAAAAACTACCAAAAGCTGAATAATAGAGATTTTTTACCGTGGGATGGGAAAACCACAGTTATTGTTTACTGGGGTATACCGCACTTTTTTAAATAGAGATATTTGCGGCTGAACAGTGAGCGACACACTCAAACTGCTTTTTTTTTAGATACCAAAGGCCCAAAACTGGATAGTACAGCGATTTGACCCGTGAAACTGCGAAACCACACTGGGATGTCGGGCCAACACAAGACTATTTTCAACAGATATATTTTTGTGTCACAACAGTCAGGAGACACTACTGTTTTTCTTTACGGAAAAAACTACCAAAAGCTGAATAATAGAGATTTTTTACCGTGGGATGGCAAAACCACAGTTATTGTTTACTGGGGTATACCACACTTTTTTATATAGAGATATTTGCGGCTGAACAGTGAGCGACACACTCAAACTGCTTTTTTTTTAGATACCAAAGGCCCAAAACTGGATAGTACAGCGATTTGACCCATGGTACTGCGAAACCACACTGGGATGTCGGGCCTACACAAGACTATTTTCAACAGATATATTTTTGTGTCACAACAGTCAGGAGACACTACTGTTTTTCTTTACGGAAAAAAATAACAAAAGCTGAATAATAGAGATTTTTTACCGTGGGATGGCAAAACCACAGTTATTGTTTACTGGGGTATACCACACTTTTTTGAATAGAGATATTTGCGGCTGAACAGTGAGCGACACACTCAAACTGCTTTTTTTTTAGATACCAAAGGCCCAAAACTGGATAGTACAGCGATTTGACCCATGGAACTGCGAAACCACACTGGGATGTCGGGCCTACACAAGACTATTTTCAACAGATATATTTTTGTGTCACAACAGTCAGGAGACACTACTGTTTTTCTTTACGGAAAAAACTACCAAAAGCTGAATAATAGAGATTTTTTACCGTGGGATGGCAAAACCACAGTTATTGTTTACTGGGGTATACCACACTTTTTTAAATAGAGATATTTGCGGCTGAACAGTGAGCGACACACTCAAACTGCTTTTTTTTTACATACCAAAGGCCCAAAACTGGATAGTACAGCGATTTGACCCGTGGAACTGCGAAACCACACTGGGATGTCGGGCCTACACAAGACTATTTTCAACAGATATATTTTTGTGTCACAACAGTCAGGAGACACTACTGTTTTTCTTTACGGAAAAAACTACCAAAAGCTGAATAATAGAGATTTTTTACCGTGGGATGGCAAAACCACAGTTATTGTTTACTGGGGTATACCACACTTTTTTAAATAGAGATATTTGCGGCTGAACAGTGAGCGACACACTCAAACTGCTTTTTTTTTAGATACCAAAGGCCCAAAATTGGATAGTACAGCGATTTGACCCATGGAACTGCGAAACCACACTGGGATGTCGGGCCTACACAACACTATTTTCAACAGATATATTTTTGTGTCACAACAGTCAGGAGACACTACTTTTTTTCTTTACGGAAAAAACTACCAAAAGCTGAATAATAGAGATTTTTTACCGTGGGATGGCAAAACCACAGTTATTGTTTACTGGGGTATACCACACTTTTTTAAATAGAGATATTTGCGGCTGAACAGTGAGCGACACACTCAAACTGCTTTTTTTTTAGATACCAAAGGCCCAAAACTGGATAGTACAGCGATTTGACCCGTGGAACTGCGAAACCACACTGGGATGTCGGACCTACACAAGACTATTTTCAACAGATATATTTTTGTGTCACAACAGTCAGGAGACACTACTGTTTTTCTTTACGGAAAAAACTACCAAAAGCTGAATAATAGAGATTTTTTACCGTGGGATGGCAAAACCACAGTTATTGTTTACTGGGGTATACCACACTTTTTTAAATAGAGATATTTGCGGCTGAACAGTGAGCGACACACTCAAACTGCTTTTTTTTTAGATACCAATGGCCCAAAACTGGATAGTACAGCGATTTGACCCATGGTACTGCGAAACCACACTGGGATGTCGGGCCTACACAAGACTATTTTCAACAGATATATTTTTGTGTCACAACAGTCAGGAGACACTACTGTTTTTCTTTACGGAAAAAACTACCAAAAGCTGAATAATAGAGATTTTTTACCGTGGGATGGCAAAACCACAGTTATTGTTTACTGGGGTATACCACACTTTTTTAAATAGAGATATTTGCGGCTGAACAGTGAGCGACACACTCAAACTGCTTTTTTTTTAGATACCAAAGGCCCAAAACTGGATAGTACAGCGATTTGACCCGTGGAACTGCGAAACCACACTGGGATGTCGGGCCTACACAAGACTATTTTCAACAGATATATTTTTGTGTCACAACAGTCAGGAGACACTACTGTTTTTCTTTACAGAAAAAACTACCAAAAGCTGAATAATAGAGATTTTTTACCGTGGGATGGGAAAACCACAGTTATTGTTTACTGGGGTATACCGCACTTTTTTAAATAGAGATATTTGCGGCTGAACAGTGAGCGACACACTCAAACTGCTTTTTTTTTAGATACCAAAGGCCCAAAACTGGATAGTACAGCGATTTGACCCGTGAAACTGCGAAACCACACTGGGATGTAGGGCCAACACAAGACTATTTTCAACAGATATATTTTTGTGTCACAACAGTCAGGAGACACTACTGTTTTTCTTTACGGAAAAAACTACCAAAAGCTGAATAATAGAGATTTTTTACCGTGGGATGGCAAAACCACAGTTATTGTTTACTGGGGTATACCACACTTTTTTATATAGAGATATTTGCGGCTGAACAGTGAGCGACACACTCAAACTGCTTTTTTTTTAGATACCAAAGGCCCAAAACTGGATAGTACAGCGATTTGACCCATGGTACTGCGAAACCACACTGGGATGTCGGGCCTACACAAGACTATTTTCAACAGATATATTTTTGTGTCACAACAGTCAGGAGACACTACTGTTTTTCTTTACGGAAAAAAATAACAAAAGCTGAATAATAGAGATTTTTTACCGTGGGATGGCAAAACCACAGTTATTGTTTACTGGGGTATACCACACTTTTTTGAATAGAGATATTTGCGGCTGAACAGTGAGCGACACACTCAAACTGCTTTTTTTTTAGATACCAAAGGCCCAAAACTGGATAGTACAGCGATTTGACCCATGGAACTGCGAAACCACACTGGGATGTCGGGCCTACACAAGACTATTTTCAACAGATATATTTTTGTGTCACAACAGTCAGGAGACACTACTGTTTTTCTTTACGGAAAAAACTACCAAAAGCTGAATAATAGAGATTTTTTACCGTGGGATGGCAAAACCACAGTTATTGTTTACTGGGGTATACCACACTTTTTTAAATAGAGATATTTGCGGCTGAACAGTGAGCGACACACTCAAACTGCTTTTTTTTTACATACCAAAGGCCCAAAACTGGATAGTACAGCGATTTGACCCGTGGAACTGCGAAACCACACTGGGATGTCGGGCCTACACAAGACTATTTTCAACAGATATATTTTTGTGTCACAACAGTCAGGAGACACTACTGTTTTTCTTTACGGAAAAAACTACCAAAAGCTGAATAATAGAGATTTTTTACCGTGGGATGGCAAAACCACAGTTATTGTTTACTGGGGTATACCACACTTTTTTAAATAGAGATATTTGCGGCTGAACAGTGAGCGACACACTCAAACTGCTTTTTTTTTAGATACCAAAGGCCCAAAACTAGATAGTACAGCGATTTGACCCATGGAACTTCGAAACCACACTGGGATGTCGGGCCTACACAAGACTATTTTCAACAGATATATTTTTGTGTCACAACAGTCAGGAGACACTACTGTTTTTCTTTACGGAAAAAACTACCAAAAGCTGAATAATAGAGATTTTTTACCGTGGGATGGGAAAACCACAGTTATTGTTTACTGGGGTGTACCGCACTTTTTTAAATAGAGATATTTGCGGCTGAACAGTGAGCGACACACTCAAACTGCTTTTTTTTTAGATACCAAAGGCCCAAAACTGGATAGTACAGCGATTTGACCCGTGGAACTGCGAAACCACACTGGGATGTCGGGCCTACACAAGACTATTTTCAACAGATATATTTTTGTGTCACAACAGTCAGGAGACACTACTGTTTTTCTTTACGGAAAAAACTACCAAAAGCTGAATAATAGAGATTTTTTACCGTGGGATGGCAAAACCACAGTTATTGTTTACTGGGGTATACCACAATTTTTTAAATAGAGATATTTGCGGCTGAACAGTGAGCGACACACTCAAACTGCTTTTTTTTTAGATACCAAAGGCCCAAAACTGGATAGTACAGCGATTTGACCCATGGTACTGCGAAACCACACTGGGATGTCGGGCCTACACAAGACTATTTTCAACAGATATATTTTTGTGTCACAACAGTCAGGAGACACTACTGTTTTTCTTTACGGAAAAAAATAACAAAAGCTGAATAATAGAGATTTTTTACCGTGGGATGGCAAAACCACAGTTATTGTTTACTGGGGTATACCACACTTTTTTGAATAGAGATATTTGCGGCTGAACAGTGAGCGACACACTCAAACTGCTTTTTTTTTAGATACCAAAGGCCCAAAACTGGATAGTACAGCGATTTGACCCATGGAACTGCGAAACCACACTGGGATGTCGGGCCTACACAAGACTATTTTCAACAGATATATTTTTGTGTCACAACAGTCAGGAGACACTACTGTATTTCTTTACGGAAAAAACTACCAAAAGCTGAATAATAGAGATTTTTTACCGTGGGATGGCAAAACCACAGTTATTGTTTACTGGGGTATACCACACTTTTTTAAATAGAGATATTTGCGGCTGAACAGTGAGCGACACACTCAAACTGCTTTTTTTTTACATACCAAAGGCCCAAAACTGGATAGTACAGCGATTTGACCCGTGGAACTGCGAAACCACACTGGGATGTCGGGCCTACACAAGACTATTTTCAACAGATATATTTTTGTGTCACAACAGTCAGGAGACACTACTGTTTTTCTTTACGGAAAAAACTACCAAAAGCTGAATAATAGAGATTTTTTACCGTGGGATGGCAAAACCACAGTTATTGTTTACTGGGGTATACCACACTTTTTTAAATAGAGATATTTGCGGCTGAACAGTGAGCGACACACTCAAACTGCTTTTTTTTTAGATACCAAAGGCCCAAAACTAGATAGTACAGCGATTTGACCCATGGAACTTCGAAACCACACTGGGATGTCGGGCCTACACAAGACTATTTTCAACAGATATATTTTTGTGTCACAACAGTCAGGAGACACTACTGTTTTTCTTTACGGAAAAAACTACCAAAAGCTGAATAATAGAGATTTTTTACCGTGGGATGGGAAAACCACAGTTATTGTTTACTGGGGTGTACCGCACTTTTTTAAATAGAGATATTTGCGGCTGAACAGTGAGCGACACACTCAAACTGCTTTTTTTTTAGATACCAAAGGCCCAAAACTGGATAGTACAGCGATTTGACCCGTGGAACTGCGAAACCACACTGGGATGTCGGGCCTACACAAGACTATTTTCAACAGATATATTTTTGTGTCACAACAGTCAGGAGACACTACTGTTTTTCTTTACGGAAAAAACTACCAAAAGCTGAATAATAGAGATTTTTTACCGTGGGATGGCAAAACCACAGTTATTGTTTACTGGGGTATACCACACTTTTTTAAATAGAGATATTTGCGGCTGAACAGTGAGCGACACACTCAAACTGCTTTTTTTTTTAGATACCAAAGGCCCAAAACTGGATAGTACAGCGATTTGACCCATGGAACTGCGAAACCACACTGGGATGTCGGGCCTACACAAGACTATTTTCAACAGATATATTTTTGTGTCACAACAGTCAGGAGACACTACTGTTTTTCTTTACGGAAAAAACTACCAAAAGCTGAATAATAGAGATTTTTTACCGTGGGATGGCAAAACCACAGTTATTGTTTACTGGGGTATACCACACTTTTTTAAATAGAGATATTTGCGGCTGAACAGTGAGCGACACACTCAAACTGCTTTTTTTTTAGATACCAAAGGCCCAAAACTGGATAGTACAGCGATTTGACCCGTGGAACTGCGAAACCACACTGGGATGTCGGGCCTACACAAGACTATTTTCAACAGATATATTTTTGTGTCACAACAGTCAGGAGACACTACTGTTTTTCTTTACGGAAAAAACTACCAAAAGCTGAATAATAGAGATTTTTTACCGTGGGATGGCAAAACCACAGTTATTGTTTACTGGGGTATACCACACTTTTTTAAATAGAGATATTTGCGGCTGAACAGTGAGCGACACACTCAAACTGCTTTTTTTTTAGATACCAAAGGCCCAAAACTGGATAGTACAGCGATTTGACCCGTGGAACTGCGAAACCACACTGGGATGTCG
The DNA here is from genome assembly GCF_046119375.1 of Phyllobates terribilis. Lineage (NCBI taxonomy): Eukaryota > Metazoa > Chordata > Amphibia > Anura > Dendrobatidae > Phyllobates > Phyllobates terribilis. Next base: position 56,493,756 of record NW_027362773.1, read on the forward strand.
GGCCTACGCAAGACTATTTTCAACAGATATATTTTTGTGTCACAACAGTCAGGAGACTCTACTGTTTTTCTTTACGGAAAAAACTACCAAAAGCTGAATAATAGAGATTTTTTACCGTGGGATGGCAAAACCACAGTTATTGTTTACTGGGGTATACCACACTTTTTTATATAGAGATATTTGTGGCTGAACAGTGAGCGACACACTCAAACTGCTTTTTTTTTAGATACCAAAGGCCCAAAACTGGATAGTACTTTGATTTGACCCATGGTACTGCGAAACCACACTGGGATGTCGGGCCTACACAAGACTATTTTCAACAGATATATTTTTGTGTCACAACAGTCAGGAGACACTACTGTTTTTCTTTACGGAAAAAAATAACAAAAGCTGAATAATAGAGATTTTTTACCGTGGGATGGCAAAACCACAGTTATTGTTTACTGGGGTATACCACACTTTTTTGAATAGAGATATTTGCGGCTGAACAGTGAGCGACACACTCAAACTGCTTTTTTTTTAGATACCAAAGGCCCAAAACTGGATAGTACAGCGATTTGACCCATGGAACTGCGAAACCACACTGGGATGTCGGGCCTACACAACACTATTTTCAACAGATATATTTTTGTGTCACAACAGTCAGGAGACACTATTGTTTTTCTTTACGGAAAAAACTACCAAAAGCTGAATAATAGAGATTTTTTACCGTGGGATGGCAAAACCACAGTTATTGTTTACTGGGGTATACCACACTTTTTTAAATAGAGATATTTGCGGCTGAACAGTGAGCGACACACTCAAACTGCTTTTTTTTTAGATACCAAAGGCCCAAAACTGGATAGTACAGCGATTTGACCCATGGTACTGCGAAACCACACTGGGATGTCGGGCCTACACAAGACTATTTTCAACAGATATATTTTTGTGTCACAACAGTCAGGAGACACTACTGTTTTTCTTTACGGAATAAAATAACAAAAGCTGAATAATAGAGATTTTTTACCGTGGGATGGCAAAACCACAGTTATTGTTTACTGGGGTATACCACACTTTTTTGAATAGAGATATTTGCGGCTGAACAGTGAGCGACACACTCAAACTGCTTTTTTTTTAGATACCAAAGGCCCAAAACTGGATAGTACAGCGATTTGACCCATGGAACTGCGAAACTACACTGGGATGTCGGGCCTACACAGCACTATTTTCAACAGATATATTTTTGTGTCACAACAGTCAGGAGAAACTACTGTTTTTCTTTACGGAAAAAACTACCAAAAGCTGAATAATAGAGATTTTTTACCGTGGGATGGCAAAACCACAGTTATTGTTTACTGGGGTATACCACACTTTATTAAATAGAGATATTTGCGGCTGAACAGTGAGCGACACACTCAAACTGCTTTTTTTTTAGATACCAAAGGCCCAAAACTGGATAGTACAGCGATTTGACCATGGAACTGCGAAACCACACTGGGATGTCGGGCCTACACAAGACTATTTTCAACAGATATATTTTTGTGTCACAACAGTCAGGAGACACTACTGTTTTTCTTTACGGAAAAAACTACCAAAAGCTGATTAATAGAGATTTTTTACCGTGGGATGGCAAAACCACAGTTATTGTTTACTGGGGTATACCACACTTTTTTAAATAGAGATATTTGCAGCTGAACAGTGAGCGACACACTCAAACTGCTTTTTTTTTAGATACCAAAGGCCCAAAATTGGATAGTACAGCGATTTGACCCATGGAACTGCGAAACCACACTGGGATGTCGGGCCTACACAACACTATTTTCAACAGATATATTTTTGTGTCACAACAGTCAGGAGACACTACTTTTTTTCTTTACGGAAAAAACTACCAAAAGCTGAATAATAGAGATTTTTTACCATGGGATGGCAAAACCACAGTTATTGTTTACTGGGGTATACCACACTTTTTTAAATAGAGATATTTGCGGCTGAACAGTGAGCGACACACTCAAACTGCTTTTTTTTTTAGATACCAAAGGCCCAAAACTGGATAGTACAGCGATTTGACCCGTGGAACTGCGAAACCACACTGGGATGTCGGGCCTACACAACACTATTTTCAACAGATATATTTTTGTGTCACAACAGTCAGGAGACTCTACTGTTTTTCTTTACGGAAAAAACTACCAAAAGCTGAATAATAGAGATTTTTTACCGTGGGATGGGAAAACCACAGTTATTGTTTACTGGGGTATACCACACTTTTTTAAATAGAGATATTTGCGGCTGAACAGTGAGCGACACACTCAAACTGCTTTTTTTTTAGATACCAAAGGCCCAAAACTGGATAGTACAGCGATTTGACCCGTGGAACTGCGAAACCACACTGGGATGTCGGGCCTACACAAGACTATTTTCAACAGATATATTTTTGTGTCACAACAGTCAGGAGACACTACTGTTTTTCTTTACGGAAAAAACTACCAAAAGCTGAATAATAGAGATTTTTTACCGTGGGATGGCAAAACCACAGTTATTGTTTACTGGGGTATACCACACTTTTTTAAATAGAGATATTTGCGGCTGAACAGTGAGCGACACACTCAAACTGCTTTTTTTTTTAGATACCAAAGGCCCAAAACTGGATAGTACAGCGATTTGACCCATGGAACTGCGAAACCACACTGGGATGTCGGGCCTACACAAGACTATTTTCAACAGATATATTTTTGTGTCACAACAGTCAGGAGACACTACTGTTTTTCTTTACGGAAAAAACTACCAAAAGCTGAATAATAGAGATTTTTTACCGTGGGATGGCAAAACCACAGTTATTGTTTACTGGGGTATACCACACTTTTTTAAATAGAGATATTTGCGGCTGAACAGTGAGCGACACACTCAAACTGCTTTTTTTTTAGATACCAAAGGCCCAAAACTGGATAGTACAGCGATTTGACCCGTGGAACTGCGAAACCACACTGGGATGTCGGGCCTACACAAGACTATTTTCAACAGATATATTTTTGTGTCACAACAGTCAGGAGACACTACTGTTTTTCTTTACGGAAAAAACTACCAAAAGCTGAATAATAGAGATTTTTTACCGTGGGATGGCAAAACCACAGTTATTGTTTACTGGGGTATACCACACTTTTTTAAATAGAGATATTTGCGGCTGAACAGTGAGCGACACACTCAAACTGCTTTTTTTTTAGATACCAAAGGCCCAAAACTGGATAGTACAGCGATTTGACCCGTGGAACTGCGAAACCACACTGGGATGTCGGGCCTACGCAAGACTATTTTCAACAGATATATTTTTGTGTCACAACAGTCAGGAGACTCTACTGTTTTTCTTTACGGAAAAAACTACCAAAAGCTGAATAATAGAGATTTTTTACCGTGGGATGGCAAAACCACAGTTATTGTTTACTGGGGTATACCACACTTTTTTATATAGAGATATTTGTGGCTGAACAGTGAGCGACACACTCAAACTGCTTTTTTTTTAGATACCAAAGGCCCAAAACTGGATAGTACAGCGATTTGACCCATGGTACTGCGAAACCACACTGGGATGTCGGGCCTACACAAGACTATTTTCAACAGATATATTTTTGTGTCACAACAGTCAGGAGACACTACTGTTTTTCTTTACGGAAAAAAATAACAAAAGCTGAATAATAGAGATTTTTTACCGTGGGATGGCAAAACCACAGTTATTGTTTACTGGGGTATACCACACTATTTTGAATAGAGATATTTGCGGCTGAACAGTGAGCGACACACTCAAACTGCTTTTTTTTTAGATACCAAAGGCCCAAAACTGGATAGTACAGCGATTTGACCCATGGAACTGAGAAACCACACTGGGATGTCGGGCCTACACAACACTATTTTCAACAGATATATTTTTGTGTCACAACAGTCAGGAGACACTATTGTTTTTCTTTACGGAAAAAACTACCAAAAGCTGAATAATAGAGATTTTTTACCGTGGGATGGCAAAACCACAGTTATTGTTTACTGGGGTATACCACACTTTTTTAAATAGAGATATTTGCGGCTGAACAGTGAGCGACACACTCAAACTGCTTTTTTTTTAGATACCAAAGGCCCAAAACTGGATAGTACAGCGATTTGACCCATGGTACTGCGAAACCACACTGGGATGTCGGGCCTACACAAGACTATTTTCAACAGATATATTTTTGTGTCACAACAGTCAGGAGACACTACTGTTTTTCTTTACGGAATAAAATAACAAAAGCTGAATAATAGAGATTTTTTACCGTGGGATGGCAAAACCACAGTTATTGTTTACTGGGGTATACCACACTTTTTTGAATAGAGATATTTGCGGCTGAACAGTGAGCGACACACTCAAACTGCTTTTTTTTTAGATACCAAAGGCCCAAAACTGGATAGTACAGCGATTTGACCCGTGGAACTGCGAAACCACACTGGGATGTCGGGCCTACACAAGACTATTTTCAACAGATATATTTTTGTGTCACAACAGTCAGGAGACACTACTGTTTTTCTTTACGGAAAAAACTACCAAAAGCTGAATAATAGAGATTTTTTACCGTGGGATGGCAAAACCACAGTTATTGTTTACTGGGGTATACCACACTTTTTTAAATAGAGATATTTGCGGCTGAACAGTGAGCGACACACTCAAACTGCTTTTTTTTTAGATACCAAAGGCCCAAAACTGGATAGTACAGCGATTTGACCCGTGGAACTGCGAAACCACACTGGGATGTCGGGCCTACGCAAGACTATTTTCAACAGATATATTTTTGTGTCACAACAGTCAGGAGACTCTACTGTTTTTCTTTACGGAAAAAACTACCAAAAGCTGAATAATAGAGATTTTTTACCGTGGGATGGCAAAACCACAGTTATTGTTTACTGGGGTATACCACACTTTTTTATATAGAGATATTTGTGGCTGAACAGTGAGCGACACACTCAAACTGCTTTTTTTTTAGATACCAAAGGCCCAAAACTGGATAGTACAGCGATTTGACCCATGGTACTGCGAAACCACACTGGGATGTCGGGCCTACACAAGACTATTTTCAACAGATATATTTTTGTGTCACAACAGTCAGGAGACACTACTGTTTTTCTTTACGGGAAAAAATAACAAAAGCTGAATAATAGAGATTTTTTACCGTGGGATGGCAAAACCACAGTTATTGTTTACTGGGGTATACCACACTTTTTTGAATAGAGATATTTGCGGCTGAACAGTGAGCGACACACTCAAACTGCTTTTTTTTCTAGATACCAAAGGCCCAAAACTGGATAGTACAGCGATTTGACCCATGGAACTGCGAAACCACACTGGGATGTCGGGCCTACACAAGACTATTTTCAACAGATATATTTTTGTGTCACAACAGTCAGGAGACACTACTGTTTTTCTTTACGGAAAAAACTACCAAAAGCTGAATAATAGAGATTTTTTACCGTGGGATGGCAAAACCACAGTTATTGTTTACTGGGGTATACCACAATTTTTTAAATAGAGATATTTGCGGCTGAACAGTGAGCGACACACTCAAACTGCTTTTTTTTTAGATACCAAAGGCCCAAAACTGGATAGTACAGCGATTTGACCCGTGGAACTGCGAAACCACACTGGGATGTCGGGCCTACACAAGACTATTTTCAACAGATATATTTTTGTGTCACAACAGTCAGGAGACACTACTGTTTTTCTTTACAGAAAAAACTACCAAAAGCTGAATAATAGAGATTTTTTACCGTGGGATGGGAAAACCACAGTTATTGTTTACTGGGGTATACCGCACTTTTTTAAATAGAGATATTTGCGGCTGAACAGTGAGCGACACACTCAAACTGCTTTTTTTTTAGATACCAAAGGCCCAAAACTGGATAGTACAGCGATTTGACCCGTGAAACTGCGAAACCACACTGGGATGTCGGGCCAACACAAGACTATTTTCAACAGATATATTTTTGTGTCACAACAGTCAGGAGACACTACTGTTTTTCTTTACGGAAAAAACTACCAAAAGCTGAATAATAGAGATTTTTTACCGTGGGATGGCAAAACCACAGTTATTGTTTACTGGGGTATACCACACTTTTTTATATAGAGATATTTGCGGCTGAACAGTGAGCGACACACTCAAACTGCTTTTTTTTTAGATACCAAAGGCCCAAAACTGGATAGTACAGCGATTTGACCCATGGTACTGCGAAACCACACTGGGATGTCGGGCCTACACAAGACTATTTTCAACAGATATATTTTTGTGTCACAACAGTCAGGAGACACTACTGTTTTTCTTTACGGAAAAAAATAACAAAAGCTGAATAATAGAGATTTTTTACCGTGGGATGGCAAAACCACAGTTATTGTTTACTGGGGTATACCACACTTTTTTGAATAGAGATATTTGCGGCTGAACAGTGAGCGACACACTCAAACTGCTTTTTTTTTAGATACCAAAGGCCCAAAACTGGATAGTACAGCGATTTGACCCATGGAACTGCGAAACCACACTGGGATGTCGGGCCTACACAAGACTATTTTCAACAGATATATTTTTGTGTCACAACAGTCAGGAGACACTACTGTATTTCTTTACGGAAAAAACTACCAAAAGCTGAATAATAGAGATTTTTTACCGTGGGATGGCAAAACCACAGTTATTGTTTACTGGGGTATACCACACTTTTTTAAATAGAGATATTTGCGGCTGAACAGTGAGCGACACACTCAAACTGCTTTTTTTTTACATACCAAAGGCCCAAAACTGGATAGTACAGCGATTTGACCCGTGGAACTGCGAAACCACACTGGGATGTCGGGCCTACACAAGACTATTTTCAACAGATATATTTTTGTGTCACAACAGTCAGGAGACACTACTGTTTTTCTTTACGGAAAAAACTACCAAAAGCTGAATAATAGAGATTTTTTACCGTGGGATGGCAAAACCACAGTTATTGTTTACTGGGGTATACCACACTTTTTTAAATAGAGATATTTGCGGCTGAACAGTGAGCGACACACTCAAACTGCTTTTTTTTTAGATACCAAAGGCCCAAAACTAGATAGTACAGCGATTTGACCCATGGAACTTCGAAACCACACTGGGATGTCGGGCCTACACAAGACTATTTTCAACAGATATATTTTTGTGTCACAACAGTCAGGAGACACTACTGTTTTTCTTTACGGAAAAAACTACCAAAAGCTGAATAATAGAGATTTTTTACCGTGGGATGGCAAAACCACAGTTATTGTTTACTAGGGTATACCACACTTTTTTAAATAGAGATATTTGCGGCTGAACAGTGAGCGACACACTCAAACTGCTTTTTTTTTAGATACCAAAGGCCCAAAACTGGATAGTACAGCGATTTGACCCGTGGAACTGCGAAACCACACTGGGATGTCGGGCCTACACAAGACTATTTTCAACAGATATATTTTTGTGTCACAACAGTCAGGAGACACTACTGTTTTTCTTTACGGAAAAAAATAACAAAAGCTGAATAATAGAGATTTTTTACCGTGGGATGGCAAAACCACAGTTATTGTTTACTGGGGTATACCACACTTTTTTGAATAGAGATATTTGCAGCTGAACAGTGAGCGACACACTCAAACTGCTTTTTTCTTAGATACCAAAGGCCCAAAACTGGATAGTACAGCGATTTGACCCATGGAACTGCGAAACCACACTGGGATGTCGGGCCTACACAACACTATTTTCAACAGATATATTTTTGTGTCACAACAGTCAGGAGACACTACTGTTTTTCTTTACGGAAAAAACTACCAAAAGCTGAATAATAGAGATTTTTTACCGTGGGATGGCAAAATCACAGTTATTGTTTACTAGGGTATACCACACTTTATTAAATAGAGATATTTGCGGCTGAACAGTGAGCGACACACTCAAACTGCTTTTTTTTTAGATACCAAAGGCCCAAAACTGGATAGTACAGCGATTTGACCATGGAACTGCGAAACCACACTGGGATGTCGGGCCTACACAAGACTATTTTCAACAGATATATTTTTGTGTCACAACAGTCAGGAGACACTACTGTTTTTCTTTACGGAAAAAACTACCAAAAGCTGAATAATAGAGATTTTTTACCGTGGGATGGCAAAACCACAGTTATTGTTTACTGGGGTATACCACACTTTTTTAAATAGAGATATTTGCGGCTGAACAGTGAGCGACACACTCAAACTGCTTTTTTTTTAGATACCAAAGGCCCAAAATTGGATAGTACAGCGATTTGACCCATGGAACTGCGAAACCACACTGGGATGTCGGGCCTACACAACACTATTTTCAACAGATATATTTTTGTGTCACAACAGTCAGGAGACACTACTTTTTTTCTTTACGGAAAAAACTACCAAAAGCTGAATAATAGAGATTTTTTACCATGGGATGGCAAAACCACAGTTATTGTTTACTGGGGTATACCACTCTTTTTTAAATAGAGATATTTGCGGCTGAACAGTGAGCGACACACTCAAACTGCTTTTTTTTTAGATACCAAAGGCCCAAAACTGGATAGTACAGCGATTTGACCCGTGGAACTGCGAAACCACACTGGGATGTCGGGCCTACACAACACTATTTTCAACAGATATATTTTTGTGTCACAACAGTCAGGAGACTCTACTGTTTTTCTTTACGGAAAAAACTACCAAAAGCTGAATAATAGAGATTTTTTACCGTGGGATGGGAAAACCACAGTTATTGTTTACTGGGGTATACCACACTTTTTTAAATAGAGATATTTGCGGCTGAACAGTGAGCGACACACTCAAACTGCTTTTTTTTTAGATACCAAAGGCCCAAAACTGGATAGTACAGCGATTTGACCCGTGGAACTGCGAAACCACACTGGGATGTCGGGCCTACACAAGACTATTTTCAACAGATATATTTTTGTGTCACAACAGTCAGGAGACACTACTGTTTTTCTTTACGGAAAAAACTACCAAAAGCTGAATAATAGAGATTTTTTACCGTGGGATGGCAAAACCACAGTTATTGTTTACTGGGGTATACCACACTTTTTTAAATAGAGATATTTGCGGCTGAACAGTGAGCGACACACTCAAACTGCTTTTTTTTTTAGATACCAAAGGCCCAAAACTGGATAGTACAGCGATTTGACCCATGGAACTGCGAAACCACACTGGGATGTCGGGCCTACACAAGACTATTTTCAACAGATATATTTTTGTGTCACAACAGTCAGGAGACACTACTGTTTTTCTTTACGGAAAAAACTACCAAAAGCTGAATAATAGAGATTTTTTACCGTGGGATGGCAAAACCACAGTTATTGTTTACTGGGGTATACCACACTTTTTTAAATAGAGATATTTGCGGCTGAACAGTGAGCGACACACTCAAACTGCTTTTTTTTTAGATACCAATGGCCCAAAACTGGATAGTACAGCGATTTGACCCATGGTACTGCGAAACCACACTGGGATGTCGGGCCTACACAAGACTATTTTCAACAGATATATTTTTGTGTCACAACAGTCAGGAGACACTACTGTTTTTCTTTACGGAAAAAACTACCAAAAGCTGAATAATAGAGATTTTTTACCGTGGGATGGCAAAACCACAGTTATTGTTTACTGGGGTATACCACACTTTTTTAAATAGAGATATTTGCGGCTGAACAGTGAGCGACACACTCAAACTGCTTTTTTTTTAGATACCAATGGCCCAAAACTGGATAGTACAGCGATTTGACCCATGGTACTGCGAAACCACACTGGGATGTCGGGCCTACACAAGACTATTTTCAACAGATATATTTTTGTGTCACAACAGTCAGGAGACACTACTGTTTTTCTTTACCGAAAAAACTACCAAAAGCTGAATAATAGAGATTTTTTACCGTGGGATGGCAAAACCACAGTTATTGTTTACTGGGGTATACCACTCTTTTTTAAATAGAGATATTTGCGGCTGAACAGTGAGCGACACACTCAAACTGCTTTTTTTTTAGATACCAAAGGCCCAAAACTGGATAGTACAGCGATTTGACCCGTGGAACTGCGAAACCACACTGGGATGTCGGGCCTACACAACACTATTTTCAACAGATATATTTTTGTGTCACAACAGTCAGGAGACTCTACTGTTTTTCTTTACGGAAAAAACTACCAAAAGCTGAATAATAGAGATTTTTTACCGTGGGATGGGAAAACCACAGTTATTGTTTACTGGGGTATACCACACTTTTTTAAATAGAGATATTTGCGGCTGAACAGTGAGCGACACACTCAAACTGCTTTTTTTTTAGATACCAAAGGCCCAAAACTGGATAGTACAGCGATTTGACCCGTGGAACTGCGAAACCACACTGGGATGTCGGGCCTACACAAGACTATTTTCAACAGATATATTTTTGTGTCACAACAGTCAGGAGACACTACTGTTTTTCTTTACGGAAAAAACTACCAAAAGCTGAATAATAGAGATTTTTTACCGTGGGATGGCAAAACCACAGTTATTGTTTACTGGGGTATACCACACTTTTTTAAATAGAGATATTTGCGGCTGAACAGTGAGCGACACACTCAAACTGCTTTTTTTTTTAGATACCAAAGGCCCAAAACTGGATAGTACAGCGATTTGACCCATGGAACTGCGAAACCACACTGGGATGTCGGGCCTACACAAGACTATTTTCAACAGATATATTTTTGTGTCACAACAGTCAGGAGACACTACTGTTTTTCTTTACGGAAAAAACTACCAAAAGCTGAATAATAGAGATTTTTTACCGTGGGATGGCAAAACCACAGTTATTGTTTACTGGGGTATACCACACTTTTTTAAATAGAGATATTTGCGGCTGAACAGTGAGCGACACACTCAAACTGCTTTTTTTTTAGATACCAATGGCCCAAAACTGGATAGTACAGCGATTTGACCCATGGTACTGCGAAACCACACTGGGATGTCGGGCCTACACAAGACTATTTTCAACAGATATATTTTTGTGTCACAACAGTCAGGAGACACTACTGTTTTTCTTTACGGAAAAAACTACCAAAAGCTGAATAATAGAGATTTTTTACCGTGGGATGGCAAAACCACAGTTATTGTTTACTGGGGTATACCACACTTTTTTAAATAGAGATATTTGCGGCTGAACAGTGAGCGACACACTCAAACTGCTTTTTTTTTAGATACCAATGGCCCAAAACTGGATAGTACAGCGATTTGACCCATGGTACTGCGAAACCACACTGGGATGTCGGGCCTACACAAGACTATTTTCAACAGATATATTTTTGTGTCACAACAGTCAGGAGACACTACTGTTTTTCTTTACCGAAAAAACTACCAAAAGCTGAATAATAGAGATTTTTTACCGTGGGATGGCAAAACCACAGTTATTGTTTACTGGGGTATACCACACTTTTTTAAATAGAGATATTTGCGGCTGAACAGTGAGCGACACACTCAAACTGCTTTTTTTTTAGATACCAAAGGCCCAAAACTGGATAGTACAGCGATTTGACCCGTGGAACTGCGAAACCACACTGGGATGTCGGACCTACACAAGACTATTTTCAACAGATATATTTTTGTGTCACAACAGTCAGGAGACACTACTGTTTTTCTTTACGGAAAAAACTACCAAAAGCTGAATAATAGAGATTTTTTACCGTGGGATGGCAAAACCACAGTTATTGTTTACTGGGGTATACCACACTTTTTTAAATAGAGATATTTGCGGCTGAACAGTGAGCGACACACTCAAACTGCTTTTTTTTTAGATACCAAAGGCCCAAAACTGGATAGTACAGCGATTTGACCCGTGGAACTGCGAAACCACACTGGGATGTCGGGCCTACACAAGACTATTTTCAACAGATATATTTTTGTGTCACAACAGTCAGGAGACACTACTGTTTTTCTTTACGGAAAAAACTACCAAAAGCTGAATAATAGAGATTTTTTACCGTGGGATGGCAAAACCACAGTTATTGTTTACTGGGGTATACCACACTTTTTTAAATAGAGATATTTGCGGCTGAACAGTGAGCGACACACTCAAACTGCTTTTTTTTTAGATACCAAAGGCCCAAAACTAGATAGTACAGCGATTTGACCCATGGAACTTCGAAACCACACTGGGATGTCGGGCCTACACAAGATTATTTTCAACAGATATATTTTTGTGTCACAACAGTCAGGAGACACTACTGTTTTTCTTTACGGAAAAAACTACCAAAAGCTGAATAATAGAGATTTTTTACCGTGGGATGGGAAAACCACAGTTATTGTTTACTGGGGTGTACCGCACTTTTTTAAATAGAGATATTTGCGGCTGAACAGTGAGCGACACACTCAAACTGCTTTTTTTTTAGATACCAAAGGCCCAAAACTAGATAGTACAGCGATTTGACCCATGGAACTTCGAAACCACACTGGGATGTCGGGCCTACACAAGACTATTTTCAACAGATATATTTTTGTGTCACAACAGTCAGGAGACACTACTGTTTTTCTTTACGGAATAAAATAACAAAAGCTGAATAATAGAGATTTTTTACCGTGGGATGGCAAAACCACAGTTATTGTTTACTGGGGTATACCACACTTTTTTGAATAGAGATATTTGCGGCTGAACAGTGAGCGACACACTCAAACTGCTTTTTTTTTTAGATACCAAAGGCCCAAAACTGGATAGTACAGCGATTTGACCCATGGAACTGCGAAACCACACTGGGATGTCGGGCCTACACAACACTATTTTCAACAGATATATTTTTGTGTCACAACAGTCAGGAGACACTACTGTTTTTCTTTACGGAAAAAACTACCAAAAGCTGAATAATATAGATTTTTTACCGTGGGATGGCAAAACCACAGTTATTGTTTACTGGGGTATACCACACTTTATTAAATAGAGATATTTGCGGCTGAACAGTGAGCGACACACTCAAATTGCTTTTTTTTTAGATACCAAAGGCCCAAAACTGGATAGTACAGCGATTTGACCATGGAACTGCGAAACCACACTGGGATGTCGGGCCTACACAAGACTATTTTCAACAGATATATTTTTGTGTCACAACAGTCAGGAGACACTACTGTTTTTCTTTACGGAAAAAACTACCAAAAGCTGAATAATAGAGATTTTTTACCGTGGGATGGCAAAACCACAGTTATTGTTTACTGGGGTATACCACACTTTTTTAAATAGAGATATTTGCGGCTGAACAGTGAGCGACACACTCAAACTGCTTTTTTTTTAGATACCAAAGGCCCAAAATTGGATAGTACAGCGATTTGACCCATGGAACTGCGAAACCACACTGGGATGTCGGGCCTACACAACACTATTTTCAACAGATATATTTTTGTGTCACAACAGTCAGGAGACACTACTTTTTTTCTTTACGGAAAAAACTACCAAAAGCTGAATAATAGAGATTTTTTACCGTGGGATGGCAAAACCACAGTTATTGTTTACTGGGGTATACCACACTTTTTTAAATAGAGATATTTGCGGCTGAACAGTGAGCGACACACTCAAACTGCTTTTTTTTTAGATACCAAAGGCCCAAAACTGGATAGTACAGCGATTTGACCCGTGGAACTGCGAAACCACACTGGGATGTCGGGCCTACACAACACTATTTTCAACAGATATATTTTTGTGTCACAACAGTCAGGAGACTCTACTGTTTTTCTTTACGGAAAAAACTACCAAAAGCTGAATAATAGAGATTTTTTACCGTGGGATGGGAAAACCACAGTTATTGTTTACTGGGGTATACCACACTTTTTTAAATAGAGATATTTGCGGCTGAACAGTGAGCGACACACTCAAACTGCTTTTTTTTTAGATACCAAAGGCCCAAAACTGGATAGTACAGCGATTTGACCCGTGGAACTGCGAAACCACACTGGGATGTCGGGCCTACACAAGACTATTTTCAACAGATATATTTTTGTGTCACAACAGTCAGGAGACACTACTGTTTTTCTTTACGGAAAAAACTACCAAAAGCTGAATAATAGAGATTTTTTACCGTGGGATGGCAAAACCACAGTTATTGTTTACTGGGGTATACCACACTTTTTTAAATAGAGATATTTGCGGCTGAACAGTGAGCGACACACTCAAACTGCTTTTTTTTTTAGATACCAAAGGCCCAAAACTGGATAGTACAGCGATTTGACCCATGGAACTGCGAAACCACACTGGGATGTCGGGCCTACACAAGACTATTTTCAACAGATATATTTTTGTGTCACAACAGTCAGGAGACACTACTGTTTTTCTTTACGGAAAAAACTACCAAAAGCTGAATAATAGAGATTTTTTACCGTGGGATGGCAAAACCACAGTTATTGTTTACTGGGGTATACCACACTTTTTTAAATAGAGATATTTGCGGCTGAACAGTGAGCGACACACTCAAACTGCTTTTTTTTTAGATACCAATGGCCCAAAACTGGATAGTACAGCGATTTGACCCATGGTACTGCGAAACCACACTGGGATGTCGGGCCTACACAAGACTATTTTCAACAGATATATTTTTGTGTCACAACAGTCAGGAGACACTACTGTTTTTCTTTACCGAAAAAACTACCAAAAGCTGAATAATAGAGATTTTTTACCGTGGGATGGCAAAACCACAGTTATTGTTTACTGGGGTATACCACACTTTTTTAAATAGAGATATTTGCGGCTGAACAGTGAGCGACACACTCAAACTGCTTTTTTTTTAGATACCAAAGGCCCAAAACTGGATAGTACAGCGATTTGACCCGTGGAACTGCGAAACCACACTGGGATGTCGGGCCTACACAAGACTATTTTCAACAGATATATTTTTGTGTCACAACAGTCAGGAGACACTACTGTTTTTCTTTACGGAAAAAACTACCAAAAGCTGAATAATAGAGATTTTTTACCGTGGGATGGCAAAACCACAGTTATTGTTTACTGGGGTATACCACACTTTTTTAAATAGAGATATTTGCGGCTGAACAGTGAGCGACACACTCAAACTGCTTTTTTTTTAGATACCAAAGGCCCAAAACTAGATAGTACAGCGATTTGACCCATGGAACTTCGAAACCACACTGGGATGTCGGGCCTACACAAGACTATTTTCAACAGATATATTTTTGTGTCACAACAGTCAGGAGACACTACTGTTTTTCTTTACGGAAAAAAACTACCAAAAGCTGAATAATAGAGATTTTTTACCGTGGGATGGGAAAACCACAGTTATTGTTTACTGGGGTATACCGCACTTTTTTAAATAGAGATATTTGCGGCTGAACAGTGAGCGACACACTCAAACTGCTTTTTTTTTAGATACCAAAGGCCCAAAACTGGATAGTACAGCGATTTGACCCGTGAAACTGCGAAACCACACTGGGATGTCGGGCCAACACAAGACTATTTTCAACAGATATATTTTTGTGTCACAACAGTCAGGAGACACTACTGTTTTTCTTTACGGAAAAAACTACCAAAAGCTGAATAATAGAGATTTTTTACCGTGGGATGGCAAAACCACAGTTATTGTTTACTGGGGTATACCACACTTTTTTAAATAGAGATATTTGCGGCTGAACAGTGAGCGACACACTCAAACTGCTTTTTTTTTAGATACCAAAGGCCCAAAACTGGATAGTACAGCGATTTGACCCGTGGAACTGCGAAACCACACTGGGATGTCGGGCCTACGCAAGACTATTTTCAACAGATATATTTTTGTGTCACAACAGTCAGGACACTCTACTGTTTTTCTTTACGGAAAAAACTACCAAAAGCTGAATAATAGAGATTTTTTACCGTGGGATGGCAAAACCACAGTTATTGTTTACTGGGGTATACCACACTTTTTTATATAGAGATATTTGCGGCTGAACAGTGAGCGACACACTCAAACTGCTTTTTTTTTAGATACCAAAGGCCCAAAACTGGATAGTACAGCGATTTGACCCATGGTACTGCGAAACCACACTGGGATGTCGGGCCTACACAAGACTATTTTCAACAGATATATTTTTGTGTCACAACAGTCAGGAGACACTACTGTTTTTCTTTACGGAAAAAAATAACAAAAGCTGAATAATAGAGATTTTTTACCGTGGGATGGCAAAACCACAGTTATTGTTTACTGGGGTATACCACACTTTTTTGAATAGAGATATTTGCGGCTGAACAGTGAGCGACACACTCAAACTGCTTTTTTTTTAGATACCAAAGGCCCAAAACTGGATAGTACAGCGATTTGACCCATGGAACTGCGAAACCACACTGGGATGTCGGGCCTACACAACACTATTTTCAACAGATATATTTTTGTGTCACAACAGTCAGGAGACACTACTGTTTTTCTTTACGGAAAAAACTACCAAAAGCTGAATAATAGAGATTTTTTACCGTGGGATGGCAAAACCACAGTTATTGTTTACTGGGGTATACCACACTTTATTAAATAGAGATATTTGCGGCTGAACAGTGAGCGACACACTCAAACTGCTTTTTTTTTAGATACCAAAGGCCCAAAACTGGATAGTACAGCGATTTGACCCGTGGAACTGCGAAACCACACTGGGATGTCGGGCCTACACAAGACTATTTTCAACAGATATATTTTTGTGTCACAACAGTCAGGAGACACTACTGTTTTTCTTTACGGAAAAAACTACCAAAAGCTGAATAATAGAGATTTTTTACCGTGGGATGGGAAAACCACAGTTATTGTTTACTGGGGTATACCGCACTTTTTTAAATAGAGATATTTGCGGCTGAACAGTGAGCGACACACTCAAACTGCTTTTTTTTTAGATACCAAAGGCCCAAAACTGGATAGTACAGCGATTTGACCCGTGAAACTGCGAAACCACACTGGGATGTCGGGCCAACACAAGACTATTTTCCACAGATATATTTTTGTGTCACAACAGTCAGGAGACACTACTGTTTTTCTTTACGGAAAAAACTACCAAAAGCTGAATAATAGAGATTTTTTACCGTGGGATTGCAAAACCACAGTTATTGTTTACTGGGGTATACCACACTTTTTTAAATAGAGATATTTGCGGCTGAACAGTGAGCGACACACTCAAACTGCTTTTTTTTTTAGATACCAAAGGCCCAAAACTGGATAGTACAGCAATTTGACCCGTGGAACTGCGAAACCACACTGGGATGTCGGGCCTACGCAAGACTATTTTCAACAGATATATTTTTGTGTCACAACAGTCAGGAGACTCTACTGTTTTTCTTTACGGAAAAAACTACCAAAAGCTGAATAATAGAGATTTTTTACCGTGGGATGGCAAAACCACAGTTATTGTTTACTGGGGTATACCACACTTTTTTATATAGAGATATTTGCGGCTGAACAGTGAGCGACACACTCAAACTGCTTTTTTTTTAGATACCAAAGGCCCAAAACTGGATAGTACAGCGATTTGACCCATGGTACTGCGAAACCACACTGGGATGTCGGGCCTACACAAGACTATTTTCAACAGATATATTTTTGTGTCACAACAGTCAGGAGACACTACTGTTTTTCTTTACGGAAAAAAATAACAAAAGCTGAATAATAGAGATTTTTTACCGTGGGATGGCAAAACCACAGTTATTGTTTACTGGGGTATACCACACTTTTTTGAATAGAGATATTTGCAGCTGAACAGTGAGCGACACACTCAAACTGCTTTTTTCTTAGATACCAAAGGCCCAAAACTGGATAGTACAGCGATTTGACCCATGGAACTGCGAAACCACACTGGGATGTCGGGCCTACACAACACTATTTTCAACAGATATATTTTTGTGTCACAACAGTCAGGAGACACTACTGTTTTTCTTTACGGAAAAAACTACCAAAAGCTGAATAATAGAGATTTTTTACCGTGGGATGGCAAAATCACAGTTATTGTTTACTAGGGTATACCACACTTTATTAAATAGAGATATTTGCGGCTGAACAGTGAGCGACACACTCAAACTGCTTTTTTTTTAGATACCAAAGGCCCAAAACTGGATAGTACAGCGATTTGACCATGGAACTGCGAAACCACACTGGGATGTCGGGCCTACACAAGACTATTTTCAACAGATATATTTTTGTGTCACAACAGTCAGGAGACACTACTGTTTTTCTTTACGGAAAAAACTACCAAAAGCTGAATAATAGAGATTTTTTACCGTGGGATGGCAAAACCACAGTTATTGTTTACTGGGGTATACCACACTTTTTTAAATAGAGATATTTGCGGCTGAACAGTGAGCGACACACTCAAACTGCTTTTTTTTTAGATACCAAAGGCCCAAAATTGGATAGTACAGCGATTTGACCCATGGAACTGCGAAACCACACTGGGATGTCGGGCCTACACAACACTATTTTCAACAGATATATTTTTGTGTCACAACAGTCAGGAGACACTACTTTTTTTCTTTACGGAAAAAACTACCAAAAGCTGAATAATAGAGATTTTTTACCATGGGATGGCAAAACCACAGTTATTGTTTACTGGGGTATACCACTCTTTTTTAAATAGAGATATTTGCGGCTGAACAGTGAGCGACACACTCAAACTGCTTTTTTTTTAGATACCAAAGGCCCAAAACTGGATAGTACAGCGATTTGACCCGTGGAACTGCGAAACCACACTGGGATGTCGGGCCTACACAACACTATTTTCAACAGATATATTTTTGTGTCACAACAGTCAGGAGACTCTACTGTTTTTCTTTACGGAAAAAACTACCAAAAGCTGAATAATAGAGATTTTTTACCGTGGGATGGGAAAACCACAGTTATTGTTTACTGGGGTATACCACACTTTTTTAAATAGAGATATTTGCGGCTGAACAGTGAGCGACACACTCAAACTGCTTTTTTTTTAGATACCAAAGGCCCAAAACTGGATAGTACAGCGATTTGACCCGTGGAACTGCGAAACCACACTGGGATGTCGGGCCTACACAAGACTATTTTCAACAGATATATTTTTGTGTCACAACAGTCAGGAGACACTACTGTTTTTCTTTACGGAAAAAACTACCAAAAGCTGAATAATAGAGATTTTTTACCGTGGGATGGCAAAACCACAGTTATTGTTTACTGGGGTATACCACACTTTTTTAAATAGAGATATTTGCGGCTGAACAGTGAGCGACACACTCAAACTGCTTTTTTTTTTAGATACCAAAGGCCCAAAACTGGATAGTACAGCGATTTGACCCATGGAACTGCGAAACCACACTGGGATGTCGGGCCTACACAAGACTATTTTCAACAGATATATTTTTGTGTCACAACAGTCAGGAGACACTACTGTTTTTCTTTACGGAAAAAACTACCAAAAGCTGAATAATAGAGATTTTTTACCGTGGGATGGCAAAACCACAGTTATTGTTTACTGGGGTATACCACACTTTTTTAAATAGAGATATTTGCGGCTGAACAGTGAGCGACACACTCAAACTGCTTTTTTTTTAGATACCAATGGCCCAAAACTGGATAGTACAGCGATTTGACCCATGGTACTGCGAAACCACACTGGGATGTCGGGCCTACACAAGACTATTTTCAACAGATATATTTTTGTGTCACAACAGTCAGGAGACACTACTGTTTTTCTTTACGGAAAAAACTACCAAAAGCTGAATAATAGAGATTTTTTACCGTGGGATGGCAAAACCACAGTTATTGTTTACTGGGGTATACCACACTTTTTTAAATAGAGATATTTGCGGCTGAACAGTGAGCGACACACTCAAACTGCTTTTTTTTTAGATACCAATGGCCCAAAACTGGATAGTACAGCGATTTGACCCATGGTACTGCGAAACCACACTGGGATGTCGGGCCTACACAAGACTATTTTCAACAGATATATTTTTGTGTCACAACAGTCAGGAGACACTACTGTTTTTCTTTACCGAAAAAACTACCAAAAGCTGAATAATAGAGATTTTTTACCGTGGGATGGCAAAACCACAGTTATTGTTTACTGGGGTATACCACACTTTTTTAAATAGAGATATTTGCGGCTGAACAGTGAGCGACACACTCAAACTGCTTTTTTTTTAGATACCAAAGGCCCAAAACTGGATAGTACAGCGATTTGACCCGTGGAACTGCGAAACCACACTGGGATGTCGGACCTACACAAGACTATTTTCAACAGATATATTTTTGTGTCACAACAGTCAGGAGACACTACTGTTTTTCTTTACGGAAAAAACTACCAAAAGCTGAATAATAGAGATTTTTTACCGTGGGATGGCAAAACCACAGTTATTGTTTACTGGGGTATACCACACTTTTTTAAATAGAGATATTTGCGGCTGAACAGTGAGCGACACACTCAAACTGCTTTTTTTTTAGATACCAAAGGCCCAAAACTGGATAGTACAGCGATTTGACCCGTGGAACTGCGAAACCACACTGGGATGTCGGGCCTACACAAGACTATTTTCAACAGATATATTTTTGTGTCACAACAGTCAGGAGACACTACTGTTTTTCTTTACGGAAAAAACTACCAAAAGCTGAATAATAGAGATTTTTTACCGTGGGATGGCAAAACCACAGTTATTGTTTACTGGGGTATACCACACTTTTTTAAATAGAGATATTTGCGGCTGAACAGTGAGCGACACACTCAAACTGCTTTTTTTTTAGATACCAAAGGCCCAAAACTAGATAGTACAGCGATTTGACCCATGGAACTTCGAAACCACACTGGGATGTCGGGCCTACACAAGACTATTTTCAACAGATATATTTTTGTGTCACAACAGTCAGGAGACACTACTGTTTTTCTTTACGGAAAAAACTACCAAAAGCTGAATAATAGAGATTTTTTACCGTGGGATGGGAAAACCACAGTTAATGTTTACTGGGGTGTACCGCACTTTTTTAAATAGAGATATTTGCGGCTGAACAGTGAGCGACACACTCAAACTGCTTTTTTTTTAGATACCAAAGGCCCAAAACTAGATAGTACAGCGATTTGACCCATGGAACTTCGAAACCACACTGGGATGTCGGGCCTACACAAGACTATTTTCAACAGATATATTTTTGTGTCACAACAGTCAGGAGACACTACTGTTTTTCTTTACGGAATAAAATAACAAAAGCTGAATAATAGAGATTTTTTACCGTGGGATGGCAAAACCACAGTTATTGTTTACTGGGGTATACTACACTTTTTTGAATAGAGATATTTGCGGCTGAACAGTGAGCGACACACTCAAACTGCTTTTTTTTTTAGATACCAAAGGCCCAAAACTGGATAGTACAGCGATTTGACCCATGGAACTGCGAAACCACACTGGGATGTCGGGCCTACACAACACTATTTTCAACAGATATATTTTTGTGTCACAACAGTCAGGAGACACTACTGTTTTTCTTTACGGAAAAAACTACCAAAAGCTGAATAATATAGATTTTTTACCGTGGGATGGCAAAACCACAGTTATTGTTTACTGGGGTATACCACACTTTATTAAATAGAGATATTTGCGGCTGAACAGTGAGCGACACACTCAAATTGCTTTTTTTTTAGATACCAAAGGCCCAAAACTGGATAGTACAGCGATTTGACCATGGAACTGCGAAACCACACTGGGATGTCGGGCCTACACAAGACTATTTTCAACAGATATATTTTTGTGTCACAACAGTCAGGAGACACTACTGTTTTTCTTTACGGAAAAAACTACCAAAAGCTGAATAATAGAGATTTTTTACCGTGGGATGGCAAAACCACAGTTATTGTTTACTGGGGTATACCACACTTTTTTAAATAGAGATATTTGCGGCTGAACAGTGAGCGACACACTCAAACTGCTTTTTTTTTAGATACCAAAGGCCCAAAATTGGATAGTACAGCGATTTGACCCATGGAACTGCGAAACCACACTGGGATGTCGGGCCTACACAACACTATTTTCAACAGATATATTTTTGTGTCACAACAGTCAGGAGACACTACTTTTTTTCTTTACGGAAAAAACTACCAAAAGCTGAATAATAGAGATTTTTTACCGTGGGATGGCAAAACCACAGTTATTGTTTACTGGGGTATACCACACTTTTTTAAATAGAGATATTTGCGGCTGAACAGTGAGCGACACACTCAAACTGCTTTTTTTTTAGATACCAAAGGCCCAAAACTGGATAGTACAGCGATTTGACCCGTGGAACTGCGAAACCACACTGGGATGTCGGGCCTACACAACACTATTTTCAACAGATATATTTTTGTGTCACAACAGTCAGGAGACTCTACTGTTTTTCTTTACGGAAAAAACTACCAAAAGCTGAATAATAGAGATTTTTTACCGTGGGATGGGAAAACCACAGTTATTGTTTACTGGGGTATACCACACTTTTTTAAATAGAGATATTTGCGGCTGAACAGTGAGCGACACACTCAAACTGCTTTTTTTTTAGATACCAAAGGCCCAAAACTGGATAGTACAGCGATTTGACCCGTGGAACTGCGAAACCACACTGGGATGTCGGGCCTACACAAGACTATTTTCAACAGATATATTTTTGTGTCACAACAGTCAGGAGACACTACTGTTTTTCTTTACGGAAAAAACTACCAAAAGCTGAATAATAGAGATTTTTTACCGTGGGATGGCAAAACCACAGTTATTGTTTACTGGGGTATACCACACTTTTTTAAATAGAGATATTTGCGGCTGAACAGTGAGCGACACACTCAAACTGCTTTTTTTTTTAGATACCAAAGGCCCAAAACTGGATAGTACAGCGATTTGACCCATGGAACTGCGAAACCACACTGGGATGTCGGGCCTACACAAGACTATTTTCAACAGATATATTTTTGTGTCACAACAGTCAGGAGACACTACTGTTTTTCTTTACGGAAAAAACTACCAAAAGCTGAATAATAGAGATTTTTTACCGTGGGATGGCAAAACCACAGTTATTGTTTACTGGGGTATACCACACTTTTTTAAATAGAGATATTTGCGGCTGAACAGTGAGCGACACACTCAAACTGCTTTTTTTTTAGATACCAATGGCCCAAAACTGGATAGTACAGCGATTTGACCCATGGTACTGCGAAACCACACTGGGATGTCGGGCCTACACAAGACTATTTTCAACAGATATATTTTTGTGTCACAACAGTCAGGAGACACTACTGTTTTTCTTTACCGAAAAAACTACCAAAAGCTGAATAATAGAGATTTTTTACCGTGGGATGGCAAAACCACAGTTATTGTTTACTGGGGTATACCACACTTTTTTAAATAGAGATATTTGCGGCTGAACAGTGAGCGACACACTCAAACTGCTTTTTTTTTAGATACCAAAGGCCCAAAACTGGATAGTACAGCGATTTGACCCGTGGAACTGCGAAACCACACTGGGATGTCGGGCCTACACAAGACTATTTTCAACAGATATATTTTTGTGTCACAACAGTCAGGAGACACTACTGTTTTTCTTTACGGAAAAAACTACCAAAAGCTGAATAATAGAGATTTTTTACCGTGGGATGGCAAAACCACAGTTATTGTTTACTGGGGTATACCACACTTTTTTAAATAGAGATATTTGCGGCTGAACAGTGAGCGACACACTCAAACTGCTTTTTTTTTAGATACCAAAGGCCCAAAACTAGATAGTACAGCGATTTGACCCATGGAACTTCGAAACCACACTGGGATGTCGGGCCTACACAAGACTATTTTCAACAGATATATTTTTGTGTCACAACAGTCAGGAGACACTACTGTTTTTCTTTACGGAAAAAAACTACCAAAAGCTGAATAATAGAGATTTTTTACCGTGGGATGGGAAAACCACAGTTATTGTTTACTGGGGTATACCGCACTTTTTTAAATAGAGATATTTGCGGCTGAACAGTGAGCGACACACTCAAACTGCTTTTTTTTTAGATACCAAAGGCCCAAAACTGGATAGTACAGCGATTTGACCCGTGAAACTGCGAAACCACACTGGGATGTCGGGCCAACACAAGACTATTTTCAACAGATATATTTTTGTGTCACAACAGTCAGGAGACACTACTGTTTTTCTTTACGGAAAAAACTACCAAAAGCTGAATAATAGAGATTTTTTACCGTGGGATGGCAAAACCACAGTTATTGTTTACTGGGGTATACCACACTTTTTTAAATAGAGATATTTGCGGCTGAACAGTGAGCGACACACTCAAACTGCTTTTTTTTTAGATACCAAAGGCCCAAAACTGGATAGTACAGCGATTTGACCCGTGGAACTGCGAAACCACACTGGGATGTCGGGCCTACGCAAGACTATTTTCAACAGATATATTTTTGTGTCACAACAGTCAGGACACTCTACTGTTTTTCTTTACGGAAAAAACTACCAAAAGCTGAATAATAGAGATTTTTTACCGTGGGATGGCAAAACCACAGTTATTGTTTACTGGGGTATACCACACTTTTTTATATAGAGATATTTGCGGCTGAACAGTGAGCGACACACTCAAACTGCTTTTTTTTTAGATACCAAAGGCCCAAAACTGGATAGTACAGCGATTTGACCCATGGTACTGCGAAACCACACTGGGATGTCGGGCCTACACAAGACTATTTTCAACAGATATATTTTTGTGTCACAACAGTCAGGAGACACTACTGTTTTTCTTTACGGAAAAAAATAACAAAAGCTGAATAATAGAGATTTTTTACCGTGGGATGGCAAAACCACAGTTATTGTTTACTGGGGTATACCACACTTTTTTGAATAGAGATATTTGCGGCTGAACAGTGAGCGACACACTCAAACTGCTTTTTTTTTAGATACCAAAGGCCCAAAACTGGATAGTACAGCGATTTGACCCATGGAACTGCGAAACCACACTGGGATGTCGGGCCTACACAACACTATTTTCAACAGATATATTTTTGTGTCACAACAGTCAGGAGACACTACTGTTTTTCTTTACGGAAAAAACTACCAAAAGCTGAATAATAGAGATTTTTTACCGTGGGATGGCAAAACCACAGTTATTGTTTACTGGGGTATACCACACTTTATTAAATAGAGATATTTGCGGCTGAACAGTGAGCGACACACTCAAACTGCTTTTTTTTTAGATACCAAAGGCCCAAAACTGGATAGTACAGCGATTTGACCCGTGGAACTGCGAAACCACACTGGGATGTCGGGCCTACACAAGACTATTTTCAACAGATATATTTTTGTGTCACAACAGTCAGGAGACACTACTGTTTTTCTTTACGGAAAAAACTACCAAAAGCTGAATAATAGAGATTTTTTACCGTGGGATGGCAAAACCACAGTTATTGTTTACTGGGGTATACCACACTTTTTTAAATAGAGATATTTGCGGCTGAACAGTGAGCGACACACTCAAACTGCTTTTTTTTTAGATACCAAAGGCCCAAAACTAGATAGTACAGCGATTTGACCCATGGAACTTCGAAACCGCACTGGGATGTCGGGCCTACACAAGACTATTTTCAACAGATATATTTTTGTGTCACAACAGTCAGGAGACACTACTGTTTTTCTTTACGGAAAAAACTACCAAAAGCTGAATAATAGAGATTTTTTACCGTGGGATGGGAAAACCACAGTTATTGTTTACTGGGGTATACCGCACTTTTTTAAATAGAGATATTTGCAGCTGAACAGTGAGCGACACACTCAAACTGCTTTTTTTTTAGATACCAAAGGCCCAAAACTGGATAGTACAGCGATTTGACCCGTGAAACTGCGAAACCACACTGGGATGTCGGGCCAACACAAGACTATTTTCAACAGATATATTTTTGTGTCACAACAGTCAGGAGACACTACTGTTTTTCTTTACGGAAAAAACTACCAAAAGCTGAATAATAGAGATTTTTTACCGTGGGATGGCAAAACCACAGTTATTGTTTACTGGGGTATACCACACTTTTTTAAATAGAGATATTTGCGGCTGAACAGTGAGCGACACACTCAAACTGCTTTTTTTTTAGATACCAAAGGCCCAAAACTGGATAGTACAGCGATTTGACCCGTGGAACTGCGAAACCACACTGGGATGTCGGGCCTACACAAGACTATTTTCAACAGATATATTTTTGTGTCACAACAGTCAGGAGACACTACTGTTTTTCTTTACGGAAAAAACTACCAAAAGCTGAATAATAGAGATTTTTTACCGTGGGATGGCAAAACCACAGTTATTGTTTACTGGGGTATACCACACTTTTTTATATAGAGATATTTGCGGCTGAACAGTGAGCGACACACTCAAACTGCTTTTTTTTTAGATACCAAAGGCCCAAAACTGGATAGTACAGCGATTTGACCCATGGTACTGCGAAACCACACTGGGATGTCGGGCCTACACAAGACTATTTTCAACAGATATATTTTTGTGTCACAACAGTCAGGAGACACTACTGTTTTTCTTTACGGAAAAAAATAACAAAAGCTGAATAATAGAGATTTTTTACCGTGGGATGGCAAAACCACAGTTATTGTTTACTGGGGTATACCACACTTTTTTGAATAGAGATATTTGCGGCTGAACAGTGAGCGACACACTCAAACTGCTTTTTTTTTAGATACCAAAGGCCCAAAACTGGATAGTACAGCGATTTGACCCATGGAACTGCGAAACCACACTGGGATGTCGGGCCTACACAACACTATTTTCAACAGATATATTTTTGTGTCACAACAGTCAGGAGACACTACTGTTTTTCTTTACGGAAAAAACTACCAAAAGCTGAATAATAGAGATTTTTTACCGTGGGATGGCAAAACTACAGTTATTGTTTACTGGGGTATACCACACTTTTTTAAATAGAGATATTTGCGGCTGAACAGTGAGCGACACACTCAAACTGCTTTTTTTTTTAGATACCAAAGGCCCAAAACTGGATAGTACAGCGATTTGACCCGTGGAACTGCGAAACCACACTGGGATGTCGGACCTACACAAGACTATTTTCAACAGATATATTTTTGTGTCACAACAGTCAGGAGACACTACTGTTTTTCTTTACGGAAAAAACTACCAAAAGCTGAATAATAGAGATTTTTTACCGTGGGATGGCAAAACCACAGTTATTGTTTACTGGGGTATACCACACTTTTTTAAATAGAGATATTTGCGGCTGAACAGTGAGCGACACACTCAAACTGCTTTTTTTTTAGATACCAAAGGCCCAAAACTGGATAGTACAGCGATTTGACCCGTGGAACTGCGAAACCACACTGGGATGTCGGGCCTACACAAGACTATTTTCAACAGATATATTTTTGTGTCACAACAGTCAGGAGACACTACTGTTTTTCTTTACGGAAAAAACTACCAAAAGCTGAATAATAGAGATTTTTTACCGTGGGATGGCAAAACCACAGTTATTGTTTACTGGGGTATACCACACTTTTTTAAATAGAGATATTTGCGGCTGAACAGTGAGCGACACACTCAAACTGCTTTTTTTTTAGATACCAAAGGCCCAAAACTAGATAGTACAGCGATTTGACCCATGGAACTTCGAAACCACACTGGGATGTCGGGCCTACACAAGACTATTTTCAACAGATATATTTTTGTGTCACAACAGTCAGGAGACACTACTGTTTTTCTTTACGGAAAAAACTACCAAAAGCTGAATAATAGAGATTTTTTACCGTGGGATGGGAAAACCACAGTTATTGTTTACTGGGGTGTACCGCACTTTTTTAAATAGAGATATTTGCGGCTGAACAGTGAGCGACACACTCAAACTGCTTTTTTTTTAGATACCAAAGGCCCAAAACTGGATAGTACAGCGATTTGACCCGTGAAACTGCGAAACCACACTGGGATGTCGGGCCAACACAAGACTATTTTCAACAGATATATTTTTGTGTCACAACAGTCAGGAGACACTACTGTTTTTCTTTACGGAAAAAACTACCAAAAGCTGAATAATAGAGATTTTTCACCGTGGGATGGCAAAACCACAGTTATTGTTTACTGGGGTATACCACACTTTTATAAATAGAGATATTTGCGGCTGAACAGTGAGCGACACACTCAAACTGCTTTTTTTTTAGATACCAAAGGCCCAAAACTGGATAGTACAGCGATTTGACCCATGGTACTGCGAAACCACACTGGGATGTCGGGCCTACACAAGACTATTTTCAACAGATATATTTTTGTGTCACAACAGTCAGGAGACACTACTGTTTTTCTTTACGGAATAAAATAACAAAAGCTGAATAATAGAGATTTTTTACCGTGGGATGGCAAAACCACAGTTATTGTTTACTGGGGTATACCACACTTTTTTGAATAGAGATATTTGCGGCTGAACAGTGAGCGACACACTCAAACTGCTTTTTTTTTTAGATACCAAAGGCCCAAAACTGGATAGTACAGCGATTTGACCCATGGAACTGCGAAACCACACTGGGATGTCGGGCCTACACAACACTATTTTCAACAGATATATTTTTGTGTCACAACAGTCAGGAGACACTACTGTTTTTCTTTACGGAAAAAACTACCAAAAGCTGAATAATATAGATTTTTTACCGTGGGATGGCAAAACCACAGTTATTGTTTACTGGGGTATACCACACTTTATTAAATAGAGATATTTGCGGCTGAACAGTGAGCGACACACTCAAACTGCTTTTTTTTTAGATACCAAAGGCCCAAAACTGGATAGTACAGCGATTTGACCATGGAACTGCGAAACCACACTGGGATGTCGGGCCTACACAAGACTATTTTCAACAGATATATTTTTGTGTCACAACAGTCAGGAGACACTACTGTTTTTCTTTACGGAAAAAACTACCAAAAGCTGAATAATAGAGATTTTTTACCGTGGGATGGCAAAACCACAGTTATTGTTTACTGGGGTATACCACACTTTTTTAAATAGAGATATTTGCGGCTGAACAGTGAGCGACACACTCAAACTGCTTTTTTTTTAGATACCAAAGGCCCAAAATTGGATAGTACAGCGATTTGACCCATGGAACTGCGAAACCACACTGGGATGTCGGGCCTACACAACACTATTTTCAACAGATATATTTTTGTGTCACAACAGTCAGGAGACACTACTTTTTTTCTTTACGGAAAAAACTACCAAAAGCTGAATAATAGAGATTTTTTACCGTGGGATGGCAAAACCACAGTTATTGTTTACTGGGGTATACCACACTTTTTTAAATAGAGATATTTGCGGCTGAACAGTGAGCGACACACTCAAACTGCTTTTTTTTTAGATACCAAAGGCCCAAAACTGGATAGTACAGCGATTTGACCCGTGGAACTGCGAAACCACACTGGGATGTCGGGCCTACACAACACTATTTTCAACAGATATATTTTTGTGTCACAACAGTCAGGAGACTCTACTGTTTTTCTTTACGGAAAAAACTACCAAAAGCTGAATAATAGAGATTTTTTACCGTGGGATGGGAAAACCACAGTTATTGTTTACTGGGGTATACCACACTTTTTTAAATAGAGATATTTGCGGCTGAACAGTGAGCGACACACTCAAACTGCTTTTTTTTTAGATACCAAAGGCCCAAAACTGGATAGTACAGCGATTTGACCCGTGGAACTGCGAAACCACACTGGGATGTCGGGCCTACACAAGACTATTTTCAACAGATATATTTTTGTGTCACAACAGTCAGGAGACACTACTGTTTTTCTTTACGGAAAAAACTACCAAAAGCTGAATAATAGAGATTTTTTACCGTGGGATGGCAAAACCACAGTTATTGTTTACTGGGGTATACCACACTTTTTTAAATAGAGATATTTGCGGCTGAACAGTGAGCGACACACTCAAACTGCTTTTTTTTTTAGATACCAAAGGCCCAAAACTGGATAGTACAGCGATTTGACCCATGGAACTGCGAAACCACACTGGGATGTCGGGCCTACACAAGACTATTTTCAACAGATATATTTTTGTTTCACAACAGTCAGGAGACACTACTGTTTTTCTTTACGGAAAAAACTACCAAAAGCTGAATAATAGAGATTTTTTACCGTGGGATGGCAAAACCACAGTTATTGTTTACTGGGGTATACCACACTTTTTTAAATAGAGATATTTGCGGCTGAACAGTGAGCGACACACTCAAACTGCTTTTTTTTTAGATACCAATGGCCCAAAACTGGATAGTACAGCGATTTGACCCATGGTACTGCGAAACCACACTGGGATGTCGGGCCTACACAAGACTATTTTCAACAGATATATTTTTGTGTCACAACAGTCAGGAGACACTACTGTTTTTCTTTACCGAAAAAACTACCAAAAGCTGAATAATAGAGATTTTTTACCGTGGGATGGCAAAACCACAGTTATTGTTTACTGGGGTATACCACACTTTTTTAAATAGAGATATTTGCGGCTGAACAGTGAGCGACACACTCAAACTGCTTTTTTTTTAGATACCAAAGGCCCAAAACTGGATAGTACAGCGATTTGACCCGTGGAACTGCGAAACCACACTGGGATGTCGGGCCTACACAAGACTATTTTCAACAGATATATTTTTGTGTCACAACAGTCAGGAGACACTACTGTTTTTCTTTACGGAAAAAACTACCAAAAGCTGAATAATAGAGATTTTTTACCGTGGGATGGCAAAACCACAGTTATTGTTTACTGGGGTATACCACACTTTTTTAAATAGAGATATTTGCGGCTGAACAGTGAGCGACACACTCAAACTGCTTTTTTTTTAGATACCAAAGGCCCAAAACTAGATAGTACAGCGATTTGACCCATGGAACTTCGAAACCACACTGGGATGTCGGGCCTACACAAGACTATTTTCAACAGATATATTTTTGTGTCACAACAGTCAGGAGACACTACTGTTTTTCTTTACGGAAAAAAACTACCAAAAGCTGAATAATAGAGATTTTTTACCGTGGGATGGGAAAACCACAGTTATTGTTTACTGGGGTATACCGCACTTTTTTAAATAGAGATATTTGCGGCTGAACAGTGAGCGACACACTCAAACTGCTTTTTTTTTAGATACCAAAGGCCCAAAACTGGATAGTACAGCGATTTGACCCGTGAAACTGCGAAACCACACTGGGATGTCGGGCCAACACAAGACTATTTTCAACAGATATATTTTTGTGTCACAACAGTCAGGAGACACTACTGTTTTTCTTTACGGAAAAAACTACCAAAAGCTGAATAATAGAGATTTTTTACCGTGGGATGGCAAAACCACAGTTATTGTTTACTGGGGTATACCACACTTTTTTAAATAGAGATATTTGCGGCTGAACAGTGAGCGACACACTCAAACTGCTTTTTTTTTAGATACCAAAGGCCCAAAACTGGATAGTACAGCGATTTGACCCGTGGAACTGCGAAACCACACTGGGATGTCGGGCCTACGCAAGACTATTTTCAAAAGATATATTTTTGTGTCACAACAGTCAGGACACTCTACTGTTTTTCTTTACGGAAAAAACTACCAAAAGCTGAATAATAGAGATTTTTTACCGTGGGATGGCAAAACCACAGTTATTGTTTACTGGGGTATACCACACTTTTTTATATAGAGATATTTGCGGCTGAACAGTGAGCGACACACTCAAACTGCTTTTTTTTTAGATACCAAAGGCCCAAAACTGGATAGTACAGCGATTTGACCCATGGTACTGCGAAACCACACTGGGATGTCGGGCCTACACAAGACTATTTTCAACAGATATATTTTTGTGTCACAACAGTCAGGAGACACTACTGTTTTTCTTTACGGAAAAAAATAACAAAAGCTGAATAATAGAGATTTTTTACCGTGGGATGGCAAAACCACAGTTATTGTTTACTGGGGTATACCACACTTTTTTGAATAGAGATATTTGCGGCTGAACAGTGAGCGACACACTCAAACTGCTTTTTTTTTAGATACCAAAGGCCCAAAACTGGATAGTACAGCGATTTGACCCATGGAACTGCGAAACCACACTGGGATGTCGGGCCTACACAACACTATTTTCAACAGATATATTTTTGTGTCACAACAGTCAGGAGACACTACTGTTTTTCTTTACGGAAAAAACTACCAAAAGCTGAATAATAGAGATTTTTTACCGTGGGATGGCAAAACCACAGTTATTGTTTACTGGGGTATACCACACTTTATTAAATAGAGATATTTGCGGCTGAACAGTGAGCGACACACTCAAACTGCTTTTTTTTTAGATACCAAAGGCCCAAAACTGGATAGTACAGCGATTTGACCCGTGGAACTGCGAAACCACACTGGGATGTCGGGCCTACACAAGACTATTTTCAACAGATATATTTTTGTGTCACAACAGTCAGGAGACACTACTGTTTTTCTTTACGGAAAAAACTACCAAAAGCTGAATAATAGAGATTTTTTACCGTGGGATGGCAAAACCACAGTTATTGTTTACTGGGGTATACCACACTTTTTTAAATAGAGATATTTGCGGCTGAACAGTGAGCGACACACTCAAACTGCTTTTTTTTTAGATACCAAAGGCCCAAAACTAGATAGTACAGCGATTTGACCCATGGAACTTCGAAACCACACTGGGATGTCGGGCCTACACAAGACTATTTTCAACAGATATATTTTTGTGTCACAACAGTCAGGAGACACTACTGTTTTTCTTTACGGAAAAAACTACCAAAAGCTGAATAATAGAGATTTTTTACCGTGGGATGGGAAAACCACAGTTATTGTTTACTGGGGTATACCGCACTTTTTTAAATAGAGATATTTGCAGCTGAACAGTGAGCGACACACTCAAACTGCTTTTTTTTTAGATACCAAAGGCCCAAAACTGGATAGTACAGCGATTTGACCCGTGAAACTGCGAAACCACACTGGGATGTCGGGCCAACACAAGACTATTTTCAACAGATATATTTTTGTGTCACAACAGTCAGGAGACACTACTGTTTTTCTTTACGGAAAAAACTACCAAAAGCTGAATAATAGAGATTTTTTACCGTGGGATGGCAAAACCACAGTTATTGTTTACTGGGGTATACCACACTTTTTTAAATAGAGATATTTGCGGCTGAACAGTGAGCGACACACTCAAACTGCTTTTTTTTTAGATACCAAAGGCCCAAAACTGGATAGTACAGCGATTTGACCCGTGGAACTGCGAAACCACACTGGGATGTCGGGCCTACGCAAGACTATTTTCAACAGATATATTTTTGTGTCACAACAGTCAGGAGACTCTACTGTTTTTCTTTACGGAAAAAACTACCAAAAGCTGAATAATAGAGATTTTTTACCGTGGGATGGCAAAACCACAGTTATTGTTTACTGGGGTATACCACACTTTTTTATATAGAGATATTTGCGGCTGAACAGTGAGCGACACACTCAAACTGCTTTTTTTTTAGATACCAAAGGCCCAAAACTGGATAGTACAGCGATTTGACCCATGGTACTGCGAAACCACACTGGGATGTCGGGCCTACACAAGACTATTTTCAACAGATATATTTTTGTGTCACAACAGTCAGGAGACACTACTGTTTTTCTTTACGGAAAAAAATAACAAAAGCTGAATAATAGAGATTTTTTACCGTGGGATGGCAAAACCACAGTTATTGTTTACTGGGGTATACCACACTTTTTTGAATAGAGATATTTGCGGCTGAACAGTGAGCGACACACTCAAACTGCTTTTTTTTTAGATACCAAAGGCCCAAAACTGGATAGTACAGCGATTTGACCCATGGAACTGCGAAACCACACTGGGATGTCGGGCCTACACAACACTATTTTCAACAGATATATTTTTGTGTCACAACAGTCAGGAGACACTACTGTTTTTCTTTACGGAAAAAACTACCAAAAGCTGAATAATAGAGATTTTTTACCGTGGGATGGCAAAACCACAGTTATTGTTTACTGGGGTATACCACACTTTATTAAATAGAGATATTTGCGGCTGAACAGTGAGTGACACACTCAAACTGCTTTTTTTTTAGATACCAAATGCCCAAAACTGGATAGTACAGCGATTTGACCATGGAACTGCGAAACCACACTGGGATGTCGGGCCTACACAAGACTATTTTCAACAGATATATTTTTGTGTCACAACAGTCAGGAGACACTACTGTTTTTCTTTACGGAAAAAACTACCAAAAGCTGAATAATAGAGATTTTTTACCGTGGGATGGCAAAACCACAGTTATTGTTTACTGGGGTATACCGCACTTTTTTAAATAGAGATATTTGCGGCTGAACAGTGAGCGACACACTCAAACTGCTTTTTTTTTAGATACCAAAGGCCCAAAACTAGATAGTACAGCGATTTGACCCATGGAACTTCGAAACCACACTGGGATGTCGGGCCTACACAAGACTATTTTCAACAGATATATTTTTGTGTCACAACAGTCAGGAGACACTACTGTTTTTCTTTACGGAAAAAACTACCAAAAGCTGAATAATAGAGATTTTTTACCGTGGGATGGGAAAACCACAGTTATTGTTTACTGGGGTATACCGCACTTTTTTAAATAGAGATATTTGCGGCTGAACAGTGAGCGACACACTCAAACTGCTTTTTTTTTAGATACCAAAGGCCCAAAACTGGATAGTACAGCGATTTGACCCGTGAAACTGCGAAACCACACTGGGATGTCGGGCCAACACAAGACTATTTTCCACAGATATATTTTTGTGTCACAACAGTCAGGAGACACTACTGTTTTTCTTTACGGAAAAAACTACCAAAAGCTGAATAATAGAGATTTTTTACCGTGGGATGGCAAAACCACAGTTATTGTTTACTGGGGTATACCACACTTTTTTAAATAGAGATATTTGCGGCTGAACAGTGAGCGACACACTCAAACTGCTTTTTTTTTTAGATACCAAAGGCCCAAAACTGGATAGTACAGCGATTTGACCCGTGGAACTGCGAAACCACACTGGGATGTCGGGCCTACGCAAGACTATTTTCAACAGATATATTTTTGTGTCACAACAGTCAGGAGACTCTACTGTTTTTCTTTACGGAAAAAACTACCAAAAGCTGAATAATAGAGATTTTTTACCGTGGGATGGCAAAACCACAGTTATTGTTTACTGGGGTATACCACACTTTTTTATATAGAGATATTTGCGGCTGAACAGTGAGCGACACACTCAAACTGCTTTTTTTTTAGATACCAAAGGCCCAAAACTGGATAGTACAGCGATTTGACCCATGGTACTGCGAAACCACACTGGGATGTCG
The DNA here is from genome assembly GCF_046119375.1 of Phyllobates terribilis. Lineage (NCBI taxonomy): Eukaryota > Metazoa > Chordata > Amphibia > Anura > Dendrobatidae > Phyllobates > Phyllobates terribilis. Next base: position 56,529,110 of record NW_027362773.1, read on the forward strand.
GGCCTACACAAGACTATTTTCAACAGATATATTTTTGTGTCACAACAGTCAGGAGACACTACTGTTTTTCTTTACGGAAAAAAATAACAAAAGCTGAATAATAGAGATTTTTTACCGTGGGATGGCAAAACCACAGTTATTGTTTACTGGGGTATACCACACTTTTTTGAATAGAGATATTTGCGGCTGAACAGTGAGCGACACACTCAAACTGCTTTTTTCTTAGATACCAAAGGCCCAAAACTGGATAGTACAGCGATTTGACCCATGGAACTGCGAAACCACACTGGGATGTCGGGCCTACACAACACTATTTTCAACAGATATATTTTTGTGTCACAACAGTCAGGAGACACTACTGTTTTTCTTTACGGAAAAAACTACCAAAAGCTGAATAATAGAGATTTTTTACCGTGGGATGGCAAAATCACAGTTATTGTTTACTAGGGTATACCACACTTTATTAAATAGAGATATTTGCGGCTGAACAGTGAGCGACACACTCAAACTGCTTTTTTTTTAGATACCAAAGGCCCAAAACTGGATAGTACAGCGATTTGACCATGGAACTGCGAAACCACACTGGGATGTCGGGCCTACACAAGACTATTTTCAACAGATATATTTTTGTGTCACAACAGTCAGGAGACACTACTGTTTTTCTTTACGGAAAAAACTACCAAAAGCTGAATAATAGAGATTTTTTACCGTGGGATGGCAAAACCACAGTTATTGTTTACTGGGGTATACCACACTTTTTTAAATAGAGATATTTGCGGCTGAACAGTGAGCGACACACTCAAACTGCTTTTTTTTTAGATACCAAAGGCCCAAAACTGGATAGTACAGCGATTTGACCCATGGTACTGCGAAACCACACTGGGATGTCGGGCCTACACAAGACTATTTTCAACAGATATATTTTTGTGTCACAACAGTCAGGAGACACTACTGTTTTTCTTTACGGAATAAAATAACAAAAGCTGAATAATAGAGATTTTTTACCGTGGGATGGCAAAACCACAGTTATTGTTTACTGGGGTATACCACACTTTTTTGAATAGAGATATTTGCGGCTGAACAGTGAGCGACACACTCAAACTGCTTTTTTTTTAGATACCAAAGGCCCAAAACTGGATAGTACAGCGATTTGACCCATGGAACTGCGAAACCACACTGGGATGTCGGGCCTACACAGCACTATTTTCAACAGATATATTTTTGTGTCACAACAGTCAGGAGAAACTACTGTTTTTCTTTACGGAAAAAACTACCAAAAGCTGAATAATAGAGATTTTTTACCGTGGGATGGCAAAACCACAGTTATTGTTTACTGGGGTATACCACACTTTATTAAATAGAGATATTTGCGGCTGAACAGTGAGCGACACACTCAAACTGCTTTTTTTTTAGATACCAAAGGCCCAAAACTGGATAGTACAGCGATTTGACCATGGAACTGCGAAACCACACTGGGATGTCTGGCCTACACAAGACTATTTTCAACAGATATATTTTTGTGTCACAACAGTCAGGAGACACTACTGTTTTTCTTTACGGAAAAAACTACCAAAAGCTGATTAATAGAGATTTTTTACCGTGGGATGGCAAAACCACAGTTATTGTTTACTGGGGTATACCACACTTTTTTAAATAGAGATATTTGCAGCTGAACAGTGAGCGACACACTCAAACTGCTTTTTTTTTAGATACCAAAGGCCCAAAATTGGATAGTACAGCGATTTGACCCATGGAACTGCGAAACCACACTGGGATGTCGGGCCTACACAACACTATTTTCAACAGATATATTTTTGTGTCACAACAGTCAGGAGACACTACTTTTTTTCTTTACGGAAAAAACTACCAAAAGCTGAATAATAGAGATTTTTTACCATGGGATGGCAAAACCACAGTTATTGTTTACTGGGGTATACCACACTTTTTTAAATAGAGATATTTGCGGCTGAACAGTGAGCGACACACTCAAACTGCTTTTTTTTTTAGATACCAAAGGCCCAAAACTGGATAGTACAGCGATTTGACCCGTGGAACTGCGAAACCACACTGGGATGTCGGGCCTACACAACACTATTTTCAACAGATATATTTTTGTGTCACAACAGTCAGGAGACTCTACTGTTTTTCTTTACGGAAAAAACTACCAAAAGCTGAATAATAGAGATTTTTTACCGTGGGATGGGAAAACCACAGTTATTGTTTACTGGGGTATACCACACTTTTTTAAATAGAGATATTTGCGGCTGAACAGTGAGCGACACACTCAAACTGCTTTTTTTTTAGATACCAAAGGCCCAAAACTGGATAGTACAGCGATTTGACCCGTGGAACTGCGAAACCACACTGGGATGTCGGGCCTACACAAGACTATTTTCAACAGATATATTTTTGTGTCACAACAGTCAGGAGACACTACTGTTTTTCTTTACGGAAAAAACTACCAAAAGCTGAATAATAGAGATTTTTTACCGTGGGATGGCAAAACCACAGTTATTGTTTACTGGGGTATACCACACTTTTTTAAATAGAGATATTTGCGGCTGAACAGTGAGCGACACACTCAAACTGCTTTTTTTTTTAGATACCAAAGGCCCAAAACTGGATAGTACAGCGATTTGACCCATGGAACTGCGAAACCACACTGGGATGTCGGGCCTACACAAGACTATTTTCAACAGATATATTTTTGTGTCACAACAGTCAGGAGACACTACTGTTTTTCTTTACGGAAAAAACTACCAAAAGCTGAATAATAGAGATTTTTTACCGTGGGATGGCAAAACCACAGTTATTGTTTACTGGGGTATACCACACTTTTTTAAATAGAGATATTTGCGGCTGAACAGTGAGCGACACACTCAAACTGCTTTTTTTTTAGATACCAAAGGCCCAAAACTGGATAGTACAGCGATTTGACCCGTGGAACTGCGAAACCACACTGGGATGTCGGGCCTACACAAGACTATTTTCAACAGATATATTTTTGTGTCACAACAGTCAGGAGACACTACTGTTTTTCTTTACGGAAAAAACTACCAAAAGCTGAATAATAGAGATTTTTTACCGTGGGATGGCAAAACCACAGTTATTGTTTACTGGGGTATACCACACTTTTTTAAATAGAGATATTTGCGGCTGAACAGTGAGCGACACACTCAAACTGCTTTTTTTTTAGATACCAAAGGCCCAAAACTGGATAGTACAGCGATTTGACCCGTGGAACTGCGAAACCACACTGGGATGTCGGGCCTACGCAAGACTATTTTCAACAGATATATTTTTGTGTCACAACAGTCAGGAGACTCTACTGTTTTTCTTTACGGAAAAAACTACCAAAAGCTGAATAATAGAGATTTTTTACCGTGGGATGGCAAAACCACAGTTATTGTTTACTGGGGTATACCACACTTTTTTATATAGAGATATTTGTGGCTGAACAGTGAGCGACACACTCAAACTGCTTTTTTTTTTAGATACCAAAGGCCCAAAACTGGATAGTACAGCGATTTGACCCATGGTACTGCGAAACCACACTGGGATGTCGGGCCTACACAAGACTATTTTCAACAGATATATTTTTGTGTCACAACAGTCAGGAGACACTACTGTTTTTCTTTACGGAAAAAAATAACAAAAGCTGAATAATAGAGATTTTTTACCGTGGGATGGCAAAACCACAGTTATTGTTTACTGGGGTATACCACACTATTTTGAATAGAGATATTTGCGGCTGAACAGTGAGCGACACACTCAAACTGCTTTTTTTTTAGATACCAAAGGCCCAAAACTGGATAGTACAGCGATTTGACCCATGGAACTGCGAAACCACACTGGGATGTCGGGCCTACACAACACTATTTTCAACAGATATATTTTTGTGTCACAACAGTCAGGAGACACTATTGTTTTTCTTTACGGAAAAAACTACCAAAAGCTGAATAATAGAGATTTTTTACCGTGGGATGGCAAAACCACAGTTATTGTTTACTGGGGTATACCACACTTTTTTAAATAGAGATATTTGCGGCTGAACAGTGAGCGACACACTCAAACTGCTTTTTTTTTAGATACCAAAGGCCCAAAACTGGATAGTACAGCGATTTGACCCATGGTACTGCGAAACCACACTGGGATGTCGGGCCTACACAAGACTATTTTCAACAGATATATTTTTGTGTCACAACAGTCAGGAGACACTACTGTTTTTCTTTACGGAATAAAATAACAAAAGCTGAATAATAGAGATTTTTTACCGTGGGATTTCAAAACCACAGTTATTGTTTACTGGGGTATACCACACTTTTTTGAATAGAGATATTTGCGGCTGAACAGTGAGCGACACACTCAAACTGCTTTTTTTTTAGATACCAAAGGCCCAAAACTGGATAGTACAGCGATTTGACCCGTGGAACTGCGAAACCACACTGGGATGTCGGGCCTACACAAGACTATTTTCAACAGATATATTTTTGTGTCACAACAGTCAGGAGACACTACTGTTTTTCTTTACGGAAAAAACTACCAAAAGCTGAATAATAGAGATTTTTTACCGTGGGATGGCAAAACCACAGTTATTGTTTACTGGGGTATACCACACTTTTTTAAATAGAGATATTTGCGGCTGAACAGTGAGCGACACACTCAAACTGCTTTTTTTTTAGATACCAAAGGCCCAAAACTGGATAGTACAGCGATTTGACCCGTGGAACTGCGAAACCACACTGGGATGTCGGGCCTACGCAAGACTATTTTCAACAGATATATTTTTGTGTCACAACAGTCAGGAGACTCTACTGTTTTTCTTTACGGAAAAAACTACCAAAAGCTGAATAATAGAGATTTTTTACCGTGGGATGGCAAAACCACAGTTATTGTTTACTGGGGTATACCACACTTTTTTATATAGAGATATTTGTGGCTGAACAGTGAGCGACACACTCAAACTGCTTTTTTTTTAGATACCAAAGGCCCAAAACTGGATAGTACAGCGATTTGACCCATGGTACTGCGAAACCACACTGGGATGTCGGGCCTACACAAGACTATTTTCAACAGATATATTTTTGTGTCACAACAGTCAGGAGACACTACTGTTTTTCTTTACGGAAAAAAATAACAAAAGCTGAATAATAGAGATTTTTTACCGTGGGATGGCAAAACCACAGTTATTGTTTACTGGGGTATACCACACTATTTTGAATAGAGATATTTGCGGCTGAACAGTGAGCGACACACTCAAACTGCTTTTTTTTTAGATACCAAAGGCCCAAAACTGGATAGTACAGCGATTTGACCCATGGAACTGCGAAACCACACTGGGATGTCGGGCCTACACAACACTATTTTCAACAGATATATTTTTGTGTCACAACAGTCAGGAGACACTATTGTTTTTCTTTACGGAAAAAACTACCAAAAGCTGAATAATAGAGATTTTTTACCGTGGGATGGCAAAACCACAGTTATTGTTTACTGGGGTATACCACACTTTTTTAAATAGAGATATTTGCGGCTGAACAGTGAGCGACACACTCAAACTGCTTTTTTTTTAGATACCAAAGGCCCAAAACTGGATAGTACAGCGATTTGACCCATGGTACTGCGAAACCACACTGGGATGTCGGGCCTACACAAGACTATTTTCAACAGATATATTTTTGTGTCACAACAGTCAGGAGACACTACTGTTTTTCTTTACGGAATAAAATAACAAAAGCTGAATAATAGAGATTTTTTACCGTGGGATTTCAAAACCACAGTTATTGTTTACTGGGGTATACCACACTTTTTTGAATAGAGATATTTGCGGCTGAACAGTGAGCGACACACTCAAACTGCTTTTTTTTTAGATACCAAAGGCCCAAAACTGGATAGTACAGCGATTTGACCCGTGGAACTGCGAAACCACACTGGGATGTCGGGCCTACACAAGACTATTTTCAACAGATATATTTTTGTGTCACAACAGTCAGGAGACACTACTGTTTTTCTTTACGGAAAAAACTACCAAAAGCTGAATAATAGAGATTTTTTACCGTGGGATGGCAAAACCACAGTTATTGTTTACTGGGGTATACCACACTTTTTTAAATAGAGATATTTGCGGCTGAACAGTGAGCGACACACTCAAACTGCTTTTTTTTTAGATACCAAAGGCCCAAAACTGGATAGTACAGCGATTTGACCCGTGGAACTGCGAAACCACACTGGGATGTCGGGCCTACGCAAGACTATTTTCAACAGATATATTTTTGTGTCACAACAGTCAGGAGACTCTACTGTTTTTCTTTACGGAAAAAACTACCAAAAGCTGAATAATAGAGATTTTTTACCGTGGGATGGCAAAACCACAGTTATTGTTTACTGGGGTATACCACACTTTTTTATATAGAGATATTTGTGGCTGAACAGTGAGCGACACACTCAAACTGCTTTTTTTTTAGATACCAAAGGCCCAAAACTGGATAGTACAGCGATTTGACCCATGGTACTGCGAAACCACACTGGGATGTCGGGCCTACACAAGACTATTTTCAACAGATATATTTTTGTGTCACAACAGTCAGGAGACACTACTGTTTTTCTTTACGGGAAAAAATAACAAAAGCTGAATAATAGAGATTTTTTACCGTGGGATGGCAAAACCACAGTTATTGTTTACTGGGGTATACCACACTTTTTTGAATAGAGATATTTGCGGCTGAACAGTGAGCGACACACTCAAACTGCTTTTTTTTTAGATACCAAAGGCCCAAAACTGGATAGTACAGCGATTTGACCATGGAACTGCGAAACCACACTGGGATGTCGGGCCTACACAAGACTATTTTCAACAGATATATTTTTGTGTCACAACAGTCAGGAGACACTGCTGTTTTTCTTTACGGAAAAAACTACCAAAAGCTGAATAATAGAGATTTTTTTACCGTGGGATGGCAAAACCACAGTTATTGTTTACTGGGGTATACCGCACTTTTTTAAATAGAGATATTTGCGGCTGAACAGTGAGCGACACACATAAACTGCTTTTTTTTTAGATACCAAAGGCCCAAAACTAGATAGTACAGCGATTTGACCCATGGAACTTCGAAACCACACTGGGATGTCGGGCCTACACAAGACTATTTTCAACAGATATATTTTTGTGTCACAACAGTCAGGAGACACTACTGTTTTTCTTTACGGAAAAAACTACCAAAAGCTGAATAATAGAGATTTTTTACCGTGGGATGGGAAAACCACAGTTATTGTTTACTGGGGTATACCGCACTTTTTTAAATAGAGATATTTGCGGCTGAACAGTGAGCGACACACTCAAACTGCTTTTTTTTTAGATACCAAAGGCCCAAAACTGGATAGTACAGCGATTTGACCCGTGAAACTGCGAAACCACACTGGGATGTCGGGCCAACACAAGACTATTTTCCACAGATATATTTTTGTGTCACAACAGTCAGGAGACACTACTGTTTTTCTTTACGGAAAAAACTACCAAAAGCTGAATAATAGAGATTTTTTACCGTGGGATTGCAAAACCACAGTTATTGTTTACTGGGGTATACCACACTTTTTTAAATAGAGATATTTGCGGCTGAACAGTGAGCGACACACTCAAACTGCTTTTTTTTTTAGATACCAAAGGCCCAAAACTGGATAGTACAGCGATTTGACCCGTGGAACTGCGAAACCACACTGGGATGTCGGGCCTACGCAAGACTATTTTCAACAGATATATTTTTGTGTCACAACAGTCAGGAGACTCTACTGTTTTTCTTTACGGAAAAAACTACCAAAAGCTGAATAATAGAGATTTTTTACCGTGGGATGGCAAAACCACAGTTATTGTTTACTGGGGTATACCACACTTTTTTATATAGAGATATTTGCGGCTGAACAGTGAGCGACACACTCAAACTGCTTTTTTTTTAGATACCAAAGGCCCAAAACTGGATAGTACAGCGATTTGACCCATGGTACTGCGAAACCACACTGGGATGTCGGGCCTACACAAGACTATTTTCAACAGATATATTTTTGTGTCACAACAGTCAGGAGACACTACTGTTTTTCTTTACGGAAAAAAATAACAAAAGCTGAATAATAGAGATTTTTTACCGTGGGATGGCAAAACCACAGTTATTGTTTACTGGGGTATACCACACTTTTTTGAATAGAGATATTTGCAGCTGAACAGTGAGCGACACACTCAAACTGCTTTTTTCTTAGATACCAAAGGCCCAAAACTGGATAGTACAGCGATTTGACCCATGGAACTGCGAAACCACACTGGGATGTCGGGCCTACACAACACTATTTTCAACAGATATATTTTTGTGTCACAACAGTCAGGAGACACTACTGTTTTTCTTTACGGAAAAAACTACCAAAAGCTGAATAATAGAGATTTTTTACCGTGGGATGGCAAAATCACAGTTATTGTTTACTAGGGTATACCACACTTTATTAAATAGAGATATTTGCGGCTGAACAGTGAGCGACACACTCAAACTGCTTTTTTTTTAGATACCAAAGGCCCAAAACTGGATAGTACAGCGATTTGACCATGGAACTGCGAAACCACACTGGGATGTCGGGCCTACACAAGACTATTTTCAACAGATATATTTTTGTGTCACAACAGTCAGGAGACACTACTGTTTTTCTTTACGGAAAAAACTACCAAAAGCTGAATAATAGAGATTTTTTACCGTGGGATGGCAAAACCACAGTTATTGTTTACTGGGGTATACCACACTTTTTTAAATAGAGATATTTGCGGCTGAACAGTGAGCGACACACTCAAACTGCTTTTTTTTTAGATACCAAAGGCCCAAAATTGGATAGTACAGCGATTTGACCCATGGAACTGCGAAACCACACTGGGATGTCGGGCCTACACAGCACTATTTTCAACAGATATATTTTTGTGTCACAACAGTCAGGAGACACTACTTTTTTTCTTTACGGAAAAAACTACCAAAAGCTGAATAATAGAGATTTTTTACCATGGGATGGCAAAACCACAGTTATTGTTTACTGGGGTATACCACTCTTTTTTAAATAGAGATATTTGCGGCTGAACAGTGAGCGACACACTCAAACTGCTTTTTTTTTAGATACCAAAGGCCCAAAACTGGATAGTACAGCGATTTGACCCGTGGAACTGCGAAACCACACTGGGATGTCGGGCCTACACAACACTATTTTCAACAGATATATTTTTGTGTCACAACAGTCAGGAGACTCTACTGTTTTTCTTTACGGAAAAAACTACCAAAAGCTGAATAATAGAGATTTTTTACCGTGGGATGGGAAAACCACAGTTATTGTTTACTGGGGTATACCACACTTTTTTAAATAGAGATATTTGCGGCTGAACAGTGAGCGACACACTCAAACTGCTTTTTTTTTAGATACCAAAGGCCCAAAACTGGATAGTACAGCGATTTGACCCGTGGAACTGCGAAACCACACTGGGATGTCGGGCCTACACAAGACTATTTTCAACAGATATATTTTTGTGTCACAACAGTCAGGAGACACTACTGTTTTTCTTTACGGAAAAAACTACCAAAAGCTGAATAATAGAGATTTTTTACCGTGGGATGGCAAAACCACAGTTATTGTTTACTGGGGTATACCACACTTTTTTAAATAGAGATATTTGCGGCTGAACAGTGAGCGACACACTCAAACTGCTTTTTTTTTAGATACCAATGGCCCAAAACTGGATAGTACAGCGATTTGACCCATGGTACTGCGAAACCACACTGGGATGTCGGGCCTACACAAGACTATTTTCAACAGATATATTTTTGTGTCACAACAGTCAGGAGACACTACTGTTTTTCTTTACGGAAAAAACTACCAAAAGCTGAATAATAGAGATTTTTTACCGTGGGATGGCAAAACCACAGTTATTGTTTACTGGGGTATACCACACTTTTTTAAATAGAGATATTTGCGGCTGAACAGTGAGCGACACACTCAAACTGCTTTTTTTTTAGATACCAATGGCCCAAAACTGGATAGTACAGCGATTTGACCCATGGTACTGCGAAACCACACTGGGATGTCGGGCCTACACAAGACTATTTTCAACAGATATATTTTTGTGTCACAACAGTCAGGAGACACTACTGTTTTTCTTTACCGAAAAAACTACCAAAAGCTGAATAATAGAGATTTTTTACCGTGGGATGGCAAAACCACAGTTATTGTTTACTGGGGTATACCACACTTTTTTAAATAGAGATATTTGCGGCTGAACAGTGAGCGACACACTCAAACTGCTTTTTTTTTAGATACCAAAGGCCCAAAACTGGATAGTACAGCGATTTGACCCGTGGAACTGCGAAACCACACTGGGATGTCGGACCTACACAAGACTATTTTCAACAGATATATTTTTGTGTCACAACAGTCAGGAGACACTACTGTTTTTCTTTACGGAAAAAACTACCAAAAGCTGAATAATAGAGATTTTTTACCGTGGGATGGCAAAACCACAGTTATTGTTTACTGGGGTATACCACACTTTTTTAAATAGAGATATTTGCGGCTGAACAGTGAGCGACACACTCAAACTGCTTTTTTTTTAGATACCAAAGGCCCAAAACTGGATAGTACAGCGATTTGACCCGTGGAACTGCGAAACCACACTGGGATGTCGGGCCTACACAAGACTATTTTCAACAGATATATTTTTGTGTCACAACAGTCAGGAGACACTACTGTTTTTCTTTACGGAAAAAACTACCAAAAGCTGAATAATAGAGATTTTTTACCGTGGGATGGCAAAACCACAGTTATTGTTTACTGGGGTATACCACACTTTTTTAAATAGAGATATTTGCGGCTGAACAGTGAGCGACACACTCAAACTGCTTTTTTTTTAGATACCAAAGGCCCAAAACTAGATAGTACAGCGATTTGACCCATGGAACTTCGAAACCACACTGGGATGTCGGGCCTACACAAGACTATTTTCAACAGATATATTTTTGTGTCACAACAGTCAGGAGACACTACTGTTTTTCTTTACGGAAAAAACTACCAAAAGCTGAATAATAGAGATTTTTTACCGTGGGATGGGAAAACCACAGTTATTGTTTACTGGGGTGTACCGCACTTTTTTAAATAGAGATATTTGCGGCTGAACAGTGAGCGACACACTCAAACTGCTTTTTTTTTAGATACCAAAGGCCCAAAACTGGATAGTACAGCGATTTGACCCGTGAAACTGCGAAACCACACTGGGATGTCGGGCCAACACAAGACTATTTTCAACAGATATATTTTTGTGTCACAACAGTCAGGAGACACTACTGTTTTTCTTTACGGAAAAAACTACCAAAAGCTGAATAATAGAGATTTTTCACCGTGGGATGGCAAAACCACAGTTATTGTTTACTGGGGTATACCACACTTTTATAAATAGAGATATTTGCGGCTGAACAGTGAGCGACACACTCAAACTGCTTTTTTTTTAGATACCAAAGGCCCAAAACTGGATAGTACAGCGATTTGACCCATGGTACTGCGAAACCACACTGGGATGTCGGGCCTACACAAGACTATTTTCAACAGATATATTTTTGTGTCACAACAGTCAGGAGACACTACTGTTTTTCTTTACGGAATAAAATAACAAAAGCTGAATAATAGAGATTTTTTACCGTGGGATGGCAAAACCACAGTTATTGTTTACTGGGGTATACCACACTTTTTTGAATAGAGATATTTGCGGCTGAACAGTGAGCGACACACTCAAACTGCTTTTTTTTTTAGATACCAAAGGCCCAAAACTGGATAGTACAGCGATTTGACCCATGGAACTGCGAAACCACACTGGGATGTCGGGCCTACACAACACTATTTTCAACAGATATATTTTTGTGTCACAACAGTCAGGAGACACTACTGTTTTTCTTTACGGAAAAAACTACCAAAAGCTGAATAATATAGATTTTTTACCGTGGGATGGCAAAACCACAGTTATTGTTTACTGGGGTATACCACACTTTATTAAATAGAGATATTTGCGGCTGAACAGTGAGCGACACACTCAAACTGCTTTTTTTTTAGATACCAAAGGCCCAAAACTGGATAGTACAGCGATTTGACCATGGAACTGCGAAACCACACTGGGATGTCGGGCCTACACAAGACTATTTTCAACAGATATATTTTTGTGTCACAACAGTCAGGAGACACTACTGTTTTTCTTTACGGAAAAAACTACCAAAAGCTGAATAATAGAGATTTTTTACCGTGGGATGGCAAAACCACAGTTATTGTTTACTGGGGTATACCACACTTTTTTAAATAGAGATATTTGCGGCTGAACAGTGAGCGACACACTCAAACTGCTTTTTTTTTAGATACCAAAGGCCCAAAATTGGATAGTACAGCGATTTGACCCATGGAACTGCGAAACCACACTGGGATGTCGGGCCTACACAACACTATTTTCAACAGATATATTTTTGTGTCACAACAGTCAGGAGACACTACTTTTTTTCTTTACGGAAAAAACTACCAAAAGCTGAATAATAGAGATTTTTTACCGTGGGATGGCAAAACCACAGTTATTGTTTACTGGGGTATACCACACTTTTTTAAATAGAGATATTTGCGGCTGAACAGTGAGCGACACACTCAAACTGCTTTTTTTTTAGATACCAAAGGCCCAAAACTGGATAGTACAGCGATTTGACCCGTGGAACTGCGAAACCACACTGGGATGTCGGGCCTACACAACACTATTTTCAACAGATATATTTTTGTGTCACAACAGTCAGGAGACTCTACTGTTTTTCTTTACGGAAAAAACTACCAAAAGCTGAATAATAGAGATTTTTTACCGTGGGATGGGAAAACCACAGTTATTGTTTACTGGGGTATACCACACTTTTTTAAATAGAGATATTTGCGGCTGAACAGTGAGCGACACACTCAAACTGCTTTTTTTTTAGATACCAAAGGCCCAAAACTGGATAGTACAGCGATTTGACCCGTGGAACTGCGAAACCACACTGGGATGTCGGGCCTACACAAGACTATTTTCAACAGATATATTTTTGTGTCACAACAGTCAGGAGACACTACTGTTTTTCTTTACGGAAAAAACTACCAAAAGCTGAATAATAGAGATTTTTTACCGTGGGATGGCAAAACCACAGTTATTGTTTACTGGGGTATACCACACTTTTTTAAATAGAGATATTTGCGGCTGAACAGTGAGCGACACACTCAAACTGCTTTTTTTTTTAGATACCAAAGGCCCAAAACTGGATAGTACAGCGATTTGACCCATGGAACTGCGAAACCACACTGGGATGTCGGGCCTACACAAGACTATTTTCAACAGATATATTTTTGTGTCACAACAGTCAGGAGACACTACTGTTTTTCTTTACGGAAAAAACTACCAAAAGCTGAATAATAGAGATTTTTTACCGTGGGATGGCAAAACCACAGTTATTGTTTACTGGGGTATACCACACTTTTTTAAATAGAGATATTTGCGGCTGAACAGTGAGCGACACACTCAAACTGCTTTTTTTTTAGATACCAATGGCCCAAAACTGGATAGTACAGCGATTTGACCCATGGTACTGCGAAACCACACTGGGATGTCGGGCCTACACAAGACTATTTTCAACAGATATATTTTTGTGTCACAACAGTCAGGAGACACTACTGTTTTTCTTTACCGAAAAAACTACCAAAAGCTGAATAATAGAGATTTTTTACCGTGGGATGGCAAAACCACAGTTATTGTTTACTGGGGTATACCACACTTTTTTAAATAGAGATATTTGCGGCTGAACAGTGAGCGACACACTCAAACTGCTTTTTTTTTAGATACCAAAGGCCCAAAACTGGATAGTACAGCGATTTGACCCGTGGAACTGCGAAACCACACTGGGATGTCGGGCCTACACAAGACTATTTTCAACAGATATATTTTTGTGTCACAACAGTCAGGAGACACTACTGTTTTTCTTTACGGAAAAAACTACCAAAAGCTGAATAATAGAGATTTTTTACCGTGGGATGGCAAAACCACAGTTATTGTTTACTGGGGTATACCACACTTTTTTAAATAGAGATATTTGCGGCTGAACAGTGAGCGACACACTCAAACTGCTTTTTTTTTAGATACCAAAGGCCCAAAACTAGATAGTACAGCGATTTGACCCATGGAACTTCGAAACCACACTGGGATGTCGGGCCTACACAAGACTATTTTCAACAGATATATTTTTGTGTCACAACAGTCAGGAGACACTACTGTTTTTCTTTACGGAAAAAAACTACCAAAAGCTGAATAATAGAGATTTTTTACCGTGGGATGGGAAAACCACAGTTATTGTTTACTGGGGTATACCGCACTTTTTTAAATAGAGATATTTGCGGCTGAACAGTGAGCGACACACTCAAACTGCTTTTTTTTTAGATACCAAAGGCCCAAAACTGGATAGTACAGCGATTTGACCCGTGAAACTGCGAAACCACACTGGGATGTCGGGCCAACACAAGACTATTTTCAACAGATATATTTTTGTGTCACAACAGTCAGGAGACACTACTGTTTTTCTTTACGGAAAAAACTACCAAAAGCTGAATAATAGAGATTTTTTACCGTGGGATGGCAAAACCACAGTTATTGTTTACTGGGGTATACCACACTTTTTTAAATAGAGATATTTGCGGCTGAACAGTGAGCGACACACTCAAACTGCTTTTTTTTTAGATACCAAAGGCCCAAAACTGGATAGTACAGCGATTTGACCCGTGGAACTGCGAAACCACACTGGGATGTCGGGCCTACGCAAGACTATTTTCAACAGATATATTTTTGTGTCACAACAGTCAGGACACTCTACTGTTTTTCTTTACGGAAAAAACTACCAAAAGCTGAATAATAGAGATTTTTTACCGTGGGATGGCAAAACCACAGTTATTGTTTACTGGGGTATACCACACTTTTTTATATAGAGATATTTGCGGCTGAACAGTGAGCGACACACTCAAACTGCTTTTTTTTTAGATACCAAAGGCCCAAAACTGGATAGTACAGCGATTTGACCCATGGTACTGCGAAACCACACTGGGATGTCGGGCCTACACAAGACTATTTTCAACAGATATATTTTTGTGTCACAACAGTCAGGAGACACTACTGTTTTTCTTTACGGAAAAAAATAACAAAAGCTGAATAATAGAGATTTTTTACCGTGGGATGGCAAAACCACAGTTATTGTTTACTGGGGTATACCACACTTTTTTGAATAGAGATATTTGCGGCTGAACAGTGAGCGACACACTCAAACTGCTTTTTTTTTAGATACCAAAGGCCCAAAACTGGATAGTACAGCGATTTGACCCATGGAACTGCGAAACCACACTGGGATGTCGGGCCTACACAACACTATTTTCAACAGATATATTTTTGTGTCACAACAGTCAGGAGACACTACTGTTTTTCTTTACGGAAAAAACTACCAAAAGCTGAATAATAGAGATTTTTTACCGTGGGATGGCAAAACCACAGTTATTGTTTACTGGGGTATACCACACTTTATTAAATAGAGATATTTGCGGCTGAACAGTGAGCGACACACTCAAACTGCTTTTTTTTTAGATACCAAAGGCCCAAAACTGGATAGTACAGCGATTTGACCCGTGGAACTGCGAAACCACACTGGGATGTCGGGCCTACACAAGACTATTTTCAACAGATATATTTTTGTGTCACAACAGTCAGGAGACACTACTGTTTTTCTTTACGGAAAAAACTACCAAAAGCTGAATAATAGAGATTTTTTACCGTGGGATGGCAAAACCACAGTTATTGTTTACTGGGGTATACCACACTTTTTTAAATAGAGATATTTGCGGCTGAACAGTGAGCGACACACTCAAACTGCTTTTTTTTTAGATACCAAAGGCCCAAAACTAGATAGTACAGCGATTTGACCCATGGAACTTCGAAACCGCACTGGGATGTCGGGCCTACACAAGACTATTTTCAACAGATATATTTTTGTGTCACAACAGTCAGGAGACACTACTGTTTTTCTTTACGGAAAAAACTACCAAAAGCTGAATAATAGAGATTTTTTACCGTGGGATGGGAAAACCACAGTTATTGTTTACTGGGGTATACCGCACTTTTTTAAATAGAGATATTTGCAGCTGAACAGTGAGCGACACACTCAAACTGCTTTTTTTTTAGATACCAAAGGCCCAAAACTGGATAGTACAGCGATTTGACCCGTGAAACTGCGAAACCACACTGGGATGTCGGGCCAACACAAGACTATTTTCAACAGATATATTTTTGTGTCACAACAGTCAGGAGACACTACTGTTTTTCTTTACGGAAAAAACTACCAAAAGCTGAATAATAGAGATTTTTTACCGTGGGATGGCAAAACCACAGTTATTGTTTACTGGGGTATACCACACTTTTTTATATAGAGATATTTGCGGCTGAACAGTGAGCGACACACTCAAACTGCTTTTTTTTTAGATACCAAAGGCCCAAAACTGGATAGTACAGCGATTTGACCCATGGTACTGCGAAACCACACTGGGATGTCGGGCCTACACAAGACTATTTTCAACAGATATATTTTTGTGTCACAACAGTCAGGAGACACTACTGTTTTTCTTTACGGAAAAAACTACCAAAAGCTGAATAATAGAGATTTTTTACCGTGGGATGGCAAAACCACAGTTATTGTTTACTGGGGTATACCACACTTTTTTGAATAGAGATATTTGCGGCTGAACAGTGAGCGACACACTCAAACTGCTTTTTTTTTAGATACCAAAGGCCCAAAACTGGATAGTACAGCGATTTGACCCATGGAACTGCGAAACCACACTGGGATGTCGGGCCTACACAACACTATTTTCAACAGATATATTTTTGTGTCACAACAGTCAGGAGACACTACTGTTTTTCTTTACGGAAAAAACTACCAAAAGCTGAATAATAGAGATTTTTTACCGTGGGATGGCAAAACTACAGTTATTGTTTACTGGGATATACCACACTTTTTTAAATAGAGATATTTGCGGCTGAACAGTGAGCGACACACTCAAACTGCTTTTTTTTTAGATACCAAAGGCCCAAAACTGGATAGTACAGCGATTTGACCCGTGGAACTGCGAAACCACACTGGGATGTCGGACCTACACAAGACTATTTTCAACAGATATATTTTTGTGTCACAACAGTCAGGAGACACTACTGTTTTTCTTTACGGAAAAAACTACCAAAAGCTGAATAATAGAGATTTTTTACCGTGGGATGGCAAAACCACAGTTATTGTTTACTGGGGTATACCACACTTTTTTAAATAGAGATATTTGCGGCTGAACAGTGAGCGACACACTCAAACTGCTTTTTTTTTAGATACCAAAGGCCCAAAACTGGATAGTACAGCGATTTGACCCGTGGAACTGCGAAACCACACTGGGATGTCGGGCCTACACAAGACTATTTTCAACAGATATATTTTTGTGTCACAACAGTCAGGAGACACTACTGTTTTTCTTTACGGAAAAAACTACCAAAAGCTGAATAATAGAGATTTTTTACCGTGGGATGGCAAAACCACAGTTATTGTTTACTGGGGTATACCACACTTTTTTAAATAGAGATATTTGCGGCTGAACAGTGAGCGACACACTCAAACTGCTTTTTTTTTAGATACCAAAGGCCCAAAACTAGATAGTACAGCGATTTGACCCATGGAACTTCGAAACCACACTGGGATGTCGGGCCTACACAAGACTATTTTCAACAGATATATTTTTGTGTCACAACAGTCAGGAGACACTACTGTTTTTCTTTACGGAAAAAACTACCAAAAGCTGAATAATAGAGATTTTTTACCGTGGGATGGGAAAACCACAGTTATTGTTTACTGGGGTGTACCGCACTTTTTTAAATAGAGATATTTGCAGCTGAACAGTGAGCGACACACTCAAACTGCTTTTTTTTTAGATACCAAAGGCCCAAAACTGGATAGTACAGCGATTTGACCCGTGAAACTGCGAAACCACACTGGGATGTCGGGCCAACACAAGACTATTTTCAACAGATATATTTTTGTGTCACAACAGTCAGGAGACACTACTGTTTTTCTTTACGGAAAAAACTACCAAAAGCTGAATAATAGAGATTTTTCACCGTGGGATGGCAAAACCACAGTTATTGTTTACTGGGGTATACCACACTTTTATAAATAGAGATATTTGCGGCTGAACAGTGAGCGACACACTCAAACTGCTTTTTTTTTAGATACCAAAGGCCCAAAACTGGATAGTACAGCGATTTGACCCATGGTACTGCGAAACCACACTGGGATGTCGGGCCTACACAAGACTATTTTCAACAGATATATTTTTGTGTCACAACAGTCAGGAGACACTACTGTTTTTCTTTACGGAATAAAATAACAAAAGCTGAATAATAGAGATTTTTTACCGTGGGATGGCAAAACCACAGTTATTGTTTACTGGGGTATACCACACTTTTTTGAATAGAGATATTTGCGGCTGAACAGTGAGCGACACACTCAAACTGCTTTTTTTTTTAGATACCAAAGGCCCAAAACTGGATAGTACAGCGATTTGACCCATGGAACTGCGAAACCACACTGGGATGTCGGGCCTACACAACACTATTTTCAACAGATATATTTTTGTGTCACAACAGTCAGGAGACACTACTGTTTTTCTTTACGGAAAAAACTACCAAAAGCTGAATAATATAGATTTTTTACCGTGGGATGGCAAAACCACAGTTATTGTTTACTGGGGTATACCACACTTTATTAAATAGAGATATTTGCGGCTGAACAGTGAGCGACACACTCAAACTGCTTTTTTTTTAGATACCAAAGGCCCAAAACTGGATAGTACAGCGATTTGACCATGGAACTGCGAAACCACACTGGGATGTCGGGCCTACACAAGACTATTTTCAACAGATATATTTTTGTGTCACAACAGTCAGGAGACACTACTGTTTTTCTTTACGGAAAAAACTACCAAAAGCTGAATAATAGAGATTTTTTACCGTGGGATGGCAAAACCACAGTTATTGTTTACTGGGGTATACCACACTTTTTTAAATAGAGATATTTGCGGCTGAACAGTGAGCGACACACTCAAACTGCTTTTTTTTTAGATACCAAAGGCCCAAAATTGGATAGTACAGCGATTTGACCCATGGAACTGCGAAACCACACTGGGATGTCGGGCCTACACAACACTATTTTCAACAGATATATTTTTGTGTCACAACAGTCAGGAGACACTACTTTTTTTCTTTACGGAAAAAACTACCAAAAGCTGAATAATAGAGATTTTTTACCGTGGGATGGCAAAACCACAGTTATTGTTTACTGGGGTATACCACACTTTTTTAAATAGAGATATTTGCGGCTGAACAGTGAGCGACACACTCAAACTGCTTTTTTTTTAGATACCAAAGGCCCAAAACTGGATAGTACAGCGATTTGACCCGTGGAACTGCGAAACCACACTGGGATGTCGGGCCTACACAACACTATTTTCAACAGATATATTTTTGTGTCACAACAGTCAGGAGACTCTACTGTTTTTCTTTACGGAAAAAACTACCAAAAGCTGAATAATAGAGATTTTTTACCGTGGGATGGGAAAACCACAGTTATTGTTTACTGGGGTATACCACACTTTTTTAAATAGAGATATTTGCGGCTGAACAGTGAGCGACACACTCAAACTGCTTTTTTTTTAGATACCAAAGGCCCAAAACTGGATAGTACAGCGATTTGACCCGTGGAACTGCGAAACCACACTGGGATGTCGGGCCTACACAAGACTATTTTCAACAGATATATTTTTGTGTCACAACAGTCAGGAGACACTACTGTTTTTCTTTACGGAAAAAACTACCAAAAGCTGAATAATAGAGATTTTTTACCGTGGGATGGCAAAACCACAGTTATTGTTTACTGGGGTATACCACACTTTTTTAAATAGAGATATTTGCGGCTGAACAGTGAGCGACACACTCAAACTGCTTTTTTTTTTAGATACCAAAGGCCCAAAACTGGATAGTACAGCGATTTGACCCATGGAACTGCGAAACCACACTGGGATGTCGGGCCTACACAAGACTATTTTCAACAGATATATTTTTGTTTCACAACAGTCAGGAGACGCTACTGTTTTTCTTTACGGAAAAAACTACCAAAAGCTGAATAATAGAGATTTTTTACCGTGGGATGGCAAAACCACAGTTATTGTTTACTGGGGTATACCACACTTTTTTAAATAGAGATATTTGCGGCTGAACAGTGAGCGACACACTCAAACTGCTTTTTTTTTAGATACCAATGGCCCAAAACTGGATAGTACAGCGATTTGACCCATGGTACTGCGAAACCACACTGGGATGTCGGGCCTACACAAGACTATTTTCAACAGATATATTTTTGTGTCACAACAGTCAGGAGACACTACTGTTTTTCTTTACCGAAAAAACTACCAAAAGCTGAATAATAGAGATTTTTTACCGTGGGATGGCAAAACCACAGTTATTGTTTACTGGGGTATACCACACTTTTTTAAATAGAGATATTTGCGGCTGAACAGTGAGCGACACACTCAAACTGCTTTTTTTTTAGATACCAAAGGCCCAAAACTGGATAGTACAGCGATTTGACCCGTGGAACTGCGAAACCACACTGGGATGTCGGGCCTACACAAGACTATTTTCAACAGATATATTTTTGTGTCACAACAGTCAGGAGACACTACTGTTTTTCTTTACGGAAAAAACTACCAAAAGCTGAATAATAGAGATTTTTTACCGTGGGATGGCAAAACCACAGTTATTGTTTACTGGGGTATACCACACTTTTTTAAATAGAGATATTTGCGGCTGAACAGTGAGCGACACACTCAAACTGCTTTTTTTTTAGATACCAAAGGCCCAAAACTAGATAGTACAGCGATTTGACCCATGGAACTTCGAAACCACACTGGGATGTCGGGCCTACACAAGACTATTTTCAACAGATATATTTTTGTGTCACAACAGTCAGGAGACACTACTGTTTTTCTTTACGGAAAAAAACTACCAAAAGCTGAATAATAGAGATTTTTTACCGTGGGATGGGAAAACCACAGTTATTGTTTACTGGGGTATACCGCACTTTTTTAAATAGAGATATTTGCGGCTGAACAGTGAGCGACACACTCAAACTGCTTTTTTTTTAGATACCAAAGGCCCAAAACTGGATAGTACAGCGATTTGACCCGTGAAACTGCGAAACCACACTGGGATGTCGGGCCAACACAAGACTATTTTCAACAGATATATTTTTGTGTCACAACAGTCAGGAGACACTACTGTTTTTCTTTACGGAAAAAACTACCAAAAGCTGAATAATAGAGATTTTTTACCGTGGGATGGCAAAACCACAGTTATTGTTTACTGGGGTATACCACACTTTTTTAAATAGAGATATTTGCGGCTGAACAGTGAGCGACACACTCAAACTGCTTTTTTTTTAGATACCAAAGGCCCAAAACTGGATAGTACAGCGATTTGACCCGTGGAACTGCGAAACCACACTGGGATGTCGGGCCTACGCAAGACTATTTTCAAAAGATATATTTTTGTGTCACAACAGTCAGGACACTCTACTGTTTTTCTTTACGGAAAAAACTACCAAAAGCTGAATAATAGAGATTTTTTACCGTGGGATGGCAAAACCACAGTTATTGTTTACTGGGGTATACCACACTTTTTTATATAGAGATATTTGCGGCTGAACAGTGAGCGACACACTCAAACTGCTTTTTTTTTAGATACCAAAGGCCCAAAACTGGATAGTACAGCGATTTGACCCATGGTACTGCGAAACCACACTGGGATGTCGGGCCTACACAAGACTATTTTCAACAGATATATTTTTGTGTCACAACAGTCAGGAGACACTACTGTTTTTCTTTACGGAAAAAAATAACAAAAGCTGAATAATAGAGATTTTTTACCGTGGGATGGCAAAACCACAGTTATTGTTTACTGGGGTATACCACACTTTTTTGAATAGAGATATTTGCGGCTGAACAGTGAGCGACACACTCAAACTGCTTTTTTTTTAGATACCAAAGGCCCAAAACTGGATAGTACAGCGATTTGACCCATGGAACTGCGAAACCACACTGGGATGTCGGGCCTACACAACACTATTTTCAACAGATATATTTTTGTGTCACAACAGTCAGGAGACACTACTGTTTTTCTTTACGGAAAAAACTACCAAAAGCTGAATAATAGAGATTTTTTACCGTGGGATGGCAAAACCACAGTTATTGTTTACTGGGGTATACCACACTTTATTAAATAGAGATATTTGCGGCTGAACAGTGAGCGACACACTCAAACTGCTTTTTTTTTAGATACCAAAGGCCCAAAACTGGATAGTACAGCGATTTGACCCGTGGAACTGCGAAACCACACTGGGATGTCGGGCCTACACAAGACTATTTTCAACAGATATATTTTTGTGTCACAACAGTCAGGAGACACTACTGTTTTTCTTTACGGAAAAAACTACCAAAAGCTGAATAATAGAGATTTTTTACCGTGGGATGGCAAAACCACAGTTATTGTTTACTGGGGTATACCACACTTTTTTAAATAGAGATATTTGCGGCTGAACAGTGAGCGACACACTCAAACTGCTTTTTTTTTAGATACCAAAGGCCCAAAACTAGATAGTACAGCGATTTGACCCATGGAACTTCGAAACCACACTGGGATGTCGGGCCTACACAAGACTATTTTCAACAGATATATTTTTGTGTCACAACAGTCAGGAGACACTACTGTTTTTCTTTACGGAAAAAACTACCAAAAGCTGAATAATAGAGATTTTTTACCGTGGGATGGGAAAACCACAGTTATTGTTTACTGGGGTATACCGCACTTTTTTAAATAGAGATATTTGCAGCTGAACAGTGAGCGACACACTCAAACTGCTTTTTTTTTAGATACCAAAGGCCCAAAACTGGATAGTACAGCGATTTGACCCGTGAAACTGCGAAACCACACTGGGATGTCGGGCCAACACAAGACTATTTTCAACAGATATATTTTTGTGTCACAACAGTCAGGAGACACTACTGTTTTTCTTTACGGAAAAAACTACCAAAAGCTGAATAATAGAGATTTTTTACCGTGGGATGGCAAAACCACAGTTATTGTTTACTGGGGTATACCACACTTTTTTAAATAGAGATATTTGCGGCTGAACAGTGAGCGACACACTCAAACTGCTTTTTTTTTAGATACCAAAGGCCCAAAACTGGATAGTACAGCGATTTGACCCGTGGAACTGCGAAACCACACTGGGATGTCGGGCCTACGCAAGACTATTTTCAACAGATATATTTTTGTGTCACAACAGTCAGGAGACTCTACTGTTTTTCTTTACGGAAAAAACTACCAAAAGCTGAATAATAGAGATTTTTTACCGTGGGATGGCAAAACCACAGTTATTGTTTACTGGGGTATACCACACTTTTTTATATAGAGATATTTGCGGCTGAACAGTGAGCGACACACTCAAACTGCTTTTTTTTTAGATACCAAAGGCCCAAAACTGGATAGTACAGCGATTTGACCCATGGTACTGCGAAACCACACTGGGATGTCGGGCCTACACAAGACTATTTTCAACAGATATATTTTTGTGTCACAACAGTCAGGAGACACTACTGTTTTTCTTTACGGAAAAAAATAACAAAAGCTGAATAATAGAGATTTTTTACCGTGGGATGGCAAAACCACAGTTATTGTTTACTGGGGTATACCACACTTTTTTGAATAGAGATATTTGCGGCTGAACAGTGAGCGACACACTCAAACTGCTTTTTTTTTAGATACCAAAGGCCCAAAACTGGATAGTACAGCGATTTGACCCATGGAACTGCGAAACCACACTGGGATGTCGGGCCTACACAACACTATTTTCAACAGATATATTTTTGTGTCACAACAGTCAGGAGACACTACTGTTTTTCTTTACGGAAAAAACTACCAAAAGCTGAATAATAGAGATTTTTTACCGTGGGATGGCAAAACCACAGTTATTGTTTACTGGGGTATACCACACTTTATTAAATAGAGATATTTGCGGCTGAACAGTGAGCGACACACTCAAACTGCTTTTTTTTTAGATACCAAATGCCCAAAACTGGATAGTACAGCGATTTGACCATGGAACTGCGAAACCACACTGGGATGTCGGGCCTACACAAGACTATTTTCAACAGATATATTTTTGTGTCACAACAGTCAGGAGACACTACTGTTTTTCTTTACGGAAAAAACTACCAAAAGCTGAATAATAGAGATTTTTTACCGTGGGATGGCAAAACCACAGTTATTGTTTACTGGGGTATACCGCACTTTTTTAAATAGAGATATTTGCGGCTGAACAGTGAGCGACACACTCAAACTGCTTTTTTTTTAGATACCAAAGGCCCAAAACTAGATAGTACAGCGATTTGACCCATGGAACTTCGAAACCACACTGGGATGTCGGGCCTACACAAGACTATTTTCAACAGATATATTTTTGTGTCACAACAGTCAGGAGACACTACTGTTTTTCTTTACGGAAAAAACTACCAAAAGCTGAATAATAGAGATTTTTTACCGTGGGATGGGAAAACCACAGTTATTGTTTACTGGGGTATACCGCACTTTTTTAAATAGAGATATTTGCGGCTGAACAGTGAGCGACACACTCAAACTGCTTTTTTTTTAGATACCAAAGGCCCAAAACTGGATAGTACAGCGATTTGACCCGTGAAACTGCGAAACCACACTGGGATGTCGGGCCAACACAAGACTATTTTCCACAGATATATTTTTGTGTCACAACAGTCAGGAGACACTACTGTTTTTCTTTACGGAAAAAACTACCAAAAGCTGAATAATAGAGATTTTTTACCGTGGGATGGCAAAACCACAGTTATTGTTTACTGGGGTATACCACACTTTTTTAAATAGAGATATTTGCGGCTGAACACTGAGCGACACACTCAAACTGCTTTTTTTTTTAGATACCAAAGGCCCAAAACTGGATAGTACAGCGATTTGACCCGTGGAACTGCGAAACCACACTGGGATGTCGGGCCTACGCAAGACTATTTTCAACAGATATATTTTTGTGTCACAACAGTCAGGAGACTCTACTGTTTTTCTTTACGGAAAAAACTACCAAAAGCTGAATAATAGAGATTTTTTACCGTGGGATGGCAAAACCACAGTTATTGTTTACTGGGGTATACCACACTTTTTTATATAGAGATATTTGCGGCTGAACAGTGAGCGACACACTCAAACTGCTTTTTTTTTAGATACCAAAGGCCCAAAACTGGATAGTACAGCGATTTGACCCATGGTACTGCGAAACCACACTGGGATGTCGGGCCTACACAAGACTATTTTCAACAGATATATTTTTGTGTCACAACAGTCAGGAGACACTACTGTTTTTCTTTACGGAAAAAAATAACAAAAGCTGAATAATAGAGATTTTTTACCGTGGGATGGCAAAACCACAGTTATTGTTTACTGGGGTATACCACACTTTTTTGAATAGAGATATTTGCGGCTGAACAGTGAGCGACACACTCAAACTGCTTTTTTCTTAGATACCAAAGGCCCAAAACTGGATAGTACAGCGATTTGACCCATGGAACTGCGAAACCACACTGGGATGTCGGGCCTACACAACACTATTTTCAACAGATATATTTTTGTGTCACAACAGTCAGGAGACACTACTGTTTTTCTTTACGGAAAAAACTACCAAAAGCTGAATAATAGAGATTTTTTACCGTGGGATGGCAAAATCACAGTTATTGTTTACTAGGGTATACCACACTTTATTAAATAGAGATATTTGCGGCTGAACAGTGAGCGACACACTCAAACTGCTTTTTTTTTAGATACCAAAGGCCCAAAACTGGATAGTACAGCGATTTGACCATGGAACTGCGAAACCACACTGGGATGTCGGGCCTACACAAGACTATTTTCAACAGATATATTTTTGTGTCACAACAGTCAGGAGACACTACTGTTTTTCTTTACGGAAAAAACTACCAAAAGCTGAATAATAGAGATTTTTTACCGTGGGATGGCAAAACCACAGTTATTGTTTACTGGGGTATACCACACTTTTTTAAATAGAGATATTTGCGGCTGAACAGTGAGCGACACACTCAAACTGCTTTTTTTTTAGATACCAAAGGCCCAAAATTGGATAGTACAGCGATTTGACCCATGGAACTGCGAAACCACACTGGGATGTCGGGCCTACACAACACTATTTTCAACAGATATATTTTTGTGTCACAACAGTCAGGAGACACTACTTTTTTTCTTTACGGAAAAAACTACCAAAAGCTGAATAATAGAGATTTTTTACCATGGGATTGCAAAACCACAGTTATTGTTTACTGGGGTATACCACACTTTTTTAAATAGAGATATTTGCGGCTGAACAGTGAGCGACACACTCAAACTGCTTTTTTTTTAGATACCAAAGGCCCAAAACTGGATAGTACAGCGATTTGACCCGTGGAACTGCGAAACCACACTGGGATGTCGGGCCTACACAACACTATTTTCAACAGATATATTTTTGTGTCACAACAGTCAGGAGACTCTACTGTTTTTCTTTACGGAAAAAACTACCAAAAGCTGAATAATAGAGATTTTTTACCATGGGATTGCAAAACCACAGTTATTGTTTACTGGGGTATACCACACTTTTTTAAATAGAGATATTTGCGGCTGAACAGTGAGCGACACACTCAAACTGCTTTTTTTTTAGATACCAAAGGCCCAAAACTGGATAGTACAGCGATTTGACCCGTGGAACTGCGAAACCACACTGGGATGTCGGGCCTACACAACACTATTTTCAACAGATATATTTTTGTGTCACAACAGTCAGGAGACTCTACTGTTTTTCTTTACGGAAAAAACTACCAAAAGCTGAATAATAGAAATTTTTTACCGTGGGATGGCAAAACCACAGTTATTGTTTACTGGGGTATACCACACTTTTTTAAATAGAGATATTTGCGGCTGATCAGTGAGCGACACACTCAAACTGCTTTTTTTTTAGATACCAAAGGCCCAAAACTGGATGGTACAGCGATTTGACCCATGGAACTGCGAAACCACACTGGGATGTCGGGCCTACACAAGACTATTTTCAACAGATATATTTTTGTGTCACAACAGTCAGGAGACACTACTGTTTTTCTTTACGGAAAAAACTACCAAAAGCTGAATAATAGAGATTTTTTACCGTGGGATGGCAAAACCACAGTTATTGTTTACTGGGGTATACCACACTTTTTTAAATAGAGATATTTGCGGCTGAACAGTGAGCGACACACTCAAACTGCTTTTTTTTTAGATACCAATGGCCCAAAACTGGATAGTACAGCGATTTGACCCATGGTACTGCGAAACCACACTGGGATGTCGGGCCTACACAAGACTATTTTCAACAGATATATTTTTGTGTCACAACAGTCAGGAGACACTACTGTTTTTCTTTACGGAAAAAACTACCAAAAGCTGAATAATAGAGATTTTTTACCGTGGGATGGCAAAACCACAGTTATTGTTTACTGGGGTATACCACACTTTTTTAAATAGAGATATTTGCGGCTGAACAGTGAGCGACACACTCAAACTGCTTTTTTTTTAGATACCAAAGGCCCAAAACTGGATAGTACAGCGATTTGACCCGTGGAACTGCGAAACCACACTGGGATGTCGGGCCTACGCAAGACTATTTTCAACAGATATATTTTTGTGTCACAACAGTCAGGAGACTCTACTGTTTTTCTTTACGGAAAAAACTACCAAAAGCTGAATAATAGAGATTTTTTACCGTGGGATGGCAAAACCACAGTTATTGTTTACTGGGGTATACCACACTTTTTTATATAGAGATATTTGCGGCTGAACAGTGAGCGACACACTCAAACTGCTTTTTTTTTATATACCAAAGGCCCAAAACTGGATAGTACAGCGATTTGACCCATGGTACTGCGAAACCACACTGGGATGTCGGGCCTACACAAGACTATTTTCAACAGATATATTTTTGTGTCACAACAGTCAGGAGACACTACTGTTTTTCTTTACGGAAAAAACTACCAAAAGCTGAATAATAGAGATTTTTTACCGTGGGATGGCAAAACCACAGTTATTGTTTACTGGGGTATACCACACTTTTTTAAATAGAGATATTTGCGGCTGAACAGTGAGCGACACACTCAAACTTCTTTTTTTTTAGATACCAAAGGCCCAAAATTGGATAGTACAGCGATTTGACCCATGGAACTGCGAAACCACACTGGAATGTCGGGCCTACACAACACAATTTTCAACAGATATATTTTTGTGTCACAACAGTCAGGAGACACTACTTTTTTTCTTTACGGAAAAAACTACCAAAAGCTGAATAATAGAGATTTTTTACCATGGGATGGCAAAACCACAGTTATTGTTTACTGGGGTATACCACACTTTTTTAAATAGAGATATTTGCGGCTGAACAGTGAGCGACACACTCAAACTGCTTTTTTTTTAGATACCAAAGGCCCAAAACTGGATAGTACAGCGATTTGACCCGTGGAACTGCGAAACCACACTGGGATGTCGGGCCTACACAACACTATTTTCAACAGATATATTTTTGTGTCACAACAGTCAGGAGACTCTACTGTTTTTCTTTACGGAAAAAACTACCAAAAGCTGAATAATAGAGATTTTTTACCGTGGGATGGCAAAACCACAGTTATTGTTTACTGGGGTATACCACACTTTTTTAAATAGAGATATTTGCGGCTGAACAGTGAGCGACACACTCAAACTGCTTTTTTTTTAGATACCAAAGGCCCAAAACTGGATAGTACAGCGATTTGACCCATGGTACTGCGAAACCACACTGGGATGTCGGGCCTACACAAGACTATTTTCAACAGATATATTTTTGTGTCACAACAGTCAGGAGACACTACTATTTTTCTTTACGGAAAAAAATAACAAAAGCTGAATAATAGAGATTTTTTACCGTGGGATGGCAAAACCACAGTTATTGTTTACTGGGGTATACCACACTTTTTTGAATAGAGATATTTGCGGCTGAACAGTGAGCGACACACTCAAACTGCTTTTTTTTTAGATACCAAAGGCCCAAAACTGGATAGTACAGCGATTTGACCCATGGAACTGCGAAACCACACTGGGATGTCGGGCCTACACAACACTATTTTCAACAGATATATTTTTGTGTCACAACAGTCAGGAGACACTACTGTTTTTCTTTACGGAAAAAACTACCAAAAGCTGAATAATAGAGATTTTTTACCGTGGGATGGCAAAATCACAGTTATTGTTTACTGGGGTATACCACACTTTATTAAATAGAGATATTTGCGGCTGAACAGTGAGCGACACACTCAAACTGCTTTTTTTTTAGATACCAAAGGCCCAAAACTGGATAGTACAGCGATTTGACCATGGAACTGCGAAACCACACTGGGATGTCGGGCCTACACAACACTATTTTCAACAGATATATTTTTGTGTCACAACAGTCAGGAGACACTACTTTTTTTCTTTACGGAAAAAACTACCAAAAGCTGAATAATAGAGATTTTTTACCATGGGATGGCAAAACCACAGTTATTGTTTACTGGGGTATACCACACTTTTTTAAATAGAGATATTTGCGGCTGAACAGTGAGCGACACACTCAAACTGCTTTTTTTTTAGATACCAAAGGCCCAAAACTGGATAGTACAGCGATTTTACCCGTGGAACTGCGAAACCACACTGGGATGTCGGGCCTACACAACACTATTTTCAACAGATATATTTTTGTGTCACAACAGTCAGGAGACTCTACTGTTTTTCTTTACGGAAAAAACTACCAAAAGCTGAATAATAGAGATTTTTTACCGTGGGATGGCAAAACCACAGTTATTGTTTACTGGGGTATACCACACTTTTTTAAATAGAGATATTTGCGGCTGAACAGTGAGCGACACACTCAAACTGCTTTTTTTTTAGATACCAAAGGCCCAAAACTGGATAGTACAGCGATTTGACCCGTGGAACTGCGAAACCACACTGGGATGTCGGGTCTACACAAGACTATTTTCAACAGATATATTTTTGTGTCACAACAGTCAGGAGACACTACTGTTTTTCTTTACGGAAAAAAACTACCAAAAGCTGAATAATAGAGATTTTTTACCGTGGGATGGCAAAACCACAGTTATTGTTTACTGGGGTATACCACACTTTTTTAAATAGAGATATTTGCGGCTGAACAGTGAGCGACACACTCAAACTGCTTTTTTTTTAGATACCAAAGGCCCAAAACTGGATAGTACAGCGATTTGACCCATGGAACTGCGAAACCACACTGGGATGTCGGGCCTACACAAGACTATTTTCAACAGATATATTTTTGTGTCACAACAGTCAGGAGACACTACTGTTTTTCTTTACGGAAAAAAACTACCAAAAGCTGAATAATAGAGATTTTTTACCGTGGGATGGCAAAACCACAGTTATTGTTTACTGGGGTATACCACACTTTTTTAAATAGAGATATTTGCGGCTGAACAGTGAGCGACACACTCAAACTGCTTTTTTTTTAGATACCAATGGCCCAAAACTGGATAGTACAGCGATTTGACCCATGGTACTGCGAAACCACACTGGGATGTCGGGCCTACACAAGACTATTTTCAACAGATATATTTTTGTGTCACAACAGTCAGGAGACACTACTGTTTTTCTTTACGGAAAAAAATAACAAAAGCTGAATAATAGAGATTTTTTACCGTGGGATGGCAAAACCACAGTTATTGTTTACTGGGGTATACCACACTTTTTTGAATAGAGATATTTGCGGCTGAACAGTGAGCGACACACTCAAACTGCTTTTTTTTTAGATACCAAAGGCCCAAAACTGGATAGTACAGCGATTTGACCCATGGAACTGCGAAACCACACTGGGATGTCGGGCCTACACAACACTATTTTCAACAGATATATTTTTGTGTCACAACAGTCAGGAGACACTACTGTTTTTCTTTACGGAAAAAACTACCAAAAGCTGAATAATAGAGATTTTTTACCGTGGGATGGCAAAATCACAGTTATTGTTTACTGGGGTATACCACACTTTATTAAATAGAGATATTTGCGGCTGAACAGTGAGCGACACACTCAAACTGCTTTTTTTTTAGATACCAAAGGCCCAAAACTGGATAGTACAGCGATTTGACCATGGAACTGCGAAACCACACTGGGATGTCGGGCCTACACAAGACCATTTTCAACAGATATATTTTTGTGTCACAACAGTCAGGAGACACTACTGTTTTTCTTTACGGAATAAACTACCAAAAGCTGAATAATAGAGATTTTTTACCGTGGGATGGCAAAACCACAGTTATTGTTTACTGGGGTATACCACACTTTTTTAAATAGAGATATTTGCGGCTGAACAGTGAGCGACACACTCAAACTGCTTTTTTTTTAGATACCAAAGGCCCAAAATTGGATAGTACAGCGATTTGACCCATGGAACTGCGAAACCACACTGGGATGTCGGGCCTACACAACACTATTTTCAACAGATATATTTTTGTGTCACAACAGTCAGGAGACACTTCTTTTTTTCTTTACGGAAAAAACTACCAAAAGCTGAATAATAGAGATTTTTTACCATGGGATGGCAAAACCACAGTTATTGTTTACTGGGGTATACCACACTTTTTTAAATAGAGATATTTGCGGCTGAACAGTGAGCGACACACTCAAACTGCTTTTTTTTTAGATACCAAAGGCCCAAAACTGGATAGTACAGCGATTTGACCCGTGGAACTGCGAAACCACACTGGGATGTCGGGCCTACACAACACTATTTTCAACAGATATATTTTTGTGTCACAACAGTCAGGAGACTCTACTGTTTTTCTTTACGGAAAAAACTACCAAAAGCTGAATAATAGAGATTTTTTACCGTGGGATGGCAAAACCACAGTTATTGTTTACTGGGGTATACCACACTTTTTTAAATAGAGATATTTGCGGCTGAACAGTGAGCGACACACTCAAACTGCTTTTTTTTTTAGATACCAAAGGCCCAAAACTGGATAGTACAGCGATTTGACCCGTGGAACTGCGAAACCACACTGGGATGTCGGGCCTACACAAGACTATTTTCAACAGATATATTTTTGTGTCACAACAGTCAGGAGACACTACTGTTTTTCTTTACGGAAAAAAACTACCAAAAGCTAAATAATAGAGATTTTTTACCGTGGGATGGCAAAACCACAGTTATTGTTTACTGGGGTATACCACACTTTTTTAAATAGAGATATTTGCGGCTGAACAGTGAGCGACACACTCAAACTGCTTTTTTTTTAGATACCAAAGGCCCAAAACTGGATAGTACAGCGATTTGACCCATGGAACTGCGAAACCACACTGGGATGTCGGGCCTACACAAGACTATTTT
The DNA here is from genome assembly GCF_046119375.1 of Phyllobates terribilis. Lineage (NCBI taxonomy): Eukaryota > Metazoa > Chordata > Amphibia > Anura > Dendrobatidae > Phyllobates > Phyllobates terribilis. The sequence continues at coordinate 56,561,806 of NW_027362773.1, forward strand.
CAACAGATATATTTTTGTGTCACAACAGTCAGGAGACACTACTGTTTTTCTTTACGGAAAAAACTACCAAAAGCTGAATAATAGAGATTTTTTACCGTGGGATGGCAAAACCACAGTTATTGTTTACTGGGGTATACCACACTTTTTTAAATAGAGATATTTGCGGCTGAACAGTGAGCGACACACTCAAACTGCTTTTTTTTTAGATACCAAAGGCCCAAAACTGGATAGTACAGCGATTTGACCATGGAACTGCGAAACCACACTGGGATGTCGGGCCTACACAAGACTATTTTCAACAGATATATTTTTGTGTCACAACAGTCAGGAGACACTACTGTTTTTCTTTACGGAAAAAACTACCAAAAGCTGAATAATAGAGATTTTTTACCGTGGGATGGCAAAACCACAGTTATTGTTTACTGGGGTATACCACACTTTTTTAAATAGAGATATTTGCGGCTGAACAGTGAGCGACACACTCAAACTGCTTTTTTTTTAGATACCAAAGGCCCAAAATTGGATAGTACAGCGATTTGACCCATGGAACTGCGAAACCACACTGGGATGTCGGGCCTACACAACACTATTTTCAACAGATATATTTTGTGTCACAACAGTCAGGAGACACTACTTTTTTTCTTTACGGAAAAAACTACCAAAAGCTGAATAATAGAGATTTTTTACCATGGGATGGCAAAACCACAGTTATTGTTTACTGGGGTATACCACACTTTTTTAAATAGAGATATTTGCGGCTGAACAGTGAGCGACACACTCAAACTGCTTTTTTTTTAGATACCAAAGGCCCAAAACTGGATAGTACAGCGATTTGACCCGTGGAACTGCGAAACCACACTGGGATGTCGGGCCTACACAACACTATTTTCAACAGATATATTTTTGTGTCACAACAGTCAGGAGACTCTACTGTTTTTCTTTACGGAAAAAACTACCAAAAGCTGAATAATAGAGATTTTTTACCGTGGGATGGCAAAACCACAGTTATTGTTTACTGGGGTATACCACACTTTTTTAAATAGAGATATTTGCGGCTGAACAGTGAGCGACACACTCAAACTGCTTTTTTTTTAGATACCAAAGGCCCAAAACTGGATAGTACAGCGATTTGACCCATGGAACTGCGAAACCACACTGGGATGTCGGGCCTACACAACACTATTTTCAACAGATATATTTTTGTGTCACAACAGTCAGGAGACACTACTGTTTTTCTTTACGGAAAAAACTACCAAAAGCTGAATAATAGAGATTTTTTACCGTGGGATGGCAAAATCACAGTTATTGTTTACTGGGGTATACCACACTTTATTAAATAGAGATATTTGCGGCTGAACAGTGAGCGACACACTCAAACTGCTTTTTTTTTAGATACCAAAGGCCCAAAACTGGATAGTACAGCGATTTGACCATGGAACTGCGAAACCACACTGGGATGTCGGGCCTACACAAGACCATTTTCAACAGATATATTTTTGTGTCACAACAGTCAGGAGACACTACTGTTTTTCTTTACGGAAAAAACTACCAAAAGCTGAATAATAGAGATTTTTTACCGTGGGATGGCAAAACCACAGTTATTGTTTACTGGGGTATACCACACTTTTTTAAATAGAGATATTTGCGGCTGAACAGTGAGCGACACACTCAAACTGCTTTTTTTTTAGATACCAAAGGCCCAAAATTGGATAGTACAGCGATTTGACCCATGGAACTGCGAAACCACACTGGGATGTCGGGCCTACACAACACTATTTTCAACAGATATATTTTTGTGTCACAACAGTCAGGAGACACTACTTTTTTTCTTTACGGAAAAAACTACCAAAAGCTGAATAATAGAGATTTTTTACCATGGGATGGCAAAACCACAGTTATTGTTTACTGGGGTATACCACACTTTTTTAAATAGAGATATTTGCGGCTGAACAGTGAGCGACACACTCAAACTGCTTTTTTTTTAGATACCAAAGGCCCAAAACTGGATAGTACAGCGATTTGACCCGTGGAACTGCGAAACCACACTGGGATGTCGGGCCTACACAACACTATTTTCAACAGATATATTTTTGTGTCACAACAGTCAGGAGACTCTACTGTTTTTCTTTACGGAAAAAACTACCAAAAGCTGAATAATAGAAATTTTTTACCGTGGGATGGCAAAACCACAGTTATTGTTTACTGGGGTATACCACACTTTTTTAAATAGAGATATTTGCGGCTGAACAGTGAGCGACACACTCAAACTGCTTTTTTTTTAGATACCAAAGGCCCAAAACTGGATAGTACAGCGATTTGACCCGTGGAACTGCGAAACCACACTGGGATGTCGGGCCTACACAAGACTATTTTCAACAGATATATTTTTGTGTCACAACAGTCAGGAGACACTACTGTTTTTCTTTACGGAAAAAACTACCAAAAGCTGAATAATAGAGATTTTTTACCGTGGGATGGCAAAACCACAGTTATTGTTTACTGGGGTATACCACACTTTTTTAAATAGAGATATTTGCGGCTGAACAGTGAGCGACACACTCAAACTGCTTTTTTTTTAGATACCAAAGGCCCAAAACTGGATAGTACAGCGATTTGACCCATGGAACTGCGAAACCACACTGGGATGTCGGGCCTACACAAGACTATTTTCAACAGATATATTTTTGTGTCACAACAGTCAGGAGACACTACTGTTTTTCTTTACGGAAAAAAACTACCAAAAGCTGAATAATAGAGATTTTTTACCGTGGGATGGCAAAACCACAGTTATTGTTTACTGGGGTATACCACACTTTTTTAAATAGAGATATTTGCGGCTGAACAGTGAGCGACACACTCAAACTGCTTTTTTTTTAGATACCAATGGCCCAAAACTGGATAGTACAGCGATTTGACCCATGGTACTGCGAAACCACACTGGGATGTCGGGCCTACACAAGACTATTTTCAACAGATATATTTTTGTGTCACAACAGTCAGGAGACACTACTGTTTTTCTTTACGGAAAAAACTACCAAAAGCTGAATAATAGAGATTTTTTACCGTGGGATGGCAAAATCACAGTTATTGTTTACTGGGGTATACCACACTTTATTAAATAGAGATATTTGCGGCTGAACAGTGAGCGACACACTCAAACTGCTTTTTTTTTAGATACCAAAGGCCCAAAACTGGATAGTACAGCGATTTGACCATGGAACTGCGAAACCACACTGGGATGTCGGGCCTACACAAGACCATTTTCAACAGATATATTTTTGTGTCACAACAGTCAGGAGACACTACTGTTTTTCTTTACGGAAAAAACTACCAAAAGCTGAATAATAGAGATTTTTTACCGTGGGATGGCAAAACCACAGTTATTGTTTACTGGGGTATACCACACTTTTTTAAATAGAGATATTTGCGGCTGAACAGTGAGCGACACACTCAAACTGCTTTTTTTTTAGATACCAAAGGCCCAAAATTGGATAGTACAGCGATTTGACCCATGGAACTGCGAAACCACACTGGGATGTCGGGCCTACACAACACTATTTTCAACAGATATATTTTTGTGTCACAACAGTCAGGAGACACTACTTTTTTTCTTTACGGAAAAAACTACCAAAAGCTGAATAATAGAGATTTTTTACCATGGGATGGCAAAACCACAGTTATTGTTTACTGGGGTATACCACAATTTTTAAATAGAGATATTTGCGGCTGAACAGTGAGCGACACACTCAAACTGCTTTTTTTTTAGATACCAAAGGCCCAAAACTGGATAGTACAGCGATTTGACCCGTGGAACTGCGAAACCACACTGGGATGTCGGGCCTACACAACACTATTTTCAACAGATATATTTTTGTGTCACAACAGTCAGGAGACTCTACTGTTTTTCTTTACGGAAAAAACTACCAAAAGCTGAATAATAGAAATTTTTTACCGTGGGATGGCAAAACCACAGTTATTGTTTACTGGGGTATACCACACTTTTTTAAATAGAGATATTTGCGGCTGAACAGTGAGCGACACACTCAAACTGCTTTTTTTTTAGATACCAAAGGCCCAAAACTGGATAGTACAGCGATTTGACCCGTGGAACTGCGAAACCACACTGGGATGTCGGGCCTACACAAGACTATTTTCAACAGATATATTTTTGTGTCACAACAGTCAGGAGACACTACTGTTTTTCTTTACGGAAAAAACTACCAAAAGCTGAATAATAGAGATTTTTTACCGTGGGATGGCAAAACCACAGTTATTGTTTACTGGGGTATACCACACTTTTTTAAATAGAGATATTTGCGGCTGAACAGTGAGCGACACACTCAAACTGCTTTTTTTTTAGATACCAAAGGCCCAAAACTGGATAGTACAGCGATTTGACCCATGGAACTGCGAAACCACACTGGGATGTCGGGCCTACACAAGACTATTTTCAACAGATATATTTTTGTGTCACAACAGTCAGGAGACACTACTGTTTTTCTTTACGGAAAAAAACTACCAAAAGCTGAATAATAGAGATTTTTTACCGTGGGATGGCAAAACCACAGTTATTGTTTACTGGGGTATACCACACTTTTTTAAATAGAGATATTTGCGGCTGAACAGTGAGCGACACACTCAAACTGCTTTTTTTTTAGATACCAATGGCCCAAAACTGGATAGTACAGCGATTTGACCCATGGTACTGCGAAACCACACTGGGATGTCGGGCCTACACAAGACTATTTTCAACAGATATATTTTTGTGTCACAACAGTCAGGAGACACTACTGTTTTTCTTTACGGAAAAAACTACCAAAAGCTGAATAATAGAGATTTTTTACCGTGGGATGGCAAAACCACAGTTATTGTTTACTGGGGTATACCACACTTTTTTAAATAGAGATATTTGCGGCTGAACAGTGAGCGACACACTCAAACTGCTTTTTTTTAGATACCAAAGGCCCAAAACTGGATAGTACAGCGATTTGACCCGTGGAACTGCGAAACCACACTGGGATGTCGGGCCTACACAAGACTATTTTCAACAGATATATTTTTGTGTCACAACAGTCAGGAGACACTACTGTTTTTCTTTACGGAAAAAACTACCAAAAGCTGAATAATAGAGATTTTTTACCGTGGGATGGCAAAACCACAGTTATTGTTTACTGGGGTATACCACACTTTTTTAAATAGAGATATTTGCGGCTGAACAGTGAGCGACACACTCAAACTGCTTTTTTTTTTAGATACCAAAGGCCCAAAACTGGATAGTACAGCGATTTGACCCGTGGAACTGCGAAACCACACTGGGATGTCGGGCCTACGCAAGACTATTTTCAACAGATATATTTTTGTGTCACAACAGTCAGGAGACTCTACTGTTTTTCTTTACGGAAAAAACTACCAAAAGCTGAATAATAGAGATTTTTTACCGTGGGATGGCAAAACCACAGTTATTGTTTACTGGGGTATACCACACTTTTTTATATAGAGATATTTGCGGCTGAACAGTGAGCGACACACTCAAACTGCTTTTTTTTTAGATACCAAAGACCCAAAACTGGATAGTACAGCGATTTGACCCATGGTACTGCGAAACCACACTGGGATGTCGGGCCTACACAAGACTATTTTCAACAGATATATTTTTGTGTCACAACAGTCAGGAGACACTACTGTTTTTCTTTACGGAAAAAAATAACAAAAGCTGAATTATAGAGATTTTTTACCGTGGGATGGCAAAACCACAGTTATTGTTTACTGGGGTATACCACACTTTTTTGAATAGAGATATTTGCGGCTGAACAGTGAGCGACACACTCAAACTGCTTTTTTTTTAGATACCAAAGGCCCAAAACTGGATAGTACAGCGATTTGACCCATGGAACTGCGAAACCACACTGGGATGTCGGGCCTACACAACACTATTTTCAACAGATATATTTTTGTGTCACAACAGTCAGGAGACACTACTGTTTTTCTTTACGGAAAAAACTACCAAAAGCTGAATAATAGAGATTTTTTACCGTGGGATGGCAAAACCACAGTTATTGTTTACTGGGGTATACCACACTTTATTAAATAGAGATATTTGCGGCTGAACAGTGAGCGACACACTCAAACTGCTTTTTTTTTAGATACCAAAGGCCCAAAACTGGATAGTACAGCGATTTGACCATGGAACTGCGAAACCACACTGGGATGTCGGGCCTACACAAGACCATTTTCAACAGATATATTTTTGTGTCACAACAGTCAGGAGACACTACTGTTTTTCTTTACGGAAAAAACTACCAAAAGCTGAATAATAGAGATTTTTTACCGTGGGATGGCAAAACCACAGTTATTGTTTACTGGGGTATACCACACTTTTTTAAATAGAGATATTTGCGGCTGAACAGTGAGCGACACACTCAAACTGCTTTTTTTTTAGATACCAAAGGCCCAAAATTGGATAGTACAGCGATTTGACCCATGGAACTGCGAAACCACACTGGGATGTCGGGCCTACACAACACTATTTTCAACAGATATATTTTTGTGTCACAACAGTCAGGAGACACTACTTTTTTTCTTTACGGAAAAAACTACCAAAAGCTGAATAATAGAGATTTTTTACCATGGGATGGCAAAACCACAGTTATTGTTTACTGGGGTATACCACAATTTTTAAATAGAGATATTTGCGGCTGAACAGTGAGCGACACACTCAAACTGCTTTTTTTTTAGATACCAAAGGCCCAAAACTGGATAGTACAGCGATTTGACCCGTGGAACTGCGAAACCACACTGGGATGTCGGGCCTACACAACACTATTTTCAACAGATATATTTTTGTGTCACAACAGTCAGGAGACTCTACTGTTTTTCTTTACGGAAAAAACTACCAAAAGCTGAATAATAGAAATTTTTTACCGTGGGATGGCAAAACCACAGTTATTGTTTACTGGGGTATACCACACTTTTTTAAATAGAGATATTTGCGGCTGAACAGTGAGCGACACACTCAAACTGCTTTTTTTTTAGATACCAAAGGCCCAAAACTGGATAGTACAGCGATTTGACCCGTGGAACTGCGAAACCACACTGGGATGTCGGGCCTACACAAGACTATTTTCAACAGATATATTTTTGTGTCACAACAGTCAGGAGACACTACTGTTTTTCTTTACGGAAAAAACTACCAAAAGCTGAATAATAGAGATTTTTTACCGTGGGATGGCAAAACCACAGTTATTGTTTACTGGGGTATACCACACTTTTTTAAATAGAGATATTTGCGGCTGAACAGTGAGCGACACACTCAAACTGCTTTTTTTTTAGATACCAAAGGCCCAAAACTGGATAGTACAGCGATTTGACCCATGGAACTGCGAAACCACACTGGGATGTCGGGCCTACACAAGACTATTTTCAACAGATATATTTTTGTGTCACAACAGTCAGGAGACACTACTGTTTTTCTTTACGGAAAAAAACTACCAAAAGCTGAATAATAGAGATTTTTTACCGTGGGATGGCAAAACCACAGTTATTGTTTACTGGGGTATACCACACTTTTTTAAATAGAGATATTTGCGGCTGAACAGTGAGCGACACACTCAAACTGCTTTTTTTTTAGATACCAATGGCCCAAAACTGGATAGTACAGCGATTTGACCCATGGTACTGCGAAACCACACTGGGATGTCGGGCCTACACAAGACTATTTTCAACAGATATATTTTTGTGTCACAACAGTCAGGAGACACTACTGTTTTTCTTTACGGAAAAAACTACCAAAAGCTGAATAATAGAGATTTTTTACCGTGGGATGGCAAAACCACAGTTATTGTTTACTGGGGTATACCACACTTTTTTAAATAGAGATATTTGCGGCTGAACAGTGAGCGACACACTCAAACTGCTTTTTTTTAGATACCAAAGGCCCAAAACTGGATAGTACAGCGATTTGACCCGTGGAACTGCGAAACCACACTGGGATGTCGGGCCTACACAAGACTATTTTCAACAGATATATTTTTGTGTCACAACAGTCAGGAGACACTACTGTTTTTCTTTACGGAAAAAACTACCAAAAGCTGAATAATAGAGATTTTTTACCGTGGGATGGCAAAACCACAGTTATTGTTTACTGGGGTATACCACACTTTTTTAAATAGAGATATTTGCGGCTGAACAGTGAGCGACACACTCAAACTGCTTTTTTTTTTAGATACCAAAGGCCCAAAACTGGATAGTACAGCGATTTGACCCGTGGAACTGCGAAACCACACTGGGATGTCGGGCCTACGCAAGACTATTTTCAACAGATATATTTTTGTGTCACAACAGTCAGGAGACTCTACTGTTTTTCTTTACGGAAAAAACTACCAAAAGCTGAATAATAGAGATTTTTTACCGTGGGATGGCAAAACCACAGTTATTGTTTACTGGGGTATACCACACTTTTTTATATAGAGATATTTGCGGCTGAACAGTGAGCGACACACTCAAACTGCTTTTTTTTTAGATACCAAAGACCCAAAACTGGATAGTACAGCGATTTGACCCATGGTACTGCGAAACCACACTGGGATGTCGGGCCTACACAAGACTATTTTCAACAGATATATTTTTGTGTCACAACAGTCAGGAGACACTACTGTTTTTCTTTACGGAAAAAAATAACAAAAGCTGAATTATAGAGATTTTTTACCGTGGGATGGCAAAACCACAGTTATTGTTTACTGGGGTATACCACACTTTTTTGAATAGAGATATTTGCGGCTGAACAGTGAGCGACACACTCAAACTGCTTTTTTTTTAGATACCAAAGGCCCAAAACTGGATAGTACAGCGATTTGACCCATGGAACTGCGAAACCACACTGGGATGTCGGGCCTACACAAGACTATTTTCAACAGATATATTTTTGTGTCACAACAGTCAGGAGACACTACTGTTTTTCTTTACGGAAAAAACTACCAAAAGCTGAATAATAGAGATTTTTTACCGTGGGATGGCAAAACCACAGTTATTGTTTACTGGGGTATACCACACTTTATTAAATAGAGATATTTGCGGCTGAACAGTGAGCGACACACTCAAACTGCTTTTTTTTTAGATACCAAAGGCCCAAAACTGGATAGTATAGCGATTTGACCATGGAACTGCGAAACCACACTGGGATGTCGGGCCTACACAAGACTATTTTCAACAGATATATTTTTGTGTCACAACAGTCAGGAGACACTACTGTTTTTCTTTACGGAAAAAACTACCAAAAGCTGAATAATAGACATTTTTTACCGTGGGATGGCAAAACCACAGTTATTGTTTACTGGGGTATACCACACTTTTTTAAATAGAGATATTTGCGGCTGAACAGTGAGCGACACACTCAAACTGCTTTTTTTTTAGATACCAAAGGCCCAAAATTGGATAGTACAGCGATTTGACCCATGGAACTGCGAAACCACACTGGGATGTCGGGCCTACACAACACTATTTTCAACAGATATATTTTTGTGTCACAACAGTCAGGAGACACTACTTTTTTTCTTTACGGAAAAAACTACCAAAAGCTGAATAATAGAGATTTTTTACCATGGGATGGCAAAACCACAGTTATTGTTTACTGGGGTATACCACACTTTTTTAAATAGAGATATTTGCGGCTGAACAGTGAGCGACACACTCAAACTGCTTTTTTTTTAGATACCAAAGGCCCAAAACTGGATAGTACAGCGATTTGACCCGTGGAACTGCGAAACCACACTGGGATGTCGGGCCTACACAAGACTATTTTCAACAGATATATTTTTGTGTCACAACAGTCAGGAGACACTACTGTTTTTCTTTACGGAAAAAACTACCAAAAGCTGAATAATAGAGATTTTTTACCGTGGGATGGCAAAACCACAGTTATTGTTTACTGGGGTATACCACACTTTTTTAAATAGAGATATTTGCGGCTGAACAGTGAGCGACACACTCAAACTGCTTTTTTTTTAGATACCAAAGGCCCAAAACTGGATACTACAGCGATTTGACCCATGGAACTGCGAAACCACACTGGGATGTCGGGCCTACACAAGACTATTTCCAACAGATATATTTTTGTGTCACAACAGTCAGGAGACACTACTGTTTTTCTTTACGGAAAAAACTACCAAAAGCTGAATAATAGAGATTTTTTACTGTGGGATGGCAAAACCACAGTTATTGTTTACTGGGGTATACCACTCTTTTTTAAATAGAGATATTTGCGGCTGAACAGTGAGCGACACACTCAAACTGCTTATTTTTTAGATACCAATGGCCCAAAACTGGATAGTACAGCGATTTGACCCATGGTACTGCGAAACCACACTGGGATGTCGGGCCTACACAAGACTATTTTCAACAGATATATTTTTGTGTCACAACAGTCAGGAGACACTACTGTTTTTCTTTACGGAAAAAACTACCAAAAGCTGAATAATAGAGATTTTTTACCGTGGGATGGCAAAACCACAGTTATTGTTTACTGGGGTATACCACACTTTTTTAAATAGAGATATTTGCGGCTGAACAGTGAGCGACACACTCAAACTGCTTTTTTTTTAGATACCAAAGGCCCAAAACTGGATAGTACAGCGATTTGACCCATGGAACTGCGAAACCACACTGGGATGTCGGGCCTACACAAGACTATTTTCAACAGATATATTTTTGTGTCACAACAGTCAGGAGACACTACTGTTTTTCTTTACGGAAAAAACTACCAAAAGCTGAATAATAGAGATTTTTTACCGTGGGATGGCAAAACCACAGTTATTGTTTACTGGGGTATACCACACTTTTTTAAATAGAGATATTTGCGGCTGAACAGTGAGCGACACACTCAAACTGCTTTTTTTTTAGATACCAAGGGCCCAAAACTAGATAGTACAGCGATTTGACCCATGGAACTTCGAAACCACACTGGGATGTCGGGCCTACACAAGACTATTTTCAACAGATATATTTTTGTGTCACAACAGTCAGGAGACACTACTGTTTTTCTTTACGGAAAAAACTACCAAAAGCTGAATAATAGAGATTTTTTACTGTGGGATGGCAAAACCACAGTTATTGTTTACTGGGGTATACCACACTTTTTTAAATAGAGATATTTGCGGCTGAACAGTGAGCGACACACTCAAACTGCTTATTTTTTAGATACCAATGGCCCAAAACTGGATAGTACAGCGATTTGACCCATGGTACTGCGAAACCACACTGGGATGTCGGGCCTACACAAGACTATTTTCAACAGATATATTTTTGTGTCACAACAGTCAGGAGACACTACTGTTTTTCTTTACGGAAAAAACTACCAAAAGCTGAATAATAGAGATTTTTTACCGTGGGATGGCAAAACCACAGTTATTGTTTACTGGGGTATACCACACTTTTTTAAATAGAGATATTTGCGGCTGAACAGTGAGCGACACACTCAAACTGCTTTTTTTTTAGATACCAAAGGCCCAAAACTGGATAGTACAGCGATTTGACCCGTGGAACTGCGAAACCACACTGGGATGTCGGGCCTACACAAGACTATTTTCAACAGATATATTTTTGTGTCACAACAGTCAGGAGACACTACTGTTTTTCTTTACGGAAAAAACTACCAAAAGCTGAATAATAGAGATTTTTTACCGTGGGATGGCAAAACCACAGTTATTGTTTACTGGGGTATACCACACTTTTTTAAATAGAGATATTTGCGGCTGAACAGTGAGCGACACACTCAAACTGCTTTTTTTTTAGATACCAAAGGCCCAAAACTAGATAGTACAGCGATTTGACCCATGGAACTTCGAAACCACACTGGGATGTCGGGCCTACACAAGACTGTTTTCAACAGATATATTTTTGTGTCACAACAGTCAGGAGACACTACTGTTTTTCTTTACGGAAAAAACTACCAAAAGCTGAATAATAGAGATTTTTTACCGTGGGATGGGAAAACCACAGTTATTGTTTACTGGGGTATACCGCACTTTTTTAAATAGAGATATTTGCGGCTGAACAGTGAGCGACACACTCAAACTGCTTTTTTTTTAGATACCAAAGGCCCAAAACTGGATAGTACAGCGATTTGACCCGTGAAACTGCGAAGCCACACTGGGATGTCGGGCCAACACAAGACTATTTTCAACAGATATATTTTTGTGTCACAACAGTCAGGAGACACTACTGTTTTTCTTTACGGAAAAAACTACCAAAAGCTGAATAATAGAGATTTTTTACCGTGGGATGGCAAAACCACAGTTATTGTTTACTGGGGTATACCACACTTTTTTAAATAGAGATATTTGCGGCTGAACAGTGAGCGACACACTCAAACTGCTTTTTTTTTAGATACCAAAGGCCCAAAACTGGATAGTACAGCGATTTGACCCGTGGAACTGCGAAACCACACTGGGATGTCGGGCCTACGCAAGACTATTTTCAACAGATATATTTTTGTGTCACAACAGTCAGGAGACTCTACTGTTTTTCTTTACGGAAAAAACTACCAAAAGCTGAATAATAGAGATTTTTTACCGTGGGATGGCAAAACCACAGTTATTGTTTACTGGGGTATACCACACTTTTTTATATAGAGATATTTGCGGCTGAACAGTGAGCGACACACTCAAACTGCTTTTTTTTTAGATACCAAAGGCCCAAAACTGGATAGTACTGCGATTTGACCCATGGTACTGCGAAACCACACTGGGATGTTGGGCCTACACAAGACTATTTTCAACAGATATATTTTTGTGTCACAACAGTCAGGAGACACTACTGTTTTTCTTTACGGAAAAAAATAACAAAAGCTGAATAATAGAGATTTTTTACCGTGGGATGGCAAAACCACAGTTATTGTTTACTGGGGTATACCACACTTTTTTGAATAGAGATATTTGCGGCTGAACAGTGAGCGACACACTCAAACTGCTTTTTTTTTAGATACCAAAGGCCCAAAACTGGATAGTACAGCGATTTGACCCATGGAACTGCGAAACCACACTGGGATGTCGGGCCTACACAACACTATTTTCAACAGATATATTTTTGTGTCACAACAGTCAGGAGACACTACTGTTTTTCTTTACGGAAAAAACTACCAAAAGCTGAATAATAGAGATTTTTTACCGTGGGATGGCAAAACCACAGTTATTGTTTACTGGGGTATACCACACTTTATTAAATAGAGATATTTGCGGCTGAACAGTGAGCGACACACTCAAACTGCTTTTTTTTTAGATACCAAAGGCCCAAAACTGGATAGTACAGCGATTTGACCATGGAACTGCGAAACCACACTGGGATGTCGGGCCTACACAAGACTATTTTCAACAGATATATTTTTGTGTCACAACAGTCAGGAGACACTACTGTTTTTCTTTACGGAAAAAACTACCAAAAGCTGAATAATAGAGATTTTTTACCGTGGGATGGCAAAACCACAGTTATTGTTTACTGGGGTATACCACACTTTTTTAAATAGAGATATTTGCGGCTGAACAGTGAGCGACACACTCAAACTGCTTTTTTTTTTAGATACCAAAGGCCCAAAACTGGATAGTACAGCGATTTGACCCGTGGAACTGCGAAACCACACTGGGATGTCGGGCCTACACAAGACTATTTTCATCAGATATATTTTTGTGTCACAACAGTCAGGAGACACTACTGTTTTTCTTTACGGAAAAAACTACCAAAAGCTAAATAATAGAGATTTTTTACCGTGGGATGGCAAAACCACAGTTATTGTTTACTGGGGTATACCACACTTTTTTAAATACAGATATTTGCGGCTGAACAGTGAGCGACACACTCAAACTGCTTTTTTTTTAGATACCAATGGCCCAAAACTGGATAGTACAGCGATTTGACCCATGGTACTGCGAAACCACACTGGGATGTCGGGCCTACACAAGACTATTTTCAACAGATATATTTTTGTGTCACAACAGTCAGGAGACACTACTGTTTTTCTTTACGGAAAAAACTACCAAAAGCTGAATAATAGAGATTTTTTACCGTGGGATGGCAAAACCACAGTTATTGTTTACTGGGGTATACCACACTTTTTTAAATAGAGATATTTGCGGCTGAACAGTGAGCGACACACTCAAACTGCTTTTTTTTTAGATACCAAAGGCCCAAAACTGGATAGTACAGCGATTTGACCCGTGGAACTGCGAAACCACACTGGGATGTCGGGCCTACGCAAGACTATTTTCAACAGATATATTTTTGTGTCACAACAGTCAGGAGACACTACTGTTTTTCTTTATGGAAAAAACTACCAAAAGCTGAATAATAGAGATTTTTTACCGTTGGATGGCAAAACCACAGTTATTGTTTACTGGGGTATACCACACTTTTTTAAATAGAGATATTTGCGGCTGAACAGTGAGCGACACACTCAAACTGCTTTTTTTTTAGATACCAAAGGCCCAAAACTGGATAGTACAGCGATTTGACCCGTGGAACTGCGAAACCACACTGGGATGTCGGGCCTACACAAGACTATTTTCAACAGATATATTTTTGTGTCACAACAGTCAGGAGACACTACTGTTTTTCTTTACGGAAAAAACTACCAAAAGCTGAATAATAGAGATTTTTTACCGTGGGATGGCAAAACCACAGTTATTGTTTACTGGGGTATACCGCACTTTTTTAAATAGAGATATTTGCGGCTGAACAGTGAGCGACACACTCAAACTGCTTTTTTTTTAGATACCAAAGGCCAAAAACTGGATAGTACAGCGATTTGACCCGTGGAACTGCGAAACCACACTGGGATGTCGGGCCTACACAAGACTATTTTCAACAGATATATTTTTGTGTCACAACAGTCAGGAGACACTACTGTTTTTCTTTACGGAAAAAAACTACCAAAAGCTGAATAATAGAGATTTTTTACCGTGGGATGGCAAAAGCACAGTTATTGTTTACTGGGGTATACCACACTTTTTTAAATAGAGATATTTGCGGCTGAACAGTGAGCGACACACTCAAACTGCTTTTTTTTTAGATACCAAAGGCCCAAAACTGGATAGTACAGCGATTTGACCCGTGGAACTGCGAAACCACACTGGGATGTCGGGCCAACACAAAACTATTTTCAACAGATATATTTTTGTGTCACAACAGTCAGGAGACACTACTGTTTTTCTTTACGGAAAAAACTACCAAAAGCTGAATAATAGAGATTTTTTAAAGTGGGATGGCAAAATCACAGTTATTGTTTACTGGGGTATACCACACTTTTTTAAATAGAGATATTTGCGGCTGAACAGTGAGCGACACACTCAAACTGCTTTTTTTTTAGATACCAATGGCCCAAAACTGGATAGTACAGCGATTTGACCCGTGGAACTGCGAAACCATACTGGGATGTCGGGCCTACACAAGACTATTTTCAACAATATATTTTTGTGTCACAACAGTCAGGAGACACTACTGTTTTTCTTTACGGAAAAAACTACCAAAACCTGAATAATAGAGATTTTTTACCGTGGGATGGCAAAACCACAGTTATTGTTTACTGGGGTATACCACACTTTTTTAAATAGAGATATTTGCGGCTGAACAGTGAGCGACACACTCAAACTGCTTTTTTTTAGATACCAAAGGCCAAAAACTGGATAGTACAGCGATTTGACCCGTGGAACTGCGAAATCACACTGGGATGTCGGGCCTACACAAGACTATTTTCAACAGATATATTTTTGTGTCACAACAGTCAGGAGACACTACTGTTTTTCTTTACAGAAAAAACTACCAAAAGCTGAATAATAGAGATTTTTTACCGTGGGATGGCAAAACCACAGTTATTGTTTACTGGGGTATACCACACTTTTTTAAATAGAGATATTTGCGGCTGAACAGTGAGCGACACACTCAAACTGCTTTTTTTTTAGATACCAAAGGCCCAAAACTGGATAGTACAGCGATTTGACCCGTGGAACTGCGAAACCACACTGGTATGTCGGGCCTACGCAAGACTATTTTCAACAGATATATTATTGTGTCACAACAGTCAGGAGACACTACTGTTTTTCTTTATGGAAAAAACTACCAAAAGCTGAATAATAGAGATTTTTTACCGTTGGATGGCAAAACCACAGTTATTGTTTACTGGGGTATACCACACTTTTTTAAATAGAGATATTTGCGGCTGAACAGTGAGCGACACACTCAACTGCTTTTTTTTTAGATACCAAAGGCCCAAAACTGGATAGTACAGCGATTTGACCCGTGGAACTGCGAAACCACACTGGGATGTCGGGCCTACACAAGACTATTTTCAACAGATATATTTTTGTGTCACAACAGTCAGGAGACACTACTGTTTTTCTTTACGGAAAAAACTACCAAAAGCTGAATAATAGAGATTTTTTACCGTGGGATGGCAAAACCACAGTTATTGTTTACTGGGGTATACCACACTTTATTAAATAGAGATATTTGCGGCTGAACAGTGAGCGACACACTCAAACTGCTTTTTTTTTAGATACCAAAGGCCCAAAACTGGATAGTATAGCGATTTGACCATGGAACTGCGAAACCACACTGGGATGTCGGGCCTACACAAGACTATTTTCAACAGATATATTTTTGTGTCACAACAGTCAGGAGACACTACTGTTTTTCTTTACGGAAAAAACTACCAAAAGCTGAATAATAGACATTTTTTACCGTGGGATGGCAAAACCACAGTTATTGTTTACTGGGGTATACCACACTTTTTTAAATAGAGATATTTGCGGCTGAACAGTGAGCGACACACTCAAACTGCTTTTTTTTTAGATACCAAAGGCCCAAAATTGGATAGTACAGCGATTTGACCCATGGAACTGCGAAACCACACTGGGATGTCGGGCCTACACAACACTATTTTCAACAGATATATTTTTGTGTCACAACAGTCAGGAGACACTACTTTTTTTCTTTACGGAAAAAACTACCAAAAGCTGAATAATAGAGATTTTTTACCATGGGATGGCAAAACCACAGTTATTGTTTACTGGGGTATACCACACTTTTTTAAATAGAGATATTTGCGGCTGAACAGTGAGCGACACACTCAAACTGCTTTTTTTTTAGATACCAAAGGCCCAAAACTGGATAGTACAGCGATTTGACCCGTGGAACTGCGAAACCACACTGGGATGTCGGGCCTACACAAGACTATTTTCAACAGATATATTTTTGTGTCACAACAGTCAGGAGACACTACTGTTTTTCTTTACGGAAAAAACTACCAAAAGCTGAATAATAGAGATTTTTTACCGTGGGATGGCAAAACCACAGTTATTGTTTACTGGGGTATACCACACTTTTTTAAATAGAGATATTTGCGGCTGAACAGTGAGCGACACACTCAAACTGCTTTTTTTTTAGATACCAAAGGCCCAAAACTGGATACTACAGCGATTTGACCCATGGAACTGCGAAACCACACTGGGATGTCGGGCCTACACAAGACTATTTTCAACAGATATATTTTTGTGTCACAACAGTCAGGAGACACTACTGTTTTTCTTTACGGAAAAAACTACCAAAAGCTGAATAATAGAGATTTTTTACTGTGGGATGGCAAAACCACAGTTATTGTTTACTGGGGTATACCACTCTTTTTTAAATAGAGATATTTGCGGCTGAACAGTGAGCGACACACTCAAACTGCTTATTTTTTAGATACCAATGGCCCAAAACTGGATAGTACAGCGATTTGACCCATGGTACTGCGAAACCACACTGGGATGTCGGGCCTACACAAGACTATTTTCAACAGATATATTTTTGTGTCACAACAGTCAGGAGACACTACTGTTTTTCTTTACGGAAAAAACTACCAAAAGCTGAATAATAGAGATTTTTTACCGTGGGATGGCAAAACCACAGTTATTGTTTACTGGGGTATACCACACTTTTTTAAATAGAGATATTTGCGGCTGAACAGTGAGCGACACACTCAAACTGCTTTTTTTTTAGATACCAAAGGCCCAAAACTGGATAGTACAGCGATTTGACCCGTGGAACTGCGAAACCACACTGGGATGTCGGGCCTACACAAGACTATTTTCAACAGATATATTTTTGTGTCACAACAGTCAGGAGACACTACTGTTTTTCTTTACGGAAAAAACTACCAAAAGCTGAATAATAGAGATTTTTTACCGTGGGATGGCAAAACCACAGTTATTGTTTACTGGGGTATACCACACTTTTTTAAATAGAGATATTTGCGGCTGAACAGTGAGCGACACACTCAAACTGCTTTTTTTTTAGATACCAAGGGCCCAAAACTAGATAGTACAGCGATTTGACCCATGGAACTTCGAAACCACACTGGGATGTCGGGCCTACACAAGACTATTTTCAACAGATATATTTTTGTGTCACAACAGTCAGGAGACACTACTGTTTTTCTTTACGGAAAAAACTACCAAAAGCTGAATAATAGAGATTTTTTACTGTGGGATGGCAAAACCACAGTTATTGTTTACTGGGGTATACCACACTTTTTTAAATAGAGATATTTGCGGCTGAACAGTGAGCGACACACTCAAACTGCTTATTTTTTAGATACCAATGGCCCAAAACTGGATAGTACAGCGATTTGACCCATGGTACTGCGAAACCACACTGGGATGTCGGGCCTACACAAGACTATTTTCAACAGATATATTTTTGTGTCACAACAGTCAGGAGACACTACTGTTTTTCTTTACGGAAAAAACTACCAAAAGCTGAATAATAGAGATTTTTTACCGTGGGATGGCAAAACCACAGTTATTGTTTACTGGGGTATACCACACTTTTTTAAATAGAGATATTTGCGGCTGAACAGTGAGCGACACACTCAAACTGCTTTTTTTTTAGATACCAAAGGCCCAAAACTGGATAGTACAGCGATTTGACCCGTGGAACTGCGAAACCACACTGGTATGTCGGGCCTACGCAAGACTATTTTCAACAGATATATTATTGTGTCACAACAGTCAGGAGACACTACTGTTTTTCTTTATGGAAAAAACTACCAAAAGCTGAATAATAGAGATTTTTTACCGTTGGATGGCAAAACCACAGTTATTGTTTACTGGGGTATACCACACTTTTTTAAATAGAGATATTTGCGGCTGAACAGTGAGCGACACACTCAACTGCTTTTTTTTTAGATACCAAAGGCCCAAAACTGGATAGTACAGCGATTTGACCCGTGGAACTGCGAAACCACACTGGGATGTCGGGCCTACACAAGACTATTTTCAACAGATATATTTTTGTGTCACAACAGTCAGGAGACACTACTGTTTTTCTTTACGGAAAAAACTACCAAAAGCTGAATAATAGAGATTTTTTACCGTGGGATGGCAAAACCACAGTTATTGTTTACTGGGGTATACCACACTTTATTAAATAGAGATATTTGCGGCTGAACAGTGAGCGACACACTCAAACTGCTTTTTTTTTAGATACCAAAGGCCCAAAACTGGATAGTATAGCGATTTGACCATGGAACTGCGAAACCACACTGGGATGTCGGGCCTACACAAGACTATTTTCAACAGATATATTTTTGTGTCACAACAGTCAGGAGACACTACTGTTTTTCTTTACGGAAAAAACTACCAAAAGCTGAATAATAGACATTTTTTACCGTGGGATGGCAAAACCACAGTTATTGTTTACTGGGGTATACCACACTTTTTTAAATAGAGATATTTGCGGCTGAACAGTGAGCGACACACTCAAACTGCTTTTTTTTTAGATACCAAAGGCCCAAAATTGGATAGTACAGCGATTTGACCCATGGAACTGCGAAACCACACTGGGATGTCGGGCCTACACAACACTATTTTCAACAGATATATTTTTGTGTCACAACAGTCAGGAGACACTACTTTTTTTCTTTACGGAAAAAACTACCAAAAGCTGAATAATAGAGATTTTTTACCATGGGATGGCAAAACCACAGTTATTGTTTACTGGGGTATACCACACTTTTTTAAATAGAGATATTTGCGGCTGAACAGTGAGCGACACACTCAAACTGCTTTTTTTTTAGATACCAAAGGCCCAAAACTGGATAGTACAGCGATTTGACCCGTGGAACTGCGAAACCACACTGGGATGTCGGGCCTACACAAGACTATTTTCAACAGATATATTTTTGTGTCACAACAGTCAGGAGACACTACTGTTTTTCTTTACGGAAAAAACTACCAAAAGCTGAATAATAGAGATTTTTTACCGTGGGATGGCAAAACCACAGTTATTGTTTACTGGGGTATACCACACTTTTTTAAATAGAGATATTTGCGGCTGAACAGTGAGCGACACACTCAAACTGCTTTTTTTTTTAGATACCAAAGGCCCAAAACTGGATACTACAGCGATTTGACCCATGGAACTGCGAAACCACACTGGGATGTCGGGCCTACACAAGACTATTTTCAACAGATATATTTTTGTGTCACAACAGTCAGGAGACACTACTGTTTTTCTTTACGGAAAAAACTACCAAAAGCTGAATAATAGAGATTTTTTACTGTGGGATGGCAAAACCACAGTTATTGTTTACTGGGGTATACCACTCTTTTTTAAATAGAGATATTTGCGGCTGAACAGTGAGCGACACACTCAAACTGCTTATTTTTTAGATACCAATGGCCCAAAACTGGATAGTACAGCGATTTGACCCATGGTACTGCGAAACCACACTGGGATGTCGGGCCTACACAAGACTATTTTCAACAGATATATTTTTGTGTCACAACAGTCAGGAGACACTACTGTTTTTCTTTACGGAAAAAACTACCAAAAGCTGAATAATAGAGATTTTTTACCGTGGGATGGCAAAACCACAGTTATTGTTTACTGGGGTATACCACACTTTTTTAAATAGAGATATTTGCGGCTGAACAGTGAGCGACACACTCAAACTGCTTTTTTTTTAGATACCAAAGGCCCAAAACTGGATAGTACAGCGATTTGACCCGTGGAACTGCGAAACCACACTGGGATGTCGGGCCTACACAAGACTATTTTCAACAGATATATTTTTGTGTCACAACAGTCAGGAGACACTACTGTTTTTCTTTACGGAAAAAACTACCAAAAGCTGAATAATAGAGATTTTTTACCGTGGGATGGCAAAACCACAGTTATTGTTTACTGGGGTATACCACACTTTTTTAAATAGAGATATTTGCGGCTGAACAGTGAGCGACACACTCAAACTGCTTTTTTTTTAGATACCAAGGGCCCAAAACTAGATAGTACAGCGATTTGACCCATGGAACTTCGAAACCACACTGGGATGTCGGGCCTACACAAGACTATTTTCAACAGATATATTTTTGTGTCACAACAGTCAGGAGACACTACTGTTTTTCTTTACGGAAAAAACTACCAAAAGCTGAATAATAGAGATTTTTTACTGTGGGATGGCAAAACCACAGTTATTGTTTACTGGGGTATACCACACTTTTTTAAATAGAGATATTTGCGGCTGAACAGTGAGCGACACACTCAAACTGCTTATTTTTTAGATACCAATGGCCCAAAACTGGATAGTACAGCGATTTGACCCATGGTACTGCGAAACCACACTGGGATGTCGGGCCTACACAAGACTATTTTCAACAGATATATTTTTGTGTCACAACAGTCAGGAGACACTACTGTTTTTCTTTACGGAAAAAACTACCAAAAGCTGAATAATAGAGATTTTTTACCGTGGGATGGCAAAACCACAGTTATTGTTTACTGGGGTATACCACACTTTTTTAAATAGAGATATTTGCGGCTGAACAGTGAGCGACACACTCAAACTGCTTTTTTTTTAGATACCAAAGGCCCAAAACTGGATAGTACAGCGATTTGACCCGTGGAACTGCGAAACCACACTGGGATGTCGGGCCTACACAAGACTATTTTCAACAGATATATTTTTGTGTCACAACAGTCAGGAGACACTACTGTTTTTCTTTACGGAAAAAACTACCAAAAGCTGAATAATAGAGATTTTTTACCGTGGGATGGCAAAACCACAGTTATTGTTTACTGGGGTATACCACACTTTTTTAAATAGAGATATTTGCGGCTGAACAGTGAGCGACACACTCAAACTGCTTTTTTTTTAGATACCAAAGGCCCAAAACTAGATAGTACAGCGATTTGACCCATGGAACTTCGAAACCACACTGGGATGTCGGGCCTACACAAGACTGTTTTCAACAGATATATTTTTGTGTCACAACAGTCAGGAGACACTACTGTTTTTCTTTACGGAAAAAACTACCAAAAGCTGAATAATAGAGATTTTTTACCGTGGGATGGGAAAACCACAGTTATTGTTTACTGGGGTATACCGCACTTTTTTAAATAGAGATATTTGCGGCTGAACAGTGAGCGACACACTCAAACTGCTTTTTTTTTAGATACCAAAGGCCCAAAACTGGATAGTACAGCGATTTGACCCGTGAAACTGCGAAACCACACTGGGATGTCGGGCCAACACAAGACTATTTTCAACAGATATATTTTTGTGTCACAACAGTCAGGAGACACTACTGTTTTTCTTTACGGAAAAAACTACCAAAAGCTGAATAATAGAGATTTTTTACCGTGGGATGGCAAAACCACAGTTATTGTTTACTGGGGTATACCACACTTTTTTAAATAGAGATATTTGCGGCTGAACAGTGAGCGACACACTCAAACTGCTTTTTTTTTAGATACCAAAGGCCCAAAACTGGATAGTACAGCGATTTGACCCGTGGAACTGCGAAACCACACTGGGATGTCGGGCCTACGCAAGACTATTTTCAACAGATATATTTTTGTGTCACAACAGTCAGGAGACTCTACTGTTTTTCTTTACGGAAAAAACTACCAAAAGCTGAATAATAGAGATTTTTTACCGTGGGATGGCAAAACCACAGTTATTGTTTACTGGGGTATACCACACTTTTTTATATAGAGATATTTGCGGCTGAACAGTGAGCGACACACTCAAACTGCTTTTTTTTTAGATACCAAAGGCCCAAAACTGGATAGTACAGCGATTTGACCCATGGTACTGCGAAACCACACTGGGATGTTGGGCCTACACAAGACTATTTTCAACAGATATATTTTTGTGTCACAACAGTCAGGAGACACTACTGTTTTTCTTTACGGAAAAAAATAACAAAAGCTGAATAATAGAGATTTTTTACCGTGGGATGGCAAAACCACAGTTATTGTTTACTGGGGTATACCACACTTTTTTGAATAGAGATATTTGCGGCTGAACAGTGAGCGACACACTCAAACTGCTTTTTTTTTAGATACCAAAGGCCCAAAACTGGATAGTACAGCGATTTGACCCATGGAACTGCGAAACCACACTGGGATGTCGGGCCTACACAACACTATTTTCAACAGATATATTTTTGTGTCACAACAGTCAGGAGACACTACTGTTTTTCTTTACGGAAAAAACTACCAAAAGCTGAATAATAGAGATTTTTTACCGTGGGATGGCAAAACCACAGTTATTGTTTACTGGGGTATACCACACTTTATTAAATAGAGATATTTGCGGCTGAACAGTGAGCGACACACTCAAACTGCTTTTTTTTTAGATACCAAAGGCCCAAAACTGGATAGTACAGCGATTTGACCATGGAACTGCGAAACCACACTGGGATGTCGGGCCTACACAAGACTATTTTCAACAGATATATTTTTGTGTCACAACAGTCAGGAGACACTACTGTTTTTCTTTACGGAAAAAACTACCAAAAGCTGAATAATAGAGATTTTTTACCGTGGGATGGCAAAACCACAGTTATTGTTTACTGGGGTATACCACACTTTTTTAAATAGAGATATTTGCGGCTGAACAGTGAGCGACACACTCAAACTGCTTTTTTTTTAGATACCAAAGGCCCAAAATTGGATAGTACAGCGATTTGACCCATGGAACTGCGAAACCACACTGGGATGTCGGGCCTACACAACACTATTTTCAACAGATATATTTTTGTGTCACAACAGTCAGGAGACACTACTTTTTTTCTTTACGGAAAAAACTACCAAAAGCTGAATAATAGAGATTTTTTACCATGGGATGGCAAAACCACAGTTATTGTTTACTGGGGTATACCACACTTTTTTAAATAGAGATATTTGCGGCTGAACAGTGAGCGACACACTCAAACTGCTTTTTTTTTTAGATACCAAAGGCCCAAAACTGGATAGTACAGCGATTTGACCCGTGGAACTGCGAAACCACACTGGGATGTCGGGCCTACACAAGACTATTTTCATCAGATATATTTTTGTGTCACAACAGTCAGGAGACACTACTGTTTTTCTTTACGGAAAAAACTACCAAAAGCTAAATAATAGAGATTTTTTACCGTGGGATGGCAAAACCACAGTTATTGTTTACTGGGGTATACCACACTTTTTTAAATACAGATATTTGCGGCTGAACAGTGAGCGACACACTCAAACTGCTTTTTTTTTAGATACCAATGGCCCAAAACTGGATAGTACAGCGATTTGACCCATGGTACTGCGAAACCACACTGGGATGTCGGGCCTACACAAGACTATTTTCAACAGATATATTTTTGTGTCACAACAGTCAGGAGACACTACTGTTTTTCTTTACGGAAAAAACTACCAAAAGCTGAATAATAGAGATTTTTTACCGTGGGATGGCAAAACCACAGTTATTGTTTACTGGGGTATACCACACTTTTTTAAATAGAGATATTTGCGGCTGAACAGTGAGCGACACACTCAAACTGCTTTTTTTTTAGATACCAAAGGCCCAAAACTGGATAGTACAGCGATTTGACCCGTGGAACTGCGAAACCACACTGGGATGTCGGGCCTACGCAAGACTATTTTCAACAGATATATTTTTGTGTCACAACAGTCAGGAGACACTACTGTTTTTCTTTATGGAAAAAACTACCAAAAGCTGAATAATAGAGATTTTTTACCGTTGGATGGCAAAACCACAGTTATTGTTTACTGGGGTATACCACACTTTTTTAAATAGAGATATTTGCGGCTGAACAGTGAGCGACACACTCAAACTGCTTTTTTTTTAGATACCAAAGGCCCAAAACTGGATAGTACAGCGATTTGACCCGTGGAACTGCGAAACCACACTGGGATGTCGGGCCTACACAAGACTATTTTCAACAGATATATTTTTGTGTCACAACAGTCAGGAGACACTACTGTTTTTCTTTACGGAAAAAACTACCAAAAGCTGAATAATAGAGATTTTTTACCGTGGGATGGCAAAACCACAGTTATTGTTTACTGGGGTATACCGCACTTTTTTAAATAGAGATATTTGCGGCTGAACAGTGAGCGACACACTCAAACTGCTTTTTTTTTAGATACCAAAGGCCAAAAACTGGATAGTACAGCGATTTGACCCGTGGAACTGCGAAACCACACTGGGATGTCGGGCCTACACAAGACTATTTTCAACAGATATATTTTTGTGTCACAACAGTCAGGAGACACTACTGTTTTTCTTTACGGAAAAAAACTACCAAAAGCTGAATAATAGAGATTTTTTACCGTGGGATGGCAAAAGCACAGTTATTGTTTACTGGGGTATACCACACTTTTTTAAATAGAGATATTTGCGGCTGAACAGTGAGCGACACACTCAAACTGCTTTTTTTTTAGATACCAAAGGCCCAAAACTGGATAGTACAGCGATTTGACCCGTGGAACTGCGAAACCACACTGGGATGTCGGGCCAACACAAAACTATTTTCAACAGATATATTTTTGTGTCACAACAGTCAGGAGACACTACTGTTTTTCTTTACGGAAAAAACTACCAAAAGCTGAATAATAGAGATTTTTTAAAGTGGGATGGCAAAATCACAGTTATTGTTTACTGGGGTATACCACACTTTTTTAAATAGAGATATTTGCGGCTGAACAGTGAGCGACACACTCAAACTGCTTTTTTTTTAGATACCAATGGCCCAAAACTGGATAGTACAGCGATTTGACCCGTGGAACTGCGAAACCATACTGGGATGTCGGGCCTACACAAGACTATTTTCAACAATATATTTTTGTGTCACAACAGTCAGGAGACACTACTGTTTTTCTTTACGGAAAAAACTACCAAAACCTGAATAATAGAGATTTTTTACCGTGGGATGGCAAAACCACAGTTATTGTTTACTGGGGTATACCACACTTTTTTAAATAGAGATATTTGCGGCTGAACAGTGAGCGACACACTCAAACTGCTTTTTTTTAGATACCAAAGGCCAAAAACTGGATAGTACAGCGATTTGACCCGTGGAACTGCGAAATCACACTGGGATGTCGGGCCTACACAAGACTATTTTCAACAGATATATTTTTGTGTCACAACAGTCAGGAGACACTACTGTTTTTCTTTACAGAAAAAACTACCAAAAGCTGAATAATAGAGATTTTTTACCGTGGGATGGCAAAACCACAGTTATTGTTTACTGGGGTATACCACACTTTTTTAAATAGAGATATTTGCGGCTGAACAGTGAGCGACACACTCAAACTGCTTTTTTTTTAGATACCAAAGGCCCAAAACTGGATAGTACAGCGATTTGACCCGTGGAACTGCGAAACCACACTGGTATGTCGGGCCTACGCAAGACTATTTTCAACAGATATATTATTGTGTCACAACAGTCAGGAGACACTACTGTTTTTCTTTATGGAAAAAACTACCAAAAGCTGAATAATAGAGATTTTTTACCGTTGGATGGCAAAACCACAGTTATTGTTTACTGGGGTATACCACACTTTTTTAAATAGAGATATTTGCGGCTGAACAGTGAGCGACACACTCAACTGCTTTTTTTTTAGATACCAAAGGCCCAAAACTGGATAGTACAGCGATTTGACCCGTGGAACTGCGAAACCACACTGGGATGTCGGGCCTACACAAGACTATTTTCAACAGATATATTTTTGTGTCACAACAGTCAGGAGACACTACTGTTTTTCTTTACGGAAAAAACTACCAAAAGCTGAATAATAGAGATTTTTTACCGTGGGATGGCAAAACCACAGTTATTGTTTACTGGGGTATACCGCACTTTTTTAAATAGAGATATTTGCGGCTGAACAGTGAGCGACACACTCAAACTGCTTTTTTTTTAGATACCAAAGGCCAAAAACTGGATAGTACAGCGATTTGACCCGTGGAACTGCGAAACCACACTGGGATGTCGGGCCGACACAAGACTATTTTCAACAGATATATTTTTGTGTCACAACAGTCAGGAGACACTACTGTTTTTCTTTACGGAAAAAACTACCAAAAGCTGAGTAATAGAGATTTTTTACCGTGGGATGGCAAAAGCATAGTTATTGTTTACTGGGGTATACCACACTTTTTTAAATAGAGATATTTGCGGCTGAACAGTGAGCGACACACTCAAACTGCTTTTTTTTTAGATACCAAAGGCCCAAAACTGGATAGTACAGCGATTTGACCCGTGGAACTGCGAAACCACACTGGGATGTCGGGCCAACACAAAACTATTTTCAACAGATATATTTTTGTGTCACAACAGTCAGGAGACACTACTGTTTTTCTTTACGGAAAAAACTACCAAAAGCTGAATAATAGAGATTTTTTACCGTGGGATGGCAAAACCACAGTTATTGTTTACTGGGGTATACCACACTTTATTAAATAGAGATATTTGCGGCTGAACAGTGAGCGACACACTCAAACTGCTTTTTTTTAGATACCAAAGGCCAAAAACTGGATAGTACAGCGATTTGACCCGTGGAACTGCGAAATCACACTGGGATGTCGGCCCTACGCAAGACTGTTTTCAACAGATATATTTTTGTGTCACAACAGTCAGGAGACACTACTGTTTTTCTTT
Organism: Phyllobates terribilis; assembly: GCF_046119375.1. Lineage (NCBI taxonomy): Eukaryota > Metazoa > Chordata > Amphibia > Anura > Dendrobatidae > Phyllobates > Phyllobates terribilis. The sequence goes on from NW_027362773.1 coordinate 56,589,765, forward strand.
ACGGAAAAAACTACCAAAAGCTGAATAATAGAGATTTTTTACCGTGGGATGGCAAAACCACAGTTATTGTTTACTGGGGTATACCACACTTTTTTAAATAGAGATATTTGCGGCTGAACAGTGAGCGACACACTCAAACTGCTTTTTTTTTAGATACCAAAGGCCCAAAACTGGATAGAACAGCGATTTGACCCGTGGAACTGCGAAACCACACTGGGATGTCGGGCCTAAATAAGACTATTTTCAACAGATATATTTTTGTGTCACAACAGTCAGGAGACACTACTGTTTTTCTTTACGGAAAAAACTACCAAAAGCTGAATAATAGAGATTTTTTACCGTGGGATGGCAAAACCACAGTTATTGTTTACTGGGGTATACCACACTTTTTTAAATAGAGATATTTGCGGCTGAACAGTGAGCGACACACTCAAACTGCTTTTTTTTTAGATACCAAAGGCCCAAAATTGGATAGTACAGCGATTTGACCCATGGAACTGCGAAACCACACTGGGATGTCGGGCCTACACAACACTATTTTCAACAGATATATTTTTGTGTCACAACAGTCAGGAGACACTACTTTTTTTCTTTACGGAAAAAACTACCAAAAGCTGAATAATAGAGATTTTTTACCATGGGATGGCAAAACCACAGTTATTGTTTACTGGGGTATACCACACTTTTTTAAATAGAGATATTTGCGGCTGAACAGTGAGCGACACACTCAAACTGCTTTTTTTTTAGATACCAAAGGCCCAAAACTGGATAGTACAGCGATTTGACCCGTGGAACTGCGAAACCACACTGGGATGTCGGGCCTACACAACACTATTTTCAACAGATATATTTTTGTGTCACAACAGTCAGGAGACTCTACTGTTTTTCTTTACGGAAAAAACTACCAAAAGCTGAATAATAGAGATTTTTTACCGTGGGATAGCAAAACCACAGTTATTGTTTACTGGGGTATACCGCACTTTTTTAAATAGAGATATTTGCGGCTGAACAGTGAGCGACACACTCAAACTGCTTTTTTTTTAGATACCAAAGGCCCAAAACTGGATAGTACAGCGATTTGACCCGTGGAACTGCGAAACCACACTGGGATGTCGGGCCTACACAAGACTATTTTCAACAGATATATTTTTGTGTCACAACAGTCAGGAGACACTACTGTTTTTCTTTACGGAAAAAACTACCAAAAGCTGAATAATAGAGATTTTTTACCGTGGGATGGCAAAACCACAGTTATTGTTTACTGGGGTATACCACACTTTTTAAAATAGAGATATTTGCGGCTGAACAGTGAGCGACACACTCAAACTGCTTTTTTTTTAGATACCAAAGGCCCAAAACTAGATAGTACAGCGATTTGACCCATGGAACTTCGAAACCACACTGGGATGTCGGGCCTACACAAGACTATTTTCAACAGATATATTTTTGTGTCACAACAGTCAGGAGACACTACTGTTTTTCTTTACGGAAAAAACTACCAAAAGCTGAATAATAGAGATTTTTTACCGTGGGATGGGAAAACCACAGTTATTGTTTACTGGGGTATACCGCACTTTTTTAAATAGAGATATTTGCGGCTGAACAGTGAGCGACACACTCAAACTGCTTTTTTTTTAGATACCAAAGGCCCAAAACTGGATAGTACAGCGATTTGACCCGTGAAACTGCGAAACCACACTGGGATGTCGGGCCAACACAAGACTATTTTCAACAGATATATTTTTGTGTCACAACAGTCAGGAAACACTACTGTTTTTCTTTACGGAAAAAACTACCAAAAGCTGAATAATAGAGATTTTTTACCGTGGGATGGCAAAACCACAGTTATTGTTTACTGGGGTATACCACACTTTTTTAAATAGAGATATTTGCGGCTGAACAGTGAGCGACACACTCAAACTGCTTTTTTATTAGATACCAAAGGCCCAAAACTGGATAGTACAGCGATTTGACCCGTGGAACTGCGAAACCACACTGGGATGTCGGGCCTACGCAAGACTATTTTCAACAGATATATTTTTGTGTCACAACAGTCAGGAGACACTACTGTTTTTCTTTACGGAAAAAACTACCAAAAGCTGAATAATAGAGATTTTTTACCGTGGGATGGCAAAACCACAGTTATTGTTTACTGGGGTATACCACACTTTTTTATATAGAGATATTTGCGGCTGAACAGTGAGCGACACACTCAAACTGCTTTTTTTTTAGATACCAAAGGCCCAAAACTGGATAGTACAGCGATTTGACCCATGGTACTGCGAAACCACACTGGGATGTCGGGCCTACACAAGACTATTTTCAACAGATATATTTTTGTGTCACAACAGTCAGGAGACACTACTGTTTTTCTTTACGGAAAAAAATAACAAAAGCTGAATAATAGAGATTTTTTACCGTGGGATGGCAAAACCACAGTTATTGTTTACTGGGGTATACCACACTTTTTTGAATAGAGATATTTGCGGCTGAACAGTGAGCGACACACTCAAACTGCTTTTTTTTTAGATACCAAAGGCCCAAAACTGGATAGTACAGCGATTTGACCCATGGAACTGCGAAACCACACTGGGATGTCGGGCCTACACAACACTATTTTCAACAGATATATTTTTGTGTCACAACAGTCAGGAGACACTACTGTTTTTCTTTACGGAAAAAACTACCAAAAGCTGAATAATAGAGATTTTTTACCGTGGGATGGCAAAACCACAGTTATTGTTTACTGGGGTATACCACACTTTATTAAATAGAGATATTTGCGGCTGAACAGTGAGCGACACACTCAAACTGCTTTTTTTTTAGATACCAAAGGCCCAAAACTGGATAGTACAGCGATTTGACCATGGAACTGCGAAACCACACTGGGATGTCGGGCCTACACAAGACTATTTTCAACAGATATATTTTTGTGTCACAACAGTCAGGAGACACTACTGTTTTTCTTTACGGAAAAAACTACCAAAAGCTGAATAATAGAGATTTTTTACCGTGGGATGGCAAAACCACAGTTATTGTTTACTGGGGTATATCACACTTTTTTAAATAGAGATATTTGCGGCTGAACAGTGAGCGACACACTCAAACTGCTTTTTTTTTTAGATACCAAAGGCCCAAAATTGGATAGTACAGCGATTTGACCCATGGAACTGCGAAACCACACTGGGATGTCGGGCCTACACAACACTATTTTCAACAGATATATTTTTGTGTCACAACAGTCAGGAGACACTACTTTTTTTCTTTACGGAAAAAACTACCAAAAGCTGAATAATAGAGATTTTTTACCATGGGATGGCAAAACCACAGTTATTGTTTACTGGGGTATACCACACTTTTTTAAATAGAGATATTTGCGGCTGAACAGTGAGCGACACACTCAAACTGCTTTTTTTTTAGATACCAAAGGCCCAAAACTGGATAGTACAGCGATTTGACCCATGGAACTGCGAAACCACACTGGGATGTCGGGCCTACACAACACTATTTTCAACAGATATATTTTTGTGTCACAACAGTCAGGAGACACTACTGTTTTTCTTTACGGAAAAAACTACCAAAAGCTGAATAATAGAGATTTTTTACCGTGGGATGGCAAAACCACAGTTATTGTTTACTGGGGTATACCACACTTTATTAAATAGAGATATTTGCGGCTGAACAGTGAGCGACACACTCAAACTGCTTTTTTTTTAGATACCAAAGGCCCAAAACTGGATAGTACAGCGATTTGACCATGGAACTGCGAAACCACACTGGGATGTCGGGCCTACACAAGACTATTTTCAACAGATATATTTTTGTGTCACAACAGTCAGGAGACACTACTGTTTTTCTTTACGGAAAAAACTACCAAAAGCTGAATAATAGAGATTTTTTACCGTGGGATGGCAAAACCACAGTTATTGTTTACTGGGGTATACCACACTTTTTTAAATAGAGATATTTGCGGCTGAACAGTGAGCGACACACTCAAACTGCTTTTTTTTTTAGATACCAAAGGCCCAAAATTGGATAGTACAGCGATTTGACCCATGGAACTGCGAAACCACACTGGGATGTCGGGCCTACACAACACTATTTTCAACAGATATATTTTTGTGTCACAACAGTCAGGAGACACTACTTTTTTTCTTTACGGAAAAAACTACCAAAAGCTGAATAATAGAGATTTTTTACCATGGGATGGCAAAACCACAGTTATTGTTTACTGGGGTATGCCACACTTTTTTAAATAGAGATATTTGCGGCTGAACAGTGAGCGACACACTCAAACTGCTTTTTTTTTAGATACCAAAGGCCCAAAACTGGATAGTACAGCGATTTGACCCGTGGAACTGCGAAACCACACTGGGATGTCGGGCCAACACAAGACTATTTTCAACAGATATATTTTTGTGTCACAACAGTCAGGAAACACTACTGTTTTTCTTTACGGAAAAAACTACCAAAAGCTGAATAATAGAGATTTTTTACCGTGGGATGGCAAAACCACAGTTATTGTTTACTGGGGTATACCACACTTTTTTAAATAGAGATATTTGCGGCTGAACAGTGAGCGACACACTCAAACTGCTTTTTTTTTAGATACCAAAGGCCCAAAACTGGATAGTACAGCGATTTGACCCGTGGAACTGCGAAACCACACTGGGATGTCGGGCCTACGCAAGACTATTTTCAACAGATATATTTTTGTGTCACAACAGTCAGGAGACTCTACTGTTTTTCTTTACGGAAAAAACTACCAAAAGCTGAATAATAGAGATTTTTTACCGTGGGATGGCAAAACCACAGTTATTGTTTACTGGGGTATACCACACTTTTTTATATAGAGATATTTGCGGCTGAACAGTGAGCGACACACTCAAACTGCTTTTTTTTTAGATACCAAAGGCCCAAAACTGGATAGTACAGCGATTTGACCCATGGAACTGCGAAACCACACTGGGATGTCGGGCCTACACAACACTATTTTCAACAGATATATTTTTGTGTCACAACAGTCAGGAGACACTACTGTTTTTCTTTACGGAAAAAACTACCAAAAGCTGAATAATAGAGATTTTTTACCGTGGGATGGCAAAACCACAGTTATTGTTTACTGGGGTATACCACACTTTATTAAATAGAGATATTTGCGGCTGAACAGTGAGCGACACACTCAAACTGCTTTTTTTTTAGATACCAAAGGCCCAAAACTGGATAGTACAGCGATTTGACCATGGAACTGCGAAACCACACTGGGATGTCGGGCCTACACAAGACTATTTTCAACAGATATATTTTTGTGTCACAACAGTCAGGAGACACTACTGTTTTTCTTTACGGAAAAAACTACCAAAAGCTGAATAATAGAGATTTTTTACCGTGGGATGGCAAAACCACAGTTATTGTTTACTGGGGTATACCACACTTTTTTAAATAGAGATATTTGCGGCTGAACAGTGAGCGACACACTCAAACTGCTTTTTTTTTTAGATACCAAAGGCCCAAAATTGGATAGTACAGCGATTTGACCCATGGAACTGCGAAACCACACTGGGATGTCGGGCCTACACAACACTATTTTCAACAGATATATTTTTGTGTCACAACAGTCAGGAGACACTACTTTTTTTCTTTACGGAAAAAACTACCAAAAGCTGAATAATAGAGATTTTTTACCATGGGATGGCAAAACCACAGTTATTGTTTACTGGGGTATACCACACTTTTTTAAATAGAGATATTTGCGGCTGAACAGTGAGCGACACACTCAAACTGCTTTTTTTTTAGATACCAAAGGCCCAAAACTGGATAGTACAGCGATTTGACCCATGGAACTGCGAAACCACACTGGGATGTCGGGCCTACACAACACTATTTTCAACAGATATATTTTTGTGTCACAACAGTCAGGAGACACTACTGTTTTTCTTTACGGAAAAAACTACCAAAAGCTGAATAATAGAGATTTTTTACCGTGGGATGGCAAAACCACAGTTATTGTTTACTGGGGTATACCACACTTTATTAAATAGAGATATTTGCGGCTGAACAGTGAGCGACACACTCAAACTGCTTTTTTTTTAGATACCAAAGGCCCAAAACTGGATAGTACAGCGATTTGACCATGGAACTGCGAAACCACACTGGGATGTCGGGCCTACACAAGACTATTTTCAACAGATATATTTTTGTGTCACAACAGTCAGGAGACACTACTGTTTTTCTTTACGGAAAAAACTACCAAAAGCTGAATAATAGAGATTTTTTACCGTGGGATGGCAAAACCACAGTTATTGTTTACTGGGGTATACCACACTTTTTTAAATAGAGATATTTGCGGCTGAACAGTGAGCGACACACTCAAACTGCTTTTTTTTTTAAATACCAAAGGCCCAAAATTGGATAGTACAGCGATTTGACCCATGGAACTGCGAAACCACACTGGGATGTCGGGCCTACACAACACTATTTTCAACAGATATATTTTTGTGTCACAACAGTCAGGAGACACTACTTTTTTTCTTTACGGAAAAAACTACCAAAAGCTGAATAATAGAGATTTTTTACCATGGGATGGCAAAACCACAGTTATTGTTTACTGGGGTATGCCACACTTTTTTAAATAGAGATATTTGCGGCTGAACAGTAAGCGACACACTCAAACTGCTTTTTTTTTAGATACCAAAGGCCCAAAACTGGATAGTACAGCGATTTGACCCGTGGAACTGCGAAACCACACTGGGATGTCGGGCCTACACAACACTATTTTCAACAGATATATTTTTGTGTCACAACAGTCAGGAGACTCTACTGTTTTTCTTTACGGAAAAAACTACCAAAAGCTGAATAATAGAGATTTTTTACCGTGGGATAGCAAAACCACAGTTATTGTTTACTGGGGTATACCGCACTTTTTTAAATAGAGATATTTGCGGCTGAACAGTGAGCGACACACTCAAACTGCTTTTTTTTAGATACCAAAGGCCCAAAACTGGATAGTACAGCGATTTGACCCGTGGAACTGCGAAACCACACTGGGATGTCGGGCCTACACAAGACTATTTTCAACAGATATGTTTTTGTGTCACAACAGTCAGGAGACACTACTGTTTTTCTTTACGGAAAAAACTACCAAAAGCTGAATAATAGAGATTTTTTACCGTGGGATGGCAAAACCACAGTTATTGTTTACTGGGGTATACCACTCTTTTTTAAATAGAGATATTTGCGGCTGAACAGTGAGCGACACACTCAAACTGCTTTTTTTTTAGATACCAATGGCCCAAAACTGGATAGTACAGCGATTTGACCCATGGTACTGCGAAACCACACTGGGATGTCGGGCCTACACAAGACTATTTTCAACAGATATATTTTTGTGTCACAACAGTCAGGAGACACTACTGTTTTTCTTTACGGAAAAAACTACCAAAAGCTGAATAATAGAGATTTTTTACCGTGGGATGGCAAAACCACAGTTATTGTTTACTGGGGTATACCACACTTTTTTAAATAGAGATATTTGCGGCTGAACAGTGAGCGACACACTCAAACTGCTTTTTTTTTAGATACCAAAGGCCCAAAACTGGATAGTACAGCGATTTGACCCGTGGAACTGCGAAACCACACTGGGATGTCGGGCCTACGCAAGACTATTTTCAACAGATATATTTTTGTGTCACAACAGTCAGGAGACACTACTGTTTTCTTTATGGAAAAAACTACCAAAAGCTGAATAATAGAGATTTTTTACCGTTGGATGGCAAAACCACAGTTATTGTTTACTGGGGTATACCACACTTTTTTAAATAGAGATATTTGCGGCTGAACAGTGAGCGACACACTCAAACTGCTTTTTTTTTAGATACCAAAGGCCCAAAACTGGATAGTACAGCGATTTGACCCGTGGAACTGCGAAACCACACTGGGATGTCGGGCCTACACAAGACTATTTTCAACAGATATATTTTTGTGTCACAACAGTCAGGAGACACTACTGTTTTTCTTTACGGAAAAAACTACCAAAAGCTGAATAATAGAGATTTTTTACCGTGGGATGGCAAAACCACAGTTATTGTTTACTGGGGTATACCACACTTTTTTAAATAGAGATATTTGCGGCTGAACAGTGAGCGACACACTCAAACTGCTTTTTTTTTAGATACCAAAGGCCAAAAACTGGATAGTACAGCGATTTGACCCGTGGAACTGCGAAACCACACTGGGATGTCGGGCCTACACAAGACTATTTTCAACAGATATATTTTTGTGTCACAACAGTCAGGAGACACTACTGTTTTTCTTTACGGAAAAAACTACCAAAAGCTGAATAATAGAGATTTTTTACCGTGGGATGGCAAAAGCACAGTTATTGTTTACTGGGGTATACCACACTTTTTTAAATAGAGATATTTGCGGCTGAACAGTGAGCGACACACTCAAACTGCTTTTTTTTTAGATACCAAAGGCCCAAAACTGGATAGTACAGCGATTTGACCCGTGGAACTGCGAAACCACACTGGGATGTCGGGCCAACATAAAACTATTTTCAACAGATATATTTTTGTGTCACAACAGTCAGGAGACACTACTGTTTTTCTTTACGGAAAAAACTACCAAAAGCTGAATAATAGAGATTTTTTAAAGTGGGATGGCAAAATCACAGTTATTGTTTACTGGGGTATACCACACTTTTTTAAATAGAGATATTTGCGGCTGAACAGTGAGCGACACACTCAAACTGCTTTTTTTTTAGATACCAAAGGCCCAAAACTGGATAGTACAGCGATTTGACCCGTGGAACTGCGAAACCATACTGGGATGTCGGGCCTACACAAGACTATTTTCAACAATATATTTTTGTGTCACAACAGTCAGGAGACACTACTGTTTTTCTTTACGGAAAAAACTACCAAAACCTGAATAATAGAGATTTTTTACCGTGGGATGGCAAAACCACAGTTATTGTTTACTGGGGTATACCACACTTTTTTAAATAGAGATGTTTGCGGCTGAACAGTGAGCGACACACTCAAACTGCTTTTTTTTAGATACCAAAGGCCAAAAACTGGATAGTACAGCGATTTGACCCGTGGAACTGCGAAATCACACTGGGATGTCGGCCCTACGCAAGACTGTTTTCAACAGATATATTTTTGTGTCACAACAGTCAGGAGACACTACTGTTTTTCTTTACGGAAAAAACTACCAAAAGCTGAATAATAGAGATTTTTTACCGTGGGATGGCAAAACCACAGTTATTGTTTACTGGGGTATACCACACTTTTTTAAATAGAGATATTTGCGGCTGAACAGTGAGCGACACACTCAAACTGCTTTTTTTTTAGATACCAAAGGCCCAAAACTGGATAGAACAGCGATTTGACCCGTGGAACTGCGAAACCACACTGGGATGTCGGACCTAAATAAGACTATTTTCAACAGATATATTTTTGTGTCACAACAGTCAGGAGACACTACTGTTTTTCTTTACGGAAAAAACTACCAAAACCTGAATAATAGAGATTTTTTCCGTGGGATGGCAAAACCACAGTTATTGTTTACTGGGGTATACCACACTTTTTAAATAGAGATATTTGCGGCTGAACAGTGAGCGACACACTCAAACTGTTTTTTTTTTTTAGATACAAATGGCCCAAAATGGATAATACAGTGGTTTGAACCGTGGAAGTGCAAAACAACACTTCTGTTTCTCTAGCCTACACCAGACTATTTTCAACAGTGATATTTGTGTCTGAAAAATCAGAGACACGCTTTTTTTTGGGGGGGGGGGGGACACACCAAAGGTTAATAAGACGGGTATTTGTACAGTGTGAAGGAGGGAAAAAAAAGGAGGATTTAGATGAAAAAACAAAGATTTTTCCTGGCCCCCGACACCTTGTGCTAAGTCCAGCAATTTCAGCAACAGGAGCACACAGGACTGTAATGCAGCGTTTGCTGGTATAACCACTGTGTCTCCTATACAGCCTGCCTGCCTGGTATCTGGAATGGATATTAGTCCTGAAATGGACTGTTTGTTTGTTCTGGCAGGCTTTACAGACTCTACACTAACTATTTCGCAGTTTATATCTCTCCCTAAATCAGCAGCGCTGTCCCTACACTGTCTAATCCGGAGCGACTGTGTCCTAGATGGCGGCGCCCCGTTTTAAATACTCGAGGTGACGCTGTGCGGCCAGCCAATCACTGTAATGCCCACAACCAACATGGCTGCAGCATTACAGTGACTGGCTGGCAATCCCAGCATGTTCATTGGCTCTGTAAAGAGCGCCAAACATGCAGGGCGGAGACCCGAGCTCCCGCCCGAGTAACCCGGAAATGCTCGGTGCTCGCCGAACATCCCGAGTAGCGTGATGCTCGGGCGAGTACCGAGCAGTGTCGAGCATGTTCGCTCAACACTACTCTCTAACAGTAGCTAGGGCCGACTGCTGGCCTTTTAAGAATAGTAAGGGTCGTCTGATGGCCCTATAAAAATAGGCTTTATGACTTTCAGAGTCCCTCCATCATAAATAAAACAGGACGTGTCTGATGATGTGTCACACACCACACCAAGTCAGATAAGGTTGTAAAATGTTAAAATGACATTTCCCGGTGTATGCATTTGTCTTAAAAAATAAAGTAAAAAAAACATAACAATAGGATCTTTCTTTAGTATAAAAAACAGCGTCACCAATTTAACCTCAATGTAATCACATTGTTCAGCTCATGCACCTCCTCCTCCATCTCCGAAATGATTACATCAGTCACAAGCTGACAGCACTGCAGCACTGCCTTGGCCAAGTGGCAACAGGCTGTGCTGAAGATTACATGCTTAATGCTTAATTGACAAACTGCCCAGCGCTGCAGAGTTGTTGAAAGCTGTAACACAGCAGCTTGATCTGTGGCTCTCACCGCTGAACATACAGCCAGGCATGGTCGTGTGTGGCAATGGGCGGAACCTGGTGACGGAGAAATGACAGCCGGGGTAGATACGGTTTCCCTCTATGCCAGTCCTTTCACCGAGCTAAAGAATATGGCTGTGGTGAAATACAACTCCCACTGAGAAGCTGTTTCAGATTGAAAAACATTGTGCCCACCAGAGGATTTGATTCTGAGGGATAACCTTTCTCCCCCCGCTCAAGAGCCCCATAGCAGCTGCAAAGTTAGCGCTGTCATGAACTCTCCTGAGGTAGAAGCCAAGGCACACCAGAGGATTCTCTGGTGGGACCGTTCAACCCTGCCGAGAAGCAGTCCTTGCTAAGAAAAGTGTGTGGGAAGGTTCCCGGACACTCTATTTTTACTGAGGAGGAAACATACGCAAACACGAGGAGAACATACAAAGTCCTTGCAGATGTTGTCGTTGCTGGGATTTGAACCCAGGATCCCAGCGCTGCACGGCTTCAGTGCTAACCAATGATCCAATGTGCTCCCGTTCACCCTCTAATATCTAACAGGCTGGTGAAACTTGCACCTACTGCCATTCTATCTTCAGCTCCTTTATGTGAAAATGTATTTGGGCATCTACTCAGTCTACCAAATAAAATTCCTGAGAAGGAAATTGTGGATGGCTTCACTACTGGTACTGGGGGCAGTGCTAATACCATGGCGTCATACCATAGTTTGCTGGAAATATTCCAGGCTGGTAGGAGGCAAACAAATTCCCACAGAAAAGTACCAGCAGTAATGTTCAGGCCACATTTCAAGTGCAAGCAGCTTTTGAGGACTTCCTGGGAGAAATGACACGCAGGGTAGATACGGTTTCCCTCTATGCCAGTACTTTCACCGAGCTAAATACAACTCTCAGCAAAAAAAAGTTGTGGACTGGCTCCATACTGTCCCTGACCACATTCACCTGTCCACGTGTTTGTGGTTAGGCGGTCCTTCCCAGTAAGTGCACTGGGGAGGGCACGGGTAATGTTGTGGGACCCGTGCTTGTGGAAGGCGGAGGCGATACCGGGAAATATAGTGGCGGCTGGGGACCGAATATGGACACCCGGCGCCGTCGGCATGAGGTTGTGAAAAGCTTCCGCCTCCACGAGCTTAAAAGGCCATATTTCAAGTGCAAAGAGCTGCCCAGAAATCTGGCAGTTTAGTGTTGCGGCCTGTGGGTGGGTGGCTGGCTGTATACTTGCATTTGCATTCCAAGTAACAGAAAACTAAGCAGATGGTGGCCTCTATCATCATCATGGCCTCACCTCGGCACTATGAACTCTCCTGAAGGAGAAGCCAGGGCCTGCCGGAGGAGTCTCCGGTTCTCTGGTGGGCCCGTCCAACCCTACAGAAAGGCAGCCCTGGCTAAGAAAAGTGTGGGGGAAGGTTCCCAGACACTCTATGGCTGCTTTTTTAATGTGGATCGGCCATGCTTATGCATGTTATTTCTCAAAACGCATTACAGATCAGGCCATTGTCCAATTCTGTATTCAAGACATTAAATGCGCAAAGAAAGATGTGTGTGTGTCAAAGCACCACCGCCAAGTGCGAGTTGATGTTGGATGGGCTGCCATTGCTTCTGCAACAAGCTCAATTACAGGACTTCCTGGGAGAAATGACACGCAGGGTAAATACGGTTTCCCTCTATGCCAGTCCTTTCACCGAGCTAAATACAACTCTTAGCAAAAAAAGTTGTGGACTGGCTCCGTATTGTCCCTGGCCACATTCACATGTCCACGTGCTTGTGGTTAGGCGGTCCTTCCCAGTAAGTGCACTGGGGAGGGCACGGGTAATGTTGTGGGACCCGTGCTTGTGGAAGGCGGAGGCAATACCGGGAAATATAGTGGCAGCTGGGGACTGAGTATGGACACCCGGCCGGCCGCCGGCATGAGGTTATGAAAAGCTTCCACCTCCACGAGCCTAAAAGGCCACATTTCAAGTGCAAGCAGCTGTCAAAAATTTGGCAGTATAGTATTGCAGCCTGTGGGCGGTGGGTGGCTGCCTGCATACTTGCGCTTGCATTCCAAGGAATGGGGTAGGGACAACGGAACGCTGCAGTGGGACAAGGACGTGGACGGTGATTGTTGCAAGTCTGCAACGACAGGTGCATGGCGGGAGGCATCTTCGCATGCACCAAGGATCACTTATGATGGGCACACTTTTAGGCAGTGACCTGGGAGTCAGAAATTCTTCCAGAGGTCTTCCCCATGCTATTCCCATGTCTTTTCAGCACTGTATGCATGTGTCTGATGATGTGTCACACACCACATGGCCAGATAAGGTTGTAAAATGTTAAAATGACATTTCCTGGTGAATGCATTTGTCTTGGTTGAAAGCAATGCAAAAGTGCAAAAACGCATCAAAAACGCTACGTGTGAACATGTGGAGGAGTATTATTGGTTTTGGTTATTTATTTTGCCTTATATACAAGTCATTGCCCTGGAAAGGATGTTTCTTAACATATTTCCCAGGAAAATCCATTTTGGTTTCGTTTTTGTATGTTTTATTGGGAGTCCGTAAAAGTGGCGTAATACTCTGACCACGTTGCTGACAGCAGTGATCTGGGAGTCAGAGATGCTTCCAGGGGTCTTCCCCATGGTGTTCCCATGTCATTTGAGCACTGTTCCCATCGATTTGGGCGATTTTTAGGCCCTCTGCAGACCGCCGGAGGGAGCCGCCTGAAAAATGCTCGAGTTTCCCATAGACTTACATGGGGCTCGTTGCTCGGGTCGAGGACCCGAGTATTCCAATTTACTCGACCCGAGCAACGAGTACCTAAGCATTCTAGTGCTCGCTCATCACTAGTTCAGATGTTTCAGTTTCCCTTAATTCAGCCTGCCTCATCCTTTTCTCCTGAAGACACGACGTTCCCATTGTTCAGATATTTCAGCTGCCTTTGATTCAGCCAGTCTCATCCGTTTCTCCTGAAGACAAGGTTCTCGTTGCTCAGATGTTTCAGCTGCCTTTGATTCAGCCTGTCTCATCCATTTCTCCTGAAGACGATGTTCCCATTGTTCAGATGTTTCAACTGCCTTTGATTCAGCCTGTCTCATCCGTTTCTTTTCAAGCCAGAACTCGCATTGTTCACTTGCCTCAGCTGAGACAGTTTTGCTTTCTTAGATAGTCGTTTTTGGGGCAGCATTTTAAAAAAATCCTTCGTATTATAACCCTTAGTAATCATTGCACACTGATCAGGGAGCAATAGTTATCTCTCTCTCTCTCTCTCTCTCTCTCTCTCTCTCTCTCTCTCTATATATATATATATACAGTACAAGAAAAAATCAGCTAAGTAAAGAAAAATGAGTGGCCATCACTACTTTAAGAAATGAAGGTCAGTCAGTGCGAAAAATTGGGAAAACTTTGAGAGTGTCCCCAAGTGCAGTTGCAAAAACCATCAAGCGCTACAAAGACACTGGCTCACATGAGGACCGCCCCAGGAAAGGAAGACAAAGAGTCACCTCTGATTCTGAGGATAAGTTTATCCGAGTCACCAGCCTCAGAAATCGCAGGTTAACAGCAGCTCACATTAGAGACCAGGTCAATGCCACACAGAGTTCTAGCAGCAGACACATCTCTTCAACAACTGTTAAGAGGAGACTTTGTGCAGCAGGCCTTCGTGGTAAAATTGCTGCTAGGAAACCACTGCTAAGGACAAGCAACAAGCAGAAGAGACTTGTTTGGGCTAAAGAACACAAGGAATGTGTTCTACATGCCTGGTTCCCACCGTGAAGCATGGAGGAGGAGGTGTGATGGTGTGAGGGTGCTTTGCTGGTGACACTGTTGGGGATTTATTCAAATTTGAAGGCATACTGAACCAGCATGGTACCACAGCATCTTGCAGTGGCATGCTATTCCATCCGGTTTGCGTTTAGTTGCACCATCATTTATTTTTCAACAGGACAATGACCCCAAACACACCTCCAGGCTGTGTAAGGGCTATTTGACCAAGAAGGATAGTGATGTGGTGCTACGCCAGATGACCTGGCCTCCACAGTCACCAGACCTGAACCCAATCGAGATGGTTTGGGGTGAGCTGGACCGCAGAGTGAAGGCAAAAGGGCCAACAAGTGCTAAGCATCTCTGGGAACTCCTTCAAGATTGTCGTAAGACCATTTCCGGTGACTACCTCTTGAAGATCATCAAGAGAATGCCAAGAGTGTGCAAAGCAGTCATCAAAGCAAAAGGTGGCTACTCTGAAGAACCTAGAATATAAGACATATTTTCAATTGTTTCACACTTTTTTGTTAAGTATATAATTCCACATGTGTTAATTCATAGTTTTTGATGCCTTCAGTGTGAATGTACAATTTTCATAGTCATGAAAATACAGAAAAATCTTTAAATGAGAAGGTGTGTCCAAACCTTTGGTCTGTACTGTATGTCTGATCTGCTGGTGAAAGTGCGGGAAGTGTGTATGCACTTTAGGTGTTTTCTCCCTGCTGCCGATCGCCTGTCTGTGCTGCAGAGTCACTTCTGTCTTCCTTCTCACAGCCTCACATGAGACGTACCAACAAGGTGGAACTCAAGCTTGCATATGCTGGAGAGACTGTGCAAGCAGCAGCAGGCGATAGTGGACTTTCAGCGCAGTACGCAAGGTTGAGTCGCTCTGCAGAACAACCCCACTTCAATGAATGGGCCTCCATGCGGGATGTGGGTGCCGTGTTGAGCTGCTTCAATTATTCCAGCAAAATGGACACTATACCACTTGAATGCCTGCTGGAAACAACACTTCAGGTAATGTTGCATGAGGGAGTGGCATAGGAGGAACAGGGACCATTATCAGGCCTGTTGTCCACACATGGCTTGGAGAGTGGGTTCTTGTACCATCAGCAGCCAGGTACACAAGTGTCCAACCAGGTGACAATTTTGGATGAGGAGGAAGACCAGGAGGAACCATGTTTATAGCAAGGTGGAACTCAAAGCAGTTCACGGGCGTCACTGTAGGGTGGCTGGGGTGATACAGAGGATCCAGATGATACACCTCTCATTGAGGACAACTTGTAGTTGTCTCTAGGCAGCCTGGCTCACATGAGCCAATTCATGCTGTTTAGGGATGAGCGAACATGCTCGGTGATACTCGGATACCACTCAAGTACTTGGGTGCTCCGATATGCTTGGCATTCAGTGAGCATTAGCTGGTGCTCGTATTTGAAGTTTAAATCCCTACCCTGCATTTTGGTGCCTGTTATACAGCCAAGAAAAATGCCTGCCATTCACTGTAATGCCATAGCCATCTTGGTAGTGGCAGTATTGTGATTGGCTGGCCATATTACCTCATCAATGGTTATAAAAAGACAAGTGCCTCCACGCTTGGCACACTAACACCATTGCACAGCTCAGGGACAGTTGTGATTGGAGGGAGAGAGCAGTTATCCAGGCCTGTGTGTGCACAGTTTAACTAATCAGAGTCCTCTAGTGGTGATACTGGTGTTGATGCTGAACCATCATACTAATAGTCCTTCTAAGGGCTAATTCTGTGCTTTGCTGTTTGTATCAGATAGATTCTTCATTTAGCCTAGGGGCATAGGGACAGTTGCAGGAGCAGGGAGAGTGGCTGAATACAGCCACTAGGCAGGGCTTAGGGCTTTGCAGTACATTGTTAAATATATAGCTGCTGGGGGTAAAAATATAAACTATATTGTCATCTATACAGTATACCGTGCTTAGTGTTACATTACGGTGGTACCTCCAAAAAACGTTCAAGAAGATTTTAGTAATCCATACAGTATATCCAAAAAAAGAAGAAGCAAAACAAACCCAAAATAAAAAAAATAACAAATTTTTATTTGAATTAACATTAAAAACCAATAAAAGAAGCAAAGGGAGAATAAGGGCAGAGTAAAACTTGGGCAAATACAGTCATCATAAATACATAATGTTGATCACAGATAAATGTAGATGTTAAATTCAGAAAATGAGGAAAAAGGAAGGTGCAGACTGAATCAAAATAAGGATCAATACAATCTAATAAAGCCATCTAGTGGGCAAGCCAATGAATATTCAAAATAGTGATCAGAAGCACTATCTGAGTTAGAAAGTGCCTGTGCATGAAAGTAAGTAAGGGGCAGCAAATTGATATAGGAAGAAGTGATGAGCAAGCACTAAAATGCTCAGGAACTCGTTGTTCGAGTCGAGCAAATTGGAATGCTCGAGTGCTCAGACCGAGTAATGAGCCCAATGTAAGTCTATGGGAGACTCGAGCATTTTTCCGGCGGCTCCCTCCGGCGGTCTGCAGAGGGCCTAAAAATTGCCCAAATCGATGGGAACAGTGCTCAAATGACATGGGAACAGCATGGGGAAGACCCCTGGAAGCATTTCTGACTCCCAGGTCACTGCTGTGAACAATGTTGTCAGAGGTATTACGCCACTTTTACGGACTCACAATAAAACATATAAAAAGTAGACCAAAATGGATATTCCAGGGAAATATGTTAAGGAACATCCTTTCCAGGGTTATGACTTGCATATAAGGCAAAATAAATATACGAAAACAGAAATGCTCCTCCACACCTTGGGCTATGTTCACACGTAGCGTTTTTTATGTATTTTTGCACTTTTGCATTGCTTTCAACCAAGACAAATGCATTCACAAGGAAATGTCATTTTAACATTTTACAACCTTATCTAGCCATGTGGTGTGTGACACATCGTTTCATTTATGATGGAGGGACTCTGAAAGTCACAAAGACTATTTTTATAGGGCCATCAGGCGGCCCTTACTATTCTTAAAGGGCCAGCAGTTGGCCCTCGCGATTGTTAGAGAGCCATCAGCCGGATATGCTTTGTTGTTCCCATTATTAACGGGTGGGTCTCCTATGCTATTATTGCGTATGCAGTGACTGCAACAGCTGCCAAAAATTTGAATGAACACCAATGCCCCTTGCAAGAGAAGTATAGGTCAGAGAACCTCCTGCAAAAAATGCTCCCATTATTAGGAAGTGTGTCTCCCATACTGTTTGCCTATGTGGTGAAGCAACAGCTGGCAAAAAATTGGAGGAACACTATAGCCCCTTGCAAGAGACATAGAGGTCAGAGGGCCTCTTGAAAACAATGTTCCCATTATTAGGAAGTGTGTCTCCCATACTGTTTGCCTATGCAGTGAAGCAACGGCTGCCAAAAATTTGGAGGAACTCCAATGATCCTTGCAATAGACATAGAGGTCGGAGGGCCTCCTGCAAAAAATGCTCCCATTATTAGGAAGTGTGTCTCCCATACTGTTTGCCTATGCAGTGAAGCAACGGCTGCCAAAAATTTGGAGGAACTCCAATGCCCCTTGCAAGAGATGTAGAGGTCGGAGGGCCTCCTGCAAAAAAATGCTCCCATTATTAGGAAGTGTGTCTCCCATACTGTTTGCCTATGCAGTGAAGCAACGGCTGCCAGAAATTTGGAGGAACTCCAATGCCCCTTGCAAGAGACATAGAGGTCGGAGGGCCTTCTGCAAAAAATGCTCCCATTATTAGGAAGTGTGTCTCCCATACTGTTTGCCTATGCAGTGAAGCAACAGCTGGCAAAAAATTGGAGGAACACTATAGCCCCTTGCAAGAGACGTAGAGGTCAGAGGGCCTCTTGAAAACAATGTTCCCATTATTAGGAAGTGTGTCTCCCATACTGTTTGCCTATGCAGTGAAGCAACGGCTGCCAAAAATTTGGAGGAACTCCAATGCCCCTTGCAAGAGACATAGAGGTCAGAGGGCCTTCTGCAAAAAATGCTCCCATTATTAGGAAGTGTGTCTCCCATACTGTTTGCCTATGCAGTGAAGCAACAGCTGGCAAAAAATTGGAGGAACACTATAGCCCCTTGCAAGAGACGTAGAGGTCAGAGGGCCTCTTGAAAACAATGTTCCCATTATTAGGAAGTGTGTCTCCCATACTGTTTGCCTATGCAGTGAAGCAACGGCTGCCAAAAATTTGGAGGAACTCCAATGCCCCTTGCAATAGACGTAGAGGTCGGAGGGCCTCCTGCAAAAAATGCTCCCATTATTAGGAAGTGTGTCTCCCATACTGTTTGCCTATGCAGTGAAGCAACGGCTGCCAAAAATTTGGAGGAACTCCAATGCCCCTTGCAAGAGATGTAGAGGTCGGAGGGCCTCCTGCAAAAAAATGCTCCCATTATTAGGAAGTGTGTCTCCCATACTGTTTGCCTATGCAGTGAAGCAACGGCTGCCAAAAATTTGGAGGAACTCCAATGCCCCTTGCAAGAGACGTAGAGGTCGGAGGGGCTTCTGCAAAAAATGCTCCCATTATTAGGAAGTGTGTCTCCCATACTGTTTGCCTATGCAGTGAAGCAACAGCTGGCAAAAAAATTGGAGGAACACTATAGCCCCTTGCAAGAGACGTAGAGGTCAGAGGGCCTCTTGAAAACAATGTTCCCATTATTAGGAAGTGTGTCTCCCATACTGTTTGCCTATGCAGTGAAGCAACGGCTGCCAAAAATTTGGAGTAACTCCAATGCCCCTTGCAATAGACGTAGAGGTTGGAGGGCCTCCTGCAAAAAATGCTCCCATTATTAGGATGTGTGTCTCCCATACTGTTTGCCTATGCAGTGAAGCAACGGCTGCCAAAAATTTGGAGGAACTCCAGTGCCCCTTGCAAGAGATGTAGAGGTCGGAGGGCCTCCTGCAAAAAAATGCTCCCATTATTATGAAGTGTGTCTCCCATACTGTTTGCCTATGCAGTGAAGCAACGGCTGCCAAAAATTTGGAGGAACTCCAATGCCCCTTGCAATAGACATAGAGATCGGAGGGCCTCCTGCAAAAAATGCTCCCATTATTAGGAAGTGTGTCTCCCATACTGTTTGCCTATGCAGTGAAGCAATGGCTGCCAAAAATTTGGAGTAACTCCAATGCCCCTTGCAATAGACGTAGAGGTCGGAGGGCCTCTTGCAAAAAATGCTCCCATTATTAGGAAGTGTGTCTCCCATATTGTTTGCCTATGCAGTGAAGCAACAGCTGCCCAAAATTTGGAGGAACTCCATTGTCCCTTGCAAGAGACGTAGATATGTTGATATGGCACATATGGTGGTGACATGGTGGTGGAGGATGAGGATGCGGAGAAGGAGAAGGACAAGAGCAAATAGACAAAATCAGGAAGCATATACCAATGTCTGGGTGTGAAGACAGAGGTGCATGGGAATAGAGTTAGACCTCCCAAAAAAAAGACACTGTATTTGAGTTTATGTTACGCTGCTATCATTCGGTGGTGCTGAGCAGTCTGGCCCAATCCAGCCCTTGTTCATTTTTATAAGAGTCAGCCTGTCAGCATTTTCAGTTGACAGGCGGATGCGCCTATAGGGTATAATTCCACCAGCAGCGCTAAAAACCCACTCTGATAAAACGCTGGCGGCAGGGCAGGCCCGGACCTCCATGGCATAGAGAGCCAGTTCATTCCACCTATCCAGCTTGGATACCCAATAATTATAAGGCACAGAGGAATCACGGAGGATGTTGGTACGGTCGGCAAGGTACTCCCTCACCATCTTCCCAAACTTTTCATTCCTTGAGAGAGTACTCTGCGCATCAGGGCTTGTGCGATGGGAGGGTCTAGGAAAACTGTCCCAGAACTTTGACAGTGTTCCTTTGCCTCTGCTGGATTGCATTTGTGTCTCTCTCCTGTAGTCCTTGGTTGTCCAACGAACTGTGACCCCTGCCGCCAGCGTTTTCAGATGGGAATTTTTTTAATAATTCCGCAACAAGGGCCTTCTCCTACTGCACCATTTTATTAGGCCTGTCATGCTCAGGAATAAGAGACAGAAAGTTCTCCTTGTAGCGTGGGTCTAGAAGTGTCACCAACCAATAATGACTGTCATCCAAAATTTGGACAACGCGAGGGTTATGAGAAAGGCAGTTTAACTAGGGATGAGCGAGTAATGAAATAATCGGACTCGCTATACTCGTAACGAGTAGGTCCCAATACTCGGGTACTCGTTACGAGTAACGAGTCCAATGTAAGTCAATGGGAAAAGCGAGCAAGCCAAGTAATTGTCTGCTGGAGCCTATAAAGCAGTCTGGGGGCTGAGAAAAAGGCTGAAATGGGTGCATGATTGTTTAAAAGCCGGCGGTAAAAAGCCGCCGGCTTTTAAACAATCACTCAGCCCCATACTCGCTTCCCCGCAGCCTCCCATCCCGATTCTCCGCTCCCCCACCGATCCTAAGTTAGGACTGGGTGGGGAGCGAAGCACCAGGGAGCGGGGAGCGCAGCACCAGTGACAGCTAGGGACCGAGTACCGAGGGACGGCCGCCGCCATCAGGCTGCGGAAAGCTTCCGTCTCCACGGGTCTAAATAGCAACATTTCGAGAGCAAGCATTCTCAAAATGTGTGAATTTAGTAGTGTGGCCTGTGGAGCGTTGACTGCATATTTGCGCTTGAGTTCCAAGGACTGGAGTAGGGACAACTGAACGCTGTTCTAGGACAAGAACGTGGACATGCTTGCTGATGGTGCAAGTTGAGAGTGTGCAACGACAGGTGCAGGGAGGGAGGCATCTTGGCATGCGCCATGGACAGGGGATTGGCGTGCACGCACAACAGCAGAACAAGCAGTGGTGTCACCCGCAGACACTGTTGCTGGTTGCTGGGGTTTGGCCCACTTAGTCGGGTGCTTTGCTGCTATGTGCCTGATCATGCTGGTGGTGGTCAAGCTGCTAGTTTTGCTACCCCTGCTGATGCTGGCCTGGCAGGTGGTGCAAATGGCATTTTTGGGGTTATCGGCAGACTCTTTAAAAAATAACCAGCTTGGGAAGGCCTAACAGTTGTACTGGCAACTTCCGTCGTGTTGGCGTTACGAGGACCGCTTTCCCGCCTTGTGTCTGTGGTCACCACACTGCTACTTCCTGCTTGTTGTGGTGCTACATCTCCCTCCCCCTGTGTGCTGCTGTCCTCGATCTTTGTGTCCCCTGTCAGGTTGGGTCAGTTACTATATCATCCACCACCTCGTCTTCCACTTCCCCACCCTGGTCCTCCTTCTGACTTTCTGAAAATTGTGTCTCATCATCATCCACCTCTTGCGACAGTAATTGCTATTTCCCACTGTCGCCTTCATGTCACTGTGGCTGCTCCAATATTTGGTCATCGCTACACGCATTCCCTTCTTGACTCGCTTGAAGCTGGCTGGGCGACAGGCCTGAATCTACAAATGGGAAAGTGAACAGCACTTGAAGTGTCCAAGCGTGGGATCAGTTGTCTCCGGGCACTCAGCATGGTGGGAGGAAGGAGGATCAGGGTGAGGAATATGCGGTCTAGACTCACGGCTACTGAGACTTGACCGTGTGGAAGACAGGGTGGTGATGGTGGTGGGTGACTGGAAGCATTATCTGCTATCCAACCAATGACTTTTTGACATTGCTCTGTGTTCAATAGTGGTGTTCTGCGGTCCCCTATTAATTGGGACAGGAAGGACGAGTGACAAGATGTTGGTGTTTGTTGTGGCACAATTTCAGCTTGCCCACGGCTACGTCCTCGGCCTCTGCATGCACCATCACCATCACGTCCACTTCCCCGTCCCTTGCCACGCACCTTGCCTATTTTTAATGAAGGACAATTCATGAGAAATGGCGGATTTTGCAATGCAGTTATATGTGATACGTCTGACAGAGAACCACAGTTTTAAATAGCAGGCCTGTAATTTGCTAATACTATCCTTCACAGACACCAAGTGTGAATAGCTTGACCGACACACTGCAACGGAATGAAAATGGAAGAAATTACTGTTTTTTTAACAGTCTTAGAGGCGATATGTCTGACAGAGAACCACGGTTTTAAATAGTAGGCCTGCAATTTACTAATATTATTCTACACAGAGACCTAGTGTAAATAGCTTCACCGACACACTGCAACAGAATGGAAAAGGAGGCCAATATTTTCCACATTTAGTTCAAATTTCTGGATTTTTATAGCTGAAATATGGAACAGATCTGGATTTATTCTGCAGTGAGAACAAGCAAATGGAGCAGAAAAATGGATACTCTGGATTGCTTTTTAAGCAAATAAACAGGATTAAGATTAAATGATTAAAAAAAAATTGCCTTTCTATGTCTAGAAATATCTGTAATTATTACAGCAACAGCAGACAGGATGTTCAATGGACCCTCTTGTGCTGTATCATGCATTGCAGTCTGCCACATACACTGCCTGCCTGCCTGCCTAACTCCTGCTATCACCAGCTGGATTAGTCCTCAGAAAGACTGTTAGTTCAGATGGATATAGATATATGTTTTGGAATACTTATACTAACTATAAACAAGCAAATCTCTCCCTGACACAGCAGCAGCTCTCCCTACTCTGCCTGATTCCGAGGTAGACTGTGACGAGCATGGTGGCGCCCAATCTTATATACACCTTATGATGCTGTGCGGCCAGCCAATCACTGTAATGCCCACAACTAACATGGCTATGGCATTACAGTGCATGGCAGGCAATCCCTGCATGTTCATTGGCTCTCTAAAGAGCACCAAACATGCATGGAGGGGACTCAAGTTCCCGCCCGAGCAACCTGGAAATACTCGCCGAGCACAGTGATGCTGGGTTGAGTACCGAGCAGTGGCGAGCGCGTTCGCTCATCACTAATAAGAAGCCATTGCACAAATATGAAAACATATATAATAGGACTGGGCTAACTCAAAAATCAATTGAACATATGTTGTGTCCACATACAGAATAGTAGTACTGAAGCTAAAGTGCCCAAGTGCATAACAATTTACAAAATCCAGTGACTGAATAAGTACAGACACTGCATACGAGGTAGAAAAAAGCAGTGAAAGTGTGAACTGTAATTAAAGTGCAAATGGAAGTGGTGTAGAAAGATCCAAGGAAGTATACATATAGCTAATGTAAGGCTACTAATGGACACATAGTTGATGGGAGGTATGTATCACAGAGATAGCTGTCCTCTGTGATGTAACCCGGAGTGTTGCTCTAGTGCAAGAAAGCACTAAGAGGACTGTTTGGTGCACCTGGGACCGGTGCCCCTGAGTGAGTAGAACCCCCACAATTGGTGTTAGCAGTGCGGTGCGGGCAGCATTCCCAGCAGATATGTGTGACTGCTACAAGAAGGACTGCATGTCCTAGGTGAAGTCCGCTACAACCCAGCAAGCGACACCGGACAAAATGGAGGACCTGCTGAAACACCTGGTCCAGTCGCAGCAGCACCAGCAGGGGCAGTGGCAGCAGATGCAGCTTCTGGCAACTACCATTCAGGGCAGGACAAGCACCCCAACCCCAGGTCCGGCTGATGACTCTCACATCCGGAAGGTGGTAAGACGGGCCTTGCAGAAAATGACCCCTGGGGATTATGCTGAAGGCTTTTTGACTGTCTTTCAAAGGGTCACCAAGAGGGAGAAACTTCTGAAAGAGCAGTGGGCAGAGGTACTGGCGCCATACTTGACGGGGGAGCCCCAGAAGGATTACTATGACTTAGGTTTGCAGGACACCAAGGAGTATGACAAGCTGAAAACTGAAATTCTGGCGCGCTTGGGGGTGACAATGACTATCAGGGTGCAGCGGGTCCACCGCTGGGCATATTGCTGAGACAAACCCCCTCGCTCCCAAATGTTTGACCTTTTGCACCTGGTCCAGAAATGGCTGCAGCCGGAGTATACTACGTCTGTGCAGATGGTAGAGCGAGTGGTGATGGACCGGTTTGTGCACTCCCTTTCGAGGCCAATACAGACTTGGGTTGCCCAGGGTCATCAAAATATATTGGTCATTTTGGACTATGCCACCCGCTATCCTGAAGCGATTCCTCTGAGAAACTCCTCCACAAAGAGTACAGCTCGCGAGTTAGTCTATGTTTTCTCCCGGCCAGGAATACCAAGGGAGATCTTGACCAACCAGTGAACACTCTTTATGAATAAGGTGATGAGGGAATTGTGTAAGGTCCTGCAAATCTCCCAACTTAGAACATCAGTATACCATCCTCAGACAGATGGCCTCGTGGAAAGGTTCAACAAAACTCTGAAGAGTATGCTGAGGAAGGTCATAGAAAAGGGACTGGCACTGTCTCCTGCCGTATCTGTTATTCTCGAAAAGAGAGGTTCCACAAGTCTCTACTAGGTTCTCGCCATCTGAACTCCTGTATGGCCGACATCAGCGGGGTCTCCTGGATGTAGCAAAGGAAACCTGGGAAGCCAAGGTCACGCCCCTCAGGAGCATCATTGAGCATGTCGCCCTGATACAGGAGAGGATTGCGAAAGTGATGCCCATCATAAAAAAACATCTCCTCCAGGCACAAGAGGCACAGGCCAGGGTCTACAACCGATCAGCCAGAGTGCAGCAGTTCAGTCCTGGTGACAGAGTCCTTGTACTGATTCCTACCGTGGAAAGTAAGTTCTTGGCCAAGTGGCAAGGGCCGTATGATGTAGTGGAAAAGGTTGGTGAAGTGAATTATAAGATTCATCAACCAGGACGACGTAAGCCATACCAGATATGCCATGTCAATCTCATCAAGCCGTGGCAAGACAGAGAGGCAATTGAAACTCCATGCTTGCTGGTTAAACCAGAAGGCGAGGTTGCAGTAGTCGCAATAGCGGAGAAGCTGATGAAGGCACAAAAACAGCACTGTCGGGAGTTGCAGCAGAAGAACAGGGATCTGTTCTCGGAATTGCAGGGGTGCACAAAGGTCATAGAACACGAGGTTCTGACAGAGCCACATGTGCAGGTGAACGTGAAGCCCTAACGGATTACTGAAGCCTTTGGAGTTGATCTCCAAAGAAGTGAGTCGTATACTGAAACTCGGGGTCATTGAGGAATCCAAGACCGGTTGGTCGAGCCCGATGGTCCTGGTCCCAAAACCCGATGGTGAATGGAGATTCTGCAATCACTCTCGGAAGTTGAATGAGGTCTCCAAATTCGATGCATATCCTATGCCGCGTGTCGATGAGCTGATCAAGAGACTTGGGCCAGCAAGGTACATAACCACATTGGATTTGAGGAAGGGATATTGGCAGATCCCAATGTTACAGGGAGCCAAGGAGAAGACTGCGTCTTCTATGCTGAATGGATGCTTCCAGTATGTCCGGATGCCATTTGGACTGCAGGGGGCCCCTGCCACCTTCCAGAGAGCCATGGATCAAATCCCTGCGCCCCATAAGAAATACATGACAGTATACCTGGACAATATTGTTACTTTCAGCCCAGACTGGGAAAGTCAACTGGAAAAGGTCCAGGCAGTGTTTGATGCTCTAGGGAAGGCGGGGTTTTCAATAAGTCCAAAAAAATGTGCCATGGGGAAGGAAGAAGCCAAATACCTTGGATAAGTAGTAGGTAGAGAAGAGATCAAACCCCAAATCACTAAAGTGGAGGCAATCTAGACTTGGCCGAGACCGCTGTCGAAGAAGCAAGTTAGAGCCTTTCTGGTAATCATGGGATACTACAGGAGGTTCATCCCAAACTTCATCATGATGGCCGCACCACTGACTGACCTCCTTAAGAGGACGAAATCAGCCATGGCCAAGTGGATGGCAGAGGCGGAGATGGCTTTTCAAGAAATGAAAGTGGCTCTGTGTAAGCAACCGGTTCTGGTTGCCCCCGACTTCAATAGGGAGTTTATACTCCAAGCAGACACCTCAGATGTCAGGTTAGGAGCAGTCCTTTCCCAGGAGAAACACGGGGAGGAGCACCCTGTTCTCTACCTGAGTAGGAAACTGTCCTCATGCGAGAAAAATTATTCGATCATAGAGGAGTGCTTGGCCATAAAGTGGGCGGTGGACACGCTACGGTACTATCTGTTGGGGAGAAAGTTTAGATTGGTATCCGACCATGCCCCACTTACGTAGATGGATGAGGGAGAAAAGGGGAAAAAATGCTAGGGTCACCTGCTGGTTTTTAGCCCTACAGGATTTCATCTTCCATGTAGAACATAGAGCAGGGAAGCTACATGGTAATGCCGATGCCCTCTCGAGAATCCCCTGTCTGGTAGTAGAAGGTGCTAAGCCCCAAGGCTATAGGCAGAGGGCGGAGGTATGTAAGGTTGCTAATGGACACATAGTTGATGGGAGCTATGTATCACAGAGATGGCTGTCCTCTGTGCTTTAACCTGGAGTGTTGCTTTAGTGCACGTAAGCATTAAAAGGTCTGTTTGGTGTATCTGGGACCAGGTTACGGGTAGTTTGAGAGATTGGCTGGGTCTTGCTACCCACATACCTCACCTCTGGGTGTGGTTAAGATATAAAATGGAGGCCATTGTTTGGCACATGGTCTGTGTGTTTGAAGGGAGAAGGCCTCCTGTGTGTTGTGGTCTCCCGACTGAGCCAGTGGAGTGGAAGCTACCCAGCCTGTGTGCCCACAGGACTGTCTAACCAAAGACTTTGCTTTAAGGACTCTTTACTTTGTTTTTGCCCGAACTATAGGCTGTATGTATTTCTGTTTGCTTGTGCCGGGTTTATGACGTAATAAACCGACAGGGACATTTAAAGGCACATGCTTCCTGTTTGCCTCCCGACCCACCTGAGTGAGTAGAACCCCTACACTAAGTATGACCAAGTTGTTGGTATTCCTAAAACAAGCACACGTATAAGGACTCTGTAGACAAGTAAGAGGCAAGATACCTACGTGAAACTGTAGATGAGCAGGCAGGGACCCCGACATGCATTTAGCTGTCGCTTCTACTTGGGGTCGTGTGTGACTATAATATACCACCGTAATGTAACACCATTATGGTGGTATATTAAACTCCCAAAAACCGCTTTGCGTGCTGCAGGTGACCATTTGTTTTTTAAAAATAAACTTGGTTTCCAAAGACCTAGCAATTAGAAAATGTGTAAAGCATGCGGTAAGGGGACAGGAAAGTGGAAGTGCTGATGATGGTGCACGCATACACCGAGGACGTGGGGAAGGTGCGACTCAGCCCATTGCTGGAGCACAGGAAACACGCCCATCCACGACACATAGCTTCCTGTCAAGGAGAGCACCGACACTCGTGAATTTCAGAGAGTTAGGTGTTCCCCAGTCTGGGATTTTTTTAAAGAAAGTTCTAAGACAAAAATAAAGGTCATTTGCAATGAGTGCCATGCCAAGATCAGCAGGGGCCTGACCACTAAGAGCCTAACTACCACCAGCATGATCAGGCACATGTCATCTAAGCACCCGACTAGGTGGGTCGAACGCCTGAGTCCACAATTGATGCAAGTGGGTGACTCCACTTCCTCTTCCCCTGTGGTAGGTGCTTCCCAATCCCCTGTCCATGACACTGGCACAGAGGCATCCCACCCTGCACATTCTGAGGCACCATCATCAGGCACTTCCAAAAACTATTCCCAGCACAGCTCAGCTGTCCCTACCCCAGGCCTTGAAACGAAAAATAAAGTTCCCAGCCGTCAACCCAGAGGCCAAAATGCTAAATGGGCAAATTTCCAGGCTGTTTGCTGTGGAAATGTTGCCATTTAGGCTTGTAGACACAGAGAATTTCCGCTGACTCATAACGGCAGCGATCCCTCGATACTCTGTCCACAGCAGCCTGGATCATCACCTGTGCACTTACCAACACAGTTACTGGGATTGTACACTTAATGAATGACACGTGGACAAGCGCTTGTGGCCGGGGCGCTACATTTCCCTGACGGCCCACTGGGTGAACATTGTGGAAGCTGGGACCGAGTCCCACTCTGAAACGACACATGTGCTATCGACACAGAGGATTGCTGGCCCTACTTCTATCAGGGTTTCCTGCACTTCCTACAGCAGTTCCTGCACTCCCTCATCCTCCATCTCCGATTTTGTATCTCAGAGCATGCCGAAAGCAGGAAGCTCTGCAGCATTGCCTCAGTGAAGCGGCAACAGGCTCTGCTGAAGCTAATTTTGTCTAGGAAACGAAACGTACGCCACGGCAGAGTTATTGAAAGGAAAAACAGAGCAGACAGATCTATGACTCTCGCCGCTGAAACTCCAACCAGACATGGTCGTGTGTGACATTGGCCGTAATCTTGGGGTCACTGTGAAAGCTTGGCAACTTACACACGTACCATGCTTGGCCCACATGTTAAACTTGGTGATTCAGCAGCGCATGCAACTGCCAGCTCATCGGCTGATGTGCGACGTCACCACAAGCTGAAACTCCACACTGCACATGCTGTCAAGGCTTTTTGAGCAGCTGAGGCCATTTGTCGAATACCAGCTCCAACATGCCCTTCGATATTCTGGGCAGGCTTGGCACATAACAAATGAAGAGTGGGCATAGATGTCTGACGTTTGTTCGGTTCTCCAAGGCTTTGAGGACTCCACAAAGATTGTGAGCAGCGATGACGCCATAATCAGCGCAATGATCCCTCTTCTGTGTCTACTTAAACAGTCGCTGCTCACAATTAAAGCTGAAGCTTTGCATGCGTACCAGGTGGAGATGGAGGAAGACTTGAGACAGGGAGATACTACCCAGTGCAGCTTCATCTAATCTGCTCAGCGCGGATTGGGTAACAATGCGGAGGTGGAGGCTGAAGAGGAGCAGGAACCTTAGCTAGTTGCTAGCGCAACAGAGGCTAGCACCCACACAAGGTTTGTCCCTTCTCTCCTACATGAATGGGATAAGGAGGGGAATGAGGAGAAAGATGGAGGAGGAGATGGTGAGTAGTCGTCACGGTGGAGACAGGGAAGTGTTGGCTGTAGGGAGCTTGGCACATATGGCCGACTTTATGTACCGCTGCCTTTCTCGTGACCCTCGCATTATATTGATCTTGACCAAAAAAAGAGTACTGGTTGTTCACCCTGTTAGACCTATGCTACAAGGAGAACTTTGCATCTCTTTCCTGAGGCGGAGAGGTCTACTAAAATTATGCTATACCAGAAGGCCATTGTGGAAAATATGTTGAAAAAATTCTCATCACACAATGCTAGCGGCAGGGGGCAAGTTTCCTTGCCCAACCAAGGAGGAGAGGCGAGGGAAACAAAATTGTTGGCACCTTTCCAAAATTAAGGGAAAACAACTATGTTTCAGGCATGTGATGGTCGTTCAAACTCAACTGTGGCAAGTAACAAGTGTGGGCAATATGAAAATAACATCTGAAACCAGGTAAAGAGGAGAGAAGTTGACTCAATCTTTGCATAGTGTGTCTGTGTGTGCCACACTAAGCATGGAGAACAGAAAGAGGAGAAGAGAACTGTCTGAGGACTTGAGAACCAAAATTGTTGAAAAACATCAACAATCTCAAGGTTAAAAGTCCATCTCCAGAGATCTTGATGTTTCTTTGTCCACGGTGTGCAACATAATCAAGATGTTTACAATCCGCAGATATAAAAAACATAAGTGTTTTCAGTGCGTTTTTGCTGCGGAAAAGCACTAAAAATGTATGTAATTGGAACATGACTGTATCAATAAAGTTTTCTC
Source organism: Phyllobates terribilis (assembly GCF_046119375.1). NCBI lineage: Eukaryota > Metazoa > Chordata > Amphibia > Anura > Dendrobatidae > Phyllobates > Phyllobates terribilis. Next base: position 56,620,003 of record NW_027362773.1, read on the forward strand.
AAAGCCAAATACCAGGAAGTATCAAAAACAAAGCAGCTTTATTTAAAAGGACAAAAAACGAAGAGTCAGAAACATGATAAAAATGCATGCAAAAAAACATACTCAAAAAGGCAATGAAAACACGCAAGTAACCTAATTTAGCTAATAGGTGCAGAAATGGTTCAGAAAATCTGCAACATCAAAAACTCACCAAATGCTCATTGTGGAAACGTATCCTAAAATTAGTAATGCTCTGTTCAAGATATCAGTTTTGAAAACAGTAGACATGGAGTCTCCTACTGAGATCAAATAAAATAGAAAATAAAAAAATAACATAATGTCAAGTGTGAACATCAGCCTAGGATGGTTTCTGATGGCTGTAACGCAACTGCATTTTAGCCTGTTAGGATATGCATACACGATACGATGAATATTTTAACCCCTTAATGACCGAAGCATTTTCCGTTTTTGGGTTTTCGTTTTTTGCTCCCCTTCTTTCCAGAGCCAGAACTTTTTTATTTTTTGTTCAATATGGCCATGTGAGGGCTTATTTTTTGCGGGACGAGTTGTACTTTTAAATGCCATCACTGATTTTACCATATTATATACTGGAAAACGGGAAAAAAATTCCAAGTGCGTTGAAATTGCAAAAAGAATGCAATTCCACAGCTGTTTTTTTTTTACCACGTTCACTGAATGCTAAAACTGACCTACGATTACTATTCTCCAGGTCATTACGAGTTCGTAGACACCAAACATGTATATGTTCATTTTTATTTAAGTGGTGAAAAAAAATTCCAAAGTTTGATTAAAAAAAAGAAAAATGGCACCATTTTCCGAGACCCGTAGTGCCTCCATTTTTCAGGATCTGGGGCCGGGTGAGGGCTTATTTTTTGTGCGCCGGGCTGACGTTATTATAGATACCATTATGGGGGTAGATTTGATGTTTTTATCGCCCGTTATTGCATTTTATCGCAATATTGCGGTGATCAAAAAAACGTAATTCTGGCGTTTGGAATTTTTTTCTTGCTACCGCCATTTACCAATCGGATTAATTCTCTTTTTATATTGATAGATCGGGCGATTCTGAACGCGACGATACTAAATATGTGTATGTGGGTTTTATTTTTTATTATTTTATTTTGAATGGGGCAAAAGGGGGGTGATTTAAACTTTTATATATTTTAAATTTTTTAAATATTTTTAAAAACATTTTTTTACACTTTCTCCATGCTTCAATAGTCTCCATAGGAGACTAGAAGTAGCAGCTGTCTGATGCCTCTGCTACATAGAGGTGATGAGCAGATCTCCTCTATGTAGCAGAAAAGCTCACTTGTTATGAGTCCGACCACTGGGTGGTACTCATAGCAAGCGAGACATGACCACCACAGGGGTCTGCTACAGACTCCGGGTTGTCATGCCAACCCATCGGTGACCCGCGATCACGTGATGGGGTCACTGATGGGCAGGGCCTAGGACATTGATTGACAGCAGCATTTAACTGACGCGGGTGGATCGTGATTCCACCCGCTGCTGTTGCGAGCACATGTCAGCTGTAAGAATCAGCTGACATGTGCCTAGTTCAGTGCGGGCTCAGCGCCGGAGCCCCCGCTGAACCGGCCTTTCCGACGTGGTGCATACTGTTACTGACCAGGTCAGAAAGGGGTTAAGTTTGGATATTGTTAAAAATTCACAGCCCGCAGCATATTCTTATAGCAGCATTGTCAATGAGATTTTACCAAATGTAATACATATATTGCATTAAAATAAAAATTGACCTGCGATGCAGATTTTCAATTCACAGCAATCTGTGCGGGGTCAATTGCACAACGGAAATCCAAAATAAAAGACATGGATTTTTTTCTATATATCCAGATAAATCCATTTATTAGGAATCTTAATAAAAATAGACAGGTCTTCTTTAAGACGTCCAATATTGGTGCATCCCTCATTTCACATGAAATGTGCAATATATTGGCCTCATTACATCTTAATTACGAGTCCTATAAGGACAATAAAAATCAATGTTTGCTAAACCATTTTAACATGGGCAGTAAGGATTAAAGTCTTACTTATCTATTTTTAGCTTGGAAGTTGGTCTCCATGGTCACCATAAATCCTTCTCATAGCTGTGAATTCACAAACTGCTATGTTTATCATCACGTCGCTTATTGGAATCATCTTCTCCATATAGTTTCCATCTGGAATCTGCTGTTAATAAACCAAAATGCCTATTTTATACATTTATTTTATGCTTTCGATAGAGATAAAAACAAGCAATTCATAGAATAAATGACCAGTGCGATCTATGTAAAGTATTTTAGAATTACATTTTTCCAGATATTAAAAGTGCCGATTTCCACTTGTAATCTATAGAATGAGATAGTGTCAGGAAAGATGTTCGTTTCTTTCTATTGGACATGATAAATGAAAATGATTAAAGGGAAACAGTCAGCAGGTTTCCCAATTAAACTAAAGCCATCTCCTTTATTCGTGTTGTATCGCTGTCCACAATCTGTATATAAGCCACCAACTTACCCTTGTAGGGTTTCTATTCACTTGGGTGCGTCGGGAAGCAAACAGGAAGCATTTTCATTTAAATGTTCAGGTCGGTTTATTACCTCATAAAACGCTCATAAGCAAAAGGAAAACAAACAGACTTTAGTGCAGGCAAAACAAAGTAAACAGTCCTTTAGGCAAAGTCTCTGGTTAGCCAGTCCTGTGGGCACACAGGTTGGGTAGCATCCAGTACACTGGCTTAGACTGGAGACAACAACACACAGGAGGCCTTCTCCTTCTATACACTGACTGTAACGGGTCTGGGAGGTGGAACCTCTGAGCTACTATACAAAGGGGCAGTCCTTGTAAGGAAGCGGGTGGCTCCCAGGGAAGGCGGGCAGGTAGTCACGGCAAGTGACAGGGACAGCCTCTGGATAGAAGGGCAGGAGGTCACGGCAAGTGACGGGAACAGTCTCTTGACAGGCAGGTGGTCACGGCAAGTGACAGCAGGGTAAGAGTCTCTAGACAGGCAGGTGGTCACGGCAAGTGACGGCAGAGCCTCCAGGTAGGCTAGCAGGAGGGTAGCAGGTGAGCGCTCCCAGGGGAGCGGGTAAGAGTCTCTCGGCTGGCTGGCAAGTGGTCATGGCAAGTGACGGCAGAGCCTCCAGGTAGGCTAGCCGGCGGGTAGCAGGTGAGCGCTCCCAGGTGAGCGGGTAAGAGTCTCTCGGCTGGCTGGCAGGTGGTCACAGGCAGGTATCAGGCAGGTGCTTCCTGATCCGCAGGCAGACTGGTCCATAGACAGACTGGCGGATGCTGGTAGACTGTCGGACCACAGGGAATGCAAGCAGGTAGACAGAGCTGGAAAACAGACTGGCAACGGGACCTGAGGGCTGAAGCAGAGGTGAAAGGCTTTGCAACAACTTTGCTCTGGCACCTCCATTTTGGAGGAGTTGCCTTATATATGGGAGCTCCACCGGCAATTGGCCGGGGACTCCTTAGGATGGCGCGCGCGGCCCCTTTAAGAGAGAGGAAGCGCGTGCGCTCTAAGCACAGTGCCCGGGAAGCGGCGAGCGCTGCCAGTAGCGCGGGAAGAAGACGCCGAGGATGGAGCAGGGAGGTGAGAGGAACGGCGTCTCTGCCTAGCAGGAGGCAGGGACGCCGACGCTACACTGACCATGTGTCAAACAAAGCACTCCCATTTTAACCTCTTAACCATACCCAGAGATGAGGTATGTGGGCAGCCAGACCCACCCATCTCTCATGGCTGCCCCTAACCTGGTCCCTGATGCACTAAACAATCCTCTTAGTGCTATGTGCACTAGAGAAACACTCCAGGATTACATCACAGATGACAATCATCTCTGTGACCAGGGCCGGCTCCAGGTTTTTGTGGGGCTCGGGCGAAAGAGTCTCAGTGGGCCCCTTTAAACACATACCACGATTCATGATGCACAGATACCGCAGAGAAATATACATATAGTACAATGCCGAAGATTTCACTTCTTACATTACATGAGCGATATCTATTGTAAATTCTACAGTAGCTCAGAAACTGGCGAATCCTCGCAGCGCACAGTGCAGACTGGAAAGTATAGTCCTGCACAGTATAATGGGTCCCACATAGTCCTCCATACAGTATTATGGGAACCACATAGTCCTCTATACAGTATTATGGGCCCCATATATTGCTCCATACAGAATAATGGACCCCATATAATGCTCCATACAGAATACTGGCCCACATGAAATGCTTCATACAGAACACTGGTCCCCATATAACGCTCCATACAGAATACTGGCCCCCATAAAATGCTCTATACAGGATACTGGCCCCCTTATAACGCTCCATACAGGATACTGGCCCCCATATAAAGCTCCATACAGGATACTGGCCCCCATTTAACGCTCCATACAGGATACTGGCCCCCATATAACGCTCCATACAGGATACTGGCCCCCATATAATGCTCCATACAGGATACTGGCCCCCATATAATGCTCCATACAGAATACTGGCCCCCATATAACGCTCCATACAGAATACTGGCCCCCATATAACGCTCCATACAGAATACTGGCCCCACATAATGCCCCATGTAGGCTGTGCCTCCCACATAATGCCCCATGTAGGATGTGACCCCCCACATAATGCCCCATGCAGGATGTCTCCCCCACATAATTCCCCATGAAGGATGTCACCCCCCCATGTAATGCCCCATGCAGAATGTCACCCTCCCCTCCCCAAATAATGACCCATGCAGGATGTCACCCCCCATATAATGCCCCATGCAGGATGACACCTTCCCCCCTCCGATATAATGCCCCATGCAGGATGTCACTCCCCCCCATATAATGACCCATGCAGGATGTCACCCCCCCCCAAAATAATGAACCATGCAGGGTGTCACCTCCCCCCCATATAATGTCCCATGCAGGAAGTCACCTCTCCCCTTATAATGCCCCATGCAGGATGTCACTTCCCCATATAATGCCCCATGCAGGATGTCATCTTCCCCCCCATATAATGCCACATGCACGCTGTCCACCCCCCCCTTTATAATGCCCCATGCCTCCATACATTAAAAAAAAAATCAAATACCTCACTTATCCTTAACTGTTGATGCTGCTCCAGACTCCTCAGCCGCGTCACCATCTTCCCGCTCTGCTTTGTGACAGCTCAGGAGAGGGCGCGGTGGAAAGACATCACCGTGCCCTCTGACCTGAGACGGGAAGACACCGGAGCTGCTGTGGAGGCATGGGGACAGGTAAGTATTGTGCCGGCTGCCAGAGCCCTGAGTAAGTGAGGGGGGGCGGGTGCTGGCTCATGGGTCCCATAGCGCGCCGGGGTGCCCGACGGCGAGTGGGCCCCCCCCACTTGCTCAGGGCCTCGGCACTTGCCCATATACACCGGGTGCTGGTGCTGGGCCTGTCTGTGACACATACCTCCCATCAACTATATGTCTGGTAGCTGCCTTACATACTCCCCCTCTACCTAACGCCATGGGGCTTGGCACCTTCTACTACTAGACACGAGATTCTCGAGAGGGCATCAGCATTCCCATGTAGCTTCCCAGCTCTATGTTCCACATAGAAGCTGAAATCCTGTAGGGCTAAAAACCAGAGTGACTCTAGCATTTTCCCCTTTTTCTCCCTCATCTACCTGACTGGGGCAAGGTCTGATACCAATTTAAACTTTCGTCCCAATAGATAGTACCATAACGTGTCCACCGCCCACTTTATGGCCAAGCATTCCTTTTCTATGACAGCATAATTCTTCTCACATGAGGATAGCTTCCTACTCATGTAGAGAAGAGAGTGCTCCTCCCCGTGTATCTCCTGGGAAAGGACTGCTCCTAAACCAACATCTGAGGCATCTGTTTGGAGTATAAATTCCCTCTTGAAGTCTGGGACAACCAGAACCGGCTGCTTACACAGAGCCCATTTCATTTATTGAAAGGCCGTCTCCGCCTCTGCAGTCCATTTGGCCATTGCTGAGTTCGTCCCCTTAAGGAGGTCAGTCAGTGGTGTGGCCATCATGGCAAAGTTTGGGATGAGTCTCCTGTAGTATCCCACGATTCCCAGAAAGGCTCTAATTTGCTTCTTCGACAGCGGTCTCAGCCAGGTTTGGATTGCCTCCACTTTACTTATTTGGGGTTTGATCTCGTCTCTGTCCACTACATATCTCAGGTATTTGGCTTCTTCGTTCCCCATGACACATTTTTTTTTATTTATTTAAAACCCCGCCTTCCTTAGAGCATCAAACACTGCTGGAACTTTTCCAGATGACTTCCCCAGTCTGGGCTGAAGATTACAATATCGTCCAGGTATGCTGTGGCATATTTCTTATGGAGTGCAAGGATTCGGTACATGGCTCTCTGGAAGGTGTATTCGGTTCGTGGCCCTCTGCGGCAACTCCTGATACTGCTGTTTTTGAGCCTTTGTCAGCATCTCCGCTATTGCGACTCCTCCAACATCGCCTTCTGGTTTGACCAGCAAGCACGGAGTTTCAACAGGCTCTCTGTCTTGCCATGGCTTGATGAGATTGACGTGGTATATCTGGTATGGCTTAAGTCTTCCTGCTTGATGAACCTTATAATTCACTTCACCAACCTTTTCCACCACATCATACGGCCCTTGCCACTTTGCCAAGAACTTACTTTCCATGGTAGGAATCAGAACGAGGACTCAATCTCCAGGATTGAACTGCCTCTCTCTGGCTGACCGGTTGTAGACCCGGGCCTTAGCCTCTTGTACGTGGAGATGTTCTTTTACAATAGGCATCACCTTCGCAATCCTCTCCTGCATCAGTGCAATGTGCTCGATGACGCTCCTGTGGGGCGTGACTTCGGCTTCCCAGTTTTCCTTTGCTATATCAAGGAGACCCCGCGGATGTCAGCCATTCAAGAGCTCAAATGGTGAGAACCCAGTAGAGGCTTGTGGAACCTATCGGACAGAGAACAACAGATACGGTAGGAGACAGTCCCAGTCTCTACCATCCTTTTCTATGGCCTTGCTCAGCATACTCTTCAGAGTTTTATTGAACCTTTCTACGAGACCATCTGTCTGAGGATGGTATACTGATGTCCTCAGTTGTGAGATTTGCAGGGCCTTACATAATTCCCTCATCACCTTACTCATAAAGGGTGTTCCCTGGTTGGTCAGGATCTCCCTTGGTAATCCTGTCAGGGAAAAAATGTGGACCAATTCGCCAGCTATACTCTTTGCTGAGGAGTTTCTCAGGATAGTTGCTTTCAGGATAGCGTGTGGCATAGTCCAGGATGACCAATATATATTGATGTCCACAAGCAGATTTAACCAGGGGACCGACCAAGTCCATAGCAATTCTCTTGAACGGTACTTCAATGATGGGCAATGGCACAAGGGGACTTCGAAAGTGAGAGGTGGGGGCGGTTAACTGGCACGTAGGACAGAACCTGCAATACTTTAAGATTTCCTGGTGACATCCGGGCCAATAGAACATCTGCATGATCCACTCCTGCATTTTTTCCACTCCCAGATGGCCACCCAAGACATGTGAATGGGCCATGTCCAACACCCTCCGTCTATAGGGCACCTGCACCAATAAATGTTCCACAAGCCCCTCCCTCACTTTCGTAACCCGGTACAACAACTCCCCACTCAACATAAAATAGGGAAATCTTGTGTCAGCCCCCAGCTCCTGTGCAATTCCATTTGTGACATTGTTAAATGCTTCCCTCAACTTCCTCATCCCCCACAAGGACACAGAAGCGAAACCTGTCTGACTCTGGGTGTGGTGATACCTCTTTAGGGCTAACCGGTTTCATGTCCGAGCCACCAAACTCTGAACCCTTCCCCCACAGATTGCAACACAACCAAAAGAGCTGGCCTATAATAGGGTGCAACAAGTCCTGGACGACGTTGACCTCATGGGACTCAGTACTGTGGGCCGTTTCAATGTTCACTCTGGCCACCGTATAGTCTTTAGCATCACAATGAATGCAGCGGACGCCAACCTTCCTCCCTGGGATCAGTTGGAGGGGAAGTGTGGCCCTCACAAGGGTCACCAGACTCCTAGAGTCTAGCAGTCCAGTTACCTGCCAACCATTTACCTTCACAGGACAAGCTTGTGGCCCCTCGCTGGGTGGACAGCTCACACTGCAAGCCGGATACGCATAGTATGAACAGTGCCATCCCAGGCTGCAATCCATTTGCTTGGGGGTCACGGGACAAAGGGCGGCTATATGGCCTGGGCCGTGGGATTTCTAGCATATGATATCACCAGTAAGGACTTTTGGCATTACCTCCCCCTACTCTTTAGATCTCAGATGCCCCACCCCCCTTTGAGCCTCCGCCTCCTGTTGGGATCCCCAGTATGGAGTGGGCTGCCTTCCCAAGGAACCCTCAAGCGCCTGATACCTTTCGACCAATCCGATCAGTTCATCGGCATTCCGAGGATCACCCTGGGTAACCCAAGTCGGTATTGGCCTTGGAAGGGAATACACAAACCGGTCCATCACCACTCTCTCTACCATCTGCGTAGGGGTAGAGGACTCCAGCAGCAGCCATTTTTTGGACCAGGTACAGAAGGTCAAACATTTGGGAGCGAGGGGGTTTGTCACGGTAATACGCCCAGCTGTGGACTCGCTGCGCCCTGACACTCATCGTCACCCCCAAGCACACCAGAATGTCGGTTTTCAGCTTGTCATACTCCTTGGTGTCCTGCAAGGCCAAGGCATAGTAAGCCTTCTGGGGCTCCCCCGTCAATTATGGCACCAGCACCTCTGCCCACAGGGGCATGATAACATGGAAAGATGGCTGACTAGTCTGGGGCAACTAACACCGCAGTCAAAGCCCTCATTAGCATTGGAAATGGTGACATTATAAATGCTTTTTTAAAGCATTTATTTAACTAAATAATGTTATACAGGGCTGGCTAGGCAGGGAGTTTTATCATGCAGAGGCGAATGCTGCTGGGTTGGAGGGAATGGGGTTCCCTTTATTAATAGGAAAACCTGGTGACAGGTTGCCTTTAAATAAAATTGCTTTGTTTTGAATAACTCCTGTCAGGCTATGTGCCCACGATGCAGAAATGCTCAGGATTTTTTCCTGAGCGTTTCTGCATCTCCCGGCAGGAAAAAACACATGCGGATTGTACATGCGTTTTCCTGCCAGGGACAAGCGGATGTGAAGCGTTCTTCACTGTCATTTCTGCATGCGGGTTGACAAGCGCTTTCCAAACGATTTTAGCATCACTTGGAAAGTGCTTGACAACTAGGTCACACTATATAAATCCATGCAACCGGCATGGATTTATATAGTGTGACCCGATGGCCCGCGCTGTCTTGCCGCGCTCCTGTGCTGGCTGCCGGCAGATCGCGGTACGCTATACTGAAGGACCTGCCGTCACATGACTGTGACGTCACTGCAGGTCCTTCAGTCCTGCACGATCTGCCGGCAAGCACAGGGAAGGAGTCCGGGGGCCGTCGGAAGGTGAATATAATCTTTATTTTTTATTTTATTCTTTTTTTACAGCTTTTAATGGTACCTGGGTCCGGAGGAGACTCTCCTCTCCTCCACACCCGGGTACCATCCGCACATTAGAACGCACCAATTACGCAAGTACAGATGCAGTCTTGCGGAATTGGCGCGATCTAATGCAAGTCAATGGCGGCGAAAACGCAGCACTTCTGCAAAATAATTGGTAGTGCTGCGGATTTTTCCGCAATGATAATCCGCAGCGGAAATTTCCGCAGCATGTGCACAGCACATGCGGATTATCATTGGGGAACATGGCAGACCTTCTACCAAGCGTTTTTTAAGCGTTTCTGCAGCATTTTTGCCGCTGCGGAAACGCTTAAAAAACGCATCGTGGGCACACAGCCTTACTTAGGTTTGATAAAACTTTATTAACATGGTCATGTTCAGATTACATACGTTTCAGTGCGTTTCCACATGCATATGAGATTTTTGTGGATTTTCCTCACCTCATTCAAATCTATGGTGAAAATCAGCAAATAAAATGCATATATTACCACAAGAGAAATTGACATGTTGCAGATTTCAAAATCGCACCAGTGGTCAATTTCCACAGCGTTAAAAAAAAAAAAAAAAGATCCATGCACATGAGATTTCTCGAAATCTCATTCACTTTGCTGAACTTTAAGATGCTGCATTTTTTGCACATGAAAATATGTTGAGTCAAAAAAGCACCAAATACTTGTGAGAATTTAACCTTAAAAAGGGCCAATTTTTTTAATCTGATACAATTTTAGGGCCAATTCACATTACTGTATTTTAGGTCCAAATGCTGTCCATGAAAAAAACGTGCAGCACTTGGACTGATGGGACAGTGCAGATGAGCGATTATTTTTTTTTTTCACTGACCTAATTTGTGTGGGGAAAAAAATAGTAACCTTCACTAGTGTATTCCGTAAACCAGATGAGTCTCACCCATTCAAGTGTATGGGTGCAAGAAAAAAATCAGACGCCATACGGAGCCTCAGTATAACATCCAATTTTTACGGATACATTGCAATTCTATAACATAGCAAGCTGTAAATGGTCTTGTACATGATTAATAGCTGCTGTAAAAAAGGATTGTATACAGACAGCACACAGATGAAAAGTGAGAAAAATATCGGCCCACTAGGGAAACTGAAATCCAGCAAACTCCAATTGTTGTGGATTTTGCTGCAGATTATCAGTGCATCTTGAAAGAAGAAAAATTTTAAGTAAGATTTTAAAAAAAGTACTATACTCGCACCCTTTGGCGCTTCCTTTTTCTCCTGTCAGCCACATTACCGCTGCAGACAGTCACAGGTAGCAGCAGAGACATGGCGTCATATGACACTGCTGCATACCTGTGACTAGCTGCAGAGGTGACATGGCGTTATACGACACTGCTAGCAGCAGTCTCGTATGACGCTATGTCATCGTTGGAGCTTCGGAGACCAAGATACCCTCGAAGTGCCATGGTAAGGGAGTGAAACAGTTTTGTAGTATAGTGGTGGCAAATCTGCACCGAAATAATACCATAATCTGTTGCAGATTTGCTGCTGTGCTTTGTCCTACAAATTTGGTGTGGAAATTCTCTGCATTCCCCTTAGACTATATTCTCACATTGTGGAAAATTTCGGCTGTGGATTTGGTCAGAAATCCACAACGAATCTGCAGCAACATTCCGAGGTGTAATTTGCCGTGGGGATTTGGCTGCGGAATTCATTGCATTCTATTACGGAGCACTGAAATGTACACTGAATTCCCGCACCAGAATGAGCATGCTGCAGGTTACACACCCGCACCGTGCTCTCTTTCTCCTGCAGATTAGACCCGCACCATGCTCTCATTCTCCTGCAGATTACAGATACGCACCATGTTCTCATTCGCTTGCAGACTACACACCCGCACCGTGCCCTCATTCTCCTGCAGGTTACACACCCGCACCATGTTCTCATTCGCCTGCATATTACACCCGCACCGTGCTCTCATTCTCCTGCAGATTACACACCCGCACCATGCTTTCATTCTCCTGCAGATTAGACCCGCACCATGCTCTCAATCTCCTGAAGATTACAGATATGCACCATTTTCTCATTCGCTTGCAGATTACAGACCTGCACGGTGCTCATTCTCCTGCAGATTACAGATACGCACCATGTTCTCATTCGCTTGCAGATTACAGACCCGCACCGTGCTCATTCTCCTACAGATTACTGATACGCACCATGTTCTCATTCGCTTGCAGATTACAGACCCGCACCATGCTCTCAGTCTCCTGCAGATTACAGATACGCACCATGTTCTCATTCTCCTGCAGATTACAGATACGCACCATGTTCTCATTCTCCTGCAGATTACAGATACACACCATGTTCTCATTCGCTTGCAAATTACACACCCGCACCGTGCCCTCATTCTCCTGCAGGTTACACACCCGCATCATGTTCTCATTCGCCTGCATATTACACCCGCACCGTGCTCTCATTCTCCTGCAGATTACACACTCGCACCGTGCTCTCATTCTCCTGCAGATTAGACCCGCACCATGCTCTCAATCTCCTGAAGATTACAGATATGCACCATTTTCTCATTCGCTTGCAGATTACAGACCTGCACCGTGCTCATTCTCCTGCAGATTACAGATACGCACCATGTTCTCATTCGCTTGCAGATTACAGACCCGCACCGTGCTCATTCTCCTACAGATTACAGATACGCACCATGTTCTCATTCGCTTGCAGATTACAGACCCGCACCATGCTCTCAGTCTCCTGCAGATTACAGATACGCACCATGTTCTCATTCTTCTGCAGGTTACAAACCTTCAACGTGCTCTCATTCTCCTGCAGATTACACACCCGCACTGTGCCCACATTCTCCTGCAGATTACAAACTTGCACCATGCTCTCATTCTCCTGCAGATTACACACCCACACCGTGCCCACATTCTCCTGCAGATTACACACCTGCACCATGCTCTCATTCTCCTGAAGATTACACACCCGCACCGTGCTCTCATTCTCCTGCAGATTACACACCCGCACCATGTTCTCATTCGCCTGCATATTACACTCGCACCATGCTCTCATTCTACTGAAGATTACACACCCGCACCGTGTTCTCATTCTCCTGCAGATTACACACCCGCACCGTGCTTTCATTCTCCTGCAGATTACACACCCGCACTGTGCCCTCATTCTCCTGCAGATTACACACCTGCACCATGCTTTCATTCCCCTGCAGGTTACAAACCTGCACCGTGCTCTCATTCTCCTGCAGATTACAAACCTGCACAGTGCTCTCATTCTCCTGCAGATTACACACCCGCACTGTGCTATTATTCTCCTGCAGATTAGACACCCGCACCGTGCTCTCATTCTCCTGCAGATTACACACCTGCACCATGCCCTCACTTTCCTGCAGGTTACACACACGCACCATGCTCTCAATCTCCTGAAGATTACAGACCTGCACCGTGCTCATTCTCTTGCAGATTACAGATACGCACCATGTTCTCATTCGCTTGCAGATTACAGACCCGCAACGTGCTCATTCTCCTACAGATTACAGATACGCACCATGTTCTCATTCGCTTGCAGATTACAGACTCGCACCATGCTCTCAGTCTCCTGCAGGTTACACACCCGCACCATGCTCTCATTCTCCTGCAGGTTACACACCCACACCGTGCTCTCATTCTCCTGCAGGTTACACACCAGCACTTCACCAGCATTCTCTTGCAGATTACAGATACGCACCATGTTCTCATTCGCTTGCAGATTACAGACCCGCAACGTGCTCATTCTCCTACAGATTACAGATACGCACCATGTTCTCATTCGCTTGCAGATTACAGACTCGCATCATGCTCTCATTCTCCTGCAGGTTACACACCCACACCGTGCTCTCATTCTCCTGCAGGTTACACACCAGCACCGTGCTCTCATTCTCCTGCAGGTTACACACCCGCACTGTGCTCTCATCCTCCTGCAGGTCACACACCCGCACCATGGTCTCATTCTCCTGCAGATTACACACCCGCACTGTGCCCACATTCTCCTGCAGGTTACTCACCCGCACCGTGCTCTCATTCTCCTGGAGATTACACACCCACACCGTGCTATTATTCTCCTGCAGATTACACACCCGCACCGTGCTCTCATTCTCCTGGAGATTACACACCCGCACTGTGCTATTATTCTCCTGCAGATTACACACCCGCACCGTGCCATAATTCTCCTGCAGATTACACACCTGCACCATGCCCTCACTTTCCTGCAGGTTACACACCTGAACCGTGCTCTCATTCTCCTGCAGGTTACACATCCGCACCATGCTCTCATTTTCCTGCAGATTACACACCCACACCATGCCCTCATTCTCATGCAGGTTACACACCCGCACCGTGCTCTCATTCTCCTGCAGATTACACACCTGCACCACCCTCTCATTCTCCTGCAGGTTACACACCCGCACCGTGCTCTCATTCTCCTGCAGGTTACACACCCGCACTGTGCTCTCATTCTCCTGCAGGTTACACACCCGCACCGTGCTCTCATTCTCCTGCAGGTTACACACCCGCACCATGCTCTCATTCTCCTGCAGGTTACACACCCGCACCATGCTCTCATTCTCCTGCAGTTACACACCCGTACCGTGCTCTCATCCTCCTGCAGGTTACACACCCGCACCGTGCTCTCATTCTCCTGAAGATTACACACCCGCACCATGCCCTCATTCTCCTGCAGGTTACACACCCGCATCGTGCTCTCATTCTTCTGCAGATTACACACCTGCACCGTGCCCTCATTCTCCTGCAGATTACACACCCACACCATGCCCTCATTCTCCTGAACATTACACACCCACACCATGCCCTCATTCTCCTGCAGATTACACACCCGCACAGTGCTCTCATTCTCCTGCAGATTACACACACGCACCGTGCTCTCATTCTCCTGCTGGTTACACACCCGCATCGTGCTCTCATTCTCCTGCAGATTACACACTCGCACCGTGCTCTCATTCTCCTGCAGGTTACACACCCGCACCGTGCTATTATTCTCCTGCAGATTACACACCCGCACCGTGCTCTCATTCTCCTGCAGATTACACACACGCACCGTGCTCTCATTCTCCTGCAGATTACACACACGCACCGTGCTCTCATTCTCCTGCTGGTTACACACCCGCACCGTGCTCTTATTCTTCTGCAGATTACACACCCGCACCGTGCTCTCATTCTCCTGAAGGTTACACACCCGCATCGTGCTCTCATTCTCCTGCAGATTACACACCCGCACCGTGCTCTCATTCTCCTGCAGGTTACAAACCCGCATCGTGCTCTCATTCTTCTGCAGATTACACACCCGCACAGTGCTCTCATTCTCCTGCAGATTACACACCCGCACTGTGCCCTCATTCTCCTGCAGATTGGTATTTAAAAAAAAAAGATTTACTGTCAATTTAATCTGTAACAGCGATCTGCATCAAATCCTGAACATTTGAACTGCATAGCTCCTAACCGAGTCCCGTCACGGCTCAACTGTTCGCCCAGCTTCTATACTTACCTCTCTCTCCAACGTTCGCATCAATCCGTAGCGCCTCCTCCTCGGGGGCGTGGCCGATCATCTCTTCTTAGTGCATAAATTAAATTATATATTCACCTCCTCTCACTCCTGTTATTGGGTCTCACCATGCTTCTGTGGCACCCCAGGGGTCTGGTTTCCACAGTAATAGCAGTATTACGTCTGTGAGCAGGTGGGAGGTCTCCTGGGCAGGAATCCTATGCATGCCACACCTCCTGCCCAGTCCTGGGAGGGGAAGAACTTCCCCTATATAAACTGGGGCTGAGGCAGGGTTAGAGAGAGGAGTTCCAGACAGAGACGGAGTCTGGTCTGGACACGCAGAAACAGGGACAGATAGACATCAGGAGCTCTGTAGGAGCCAAGGAGAAGCGCCAGGGGCTGGAGCTGTGCAGAGCTCACCCTGGGAGAAGGTACTAAAACCGGACACAGGAGTCCGAGGCTGTGGGGACTAAGATATACCCAGCAGCAGAATCCATCCGGCAGGGGATTCCAGGTCCTCTGGCCATAAAAGCCCGGAGGCTCAGTCACAATGAAGGGACCAGCACCGCCATCCCAGAGCGGAGGCTAACAGGAGGCCCCAGGTCACCAGCCATACGGGTGAGCACCACACGGTATACCCAGGGACGTGGGCTACTTGTAACCGCCGAAAGCAGGGTAGCCAGGAAGGGTACAGACTAACGGGAAGGCCTACAACTCCACCTGGCCAGGGGAACTCCGGCTTACTCGCAGACTAACCAGGCCCCAACTACTAGCCAGTACTCCCGGGGGAATTTGCCTTGTACCATCAGTAAAGGCCCTGAACTGTACCCTCGCGTTTCCGTGCTTCCTTGTCGCACCGTTAGTGCTGGGACATCCACACCATCACTCCCAACATCATCCACATCCGCTGCCCTGAGGCCATACCTCTCCCGTTGGGGGTTATATCAACATTGCTGCACACCTATACCACCGGCCTCAGCGGTCTGCCCTGCAGCGGCGGTTTCATAACCGCATTCAACGGGTGGCGTAGTCGGACACTAATACCATCATACCAATAACCGCCACTTAGTTTGACCACCCTGGGCGCGGACCGGGTCACCGCCACACGAAGACTACTACCCCCATCGGATCCAGCTCCGGGTATCCCCCGCACGCACGCGCACCGCACTACAGCACTGGCCCAGGGGGTGAGTCAACTTTGGCGTAGTCGGCAGGATTTCGTGCCCGCAACCACCGGGTACTGCGTGCCTGAAAAAGAGACTTTTATACTTACCTGTGGTGAAGTTTCCCGCCGTCCGGAGTCGTTTCCCGCCATCTGGAGCCGATTCCCGCCATCCGACGCCATCTTCTGCCTTCTTCCCGCCATCCGTGGAGTTTTCCCGCCATTGGACGCCATCTTGAGGGCGCCGCGCGGGAAGAAGAGGGGCATGGACTCCGAAAGCCCGCGAGAACTGAAGCCCCGCCTCATGTCCGGACGTTGCGTAAGGTCCTGGAAGGAGCCCAGCAGACGCCGACGTCACAGGAGCGCGACGGAAGGTCCTCAACCCTGACGATCCACTGCGGAGCCGCGGCCTACGGAAGAGGATCATCGCAAGGTAGGCCACAGTCCACTAGGGAGGAGGAGAATGTCGGATACGGAGGAGAGCTTCACCGCCACAGCCGCCGCCAGCGCCACCGCTGCTGCGGTGATGCCTTTCACCATGCCCTATATCCCGGGGGCAGCCTGGCTACCCCAGTACTCAGGGGAGTCACATACCCTAAATGACTTCAGAGAAAGGCTGGATAGCCTCTTCCAGGTGTATCCCCTCACGGAGGCGCAAAAAGTGAGCATCCTGGTGGCCCAATTAATCGGGGCAGCCCAAAGGGAGGTAAAGTCCTGGCCACCTGGGAGGAAGAGGACTGTCAGAGACATACTAACCCGGCTGAAAGACACATTTGACACCCGCACCTCAGCCGAAATAAAACTAAGATTTTATGGGTGCAAACAACGGGCACATGAGAGTATAAGAGACTATGCTCTAAACCTACAAGAGGCCCTGAGAGCCATTAAGCAGGCAGACCCTGACAGCGTGGGAAATGAAGATAAGCTGTTGACTGAACAATTCATTGAGGGTCTACTGTGCAATGCCCACCGAACCCAGTTGCGGGCAATGGCCTTACAGGACCCTGACCTGGACTTTGCACAGTTCAAGGACAGAGCCATCCGGGTGCTCCGAGAACCGGCACCAGGTGGCGCTGTGACCCACAGGCGCCCTGCTATCACTTATCACCAGGAGACGGCGCCCTTGTCTGCAGGGCCTGTGGGAGCTGATGCGCAGGCTTTAAACAGTGACCCGGCTACAGACCTGCACCATCAGGTCCAAGAGCTAACTAAAAGCGTTGCCGCGCTAACCCGAACTGTGCAGTCTTTACAGGTTTCTACTGCAGGGAAGATCGAGCTGGCATCCGGACCGGAGGACATCCCGTGGCGCCGACCAAGGAGGACCCCACCGGCCAGAGGAAGACCCAGCGATCGATACAACGAGGACGGACGACCTATTTGCCGCCGCTGCAATCAACCCGGACATGTGGCAAGGTACTGTCATTTAAACGGGCACAACCTGGGGTAGAGGGCCAACCCCCAGGCATAAGACCATCAGGCCCATCAAACTGGCGTGATAAATACGTAGGGGGACGTCCAATCTTGCCTGTGGTACTGGATGGCATTCCTATGAGTGCCCTACTAGACACGGGGTCACAGGTCACCACCATCCCGTACGTGCTCTTCAAGCAGTACTGGAATGATTCGGACATAACCCGCTACCCAGACGACGACCTGAGTATCATCGCCAGCAATGGTCAGCCCGTGCCGCAGGTGGGATTCAAGGAGGTGACCATTAAAATCGGTAAAGTCGAACTGGCGGCACAAGGAATGATTATAGTGGACATAGACCGTCATGAGAGTCACCCTAGAATCACCCTGGGAACCAATGTAATTGAAAATTGTCTTGCAGAGGTGATTCTCATTTTACAGCAGGTTGCCAAGAACGCCAGTTCCGGCCAGCAGCGTGTGCTCCAAAAAGAGATCCGGGCACTGATGAAGCGGCAACAGGTGGAACTATCTGGTGGTGAGATAGGTAGCGTGAGAATGTGTGACCCGTTCCCTATTGCCATGCCCCCAAAAAGTGAGATGATGATTTGGTGCCGGGCAGCTATTGGTCTAAGAGGTAGAGACTACCAAGCAATGGTAGAACCCGTCTACTCAGACAGTAGGCCCACCATTTTGACAGCACGGGGGGTGGTCGATGTACGCCATGGGAGGGTGCCCGTTCGCATCATAAATATCGGTGAGAGAGAAGTACACCTGCCCCGGTATGCCACGCTAGCTAAATTGTTCACCATAAACCAGAATTCTGTACAGGCCGTGGAACCCTTGCCTCCATCTCAACCAGAGGAAGGTAACGGCTCTAAGAAACCAGTGGGGGACTGGTGTCAGCAACTACATCTGGGTACCGACTCCACTCCCTCACACCAGAAACAAGGAGTCTATCGGGTGGTTCAAGAGTACGAGAGAGTGTTTAGTAAACACCCGTTAGACTTCGGGCGAGTAAAGGGGGTAGAACACCACATCCCCACGGGAGACCATCCTCCCATAAAGGAGAGATACCGACCCGTACCCCCTGCACACTACCAACACGCCAAGGGGATGCTTAGAGACATGAAGGAGGCTGGGGTAATCAGGGACAGCTGTAGCCCCTGGGCAGCTCCACTAGTCTTAGTGAAAAAGAAGGACAACACTATGAGAATGTGTGTAGACTACAGGAAGGTCAACCGTATCACACACAAAGATGCGTACCCGTTACCAAGGATAGAAGAGTCCTTAGCTGCATTAAAATCTGCTAACTTCTTCTCTACTTTGGATCTCACTAGCGGGTACTGGCAGGTTCCTGTAGCAGAGGCAGACCGGGAGAAGACCGCATTCACCACCCCGATGGGTCTCAGCGAATTTAACTGCATGCCGTTCGGGCTCTGCAACGCACCAGGAACCTTCCAACGGTTGATGGAATGCTGTCTGGGACACCGGAACTTCGAGACGGTCCTGTTATACCTGGACGATGTCATCGTCTATTCCAAGACCTACGAGGACCACCTGAAACACCTGGCAGAAGTGTTCGAAGCTCTGGCAAACTACGGCCTAAAGGTGAAACCCTCCAAGTGTCACCTCCTGAAACCAAAGGTGCAATACCTGGGACACGTGGTGAGTGCTGACGGAGTGGCTCCTGACCCTGATAAGATCACCGTGATTAAGGACTGGCCAAGACCCTCCAGCATAAAGGAAGTGCGGCAGTTCCTCGGGTTGGTAGGCTACTACCGAAGATTCATTCCCGGTTTCACCAAAATGGCAGCCCCTATGCAGGACCTCCTGATAGGTCAATCTCGAAAAGCCAAAAACCAGAAGCCGCCCTTCAGGTGGGAAAAGCTGGAAGAGGAGTCCTTTTGCCAGCTGAAGATGGCCCTCCAGGGGGATGAAATCCTGGCATATCCAGACTACAGCCAGCCCTTTATCCTCCACACGGACGCAAGTAACATCGGGCTAGGAGCCGTGCTGTCCCAGATCCAGCAAGGAAAAGAACGGGTAATCGCTTACGCTAGCCGAAAGCTACGACCCACCGAGAGGAACCCTGAGAATTATAGCTCATTCAAGCTGGAGTTCCTGGCAGTAGTGTGGGCAGTGACCGAACGTTTCAAGCATTACCTTGCCTCCTCCAAATTCATCGTGTACACGGATAACAACCCGTTGACACACCTGGACACTGCAAGGCTCGGTGCTCTGGAACAGAGATGGATGGCTCGCCTGTCCAACTTTGAATTCACAATCAAATACCGGGCAGGACGCTCAAATGCCAACGCGGATGCCCTGTCTAGAATGCCGAACTTACCGGACGTAGGGGAAGATCCAGAAGATCTGGAAGAAGTTGAGCTCCCTGCATTCCACCGTCATGGGATTACCCTGTATTCCAACCGTGTGAAGGACAGGCGCTCCGCGACGTTCAATCCCTTGCCCCACTACAACTGGGCGGAGACGCAAGACAGTGATCCTGCAGTCCGCCTGGTGAAGGAAATGCTGACCCAAGCCGATGCCAGTCTGGACCCAGACACCCCAGAGGAGACTAAGCAACTGTGGAAGGAGAAAAGTAGGCTGTTCCTCTACAGGGAGAAGTTGTGCCGGAGAATGGTTAACTCTCGAATGCATGAGTTGACCTGGCAGGTAGTGGTCCCCAGACGAGACGCGGCTATGATTCTGGAGGCGTACCACAACGGAGCAGGACATTTCGGATGGAAGAAGCTGGAGTTCTTATTGCGTGAACGGTTCTACTGGGTAGGCATGAGAGGAGCCATCGAGAGGTGGTGCAGAGACTGTGGACCGTGCCACCTAAGAAGGAAGGACCGTGCCAGCCAGAAGACTCCCTTGCAGCCCATCATCACCCGACAGCCACTGGAACTGGTAGCCCTGGACCATGTGAAACTGGCTCCAAGCAGATCTGGGTATGTCTACGCCCTCACAATCGTAGATCATTACTCCCGGTTCCTGGTGGTGGTCCCGGTCAAGGACTTAATGGCTCAAACAGCAGCTAGAGCCTTCCAGCAGCACTTCTGCCATCCACACGGGTACCCGGACCAAGTGCTGACAGACCAAGGGCCAGCCTTCGAAGCGGAAGTCTTCCAGGAGTTCTGCAACCTGTATGGCTGCACGAAGATAAGAACAACGCCCTATCACCCACAAACTAATGGACTCTGCGAGAAGATGAACCAGGTGGTGATAGACCTCCTGAAAACATTGCCCCTGGAAGAACGCAGTATGTGGCCTGAGAAGTTGCCTGATTTGGTGGACCTATACAACCACATCCCTGTAGGTTCTACCAACTGTACCCCGGCTTACCTAATGAGAGCGAGACCTGGTAAGCTGCCTATCGACCTGGATATGGGAGTCCTGACGCCCGAGGACACCTCGCCAGAGGCAGACTGGGATACAGGGCGGCAGCAGCAGTATCGGAAAGTGCAGGAGAGCATGGAGCGAAGTCTGTCTCAAGCTAGAGAAAGGCAAGAGAGGGCTTATAATCAGTATGCTCCCGCTGTTCCCCTGGTACCTGGAGAGCAGGTCTTGAAGAGGAAAAGACGGCTCCACAAGTTGGACGACCAGTGGGAGAAGGACCCGTACACCGTACTGCCATCAAGCCATGAGAGCCCAAAGATTTGCGTGATCAGTAAGGATGGAGGAGAAACCACAGCCGTTGTCTCCAGAGACCACCTGAAGAAGTGTCCCGAGCAGCTGCAAAGCCCTGAAGAAGATCAAGAAAACCCTCAACCCGCAGAGGAAAGGGAAGAAATGATCAGGACTGTACTCGGAGACTTCCCCCGGTCTTGGACACAAGTAAACGGTGCTGTCGTGGTACCCGTCCTCACCTTTCTCCAGCCAGCCCCGCAAGTGCCTACAGAAGAACCAGTAGAGCTGGAAGAGCAGCCGGCCCAAGAGGCAGAAGAGTCCACACCAGCAGTACAGGAGGATCAACCCTCTGCTAGTAGTGAGCCTGCCGTGCCCCTAGTGAGCCAAAGAGTGCACAGAAAGCTGCCCAGCCTGCCCATAACACCTCCTACACCCTGTAGTGCAGGACCAGTTAGTGAGCTCCGTAGGTCCACTAGGGTTACCAGAGGCCAGATGCCCGTACGTTGGAGAATCTAAGTTGGCTAGTTGCTTTAACTATTTTATGTTTACCTGTTTTGTTGTAGCCGTTGCTAATTATGTTTTTCAGTTACAGGTTTCTTTATATGGACTGACAGGTTATGGACAGTGAGTAACCGGAACTCTGTTGTAAATATGTTTGGAGCGTAACCCAGGAATGGACTACAGACTGTTAAAGACTCGGGGTAGGACAGACCCCTACCTGGTTACGGCTCCCTGTTCTTTGGTGAAATGGACACCCTTATTGCTTCCCGGTTACGGACACGCCGTGACCATCTCATGTATTTAATTGTTATTGTTTATACCCTGTTATGTTTAGTCCGGGAGTACTAAATTTCACTAGGGGGGAATGTGGCACCCCAGGGGTCTGGTTTCCACAGTAATAGCAGTATTACGTCTGTGAGCAGGTGGGAGGTCTCCTGGGCAGGAATCCTAAGCATGCCACACCTCCTGCCCAGTCCTGGGAGGGGAAGAACTTCCCCTATATAAACTGGGGCTGAGGCAGGGTTAGAGAGAGGAGTTCCAGACAGAGACGGAGTCTGGTCTGGACACGCAGAAACAGGGACAGATAGACATCAGGAGCTCTGTAGGAGCCAAGGGGAAGCGCCAGGGGCTGGAGCTGTGCAGAGCTCACCCTGGGAGAAGGTACTAAAACCGGACACAGGAGTCCGAGGCTGTGGGGACTAAGATATACCCAGCAGCAGAATCCATCCGGCAGGGGATTCCAGGTCCTCTGGCCATAAAAGCCCGGAGGCTCAGTCACAACGAAGGGACCAGCACCGCCATCCCAGAGCGGAGGCTAACAGGAGGCCCCAGGTCACCAGCCATACGGGTGAGCACCACACGGTATACCCAGGGACGTGGGCTACTTGTAACCGCCGAAAGCAGGGTAGCCAGGAAGGGTACAGACTAACGGGAAGGCCTACAACTCCACCTGGCCAGGGGAACTCCGGCTTACTCGCAGACTAACCAGGCCCCAACTACTAGCCAGTACTCCCGGGGGAATTTGCCTTGTACCATCAGTAAAGGCCCTGAACTGTACCCTCGCGTTTCCGTGCTTCCTTGTCGCACCGTTAGTGCTGGGACATCCACATCATCACTCCCAACATCATCCACATCCACTGCCCTGAGGCCATACCTCTCCCGTTGGGGGTTATATCAACATTGCTGCACACCTATACCACCGGCCTCAGCGGTCTGCCCTGCAGCGGCGGTTTCATAACCGCATTCAACAGGTGGCGTAGTCGGACACTAATACCATCATACCAATAACCGCCACTTAGTTTGACCACCCTGGGCGCGGACCGGGTCACCGCCACACGAAGACTACTACCCCCATCGGATCCGGCTCCGGGTATCCCACGTGCGCACGCGCGCCGCACTACAGCACTGGCCCAGGGGGTGAGTCACTTCCCAATATTCGCAGGCTGTGTGCGCTAACAATTAAGCTACAGTCCATAATGATAAAGAGAGGAGATTTTGGTTATCTTGACTCTACATTGCAATGAACCTAGAAGCAGAGTATACATCTCCATAGAAATACATTGTATATATAACAATGTATTTTCATGGTGGCTGTATACTGAGGTGAAGAAAAATATTTATCTTGTTCCTATAAGGCTATGAGCCCACGCTCCATAATGGCAGCGTTTTGGATACAGCTCACCTGCGCTGCGTAAACTCGCCAGTGGCACGGATTTACAAACCGCAGCATGCTAATTTCTGTTGCAGTGACACTGGTCTCCACTATGAAATTTCCACAATAAAATGTCACTAGATGCTGTAGCTCCACATGGTTCAGTGAACACATGCAGATTTACCTGCGTGATTATAACGCAGCATTTTGGACGCAGTGAGAATACACTGCGTCCAAAGCGCTGCTGTTCCTGATGGTGGTAATGTAGCCTAAAAGTATTAAAAATAATAAGCAATTAAATTTTTTTTTAGTGTCTACTCAGGTCTTGAACTCAACCATCTTACAGATAAATGGGAGCTTTAGTGTGCTGAGCCACAAGTTCTTGTGGGGTGATAAACAAAATTCTATGTACTTGATCTGTACTGCAGACTATGATTCGGCTGTGTACAAAGTATGTATTTTTATTCTACAGGGAGAATCAGGGTATGTGCACACAATGCGTACCAGCCTGCGGGCCCGACTTCCCGGAATAGCCGCCGGCGGCTTCCTCTCAATATGCAAATCATTGGCGCCATTTTTTTTCACCTGTGGACTTTCCTCATAGAGATTAGGTCTATGGGGAAAGCCCGCATGCAAACCTACAAGAGAAATTGACATGCTGCAGTCTGAAAAGACGCGCCACATGTCAGTTTCCGCTGGTGATCCTCAGGTGCACGGAGACGGATAGTGAACATGGGAGTTCAAGAAATCCATCCATTATGTTGTAACATCTGGCTGCTGCGGGTTTCATGCTGCATAACCTGCAGCGGCTCTGGATCGTGTGCACATACCCTAAGAGATTTTTTCATCTAATAAAATTACTTAAAAGATAATAATGTAAAACACTTGATAATGAAAACATTTTTTTTATTTTTAATGCGTTTATTTTTAAATAATAAACATCACAAATCAGCAAGTAACACGGACATATTTGGTGTCCCTGTAATCGTAACGACTCGCAGAACACAGCGATCAGATTATTTATGGGGATCAGTAAATGATGTAAAAAAGTGGCGTAACTGATATTTTCCTCTATTAAACCCATAAAAATGTAATAAAACTGTAATGCTGAGGCCGTGTTCACACGTAGCGTAAATGCTGCATTCTTTCTGCTTTTTTTCTGTAGGTGTCTGCACCACACGACACAATAACAATCTTCTCTGATTATTGCGTGTTTGCTGCGTTTCTTTTATCCATTTTCCCGCTTATTTGATGCAATTTTGGGGCAGATATGAAGCAGAGTTTTTAACGCTTTTTAATAGTACAGAAAAGCTTTGATTGTTATTGTGTAGTTCGGTGTGGATCCTGCAGAAAACTAACAACACGGTATTTCTGCAACGTGTGAATACGGCCTTACAGACACAAAAAAGCCGAGTGTCGTATAGTGAAGCTACATAAAGAGGAGAAAGTTCTGGCGGCTCCGACTGTAAATGAGGGAACAAAAAATAATCCTCAACTAGAGATGAGCAGGAAGCACAGATGATGTCGCACTGCCCTGCGTGATCAAAAGCCGCCGGGGGACATCGGAAGAGAAGAGATCCGCGGCCTCCTGTCTGGCCGCCAGGTACCACAGACCCGGGAATCCGTCCGCTCATCTCTAGTCCCAGCTGTCCTGGATACAGTGGACAGTCCCGGATTTGGGTCTGCTGAATGCCCCTCATTACCAGCGCCCCTCTGACAACTCCTCCTGGTGGGGGAGAAAGAAATAGTAAATGGCTTAGATTGGGACATGGCCAAAATTTGCTGTGCTGCGCGCACCGCATGATCTCTGCCGCTTTCTGTTCTTCAAAAGTTGTGAGGTATGGAACTGTGACTCACTATTTATACATGTAACTAAAAACATATATCTCTTATACAATATGTATTAGTTACTGGAAACCAAGAAAGCTTCTTTTCTAGCCTGTTAGGGTTGCCACGGAAACGCCTTAGCGCGGCCTTGTACCATAGAGCACGTGGAAGCACAAACCGTCGCTTGTCTACACGCCAGCCCCACACTTCCGCGTCTCTATGGTCGCTTGTTTTGCATCTGCGTCACAGGGAGGCGTGTCCCCCTGTAAATGGCGGCAGCGCGGGAGTCTGGCGCCAGTAATACAGGGATGCCGAGCAGGAAGACGCAGGTGAAAGTAAGTGCGGCCGGAGGAGCTTGTGGCACCGCGGCGTCCTGTAATGCAGCACGGCAGCAGCAGGGCGCACAGCCACGGAGACCCCGACAGCCCGCTACAGCCGTACAGGGGCCAATACACCCGTGTCACCCCTGCCGGCCACACCGTGCGGCCTGTAGAGGCGCCTCCAGTAATATGGCGGACAGCTGTGACGCCTAGCGCGGATTAACCCCTCAGGACCGGGCGGTGGGTTTTTGCTTGCGGCTTTTTTATCCTCCTCTTCTCCTACGAGCCAGAACTTATTATTCTTTCCACACAGACACATGAGGACTGCGGCTTCTGGAGGAAGCTGTATGAGGCCGGCCATATTGTGTATTGTACAGTGAAGTAGTGGAGAATAAATCCATAAGTCACCATTGTAGTTTATCTGACCGATCAGTGGGATTTTCCAGGTCAGGACCGCGATCCCAAACCTGAAAGCTGTTTTTGATTCCTGTCCTGAATATTTTTTTTTTTGTTTTAGTTCCTTGTGATTTGGTGTTTAATACACGGTTAATGTAACTTTATATCTGAGATCACTGTTATGGAGGCAATGATGGCAAATATGTTTGTTTAAAAATAAATGGGAAGTTAAGGGGGTAACTAACAAAATGTATCCCCTTTCTGACGTGAGGTGTAATACATCCCTGTGACCTGCCCCTTAATGACCAGGTACGTATTATTACCCCTCTGTGATCGTGATTCTGGCACTCGGTGCAGGAGTAGTCCCGCACCGCTCCCGGCACCTTAACCCCCTGAAATTCTGCGAGCGAAGTCGATCACAGGATTTCGGAACAGGCAGAGGTAAGACAGCCCGTCTAACCTTGGATTGTAGCCCCCGCGACGACATTGCGGGGTCCCAATCGTTGCCATGGTGACCCAATGTCGTCAGGTCACCAGCAAGTTAGTTTGATCATGCACAGTGCACGATCTATCTAACTTTTCGGTGCATATCTGACAGCCTGCATAGCACAAGGAAGCTGCTGCATCCCTATCCTATACAAGCGATCAGCCTGCAAAAAATGAAAGTCCCATAGTGGGACTAAGGAAAAAAAAAAAAAAAAATGTTTAAATATAAAAAAAAAGTGTACTGTAATCATAAATATTAAAAATAAACAATAAAAGTACACATTTGGTATCTCTGCATCCAGAACAAACCTGACCTATAAAACTGTCCCACTAGTTAACCCCTTTAGTGAACACGGTAAAAAATAAAGCAAAAAAACTGTGCTTTATCATGATACTGCTGAAGAAAGTGGAATAAAACGCTTTCAAAAAGAAGAATGTAAATGAAAATGGTACCGCTGAAAACGTCATCTTGTCCCGCAAAAAAACAAGCCGCCATACAGCTCCATCAGCTGAAAAATGAAAAAGTTATAGCTCTCAGAATAAAGCGATGCAAAAAAATATTTTTTTCTATAAAATAGTTTTTATTGCGTAAAAGCACCAAAACATAAAACAATGATATTAATGTGCCATCGCTGTAATCGTACTGACCCGAAGAATAAAGCTGCCTTATCAATTTTACCACACGTGGAACAGCATAAAAAAAAAAAAACAATTCCTGAATTGTTGGTTTTTGTTTATTCCCAAAAATCGGAATAGAAAGCGAGCAAAAAATGGCACGTTCCCAAAAATGGTACCAAGAAAAACATCAACTTGTTCTGCAAAAAACAAGCCGTCACATGACTGTCGACCGAAATATGGAAAAATTTATAGCTCTCAAAATATCATGATTCAAAAACTAGTCTTTGCAAAAAAATAAAAAGCATCTTTTAGTGAGTGACAGCTGCCAAACATAAAAACCCGATATGAATGTGGTATCGCTGTAATCACTTGTACCGCACGAGGAAAGGTGTAAAAAAATAAATAAAACAAAGTCTTCACCTGCTGCTAATTTGTTCATTCTGTTTCCCGAAGATCGCAGTAAGGCTCGGCTCACATGTATCCTGCGCCCTGCTCTGAGCACTTACATCAGGGTTTCCATGTAAATCTCTGAAATACGTGATTCAGACAGACTCTCTGTAATGAGGCAAATGGAGGCGCCATGGACGCTGTCTGCCTTGTCATCCCACGGTGTACGTCTTTTTATTAGGGGGGCATAAAAGTGCCATCGGCCATGAACCTCAAGGGGGAGGAGGCGACACTGCTAAACAGAGGCCAGACGGAGTCCAGAGTAACTGCTGCCTCATTATAGTGAATGGATCCCT
The DNA here is from genome assembly GCF_046119375.1 of Phyllobates terribilis. Lineage (NCBI taxonomy): Eukaryota > Metazoa > Chordata > Amphibia > Anura > Dendrobatidae > Phyllobates > Phyllobates terribilis. The sequence continues at coordinate 56,647,776 of NW_027362773.1, forward strand.
CGGGATACGGTTGGGATTTTTTCAAAAGTAAAGAAAAAATAAAATGATGCCGATATGGCGACTAGTGTTGAGCGCGCGTGCTCGCTACTCTAGTTTGCATCGGGTATTCACAGAGTATCGTGGGTGCTCGAGTCTCTGCCCCATATGTTTTGCAGCTGTTATACAGCCAAAGAAATCTCACTGGGATTGCTTGAAATACACTACTATGTTTCTTTTTGGGTGTCTAACAACTGTGAAATATGCGGGGCGGGGACTCAAGCATGTCACTTGAGCACCCGCGATACTTGGCGCGTACCCGATGCAAACTCGAGTAGCGAGCACTTGTGCTCAAGACTAATGACAACTTATTCAATATGATGACCTAATGTTATCAAATTCTGTGTCGTACCTCTGGGTTCAAAATGCTCACTATACCCCTTGATAAAATCCCTGAGGGGTCTAGTTTCCAAAATGGTGTCACTTGTGGGGGGGTTTCCACTATTTAGGCACATCAGGGGCTCTCCAAACGCGACATGGCGTCCGCTAATTATTCAAGCAAATTTTACATTGAAAAAGTCTAATGGCGCTCCTTCCCTTCCGAACCCTGCAGTGCGCCCAAACAGTGGGTTTTCCCCCACATATGAGGTATTTGTTGCACAATAAATTTTGAGGTCCATTTTTTCCTGTTACCCTTGCGGAAAAAAAATAAAAATTGGGTCTAAAGTAAAAAATTTTTACATTCAAAAAGTCAAATGGCACTCAAGATCCACCCGCAGCTGTTAACCTGTTAAATGCCACTGTCAATCACGGACAGCGGCATTTAACACCCACCAGTCAGATGCGCATCACAAGTCCTGACCATCAGTGCCCCTGTCACATGATTGTGATGAGTTGTCATGACAGCCGGTTGTCTGCAGAAGACCCCTGTGCCTGTCATTGTGAATCTTCTATGAATGCCGACGACATTTATAGGAGATCGTGCTGCTTGCACCTGTTCACACTTCATTCTGTTAAAAGGTCCTGGTCAGTTTTTATTTTCAGAGTAGGGCCATGGTTGCACTGCTGGACTGATCTGTGCACTCTGCAGTGCTGCAAGCTGCCTCTATACATCAGGGATGTGCTGGAGCACTGAGGCTGGCCCACATTTAAGGATCCGGCCGCTTGTTCAGGAGGCAGGGCATCTTTGTATAACTGTCAGCTTCTGCCATCTGGATGTGATGTTTATACTAAAAGTATGAGTTGGTGCCAATCGATAGTGGACCCAGTCCAGCCATGTCTGTAATCTGTGGGCATTGAATGGGAGATCTGAAAATCTCCTACCTGCCAATATCTGTGGCTCTTCTTTTGATTAAATGGCCTGGCGAAACGTCTTCATTGCGGCATGACACATGCCAATCTGGCTAATCATATGGGCCACGGATGCTGACGGGTAGGAAGCAGTTCTCGGGGATCACATCCAGCTGCCACAGATTTCAGGCCTGACCACGAAAATGAATTGATTGGCTCCAACTGTAATTACCTGCTATGTGTATTAATAATGCACCCTCTGTAAAATGTCAAGGTTTTAGCTGGCCTATATTCTCCTGTAACACATACTGAGTAGGGGATTTTCAGCACACTCTAGTTATTGATTATGTAGTCACGTGGCTTTATATATTTATTTATTTTTCCTTTTAGGGGCGAGCTGCCAAAGCCTTGAAGTCACTGCAGTTTGCCAACCCAGGGCGGCAGACTGAGTTTACACCAGAAACCAGCACAAGAGAGAAGAGACGACAGACAAAGACATCAGCAACTGGGTCAGTTTGGTTTGTCCCTTTAAAGGGGTATTCCCATTTCCGTAAGTGATGGCATATTGCTAGGATGTGTCTTCTTTTCATAGTGGTTATAATGTGACCTCTGGGACCACCACTGATCCTGACCGCTTTTCCTCTGCAGAGTGGTATGCCTGGTCATCTGCTGGTAAGTTAATGGAACGGCCGCAGTTCTGTGAATGGGGTCCAACGCTGAATCAGCGATATGGCCCTTTCTTCCTCGGGATCAGTGGGAGGCTCAGATGTTGATAAACAACATATCACCTACATACAGGAGATATAGATCAACACATGGTGTATATGCTAAGAGCCGACTGCACATGGGAATGGGGTGGTCAGTTCCCTGTTGTGAACAGGACCATAGTGAGCATGTGCCACCGCTTCTCCATTCACTATGCTCAGCACTGCTCCATTCTCACAGGGAACTTTCTTACAATTAGTGAGGGGTTTAGCAGTTGGACCCCCAGCAATCATACAATTATCTAGCCTGTGGACTGGTGAAGAATGTTATTTATCGGACAACCATATCGCTTACTGAGATGGGAATATCATTCATTTTCTCTGTTCTGTGTGGGTGCTGGGTACTATAAATTCTTCTAGGTTTCTGCCTTTGGTTGTAAAGAAATGATTTATTGAATTTGAGTATTTGTCACTTCTGTTAAGTGAGCACTGTCACTCTTCACCCCTTGTTTTCCTATGGAGATATTGGGGTACAGGTCACACGATTACTATACAGTGCCGGCAAAAAACATCTTCACATGTAAAATCTGTGTCATGATTTCACGTCTTAAAAGTGCATACAATGGGGGAGATAATCAAAGTGTTTAATAGCAAAACTGGCTTAGTAAAATGTAAATATTAATGACGAAATACTAATTGTAACAAAGTATCCACAATAAAACACATTTGAATGTTAAGATTGTGTTTTTTTTTGCCGGCGCTGTATGCTTTTTCTCCCTGCAATTGATATCCATTCGTCCTGAAGTGCGACATGTTATCAGTTGACCGCTATCATTGTGGTTTGTTTGGAAGAAAAGGTATGATCACCTGGAAACACGTTGACAAATAAAACCGTGTCCATACTGCATCTGGTCTCCTATTATATTAGATCCTCAGCAGCGCAGGTTTTACATCCACTTTTATCTCCAGGTTTGCATGTCCTCAGCTGGGGTTGAGGGTACCGCTGCAAGTTGGGAGGTAGTATTCTACCTCATTTGAATGAAGTGCCCCCAAAGAGAGAATGGTATTTTAGAGGTTATAAAAACAAAAAACAAACCCTCTTCAGCTATGCTTGTTGATAGGTCAGTCACCTTGGAAATGGCTGCTTTAATTTATTTTTTTTTCTTTATTGTACATTTCTCCTATGCGCTATGACTGAGCATGAGTTTAAGTAAGTTAATTTGCTATGGTCTCTGTCTCCACACATGGTTGAGTTGTGTGCATTGTGATTCTATAGCTTGGCATGGCGTCACACAACCTCCAGATGCTGCTACGAAGGCTCCATTGTCAATTAGGAGGTGCTGTAGACGCTGACCCATGCTTGCCTGTATTTGGATGGGATCCCTCTTGCAGCAAAAGTGAAGTCCTAAGGGTGCATGATGTCTTGATGATAAAGCAGTGTATGGTATTTTTGGTACATATTGCTTCTGTGACTACTTGTTCCTGTGTACTTTGTACCTTATCCATTTGTAAGTTGGGTATAGTTTGTTTTCTTCCACTAGATGGCAGTATAGTAAAAGATAACCTGTTTGCTGTGAGCGAGCAGCTAGCCGTGCCCTCCATTGCCTTCTCTGAATGCTAAGGCTTGTGTTCCTGAGGGGATTCTCATTTGACTTACAAAATGGCTGGAAAGTATATTGGCTTAGTACATACAGCTTCCATTGTCTGAGGAAAATATAACTGTGTGATCTGATCTGCAAGTGCATTTTGCTCCTGTTAAAGCCTGTCGCCTATTAATAAAAATATGAATGTTCAAAATCTTAAATCTCCAAAAGTTCTTCACCGGTTTGCTTTGAAATTTTTCCTTTTAACTTTTTCTTCTTTTTCAGTGCAATCGATCTGCTTTAGTTCATCCAAATAATGCCTCGCAGAAGATCAAACTTAGGTCGTCGTACTCGCGGAGCGGAAGCAGTGCGACGAGTAATTGTAAATCAAACTGAGGCAGAACGGACATCAGCGAACGAGCAAAATAGACAAAGAATGGCTCAAATACGTGCCGAGGAAGCGGCAGAGCGACGTGCAGCCAGACTTGAGGATGCACGGTTGCGAGCACGGCGATCGCGTTCTGCAGCTTCAGATCTGCTTCGTTCTCAACAGCATGAAAGCGACAGGCTGAGTGTGGCTGAAGCATGTCAACGAGAAACAGCAGATCAGCATCAAACACTAGTCCGCGCTCAGCAATCACACGATTACAATCTCCTTGCATTCCGGTACAACCCAGATGATGATGCTAAGTGGAGCCGGCATGTTCTCATAGGCACTGACTGAACCCACAAGCATTGTGAAATTAAATGTTAGAAATGTGCGCTTTCTCTTTTCTTTCTTTTCCATTTAACCAGACTGAGCCACAGCAACACGTGGCCGGGTACAGCTAGTTTAGAGTAAACTGTGAGGCTACGTGCACTTTTCTTTAACTTATCATATATAACTCCAGTGTATGTGATTGTAATGTCCTTCTTTTCTAGACAAAACATACCATCAAAGAATAAAGTCTACGACAGCCAAGGGATCCTTTTATCGAACGGGATGGATCTATGTGATTGTTTGGATGAAGACTGTATGGGCTGCTTTTATGCCTGCCGAAAATGCGGCTCCAACAAATGCGGCATCGAGTGCAGATGTGACCGCAAATGGCTTTATGAACAGATTGAAATAGAAGGAGGTGAAGTTATCCGAAATAAACATGTTTGATACAGAGCTCCCTACTCTAAGTATCTGGCTAAAGACTCTTAGGGCTCATTACGACGTCTGTGATGTTTCTCATACACCAAAAAAGTCCGCCTTTCGTCAGTCTTTTGTTCATATTCTCATCAGTTTGGTCAGTATCAATTTTTCCACTAAGCAGAAAAAAAAATGGCCGTTTCTCAAACTTCTGCTATCGTGGTTCATGAAAATTGGATAGCATACGGATGACATCTCAATGCTGTCAGATTTGCTTATGTTTTTTGTAAATTTTTAAAAGGTCGCATTTCGTACATCTGTCTTAGCCCTTTAGTGTAATAAAATTGCAAAAAAATAGAGTTTTGCTTCTTTTGTGACTTCCTGACTATGCAAAAAAAGTCTTTAATACATTCTCTCCCAAGATATTTTTACCTCCACAAGTCTGAGTTTGTAGGGATTTATTTGATACAGCCAAGCCCTCCTATAAAGGTGATGCACAATGTGACCGGTATGTACCAGGTCTTCCTTTTAGATTATAATGAAATAGTTGTGTCCACATAGGGTACTATGGGTCCCTTCACACAGGCACTTTGTCTGTAAGTGATAAATGTGGCATCCTGCTGAGTTATTGAATTGCCTAGTCTTGTATGGCAGTGCGATTGTCGCCTGGCTGCAGCACCTTCATCTTCTGTAAACTGCATCTCTCTCATCTGTACAGTTCTGCAACATGGACCTGTTGAGATGACTAGAACTGGTTAATAGGGGAGGTCTTGCCCCTTCTTCCTAGTAATCCAACACTTTATTCATCTCCCTTCCTAGCCAAATGTGGACATTCCTTCACACAGCCTTGCCACAAATACACACCATGCAGCACATGCTTTAACCGGCCTATTCTGTGATGCCCTTTTACACCAAGAAATGTAGCTTTTATAAACTTTCCAAATGGGAACGTTGTGCACCAGGTAAGGCTTAGGGTGCTCACTTTGGGTGGAATCCTTGATCCACCAAAGGAGTCCAAGGCACAGCCAGATAAATGTCACAAAGCTTTGTTGTGTAGCACATCATTGCAATTTTATAGCACACAAGCCTTTTTCAGGCTTGATGGTGACTTTAACTACAGATATTGACCTAAAAATATTTTATGGCTGAATTGGAGCAAATCCAAGCAATGATTTGTAAAAGCATGGTTTCTCGGAGGAGAGGATGCAGATTGTCCATGTGATATTTAAAACTCGATGTTTAGGTTTTGGCCATATAGTTGTTGTTCCCAACTAGCCCAGCAGAGGGCAGTATTGGGTAACATCTAAACAGTAGCGATATTAATGTGACCAGTGCAGCCCACAAATGAGGATTTCACTAACCCCTGATGCGTTTCAATTTGTAATAACTTCATGTGGCAGAGCGAGCTAGTGAGGGATCATCTTTCTGAGTCTGGTCGAGCTCTCTTGAATAGCAGGGGAGTCTGCTTAACACAAACTTACACTGAATCACAGTATACAATGCATTCCTGGTGAGAGGTAAGATACAAATATTGCTGACAGGTGCAGAAATGAAAGCGGAATCCTGTATGAGCATTAAGAAAAAATATAAAGTTTATACCAGTCCATATCTTTCAGTGTAAAAGCAGCTTTAACCTCTTAGTGACCAGGCCACATTCTTCATATCAGGCATGTCACTTTTAGTGATGAGTGAGTTCAACCCTTTTGCCGAGCACGCTCAGGTGCTTTCCGAGTATCATGGGCATGCTCGTATATTAACCCTCTAAGGACCCTGGGATTTTGCGTTTTCGTTTTTTGCTCCCCTTGTTCCCAGAGCCATAGCGGGTTTTTTTTTTTGGTCAATATGGGCGTGTGAGGGCTTATTTTTTGCGGGGCGGGTTGTACTTTTGAACAACATTACTGGTTTTACCATATCGTGTACGGGAAAAAAATTCCAAGTGTGGTGAAATTGCAAACAAAGTGCAATACCACAGATTTTTTTTCTTTTTTTTTTACCACGTTCACTGAATGCTAAAACTGACCTGCCATTCTTATTCTCCAGGTCATTATGAGTTTGTAGACACCAAACATGTATAGGTTCTTTTATGTAAGTGTTAAAAAAAAAAAAAAAAAATCCAAAGTTTACTTAAAAAAAAACAAAAAAAAAAAAACGCCATTTTCCGAGACCCGTAGCGTCTCCATTTTTTGAGATCTGGGGCCGGGTGAGGGCTTATTTTTTGTGCGCAGAGCTGAAGTTTTTATTGATACCATTTTGGGGTAGATCTGATGTTTTGATCGCCCGTTATTGCATTTTATTGCAATGTTGCGGCGACCAAAAAATGTAATTCTGGCGTTTTTGAATTTTTTTTCTCTTTACACAGTTTACCGTTCGGATTATTTCTTTTTTTATATCTATAGATCGGGCGATTCTGAACGCGGCAATATCAAATATGTGTATGTGGGTTTTTTTTTTAATTTTATTTTGAATGGGGCGAAAGGGTGATTTAAACTTTTATTTTTGAAAACTTTTTTTTTACACTTTTTGCATGCTTCTATAGTCTCCACAGGAGACTAGAAGCAGCAACTGTCCCATCGCCTTTGCTACATAGAGGTAATGAGCAGATCATCTCCATGTAGCAGAAATGCTCCTGTGCTATGAGCGCTGACCACTAGGTGACGCTCATAGCGATCATTACATGACAACCACTGCAGACCCAGGGTTGTCATGCCCACCCATCAGTGACCCTCGATCACGTGACGGGGTCACCGATGGGCAGGGTAAGTGACGCACTTCTGGTGCGGCGCCATTAAATGCTGCTGTCAGAGATTGACAGCGGCATTTAACATGTTAACAGCTGCGGGTGGATTGCGATTCCACCTGCGGCTGTTGCAGGCACACTAAACCGGGGGTGATGGCCAGGGACGTTCTAATACGCCCCGGGGGTGATGGCCTGGGGCGTACTAATACGCCCCAGGCTTTAAAGGGGTTAAGTTTGAGTCCCTGCATCTGCATGATTTACATCTGTAAGACAGCCTCAACACATGCACATTGCCTGTTTCTAAGGCTGCGTGCCCACGTTGCGGATTACAAGCGTTTTTGATGCGGAATTTCCGCAGCGGAAACGCTTGTAAAACGCTTTGTAATCCGCACCCCATGGTCCCCAAGGGGATTCCGCAAGTTCTATGTCCACGCTGCGGATTTTTCCGCAGCGTTTATGCTGCGTTCACAAATCCGCAGCATGTTCATTAATTTTGCGTTTCCGCAAGCAGAATTGCCTTTTGCAATGCATTAAAAAACGCAAGGCAAATCCGCATGTGGAAATCGCGCGATAAACGCGTGCGGAATTCCGCATGCGTTTTTACTTGTAGAAATGAAGCAGAAACTTTCTGCTTCATTTCCGCAACATGGGCACATAGCCTTAGGGAATCCTCACGTGTTGAGGCTGACTAACAGCCTTAAAGCGTGCAGACACAGGGATTTAAACTTAATATACAAGCACACCGAAGATACTCAGGAAGCACCAGAGCGTGCTCGCTCATCACTAGTCACTTTATGTGGCAATAACTCAGGAATGTTTCAACACATCCCAGTGATTCAGATTTTTTTCCATGACCTAATAGAAACATGTGTACCACTTCTGCATTAGGATTTTAAGTTTTAACCCCTTACTGGCCCAAGGCGTATTAGTACTTCCCAGGCCATCACCCTCGGTTCAGTGAGGGCTCCAGTGCTGAGCCCGCACTGAACCGGGCACATGTCAGCTGATTATTACAGCTGACATGTGCCCGCAACAGCCGCGGGTGGAATCGCGATCCACCCACGGCTGTTAACATGTTAAATGCTGCTGTCAATCTCTGACAGCGGCATTAGCCCCGCCCATCGGTGACCCTGTCACATGATCGTGGGTCACTGATGGGTGGTCATGACAACCCTGGGTCTGCAGCAGACCCCAGTGGTTGTCATGTAAAGATCACTATGAGCACCACCTGGTGGTCGGCGCTTATAGTACAGGAGCATTTCTGCTACATAGAGGTAATCAGGTAATTGCTGCTTCTAGTCTCCTATGGAGACTATTGAAGCAAGCAAAAAGTTTAAAAAAAAAGTTTTAAAAAATAAAAAAATATAAAAGTTTAAATCACCCACCTTTTGCCCCATTCAAAATAGAATAATAAAAAATAAACTCCATATACACATATTTGGTATCGCCGCGTTCAGAATCGCTCGATCTATCAATATAAAAAGAATTAATCCGATCGGTAAACGGCGTAATGAGAAAAAAATTCCAAACGCCAGAATTAAGTTTTTTTGGTCGCCACAACATTGCAATAAAATGCAATAACGGGCGATCAAAACGTATCTACCCCAAAATGGTATTAATAAAAACATCAGCTCGGCGCGCAAAAAATAAGCCCTCACCCAGCCCCAGATCCTGAAAAATGGAGACGCTATGGGTCTCGGAAAATGGCGCCATTTTTTTTAAGCAAACTTTGGATTTTTTTTTCACCACTTAAAAAAGAACCTATACATGTTTGGTGTCTACGAACTTGTAATGACCTGGAGAATAATAATGGCAGGTCAGTTTTACCATACAGTGAACATGGAAAGAAAAAGAAACAAAAAACAACTGTGGTATTGCTTTTTTTTTGCAATTTCACCGCACTTGGAATTTTTTTCCTGTAAATGATATGGTAAAACCAGTAATGGCGTTTAAAAGTACAACTCATCCCGCAAAAAATAAGCCCTCGCATGGCCATATTGACCGAAAAATAAAAACGCTATGGCTCTGGGAACAAGGGGAGCAAAAAACGAAAAGGCAAAAACGGAAAATCCCAAGGTCGCGAAGGTGTTAAAATTTAGCTGCAATTTTTAATTTTTTTTTTTCAAGGAAATTTGCCAAATACATTTTTTTAGGAACCTCTACAATTTTGAAGTGACATTTGGGGTTTGCCAACATATACTGTAAATCCCCCAAAGTGATATTTTAAAAACCACATCCCTCAACATATTCATAACTGCTGTCTGGTAATTTATTAACCGTTCTGGTGGTTTTCAGGAATTAATGCATGGTAGAATTACACTTTACAGCCATTACGTGGCCTTAGGATGCCATGCCAACCATCCCGACCCCACAATCATGATCTCAGGGTGTCTATGGGGTTAAAGAGGGAGCCCCCATGGTACCTTAACTATCTAGTTGTAGTCACTATTCACTGCAGCATCTAAGGGGTTAAACGGCCATGGTCTGTGCCAACGCCGATCATGACTGATGCAGCAGGGTGTCCGCTATAGTGTGCAGCTACTGTATTTTCACTCATTGAGGCATGCTATTCTTATCTCAGGTCAGTAAAAAGATGTATTGTGGTCACCAAGGGGTTAAGAGGATTTCTGATCATTCTTCTGATATCTCAATGAATATTCACGAGAACCAACCGTGACAATTTTTTTTATTATCTCCATTTTGGCTGATACTGTGTAACTAGTCGGACTTTGCACTGATGACTACCTGGTGATCCAAAGAAGTCTTTACTCTATCACTTTTAGGGCACATTCAGACGGCTGTATAAATCAGACAGAGATCGGATTGCAATTAGTGATGAGCGAACGTGTTCGGATAACATTCTATCCTAGGATGCTTGGTCTTATCTGAGTATCTTTGACATGCTTGGATAATACAGGTGCATCTCACTAAATTAGAATATCATAAAAAAGTTAATTTATTTCACTTCTTCAATACAAAAAGTGAACCTCATATTATATAGAGTCATTACAAACAGTGATCTATTTCAGGTGTTTATTTCTGTTAATGTTGCTGATTATGACGAAAACACAAAAGTCATTATCTCAGTAAATTAGAATACTTTATAACAACAGCTTGAAAAATGTTTTTAAAATCCGAAATGTTGGCCTACTGAAATGTATGTTCAGTAAATGCACTCAATACTTGGTCAGGGCTCCTTTTGCATCAATTACTGCATCAATGCGGCGTGGCATGGAGGCGATCAGCCTGTGGCACTGCTGAGGTGTTATGGAAGCCCAGGTTGCTTTGATAGCAGCCTTCAGCTCGTCTGCATTGTTGAGTCTGGTGTCTCTCATCTTCCTCTTGACGATGCCCCATAGATTCTCTATGGGGTTATGGTCAGGCGAGTTTGCTGGCCCATCAAGCACAGTGATACTGTTATTTTTAAACCAGGTATTGGTACTTTTGGCAGTGTGGACAGGTGCCAAGTCCTGCTGGAGAATGACATTTCCTTCTCCAAAAAGCTTGTCGGCAGAAGGAAGCATGAAATGCTCTAAAATTTCCTGGTAGATTTCTGCGCTGACTTTGGTCTTGATAAAACACAGTGGACCTACACCAGCAGATGACATGGCTCCCCAAACCATCACTGATTGTGGAAACTTCACACTAGACCTCAAGCAGCTTGGATTGTGGCCTCTCCACTCTTCCTCCAGACTCTGGGACCATCATTTCCAAATGAAAATTGGAACTCTGGGACCTTGTGGAATGTTTCAACGACTGCCTTCTGGACACCTGTAAAGTCAGCAGTCTTCCCCATGATTGTGGAGCCTACTGAAACAGACTAAGGGACCTTTATAAACGCTTAGGAAGCCTTTGCAGGTGTTTTTTGTTAATTATTTTAATTTACTGAGGTAATCACTTTTGTGTTTTCATTGGCTGTAAGGCATAATCATCAACATTGACAGAAAAAAACACTTGAAATATATCACTGTTTGTAATGACTCTATATAATATGAGTTTCACTTTTTGTATTCAAGAACTGAAATAAATTAACTTTTTGATGATATTCTAATTTAGTGAGATGCACTTGTATGTTTGACTCCCTGCAGCTGCAGGTTTTGCGGCGATAGACGCAACAAATGCGGGGAATCACTGTTTGTTAGGCAATCCCTACATGTGTTACGTTTGTCTTCTACCCCAAAACATGCAGCCACAGGGAGTCAAACATATTATCCAAGCACGCCGAAGATACTCAGATTGCTTGTTATCCGAGCACGTTTGCTCATCACTAATTGCAATGCTTGGACTGCTCGGTGGTTCATCATTTATTTCTATGCTGTCACACTCGGGTCAGGATAGCAGCTGGCCAGTCTGAGCATCGCAATCCGATCTCGGTTCGACTTATATGGCTGTCTGACTGTGCCCTTATAAACACTATTAAAATCAATGGCTATTCAGTGGCATGCTAAGCGGTGTCCTTGCGCTCCCTACAGTACAGCACCTTGTCATTTACACCATCTCCCTTATGGTACCATTTCCTTCTCCTCACTCCTCTCAGCTCCCTACTATAGGCTACTGCCTCAGAATTGAACATCCCCCTTTTAAGGTTACCCAGAAATGAACTGATCGCAAGAGTCCAGCTGCCTGGACTACCAAGCTCCGAAAATAGCTGACAATCCAATTGGTGAACTACACATCTAAAGCCTTAATCTCTGTAATATAGCTAATAGAGAAGTGCTTCTTGCTAACCTTCCCACACATACACATTCTGTAACAGGGTTTGTGTAAACAGTACAAGCCCCTTAAAGGGAACCAGTCAACAGAAAAAAAACGCTATGAACCTGCAGATATAGGGCAGACATGCAGCCGGTGCAGCTGCACCGGGGCCCAGAGGTGGAGGGAAGACCTTGCTGGCAGGAGCGTTCTGCCCACAGGGGCAGACAACGCAGCCATTCAGTCAAGATTACGGGCTGTAGAGGGGCCCTATATCACGCAGCACCTGGCCCCTCTCACTCCTGCCCGTAATCATTCTGACTCAGAGCCGGGGAGAGAGCGGAGCACAGGGGGCAGAGTGCGGGGTTTCAAAAAGGGGATGTGTCCTGCAGGAAGAGAGATACTGGCCAATGAACTCTTTCCCCGGCAGACTGATGAGAGCACTCACTGGCTGGTGTCTCTGTGTCCTTCTGCATGGCGCGTCCCACTAGTAAGTACTGACATATAGTCAGGGGCCCAGCAGCACAGCACACGGGGGACAATAGTGGAGGAAGCGCCGGTCATCTCCCAGCTGCATCGCCGCTGACCTCCATGCGGCTACCATCGAGAGATCAGCGGCTAGAGCTGCTGATCTCCCGACGGCAAGTGTGAAGTGAGGACCGGGGAGCGGCGCCGCCGGTCGGGGTACTTCTGCTGCGAGCAGTCGGGAGATGACCGGCTAGTGCCGGTCATCTCCCGGCTGCATCGCCGCTGACCTCCGTGCGGCAGATGAGCCGCTAACGGCCGCCATCTTGTTCTGAAATCCCGCGTCGCTGATTGGCCGCGGCCGGACCAATCAGCGACGCGGGATTTCCTGGACGGACAGACAAACGGGATAAGACGATTATATAGTAGATATATATATATAATATAAACACACATATATATATATATATATACAGTACAGACCAAAAGTTTGGACACACCTTCTCATTTAAAGATTTTTCTCTTTTTTCTTCACTATGAAAATTGTACATTCACACTGAAGGCATCAAAACTATGAATTAACACATGAGGAATTATATACTTAACAAAAAAGTGTGAAACAACTGAAAATATGTCTTATATTCTAGGTTCTTCAAAGTAGCCACCTTTCGCTTTGATGACTGTTTTGCACACTATTGGCATTCTCTTGATGAGCTTCAAGAGGTAGTCACCGGAAATGGTCTTCAAACAATCTTGAAGGAGTTCCCATAGATGCTTAGCACTTGTTGGCCCTTTTGCCTTCACTCTGCGGTCCAGCTCACCCCAAACCATCTCAATTGGGTTCAGGTCTGGTGACTGTGGAGGCCAGGTCATCTGACGTAGCACCCCATCACTCTCCTTCTTGGTCAAATAGCCCTTACACATCCTGGAGGTGTGTTTTGGGTCATTGTCCTGTTGAAAAATAAATGATGGTCCAACTAAACACAAACCGGATGGAATAGCATGCCGCTGCAAGATGCTGTGGTAGCCATGCTGGTTCAGTATGCCTTCAATTTTGAATAAATCACCAACAGTGTCACCAGCAAAGCACCCCCACACCATCACACCTCCTCCTCCATGCTTCACGGTGGGAACCAGGCATGTAGAGTCCATCCGTTCACCTTTTCTGCGTCGCACAAAGACACGGTGGTTGGAACCAAAGATCTCAAATTTGGACTCATCAGACCAAAGCACAGATTTCCACTGGTCTAATGTCCATTCCTTGTGTTCTTTAGCCCAAACAAGTCTCTTCTGATTGTTGCCTGTCCTTAGCAGTGGTTTCCTAGCAGCTATTTTACCATGAAGGCCTGCTGCACAAAGTCTCCTCTTAACAGTTGTTGTAGAGATGTGTCTGCTGCTAGAACTCTGTGTGGCATTGACCTGGTCTCTAATCTGAGCTGCTGTTAACCTGCGATTTCTGAGGCTGGTGACTTGGATAAACTTATCCTCAGAAGCAGAGGTGACTCTTGGTCTTCCTTTCCTGGGGCGGTCCTCATGTGAGCCAATTTCTTTGTAGCGCTTGATGGTTTTTGCAACTGCACTTGGGGACACTTTCAAAGTTTTCCCAATTTTTCAGACTGACTGACTTTCATTTCTTAGAGTAATGATGGCCACTCATTTTTCTTTACTTAGCTGCTTTTTTCTTGCCTTAATACAAATTCTAACAGTCTATTCAGTAGGACTATCAGCTGTGTATCCACCAGACTTCGGCACAACACAACTGATGGTCCCGACCCCATTTATAAGGCAAGAAATCCCACTTATTAAACCTGACAGGGCACACCTGTGAAGTGAAAACCATTTCCGGTGACTACCTCTTGAAGCTCATCAAGAGAATGCCAAGAGTGTGCAAAGCAGTCATCAAAGCAAAAGGTGGCTACTTTGAAGAACCTAGAATATAAGACATATTTTCAGTTGTTTCACACTTTTTTGTTAAGTATATAATTCCACATGAGTTAATTCATAGTTTTGATGCCTTCAGTGTGAATGTACAATTTTCAAAGTCATGAAAATACAGAAAAATCTTTAAATGAGAAGGTGTGTCCAAACTTTTGGTCTGTACTGTACTGTATATATATATATATACAGTGGGGAAAAAAAGTATTTAGTCAGCCAATAATTGTGCAAATTCACCCACTTAAAAAGATGAGAGAGGCCTGTAATTGACATCATAGGTAGACCTCAACTATGAGAGACAAAATGAGAAAACAAATCCTGAAAATCACATTGTCTAATTTGGTAAGAATTTTTTTTCAAATTTTGGTGGAAAATAATTATTTGGTCACCTACAAACAAGCAAGATTTGGGCCTCTCACAGATCTGTAACTTCTTCTTTAAGAGGCTCCTGTGTCCTCCACTCATTACCTGTAGTACTGTCACCTGTTTGAACTTGTTATCAGTATAAAAGACACCTGTCCGCAATCTCAAACAGTCACACTCCAAACTCCACTATGATGAAGACCAAAGAGCTGTCGAAGGACACCAGAAACAAAATTGTAGGCCTGCACCAGGCTGGGAAGACTGAATATGCAATAGGCAAGCAGCTTGGTGTGAAGAAATCAACTGTGGGAGCAATAATTAGAAAATGGAAGACATACAAGACCACTGATAATCTCCCTCGATCTGGGGCTCCACACAAGATCTCATCCCTTGGGGTCAAAATGATCTCAAGAACGGTGAGTGTTACGCACACGCCCGGACTGACTGGCGTGAGCGTGGTTAGTGATCCCACTGGACCATGAACCGAGGAGTGCCTGGAGGGACGTGACTAAGTATCAACTCGGTCCGACCAAGGTCGCACGGCGGCTCAGTCGACTCCGTGAACCAGGGAGGAACCGAGCAGTGGGACCAGGTGCTACTCCAGGTCAGACCCCGGTCACAGCTGTTGACCCATACCGAGGAATGCAGGAACAGGCAGGTTAGGCTGACATACTGACAGGTGGGTACAGGCAGGCATGGCTGGTATGCAGACAGGTGGGTACTGGCAGACACAGCTGGTATGCAGACAGGTGGGTACTGGCAGGCACGGCTGGTATGCAGACAGGTGGGTACTGGCAGGTAGGAACGCAGGCAGGATAGGGACCAGTACAGACTGGGATACAGGAACAGAGCCGCAGATGCGGCAGACAAACAGAGCAGAGCAAAACCCGCAGATGCGGTAGACGAGCAGAGCAAAACCCGCAGGTGCGGTAGACAAGCAAAGCAGAGCAAAACCCGCAGGTGAGGTAGACAAGCAAAGCAGAGCAAAACCCGCAGGTGCGGTAGACAAGCAGTGCAGAGCAAAACCCGCAGGTGCGGTAGACAAGCAGAGCAGAGCAAAACCCACAGGTGCGGTAGACAAGCAGAGCAGAGCAAAACCCACAAGTGCGGTAGACAAGCAGAGCAGAGCAAAACCCGCAGGTGCGGTAGACAAGCAGAGCAGAGCAAAACCCACAAGTGCGGTAGACAAGGAGAGCAGAGAAAAACCCGCAGGTGCGGTAGACAAGCAGAGCAGAGCAAAACCCGCAAGTGCGGTAGACAAGCAGAGCAAAACCCGCAGGTGCGGTAGACGAGCAGAGCAAAATCGCAGGTGCGGTAGACAAGCAGAGCAAAACCCGCAGGTGCGGTAGACAAGCAGAGCAGAGCAAAACCGCAGGTGCGGTAGACAAGCAGAGCAGAGCAAAACCCGCAGGTGCGGTAGACAAGCAGAGCAGATACACACAAGGTACTTACAATGAAGTAGTGAGTGGACACTAAACTCACAAACAGAAGTACAGAGACAACGAGTTGGAGTTAGGTGCAGGTTCAGACACTGCAGGAAAAGGGAAGATACAAACATAGAGACAAACAAGTAACGGGCTAGGACACTGTTCAGACAGGAGTTGAACCAGGAACAAGATACAGGAACGAGCCTGGGAACTCAGCCCCCAGGGTGGTGGAAACAGACTAGAAGTCACAGAAACAGGTAACAGGCCTGGATATACAGCCCCCAGTGTGGCGGAACAGACTAGAAGTCAAAGATACAGGTAACAGGCCTGGGTATACAGCCCCCAGGGTGGCGGAAACAGACAAGATAAAGGACTGGACCTGGCAACTCAGTTGCACAGAACATACTGAAAGAAAGTGTTGCTCAGGCACCTCCTACTGGGTGGAGGGGGTTTAAGTATCCAGTGACTCACAACAATAGGCTGTGGACCCATTAGGAGTGCGCACACAGTAACTACAAGAATCAGGCAGTAACCGTGCCACCGCCCTAAGCAATCAGACAAGAGACAGGCACTGGAGCAAAAGTGTGCAGCCTGGACTGATAGGTAAGATGGCGGTCTTGCATGGTAGGAGATGGTAAGCCATGCCAGCATGCCGCCAGCGATGTTACTGTGAGCAAAAATCCCAGAGCCACACGGGGGGGGGACCTAGTGAATGAACTGCAGAGAGCTGGGACCAACCTTACACAGGCTACCATCAGTAACACACTACGCCACCAGGGACTCAGATCCTGCAGTTCCAGACGTGTCCCCCTGCTTAAGCCATTACATGTCTGGGCCCGTCTGAAGTTTGCTAGAGAGCATTTGGATGATCCACAAGAATGTTGGGAGAATGTCATATGGTCAGATGAAACCAAAGTAGAACTGTTTGGTAGAAACACAACTCGTCATGTTTGGAGGAGAAAGAATGCTGAGTTGCATCCAAAGAACACCATACCTACTGTGAAGAATGGGGGTGGCAACATCATGATTTGGGGCTGTTTCTCTGCCAAGGGACCAGGACGACTGATCCTTGTACATGAAAGAATGAATGGGGCCATGTATCGTGAGATTTTGAGTGTAAACCTCCTTCCATCAGCAAGGGCATTGAAGATGAAACGTGGCTGGGTCTTTCAGCATGACAATGATCCCAAGCACACCGCCAGGGCAACAAAGGAGTGGCTTCGTAAGAAGCATCTCAAGGTCCTGGAGTGACCTAGCCAGTCTGCAGATCTAAACCCTATAGAAAACCTTTGGAGGGAGTTGAAAGTCCGTGTTCCCCAGAGACAGCCCCAAAACATCATTGCTCTAGAGGAGATCTGCATGGAGGAATGGGCCAACATACCAGCAACAGTGTGTGCAAACCTTGTGAAAACTTACAGAAAATGTTTGACCTCTGTCATTGCCAACAAAGGATATATAACAAAGTATTAAGATGAACTTTTGTTGGTGACCAAATACTTATTTTCCACCAAAATTTGAAAAAAAAATCTTTCCAAGTCAGACAATGATTTTCAGGATTTGTTTTCTCATTTTGTCTCTCATAGTTGAGGTCTCCCTATCATGTCAATTACAGACCTCTCTCATCTTTTTAAGCGGGAGAACTTGCACAATTGGTGGCTGACTAAATACTTTTTTTCCCCACTGTATATATATTATACATACACACAGTATATATATCTCCATGTCAGTGAAAAAAAATGTATATTTTTTTAGAGGTGTGGAGGGGCCCAAATAGAACTTTTGCTATGGGGCCTGTGATTTCTATGCACACCCCTGCATGCAGGGCGGCAATAATGAGGGTAACCTGGCTTGTTGCTCGGAGTCCGAGGCTCCGGGGGTCTCATGGCCAGATTGCCCTGATCATAAGCGGCATGCCAGGCAGGGAGGGGGGCCCAGACATATTTCTTGCACAGGGGCCCCAAGCTGTCAATGTCCGCCCCTGCTGCAGATATGGGGTTAATTTGCAGGTTAATAGCTTTACCAACCTGCCCGGCTTCTGCACGCGGTCAAACGCTGTGAGGAGAAAATGAACTTTATTCCTCCTGGCAGTGTTCCAGTTTCAGTTACCGCTCTGAGGAGGGAGGTGGCTGTCAGGGGGCACAATTACTGCTTCCAATACAGAGGGGTGACTGAAACTGATGCCACCCCCATGACCGAAACCAAATGCTGCTGGGGAAAATAAAGTTAATTTTCTCCCCGCAGCGTTCAGCTACATGCAGGCGCCGGGCAGGTTAGTAACACTATTAACCTGCAGATTGACCCCATATTTGCAGGTTAATAGTGTTTTTTTCTGGTGACAGGTTACCTTTAAAAGTAAATTGATGGTATTTCCAGTTGTTTCTGCTTTTTACTATATATATGTGTTATGATAGTTTTGTATTTTTTTACCTGGCATATCCATAAGTGTGCTTTACTCATTCTTCCCAGCTCCTGGTGTCTGTTATTGTCTGCATGTTACACGTCAACACCGCTGCCGTCAATCAGTGACTTGTGCCATCAGCTCGGGCAGAGCCACTGAGCTCTGTTATTGTCTGCACCGCTGTCAACGTGACAGGCAGCACTGCAGACAATATTAGAGACCAGGAGCAGCAGTGAAGACTCGGGCGGACCTGGTGAGGGAGATTAATGCACAGCTTGTTTTTATAATTGCAGAAATGGTGATTATAATCTAGATCTAGGCTTAGAGTGGTTGTCTGGGATTAAAATAAAGGTCCAGGTCATGAAGATGGTTTTGCAAAAATATTGCGACTTTTGGCGTCTTTACGCCAGTCTCAGTCAGCTCTGCCACAATGGGTGGAACTTGGTGTAGTTATGCCTGCATGACTAATTAATGAATATGTCGCCCCTTTTAATGCTGTACACTTCACCTGAGAGTAATATTTATGGTGGAGGCGCACACCGGTTGTAAGGTGCACTGAAGTCATTCAGACTGGTGTACACAGCTCCATTATGAATTGGGCCCAAAGAGTTGGCAGTTTGGTTTTTCTACAGAAACAGTGCTGCTCTTGTCAGTGGGTTGTATCTGGTATTGCAGCTCAGCCCCCTTTACACATTAATAGTATAGCTAGTAATAACTGCATTTCCGGCACCGGCCATCAATAAGAGTGGTGCTGTTTCTGGGGGAAGAAGTAACTCCTTTTATTTCTGTGCTACGAGTTTTCTGAAGCAGAAGCTAAACTTCAGCAATGAGCTAAACGTAATGAATCACATTAACATCTCAGATAAAATGTCATCTGCCACATTTGCATATCATCCCTCATTTTGACTTCTCCAAACACGAAGTGATGGAGTCATCCATCACAGAACGTCAGTTGACTGCTAGCAGGAACTTATTACCTGTACCCCAAGGATCTAAGCTCCCCCACATCACCATACATCGCTCCCATTCTACCAAGTATCTGATAATTCTGCTTTCTAACCCTGTAATAAGTCAGGCCGTGCGGATGTGACCATGGGCCCCTGCTGCTGACATCTAATATTTGTCAGATAGCATTGAGCAAGGGGATAAGAAGAACCTGAAGCCTCGCTGGTTCCTAGATAGCTGCTTTATTTCCAATTATCTTCTGTTTCACATAGACTAATGCAATTAAAGAATAATCACAGGAGATGAGGAGCTGAGACTGAGAGCCAAGGTTTTCACCGGCGTCCTGCATTCATTCAGCATTTTCTACGACAAAGGCATAACGAAAAATACATTGTACTTTTGTTCAAACGTGTGCAGGTTTATTCATGCTTTTACCATTTGGAACAATACGTGCTTAAGCCAGGCCGTAACGAAGTCATTAGTGGAACACAATGCTCTCATGTAAATTAGTTGTTCATAAATCCAGGTTTGTAACTAAGCCTTGAAAACTGCAGGATATTCATAATTGTATGACCAAGGCAAAGGGAGGGGGATAGATTCCTATAATAAAAAGTTTAAGGTGAAAGGGCTAGAAATAATGTGTACTGTTCGACCCCATTGGTGGTTTGGGCCATGTTTTGGGTGATTTTCAGGTTCAACCGATCTCTTTAAAGGGACTCTGTCAGCACAAAATGACTGTTCAAACCAAGCACAGGCACTCAGTGCACCATGGTGGAACCAGTTGTTTAAATACGCCTTCCCACATGCTTGTTTTCCCTCTATCCGCTCTTCTCTGGCTCTATGAAGCCAGAGCTGTCAGTCAAAGAAGATGTGGGTGGAGATAGAGGAAAAAACAAGCAGGTGGGAAGGTGCCCTGAAATGATTGGTCCCGCCATGATGCGTGATCGTAACATTGTGCACTGTTCACACAGATGATCTGCAGGACGAAGTGTTCAACATTCATATCTCATTAGTGATATATTTTTTCAAATACATGAATTCATAAAGTATTGTACATGCTCAATAATGACGTTCACTCTGATCAGCAGCATTTGCAATAATACTGATGAACAATATGACAGGAATATGGTCTTTCCAATGCTCCAACTGCTACTGAACAATCACCACGGAACACGCTCAACCAATCATTGACAACCATACCTATTTAGAACTTGAGTTTCCAGTCAAATTGTTGGACGAGGGAAAAATCTCCATTCACGTTACTCAGTTTTCAGAAGATGAATGAGAATTTTTTCATTCATATAAACAATTTCATTACTAATGAACAAGCATTTTTGGACACATTGTCAAGTCGTTTAACCCATTCAGATTACTCAATTATTGTAAATAGGTCGTTAACGTTAGAATGTAAAGGATTCAACCAGTGTTAGTGCGACTTTCCAGGTAAAGGTCCTACATCTCATAAATGACGATAGTACGACGGTGCATTGATTGCATATTTAAACTCTTCTCTGTGGCAGTCATTCCTCCGGCAAGGAAGAAGTACCTGTAAAAATTGCTGACATATGTCACTTTCTGTAAAGCATTCATTAGGGATGTCTGATTTGCTCAAGTGGGATATTAGCATGGAAACTGATGGGTAAAAGCAATTAACATTAACGTTAATTATCTTCACGGACAGCAAAGGGGATCGTAAGCAAAAAAAATCACGGTTCAAAATGGAAACATCTTTTTTTTTGTGAAATTCATGTTATATTTTGCATACATCATATTGGGATTTAAGTTGGAATCAATGCAAATTTTTAATTAAATTTATAGTATTGAAAATAAATCGAATGCTTGTTTTTTTGTTGGTCTTTTTTGTTAATCTATTTATTTGCGGTTTAAGTGGGGTGAAAGAGGAGAAAAAGATCAGACATTTAAACTGCCCGCATACACATATATATGGCTTATGTCATCTAAAGATCTGCTAGGTCCAGTGTTTGGTGGCGGGGGGAGAAGGATCTTAGATTACCAATTGCCAATCCTTTATTATGGGACATAAGCTGCTGCCAAAGGAGTCTGGCAGTGGCTCTTTCATAGAAAACTTCAGGGATGCTCAGTCGAGCTGAGTGCCCCCTGTTAATATAGGAGTTCGGGGAGCTAGGTTGAACGATCATTTGGCCGACAGCTGTCTACTGTGTATATTTCTTAATTTCTATCCCTGCAGTCCTTTGGATCCCTCCGATCCTCACAAGTTCTCCTTCTCTGCTCCCCTCTTATCTCCTCTTCCCACAATCGCATACAAGATTTCTCCCGTGCATCCCCCCTACTCTGGAACTCTCTACCCCAACACATCAGACTGTCGCCGACCATGGAAACCTTCAAAAGGAACCTGAAGACCCACCTCTTCCGACAAGTCTATGACCTGCAGTTACCTCCACCATACCACTGCACGACCAGCTGTACCCTCACCTACTGTATCCTCACCCATCCCTTGTAGACTGTGAGCCCTTAATGGCAGGGTCTTCGCTCCTCCTGACGCCGTCACATTTTGTTCAAGATTACTGTAATTGTTTTTGTATGTATACCCGTTTTTCACATGTAAAGCACCATGGAATAAATGGCGCTAAAACAATAAATAATAATAATTAAAAGTTAATCCCAGATAAATTATTTTACCCCCTCTTGCATTTTGATGTAACTGTCCTGATATGGTGTTACTTACCATATCAATGTAATGTACAGCTAACTCTGATCCCAGCACTTTAACTCCTTAGATGCCACTGTCAGTAGTAACAGTAGCATGTGAAGAATATGACAAAGGGAAAGCATTCCCTCTGTCAGCCCATTGGTGTCCCCGCAGCATGATCGTGGAGTGTTGATGGGTTTTTATGGCAACAGGCAGGGTCTGATAGGCTACTTGTCAGTCTAACACCAATGAGTCGAATATTGCTACATGAGTAGTGTGACGCTCACAGCCCTCACCCTGGGAAGTGGGGTTACTCGGAGCCGGGTCAGATGTTGGGGGTTGCAGTCGTGGCCCGGACCCGGTCCATGCCCAGGGTGGTCACAATAAAAGATGTAAAGGGGCTTTCAGGGTTGAGTGGTAATTTTCCGACTACGCCACCTACGGTTCCCGGTGACGGACACCGGCGCTGTTTCAGTCCACTGAGGCCGGTGTTACGGACAGCTAAGATGGGACGGCTCCCCGCAGGTGGAGCGGGCCTCAGGGCAGTGTGAGGAAGGATGGTGGGTGCAGTGCCGCGCAGTAAATAACAGGCTGAAGCGGGGTGTGAAGTCATCCAGGGTTTTTACTCACTTTAAGATGAACTTTAGCCGCAAAGCTTCCCTCTGCTCCTCACGGCGTGCTGCGGCCACCAGGTCCAGTACTTTCCAGATTGATCAGGAGCACCTGTCGAGACCCCTCTGGTGTGTGTTCCTCTCCTAGGTGAGTTCTCCCACTAAGTCTTCAATTGACTGTTTGTGTGGTTAGAACTAGGTGTAAGGCCGGGTCCCTCTGGATAAAACGCAGGTAGAGAGGTACAGGTGGCGTATGCCGCTCCGTCCGTATCCCTCCTGGGATCCACTAAGCCTCCGGGCTTCTCTGACTGAGACGTGAAGTAGCAAAGCCAGATATCGGGGGCCGGTCACCACTCTTGCAGCAGGAGTCCCTCTGACTAGGCCAGAATAAGAGTACAGGTGGCGTATGCCACTCCGTCTGTATCCCCCTGGGATCCTTTTGCCTGTGGAGCTTGTCTCCTCTGCTCCCCTCCAGGCCTACTTAGGTAAGGACCTTGACCGGGTAGAGACAACCGTTAACTCTAGCCCGCTCCTCGCCTCAAGGCCAGAGAACGAGGACCGTGTATCTTCAATAGGCTGCAGGTTCTATCAGAAAGCCACATTCAGCGATGAAGATCACAATCAAAGACCTTGAACCTAAGATGGCTGAAGTTTAAATATGAATGGGTAAGTGTACCCTAAAAGTGTGTCCTCCACCCTCACCCACTACATGGTTCCCCCTATCTTTTGGTTCCCCCCATCTCCTCTATCCTGGCTGGGGCAGCATCCTGTTGCATATAGGCCCCCCTACAGGACAGGAGTGGTGTAGTGTTGAATGATGAAGTAGGGTCCTGAGAAGTGCTCCATCCTTACCTGGAAGAGGAGATACCACACCTCGAGCTGAGGTGCAGTACCCCTGTGGCGACTGAACCCTCAGGGGCGCCACATTCCCCCCTGGTGAAGCACAGCACGTCCGCGGGCTGCAATAGAGTAAAAAGTGGTACAGACTTTTAAAATTTTTGCATAACAATAACAATCTGCCCTTTATGGGAGGTAAGGACACTTTAAACGTTGCATGATAAATATATATATATAAATACAATATAGTATAAATGTAGAAAAACTGTAAGTGACATTATGCATGTATAAAAGACATTATGCACACATGGGAGACATTCAAGTGACATTATGCAAGTAGACAGTTCTGTAGAAAATATTGTCGAAAAGAGTCAGTTCAGCAGCATGAGGGACCTGTCCCAAACCCTCAACGTAGGCCCTGGGGTGGCTGCAGGGCATGGAGATCCTGAGTTGGACCTCCAGGAGAGCCACTCCAGACAGGTTTTGCTTCTGAGGTAGTAGTAGAGCTGTTTTACATAAAACCAATAGGGAGCACCTAAATAGATGCATAAATTATTTACAAGAAGTAGTCTGTCTACTGCCAGTCCGCAGGGACGAATGTCTCTTTATACCGGGAGGAAAAACAACATAATACCTGCAACAGTTAACTAGTCAACTGGGAGGTGCAACCTCCAGGGCTGCTCAGAAACGGCATCCCCACTTAGGAAAAGGCTCATTCTTTCCAACTGAGCCTGACCGGTCCTCCGTGGGCAAGTGAGTGGGGGCATCCCCTTTGAACACCCTGTGGACGTCCAGGGCGTACCCCCCACGCTCCCCGTGGTGGCGGGTGTAGGACACCAAGTCGCCCGGGTAGAAGTTCCGGTCAGGGTGGCCTTGCTCCAGCTGCGGCTCGACATCCCGCCGATTCACAAAGATGTCTCGGTGGAACTGGGGGATGCGAATGAAGCCCCATCTGGCCTCCTGATGGAATCTGACTATTAGGCCTTCCTCCCAGGGGCTTGGACGGGCAGCCTCTGCCTGGCGGGCCCGTGACTTTGCGGCCTTGGTCCGCACCTCCAGGCGCTCACAGCGGACCTCCATTTGGCGTCGCTCTTTATCAAATTGGAGGAGCTGCTTTCTGCACATCTCCTCCCTCCTCCGCGCGGCAGCCCGGGTCTCCTGGGGGAAGCCCATCAGGTCCACCCTCTGGTTGTCCCAGGCCATCTCTTCCGCCGCCGGGCAGGCGACCGGGGGCGTGGGTAGCGGCGTCAGCAGGGGCCGCTGCTGGTCCTCGACTAGTACGGACCAGTCCGGGTTGGAGCTGGGAGTCTCCTCAGTAAGGGCAGGAGGTTGGCCTGGAATCGGGAGACACAGCAGGCCTCCGGTGGTGGCGATAACTTGGGCCTCCTGCTCCGGAGCAAGAAGCTGCTCCCACTGGATGACGCCCGGGGATAGGGGTGCCGGCATGATACTCAGGAGAGGTACAGTACGCCTTGCACCTGGGACTGGGATTTCTTGCTTACCCGCTCCTGGGCTGTACGAGGCCTCCTGGGTTACGGTTCCGCTGGACCAGCTTGCAGAGCTCTGGCGGCTGGCCTGAATCTTGCGGAGCACCTCCTCTCGCCACTCTCCAGAGACCAATCGTTGTGCCTCCGCGATCCTCCTGGTGAGGTCCTGCGCTTCCTCGCGGAGGAACTCGGCTTCTTCCGGGGTCAAGTGGATTCCTCCCATGCCACGGAAGGTAACAGCTTGTGGGCCAGCACTGGAGGTTTCGGGAGAACTCCCCTCAGCGGCATCCATCACTGCTGCAGGGTGCGGTGAGTCTGGGATTGTTACAGCCACACCTAGTTGTTGCTCTCCTCTCCTCCTCTTTTCGGGGCAGCTCCAGGGCAGCTGGCTGACGGGCACTCCCAGGGACGTCCCTTTCGTTTTGACGGACATCACTGCGTGGACTGTCTCTGCTGGAAGGGGCGGTCTGCATTTTTGACGCCATTGGGGAGCCTGGCCCATGATGGGAGGACTTTGGCGACTGTTGTTTTGGCACATAATGGCGTCCGTTCTTCTTGGGCGGCGCCACCATAAGTGTAAACGACAGTCTTTTAGTGAAAAGGCGCACAGTACCCGGCGGCAACGGGGATCTTTTCCGTTGCTGCGGGCACGCAATCCTGCCGACTACGCCAAGTTGTGACTCTCACAGCCCTCACCCTGGAAAGTGGGGTAACTCGGAGCCGGGTCAGATGTTGGGGGTTGCAGTCATGGCCCGGACCCGGTCCGTGCCCAGGGCGGTCACAATAAAAGATGTAAAGGGGCTTTCAGGGTTGAGTGGTAATTTTCCGACTACGCCACCTACGGTTCCCGATGACGGACACTGGCGCTGTTTCAGTCCACTGAGGCCGGTGTTACGGACAGCTAAGATGGGACGGCTCCCCGCAGGGGGAGCGGGCCTCAGGGCAGTGTGAGGAAGGATGGTGGGTGCAGTGCCGCGCAGTAAATAACAGGCTGAAGCGGGGTGTGAAGTCATTCAGGGTTTTTACTCACTTTAAGATGAACTTTAGCCGCAAAGCTTTCCTCTGCTCCTCACGGCGTGCTGCGGCCACCAGGAAGGGGGGTCCAGCACTTTCCAGATTGATCAGGAGCACCTGTCGAGACCCCTCTGGTGTGTGTTCCTCTCCTAGGTGAGTTCTCCCACTAAGTCTTCACTTGACTGTTTGTGTGGTTAGAACTAGGTGTAAGGCCGGGTCCCTCTGGATAAAACGCAGGTAGAGAGGTACAGGTGGCGTATGCCGCTCCGTCCGTATCCCTCCTGGGATCCACTAAGCCTCCGGGCTTCTCTGACTGAGATGTGAAGTAGCAAAGCCAGATATCGGGGGCCGGTCACCCCTCTTGCAGCAGGAGTCCCTCTGACTAGGCCAGAATAAGAGTACAGGTGGCGTATGCCACTCCGTCTGTATCCCCCTGGGATCCTTTTGCCTGTGGAGCTTGTCTCCTCTGCTCCCCTCCAGGCCTTCTTAGGTAAGGACCTTGACCGGGTAGAGACAACCGTTAACTGTAGCCCGCTCCTTGCCTCAAGGCCAGAGAACGAGGACCGTGTATCTTCAATAGGCTGCAGGTTCTTGCAGAAAGCCACATTCAGCGATGAAGATCACAATCAAAGACCTTGAACCTAAGATGGCTGAAGTTTAAATATGAATGGGTAAGTGTACCCTAAAAGTGTGTCCTCCACCCTCACCCACTACATGGTTCCCCCTAACTTTTGGTTCCCCCCATCTCCTCTAACCCGGCTGGGGCAGCACCCTGGTGCATATAGGCCCCCCTACAGGACAGGAATGGTGTAGTGTTGAATGATGAAGTAGGGTCCTGAGAAGTGCTCCATCCTTACCTGGAAGAGGAGATACCACACCTCGAGCTGAGGTGCAGTACCCCTGTGGCGACTGAACCCTCAGGGGCGCCACAGTAGTGCAGTATATTATCTATGGTAGCAAAGAACTGTGAGTTCAGGTCCCCTTGTAGGACTAATAAATATTGTATGCTAATCTTACTGAGCAATTGACCAGCAAAGTGTAATGTCTTAGGACATTGACATATATAGAACACACAAAAAGAAGAATATGCCAGACATAGAATATAAAAGCAATTAATCTCAGGCCCTGTTAAGCACAAGAGGTGACCAGGATGCCTCATGCAGAAGTAAAGATGGCAATGGTCCAGCTGCAATAAAGAAGTGGACTGGAAGACTGACCAATGTAATGCAAATCATTATATTCAACTCTTAATAGATATGTTAAATAAAATCCCCCTGTAGGATTTCCCAATATAAGCTGCAAGCCTTGCGCTGACAGACATAGACTGATTGATTTACAATTTATTGGGAATATCACAACCCAAAATGGTTTCAGAAAACAATGAGGAGGATTTCAGATTTTATGAGCTTATTTGGACTCCGTGAAGGTTAGATATCCATTTTAGGCTTTTACTAGTCATAATAACTACTAGACTTAGTTATTTGAGCTGCTAGTTTTGACATATAAGGAGTTGTCCATCACTTAAAGGATGTTTATCACTCCCACACTGACAGTATAAACTAAGCATGTAGTCTTATTAGGGATATAGCACCTAAATAAATAAAAAGTGTTCTAATATTTTCCTTTGTTTTTCAGAAACTGAAGTTTAATCAAACATGTTAATTATCAAGAGGCTCCATGCATAATTCAACCCTCTGGTTTTGTATGCCTCGCTTCCCTCACTGTTGATTGATAGTGCTTGTCTTAGCTGAGCTTCCTCTCAGATTGTGCTCGCTCCAAGGAAGCCTGTCAAAAACACTAAAGGTGCAAATTTTGTAGGGGCTACAGTGGCATGTAAAAGTTTGGGCACTCCTGGTTAAAATTACTGTTATTGTGAACAGTTAAGCAGGTTGAAGATGAAATGATCTCTAAAAGGCCTAAAGTTAAAAATGACACATTTCCTTTGTATTTTAGGCTATATATATATATGTATATATATATATATATATATATATATATATATACACAGTTGAAACCAGAAGATTGCATACACTATATGAAAAGACACATAAGCATGTTTTTCTCAATATCTGAAATCAGAATGAACCTTTCCCGTTTTCGGTCAATTAGGATTACCATAATTTTTAATATTTGTCAAATGCCAGAATAATGAGAGAGAGAGAGAGAGAGAGAGAATGTTTTAAGGCATTTTTATTACTTACTGCAAAGTCAAAAGTTTACATACATTTCATTTGTGTTTGGTACCATTGCCCTTAAACTGAATGACTTGGGTCAAACGTTTGAGATATCCTTCCACAAGCTTCTCACAATAGTTGGTCGGAATTTGGGCTCATTCCTCCTGACAAAACTGGTGTAACTGATCCAGATTTGTAGGTCGCCTTGCTCGCACCTGCCTTTTCAGCTTTGCCCATATATTTTCAATAGAATTGAGATCAGGGCTTTGTGATGGCCGCTACAAAACATTGATTTTGTTATCCTTAAGCCACTTTGTTACCATTTTGGCAGTATGCTTCTGGTCATTGTCCATTTGGGAGACCCATTTATGCCAAGCTTTAACTTCCTGGCTGATGTCTTGAGATGTTGCTTCAGTATTGCCGCATAATCCTCTTCTCTCATGATGCCATATATTTTGTGAAATGCACCAGTCCCTCCTGCAGCAAAACAACCCCACAACATGATGCTGCCACCCCAGTGTTTCACAGTTGGGATGGTGTTCTTAGGCTTCCAAGCTTCTCCCTTTTTCCTTCAAACATAACAATGGTCATTATGACCAAAAAGTTAAATTTTGATTTCATCAGACCACAGGACATATCTCCAAAATTTAAGGTCTGTGTTCCTGTGTGCATTTGCAAACATTAATATGGCTTTATTATGTTTCTTTTGGAGTAATGACTTCTTCCTGACAGAGTGGCCTTTCACCCCATGTTAATACAGTACTCGTTTCACTGTGGATATTGACACAATCTTACCAGCTTCCGCCGTCATCTTCACAAGGTCTTTTGCTTTTGTTCTTGGCTTCATATGCACATGTCGGACCAAAGCACATTCATCTCTGTGACACAGAACCCGTCTCCTTCCTGAGCGGTATGATGGCTGGACATTCCCATCTTGTTTATACTTGCGTATAATTGTTTGTACAGATGAACAAGGCATTTTCAGGTATCTTGAAATTGTACCCAAGAATGAGCCAGACTTGTGCAAGTCCACAATTCTTTTCCTGATATCTTGGCTGATTTCTTTAGACTTTGCCATGATGCTACACAAGGAATCAGTGTGTTTCAGATGTGCATTAAAATACATTCACAGGTGTGTCTCTAATTAACTCAGATGTTGCCAGAAAACCTATCAGAAGCTTCCAAACACGACATCATCATATGGGCAGTCCAGAATTGTTTAAAGGCATAGTAATCTTAGTGTATGTAAACTTTTGACTTTGCAGTAAGTCATTCTCTCTCTCTCATTAAGTCATTCTGTCTCTCATTCTGGCATTTGGCAAATATTAAAACTTATGGTATTCCTAATTCACCTAAAATGGGAAAGGTTTACTCTGATTTCATGTCAGATATTGAGAAAAACATGCATATGTGTCTTGTTATATAGTGTATGTAAGCTTCTGGTTTCAACTGTATATATTGTGAGACAGTAAGGGGAATAATATGGGAGGGTCATTATGTGTCCCCCAGGATGCGCATAGAGGCATATTGAACCCACTGGAGAGCATTGAATCCCGATAGGCTTCACCTAGAGGTGCTGGCAGGAGAGGTCGAGGAGACACCATTGATCCCAGAGCTAGAAGTATCACAGGGAACGTTTGGGACAGCACAGCTCCTGGATCCCACACTGACCCAAGCACAGAAACAGGTGACAGAGATAAATGGGGTGGCTCAGCAATCTGGGAGAGAGGCGCCTTTTTTCAATAAATGGCGGTCAAGCGGGAATTGCTATATTGGGTTGACAGAATCTGGGATGAAGTAGTGGAACTGCTGGTAGTGCCCCAATTGTACCGTCAGGCGGTGCTAGAGATGGCCCACAAACATATGCTGAGTGGTCACCTAGGGGTTAAAAAGACACAAGAAAGGTTTCTGCAGTGGTTCTTTTGGCCCAGGATTTAGGCCGAGGTGCAGAGATTTTGTGAGTCTTGCCCAGAGTGTCAGCTGACCACACCCACTGCAAATTTCCGTAGTCTATTGGTTCCTCTGCATATCATAGAGGTACCTTTTGAGCGGATTGCTATGGATCTGGTAGGGCCCATAGAAAAATCAGCCCGTGGCTACCAACACATATTAGTGGTAGTAGACTACGTTACTCGTTACCCTGAGGCAATTCTGCTTCACCACACTTCCGCTAAACGTATTGCCCGTGAGCTGTTTTCCATGTTCTGTCGCCTTGGGCTACCTAAGGAGATCCTTATGGATCAGGGGACTACTTTTATGTTAATAAAGAACACACTGGACACAGCAATTACAATATGTCATAAGAGTAGTAATATGGTGTCTTTAGATTTATAAAGAGGTTAATAACATATCACATATATATGCCTGGACATATATTGAATGGCTGACCATTCGGAATAAACACAATACCGAAAAGAAAAAAACTAACAAACTGGTCATGGAAGATGCAGGTACAAAGTGATTAGACTCAAAATAATGGTAAAATGCCTTTATTACGTGGTCAATAGGTAACCATGGCACTGTGAACAAAAGTGCACACACACAAGTATAAAAACATAAAATACACACTGTTGTGTGGACAATATAGAACTTGTATCCCATAAATATATAGTTACACCAGGACAATTTATACAATAAACAAATTGGATAAACACACTGTCTCCACCAAGAATAATCATGTAAATGAGAGAAACAGAGTATACACTATGAGAACATGAGGAAAAAGTAAAGGTGTATATACACATCTGTATCTCACATAACGATCAAAAAGGTGAGGGGGGGTTGTGGCCAACTGGATAGGCAGATGTAGGTATAACTATAGATAACTTGCCTATCTTATAAGTAAATGTATAAGCCACATGATACTCATATCAAACCCATATAAAATGCATTGTAAGTGTAAAGTTATTAAAAAAATTATTGTAGACTGCCAGCCAGTACATAGTTAACAAACATGTGATGCTGATGCTGCATATACATAAAGGTGCTCTGGATCCAAAGAACAGACAGGTTGCCAGTGAGAGAACCAACTAGGTGGGTGAGGATGTTTACGTAGGCTGATGGGACCCACTGATTAGGTCAATAGATGTTGGAGGCTCATTGTCATTTGGCCTCCTTCTCTTGGCATTATTGGGTATTACCGACAGTTTATACCTAATTTTGCTGGGACATCAGTGCCCTTGACAGACCTCTTAAAGGTAAAGACATCAGTAATGGTTCGGTGGAACCCTCAGGCGGAGGAGGCGTTTCAGTCCATGAAGTTGGCGTTGTGCGGACAGCCTTTCCTCACCAGCCCCAACTTCATGAAATACTTTATCGTACAAACTGACTCCTCTGAGGTAGGCCTAGGAGCTCTACTGTCACAGGAGGTGAACGGAGAAGAACATCCGGTCACCTACTTGAGTAGCAAACTTACCCCAGCAGAAAAAAATTATAGCGTAGTGGAGAAGGAGTGCTTAGCCATTAAGTGGACCTTGGAGTCCCTATGTTATTATTTGCTCGGGCGACAGTTTCGCTTAATAATGGACCATTCACCCTTGGTTTTGATGAGAAATGCCAAGGAGAGAATTGCTCAAGTCACCCGATGGTTTCTGGCACTGCACAATTTTAGCTTCTCTGAGGAATATTGAGCTGGTAAGTTGCAAGGGAATGTGGACATCCTGTATGGTGACAGTTGTTCAACTCCACAAGTTTGAGCAGAGGGGGGGATATGTGAGACAGTGTGAGGAATCATATGCGAGAGTCGTTATGTATCCCCCAGGATATGCAGAGAGGCATATTGAACCCACTGGAGAGGATTGTAATCACAGACACAGCTGTGGTTGCAATGCAAAATAAAAGTAAATGTTTACATGGTCAAGCTATTTGACCAAGTCAGATTTAAGAAAACCTGACATGGGATTTTATTTTTGGAGAGATCTACAAGTTGGTAGTAGGGCGGGTCTTTCCTTCAACTCTGAGTCTTAGGAGTTGCACATGTCAACGATTCACATTTAAACTTTCAGTTAAAGTTTGGGTGTGTCACTTTTTGTCTGCAAGCATCAGAGCAAGAGGCTCTGTGCAAGAGGTCTGTGTGAGACTGAATAAAGGTCATAGAGGGCAAAGGCTTTGACTCACCCACAAGTGATACAGTGGTACAGTCGCCCGCGGCAACGGAATGTTACGGACTGTGACAGGCGATCCGGCTGCGATCCGGACGATAAAATTTTGCCTTTTTGTTGTAAGTTGCCACTAATGTAAGCAATGTAATGTAATCTGGGTCACTGCCTCTTTACCACACTATGTGAACACCGCTGCATTACAATATATATTGTCATTTTTTATATTTTCCAAACTACCTTTAAAAAGGAAAATGGACCAATGCAAAAGTTTGGGCACCCTGCATGGTTAGAACCTAGTAGCACCCCCTTTTGCAAGTATCACTGCTTGTAAATGCTTTTTGTAGCCAGACAAGAGTCTTTCAATTCTTGTTTGAGGGATTTTCATCCATTCTTTCTTAGAAAATTCTTCCAGTTCTGTGAGATTCCTGGGTCTTCTTGCATGCACTGCTATTTTGAGGTCTACCACAGATTTTCAATGACGTTTAGATCAAGGGACTGTGCAGGCAATTGTAAAACCTTTTGCAGTCAAGTGGGGATTCTCATTTGCCTCTCTAGCAATCCTAGTAGCAGCTCTCACTGAAATTTTCCTTGGTCTTCCAGACCTTATCTTGACCTCTTAACTTACATTTCTTAATTACATTTCGAGCAGAGGAAAGTACAACTTGAAAACGCTTTGCTATCTTCTTATAGCCTTCACCTGCTTTGTGGGCCTCCAGCATTTTCAATTCCAGAGTGCTAGCAACTGCTTAGAAGAACCCATGGCTGCTATTTTTTGGTACAAGGTTAGAGGAGGCTTTGTTTTTATAAAGCTGGGAAATTTCTGACATCACCTGACATCACCCCCACTTTAATACAAAATACCAGTAATTGTCTGTCCGCTGTCTCTAACATCATGTCCTTCCTCCATCTGAAACTGAATCCATCCAAAACTGAGCTCCTTATTTTTCCTCCCTCTACTAACCTACCTATACCTGACTTTTCAATTTCCTTGGGTGGTGCCACCATAACTCCCAAGCAGCAAGCTCGCTGTCTTGGAGTCATATTTGACACACAACTTTCCTTTATTCCCATATTCAATCACTCACTCGCTCATGTCACCTGCACCTTAAAAACATCTCCAGAATCTGACCTTTTCTCACCTTTGATACTGTAAAAAGAATTACTGTTGCTCTTATTCACTCTCGTCTGGACAACTGCAACTCTCTTCAAATCGGTCTCCCTCTAAACCAACTCTCTCCTCTCCAATCCATTCTGAATGCGGCAGCCAGGGTCGTATTTCAGGCCGCTTCACCGATACCTCTATCCTGTGCCAGTCATTGCAATGGTTACCCATTCACCACAGAATACAATACAAACTCATCTCTCTCACCCACATTTCTGTCTATCGCCGCTCTTGTGCCCTCCATTCTGCAACTGATCTAAAACTAAAATCCTCCTTAATCCGAACCTCACACCTCCGTCCCCAAGACTTCTCTAGTGCCGCGCCAGTTTTCTGGAATGCACTGCCCCAACAATCCGACTGATATCTAGCCCCCATGTCTTCAAACGTGTTTTAAAAACACATCTATTTAGACAAGCCTATCATCTCAACTCACCAACCTAACTCTGCCCTGTTCCCTCCTAAATGTTAATCTTAATCTAACCCCTGCCTATTCATCTGTCTCCACATGCTCCGTGCACCAAATACCACACTGCCCTTAGACCAGGGGTCAGGAACCTTTTTGGCTGAGGGAGCCATGAATGCTACATATTTTAAAATGTAATTTCGTGAGAGCCATACAATATTTTTAAAACTAAATACAAGTAAATGTGTGCATTTTATGCAAGACCAACACTTTTAAAGTACAATAAGTACCTGCTCTCTCCACAAAGGCGAATTCTTCTGTCCATTCCTGCTGAAAAGTACGATACTCCTCATCTTTTTTTCTTTTAGCCATCTTCTTCAATAAAAGGGTTTCTGCAATTAGCTAGCTGACTACTTGATTAAAAGGAGGGAAGTTTACTTCCATATGCTGGAGGTGTCCCTGGCTAATTCCATGTGGGGAACAGAGATGGCGTCTTTGCTCTTAAGGGGAAGGGAAAACTGTACCCCCACAGAACTGTGTATATAGGTAACTGGCGTCCCCCTAATTGACTGGTGGTATGAAGTAAGAGCGTTTCCTGTATTCTGGCACTCTCTGACTGACTGATGCGGCTGCTGATTCTTGCCAGTGGAGTTTAAAATGGTGCCGCCGCTTCTGATCCACACCACAGGAAGCCGTCATCCCTATATAGCGCCCGCTCTCCTGACAGCTAAAGCGGCGCTTGAGCGAGCGGAGCTCAGTTGCTGCTACGCTGGTGTGAGGAGAACGATGGCTGACAGCGCGGGAACTCCCTATACCTGCTGGTGAGCTCGCCTCCGGTCTGCGCTTAATGATGACTCACCCCAGCGTACCAGCAACTGAGCTCCGCTCTAGCTGTCAGGAGAGTGGGCGCCTTATATCCCGGGTGACGGCTTCCTGTGGTGCGAATCAGAAGCGATGGCACCATTTTAAGCTGTCAGTGGCAGGTAGAGCTGTCACTCGTCTGGGAGCCAGATGCAGCCTTCAAAAGAGCCGCATCTGGCTCGCGAGTCATAGGTTCCCGACCCCTGCCTTAGACATACAGATACTGGCTGATGACCATGTTCTACCTATTGTGTCCCCCCATTTCCATGTAGATTGAAAGCTTGCGAGCAGGGCCCTCACTCCTTCTGTAACTGTTGAAATGTGATTCATTGTATTGTTTATATTGTCTGTACATGTCCGTACTTAATTGTAAAGTGCTGCGGAATGTGTTGGTATATAAGTAAAAATTATTATTATTATCAAATTTTCATCACCTGGCCTTTCCTAACGATGATCGTGAACAAGCCATAACCCTAACAGACTAATTAAGGTCTGAAACCTTGGTCAAAGTTATCTGAGCACACAAATCTCTAAGGGTGCCCAAACTTTTGCATCAGTCCATTTTCCCTTTTGTAATTTTTAAAATTTAAAAAATTACAATATTTTTTTTTGCCTAAAATACAAATAAAATGTATCATCTTTAACTTTAGGCCTTTTAGTTATCATTTCATATTCAACTTGCTTAACTCTTAACAATAACAGTAATTTTGACCAGGGGTGCCCAAACTTTTACATGCCACTTGTAAGACAGCGCTAGTCATCACACTGGGGGACACTCGCTGCACCGGGTCAATTAAAGCACACCAGCCACGTTTTCCAGTATTTCACAATCCAGCAGTTAATTACTATTCATAACTGCTTATAACCGAGTCCATCTCAGTGGCTCGCCAACATATACACATATAATGTCCAAGAGCCTTTCAAGTGGCAGACAGGCCCACTTGGCTCCAGTTACAGCCTTCAGCAAAGTCACTTATATCAACGTCCATATAATGCAGTGTTTTAGCTTTGCCGGGTTTTAGCTGCTTCAGACTTGTTCTGCCACAGCTGTGGCTTTACGGCTTCCCAGATGGGGGTCTCCAGCCCTCGTACCTTCAAAGGCTACTGGTATGTTTTCACACCTAACATCCAGCCTCTGCCTTCCAGGACTCTTGTCTTTCAAGCCTACTGCCTTCCAAGGCTACTGGCATTGCTTACACATAAGGATCCAGCCTCTGCCTTTCATGCTTCACCAGGCTTCACTAGGCCTCACACTCTAACGGTGTCCCACACAGGGAACAGGCTTCATGCCTTTCACACTGTCTCAAAAACACCAGGGTTTATATATCCTCCAGTGCACACACAGGACCTGTGCTGATGTCACAGTCATGTGATCAGACCTTCTGTGTGCACAGGAACTGTACTGATGTCACAGTCATGTGATCAGTCACCTGAGGGAGAGGTACATGGTCAGCCAGAACACACCCTGGACCATTACAGTAATGCCGCAAGCCGCTGCATTACACACTGTACATACCATACAAAGTTATGTGCTTAGTTTGTATTGTCATTTGGGACTGACAGAGTCCCTTTAACAATTTGATGACCTATCCCTGTACATTGCTTAGAGGTTGCTGCCGAGTACTGCAGTTTATCTCCCATTCAGTTGAGTATGAGATATACAACACTACTTGGCAGTGACCGCTAAGTAATAGATAGGACTGCCATGCATCACTTATACCTTGCTACATCGGAGCAGATTTCAGCTTCCTTTTCCCAATTTTATACCTTTCTCGTGCAGATTTTGTAATTTTTAATTAATTTGTTTGTGTAGAAATGCCGAAATTCCACCTGTAAAAACTCAATTTTACTTTTACATGTGTTTATTCAGGCTCCCTATGTAACTGTATGGGGGGAAAAATTCATTGAAAAAAAAAGTTCTGTGACGTCTTTAAACACACAATCTGTTTTCATGAAATCACATGCACTTTGTGTGGACTGTTAAAAACAGCAAATTTACCATCCAGAAAACACAGCATTTACGTAGGAACATGGCCAATCAGCCACCAGTCCTCAACTGAAGCCATTCTGCAGAGACATATTCTGCACGGCTGGCTACATTTTTCTGTATGTGAATGAGATTGTTAAAATCTTTGAGGCTAAAGTAACATTTTGAAGGAAAAATGTGGATCTACAGTTTCTAAAAATGGGTCACTTGTGGGGGCTTCTGCTAGTTTAGCAGAATCTATTTATGACAAATTTGTCCTGCAAAAATTAAATAGCGCTTCTTACTTTCCAAGCTCTGATGCGTGCCCAAACAGCAGTTTTTGGCCACATATGTGATATCTCCAGGATTAGGAGAAGTTACGTAACAAATTTTTGTGGTTCATTTTCGATGCACCTGAAGGGTTAACAAATTTCCTGACAGCAATTTTTAATAATTTGAGGGACGGAGTTTTTAAACTGGAATCACTTTGTGGGGGGTATTGCAACACATATTAGATTTATAAAATGAGGCTTGGTTATTAAAAGGAATCTGTCACCAGGTTTTTGCTCCTACACCTGAGAGCAGCATAATGTGGAGACAAAGACCTTGATTCCAATGATGTGTCATTTACTGGGCTGCTTGTTGAGGTTTCAATAAATAACTGTTTTACCAGCAGAGGATTATCATCTGAGTGCTAGTAAACCTTTTGCCATGTAGTCCTCCATATTCATGAGCTCTACCAATAAAGCAAACAAACAGAAAATATACTGTCTAAGGCATTGATATAGAAAAAATGTGAAAAAATAAAAAATGCCAGACAGAGGATAAATAAAATATGATGCATTGTTATTGAAAAAACATGAAAAGACATGGAATAAAAAGAGATCCAAAAAAGGAAACAAGGTGGGTATGAAGTACAATGGATGGCTGCAATAATGAAGGTCTATGAAAGAATGAACATGATAGTATACCAGGTGGAATAATCAAGTTGATTTTGGTCAAAAAGTGCAAGTGTAACATGAATATACAGCCCAATGGATATACATCCCAACAACCTGCGACAAATAATTTGTAAAAACATATACAGTGAAGGAAATAATTATTTGATCCCTTGCTGTTTTTGTAAGTTTGCCAACTGACAAAGACATAAACAGTCTATAATTTTAAGGGTAGGTTAATTTTAACATTGAGAGATAGAATATCCAAAAAAAATCAAGAAAATCACATTGTATAAATTAGATAAATTTATTTGCAGGACAGGAAGCAGCGCTGCAGCCACGCCGGGGCCTCGGGGGTGAGTATAGCTTTATTTGTTTTAATTTTTACGGTTCACACTGTATAAATCCATGCTGTTTGCATGGATTTATACAGTGTAACCTAGTTGTCAAGCACTTTCCAAGTGATGCTATCGCCTGGAAAGCGCTTGTCAATCTGCATGCAGAAACGCATGTGAATCTGCATGTGGATCCGCATGTATTCTGCAGGAAAAACGCATGCACAATCTGCATGCGTTTTTTTCTGCCAGGGAGATGCAGAAATGCTGCAGAAATTTTCTGCTTCATTTCTGCATCGTGGGCACATAGCCTTAAAGATTTTTCTGTATTTTCATGACTATGAGAATTGTACATTTACAAATATGTCTTATATTCTAGGTTCTTCAAAGTAGCCACCTTTTGCTTTGATGACTGCTTTGCACACTCTTAGCATTCTCTTGATGAGCTTCAAGAGGTAGTCACCGGAAATGGTTTTCACTTCACAGGTGTGCCCTGTCAGGTTTAATAAGTGGGATTTCTTGCCTTATAAATGGGGTTGGGACCATCAGTTGTGTTGTGCAGTAGTCTGGTGGATACACAGCTGATAGTCCTACTGAATAGACTGTTAGAATTTGTATTATGGCAAGAAAAAAGCAGCTAAGTAAAGAAAAATGAGTGGCCATCATTACTTTAAGAAATGAAGGTCAGTCAGTCCAAAAAATTGGGAAAACTTTGAAAGTGTCCCCAAGTGCAGTTGCAAAAACCATCAAGCGCTACAAAGAAACTGTCTCACATGCGGACTGCCCTAGGAAAGGAAGACCAAGAGTCACCTCTGCTTCTGAGGATAAGTTTATCTGAGTCACCAGCCTCAGAAATCGCAGGTTAACAGCAGCTCAGATTAGAGACCAGGTCAATGCCACACAGAGTTCTAGCAGCAGACACATCTCTACAACAACTGTTAAGAGGAGACTTTGTGCAGCAGGCCTTCATGGTAAAATAGCTGCTAGGAAACCACAGCTAAGGACAGGCAACAAGCAGAACAGACTTGTTTGGGCTAAAGAACACAAGGAATGGACATTAGACCAGTGGAAATCTGTGCTTTGGTCTGATGAGTCCAAATTTGAGATCTTTGGTTCCAACCACCGTGTCTTTGTGCGACGCAGAAAAGGTGAACGGATGGACTCTACATGCCTGGTTCCCACCGTGAAGCATGGAGGAGGAGGTGTGAAGGTGTGGGGGTGCTTTGCTGGTGACACTGTTGGGGATTTATTCAAAATTGAAGGCATACTGAACCAGCATGGCTACCACAGCATCTTGCAGCGGCATGCTATTCCATCCGGTTTGGACCATCATTTATTTTTCAACAGGACAATGACCACAAACACACCTCCAGGCTGTGTAAGGGCTATTTGACCAAGATGGAGAGTGATGGGGTGCTACGCCCGATGACCTGGCCTCCACAGTCACCAGACCTGAACCCAATCGAAATGGTTTGGGGTGAGCTGGACCGCAGAGTGAAGGCAAAAGGGCCAACAAGTGCTAAGCATCTCTGGGAACTCCTTCAAGATTGTTGGAAGACCACTTCTGGTGACTACCTCTTGAAGCTCATCAAGAGAATGCCAAGAGTGTGCAAAGCAGTCATCAAAGCAAAAGGTGGCTACTTTGAAGAACCTAGAATATAAGACATATTTTCAGTTGTTTCACACTTTTTTGTTAAGTATATAATTCCACATGTGTTAATTCATAGTTTTGATGCCTTCAGTGTGAATGTACAATTTTCATAGTCATGAAAATACAGAAAAATCTTTAAATGAGAAGGTGTGTCCAAACTTTTGGTCTGTACTGTATATACATATACAGGTGAGACCAGAAGTTTACATACACTATATAAAAAGACACATATGCATGCTGTTCTCAATATCTGACATGGAATCAGAATAAACCTTTCCAGTTTTAGGTCAATTAGGAGTACCATAATTTTTAATATTTGCCAAATGCCAGAATAATGAGAGAGAGAGAATGTTTCAAGGCATTTTTATTACTTACTGCACAGTCAAAAGTTTACATACACTAAGATTACTATGCCTTTAAACAATTCTGGACTGCCCATATGATGATATCATGTGTTTGGAAGCGTCTGATAGGTTTTTTGGCAACATCTGAATTAATCAGAGATACACCTGTGGATGTATTTTAATGCACACCTGAAACACACTGCTTCTTTGTGTAGCATCATGGGAAAGTCTAAAGAAATCAGTCAAGATATCAGGAAGAGAATTGTGGACTTGCACAAGTCTGTCTCATCCTTGGGTACAATTTCAATCTCAACCGAAATCTGATCCCAGGTCTCTTCTACATGTTTCCAAAAGTTGGTGCGTATTGGTCAATTCACTAGAATATGTATATAGCTTTTTCTATAACTCTGCCCGCAAGTGTTCAATTGGGTTGAGGTCTGGGGACTGTGTCGGCCAATCCAGCACCTGTACTTCATTGTAATTGGACTATTTATTCGCCAATCTTGACGTATGCTTCGGGTTGTTGTCCTGCTGGAACACTATGTCTTCCTTTTCACACCCATAATATTTGAGTGTACAAAGTAACTCGTCTTGTAGGATACTCACATATAGATCAGCATTGAGATCACCATTGATCCTGGTCAAGTATCTAACACTTTTCGCTGTGAAACAATTTCGTATCATCAGGCTTCCTCCACCGAACTTGACAGTTCCTTCAATTTCTCGATCCGTTAACCCCTTTATCCCTTGTTTCTTCCAGACCAATTTGCACCCATCAGAGCCTAGTCCATAGACTCCAAATCACCCTTTTTCAGTCTGCTACTGTCCACTTTTCATACTCTTTGCAAACTTAAACCAACGCTTCCTATGACGATATTGAAGTCATGGCTTCTTCACCTTTTTTCGGGCCACCATTCCAGAATTGTGTAACGTGCATCATGCGGTGCTTGCATGAATGTCTGGGTCTATTACGAAGCATGCAAACCACCTTCACTGATGTGTTTGTTGCGTCAGAACTGATGGACCTTGTGATGAGCAAACTTGTTGACTCCAATATTTTGCATTGATGTCAACCTCTTGGCTTTTGAATTGATGGACGGACTTCATTTTGTATTCCTCCAATTGTTATGGAACTCACATGATGCAGTTTGGCAATTTTCTTGGCGAGAGACCGCTATCGATGAGCTGGATGATGCTGTTTCTCTTTTCTTGGGAAATCTTCTTCATGGCTGCTCCTCAATTCGAACCAGTGACCTTTCGCTTGGGAATCTATCTAATAACACACTGAGCTATTAGGGAATGTGCGAACAGGTTGTAATTTGTAGCATACAGGAAGAAAAATATTTTTCCACCACCAGGAGCAAAACAGTAACAATGCTGTGACATGACAAGAATCTGCATAACTAATCATATACAAAATAGTTGCAAATCAAATTTATGTATGATATAACCAAGATGGTTTTCTATAAAATGATGGTAGTCTCGTGTTCTAAGCAGTAGTGGATGGTGACATATGGAGCCTGAAAGTACAAAACATTGTTTCCCTTTTGCTCATCAGTGTACATCCGGAGAAAGTGACAGCTGCTGTTCTCTCAGTTCCTCCGGATGTATGTGATTCGTCTAAAGGTGGGGAGAGGGAAGCCAGCACTGATTGCCTCAGGAATCGCATGACATAACAATGTCACACCATCGCCGGGAGAGCCATTGTCAATACCGCTGGAAGAGCGCCAGCACCAAAGGTGAGTTTAGATGTTATTATTTTACAATGAGGAAACATAGGGATTGAAAAAG
This sequence comes from Phyllobates terribilis, assembly GCF_046119375.1. NCBI lineage: Eukaryota > Metazoa > Chordata > Amphibia > Anura > Dendrobatidae > Phyllobates > Phyllobates terribilis. The sequence goes on from NW_027362773.1 coordinate 56,689,753, forward strand.
GGTTGTCCGAGCAGTGAACAACCCCTTTAAGGTCAAAATTGACGCTATCAAAAAAACAAGAGTTTAAAAGAGTATGCAGAATGCTCCCTCTAGTGGTGGCTGCTGGCACCTAAAATTGTATCATTTATCATAATTACTTTGCTGTTTATTTCTGGTTTAACGTTAATTGCTCACTAAACTTATGTAAGCACTTCATACAGATATTATATGGCCCTTATTGAGAGGTGACAAAACCTACAGAATCTGTAGATTCCTGTGGATGTACCAACAAGTAACTGGTTTGGCTAAGGTAATCAATGCAGAAAATTGAAGCTTGGTGTTAGCTTTGGGGAAATGATCTCACAAATAACCCTAAATAATTGGACTCCTTTTGCTTCCATAACATTTCATCCATCTTTTTCCTGCAAATAACTATGGGAGAGTTCAATGGCACAAATACTGTGAGATAATACACGATGCGTATCAAGTTATATTTTTAATTGCTACATTTCTTCTGTTTTAATGTTGCTACCAGTCAATCTCACTAACCACAAAGTCAATCCAAGCTTCTCATCTACCCTAGGTTAAAAAGTTTCTTAGCTGAGTTGTGAAGAAATCAATTTCCTATCTAATTAGTAAAAGTCTAATTGTTTGTTCTGTTTTTACAATCTTTTAGCCACAATGATCTGGAAGAAAATTCAACATTGATTAGCGCTGCATGAGAATCGGTTTCCGTTTAGTTGTACGGACATCAAGGTCTATGCAATTAGCATAAAGCCAATTTCTATTACCACTTAACTGTATTGAGTAGCTGCTTTTCCCGGTTGGATGTCAAGCTACACATGACAAGGTAAATCAATATGGACTCCTGTGTAAGCACTGTGCAGACTGAGCAACACATGGATGTCACCAGCAACATCTAAAAATGTCCATTCACCAATGCCTTGAGATTAACCATGGGCTCGAATTGTGTCACTTGTTAGTACCGGTACCTTACAATTTATGACATAGGAGGATTAATGAACGCACATAGTAGGGTTGCATCAAATACATCTAGACATTTATTTTTACTCTTGTTGGATATAATGTGCCATGTCTACTGTATGTGCTCAAAACTGTGACCTACGTGTGTAAAGTTCCCTAATTTCCTAAATACAGTGGGGAAAATTTGATACAATGTCGATTTTACAAGTTTTTCCACCTACAAAGAATGGAGAGGTCTGTAATTTTTATTGTAGGTACACTTCACGTGTGAGAGATAGAATCTAAAAATAAAAACCAGAAAATAACATTGTATGATTTTTAAATAATTAAATTACATTTTATTATATGAAATAAGTATTTGATCACCTACCAACCAGCAAGAATTTTGGCTCTCACAGACCTGTTAGTTTTTCTTTAAGAAGTCCTCCTACTCTGCACTCATTACCTGTATTAATTGCACCTGTTTGAATTCATTAGATGTATAAAAGACACCTGTTCACACACTCAATCAATCACACTCCAACCTCTCCACCAGAGGCAAGACCAAAGAGCTGTCTAAGGACACCAGGGACAAAATTGTAGACCTGCACAAGGCTGGGATAAGCTACAGGACAATAGGCAAGCAGCTTGTTGAGAAGGCAACAACTGTTGGCGCAATTATTAGAAAATGGAAGAAACACAAGATAACTGTCAATCTTCCTCGGTCTGGGGCTCCATGCAACATCTCACCTTGTGAGGTAAGGATGATTCTGAGAAAGGTCCGGATTCAGCCCAGAACTACATGGTGGGACCTGGTCAATGACCTGAAGATAGGTGAGATCACAGTCTCAAACATTACTGTTAGTAACACACTATGCCGTCATGGATTAAAATCCTGCAGGGCATGCAAGGTCCCACTACTCACGCCAGCACATGTCCAGGCCCATTTTAAGTTCGCCAATGACCATCTGGATGATCCAGAGGAGGCATGGGAGAAGGTCATGTGGTCAGATGAGACCAAAATAGAACTTTTTGGTATCAACTCCACTCGTCGTGTTTGGAGGAAGAAGAAGGATGAGTACAACCCAAAGAACACTGTCCAATCGTGAACCATAATGGGGAAAACATCATATTTTGGAGGTGCTTTTCTGCAAAGTGGACAGGATGACTGCACCATATTGAAGGGAGGATGGATGGGGTCATGTATCGCAAGATTTTGTCAAACAACAGCATTGCAGATTCTCCCAGCATGACAATGACCCGAAACACACAGCCAGGGCAACTAAGGAGTGGCTCCATAAGAAGCATTTCAAGGTCCTGCAGTGGTCTAGCCAGTCTCCAGACCTGAACCCAAAAGAAAATCCTTGGAGGGAGCTGAAACTCAATGTTGCCCAGCGACAGCCCTGAAACTTGAAAGATCTGGAAAAGTTCTGTATGGAGGAGTGGGCCAAAATCCCTGCTGCAGTGTGTGCAAACTTGGTCAAGAACTACAGGAAATATCTGACATCTGTAATTACAAACAAATGTTTCAATACCGAATATTAATTCTGTTTCTCTATTGTATCAAATACTTATTTCATGCAATGAAATGCAAATTAATTATGTAAAAATCATACAATGTGATTTTCTGGATTTTTTTTCTAAGATTCTGTCTCTCACAGATGAAATGTGCCTACCATAAAAATTACAGACCTCTCCATTCTTTGTAGGTGGGAAAACTTGCAAAATCGGCAGTGTATCAAATACTTATTTTCCCCACTGTATATAAGTGCACAGGTGAGCCTAGAAAATAAATATTGTCTAATTTTAATTGTCAGTGTGCTCCTTAGTTTGTGTGGGCTGAGGGTTTGGTCAGACAATTACAGACCGGATAGTGAGACTGATTGTGGAATTTATGTCCGCCATGTGTGAACACCCTTGTGAGTCGGGCAGTTATGCACCAGTTGTTTGGATTACGCTTTATGGCACAGTCTGCAAGTTTCTGGCCATGAGGTCACAGTAACTGCACTTCACATTTCAGATCATCAAAATGTTAAATAACTTTCATCTTACTGTCTGATTTTCCATATTTCATGTCTTCCCCTTTCAGCTTCCTCACTTTAATGCAACCTAAAAAATTAAGGAAATGACATACAGTATATCTAGAATATTTGACTTTTTTAAATTGTATTAATCGATTATTGAAAATACAAAGTAATTTGATTTTTGCAATTTCTATACAGTTACTGAATAATATCACTATGTATGAGTAATATTGCCAGTTACTGAATAGGACTAGTATACCATGCCACCAAAAACATACAGCGATGCGTAATATCGTCATGCTGTGAACGTGACCTAATGATTCAGCCGAACACTGACTGAATAAAACAGCTGCACAGTGACTACTAGTTCTGCTTTACTGCACCTACACATGTTTGTCATTCTCAACAGTCTCTAAAAATGGTAATTATAGTGCCCCATACAGTGCCCCACAGCTCTTCTGCCCCGAAACCTAAAGGCAGAGATTTAGTTGACTTTCCTAGATTTGTGCACAAATATCCTGACCTTAGTAAAATGGCTTGATGGTAACCCCACTGGCACCCAACACCTGGGACACTTCTCAGGCCGCTTGCACTACCTTCAATACACCTTTGCATAAACACACCCTGCCCCCATTCACAGTAATTCTCAGTAGAGATGGGTACATTTATTGGAGTGAAATTGAACATTCTACATGGTACAGATTTTTGGTAAGTCGTTCCATGTGAATTCAGCAAAATGGCAGAGAGCCAGCTTTGTCTGCCATTTTGCTGGACCGTAGAGAGCTGGCAAAAGGTTAAAAAAAAATACTAATACAACACAGCTCACCTGTGCCAGAATCCTTGCTGCCTCCAGTGCCTGTTGCCCACCCGTCAGGTCCTTAGGGCCTCTTCTTTCCGCAGGTTAGCAGCTGGTGTCTGCAATCTAGAACAACGCTTCCACACGAGCCAAGCCTTGGATGTCACTATGCATTATAGCGTCACAAAATTATGATGCACCGTGACCTCCAAGGCCTGGTCGTGGCTAGAAGTCCTGTTCTAGAGGGCAGACACTGATGCACAGCTATGGAAAGAAGCCTGGAGGACCATACAGCCGACAGCGAGCATCAGAGGCAGCAGGAATGTCAGGATAGCTAAGCGGTGTTGTGAGTGCAAAGATGTTTTTATTTTTTACAATTTACATTTATTATGAGACCCAAAAGAATAATAGAGAACTGATAAGTTCCCAGTAAAATCAGAGCAATTTCACAAACTCAAATTTTGTCCGTTCCGCTCATCTCTACTCACCAGCTATGTACTATGGACTCACACTTTTACACCACATATGCATTTTCCCACCGAACTCCTAATTTCCTATGATAGGGAATTATGTCTTAGCCAGAGCAAGTCTGCGAGAGGTATGATTTTGGCCAATAACTAGGGCTTGCGCAAAGAGAACCTACCAGTCCAGCCAAAGCTGAGTTTTTGGTTTTCTGTCTGGATACTGAATTAGTAGATAAATAGTAAATGTTTCCTATATTTAGCATCAATAAAGAGGCCTCTCATTGTATATGACATTTCAAAAGGTTTTCTATTACGGCCTGGAAACTTTTTCATTGCTATAAGATGCAATCTCAAGACATGGTTCTCGTAAACTATAAGCCGAATGTAAAATTAAACACATTACTTATTTTACTTCAATATGTGTTCACATAGGGTAAGTAGCATAATTACCAGGGTGGTAGAGGGTGCGGTCACCCCAGGCCCCGTGCTCCGAGGGGTCCCCCAGGAGCTATGCCACACTTAACTGTTTCGACGTATGCTGCTTGCTGATACAGTTAAAATCTGCAGTAGAGAAGGGAGACATGATCTTCTTGCACAGCCGCTCTCTTTTTTGTAGGCCACAGTTGTATTTGGGCCTGCAGCTTTCAGAAAGGAAGAAAGGAAGATGCATGGAAGAGTTGGGAGGGGGCAGAGTGGCATGATTACATCATCACGCCAGGACTTTGTGTCCCATCGCGATGACATCACTGCGTTAGTCCACCCATGCCTTGATCCTGTCTACCAGCACTTATGAGTATAAGATTTTTTTTATTTAATTCTATTTTGATAGAATCTATTTTTGTTCATATGGGTAATAGTGGGGGCCACCATACAGTGTGTGTCTGTGGGGAGAATACTGGGGACCACCATACAGTGTGGGGGGGCAATACTGGGGGCCACCATACTGTGTGTGGGGCAGGGAAATACTGGGGGCCACCATGAAGTGTGTATATGGGGGGGGGGATACTGGGGACCACCACACAGTGTGTGTGTGGGGGGGGATTACTGGGGGTCACTATACAATGTGTGAGTGTGTAGAATACTGGGGGCCACCATACAGTATGTGTGGGAGGAACACTGGGGGCCACCATATAGCATGTATGTGGGGGGGGATACTGGGGGCCTCCATACAGCGTCTGTTGGGGAGGGTACTGGGGGCCACCATACAGTGTGGGGGGAAATACTGGGGGCTACCATACAGTGTGTGGAGGGGGTACTGGGGACCACCATACAGTATGTGGGAAACAATACTTGGAGCCACCATACAGTGTGTGTGTGTGGGGGGGAATACTGAGGACACCATACAGTGTGGAGAAGGCTACTGAAGGCCACCATACAGTGTGGGTGAGGCGACTGGGGGACATCATTTTGTGTAGGTGGACTACAGGGTGCCATCTTACAATGTGGGGGGAATATTGGGGGCCATCTTACAGTGTGATGGGAATACTGGGGGTCATCATATAGTGTGGGTGGACAACTGGGGGCCATCATACAGTATGGGAAGACTACTGGGGGCTATCATACAGTGTGGAGGGGACTACTGAGGGCAATCATATAGTGTGGGGGGGGGACTACTGAGGGTCATCATACAGTGTGAGGGGAAAACTGTGAGTCATTGTACAGTGTGGAGGACGCTACTGGGGACCATCGTACAGTCAGGGGAAGGAAATACTGGGGGCCATTATACAGTGTGTGAGGCGGAAGAATACTGGAGGCCACAATACAGTGGGGTATGTGGGGGGGGATACTGAGGACACCATACAGTATGGGGAAGTCTACTGGGCGCCACCATACAATGTGGGGGAGGATACTGAGAGTCATCATTTACTGTAGGTAAATACTGGGCTACTGTAAGTGAATACTTGGGCCATCTTACAGTCTGGAGGGAGTGCTGGGGGCCACCAGTGTGGTTGGGCAACTGGGGACCATCATACAATATCGGAGACTACTGGGGGCCATCTTACAGTGTGGGGGAATACCGGGGGCCATCATACAGTGTGGGTGGACTACTGGGGACCATCATACAGTGTGAGGAGACTACTGGGGCCATCATACAGTGTAGTGGAGACTACTGGGGGGTATTATACAGTGTGGGAGGCTACTGAGGGTCATCGTACAGTGTGGGGGGAATACTGGGAGTCATTGTACAGTGTGGAGGCGGTTACTGGGGGCCAACGTACAGTGTGGGGGGGGATACTGGGAGCCTTCATACAGTGTGTGAGGCGGAGGAATACTGGGGGCCACCATACAGTGTGTGTGGGATGAATACTTGGAGCCACTATACAGTGTGTGAGGGGATACTATGACCACCATATGGTGTTTGTGTTGGGGGAAATACCGGGGGCAACCATGCAGTGTGGGGAAGGCTACTGGGGGCCATGATACAGTGTGGGGGCATTACTTTGGACCATCATACATTGTGAGGGGAATACTGGGGGTCATCATACAGTGTGGGGGAGACTACTGGGAGCCATCTTACAGTGTGGGGTGAATACTGGAGACCACACATTGTGGGGGAGACTACGGGGCCATAATACAATGTGGGGTAGACTACTGGGGGCCATCATACAGTGTGGGGGGAATACTGGTGGTCATTGCACAGTGTGGAGGAGGCTACTGGGGGCCATAGTGCAGTGTGGGGGAGACTACAGGGGGCCATCATACAGTGTGGGGGAAGCTACTGGGGTCCATCATACAGTGTGAGGCAGTGTACTGTGGGCCATTGTACTGTGTGGGAGAGGGGGCTACTGAGAGCCATCACACAGTGTGGGGGGCTACTGAAGGTCATCATACAGTGTGGGGGAGGCTACTGGGGGCCATCATATTGTGTGGGGCAGGCTACTGTGGGCTATTGTACTGTGTGTGGGGGAGGGGGCTACTGAGGGCCATCATACAGTGTGGGAGGGCTATTGAGGGCCATCATAAATTGTGGGAGGGGCTACTGAGCAGGGCCGGCGTCAGTACCCGGCACAAGCCCGGACAAGTGCCAGGGCCCTGAGCAGGCGGGGGGGCCCACTTGCGGTCGGGCACCCCACCGGGCTATGAGCGGAGGAGAGCGGTGCCAGCGCCCGCCCTTCTCCTTCGCTTGCTCAGGGCCCCGGCAGCCGGATACTTACCTCTCCCCGTGCCTCCGCAGATCCGCTGTCTTCCTGCTCTGCGCTCCCAGTGACATCTCAGGTCAGAGGGTGCGGTGACGTCTTTCCACCGCACTCTCCCCTGAGCCATCACAGGCAGCGCAGAGCGGGAAGACGCCGGCGACGCTGGAGTCTGGACCTGAGCAGTGGCAGCAGGTGAGGAGGAGTGAGGTGAGTATTTGCTTTTTTTTTTTTTTTTTTTAAATGTATGGAGGCATGGTGCATTATATGGGGGGGGGGGATGTGACACCCCAGGGGTCTGGTTGCCACAGTGATAGAGATGTTATGTCTGAGAGCAGGTGGGAGGTCCTTTGGTCAGGGATCCTGTGCATGCCACACCTCCTGCCCAGTCTTGGGAGGGGAAGAACTTCCCCTATATAAACCCGGGGCTGAAGCAGGGTTAGGAGTCAAGGAGAGTAGAGACAAGAGACAGTCATAGGAAGAAACAGCTGGAGCTCAGTGGGAGCAATACTACTACGAGTCAGGGGCTGGCAGCTGCAGAGCTCGCCCTGACTGAGAAGCTTTCTTACCGGACCCGGCGTCCGAGGCTGTGGGGACTAACTCTTACCCAGCAGCAGAAGCCGACCGGCAGGGGATTTCAGGTCCTCAGGCCCAGAAACCCGAAGGCACGGTCACACGTGTGGGACCAGCACCGCCATCGTGGAGCGGAAGCCAATAGAAGGCCCCGAGTCACCGGCCATACGGGTGAGCACCACACGGTACACTCAGGGACGTGGGCTACTTATATCCGCTTCTAGCAAGGTAGCCAGAAGAGTACAGTCAGTTTGGGAGGCCTACAACTCCGCCTGGCCAGGGGAGATCCCATCTGCTCAAGGACTGACCAGGCCCCGTTCGCTAGCAAGTACTCCGGGAGGGTCTATCGTTGTTACCAGTAAAGACCCTGAATTACACCGCACCGTCTCTGAGTGGTTCCTGCTACCCCCATCTTCCACGTCGGCTGCCCTGAGGCCATACCCCTCCCGTTGGGGGTTATACTACCACGCTGCACAATTCTACACCGGCCTCAGCGGTCTGCCCTGCAGCGGCAGCTCCATAGCTGCAAATCAACGGGTGGCGTAGTCGACACTCAAATAACATCTATCAAGACTGCCACACACTGAGTCTGACCCCCTGGGCACGGACCGGGTCCCCGCCACTCGGAGACTACAACCCTCATCTGATCCGGTTCCGGGTAAGCCCCCGTGCGCGAGACGCTGCGCGACACAGCAGGCCCAGGGGCGCGTCAACTTTGGCGTAGTCGGCAGGATTCCGTGCCCGCAACCACCGGGTACTGCGTGCCTGAAAAGCAAAGACTGTTCAAACTTACCAGTGGTGAGGTTTCCCGCCATCCGGCGCCATCTTCTGCCTTCTTCCCGCCATCCGCGAGGTTTTCCCGCCATCCGGCGCCATCTTCGGCCTTCTTCCCGCCATCCGTGGAGTTTTCCCGCCGTTGGACGCCATCTTGAGGACGCCGCGCGGGAAGAAGAGGGGCGTGGACTTCGAAAGCGCGCGAGAACTGAAGCCCCGCCTCACGTCCGGACGTTGCGTAAGGTCCTGGAAGGAGCCCAGCAGACGCGGACGTCACCGGAGCGCGACGGAAGGTCCTCAACCCTGACGATCTACTGCGGAGCCGCGGCCTACGGAACAGGATCATCGCAAGGTAGGCCACGGTCCACTAGGGGGGAGGAAGATGTCGGATACGGAGGAGAGCTTCACTGCCTCAACCCCCGCCAGCGCCACCGCTGCTGCAGTTATGCCCTTCACCATGCCCTATATCCCGGGAGCAGCTTGGCTACCCCAGTACTCAGGGGAGTCACATACCCTGCATGACTTTAGAGAAAAGCTGGATAGCCTCTTCCAGGTGTACCCCCTCACAGAAGAGCAAAAAGTGAGCATCCTGGTGGCCCAACTAACCGGGGCAGCTAAAAGGGAAGTAAAATCCTGGCCACCTGGGAGGAAGACTGTCGCAGGGATACTAACCCGGCTGAAGGATACCTTTGATACCCGCACCTCAGCCGAGATTAAGCTTAGATTCTACGGGTGCAAGCAGCGAGCGCATGAGAGTATAAGGGACTATGCACTAAACCTACAAGAGGCCCTGAGGGCCATTAAGCAGACCGACCCTGATGGAGTGGGAAACGAGGACAGGCTGTTGACTGAACAATTTATAGAGGGACTGTATTGTAATGCCCACCGAACCCAGTTGCGGGCGATGGCCTTACAGGATCCCCATCTGGGCTTTGCACAGTTCAAGGACAGAGCCATCCGGGTGCTCCGAGAACCGGCACCGGGTGGCGTTATGACCCACAGGCGCCCAGCTATTACTTACCACCAGGAGGCGGCGCCCTTGTCGGCAGGGCCTGTGGGAGCTGATGCGCAGGCTTTGGACAATGACCCGGCTCCAGACCTGCACCATCAGGTCCAAGAGCTAGCTAAAAGCGTTGCTGCGCTAACCCGAACTGTGCAGTCTTTACAGGTTTCCACTCCAGGGAAGATCCAGCTGGCATCCGGACCGGAGGACATCCCGTGGCGTCGACCAAGGAGGACCCCACCGGCCAGAGGGAGACCCAGCGACCGATACAACGAGGACGGACGACCCATCTGCCGCCGCTGCAATCAACCCGGACATATGGCAAGGTACTGTCCTTTAAACTGGCACAACCTGGGGTAGAGGGCCAACCCCCAGGAAAAAGATCACCAGGCCCATCGAACTGGCGCGACAAATATGTGGGAGGACGTCCAGTCTTACCCGTGGTACTGGATGGCATTCCTATGAGTGCCCTACTGGACACCGGGTCACAGGTCACCACCATCCCGTACGTGCTCTTCAAGCAGTACTGGAATGACTCGGATATCACCCGCTACCCTGACGACGACTTGAGTATCATCGCCAGCAATGGTCAGCCCGTGCCACAGATTGGATTTAAAGAGGTGACCATCAAAATCGGTAGAGTCGAACTGGCAGCACAGGGACTGATCATTGTAGATATTGACAAACATGAGAGTCACCCAAAAATAACTCTAGGAACTAATGTAATTGAAAATTGTCTTGCAGAGGTGATTTTCCTTTTACAGCAGGTTGCCAAGAACGCCAGCTCCGGCGAGCAGCGGGTGCTCCAGAAATAGATCCGGGCACTGATGCGACGGCAACAGGTGGAACTCTCCGGCGGTGAGATTGGTAGCGTAAGAATGTGTGACCCTTTTCCTATTGCCATGCCCCCAAAAAGTGAAATGATGATTTGGTGCCGGGCAGCTATTGGTCTGAGAGGTAGGGATTACCAGGCAATGGTAGAACCAGTTTACTCAGACAGTAGGCCCACCATTTTGACAGCACGGGGGGTGGTTGATGTACGCCATGGGAGGGTGCCCGTTCGCATAATAAATATCGGGGAGAGGGAAGTGTACCTGCCCCGGTATGCCACGCTAGCCAAATTATATACCATTAACCAAAATTCTATACAATCTGTGGAACCCTTGCCTCCATCTCACCCGGAGGAAGGTAACGGCTCTAAGAAAAACATGGAGGACTGGTGTCAGCAACTACATCTGGGTACTGACTCCACTCCCTCACACCAGAAACAAGGAGTCTATCGGGTGGTTCAGGAGTACGAGAGAGTGTTCAGTAAACACCCGTTAGACTTCGGGCGAGTCAAGGGGGTAGAACACCACATCCCCACGGGAGACCATCCTCCTATAAAAGAGAGGTATCGACCCGTACCCCCTGCCCACTACCAACACGCCAAGGGGATGCTTAGAGACATGAAGGAGGCTGGGGTGATCAGGGATAGCTGTAGCCCCTGGGCAGCTCCACTAGTCTTAGTCAGAAAAAAAGACAACACCATGAGGATGTGTGTAGATTACCGGAAAATCAACCGTATCACACACAAGGATGCGTACCCCTTACCAAGGATAGAGGAGTCATTGGCTGCTTTAAGATCTGCTAACTTCTTCTCTACCTTGGATCTCACTAGCGGGTACTGGCAGGTTCCTGTAGCAGAGGCGGACCGGGAGAAGACCGCATTCACCACCCCGATGGGACTTAGCGAGTTCACCTGCATGCCGTTCGGACTCTGCAACGCACCAGGAACCTTCCAACGACTAATGGAGTGTTGTCTGGGCCACAGAAACTTCGAGACGGTCTTGTTGTACCTGGACGATGTCATCGTATATTCCAAGACGTATGAGGACCACCTGAAACACCTGGCGGAAGTGTTCGAAGCTCTGGCGAGTTACGGCCTAAAGGTGAAACCCTCCAAGTGTCACCTCCTGAAACCAAAGGTGCAGTACCTGGGACACGTGGTGAGCGCTGACGGAGTGGCTCCCGACCCTGATAAGATCACCGCAATTAAGGAATGGCCAAGCCCCTCCAGCGTAAAAGAAGTGCGGCAGTTCCTCGGGTTGGTAGGCTACTACCGAAGGTTTATTCCCGGTTTCACCAAAAAGGCAGCACCTATGCAGGACCTCCTGATAGGCCAGTCCCGGAAGGCCAAGAACCAGAAGCCGCCCTTCAAATGGGAGGAGTTGGAAGAAGAGTCCTTCCGCCAGCTGAAGATGGCCCTCACGGGGGACGAAATCCTGGCGTACCCGGATTATAGCCAGCCCTTTATCCTCTACACCGACGCCAGTAACATCGGGCTAGGAGCCGTACTGTCCCAGATCCAGCAGGGGAAGGAACGAGTAATCGCCTACGCCAGCCGAAAACTGCGACCCACCGAAAGGAACCCCGAGAATTACAGCTCATTTAAGCTAGAGTTCCTGGCCGTAGTATGGGCAGTCACCGAGCGCTTTAAGCATTACCTCGCTTCTTCCCGGTTCACCGTGTACACGGATAACAACCCGTTGACACACCTGGACACGGCAAGACTCGGTGCCCTGGAGCAGAGGTGGATGGCCCGTCTGTCCAACTACGAGTTCACAATCAAATACCGGGCCGGACGCTCCAATACCAACGCGGATGCCCTGTCCAGGATGCCCAACCTGCCGGACGAAGGAGAAGATCCGGAGGGACTGGAAGAAGTTGAACTCCCTGCGTTCCACCGTCATGGGACTATCCAGTATTCCCACCGGGTAAGGAGTAAGCAGGCTGCTACGTTGAACCCCTTACCTCACTACAACTGGGCGGAAACGCAAGACAGCGGCCCTGCCGTCCGACTGGTGAAGGAGATGCTGACTCGCCCGGAGGCTTGCCTTGAACCAGACGCTCCGGAGGAAGCCAAACAACTATGGGCAGAGAAGAGTCGACTGTTCCTTTACAAGGGGAAGTTGTGCCGCAGAATGGTTAACTCCCGGACGCATGAACTACTCTGGCAGGTAGTGGTGCCACGAAGAGACGCAGCCATGGTGATGGAGGCATACCACGACGGAGCTGGACACTTCGGGTGGAAGAAGCTGGAGTTCCTGCTGCGCGAGCGATTCCACTGGGTAGGCATGAGGGGAACCATTGAGAAGTGGTGCAGAGACTGTGGCCCGTGCAACCTGAGAAGGAAGGACCGTGCCAGCCAGAAGACTCCCCTGCAGTCCATCGTCACCCGGCAACCGTTGGAACTGGTAGCCTTGGATCATGTAAAACTGACCCCAAGCAGAAGTGGCTACGTCTACGCGTTAACCATCGTGGATCATTACTCCCGGTTCTTGGTTGTCGTCCCCGTCAAGGACTTAACGGCTCAAACAGCAGCTAGAGCCTTCCAGCAGCACTTTTGCCGTCCACACGGGTACCCGGACCAAGTGCTGACGGACCAGGGACCTGCCTTTGAAGCGGAGGTCTTCCAGGAATTCTGCAATCTGTATGGTTGCCGGAAGAGAAGGACGACACCCTACCATCCGCAAACTAATGGACTTTGTGAGAAAATGAACCAGGTGGTAATGGATCTTTTAAAAACGTTGCCCCTGGAAGAACGCAGTCTGTGGCCTGAGAAGTTGCCCGATCTGGTGGACCTATACAACCACATCCCGGTAGGTTCCACCAACTGTACCCCGGCTTACCTAATGAGGGCAAGACCTGGTAAGTTACCTGTTGACCTGGAAATGGGAGTCTTGACACCCGAGGACACTTCACCAGAAACAGACTGGGACACGGAGAGGCAGCAGCAGTACAGGAGAGTACAGGAGAGTGTGGAGCGAAGTCTCTGTCAGGCTAGGGAAAGACAAGAGAAAACTTACAACCAGTATGCTCCCGCTGTTCCCCTGGTACCCGGAGAGCAGGTCTTGAAGAGGAAGAGACGGCTCCACAAGTTGGACGACCAGTGGGAAAAGGACCCGTACACCGTACTGCCCTCAAGCCACGAGAACCCGAAGGTTTGTACCATCAGTAAAGACGGAGGGGAAACCACAGCTATTGTATCCCGGGACCACCTGAAGAAGTGTCCCGAACAACTGAGGAACCCTGAAGAGGAACAAGAAGACCATCGACCCGTAGAGGAAAGGGAAGATATGGTTAGTACTGTGCTCGGGGACTTCCCTCGGTCTTGGACTCAAGTCAATGGTGCAGTTGTGGTACCCGTACTCACCTTCCTCCAACCAGCATCCCAAGCACCTACGGAGCAACAGGTAGAGCTGGAAGAACAGCCGGTCCAGGAGGCAGAAGACCCCACACCCGCAGACCAGGAGGATCAACCCTCTGCTTGCAGTGAGCCTGCCATATCCCTAGTGAGCCAAAGAGCCGGTAGACAGCTGCCCAGTTTACCCTTGACAGCTCCTACACCCTGTAGTTCAGGGCTAGGCAGTCAGCTCCGTAGGTCCACTAGGGCCACTAGAGGCCAGTTACCCGCACGGTGGAGGATTTGAAGTGTATAAATTGTTTTATTTATGTTTACCTGTGTATTGTTGCTTGTGTATAATTTTGTGTTTCTAGTTATTTGTAGGAGTCCTTGGCGGATTTACCGGGAATCCTTGTACATAGTTGGAGCGTAACCCAGGACGGACTAAAGACTGTTAAGGACTCAGGGTAGGACAAACCCCTACCTGGTTACGTCTCCCTGTTTTGGTGAAATGGACACCTTGTTTTTCTTCAAAGACTGCACCCGGTTACGGACATGCCGTAACCATCTTTATATGTTTTTCTTATTGTATTATTATTGTTTTTATCTTGTTATGTTTTTTCTAAAATATGTTTAGTCCCGGAGTACTAAATTTCACTAGGGGGGAATGTGACACCCCAGGGGTCTGGTTGCCACAGTGATAGAGATGTTATGTCTGAGAGCAGGTGGGAGGTCCTTTGGTCAGGGATCCTGTGCATGCCACACCTCCTGCCCAGTCTTGGGAGGGGAAGAACTTCCCCTATATAAACCCGGGGCTGAAGCAGGGTTAGGAGTCAAGGAGAGTAGAGACAAGAGACAGTCATAGGAAGAAACAGCTGGAGCTCAGTGGGAGCAATACTACTACGAGTCAGGGGCTGGCAGCTGCAGAGCTCGCCCTGACTGAGAAGCTTTCTTACCGGACCCGGCGTCCGAGGCTGAGGGGACTAACTCTTACCCAGCAGCAGAAGCCGACCGGCAGGGGATTTCAGGTCCTCAGGCCCAGAAACCCGAAGGCACGGTCACACGTGTGGGACCAGCACCGCCATCGTGGAGCGGAAGCCAATAGAAGGCCCCGAGTCACCGGCCATACGGGTGAGCACCACACGGTACACTCAGGGACGTGGGCTACTTATATCCGCTTCTAGAAAGGTAGCCAGAAGAGTACAGTCAGTTTGGGAGGCCTACAACTCCGCCTGGCCAGGGGAGATCCCATCTGCTCAAGGACTGACCAGGCCCCGTTCGCTAGCAAGTACTCCGGGAGGGTCTATCGTTGTTACCAGTAAAGACCCTGAATTACACCGCACCGTCTCTGAGTGGTTCCTGCTACCCCCATCTTCCACGTCGGCTGCCCTGAGGCCATACCCCTCCCGTTGGGGGTTATACTATCACGCTGCACAATTCTACACCGGCCTCAGCGGTCTGCCCTGCAGCGGCAGCTCCATAGCTGCAAATCAACGGGTGGCGTAGTCGACACTCAAATAACATCTATCAAGACTGCCACACACTGAGTCTGACCCCCTGGGCACGGACCGGGTCCCCGCCACTCGGAGACTACAACCCTCATCTGATCCGGTTCCGGGTAAGCCCCCGTGCGCGAGACGCTGCGCGACACAGCAGGCCCAGGGGCGCGTCAGGGGACATCTTGCATGGGGCATTATATGGGGGGTGACATCCTGCATGGGGCATTATGTGGGGGGTGACATCCTGCATGGGGCATTATATGGGGGGGGGTGACATCCTGCATGGGGCTTTATATGGGGGGTGACATCCTGCATGGGGCATTTTAAAGAGAGTGCGATATCTTGCTTGGGGCATTATATGGTGGGGGAAAGGGACATCCTGCATGGGGCATTATATGGTGGGGGAAAGGGACATCCTGCATGGGGCATTATATGGGGGGGACAGGGATATCCTGCATGGGGCATTATATGGGGGTGTGACATCCTGCATGGGGCATTATATGGGGGTGTGATATCCTGCATGGGGCATTATATGGTGGGAGAAAGGGACATCCAGCATGGGCATTATATGGGGGGGAAAGGGACATCCTGTATGGGGCATTATATGGGGGGGACATCCTGCATGGGGCATTATATGGGGGGGTGACATCCTGCATGGGGCATTATGTGGGGGGTGACATCCTGCATGGGGCATTATATGGGGGGGTGACATCCTGCATGGGGCATTATATGGGGGGTGACATCCTGCATGGGGCATTTTAAAGAGAGTGCAATGATATCTTGAATGGGGCATTATATGGTGGGGGAAAGGGACATTATGCATGGGGCATTATATGGTGGGGGAAAGGGACATCCTGCATGGGGCATTATATGGGGGGAAAGGGATATCCTGCATGGGGCATTATATGGGGGTGTGACATCCTGCATAGGGCATTATATGGGGGTGTGATATCCTGCATGGGGCATTATATGATATCATATGATCGGTCACGTGGGGCCACACGTGACCGACATCATGGGGTATATACAGGTCTGTCTTCCTTCTACACTTCACTTCCCCTTGAGGAAGCGGTCGTTGCGGACCGCGAAACGCGCGTCGGGGCTATCTCTGTGCGTTCCCCTATGCACCTTACCTTCTCTTTGACATATTGTGCGGTAAGCGATTACCTCTTATTATTCTATGTGATATATATTTGATTATTTGTGGCAGGAGTACTACTGAGTTGGACGCCTAACGTATGTGGCATGTGTCAATTTATTGATCATGGTAACACCTATGGACTATTTTCTGATATAACACTATACTCATCGGATTGCCTTGATACATTAACTTTATTCTATATTGTTTATGTTGTTCTCATCCTTCTGTGATCACATGTGTGTCTACTGGGGGTTGATACTGTGCGTTCTTTTACGCACTCTACCGTCCCCTCTTTTGACACTCTTTGTGATAAGAGACTACCTGTATACATTTTATGTGGCACATATTTGATTACTTGTTGGTGTGAACATCATTGAGATGGAAACTTGTGGCAAACGTATATCCGATGAATATGGAATATTTATAGATTACTGC
Organism: Phyllobates terribilis; assembly: GCF_046119375.1. NCBI lineage: Eukaryota > Metazoa > Chordata > Amphibia > Anura > Dendrobatidae > Phyllobates > Phyllobates terribilis. The sequence goes on from NW_027362773.1 coordinate 56,706,703, forward strand.
CTGATATACTATTGTACTCGTCCAATCATCTTGACACATCAGCCTGCTGCTATATAATCAATGTTGCTTATTTTCACTGGTAATTTAACTAGTGTTTCTACATTATCCGTATTATGTCAATTTTTCTTTCTCTCTACTATGTACGCTTTTAAATTTGATGGAATAAAAATTTATACATTTCTTATGCCTATCTACTCGTTTTTCTCCTATGTATTTATGTATTTCACGAGTTGGCTTAGATTGGCAAATCTGGGATATATTTCTTCCCGGACATGCCAATTTCACCCTTATAGGGTCTATTTTGTTATATTACTTATTTCTGTGCTTTTCACAGTCTTTTTCAGACCCGAGATGGATTTTAGAGCTCAGGACGGGACCTGGCTCTCACAATTGGACAGTATTTGTAGTGAGGATAGCTCTAACGGTGCATATATGGGGGGAGGACATATTACAATACAGATTAATGAAATTAAGGAACTAATTAGGAAAAGAACAAAATTGTGGTGGAATATCGCATTTTTAAAAAAATATATTGAGAAGGGACTCATACCTCGTGGACTGAGGGTACAAATTTTTCCCTCCTTCAACATAGACGATGAGACTATAAAGGGCAAATGGGAACAGTATTCTAATACTTTTTCGACTGGATACATGAAATTGATTATTGAGATGAATCAGGGTTCTTTATCTGATATTGAAACTCAAATTGAGAAATTACAGACCTCCTTGAAAAATGAGATGTCTATGGATTCCATAAAAAAACTTAATGAAGAGATAGAAGCCCTATCCCAAAAATGGGCAAAAGAAACCCAAACAGTGAAATCAAAAAAATTCTTGAGAGATACACAAGATAGACAGCTGCAGAGAGTATACAGATGGGGTAACTCAGGAGGACGTTCTCGCCCTCATCAGAGAAATAGATTCCAATCTCGGTCTCGATCCACCTCTGCATCATCTGCGGCCTCAAACGAAGATTCATACAATGGACCCCTAGGGACGGATAATCCCAGTACATCGCTACAGACGACTAAGAGGATACAGACGAGATTGACAAGTAAAAATAAAGATCCCATAGTACAGCGGGTAAGTCACCCCCAGGGGGGGTTACGGATCGTCAATCTATCCACTCATACTCTTTCTGGTGATCAACTGGAGGTCCTAAGTATGGGTTTAACTTTTTCACCTACCAATAATTTTAATTATTTTACAGCCCTAAAGGACCTCCAGCTCTTTTCTAGGAAACTTATTTTACACAAGCTTCATTCTAAGGATAGTGCCCCTCTGGAAACCTGGAGCGCGGCTGAGCGGGAGGCGGTCGGATATTTGGAAGAACTATCACATGAGCACAACCCCTCACAATCAGGTGGGTTACCTAAATGTGCCATTCCCAGATCGACGTGTTTTCCCCCCTTGTCCCTATGTCCAGCCGTTGAAATTTTCTCTAAATTGGTTGCTGAGGATTTTAAAAAGTTATCTACCAAGAGAAAATATGATAATTTGACAGCAAGACAACGCATAGCAATTAAAGAACTTAAAACCTACACTGATATTATTATTAAACCGGCGGACAAGGGGGGGAACATTGTGATCTGGCCATGTGGTAAATATGAAAAAGAGGCCTTCCGACAGCTACGAGATACGAATACATACTGTAGGTTAAGTTACAATCCGACCGCCTCATACTCCGCCGTGCTCCAGGGTATTCTTGCTCGTGCTTGTGAGGTGGGTGTAATATCTAAAAAGACAGTGGAGGCACTTACAGTACGCTTTCCAAAAACATCAACTTTCTACCTTCTACCTAAAATCCATAAGGATGCCGCCGACCCGCCGGGGCGTCCGATCGTGTCCGGCATTGATGGATTATGCGAACCTATTTGTAAATTTATTGATTTTTATTTAAAACCCATCGTGGGCACACTTCCCTCATATGTTCGCGACACGACGGACGTCCTTACTCGGGTCGACGGCATCTTTCTGGATAAGGATGTCTTGCTCGTTACAGCGGATGTTGAATCACTATATACCTGTATTGATCATACTATTGGACTCGATGCAATACGCCTCTTCCTCGGGGCCTCAAACCTGGGTGGCCCTATGTGTGAGCTAATTCTCGAGCTGCTGCACTTTATACTCACACACAATTATTTTTTATTTAAGGACCATATCTATTTGCAGAAACGCGGCACGGCCATGGGGGCGGCCTGCGCGCCTTCATACGCCAATCTCTTCCTGGGCGCCTGGGAGAGACAGATTTTCGGCGATGGAGGCGCGGAGGTCGCTGACCATGTGCTGTGCTGGCTGCGTTATATAGACAATATTTTATTTTTTTGGCGTGGGTCGGTGCGGCAGCTCGAGTGCTTCATGTCACAATTGAATTCAAATTTTTGGGGTATTCGGTTAACTTATAAGTACGATCGACATTGTGTGGATTTCCTGGACGTCAGCCTGGAGGTTGATCCTGATGGACGCCTCCAGACGGACGTCCATAGAAAGCCCACATCAACCAATTCCCTCATTCATGCTAGCAGTGCTCATCATCCGTCTACGATTAGGGCCGTCCCGGTGGGTCAGTTCCTGAGGGCGAGGCGGATCTGCTCCTCAGATCTCAAATTTGAGGAGCAAGCAAATGCATTAAAATCTAGATTTGCATCCCGAGGATATAGCAATAGATGTATCAAAAATGGGTATGAACGAGCAAGACATACCTCAAGAAATCATTTACTCTATCCAAATACACGACGCCATTGTGATGACGTACGGAGAAAAATCAGATATATATCCACCTACAATCACGAGTGGGATAAACTGAGGGGCATTATGATGAAACATTGGAGTATATTGGCGACCGATCCTTCCCTGGGATCTATTCTTGGTGACTACCCTCTCATGACTCCAAGGCGATCCAATAATCTCAGAGATATTTTGGTATCCAGCCATTACGTCCCCACAAGACCAAACTTTTTTGGTTCTCGTGGCCCTGTGGTGGGAAATTATCCGTGCGGTCGCTGTCGTGCCTGCGCCAATGTCCTACGCTGCACCACGTTCGCGTCCTCGGATGGCTCAAGACAATTTAAAATCAAGCAGTATATTTCTTGCGGTACTAATAATGTAATTTATTATGCGACCTGCGACTGCTCATTGATCTATATTGGTCTAACATCCAGAGAACTTAGAGTACGCGTGCGAGAGCATGTGCGGGACATTGGCGCGGCCAGGACAGCGAGCGATATTACGGAACTTAAAACAATCCCGAGGCATTTTAAGATGGTTCACAATTGCGACCCCGGATGCCTTAAAGTACGTGGCATTGATGTTATACATATGGGCACCCGGGGCGGCAATGTGAAAAAGTTGTTAGCCCAGGTTGAAGCACGATGGATCACCACACTAAATACTTTATCTCCCCATGGCCTTAATGAGTCCCTCTCCTTTTCATCCTTTTTATGAATTTGAAGTCATATGTCATTATTTAGAGTACTTTTCATAATCGTATTATTGTCCCCCTTGCATTTTATGGCTATGAACGCCTTGGTATAGCTTTTTTTAATATTGGTTGTTCTAATTTTATTATTTGCTTACTTCCCTGTTCTAGTTTTTCTAATTTTCTCACTTTGACCGGATATCCCCCATGAGAGATATATCGCTTGGGCTAGAAGACAGTAATTTATATATAAGTGGATTCAATTGATCGAGCTGTCTATGTCTTACAACTCTCGTGACGCCACCGTATTTGGATCGATCTGCACCTCAAAGCTCTGATGGGTCCGTACTCTTGGCAACATACACCTTGTTTTATTATCTACTTGGAACCATACGAAGACATACATTGATGTTACTGATATTCATCTTATGTTATGCTATTTATGTATCCTGATTTTCCATCTGGACCTACTGTTTAGAGGTGCTGTGCGCGCTTGTTGTCTTTTCTTCCCGTGGACCCGCGATCAGCTGTCTCTGCGGTGCGGGTGCGCGCGCAGGCGCCCTGCGCACCTGTTCCTGACGGCTCGGCCGCGTCTCTGTGGGCGGATTATGACAGCACGCGCGCCGTCAATTGGCACCCGCCCATTACTATCAGATGATCGGTCACGTGGGGCCACACGTGACCGACATCATGGGGTATATACAGGTCTGTCTTCCTTCTACACTTCACTTCCCCTTGAGGAAGCGGTCGTTGCGGACCGCGAAACGCGCGTCGGGGCTATCTCTGTGCGTTCCCCTATGCACCTTACCTTCTCTTTGACATATTGTGCGGTAAGCGATTACCTCTTATTATTCTATGTGATATATATTTGATTATTTGTGGCAGGAGTACTACTGAGTTGGACGCCTAACGTATGTGGCATGTGTCAATTTATTGATCATGGTAACACCTATGGACTATTTTCTGATATAACACTATACTCATCGGATTGCCTTGATACATTAACTTTATTCTATATTGTTTATGTTGTTCTCATCCTTCTGTGATCACATGTGTGTCTACTGGGGGTTGATACTGTGCGTTCTTTTACGCACTCTACCGTCCCCTCTTTTGACACACTTTGTGATAAGAGACTACCTGTATACATTTTATGTGGCACATATTTGATTACTTGTTGGTGTGAACATCATTGAGATGGAAACTTGTGGCAAACGTATATCCGATGAATATGGAATATTTATAGATTACTGCCTGATATACTATTGTACTCGTCCAATCATCTTGACACATCAGCCTGCTGCTATATAATCAATGTTGCTTATTTTCACTGGTAATTTAACTAGTGTTTCTACATTATCCGTATTATGTCAATTTTTCTTTCTCTCTACTATGTACGCTTTTAAATTTGATGGAATAAAAATTTATACATTTCTTATGCCTATCTACTCATTTTTCTCCTATGTATTTATGGGGCATTATATGGTGGGGGAAAGGGACATCCTGCATGGGCATTATATGGGGGGGAAAGGGACATCCTGTATGGGGCATTATATGGGGGGGGCATCCTACATGGGGCATTATATGGGGGAAAAGGGACATCCTGCATGGGGCATTATATGGTGGGGGAAAGGGACATCCTGCATGGGCATTATATGGGGGGGAAAGGGACATCCTGCATAGGGCATTATATGGGGGGGAGAGGTGACATCCTGCATAGGGCATTATATGGGGGGAAAGGGACATCCTGCATGGGGCATTATATGGGGGAGACATCCTACATGGGACATTATATGGGGGAAAAGGGACATCCTGACTGGGGCATTATATGGGGAGGTGACATCCTGCATGGGGCATTATACGGTGGGAGAAAGGGACATCCTGCTTGGGGCATTATATGGGGGGAGAGGTGACATCCTGCATAGGGCATTATATGGGGGGGAAAGGGACATCCTGGATGGGGCATTATATGGAGGGGAGAGGTAACATCCTGCATGGGGCATTATATGGGGGGAGAGGTGACATCCTGCATAGGGCATTATATGGGGGGGAAGGGACATCCTGGATGGGGCATTATATGGAGGGGAGAGGTGACATCCTGCATGGGGCATTATATGGGGGGAAAGGTGACATCCTGCATGGGACATTATATGGGGGGGAGGGACATCCTGCATGGGGCATTATATGGGGGGTAAAGGGACATCCTGCATGGGGCATTATATGGGGGGTAAGGGACATCCTGCATGGGGCATTATATGGGGGAAAGGGAAATCTTGCATGGGGCATTATATGAGGGGTGACACCCTGCTTGGGGCATTTTATGGGTGGGAAGGGACATCCTGCATGGGACATTATACGGGGGGGGGGACATCCTGCATGGGGCATTATATGGGGGGTGACATCCTGCATAGGGCATTATATGTGGAGAAGAAGTGACGTTCTGTATGGGGCATTATATGGGGGGTGATATCCTGCATGGGGCATTATATGGGGGTTGACATCCTGCATGGGGCATTATATGGGGGGTGACATCCTGCATGGGGCATTATAAGGGGGGAAACAGCTTGCATAGGGCATTATGTGGGGGGAACAGCCTGCATGGAGCATTATATGGGGACCAGTATCCTGTATGGAGCGTTATAAGGGGACCAGTATGCTGTACGGAGCGCTATATGGGGGCCAGTATTCTGTATGGAGCGTTATATAGGGGCCAGTATTCCGTATGCAGCGTTATATGGAGCCAGTATTCCGTATGGAGCATTTTATGGGGGCCAGTATTCTGTATGGAGCATTTTATGGGGGCCAGTATTCCGTATGGAGCGTTATATGGGGGTCAGTATTCCGTATGGAGCGTTATATGGGGGTCAGTATACTGTGTGGAGCGATTGGCAGGTTTGTGAGCTATTGTGGAATTTACAATAGATATCACTCATGTAATGTAAGAATTGAAATCTTCTATATATATTTCTCTGCAGTATCTGTGCATCATGAATCGTGGTATGTGTTAAAGGGGCCACTGAGACTCTTTCGTCCGGGGCCCAGAAAAACCTAGAGCCGGCCATGCTACTGAGAGCCATCATGCTGTGTATAACAAGCTGTGGATCCATCATGCTGTATATGTGGGAGCAGTGGGCCCGACATTCTGTGTATGTGGGAGCTGTGGGGGATTCATGCTGTGTAGAGGGGAACTACATGTGGTGGGATTCAGAATAGATTATTAAATGTTTAGTGAGCACTTAAGAAGCATAATTTTTATAGGGGCACTAAGGGTATTGTGTCTGTCAAATGGTCACTCTGTGAGCATTATTACTTTCTAGTGGACAAAATGTGGGCACTGTTTTCTAGGGTACCACAGGGCATTAATATTTTCTAGGACACAATTTTACCATCTATAGGGACAAAAGGAGGCATTTTCCTTTGTAAAATTGTCGTGGGCATTTTTCTGTTGTGTACTAAGGGTATCAGCAATAGGCCAAGGCCCCACTATCAGTATTTAGTCAGTATTCGGTCAGTATTTTTTCTCAGGAGCGGGAGCGAAAACTAGGCGAGGAACAATCAGAGAAAAGGTATAATAGAAACAAGTCACCAATTCTGTATTTATCACCCACTCCTGGTTTTGGCTCCCACTCCTGAGAAAAAATAAGGACCGAATACTGACCAAATACTGATAGTGGGATCATGGACATAGGGACACATACAGTAGTGACAGCATGATGAGGAGTTTGTGCAGTTAGAGAATAGATGGGGATAGGGTCGGACTGGGATGACTGGGGCCCACAGGGGGAATTGACTCTGGGGGGCCCACCCTACAGCTATATGCAAATACCTGTTAGCCGTTATCCCTGTTATAGTGGAGCGTCGACTGTAAAACACAGCCGGCTCCTGCACATCGACTGTGCGCCACTATAATTGGGATGTACATTACGGTAGTTTGCATTAAAGGGTATTTGATGAAAACAAGTAATCACCCATTCACAGGTTCTTTAGGTGATAACTTATTGATCAGTGGAATCAGAGCATTGGAAACTGCACCAATCGGAATAATGGGGAACTTTTATGCCTGACAGGACACTTTTATCCCCATTTTAATATAGAGCGGCAAGTGAGATGTCTGACCACAGCTCCATTCATTCTCTTTGGGCTTCCAGGAAAATCCAAGTGCAGCCCCTTATGGAATGAATGGATCAGTGGTCAAGTCGTACATGCCACTCCATACTAATTGGGATAAAAGTTGCGCATTCTGCAGATCGGTGCAGGTCCCAGCAGTCTGACCCCCACCAGTCAATAACTTATCACTTATCCTTTGTCCACGTTCACACATTCAGTATTTGATCATTATTTTACATCAGTATTTGTAAGCCAAAACCAGGAGTGGAACAATCAGTGGAAAAGTATAATAGAAACATGTCACCACTTCTGTATTTATCACCCACTACTGGTTTTGGCTTACACATACTGATAGTGTGAACATTGCCTTAGGGTAGGGGATTAGTTGTTTTCACCGTAAAACACCTGTAAGTGCATATTTGCTACTGTGTAATAGTCACAGGACAAGGGGGGTTAAACATCCAAGTATTTAACCTCTATTGGACATCAAGAATCTTCCCCTTATTGATATCAGAGAGAACAAGTGACCAATAATACCGCATACAAGGAACAAATACCGTCACACCGTGACCAGACTACACATTATCAACACATAGTGACCGAATTATACCACATACAAGGAACAAATACCGCCACACTATGACTGGACCACATAGTGGACCACATATTACCATCACATAGTGACTGAATAATACCACATACAAGAGAGAAATACTGCCACACCATGACCAGATCACATATTACCACCACATAGCGACTGAATAATACCACATACAGGGAATACATACCGTCACACCATGACTAGACCACATACATGTATTTCCACCACATAGTGCCCGAATACTAAAATATTGATTATTAATAAAAAACACAATACTAATAACACAAATATTACCACTGGTGACATTATACACAGGAGTTATGTGTATAGTTTCAGTGTTCAGGTAATGCAGTGACTCACCAGTGACATTATGCACAGAAGCTCTGTATATAGTGTATAGTGTACAGGTAATACAGGGATCATCAGTGACATTACAGCATATACAGACCTCCTGTGTATATAGTATACAGGTAATACAGTGATCACCGGTGACATTATACACAGGAGCTCTGTATATAGTGTACATGTAATACAGTAACGACCAGTGACATTATGCACAACCCATGGGAGGGCAACAACCCAGCAGCAGGACCGCTACCTCTGCCTTTGTGCAAGGAGGAACAAGAGGACCACCGCCAGAGCACTCCAAAATGACCTCCAGTAGGCCACAAATGTGCATGTGTTTGCACAAACGGATGGAAACCAACTCCATGTGGGTGATATGAGGGCCCGACGTCCACAGATGGGGGTTGTGCTCACAGCCCAACACCATGCAGGATGCTTGGCATTTGCCACAGAACACCAGGATTAGCAAAGTCGTCACTGGCGCCCTGTGCTCTTCACAGATGAAAGCAGGGTCACACTGCGCACATGTGACTGACGTGACAGAGTCTGGAGACGCCGTGGAGAGCGATCTTCTGCCTGCAACATCCTTCAGCATGACTGGTTTGGCAGTGGGTCAGTAATGGTGTGGGGTAGCATTTCTTTGGAGGGCCACACAGCCCTCCATGTGCTCGCCAGATGTAGCCTGCCATTAGGTACCGAGATGAGATCCTCAGACCCCTTGTGAGACCATATGCTGGTGCGGTTGGCCCTGGGTTCCTCCTAATGCAGGACAATGCCAGACCTCATGTGGCTGGAGTGTGTCAGCAGTTCCTGCAAGATGACGGCATTGAAGTTATGGACTGGCCCGCCCGTTCCCCAGACCTGAATCCGATTGAGCACATCTGGGACATCATGTCTCGCTCCATGCTTTAGCCCAGGTCTGGGAGGAGATCCCACAGGAGACCATCCGCAACCTCATCAGGAGCATACCCAGACGTTGTAGGGAGGTCTTACAGGCACGTGGAGGCCACACACAATACTGAGCCTCATTTTGACTTGTTTTAAGGACATTACATCAAAGTTGAATCAGTCTGTAGTGTGTTTTTCCACTTTAATTTTGGGGGTGACTCCAAATCCAGGCCTCCATTAGTTAATAAATTTGATTTCCATTGATGATTTTTGTGTGATTTTGTTGTCAGCACATTCAACTTTGTACAGGACAAAGTATTCAATGAGAATATTTAATTCATTCAGATCTAGGATGTGTTATTTGAGTGTTCCCTTTATTTTTTTGAGCAGTGTATATAGTGTATAGTGTCAGTGTACAGATAACAGACTGACTCCCCGGTGATGTCTCTAGTTGAAGTCCTTCATCTTTGCTTTTCTCCTTCATCCAGTCATCACTTCTTCCAGCCAGGACTCGTCTCTGCAGACAATATGACACAGTTATCTATAGCTGATCACTTCTAGAGCACATTCCCCACTTTTTCTCCTGACTTCTACTACTCAGATGAAGAAAAAAAGCGACATAGTGCCACTCTGCACAGTAACAGGACCCCTCTTTTGTTCCCCCCATGGAAGACAGTATCTTCAAAAGTAAATTAAATTACAGCAGTAATAATGTCCCCTGATTGGCCCAACAGTAATTATGTCCCCACTTGCCACCATAAACCAATAATGTATGTTTCTAATCCTGACCTCCATACAGTAATTATGTCACCCCTTTACTTAATAAGGTCCTAGATCCTGGGCCCTTTTATTTAGTGTCCTTATCCTAGGCCCCTATGTTGCCCCCATCTATGTCCACTTTAATAATGTCCCCATCCTGGGCCCCTTCCAGTAATAATGCCCCCATCCTGGGTCCCTTCCAGTAATGTCCCCATTCTGAGCCCCTTCCAGTAATATTGTCCCCATCGTAGGCCCCTTCCAATAATAATGTCCACTACCCTGCCCAATCACTGAAGAGGAAAAAAAAAAGATTCTTCTCACCTTCCTGCACTCCCCCAGCGTCCTCTTGTGGCTTTATATTCGGCGTGGTCACTAAATTGGCCGACTGAAGCTGTGACAGGGCGATCTGCTCTGTGGCAGGTCACTCGCTGACATCACATAGCAGTAACATTGAATGGCCGCCGGCCTATCAAAGGCTTCAGGTGTCAGCGTGTGGCCTCTGATCACAGAGCAGATCGCCCTGTCACAGCTGCAGCCGACGTTCATCTCCAGGTTTTTGTGGGCCCTGGGCGAAAGAGTCTCAGTGGGCCCCTTTAACATATACCACAATTCATGATGCACAGATACGGCAGAGAAATATAGTTATGGTACAATGCCAAAGATTTCACTGACTGCTTACATTACATGAGTGATATTTATTGTAAATTCTACAATAGCTCAGAAACCTGTGAATCCTCGCAGCGTACAGTGCGTGGGCCCCAAACAGTCCTCCATACAGTATTATGGCCCCACACAGTCCTCCATACAGTATTATGGATCCTACACAGTCCTCCATACAGAATTATGGGCCCCACAGAGTCATCAATACAATATTATGGGCCCCACAGAGTCCTCCATACAGAATTATGGGCCCCACAGAATCCTCCATACAGAATTATGGGCCCCATAGAGTCCTCCATACAGAATTATGGGCCCCACAGAGTCCCCCACACAGAATTATGGACCCCACAGAGTCACCCATACAGAATTCCGGGCTCCTCAGAGTCCCCCATACAGAATTACGGGCCCCACAGAGTCCCCCATACAGAATTGTGGGCCCCACAGATTCCCCCATACAGAATTATGGACCCCACAGAGTCCCCCATACAGAATTATGTGCCCCACAGAGTCCCCCATACAGAATTATGGGCCCCACATAGTCCTCCATGCATAATTATGGGCCCCACATAGTCCTCCATACAGAATTATGGGCCCCACATAGTCCTCCATACAGAATTATGGGCCCCACATAGTCCTCCATACAGAATTATGGGCCCCACATAGTCCTACATACAAAATTATGAGCCCCACATAGTCCTCCACACAGTATATAATGGGCCCCGCATAGTCCTCCATACAGTATATAATGGGCCCCACATAGTCTTCCATACTACATACTGGTGACCCCATATAGTTTTCCATACTACATACTGGTGGCCCCATATAGTGCTCCATACTGCATACTCGCTGCTGCATACATAAAAAAAATAAAATCAAATACTCACCTCTCCTGTTCCCCCCATATAGTGCTCCATACTGCATACTAGTGGCCCCATATAGTCCTCCATACTGCATACTGGTGGCCCCATATAGTTTTCCATACTGCATACTGGTGGCCCCATATAGTTTTCCATACTGCATACTGGTGGCCCCATATAGTCGTCCATATTGCATACTGGTGGCCCCATACAGTGCTCCATACTGCATACTGCCTGCTGCATACATAAAAAAAATAAAATAAAATACTCACCTCTCCTGTTCCTCCCATATAGTGAACCATACTGCATACTGGTGGCCCCATATAGTTCTCCATACTGCATACTGGTGGCCCCATATAGTGCTCCGTACTGCATACTGGTGGCCCCATATAGTTTTCCATACTGCATACTGGGGACCCCATATAGTCCTCCATACTACATGTAGCATCGGCGTCTCTGCCCCCTGCCAGGCAGAGACGCCGTCCCTCTCACCGCCGTGCTCCCCGCCCGGCGTCCTCCAGCGCTCCTCTTCCTGCTTCTGCTGGCATGCGCAGCTTCCCGGGCACTGTGCTTAGGGCGCGCGCTCCCTCCCTCTTAAAGGGGCCGCGCGTGCCGCCCTAAGGAGTCCCCGGCCAATTGCCGGAGGTCCTCCCATATATAAAGCACCTCCTCCAATATGGAGGTGCCCGAGCAATAGTTGATGCACAGTGTACTTACCTCTGCTTCAGCCCTCAGGTCCCGCTGCTAGCCTGACTACTAGTCCTGCCCGCCAGCCTGACTATCAGTCCAGTCCGCCAGCCTGACTACTCTCCAGCCCGACAGTCTGTCTTCCGTTCAGTCCACCAGTCTGTCTATGGGCTTTGCCCACCTGCTTACCTGGAAGCACCTGCCTGTTACCTGTCAGCCTACCTGGAGGCTCCTGCCCGTCACTTGCCGTGACCACCTGTCTGCCTACCTATAGGCTCCTGCCCTTCACTTGCCGTGACCACCTGACAGCCTACCTGGAGGCTCCTGCCCGTCACTTGCCGTGACCACCTGACAGCCTACCTAGAGGCTCCTGCCTGTCACTTGCCATGACCACCTGTCAGCCTACCTGGAGGCTCCTTCCCGTCACTTGCCGTGACCACCTGACAGCCTGCCTAGAGGCTCCCAACTGTCGCCTGCTGTCTCTACCAGTTCATCTACCCGGATCTCTCGTCAGCCTGCCTGCTGTGCCCATCTGCAGTATCGGTCAGTCTCAGCCATCTGACCCGTGGGAGTCACCTGCTCTCTTACAAGGTCATCCCCAGAGTAGCACCTGGTCCCTCTGCTCGGTCCCTCCCTGGTAACGGAGTCGTTAGCCGCCGTACGACCTAGGTCGGTCCAAGTTGATACTTTTTTACGCCCTCTGGGTCCCTCCTTGCACCGCAGCACAGAGGTTCCACCACCCGGATCCGTAACACTACATACTGGTGGCCCCATATAGTTTTCCATACTGCATACTGGTGACCCCATATAGTGCTCCGTACTTCATGCTGGCTGCTGCATACATAAAAAAAATAAAATAAAATACTCACCTCTCCTGTTCCCCGCAGGTCCGATTTACTCAGCGCATCTTCTAACACTGCAGTGCTCAAGAAAGAGGGCGCACTGCAGTGATGGAAGAGTCAGAAGACACTGACGCTGAAGCCACTGGAGCTGCTGCGAACGGGAGAGGTGAGTATTTGAGCGGGGGCCCTGGTGTCAACGTGGGCCCATAGCATAAAGTCCCCCGCCCTAGTACTTGCCTGGATGCGCTGGACGGGTGGTGGCGTGGTGCCGGCCATGGTCGTTGAGGTGGGTGAGGTCTGTGTGCACGCACGCCTGCCTCCCACGCACGCTTTTAAAGTGCCAGTGCCCTCTTTTTTCTTCTACTTCTCTCTGGGGGCCACCACCTGGCCAGTCCGGCCCTGGATGGGGACAGTGCTGGAAATGTGAGAAATTAAATGTGTCTTTGTTGTAATCTCTGCAGACGAGTCCTGGTTGTTGGAAGAAGTTGTGATATCGGTCTGGACCAGATGGAAAAGGCAGGAAAAGTGAACGACTCCATCCGAAAAAACATCAGCTGTAAGATATAACTGTACTGTAATCACTTGTATGTTCTCCAGCACTGGTCAAACTGTTAGACTATGCTCATAAGCACTCGTAAGCATTAGTGATGAGCGAGCATACTCGCAAGTACTCGGCACTCACCCGAGCATCTCAGTACTCGAGATGCTCGGAGCTCGCCGAGTACTTGCGAGATGCTCGGGCGGATGCTCGGGTCCCCTCCCTGCATGTTTGGCGCTCTTTAGAGCGCCAATCAACATGCAAGGATTGCCTGCCACTCATTGTAATGCCGCAGCTATAGTGGTTCTGGCATTACAGTAATTGGCTGGCCGCACAGCTTCATCAGGTCTATATCAGACCTGGCGCCGCTATGCTCGTCACAGTCGCTCCGTAATCAGGCAGAGTAGGGAGAGGTGCTGCTGAGCTGGGGAGAGATTTGCTTGTAGGTAGTATAGGGAGAAAAACCGTACATTACACATATCCATCTTAACAAACAGTCCTTCTGAGGACTAATACATCTGCAGAGATATCAGGCAGACAGGGTGTATAGGCAGGCAGTGTATATAGCAGACTGCAGTGCATATAGCACAAGTCTTCTGCTGCTGTTAGATATTTCTAGAAATAGGCCCAGGTCTCAGGGGCCACGAATACTTTTTTTTGGATCTTAATCCTCATTATTTGCTTAAAAAGCAATCCAGAGAAAACTGTTTTTCTGCGCCATTTGCTTGTTGGCACTGCAGATTACAGCCAGGTCCTTTCCATATTACAGCGCTAGAAATCCAGCTATTTAAAACTGTCTTTTCTCCGTCACACAGATCACATATACGTTTTCCGAAAATACTGCCGTTTTTGGCCTCCATTCCAATTTTTTTTCACTATGTTAGCGAAGTCACCGGTTTGCTGTTCAAACTAGTTACCTAAAGGCCAGGTATTTAAAACTCTGTTTTCTCCGTCACACGGATCACATATATGTTGTCAGAAAATACTGCCATTTCTGACCTCCATTAAAAAAAATTTTCAGTGTGTCAGTGAAGCAATTCACACCAATTTGCTGTTCAAACTAGCTACCTACAGGCCAGGTATTTAAAACTCTGTTTTCTCTGTCACACGGATCACATATAAGTTCGCTCCAAACTCAGTCATTTGTAGTGAGCGTGGAAGATACTGTCCTCCATTTAAAATGGGCAAGGCACGTGGCAAGGGACAGGGAACTGGACGTGATGGTGATGGTGCATGCAGAGGCCGAGGACAAGGCCGTGGTCAAACTGAAATTGTGCCACAACAAACACCCACAACTTCGCGCTCGACCTTCCTGTCCCAATTCCTAGGGGACCGCAGCACACCACTATTGAACCCAGAGCAGTGTCAAAAGGTTGTTGGTTGGATAGCGGATAATGCTTCCAGTCACTAAGTAACCACACCACCACCACCCTGTCTTCCACATGGTCAAGTCTCAGTAGCCGTGAGTCTGGACCGCATATTCCTCACCCTGATACTCCTTCCTCCGACCATGCCGAGTGCCCGGAGACAACTGATCCGACACTTGGACACTCTGAAGAGCTGTTCACTTTTCCATTTATAGATTCGGGCCTCTCGCCCGGTCCACTTGAAGCGGGGCAAGAGGAGAACGCATGTAGCGATGCCCAAATATTTGAGCAGCCACGGTCACACAAAGGCGACGGTGGGAAAGTGTCACAAGAGGTGAAAGATGATGAGATACAATTGCCAGAAAGTCAGGAGGTGGACCAGGGTGCGGAAGTGGAAGACGAGGTGGTGGATGATATAGTAACTGACCCAACCTGGCAGGAGGACATGCAGAACGAGGACAGCAGCACACAGGGGGAGGGAGGCAGAGCACCCCAATAGGCAGGAAGAAGCAGTGTGGTGGCCGCAGACAGAAGGCAGGCAACTGTTCCCCGTAACACCAACACGAAGGAAGTTGCCAGTACAACTGTTAGGTCTTCTCGAGTCTGGTTGTTTTTTAAAGACTCTGCCGATAACCCCAAAAAGGCAATTTGCACCATCTGCCAGGCCAGCATCAGCAGGGGTGGCAAAATGACCAGCCAGACCACCACCAGCATGATCAGGCACATGGCAGCAAAGCACCCGACTTTGTGGGCCGAACCCCAGGGTCCAGGAACAGTGTCTGTGGGTGGCACCATTGCTTCTTCCGCTATTGTACATGCAAGCCAATCCCCTGTCCATGGTGCATGCGAAGATGCCACCTGCCCTGCACCTGTCGCTGCACACTCTCAAGTAGCAGCATCAGGAAGCATGTCCACATCCTTGTCCCAGCGCAGCGTTCAGTTGTTCATACCCCAGTTCTTGGAACGCAAGCGCAAATATGCAGCCAAGGCCCCACAGGCCACACTACTAAATTCTCACATTTCACGACTGCTTGCGCTTGAAATGTTGCCTTTTAGGCCCGTGGAGATGGAAGCATTCCACAACCTGATGCCACTATTTCTCCTGGTGTGCCGTCCCCGCATTACAAAAGCACGTGTCCCAAAACATTAGCCGTGCCCTCAACAATGCACGGACACGTGGACAAGTGCTTGTGAGCAGGGACGGTACATTTCGCTGACGGCACACTGGGTTAACATAGTGGAAGCCGGGACCCAGTCGGACCTTGGGATGGAACGCGTCCTCCCTACACCAAGAATTGCGGGCCCTAGGTCAATCAGGGTTGCCCCCACGGTCTACAGCTCCTGCACCTCATCCTCCTCAGCCTCTTCCTCCTCTTCAGCCTCCATCTCCGAAATCACCACATCAGTCAAAAGCTGGAAGCACTGCAGCACTGCCTCGGCCAAGCGGCAACAGGCTGTGCTGAAGCTAATATGCTTAGGTGACAAACCACCCAATTCTGAAGAGTTGTGGACAGCTCTGAAAGAGCAGGCAGATCTGTGGCTCAAACCCGCTGAACCTACAGCCAGGCATGGTCGTGTGTGACAATGGCCGGAACCTGGTGGCGGCTCTGAGGCAAAGCACGCTCACACACGTACCATGCCTTTCCCATGTGCTTAACCTCGTGGTTCAGCGGTTTCTCAAATCCTACCCGGGGCTGCGGGATCTGCTTGTTAAAGTACGCCCCTGTGTGCCCATTTTAGAAAGTCACCTACAGCTTCCGCCGCCCTTGCCGTGTTTCAGCAGCGTTTGCAGCTTCTGGCTCACAGACTGGTGTGTGATGTCTCCACGCATTGGAACTCTACACTGCAGATGTTGGGAAGGATTTGTGAGCAGAAGAGGGCAGTTGTTGAGTACCAACATCTACAAGGCCATCGGTATTCAGTTCAGACTCCACACATAAGACCTCAGGAGTGGACATGGATGTCAGACATATGTACCATCCTCCAAAACTTTGAGGACTCCACCAAGATGGTAAGCAGTGATGACACCATAATTAGCGTCACCATCCCGCTTCTCTGTCTTCTGAAACGCTCTCTGCTCACAATCAAAGAGGATGCATTGCAGGCGGAGCACAATGAGATGGATCATGGAACCATACAGGGTGATTACACACAGCCCAGCCTCATCTCATCCCAACGTGGATTGGGTGACAATGAGGAAGAGGAGGAGGAGGAGGAAGGACAGGAGCTAGTTTCATGCACTATAGATGGTACTACCTGCACAGCTGTCATACCGTCTATTCAGCGTGGATGGCCTGAGGACAGATAGGAGGAGGAGGAGAGCATGGTCAGTCATCCTCTTGGTGAGGACACAGAAGTCTTGCCTGTTAGTAGTCTGGCACGCATGGCAGAGTTTATGTTACACTGCCTTTCCCATGACCCTCGCGTTCTCAAAATTTTGGGTGACAGTCATTACTGGTTGGTGACACTTCTAGACCCACGCTACAAGGAGAACTTTATCTCTCTTATTCCTGAGGCGGACAGGTCTACAAAAATGGGGCTGTACCAGACGGCCTTTGTTGCGGAACTATTAAAAAAATTCCCATCTGAAAACGCTGGCAGCAGAGGGCACACTTCGTTGGACAACCAAGGAGTACAGGCGAGAGAGACACAACTTCAATCCAGCAGAGGCAGGGTAACACTGTCAAAGTTCTGGGAGAGTTTTCTCAGCCCCTCCCATCGCACAGGCCCTGAGGCGCGGGGTACTATCACAAGGAGTACAAAGTTTGGGAAGATGTTGAGGGAGTACCTTGCCAACCATACCAACGTCCTCCGTGATTTCTCTGTGCCTTATAATTATTGGGTATCCAAGCTGCATACGTGGAATGCACTGGCTCTCTATGCCTTGGAGGTCCTGGCCTGCCCTGCCACCAGCGTTTTATCAGAGCGGGTTTTTAATGCCGCTGGTGGAATTATAGCTGATAAATGCATCCGCCTGTCAACTGAAAATGCTGACAGGCTGACTCTTATAAAAATGAACAAGGGCTGGATTGGGCCAGACTTCTCAACACCACCGAATGATAGCAGCGTAACATAAACTCCAATCCAATGTCTTTTCTTGGGAGGTGTATTCCCATGCACCTTTTCACACCCAGACATGGGTATACGCTTCCTGATTTTGGCTATTTGCTCTTGTCCTCTTCCTTCTCCTCATCCTCCATCACCATATCACCAGGGTGACCGTGGTCTGTGATGCAACACCCACATATTTTTTTTAAAGTGTGTTTATGATGCCCGTAAAAAAAAAATTTCATACAGTATGTTCATGTATACCCCCCAGGAGTAAATGTTTGTCAGCCCATACACTTAGTGCATGGGCATTACAAGTATAGGAGGCCCGCTCCTTTGTAATGGGAACAATTTTTTATGAGGCCCTCCTCCATGTCTCTTCCAAGGGGCATTGCAGTGCCTCCCAATTTTAGGCAGCCCTTGCATTCACTGCATAGGCCAACACTATGGGAAAGCCACTTCCTAATAATGGAATATTTTTTTATGAGGCCCTCTACGTCTCTTCCAAGGGGTATTGGAGTGCCTGCAAATTTTTGGCAACCCTTACATTCACTGCATAGGCAAACACAATGGGAGACCCACTTCCTAATAATGGGAACCTTGTTTTCAGGAGGCCCTCTGACCTCCATGTCTCTTCCAAGGGGCATTGGAGTGCATCCAAATTTTTGGTCACCCCTGCATTCACTGCATAGGCAAACACAATGGGAGACCTACTTCCTAATAATGGGAATATTGTTTTCAGGAGGCCCTCCTCTAAGTCTCTTCAAAGGAGTATTGGGGTGCATCTAAATTTTCAAAGTGGTATTGGGGTGCGTCCAAATTTTGGGCAGCCCTGGCACTCACTGCATACGCAATAACAGTATAGGAGACCCACTCTTTAGTAATGGGAACAATAAAACATAGCCGGCTGATGGCTCTCTAAGAATAGTGAGGGCCGACTGCTGGCCCTTTAAGAATAGTAAAGGCCGCCTGATGGCCCTATAAAAATAGGCTTTGTGACTCTCAGAGTCCCTCCTTCATAAATGAAAAATGATGTGTCTAATGATATCTCACACACCACATGGCCAGATAAGGTTGTAAAATGCTAAAATGACATTTCCTGGTGAATGCATTTGTCACGGTTGAAAGCAATGCAAAAGTGAAAAAAAGCATCAAAAACGCTACGTGTGAACATAGCCCAAGGTGTGGAGGAGAATTCTTGTTTTTGGTTATTTATTTTGCCTTATATACAAGTCATTACCCTAGAAAGTATGTTCCTTAACATATTTCCCAGGAAAATCCATTTTGGTTTCGTTTTGGTATGTTTTATTGTGAGTCCGTAAAAGTGGCGTAATACCTCTGACAACGTTGTTGACAGAAGTCACCTGGGAGTCAGAAATGCTTCCAGGGGTCTTCCCCATGCTGTCCCCATGTCATTTGAGCACTGTTCCCATCGATTTGGGCAATTTTTAGGCCCTCTGCAGACCGCCGTGGGGAGCCGCCTGAAAAATGCTTGAGTTTCCCATAGACTTACGTTAGGCTCATTGCTCGGGTCGAGCACCCGAGTATTCCAATGTGCTTGACCCGAGCATCGAGCACCCGAGCATTTTAGTGCTCGCTCATCACTAGTAAGCATCACTCATGTAGCTCCGGACACATATGATCTACATGTGGTCCATTGATCCACGGCTATGACATCACTATCCAATGCAAAATATTTTACATTAGGCAAGAATTATCGACTTCAGAACATTGTGTTTAAAGTTTACAGCCACCTTTTTTCAGTTCATTTATCAAATAATATTAGCTATGAAAATGCATTGTATTATTTACTTTGCCTTTATCCTGAGTTAGAACCAGTATTCAAGGTATTCCAGTACAGAGCTGTATTACTAATTCTACTTGCTTCAGAACAGCAATCTTCCAACATTTTTTTATAGCTTAAAGGGGTTGTCCACTGCTTGGACAACTCCTTCTTGAACTAAATGTTTGGCCCCGATAAAATAAAAAAAATCTATACTCACCTCCGGTGTCGGCTCTGTTCCAGCGGTGTCAGCACTCGCGGTCCTGGGGCTGTGATATGGTGGAATGACATGTGACCCCGGCACCCAATCAGCGCTGGCTTCACTGTCCCTGCCTTCTGTTGAAATGAACATGAAGAGGAAGTCCAGGATCAGCTGCAGCCCGGACATCCTCTTCATGTTCGATTTGTACAAAGGTAGGGACAGTGACACAGGAACTGATTGGGTGTCGGACATCACGTGTCATTCCATTGCCCCAGAGTTCCGGGCCCATGAGTGCTGACACCGCTGGAATAGTGCCGGCACGGGAGGAGAGTATAGGTTTTTTTATTTTATCGGGGCTGGAAATTTAGTTAAATAAGAGGTTGTCCTAGTAGTGGACAACCCGTCTAAGATTTTTACAGATCTGTCTAGGAAGTACATTTGTTACACCAAGCAATGGTTAGTAATGTAGCTAAAGTATGATAGGAATGAATGGAGAAAGCAGTGCATACACAACAATCTGTCTGTTCTTGAGTGGAGGAGACATTGCCCCATTATTGAGATAGATTTATCAGTAGTGTTGAGCGAGCATGCTCGACACTGCTCGGTACTCGCCCGAGCATCTCAATACTCGGGATGTTCGGCGAGCAGCGAGCATTTCCGGGTTACTCAGGCGGGAGCTCGGTTCTCCGCCCTGCATGTTTGGCGCTCTTTACAGAGCCAATGAACATGCAGGGATTGCCAGCCAGCCACTATAATGCAGCAGCCATGTTGGTTGTGGGCATTACAGTGATTGGCTTGCCGCACAGCGTCACCTCGAGTATTTAAAACCGGGCGCCGCCATCTTGGACACAGTCACTCTGGATCACATAGTGTAGGGAGAGTGCTGCTTAGCTTGGGAGAGATTTATACTGCAAAATAGGTAGTGTAGGGTCTCTAAAGCCTGCCAAATCAAACAAACAGTCCTTCTTAGGACTAATATCCATCCCAGATATTAGGCAGGCAGGCTGTATAGGAGACGCAGTGGTTATACCAACAAACACTGCATTACAGTATTGTGTGCTGCTGCTCAAATTACTAGACTTAGCCCCAGGTCTCAGGGGCCCGGAAAAATCCTTTTTTTTCATCTAAGACCTCTTTTTTTTTTTCCCTCAGTCAGACTGTTAAAATACTCATCTTATTAACCTTTTGGTATCCCCCCCCCAAAAAAAAAAAAAAAATTGAGTGTGTCTGTGAATATCTGTTTAAAAGAGTCTGGTTTCGGCCAGATAACTAGAACTGTGGTTTTGCAGTTCCACGGTTCAAATCTCTGTATTATCCACTTTTTTGCCTTTTTTCCATAAAAAAAAACTGTTTGAGTGTCTCGCTGACTGTTCAGACACAAATATATCTAATTTAAAAAGTCTGGTATACGCCAGGAAATTAGAACTGTGGTTTTCCTCTTCCACGGTTCAAATCTGGGTGTAATCAACCTTTTTGCATTAAAAAAAACAGTTTGAGTGTCTCGCTGACTGTTCAGACACAAATATATCTGTTTAAAAGATTCTGGTGTAGGCCAGAGAAATAGAACTGTGGTTTTCCTCTTCCACGGTTCAAATCTGGGTGTAATCCACCTTTTTGCCTTTTTTACATAAAGAAAAACAGTTTGAGTGTCTCGCTGACTGTTCAGACACAAATATATCTGTTTAAAAGATTCTGGTGTAGGCCAGAGAACTAAAACTGTGGTTTTCCTCTTCCACGGTTCAAATCTCCTTATTGTTACCCTTTTGCCATTGATAGTGCGAATGTAAGCTATTTTACTTCATTTACAATGGGCAAGGCGAGTGGCAAGGGATGTGGAACTGGACGTTCTGGTGATGGTGCGTACAGAGAACGGGGCCGTGGCCAAGGTGAAAATGTGCCCCAACCAACAGCCACATCTTCTCACTCCCAGTTCTTGACCGAATTACAATGGAAGCACACAACAACACCACTATTGCGAACTGATCAGTGTGAACAGGTTATTAATTGGATAGCAGATAATACTTCCAGTCACCTGGGCACCACCACCTCCGGTCTGTCTTCCAGATGGTCAAGTCTTAGTAGCCGTGAGTCTCGACCGCATACTCCTCCTCACCCTGATGCTCCTTCCTCCCACCATGCCGAGTGTCGTCAGACAGCAACTGATCCCACAGTTTGACACTCTGAAGAGCTGTTCACTGGTCCATTTCCATATTTGTGCCCCTCGCCTGCTCCACTTGAAGTGGTGGAAGAGGAGATCCCATGTAGCGATGGCCAAATATTTGAACAGCCACGGCCACAGGAAGGCGACACTGGCAATTTGTCACAAGAGGTGGACGATGACGAGACACAATTGCCACGAAGTGAGGAGGAGGACCGTGGTACGGAAGTGGAAGAGGAGGAGGTGGTGGGTGATCTAGTAACTGACCCAACGTAGCAGGAGGACACGCAGAGCGAGGCCAGCAGTACACAGGGGGAGGGAGGCAGAGTACTCCAACAGGCAGGAAGAAACAGTGTGGTGGCCGCAGACAGAAGGCGGGCAACCATTCCCCGTAACACCAACACGAGGGACGTTGCCAGTACAACCGCTAGGTCTTCCAGAGTCTGGAATTTTTTTAAAGACTCTGCTGATAACCCCAAAAAGGCCATTTGTACCACCTGCCAGGCCAGCATCAGCAGGGGTGACAAAACTACCATATAAACCTATAAAAATATCACTTAAAAAGTGAAATCAATTACAACACTACCAGCCTGACCACCACCAGCATGATCAAGCACATGTCAGCAAAGTACCCGACTTTGTGGGGCGAACCACAGGGTCCACGACCAGTGTCAGCGGGTGTCACCACTGCTTCTTCCGCTGTTGTGCGTGTAAGAGAACCCCCTGTTGTGCGTGCAAGGCAATCCCCTGTCCATACTGCATGCAAAGATGCCACCTCCTCTCAGTCTTCACTTTTTATGGCAGTTTCTCAAGAAACAGCATCAACGTCCACGTCCACGTCCCAGCACAGCGTTCAATTGTCCTTATCCCAGACCTTTGAACGAAAGCGCAAATTCGCAGCCAACGCCCCACAGGCCACAGTCCTAAATTCACACATTTCACGACTGCTTGTGTTGGAAATGCTGCCTTTTAGGCTGGTGGAGACGGAATCCTTCCGCAACCTTATGGCGGTGGCCGTCCCTGGATACTCGGTCCCCAGCCGACACTATTTTGTCCGGTGTGCCATCCCCGCACTACACAAGCACGTGTCCCAAAACATCTGCCGTGCCCTTAACAACGCAGTAACTGGGAGAGTCCACCTGACAACGGACACGTGGACAAGTGCTTGTGGCCAGGGACGGTACATCTCCCTGACGGCACACTGAGTAAACATAGTGGAAGCTGGGACCCAGTCACACCTTGGGATGGAACACATCCGCCCCACACCGAGGATTGCGGGCCCTATCTCAGTCAGAGTTACCCCCACAGTGTACAGCTCCTGCGCATCATCCTCCTCCTCCTCATGTTCAGCCTCCATCTCAGATATCACCACATCAGTTACAAGCTGGAAGCACTGCAGTACTACCTCAGCCAAGCGGCAACAGGCTGTGCTGAAACTCATAAGCTTAGGTGATAAACCTCACACTGCTTGTGAGTTGTGGACAGCTGTGAAAGAGCAGGCAGATTTGTGGCTGAGACCGCTGAACCTACATCCAGGCATGGTCGTGTGTGACAATGGCCGTAACCTGGTGGCGGCTCTGAGGCGAGGCGAGATCACACACGTACCATGCCTGGCTCATGTGCTTAACCTCGTGGTTCAGCGGTTTCTTAAATCTTACCCAGAGTAGCCAGATCTGCTCGTCAAAGTACGCCGCCTGTCAGCTCATTTTCGGAAGTCGGCTACAACTTCCGCCACCCTTTCTGTGTTGCAGCAGCGTTTGCAGCTTCCGGCACACCGACTGGTGTGTGATGTCCCCACACATTGGAACTCTACCCTCCACATGTTGCAAAGGATTTGTGAGCAGAAGAGAGCAGTTGTGGAGTACCAGCTGCAACAAGGCCGTCGATATTCAAGTCAGACTCCACACATAAGACCTCAGGAGTGGACCTGGATGTCTGACATATGTACCATCCTGACAAACTTTGAGGAGTCCACCAAGATGGTGAGTGGCAGTGACGCCATCATTAGCTTCAGCATCCCACTTGTCTGTCTTTTGCAACGCTCTCTGCAGAGAATTAAAGAGGAGGCATTGCAGCCAGAGTATGATGAGATGGATCAAGAAGCCGTAGCGGGCGATTACACACAGCTCAGCCTCATCTCATACCAACGTGCATTGGGGGACAATGAGGGAGAGGAGGAGGAGAAGGAGGAAGAACAGGAGCAGGTATCATGCGCTGTAGACGGTAGTACCTGTACAACTGTCATACAGTCGGTTCAGCGTGAGTGGCCTGAGGACAGGCGGGAGGAGGAGGAGGAGGAGAGCATGGTCAGTCGTCATCTTGGTGAGGACAAGGAAGTCTTGCCCGTTACCAGTCTGGCATGCATGGCTGACTTTATGTTACGCTGCCTTAACCGTGACCCTCGCGTTGTCAAAATGTTGGGTGACAGTCATTACTGGTTGGTGACACTTTTAGACCCCCGCTACAAGGAGAACTTTCACTCTCTTATTCCTGAGGTGGAGAGGTCTACAAAAATGGGGCAGTACCAGAAGGCCCTTGCTGCAGAACTGTTAAAAAAATTCCCATCTGAACACGCTAGCGGCAGAGGTCACAGTTCGTTGCCCAACCAAGGCGTACAGGCGAGAGAGACGCAACTCCAATCCAGCAGAGGCAGGGGATCACTGTCAACATTCTGGGACAGTTTTCTGAGACCCGCCCAGCTTACAGGCCCTGAGGCGTGGGGTACTCTCACAAGGAGTGGAAATTTTCAAAAGATGGTGAGGGAGTACCTTGCCGACCGTACCAGCGTCCTCCGTGATTCCTCTGTGCCTTTTAATTATTGGGTATCCAAGCTGAACACTTGGAATGAACTCGCTCTGTACGCTTTGGAGGTCCTGGCCTGCCCTGCCGCTAGCGTGTTATCGGAGCGTGTTTTTAGTGCCGCTGGGGGAATTATAACTGATAAGCGCACTCGCCTGTCAACTGACAATGCTGACAAGCTGACCCTTATCAATATGAACAAAGGCTGGATTGGGCCAGACTTCTCATCACCACCAAATGACAGCAGAGTAACATAAAGTTAAATCCACTGTGTTATTTTGGGAGGTGTATTCCCATGCACCGCTTCACACCCACACATGGGTATACGCTTCCTCATTTCGGCTGTTTTTTGCTCTACTCCTTATCCTCAGCCTCCACCACCAATATACCACCAGGGTGACCGTGGTCCGTGTTGCCAGCATTGCAAGTTCATCCGTCCTAATTTTTGGCAGCTTTTGCTTGGAAGGCATAGGCAAAGACTATGGGAGACCCACTCCCCAATAATGGGAATAATGTTTTTAATATGCTGTACTGCATGGCTCTTGTAAGGGGCATTGCAAGTTCCTCCATCCTAAGTTTTGGCAGCTTTTGCTTGGAAGGCATAGGCAAAGACTATGGGAGACCCACTCCCCAATAATGGGAATAATGTTTGTAATATGCTGTACTGCATGGCTCTTGTAAGGGGAATTGCAAGTTCCTCCGTCCTAATTTTTGGCAGCTTTTACTTGGAAGGCATAGGCAAAGACTATGGGAGACCCACTCCCCAATAATGGGAATAATGTTTTTAATATGCTGTACTGCATGGCTCTTGTAAGGGGCATTGCAAGTTCCTCCATCCTAATTTTTGGCAGCTTTTGCTTGGAAGGCATAGGCAAAGACTATGGGAGACCCACTCCCCAATAATGGGAATAATGTTTTTAATATGCTGTACTGCATGGCTCTTGTAAGGGGCATTAAAATCGTCTTGTTAAGCTACTGTGACCTCCAAGTCTCTTCCAAGGGTCATTGATAATTGTCTTTTTATTCCACTGGGACCTCCACGTCTCTTCCAAGGGGCATTAAAATCGTCTTGTTAAACCACTCTGAACTCCACAGCTCTTCCAATGGGCATTGCATTTCCTCCTAATTTTAGTCAGCTTTTGCTTTTCAATGCATAGGTGAACACTAAGGGAGACCCACTCCCCAATAATGGGTAGAAGGTTTTTAGTACGCTGTAATCCATGTCTGTTTCAAGGGGCATTGCAGTTCCTGCTTAGGCCAACAGTGTACAGGAGACCCAGTTGCTATAAATGGAAAAAACGGTTTAGTTAAGGCCCTCTGACCTCCATGTCACTTCCAAGGGGCATTGGAGTGCCTCAAAACTTTTGGTAGGCATTGCACTCACTGTATGCCCTATAACTGGGTAGCCGAACCGCTTGTTTTGGTACAGAAACATATCCTACAAGACATGTCTGGTTGACTGGCCTGATATTGATGTGAATGGTCCCTGTTCCTCCTCCTCTTTCTCCTTTGCCACCACCTCATCCATCATTCATCACCTGAAGCTTTGTTTTAACGGGAGTCATAGAACTGGGATAGTAGCAGGAAAACATCCAGCAATCCTCGGAGGAGGTAGGATATGCGCAAAACGCTGACCACCTCAGGCCTAGCCGCTACTGCATACATGCGCTTGCATTCCAAGGAACAGAAAGCTAAGGAGATGGATGGCCTCATGATCATGAATAGTTTACTCGTTGTGTAGGAGGCCGACCACTGCTGCTGTCTACCTTCTGAACTTTGTGTTGAAGCCTGATTGACCCGGCACCCGCAATCCTCTATGTCTGGAGGACGTGTTGCATCCCAGTGTCCAACTGTGTCCCGGCTTCCACAATATTATCCCAGTGTGAAGGCGTCAGTGAGATGGACCATCCCTGGCCACATTCACTTGTCCACGTGTTTGTGGTTAGGCTGTCCTTCCCACTAAATGCACTTCGGAGGGCACAGGTAATGTTTTGGTATGCGCGTTTGTGTATAAGGTGCACCGGGACAAATAGGGGTGGCTGGGGACTGAGTATGGACACCAGGCCGCCCCCTGGCGGCTGGGGACTAATTGTGGACACCCGGCCGCCGGGCGGCTGGGGACTGAGTATGGATACCAGGCCGCCGACGCAGCCATGACGTGGTGGCCAGATACCGCCTCCACATGCCTAAAAGGCCCAATTTCAAGTGCAAGCAAGCAGTATGGTATTGCAGCCTGGGGGTTGGTGGGTTGCAGGCTGCATACTTGCGCTTGCATTGCAAGGAATGGGGGAGGTACAATTGAACACTGCCCTGGGACAAGGACTTGAACGGGTATAGTTGCAAGTCTGCAACGACAGGTGCAGGGCGGGAGGTATCTTCGCATGTGGCATGAACAGGGGGTTGGTGTGTACACACTACAGCAGAATAGGCTATCCTTCCCATTAAATGCACTGGGGAGGGCACATGTAATGTTTTGGTATCCGCGCTTGTGTATAAGGCACACTGGGACAAATAGGGGCGGCTGGGGACCAAGTATGGACACCCGGCTGCCCCCTGGCGGCTGGGGACCGAGTATGGACACCCGGCCGCCCCCTGACGGCTGGGGACCGAGTGTGGACACCCGGCCGCCGGGAGGCTGGGGACTGAGTATGGATACCAAGCGTCTGCCCCCACAAGCCTAAAAGGCCTCATTTCAAGTGCAAGCAATCTAGCAGTATGGTATTGCAGCCCGGGGGTGGGTGGGTGGCAGGCTACACACTTACGCTTGCATTCCAAGAAAACAAAGCAGATGCTAACTTATATCCTCATCATCATGCTCCTCACCTTGGCACTCTCAACTCCCCTGATGGAGAATCCAGGGCCCACCGGAGGAGTCTCTGGTTGTCTTATGGGCTTGTCCAATGCTGCCCTAAAGCAGGCCAGGCTAAGAAAAGTGTGGGGAAGGTTCCCGGGATAAACAGTGGCGGCTGGGGACTGAGTATGGAGACCTCGGCGCTGACGCAGCCATGAGGTAGTAGCCAGCTTCGGCCTCCTCCAAACTAAAAGGCCCCATTTCAAGTGCAAGCAAGCAGTATGGTATTGTAGCCTGGGGGTGGGTGGGTGGTTGGCTGCATACTAGCGCTTGCATTGCAAGGAATGGGGGAGGTACAATTGAACACTGCCCTGGGACAAGGACTTGCCCGGGAATAGTTGCAAGTCTGCATCTTCTGATGCGGCAAGGATCACTTCTGATGGGCACACTTTTAGGCAGTGACCTGGGTGTCAGAGATGCTTCCAGGGGTCTTCCCCATGCTGTTCCCATCTCTTTTCAGCACTGTATGCATGTGTCACACAGCACATGGCCAGATAAGGTTGTAAAATGTTAAAATAACATTTCCCGGTGAATGCATTTGTCACGGTTGAAAGCAATATAAAAGTGCAAAAACGCATAAAAAATGCTACTTGTGAACATAGCCCAAGGTGTGGAGGAGTATTTTTGTTTTTGGTTATTTATTTTACCTTATACACAAGTCTTTACCCTGGAAAGGATGTTCCTTAACATATTTCACAGGAAAACAGTTTCAGTTTCGTTTTTGAACATTTTATTGTGAGCCCGTAAAAGTGGCTTAATACCTCTGACCACGTTGTTGACAACAGTGACCTTGGGGTCAGAAATGCTTCCTGGGGCGATCCCCATGCTGTCCCCTTGTCATTTGAGCACTGTCACTATCGTTTTGGGCACTTTTTAGGCTTTCTACAGACTGCCGGGGGTGCCGCCGCAAAAATGCTCGGGTCTCCCATAGACTAACATTGGGCTCGTTGCTTGGGTCGAGCACCCGAGTATCACTGTGAGCTCAGCCCGAGCTTCGAGCACCCGAGCATTTTAGTGCTCGCTCAACACTATTTATCAGACATTTATGACAAATCCTCTTTAACTCTTACTTCTACTCTATATAAAACCAATTAAAAAGGCATTACAGTAAACGACCAAGAAATGAAGTACCTCCTTCCTCTACCCTAGGTCAAGGAAGGGGGCATTTCCTATATCTCCAGAAAATAAAATATTGCCCTCACTAAAGGCAATGTGTGCAATCAGTACTAGATACATTAACCCCTTCACGCCGCGACCTTTTTCCATTTTTGCGCTTTCATTTTTTGCTCCCCTTCTTCCCAGAGCCATAACTTTTTTATTTTTCTGTCAATATGGCAGTGTAAAGGCTTATTTTTTGCGGGACGAGATGTACAGTTGAAACCAGAAGTTTACATACACTATAAAAAGACACAGATGCATGTTTTCTCAATATCTGACATGAAATCAGAATAAACTTTTCCCATTTTAGGTCAATTAGGATTATCATAACTTTAAATATTTGTCAAATGCCAGAATGAAGAGAGAGAGAGAGAATGTTTTAAGGCAAAAAAAAGTGCAATTGCACAATTGTTTTTTTTTTTGTTTTTTTTTTACCAAGTTCACTAAATGCTAAAACTGTCCTGCCATTCTGATTCTCCAGGTCATTATGAGTTCGTAGATAGTAAACATGTATAGGATATTTTTTATTTAAGTGGTGAAAAAAAAAAATCCAAAGTTTGTTAAAAAACAAACTGTCATGTGCCAGGAAAGATGCAGGCTCAGCGCCGGAGCCCACATCAAAGGGAGAGACACGACATGTGCCGTATACTAATATACTAATATACTTTAAATAAAAAGTCTCTACTGTTCCCACAATATGCTATGTAACTTTTTTCATTTTTTTTACTACTTCCTTTTTGATGACGCTTTGTTTGAGAATCCCAATGCATGCTAGGATAGTCAAACAATCGTTATCAGGGGGGCAAAGGCAGCGGTCACTAACAAGAAGCGTTATCAGCGATGTTTGTTTCAGGGGCTGGGCTAGTCCCTACTCTACTGAGCATGCGTTGGTTGTCATTTCTGATTTATCCTCAGTATATTCTTGTCATTGTGCAATATGCACAGCGACAGTGCGCTCCCTTGGTGGCTCTGATGAGCAGTAACGAGCTGACAAGATAGATCACTGTCAGTGTGTATTATAAGAAGAATACTCTGCATGAAGGAAAAGCAGAGACTAGTACCGGCCCTGCAAGTGATGTCACTTCCTGCACACTGGGTAATCTTCTTACAAATGCGTACTGGCAGTACGTCCGCTTGCCGGCTTATCACTTCTCATCAGAGCCGGGAATTGAGTGCACTGTCACTGTAGTAACAAAACAATAAATAAATCAGTTAGTGTAGTGAGGGAATGATATGGACTTTTTAATTAAAGTATATTAGAAAAAAGATTAGATTGTGACATAAAATAGATAGGTATTTAGGACTAAAATATATTTTAGTTTCTGACCACCGCTTTAACCACCCCACTACCATCCCTGCACCAGGGAACTTTTAATACACCTGAAATATTATTTTCTTACTTTTTCTTTGTCTTCACTTGAATGCATCTTATTTTCTTGCATCTTTCAGTCCAGTGAATGCAATGTATCTGCTAATGGCCTTTTTCTTGATTAGGAACAGAGGGAGTAAATGAGGGAGGGTTAAATGGTCTCTAGTAGACCTCCTTCATGCTTGGTGGTGCTGGTACTTTCTAGGTTCCTCATGCAGAACATCTTATCGTTTCTCTTACATGCTCATCCATATTTCACACAAAATAAAAACACATCCACCATGAACACGCTGCATCCTGTAGCTTTAGAGTTCAAGGAGTCAAACCGGTAGCACAATAGCTGACAGCTCACACAATGTACCTCCGAGCATGTGACTGCTTTATTGATGGCATGAATACTGGTTCAAGGCCGGTAGTTTCCATCCCCTCACAAAATAATTTGGCTTTATTCTGCTCTCGCCTTGACCTAAAATATACCATGCCTGCGCTCTCGGCTACAATCTAAAGAAAATGCAGGCAAATATAAATAACTTCTATAAAGCTGAATGACTATTCCCACTGTGTCCTACAGATAGCGTCATGCGGAGGGGAAATTGTTCTATCAGCCGCTGTGTTAGATTCATGACCCAACCACAACCTTGAATTGGCCTTTAGTTGTTGCTGATGGAAACTGAGGAACAGCCACTGTCGTGGTGATTGCTGCTCTCCAATGAATCAGAACTTGCAGGGCACAGAGCAGCACATTAAACTGGAAGCAGGAATATATCACAGTTCTTTTATAGAGATGTATTGCTCCTGCCTGCACTCATAAATGATTGGACCATCCGTACTTGCTCTCTTTCTTTTTTTTTCTTTTTTTTATCCAAGGTCTATAAATTAAAAATAAGCTAAGGGGCTTGGAATTATGCTGCCTTCCCTCCACCACTTAGATATATCATGGCTCGTGTAAAACATTTATAAGCAATTTTGCTACTGCCCTCCTAGCTCTGACCAGAATACTTTGGTAATCATTAAATATAATATTTTATGACCTAAATCCCCTTTGTTTTAGTTAACAATTTGCTGTTGCCAGGAGCTTTTATGTCTCACCAATTCCATTTCAGAACAGGAATCTAAGGTCTAGGAGATACTCAGCGTCTGTATTCAATATACAGTCATTTTTTTGTTAATTGCCCGTTCGAGGGGTTAACAGATGTTAAAGTTTAGAAAATACAGAAGGCCAGATATCTGTTAGTTTGAAGTTAACAATAAAGCCTAAAAATGATCACAATATAAGCTCCTGTGCATATGTTGCAGATTTGTTACTTTTTTTTTCTGCGCAGATTTGTCAAAAATCCTGAAGGGTTTCCTGATGCCAGCAAAGCGGATGAGAATCTTGAAGCCTCATGCACACGTTGCTTATTTTTGACTTGCAGATTTGGTGCAGATTTAAATTTGTTCAGTGATTCTGCTGCAGATTTCTCTCATATTAATGTGTGGGAAAAAATCTGCACCAAAAACCCATCTAAAAAATGCATCAAAACGCAGGAAAAAAAACTAGACTATTTTACACAGCATTTTTTCCTGCCAATAGATGATAAAATGGTACAGTAATTTCTGCACCAAATACTTACATTGTGCATATACCCATGTTAGGGACCTATTATTTATGCTTTTTAAAGAACTTCTGTTCAATTCATAGACTTCCTTTCACCTGGGTCAAAAAATCAGTTTTCCTAAATACTTTATCCAAGACAAAATGACTTGTAGTGTGCCCCTACAGTGCAAATAGGACATGGTAGGGGAGGGAATTTACATTTCATTTTCTGCTTTGTCTGTTCTTTATATATATTGGATTCCAGATATAAATGAAAGATGATTTCACCCCTGAACGAGCCAAAGCATCATCATATTTTAGCTTGGCCAAAAAGTTTGGAAAGTCAAATAAATAATAAATCAGATTGTGGACCTCTGCAGATGATCTTATATGAACAAAGTATGGCAGGGGTGCACAACATGCGGCCCTCGATGCCTTTCTGTGTGGCCCTCAATTACCTGGTCACAGACATGCATGGCTGCTCATATGTATTTTCCATGTTAGGGAGTAGAGGCGTATCAGTTAGCACTGTAGAGATGGGTAACTATTAAGGGGAATCTGTGAGCAGGTTTTTCCTTTGTAATCTGACAGCACCTTGAGGTAGTTGTAGAGAGCCTGATTCCAGTGATGTATCACTTGGTTTACTGTGTGCAGCAGTTATGGTAGAGTCCCAATTTTCTTCCATGCAGTTCTAGCAGAGCTCAATTTTGAGCCGTATAACTCAACATGCACCACAGCTTTGTGTGTACATTGTATAGTGACAGCTGCTAATCAGTGCTGGGGGTGTAGGTGGACTAGGAGGCATGAGGCAGCTTGTCCTGTAGTGATA
Organism: Phyllobates terribilis; assembly: GCF_046119375.1. Lineage (NCBI taxonomy): Eukaryota > Metazoa > Chordata > Amphibia > Anura > Dendrobatidae > Phyllobates > Phyllobates terribilis. The sequence continues at coordinate 56,739,545 of NW_027362773.1, forward strand.
ATCTCCTGCTTATAAAACACTAATTATATTGAAACAGCAAAACATACAGCATAGTAAGTGACACATTGCTGTAATCAGGGTCTCTGCTCCTATGTTATGGTGCTCTCAGATTACATAGCAAAAACCTGGTGACAAATTTCTTTCAGATTCGTGGCAGCTACATGTTGGCTGTTAAGGCCCATGTACACGAGCGCTGATCAACGATGTAGCATGTCAGTGAGTGACCATTTGCTTCCATTCACACATGTCGCTTTAATCCACAATATTAATTTAATAATAAGCAATTTAATAATTTCCAGCAAATGATTGCTAGTCTGATCATTCATCTCTGTACAGTTTCATTACTGTAGACAGATGAGGTGATGTGCTGATGAGAAAAAAATCAAAACATTAGTGTGTTTTTTTTTTGTTTTTTTTTTGGGGGGGTTACCTCACTTTGCTAAAAACATGCAATAAAAATCAATAAAAATGTTGTATGTCCCACAAGTTTGTAAAATCGTTAGCGTGCCATGCAAAGAACAAGCCCACGTGCAGCTCAATCGACAGAAAACTAAAAATCATACTGGTCTCGGAGAAAGAAAGCACAAACCCCTCCAATTTATTTTTTGTGAAAATGATGCCTTTTTTCATCACTTCAATTGAAACAAAATCTATACAAGTTTGGTATTGCCGTAAAAGCAATGACCTGGACAATCATATTTCCCTGTCACTTTGATCGCACAATGAACAGTGTTACAACAAGATCTAAAATGCTATGAATTTTTTCACCGTTTTATCCCACTTGGAATATTTTTCCCATTTTTAAATACATTGTATGGCAAAATAAATGTCATTCAAAACTACAACTTGTCCCACAAAAATTAAGCCCTCCTACAGTTGTGTCGACAAAAAAATTAAAAATGATAAAAAGAAAAGCGATGCACTGCAAACCACTCATAAAATACCAAGAGAGTGATTCCTACCTGTCTAAGAGAAAATGGTAGTCCAAATGAAGATATACGCATGCAGCTTCCAGGGGTCCTTTGAAGAAGTCGCAACTTGAACTAGAGGTGATGGACAAGTTCCGGGGTCTGTAGAACAAGTCGTGAGTGTTGCAGAAAAATGGGTTCAAACAGCGTATTAACGCCGGAGATAGAGGGCTGCAGAGACTTTCAGAGACTCGGGCTTTCAGGTATATGCAGCCGTTGCACTAGGTGGATACAGTGATGAAGATCATGGATGAGAAGAACTGCAGACAGCCTGATAGGTGTGCCGACCGGTCACACCCGCAGGACCGCTGATCATCAAGGATGTGAGCGCTAGTATCTGTGTGACGTCACAACAGCTGGGGGATTCCACTGAGGGAAAAAGTCCAGCACTTATTCCGATGCATTTCTGAGGTCACGGCCTCTTCCGTCAGGGATTTGCAGACACAGGGCGCTCCCTTGTATATATAGGTGTATAATCATCCCATAAATTAGCAAAAAAAAAACCCACCAAAAAAAAACATTTTTTTTTTCCGTTCTCCTTTTTCCTTCTTTTTTTCTTTCTTTCCTTCCCTTCTCTTTTCCTCCTTTAGTTAAAAGCAAAAAGCTCGATCTCACTGTTGAGGCCATGTGGTTTCAGTGAGTTAATTCTGAATATCCATCTGCTTTCTGCTTTGGACATTAGTTTGACATAATCACCACCTCTCCAATGTTTTCTAGTTTGTTCAATTCCCCAGAATTTAGTGCCTATTAAATTGCCTTTATGGGCCATTTTGTTATGTAAAGAAAGCGGATGACCTGTATATTGTTTTATAATATTGTTTGCATGTTCTTTTAATCTCACCTTTAATTGTCTTTTTGTTCTCCCTATATAGTGCTTATTCCAATACGACAAACAATTTTAGACGTGGGGTACAGCAATGGGGACTAGATTTGCGCCGGGTTTCGCTAATCTCTACGTGGGGAGGTGGGAGGGGCTATGGAAACGTTTTATTGATGATGTATTTTTTATATGGCGTGATGGTGGTCCTGCACTGGATACTTTTTTAATGGAAATTAATAAAAATGATTTGAATTTGAATTTTACGTCAGCCACCAGTACATTGTCACTTAATTTTTTAGATATCACAGTTTTTATAGAAAATGGGCAGTTAATTACAAAAAGTTATAGAAAGCCTACTGATAGTAACAGTTATATTGACATAACGAGTTGCCATTTACCTGCGTGGCTCAGAAATATTCCTAAAGGCTAGTGTTGAGCGAGCATGCTTGACACTGCTCATTACTCGCCCGAGCATCTCACTACTCGAGCATTTCCGGGTTACTCGGGCGGGAGCTCGGGTCTCCGCCCTGCACGTTTGGCGCTCTTTACAGAGCCAATGAACATGCAGGGATTGCCAGCCAGTCACTGTAATGCCGCATCCATGTTGTTTGTCGGCATTACATTGATTGGCTGGCCGCACAGCGTCACATTGAGTATTTAAAACCGGGCGCCGTCATCTTGGACACAGTCGCTCCAGATCAGCCAGTGTAGGGTCAGTGCTGCTGAGCTAGGGAGAGATTTATACTCCGAAATAGTTAGTGTAGGGTCTCTAAAGCCTGCCAAATCAAACAAACAGTCCTCTCAGGACTAATATCCATCCCAGATATCAGGCAGGCGGGCAGGCTGTATAGGAGACGCAGTCGTTATACCAGCAAAAGCTGAATTACAGCCCTGTGTGCTCCTGTTGGTCAAATTGCTAGACTTATCCCCCGGTCTCAGGGGCCAGGAAAAATCCTTTTTTTTTTCATCTAAATCCTTTTTTTTTTTTCCCTCCGTCAGACTATACAAATACCCGTCTTATTAACCTTTTGGTATCCCCCCCCCAAAAAAAAATTGAGTGTGTCTGTGACTGTTCAGACACCAATATATCTGTTTAAAAGAGTCTGGTGTAGGCCAGAGAAATAGAACTGTGGTTTTGCAGTTCCACTGATAAAATCTCTGTATTATCCTGCTTTTGGCATTTTTTGCCGTAAAAAAAAACAGTAATAGTGTCTCCCTGGCTGCTCAGACACCAATATATCTGTTTAAAAAAGTCTGGTGTAGTCCAGAGAAAGAGAACTGTGGTTTTGCAGTTCCACGGGTCAAATCTCAGTATTATCCTGCTTTTGGCAGTTTTTGACGTAAAAAAAAAAAACTGTAATAGTGTCTCCCTGACTGGTCAGACACCAATATAACTGTTTAAAAGAGTCTGGTGTAGGCCAGAGAAATAGAACTGTGGTTTTGCAGTTCCATGTGTCAAATCTCTGTATTATCCTGCTTTTGGCATTTTTTGCCATAAAAAAGACTGTAATAGTGTCTTCCTGACTGCTCAGGCACCAATATATCTGTTTAAAAGAGTCTGGTGTAGGCCAGAGAAATAGAACTGAGGTTTTGCAGTTTCACAAGTCAAATCTCTGTATTATCCTGCTTTTGGCATTTTTTGCCATAAAAAAGACTGTAATAGTCTCTCCCTGACTGCTCAGACACCAATATATCTGTTTAAAAAATTCTGGTGTACGCCACATAACTATAACTGTGGTTTTGAAGTTCTACGGGTCAAATCTCTGTATTATCCTGCTTTTGGAATTTTTTGCCGTAAAAAAAATTGTAATAGTGTCTCCCTGACTGGTCAGACACCAATATATCTGTTTAAAAGAGTCTGGTGTAGGCCAGAGAAATAGAACTGTGGTTTTGCAGTTCCACGGGTCAAATCTCTGTATTATCCTGCTTTTGGCATTTTTTGCCGTAAAAAAAACTGTAATAGTCTCTCCCTGACTGGTCAGACACCAATATATCTGTTTAAAAGATTCTGGTGTGCGCCACATAATTATAACTGTGGTTTTGCAGTTCCACGGTTTAAATCTCTGTATTATCCTGCTTGTGGCATTTTTTGCCGTAAAAAAAAACAGTAATAGTGTCTCCCTGACTGGTCAGACACCAATATATCTGTTTAAAAGATTCTGGTGTATGCCACATAACTATAACTGTGGTTTTGCAGTTCCACGGGTCAAATCTCTGTATTATCCTGCTTTTGGCATTTTTTGCCGTAAAAAAAAACAGTAATAATGTCTCCCTGACTGCTCAGACACCAATATATCTGTTTAAAAGAGTCTGGTGTAGGCTGGAGAAATAGAACTGTGGTTTTGTAGTTCCACGGGTCAAATCTCTGTATTATCCTGCTTTTGGCAGTTTTTGCCATAAAAAAAAACTGTAATAGTGTCTCCCTGACTGGTCAGACACCAATATATCTGTTTAAAAGAGTCTGGTGTAGGCCAGAGAAATAGAACTGTGGTTTTGCCGTTCCACAGGTCAAATCTCTGTATTATCCTGCTTTTGGCATTTTTTGCCATAAAAAAACAGTAATAGTGTCTCCCTGACTGGTCAGACACCAATATATCTGTTTAAAAGATTCTGCTGTTGGCCAGAGAAATAGAACTGTGGTTTTGCAGTTCCACGGGTCAAATCTCTGTATTATCCTGCTTTTGGCATTTTTTGCCGTAAAAAAACCCCGTAATAGTGTCTCCCTGACTGGTCAGACACCAATATATCTGTTTAAAAGAGTCTCTTTCTAGGCCAGAGAAATAGAACGGTGGTTTTGCCGTTCCACGGTTCAAATCTCGGTATTATCCTGCTTTTGGCCTGTTTTACCTAAAAAAAAAACAGTAATAGTGTCTCCCTGTCTGTTCAGTCACAAATATATCTATTTAAAAGAGTCTGGTGTAGGCCAGAGAAATAGAACTGTGGTTTTGCAGTTCCACGGGTCAAATCTCTGTATTATCCTGCTTTTGCTATTTTTTGCCATAAAAAAAACCTGTAATAGTGTCTCCCTGACTGGTCAGACACAAAGATATCTGTTTAAAAGATTCTGGTGTACGCCACCTAACTATAACTGTGGTTTTGCAGTTCAACGAGTCAAATCTCTGTATTATCCTGCTTTTGGCATTCTTTGCCATAAAAAAAAACTGTAATAGTCTCTCCCCGACTGGTCAGACACCAAGATATCTGTTTAAAAGAGTCTGGTGTAGGCCAGAGAAATAGAACTGTGGTTTTTCAGTTCCACAGGTCAAATCTCTGTATTATCCTGCTTTTGGCATTTTTTGCCGTAAGAAAAAACTGTAATAGTGTCTCCCTGAATGGTCAGACACCAATATATCTGTTTAAAAGAGTCTGGTGTAGGCCACATAACTAGAACTGTGGTTTTGCAGTTCCACAGGTCAAATCTCTGTATTATCCTGCTTTTGGCATTTTTTGCCGAAAAAAAACCTGTAATAGTGTCTCCCTGACTGGTCAGACACCAATATATCTGTTTAAAAGATTCTGGTGTAGGCCACATAACTATAACTGTGGTTTTGCAGTTCCACGGGTCAAATCTCTGTATTAGCCTGCTTTTGGCATTTTTTGCTGTGAAAATAAAACAGTAATAGTGTCTCCCTGACTGGTCAGACACCAATATATCTGTTTAAAAGATTCTGGTGTATGCCAGAGGAATAGAACTGTGGTTTTGCCGTTCCACGGGTCAAATCTCTGTATTATCCTGCTTTTGGCCTGTTTTACGTAAAAAAAAACAGTAATAGTGTCTCCCTGTCTGTTCAGTCACAAATATATCTGTTTAAAAGATTCTGGTGTAGGCCAGACAAATAGAACTGTGGTTTTCCTCTTCCACGGTTCTAATCTCCTTTGTATTACCCTTTTTTCATTGATAGTGCGAGTGTAAGCTGTTTTACTTCATTTACCATGGGCAAGGCGCGTGGCAAGGGATGTGGAACTGGTAATGGTGCGTGTAGAGGACGGGGCCATGGCCAAGGTGAAAATGTGCCACAACCAACAGCCACATCTTCTCGCTCCCACTTCTTGACCGAATTACTAGACAAGCACACTACAACACCAGTATTGCGAACTGATCAGTGTGAACAGGTTATTAATTGGATAGCAGATAATACTTCCAGTTACCTGGGCACCACCACCTCCGGTCTGCCTTCCACACGGTCAAGTTTTAGTAGCCGTGAGTCTCGACCGCATACTCCTCCTCACCCTGATGCTCCTTCCTCCCACCATGCCGAGTGTCGTCAGACAGCAACTGATCCCACAGTTGGACACTCTGAAGAGCTGTTCACTGGTCCATTTCTATATTTGTGCCCCTCGCCTGCTCCGCTTGAAGTGGTGGAAGAGGAGATCCCATGTAGCGATGCCCAAATATTTGAACAGCCACGGCCACAGAAAGTCGACACTGGCAATTTGTCACAAGAGGTGAACGATGACAAGACACAATTGCCACGAAGTGAGGAGGAGGACTGTGGTACGGAAGTGGAAGAGGAGGAAGTGGTGGATGATCTAGTAACTGACCCAACGTGGCAGGAGGATACGCAGAGCGAGGCCAGCAGCACACAGGGGGAGGGAGGCAGAGTACCCCAACAGGCAGGAAGAAACAGTGTGGTGGCCACACACAGAAGGCGGGCAACAGTTCCCCATAACACCAACACGAGGGATGTTGCCAGTACAACCGGTAGGTCTTCCAGAGTCTGGAAGTTTTTTAAAGACTCTGCTGATAGCCCCAAAAAGGCCATTTGTACCACCTGCCATGCCAGCATCAGCAGGGGTGACAAAACTACCAGCCTGACCTCCACCAGCATGATCAGGCACATGGCAGCAAAGCACCCGACTTTGTGGGGCGAACCCCAGGGTCCACGACCAGTGTCAGCGGGTGTCACCACTGCTTCTTCCGCTGTTGTGCGTGTAATAGAACCCCCTGTTGTGCGTGCAAGGCAATCCCCTGTCCAAACTGCATGCAAAGATGCCCCCTCCTCTCAGTCTTCACTTGTTATGGCAGTTTCTCAAGAAACAGCATCAACATCCACGTCCACTTCCCAACGCAGCGTTCAATTGTCCATATCCCAGAGATTTGAACGAAAGCACAAATTCGCAGCCAACGCCCCACAGGCCACAGTCCTAAATTCGCACATTTCACGACTGCTTGCGTTGGAAATGCTGCCTTTTAGGCTGGTGGAGACGGAATCCTTCCGCAACCTTATGGCGGTGGCCGTCCTTCGGTACTCGGTCCCCAGCCGACACTATTTTTCTGGTGTGCCATCCCCGCACTACACAAGCACGTGTCCCAAAACATCTGCCGTGCCCTCAACAACGCAGTTACTGGGAGAGTCCACCTGACAACGGACACGTGGACAAGTGCTTGTGGCCAGGGACGGTACATCTCCCTGACGGCACACTGGGTAAACATAGTGGAAGCCGAGACCCAGTCACATCTTGGGACAGAACACATCCTCCCCACACCGAGAATTGCGGGCCCTATGTCAGTCAGAGTTGCCCCCACAGTGTACAGCTCCTGCGCATCATCCTCCTCCTCCTCATGTTCAGCCTCCATCTCAGATATCACCACATCAGTTACAAGATGGAAGCACTGCAGTACTGCCTCAGCCAAGCGGCAACAGGCTGTGCTGAAACTCATAAGCTTAGGTGATAAACCTCAAACTGCTTGTGAGAAGTGGACAGCTGTGAAAGAGCAGGCAGATCTGTGGCTGAGACCGCTGAACCTACATCCAGGCATGGTCGTGTGTGACAATGGCCGTAACCTGGTGGCGGCTCTGAGGCGAGGCGAGATCACACACGTACCATGCCTGGCTCATGTGCTTAACCTCGTGGTTCAGTGGTTTCTTAAATCTTACCCAGAGTAGCCAGATCTGCTCGTCAAAGTACGCCACCTGTCAGCTCATTTTCGCAAGTCGGCTACAGCTTCCGCCGCCCTTGCTGTGTTGCAGCAGCATTTGCAGCTTCCGGCATACCAACTGGTGTGTGATATCCCCACACGTTGGAACTCTACCCTCCACATGTTGCAAAGGATTTGTGAGCAGAAGAGAGCAGTTGTGGAGTACGAGCTGCAACAAGGCCGTCGATATTCAGGTCAGACTACACACATAAGACCTCAGTAGTGGACCTGGATGTCTGACATATGTACCATCCTGACAAACTTTGAGGAGTCCACCAAGAAGGTGAGTGGCGATGACGCCATCATTAGCATCAGCATCCCACTTGTCTGTCTTTTGCAATGCTCTCTGCAGAGAATTAAAGAGGAGGCATTGCAGCCAGAGTATGATGAGATGGACCAAGAACCTGTAATGGGCGATTACACACAGCCCAGCCTCATCTCATCCCAACGTGCATTGGGGGACAATGAGGGAGAGGAGGAGGCGGAGGAGGAAGAACAGGAGCTGGTGTCATGCGCTGTAGATGATAGTGCCTGTACAACTGTCAAACAGTCGGTTCAGCGTGGGTGGCATGAGGACAGGGGGGAGGAGGAGGAGAGCATGGTCAGTAGTCAACTTGGTGAGGACACGGAGGTCTTGCCCATTACCAGTCTGGCACGCATGGCTGACTTTATGTTACTCTGCCTTAACCGTGACCCTCGAGTTGTCAAAATGTTGGGTGACAGTCATTACTGGTTGGTGACACTCTTAGACCCCCGCTGCAAGAAGAACTTTCACTCTCTTATTCCTGAAATGGAGAGGTCTACAAAAATGGGGCAGTACCAGAAGGCCCTTGCTGCAGAACTGTTAAAAAATTTTCCATCTGAACACGCTAGCGGCAGAGGTCACAGTTCGTTGACCAACTAAGGCGTACAGGCGAGAGAGGCGCAACTCCAATCCAGCAGATGCAGGGGAACACTGTCAACATTCTGGGACAGTTTTCCGAGACCCGCCCAGCTTACAGGCCCTGAGGCGCGGGGTACTCTCACAAGGAGTGGAAAGTTTCAAAAGATGGTGAGGGAGTACCTTGCCGACCGTACCAGCGTCCTCCGTGATTCCTCTGTGCCTTTTAATTATTGGGTATCCAAGCTGGACACTTGGAATGAACTCGCTCTGTATGCCTTGGAGGTCCTGGCCTGCCCTGCCGCTAGCGTGTTATCGGAGCGTGTTTTTAGTGCCGCTGGGGGAATTATAACTGATAAGCGCACTCGCCTGTCAACTGACAATGCTGACAAGCTGACCCTTATCAAAATGTACAAGGGCTGGATTGGGCCAGACTTCTCATCACCACCAAATGACAGCAGAGTAACATAAAGTCAAATCCACTGTGTTATTTCGGGAGGTGTATTCCCATGCACCGCTTTACACCCACACATGGGTATACGCTTCCTCATTTCGGCTGTATTTTGCTCTTCTCCTTATCCTCAGCCTCCACCACCACTATACCACCAGGGTGACCGTGGTCCATGTTGCCAGCATTGCAAGTTCCTCCGTCCTAATTTTTGGCAGCTTTTGTTTGGAAGGCATAGCCAAAGACTATGGGAGACCCACTCCCCAATAATGGGAATAATGTTTTTAATATGCTGTACTGCATGGCTCTTCCAAGGGGCATGAAAACCATCTTATTAAGCTACTGCGACCTCCACCACTTTTCCCAGGGGCATTGATATTGTCTTTTTATTCCATTGGGACCTCCATGTCTCTTCCAAGGGGCATTAAAACTGTCTTGTTAAGCTACTGCGACCTCCACGTCTCTTCCAAGGGGCATTAAAACCGTCTTGTTAGGCTACTGCGACCTCCACATCTCTTCCAAGGGGCATTAAAACCATCTTGTTAAGCTACTGCAACCTCCACCCCTCTTCCCAGGTGCATTAAAACCGTCTTGTTAAGCTACTGCGACCTCCACCACTTTTCCCAGGGGCATTGATATTGTCTTTTTATTCCACTGCGACCTCCACGTCTCTTCCACTGCGACCTCCATGTCTCTTCCAAGGGGCATTAAAACTGTCTTGTTAAGCTACTGCCACCTCCATGTCTCTTCCAAGGGGCATTAAAACCGTCTTGTTAAGCTACTGCAACCTCCACCACTTTTTCCAGGGGCATTAAAACCGTCTTTTTATTCCACTGCGACCTCCACGTCTCTTCCAAGGGGCATTAAAACCGTCTTGTTAAGCTACTGCGACCTCCACCACTTTTTCCAGGGGCATTAAAACCGTCTTTTTAAGCTACTGCGACCTCCACCACTTTTCCCAGGAGCATTAAAACCGTCTTTTTAAGCTACTGCGACCTCCACCAGGGGCATTGATATTGTCTTTTTATTCCACTGCGACCTCCACGTCTCTTCCAAGGGGCATTAAAACCATCTTGTTAAGCTACTGCGTCCTCCACCACTTTTTCAAGGGGCATTGATATTGTCTTTTTATTCCACTGCGACCTCCACCATTCTTCCAAGGGGCATTTAAACTGTCTTGTTAAGCTACTGTGACCTCCACCACTTTTCCCAGGGGCATTAAAACCATCTTGTTAAGCTACTGCGACCTCCACTTTTCCCAGGGGCATTGATATTGTCTTTTTATTCCACTGCGACCTCCACGTCTCTCTTCCAAATAGCATTAAAACCGTCTTGTTAAGCTACTGCGACCTCCACCACTTTTCCCAGGGGCATTAAAACCGTCTTTTTAAGCTACTGCGACCTCCGCCACTTTTTCAAGGGGCATTGATATTGTCTTTTTATTCCACTGCGACCTCCACCATTCTTCCAACGGGCATTGCATTTCCTCCTAATTTTAGTCAGCTTTTGCTTTTCAATGCATAGGCGAACACTAAGGGAGACCCACTCTCCAATAATGGGTAAAAGGTTTTTAGTATGCTGTAATCCACGTCTGTTTCAAGGGGCATTGCAGTTCCTCATTATTTTTGGAAAGCCTTCCATTCACTGCTTAGGCCAACAGTGCACAGGAGACCCAGTTGCTATAAATGGAAAAAATGGTTTAGTTAAGGCCCTCTGACCTCCATGTCACTTCCAAGGGGCATTGGAGAGCCTCGAAATTTTTGGTAGGCATTGCACTCACTGCATGCCCTATAACTGTTTAGCCGAACTGCTCCTTTTGGTACAGAAACATATCCTACAAGACAAGTGTGGTTGACTGGCCTGATATTGAAGTGAATGGTCCCTGTTCCTCCTGCTCTTTCTCCTTTGTCACCACCTCATCCATCATTCATCACCTGAAGCTTTGTTTTAACGGGAGTCATAGAACTGGGATAGTAGCAGGAAAACATCCAGCAATCCTCGGAGGAGGTAGGATATGCGCCAAAACGCTGACCACCTCAGGCCTAGCCGCTACTACATACATGCGCTTGCATTCCAAGAAAACAAAGCAGACGCTAACTTCTATCATCATCATCATGCTCCTCACCTTGGCACTCTCAACTACCCTAATGGAGAAGCCAGGGCCCACCGGAGGAGTCTGGTTCTCTGGTGGGCTCGTCCAATGCTGCCCTAAAGCAGGCCGGGCTAAGAAAAGTGTGGGGGGAACTTCCAAGGAGAAATAGGGGCGGCTGGGGACCGTTTATGGACACCTGGCCACCCCCAGGCAGCTGGGGACCGTGTGTGGACACCCGGCCGCGAGGCGGCTGGGGACCGAGTATGGACACCCGGCCGCCCCCTTGCGACTGGGGACCGAGCGTGGACACCCGGCCGCCGGGCGGCTGGGGAATGAGTATGGATACCTCACTGCCAAAGCAGACATGAGGTAGTGGCCAGCTTTGGCCTCCTCCAAACTAAAAGGCCCCATTTCAAGTGCAAGCTAGCAGTATGGTATTGCAGCCTGGGGGTGGGTGGGCGGCAGGTTGCACACTTACGCTTGCATTCCAAGAAAACAAAGCAGATGCTAACTTCTATCATCATCATCATGCTCCTCACCTTGGCACTCTCAACTCACCTGATGGAGAAGCCAGGGCCCACTGGAGGAGTCTGGTTCTCTGGTGGGCTCGTCCAATGCTGCCCTAAAGCAGGCCGGGCTAGGAAAAGTGTGGGGTAACTTCCAAGGAAAAATAGGGGCGGCTGGGGACCTTTTATAGACACCCGGCCGCCCCCAGGCGTCTGGGGACCGTGTGTGGACACCCGGCCGCGGGGCGGCTGAGGACCGAGTATGGATACCTCGCTGCCAAAGCAGCCATGAGGTAGTGGCCTGCTTCTTCCTCCTCCAAACTAAAAGGCCCCATTTCAAGTGCAAGCTAGCAGTATGGTATTTCAGTCTGGGGGAGGGTGGCAGGCTGCATACTTGCGCTTGCATTGCAAGGAATGGGGGAGGTACAATTGAACACTGCCCTGGGACAAGAACTTGCACGGGGATAGTTGCAAGTCTGCCTCTTCTGATACGGCAAGGATCACTTCTGTGCACACTTTTAGGCAGTGATCTGGGTGTCAGAGATGCTTCCAGGGGTCTTCCCCATGCTGTTCCCATGTCTTTTATGTCTTTTCAGCACTGTATGCATGTGTCATACAGCACATGGCCACATAAGGTTGTAAAATGTTAAAATGAAATTTCCCGGTGAATGCATTTGTCACGGTTGAAAGCAGTACAAAAGTGCAAAAACGCATAAAAAATGCTACTTGTGAACATAGCCCAAGGTGTGGAGGAGTATTTTTGTTTTTGGTTATTTATTTTACCTTATACACAAGTCTTTACCCTGGAAAGGAAGTTCCTTAACATATTTCACAGGAAAACCGTTTCAGTTTTGTTTTTGAACGTTTTATTGTGAGCCCGTAAAAGTGGCATAATACCTCTGACCACGTTGTTGACAGCAGTGACCTGGGGGTCAGAAATGCTTCCTGGTGCGATGCCCATGCTCTCCCCATGTCTTTTGAGCACTGTCACTATTATTTTGGGTACTTTTTAGGCTTTCTACAGACTGCCGGGGGTGCCGCCGCAAAAATGCTCGGGTCTCCCGTAGACTAACATTGGGCTTGTTGCTCAGGTCGAGCACCCGAGTATCACGGTGAGCTCGGCCCGAGCTTCGAGCACCCGAGCATTTTAGTGCTCGCTCAACAATAGTTCTAACTGATGATTTCTGGACATGTGAACATAGCCTAAGAATTCATAGTGAACCACATCAACGAATATCACATAAGTACCTAGAAGAATGAAAAAGGACCATCTGTTGAATTAACGAACAGAGTAATAGGGATCAAGTTGAGCAGATCTCTTAGAATGGTCTAAGAAAAGTTGTATACAGAGAATAAGAACATGAATGTCAGGAAAACATGAGTAGCTACGTCCATTAGAGGGGCCTGTGTAGTGATAAGAGACAATAGTTAAACAAGCAATTTTTAAATACCTGATTGCACCATATGAGTAGTTTTTTCATAAGGAAAATTGGAGCGAAGTGTGCTAAAGAGAGTGGAGCCACCTGTGCAGAAAATGTCATATCGGACATCACATTCGAACAAACTGGAAGTGACAGGGGCAGATGTGAGTGACTGTGTATGCACTGCTTAGCTAGATGTTTCCGACAGTTTGCGTACTGGAAGTAATGCTTCCGAGCTATAAGACTCTAGTAATCTTATCAGCATCACCTCCAGTGCTACCCGCCATATGCGATAGTATTGCAGAGGTGCTAAGGTGCTGACAGAGCAACGTCTCTATGTTTAACTAACAGTGGCATCTGAGGTTTTAAGGACCTTGAATTGGTGCTAGATCCAATCTCAGTACATGCAGCAGGAGTTCAGCTGTGTGTAGCAGCCAGCATCTTCTGTGGATGGCACAGGCACAACCCCTGAGCCTTTCTTCCCTGAAACGTTATTGTACGCCTGATTGCAAATCACTTGTAATCTGGATATACAGTTACGTCCAATTGCAGGAAAGGGCTAAAGGGGTTGTCTGACACCAAAATAATCTTTTTTTTTAGTCATTGATGGTTTTAAATAATTAATAGATGCATTCTCATCTTCCAGTGCTCCCAAGGACCCAGCACACATGTCTGCAACATTTAGAAGTCATAGGACCGCTGCAGCCTGTGATTGGCTGTAGCAGTCTCGTGACTGTGAGATGGGAATGATTGGACATTGTGGCAGTATCGGACAGTATCAGGCAGTATCGAACTCCGTCCACAAGAAGTCTTTGTTGCCTCTGAAAGGGACTCTATGATGGACTTGATGGTGTTTTAGTTAGTTGAAGCAGGAAGCTGATGGAGCAGGTGAATCGTGCAACATCCTTAAGTTCAGTGTGTGCACTATCGTGGGAGCTGGGTAGATTATTGAGGAAAGGTGCAACTGTTCCTGTGATCCCTGCCAGAGAGGAAGAATTACTTTGGGGGAACGACTACAGTTGGATGCTGAGTTGGATTCCCCCTGAGAGATCTGCTGTGACGTGAAGGACCTCCTGCAAGCCTATCAGGTTAAAACTACTTCCCAGGTGACACTCCTTGTCCTCCCTGTTAAACGGCCGATCGGATGATCAGGTAGCCTCTTCAGTGATCAGTATACGGCCGGTAAGTCCTGAGCTCAGGCCCCACCACAGGGATCCCGGTGGGAGCGTTCACACAGAGTTCAGAAAAAGTTTGGCGCCAAACATAGATTCTCAGTTAGAGACATTGCTAGATACTCCCCTCAATGGGTGAGTTTGTGTACAGATAGCTGTCATGAAAGTTAGCCGCCATCTTAGGTATGATACGTCATACCTGAAGATATTCCCTATTGTCATTTCTAAAAATCCCTCACACAGCTCCTACTATGTCACAATTCTCCAGCCCCTGGTAAACAGAGCAATTCGCCCCCACCCCTGGAGATCAGTCTCAAGGAACTTCTTTGATATGGTAATAGATGGGCCAGCTCTGTTGTGTCCAACCAGGACAGAGTTAGCTAGGCCCCAGGGGGGGTGGGGCTTAGTAAACTGACATCACCAAGAGTGGGCGTGACAGGACTTTAGTATAGCCGACAGCCAGAAACCCCCTCAGTTTGGACCCAGGAGATGATGTGAACAACTCCTAACGTCGGGTTCAGGTCTCTGAGTGGGAGGAGCACCTTTGCCATGTGCTACTGAGGCCTGGACGACTGCAACTAAGCTTGAACCTGTGGGATAGCAGAACCTCCCTTGCACCACAAGAACGGTAACTGATTTATCGTTGTTATTCCTGTGTTTTGTATTTCTAATTGTTATATCTCTTATTCTGGCCAAATACCGTTGTATAGTTAATTGTATAGCCTTGTAATCTAGTGTATTCTTATAATCGATTAAATCATAAATTAATTGTGGGCTGTATCCTATACTCTGCATATACGAATCCATTGGTCCGGAAACACTTGGCTGAAACGCTACTGGGTTGCTTCCTGACCCGATACAAGTCTATTAACGGACCGGGCTTGTATCAAACGAGAACTGGTGGCAGCATACCATCTGGGGGATTTGAGGAAGGCTGGCAGTGACGGTCGGAGGTGTGGATATATATTACTGGCGCAGCCAGGGAAATATATATACCGCCCTCGCTGCAGAGGGCCTCAAATACCCACAGGGCTACAGGACGGCCTCTCTGGCGACCACTCACTTTAGGTGCAGTACCTTGACTGACTTGAGAGGAAAGGGGGCGCCAGAGAGTTGTGACTGTATCGTGGCATCACGGATTGGTGACATGTAAGAGACAACACACCACCGTGTTTTCCCCTGCTGGTAGCAGCTTCCTGGCACTACTTACTCTAGGTGCAGTACCTTGACTCACCTGAGAGATAAGGGGGCACCAGAGAGCTGCATCCACCGACCGGCATTTCATCACATTACCCCCCCCTATAAGATGGCGCGAGGGGGTAACACATTCCTGTGTTCTCCCATGCGTCCTTCTGCACCCTCCCCTTGCCGGGATAACCCATCAGCGTTACCGTGGTCGCGGCCTCTTCTGTGGCGAATGGAGAAGTGATACTGCTGGAGAGCGAGGCACCAGCGTAGCAACCTTCCATTCGACCCAGAGACCGTGTGTAACCAGCTGAGGGGGTTGTGGTCCGTCTCCATGGTGAAATGACTCCTGTACAAGTAGGGCTGCAGACGCTGCAGGGCCCATACAATTGCCAGGCATTCCTTTTCCACCGTGGAGTAGGCCACCTCCCGTGGCAGCAGCTTCCTGCTCAGGTACAAGACAGAATGTTCCTGGCCTGTCGTGTTGACATGACTTAGCACAGCACCGAGGCCAAAGTCACTGGCGTCGGTCTGTACCACAAACGGCCGATCGAAGTCGGCAGCTTGAAGTACAGGGGAGCTACTTAGGACGGTCTTGAGTGCCCTGAAGGCTGTCTCGCAGGCGACAGTCCAGTCGACTGCGACAGGCAGCTTCTTCTTGGTGAGGTCCGTCAGGGGCTTGGCCAAGGTGCTATAGTGTGGAACGAACCTCCTGTAGTACCCGGCAGTCCCCAAGAAGGACAGCACCTGCTTTTTGGTCCTGGGGGTGGGCCAGGATGCGATGGCATCCACTTTTCCAGGTTCTGGCTTCAGAACACCCCTGCCTACCCAGTGACCCAGGTAGAGGACCTCACTCATGCCCAGCTGGCACTTTTCCGGCTTGATGGTCAAGCCTGCCCAGTGGATCCGACCGAGCACCTGCTGCAGGTGCTTTAGGTGATCCTCCCAGGTGGAACTGAAGACTGCAATATCGTCCAAGTACGCAGCCGCGTACCCTCCAAGTACCTCAAGCAGCGTATTGACCATCCGCTGAAAAGTGGCAGGGGCATTCCTCATGCCGAATGGCATCACCGTGGACTTGAATAGTCCAAAAGGGGTGATAAAGGCAGAGCGTTCCCTTCCCGCGGGGGTCAGGGGAATCTTCCAGTATCCCCGGCTCAGATCCATGATCGTCAGGTACTTGGCCCCGGCCATATGATCGAGCAGGTCATCGATGCGTGGTATGGGAAACGCATCGGGGACCAGCACCACGTTGAGCCCCCGGTAGTCCACGCAGAACCGCGTAGTTCGGTCCTTTTTAGGAACGAGTACAACGAGGTGCCGAAGCAAAAAATACTACGAATATATGGCCACTATATTAGAAAAATAGAAAATCACTTTATTAGGGAAAACTTTTTTTTAAAAATCATTATACAGGACTACGGTGGCACAACATACAGTACAGACCAAAAGTTTGGACACACCTTCTCATTTAAAGATTTTTCTGTATTTTCATAGCCATGAAAATTCACACGGAAGGCATCAAAACTATTAATTTAACACATGTGGAATTATATGCTTAAAAAAAAAGTGTGAAACAACTGAAAATATGTCTTATATTCTAGATTCTTCAAAGTAGCCACCTTTTGCTTTGATGACTGCTTTGCACACTCTTGGCATTCTCTTGATGAGCTTCAAGAGGTAGTCTGGTAATTACCTGGTAATTCATAGTTTTGATGCCTTCAGTGTGAATGTACAATTTTCAAAGTCATGAAAATACAGAAAAATCTTTAAATGAGAAGGTGTGTCCAAACTTTTGGTCTGTACTGTATGTCAAAAAGAAATTACACATAGATAGTTAAAACATAATTAAGAACAAACACCAGGTGTCGCCACAGGGTGCAGATATCACATCCATTGTATATCATTATATTCAATTATGTTTGTGTCACACAAGGGAACCATGTAAGGATTGCATGTATATGCATATATATGGGGGCTGGAAGGAGGTATCATAACATGGTATACATGGCCACAGATTGAGCCTCACACATAAACCTAAACCAAAAATCCACCTGCCATAGATGTAAATAGCCCATAGAAGACATATCAAAAAAAGAAGAAAAGAAACATGATTCACCTTGTTTGAATGTAGAGGCTGCACGCTGTGTGGCTCCCCGACGCGCGTTTCGGCGCTCCTGCCTTTGTCAAGGGGATGGCTGTGACTGGGAATGTGCAGTGCTTAAATACCCCCACTGCAATTAGTAATTAGATAGCATAAACCTGTCTAGGGGGCCAGAACTATGAAGTCATGTGACCATCACCATGGAAGCGCATGGTCACATGACCGTTACTATGGTAGTGCCCGACGCTACCCACAATGCACCGCGACCCGGAAGTGACGCAGGATGCGTCCCTGCAACCCGGCAACGGACCACATCAGCGTCGCAGCAGCAAAGGGACACCGAGGGAGTCAGACAATTCTGAGACAAATAAGATGTTACTCCTTAGTTTTTTCAGTCTCTTTCTGCAGTGTGTATACTCACCGTTATGACTCTGCATGCAGATGCGTCCCTGCTCCATGGCGTCTGACTCTCTCGGTGTAATGGACAGCCATCTCAGTCCTTCCGGGCAGGCTGCTGAACAGCTCCCGAAAGGAATGCAGGGTGGCCTCCAGCTGGGACCGTTGGTCCTCCGTGAGCTGGTGGCCAACCCTCACATCCTTGATGGATCCACCCGCCTTGGCTTGGGCGAGCAGATCAGGGAGGGTTTCTACCTCTCCCTCCTCGGGAAGGTTGCACACTAGGTGGGCATAGGAGTCGGCGAACATCTTAAGCATCTGTTTCAAGGTGCCATTGAACCGCTCACACAGGCCATTAGTCTGTGGGTGATACGGGCTGGCCACCAGGTGTTGCACCTGTATTTGCTTACATAGGGACTCCATCAGCTCCGACATGAACTGGGTCCCCTGATCGGTGAGCATTTCCTGGGGAAATCCTACTCTGGAGAAGATCTCCAATAAGGCTGTTGCCACTTTGTCGGCCTTAGTGGACGACAAAACTACCGCTTCCGGTTACCGGGTGGAGTAGTCTACTACAGTCAGTATGAAGCATTTCCTGCGGGGGCCAGTGGGCAGGGGTCCCACGAGATCCACAGCCACCCTCAAGAAAGGCTCTCCAATGATTGGCAGAGGTATCAGCGGGGCTTTGAAACGCCGCCCCGACTTCCCCACCCTCTGACAGGTGACACACGACTTGCAGTAGGCCGTTGCCTCGGCTCCCATCCCAGGCCAGTAGAAATGCTGAGCTATCCTGGCCTTGGTTTTAGCGATCCCCAGGTGTCCGGCCATCGGAATCTCGTGTGCGAGCCGCAACAATTCCGCCCTGAATGGATAGGGTACCACTAACTGTCGGTCCCTGGGCCACGCCTCTGGTGAACCCTGCTGGACCGTCATCCGGTACAGCCGTCCCTGGTCCCAGACCACATGCTCGCCGTCTGAGTCCTAGGGAGGCTGTGCCGCCCGCTACTTGAGCGCTTTCAAGCTGTCGTCGGCTTCCAACGCAGTCCGAAACTCCTGACTCGATGGGGCAAGAATTGAAGAAACTGCCACATCTTCCGTCAGCACCTCCGGACATGTCTCCTGGCCGCTGTCTGACCCAGCCGCCACTTGGTCAGAAATGGGGAAGCCTTCGGACCTTTGCGAGGCTCCTTGGGCTCCCACTCCTGGTGACAGCGGCTATGACCGCTGTGACCGTGGGTAGTGCTCGCTTCCCCTCGGTTTCTGACCAAGCCGCCAGATCAGGCAGGTTCCTAG
Source organism: Phyllobates terribilis (assembly GCF_046119375.1). Lineage (NCBI taxonomy): Eukaryota > Metazoa > Chordata > Amphibia > Anura > Dendrobatidae > Phyllobates > Phyllobates terribilis. The sequence continues at coordinate 56,758,750 of NW_027362773.1, forward strand.
GCCTGTCGACATCCTGGATGTGGGGAACTCCTGCTCTGGGGTCTTACCTGGCGGTTCCTCTCCTGGGACACCCCCACCCCCCATGGCTCGCTCCCCCTCCCCTGCAGAGGCCCTAGACTTAGCGGCCTGGATTCTCCTGGAAGCCCTACACTGCCGGTAGCAACCTTCCTCTCCATCCCTGAGCCTCCCTCTACAGGATCCCACCCCCCTCCTCCCTCACCGGAGAACAAGAGGTCCCTGTGCGCTGGCTGAGCACCTCTGGGGGCATCCTCACCTTCCTCACCTGCTCTCACTAACAACCCTGTTTGTGTTGTGTCTGTGTGTGGGTTACTCTCAGGTTCCACTCTCTCCTCCTCCGCAGGAGACACACTCCATACAACATTATGGGCGTTAGAAGCAGATAAATCAAGACATTCTGGGGGAGCCGAACTTGGGGGTTCAGTGGGTACATACTGCGACACTAGCCGCCCTAAGTCGGTCCCTAATAAAACGTTTGCGGGAATATTTGGTGTTACTCCCACCTCCCGCATCCCCCTACCGGCACCCCAATCCAAATACACCATGGCAACGGGAAGTGCCGGCTCCACGCCTCCAATCCCGGAGATGGAAAGGGTCTTTCCCGGTACAAAGTCTTGAGGGGACACCACCTCAGGCCGTACCAGGGTTCGTTCAGCGCCAGTGTCCCACAGTCCCATGACCGCAGAACGGCCTATGGTGACGGTTTGGATATTGTCCAGGGACCTACCACCACCCCCTCCCACACACAGAACATTGGTCGCTCTCTGGGACTGGGATGGGGCCTTTTGGCGCTGGGGACACTCAGCCCTAAAGTGTCCTGGCTTGTTGCAATGATGACAACGTCTTACGTCTCTTCCTTGCCTGGAGAGGGCAACAGGGGGATACACCCCTTGTGTTCTGAGGGCTGAGGAAACAGGGGCAGGATTGGGCTTACCCCCTCTCCAGGTGCTGCTGGCAGACTTCTTCGGCTCAGGCGCCCTGTTATTGGCATACTCATCTGCCAGAGCGGCTGTAGCAGAAGCCCCCTTTAGTTTTTGGTCACGGAGGAACTGTCGGAGGTCCTTTGGGCAGTTCCACAAGAACTGCTCCGTGACGAATAGTTCCTGGACCTCCTGGCGGGTAGTAAGCGCTAGACCCGAGGTCCTGTGCTCTGCAGCTCTCAACAGCGCCCGCATATGATCGGTCCAGGTGTCCTTGGGGCCACACAGCAGGCTCTGGAACTTCTGGCGGTACGACTCCGGAGTGAGGTTGTACTGCAGGATCAGGGCCCGCTTGATGCTGTCGTAGTCCTGTACCTCCCCGGCAGGTAAGTCCCCCAAGGCATCCAGGGACTTACCCCTCAAACGGGGGGTCAGGTATCTTTCCCACTGATCCCGGGCCAGTTGGTGTTGAAGGCAGGTCCTTTCGAATGCCAACAGAAAGGAGTCCAGGTCTCCATCTTTCTCAAGCAAGGGGAAATCCTCGGCTCGGACTTTACAGGTCTTCGCCTCCTGCTGTGCTGGAGGTGCTGGAAGGAATCCACGCTGAGCCAGGTCCAGTTGATGCTTGCACTCCGCATCTCGTTCTGCACGCTCCACAGCTCGTTCTGCACGCTCCGCCTCTTCTATTCGCCGGCGTTCATCCATGAGGAGCTGAACAGTGGTGGTGTCCCCAGACCGCTGACTGGCCAGGGCCGATCGGAGGAGGGCATCCATGCTGGACAGGCTGTGGTGGGCAGGTGGTGGGCAGTCCACTGTGGGACCGAGTACTGGGGTCTGGCTCCTTGAGGTGCCCGAGCTGAGCTCCTCCCCACCATGAGTAACATTGTCCTCCCCCAACTGCTCACCGACCAAAGCATTGGTCTTCTCCTTCACCTTGTTCCTGGTGCCTTCCGCCATCTTGGTAACCTTGGGTCACTGACACCGCTGCAACCCTGAGTTTGCACACACCTTGTTATAATTTTACTCTGACCGTCTAGTGTTGGGCTGACCTTAAGACTCCAGCAGTGGAAATGACCACTGGCAGTCTTTAGTGTCTGTGAGTAGGGATCCCACGTACACTATACTCTGCAATCCCACCGCTGCCACCAATGTGATGAAATGCCGGCTGGTGGGTGCAGCTCTCTGGCGCCCCCTTACCTCTCAGGTGAGTCAAGGTACTGCACCTAGAGTAAGTAGTGCCAGGAAGCTGCTACCAGCGGGGGAAAACACGGTGGTGTGTTGTCCCTTACACGTCACCAATCCGTGAAATCACAATACAGTCACAACTCTCTGGCGCCCCCTTTCCTCTCAGGTCAGTCAAGGTACTGCACCTAGAGTGAGTGGTCGCCAGAGGCATCCTGTAGCCCTCTGGGTATTTGAGGCCCTCTGCAGCGAGGGCGGTATATATATTTCCCTCGCTGCGCCAGTAATATATATCCACACCTCCGACCGTCACTGCCAGCCTTCCTCAAATCCCCCAGATGGTATGCTGCCACCAGTTCTCGTTTGATACAAGTCCAGTCCGTTAATAGACTTGTATCGGGTCAGGAAGCAACCCAGTAGCGTTTCAGCCAAGCGTTTCCGGACCAATGGATTCGTATATGCAGAGTAAAGGATACAGCCCACGATTAATTTATGATTTAATCGATTATAAGAATACACTAGATTACAAGGCTATACAATTAACTATACAACGGTATTTGGCCAGAATAAGAGATATAACAATTAGAAATACAAAACACAGGAATAACAACGATAAATCAGTTACCGTTCTTGTGGTGCAAGGGAGGTTCTGCTATCCCACAGGTTCAAGCTTAGTTGCAGTCGTCCAGGCCTCAGTAGCACATGGCAAAGGTGCTCCTCCCACTCAGAGACCTGGACCCGACGTTAGGAGTTGTTCACATCATCTCCTGGGTCCAAACTGAGGGGGTTTCTGGCTGTCGGCTATACTAAAGTCCTGTCACGCCCACTCTTGGTGATGTCAGTTTACTAAGCCCCACCCCCCCATGGGGCCTAGCTAACTCTGTCCTGGTTGGACACAACAGAGCTGGCCCATCTATTTACCATATCAAAGAAGTTCCTTGAGACTGATCTCCAGGGGTGGGGGCGAATTGCTCTGTTTACCAGGGGCTGGAGAATTGTGACATAGTAAGAGCTGTGTGAGGGATTTTTAGAAATGACAATAGGGAATATCTTCAGGTATGACGTATCATACCTAAGATGGCGGCTAACTTTCATGACAATAGCATAACAGAATTGTAATCTTAAAGAATTGTTAAGTTTGTGAATCTATGCGCTGCACCACTGTAGGGGCCACCTCTTGCACCCATCTAATTAAATTCTTGCTCTGGGTAACACACAGTTACCACATTAGGTGGAACCACAGGTCAGGCAAATTATAGTGAATCTTACAGAACATCCTGGGCCTATCGTTGTGTAGAGCAGGGGTCCTAGCTGTCCTGGGCTAGGTGTGTGTGAAATTTTTTTGTGTTTCAGTCTTACATTTCCGGGGGAACTCAGTTTTCGTTGTTAGTAAAAAGTAGTTCCTTAACAAATTGTCTGGTCGTGTTCTTTGTCCTCCGCTGTATTCTGAGAGTGGCCACACGGGTACACAGTCTACAACTAGAAGAGGACATTGTAATAGAAAATATTAAAATCTCTGAATCCACACTTGTGAGGGGGGCATTCACCTTCACCCTCCCCTCTCACACAGATTTCCAGTAAGGAAATCAAGAGCTGCCACTCTTAGAAATAGACTTGTACAATGGGCATAAAAGAATAGGAAGTTAGTATTGTTGGATAGTGAACCATACTAATTAGAATGCAGGCAGTTCCTTTTAGGACAAAGGACCGCTGCAGTGGAAAAGAGGATGTCTTTTGTGTGAAAGATTGAGATTTAGAATAGACAGGTAATTGAGACAGGAGAAGTATTTTCAGAGGGTTGGACAACAATAGGGTACAGGTGTTTACACATAACTAGCCAAGTGGAAGCCTCCTTGTCCCCAGGAAATGCATTTTGAGTTCAAGTGACACTGTGGTTGCCTGCAAGGGAAATGCTATACATTGAGCCCAGACGTATGTCTCTGAAGGAAAATTATGAATATCGAGTCTTGTGTAGATCCGATACTGATGGGACATACATTTTCAGTTTCAGGACAAATCAGGGAAGAAGATGCATGTTTTCTCCTAACTATAACACCTGCTTATAAGCCCCAAATCAATAGTGGAAAGATAACTGAACACAGCCATGTCATGTTTGGTCTCAGGGTAACGATAAAATCCCAATAAAAAATATGGCGGCGATCTCGAACTTCTGCAATCATCCGGAGAGAAGTTATCACATAAGTTGAGAATTTCATAAAATCCTGAAGGACTGAGAAAAACCCACAACCCGGCTCATGTGAGGTCATTAAGGGAGGTGTGTGGGTGTAATTCAGGTGCTGATAATAGGTCAAGCAGAATTATGATCTTTGTTCCTGTGGAGAGATACATATCCGTGTATGCATGAATCCTGTTAACTGAATGTCTCAAATCGAAGTGCTCTTCTTCAGCTAAGTTGACTTATCTCTGTGCGTTGCGTAGTAAGTTTCTTTGGTTTTAACCGTTTTATGTTAAGTAACTGTGTATGCTGTATTGTTTTGTCCCCTTTGTAATATATTTAGTATATTTTTTTTTATAAACACTGCCTCGTTCTGGATTAAATATAAAATGTAATAGCTCTGTTCCTTTTGTTCTGTAAGCCGTGCCCCGAAGTCATTCGCTACTAGAAATCAAGCGTCCAGTCAGCCTGTGTGTAAAAAACGACTGGTGGTTACAGCTAATAATCTTTCTTGGGTTATCGTGGAGTTCACGGTGACTGTATCGGGGGTATATACATATATTCCTTGCACTGGAATAGGAGGTGGATATACCATACCCTCACTGTTAGTTTCCCGATAAGTGACCAATTAGTGGAAATAGTCTGCGGCCTCCTCCGTTAATCGTCGGCCAATTATGTAATTATTCGGAAGATAGGGGGCAGCAGAGAGTTGTTCGCTACAAAGATAACAGCAGGGGTGGTTCAGTTATAACCCCCCTGGCTGTGATCTTTGACAAATTAATAGCAGCGGTGGGATTCTGCGTGATTTCTCCAGTGACATCTTTGACAGACATCATCAAATATTTCTCTTCTAGCCACCTGAACTTTGCAGCCAATCCTAGGCTGAAGCAGTCTTGTGACTTCCGAATAGAGCAGACACCACTTCCAGAGCTGGCACAGACCTCTGGTACAGACTGCATTAAATTTGGGGAAGTCATGGAAGGTGAGTATGTCTTCAATAATAATTTTAAAGTACTAACACTGACCTACAATGCCATCCATAACCTGTCTCTTCCGTACATCTCTGAACTAATCTCCCGATATACTCCCTTACGTAATCTCTGGTCCTCCCAAGACCTCCTTCTCTCCTCCACACTTATTCGTTCCCCACCCAATTGCCTCCAAGATTTCTCCCGAATATCCCCCATCGTCTGGAATTCAATACCTCAACACGTCCGATCAGCCTCCACATTTGGATCCTTCAGACGGAACCTGAAAACCCATCTCTTCAAGACAGCCTACAGCCTGCCATGACCTTGCCGCCACCTCAACAACACCAGAGCTACTGCAACCCCCCAACCTACTGTCTCCTTCCCCACCATCCTGTAGCATGTAAACCCGCAAGGGCAGGGTCCTCTTCCCTCTGTACCAATCTATCATTGCTAGTTTGTTTACTATAAGTGATATCTGTATTTTGTATGTTACCCTTTCTCATGTACAGCACCGTGGAATCAAAGGCGCTATATAAATAAATAATAATAATAAAAATAATAATAAAGTCACAATAAAGGCATAATAAAATTATGAAGAAAGGATGTTCAAAATGTACATACTCTATAGTGCCCACCATGGTAAGACATCTCTCTATACAGATTAATAAATGCTCTATAGGTACCAGTGTATCTTCCAGTCATTGTTTAGTCTATAGTAAGCATGCATATACACTCATTAGGATGCTATGGAGTCCAGCATTTCAGTTGCTGTTAGAACCAGGGTAGAGTTTGCACTCATAGTTATTTTTTCAGCCATTTTGCCATTTACTTTCTGACTGTTCAACGGAGGAAAGGTTCACATGGAGAGAAAATAGGACAAGCTCTGCTGCTTTCTTTTGTCATTTACTTTACCAAGTTTGCCATGTGCACTGAACCCAGGCCTGTTCTTAGTGATCAATGATGTCTATGAACAAATCTGTCTCTCCTCTGTTAAACATCCCAAGTCAAAGAGGAATGAAATAGATGTTGTGATGAGTGAAACTAATAAGACTCATCAAAGTATATACTATATTATAAAGTAATGATGAGAGCAAGGCATGGGAGGCTGCATGATAAAGGGGGTGGATAAGGAGACAATTTAATGATTTAATGGAGAGTTTATAGAAAAAATATGGGGTTAGAGGCAGGGAGATTTGGGATTGCATGGAGCGAGGGGTCTTGACGCTGGTTTAAACAGTAAGGAGTAGGGGTGGTACATTCTCCTTCATTATCTGAGCTAGCCCAGCATCACCTTCACACAGCAGTTGTCAGTCTCTGGAATGTCTAGCCTTAGCAGTGATGTGAGGTTGGTGCTGGAGGCCTGGCTACATCAGGTTAGGCAGGCTACAGTGGTGCCCTTTTCACTTGTGAGAGCAGAGGTCTGTGAGAACATCAAAAACTCCCAGGCAAGATCGTCCAGCATGGAGATGCAGATCAAGTACAGTCTTGCAGTCTGCCGCACCTAGAAGAAATCCTCAGCTAAGTTGTGGCGTTCCAGAAGTAGTCTGATCTAGGACCGTGCCTACTTCCAATTTTGTATCCTCAGCAAACTGAAGCAGTGTAGGAGTGTAACTGACTGGTCCAGGTGGTCCAAGATGCAATGGCTATGGAGTTTGGCTGCCAGAGGCAGAGGGTGGCATCACCAGTGACCCCTTCTGGACCTGAGGTAGGGGCTGGGAGCCATGGATCCAGGAGATAGAAAAATTTAAACCCAGTGTAGGAAACGTCACCTAATGAGGTGGAAAATGAAGACTGTGAAATATGAAGAATGCGACTGATACAAGTCCATCTAAAAGGCAGCCTGGTGAGAGATGTGTTTCCAGTGACAGGATTTGTAGGGTCTGTTGTGGTAATGGGTAAATTATTGCCAATTGGAGACGTTAGTTGGTTCCACACGAACACCAGTTGATAGCTAAGTAAATGTTGGAGAGATTGGCATACTCCGACAGAGTCACGATACTAAACCTTGTATGTCAGCAAAGAGAGTATGGCTAGCAAGGACAAGGGTATGAAAAATAGAAGGAGGATTAAGTTGTTTCGATGACAGGGAAAAGGGGGCACTTTTTTTGCTTTGAGGGTCCTTTGGGGGCTTATTAAAAGCTGGATGTTAGGGAGAAAATGTGATAAAGGGGAGTACATAGAGACATTCTCTTTGGTTCCCTTGGAGAACTTCAAACTATGTAAGATTAAACCAAATAATACCAAGAAAGAGAAGGTTGATGAACAAAAGTGTATGTATTGCTTGATTCTTTCACCAAATGACTGCAAGCAGTTTCCATTTTTCAGAGCGCCGTTGGAGAGAAGGAGCCGAACTATTGCTTGACTCTATTTCAGTACATGAACGAGATAGTTGAGGCTCATCAAGTTTGTGGTGGTACAACCTGATTCAGGTAGAGGAGCAATTTAGGCAGCATAAGGTAATAAGCCCAGGTACGAGATGGGATCATAACGATATTTCCCTTTGGATGTTGATTATGACGCCTTCCAATTAGAACTTTTGAGATGGATCCAGGGGCTTAAAACTAACGGGTGGGTTCTCTGATGCTTAGCAAAAGGCCTTTTGTTGGCATCTTTTTGAGGGACAGTGAAAATGAATGTCGCTATATATGTGAGTAAAATAAAATAAATAAATAAAATGTGGAGCTTTTTTAAAATATTTAAAACAAAGCCAGGCAAGGCTGGACTGGACATTGCAGAGAAAAAAAAGGTAGGATGCTGGTGGAGGCTGCAATTAATCTACTTTTTTCAAGTAAATATCCTGACATGAGAGTGGCTGCCCTTCTGTGGTCTCGTCTTTGTGAAGCTTTCCGTATTCCAGTGTGCTCTTTATTTATCTTATACATAATCTATGGTAAATAGATTTTCATAATAGCTGCGTGCACATCGCCTCATTAGGATGCTATGGAGGTCAGCATTTCTGTTACTGTTAGAGCCAGGATAGAGTTCGCACTCGCAGTTGTTTTTTTACTCATTTTGCCTCCATTTACTTTCTGACAGTTTAACGGAGTAAAGGTGATTGTTCACATGGAGAGAAAATAGGACAAGCTTCACTGCTCTCTTTTGTTATATACTTTACCGAGTTTGCCATGTGCACTGAACCCAGGCTTGTTCTTAGAGATACATGATGTCTATGTACACATCTGTCTTTCCTCTGTTAAACATCTCTAGTAAAAAAGGAATGAAATAGATGTAGCAATGAGCAGGGCCGGACTGGCCATCTGGTAGTTCTGGCAAATGCCAGATGGGCCGGTCCAGCCGTGGGCTGCATTACCTGCTATTAGCAAATGTGACGGAGCACAGAGCCGAAGGCTCCGTCACTTACTCAGGCAGGTCGCGGGCATCCCTTCACACGAAGCACAGGTCACTTGCGCAGGCGGGCCGCGGGCATCCCTTCAGCCGGGGGCTTGCTGGAGGCCGTCGCATGCAGGTGACGCAGCGGTCGATGACATCACAGCATCGCACCGCCAGCGTCAACCGAGAGACGAGACAGAAGAGGTGATGGACGCTGAGGAGGATGAGGAGATAGGATTAGGTAAATATAAAGATTTTTTTTATTTTTGGGTGCTGTGGGGAACCTAATACTATATAGGGGCTGTTTGTGGGGGATGATTCTGCTATATGGGGGCTGTTTGTGGGAGACCATCATACTACATGGGGGCTGTTTGTGGGGGATCATCCTGCTATATATGGGGGGCTATTTGTGAGGGACCATTATACTACATGGAGGCTGTTTGTGGGGGACCATCATACTATATGGAGGCTGTTTGTGGGGAACCATCATACTATATGGGGGCTATCATACTACATGGGGACTGTTTGTGGGGGATCATCTTGCTATATGGAGGCTGTTTGTGGGGGACCATCATACTATATGGAGGCTGTTTGTGGGGGACCATCATACTATATGAAGGCTGTTTGTGGGGGACCATCATACTATATGGAGGCTGTTTGTGGGGGACCATCATACTATATGGGGGCTGTTTGTGGGGGACCATCATAGTATATGGGGGGCTGTTTGGGGCAACCATCATACTATATAGGGGTCTGTGGGGGATCTTCATCTTGTGTGGGGGCTGTGGTGGACATTATACTGTGTGGAGGTCTATGGGGCACATTATAATATGCGGTGGGCTGTGGTGACCTTCATACTTTATGGGGTGATTAAGGGGGGAATCAAATTTAATGGGGTGGTTATGGGGGCATCATGCTTATATAGGGGTCTGCTGTGCACCTCATACTGTATATTAGGGGCTGTGCTGAATACCATAATGTATGGGGGGCTGTGGTGACCATCTTATTATGTGGGTGCTGTGCTGCATCATACCTTGTATAGGGTTTGTGGGGTCATCATACCATGTGGGGCATAATACTCTATGAGGGTCACGAAAGGGGTATCATAGTGGGTGAGACCACTTAGGGGCTTTAGTAGAGGGAAAATAAATGTAAGTGCTGCAATACATATCCTCCGCTTCTTAGAAAGTTGGGAGATGTGCCATTCTTTGACATGATAGGACTTTTTCTATGGGACTTGTTATTTCTATGTTCTCTCCTTGGGAGGCCCAATGGGGGGTCGCTGTCATTATGGGGAAGCAAGGAGGCATTATTATTATTATAAGAAAGCACAGGGGCTGTTTGTATTATTATAACTAGGTGCATGGTCACTATTATAAGGGGTCACGGGAATTATTATGAGGCAGCACAAGTTGTTGTTTGTGTAGAGGTGGTAGAATGAGAGGAGGGTCTTGGAAAAGCAGTAAAGTAAAGATGCCTCTGTTATATTTCACAAGGACGAATTATGGTCAGAAGAAGAGGTCATGGCGGTCTGGGCCAAATTAAAAAGAAGAGGGAAAACGAATGACAACAACCAGCGAGAACAGCACTTGTGAGAATCTGCACATTACACACATATATGGTCTGTAGAGCACTGGTGTAGACCTGATATTACCATTATATGGTCACTGTATGGTCGTGATATTAGTCCTAGTGCAGTGGTTTTAGCTAAAGGGGTTTTCCAGGTTTAATGTTAAAGTCTGCAGTGACTCTGTATGACTGCAGATTTCTGAATCCTCATAGTGTATGCATCGTGTGCTGTGAGGATTCAACGGTGTCGGGAACGGCCGGTCATGTGACCACAAGTATGATTTGAATTCATGCGATCACGTGCTGACTAGACGTGCACGGCCTCTCTCAATACAAGTGAATTTAGCAGAGTACATTTAGTTGGAATGTGGCCGGAGGTGTGGAAATCCCATACTTGTGGTCACATGACGGCCTCTCCCAACGCTGGCACCGGAGAATCTTGACAGTGCGTGTTGTGAGGATTCAGAAGTCTGAAGTCACATAGACTTTAACACCAAGCCTGGACAACCCCTTTAACAATCAGTATGGTGGTATTATCAGTACTGTATATACGGGTAATATTTGGTTATGGTTTGTTGGTATTTGTCTGTTATATTGCAATATTGTTATTATTATTCAATTTTATATAGCGGTATTACTAGACATATTGAACATCTTGATTTCCTTCAGGGAGGGTAATATAAGTAATAGATATCTCCATCTGGGGCTTGAGGGCTGGGACAGCATGGGCCTGTGTGCTTTTATATGCCAGGGCTGAATTTCAGTCACAGTCCGTCCCTGGCAATGAGTGAGACTAATGTAGCACCCTGAGGATTCGGCTGCTACAGGGGTATTGCACCTCAATCCAGAGGTGTGATATTCCACTCCCGGGTAAGGATGGAGTGTGGAACTGAGCTCGGTAGGCTGCATGCACTACACACATCCCATTTCCGAGGAGCAGACCGACGGTACTCCCACTTAGAAATGTGCAGGTACGACCGAGTCTGTTCCTGGCTGGAGTGGGAGGGGGGTGGTACATCCCAAGTAGTGTAGGGGCAGATAGGGGGAGCAGCCTGGGTAAAGATAGGAGCTCATTGGGTGCTGGTCACCTGAGCTCACACATAGAGGGAGTATATAAGGTGGGCACCATCAAAGATCAGGGTCAGTCTGTCAGCCTTTTGCAGAGAAGTCAGGAGGAAGAGGAGCAGAGCAGCCCCAGAGAGAGAGAGAGGAGAAAGCCAGAAAGACCCAGAGGGGGAAACAGAAAAGGAACTCTGAGAACCCAAAGTCCATCAGCGGGTGAAGAGTTGGCATCAGGGTACCGGAACCCAAGCTGGTGGGGGCAAAAGCACACCCTAGCCAGAGACCGGAGGCCGTGGGCAGCGTCTGCCACGGCCACCCACCACATCCACCCCGAAGGCATACCACGTGGAGGGTCAGGGAACCCAAGGCCAAGGGTGTCCCAACAGAAGGCCCGAGGGAGCTGGACCTGGGTGGATCACTAGTGGGGACGGCCAGAGAAAGGACAGAAGGAGAGCTCAGGGTCACGCTCCGGACTCGCTTGGGGGTTGGCTGGATCCAGGACCTGGTGGACGCAGCACGGCTCGTGTGGTCACTTGAAGCTGGAGTGACCGGAACATCAGCAGTGAGTAAATACCCTAAACTGCACAACCCGACTCTGTCTTCATTTAACATCCATGCTGCACCACCACAACCCCCATCCTCTGCACCTGACCCCCTGAGGCTATACCCCACCCGTTGGGGGTTATACCACCAAAAGCTGCACCAACACCATCAGCCTCAGCGGACCCTGCTGCAGCGGCGGCCATAGTGACCGCAATACAACGGGTGGCGTAGTCGACAATAAAGAACTTAATAACATCTGTAGGACTGCCACATACAACTGAGTTTGACACCCTGGGCACGGACCGGGTCACAGCCACTCGGAAGACTACAACTCCCATCTGATCCGGCTCCGGATATTCCCCCTAAAGAATATGGCCCAGGGGGCGCGTCAACTTTGGCGTAGTCGGCAGGATTACGTGCCCACAACAACCGGGTACTGCGTGCCTGAAGAAAAGAACGAGTTTACCTCAAAAAGAAGTCTCCTGCCGGTTCCGGAGGGTCCCCGCCATCGGACTCCATCACAGATCGATTCCCGCCGGTTGTCCGCCATTAACAGCTTTTTCCCGCCATCTGCAGAGTTTCCCGCCACTGGGAGACGATTCCCGCCATTTCCAAAGGTTTCCCGCCTTGTCAGAGCGGACGCCATTATGGGCGTGCCAGAGGGTGGTGAGAGGCCGCCTCCCATCGTGGGCCAGGACCGAAAATGGCGCCAAAAGTGGAAACCGCCCCCACCAACAGAGACTGTGATGCTAGAGGTGTCTGTCAGCGTGAAAGAACTGCCCCTGGAGCTGACAATCACCAAGTGGCCCCGGGACCGCCCTCGAAGTGGGAGGACTGAGAAGGAGAGAACAAAGATGGGTGCCGCCTGGAGCAGTCTAGAGCGAGCGCACCCGGAGGCAAGAAGCCGGGAGAAGAATATCGGAGGAGCTTACCCGGAGATGGCGAGAAAGCAGAGCAGCACCGGCCCGTTGGCCAGGAGCCTGCTAGAAACAGAAGAGGGAGAGCAGAGCAGCACCGGCCCGCTGGCCAGGAGCCTGCTGGAAACAACTGTAGAAGAGCAGAGCAGCACCGACCCGTTGGTCAGGAGCCTGCTGGAAACAACGACCCCACTAGGCCTAGTGGAGGTCCTAGCACAGCTCCCCCGAGACCGGGAGTGTGCGCAGACCGCTCTGGAGGGCCTCGCAAGGAGGATGGCCCGGGTGCAGCGAGAGACGTTGGCGGAGTGGAGCCGTGAGATGGCCCAGCAGACCGAGACCTGTCAGCGGAGCACGCCACCCGAGACGAGGAAACAGACCGCCTCTGAGGATGGCGCAGGAGGAATGAAGGCCGGAGACGGCGCCGAGAAGGGAGCCGAACGAGTGGAGGCAGGTAAAGGGGACGTCTATACCCCAAACCGGGAAACCGCGTACCTGCCCCAGCTCCCCGTCGCAGAGCCCGAAGTCTATCCTGCCGTGCCCGTCGCTGCAACGTCACCGCCGCAGACTAGGCCTCAAACGGGAGCCGCGACCCCTGTGACGTCACACGCCTCGACCCCGAGCGTGACCAAGCAGGAAGTACCACCAGCCTGGTCGCAAGGCCTAGTACCCCCGGGCGCCGCAATACCAACAGCGCCCCCTACCTCCGCGGAGCCCCCGGCCTGGTCGCAGGGCCAAGTAGCCCAGGGCGCCGCCGTCCTTACGGTGCCCTTCACCTTCCAGATACCCCAGGCCTGGCCGCAAGGCCCGGGCAACCCGGGCGCTAACACCACCGCGCCCATAAGACCTAAAGTGCCGCATCTGGGAGAGGACCTGTACGCCCAGCATACGTGCCCGGATGGGCAGCCATTTATATGGCCACCGGAGTTCCACCATCCCCGACTCCGGAGAGAGAGACCCCTGGATGAACCCCTGATCCCGGCTCCAAAGCCCGTAAAGAGGATCTCGCCCCCGCTAGCAGAAGCGCAGTTCGAGTGGGACCCCACCGGAGAAGATCTCATGGGGTTCACTCAAGAGACTCGGGCAGCTGCAGCGGAGCGTGCTGAGTGCTGCCGCCAACAGCTCGAGGACTTTGAGAGGGAGCGGAGAGAGAGGCGGGTCCGGGAACAGCAAGCTCAAGTAAGGAGCGCGGAGCAGAAGAGCCGGGCCAGGAGAGACCCCCGTGCAGCGCATAGTCCCCGCACCACCGGGACTGTGATAAAGTTTAACATGCAGCATGGGTGGGGCTTCATCCGAGACCACCGCACCCTAGGCGACGTCTTCGTGACCAGGAGAGACGTTGAGTCCCACCTACCGGAGGGACACAGAGGTCGTGACCTTTACATCGGGGACGAGGTCACCTTCACCCGGCACAAGTGTGCCAAAGGACCCTACGCCCTCCATGTGCATCGTCTGACGGAGGAAGAGCTGCAGTGTGAGGAGGAAGAACAAGAGGACCCGGACGGGTCTGAAACTAGAGCCAAAGGTAACAATAAAGAAAGAGCAGGAGGACGCCGTCGTTAAGTACAGCGAAGCAGGAGCTGTATATAGTTGCCCGTCGGGGCACCATAAACTGAAACTGAAACTGTTACTGTTGATAAAAATAGTCCCCGTTGGGACCAGCAAGTGTGAACTGTTACCCGTTTAACCCCTAAATCCCACTGACCGAGGACTGAGAGCGGTCATTCCTCCCCAATACCTGACCGAGGACTGAGAGCGGCCATATCCCCTTGTATATAGTTGCGCTTCCTAAAGCGCCCCCTACCGGTTTTATAGGAAAACCAGTTTTCCAGAGAGACTGTCGCACTTTACCCGGTCACACGTTGCACAGTGACCGGAGGAGGAGCCTGAGGCGACGAGAATGATTATATGAAAAGTTTTATATGATGTTTTATTATGTTTATGTTTATGAAAAAAAAAAAAAATGTATGTTTGTGAATGTTATGTCTTACAGCCCGAGGACGTGCTGTGATTTACCAGGGGGGAATGTAGCACCCTGAGGATTCGGCTGCTACAGGGGTATTGCACCTCAATCCAGAGGTGTGATATTCCACTCCCGGGTAAGGATGGAGTGTGGAACTGAGCTCGGTAGGCTGCATGCACTACACACATCCCATTTCCGAGGAGCAGACCGACGGTACTCCCACTTAGAAATGTGCAGGTACGACCGAGTCTGTTCCTGGCTGGAGTGGGAGGGGGGTGGTACATCCCAAGTAGTGTAGGGGCAGATAGGGGGAGCAGCCTGGGTAAAGATAGGAGCTCATTGGGTGCTGGTCACCTGAGCTCACACATAGAGGGAGTATATAAGGTGGGCACCATCAAAGATCAGGGTCAGTCTGTCAGCCTTTTGCAGAGAAGTCAGGAGGAAGAGGAGCAGAGCAGCCCCAGAGAGAGAGAGAGGAGAAAGCCAGAAAGACCCAGAGGGGGAAACAGAAAAGGAACTCTGAGAACCCAAAGTCCATCAGCGGGTGAAGAGTTGGCATCAGGGTACCGGAACCCAAGCTGGTGGGGGCAAAAGCACACCCTAGCCAGAGACCGGAGGCCGTGGGCAGCGTCTGCCACGGCCACCCACCACATCCACCCCGAAGGCATACCACGTGGAGGGTCAGGGAACCCAAGGCCAAGGGTGTCCCAACAGAAGGCCCGAGGGAGCTGGACCTGGGTGGATCACTAGTGGGGACGGCCAGAGAAAGGACAGAAGGAGAGCTCAGGGTCACGCTCCGGACTCGCTTGGGGGTTGGCTGGATCCAGGACCTGGTGGACGCAGCACGGCTCGGGTGGTCACTTGAAGCTGGAGTGACCGGAACATCAGCAGTGAGTAAATACCCTAAACTGCACAACCCGACTCTGTCTTCATTTAACATCCATGCTGCACCACCACAACCCCCATCCTCTGCACCTGACCCCCTGAGGCTATACCCCACCCGTTGGGGGTTATACCACCAAAAGCTGCACCAACACCATCAGCCTCAGCGGACCCTGCTGCAGCGGCGGCCATAGTGACCGCAATACAACGGGTGGCGTAGTCGACAATAAAGAACTTAATGACATCTGTAGGACTGCCACATACAACTGAGTTTGACACCCTGGGCACGGACCGGGTCACAGCCACTCGGAAGACTACAACTCCCATCTGATCCGGCTCCGGATATTCCCCCTAAAGAATATGGCCCAGGGGGCGCGTCACTAATAGGACTTATCACAGCCTATACTATATTATAAAGTAATGATGAGAGCAAGGCATGGGAGGCTGCATGATAAAGGGCATGGATAAGGAGACAAAAGGATTAACGGAGTGTTTATAAAATAGATATTGAGTGAGATAGACAGGGAGGCTTGTGATTGATTGGAGGGAGGGATGTTGGAGCTAGTTTAGTAAGGAGTAGGCGTGATACCCCCCCCTTTGATCATGTGAGCTAGCCCATCATCATAGTCACACAACAGCTGCCAGTCTCTGCAATGTCCAGCCTTAGCGGTGATGGGAGGTCTGGGCTGAGGGCCTGGCTAGATCAGGTTAGGCAGAGTACAGTGCCTGCACCAATATTTTATCCCAAGGGGTAGAAGAATCCCTATTGTAATTAAAACTTGACTTTTATTCATTTTAATTAATATAGATAAGTCTAAATTATTTAAAAACACAAATTTGATCCTATATTAGTATATTTCCATATTAATGGTGTCCTATATTTTAGAGATCCATACCCTATCTGCCACTAACACTGGATTAATATCCCAACTAAATCATATCTGCATAAACTGACATAAAGCTGTAGGGTGAGTATATTTAGCAATGGATATAAAGCTATACAAGCTGCTAAAAATAGCTCATAGCCTCCCCAACATGTTTCACCTAGATAGGCGTCATCAGGGGACTGATGCTATAATTATTAGTGTTGAGCGAGCACTAAAATGCTCGGGTGCTCGAAGCTCAGGCTGAGCTCACCGTGATACTCGGGTGCTCGACCCAAGCAACGAGCCCAATGTTAGTCTATGGGAGACCCGAGCATTTTTGCGGCGGCACCCCCGGCAGTCTGTAGAAAGCCTAAAAAGTGCCCAAAACGATAGTGACAGTGCTCAAAAGACATGGAGGCAGCATGGGGATCGACCCTGGAAGCATTTCTGACCCCCAGGTCACTGCTGTCAACAACGTGGTCAGAGGTATTAAGCCACTTTTACGGGCTTACAATAAAATGTTCAAAAACGAAACTGCAACTGCTTTCCTGGGAAATATGTTAAGGAACTTCCTTTCCAGGGTAAAGACTTGTGTATAAGGTAAAATAAATAACCAAAAACAAAAAGACTCCTCCACACCTTGGGCTATGTTCACAAGTAGCATTTTTCATGCGTTTTTTGCACTTTTGTATTGCTTTCAACCGTGACAAATGCATTCACTGGGAAATGTCATTTTAACATTTTACAACCTTATCTGGCCATGTGCTGTGTGACACTTGCATACAGTGCTGAAAAAACATGGGAACAGCATGGGGAAGACCACTAGAAGCATCTCTGACTCCAAGGTCACTGCCTAAAAGTGTGCCCATCAGAAGTGATCCTTGCCGCATCAGAAGATGCAGACTTGCAACTATCCCGGTGCAAGTTCTTGTCCCAGGGCAGTGTTCAATTGTACCTCCCCCATTCCTTGCAATGAAAGCGCAAATATGCAGCCAACCACCCACCCACCCGCAGGCTGCAATACCATACTGCTAGCTTTCACTTGAAATGGGGCCTTTTACTTTGGAAGAGGCAGAATCTGGCCACTACCTCATGGCTGCTTCGGCAGCGAGGTATCCATACTCAGTCCCCAGCCGCCCGGCGGTCGGGGGTCCACGCTCGGTCCCCAGCTGCCAGGGGGCGGCCGGTTGTTCATACTCGGTCCCCAGCCGCCCCGCGGCCGAGTGTCCACACACGGTCCCCAGCTGCCTGGGAGCGGCCGGGTGTCCATAAACGGTCCCCAGCTGCCCCTATTTCTCCTGTCACCTTCCCCCACACTTTTCTTAGCCTGGCCTGCTTTAGGGCAGCATTGGACGAGCCCACAAGAGAACCAGACTCCTCCGGTGGGCCCTTCTCCATCAGGGGAGTTAAGAGAGCCAAGGTGAGGAGCATGATGATGATGATAGAAGTTAGCATCTGCTTTGTTTTCTTTTAATGCAAGCGTAAATGTGCAGCCTGCCACCCACCCACCCCCAGGCTGCAATGCCATACTGCTAGCTTGCACATGAAATGGGGTCTTTTAGTTTGGAGTAGGCCGAAGCTGGCCACTACCTCATGGCTGCTTCGGCGGCCTGGTATCCATACTCAGTACCCAGCCAACCGGCGGCCAGGTGTCCACACTCGGTCCCCAGCCGCCCTGCGGCCGGGTGTCCACACATGGTCCCCAGCTGCCTGGGGGCGGCCGGGTGTCCATAAATGGTCCCCAGCCGCCCCTATTTCTCATGTCACCTTCCCACACACTTTTCTTAGCCTGGCCTGCTTTAGGGCAGCATTGGACGAGCCCACCCGAGATTCAGACTCCTCCCGTGGGCCCTGGCTTCTCCATCAGGGGATTTGAGAGTGCCAAGGTGAGGAGCTTGATGATGATGATGATAGAAGCTAGCATCTGCTTTGTTTTCTTTTAATGCAAGCGTAAGTGTGCAGCCTGCCACCCATCCACCCCAAGGCTGCAATGCCATACTGCTAGCTTGCACTTGAACTGGGGCCTTTTAGTTTGGAGGAGGCCAAAGCTGGCCACTACCTCATGGCTGCTTCGGCGGCCTGGTATCCATACTCAGTCCCCAGCCGCCCGGCGGCAGGGTGTCCATTAACGGTCACCTTCCCACACACTTTTCTTTGCCTGGCCTGCTTTAGGGCAGCATTGGACGAGCCCACCAGAGAACCAGACTCCTCCGGTGGGCCCTGACTTCTCCATCAGGGGAGTTGAGAGTGCCAAGTGAGGAGCATGATGATGATGATAGAAGTTAGCATCTGCTTTGTTTTCTTTTAATGCAAGCATAAGTGTGCAGCCTGCCACCCATCCACCCCCAGGCTGCAATGCCATACTGCTAGCTTGCACTTGAAATGGAGCCTTTTAGTTTGGAGGAGGCTGAAGCTGGCCACTACCTCATGGCTGCTTCGGCGGCCTGGTATCCATACTCAGTCCCCAGCCGCCCGGCGGCCGGGTGTCCACACTCGGTCCCCAGCCGCCAGGGGGCGGCCGGGTGTCCATACTCGGTACCCAGCCGCCCCGCGGCCGGGTGTCCACACATGGTCCCCAGCTGCCTGGGGGAGGCCGGGTGTCCATAAACTGTCCCCAGCTGCCCCTATTTCTCCTGTCACCTTCCCACACACTTTTCTTAGCCTGGCCTGCTTTAGGGCAGCATTGGACGAGCCCACCAGAGAACCTGACTCCTCCCGTGGGCCCTGGCTTCTCCATCAGGGGAGTTGAGAGTGCCAAGGTGAGAAGCATGATGATGATGAAAGAAGTTAGCATCTGCTTTGTTTTCTTGGAATGCAAGTGCATGTATGTAGTAGCGGCTAGGCCTCAGGTGGTCAGCGTTTTGGCGCATATCCTACCTCCTCCGAGGATTGCTGGATGTTTTCCTGCTACTATCACAGTTCTATGACTCCCGTTAAAACAAAGCTTCAGGTGATAAATGATGGATGAGGTGGTGGCAAAGGAGAAAGAGCAGGAGGAACAGGGACCATTCACATCAATATCAGGCCAGTCAACCACACATGTCTTGTAGGATATGTTTCTGTACCAAAAGGAGCGGTTCGGCTACACAGTTATAGGGCATACAGTGAGTGCAATGCCTACCAAAAATTTAGAGGCACTCCAATGCCCCTTGGAAGTGACATGGAGGTCAGAGGGCCTTACTTAAACCATCTTTTCCTTTTATAGCAACTGGGTCTCCTGTGCACTGTTGGCCTAAGCAGTGAATGGAAGGCTTTCCAAAAATTATGAGGAACTTCAATGCCCCTTGAAACAGACGTGGATAACAGCGTACTAAAAACCTTCTACCCATTATTGGGGAGTGGGTCTCCCTTAGTGTTCACCTATGCATTCAAAAGCAAAATCTGACTAAAATTAGGAGGAAATGCAATGCCTGTTGGAAGAGTCGTGGAGGTCGCAGTAGCTTAACAAGATGGTTTTAATGCCCCTTGGAAAAGTGGTGGAGGTCACAGTAGCTTAACAAGACGGTTTGAATGCCCCTTGGAAAAGACGTGGAGGTTGCAGTAGCTTAACAAGACGGTTTTAATGCCCCTTACAAGAGCCATACAGTACAGCATCTTAAAAACATTATTCCCATTATTGGGGAGTGGGTCTCCCATGGTCTTTGCTTATGCCTTCCAAGCAAAAGCTGACATAAATTAGGACAGAGAAACTTGCAATGCCCCTTACAAGAGCCATGCAGTACAGCATATTACAAACATTATTCCCATTATTGGGGAGTGGGTCTCCCATAGTCTTTGCTTATGCCATCCAAGCAAAAGCTGCCAAAAATTAGGACAGAGGAACTTGCAATGCCCCTTCCAAGAGCCATGCAGTACAGCATATTACAAACATTATTCCCATTATTGGGGAGTGTGTCTCCCATAGTCTTTGCTTATGCCTTACAAGCAAAAGCTGCCAAAATTAGGAGGAAATGCAATGCCCGTTGTTAAAAACAACATTTCAATGCCCCTTGGAAGAGCTGTGGAGTTCAGAGTGGTTTAACAAGACGCTTTTAATGCCCCTCGGAAGAGACGTGGAGGTCCCAGTAGCTTAACAAGACAGTTTTAATGCCCCTCGGAAGGGACGTGAAGGTCGCAGTAGCTTAACAAGATGGTTTTAATGCCCCTTGGAAAAGTGGTGGAGGTCACAGTAGCTTAACAAGACGGTTTTAATGCCTCTTACAAGAGAAATACAGTACAGCATCTTAAAAATATTATTCCCATTATTGGGGAGTGGGTCTCCCACAGTCTTTGCTTATGCCTTCCAAGCAAAAGCTGACAAAAATAAGGACGTAGGAACTTTCAATAATGGCAACACGGACCACGGTCACCGTGGTGGTGTAGTGGTGGTGGAGGCTGAGGATAAGGAGAAGAACATAAAACAGCCGAAATGAGGAAGCGTATACCAATGTGTGGGTGTGAAGTGGTGCATGTGAATATACCTCCCGAAATAACACAGTGGATTTGACTTTATGTTACTCTGCTGTCATTTGGTGGTGATGAGAAGTCTGGCTCAATCCAGCCCTTGTTCATTTTGATAAGGGTCAGCTTGTCAGCATTGTCAGTTGACAGGCGAGTGCGCTTATCAGTTATAATTCCCCCAGCGGCACTAAAAACACACTCCGATAACACGCTAGCGGCAGGGCAGGCCAGGACCTCCAAGGAGTACAGAGCGAGTTCATTCCAAGTGTCCAGCTTGGATACCCAATAATTAAAAGGCACAGAGGAATCACGGAGGACGCTGGTACGCTCGGCAAGGTACTCCCTCACCATCTTTTGAAACTTTCCACTCCTTGTGAGAGTACCCTGCGCCTCAGGGTCTGTCCGAAGGGAGGGTCTGAGAAAACTGTCCCAGAACGTTGACAGTGTTCCCCTGCCTCTGCTGGATTGGAGTTGCGTCTCTCTCGCATGTACGCCTTGGTTGGGCAACGAACTGTGACCTCTGCCGCTAGCGTGTTCAGATGAGAATTTTTTTAACAGTTCTGCAGCAAGGGCCTTCTGGTACTGCCCCATTTTTGTAGACCTCTCCACCTCAGGAATAAGAGTGTGAAAGTTCTCCTTGTAGCTGGGGTCTAAAAGTGTCACCAACCAGTAATGACTGTCACCCAACGTTTTGACAACGCGAGGGTCACGGTTAAGGCAGCGTAACATAAAGTCAGCCATGCGTGCCAGACTGGTAACGGGCAAGACTTCCGTGTCCTCACCAAGATGACGACTGACCATGCTCTCCTCCTCCTCCTCCTCCTCCCCCCTGTCCTCGGGCCACCCACGCTAAACCGACGGTATGACAGTTGTACAGGTACTACCGTCTACAGCACGTGATACAAGCTCCTGATCTTCCTCCTCCTCCTCCTCCTCTCCCTCATTGTCCCCCAATGCACATTGGGATGAGATGAGGCAGGGCTGTGTGTAATCGACCGCTACAGCTTCTTGATCCATCTCATCATACTCTGGCTGCAATGCCTCCTCTTTAATTCTCTGCAGAAAGCGTTGCAAAATACAGACAAGTGGAATGCTGACTCTAATGATGGCGTCATTGCCACTCACCATCTTGGTGGACTCCTCAAAGTTTGTCAAGATGGTACATATGTCAGACATCCAGGACTACTCCTAAGGTCTTATGTGTGGAGTCTGACCTGAATATCGACGGCCTTGTTGCAGCTGGTACTCCACAACTGCTCTCTTCTGCTCAGAAATCCTTTGCAACATGTGGAGGGTAGAGTTCCAACGTGTGGGGACATCACACACCAGTCGGTGTGCCGGAAGCTGCAAACGCTGCTGCAACACAGCAAGGGCGGCGGAAGCTGTAGCCGACTTCCGAAAATGAGCTGACAGGCGGCGTACTTTGACGAGCAGATCTGGCAACTCGGGGTACGATTTAAGAAACCGCTGAACCACAAGGTTAACCACATGAGCCAGGCATGGTACGTGTGTGATATCGCCTCGCCTCAGAGACACCACCAGGTTTACGGCCATTGTCACACACGACCATGCCTGGATGTAGGTTCAGCGGTCTCAGCCACAGATCTGCCTGCTCTTTCACAGCTGTCCACAACTCACAAGCAGTGTGAGGTTTTTCACCTAAGCTTATGAGTTTCAGCACAGTCTGTTGCCTCTTGGCGGCGGCAGTACTACAGTGCTTCCAGCTTGTAACTCATGTGGTAATATCTGAGATGGAGGCTGAACATGAGGAGGAGGAGGATGATGCGCAGGAGCTGTACACTCTGGGGGCAACTCTGACTGACATAGGGCCCGCAATCCTCGGTGTGGGGAGGATGTGTTCCGTCCCAAGGTCCGACTGGGTCCCGGCTTCCACTATGTTTACCCAGTGTGCCGTCAGGGAGATGTACCGTCCCTGGCCACAAGCACTTGTCCACATGTCCGTTGTCAGGTGGACTCTCCCAGTAACTGCGTTGTTGAGGGCACGGCAGATGTTTTGGGACACGTGCTTGTGTAGTGCGGGGATGGCACACTGGGCAAAATAGTGTCAGCTGGGGACCGAGTACCGAGGGATGGCCACCGCCATAAGGTTGCGGAAGGATTCCGTCTCCACCAGCCTAAAAGGCAGCATTTCCAACGCAAGCAGTCGTGAAATGTGCGAATTTAGGACTGTGGCCTGTGGGGCGTTGGCTGTGAATTTCCGCTTTCGTTCAAAGGTCTGGGATATGGACAATTGAACGCTGCGGTGGGATGTGGACGTTGATGCTGTTTCTTGAGAAACTGCCATAACAAGTGAAGACTGAGAGGAGAGGGCATCTTTGCATGCTGTATGGACAGGGGATTGCCTTGCACACACAACAGGGGGTTCTATTGCACGCACAACAGCGGAAGAAGCAGTGGTGACACCCACTGACACTGGTCGTGGACCCTGGGGTTCACTCCACAAAGTCAGGTGCTTTGCTGCCATGTGCCTGATCATGCTGGTGGTGGGCAAGCTGGTAGTTTTGTCACCCCTGCTGATGCTGGCATGGCAGGTGGTACAAATAGCCTTTTTGGGGTTATCAGCAGAGTCTTTAAAAAAATTCCAGACTCTGGAAGACCTACAGGTTGTACTGGCAACGTCCCTCGTGTTGGTGTTACGGGGAACTGTTGCCTGCCTTCTGTGTGCGGCCACCACACTGCTTCTTCCTGCCTGTTGGGGTACTCTGCCTCCTTCACCCTGTGTGCTCCTGCCACGTTGGGTCAGTTACTAGATCATCCACCACCTCCTCTTCCACTTGCGCACCACGATCCTCCTCCTCACTTCGTGGCAATTGTGTCTCGTCATCGTCCACCTCTTGTGACAAATTGCCAGCGTCGACTTCTTGTGGCCGTGGCTGTTCAAATATTTGGGCATCGCTACATGGGATCTCCTCTTCCACCACTTCAAGCGGCGCAGGCGAGGGGCACAAATCTGGAAATTGACCAGTGAACGGCTCTTCAGAGTGTCCAAGTGTGGGATCAGTTGCTGTCTGACGACACTCGGCATGGTGGGAGAAAGGAGCATCAGGGTGAGGAGGAGTATGCGGTCGAGACTCACAGCTACTAAGATTTGACCGTGTGGAAGACAGACCGGAGGTGGTGGTTCCCAGGTAACTGGAAGTATTATCTGCTATCCAATTAATAACCTGTTTATACTGATCAGTTCGCAATACTGGTGTTGTTCTGTGCTTCCCTAGTTATTCGGTCAAGAAGTGGGAGCGAGAAGATGTGGCTGTTGGTTGTGGCACATTTTCACCCTGGCCACGGCCCCGTCCTCTGCACGCACCATCACCAGAACGTCCACTTCCACATCCCTTGCCACGCGCCTTGCCCATTGTCAAGGAAGTAAAATAGCTTACACTCGCACTATCAATGGAAAAAGGGTAATATAAAGTAGATTAGAACCATGGAAGAGGAAAACCACAGTTCTATTTCTCTGGCCTACACCCGACTCTTTTAAACAATCTGAACAATCAGGGAGAAACTATTACTGTTTTTCTTTACGGAAAAAATACCAAAAGCTGAATAATAGAGATTTTTTACCGTGGGATGGCAAAACCACAGTTATTGTTTACTGGGGTATACCAGACAATTTTAAATAGATATATTTGCGGCTGAACAGTGAGCGACACACTCAAACTGGTATTTTTTAGGTAAAAATGGCCCAAAAGTGGATATTACATAGGTTTGAACCATGGAACTGCAAAATCACACTTCTATTTCTCTGGCCTACACCAGACTATTTTCAACAAATATATTTGTGTCTGAACAATCAGGGAGACACTATTAAATTTTTTTTTTACAGCGAAAAATGCCAAAAGCAGGATAATAGAGATTTTTTACCGTGGAACGGTAAAACCACAGTTATAATTTACTGGTGTATACCAGACTCTTTTAAACAGATATATTGGTGTCTGAACAATCAGAAGACACTATTACTGTTTTTCTTTACGGGAAAAATACCAAAAGCTGGATAATAGAGATTTTTTACCGTGGGATGGCAAAACCACAGTTATAATTTACTGGTGTATACCAGACTCTTTTAAACAGATATATTTGTGTCTGAACAATCAGGAGACACTATTACTGTCTTTCTTTACGGAAAAAAATGCCAAAAGCAGGATAATACAGAGATTTGACCCGTGGAAATGCAAAACCATAGTTCTATTTCTCGGGCATACACCAGACTATTTTCAACAGATATATTTGTGCCTGAACAATCAGGAGACACTATTACTGTTTTTCTTTACGGAAAAAATACCAAAAGCTGGATAATAGAGATTTTTTACCGTGGAACGGCAAAACCACAGTTATAATTTACTGGTGTATACCAGACTCTTTTAAGCAGATATATTGGTGTCTGAACAATCAGGAGACGCTATTACTGTTTCTCTTTACGGAAAAAATACCAAAAGCTGGGTAATAGAGATTTTTTACCGTGGGACGGCAAAACCACAGTTATAATTTACTGGTGTATACCAGACTCTTTTAAACAGATATATTTGTGTCTGAACAATCAGGAGACACTCTTACTGTTTTTCTTTACGGCAAAAAATGCCAAAAGCAGGATAATAGTGTTAGGAGGGCGGTTGCACACAACTTTATTTTAATGGAACGCAACCGACCCCGGGGTCCGCGATGCAGCCTGAAAGACTGCTGCCAAACACTTTCCGGGTGGAAAGGCAAACGAAAACTTAAATGTTAAACCCTTCCGTGTTAATTCACACAGGAACGGGTAAAGCGGTACGCTCTATCTCCGTTAATTGCAAGGAGGAGAGAGCGACCGGCGACGCACCTAACAAATATCTTAACCCTTCGTGTTAAGGCACACGGACGGGTAAGACAGTTCGCACAATCTCCAAGAACTGCAGGGAGACGTGCGACCGTGGGAACAGCAGTAGCCCTGTCTTTGATACAGGCGCTACGCTATGGGGATTGGCGCTAAAGCGGTTCACACAATCTCCAAGAACCGCAGGGAGACGTGTGACCGGACTAGGAGCAGTAGCCCTGTCTTCGATACAGGGCTACGCTATAGGAGAAGGTGCTAGCGTGCGGGTGTGATTCCCGCCGGGTATTCGAGCACTCAGCCGGCGAGCTACCGGACTGAGCCAACCCGCTCTATATAGCTCACAGGCGGCTCGGGGTGTAAGGCAATCCCCCTGGTCAGAACCAGTCTGCAAGGTGAAGCTACCTGCCTACTTAATCTGACCTGCCTAACTAAAGCTAAGGCTCTTCGAGGAGCCCAGAGAAAGCGTGCACACCACAAACAGCTAGCTCAAATGATCTGAGCGCGTCGCCATCTTTGTGGGCGGGCCTTTTAAAGACTAAGCCCTGCCCACCAACGCGCTATTGGTGACGTTACCCGTGAACCAATCAGGCGGTGCCAGGTCACCGGGTCAGGTGGGTGCCAACCCACCAATCATGATCCGCCAGGTCACTGATATGCTCAGTGCGGCAAAACCGGGACTTAGATTCCACAAGCCCTGTCTCACTCTGCAACCCAGGCTTAACATTGCTAGGCACAACTACATGGGAGACAAACAGGGCTCGTAGACCAGCTAGGCGTTGGGGCTGATGGCAATGCTGAGCAGCATCAGCCCTGGCTGGACTGAAATGGGGGACCATATAAGCTTCTGGACCCATTTCAAATCCAGCACCAGACTGACGCCTAATATTATCCCCCCCTTTAAGTTCCCCCTCCACTTGACGCTCATTTTCCTCCATGAGTCGGGGGGCAAGGATGTGGTCCAACGGGTCACAGAGAGGAATCACGAAACAGTGACCCCTCTGGTGCACAGGGTACCCTCTTTTAGGATGGGAAGCAGTGACAACTGGTTCTCTATGCGTAGGATCCTTCACGGATGACATGGAGGAAGAACCCGCTGGTCTCTGGCGAAAAGATTTATCTCTCGCACAGACGGGACACGCGAGGTCAAAGTCCTTGACATCCTGGCGCCACCAATAGGACCGTAGAAGGGACTTAGTGGTACGTTTGACCCCCAGGGGAGCTCCGATCTTAGGGGCATGAGCCCAGGAGAACACCATACTCCGTAGATATGGGGAAACAAACGTCCTCCCCGACTGAACCGGGTTGGAGGACACTGCAGCCACCCTCTCTTTCTGAGAGTTCTTAGCGACAAAATCAGACAAGGACCGGGTCCTAGAAACAGACAAGGAATCTGTACCGGATGTTGAAATGATAGAAGGGTCAGAGACTACCCTCCGGGTGACTTTGCCCAAACACTGAGATGCACAATTCCCACTCCAGGAAGAAATTCTCCCCGACCTCCAGTCAATGTTTAGAGAATGACAACGTAATCAGGGGAGACCCAACAACACCTCGTCTAATCCACCGGGAATAATAAGAAAAGAGATAACCTCCCGGTGGCCCTGAGGAAATGACATGGTGAGAGGGATCGACCGGTGGGTGATCTGCACATCCAGGAGTGAACCATTGGCAACACTAATGTTCATTGGACTAGAGAGTGGCTCAGTAGAGATGGCATGTCTCTGGGCAAAAGTAGAAGATAAAAAATTGCCCTCAGCACCAGAGTCCACCCACGCCTTGGCAGTAACTGCAGATTTACCGAAGGACAAGATCACCTTATATGATAACCTGGAGGAAGAGGACCCAGGATTCAATGTACCTCCACCAACGGTGGTAAGACCTACTCGTTTTACCGGCTGCTTGGAACCCTTATTTACGGGGTGCTCCAAGAGATGTGTGGGACGGGAACGAGAGGGACTAGACTCAGTCCGGGATACATCCATAGCCTCAGGCTCCGGGTCGGAGGTCTTGGATTTGGGTCTAAAGACGCCTGGTGCCAACAGGTACTGGGGACTGCCAACCTCTAGCTCTAACCTGTGTTCTGCATGATGCAAGTCTATACAGTCAGCGAGAGATATTAACTCCTCCAGGGAGGTTGGAATCTCTCTGGTAGATAAAGCATCTTTAATATGCCCAGCCAAACCCTTCCAGAACACAGGGATAAGCGACCGCTCAGACCAATCCAGTTCAGCCGCTAAGGTTCTGAACTGGACAGCATAGTGACTGGCGGTGGCCGAACCCCGGACCAACGCAAGGAGCTTAAGAGCCGTATCATGCGTGACCTGATGACCCAGAAAAACATTTTTTAGGGTCTTAAGAAAGAGACCCGCATTTACTACCACCGGGTCGTTCCGCTCCCATAGAGGAGTAGCCCACTCCAGAGCCCTGTGAGAAAGCAATGAGATGATATATCCCACTTTGGCTCTTTCGGAGGGGAACCGTGCCTCCATCATCTCCAAATGAATGGAGCATACATTAATAAAACCCCTGCAGAGTTTACTATCCCCAGAAAATTTTTCCGGGAGAGCAAACCGGGGTAATGGGGCACTTGCAGTGGTTGCAGTATTCACCGCAGCCGAGTTGATAATATTGGCTGCTAGAGTAGCAACCTGGGAAGCTACTGCAGTGATATCAGCAACTGGAGCAGTTTGTTCCAGAGTTCTAAGTCTGGTCTCCAGTTGCTGTACGTAACGCTGCAGTTGCTGGTTGTCGGCCATGTTTGGCAAGACCCTGGCGCTCAGATACTGTTAGGAGGGCGGTTGCAGACAACTTTATTTTAATGGAACGCAACCGACCCCGGGGTCCGCGATGCAGCCTGAAAGACTGCTGCCGAACACTTTCCGGGTGGAAAGGCAAACGACAACTTAAATGTTAAACCCTTCCGTGTTAATTCACACAGGAATGGGTAAAGCGGTACGCTCTACCTCCGTTAACTGCACGGAGGAGAGAGCGACCGGCGACGCACCTAACAAATATCTTAACCCTTCGTGTTAAGGCACACGGAAGGGTAAGACGGTTCGCACAATCTCCAAGAACCGCAGGGAGACGTGCGACCGTGGGAACAGCAGTAGCCCTGTCTTTGATACAGGCGCTACGCTATGGGGATTGGCGCTAAATCGGTTCACACAATCTCCAAGAACCGCAGGGAGACGTGTGACCGGACTAGGAGCAGTAGCCCTGTCTTCGACACAGGGCTGCGCTATAGGAGAAGGCGCTAGCGTGCGGGTGTGATTCCCGCCGGGTATTCAAGCACTCAGCCGGCGAGCTACCGGACTGAGCCAACCCGCTCTATATAGCTCACAGGCGGCTCGGGGTGTAAGGCAAACCCCCTGGTCAGAACCAGTCTGCAAGGTGAAGCTACCTGCCTACTTAATCTGACCTGCCTAACTAAAGCTAAGGCTCTTCGAGGAGCCCAGAGAAAGCGTGCACACCACAAACAGATAGCTCAAATGATCTGAGCGCGCCGCCATCTTTGTGGGCGGGCCTTTTAAAGACTAAGCCCTGCCCACCGACGCGCTATTGGTGACGTTACCGGTAAATCAATCAGGCGGTGCCAGGTCACCGGGTCAGATGGGTGCCAACCTACCAATCATGATCCGCCAGGTCACTGACATGCTCAGTGCGGCAAAACCTGGACTTAGATTCCACAAGCCCTGTCTCACTCTGCAACCCAGGCTTAACATTGCTAGGCACAACTACCTGGGAGACAAACAGGGCTCGCGGACCAGCTAGGTGTTGGGGCTGATTGTGATGCTGAGGAGCATCAGCCCTGGCTGGATTGAAATGGGGGACCACAGAAGGTCCTGGACCCATTTCAAATCCAGCACCAGACTGATGCCTAATAATAGAGATTTTTCACCGTGGAACAGCAAAACCACAGTTATAATTTACTGGTGTATACCAGACTCTTTTAAACAGATATATTGGTGTCTGAACAATCAGGAGACACTATTACTGTTTTTCTTTAAGGCAAAAAATGCCAAAAGCAGGATAATAGAGATTTTTCACCGTGGAACGGCAAAACAACAGTTATAATTTACTGGTGTATACCAGACTCTTTTAAACAGATATATTGGTGTCTGAACAATCAGGAGACAGTATTACTGTTTTTCTTTACGGAAAAAATACCAAAAGCTGGATAATAGAGATTTTTTACCGTGGGACGGCAAAACCACAGTTATAATTTACTGGTGTATACCAGACTCTTTTAAACAGATATATTTGTGCCTGAACAATCAGGAGACACTATTACTGTTATTCTTTACGGCAAAAAATGCCAAAAGCAGGATAATAGAGATTTTTCACCGTGGAGCGGCAAAACCACCGTTATAATTTACTGGTGTATACCAGACTCTTCTAAACAGATATATTGGTGTCTGAACAATCAGGAGACACTATTACTGTTTTTATTTATGGAAAAAATACCAAAAGCTTGATAATAGAGAATTTTTACCGTGGGACGGCAAACCCACAGTTATAATTTACTGGTGTATACCAGACTCTTTTAAACAGATATATTTGTGTCTGAACAATCAGGAGACACTATTACTGTTTTTCTTTACGGCAAAAAATGCCAAAAGCAGGATAATACAGAGATTTGACCCGTGGAACTGCAAAACCACAGTTCTATTTCTCGGGCTTACACCAGACTATTTTCAACAGATATATTTGTGTATGTACAATCAGGAGACACTATTACTGTTTTTCTTTACGGCAAGAAATGCCAAAAGCAGGATAATAGAGATTTTTCACCGTGGAACGGCAAAACCACAGTTATAATTTACTGGTGTATACCAGACTCTTTTAAACAGATATATTTGTGTCTGAACAATCAGGAGACACTATTACTGTTTTTCTTTACGGAAAAAATACCAAAAGCTGGATAATAGAGATTTTTTACCATGGGACGGCAAAACCATAGTTATAATTTACTGGTGTATACCAGACTCTTTTAAACAGATATATTTGTGTCTGAACAATCAGGAGACACTCTTACTGTTTTTCTTTACGGCAAAAAATGCCAAAAGCAGGATAATAGAGATTTTTCACTGTGGAACGGCAAAACCACAGTTATAATTTACTGGTGTATACCAGACTCTTTTAAGCAGATATATTGGTGTCTGAACAATCAGGAGACACTATTATTGTTTTTCTTTACGGAAAAAATACCAAAAGCTGGATAATAGAGATTTTTACCATGGGACGGCAAAACCATAGTTATAATTTACTGGTGTATACCAGACTCTTTTAAACAGATATATTTGTGTCTGAACAATCAGGAGACACTCTTACTGTTTTTCTTTACGGCAAAAAATGCCAAAAGCAGGATAATAGAGATTTTTCACTGTGGAACGGCAAAACCACAGTTATAATTTACTGGTGTATACCAGACTCTTTTAAGCAGATATATTGGTGTCTGAACAATCAGGAGACACTATTATTGTTTTTCTTTACGGAAAAAATACCAAAAGCTGGATAATAGAGATTTTTTACTGTGAAACGGCAAAACCACAGTTATAATTTACTGGTGTATACCAGACTTTTTTAAATAGATATATTTGTGGCTGAACAGTGAGCGACACACTCAAACTGTTTTTATTTAGGTAAAAATGGCCCAAAAGTGGATAATACAGAGGTTTGAACCGTGGAACTGCAAAACCACACTTCTATTTCTCTGGTGTACACCAGACTATTTTCAACAAAAATATTTGTGCCTGAAAAATCAGGGAGACACTATTACAGGTTTTTTTTTACGGAAAAAAATGCCAAAAGCAGGATAATAGAGATTTTTAACTGTGGAACTGCAAAACCACAGTTATAATTTACTGGTGTATACCAGACTTTTTTAAATAGATATATTTGCGGCTGAACAGTGAGCGACACACTAAAACTATTTTTTTTTAGGTAAAAATGGCCCAAATGTGGATAATACAGAGGTTTGAACCGTGGAACTGCAAAACCACACTTCTATTTCTCTGGCCTACAACAAACTCTTTTAAAAATATATATTTGTGTCTGAACTGTCACAGACACTCTTTTTTTTTGGGGGGGGACACTAAAAGGTTAATAAGATGGGTATTTGTACAGTGTGAATGAGGGAAAAAAAAAAAGAGGATTTAGATGAAAAAAAAAGGATTTTTCCTGGCCCCCGAGACCTGGAGCTAAGTCCAGCAATTTCAGCAACAGGAGCACACAGGACTGTAATGCAGCATTTGCTGGTATAACCACTGCGTCTCCTATACAGCCTGCCTGGCTGCCTGCCTGATATCTGGGATGGATATTAGTCCTGAGAAGGACTGTTTGCTTGATCTGGCAGCCTTTACAGACCCTACACTAACTATTTCGCATTATATATATCTCCCTAAATCAGCAGCGCTGTCCCTACACTGCCTGATCCCAGCCGTCTGTTTCCAAGATGGTGGCGCCCGGTTTTAAATACTCGAGGTGACGCTGTGCGGCCAGCCAATCAATGTATAGCCCACAACCAACATGGCTGCGGCATTACAGTGACTGGCTGGCAATCCCTGTATGTTTATTGGCTCTGTAAAGAGCACCAAACATGCAGGGCGGAGACCCGAGCTCCTGCCCGAGTAACCCGGAAATGCTCGGTGCTCGCCGAACATCCCGAGTAGCATGATGCTCAGGCGAGTACCGAGCAGTGTCGAGCATGTTCGCTCAACACTAATAATTATGCATTGGCCAGTCTATGGATTGTAGTTTTCCTATAGAATGCTCCATTTCCTGATGCATTTTTGAGACTTTCAGCATATTTGTGGTAGTGATAGTTTGGAAAGGGTCAGGTCTATTCTCAGTGATCTTGGTGACTTTTTCTTTGTAGGCACATTTTGCTCTTTGGCGTGCTCTTTGTTGCTACACATGTTAGAGAAAGTAGCATTAGAGTTTGCCAATACATTAGCGCCGGACAAAAAAAAGGATCTTGCAGTGGTGAAAATAAGTAAATCTCATCTCATCTTGTTCTTTGATCTTTAGCAACACTTCTTTATTTCAAACAACCAGATCCTGTCAGCTCACAGGTGCAGAATACTGATAAGGAAAGAAACTTGTAGTGCATCTCAGCATTTAATGAAATGTTGATATTTTATTGCATATCGTTTAAATGGAACCTAGGAGCTTGATTTACCCCCATAAAGTGTTAAAGGGGTTGTCCACTACTCAGATAACCCTGTCTCAATCAGCATATTTGAACCAGTAAATTTAAAACACTTATACTCACCTCCGATGCCAGCAATCACTCTTCTGGGGCTTGAATGTGATTATGTCACGTGAGCCCTGCACCCAATCAGGGCTGGCTCCACTCTTCCCTCCATTGGACGTATCAGACATCAAGAGGAAGTGAGCAGCCAGCTCATCAACCAGTGGACAACCCTTTTATGAATGCTGTATCAGCCTCCTAATGATGCTTATAACTCTGGACCTAATTCCTCAAGACAGGCGTTCTTCACGCTGGTTTAATGAAGGGGCATGCTTGGTGTCTTTTAATGAATCAGGAATTAAAAGTGGCGTGCGCCTCTCCACAGTAAGGGACTGGAGTAAGATTTGTGGCTTATGCTATGCCACAGCTCGTCATAAATTAGACGAGCAAGTGCCGTCATGCCCCGTCCCGTTCCCGTACAGCCACAACTTCTTCCACTTTGGCGGACCTGGCCAAAACTGAAAACACCAAAAGTCACAATACTTTTGTGCAAGTCTGTGCAATTTTTGTGTAAACTTTGTGATTTCTCAAAGAAGTTTACACCAGATTTCTGGCGTAATTGCTTTGATAAATTTGGGGCCCAAGGCTTTATTATAATTACATGTTTATGCAATGGCTGCAAAACTGAAGAGTAATCTCAGCACTCCTGTCCCCGGACTAGTTTGGGAGTACCTTCACTCATCTCTTCACTAGAGATGAGCGTTGTTCTACTCGAACTGTTCGCCAATCTCAAATTCGAGCTGTTTTGGGCGGTGTTCGAGCCGTTCGGCGAACACGAACAATTTGATAAAAATTCGGCTGTTCGAAGGTTATGTTCGATAACTGTTCGTGCACCAAAATCAT
The DNA here is from genome assembly GCF_046119375.1 of Phyllobates terribilis. Taxonomy (NCBI): domain Eukaryota; kingdom Metazoa; phylum Chordata; class Amphibia; order Anura; family Dendrobatidae; genus Phyllobates; species Phyllobates terribilis. Next base: position 56,792,509 of record NW_027362773.1, read on the forward strand.
AACTGGATTTTTTCTCAGTAATGATGAAAATTAATGTTAATACGCAGTTTGAGTGTACAGCGGGGTGGGGGGAGGGGCAGGGGATGGATCTCTGCAGGAACAATGAAGATCTCCATTTTTTTTTCTCTTTCCCGCATTTGCAATGGGGAGGTGCAATCTGTCAGCCTATCAGCAGCGCACACACGGAGCGAAGTGCTTTTTTTCACACAAGCAAGGGCATGTGTCATTGGCAGTGTATGTCACATGTCCTTGCCCTATAAGACCAAGCCATTTTCCCCGTCGCCACCATTTTCTCACTGCTGCAGCTGCGTGTTAGACGGCACCGCTGTTGCTGTGTGCGCTATACCTTGTTAATTTCAAGCCAATTTTCGCACAAATCTACAGATAGCTTGGGAGTAGGGAATAGTTGTGATTGCAGTCCTTTTAAGGACTAGGTTACAGCATTTCCTATGACTTTTATCAGGCAGGTCTGTGCTCTTAAATAGATAGGTTGTGGGAGTAAAGACTAATTGTAATTGGAGTCCTTTTCAGGACTAGGTTACATCAGTTCCTATCAGTTTTTGCCAGGCAGGTCTGTGCCAGTGCTGTGCAAGTTTTTTTCACAGCATTTGGCTGAATCTAGCAAAGCTAATCCTATTTGGCCTATTGCAGAGTGTGTTAGTCAGTGGAGTAGCCTATCTGTGCTGCAAGATATACCACCTGTGTATAGAATACCAATTTTTTTACTGCACCTAGTGAAGTAAAATCTTTTGGGCATAGCATCATTCTATTAGTCCATCTATACTGACCTCCATCAGGTTGCAAATTAAAACTAATTTTTATCTGCATCTACAGTACCTCTGAAAAAATATTTGGGCTTCTAGCTGTGTGTGGGACTTGTTGTATTAGTCCATCTATACTGACCTCCATCAGGTTGCAAACTGAATATATTTTTTTCTGCATCTACCTCTGAAAAAATATTTGGGCTTCTAGCTGTGTGTGGGTCTTGTTCTATTAATCCATCTATACTGACCTCCATCAGGTTGCAAACTGAATATAATTTTTTTCTGCATCTAGCTCTGAAAAAATATTTGGCCTTCTAGCAGTGTGTGGGACTTGTTGTATTAGTCCATCTATACTGACCTCCATCAGGTTGCAAACTGAATATATTTTTTTCTGCATCTACCTCTGAAAAAATATTGGGCTTCTAGCTGTGTGTGGGACTTGTTGTATTAGTCCATCTATACTGACCTCCATCAGGTTGCAAACTGAATATATTTTTTTCTGCATCTACCTCTGAAAAAATATTGGGCTTCTAGCTGTGTGTGGGTCTTGTTCTATTAATCCATCTATACAGACCTCCATCAGGTTGCAAACTGAATATAATTTTTTTCTGCATCTACCTCTGAAAAAATATTTGGCCTTGTAGCAGTGTGTCGGACTTTCTCTATTAGTCCATCTATACTGATCTCCATCAGGTTGCAAACTGAATATATTTTTTTCTGCATCTAACCCAGCCAATAGTTTTGGCCTAATACCACAGTTTGGCCACTCAGCTCTGCTCGGTTACCATCCATTGTTTTTTTGTGCAAACAACTCCAGAGTTGTGAATTAGTTAACCACCAAAATGAGTGGAAAAAGGCCTGCTGCTGGTGGAAAGGGGAATAGGCGTGTTGGGAAGGGGAAAAAAGGTTGTGTCCGTGGGGTAGGTGTTAAAGCAACAGTAACATCTGCAGAAGAAAGACCATCTTCCAGCCAAACTAAAATGTCTACTTCTTTTAGCGGACAATGTGATAAGATCCCTTTCTTACGGCCACGCCAATCGCTACAAATTCCAGATGAGGCACAAAAACAGCAGGTGCTTCAACGGATATCAAGTGCTCCTTTAAGTGGGCTCTCCTCCACATCAACTTCAACATCACAAATACTCCAGTCCTCAAAGGTGTCACCCAAATCGCACTTGCTTCCTCACAGCTCCCAAATCTCCAGCTGCCCGTCTGAGTATGAGGTAGAACAGATGGTTGAGTCTGCAGAGCTGTTTACTCATACTATAGCCTGGGAATCAGAGGTCGACTCCAGCGCTTCTGTGAATCCAGACGAGGAAATGATCTGCACTGATGCCCAGAATCTTTATGAGTCGGATCCAGGACCAGACGCAGAAGGTTCTGACCATAATGTAGACCCTCATTCCCAAACTGTAATTCCTGTTGGTGGAGACAATGAGGAAGACGATGATAAGACTCAAATACCTGATTGGAGCGACAACTTTAGTTTTTTGTCAGGGCAGGAACAGGTTGGCTCTGAGGACGACGGGTGTGATAACACACAGGGTGATGATGATGAGGTTGGAGATCCCACTTGCTGTCAACCCACAGTCAGCCAAGAGATGAGGTCAGCAGAGGAGGTGGAGGAAGATTCTAGTGACGACGAGGTCAGGTTGCGCCTTCCTGGACAGAGACGTAGTACTGGAAGCACGTCAACAACTGCATCCTCAAACACAACTCTGCCTCTCACCACAAGTCGTGGTGGCTCTTCAGGTCGCATGGGTGCTAAGCCTTGCATAGCCTGGGCATTTTTTCAGATCGATAAAGATGACCCAACTCGTATTATCTGTAACATTTGTCAGCAAAAGCTAAGTAGAGGCCAAAAAATACATAGTTTGAGTACTTCATGCATGAACCGGCACATGGACATGAAGCATAAGTTGCAGTGGGAAGCTCAGTGTGCTACAATGCGGCCTAGCCGGCCGGGCCAACCACCGTCTGCCATATCTTGTGCATCCGCGGCCTCTTCATCCTCTGTGACTGGGGGGACAGCAGTCACACCTGTTTTGGGGCGCAGACCTGCCACCTCTTTACCCGCAACAGCCAGCGTGATTGGCAGGTCATCATTTTCTTTGGAGGTGGTAACAGCAGCTGGTGTTGAGTGCTGTCCGACATCGATAGCACCACCTTTGGATCAAGGCAACCTAACATGTCCGCCTGCATCTTCCTCACAGACCGGCAGTTTGCCGGGGACACCCTTATCAACCCCGTCTAAGCACAATAGCCAGCCCTCGGTCCCTCAGATGTGGACAAGTAAAAGACCATTTCCTCCTAGCCATGAGAAAGCTAAGAGGTTGAATTTCACCATCTGCAAGCTCTTGGCTACAGAAATGCTGCCTTTCTGCCTGGTGGACACAGAGGATTTTCGAGACCTTATGTCCGTCGCAGTGCCCCAGTACCAGATGCCCAGTCGGCACTACTTCTCAAAGAAAGGTGTGCCTGCGCTCCACCAGCATGTCGCACACAACATCACCGCTTCTTTGAGAAACTCTGTGTGTGACAGGGTGCATTTCACCACAGACACTTGGACGAGTAGGCATGGACAGGGGCGTTACATGTCGCTGACTGGGCACTGGGTAACTATGGTGACAGCAGGACAAGGGGCTGCTGTCCAAGTCTTGCCGTCCCCACGAGTTGTGCGTCAATCCTCTTTATGTCAAAGTTCCTCCACTGCTTCTGCCTCCTCAACCTCCTCTCGGTCTTCCACCTGCACCCAAAGCCTGTCTGGTCATGCCACAAGCTTTCTAACTGCGCAGAAGGGATCCTGCACACCTCCTTACTATGCTGGCAGTAGGGCTCAATGTCATCAGGCGGTTTTTACATTGAAATGTCTGGGAAATGTGAGTCACACAGCTGAGGAGTTGTGGTCAGCTCTGGAGAACCAATTTCATGAATGGTTGTCTCTACTGGACCTGAAACCAGGGAAGGCCGTGTGCGACAATGCTGCAAACCTGGGTGCGGCCCTTCGCCGGGGCAATGTCACACACGTGCCTTGTATGGCTCACGTGTTGAACCTGGTTGTCCAGCAATTTTTAGCCCACTATCCCAGACTAGATGGCCTTCTGCAGAGGGCACGGTCGCTGTGTGCTCACTTCCGCCGTTCGCATCCCGCAGCTCAGCGACTTACATCTCTACAGAAGTCGTTGGGCCTGCCACTTCACCGGCTAAAATGCGATGTGCCCATCCGGTGGAATTCAACTCTGCACATGTTGCAGCGACTGTGGCAGCACCGACAAGCCCTGGTGCAATACGTTCTGACGTATAGCCTGGGCCAACGAGATTCAGAGGTGGGGCAAATCACGCTGGAGGAGTGGTCTCAGATCAGGGACCTATGCACCCTTCTGCACAGTTTTGAAATGGCGACGAAGATGTTTAGTGCTGACGATGCCATTATCAGCATGACTATTCCGGTGATTTACATGCTGGAGCACATGTTAAACAGAATTCGGAGTCAGGTGGTGGCACAAGAGGAGGTGGAGGAAGTAGAGGAGGAGGAGTTGTATGCGGAAGGGCTAACATCTGCAAGGTCCAGACGGTCGGCAGCACCAAGGCAGCAGGCATGTGAGGGTGGGGGAGATGGTTTTACCAGGGCGCATGGTAGCAGCCAAACTAGTGAGGAAGGTGCAGGAGCCCAGGAAGAAGTGGAGGACGAACTGATGGAAGACTCATCAGATGAGGGAGACCTTGATCACATTTCTGTTGTGCGAGGTTGGGGGGAGAGGACAGAGGAAGGAAGCATGATTGTTACCTCGCCACCAACACAACAGGGACTTGGTGCTCCTGGATGCGCAACACACATGAGTGCCTTCTTGCTGCACTACCTGCAACATGACCCTCGAATTGTGAGAATTAGAAATAATCCTGACTACTGGGTTGCCACACTGTTAGATCCCCGGTACAAAAGTAAATTTGCAGAAATTATTCCTGCCATAGAAAGGGATGCACGCATGCAGAAGTATCAGCAGAGACTGTTGCAGAATCTTACATGTGCTTTTCCACAAAATACCAGTGGTGCACGTAGTGAATCTCACAGTTCCAACTTGCCAACCGTGGGACCGTCAAGTGTTCAGCACTCAAACCGTAACAGAACCACAGTATCTGGTGGTAACATCAATTTTGCGGAATCATTTCACCACTTTTTTAGCCCATCCTTTGCAAGGCCACAGGAGACAAGAAGTCTGACACATAGTCAACGCCTAGAGACAATGGTACAGGAGTATCTCCAAGTAAACATTGAAGCCACGACTGTGTCACTGGACCCTTGCTCTTTTTGGGCTTCCAATCTGGATAAATGGCCGGAGCTAGCCACTTACGCCTTGGAGATCTTGTCATGCCCCGCAGCCAGCGTTCTGTCTGAACGTGTGTTCAGCGCTGCTGGTGGTGTGCTGACAGATAAGCGCACGCGGCTCTCCACTGATAATGTAGACAGACTCACGTTCATAAAGATGAACAAATCATGGATCCGAAACGACTTTTCTACCCCTGTGTCATCCTGGGGAGAGTAAAAGCTTGATGATTGTTTAAAATCACCCTACCAACCGTTTTAAGCTTTCAAATTACTAATCATGTTTATCTGTATCTTGACTGGAAAATAATTTGGGCTTTGTAGCAGTGTGCAGCACTGATCCTATTAGGCCATCTATAATAAGCTCCACCAGATTTAAAATTAAAAATAATTTTTAGCTGCATCTAGCCCGGAAAATAATTTTGGGGCTCCGAGATGCGCAAGACACATAAGTGCCTTCTTGCTGCACTACCTGCAGCATGACCCTCATATTGTCAGAATTCGAAGTAATCATGACTACTGGGTTGCCACACTCTTAGATCCCCCAAACTTTTCGATCAACCTTTTCATTTTAATAAAGACCAAAAAAATGGTCATTTTTGAAATTATAAGCATTAGCAGGTTGTTAGAAACTGAAATCAAACAGTTTTCAACTCAAAACTTTATTCTAGGTGATGTTACATTTTCACATAGGACCCCTTGTTCGAAAGGAGCTTCTGAACTCTCTCGTCCATTGAATTTGTCAGGTTTTGGATGGTTTCTGCTTCAATTGTTTTGCATGAGGACAGAATACCCTCCCAGAGCTGTTGCTTAGATGTGAACTGCCTCCCGCCATCATAGACACTCCTTTTAATGATGCTCCAAAGGTTCTGAATGGGGTAGAGGTCAGGGGAGCATGGGGGTCACACCATAAGTTTGTCCCCTTTTATGCCCATATCAGCCAGAGATGCAGATGTTTTATGTGCAGCATGAGATGGTGCATTATCATGCAGAAAAATGATCTTGCTGTGAAATACACGGTTCTTCTTCTTGAACCATGGCAGGAAGTGCTGTTTGAGAAAATCCACATACATTATGGAGTTCATCTTTAGCGCCTTCAGGGATCCAAAAGGGGCCGACAATCTCTCTCCCCATGATTCCAGCCCAAAACATTACTCCACCTCATCCTTGTTGGCGCTGTAGCCGTGTTTGCGTGGGGTGTCCATCAACCAGCCATCCTCCACTCCATCCATCTGGACCATCGAGCGCTGCACGGCACTCATCCGTGAACAAAACAGTTTTGAAATCAGTCTTCATGTAATGTTTGGCCCACTGGAGCCGTTTCTGCTTGTGTGAAGTGGATAGAGGAGGTCGACAGGATGGCGTATGCACAGCTGCAAACCTCTGAAGGACCCTGCATCTTGTTGTTCGGGGGACGTTGGAGGCATAAGCAGCTTCAAAAACTTGTCTGCTGCTATGACAAGGCTTTTTTGCCGCTGCTCTTTCAACCTGACGTAATTGCCTGTAGGAAAGAGTCCTCAATTTGCCCTTATCAGCACGCACACGTGTGTACTGTGAATCAGCTACATACTTCTTGATTGCCAAGACACTTCATCCTGATCATCGCACAATGTTGATTGTAGTCATTGTTATGTTCTGCTACCAAAGCTAAGGAAAGAGAGGAGATCTGTCCCTACTATAAGACTCAGCTGAATCCCTACGATGTAACAGGGAACCTGATCCTGCGATCAGACCTGCTAAAGTCCTAATCTAGTCTGTACGAAGACCTATAGATGTGGGGAGGGAATCCCTACAAGTACTAAGGACTGGGAGGAATATGGGACACCTCCTAACAGAAATAGTAGCAGACAGACGAACAAACAAAATAGATAGAACATAGAGGTCCGTAGACCAAGCAAACTAACAGAGTTAGATACAGAGCACAGGCTAGCTAGAAAGTAGATATACAATGAAGTCCAGCAAAGCCAGAAGGGCGGAGCAGGATTAAATAGGCCAACAAGGTCATGTGACCAGCAAAGGAAAAAAAACCTAACAGCAAGGTTCTAACAGTCATGCCTTGACCTAAACACTCCACAATTTGTTGCTTCTCAGCAGCCGACACATCCTTTTTCTTTCCCATTTTGGCAGAAAATGTAGGCTGCTGAATAATGTGAGAGAGCCTTCTTAAGTAGTCTTGCCTTTCATTGGACACACCTGCCAAACTAATTAGCACTGGTGTCTGCAATTGCTTACAGTTATATAAAGAGCCCTGACACACATCACCATCAATGAGTTTAACTGACAAACAAACAAATTCTTCCCTTATCACTCCTAAACACTTTTTGCATAATAATTTGGAACACAGTGTACATGTGCTTTTCCACAAAACACCAGTGGTTCACGTAGTGAATCTTACAGTTCTAACTTGCCAACCGTGGTCTGTATGGAGTTGTTCAATAAAGGGCCCAAAATTAAGATAACATAGATGGGAGAGGTCTCTATGAATAGGAATTCCTAAGTATTTGATACCCTGTGAGGGCCAGGCAAAGGGAAAGTTGGACTGGATGGAATCCTATATGGATTTGGGGAGGGAGACATCGAGGGCCTCAGACTTCGCTGCATTGATTTTAAAATTTGACCATGTAACAAAGTGATCTATTTCAGCCATAACAGCATGGATGGATATATGTGATTGAGTGATATATACTAGGACATCATCAGCAAATAGAGAGCACTTGTACTCGGTGCCTCCCACCTCAATCCACCTAATATTGGGGTTATGGCGAATTGATGAGAGCAGGTGCTCCGTCACTAGGATGTATAAGAGAGGGGACAGAGAACATCCCTGCCTTGTCCCATTGGTGATTGTGAAAGGTGATGAAAATGTTCTGACGCGCCCCCTGGGCCTTGGGACACCCGGAGCCGGACCCTTTTTGGTGGATGCTGGTGGTTGTAGTCTCCGTGGCGGCAACCCGGTTCCGTGGCTCAGGGCGGTCAAACCAGTGGCGGAACTATTTATGTGGTTTTGATGTTTAAATGTCCGACTACGCCACCCGTGGATTGTGGTCAGAGTGAACCGCCGCTCCAGGGCAGACCGCTGAGGCTGGTGTTGTGGGTGCAGCAGAGCGTAGCATAACTCCCCACGGGAGGAGTATAGCCTCAGGGCAGTGTATGCGGAGGATGGGGGTGATGGTGCAGGGCAGCAGCAGTAATGACACAGAGTCAGTGATGCAGTCCAGGGCCTTTACTCACAGTTCTTATTATCCAGACCACGTCTGCAGGTAACGGCTGCCCACGTCGTACTGTGCTCACCAGGTGAGGGGCTCAGACAACTCCCAGATAACTTTGGAGCGCTTCACAGGACCCCCTTTGTGTGTCCTTTGTCTGGCCTTTCTTACCAACCCTTCTGTCCGGCTGCCTCGGGCCTCCTCTTGGTAAACTTGGCGCCAGTTTCCCTGACCCTATGTGGTGCCTTCCTAGCGGGTGTAGCGAGGGGCTGCGCCACATAAAATGTCACAGCCTCCTGTTTCTAGCTGAGGGTCGTTTCCTGCCTCCACTAGTTTCGGGGACCGGTCTCCCCCTTTGGCCTGACCCCTCCACGCAGGTGGATTCTGGCGTGCGGTGGCGACTCGCCCGTCCGCACCCCTGAGATCCCTTCGTTCCTCGTTCCTGGAGCCTTCTCCGCTCCTCTTCCTTCCTTCTCCCTCTTCCAGGCCTGGGCCTCTGTTACTAGGCACGCCTCCGAAGCAGAGCTCATGCAGAGCCCCTGCTCCCTGCCACTTCTGCTCAGACTTCTCTGCACTGAACTAAGATGGTGCCCACCTTTTATACTCCCTTCTCAATGCACCCAGGAACTGCTTCCTCCCTGCTCCTGCACTACAGGGTTCCCCTTCCTCAGTGTTCCCTCCCCCCACTCCAGCCAGGGACAGGGACTGTCGTGCCCATCTCAGGGGCATATTGGTCGCCCTGCCCCACGGCAATGTGGTGTAATGCATGCAGGTGTCGGGTCCTGATCCACACTACATCCTTACCTGAGAGTGAGATATCAGACCTCTGGGTGAGGTGCAATACCTCTGTAGCAACCGAGCCCTCAGGGTGCTACAGTTCCATTTATCTTCAGCCTAGGTGACGTATTGCGATACAGGGCCGTGATTTTGGCTATAAAAGGGTCCCCTAGACCCCTACCCCAAGCTTTTTAAGAGAATCATATATGGCGTGCCAGGAGACTCTATGGAATGCTTTCTCAGCATCCAACGAGAGTATCTAATTACAAATTTTTAACTGCATCTAGCCCAGGAAATACTTTGTGCCTAGTAGCAGGGTCTGCTAGTCAGCGGATTATCCCGGCTGTTAAGCAAGCTACACCACCTGTAGTTTGGACACTTCATTTTTTCAAAGGAAATGCTTCGGGACCACGGGATACTCAGTGAAGAGCATCAGGAGGCACCCCAAGGCATAGGGGCTGGGACTGGCAGTAGGATGCCTTGCGGTGGACAGCCGAGCTCGATCCTTATAAAAGCTTTTTAACTGCAGCAGCTTTAGTGGACGCTACTGGAGCTGGAATTACGCGGCTGCTGGCATGAGACTTGCCCTCCAATAGATCCTTGTAAATGGATTTAAAGTGTATTCATTCAAATTAGAGAGACAATTTAAATTAAAAAGCTTAGAGCTGCCTCCACCACAGGGGGGCTCGCTCAACCCACCAGCGGACAGGCACCAGTATTGGGAGAGGGGGGCTGGCCGTCAGGGTCCACCGCGGCTCTGGCACAAACCCGGCGACACGGAGGTGGCACGGGCAGGAACGGACTGGCCGTGTCGGCTTCTCACTTTTTGGATTTTAGAAGGGCATGACATGCCTATATCTGTGTCTCCCCCTCCTTTTACTCCTCCACCTCTTTTCTTTTCGCATGACTATATGTACTTGTCACTTTTCCATGTGTTAGTTATGTCTTCTGAGCAGTTTGTCAGCTTCTGGACACATTTGAAGGTGTTTTCTATGTGTTTCTATGTGTTTTTGTTTGCCTGCCATTGGTTTTAACGGTGTTCGAAGGTGTTCGACGAACAGTTCGACGAACCGAACCGAACTCGAACACTACGGGGGTGGCTCAACACTACTCTTCACTTCACTGTCATCATTAACAAACCAGCATGTGCTGAGAGAACAGGGAAGAGAACAAGTCCTCCCTCTGCTTTTCCTCACTCTTCTCTCTGCACAATCGTGCTGCAGGGGACATGATGCCAGTGAAATGCAGAGATTAGTGATGGCGCACCCTAATTAGTATGGGGATACAAGGGCTGAGATTAAACTTCAGCTTTGCAGTAAATACATTAACACATATTTATAATAAAGACTGTGGTAGATCGCTCACTCAGCTGCATACGGAGGCAGACACAGGTACGCTGTCTCTTTAAATCTCTTGTTGGTTTATTAGAATGTGGCATAAACCAACATTGAGTCCATGAAAATAAGCATAGCCCTTTGGGCAAAACAAACCAAACAATGTGGTCACGCATAACACAGTCCTTGTGTTAACAGGGGTCCACCTGAGTAACGCCACATGGTTCAGGTCAGCACAGAACACACATCTCCTGTCTGGAGTATACCTCTCCAGATACACTGAACAACTAATGCTTCAGCAGGCCTTGTATTTATACCCCACACGACACCCTGAGGTGGAGAAATGAAGAACGACCTCCCGCCCGTGTGGCACCCCAGGGGTCTGGTTGCCACAGTAATAGAAATATTATGTCTGAGAGCAAGTGGGAGGTTTCTCTGGTCAGGAGCCCTAAGCATGCAACAATGCCCGCCCAGACCTGGGAGGGGAGGAATCTGCCCTTATAAACTGGGTCTGGGGCGGGATTAGGTCAGACAGAGACAGAGCCTGCAGAACAAGCAGAGCAGACAGAGTCTGAGAGTCAGAGCCTGGAGAGGGAAAGTGACAACAGGAGCTCTGTAGGAGCAGGAGCGAGTGCCAGAGGCTGGAAGCTAGATAGCTCGCCTTGGCTGAAGACACTAAACCCGGACACGGAGTCCGAGGCTGTGGGGACATCCAGGTCCAGCAGCAGAATCCAACCGGCAGGGGATTCCATGTCCTCTGGCCATAGAAGCCCGGAGGCACGGTCACAAGCAAGGGACCAGCACCGCCATCGTGAAGCGGAGGCTAACGGAAGGCCCCAAGTCACCGGCCATACGGGTGAGCACCACACGGTATACTCAGGGACGTGGGCTACTTCTACCCGCATAGAGCAAGGTAGCCAGGAAAGAGTGCAGATAGTCTGGGAGGCCTACAACTCCACCTGGCCAGGGGGAGATCCTGCTTGCTCACAGACTGACCAGGCCTCTACTGCTAACCAGTACTCCCGGGAGGGTCTGCTTTATACCACCAGTAAAGACCCTGAACTGCACCACACGTCTCTGTGTTTCATCGCCGCACCGGCACCATTAGTACTGGGACGCTCACACCATCACTCCCATCATCCACACTAGCTGCCCTGAGGCAATACTTCTCCCGTGGGGAGTTATCACATACTCGGCTGCGCAAACAACATCAGCCTCAGCGGTCTGCAGCGCAGCGGCGGTCCCCACTGACCGCAATCCACGGGTGGCGTAGTCGGACATTTGTTATCACACTCAGACTGCCACTGGTTTGACCGCCCTGGGCACGGACTGGGTCACAGCCACGGAGGACTACAACCCCCAGCGATCCGGCTCCGGGTATCCCCTACACAGCACAGGCCCAGGGGGCGCGTCACCCGCTCTATAGTTGTTCTCATAAAAACACCCCCTTTTACAAATGGTGTCTTAACCCATCTCAGCAAATAACATGCTGGAGGAAACTTAACGGCTTTAATTCACTGAAGCTAATAGCCTCCATGAAACATAGCTTCCCTCTATCACCTTACCAGTGACTTTGTCACATATCCCCCTCACCTGCCCAAAGCTGGGGGTTTTGGCACCTTCACTTGCTAAACAGGGAAGTCTGGACAGGGCATCTGCATTACCATGTAGTTTGCCGGGCCTGTGCTCTGCATGAGAATTAAAGTCCTGGAGTGCTAGAAACTGCCTAGTCACCCGGGCATTCTTCCCCTTCCTTTCCCTCATCCATCTCAAGGGCGCATAATCTGATACTAGCTTGAACTTTTGGCCTACCAGATAATATCTTAGAGTCTCAATTGCCCATTTTATTGCCAAACACTCCTTCTCTACAATGGCATAGTTCTTTTCACAGGAGGAGAGTTTCCTACTCAGGAATAGGACTGGATGTTCGTCCCCATTTATTTCCTGGGACAACACAGCTCCCAAACTGACCTTGGAGGCATCAGTCTGAACCACAAACTCCTTAGTGAAGTCAGGTGCTACTAAGCCTGGCTGTTTACATAGGGCGAACTTCAACTCTTGGAATGCCATCTCCGCTTCAGGGGACCACTTGGCAATGGTGGCAGGCCACGCGACTGCTATTGGGCCCTTGAGCCAGGGGGGCCCGGTGTCAGCGCCTGTACCATGCACCCCCCGCATCAGGCCCCCCTCCGGCACTCCCCGCTCCGCATTCAACTATAACTGTATCGGCAGATGCCAGTACAGTTGAAAGCAGGGCCAGCGACAGCACCCACCTGGCGTATCCGGGCATGTGCCAGGGCCCTGGACCATCAGGGGTGCCCACTCGCACATCGGGGCCCTGCCGCTCTCCCCAGCATCTCCTCAGGACCGCCGGCGCTGCTACTTGATTGCCGGCAGACATGGCCACACTCAGTGCACTATGCTGCTGTGCCTTGTAGTAATTTAAGAAAAAGAAAGACCAAAGATGGTACACACAAAATGCACACACCTCAATACAATTTTATTGAGGTGTGCGCATTTTGTGAGTGTACCATCTTTGGTCTTTCTTTTTCTTAAATTTATAGCATTTTGGTACATTATGACGCACCCTAATCTATGATTGAGGTTGTGCATCCTTTTTTTGTTTGTTTGTATTTTTGGGTGTCTGGTGGTAATGACACGGCAGAGTCGGCACTGCAACTTTAATTGTGCTTGTGTGTCGCCCGTGCCACATTATTACTAGCAGACACAGCCGCACAGCGCACTGAGCGACGGCGAGTGGGCCCCCCTGATGGTCCAGGGCCATGTCTGTGATGGCCATCAGACACGCCGGCGGCCCTGCACTGCCACATGAGGAGCTGGACGAGACATAGGCCGGGGGCAGGTGAGCGAGGCTTGCCGCCAGCTTCCCCAATCCCCATATTAAAAATAATTCTAATGTGTCTGTGTGTGTATGTGCATGTATGATGTGTATGATGTGTATATATATTCATGTCTGTTTTATGTGTTTTTAAGAATGTGTTCAAATATGTACATATGCCTGTATGTGCACATATCTGTGTATATGTTTGTGTATGTGCATGTCTGTGTATTGTATGTGTGCATATCTGTGTACCATGTGTGTGTGTATGCCTGCATACTGTGTGTGTGCACATGTCTGCGTACTGTGTGTGTGTGCATGTCTGCGTACTGTACATGCATGTTTGCATATGTGAAGGATGAGGGAGCAGGCTGGGCCCTGTGTACTCTACCTATATTTCTCGTATCTGTGTATCATGAATGGTGGCATGTGTTAAAGGGGCCCACTAAGACTCTTCCACCCGGGGCCCACAAAAACCTGGAGCCGGCCCTGGTTGAAAGCAATGATGGAGGAGGGAGCGTCATGTGACACTCCCTTTCCCATCATTCTTCCTCTGCGTCTGATGCAGCGGCGTGATGACATGTCATGCTGGCAGCTGCTGAGGTGATGAGAGAGACATGCTGCAGAGACTGAAGCAGCGGGGAGCGAGGAGCGGTAAGTATGTATTTATTTATTTTTTTTAAATAATACCGGAGGACTGGGGCTGCATTTTACCCTATGGGGGGAGGAGCTGCATTTTACCCTATGATGGGGGCCGTATTTTTACCCTATGGTGGAGACCGCATTTTTACCCTATGGTGGGGGCCGCATTTTTACCCTATGGTGGGGGCTGCATTTTACCCTATGGGGGCTGCATTATACTGCGCACAGGACCATGGGGAGTGCATTATACTGTGCTGAAGACCATGGGGAGTGCATTATACTGTGTGGAGGACCATGGGGAGTGCATTATATTGTGTTGAGGACCATGGGAAGTGCATTATACTGCACGGAGGACCATGGGGAGTGCATTATACTACTTACAGGACCATGGGGAGTGCATTATACTGTGTTGAGAACCATGAGAAGTGCATTATACTGTGTGGATGACCACAGGGAGTGCATTATACTGTGTGGAGGACCATGGTGAGTGTCTTATACTGTGTGGAGGGCCATGGCGAGTGTCTTATTCTGTGTGGAGGACCATGGCGAGTGTCTTATTCTGTGTGGAGGACCATAGGGCCTCATGTGCTTGAAGGAGGCTTTCCCTTACAACCGGCATCACCCTCGTGATCCGGTCTTGTATCTGGGCCGCATGCTCGATGATGTTCCGGTGGGGTGTTACCTCGGCTTCCCAGGTCTCCTTTGCAATGTCCAATAGTTCCTGAGGGTGCTATCCATAAATCAACTTGAAGGGTGAGAACCTTTAGAGGCCTGGGGAACTTCCCTAATGGAAAATAGCAGGTAGGAGAGTAGGCAATCCAAATCTCGGCCATCCTTCTCCACAACTTTTTTAAGCATGGACTTTAGGGTCTTATTGAACCTCTCAACCAGGCCGTCCGTCTGCAGATGGTACACTGACGTCCTGAGTTGTGTAATCTGGAGTTCCTTACACAACTCCCTCATCACTTTCGACATGAAAGGAGTTCCCTGGTCTGTCAGGATCTCCTTTGGCAGGCCCGTCCGGGAGAAGATATGCTCTCGGGCTATACTCCTGGCAGAAGAGGTTCTCAATGGTACCGCCTCTGGGTACCGTGTTGCATAATTTAGCACCACTAGGATGTATTGGTGACCCCTGGAGGACTTACCTAAGGGCCCTACAAGGTCCATGGCAATTTGGTGAAACCGGACCTCTATAATGGGCAACGTGACCAGGGGACCCTGGAAATGTCACACGGGAGCAATTAGCTGACAAGTAGGGCAAAACCGGCAGAAGTTAACAATGTCTCGGTGACACCCAGACCAGTAGAACCTCTGCAGGACCCGCTCTTGGGTTTTGTCTACTTCCAGATGCCCACCTAAGACATGTGAATGGGCCAAATCTAACACCCTACGTCTACAGGGATCCCACACCAACAACTGCTCTATCACTTCCCCACTTGGTTGAGTGACCCATTAAAGTAGCTCCTCATTTAAGGTGAAATATGGGAACCTGGTGTCAGCCCCCGGCTCTTGAGCAACCCCATTTATCACAGTCACATTGTCAAATGTACCTTTCCACATAAGATCCCGCATTTGTGCCATACCAAAATTACCCCCAGAAACCCCCAGTTCAGGAATCTCATCACCATGGGTCCTTGTCTCGTCCTCTTTGCCAGCAAGGACACACAGGGGGAACTCATCCACCTCTGGCTGTAATGGGGATTCTTCATGGACGAACCGGCTCCAGTCTGAGCTAATTTCCCCCCCCGGCCTTTCCTCAAGTCCCAGAACATCCGCAAGTCCTGCCCGATTATAACTGGGTGTGACAAGTCTCTGACTACCCCAACCTCATGTGACTCAGTACCCAGGTTTATTTTTATAGTCACCTGGGCGACAGGGTAGTTCTTGGCATCCCCGTGGATACAGTGGACACCCATGTTTTTCCCAGGGATCAACTGGTGGGAGAGTGTGGCCCTTATCAGAGTCACCAAACTCCCCGAGTCCAAAAGTCCCGACACCGGTATCACATTTATGGTCACAAGACAGGACTGTGGCCCCTCACCAGACTGATAGTCCACACTGCAGGCAGGGTATGTGACGCGCCCCCAGGGCCGTGGGGTACTCGGCAGCCGGGCCTCTGGATGCCGGTTGGCGGGGAATATCATGGTGGCTGGCCCGGTCCGTGACCCAGGGCGGTCAGTGCAAAAGGGGAATATTTTTAGAAAGTTCGTGACGCCACCTGTGGTGCCTGGTGAGGATCACCAGCGCTGCAACAGTCCTCTGAGGCAGATGTTAGGGCAGCTTGTGATGGGGCGGCTCCCCACAGGTGGAGCAGGCCTCAGGCCAGTGAAGTGAGAGGGCGTGGGTTGCGCTGGGCGTTGTAGTGTAGGGGGAACAAGGGAGCCGATGAAAGAATGGACGGAGGCAGTACAGTGCAGTCATCAGAGATTTTACTCACAGTTCTTAAGACAGTCCACAGGTGCACTGTACAGGTGAAGGCCTCCCGCGTCGCGCTGCGTTCACCGGGCAGGGGTTCAATCCTTCCTCAGGCAGCTTGGGAATACCTGGCAGAACCCCACTTTCTCATGTTCCTATTTTGACCGTCTTCACACTGGGTCTTTCTCCCTCCTGCCCTGTGCTGCCCACTCTGAATCCTGTTCGGGTACTCTGAAGTCCCTCCTGTCCGTCGGAGTTACACAGACTTGCTTGACCATCAGGGGACTAGAATGCGGCAACGATCCCTCTGTCTTCTGACAGATGCGGGGCGTACGGGTGCCGTCCTGCACGCGCCGTACCCCTTGGGATCCTTTCTTAGAATGGAGTCTACTCTCTGCTCCCCTCCTGGGTCTCCTGACTTGGCCCTACTTGTGGAGCAGAGCTCCTAACGAGACTCTGCCCCCGGACTGTTCTTCTGAACTGTCCCAAGCTGATCTTCTGAACTGCTCCCACTGACTGAACTACCACCCTAAGATGGCTTCCCTATCTTATACTCCTACCAAAGTGCTCCCTCTAACTACTTCCTCCACCCACACCCACTACTGGTTCCCCCTACCTTTGGGTTCCCCCACTCCAGCCAGGGTCAGGGCTCAGCAGAAACATACATTGCGTCTTGCCCCTCCGGCTGGCCTGGAGCAGTGTAGTGTTGGATGCAGAAGTTGGGGTTCCAGGCAGCACTCCCTCCTTACCTGAGAGAAGGAGACACCACATATCTGGGTAAGGTGCAGTACCTCTGTGGCGACTGAACCCTCAGGGGCGCCACATATGCATAATACGAACAGCGCCTTCCAACGCTGCAGTCCATCTGCTCGGAGGACATAGGACAATGGGCAGCTATGTGTCCAGTACCGTGACATCTCCAGCAGATCATGTCTTTCCCAGCGGCCTTTGGCAACCACTCAGCAACCCCTTGGGACCTTTCACTCCCCCCAGTTGTAGCTCTACTCCCCCTCTTTTGGGGCTCTGGTTCCCTCTGAGTAACCCAGTATGGGGATGCAGCACCACCCGGCTTCCTTAGGGACCTGTCGACCACTTGGTATCTTTCTATGAGGCCGACAAGGTCATCCGCATTCTGGGGGTCTCCCTGAGCAACTCAGGTCTGCACCAGCCTAGGAAGGGAATGCACAAATCTGTCCATGACAACCCGCTCGACCTTCTGAGCTGGAGTGGAGGACTCCGGCTGCAGCCACTTCTGTACAAGATTAGGAAACCTGAGTAAGGTGAACAGAATAAATAAATACAGGTTTCATAATCCCACTGGTTACATCTCCATGCAGTGGGTATGGTTTTGCGGGCCAATGGGTGCTGTGTTTTTCTGACATCATACACCTCTGTTTATCTATGCTATTATCCAATTATTTATGATATGATGTTAAACTTTTTGATATAATAAAATTATTCACTGTTTTCTACCATTTAGCTCCTCTATGTCTCTTTGTTTGATTATGCTTCTGGAGATGGTATATTGCAGCTGATTCTGGCAGTGTCCAGTCTTTCAGCTAGTTTCTTTGCTTTGTGCTTATACAGGGCCTACTTGTATATACCATGTCAGCAAATGTGGGGGAGATGGAGTTTTGCCTCCTCCAGTTACTATATGCTTTATAGTCACCACAGACTTATTGGAGCATTTGGAACATTGGGCATAGGTCTGGGCACCCCACAATTTAAACAACTGTCTCTCCATCTTGCATTCTGTACTAATTCCCAGTCCATTGAAGGGAGGCGGTACTGATGGTTCTGTCAGATTAAGTCCATGCAGTCCATTGTCAAAACATTCATACATCACTTTATTACTTATCGTGGTTTCAGTATATCTCCTGTACTCATTTCCTCAGCTACTTTCTTTCACTGTTCAGCTTTAGACATCAGACCATTGTCTTGTAACCAACCACGGTGCTCTCTACAAGGGCATTCCAGCCTTTTTCAATATCCTTTTACAATCTGTTATGGTATTCTTGCCTTCATGTTTTCTGACCACTCTCTTTGCTGTCTTTCCTTGTGGTTTTTGGCTCCATCTATTCAGCAATTTTCCATACTAGACTTCCAGGTACCTCAGACCTTAAACACCTTGGTAGCTTCTTAGACAGTGCCAGAACACTTTCTTTGTGCGTAAGTCTGGCACCAAGCCATTTTCACACCCTACATAACACAAACGCCAATAAACGGACTAAAAGATATCCCTTCTGTTGATTCTTCTCAACAGCAAAACCAGACACAACAACATTAGTAATCCTCCAACTACAAGTACCTGTAGCATCGGCGTCTCTGCCCCCTGACAGGCAGAGACGCCATCCCACTCACCTCCTCGCTCCCCACTCTGCGTTCTCCAGCGCTCCTCTTCCTGCTGCCGGCGCGCGCAGCTCCCCGGGCACTGTGCTTAGGGCGCGCGCGCACTCCCTCCCTCTTAAAGGGGCCGTGCGCGCCGTCCTAAGGAGTCCCCGGCCAATAGCCGAGGGTCCTCCCATATATAAGGCACCTCCTCCAAAATGGAGGTGCCCGAGCAAAAGTTGTTGCACAGTGTTTCTGACCTCTACTTCAGCCCTCAGGTCCCGCTGCTAGCCTGACTACCAGTCTTGCCCGCCAGCCTGTTACCTGCCTGTTACCTGCCGTGCCTGCCAGCCCGCTCACCTGGGAGCACTTGCCTGTTGCCTGCCTGTTACCTGCCGTGCCTGCCAGTCCGCTCACCTGGGAGCACTTGCCTGTTGCCTGCCTGTTACCTGCCGTGCCTGCCAGCCCGCTCACCTGGGAGCACTTGCCTGTGACCTGCCTGTTACCTGCTTGTTACCTGCCATGCCTTCCCGGAGGCTCCTGCCGTCACTTGCCGTGACCACCTAGAGACTCCTGCCATCACTTGCCGTGACCACCTGCCAGACCACCTAGAGACTCCTGCCGTCACTTGCCGTGACCACCTAGAGACTCCTGCTGTCACTTGCCGTGACCACCTGCCAGCCCACCTAGAGACTCCTGCCGTCACTTGCCGTGTCTACCTGATAGCCTACCTGGAGGCTTCCGCTCGCCAGCCTGCCTGCTGTGCCTACCTGCTATTCCGGTCAGTCCCTGCCATCTGTACCGTGGGAGTCACCTGCTCCCTTACAAGGTCGTCCCCAGAGTAGCACCTGGTCCCTCGGCTCGGTCCCTCCCTGGTCACGGAGTCGTTAGCTGCCGTACGACCAGGGTCGGTCCGGGTTGATACTTAGTTACACCCCTCTGGGTCCCTCCTTGCACCGTAGCACAGAGGTTCCACCTCCCTGACCCGTAACAGTACCACTATATTCTACACTTATACATTAATTCTATCACATGCACAAAGTTCAAAAAAGGCATAAATATCTCTTCAGTTCTTGGCCAGACTATTAAATGCAAAATAACTCACCCGGATTGGAGGAGGACCAAACTCACAGTGAAAGTGAAGCAAAAATGTAAGAATAAGCTTTTTACTTTATGCTGTAGCTTTATGTTCACTGTTGCAGGAGAGTCCTTCCTCACTCGAAATCAAGATGGTACAATACGTGCCTGGTCCCTGTTCGGGTGTCAAATATCTGTGAGTGAAATCAACTCTCTTCTATTGCTTTTTGATTTCCAAATGATAAAGATATGGTTGCGAGCATTTGGGAAATCAAACAGTATAACCTTAGCATGATGTACTAAGCAGGATTTCTGGTTTATTATCACACAGCTCAAGTTTAAATACTGTCACAAACAAACAAAAAAAAACTTCATACCAAAAGAAATAACCAATAGGATTTTAGGGCTTGAACAGAAATGTAAAAGTTATCTTCCGAGCAGCATTGACTATTTGATCACCATGAAACAAGAGTGATGAGACAAGATGGATACACAGAGACAAGATGGAGTCTGTTTTCTCACAATACTCTCAAGGACTAAGGATCTACTCGGAGGTGGGCAAGTAGTAGTGGTGGATAAGCTAATTTTCCACCTGCCCCCGCTGTGCACCTGGCAAAAACACTGGCTTGGTTTCCTTTTGCTGAGAGCCATCCAAAAAAGGGGTACTTACATATCAGACAACTTTGGGAGCTAGAAAGGATTTTACTACATCATAATGTTATTTATGTAAATTGCTAAAACAGTTTTATGCATGTACTTATTAAGGTTGGTGTTTCCAAAACCTTTCAATCTATAGCTGCATGTTGATATGCGTGTATTGAAATAATAATATTTGTTAATAAAATGCCTGCTGTGTCCATAAAAACTCTATCATAGGCAGTCTGAGTTTCTATTTCAGGATATGAAGAAAAAGAGGGAAGGGGTGTGTCACGCTGGGTATGGGAAAGAATAGTGCAACACAGAGGGAAGAGGGAAAGGGAGCCCAGACACTAGGGAAAGGGGGGGGGGAGTGGAGACCTCCTAGTCTGGTCTAGTGTCACCCTGTCTCAACTACCATCCCTATATTGGCTCTTCACAAAGCGCCGCACGAGTGCCTCGCCCTGACTTTCCCTAGTGTATGGCTAAGGCTAGGGAGGGGAGGATATAAGCATTAGTCGATCTCCACTAAACTCTATAGACAACAAGGGTAGACAAACGGGGGGATTGCTTAGCTTTAGATGACTCCAAACAAATGCTCACACGGCCTCAAGCTCAAGCTCCAGAGAGGACAAAGTACTGCTCCTGCTGAAGCCTCACAAGTAGTAATGAATATCGCCGGCACCTCCCTCTCAGACACACCAGGTATTTATACACTCAGGCCAGGGAGCTAATTAGCCAGAGGGAGGTAGCTGCTGGGTCCTAGAGACAGCCAGCCTCTAAGAAGATGTCTGTAAAGCCAAACATAGAGATCTCTTGCAACCAATTGCAGGGCAACTGTCGGTCACCTCTGACACACCCGTGACAGGGTGACAGGGTCATAATTGGTTAATTATTGAAGAGCGCAAGAAATTCCTCTTCCTCCTGTCAAGTGCCATAAAACAGTATATATGAACTTATAGGTTTAATGGGCACAGACACACTCATATGTCTGTTGCTATACCAGGTACTGCAGTGAATGGACCACTGCGCTCCAGTGAACATCATTACTTCTACAATTTGCTGATTGTTGGGTGTCTTAAGAGTTGATAGGCTGAAATTACATACAAAGATAAGCTATTAGTATAATATCATGGAAAACCACTTTGACCCCTTCCCGACATGTGTCGTATATATACTGCTCTGCGGGAGCTGCGTTCCCACAAAAAGCAGTATACATACGGCACAGTGACCATGGGCTCAAGCTAGCACCAATCGCAGGCGTTTAACCCCTGTGATGCTGCTGTCAATAGTGACAGCGACATCCAGTACATCGCAGAGTGAGTGGACTCCCTGTCTGCTCTCATTAGCACAACACGATGCAATCATGTTGTGCTGATGGTCTCCATGGTGACCCCCGTTCTCAAGATGGGGTCCTTCAGGGTCCTGCAGGAAGGTGGCCTGTCAGCATCTGCTCAGGTAGCAGGAGCTGAGATGCCTCCTTCCTGCCTGTCAGACGCTAATCTGATGCTCTGCAATGTAGAAGCTTTGCAGAGTAATAGATCAGCAATCTGTCACTTTGAAGTTGATGTCCCATCAAAGAACAAAAAAAAAAAGAAAAAATATTCATCCAATCAATACATTTATTTATATAAAAAAAAATACACATATTTAGTATCGCCACGTCCGGAACGACCCAGCCTATAAATCTGTCCCACCAGTTAACCCCTTCAGTGAACACTGTATAAAAAAAAAAAAATCAAGACAAAAAAATATGCGTTATCATTATACCGACAAACAAAAAGTGCATTAAAACGCGATCAAAAAGATGAATATAAATAAAATTGGTACAGCTGAAAACGTCATCTTATCCTCCAAAAAACAAGTGCCATAGAGCTCCATCAGCGGAAAAATAAAAAAGTTACAGCTCTCAGAATAAAGCGAAGCAAAAATAATTATCTTTTCTATAAAATAGTTTTTATTGTGTAAAACCGACAAAACATAAAAAAAAGATATAAATGTGGTATCGCTGTAATCATACTGACCTGAAAAATAAAGCTGCCTTATCAATTTTACTACATGTGGAACGGCATAAAAAAAAAACACCAAAAACAATTCCTGAATTGCTGGTTTTTGTTCATTCTGTCTCCCAAAAATCGAAATAGAAAGTGATCAAAAGATGTTATGTGCCCGAAAATGGCACCAATAAAAACGTCAACTCGTCTCGCAAAAAACAAACCTTTAACATGACTCTGTCAGCCAAACTATGGAAAAATTATAGCTCTTAAAATATTGCAATGCAAAAACTAGTTTTTGCAAAAAAAAGCGTCTTTTAGTGTGTGACAGCAGCCAAACATAAAAACCCGATATAAATCTGGTATTCATGTAATGGCACCATCCAGGAGAATAAAGTCATCAAATCACTTATGCTGCATGAGGAATGGCGTAAAAAATATATAAAACCAATTCATCACCTGCTGTTGATTTGTTCATTCTGCCTCCCAAAGATCACAGTAAGACACATTTATCCTGCGCTCTGAGTTGAGCGCTTTTACTGGGGTTTCCCTGTAAATCTCTGAAATACATGATTCAGACAGAATCTCCAGCAGAAGATTCTCTATAATGAGGCAGATGGAGGCACTGTGGATACCGTAGGACCTGTGATACAGCGGTGTCCGTCTATTTATTAGGTGTGCATAAAAGTGCCGTCGGCCACAGTTTTGTGCACTTCTGAAAGAAGGACACTGCTGAACAGAGGCCAGACAAAGTCCAGAATAAACTCTGCTGCCTCATTATAGTGAATAAATCTCTCTGGGGTTTCATCTGAATGATGTCACTTGGAGATTTAGATGGAAACCCCAAAGTAAGTGCTGAGCGTAGAACGCCGTATAAATGTGATCCAAAATGTTATGTAAAATGTTCCCAATAAAAGCTTCAACTCAATCCACAAAAAGCCCCAACTCAGGTCAATCATCTGTTATCGGAAATATAGGGGGCTTCAACGTTACTGGTAGTACAAAGGCTCTGGAAAAAAGCTATGTCTCCTTCCTCCCCAAAAGAAATCCAGCAAATTCTGCGCTCCCAAACCCAAATGCCCTTCTGAGCCCCAGTGTGTCTAATCCACATTTAACATCCACATGTTTGGCATTTCTGTAGCGATGAGAGGCTTATTTACGGGTGCATGTCTCCATGAGCATGCGCTGGGCATAATGTACTGGGCACTACAACGTACTGGTCACTACAACGGCAGTTTGCAATTTTCACTCAGCAACATCCATTGCTGCTTGTTTCTGGAAAACACTCATGTAGTCAAAATTGTTATTACACCTGTAGATAAGTTCCTAAAGGGGTATCATTTCTAAAATTGGGTCATTTGAGGGGGGGATTCTGCTCTTCTAGCACTTAGGGGCTCTGTATATGGAGGCTGCAAACTATTCTAGGAAAATCTGCGCTCCAAGAGGCAAATAGAGCTCCATCGCTCCCTAGTCTTGCCGTGTGTCTAAGCAGTACTTTACAGCCACATATGAGATATTTATACATTCAGCAGAAATTGGGGGACAAATTTTGGTGCCATTTTTACCAATTTCCCCTTGTGAAAATATAAAATCTGGGGCTAAAAGAAAATTTTGGTGGTAAAAATGTAATTATTTTTTCTTCACTGCCCAATAGTATAAAATGCTGTGACACACTTGATGTGTTAATATGATCACTGCATCTTTAGATGAATTCATTGAGAGGTTTAGTTTGTAAAATGGGGTCACTTATGGGGGGTTCTGCTGTTCTGGCACCTCAGGGGCTCTGCCAATGTGACATGGCACCCTCAAACCAGTCCAGCAAAATCTGAACTCCAATATGGCACTCCTTCCCTTCTGAGCTTTGCACCGTGCTTCAAAAGTAGTTTTCAACCACATATGGGGTATTAGCATACTCAAGAAAAATTTCACAAAAAATTTTGGTGTCCCTTTTCTCCTGTTATCCTTGTGAAAATGATAAGATTTGGGGCTAAAACAACATTTTGATGGAAAAAATATATATATTTTTTCATTTTCACAGATGAACGTTCTAAAATTCTGTGAAGCACCTGTGGGTTCAAGTTGCTCACCACACATCTAGATAAATTACTTGAGGGGTCTAGTTTACAAAATGGGGTCACTTGTGGGGGGTTTCCACTGTTTAGACACAGCAGGGGCTCCCAAATGCTACATGGCGACCGCTAATTACTCAAGCAAATTTTACATTGAAAAAGTCAAATCCCTTCCCTTTCAAGCCCTGCTGTGTGCCTAAACAGTGGTTTTCCCCCACATATGGGGTGTACGTGTGATCAGGAGAAATTGCACAACAAATTTTGGGGTACATTTTCTCCTGTTACCCTTGTGAAAGTAAAAAATAATGGGTCTAAAGGAAAATTTGTCTGAAAAAAAGTTAAAGGTTTATTTTTCCTTCCACATTCCATTAATTCCTGTGAAGCATCTGAAGGGTTAATCAACTTCTTGAATACTGTTTTGAGCACCTTAAGGGGTGAGGTTTTGGATTGGTGTCGCTTTTGGGTATTTTCTGTCATATAGGCCCCTCAAAGTCACTTCAAATATGATGTGGTCCCTAAAAAAATGGTTTTGTAAATTTTGTTGTAAAAATGAGAAATCGCTGGTCAGCTTTTAACCCTTATAGCTTCCTAATAAAAAAATGTTGTTTCAAAAATTGTGCTGATGTAAAGTAGACATGTGGGAAATGTTATTTATTAACTATCTGTGTGACACATCCCTCTGATTCAAGGGCATAAAAATTAAAAGTTTGAAAATTGCTACTTTTTTTCCAAATTTCTGATTTTTTCACAAATAAACGCAAGTCATATCAAAGAAATTTTACCGCCATCATGAAGTAAAATATGTCACGAAAAAACTCTCAGAGTCACTAGGATCCATTGAAGCGTTCTACAGTTATTCCCACATAAAGTGATGCTGTTTTAAAAAATTGGCCTGGTCAGGAAGGTGAAAACAGGCTTCAGGGTGAAGGGGTTAATTAGTTTATTAATTCTGACCTTGTATGATTTGTATGATAGTGAGGAGGATCCACAAACAGCATGCAAAAGCATTAATTATTTATAACAGAACTTGAGGTGAAACTTTTAACCCACGCAGCTACAGTACAGTGCAAAAGTTTTAGACGGTGTTGAAAAAATGCGGCAAAGTAAGATTGATTTCAAAAGTAGACGTGTGAGTAGTTTATTTTGATCAATTAACAAGATGCAAAGCGAATGAACAAAAGAGAAATCTAAGTCAAATCTATATTTGGTGTGACCGCCCTTTGTCTTTAAAACAGCATCAAAGAATCAATTCTTCTAGGTACACTTGCAAGCAGGTTTTGAAGGAGCTCGGCAGGTGTAGTTTTGTATGAAACCTTCTATCTCTTCATGTAATCCCAGACGGACTTAATGATGTTAGCCAAATCATCTCTTCCAGGACTCTCTTCTTTACACTGAAGATAGTTGTTAAACACATTGGCTGTATGTTTGCAGAATAAATTTGGAGCCAATCAGAATCCTCCCCGATGGTATTGCATAATGGATACGTATCTGCTTGTATTTCTCAGCATTGAAACAGCAAGAAACAGGCAATAATATGCTGCAGTGCCATAAGCTCCAAACTGACTGCAACCAGTGGGACCCAGCTACACCCATCTAATGTATGGAGAAGTCTGTCCAAAAGTGGTCTTATGGAAGAATTGTGGCTAAAAAAACATACATTTGACATGGAAACAAGGGAAACAAGGCCAAGTGACTTAACTATGCACAAAAGTATAGCAACCGGGGTGCAGAAAAATAGTCAGCAGTTGCTCTGGACTGATAAGTGTAACATACCTGGCGGCGTCCTTGCATAGTGGTCCATCTCCCACTGTGCAAGAGCGCGCACTTGATCTCCAGTCCAGGGTGTCTCTCTGGCTTCCCTCCATGCTGTCTGTTTGCTTCTGTGTCTGCTGCTTATGGGCGGCGCCCGATCACTTCCTGCTTTTTGTACCTGCTGCAGGCACACCCTTTGTGCGTCCTCAGCCTATTGCTGTCTGTCACCTGGTATTTAAACCAGCTGCCCCATTAACCCATGCCTGAGCATCTTGCCCTGTCAGTTGGCTTTTGTCTCTGACATGCCAGGTCCTGTCTATGTTACCTGTCTTGCAGTATCTGTTCCCATGTCTGTACTGTGTCCTATCTGTGTACCTTAACCTGCAGTCTGTACTCGTTCCTTGCCTGTTCGTTCCGCCTTCCTGGAGGCTGTATTTCCAGGCCAGTCTGAACACGCTCCTTGCCTGTTCGTCCCGCCTCTCTGGGGGCCGTATTCCCAGACCCGCTCCTGTATCCCACTGCAGTGTCGGTCTCCTCCGTACACTCAGTTCCAGTCTGAACTCTCTCCTATCTTTTACCTGTTTTTTCTCTATGTCCGTTCCTTTCCTTTTTCTGCCGAGTCTGAACTCGTACCTACTCCTGCTCGTTGTCACTGTACTTCCGTTTGTGAGTTTGTGGTCCACTCGCTACTTCTCTGCAAGTACCCTGTGGGTATCTGGTTCTGCCTTTCCCTTCTAGTCTGTTCCGTGTGAACAGAGCCCTGTTCCTTCCGCGTCTGCGGTTTTCGCTTTGCTTTGCTCTGTCCACCGCGTCTGCGGTTTTCGCTTTGCTCAGCTCTGTCCGCCGCGTCTGCGGTTTTCGCTTTGCTCAGCTCTGTCCGCCGCGTCTGCGGTTTTCGCTTTGCTCAGCTCTGTCCGCCGCGTCTGCGGTTTTCGCTTTGCTCAGCTCTGTCCGCCGCGTCTGCGGTTTTCGCTTTGCTCAGCTCTGTCCGCCGCGTCTGCGGTTTTCGCTTTGCTCAGCTCTGTCCACCGCCTCTGCGGTTTTCGCTTTGCTCAGCTCTGTCCACCGCCTCTGCGGTTTTCGCTTTGCTCAGCTCTGTCCACCGCCTCTGCGGTTTTCGCTTTGCTCAGCTCTGTCCACCGCCTCTGCGGTTTTCGCTTTGCTCAGCTCTGTCCACCGCCTCTGCGGTTTTCGCTTTGCTCAGCTCTGTCCACCGCCTCTGCGGTTTTCGCTTTGCTCAGCTCTGTCCACCGCCTCTGCGGTTTTCGCTTTGCTCAGCTCTGTCCACCGCCTCTGCGGTTTTCGCTTTGCTCAGCTCTGTCCACCGCGTCTGCGGTTTTCGCTTTGCTCAGCTCTGTCTACCGCGTCTGCGGTTTCGAATTTGTCTCCCAGTCTGTACTGGACCCTACCCAGCTTGTGCTCTAGTCTGCCTGTTCCTGTATTCCCCGGTGTGGGTCAACAGCCGTGTCCGGAGTCTGACCTGGAGTAGACCCTGGTTCCTCTGCTCGGTTCCTCCCTGGTGCACTGGCGTCGTATGCCGTCGTGCGACCTTGGTCGGATCGGGCAGATACTTAGTTACGCCCCTCCAGGCACTCTCCGGTTCATGGCACAGTGGAATCACTACATAAACACGCACACGCCAGTCAGTCCGGGCGTGTGCATTACAGCATGCTCAGGCCATGGTTCCCGTTGAGCCCCACGGCCTTCGCTCTCTGAGAAGTTTTCCAGCGAATACATGCATTAAAATAAATAAATAATTTTTTTTTTCCCTTTAGCTGAGTTCCAGGCGAATTACGCACCCGTCCAGATGGATCTATCTGCTCTCGTTCCTGCGGATCCGCTACGTTATTATGGGGATCCAAGACAAAGTCGTGCATTTGTGGAGCAATGCATGCTACACTTCAAGTTCTACCCTCTATGTTTTCCCACCGATCGGGTTAAGGTGGCATTCATTATGTCTTACCTGGCGGGTGATGCCTTGGAATGGATCAACCCCCTATATGAAACACAGGATCCGATCCTCCTGGACCTAATGGCCTTCCTGGTGGCCTTTCTAATGGTCTTCGATGATCCTAACCCGGAGGCTCCTGCTGAAGCTTCACTTCCCAATATCCCGGAGCAGCCCCAATGGGTAATGTGTGTGGGTAGCGCAATAGTCCTCCAGCCCAATGAGACTACTGCCCACCCAGAATCCTCACAGGGTGACTACGCTTTCCGGAATACTTCTCCCAACTTCAAGAGGCAGTCCAGACGTGCTAGACGTAGAGGCAAGCCGTCACGCCAGGGTCTGTCCTCCCTGAGACCTCCTGACCCCAACCTTGAAGTCCCTACTGAAGCTTCATCTCCCTGTATCCCGGAGAAGCCCCAACGGGTAATGTGCGTGGGTAGTGCACCAGTTCTCCTGCCCGAAGAGACTTCTGCCCATCCAGACTCCACACAGGAGAACTTCCTGCACCCGGCATCAGATGCTTCACCCACTTTAACCGGTGTGCATGTCCAAGGATGCTCCAAAGCTGTGATTGCCTCAGAGTCCGTGCACCTCTACTACCTGGCGGAGGACCCCCTGTTGCCTCCTGAATCCTCCGGGATACCACTCGATGACAAATGGAGAGAGACTTCTCTACACCCAGTACTCGATACTTTGTCCGCTTCGTCCTGTGAGCCTGACAATGGGTACCCCAAAGTGGTAGTTACCTCCGAGTCTCTACACCCCTCCGACCAGGCAGAGGACCTCCAGTTGTCTCCAGAACCCTTCGGGGTGCTACCTGGTAGCGAAAGGACAGAGACTCTCCTATACTCTGTACCTGATACCTCGCTCGCTTCGTCCAGTGAGTCCAACCTAGTGTACTCCGAAGCAGAGGTTACTCCCGAGTCTCTACACCCCTCCGACCAGGCGGAGGACCTCCAGTTGTCTCCAGAACCCTTCGGGGTGCCACCTGGTGGTGAATGGATAGAGACTTTCCTATATCCTGGATCTGATACATGGCTTGCTTCGTCCAGTGAGTCCGACCTAGTGTACTCTGAAGCAGAGGTTACCCATGAGTCTCTACACCCCTCTGACCAGGCGGAGGACCTCCAGTTGTCTCCAGAACCCTTCGGGGTGCCACCTGGTGGTGAATGGACAGAGACTCTCCAATACTCGGTACCCGATACCTCACCTGCTTCGTCCAGTGAGTCCGACCTAGTGTACTCTGAAGCAGATGTTTTCCCCGAGCCTCTGCACTCTTCTGACCCGGCAGAGGACCTCCAGTTGTTTCCTGACTCCTTCGGGGTACCACCAGATAACAAAGAGACAGTGACTTTTTTTCACCCTGTACCTGATAACCTGTCTATTTCTTCCTGTGAATTTGACAAGATGTACCTCGAAGCAGAGGTTATCCCCGAGTCTCTACACCCCTCCGACCAGGCGGAGGACCTCCAGTTGTCTCCTGAACCCTTCGGGGTGCTACCTGATAACGAATGGACAGGTACTCTTCTATATTCGGTACCTGATACCTCGCCCGCTTCATCCAGCGAGTCCGACCTAGTCTACTCCGAAGCAGAGGTTACCCCCGAGTCTCTGCACTATTCCGACCCGGCGGAGGACTCCCAGTTGTTTTCTGAATCCTCCTGGGTACCACCAGATAACAAGGTAACAGGGACTTTTCTACACCTTGTACCTGATACCTCGCCCATTTCATCCTGTGAGTTTGACAAGATGTACCCCGAAGCAGAGGTTACCCCCGAGTCTCTGCACTCCTTCAACCCGGCGGAGGACTTCCAGTTGTCTCCTGAACCCTCTGGGGTGCTACCTGATAATAAGTGGAGAGAGACTTCCCTGTGTGCTGTTCCTGGTACTCCACCTGTTTCGTCTGTTGCTGAGGATGGCTGGATAGGAGGTAGCATCCTAGCTACCCAGATGAGACCAGTTTCTCCAGTGGACAGTGGAAGTGATCTACTTGAAGTAAAGGATTGGCCCTCGAATTCCCTGCGGAACATTCTGGCAGGCCTGAAGAAGAGGGGGCGTAAGGGGGGGGGTACTGTAACATACCTGGCGGCGTCCTTGCATAGTGGTCCATCTCCCACTGTGCAAGAGCGCGCACTTGATCTCCAGTCCAGGGTGTCTCTCTGGCTTCCCTCCATGCTGTCTGTTTGCTTCTGTGTCTGCTGCTTATGGGCGGCACCCGATCACTTCCTGCTTTTTGTACCTGCTGCAGGCACACCCTTTGTGCGTCCTCAGCATATTGCTGTCTGTCACCTGGTATTTAAACCAGCTGCCCCATTAACCCATGCCTGAGCATCTTGCCCTGTCAGTTGGCTTTTGTCTCTGACATGCCAGGTCCTGTCTATGTTACCTGTCTTGCAGTATCTGTTCCCATGTCTGTACTGTGTCCTATCTGTGTACCTTAACCTGCAGTCTGTACTCGTTCCTTGCCTGTTCGTTCCGCCTTCCTGGAGGCTGTATTTCCAGGCCAGTCTGAACACGCTCCTTGCCTGTTCGTCCCGCCTCTCTGGGGGCCGTATTCCCAGACCCGCTCCTGTATCCCGCTGCAGTGTCGGTCTCCTCCGTACACTCAGTTCCAGTCTGAACTCTCTCCTATCTTTTACCTGTTTTTTCTCTATGTCCGTTCCTTTCCTTTTTCTGCAGAGTCTGAACTCGTACCTACTCCTGCTCATTGTCACTGTACTTCCGTTTGTGAGTTTGTGGTCCACTCGCTACTTCTCTGCAAGTACCCTGTGGGTATCTGGTTCTGCCTTTCCCTTCTAGTCTGTTCCGTGTGAACAGAGCCCTGTTCCTTCCACGTCTGCGGTTTTCGCTTTGCTCAGCTCTGTCCACCGCGTCTGCGGTTTTCGCTTTGCTCAGCTCTGTCCGCCGCGTCTGCGGTTTTCGCTTTGCTCAGCTCTGTCCGCCGCGTCTGCGGTTTTCGCTTTGCTCAGCTCTGTCCGCCGCGTCTGCGGTTTTCACCTTGCTCAGCTCTGTCCGCCGCGTCTGCGGTTTTCGCTTTGCTCAGCTCTGTCCACCGCGTTTGCGGTTTTCGCTTTGCTCAGCTCTGTCCACCGCGTCTGCGGTTTTCGCTTTGCTCAGCTCTGTCCACCGCGTCTGCGGTTTTCGCTTTGCTCAGCTCTGTCCACCGCCTCTGCGGTTTTCGCTTTGCTCAGCTCTGTCCACCGCCTCTGCGGTTTTCGCTTTGCTCAGCTCTGTCCACCGCCTCTGCGGTTTTCGCTTTGCTCAGCTCTGTCCACCGCCTCTGCGGTTTTCGCTTTGCTCAGCTCTGTCTACCGCGTCTGCGGTTTCGAATTTGTCTCCCAGTCTGTACTGGACCCTACGCAGCTTGTGCTCTAGTCTGCCTGTTCCTGTATTCCCCGGTGTGGGTCAACAGCCGTGTCCGGAGTCTGACCTGGAGTAGACCCTGGTTCCTCTGCTCGGTTCCTCCCTGGTGCACTGGCGTCATATGCCGTCGTGCGACCTTGGTCGGATCGGGCAGATACTTAGTTACGCCCCTCCAGGCACTCTCCGGTTCATGGCACAGTGGAATCACTACATAAACACGCACACGCCAGTCAGTCCGGGCGTGTGCATTACAATAAGTCAAAATTAAGAAGGTAATTTGTTCACAAAGGGCTGCAGAGCGGTATAGTTTTGAGTGTCTGCACCTGTGGCGCCCCATGGACCGGTTGCCACAGTAGTGTCGCCTCCTTCACCGGAGGTGATATTACGCTTGGAAGCAGGAGGAGCTCACCACGTCAGGTAAACCCCACATGCACACACAGGTTCTGATCCTTGACCTGAAGGGGCAGCTCTACACCCTATTTTGGGGGGCTGCCTTTTCTGGCTGGGGGAGGAGTTAGTCAGTGAGTGTGAGTGGGAAGGGAGAGGAGGAGAAAGCAGCAGAGAGAAAAGGAGAAAGTTCTGTGGAGCAGAGCAAGTGAAGAGCAGGCAGCGGAGCAGAGGACGCCAGAGTCCTGGGTTTTACGGGCATTGCACATCCCGGCAACCGAATCTGGGGGACAGGAGACTGCAAGTTTTCTGGCCATAAGCAGAGGCCCGGCAGCACAACGGTATAACTAGAGCCCTGAGCTGTACCCAAGATGGCAGTATCCCTTATGGGTTCGCACCGCCTGCTAGTACGGAGCTTAGGGCAGGAGTGAAGAAAAGGGACAGCATGATAGCTCACAGGCAGCGGGGCCCGCAGCGGAGAAGCGCAGCAGGCAGGCCTCCAAACTCAACTGATGGGGTGGACTCCGATTGCTTCCAGGCTCACCGGACCCTTCTGGACCTAGTGACAAGTGCCCCGGACTCCACAGCTTTCTCTGCAATAAAGGTAACCGGACTGCATTTCTCGCATCTGTCTTCTTCTTCTGTGCCTCCCCGCAGCTGTGCTACCACCGCGACTATCATCACTGCTGCCGCCCTGCTCTCTGCACCCTGTTTCCCCCCCGCCGCCATCTTTCATATGAACTTTCTCAATCCCTGGGGGCCCACTTCACCGGTGGGAAGTGTTTCATCCTAGCTGCTATACCATCTATCCCCCAGGGCCCACACAGCAGCGCTGGTCTTCCCTGACCAGGCACCACAGGTGGCGTCACATAAAGACTACGAATCCCCTGTAAATACTCCCCTCATCTGCTGGGCCAGGGCCACGGAGCTGGGCCACTGCCACCGTGACCTCCCTGGAAGACTGCCAGACCGGCTACCGAGTACCCTAAGCCCATACGGCCGCTGCACACCCAACAGTGAAGCGTGGTAGTTAGTTCTTTTAGGCGTCCTTCACATGTCCATATTTCCAGTATGTGTGGTATTACTTTTTTTTACAGATACCACACGTACCCAATATAACCGATGCTGCTATTTTCATATCCGTGTTTTTACAAGGACCATATGTATGTGCAAAACTCAAATTGACGTGTCCATTTTTTTCCCTCAGCACAGATGACAAAGGCCAATACAATTCTATGGGTCTGTGAAAAACACGTACAGCACATGGATGCCATTGGTGTGCCATCTGTGAGCTGCATGTGTGCTATACATGTTAAACTTTGCAAAGTATAGGAGAATCTTTGTAATTTAATTCTTTCTTTAACAATACCGGTAAAACACCGATGACACCCTTATGGAAAACACTGATGGCACCAGTACCGGTTTTTCACATACGTGTTTAAACACAGACATGTGAAGGAGGCCTAAGATGTATGGATCAACCTTCCTGCTAAATTCCTTTCAAAACTTTGTGCAAGTATAGTTAGGAGAATTGCTGCTTTGATGCTGTTATGAAGGTAGAAGGCGGTCACACCAAATATTGATTTGATCTAGATTTCTCTTTTGTTCAATCATTTTGCTATTTGTTAACTGGTAAAAATAAACTATTAGAACTTCTATTTTTAAAAGCATTCCTACTTACATCTGGTCACCCAGCCTACTTAATAATTATGTGCTATGCATTGTGAACATAACAGTTTACACTGGACAATGTGCTGCCGAGAACAATTCTAATTATCTTTTGTGCAGCCTAAAAGATCATTTCAACTGTTCCTCGTTCACCATGTGATCAGCAGCCTGTTTAATCTCCTTGATTATAGTGAATAAGCCATTCATTGGAATGTTCGTTTAGCATAATAGTGCAATGTAAATGAACCATAACCATTTAAAATCAGCTATGTCCTCATATAATAAGATAACCATTTACGAGCAGTTATGTCCTCCTCTAGTAGATTATCTCTTGTGCATCCTAACCCTTGATGTGGGCTTCACAATACAAAGGGTACGGCTGATAAAAATTATTCTTACTTTTAGTACAGTTCAGGCGCTTGGCGTGAAGAGACGTAAATATTTCTCTGATTTCTGTTTCATTTCCTTGTTTTTTGGGATACACTATACTTTGTATTTGACGCATTTTTGAGTAAAAAAATTATATTATATTCTAAGTACCAGCGTCTTGTCAAAACGCTAAAACAGGTAATTGATAAGTCTGTTATAATGTCAGCTAGGTCTGAGCACAAAGTTTTTAGATGATGTATAAAATCACCTCCACTCTCCCACAGTTGGTATCTTCCAGAGAAGAGAATCTTACCATATTTTGTGCTCACTCTGGTAAAATAAAAAAATTAAACAACTTCTTCCGTGTAAATACTGGAAATCATTCAATAAAGGCATATGCATTTCTCAGAAACAATTGGTACTTTTTGATTTTTTATTACACAACTATTATTCTAGAACTTGACTGAATAATCACTGTGCAGGACTAGTCATAACTATACCCCTCCCAAAATCACAATATACCTTCTGAAAGTGCAATGCATCAAACACAGCAATCAGCATTTAGGAAAAGGAGGGCAGAGAAGAATTTACAAAGGTTGAGTGTTCACTTATAAAAATGGGCAAATCCTATCCATTCTATACATATAAAGTATTATTCTGCAGCTTCATCTCACTTATCCATATTATTAAAAGCCACATCAGGACAACTGAGGGTCAAGACTGGAATTATGCAGCTGGCAATTCTCCATCCTCTGCTAAACATATAGTGCTTCACTTGTATTAACCAGAGTATACAATCTCACCAGTGGTGCCGTGAATTATTTGATACTCTGCTATCTGCTGCTCTGTTCTGAACCAGATACATCAAAACAGTCCTTTCAATTGACGTACCCAGTTGGGACTTAAAAATAAATGAATGTAAACAGGATTGGTTATGTAAGAGAAGTTTGTCCGTGTTATATGTATCAATTATTAACCCTTCACTTTTATAGATTTTTAGTTTTTAAACATGCACAATAATTTACAGCAGATGAATACAACACCCAGTTATAAATATATTATTTTAATAATATTGGTAAATTTACCCCATGCCTGTTTTCCACTATGTTACTTTATGGTAGGGTGGCAGTTGCCTTGATGCATCAAGTGCCTTATATCTCCAACAATCCTCCTCACAGAAACATGAGGTTCTTCAGTACCTCTTTATGCTAACGAATTGAAAAAGAAACGTAAAGTTTTGTTTTGTTATTGTAATGCAGGTGCCGAAATGCAACGCACAGAGACACAAGGCGAGAACAGTCAGAGATGTTTGTAAACAGTTTTATACAACAGGTATACTGAAACAAGGGATTAGCAACAAGGGTAATGAACAGTGGTTTGAAATATCAGAAAAATACGAAATTTCTCAAAGTAAGGCGCAGTCTCTTAAAATAAAGCGCAGTCTCTTAAAATAAGGTGCAGTCTCTTAAAGTAAGGTGATACCCTCAAGCATGAGAGACACCACACAAGTTCTTTAACCGTGAATTTGGCCCTAGCGGGGGTCACCGGTTATTCCCGCTAGGCCGTGAGTCTCTTTCCGGATAAATTCAATTAAATCACGTTGTGCTACTTTAGCCCCAACCGTTCCCCTCCCAACCTGAGTACTTAAACCCAATTGTCCCCCGTACCGTGGGTGAGCAGTGGAAGTGACGGCCCTGCTCACGCATGCAGCTCCTCTGCTTCCGCTGGCGTGACTTTCCTGGGGCAACTGTCTCTCAACACCTCTCTGCTTGGCCATTGGAGGCAGTCTCTCGAGCCTTGGATAGGGGGGTACAGGCCTCGTCTGTCGGCGGCCGACGTCAGGTTCCGCGAACTCACTCAGCACCGCGATCAGGTTCCTAGCATCCTCAGCAGGCACAGCACTCGGGTCACAACTGTGAGGGATCTGGAGCTCTTTTACCGGTGCCCGGCTGGAGCACCTCTCAGGCCTCTGGATTTGGCCTGTCACGCGGGGTTTCTCAGGATGAAGGGAGCACGTCTGCTCCTCTCTGCTGCTTGGCGCCAAAGACCCCTCAGGTTTGGTGCGCTGGCCTCTTATCTCTCTGAACTCCTTCCTGGAAGTCACCTGATCGGGTCCAGTGTCTGAACCTGCCCTCCCTGCAACTTCCCTTGTATATTTTGGTTCCGCTTGACTGTCTCTGGCCAGTAGATGGCAGTCTCACTCCATCCTTGAAACGTCATGTTGAAGTTCTTTTACAAGCTTTCTTGCCCGTTCTACATTCCTCCCTCCTTTTTGCTCGCCAGTCCTCGGGCGAGTGGACGCCTCGCAGAATTGATGTCTCCTTCCAGGCAGCGCAAGCTCAGACAGGAGTTGGGCACACTCCTGCATTTTCTGTTGGATTCGAGACCTGATAAACTCTTCCTGAGCATACCTGTTAGGAGGAATTCCGGCATTAGCCCGCTCAGTTCTGCGGGGCTCTTCTTGCGGAGGAGACTCAGGGAGATCCGAGGAATCAACTACTGGGGATTGCAAATCATTTCCTGACTCATTCTGACTTCCACTCGGGAGTGGCACCAACGGTTCTGACGGGCCCAACTGCATTGTGGCCCACCCTTATTCATCCCCCAAGGTTCCTGCATGTGGCACTTCAGCCACTTCCGGTACAGACTTCTGCTTCAGAGGAGCAAGGTCGCAACATATTACGGTGCAACACCATGGATGTCGCGGCGTCATCCCCTTCGGGCCTAACCTCGTAGACGGGGTTGTCTGGGTGAACCTTCTTCACCACCCGATATGGTATTGCCTCCCAACGATGGTCCAGCTTACTCCCAAATCGTTTAGCCCTCACCAGCACTCGGTCTCCTGGCTGAAGCGATCCACCTGTGGTCGGGGGCCGAACTGCATGCTCTACTTCCTGAAACTTCTGAGCAACCAGTCTTCTCACGGTATGGAGTCGACGCTGGTGTTCTCGAATCCAGGTACTTGGGCCACTGCCCGGGCTGGAGTCTTCTGAGTCTAGCTCCAGTTCGGTGATTTCTCGGCCACTTCTTCCAAACAGCAACATGTAGGGGGTGTAGGCGGTGGTTGCATGAACTCGATTATTATACACCCACACCAGCTCGGACACGAATTCGGGCCACTTCATCTTTTTGTCCGCTTCCAGTGTTCGCAACATTTGCAACAGGGTTCGGTTAAAGCGCTCGCATGCACCGTTCCCTTGCGGGTGATAGGGCGTTGTCCGGGAACGGTCGATCCCATAGATGCGGTATAGCTCATCCATCACTCGTCCTTGGAAGCAGGCTCCCTGGTCAGAATGTATTCGCTTCGGGCACCCATAAATCCGGATGAAATCTTGACAAATGGCCTTGGCTGCGGCTTCTGCCGTCTGATCTTTAGTGGGTGTCACTACTGCGAACTTGGTGGAGTGATCAGTCATGACTAAACAGTGTCCATAACCGTTGTATGAAGTTCCTACCATCAAGTAGTCAATCATCAAGACTTCCAAGGGGGCAGAAGTTCGGATGGTCTGAATGGGAGCTCTTTGCTCCGGGGGCTTGTTCAACTCACACTGGCGACATGTTCGGCAGACTCCCTCGACTTCTTGTCGCAGTTGAGGCCAATACACCAGCCGTTCTAACCACCAGAAGGTCTTTTCTACTCCGAAGTGAGCACCTCTTCTATGAGCTTCTTGGGCTAGCTGTGTTACTAGCGCTCCTGGAACTACCACTTGCCAGGTAACATCAAACTCTTGAGGCAGCTGGATTCTTCGGCATAGCAAGCCGTCCTTCAGGAGGAGCCTCTCCCACTGGCTTAGGATTTGTAGGGTAGTTGGAAGTGAAGCGGCTCTGGTTTCCTGGTCGGGTCTCTGATTAAGGGTGACCCATTCTCTCAACTTTGCTAGCTCCGGGTCGGATTGCTGCAGATGTATCCATTCGTCTCTTGAACGGCCCAGAATCTGAGTGGGCCTCGGCTCCTCTCTGGTCTATTGGGCGTCGACCACAGCTGCGGCGAACTGGCTGAAATCCGGGATCTCGTCGCCTTCGAGCTCCTCATCTCTGGCCTTCTTCGGCCCCGCCTGAGTGACCCGGGACAGGGCATCTGCATGTGTGTTCAGGGCCTTGGACCGATAGGCGATTTTATACTGGAATTTGGACATCCTTGCGACCCACCGCTGTTCTAACGCGCCCAGTTTGGCGTTCTCCAAGTGGGCCAAAGGGTTGTTATCTGTCCGCACTTGCACTTCTGACCCTGACAAGTACTCAGCAAATTTCTCGGTCATGGCCCACACCAGTGCCAGTAGCTCCAGCTTAAACGAACTGTAGTTGTCCAGATTCTTCTCCGTATCTCGGAGTGACCTGCTGGCATACGCGATCACTCGCTCTTTCCCTCCTTGTACTTGAGCCAGCACTGCTCCCAGCCCATGCAGTGTACAACATGAAAGGCTGCGAAAAGTCAGCGTAGGCCAGAATTGGGGCATCTGTTAGCGCCATTTTCAATGCTCGGAATGCCTCTTCTTGTCGTGGGCCCCACTGAATGGGCTGCCGCTTGGCTCTCCCGGCTGTTCCTCTCAGCAATTCATTGAGCGGGATCGCAATCTTAGCGAAGTCTTTAATGAATCTGCGGTAGTATCCAGCAAGCCCCAGGAATGCCCTTAGTTCCCTTAGATTGGCGGGCATGGGCCACTTCTGCACGGCAGCTACTTTCTCCGCAGGTGGGTGCACCCCTGCACTGGACACAGTGTGCCCCAGATATTCAATTTCTCATTTGAAGAGACGACACTTACGAGGCTTAATTTTCAGGCAGTGCCTTTGTAGCCGTTCTAACACTTGTTCCAATCGGCGGAGATGATCCTCAAACGTTGCGGAATAGATAATTATATCGTCCAGATATATTAAAGTGGCTTCAAAGTTGAGGTCCCCCAAGCATCTCTCCATCAGCCGTTGGAAGGTTCCTGGCGCATTTGTTAGTCCGAACGGCATTCGATTGAACTCAAACAGGCCCATAGGGAGAACAAAAGCTGTCTTCGGACGATCCTTCTCAGCTACTGGGACCTGCCAATAGCCACTGGCCAGGTCGAGGGAGGAGAAGAATTTGGCGCTCCCTAGTGCAGATAAAGACTCTTCGATTTTGGAGAGTGGATAGGAGTCCCGTACTGTACAGGCATTCAGCTTTCGATAGTCTACGCAGAATCTCAGGGTACCATCCTTTTTTCGGACCAGCACGATCGGAGCCGCCCAGGGACTCTGGCTTTCACAGATCACACCGTTCCGCAACATGTGGGTCAACAGCTCTTTCACCTCCTGGTACATTTGAGGCGGGATCTGCCGATATCTCTCTCGGATGGGAGCAGTATTTCCGGTGGGTATTTCGTGCTGAATGTCCCGAGTGCACCCGAAATCATCTTCATGCTGTGCAAACACTCCCTAATATCGCTGTAGAAGTTGTTCGATCTGCCTTACTTTTCCAGCAGAAAACTCAGTCAGGTTAGCTTCCATTTCTTCCAGGAGATGGCGTCCAGACAACGGTTCTCTTCCATGTTCCTGGCTATTGAGGGACACTTCTAGGGTCCATGGTTTTCCTTCCACAGGTGCCAGCCCTATAGCGTCAGCTCTAGTAAGGGCCTCCGGCATTATGCACACTCGCGCCACCTCTTGTCGGGGCAACAACTGTAAACTGGTGCCACTTAAATTGATGCAGCGCACGGGTACTCGACCGCGCCGCACGGTGGCCAGAGTTCGAGCAATCAGGAGTCCAGAGGGCGCTTCTTCTCCCTCCATTGGTTCAACTTGAATGTCCACGCCCTCTAAGGACACATGTGCCAGCACCGGCAAAGTGAGTACAGTCTGTCCCACCGGCAGTGTCATTGTGGCTTCGGGCGGTATCGATACCTTACCAAGGTACTGGGAGGTAGTGGGCAACTTTTGAATCTGACTGACCCGCACGAGGTTCTGGAACACTCTCTTGTTAGCTGGGTCTCAAGTGGAGTGGGTCCAGTTGTTTTTGCTACAGCCCTCAGCCAGGAACTGTCCGACTTCATTCAACACATTCATGCCCAGGGTTACAATGGGCCCATCGCCTCCGGGCCCGGTGGTCAGTACGATCCTTTTTCGACCGAGGTCCTTTCCACATGCCTGTACGGACATCCATACTACTCCCGCTACTGGGATAGGTAGTTGATTAGCCGCCACCAGTTTGACAGTGGGTTCCCGGCAGGAACGAGCGACTTCTGGAAAGTGATTTTGGAAGTACATCTCAGGCATAGTGGTCACTTGAGACCCGGTGTCCATCAAACAGCGGATCCGCTGCCCATTGAATTCAGCCCAGATAATGGGCCTCTCGGAGACAATGTCTTCAGAGCTCCCTCTTCTACTCTCTGAAGCTCGAGACCCCACGGTATGTTCCACAACCGTGGGGCGTTTTAGTTTAACGGCTGTCCCCTCCTCCTCCTTTCTCGGTTGGGACAGTCTTTGGAGATATGCCCCCTACCTCCGCAGGTCCAGCACTCCGGTCCTCGTTCTGCCGATAGGTCGAGTACATGTCGTGCTGAGGCCGGATAGGAACGTCTTTCTCGTTCTGGTCTCCGTCCGCATTGAGCAGTACGGTCAGTCGGCAAGGGGGCAGTAGGAGTCTTCCTAATAGAATTCAGCTCACCCCGAATGTCTCGAATTTCCTGACGTATTTCCCGTACCCAATCAGGCTCTTGATTGGTGAATCCAGGATCAATTGCCTCATGACTTCTAACTGTGGCTTTGAGAACAGGAACTTCTCTCTCCAGGACTCTAGCTTCAGCCCCTACCTCCAGGAAGCCCATATCAGGGCTCAATCGCAGCCGCTCCTTCAGGATCTGCCTCAGGGAAGGGTCTTTCAAGCCAGCAATCAGTTGGTCACGCAACACCTCATCCAATGGTCCCAGTCCTCGGTTCCCATCTCGAGTTTTCTTAGTGATATGAACAAATAAAGTAGCACACTGTAACACTGAGTATATAGATATGAAATATGAAATATGAATAGCTTAACTGCTGTAGAAAATAGAAATAAATGAAAAAAAATTTTTGAAAAATTTTTTTGCGCATGTAAATATGAAGTATGGAAAATGAATAGCATTACTGCTGTAAATAAATGAGAAATCTTAGCGCATAAATTGGCCAATTCATGTGTACCTGACAGCCACGGTAAGGCGTTTCTCGATGTCAGGACCTATAATGTGAATACCTCTCTAAGAGACCTCCGTCTGCTTATGTGTGGGAAAGACAGATCCTGATGCATTTAAAACCACCTGCAGCATGGGGGTGGGGGTGGAGTGCTCAGTCAACGCTAAATCTAGTAACAAAGAAAATGACGGCACTTCCACTACAAAAACTAGGTGTGAACAGGTGCTTACTAAGAGCAGCTACCTCCATATATAATGAACAAATAAAGTAGCACACTGTAACACTGAGTATATAGATATGAAATATGAAATATGAATAGCTTAACTGCTATAGAAAATAGAAATAAATGAAAAAAAATCTTTGAAAAATTTTTTTGCGCATGTAAATATGAAGTATGGAAAATGAATAGCATTACTGCTGTAAATAAATGAGAAATCTTAGCGCATAAATTGGCCAATTCATGTGTACCTGACAGCCGCGGTAAGGCGTTTCTCGATGTCAGGACCTATAATGTGAATACCTCTCTAAGAGACCTCCGTCTGCTTATGTGTGGGAAAGACAGATCCTGATGCATTTAAAACCACCTGCGGCATGGGGGTGGGGGTGGAGTGCTCAGTCAACGCTAAATCTAGTAACAAAGAAAATGACGGCACTTCCACTACAAAAACTAGGTGTGAACAGGTGCTTACTAAGAGCAGCTACCTCCATATATAATGAACAAATAAAGTAGCACACTGTAACACTGAGTATATAGATATGAAATATGAATAGCTTAACTGCTGTAGAAAATAGAAATAAATGAAAAAAATTTTTTGAAAAATTTTTTTGCGCATGTAAATATGAAGTATGGAAAATGAATAGCATTACTGCTGTAAATAAATGAGAAATCTTAGCGCATAAATTGGCCAATTCATGTGTACCTGACAGCCGCGGTAAGGCGTTTCTCGATGTCAGGACCTATAATGTGAATACCTCTCTAAGAGACCTCCGTCTGCTTATGTGTGGGAAAGACAGATCCTGATGCATTTAAAACCACCTGCGGCATGGGGGTGGGGGTGGAGTGCTCAGTCAACGCTAAATCTAGTAACAAAGAAAATGACGGCACTTCCACTACAAAAACTAGGTGTGAACAGGTGCTTACTAAGAGCAGCTACCTCCATATATAATGAACAAATAAAGTAGCACACTGTAACACTGAGTATATAGATATGAAATATGAATAGCTTAACTGCTGTAGAAAATAGAAATAAATGAAAAAAATTTTGAAAATTTTTTTTGCGCATGTAAATATGAAGTATGGAAAATGAATAGCATTACTGCTGTAAATAAATGAGAAATCTTAGCGCATAAATTGGCCAATTCATGTGTACCTGACAGCCGCGGTAAGGCGTTTCTCGATGTCAGGACCTATAATGTGAATACCTCTCTAAGAGACCTCCGTCTGCTTCTGTAGCACCCTGAGGATTCGGCTGCTACAGGGGTATTGCACCTCAACCCAGAGGTGTGATATTCCACTCCCGGGTAAGGATGGAGTGTGGACCTGAGCTCGGTAGGCTGCATGCACTACACACATCCCATTTCCGAGGAGCAGACCGACGGTACTCCCACTTAGAAATGTGCAGGTACGACCGAGTCTGTTCCTGGCTGGAGTGGGAGGGGGGTGGAACATCCCAAGTAGTGTAGGGGCAGATAGGGGGAGCAGCCTGGGTAAAGATAGGAGCTCATTGGGTGCTGGTCACCTGAGCTCACACATAGAGGGTGTATATAAGGTGGGCACCATCAGAGAACAGGGTCAGTCAGTCAGCCTTTGCAGAGGAGTCAGTCTGTCAGAGCAAGAAGCAGAGGTCCAGATGAGCCTGCAGAGTGAGAGTGGAGCAGAGAAGGAAAGACCCAGAGGAGACAAAGAGAGGACTCTGAGAACCCAAATTCAATCCCCGGGTGAAGAGTCGGCAATAGGGTACCGGATCCCAAACTGGTGGGGGCAAAAGCACACCCTAGCCAGAGACCGGAGGCCGTGGGCAGGATCTGCCACGGCCACCCACCACATCCACCCCGAAGGCATACCACGTGGAGGGTCAGGGAACCCAAGGCCAAGGGTCTCCCAACAGAAGGCCCGAGGGAGCTGGACCTAGGTGGATCACTAGTGGGGACGGCCAGAGGAAAGGACAGAAGGAGAGCTCAGGGTCACGCTCCGGACTTGTTTGGGGGTTTGCTGAATCCAGGACCTGGTGGACGCAGCACGGCTCGGGTGGTCACTTGAAGCTGGAGTGACCGGAACATCAGCAGTGAGTAAATACCCTAAACTGCACAACCCGACTCTGTCTTCACTTAACATCTATGCTGCACCACCACAACCCCCATCCTCTGCACCTGACCCCCTG
This sequence comes from Phyllobates terribilis, assembly GCF_046119375.1. NCBI lineage: Eukaryota > Metazoa > Chordata > Amphibia > Anura > Dendrobatidae > Phyllobates > Phyllobates terribilis. Next base: position 56,835,913 of record NW_027362773.1, read on the forward strand.
AGGCTATACCCCACCCGTTGGGGGTTATACTACCAAAAGCTGCACCAACACCATCAGCCTCAGCGGACCCTGCTGCAGCGGCGGCCATAGTGACCGCAATACAACGGGTGGCGTAGTCGACATTAAGAACTTAATAACATCTGTAGGACTGCCACATACTCTGAGCTTGACACCCTGGGCACGGACCGGGTCACAGCCACTCGGAAGACTACAACTCCCATCTGATCCGGCTCCGGGTATTCCCCTAAAGAATATGGCCCAGGGGGCGCGTCAACTTTGGCGTAGTCGGCAGGATTACGTGCCCGCAACAACCGGGTACTGCGTGCCTGAAGAAAAGAACAAGTTTACCTCAAAAAGAAGTCTCCTGCCGGTTCCGGAGGGTCCCCGCCATCGGACTCCATCACAGGTCGATTCCCGCCGGTTGTCCGCCATTAACAGCTTTTTCCCGCCATCTGCAGAGTTTCCCGCCACTGGGAGACGATTCCCGCCATTTCCAAAGGTTTCCCGCCTTGTCAGAGCGGACGCCATTATGGGCGTGCCAGAGGATGGTAAGAGGCCGCCTCCCATCGTGGGCCAGGACCGAAAATGGCGCCAAAAGTGGAAACCGCCCCCACCAACAGAGACTGTGATGCTAGAGGTGTCTGTCAGCGTGAAAGAACTGCCCCTGGAGCTGACAATCACCAAGTGGCCCCGGGACCGCCCTCGAAGTGGGAGGACTGAGAAGAAGAGAACGAAGATGGGTGTCGCTTGGAGCAGTCTGGAGCGAGCGCACCCGGAGGCAAGAAGCCTGGAGAAGAGTTTCGGAGGAGCTTACCCGGAGATGGCGAGAAAGCAGAGCAGCACCGGCCCGTTGGCCAGGAGCCTGCTAGAAACAGAGGAGGGAGAGCAGAGCAGCACCGGCCCGCTGGCCAGGAGCCTGCTGGAGACAACAGAAGGAGAGCAGAGCAGCACCGACCCGTTGGTCAGGTGCCTGCTGGAAGCAACGACCCCACTAGGCCTAGTGGAGGTCCTAGCACAGATTCCCCGAGACCGGGAGTGTGCACAGACCGCTCTGGAGGGCCTCGCAAGGAGGATGGCCCGGGTGCAGCGAGAGACGTTGGCGGAGTGGAGCCGTGAGATGGCCCAGCAGACCGAGACCTGTCAGCGGAGCACGCCACCCAAGACGAGGAGACAGACCGCCTCTGAGGATGGCGCGGGAGGACTGAAGGCCGGAGACGGCGCCGAGAAGGGAGCCGAACGAGTGGAGGCAGGTAAAGGGGACGTCTATACCCCAAACCGGGAAACCGCGTACCTGCCCCAGCTCCCCGTCGCAGAGCCCGAAGTCTATCCTGCCGTGCCCGTCGCTGCAACGTCACCGCCGCAGACTAGGCCTCAAACGGGAGCCGCGACCCCTGTGACGTCACACGCCTCGACCCCGAGCGTGACCAAGCAGGAAGTACCACCAGCCTGGTCGCAAGGCCTAGTACCCCCGGGCGCCGCAATACCAACAGCGCCCCCTACCTCCGCGGAGCCACCGGCCTGGTCGCAGGGCCAAGTAGCCCAGGGCGCCGCCGTCCTTACGGTGCCCTTCACCTTCCAGATACCCCAGGCCTGGCCGCAAGGCCCGGGCAACCCGGGCGCTAACACCACCGCGCCCATAAGACCAAGAGTGCCGCATCTGGGAGAAGATCTGTTCGCCCAGCATACGGACCCGGACGGGTCTGAAGCTAAAGGAAACCATAAAGAAAGAGCAGGAGGACGTCGTCGTTGAGTACAGCGGAGTAGAGGCTGTATATAGTTGCCCGTCGGGGCACAGTGAACTGTTACTGCTGCTATTATAGTCCCCGTTGGGACCAGCAAGTGTGAACTGTTTACCCGTTTAACCCTTAAATCCCACTGACCGAGGACTGAGAGCGGTCATTCCTCCCTAATACCTGGCCGAGGACTGAGAGCGGCCACTACCCCTTTTGTATATAGTTGCGCGTCCTAAAGCGCCCCCTACCGGTTTTATAGGAAAACCATTTTTCAAGAAAAGACTGTCGCACTGTACCCGGTCACACGTTGCACAGTGACCGGAGGAGGAGCCAGAGGCGACGAGAATGTTTTATATGAAAAGTTTTATGATGCTGCTAATATATGTTGTTTTATATGTTTTATATGTTTATGCAAAAATTTGTATGTTTTGGTGTTGTTTATGTCTTACAGCCCGAGGACGTGCTGTGATTTACCAGGGGGGAATGTAGCACCCTGAGGATTCGGCTGCTACAGGGGTATTGCACCTCAACCCAGAGGTGTGATATTCCACTCCCGGGTAAGGATGGAGTGTGGACCTGAGCTCGGTAGGCTGCATGCACTACACACATCCCATTTCCGAGGAGCAGACCGACGGTACTCCCACTTAGAAATGTGCAGGTACGACCGAGTCTGTTCCTGGCTGGAGTGGGAGGGGGGTGGAACATCCCAAGTAGTGTAGGGGCAGATAGGGGGAGCAGCCTGGGTAAAGATAGGAGCTCATTGGGTGCTGGTCACCTGAGCTCACACATAGAGGGTGTATATAAGGTGGGCACCATCAGAGAACAGGGTCAGTCAGTCAGCCTTTGCAGAGGAGTCAGTCTGTCAGAGCAAGAAGCAGAGGTCCAGATGAGCCTGCAGAGTGAGAGTGGAGCAGAGAAGGAAAGACCCAGAGGAGACAAAGAGAGGACTCTGAGAACCCAAATTCAATCCCCGGGTGAAGAGTCGGCAATAGGGTACCGGATCCCAAACTGGTGGGGGCAAAAGCACACCCTAGCCAGAGACCGGAGGCCGTGGGCAGGATCTGCCACGGCCACCCACCACATCCACCCCGAAGGCATACCACGTGGAGGGTCAGGGAACCCAAGGCCAAGGGTCTCCCAACAGAAGGCCCGAGGGAGCTGGACCTAGGTGGATCACTAGTGGGGACGGCCAGAGGAAAGGACAGAAGGAGAGCTCAGGGTCACGCTCCGGACTTGTTTGGGGGTTTGCTGAATCCAGGACCTGGTGGACGCAGCACGGCTCGGGTGGTCACTTGAAGCTGGAGTGACCGGAACATCAGCAGTGAGTAAATACCCTAAACTGCACAACCCGACTCTGTCTTCACTTAACATCTATGCTGCACCACCACAACCCCCATCCTCTGCACCTGACCTCCTGAGGCTATACCCCACCCGTTGGGGGTTATACTACCAAAAGCTGCACCAACACCATCAGCCTCAGCGGACCCTGCTGCAGCGGCGGCCATAGTGACCGCAATACAACGGGTGGCGTAGTCGACATTAAGAACTTAATAACATCTGTAGGACTGCCACATACTCTGAGCTTGACACCCTGGGCACGGACCGGGTCACAGCCACTCGGAAGACTACAACTCCCATCTGATCCGGCTCCGGGTATTCCCCTAAAGAATATGGCCCAGGGGGCGCGTCACTTATGTGTGGGAAAGACAGATCCTGATGCATTTAAAACCACCTGCGGCATGGGGGTGGGGGTGGAGTGCTCAGTCAACGCTAAATCTAGTAACAAAGAAAATGACGGCACTTCCACTACAAAAACTAGGTGTGAACAGGTGCTTACTAAGAGCAGCTACCTCCATATATAATGAACAAATAAAGTAGCACACTGTAACACTGAGTATATAGATATGAAATATGAAATATGAATAGCTTAACTGCTGTAGAAAATAGAAATAAATGAAAAAAATTTTTTGAAAATTTTTTTTGCGCATGTAAATATGAAGTATGGAAAATGAATAGCATTACTGCTGTAAATAAATGAGAAATCTTAGCGCATAAATTGGCCAATTCATGTGTACCTGACAGCCGCGGTAAGGCGTTTCTTGATGTCAGGACCTATAATGTGAATACCTCTCTAAGAGACCTCCGTCTGCTTATGTGTGGGAAAGACAGATCCTGATGCATTTAAAACCACCTGCGGCATGGGGGTGGGGGTGGAGTGCTCAGTCAACGCTAAATCTAGTAACAAAGAAAATGACGGCACTTCCACTACAAAAACTAGGTGTGAACAGGTGCTTACTAAGAGCAGCTACCTCCATATATAATGAACAAATAAAGTAGCACACTGTAACACTGAGTATATAGATATGAAATATGAAATATCGAGAAACGCCTTACCGCGGCTGTCAGGTACACATGAATTGGCCAATTTATGCGCTAAGATTTCTCATTTATTTACAGCAGTAATGCTATTCATTTTCCATACTTCATATTTACATGCGCAAAAAAATTTTTCAAAAAATTTTTTTCATTTATTTCTATTTTCTACAGCAGTTAAGCTATTCATATTTCATATTTCATATCTATATACTCAGTGTTACAGTGTGCTACTTTATTTGTTCATTATATATGGAGGTAGCTGCTCTTAGTAAGCACCTGTTCACACCTAGTTTTTGTAGTGGAAGTGCCGTCATTTTCTTTGTTACTAGATTCAGCGTTGACTGAGCACTCCACCCCCACCCCCATGCCGCAGGTGGTTTTAAATGCATCAGGATCTGTCTTTCCCACACATAAGCAGACGGAGGTCTCTTAGAGAGGTATTCACATTATAGGTCCTGACATCGAGAAACGCCTTACCGCGGCTGTCAGGTACACATGAATTGGCCAATTTATGCGCTAAGATTTCTCATTTATTTACAGCAGTAATGCTATTCATTTTCCATACTTCATATTTACATGCGCAAAAAAAATTTTCAAAATTTTTTTTTCATTTATTTCTATTTTCTACAGCAGTTAAGCTATTCATATTTCATATTTCATATCTATATACTCAGTGTTACAGTGTGCTACTTTATTTGTTCATTATATATGGAGGTAGCTGCTCTTAGTAAGCACCTGTTCACACCTAGTTTTTGTAGTGGAAGTGCCGTCATTTTCTTTGTTCTTAGTGATATGGGCCGTCACTTCCTGTAATGCATTAACATACTGATTTACTGTCTCATTTTCCCCTTGGACCCGCTGAAACAACCGTAAGCGCAAGTGTCCCAAATCTGTAGTGTCACCGTGCATGTCCTCTAGAATTTTTATCACTTTATCCAGTGTCACGGTCCCCAGGTGGGCAGTACATCACAGTCTGTCGGGCCTCTTCATCAAGGGTTAGGAGGACCAGCTCCGCCTGGGCTAGAGGGTCAAGGGGATACATACGTAGCATACTTCTCAGTCTTTCTGCCCAGTCCCAAAGTGACATGCCATCCCCTGTAAACTTGGGAAGATGGCTGAGCATAGCCCCCAGGGGTATATGGCTCCGGCCGGACCCAGCCACAGACTGATCCGCCATCTCTGCGTCTGAATGTTGCATCCTACCGACTACGCCAAATGTAATGCAGGTGCCGGAATGCAACGCACAGAGACACAAGGCGAGAACAGTCAGAGATATTTGTAAACAGTTTTATTCAACAGGTATACTGAAACAAGGGATTAGCAACAAGGGTAATGAACAGTGGTTTGAAATATCAGAAAAATACGAAATTTCTCAAAGTAAGGCGCAGTCTCTTAAAATAAGGCGCAGTCTCTTAAAGTAAGGTGATACCCTCAAGCATGAGAGACACCACACAAGTTCTTTAACCGTGAATTTGGCCCTAGCGGGGGTCACCGGTTATTCCCGCTAGGCCGTGAGTCTCTTTCTGGATATATTCAATTAAATCACGTTGTTCTACTTTAGCCCCAACCGTTCCCCTCCCAACCTGAGTACTTAAACCCAATTGTCCCCGGTACCGTGGGTGAGCAGCTCCTCTGCTTCTGCTGGCGTGACTTTCCTGGGGCAACCGTCTCTCAACTCCTCTCTGCTTGGCCATTGGAGGCAGTCTCTCGAGCCTTGGATAGGGGGGTACAGGCCTCGTCTGTCGGCGGCCGGCATCGGGTTCCGCAAACTCACTCAGCACCGCGATCAGGTTCCTAGTATCCTCAGCAGGCACAGCACTCGGGTCACAACTGTGAGGGATCCGGAGCTCTTTTACCGGTGCCCGGCTGGAGCACCTCTCAGGCCTCTGGATTTGGCCTGTCACGCGGGGTTTCTCAGGACGCAGGGAGCACGTCTGCTCCTCTCTGCTGCTTGGCGCCAAAGACCCCTCAGGTTTGGCGCGCTGGCCTCTTATCTCTCTGAACTCCTTCCTGGAAGTCACCTGATCGGGTCCAGCGTCTGAACCTGCCCTCCCTGCAACTTCCCTTGTATATTTTGGTTCCGCTTGACTGTCTCTGGCCAGTAGATGGCAGTCTCGCTCCATCCTTGAAACGTCATGTTGAAGTTCTTTTACAAGCTTTCTTGCCCATTCTACATTATTCATACAGAACAAATTTGTGGCATGGTCCATCAGACGTGATTAGATTATTTATCTTTTTTCCACAAGAAGCATTAATTCTAGGGAAGACTAGCTCCGTGATCCACAACTGTATGGAAAACCATGTACAGTGCCTTGAAAAAGTATTTATACCCCATGAAATTTCCACATTTTTTCATGTTACACCCACAAACTTAAAGGAAACTTGTCATCAGGATTTTGCTAAGTAAACTTACAGGCATTGTCAGGTTAGCATTGTTACACTGATTAAAATGATACCTGGGTTGAAGAAATCTGTCTCGTGGTTCTTGTTTAATCTGTGTTTGCAGTGTTGAGTTAATGGGATGCTTGTGCTCCAGGATGTGCCGGAGTCTTTTTTTGGTGCTCTGGCCTCATCGTCATCATTCTGTGCTTAATTGACAGGTCACTGAATATACAGTGATGGGCCTCCTATTTTAAATACTTTAGATACTTAATATTTTAATATTGTGGACTTAAAATAAAAAAAAATTGGCTCCAACAAAATGGCAGTGGTGGCACATGCGCAGTAGCATCTATCGGCAAGCGATGCTCTAAGAGAATTGTTTGCCAACAGATGCTACTGTGTATGTGCCGCCGGCGCCATTTTGTTAGAGCCATTTTTTAAAAAAAAAAAGACCACAATATTAAATCCGCAGGCGCAGTATTTAAAATAGGAAGCGGGTCATGGAATGTTCAGTGTCCTGTCATTTAATCCCAGAAAGATGGCAATGAGGCCAGACCATCAAAAAAAGACCAGCCCACAGGCCCACCCTGGAACATGAGCATCTCATTAACTGAAAACTGCAAACACAGATTAAACAAGAACCACAAGACAGATTTCTTCAACCCAGGTATCATTTTAATCAGTGTAACAGCACCAACTTTATTTTATGTCATATAGCAACACAAATTAGCAAGTCTTTATGAAGTGTAAAAGAAATGATACATGGTTTTCTAATTTTTTTAAATATAAATCTGAAAACTGTGAAGTGCATTTGTATTCAGCCCCTTCAGTCTGATACTCCTAAATAAAATCCTGAGTTTGCCTCCAGAAGTCACATATTTAGTAAATTGAGTCCACCAGTGTGTAATTAATTCTCAGTATAACTACAGCTGTTCTGTGAAGGCCTCAAAGGTTTGTTTGAGATCAAATAGCATCAAGAAAAGCAAGGAACACACTAGATAAGTCAGGGATGAAGTTGTGGAAATGTGTTAAGCAGGGTTAGGTTATAAAACAATAGCCCAAACATTGAACATCTCACAGAGCACTGCTCAATCCATCATCCAAAAATGGAAGGAGTATGGCACAACTGATAACCTATCAAGACATGGCCTTCCATGTCCCAAGCAAGGAGAACACTAATTAGAAAAGCAGCCAAGAGGCACACGGTTATTCTGGAGGAGCAACAGAAATCCACATCTCAGGTGGGAGAATCTGTTGACAGGGCAACTATTAGTTGTATACTCCACAAATCTAGCCTTTATGTTAGAGTGGCAAGAATAAAGCAATTTTTGAAAATAAGCCATAAGAAGTTTTGATTTGCAGTTTACAATAAGCCATGTAGAGGACACAGCTAGAATTTGGAAGAAGGTGCTCTGCTCAGATGAGACCAATGTATAACTTTTTGGGTTAAATGCAAAGCGTTATGTGTGGTGGAAAACTAACCTTGCACATCACCCTGAAAACACCATTCACATCGACAATTCTGGTGGTTGCAGCATCATGCTGTGGGGATGCTTTTCTTCAGCATGGACAGGAAATCTGGTCAGTGTTTATGGAAAGATAGAAGGAGCTAAATATAATGCAATCCTTAAGTAAAACCTGTTAGAGGTTGCAAGAGGCTTGAGACTGGGGCGTAGGTTCACTTTCCAGGACAATGAACCTAAACATACTGCCAGAGCTACAATGGAATGGTTTAGATCAAAGCATATTCATTTGTGTGAATGGCCCAGTCACAGTCCAGACCTAAATCCCATTGAGAATAAGCGGCAAGACTTGAAAATTGCTGTTCACAGACACCTCCTTCCAATCTCACTGAACTAGAGCTAGTTTACAAAGAAGAATGGGCAAAAATTTTAGTCTCTAGATGTGCAAAGCTGGTAGAGACGTACCCCAAAAGACTTGACCAAGTAATTGCAGGGAACGGTGGTCCAGCAAAGTATTGACTTAGGGGGATGAATACAAATGCACCTCACAATTTTCAGATTTATATTTTTTAAATAATTAAAAAAACATGTATCATAAAAATCTGTCCTCGGCCTATGCAGGCCATCAATGTTTTTTATCCTGGATAACCTTTTTACATTAAAGGAATTTTCCAGGACTATAATATTGATGAACTAGAATAATGTCACGCACAGTGTAGGAAAGACAAAGTGCGACACAAAGGGATGAAGGGAAAGGAGCCCAGACACTATGGAAAGGCTGAAGTGGAGACCTCCTAGGCTGATGTGCAATCACCCTGCCTCCCCTACCGTCCCTATATTGGTTCCTCACAATCACCGCACAGGAACCTATCCCTGTATTTCCCTAGCGCTTGGCCCTGGATAGGGAAGGGGGGATGAGTGCTAGTCGATCCCCACTGACAACTAAAGACAGCAAGGGAAGACAGACACAGGGGAAGTAGCTAAGCTTGAGTCGACTTCAGAGAGATGGCACACACATCCTCTTAGCATCAGAGAGGAAGTAAGAAATGCACTTGCTCAAAGCCTTCACAAGGGGTCATGTGAATATCACCGGCACCTCTGTGTAGCAACCAGGAAGTATTTAAGTACCCAGGCCTGATTGTCAATTAGAGCAGGAGGGAGGTAGCCGCTGGGTCCTAGAGTGAGACAGCTAAGAAGGTATCTGTAATGACAAACAAATGGATCTCCTGCAACTAACTACAGGACGACTGTCTGTCACATCTGACACACCCGTGACACATAGCTTATTAATTAGGATTGGTTACTAATGTCAGATTTGTGAGTACCTGTTTTTTTCTATTGCAAGAGCCTAGTCTGGTCACATGCTCCGCTGTCAGCATCCAATTTTGTGGTCAGGAAGCGGAGCAGTCTGTGAGGAGGGCAGCACCAATAAGTCCAGGAAGAGACAAACCGGTAATAGTTATATATTAGCAAGTGCCACAAAATCATGTCTCCAACACACTTGTTATCATAAAGTGGCCACCTCATCCCAACACATGACTTATGATGTCATAAGTTGGATCGCCTATGTTTGATGCAAGCTCAGAAACTGGCTGATAATAGCTGTGTTACACAGCCAGAATCTACCTCAAACAGCAACGGAAGGTACTGAGCTCCACCCTCTGCTGTTATTCAATCTCTGACAGGGGCAATAAATGTACGAACCAGAGGATGCGCCACTCCATGCACTCATCTCCCACCCAAGATGCAATTGTAGGGTGCCAATGGGTTGCCATGATAGCTGGGGGGTCAGCTTAAGACCGTCATGACTGTCATGCTGGTGCTACTATGAAAATTCTGTTTAATGGCTAGTGTGAACATGCTTCTACACATTGCATGTATACCAACTTACAGTGGCATGTAAACATTTTGGCATCCCTGGTCAAAATAACTGTTATTGTGAACAGTTAAGCAAGTTGAAGATCTTTAAAAGGCCTAAAGTATAAGATGACACATTTCCTTTGTATTTTAGGAGGCAAGAAATATTTTTTTTTCATCTTTTACATTTTAAAAATTACAAAAAGGAAAATGGGCCGATGCAAAAGTTTGGGCACCCTGCATATTAAATATCTAGTAGCACCCCCTTTTGAAAGTATCACAGCTTGTAAACACTTTTTGTAGCCAGACAAGAGTCTTTCAATTGTTTGAGGGATTTTCATCCATTCTTTCTTGGCAAATTCTTCCAGTTCTGTGAGATTCCTGGGACGTCATGCATGCACTGCTATTTTGAGGTCTAGCCAAAGATTTTCAATGATATTCAGATCAGGGGACTGTGAGGGCCATTATAAAACCTTCAGCTTGCACCTTTTAAGGTAGTCTATTGTGGATTTTTACGTGTGCTTAGGATCATTATCCATCTGTAGAAGCCATCCTCTTTTCAACTTTAGCTTTTTTTTTTTACAGATGGTGTTATGTTTGCATCAAGAATTTGTTGAAATTTCATTGAATCCATTCCTCCCCCTGCCCATGAAATGTTCCTCATTCCACTGGCTGCAACACAACCTCAAAGCATGATTAATTCACCTCCATGCATAATGGTTGGCGAGATGTTCTTTTCCTGAAATTCTGCGCCCTTTTTTCTCCACACATACCTTTGATCATTGTGGCCAAAGAGTTCTATTTTAACCTCATCGGTCCACAAGACATCAGACTTGTTTAGATGTTCTTTTGCATACTTCTGATGCTGAATTTTATGATGAGGACGCAGGAGAGTTTTCTTCTGATGACTCTTCCATGAAGGCCATATTTGTGCAGGTGTCTCTGAACAGTAGAACAATGTAGCATAACTCCAGAGTCTGCTAAATCTTTCTGAAGGTCTTTTGCAGTCAAGCAGGGGTTCTGATTTGCCTCTCTAGCAATCCTACGAGCAGCTCTCACTGAAATTTTGATTGGTCTTCCAGACCTTATCTTGACCTTCACTTTTCCTGTTAACTGCCATTTCTTAATTACGTTTCAAACTGAGGAAAGGGAAACTTGAAAATGCTTTGCTATCTTCTTATAGCCTTCTCCTGGTTTGTGGGCCTCCGCCATTTTCATTTTCAGAGTTCTAGGCAGCTGCTTAGAAGAACCCATGGCTGTTGTTTTTTGGCACAAGGTTAGGAGAGGCTGGGTTTTTATAAAGCTGGGAAATTTGCATCACCTGGCCTTTACTATATGTATATTTCTTTTTGCCTAAATACACAGAAAATGTGTCATCTTTAACTTTAGGCCTTTTAGAGATCATTTCATCTTTGACTTGTGTGAGGCAGTGAGGGGAATCATATACGAGGGTCGTTATGTGTCCCCCAGGATGCACATAGAAGCATATTAAACCTGCTGGAGTGCATTGTAATTACTGCCACAGCTGTGGTTGCAAAGCAAAATAAAGGAGTGTGGATTTGGTCAAATTATTTGACCAAGTCAGATTTAAGAAAACCTGACATGGGCTTTTATTTTTGGAGAGATCTGCAGGATGGTAGTGGGGTGGGTCTCTCCCTCCACTTCAGGTTTTGTGAGTTGCTCATATCCACGATTCACATTTAAACTTGCAGTTAAGGTTTGGGTGTGTAAGTGTTGTGTTTTGCAGGATTCAGACTAGGAGCTTTTTGCAGTACAGGTCTGTGTGAGACTGAACCCAGGCCAGAGCCAGAGGAGATAAAGCTACTGACACACCCACGAGAGATGCGGTGGTGTAGTCACCATGACAACGGAGTGTATTGGACTCTTATGGGCTATCCAGCAGCGATCCGGAGGATAACGTTTGCCTTTTTGTTTTGATTTGCCAAAATAAAGACTTTTAAGTTTGACTAACCTGGATCACTGCTTCTTTACCGCATTGTGTGAACACCGCTGCATTACACTAGCTCATCTGTTCACAATAACAGTCATTTTGACCAGGGGTGCCCAAACTTTTACATGTCACTGTATCATATAGGAGACACAGCGACTGCTGAATACATATCATATTGAAACTGCTGTATTATGATATATAGGTGATGTGCAGTTGCAGTATCAGCTATATAATTTATATGCAGCAGTAGCAGTATCCCCTCTATAATGTATACAGACTGCGGTATATACAATATATAGGTGATACCTCTACAGCTGTATATATGTTATGTGGTGATACTGCAATTATACAAAGCATAGTAAGCAGAATCCCATAAACATTTTGGTGGTTGATACATCAGCATGAAAGGACATGTATATGCCACCACAAGACAAACACTCCAATGAACATGAAGAAATATAAAGAGGACAAGGATTTTTACGGTTATAATATAAAACATATAAATCTTTATTAAATTCATGTAATAAAATCAATACATGATAATAAATAGACAATAGGCGTGTGCAATCGAGTCGAGGAGTGTAGATAACTATAATATTAACAAGCTGGGGGGGCTAACAAATAATAAGTATAGAGTTAAAGGTAAAATACAGAGAGATTTACAGATTAGTTGCTGTCTCAAAACATTTTATTTAATTTATCTATTTTACTCACTTATATAGCGCCATTAATTCCACAGCGCTTTACAGACATTATGGGCACTGTCCCCATTAGGGCTGCCAATCTAAATTCCCTATCAGTATGTCTTTGGAGTGTGTGAGGAAGCCGGAGAACCTGGAGGAAACCCACACAAACATGGGGAGAACATACAAACTCCTAGCAAATGTTGTCCTTGGTGGGATATGAACCCAGGACCCCAGTACTGCAAGGCTGCAGTACTAACCACTGAGCCACCATACATTCTATGTTAAGTCAGACGCAGTATCTATAACAGATAGTACGGGGCCAGCAGGGCAAATCTCAGTAATGTATGGTCCATATAGATTTTAAATAATAGCTTGCTTACCCAGCTGTAAAATAGGTGCTGCACAAGGGGGGTGGTGCAGGAGTACCCAACTTGCCAACTTGTGTTTCGCATGGAGTATAGGGAGCTTTCCCAAGATAAAGATGTATATGTTTTATATTATAACTGTAAAACTCCTTGTCGTCTTTATATTTCTTTATAATTATGTAAAACAGTAGCAGTATCACCTACGTATATATTGTATATACAGCAGTTGCAGTATCACCTTTATAATGTATATAGAGCAGTAGCAGTATCACATATATAATGTATAAAGACTGCTGTATATACAATATATACAGTGGTGGCCAAAAGTATTGGCACCCCTGCAATTCTGTCAGATAATACTCAGTTTCTTCCTGAAAATGATTGCAATCACAAATTCTTTGGTATTATTATCTTCATTTAATTTGTCTTCAATGAAATAACACAAAAAGAATTGTCCTAAAGCCAAATTGGATATAATTCCACACCAAACCTAAAAAAGGGGGTGGACAAAAGTATTGGCACTGTTTGAAAAATCATGTGATGCTTCTCTAATTCGTGTAATTAACAGCACCTGTAACTTACCTGTGGCACCTAACAGGTGTTGGCAAGAACTAAATCACACTTGCAGCCAGTTAACATGGATTAAAGTTGACTCAACCTCTGTCCTGTGTCCTTGTGTGTACCACATTGAGCATGGAGAAAAGAAAGAAGACCAAAGATCTGTCTGAGGACTTGAGAAACCAAATTGTGAGGAAGCATGAGCAATCTCAAGGCTACAAGTCCATCTCCAAAGACCTGAATGTTCCTGTGTCTTCCGTGCGCAGTGTCATCATGAAGTTTAAAGCCCATGGCACTGTGGCTAACCTCCCTAGATGTGGACGGAAAAGAAAAATTGACGAGAGATTTCAACGCAAGATTGTGCGGATGGTGGATAAAGAACCTCGACTAACATCCAAACAAGTTCAAGCTGCCCTGCAGTCCGAGGGTACAACAGTGTCAACCCGTACTATCCGTCGGCGTCTGAATGAAAAGGGACTGTATGGTAGGATACCCAGGAAGACCCCACTTCTTACCCCGAGACATAAAAAAGTCAGGCTGGAGTTTGCCAAAACTTAACTGAGAAAGCCTAAAACGTTTTGGAAGAATGTTCTCTGGTCAGATGAGACAAAAGTAGAGCTTTTTGGGAAAAAGCATCAACATAGAGTGTACAGGAAAAAAAAAGAGGCATTCAAAGAAAAGAACACGGTCCCTACAGTCAAACATGGCGGAGGTTCCCTGATGTTTTGGGGTTGCTTTGCTGCCTCTGGCACTGGACTGCTTGACCGTGTGCATGGCATTATGAAGTCTGAAGACTACCAACAAATTTTGCAGCATAATGTAGGTCCCAGTGTGAGAAAGCTGGGTCTCCCTCAGAGGTCATGGGTCTTCCAGCAGGACAATGACCCAAAACACACTTCCAAAACCACTATAAAATGGTTTGAGAGAAAGCACTGGAGACTTCTAAGGTGGCCAGCAATGAGTCCAGACCTGAATCCCATAGAACACCTGTGGAGAGATCTCAAAATGGCAGTTTGGAGAAGGCACCCTTCAAATATCAGGGACCTGGAGCAGTTTGCCAAAGAAGAATGGTCTACAATTCCAGCAGAGCATTGTAAGAAACTCATTGATGGTTACCGGAAGCGGTTGTTCGCAGTTATTTTGGCTAAAGGTTGTGCAACCAAGTATTAGGCTGAGGGTGCCAATACTTTTGTCTGGCCCATTTTTGGAGTTTTGTGTGAAATGATCAATGATTTGATTTTTGCTTCATTCTCTTTTGTGTTTTTTCCTTGCAAGCAAATTAAATGAAGATAATAAGACCAAAGAAATTGTGATTGCAATCATTTTCAGGAAGAAACTGAGTATTATCTGACAGAATTGCATGGGTGCCAATACTTTTGGCCACCACTGTAGTTGATACCTCTACTGCTGTATATATGTTACGTAGGTGATACTGCAATTATACACAGCAATTGCAGTATCACCTATATAATGTACAGTATGCATAGCAGTATCATCTATATAATACATATAGATTGCTGTACATACAATATACAGGTGATACTGCTACTACTGTATATACAATATATAGGTGATACTGCTACTGGTGTGTACACATTATATAGGTGATACTGAAACAGCTGTGTATAATTGCAGTATCACCTATGTAACATATATACAGCATAACTATGTAGCATTTATCACCTATATATACTATATACAGCAGTCAATATACATTATACAGGTAAAACTGTGACTACTGTACGTACATAGAATTTTTTTTTATCTTGGGACTCACCCAGATCCCTCAGATGTGGGGGGTATGAAGAGCTGTAGCATGTCCAGCATCAGGCGTGCAGAGAACAGGATCCCTGGGACTGGTGAGCAGAGTGCGAACTCCGCCCTAAAAAATGTTCTGACACTGGTACTGGCCAGCATCAGACAGAAAGAGCCCTGTGCACGCCAAAGTGGCCCTTTAAAACTTTTGAATAAAGGCCCTGTGTGTGCACACTCTCTCACTTGCATGCTCTCACAAGGGCTGCCGTGGTGTACATGCGCTGACAAGGGTCGCCGCGGCGTGCACGGCGGCTTTGTTTGCGCGTGCAAGGGGGAGATAGAGTGCGCGAGCATGAAAAACATAGGCTTAATTTCATCTTCATGGATGACAATGCTCTAGCTCATCGAGGTCGCATCATTAGGGAACGGCTGCTGGAGACTCTGGTACCTCAAATGAAGTGGCCTGCACTTTCTCCAGACCTGAATCCCATAGAAAACCTATGGAATCAGCTGAGTCGCCGTGTAGAGGCTTGTAATTCTGTACTCCAGAACCTCAATGATCTGAGGGCTGCCATTGAAGAAGAGTGGGATGCCATGCCTCAGCAGACAATAAGTCCACTTGTGAACAGCATGAGACGCTGTTGTAAAGCTGTAATTGATGCTCAATGCCACATGACAAGTTATTGAGACATTTACATTTTTTGGGGATATACCAACCACTGTTGTTGGCTTTTGTTTCAATAAATTATTTGAGTTGAGGAAATCACCATTGCATGCTTCTACTTAAATGGCCTACTTTCATGATAAAATAACACTGTAGCATGAACTTTTTAAGTTTTCCATGAATTTCACATGAAAGCCAAATATCCCTAACTTTTTGTGAGTAGCAAATATACTGAATGCAGGGGCGGACCTACCACCGCTGCAGCCGGTGCAACTGTACTGTGGCCCGGCAGTGCAGGGGGGCCCTTGCCGGGCGGCTAATGATGAGGGCAATCTGGCCTGCTTCTCAGAGCCCCATGCTCCTGGGGGCCCATGGGCAGATTGCCCTCATCATATGCAGCGGGCCGGGAGCGATCACTGTAGCTCCACTGCTGACAGGAGGAAAATGGCAGTGGAGCGGAGCTGCAGGGATCCGTCCTCACCTCTGCTTCCTGCTCTCCGCTTCCTCCCTGACACAGGTCCGTGCTGCTTGATGACGTCATCATGCAGCGCAGGTCTGTGTCAGGGAGAAAGTTACCGGAGACAAGCAGGATGCTGCGAGAGCGGGCTGAGAGGTAAGTTGTGTGCGTTTTTTTTTATATATATATTAAAACGCTGGGAGAGGAACAGGAGAATGAGTGGAGGTGGGGAAAAGCAATGATGGGGCTGGGTGAGCAATGATGAGGCTGGGGAGAGCAATGATGGGCATGGGGTGAGCAATGATGAGCTTGGGGTGAGCAATGATGGGGATGGGTAGAGAAATGATGGGGCTGGGGAGAGCAATGATGGGGCTGGGAAGAGCAATGGTGGAGCTGGGGTGAGCAATGGTGGGGTTGGGGTGAGCAATGATGGGGCTGGGGAGAGCAATGATGGGGCTGGGAATAGCAATGGTGGGGATGGGGAGAGCAATAACGAGGATGGTGGGGCTGGAGAGAGAAATGATGGTGGGGATGGGGAGAGCAATGATGAGGATGGGGGGATGGGCAGAGTAATGATGAGGATGGGGAGAGCAATGTCAGGGGTGCTGGGAGAGAGCAATGACGGGAGTGCTGGGAAAGAGCATTGATGGGGGTGCTGGGAGAGAGCAATAATGGGGTGCTGGGAGAGAGCAAAGATGGGGTGCTGGGACAGAGCAATGATGGGGGTGCTGGTAGAGAGCATTGTTGGGGGTTTCACTTTGCTTGTACTGTAATGCCTTGTATATATATTTTCCATGTGCACATAACCTTACAGTTAATTGGGGAGAGTCACAGAGACTGAATAATTTATAGTATTGGCTCGTGGAGATTATAGTTATAGCACAGTGCTGCTTATCACTTTATATTTTGATTACTAAGTGGCTAATAGTATTAATGGTGAGGTACATATCCGTATTCAGGGGCGCAGTGCGGGAGAGATACAATATATGTGACCTTGTTATTTTCTAGGCTGGAGATAATCGTGACAAGACAAGTCGTGGCTGGGAGATGTTGACATGAAGGTCTGACCAGATGGAGAAGAAGCAGCAGAAACCAACTCTGATCAGATGAGACGTCAGCTGTAAGTGCCTGGATGTAAATATTATTCTGTATCTGCACTGTGTGACTTGGAGTGATAATATTATCTGTAAAATCCCTTAGGCTGCATTCTCACATTTGTGTGAAATGTCTATGTGCTGCCAGATTTTTTTATCGGATGGTCCACGGACTCGTAGCGTTTTATAGATCCATTCACACATTCAGGAAAATCACAAATCTGAGAATGAGATCTGTGAGGGCAGAGAATGTCCTGTTCTGATCTGATTTTGAGGATCAGAATAGGACATGCTCAATGCGTCTGTAAAAGTGGGCAGCACACCGACACTGCACACGAATACAGGAATGTAGCCTTATTATGTATAGCACAGTCCCTTAGTATACTGTACTCACTTATTATGTATAGCGCCATCCTTAGTTATATAGTTTCCTCTTTTATTATGTATAATACTCTCCCTTATTATGTACCA
This sequence comes from Phyllobates terribilis, assembly GCF_046119375.1. Classification (NCBI taxonomy): domain Eukaryota; kingdom Metazoa; phylum Chordata; class Amphibia; order Anura; family Dendrobatidae; genus Phyllobates; species Phyllobates terribilis. Next base: position 56,853,725 of record NW_027362773.1, read on the forward strand.
TCCTCTCCAGTTATATATGGTGCCGTCTCTTATTATGTAGCTTCCTCTGCTGTTATGTACAGTGCTGTCCCTTACATAGCGTATTCTTGTTATTTTTGTCTGTCACAGCGCCCTCTCTTTATTACATAGTCATCTCTTGTTAGATATAAAATGACTGCTGAAGAAGCAGCAGGTGACCAGAAGACCAGTCCAACAGCTTCTCCATCAGAAAAGAAGCTTTCCCATGCTCCATCAGCCGTTATTGCATTATATATCTAACAAGAGAGGGCGGTATGTAATAAAGAACAGGGCGCTATAGATAATCCAATATGTAAGGGACGGTGCTGTACATAACAAGAGAGGGCACTGTGGAGTAAGGGACGGCAATATACATAATAAAGGAGACTATGTAAGAGGTATATATGTGTGTAGCTATATACAGTTATATGAAAAAGTTTGGGCACACCTATTAATCTTAAGCTTAATGTTTTATAAAACTTGGTGTTTTTGCAACAGCTATTTCAGTTTGATATATGCAATAACTGTTGGACACAGTAATGTTTCTGCCTTGAAATGAGGTTTATTGTACTAACAGAAAATGTGCAATCTGCATTCAAACAAAATTTGTCAGGTGCATAAGTATGGGCACCTCACCAGAAAAGTGACATTAATATTTAGTAGATCCTCCTTTTGCAAAAATAACAGCCTCTAGTCGCTTCCTGTAGCTTTTAATGAGTTCCTGGATCCTGGATGAAGGTATTTTTGACCATTCCTCTTTACAAAACAATTCCAGTTCAGTTAAGTTTGATGGTCGCCGAGCATGGACAGCCCTCTTCAAATGATCCCACAGATGTTCAATGATATTCAGGTCTGGTTACTAGGATGGCCATTCCAGAACATTGTAATTGTTCCTCTGCATGAATGCCTGAGTAGATTTGGAGCGGTGCTTTGGATTATTGTCTTGCTGAAAGATCCATCCCCTGCGTAACTTCAACTTTATCACTGATTCTTGAACATTATTGTCAAGAATCTGCTGATACTGAGTGGAATTCATGCATCCCTCAACTTTAACAAGATTCCCGGTGCCGGCATTGGCCACACAGCCCCAAAGCATGATGGAACCTCCACCAAATTTTACTGTGGGTAGCAAGTGTTTTTCTTGGAATGATGTGTTTTTTTTCCGCCATGCATAACGCCTTTTTGTATGACCAAACAACTTAATCTTGGTTTCATCAGTCCACAGGACCTTCTTCCAAAAAGAAATTGGCTTCTCCAAATGTGCTTTTGCATACCTCAGCCGACTCTGTTTGTGGCGTGCTTGCAGAAACGGCTTCTTTCGCATCACTCTCCCATACAGCTTCTCCTTGTGCAAAGTGCGTTGTATAGTTGACCGATGCACAGTGACACCATCTGCAGCAAGTTGATGCTGCAGCTCTCTGGAGGTGGTCTGAGGATTGTCTTTGACTGATCTCACCATTCTTCTTCTCTGCCTTTCTGATGTTTTTCTTGGCCTGCCACTTCTGGCCTTAACAAGAACTGTCCCTGTGTTCTTCCATTTCCTTACTATGTTCCTCACAGTGGAAACTGACAGGTTAAATCTCTGAGACAGCTTTTTGTATCCTTCCCCTGAACAACTATGTTGAATAATCTTTGTTTTCAGATCATTTGACAGTTGTTTTGAGGAGCCCATGATGCCACTCTTCAGAGGAGATTCAAACAGGAGAACAACTTGCAAGTGGCCACTTTAAGTAGCTTTTCTCATGATTGCATACACCTGGCTATGAAGTTCAAAGCTCAATGAGGTTACAAAACCAAAAAAAGTGCTTTAGTGAGTCAGTAAAAAATAGGTGGAGTATTTAAAACAAGAAAATGATAAGGGTGCCCATACTTATGCACCTGTCAAATTTTGTTTGAATGCAGATTGCACATTTTCTGTTAGTACAATAAACCTCATTTCAAGGCAGAAACATTACTGTGTCCAACAGTTATTACATATATCAAACTGAACTAGCTGTTGCAAAAACACCAATTTTTATAAAACATTAAGCTTAAGATTAATAGGGGTGCCCAAACTTTTTCATATAACTGTATATATATCTGTAGCTTTGTCACCATAAAAGGTGGGGGGCCCAGACACATTTCTTGCACAGGGGCCCCAAGCAGTCAGTGTCCGCCCCTGACTGAATAGGAGCATATACTGAAAATTACACTGAGTGTACAAAGCTTCACAATATACACTGCTCAAAAAAATAAAGGGAACACTTAAACAACAGAATATAAATCCAAGTAAATCAAACTTCTGTGAAATCAAACTGTCCACTTAGGAAGCAACACTGATTGACAATCAATTTCACATGCTGTTGTGCAGATGGAATAGACAATAGATGGAAATTATTGGCAATTATCAAGACACACTCAATAAAGGAGTGGTTCTGCAGGTGGGGACCACAGACCACATCTCAGTACCAATGCTTTCTGGCTGATGTTTTGGTCACTTTTGATTGTTGGTTGTGCTTTCACACTCTTGGTAGCATGAGACGGACTCTACAACCCACAGACGTTGCTCAGGTAGTGCAGCTCATCCAGGATGGCACATCAATGCGAGCTGTGGCAAGAAGGTTTGCTTTGTCTGTCAGCGTAGTGTCCCGAGGCTGGAGGCGCTACCAGGAGACAGGCCAGTACACCAGGAGACGTGGAGGGGGCCATAGGAGGGCAACAACCCAGTAGCAGGACCGCTACCTCCGCATTTGTGCAAGGAGGAACAGGAGGAGCACAGCCAGAGTCCTGCAAAATGACCGCCAGCAGGCCACAAATGTGCATGTGTCTGCACAAACGGTTAGAAACCGACTCCATGAGGGTGGTATGAGGGCCCGATGTCCACAGATGGGGGTTGTGCTCACAGCCCCACACCGTGCAGGACGCTTTGCATTTGCCACAGAACACCAGGATTGGCGAAGTCGCCACTGGCGCCCTGTGCTCTTCACAGATGAAAGCAGGTTCACACTGAGCACATGTAACAGATGTGACAGAGTCTGGAGACGCCGTGGAGAGCGATCTGCTGCCTGCAACATTCTTCAGCATGACTGGTTTGGCAGTGGGTCAGTAATGGTGTGGGGTGGCATTTCTTTGGCGGGCCGCACAGCCCTCCATGTGCTCGCCAGAGGTAGCCTGACTGCCATTAGGTACTGAGATGAGATCCACAGACCACTTGTGAGACCATATGCTGGTGCGGTTGGCCCTGGGTTCCTCCTAATGCAGGAAAATGCCAGACCTCATGTGGCTGGAATGTGTCAGCAGTTCCTGAAAGATGAAGGCATTGAAGCTATGGACTGGCCTGCCCGTTCCCCAGACCAGAATCTGATTGAGCACATCAGGGACATCATGTCTCGCTCCATCCACCAACGTCACGTTGCACCACAGACTGTCCAGGAGTTGGCGGATGCTTTAGTCCAGGTCTGGGAGGAGATCCCACAGGAGACCATCCGCAACCTCATCAGGAGCATGCCCAGGTGTTGTAGGGAGGTCATACAGGCATGTGGAGGCCACACACAATACTGAGCATCATTTTGACTTGTTTTAAGGACATTACATCAAAGTTGGATCAGCCTGTAATGTATTTTTCCACTTTAATTTTGCAGGTGACTCCAAATCCAGGCCTCCATTGGTTAATAAATTTGAATTCCATTGATGATTTTTGTGTGATTTTGTCAGCACATTCAACTTTGTACAGAACAAAGTATTCAATGAGAATATTTCATTCATTCAGATCTAGGATGTGTTATTTGAGTGTTCCCTTTATTTTTTTGAGCAGTGTACATTACATCTGTGGGTTTTTATCGAATGTACGGCTTATTGTAGTCATATGGACAGATACTCCAGTCATTGCTTGGTAACTCTGCAGCTCCTTCAGGGTTACCTTTGGTCTCTCTGCTGCCTCTCTGATTAATGCCCTCTTTACCAGGGCTGAGAGATTTGGTGGGTGACCCTCTCTTGGCAGGTTTGTTGTGGTACCATGTTCTTTCCATTTGATGATAATGGATGTGACGGTCCTTTGGGGGGATCATCAGAGATTGGGATATTTTTTTATAAACCAATCCTGACTTGAACTTCTCAACAACTTTGTCCCTGACTTGTTTGGAGATCTCCTTGGTCTTCATGGTGTTGTTTGGTTAGTGTTACCTCTTGCTTAATGGTGTTGCAGCCTCTGTGGCCTTTCAGAGACGGTGTGTATATTCTGACAGACTGTGTGACACTTAGATTTAACACAGGTGGACTTCCTTTCACTAAGCATGTGACTTAAGAAGGTAATTGCTTTTGCCAGAAATTTTTAGGGGCTTCATAGCAAAAGGAGTGAATACATATGCACATGCCAATTTGTACTTATTTGATCTCTTAAGTATAATTTATGCCTAGATTTTTCTCACTTCACCAACTTAGACTATTTAGTGCTAAAAGCAATTAGCACATGTCCAAAGCCACTTGGAAAAAGCACTGGCGAAACGGCGTTGTCAGGGTCATGTCTCCACATGTGGACTTTAACCAGCATTAAATAGTAAGTTCACCAGACCTTAGGCTATATTGTAGATCAGGAGGTATACATATAAATGCCTTAGCAAAACAGCACTAAGCACTTTACATTAGGCTGCTTTTATCATATCTATTTATATTTACCTGGTTGTCAACCATATATTGACTTGTGAGAGTGGATCAAGGTGTATATACACTATTTAACAATTGGAACAATGGTTTACAAAACCATTATGCACTTTATTTAGTTTATATTGGCACTTTGTTATTTAATATTAAGACTCCATGTTTGATTTGAAATATGTATATTAGAATTACAAATCTTTACCCATTCTGGAAAACCTATTGCCAATTTCGATATTGCCCATAGCTACAATATTTTTAGACTGGTTCAAATGTGATTTGTTGATACGGACTATCCCTGCTATTTTATCTTTAATAATTGTTTTTAATGTATTGTTTGAATAAAATTAATAATTTTAAGACAGTTTCAGCATATATCTCTTCGTTAACCCTTGGATCACGCATATCTTGGGTTGTGTTGTTATATTTAGTGCAAATCGGATTACAAAAACACATAAACACAGGTTGTAATGTAACAAAATAGGTAAAAAGTCAAGGGGGTGAATACTTTCGCAAGCCACTGCATATCATATAGGATAGGCTGAGACTGGTGTATATACTTCACATAAGATAAATGGAGACTGCTGTATGTACATCATATAGGATACACAGACTGCAGTATACATCACATAGGGATTAGTGATGAGCGAACATGCTCGGTGATACTCGGATATCACTCGAGTATCTGGGTGCTCAGATATGCTCGGCACTCGTTGAGAATTGACTGGTGCTCTGATTGAATGCTCGAATCCCCGCCCCGCATGTTTGGCATCTGTTATACAGCCAATAAGCATGCGGAAATTGCCTGTTAGTCACTGTAATGCCGTAGCCATCTTGGTAGTGGTATTACTGTGATTCGCTGGCCACATTACCTTAATAAAGGTTATAAAAAGACTGGTGCCACCACACTTTGCACACTGACACCATTGCACAGCTCTGGAACTGTTGTGATTGGAGGGAGAGAGCAGTTGTCCAGGCTTGTGTGTGTACAGTTTCATTAATCAGAGTCCTCTAGTGGTGTTACTGGTGCTCATGCTGAACCATCATACTAAAAGTACTTCTAAGGGCTGATCTTGTTCTTTTTTTGGGTTTTTATGTGATACATTCTACATTTAGCCTAGGGACAACTGCTGTAACAAAGAGAGTGGCTGAATACAGCCTCTAGGCAGGGCTTAGGGCTTTGCATTCATTGCTAAATATATAGCTGCTGCAGTTGTGCACATTTTATTTTAGTGGGTGAAAAAATTTACTGTATTGTCACCCATATAGTTTAACAGGCTTTGTGTGAAATTACGGTGGTTTAAAGTGCTTAAAAACTGCTTGTTCTGCTACAGGTGGCATTTTTGTTCCAAAAGTTGACTATTGTCATCCATACAGTTTAATGTACTTTGTGTGAAATTACCATGATTAAAAACTTTTAAAAAACGCTTGGCCTGCTACAGTTCACAAAATGTTTTGTTTCAAAAATTTACTCTTGCCATCCATACAGTTTAACCTGCTTTGTGTAAAATTACGGTAGTTTGAAATTTTTTAAAAATGCTTGGCCTGCTACAGGTGACCAATTTTTTTATTAAAAAAAATAGTTTCAATTAATCAAGAAAACTTGGTTTCCAGAGACTAGCAATTAGAAAAAGCGTAAGGCATGCGGTAAGGAACAGGGAAGTGGAAGTGATGATGATGGAGCACACAGACAGTGAGAATGTGGGACAAGCGTGACTGCGCCTGTTGGTGGAGCACAGGCAACACGCCCATCCACGACACATAGCTTCCTGTCCTACTTTGCAGGGAGTCACAGGACGCCACTTCTGAATGCAAGACCAGTGCAAACAGGTGGTCGGTTGGATAGCAGATACCAGCACCACCCAATCTTCCACATGGTACTGTCTTACCACCCAAGAGTCTGGATCAATTAATCCTCACTCTGATCCTCTTTCCTCCCACTATGTTGAGCCCCAGGAGACCACTGACCCCACACTAGGACACTCCGAGAAGCGCTGTACATCATCCTTTCTTGATTGTGGCCTCTCACCCTGTATGTTTCAAGAGGGACAGGAGGACATGCTGTTTAGTGATGCACAAAACTTAGAGCAGCCACCGTCACAATAAGATGATGGTGGGGAATGGCAAATTTTGTCTAAGGAGGTAGATGATGATGAGATACAGTTGGCAAGTCAGGTTGTTGTAAAGTCACAATGTCAGGAGGACCAGGGTGCGATGATGGGAGATGAGGTGGTGGATGAAGAAGTCACCGACCAAACTTGGGAAGCTGGCATTGAGAGCAAAGCTAGCAGCACTGAGGGAGAGGGATCGGCAACACCCAAACAGGCAGGAAGAGGCAGTGGGGTGACCAGAGAGAGAAGGCAAGCAACTGTTCCGCAGAGCACCAAAACTCGTGAATTTCTTCTTCAAAGAGTTAGGTGTTCCCCAGACTGTGACTTTTTTTAAGCAGAGTTCCGAGTAAAAAAGGTAATTTGCAACCTGCGTCGTGCCAAGATCATCAGGGGCCTAACCACTAAGAGCCTAACCACCACGAGTATGATCAGGCACATGTCATCTAAACCCCTGACTCGGTGGGCCAAACACCTGGGTCCACAATTCGAGCCAACGGGTGACACGACTGCCTCTTCCCCTGTGCTAGGTGCTTGCCAATCTCCTGTCCATGACACTGGCGCAGATGCCTCATGTCCTGCACCTGTCCTTGCAACATTCTAAGGCATCATCATCATCAGGCACTTCCAAAAACTCAGAGCATGTTGTTCACATCAGTCAGAAGCTGGTAGCTCTGCAGTACTGCCTCAGTGAAGCGGCAACAGGCTCTGCTAAAGCCAATTTGTCTAGGAGACAAACCGCACACCGCGGAAGACTTATTGAAAGGAATAACAGACTAGACACATCTGTGGCTCTCGCTGCTGAACCTCCAACCAGGCATGGTCATGTGTGATAATGGCTGTAACCTGGTGGCAGCTGTGAAGCTTGGCAAGCTCACACACATACCATGCTTGGACCACGTGCTCACCTTGGTAGTTGAGTGGTTTTTGAAAACCTACCCAGAGCTTCTGGTCAAGGTACTCTGCATCAGCGCCCATTTCTGCGAGCCGTCGGTAGCTGCCGCCGCTCTGTTAGTGCTGCAGTAGTGCATGCAAGTGTCAGCTCAATGACTGGAGTGCAGCATCAGCACGCACTGGAACTCCACATTGCACATGCTGGTAAGGCTTTGTGAACAGCAGAGGCCAGTTGTCGGAACACCAGCTCCAACTTGCCCGTCGGTATTCTGAGCAGCCTCTGCACATAACAACTGATGAGTGGGCATGGATGTCTGACATTTGTGTGATTCTGCAAGACTTTGAGGACTCCAAAAAGAGGGTGAGCAGCGATGACACCCATAATCAGTGCAACGATCCGGCTTCTGTAACTACTTAAACTGTTGCTGCTCACAATTAAACATCAAGCTTTGCATGCAGACCAAGTGGAGATGGAGGAAGACATGAGACAGGAAGATAGTAACCAGCCCAGCCTCATTTCATCTGCTCAGGGTGGATTGGATAACAATGAGGAGGTGGAGACTGAGGAGGAGGAACAGGAGCTGGTTGCTAGTGCAACAGAGGCTAGTACCCACACCACTTTTGTCCCGTCTCTCATACGTGGATGGGCTGAGGAGGGGAATGAGGAAGAAGAGTGGGAGGAGGAGGAAGAGAGTCATGATCATGGTGGAGACAGGGAAGTGTTGGCTGTAGGGAGCTTAGCACATATGGCCGACTTTATGTACTACAGGCTTTCCAGTGACCCTCGCGTTATATTCATCTTGGCTAAAAAAATAGTACTGCTTATTCACCCTGCTAGACCCATGTCACAAGGATAATTTTGCATCTCTCCTTCCTGAGGTGGAGAGGTCTACTAAAATGGAGCTATACCAGAAGATCATTCTGGAAAATATGTTGAAAAAATTCACATCAGACAATGCCAGCGGCAGAGGGCAAGCTTCCTTGCCCAACCAAGGAGGAGAGGCGGCGAGGGAGATACACACCAGCTTCAGCAGAGGCAGGGGTACACTGTCAAAGGCCTGGGCCAATTTCATGTCACTCTCCCAGGGTACATGCCCTGATGACCGGGTATTTTTGACAAGGAGGGAAACGTTTTTAAAGATGGTCAAGCAATACCTGGCTGACCAAACCAGCGTACTCCCTATTTCCTCTATGACCTTCAACTATGTGGTCTCAAAGCTGGACACCTGGCATGAGATGTCCCTATATGCCTTGGAGGTATTGAGCTTCCCTGCCGCTAGCGTCTTGTCTGAGCGTGTTTTTAGTGCCACCGAGGGGGGGGGGGGTCATAACAGATAGGCGCTTTCTTCTGTCAACAAAAAATGATGACAGGCTCACTCCGATAAAAATAAGCAAAGTCTGGATTAGCCTCTACTTTTCCACATCACCAGATGACAGCAGCACATAGTGTTTTTAATCTTCAATATGTGAATGAGACCCTCCAATTGTTGCCTTCAAGGGTGTATGGATGACCCTTCTTAGAATTGTTTTCTGGCTTTAGCCTTTATGAGTGTAGAAGTACCACAACTACACTTTCTTAATATTTGGATGAGGCACTCCAGTTGGTGCCTTCAAGCGTGTATGGATGGCCCTGCTTGTAATTTTTGTCAGGCTCTGCATTGTGTGCAGAGCTTTTATGAGTATAGCAGTACCACGACTACACTTTGTTCACAATATTTGAATGAGGTACTACAGTTGGTGCCTTAAAGGGTGTATAGATGACCCAGCTTATAATTTTTCGCAAGCTTTGCACTAAGTGCATAGCCTTTATGAATACCACTACATGACAATTTGAATAGAAAGTGTATGAGGCTCTCCATTATGTCTAACACAGGGTGTATCTCAGTCCCTCTTCCATCTAATTTTTGGCAGTTCTTGCTTCCTTCATAAATTACACTGAAATGTCACATTTTTTAATAAAATATTCAATTTTGGTTTGCTTAAATAATTGTTTTCAAATTATTTTTAAATTTTGCCTTATATACAAGTCATTATACAGGAAAAAATGTTTCTTAACATTTTTTTTCCTGTAAACTCCAATTTCTCATCAATTTAGAATAAATTTAATTTATTGTCAGTCCTTAAAGTGGAGTAGAAGTGTGACACCATTGTTCTCAGCAGTGATCTGGGAGTCAGAAATGCTTCCAGGGGTCTTCCTCATGCTGTTCTCCTTCAATTAAGCACTTTTTGCATCCATTTCAACATTTTCACTGCTCCCCAAACCTCCTTGTAGGGCCTGCTGGAAAAATTCTCGGATTTCTCATTGACTCCCTTTATACTTGTTACTTGAAATGAGCATCCGAGCATTAAGAATTGCTTGATTCGAGTAACGAGCATCCGAGCATTTTAGTGCTCGCTCATCCCTAATAGGGATAGACGGAGGCTTCTCTATAGCTCCCATAGGATACACTGAGACTACTGTATACATCACATATGATAGAATGAGACGGCTTTATATACATCACATAGAATAAACAGAGACTGTTGTGAATACATCATATAGGATACACTGAACTGCTGTATATATCACATAGATACACAGACTGCTGTGTTTACCACATAGGATTCACAGAGATTTCTGTATACATCACATAGGATAAACAGACTGCTTTATATATATCATATAGAATAAACAGAGATTGTTGTATATACATAATATAGGATACACTGAGACTGCTGTATACATCACATAGGATATACAGACTGCTGTATACATCACATAGGATACACTGAGACTCTGCCATATACATCACATAGGATATACTGAGACTTTCTCTCACATAAAGAAGAACACACAGTTATACTCACAAGTGGTCGCCGGTTCTTTTTCAGTGCAGCTTGCGTACATCCTCAGAAACATTCGGACCCAGCGCATGCGCACTACTCACTGACATACCTCGGCTACGTCACACAAGTCCCGCCTTCCTCACTTTATAAGACGTCATTCTTCACCTGGATACAAACATTTTTCGCAGCTAGGTCAGCACTATCCTCATTCCTTTATCCCTTTTACTCACAGGTATGTTGACATATGTTTATCTTTTGGACTACTTGTTTGTGTCACATTTTCCACATATTTCCTCTAATAAAGTCTTTATGCACCTCCATTTTTTCTGATATCCTTTCTTTTATTCATTACCTTCCTTTATTTGTATGGATCTTTTTGCTCCGTTTCTTGTTCTTCTGGTGATATTCCTTTTCTATTTACTCCTGTTCAATTTTCTTATAACTCACATGCACTACTAGTACATTTCTTAATTTATATTCATCTATGAACCAGAGTAATTTAAAAAAAAACTCTTAGCAAGTTCCCTTTATATAGTAGCTGACATTTATCCTTTATGATTACGCATATGGATCTAAAAATCTATCTACTCCAATGTAACCTATAAGAATAACCCCAAACTCTGTGATGTCTTTCTAACATTTGTTCTCACATTATGTGCTTATAAATGGACATACGTTATTTTTTCACAGTTGATTTGATATTACATTGTTAAATTGTGTTCATATTCAGATTGCCTTGAGGAAGACCAGTACAGTCGAAACGTCGGCTATTAAATCTGTTGGTACTTGAAATAAAGCCATTTTGATTTTCATTAAATCATTTTAATTTTTTGTGCCGAAGTACATCCCGATTATTAACTACTGACCGTGGTCTTTTCTTCTGAGCACATCACATCATTGACAGATAGTGCATATTTATTTTTTTCCTTAAACATTAGGAGCCACACTGAAAGCTAGAAACTGGGAAGTCGTAGAAAGGTATTCTCCTGAAAATACTTAATGAGATGACCTTGTTAGAGCCTGACAACGGCACAGTTTATAGTCGGTGCCATTTTATTTCACCGACACCAGGACTGATGGCTGGTAGAGGTCCACTATCATTTTTGTCCTTAGACCCTTTTTTGTCTAGCAGTAATCCTGATTTCACAATAAGTAATCCGAGTATGCACTTAAGACCAGGTTCGCATCCTGTTTTTGCCACACTTCATTGGCCACGTTGGAACTTCGGTCTGAAGCCCTGAAAAATGGGATTCATGTGTATACACTGACAGGGCCATTGACTTAAATGAGGTAGATGGAGTCACTTGCTGCTCTCTCTGATCTAATTTCTGGCAGCAACTGTGTTTTTGAGGCAGGCAAAAAAACAGCCACGTTTTTGTTCCTGCCTCAAAAAAAACCGGACACTGTTGAAAATGAGGTTAGACAGCACACAAAGTGACTCTACCTGCTCCGTATACGTCAACAGCCCTGTCAGCAGATACGCCATCCCATTTTTTAAGGCTTTAGACAAAAGCCCCAATGGAGCCACTGACTGTGTGGCTAAAAGGTGATGTGAACATGGCCTATGCCTTTTATGCGGTGCTCTCCAGATTCTGGTAAGTAAAGGATTCATTCTTTTTTCTTTAGATTGAAAAGTTAAACTTCCTCTCTCCCCGGACAGGGGAGTCATTTATCAGAGAGAAGTATGTTTAGATGTGTGAAAGAAGGCCTCCTGCCAGGTCTCCGAACTCCCATTTTCCTGCTCCCACGGCAGCTGAGGGTGCATTTTCTGGCGCTCATCAGAAGCATTAAGTCATAAAAGAGATGGATCTTGCAAAGATGATAGGGCAGGGAAGAAGTGGAACAAAATCAGTCTCTGTGAAAGACAAGCTCAGTACAAAGGGCTCATTAAGAATACAAAGAAAGTCATTGGTTGTAATAGATAGGATTCTGATGGAGAGGAAACCTAGTACAATACACATTACAAGCACAGAAGAGCAGCGCCGCTAAATGATCCAGAGCAAATAAAATCTACAAACTTACACTGATACGGTCTATTATTTACGTATGTCATCAAAGGGACTGTTCTCCTTACAGTCCTCATCTTATATTGGATTCCTCCTGTTTTTTTTGCTCAACTCTCACATCAGGTTGATGCTATGGATGCTCATTTTGGCAATTTTATGTCTACAGCTCCAATTCAGCGTCTCTGTGATAGCAAACTGCAAACAGCTCCCTGTGTAGTCTGATCCCACAGCCACCTACCCTTATGTATTTATTTTACTCACTTATATAGCGCCATTAATTCCACAGCTATTTACAGACATTATGGGCTCTGTCCCCATTGAGGCTTACAATCTAAATTCCCTATCAGTATGTCTTTGGAGTGTGGGAGGAAACCGGAGAACCTGGAGGAAACCCAAGAAAACATGGGGAGACATATGACGCGCCCCTGGGCCTGCTGTGTCGCGCGGCATCGCGCGCACGGGGGCTTACCCGGAGCCGGATCAGATGGGGTTAGTAGTCTTGTGGCGGTGACCCGGTCCGTGCCCAGGGAGTCAAACTGAGCGGCAGTATTTAGCAGTAGATGTTAGAATGTTCGACTACGCCACCCGTGGATTGCGGTCACGGAACCGCCGCTGCACGGCAGTCCGCTGAGGCCGGTGTTGTTTGTGCAGCTGAGAATGAGATGACTCCCCACGGGAGGAGTATGGCCTCAGGGCAGATCTGTTAGAGATGATGATGGGAGTGATGGTGCGGGTGTCCCAGTGCTGAGGGTGCAGGTGTGACGGCAGGAACACAGAGGCGGGAAGTGCAGTTTCAAAAGCTTTACTCACAGTTCTTTATCAGATCCTTGTGCACAGTAGGACCACCCGAGCCGTGCTGCGTCCACCAGGTCAGGGACTCGGCCAACTCCCAGGCGATTCCAGAGCGTGGTCCAGAGCTCCCCTCTCTTCCTTCCTACTGGCCGTCCTCACCAGGGACCCACCTATGTCCGGCTTCCTCGGGCCTTATGGGGCAAAACCTCTCTCCGGCTTTCCTGACCCTATGTGGCGTGCCTTCCTGGTGGATGTGGCGAGGGGTCGTGCCAAAGCTTGACCACGACCTCCGGTTCCTGGCTAAGGATGATTGACCTCCACCAGTTTGGGATCCGGTACCCTTCTCTGCCAACCCTTCACCCGTTTTAGTTCACTCGTGGGATCTCAGGGTTCCTTCTGCTTGCGTCTCTGGGCCTTTCCTAGTGTTCCTCTTCTCCCTTCCCTCTCTTTGCTTCAGGCCTGGCTCTGGAGCTGGGCCCAGACGGAGCCACAGCTCCCCCTCAGCCCTCTCTGGCTGAGCTCCTTTCTCCACTCCTCCAGGCTGAACAGACCCTGTCTAAAGATCGTGCCCACCTTATATACTCCCTCTGACACCCGAGTCCAGGTGACTAGCACCCAATGGGCTCCTACCTATGCCCAGAGTCCCTCCCCTATCTGCTCCTACACTATTGGGATGTTCCTCCCCCCCCCACTCCAGCCAGGGACAGACGCTGTCGTACCTGCACATCTATCTGGTGGGAGTACCGTTGTTCTGTCCCCCGGAAATGGGGTGAGTGTAGTGCATGCAGCTAACTGAGCTCTGTCCCACACTCCATCCTTACCCGGGAGTGGAATACCACACCTCTGGTTTGAGGTGCAATACTCCTGTAGCAGCCGAGTCCTCGGGGTGCTACATTCCCCCCTGGTAAACCACAGCACGTCCTCGGGCTGGAAAAGAGCATAACATTATAAAACATACAAAATTTTTTTAAAGTACACACTAACATATAAAACATTATAAAAAAAAACATTATCAGAAAATATAACATTACAGGTAACTTCTTATATTATAATCTTAGCAGCATAAACTTTCAATATAAAACTCCTTCATATAAAACGTTCTTGTTCTTCCGGCCACGGTGCAACTTGTGACCGGGTAAAGTGCAACAGTCACTAGTAGAAAAAACAGTTCCTTATAAAACCAGTAGGGGGCGCCTGAAAAAGCGCAACTATTTACAGGGTATGGCCGCTCTTAGTCCTCGGCCAGTGGGAATAGGGAAATGGCTGCTCACAGTCCTCAGCCTGGTAAGGGATAGGGGCACACAGGAAACAGTCCCTTTAAACAATTCCACACTAGTCCCAACGGGGACCACACTTCAATTAGCAGCATGTCAAGTACCCTTACGGGTAACTATATACAGTTCTTTGTTTATGCTACTTCCTTCAGTAGCGGTATCCTCTCCTTGTTTCCTCCTGAGGGTAGTCTTCAGACCCGTCCGGGTCCTCTTGATCTTCCTCATCCTGTATCTCCTTCTCCGTCAACCGGTGCACGTGAAGGGCGTATGGTCCTTTGGCACACTGGTGCCGGGTGAAGGTGACCTCATCACCTGAGTAAAGGTCACGTCCTCGGTGTCCCTCCGGCAGGTGAGACTCGACATCCCTGCGGGTGACAAAGACGTCGCCGGGGGTTCGGTGATCCCGGATAAAGCCCCAGCCATTCTCCAGCTGAAACTTTATTACCGTCCCGGTGGCGCGGGGACCGTGGGCCATACGGGGGTTTCGTCAGGCCCGGCGTTTCTGCTCCGCGCTTTGGACCTGCAGCCGTTCCTCGCGGATCCGCCTCTCTCGCCGTTCTCTCCCGAAGACCTCTAACTGCTGACGGCAGCATTCCTCACGCCGGGCTGCGTCCGCCCGGGTCTCCTGGGTGAACCCCATGAGGTTTTCACCGGTGGGGTCCCATGCAAATTGGGCCTCCTCCAGCGGGAGCGGAACAATTTTGGCGGGTGCCGGAGCCGGGATCAGAGGCTCACACAGAGGCCATTCCTTCCGGAGTCGGGGGTTGACGTACTCCGGTGGCCAAACGAAAGGCAGCCCGTCCGGGCTAGTATGCTGTGCGAACAGATCTTCACCCAGGGGTGGCACGGTGGAGGTAGAGGGCGCTGTAGGGGCAGCGGCGCCCGGGGGCGCTCGGCCTTGCGTCCAGGCCGTAGGCATCCTGTCTGGATTCAGGTATGGCGCCTTCCGGGAGGAGGGCGCTGTGGGGACCGCGGCGCCCGGGGGCGCTCGGCCTTGCGACCAGGCCGGGGGCACTTCCTCTTTTGCCGCGCTCAGGGTCCAGGGGCGTGGCGTAACAGAGGGCGCGACCGCGGCTCCTGCCGCTTGAGGCCTAGTTGGTAGCAGCGGCGGTGCGGCAACGGGCGCGGTGAGTGGAACTTCGGGCTCTGCGACAGGGAGCTGGGGCAGGCTTACGGCTACTGGGCTCGGGGTGATGACGTCCCCATTACCTGCTTCCATCCCTGCGGCTCCCTCCGCGGCGTCGTCTCCGGCCTTCGTCCCTCCTGCACCATCCTCAGGGGCAGACATGCTCCACGATGCGGGTGGCGTCCTCTGCTGGCGGGTTCCAGCCTGCTGGACCATCTCCCTTCTCCACTCGGCCAGTGCTTCCTGCTGTACCTGGGCCATCTTCCGGGCCAGGGCTTCCAGCGCGGTCTGTGCACGCTCCCGATCTCTGGGGAGCTGTGCCAGGATCTCCACCAGGCCTTCTGGGGTGGCAGCCTGCAACAGGTTCCGGACCACAGGGTCAGTGCTGCTCGACTCTTCCTCCATCTCCGGGTGCGATCTGTCCAGACTCCTCCAGGCCGCACCCATCTTCTCTGTTTTGTTCTCTATCCGCCCCCCTTGAGGGTGGTCCCGGGGCAACTTGGTGACAGTCAGTTCCAGGGGCAGCCCCCTCACGCTGATGGACATCTCTATCATTGCAGTCTCTGCTGGTGGGGGCGGTTTCCGCTTTTGGCGCCATTCTTGGACCTGGCCCACGATGGGAGGTGGCCTCTTGCCACCCTCTGGCACGCCCATAATGGAGTCCGCTCTGCCAGGGCGGGAAATCGTCTCAGATGGCGGGAATCGTCTCCTTATGGCGGGAAACTCCGTGGATGGCGGGAAAAGGCTGCAGATGGCGGGCAAACGGCGGGAAACGACCCGAGATGGCGTCCGATGGCGGGAACCCTCTGGAATTGGCGGGAGACTCCTTTTTACGGTAAATGTGAACTTTTCTTCAGGCACGCAGTACCCGTCGGTTGCGGGCACGAAATCCTGCCGACTACGCCAAAGTTGACGCGCCCCTGGGCCTGCTGTGTCGCGCGGCATCGCGCGCACGGGGGCTTACCCGGAGCCGGATCAGATGGGGTTAGTAGTCTTGTGGCGGTGACCCGGTCCATGCCCAGGGAGTCAAACTGAGCGGCAGTATTTAGCAGTAGATGTTAGAATGTTCGACTACGCCACCCGTGGATTGCGGTCACGGAACCGCCGCTGCACGGCAGTCCGCTAAGGCCGGTGTTGTTTGTGCAGCTGAGAATGAGATGACTCCCCACGGGAGGAGTATGGCCTCAGGGCAGATCTGTTAGAGATGATGATGGGAGTGATGGTGCGGGTGTCCCAGTGCTGAGGGTGCAGGTGTGACGGCAGGAACACAGAGGCGGGAAGTGCAGTTTCAAAAGCTTTACTCACAGTTCTTTATCAGATCCTTGTGCACAGTAGGACCACCCGAGCCGTGCTGCGTCCACCAGGTCAGGGACTCGGCCAACTCCCAGGCGATTCCAGAGCGTGGTCCAGAGCTCCCCTCTCTTCCTTCCTACTGGCCGTCCTCACCAGGGACCCACCTATGTCCGGCTTCCTCGGGCCTTATGGGGCAAAACCTCTCTCCGGCTTTCCTGACCCTATGTGGCGTGCCTTCCTGGTGGATGTGGCGAGGGGTCGTGCCAAAGCTTGACCACGACCTCCGGTTCCTGGCTAAGGATGATTGACCTCCACCAGTTTGGGATCCGGTACCCTTCTCTGCCAACCCTTCACCCGTTTTAGTTCACTCGTGGGATCTCAGGGTTCCTTCTGCTTGCGTCTCTGGGCCTTTCCTAGTGTTCCTCTTCTCCCTTCCCTCTCTTTGCTTCAGGCCTGGCTCTGGAGCTGGGCCCAGACGGAGCCACAGCTCCCCCTCAGCCCTCTCTGGCTGAGCTCCTTTCTCCACTCCTCCAGGCTGAACAGACCCTGTCTAAAGATCGTGCCCACCTTATATACTCCCTCTGACACCCGAGCCCAGGTGACTAGCACCCAATGGGCTCCTACCTATGCCCAGAGTCCCTCCCCTATCTGCTCCTACACTACTGGGATGTTCCTCCCCCCCCCCCCACTCCAGCCAGGGACAGACGCTGTCGTACCTGCACATCTATCTGGTGGGAGTACCGTTGTTCTGTCCCCCGGAAATGGGGTGAGTGTAGTGCATGCAGCTAACTGAGCTCTGTCCCACACTCCATCCTTACCCGGGAGTGGAATACCACACCTCTGGTTTGAGGTGCAATACTCCTGTAGCAGCCGAGTCCTCGGGGTGCTACACATACAAACTCCTTGCAGATGTTGTCCTTGGTGGGATTTTAACCCAGGACCCCAGAGCTGCAAGGCTGCAGTGTTAACCACTGAGCCACCGTGCTGCCCTTTCATTTAAATGAGTGAAAAAGTATTTTTCAGCTCACCTGTCCTCTTTGTGCATGGCTGCCATCCCAGAATAATCCAATCAGTAGTAAATTCTTTACTTTCCTTAAAGAGGACCTTTCACTAAATTTTTCGCTGTGTGTCTAGTTCAACATGAAAAATTTGGTGTAAGGTCCTTTTTTAATCAAATTCAAAAAAAGGGAAGGGTGACTCATCCGCAAATATATATATAAGCAGGGGTTCAAAAATATAGAATTGTGCCCTAGCAGTAATTATTTCGAAAATATGTATCACGGTTATTACTTTATTTATGGAGCTGTTATTTGGTGACAGCATGTTGATATCATGTGAGCCCTCTATGACTGCTACTTAGGAAACTTGTATGGTAGTATTTTGGCAGCACATGCTGATAGAGACATTTGCATAGCAGAGTTATTTGCCTGATATACAGTACAGACCAAAAGTTTGGACACACCTTCCCATTTAAAGATTTTTCTGTATTTTCTTGACTATGAATATTGTACTGTGGCACCCTGCTGCGCACAGGTACCACAGGACCCAGGGTGCATGGACGGACTTTTCCACAAGAGGCGCTCATTATATACAAACACCTCCACCCTTCCACCTCATACCACCAGAGGGAGCCCGTTAGGGATATATATGTGGAGGGTGGAGCCAGGCAGCTCAGTTTAGTGTTTAGTCTGAGAGCGTGCTGACGCTGAGAGCAGCTCGTCTGCTGCTGTGTTCTGAGGGCCCCGAGTGTGGCCGAAGACAAGAGGAGAAAGGAGAGAGAAGTTGAGGGGGCAGAGGAGCATCATAGGCTCACCCCGTGTATACAAATCGGACACCGGGTCCCCGCCTACAGGGTCCTTTATACCCAGTAGGGATCACCGGCATTCCAGGAGGACTACAAGTCCCTGGCAGACCTGAAGCTAGACCCACACAGGACCAGGAACCACGAAGGCCCCAGCGTTACCAGGTATAGTGGTTGCCAGCAGAAGGTCCTACTACCGAGCGACAGGTGAAGGAACAGCACGACACATAAGCTAGGCCCAGTTGCAGGCTGGCCAGGAGCATACAGAGAGGCAGACATGGACCAGGAGGCCTTATACCTGCTCACTGGGGAGAAGTCCTGAAGTGCACCCATCTTACTGAGTACCCAGGACCGTACATGACATCCGCACCAGTAAAGGTATTGAAGCGAATCTCCTGTCTCTGTCAGTAACTCCTGCTGCGCCATCCGCCTGCACTACAAGTCCCAGCATCACCAACATCAAACTCCATACTGCCCTGGGGGCCCGCTCAACCTGTGGGGAGCAGAAACACTTCAGCTGCCATCCCATCACCCCCCGGAGGTCTGCAGCAGTGCTGGTAAACCTTACCAGATACCACAGGTGGCGTCACAAACTAATTATTTTATTTTTCCTATCCAAGTTACAACCCCCTTTTTTGGTTGACCGCCCTGGGCCACGGACCGGGCCAGCCACTGTGACCTATCCCCCACCAGCATCCATAGGCCCGGCTGCCGAGTACCCCATTGCCCCGGGGGCGCATCAACCTCTGGCGTCACGAACAGGATTTCGTGCCCGTTGCAACGAGCAGGATTTCGTGCCCGTTGCAGCGAACAGGATTGCGTGCCCATTGCCACCGGGTACTGTGCGCCTTAAAAGACTGTAACACTTACTGTGGTGAAGATTTCCCGCCATGCCCGAGGTTTCCCGCCATTATCCGCCATTTTCCTGTCGCCGTGCGGGAAGAAGAGGGGCGTAACCGCGGGAATTGGAGAGGCGTAACCACTGGAAGCGCGCGAAGCCCAGGCCCCACCTCGCGCCTTGACGCCGAACCAGGAAGCGCCAGATCCTAGAAGGAGACCGTTGTCAAGCGCACGCTCTGACGTCAGCCGCGAGGGAGACGCAAGGTCCTGGAAGGAGACCGTCGGCTGCGGAGCTGCAGCCTACCCGATCCAAGTAAAGGAGGTAGGCTACGGTTTACTAGGGGGGCGCAACAATGGGCGACGACCAGCAAGCCGCCGGAGCACCGGTTAATGCTCCTGATGCTCAACTTGCACCCGGCGCTGCACAGGCCGGAGCGGCCGCCCCACCAGCAGGGGTCGTGACTCCATTGTTACCCATGGCCCTGCCGTATATCCCTGGAGCAAAATGGCATCCCCAGTATGATGGTAAACCAGACACCCTGTCTGGGTTCAAGAGAAAAATATGCGGTGTACTGGCCATGTATTCTATGACTGGTAAGCAGAGAGCCGCTGTTGTGCTGGGACAATTGACTGGTGCTGCAGAGCGGGAAGTTGAAACCTGGCCAGCCGCAGACCAGGAATCAGTATCCATTATCTTTAAGAGACTGCAAACTGTCTTTGAAAACCGCACTGAGACAGATCTCCGGATGAGGTTCTACCACTGTACCCAGAAACCTGAGGACAGTATCCAGGACTACGCCTGGCGCTTACAGGAAGCCCTGCGGACCCTGAAACAGGTTAGTCCATCCAGCATACAAGATGAGAATAAAATGCTGACAGAACAGTTCATCCGGGGGTTGAGGTCCCAGGAGGAGAGCAGAACTGTACGGTGGTGGGCTTTAGATCATCCAGACGCCACCTTTGACACCCTGAAGGACATGGCTATTAAGGGTCTACAGCCCCTGGAAACATCAGGGACTGCTATTCAGCGTTACCAGGGTGGGGCCACCCCAGTGCCCGCAGCACCCACTGCTCCCTGAAACAATGATGCAAACAGTGCCCCCTAGCGAGCTGGACAACCTGCGCTCTGAAGTGCGTCAACTGAGTAAAACCCTGGCCACTGTCCTGAGCACCCTGCAGCTACAGACGGAGCCCGAGCCGGAAGGAAGGATCCTACTCGCCGACAGTCCTGAGGATGTCCCCTGGATGAGGAGAAGAAGGAGGACAACGCCACCCTAGAGGAGGACAACGCCACCCCGTGGGAGGACCAACGACCCATGTCACCCTCCAGGAGACTTCATCTGCTACCATTGCCACAAGGCAGGCCACACAGCGTGGAACTGTCCTTTAAACGGGCAAACCCTGGGGCCGGGGGCCGACACCCAGGAGTAAATCAACCAGGCCCATCAAGCTGGTACCATCGGTTCGTAGGAGGAAGGCCTTTCCTGTCCATCGTGCTGGACGGCATAGCTACACCTGCGTTACTGGACACCGCTCACAGGTAACCATCATACCTGTTGTCCTCTACAAAAGGTACTGGTCCGTAGATGAACTCCACCTGCCAGCCCCGAACCTCTCTGTGTATGCCTCTAACGGCCTTCCTCTTAACCTAGTAGGCGTTAAGGATGTGACAATGAAGGTGGGGAGAGTGGAACTAAAGGACCAAGAACTAATTGTCATAGAATCTAACCCTGGTGATACAGACTTGTATATGATACTTGGTACAAATATTGTTGGTAACTGTTTGGGAGAAGTGTTGTTTTTGCTCCAACAGATTGCCGACACTGCCAAACAAGGGCAGAGGAAGGTGCTCCAGTGAGAGATTCGAGCCCTCCTGTACCAGCAACAGGTAAAGCTAACAGGTGGTGAGCTTGGTAATGTACGGGTGACAGACCCGATACCCATTGTGATTCCCCCAATGAGTGAAATGCTGATTTGATGTAGGGCAGCAATAGGTATCAAGGGACTGAACTACCAGGAGGTAGTGGAGCCCATTAGCTCGGAGCACAGACCTACACTCTTGACTGCTAGAGGGGTAGTTGATGTACGCAATGGGAGGGTACCCATACGTCTCCTAAATTGTGGGGAGGAGGGAATCAAATTGCCAAGGTATGCCACTGTTGCTAGATTGTATACTGTGAATGATCATGCCATACACACAGTGGAATCCTTGACCCCACCAGATGCAGTGGAGGACAACGACTCCGAAGCCCATCTGGAGGATTGGTGTCAAAAGCTCCATGTTGGGACTGACGCCACTCCTGTCCATCAGAAACATGGTGTTTACAGAGTGGTTCAGGAATATGAACAAGTGTTTAGTAAACACCCACTTGACTTTGGAAGGGTTAAAGGGGTACAACACCACATACCCACCGGTAACCATCCACCTATTAAGGAGCGTTACAGACCCGTACCACCAGCACATTATCAGAAAGCCAAGGAAATGTTACACGACATGAAAAAGGCAGGGGTAGTAAGGGATAGCTGTAGCCCTTGGGCTGCTCCCCTGGTCCTGGTCAGGAAAAAGGACGGTAGCATGAGGATGTGTGTAGATTATAGACAGATTAATCGCATAACATATAAAGATGCATACCCTTTGCCTCGTATAGAGGAATCCCTGGCTGCACTAAAATCTGCCAATTACTTCTCTACACTGGATCTCACTAGCGGGTACTGGCAAGTCTCTGTTGCTGAGGAAGACCGGGAGAAGACGGCCTTCACCACCCCGATGGGACTGTGCGAGTTCAACAGTATGCCACTTGGACTCTGCAATGCACTCGGAACGTTCCAGGGGCTGATGGAGTGTTGCTTGGGACATCGGAACTTCGAGACAGTGCTGCTGTACCTGGATGACGTTATCGTGTACTCGAGGATGTATGAGGACCATCTGAAGCACCTGGCGGAGGTATTTGAAGCATTGTCCTGGTATGGGATGAAATTAAAGCCATCTAAATGACACTTGCTCAAGCAGAAGGTTCAGTACCTGGGGCACGTAGTCAGCTCGGAGGGAATAGCGCCAGACCTGGAGAAGGTCACTGCCATCCAGAAGTGGCCTGAGCCGAGAAGCATCAAAGAAGTACGGCAATTCCTGGGACTGGTTGGGTACTACAGGAGGTTCATAAAGGACTATACCAAAAAGGTAGCACCTCTACAAGACCTCCTGGTAGGACAGTCCAAAAGAGGAAAGAGTCCCCCATTCCAGTGGGGCAAAGAACAGGCTGAATCCTTTGCAGTAATGAAGGAAATCCTGACTGGTGAAGAAATCCTGGCTTACCCTGACTACAGCCAGCCTTTCCTGCTGTACACCGATGCCAGCAACGAGGGACTGGGAGCTGTATTGTCCCAGAAGCAAAATGGAAGAGAGAAGGTGTGATGAACCTGTAGCCGCCATCTTGGTAATGATAAATCATATCCAGGGATGGCCACACTTCAGCAGCCCCCACCCTTGGGACCTTCTGTTAAAACGTCAACTAGATAGTTTCCCCCCATCCAGGCTCCTGTAAGATAAGAAGCCCCGGGGCCTACTTAACACTTGAATGCTAGGAGCTTCAAAGACTTCGAGAGGAAACACAGCCAGCAGGGGGGGGTGCTTCGTCTATCTGTACCTGACCATTTGTCCCATAGGACTAGTTTCTTTGTCTGTCACAAGCATGGAGGCATAAGATATAGAAACATGAAAAGTACACGCATGTTGCATGGGATGGGCCAATAAAAAAATATCACGGCGTCCCGGAGCCATTGCGCACACAAGCCTCCGCGGTAGACGTTTGTACGTGCTCTGGAAGCCAAGATATAGCGCGGAGCCATTCCTGAGGACCGTATGGTATCATAATTGATATCAAAAGGTCGGTTACGGCGGCCCGAATCCATGGGAACCCCTGGGGGTATCATGAGACCATCCCAGAAGAAGTTATTGGGTTCCATAGAATTTGGGCTTCTGATCGAAGTTAGACCTGAGGGTGGAGACTGAGCCAGCTGACCTCACCAGCAGTGGGCGGGACGGGGCAGGTAAGATAGCAGGACAGACAAGAGACAAGTCAGTCTTGACCCAAGAGTGGGGTGCTGAACATCTGAGCACCAGCTGAGGCCACCAAGGGGAGGAGCAGTTTGACCATGCGGTGGTAGGCCTCAGCCTGTAACAAAGAACCGTGCCTGCGACCGCAGAATCCTCTCCCTGCGTCACAAGAAAATCAAGAAACCGGTAACTGATATGCTGTGGTGATTCTGTGTGTTGTATTCCATTGTTGTATAGTTTAGCCTGACCTTATACCTGTGTATATTTAGTTGTATATCGTGTATCTAGTGTATTATTATAATCAATTACCTCAAGTAATTGTGGGCCTGCCTTTTATTCTGCATAACGAACGCACGTCCGTGTGAGCTCGGCTCAAGCCAAAAACGCTACCCAGGGTTGGTTCCTGACCCGATATAGGCCCATTCACGGACTGGGCGTATATCTAAAATAGGGACTGGTGGCAGCATACCAACTGGGGATTGGGGAAGGCTGGTAGTGACGGTCGGAGGTTCAGATATATATATTCCTGGCGCGGCCAAGGAAGATATATATACCGCCCTCACTACAGAGGGCCCCGATACCCAGTAGGTTACAGGACAGTCTCCCTGGCGACCGCTTATCCTAGGTGCAGTTCCTTGACTGACCTGAGGCTAAGAGGGCGCTAGCGAGTTGTGCTGTGTAGTGACGTTACGGTTTAGTGACGTTGAAGGGATAACACACTACCGTGTTCCCTGCGCTGGTTGCAGCTTCCTGGCACTACTTTCTCTAGGTGCAGTACCTTGACTGACCTGAGAGGTAAGGGGGCGCCAGAGAGCTGCACCCACCGGCCGGCTTTCATCACAGAAGGTAATTGCGTATGCCAGTAGGAAGCTTCGCCCTACTGAGAGGAACCCAGAGAACTACAGTTCCTTCAAGCAGGAGTTCCTGGCCTTGGTCTGGGCTATCACTGAAAGGTTCAAGCATTACCTAGCCTCAACTAAGTTTACAGCTTTTACTGACAACAATCCCTTGACACACCTGGAGACAGCGAGGTTGGGAGCCATGGAACAATGTTGGGTGGCCAGACTGTCAAATTATCAGTTCACCATCAAGTACCGGGCAGCTCACAAGAACACCAACGCTGATGCCCTGTCAAGGATGACTCACCAGTCAGACACCGAGGATGAAGTGGATGATTTAGAGGAAGTTTAATTACCTGCTTTCCACCGACGCAGAGTGGTCCATGAGCAACACGTCACCAGAAGACACCAGGGAAGGACGCTGAATCCTCTGCCCCACCACAGTTGGAAGGAGACCCAGGACAGTGACCCGGTAGTCAGCCTTATCAAAAGACTGATCACCCAGGAAGGTTCTCACCTGGAGAAGGATGCTCCTCCACAAGCCAAGCAACTGTGGAATGAAAGAAGCCGGCTGTTCATCTACAGAGAGAAGCTGTGCAGAAGATATGTCAACCCCAAGACCCATGAAATGGTGTGGCAGATTGTTGTACCCAGGACGGATATCCAGATGGTGTTGGAAGCCTACCACGATCAAGCAGGTCACTTTGGCTGGAAGAAGCTGGAAACCCTGCTGAAGGACCGGTTTTACTGGGTTGGAATGCGGAGCTCCATAGAGAGGTGGTGACGGAATTGTGGGCCCTGTAGCCTCAGAAGAAAAGACTATGGCAGCCAGAAAGCACCCTTGCAGTCCATCAAGACAACCCAGCCCCTGGAGATCATCGCTCTGGATCACGTCAAGCTGTCACCCAGCAGATCAGGTTATTCATATGCACTGACCATGGTGGATCACTATTCCCGGTGGTAGCCCCTGTCAAGGACCTGACAGCAGAAACTGCAGCAAGAACGTTTCAAACATACTTCTGTAGGCCCCATGGATACCCGGACAAAGTGCTGACGGATCAAGGCCCTGCCTTTGAAGCCGAGCTGTTTAAAGAATTCTGTCATCTGTACGGATGCAAAAAGATCCGGACTACGCCGTACCACCCTCAGACCAATGTTTTATGTGAGAAAATGAACAACATTGTCATAGACCTGCTGAAAACCTTACCCTTGGAAGAAAGAAACCAGTGGCCAGACAAACTACCTGACCTGGTAGATCTGTACAATCACATACCTGTGAGTTCTACTAATTGTACTCCAGCGTACCTCATGAGAGCAAGACCCGGAAAGTTGCCCAAGGGCCTGGAACTCGGGGTGGTAGAACCTGAAGCAGATATGTCCACTGAAGACTGGGATACAAATCGGCAAGAGCAGTACAGGAGAGTACAGGCCTGTGTCGAAGACAGTCTGAACAGAGAAAGGGAAAAACAAGAAGAACAGTACAATAAACATGCACCAGCAGAACCCTTGGCACCTGGAGAGATAGTGCTAAAGCGGAAGAGAAGAAGTCACAAGCTCGATGACCATTGGGAAAGAGAGCCCTACACAGTGTTGAACTCCAGATTTGACAACAGTAAAACCAGCCTGATTAGCAAAGATGGAGGAAAAACAACTGAAACAGTCTCAAGAGACCATCTGAAAGTGTGTCCAGGTCTACTGAAGACAACGGAGGAAGAAATACCTCCTATAGCACCGGAAGAACCCAAGGAAGAAGTGCTTCACACAGTTCTAGGAGATTTCCCTGTGGACTGGCCTCAACTTGATGGTGCAGTTATAGTACTGGTGATACACTTCTATCAACAAACAGAAGAACCTGTAAGCGCCCCAGAAGAGCCTGCTCAGGAACAGGAAGAGTCCACAGAGAGAAGAGAAGCACCAGTTGAAGCAGAGCCTGGAGGCCCAGTGGACAGTGCACTTGCCAGTCCCATAGAGAGATTAAGGCATTTCTATGATTTACCTACACGAAGACCTGATAGATTAACAGACACTAGTAACACCCCAGTGCTACATAGGTCAACACGCAGCACCCAAGGACAAATCCCTGCCAGGTTTAGGGAATAAGAATGAAGTGTCTACCATGTAAATAGTTACCCAGTTGGGTATTGTCCATTGTTTATCGTATAAACTGAAATTTATGTGTGCATTTACTTACCCGTCAGGGTATAAAGACTTGTAGGCTGAGGACTGTGAGCAGCCAAAAACTTTATTTGTAAATAGTTGCACTCATCAAAAGTGCCTCCCTTATTTGACCACTGAACAAAAACCCGTTTGGAGTGACTGAAGATGTGGTCCAGCACCTGGATCACTTATGCGCTGTAGCCACGCCCAGGGCCTACGTTGAGGGTTTTCAGGCGGGTCCCTCATGTTTCTCCCTGTTACACTTTCATCAGTGAAATGGACACCAGGTTAAGGGACTTACTGTAACTTAATTGTTATTAATGTTATTATACTTGTTGTTATTATAATTATTGTTGTAACCTGTTTTGAACAAAATGCTTCAGTCCAGGAGTACTGAATTGTACTAGGGGGGAATGTGGCACCCTGCTGCGCACAGGTACCACAGGACCGAGGGTGCAAGGACGGACTTCTCCACAAGAGGCCCTTATTACATACAAACACCGGGTCCGCGCC
Source organism: Phyllobates terribilis (assembly GCF_046119375.1). NCBI lineage: Eukaryota > Metazoa > Chordata > Amphibia > Anura > Dendrobatidae > Phyllobates > Phyllobates terribilis. Next base: position 56,880,877 of record NW_027362773.1, read on the forward strand.
TACAGGGTCCTTTATACCCAGTAGGGATCACCGGCATTCCAGGAGGACTACAAGTCCCTGGCAGACCTGAAGCTAGACCCACACAGGACCAGGAACCACGAAGGCCCCAGCGTTACCAGGGATAGTGGTTGCCAGCAGAAGGTCCTACTACCGAGCGACAGGTGAAGGAACAGCACGACACATAAGCTAGGCCCAGTTGCAGGCTGGCCAGGAGCATACAGAGAGGCAGACACGGACCAGGAGGCCTTATACCTGCTCACTGGGGAGAAGTCCTGAAGTGCACCCATCCTACTGAGTACCCTGGACCATACCTGACATCCGCACCAGTAAAGGCATTGAAGCGAATCCCCTGTCTCTGTCAGTTACTCCTGCTGCACCATACGCCTGCACTACAAGTCCCAGCATCACCACCATCAAACTCCATACTGCCCCAGGGGCCCGCTCAACCTGTGGGGAGCAGAAACACCTCAGCTGCCATCCCATCACCCCCCCCCGGAGGTCTGCAGCAGCACTGGTAATCCTTACCAGGTACCACAGGTGGCATCACGAACTAATTATTTTATTTTTCCTATCCAAGTTACAACCCCCTTTTTGGTTGACCGCCCTGGGCCACGGACCGGGCCAGCCAGTGTGACCTATCCCCCACCAGCATCCATAGGCCCGGCTGCCGAGTACCCCATTGCCCCGGGGGCGCGTCAGTACATTCACACTGAAGGCATCAAAACTATGAATTAACACATGTGGAATTATATACTTAACAAAAAAGTGTGAAACAACTGAAAATATGTCTTATATTCTAGGTTCTTCAAAGTAGCCACCTTTTGTTTTGATCACTGCTTTGTACACTCTTGGCATTCTCTTGATGATCTTCAAGAGGTAGTCACCGGAAATGGTCTTCCAACAATCTTGAAGGAGTTCCCAGAGATGCTTAGCACTTGTTGGCCCGTTTGCCTTCACTCTGCGGTCCAGCTCACCCCAAACCATCTCGATTGGGTTCAGGTCTGGTGATTGTGGAGGCCTGGTCATCTGGCGTAGCACCCCATCACTCTCCTTACACAGCCTGGAGGTGTGTTTGGAGTCATTGTCCTGTTGAAAAATAAATGATGGTCCAACTAAACGCAAACCGGATGTAATAGCATGCCGCTGCAAGATGCTGTGGTAGCCATGCTGGTTCAGTATGCCATCAATTTTGAATAAATCCCCAACAGTGTCACCAGCAAAGCACCCCCACACGATCACACCTCCTCCTCCATGCTTCACAGTGGTAACCAGGCATGTAGAGTCCATCCGTTCACCTTTTCTGCGTCGCACAAAGACACGGTGGTTGGAACCAAAGATCTCAAATTTGGACTCATCAGACCAAAGCACAGATTTCCACTGGTCTAATGTCCATTCCCTGTGTTCTTTAGCCCAAATAAGTCTCTTCTGCTTGTTGCCTGTCCTTAGCAGTGGTTTCCTAGCAGCTATTTTACCATGAAGGCCTACTGCACAAAGTCTCCTCTTAACAGTTGTTGAAGAGATGTGTCTGCTGCTAGAACTCTGTGTGGCATTGACCTGGTCTCTAATCTGAGCTGCTGTTAACCTGCGATTTCTGAGGCTGGTGACTCGGATAAACTTATCCTCAGAAGCAGAGGTGACTCTTGGTCTTCCTTTCCTGGGGCGGTCCTCATGTGAGCCAGTTTCTTTGTAGCGTTTGATGGTTTTTGCAACTGCACTTGGGGACACTTTCAAAGTTTGCCCAATTTTTCGGACTGGCTGACCTTCATTTCTTAAAGTAATGATGGCCACTCATTTTTCTTTACTTAGCTGCTTTTTTCTTGCCATAATACAAATTCTAACAGTCTATTCAGTAGGACTATCAGCTGTGTATCCACCTGACTTCTGCACAACACAATTGATGGTCCCAACTCCATTTATAAGGCAAGAAATCCCACTTATTAAACCTGAGAGGGCACACATGTGAAGTGAAAACCATTTCCGGTGACTACCCCTTGAAGGTCATCAAGAGAATGCCAAGAGTGTGCAAAGCAGGCATCAAAGCAAAAGGTGGCTACTTTGAAGAACCTAGAATATAAGACATATTTTCAGTTGTTTCACACTTTTTTGTTAAGTATATAATTCCACTTGTGTTAATTCATAGTTTTGATGCCTTCAGTGTGAATGTACAATTTTCATAGTTATGAAAATACAGAAAAATCTTTAAATGAGAAGGTGTGTCCAAACTTTTGGTCTGTACTGTATAGTAATATATTCTGGGCACAATCCTAAAAGATGCTGATAATTAGGCGGCACATGGTTGTACACTGCACGACAGCATAAAGTGCAGGTGGGGACAACTCCCGTACTGATAAGAAGTCCTATAAATGATTGTAACTATTTTTGAAGAAAACAGTCACTGTTGTACCACAGGCTATAGAAGATCTACAAATGTCAGATTCTTGATATAAAAAAAAGCCTAAAATTCCAAAATCAAGGACATGATATTATAATTTGTAATAGTCAATACAAACGAATCCATGCAGCTCGCTCGAATAATGTCATGTACCATAAATCATTAATGTAATAAAGAGTTGGTTCGTTTTCTGGCCATTCACAAACTTACATTGTTAGGTGCTGAAAACAAAGGATTATACTGAAAAAATATTATTCCATCATGGCTACAGCCAGCTACTGAACGGATTAATGGCATAACGTTTCTGAGACGAGGACTATGCTATGTCAAAGAATGCGGGAGATGTGATGGGCTCAGCTGGCAGCTGAGTGGCATTTGATATAACCAGCTGGAGACACTGTTACCATCTGAAACACAATTCTTCTTCAAGATGGTTCCCCATCCACTTGACACCCCCAATAGTGAGCAGCAGACACATTATGGTGAGGGGACGATAGAGTCTCATAAAGCAGCTGGTCTCTTAAGAAGCTCAGCTTTGCAGGGTCTCACACAATAACTCAGAATCCTCCTAATCCCAAACTTTCTTTCTCCGTATAATAGGCTTTGGCAGGAACAGCAGAGAGATGAATATGGAACAACTTCGTCAAGCACCTGCCATGTCACTCAGTGAGTAAAGCTCAGCCAGAATGGAAGGATTTGAATTTGAGGTTCTAAAAAGGTAAAAAGTAAAGTGATTTAGAAATGTTCCTTTGACATGTCTATAAATAATATTTGTATAAACGTCACATTCTGATGTTAATGTCGATGATTAGTAAGAGATGAGCAGTGATGAATAGACACCGCTTATCCCGCCCTGCAGAATCAGTTTCTCACAAATCACTTTTGTAGGAATTGCTTTCCACTGCTCTCATTATTAATTGACTCCCATGTAGTGCACATCAATCACATTGATACTCTATCGATTTAGTGTTTTCCTTTAATACAAACTCCTTTGATGATTTCTAATATTCTTATTTACAGTAGGGGTGATATTACAATACAAATTAACACCAATGGTAACATACGAGTGATACATTGTCTCTATAAACAGTCAGTAAGACATTTTAGGATTTTAGGAGCATCACCTCTTGGCAAGCTTCTAAGAGTATATCTGAAATAATTCAAATAATAATTGGTCACAAAGATCTGAGGATTGTTTTTTTAGATAATGGCAATTTGGTGTTTCATGTTTAATAAATAAAAATATAACAAATATAATTAGCTTTAGGCCTGATTTTACAACCTACAAATTCAAAGATGACAAAATATTACACTGTTATAGTTACTATACTACGAAAGTATTCAATATTTAACATTTTTATTGAGGACCTCTTGGTTCCCAAGCAGAAATGCCTGTTTTAGTGAATAGTTGTATTCCCCATAAAGTACATACAGGCTTTTGTCATGTAAAAAAATCATACCAAGTAGAAACATTTCAGAACTTTTTTCACCTTTAATGTCATCCATAATCTGTGCAAATTCATTGAGAAACAAGAACAATTTTGATTGGGAACAGAAAAATATCAATACTAATATGTGGTTGCATGAGTGTGAACATGTTCTTATAATTGGAAATGTAGCTGTGTTCAGAATTAGCCAATCACATTTAAACTCATGATAAATAATAGTAGTTAGTGCACAGCTGTCATCATTTACAGAGATTCTGATTAATCCATTATAAAGTCTTACTGTTCTAGTAGGATTTTCCTAACATTTTTGTAGTTGCATTTTACAGCAAAAGCCATGGCCTGTAAAAACAGCTTACAAAACAGCTAAGAGATCTCAATGTTAAAAGTGCTCAGGAGAAGGGTACAAAAAATGTTCCAATGCATTATAAATGCCATGAAATGCTGTGAAGACAGTTGTGAAGAAGTGGCTTAAATTTGGCACAACAGTAACATTATCTAGAACTGGAAGTCCTTAAAAAAATTATGAAAATAAGAAAATAGGTCCTGGAGGCTGCTAAGAGGCCTACAGCAACATTAAAAGAGCTGCAAGAGTTTTTGTCAAGCACTGCATGTGTACTGCATCTGACAACAATTACCTGTAATCTTCATATAGCTGAACTGTGTAACAAAAAGCTTCTATCTTGCCAACCTAGATCCAAGTTTAGCTATGCTTTGCCAAAACCTACATCAAATCTGCCAAAAGCATGTGGGACAATGTGTTATGGTCTGATGAGACAAAGGTTAAACTTTTTGACAATAATTCCAAAAGTTATGTTTGGCGCAAAGTCAACACTGCGAATCACCAGAACACCATACCCCGAGTGAAGCATGGGGAAGGCAGCATTATACTTTGAGCTGTTTTTCAGTAACTGGAACTGAGGTTTTATTTGAGATGGAGGGAAGTATGAACAGATCCAAATTGCAGTCCATTTTGCAACAAAACATTCAGGCCTTTGCTAAAAAGCTGAAGATGAAAAGGAATTTCAATTTTCAGTATGACAATGACCCAAATCAACAAGAGAATGACTTTGCCAGAAAAAGATCAACGTTTTGAAATGGTCCTGCTAGAGCGCAGACCTGAGACCAATTGAAAATCTGTGGGTTGCCTTAAAAAGGGGGTGAACAGGAGATGTCCTCGCATTCTGACAGATTTCGAGCACTACTGCAAGGAAGAGAGGGCGCAAGTTTTCAATTTTATGTGCCATGCTGATAGTGTCCTACTCAAAAAGACTGAATGTGATCAGAAAGTCACAGGATACTTCAACAAGGTATTAGTTTATGTGTAATGATTCTTCTTGGTATGATTTCTTTAAATGACAAAAACCTGGCATTTTAACAGAGGTGTGTAGACATTTTATGTCCACTGTATTATGGAACTTCTTTTCTTAGAACTTCGAGTTGTGTTAATTTATTTCTCCTCAAAATGTAAGAGCAAAGTACCTCTTACAAGTTTTTGATATATCCATTAATTTAATAATTTCCTAGTTTTATTGGAATGTGCACATTGTAGATTCAGATGAAAGACAGCAAAATCACAAAGGAGCACATATGGAAACAAGGAGTAAAGAAACACGTTAAATATACCAGAATATACTGTATGTTAAACCTTAGATTCTTTAAAGTACCCATCTTTTACTCTGATGACAGCTTTACACCTTCTTGGCATTTATTCAACCAGCTTCATCCTGTGAAACATCACCAACAGTGTCACCATCAAAACATCACCACACAATCACACTTCCCCCACCATGCTTCACTGGGGGCACTACACATTTAGTAATCATCTGCTCAACTTTTCTGCAACTCACAAAGACATGGCTGTTGGTACAAAAAACCTAATAGTATAGTTTCATTCAAGTTTATACCAATGTCAGATTTTTTAACACAAAACAATACATCGTCACTGACATATCATAGAAAGCGACCCAGATTTAAATGAGTTCAGTCAGACCAGAATTTCATTGTATGCAAGTAAAACCTTTGGAATGAATTGGTGTCTAGTGAGGTTGTAGGAAATAGTAAAAAGTGTTCCAACCACCTTGTACAAAGTGGTATCCAAGGATGCAGTTCATGTCCCTTCTGCGAATGCCTCTTGCGAGAAAGTATAATTAAACTGGGATTGGTTATGTTAGAAATCCATGACTTTATTATGTGCCATTTAGACTGTGTTATGTATTGTATTAAATGGCTATGGGAAAGACTATTAAGGTATATTCACACTGTCTTTTTCCTGCTGTTAACAAAGTCCGATTTTCAAGCAGAAGATGCTTCAGAAAAGTCTCCTCTTCTCTGGAGTCTTGTAAACTTGATGCGTTTCTTGCTAACGGTTTTGGAAGTCACTTCCTTAGCGGTTTTTGTGGTGTTTTTATTTTTCACATTTTTTCCAGCATTTTCTAGACTTGTTATAAAATCAAGAAGTTAAAAAAACTGTAGCATTTTTTTTACAGTAGAACCATTGATAAAAACTGACATAAAAACACCCAGGCGTCTTTTAGGCATTTTTTTAGGTTTCCCATTGATTTGTATTGTAACCTATTCACAGCATTTTCAGTCTAAAATTCCAGATAAATATACGTTACTTTCTTTTATATGGTTGGTGTCTTTTGAAATCCTGAAGTGTTTAAAACAAGCTCAAAAACCTGAACGCATGAACAGCAAGTCGTTTTTGCACAGAAATTAATATGTTCATTCTTCTGAGCATTTTTTAGCAGCATTTTAAGTGAAAAAAAGACCCAGTGTGAACATACCCTTAGTACTTTTGAACATACCTTTGTTAGAGTTTGAGAGCAGAGGATTTCTATTAGGACCTGACAAGGTGTCCAGAAAATAATTGATCATGTGAGAAAGGTTCATGCAAATGATACTAGCCACTTACAATGGGCTGGTCTTTTAAGAGATAAGCCTACAGTGAGAAAACACGTGAAGTTGTTAAAGGAAGCTCTTTCCATCATGCATACTGATGCATTGGGTTCAGTTGGAGTAAATGATACAAAATTAAATATCTTCCCTCTATAAAATAACAACTTTTGTACATTTCCTAATTACTACTGATTTGCTGCTTTTCTAAATTCTGTATCATTTGCATGTTTATTTCAATGATAACAGCGCTATGATACGTGTATATAAGGTAGTGTGCGAGGTGGCCAAGAGCCATTGGGTGAAGTATCAGAGGTGATGAGAAATGGCAAAACCAAAGTGGATAATTAAAGGGGCCTTAATTAAACACAAGTACAGGAAAAAAAAACCCTCTAAAATATTATTTAAAATTACCGCTAATCACACCACACAAATAAACAAACAACAAGATTAATGAATTAAATATTTACCAGGGTTAATTTAATATGCTAAAGGGTCCCTGCCAGGAACCCTATCTTTACCCCTACCTGGCTGCGGAGGTTGGCACCCTAAAAGATGGTCGAGATTGGCACCTCCTATCAGCGTAGGCTGACCAATAAAATTGGTGCCAATAAAAGGATAAGTTGCAATAAATGAGGAAAGCGGTGGTTCAGAGTCAGAGTTGCCCAAGATTCAAAGGTACGATCACACACAAAGGTGAGGCATGAATGTAGTCTATGTCAACGCATTTCAAGGTTTTCAAACCTCTTCATCAGGATCAAACCACAATGATGAGTTCATTGTGGTTTGGTCCTGATGAAGAGGTTTGAAAACCTTGAAATGCGCTGACACAATAAACCTCACCTCCGTGTGTGATTGTACCTTTGAACCTTGGGCAACTCTGACTCTGAACCACCGTGTTCCTCATTTATTGCAACTTATCCTTTTATTGGCACCAATTTTCTGTCACAAACTTTGAGAAAAAAGTCCTGTCTCCTTGTCTTTTAAAGATTGCTTCTGTGTAACTGCTGACCAGGCAAACTGCTGATACTGACCTGTCTGTTGGTCAAAGTGTCCACAGTGGAGACATGAGCATCAGAGTTGGACCATAGACCATTCCCATTGTGGCCAATAATTGTGTGACATGCAGAAGTGGTGCACTTGCAGAGTGTGACATGCAGAAGTGGTGCTGTTGCAGATTGTGACATATAGAAGTAGTGCTGTTGCTTTAAAAGCATTCAGCAACTATTAGAAGTAACACAAGCACATGAGACATGGAGTGTTGTGCTCCAGAAGCATCCAGCAACTAGAGGGGTTAACACAGTCACAGGAGAAGGGGAGTGTTTTAGCAGAGCCCCAGGGGGATTTTGGGGAAGTTGTTTACTGTCGGACTGGAGCTGAAGAGAAAGGTGGTGTGTGTGTTCTGTATCTCACAGAAGCGCCCCTGCAAGTGAAAAGGATTCAAGACTGGAAGAAATGGTGTCACAGGGTTCATCTCCCTCAGCTATCCCCCCTCCACCTCACTGTGCTGTAAAGAATGCTGTGTTCATTAATGTGCCTTTGCATTAGAACTGTGCTGTCCTGTACTACTGGGAAGACTGTGAACTGCTTTGCTGCTAAGGAAACTGTACTGTTTGTCACTGGAGCCTGTTGCTCATAAGAGTTAACTTGCACTGGCTGTGCGGCTTCTTATTAAATTATACTGTTCTACCATTTATGAGGACTCTTGTGAAGTGTGTCTGGTCAGCAAGTGAAACAATCTACGTGTCTGTGCCTGAGGCTCAATACCGCTGTGTGCCTGAGAGAAGCTGCAGCATATGGTCTATGGTCGCTCTGAGTAATGGCTCCCCCAGGATTCCAAAGAATTCATGTAACTTGTCTCGCCCCTATCTGAACCTAGTGGCGTGCGTGTAACAATTGGTTACAGCAGTCACAGGTCTATGTGGCCAAAACAAGGTGCATAGAGACTGGCAAAAGGTCCTGGAGTCACCCCACCTAGTGACTGACGTCCCCTCAGTTCAGGGCTTGTTGTGTTATTGGAGAATATATCCCAATAAATAGTCCCCAAGAAATATGTGATTTTCAGTCTCTAATGACTTGAGATGTATGTGGGTGTAGAAAATGCAATAATATCTAACAATTGAGAAGGAAGAATTTCTGGGGAGGTAATTAAAATATTATAGTGAATAGTGGTTTTAGCTTCACAAACTGGATAAACATTTCGCAATGAATGTTTTGTGCAGTTTCCAAAAATGACTTTTTATCCATCATTACAAGATCTATAGAGGGACCGTAACTGTTTTTTAATTGAAGTGCACTAGATAAAGGTTCTCCTCCTAAATACCCTTTCTACCCTCATCTCATGTCCTGTTTGGCTTTAAGCACCAGGATTGGTTGTAGAATTCCTTTGCTCTCTTTTGCCGTCAATCCCTACTGGTGGTATGCTGTTTTTTCACATGTGGAGACAGAGATGAAAATCATATTTATTATTTCAATGTTCTTAGGTGGACATCCCCATTAAAGAAACACTTTAGAAAAAGCAATGATACAATTAGGGAAATTTACAAGACGACATGATATAATTAGGGAGATTCACTAAATAAGTAATCTTTAGACAGTGCAAAAGTTGTTAATAAATTTGATTCATCTTTTGGAACAAGGGGTCTCATCTTGGGTCAAACCTCTTCTATGAACCACATTTCCTTATTGAGTCTAGAGTATATAATGAATATACAAGGCAGGTAAGACAGTTTTATGGGAAAACATGTGCCATAATTCTAGTGCAATTAGCATATGTTATGCTTTGTATAGGGCCTATGGAGGGCATGGCACATGGATTCAAAGAACACCAAATGCACGGCCCCGTGAGCACTAAGTATAGGGCAGCATATCAGTGTTGTACTGGCTGCTCCTTAATATTCATACAATAATGCAGACATTTACATCGTTGATACTGAAATTGAATGAGCTTGCTAAAGCTAAGAATACAATAAAACAAATAAATAAAAGGAAAAAAAATAAAAATATACAACTGTTTTTATCACAGTAATCAATGGTTCATATTTTATTCTGGCATAGGAATAAGATAATTTTATACAGAACAACAAATTAATTATTTTTTATTCCTCCCTGCGTAGGCACAACAATTCAGTCATCTGTGATAATGAAAGCCCAATGCTAACTAGATCCGACACAAATACACATATTTATACAGGATACTGCTGATTCTACACTTGTTAGCGGAGACTTTCTTTTATGCCAGGCTGAGTCATACAGTATGTTTCATTTCCCTGCCCTCGTGTAGTCATAACATGGTTCATAGCTTATTACTCAAGTGCCCCTGAGCTGATAACAGCAGCCTGAGAGCACCTGGAACCGGAGTGACATTCACATCACACAAGTAGCAGGGCTTCTTGTACACAGGCATCAAAGCAATTAATTCAATATGCATTTTGTTAATGCAGATGAATAGAGATTAGAAGACATTTAATATGAAGGACTACGGTCGTGGCCAAAAGCTTTGAGACTAACACAAATTTTAGTTTTCAAAAAATTTGCTGCTTCAGTTTTTATAGCTACAATTTGTCTTAACTTTAGATTGTTATGATGAGTGATCAAAGGAATTGCAAAAAATTGCTAAATAATTCCTTGCCAGCAAAATGAACTTAATCACAAGAATCCCATTTCCACTAATTTTCAGAGCAGCCACAAAATGAGCTGGTGCTTAAAATCTTTGTCTTCTGTTAACCATGGTTACCTCCAAGGAAACGCAAGCAGTCATCAATGCTTGTATTAAAAGGGCTTTACAGGGAAGGACATTACTGCTTTTAAGATTTACCTTGTAACAGCTATTTTTCAGATCATCAAGAACTTTAAAAGAGAACCTGTCATCAGGATTTAGCCCTATAAACTAAAGGCATGGCCAAAATCCCTATAAACTAAAGGGATGGCCATAATGGCGCTGTGAAGCTGATTAATCTGATACCTGATGTGAAGGAATCCGATCAGTGGCTGTTGAATGCTCACCTTGTGAAGTTTTTATAAAATGACATCTTCTGTGCTTCAGGGCAGGACGTAGCGGCAGGGTCTTCTTCTGGTTCTCTGCAGGTCAAAACGTTTCGGCACAATTGTAAATTAATACATACAGGGGTTTCCTTGTTCTTTCAACCTGGCCATGGTGAAGAGTATACCAATTTTTGGAAAACCTAAAAAATAGGAGCTTTCTTTGTAATCTTACTGAAGACTTTTAAAAGAGGATTAGAACAACCCTAACCATATGCCATACTAGGTCATATGGAGGTCAAATAAAATTGTTCCCTTACTAAGGACCCCATCTGTTAACCAGTTCTGAACTGATGCAAAGTGTGACTCCTCCACAAGCTGTAACTGGAGCTGCCAGGACTCTGGACCGGGTCTGACCTCTAGAGATCAGAGCATCTTTCTTAATTCAAAATACTAAGTTGTATATATTTCTATTTTAAACACATTACGAGATGTAATTTTCAACTAGAGAAACCCTGTAACCCCATTTTATGCAGGGGATTTGTACAGTTGTGCTCAAAAGTTTACATACCCAAGCAGAATTTTTGCTTTCTTGGCCTTGTTTCAGAGAATATGAATGATAACAAAACTTTTTCTCCACTCATGGTTATTGGTTGGTTGAAGCCATTTATTGTCAAACTACTATGTTTTCTCTTTTTAAATCTTAATGACAATCAAAAACATCTAAATGACCCTGATCAAAAGTTCACATACCCTGGTGATTTTCGCCTGATAACATGCTCAAAATTTGACACAAATGGGTTTGAATGGCTACTAAAGGTAACATCCTCACCTGTGACCTGTTTGCTTGTAATCAGTTTGTGTGCATAAAAGCTGAGTGAGTTTCTGGGATCCAGACAGACTCTTGCATCTCTCATCCAGCCACTGATGTTTCTGGATTGTGAGTCACGGGGAAAGCAAAAGTCGTTCTGATCTTAGGACAGATTTTTGTTCAGCAGATTAAAATTGATGATGAATATACTTACCATCTGCCACTATGATGTTAATGCTAGCCTGCTGAACCATTGGTCTCTGGATACATAGCCCAGGCTTCCAGGGATGACATGTCGACACATGCGACTGCTGCAGCGGTAATTTGTCCACACAACATGGTGTCACTGGAGGCCAGGATATGGAGATTGGCAGCATGCTAGCATTGCCATATGAGCTACAATAAGGAGTAGACCAATATTTTAGGATATGGGGAAAAATGAACAAGAAATTAGTGACAGATTGACATGATGTAGATACAAAAAACAGCACAGTGGGTCAATTTCTGCAGTGTGTGGGAGAGATTTGAATAAGTCTTATCTACTTTACTCAGCTGCAGTTTTCTGAATATTGAGTTACAATTTCAGGACACTTTCAATGAAACATTTAGAGAACATAAGGAACACATAGAAAGCCATGCCCCATATTTAAAAATGTTGCAATTTTATTTGCATATAAAGGCGCTAGATATATATCACAATAAATGTAAAAGAAACAAATGGTTTTCTAAAGTCCATTAACAAGGTAGCAAAAAAAGAAAAAAAAATGGACAAGCCCTGGAAAAAAAAGCATTTACAGAGGTCAACAGAATAGAGCTTTTTGCGACAATATTTTTGTGCTAGCAAGATTGCATTTACACACAGTGCAAAATAAGAAAAGGTAAAAGTTAACAGGAAAAGGGGGGTTCAAGAATGTTTATAAAAGGGCAACAAAGCCCTTTTCATCGATTGTATTCATACATGCCTAAAAAATACACACAAATACTAGGAAGAAAAGGACACTTGTAGACGTGCCCCATCCTTCATAATTTAGGTTAGCTGTGTGCAACACTTTGATGTATTTTATTCTTTTGCAGATGCCTAAAACTGCCAATAATATTCCAACATTATGTAACACAGAAAAAATACTTATATATATAAATCCATATTTAAAAAGAGTTTTGCATTTACATGTTTTAATGTATGGCATACCATTTCTTTACAGCTGTTTCAGCCCCATACATAATAAAGATAAAAAATAATTTAATTAAAAAAAAACAGAAGCGCAAAAAGTAATGGATTAATAATAACAATAGGTGTACAAAGGTTTGCATTAACTAAAAACAAACTACAAAATGGAGAAAAAAAATGGAAAATGCACCTTGAGGTGATAGAAAAAGCACACAAATTCAATAACAATAAAAAAAATACAATTACACACAAAACAAATATTAGATTGTGCAAATCCCGGTGGTTAAAAAAAAATAGCTTATTTTTTTTTTTTAATTTAATGTGATGTACTGTATAGTTTGGGGACCTTCCTGGGATATGGACAATTTACAACAGAGTTCTGAGGACACAATAATAGCTGATAAATTAAGAGTAGACTTAAAAAAAATGTTGAATTTTTTTTGTACCAAAGCTGAAAGAAAGATGAGGAAAAACAGCTTTAAATAGTTACAAACACCAACAGAAATTGTTTTATTATTAAAATTAAATAGGGAATAAAATGCAGCTATCAGTTTATAGACCCATTTTTTTCCCGAAGTGCAAAGGGTCTTCATGATCCTTGGGGATTGGGAAGGTCAAAAATAATGGGAGGGTTGGTTGGTTGAAAGCTGACTGTACACGTTGAGGCATTGATGTACGTTGTGTAACCATCAGTCATAATCCCGTAACCTGCAAAAAGAAGGTTATATTGTAATACAGGCAAGTGAGGTGGAACAACTGCACAAGCCTCAAGCCAGAATGCTATAAGCTACGGCATGGAAATAAAGTCGAGCCATAATCCTCTTTACACAGAGTAAGGAGCTTTCATTTTTAGATTCTTACAAACACAACATGCAGCCTTAATAAGCAGAAAAATAACCACCCACTGTTTTCTTCTACGCTGTTGTCAAGTCATTGAAGGTATAATGTCCTCCCACCTAGTAAATCTGTGGTGGCCCATGAATACTTCCACTGACTACATTCCACTATATATACATAGACTAATACTTATGTTTTAAATCCTAAAGAATTTACTTCTGTGTTAACAGAAGACAATGTAGGCTTGATATAAGTATTTACATAAGACTTGTAGACTATCTACAGTACATCAAGATCTACAGTACATCAAGAAGAAGACCATACAACCATGAAGAAGACTACACCATTCAGTCAGTTTTCATATGGTCACAATGGTGTCCATTAGACAGACATTAACTATTCCATCTACATACATGGATGTTGTGAACAGCTCTCTTTGCATTAACCCCTTCACGACATCCACCGTACATGTATGGTGCTGCGGGAGGAGCGTTCTCGCAAACCGCTGCACATGCATGGTGGGACGATGGCGCAGGCTCACTCCGAGCGCCAGCGTGATCAAAAGCGGGTGTCAGCGCTACATGACAGCTGACACCCTGGGAGAACACCCATGATCGGTGTTAGCAGAGGGAGGGAGCCCTCTCTGTTCCGATCGGTACAACGCGATTGCGATCAAGTTATACCAATGGTCTTCATTGTGACCCCTGGCCGAAAGATGGCCGTGGGGTCACCCAAGTACAGTCGCCTGTAAGCTCCTGCTCAGAGCAGGAGCTGACATCTCCTCCCTGTGATCACTGAGCTAATGCCCCGCAATGTAAAAACATTGCAGTGTATTAGATCAGTGATCGGGACAGGTAACATTGATGTCCCATCCAGAGACAAGGTAAAAAACTACAAAAAAAAACGATTTTAAAAATTGTAAAAATAATAATAAAGAAAAAAAACACAAAATAAATAAAAAATGAAAAAATATGAATCCAATAAATACATATATTTATGTAAAAACAAAAATAAACAAATAAAAAGTACACATATTTGGTATCGCCGCTTCTGGAACGACCTGACCCATCAAACTGTCACACTAATTAACCTTCAGTGAACACCGTAAAAAAAATAAATAAATAAATAACATGGCAAAAAACAATGCTTATTCATCATACTGCCAAACAAAAAGTGGAATAAAAAACAATCAAAAAGTTGATTGCAAATAAAAATGGTACCACTGAAAATATCATCTTTTCCTGCAAAAAAACAAGCAGACATACAGCTCCAACAGCAAAAAAAAAAAAAAGTTATAGCTCTCAGAATAAAGCGCTGCAAAAAAATTCCCTTTTCCATGAATTAGTTTTTATTGTGTAAAAGCGCCAAAATATAAAAAAATTATTTAAATGTGGTATCGCTGTAAACGTACTGATGCAAAGAATAAAGCTGCCTTATCAATTTTACCACACTGTGAACGGCATAAAATAAACCCCCCCAAAAACAATTCCTGAATTGCAGTTTATTGCTCATTCAGCCACCAAAAATTCGTAATAGAAAGGAATCAAAAAATGTTGTGTGGCCGAAAATAGTACCAATAAAAATGTCAACTTGTCCCGCAAAAAACAAGCCCTCACGTAACTATGGTCGGCAGAAATATAGAAAAATTATAGTTCTCAAAATATGATGAAAACTTTGTTTCGCAAAAAAAAACATCTTTTAGTGTGTGACAGCCGCCAAACATAAAAAAACAATATAGATCTGGTATTGTAATCGCACAGACCCAAAGAATACAGTCGTCTAATCACTTATACCGCACGAGGAATGGAGTAAAAAATAAATGAAACCAATTCTTCACCTGCGTTGTGCGGAGATTTAGACTGAAACCACAAATGTAAGTGCTCAGTGTAGAGTGCCGAATAAATGTGATCTAAAATGTTAGGTAAAATGTTCCCAATAAAAGCTTTAACTCAATCCACAAAAAAAGCAGAGCCATTGTGGTAACACAAAGGCTCTTGAAAAGCGCTCTGGCTCCTTGCCCCCCAAAAGAAATACAGCAAATTCAGCACTTCCAAACCCAAATACCGCCCTCCCTTCTGAGTCCCACAGTGTGCCTCAACCCCATTTAGTGTCCACGTTTGGAATTTCTGTAGTGATGAGAGCCCATTTAATTTATGGCGTCCATGTCTCCAGAAGCATGAGCTGGGCACAATGTATGGGTACTACAATGTACTGGTCACTACAATGGCAGATTTGCAATTTTCACAAACCAACATCCACTATTGTTGGTTTCTGGAAAACACCCATGGAGCCAAAATCAGCACTGCACCTGTAGACAAATTTCTCAGAGGTGTGTAATTTCCAAAATGGAGTCACTTGAGGGGGGATTCTTCTCTTCTGGCACTTAGGAGCTCTGTACATGGAGTCAGCAAACTATACTACGATAATTTGTTCTCCAATAGTCAAGTAGCGCTCCTTCCGTTCAGAGTCACGCCATGTGGGTAAGCAGAACAGTACAGCCACATTTGGGGTATTGACATGTTCAGCGGAAACTGAGTGACAAATTTTGGTGTAATTTTCACCCATTTCCCAGTGTAAAAATGTAAAATCTGGGGCTAAAACAAAATTTTTGTCGTAAAAAGGTAATTATTTTTTCTTCACTGCCCATTGGTATGAAATTCTGTGACAGATGTGTGGTGTCAATATAATCACTGCACCCCTAGATTAATTCATTGAGAGGTGTCATTTGTAAAATTAGGTCACTTATGGGGGGGGGGGGGGATTGCTGGTCTGTCACCTCAGGGGCTCTGCCAACGTGACTTGGAACCCTCAAACCATTCCAGCAAAATGTGCACTATAATTTGGTGCTCCTTCCCTTCTAAGCTTTGCCATGTGCCCAAACAGTAGTTTTCAACCACATATGGATTATCTGTGTACTCAGGAGAAATTGCACAACAAATTGTATGGTCCATTTGCTCCCGTTACCCTTGTGAAAATAAAAAATTGGGGGTTGAAGCAAGATTTTTTCGCCGGAAAAATTTATTTTCTCTTTTCACGGCTCAACGTTATACAATTCTGTGTAGTACTTGTAGGTTCAAGGTGCTCACTACACTTCTAGACCCCTTCCTTGAGGGGTTTAGTTTACAAAATGGGGTCACTTGTGGGGGGTTTCCACTGTTTAGGCACATCAAGGGTCCTGAAAACACAACATGGAATCTGCTATCTTTTGTAGCCAATTTTGCGCTCCAAAAGTCAAATGGCGCCTTGTGTGCAATTCATCAAAGGATTCGTGTCAGAATTCTGGAGAAAAAAGCTTTGAACACTAGGGGTTGTGCCTAAATTTTGCGACTATTGACGTCTACATATCAGTTTCTCCCAGCTGGGCGGAGCTGGGACGAGACAGGGGACAGGTTACACCACCGACTAGTCAAATTGATGACAAGTGGTGGCATTAGCTACTCCACAAATCTTAGTCCAGCAGGGGTTAGGATTTGTGGCAAGGCACACATACAAGTGTAAGTTCAATGCTCTCAGTTCATGAAGAGGTGTAAACCTCTTTATGAATCAAGAGCATCTGACTCCAGCACACCCCTTCATCAAGACCGACAAACTACGCCAGTCTTGATGAATTACTTTTTCTAATATAGGCCCTACGACAAAAAAAGTTCTATAAAATCATTAAGAAAGAGGACAGGAACTCTAGTGTCACCTAATGGATTTAGCAATCCTAAAAGTAAATATTACATGACTTAGGATAAAAGGCCAAACCAAAAACTCCATTTGCAGACATGTTTTGGAGCGTTTGCCCCTTATAAGTTTAAAGTAGGAGCATTTGTTTGGCTGGGTGAGAAGCCTGTAAAAAGGGACACAAGGTGTAAACACGTGTATGCAAATAGAATTTCTGGTTTGGTGTTTTATCCTAAGTTATATGGTAAAGCTTGTTAAGGGTTGATATTAACTTTTATAATTGCGGCTTCCAACAGGTGGCACTAGATTTCCTGTCCTTTTCTTCTCTGAAAAAGAAAGTTGCATATTTAAAATTACCAAAAAAGCATTGCCTGTCCTATAAGTCTCCTTACGCTGACTTGGTGCTCTCCACAAGGAGAAACATTGCCTGTTAGATACCCTATAAAAGTACTGTATTTGACTTTTCAATTAAGGTCCTGGATTCAAATCCCACCTAAGACAACATCTGCAAGGAGTTTCTATGTTCTCCCCGTGTTTGGTGGGTTTCCCCCAGGTTCTCTGGTTTCCTCCCACACTCCAAAGACATACTGATAGGGAATGTAGATTTTGAGCCCCAATGGGGACAGTGATGATAATGTCTGTAAAATGCTGTGGAATTAATGGCGCTATATAAGTGAGTAAAATAAATAAATACAATAGCAATTTAAAGTACATACAATAGTCCCAATTCATCAAGACTGGTGTTATTCACACCAGTTTTGATGTGGGGGCCTCTTAGAGCCAGAGGAGCCGGTGTCATAAAGAAGTAGATGCCTCATTCGGGGACAGAAGATTTGTGGTATAAGGTACACCGCAGCTCATCATGAACTAGATGAGCGGACTAGATGAGCAGGCATCGCCACACCCTGTTCCTCCTGTATCCTGCCCAGCTCCACCAAAAACCCGTCAAAAGTTTGTGTAACCTCACATTAATAAAAAAAATCCACAAAATTTTTGCACAAAGTTTTTTACGCCAATCTGGTGTAAACACTGATGAATCTGTACCAATGTTTTGATAACTTTTTATTTCTCATTGTGTTTATTGATTGGGTTAATTAATTTTATATTTTGATGTGACTGTGCCTGTAAAAGTCCAGTCTATCTAATATGTTTATGTTTAGTCTCTATTTTAATGGGAAAAATAATGAAATGTTTATATTTTTAAAAGCTTTCTTCTTTTTTTTAGTCTAACTAGGAACTTGAACCTGTAATTGTCCGATTGTCTACACTATACATTGCAATGCCACTGTATTGCAGTATATAGTGAAAATCTGTCTCCTATGGAGGTCAATCTGTGACTGAGTTTTACAGGAGTATCAAGACGGTAGCGAATGGGGTCATCAGTAGGCCCCTGGCTGTCATGGTGACCCATTGGTTCCCGCGATTGCATCGCAGGGGCCGGTGGGAACAACAGTGCACGCGACCATGTATAAGGCTAGCAGCAGGGATCAGAGCTCAGAGGCACAGATGCCGGCTATGTAATATAGCTGGTGTTATCTCTTGTGGAGAGAGCTCAGCTCCTGAACCTTCTCTACATGTATGTCATTGTCTGGGTGACCACATGAATGTCAATCAGTGTTGTGTATGGATTAAAAATGTCTAGGATAATTGTTAGAGATGTGCAAAAAGATTTGCATCAGCCTGGTCCGGTGTATATTTCGGTACTCCGTGGCACCTAAACTACAGCAGTGCAAACTACCACTAATGGAACATGAATGCTGGCATCCTAGGTGCTTCTTGCGATTACTAGGTCCTTGTAATGTCATGACATTGTGCGAGCCACAGAAAAAATAAATATCCATGACGGGCACCCTTGTAATTCAAGGGGATCTGTCAGAATCAATTTGGACATTGATTCAGCATAGTTATGAGATGAAAAAACTAATTTTTCTATAACAAAAGAAGTTTCAAGGTTAAAAGAATTGGGTTAACTGTACGTAAAATTTATTATGCAAATTGCCTCTTCAGAGAGGAAGCGAATCAGAACTCTATAGCGCCACCTGTTGGAAGCAATCCTATAAGTCACTATCAACCCTTTAACGAGTCGTGCAATATGACTTAGGATAATAGCCAAATCAGAATCTCAATTTGCAGACACGGTGTTTTGGGCTGTTGTCCCTCATCAGTACAAAGTATGAGAACTGATTTGGCTAGATGAGAGGCTCTGGACTGAGGTCTAAGGGGTAATGTTTCTCCTTGTGGAGAGTGACATACCGGCTCTGGTATGCCAGTGTAAGGAGGTTTATTCGCCGTGCAATGCTCCTCTGGGAAATTAAATAAAACATGCAAATTGCCTCTTCAGAGAAGAAGAGGAGTAGAACTCTATAGCGCCACCTATAATTTATAACACTTTGCAGTATACCCAACATTTAAATTCTGTAGGTTGAGAGCATATGTTGTTGCGCTCTTGACCAGGGAGGTCAGCAGCTGCTATAGACCACACAGCATGGCAATCAGCTGCAGTGGTTGGGTAAACTAAAGGTAACTGTACATGATGTCCATACATCACATTACACATATAGACATCATGCAAGAACCCAGCATCGGTAGGAACGCAATGGAATTCAAAGAATTAGTATATTGCAAAGTTTAAGTATATTAGGCCAGTTCTTTTAACCAGGATGCCATTGTTGAGACTCCGTTTTTCCCAGAGTGGAGAGCTACTGCAAAAAAGCTTGACTTGCTTCAGATCCCTCAGCAGGACTATGTATTATGTGCATTGCCACATTTCTCTGTTAGTGCCTGCAGCTGATCATATGCAGATCCTCCTCTACAAAAGAGGTTGTCCAGATGGGACAGCTCCTTTAAATGACCAATTTATCTCTACTACATCTACAGAGAAACAATTGACAGTTGTTAGCCATGTACTTACCTTCATGGATTCCACCAAATACATGCAACTTGGGCCTGACCCTCCTTTGCACTGTGTTGAGAAGTTCTACACATCCAACCCTCTGTAATTCTTTAGGGACCCAGTCCCGGAAACCTAATGCACATAAAAGATAAGAAAAGAAAAATAAAACATCAGTATACTTAACATTCTATAATAAAAGGTGGTTCTTGCTTCTAGGAGCCTTTGCTGGAAACCATAATTCATGAAAAGGTTTATTACAATATCTGTTATAGAACACCGGCCATTAAACACCAGCAGAATGCTTTTAAGGAGTCTTCGCTTTATCTTAGAGAGACCCCAAACATGGAACGTTCTGACAGAGATAATGAACATTTTCTTTTCCGACCAGCTTGATTTATAAAAGCAAGGGTGATAGAATTAACTTTATTCCTCGGAGTTCCTCTCCGTTTTTTCCCAGCAGTAACCTAATTATTTAGCCGTTCCCTTATCCTCTTCTCTCATTTCATTTTTTTGCAGGCTCTTCCTTAATTGCATTTTTTTCTCATTTAGCCGGGAATATATTGGAAAGGATGTTTAATATCTCAGCTTTATCATGCACCCAGCAATCTTCTTTTCTCTGTCTTTACAAGTCACAGGACCACCGCTTTCTACTGCCGCAAACACAACTACTCCAGAATACTCAGCTATTCTCTACAATGGAAGAGCTGGGAACGGAAATGGTGCAATGGAATGAAACATTTTCCAAAGTCAGTGATGTGATCAGATCTAAACTAGTTATTACAGGGATAATACCAATACTCATTAACAGGCTAAAAGCTTCTAATAGTTAAGGTAATCGGAAATAGTCATTGACTGCCTGAATGGGTGAAAGTTTCAGGCAAATGTGGAAAAATGCTGCAAAGTAGGAATGATTTAAAAAGAGAAGTATTAATAGCTTAACTGTATCAATTAAAATGCAAAGTGAATGAATAAAAGATAAATCTAAATGAAATCAATATTTGGTGTGACCGCCGTTTGCCTTCAAAACAGGATCAGCTCTTCTAGGTACACTTGCACGCAGTTTCTGATGGAACTTTGCGGGGAGAATGTTGCAAACATCTTGGAGAACTAACTACAGATCTTCTGTGGATGCCGCATGTGGAGATCCTTCCATCTTTTCATGTAATCCCAGATAGACTCAATGAAGTTGAAATCAGGGATCTGTTGGGGTCATATCATCACTTCCAGGACTCCTTGCTTTTCTTCACATTGCCGGTAGGTTTAGGCTCATTGTCCTGCTGCAGAATAAATTTGGAGCCAATCAGACTCCTTTCTGATGGTATTATGATAATTAAGTATTTGCCTGTATTTTCTTGGCAGAGACAAATATTTACTATCTGTCCTCATCACATCATCTTATCCCACAAGTTATAGACAGTAAATGAACAGTAAATGATCTTGTGCTCAGATTCTGGACAGTCTATGGAAGTGTTAAATGCATTGTGAGGAGCACTGGCTACAGAAAGTGTTATGAACATGGCAGCACAAAGGTTAAAATCACAGACTTTCAGAAACTTAAGTGAATGCCTAGCAATGAAGTCACAGCTAATTGATGGCTCTTACAGTTTAAGAGCCACTTAGTTCTACAGTTAATGTAGAGAATCCATAAAAGTGAACATCAATTATCACACAAACTACCCAAGAAGAAGTAAGAAAAAGCATTTGAGATGGAGCAGCTTACATATCTATACATCTCTTTCATATTGTACCAATTGGGCATTGATATATACAGTATATATACACACACATAAACGTATATACACATATATACACTCCTCAACATTGAAATTGCAACCTCAAGATGGAAAAGTCTTGGAATTGTAGAACTCAGGATGGATACACATGTTACTGATATGTAATGATGCAAAAAAATAGAAACAAAATTTTCATAACATCTCAATTTATTCAGTATTGAATATGACCACCACGCGCAGAAATCTTCGCACTTACAAGTCTTGGCTGCTGTCAATGAGGTTATTAAAAAGCCCTCCCATGAAGATTTTTTTTTAATCTGACATCTCAAATGAGCTTGACAGGAGAGAAAACCAGAGATGCTGCAGACTATGGTAGTGCGTTTAGTCCATGCATGATGCTTACGAGCAACTTCCAGCCTGCCATTACCATGTTTAAAGATAGCTCTTTGGAGACTTTGGACACCAATAATTACATGATTCATCCATTCTGTACTGCAAGTGAAATTGGATGTCACATACTAAATCAAAGGCATCAAACGGTGTCTACAAAACCATGAGAAGGTGTTTGCATCACATTGAGATAGAAGCCAGATGTCCACCTGAAACATGGACAAGGGACGGCCATAGGACGAGGGGTACAGCAGCAATCAGCAGACTCACACAAATATTAGATACTAAAATATAAATATTTACTAAACAGTTTATAAAAAACAAAGGAAAGGTTGGTAGGTAAACAGCGTATAAATAACAAATACGATGACAGCATTTACTCTAAATAACACCGACTAAGAGTATTCACAGGCATACTTAACAGAATAAACAGTTATATGCAAGCAAAATACATGCGATTAACCCTTTCTATGCATAAATTCACAAAACGACAGTGTTCTGCCAGCACTTCAGTAATCGCCTACCTGGAGCAGTTTTTGAAGTGTCTCTTACAGAAGAGGCCGTTTCTCTAACTAACTAGACCTCTATAAAGTTATTTATGCACATATATATTGAGATATAAGATGGTACCGGTACGTCCTCAGACTGAAATAGAAGGGTCCTTGCTGGGTTGAGTCCCAAATAATCAGAAACGCTGACTTGAATCTCTTAAGGAATGCCGATCTCTCCAACGCAGGGCTTCTCTAAGTCCTTAGAGATAGAACCTCAACGTGGCCTAGCCCAAGATGCTGTGTCCTTGGTTGTCCTCACCAAGTCGGCACATGTCAAGACGAACAACGTGTCCCAGAGTCACCAAAAACAGATCACGAGTCTCACCGCTGTATCCAGACCTGTTTCCAACGATGCGCAGCTTCACTTCCACCTTGAACTCCCCTATCAACTTTCACCAACTGCCAAACCCCCACTCTGCAACTCTGGCCTCTCCACTGCCATCTACTGGCCAGATCATATATTACATCACAAATCTCCAACAATACAGCGAATTGTGATTAACCCTTACACAACTATAGATGTACCATTGACCAGATGACACTGCTCTGAAAGGTCATCATGGAGCAGAGCAAGATGGAAATGGAGGTTTATCCTCTTCGGCGATGAATTCCCCTTTTTTGTCTTGGATATAATGATTGTTATGATCTGCAACATGAACTAAGGAAAGATAGGGGAAAGCTGTCCCTACAGTAAGACTAAGCTGAATCCCTACGATGTAGCGGGCTGCCTGTTCCTAGCGAACAGACCCGCCTTAGTCCTCGGCTAGTCTGAACGAAGACCTATAGCATAAGGGGAGGGGTCCCTAAAAGAACCAAGGACTGGGACAAAAAATGGGACACCTCCTAAACAGAGAAGTAGTTGCAGAACACAAAAAGACAAACTGACAAAAAGGTACTAGAGGTCCCAGAAGGACCAAGCGAACTGACAGAGAAAGGCACAGAAGTACCTGGCTAGAGAAACAGTCAAACACTGAAGTCCAGCACAGCCAAAAGGGCGGAGCTGGAATATAAAGGCACGGTCATGTGACCGCAAAACACAAGATGGAAAAAACAAACAGGAGGGTTCTAATAATGATAAGCAGAGAATGGTCTAGAGTGGACAATGCCTTCACATGGGTATGTCACACTGTTCCTACTCCCAGGATTATGGTATGGAAGGGCATAATGTACAGTAACTGGGCCACTTTAGTCTTCATTTCAGATAAACTAACAGCTCGGCGTTACATTAGTTTGGTTGTGGTTGTGTCCCAGGAGCCATTTTTCAACATGACAACACCAGGCCACATGCGGTTTGTGCTACTATGAGCAGACAGAACCGCCTAAATGTGTGACCATGACCCGCAGCATCTCCGGACTTGTTTCCCATCAAGCACATCTGGGACAACATTGGTTGGCAATTGCAAAGTGAGTTGCCAGCAGCAGATTTTGATGATTTCCTCAAGTGCATTCAGTGAGGCAGAACATTCCACAGGCAACTATTAATGACCTCACTAACTGCAGCCAAGACATGTAAGTGTGGGCGTTTGTGTGTGTAGTGCTCATACTTGATACTGAATAAATCTAGAGGTTTTAAAAATTTAGTTTCCATTTTTCTTCATCTGCATATCATGTGTATTTATTCTTGGATTTACACAACTTTTCCATTTTGGTGTTGCAACACTCAATGTCATTCAGTACAACGTGAAATGCTCTTTGCTAGGCAGATTCATCATTGATGTTGCTACAATTTTCGGGATTAATATTCTCCTATGTAGTGACTTTAGTATTTATGGCTTATTCACTATACATTTTATACACTATAAAAGTTATCTTTCTGTTGTAAATATTTATTTTTCTCAAAATAGCGTGAAAAGCGTGAGTCTATTGAAAGAATTTGGTGCATAAAACATCAGCGATTATTATAAGACAGAAAATTAAAAGTGACTTCAATAAATTGCAAATGATGAATTGGGCCAATTGTGTCCCGAGTTCTAGACTTGGACTGCATGACTGGTTTGCACAAAGGCAACCCGTCCAAGGCTGGGGTCTATTGGTGAGGTTTGTGCCAAGGTGCTCACAATGTAATAAATAAGTAGTCTTTAGTTTCATGAGCATTATGCCATCAGCTTCATTATTATACAACTTTCTATTATACTTTATTATTTTTAAGACCAATTCTTCATTATTTTTAAGGTCTGCAGAAAATCCCTCATGACGAAATACTTTCCACAGATTAAATATTTGTATACAGTCTAGATAGCAATTGGCAACAGTCTCTCCTGAAGTGTATATTCAATCTGCAATGATTAAAGGGGGTGGGGTATGTCCTCTTTGGATATGTTTTTTGGGGGACCAGGAGGGTGGGGGTTAATTGATAATACTCTTATCACAGGGAGTCCTGATGCTGAAACCCAGGGTAATAGGCAGTAATACTGTGAAACATACCCAGTCAGTTTGCCGCAATGCTATTTCTAAAAGAAAGAAAATTAAAGGGGCAGGATGAACCCTCCTAAGCCGTCTATATGGTCATGCAGGACAATTAGAAAGTTGAATAAAATGATACCTTGATATCTGCGATCCCATATCTTATTCCAGAGAAATCCATGTTTTTCTTATATTATTATTATTATTTATTATTATAGCGCCATTTATTCCATGGCGCTTTACATGTGAAAAAGGGGTATAATACAAGAACAATTACAATAATCTTGAACACAATGTGACAGCGACTGGTACAGGAGGAGCGAGGACCCTGCCCGCGAGGGCTCACAATCTACAAGGGATGGGTGAGGATACAGTAGGTGAGGGTAGAGCTGGTCGTGCAGCAGTATGGTGGAGCGGTGGTTACTGCAGGTTGTAGACTTGTTGGAAGAGGTGGGTCTTCAGGTTCCTTTTGAAGGTTTCCACGGTAGGCGAGAGTCTGATACGTTGGGGTAGAGAGTTCCAGAGTAGGGGGGAAGCACGGGAGAAATCTTGTATACGGTTGTGGGAGGAGGAGATAAGAGGGGAGTAGAGAAGGAGATCTTGTGAGGATCGGAGGTTGCGTGCGGGTAAGTAACGGGAGACTAGGTCAGAGATATATGGAGGAGACAGGTTGTGAATGGCTTTGTATGTCATGGTTAGGGTTTTGAACTGGAGTCTCTGAGCAATGGAGAGCCAGTGGAGAGATTGACAGAGAGGAGAGGCCGGGGAATAGCGGGGGGACAGGTGGATTAGTCGGGCAGCAGAGTTTAGGATAGATTGGAGGGGTGCGAGAGTGTTAGAGGGGAGGCCACAGAGCAGGAGGTTGCAGTAGTCAAGGCGGGAGATGATGAGGGCGTGCACTAGTGTTTTTGCAGATTCATGGTTGAGGAATGTGCGGATCCGGGAGATATTTTTGAGTTGGAGTCGGCAGGAAGTGGAAAAGGCTTGGATATGTGGTTTGAAGGAGAGTTCAGAGTCCAGGGTTACCCCAAGGCAGCGAGCTTGAGGGACTGGGGAGAGTGGGCAGCCATTGACGTTGATAGATAGGTCAGTTGGGGGGGTTGAATTAGATGGTGGAAAGATGATGAATTCTGTTTTGTCCATGTTAAGTTTTAGAAATCTGGCAGAGAAGAAGGATGAAATAGCAGACAGACATTGTGGGATTTTGGTTAGTAAGGAGGTGATATCGGGTCCAGAGAGGTAGATCTGTGTGTCATCAGCATAGAGGAGATAATGAAAGCCATGAGATTCTATGAGCTGTCCCAGGCCTAAGGTGTA
This sequence comes from Phyllobates terribilis, assembly GCF_046119375.1. Lineage (NCBI taxonomy): Eukaryota > Metazoa > Chordata > Amphibia > Anura > Dendrobatidae > Phyllobates > Phyllobates terribilis. The sequence goes on from NW_027362773.1 coordinate 56,907,362, forward strand.
GATGGAGAAGAGCAGCGGTCCTAGAACTGAACCTTGGGGGACACCGACAGATAGGGGGCGAGATGAGGAGGTGGTGTGTGAGTGGGAGACACTGAATGTCCTGTCTGTTAGGTATGAGGAGATCCAGGATAGGGCCAAGTCTGTGATGCCGAGAGATGAGAGAATCTGTAGTAAGAGGGAATGGTCCACTGTGTCAAAGGCAGATGACAGGTCTAGGAGGAGGACAGAGTAGTGTCACTTAGATTTGGCAGTTAGTAGGTCATTGGTGACTTTAGTCAGTGCAGTGTCAGTAGAATGGTGCGGTCGGAAACCAGATTGTAGGCGGTCGAAGAGGGAGCAGGAGGAGAGGTGGGAGGACAGCTCAGAGTGGACATGTTGTTTCAGTAGTTTTGAGGCATAGGGGAGAAGTGATATGGGGCGATAGCTAGACACAGAGGATGGGTCAAGGGAGGGCTTTTTGAGGATGGGTGTGATTGAGGCATGTTTGAAGCATGAAGGGAAGACACCAGTTGTTAGTGACAGGTTGAAGAGGTGGGCTAGGGCTGGGATGAAGATAGTGGTAAGGTTTGGGATGAGGTGGGATGGGATTGGGTCAAGTTTACAGGTGGTGAGGTGTGATTTGGAGATTAAAGAGGAAAGTTGATCTTCAGAAATGGTGGAGAAGGTGGTTTTGGAAGAAGAGGGTTGAGTAGGTGTGGGGAGGGGCTGTAGGCAAAAGCTTTGTCTGATGGTGTCAATCTTCTGCTTGAAGAATGAGGCAAAGTCTTCGGCTGACATAAGAGGAGAGGGAGGAGGCACTGGGGGATGGAGGAGAGAATTGAAGGTGTTGAATAGTTGTTTGGGGTTGTTAGAGAGGGAGGATATGAGAGATGCAAAGTATGTTTGTTTTTACTGCAGTGAGTGTGGACTTGAAGGTAGTGAGGGACTGTTTGAATGCGATGAAGCGCTCATTGGAGTGGGACCTTTTCCATCTACGCTCAGCAACCCTGGAGGCCCGTCGCAGTTCTTTAGTTAGGCTGGTGTGCCAGGGTTGTCTGTTGATTGTGCGAGCCTTGGTATGTGTGAGGGGGGCGACCGAATCGAGAGCTGCAGCGGCGGTTGTGGTGTTGTATAAAGTGGCAGCAACATCTGCATCATGTAAGGAACTAATGTCTGTAAGAGGCAGGAGGAATTCAGAGAGTGAGTGTAGGTCAAGGTGTTTGAGATTTCTGCGAGGGTATGCATGTTTGTGGAGTGGGGATTGTTGCCCTGGAGAGGAGAGAGAAGAGAATGTGAGTACGTTATGGTCAGAAAGAGGGAGAGGTGAGTTAGAGAGTTTAGATAGGGAACAGAGGCGGGTGAAGATGAGGTCCAGTGTGTGGCCGTCTTTGTGGGTGGGTGTGGAAGACCACTGAGTAAGACCGAAGCATGAAGTGAGGGATAGAAGCTTAGAGGCAGCTGAGAGGGAAGTGTGAGCTGTTAAGATCTATGGTCTGGACATGGATCTCCCCGAGAATCTGCCTCCAGAGCTTATATAAAACCAGAAGAGCAGACTGTCAGTCATTACATGTCTCATGCTGATTTTGCCCCCTTTCATTTAAAATAATCTTTGGAGGCCGATTCTCAGGGAAAACTATATCCAGCTCATTTACGTATAACAAAAATATTGACTTCCCAGGAATAAAACATCAGATCACAGTTATCAGTATCGTTTTATTCAGCTTCCTATGACCTGCATGCTCACATATACGGCTTAGGAGGGTTGATCCTACTGACAGATTCCCTTTAAGGATTACAATGTTCCTAATTAAATCAATGCCCCGACATGATGGATACTTCAGAGTAAGGTTCTATACGTAGGAGCTCTCTGCCGGCTAATAGATGAAGGTCCTGAAAGACCGGACAAGTCCTGTAAATGGCAGAACACACCTCAACTCTGACACAAAACCCTAACAAGCTCCGTTCTGATACATCTGTGATGGGGAGAGCTAGAAGTTTTCAAAAAATACACTTCTCTGATACATTTAGTGTAAAGAATGTGAACTCCGCTTTATAGATGAAGCTTTTTTTTAACTCAATTTTCTCTAAAACAACTAAAGATATTCCTTAATTGAAATCTAAAACCTCAAGCCTCCATGAACTCTTTTACTACCAGAGGAGATCACCACACAAGGATGGGGGGAGCTACAAGTACACAACAAAAAAATCTAAAAAGTGAGAGAAAGTAAGAGTTTTGCAGAAAGTGGGCCCTTTCTTGTTCTTCAATCGTATTAACCCACTGAATGCCTATACGAGAAGGCTAATCCTAGTGGAGTCTCAAAGAGGTTAAGGAAACTAAGCGATGTAGTTTGTCGCATCTTTGCAACATCTCAATTTACACAGCAGGGATTCTTCAATAAAAGGTAATTAAGAGAGATTGTGCTTTCAAAGCCCCACAAGAAAAACTTGTTACACTACATTGCTTTATGCAGATTTTTTAAGATAGAAATCTAACAATAAAAGCAGCCTCTACATTATAGGGGGCCCAGGAGGAAGACAAAACACTGTGCCGCAATGGTGCAAGACGTGGCTACTACAGTGACAGAAGATTACTGACTGTCTACGTAGCACATGTGAGAGCTCCACATCCCCGTGCAGAGCGGCTCCTGCTCCTCTCCTGAGTTACATGACCAGCTGTGAGCTCCTGGGTCATCTGTATGACAAGTGGCCCCAGTGGCTGCTCACAGGCACTAAAGATTATTTGGATTTGACATATGTACCGTTATTGATCCCTAAATTCAGGCAGTAGATCCTTGCCTATACCATACTATACATACAAAATTTGCAATTTAGGTAAAAAAAAATGTTTAAAATGTATTGATACAATAAAATGACAATATTCTGTACCAAAGTATTTCCTGAATGGTGGAACTGAAATAAACAACACTAACACCAAGATAAATATCATTTCTCTTATACTACTTGTATCTCTGGTTTCCTTGTGTCCTCGGAATGGAGAATAAGGTTTAACACATTCAAAAATCAGATACCATAGGGGCCTATGGTAAGTTCAGGAGGCAAGTAGGGGCTATAAGGGGTGGCTGTCTGTACGGGATGTAGTGTATGGTATAGGGCAGACTGCACTTATTGATGGCAGCCGCTATGTTCTTGGCCAGCCCCAGAGATACTTCTAATAAGATTGTGAGGCCCAGGATAAAGTATGCTCTTGACTTGTCAAGAGGAATGTGAAATAGATGGCTCACTAGGACCCCAGGACAAACAAGAACTGTATACATGTGTCCACATTCTGAATGTATTTACAAATTGTCTCTTCAGAGAGGAAGAGGACCAGAACTCTAGTGCCACTTACAGGAAGCAGTAATCCTAAAAGTCAACAGTGACCCTTTAATAAGCCTAATCACAAGACTTAGGATATAAGCCAGGACCAGAAACTCAATCTACAGACACTGTGTTTCGGGGTACTGCCCCTCATCAGTGCAAAGTGTGAGTTCTGGTTTGGCTGGATGAGAGGCATCAAATCGGTATCTAAGGGGTAACATTTCTCCTTGCAGTATTTTATGAAAAATGTGACTTTTTTGGCATTGAAAGGGTGACAAATATGCATATTTTTTCTAATCTTCAATTTATAAAAAAAATTATGTGAAAAGTGGACATAAGTAGAAATGAATGGTACAAAATCATGTCTTTCCATGAAATTCCAAATGTGTCAAGTTCAATAGAAAAGCCCATTTCAACACATTGGGTGCCAATCTCAGTAACTATTCTCTCCACATTGACTGGGGCAGAATATAAGTAGTAAATATAGGCTACTGCTTTTATTCTTCTTTATTTTACTCACTTATATTACACCATCATGTTCCCCAGCACTTTACAGACCTCATCATCACTGTCCCCATTGGGGCTCACAATCTACGAGGGTCAGTCAATAAGTAATGCCTCCTATTTTTTTTCTCCTTAAATAAGGTAGTTATGTTAAATATTCGAATTTGGCACAATTCCTCAAACCTTCTTCTCCAATCCACAGCAATTGCAACTTCCTGCACCAACAGGTGGCAGGACTGTATCCGTTTGCAAAATGGCTGACATCGATGTTCGTATTAGACAACGTTCTGTGACTGAATTCTTGCATGCAGAAGGTGAAACGCCCATTCGAATTCATGAGAGACTGAAAAATGTGTACGATGATGCAACAGTGGATGTCAGTACTGTTAGACGATGGGTTCGTTGCTGTAACACAGCTGAAGGGCCATCAACGTTGGCTGACAAAATGCGGAGTGGCAGGCCAGTAACCGCAGTGACTCCAAGCAACATTCAGCGAGTCGATGACATCATTCGTGGTGACCGCCGGGTGACTGCAGATGAATTGTGTGGCATTATCTGCCTCAGTAAAGGCAGTGTGATGAAAATTATTGGACAACTGGGATACAGAAAAGTTTGTGCGCGGTGGGTCCCAAGAATGCTTTTTACCATGCTGGAATACATGCCCTTGGTAAACGGTGGACCAAGACTGTGGGAATGGATGGAGATTATATTGAAAAGTGACAAATGAATCGTTAATGTTGTGGTTTTCAACCTATGTAATTGCATTTGAATTTCTTGCCAATTTAAAAGGAGAAAAAAAATAGGAGGCATTACTTATTGACTGACCCTCGTACATTCCCTATCAGTCTGTCTTTGGAGTGTGGGAGGAAACCGGAGAACCTGGAGGAAACCCACGCAAACATGGGGAGACATACAAAATCTTTGCAGATGTTGTCCTTGGTGGGATATGAACCCAGGACCCCAAAGCAATAGTGTTAACTACTGAGCCACCATGCTGCTTTGATGTGACTTGGCCTCAGTACTGGTATGTCAGGTCACAGAAGGAAATGCCTGTCCCAGGTTTATGCACGCATGTGACATTTAGAGTTGTTTGGAGCCATTATATTGGGCCGTGTACATCCAGACCTTACTTTTGCGGATCACCATATGGTGACACATGAAGCCCCAATAGCGCCATAATTTGGAACTACAAGCTTTCCAAGTACCTCAGTACAGCCTCGGTGTATGCAGCTCTGCCATGTGCACAAAGCTTGTTATGTGCTTCGTTTCGGACTAAATTCAAGCAATGCCTGCATACCCATGTACTCTGCCAAAGTAATATATCACCCTGTTTAATTCTCTGAATGACTGCATTTCCAGTCCTGCCTTACTGGTACCCCACAAAGGCTGACACATGAATGCAGGGTGCACCACATGGGCAGCAGATGGAGCTAGTGCCAGACTTAAAAGAAGCTCTTAGATTTCTAGCCCAGCCACTAAACCCATAAAACCTCAGAATTGGGAGCAGTTACCTGTCAGATAAATACAGTTAATAAAACAAATGACCGAGCTGGAAGAGCTGCAGAACTGCTGTGGATATCCATTTAATTCTCCCCGGCTCCAGTAAATCAGAAAATTTAATTTAAACAACACCTAGGAACTCTCCAGATCTGCTGGGTTTAATTATCATGCCGGGCTCCTGTAAAGGCATCAATTTTTTTCTTTATTCATTGCTTTGTGTGCAGAGGGAAAGCTGGTGCCCGGGTTTGGAAGATTCATGCTGCTTACATTAAAGGCCGCCTCTGTGTGTGTAAGGTGACAGCGCGGCTTTAACTTACCGAGGGGAGGGCCGTGAGTCATTAGAATGTCGATGCCCTCAGGGATAAGGTTCCACTTGTCAAGTAAAGACTGGCCTCTAGGAAGATTAAATCCCCATCCATTAAACCATGGTGTCCTGTAGAAAAAAGAAGGTCTTTTATCAGTAATGGCTTGTAAATAGATCTGTCACTGTAACATACATTTCTTTACTTTTAGTAATATCTGCAATGGATAGGGTACGCTGAGGATTTTACATTTATTGGAGATTATTTTTCTATTGCATGTAAATAGATTTCTGCTATAAATTTGTTAAATATATATTTTTTATTTTCTACAGAAAGTTGAACCCATGATGTCAGAAAAACACAAAGGCAAACAACCACACCATGACCTAAAATCAACTCTCATATTTAGGAAAGTGTCAATGTGTTGGTATTAAAGGGGTTATCCAGGACTATTTAATTTTCTTTCTATGTGCCGAAGAATTAGCAGGCAGATATTATCTCACTACCTGCCTGTTCTGCCCGGCGCCGATCGCTCCCGGTACAGAGTGGTCATAGACCGCTCCTGCCGGCGATTCAGCGCCTTCTCTTCCGCTCTGCTGATGGGGCGTGACTGACAAGGTCATGCTGATTGATAGCTGGCTACCTGCTGGCTATCTGCGAGAAGCATGACGTCATCAGTCACACCCAGTCTACAGAACAGCCCGGAAGAAGAAGAGCTGCTCAGCTGATGTCTAGCCGCGGGAGGTGCAGCCGGTGATCGCTCTGAGCCGGCACCGGGTAGAACAGGCATGTACTTGCCTCTGTCAGCAACTACCTACCTATATGTTTTTAGGGTCATAGTAAAAAAAATTAAAATAGTCCTGTACAACCCCTTTAATACATGGCACAAGCAGTAACGCTATGTTGTGAATAACACCACCACAGAATTGGGGAGACCCACTCCTGGTATCTGGTGTCCATTTCATCGTTTTAACCCTATTCAGTTATGTTCACACAAAAGTTTTGCGGGACAGAACACATGGAAACTCTTCCTATTCATTTCTATAGTAAAACCACTTTGAGGTTCACATTTTTGTAGTTTTTGAAGCATTTTTTTTTTCCTGGAGAGGTTTAGAAAAATACCTTGTGGTAAAAAAAAGTACACGCCACTTCTTCAAAGTGGGTCCTGATTCAAAAATTCTTGGAGATAAAAACTCCAAAACATCCAAAATAACATCCATTTTAAAAACTCATTAGAGGCAATTCATCAAAGTATTGTCACCAAGTAGCAATATTATGGAGTTTCACAAAAATGTTGCACTTTTGCTCTTTTCATGACAGTTTGAAGAAACAACTTAATCAAAAGTGAAGGGATATTTTACGCCAGAAATGTTACAGCAATCTGTCCCTGTAGATTCTTCTACATTGGGAAAACCATCAGACCCCTGCATGTGAGGTTTGGTGAGCATTATAGATCAATTAGTTCAGGAAAGGGCTCTGCCCGTTTAATTCAGCACATGAAAGAAGCTCATGGTAGCGACCCTAATAAATTACGGAGGTAATTACAATTTAGTTTTACTTCAAAAAGAAGCTAGGCTAATTCTGGTCTCTAACGCACAAGGTCCAACAGGACTCAATGATTGCCTGGATTTATCTGTATTTATACGAGTTTTCATAAGTTCATTGTAACTGCGTTCGTGTTGCATTGTGTTTTTAAACATTTTTTTATTTGTGTGTTGTTTCACTTAATCAACACCTGTGCAGGTGGGTTGGCCGTATTGCCTCATTTTCAGGTATATAACCAAAAGGCCTCGACTGCTCACCTGTAGTGGACCCGTTGAAGCGCAGGACTCGTGCGAAAAGGCCGTTGTCCACTTACCCCCCGCACCCCAGAACCTGCACCACCCCTCCGCATGTGTAATCCCGAATAAACAGGACTATTATCAAGCAACACTGTTGGTGAGTGCATTATCTGTTCCATTTCTATAGCTATTATGGCTCAAGTTTCACTATATATGGAATTTGCACCACCTGGCTCGCATGCACACGGCTAGTGCCCTGTATACGTGGTTTCCAGGCTAACACTCTTATATGCAGAGTGCAGCGATTTGTGCTCAACAATTGAAAGCTGCATAGTGTGACTGGTGCCTTACTATCTCTTTTCATATGCTGAATTAATTCAGCTTATCATACTCCAGCGAGTCCTTCATCAACGACAGTCTTAATGATTTGGCCTCAGAAATCTCACATTGAACACAACCTCAGAGCGCCTTCTAATTAACATGGCGCATGCACAAATGAATCACTGGAATGGATCTGAGGTGAGGACTTTGAGGCATCTACTCACTGTGAACAGGCACAAACACAGCGATGGATGACTTAGCTCTGGACAGATTTCAATAGATGTATTTTCATTTAACAATTGTGGTAAACCAGAGTTTCCCTTTAGTTTAAGATCTTTTACCCCTAAAAATAGTTTACCACACAGACAGCATACCGGGCCAAGTGCAGCACCTTCAGGTCTGAAACTGTAGAGACTGTGCCACCATACAGGCGGTGCTGAAGCCTCAGTTACTGAAACTGTAGAGACTGTGCCACCATACAGGCGGTGCTGAAGCCTCAGTTACTGAAACTGTAGAGACTGTGCCACCATACAGGCGGTGCTGAAGCCTCAGTTACTGAAACTGTAGAGACTGTGCCACCATACAGGCGGTGCAGAAGCCTCAGTTACTGAAACAGTAGAGACTGTGCCACCATACAGGCAGTGCTGAAGCTTCAGCTACTGAAACTGTAGAGACTGTGCCACCATACAGGCGGTGCTGAAGCCTCAGTTACTGAAACTGTAGAGACTGTGCCACCATACAGGCGGTGCTGAAGCCTCAGTTACTGAAACTGTAGAGACTGTGCCACCATACAGGCGGTGCTGAAGCCTCAGTTACTGAAACTGTAGAGACTGTGCCACCATACAGGCGGTGCTGAAGCCTCAGTTACTGAAACTGTAGAGACTGTGCCACCATACAGGCGGTGCAGAAGCCTCAGTTACTGAAACAGTAGAGACTGTGCCACCATACAGGCAGTGCTGAAGCTTCAGCTACTGAAACTGTAGAGACTGTGCCACCATACAGGCGGTGCTGAAGCCTCAGTTACTGAAACTGTAGAGACTGTGCCACCATACAGGCGGTGCTGAAGCCTCAGTTACTGAAACTGTAGAGACTGTGCCACCATACAGGCGGTGCTGAAGCCTCAGTTACTGAAACTGTAGAGACTGTGCCACCATACAGGCGGTGCTGAAGCCTCAGTTACTGAAACTGTAGAGACTGTGCCACCATACAGGCAGTGCTGAAGCCTCAATTACGGAAACTGTAGAGACTGTGCCACCATACAGGCGGTGCTGAAGCCTCAGTTACTGAAACTGTAGAGACTGTGCCACCATACAGGCGGTGCTGAAGCCTCAGTTACTGAAACTGTAGAGACTGTGCCACCATACAGGCGGTGCTGAAGCCTCAGTTACTGAAACTGTAGAGACTGTGCCACCATACAGGCAGTGCTGAAGCCTCAGTTACTGAAACTGTAGAGACTGTGCCACCATACAGGCAGTGCTGAAGCCTCAATTACGGAAACTGTAGAGACTGTGCCACCATACAGGCGGTGCTGAAGCCTCAGTTACTGAAACTGTAGAGACTGTGCCACCATACAGGCGGTGCTGAAGCCTCAGTTACTGAAACTGTAGAGACTGTGCCACCATACAGGCGGTGCTGAAGCCTCAGTTACTGAAACTGTAGAGACTGTGCCACCATACAGGCGGTGCTGAAGCCTCAGTTACTGAAACTGTAGAGACTGTGCCACCATACAGGCGGTGCTGAAGCCTCAGTTACTGAAACTGTAGAGACTGTGCCACCATACAGGCGGTGCTGAAGCCTCAATTACGGAAACTGTAGAGACTGTGCCACCATACAGGCGGTGCTGAAGCCTCAGTTACTGAAACTGTAGAGACTGTGCCACCATACAGGCGGTGCTGAAGCCTCAGTTACTGAAACTGTAGAGACTGTGCCACCATACAGGCGGTGCTGAAGCCTCAGTTACTGAAACTGTAGAGACTGTGCCACCATGCAGGCGGTGCTGAAGCCTCAGTTACTGAAACTGTAGAGACTGAGCCACCATACAGGCGGTGCTGAAGCCTCAGTTACTGAAACTGTAAAGACTGTGCCACCATACAGGCGGTGCTGAAGCCTCAGTTACTGAAACTGTAGAGACTGTGCCACCATACAGGCGGTGCTGAAGCCACAGTTACTGAAACTGTAGAGACTGTGCCACCAAACAGGCGTTTCTGAAGCCTCAATTACAGAAACTGTAGAGACTGTGCCACCAAACAGGCGGTGCTGAAGCCTCAGTTACTGAAACTGTAGAGACTGTGCCACCAAACAGGCGTTGCTGAAGCCTCAGTTACTGAAACTGTAGAGACTGTGCCACCAAACAGGCGGTGCTGAAGCCTCAGTTACTGAAACTGTAGAGACTGTGCCACCAAACAGGCGGTGCTGAAGCCTCAGTTACTGAAACTGTAGAGACTGTGCCACCATACAGGCGGTGCTGAAGCCTCAGTTACTGAAACTGTAGAGACTGTGCCACCATACAGGCGATGCTGAAGCCTCAGTTACTGAAACTGTAGAGACTGTGCCACCATACAGGCGGTGCTGAAGCCTCAGCTACTGAAACTGTAGAGACTGTGCCACCATACAGGCGGTGCTGAAGCCTCAGTTACTGAAACTGTAGAGACTGTGCCACCATACAGGCGGTGCTGAAGCCTCAGTTACTGAAACTGTAGAGACTGTGCCACCATACAGGCAATGCTGAAGCCTCAGTTACTGAAACTGTAGAGACTGTGCCACCATACAGGCGATGCTGAAGCCTCAGTTACTGAAACTGTAGAGAGTGTGCCACCATACAGGCGATGCTGAAGCCTCAGTTACTGAAACTGTAGAGACTGTGCCACCATACAGGCGGTGCTGAAGCCTCAGTTACTGAAACTGTAGAGACTGTGCCACCATACAGGCGATGCTGAAGCCTCAGTTACTGAAACTGTAGAGACTGTGCCACCATACAGGCGATGCTGAAGCCTCAGTTACTGAAACTGTAGAGAGTGTGCCACCATACAGGCGATGCTGAAGCCTCAGTTACTGAAACTGTAGAGACTGTGCCACCATACAGGCGGTGCTGAAGCCTCAGTTACTGAAACTGTAGAGACTGTGCCACCATACAGGCGATGCTGAAGCCTCAGTTACTGAAACTGTAGAGACTGTGCCACCATACAGGCGATGCTGAAGCCTCAGTTACTGAAACTGTAGAGACTGTGCCACCATACAGGCGATGCTGAAGCCTCAGTTACTGAAACTGTAGAGACTGTGCCACCATACAGGCCGTGCTGAAGCCTCAGTTACCCTTGCTATTACTCTTCTTTCATGTGTTATTACCCAACTGCCAAAAATATATAAACATATTAACGCCGGAAAGCAAAAAATAAGATGTCAGACCCTTAAACAATGACCATAGGAGTATAATATAATTATAAAGGACAAAGAGAATGCTGAGATATTAGACAGGTACTTGAACTGAGTGCCAGGGATCATTCAGCAAGGCAGAAATCAAAGTTCACCACCCAATATAACTAAATTAACACAAGTAAAAGTATGGCTGTGTCTGAGTAAATGAAATATTGATGAAGACCCCGGCCAAGATGGCATTCATCCACGGATATTGAGGGAGTTGAGCTCAGTAATTCACAGACCGATGAATCTCAACTTCTTAGACTCTCTTGTAACAGTGTCGGTGCCACAAGATTGAAGGATGATTGATGTGGTACCGATATTTAAGCAGGTGGATCCGTGCAAGTACTGTTAAGTTTAACATCAGTGGTGTGCCACTGTGTTTTGAAGTATTGCAAGAGATGAGCTTCAAAAGTATAAACTGAGGAGCAAAAAGCACAATAGGGTCTTATCTGATGTTAAAAGACAATAAGGTGCAGGGAATTGCTCACCTGGTATAGTCGTGTATCATACAACAAGGATCAAGCTTAAATTTGTCAGCTGCTGCAGTCCCATGGGTTAAAAAAATGTTGTAATGCCAGAAGAGAACCAATAGGTGGGTCGTCTGCACTGTCGATGGAGATCCAAAACAATGGTCTTGAATCCCCCTATTGGATCTCTTCTTGCGCTTCAAAATTATAAAGCAGAGAACAGTATAATACCTGACAAAGCAGGACGGATTCATGAAAAAAGTCGGGTCTAACCAACATGTTGGGTTTCTATGAGGAGGTAAGTGCAAATCTGGATGTTGGTAATGCAGCTGATGTGATTTATCTGGACTTTGCAAAGGCATTTGATACTGTACCACACAGCAACCAGAGACATCTACATAAGATGTGTGCATGAGCAAATACAAGGCAGATGAGGTTTATCATTGAGAAATGTAAGGTAATGCATCTATGCTGGAATAATTGTATTGCTACATTTCCCTTTAACGCAAAATGATGTACATGCGCTGTGGTCAACGAGTGTGGAGGGGGCTCAGGAGTTATGTTATATAGCCGGCATCTCTAACAGCAGCAGCCTGAGGTGAGCTCCGATTGCTACTGTTGTGAGCAATTTAAAGGGAATCTGTCAGTAGGATCAACCCTCCTAAGCCGTCTATATAGACATGCAGGTTATAGGAAACTGAATAAAATGATACCTTGATATCTGTAATTCGGTGTCTTAATCCAGAGAAATCCACATTTTTCTTATACGTAAATGACTTCTTCCAGGTTATGAGGAGGATGTTTCCCAGAAGATGACTCCAGAGCTTATTTTACATGAAGGGGGAGTTACCAGTGTGAGACAAGTAACTAACACAGAACAGCAGAAATGAAATTTGTCTTCTTCCAAACACATTTTTGCTTCTCTCTGAACTTTGCTGTATTGCTACAATATTACAGCCCTGTCTGTCTATGAGCTGGAAGCTGAGAGGAACCTGCAGATGTGTCAGGTATAATCACACACAGCTCTGCAGTGTGTGACTTATCCTTACTCATAGGATATAACTAACTTATCCTTACTCATAGGATACCTATAAGTAAGGACAAGTTATGGTCCGAAACGCACAAGTTTCATAAACTTTGGCCACTGTAGACATTCATTTTTTATTTTGTCTTTTTAATGTATTTTGAATAAACTTTGGAGTTTTTATTAGTTCTGGTGCTGGATAACATTTCTTACATTGCCCCTTGCCTCCTCGTGGATACCGTCCCCGGAGATCCGTGCATCGGACATCTTCTTTGAATCCATGGACTATTTCTACAACTAATTTCGGTGAGCTGATGGTTTTTGTTTTTTATGGACTGTTGTATTGCAATAGCATATAGTAAAAGCGATCAGACTATCGCAAGTTCAAGTCCTCTGAAAGGAACTTAAAAATAAAGCAAAAAATGTAAAATGTAAAAAAAAAAAATTCTAATTGCCCCTCTTTTCCGTCATTTAAAATAATAAAAAATAAACATTTAATATCACCGTGTCTGTAAAAGTCCAGTATATCAAAATACAAAAATTTATTAACCCATATTGTAAATGCCAAAATGGTGATTTTTAGGTGAACCCAAACCCCTAAAAGATGCAATAAAGCTAATCAAGAGTGTCGCATAAACTCAAAATTGGTATCAATTAAACAGTCAACTTGCCATGAAAAAAAATCAAACAGCTCTATCAACAGAAAAACAAACACTATAGATCTTGGGGTATAGTGAGACAAACCGAAATTTCCTTTTTTAAATTTTTTACAAACTTCTGAATCTTTTTTCACCACTAAAAAAATCTTTGCAAGTTTGGTATGGATGATCATACTGACATAGAGAATCAGGTTTCAGGGTTATTTTTACCATGCAATGAAAACTTTAAAAACAAAACCCAAAAATCAATGACGGAGGCTGCAGTTTTTTCATCACTTCATCCCTCCTGAATTTTTTCCCCATTTTTCAGTACCTTGGACGGCAAAATCAATGGTGTCATTCAAAACTAAAACTCAGCCCTCAAAAAAGTTAAGCTCCCGTGTAGTTGTGTCAATGGAAAAATAAAAAAAAGCATATGACTATTGGAAGAAGAGGTGGAAGAATGAAAATGAAAAGACAAGAGAGGATATTCATTAAAGAGATCGTCCACCTTCGGTTAATAATTTTCATTTTATTACTTAAATGCATATATTCAAAGATAAATAGAATTTTTGCTGCTGGATTACACAAAAAATCATCCCACCGTTGGCCTTTGATAGCCTCTGTGTTTTGCTGTCTATTGCTCATTGCAGAGTGAGTTAACGGAGAATCAATCATTGAGCTTAATCTGACATTGGACAGTGGACTTTGTAACTCATTTTTTTCTTAGCTCCTCTCAGCTGATTGATGTGGTCTGTGGTCATCAAAGGTGAATGTGCAGGGATACAAACAGCATGTAAAAGCCAAGCCAGAGGATGCAAAAATTATATTTAGCTAAAAATACATGTATTTTAGTAAAAAATAAAGGCCTCAAAGGTGGTCAACCCCTTTAAATGGAAAAGAAGGACCTGGGTATTATAGTTTCAAGTAAGCAAGCAGCAGTACTCAATGCCAAGCAGCAGCTACAAAAGCTAACAAGATTTTAGGATGGTGTGTAAGTTTTTATAATCCTTGTTGCATCGGTTTTTCACCGTTCACGAAAACAAAAAAAATCTTCTTTTTCCCACCCATTAAACAGTAACATTCTTGTGCTGTCCATTTTTTTCATGGGGCTATTGATTTGTTGAGCAAATTTGATCTACAACATGGATCAAAGGAAGACTGGTCTCCTCTTTTTTTTTTTAAATAAATAAAATTTTTAAGTAAATAAAAAGGCACAGTGATTGTCCATCATCTATCCACAAACGTAGTGGATAGTACACATGCCAAAAGAACTGATGTGTGAACCAGTCCTTATAAAGAGAGGTTAGAAAAGTTGGGCTTATTTAGCTTAAAAAAATATTTCATTTATATGTACAAATACATGAATGGCCATTATTCTTTCCAAGGACCTTACAAAGGACCAGGGGGCACTCATAACGTGTGGATGAAAGGCGATTCCGGCTGCTAAACAGGAAAGGGTTCTTTACAGTCAAGCAGTCAGACTGTGGAGTGCCGACCACAAGAGGTAGTGATGGCCGACACTAACAGCTTTTATACAAGGGCTGGATGATTTCCTCACAACAAATGGCATTGTGGGTTATAAATAATTTAGTGATAGAGAATGTAGAACTGGTGGAGAAATGTTGATCTTGATGGACATAAGTCTTTTTTCAACCTATAGAACTATGTATTCCAGAGCTGGTAATGTGCCTACTTAAAGGGAACCTGTCACCATGAAAATGCAGCCCAAGCTTTAGGCAGCATGTTATAGAGCAAAGTGGATTGATGTATAGATAAGTGAGAAAAGATTCAGTGTAACTTATAATTCATTCATGTAATCCTCTGCTCTTTCTGGGATTGTCAGTCCAGTGTGCGGTCCTATCAGTGACTGACAGCTATCTCTGTATGCACAGTTATAAATAGCTGTCAGTCACGGATAGCACCGCTCACTGGACTGACAATCCCAGAAAGAGCAGAGGATTACATGAATGAATTATAACTTATATGGAATCTTTTCTACCAAAACTATATATCAATGTAATCAGTTCCCCCTGCTCTATAAAATGATGCCTGCAGATTGGACTGCATTTTCATGGTGACAGGTTTTCTTTAAAGGAGTTGTCCAGTCTTAAACTACAAGTCTGCAGCCACTATACGTGACTGCAGACTTGTGAATCCTCACGGCACGTGCACTGCGCACTGTGAGGATTCTGTGATGCCAGCAGAGAGCTGTTATTTTAGGCTACAGCCCCACTATCAGTATTTGGTCAGTATTCGGTCAGTATTTTTTCTCAGGCGTGGGAGAAAAAAACACGTGAGGAATAATCAGAGAAAAGGTATAATAGAAACAAGTCACCAATTCTGCATTTATCACCCACTCCTGGTTTTGGCTTCCACTCCTGAGAAAAAATACTGACTGAATGCTGACCAAATACTGATAGTGGGGCCGTGGCCTTACAGAAAGTATGCAATTTGCATACTTCCGGTCACATTCTGACTAGACTGTACCCTGCCTAGCTCAATACATTTGCAGCTCCTGGCGCCGGAGAATCCTCACAGCGTGCAGAGTATGCGATATGAGGATTCACAAGTCTGCAGTCAAAGTGACTGCAGACTTGTAGCTTAAGCCAGGACAACCCCTTTAAGCATAAGAATAGGGTGGCATATTGAATAAAATGCTGCAACAGATTTCTAAAACCGCCTATACTCTTTGTAATGGCCAAACCTACAGATATTGACAGGTTCAGCAGTCTAATGTGCATGGTGGTCCCGGACTCTCCCAGCAGATGATGTTGGGGAAGATAAAGATCCAGGATATTTGATTTCAGACTTCTGATTTTTTTTTTGTTGTCTTATAAATAAGCCACCGGCATAAATGTCTGGAAGTGGCTTTGACATAGAGAACAATTGGCTAAGCGAGGGCTCCTATGTATAGTAGAGGCGGCCGAAACAGTTGATGGGCGAATGATCGGCCAAACCATAATTCGGTTGCCCATCTAAAGTGTTTGCGGGCTTTAGATGCAGGGTATTCAAATTAACATCAAGTGCAGGAGGAGCATCATTCTTACTATTTCCCTCTTTGTAGCTAGGTAGTGTAATAAGTTATCAGCATCATAATGGAGTTTGTATGGCCTGTTGGATAATACGATACTAGTCCACTTTAATTTCAAGGCAAACTCATCCTATCAGTGCAGATGCAGGTCATTATCAAGAGGAATCATAGGCCATTTGTGAATTTACCTCCGTAAAGTAAATGACTATTCTGAAGGTCACTTCCAGATAAGGCGGTTGTGTTGGTCCTCAAGTCCTGCATTCTGACAGGGTTCTGATGATAACCCACACAAGTCTGCCCATGGGGGACATTTTGGGAACCATCCAACATAACTAACCTGAATACATGGACTTGTGCTCAGTTACCTTCCTCTGAGCTGCAGATGGACGGAGAGGAATGATGCACAAAAAAAAAGTATTCAGACATCCTATTGCCGAAGTATGTCAGAGCAAAGCGCGGGGATTTGCCACGGCTGATTAAACACTGGTGCAGTGGGTAATCTGACAAGGGTGGAAGAATGTGTGAGGACAATTTCTTGACTCATCTTTAACATGCATGGCTGAGAAAGTTTTCAAGAGCTGCCTGACTGCTACAGACTGCAGAGCCCGAGGAAAGCTAATGCCAGAACAATACATGGTACAATATGGAAACTATACGTAACATATAATAAAAACACAAAACAATCAATGCGATGTTACCGCACTGCACAAACTTATTACAACCTGAAATGTATTTTGATTTACAATATAGAACCACGAATAATTATGTTTTTCTAAAGAATATCTGGATATAACAATATTGGGGTAAAGTAGTGGTTAGCATTACATTACTGCATTAGGCCATAGTTACATGTAGTGTCGTTTTTACACTTAGGTTTTTGTGTGCACAATCTGCTGTGTTTAACAGTAAAGTGGATGTGATTTCAGGAAAACTCATGTCCACTGCGCTTTTAAAGAAGCGGCGGAGCTGTGCCATGGATGGCTGATGCTCACCTTTTCCATAGTATAAACCTGCTCCTATTGCTTACTATTATATTAATGGAATGAGAGGAACTCTCTAAAGCGTCCCGGACTTTCCAAAGGCTGACAGCTGTCTCATACACAGGAATGCTCGGCCAGGCGGAGTGCTCCTGGGTTCCCTATGAAAGCTAGATTCCTGTGCCGGTGGCTCATCTCCTGGATAACAAAGAACTGTCCATCAGAAATCATATTGGATCCTCCTTTCCCCACCATCTGTCAGGGGAGAGTCCAGAGGTCCCAAAACACATTAGACTTTCATCTAATGTGTATGATGGCCTTAACACCTAATCGCCCAAAAGTTTTGTCTGTTAATGACACAGCACAAATAAAATAATTTAAAAAGTATTCCAAAATAGTTTGAAAATAATAGCGCACCATATAGAATGCCTGCCAGGACGGGAAACCCAAGAACAGTGCTGGGATTTTAAATTGCCTTCATAATAGCCCCCACATACTACCACAGGCTTTTTTCTTTAAATGAAGCGCAAATATTACAGCAGCTTAAAAAGTATATAATGTCATACATGGATTTCTGTTTTTGCTATTTCTCTATACTTATATAAAATATTATACAGTATATTAACATTAATTATTTTATCTCTAATCAAATAAAAATTCCAATAGTATTCCCATAGGACAGTTGGGATTGTGTTGCCGACCACTGCAGGACAATGGGGGGATTTCAAATTCTATGCAGCACCACAAACCATAATTATTATATGCCTATAATATAAAGATTCCAAAGATAGCATTATATTATTAAAAATATATATATTTTATATAAAAATGCATACTAAAAATCACTCTATTCATTACTTTCATCCAATTTACTGCAGGCCAAATCATCGTTATAGGAACACTCAAGGAAAAAATAATGCAGAGCCAAAAGTTTTGCAATATGAATTCAAAGAACACCAAACAGAATAGTCACTCTCCCCCCTTTAGGCTCCATGCTAGGCATAACCCAATTTATCTGACTTGTTTTCCTTTAAGTTGTAATCATATTGCCAATCATTGCTATATTTCTTCTGACCAGCCGAATATTCATGTGTGGCGCCCTGCAAAGTCAGGCGTCACAAATATCTGTGAACTGCGGTGTGAGAAGCCAGCTCTTCAGCCATTTTTACACACACATGTAATTAGTCTAAGGGCAGTATTGTGTCTCAGTGGTTAGCACTGCAGCCTTGCAGCACTGGGGTTCTGGGTTCAAATCCCACCAAGGACAACATCTGCAAGGAGTTTGTATGTTCTCCTTGTGTCTGTGTGGGTTTCCCCCAGGTTCTCTGGTTTCTTCCCACACTCCAAAGACATACTGATACAGAATGTAGATTGTGAGCCCCAATGGGACAGTGCCCATAATGTCTGTAAATTGTCTGAATTGGAAAGCACTGCAGAATATGTTGGCGCTATATAAATAAAAAAATTATTATTATTGTCACAGGTGTGTCAGATATAAAAGACAGTCGCTCTGCAGCTGGTTGCATAAAATCACTTTGTTTGGCATTGCAAAGGTCTTTTTAAATCTGCCTTACTTCAGGACCCAGCGTCTACCTCCCTCCTCTGATTGACATCCTGGCTTTGGTGTTTAAATACTTTCAGTTTGCTGAAGGGAGGGGCCGGCGATATTCACATGTTCCCTTGTGTAGGTTTGGAGCTATTGTAGTCTGTTAACTTCCTCTCTGGTGCTTCGGAGGACGTTTGGTGTAATCTCTCTGAAGTCTGCTCAAGCTAAGTTTCTCCCCCCTGTGTTGGTCTCCCTTGTTGTCTTTAGTTTATAGTGGGGACTGACCAGTGCTCACCCCCTCCCCCACTTCCCTTTCCAGGGCCTAGCTTTAGGGATATACAGAGCTTAGGTTTCTTGTTCGGAGATTGGTGAGGAACCAATATAGGGATGGTAGGGGAGACATGGTGATTTTGGATCAGCCTAGGGGTCTCCACTTCCCATTTCCTTAGTGTCTGGGCTCGCTTCCCCTCATCCTTTCGTGCTACACTTTGTCTTACCTACACTGTGCGTGAAAGGGCTTTTGTGAAGTCTGGTGGGTAGCAGCCCCTGCAGGAGAACTACTAAGCCCAGGAGAAGAAAAGGTGCGCCACTGGGATTGAGTGGTGCTGGGGATCAAGGAGGCCAGCCAGTGCCCTTACTCTGGTCGTTGTCGGGACTCCAGCAAAATCTGTGCAGCCACAAGGGACATAGTGTCCTGCACGGTTCAAGAAGTGCCCAACTGCCAGACAATGTCAGAAGAGATATGTCTATGGAGGATCCTTAGCTCTCAGCAGTGGAAAGAGCTGAGGTACTTTCCTGTAAGCCTGAGGTGCCGTGGATGCCAAGATCCAGGCTGAGAGGAGAAGATTTAGTGCACGTATAGTGATGTATGCAGCGGGAGTGAGGAGAGCTGCTAGACATTGCTGGAAAAGAGCTGGGGTCATCTCACCATGAGGGGCTCTTGGCACTGTGTACTGAATCATTGTGGAGAGCTGTAATCATCATCATCATCATCATCAACTGCTCCAATAAAAGTGAGTTTTTCTTGCTATTGCACCTGAAGTCTGGACGTTGCTTATTGAGACAGGTTGATCCTGCATCTCCTCGACCTGGCGGCCGGCGAGACCACCGTGACAGTTGGCCTCTATTACGCCCCAGCTGGGAGGAGGCAGACCCAGAGAGGTGCTTATTTGAAATAACTTTCTTTTTTCCTGCAGAATTTTGGATATGTCAGTCTTTGTAGTCCTGGAGCCAAATTACCGCACTGTCATTCAGGCATCACAAAGCTGTCATGATCATCTTCGATCCCCAAATACCTCGGACAGCTCAATCTTACCACAATCATTAGAGAAAGACGTGCGAGTGCTGTGTGGATGTCACTCTCCATACTGCAAGAGTCAAGAAACCCGACCATTTTCTTTTGCAGCCAATTAATGTCTCCTCATAGATCAGAGATCTCTGGCGTCCCACAAGGACTTGGCTAACAAATCATGTCAAATGGCCATGACTTATAATAAAAAAATGTCTCATCCAGTGTTTCAAAGGTGACCATGAGAGGTCAATGTGATATCTTCTCTGCATATCCTTTGAGGGATTATATCGAATCATTTAGAGGTGTGTATCTACCTATCTATCTGTCTACATATATACATACACACATATACAGTACATATACACAAATACTACATATATATACACACACACACTAGTGTGTGTATATATTATACAGTGTGCATGTATATATACACACACGCATATAAACATACTCACTATATAGTATATATATTATACAGTGTGCATATATGAGTTTGTGTGTGTATATAACATATAATGTATATATACACACACCAAGACAACAATCACTGGAGAAGGATATCATGGTTGTAAGAATAAAAGGAACAAGGTGAAGTGGAAGACCAACAACCTGATGGCTTGATACCATCTAGATAACAGCGGAGAAGACCCCGGTGACCTATCTAGGCTTGCACAACATCCATCTTCCTACAGAGCATTCATCCATCAAATAAAATAATATATTATACAGTGTATATCTATCTATCCATCTATCGATATATGTACTGACTATATATCTCACATGTAAAGCGACATGGAATAAATGGCGCTACAATAATAAATAATAATAATATATCAGAATGTTAGAGTTGGTTGCTTACAGTATGCTAAAACTTATTATAAATACATTTAATATTTACATAGGGCTGCCAGTTGCCATAGTAAATATATACATTATCTGTACATTATTTTTTTCATGTGTGCTCTAAACAACACAATTTAAGGAAGGTAAAATTCATATTATAAATCTAGGAATTTAATTACTATATATCTTATCTACAAGGGGTAATTGTGTGACTTACAGTAAACTTGTGTAGTTCCAAGATTTTGTCTCCCAAGGAAGATTCCTGTCCATATACCACATTATGGCTTATGGACATCATAGACTGAGGTCCGTAGCTTCAGATCAGATTTTTCCCCCTTAAAAACTGTGAGAAATGCTTTTTATCTGAAAACTTTAAGGACCATACAGATTTACTTATAAAAACCTTTAAATTTTTTTGCACTTACAGCCCCCAATTCTCTATAGGTATATAGTCAGTGTTTGCTACAACCAGTCACAACTCATGGCCAGGAGTGGCGCTGTTTATTTTCTCCTATTTTCCACATTTACATAGAAAAAGTAGGAGCAATTCTTTATTTTTTTTAATAGTATAATGTAAATTAGTGTGCATTACAAATTGATGAAGAGTCCAGATATCGTAGCTCATTTCTGCATGTCATCATTGTATTACTTCATATTGAAGGTGACAACATTTAATCATTAATGACCCACTAAAATGAGACAGAAGCCCACGCAGTGCAGAAATCATCTTGCTATACGGTATTATTGTCAGTAACTGCGGCCGGCTCATCCCATCATATAGGCTTATTGGATTTCAATGGGTAAAGACTGCATGTGAAAGGAACAGCTTGCCTCCTGCCTGATAGCCACTGAAAGAAGAGGCAGTAAACATTTATTGCTGGCTGTAAAATTCATTATCACCTTTTGTAAAGAGCCATTTCTATTCAGGACCTCTCCTGTATGCTGAACATGGAGGTGCAGTAAAACAATGCAATCTTCCAGCCTCTTGTGACACCAGCAAACTGCGCAAAGACTACAGAGAGCCTGGCGAGCAATGCCATCTACACAGCGGCTTGTTAGTATGGACGGCGCACATGGCAGAGACGCGAAAGATTGCCTGCAGTGGGGTGAACAAGATATGGGGCTGGAACAGTCCGCTCCCTATACATCCCATCCATGTTCTCTTATTACCAAAGACATTAATCATAAAAGGATACAATATCAGAACCACAAAGCTGGGAAATTATCTCTGATCTGGAAAAATACTGAATATCACATGCATTTTTTGGCAGCTGTATACAGTGGCAGGTGTCACCAATAGGCTTCATTGGTAAAAGCTATATACTCTTTACTGCAGACTACTACACTATTCTGTATAGTTATAAAATGCTGCATTTATCAACCCAATGGGGGCAGATTGGCCTCTTTTTAGCACCTTTTACTTCAGCTGGACCATGTGGATAATTTTGGAGTGTGCACTGGGAGTCAAAGGGTAGGTTCACACGTCCGATGTCTCCACATATGTGAAAAACAGACAGATTAGTCTGATCAGACTTTGTGGCATCAGTGCAGAGAAGGAAAAAAAATTCTCTCCACCTTCATTCTGTCAGATGTCATCCAAGTGCAGTTCGATTTTTTTTCACGGACCCATAAAAGTTGCATTGCCTATTTTGATTCGAACCCTCAGATCAAAATTGGACATGTGTCTGTGGACCACATTGCCATAGGGAAAAAAAACAGACATGTGAACAGCCCCATACAATATCATGGGTGAGAAATATGGTAAGCTGGAGATAGGAAGATACTGCCAGTAAGATTGGTGCTTAAAGTTGGATGCAATAGTGTAAGTATACTGCCCATAAAGGAGGGGGCACAAGGTCTCAATGTGCTTTTTGTGGGAACTTTGGCTGTCTTTACACTTAGATTTGGGTGTCACTACTCAAGGGGGGAGACGCTGAATTTGGCTTGTGACCATCTCTCATAGCTGAATGTGACTCACAGTAAGAATGTTGGGGACCACAGCTTTTAAAGATTTCTAAGAAATAGTATTTGAGACATAGAATATAAAGGACACAGTTCTAGTACATTAAAAACCAGGTGGACAGAGGTGTCAGGTCAGGTTAGTCACAAGGACTAGACAGACTTCCATATTGTTGCAGCCCATGACAAAACCTTTGTTGGCCTGAACATAGAATTGAAGCCGATTCCAACCATTGGCAGCTTCTTCCTTTTGCTGCCCACTCTGCTCCTCCACTATTATAAAAGGCCCAGCCACTCTGCAAAAATAGGAGCATATAGGCTAATCCCTGTGTTGTGTCCCCTCACGGCAGGGGGTGACAGGCAGGGGAAACCCTTCCATTCATCTGCCTTGTATCATCTATAGGGACTATTTTATTCATAGCGTGCACATTATACAACACGATTATTGGACACAATTAATAAAATTATGCACAGTATCACTATTCAGTAGGGCATGGGCTTTGGCTTTCCTTTTCCTCGAATGAGGATGAGCACAGTGTTGCAGACAGCAGGATGATACAGTTTTCTGCATACACCTGCTGCATCCACCACCTCCTTCTACACATTCCCCATTTAGGTGAAAAGTGGTGGGAAGATTCCACGAAAAGACAAAGTACAATGAGAAGTTCATGAGCTACTATCAGCCCAAAGAAATTCCATCAATTACTCCTCTACAAATGCAACAACCTGACAATACAACTATAAAATGACAATAAAAATACTGTGTGACAGTGGGTATAAATGCACCTTCATCTTCCTCATGCACATACCATACACAGGTATAAAAATACATTACTACATTATAGGTGTACATGTGTCCTAATTTCAAACAAACTATTCCAACACTCCTCTACTGTATGTAATTATGTTTTTGCTTTCAGAATTTAAAAATCCAGCATAATAAAACATAATTGCGAACAATTTCAAAAAGGCATAGCCAAATTGTCGAATGCGTTTCGAGCCTATAATTTTGAAAGGTTCTTAGACAGGGCACAATGAAAGACCGTTGACCAAGAACCTCTCACAATCTTCAGTTTGAAACACACAGTCTTTTACAGTGAAACTTATTTCAATACTTGTGTTGATCATAATTCTTTTGTTTATTACACTGGATTTTAATCTAAGTAATAAAGGACAAAAAGGGTTTTTTTCATAAAGAAAGCGAGTTGCAGAATTCAGTTTGTTGTTTGGCATTAGTATGCTGCACCCGCTAGCTGGCTGGGGAATGCTTCTGTGCGCCGTCTTTAAATTGCAATGTTTAATGAACCATCTTAAAGAGTCGTACTTCTAAGAAGTTGAGCAAAGAAAAAACACCCATTTTTTTTATCTTTTGTACACTTTTCCACTCTTACCTTTTAGTTAATTTTGTAAAAGACCTCAATTTCTTATGGTACAAACTCAGTACATTATTGTTACATGACAGCGTTCCCTTCATAGACTGCAAATCACATCACAACTCCTGAGTGGCCACATAGACACATAATAAACATCTCCTGACACAGCACTGAATACTCATGGTCCATTCACACTATTCATCTTGGGATATGTAAATTCAATACATTATCAGGATATTCTGGCAAAACCCTTGACAGGCTGCAATTCACAATAGGAGCCCTGTATGGCCACACATAGCATAAACCTCTCTAGACAGTATCACAACATTATGTGTTTTCCACGGTTATAGATGAGGCAGTGTTCACTGTATGCTGAGGTGAATCATCTCCCGCCTCAACTACTGCAACCTCCGGCTCTGTGGCCTCCCTTCCAACACTCTCGCACCCCTCCAATCTATCCTAAACTCTGCAGCCCGACTAATCCACCTGTCCCCCCGCTATTCCCGGGCCTCTCCTCTCTGTCAATCCCTTCACTGGCTCCCCATTACCCAGAAACTCCAGTTCAAAACCCTAACCTTGGCATGCAAAGCCATCCACAACCTGTCTCCTCCATACATGTGTGACCTAGTACAGGGGTGGATTAAGAGTAGCAAGAGCCCCGGGCAGTTTAGAAGGCGTGGGCCCCCCCCCCACACACACCTGATGTATCACGTGACATGTCACATGATCCCCTGTGATAGATCATGTGATAGTTCACGTGAAATTAATTTTGCACAATATTACAATTATTTTTTTACATTAATTGTATGACTTAATATTGAGCATAATTAAGTATGCTGACATCCCCTATATACAGTATGAGACCCTACACACAATATGAGCTACCACATAATCCTCCTATACACAGCAGGAGGCCGCACATAGTCATCTATACACAGCGG
This sequence comes from Phyllobates terribilis, assembly GCF_046119375.1. Classification (NCBI taxonomy): domain Eukaryota; kingdom Metazoa; phylum Chordata; class Amphibia; order Anura; family Dendrobatidae; genus Phyllobates; species Phyllobates terribilis. Next base: position 56,932,583 of record NW_027362773.1, read on the forward strand.
AAGGCCGCACGTAGCCATCTATACACAGCGGGAGGCCGCACGTAGCCATCTATACACAGCAGGAGGCCGCACGTAGCCATCTATACACAGCGGGAGGCCGCACAGAGCCATCTATACACAGCAGGAGGCCGCAAGTAGCCATCTATACACAGCAGGAGGCCGCACGTAGCCATCTATACACAGCGGGAGGCAGCAGGTAGCCATCTATACGCAACGGGAGGCCACACGTAGCCCTCTATACACAGCGGGAGGAGGCCGCACGTAACCATCTATACACAGTGGGAGGCCGCAAGTAGCCATCTATACACAGCGGGAGGCCGCACGTAGCCATCTATACACAGCAGGAGGCTGCACGTAACCATCTATACACAGCGGGAGGCCGCACGTAGCCATCTATACACAGCGAGAGGCCGCACGTAGCCATCGATACACAGCATGAGGCCGCACGTAGCCATCTATAAACAGCGGGAGGCCGCCGCACGTAGCCATCTATACACAGCGGGAGCCACACGTAGCTATCTATACACAGCAGGACGGCTGCACGTAGCCATCTATACACAGAGGGGGGGCGCACGTAGCCGTCTATACACACCATGAGGCCGCACATAGCCATCTATAAACAGCAGTGGGAGGAGGCCACACGGCGCCCCCCAGATACAGCGGGAGGAGGCCGCACGGCGCCCCCCAGATACAGCGGGAGGAGGAAGCACGGCGCCCCGCAGATACAGCGGGAGGCCGCACGGTGCCCACCAGAGCCAGCGGGAGGAGGTTGCATGGCGCCCTGCAGATACAGCGGGAGGAGGCCGCACGGTGCCCCCCAGATACAGCGGGAGGAGGCCGCACGGCGCCCCCCAGATACAGCGGGAGGAGACCACATGGCGCCTCCCAGATACAGTGGGAGGAGGCCGCACGGCGCCCCCCAGATACAGCGGGAGGAGGCCGCACGCAGTCACGCACACACACACTAACATATACAACCATATACATACACGCATAAACACATTTGAAACACAAAAATACATATAAACAGACATCACACAATGATATCTGCCTGCACACACACACACACACTGACGCGCATGCACACACACACACACACACACGTCACTCACCATCCACCGGCTCGGCTCTAGACGTCGTCCAGCTACTCTCCGGTGCAGCAGTGCAGGGCACACACTGTGTGACATCACACTAGCAGACACGGCCGCGCACAGGGCCATGTCTCCTAGCTGTGACGCAGCCGGGCCAGCAAAAGCACACAGGGAAGTTAACAGGTGCAGTGCTGGCCTGGCTGAAGAAAAAGCAGCGGCCCTGCGCCGCTGCTGTGGGTGCAGTCCGGGGGCCCCCCTGCCTCTGCCTGCCGGTGTCTGCCGCATTGGCGCCGCACATATTATAATGAGGGCAATCTGGCTAAGGGCCCCCCGGAGCCCCGGGCGGTAGCCCAGATTGCCCTCATTATAATCCGCCTATGACCTAGTCTCCCAGTACTTACCTGCATGTAACCTCTGATCCTCACAAGTTCTCCTTCTCTACTACCCTCTTATCTCCTCTTCCCACAATCGCATACAAGATTTCTCCCGTGCATCCCCCCTACTCTGGAACGCTCTACCCCAACACATCAGACTTTCGCCTACCATCGAAACCTTCAAAAGGAACCTGAAGACCTACCTCTTCTGACAAACATACATCCTACAGTAACCCTCATTCCACCATACCGCTGCACGACCAGCCCTACCCTCACACCCTGTAGATTGCGAGCCCTCCCGGGCAGGGTCCTCTCCCTTCTGTACCAGTTTGCCGTTGCGTTTTTGTTCAAGATTATTGTACTTGTTTGCTATGTATACCCCCTTTTTCACATGTAAAGCGCCATGGAATAAATGGCGCTATAATAATAAATAATAATAATAATCTAGATGAATTTCTGTTGAGTATATACAGTATGTAGAAATGGAAAAAGCTGGTTCTGGACCCCATGACCATCACCGCAATCCAAATCCAGCCCATCATTACAATCGATGTGATGCACCATCTTATGTGTTACTATAAATGCTAACTAGAAATGGCTACACTACCTGAAATAGAGAAAGTGGGCACCTTTAAGAATGTATACAGTTATGGCCAAAATTGTTGGCACCTTTGAAATTATTCCAAAAAATGAAGTATTTCTCCCAATTATTGCAATTACACATGTTTTGTTATACGCATGTTTATTTCCTTTGTGTGTATTGGAGTAACACAAAAAAAAACAAGGAAAATTGGACATAATTTCACACAAAGCCCCAAAAATGTGGCGGGCCAAATTGTTGGCATCTTTCCAAATATGTGAGCAAACAACTTTGTCTCAAGCATATGATGCTCATTCAAGCTCACCTGTGGCAAGCAACAGGTGTGGGCAATAGAAAATCACACCTGAAACCAGATAAGGGGAGAAGTTGACTCAATCTTTGCATTGTGTGTATGTGTGTGCTGCACTTAGGTTGGAACCACATCAGCGTATGGCATCTGATGCGAGCGCATCGGATGCCGTATGCTAATGACCCTCAGCACAATCTCTGCTGTGAGCGTGAGCCGAGTGTCATGCTACTGTGCTACGATTCTTTCGCATGAGAGGATCGCAGCACAGCTGGGGAGGAGACAGAGAAAGTAATTTCTCCATCTCCATGGTCTGACTCGGCGTATATCGGACTGCACTGAGCTGACATCCGAGTGCAATCCGATTTTTCACACGCATCCATAGACTTGTATGGGTGCGAGTGAATCGAGTCTTGCTGCAAATCGCGGCATGCAGCGATTTTTCTCTCATGCCAAATCGCCATGAGAAAATAATCGCTGATCTGAGTTAACCCATAGAATAACACTGGGCCGAGTGCAATGCGATGTTTTATAGCAAAGCACTCGGCCGTGTTATACGGTAGTGTGAAGCCAGCCTAAGCATGAAGAACAGAAAGAGGAGAAGAGAACTTTCTGAAGACTTGAGAACCAAAATTGTTGAACAATATCAACAATCTCAAGGTTACAAGTCCATCTCCTGAGATCTTGATGCTCCTTTGTCCATGGTGCGCAACATAAACAGGATATTTACAACCCATGGCACTATAGCTAATCTTCATGGACATGAACGGTGGAAAAAAATTGATGAAAGATTGCAACGCAGGATAGCATGGATAGTGGATAAGCTCCAATCAATTTCCAACAAAATTCAAGCTGTACAGTAGGCTCAGGGTGCATCAGTGTCAGCGAGAACTATCTGTCGACATTTGAATGAAATTAAATGCTATGGCAGGGGACCCAGGGGGACCCCACTGCTGACACAGACATAAAAAATCTAGGCTGCAGTTAGCCAAAATGTACGTGAGTGAGCCAAAATCCTTCTGGGAAAGCATTTTGTGGACAGATGAGACCAAGATAGAGCTTTTTGTTAAAGCACATCACTATACTGCTTACAAAACACGGTATGAGGCCTAAAAAAGAAAAGAACACCAAACCTAAAGTCATAGAATCATAGAATGGTAGAGTTGGAAGGGACCTCCTGGGTCATCTGGTCCAACCCCCTGCTCAAAGCAGGATTCACTAGATCATCTCAGACAGATGTCTGTCCAGCCTCTGTTTGAAGACGTCCATTGAAGGGGAACTCACCACCTCTCGTGGCAGCCTGTTCCACTCATTAATCACCCTAACTGTCAAAAAGTTTTTTCTAATATCTAATCTGTGTCTCCTCCTATTTAGTTTCATCCCATTGCTTCTAGTCTTTCCTTGTGCAAATGAGAATAAAGATGATCCTTCTACAATGTGACAGCCCTTGACATATTTGTAGACAGCTATTAAGTCTCCTCTCAGTCTTCTTTTTTGCAAGCTAAACATTCCCAAATCCTGCAACCGTTCCTCATAGGACATGGTTTGCAGACCAGTCACCATTCTGGTCGCTCTTCTCTGAACTTGCTCCAGTTTGTCTGTCTTTTTTAAAATGTGGTGCCCAAAACTGTACACAGTATTCCAGATGAGGTCTGACCAAAGAGGAGTAAAGACCGATAATGACTTCACGTGATCTAGACTGTATGCTTCTGTTAATACATCCCAGAATTGTATTTGCCTTTTTTGCTGCTGCATCACACTGTTGACTCATGTTTAGTCTATGATCTATTAGTATACCTAAGTCTTTTTCACATGTACTGTTGCTTAGCTCTATTCCTCCCATTCTGTATATGCTTTTTTCATTTTTATTGCCCAGATGTAGTACTTTGCATTTTTCCCTGTTAAAAACCATTCTGTTGGTTGCTGCCCACTGCTCCAGTTTATTTAGGTCTTTTTGAATCCTCTCTCTCTCTTCTCTAGTATTAGCTATCCCTCCTAGCTTTGTGTCATCAGCAAATTTAATCAGTTTACCCTCAATTCCTTCATCTAAATCATTGATAAAGATGTTGAACAATACAGGTCCCAGGACGGAGCCCTGTGGTACCCCACTTGAGACATTCATCCAGCTGGATGTGAAGCCATTTACAACCACCCTTTGAGTCCGATCACTAAGCCAGTTATGAATCCACCTAACAGTTGCCTGGTCCATTGCATACTTGGTCATTTTTTCAATAAGGATGGTGTGAGATACTTTGTCAAATGCTTTGCTGAAGTCAAGATATACTATATCTACAGCATTTCCCTGATCCATCCAGTCAGTGATTCTGTCATAGAAGGAAATTAAGTTAGTCTGACATGACTTGTTAGTTACAAACCCATGCTGACTCTGGTTAATCACTTCATTCTTATCCATGTACTTACATACATGTTGTTTAATAATTTGTTCAAAGATCTTTCCTGGTAAAGAAGTCAGACTCACCGGCCTATAGTTCCCTGGGTCCACCTTCTTCCCCTTTTTGAAGATAGGAACAACATTTGCTCTTCTCCAGTCTTCTGGGACTTCTCCTGTTCTCCAAGAATTTTCAAAGATTATGGAGAGTAGTTCTAAAATTTCTTCTACGATCTCCTTCAGTACTCTGGGGTGTAATTCATCTGGACCTGGAGACTTGAACTCATTTATGTTAGCTAAATATTCCCTCACAATCTTTCTGTTTACAGATAACTTGGATTCCTCTATTCCTTTAAAAGGACAGTGAAGATCAGTTGATGTTACATTTTCTTTCTGAGAGAAAACAGATGCAAAATAGGAATTAAAAAGTTCGGCCTTCTCAACATCCTCTCTTACCATTTCTCCATTTTCATCCTGTAAAAATCCTATAGCATCTTTGACTTTTCTTTTACTTTTGACATACCCCCAAAATCCTTTTTTATTGCTTTTGACATCTCTTGCAAGCCTTAATTCATTGTCAGCTTTAGCTAACCTGATACGTGCCCTGCAGGATCTGCAGACTGCATTATAATCTTCTTTAGATATGCCTCCCTCTTTCCATTTAATAAACATTTCTTTCTTTCTTTTTAGCATGTGTTTAAGTTCTGTGTTCATCCATCCTGGTTTCCTTAAATGCTTCCCATTCTTCCTACTTTTCGGGATTGTTAACGATTGTGCTTTGAGAATCTCATTTTTAAAAATTTCCCATTCTTCCTGGACATTTTTGTCCTTAAGGACATCCAGCCATTGGATCCCTCCTATTCTCTTTCTGAGTCTCTTAAAATCTGCCTTTCTAAAATCTAACCTTGAAGTCTGAGTCTTCACATGTCTTCCTCCTCTAGTTATCCAAAATTCTATAATAGCATGATCGCTGCCTCCTAGGGTCCCAGCCACCTTTACCTCCTCAACCATTTCCTCCCTGTTTATAAGGATTAGATCCAAAGTAGCAGATCCCCTTGTTTTCTCCCCTACCTTTTGGAAGATAAAGTTGTCAGCAAGAGAGGATAAGAATTTGCTTGACCTGTTAGTTTTACTTGAGAGAGATTCCCAACAAATGTCTGGATAGTTGAAATCTCCCATGACCACTACGTCATATTTTTTGGAGAACTTGGTCATTTGATACATAAAGAGTTCATCCATATCTTCAGCTTGCCCAGGTGGCCTGTAGTAAATGCCTACAATGGTGTCCTTTCCGTTGTTCTCTCCTTGTATTCTTACCCAAACAGTTTCCACAGAACTCCCAGTCTCTGAAGCTTCAATCTCTGTGCAGATATACGCTTTTCTAACATACAATGCAACACCTTCTCCTCGTTTATCAAGTCTGTTTCTTGCAAATAAGTTGTATCCTTTTAGCCTTTTATTCCAATCATCTGTATCGTCCCACCAAGTTTCAGTGATTCCAATGACATCATATTCCTTTTCCTGCATTAGTAGTTCCAATTCTCCTTGTTTGTTGCCCATGCTTTGTGCATTTGTATAAAAACATTTTAGTTTGTGATTGGTTTCTCTTCCTCCCATATTTTTATTATTTAAATTGTTTTGTCTTTGTTCTTCCTTTCCACTTCCAGAAGCAGACATCTCAATAGTATTTGTCAGCTGTATGGCTTTTTCTGGCCTTTTGCTTCCCTTCCCACATTGTTCTAGTTTAAAGCTCTTCTGATGAGTGTAGCAAGGCGACTTCCAAATACATGTTTTCCAGTCTTCGTAAGGTGCACCCCATCTCTAGCAAGTAGTCCATCGTATAGGTAATTCATTCCGTGATCCAGAAATCCAAATCCTTGTTGACGGCACCATCGACGTAGCCAGTTGTTCACCTGTAGAATCTTATTCCACCTCATTGTTCCATGGCCATCCACTGGGAGGATGGATGAGAAGACCACCTGCGCTCCCAATTCTTTCACTTTCTTGCCTAAGTCTTCAAAGTCACTGCAGATGGTTTCCAGGTCCTTTCTTGCGGTGTCATTTGTCCCCACATGTATTAGCAGGAATGGGTAGTGATCTGTAGGTCTGAAGAGTCTTGATATCCTGTCAGACACATCTTTAATTTTTGCTCCTGGAAGACAGCACATTTCTCTTGAGGTTATGTCTGGTCTGCAGATAGCGGCCTCTGTTCCTCTTAACAGGGAATCCCCCATGACCACCACTCTCCGTTTTTTCTTCACAACATTCTTCTTTCTCCATCCAGGAGGATTCTGAGGGCTTACAAGGTTATTCATTGCTGGCAAAGTCTTATTTTGCTGTATTTCTTCATGGTTCTCCTGCGTGAGAGCCTGGTACTGGTTCCTGAGCAGTATGGGTGCTGACTGCCTCTCGATCCACCTGCTTCTGTGGGTCACATGCTTCCATTCCTCTGTTTCGTCAGGTGCAGTTCGAATTTCTTCTCTTTCTGAATCATGAAGAGATAATTCTGCTCTGTCTAAGAACTCTTCACCTTCCTTAATGATTTTCAAGGTAGTTAACCTCTCTTCTAGATTTCGCAACTTTTCCTCCAACAGGGACACAAGCTTGCATTTCTGGCATGTGAAGTTTGGCTTTTCCACTGGCAAGTCTGTGAACATGTAGCAGGATATGCAGCTCACCAAATGGCTCCTGGACTCTTCCATGTTCTTATTGTTAATGTTCTGAAAACAGTGAAAAAAGCTTAAAAAAAAAGTCAAATATGGTGGAGGTTCAAAGATGTTTTGGGGTTGTTTTGCTGCCTCTGGCACTGGGTGCCTTGACTGTGTGCAAGGCATCATGAAATCTGAAGATTACCAAAGGATTTGTGGTCACAATGTAGTGCCCATTGTCACAAAGCTGGTTTTGCATCCTAGGTCATGGGTCTTCCAAGAGGACAATGACCCCAAACATACTTCAAAAAGCACCCAGAAAGTGATGGAAACAAAGCACTGGAGAGTCAGTCCTCAAGTGGCCAGCAATGAGTTTGACTCTGAATCCCTTTGAACACCTGTGGAGAGAATTAAAATTTGCTGCTGGGAGAAGGCTCCTTTTGAATATGAGAGACCTGGAGCAGTGTGCAACAGAAGAGTGGTTCAAAATTTCTGTTGAGAGGTGTAAGAAGCTTGTTGATGGTTATAGGAAGCCATTAATTGCAGATATTTATTCCAAAGGGTGTGCAATCAAATATTAAGTTCAGGGTGCCAACAATTTTGTCCGGCCCATTTTTGGAGTTTTGTGTGAAATTATGTCCAATTTGCCTTTGTTTCCTCAGTTTTTTTAAGGTATTCAAATACACACAAAGGGAATAAACATGTGTTTAACAAAACATGTATAATTACAATCATTTCCGTGGAGAAATATTTTATTTTCTGGAACAGTTTCAAGAGTGCCAACACTTTCAGCCATGACTGTAGGCATTACTTTATGTAATAAAAGACCTTGATTAAATCTATACACAACATAGACATTATATTATCAAAACCTGTTTTGCACCCATTTCAGCCTTTTTTCAGCTAATATGCAGTAAAAAAAGAGAAAAAAAGACGGTGGAGTCCTGTCATTGTGTGATGTTTGCGATCGGATCCTAACAAAACCACGTTTTACATATTTGCTCAAGGTTATTAAAATCTGCTTTTCCTAACAGCACAATACAAGCGGATGAGGGGGGGGGGCAAGATCACCAAGACTCTGGCAGACGCATAATTAAATAACTTCTAAACAATGGTCCCAACATACATTTCTATAAAGTGCAAGCATTTCAATCACTTTCTTTGTATATTGATCTGCAATTATTTACATATGAATTCTGCTCTTCTTAGCTCAAAACCATCTTCAATCTGTCAATAACTGTAGAGCGAACTCCGCTCATTGTCTGGAAGCATGCCAATGTTAAATTACTTTTTTATTACAATATTTCAATTTAGCTATTCATTTTTTGAAGCTGATAGCAAGAATGTGATGGAAACAGACTTTAACCGTGAAGACTCAATCATGATGTGGTTGCTGGAAAAGAGAAGCTGTCATGAATTGAGGCCTATTTTTTGCAGTCAAGAAGCAACCACATACATCTCCATAGATGTTTGACTGCTCTATATTTCTACTGCTTGTTTTAGGGGTGGTCCAAAATACAAATTAATTTCATCCTAAATGCCTGTCTATTTAGTGCCATAATCTATTTTCTAACATACTTGAAGTAAAAATTACCTAAGCACATTATCTATGACAAATGACAAAGACCTCAGCTTGCAGAGACCAGTGCTGTCCCAGCAAGTTTTGTGGGAGCAGTGCTTACAACGTGCACGCTCTGTTGCCGGCTCGTTCCTACTGATCTGAGACGGCGAGAGAGCGCACTGTCACTGTCTTTGTGCACATCACACAGTGACAGAGCAGAGACTAGCCCAGTTCCTGAAATGAAGGACACTGATAACGCTTTGTATCAGGGAAGGGTAGGGGCTGTGGCAGTGACTGCAGCCTCAGCCTCCTGATGACGCGCCGTTTGAGTATCCCAGCATGCACTGTTTCAAACTGTTTTCTCAACTGTTTTGAGCCAAATGTCGCACGTTTTGCAAACTGGCACAAAAATTGTGCCAGAGCCTTGCTGTACTCAAAAATACACCCCGGAGTAGGAGTGGAGTGAGCGGAGTGGGGTCTTGCCAAATTTTGCAACAATTGATGAATCAGGCTAAAACATTTGAAATCGCTAAACTCTGTCCTCAAAGCAGAGAAAAAAAACAACAACAAAAAAAACAGGCGAGCTGTTATAAAATAGACTTAAACAAAAGCACAACTAAAATAATGAATTGGGTGCAAAATAAAAAAGGCTCAAAACACAGAAAGCTAGACAAAAAATAAGTACAAAGCTGACACCAGTGGAGTCCAACATAGGTTGTGTGTGTAAAATTTCCTTAAAGGGAACCTGTCAGCTGATACATGCTGCTCAAATCGTGGGCATTATGTATCGGCCCCCAGGCTGTGCGGTCACAGCCACGTATGTTTTACTCTGAAACGCTGCGGCATTTCAGAGAAAAACATACTTTTAAAGGGAATCTGTCACCCCGTGGGAGTTATCAAGCCTCTATTATGGGCATTTAGGTTATAGAAAAGTAAATCTATGGCTATGTGCCCACGATGCAGAAATGAAGCAGAAAATTTCTGCAGCATTTCTGCATCTCCCTGGCAGAAAAAACGCATGCAGATTGTGCATGCGTTTTTCCTGCAGAATACATGCGGATTCACATGCGTTTCTGCATGCAGATTGACAAGCGCTTTCCAGGCGATAGCATCACTTGGAAAGTGCTTGACAACTAGGTCACACTATATAAATCCATGCAAAAGGCATGGATTTATACAGAGTGAACCGTAAAAATTAAAACAAATAAAGCTATACTCACCCCCGAGGCCCCGGCGTGGCTGCAGCGCTCGTTCCTGTCTGGTTCCCGGCTGCCGGCATATCGCGAGACAAAGCGGTGAAGGGCCTGCGGTCACATGACTGTGACGTCACCGCAGGTCCTCAAGCGATGCTGGCAAGCAGAGAGAAGCCTTCGGAAAGGTGAGTATAAACTTTATTTGTTATTTTATTCTTTTTTTTACAGGTACAATGGTACCCAGGTCTGGATGAGAGTCTCCTCTCCTCCAGAACTGGGTACCATCCGCACATAGAGACGCATAGAAGCCACTTGTACAAATGTACAGTCGCGGTTTCTATGCGTTTCAATGCAAGTCAATGGCGGGAGTTCCGCTGCGCTTCCGCAAAATTAAATGACATGCTGCGGATTTTTGTACGCAGCATAAACGCTGCGGAAAAATCCGCAGCATGTGCATAGAACATGCGGAATCCCCTTAGGGACCATGGGGTGCGGATTACCTAGCGTTTCACAAGAGTTTCCGCTGCGGAAATTCCGCAGCATAAACGCTTGAAAAACGCTACGTGGGCACCCAGCCTATATCTACCTGTATGGCCCATAGTGGAGGTTTGATTGCAGAGAAATGTGTTTTTATCAACTCGGTTTTGCACATGCTTGGTGTCCTCTGGACGCCAAGAAATCCCCGCCTGTCTTCTTAGTAATCCCCACCTATATGCTTATTATTCCCTGAAATCCCCGCCTATGTGCTTATTTACCATATCCCCCCACCTCCCCTGCACGTCTCAGGGCCCTGTGACGTGCACTGGTCTCCCTCACTTCCCGGGCATGTGCAAAGTGCCGCTCACATAGAGTGCGCTTTGTTTCCTCCCAGCCCCATCTGTCTGTGCACTGTGCAGTAGGGTTCTATTGCACAGGCACCGGGAAGTCACTGACTCCCTGGCGCCTGCGCAATAGATTCCTGCAGCACAGTGCACAGAGATTCGGGGCTGGGAGGAAACAAAGTGCGCTCTGTGTGAGCGGCACTTTGCACATGCCCGGGAAGTGAGGGAGACCAGTGCACGTCATAGGGCCCTGTGATGTGCAGAGGAGGGGGAGAATATGGTAAATAAGTACATAGACTGGGATTTCAGGGAATAATAAGCAGATAGGTGGGGATTTCTTGGCGTCGGGGGGACTCCAAGCCTGTGCAAAACTGAGCTGATAAAAACACATTTCTCTGCAATCAAACCTCTACTATGGTCATATAGGTATGTATAGATTAACTTTTCTATCACCTGTATGCCCATAGTAAAGGTCTGATATCTCCCAGGGGGGTGACAGATTCCCTTTAATCACCACTGGGTGCTGAGCGACGTTATTAATTAGACTAACAAGTCTCTGCCTATACGCACACACAGGAAGAGGCTTGTCAGTCACTGTCAGCGGACAGGGAGAAGTTGCCGGGGACCCGCCTGTATGACTAGACAATAGCGCGGTTCGGTCCCCAGCAGTGATTAAAGTAGGTTTTTCTCATAAACGGCACAGAGTTTTAGAGTAAGACATACAGGCTGTGATCGCACAGCCAGGAGCTGATAGATGCGGCCCACGGTCTGGGGCACAGTTAAGATGCATTTACATTAGCTAACTAAATGACTGCTGATCAGCAAATATTAATCGATCAGCGGATGTTTAAGGCGTGATCACACAGGCAGATGGTAGGCAGATGTGCACTGAACGATCTGTAATACATAATTCACAGCACATGGGCTGCCATTGTTTTCAGTAGCACAGAACCCAATTACGCTGCTGAGAATGATGATCTTTTGGGGATAAAAATTACTTCACCCGATGATGAGTGCTTTGCTTGTTTGTTGGGTGATCAGCAGCCTGTTTAGACTAAATGATTATCGTGAAACAAGATTTCCTAGGATTTCTCAGTCACGATAGTCATGCACTGTAAATGCTACATTCACGAGGCATCCAAATACTGTGACCCCCCACCGCCATATTTAGTGCTGCAGATATCATTGTGAATGGGGGCTGGGGGAGCCACACATTTCACTTTTAGCATTTTAAAGGATGAAATTCGCAGGTACATCCATAGTGAAAAATAAAGTCAAGGATTAATTTACTGCTTTTAGTTTTATTTTTTTAAAGGAGGAAATGCTATATTTATATTTTTAGAGTTACTCATGAAAGCTGAAGATCTTTTTTTTTGCCCCTTACCTGCGTAATACATGAATATTCTGCAATATGATCAGACAGATTTGGATTTGTCACATTCCCTTTGACATGTGAATAAGCTGAGTTTTCAGGTTAGCGGCTGACCTTATAGTTCAGGGTCAGGTTTCAGGAAACCTTCTCACCTCGGTAATTAGAAGTCAGCCTCTCCACTTTTCCAGAAACGTCCTGGGTTCTTCATTTCTACAATTTTCCACTGTGTTTTTCTCTGAGAGAAAGGTAACACATTCTTTCATTTCCTACACAACAAAACCTATTGTAAGGTGTTCATGGACATCATGGCGGTGCACGCGATCATTGTTATAGTAGGTTATATCGCTTTCTATCACTACATGGCATTACGTCTATTGTAAAAATGTCCTACCAGTTACATGAGGCAGGAAAGACTTAATGCCATAGAAACTTTATTCATGTTTTCTTCAGCCAATGTCATAGGGGATGGGCTGTGCACTACACAGCACAGCAGAAGAGTTAGCGGCAGAGAACAGGAAGACTCAGCCTGTTGTGAGATTTTGTAGCCAGTAAGAAAACTGGAATATTTGCATTTCCTTTATGTGGATTTTAAAACACAAAAAGCCCCAAAAATGAAAAAAGAAAAATGTTTACAGAAAAGAAAAAGAATTTAACTAATAGGCAGTTTTCGGATGATACATTCCCCTTTCCATTTACCAATGTGACTGACCATTAATCATTATCATGTAAACATGACATGTATGCAGCAATCTGAACATAATTGAGTCTAATGGGACACTGGATGTGGAATGGTCACAGTCTGAATTTGCAGTTGTTTGTTTCTTCTCTGGAACATTTAAACCCATTTAAAAAGAAAGTAATAAAAAAAAAAAACCACACATGAAAAAAAGTTAGTGGCATACCGGCTAGAGCGGTTTTGCAATCCTTCAGAGTAAAAAAAAAAAAAAAAAGGTAAGAGGAGAAGACGGTAATTTAAATGACTGGATATGTGGGGAGAATATTAAGTTTCATACCCCAGTCTGTGTTTGGTCTGGAAAACAGGAAATGAAATATTTTAAACTAATTTAGAAGCCTGTAATTGAATCTGCCTATTTCAATTTAGACACCTAAGGAACAAAAAAAGAAAACATTTTCTCTGCTGTCAATTTACTTGCAAACAGGAGGCTGCTGCCTTACAGATGCTATGCATTATAGATGTCTGGATGTATCTATGCATTATGGATAGGCCTAAAAATTAAGTGACACATAGCAGGTACATTTTTTTAAACAGAGGTTGTGATTCTTAGGCCAGCGAGGTTGCATAAATTAACTTGCATGTGCTGAATTATATGAACATATCCACCTAAATTAGGACAAATATATTAATGGATACTTGGTACATAAAATGCTGCAACCACTGGTAAATAGACCTACACCAGGAGTCCCAACCCATGGCTCGCGGGCCCAGGACGTGTGGCTGGCGGCTGTCTGCCAGCTTGGTGCATTAGCATCAGATCTAGCTAACAACTATGAAGAGCAGGTCTGCAGATGGTAAGTTTTGTGAGTAGTATTGCACAAAAGAGCAGATCTGAATGTGCATATTTTGGCCTTGGGGGTTTGGAGATAATTTAAAGGAGTTGTCCACCACTTCTACATTGATGCCCTATTGGCACCCCCACCAATCAGATGTTATCGGTGCCAACGGTGGCGGCCGCGGCAAAAAGTGCTTACCTCCGGTTTGTATGGCTTTATTCTGAGCACATTGGTTTCCTCGCACACTCAAAAAACATACTGATAATAAAATTAGATTTTGAGCTCCTCTGGGGAGAAGTACTGATATAACAATTTGTACGGCACTGCAGAATATGTTGGTGCAGCTTAAACATCATAAATAATACATTACTAAATGACATTCTTTTAGGGGAAAACCCTGTTAAAAATATGTAATCCATTACACTCACTTAATGTGTCTGCTTATGTGATGTTAATTACAGACTACGAACTCTTTGACAATAATAGTTCCTTTCCTCCATCTCCTACCTCTTATTAACCAACCACGTGTATGCAAAAAGTGGAAGATAGATGGTAGCGAGTAGGACCGCAGAATCTGACTACATTGTGTTTGTCGTCTGTTACCATGACTACACAGATCTGCATAGGATCTATACACATAAAATATTAGGAGATATTAAATGAAAGTTGCTTTTAAAAGAAATAAGTAGAATTAAAAGTGTTCAACAAAGTCTCACCACTTGTTTTTTTTACGGCATTAAAAATTAGGGCCAAAAGATTTTTAGTTGTCCACTGAGTATTACTTGTACGACCAACAAGAAAGTTTGGGTCCTGGATTTGCATTTGTACAACTCAGATACTAGCAGGGAACATTGTAACCATTCAAGGAGAGTCTACGCCTCTGTGTGTTTTTAGGCTATATAGATGAGTATTTGGTAAGTTTTTGATGGTGCAGATTTTGTGCAGCATTTCTGCATCCATTAGCAGTTACGGTATTTACTTGCTTTTTTTACATGCTGTTGTATCTAGTTTTTTTACACTGCAGTTTTTGTCTTTTTTGGGAATGTCCTGTAAGTCTAATTATGAATCTCCTACGTACTTGGAACATCAATATTTCAGATCTATATAATGCCGGGTTATGTAAACTCTTGCGATGGGAAAAGAGTAAGGACTGCAACAAGTGTTCCTGGCCTGAAAGTCTAAGTATATAATGAATGTACCCTGGCTTAGCTTTATCCGAGTGCTTTCAGCACTTGGTCCTAGCCAGAGAGCAAGCCATCATTCACCGCGCCCCTCACCTAGGCTCTGTTTATCTGCTCAGGAAGGACCAGTCTTCCTCTGGTTACTGATATCTCTGGGAACCAAACCCATTAAGATATTTCTGACCCCTGCCTGTGCTATTTTAACTGTCTGCTGTACAGGAAGGAACCATTAAAAATAGGACAACAATGGCCTTATACACATGAGCCGGGGCCTGATTGTGATTGATGCTTGAGAAAATATACAATGGCGGAGCCTGCATTTCAACACGGCTTGTCATAGCACAGAAAGAAAAAGGAGGGTTTCATTACAAACGGGGCATTGAACTTTTATCAATATAGTGGCTGTGAAAAGACAAGATCTAAAGCTAAATCTCAGACTTAATAGAACAGGCAAATCTCTGCTAACCAAGACACATGTATAAAAAAAGAAAAAAATATCGAAGTGCACAGAGTTGGTAGAAAATATGAAATTTGAACATAAATTTGAAAGGAATATGTATAGTATTAATAATGCTAAAAATCTATTCCATATACGCAGGCCTCCATATGTGCAATAAAAGAAATTTAGAATATATACATCCACCAACAATCCTATGCACTATGGCACCATATTGTCTGGGCAGAACCCACAAATTTGTTCATTGTAATGAATCAAGGAGCAGGTAACGCATGGATAAAAGTAACAGCGGAGGATTAGCTCAGAAACCATACTGTACGGCCACTTGGAAGGATTCAGGCTATGTGCCCACGATGCAGAAATGCTCAGGACTTTTCCTGAGCGTTTCTGCATCTCCCTGTCAGAAAAAACGCATGCGGATTGTACATGTGGATTGTACATGCGGATTGTACATGTGGATTGTACATGCGGATAGTACATGCGTTTTCCTGCCAGGGACATGCGGGTGTGAAGCGTTCTTCACATGCATTTCTGCATGCGGGTTGACAAGCGCTTTCCAAGCGATTTTAGCATCACTTGGAGAGTGCTTGACAACTAGGTCACACTATATAAATCCATGCAAACAGCATGGATTTATATAGTGTGACCTTAAAGAATGGTTAAAAATAAAAAAATAAATCTATACTTACCTTCCGATGGCCCCCGGAGTCTTGCTTCGCTCCGTCCTGGCTGCCGGCACAAGCTGAGGACAAGCACACCGGGGGCCATCAGAAGGTAAATATAATATTTATTTTTTATTTTATTCTTTTTTTTTAACAGGTTCTATGGTACCCAGGTCCGGAGGAGAGTCTCCTTTCCTCCGGACCCGGGTACCATCCGCACATTTAAACGCATGGATTCCGCACATACAGATCCAGTGATGCGGAATCCAAGTGATTCAATGCAAATCAATGGCGGCGAAAACGCAGCGCTTCCGCAAAATAATTGACAGTGCTGCGTTTTTATCCGCAATGATAACCCCGCAGTGGAAATTTCCGCAGCATGTGCACAGCACATGCGGATTATCATTGGGGAACATGGCAGGCCTTCTACCATGCGTTTTTTAAGCGTTTCTGCAGTGTTTTTGCCGCTTCGGAAACGCTTAAAAAACGCACTGTGGGCACACAGCCGCACACGTCTCCCACAAAAGGCACAATCACTTTAATGGTACAGAAACATAACTTTACAGGAATGTCCACACTGCCAATGATACGTTTGGATCCTTGGGTATTTTGCATTGACGTTTACTTTTCTTCAAGGTACCTCCTCACAGCTTTCCCAAGCATAGAAAAAGCCAGTCTAGATTTCTCGCTGTCACAGTTTTCGAAGACCCTCAGAAACTAGTCATGTCACAGGTTTGTAACAGTCGCTTTGGATCTGGCTGCAGAAGGTCACTGCGTTTGGCATTGCAGACATCTTCTTAATCCTTCTTACTTTTGGACCCAGCGGCAACCTCCCTTCTGCTCTGATTGACACACCCTGGTCTGGGTGTTTATAAACTCTCAGTCTGCTTCTGGGAGTCGCCGGTGATATTCTCTTTTCCCTTGTGAAAGCTTGCAGCAATAGCAGTCGGCTAGCTTCCTCTCTGGTGCCCTTAGAGGACGTTTGGTGTTTTCTCTCTGGTGTCTGCTCAAGATAAGTTTTCCCCTCTTTGTTTGTCTCCCTTCTTGTCTTTAGTTTATAGTGGGGACTGACCAGTGCTCATCCCCCCTCCCTATCTAGGGCCTAGCTCTAGGGATTTACAGGGAATAGGTTTCCTGTTCGGCGATAGGTGCGGAACCTATATAGGAACGGTAGGACAGGTAGGGTGATATTAGATGTGCCTAGGGGTCTCCACTCCCCCTTTCCCTAGCATTTGGGCTACCCTCTCCTCATCCCTTCGTGTTGCACTTGTCTTTCCCACACCATGCGTGACAAGTCAACATCTATGCACCACCGGGCTTTCCAGTGTGTACTCAGGTATAGACAATGACCACCAGACAACACATCAGCACATGCCCCACTCTCATAAGAGAAGCAGGCAGCCCCTTAAATCAGGTTTGTTACTCGTTCAGGTCAATGTCGCAAAGCTCCTGCATGATTTCTTCCTTCCATGATCTCGGACCAATCAGATGCCCCCATTCTAATGGTTGGAACCATCAGTGCTTTTACATAAAATACATGTCCTAAACACGGCGGACAATTAAAAAGAACAGTGCTTAACTACTTGTTAATCACCCATCTTAAAATGTAAGGCCGGTCAACATATAGCTCTGCATGGATGATTTAAAACAGTGTTTCCCAAACTCCAGTCCTTATGGCCCCACAGGTCATGTTTTCAGGATTTCTATAGTGATGAACATGTGAGAGAATTCTTGATGCCTTGATGATTTTTCTATCACCTGTGCAATACTAAGGAAATCCTGAGAACATGACCTGTGGGGGCCGTGAGGACTGGAGTTTGGGAAACACTGATTTAGAACGTCATTGTAGAGTCAGCAGCTACATGGAGATGATGCAGCTAAAGGAGCGGGGAGCTGGTTTTCAAAGATGGCTGAACTCTCCATAGAGGAAGCAGACATAGTTTATTACCACAGCTTAAACAATTGAAATATATGCAATTTAGGAAGCACTTATAGCAATTCCTCATCCCATCCTAGCAATCAAGTGATCGCCGGGTGTTGGGAGGGATCAGAATCTGCTCAGTCTCAGCAGACCCATCGCAGGCAGAAAGCTACAATTGCCCTAAAACTGATGAGTTATGCCAGACCAAGTTACACGAGAAGTTGGCAATACAAAAAAATTTAAATATTGAAATACATTCTAACAAATTATGCCGCCATTAGGTCAGAAAAGACTTTAATAAATAAAAAAGAAAATGCAAGAAAAATAAATTAAAATAAAACTACGTTTAAAAAGAAAGTCACAGCCAGTTTCTTCCACTGTTTCTAGCTCTGCCCCAAAGGAGAAAAAGACATGTCCAATATATAAAATTGTTGGGAAATTGGGGGGGAAAATAAACACCCACTGAGAAGAATATCTGATACCACCCCCTTGGTTGAAGGGTAAATTAACATACAGGATGCAATAAAATTCAGTAACCCATATATCTGCAACTAAGTGAAGAAAAATAGAAAAGTTTTAGTCAGCTCTTCAGCCCCTTTGTGAGGAAGTAAGCACTTAAAAATTTGAAGACTGGATATCCGAAAAAAAAACTAAAATGTGCTTGGTCATTAATAAGGGAAAATGGCCCAGTCTTCAACTGGTTAAATAAATGATGCATTGTAGTTACATAGCACATTAATACTAACAAATGATATGTATAAAGATATATACAGCATATTGTGCATGAGACAGGGATCATGAATTAGGGCAGCACGGTGGCTCAGTGGTTAGCACTGCAGCGTTGGGGTCCTGGGTTCAAATCCCACAAAGGACAACATCTTCAAGGAGTTTGTATGTTCTCCCCGTGTTTGTGTGGGTTTCCTCCGGGTTCTCCGGATTCATCCCACATTCCAAAGATATACCGATAGGGAATTTAGATTGTGAGTCCCAATGGGGACATTGCCCATAATGTCTGTAAAGCGCTGTGGAATTAATGGCGCTATATAACTGAGTAAAATAAATAAATTATGACTATCCCAACTAATTAGGAAGGGGACATCCACAACTTCACCATCCTTTGCTTTCTTTTGGGTCATGGCAAACGTATAATCAATAAGAGAGATAGAGGGACATAAAGTGCTTATTAACAATTCAAACTAAAGCTGGCTATACATAGCAGACAGCTATCTGCCCTGAGACCCCTTAAAAAGGAACGCTGGGTTCGGCAGAGCGTTCCAGTGCTCTCTATGCGAGAGTTACTGCAAGAGTTCTCTGGCAAAACCTTCTATTTGTGCTGAAAAAAATGATCAACCAATCAAATTCTGAAGCCCGGACTCTTCTCTCCCCTGACCTCATATGTTTTAGGGGGAATCGAACTGGTCTGAAAACAATAACAGGTTATATGCAAATTGTAACACCATTGTCAGCTCACCTGCATGGCTTCCCCTCCCCCTCCATGCAGGCACGCTGGCATACTCACTGCTGCGGCCCCGCGGCGTGGTCACCTGTTTGTGCACGCCGCACTTCCTGACAGCTGACCTAGTGTGTGCGCGGAACAGCTTCCCCATTCTTAAAGGGGCAGAGCAAGCATGGTAAAATTCCCCCATTGATAAGCTGGGAAGCATTTATTATAATGAGTTCACCTGCTGGATGTCTCTCAGCCTATTACTGAGAGACATCCTGTATAAGAGACTCCCTCTCCCTTAGGGAGTCACCGAAGCAACAGCTTTCATTAGTATGTAGTCTTCCCTACTAGTGAGTTGTTAGGTCCTCTGGTCATGGTGTGACCAGTGTCCTGAGTCTGTATCCAAATCCCTGGACCCAGTGTGGCAAGGTCCTGTAACCGAATCCCTGGTCCTGGTGTGGCCAGTGCCCCAATCATTGTCTCCTTGTCCTGGTGCGGCCAGTCCTGTTCCTGAAGTCCCCTGGTCCTGGGGTGGCCAGTGTCCTGAACATTGTCCCCTGGTCCTGATGTGGCGAGTTTTGTTTCTGAAGTCCCCTGGTCCTGGTGGCCAGTGCCCGAACATTGTCCCCTCGTCCTAGTGTGACAAGAGCCCCAAACATTGTCCCCTGGTCCAGGTGGGCCAGTGTCTGAACGTTTTCCTATCCAAGTATCCGGCCTGCTACAACCTAACCCAGAAGTATCAGCCTGAATCTCCGTGTCAGTAAACATTCTGCAATAAACCCAAACCTACTAGTCTGAACGGAGCCCTAGTCAGCTAATCTGACTCCTGGGGTCAGCTGTTGCAGTACCGGCATCTGCCTAGGAGTGGTACCTGGGGGCTACCTGCAAATATAATTTATGGATAGTTCTGTAAGCATTACGGGGCAAAACTGGGGTGTTTACTAGCATTTGT
Source organism: Phyllobates terribilis (assembly GCF_046119375.1). Classification (NCBI taxonomy): domain Eukaryota; kingdom Metazoa; phylum Chordata; class Amphibia; order Anura; family Dendrobatidae; genus Phyllobates; species Phyllobates terribilis. Next base: position 56,953,048 of record NW_027362773.1, read on the forward strand.
AGCACAATTTTAAATCCAAGATTTTTTATTTATTTATTTTTTTTTTTTCAGAAAAATTACAACAAATTAGCCATACCCAATATTAAAATATAACTACTGCACAGGTCTATTAGGAAAGATAAGCAGTTTGTGGAGAATTTATCAAGGGTTTGGCACAAAATTGTTGGATTTTTTTGCAATTTTGCCTCTTTTGAAATGTGGGTGGATGCTAGATTTGCAAACAGGTCTACGCCAGATTATGAATTGTGACAGTACATGGGTGGAGTAGAAATTGGGAATACAGCTGTAGACAGAACGCTTAGATTTAAAGATGCACCAAATTAATCACGACATTGTGTGACAGCGACAACTTTGGAGGCAACAAAACTTCCAAGCCAGACAGACTTCAAATCTCCTCTTCTTGATTATCGCCCCCTACTCCCATTGTCTTGGACACCGCAACTCCTACAAAACAGGAGGCAGTATATTAGGAGATCGGCGACTATATTGTCCTGACAACTTCTCCAGCACGTATGGTGTATGAAATGGTGGAGCTTACATCTGAAAATTCTTATATGAAAACCATTAAACAGCGCAGACAACGTCCAGCAGGCGACACCCCTTAATTAAATATATCCAGACCTACAATTAGTCTATTATATGAATCTACACTCTATGTGGACCCTTTTATCATTACACCACATGAAAGCTTAATTGTACAAGCCAAACTACATTGTAACAAGCAATGAATGTTATTGTGGATTCATACGGCCGACTAATCATTGGTCCAGATATACTTCAGGAGTCGTCTGCGGGAAGTTATCCATGTTGTTTTATGGTTTTCATACGTATGAATCGAGAACTCTGTTGGATGATTTTGTTGGTCTGAGGACAACAGTGGCTCTCGAGACTGCATAACCTACAAGGCCCCAGTGGAGTTGTGCCCGCTATATGCGTAACCACTGGGGGACACAGACAGGAAAGGGCCCTGTGCAAGTACAAGATATGGGCTCTTTGCACTCCATTAGCTCATCATAATGCACAATTCCATCTGCTTTTCAAGGTAGAAATGGGCCCCCTTACCTCCTGGGTCCCTGTACAGCTGTACAGGTTGCACCAATTACATGTCAGCCCCTGTGCGTAACTATTCAAGGTGAGAGTTATATCTCATTTTTTACATCAGATATACTACACCCATATAGTGCCATTTTTTCCTTGCAGTCCACTTGAGCAAGTTCCAGTTTCTTGTCTTCAATCAGAAACTTCTGGTTATTGACATCTTGGTGTGCTTGCCAGGGGTATCCAGTTTTACCATCACTGATTTACAGATGGATATGGGTCAGGAACTACAGTATATTTTCATGTAACTAACAAGCATCATTTCTATTAGGCACTGATCCTTCACATCTGTTAAGCATCAGCAGAATCAAAACGCACATTACGTTCCCGCTCCAATTCAGAATAGTTTGCACCCACAGTTCCCATCTCTTTATACAATTCTTTTTATACCTATGTTTTTAATTTTGACCATTTTTATTTTCTATTTTATGACCACGGTTAATGCTAAATATGTATGCTAATTAAAATAAAAACAGAAAAATTATTTTATATTTTGTAATGATAATATTTATGAGGGAAAAACAATTGTTTAAATTCCCATTATCTTTATGGATACAGGCATTTTTTATTTTTATTGCAAAATAAATGCAAGCAATTTGTACAGCACATGAAAGCAATCTTATCTGAAACCATTCAGTTCGGTTCTTGAAAAAATGCACTGATTAAATAATAAAGATCCAATCCATACTGCCTATAACCTCATACTATACTATTAATACATGAGAGAATTTTGTATACTTGACCTGTATTATATGCTGTGACTCCCAACAAAGAGATTATACTGATACATAGAAGTACATTGCTATATACAATGTACTGTATCTCTATGTCTGTATTCTAGAGGGAGAATAAAAGATTTTTTTTCTTCCTATAAAATTACTAAAAAATAATGAAAAACAATTACAATCATTTCTTTTAATGCGCTTTCTTAAAAAATAATAAATATCACAAATCAGCAAATAACATGGACATATTTGGTGTCCCTGTAATTGTAACGACCCGCACGATACAGGGATCAGTTTATTTACGGGAATTGGTAAATGGCGTAAAAAAATGGATTCACTGAGATTTTTTCTCTATGAAACCCATTAAAAAAGGTAATAAAAACATAACGCTGAGGCCGTGTTCACACGTTTTATAAATGCTGCGTTTTTTCTGCAGGTGTCTGCACCACACCATGCAATAACAATCTTCTTATTGTACGTTTGTTGCATTTCTTGAATGCGTTTTTCCCCATATTTGATGCATTTTTGGTGCAAATGTGAATCTGCATTTTTAATGTTTTTTTTAATACTACAGAAAAGCTTTGATTCTGCGCTTAAAAATGCAACTGCTTTTTTTTACATGCATTTTTTCAGGCTCCACAAAGAAGCTAAAAAAGGAAAAAAGCACCAAAACCCCAGAGTACAGCAGCGTCTTTAGCCGCACCAACTTTGCTTGGACATTTAGACCATGTTCACATGTAGCATAAATGCTGCGGATTTTTGATGTTTTTTTGTATAGAAATTCTGCTGTGTTTAACTGTCCAAGAAAAGTGGATGTGATTTCATGAGAACTGCGCCCCCTGTGGTCTAAAGACTCTGCTGAACTGTGTGGTTTTGGTGTTTTTTTTCTCTGGAGGCTTCTATGTGGAGCCTAAAAAAAAACACATGTAAAAAAATGCTGCTACTGTAACCCCTTAACGACCTTGCACATACAAGTACGCCCAAGGTCGCCTCCCCGTTTGATGCAGGCTCTGGCGCTGAGCCCATATCTTTCCTGGCACATGACAGCTGATCTGATCCGCTGTCATGTGCCCCTAACAGCCGCGGGTGGAATAATGATCCATCCGCAGCTGTTAACAAGTTAAACTCCGACAGCGGAATTTAACATGGAAGTGCCGGAAGCGCATCATAAGACCCGCCCATCTGCATAGCTGTCTGTGATCGCAGGTCGTCAATGGGTTGGCATGACAACCCAGGGTCTGCAGGAGACCCCTCTGGTTGTCATAGCCGATCTGCTATGAGCGCCGCCCAGCGGTCGGTGTTCATGGCAGATGAGCACTTTTGTTACATATAGCAAGGCTGAAGCCCTGCTATGTGTAACACAGGCGATGAGAAGATCGCAGCTTATAGTCTCCCACAGAGACTATTGAAGCAGGTAAAAAGTAGAAAAAAAAATGTTTTTAAAAATCTTAAAAAAAATATATAAAAAAGTTCAAATCAACCCCTTTCGCCCCATTCAAAATAAAACAATAAAAAACAAATCAAATACACACATATTTGGTATTGTCACGTTCAGAATCGCCCGTTCTATCAATATATAAAAAGAATGAATCCAATCGGTAAACGGTGTAACGAGAAAAAAATTCTAAACGTTAGAATTACGTTTTTTTGGATGCTGCAACATTGCAATAAAATGCAATAACGGGCGATCAAAACATCGGATCTACCCCAAAATGGTTTCAATAAAAATGTCAGCTCTCATCCAGCCCCAGATCCCAAAAATGGAGACGCTACAGGTCTTGGAAAATAGTGACTTTTTTTTCTTACAAACTTTGGATTTTTTTTTCACCACTTAAATAAAAAACAACCTATACATGTTTGGTGTCTACGAACTCGTAATGACCTGGAGAATCATAATGTCAGTTTTAGCATTTAGTGAACACGGTAAAAAAACAACCCAAAAAAACTATTTTGGTATTGCATTTTTTTGCAATTTCACAGCACTTGGAATTTTTTTCCTGTTTTCCAGTACACTATATGGTAAAATCAATGGTGTCGTTCAAAAGTATAAGTTGTCTCACAAAAAACAAGCCCTCACACGGCCATATTGACAGAAAAAAAAAAGTTATGGCTCTGGGAAGAAGAGGAGCAAAAAATGAAAATGCAAAAACGGAAAAACCCACGGTGGTGAAGTGGTTAAGTGCAGAATCAAAGATTTTCTGTACTATAAAAAACATTGGCAAAGCGGCTTCACATCTGCACCAAAACGCATTAAATAAGGGGGAAAAGGCTTAAAATGCAGCAGTAATGCAATAACCAGAGAAGATTGTTATTGTGCAGTTTGCTGCGGATCCTTCAGCAAACAAAAAACACAGTATTTACGCTACGTGTGAACACGGCCTTACAGACACAAAAAAGCCAGATGTCATAGCTACATAAAGATGAGAAAGTTCTGGTGACTCCGACTGTGAATGAGGGAACAAAATATAAAGCCATATGTTCTAACTAGAGATGAGCAGGACGCACAGATAACGTTGCGCTGCCCTGTGTGATCAAAAGCCACCGGGGGACATCGGAAGAGAAGAGATTCGCGGCCTCCTGTCCAGCCGCTCATCGCTAGTCCCAACTGTCCCAGATATAGCGGACAGCCCTGGATTTGGGTCTACGCCCTGAAGTCTCGGGCATCTGCTGAATTTCCCTCACTGCCGCTGGCACTCTGACAACTCCTCCTGCCAGGGTAGAAAGAAATGGTAAATGGGCGTTGATTAGGGTGTAACCGGGACGTGGCCAAAATTTGCGCTGCACACCATATAATTTGTCCCACTTTCTGATCTTCCGAGGTTGGGGGGTATGGTGAACACACTGCATTATTCCGCTCACTCCATGCAGGCTTATATACTACTATAGCATAAAATTAAACTCTCGGACTACATACACTAAATATACACTGACTACAAATCACCAAGTGCTTTTTTGTTGGGCACCAAATTTCTAGATCAGTTTTTACATTTAGACAATCACAGAGTTAAGTGAAGAGGTTCCAAAAAAAAAAGTGCCCCCCATCCAGTCGGCTTTTGAGTAAATCACTTCTATGAAGAGCACTAGTTATTACAGATAACCTCCGGGGTCTGCTGCTGAGTAGCACAAGCTCCCATTACTACACAGACAGTAACCAGAGCACCCACTGAGGGGGCCGGCGGCCCAGGAACACTTGGTTTTCTTCAGCTGAATACTTTCATAGATAAGAACAACAATTCTGTGTAAGAGAATAATTTTATATAAACACATAAAAATAAAGCGTAAAAAAAAAAGTGACCAAATATTTCCCACTCAAAAATGTGAACGGTGCCATAGGCCAAGAGGGTATGGAAACGTTTGCCAAAAAATGGAATATGCTCATCGAAAGTCTCTTTGAAGAGCAGTAATGGTGAAAAGATAATTTTTTTTAGAAATAAAGATAAATCCAAACAACTATGGGAAGGTTGAGAAGATTTAAAGAAAAAAAAAATAATATTATATTTATTTATATTATACAATATGCTGATAACACCCTTGAATAAACATTATCTATGCTTCGCAGGAAAACACCATTTCACCTAAATAGGAATCAATGAGTATAGTCACTCAGCTCTCAGACTAAGTTCACACAAAAGTATTTTCGGCCCTAACGCTGTCCTTGAAAAAAAATAGACTAATGTCATTCAATAGGACAGTGCAAATGAGCGATTTTTTTACTGATCGGAGTGTAAAAAAAATCGTATGGACTAGTTTTTACTGTAAAACAGATGAGACTCACCCATTCAAGCCTATGGGTGTGCGAAAAAAAAAAAAATCAGATGCCACATGGAGCCGCAGTACAACATCCGATTTTACGGCCACATTGCAATTCTGTAACAGGAAACTGTAAATGGTCCTGAACATTATTAATTGCTGCAAAAAAAAACGGATTGTACCTTGATAACAAGTGAGAAAAAAATCCTTTAAGTCTTCTGGATGAATTTTTATACGTTGGGGGGAACCTGCACGAACGTCTTTTCTGCTGGATACATTCACCTACATGTACATATGCAGTATGATCATGCCCTGAATTCCTGCCCGTAGGAAAAAGCCTTTTTACACGGAGTAATTACACCGTTCTTTGCATTTATTGCAGCAATGAGCTCTGCAAGACAATAAGGTTTCCAAGTCTCCAGCAGCTTGGGCAATCTGATAAGATGCAGCATGTGTCAGGCCTGCCATGTCTGGCTTGTGTTATTCCCTGGGTGTTACCTCCTAATGATAATTATAAATCTCAAGTACAGAAAACCAGAAAAGGTCAGACAAAACAGGAGCCCTGTGTACCAGCTCCTGCCAGCTTCCTGCGGAGATGTTAACCCTGACGCTTCCCTGGAGCAGACCAGTCTGAGCGAATGGGAATGTAATCCAGATACTGCAGCTTTACATATCAAGTGCAAATTAAATTAAAGGGCTATTCCCATTTCTGACATTTATGGAATATCCACGGCGTATAAGGCATCTTCCCCCTTTTTTTAAAAAAACAACAACCACGTTCTGCTCTTTCCATAGATCCTTAAGAAGTGAACTGAGTAAACAATTCATATAGACACATCCACCTTCTTTACTTTATAAGCCATCTGTATATAGAGACCATTTGTGACTACATCAGGCCGGATTCGGGTCCAGGGACCCCGTTCTTGACATAAGTGCTGATCCAGGAGGTAGGAAACGCAGCTCTCTGAGATTTAGGACATTTCCTGCTAGAAACGTCTGAAATGGGAATACCCCGTTCATTAAGCAGCCCCGGATGAATATATTAAAAAGGGATTTATATTTTTCTGGAAAGAACGTCTGTACGTTAGTAAGCAGACCTTCCATTCATGCTCTGCAAAAATCCACAGAGAGCGACATATGTATTCAGAGTATTGATCAACCCTAAAGGTGACCTAGTCCTGCACCTCTATCCTCACTGCTCTCATTTCTGTACGATGGATGGATTTTTCCAAAATGCAAATAAACAGAACAAGCCATGCAGGAATATGGGAGATTTCAGCTCTGAAGCCAATACCATAGTGAATGCTACTTTGAACGATAACTATGGTAACTTGGGATCCATACTAGATCAGCAATTCCATGTCAGGTATATACAGTTTCTGCAGCTTTTATGTAAAATAATACATGACAAAATGTGTTGAAATGTAGATTTAGCAATTATGTACCTTACAGTCTTGAACATTCAATGAAAGAACAAAAACTGAATGAAATTGACATTTACATTTTTTTTTATGGCAAACTAGTTATTTTCCATGAAGATGCCTGGTCTGGAAGTATAGGACACCAATGCTTTAAATAAATGCACCCTTCTCCTAAAAAGCCTTTGAGACTTGAAATAATTCCTGCTAAGTGCGAGGTCCGCTCCTATGATCACAGCAGGGGCCTGCGGGTATACTAGGCTCTCCTCTGTGCCGCTAGATGCACACCCCGCTGGGAGTCACCACGACACAGGGTTTAAAGATCTTTAAAGCTTTCATCTTCTTAAACAGTGTATTTTGGGTAAAGATGAACACCATTTGGGCCTAAATGTCCTGCCAAGACACCTAGAAAGGCTTTTTGATTTTACCATTGTTTCCCACTGAGCTGCAGGCTTTTCACTATGCAATGTGAACCTATGAAGTCTAAATCTGTATGAACCTAACCTCTGATTGTCATATATTCTCATCGGCTCTAACATTTACATAGATAATACAACTACTGTTAAAGATAGTCACTGTGGAGAGCCAAACATGGCATTTTTGGTACAGTTAAAGTAGGTATCCATTGTCAACAAGGCTAACTTAATGAATGACATGCAGCTCTGCATCGCTTTCATTGTAATGGCAGCCATTAGTGGATGTCACCTATTATTAGCTATCTATCGACTAGGGAGTCTTCAAGACCTCATACACACAGCCATGTTATACAGAGGGGGAAATAAATATTTGATACACTAACGACTTTACACTATAGTGCCGCCAAATTTAAACACCACTTGGCTGATTGGTCGCGGCCGGCGACCGCGACCAATCAGCAATTTTGGCGCCGGCCATGACCAATCAGCGATTTTCGCGCCAAATGTAAACACCGCTTTGCTGATTGGTCGCGGTTGCTGGCCGCGACCAATCAGCGATTTTGGCGCCAAATTTAAACAACGCTCTGCTGATTGCGACCGGTCAGCCGCATACATATTCCAGAATACCCGATACGTTAGAATCGGGCCACCATCTAGTTTATTATAATGATGGCTGGGCCATACATGACAATCACTTTTTACCTACTGAGTCCCCCTTCCCATTTCCTTATAGATTGTAAGCTTGTGAGCAGGGCCCTCACTCCTCCTGTAACTGGTGAACCATGTGTTACTTTGTACTGTCTTTATCTGTACATGTCCCCGCTTAATTGTAAAATGCTGTGGAATATGTTGGCGCTATATAAATACAATTATTACCATTATGCAGATGCATAAATGTTTTTTGGGGGGTTAAATTCTGCAGAAATCCTATTAAAATAAAATCTTGTTATCATACAGTGATCTACAGAACTATTCTCCCCTGAAACGTTCTGCTTCCAGGTTACGATATCTCTGACGTTTGGTGCACCACAAAGCACCCAGTGGTGGTGGCACCCAGTTATTGTGACAATACACGGGATCCATATGCTACAATGCTTCCAGGGTACAGTACCTCCATAATACAGTGTCCCATGGAATAGACCTATACACTCACTGTATTATGGCTCTGTGCAGCTCTAATGCCGACGTCTGGTATCTACTGTTGCATTTTTTTTATTCTCTGGGGTATTGCCCTGTAAACAGTCATATCCTACCATTTGGTATTGAACTGAATGATAAATTAAAGATTAATGTCACATAGAATATTTCAGAATATTCCCAGGAAAACAAAAGCAAACGGCTTCCTTCAAGACACATCTTATAAAGAGCCAGCTCCCCGTAATAGGATGTAAATATAAACTACTCTTGATTAAGCTCCACAATCAAATGATCCATCAATTAGGGTTTGGGGGGCTGACAAATGGAGGGGAAAGTATGTCTGTAAGATCATTAATGCCAGATGTTGGTGACTTATCTAGAGTGATTTAGACTTGGGCTAATTTAAGCTGGTGCTGTGACATGTGTATCATTACGCTTCAAGGGTAGAATCATTCCCTCACAAAATGACATCTTTCAGGAAAGAAGGCATAAATGTGTCACTTAAATCAAAAATGGAAACCCTTCACTTACAAACTTAATTATGCTGCTCGCCTTAAAAATCTCCCATTTAAAAATATTCTTTCTGATGACTGCTTTTAATTGTAACTTGCAGTCTAGGAAGCAACTGGCTGAATATATTAGAATAAAAATGTGATCCAGACGCACCGACAACTGGAGTGTCTAGGAGGAAAAACTTATTTGGGGTAGGAAAAAGGTGGCCAGAGAGTAGTATATATAAATATACACACACACGTTTTGCACAGTACTACATTATGTATTAGATACACATGTATACATACACACAAGTACTCGCAGTATATATTATATATCCGCAGAGTTAAAGAGGTCGGGGATGTAGTGGAGCCGACTGCTGACAGGTTTGGGTAACGATCATATGAAGAATATGATCAGTGCCATTGGTGGAACTACATTACATTTTTTTCTGGATATCTGCACAGAATAGAGAAAATATATGGCATCCATTGAGATCTTGTCATACATGGTACCACCATGCCTTCTATTCTTCACAGACAAGATCAAATCAATCTTTTGTTTGGTGGTCTGGTGACTGCATGCAAAAATAATTCTCAATGCCAAATTAGCATGCAAATGACCTGATAACATATTACAACACAAGGTCGGTAGGCACCAACGAACTTAAGAAAGAAGGGAATTCCCATTAAATTGGAACCTTTATTCCGCAAAAAAACTGTACGTACCAAAGTTGAAAAACATTTAAAAATGCTCTGGGGCATATAAATAACTATAGATATGGTCAAAATGAGCAGATATTCATTGTGATATATGAGGTGTAAGGTGGCTAATGATCGCATAGGCGATGGGAGGTATGTATCACAGAGATGGCTGGTCTCTGGATGTAACCCGGAGTGTTTCTCTAGTGCATGTAAGCACTAAGAGGATCGTTTGGGGCACCTGGTACAGGTATTTTAGAGAGTTGGGCGGGTCCAGCTACCCACATACCTCACCGCTTGGTGTGGTTAACAGCCTATATAATGGAGGCTGTAGTATGGCACATGGTCTGTGTGGCTGGAGGGAGAAGGTCTCCTGTGTGTGGCTGTCTCCAGACCGAGCCAGGAATTACTGGGCGTTACGCAGCCTGTGTGCCCACAGGACTGTCTAAGCAGAGACTTGCTTAAAGGATACTTTACTTTGCTTGCCTGAACTAAAAGCTGTTTCTTTTTTTTTCTAAACTTGTACGGTATTTCTCCATGTGCACAGAGAAATCTCGATATCTTTTGTCGTTTAAGCAAGTCTCTGCTTAGGCAGTCCTGTGGGCACACAGGCTGCACAACATCCAGTATCCTGGCTCAGTCTGGAGACAACACACACAGGAGGCCTTCTCCCTCCAAACACAGACCATGTGCAAAATAATAGCCTCCATTATATAGGCTGTTAACCACACCAAGAGGTGAGGTATATGAGTAGTTGGACCCACCCAACTCTCTCAGCTACCCATAAACAGGTCCCCAGTGCACCAAACCATCCTCTTAGTGCTTCCATGAACTAGAGAAACACTTTGGGTTACATCACAGAGGCCAGCCATCTCTGTGACATATACATCCCATCGACTATGCGACCATTTGCCACCTTACATAGGCTTTAATTAAAGCCTAAAATTGTATACCAAGGCTTATAGTATGCAGCATTGCAATGTTGCCCCCATCCCAAAAACACTTTGGTATGTATATATGTATTTGTTTGTGTGTGTATTACTGTGTATCCAAATTATCTAGGTCGTTCTACTGGTGTGGGATTATTGGAATCTTATGGATTGTTACAAATGAGGCCCAAATGCCACATCTAATGTAGCGCTTACACTTTAGCTATACTAGAAACAATATATCAACCATCAATCAGCATTGAGTCACTCGGTTATCTCTAGATTCCGGTTTATGTGTTTATGACAGTCTGTAATCAGCATTTTATTTGCAAATAATAGATTATGTACAGCAACCTGTAGCGTGCCGACAGGTAGGTCGCAGAGTGCCGACAGGTAGACCGCAGCAAGCAGACAGGTAGCCTGTAGAGTGCAGAAATGTGGCTCGCAAAGTGCCGACAGGTGGCCCGCAGAGTGCCGACAGGTGGCCCACAGAGCACAGACAGGTAGCCTGTAGAGCGCAGACAGGTGGCCCGCAGAGTGCCGACAGGTGGCCCGCAGAGTGCAGACAGGTGGCCCACAGAGCACACACAGGTAGCCTGTAGAGTGCCGACAGGTGGCCCGCAGAGCACAGACAGGTGGCCCACAGAGCACAGACAGGTAGCTTGTAGAGCGCAGACAGGTGGCCCGCAGAGTGCCGACAGGTGGCCCGCAGAGTGCAGACAGGTGGCCCGCAGAGTGCAGACAGGTGGCCCACAGAGCACAGACAGGTAGCCTGTAGGGCGCAGACACATAGCCCAGAAGCTGATTGGAATTTAAAATATAACTAATAGCCATGTTATATTTTTAAACCACTATTGCTGTTAATGAAAGGGATCCTAATCATAGCATCATATTATGGAATTGCTAATCTAGCAATTCCCTAGTAAATTTAAAAAAAACAGCAAAGGAGCTTTCACTTTACAAAGAAAGAAAGCATCACCTATCCATCTTCACCCCTAAAAGGCAATTCAAAAAGAAACCCCAGACTAATTAAACACTAAATTAGGGCAGTGACACATTTGCATATATTAATCCATGATGTGTCATATTAACAGCAATCATTTCATAAATTAATCTGTGACTGGTAATTCTTGGTTAACATAAACTCTGATCTGGATGAAGGTCCCTAAAGAGATGACCGAAAAAAAAACAGGATTAAATGTCAATTTAAATACTAATTTAACAGTTGCTGAGTAAAAGGAAGGCTGACAGACATTTGAAGGAAATGACAAGTTGTATCAACTCCTTAATATTTGGAAGAGGAAATATTAAAAGTATTTCGGTTTAGGAAAATAATGATTATTGTATAATTTAAAGGTAGTGGTTAGAGAACTGGACTTGTGAAAGACCTATATATTTACAATTACCTTCCGGCTACAGTATACGCACATGCAACGTAACTGGAGAATGCAAATCCAAAAATCCTCATGAGTTACATGTAGCTTTTATCATAAACCTTGTTGTGGAATTGCCGCAGACTCCTCCATGTACATTGTTAGAGTTGAGCCTACAAGGAATTCCACAAAAAGAATTGACCTGCTGCAGATTTGAAAATCCACATTGCATGTCAATTTATATGCGGATCATATCTGCTACATACAATTGTGGCCAAAAGTTCAGCATTTCATAAGTTTTTAAACTTATATTGATAAATATATCAAGTTTATGCAATGACACATTATTTACAGCGTTGACCCTATTTTTTTGCAAGACTTCTGCCATTCACCCTGGCAGCTGGATATCAGCTTCTGGGCCAAATCCTGAATGATGACAACCAATTCTTGTCTAATCAGTGCTTGGAGTTTATCACAATTTCTGTGTTTTTGTTTGTCCACCCGTTTTTGAGTATTGACCACATGTTCTCAATGTGAATGGAGAAGAGGGTTCGGGTTGGGCTTCTCCAGGAGACAAACCAGGACACCTGTGCACCACATGTGCCGTATCTGATGGACTGTTTATACAGGACAATGTGCTGTTGAGAACAATTTTTAAGTAAGCTTGAAAATTATTTCACACAATGAACGAGAGTTTTGCTCATATTTCAGTTGACTGGCTGATTATCTAAACAGACTGCCAGTCTACCTAAACCTTAATGGTAAGTTCACATTAGCATTTGGCTCTAATGTTTGGGGTTCTGCAGGGGATTATTCAGTCATTTGAGACCGCATGTAATGCTGCTCTTGCCGCGAAAACAAAGTAATAAATAAATAAACTCGTAGCCCCAGCGTCCCTGCACGCTGCCTCCACCTCCCCCCTGCAGGGACACCGACATACTCACTGCTACAGCCACCCTGCAGCGGCTTATGTTCCGGGTCTCGCAGCGCCTCCTGTGTGCTGGGGCCTGTGCACGCCGAAAAGCTCTCCTGGCAGCGTGCTCAGTAATGGCTTGGAGGCACTTACTACTTAAGCCACCTTCACCTGCTGTAAGGTGTCTGAGCAACATTGGTATTTAGTTAGTCTGCAAGCTGCTAAGTCCGTTGTCAGGTCCCTGTTCCCGTACCTGTCCCGTTACACAGAACCTGAACGAGAACCACATTCCTGGACCTGCCTAGTTTGAACCAGTACCTGCACCTGCTACCATCCTGTCTGAGCCAGTGTCCATCCTGTGTGATCCATTCGGTTCTGCCTGAACCCTAAGCCAGTCTTATGGTCCTGAATTCGCTCCATCTAAACCAGCTCCAATATCCATTCTGGCCGTGATCCTGTTCCTGCCCTTCCAGCTACTCCCAGTCCGTACATTCGTCCCTGTCCTCTTGGGCTCAGCAGCTGCAGTTCCGGGGAGTGTCCTGGAGTAGCACCTGACAACCACCTATGGCTCACGTGTAACCACACCACCAGGTGCTCTAGTGAAGAACCAGGTGTTCGCTTATTATGCCCCTCCAGGTTCTCCCCGGTCCGCAGCGCAGTGGGTCCACACCCACCAGCATGATAAAACCTTGATCGTACCCAATGAACCCCACTAAAAGTCGATGGGGCTATCAGGCACTGCATACATCCACTGCACGATAGCAGGAGCCAAAGTACATTTGCGAACAAAACCTAAAGTATGAGACAGAATGGCACTGAAAAAAACAAACAAGAAGAAAAGCTTAATAAAACTTGGCAGCAAAACCTTACCCGGTCCATTCAAAAGAGAAGTGCTGTTTCAAAAAGGGCTTATATTTGTTACGGCTCTGTGAAATCATGAATTATCTTAACTCAGTCTGTTATCACTGGGCATAAAAAGCAGCTAATTTTTCGACAAAAAAAATAAAATGATACAACAATTAAACAGAATACAATAAAATATCAAAACACAAAATAAAAATAAAATAGTCTACCATTGTTTATGACACGGATTTCAGCAGCCTGCATTACCGTGCTCCCTTACCACACTTATCTGCGCCTTTAAATTAGTGTGACATTATTTCCCTTCATTAACAAAGAAGAACATAGCAGGCAGAGAATGCTTATAGTCATGGCTCATTTGCATACTATTTGCATCTTATTTTTACTGATGTCTTATTCTGGGGCCGTGTTCGTCCAATATTTTACTTACAGAAAAAACTGATGTTAGGTAATTATTTGGATTTAATTACATAGCTGTGTAGTATGTATTGTAAATATTAATTTAAGACCAAAATACAGTACTAATATTATCCAGTAAGGCTGTGTTCACCAATCAACATATGTAGGAAAAACACATTTCTGCTGTGCAGGAGCTGCTGTTGCAGTTTTTTTGGATAAAACCATTATAGTAGAATTTGCTTCCAATTACACCTATTTGTATTAGTAAAACAACATGTTTCGTCCCTAATCTAGTGTATTCAACAGATCATATATAGAAATTGACAAACATGGTGGCAATTAACAGTAAAGATAATAATAGAAAAGGCATCAAATGATGCCTCAGAAGACTAAAGTTCATAAAATAAAAAAATTGTGAAAAACATACAATATGGTAACTCTGGTTATTTTAAGAGATGATTTTTTTTTTTACCGCGTTCATTGAATGCTAAACTAAATGCTATACTGACCTGCCATTCTGATTCTCCAGGTCATTACGAGTTCATAGACACCAAACATGTACAGGTTCTTTTTTAAGTGGTGGAAAAAAAAATCAAGTTTGCTAAGTTTGCCCCATTTTCCGAGACCCATAGCGTCTCCATTTTTCATGATCTGGGGCCGAGTGAGGGTTTATTTTTTGCGTGTCGAGCTGACATTTTTATTGATACCACTTTGGGGTAGATACAATGTTTTGATCGTCCGTTATTGCATTTTATTGCAATGCTGCGGCGACCAAAAAAAAACGTAATTCTGGTGTTTATCATTTTATTCTTGTTACACCGTTTACCTTTCGGATTATTCTTTTATATGGATAGATTGGGCGATTCTGAACGCAGCGATACCAATTATGTGTAGTTTTTTTTTACCATTTTATTTTGAATGGGGTGATTTAAACTTTTATATATTTTGTTTTTAAAAAAAATTTTTTATACTTGTTGCTTGCTTCAATAGTCTCCATAGGAGACCAGAAGCTGCAATTATCTGATTGCCTCTGTTACACACAGGCAATGATCAGATCGCCTGTATGTAGCAGAAATGCTCACTTGCTATGAGCGCCAACCGTTGGGTGGCACTCATAGCAATCTGGCAGTGACAACCACAGGGGTCTCCTGCAGATCCCGGGTTGTCATGCCGACCCATCAGCGACCCACGATCATGTGACGGGGTCGTACTATTACGTTCCATGTCAGAAAGGGGTTAAAGGATGCTGAAGTTTGGCTAATTGGGACTATTGAGACAGTGACGTAATCATTCATTTTATGGATTCATTCAAAAGAATTAACTCATTTAGAAACTGATGGCAACAATATATCTCAAAAAAGTTGGGACAAGGATAACAAGAGCTGAAAAAGTAAGTGCTAATGATGCAAAACATTTAGCGGGTCAGTTTTCAACTGTCCCATGAATATGTATAAAAAAAAGAATGCTAGAGAGACAGAGTCTCTCAGAAGCAAAGATAGTCAGAGGTTCACCAATCTGAACAACTGCATCTAATTTCAGAAATATGTGGTGTATGTTCTTTATGCACAGCTAAACAACTAGACCAATGTGCTCCAAATGTAGCATATAGGTAACTCAGGAACTTCAGAATGTTTTGCAGAAGTTTCAGCTTTCGAAAAGCATTCAAAATATTTCCCAAAAAACAAAACACAAAATCAATAATTAGTTTATGGCCAAGTGAATGTACCAATTTGCCCCAAATTTGCAACATAGGTAAATCGGCTGAAGACTATTTTTCGAACACGCCGAAGATACTCTGTTAGCACCCGAGCATGCTCGGATAACACCTTATCTGAGCACGCTCGCTCATCACTAGTAAGCATGATTCTGGGAAAGGTCAGGAATCAGCCCAGAACTACATGGGAGGACCTGATCAATGACCTGAAGAGAGCTGGGGCTACAGTCTCAAACACTATCGTTAGTAACACATTATGTCGGCATGCATTAAAATCCTGCATGGCCCCTGCTCATGCCAGCAAATGTCCAGGCCTGTTTAAAGTTTGCCAATGACCATCGGGATGATCCAGAGGAGACATGGGAGAAGGTAATGTGGTCAAATGAGACCAAAATATAAATTTTTGGCATCAACTCCACTTGCAATGTTTGGAGGAAGAAGAAGGTTGAGTACAACCCGAAGAACACCATCCTAACCGTGAATCATGGTAGGGGAAACATCATACTTTCGGGTTGCTTTTCTGCAAAGGGGACAGGATGACTGCACCGCATTGAAGGGAGGATGGATGGGGTCATGTATAGCAAGATTTTGGCCAACAACCTCCTTCCCTCAGTAAGAGCATTGAAGATGGGTCATGTTTGGGTCTCCCAGCATGACAATGACCTGAAACACACACAGCCAGGGCAATTAAGGATTGGCTCCGTAAGAAGCATTTGAAGGCCCAAGAGTGGCCTAGCCAGTCTCCAGACCTGAACCCAATAGAAAATCTTTGAAGGGAGCTGAAACTCAATATTGCCCAGCGACAGCCTTGAAACCTGAAAGATCTGGAGAAGATCTGTATGGAGGAGTGGGCCAAAATCCTGCTGCAGTGTGTGCAAACTTGGTCAAGAACTACAGGAAACTTCTCACCTCTGTAATTGAAAACAAAGGTTTCTGTACCAAATATTACGTTCTGTTTTTCTATTGAATCAAATACTTATTTCATGCAATAAAATGCAAATTAATTATGTAAAAATAATACAATGTGATTTTCTGGATTTTTTTAGATTCTGTCTCTCACAGGTGAAGTGTACCTACGATAAAATTGCAGACCTCTCCATTCTTTGTAGGTGAAAAAACTTGCAAAATCAGCAGTGTATCAAATACTTAATTTCCCCACTGTATGATGACGCATATTATTATCGCCTAGGTACATAACTTTACATTTATCTACGTTGAAGGTCATCTGCCAAAAGGATGTACAAACAGATTGTTCACATCAGCTTGAAATTTTTGAGTATCTTCTATAGGCTATAGAAAGCAGACAGCATTTTTTTTTTTTTGGTCTTTCACTTTTTCTTAATCTTGCTCCAAAAGTTAAAACCTTTTCATTTTCCATCAAAATGTATATGAGGGCTTGTTCTTTGCAAGACATATTATAGTTTTGAATGACACCATATATTTCACCATACAATGTACTGGAAAATATGAAAAAAAATTCTAAGTGCAGTAAAGTAGCAGGAAAAAAAATATTCAGAAATGCGTAAAGAAAAAAAAATTAGTTTGTGTGCCAAATCCTGAGCTTTTTTATCCTTCCCTCAATGGAGTTATGTGAGAGCTTATTTTTCATGCCCTGTGTGGTTCTCATTTATACTATTTTGGGATAAATATGGCATTTTGATTACTTTTTCTTGCATCTTTTGGGGGTAAAAAGCAGTGACTAAAAAATGACATTTCTTGTGTTTTGATGATTTTTTCTTTTATGCACCGAACAGCCCTGGCGGGGGCATGCGCACTGCAGTACTTTATTCTGCCCTGGTCACTACAGAAAAGTGTGCATGCGCAGGAGCGCGATGCCAGGGACACTGTGTGGATGATGTAGGGTGGGTCATCCACGCGAAGCAGAAGTGAGGATGTCATCAAAAGAAGAAGGGAGGCATCGGGCCAACACCAGCCCATCGGACCGGACTGCCCCCTAGGGGAGTATTATAAAAGGTGTGTTTTTTGTCTTGCAGGCCGGATTGGGGGCTTATATACAGTATATTAGAATGCTGTATTTCTTGGCTGAAAGGTGTTGGCCTTATCTCACATGGAACAAACCTGGTGACAGGTTCTTTTTAAGTGTATTTAGGTAAATCTGGTGTTATGCAGCAACGTATCCTTTGCATTCATAATGCTGTACAACTATCCTGGTTTATCATTGAAGAGTCTAGGAAAGTCTATCAATTAGCTGTTTCCAGGAACAGATACAAAAAAAGACAGAACAAGATTTTTTATATTACTTTTAACATTAGGGGACTTGTATTATAGATATAAGATTAACAGATAAACACATAAACGTCAAAAACACAGAGAAAGGAAGTAATCAGCTGCATCAGTCTAATGTGCACAATGCAGACCATTGCCAACGTCTATAGTTGTGAGCGGTGATGACATCTTATTTGCTGCTACTCCTGAATATACATTTGCCCTATAAGTATGCTATTTATATGACAAAGTGCACAATACCCGCAATTCACAGATCTACTAAACTGATTTACAGAGACGTTACATAAATGACATACAAGGGTGCACAGAGACTTAACAAGCGGGATCACAAAACAGACTAATATAAGGGTTCAACAAGAATTATCTCCTGCCTGCAAATGGCACTAAATTGCAAGACAGAAGCTGTTAGAATTAATTCTGTCTTCTTCTGAAAGCTTTCTGATGGTCTACCAATGATACTGTGCAATGAATAGGTCCTAATAGATGTATAGAAAGGTTTGTTACAAGCTCACAGCAAAAAACACAGCAAAAAAAAAAATGACATACAGAATACCGAGAACCCTGCACCCAGCCTCAATTCCATGATCAGGACCAGACAGAATATATGCGCTCATGCTCTACAACATATATTCCGAAAAAATGAAGACCATTGAAGACTATTTATGAAAGCAAAAATGCCCCCTATCTTCCATGGTTGCTAATTAGATTTTTTTTGGGGGGACAGCTTATAAAAAAAAAAGTAATTAGGTACTTACCGGTAACAGAATTTTCTCAGACACCATGACTGCACCATAGAGAGATGGAGAGAGGGGATCTGCCCTTCAAGGACAGTAAACCTATAGATAAAAAATGAGGTACCTCTCCCTCGCATCAGTTGGATTACAGAGCACAAGAGGACCTCCATGTTAGTATCAACAACAAATATCATCGTTATCATGCTTATAAGGAACACCCTGTGACTACACATAAATAACAGATAAGTGTGCTCACCCACACGTGAAGGGAGGGAATATAAGGGTGCTGTCATGGGCTCTGAGAAATCCTGTTACCGGTAAGTAACTACGACTTTCTCCTTCCTCGATGACGGAACCATGGAGAAAACTGCAAACAATCCTATTTTAGGAGCGGACCACAGCTTCTAGAACCCTTTTTCCAAAGGTGAGATCAGAGGAAGAGGCTAGGTCCAGCCGATAATGTTTGTAAAAGGTAGCGGGAGATGACCATGTCGCAGCCTTACATATCTGTTCTATGGAAACATCAGATTTTTCTACCCAGGAGGTTGCCACTGCTCTTGTTGAGTGAGTTCTCAATCCCTACGGAGCGGCCTTCCCACTTGATGAGTATGCCACAGAGATGGAGTCCCTTTATCCATCTTGCCAAAGTGCCTTTTGAGGCTTTTAGGCTAAGTGCCCACGATGCAGAAATGCTGCATATTTTTTGACTCAATGACGTCATGGCAGGTCCTTCACAACACCGCGGGCCATACAGCAGACCAGACGGAGTGGAGAAAACACAGGGAGGACATCGGAAGGTAAGTATAATCTTTATTTTTTATTTTAAATTCTTTTTTTTAACAGGTTCTATGATACCCATGTCTGGATGAGAGTCTCCTCTCCTCCAGACCTGGGTACCATCCGCACATTGAACCGCGTGATATCCGCATGTGGAGATGCAGTGATGAGGATGTCAAGCGGTCCAATGCAAGTCAATGGCGGCGATTACGCTGCGTGTCCGCAAAATTAATGGACATGCTGCGTATTTTTCCGCAATGATAATTCGCAGCGGAAATTTCCGCAGCATGTGCACAGCACATGCGGATTATCATTGGGGACCATGAGGCACGTATTACCAAGCGTTTTTTAAGCGTTTTCGCTGCGGAAATTCCGCGGCAAAAACGCTTGAAAAACGCATAGTGGGCACGCAGCCTAAGCCTCTTTTGAGGCCCCTGAAAACACACAAAGAGAGACCTATCCTTACTACACTCTTGCGTGGCTGCCAAGTATTGGACCAGACAACTCCTTACGTTTAAAGTATGGAGATCTTTATCCCCTTTGTTTTTGGGATTAAAGCAAAAGGATGGAAGGATAGCTTCCTGTGATCTGTGAAACTCTAATGCCACCTTGGGCAAATAGCCTGGATCTGGTTTGAGAATGACCCTATCCTCCAGGATCTATGTAAAGTGAGGGCCTGCAGACAGGGCCTGGATATAACTCTGCGGGCTGATGTTAATGAGACTAAAAGTAATGTTTTGAGAGATAAAACCTTTAGAGATGTGCAGTCTAAGGGTTCAAATGGGGGATTAGTCAAGGCTATATGAACCAAATTTAAGTCCCAAGGTGGCAATTTCTGACTAGCCAAGATCTAGCAGAAGCTTTAATAAACCTGGACACCCAGCGATTTCCTGCCAGATCACAATTGTATAGGGACCCAATGCTGCAACTTGGACGTTCAGGGTGCTAGTAGGCAAACCTTGCTCTAACCCCTTTTGCAGAAATTCTAGGATGGAGGTGACTCGCCCCCTGGGCCGTGGGGTACTCGGAACCGGGCCTTCTAGTGTACGGTGCTGATGGGGGTAGTGGTGGCAACCCGGTCCCGTGGCTCAGGGTGGTCAGACCAGTGGCAGTCTTCTATATGTTTGGTAATGTCCGACTACCCCACCCGTGGATTTCGGTCAGAGTGAACCGCCGCTGCAGAGCAGACCGCTGAGGCTGGTGTTGTGGGTGCAGCAGGGAATAGTACAACTCCCCACGGGAGGAGTGCAGCCTCAGGGCAGTGAGCGTAGATGGTGGGGGTCGTGGTGCAGGGCGTCCCAGTACCGTTAGTGCTGGCGCGGTAAGGAACACAAAGACAACGTGTTGCAGTCCAGGGTCTTTTACTCACAGTTCGTATACTCCAAGCCACTTCTGTACAGGTAGTGACTGCCCAAGCCGTGCTTCGCCCACCAGGTGAGGGGCTCGGTCAACCCCCAGGCAATTCAGGAGTATGGCACAGAACTCCCTTCTATCCTTCCTCTGGCCGTGCCCCACCAGTGACCAAACTTCTGTCCGGCTGCCTCGGGCCTTCTCTGGGAAAACTTGGCGCCAGCTTCCCCGGCCCTATGTGGTGCCTTCCTAGTAGGTTTAGCGAGGGGTCGCACCAATAGATGATCACGACCTCCGGTTCTTGGCTAAGGATTATTTGCCTCCACCAACTTGGGATCCGGTACCTTTTTCTTGCCTGACCTGTCACCCGTCATCTCCTGGGTCCTTAGGGTCCCTTCTACCTTCGTGTTCCTGGGCCTTTCTACTCTTTTGGTTCCTTCTCTTTCTGTTCTGTTCCTTTCTGTTTTCTCCCTCTCGCCCTGCCCGTGTCCCTAGGCCTGGCTCTGGAGCAGAACTCCAGCGGAGCCTCTGCTCCCCTTCTCCTCCACTCTCACTTTCTCCTCACAGACTCGACTTCTCCCAGAGCTAAGATGGTGCCCACCTTTTATACCTCCTCCTCCGTGTCTGAGCCCAGGTGACCTGCATCCAATGAGCTCCTTCCTATGCCCAGAAACCAGCCCCTATCTGCTCCCACATCACTAGGGTTCCCCCCCCTCCCCACTCCAGCCAGGGACATAGTCAGTCGTGCCTGCATACTAATGGGAGCACCGTAGAGCTGTCCCACGGAAATGAGGAGTGTATATGTGTGCAGCTAACTGAGCCCTGGTCCATACTCCATCCTTACCCGGGAGTGGAATACCACACCTCTGGTTGAGGTGCAATACCCCTGTAGCGGCCGAACCCTCGGGGCGCTACAGAGGCAATAGGAACGCCTTCCTTTAAACTGGACCCTGAAGTGGAAAGAAACTTTTTCCAAGTTTTCCCATAAATTTTGGTAGTGACAGGTTTTCTAATCTGGAGGAGTGTGAAAATTAAATTTGGGGAAAAACCTCTATTCCTCGGGAGTGCCCTGTCAAATTCCAGGCTGTCAAGTATAAATTTATTACCAGACTATGATACACTGGCCTCTGGGAGAGACGATCTGGGACTTCCAGGAGCCCCCAGGGGTCAGTGATGGACATCCTCGTCAGCCAGGAAAAGCAAGTCCTCTTTGGCCAAAAGGGGGTGATCAGGATTACTTTTGCCCTGTCTTCCCTGATCTTTCTTAGAACCGCAGGTATCAGGATAATTGGGGGAAAGGCATAGGCCAGACTGTGAGTCCATGGAATCATGAAGGCATCTTGAGCTAGAGGGTTCCCTCTGGGGTCTATCGAACAGAATGTGTCTACCTTCTTGTTCTGACTGTTAGCAAAAAGATCTATGACAGGAAGGAACCACTTATCTAAAATCTGGTCGAATATGGACTGCTTTAGTACCCATTCGCCCTGTTTTAATTGGGTCTGGCTCAGAAAGTCTGCTTTGTGATTTTCTACTCCCTTTATATGAAGTGCTGGTAGAGACATAACATTGATCTCTGCTATCTGGAAGATGAGGTCTGCTATCCTCCATCAAAAGACAGGAACGGGTCCCTCCCTGGTGTTTTTTTTTCACTTTCTTTCACTTTTTTTACTTTGTCCCACTATGAGACTTTCATTTTTTGCAGGCTGATCGCTTTTAGAGCATAGGGATGCAGGAGCATCCCTACGCTATGCAGGCTGTCAGCGCTGCACTGCAAGCTAGCATGTTAGATCATGCACTGCGCATGATCTAACTAACTTGCTGGTGCCTAGTGACCAGGATGTCGTCATGACGACATCGGGTCCCCATGGCAACGATCGGGACCACGTGATGACATCGCGGGGTCTCCGATCCAAGGTAAGAGGGGCTTTCTTTCCTCTGCCTGCTCCGGAAATACTGCGATCGACTTCGATCGCAGCATTTCGGGGGTTGATGTGCCGGGAGCGGTGCGGGACCGCTCCTGGCACCGAGTGCCGAGTGTCAGCAATCATATTCAGCTAACACTGGGCAGTGACAGCTCCTGTGTGGGTGCGATCGCCGAGACACAATAATACGTACCTGGTCATTAAGACCCAGGGCACAGGGAAGTATTATTACGCTTCCCATCAGAAAGTGGTTAAAGGGGTTTAAAAATTAAAAGAATGCAGGCGCTCTATGTGACTGCAGAATTGTGAGAGTGCAATGCACTGTCACGATTCCCCTGTAGGGCCCATGCATACGCTCGATCATGTGGCCACATGTTTGTAATTTGCGGTCATGTGTCGACTAGCCTCAGCCTTATTTTCTCAATTCTCTTCTATTTAGAGAAGCTGGATACATGCAGTCATATGACCACCCACTCGCACACTGTATAGAGGGGAGCGGTGACAGAGTGCACAGAGTTCTCTTCTCAGCTCAGAAAATCCCTTTAAATAACAGATTTGCAGATGCATACTTTTCAGACGAAGACCTAAAAAAGCAACACAACCCTTTCTGATAAATACCAGAATATGATAGCGTTAAAGTTTTGTTCGGAAGAACTTCAGATGCATAATTTTGGCTAAATGCATGAAATGCAAAATATAGAGCTCAACATTAAACATTATATCTTCTGTACATCAATTTGGTAAACATATTAAAATAAATTTCATTCTGTATGCATCAGGAAAAATACATTTGCCTCATCCAGTTGCTATAACATATAAAGAAATAGAAAAAGGTGTAGAGATTATGCAGATTTTTCTGGATGATAATCACACTTCTGCAACAGAAATGAAATCTGCAGATTATCATATGGGACCAAGAAGTAGAGCGCTACGTAGACCTGCTAAGCATCAGAACAAGAGATGCAAGGGATCACTGAGGCAAAGTACCTTTGCTTTAAACCAGTCTGAGCCTTTTTTCGAAAACAATTTCTCGCTGTACAATCCTTTTAAAACACTCAAATTACTTGTGAAACAAATTCTTGAAAATAAAATCAACTATTGTTTAAATCAGTTTTCATATTACATTGCTTAAAAAAATTGTCAATGTTTTTTTGCATATCACAATCTGTATTAAAAAAATTGTAATGTTCAATTTCACACAGGTCACTAGAGCCATTTTAGACCCATACGTGGTGTCCTTTCAGAAATAGTTTTCTGTAGACTCATTATCATCAGATACAGGATTACAATGACAGGTAGCACCTCTATACACAACTCATAACATAGATCCAACAATCACAATAGATGACATCTCAGGCCCCCCTGGTCCCCCATCCCCCTTCACAATCACCCTTGCACTAGTTCATTAGATGCTATGTATCTAAAAGAGAGGGACAGAGGCAGATTATTGCTGCTAATGTACATGTATATTTCCTAAAACAGGAAGATACAGTCTAGAATAGCTCCAGTGTAAGTACAAAACTTGTATGGCTTCTAATTTTTACTGTTAAAGAAGCTCTCCCATGAAGAATTTTTTTAAAAAGTGTGTATGTGTGCATGCAGTGTGCATGTGTTAATATACTCACCTACGGCCACCTTCTCCTGTATCCAGCGCCGCTCTGCTCCTCTTCTCAGTGACACCTCTGCAATTCAGAGTATTCGGCTCACTCTATGCATGAGCCAGAAGTCTCTCTTACAAAGTTAGTCTATCGGGTCACGTTCTGACGCCCAATAGGCTTACATTGTAAAAGCCACTTCTGGGTCACATTGAGCGCAGCGTGGCCTGGAGAGTCTGCAAAGCGGTGATGTCACTGAGAAGAGGAGATGAACTGTGCTGGATCCTGGAGAAGGTGGTGGTAGGAGAGTATATTAAAAGGAATCTGTCAGAAGGTTTTGCTTCCTCATCTGAGGGCAGCATGATGTAAGTAAAGAGAAGCTGAATCCAACGATATATCACTTGGATTACTGGGTGCAGCCGTTCTCACACAATCAGAGCTTTTAGATTTACAATGAAGAAGAAATGCTGAGAAAGCTGCCTCCGCCCACAAAACAGCGAACCACGCCCACAAAACAGCGAACCCCGCCCCCACCAGGCTCTCGGTGTACAAAGTCCATAGACAGTGAGGTGCTTATCACAGGAGGGCGTTGCCGGACTAACGTAGTCTAATGTTAATCTCTTAGTGATGAATCCTTCACAGTTAGTAAACGACAGCACACACTTTGACAAGTGACACATCCCTGAATTCTGTGTTTGAGCCTCTATCTCCTGCTGTCTTCAGATTACATAGCAAAAACCTGCTGACAGATTCCCTTTATCACATACCCACTACACTACATACACAAGTTTAGTTTAAAAAAAACCTTCATGAGGGGGCTTCTTTTGCACAGATTGTGATATGAAAAAAAAACAGTGCAAAATTAAGAAAAAATACTTATATATCAGACCTACTGTTTAATTGAGGAGAGATATACATTATATATTACATATATCTCCTCATTTAAACAGTAGGTTGTTTTCTTCAATACAGACAAAAAGTGACATTGCACATTTTTTCCCTCTTCTTTCATCATTAAATATAAACTATACAGAGAGAAATACTGTTATACGAAGCCACAGTTTCATGCAAGAGCGAAGCTTGGATTGCCAAAATATACCTGAAATGACGAAGTGGTTTCACAAGATGGAAATTCAGTTCAGGAAAGCCAAGGCAGGGGAGTGATGCCAGCTCTGAATACAATGAGTGCAAGAATTACCATAGACCACAGATTGTTTTTCCAAGTCCTTTGCTAATTTAGTAAAACATAGTAATGGGGGTTTTCTTTTACATTCCTGAGAACTGGTATATTCTCTACCAGTCTATGTTGGCATTATTTAAGCAAGCATACTAAATAACATATTTTAAGGGCCTGAGCTGATATTGTAGAAAGAAATCACTAATAGTGAAAGCAGCAAGTAAATAGTAAACATAGTAAATTCTAGGAGGAATTAGAAATAGCCCCCACCTCTATAGGGCAAAACTGCTGCAGGTGTCGGCTGCATATTATAAGGGACACTCTGCTGCATCAGCCACAATCGGATTCTGCACAGATCTGAGATGTTACACGCCCTAGATGCCATTGTAACACACAACAGCAGTATCTAGATGGTTAACAGCCCTATTGGCACCCCGCATTAGCAAGTCCTAGTAGGCTGTGTCAGTGCAAAACTATCTCGTACACTGTAATTGAGAAGTATTGCAGTGCCTGAGTCAATTGATTAAAAATTCAAGTCCCAAAGTAGAAATAAGAAAAAAAATGTAAAAAAAAATAGTACACAAAAGCAGGAAAAAAAAATCAAATCAAGGGAAATGCTTTTTTCTCATTAAAAATGCAGCTTCTAATGAAATAAAAAAGAAAACTTACACATCATTTATATCACCATGTCCAGAACGGTCCGACCTACAAGGCCATGTTCAGTATTTGGTCAGTATTTTACATCAGTATTTGTAAGCCAAAACCAGGAGTAAGTAAAAAATGCAGAAGTGGTGACGTGTTTCTATTATACTTTTCCTCTGGTTGTTCTTCTGATTTTAGCTTACAAATACTGATGTAAAATACTGACCAAAATACTCAACATGTGAACGTGGCCTAAAACGGTCACATTATTTATCTTGTGCAATGGACATTATAAAAAAATAAATATAAAAACATGCCAAAAATTTAGCTTTTACATCAAACTGACACACAAAAAATAGAAATTTAAAAAGAAAGCAAAAAGTTGCATGTAAAAAAGAATGGAATCACTGAAAACAACTTGTTGCACAAAAAAACAGGCCTTTACACAGCAGTTGGCAGAAAAATAACGTTACAGTTCTCAAAATATGGCGATATAAAAAAATACTTTCTGTAAAATAATGTTTTTAGTGTGCAAAAATAGAATAGTACAAAAAGAACTGCATAACTCAGGTGTCACTGAAATTGTACTGACCTGAAGAACAAAGCTGATTTATCACTGAATTGTGTAAAAAATAACCCTAAATTGCTGTTTTTTTTGTTCATTCTGCATCTGAAAAGTCTGAATAAAAAGGAGTTAAAATATGTGGCTATAACGTTTAAAATGGTACCAATAAAAATGTCAACTCGTCCCCAAAAAAAACAAGAATGGTGTCACTGAAAACTTGATAAAAAAAAAACCAAGTCCTCATAAGGTTGTCAGACAAAAAAATAAAAAAAAATTATAGCTCTCAGAATATGGAGATAATTTTTTTTTAATTAACAAAAAATATGTACAAAAGTAGCAAAACAAAAAAAAAAAACGATATTAATCTGCTGTCACCATACAGTAATTTTTGATGACATATGGGGTATCACCATGTTCAAACTGTGGGGTCTATTTTCATTCACTTCCACTGTAAATATAAAAAAATTTTAGGTCAATTTTAGTGGTAAAAATGTAATTTGTTTCATTTCCGCAGTCCAATGTTGAAAAATTCTGTAAATACTCAGTGCACCACAAGTTGTATTTCTGGAGCAGTGTAGGTTCCAAAATGGGGTCACTTTTAAGGTTTTTAAGACTTTTCAGGTTCTGGCAACTCAGGGGCTCTGCTAATAGCACCCAGTTTCTATTCAAACAAAATCTGCGTTCCAGAAACCAAATGAAGCTCTTTTCTTTACAAGCTCCACTATTTGTCCACAGATTAGTTTTTATTCACATATGGGTTATTGTGGAATGTGGGAGAAATTGCATAACAGTTTGTGGGATCTATTTTCCTCTATTACTCCTTGTAAAAAATGCAAAATTTGGGGATAAACTAATATTTCAGTGGAGAAAATGTAATTTTTTCATTTTTCATTCCACTCTGTATAAATTACTCTAAAGCCCCTGAAGGCTAACAAACCTCCTGATAATGGTTTTGAATAACTTGGGTGGTGCAATTTTTAAAATTGTATCACTTTTGGAGGTTTTCCCAATATATCGGCCCATCAAAGTCACTTCAAACTTGAATGGGTCCGTAAAAAAAATAAATAAATAAATGTAATAAAAAAAAAAAAATAATAATTACAAATTACTGCTAACATTCTAACAAAATAAAAGGATGTTGGAAAAATGGTGCTGACAAAGTAGACATATTGGATATGCTGTTTAATAACTAGTTTCCATGGTATGACAATATGGTTTAACAGTATTAGCATTCAAAGTTTAAAAATTGTTATTTTTTCTAAATTTGTCAAATTTCTGATATTTTCATAAAAAACGCAAATCATTTGATCTAAGTTTACTACTAAAAAAGTACAAATGTATCACGAAAAAAACAAACACATGTTTACTGGAATATGCGGAAGCAGTCCAGAGTCATTACTACATTAAGTGACACGTTAGTTTTGAAAAATATGGCTAGGTCACTAGGGTCAAAATTGTCTCAGTAACTAAGTAGCTAAGGGGGCTGGTGAACGCTTATTTTTTTATTTTTTTTTACAAATGGACCAAGACTGGTGAAAATTAAAAATAAAAAATAAAACACAAATAAGCTGCAGCATTTACATGCTGTTCCCACTGTAAGGGTTCGCTTACATTTAGAGTATAAATTAGACGAGTGTAATGAGAGAAAAAAAATCGCATTGCACTCTGACCAATGTTATTCATTGAGACAGTGTTCATCTGCAAGTTTTTCCTCAGCTAGAATCGGGCTGAGGAAAAAAAATCGCAGCGTGCCAAGAGTGGACGTGTATTTCGAACGAGACTCACCAATGCAAGTCAATGGGTGCAAGAAAAAAAATGGACAGCACATGGACCAAGCATATGCCGTCCGATTTTTACACACACATCTTAAAAGGAAACACAAAATTTCATCAGCAATGTACAGTAAATTCACAACCAGAACCCTCAGAATAGAAAGAATAGATAGATGTCCTCTAGACATATAATTTCACAAGTCCCCTACATATAATAAACCTGCACCCTTTAGTGCCTTTCATGTGGCACTAAAGGGTTTTTAGCTTTGTTTAACCTAATAAATAAATCATTTTAAAAAAATATGTGGGATTCCCCCTTATACTGATAACCAGCAAAGGTAAAGCAGACAGTTTTGAGCGGATATGATCAGACTGGGAAGGTCCCTGGTTATTGGACCCTTCCCAACGTAAAAATACACTTATATTAACAAACCCTGAGAGGAATTAAGGAGACCGGCAGAACACTAGTGGGAAATTAGTAGAAAAGTTTATTTTTTTAAGATCTTTTGACCAGTTTGTGTCACATAACATAATAACAAAGACGATTAATCGAATTATTAAGAAGAGGCACGTATGAAGATTCCAGAAGGTGGATTATTTTCAAGTTGAATTCTTGCAGATATGCATAATTACATTAAATAAAAATACTTTTCTGAACCAGAGATGCAAAACATGTGCTTCTTAACATGGCTGACAAACTCAGAACGAGGAAGAAAAAGGGAGGGGTTACTGACATCAGAGCTGGGGAGTCAGACAGGGAGAGAGACAGGACAAACTTCTAAAACATGCAAACCTTATTACATAGCAGTGTAACAACTACAATATAATGACAAAATAAGACTGGATGGAAAATGGAAGCCATCACCCTCCTTTCCTAGATTACTAAATAGAACATATACCTAACTAACTAACTGCACTATTTTTAGAGTCTAATCCAATTGGAGTAATGATAAAATATAACTTGTAATAATCATAATTGGGATTATTAAAAGCTGTGTTTAATCATTACTGCAATTGGATTAGACAGAGAATTATTATATGAATTATCGGAGATACTATAGAATTTACTAGACTTTTAAAAATATGGTGTTGGTTAGGGTTCGTTGGTTGCTACAAAGATTTTCCAAACAATGTAACTGAGAATATTTTAAGACATTACATTTTTGTAAGAATTTAACTTAAAAGATCATATTTCGAAGACTAAGAATATATTTTTGTGTATGTTCATATGTGTTCATAGACATAAATAAGATTGATGAGAGAATGAGAAAGGAGATGAAGATAAATAGGGATAAATGGAAATATGTGAGATAGAGAGACATATAGGAGATAGATAGAATAGATAAATAGAATAGAGAGACAAACATATACCATACATATTCTGTCAGCTCAAATTGAGAAAGTAAAGACAATGAGCACGTGGAGTCCTGCAAGGCAGAAGGTTCCTCCCATGGCCACTCTGATAGCGCTACTCAATACTTTTTAACAGCAGGATCGGAACACAAATTTAATAGAATTCGAGGCAGGCTGATATAAAACAACAGGGCCTGCAGAGAAGTAATGATTGAACGATGATTGATCTTGGATGCCTCTTTCAATTCAAGCAAATCTTTCAGGGCTCAGGAAAAAAATTGCTATCCTTCATTTCAGCACATTTAACAAGCATACTACTTCAAAGAAACTTTAGGGAATTTATTGAATTTGATGGGAAAGGGCATGCTGGCTAAAGTTGACACACATAAAAAAAAACCCAAAGAAACACACGCCACAAATACAGACCAGATTGCAGGACGACAGAATGCCTGTGGCGCCAAAGAGGTTAACAGATAAGAAATTGAGCAAGACTTTCCAGCATTCCTATAAATACAGTCTTATTTAAGGAAGCCAGAGGCAGCAGACTGATAGCTTTATAGCCTCAGTTACTTCATAACATGTGCAACCATTTTGACTATGATGAAAATTCTGTGCTCTTTGGTGAAGCAATGATGGACATTTCAACCTAAAATAGATAAGCTAGAAAGATATTAAATTTAACGCTACTAGTGCACTCAGAGGGCAATTTTTATTTACAAGAGTGATGTGGAATAGTTATTTTTCATAAGAGGATTACAAGGATGTCATATAAAAGTACTATGCAGTATTATATGCAATTTGTATATATATATATATATATATATATATATATATATATATATATATATATATATATATACACATACACACACACACACACATATATACACATACATTATATATAGAGAGAGAGATAGATATAAACACACAGATATACATGTACACACACATATATATACATACAGGTGCATCTCACTAAATTAGAATATCATCAAAAAGTTAATTTATTTCAGTTCATCCATACAAACAGTGAAACTCATATATTGTATAGAGTCATTATAAACAGAGTGATCTATTTCAAGTGTTTATTTCTGTTAATGTTGATGACTCTGGCTTAGAGCCAATGAAAACACAAAAGTCATTATCTCAGTAAATTAAAATAATTAACAAAAAACACCTGCAAAGGCTACATAAGAGTTTAAAAAGGTCTCTTAGTCTGTTTCAGTAGGTTCCACAATCATGGGGAAGACTGCTGACTTGACAGATGTCCAGAAGGCAGTCATTGACACACTCCACAAGGTCACAGAGTTCCAATTTTCATTTGGAAATCAAGGTCCCAGAGTCTGGAGGAAGAGTGGAGAGGCCACAATCCAAGCTGCTTGAGGTCCAGTGTGAAGTTTCCACAATCAGTGATGGTTTGGGGAGCCATGTCATCTGCTGGTGTAGGTCCACTGTGTTTTATCAAGACCAAAGTCAGAGCAGCCGTCTACCAGGAAATTTTAGAGCACTTCATGCTTCCCTCTGCCGACAAGCTTTTTGGAGATGGAAATTTCATTCTCCAGCAAGACTTGGCACCTGTCCACACTGCCAAAAGTACCAATACCTGGTTTAAAAACAACAGTATGAGATGTGCTTGATTGGCCAGCAAACTCGCCTGATCTCAAAGGGAATCTGTCACCCCCTGGGACTTTTCAGAGCGCTAATATGGGCACACAGGTGATAGAAATGTGAATCTATACTTACCTGTATGGCCTATATTAGCAGTCTGGTTGATGTGTAATAGCTTTTTTATTAAATTATTTCTGATAAGCTTCACATCCGGGGGACTCCAAGAAATCCCCGACAACTAGCCCTATTTCCATACTCACCCCACCTCCCCTGCACAGGTCCCTGTGACGTGCAGCTCCCGGCCGGATGCCGCGCCTGCGCTGTTTCCCCTGTACGGACGGCGCTCTTCTCCCTGCCGTTCGTATAGCCTTAGGGAGCAGGGAAGGCCAGCGCCTGCGCACAAGTTTCCTACTCCACAAGGTCCTGTGCAGGGGAGGTGGGGTGAGTATGGAAATAGGGCTAGTTGTCGGGGATTTCTTGGAGTCCCCCGGACGCAAAGCTTATCAGAAATAATTTAATAAAAAAGCTATTACACAGCAACCAGAAAGCTAATATGGGCCATACAGGTAAGTATAGATTCACATTTCTATCACGTGTGTGCCCATATTAGCGGTCAGCTAAGTCCAAGGGGGTGACAGATTCCCTTTAAGCCCATAGAGAATCTACAGGGTATCATCAAGAGGAAGATGAGAGACACCATATCCAACAATGCAGACGAGCTGAAGGCTGCTATCAAAGAAACCTGGGCTTCCATAACACCACAGCAATGCCACAGGCTGATCGCCTCCATGCCACATTGCTGCATTGATGCAGTAATTGATGCAAAAGGAGCCCCGACCAAGTATTGAGGGCATTTACTGAAAATACATTTCAGTAGGCCAACATTTTGGATGTTAAAAACATTTTTCAAGCTGTTGTTATAAAGTATTCTAATTTACTGAGATAATGACTTTTGTGTTTTCATTGGCTGTAATTCATAATCATCAACATTAACAGAAATAAACACTTGAAATAGATCACTCTGTTTGTAATGACTCTATATGATATATGAGTTTCACTTTTTCTATTGAAGAACTGAAGTAAATTAACTTTTTGATTATATTCTAATTTAGTGAGATGCACCTGTTAATACACACAAGCACATAGATACATACATACAAGTCATGGCACCCTTGAAATTGTTCCAGAAAATGAATTTCTCCCAGAATATATTATTGCAATTACACATATTTTGCTATACACGTTTATTTTCTGTGTATTGCAGAAAAAAAAAACAGAGAAAAAAAAGCAAACGCATCCATATACATTCACATACACGCACAAATATATACACATATATACATAAGGTGTTTAATACTGTATAATACTCTAACAGCCTTGTCATCCTCTAGAACAACAACTAACCACTGAGCCACCATATTGCCGATAGGAATATGCAAATACAACATAGATATGTTGGGCACACTCGGGGTAATCAGCGTGTATATTTCAATGACTAGAAGGAAATAAGCCGCTGTCAGACCCCTCTAGAAGAGCCATGTTTCCTGGTGAAGCTCAGCACGACCTCCTTACTGAACATCTACCTTAGCAGTACAGTAGGGAGGTCCATCCACAGTAAATATAGAATCGTGAGTCAGTCTCACAGTAATCAGATGACTTATTTTATCTGACTGGCTGGCTTACTACGACACTATACTGGCGCACATATGAAAATCACTCTTATATTTTATAATCACATTTGCAAATTAGTTTGTAACAACAGCCATATTACTTTAAAGGAGTTGTCCAGGAAGAAACAACTGATGATGAGGTCAACAATATTAGATCGGTGGGTGTCCGCCAAAAATCCTTCAAAAATTGGTTCTTTCCTGCTCCAGCAGTTGCCAGATATGACCAATGTATGAGAATGAACACAGAAGCCCTGTACATTGTTTATCAGACGCTGCCGGATTTTGCTTTTCAGTTTCTATTCACTTGAACTTTTTTCACAAGTTTCAGGAGAACATGCATTAGAAAGTTTGTGTCTCCCCCCAGATCCTCCCTCCTCTCCTCTTCATAGAAGTTTATGAGCAGCAGCTGCCATCTCCGATCTCATTAATGGGAAAATCTGTCTTCACTGAATGCAGATTTTACCCAAGAACTAAAAGTGAAAGATCAGTTCAGGAGGAAAAAGAAGCAGATTTCATTAATACGATATATTACAAAGTTGCTTATTTTCATGTGTACTATTGATTTTTTTTGTTAATAACAATTAAAACATTGGCTACTCTAACTTTTTGGTCTTCTTTTGCAAACACAATTTATGGACATATATGTGGGGTCCCCATATAATGGTTAAAAGAAGCATCAAGCTCATTCTTCAGACGACTTCTCCTCGGAAGTTGCCTTTACGTCAACTGATAGAGCAAAAGACACTGGCAGAGGAGCCACCACAAGAATGACAGTGCCACAAGTGGAGCTGAGTGCCAGCAGTTTCGTCCAGCGGCTTTGCTTGAGAAAACTTGGCGGCTGCACCAGCATTTACATCACACTATGTGCACATAGCCTAGCTGTATTATTAATAAAAGTAATGATAAATATAATACAGAGAAAAGTTTGGAAGTAGTCAGTATGTCTTGGGACTCAATTACACAAAAAATTGTCCATGTTTCATCAGTGTTTTTGATACAATTTTCATCAGAGTTTGGTCAGTGTTATTTTTTAACATCAGACTTTCATTTTTTTTGTATGAATAAAAAACAAGCGAAAAAAAAAAAAATAAATAAATGGAGGTTTCTCAAGCTTCACCTATCAAACAGTCCTTGAAAAATGGACAACACATGTAAGGCACCCAAAAGCTGTGAAATTTTTTTTCACAAACATTGGACATGTCTCTGAATTTATGAAGACTATTCGGGCCATAAAAATACACGGACATGTCAACAGCCCCGTAGACTATAATAGGTACAAGTTCAATCTGTGAAACACACAGAAGTTGTTCAAGAAAAACTATAGTCTAAATGAGTCCAAAGGCACATTAAGTGCAGTTCATAAGCATTTCAGATATCGTTCTCCTTCTCCCCTTGCGGTTTGCCACCTCCTTTGCGCTATTTCCAGGCATGGTTCACTGCTAGCTTATTTCGATTTGCAAATATAGCCCACTTTCACATAAAGAAATTGAGTCTTTTTGAAGAATTTCAGACTAAAGTTTACCTCCCAACTAGATCTCAGTTCCATAATCCTCAAATTAAACATCCAATTTCTAAGTTATTTGAAAGATCACAACTCTCCATTCTTACACTTGTTGAAAACCTATGGAAAACGGTGACCATAACCTAGCCCAAATATCTGTCATGTATACTATCCTTAATGACCCAGGTAGTCTACTGTAGAAGTCTGGGAGAAGCATCTGAACAGGAGAAATGACTGAAAGGATCAAAACACTTGACAATTCTAATAGTATAAGGGCTTGTTCACAGGTTGCGTTGTGGAAGAAATGTAGAGTTTTACAGTGCAAGCTAAGTGAATGAGATTTCTAAAACCTCATGCACATGCTGCTTATTTTTTCCTTGCAGATTTGACGTGTTTTTTTTTCAAATTTGCAGCATGTCATTTCTTTCAGCGTTTTTGCAGCGTTTTTCACCTATTCACATGAAGGGGGTAAAAAATGCAATGCAAAAAGCATCAAAACCATGTAAAAAATGTGTGTATTTTACACAAGGTGTTTCCTGCAGCTGAAATATCTGCTGCAAACACTCAATGTGTGCACATAGCCTTACAGGGCCAGATCCACTATCACTTGTATTAGTTCAAGCCGGCAACATTGTAAAGAAAAAAAAGCCACAGAAGACAGACAATAAAGAAAACAACTATATTGCTAATGTATATTGTAGGTAAGTAGGCCATGGCAGGATCTGTCTATATGAAGACTACCCTCATGGGTACCACAATATTACACTTAGTGGAAGTGCTGGATGCTCTGTTAATCAATTGTGGGCTCCTAGTTCTTGCTCAGTATTGGTTTGCCTAGTTGAACGGAGTCTCCTCGTCTTGTAGCTACTTCAATTGCATGTAGATCTAAGAAGGAACATAAGCGAGAACCTCGTGGAAAGCCTTTCCTCCGCAATCTACATAATGAATAATAAATAATGTAACTTCAATGTTTTGCCTTTTTTCCAAGGAGGTTCTTTGCTTTAGTAATATTAAGCGGGTGAGCTGTCGCCTCACCTAAATTAACCTGAAAAGCAGTACTTACTGTTTTCCACGAGCTTTCAAAGGACTTTCCATTTGAGGATTCACAATCTGAGAAACTAACATTCCAGAGCACTCAAATAGCTTTTAGCTTCTCAGTCACATAGTAAAATGTATGTTGAATTACCAAAAGCCATTATGCCTGCCCCGTCTTCAATGACTTCTACA
This sequence comes from Phyllobates terribilis, assembly GCF_046119375.1. Classification (NCBI taxonomy): domain Eukaryota; kingdom Metazoa; phylum Chordata; class Amphibia; order Anura; family Dendrobatidae; genus Phyllobates; species Phyllobates terribilis. Next base: position 56,989,114 of record NW_027362773.1, read on the forward strand.
AGCTATTTAAGAATTAAGCTGAAATGTCTTAAAAGCATTTGGAACCTAGGTGCCAATAACTCAATGAGGTTATATTCATTCTATACCTAGACATGACAGTCAAGGCCTTTTACAAAAGGTGTTTCGCAATGTGCAAAAAAAAAAACAATTGAAGAGCAACTGCAATATTCACACTGTGGTTAGGAGACACCGATGTGCAGAAATGTGCCTGTTATGTAGAGCAACAGTAAGCTGGTGAAAATCAAGGGGAACTATGAGGTACAATCTTGGGACTAGGTAGGCTACAATTAGTGATGGGACTGTGGTGGTAACAGGGCTGTGGAGTCAGAGTCATGGAGTCGGTGTCCATTTTGGTGGAGTCGGAATCGGAGTTGGTATAAAATGGAGCGACTCCAACTCCTAAAATATATAATAAATTGGGTACAGCAGTTCAATGCAGTTTGTGGGGAATATTTTTTCATAACAATTTTGGAAAGTTATGAAATGTCCTATAAATGTCTGCCCTATTCCTGATCTAAGGGTCTAGACTTTTAGCTGAGATGAATCTGTGCTACAGTAAATTTATCACTTAGACATGAGCCATGTATGAGGGAGTCGGAGTCGTGGAGTCGGAGTTGGAGTCGGTGTCATGGAAATTGAAGAGTCAGAGTTGGAGTTGGATTTAAAGGTTTGGCTTACCGACTCCACAGCCCTGGGTCGTAAGCCAGCCAATCAACTGAATGAGTGTAAAAAAGATTTGACTCCACTAAAGGCCCTGATATACATGAGAGGAAAATCGGCCAGCTCTGGCAATATTGACTGATAGCCTAAAGTGTATTGGCCTTCCGACTCTCCCCTGACAGATGATGTCGGAATAGAGAAGGATCAGGGAGGTCATATTTCCAATGGCAGATCCAATTGTTTTCTAAGAGATAAGCCACCGCCAGAGGAATCTGTCAGCAGGTCTCTCATAGGGAATACAGGAGCACCGTGTATGGGGGACATGAGAGGGATAGCAGTTGGCTAAACAATCATTCGGCTGACAGCTATCCAATGTGTTTGGAGGGCTTAAGAGATGTACTCAAGCTCTGAGAACTTTAAAGGGGTTTTGCCACACACATAGTATATTTTAATTAATAGATATTTCAAAAAAAACTAAAGTTCCACCATTGGATGTTTAATTTTTTTTCCTTTGCTTAGATAATCTTATAAATGTGCCCCTGCTGTGTACTATGTAATGCCTGTATAAATACACATAAATGGATAATCAGACTATACATATACATATATTTGCTTTTAATATCTCAGAATCATGTATTGCAACTAGAATTATTGTTATGAATGATTGTTATCATAAAGCTGTATGCATATGAAATTTACAATATACAGGGTGGTCCAAAAGTAGGTGGACAGAAAGTGTAATAAGGTTATGAAGGGGGAGATTTATCAAACATGGTGTAAAATGAAACTGGCTCAGTTGCCCTTAGCAACCAATCAGATTTCACTTTTCATTCCTCACAGACTCTTTGGAAAAAGAAAGGTGGAATCGGATTGGTTGCTAAGGGCAACTGAGCCAGTTTCACAGATCTAGTTTTCACAGATAGACCCCCCCCAAATCTGTTTTCTTTTCAGATAATTCAGATAACACATAATGGCAAATAATTTAAATACAGATCACAGAAAATGGATTTTAACAGAGTATTGGAAATCTCAAAATGCTGAAACGGTTAGAGCAAATTGGGTTGAAACATTTGGTACTCAAGCCCCAAAGAGACAAACCATTTACCACATTCGTGACAAATTCAATGCCACTGGCTCAATCCTTAATGCTCCAAAAACTGGTCGACCCAAAACAGTCTGTACAGAAGATAATAAACAACTTGTTGCTGAAACATTTGTTCAGAGTCCAAAAAAGTCCACAAGAAGAGCCTCTATGGAATTGGGAATTTCACGAGTTTCTATCATGCGAATCCTGAAATCTATTGGGTGGAAAGCTTATCGTCCCCGTCTAATTCATGGTTTATTGGAGGATGATCCAGACAGGCGGCTGCAATTTAGTGAGATTATGCTTAACGAAATTGAAGAAAATCCAGTAATTTTAGATACCATTATGTGGAGTGATGAAGCTTCTTTCATATTATCCGGCCATATTAACAGACATAATTGTATTTACTGGTATAATGAGAACATGCATTTAACATTAGATCAACAACTAAATGAGCCTGGTGTCAATGTTTGGGGTGGTATTTCAAGTTTTGGTGTTTTAGGACCAATATTTTTTGATGGAACAGTCACAGGAGATAAGTATCTCGAAATTCTAATGAATCAAGTTGTTCCCCAGTTACAGCAACAGCCTAATTCAAATGACCTTTATTTCCAACAAGATGGGGCCCATCCACATTATTCAAGAGTAGTCCGCGAGTATCTTGATGAAACATTTCCTAATAAATGGATTGGCCGAAGAGGCCCACTTGATTGGCCGGCACGTTCACCAGACTTCACCCCAATGGATTTTTTTCTTTTGGGGAGTACTCAAGGACAAAGTTTATAGTGGAAAACCAAAAAGTGTCAGTGATTTGAAAAATTACATAAGAGATGCATATCAAGAAATTAATACCCAAAGAGACTTGTGCAAAAAAGTTTGTCGAAGCGTAAGAGGCAGACTTCAAAGCTGTGCAAATTGTAATGGAAAACAGTTTGAGCACCTGCGTTGATAAAATTTAAGGGCTTTTGTATTATTGTTCAGAATAAAATGTAATTGTCAATGTTAAGCTTGTGTTAGTAAATATAATTTTATTTATAAATCATAATAAATGTTATTTTTTGGCCACCTACTTTTGGACCAGCCTGTATATATATATATATATATATATATATATATATATATATATATATATATACACACACACATACATACATACATACACACAGGGTGGTCCAAAAGTAGGTGGACAGAAAATAAAACTTGAAATACCACCCCAAACATTGACACCAGGCTCATTTAGTTGTTGCTCTAATGTTAAATGCATGTTCTCATTATACCAGTAAATACAATTATGTCTGTTAATATGGCTGGATAATTTGAAAGAAGCTTCATCACTCCACATAATGTTATCTAAAATTACTGGATTTTGTCAGATAAATCTCCCCCTTCATAACCTTATTACACTTTCTGTCCACCTACTTTTGGACCACCCTGTACGTTATCCATGTAACCCTAATCTTGGGAATATATGAATTGAATCTTTGTATCATGTCTATTACTAAATTGAATGATATAATCATGATGCCAAACTATATTTTCATCTAGAACCACACTGCCCAAGTCTTTTAAACAGGTCTTTTTTAGGGGCAATTTTATATAAGGGGTGTCTGTTGATTGTGTATTATTGTAATTTTTTGATGTAATAAACTTATAAATTTTGATAGCACATGAATCACCACTCTTTGATTTACTCTAATGAGGGATGAGAATTTATATGTAATGCCTGTGTCTGACCATACAGGGACATGGTCTGATCATACCACAGCTCCTGGGCAGGGCTGGGGGAGGGGAGGGATTGTACAGACATTACACCAGGGTATCACGGCTGATTCTTTTTTTGAGGCAAAACATTTCACTGCCTGTTTTTAAACAATGTTTTACGTGAAAAAAATAATCATTTGTGACATTGTGCTGTCCTGTCTGTATACTCTTTCGCTTCCTCCCCTGTCCAGGAGATGTGGTATGATCTGACCATGTTCCTGTACGGTCAGACACGGCCATTACACAGTACACAGCAGGGGCACATTTATAAGATTATCTCAGCACAGGAACATTTGTTTTAAACACATCCAAATGTGGAAATTATTATTATTCCAAGATCTATATATTAAAATGTACTTTGTTTGTGGAAAAACCCTTTAAGGCCTCTCTTGAGCCTGTTGGTCATTTCTGAGGATAAAATTTATATATAACGTAAAAAAATTAAAACACCCAACACATGCTTCTATGTATTTACGTACTTCTTGTAAATGATGATTTCCCATCAAAACATTTAATTCGGAATGTCACTTTTTACTGAAATTCTTTAACTTATTGTAACTTTGATTTTATCTGTTAGCAATAGACACGGTCACCCTACACAAGAGAGACCTTCTCTCCCTCAGCCTTGTCCTCGCATGTCCACCTGTTAAATTGCTCAAGAGCTGTATGCACACACCCAGGATGAAGGCAAGTGAATATTGTCCCGAGTTTTATATTGAAAATGTATGCAAATTAGCTGTCCTCAAGAAGGATTAAACTGATCTCTCTAGTGCCATTTATTGGAGGCAGCTACTTAAAGTCCAATAAAGTGGAGAATTGATTTATACTTGCCAGAAATGATAACATATTGTGCCAAACTCCTGAATGTACTGCATATGGTTAGCTTCCACACCATAGAATAATATTGCCTGGTTGGATAATATCAGAAAGTAGATCAGTTATACATTGGTTTCAAATATTTATCTTTAAAAACAAAATTGGTACGTTATAAATATAGAACTTAGCTGATATGGTATGCATGTTATTGATCATAATTGGTGAATATGTGCCATTAAATATGATGACCATAGACCAGTGGCCTCCACCCACAGGAGAAGGATAGATTTAAGACTAAAGGTCTCCGATATCCATAGTTTGGAGACCATAAATATAGGCAATAGTCCAAGATCCATCAATAACCCTTTCCAAAGAGAGCCCCTATTTACAGCCTTAATGCTAAACTCCTGTACAATAAACAAAACCCTATCTCAGCCTTAAGACTTAACATGAAATGGTTGTGACAGTACATTGGAGAATCCATAAACAATATTATGTTGCCATCACTTTGCGGGTTTAAGTTTCTTCTTTGTACGGTATCTAATCAGAATCTATAGTTCTAGTGTAAGTCTACCACAAATATAAGTGAATGTTTTCATTAGATCAGTATCCAGGACAATCTCCTACAGTACTTGGCATCAATGCTATTACAAGTACATGATACAGAAAAGTCAAGCTTCTTGGTACCAAGTATGGAACCAGTCATGTAACTACAATATTTTCCAAAAGCTTTCCATGTTATGATCTGCTACAGGGACTAAGGAAAGAAAGGAGAACTGTCCCTACAATAGAACTAAACTAGATCCCTACGATGTAACGGGGAACCTGATCCTGCGATCAGACCCGCTAAAGTCCTCGGCTAGTCTGTACGAAGACCTATAGAAGTGAGGGAGGGATCCCTACAAGAACTAGGGACTGGGATAAGTTGGACACCTCCTAGCAGAAATAGTAGCAGTCAAAGACAAACACACAACAAAAAGCATAGAGGTCAGAAGACCTAGCAAAACTAACAGAGAATGGCAACAGAGCACCAAGCTAGCTCAAGAGTAGTAAATACAATGAAGTGCAGCAAGACCAGGAGGGCGGAGCCGGATTAAATAGGCAAAAATGGTCATGTGACCAGCAAACTAAAAAAAATCTAACAGGAGAGTTCTAACATTCCAAGTCTTACAAAAATTATCCTGATCATTTTAAGACATTTTAAAGAACCCAGAGTTGCAACACAAACACACTAAATTAGATGATTTTAAAAATTCAGTCAATTATCCCCTTGGCTATCCAAAATGGAACTGGATATTTGACTTTGTGCTGAGTATCATAATGCACCCACAAATGGACATAATAAACCGCACTCCCAAAAAATGTTTGATTAATGTCCATATTCTCACATGGACAAAAACAGCAGACGGGAAGCATTGCTTGCTTACATCCATGTAGTCCATATGACTACTCTATGGACAGACTAAGATTTTGTTTTACAAATGTGCAAAAAACCCCCTCTTCTAAGAGGATCCTCCGGATCCCCTAGGCCCAGGCTTACCAGGAAACCTCCTGTGAAACGCTCTGACAAGTCTGGAAGCAGAAACATCATCCGCCCTCACCCATGAGTTATCCTCAGGTCCGAAACCCTTCCAAGCGACGAGATACTGCAAACTCCCTCTATACCGTCTAGAATTTAGGATGCGGGAAATTTCATATTCCCCGTCCTCCACCACCGGAGGAACAGTGGCAGAGGCGTCACCATCCGACACCTAAGCTTTTTTCAACAGAGAAACATGAAACACCGGGTTAATCTTCCAGGACGTAGGAACCTCCAACCTAACAGCAGATTGGTTAACTATCTGAAGCACCTTAAAGGGCCCTACGAACTTGGGACCCAATTTTTTAGAAGGAATCCTCAATCGCAGATTCTTAGAGGACAACCAAACCATGTCACCAACAGCAAACAAAACCTCTTGCCGTTTCCTATCAAAGTACCTCTTAGATTTTTTGTTAGCCTCCTGAAGATTACCACGCACATCCGTCCAAACTCTCTCCAAATCACCGGAAAAACTCTCCTCCTCAGGCACAGCCGAAACCAATTTGGAGAATGACCCAAAAGACGGATGTCTCCCAGAACAACAAAAAAAAGGCGAACACCCAGCAGAAGAGGATGTATGGTTGTTAAGAGCAAATTCAGCAAGTGGCAGAAACTCAGACCACCCCTCTTGATTGTCTGCCACAAAACAACGCAAGAACTGCTCAACATCCTGGTTCTTCCTTTCTGTCTGGCCATTAGACTCAGGATGATATCCAGATGAAAACGACAAATGAACTCCCAACCTGTCACAAAAGGCACGCCAAAAACGAGCCACGAACTGAGGTCCCCTATCAGAAACAATGTCAGTAGGAACACCATGTAGTCTGACAATTTCCTTGACAAAGGCCTTAGCGAGTGTCTTAGCGCAAGGCAGTTTGATGAAGGGAACCAAGTGACACATCTTGCTAAAACGGTCCACGACCACCCAGATGACCGTGAAACCTTCAGAGGGGGGAAGGTCAGTAATAAAGTCCATAGCCAGATGTGTCCAAGGTGCACTAGGAACCTCCAGAGGGCAAAGCAACCCCGCAGCAGGAGCATGCGAAGACTTGGATCTAGCACACACAGTACATTGACGCACCCACTTAATGACGTCCTTCTGCCATCCAGGCCACCAAAAACTGCGACCCACAAGTCTCTTGGTCTCAGAAATTCCTGGATGACCTGCCAACCGAGACTCATGACACTCAACAAACAAATCTCTCCTAAAGGTCCTAGGCACAAACAACCTCCCATGGGGAGTGTTAGATGGGGCATTCTCCTGAGCTTTAAGAATCTCATCCTCCAAAACGGAGTCCAAAGCAGCAATCACAACACCTTCTTGTAAAATGCTCTCCTCTTCCTCCTCAACACCGACCATGGGAGAAAAGCTGCGAGACAAAGCATCCGCTTTAACATTCTTGGTACCCGGGATGTAAGTAACGGAAAAATTAAACCGCGAGAAAAAAAGTGCCCACCTAGCCTGACGGACATTCAAGCGCTTGGCAGCATCAAGATAGATCAGATTTTTATGATCAGTGAAAACCTGAATGGGAAATTCAGCACCTTCCAAGAGATGACGCCAGTGTTCAAATGCGAGTTTAATCGCCAGCAATTCCCGATTACCAATATCGTAATTAAGTTCAGTCTCAGAAATTTTTTTTGAAAAAAAGGCACAGGGATGTACTCCATCCTTGTTTTCCTGAGACAACACCGCACCGACCCCCACCGAAGAAGCATCAACCTCAACCAAAAACGGCTTAGTCACATCAGGCTGCATAAGGATGGGAGCAGAGGTGAACCTCTCCTTTAGAAACACAAAAGCTTCAATGGCCTCAGAAGTCCACTGAACCGCATTAGCACCTTTCCTGGTGAGATCGGTCAGCGGTTTGACAATAATAGAAATTTTTTTTATGAATTTTCTGTAATAATTGGCGAAACCCAAAAACCTCTGTATCGATTTCAAACCAATAGGCCTAGGCCATTCCTGCACAGCTTGAACTTTAACCGGGTCCATCTCAAAACCTTCACTGGAGATAATGTAGCCCAAAAAACTAATTCTCTGTACAGCGAACTCACATTTCTCCAGCTTAGCAAAAAGCGAATTGTCCATTAATAACTGTAATACCTCACGTACGCTCCGCCAATGAGACTCCAGATCAGGCGAATAAATCAGAATGTCATCCAAATACACAACCACATTTTTGCAGATTAAAGGTCTAAGGATGTCATTAATAAGATTCTGAAAAAATGCTGGAGCATTGGTAAGACCGAAAGGCATAACCAGATTCTCAAAATGACCCACAGGAGTGTTAAAAGCAGTTTTCCATTCATCACCCTCCTTCATGCGCAACAAATTGTATGCCCCCCGGAGATCAATTTTAGAGAACCACTTGGCCCCCACTAACTGGTTAAATAAATCAGGAATCAATGGCAGTGGGTAAGGATTGCGTACAGTAATTTTATTAATCTCACGAAAGTCCAGACAAGGACGTAAACCGCCATCTTTTTTTTTTACAAAAAAAAATCCAACAGCCACAGGAGACTTGGAAGGCCTAATGTGACCGGCGGCCAAGCTTGTCTGTATGTATTCCTCCAAAGCCTTTCTCTCAGGAATAGTAAGATTAAATAAACGACTTTTAGGAAGAGTCGCTCCAGGTACAAATTCAATGGTACAATCATAGTCTCTATGGGGAGGCAAAATTTGTGACTCCTCCTCAGAAAAAACTCTCCAAAAATCCTGAATAGGTACAGGCAATTCCCCTTTATCCACAGCAGCAATATGTCCGTTACAACACTTGTCATAACACTTAGGGCTCCAGGACTTAATTTCATTGGTAGACCAATCCAGTACAGGATTGTGCAATTTTAACCAGGGTAACCCCAATATTACTGGAGAAGGCAAATTATCCAATACCACCAAATCCAAATTTTCTTGGTGAATACCATTAATAGGGAGGGGAAATTCACAGACCTTATGAGTAACACTCTTCAAGGGAGAGCCATCAACAGAAACCACAGCAATAGGGGATGACAAAGTTTTAGGTTCTAATCTAAGTTTTTCCAAGAATCCCCCATCAATCACATTCAGAGTAGAACCACAATCCACAAATACCCGAAATTCAATTAATTCATCCTGAGCAGCAGTAGTGGCAGATAGGAATACTCCCTTAGAATTTAAACAGGCAATACGGGCATAACTGACCATTTTTTTTTCTTTCTTCATACGAAGCACACAGTTCTTAATAAAATGACCAGAATTTCCGCAATAGAAGCACAAGCCTTCAGAAAGCCTGCGGTCTTTTTTCCTGAGAGCGGGGTGTCATCGCCCCAATCTCCATCGGCTCTCCATTGTCAGCACAGACCCTCTCAGGACTCGGAGCTGACATAGCAGAGGATTTGCTCTCATTAACCCTTGCACACAGTCTCCTGTCCACACGTATAGCTAATTGCATTGCCTCCTGCAAGTTTCCAGGTGTGGGATAAGCAATCAGTAAATCCTTAACCCTTTCACCTAGCACTGCAAGAAACAAGCTTTTCAAAGCTGAATCGTTCCACCCCACCTGGGCAGACCACCGACGGAAGGGAGAACAATATTTTTCCACATTACCTGATCCCTGCCTCAAACGTCTCAATTCAGACTCAGCAGATGAGACACGATCAGGATCATCATACAACAAACCCAAAGCAGAGAAAAAACTATCCACTGATCTAAAGCACGGATCACTAGGTTGGAGAGAGAAGGCCCATCCCTGAGGATCTTTGCGCAAGAGTGACATTATGAACCCTATGCGCTGTGATTCATCACCAGAGGATCCGGGTCTCAAACGAAAATACAATAAACAAGCATTTTTAAAAGAAAGAAAAAATCTTGTTGTTCGCCAAGATAGATCAGGCAGACGTACCTTTGGTTCCACAAAATGAGCTCCAGAACAGCTACTCACGTGTTGTTGGAGCTCGGCCACCTCCAGAGAGAGTCCCTGCAAGCGTTGAGCCAAAACTTGAACCGAGACCATGATGTAAAACTGGAGGTCTTTCCTTAGAGAAATTTTTTTTTTTTTTCTTTTAGGGCTGGACTTACTGTTATGATCTGCTACAGGGACTAAGGAAAGACAGGAGAACTGTCCCTACAATAGAACTAAACTAGATCCCTACGATGTAACGGGGAACCTGATCCTGCGATCAGACCCGCTAAAGTCCTCGGCTAGTCTGTACGAAGACCTATAGAAGTGAGGGAGGGAACCCTACAAGAACTAGGGACTGGGATAAGTTGGACACCTCCTAGCAGAAATAGTAGCAGTCAAAGACAAACACACAACAAAAAGCATAGAGGTCAGAAGACCTAGCAAAACTAACAGAGAACGGCAACAGAGCACCAAGCTAGCTCAAGAGTAGTAAATACAATGAAGTCCAGCAAGACCAGGAGGGCGGAGCCGGATTAAATAGGCAAAAATGGTCATGTGACCAGCAAACTAAAAAAAACCTAACAGGAGAGTTCTAACATTCCAAGTCTTACAAAAATTATCCTGATCATTTTAAGACATTTTAAAGAACCCAGAGTTGCAACACAAACACACTAAATTAGATGATTTTAAAAATTCAGTCAATTATCCCCTTGGCTATCCAAAATGGAACTGGATATTTGACTTTGTGCTGAGTATCATAATGCACCCACAAATGGACATAATAAACCGCACTCCCAAAAAATGTTTGATTAATGTCCATATTCTCACATGGACAAAAACAGCAGACGGGAAGCATTGCTTGCTTACATCCATGTAGTCCATATGACTACTCTATGGACAGACTAAGATTTTGTTTTACAAATGTGCAAAAAAAACAGTCAATTAACTCTTTGCTTCCGCCTCGTCTGACAATACAAGTGAAGGAGATCAACAACTTTGCACTGAATGTTTAACAGTGATTTTATTAGGCTTCATAAGGTTTAACTGATTCAACTTACTGGTACATGCGCTGCTCCTGCACATTCCTCTGCTTGCTGTATATGCCACCATCTAATGCTCTGCTCCCCTGATTCAACTTACTGGTAGAATTCTCCACTTGATATTTCTGCTTTATCTGTCACATTCCATTCAATACTCACATATGTCTGTCCTTTCCCCACTGTAGATTTTATCTGATGTTTAGAGGTGCCAAACTGCAGAGCCTGCAGAGTCCTAGCTCTGTCTCTGATCAGCCAGCCATCTCCTGGTGAGGTGAGCAGCTGCTAATTTAGCCACAAGCAGCTCCCACAATGCCCCTCACCTGATGGTTTAGTGTGCCCTATATATTTAGAAGCTCCTTAAGGGGTGCACGCGTGCTGGGTTGTGCACACGTCTTCTTGTGCAAAGTGGCTTCGGAGATAAGTGGCAGTTACTTCAGAGGCAGATAGTCAGGGCAGGAGTCAGGTAACCAACACTTTGACCACTTATTATCTTTTAACTAGGTTTCTGTTAGCTCTCACTTTTTCCTCTATAGTCCTCCACTTTCTAGTAACCCCTCAAAACCCTACACCTAGTAAGGAACTCTTCATCTCTGGAACTCTCTACCCCAACACATCAGACTCTCGCCTACCGTGGAAGCCTTCAAAAGAAACCTGAAGACCTACCTCTTCCGACAAGCCTACAACCTGCAGTAACCACCGCCCCACCACATTACTGCATGACCTCCTCTACCCTCACCTACTGTATCCTCACCCACCCCTTGTAGACTCGCGGGCAGGGTCCTCTCTCCTCCTGTACCAGTCGCTGACTCGTTTTGTTAAGATTATGTAAATGTTTTTGCTATGTATTTCCCTTTCACATGTAAAGCGTCATTGAATAAATGGCGCTATAATAATAAATAATAATAATAATAACAACGTGTCTATTGTTCTGTAATTTGAGCCTCAATTTCTAAAGTTTATAAAAATCTCCATCCCAGATCTTTCTAGCTAGCTAAGAATGATAATAATAGATCCCCACCAGCATTATTAAAACTCAGGTCAACCAGACATTTCATATTATTGGTCTGCTTTGTCCAAGATTAATAATAGCTGTTCATTTGTTCTTTACTGTGGACCATAAATACTTTTTACACCTTATGATTACAGAAGCAGAGTCAATTCTAGGCTTGGCGTGGCGCCCTGGTCAGTAACACACGTACAGATTACTGAGGTGTGCCGCTTAGGAACTTCTTACAAGATTTGCATACTTGGCTGTGAACCCAGAAGGCAACATGACATTTTATCAAAAGCAATTTGGTCACAGTGACCTTTACTCCAAAACACATGTACTCCCCATACACTTACTGTACGTTTCCAATCACTGGTTTAATTGCATGTTAAAATTTATCATCTTCTTAACATAGAGAACAAAGGTCCAGCAAGTTTCAACAATGTGGTTAAAGTATAACTTGTAATTAAAACAGGTCCATACACCTTTATTATGCCCAACAAGAAAGGTGTTGAAAGGACCAACGTGAAGAATTAATTCCTTCAAAATAGGCATTTTTTTTAAAGCAAGAACAGTGAGTGGTATCCATGGGGTGTTCTTCAATCCAAAACTGATCAAATGTTCTGGAGACCAAAGCATTTTAGATGACTTCTGGTTAACTATAGAGGGTCGGATTACTGTGGTAACCCTGCAAGCACCTCTCTGAGGTCACAATTTAAGGCTTTATAAGCTGGCTCAGGCAGTGGTACTCTGAGTATTCAGGTAGTTGGTGTACTTGCCACTGCTATTGCATATTACATTTATAGTGACTTGCCACTGTATAGTTCACTAGGACTGTATTGCTGGGCTGAAGTGAATGGAAGGAAGGAACTGCACATCAAAAGGCATGTCGAGATGCTTCATTTGGATTTACTCAGAATATATCACCGTAGAGTGAGCTTGGTCTTGGATTGCCTTTTTGCTCTGGGGAAGCCCACCCTAAATCCTGTACCTTTCTAATTTTGAGAGTGATTACCACAACAGACATGAAGGCAGGGTCGCTACTTCAGTAGGCTGGCAGCGGCAAGAGTGGGGCAATGCCGCGGTGCTTGGGCACTCATTAAATGTCAGGGCTGGTGAGCATAGTTCACTTTCCCTGTAAGTTCCCTGCGGTGGGCTTCGGGAAACTGGCCGCCGTAGGCGGCGCGTGCGCAGACTTAGATCTCGGGAAACAAGATGTCATCTCCTGGAACCTTGTCTCCCGAGATCTCAATCTGAGCATGTGCTGCCTCCAGCAGCCATTTTCTCAAAGGCCACCGCAGGGACCTGAATGGAAAAGGGGACTCCGCTCACTGGCATCGACATCTATTGAGTGCCCAGGCACTGCAGAATCACCCCACTCCTGTTGCCACCAGCCTCCTGAAGCAGAGACCCTGCCTCCTGTGACCCCCCCGGTAAGCTCACTTCAGATTATAAGATCTCCCAAATTTGGAGGAAAAAAGTGCATTTTATAATCCAAAAAATATAGTACCTTACTGGGTGCATCAGTTGTGACACAAAGTTTTTAGAGTTAGCATGTAGTAGAGCACAGAAAGCTAACCTCGCCCACATCAAGGCTCTGTATGTACACTGTATAGTGACAGTGAGTTGCTTAACACAGTAGGGGGCGCATTTAACCACGGACATGTGAATGAGGCCAAAAACTAATACCTCAATGTAGCCCAAATATTGGTCATGTAAACTATCCTTAATGACCCAAGTAATCTAATTTAGAACTGATGGGAGAAGCATCTGAACATGAAAAATGCCTATAAAAAATAAAAGCCTGTCAATTCTGATAGCATAAGTACTTGTTCACATGTTGCGTTCCCATGCATTTTTGTTTGGGACGAAACGTAGCGTCTTCTAGCACCAGAAAAGTGAATGAGATTTGTGAAATCTGATGCACATGCTGTTTATTTTTTCCTTGCAGATATGAAGCGTAAAAAAGTATATACTTTTTTTTTTCAAATCTGCAGTATGCCAATTCTTTCAACGCGTTCACAGCGTTTTCACACATTCAAATGAATGGGGGAAAAAACGCAATGAAAAACACATCAAAAACCTGGAAAAAAATGTGTGCATTTTACGCAGGGTTTTACCTACAGCAGAAAAATCACACCACAGTTGGACCATTGCTCATGTGAGCACCAATTTGGCAGTGAGAATTCCCTGGTGATAAAACCTTTATTGTAAGTAAACAGCACACAGCCAAAAAAGTGACACATTGTTGAAATCTTTCAGCCTCTATCTCCTGCTGTCTTCAGATTACGTAGCAAAAATCTGCTGACAAATTCCTTTTAAGGGTGTGCTATCTACCCTATTGATTATTCTATGTTGTTGGGAGTCTTCTGACATGCTCAGATCTGCTGTTCCGCTGGGCTCTGTGACATCAGTACAAGCTAGCCTCTTGACAAACTCAACTCTGCTATAACGCTACAATTTCCTCCAGCAAACTACCATCTCTGTTTCTTCAGCTGCCATCCAGCCTCTACAGCCTCCATTACTATTACAGATTCCCCATCCTTCCCCAATGCCTCCAGTCTGTGGTGCACATCCAGACCCATAGCTTTAATAATCCACTTCACTAGGTGAGCCATAACATAGCTGGCTGCAGAATAAAATCGCAATTAAACCATCAGTGAGTTTGTTCTGATGGCAGTTTATAACTATTATTTTTCTTCTCTTCAGCTCCCTTTAACTGAAGTATGACTAAATGAAACTTTAGCTCACGTTTGATATAGTCATAATGCAGCTAAATGGGTTTGGGAGAAGAAAAATAAAAGTGACAAACTCTGCCATAGGAACAAGCTCACTGATGGATTCCTGTCATCTTATTTTGTGGCCAGCTATGTATAGGAAAACACACAGGCTGTAGAAGACAAACTGTCCCACAGTTTGTATTGAAATCCAGTTGCAAAAATTATTTATTTATTTTTTAGCCAAAAATGTATGCATTTAAGTAAAAAAAATTGCACCCCTAAAGGTGTTTATATATATCCGTTAATTGATGAACTAAGGAAATATTACATGTACAAAAGGAAAAAAAATACATTGGCTCTACAGGCATCATCAAAGGGTCAACTTAATTTGTATTTTTACCCCCATGCTCCTCTCTCCTACTGTACCAGTCGGTGATCTGTTTTTGTTCAAACTATTTTACTTGTTGTTTGCTATGTATACCCCTTTTTCACATGTAAAGCGTCATGGAATTAATGGCACTATAATAATAAATAATAACAATAATCTTGTGACCTTGCCCTATAATAACGTCTAGTCACTAATGCCATGTTTGGACCAGATATCACCAATGGATATTTCAGTTACAAAGCCAATGTTTGCTAGCAACAGAAAAATAGTTCAGGAATCATAGGGTCATGCATTCCTATTAAAGGGGTGGTCCATTACTAGGCACTCGTGTTCCCAGGGCCCTCGTGAAGTTGTTATGACACGCAAGCCTGGCGCCCAATCAGCGCTGGCGTCACTGGCTCCACCTTCACATGGTTAGGGCAGCATGGTGGCTCAGTGGTTAGCACTGCAGCCTTGCAGTGCTGGGGTCCTGGGTTCAAATCCCACCAAGGACAACATCTGCAAGGAGTTTGTATGTTCTCCCCGTGTTTGTGTGGGTTTCCTCCAGGTTCTCCGGTTTTCTCCCACACTCCAAAGACAGACTGATAGCGAATGTAGATTGTGAGCCCCAATGGGGACAGTGATGATACTGTCTGTAAAGCGCTGTGGAATAAATGGCGCTATATAAGTGAGTAAAATAAATAAATAAAATAAAGTTAAGTAATTAACAGGAAGTGAGAGAGCAGCTGCAGCCCTCACTTCCTGTTAATTACTTAACGGTATGAAGGCGGAGCTAGTGATGCCAGTGCTGATTGGGCGCCAAGCTCATGTGTCATAACAACGACACGAGGGCCCCGGGAACGCGAGTGCCTACATTGCTGGAGCAGTGCCGGCACGGGAGGGGAGTATAAGCTTTATTATTTTATCGGGGCCAAGTGTGGGGTATGAGAAGGGGTTGCCCAAGTAGTGGACAACTTCTTTAACATTGGACTATTAAAATGTACATGAATGTATGGATACCATTAGACCTGGAGGTTACCCAAACATGGAGAAACAAACACAAAAACCATTAGAATTGGATATTATAAACACACGTCTATAAAGCTAAACTCAGTACTCCAATAAACACGACGAAGAACAGAACAGGAAACATAATACATTTTATAAGTGATATCCAAGAAAATCCAGAAGAAGCTGCCTAATAATTAGCTGCCTGCCTACAGTCACCCACAGCACATACATTAATAACAATGCTCTGGTAGGCAGGCAGAAAGAACAGTAATCTTAGCGGCTGATAACAATATTCAGAAGGTAACTCACCATGGTGCGCCGTATATTCGGAATCCTTTCACAGTTACTTCTGAATCTTGCAAGTAAATACTGTTAGTGAGGAGTGATTGCACATTATCAAAGTCTTCAGGTTTCAATTTGGAAACTGAGGGGAAGCGGTAGTAATCCTGTTTTACAAGATCTGCCATGAATTCTTTATCAAAAGTAAGTTCATGATTCCCTGCAATCACTATTTTATATTCGTATGGTAAGGTTCCTACAAAGAAAAAAAAAAAGAAATGCTTTCTTTGACATTCACACAGAAAGATAAAACTTTTTTTTAATTATTCAGAAACTTCTCAAATAGATTTTAAAATAAGTTGATTCTACTTTTTATAACTTTGTAGATTGTTTGTTTTCTTGATATTTTCATATATTAATTCATATACATATCCATTTAGCCTAGCATCAGTCAGTTAATATTATTGTTATAATATATGTTAAGAATATTTCCTATTGTAAGTGTGTTAATAATTCAGCACCTAAATAGGCTATAGAATGGGTTACCAGAAATAAGACTCCACTCTTCAAAAATAATAGCATATAGATTATAAAAATATAAAGTATTGGGTTACACACATTAATGTTCATTGTTCTGCTCTTCCTGAAGGATTTTCTGGTCGTGGCATTGACAATTTGTATAGCGATGTAAAAATGGGCATTTATTTTAGCAATGCTTTCAACATATTTAGTAAGGTTTCTAATCAGAGGTGTATGTAAGATAGAGGCAGCCCAAGCAATTGTTATTGGACCCTTAAAGAGAATATAAAGTGGCACTTTTTCAGCAAAGACAGTGGGGAGATGGGGCCAACTAAGGGCTGCTAATTCCTTATTTTAATTGATGGTAAGTATTGGGGATCCTTTTTCTAGACACCCTAATACATTAGCAAACAGGAGTGTAGGGAATTTATCCAAGGATCACAGAATGGAGATAGGGTGCAAACACTTAACAAGACCTCAAAAGTAGCATGTGTGAATGGATCAGTACGGCATATGATCAGACACCACTATATTCACTTTTAGAGATTTGTGGGATCGGTAGTATGCATGCATAACCACTGCCCCATAGATAGTGAGTGTAGAGGTGGTTAGGCTTGCACTCTACTAATTCATTCACATAGGAGACTTTGGGACCCCAGCTGTCGGAAGTTGTCGGACCCCCAGTGAGCAGTAATACAGTCATGAACAAAAATCTTGAGACGGACACTCATTTTAGCTTTCAGAAAGTTTGCTAAGTAGATGTTTTTAGATTTTTTAGTCAGATGTTTCTACAGTTACTGAAGTACAATAATTAATTGTCAAGTCCTGCAGAATATGTTGCCGTTATATAAACAAAAATTATTATTTATTAATTATAAGTAGTGTTGAGCATTCCGATACTGAAATATCGGGTATCGGCCGATATTCGCGGTATCGGAATTCCGATACTTAATTCCGATACTTTTACAATATCGAATACCGGAATCGGAAGTTCCCATAATGCCTGCGCTCTGCAGTGTCTCTGAAGTATGACAAGCTGGATGGCAGCGCTCAGCTGAGATCCAGCCTGTCATCAGAATGCCATCTCAGCGTGGGAGAATTCTCCTGATCGTTTAAAAGCCGGCGGGTGGTAAAAAGCCGCCGGATTTTAAACAATCACACACCCCGATCCTCCGCTCCCCTCTCCACCTCCCATCCCGATCGTAAGTTAGGACCGGGCGGGGAGCGCAGCACCAAGGAGCGGGGAGCGAAGGACCCGGGCGGGGAAGCCGGCAGTGAAAAGACTTCACCGCCGGCTTTCCCGTTCTGTGCTGCGCTTTCCCGCCGGTTATTTCAAATGAACAGCTGAGGTATCAGGTGATGCTGATCAGCTGTTCATTTGAAGTAGCCACGGTGCCCTCAGAGGGTTCATGCGAGTTCATGCATGACTGCATTGCATGAACTCACATGAACTTTCCCACGGCCGCACAGGTCAGCCTCACCTCCCAGACGATCAGCCCGTCATGATTGGTGTGCGGGGTGTCTGCGAGTGTGTGCGGGGTGTCTGTGCGATGTCTGTGCGGGTCTGTGCGGGTGTGCGCGGTGTCTGTGCGATGTCTGCGAGTGTGTGCGGAGTCTGTGCGATGTCTGCGAGTGTGTGCGGTGTCTGTGCGATGTCTGCGGGTGTGTGCGGTGTCTGTGCGGTGTCTGTGCGATGTCTGCGGGTGTGTGCGTGCAGGCAGACATAGGCCGATGTGACACTACTACTCCCATCGGCCTATGTCTGTCCCCCGTCCACTCGTGCCAGCAGGATCAGCTCGATGGGAGCAGTAGTTCCCATCAGCCTGATCCTGCTATTTAAATTGCCCTACTGTGTCCCCAATAAATTTTAAATACATGTCATTGGTGGCCAGTGGTTGCCTACAATAAATTAGTTCATACATTACCTGTCCCCGCCGATCGCCACCTAAAATAAAAGTAAAAAATAAAAAACTACACCTATACTCACTTAGACACCTAATTCCCCGAAGCCATCGATCTCCTGTAATAAAATATAAAATAATAAACCACAACCTTATCCTTACCCCTCCGTAGTAGTCCACGAGTGTCCCACGAAGATCTCCAGTTTAGAGCAGCCACATAGAATGTGACCGCTCTGAACCGCTGCCGCCGCTAGAATGACGGGGCCGTAAAGCAGCCCCTTCATTGCATAAGCGGGTTCGCCGGAGTTCAGGCAGCGCTGCTCCGGTTAGCTCCTTTACGGCCCTGCTGTATCGTGAGAAATTCCCACGGTACAGCAGTGCCGTAAAGGAGGTCTCCGGAGCTGCGCTGCCTGAATGCACTCCGGTGACCTCAGTCAGTGGCTCCCGCTGCCGGGAGCGGACGTGTTCCCGGCAGTGTGAGCTTACAGCAGCCATGCACAGCTGTCACCATCTCCAGATGTGACAGCTGTGAATGGGAGATCAGCGCAGGAACGTGGACAGGTAACTATTTTTTTTAGTAAACTAAGAATTAAATAAAATTGTGTGTTTTATTTCAAATAAATTATTTTTTTCTGGGTGTAGTGTGTTTTTTCTTTTTAACACTTTGTAGGTTAGTAATGGGGGTGTCTTATAGACGCCCATCATTACTAACCTGGGCTTCATGGCAGCTGGCGCTGACATGAACCCCAACCCTATTACCCCACTGCCACCGCACTAGGGCAGCGTGGAAGAGCGAGGCTAAGTGCCAGAGTTGGCGCATCCTATGGATGCGCCATTTCTGGGGCGGCTGACGGCTGGTGTTTCTAGCCTGGGAGGGGGCCAATATTCATGGCACCCTTCCTGGGCTATTAATATCAGCCCCCAGCTGTCTGCCTAGCCTTTGCTAGCTATTAAATAGGGGGTACACCACGTCATTTTTGGTGGGGGTCCCCCATTTTAATAGCTAGTAAAGGCTAGGTATTCAGCTGGGGGCTGATATTAGTAGTCTGGGAAGCTCCATGGGTATTACCCACTTCCCAGGCTTCAAACATCTGCCCCAGCCGTCTGCTTAACCTCCGCTAGAGCCTAAAATTATGGGGGATCCCACGCCAATTTTTTTTTAAATAAATCCTTTATTTTAACACTAAATGACATTTGAGGAGTTAATAAAGATGCAGTCCCTAAATTATTATTTATTTTTTAATAAATTTTTCCCAAAAATTTTGACGTGGGCTTTGCCATATTTTTGTATGCCAGCCAGGTACAGCATCCAGCTTCTATGAACGCGCCATTTTCCGGGGTGGCTGCGGACTGAAATTTGCAGTGGTGGGGGGGGGGGGGGGGGCAGAAAGCTTGGGCCTCCCTGCGCTGCAGATTCCATCCCCCAGCTGCCTAGTTGTACCTGGCTGGACACACCAATAGGGAGAAGCCCCACGTATTTTTTTTTAAAATTATTTCATGAAATTCATGAAATAATAAAGAAAAAAAGGGCTTCCCTATATTGTTGTGTCCGGCCAGGTACAAATAGGCAGCTGGTGGTTGGGCGCAGCCCGTTCCTGCCTGCTGTACCTGGCTGGACACAAATATAGTGCGAAGCCCCACGTCAATTTTTTTTTAATTATTTCAGGAAATTTATGAAATAATTAAAAAAAAATTGATGTGGGGCTTCGCCCTATATTTGTGTCCAGCCAGGTACAGCAGGCAGGAACGGGCTGTGCCCAACCACCAGCTGCCTATTTGTACCTGGCCGGACAGAACAATATAGGGAAGCCCTTTTTTTAAAAAATTATTTCATGAAATAATTAAAAAAAAATTGACGTGGGGCTTCGCACTATATTTGAGTCCAGCCAGGTACAGCAGGCAGGAACGGGCTGCCCCCAACCACCAGATGCCTATTTGTACCTGGTTGGACACAACAATATAGGGAAGCCCTTTTTTTCTTAATTATTTCATGAATTTCATGAAATAATTAAAAAAAAAAATACATGGGGCTTCGCCCTATTTTTGTGTCCAGCCAGGTACAACTAGGCAGCTGGGGGCTGGAATCCGCAGCGCAGGGAGGCCCAAGCTTTCTGGGCCTCACCCGCTGCAAATTGCAGTCCGCAGCCACCCCGGAAAATGGCGCGTTCATAGAAGCGCCTTCTTCTGGCGCTGTACCCAACTCATCCAGGGCCCTGGTGCGGTGGCTCACTGGGTAATAAAGGGATTAAGGCCAGCTTGGCATTATCAGCTGGCCCTAAGCCCGAAATTCATGGGGTCACGCCAATATTAGACATGACCACCATGAATTTCTAGTAAAGTATTTAAAAAAAACACAACACCCAGAAAAAAGTCCTTTAATTGAAATAAACACACAATTCTTTATTGTTCTAAATTAAACTATACTTACCATCACGCCCATTCCAGCTGAAGCCAACGATCTCCTGCAATAAAAGAAAAATAATAAAGCAACATCATCCTTACCTTTCCATGGTTCCCACGACAGCTTCAGCTCTGCTACATCGAGATGACAGGCTGGACCGCAGCAGAATGCTGCCATCCAGCCTGTCATCCCGCAGACACTGAGAAGCGCAGGCATGCTTGCGCTCCTCAGTGTCTCTCTGTGACGGCATCCAGATGAGCCGAGGTCATGTCCAATGAACTCGACTCACCTCATGCACGTCACTGACAGCGTGGGAAAATTCTCCTGCACTCAGCGCTTCAGCGTGAGAATTTTCCCACGCTGTCAGTGACGTGAATGAGGTGAGGTCATGTCCAATGAACTCAGCTCACCTCAGCCTGTGGTCCAGCCTGTCATCTCGATGTAGCAGAGCTGAAGCTGTCCTGGGAACCATGGAAAGGTAAGGATGAGGTTGCTTTATTATTTTTCTTTTATTGCAGGAGATCGTTGGCTTCAGCTGGAATGGGCGTGATGGTAAGTAGAGTTTAATTTAGAACAATAAAGAATTGTGTGTTTATTTCAATTAAAGGACTTTATTCTGGGTGTTTGTGTTTTTTTTTTAACTTTGACTATGGGGTTAGTAATGGGGGTGTCTTATAGACGCCTCTCCATTACTAACCTGGGCTTGATGTCAGCCGGCATTATAAGCTGACATCAACCCCAACCCTATTACCCCACTGCCACCGCTACAAGGCAGTGGGAAGAGCGAGGCTAAGTGCCAGAATTGGCGCATCCTATGGATGCGCCATTTCCGGGGCGGCTGACGGCTGGTGTTTCTAGCCTGGGAGGGGGCCAATATTCATGGCACCCTTCCTGGGCTATTAATATCAGCCCCAGCTGTCTGCCTTGCCTTTGCTAGCTATTTAATTAGGGGGGACCCCACGTCATTTTTTTGAGGGGGTCCCCCATTTTAATAGCTAGTAAAGGCTAGGTATTCAGCTGAGGGCTCATATTAGTAGCCTGGGAAGCTCCGTGGGTATTACCCCCTTCCCAGGCTTCAAACATCTGCCCCAGCCGTCTGCTTAACCTCCGCTAGAGACTAAAATTAAGGGGAACCCCACGCCAATTTTTTTTTAAATAAATCCTTTATTTTAACACTAAATGACAAGTACAGTAATCAACACTGTCACTGTACTTCATATATATGTGACTGACATGTTTCTATCTATCTAATCTATGTATGATTCTCTATTCCTTCTATTCTAAATTGTCGGGTACAGATGCTGAATTGCCGGCCGGCTTTTTTAAAGAGACGGTGCATGAAAACACTATTATATTTTTAAATAAATCCTTTACACTAAATGACAAGTACAGTAAGCAACACTGTCACTGTACTTCATATATATGTGACTGACATGTTTCTATCTATCTAATCTATGTGTGAAGCTCTATTCTGTCTGTTATAAATTGTCGGGTACCGCTGCTGAATTGCCGGCCGGCTTTTTTAAAGAGACAGTGCATGAAAACACAATTATTTTTTTAAATAAATCCTTTACACTAAATGACAAGTACAGTAAGCAACACTGTCACTGTACTTCATATATATGTGACTGACATGTTTCTATCTATCTAATCTATGTGTGATGCTCTATTCTTTCTGTTGTAAATTGTCGGGTACCGGTGTATGCCGCTGCTGAATTGCCGGCTTTTTGCGTAATACATTCTGCATTATTCTTAGTTGTTTTACTTCATGTAGAATTAACCTACAAGGAAAGAAAGGGTTTATTTTCATTCCGATATTTGTGTCCCATTGACTTGCATTGGTTTCCGGTATCGGAATCGGCGATATCCGATACTTTTTGGGTATCGGTCCGATCCAATCCGATACGATATTTCCTGATATCGGAAGGTTTTTGCAAATACTCAATATTTATAGTGTTGATCCTTATTTTGAAAGTCTGGCATGGTGGATATCAGCTTCTGGGCCAAGTTCTGACTGATGATGACCCATTCTTGCCTTATCAGAGTTTTGAATTAATCACAATTTCTGTGTTTTTGTTCGTCCATCCGATTTTTAAGGACAGACTACGGGTTCCAGCTGGATTGAGATCTGGGGATTTTCCTAGCAATGAACCCAAATTTTCAATGTTTTCTTTGTCGAACCTTTAGATACAACTTTTGCCTTGTGACATGGTCTCCAACAAACTAGAAAAAGCATTGATCATCCCCAAATTGCTCCTAAATCATTGGAAGTAGCTGATTTTTGGTGGACAGCTTGATAATATTATATATTCATAGTAGTGTGCTTAGGCAAAACTGTAAGTGAGCCAACTGCCTTGGATGAAAAGCAACTCCACACATGAATGGTGTGAGGATGCTTTACTGTTGGCATGACATGGGACTCATGGTAGCCTTCACCTTTTGTTCATTGGACAATCATTATTCCAGATTTCCTAAACATGTAAGATTAATTCAATTTAGTCCAATCCACCTACAGTGATCATATGATCATGGTAGAGGATAAAAGGTCTAGAATGCTTCTTCCTGAAACGTATTCTCTAATCTCACCTGATACAAATAGCTCCGGTGTCCTTCTATTTTGTAAGGGTAAAACCTTATTTTACAAGAATATCTCCAGGAAATGTCTCTCTCACAAATGCTGGTTGTC
Organism: Phyllobates terribilis; assembly: GCF_046119375.1. NCBI lineage: Eukaryota > Metazoa > Chordata > Amphibia > Anura > Dendrobatidae > Phyllobates > Phyllobates terribilis. Next base: position 57,012,810 of record NW_027362773.1, read on the forward strand.
TGTATAATTATATCTGCCAATGTGTTTGTGGAACATTACCAAAAAGTACACTGTGCTATAAGTAGGTGTTGTAATAACTTGACCCAACGTACTGCCGAGAGCCTACAGGCGGGGAATGATTACAGTAACAATCAATACTTCTTACAATTATATTTGGCCGAGTCCATGTGATGTAGACTGGAAGCGTGCACAGCAAATACAAATGACCCTAGTTGCAAGCTAAACTACTGCTTAAAATGTGAGGATGGATGAGATGCAACACAGAACCTTGTTATAATTAACTTTATACAGATTACATATATGGGAATACAGCAAATTATATACACACGCAATGTAAGAATTGTTGGCATAAGATTTAATATCAGTGAGTAAGATAACGGCATCCAATTCTCTCTCCCTAGTCCTCCACAGTACCATGAAATGTCTCCTGATGTGGAATCTCTGAGGTGTAACACTGATCCAGTCTCAGGGTTAATAGAGAGCGGGGGAAGGGGAATTAGCTCCTGTGAAGAGTGTGTGTCGGGCACAGCAAGATGAGTCTTCCACCTTTTGTTAACACTGTGGCAGACAACAAAACAGCACAAGCGCAGCGGAAGTTCAGGCTTTGACCTTTCACTCCCTACGCGTCAGGCTTCATTAATTTTCATGGGGCCTAGCAGCTGAGGCGTTAATGTTAACTGAGTGTTAAGACACACAGTGGCAGGAGTGCCAGCGCCAGAGCCCACATACAGATTTCAACTACATAAAGTCGAATACAAAAGATGAAGTCATTTACAGCTGGCGAACATTACAACAGATGTTCTAACCAGATATTTGGAATGATACAAAATAGGTTTCATACAAGACCAACCCAGAAGATGGCCTTGATTCACCATTGATTCTACAGACTACGAAAATACCAAACCTATACACCAATATTAATAAAGACCCATTTCAGTTTCATTCCATGTCTTTTGGCTTACTCATAATCAGGTAGCTGCAATTGCTATAAAAGCAGATTTCCCTAAAAAAGGTTAAATCGTAGCAAATAATTGCCCCAATTTCCATGAACAGTCTCAAGTTTCGTCTGTTGGAGTAAGTGCAAACTGATTCTTTTCGTCAAGTTATTGGAGCTGAAACTCAAACTCAACATGTTTGAGAAGCTTTGAGATTTGGAGGAGAATTTTAAGTTTCTGCTCCAAAAATTCCTTGAAATACGCCATGCGTACATGTTTATGTTTTATTGATTTGTTCCAAGTATCGCGGGAAAACTAACCGTAACTGTTCAAGATTATATTATATGCACTACTGCAAGTTAATAATGTTAAGTTTATATCTTATTATGACCTTTTAAGGCTAGATACTCTAAAAGAGCTTGTGGCATTTTTCAGAGCGTTTTGAACAGTATTTATTTTAGGGCTACTTTAAAGTCTACATTAAGATATAAGATGCACTACATATTTTCATGTCATTTTTTGGGTCAGTGGCATTCTTTACAAATAACAGCATACTCTTGGTATAGTTTGGAAAACTTTCATGCACCATTCCGTGGTCCATGCAGTCTCGGTGCAACTCCCCACATCATTCCCAAATCATTAAAAATCAAAAGAAGATCCAAGACATCAGAAGTTCTGTTCTCCTCCAAGGAATTTCTTTACACGTACAAACGTTTCGGCCAAAAAAGGATTATTTCAAGCCAAATATAGTAAGTGTACATGTACACCTCTTACTATATTTGGCTTGAAAAGGGCCCAATGTGGCTGAAACGTTGCTTGTATGTTTTTACTTTTTGTATATGGTAACCAATAAAGAGGTTCCTTGGAGGAAGATGGCTTTCTTTGATTTGTAATCTTTGTGTAGTGTTTTTTTTTTCCGTAGCTTTCTCTATAAAACTTAAAAAATGTAAGAAAATGGAAAACACAAACAAATACTTGTGAAAAAAAAAAAGACAAGGAAAGAATTGAAATCTGATTTTGGCTTCCAATTCTCCAATGTACACAGCTAAATGAAAGCATACATGCCATTTCCTTCCCCCTTTTGTCTACACTAGTGGAAGCTTTACAATTCCAAAATGTTTTTCAGTAAAACGACATCTACCACAGCTTTTCCCAACGCACTACATCTGTGCTCCTGGCAGTTCATGATTTCCAATCAAAATGTTTACTCATAACCTGTAATAGCCCCAGAACTGGCAGATATTAGAGTATTCTGGACGCACTAAGGAGGGTGAACCCAGGCCTCGTTGTCATCTAATAGAATGTGACACGGGACCTCATCGACCAGACGCAGCTATAACACGATAAATAATAGCCATCTCAATTTCCAAACGGCTTTCTCCGAACACATCCTGGATCAATTTACATACTACTTTCCTCCAGAAAAGCAATGAAATCATAAGTTCCAATTGACTTAGTCCATATTGGAAAGTGACAGAGAAAGCGCTTAGAAATTCAATTACCACAAACAAACGCCATTTTCTCCACTCAGCAAGACATTTTCAAACAACATTTATGGTCATCAAATAATATTAGTAAAGAGGGGGAAAAGCTCTCAGCAATTTATGCTGCTGAAGCAATATTTTAACTTTGTAATTGAGCTCATATATTTCCAAGCAGCACAAGAATCAGTGTATCACAAATTATTTAGATTAATGGCAGAGCATTTCTGTAAAACTAATGGAATATGGCACGGCAGTGGGTTTCTCTGCTGTTTTACGGTACCAGTCCCATGGGTTTGAATCTGTCCAGAGCATCATATGCACGAGTGTGGCAGATAAGCTTTCGGTTGACTTCCAGGGTCTTATATTCAAATGCCCCAGCTATACCACAAAGACTTGTTGGTGCCCACCAGCACATCCCGCTACCCCTGCTATGAGACATCATTTGCATTTTTTTACTGTCATGCGTTTCATCACATTATACAAAATATGCTTTGGCTAATTGGCTTAAATTGACCATACACTGTGTGAGTTAAGGCCCCTATACACATTAGATAGCTGTTGGCCGAATAATGCTTCAGCCGACAGCCATCTCAGCCACTTTCCCATGCACAGGAGCACTTGTTCGACTGAGCATTCCTATGCTCTCTATGAGAAAGCCACCAGCTAACACATCAGCCGATGGCTTATCTATGGAACAACGAAACAGAACATGCCAAATAGACATCTCCCCCAACCATTAGTCAGTCGATGCCCCCATACACATTAGATTGTCAGCCAAACCCATCAATATCGGAGACATTAATCTAATGTGTATAGAGGCCTTGGATTTAGAAAAATAGGACAATTAGCTCCATTGTGAACAATCTAACTATATGCCTTCACATCAGTCTCTTATTGCTCTGAATCCAACACCAAAGCCCCTCGTACACAGACTAATGTTGGCTGGACCTGCTAATGTGTGTAGGGACCCGTCACAATTGATTTTTGCGGGAGATAAGAATCCAGAATGTCCAATTTCAGACTGCCAAACCATTTTATCGCCCAAAGATAAGCCATCATTAGATACAGTCATGGCCAAAAGTGTTGGCACCCTTGAAATTGTTCCAGAAAATGAAGTATTTCTCCCAGAAAATTTTTGCAATTATACATATCTATTTCCTTTGAGTGTACTGGAACAAAACAAAAAAAAAACTGAGAAAAAAAGGGAAAGTGGACATAACTAGTTTCAGGTGTGATTTTCATATTGCCCCTGTTACTTGCCACAGGTGAGCATGAACGAGCATCATATGCTTGAAACAAAGTTGTTTACCCACAATTCTGAAAAGGTGCCAACAGATTTTTGTGGTCCAAAATTCCAGCTGGGAAGTGTAAGAAGCTTGTTGATGGTTATAGGAAGCGATTTATTGCAGTTATTTATTCCACAGGGTGTGCAACCAAATAATACATTGAGGGTGCCAACAATTTTGTCCGGCCCATTTTTGGGGTTTTGTGAGAAATTATGTCCAAATTGCCTTTTTTTCAGTTTTTTTGTGTTGTTACAATACACACAAAGGAAATAAACATGTTTATAACAAAACATGTGTAATTGCAATAATCTGGGAGAAATACTTCATTTTCTGGAACAATTTCAAGGGTGCCAACATTTTTGGCCATGACTGTATGTCTGGCAGCACCTCTGTCAAAAAGAACACAATAGAACTCGGCGAAAAAAAACATTCCTGTGAATGGGAGAGACAATTGATATGACTGTCGGCTTTAAAATCAGGTAATCGCATGTGTATGGCGGACTTAAATGCAGCATATGGTAAAAAAAATGGGGAAAATAGCCGCCAGCTGTGTGAAATGAAGAATATGTCACTAATTTGTTCACTGTTACTGGATTAACAAAATCAGGTTCCAAGGCCATGCGTTTCAGCAGCATCCAGATGCCTTCCTCAGGCCAATAACAGGGTATGCTCTATCTAGTTCTATAGAATAGGTTGGTACCAATCTTGAAAACAATGCAATCTTAGACTAAAGAAATCAGTCTGAACACAATGGAACAGATTTATTATAACTGATGTTTAATACTTCAGTCTTCCTCCAGCATTTTGAATTCAGTTTATTAAAGGGCAAAACACCTCTTAAAAAATGTGGTGGATTTTGCACTGTCCTAATATCAGAAACTGAAATCTATACCCAACAAGATCAGGGATAGATCGGAGTCAAAATTTGGAGACCGTGACCACTCACAGTAAACCAAGTACACTTGTAACATCCTTTATCACAACTGACAAGTGACGAAATAAGTCACAAATGTTAGCACAAATATGGTGTGCGACATCATTTGCAACAAATAGATCTAAATGTCAACAAGATAGTGGATCGTCAGACAGAACCTTGTTATGTAATATTACCTGATTGTTATACATTGTAAACCCTGTGTTTGTATGTGCAGCACCATGGAATTAAGTGCACTCTAAAATAAGTATGTTTTGTTAATATGCCTTATTAGATCATATCGCCATCCATTAGCTTATTCGTGTAAATTCAAGTAAATGTGGCTGTGCTGTGATACTAGACAAGGCCCAAGCCTCAAGGGTAGTGCAGTTTCTGGACATATCTACTTTAATCTCAAGCAATGCCATTAAATAAGATGAACATATAAAAAAAATATGTATTAGGGGCTAAATATTCAGCTATAATAAATCTATACCTTATAACGAACTACAGTGCCTACAAGTAGTATTCAACCCCCTGCAGATTTAGCTGGTTGACACATGCGGAATTAACTTGGCATTGTGACATTTGTACTGTAGATCAGCCTGGAAGTGGGAAATGCACTGCAGCAATTTTTTTTTTTTTTTTTTTTTTAAAACGTAAAAAGTTAATTCAGAGTGTCATTTATTATTCAACCCCTCAAACCACAATAATTCTGTTTGGTCCCCCTAAAGTATTAAGAAGTAGTTCAGGCACCAAGAATAATGAGCTTCACATGTGTGGATTAAAGATCTCTTTTGCCAGCCTTTTCTGACTATTTAAGACCCTCCCCAAACTTGTGAACAGCACTCAGACATGGTCAACATGGGAAAGACAAAGGAGCATTCCAAGGCCATCAGAGACAAGATCGTGGAGGGTCACAAGGCTGGCAAGGGGTACAAAACCCTTTCCAAGGAGTTGGGCCTACCTGTCTCCACTGTTGGGAGCATCATCCGTAAGTGGAAGGCTTATGGAACTACTGTTAGCCTTCCACGGCCAGGACAGCCTTTGAAAGTGTCCTCCCGTGCCGAGGCCAGGCTTGTCCGAAGAGTCAAGGCTAACCCAAGGACAACAAGGAAGGAGCTCCGGGAAGATCTCATGGCAGTGGGGACATTGGTTTCAGTCAATACCATAAGTAACGTACTCCACCGCAATGGTCTCCGTTCCAGACGAGCCCGTAAGGTACCTTTACTTTCAAAGCGTCATGTCAAGGCTCGTCTACAGTTTGCTCATGATCACTTGGAGGACTCTGAGACAGACTGGTTCAAGGTTCTATGGTCTGATGAGACCAAGATCGAGATCTTTGGTGCCAACCACACACGTGACGTTTGGAGACTGGATGGCACTGCATACGACCCCAAGAATACCATCCCTACAGTCAAGCATGGTGGTGGCAGCATCATGCTGTGGGGCTGTTTCTCTGCCAAGGGGCCTGGCCATCTGGTCCGCATCCATGGGAAGATGGATAGCACGGCCTACCTGGAGATTTTGGCCAAGAACCTCCGCTCCTCCATCAAGGATCTTAAGATGGGTCGTAATTTCATCTTCCAACAAGACAACGACCCAAAGCACACAGCCAAGAAAACCAAGGCCTGGTTCAATAGGGAAAAAGTCAAGGTGTTGGAGTGGCCTAGTCAGTCTCCTGACCTTAACCCAATTGAAAACTTGTGGAAGGAGCTCAAGAATAAAGTCCACATGAGACACCCAAAGAACCTAGATAACTTGGAGAAGATCTGCATGGAGGAGTGGGCCAAGATAACTCCACAGACCTGTGCCGGCCTGATCAGGTCTTATAAAAGACGATTATTAGCTGTAATTGCAAACAAGGGTTATTCCACAAAATATTAAACATAGGGGTTGTATAATAATTGACCCACACTTTTATGTTTAAAAATTAATAAAATTCAACTGAGCAACATAACTTTTTGGTTTGTAAGATTTATGCTTCTGTTCATAAAACCTACTCTCGTTTGCAGTTTGAAGGCTCTAACTTATTTGCATCTTATCAAACCAGCTAAATCCGCAGGGGGTTGAATACTACTTGTAGGCACTGTACATACTAAAGAGGTAAGTGCTACTTTCAAGAAATTTTAGCATAATAATAATAATAATACAATAATTCCACTAGGCGTTCACGGGATTGGAGTCTGGGTAATAGACATAAAAAAGAGAATTTCTCTCTCAGACATTGAAATCTGAGAGAGACAAGAAGACCCTTGTTTCATACCAAGTTATTTTTTTCCTTCAAGCTTTTTTCGGGGTTATGTAAGGTAATAACAGAATACAACATTCATTATTCGACTAATTTTACTCTGACGTTCACTGCTCTAACCCCGGTCAATCCTTATGGAAAGGCTTCCTCAATGCATGACCTAAAAACTAACCCATCTCTGCATTAGGTTTTAGCATTAAATATTTCAGCACAGTATGGACTTTAAGGCTTCTAATAATTTTAACCAACAAGATCTTTTTTTATGGGCCAATAAAATTGTAAAAAGGTCTTTTTTTGTGGGAAAAAAATTCATAGTCTATCCTGCGAGATTAATTACAGTGGAATCATTGAGACCCCCATTGATCAGCAGAATGGGAGGGCCAGGGCGCTTACTAGAGTGACTGTATATAAGAAGACCTGTCATCAGCAGGCAGTTTTTTCATTTACTTTATTCCCACTGCTCCTGAGTGTTCTATTTTTTTTAATCCATATGGTTTTAGAGATATGTGCCTTTTAATTTAGTGCAAATTTTTAGTATATTTTCCAAGGAGGAGCAGCTCACATATACATTGCTATATTTCTGGAACTGTCTGATTTAAAGGAAATCTGTCAGCAGGTTTTTGCTACCTCATCTGAGAGCAGCATAATGTAGGCAAAGAGACCTTGAATCCAACAATGTATCACCTAGTTTCCTGTGTACAGCAGTTGTGACACAATCAGAGTTCTTAGATTTAGCATGAAGCAGAGCTACAGTGGGTAAGGAAAGTATTCAGACCCCTTTAAATTTTTCACTCTTTGTTTCATTGCAGCCATTTGGAAAATTCTAAAAAGTTCATTTTTTTTCTCATTAAAGTACACTCTACACCCCATCTTGACTGAATAAAACAGAAATGTAGAAATTTTTGCAAATTTATTAAAAAAGAAAAACTGAAATATCACATGGTCATAAGTATTCAGACCCTTTGCTCAGACACTCATATTTAAGTCACATGCATCCATTTACTTGTGATCCTCCTTGAGATGGTTCTACTCCTTCATTGGAGTCCAGCTGTGTTTAATTAAACTGATAGGACTTGATTTGGAAAGGCACACACCTGTCTATATGAGACCTCACAGCTCACAGTGCATGTCAGACCAAATGAGAATCATGAGCTCAAAGGAACGGCCCAAGGAGCTCAGACAGAATTGTGGCAAGGCACAGATTCTGGCCAAGGATAGAAAAGAATTTCTGCAGTACTCAAGGTTCCTAAGAGCACAGTGGCCTCCATAATCCTTAAATGGAAGAAGTTTCGGACCACCAGAAGTCTCCCTAGACCTGGCCATCCAGCCAAACTGAGCAATCGTGGGAGAGGAGCCTTGGTGAGAGAGGTATAGAAGAAACCCAAGATCACGGTGGCTGAGCTCCAGAGATGCAGTAGGGAGATGGGAGAAAGTTCCACAAAGTCAACTATCACTGCAGCCCTCCACCAGTTGGGCCTATATGGCAGAGTGGCCCGACGGAAGCCTCTCCTCAGTGCAAGACATATGAAAGCCTGCATAGAGTTTGCTCAAAAACACATGAAGGACTCCCCGACTATGAGAAATAAGATTCTCTGGTCTGATGAGATGAAGATAGAACATTTTGGTGATGATTCTAAGCAGTATGTGTGGAGAAAACCAGGCTCTGCTCATCACCTGCCCAATACAACCCCAACAGTGAAACATGATGGTGGCAGCATCATGGTATGGGGATGTTTTTCAGCTACAGGGACAGGACGACTGGTTGCAATTGAAGGAAACATGAATGCGACCAAGTACAGAGATATCTTGGATGAAAACCTCTTCCAGAGTGCTCTGGACCTCAGACTTGGCCGAAGGTTCACCTTCCAAGAAGACAATGACCGTAAGCACACAGGTAAAATAACAAAGGAGTGGCTTCAGAACAACTCGGTGACCATTCTTGACTGGCCCAGCCAGAGCCCTGACCTAAACCCAATTGAGCATCTCTGGAGAGACCTGAAAATGGCTGTCCACCAATGTTCACCATAGAACCTGACGGAACTGGAGAGGATCTGCAAGGAAGAATGGCAAAGGATCCCCAAATCCAGGTGTGAAAAACTTGTGGCATCATTCCCAAGAAGACTCATGGCTGTACTACCTCAAAAGGGTGCTTCTACTCAATACTGAGCAAAGGGTCTGAATACTTATGACCATGTGATATTTCAGTTTTTCTTTTTTAATAAATTTGCAAAAATTTCTACACTTCTGTTTTTTTCAGTCGAGATGGGGTGCAGAGTGTACTTGAATGAGAAAAAAAATGAACTTTTTAGAATTTACCAAATGGCTGCAATGAAACAAAGAGTGAAAAATTTAAAGGGGTCTGAATACTTTCCATACCCACTGTAAGAAAGCTAATCCCACTCCCCCCAGGCTCTGTATGTACATTGTCTATAGACAGTAAGCTTCTTATCACAGGAAGGGGAAGAGTCGGACCAGGAGGCATGGTTGCTGTTTCCCAGCACTGAGAAGCTCCTTGTGCTAAAATAATCATTGCAAGTAAACAAAACCACAGAACTTGATAGGAGAGGAATTGCTGAAATCTGTGTGTTAACCCTTACAGCATGCTGTCTTCAGATTACATTGCAAAAACCTGATAATGGATTCCCTTAAAAAAAGCCAGCAAGGGGAGCAGCAGGAATAAAATAAGAGCAAAAACAGTCCACTTTTGACCCAATGAATGTAAACAAGCCGCAGTACCACCCAAAAACACATGTATGGGGAATTTGCGGTGTCTTGATAAATACTGCTGAAGGCCATACCCTCGCTAATCACAAATTCATTTCCTAACCTTAGCATGTGTTTTTCTTGGAAACATAATTTTGTTATTCTGATTCTTCTGTCACCAACCTTGGCGTTGTCCAAGATTATAAATAACATTGCCAATTCCTTCCAAAGCCAGCGCCACCTCTGTCCATGCGTTTCGTCTGATATTGCTTGCCTGCTCCACTGAAGTAGATGGTGCCGAGCTGCTGTAGCCCACAGAACCTGTGGACATGAGTGCCAATGGTTTGGAAGAAAGCAAGCCTGTTTTTCTAATTCCAGACAGCCCCCTTAATAAGATATAAAAGATTAGCTTCCTATAAGAATATTTAATACTCAGTTGTAAGAAATCTTAAATCAATCACCTCATTTACTTATACTAATATTGCAGTAGCTTACTGTATATTTTAACATTATGAAAATACATTTCCATTTCATCTATTATGTATTGAAGGAGCTGTGCAACATGTCATAAAGACTTGATTGTCTAGAACTATGCAAATGGATCCATATGGCACGGGAAGCTCAGTATAGACTAAAGTCTTCCTGTGTTGCTTTTATCGCATGCCTCGGTTTCTGAGAATGTGCTTTAAGAAGTTGTCTTTTATCCAATGTTTCAGAAACCAGAGGTGAACTCTGGAATCTCAACCAGATAATATACCTCTTCACTGGCAAGTTTCCAATACTTCCCACATAATTCTCCAGATTAGTTATCAAAAGGAAGATCCTCGTGGAGAACCGTAAATTCAACGAAGACATTCAGCTTTGTGCTAACTTGATGTGAACTTACAGGGATGCGATCACCTTTTATCCACATGTTCCAAAAACAAACTAAAAAAGAAACATTTGACTGAGACTTCCTTTTTTCCAACAGCTAAGATACTTAAAGGGGGTGATGCATGAAGAAGTCCACTTGTGGGTAGGCCGCAGAGCAGGATATTGCAACAGTCTAGCTGGTATATCGTGTGTGGCTGGAGGGAGCACTTTAGTAATAAACTGTGAAGAAGAGGCCAGACCCTCTTATAAGCCAATATGGTCCATAATGGCCAACAGTTTATAATGGAAAAGGAGAACGGAGCCTTCCTTGGCTCACATGAGCGTATTTCACAATCTGTATACGACCACAATGCATGGACTGACCACAGGTCTCCTGACCTAAACTTCATGCCTTCTACAACCCCTGGCAAAAATTATGCAATCACCGGGCTCGGAGGATGTTCATTCAGTTGTTTAATGTTGTTGAACAAAAGCAGATCACAGACATGGCACAAAACTAAAGTCATTTCAAATGGCAACTTTAGGGCTTTAAGAAACACTAAAAGAAATCAAGATTAAAAATGTGGTACTCAGCAAGGGTAATTTTTTTCAGACCAAGCAGAGGGAAAAAATTATGGAATCATGAAAAACAAACACACAAAAGAACACTCCAATACATCACTAGTATTTTGTTGCACCACATCTGGCTTTAATAACAGCTTGCAGTCTCTGAGGCATGGACTTAATGAGTGACAAACAGTACTCTTCATCAATCTGGCTCCAACTTTCTTTGATTGCTGTTGCCAGATCAGCTTTGCAGTTTGGAGCCTTGTCATGGACCATTTTCTTCAACTTCCACCAAAGATTTTCAATTGGATTGAGATCCGGACTATTTTCAGGCCATGACATTGACCTTATGTGTCTTCTTTCAAGGAATGTTTTCACAGTTTTTGCTCTATGGCAGGATGCATTATCATCTTGAAAAATGATGTCATCATCCCCAAACATCCTTTCAATAGATGGGATAAGAAAACTGTCCAAAATATTAATGTAAACTTGGGCATTTATTGAAGATGTAACAACAGCCATCTCCCCAGTGCCTTTACCTGACATGCAGCCCCATATCATCAATGACTGTGGAAATTTGCATGTTCTCTTCATGCAGTCATCTTTACAAATCTCATTGGAACGGCACCAAACAAAAGTTCCAGCATCATCACCTTGCCCAATGCAGATTCGCGATTCATCACTGAATATGACTTTCATCCAGTCATCCACAGTCCACGAATGCTTTTCCTTAGCCCATTGCAACCTTGTTTTTTTCTGTTTAGGTGTTAATGATGGCTTATGTTTAGGTTTTCTGTATGTAAATCCCATTTCCTTTTGGCGGTTTCTTACAGTTTGGTCACAGACATTGACTCCAGTTTCCCCCCATTCGTTCCTCATTTGTTTTGTTGTGCATTTCCTGTTTTGGAAACATACTGCTTTAAGTTTCCGGTCTTGACGCTTTGATGTCTACCAGTATGATTGCCTTTAACAACCTTCCCATGTTGTTTGCATTTGGTCCAGATTTTAGACACAGCTGACTGTGAACAACCAACATCTTTTGCAACATTGCGTGATAATTTACCTTCTTCTAAGAGTTTCATAATCCTCTCCTTTGTTTCAATTGACATCTCTCGTGTTGGAGCCATGATTCATGTCAGTCCACTTGGTGCAACAGCTCTCCAAGGTGTGATCACTCCTTTTTAGATGCAGACTAACGAGCAGATCTAATTTGATTCAGGTGTTAGTTTTGGAAATGAAAATTTACAGGGTGATTCCATAATTTTTTCCTCAGAATTGAGTGATTCCATAATTTTTTCCCTCTGCTTGGTTTGAAAAAAATTACCCTTACTGAGTACCACATTTTTAATCTTGATTTCTTTTAGTGTTTCTTAAAGCCCTAAAGTTGCCATTTGAAATGACTTTAGTTTTGTGCCATGTCTGTGATCTGCTTTTTTTCAACAACATTAAACAACTGAATGAACATCCTCCGAGCTTGGTGATTCCATAATTTTTGCCAGGGGTTGTAGACACATATGAGGATGTAAGTTTGGGTGAGACCTGCAGTCAGCCTGGGCATTGCGATCCGTATACTGACCATGAAATATATCCACATCAGTCCCATAAACACTGAATAGAGCGTTAGTGCACATGCATGACCACCGCTTCATTCAAACTCATGCTAAATGGGGGGTTGGGATTATTAATGGGGGAAAATGTAAGGGAGAAGCTTAGCAATGGGACAGCCAAAAAAGTTATTGGGAATTGTAACACCCAGTTGTCAATTTCTTCATATATTTTCAGGAGGAATAACAGAGGAAAGGTTCAACACAGAAAAAAAAAAGAAAATAAAAGATGGCCTATTATTGCCATTTGATGATGAATGCAATTATATACTAAAACAGACATATCAGGAAAGCAATGAAGAGGCATGTCCTCTTTAAAAAAAAATCTCTAAAAATCTCCATGCACACACAGTCTTTGTGGTTCCATACTTTTAAGGGAACAAGTCACCAGAAAAAACGCTATTATACTGCAAATATCGGGTTAATCTGCAGGTTAATAACGTTCCTAACCTGCCCGGCGCCTGCACACAGCCAAACACAGCGGGGAGAAAATGAGCTTTATTCCCCCTGGCAGAATTCGGTTTCAGTCACAGGGTTGCAAAGTAAGGGTCCATTAACACTGTAAGACTGTTGTGAACTAGGAATGCTAAATCACAAAAAATCTTGCCATTAAAACAGGCGACCAATCAACTGATAAACTAACAAATCTCTCATTCATCAGGTGAAATGATCTTTTGTGCTGCACAAATGATATCGCTCTTGGCAGTGCATCATCCTGTGTAAACAGCACCTGTACTGTAAAGAACTGTGGCAGAAAATGTGCATTTATTGATCTATTACTGTTAGTTCTGTGAGCATCTGAACAGCACTGTGAAATCAGGGTATCAAACAACCGCGGATCGGCAGTCGCTTCGTGTGAACTCTAAGAGTATGTTCACATGTGACATGTGGTGGCAGGAAAAATGCTGCACACAATACACATACTTTGTAACATTTTTGCACGCATTTCTATTTTTGCAGACTCTTGACATGTGTTTTTCACCCCATTGAATGGGTATAAAACACTGCAAAACCACTGAAAGAATTGACATGCTGCATCCTGGCAAAAACGCATCAGGGTTCAAAATATGCACGACAAAAAACAATCAAGCATGTGTATGAGATTGCAGAAATCTCATTGATTTTGTTGGTTCTGTAAAACACTGCGTATTTTACTACCAAATATGCTGCGTAACAAAGGCAGAAAAATGGCACATGTGAAACAAACTGACGCGCCCTCTGGGACCGTGGGGTACTCAGAAGCCGGGTCGGTCGGTTCTATTGGGGTAGTCACAGCGGCGTGACCCGGTCCATGGCCCAGGGAGGTCAATAAATAAAGAAAAGAGGGGAATTAAGTTTTGGGGATAAAGTTTCGTGACGCCACCCGTGGTATGCGGCTATAGGTGGCTGCCACTGCTGTTCAGATCCACTGGGGTCGTTGGTGACGCAGCAGAGTTGGTTCAGCTCTCCACAGGTAGAGCTAGGCCCCAGGGCAGTTAAATAGGTTAATTTTAGATGTTGTTGGTGTAGTGCAAGGCAGGTGATGCAGCAATTAAGTCAAGGACACAGCAGGGTGCAGTCTTCAAGTTTTTACGAAGCTCCAGGTTACAACTGCTAGCCATGCTATAACAGCCCACCGAATCCTGTATCTTCAGGGGAAGTGATCCAGCGAACTCTCGGATAACTTGGGTGCACTTGATCGGGACCCCCTTCTTGTGTACCTTCCCTGGTCATCTCTGTCTGCGCTGGCTCTCGCCCTCCTGCCCTGCACCTCACACACAGTGTGCCGAGTCAGTGGCCGCGGGCCCTGTCAGGTGATGTCCTCTCTGTCCCCTTGGTCCAATATAGCCACCTTTGAAGATACCACAGCCTCTGGTTTGCTAGCTGAGTCTTCCAGTCCTCCACTAGTCTGGGGCCGGTCCCCTCTGGGGCCAACGTAGGCCCTGGACGTGGCTGTAGGGCATAGCTGATCCACTTGGACCACGTGTTCGGCCACACCCAACGGGTTTTTGTTCAGTGGCCTATAAAACCAACAAGACGCACATTAAGAAGTGCCAACTTTTGTACAATGAAAGTTTTGGCTGTTCACTGTCCACAACAATAGCGTCTATTTCTAACCGGGTACTAATTTATTCCTTATAAAACACCTATCTGGATTACTTTCCAACTATTTACATTTGTTCACCCTGTGGTTCGTCAGTTCTATTGCTCCTGCCGCTTCCGGGGTGGAACTTGTGGCCTCTTCCACGGCAAAAGCTGAAGGTAAGCTCCTTATCCCTGTCCGGGGAGTTCATTTGCTTGTCTGCCACTAGACAGCAGAACTGGGATCTTTGCTGCAGCCGGAGTTGAAGCTGCTGCTGGTTGTCGGCAGGGGTTAGCGGCACCGGATGTCAGGGGCATGTCCTCCGCGCTCGCCTTCAGCACATTGTGCGCGTACCACCCCTTCTCTCCTCGATGCCGGGTGTAGGTGACTTGGTCACCAGGATATAGGTCCCGATCTGGATTTCCTCGCTGAAGGTGCGATTCTACATCCCTCCTCATCACAAATAAGTCCTGGGCTCCATTGGGCTCCTTCCTTCCTCTCTCCTTTCATGGGCGGATCTTTTCCATTCCGCTGTCGGCCACACGAGGAGGCGGGTCCCCCTGGCTGACGGACAAGTCTATTAATATAGCCGTCGTTGCAAGGGGCAGGCACGGCTCCTTGCGCCATTCGGCAGCAAGACCCATGATGGGAGGCTTCTCCTCTTCTTTCAACATACACTTGGCACCTGTTCTTCCTAGGCCGGAGCCACTACTCAGTCTCAGACACTATCTCTGGGCGCATGAGACCCGGTGTAATGGGTCGGTACATCCTGTTCGTGATGCCAAGTTGACGCGCCCCCTGGGGCCGAGGGGTACTCAGAAGCCGGGCCAGTCGGTTCTATTTGGGTAGTCACAGCGGCGTGATCCGTTCCGTGGCCCAGGGCGGTCAATAAATAAAGAAAAGAGGGGGAATAAAGTTTTGGGGATAAGGTTTTGTGACGCCACCCGTGGTATGCGGCTATAGTTGGACGCCGCTGCTGTTCAGATCCACTGGGGCTGTTGGTGACGCAGCAGAGATGGTTCAGCTCTCCACTGGTAGAGCTAGGCCCTAGGGCAGTTAAATAGGAGAATTTTGGATGTTGTTGGTGTAGTGCAAGGCAGGTGATGCAGCATTTAAGTAAAGGACTTCAAGTTTCTACTCCGTTTTTTTACGGTGCTCCAGGTTACAACTGTTAGCCATGTTATAACAGCCCACCGAGTCCTGCACACACAGTGTCCAGAGCCAGTGGCCGCGGGCCCTGTCGGGCGGCGTCTTCTCTGTTCCCTTGGTCCTATATGGCCATCTTTTCAGAGAATGTGTGTGGTTTTGGCTACGACACTTAGAGATACCGCAGCCTTTGCTAGCTGAGTCGTGCAGTCCTCCACTAGTCTGGGGCTGGTCCCCTACTGCGACCTGATCCCTTCACGGTCGGCGTGAACTCGGGCGCATGGGTGGACGCCGCACTTCCCATGCCCCTAAGATTCTTTCTCTGTCTCTGGAGCCCTCCGCACTGCTCTGGTCTTCTCTCTTCACTCCCTGTGACAGACTCCTGTCACCAACTGCTCTGACTGACTGTCACTCTACGTGGTCCCCTCTAACTTCAGTCCTTCCTTCAGTGCTTCCCTAAACTACTTCCTCCACCCACCTCCTCTACCTAGTTCCCCCCTCCAGACAGGGACAGGGACTGTGCTCTCCCTCATGAGCAATCTCGCCCTTCCATACTGGAGTGATGTGGTGTTGGATGTGGGTTTGTGGGTCCCGGGTAGTGCTCCCTCCTTACCCGAGAGTGGGGTACCACACCTCTGGCTGAGATGCAGTACCTCTGTGGCGACTGGACCCACAGGGGCGCCACACAAACCCTAGCTAGATTTCTTATTAAAAAAAAAAAAAAAGGTCTTTAAAGGGTTAATATTACATGTGTGGCGCGGTATTATTGTCACTTAGGTCTTATATTGGGTTTCATATAGGATTAGAAGAGGTCAGATGTGAAGGGAAAACAAAAACCAGGCAGCGGAGTTTGCCCTTTCTAAATCCTCATGCTTCCCAGAGATTGTATGCAAATGGTTACAAGTCATTGTACATTCTCTCACTGCGTTACCAGCTCTGTCTCTGCAGGGAGCCTACAGCAGGAGGAGGAATGAAGCAGTTTTTTGCACTTTGGATGGCGAAAAATACTTTCCATGTTTAGTGTGCAAAACAAGGGAAGCTGTTTAAATTATCAGCATCCCAGAATTGTATACAAAATACCAACTAGTCACTGGCAGGAGGTGTGCTCCGCGGGGACACGCTGGGAGCAGAATAAAGAGTGCTGTGATATGCACACATTCCCCGTATAGTACCCTGCCTACAATGCATACACATTTCAGTCAGGAAGTAAAGTCCTTCTACTTTCCTGACGAAGAATAATACATGAGCTCAAATTCAAAGCACCCAAGAATGAGTTTTTTAACGCCCTCGCAGGGTCTGATTTTAATTGCAGCCATGGACACTGCATCGTTAAAAAGAAAAAGGACAGCGAGCTTTAGCATGATCAGATTTCAGCAGGATTACAATGGGATATAACATTTTGGAGCAAGAAAATAGAAAAAGAAGAAGATTGAGGACAAAGGAGAAAGAATAAAAGTGAGTGAAAGGGATAAAAAAAAAGAAAACAGACAAAAGGGTTAAAGAACAATGTAACAATCTAGAAGGGGAGAAGGGAAGACAAAGAAGAAAGGGAGAGGAAGGAGGAGGTTGTGGGTGAAAGAAATACAATGGGACAATGAGGAGCAAGTGAGCTTTGAGATGGTGGGCTAAGCAGGACTAGGAGTTTGGTAGCCAAATGATATGGACAGAGAAATATACAAGACAGTGAGATACAGAGAGAAGAATGATAAGGAAGGCGAAGGAGGGATACATGAAGGCGGAAATCAATGGTTACATTTGCAAGAGGTAAACCAAGAGGAAAAAAGGAGACAAAGAATTCTATGAAATGAGCAGAGTGAAAGGTATAAAAGGAAATTTAGGCGAAGATGAAAATCAAAGCTAAAAAAAAACAAAAGAATCATTAGAAGAAGAAGCACGAAGACCAAGGAGAAATATTACGGTAACAGTGAGAAATCAACTAAAAGACAGAAAAAAATGAACTATGAATAATGCTTATGAGAAAAAGAAATAAAATGTGAAAGAATGAACAAAGAAAGCCACACAGAAAGCAATGATCTATCAAGAGAGTAAGTCTTATTTGTACCAAATGGAGAAAACAAAATACAAGTAAACCACCCAGGTGAAGGACAGCAAAAATGTGTTTAAACTCAAGATGGAGAAGATTTCTTTGACCATCAAATGTGAGGATATTGGAAAATAACAAAAGTAACAACAATATACTGAAGATAAAAAGACCAGATTTTAAGAAAGGAAAAAAAATGTGTGTCGAAACGGGAAAAGAGTAAAGACCAGTGACAAAAAGATAACCAAACAAGAGGAACAAATGGTGGTCAAAAGAAATGACAGAACAGAACTAGACCAATAAGTGGTTGAGTGAAGACCATTATGACAGCATAAATGATCAAGACAAGACATACAAAGGACAAAGATAGAGAAGGAAGGCATGACTGACAGTGACCAAGATGGGATGCATTAAATACATCGAAGAAACAGCTGAGGAACATAAAAAGCACAATGAATGAAAGAAACAAATGGAACACCAAAAGACAAAATAAAATGTTGAGTAAAGACAAAAAAGTTAACTATTCACTATAAGATGATGAAGACAGGCTACAAGTTCTGAGCTGTATGGAGCAGTAGTACAGCACTTATAGAAGTGTAAAGGATGATGGAGGTACACTATTTTTTCCCCTCTTCTTCATCTGGAGTCCAATAATGATGGCTCAAACTGGTATCTGATGGCCTTTGTCTTCGTGTTACAGAACTATTTACAGTTCTATGTGTACTCAGTTTTGCCTTGGCCATTACCCCTAAGTAGCTATGAAGAGATATGACACCTTAGAAGGTTTAGCATAATTATTAATAATATTATTCTGTAAAATATTTGTGTTTGGAATAAACAAGAAAACATTTGGGAAAAAGAAAAGACCAGAAACAAGTAATATGCCAAAAATGCTGTGAGATGGACAGGAACAAGGGCAAATAAGAGAGAGATATAACGTAAGACAAAGGCAAGAAGGAGGAAAGACATGATATATCACTAGGGAGGAGTGCAAATCAAAAGGAAAGACATGACTAACCGCTGTGGAGAAGAATGGTGGAGGAGCAGAAGAGGAAATCAAGGACAGAAATATTAAGAGAAAGGTAATAGCCATAAGAAGGGAAACACAATAGAGATGGTGACCAAAAGATAATGATAGAAAAGCAGACTGAAGAAGGAAAAAGAGTTGAAGGAAGAGAAGGGGGGGCAGGGAGAAGGCCTAACAGACTGAAAGCATAAAAGATATAAAAGTGACTAATGGCCTGAAATTGAATTACACAGCCTGCTAATCTTTATGACTGCTTGCTTTCTATGTGCTACCCTCACACTCACAAGACTCAGACAGTCTTACCCATGAAACTCACTGGGTGGGATTAAATCAAATGCATACCACCTCGGACACACTGGGAAAGGAGTGTACAGTAACAGCTGAATGGTCATAGTTATTAGCTATTGCAATGGAGCCAGAGACACAGATGTGAAGATGGCGTAGAAATAAAAGAAATAATGTGCACAGATCTGCAGCATATTTCACTGGTGTGGTCACTGGACAAAGGACAGTAGGAGGTTAGCCAGTGATAGAAGAGCGCGCCAAGTCTTCAGCTGTGGCGTCTACCACCGTCCTGAGCCACACTCTGAAGTCTACATCCCCAATCTGTCTTAAAGGAAAACTTCCCTTTTCAACAACAATTTACCAATACTTGTTATATTGGTGGCTTGATAGAGAATTATATTACGCACATGGGCAGACTGGGCGTCAGTATACGCAGCTTTAAGCAACCGAATCAAAAGGCAGCTCTGGTACAGATTATTCATACTATTTCATTTAGATTTCTCTTTTGTTCATTCACTTTGCGTTTTGTTAATTGATTAAAACAACAAAAAATAATTAAATTTGCATTCTATTTTTGAAAACATTCTCACTCTGCAAACAGTTTTTCAACTCCTTTTGCTTAGTACTGTATAACTCTGGGTTCTACTAAAACTTTACTTTTTAATGCTACATAATTTTAGCATCAATGCTTTTAACAGAGAACAGAAACATTATTTATACCCAGTAGATTAAAACCTGTCTTCACCTAGTCATGGTCATATAGCCATTATTCCAATATCAGTTCACTAGTATGAATAAGAGCAATCATCAACTGTGAAGCTCATGGGCCTAAAATCTTCAACAGGGTTCTCGACTATAAAGGATCTATAAAAGTATTGAGCTTCTCATAATGGACCCAATGGAACTTTTGGGTCCTTCTAGACTCCAGGGTCCGATACAATTACACCTCTGGGTATCATCCTAATGTCCAGACTTGGGTATTCCCATCTCCATGCTCTTATCCCAAAATGTAGTAGATATAATAATAAAAATAATAATAATATTAGCAAATGACTCCAATTAGAAATGCAGTGTAGTTCTTCTGATTCGCTATGATGCTTACCCCATGTGCAGGGCATTGCAGTAGCCTAGGTATCCATGGTTACGACCACTAACAGCTAACTGTCACTATATGAGCAGTCGTAACCATGGATACCTAAGCTACTGCAATGCCCTGTGCTTGGAGTAACATAGTGAATCAGAAGAACTACCCTACATTTCTAATTGGAGGTATCTGCTAATATTATTATTACACCTACTACATATTGGGATAGGGTCTTGCAGATGGGATTACCCCTTTAACTAAACAAAACCCATCAGCTTGGGGATGTAAGGATACAGCTCTGATCTCTGGTCTAACCTCCAGCATGATTAGAAAGTGCTGGGAAATAAAAGCACGGATGACTCTCATCTTTCAAATAACAAAGATCTTTTCACTCTGTGGGGGAAAGGGACAGTGCAGCTGAGTTTAGCTGTGTCACATTACAAATCTTTCTAGAAGCTCTCCTCCTCCCCTAACCCTGTCAGCTCTGCTGTACTGCCCTCCCCACGCTGCCTGTCTAGAGATGAGTCACACTTATAGACACAGTGTGATTACTGACACATCTCTACATCTACACTAATCTATAAATATTGTGCATAAGCATTACAATCTGATATCAGAACCTGACATACTGTACTGATGAGTGGCAATACTCAGGATCTGCTGATCTCCTGCTTTTTAGAAGTGCATTGTAGCTTTGCAGCACTGGGGTCTAGGGCAACATCTGCTTGGAGTTTGTATGTTCTCACTGTGTTTAACTGGGTTTCCTCCCACACTCCAAAAAAACAAACTGATTGGTTAGTCTGAAAGTTAGATTCTGAGCCCCAATGTGGACAGGGACTGATGTGAAAGGTGACAATTTTTGTACACAGGTTTGGAATATGCATCGTATAAATTAATAAAATACATAAAGAAATTTTATCCCCTACAAACCACTCATTGGTTGACACTAAGGGCTCTACTCATCATTTGTGTTTTTTTATCTTATGAGATTTGCTGGCATTTTTTGCGCCAAACTCATTAAGATCATGAATTTGGGGCAAAATAAAAAAATACTATTTTTTTCACCTGTACTTAATAATTTTTTTTAGATTTTTTGGGTAAAAAGTCACATCTTTTTCAAACTGTCATAAAAATTGGTCAAAAATTTCAGGCGTACATAAAATCACTCCAAGGGGGGACTAGAGAACATTTGAGGCACGTTTTCCGACTTGCCAAAAAGTCGTAACTGATGAATTGGATGAAAACACGTGGAAACGCCAAAGCAGGCCCAGCGTGGCAAACGCTAAAGACAAAACAGACGAATACATATAAAATAGACGCAAATGAAAAAAGGAATATGGCGCAAAAAAAAACAAGGTACAAACTACCAAAAACTCAACAAAAATAGGGGTAAATGCAATAATTAATGGGGTCCTATGTGCTGAAAAAAAAGAAGATTGTTCAGAAGCTGCAGTGTGTGTCCTTTCTGCACCATGGTACCCACTCCTCGGGTGAAGCAGGCTTGCTTTGTGAAAAGGCTGAGGGCACTGCAAATCAATCTAGATAAGTAAAATTCCCAATTTTCTTTTAAAAGGAGGTTCTTCAGCAGCTGAGATGTCTGTTATACCCCCACTATAAATGTTAAGGAATATTACAGGTCACCTTGGTGCAACGTTACCTATACAAACATACTCGGCCAGCTCCTCCTGTTTTTATATGGTCACAATACCCTCATCCTTTACAATCTGTAGGCTTCCAGTTTTGCCAATGTCTTTTGTGTGAACAGCAGTCTATTCAGGAGCTGAGCTCATCGGCAGTCAATTAGTATAACTGAATAGCCAAAAAAGAAAACCATTTGTGACTGCGGCTTGGGGAGAAGTGAACTGTAAGACGATCCTGACACGGTGAAGACACGTTCTCCAGAGTTCAGGTCACAACCCATCAAATGAAAACAATTATTTAAACTAACTGTGTTTAAAGCATTTTAACAATCGCCAAGGTCAAGTGACTGCGGAGTTACAAGGCCCGAGGGGCATGTTCATACGAAAACAATGCAAATAAATTATTCTGCGGACCTTTTCAGGCACTAAGTGACCACAAAGGTCATTCTATGAGCAGTCTGGAAACTTTTATGCAAAACCAATATAGATTATTTATCTGGCATGAAGACCGTTTAGGATGTAGCCTAATGCCAACCTCCGGGGTTTAGCATGCTGGTCACACGTCTAATATTATGCAGTGCGTAAAGGCTCGTGCACACGGCAGAATTATTGACCAGCGTCTTGCAAATATCCCATTATGGATCCATGCTGACCTTCTGTACGTTTCTGATTTTATGTGGTTAGGTCTCCATCGATTCCACGGGAGAGTACAATAGTTTGGGCTCGTTCCCGTGACCACATTTTTGGTCTAAGTGGGATCCGTGGAAAAAACGGACAGCACTCGGACCAATGCTACTCAATGGGGCAGTGCAGATGTCCGCATTGATAATCAGGAGAAAGCAAAATATTAAGGGGCTTCTATCTCTATGAAATGCATTAAAACTTGTTAGACAGTAATTCAGTAGCATACCGTATATCTATAAGTTAAGTTTTAAGTTTTTATTTTTTATAGCGCCAACATATTCCGCAGCACTTTACAAATTTTAGGGGGGACATATACAGACAATACAGAATAAGCATATCTCATATCGAAAGGAGTGAGGGCCCTGCTCGCGAGCTTACAGTCTATGAGGAAGTGGGGGAGACACAAAAGGTAAAAAGTACATATATTGTATAATGCAGCCTTGATATACTGAATAGGATAAATAATAATACATGGACTGGTCGTCAGCCAGTATGTGTGCAGTCCTGACAGAGGCTATTATGTGCATGGTTGGTATGAACCCGAAGTTGAATTAGATTTTAATATGGGGGAAAACTGGGACGGACAGAGTGTGTTTAGGCGATACGCCAGTCTAAAGAAATGTGTTTTTAGGGTTCGCTTGAAACTGTGGGTATTGGGAATTAATCAAACTGTCCTGGGTAGTGCATTCCAAAGAATTGGCGCAGCACGCGAAAAATCTTGGAGACGGGAGTGGGAAGTTCGGATTATGGAGGATTTTAGTTTTAAGTCATTTGCAGAACGGAGGGCACGTGTAGGGTGGTAGACTGAGACAAGGGAGGAGATGTAGGGGGGTACTGAAGCATGGAGCGCTTTGTGGGTAAGCGTGATAAGTTTAAATTGAATTCTATATTGGATGGGTAACCAATGCAATGACTGGCACAGGGAAGAGGCATCGGAGTAGCGGTTGGCGAGGAATATGATCCTGGCTGCTGCGTTCAGGACGGATTGGAGAGGGGAGAGTTTAGTAAGAGGGAGACCGATTAGTAGAGCGTTGCAATAGTCAAGACGAGAATGAATAAGAGCTACAGTAAGAGTTTTTGCTGAGTCAAAGGTGAGAAAAGTCCTGATTCTTGAGATGTTTTTGAGGTGTAAATGACATGAACGAGCGAGTGATTTGATGTGAGGAGTGAAAGAAAGATCTGAATCAAAAATGACCCCAAGACAGCGGGATTGTTGCTGGGGAGTAATTGTTGAGCCACAAACGGAAATGGCAATATTGGGCACAGGTAGGTTAGTGGAGGGAGGAAAGACGAGTAGTTCAGTTTTTGACAGATTCAGTTTTAGGCAGAGGGAGGACATGATGCTAGACACAGCAGAAAGACAATCACTGGTCTTTTGTAGTAATGCAGGGGTGATGTCCGGAGCAGAGGTGTATAATTGGGTGTCATCAGCATAGAGATGGTACTGAAAACCGAATCTACTGATTGTTTGTCCAATAGCAGTGGTGTATAAGGAGAAAAGAAGGGGGCCTAGGACTGATCCTTGAGGAACCCCGACAGTAAGAGGAAGTAGGGAGGAGGAGGAGCCGGCAAAAGACACAGAAAAGGAGCGGTCAGAGAGATAAGAGGAGAACCAGGAGAGAACAGTGTCCTTGAGGCCAATAGTGCGGAGCATAGTGAGGAGGAGCTGGTGATCCACAGTGTCGAATGCTGCAGAGAGATCCAGGAGAATCAGCAGGGAGTAGTGACCATTAGATTTAGCTTTTAGTAAATCATTAGAGACTTTAGTGAGGGCAGTTTCAGTAGAATGCAAAGAGCGGAAACCAGATTGTAAAGGGTCAAGAAGAGAGTTGTCTGAGAGATAGCGGATTAGACGGGAATGGACCAGGCGTTCCAGGAGTTTAGAGATAAAGGGAAGATTGGAAACAGGTCTGTAGTTGGCCATGCAGTTCTGGTCGAGGGATGTTTTTTTAAGTAATGGTTGTATGCTGGCGTGTTTAAAAGAAAAGGGAAAGATACCAGATGAGAGGGATATCTCTAGTATTAACTGTATATCCTCAATTTACAGTCAGACTCCACCATTACTTGGCCAGTAGTGAGCTTACTAGGAAAGTCCTCCCAGGATGACCTCATAGCACGGCCTGTCCGCTAATGTTTCACGGCCCTGTAGCAGGAACCAATAACAGAGTATGCCACTCCATGCCAATGTTTTTAACTATGCAAAGAACGAACAGACCATGTAAAGGTCCATTAAACTATTCTGGTCTTGGGCACTGGTCCAGGTCTTGTGTCATAATGATCAGTGGCTGTAACAAGTGTCTTAATCACAGCTGCCAATCAATAGAACATGTTGGCAAAATGAAACGTCTAAAGTTCACCTGTAATTATAAAGCAGGAGGTGGAAGGGTAAGGAATCGGGAATAAGAATGGAGGAGATACCGTGTAGGTGAGCACAGAAAGTATTGTAGCCCAAGCCAAGTGACCAGATTACACTAATATCACACTAAATATCAGAATACACTTAAGGCTCTCCGATTCTCAGTGGAGCAACGCTGTAATATGAAGTTATCATATTGTTGCAGCTTTATATTTTTTCTCCTCAGCAAATAGCATCTAGAAAATACATTTTTCATGTTTAAAAAGATAAAATTTGCACAAATGTAATAATGACAACATTATGCTTTATAAATGTAGTGTTACAGGACTACATGCTCACTACTTACATACTGCGCACGGGAACATGGCAGAGACATTTGTATGGAGCCTGTAAGGAGGCACAAAGTCCCAAAGATTCTGCTCTAGAAAGCCGAAAGCAGTCTATGTACCAACGTATTGCACAGTTTTGTGGCGGTAATAATATCTACATGATAAGTCAGGCCTACATAAACCGAAATAGGGAAACTCCAATCCCTTAAGGAAATAGGGGTGTAACTATCGCAGTTGCAGAGAGTGCGACTGAGACCAGGCCCATGTGTGAAGGGGCCCATCGCCGCCAGCAGCCATTTCAGCCAACATGTATTGTGTCAAAGAGACCGGCCAGGTTCCTGTACTGACGGCCAATCAGAGGCTGGCAGACGACATCATGCGCTGCCCGTCACTTGCTCGCTGGTGTCAGCTGCTGACTTCTGCGCCAGCTATGGAAGAGGACAGACACCACATGTCGTGGGAGCGGGGGGAAGGGGAGCAGAATCTTTTTTATTTTTTTCTATTTGTCGGAGAAGAGCCACACCACAGGGACATTATTACTGGAAGAAGCCCAGGATGGGGCACATTATATCAGGATGGGGGACATATATTATTGCAAGGAGCCCAGGATGGGGGACATTATATCAGGATGGGGGACATATATTATTGGAAGGAGCCCAGGATGGGGGACATTATATCAGGATGGGGGACATTATATCAGGATGTAGGACATATATTACTGGAAGGAGCCCAGGGTGGGGGACATTATATCAGGATGGAGGACATATATTACTGGAAGGAGCCCAGGGTGAGGGACATTATATCAGGATGGAGGACATATATTACTGGAAGGAGCCCAGGGTGGGGGACATTATATCAGGATGGAGGACATATATTACTGGAAGGAGCCCAGGGTGGGGGACATTATATCAGGATGGAGGACATATATTACTGGAAGGAGCCCAGGGTGGGGGACATTATATCAGGATGGGGGACATATATTACTGAAAGGAGCCCAGGATGGGGGACATTATATCAGGATGGGGGACATACATTTATATGAAAAAGTTTGGGCACCCCTATTAATCTTAAGCTTAATGTTTTCTTAAAATTGGTGTTTTTGCAACAGCTATTTCAGTTTGATATATGTAATAACTGTTGGACACAGTAATGTTTCTGCCTTGAAATGAGGTTTATTGTACTAACAGAAAATGTGCAATCTGCATTCAAACAAAATTTGACAGGTGCGTAAGTATGGGCACCCTTATCATTTTCTTGTTTTAAATACTCCTACCTACTTTTTACTGACTTACTAAAGCACTTTTTTTGGTTTTGTAACCTCATTGAGCTTTGAACTTCATAGCCAGGTGTATGCAATCATGAGAAAAGCTACTTGAAGTGGCCACTTGCAAGTTGTTCTCCTGTTTGAATCTCCTCTGAAGAGTGGCATCATGGGCTCCTCAAAACAACTGTCAAATGATTTGAAAACAAAGATTATTCAACATAGTTGTTCAGGGGAAGGATACAAAAAGCTGTCTCAGAAATTTAACCTGTCAGTTTCCACTGTGAGAAACATAGTAAGGAAATGGAAGAACACAGGGACAGTTCTTGTTAAGGCCAGAAGTGGCAGGCCAAGAAAAACATCAGAAAGGCAGAGAAGAAGAATGGTGAGATGAGTCAAGGACAATCCTCAGACCACCTCCAGAGAGCTGCAGCATCAACTTGCTGCAGATGGTGTCACTGTGCATCGGTCAACTATACAACGCACTTTGCACAAGGAGAAGCTGTATGGGAGAGTGATGCGAAAGAAGCCGTTTCTGCAAGCACGTCACAAACAGAGTCGGCTGAGGTATGCAAAAGCATATTTGGAGAAGCCAATTTCTTTTTGGAAGAAGGTCCTGTGGACTGATGAAACCAAGATTGAGTTGTTTGGTCATATAAAAAGGCGTTATGCAAGGCGGCAAAAAACACAGCATTCCAAGAAAAACACTTGCTACTCACAGTAAAATTTGGTGGAGGTTCCATCATGCTTTGGGGCTGTGTGGCCAATGCCGGCACCGGGAATCTTGTTAAAGTTGAGGGACGCATGGATTCCACTCAGTATCAGCAGATACTTGACAATAATGTTCAAGAATCAGTGATAAAGTTGAAGTTACGCAGGGGATGGATCTTTCAGCAAGACAATGATCCAAAACACCGCTCCAAATCTACTCAGGCATTCATGCAGAGGAACAATTACAATGTTCTGGAATGGCCATCCCAGTCCCCAGACCTGAATATCATTGAACATCTGTGGGATCATTTGAAGAGGACTGTCCATGCTCGGCGACCATCAAACTTTACTGAACTGGAATTGTTTTGTAAAGAGGAATGGTCAAAAATACCTTCATCCAGGATCCAGGAACTCATTAAAAGCTACAGGAAGCGACTAGAGGCTGTTATTTTTGCAAAAGGAGGATCTACTAAATATTAATGTCACTTTTCTGGTGAGGTGCCCATACTTATGCACCTGTCAAATTTTGTTTGAATGCAGATTGCACATGGAGGACACTATACCAGGAAGGGGCCCATCAACTGTATAGAATCAGATTTTTACGCATACATTGCAATTCTTTAACATAGGAAAATTGGCTTTTTTTTAAGCTTGTGTGAACTTAGTGTTAAGCTGTTTGGCAGATGGTATTTTCTACCTCCTTCTCTGAAGCAGCTCGTCCACCCAATATGTTCATCAACCCAGTAATTCCACTGAATGAGAGGAAAATTAATATACTGTAATAAGCAGATGCCCTGGGAAAGGGCTTCTAACTCAATACATTACCAAAACACTACCACTTGGTTTGAGATTTGTGTTATTCTCTCTCAATAAAACATTCCTTGACCACCACTGGAGGAGACATCTTTAAAGGCAGCATCTAGTAGAAGCAATTGCTATGAGGTCTTGGCTTAATGACAAAATGCCACAAATGGGGATTATCTGGAGCAAAGATAGTGGTCCAGGGCTACCCAGTGGCCTGATGCCACCCAATCATGTCTTATTCACACGTCCTGAATATACACATTTTTTTAAAAAAACTTTTAGTATCTTGTAAAATCCATAAGGATGAGCGCTCAAAAAAACAGAGAAAATGTCAAATAAAATTAATTAGCAAATAAAATATTTAAACATTATTTTGACAGCAGTGTCTTATTTTATAGTATGCACCTACGATGAATTACAGGAATTAGAAACCAGTCTCTTACAATTATCTTGGAAAAGTGCATGGAGTTCCCCTTTAGCTGCATTTTACATACCCATCCTGGTGGTTTCATAGAGTTCCCCTTTAGCTGCATTTACATACCCTGCCTGGTGGTTTCATTGAGTACCCCTTTAGCTGCATTTTACATACCCTGCCTGGTGGTTTCATAGAGTTCCCCTTTAGCTGCATTTACATATGTAGCCTGGTGGTTTCATAGAGTTCCAGTTTAGCTGCATTTACATACCCTGCCTGGTGGTTTCATAGAGTTCCCCTTTAGCTGCATTTTAGATACCCTGCCTGGTGGTTTCATAGAGTTCCCCTTTAGCTGCATTTACATACCCTGCCTGGTGGCTTCATAGAGTTCCCCTTTAGCGGCATTTACATACCCTGCCTGTTGGTTTCATAGAGTTCCCCTTTAGCTGCATTTTACATACCCTGCCTGGTAGTTTCATAGAGTTCCCCTTTAGCTGCATTTACATACCTAGCCTGGTGGTTTCATAGAGTTCCCCTTTAGCTGCATTTACATGCCTAGCCTGGTGGTTTCATAGAGTTCCCCTTTAGCTGCATTTTACATACCCTGCCTGGTAGTTTCATAGAGTTCCCCTTTAGCTGCATTTACATACCCAGCCTGGTGGTTTCATAGAGTTCCCCTTTAGCTGCATTTACATGCCTAGCCTGGTGGTTTCATAGAGTTCCCCTTTAGCTGCATTTTACATACCCAGCCTGGTGGTTTAATAGAGTTCCCCTTTAACCTTTTTTTCTGCCAAGATCAGATTTTTGTTGGGCTCCTTAATAGTACAAGCAGAAAAGGGAAAAGTAGAACTGATACTTCCTTCTGGTAATTCAGCTTTAATTGCATATTTATCAGTGTTGTTAGAGGCAGACCACAGATAGAGTCAAGTGCTTACATTTAATTAGGAGACAATAAGTGAGATGGCCACATGGAGGTTAATTGGGGTCAGTGAGCAGCGATAGATCCTTACCTAACCAGTCATTAAACTTCTTAACCTCAGACGGCAGGCCCAGCTCTGTGAAGTCGCCTGTGTGCAGGAGGATGTCCCCGTATGGCATCTGGATACCATCTGTCCTGGAGTGTGTGTCAGAGACGCAGACAAAACGCGTGTGGCCGGCTGGTTTGGGGGTGTCATAAGGGATGGGGTCTACCCTGGAGCAGAGATAATTAAATGAGTGTTAGAACTCGGAGACAAGAAAGAAACAGAAACAGCAGCTGAAAAGGCAGAAAGCAGAGATCAATGGGAAACCTCATTAATGTACATTTCAAGGCGTAGTTTCACATTGGATAAAAAGCATGTTACAAACTCAGCAGACCAAATACAAGTAATGTTAACAATATACACTACATTATGCAAAAGACGTCTTCAAACCTCAAAGTTTTGACAGCATTTCATATAGACCAATAATTTGGCAGATTAACACAATACATGTACAGTAATAAAGTGATGATCAGCATGACATATTGGTGAGTTCAATTAAGTTTAGCAACTTTAATTGATGAAGAATACATACTACAGTGAATGCCACCAGTTACCAATGGGCCCCACTGACTTACAATAGGATCTGTCAGGTTATGCCATGAGTCAGGTAAAGAGGTTGTCCACTACTTGTACATTGATGATCTACCCCCGCCGAGCAGCTGTTATCGCGAAGGCGGCTGCAAGTACTCAGTTGTGGAGCTGCTCCATCTTCTGATAGTGGCCGTCGCAGGGTACTACACATCCGCCTCCTATTGATTTGAATAGCAGGTGGATATGCAGTACCAAGACTCAGCCACTACCAGAAGATGGAGCAGCGCGGCAAGCGAGCACTTCTAGCCCCCGCCGCCGACACAGATGACAGCTGATCGGGAGGGGGAGGTGCAGGGTGTCAGAACTCGGCCAATCATTGATGACCTAGCTTAAGGATAAGTCATCAAAGTAAAAGTAGTGGACAACCTCTTTAATGCAGCTTCATTAGCATTAATTGGTCAGTCAGCTCATCTGCCCCTGTCATGCACAGGATCCTAAATTCACAGCATATAGCACAACCCAAAAAGTCAGATCTAGCACATCAAAAATATATACACTTTAACCCGATTCATCAAGACTGGCCCTGTTCACACCAGTCTTGATGAGGAGGTGTGCTGGAATCAGATGCTCCGTGATGATTCATGAAGAGGGGTAAGCAAACGAATAGTGTGCAACTCTGTGTGCATCTTGCCACAAATCCTACTCCAGTCACGGCAGGAGTAAGATTTATGGTGTAGTGAATGAATCTGACAGGTGGCGGTTGCCCAGCCCCTCTCCCGCAAACTTGTGAGAATGCTCTCATGGTATGAGAAGTGAGAATGCAAAAAGTCTCAAAATTTTAGTGCAGCCTCGAGTTGTGCCAAAATTATGTGACTTTTTGAAGCTTTTCAAGCAAGAATACTGGTTTTGATGAATCAGGACATTTTTGATACAGAAACTTTTACTATCAATTTTACAGAAGAAAAATAAAAAGGGCCGATACATCAAGACTAGCCTAATCATCCCAGTAATCATGTTATGCCGCTGTCAGTGTATGTAACATGATGTACAAGAGCAGCGGCTTTGTACATCTCTACCTCCCTGACAATGCGCAGTAAGCCAAGTGTAAGCATCCCGGCTTCATCAGCACGCAGTGAATGGCAGGGAAGCAGCGGTGGCATAGGACTCAGCCAACCATTACAGCAGTGCTGACGTAAGGCTCAGACAGCAATTACAGCAGTGCTGACGTAAGGCTCAGACAGCCGTTACAGCAGTGCTGACGTAAGGCTCAGACAGCCATTACAGCAGTGCTGACGTAAGGCTCAGACAGCCGTTACAGCAGTGCTGACGTAAGGCTCAGACAGCCGTTACAGCAGTGCTGACGTAAGGCTCAGACAGCCGTTACAGCAGTGCTGACGTAAGGCTCTGACAGCCGTTACAGCAGTGCTGACGTAAGGCTCTGACAGCCGTTACAGCAGTGCTGACGGAAGGCTCAGACTGCCGTTACAGCAGTCCTGACGTAACGCTCAGACAGCCATTACAGCAGTGCTGACGTAAGGCTCAGACAGCCATTACAGCAGTATTGACGTAAGGCTCAGACAGCCGTTACAGCAGTGCTGATGTAAGGCTCAGACAGCCGCTACAGCAGTGCTGACGTAAGGCTCAGACAGCCATTACAGCAGTGCTGATGTAAGGCTCAGACAGTCATTACAGCAGTGCTGACGAAAGGCTCAGACAGCCGTTACAGCAATGCTGACGTAAGGCTCAGACAGCCGTTACAGCAGTGCTGACGTAAGGCTCAGACAGCCGTTACAGCAGTGCTGACGTAAGGCTCAGACAGCCGTTACAGCAGTGCTGACGTAAGGCTCAGACAGCCGTTACAGCAGTGCTGAGGTAAGGCTCAGACAGCCATTACAGCAGTGCTGACGTAAGGCTCAGACAGCCGTTACAGCAGTGTTGACGTAAGGCTCAGACAGCGGTTACAGCAGTGCTGACGTAAGGCTCAGACAGCCATTACAGCAGTGCTGACGTAAGGCTCAGACAGCCATTACAGCAGTGCTGACGTAACGCTCAGACAGCCATTACAGCAGTGCTGACGTAAGGCTCAGACAGCCATTACAGCAGTGCTGACGTAAGGCTTAGACATCCATTACAGCAGTGCCTACATAAGGCTCAGACAGCAATTACAGCAGTGCTGACGTAAGGCTCAGACAGCCATTACGGTAGTGCTGACGTAAGGCTCAGACAGCCATTACAGCAGTGCTGACGTAAGGCTCAGACACCCATTACGGTAGTGCTGACATAAGGCTCAGACAGTCATTACAGCAGTGCTGACGTAAGGCTCAGACAGCCATTACAGCAGTGCTGACGTAAGGCTCAGCCAACCATTACAGCAGTGCTGACGTAAGGCTCAGACAGCCATTATGGTAGTGCAGATGTAAGGCTCAGACAGCCATTACAGCAGTGCTGACGTAAGGCTCAGACAGCCATTACGGTAGTGCTGACGTAAGGCTCAGACAGTCGTTACAGCAGTGCTGAGGTAAGGCTCAGACAGCCATTACGGTAGTGCTGACGTAAGGCTCAGACAGCAATTACAGCAGTGCTGACGTAAGGCTCAGACAGTCATTACAGCAGTGCTGACGTAAGGCTCAGACAGTCATTACAGCAGTGCTGAAGTAAGGCTCAGACAGCCATTAAAGCAGTGCTGACGTAAGGCTCAGACAGCCATTACAGCAGTGCTGACGTAAGGCTCAGACACCAATTAAGGTAGTGCTGATGTAATGCTCAGACAGTCATTACAGCAGTGCTGAAGTAAGGCTCAGACAGCCATTACAGCAGTGCTGACGTAACGCTCAGACAGCCATTACAGAAGTGCTGATGTAAGGCTCAGACAGCCATTACAGCAGTGCTGACATAAGGCTCAGACAGTCATTACAGCAGTGCTGACGTAAGGCTCAGACAGCCATTACAGCAGTGCTGACGTAAGGCTCAGACACCAATTAAGGTAGTGCTGATGTAATGCTCAGACAGCCATTACAGCAGTGCTGACGTAAGGCTCAGACAGCCATTACAGCAGGGCTGACGTAAGGCTCAGACAGCCATTACAGCAGTGCTGACGTAACGCTCAGACAGCCATTACAGCAGTGCTGACGTAAGGCTCAGACAGCCATTACAGCAGTGCTGACGTAAGGCTCAGACATCCATTACAGCAGTGCTGACGTAAGGCTCAGACAGCAATTACAGCAGTGCTGACGTAAGGCTCAGACAGCCATTACGGTAGTGCTGACGTAAGGCTCAGACAGCCATTACAGCAGTGCTGACGTAAGGCTCAGACACCCATTACGGTAGTGCTGACATAAGGCTCAGACAGTCATTACAGCAGTGCTGACGTAAGGCTCAGACAGCCATTACAGCAGTGCTGACGTAAGGCTCAGCCAACCATTACAGCAGTGCTGACATAAGGCTCAGACAGCCATTACGGTAGTGCAGATGTAAGGCTCAGACATCCAATACAGCAGTGCTGACGTAAGGCTCAGACAGCCATTACGGTAGTGCTGACGTAAGGCTCAGACAGCATTTACAGCAGTGCTGACGTAAGGCTCAGACAGTCATTACAGCAGTGCTGACGTAAGGCTCAGACAGCCATTACAGCAGTGCTGACGTAAGGCTCAGACACCAATTAAGGTAGTGCTGATGTAATGCTCAGACAGTCATTACAGCAGTGCTGACGTAAGGCTCAGACAGTCATTACAGCAGTGCTGACGTAACGCTCAGACAGCCATTACAGAAGTGCTGATGTAAGGCTCAGACAGCCATTACAGCAGTGCTGACGTAACGCTCAGACAGCCATTACAGCAGTGCTGATGTAAGGCTCAGACAGCCATTACAGCAGTGCTGACGTAAGGCTCAGACAGCCGTTACAGCAGTGCTGACGTAAGGCTCAGTCAACCATTACAGCAGTGCTGATGTAAAGGCTCAGACAGCCATTACGGCAGTGCTGATGTAAGGCTCAGACAGTCATTTCAGCAGTGCTGATGTAAGGCTCAGACAGCCATTACGGCTGGCTGAGTCCTAGGTCACCGCTGCCTCCCGGGATATGCGTCGTACGTCGATGAAGCTAGGGGTGCGTACTCCCTGCACATTGTCAGGGAGGCAGAGATTTGTAAAAAGCCATTGGTGATGCAGTTCTTGTAAATTTTGCTACTCATGCCCGCAAGGGTGTTCTAACATGATTAGTGGGAAGAGGTGTTATAACATGATTCGTGGGATGGCAAGTCTGGAGAAAGAAACGCCGTCATGACTAGTCACTCACTAATTAGC
Organism: Phyllobates terribilis; assembly: GCF_046119375.1. NCBI lineage: Eukaryota > Metazoa > Chordata > Amphibia > Anura > Dendrobatidae > Phyllobates > Phyllobates terribilis. Next base: position 57,047,099 of record NW_027362773.1, read on the forward strand.
ATATCGCCAGCACAGTTATAAAATGTTTTTTTTTGCAATATGCAGAAATCAATTAGACTATGAAACAGAATTGTTAGGGAGGGTAATAACATAAGAAATACATGGTGGCGGTTTGGGGGCACCTGGGCAAGCGTCAGGTTCCCATTAAACACCTATACTGCCCACACAGACTATAGTCTTGTTAAATTGTTATGTCTATCCTATCTGTATTAAACAAGCAGCACTGATGAATGATACATTTTAGTAGCAAATTTTGAAGTCAGGAAAGCAATTTCAGCAGCTTCTATATCAAAGGAGGGCAAAACCCACTGGCGAGGTCAACATGAGGATTAAAAAACTGTCCCTGGAGACGGGTGGCTTCCTGCTCCTCATGCAGTCAGTGCAATATATGGTGCTTGTTGCAGTCACTGACAGCATGAAGTTCCAGCAATCCCAGCAGGACCAGAGATGGTGTTGTGCAGCTCCTGTCTCGCTCGCGTTCAAAAGAAACCAATGGAGACAGCTCCAAACCCTGCTGCAGACAAGCACGTTTTAGCACAGCATTCTTCTCAGTAGAGACTTATTTTTAGGTTTGGTGCTGCTGGGTCTACCTGGGGGAACGCTCGCTACTGAAGTGGACACCACCTCCAGGCACACACATAACTAGATTTGTGCATCACCCACCAGTTGGAGTCTGGACCCAGTGTTGAATGTTGGTGACTTCTAACTTTTGTAGTTGGCTCCTAAGTCTCGCTTACATTTGACCAGGTCTGTGTTACATACAATACTTCATCTCGGTTGGCAGCTCGCACAGCCCACATTTTAATACCACTAGGCTGATGAACATTGTACAATACTTTATTTCTACTTTCCACTAGCATTATCCTGCTTTATATTAAAACCCTTCATAAAAAAGAAAGCAAATTATTCTACATTTATAAGGATTTGGGAAATATGAAAGAAATGTATAATTGTGCTTCACGCTCACAGAAGGCTAGTGGGACTTCATTAAACTATTTTGAATCTTTAGCGTCCGACTTTGTGTCTGTTATGATGCAAGGCTCGGGTTAACTCGGTGCTAGGGAAGCCAATCGGTACAGAACACAGAGGCATGGATCAGATTTCATTACGGGAACCAAACATCTGCACTGAGATCTGTCACAGACACGTGAAGTTATTCTGGGGGAAGCTGGTCATGAAATCTACCATACAATAAACCCAGATGTACAATGTACAAAAATGGATTGCAAAACTTTATAGGAAAGTACTGAGGGCAGCATATGTGTACATAAGTTTCTATAGAAAGAGGCAATATAATTAAAATAATTAATGAATTTATATTCAACAGGTAAAAATAAATGATCAGTAGAATCCATTGCAGAATTAAAAGGGGTTTTCCCACAAACAAAATTAATTTTAAAGTTAATTTTAATCAATAGATCTTGGAATGATAATAAGTTCCACAATTGGATGTGTTTAAATACAATGTTCCTGTGCTGAGATAATCTTATAAATGTGCCCCTGCTGTGTACTGTGTAATGGCTGTGTCTGACCGTACAGGAACATGGTCTGATCATACCACAGCTCCTGGGCAGGGGAGGAAGCAAAATAGTATACAGACAGCACACACTTTGACAAGTGACACATCCCTGAATTCTGTGTTTCAGCCTCCTTCTCCTGCTGTCTTGAGATTACATAGCAAAAACCTGCTGACAGATTCCCTTTAAAGGGTTGTTCTCATGTTGAAGCTTCACAAGGCCTCCGTCTTCTTCTGCATTATTGACAGCACTGGGATTGTGATGACCCACTATGGTAAGCAAGGTTCTCACAATCCCTTGTGGGTAGCGGAACGTAAGAGCTCTCATAAGGGCTCAGCAGCTGATGACCCCTGTCAGGGTAGAAGAATGGCTGGGGCACTGTCAAAGCTCTCACAAGGGGAAAGCAACTTAGGAAGACAGAAGGGGAGAAAGTGGGTGAAGCCAACAGGGAGAGGAGAGCAGGTCTAAAAAAATGAAAAAGTGATGAACAGAGGTTATCAGGAGATAGCAGTCCTGAGATCCCAGCTAACTCACTGTAAATAATGCTACAATAGTATATTAGCAACAGCGCATATTCGGCCTCTACTCTAACACAGCAGCAATGGCTGGTCACATGCCTGTGTGTGGTATTAAATCTACATGGCCAAGAATACAAATCACCAGTCATTTATGGACAGACATGGAGTCAGCAGAGAATGCTAGAAACGTCATCTCTGAGGCCTGCTTAATAGTGCACACAACTCTGCAAGATTAAAAAATGTATAAATGATAAGCTGCTACGCCATATTTAAAAACAGCTCATCAATCTCAAATACTGAAGACTTCCAATATGCCTTCAGTATATGATTGGTGGGGGTCTGCCTCCTGGGAGTGCTTGTAATCGGCACAATGAAGGGGTCTTTATTGGGGCTGCTTCTGTACCAAGTACAATGGTTCATAAACCGTGCAGGGCACACAGCTCCGGATGGAGCACTGCTGCCACTTCATTGAGAAGGCTATCCCCCCGAGGCCAGACTTATCAATCACACATTGATGGCCCATCCCAGAGAAAAACCAGCAGAGATTGAGTTAAACTTTCATAAAAAGTATTAAAAAGCCATTCTTACATGGATTTTCAAAGTAAATACACGGGCTTTATCAAGTCTAAAATCTAATTGGTAAGAAATGCAGTTTGCATTGTGAAATCTGGTGACATTTAGGGTATGTGCACATGACGACTTTTTCAGGCGAATTCCGCCTGAAATCCTTCTGACTTAATAACCGCTTAAAAAAAATACTAAAAAAAAAAATTAACATATACACGGCAGTGTCAAAACAGTGTGCTATGCATATGTTCAGTTTTTTCGTTTTTTTTTTTTTAAATCACTCCAAGCATTGAAGGCCAAGAAGCATCTAAAAGATGTAGTGACCTGGCCATTCTTCAGGCCGCTCACTAGTCTACTGTATATATACAGTTAAAAAAAACAAGACGCTTCAGAAAAAAAACTCAGCCGCGGGTACGCCGGCCTCTAAAACATATCGTGTACATATACTCTTAAGGGATCTATTTTAATACATAATCTGAAATTTTTTAAATTTTGCCCTTGTGGCCTCACATGATTTTTGTACATTCTTTAAGAACATTATTACTCTTGATTTTGCAATTTTATGACACAAACTTTACGATGATAATACTAAATGAGGTGGCTGCAATAATAGCGACTGTATGGAATTGTGCAAGAAACTGTTCTTTAATATAACTGCTGAGCCTCATATGTAAAATAAATGGTAGGCCTGGAGGAAGCCAGACATCCTTGTAAGATGGATGGAGAACGCACAAGAAAGAGAAAAGTCAGCCAGGACGGAAAATACATTTTCCATAACTAAATCACAGTACTGATTCCAATATATGGGGTATTTATAAGGGGACTGAATTTTTTTATGGGGTCGATGGCAAACTCTCTACCCAATCGACAGCAAATTAACACACTCAAGAACGGTTTGTTTTTTGCTTATTCTTCTAGAAATTTTCTGCATCGTCTTGTACTCCATTATCGCATTCAGTTCTATTATTTGCCAGGATTAAGCCACTGTATATAATAATAAATCCACAGTAATTATATTTACCTGTACGGCAGCCTCTGCTATATTATTATTGTTTATCTACACCAGGAAAAAGTGTCATCAGGAGAGTCTAATACCCTGTATAAATATATATACAGCTCACAGCCAAAATCTCTTCCCAGGCTTTTTATTAGAAGGGTTTCTAAAGGGCATGAGGCCATCCATAGCAATTTGGGGAAAGTCAGGTTTATGCTCAATTGTGTAAACTGCGCTTCCTAGGAGAAAATAATGCAATGACCTGGACATATACAAGTAGCTGCTTTTACTGCTTTGTGAAATACAACTTTAGATTTCTGTGATTTTCTTTAGATTCCAGATGCTCATTTACCACCATCTATGGAAATTGTATGCCTCTAATCTGCAGGCATGATAAAGAAGAGGTAACAGTTGTTGGCAAATCATCACCTACCTGTAAGGCAGCAGAAAGTATGGCCTAACTCTACCACCATCCTCCGATACTTAAAGTATATCATAAATACATTAAAGTCAATCTGATTAAAAGCAAGTTTTATTCTGCAAATCTAACTAGGTTCAAAACTCTGTTCTGATTAACTTCATGATTTATTTTTACCAGTCAGGGCTCTATAACTCCTTCACTCCCGTGCGAACGGAAAAATATTCCAAGTGCGGTGAAATATTGTTTTTTGGATTTTTTATTTATCATGTTCACTAAATGCTAAAACTGAACTGCCATTATGATTCTCCAGGTCATTATGAGTTTGCAGATACCAAACATGTATAGGATATTTTTTATTTAAGTGGTGAAACAAATCCAAAGTTTGTTAAAACAAAAAAAGTCGCCATTTTTTTCAAAGACCCGTAACGTCTCCATTTTTCGTGATCTGGGGCTGGGTGAGGGCTTATTTTTTGTGCGCTGAGCTGACGTTTTTATTGAGACCATTTTGGGGTAGATCTGATGTTTTGATCGCCTGTTTTTGCATTTTATTGCAATGTTGCAGCAACCAAAAAAACGTAATTCTGGAGTTTGATTTGTTTTCTCGTTACGCTGTTTACTGATCGGATTAATTTACTTTATATTTTGATAGCTCAGACATTTCTGAACACAGCGATATCAAATACGTGTATTTCTCATTTTTTGTAATTGTTTTATGTTAAATGGGGCAAAACGGGAGTGATTTGAACTTTTATTTTTTTTTACTTTTTTAATATATTTTTGCAAATTTATTTTATTTTATTGCTTTTATTGTCTTCAATAGTCTCCTAAGGAGACTTGAAGCTGCGATCATCAGATCACCTGTGCTACACTTAGCAGGGCTTCAGACATGTTATGTGTAGCATAAATCATGATCTCCTATCAACGCCGGCTGGTGATTTACCATGACTGGCACAGGAGTCTTCTGCAGACCCCCGGCTGTCATGACAACCCATCGGCGCTCCGATATCATGTGACAGGGGCACCGATGGGCGTGTCTTATGACGCTCTTCCGGCCAATGCATGTTAATTGCCGCTGTTCGAGATTGACAGCGGCATTTAACATGTTAAGAGGCACAGGTTGATCGCGAATCCACCTGTGGCTGTTAGATGCATATGACAGCTGATCAGATCAACTGTCATATGCAGGGAAAGATGCGGGCTCAGTGTCAGAGCCCGCATCAAAGGCAAGTACGCGACCGATGACGTACCTATACACCATCAATCGTGAGGGGGTTAAACCAATAACATGGCTTTTGGCTCTTGAAATAGCAAGAAAGCAAAGGCTCATTGCTTTGAAATCTTTTAATACATATGCTAGTGAGCTCCAGTGGTAGTCTGGCCAGTAAACCATGCCCTTCTTCATATTGACTGGCAGTTCAAGCGCTGTCAAACTCACTCTCTTCAGCACTTTAATACATAATGTAGACTTGAAGGCAAATTTTCTGTATATGCTGTGTGCAGATTTGACAAATTTAAGGGAATCTGTCAGCAGGCTTTTGCTATGAAACTGGCAGGAATGTTACAGGTGACTAATGGTTGACTTTATATTTATTGACAGTTGGGTATTTTTAGGTGGGAAAAAATCCTCTTTAAAAAAAAAAAAAAAGTTTATGACCAATAAGGACCACTATGAAAGCAAAGTTCTGAGAAATATCTCTCTCCATCGAGGACACTGTAATGGGCACTATGAACACCCTTCTATTGGAGTATAATAGTCCCCATACATAGAGCACCTGTTAGGCGTCATAAACCTCAATCTTTGCAAAGCTACTTCGGAAACGTCCACCAACCCAACCAGCACCGCACACAATGTGTGGCAGCAGAAGACAGTTTATCAGGAAAGGTGAGATATCATATTGCCATTGCTGCCAGTAGATGCGCTGCAGATCCTCCAGAAAGGTAACAGGTTCATTTCCACGAGAGGCAGGCGAATAGATTTACTCCTGTGTGCAGACAGCAGCGCAGCCGTCCCTGACAGCAATTGGTGCAGACAGATGCTGAAACAGAATTGATCTTTGTAGCAGAGAGCAGACTGCAGTTATCATCTTCCGGACTGCATTGCCAGCATAGAATCATAGAATCATAGAATGGTAGAGTTGGAAGGGACCTCCTGGGTCATCTGGTCCAACCCCCTGCTCAAAGCAGGATTCACTAGAGCATCAGAAATGCCACTCAATCTCAGTCCTGTCTACTGAGGACAGTGAATCATCTACAATTGTATATGGTATATGTTATAGTGATTGTCTGTTGGGGGCAGAGATGTACGAGCCTGGTGATCACTACAGGTAGGGAAAATAGAATTGGTGCCGTGTGCCAGAATTGTGGCGAGATCAGTCACAAATGTAAAAGTAAGCCTCAATTGTGAAAACATGTGGATGTTTTTGGTAAGACATGTTAAAGAGATGGGGGATGAAGAGGTGGGTGGAGGGCTCCACAGCCTGACACATTTACTATCATTTACATATCAAGATACTCAGCACTCCAAAGTTAATGAAATATATTTTCTATTAAGGCAATGCAAAAATATTCAGTGATGTTTCAGCCCTAAAATATCGGCTTTCATCAAACCTGGATTGGTTTGAAGTATGGCAGATCTTGGATTAGCAGCGCGATAGGAGATACAATATCAAATTGGGTGGTGTTGGGCGCCGAAAAGGCACTGAATATTTTCGGATTGCCTTAATAAAAAATATATTTCATAAACTTTGGAGTGCTGAGTATCTTGATACATTTATTTGCACAGAGTGGAACCCCTGCTCGAGCACCCATGATTTTCTTCTTTTCCTGCACTGGGCCCAACGTCCTGCACTGGGCCTGACGTCCTAGAGGAGGAAGAGAAGAGGGATGGCTCCTTGCCTTCCTCCGTGCACATCCCGGGATGTCAATCACACTTATGGGCCCAAAGTCCCGCAGGGTCGCCCGACGTCCCGCAGGGGGCCCGACGTCCTGCAGCAGGGTCCGACTTCCTGCAGTGGGCCCGACGTCCTGCAGTGTGCAGGAAAGAGGAGGAAGAGAAGAGGGATGGCTCCTTGCCTTCCTCTGTGCACATCCCGGGATGTCAGTCACACTTATGTGGACGTGATCCCAACGCGCTGTTGTAGTGGCAGCAGTGCCGGACTAGTTCGCAGGCAGGGCAGGGACAGTTACATTTTGCTTTAAACACATACATTTAGCATTTAGGAATAATACAGGCATCATTAAAGAGGGGATTAGCTGGACAATAAAGTGCTTCTAATACCTTCTAGGGGTAAATCCTGATGCTAGGTTCTCTTAAAGCACTGACAATCTGTTTCTTATAAATTTTGAGTTTCTGCATCAGAATGTAGTGGGGAGCTATTGAAAGAACTAACCTTCCTATGCAAACACTTGTTAATATTTGTATCACCTCCGAATCAACACAAATCAATATGATGGCCTCAATGGCACATAGTATCAGTGAGCGGTAGCTTAAAGAAGCACTCCCACTACCTTTTTTTTTCTTCAGTAAATGTGTGTATCTGCATGTAATGTAGTATGAGTGTATTAATATACTCACCTACCGCAGCTCTCTCCGGGGTCCAGCACTGTTCTTCTCTGCGTGACCCGGAAGTGGCTTTTACAATGTAAGTCTATGGATCGTCAGAACGAGGCCCCATAGGCTTTCATTGTAAAAGAGACTTTCGACTCACACATAGTGAGCTGGGTGTTCGGAAATGCGGTGATGTCCCTCAGAAGCACAGAAAAACGGTGCTGGACACAGGAGAGAGCAGCAGTAGGTGAGTATATTAATACACTCACACTACATTACATGCACATACACACATTTACTGAAGAAAAAAAAAGTTAGTGGGAGTGCTTCTTAAATGCGAAGTCCAGGCAGAGATGTGGTGAAGTATAGCATATATTACTATAGGCTCATGCCTCCATGCTTTTTATGTATAAGGATAATATGATTGAGTTCGAATGTGCTTCACTTTACTTGAATGTGTTTAAAGCACCACTCCAGTGTTTTTTTATTGCACCGCTGGAGTGGTGCTTTAAATGTAAGTCCCCTGCCAAGTCTGATACTCACCTTCCAGTGTCTTCACCTGTTTTTGCCAGTGCTCAGGTCGGTTTCTGGCAAAAAGTGACCTGCCGGCAGCTGCAGTGTTTCATGGAGCTGTGCGGAGGTCACTTTCCAATAGAACACTATAAGAGCCTCGTTCTGGCCTCGCTCTGGCTCTCAGACTTGCATTGGGAGCTTGTGACATAGCTTCTGACTTCCGGGCAACCAGAAGCTACTGTCACAAGATGGCGCCGTAGGACCGGGGCGGTGCTGCAAAACAATGAAGACACTGGAGGGTGAGTATATGACAGGGGGCTTAGATTTAAAGCACCACTGCAGCACTGAAAAAAAAACTGGAGTGGTGCTTTGAAACCACAAGCCTGGACAACCTCTTTAAAGAAGTTGTACAGTACTTTATATTACCCCCACAATGTATCCCCCCGGGGCCCCTAAGACTTTTTGTAATTACCTTATGTTGCTGATAATGCCTGTGAGCGGCGCTATCGGTGGGGGTAATCTAAAGTACTCGACAACCTCTTTAACTTTTAGCTCTCTTAGGAGACTTGAAGCTGCAATCATTTGATTGGTTGTTCTATGCACTGCAATACTTAAGTATGTAGTGAAAATGATGGGCATCACAATAGTACCAAGATGGCGGTAATGTGGACCATCAGCAGGCACCAGCTGCCAATGCAACCCATTGGCACCCAGTGATGCAATCAGATCTGGAAATGGAATGCCCTGGGATCACCATATCTAAATGCCGCTGTCATAGGTTGTTAGAAGCGGATACTGGCTATATAACACAGCACCATTAAATCACACATCAGTAAGGGGTTAAACTGATCAGCTAATATTTTTCTTTAAAGGCCTGAACGCAGCGCATGTGACTGCTGTTGCCACTCACTGGTCTCAGTGGTCACACGCTGACTGTGCCACCATCAGCGCCGAGGACTGGCGGCAGCAGAAACGTGCCGGTAATCAGAATGCCATCCCTGCCTGATAGCTAACAAACACCAGGGACACATTCCCGGGGATTTACCAGGCTGTGGTGACTGAAAATCCTCAATACTGGGGTTTCATTTTATGCTTTCTTTATGACATTTGCCATACAGATTAATTAATTTTACATTTTAACAGCCAGAACTTTTATGGGCTTGGCGATAACAATATTTTTATTCTCTTCTTGATTTTTTAAGGGAAGAAAAAGGGGCCAATTGTAATCATTTTTTTTTATATTTTTAAAAACTTTCTTTAAAAAAAAATGTTTACTTTAGTCCCCTCAGGGAACCTAAGCCTGTAAACCTGTGATCATCTGAGCGCTTCTATTACATAAAGCAGTACAACATGGGGTTAGTCGTGGTCTCATGAGCATTTCCAAGGTCGCAGAATGATAGGTCCCTGTTAGCCGAATTTGCAGTTTCAGTTGAATATGTCTTGAGAACAGATCAATTCATGAAAGCATTTATGCATGGAGTTCATTACCATTCAGATAAAAATAAAGGGATGTACTTACATGTGGACATGAGGAGGTTGGAATCTGCTTTGGTTGATGTTATAGTGTGTGAATGCCTGGGTGGGATTGGAACTATATTCGTCCACCGTTACTGTCACTTTGCCTTGCGAGGGAATACCATGAGCCATCCTTTCTTCTTATAGACATGAGCAAATCACAGCGTGCAGGAACAACAGAGGGAAGCGGGCGTCATGTGTCCACCAACTGCGAGCCCCAGTGATAGGTTCATCAACACTGCTGGAATCTGAAGCAGACGGAAAGTTATTATTAATTGGTCTTAAATTAACATATATCAATGACCTACCAAATAATTATCCAAAATAAAGCCCTTTTATATTGAGAACCTTGTGAGGAGATGTTTATAGGGCTGGCACCATGAGTAAAGAGTCCAAACGCATCTACATAACCAGCATGAGAAAAAGTGCAAACCACGATGAAGCCACCCAGAAAAAAGCTACATGGTAGTCTCTGTAGACACTCCTAATTTTTAGGCTACATACTTCTAAAAACTCATTATACTGTGATTGAAAAGGACACATCTTCGAAATAAGTCAACCACAACTAGAACCCATATCATCATATTAATCATTACATAATTATCTGAAAGCTCCGAAAGTCCTATATAGAATGATCAGAATCCTACAGTGGATAAGGTTGGCTATAAACATGCACAATCATTCACGCGACAACCCCTTCGGACGATCCAAATGCAGATCAATAGAAGAAAGGATCCATGAGGCCACCGGACACCCTGACTGGTTATCTCAGAGGAATCAATAGAGCAGATAAACTGAAATCAGATTTCCGATTTTGGTTTCGCCTAACAGGAAAAATTGGGAAAACATGAAAGATACATCTGCCATGTCCGTTTTTTTTCTCAGACAGAACCATGAAGCTTCATAAATCAAAGTGTCGGGTCCACAAGACTCGGAGCATAACCCACTCTCATCCATTTGCAGATCAGACTCAGTAATAAAAGTCTATGGGCATCCATTAAAAACGGATGAAACACAGAAGACAGACTTTTTGCTTCAGTTCTTTGTCTGTGTTTCATTTGTTTTCAGCTAATACATTGCGAAGAATTAATAGATAAAACACACGGGAATTGGATGTTTCACCCCCAGCAGTTCACCCCCAGCAATTCGCCCCCGGGTACATTTCGCTCCTGCACATTTCATCCCCAGCATTTGGCCCCCAGGATGTTTTGCCCCCGCACATTTCACCCGCGCACATATCGCCCCGGACCGGAGGAAAAACGTGCGGGGGCGAAATGTGCGGGGGCGAATCTTCCTGGGGGCGAAATGATAGGGGCGAAATGTGCGGGGGCGAAATGTACCTGGGGGCGAACTGATGGGGGCGAACTGCTGGGGGCGAAACTCCCTATAACCAAAACACACACATGTACACACAGATTATCTCATTCACTTTTTAAGAAAAAATGAGAAAACAGAAAGGATGTCACATGAGAGACGGACGTAAAATGGAAACTGATGTATGAATGTAGCCACCTTACAGTGACATTACGTTTCTCTGTTAGGTTATGTGCACACGATCAGGAATTGCTTGCACCTCTTGGCAGCAAAAACACTGCAGAAATTCCGCGCGTTTTTGCTGTTTTTTTTACATTTACATGTGTTTTTTGTGCGTTTTTGCCTGCGGACTTGCCATGCGTTTTTTCCAATGCATTGCATAGGAAAAACGCAGGCAAATCTGCACAAAGAATGGACATGCTGCTTCTTTTTCCATACATGAAATCCTGTCAGGAAAATTCCTGATCGTGTGCACAGATCTTCCAAAATCCCATAGAAAATGCTGGGACAAGGTTTGGAATGCGTTTTTGGGGCAAATCTGTGCAGATTTGCCGCAGCAAAAAAACATGAAAAACCGCACCGTGTGCACATAGCCTTACTGTTCAACTGCATTACTATGGATGGCACGGGACTATGGCAGCTCATGGATTCTTGTGTGGTGTGCCCAGAGGAAGCACATTATTAATCTGCAAGTAAACTGAAGATGCCGGCCATGACCCATGAGCAAAAGACAAACTATATTATTTAAATATTTTAGGCTGCTTAATTTCCTGAAAATACTTTTAATTGTTCAGTTACACCTTTGTATAGACTTTAATGTTATCCCATCCATCCCCATAAAGGAAATTTAGAAGAGACTTTGTGCTAAGTGGATACTACTGCAGTTCAAAAATACTAAATCTAGAAATGACTACACTTCCGGTACGCTGGTACATCTGCTGTCACCAAATGATTTTTCACGCGTAATGTTTTTACATTACAAGGGCTTGGTTTTTTTTGCTGACATTGTCATTCATATCATTTTGGTTTACATACAACATTCTAATCGCATTTTATTTGTTTTTTTTTTTATTTTTTAGGAAGATGTGGAGAGTGAAAAATTTCAATTTTGGCGTTTTATTTCATTTTCTCTTTACGACATGTAAAGAGGTTAATTAATTAATAGAGGGTAATTAATTTTCCATTTTGATTAACTGGACTTTTATGGATGCTGCAATACCACATATATTTTTATTTTAATTTTCTTTATTTTTAATGGAAGAAAAAGTGGGCTATTCAAATTTTTATATTTTATATTTTTAAAACTTTCTTTAAAATGTTTTGATTTTTTACTCTCTTCAGGCAACTTAAACCTGTGATCGTCTGATTCCTTGTATTATATACTGCAGGGCTGGGCTTCACAGGGGTACCAAGATGGCAGTTACTGAGGATTGCATGGTGAGTGGACGACAGGAGCCACATCGGTGAGTGTTCTATTAAATGACGCTGTCAGAGATTGACAGCGGCATCTAAGGGTTTACGTCAGCGATTGGACCTCAGCTCCAGCCGCTGTGGCTACTGCAAATGCCGGTATCTTCCATATGTGGAGAGAGCTTAGATGCTGACCCCCCCCCCCCCCCTCATCACTTGCATAATTCGGAGTGGACATACAGCTACACCTATGTGCACTAAAGGGTTAAAAGAAGTTTTCCATGACGGAGTTTCTTTGTTCTTCAAGATTGAGGAAGTTAAAAATTAAAAAAAATTGGCTATGCTCACAGATCACTGCTCCAATGATGCCTCTTTGCCGCTGCCTCTAGTCTTTCTTCATATTCTATAATGGTGATTTTATAACTGTACTACAATTGACCACTGCAGCCAATCACGGAATGTCACTGTTGCAGCTTGTTAACAAAAGCCAGAGGTGTAGCTGGAGCAGTGGTGGATATATATAAACAAGTATGTTATTTCTAACTTCCATAAAAGAATACATTAACGTTATCATGGAAAAACCCTTTAATCTTAAATTATAATCATAAACTTTAAATAAAAAAAAAAAGGCAGATCGCATCTTAACAGCAATTAATAGCGGATTTATGAAGATGTCATAGTGTAAAGAAATCCTCCCCAGGGACAAGCGTGCTTCAAGCAGCCTCTAAATATAGAAGAATAAAACCTCTGTACGGAGATTTACAAGAGTGACACAATTTGTATTCCTTCAACCTAAACACAAGCAGCTCTAATCACAGATACGGAGACATAAGAGAGAAGTGCCACTGCCATCAGTCCAATTACCAGTCACACAAAAGGTCAAATGGTTTTATTCATGTGCACACGGCCTGCCAGTGAACTTGGTAAGAATCAGAATGATGGCATTCATAAAGTCAATTATTCGCCATAACACATTTCTGATAGGCGAAGTGACAACATGAGAAACTATCTATAAGGAAGAAGCAATGAAAACAGAGGAGCTTGCTTTCAAAAAAAAGTATACATTGAGATACAGGGAGCAAATGTCATTAGATCACGGGGAACATTTAAAGCCGCCATGAATAACAAAATGTTAAACTTTCTTACAAAACGTATTAAAAACATTTTGTACAATTAAATGTTCTCAGTGACAGTACATGGAGAATTTCAGACCTCTTCAACATATGTTCATTTGGGTCAATATATTTTCTTCAATCATCAATTTTGCACAGTTGGTTTGGTCATTAGAAGCCTATAATAAATATGTCACTGTTGTAATAGAAGCTTTCTTGGCTCTTCATGCACTGACCTCCTGGTGGGCTTGTACTTACACACAGCAGTCAATCAGAAAAGGTAGATCTGCAGTAACGAGCAAGGACGAGACATAAGAGGCTTTAGCATGCATCTGTACAGTCTACATGCACTGCCATGTCTAATGGCCTCCATGTTTATGAAGATATTCTTCCCTTGCAGCAACGCTTCTAATACCGCTGCACATATAGCATCTAACGGAGCACGCCACAATTTTACTTTTTATTGTTTTTGTAAGAAATGTGATAGAAAAAATAAACTGGAGGCATTTAAAGTAAAGAGGAAGGTCCATGCACCTCCATGCAGGGTTGGATTTCCCAGAAGGCCAATCCAGGCCACGGCCTAGGGTGCAGCAGTCAGTGGGGGCGTATATACAGAAGAAATAAACAAATTTTACAATTTTTTTAGTATTATTTTGAAAAATCTCTACAGTTTGCGCTGTCTTGTTCATTCATAGGCAAAAATCATTTGCTATTTCTCTCTCACACACTCAGCGTAAACCACGTGTTAAAAGAAAATTCCAGATGTGGCGTAACAATAGTGATTTGTTACGCTCATACCTACTGACTTCTACATATCTACTGCCATCATTGATGCTCTACAATACCTCAAAAGTGATGAAACCCTAGAATCAGGAACTCAAGTAGAAGCTGGAAGTGTACTCATCAAGCTGCAAAGACTTGAAACAGCGTTCATGGCACAGTTTGGGGGAACATTGCTGCTCAGATTACACCTAGTGCACAAGTATGGGGAAAAATGTAAAAACTGATGTTTAGGAAGTTACTGAAGTTCTCCAATCACTAGTAAATTCTTGATAAATCAAACTGTTCTCGCAGAGAGGAAAAAACGCTCAACATTTCTGAAAAGAAAGTATATGAGCGTGATGAAAACCATTCGATTCTCAGGAAACTTCAATCTGATGAGACACGTGATGGTGAAGTTGGATTAAGCCGGGGCGTGACAACTTTTGAATCAATGCATTTCTAAGCAACTTTTTGAAGGGTGGAGGAGGTGCAAAATTATGTGCTTTAGCCTAAGGAATAGAAATGTGTCGATCCGGCCCTTCTTCTATGGAAGTCTTATGCTTATGTACAAAGCGGTAATACATGGCAAGAGGATGTTAAACCAGCTAAGCCAATCCTCCAATGACACATTAGTGGGGTCAAACACCCCAGCCAGCTACCTGATTGTATTGGGCATTCTGAGTCTCCACTGATGGCATTCGTTAGGGGAAAGAAGGCTTGATCAGTTTTTCATCATGCCTGATTTTGGCTCCCATAAGAAGATACTGAAAAGCATCTGCTATTCAAAAAAATGTATTTCTTACATCTTGAAAAGGCAAAGCTCCGGCCACATACATTTTTAAGCCAAGACATGTAAGAAGCCAAGCATGCGCATGTATTGAGGCGGTTGAGCTGTTGGTGCTCAGACAGCAACTTTCTAAAGTTCTCTGATTGGGACACCAATGATTGTCTAAAAGCTAGAACACAGGACTATCACTAATTACTTGTGTCTATTAAAACACACACATTAGGATGGGTAACAGGGAACAAACATGTATTCTCTTTGAAAAAAATGTAAAATTCTTGTTTCACTCTGAGTATCCATGATTTAAGATCTATAATACTGAGCCTAAGGCACAAAATATACGGTAATAGAAGAAATGTCATATCAATAAAATTACACTATAATACCATTCTAGCAAATTTACAGAAAAATCATCAGTTTCAAACCATAAAATGGGAAAAATAAAACCTAAATCTATTGATGAAAAAAACATGTTTTTCTGTGTTCTCTCCATCAGTGCCAGTATTCTACACGCTAGGAGTCTAGAAGGAGACTTAGATCAGGATAAAAATAAGACAGAATTTGTATGCATGAGATATTGATTTTGGGAGAAGCTTGAGGTATAAGGAAGCATGGAGATCTATCTGTAATGATCAAGAAGACTGGAGCAGATAAATAGAACAAATATCAGAGTTCCACTTTTTGTATTTGAAAGCGGCACAAAGTAGGAGCAGGGTGGACATACAGCATGTGCAGCTGCATAGGGACAAATGGTAAAAAGGCTTGCTGTTCATACAGCCAAAGGGCTTTTGGTCTCTCTTTTTTTTACCATTGACCATTCCGAGTGGTGTTTAATAAATTTGTCCTCATCGCATGTCCTGTATGCGTCAGTTTCTGTTTAGTGATCTTGACTTCCAGGGACAACTCTGGGTTTATACTGTATGATCAAGAACATCTTATAATTGGTGATCCTAGCTGTCCAAGGAATTTGTAGAAGTCTTTTCTAGCACCAAAGCTGAAAGACATCAAATTTTCTTCTCTCTGTTATCGTGAGTGTCCATGTCTCACAGATAATATAGGAGGATTTTTTTCTTACTAAAAAGAAAAATGGTATTGCTCTTCTTTACAGGCATACTGTGCTGGTACATAGAGATACCGTACATCTATGTATAACAGTACATCTGTATATTAGGTTTAAAACAAAAGTGAAAAGGTTTTTTTCTGGAAAATTACTAGAAAAATAATGGGAAAAAAATACACTTTTTAAAAATAAACCTCACTAGTTAGAAATGAATCATAGCAACTTGAATAATACCATGCACAATATAGTTATGGTATTGCTATTATGGTATTGTCAAATAACATAAAAAAACTGGAATTCTTATGGATTTCATGGAGAAAAAAATAAAATTGTAAATGCTTATATGTGTGCTTGTTAAAATGGCATTTAAAATTAGAGCTCACCTTGGAAAAAAACAAGACCTCATAGTGAAGCTTAGGTTTAAATTTTTATATATATATAATAATAATTAAATATATATATATATATATAACTGTTACAACAATGGATGAATGAAAAAAAAACACAGTGTACAGTATATGTAAAGTGAGGATGATATACTAACATGTATCCGTTTTATTAAATTTTACCTAATGTGAATATGCCTGTAAATGAGCATGTGTTTACGGAAATGGCCTAGACAACACAAGTCTTGAAGTCTTGCACAGGGGCCCCTGTATCTACATCGGCCCCTGCATGTGAGCTTATAGGTTATTTTAACAAAAATAGATGTTTTAGGACACCTTATAAAGCTGTCAGAAGGCAGTTAATATACATACAATTCTACTAACCGCAATACATTCTGAAATTGCTATCCATTTATACCCCAATATTCTTTAAGCATATCTGTTACTAGATTTCACAATGCAACCAACATATATTAAAAAATAGATCTCTTCAACCTGAAGATACTGATGTATTTGCTTTGAGAATCCATGTCAGAATGACAGTATAATCAGTTTTTAAATTTTAAACCCATCCTCCGCTAAACGATCCTGATTTACAAGCTCCTCAGTGACCCCCCCCCCCCCTGCAGCTCCTAACATTTCAGACCATCAGCTTATACGGAGCAGGGTGTAAGGATATGTCAATATCAGATAGAGCATCAGCCTATCTTAGGAATAGGTCATCAAGTGTATTAAAGGGGTTTAACTAATAACTAATTAAATGCAATGGATGAGGGTACATGGTGACCTATGGTTGGGATTACAGCAAAGTGACTTCTTTATTAATGAGAAACATGTTACAGGACACATTACTATTGGTGATGAGCGAGTATGTTCTGATAACCCTTTCGGCGAGCATGCTCGGGTGCTCACCGAGTATCTTAAGCGTGCTCGGCCATTATGTTTTAGTCACTCTGTGCTCATGATTTGCGACTGTTTGACAGCTTTAATACATGTGAGGAATGCCTAAGAAAAAGGCATTCCACATATGTATTAAAGCTGTCAAACAGTCGCATATCATGAGCAGGAGTGACTGAAACATAACACCCGAGCACGCTGAAGATACTCGGCGAGCACCCGAGCATGCTTGTAAATCTCGAGTAACGAGCATGCTCGCTCATCACTAATTACTATGAATTACTAAGATGGATAAAAGTCCAAAACAGTCATATTTTTGCTACTAGTTGCATAGGTTTACATGATGTGGTTCCCAATACAGAAAAACTGAATGAATGTCAAAGTCACTGTATTATTCTATATGACCAAATGTCGTCATCATTTAGGCATAAGATGTCTTATCCTTAGAGTAGCTTGGGATAAAGCAAAAAAAATATTCATTAAAAAAATATATATACAAAACATACATAAAAGGGCAAACAGGATGGATGGACCTCCTGGATATTTCTGCATTAATGGTTCTATGTTTACATATACATTAACAATAAAAGCTTTCCTAAAAACCTGAACATAATTAAAACTCATGTACTGATCGTGAGTGAGCAGAAACAAAATTACCCTTTACTGCTATTTTTTTTTTTTACAGTCCATAATGAAGTCCTCTTATACAGCTTATAGTCCCAGCAGGAATTTCCCAGTAACTTTAACCCTTCAAGGCCCTATAAAATTGCTTGTTAGCTGCTTTGTAACCCCAAGTCTCCTTTTGTGGAGCAAATTAAACAGCATTAAAATAATATATACAGTGGTTATTTTAAGGGTTTGAATCAGTTCATGTAAAGAACATGCCTACAACTGTGAACATTTGGTTTTCTTTTTATAGTGAAGCAAACAACAAATAAGACAAAATAACTGAAAACTTCAGTGTGCAAAACTATTCACCCCCCTAAAGTCAGTTTTTTGTAGAGCCTACTTTTGTGGCAATTACAGCTCCAAGTCGTTTCAGATAAGTCTCTATGAGCTTTCCACATCTTGTCGCTGGAATTTTTGCCCATTTCTCAAGGCAAAACTGCTCCAGCTCCTTCAAGTTCGATGGTTCCTCTGGGGAACAGCAATCTTCAAGTCTGACCGCAAATTCTCAATTGGTTTAAGGTCTGAGTTTTGACTAGGCCACTCTAAAACATTTACACGTTTCCCCTTAAACCACGTGAGTGTTGCTGTAGCAATATGCTTTGGCTCATTGTCTTGTTGGAAGGTGAACCTCCATCCCAGTCTCAAATCACTGACAGAAAAACAAGTTTTGCTCAAGAATATCCCTGTATTTCGCACCAACCATCCTCCCTGTCCCTGCTGCCGAAAAACATCCCCACAGCATGATGCTGCCATCATCATGTTTTTCTTGGGGTGATTAGTTGTGTTGGTTTGGCGCCAGACATAGCATTTACCTTGGTGACCAAAGAGTTCAATTTTGATCTCAACTGACCACAGCAGCTTCCTCCATACATTCAGGGAGTCTCCCACATGTCTTTTGGCAAACTCAAAACAAGCCTTACAATTTGTGTGTAGAAGTAAAGGCTTTTTTTCTGCCCACTCTTCCATAAAGGCCACCTCTATGGAGTGTACGGCTTATTGTAGTTGTATGGACAGATACTCCAGTCTCTGCTTGGGAACTCTGCAGCTTCTTCAGGGTCACCTTTGGTCTCTGTGCTGCCTCTCTGATTAATGCCCTCCTTGCCCGGGCTGAGAGTTTTGGTGGATGACCCTCTCTTGGCAGGTTTGTTGTGGTACCATGTTCTTTCCATTTGATGATAATGGATGTGATGGTGCTCTGGGGGATCATCAGAGATTGAGATATTTTTTTATAACCCAACCCTGACTTGTACTTCTCAACAACTTTGTCCCTGACTTGTTTGGAGATCTTCTTGATCTTCATGGTGTTGTTTGGTTAGTGGTGACTCTTGCTTAATGGTGGTGCAGCCTCTGTAGCCTTTCAGAGACGGTGTGTATATAATGACAGACCATGTGACACTTAGATTGCACACAGGTGGACTTCCTTTCACTAAGCATGTGACATATGAAGATAATTGCTCACACCAGAAATTTTTAGGGGCTTCATAGCAAAAGTGGTGAATACATATGCACATGACCAGGTCCTTCCATGTAGTTCTGGGCTGATTCCTGACCTTTCTCAGAATCATCCTTACCACACGAGGCGAGATATTGAATGGAGCCCCAGACTGAGGAAGATTAACAGTCATCTTGTGTTTCTTCCATTTTCTAATAATTGCACCAACAGTTGTTGCCTTCTCACCAATCTGGTTGCCTATTGTCCTGTAGCCCATCGCAGCCTTGTGCAGGTGTACAATTTTGTGCCTGGTGTCCCTAGACAGCTCTTTGGTCTAGGCCATGGTGGAGAGGTTGGAGTGTGATTGACTGTGTGGATAGGTGTCTTTTATACAGGTAACGAGTTCAAACAGCTACAATTAATACAGATAATGAGTGCAGAGTAGGAGAGTTTCCTAAAGAAAAACTAACAGGTCTGTGAGAGCCAGAATTCTTGCCGGTTGGTAGGTGATCAAATACTTATTTCATTCAATAAAATGGAAATTAATTATGTAAAAATCATACAATGTGATTTTCTTGTTTTTATTTTTAGATTCTGTCTTTCACAGGTGAAGTGTACCTACAATAAAAATTACAGACCTCTCCTTTCTAGGTGGGAAAACGTGTAAAATCATCAGTGTATCAAATAGTTATTTTCCCCACTGTATACACACACTTTTTATTTTAAATGCCACTGCAGTTTTTAATGCAGCTTCTTTGAACCAGAGTCAGAAGCAGAAGTATAGAGCCATGTTCCCATTTGCAATGACTATGCTTTTTTTTGGGCTGCATTTTTTTGTAAATGTATCTGCACTAAAATACACAGTAGGAATCTGCTCTGATTACTGCAGTTTAATACATTTTCCCCTTTCTTATACTTTTTTGCTGCAGCTTTTCAGTCCAGAAACACGGATTATACATTTAAAAATACCACAGATTTTTTTACATGCGTTATTTTAGGCTTGAGTATGAATTTTTAAGAAATCACATCAACTTTGTTAAAACTGTTAAAGCGGGGAATTTTATGCACAAAAAAATGCAGTAATAAAAATGCAGCGTTTACGATATACATTTTACCTCCTATTAAACATTTTCTTTGTTCTCAAGAACAAAGGGATTTGTAATTTTGTAGTGTACAACTTGTTGCCTAGGTTACCGGCCACCCTGCATTCTCAAAGTGGCCAGTTACCTAGGTAAGGAGTGCTGGCTGATTGAAGGCTCTCTGCTTTAGAGCCAGCTTGCCATGCTCTGAAGAAGGTGGAATCACTGAATTTGGCCAGCTTCACTCCCCCTGCTCTTCGGCCATGAAATAGAGGCACGGCCGCCTCTGCGAGCAACCTGGGGAGGAGCTCAGCTCGGACCAACAGTGTCGCTGAACCCACCTAACCATCTTCAGGAGGGCACCGACCCCAAGGCAAACAGGAAGGAGGATGCAGAGGAGTGATGTGCTCCTGGAAGGGGATTACTCCAACTGGCACATCATATACTGTAGCTGAAAGTCCAGGTAGGCAGCCTAAACTGCTTTTCTGCAAGATAATTGTTCAGACTGTAAATTGATTTAAATAATATGTTTTTGCAGTTCTCTATAACAAGTGTTATCTTTCCAAAATTACCTCTTCCCTAATAGCTCCCCGCGGCGATCAGCCGCTGTCACCAGAGAAGATGCAGCCAGCCATACAATTACCCTGCAGCAGCCACTGTAAGAAATAACAACGTAAAGCAGAATAATATAGTAAAATATACAAGCCAATCATATAGATGTCTGACCATGTAATACATACCTCCCAACTATTGAAGAACTGAAAAGGGGACAGATCATGCAGCTCGCTTAGGCAAATTTTGGCCACACCCCAATCCACGCCCATTTACCATTATTTTTCTCGCCTGGCAGGAGGAGTTGTCAGAGGAGCGCTGGTAGTGAGGGAAATTCAGCAGATGCCCAAGACTGCAAGGCATAGACCCAAATCCGGGACTGTCCGCTGTATCCGGGATGGTTGGGACTAAAGACGAGCGGATGGATTCACGGGTCTCTGGTCCAGCACCCAGGTCAGTGGTACCTGGCGGCTGGACAGGAGGCCGCGAATCTCTTATCTTTCTGGGCAGGGGACCTGAGGAGGATTCATTTTTGTTCCCTTATTTACAGTCGGAGCCGCCAGAACTTTCTCCTCTTTATGTAGCTTCACTATATGACATCTGGCTTTTTTTGAGTCTGTAAGACCATGTTCACACATTGCAGAAATACTGTATTTTTTGTTCTCAGCAGATGTCCACACCAAACTACACAATAGCAATCTTTTCCCCCTTATTTGATGTGTTACTGATGTGAAGCCACGTTTTTAATAGTACTTTTTATAGTACAGAAAAGCTTTGATTTTGCACTTAATGAAGTTATCTGTATTTTTTTTAGGCTCCACATAGAAACGTCTGAAGACGCTGCTGAACTCTGCGGTAGTGATGATCGAGCGTGCATTGTTAACCCTTTCGGCAAGCATGCTCGGGTGCTCGCCGAGTATTTTCGCCGTGCTCGGCATGTATGTTAGTGCACCTGCGGCCGCATGTGTCACGGCATCCTGCATGTGTCACAGCTGTCTAACAGCCACGACACATGCAGCTGTGGCGGCTCAAATATAGATGCTGAGCACGCCGAAAATACTCGGCGAACACCCAAGCGTGTTCGCCAAAAGGGTTAATAATCACTACTCTGCGGTTTTGGAGCATTTTTTCTCTATAAGCTTCTTCTGAAAAAAACGCATGAAGAAAAAAAACGCTGCTGCATTTTTAAATGCAGAATCAAAGCTTTTCTGTACTATTAAATAGCGTTAAAACTCTGCTTCATATCTGCCCCAAAATCGCATCAAATAAGCGGGAAAACGGATAAAAGAAACGCAGCAAGCACACAATAATCAGAGAAGATTGTTATTGTGTCGTGTGGTGCAGACACCTACAGAAAAAAAGCAGAAAGAATGCAGCATTTACGCTACGTGTGAACACGGCCTCAGCATTACAGTTTTATTACAATTTTAATGGGTTTAATAGAGAAAAAATATCAGTTACGCCACTTTTTTACGTCATTTACTGATCCCCATAAATAATCTGATCGCTGTGTTCTGCGAGTCGTTACGATTACAGGGACACCAAATATGTCCGTGTTATTTGCTGATTTGTGATGCTCATTATTTTTTACAAAACACATTAAAAAATGACAATATTTTTTTCATTATCAAATGTTTTTCTTTATTATTTTTTAGCAATTTTATAGGTTGAAAAAGATCTCTTATTCTCCATGTAGAATAAAAATACATTCATTGCACACAAAAGTATTTCTTTCTATCAGCCTAGGCAGAGCCTGCAGTACAGATCAAGTAGACAAAATTCTAGCCCTGCTATCACTAGATATTGTGGCTCTGCAGGTTAGGTGTCTGTGTCAATCATGATTTAAGGTTGTGGGTTCAGGCAGCGGGACTCACAGAAAAATTTTGTAATTGCGCAGAAATTTATTACTTTTATTTATAGGACCAAAAATATCATTTTCTTCTGCTCAGTATACAGGCACCATAAAAGTACATTGTTATACACACTGTATTTCTATGGACTTATATGAGCTGCTTATGGATTCATTGACTGCATTGTAGAGTCAAGATCACTAAATTCTCCCTGTGTTCACCATTGAGAGCTGTAGCTCAGTGGTTGAAGCTACAGCCTCTGGACGCTGAGTTCCCAGCTACATGAAACTATTACATTACCCTGCTTCTAAATAAGCTAGGTAGTTCAGAATGATAAGATGCTGCTTTTGTCTGTACATAGTGAAACAAATGTATTGGGCCAGCTACTGTTCATAATGGAGAGGTAATTGGCTTACACAGGGGCCCACCGAGGAATTCACCTGTTTTCCTGTGGGCCAGTCCAAGCCAGCATAGAAAGGCCAGGTCCCATTAAGTTGGAGCTTCTTACTAAGCCTCTCTTCTGTTCTGATTCATAGAAGCGGTCGCAAGCAAGGGACCCTGACAATATCATTAATAGAAGCAGTTGGATAACATTTTTGATTAATCTCTTTTATTGAGGCAAATACGGTTTCCCAATGAAAGGCTAAAATATGGAATGCTCAGAGATCAAATCAATATTTATTGTTGCTGTTTACAAAGATTTTAAAAAGGTAGTGTTTTCAATGCATGGATTATACAAGATCAAACATTCAAATACCAAAGTCTCCTAGTAATCTCGTCAAATATTTCAATGAAATAACAGCAGTAAGGCTGCAAAAATGTAGACAGCCTCTACTAACTCTGTACAGGAAATTACTGGTTTTCTAAAAGGGAACATAACTGCATATATATATATATATATATATATATATATATATATATATATATATATATATATATATACACAGACAGTACAGACCAAAAGTTTGGACACACCTTCTTATTTAAAGATTTTTCTGCATTTTCAGGACTATGAAAATTGTACATTCACACTGAAGGCATCAAAACTATGAATTAACACATGTGGAATTATATACTTAACAAAAAAGTGTGAAGCAACTGAAAATATGTCTTATATTCTACGTTCTTCAAAGTAGCCACCTTTTGCTTTGATGACTGCTTTGCACACTCTTGGCATTCTCTTGATGAGCTTCAAGAAGTAGTCACCGGAAATGGTTTTCACTTCACAGGTGTGCCCTGTCAGGTTTAATAAGTGGGATTTCTTGCCTTATAAATGGGGTTGGGACCATCAGTTGTGTTGTGCAGAAGTCTGGTGGATACACAGCTGATAGTCCTACTGAATAGACTGTTAGAATTTGTATTATGGCAAGAGAAAAGCAGATAAGTAAAGAAAAACGAGTGGCCATCATTACTTTAAGAAATGAAGGTCAGTCAGTCTGAAAAATTGGGAAAACTTTGAAAGTGTCCCCAAGTGCAGCTGCAAAAACCATCAAGCACTACAAAGAAACCGGCTCACATGAGGACAGCTCCAGGAAAGGAAGACCAAGAGTCACCTCTGCTTCTGAGGATAGGTTTATCCGAGTCAACAGCCTCAGAAATCGCAGGTTAACAGCAGCTCAGATTAGAGACCAGGTCAATGCCACACAGAGTTCTAGCAGCAGACTCATCTCTACAACAACTGTTAAGAGGAGACTTTGTGCAAGCAGGCCTTCATGGTAAAATAGCTGCTAGGAAACCATTGCTAAGGACAGGCAACAAGCAGAAGAGACTTGTTTGGGCTAAAGAACACAAGGAATGGACATTAGACCCGTGGAAATCTGTGCTTTGGTCTGATGAGTCCAAATTTGAGATCTTTTGTTCCAACCACCATGTGTTTGGGCGACGCAGAAAAGGTGAACGGATGGACTCTACATGCCTGGTTCCCACCGTGAAGCATGGAGGAGGAGGTGTAATGGTGTGGGGGTGCTTTGCTGGTGACACTGTTGGGGATTTATTCAAAATTGAAGGCATACTGAACCAGCATGGCTACCACAGCATCTTGCAGCGGCATGCTATTCCATCCGGTTTGTGTTTAGTTGGACCATCATTTATTTTTCAACAGGACAATGACCCCAAACATACCTCCAGGCTGTGTAAGGGCTATTTGACCAAGAAGGAGAGTGATGGGGTGCTACACTAGATGACCTGGCCTCCACAGTCACCAGACCTGAACCCAATCGAGATGGTTTGGGGTGAGCTGGACCGCAGAGTGAAGGCAAAAGGGCCAACAAGTGCTAAGCATCTCTGGGAACTCCTTCAAGATTGTTGGAAGACCATTTCCGGTGACTACCTCTTGAAGCTCATCAAGAGAATGCCAAGAGTGTGCAAAGCAGTCATCAAAGCAAAAGGTGGCTACTTTGAAGAACCTAGAATATAAGACATATTTCAGTTGTTTCACACTTTTTTGTTAAGTATATAATTCCACATGTGTCAATTCATAGTTTTGATGCCTTCAGTGTGAATGTACAATTTTCATAGTCATGAAAATACAGAAAAATCTTTAAATGAGAAGGTGTGTCCAAACTTTTGGTCTGTACTGTATATAGAACACGTCACCAATTTTCTAAGTAAATATATTTCTAAAAGGTGCTATTAACATGAAATTATCACCAGATGTCAGTAACAACCCATCCAATACACACAGGCAAAGAAATAGCATAGATGTCCATAATCAGTGATTAGAAAGCAGTCCTGCCACTTAGTGAAAAATAATATCAGCTGATTCAACTCATGGCCTAGAAAAAAGGTGTCTTTTTACCAAGGTGCCACACAAGAAACATCTCATGATGGGTAACACCAGTGAGCAGTATTATTGTTACAAAACATACTAACGGTCCCAGTGAGCACTGTTGGGGCCATAGTCAGGAAATGGAAAGAACATCATTTCACCATAAGCTGGCCCATAAGTCTGCTGTCACACAGAGTACCTGCAGACTTATCGATTTGGACCGGACAACCCCTTTAAGTCAAAATTTCCGAGTCAGACAACCTTCAACTTGCTACATGGGTTCCCAAATAACAGATGGCACAATGGGAAGATTACACTTTACTAAACATTCATTGCACATCATCTACATACTTTTTTATAATAGATATCACTAGTGTTGGATTTTGACAGCCTTGGGAATATTGACTATTATTGCTACTGCAGATTGTATGGTATTAGATTTGCCATTGTTGTCCTGTAGAGAAATAAAAAAAATTTAGATTGACTGGATATGGGAGTCATGACAAACCACTCTTTACAATGCCAACGTCATATGCGAGCCATACAATGCCACCAATATCGCTGCTATTTACTTCTGCACAGACTTGCACTTCATTTTCTTATATTGGAAGCATTACATTTTCAAAAGAAGTTATTCATCTTTCCCTTCATTTATTACCTGAACATGATTAATTTAACAATTTGTCCATGGCCTGACAGTAACTTCTAAAGCATAATATTCTCCCTTTTATGATGTGCACTGACCAATGAACTGGCAATAACAGTAGTTGCATAGTTGAAGAGCATTTCAAAACCTTCCCCTACAAACCCTAAAAAAAATCTACATGACAACGAATATGGCCTCAATCAAACTCCTAAAAGGGTTATTACAAAGGATCATCAAATGTTTTGAAATTCAAATTCATCAGATTTGGCGAATTTGTCAAAAATCGCAGGTACTCCAATTACCCTGAATAGATGTGCATAACACTCTTAGATCACCTAGGATTTTAACCAACCCCTTTCAATCTCTGTAAGGTTTCTCCTTGTAGAGAGTGACATGCCAGGTCTAGCACGCCAGTATGAGTAGACTTAAACGCCTTGCATGCTCCTCTGGGAAATTAAATACGCAAATTGTCTCTTCAGAGAGGAAGAGGACTTGAACTCTAGTGCCACCTATTGTAAGTAGGAAGTATTTAGCTTCCCAGAGGAGCATGCAAGACGTTTAAGTCTCCTCATACTGGCGTGCCAAAGCTGGTATGTCACTCTCCATAAGGAGAAACCTTAGATCCCAGCTTTAGCCTATCACCCAGCTAAATCAGTTCTCATACTTTGTACTGACGAGGGGCAATACCCCAAATCACTGTGTCTACAATTTGAGATTCTGATTTAGCTTTTATCCTAAGTCATATTTCAAGGCTCATTAAAGGGTCAATAATGACTTGTAAGATTGCTACTTCCAATAGGTGGCACTGTTCAAGTGCTCTTCCTCTCTGAAGAGACAATTTGCATATTTAATCTGTTTGACATTAATAAGGTTGTGTGTCCATCAAAGTGACTTCACCATAGAAAAAGGTTACTATTGGGTTACCATACAACAGCCAATTTAATAACACAGTTCGCTGACAACTTTTTTTTTTATTAAAAATTGTCCAAAAATTATCCCTCTTAGTCACTAGTGATCAGGT
The DNA here is from genome assembly GCF_046119375.1 of Phyllobates terribilis. Taxonomy (NCBI): domain Eukaryota; kingdom Metazoa; phylum Chordata; class Amphibia; order Anura; family Dendrobatidae; genus Phyllobates; species Phyllobates terribilis. The sequence continues at coordinate 57,074,432 of NW_027362773.1, forward strand.
AGACAGTTCTGTACAGAACACTGACAAACTGGCAGTGTCATATTCTATAACGCCATCTGTTTTCTCATCACAAATATGTGTTTCAGAGGCAAGAGGCCAATTGTGTCATGCGTTTTTTAGTACTAGTGTCATTACAGCTGGTGCCAGTGGTGGTGTTTGCTTTTTTTGTTTAACAAAATTTAAACTACCGTCCCAAAAAGGATGACAAAAATTGCTATGTATGTACATAAGCAAAGATCCAATACCTGCAATGTGACATGTGTGGATTTAAAGTTTGACTAGTAAAACATGAGAAAAAAAGAATATTTGGGACACTCACACTTTGTGAGATAGACAGTTGCAGTTAAATATTAATACAGATAATAGCAGATGCATAACTTAGGTGACAGTGACCAAACTTCTAAAGAAAAGCAGCACAGAATCCCAGTTTTTGTTTTGTTAAATAGCATGAGTAGTCAATTAGTATTTTTTTTTTATGAAACTTAATATGCGATTTCATATGGGCATTTTGTATGCTCCTTAATTTTGGGCTTTTCTGTCTGAAATCATGATTCTCTGGTACTTTACTCACAGTTAATTGTCTGAGTTTTACTGAATTTTCTGTTGTATTTTTTAAAAAACAATTATGTCTTCCCTACAAAAAAAATATTGCACGAGAAATTAAAAACGCACTGATTTCAATTTTTTTTTTACTATAACTATTGTGCTGTTTTGCTTCTGCTTTCTAATGCATTATGAATTAAGAAAAAAACAAGCAATTGTAATTTAACTGCAGCAGGACAGATGCCAGTTACACCATATCCCTGATCAATAAATCACTGCTGTTGCTAGCACTTCTCCTGTCTCTCCCCCCCTCTGAATCTTTATTACTCCCAGACTACTACTTTCATCTTCTTCAGTTGTAAAATACATTACTGTCTGGAGTATTTGTCCAATGTTTTAGGGCTTTCTCTTCATATCTCTATTGCTGAGCTGTGAGCTCTGATGTCCTCTCACTATTCTAAATCACTTTCAAATGTCTCCTTCATTCCTTGCTTAGGCTTTTATACAGGCTATGATAGTCCCTCCCGATTGGCTGTGCTAGACCATGTGATGTGATAGCTGTGAGGAAGCCTTCGTAGTCACGCCTGTGGTCACGTCAGCCTTCTATGACTGATACAATCTTCTGCAATGTGTAAAAAAAAAAGGCAAATATTTTTTGGTAACACGAACAAATCAAATTGTAAACTGTTCAAATTAGCCAAAAACTGCGAATTTCAACTCAAATTTAATTTGCATCAAATTAATTTGATTATCTCTAGTTGTTACTTTGATAAAACCTAGCATCCATCTTTTTTATTGGATTTTTAAGAAGTAAACTGCAAAATGTTTCATACAGAAATACAGTTTAAGACTTACAGAATAAAGGAGATAAAGGATGGCCTGTATTGTAGGGTAGAATTCATCGTCTTGTATATAGATGGTATAAAACGATTTTGATCTATAGAATACAAATATATACATACAATACACCCTGAATACTCTAAGCTAAACAGCCAGGAAACTTAAACATTGTAGCAAATTACAGATGTGACAGCCGTTACTTGTTATCTTAACAGTCAAGGTCCGACCCTATAACCAGAGCACCACATCTGTCTCTGCTATTCCCGCAGCACGTCTGGGTTAATGCTAGGACTACATGGCAATGTGTCAAGCACCATGAAGTTTGTGACGTTATACCTACAGACTGTCACTGTAGTTGCACATGAGTTAAAAGGGGTAGCTCCACTACTTTTTAACTGCTTAAGTGCCCCACATAATATAAAAAAAACACTATAATTATCTCCCAGTCAAGCGCCGCCCCTGCGGAGTTGGTGCGGCAATTCCTGGTGGTCACAAGTGTTTTCATGTCACAAGATCCTGCAGCCAATTAGCAGCAGTTGATTGGCTGCAGACCTCTCAGTTACATTAGACAGAGCAGTTCTGTTTCACAGAAGTATGAAAGCTGCAGCTGATCAGCAATGTCTCGCGACTGCCGGGAAAGAACAGACACTGCAGGAGTGCCACAAGTCCGGTAGGTAAGTATCGATTTTTATTACACGTCAGGCATATAAACAGTTAATAAGGAGTGGTCCAATAGTGGACATGCAACATATCTGTGACCTCACTGGTTTTTTGCTTTTGTTTTTCTTTTAAAGCCAAATCACAACTCCAAAATAGTAAAGGCAAGATATACAAATGTTTCTGGTTGACAACCTGTCTAAGCGCGCATATTCATTGGGCAGCAACCCTTCTCCACATTGTGCCATCCATGCACATCTTTTCTATAGTAATCTGTCTGATGAAGGTCTGAGTGTCAGCCTGAAACATTACTAATACTGGGTTGCTGTTCCTAATAAACTTCGTTTCTCTTCTTGCATTAAATGATGGCGGATTCTTTCTTCTACCTCTAAATTGCTGTTGTGTGACCAGAATAGCTATGTAGTCATATTGAATGCATTAATGGCACTGATAATGATGCATAGTTCTGCTAATCGTTATTGCCATCCCTTCATTTTTTTCATAGACTGTACAATATCTTCAGAAATAAATGGAAATGTACCAAAGTTATATCCTCAGGATTTTTTAATTAGTGGTTCAAAATAATACAACAATAACACATTGAAATTGCAACATGGAAGTTGAAAAACAAAGAAGAAACAGAAAAAACAGCATGTGCAGCATTCAAGGCACCCCTAATTAATACTTGGTTGCACACCCTTTGGCAGTGATGACAGCCTCCAGCTGGAATTTCCTCCCACTCTTCCTTTGCAGTTTGTTCAAGCTCTTGAATGTTTGCAGGGTTCTTTTTCCCAATGGCAGATTTCAACTCACCCCAAAGATTTTCAATGGGATTGAGTTCAGGACTCATTGCTAGCCATTTTAATACAGCCCATTTTTTCTTTTTCAACCATCCCTGTGTACTTTTTGATGTGTGCTTTGGGTCATTGTCTTGCTGGAGGAACGAAGATCTTCGACTCAAACCAAGTTTTCTTACACTGGGTAGGATATTTCGCTCTAAAATCTCTTGATAATTCTCTGATTTCATTATTCCTGTGATACGGTCAAGGCCTCCAGTACCAGACGCTTCAAAGCAACTCCACAGCATTATGGATACTCCACCATGCTTAACTGTTGGTAAGGTGCTCTTTTCCTTATAAGCTTCATTGCGCTGTCTGTAAACAAACTATTACTTTGCATTGTCAAAAAGCTCTATTTTTGTTTCATCTGTCCACAGAACATGTTCGCAGAAGGATTGTGGTTTTTCAAGGTGCTCCTTGGCAAAGATCAGTTGTTCCTTTTTATGTCTTTTCTTCAACAATGGTTTCTCCCTTGGCCTTTGCCCAAAAAGTTCTGCTTGGTTTAGAGTGCGGCGTATGGTACTTGTTGAAACCATGACCCCAGACTGTTCCAAGCTGGCCTTCAGGTCTTTGGAAGTTTGACATGATGTTTTTTCCACCATTTGCACCAACCTTCGAAGACATCTCTTGTCAATTTTCCTCTTTCCCCCACGTCAAGGGAGGTTCTTGACGGTTCCATTCTTGGCAAACTTCTTAATAACATTGCGCACTGTAGAAACTGGGATACCAAGGTCTTTGGAGATGGCCTTATACCCTTTGGAAGTCTTGTGTTTGCTAATAATAGCAGTTCTGATGTCCTCAGACAGCTCCTTTGTCTTCACCATTGTGACAAAGGAACAGGGCCTACCTTGTAGATTTTTAAAACAGTGAAGTCATCATTCATTGCCTAATTCATGTCACACAGGCAATGACAATGAATCACAGGAGAATCTCTTTTGTGATTTACCACAGGCGAGTCAAAATGTGTTTCCATACTAAATTAATGTAAAGGGTACCAATGCCAGTGACACAGCAAGCTTTAGGTTTTTCTATTTTTCCCTCCCATTGTTATTGGTTTTAAATTATTAGAGAACCATAGACAGAAAAAATACCCAATAAAAATTAACTTTTAATAATTATCCTTAAAAGTGTACTCTATAGTACAAGTGAGAAAAACACTACACATATATCTCAAAAACAGGATACCATGTAAGGAGAATATAATATGAAATTAGCAATTAATTCAGACAAACTTACCCTGGATAGCACCTAATAAGATTGCTCTCCCTACCTAACAGCGGAGTGTTTTTCACCCTAAGGTTCAGATGGTGTCCCCGCTCCTCGGAGGCTGTCCCTCTCCTTTCCCTAGGTATCCCTACACAGTCAAAAGATGCCACACACATACATATAAATGGACCAATTGTAGACTATTCATGTCATAATTGACATGCTCAATATAAAAAATTACAACAATACCATATCAGTGGGGAGTGGGCAAAAATAGATATAGTTGCACAAATAGAAGGTTTTTGATTTACAGTAGCCCACTAATATAAATAGATAGACATGTGTACCAGTCAGAGCAAGTCCGAAAAAAAATTAAGAAGATTTTCATCCCCAATCAAACTAGGATTCAAGCAATGCCATAAATGATATCAATTAGTTGGCCTTTAGTACAATGACTAAATGTAGTCAATCCACAATACAAAATTTCCCAAAGCTATAATAGCAATATTCCAGACATCAATATTATAAGATTCCTCAGACTGGTGTAAAGTCATCCGCAAATAAGGTTATAATTAATCCCTTTGTCCCAACCCACTGGAATAGGTAAAAATGTGTACTAGTCAGACCAAATAAGAAATAGTAATACACTTATCTTAATCTCTAGTCCATCTGAGATTCACACAGTGCCTTGAGTGGTGTCCATTAGATGTCCTTTTTTATATACATAACTGAATATAGTCAATCCACAATTCAGAACTCCCCAAAATAGTAACAGCACTCCAGGCATCAATTTTCAAGGTCCCTCAGACTGGTGTAAAATCATCAGCAGTAAAGTTATTCCTTAGGATTAGTCCCTTCGTCCCTACGCGTTTCACCCCCTCCTCAATGTGGGGCTCATCAGGGGACAGGAAATATTAGAGGAGATGAGCCATAATAGATGCCCGCATAATAGCTCCTTGTATACCGGAGTCCAACCGCATGTTCAATGGTGGGATTCATCCCTATATATCTGTCAGATGAATCCCACCATTGAACATGCGGTTGGACTCCGGTATACAAGGAGCTATTATGCGGGCATCTATTATGGCTCATCTCCTCTAATATTTCCTGTCCCCTGATGAGCCCCACATTGAGGAGGGGGTGAAACGCGTAGGGACGAAGGGACTAATCCTAAGGAATAACTTTACTGCTGATGATTTTACACCAGTCTGAGGGACCTTGAAAATTGATGCCTGGAGTGCTGTTACTATTTTGGGGAGTTCTGAATTGTGGATTGACTATATTCAGTTATGTATATAAAAAAGGACATCTAATGGACACCACTCAAGGCACTGTGTGAATCTCAGATGGACTAGAGATTAAGATAAGTGTATTACTATTTCTTATTTGGTCTGACTAGTACACATTTTTACCTATTCCAGTGGGTTGGGACAAAGGGATTAATTATAACCTTATTTGCGGATGACTTTACACCAGTCTGAGGAATCTTATAATATTGATGTCTGGAATATTGCTATTATAGCTTTGGGAAATTTTGTATTGTGGATTGACTACATTTAGTCATTGTACTAAAGGCCAACTAATTGATATCATTTATGGCATTGCTTGAATCCTAGTTTGATTGGGGATGAAAATATTCTTAATATTTTTTTCGGACTTGCTCTGACTGGTACACATGTCTATCTATTTATATTAGTGGGCTACTGTAAATCAAAAACCTTCTATTTGTGCAACTATATCTATTTTTGCCCACTCTCCACTGATATGGTATTGTTGTAATTTTTTATATTGAGCATGTCAATTATGACATGAATAGTCTACAATTGGTCCATTTATATGTATGTGTGTGGCATCTTTTGACTGTGTAGGGATACCTAGGGAAAGGAGAGGGACAGCCTCCGAGGAGCGGGGACACCATCTGAACCTTAGGGTGAAAAACACTCCGCTGTTAGGTAGGGAGAGCAATCTTATTAGGTGCTATCCAGGGTAAGTTTGTCTGAATTAATTGCTAATTTCATATTATATTCTCCTTACATGGTATCCTGTTTTTGAGATATATGTGTAGTGTTTTTCTCACTTGTACTATAGAGTACACTTTTAAGGATAATTATTAAAAGTTAATTTTTATTGGGTATTTTTTCTGTCTATGGTTCTCTGGTAAATATATATACCCTATTACCAATTTAGTTTGGTGAATATTTTTCTGGTTTTTCTTGGTTTTAAATTATTGGTTATCATTTACTCTTTTGCATTTAACGCGAGTGCTCTATACAAAAAAACTGTTTCACTTGATTCATTTTTTTCAGGAAATATTCCACATTATGTAATTAAACTTCATGGGTGCCAATAACAACGAGCAGGACTGTATCTAGCCTGAATGCAATGTTATCCACTTTTCAGCTGAGAACAAGACTAGCGACGTACAGGTTTGCAGCTTGTGAATATAAACGTGTCTCGTTGCTCGACAGCAAACTAATTTCTTAAAAATTATGATGTAAAGCAAAAAATAATGAGATACCGAGTTAGTCATAAAAATGAATATTACATAAAAAAAAATTCTAAGCAAAATATTAAAATATTATTAAAATGAGACCTTTACTGGCTAACCTGTCTGGTGAAGGGGCCTCTGTGTGTTGCAAAAATTGCAAATACAATTTTTTTTCTGCTTATATTCATTACCTCATTAATATTAAACTGACACTTAAAACATTTAATGAGGAAATTTATCAACATGGAGTCTGACAAGTCACTTGGTCTAATGGTTAATCTTCAACAACTGTCCATTTCTGGCCAGATGGTAAAACCCTGGTCAGTTACTTTATTATTTTACAACCTGAGTGATATGGCAGCCCATATGCTCCACCACGCTGGGGCAGGGGACACATTAACCAGTGCAGATAAAGGCAAGCAGCATTCTGCTCCGTGTAAACCTTCATTATACGCGGGGCACGCCAAGTGAATGAGCCAACGCTTAACGCTACAGCCTGAACACAAATAACTGCAAAATCATAAAGATCCTATGCAGGGGTTAAATGAGGACACAGCGCAGAATTCCACAGTCACTGGCAAATTCTATTTCCTGAAGCTCCAATGTTTGGGCTTTATATATTATATATTGCAGACATAGCAGAGACGAGTTGGTCATTTGACATAACCCATGGTGTGCTATCAAAAGTTTTACAATGGATTGCAAGTAATAACCAATAACTGCATGACCATCATCCAGATGATTATGAAGTTGCACAAACACTGCATTTCCATAGTATTAAAAGACAAATGCTAGGAGTGCTCTGCTACATCTCTACAAATGACTTAGGCAGTTAACCCCTTCACTAGCCAGCGATTTTCCATTTTCTTTGTTTCCTCCCAGAGCCATAACTTTTCTTTTTTTCTGCCCATATAGCCATATCAGGGCTTGTTTGTTGCAAATGTAACATGGGGAGAGGGGGAAAGGAAAAGTCAGCTCACCAATTGGTATATGCAGCTTGCTTCTAAGCTATCGCACGGAGCCGCCCTAGTCCGGATGGGAAACAATGCAGAAAATGGAAGAAATCTCCAGCGATCAAGAAAAAACATGTTCAAAAACTTTATTTATGAAAATCCAATAAAACCATAAATATGGAAATCAGCAACCACCAAGTGTCCAATATAAAGATCGACGCGTTTCGACTGCACCAGTCTTATTCATGATCTGTTTTTTGAGGAGCAAGTTGTACTTTTGAACGACACCATTTATTCTACCACATAGTGTACTGGAAAGCAAGAATAAAAATTCTAAGTGCATTGAAATGGCAAAAAAGTGCAATCCAACAATGGTTTTCTGGGTTTTTTATTCATCATGTTCACTAGAATGGTAAAACTGACCTGGCAATATGACTCCTCAGGTCAGTAAAAAATAAATAAATAATTAAATAAAATAAGAACTTTGTTTTTGGTGCCATTTTCCGACACCAGCAACGTTTACATTTTTGGTATCTGGGGCCTTGTGAGTGCTTATTTTTTGTGCCCCGAGTTGATGTTTTTACTGATACCATTTTGGGGTAGATACAAAGTTTTTATCGCCTCTTATTGCATTTTTACTCTGTTTACTGATTGGATTAATTTATTTCATATTTTGATAGAGCAGACATTTCTGAGCACAGGGATACCAAATATGTGTATTTTTATTTTTTTAATGGTTTTATTTTAAATGGAACAAAAGGGGGTGATTTAAACTTGTATTTTTTCTACTTTCAGTGCATCAGCCCTGCTATGTATAGCAGAAATAATAATCTCCTATGAACGTCGGCCACAGGCCGGCATTCACAGGAGGCTTGTAATCACGGGCACACAGGGGTCATCAGCAGAACCCCAGCTGTCATGACAACCCATTGGCATCCCGCGATCCCGTGACAGGGGCACAGATAGGCAGGATGAATGACACGCTTTACGCCGGCGTGTGTTGAATCCAGCTGTCAGTGATTAACTGCGGGATTTAACTGGTTAACAGCCGCTGCTAGAGGCACTTGATGGCTGATGAAATGTGGGCTCGGCATGTGACTCCACATCAAAGGCAGGGACACCACCTTTGAGGTACATGTACATCAGAGGTAGTGAAGTAGTGAAGGAGTTAAATATCAGAAAATCGTAAAGATCTAATAGAATGATGCGTGCAAACCAAGGAATGGAAAAATAAGTCCTTAAGCATATTGTTAGAAACCAATTACTTAAAGAATAAGGCCTCATTCACACATCAGTGAAAAAATGGTACCGGAGTCATCAGTGATTTGGATCAGTGTGTCATCAGCGTACGGTCCGTGTGTCTGTTTTTACCATCAATGTCATCAGTGTTTTTTACGGATGGATAAATTATAAAGGTTCTCCTATACTTGGTAATGTTAATCATTGGCAGCACGCAGACTGTACACTGATGCCATCCGTGTGCTGTACATGTTTTTCACAGATCCATAGTCATGTATTGGCCCTTTTATCCATGAAAAAAAAAGGATAGAACTGGTACATACAACATGGACATGTGAATGAGGCCTAACTGTCATTTTCTAAATCAATAGTACACATAATAATTAGCACCTTTGTAATATATCTTATGACAGAAATCTTCCTCTTTCTCCTCCAGGACTGATCTTTCACTATCTATTTATGGGTAAAATCTGCATTCAGTGAAGAAAGATCTTCCCATTACTGAGATAGGAGATGGCAGTTGGTGCTTATAATACTCTATGTAGAGGGGAGGAGAAAGGAGAAGCTAGAAGCAAATACAGACATTTTTCTGCAAATTCCCCTAAAAACCATAGTCACAGATTTCCATAGAATTTTATAAGCAACAACTGCCATCTCCTATCTCAGTATTGTGGAAATCTGTAATCACCGAAGACACATTTTACCCATGAACTGAGAGTGAGAGAGAAAGATCAGTCCAGGAGGAGAAAGAAGCAAATTGTAAGAGATTTTATCAGAGAAAATTATGTACTAATCAGTTATGAAAAAAAATTGAATGAAAATAACGGTTACTCTACGAATGTTAATAAAATAAAGAAATGCATCAAATTGAAGACAGTGAGATTCTCTGTAATCTGGCATTTATATACAGCACATAACTGCGATAGGATCTCAACTGACCGAAAGAAAGTCCAGAAGCCGTTAGGAAATTCAGCAATGTCCACCGCACTGGTGCTGGATTACAGGAGTTTAGAGCGGTGCTATGGCAGTATAAGTAGGGATGCCATGGAGGTGCACCGGGTACCTCCATACATACGGTGCCCACAGAGCCTGAATATCACCGAGGCCGTGCAGCTCCATATTGATGAGTATCACGGCCTCAGTGCACTGCCGGCCAGACTCTTCCCCGGTGCATAATCCTGCAGACTCACTATTGTCACCTATAAAAGCATGCTGAGATGCCACGTGAGCTGGCAGGCTATCCACCATTAGGGGCACACAACGTATCACAAGTTACAGCCTGTTGTGAGGTGCACCTCATACTGTGGATCATTCTGCACCTCTCTCTCATTTATGGGGAAAAAAAGTGCCCAAATCTGGAGAATGTTATCAGTGAAAACATATCGTTACTAATCGCAACCAATCATATTGCTGCTTTCATGTTCCAGAGGGCCTCTGAAAAATGAGAGCTGGAACCTGATAGGTTGCTATTGGCAACTCTTTCCTTGTTCTAGTTCTGAGCTATTATAAAATGTTATATTGAGCCGATCCTACTTTATTAAAAGTAATTCAAATATATATTTAACCTTATTTTTTTCTTTTATCAAGTCCTATACGATACAGCAGACTGTCGAAAAGAGGCCAAACAGCGCTGAGCGGGTATTCAATCACATGCCTGTCTGCACAGTAGTCCTTTGATTACTAATTTCGTGTGGTGCTCGATGCGGACGACCCTTTAACCCCTCTGTGTCTGACATGTCAGCAGATCATTACCTTCAAGTATATAAAAAAAAAATCTATTAATTGAAAAAGATAAAGGATTAATAGACAGAATAAAATATGGGACGACATGGCGGCACATGTGGTAAGGTACTAGTAGTAGTGGTCTCTTTTATAGGATCCTTTGACTGGCCCTGATAATGGTACAATAGAAGAACTATACTATATCTAGGGCTGCCGTTGCTTGTGCCGGCATACGCCACCTTCGCGTGGCGCCATATTCTATACGCTGTAGCATAATGCGCCATGCATTGGAATATGCCTCGATTATTTTTCTCACAGAAGCTATGACAAATCTGTGTACATCAGAGGTAGACAGGGTTGCAGTTTGGGTCTCAGATTATTTATATAATATATATAAAATATATATTTTAATAATATATTTAATTTATATAAATATATATCTGTATATAATAATATATACACATATATATTTTAATCAATGCAGTATTTAGGAAACAAACCAAATCTCAAATACCGGCATCTGCACGGGGCCTGACTCTTACATTTGCAGCATTACTTCATTTTAATATTGCCTGTATTTTTCTGATATTATTATGTTTTGGTTTTTCTTAATGGGCCAGAAACATGAAGTACTATGGACACGCCATAGAGCCATTTTCTGAGCAGAACGTGACAATGTCCTATTTGAAAAACTATTTACAAAACATAATAAATGTAACAATTATAATAAAATTAGAAACTTGTCCACCCTTCAAAAAGAAAAAGAAATGATTGATTAATATGAACAGGGTGGTTTTGTCTAAATGACACGTGCAGTAATATAGCAGCATTGATCAAGTCAAAATATAACTATAGTTTATAGATAACTATACGAATGATTAGATTAGATACAGCAAGTTTAACTCTTTGTGCAAAAACAATGCACTTCTTGTCCTAGTAGTCCTATGTAAACCCAAAAATTATTATGGTTCTGCTATACAGCACTAACATATCCTGTAAGGCGGTGCAGGAGTTTTCATCAGTCACATTAAGATTCACAGTCAAAATAACAAATTATTCAGTATTTTTTAAGAGTGTGGGAGGAATTACTCGGAGAAGTCCCCCCGCGCAAACACTATGAAAACATAAAACTATACAGATGTTGTTCTTAGACCCAAGAAAAAGAAATGGTGCTACCACTGAACCACGGTGCTGCTCTCACGTATATGGGTTAAATCGCAAACTCAACTCTGCTACATCTGCACCATAGAGGATGTCTTCTAGACTACTCACCATCTACATTTCATCCAATCATATGCACAGAATAAAGACCACACTACACAATGACGCTGATGTTATTTAACCCTTTCTCCAGGATATATACCGTAAGGTCTTGCAGTCCTGTAGTGGTTTCCGTGATGTTTTTTACAAAAAAAAAAAAACGGATATAAATTTGCTATTGTTCTTCCTCAAAATGTATCTGACAGGGATTGTACTAGTATAGATGAAAAATAAAAACGCCATCAAACTCCCTAAAAAAGTCCCATCAGCAGCTGCTTTTCTTAATTTTCCTCTGAATGGCTGTTTTCTAGGAAGACGACACCTGCTTCCTCCGGCAGCCGGGCTCACAGCTCTGCGCATTTACAGCTAGAGATTCTGCTGCGCTGCGAAATGGCACAATTACTCGATCCTGAGAGGTAAATACCTATGAGAAATCTACAATGCAACGCTGCTAGAAGAAGCCGCCATAAGCAGACAGATGTTACCCAGAGACCTATGGAGGCTGAGCAACCGGCTGAGAACTATGAGGAGCACACAACACTGCATGTCATGCACCCATTATCACAGAGTTTAACGCAGACAAGTCAGCACAAAAGTTTAGAGCCAGGCCTCAACTCATCCAGCTACTGTGCAGATAACATAATCCACAATCCCACTGTAATATCAGAGATTACATAATCCACAATCCCACTGTAATATCAGAAATTACACAATCCACAATCCCACTGTAATATCAGAGATTACACAATCCACAATCCCACTGTAATATCAAAGATTACACAATCCACAATCCCACTTTAATTTCAGAGATTACACAATCCACAATCCCACTCTAATTTCAGAGATTACACAATCCACAATCCCACTGTAATATCAAAGATTACACAATCCACAATCCCACTCTAATATCAGAGATTACACAATCCACAATCCCACTGTAATATCAAAGATTACACAATCCACAATCCCACTCTAATATCAGAGATTACACAATCCACAATCCCACTGTAATATCAAAGATTACACAATCCACAATCCCACTCTAATTTCAGAGATTACACAATCCACAATCCCACTGTAATATCAGAGATTACACAATCCACAATCCCACTGTAATAGCAGAGATTACACAATCCACAATCCCACTGTAATAGCAGAGATTACACAATCCACAATCCCACTGTAATATCAGAGATTACACAATCCACAATCCCACTCTAATATCAGAGATTACACAATCCACAATCCCACTCTAATATCACAGATATAACAGAGATTACATAATCCACAATCCCACTGTAATATCAGAGATTACATAATCCACAATCCCACTATAATATCAGAGATTACGTAATCCACAACCCCACTGTAATATCAGAGATTACACAATCCCACTGTAATATCACAGATATAGCAGAGATTATGTAATCCACAATCCCAGTGTAATATCAGAGATTACATAATTGACAATCCCACTGTAATATCAGAATGGGTCTCTTTTACATGGGACTGCAGGTAAATCTATTACTGAATATTATAGAAAAAGTTTAAGTTTACGTTCTCCTTTGCTTCAACAGCTGAGCCGCCGCAGCGATTTTTGCCGCTCTGCACGGTTGCGGGGAGCCTTCCATTTCACCCTGACACCTGCATCACAGGCGGACATGCTGTGAATCTCACATCTGCAACACTTGTCACCTTGTACTGTAGATAGTTTTTGCAGCGGTGCATGAGATCTCTTAAAAATATAATGCATTAATCTGGTGCTGTGAAATGCAGAAGGTTTTTGCCAGTGAATACCCCGCAGAATCCTGCTGCATTTTCCCTACATGGAAACTTATCCTACATTGCAAATTCAGTTGTTGTGTGTCAATATATACAGAGTCTAATACACTAGGCAAGGCTACATTACACGGTTACCTAACCCAGGGTAGATGAAGCACTGACTTGTAGATAGCCCTCTCTTTTAAATATAAAAATAGACACATATTAGAGCGCACAGACACATTACTAATCTACGGCTCTTTTCTTTGAGGAGCGATTGTCCACAAAAAAGCCAAAAAACCTACACCGGACAATTGTCCTAGTGCGGTTCGACTTGCACACCAAACTAGTTCATTGTAATGGCTGGGTCTATGAAAATAGACCGTACATGGATGTCACTGTACTGCATGTGTGCTATCTATAGGAAAAGCAGACGTGTGAACAAGGGCTTAACAGTGCGAATTCTGACATCTCTGGTTGTCCTTTTTTAATAATACATCAAGTTTTTAACCTTGTGAGCTGGAACGTGTTTCTAATGTTTTTCACAAATGTGTTATTTATTTCAATATATTTACAAGCATTATACATTAATGCTCAAGACATATAGCAGCGTGTTGTATGTGCTTATCTCAGGTCTTCAGATGTACATATATATCTGACGCTCAGTTTAACACACTTATATACAGTATGTTATATATGTACCGAAAAGCAGAAACAATTTTGTAATTTGCCAAAATCAGAACTTTTGACAAACCTAATAAATCATTTTAACTCTGAACTATGAAACTACACAATAACTTCAGTCCGGTTACATTTGTGTATCAATGGCCCCAAATACAGATATCACTGTGACGATATACGTAGAAGCGACAGCAATATATTTATACTCTAAATACAGTATCCTACAGACAAACATGTAATCACCGTATATCAGCAATAGTCTATAACAAAGACAAGAAAACATTCGGAAGTGGATTGAATACAGCAGAAAGATCACGCCTGACATGAAACTGTTATTGACACATAAGACACAATATCACTACATACTGGACTAGACTAAATAAACAATCCATATACACTACGTATAGGGGGAGCGTAAAATATATACAGAAATATTATTATGTATCAATTAAAAATCATAAGACATAAAGGCTTTTTCTCCACATCAGTATAGAGGACTTTAATACAGCAGCTGCCGGAACGCATAATGCCATGAAACTGCATGGGAAAGGAGGGGGCGTCCCAATGCAATAACTGTGGGTTTTAATCAAACTGTTATTAATTTCTAAGCATTTGGAAAGTCCATGGAGCAATTTCTGTAGTAGCGTAACGTGCCACATCATATGTATCGTACTTTAATTGTGGATCTGGGAAACACTAGCTGCATATAATTGGCAGGAATTTAGCCTTCCACGCTGCAATTCAACCATCCAAGAAATGAACCAATATAATACATCTGCAAAGTAAGCCGGCATTAGACATCCTAAAGCCACTCTCCTCGGCTGCCTAACATTGCGCTGCCTAGCTATTGCCCTCATGTTGCACTGGTAGTTTGTAGTTGATGCCAGTCTTGCCATCCCTCTAAGCAGGTGTCCTGTATACGCCACTTAAATATTGTATGTGCACAAAAACTCCCCCCTGGCAGCACACAGACCTCATACGGTTACATAATTACAGAAACTAATGTCCCCATTTAGAATGAAAC
Organism: Phyllobates terribilis; assembly: GCF_046119375.1. Lineage (NCBI taxonomy): Eukaryota > Metazoa > Chordata > Amphibia > Anura > Dendrobatidae > Phyllobates > Phyllobates terribilis. Next base: position 57,089,645 of record NW_027362773.1, read on the forward strand.
CAAACAAACGCCATACCTACAAACATGGCATGCAAATAAATCCCCAACACCACTACATGCCGGGAAAATACACCAAGGATGCAAACATACATAATGCAGCGGATAAAATAACACATACTTCAGACCGGTAGAATACATTTAACTCTTTGCGGATGGCCCTAGCTTTATTAGTACATAACATGCAAACAAAATAACATGCAAACTGATGCTTTCTTAAAGGGTCCAAGCCACTAGAATCTATCCCTCCCCTGCCCAGCAAGGGTTTAGGAGTTCTGCAAAGTGTGTGTGGCGGACAGAGAGTGCTGCTCGCTACCTATTAAAGTCCATGTTGGGCTGGATGCTGCTCGCTGATGGTCTTCCCTGTAGAGGCAGAGATCTCCCTGCTGGCTGATCCTCAGTGTCTCCTCTCAGTCCTCCTCTCTTTCTCTGGCTGACACACTCCCTGTCTCCCTCTCCCCCTCCCCTCTGCCTTATTCTGGGATTGATTGATTACAATCAGTGACCAGAGGCTGTGACATGGGCATGCACTTGGCTCACAACTGCACCTGAAATACAGAGTCTGAGGACAGACAGGCAAGAGGGGGGAGATGGAAGATATTAATATTATCACACTGCACCAGGGATATGACAGGTTGAGCGATTATTAGGGGGCAAGCTATTAAAAGGCAGCAGCCAAGGGAGGGGGGCTTTTTATATAATTACTACATATAGACGAAGAGTTCTAACCTATAATGCCATGATCATTCTTCTCATTCTATTTTTTAACTGTCTGGTGAATTATCTACATTATACCCATTATTAAATAAAGCTAAATATATTTTTTTAAAACCGTTAAAATTTTCCAAAAGAATCCATTTTTGTAAAATTAAGATTTTTTTTTTTGCCTCTTTTTTTGATCATAATAAACAAAATCCACAAATTCCATTGAGATATTACATGAAACGAGCTATTTTATTACCACGATTCAAATCACCCGACTTAATAAATTGGACAATATATTCTGTAAAACGAAAATGAAGTCCAAAATAAAATAAAAATCAATTCAAAAAATATTTTGGAACTTCTACTTTCCCGCCCCCAGCCCAGATGGGGTTAAAAATAAAATCGTGCAAGGGTTTAAAACATCAAAGCCTCTGCTATATATTTCCATCCTATCCCTGAGTAGCCTTATAACACAGTGGTCGCTACAAAGACTTATTAACCCCTTGCGGAACCCTCCAGGTTTGTCAATCAAACTTGTGCGTATTGTAAGTGGACAGAAATGATAAATAATATAGTTTTGGGTTTTTTTTCCGCACAGATTGCAATGACTTGCTTTGCGTGACTTACTTATTTTCTTTTTGTTATACACAAATCCCTCCCTTCGCCAAGGCCTCAGATCACCAGGGGGATTGTTATAGGACATACAGTACAGTATATGTGCCCTGTGCAGGAGGAGGCGGGGATGTGTCTGTATATGACTGCCCAGCCTCCATCACAATAGACATCTCCCTGGGAATATTATTCCATTTGTGCCCCCTCCTCTTGGCCTGATGTGACATTGCAATGCCCCCCAGACCTTGCAAAATGCATGTAATGCCTTCTGATCCCTGTATTCCACCTGGAAGATGAGGGAGAGAAGGGGAAGAGAAAGAGAGAGAGAGGGGGAATGAGAAAGAGAAGGAAGAAGAGGGGGAGGGAGAGGGCAGATCATGTCGCTCTCCAATTAATTAGCAAAGAAAAATCCTGCTCAGTAGTACAAGCCCAGTGAGTGCCCCCTGCTCTGCCCCCTGCCCTGTGCTGTGGGGGCACAGCCCTGTCTGCCCTGCTGCAGGCAATGACAAGGCACCTCTAACCCACAGGCTTTGTGTGTTGTTTCTATCTGATTTACATCCCCCTTTGCTATAATGTGGGCTGAGGATGAGGAGTCTTTACCTTGCTGCCTGGCTCCTGGGCTGCAGTCAGTGCTGTGCTGGGAGTTCCTCCATGGCGGCTGGGGGTCGGGAGGTGCTGTCAGGAGGAGCAGACAGGGTGAAACCTTCGACCCTGAGGGTCCCCCGGCTGCTCTACAGTGGAAATGAGAGACTCAGGGAGGAAAATGAGAGCAGCCTCGATCTGAGGACAGAGCAGAGAGTGCAGTGAGTAGGGGCTGCCACTGGGTCAGGGAGCAGGAGAGGGGCTGCCACTGGGTCAGGGAGCAGAAGAGGGGCTTCCACTGGGTCAGGGAGGAGGAGAGGGGCTGCCACTGGGTCAGAGAGGAGGAGAGGGGCTGCAACTGGGTCAGGGAGCAGGAGAGGGGCTGCCACTGGGTCAGGGAGCTGGAGAGGGGCTGCCACTTGGTCAAGGAGCAGGATAGGGGCTGCCACTGGGTAAGGGAGCAGGAGAGGGGCTGACACTGGGTCAAGAGGAGCAGGAGAGGGGCTACCACTGGGTCAGAGAGCAGGAGAGGGGCTGCCACTGGGTCAGGGAGCAGGAGAGGAGCTGCCACTGGGTCAGAGAGGAGGAGAGGGGCAGCCACTGGGTCAGGGAGCAGGAGAGGGGCTGCCACTGAGTCAGGGAGCAGGAGAGGGGCTGCCACTGGGTCAAGAGGAGCAGGAGAGGGGCTACCACTGGGTCAGGGAGCAGGAGAGGGGCTGCCACTGGGTCAGGGAGCAGGAGGGGGGCTGCCACTGGGTCAGGGAGCAGGAGAGGGGCTGCCACTGGGTCAGGGAGCAGGAGAGGGGCTGCCACTGGGTCAGGGAGGAGGAGAGGGGCTGCCACTGGGTCAGAGAGGAGGAGAGGGGCTGCCACTGGGTCAGGGAGCAGGAGAGGGGCTGCCACTGGGTCAAGAGGAGCAGGAGAGGGGCTACCACTGGGTCAGGGAGCAGGAGAGTGGCTGCCACTGGGTCAGGGAGCAGGAGAGGGTCTGCCACTGGGTCAGGGAGCAGGAGGGGGGCTGCCACTGGGTCAGGGAGCAGGAGAGGGGCTGCCACTGGGTCAAGAGGAGGAGAGGGGCTGCCACTGGGTCAGGGAGCAGGAGAGGGGCTACCATTGGGTCAGAGAGAAGGAGAGGGGCTGCCACTGGGTCAGAGAGGAGGAGAGGGGCTGCCACTGGGCCAGGGAGCAGGAGAGGGGCTGCCACTGGGTCAGGGAGCAGGAGAAGGGCTGCCGCTGGGTCAGAAAGGAGGAGAGGGGCTGCCACTGGGTCATGGAGCAGGAGATGGGCTGCCACTGGGTCAGGAGAGGGGCTGCCACTGGGTCAGAGAGGAGGAGAGGGGCTGCCACTGGGTCAAGGAGCAGGAGAGGGGCTGCCACTGGGTCAGGGAGCTGGAAAAGGGGCTGCCACTGGGTCAGGGAGCAGGAGAGGGGCTGCCACTGGGTCAGGGAGCAGGAGAGGGGCTGCCACTGGGTCAGGGAACAGGAGAGGGGCTGCCACTGGGTCAGGGAGCAGGAGAGGGGCTGCCACTGGGTCAGGGAGCAGGAGAGGGGCTGCCACTGGGTCAGGGAGCAGGAGAAGGGCTGCCACTGGGTCAGGGAGCAGGAGAGGGGCTGCCATTGTGTCAGGGAGCAGGAAAGGGGCTGCCACTGGGTCAGGGAGCAGGAGAGGGGCTGCCACTGGGTCAGGGAGCAGGGGAGGGGCTGCCACTGGGTCAGGGAGCAGGGGAGGTGCTGCCACTGGGTCAGAGAGGAGGAGAGGGGCTGCCACTGTGTCAGGGAACAGGAGAGGGGCTGCCACTGGGTCAGGGAGCAGGAGAGGGGCTGCCACTGGGTCAGGCAGCAGGAGAGGGGCTGCCACTGGGTCAGGGAGCAGGGGAGGGGCTGCCACTGGGTCAGGGAGCAGGGGAGGGGCTGCCACTGTGTCAGACTGGAGGAGATGGGCTGCCACTGGGTCAGGGAACAGGAGAGGGGCTGCCACTGGGTCAGGGAACAGGAGAGGGTCTGCCACTGGGTCAGGGAGCAGGAGAGGGGCTGCAACTGGGTCAGGGAGCTGGAGAGGGGCTGCCACTGGGTCAGAGAGCAGGAGGGGCTGCCACTGGGTCAGGGAGCCGGAGAGGGGCTGCCACTGGGTCAGGGAGCAGGAGGGGCTGCCACTGTGTCAGGGAGCAGGAGAGGGGCTGCCACTGTGTCAGGGAGCAGGAGAGGGGCTGCCACTGGGTCAGGGAGCAGGGGAGGGGCTGCCACTGGGTCAGGGAGCAGGGGAGGGGCTGCCACTGTGTCAGACTGGAGGAGATGGGCTGCCACTGGGTCAGGGAACAGGAGAGGGGCTGCCACTGGGTCAGGGAACAGGAGAGGGGCTGCCACTGGGTCAGGGAGCAGGAGAGGGGCTGCAACTGGGTCAGGGAGCTGGAGAGGGGCTGCCACTGGGTCAGAGAGCAGGAGGGGCTGCCACTGGGTCAGGGAGCCGGAGAGGGGCTGCCACTGGGTCAGGGAGCAGGAGGGGCTGCCACTGTGTCAGGGAGCAGGAGAGGGGCTGCCACTGGGTCAGGGAGCCGGAGAGGGGCTGCCACTGGGTCAGGGAGCAGGAGGGGCTGCCACTGTGTCAGGGAGCAGGAGAGGGGCTGCCACTGGGTCAGGGAGCAGGAGAGGGGCTGCCACTGGGTCAGGGAGCAGGATGTTACGCTGGCGTGTCCTTTAATAAAATAAAACTTAAAGGACACGTCGGGGTCCACCGGACTGCGGAGGAGATGCAGCTGCTGAGTCCCAGAGTAATGTTCAGCTAAGCACAGAGTAAGAAATGAACTAGTGTGTTAAGTGCACACACTAGTAGTAACTAAACAAGGTACAATGCTGGGAGTTAACAACACTCCAGAAACGAAACTAATAAACTTCTGCACAGCAAAACACCGCTATACAGAGCAGAAAGGATTTGGCAGCATGAAAAGCCTGAGCACTAGATGGCGGCGTATAGAGCTGCAGATAGGTGCTGGCCAGGAAAGGCCTGGAACCTAAGTTCCTAAAGAGGGGGAGAATCTCTGCAGCACCCAACACATGGGTGTAAAAGCGGCAGTGTGACCACACATACAATGGCGGACCCTGGAATACTGGATCGGTAGCAAGGACGCCTCCGTGGCGTGGACACCAACCGGTGAACCGACACGGTAGAGCGTGCTGCTCACAGCATTCCCCTAGCCCTAATTGATGGCTAGGATGACTAGGGAGCTTTCAGCAGGAAAACTTGACAACGACTCTCACACACTGTATTTACTGCCAGAGACCTCACCCCAGGTTAAAAAGAGATAGACTAGGCACCGGGGCGGAGCCCACGGAGCCCTTAAATACACTAGAGATAGCCCCAGCCCCCCAAGACAACCAACCACGCTGTACCAGACAGAAAGGGGCGTGGCTTAGTGGCACATGACCGCAGGGGCGTGGCTTAGCGGGACATGGGCAGAAACCACACTTAGAATCCCTAGAACAGAACCTAAATGCTGACAATTACTGACCAGCAGGAAAGAGCGACGCCGCGAGAAAGCTCTTCTCCTGCGTACCGGCCTAACACAGGAGAGGGGCTGCCACTGGGTCAGGGAGCAGGAGAGGGGCTGCCACTGGGTCAGAGAGCAGGAGGGGCTGCCACTGGGTCAGGAAGCAGGACAGGAGATTCCACTGGGTCAGGGAGCAGGAGAGGGGCTGCCACTGGGTCAGGGAGCAGGAGAGGGGCTGCCAATGGGTCAGGGAACAGGAGAGGGGCTGCCACTGGGTCAGGGAGCAGGAGAGGGGCTGCCACTGGGTCAGAGAGCAGGAGAGGGGCTGCCACTGGGTCAGAGAGGAGGAGAGGGGCTGCCACTGGGTCAGGGAGCAGGAGAGGGGCTGCCACTGGGTCAGGAAGCAGAAGAGGGGCTGCCACTGGGTCAAAGAGCAGGAGGGGCTGCCACTGGGTCAGGTAGCACAAGAGGGGCTGCCACTGGGTCAGGGAGCAGGAGAGGGGCTGCCACTGGGTCAGAGAGCAGGAGGGGCTGCCACTGGGTCAGGGAGCAGGAGAGGGGCTGCCACTGGGTCAGAGAGCAGGAGAAGGGCTGCCACTGGGTCAGAGAGGAGGAGAGGGGCTGTCACTGGGTCAGGGAGCAGGAGAGGGGCTGCCACTGGGTCAGGGAGCAGGAGAGGGGCTGCCACTGGGTCAGGGAGCAGGAGGGGCTGCCACTGGGTCAGGGAGCAGGAGAGAGGCTGCCACTGGGTCAGGGAGCAGAAGAGGGGCTGCCACTGGTCAGGGACCAGGATAAGGGCTGCCACTGGGTCAGAGAGGAGGAGAGGGGCTGCCACTGGGTCAGGGAGCAGAAGAGGGGCTGCCACTGGGTCAGGGAGCAGAAGAGCGGCTGCCACTAGGTCAGAGAGAAGGAGAGGGGCTGCCACTGGGTCAGGGAGCAGGAGAGGGGCTGCCACTGGGTCAGGGAACAGGAGAGGGGATGCCACTTGGTCAGGGAGCAGGAGAGGGGCTGCCACTGGGTCAGGGAACAGGAGAGGGGCTGCCACTGGGTCTGGGAGTAAGAGAGGGGCTGCCACTGGGGTCACCTCTGCACCTCCTGCAGGGGGCTCAGCCTGCACAGCCCTGTGCTCCATGTTTGTGACGTGCCCCCTGGGGCCATGGGGTACTCGGTAGCCAGGCCGGTCCTTTTCGGGGTAGTCACGGTGGCTGTGACCTGGTCTGTGGCCCCAGGCAGTCAAATAATTTAAGAAAAGGGGAATAAAGTTTTTGATGATAATGTTCGTGACGCCACCCGTGGTATGCTGCTATATAGGGCCGCCGCTGCGGTGGAGATGCACTGGGGCTGATGGTGACGCAGCAGAGTTGGTTCAGCTCTCCACGGACAGAGCTAAGCTCCAGGGCAGTAAATGGTGATTTGGAAAGGTAGATGTTGTCGGCAGGGACAGTGTAGTGCAGGGCTGAGGGTGCAGATAATGACCAGATGACACCAGAAGGTCGGTTTCCTCTACATTTACTTGAGGTTTGATGCTGTAGACCGGGGCACTGGTAACAGAAGGTAATGGAGATCCGGGCGGCCTAGAAGCAATTTGGGATCTACCTTGCCAGGTGGAGTTGTAGGCCTTCCTTCTGCGCTGTCCTCTTTGGCCCTGCTGCCTAAAGCTATGCTGTGGCCCTCGTTCCTGAGCAATCGTTTAATCCTCACCCGTATGGCAGGCAGCTCGAGCCTTTTTCAGGTGTCACTCCTTCGTTGCGGCTCTGGGCTCTAGTATGCTGCTGAGCCGCCGGGTGTTTGGTGGGGCCAGGAGACCTGCAGTCTCCTGCCCACCGGATTTAGCTGCCGGGACTTCAGTACCTGAACAACCACGGACTCCGGTGTCCGGTTTCTGGCGCTTTTCTCTGGGGCGAGCTTGGTCACAGCTCCCCTCCCCAGGTTCTTCCTTGTCGCTCTCCTGTCTCCCACTGACTTTTCTCACTCCAACCGACTTTTCTAACCCCCGCATCCAGGCTCCAGTTTAAAGGAGAATCTCCCCTTAAACTGGGTTAGAGCTCCCCCTTCTGGTCTTTAGCCAGGAAAAGTGCTGGATGCTAGTGTTACCTGATAAGGGGACCCCTCCTTGCTTCTAGGCATGGCATCACCCTCTGTGAGGGAGGCAATGCCAATGTGGCAACCAGACTCCTGGGGTGCCACATTCCCCCCTACTTAAATTCAGTACTCCCGGACTGAGGATACCTTTAGAGTTAAATAATTAACAACAATAACGATTCATATTACCAAAAATTTACAAAGTCTCAAAAAGGTAATAATCACAAAACCAAACAGAAATTGGTAGCAGTCATTGCGGCTCTTATTCTTTACTTAATTGTCTTTTTCCGGGTACCTGAAGGTTGGTTGGTGGGAACCGCCTTAGCCCACTTCGTGTATCGTCCCTGGGCGTGTCTTCAGGGCACTCTGTCAGTGGGTCTGGTTTTCGGCCACACCTGCGGTTTAGTTTCAAGGCGAACAATTATTTTTACTCAACATTGTTCTGACCACATCCAGTCCTGTAGTCCATTTATCCATAAGTATAATAACTGTATACACTCACGATTGCTTAAAAGTTCTTACAGGAAGTCTCTGTAGGCTCTCATGCTTAACGGTTGCAATTATATACTATGCACTATTATCTTATTACACCTTAGTCCGTATAACGGGCTGGGAGCTGACCTCTGGTATTACGGGTTAATCTACGCAGTACAGTTATTGCCAATGACCTACCTGGGTCTCTAGTGTCTACCGCTGGTGTGGTCGGTGCTCTCTTCTCTACGTTAGTTGTGGACCTACGTAGTACTGGTATACCAGATTGCCTTCTGTGAACTCCTAAACTCACCATGGGACTGACAGATTCATGGCTAGCAGGGGGTAGATTCACTCATTCCACTGCGGTTGTGGCATCTGTTGCTGGGGCCGTCTGGTCTCTAGAGTCTCTGCGGCTTCTGGTAAGGCTACTTGGAGAAAGGTAAAGACAAGTACCACGATTGCTTGGTTCACCTGCGTCCAAGACCGGGGAAATTCTCCAAGGATGGTTTGGACCGTCTCTTCCACCTTTTCTGTGTGTTGGAGGCTGTTTTGGTCTTCCTCTTGGTGTCTCAATTGATCAGGGCATATCTTTAGGTGGTCTCTTGAGACTGCCACCGAAGTCCCTCCTACATCTTTACTGATGATGCATACCTTTGTGTTGTCGAAATTTGAAGGTAAGACTGTATATGGCTCAACCTCCCACTGATCTTTAACTTGTGAACTCGTCTCTTCCTTTTGAGTACCTGTTCTCCAGGTGACAAGGGAACTGCAGGTGTGTGCTGATTATAAGTTCTTTCCTGCCTCTGTCTCGCCTGGGACAAACTTCTCTCTACACATTCTTGCACCTTGCGGTATTGTTGCTGCCGCTCCGTATCCCAGTCTGCATGTGGTGATGTCGTCTCAGGTGTTAAAACTCCCATGTCTAGGTCAATGGGTAACTTGCCAGGTCTTGCCCTCATCAGGTAGGCGGGTGTACAGTTGGTGGAGTTCACCGGGATGTGGTTATATACCGTATTTTTCGGACTATAAGACGCACCGGATCATAAGACGCACCTAGGTTTTAGAGGAGGAGAAAGAAAAAAAAAAAATTAAGCAAAAAATGTGGTCATGATGCACTTTTAAGGGGGAGGGGGTCTTCTGCTGACACTGGTATAGGGGTAATGTCCCCCAGTTCTGACACTATCCCCCATCCTGGTATACATGCCCCCCCCTTCCTTTTATACAGTTAGGTCCATATATATTTGGACAGAGACAACATTTTTCTAATTTTGGTTCTACACATTACCACAATGAATTTTAAGCAAAACAGTTCAGATGCAGTTGAAGTTCAGACTTTCAGATTTCATTTGAGGGTATCCACATTAAAATTGGTTGAAGGGTTTAGGAGTTTCAGCTCCTTAACATGTGCCACCCTGTTTTTAAAGGGACCAAAAGTAATTGGACAGATTAAATAATTGTAAATAAAATGATCATTTCTAGTACTTGGTTGAAAACCCTTTGTTGGCAATGACTGCCTGAAGTCTTGAACTCATGGACATCACCAGACGCTGTGTTTCCTCCTTTTTGATGCTCTGCCAGGCCTTCACTGCGGTGGTTTTCAGTTGCTGTGTGTTTGTGGGCCTTTCTGTCTGAAGTTTAGTCTTTAACAAGTGAAATGCATGCTCAATTGGGTTGATATCAGGTGACTGACTTGGCCATTCAAGAATATTCCACTTCTTTGCTTTAATAAACTCCTGGGTTGCTTTGGCTTTATGTTTTGGGTCATTGTCCATCTGTAGTATGAAACGATGACCAATCAGTTTGGCTGCATTTGGCTGGATCTGAGCACACAGTATGGCTCTGAATACATCAGAATTCATTCGGCTGCTTCTGTCCTGTGTCACATCATCAATAAACACTAGTGACCCAGTGCCACTGGCAGCCATGCATGCCCAAGCCATCACACTGCCTCCGCCGTGTTTTACAGATGATGTGGTATGCTTTGCATCATGAGCTGTACCACGCCTTCGCCATACTTTTCTCTTTCCATCATTCTGGTAGAGGTTGATCTTGATTTCATCTGTTCAAAGAATGTTCTTCCAGAACTGTGCTGGCTTTTTTAGATGTTTTTTTAGCAAAGTCCAGTCTAGCCTTTTTATTCTTGATGCTTATGAGTGGCTTGCACCGTGCAGTGAACTCTCTGAATTTAATTTCATGCAGTCTTCTCTTTATGATAGATTTGGATATTGATACGCCTACCTCCTGGAGAGTGTTGTTCACTTGGTTGGCTGTTGTGAAGGGGTTTCTCTTCACCATGGAGATTATTCTGCGATCATCCACCACTGTCTTCCGTGGGCGCCCAGGTCTTTCTGCATTGATGAGTTCACCAGTGCTTTCTTTCTTTCTCAGGATGTACAAAACTGTAGATTTTGCCACTCCTAATATTGTAGCAATTTCTCGGATGTTTTTTTTTCTGTTTTTGCAGCTTAAGGTTGGCTTGTTTCACCTGCATGGAGAGCTCCTTTGACCGCATGTTTACTTCACACCAAAACCATCCAAATGCAAGCAAACACCACACCTCAAATCAACTCCAGGCCTTTTATCTGCTTAATTGAGAATGACATAACAAAGGGATTGCCCACACCTGTCCATGAAATAGCCTTGGAGTCAATTGTCCAATTACTTTTGGTCCCTTTAAAAACAGGGTGGCACATGTTAAGGAGCTGAAACTCTTAAACCCTTCATCCAATTTTAATGTGGATACCCTCAAAGGAAAGCTGAAAGTCTGAACTTCAACTGCATCTGAATTGTTTTGCTTAAAATTCATTGTGGTAATGTCTAGAACAAAAATTAGAAAAATGTTGTCTCTGTCCAAATATATATGGACCTAACTGTACGTGCTGCCCATCCCCATCCTGGTATGCCTGGCATCCCTCCATCCTGGTATGCATGAAACCCCTCCATCCTGGTATGCATGACACCCCTCACCCTTATCCTAGTATGCATGGCACCCCTCATCCCTGTCCTGGTATGCATGGCACCCCTCATCCCTGTCCTGGTATGCATGGCACCCCTCATCCCTGTCCTGGTATGCATGGCACCCCTCATCCCTGTCCTGGTATGCATGACACCCCTCACCCTTATCCTAGTATGCATGGCACCCCTCATCCCTGTCCTGGTATGCATGGCACCCCTCATCCCTGTCCTGGTATGCATGGCACCCCTCATCCCTGTCCTGGTATGCATGGCACCCCTAATCCCTGTCCTGGTATGCATGGCACCCCTAATCCCCATCCTGTTGTGCATGGCACCCCTAATCCCTATCCTGGCATGTATGGCACCCCTCATCCATATCCTGGTATGCATAGTCCCCCTAATCCCCATCATGCTGCACATGAAAAAAAAATAAACACTCCCACTCACCTTTCTTCTCTCCTCCAGCGCTGCGTCCTGTCTGCCCGCACTGATCTCTCCATGTGAGCCGTGCATGACGTCACTGCCATGCGCGGCTCACAAGGAGAGATCAGCTGCCGGAAGTCACTGCTCCCCACTCCCCTGTGTGCGCGGGAAGCAGTGACTTCACTCTCCTTCATAGCCAGCACACAGCTTAGCCGCGCTGCAGCTCCTGCTGCTGCCGGCTATCTCGTGTGCCTTCTTATTAAAGGGCATGAATATTCACCCCCTCCCCACGCCCATGGGCGTGGAGAGAGGTTGAATATTCATGCCCTTTAACAGCGGGCACAGGCGATTCCGGCAGCAGCAGGAGCCGCAGTGCAGCTAAGCTGTGTGCCGCTATTAAGGAGCATGAATATTCAGTGCTCCCCATGCCCATGGGCGTGGGGAGCAGTGAATATTCATTCTCTTTAGCAGCGGGGACAGTGTAGGCTGCAGCGGGCGGCTGCTGCCTCCTGTGCCCCACTTCTCCACCGCTACCGCTCCCCCCACACCCCACATATATATATACACCCCCCCAACCTTCGGACTATAAGACGCACCCCCCATTTTCCTCCAAAATTTTGGAGGAAAAAAGTGCGTCTTATAGTCCGAAAAAGACGGTAGGTCTACCAAATCCAGTAACTTCTCTGGCCACAGGCTACGCTCTTCAAGGGGCAGCGTCTTCAACAGGTCTATTACTACCTGGTTCATTTTCTCGCATAACCCGTTGGTCTGGGGATGATACGGCGTCGTCCTTATTTTCTTGCAGCCGTACAAGTTACAGAATTCCTGAAACACTTCTGCTTCAAAGGCTGTGCCTTGGTCAGTAAGCACTCGTTCAGGGTAACCGTGCGGGCGACAAAAATGTAGTTGAAATGCTTTGGCTGCCGTCTTAGCCGTCTGATCCTTCACTGGCACTACTACCAGGAACTGGGAGTAGTGGTCTACTATGGTGAGAGCGCAGACATAGCCTGACTGGCTTGGGGCTAGCTTCACATGGTCCAAGGCTACCAGTTCAAGTGGTTGTTTGGTGACTATGGGCTGCAGTGAAGCCCTCTGGCTATCACGGTTTTTCCGTCTCAGGTTGCATGGACCACATTCTTGACACCATCTCTCGATTGCTTTCCTCATGCCAACCTAGTAGAATCACTCACGTAGCAGGACTTTCAACTTCTTCGACCCGAAGTGTCCTGCTCCATCATGGTACGCCTCTAAGATCATTGGCGCATCCCACTTCGGTACTACCACCTGCCAGACCAGTTTGTGTGTCTGGAAGTTGATGCTTCTTTTACACCGCTTTCCCTCATAGATGAACAGCTTGCGCTTCTCCTTCCACAACTGTTGGGTCTCCTATGGAGCATCTGGACCAGGGTGCCAGTCAGCTTGTGTCAGCAACTCCTTTACTAGGTGGACAGCCAGGTCACTATCCTGCGTCTCTGCCCATCCATGGTGGGGCAATGGGTTAAACGTGGCCTCTCTGTTGGAGGAGCGCTTGTGCCTCACACAGTGGGAGCACTGGGTCACACCGTGATGATGGAAAACCGGTAGCTGTGTCTCCTCCAGCTCTTCCGGGTCTTCTCCCCCATCTGGCAAGTTGGGAATCCTGGACAGTGCATCAGCATTAGCGTTTTTATGCCCCGCCCGATACTTGATGGTAAACTCGTAGTTGGACAGCCGGGCCATCCATCGCTGCTCCAGCGCACCTAGCTTCGCTGCCTCAAGGTGGGTCAGCGGATTATTGTCTGTGAAAATGGTAAACTTCACTGAAGCCAGGTAGTGTTTGAAGCCCTCCATTACAGCCCAGACTATGGCTAAAAACTCCAACTTGAAGGAACTATAGTTGTTGGGGTTCCTTTCCGTGGGACGGAGCTTCCTGCTGGAGTAGGCAATCACTCTCTCTCTGCCTTGCTGTACCTGGGACAGCACCGCTCCCAATCCTACATTGCTGGAATCCGTATAGAGTATAAAGCGTTGGCCATAGTCGGCGTAGGCCAGGACTTCGTCTCCCATAAGAGCCATCTTCAGTCGAGTGAAGGATTCTTCTTTTTTACCCCACTTGAACGGAGGATTCGGGTTCTTGGCTTTCTTGGACTGGCCCACTAAGAGGTCCTGCATGGGTGCCACTATCTTGGTGAAACCGTTGATTAATCTCCTGTAGTAGCCTACCAGCCCGAGGAACTGCCGCATTTCCTTGATAGTGGAGGGTCTAGGCCAGTCCTTGATCATGGTGACTTTTTCTGGGTCTGGTGCTACACCTTCGGCGCTTACCACATGGCCTAGGAACTGCACCTTGGGCTTCAACAGGTGGCACTTGGACGGCTTTACTTTCACGACAAAACCGGATAAGGCCAACACCTTGGCCAGGTGCTCCAGGTGATTGTTATGATCTGCAACAAGTACTAAGGAAAGATAGGGGAAAGCTGTCCCTACAGTAAGACTAAGCTGAATCCCTACGATGTAGCGGGCTGACTGTTCCTAGCGAACAGACCCGCCTTAGTCCTCGGCTAGTCTGAACGAAGACCTATAGCATAAGGGGAGGGGTCCCTTAAAGAACTAAGGACTGGGACAAAAATGGGGCACCTCCTAAACAGAGAAGTTGTTGCAGAACACAAAAAGACAAACTGACAAAAATGTACTAGAGGTTCCAGAAGGGCCAAGCAAACTGACAGAGAAAGGCACCCAAGCACCTGGCTATAGAAACAGTCAAACACTGAAGTCGAGCACAGCCAAAAGGGCGGAGCTGGAATATAAAGGCAGATGGTCACGTGACCGCAAAACACAAGATGGAAAAAACAAACAGGAGGGTTCTAACAGTACCCACTCTTTTATGAGGATCCTCCAGGCCCAGGCCTATCCAGAAACCTCTTGTGGAAAGCTTTAACAAGCCTAGGAGCAGAGGCATCATCCGTCCTTACCCAGGAGTTGTCTTCGGGACCGAAACCCTTCCAGGACACAAGATACTGTAATCTCCCTCTATGCCATCTAGAATTCAAGATCCGAGAAATTTCATATTCGCCGTCTTCCACCACAGGAGGAACTGTGACAGTGGCATCCCTATCTGATACATCAGCCTTTTTCAACAAGGAAACATGAAACACAGGATTAATCTTCCAGGAAGTAGGGACATCCAACCTAACAGCAGACGGGTTAACAACCTGAAGCACCTTAAATGGACCCACAAACTTAGGACCCAGTTTTTTAGAGGTAATCCTCAACTGCAGGTTCTTTGAGGACAACCAAACCATGTCACCCACAGTAAACAAAACCTCCTTACGTTTCCTGTCAAAATCTTCAAACTCTCTCCAAATCACCGGAAAAATTCTCCTCCTCCGGCATCGCCAACCCCAAAAGACGGATGTCTCCCAGTCCAAAAAAAAAAAGGAGAACACCCAGCAGAGGAGGATGTATGATTGTTAAGAGCAAATTCTGTGAGAGGCAGAAACTCAGACCACACCTCTTGATTGTCCGCCACAAAACAACGCAAAAACTGTTCAACATCCTGGTTCTTTCTTTCAGTCTGTCCATTAGACTCAGGATGATAACCAAATGAAAATGACAAATGGACTCCCAACCTGTCACAAAAAGCACTCCAAAAGCGAGCCACAAACTGAGGTCCTCTATCAGAAACAATATCCGTGGGAACGCCATGGAGCTTGACAATCTCCTTAACAAACGCCTTAGCGAGTGTCTTGGTGCAGGGCAACTTAATGAATGGAACCAAATGACACATCTTACTAAAACGGTCCACGACCACCCAGATCACAGTAAAACCCTCGGACACAGGAAGATCAGTAATAAAATCCATTGTGAGATGCGTCCAAGGAGTACTAGGAACCTCCAGAGGGCAAAGCAACCCCGCAGCAGGAGTATGTGAAGCCTTTGACCTAGCACACACAGTACATTGACGCACCCACTTGATGACTTCCTTCTGCCATCCAGGCCACCAAAAACTGCGACTGATAAGTCTCTTAGTCTCCGAAATTCCTGGATGACCTGCCAACCGAGACTCATGACACTCCACAAACAAATCTCTCCTAAAGGCTCTAGGCACGAACAATCTCCCATGGGGAGTGTTAGATGGAGCATCATCTTAAGCTTTCAGAATCCCATTCTCCAAAACGGAGTCCAATGCCGCCACCACAACTCCTTTCTGTAAAATGCTCTCCTCCTCTTCGGCACCGACCGTAGGAGAGAAGCTGTGAGATAGCGCATCGGCTTTAACATTCTTAGTACCAGGGATATAGGTAACAGAAAAATGAAACTGAGAAAAAAAAAGTGCCCACCTAGCTTGACGGGCATTCAAGCGCTTGGCAGCATCCAGATAGATCAAATTCTTATGATCTGTGAAAACCTGAATTGGAAATCTAGCGCCTTCCAAATAATAACGCCAATGTTCAAACGTGAGTTTAATAGCCAGCAACTCCCGATTTCCAACATCATAATTCAGTTCTTTTCGAAAAGAAGGCACAAGGATGTACTCCATCCTTGTTCTCCTGAGACAAAACTGCTCCGACCCCCACCGATGAAGCATCGACCTCGACCAAAAAAGGCTTGGTCTCATCAGGCTGCATAAGAATAGGGGCAGAACTGAACCTCTCTTTGAGATACTCAAACGCTTCAATTGCCTCAGTAGTCCACTGGACCGTATTCGCACCTTTCCTGGTGAGATCGGTCAGAGGCTTAACAATTATAGAAAAATTCTTAATGAATTTCCTGTAATAATTGGCAAAACCCAAAAATCTCTGTATAGATTTCAAACCAATAGGCCTAGGCCATTCCTGCACAGCCTCAACCTTCACCGGGTCCATCTCATAGCCCTCGCTGGAGACAATGTAGCCCAAAAAACTAATTTTCTGCACAGCGAACTCACATTTCTTCAGCTTAGCAAAGAGTGAATTATCACTCAATAACTGCAAAACTTCACGTACACTATGCCAATGAGACTCTAAATCTGGTGAATAAATCAAAATGTCATCCAAATACACAACAACATTCTTACCAATCAAAGGTCTCAGGATGTCATTAATAAGGTTCTGAAAAAATGCAGGTGCATTGGTAAGACCAAAAGACATCACCGGATTCTCAAAATGACCTACCGGAGTGTTAAAAGCAGTTTTCCATTCATCACCCTCCTTCACTCGTAACAAATTGTATGCCCCCGGAGATCAATTTTAGAGAACCACTTGGCCCCCACGAACTGGTTAAACAAGTCAGGAATTAACGGCAATGGGTAGGAATTGCATACGGTAATCTTATTAATTTCACGAAAATCCAGACATGGACGTAAAATCCAACAGCCACAGGCGACTTAGAAGGTCTAATGTGACCAGCAGCCAGGCTAGTCTGTATGTACTCCTCCAAGGCCTTTCTTTCAGGAATAGTCAGATTAATCAAGCGACTCTTGGGAAGAGTAGCTCCAGGAACAAACTCAATGGCGCAATCATAATCCCTATGAGGAGGTAAAACTTGCGACTCATCCTCTGAAAAAACCCTCCAAAAATCTTGAATATGTACAGGTAATTCCCTTTTTTCCACAGCCACAATGCGACCATTACAACATTTATCATAGCTCTTCGGACTCCAAGACTTAATCAGATTAGTAGACCAGTCCAGCAAAGGATTGTGCAGTTCTAACCAAGGCAAACCTAAAACGACCGGAGAGGGTAAGTTATCTAATACAACCAAGTCCAAAATTTCTTGGTGAACTCCATTAATAGTGAGGGGAAATGCAAGTACTAAGGAAAGATAGGGGAAAGCTGTCCCTACAGTAAGACTAAGCTGAATCCCTACGATGTAGCGGGCTGACTGTTCCTAGCGAACAGACCAGCCTTAGTCCTTGGCTAGTCTGAACAAAGACCTATAGCATAAGGGGAGGGGGTCCCTAAAAGAACTAAGGACTGGGACAAAAATGGGACACCTCCTAAACAGAGAAGTTGTTGCAGAACACAAAAAGACAAACTGACAAAAATGTACTAGAGGTCCCAGAAGGACCAAGCGAACTGACAGAGGAAGGCACCGAAGCACCTGGCTAGAGAAACAGTCAAACACTGAAGTCCAGCACAGCCAAAAGGGCAGAGCTGGAATATAACGGCAGATGGTCACGTGACTGAAAAACACAAGATGGAAAAAACAAACAGGAGGGTTCTAACAGTGGTCTTCGTACATCTTTGAATAGACGATTACGTCGTCCAGGTACAGCAGAATGGTTTCGAAGTTTTTGTGTCCCAGGCAACACTCCATTAACCGCTGGAATGTTCCCGGGGCATTGCAGAGCCCGAATGGCATGCAGTTGAACTCGCAGAGGCCCATTGGTGTTGTAAACGCAGTCTTCTCTCTGTCCACCTCTGCCACAGGAACCTGCCAATACTCACTGGTGAGATCTAAAGTGAAGAAATAGTTAGCGGATCTCAGTGCAGCTAATGATTCCTCAATTCTGGGTAATGGGTGGGCGTCCTTATGTGTAATGCTGCCTATCTGCCTATAATCAACACACATCCTCATTGTATCATCTTTCTTTCTAACGAGGACTAATGGAGCTGCCCAGGGGCTACAACTATCTTTGATCACCCCAGCCTCCTTCATCTCCCGTAACATTCCCTTGGCACATTGATAGTGAGCTGGGGGTACAGACCGGTACCTCTCTTTAATGGGCGGATGATCTCCTGTGGGGATATGATGTTGGACCCCTTTTACCTGCCCAAAGTCTAGTGGGTGTTTGCCTACTTGTAGCTTCTGACACCAATCCTCCATCTGCCCCTTGGGGCCATTGTCTTCCGCCTGTTCAGACAGAGGCAAGGGTTCAACTGCCTTTATTGCGTTGTTACTGACAGTGAACAGCTTAGCAAGGGTTGCATACCGGGTAAATGGACCTCTTTCTCCCCACAATTCAGGATGCGTATCGGTACTCTCCCCTTGTGGACATCGACTACCCCCCTGGCTGTCAAGATGGTGGGTCTACTATCAGAGTACACGGGTTCTACCAGGGCCTAATAATCTTGACCCCTGAGACCTATTGCTGCCCGACACCATATTAACATTTCACTCCTAGGGGGTATTGCAATGGAGAATGGATCACTCACTCTGACACTGCCGACTTCTCCACCAGACAGCTCTACCTGTTGTCTCTGCATCAGGGCTTTGATCTCCTTCTGCAGAACTCGCTGCTGACTAGAACTGGCAGTCTGCGCGACCAATTGCAACAAAACAATAATTTCCTCAAGACAATTCTCAATCACATTGGTGCCTATGGTTATCATAGGGTGGCTTTCTCGGCGATCAGTATCTACAATAATCAACCCTTGTGATGGCAATTCTACTCGGCCAACCTTTATGGTCACCTCTTTATACCCCACCTGAGGCCCGGGCTGACCATTGCTGGCAAAGATATTAAAGTGTTCATCTGGACTGCGGGTAATGTCTAAATCAGCCAAGTATCATTTAAAAAGGATATATGGCATTGTTGTCACCTGGGAACCACTGTCCAGTAACGCGTTCATCAGGATGCCATCAAGCACGACGGGTAGGATCAGTCGTCCTCCCACGTACTTGTCTCGCCAGCTTTGTGGGCCTGGTCATCTTACTCCTGGGGGTTGACACTCTGCCCCAGGGGTTGCTCGTTTAAATCACAGAATCTTGCGATGTGCCCCCCCCGCCTTTTGACAGTGGCGGCAGATTGGTTGTCCATTCTGGTCGTAGCGATCGCTGTCTCTCCCTCTGGTCGGTGGAATTCTTCTCCGCCATCGCCACGGGACGTCATCTGGACTGGAAGCCAGCTGGATTCTTTCCTTTGGAGACTCTTGCATGGCCTGCACAGTTTTTGTTAGTGTAGCCACACTTTTGGTCAGCTCCTGGACCTGAAGGCGTAGGTCTGCAGAGGGGTCATTATCTAGGGTCTGCGCGTCAGCCTCCACAGGTGCCGGGGAAAAGAACGCCGCCTCCTGGTGGTATGTGATAGCTGGGCGCCGGAGGGGTGCAGTGCCACTTGGGGTTGATTCTCGCAGCACCCGGATGGCCCGGTCTTTAAATTGTGCAAAGTATAGATCAGGGTTTTGCAGAGCCATAATGCGCAGCTGTGTCCGGTGAGCGTTAGACTGGAGCCCCTCAATAAACTGTTCGGTTAGCAATCTGTCCTCGTCTCGCACACTGTCGGGGTCTACCTGTTTAATGGCCCGCAGTGCTTCCTGCAGGTTTAAAGCATAGTCCCGTACACTGTCCTGCACCCTTTGTTTGCACCCGTAGAACTTCATTTTAATCTCCGCTGCTGTGCGGGTGTCATACGTATCCTTCAACCTGGCCAGAATTTGCTTAACAGTTCTTTTGTCCCTGCCCGGCCAGAACTTCACCTCCCTCTGGGCTGCACCGATTAGCTGGCCTATAAGGATGCTGACTTTTGCTCCTCAGACAAGGGGTACACTTTAAACAAACTGTGCAGTCTCTCCTCAAATTCGCTCAGGGTGTGCGACTCCCCTGAGCACTGAGACAACCACACCGCTCCTGGGATATACGGTATGGATAAAGGCATTACAGTTGCTGCAGCCGCGCCCGCAGCTGGATCCTCTTCTAGGTTGGGCATCTTCCTCCTCCACTAGTGAACCTCAGCCAGGTCCTGGGTTTCTGCTGGCGTACCAGTATGCTGCTCTGCAGGCTAGAAGGATCGCTTACCCGGCGGTTCCGGATCGGGTCCTCTTGCTTCCCCTCGGCTGACGTCAAATGACGTGATTATACAGTTCAGCAAAGTCTATGGCACACAGTACCCGGTTATACCGGGCTACAACAATCCTGTTCGTGACGCCAAGTTGATGCGCCCCCTGGGGCCGTGGGGTACTCGGTAGCCGGGCCGGTCCTTTTTGGGGTAGTCACGGTGGCAGTGACCTGGTCCGTGGCCTCGGGCGGTCAAATATTTAAAGAAAAGGAATAAAGTTTTTGGGGATAATGGTTCGTGACGCCACCCGTTGTATGCGGCTATATGGGGCCGCCGCTGCGGTGCAGATCCACTGGGGCTGATGGTGACGCAGCAGAGTTGGTTCAGCTCTCCACGGGCAGAGCTAAGCTCCAGGGCAGTAAATGGTGATTTGGAAAGGTATATGTTGTCAGCAGGGACAGTGTAGTGCAGGGCTGTGGGTGCAGATAATGACCAGACAACACAAGAAGGGCGGTTTCCTCTACCTTTACTTGAGATTTGATGTTGTAGACCGGGGCTCTGGTAACAGAAGGTAATGGAAATCCGGGCGGCCTAGAAGCAATTTGGGGATCCACTTCGCCAGGTGGAATTGTAGGCCTTCCTTCTGCGCTACCCTCTTTGGCCCTGCTGCCTAAAGCTATGCAGCAGCCCCCTTTCCTGAGCAATTGTTTAATCCTCGTCCGTATGGCAGGCAGCTCGAGCCTTTTTCAGGTGTCGCTCATTCGTGGCGGCTCCAGGCTCTAGTATGCTGCTGAGCCGCCGGGCGTTTGGTGGGGCCAGGAGACCTGCAGTCTTCTGCCCTCCGGATTTAGCTGCCGGGACTTCAGTATCCGAACAACCACTGACTCCGGTGTCTGGTTTCTTGCGCTTTTCTCTGGGGTGAACTTAGTCACAGCTCCCCTCCCCAGGTTCTCCCTCGTTGCTCTCCTGTCTCCAACTGACTTTTCTCACTCCAACCAACTTTTCTAACCCCCACCTCCAGGCTCCAATTTAAAGGGGAAGCTCCCCTTAAACCTGGTTAGAGCTCCCCCTTCTGGTCTGAAGCCAGGAAAAGTGTTACCTGGTAAGGGGACCCCTCCTTGCTTCTAGGCATGGCATTGTAGCGCCTGAAGGTTCGGCCGCTACAGGGGTATTGCACCTCAACCAGACACCAACCATCGTGACCAACCCGCCACAAAGGGGTATTGCGCGCCTGAAAAGAGACTGTTTCACTGTATTAAAGATGGCGCCCGCCCCAGAAGAACGGACGCCATAATGTGCGCCAAAAGATAACAGGAAGCCACCTCCCATCGTGGGCCAGGTTCCAGAATGGCGCCAAAGAAGGAGCCCACCCTCAACAGCCATGAGTGCGGCTGTAGAGATGTCCATCAAGGTGGGGGGGCTGCCCCTGAAAGTGATTGTCAGCAGATTGCCCCAAGACCACCCCCAATGGGGGCGGAAGGAGAAGAAAATTGTGGGGCAGGGTGTGGTTTGGATCAGTCTCACCGGACCACACCCAGAGATTGAGAGAGGAGCCAGCTCCAGCACCCTGGCGAGGGGCCTGCTGCAGGTCGAATCCCCATGCAGCTTCATGGAGCTGCTAGCTCAACTCCCCAAGGAGGACCCAGAATACATGCGGGCTGCGCTGGAGGAGCTGGACCGGAGGATGGTCCGAGCGCAGCGGGACGTCATCGCCGGGTGGAAGGAGGAAATGGCCCGGCGGGCCATGACCCAGCCGCAGGGGACGCTGCAACCATCCAGCAGCACGCCTGCCTCTGAGGGCGGAGAGAGTGGACCGGAGGCCGAGGACGACGCCGCGGAGGAGGCCGCAGCAGCGGAGGCAGGTAACGGGGGCGTCCTTACCCCGAGTCCTGGGGCCGTAAACCTGCCCCTGCATCATGTTGCGGAGCCCGAAGCCCCGGGAACCGTCACTGTCACCGCGCCTCCACCGCTACCAACCGGTCCCCAGGCCGCCGACACCGCCGGCGAGCCCCGCCCCGCGCCGTGCCCTCTGACCCCGGGCGCGATCGGAAGACGTCCACGGCAGGCCTGGTCGCAAGGCCTAGTGCCTCCGGGCGCCGCTATCCCGCCAGCGCCCCCTACCTCTACCATACCACCTCTGGGCGCGGACCTGTTCGCCCAACACACAAGTCCAGATGGACAGCCTTTCATCTGGCCCCCCGGATGGGTTAACCCCCGTCTCCGGGGAGGCCCGTACCCGGAGGCCGGAGCCCCGCCTGAGCCCCTCATACCTGCTCCGGAGCCCATGGGAGTTTCCCAGTCCCCGATGGAGGACGCCCAGTACGAGTGGAACCCGACCGGGGAAGATCTGATGGGGTTTACCCAGGAAACGCGGGCGGGCACAGCTCGCTGACGGGAGTCTAGCTGCCAGCAGTTGGCGCTGTTCGAAAGAGAGCAACGGGAGCGGCGCGTAAGGCAGGACCAGTTGCAAGCTCAAAGTGCGGAGCAGAAGATGAGAACCCGGCGAGACACCCAAGCTGCCCGCGGTCCCCGAGCTACCGGGACTGTTGTAAAAATTCCAAATGGAGCACGGCTGGGGTTTCATCAGGGACCCGAACACAATAAGCGATGTGTTCGTAACCCGGAAGGATGTCGAGAGCCACCTGCCGGAAGGTCATCGCGGGCGGGATCTGTACCCAGGAGACGTAGTGACTTACACCAGACACCAAGGCGTAAAGGGGTGGTACGCCCTCCACGTCCACAGAGTAATAGAAGAAGAGCAGCGCTACTCAGTACTTGGTGATCAAGCGGGCCCGGACGGGCCTGAAGATTATCGTGAGCAAGGTGCATATGGAGGACATCGCTTACTGTAAAACGGAAAAGCGTCAGTGTATATAGTTACCCGTCAGGGTACAAAGGACTGTTATGGGACTGTTTCAAATTTAAGTGTGGTCCCCGTTGGGACTGATATTGAACTGTGCAAAGTTATCCCTTTTCCCTAACCTGGCTGAGGACTGAGAGCAGTCAACCCCTTCCCAAACTGGCCGAGGACTGAGAACGGCCGTCCCTGTAAATAGTTGCGCTTCCTAAAGCGCCCCCTATTGGTTTTATAAAAAAAAAAAAAAGGACTGCAATGTCTACCTCAGGAGAAGTTTGCTAAACTTTTGCACCTTTAAGAAAAATGGACACCTGGTTGCAAGTTGCACCGCAGTCAGAGCACAAGAAAATGTTTTACTTGAAAATGTTTTATATGAAAAGTTTTATATGCTGCTAAAAGAATAATATGATAGTAAAATGTTTTATATAGTGTCTGATAAAAGAGTTCTGGTAGTGTTCAAAATATTTTATAAAGTCTAGTAAAAGAGAAGTGTTGAAAAAGAGAAAAATGTTTCCCATAAAGGGAATTGAATAATGTTGGTCGTTTTCTAAATGTAAAAAGTTATTGAAAAAGTTTTGCATGTCTTGTAAATCAAATGTTTTTGCTCTTTTCCAGCCCGAGGACGTGCTGTGGTTTACCAGGGGGGAATGTAGCGCCCCGAGGGTTCGGCCACTACAGGGGTATTGCACCTCAACCAGAGGTGTGATATTCCACTCCCGGGTAAGGATGGAGTATGGACCAGGGCTCAGTTAGCTGCATGCACCACACACACCCCATTTCCGGGGGACAGCTCGATGGTGCTCCCATTTATATATACAGTATATGTAGGCACAACGGACTATGTCCCTGGCTGGAGTGGGAGGGGGGGGGAAACCCAGTGATGTAGGAGCAGATAGGGGTTGGGTACTGAGCATAGGTAGGAGCTCATTGGGTGCTGGTCACGTGAGCTCACACACAGAGGAGGAGGTATATAAGGCGGGCACCATCTTAGTTCAGGGTTGAGAACAAGAAGGGGAAGTTGAGAGGAGAGCTGACTGGGAGCAGCAGCTCAGGCTGAGTGCTGCTCCAAGAGGCAGGCCTAGAGAAGAGGCCAGGGCCAGAGTGGAGAAGAGGAGAAGGAACGGAACAGAAAGAGAAAGGAACAGAACAGAAAGAGAAGGAACCAAGGAGTAGAAAGGCTCAGAGACACAAAGGCAGAAGGGACCCTAAGGACCAGCGTGATATTGGGTGACGGGTCAGGCAAGAGAAGGGTACCGGATCCCAAATTGGTGGAGGTAAATCATCCCTCAGCCAAGAACCGAAGGTCGTGATCATCTATTGGTGCGACCCCCCGCTAAACCTACTAGGAAGGCACCACATAGGGTCAGGGAGGCTGGCGCCAAGTTCTCCCAGAGAAGGCCCGAGGCAGCTGGACAGAAGTTTGGTCACTGGTGGGGCACAGCCAGAGAAAGGATAGAAGGGAGTTCTGGGCTATACTCCTGAGTTGCCTGGGGGTTGACCGAGCCCCGCACCTGGTGGACGCAGCACGGCTTGGGCAGTCATTGCCGGCAGAAGTGACTCAGATAATAACTGTGAGTAAAAGACACTGGACTGCAACACGTTGACTCTGTGTTTCTTACCGCGCCAGCACTAACGGTACTGGGACGCCCTGCACCACAACCCCCACCACCTACACTCACTGCCCTGAGGCTACACTCCTCCCGTGGGGAGTTATACTATTCTCTGCTGCACCCACAACACCAGCCTCAGTGGTCTGCCCCGCAGCGGCGGTTCGCCCTGACCGCAATCCACGGGTGGCGTAGTCGGACATTCATAACTATACAAATAGACTGCCACAGCATTTGGTCTGACCACCCTGAGCCACGGGATCGGGTTGCCACCACTACCCCCAACATTGCACTGAAGCCCGGTTCCGGGTGCCCCACGGCCCAGGGGGTGAGTCAGCATCACCCCCTGTGAGGGAGGCAATGCCAATGTGGCAACCGGACTCCTGGGGTGCCACATTTGCACAGTTGATACTTTGTTGCAGTGAGTGTATCCACATCATCACTGCAGTCCCACAACATGTGATATAATGGAGTGGTGCTGTCTGTGACACCTGATAGTCCAAGAGATTGTCCAAAAATGGGGGTTTCCTTATTCCCTCCCCATTACCTAAGATTTCCAGGCAATTTGTATCAATGTGTTAGAGTTGTAAATTCATGGACCTTCCTAAAAAGGTTTAGGTTTTATTATCCTTATAGATTGTAGCTTGTGAGCAGGGCCGCGCTCTTCCTGTAACCTTGGAACTGTCACTTTCAATGTCTTTATTGTCTGTACATGTCCCTGCTTAATTGTAAAGTACAGCGGAATATATCTGCGTTGTAGAATTACAATTATTATTATTATACTGTCTGTAAAAATACAATTTGTGTCCATGATTTGTTTTAGAAGCTGTAGGAACTTGTGCATTTTAGGATCTGTTCACTAGTGTTGAGCCACTCCCGTAGTGTTCGAGTTCGGTTCGGTTCGTCGAACACCCGTATGTTCGTCGAACTGTTCGTCGAACTGTTCGTCGAACACCTTCGAACACCGTTAAAACCAATGGCAGGCAAACAAAAACACATAGAAACACATAGAAAACACATAGAAAACACTTCAAAGGTGTCCAAAAGCTGACAAACTGCTCAGAAGACACAACTAACACATGGAAAAGTGACAAGTACATATAGTCATGCGAAAAGAAAAGAGGTGGAGGAGTAAAAGGAGGGGGAGACACAGATATAGGCATGTCATGCCCTTCTAAAACCAAAAAAGTGCGAAGCCGACACGGCCAGTCCGTTCCTGCCCGTGCGACCTCCGTGTCGCCGGGTTTGTGCCAGAGCCGCGGTGGACCCTGACGGCCAGCCCCCCTCTCCCAATACTGGTGCCTGTCCGCTGGTGGGTCGAGCAAGCCCCCCTGCGGTGGAGGCAGGTCTAATCTTTTTAATTTAAATTGTCTCTCTAATTTGAATGAGTACACTTTAAATCCTTTTACAAGGATCTATTGAAGGGCAAGTCTCATGCCAGCAGCCGCGGTAATTCCAGCTCCAGTAGCGTCCACTAAAGCTGCTGCAGTTAAAAAGCTTTTATAAGGATCGAGCTTGGCGGTCCACCGCAAGGCGTCTTACCGCCAGTCCCAGCCCCTGTGCCTTGGGGTGCCTCCCCGATGCTCTTCACTGAGTGTCCCGGGGGCCCGAACCATTTCCTTTGAAAAAATTAAGTGTCCAAACTACAGGTGGTGTAGCTTGCTTAACAGCTGGGATAATCCGCTGACTAGCAGACATTGCTACTAGGCACAAAGTATTTCCTGGGCTAGATGCAGTTAAAAATTTGTAATTAGATACTCTCGTTGGATGCTGAGAAAGAATTCCATAGAGTCTCCTGGCATGCCATATATTATTCTCTTAAAAAGCTTGGGGTAGAGGTCTAGGGGACCCTTTTATAGCCAAAATCACGGCCCTGTATCGCAATACGTCACCTAGGCTGAAGATAAATGGAACATTTTCATCACCTTTCATAATCACCAATGGGACAAGGCAGGGATGTCCTGTGTCCCCTCTCATATACATCCTAGTGATGGAGTACCTGCTCTCATCAATTCGCCATAACCCCAATATTAGGTAGATTGAGGTGGGAGTCATCGAGTACAAGTGCTCTGCATTTGCTGATGATGTCCTAGTATATATCACTCCATCACATATATCCATCCCTGCTGTTATGGCTGAAATAGATCACTTTGTTACATGGTCAAATTTTAAAATCAATGCAGCGAAGTCTGAGGCCCTCGATGTCTCCCTCCCCAAATCCATACAGGATTCCATCCAGTCCAACTTTCCCTTTGCCTGGCCCTCACAGGGTATCAAATTCGTAGGAATTCGTATTCATAGAGACCTCTCCCGTCTATGTTATCTTAATTTTGGGCCCTTTATTGAACAACTCCATACAGACCACGGTTGGCAAGTTAGAACTGTAAGATTCACTACGTGAACCACTGGTGTTTTGTGGAAAAGCACATGTACACTGTGTTCCAAATTATTATGCAAAAAGTGTTTAGGAGTGATAAGGTAAGAATTTTTTTGTTTGTCAGTTAAACTCATTGATGGTGATGTGTGTCAGGGCTCTTTATATCACTGTAAGCAATTGCAGACACCTGTGCTAATTAGTTTGGCAGGTGTGTCCAATGAAAGGCAAGACTACGTAAGAAGGCTGTCCCACATTATTAAGCAGCCTACATTTTCTGCCAAAATGGGAAAGAAAAAGGATGTGTCGGCTGCTGAGAAGCAACATTGCCAAACACTTCATTCTGATCATCGCACAATGAAGAAGTATGTAGCTGATTCACAGTACACACGTGTGCGTGCTGATAAGGGAAAATTGAGGACTCTTTCCTACAGGCAATTATGTCAGGTTAAAAGAGCAGCGGCCAAAAAGCCTTGTCATAGCAGCAGACAAGTTTTTGAAGCTGCTGGTGCCTCCAACGTCCCCCGAACAACAAGATGCAGGGTCCTTCAGAGGTTTGCAGCTGTGCGGAAGCCATCCTGTCGACCTCCTCTATCCACTGTACACAAGCAGAAACGGCTCCAGTGGGCCAAACAATACATGAAGACGGACTTCAAAACTGTTTTGTTCACCGATGAGTGCCGTGCAACGCTCGATGGTCCAGATGGATGGAGTGGAGGATGGCTGGTTGATGGACACCCCATGCAAACACGGCTACGACGCCAACAAGGAGGAGGTGGAGTAATGTTTTGGGCTGGAATCATGGGGAGAGAGATTGTCGGCCCCTTTAGGATCCCTGAAGGGGTAAAGATGAACTCCATAATGTATGTGGAGTTTCTCACACAGCACTTCCCGCCATGGTTCAAGAAGAAGAACCGTGTATTCCGCAGCAAGATCATTTTCATGCATGATAATGCACTGTCTCATGCTGAACATAACACATCTGCATCTCTGGCTGATATGGGCATAAAAGGGGACAAACTTTTGGTGTGACCCCCATACTCCCCTGGCCTCAACCCCATTGAGAACCTCTGGAGCATCATCAAAAGGAGTGTCTATGATGGCGGGAGGCAGTTCACATCTAAGCAACAGCTCTGGGAGGGTATTCTGTCCTCATGCAAAACAATTGAAGAAGAAACCATCCAAAACCTGACAAATTCAATGGACGAGAGAGTTCAGAAGCTCCTTTCGAACAAGGGGTCCTATGTGCAAATGTAACATCACCTAGAATAAAGTTTTGAGTTGAAAACTGTTTGATTTCAGTTTCTAATAACCTGCTAATGCTTATAATTTCAAAAATGACCATTTTTTTGTTCTTTATTAAAATGAAAAGGTTGATCGAAGAGTGTGGGGGACCTAAGAGTGTGGCAACCCAGTAGTCTCGATTATTTCGAATTCTGACAATCTGAGGGTCATGTTGCAGGTAGTGCAGCAAGAAGGCACTCATGTGTCTTGCTCATCTAAGAGCCCCAAAATTATTTTCCGGGCTAGATGCAGCTAAAAATTATTATTAATTTGAAAGCTGGTGGAGCTTAGTATAGATGGCCTAATAGAATCAGTACTGCAAACTGCTACAAGGCCCAAATTATTTTCCAGCCAAGATACAGATAAACATGATTAGTAATTTTAAATCTGGTGGAGTTTAGTATAGATGGCCTAAAAGAATCAGTACTGCAAACTGCTACAAGGCCCAAATTATTTTCCAGCCAAGATACAGATAAACATGATTAGTAATTTTAAATCTGGTGGAGTTTAGTATAGATGGCCTAATAGAATCAGTACTGCAAACTGCTACAAGGCCCAAATTATTTTCCAGCCAAGATACAGATAAACATGATTAGTAATTTTAAATCTGGTGAAGTTTAGTATAGATGGCCTAATAGAATCAGTACTGCAAACTGCTACAAGGCCCAAATTATTTTCCAGCCAAGATACAGATAAACATGATTAGTAATTTTAAATCTGGTGGAGTTTAGTATAGATGGCCTAATAGAATCAGTACTGCACACTGCTACAAGGCCCAAATTATTTTCCAGCCAAGAGACAGATAAACATGATTCGTAATTTGAAAGCTTAAAACGGTTGGTGAGGTGATTTTAACAAATCATCAAGCTTTTACTCTCCCCAGGATGACACAGGGGTAGAAAAGTCCTTTCGGATCCATGATTTGTTCATCTTTATGAACGTGAGTCTGTCTACATTATCAATGGAGAGCCGCATGCGCTTATCTGTCAGCACACCACCAGCAGTGCTGAACACACGTTCAGACAGAACGCTGGCTGCTGGGCATGACAAGATCTCCAAGGCGTAAGTGGCGAGCTCCGGCCATTTATCCAGATTGGAAGCCCAAAAAGAGCAAGGGTCCAGTGACACAGTCATGGCTTCAATGTTTACTTGGAGATACTCCTGTACCATCGTCTCTAGGAGTTGACTATGTGTCAGACTTCTTGTCTCCTGTGGCATTGCAAAGGAAGGGCTAAAAAAGTGGTGAAATGATTCCGCAAAATTGATGTTACCAGCAGATACTGTGTTTCTGTTACTTTTTGAGTGCTGAACACTCGACGGTCCCACGGTTGGCAAGTTGGAACTGTGAGATTCACTACGTGCACCACTGGTGTTTTGTGGAAAAGCACATGTAAGATTCTGCAACAGTCTCTGCTGATACTCCTGCATGCGTGCATCCCTTTCTATGGCAGGAATAATTTCTGCAAATTTACTTTTGTACCGGGGATCTAACAGTGTGGCAACCCAGTAGTCAGGAATATGTCTAATTCTCACAATTCGAGGGTCATGTTGCAGGTAGTGCAGCAAGAAGGCACTCATGTGTGTTGCGCATCCAGGAGCACCAAGTCCCTGTTGTGTTGGTGGCGAGGTAACAATCATGCTTCCTTCCTCTGCCCTCTCCCCCCAACCTCGCACAACAGAAATGTGATCAAGGTCTCCCTCATCTGATGAGTCTTCCATCAGTTCGTCCTCCACTTCTTCCTGGGCTCCTGCACCTTCCTCACTAGTTTGGCTGCTACCATGCGCCCTGGTAAAACCATCTCCCCCACCCTCACATGCCTGCCGCCTTGGTGCTGCCGACCGTCTGGACCTTGCAGATGTTAGCCCTTCCCCATACAACTCCTCCTCCTCTACTTCCTCCACCTCCTCTTATGCCACCACCTGACTCCGAATTCTGTTTAACATGTGCTCCAGCATGTAAATCACCCGAATAGTCATGCTGATAATGGCATCTTCAGCACTAAACATCTTCGTCGCCATTTCAAAACTGTGCAGAAGGGTACATAGGTCCCTGATCTGAGACCACTCCTCCAGCGTGATTTGCCCCACCTCTGGATCTCGTTGGCCCAGGCTATACGTCAGAACATATTGCACCAGGGCTTGTCGGTGCTGCCACAGTCGCTGCAACATGTGCAGAGTTGAATTCCACCGGGTAGGCACATCGCATTTTAGCCGGTGAAGTGGCAGGCCCAACGACTTCTGTAGAGATGTAAGTCGCTGAGCTGTGGGATGCGAACGGCGAAAGTGAGCACACAGCGACCGTGCCCTCTGAAGAAGGCCATCTAGTCCGGGATAGTGGGCTAAAAATTGCTGGACAACCAGGTTCAACACGTGAGCCATACAAGGCACGTGTGTGACATTGCCCCAGAGAAGGGCCGCACCCAGGTTTGCAGCATTGTCGCACACGGCCTTCCCTGGTTTCAGGTCCAGTGGAGACAACCATTCATGAAACTGGTTCTCCAGAGCTGACCACAACTCCTCAGCTGTGTGACCCACATTTCCCAGACATTTCAAACTAAAAACAGCCTGATGACGTTGAGCCCTGCTGCCAGCATAGTAAGGAGGTGCGCAGGATCCCTTCTGCACAGTTAGAAAGCGGGTGGCATGACCAGACAGGCTTTGGGTGCAGGTGGAGGACTGAGAGGAGGTTGAGGAGGCAGAAGCAGTGGAGGAACTTCGAGATAAAGAGGATTGATACACAACTCGTGGGGACGGCAAGACTTGGACAGCAGCCCCTTGTCCTGTTGTCACCATAGTTACCCAGTGCCCAGTCAGCGACATGTAACGCCCCTGTCCATGCCTACTCGTCCAAGTGTCTGTGGTGAAATGCACCCTGTCACACACAGAGTTTCTCAATGAAGCGGTGATGTTGTGTGCGACATGCTGGTGGAGCGCAGGCACACCTTTCTTTGAGAAGTAGTGCCGACTGGGCATGTGGTACTGGGGCACTGCAACGGACATAAGGTCTCGAAAATCCTCTGTGTCCACCAGGCGGAAAGGCAGCATTTCTGTAGCCAAGAGCTTGCAGATGGTGAAATTCAACCTCTTAGCTTTCTCATGGCTAGGAGGAAATGGTCTTTTACTTGTCCACATCTGAGGGACCGAGGGCTGGCTGTTGTGCTTTGACGGGGTTGAGAAGGGTGTCCCCGGCAAACTGCCGGTCTGTGAGGAAGATGCAGACGGACCTGTTAGGTTGCCTTGATCCAAAGGTGGTGCTATCGATGTCGGACAGCGCTCAACACCAGCTGGTGTTTCCACCTCCAAAGAAAATGATGACCTGCCAATCACGCTGGCTGTTGCGGGTAAAGAGGTAGCAGGTCTGCGTCCCAAAACAGGTGTGACTGCTGTCCCCCCAGTCACAGAGGATGAAGAGGCCGTGGATGCACAATATGTGGCAGACGGTGGTTGACCCAGCCGGCTAGGCCGCATTGTAGCACAGTGAGCTTCCCACTGCAACTTATGCTTCATATCCATGTGCCGGTTCATGCATGAAGTACTCAAACTATGTATTTTTTGGCCTCTACTTAGCTTTTGCTGACAAATATTACAGATAACACGAGTTGGGTCATCCTTATCGATCTGAAAAAATGCCCAGGCTATGCAAGGCTTAGCACCCATGCGACCTGAAGAGCCACCACGACTTGTGGTCAGAGGCAGAGTTGTGTTTGAGGATGCAGTTGTTGACGTGCTTCCAGTACTACGTCTCTGTCCAGGAAGGCGCAACCTGACCTCGTCGTCACTAGCATCCTCCTCCACCTCCTCTGTTGACCTCATCGACTGGCTGACTGTGGGTTGACAGTAAGTGGGATCTCCAACCTCGTCATCATCACCCTGTGTGTTATCACACCCGTCGTCCTCAGAGCCAACCTCTTCCTGCCCTGACAAAAAACTCAAGTTGTCGCTCCAATCAGGTATTTGAGTCTCATCATCGTCTTCCTCATAGTCTATACCAACAGGAGTTACAGTTTGGGAACGAGGGTCTACATTATGGTCAGAACCTTCTGCGTCTGGTCCTGGATCCGACTCATAAAGATTCTGGGCATCAGTGCAGATCATTTCCTCATCTGGATTCACAGAAGCTCTGGAGCCGACCTCTGATTCCCAGGCTATAGTATGAGTAAACAGCTCTGCAGACTCAACCATCTGTTCTACCCCATACACAGACGGGCAGCTGGAGACTTGGGAGCTGTGAGGAAGCAAGTGCGATTGGGGTGACACCTCTGAGGACTGGAGTATTTGTGATGTTGAAGTTGAGGTGGAGGAGAGCCCACTTAAAGGAGCACTTGATATCCGTTGAAGCACCTGCTGTTTTTGTGCCTCATCTGGAATTTGTAGCGATTGGCGTGGCCGTAAGAAAGGGATCTTATCACATTGTCCGCTAAAAGAAGTAAACATCTTAGTTTGGCTGGAAGATGGTCTTTCTTCTGCAGATGTTACTGTTGCTTTAACACCTACCCCACGGACACAACCTTTTTTCCCCTTCCCAACACGCCTATTCCCCTTTCCACCAGCAGCAGGCCTTTTTCCACTCATTTTGGTGGTTAACTAATTGACAACTCTGGAGTTGTTTGAACAAAAAACAATGGATGGGAACCGAGCAGAGCTGAGTGGCCAAACTGTGGTATTAGCCCAAAAGTATTGGCTGGGTTAGATGCAGTAAAACAATTTTATTACATACACAGGTGGTGGAGGTTAGTATAGATGGACTAATAGAACAAGTCCCACACACTGCTACAAGCCCAAATATTTTTTCAGAGCTAGATGCAGATAAAAATTATTTTGAATTTGCAACCTGGTGGAGGTTAGTATAGATGGACTAATAGAACAAGTCCCACACACTGCTACAAGCCCAAATATTTTTTCAGAGCTAGATGCAGATAAAAATTATTTTGAATTTGCAACCTGGTGGAGGTTAGTATAGATGGACTAATAGAACAAGTCCCACACACTGCTACAAGCCCAAATATTTTTTCAGAGCTAGATGCAGATAAAAATTATTTTGAATTTGCAACCTGGTGGAGGTTAGTATAGATGGACTAATAGAACAAGTCCCACACACTGCTACAAGCCCAAATATTTTTTCAGAGCTAGATGCAGATAAATATTATTTTGAATTTGCAACCTGGTGGAGGTTAGTATAGATGGACTAATAGAACAAGTCCCATACACTGCTACAAGCCCAAATATTTTTTCAGAGCTAGATGCAGATAAAAATTATTTTGAATTTGCAACCTGGTGGAGGTTAGTATAGATGGACTAATAGAACAAGTCCCACACACTGCTACAAGCCCAAATATTTTTTCAGAGCTAGATGCAGATAAAAATTATTTTGAATTTGCAACCTGGTGGAGGTTAGTATAGATGGACTAATAGAACAAGTCCCACACACTGCTACAAGCCCAAATATTTTTTCAGAGCTAGATGCAGATAAAAATTATTTTGAATTTGCAACCTGGTGGAGGTTAGTATAGATGGACTAATAGAACAAGTCCCACACACTGCTACAAGCCCAAATATTTTTTCAGAGCTAGATGCAGATAAAAATTATTTTGAATTTGCAACCTGGTGGAGGTTAGTATAGATGGACTAATAGAACAAGTCCCACACACTGCTACAAGCCCAAATATTTTTTCAGAGCTAGATGCAGATAAATATTATTTTGAATTTGCAACCTGGTGGAGGTTAGTATAGATGGACTAATAGAACAAGTCCCATACACTGCTACAAGCCCAAATATTTTTTCAGAGCTAGATGCAGATAAAAATTATTTTGAATTTGCAACCTGGTGGAGGTTAGTATAGATGGACTAATAGAACAAGTCCCACACACTGCTACAAGCCCAAATATTTTTTCAGAGCTAGATGCAGATAAAAATTATTTTGAATTTGCAACCTGGTGGAGGTTAGTATAGATGGACTAATAGAACAAGTCCCACACACTGCTACAAGCCCAAATATTTTTTCAGAGCTAGATGCAGATAAAAATTATTTTGAATTTGCAACCTGGTGGAGGTTAGTATAGATGGACTAATAGAACAAGTCCCACACACTGCTACAAGCCCAAATATTTTTTCAGAGCTAGATGCAGATAAAAATTATTTTGAATTTGCAACCTGGTGGAGGTTAGTATAGATGGACTAATAGAACAAGTCCCACACACTGCTACAAGCCCAAATATTTTTTCAGAGCTAGATGCAGATAAATATTATTTTGAATTTGCAACCTGGTGGAGGTTAGTATAGATGGACTAATAGAACAAGTCCCATACACTGCTACAAGCCCAAATATTTTTTCAGAGCTAGATGCAGATAAAAATTATTTTGAATTTGCAACCTGGTGGAGGTTAGTATAGATGGACTAATAGAACAAGTCCCACACACTGCTACAAGCCCAAATATTTTTTCAGAGCTAGATGCAGATAAAAATTATTTTGAATTTGCAACCTGGTGGAGGTTAGTATAGATGGACTAATAGAACAAGTCCCACACACTGCTACAAGCCCAAATATTTTTTCAGAGCTAGATGCAGATAAAAATTATTTTGAATTTGCAACCTGGTGGAGGTTAGTATAGATGGACTAATAGAACAAGTCCCACACACTGCTACAAGCCCAAATATTTTTTCAGAGCTAGATGCAGATAAAAATTATTTTGAATTTGCAACCTGGTGGAGGTTAGTATAGATGGACTAATAGAACAAGTCCCACACACTGCTACAAGCCCAAATATTTTTTCAGAGCTAGATGCAGATAAATATTATTTTGAATTTGCAACCTGGTGGAGGTTAGTATAGATGGACTAATAGAACAAGTCCCATACACTGCTACAAGCCCAAATATTTTTTCAGAGCTAGATGCAGATAAAAATTATTTTGAATTTGCAACCTGGTGGAGGTTAGTATAGATGGACTAATAGAACAAGTCCCACACACTGCTACAAGCCCAAATATTTTTTCAGAGCTAGATGCAGATAAAAATTATTTTGAATTTGCAACCTGGTGGAGGTTAGTATAGATGGACTAATAGAACAAGTCCCACACACTGCTACAAGCCCAAATATTTTTTCAGAGCTAGATGCAGATAAAAATTATTTTGAATTTGCAACCTGGTGGAGGTTAGTATAGATGGACTAATAGAACAAGTCCCACACACTGCTACAAGCCCAAATATTTTTTCAGAGCTAGATGCAGATAAAAATTATTTTGAATTTGCAACCTGGTGGAGGTTAGTATAGATGGACTAATAGAACAAGTCCCACACACTGCTACAAGCCCAAATATTTTTTCAGAGCTAGATGCAGATAAATATTATTTTGAATTTGCAACCTGGTGGAGGTTAGTATAGATGGACTAATAGAACAAGTCCCATACACTGCTACAAGCCCAAATATTTTTTCAGAGCTAGATGCAGATAAAAATTATTTTGAATTTGCAACCTGGTGGAGGTTAGTATAGATGGACTAATAGAACAAGTCCCACACACTGCTACAAGCCCAAATATTTTTTCAGAGCTAGATGCAGATAAAAATTATTTTGAATTTGCAACCTGGTGGAGGTTAGTATAGATGGACTAATAGAACAAGTCCCACACACTGCTACAAGCCCAAATATTTTTTCAGAGCTAGATGCAGATAAAAATTATTTTGATTTTTCACCCTGGTGGAGGTTAGTATAGATGGAGTAACACAACAAGTCCCACACACTGCTACAAGCCCAAATATTTTTTCAGAGCTAGATGCAGATAAAAATTATTTTGAATTTGCAACCTGGTGGAGGTTAGTACAGATGGACTAATAGAACAAGTCCCACACACTGCTATAAGCCCAAATATTTTTTCAGAGCTAGATGCAGATAAAAATTATTTTGAATTTGCAACCTGGTCGAGGTTAGTATAGATGGACTAATAGAACAAGTCCCACACACTGCTACAAGCCCAACTATTTTTTCAGAGCTAGATGCAGATAAAAATTATTTTGAATTTGCAACCTGGTGGAGGTTAGTATAGATGGAGTAACAGAACAAGTCCCACACACTGCTACAAGCCCAAATATTTTTTCAGAGCTAGATGCAGATAAAAATTATTTTGAATTTGCAACCTGGTGGAGGTTAGTATAGATGGACTAATAGAACAAGTCCCACACACTGCTACAAGCCCAAATATTTTTTCAGAGCTAGATGCAGATAAATATTATTTTGAATTTGCAACCTGGTGGAGGTTAGTATAGATGGACTAATAGAACAAGTCCCATACACTGCTACAAGCCCAAATATTTTTTCAGAGCTAGATGCAGATAAAAATTATTTTGAATTTGCAACCTGGTGGAGGTTAGTATAGATGGACTAATAGAACAAGTCCCACACACTGCTACAAGCCCAAATATTTTTTCAGAGCTAGATGCAGATAAAAATTATTTTGAATTTGCAACCTGGTGGAGGTTAGTATAGATGGACTAATAGAACAAGTCCCACACACTGCTACAAGCCCAAATATTTTTTCAGAGCTAGATGCAGATAAAAATTATTTTGATTTTTCACCCTGGTGGAGGTTAGTATAGATGGAGTAACAGAACAAGTCCCACACACTGCTACAAGCCCAAATATTTTTTCAGAGCTAGATGCAGATAAAAATTATTTTGAATTTGCAACCTGGTGGAGGTTAGTACAGATGGACTAATAGAACAAGTCCCACACACTGCTATAAGCCCAAATATTTTTTCAGAGCTAGATGCAGATAAAAATTATTTTGAATTTGCAACCTGGTCGAGGTTAGTATAGATGGACTAATAGAACAAGTCCCACACACTGCTACAAGCCCAACTATTTTTTCAGAGCTAGATGCAGATAAAAATTATTTTGAATTTGCAACCTGGTGGAGGTTAGTATAGATGGAGTAACAGAACAAGTCCCACACACTGCTACAAGCCCAAATATTTTTTCAGAGCTAGATGCAGATAAAAATTATTTTGAATTTGCAACCTGGTGGAGGTTAGTATAGATGGACTAATAGAACAAGTCCCACACACTTCTATAAGCCCAAATATTTTTTCAGAGCTAGATGCAGATAAAAATTATTTTGAATTTGCAACCTGGTGGAGGTTAGTATAGATGGACTAATATAACAACTCCCACACACTGCTACAAGCCCAAATATTTTTTCAGAGCTAGATGCAGATAAAAATTATTTTGAATTTGCAACCTGGTGGAGGTTAGTATAGATGGACTAATAGAACAAGTCCCACACACTGCTACAAGCCCAAATATTTTTTCAGAGCTAGATGCAGATAAAAATTATTTTGAATTTGCAACCTGGTGGAGGTTAGTATAGATGGACTAATAGAACAAGTCCCACACACTGCTACAAGCCCAAATATTTTTTCAGAGCAAAATGCAGATAAAAATTATTTTGAATTTGCAACCTGGTGGAGGTTAGTATAGATGGACTAATAGAACAAGTCCCACACACTGCTACAAGCCCAAATATTTTTTCAGAGCTAGATGCAGATAAAAATTATTTTGAATTTGCAACCTGGTGGAGGTTAGTATAGATGGACTAATAGAACAAGTCCCACACACAGCTACAAGCCCAAATATTTTTTCAGAGCTAGATGCAGATAAAAATTATTTTGAATTTGCAACATGGTGGAGGTTAGTATAGATGGACTAATAGAACAAGTCCCACACACTGCTACAAGCCCAAATATTTTTTCAGAGCTAGATGCAGATAAAAATTATTTTGAATTTGCAACCTGGTGGAGGTTAGTATAGATGGACTAATAGAACAAGTCCCACACACTGCTACAAGCCCAAATATTTTTTCAGAGCTAGATGCAGATAAATATTATTTTGAATTTGCAACCTGGTGGAGGTTAGTATAGATGGACTAATAGAACAAGTCCCACACACTGCTACAAGCCCAAATATTTTTTCAGAGCTAGATGCAGATAACAATTATTTTGAATTTGCAACCTGGTGGAGGTTAGTATAGATGGACTAATAGAACAAGTCCCACACACTGCTACAAGCCCAAATATTTTTTCAGAGCTAGATGCAGATAAAAATTATTTTGAATTTGCAACCTGGTGGAGGTTAGTATAGATGGACTAATAGAACAAGTCCCACACACTGCTACAAGCCCAAATATTTTTTCAGAGCTAGATGCAGATAAAAATTATTTTGAATTTGCAACCTGGTGGAGGCTAGTATAGATGGACTAATAGAACAAGTCCCACACACTGCTATAAGCCCAAATATTTTTTCAGAGCTAGATGCAGATAAAAATTATTTTGAATTTGCAACCTGGTGGAGGTTAGTATAGATGGACTAATAGAACAAGTCCCACACACTGATACAAGCCCAACTATTTTTTCAGAGCTAGATGCAGATAAAAATTATTTTGAATTTGCAACCTGGTGGAGGTTAGTATAGATGGACTAATAGAACAAGTCCCACACACTGCTACAAGCCCAAATATTTTTTCAGAGCTAGATGCAGATAAAAATTATTTTGAATTTGCAACCTGGTGGAGGTTAGTATAGATGGACTAATAGAACAAGTCCCACACACTGCTACAAGCCCAAATATTTTTTCAGAACTAGATGCAGATAAAAATTATTTTGAATTTGCAACCTGGTGGAGGTTAGTATAGATGGAGTAACAGAACAAGTCCCACACACTGCTACAAGCCCAAATATTTTTTCAGAGCTAGATGCAGATAAAAATTATTTTGAATTTGCAACCTGGTGGAGGTTAGTATAGATGGACTAATAGAACAAGTCCCACACACTTCTATAAGCCCAAATATTTTTTCAGAGCTAGATGCAGATAAAAATTATTTTGAATTTGCAACCTGGTGGAGGTTAGTATAGATGGACTAATATAACAACTCCCACACACTGCTACAAGCCCAAATATTTTTTCAGAGCTAGATGCAGATAAAAATTATTTTGAATTTGCAACCTGGTGGAGGTTAGTATAGATGGACTAATAGAACAAGTCCCACACACTGCTACAAGCCCAAATATTTTTTCAGAGCTAGATGCAGATAAAAATTATTTTGAATTTGCAGCCTGGTGGAGGTTAGTATAGATGGACTAATAGAACAAGTCCCACACACTGCTACAAGCCCAAATATTTTTTCAGAGCTAGATGCAGATAAAAATTATTTTGAATTTGCAACCTGGTGGAGGTTAGTATAGATGGACTAATAGAACAAGTCCCACACACTTCTATAAGCCCAAATATTTTTTCAGAGCTAGATGCAGATAAAAATTATTTTGAATTTGCAACCTGGTGGAGGTTAGTATAGATGGACTAATATAACAACTCCCACACACTGCTACAAGCCCAAATATTTTTTCAGAGCTAGATGCAGATAAAAATTATTTTGAATTTGCAACCTGGTGGAGGTTAGTATAGATGGACTAATAGAACAAGTCCCACACACTGCTACAAGCCCAAATATTTTTTCAGAGCTAGATGCAGATAAAAATTATTTTGAATTTGCAGCCTGGTGGAGGTTAGTATAGATGGACTAATAGAACAAGTCCCACACACTGCTACAAGCCCAAATATTTTTTCAGAGCTAGATGCAGATAAAAATTATTTTGAATTTGCAACCTGGTGGAGGTTAGTATAGATGGACTAATAGAATGATGCTATGCCCAAAAGGTTTTACTTGGCTAGGTGCAGTAAAAAAAATTGTATTCTATACACAGGTGGTGTAGCTTGCAACACAGATAGGCTACTCCACTGACTAACACACTCTGCAATAGGCCAAAAAGGATTAGCTTTGCTAGATTTAGCCAAATGCTGTGGAAAAAAACTTACACAGCACTGGCACAGACCTGCCTGGCAAAAAGTGATAGGAACTGATGTGACCTAGCCCTCAAAAGGACTGCAATTACAATTAGTCCCTACTCCCAACCTATCTATCTAAAAGCACAGACCTGCCTGATAAAAGTCGTAGGAAATTATGTAACCTAGTCCTCAAAAGGACTGCAATCACAACTATTCCCTACTCCCAAGCTATCTGTAGATTTGTGCGAAAATTGGCTTGAAATTAACACTGAAAGTATAGCGCACACAGCAACAGCGGTGCCGTCTAACACGCAGCTGCAGCAGTGAGAAAATGGTGGCGACGGGGAAAATGGCTTGGTCTTATAGGGCAAGGACATGTGACATACACTGCCAATGACACATGCCCTTGCTTGTGTGAAAAAAAGCACTTCGCTCCGTGTGTGCACTGCTGATAGGCTGACAGATTGCACCTCCCCACTGTAAATACGGGAAAGAGAAAAAAAAAATGGAGATCTTCATTATTCCTGCAGAGATCCATCCCCTGCCCCCCCCCCCCGCCCCGCTGTACACTCAAACTGCGTATTAACATTAATTTTCATCATTACTGAGAAAAAATCCAGTTATGATTTTGGTGCACGAACAGTTATCGAACATAACCTCGAACAGCCGAATTTTTTTCAAATCGTTCGTGTTCGTCTAACGGCTCGAACACCGCCCAAAACAGCTCGAATTTGAGATTGGCGAACAGTTCGAGTCGAACAACGCTCATCTCTACTGTTCACATCTGTGAGGCGACTTTCCCACCGTGAGCTTGTGTATTTGGTCAGTATTTTACATCAGTATTTGTAAGCCAAAACCAGGAGTGGGTGATAAATACAGAAGTGGTGACGTGTTTCTATTATACTTTTCCTCTGATTGTTCTTCACCTGACTTTGACTTAAAAATACTGAAGTAAACAACGCACCAAATACTGACCGTGTGCACGTGGTGTAGCTACGCTCCCACAATGAGCTATTGGTGAGTTCTTGACGCTGTAGAATTTTTGTACGTATTATCTATACTAGCTTACTTGTTTTTTTTCTATTGCACTTTTGTGTGTGTTATGTAACACACATTTTTATCTTCTTTTTGATGCTGCATTTTTTGTCTCTTTTTGGTGTGTCATGTCCTAAAGAAAGCTGCTTTGTTTTTCATACTTCCTGGTATTTGGCTTTGACAAAACTTTATTGACATACTTAGGTGCGGATCACATGCATTATTGATGCGATTCTGCCACAGAAACGCATATTTTTACCTGCAGATTTTCCGCATCTAATACAAGTGTATGGGGAAAGTCCGTACAAAAAACTCAGTGCACCCGCAAGAGAAATTGACATGCTGCGGATGTGAAACGCACCGCAGGTCAGTTGACGCTGAGTAATAAAGAGCCTGAGATTTCTATTAATCCCATCCTCTTTGCTGGACGTGTAAGACGCTGCGTTTGTGACACAGGAAAAAT
This sequence comes from Phyllobates terribilis, assembly GCF_046119375.1. Lineage (NCBI taxonomy): Eukaryota > Metazoa > Chordata > Amphibia > Anura > Dendrobatidae > Phyllobates > Phyllobates terribilis. The sequence goes on from NW_027362773.1 coordinate 57,131,088, forward strand.
ACACAGTGGAAAAAACGCACCAAAAGCCTTAGGCTACGTTCCCGCCATGAGCTTTTGGTCAGTTTCTTGATGTTGCAGATTTTCTGCAGCATTTCTGTATCTATTAAGTAAAATAGGTTACTTGCGTATTTTCACAAATCTGTACCATCAAAACCTCCTTAAAGCAATGTTATGTGTTTCTGGTGAAATGGCGGACATCGGGATGCGATCCATTTTTAATGCAGCGGTGTTCATTGGGCATTTTTGCCAATCTGTCATAACTTTAATTTCATGTTTCTGCCCCTATGATGGAGCAGAATAACAGAGTTCAGAATGGAGTTGACAGCTGTATATTGTATTTTTTTACAGGTCACCACAAATGCTGCCAATGTCTTCATATTAGTATTGTCAGAGATATATACATGTAGAAATGGTCCCAATGATTAATATATTATGTTATTATTTACAGTGAAACTTATTTAAGAAAGCCATCTAAAATGCCATGAAAAGTCATCTCTAGGAGGTGGTCAGTAAGTGAAACATACAGAGGAACTGATGATAGGAAACAGAAGATCTGCTCTAGATAAGAGGGTGGTTTTCTGGAGAGGCCTCGCCACATGTAGATAAACAGCTTGAAAGGTTCTCTAATCCGATATCAATAAGACTTGATAGGTGCCGGATTTCAGATATTCTGAATTGTAGATAATAGTCATTTTTATTTCTATAGCGCCAACATATTCCGCAGCACCTTACAATTTTAGAGGGGACTTGTACAGACAGTAAAGACATCACAGAATAAACAGAACTCAGATACAAAGAGGAGTGAGGGTCCTGCTCGCAATCTATAATCTATGAGGATGGGTATGTGTTATTAAAGTGACGAGCAGAGAATCTCTAAGAATAAGGCCTTATTCAGACTTCAGTTTCTGAACAGTTTGCTAGATTCAGTTTTCATCCTTTTTTTCTGTGTCTGTTTTTATCATTAGCGCGACATCCATTTTTCTTGTATGAAAAAATAAAACAATAAGTCATTTCCAAGCATCCCCTACCCATTGAGCAGTAAAAGTCGGACAGCACTTAGATACACAAGGTCGGCATCCTCGTGTTGTCCTATTTTATTCACGGATCCATTGATTTTAATGTGTGATTTTGATCCATAACAATCACTGTGCAAAAAAAAAACAAAACGGCCAAATAGATCATAAGCACAGATCAAGAAAGACAAGCGCGGAATGAAATTCAATATGTTATGTAGCATTTATTGTAAGATGGGAATCACACAGGTTTTCTTGCACTTTTTGGAGCAGCTTTACAAGCAGATTGTTTTTTAGTTTCTTTTCATAAAGCTAAATACAGTGGTGGCCAAAAGTATTGGCACCCCTGCAATTCTGTCAGATAATACTCAGTTTCTTCCTGAAAATGATTGCAATCACAAATTCTTTGGTATTATTATCTTCATTTAATTTGCTTGCAAGGAAAAAACACAAAAGAGAATGAAGCAAAAATCAAATCATTGATCATTTCACACAAAACTCCAAAAATGGGCCAGACAAAAGTATTGGCACACTCAGCCTAATACTTGGTTGCACAACCTTTAGCCAAAATAACTACGAACAACCGCTTCCGGTAACCATCAATGAGTTTCTTACAATGCTCTGCTGGAATTGTAGACCATTCTTCTTTGGCAAACTGCTCCAGGTCCATGATATTTGAAGGGTGCCTTCTCCAAACTGCCATTTTGAGATCTCTCCACAGGTGTTCTATGGGATTCAGGTCTGGACTCATTGCTGGCCACCTTAGAAGTCTCCAGTGCTTTCTCTCAAACCATTTTATAGTGCTTTTGGAAGTGTGTTTTGGATCATTGTCCTGCTGGAAGACCCATGACCTCTGAGGGAGACCCAGCTTTCTCACACTGGGCCCTACATTATGCTGCAAAATTTGTTGGTAGTCTTCAGACTTCATAATGCCATGCACACGGTCAAGCAGTCCAGTGCCAGAGGCAGCAAAACAACCCCAAAACATCAGGGAACCTCCACCATGTTTAACTGTAGGGACCGTGTTCTTTTCTTTGAATGCCTCTTTTTTTTTACTGTACACTCTATGTTGATGCTTTTTCCCAAAAAGCTCTACTTTTGTCTCATCTGACCAGAGAACATTCTTCCAAAACGTTTTAGGCTTTCTCAGGTAAGTTTTGGCAAACTCCAGCCTGGCTTTTTTATGTCTCGGGGTAAGAAGTGGGGTCTTCCTGGGTATCCTACCATACAGTCCCTTTTCATTCAGACGCCGAAGGATAGTACGGGTTGACACTCTTGTACCCTCGGACTGCAGGGCAGCTTGAACTTGTTTGGATGTTAGTCGAGGTTCTTTATCCACCATCCGCACAATCTTGCGTTGAAATCTCTCGTCAATTTTTCTTTTCCGTCCACATCTAGGGAGGTTAGCCACAGTGCCATGGGCTTTAAACTTCTTGATGACACTGCGCACGGAAGACACAGGAACATTCAGGTCTTTGGAGATGGACTTGTAGCCTTGAGATTGCTCATGCTTCCTCACAATTTGGTTTCTCAAGTCCTCAGACAGTTCTTTGGTCTTCTTTCTTTTCTCCATGCTCAATGTGGTACACACAAGGACACAGGACAGAGGTTGAGTCAACTTTAATCCATGTTAACTGGCTGCAAGTGTGATTTAGTTATTGCCAACACCTGTTAGGTGCCACAGGTAAGTTACAAGTGCTGTTAATTACACAAATTAGAGAAGCATCACATGATTTTTCAAACAGTGCCAATACTTTTGTCCACCCCATTTTTTAGGTTTGGTATGGAATTATATCCAATTTGGCTTTAGGACAATTCTTTTTGTTTTTTTTTTTCATTGAAGACAAATTAAATGAAGATAATAATACCAAAGAATTTGTGATTGCAATCATTTTCAGGAAGAAACTGAGTATTATCTGACAGAATTGCAGGGGTGCCAATACTTTTGGCCAGCACTGTAACTGGTCCATGTGCCATACGTGGCACACACATTATAGCAGGGAGCAACTTTGATTTTCTACAGAATATCTTCATGGGAAAAAAATTGCAGCATTTTACAGACGAGCACATGGAGCTCCACTTTGCCATCTATGAACATGACTGGCCTATTTTCAAAACATCCATCTAAACCTGCCCATATGGAAAAGTCGCTAACATTTCTGCTGTCTTGATTATTTAATTAGCCGATTTCACTGTCTGTTCTCTTTGATCTGTTTTCTGCATCTAGAGTTTAGACTTCCATATCATGTTGCAGTATTGGCCTAGAAATTATGCCGCTTACTGTATCAGGCTTTCTGAATTATTGGATGCTGGATTAAAGGAGGTTTACTGTACAGATAAATATCTTCATATTGTGCATTTTGTCTGCTTTCCCTTTTAACCATTTCGTGCCAGAGCCTGTTTCCGCCTTTGTGACCAGGCCAATTTTTTCAATTCTGACCACTGTCATTTTATGAAGTAATTACTCTGGAACGCTTCAACGGATCCCCCTGATTCTGAGACTGTTTGTTCATGACATATTGTACGTCATGATAGTGGTAAAATTTCTTCGATATCACTTGCGTTTATTTGTGAAAAAAACAGAAATTTGGAGAAAATTTTGAAAATGTTGCAATTTTCAAACTTTGAATTTTCATGCCCTTAAATCAGAGAGATATGTCACAAAAACTAGTTAATAAATAACATTTCCCACATGTCTACTTTACATCAGCACAATTTTGGAACCCCATATTTTTTTTTGTTAGGAAGTTCTAAGGGTTAAAAGTTGACCAGCGATTTCTCATTTTTCCAACAAAATTTACAAAAACATTTTTTTAGGGACCACATCTTATTTGAAGTGACTTTGAGGGGCCTATATGACAGAAAATACCCAAAAGTGACACCATTCTAAAAACTGCACCCCTCAAGGTGCTCAAAACCACATTCAAGAAGTTTATTAACCCTTCAGGTGTTTCACTGGAATTTTTGGAATGTGGAAGAAAACAATGAACATTTAACTTTTTTTCACAAAAATGTTACTTTAGACCCAATTTTTTTATTTTCACAAGGGTAACAGGAAAAAATGGACTACACAATTTGTAGTGCAATTTCTCATAAGCACGCTGATACCCCACATGTGAGGGAAAACCACTGTTTGGGCGCACTGCAGGGTTCGGAAGGGAAGGAGTGCCATTAGACTTTTTGAATGTAAAATTTGTTTGAATAATTATCAGACGCCATGTTGCGTTTGGAGAGCTCCTGATGTGCCTAAACAGTGGAAACCCCCCACAAGTGACACCATTTTGGAAACTAGACCCCTTAGGGAACTTATCTAGATGTGTGGTGAGCACCTTGAACCCCCAGGTGCATCACAGAAGTTTATAATATTGAGCCGTAAAAATAAAATTTTCACATTTTTCCCACAAAAAACGTTTTTCATCCCTTAATTTTGCAATATCATAAGGGTAATAGGAGAAAATGCACCAAAAAATTTGTTGTGCAATTTATCCTGAACACGCTGATACCCCATATGTGGAGGAAAACCACTGTTTGGGCGCACGGCAGGGTTCGGAAGGGAAGGAACGCCATTTGACTTTTTGAATGTAAAATCTGCTTGAATAATTAGCGGACGCCATGTTGCATTTGGGGAGCCACTGATGTGCCTAAACAGTGGAAACCCCCCACAAGTGACACCATTTTGGAAACTAGACCCCTTAGGGAACTTCTCTAGAAGTGTGGTGAGCACCTTGCACCCCCAGGTGCTTCACAGAAGTTTATAATATTGAGCCGTAAAAATAAAATTTTCACATTTTTCCCACAAAAAATGTTTTTCATACCCTATGGCATTATCATAAGGATAACAGGAGAAATTGCACCATGAAATTTGTTGTGCAATTTCTCCTGAGTACGCCGATACCCCATATGTGGGGGAAAACCACTGCTTTGGTATACGGCAGGGTTCGGAAGAGAAAGGTGTTACAACTCTCCTGTTAGGTTTTTTTGAGTTTGCTGGTCACATGACCATTTTGCCTATTTAATCCGGCTCCGCCCTCCTGGCTTTGCTGGACTTCATTTGTATTTACTACTGTTGAGCTAGCTTGTTGCTCTGTTGCCGTTCTCTGTTAGTTTTGCTAGGTCTTCTGACCCCTATGCCTTTTTGTTGTGTGTTTGTCTTTGACTGCTACTATTTCTGCTAGGATGTGTCCAACTTTTCCCAGTCCCTAGATCTTGTAGGGATCCCTCCCTCACATCTATAGGTCTGCGTTCAGACTAGCCGAGGACTTTAGCGGGTCTGATCGCAGGATCAGGTTCCCCGTTACATCGTAGGGATCTAGTTTAGTTCTATTGTAGGGACAGATCTCCTCTCTTTCCTTAGTCTCTGTAGCAGATCATAACAGTAAGTCCAGCCATAAAAAAAAAAAAAATTCTCTAAGGAAAGACCTCCAGTTTTCCATCATGGTCTCGGTGCAAGATTTGGCTCAACGCTTGCAGGGACTCTCTCTGGAGGTGACCAAGCTCCAACAACACGTGAGTAGCTGTTCTGGAGCGCATTTTGTGGAACCTAAGGTACGTCTGCCTGATCTATTTTTGGCGAACAACAAGATTTTTTTTCTTTTAAAAATGCTTGTCTATTATATTTTCATTTGAGACCCGGATCCTCTGGTGATGAATCACAGCGCATAGGGTTCATAATGTCACTTTTGCGCAAAGATCCTCAGGGATGGGCCTTCTCTCTCCAACCTAGTGATCCGTGCTTTAGATCAGTGGATAGTTTTTTTTTCTGCTTTGGGTTTGTTGTACGATGATCCTGATCGTGTCTCATCTGCTGAGTCTGAATTAAGACGTTTGAGGCAGGGATCAGGTAATGTGGAAAAATATTGTTCTCACTTCCGTCGGTGGTCTGCCCAGGTGGGGTGGAACGATTCTGCTTTGAAAAGCTTGTTTCTTGCAGGGCTATGTGAAAGGGTAAAGGATTTACTGATTGCTTATCCCACACCTGGAAACTTGCAGGAGGCAATGCAATTAGCTATACGGGTGGACAGGAGACTGCGTGAAAGGGTTAATGAGAGCAAATCCTCTGCTATGTCAGCTTCGAGTCCTGATAGGTTCTGTGCTGACAATGGAGAGCCGATGGAAATTGGGGCGATGGCACCCCGCTCTCAGGAAAAAGACCGCCGACTTTCTGAAGGCTTGTGTTTCTATTGCGGAAATTCTGGTCATTTTATTAAGAGCTGTGTGCTTCGTAAGAAGAAAGAAAAAAAAATGGTCAGTCATGCTCGTATTGCCTGTTTAAATTCTAAGGAAGTATTCCTATCTGCCACTACTGCTGCTCAGGATGAATTAATTGAATTTCGGGTATTTGTGGATTGTGGATCTACTCTGAATGTGATTGATGGGGGATTCTTGGAAAAACTTAGATTAGAACCTAAAACTTTGTCATCCCCTATTGCTGTGGTTTCTGTCGATGGCTCTCCATTGAAGAGTGTTACTCACAAGGTCTGTGAATTTCCCCTCACTATTAATGGTATTCATCAAGAGAATTTAGATTTGGTGGTATTGGATAATTTGCCTTCTCCAGTAATATTGGGGTTACCCTGGTTAAAATTGCACAATCCTGTACTGGATTGGTCTACCAATGAAATTAAGTCCTGGAGCCCTAAGTGTTATGACAAGTGTTGTAATGGGCGCATTGCTGCTGTGGATAGAGGGGAATTGCCTGTACCTATTCAGGATTTTTGGAGAGTTTTTTCTGAGGAGAAGTCGCAGGTTTTGCCTCCCCATAGAGACTATGATTGTACCATTGAATTTGTCCCTGGCGCGACTCTTCCTAAGAGTCGTTTATTTAATCTTACTATTCCTGAAAGAAAAGCTTTGGAAGAATACATACAGACAAGCTTGGCCGCCGGTCACATTAGGCCTTCCAAGTCTCCTGTGGCTGTTGGATTTTTTTTTGTAAAAAAAAAGATGGCGGTTTACGTGCTTGTCTGGACTTTCGTGAGATTAATAAAATTACTGTACGCAATCCTTACCCACTGCCATTGATTCCTGATTTATTTAACCAGTTAGTGGGGGCCAAGTGGTTCTCTAAAATTGATCTCCGGGGGGCATACAATTTGTTGCGCATGAAGGAGGGTGATGAATGGAAGACTGCTTTTAACACTCCTGTGGGTCATTTTGAGAATCTGGTTATGCCTTTTGGTCTCACCAATGCTCCAGCATTTTTTCAGAATCTTATTAATGATATCCTTAGACCTTTAATCTGCAAAAATGTGGTTGTGTATTTGGATGACATTTTGATTTATTCGCCGGATCTGGAGTCTCATTGGCGGAGCGTACGTGAGGTATTACAGTTATTAATGGACAATTCGCTTTTTGCTAAGCTGGAGAAATGTGAGTTCGCTGTACAGAGAATTAGTTTTTTGGGCTACATTATCTCCAGTGAAGGTTTTGAGATGGACCCGGTTAAAGTTCATGCTGTGCAGGAATGGCCTAGGCCTATTGGTTTGAAATCGATACAGAGGTTTTTGGGTTTCGCCAATTATTACAGAAAATTCATAAAAAATTTTTCTATTATTGTCAAACCGCTGACCGATCTCACCAGGAAAGGTGCTAATGCGGTTCAGTGGACTTCTGAGGCCATTGAAGCTTTTGTGCTTCTAATGGAGAGGTTCACCTCTGCTCCCATCCTTATGCAGCCTGATGTGACTAAGCCGTTTTTGGTTGAGGTTGATGCTTCTTCGGTGGGGGTTGGTGCGGTGTTGTCTCAGGAAAACAAGGATGGAGTACATCCCTGTGCCTTTTTTTCAAAAAAATTTTCCGAGACTGAACTTAATTACGATATTGGTAATCGGGAATTGCTGGCGATTAAACTCGCATTTGAACACTGGCGTCATCTCTTGGAAGGTGCTGAATTTCCCATTCAGGTTTTCACTGATCATAAAAATCTGATCTATCTTGATGCTGCCAAGCGCTTGAATGCCCGTCAGGCTAGGTGGGCACTTTTTTTCTCGCGGTTTAATTTTTCCGTTACTTACATCCCGGGTACCAAGAATGTTAAAGCGGATGCTTTGTCTCGCAGCTTTTCTCCCATGGTCGGTGTTGAGGAGGAAGAGGAGAGCATTTTACAAGAAGGTGTTGTGATTGCTGCTTTGGACTCCGTTTTGGAGGATGAGATTCTTAAAGCACAGGAGAATGCCCCATCTAACACTCCCCATGGGAGGTTGTTTGTGCCTAGGACCTTTAGGAGAGATTTGTTTGTTGAGTGTCATGAGTCTCGGTTGGCAGGTCATCCAGGAATTTCTGAGACCAAGAGACTTGTGGGTCGCAGTTTTTGGTGGCCTGGATGGCAGAAGGAAGTCATTAAGTGGGTGCGCCAATGTACTGTGTGTGCAAGATCCGAGTCTTCGCATGCTCCTGCTGCGGGGTTGCTTTGCCCTCTGGAGGTTCCTAGTGCACCTTAGACACATCTGGCTATGGACTTTATTACTGACCTTCCTCCCTCTGAAGGTTTCACGGTCATCTGGGTGGTCGTGGACCGTTTTAGCAAGATGTGTCACTTGGTTCCCTTCATCAAACTGCCTTGCGCTAAGACACTCGCCAAGGCCTTTGTCAAGGAAATTGTCAGACTACATGGTGTTCCTACTGACATTGTTTCTGATAGGGGACCTCAGTTCGTGGCTCGTTTTTGGCGTGCCTTTTGTGACAGGTTGGGAGTTCATTTGTCGTTTTCATCCGGATATCATCCTGAGTCTAATGGCCAGACAGAAAGGAAGAACCAGGATGTTGAGCAGTTCTTGCGTTGTTTTGTGGCAGACAATCAAGAGGGGTGGTCTGAGTTTCTGCCACTTGCTGAATTTGCTCTTAACAACCATACATCCTCTTCTGCTGGGTGTTCGCCTTTTTTTTGTTGTTCTGGGAGACATCCGTCTTTTGGGTCATTTTCCAAATTGGTTTCGGCTGTGCCTGAGGAGGAGAGTTTTTCCGGTGATTTGGAGAGAGTTTGGACGGATGTGCGTGGTAATCTTCAGGAGGCTAACAAGAAATCTAAGAGGTACTTTAATAGGAAACGGCAAGAGGTTTTGTTTGCTGTTGGTGACATGGTTTGGTTGTCCTCTAAGAATCTGCGATTGAGGATTCCTTTTAAAAAATTGGGTCCCAAGTTCGTAGGGCCCTTTAAAGTACTTCAGATAGTTAACCAATCTGCTGTTAGGCTGGAGGTTCCTATGTCCTGGAGGATTAATCCGGTGTTTCATGTTTCTCTGTTGAAAAAAGCTGATGTGTCGGATGGTGACGCCTCTGCCACTGTTCCTCCGGTGGTGGAGGACGGGGAATATGAAATTTCCCGCATCCTAAATTCTAGACGGTATAGAGGGAGTTTGCAGTATCTCGTCGCTTGGAAGGGTTTCGGACCTGAGGATAACTCATGGGTGAGGGCGGATGATGTTTCTGCTCCCAGACTTGTCCGAGCATTTCACAGGAGGTTTCCTGGTAAGCCTGGGCCTAGGGGATCCGGAGGATCCTCTTAGAAGAGGGGGTACTGTTACAACTCTCCTGTTAGGTTTTTTTGAGTTTGCTGGTCACATGACCATTTTGCCTATTTAATCCGGCTCCGCCCTCCTGGCTTTGCTGGACTTCATTTGTATTTACTACTGTTGAGCTAGCTTGTTGCTCTGTTGCCGTTCTCTGTTAGTTTTGCTAGGTCTTCTGACCCCTATGCCTTTTTGTTGTGTGTTTGTCTTTGACTGCTACTATTTCTGCTAGGAGGTGTCCAACTTTTCCCAGTCCCTAGATCTTGTAGGGATCCCTCCCTCACATCTATAGGTCTGCGTTCAGACTAGCCGAGGACTTTAGCGGGTCTGATCGCAGGATCAGGTTCCCCGTTACATCGTAGGGATCTAGTTTAGTTCTATTGTAGGGACAGATCTCCTCTCTTTCCTTAGTCTCTGTAGCAGATCATAACAAAAGGAGCGCTATGTTGGCTGGGATAGGTTGCAGACACCATGTCACATTTGAAGAGTCGCTGACGTGCCGAAACATCAGAAACCCCCACAAGTGACCCCATTTTGTAAACTACACCTCTCAAGGAATTCATCTAGGGAAGTAGTGAGTATTTTTTAATTTTTAAATTTATACCATTGGACAGTGAAGAAAACATAATTATATTTTTACCACAAAAAAATGTTTTACCCTCAGATTTTACATTTTCACACAGGGCAATGGGTAAAAATGGTGCCGAAATGTGTCACACAATTTCTTCTAAAAGTGGCAATACCCCATATGTGGCTGTATCATACCGCTTAGCCATACGACAAGATCTGGGAGGGACGGAGCGCTATTTGACAATTGGAGAACAAATTATTGTAAAATAGGCATTTGGATTTGGGAGCACAACATTTTCTGAATTTCTTTTGGGGGGCAAGGGCCATTTTGCTTTTCCAGAGCCTTTCTGCTACCAGTAACTTGGAAGTCCCTTATATTTTTAATAGATAACGGACCTGAGTGGGGGCTAGCTTTTTTTGAGGACTGAGTTGAAGCTTTTATTGGGAACATTTTACATATTGTTTATCCGGCGCTCTATGCTGAGCACTTACATCGGGGTTTCCATCTAAATTTCCAAGTGATGTAATTCAGATGAAACCCCTGCGGGATCCATTCACTGTAATGAGGCAGCACAGTTACTCTGGACTCCATCTGGCCTCTGTTTAGCGGTGTCCTTTTGTTCAGAAGTGCACAAAACTGTGGCCAACCGCACTTTTCTGCACGCCTAAAAAACTGACACCGTGGGATCACAGGCCAGACGCCATCCACAGTGGCCTATATCTGCCTCATTACAGGGAATCTTCCGTCATGGGTTCCGTCTGAATCATGTATTTCAGAGATTTACACGCAAACTCTGGTGTAAGTGCTCAGCGCAGAGCGCAGGATAAATGTGAGCAGAGCCTTACTGCGATCTTTGGGAGACATAATAAACAAATCAGTAGCAGGTGAATAATTATTTTTTACGCCGTTCCTCATGCGGTATAAGTGATGAGATTACTTTATTCTTCGGGTCGGTGCGATTACAGAGATACCAGATTTATATCGGGTTTTTATGATTGACAGCTATCACACACTAAAAGACGCTTTTTTTGCAAAATCTAGTTTTTGCATCGCCATATTTTGAGAGCTATAATTTTTCCATATTTCGGCCGACAGAGTCATGTGATGGCTTGTTTTTTGCGGGACGAGTTGACATTTTTATTGGTACCATTTTTGGGTACGTGACATTTTTTGATCGCTTTCTATTCCGTTTTTTGGGAGGTAAAATTTACAAAAACCATCATTTCAGGAATTGTTTTCTGAGTTTTTTTTTTATGCCGTTCTACGTGTGGTAAAAGTGATAAGGCAGCATTATTCTTTGGGTCAGTATCAGTACATTTACAGCGATACTACACTTACTGTATTTTTTTTCATGTTTTGGCGCTTTTACACGATAAAACAATTTTATAGAAAAAATGTTTTTTTTGCAACGCTTTATTCTGAGAGCTATAACTTTTTTTTTTGGCTGATGGAGCTGCATGGCGGCTTTTTTTTGTGGAACAAGATGACGTTTTCAGCGGTACCATTTTTATTTCCATTTTGCTTTTTAATCGCATTTTTTTTCCACTTTTTGTTTTCGATATGATGAAATAGCATAGTTTTTTGCTCCTTTTTTTATTTATTTTTATTACGGTGTGCACAGAAGGAGTTAATTAGTGTGACAGTTTTATAGATCGGGTTGTTTCGGACGCGGCGATACCAAATATGTGTACTTTTTTTGTTTTTGCATAAATATACGGATTTATTGGTTTAATATTTTATTTATTTATTTTTATTTATTTTGTGATTTTTTTTAAACAGTTTGAAAACATTTTTTTGACATTTTTTTCCATTTTTGCTTAGTCCCTGCATGGGACATTCATTTATTTTTCTAATCACTGTTCTCATGCAATGCAATAGACATATATTGCATTGCATGAGAGCTTTGCTGACAGTTTCACAATCAGTGTCTCCTGCTAGACTTCAGCTGCAGGCTGAGTCTAGCAGGACACCCTACATGGCAGACCCGGAGGCGGTCATGTGACCTCCGGCTGCCATGACAACGGCAGGTCCTCTCAGGCATCAGGGGGCCGTCGGAGAGGTAAGTGGACGACCCCCTCTCCTCTCACTATCTTCTAAATGCCGCGATCGCTATAGATCGCGGCATCTAGAAGATAGCAAAGGGTTAACATCATTGGGACCTGATTCAATCAGGTACTGATGATGTCCCCTGTCAGAGCTGTCTCTCTGCACCGTACCCGCAGCGCTTGCAGGACCCTTGGGGTCCTGAGCGCTGCGGGACTACCGACCATTTATAAACGTCGGCGCTGCACCGAGCCCAGCAAGCGCCGACGTTTATGTACAGTGGGCGGTCGGGAAGCGGTTAAAGGGGTTTTTCCATCTCAGTTAGTGATGGCAAATAACAAATAGTCATGTTCAGGCAATTTAGAAGACATGGACCTTCCCCGGGTACCCAATGTATCACGTGACATATCACAAGATCCCCTTTGATAAACCATGTGATAGGTCATGTAAGTAACATAGAGGTGCTCTGGTGCACATCTGTAGATGGAAAAAGACAGAGAGTGGTGCACACAGCGCGCCGCACAAATGTTTCTCAGTGCCAGGAACCTACCAAGGTGAATACCTCTCTAAGGGACACCCGTCTGCTTATATGTGGGAAAGTAAGATCCTACTGCAATTAAAACCACCTGCGGCATAGAGGTGGAGTGCTCAGTCAAAGCTTAAACATAGAAACAGAAAAAACTGACGGCACTTCCAATACAAGAAATAGGTGAGCAGTAATGCTATTCATATTTCATACTTCATGTTTACAAACTTAGCGTTGCAGTGTGCTACTTTATTTGTTAATTGTATTTGGAGGTAGCTTCTCCTAGTAAGCACCTGTTCACACCTATTTCTTGTATTGGAAGTGCCGTCAGTTTTTTCTGTTTCACATTTTTTTCTTATTCAATTCTTAATTTTACTCAGAATATACTCAGCAGGTGATGCGGACAACTCCCATCATTGTCCCCTGCTTGCTCTGATGTCAATGCTAGCAGCCGACAATGATGTGAGCTGCTTTCAGCACCCGGCGCAGGGAACAGCGCGGGACTGTACCGCTGATTCTCGGGCGCCGGTACTGTGATCAAACACGTCCCTCCCGCTCATCATACAGCACCACTATCCTAGCCAGAGTCCTCCTAACAAAAGCATTAGTGGAAACTCAATCATTTACCAAATAGTGATGAGCGAGCACTAAGATGCTCAGGTTGAGTAAATTGGAATACTCGGGTGCTCGACCCGAGCAACGAGCCCAATGTAAGTCTATGGGAAACTTGAGCATTTTTCAGACGGCTCCCTCCGGCGGTCTGCAGAGGGCCTAAAAATTGCCCAAATCGATGGGAACAGTGTTCAAATGACATGGGAACAGCATGGGGAAGACCCCTGGAAGCATTTCTGACTCCCAGGTCACTGCTGTTAACAACGTTGTCAGAGGTATTACACCACTTTTACAGACTCACAATAAAACATACAAAAACGAAACCAAAATGGATTTTCCTGGGAAATATGTTAAGGAACATCCTTTCCAGGGTAATGACTTGCATAGAAGGCAAAATAAATAACCAAAACCAAAAATACTCCTCCACACCTTGGGCTATGTTCACACGTTGCGTTTTTGATGCGTTTTTGCACTTTTGCATTTCTTTCAACCAAGACAAATGCATTCACCAGGAAATGTAATTTTAACATTTTACAACCTTATCTGGCCATGTGGTGTGTGACACATCATCAGACACATGCATACAGTGCTGAAAAGACATGGGAACAGCATGGGGAAGACCTCTGGAAGCATCTCTGACTTCCAGGTCACTGCCTAAAAGTGTGCCCATCATAAGTGATCCTTGGCGCATGCAAAGATGCCTTCCACCATGCACCGTCCACGTCCTTGTCCCACTGCAGCGTTCACTTGTCCCTACCCCATTCCTTGGAATGCAAGCGCAAGTATGCAGGCAGGCAGCCAGCCACCCACCCACAGGCTGCAATACTATACTGCCAAATTTTTGACAGCTGCTTGCACTTGAAATGTGGCCTATTAAGCTCGCGGAGGCGGAAGCTTTCCACAACCTCATGCCGGCGGCGGCCGGGTGTCCATACTCAGTCCCTAGCCGCCACTATATTTCCCGGTATCGCCTCCGCCTTCCACAAGCACGGGTCCCACAACTTACAGTGTACTTACTGGGAAGGACCGCCTAACCACAAACACGTGGACAGGTGAATGTGGCCAGGGACGGTACGGAGCCACTCCACAACTTTTTTTGCTGACAGTTGTATTTAGCTCGGTGAAAGGACTGGCATAGAGGGAAACCCTATCTAGCCTGCATGTCATTTCTCACAGGAAGTCCTGTAATGCAGCTTGTTGCAGAAGCAATGGCAGCCCGTCCAACATCAACTCGCCCTTGTCGGTGGTGCTTTGACACACACACACACATCTTTCTTTGCGCATTTAATTTCTTGAATACAGAGTTGGACAATGGCCTGATCTGTAATGTGGTTTGAGAAATAACATGCATAAGCATGGCCGATCCACATTAAAAAAGTTGCCATAGAGTGTCCGGGAACCTTCCCCCACACTTTTCTTAGCCAGGGCTGCTTTTCGGCAGGTTTGAACGGGCCCACCAGAGAACCGAAGACTCCTCCGACGGGCCCTGGCTTCTCCTTCAGGAGAGTTCATAGTGTCGAGGTGAGGCCATGATGATGATAGAGGCCACCATCTGCTTAGTTTTCTGTTACTTGAAATGCAAGTGCAAGTATGCTGCCAGCCACCCACCCACCCACAGGCCACAACACTAAACTGCCAGATTTCTGGGCAGCTTTTTGCACTTTAAATATGGCCTTTTAAGCTCGTGGAGGCGGAAGCTTTTCACAACCTCATGCCAGCGGCGGCCGTGTGTCCATACTCGGTCCCCAGCCACCACTATATTTCCCGGTATCGCCTCCGCCTTCCACAAGCACGGGTCCCACAACATTACCCGTGCCCTCCCCAGTGCACTTACTGGGAAGGACCGCCTAACCACAAACACGTGGACAGGTGAATGTGGACAGGGACGGTACGGAGCCAGTCCACAACTTATTTTGCTGACAGTTGTATTTAGCTCGGAGAAAGGACTGGCATAGAGGGAAACCCTATCCAGCCTGCATGTCATTTCTCACAAGAAGTCCAGTAAAGCTGCTTGCACTTGAAATGTGGCCTTTTAGGCTCGTGGAGGCGGAAGCTTTTCACTACCACATGCCTCATGCCTCGTGTCCATACTCGGTCCCCAGCCGTCACTAACTATTTCTCCCGGTGCTGTCTCCGTCTTCTACAAGCGCGGGTCCCTGAACATTACTGCTGGTACTTTTCTGTGGGAATTTGCATGCCTCCTACCAGCCTGGAATATTTCCAGCAAACTATGGTACGACGCCATGGTATTAGCACTGCCCCCCAGTACCAGTAGCGAAGCCATCCCCAATTTCCTTCGCAGGAATTTTATTTGGTAGACTGAGTGGCTGCCCAAATACATTTTCTCACAAAGGAGCTGAAGATAGTGCTGCCGTTCACCCTCTAATATCTAACAGGCTGCAGATGCAAGTTTCTCCAGCCTGTTAGATATTAGAGGGTGAACGGCAGCACATTGGATCAGTGGTTAGCACTGAAGACTTGCAGCGCTGGGATCCTGGGTTCAAATCCCAGCAAGGACAACATCTGCAAGGACTTTGTATGTTCTCCCCGTGTTTGCGTGGGTTTCCACCTCAGTAAAAAAGCAGCCATAGAGTGTCCGGGAACCTTTCCACATACTTTTCTTAGCCAGGACTGTTTCTTGGCAGGGTTGGATTGTCCCACCAGAGAATCCTCAGGCGTGCCTTGGCTTCTACCTCAGGAGAGTTCATGATAGCGCTAACTTTGCAGCTGCTATGAGGATCTTGAGTGGGGGAGAAAGGTTAGCCCTCAGAATCAAATCCTCTGGCGGGCACAATGTTTTTCAATCTGAAACAGCTTCTCAGTGGGAGTTGTATTTTCACCACAGCCATATTCTTTAGCTCGGTGAAACGACTGGCATAGAGGGAAACCGTGTCTACCCCGGCTGTCATTTCTCCATTACCAGGTTCCGCCAATTGTCACACACGACCATGCCTAGCTGTATGTTCAGCGGTGAGAGCCACAGATCAGGCTGCTGTGTTACAGCTTTCAACAACTCTGCAGCGCTGGGCGGTTTGTCAATTAAGCATTAAGCATGTTATCTTCAGCACAGCCTGTTGTCGCTTGGCCAAGGCAGTGCTGCAGTGCTGTCAACTTGTGACTGATGTGGTCATTTCGGAGATGGAGGAGGAGGTGCATCAGCTGAACAATGTGATTACATTGTTGTTAAATTGGTGACGCTGTTTTTTATACTAAAGAAAGATCCTATTGTTTTGTTTTTTTAAGTTTTTTTTAAGACAAATGCATTCACTGGGAATTGTCATTTTAATATTTTACAACCTTAGCTGGCAATGTGGTGTGTGACACATCATCAGACACTTCCTGTTTTATTTATGATGGAGGGACTCTGAAAGTCATAAAGCCTATTTTTATAGGGACATCAGACGGCCCTTACTATTCTTAAAAGGCCAGCAGTCGGCCCTAGCTATTGTTAGAGAGCCATCAGCCGGCTATGCTTTGTTGTTCCCATTATTAACAAGTGGGTCTCCTATACTCTTTTTGTGTATCCAGTGACTGCAAGGGCTGCCAAAAATTTGGACGCAACCCAATACCCCTTTGAAGAGACATAGAGGAGGGTCTCAGTAAAAAAAATGTTCCCATTATAAAGGAGCGGGTCTCCTATAGTGGTAATGCCCATGCTGTGACTGCAAGGGCTGGCAAAATTTTGGAAAAACCCCACTAAGAATTTAAAGACACATGGAGCAGGGCCACAGTAACAAGGTACGACATGTACCCATTAAAAAAGTAGAGGGCCTGCTATACAGTTATAGGGTATGCAGTGAGTCCAACGGCTGACTAATTTTAGGAAAAACCCCACTAAGAATTTAAAGACACACGGAGCAGGGCCACAGTAACAAGGTACGACAAGTTCCCATTAGAAAGGAGAGGGTCTGCTATACAGTTATAGGGTATGCAGTGAGTCCAACGGCTGACTAATTTTAGGAAAAACCCCACTAAGAATTTAAAGACACATGGAGCAGGGCCACAGTAACAAGGTACGACATGTTCCCATTAGAAAGGAGAGGGTCTGCTATACAGTTATAGGGTATGCAGTGAGTCCAACGGCTGACTAATTTTAGAAAAAACCCCACTAAGAATTTAAAGACACACGGAGCAGGACCACAGTAACAAGGTACGACATGTTCCCATTAGAAAGGAGAGGGTCTGCTATACAGTTATAGGGTATGCAGTGAGTCCAACGGCTGACTAATTTTAGGAAAAACCCCACTAAGAATTTAAAGACACACGGAGCAGGGCCACAGTAACAAGTTACGACATGTTCCCATTAGAAAGGAGAGGGTCAGCTATACAGTTATAGGGTATGCAGTGAGTCCAACGGCTGACTAATTTTAGGAGAAACCCGACTAAGAATTTAAAGACACACGGAGCAGGGCCACAGTAACAAGGTACGACATGTTCCCATTAGAAAGGAGAGGGTCTGCTATACAGTTATAGGGTATGCAGTGAGTCCAACGGCTGACTAATTTTAGGAAAAACCCCACTAAGAATTTAAAGACACACGGAGGAGGGCCACAGTAACAAGGTACGACATGTTCCCATTAGAAAGGAGAGGGTCTGCTATACAGTTATAGGGTATGCAGTGAGTCCAACGGCTGACTAATTTTAGGAAAAACCCCACTAAGAATTTAAAGACACACGGAGCAGGGCCACAGTAACAAGGTACGAAATGTTCCCATTAGAAAGGAGAGGGTCTGCTATACAGTTATAGGGTATGCAGTGAGTCCAACGGCTGACTAATTTTAGGAAAAACCCCACTAAGAATTTAAAGACACATAGAGCAGAGCCACAGTAACGACAAATTCCCATTAGAAAGGAGAGAGTCTCCCATAGTGTTGGCCTATACAGTGAATGCAAGGGCTGCCAAAAATTTGGAGTCACTTCAATGTCCCTTGGAAGAGACGTAGAGGAGGGTCTCATAAAAAAATGTTCCCATTACAATGGAGCGGGCCTCCTATACTTGTAATGCCCATGCACTAAGTGTATGAGCTGACAAACATTTACCCCTGGGGGGTATACATGAACATACTGTATCAAAAATTTTTTTTACGGGCATCATAAACACCCTTTAAAAAAATTATGCGGGTGTTGCATCACGGACCATGGTCACCCTGGTGATATGGTGGTGGAGGATGAGGAGAAGGAGGAGGACAAGAGCAAATAGCCAAGATCAGGAAGCATATACCCATGTGTGGGTGTGAAAAGGTGCATGGGAATACACCTCTCAAGAAAAGACACTGGATTGGAGTTTATGTTACACTGCTATCAATCGGTGGAGTTGAGAAGTCTGGCCCAATCCAGCCCTTGTTAATTTTTATAAGAGTCAGCATTTTCAGTTGACAGGCGGATGCGCTTATCAATTATAATTCCACCAGCGGCACTAGACTCCCACTCTGATAAAACGCTGGCGGCAGGGCAGGTCAGGACCTCCAAGGCATAGAGAGCCTGTTCATTCCACGCATCCAGCTTGGATACCCATAAATTATAAGGCACAGCGGAATCACGGAGGACATTGGTACGGTTGGCAAGGTACTCCCTCAGCCTCTTCCCAAACTTTGCACTCCTTGTGAGAGTACCCCGCACCTCAGGGCCTGTCCGATGGTAGGGGCTGAGAAAACTCTCCCAGAACTTTGACAGTGTTCCCCTGCCTCTGCTGGATTGAAGTTGTGTCTCTCTCTTGCCTGTACTCCTTGGTTGTCCAACGAAGTGTGCCCTCTGCCGCCAGCATTTTCAGATGGGAATTTTTTTAATAGTTCCGTAACAAAGGCCTTTTGTACTGCCCCATTTTTGTAGACCTGTCCGCCTCAGGAATAAGAGATATAAAGTTCTCCTTGTAGCCTGGGTCTAGAAGTGTCACCAACCAGTAATGGCTGTCACCCAAAATTTTGAGAATGCGAGGGTCATGGGAAAGGCAGCGTAATATAAACTCAGCCATGCGGGCCAGACTACTAACAGGCAAGACTTCCGTGTCCTCACCAAGAGGATGACTGACCATGCTCTCCTCCTCCTCTGTCCTCTGGCCATCCACGCTGAACAGACGGTATGACAGCTGTGCATGTAGTACTGTCTATAGTACATGAAACTAGCTCCTGTCCCTCCTCCTCCTCCTCTTCCTTATTGTCACCCAATCCACATTGGTATGAGATGAGGCTTGGCTGTGTGTAATCACCCTGTATGGTTCCTTGCTCCTTCTCATCGTGCTCCGCCTGCAATGCATCCTCTTTGATTGTGAGCAGAGAGCGTTTCAGAAGACAGAGAAGCGGGATGGTGATGCTAATTATGGCGTCATCGCCGCTCACCATCTTGGTGGAGTCCTCAAAGTTTTGGAGGATGGTACATATGTCTGACATCCATGTCCACTCCTGAGGTCTTATGTGTGGAGTCTGAACTAAATACCGACGGCATTGTTGATGCTGGTACTCAACAACTGCCCTCTTCTGCTCACAAATCCCTCCCAACATCTGCAGTGTAGATTTCCAACACGTGGGGACATCACACATCAGTCTGTGAGCCGGAAGCTGCAAACTCTGCTGAAACACTGATAGGGCGGCGGAAGCTGTAGCTGACTTTCTAAAATGGGCACACAGGCGGCGTACTTTAACAAGCAGATCCGGCAGATCTGTCACACACGACCATGCTGGGCTGTAGGTTCAGCGGTGTGAGACACAGATCTGCCTTCTCTTTCAGAGCTGTCCACAACTCTTCAGCATTGTGCGGTTTTTCAGCTAAGCATATTAGCTTCAGCACAGCCTGTTGCCGCTTGGCCGAGGCAGTGCTGCAGTGCTTCCAGCTTGTGACTGATGTGGTGATTTCGGAGATGGAGGCTGAAGAGGAGGAGGAGGCTGAGGAGGATGAGGTGCAGGAGCTGTAGACCGTGGGGGCAACCCTGATTGACCTAGGGCCTGCAAGCCTTGGCGTCGGGAGGACAAGTTCCGTCCCAAGGTCCGACTGGGTCCCGGCTACCACTATGTTTACCCAGTGTGCCGTCAGCGAGATGTACCGTCCCTGCCCACAAGCAATTGTCCTCATGTCCGTGGTTAGGTGGACTTTCCCGGTAACTGCATTGTTGAGAGCATGGCTAATGTTTTGGGACACGTGCTTGTGTAATGCGGGGACGGCACACCGGGAGAAATAGTGGCGGCTGGGGACCGAGTACCGAGGGACGGCCGCCGCCATCAGGTTACGGAATGCTTCCATCTCCACGAGCCTAAAAGGCAACATTTTGAGCACAAGCAGTCGTGAAATGTGAGAATTTAGTAGCGTGGCTTGTGGGGCGTTGGCTGCATATTTGCACCTGCGTTCCAAGGACTGGGGTATGGACAACTGAATGCTGCGCTGGGACAAGGACATGGACGTGCTTCCTGATGCTGCTACTTGAGAGTGTGCAACGACAGGTTCAGGGCAGGAGGCGTCTTCACATGCACCATGGACAGGGGATTGACTTGCATCCACAACAGCGGAAGAAGCAATGGTGCCACCCGCAGACACTGTTCCTGGACCCTGGTGTTCGACCCACAAAGTCGGGTGCTTTGCTGCCATGTGGCTGATCATGCTGGTGGTGGTCAGGCTGGTCGTTTTGCCACCCCTGCTGATGATGGCCTGGCAGGGTGGTGCAAATGGCCTTTTTGGGGTTATTGGCAGAGTCTTTAAAAAACAACCAGACTCGGGAATACCTAACAGTTTTACTGGCAACTGCCATCGTGTTGGTGTTACGGGGAACGGTTGCCTGCCTTCTGTCTGCGGCCACCACACTGCATCTTCCTGCCTGTTGGGGTGCGCTGCCTCCCTCCCCCTGTGTGCTGCTGTCCTTGACCATGTGGACGACAGGGTGGTGGTGGTGGTGGCTAAGTGACTGGAAGCATTATCCGCTATCCAACCAACAACCTTTTGACACTGCTCTGGTTTCAATAGTGATGTGCTGCGGTCCCCTAGAAATTGGGACAGGAAGGTCAGGCGAGAAGATGTGGGTGTTTGTTGTGGCCCAATTTCTACTTGCCCACGGCCTTGTCCTCGGCCTCTGCATGCACCATCACCATCACGTCCAGTTCCCCGTCCCTTGCCACGTGCCTTGCCCATTTTAAATGGAGGACAATATCTTCCATGCTCACTACAAATGACTGAGTTTGGAGTTAACTTATATGTGTGCCGTTTGATGGAGAAAACACAGTTTTAAATACCTGGCCTGTAGGTAACTATTTTGAACAGCAATCTGGTGTCAATTGCTTCACTGACACACTGAAAATTTTTTTTAATGGAGGCCAGAAATGGCAGTATTTTGTGAAAACGTATATGTAATCCGTGTGATGGAGAAAACACAGTTTTAAATACCTGGCCTGTAGGTAAGTAGTTTGAACAGCAAACCGGTGTCAAAAACTTTGCTGACACACTGAAAGAAATTTTTAATGGAGGCCAGAAATGGCAGTATTTTCTGACAACGTATATGTGATCCTTGTGACGGAGAAAACACAGTTTTAAATAGCTAGATTTTTAGCGCTGTAATATGGAAAGGACCTGGCTGTATTCTGCAGTGCCAACAAGCAAATGGCGCAGAAAAACGGTGTTCTCTGGATTGCTTTTTAAGCAAATTATGAGGATTAAGATGCAAAAAAATGATTCCTGGCCCCTGAGACCTGGGCCTATTTCTAGAAATATAACAGCAGCAGAAGGCAGAACTGGAATGGAGCCTCTTGTTCTATATGCACTGCAGTCTGTTATATACCCTGCCTGCGTGCCTATATACACTGCTTGCCTGATATCTCTGCAGATGGATTAGTTAGTCCTCAAAAGGACTGTTTGTTAAGATGGATATGTGTAATGTACGGTTTTTCTCCCTACACTACCTAATACACAAGCAAATCTCTCCCTGACACAGCAGCAGCTCTCCCTACACTGTTTGATCCGGAGTGACTGTGACGAGCATGGCGGCGCCAGGTCTTATATAGACCTGATGACGCTGTGCGGCCAGCTAATCACTGTAATGCCCACAACCAACATGGCTACGGCATTACAGTGCATGGCAGGCAATCCCTGCATGTTCATTGGCTCTCTAAAGAGCGCCAAACATGCAGGGAGGGGACCCGAGTTCCCGCCCGTGCAACCAGGAAATACTCGCCGTGCGCCGAGCTTGTCGAGCACCATGATGCTCGGGCGAGTACCGAGTAGTGGTGAGCGCGTTCGCTTATCACTATTACCAAACGTTGGGCGATTTTTGCTGATTTTGAGGAAAATGCTCAGGAATCCGAACACGAATGTGCAATGTTCGTGCCAACTTTGAGATTAGCGAACGTTTTCAGAACAAGTTCGCTCATCTCTAGCAGTAAGTAGTCTATCAACATGGCTTATCCAGAATTGCCAATCCTTGCCCACTCTTCTTTTTAGCAAATCTGTCAGATTGCGTGGGCATCACCTGTGAACAGCGTTCACTATTCAACCCACACATTTTCAATAGGATTCAGGTCTGGGCTCTGGCTGAGCCATTTCAAAACTATAATCTTTTTCTGGCAAAGCCATTTTTTTGTACATTTAGAGGTACGCTTAGGGTCATTGCTGTGCTGAAAGATGAAATTCATCTTCAGCTTTTTAGCAGAGGCTTTATGTCAATGCAAAATTGACATATTTTGAACTGTTAATAGCACATTGACTAAGCCCCAGTTCCAGCTGCCGAAAAATTGCTTTAAAGCATAATGTTGCCTCCACCATGCCTCACTGTGGTTATGCAGAGTGATGACTTTGCACCAAATATACTTTTTGGAATAATGGCAAAAAGTTTAACCTTGGTCTTATCACAACATAACACGTTTTCCCTCATGCTTTTGCTAGATTTAATGTAGGTTTTGGCAAAACATAGCCGGGCTTGGATGTTTTTCTTTGCAATAAAAGTCTTACTGCCCTACCCCACATGTCAGACATATGAAGAATATGGAAGATTGTTGTCACATGCAGTACACAACCAGTACTTGCCAGAATTTCCTGCAGCCACTTTAACCCTTTTTTCTGTTCGGGTCTACTATTCACTTATAATGTTCCGGTCATTTTTGACTGGACCTATTAAAGTCTTGATTTTTAGCTAATTTAAGTGTTTTATTTGAATACCTGTTGCATTATTATACTGTATGTGAACATGGTTGTTCATAAACAAATGAAAAATGAAATAAAAAACGTAATTTTTATTTTTTTTGTATCAAAAAATGTTACATGGCCTTATTGCAATATTCATGCATATTGCACATTTGCACATAAAAAATATTCTTTATATAAGTGTAAACTATAACTAATAACATCAAACTGTATGTAAATATATTTAAAAAAAAAAATAAAAAAAATAAAAAGCTCAGCTTTTTCTATATAAAATGGTAAATAAGGTTCACGGTGCTAAATTTACTGTTTGCATTCGTCACAAATATAATTTGCATGTCTTTTGCATAAGTACTTTGCACAACTGCAACATATCCCATTTGTTTTGTGATTACTTGATGTTGGACAGAAGGAGCATCGTTTCCGTTTTAGGCTGGTTGCGTTGCTGGTGGAGGCAGTGGGTATCGTAGCAGGGCCGGTGGAAGCCGTTGATTCACTTTCTTTAGCATACTGTTGGATCCTGTGGACAATGGCTGCCGCTCCATCATCTCTGGGTGTTACGTTTCTTTCTTCGATATATGGGCTAACCAGTGATTTTCCCAACTCATCTATAAAAATTCTTCTTTTCTATAGTTTCGTTTTGTTCCAATTTGGGTGTATTTCACGCCATAACACGAATACATTGTATGCCGACACATCAAGAATGCTGTAAAAAACAACCATTGGCCACTGATTTGTTTTGCGTTTACAGGTGTAAGTGCCTATGAGTTGATCTAGAGTATCAACTGCCCCTTTTGTGGCATTGTAATGTAAAATCATGTCCGGCTTTCTGTTGTCTCGATTACTGATTGCACTATCATGGTGCATTGTGCTCATCAGAATGACCTGTTTGTATTTTTTGGGAACGTAAGAAACTACTATTGTATCCTTTGTAAAATAAAACATAGAACTATAAACGTCTCTCTTACGGAGGATACCTTGCGGCAGTTCTGGCTTATTTTTTCTAACAGTACCCAGCATGGTCATTTTTCTTTTCAGCAACATCTGCCCAGTTGATATGGTGTGGAAAAATTGTCACATGTAACATTTTGTCTTTTGAGTCCGTGTGTCAAATCCAAAACTACTCGCAATTTTGTACAAAACTATACTGGAAGCGAATCCATCTGCTGTATCGTAATTTGAAAATGTATGTATGTGTAAATCTGCATGGACCAAAAGGACCTAGATAAATTGATAAATAGTAGTAGATGCAATATATAGTCCAAAATTAGATTATAACTCCTTTATTTTACTCAAAAAATGGCTGGAGATTAGTATAAAAGGCTATCGGTCATTTTTGACCGAACAGTACAAGTGTAAAAAAAAAAAACGTGGAGCAAAAAGTAAACAAAAAAAAAATACCCATAGTAAGAACCCCTCAAATGAGGAAAAGTCAGTTAGCCACAAGTTTCAGAACCGCATAATGAATATTTTAAAAAATATCAAATTTCAAATTCAGTCATTTTTGACCGAAGAGAACAGCAGGGTTAATATTGCTGTAGGCCCCTTGGCAGCCTCCCAGACCAATTTTCTTCTTGTATTTTCACCAATTTTTGAGGCACATCCAGTTCAAGGTATTATCACTGTTGCGCCAAATTTAATCCTTTTCTTGATGATGTTTTCACAGTGTTACTAAAACCGGAGAAACCAGAGGAAACCCACCCAAATGCTTGGAGAACATACAAACTCCTTGCAGATGTTGTCCTTGGTGGGATTTGAATCCAGGACCCCAGCGCTGCAAGGCTGCAGTGCTAACCACTGTGATAGAATATGTACCCATATCCTTCATTGATCAAATCTGCAATAATGTCGCTTCGTAGCACCCCTCTCTTGGGCTCCAAAACTCCACTTTTGTATTTGCTTCAACATAGCAAATGACTTTCCTCTTCTTTGCATCACCAGTTGACCAGTGAAATGCTTGAAGAGAGCTGGCTGACTGGCTTTGTCCATTATCTAAGCCTGCTTCCCCTCATCTTAGCTGCTGATGTCTGAGTGTACCAGACTTCAGTCATTGACTGTAAAGTATTTGCACCCAAGTATGAAACATCATCTTTATGTTAGTGTATGCAATTATCTTGAGCCTGAGGGGCAATGTAATAAATGGCTTCAATTCCTAAACCTGTATTAAAGGGACTATCTCATCTTCTGCAGGACTTCAATGCTCAACTCCCTCCCAGGTTTCCTACTTACTGGGGGGGGCAGTGTGCTCCTGCTTGATTGACAGTTCGGATTAGCTGCATGGTGCGCTTTCAGATACTTGTATAAGAGGCAACTTTGCCTCTGCAGCATCGGACGAGAGCAGTTGCACTGTAGCTGTCTGGAGTTGGGAGCTAACAGTGCATTGCAGTGAACCAGCCAGCTTCAGAGCAGCACTTACAAGCTCTATAAGAAGGCACATAAAAGCACTGCACATGATTAGCTACAGCTGCTAAACTGTTAACCCAGCCAATGAGCAGCAAACAATAAGATAAAGAAATCACTCCATTCTAAGAACAAAAAGGATTTTAATAACAAGTAAGCTCATTTTTGCAAGCACTTTGCAATTTTTCCCATTAGCGAACATGAAAATAACCCTTTAAGCCACAAATCCTGATATATCAATATATCAATTGTACTGGAAGCTAAAATTCTGTCATTGCCCAATTTCTTATGGATAAATGTTTATTAATAGAAATATATAGTAATGCAATATAGTATTACTAGATGGTGGCCCGATTCTAACGCATCGGGTATTCTAGAATATGTATGCGGCCGACCGGACGCAATCAGCAGAACGTTGTTTAAATTTGCCGCCAAAATCGCTGATTGGTCGCGGCTGGCAACCGCGACCAAGCAGCAAAACGGTGTTTAAATTTGGCTGCAATATCGGTGATTGGTCGCGGGTGGCGGCCGCTACCAATCAGCGAACTGTGTTAGTGAGGACCGGAGAGCTTGTTTAAATTTGGCGATAAAATCGCTGATTAGTCGCGATCGCAACCAATCAGCAAAACAGTGTTTAAATTTGGCACCAATATCGCTGATTGGTCGCGGCCGGAGGTCGCGACCAATCAGCAGAGCGGGGTTTAAATTTGGCGCCAATAATGCTGATTGGTTGCGGCCGGTGACCGCGACAAATCAGCTGAGCGGTGTTTAAATTTGGCGGCAATAATGCAGATTAGTTGCGGCCGGCGGCCGCAACCAATCAGCAGAGCGTTGTTTAAATTTGGCGCCAATCTCGCTGATTGGTCGTGGCTGGCCGGCGGCCGCAACCAATCAGCAGGGCGTTGTTTAAATTTGGCGCCAATCTCGCTGATTGGTCGCAGCTGGCGGTCGCGACCAATCAGCAGAGCGGTGTTTAAATTTGGCGCCAATAATGCAGATTGGTCGCGGCCGGCGGTCACGACCAATCAGCAGAGGGGTGTTTAAATTTGGCGCCAATAATGCTGATTGGTCACGGCTGGCGACCGCGACCAATCAGCTAAGCGGTGTTTAAATTTGGCGGCAATAATGCAGATTAGTTGCGGCCGGCGGCCGCGACCAACAGTAGAGCGTTGTGTAAATTTGGCGCCAATCTCGCTGATTGGTCGCGGTCGGCCGGCGGGCGCGACCAATCAGCAGAGCGTTGTTGAAATTTGGCGCCAATCTCGCTGATTGGTCGCGGTCGGCTGGCGTCCACGACCAATCAGCAGAGCGTTGTTTAAATTTGGCGCCAATCTTGCTGATTGGTCGCTGCTGGCGGCCGCGATTAATCAGCAGAGCGGGGTTTAAATTTGGCGCCAATACTGCTGATTGGTCGCAGCTGGAGGCCGCGACCAATCAGCAGAGCGGCGTTTAAATCTGCCGCCCATATCGCTGATTGGTCGCGGCCGGCCACCGCGACCAATCAGCAGAGCGGCGTTTAAATTTTCCGCCCATATCGCTGATTGGTCGCGGGCGTCGACCGCGACCAATCAGCGTCGTATTAGTGAGGACCAGGGAGCGGCGTTGCCTGTGCGGCTACTTCCGCTGCGAGAACCCGGGAGATGAGCGGCTGCTCGCAGCAGAAGCATCCCGACCCGCGGCGCCGCTCCCCGGTCTTCCGTTCACACTTGCCCTCCGGAGATCAGCGGGCCAAGCCGCTGATCTCCCGACATTAGCCGCATGGAGGTGAGCGGCGCCGCAGGTCGGGGTACTTGTGCTGCCAGCAGCGGGGAGATGAGCGGCTAGCGCCGGTCATCTCCCTGCTGCATCGCCGCTGACCTCCGTCCGGCAGATGAGCCGCTAACGGTCGCCATCTTTTTCAGAAATCCCGCGTCGCTGATTGGCTGCAGCCGGACCAATCAGCGACGCGGGATTTCCTGGACAGACAGACAGACAGACAGACGGGATAAGACGATTATATATATAGATTCTACAATTCAGTGTTTGCTGGTACATCCTTATGGTCTTGGCCGTAGCAATAGTGGGTGCAGAGGTAGCAGTCACTGCTGGGCCCTGGCTACTCCAAAAACAATGTGATGGGTCACTTAGTTAGGGGGTGGGTTGTCACTCAGAAAAACACTATATGTATTGAGGCAATAAACCACAAGATGTTTTATGACCATGGAAGAACTACATTTCCTTTGGATTGCGCCCTCCTGTTACCTTTTCTGCTACGCTTATGTCTGTAAGCTAAAAGTGTCATAGCAGAAGTGATACTTTTCTCATCCCACATAACATATTAACATCCAGCGTAATAAAATAACAGCCCACAATAGCTTGTTAAATAATATAATAAAACCTCACATCATTGCATTGCATGCTTCAATGTGCGGAATAAGATGAAAGCATCTAATGATCATACACAGCAGTGAAAATGTAATTTTCCAACCATCTTCAATAGGCTATCACCACAGGAATAACATTATTATATTATATAGCATGCAAATTTATACCATTATTAGCAGATGAGAACAATATGCCAGTAGAGTCACTGAATCCCTGCTCTTGGGGTATTCTTCTGCTTGCAGCAGAGATATGCATATATATATATATATATATATATATATTTCTCTAAGTAATTGCGAGTTTTCTCTAAGTACAGCTTTAGTTAAAGACTTTGTACGAGATTATAATTCTATAGCTAGACCCCTCCACAAACAGCGCCATTGTGGTTGATAGGTTTAGATTATGTGCAGGCAGAGTTTTTTTTTAGGAGCTTTTTTGAACGAGTCACTCCAAAAAACGCTTGAGAGACTCGTCCTATTCATTTCTATTGTAAGGCAATGTGCACATGGAGTCTTTTTGCTGAGTTTTTGGAAAAGAAACTTGCAGAAGTTTTTGAGCAGTTTTGAGATATGGAGGATTTCCAGAGTTTCCAAACTATTTTTCTCTTCAGGTTTTGAAAAATGCCTAATGGGAAAAAATAAACCAGCTCCTGATTGAATCTGCTGTGAACTAGGCACTGTTCAATCAAAAAATACTTCAGAAAAAAACTGTTCAAAGGAATGTGCACACAACGCCTTTTTCATCTGGTTTCCGATTGGAAAAAGCACTGTAAAACTGGCAAAAAAATGAACATAATGCACAGCAATATTAAAACTTTTAACTGCTTCAGGGATCAGAAACCGCGAAGCTGTTAAAAGATGTAACATGCACACTTTTCAGGTGGCTCCCACTAGGAAACAGCTTGCTAGTTATAGTTTAAATAACAGAAAAAAAGATGCTGGCGGTTTAGCTGTCACAAAAAAGTGGCAAAACTGCACACAAACCACTTCAGGAAGAAGACTGTCAGCATTTTCTTGAAGTGGTTTCACCTAGGGAAATGGATCTTTAAGACACCGTATGCACTTATGGCAAAAATGCTTCAAAAACTCTTCAAAACCACAACAAGAAACGAAAAACTCCTATAAAAACTCCCCAATGAAGAAGTGTTTCTTGAAGTAATTTTCACTAAAATATTCATTGTTTTTGACCTCCTCAAAAAAAAGCTTTGTGTGCACATAACGTTATACTGATGCTCTGTCCCATTTAGTGGGCTAAGATGCAATATGACACCCAACTCATGAAGTTGACAAGCTATGCTCATTTCCAGTAGTGACTTGCAATATGCCAAATGCTTCTGTTAATTCCCCTCCTTTAAATTTTGAAAAACTGACTGACATAGTGATATTGTCCTGCTGATTTGTGCCTATGGATAAAACTTAGCACCCATTTTCTTGGGCCTCTCATTATTCTCTTTTGGAAGTCCCTAACAACAACGAACATGTGCTAGTCTATTGAAGGAAAGGAGTGGCACTGAAGCTGGCTGGGACTGGGAGCTAACGGTGCCCTCCAGCAATAGTGCTGTGCTTACAGGTTCTAGAGGAAAGAGCTTCTAAGCACTGTACATGTTGGGCCACTGCTACTAGACTGCAGTAGTGGTCGGTCTCCTGGGCAATGAGCTATCAACAAAAAATACAATAATAAGTTTCAAGATGCATAATTTTAGTAAGTAAATTGGAAAGCTGCTTGTCATTTTTACAGCACTTTCCAATTTTACTCATCTTTTAAGATGAAAATAACCCTTTAGTAAAATCTTACTGGAGTTAAAAGAAAGTTGAAAGTGATGTTGAGACTATCACAAATTTATGACACGTATCTATTTTTTTTTTTAAACGAGTGGCAATGATAATGCGTATATTGTCTTCAGTGTTATGTTTTTTACCACTCTCCTTTGACCACTGAATGTTATCCATAACTTACATATTGAGGACTTACCCAAAGGAGGGTGTCGGGTCTCCACCAAACATCTGATATGTTCGGCCATAGGCCGAGTGTAAATGTAGCACCCTGAGGACTCGGCTGCTACAGGGGTATTACACCTCAAGCCAGAGGTGTGGTATTCCACTCCCGGGTAAGGATGGAGTGTGGGGCTGAGCTCAGATAGCTGCATACACTACACACATCCCATTTCCGGGGGACAGACCGACGGTACTCCCACCAGTATATGTGCAGGTACGACAGTGTCTGTCCCTGGCTGGAGTGGGAGGGGGGTGGAACATCCCAGTAGTGTAGGGGCAGATAGGGGGAGCAGTCTGGGTAAGGCTAGGAGCTCATTGGGTGCTGGTCACCTGAGCTCACACATAGAGGGAGTATATAAGGTGGGCACCATCTTAGATCAGGGTCAGTCTTCTGTAGAGGGTCAGTCAGTCCTGAGAGAGGTCCAGGAGCGCCTGCAGAGAGAAGAGAGAGAGGAGAAGAGAAGGACCCAGAGGGGGAGAAGAAGGAACCCCAAGAACCCAGTATACAACCAGAAGGGTGAAGGGTTGGCACGCAAGGGAACCGGATCCCAAATTAGTGGAGGAGAGAAACTACCCTCAACTAAGAACCGGAGGCTGCGACATTACATGTGGAGCAGCCCCTCACCAAGTCCACTAAGAAGGCACACCGAGCATAGGGTCAGGGAAGCCAAAGAAGGTTCACCCAACAGGAGACCCGAGGGAGCCGGACATAAGTGGACCCCTGGTGGGAACGGCCAGTAGAGAGGACAGTCAGAAAGGGAGCTCAGGACCACGCTCCAGAATTGCTTGGGGGTTGGCCGAGTCCAGGACCTGGTGGACGCAGCACGGCTCGGGCGGTCACTCAAGGCCAGAGTGACCAACAGAACAGCAGTAAGTAAAAACCCTGAACTGCACAGCCCGACTCTGAGTCTTCTTACCATCCACACTGCACCACCACTACCACCATCCTCTACACCTGACCCCCTGAGGCTATACCCCTCCCATTGGGGGTTATACTACCACAGCTGCACATATACCACCAGCCTCAGCGGACCCTGCTGCAGCGGCGGCCTTTTGACCGCAAATCAACGGGTGGCATAGTCGACACTAAGAACAACTAATAACATCTGTAAAGACTGCCACACACTGAGTTTGACACCCTGGGCACGGACCGGGTCGCCGCCACTCGGAGACTACAACCCCCATCAGATCCGGCTCCGGGTAATCCCCAAACAGCACTGGCCCAGGGGGCGCGTCATAAATAGTGTGACATAGGGAAACATCACGTCGCCAAACATTGTTTAGTATGAAGAGAGAGCAGAATTAGCTCACCAGTCCAGTGCACGGCACTAATATTCTTCAGGCGATATGGATCTAGGAAAAAGCCAGCTCTCGTAATTTTCATAAAATAAATGCTTTGTTAAATCCCATTAAAAGCCTAGATGGTTGAGAACAGAAGCGTAAAAAGTATATGCATAATGGCAAAAAGGGGTAAAAGCGTACACTCTCCCAGTCTTACCTTTCTATCAGTTCTCCTCTCATAGCAGGCTAACCTCTGCTCTAATGCCTCTTCCCTCAGTCTGTCCAGAGATGCTTCAATAATAACACTAATGTCTGTTGTGATCAGAGAAAATTGTATTTGCTCTGCTGTGAGATCAGATCTGTTATTATGTCTCATACAGGAGTAGCCCAGAACAGACTGCTCCTGTGTGAGACATAATGACAGCTCTGATCTCACTGCAAAGCGATTACAGGTTGCTTGAGTACAGCAGACATGAGTGTAATTACATCTTTCTCGTTGAAAAACCTGTTGTAAGCTATTGTGAGGGTGTGTTCTTTCTCCAGTGTGTTGCTGCCTGCTTATGATTGGGCAGCGCCATACAGGAGGTTAAAGTACATGCCCCCTCAGTGAAAAGTATTTCATAACACCCACTATGACTTAACGAAAGTTAGTTCATTAGGTGTCAAATACTTTGATTGCTAATATGTCCGCAAAGGTGAAATAAAAAAATAAATGTTTTATTCTGCTCTGCAGCCACTATAACATCATGTGTCCAGTTCAACATTAAACATTTGGTGAAAGATCCTTTATAAGGGGCTAACGTGTTGCCTTGGACTTATACGTAGCATCTTAATATGAGATTGGTGGTTGTCTGACAACCAGCACCCCCTCAAACAGCTGATATCTTATATGTTTTATAGTACTGAAGTGAATTGCTTAGGTATTAGAGTGGCATGTAAAAGTTTGGGCACCTTGGTGAAAATTACTTTTATTGTGAACAGTTAAGCAAGTTGAAAATTAAATGATCCCTACAAGAGCTAACGTTAAAGATGAGACATTTCCTTTGTATTTTATGCAAAAAAAAGGTATTGTTATTTTTTAAATTTTAAAAACGACAAAAAAGAAAATGGGCCAATGCAAAAGTTTGGGCACCCTGCATGGTTAGTAACTAGTAGCACCCCCTTTTGCAAGTATCACAGCTTGCAAATGCTTTTTGTAGCCAGCCAAGAGTGTTTCAATTTTTGTTTGAGGGATTTTCATCCATTTTTCTTTGGAAAATTCTTCCAGTTCTGTGAGATTCCTGGGTCGTCTTGCATGCACTGCTATTTTGAGCCACAAATTTTCAATGATGTTCAGATCTGGGAACTGTAAGGGCCATTGTAAAACCTTCAGCTTTTGCCTTTTGAGGTAGTCTGTTGTGGATTTTCACATGTGTTTAGGATCATTATCTATTTGTAGAAGTCATCTACTTTTCAACTTCAGCTTTTTTACAGATGGTGTAATGTTTGCATCAAGAATTTTTTGAAATTTCATTGAATCCATTCTTCCCTCTACCCGTGAAATGTTCCCTGTGTAATTGGCGGCAACACAACCCTAAAGGATGATTGATCCACTCCCATGCTTAACCCCTTTTGAACCTTAGCTGTATCCATATGTCCAGGTGGCATGGTACTTACCGACTTTGGGTGTATGGACACGTCCAAGTGATTTTGTGCGCACAGAGGCTGTGCACGCACGATCGCCGCCAGGTGTCAGTTGATTCTGACAGCTGACACCCGGCTCTCAGTGCCAGGAGTGGTGCCCGCACTGCTCTTTGCACTTTGACCCCCTAAATGCTGTGATTGCTGCAATCGCGGCATTTAGTGAGCAGGTAGAGTTACAGAAGCCCCTCTACTTTTGTATTGGAGACCCCACTACATCATCACCGGGTCCCAATCATTGACTTGGTGACCAAGGCACTAGCAAGGTAGTTAGATCATGAGCAGTGCATGATCTAACTAACTTGTGTCTGCAGGGCTGACAGCTATAAGGCATAGCAGTGACCCTGCATTGCTATACCTCAGACTGCAGAAAGTGAAAGTCCCATAGTGGGACAAAGTAAAAAATGTAAAAAAAAATCACAAAATAATAATAAAAAAAAAAATGTATTGTACCCATAAATAAATATTATTAGGAAAAATCAAACAATAAAAGTGCTTACACATATTTGGTATTGCCGCATCTGGAACGACCCGACCTATAAAAATGTTCCACTAGTTAACCCCTTTAGCAAACACCTTAAAAAAAAAGAAAAAAAACAAGGCAAAAACTATGCTTTATCATAATACCGCCAAACAAAAGTGGAATAAAACTTGATCGCTGAAAACGTCATCTTGTCCAGAAAAAAGTAAGCCACCATACAGCTCCCTTAGTGGAAAAATAAAAAGTTATAGCTCTAAGATTAAAGCAATGCAAAAATAATTATTTTTCTACAAAATAGTTTTTATTGTGTAAAAGCTCAAAAACCTAAAAAAAGATATACATGTGGTATCACTGTAATGATACTGAGCCGAAAAATAAAGCTAACCAATTTTACCATATGCATGATGGCCTAAAAAAACAAAACAATTCCTGAATTGTTGGTTTTTGTTTATTCTGCCTCCCAAAAGTCAGAATAGAAAGCGATCAAAAAATGACATGTGCCCTAAAATGGTACCAATAAAACCATCAATGTGTCCCGCAAAAAACAAGCCCTCACATGACTCTGTCAGCAGAAATATGGAAAAATTATAGCTCTCAAAATATGGTGATGTAAAAACTAGTTTTTAAATCTGGTATCGCTGTAATCGCACCGACCCGTGGAATAAAGTCGTCTAATCAGTTATATCGCACGAGGAATGGAGTAAAAAAGAAATAAAACCAATTCTTCACCTGCTGTTGATTTGTTCATTCTGCCTCCCAAAGATTGCAGTAAGTCTCGGCTTACATTTATCCTGCTCTCTGCGCTGAGCGCTTACACCGGGGTTTCCATGTATATCTCTGAAATACGTGATTGAGACAGAAACCCCAATTTAAGATTCTCTATAATGAGGCAAATGGAGGCACTGTGGACGCCGTCTGCTCTGTGATCCGGCAGTGTCTGTTTTTTTAGGCGTGAATAAAAGTGCTGTCAGCCACAGTTTTGTGCACCTCTGAAAAAAAGGACAATGCTGAACAGAGGCCAGACGGAGTGTAGAGTAACTCTGCTGCCTCATTTTAGTGAATGGATCCCTCGGGGGTTTCATCTGAATTACGTCACTTGGAAATTTAAATGGAGACCCCAATATCAATGCTCAGCGTAGAGCACAGGATAAATGGGAACATTTTACATAACATTTTGGATCACAATAAAAGCATGTCCGCACTCAGGTACGTCATCTGTTAAATGCCCCCTCCCTTCTGAGCCTCACAGTGTGCTTAAACAGCAGTTAGCGTCCACATGTTTGGCATTTCTGTAGCGATGAGAGCCCTCATAATTTAAGGGTGGATGTCTCCAGAAGCATGAGCTGGGCATAATGTACTGGTCACTACAACATACTGGTCACTACAACAGCAGTTTGCAATTTTTACTCAGCAACATCCACTGCTGCTTGTTTTAGGAAAACACCCATATCGTTAAAATCCTCCACATATTGGGTATCAGCGTACTCAGGATAAATTTCACAGCAAATTGTATGGTGCAATTTCTCCTGTTACCCTTATGAAAATATAAAAATTTGGGGCAGAAAAACATTTTTGTGGAAAATATGTGAAATTTTTATTTTCACGGCTCAACGTTATAAACTTCTTCCCTTGCAAGCCCTGCCGTGTGCCCAAATAGTGGTTTTACCCCACATATGGGGTATCAGCATGCTCAGGAGATATTGCAAAACAAATTGTAGGGTCCATTTTTTCCTGGTACCTTTGTGAAAAAAAATGGGTCTAAGGGAACATTTTTGTGAAAAAAAGTTAAATGTTAATTTTTTTCTTCCACATTCCACAAATTTCTGTGAAGCACCTGAATGGTTAATAAACTTCTTGAATGTGGTTTTGAGCACCTTAAGGGGTGACGTTTTTATAATGGTGTCACTTTTGGCTATTTTCTGTTATATAGGCTCCTCAAAGTCACTTCAAATGTGATGTATGTCTAAAAAAATGTTTTTGGAAATTTTGTTGGAAAAATTAGAAATCGCTTGTCAACTTTTAACCCTTATAACTTCCTAACAAAAAAATATTGTTTCAAAAATTGTGCTGATGTAAAGTAGAAATGTGGGAAATGTTATTTATTAACTATTTTTGTGACATATCTCTCTGATTTAAGGGCATAAGAATTAAAAGTTTAACATTTTCAAAATTTTTTCTACAAATTTCCATTTTTTTTCACAAATAAACACAAGTCAGATCGAAGAAATGTTATCACGAAGTACGATATGTCACGAGAAAACAGTCTCAGAATCAGTAGGATCCGTTGAAGTGTTCCAGAGTTATTACCTCATAAAGTATCAGTGGTCGAATTGTAAAAATTGGCCTGGTCATTAACGTGCAAACAGCCTTGGGGGGGGGATAAGGAGTTAATGGTTTGCGAGATGTTCTTTTCCTGCAATTCTGTGCCATTTTTTCTCCAAGCATACCTCTGATCATTATCGCCAAAGAGTTCTATTTAAACCTCATCAGTCCAGAGGACTTGTTTCCAAAATGCATCAGGCTTGTTTAGATGTTCTTTTGCATACTTCTGATGCTGAATTTTATGGTGAGGATACAGGAGAGGTTTTCCTCTGAAGACACTTCCATGAAGGCTGTATTTGTGCAAGTGTCTCTTAACAATGTGCCACAACTCCAGATTCTGCTAAATCTTTCTGAAGGTCTTTTGCAGTCAAGCGGGCTTTCTAATTTGCCTCTCTAGCAATCTTATGAGTAGCTATCACTGAAATTTTTCTTGCTCTTCCAGACCTTATCTTGACCTCCACTGTTCCTGTTAACTGTAATTTCTTAGTTACATTTCGAACTGAGGAGAGGGCAACTTGAAAATGCTTTGCTAACTTCTAATAGCCTTCTCCTGCTTTGTGGTCCTCCACCATTTTCATTTTCAGAGTGCTAGGCGGCTGCTTAGAAGAACTCATGTCTGCTGTGTTTTGGAACAAGGTTAGAGGAGGCTGGATTTTTATAAAGTCAGGAAATTTGCATCACCTGGCCTTTCCTAATGATGATAGTGAACAAGCCATAACCCTAACAGGCTAATTAAGGTCTGAAACTTTGGTCAAAGATATCCAAGCACACAAATCTCCGAGGGTGCCCCAACTTTGGCATCGGCCCATTTTCTTTTTGTAATTTTTAAAATGTAAAAAATGACAATATATACTGTATATATTATTTTGCATGAAATACAAATGAAATATGTCATTTTTAACTTTAGTCCTTTTAGAGATCATTTAATCTTCAACTTGTTTAACTGTTCACAAAAACAGAAATTTTTACCATTGGTGCCCAAACTCTTACCTGTCACTGTACTTGGTTTTATTGGGACAAAACGCTTTAAAATATTTTTGAAAAATATTTCAAAAACATCTATAATATAACCCGAGATGTGTCCTTCTGCCCGAAGCCTTGGCTCCTGCGCAGTATGGCGCCGGAGTTAGTGCATGCGCACAACGCACTACGGCACCATTTTATTGAAGAGTGTCTTTAATAAAATGGCGCCGTAGTGCAGATGCCACCGACGCCAGCCCCTACTTCAGCTGGATGTGCGTCCTCGGATGCACATCCAGCTGAAGTGTATTGCAGCGCACGAACTTGCCGTGTCCATGTGCCGCAATACACACTGCTGGCCAACAGGGCTGTGGAGTCGGAGTCGGAGCCCATTTTGGTGGAGTCAGTATAAAATGGACCAACTCTGACTCCTAAAATATATAATAAATTGGGTACAGTAGTTCAATGCTGTTTGTGGGGAATATTTTTATATAAGAATTTGTGAAAGTTATGAAATGTCCTATAAATGTCTGTCCTATTCCAGATCTAAGAGTCTTGACTTTTAGTTGAGATGAATCTGTGCTACAGTAAATTTATCACTTAAACATGAGCCATGTATGAGGGAGTCAGAGTCGTGGAGTCGGAGTTGGAGTCGGTGTCATGGAAATTGAGGAGTCGGAGTCGGAGGTTTGGCTTACCGACTCCACAGCCCTGTTGGCCAATCAGGTCAGCAGCTGATGTCAGCATACACTTCGTCACTTGGACGTTGAAGTCAGCTGCTAGCTTCAGAAGAAGACGATGCGCTGCAGAGGAGCAGGGGAAAGGTGAGTGAGAGTGTTTATTGCTTTTCATTTTTATGTATTGAACAACAGCAGCACAGGCAGGATGGGGGACATACAATATACCAGGATGGGGGAGCATATACCAGGGTGGAGGACCATTTACCAGTATGGAGGACCATTTACCAGGATGGGGGACCATTTACCAAGATGGGGAAGCATATACCAGGATGGGTACATATACAAAGATGGGGGACCATATCCAAAGATGGGGGACCATATACCAGCATGGGGGCATATACCAGGATGGAGGGATATATATGAGGATGGTGGAGCATATACCAGGATGGCGAAGCATATACCAGTATATTCCTTTATACCTGCAGTCTGGTACCCCAGCTCCTGTTTGTGGCTGCACTTTGTTGCCCCTGCTTGCTCTCTTTTACCCCTCCTGCTCTGCTGCAACCGTCTGCTTTCTGCTGCCCCCACCTGCTCAGTATTCAGATTAAATTGCTGTGTTGGCACTTTGCGATAGATAAGTGGGTTTTGGGTTGCAGTGTCTGCACTCGGTCTCTAAAAGGTTTGCCATCACTGTTGTAGTACATTACTTCAATAAAATGGCGCTAGAGACAGCGCGCTTTTATTGAAGACGCTATATATTTTATTGAACATACTATTATTGAAGACACTATATATGCAAATTCGCAGACACAGTGTCTTAAAAAAAATGGCGTAAAATTAAAAATATACCAGTAAAAATGCTCCCCACCCGGATGTAGAATGGGTTCAATAGCTACTAAGTATATAAGTATATATAACAGTTTAAATCACCCTTCTTTCCCCCAAAGATAAATATTGTAATGTAAAAACTTAAGAAAATTAACTTATTTGGTAGTCCTGCGTGCACCATTGCCTGAACTGAAAAAATATAAAAAATATTTATCCCATTCGGTGAATGAAAAAAAATAGAGAAAAAACCCAGCACTCGAGTTTTTCGGTTATCATGATTCCCCAAAAATGCAATAAAATGCCCTCAAAATGTACAAAAAAACAAGTCCTCACGGAGGTCCAACAATGAAACAATAAAAATAAGTTAAATTGGTGACACAATTGTATTTTTGTTTTTACAAAGTTCTGAATTTTTTTAACCACTAAAATATTTTTAAAAAACCCTATAAGTTTGGTATTGCCATAATCACATTGACCTGGGGATACATGTTCCCCCTCACTTTTACAGTACAATGAATGCAGTAAAAACAAAACCCAAAAATCAATGGCAGATTTTCTTTTCCCACTAATTCACCACAATTGGATTTTTTTCCCGTTTTTCATTATATAATTATAAAAGTAAAAATAAATAATTTGTTTGATAAATATTAGGTTTAAGGTCCCATCAGATAAAAGATCACCTTGTCATTACTAGTGGGTACATACAAATTGGCCAATTTGTGTGCTAAGTACCTTTATTTTATAAGTATATTGCACGTAGCAGTAATAAGGTTTAAACTTCATAAATTCAATGTTTGCATATATCTTAGTGCACACAAAGTGCTGCTGTATTGTTTGGTTAGTATGTTATGCAGTCATAGCACCTGTTCACATTTGCATCATTCTGTTAGGAAATGCTGGTGGTCAGTCTTTGTTTTTTGTAGTAAAATAAATGTTGCTCAAAACTACAATTTGTGCCACATACAGTAAGTAAGTCTTCATATTGTTATGTTGATGGAAAATAAAAAAAGTCATGATTCTTGGAAGAATGAAAGGAAAATAGGAAAGTTCAAAAATGAAAAATCGCTTTGTCCAGCCTTAGGTTACAAGTCTGCAGTCATAGCCCAAGAAAAACCCAACAAAATGAGCATATACCCTGTAGTAATAATACAAGTAAATAACATAGGGTACTTAGTTGACACTATTTTGATCAAAAAAAGTAAAAGCCATCTCACTGTGATAAGGTGTACCCAATCTGTACGCTCCTATCCTGTTTCTAGTATACCTTACCCTGTTTCAGTCAACCTCACTGTAGATGAGAGAAGTGCAGGGCAGGGGCTTGACTTTTCAAACACCAAATTACAAGAAACTACAGCAAAACCAAAGAAGTGAGCAGGAGCATAAGTTGGCATACATGGTTTTGCTAAGTTTCTTGTACTTTGTACTAACAGGTGTGTGGCTCCCCTTTCTGAGCTAGGCATTAGTGTTGAGCCACCCCCGTAGTGTTCGAGTTCGGTTCGGTTCGTCGAACACCCGTGTGTTCGCCAAACTGTTCGTCGAACTGTTCGTCGAACACCTTCGAACACCGTTAAAACCAATGGCAGGCAAACAAAAACACATAGAAACACATAGAAAACACCTTCAAAGGTGTCCAAAAGCTGACAAACTGCTCAGAAGACATAACTAACACATGGAAAAGTGACAAGTACATATAGTCATGCGAAAAGAAAAGAGGTGGAGGAGTAAAAGGAGGGGGAGACACAGATATAGGCATGTCATGCCCTTCTAAAATCCAAAAAGTGAGAAGCCGACACGGCCAGTCCGCTCCTGCCCGTGCCACCTCCGTGTCGCCGGGTTTGTGCCAGAGCAGCGGTGAACCCTGATGGCCAGCCCCCCTCTCCCAATACTGGTGCCTGTCCGCTGGTGGGTCGAGCGAGCCCCCCTGTGGTGGAGGCAGCTCTAAGCTTTTTAATTTAAATTGTCTCTCTAATTTGAATGAATACACTTTAAATCCATTTACAAGGATCTATTGGAGGGCAAGTCTCATGCCAGCAGCCGCGTAATTCCAGCTCCAGTAGCGTCCACTAAAGCTGCTGCAGTTAAAAAGCTTTTATAAGGATCGAGCTCGGCTGTCCACCGCAAGGCATCCTACTGCCAGTCCCAGCCCCTATGCCTTGGGGTGCCTCCTGATGCTCTTCACTGAGTATCCCGTGGTCCCGAAGCATTTCCTTTGAAAAAATGAAGTGTCCAAACTACAGGTGGTGTAGCTTGCTTAACAGCCGGGATAATCCGCTGACTAGCAGACCCTGCTACTAGGCACAAAGTATTTCCTGGGCTAGATGCAGTTAAAAATTTGTAATTAGATACTCTCGTTGGATGCTGAGAAAGCATTCCATAGAGTCTCCTGGCACGCCATATATGATTCTCTTAAAAAGCTTGGGGTAGGGGTCTAGGGGACCCTTTTATAGCCAAAATCACGGCCCTGTATCGCAATACGTCACCCAGGCTGAAGATAAATGGAACTGTAGCACCCTGAGGGCTCGGTTGCTACAGAGGTATTGCACCTCACCCAGAGGTGTGATATCTCACTCTCAGGTAAGGATGGAGTGTGGATCAGGACCCGACACCTGCATGCATTACACCACATTGCCGTGGGGCAGGGCGACCAATATGCCCCTGAGATGGGCACGACAGTCCCTGTCCCTGGCTGGAGTGGGGGGAGGGAACACTGAGGAAGGGGAACCCTGTAGTGCAGGAGCAGGGAGGAAGCAGTTCCTGGGTGCATTGAAAAGGGAGTATAAAAGGTGGGCACCATCTTAGTTCAGTGCAGAGAAGTCTGAGCAGAAGTGGCAGGGAGCAGGGGCTCTGCATGAGCTCTGCTCCGGAGGCGGGCCTAGTAACAGAGGCCCAGGCCTGGAAGAGGGAGAAGGAAGGAAGAGGAGCGGAGAAGGCTCCAGGAACGAGGAACGAAGGGATCTCAGGGGTGCGGACGGGCGAGTCGCCACTGCACGCCAGAATCCACCTGCGTGGAGGGGTCAGGC
Organism: Phyllobates terribilis; assembly: GCF_046119375.1. NCBI lineage: Eukaryota > Metazoa > Chordata > Amphibia > Anura > Dendrobatidae > Phyllobates > Phyllobates terribilis. Next base: position 57,172,480 of record NW_027362773.1, read on the forward strand.
CAAAGGGGGAGACCGGTCCCCGAAATTAGTGGAGGCAGGAAACGACCCTCAGCTAGAAACAGGAGGCTGTGACATTTTATGTGGCGCAGCCCCTCGCTACACCCGCTAGGAAGGCACCACATAGGGTCAGGGAAACTGGCGCCAAGTTTACCAAGAGGAGGCCCGAGGCAGCCGGACAGAAGGGTTGGTAAGAAAGGCCAGACAAAGGACACACAAAGGGGGTCCTGTGAAGCGCTCCAAAGTTATCTGGGAGTTGTCTGAGCCCCTCACCTGGTGAGCACAGTACGACGTGGGCAGCCGTTACCTGCAGACGTGGTCTGGATAATAAGAACTGTGAGTAAAGGCCCTGGACTGCATCACTGACTCCGTGTCATTACTGCTGCTACCCTGCACCATCACCCCCATCCTCCGCATACACTGCCCTGAGGCTATACTCCTCCCGTGGGGAGTTATGCTACGCTCTGCTGCACCCACAACACCAGCCTCAGCGGTCTGCCCTGGAGCGGCGGTTCACTCTGACCGCAATCCACGGGTGGCGTAGTCAGACATTTAAACATCAAAACCACATAAATAGTTCCGCCACTGGTTTGACCGCCCTGAGCCACGGAACCGGGTTGCCGCCACGGAGACTACAACCACCAGCATCCACCAAAAAGGGTCCGGCTCCGGGTGTCCCAAGGCCCAGGGGGCGCGTCAGAACATTTTCATCACCTTTCACAATCACCAATGGGACAAGGCAGGGATGTTCTCTGTCCCCTCTCTTATACATCCTAGTGACGGAGCACCTGCTCTCATCAATTCGCCATAACCCCAATATTAGGTGGATTGAGGTGGGAGGCACCGAGTACAAGTGCTCTCTATTTGCTGATGATGTCCTAGTATATATCACTCAATCACATATATCCATCCATGCTGTTATGGCTGAAATAGATCACTTTGTTACATGGTCAAATTTTAAAATCAATGCAGCGAAGTCTGAGGCCCTCGATGTCTCCCTCCCCAAATCCATATAGGATTCCATCCAGTCCAACTTTCCCTTTGCCTGGCCCTCACAGGGTATCAAATACTTAGGAATTCCTATTCATAGAGACCTCTCCCATCTATGTTATCTTAATTTTGGGCCCTTTATTGAACAACTCCATACAGACCACGGTTGGCAAGTTAGAACTGTAAGATTCACTACGTGAACCACTGGTGTTTTGTGGAAAAGCACATGTACACTGTGTTCCAAATTATTATGCAAAAAGTGTTTAGGAGTGATAAGGGAAGAATTTGTTTGTTTGTCAGTTAAACTCATTGATGGTGATGTGTGTCAGGGCTCTTTATATAACTGTAAGCAATTGCAGACACCAGTGCTAATTAGTTTGTCAGGTGTGTCCAATGAAAGGCAAGACTACTTAAGAAGGCTCTCTCACATTATTCAGCAGCCTACATTTTCTGCCAAAATGGGAAAGAAAAAGGATGTGTCGGCTGCTGAGAAGCAACAAATTGTGGAGTGTTTAGGTCAAGGCATGACTACAATCAACATTGTGCGATGATCAGGATGAAATGTCTTGGCAATCAAGAAGTATGTAGCTGATTCACAGTACACACGTGTGCGTGCTGATAAGGGCAAATTGAGGACTCTTTCCTACAGGCAATTACGTCAGGTTGAAAGAGCAGCGGCAAAAAAGCCTTGTCATAGCAGCAGACAAGTTTTTGAAGCTGCTTGTGCCTCCAACGTCCCCCGAACAACAAGATGCAGGGTCCTTCAGAGGTTTGCAGCTGTGCATACGCCATCCTGTCGACCTCCTCTATCCACTTCACACAAGCAGAAACGGCTCCAGTGGGCCAAACATTACATGAAGACTGATTTCAAAACTGTTTTGTTCACGGATGAGTGCCGTGCAGCGCTCGATGGTCCAGATGGATGGAGTGGAGGATGGCTGGTTGATGGACACCCCACGCAAACACGGCTACAGCGCCAACAAGGAGGAGGTGGAGTAATGTTTTGGGCTGGAATCATGGGGAGAGAGATTGTCGGCCCCTTTAGGATCCCTGAAGGCGCTAAAGATGAACTCCATAATGTATGTGGATTTTCTCAAACAGCACTTCCTGCCATGGTTCAAGAAGAAGAACCGTGTATTTCACAGCAAGATCATTTTTCTGCATGATAATGCACCATCTCATGCTGCACATAAAACATCTGCATCTCTGGCTGATATGGGCATAAAAGGGGACAAACTTATGCTGTGACCCCCATGCTCCGCTGACCTCTACCCCATTCAGAACCTTTGGAGCATCATTAAAAGGAGTGTCTATGATGGCGGGAGGCAGTTCACATCTAAGCAACAGCTCTGGGAGGGTATTCTGTCCTCATGCAAAACAATTGAAGCAGAAACCATCCAAAACCTGACAAATTCAATGGACGAGAGAGTTCAGAAGCTCCTTTCGAACAAGGGGTCCTATGTGAAAATGTAACATCACCTAGAATAAAGTTTTGAGTTGAAAACTGTTTGATTTCAGTTTCTAACAACCTGCTAATGCTTATAATTTCAAAAATGACCATTTTTTTGGTCTTTATTAAAATGAAAAGGTTGATCGAAAAGTTTGGGGGATCTAAGAGTGTGGCAACCCAGTAGTCATGATTACTTCGAATTCTGACAATATGAGGGTCATGCTGCAGGTAGTGCAGCAAGAAGGCACTTATGTGTCTTGCGCATCTCGGAGCCGCAAAATTATTTTCCGGGCTAGATGCAGCTAAAAATTATTTTTAATTTTAAATCTGGTGGAGCTTATTATAGATGGCCTAATAGGATCAGTGCTGCACACTGCTACAAAGCCCAAATTATTTTCCAGTCAAGATACAGATAAACATGATTAGTAATTTGAAAGCTTAAAACGGTTGGTAGGGTGATTTTAAACAATCATCAAGCTTTTACTCTCCCCAGGATGACACAGGGGTAGAAAAGTCGTTTCGGATCCATGATTTGTTCATCTTTATGAACGTGAGTCTGTCTACATTATCAGTGGAGAGCCGCGTGCGCTTATCTGTCAGCACACCACCAGCAGCGCTGAACACACGTTCAGACAGAACGCTGGCTGCGGGGCATGACAAGATCTCCAAGGCGTAAGTGGCTAGCTTCGGCCATTTATCCAGATTGGAAGCCCAAAAAGAGCAAGGGTCCAGTGACACAGTCGTGGCTTCAATGTTTACTTGGAGATACTCCTGTACCATCGTCTCTAGGCGTTGACTATGTGTCAGACTTCTTGTCTCCTGTGGCCTTGCAAAGGATGGGCTAAAAAAGTGGTGAAATGATTCCGCAAAATTGATGTTACCACCAGATACTGTGGTTCTGTTACGGTTTGAGTGCTGAACACTTGACGGTCCCACGGTTGGCAAGTTGGAACTGTGAGATTCACTACGTGCACCACTGGTATTTTGTGGAAAAGCACATGTAAGATTCTGCAACAGTCTCTGCTGATACTCCTGCATGCGTGCATCCCTTTCTATGGCAGGAATAATTTCTGCAAATTTACTTTTGTACCGGGGATCTAACAGTGTGGCAACCCAGTAGTCAGGATTATTTCTAATTCTCACAATTCGAGGGTCATGTTGCAGGTAGTGCAACAAGAAGGCACTCATGTGTGTTGTGCATCCAGGAGCACCAAGTCCCTGTTGTGTTGGTGGCGAGGTAACAATCATGCTTCCTTCCTCTGTCCTCTCCCCCCAACCTCGCACAACAGAAATGTGATCAAGGTCTCCCTCATCTGATGAGTCCTCCACTTCTTCCTGGGCTCCTGCACCTTCCTCACTAGTTTGGCTGCTACCATGCGCCCTGGTAAAACCATCTCCCCCACCCTCACATGTCTGCCGCCTTGGTGCTGCCGACCGTCTGGACCTTGCAGATGTTAGCCCTTCCGCATACAACTCCTCCTCCTCTACTTCCTCCACCTCCTCTTGTGCCACCACCTGACTCCGAATTCTGTTTAACATGTGCTCCAGCATGTAAATCACCGGAATAGTCATGCTGATAATGGCATCGTCAGCACTAAACATCTTCGTCGCCATTTCAAAACTGTGCAGAAGGGTGCATAGGTCCCTGATCTGAGACCACTCCTCCAGCGTGATTTGCCCCACCTCTGAATCTCGTTGGCCCAGGCTATACGTCAGAACGTATTGCACCAGGGCTTGTCGGTGCTGCCACAGTCGCTGCAACATGTGCAGAGTTGAATTCCACCGGGTAGGCACATCGCATTTTAGCCGGTGAAGTGGCAGGCCCAACGACTTCTGTAGAGATGTAAGTCGCTGAGCTGCGGGATGCGAACGGCGGAAGTGAGCACACAGCGACCGTGCCCTCTGCAGAAGGCCATCTAGTCTGGGATAGTGGGCTAAAAATTGCTGGACAACCAGGTTCAACACGTGAGCCATACAAGGCACGTGTGTGACATTGCCCCGGCGAAGGGCCGCACCGAGGTTTGCAGCATTGTCGCACACGGCCTTCCCTGGTTTCAGGTCCAGTGGAGACAACCATTCATGAAATTGGTTCTCCAGAGCTGACCACAACTCCTCAGCTGTGTGACTCACATTTCCCAGACATTTCAATGTAAAAACCGCCTGATGACGTTGAGCCCTACTGCCAGCATAGTAAGGAGGTGTGCAGGATCCCTTCTGCGCAGTTAGAAAGCTTGTGGCATGACCAGACAGGCTTTGGGTGCAGGTGGAAGAGCGAGAGGAGGTTGAGGAGGCAGAAGCAGTGGAGGAACTTTGACATAAAGAGGATTGACGCACAACTCGTGGGGACGGCAAGACTTGGACAGCAGCCCCTTGTCCTGCTGTCACCATAGTTACCCAGTGCCCAGTCAGCGACATGTAACGCCCCTGTCTATGCCTACTCGTCCAAGTGTCTGTGGTGAAATGCACCCTGTCACACACAGAGTTTCTCAAAGAAGCGGTGATGTTGTGTGCGACATGCTGGTGGAGCGCAGGCACACCTTTCTTTGAGAAGTAGTGCCGACTGGGCATCTGGTACTGGGGCACTGCGACGGACATAAGGTCTCGAAAATCCTCTGTGTCCACCAGGCGGAAAGGCAGCATTTCTGTAGCCAAGAGCTTGCAGATGGTGAAATTCAACCTCTTAGCTTTCTCATGGCTAGGAGGAAATGGTCTTTTACTTGTCCACATCTGAGGGACCGAGGGCTGGCTATTGTGCTTAGACGGGGTTGATAAGGGTGTCCCCAGCAAACTGCCGGTCTGTGAGGAAGATGCAGGCAGACATGTTAGGTTGCCTTGATCCAAAGGTGGTGCTATCGATGTCGGACAGCGCTCAACACCAGCTGGTGTTACCACCTCCAAAGAAAATGATGACCTGCCAATCACGCTGGCTGTTGCGGGTAAAGAGGTGGCAGGTCTGCGCCCCAAAACAGGTGTGACTGCTGTCCCCCCAGTCACAGAGGATGAAGAGGCCGCGGATGCACAAGATATGGCAGACGGCGGTTGGCCCGGCCGGCTAGGCCGCATTGTAGCACACTGAGCTTCCCACTGCAACTTATGCTTCATGTCCATGTGCCGGTTCATGCATGAAGTACTCAAACTATGTATTTTTTGGCCTCTACTTAGCTTTTGCTGACAAATGTTACAGATAACACGAGTTGGGTCATCTTTATCGATCTGAAAAAATGCCCAGGCTATGCAAGGCTTAGCACCCATGCGACCTGAAGAGCCACCACGACTTGTGGTGAGAGGCAGAGTTGTGTTTGAGGATGCAGTTGTTGACGTGCTTCCAGTACTACGTCTCTGTCCAGGAAGGCGCAACCTGACCTCGTCGTCACTACCATCTTCCTCCACCTCCTCTGCTGACCTCATCTCTTGGCTGACTGTGGGTTGACAGTAAGTGGGATCTCCAACCTCATCATCATCACCCTGTGTGTTATCACACCCGTCGTCCTCAGAGCCAACCTGTTCCTGCCCTGACAAAAAACTAAAGTTGTCGCTCCAATCAGGTATTTGAGTCTTATCATCGTCTTCCTCATTGTCTCCACCAACAGGAGTTACAGTTTGGGAATGAGGGTCTACATTATGGTCAGAACCTTCTGCGTCTGGTCCTGGATCCGACTCATAAAGATTCTGGGCATCAGTGCAGATCATTTCCTCGTCTGGATTCACAGAAGCGCTGGAGTCGACCTCTGATTCCCAGGCTATAGTATGAGTAAACAGCTCTGCAGACTCAACCATCTGTTCTACCTCATACTCAGACAGGCAGCTGGAGATTTGGGAGCTGTGAGGAAGCAAGTGCGATTTGGGTGACACCTTTGAGGACTGGAGTATTTGTGATGTTGAAGTTGATGTGGAGGAGAGCCCACTTAAAGGAGCACTTGATATCCGTTGAAGCACCTGCTGTTTTTGTGCCTCATCTGGAATTTGTAGCGATTGGCGTGGCCGTAAGAAAGGGATCTTATCACATTGTCCGCTAAAAGAAGTAGACATTTTAGTTTGGCTGGAAGATGGTCTTTCTTCTGCAGATGTTACTGTTGCTTTAACACCTACCCCACGGACACAACCTTTTTTCCCCTTCCCAACACGCCTATTCCCCTTTCCACCAGCAGCAGGCCTTTTTCCACTCATTTTGGTGGTTAACTAATTCACAACTCTGGAGTTCTTTGCACAAAAAAACAATGGATGGTAACCGAGCAGAGCTGAGTGGCCAAACTGTGGTATTAGGCCAAAACTATTGGCTGGGTTAGATGCAGAAAAAAATATATTCAGTTTGCAACCTGATGGAGGTCAGTATAGATGGACTAATAGAGAAAGTCCGACACACTGCTACAAGGCCAAATATTTTTTCAGAGGTAGATGCAGAAAAAAATTATATTCAGTTTGCAACCTGATGGAGGTCTGTATAGATGGATTAATAGAACAAGACCCACACACAGCTAGAAGCCCAATATTTTTTCAGAGGTAGATGCAGAAAAAAATATATTCAGTTTGCAACCTGATGGAGGTCAGTATAGATGGACTAATACAACAAGTCCCACACACAGCTAGAAGCTCAATATTTTTTCAGAGGTAGATGCAGAAAAAAATATATTCAGTTTGCAACCTGATGGAGGTCAGTATAAATGGACTAATACAACAAGTCCCACACACAGCTAGAAGCCCAAATATTTTTTCAGAGGTACTGTAGATGCAGATACAAATTATTTTTAATTTGCAACCTGATGGAGGTCAGTATAGATGGACTAATACAACAAGTCCCACACACAGCTAGAAGCCCAAATATTTTTTCAGAGGTAGATGCAGAAAAAAATATATTCAGTTTGCAACCTGATGGAGGTCAGTATAGATGGACTAATACAACAAGTCCCACACACAGCTAGAAGCCCAAATATTTTTTCAGAGGTACTGTAGATGCAGATACAAATTATTTTTAATTTGCAACCTGATGGAGGTCAGTATAGATGGACTAATACAACAAGTCCCACACACAGCTAGAAGCCCAAATATTTTTTCAGAGGTAGATGCAGAAAAAAATATATTCAGTTTGCAACCTGATGGAGGTCAGTATAGATGGACTAATACAACAAGTCCCACACACAGCTAGAAGCCCAAATATTTTTTCAGAGGTACTGTAGATGCAGATACAAATTATTTTTAATTTGCAACCTGATGGAGGTCAGTATAGATGGACTAATACAACAAGTCCCACACACAGCTAGGAGCCCAAATATTTTTTCAGAGGTACTGTAGATGCAGATAAAAATTATTTTTAATTTGCAACCTGATGGAGGTCAGTATAGATGGACTAATAGAGAAAGTCCGACACACTGCTAGAAGGCCAAATATTTTTTCAGAGCTAGATGCAGAAAAAAATTATATTCAGTTTGCAACCTGATGGAGGTCAGTATAGATGGATTAATAGAACAAGACCCACACACAGCTAGAAGCCCAATATTTTTTCAGAGGTAGATGCAGAAAAAAATATATTCAGTTTGCAACCTGATGGAGGTCAGTATAGATGGACTAATACAACAAGTCCCACACACAGCTAGAAGCCCAAATATTTTTTCAGAGGTACTGTAGATGCAGATACAAATTATTTTTAATTTTCAACCTGATGGAGGTCAGTATAGATGGACTAATACAACAAGTCCCACACACAGCTAGAAGCCCAAATATTTTTTCAGAGGTACTGTAGATGCAGATACAAATTATTTTTAATTTGCAACCTGATGGAGGTCAGTATAGATGGACTTATACAACAAGTCCCACACACAGCTAGAAGCCCAAATATTTTTTCAGAGGTACTGTAGATGCAGATAAAAAATATTTTTAATTTGCAACCTGATGGAGGTCAGTATAGATGGACTAATAGAGAAAGTCCGACACACTGCTAGAAGGCCAAATATTTTTTCAGAGCTAGATGCAGAAAAAAATTATATTCAGTTTGCAACCTGATGGAGGTCAGTATAGATGGATTAATAGAACAAGACCCACACACTGCTAGAAGCCCAATATTTTTTCAGAGGTAGATGCAGAAAAAAATATATTCAGTTTGCAACCTGATGGAGGTCTGTATAGATGGATTAATAGAACAAGACCCACACACAGCTAGAAGCCCAATATTTTTTCAGAGGTAGATGCAGAAAAAAATATATTCAGTTTGCAACCTGATGGAGGTCAGTATAGATGGACTAATACAACAAGTCCCACACACAGCTAGAAGCCCAAATATTTTTTCAGAGGTAGATGCAGAAAAAAATATATTCAGTTTGCAACCTGATGGAGGTCAGTATAGATGGACTAATACAACAAGTCCCACACACAGCTAGAAGCCCAAATATTTTTTCAGAGGTACTGTAGATGCAGATAAAAATTATTTTTAATTTGCAACCTGATGGAGGTCAGTATAGATGGACTAATACAACAAGTCCCACACACAGCTAGAAGCCCAAATATTTTTTCAGAGGTACTGTAGATGCAGATACAAATTATTTTTAATTTGCAACCTGATGGAGGTCAGTATAGATGGACTAATAGAGAAAGTCCGACACACTGCTAGAAGGCCAAATATTTTTTCAGAGCTAGATGCAGAAAAAAATTATATTCAGTTTGCAACCTGATGGAGGTCAGTATAGATGGATTAATAGAACAAGACCCACACACAGCTAGAAGCCCAAATATTTTTTCAGAGGTAGATGCAGAAAAAAATATATTCAGTTTGCAACCTGATGGAGGTCAGTATAGATGGACTAATACAACAAGTCCCACACACAGCTAGAAGCCCAAATATTTTTTCAGAGGTACTGTAGATGCAGATAAAAATTAGTTTTAATTTGCAACCTGATGGAGGTCAGTATAGATGGACTAATAGAATGATGCTATGCCCAAAAGATTTTACTTCACTAGGTGCAGTAAAAAAATTGGTATTCTATATACAGGTGGTATATCTTGCAGCACAGATAGGCTACTCCACTGACTAACACACTCTGCAATAGGCCAAAAAGGATTAGCTTTGCTAGATTCAGCCAAATGCTGTGAAAAAAACTTGCACAGCACTGGCACAGACCTGCCTGGCAAAAACTGATAGGAACTGATGTAACCTAGTCCTGAAAAGGACTCCAATTACAATTAGTCTTTACTCCCACAACCGATCTATTTAAGAGCACAGACCTCCCTGATAAAAGTCGTAGGAAATGCTGTAACCTAGTCCTTAAAAGGACTGCAATCACAACTATTCCCTACTCCCAAGCTATCTGTATATTTGTGCGAAAATTGGCTTGAAATTAACAAGGTATAGCGCACACAGCAACAGCGGTGCCGTCTAACACGCAGCTGCAGCAGTGAGAAAATGGTGGCGATGGGGAAAATGGCTTGGTCTTATAGGGCAAGGACATGTGACATACACTGCCAATGACACATGCCCTTGCTTGTGTGAAAAAAAGCACTTCGCCCCGTGTGTGCGCTGCTGATAGGCTGACAGATTGCACCTCCCCACTGCAAATGCGGGAAAGAGAAAAAAAAATGGAGATCTTCATTGTTCCTGCAGAGATCCATCCCCTGCCCCTCCCCCCACCCCGCTGTACACTCAAACTGCGTATTAACATTAATTTTCATCATTACTGAGAAAAAATCCAGTTATGATTTTGGTGCACGAACAGTTATCGAACATAACCTCGAACAGCCGAATTTTTATCAAATTGTTCGTGTTCGCCGAACGGCTCGAACACTGCCCAAAACAGCTCGAATTTGAGATTGACGAACAGTTCGAGTAGAACAACGCTCATCTCTACTAGGCATTTCATCTATATAGCTGTAAGGATGGCAGACTGTGCTGTCGCGTTCCTGCCCCTGAAGACACCAATCATGTTGGGTTGTATTGTAGTATGAATAATGTCTTGCATCTTTTGTATATATTGTGTACTGTGACTTGTACTGTCTTGCGATATGGCTATGTATAGTGTATAGTAATGTAAGATAAGTAATGTGTAGTATAGGATGTTAGGTCGTATAGTGTAAGGTATAGTGCTATAGGACACATACTGTAGTATAGGGATATAGATTGTTGACTGGAGCATAGGTAGTGATGATAGGGTAAGTTAGGATATGTTAGGATTCGTGTTTCTGTGCTCCCACCTGCCGGTCCGGTGCTACGCTACTCCGGTTCCAGGCGCCGCCATTGTTCTGACCCTGGAGGCGGAGCTACTATGCGTGCATGGAGACTGTCTTATGGAGCATTGCGGTCTGGTGTTGTAGAGTAAGTGAGAATGTGGGACGCGGTGTCAGTCACTGATTTCTCCGGTTGCCAAGCAACATAGGACCCTGCGGTGTCTGGCACCATGCAGTGGTGGGATATTGTCCATTCTGCTATTCAAACTAGCAAACACTGGTTGTCTGGGGATGATTGGGAGGTATCCAGCACCTGATCATTAGGTGGGCTATTTAATCCTGCTCCCTGCTCAGTCCTTTGCTGTTTATTGCAGTTCCTATGTGCTGTAGTGAGTGGTGCTAGCACTAGTGTTGATATCTTTTCAGGGGTTTTCTCATTTTCTCTTCTGGTTACACTTCCTGGGGTTCTTGCAGAGGTACTAACCTGGTTCTTGACTAGGCACAGGCCGTGTCACCAGACTCAAGCTGTCCAGCGACACTGGGCCCCGGAAGAAGCATTGGCGAAACGGCATTGGGTGGGGAGGACACAACACCTTGGTGGCAGTTAGTAAACAGGTAACTTTACCAATACTATGTTATGTATAATTAATGCTTACCACCATCTTTAGGCCTCGTACAGATGATATATAGGCTTCATTCCTGTATCGGAACTGCTATCACTACCTTTTTGCACCAAGCATTTGCACTTTACTTGAGATGTAGGGAATTTGTCTGCAACTCCTACGATCTGTATTAGGATCATTTTTGTTCCCTTACATTATTGGGTTATGGATTTATGAGCTCTATCAAAATAGCATATTGTATGTGTATGTAACAATATGTGATGTACTGCTGACATTTATGGTTTAAATTTAGTGATTTGTATGGCCTTTTCTTTCCCCTTGTTATTGTATGTTGTGTTCCTCCTTTATAGAGGTTGTTACTCTGTCTTTTTAACAATAATTTTTTAACATTTATTCAATAAAGTACACATCCTTTTAATAATAACTTAGCTGGTATGTCTTCAGTATCCGGAATGCCACAGAGATGCAGATCTGTTTTTTTGGTTGTATGTCAATTGTTGAAGTGTTCAGCAATGGATTGCTATAGGACATAATAGTAACTAATAAGATCCAACCAGCACGTCTTCCTCTGCTTATTGTCACTGAATGGATACATTGATTCCTGAAGCTGAGCAGTTTCCAGATGAAATTAGTGCACTTAAACTAATGAGCAAGCAAATCTCTTAAAACACACCAAGCAAAAATCTAATCAAACATAACAATAAGATTGACGGAACTAGTGCTCCGTGCTGGAAAAGTCTGCATCCCTTAGAGCCGTGGACTCTATGTCCATTGGTCCAATAGTCTTTAGTAAGTGGCCAGCTCCTCACAGCTTGTTTCCATAAAAGGAGGGGGGGTCCAAACACATTTTTTGCACAGGGGCCCCAAGCTGTCAGTGTCTGCCCTTGTTTCTAACAGTGCATCACTTTTTGCCTATATTATCATGAATGCCTTTATCCTCATAAATGCTTGATTCTTGCATATTGCACTTTGTGTAATTTGTACCTTACTTACATTTAATCTATTTCTTTGACTGTACTTACATCCCCTTCTGCTGTGTCACTGCCATTTTTTGTGTCACATTTTAATTTATGTTTGTTTTTAGATTTAATTAATAAAATATTATATTTTTTTATATTTGTGTTGTGCTTCCTTTGCAGGATTCTTGATTTTGTTGTGCTTCCTTTGCAGGATTCTTGATTTGTTGGCCAGCACTTCTATACTTCATGTGTTGTTCTGATACCTTATATTTTTGTACAGGTTAATTATTTGCAGTTATTTTGGTTTAACATCATGTACTCTGTTGAGTTATGAAAGATTTATGAAACAGCATGAACCACCTTGCTAAATCTGGCGCATTTTAAGGCTGTCTAGTCTAGGTTTGCAAATTCTAATTGTTAGACAGTGCAGACTTAAATTGGGCAGTCTAAAAATGCTCCAATTTTTATCAAAATGGTTAATGCTATTTGACAAATCTGTCTAATTTTCACCACTTCCTGGCATGTGTTTTTACAGTTTTTGCCCTTTTTTTATTTTTCTATAGACACCGCTATATGAGGGTGTTGGAGCAGTTCTAACTCCAATTTAAAAGTTTCTGGGATTCATTTTATTGCACCGGTGAGAATCAAAGAAATACATAAGCATGTGATTTCCAAAACTCTAAACTAAAGGAATGACACTTATGAACTGGTCTTATTATGCTGGGAAGAAGCCAATATCCATGGACCCTCCCAGCCTATTAATATTAGCCCTCAGCTGTCTGCTTTTCTTTTGCTGGTTGTTAGAAATGGGAGGACCCCCAAAAAATGACGTGGGGTCCCCCTTATTTTTAATAACCAGCTAAGGCAAAGCAGACAGCTGTGGGCTGATATTAATAGGCTGGAAAGGTCCATGAATATTGGCCCCTTCTCAGCCTAATAAGACCAGCCGTTAGCTGCCCCAGAAATGGCGCATCCGTTAGATGCGCCAATTCAGGTGCTTAGCCCTGGCTCTTCCTGATTGCCCTGGTGCGGTGGCAATCGGGGTAATATTTTTTGGGGTGGATGTCAGCTGGCATGAAGCCCAGGGTTTAGTAATGGAGACGTGTCTATCAGACACCCCCATTGCTAACTCGTATTTAAAAATAAAAAGACACACATAGGAAAAAAAGTTTATTTGAATAAAGACTCCCCGACACATAAATTGGTTTACCCATTTATTATTAAAAAATAATCCCGCATCTCCAACGTAATCCATTGTGGTTCCCACGACATCAAGGGATTCTCTCCTGCAACCTATGGAGCATCGTTCTGAGAACAACACTTTATAGGTTACTCGCAGTCATGTGTCACAGGCGATGATGTTACTGACGAGAAGGAGACTGCATAGATCATTCAAGGTCATGTCTCACGGGCGATGACGTTACTGACATCATGACCCGTGAGTAGTGTTGATCGAGCACTAAAATGCTCGGGTGCTCGAAGCTCGGGCTGAGCTCGCCGTGATACTCGGGTGCTCGACCCGAGCAACGAGCCCAATGTTAGTCTATGAGAGACCAGAGCATTTTTGCGGTGGCACCCCCGGCAGTCTATTAAAAGCCTAACAAGTGCCCAAAACGATAGTGACAGTGCTCAAATGACATGGGGACAGCATGGGGATCGCCCCAGGAAGCATTTCTGACCCCCAGGTCACTGCTGTCAACAACGTGGTCAGAGGTATTAAGCCACTTTTACGGGCTCAAAAACGAAACTGAAACATTTTTCCTGTGAAATATGTTAAGGAATTTCTTTTTCAGGGTAAAGACTTGTGTATAAGGTAAAATAAATAACCAAAAACAAAAATACTCCTCCACACCTTGGGCTATGTTCACAAGCAGCATTTTTTATGCGTTTTTGCACTTTTGTATTGCTTTCAACTGTGACAAATGCATTCACCGGTAAATGTCATTTTAACATTTTACAACCTTATCTGGCCATGTGCTGTGTGACACATGCATAAAGTGCTGAAAAGACATGGGAACAGCATGGGGAAGACCCCTGGAAGCATCTCTGACACCCAGGTCACTGTCTAAAAGTGTGCCCATCATAAGTGATCCTTGCCGCATCAAAAGATGCAGACTTGCAACTATCCTCGTGCAAGTTCTAGTCCCAGGGCAGTGTTCAATTGTACCTCCCTCATTCCTTGCAATACAAGCGAAAGTATGCAGCCTGCCACCCACCCACCCCCAGGCTGCAATACTATACTGCTTGCTTGCTTGCACTTGAAATTGGGCCTTTTAGGCATGTGGAGGCGGAATCTGGCCACCACGTCATGGCTGCGTTGGCGGCCTGGAATCCATACTCAGTCCCCAGCCGCCCAGCGGCTGGGTGTCCATGCTCGGTCACAAGCCGCCCCGCGGCCAGGTGTCCACACACGGTTCCCAGCCGCCTGGGGGCAGCCGGGTGTCCATAAAAGGTCCCCAGCCACCCCTATTTCTCCTTGGAACATCCCCCCACACACTTTTCTTAGCCCGGCCTGCTTTAGGGCAGCATTGGACGAGCCCACCAGAGAACCAGACAACTCCGGTGGGCCCTGGCTTCTCCATCAGGGGAGTTGAGAGTGCCAAGGTGAGGAGCATGATGATGATGACAGAAGTTAGCATCTGCTTTGTTTTCTTTTAATGCAAGTGCAAGTGTGCAGCCTGCCACCCACCCACCCCCAGACTGCAATGCCATACAGCTAGCTTGCACTTGAAATGGGGCCTTTTAGTTTGGAGGAGGCCAAAGCTGGCCACTACCTCATGGCTGCTTCGGCAGTGAGGTATCCATACTCAGTCCCCAGCCGCCCCTATTTGTCCCAGTGTGCCTTATACAAAAGATTAAGCGTGCATACCAAAACATTACCTGTGCCCTCCCCAGTGCATTTAGTGGGAAGGACAGCCTATTCCGCTGTAGTGTGTGCATGCCAAACCCCTGTTCATGGTACATGCGAAGATGCCTCCCACCCTGCACCTGTCGTTGCAGACTTGCAACTATCCCCGTTCAAGTCCTTGTCCCAGGGCAGTGTTCAATTGTACCTCTCCCATTCCTTGCAATGCAAGCGCAAGTATGCAGCCTGCCACCCACCCACCCCCAGGCTTCAATACCAGACTGCTTGCTTGCACTTTAAATTGGGCCTTTTAGGCATGTGGAGGCGGAATCTGGCCACCACGCCATGACTGCGTCGGCGGCCTGGTATCCATACTCAGTCCCCAGCCGCCCTGTGGCCGGATGTCCCCGCTTGCTCCCCAGCCTCCAGGGGGCGGCCGGGTGTCCATACTCGGTCCCCAGCCACCCCTATTTGTCCCGGTAACCTTTCCCACACTTTTCTTAGCCTGTCCTGCTTTAGGGCAGCATTGGCCGAGCCCACCAGACAACCAGACTCCTCCGGTGGGCCCTGGCTTCTCCATCAGGGGAGTTGAGAGTGCCAAGGTGAGGAGCATGATGAGGATGATAGAAGTTAGCATCTGCTTTGTTTTGTTGGAATGCAAGCGCATGTATGTAGTAGCAGCTAGGCCTGAGGTGGTCAGCGTTTTGGCGCATATCCTACCTCCTCCGAGGATTGCTGGATGTTTTCCTGCTACTATCCAAGTTCTATGACTCCCGTTAAAACAAAGCTTCAGGTGATAAATGATGGATGAGGTAGTGGCAAAGGAGAAAGAGCAGGAGGAACAGGGACCATTCACATCAATATCAGGCCAGTCAACCACATATGTCTTGTAGGATATGTTTCTGTAACAAAAGGAGCGGTTCGGCTACACAGTTATAGGGCATACAGTGAGTGCAATGCCTACCAAAAATTTCGAGGCACTCCAATGCCCCTTGGAAATGACATGGAGGTCAGAGGGCCTTAACTAAACCTTTTTTTCCATTTATAGCAACTGGGTCTCCTGTGCACTGTTGGCCTAAGCAGTGAATGGAAGGCTTTCCAAAAATTATGTGGAACTGCAATGCCCCTTACAAGAGCCATGCAGTACAGCATATTACAAACATAAGTCCCATTATTGGGGAGTGGGTCTTACATAGGATTTGCTTATGCCTTCCAAGCAAAAGCTTCCAAAAATTAGGACGGAGCAACTTGCAATGCCCCTTACAAGAGCCATGCAGTACAGCATATTACAAACATAAGTCCCATTATTGTGGAGTGGGTCTCCCTTAGGATTTGCTTATGCCTTCCAAGCAAAAGCTTCCAAAAATTAGGACGGAGCAACTTGCAATGCCCCTTACAAGAACCATGCAGTACAGCATATTACAAACAAAAGTCCCATTATTGGGGAGTGGGTCTCCCATAGGATTTGCTTATGCCTTCCAAGCAAAAGCTTCCAAAAATTAGAACGGAGCAACTTGCAATGCCCCTTACAAGAACCATGCAGCACAGCATATTACAAACAGAAGTCCCATTATTGGGGAGTGGGTCTCCCACAGTCTTTGCTTATGCTTTCCAAGCAAAAGCTGACAAAAATAAGGACGGAGGAACTTGCAATGCTGGCACCCTGGTGGTATAGTGGTGGTGGAGGCTGAGGATAAGGAGAAGAACATAAAACAGCCGAAATGAGGAAGCGTATACCCATGTGTGGGTGTGAAGTGGTGCATGTGAATACACCTCCCGAAATAACACAGTGGATTTGACTTTATGTTACTCTGCTGTCATTTCGTGGTGATGAGAAGTCTGGCCCAATCCAGCCCTTGTTCATTTTGATAAGGGTCAGCTTGTCAGCATTGTCAGTTGACAGGCGAGTGCGCTTATCAGTTATAATTCCCCCAGCGGCACTAAAAACACGCTCCGATAACACGCTAGCGGCAGGGCAGGCCAGGACCTCCAAGGCGTACAGAGCGAGTTCATTCCAAGTGTCCAGCTTGGACACCCAATAATTAAAAGGCACAGAGGAATCACGGAGGATGCTGGTACGGTCGGCAAGGTACTCCCTCACCATCTTTTGAAACTTTCCACTCCTTGTGAGAGTACCCCGCGCCTCAGGGCCTGTAAGCTGGGCGGGTGTCAGAAATCTGTCCCAGAACGTTGACAGTGTTCCCCTGCCTCTGCTGGATTGGAGTTGCATCTCTCTCGCCTGTACGCCTTGGTTGGGCAACGAACTGTGAACTCTGCCGCTAGCGTGTTCAGATGGGAATTTTTTTAAGAGTTCTGCAGCAAGGGCCTTCTGGTACTGCCCCATTTTTGTAGACCTCTCCACCTCAGGAATAAGAGAGTGAAAGTTCTCCTTGTAGCGGGGGTCTAAAAGTGTCACCAACCATTAATGACTGTCACCCAACATTTTGACAACGCGAGGGTCAGGGTTAAGGCAGCGTAACATAAAGTCAGCCATGCGTGCCAGACTGGTAACGGGCAAGATTTCCGTGTCCTCACCAAGATGACGATGGACCATGCTCTCCTCCTCCTCCTCCTCCTCCTTCCCCCTGTCCTCAGGCCACCCACGCTAAACCGACGGTATGACACTTGTACAGGTACTAATAATATAAGAAAAAACCTCGGCACACCATGGTGTGCCGAGGTTTTTTCTTATATTATTAGACTTTATATTACCTCTGAGCACCCATACCTACAGTGAGCGACCCCTCATTTTGTACACTTGTACAGGTACTACCATCTACAGCGCATGATAGCAGCTCCTGTACTTCCTCCTCCTCCTCCTCCTTCTCTCCCTCATTGTCCCCCAATGCACGTTGGGATGAGATGAGGCTGGACTGTGTGTAATCGCCCCCTACGGCTTCTTGATCCATCTCATTATACTCTGGCTGTAATGCCTCCTCTTTAATTCTCTGCAGAGAGCATTGCAAAAGACAGACAAGTGGGATGCTGACACTAATGATGGCGTCATCGCCACTCACCATCTTGGTGGCCTCCTCAAAGTTTGTCAGGATGGTACATATGTCAGACATCCAGGTCCACTCCTGAGGTCTTATGTGTGGAGTCTGACCTGAATATCGACGGCCTTGTTGCATCTGGTACTCCACAACTGCTCTCTTCTGCTCACAAATCCTTTGCAACATGTGGAGGGTAGAGTTCCAACGTGTGGGGACATCACACACCAGTCGGTGTGCCGGAAGCTGCAAACGCTGCTGCAACACAGCAAGGGCGGCGGAAGCTGTAGCCGACTTGCGAAAATGAGCTGACAGGCGGCGTACTTTCACGAGCAGATCTGGCAACTCGGGGTACGATTTAAGAAACCGCTGAACCACGAGGTTAAGCACATGAGCCAGGCATGGTACGTGTGTTATCTCACCTCGCCTCAGAGCCGCCACCAGGTTACGGCCATTGTCACACACGACCATGCCGGGATGTAGGTTCAGCGGTCTCAGCCACAGATCTGCCTGCTCTTTCACAGCTGTCCACAACTCACAAGCAGTGTGAGGTTTATCACCTAAGCTTAAGAGTTTCAGCACAGCCTGTTGCCGCTTGGCGGAGGCAGTACTGCAGTGCTTCTAGCTTGTAACTGATGTGGTGATATCTGAGATGGAGGCTGAACATGAGGAGGAGGAGGATGATGCGCAGTAGCTATACACTGTGGGGGAAACTATGACTGACATAGGGCCCGCAATCCTCGGTGTGGGGAGGACGTGTTCCGTCCCAAAGTCCGACTGGGTCCCGGCTTCCACTATGTTTACCCAGTGTGCCATCAGAGAGATGTACCGTCCCTGGCCCCAAGCACTTGTCCACGTGTCCGTTGTCAGGTGGACTCTCCCAGTAACTGCGTTGTTGAGGGCAAGGCAGATGCTTTGGGACACGTGCTTGTGTAGTGCGGGGATGGCACACAGGACAAAATAGTGTCGGCTGGGGACCGAGTACCGAGGGACGGCCACCGCCATAAGATTGCGGAAGGATTCCGTCTCCACCAGCCTAAAAGGCAGCATTTCCAACGCAAGCAGTCGTGAAATGTGCGAATTTAGGACTGTGGCCTGTGGGGTGTTAGCTGCGAATTTCCGCTTTCGTTCAAAGGTCTGGGATATGGACAATTGAACGCAGCGGTGGAACGTGGACGTGGACGTTGATGCTGTTTCTTGAGAAACTGCCATAACAAGTGAAGACTGAGAGGAGGGGGCATCTTTACATGCAGTATGGACAGGGGATTGCCTTGCACACACAACAGGGGGTTCTATTGCATGCACAACAGTGGAAGAAGCAGTGGTGACACCCGCTGACACTGGTCGTGGACCCTGGGTTTCGCCCCACAAAGTCGGGTGCTTTGCTGCCATGTGCCTGATCATGCTGGTGGTGGTCAGGCTGGTAGTTTTGTCACCCCTGCTGATGCTGGCATGGCAGGTGGAACATATGGCCTTTTTGGGGTTATCAGCAGAGTCTTTAAAAAAATTCCAGACTCCGGAAGACATACCGCTTGTACTGGCAACGTCCCTCGTGTTGGTGTTACGGGGAACGGTTGCCCGCCTTCTGTCTGCGGCCACCACACTGCTTCTTCCTGCCTGTTGGGGTACTCTCCCTCCCTCCCCCTGTGTGCTGCTGGCCTCACTCTGCATGTCCTCCTGCCACGTTGGGTCAGTTACTAGATCATCCACCACCTCCTCCTCTTCCACTTGCGCACCACGATGCTCCTCCTCACTTCCTGGCAATTGTGTCTCGTCATCGTCCTCCTCTTGTGACAAATTGCCAGCGTCGACTTCCTGTGGCCGTGGCTGTTCAAATATTTGGGCATCGCTACATGGGATCTCCTCTTCCACCACTTCAAGCGTATCTGGCGAGGGGCACAAATATGGAAATGGACCAGTGAACAGCTCTTCAGAGTGTCCAAGTGTGGGATCAATTGCTGTCTGACGACTCTCGGCATGGTGGGAGGAAGGAGCATCAGGGTGAGGAGGAGTATGCGGTCGAGACTCACGGCTACTAAGAGTTGACCGTGTGGAAGATAGACCGGAGGTGGTGGTGCCCAGGTAACTGGAAGTATTATCTGCTATCCAATTAATAACCTGTTCACACTGATCAGTTCTCAATACTGGTGTTGTTCTGTGCTTCCCTTGTAATTCGGTCAAGAAGTGGGAGCGAGAAGATGTGGCTGTTGTTTGTGGCACATTTTCACCTTGGCCACGGCCCCGTCCTTTGCATGAACCATCACCAGGAAGTCCACTTCCACGTCCCTTGCCATGCGCCTTGCCCATTGTAAAGGAAGTAAAATAGCTTACACTTGCACTATCAATGGAAAAAGAGTAATAAAAAGTAGATTAGAACCGTGGAAGAGGAAAACCACAGATCTATTTCTCAGGCCTACACCCGACTCTTTTAAACAATCTGAACAATCAGGGAGAAACTATTACTGTTTTTCTTTACGTAAAAAATAACAAAACCTGAATAATAGAGATTTTTTACCGTGGGATGGCAAAACCACAGTTATTGTTTACTGGGGTATACCAGACTTTTTTAAATATATAGATTTGCGGCTGAACAGTGAGCGACACACTCAAAGTGTTTTTTTTTTAGATACCAAAGGCCCAAAACTGAATAGTACAGAGATTTGACCCGTGGAAGTACCAAACCACACTGGGATTTGTCGAGCCTACACCAGACTATTTTCAACAGATATATTTTTGTGTCACAAAAGTCAGGAGACACTACTGTTTTTCTTTACGGAAAATATACCAAAACCTGAATAATAGAGATTTTTTACCGTGGGATGGCAAAACCACAGTTATTGTTTACTGGGGTATACCAGACTTTTTTAAATATATAGATTTGCGGCTGAACAGTGAGCGACACACTCAAACTGTGTTTTTTTAGATACCAAAGGCCCAAAACTGGATAGTACAGAGATTTCACCCGTGGAACTGCAAAACCACACTGGGATTTCTCGAGCCTACACCAGACTATTTTCAATAGATATATTTTTGTGTCACAACAGTCAGGAGACACTACTGTTTTTCTTTACAGAAAACATACCAAAACCTGAATAATAGAGATTTTTTACCGTGGGATGGCAAAACCACAGTTATTGTTTACTGGGGTGTACCAGACTTTTTTAAATATATAGATTTGCGGCTGAACAGTGAGCCACACACTCAAACAGTTTTTTTTTTAGATACCAAAGGCCCAAAACTGGATAATACAGAGATTTGACCCGTGGAACTGCAAAACCACACTGGGATTTGTCGAGCCTACACCAGACTATTTTCAACAGATATATTTTTGTGTCACTACAGTCAGGAGACACTACTGTTTTTCTTTACGGAAAATATACCAAAACCTGAATAATAGAGCTTTTTTACAGTGGGATGGCAAAACCACAGTTATTGTTTACTGGGGTATACCAGACTTTTTTAAATATATAGATTTGCGGCTGAACAGTGAGCGACACACTCAAACTGTGTTTTTTTAGATACCAAAGGCCCAAAACTGGATAGTACAGAGATTTCACCCGTGGAACTGCAAAACCACACTGGGATTTCTCGAGCCTACACCAGACTATTTTCAACAGATATATTTTTGTGTCACAACAGTCAGGAGACACTACTGTTTTTCTTTACGGAAAATATACCAAAACCTGAATAATAGAGATTTTTGACCGTGGGATGGCAAAACCACAGTTATTGTTTACTGGGATATACCAGACTTTTTTAAATATATAGATTTGCGGCTGAACAGTGAGCGACACACTCAAACTGTTTTTTTTTTAGATACTAAAGGCCCAAAACTGGATAGTACAGAGATTTGACCCGTGGAAGTACCAAACCACACTGGGATTTGTCGAGCCTACACCAGACTATTTTCAACAGATATATTTTTGTGTCACAAAAGTCAGGAGACACTACTGTTTTTCTTTACGGAAAATATACCAAAACCTGAATAATAGAGATTTTTTACCGTGGGATGGCAAAACCACAGTTATTGTTTACTGGGGTATACCAGAATTTTTAAATATATAGATTTGCGGCTGAACAGTGAGCGACACACTCAAACTGTGTTTTTTTAGATACCAAAGGCCCAAAACTGGATAGTACAGAGATTTCACCCGTGGAACTGCAAAACCACACTGGGATTTCTCGAGCCTACACCAGACTATTTTCAACAGATATATTTTTGTGTCACAAAAGTCAGGAGACACTACTGTTTTTCTTTACGGAAAATATACCAAAACCTGAATAATAGAGATTTTTTACCGTGGGATGGCAAAACCACAGTTATTGTTTACTGGGGTATACCAGACTTTTTTAAATATATAGATTTGCGGCTGAACAGTGAGCGACACACTCAAACTGTGTTTTTTTAGATACCAAAGGCCCAAAACTGGATAGTACAGAGATTTCACCCATGGAACTGCAAAACCACACTGGGATTTCTCGAGCCTACACCAGACTATTTTCAACAGATATATCTTTGTGTCACAACAGTCAGGAGACACTATTGTTTTTCTTTACGGAAACCATACCAAAACCTGAATAATAGAGATTTTTTACCGTGGGATGGGAAAACCACAGTTATTGTTTACTGGGGTATACCAGACTTTTTTAAATATATAGATTTGCGGCTGAACAGTGAGCCACACACTAAAACAGTTTTTTTTTTAGATACCAAAGGCCCAAAACTGGATAGTACAGAGATTTGACCCGTGGAAGTACCAAACCACACTGGGATTTGTCGAGCCTACATCAGACTATTTTCAACAGATATATTTTTTTGTCACAACAGTCAGGAGACACTACTGTTTTTCGTTACGGAAAATATACCAAAACCTGAATAATATAGATTTTTTACCGTGGGATGGCAAAACCACAGTTATTGTTTACTGGGGTATACCAGACTTTTTTAAATATATAGATTTGCGGCTGAACAGTGAGCGACACACTCAAAGTGGTTTTTTTTTAGATACCAAAGGCCCAAAACTGAATAGTACAGAGATTTGACCCGTGGAAGTACCAAACCACACTGGGATTTGTCGAGCCTACACCAGACTATTTTCAACAGATATATTTTTGTGTCACAAAAGTCAGGAGACACTACTGTTTTTCTTTACGGAAAATATACCAAAACCTGAATAATAGAGATTTTTTACCGTGGGATGGCAAAACCACAGTTATTGTTTACTGGGGTATAGCAGACTTTTTTAAATATATAGATTTGCGGCTGAACAGTGAGCGACACACTCAAACTGTGTTTTTTTAGATACCAAAGGCCCAAAACTGGATAGTACAGAGATTTCACCCGTGGAACTGCAAAACCACACTGGGATTTCTCGAGCCTACACCAGACTATTTTCAATAGATATATTTTTGTGTCACAACAGTCAGGAGACACTACTGTTTTTCTTTACGGAAAACATACCAAAACCTGAATAATAGAGATTTTTTACCGTGGGATGGCAAAACCACAGTTATTGTTTACTGGGGTGTACCAGACTTTTTTAAATATATAGATTTGCGGCTGAACAGTGAGCCACACACTCAAACAGTTTTTTTTTTAGATACCAAAGGCCCAAAACTGGATAATACAGAGATTTGACCCGTGGAACTGCAAAACCACACTGGGATTTGTCGAGCCTACACCAGACTATTTTCAACAGATATATTTTTGTGTCACTACAGTCAGGAGACACTACTGTTTTTCTTTACGGAAAATATACCAAAACCTGAATAATAGAGCTTTTTTACAGTGGGATGGCAAAACCACAGTTATTGTTTACTGGGGTATACCAGACTTTTTTAAATATATAGATTTGCGGCTGAACAGTGAGCGACACACTCAAACTGTGTTTTTTTAGATACCAAAGGCCCAAAACTGGATAGTACAGAGATTTCACCCGTGGAACTGCAAAACCACACTGGGATTTCTCGAGCCTACACCAGACTATTTTCAACAGATATATTTTTGTGTCACAACAGTCAGGAGACACTACTGTTTTTCTTTACGGAAAATATACCAAAACCTGAATAATAGAGATTTTTGACCGTGGGATGGCAAAACCACAGTTATTGTTTACTGGGATATACCAGACTTTTTTAAATATATAGATTTGCGGCTGAACAGTGAGCGACACACTCAAACTGTTTTTTTTTTAGATACTAAAGGCCCAAAACTGGATAGTACAGAGATTTGACCCGTGGAAGTACCAAACCACACTGGGATTTGTCGAGCCTACACCAGACTATTTTCAACAGATATATTTTTGTGTCACAAAAGTCAGGAGACACTACTGTTTTTCTTTACGGAAAATATACCAAAACCTGAATAATAGAGATTTTTTACCGTGGGATGGCAAAACCACAGTTATTGTTTACTGGGGTATACCAGAATTTTTAAATATATAGATTTGCGGCTGAACAGTGAGCGACACACTCAAACTGTGTTTTTTTAGATACCAAAGGCCCAAAACTGGATAGTACAGAGATTTCACCCGTGGAACTGCAAAACCACACTGGGATTTCTCGAGCCTACACCAGACTATTTTCAACAGATATATTTTTGTGTCACAACAGTCAGGAGACACTACTGTTTTTCTTTACGGAAAATATACCAAAACCTGAATAATAGAGATTTTTTACCGTGGGATGGCAAAACCACAGTTATTGTTTACTGGGGTATACCAGACTTTTTTAAATATATAGATTTGCGGCTGAACAGTGAGCGACACACTCAAACTGTGTTTTTTTAGATACCAAAGGCCCAAAACTGGATAGTACAGAGATTTCACCCATGGAACTGCAAAACCACACTGGGATTTCTCGAGCCTACACCAGACTATTTTCAACAGATATATCTTTGTGTCACAACAGTCAGGAGACACTATTGTTTTTCTTTACGGAAAACATACCAAAACCTGAATAATAGAGATTTTTTACCGTGGGATGGGAAAACCACAGTTATTGTTTACTGGGGTATACCAGACTTTTTTAAATATATAGATTTGCGGCTGAACAGTGAGCCACACACTAAAACAGTTTTTTTTTTAGATACCAAAGGCCCAAAACTGGATAGTACAGAGATTTGACCCGTGGAAGTACCAAACCACACTGGGATTTGTCGAGCCTACATCAGACTATTTTCAACAGATATATTTTTTTGTCACAACAGTCAGGAGACACTACTGTTTTTCGTTACGGAAAATATACCAAAACCTGAATAATATAGATTTTTTACCGTGGGATGGCAAAACCACAGTTATTGTTTACTGGGGTATACCAGACTTTTTTAAATATATAGATTTGCGGCTGAACAGTGAGCGACACACTCAAACTGTGTTTTTTTAGATACCAAAGGCCCAAAACTGGATAGTACAGAGATTTCACCCGTGGAACTGCAAAACCACACTGGGATTTCTCGAGCCTACACCAGACTATTTTCAATAGATATATTTTTGTGTCACAACAGTCAGGAGACACTACTGTTTTTCTTTACGGAAAACATACCAAAACCTGAATAATAGAGATTTTTTACCGTGGGATGGCAAAACCACAGTTATTGTTTACTGGGGTGTACCAGACTTTTTTAAATATATAGATTTGCGGCTGAACAGTGAGCCACACACTAAAACAGTTTTTTTTTTAGATACCAAAGGCCCAAAACTGGATAGTACAGAGATTTGACCCGTGGAACTGCAAAACCACACTGGGATTTGTCGAGCCTACACCAGACTATTTTCAACAGATATATTTTTGTGTCACTACAGTCAGGAGACACTACTGTTTTTCTTTACGGAAAATATACCAAAACCTGAATAATAGAGCTTTTTTACAGTGGGATGGCAAAACCACAGTTATTGTTTACTGGGGTATACCAGACTTTTTTAAATATATAGATTTGCGGCTGAACAGTGAGCGACACACTCAAACTGTGTTTTTTTAGATACCAAAGGCCCAAAACTGGATAGTACAGAGATTTCACCCGTGGAACTGCAAAACCACACTGGGATTTCTCGAGCCTACACCAGACTATTTTCAACAGATATATTTTTGTGTCACAACAGTCAGGAGACACTACTGTTTTTCTTTACGGAAAATATACCAAAACCTGAATAATAGAGATTTTTGACCGTGGGATGGCAAAACCACAGTTATTGTTTACTGGGATATACCAGACTTTTTTAAATATATAGATTTGCGGCTGAACAGTGAGCGACACACTCAAACTGTTTTTTTTTTAGATACTAAAGGCCCAAAACTGGATAGTACAGAGATTTGACCCGTGGAAGTACCAAACCACACTGGGATTTGTCGAGCCTACACCAGACTATTTTCAACAGATATATTTTTGTGTCACAAAAGTCAGGAGACACTACTGTTTTTCTTTACGGAAAATATACCAAAACCTGAATAATAGAGATTTTTTACCGTGGGATGGCAAAACCACAGTTATTGTTTACTGGGGTATACCAGACTTTTTTAAATATATAGATTTGCGGCTGAACAGTGAGCCACACACTCAAACTGTGTTTTTTTAGATACCAAATGCCCAAAACTGGATAGTACAGAGATTTCACCTGTGGAACTGCAAAACCACACTGGGATTTCTCGAGCCTACACCAGACTATTTTCAACAGATATATTTTTGTGTCACAACAGTCAGGAGACACTACTGTTTTTCTTTACGGAAAATATACCAAAACCTGAATAATAGAGATTTTTTACCGTGGGATGGCAAAACCACAGTTATTGTTTACTGGGATATACCAGACTTTTTTAAATATATAGATTTGCGGCTGAACAGTGAGCGACACACTCAAACTGGTTTTTTTTTAGATACCAAAGGCCCAAAACTGGATAGTGCAGAGATTTGACCCGTGGAAGTACCAAACCACACTGGGATTTGTCGAGCCTACACCAGACTATTTTCAATAGATATATTTTTGTGTCACAAAAGTCAGGAGACACTACTGTTTTTCTTTACGGAAAATATACCAAAACCTGAATAATAGAGATTTTTTACTGTGGGATGGAAAAACCACAGTTATTGTTTACTGGGGTATACCAGACTTTTTTAAATATATAGATTTGCGGCTGAACAGTGAGCGACACACTCAAACTGTGTTTTTTTAGATACCAAAGGCCCAAAACTGGATAGTACAGAGATTTCACCCATGGAACTGCAAAACCACACTGGGATTTCTCGAGCCTACACCAGACTATTTTCAACAGATATATCTTTGTGTCACAACAGTCAGGAGACACTATTGTTTTTCTTTACGGAAAACATACCAAAACCTGAATAATAGAGATTTTTTACCGTGGGATGGGAAAACCACAGTTATTGTTTACTGGGGTATACCAGACTTTTTTAAATATATAGATTTGCGGCTGAACAGTGAGCCACACACTAAAACAGTTTTTTTTTTAGATACCAAAGGCCCAAAACTGGATAGTACAGAGATTTGACCCGTGGAAGTACAAAACCACACTGGGATTTGTCGAGCCTACACCAGACTATTTTCAACAGATATATTTTTTTGTCACAACAGTCAGGAGACACTACTGTTTTTCGTTACGGAAAATATACCAAAACCTGAATAATAGAGATTTTTTACCGTGGGATTGCAAAACCACAGTTATTGTTTACTGGGGTATACCAGACTTTTTTAAATATATAGATTTGCTGCTGAACAGTGAGCGACACACTCAAACTGTGTTTTTTTAGATACCAAAGGCCCAAAACTGGATAGTACAGAGATTTCACCCGTGGAACTGCAAAACCACACTGGGATTTCTCGAGCCTACACCAGACTATTTTCAATAGATATATTTTTGTGTCACAACAGTCAGGAGACACTACTGTTTTTCTTTACGGAAAATATACCAAAACCTGAATAATAGAGATTTTTTACTGTGGGATGGCAAAACCACAGTTATTGTTTACTGGGGTGTACCAGACTTTTCTAAATATATAGATTTGCGGCTGAACAGTGAGCGACACACTCAAACATTTTTTTTTTTAGATACCAAAGGCCCAAAACTGGATAGTACAGAGATTTGACCCGTGGAAGTACAAAACCACACTGGGATTTGTCGAGCCTACACCAGACTATTTTCAACAGATATATTTTTGTGTCACAACAGTCAGGAGACACTACTGTTTTTCTTTATGGAAAATATACCAAAACCTGAATAATAGAGATTTTTTAACCGTGGGATGGCAAAACCACAGTTATTGTTTACTGGGGTATACCAGAGTTTTTAAATATATAGATTTGCGGCTGAACAGTGAGCGACACACTCAAACTGTTTTTTTTTTTAAGATACCAAAGGCCCAAATCTGGATAGTACAGAGATTTGACCCGTGGAACTGCAAAACCACACTGGGATTTGTCGGGCCTACACCAGACTATTTTCAACAGATATATTTTTGTGTCACAACAGTCAGGAGACACTACTGTTTTTCTTTACGGAAAACATACCAAAACCTGAATAATAGAGATTTTTTACCGTGGGATGGCAAAACCACAGTTATTGTTTACTGGGGTGTACCAGACTTTTTTAAATATATAGATTTGCGGCTGAACAGTGAGCCACACACTCAAACAGTTTTTTTTTTAGATACCAAAGGCCCAAAACTGGATAGTACAGAGATTTGACCCATGGAACTGCACAACCACACTGGGATTTGTCGAGCCTACACCAGACTATTTTCAACAGATATATTTTTGTGTCACTACAGTCAGGAGACACTACTGTTTTTCTTTACGGAAAATATACCAAAACCTGAATAATAGAGCTTTTTTACAGTGGGATGGCAAAACCACAGTTATTGTTTACTGGGGTATACCAGACTTTTTTAAATATATAGATTTGCGGCTGAACAGTGAGCGACACACTCAAACATTTTTTTTTTTAGATACCAAAGGCCCAAAACTGGATAGTACAGAGATTTGACCCGTGGAAGTACAAAACCACACTGGGATTTGTCGAGCCTACATCAGACTATTTTCAACAGATATATTTTTGTGTCACAACAGTCAGGAGACACTACTGTTTTTCTTTATGGAAAATATACCAAAACCTGAATAATAGAGATTTTTTAACCGTGGGATGGCAAAACCACAGTTATTGTTTACTGGGGTATACTAGAGTTTTTAAATATATAGATTTGCGGCTGAACAGTGAGCGACACACTCAAACTGTTTTTTTTTTAAGATACCAAAGGCCCAAATCTGGATAGTACAGAGATTTGACCCGTGGAACTGCAAAACCACACTGGGATTTGTCGGGCCTACACCAGACTATTTTCAACAGATATATTTTTGTGTCACAACAGTCAGGAGACACTACTGTTTTTCTTTACAGAAAACATACCAAAACCTGAATAATAGAGATTTTTTACCGTGGGATGGCAAAACCACAGTTATTGTTTACTGGGGTGTACCAGACTTTTTTAAATATATAGATTTGCGGCTGAACAGTGAGCCACACACTCAAACAGTTTTCTTTTTAGATACCAAAGGCCCAAAACTGGATAGTACAGAGATTTGACCCGTGGAACTGCAAAACCACACTGGGATTTGTCGAGCCTACACCAGACTGTTTTCAACAGATATATTTTTGTGCCACAATAGTCAGGAGACTCTACTGTTTTTCTTTATGGAAAATATACCAAAACCTGAATAATAGAGATTTTTTACCGTGGGATGGGAAAACCACAGTTATTGTTTACTGGGGTATACCAGACTTTTTTAAATATATAGATTTGCGGCTGAACAGTGAGCGACACACTCAAACAGTTTTTTTTTAAGATACCAAAGGCCCAAAACTGGATAGTACAGAGATTTGACCCGTGGAACTGCAAAACCACACTGTGATTTGTCGGGCTTACACCAGACTATTTTCAACACATATATTTTTGTGTCACAACAGTCAGGAGACACTACTGTTTTTCTTTACGGAAAACATACCAAAACCTGAATAATAGAGATTTTTTACAGTGGGATGGCAAAACCACAGTTATTGTTTACTGGGGTATACCAGACTTTTTTAAATATATAGATTTGCGGCTGAACAGTGAGCGACACACTCAAACAGTTTTTTTTTTTAGATACCAAAGGCCCAAAACTGGATAGTAGTGTTGAGCCACCCCCGTAGTGTTCGAGTTCGGTTCGGTTCGTCGAACAACCGTGTGTTCGCCGAACTGTTCGTCGAACTGTTCGTCGAACACCTTCGAACACCGTTAAAACCAATGGCAGGCAAACAGAAACACATAGAAACACATAGAAAACACCTTCAAAGGTGTCCAAAAGCTGAGAAACTGCTCAGAAGACACAACTAACACATGGAAAAGTGACAAGTACATATAGTAATGCGAAAAGAAAAGAGGTGGAGGAGTAAAAGGAGGGGGAGACACAGATATAGGCATGTCATGCCCTTCTAAAATCCAAAAAGTGAGAAGCCGACACGTTCAGTCCGCTCCTGCCCGTGCCACCTCCGTGTCGCCGGGTTTGTGCCAGAGCCGCGGTGAACCCTGACGGCCAGCCCCCCTCTCCCAATACTGATGCCTGTCCGCTGGTGGGTCGAGGGAGCCCCCCTGTGGTGGAGGCAGCTCTAAGCTTTTTAATTTAAATTGTCTCTCTAATTTGAATGAATACACTTTAAATCCATTTACAAGGATCTATTGGAGGGCAAGTCTCATGCCAGCAGCCGCGTAATTCCAGCTCCAGTAGCGTCCACTAAAGCTGCTGCAGTTAAAAAGCTTTTATAAGGATCGAGCTCGGCTGTCCACCGCAAGGCATCCTACTGCCAGTCCCAGCCCCTATGCCTTGGGGTGCCTCCTGATGCTCTTCACTGAGTATCCCATGGTCCCGAAGCATTTCCTTTGAAAAAATTAAGTGTCCAAACTACAGGTGGTGTAGCTTGCTTAACAGCCGGGATAATCCGCTGACTAGCAGACCCTGCTACTAGGCACAAAGTATTTCCTGGGCTAGATGCAGTTAAAAATTTGTAATTAGATACTCTCGTTGGATGCTGAGAAAGCATTCCATAGAGTCTCCTGGCACGCCATATATGATTCTCTTAAAAAGCTTGGGGTAGGGGTCTAGGGGACCCTTTTATAACCAAAATCACGGCCCTGTATCACAATACGTCACCTAGGCTGAAGATAAATGGAACTGTAGCACCCTGAGGGCTCGGTTGCTGCAGAGGTATTGCACCTCACCCAGAGGTGTGATATCTCACTCTCAGGTAAGGATGGAGTGTGGATCAGGACCCGACACCTGCATGCATTACACCACATTGCCGTGGGGCAGGGCGACCAATATGCCTGTGAGATGGGCACGACAGTCCCTGTCCCTGGCTGGAGTGGGGGGAGGGAACACTGAGGAAGGGGAACCCTGTAGTGCAGGAGCAGGGAGGAAGCAGTTCCTGGGTGCATTGAGAAGGGAGTATAAAAGGTGGGCACCATCTTAGTTCAGTGCAGAGAAGTCTGAGCAGAAGTGGCAGGGAGCAGGGGCTCTGCATGAGCTCTGCTCCGGAGGCGGGCGTAGTAACAGAGGCCCAGGCCTGGAAGAGGGAGAAGGAAGGAAGAGGAGCGGAGAAGGCTCCAGGAACGAGGAATGAAGGGATCTCAGGGGTGCAGACGGGCGAGTCGCCACCGCACGCCCGAATCCACCTGCGTGGAGGGGTCAGGCCAAAGGGGGAGACCGGTCCCCGAAACTAGTGGAGGCAGGAAACGACCCTCAGCTAGAAACCGGAGGCTGTGACATTTTATGTGGCGCAGCCCCTCACTACACCCGCTAGGAAGGCACCACATAGGGTCAGGGAAACTGGCGCCAAGTTTACCAATAGGAGGCCCGAGGCAGCCGGACAGAAGGGTTGGTAAGAAAGGCCAGACAAAGGACACACAAAGGGGGTCCTGTGAAGCGCTCCAAAGTTATCTGGGAGTTGTCTGAGCCCCTCACCTGGTGAGCACAGTACGACGTGGGCAGCCGTTACCTGCAGACGTGGTCTGGATAATAAGAACTGTGAGTAAAGACCCTGGACTGCATCACTGACTCCGTGTCGTTACTGCTGCTGCCCTGCACCATCACCCCCATCCTCCGCATACACTGCCCTGAGGCTATACTCCTCCCGTGGGGAGTTATGCTACGCTCTGCACCCACAACACCAGCCTCAGCGGTCTGCGCTGCAGCGGCGGTTCACTCTGACCGCAATCCACGGGTGGCGTAGTCGGACATTTAAACATCAAAACCACATAAATAGTTCCGCCACTGGTTTGACCACCCTGAGCCACGGAACCGGGTCGCCGCCACGAAGACTACAACCACCAGCATCCACCAAAAAGGGTCTGGCTCCGGGTGTCCCAAGGCCCAGGGGGTGCATCAGAACATTTTCATCACCTTTCACAATCACCAATGGGACAAGGCAGGGATGTCCTCTGTCCCCTCTCTTATACATCCTAGTGACAGAGCACCTGCTCTCATCAATTCGCCATAACCCCAATATTAGGTGGATTGAGGTGGGAAGCACCGAGTACAAGTGCTCTCTATTTGCTGATGATGTCCTAGTATATATCACTCAATCACATATATCCATCCATGCTGTTATGGCTGAAATAGATCACTTTGTTACATGGTCAAATTTTAAAATCAATGCAGCGAAGTCTGAGGCCCTCGATGTCTCCCTCCCCAAATCCATATAGGATTCCATCCAGTCCAACTTTCCCTTTGCCTGGCCCTCACAGGGTATCAAATACTTAGGAATTCCTATTCATAGAGACCTCTCCCATCTATGTTATCTTAATTTTGGGCCCTTTATTGAACAACTCCATACAGACCACGGTTGGCAAGTTAGAACTGTAAGATTCACTACGTGAACCACTGGTGTTTTGTGGAAAAGCACATGTACACTGTGTTCCAAATTATTATGCAAAAAGTGTTTAGGAGTGATAAGGGAAGAATTTGTTTGTTTGTCAGTTAAACTCATTGATGGTGATGTGTGTCAGGGCTCTTTATATCACTGTAAGCAATTGCAGACACCTGTGCTAATTAGTTTGGCAGGTGTGTCCAATGAAAGGGAAGACTACTTAAGAAGGCTGTCTCACATTATTAATCAGCCTACATTTTCTGCCAAAATGGGAAAGAAAAAGGATGTGTTGGCTGCTGAGAAGCAACAAATTGTGGAGTGTTTAGGTCAAGGCATGACTACAATCAACATTGTGCGATGATCAGGATGAAGTGTCTTGGCAATCAAGAAGTATGTAGCTGATTCACAGTACACACGTGTGCGTGCTGATAAGGGCAAATTGAGGACTCTTTCCTACAGGCAATTACGTCAGGTTAAAAGAGCAGCGGCAAAAAAGCCTTGTCATAGCAGCAGACAAGTTTTTGAAGCTGCTGGTGCCTCCAACGTCCCCCGAACAACAAGATGCAGGGTCCTTCAGAGGTTTGCAGCTGTGCATATGCCATCCTGTCGACCTCCTCTATCCACTTCACACAAGCAGAAACGGCTCCAGTGGGCCAAACATTACATGAAGACTGATTTCAAAACTGTTTTGTTCACGGATGAGTGCCGTGCAGCGCTCGATGGTCCAGATGGATGGAGTGGAGGATGGCTGGTTGATGGACACTCCACGCAAACACGGCTACAGCGCCAACAAGGAGGAGGTGGAGTAATGTTTTGGGCTGGAATCATGGGGAGAGAGATTGTCGGCCCCTTTAGGATCCCTGAAGGCGCTAAAGATGAACTCCATAATGTATGTGGATTTTCTCAAACAGCACTTCCTGCCATGGTTCAAGAAGAAGAACCGTGTATTTCACAGCAAGATCATTTTTTTGCATGATAATGCACCATCTCATGCTGCACATAAAACATCTGCATCTCTGGCTGATATGGGCATAAAAGGGGACAAACTTATGGTGTGACCCCCATGCTCCCCTGACCTCTACCCCATTCAGAACCTCTGGAGCATAATCAAAAGGAGTGTCTATGATGGCGGGAGGCAGTTCACATCTAAGCAAGAGCTCTGGGAGTGTATTCTGTCCTCATGCAAAACAATTGAAGCAGAAACCATCCAAAACCTGACAAATTCAATGGACGAGAGAGTTCAGAAGCTCCTTTCGAACCAGGGGTCCTATGTGCAAATGTAACATCACCTAGAATAAAGTTTTGAGTTGAAAACTGTTTGATTTCAGTTTCTAATAACCTGCTAATGCTTATAATTTCAAAAATGACCATTTTTTTGGTCTTTATTAAAATGAAAAGGTTGATCGAAAAGTTTGGGGGATCTAAGAGTGTGGCAACCCAGTAGTCATGATTACTTCGAATTCTGACAATATGAGGGTCATGTTGCAGGTAGTGCAGCAAGAAGGCACTTATGTGTCTTGCGCATCTCGGAGCCCCAAAATTATTTTCCGGGCTAGATGCATCTAAAAATTATTATTAATTTTAAATCTGGTGGAGCTTAGTATAGATGGCCTAATAGGATCAGTGCTGCACACTGCTACAAAGCCCAAATTATTTTCCAGTCAAGATACAGATAAACATGATTAGTAATTTTAAATCTGGTGGAGCTTATTATAGATGGCCTAATAGAATCAGTGCTGCACACTGCTACAAAGCACAAATTATTTTCCAGCCAAGATACAGATAAACATGATTAGTAATTTGAAAGCTTAAAACGGTTGGTAGGGTGATTTTAACCAATCATCAAGCTTTTACTCTCCCCAGGATGACACAGGGGTAGAAAAGTCGTTTCGGATCCATGATTTGTTCATCTTTATGAACGTGAGTCTGTCTACATTATCAGTGGAGAGCCGCGTGCGCTTATCTGTCAGCACACCACCAGCAGCGCTGAACACACGTTCAGACAGAACGCTGGCTGCGGGGCATGACAAGATCTCCAAGGCGTAAGTGGCTAGCTCCGGCCATTTATCCAGATTGGAAGCCCAAAAAGAGCAAGGGTCCAGTGACACTGTCATGGCTTCAATGTTTACTTGGAGATACTCCTGTACCATCGTCTCTAGGCGTTGACTATGTGTCAGACTTCTTGTCTCCTGTAGCCTTGCAAAGGATGGGCTAAAAAAGTGGTGAAATGATTCCGCAAAATTGATGTTACCAGCAGATACTGTGGTTCTGTTACGGTTTGAGTGCTGAACACTTGACGGTCCCACGGTTGGCAAGTTGGAACTGTGAGATTCACTACGTGCACCACTGGTGTTTTGTGGAAAAGCACATGTAAGATTCTGCAACAGTCTCTGCTGATACTCCTGCATGTGTGCATCCCTTTCTATGGCAGGAATAATTTCGGCAAATTTACTTTTGTACCGGGGATCTAACAGTGTGGCAACCCAGTAGTCAGGATTATTTCTAATTCTCACAATTCGAGGGTCATGTTGCAGGTAGTGCAGCAAGAAGGCACTCATGTGTGTTGGGCATCCAGGAGCACCAAGTCCCTGTTGTGTTGGTGGCGAGGTAACAATCATGCTTCCTTCCTCTGTCCTCTCCCCCCAACCTCGCACAACAGAAATGTGATCAAGGTCTCCCTCATCTGATGAGTCTTCCATCAGTTCGTCCTCCACTTCTTCCTGGGCTCCTGCACCTTCCTCACTAGTTTGGTTGCTACCATGCGCCCTGGTAAAACCATCTCCCCCACCCTCACATGCCTGCCGCCTTGGTGCTGCCGACCGTCTGGACCTTGCAGATGTTAGCCCTTCCGCATACAACTCCTCCTCCTCTACTTCCTCCACCTCCTCTTGTGCCACCACCTGACTCCGAATTCTGTTTAACATGTGCTTCAGCATGTAAATCACCGGAATAGTCATGCTGATAATGGCATCGTCAGCACTAAACATCTTCGTCGCCATTTCAAAACTGTGCAGAAGGGTGCATAGGTCCCTGATCTGAGACCACTCCTCCAGCGTGATTTGCCCCACCTCTGAATCTCGTTGGCCCAGGCTATACGTCAGAACGTATTGCACCAGGGCTTGTCGGTGCTGCCACAGTCGCTGCAACATGTGCAGAGTTGAATTCCACCGGGTAGGCACATCGCATTTTAGCCGGTGAAGTGGCAGGCCCAACGACTTCTGTAGAGATGTAAGTCGCTGAGCTGCGGGATG
The DNA here is from genome assembly GCF_046119375.1 of Phyllobates terribilis. Lineage (NCBI taxonomy): Eukaryota > Metazoa > Chordata > Amphibia > Anura > Dendrobatidae > Phyllobates > Phyllobates terribilis. The sequence continues at coordinate 57,208,643 of NW_027362773.1, forward strand.
CGAACGGCGGAAGTGAGCACACAGCGACCGTGCCCTCTGCAGAAGGCCATCTAGTCTGGGATAGTGGGCTAAAAATTGCTGGACAACCAGGTTCAACACGTGAGCCATAGAAGGCACGTGTGTGACATTGCCCCGGCGAAGGGCCGCACCCAGGTTTGCAGCATTGTCGCACACGGCCTTCCCTGGTTTCAGGTCCAGTGGAGACAACCATTCATGAAATTGGTTCTCCAGAGCTGACCACAACTCCTCAGCTGTGTGACTCACATTTCCCAGACATTTCAATGTAAAAACCGCCTGATGACGTTGAGCCCTACTGCCAGCATAGTAAGGAGGTGTGCAGGATCCCTTCTGCGCAGTTAGAAAGCTTGTGGCATGACCAGACAGGCTTTGGGTGCAGGTGGAAGACCGAGAGGAGGTTGAGGAGGCAGAAGCAGTGGAGGAACTTTGACATAAAGAGGATTGACGCACAACTCGTGGGGACGGCAAGACTTGGACAGCAGCCCCTTGTCCTGCTGTCACCATAGTTACCCAGTGCCCAGTCAGCGACATGTAACGCCCCTGTCCATGCCTACTCGTCCAAGTGTCTGTGGTGAAATGCACCCTGTCACACACAGAGTTTCTCAAAGAAGCGGTGATGTTGTGTGCGACATGCTGGTGGAGCGCAGGCACACCTTTCTTTGAGAAGTAGTGCCGACTGGGCATCTGGTACTGGGGCACTGCGACGGACATAAGGTCTCGAAAATCCTCTGTGTCCACCAGGCGGAAAGGCAGCATTTCTGTAGCCAAGAGCTTGCAGATGGTGAAATTCAACCTCTTAGCTTTCTCATGGCTAGGAGGAAATGGTCTTTTACTTGTCCACATCTGAGGGACCGAGGGCTGGCTATTGTGCTTAGACGGGGTTGATAAGGGTGTCCCCGGCAAACTGCCGGTCTGTGAGGAAGATGCAGGCGGACATGTTAGGTTGCCTTGATCCAAAGGTGGTGCTATCGATGTCGGACAGCGCTCAAGACCAGCTGGTGTTACCACCTCCAAAGAAAATGATGACCTGCCAATCACGCTGGCTGTTGCGGGTAAAGAGGTGGCAGGTCTGCGCCCCAAAACAGGTGTGACTGCTGTCCCCCCAGTCACAGAGGATGAAGAGGCCGCGGATGCACAAGATATGGCAGACGGTGGTTGGCCCGGCCGGCTAGGCCGCATTGTAGCACACTGAGCTTCCCACTGCAACTTATGCTTCATGTCCATGTGCCGGTTCATGCATGAAGTACTCAAACTATGTATTTTTTGGCCTCTACTTAGCTTTTGCTGACAAATGTTACAGATAACACGAGTTGGGTCATCTTTATCGATCTGAAAAAATGCCCAGGCTATGCAAGGCTTAGCACTCATGCGACCTGAAGAGCCACCACGACTTGTGGTGAGAGGCAGAGTTGTGTTTGAGGATGCAGTTGTTGACGTGCTTCCAGTACTACGTCTCTGTCCAGGAAGGCGCAACCTGACCTCGTCGTCACTAGCATCTTCCTCCACCTCCTCTGCTGACCTCATCTCTTGGCTGACTGTGGGTTGACAGTAAGTGGGATCTCCGACCTCATCATCATCACCCTGTGCGTTATCACACCCGTCGTCCTCAGAGCCAACCTGTTCCTGCCCTGACAAAAAACTAAAGTTGTCGCTCCAATCAGGTATTTGAGTCTTATCATCGTCTTCCTCATTGTCTCCACCAACAGGAGTTACAGTTTAGGAATGAGGGTCTACATTATGGTCAGAACCTTCTGCGTCTGGTCCTGGATCCGACTCATAAAGATTCTGGGCATCAGTGCAGATCATTTCCTCGTCTGGATTCACAGAAGCGCTGGAGTCGACCTCTGATTCCCAGGCTATAGTATGAGTAAACAGCTCTGCAGACTCAACCATCTGTTCTACCTCATACTCAGACGGGCAGCTGGAGATTTGGGAGCTGTGAGGAAGCAAGTGCGATTTGGGTGACACCTTTGAGGACTGGAGTATTTGTGATGTTGAAGTTGATGTGGAGGAGAGCCCACTTAAAGGAGCACTTGATATCCGTTGAAGCACCTGCTGTTTTTGTGCCTCATCTGGAATTTGTAGCGATTGGCGTGGCCGTAAGAAAGGGATCTTATCACATTGTCCGCTAAAAGAAGTAGACATTTTAGTTTGGCTGGAAGATGGTCTTTCTTCTGCACCTACCCCACGGACACAACCTTTTTTCCCCTTCTCAACACGCCTATTCCCCTTTCCACCAGCAGCAGGCCTTTTTCCACTCATTTTGGTGGTTAACTAATTCACAACTCTGGAGTTGTTTGCACAAAAAAACAATGGATGGTAACCGAGCAGAGCTGAGTGGCCAAACTGTGGTATTAGGCCAAAACTATTGGCTGGGTTAGATGCAGAAAAAAATTATTTTTAATTTGCAACCTGATGGAGGTCAGTATAGATGGACTAATAGACCAAGTCCCACACACCGCTAGAAGCCCAAATATTTTTTCAGAGCTAGATGCAGAAAATTTTTTTATTCAATTTGCAACCTGATGGAGGTCAGTATAGATGGACTAATAGACCAAGTCCCACACACTGCTAGAAGCCCAAATATTTTTTCAGAGCTAGATGCAGAAAAAAATTATTTTTAATTTGCAACCTGATGGAGGTCAGTATAGATGGACTAATAGACCAAGTCCCACACACCGCTAGAAGCCCAAATATTTTTTCAGAGCTAGATGCAGAAAATTTTTTTATTCAATTTGCAACCTGATGGAGGTCAGTATAGATGGACTAATAGACCAAGTCCCACACACTGCTAGAAGCCCAAATATTTTTTCAGAGCTAAATGAAGAAAAAAATTATTTTTAATTTGCAACCTGATGGAGGTCAGTATAGATGGACTAATAGACCAAGTCCCACACACTGCTAGAAGCCCAAATATTTTTTCAGAGCTAGATGCAGAAAAAAATTATTTTTAATTTGCAACCTGATGGAGGTCAGTATAGATGGACTAATAGAACAAGTCCCACACGCTGCTAGAAGCCCAAATATTTTTTCAGAGATAAATGAAGAAAAAAATTATTTTTAATTTGCAACCTGATGGAGGTTAGTATAGATGGACTAATAGACCAAGTCCCACACACTGCTAGAAGCCCAAATATTTTTTCAGAGCTAGATGCAGAAAAAAATTATTTTTAATTTGCAACCTGATGGAGGTCAGTATAGATGGACTAATAGACCAAGTCCCACACACCGCTAGAAGCCCAAATATTTTTTCAGAGCTAGATGCAGAAAAAAATTATATTCAATTTGCAACCTGCTGGAGGTCAGTATAGAAGGACTAATAGAACAAGTCCCACACACTGCTAGAAGCCCAAATATTTTTTCAGAGCTAAATGAAGAAAAAAATTATTTTTAATTTGCAACCTGATGGAGGTCAGTATAGATGGACTAATAGACCAAGTCCCACACACAGCTAGAAGCCCAAATATCTTTTCAGAGCTAGATGCAGAAAAAAATTATATTCAGTTTGCAACCTGATGGAGGTCAGTATAGATGGACTAATAGAATGATGCTATGCCCAAAAGATTTTACTTCACTAGGTGCAGTAAAAAAAATGGTATTCTATACACAGGTGGTATATCTTGCAACACAGATAGGCTACTCCACTGACTAACACACTCTGCAATAGGCCAAAAAGGATTAGCTTTGCTAGATTCAGCCAAATGCTGTGAAAAAAACTTGCACAGCACTGGCACAGACCTGCCTGGCAAAAACTGATAGGAACTGATGTAACCTAGTCCTGAAAAGGACTCCAATTACAATTAGTCTTTACTCCCACAATCTATCTATTTAAGAGCACAGACCTGCTTGATAAAAGTCGTAGGAAATGCTGTAACCTAGTCCTTAAAAGGACTGCAATCACAACTATTCCCTACTCCCAAGCTATCTGTAGATTTGTGCGAAAATTGGCTTGAAATTAACAAGGTATAGCGCACACAGCAACAGCGGTGCCGTCTAACACGCAGCTGCAGCAGTGAGAAAATGGTGGCGACGGGGAAAATGGCTGGGTCTTATAGGGCAAGGACATGTGACATACACTGCCAATCACACATGCCCTTGCTTGTGTGAAAAAAAGCACTTCGCTCCGTGTGTGCGCTGCTGATAGGCTGACAGATTGCACCTCCCCACTGCAAATGCGGGAAAGAGAAAAAAAAATGGAGATCTTCATTGTTCCTGCAGAGATCCATCCCCTGCCCCTCCCCCCGCCCCGCTGTACACTCAAACTGCGTATTAACATTAATTTTCATCATTACTGAGAAAAAATCCAGTTATGATTTTGGTGCACGAACATTTATCGAACATAACCTCGAACAGCCGAATTTTTCTCAAATTGTTCGTGTTCGCCGACCGGCTCGAACACCGCCCAAAACAGCTCGAATTTGAGATTGGCGAACAGTTCGAGTAGAACAACGCTCATCTCTAGTCACGATTTCAGTTTTTTCAATCTATATCTGTTATTTCTATTTACCACAGACTCAGTTGTGTCTATTGAACCCAGTTAAAATAATATTTTTTTCGATCTTCCTGAGAGTTAAGGGAATTTCTATTGTACAATTCACAGGAAGTAATTTTCAAAGACAAAACATTTCTTGTGACAGTTGTGGAGATTACTTTGCTATTTTGTGTTTAAATAATTGTTCTGGTTTGGGCAAAACCTATAAAGAAAAAAATCATTCTAAATTACAGCTAGTATTAGAACCCACTCTACATCTGCATTCGTAATTCTGCTGGATGGTGGACCATAATCTCTCAGCATTATCTGCTTGTTCAGTGTTTAGTCTAAGAGTGATTTCTATTCTGGGGATTAGAGACCAGGCATTCTACAGAAATAGGATGCAAAGTTGCGAACATTAGTTAGAACATTTATCCATGGACTGTAGTCATGCAAGCACATGAGTCTTGTATTTATCATCTATATGAAAAGGGCAATGCAGAAAACAGAATCTAAAATGAGAAAGTGAAAGAGAATGGCACAGGCATTAGCATGTGAATAATACTTTCAAAGGAGGAAATTAAAGGTGTTAGCGGCCTTATCTTACTTTACGTGACTGCAGACTTATGCATCCTCACATTGCGCACACTACATGCTGTGAGGACTTTCTGGCGCTGGGAGCAGGTGGTCATGTGACCACAAGTATGTGATTTGTACATTTCCAGACACATTCCAACTAGACTTGTCCGGCCTCACTCAATACACTTGCATTAAGCGACGCTGCACCCAACTGGTTGGCACGTGACCGCATGCATGTAAATCAAATACTTCCGGTCGCACGCCCGCCACTCCCGGTGCCAGCACTGGAGAATCATCACAGTGCACACAATCTGAGGATTCACAAATCTGCAGTCACATAGTGCGACTCCAGACTTGTAGCAGAAGGCCGGACAAATATTCCAATGTTAAAATGGCTAAATAATGGAGGCTATCACGCTAAACAGCTTGGTATGAAAGCAAGAAAAGAATTGAAAAAGGTTTTGTTATAGTGAGGTAGATCTTTTTCACAGTACACAGTTCCAGATTGTTCTGTGTGTACTGGCAAAACGATCTACCTCACTATAACAAAACCTTTTTCAATTCTTTTCTTGCTTTCATAGTACAACCAGATAGAGATGCGAGGTGAAATGGTGAATGCTGCTCTGGGCTAAAATATATGTCTAGCTCAGGAACGGTTCTAAATATTTGATGCAAACAATGCATCTTCTATGATTTCCGATTTATTATGTTGGTTGTATCTATTTTTAAACGTTTAAATATTAAATTGGTATTTAAAAATGAAACAATTATTTTTTCACAAATTTCCATTTAATTGTTCAAATTTAAAAATGTTTTAAATTATTCTCCATTTAAATGCAAAAACCTAGCTCGGCTTCTGACATGGCAAGCAGATAAATATCTGGTCATTAAGAATAGTTAGGAGAGGTTTAAGCCCTTCCTTTGCTTTCTTTTTTTTCCTCTTCTTCTTCCAAGGGCCATAACTTATGAGGGCTTTGTTTTTTACAGGACAAGTAGTTTTGAATTTTATAATATATTTTGCCATATAATATACTGAAAAACATGAAAAATTCCAAGTTGGATGAAATAGTGAAAAAAAGAAACGCAATTTTGCCATTTGTTTTTGGGGTTTTGTGTTTACAGTGTTCATTGTTCTGTAAAAATGACCTGCCAATATAATTCTTTTGGACAGTATAATTACTGTGATGCTTATTTTTTAGAGGTTTTTTTTTTATATTTTAGTGGTTAAAACATTTTCAGAATTTTATTAGAAAAATTCTGAGACCTGTGCCTTATTTTTTTTGCTGGACCTGTGTGAGAGCTTTTTTTTTGTATGGCGACTAGTGTTGAGCATTCCGATACTGAAATATCGGGTATCGGCCGATATTCGCGGTATCGGAATTCCGATACTTAATTCCGATACTTTTGCAATATCGTATACCGGAATCGGAAGTTCTCATAATGCAATGAGCCATTTTCATTTTATTCAGCCAAAAGAGGATCCTAAGAAGTGTGGGCACATCCTGTTAGGCATGTAGGCATCTTAACTAATGGCATGGCTGTGATTGGCTGCTGAAATGATGTCATGATGCACTATAAAAGCCGCCGCCGCCATTTTGAGCTCACTCTGCTGTGAATTCAGTTAGGGATAGGACACTGTTGTTCTGAGGGACAGTTTTAGCTACCTATTTGGTCGATTCTGCTTTACCCAAGCTACTTTATAAATCGCTGTGCCTTGCAGCGCTAGTGCACAGTTCTCTGTGCTGTTCACCGCTTTCTGCAAGGTCTCTGTGTGTGAGTGCAGCTCACCATGTAGTGTGTGCTTCAACCACATCTGGTTGTAGTGCACTCCGTGTGTGTCACTGCCTCATACATTGTCCTTTTTTGCCAATTCATAATTTTTCCTGATATCTCCTATTAGTGTGGTGGTAACATCCGTATTCAGCTAAATTGGTTCCAAACACACTATATAGGAGTAGATAGAGAAATTTTTTTGGTCTTGCAGCGCTAGTGCACAGTGCTCTGCATCTGTACTGTTCACCGCTGTCTGCAAGGTCTGGTGTGTGAGTGCAGCTCACCCTGTAGTGTGTGCTTCAACCACATCTGGTTGTAGTGCACTCAGTGTGTGTCACTGCCTCATACATTGTCCTTTTTTGCCAATTCATAATTTTTCCTGATATCTCCTATTAGTGTGGTTGTTCCATCCGTATTCAGCTAAATTGGTTCCAAACACACTATATAGGAGTAGATAGAGAAATTTTTTTGGTCTTGCAGCGCTAGTGCACAGTGCTCTGCATCTGTACTGTTCACCGCTGTCTGCAAGGTCTGGTGTGTGAGTGCAGCTCACCCTGTAGTGTGTGCTTCAACCACGTCTGGTTGTAGTGCACTCAGTGTGTGTCACTGCCTCATACATAGTCCTTTTTTGCCAATTCATAATTTTTCCTGATTTCTCCTATTAGTGTGGTGGTTCCATCCGTATTCAGCTAAATTGGTTCCAAACACACTATATAGGAGTAGTTAGAGGAGCCTTTCTGCAGCATTGGGCCCTGCAGCCCCAGCCAGATTAGTATTAGCCTATTTTTTGCAGCCTCATCTATTGCATTGTAGGTTACCTTCCTACATTGTAATAGCTACAAAAAGTTTGTGATACTATCGTTATTACATCTTTAGGCACATCCAGTGTCTTTTTGTGACAAAAAAAACCTAAATAAAGTTCACCAAACACTCCACTTTACAGTTGTGTAGGCCACATTAGCTCATATTAAAGTCTAGTCCACACTTTATAAAATTAGTGTTTCTTATACCTGTTAGCAGCTGTTCAGGAATAAGCACACTAAGCCCTTAGTACTTTTCTGCCTATCTTTATCAGTCTACCAAGATGAAGAAGGCAGGGAGTAAGGCATGTGGTCGTGGGCGTGGGCGTGGAGTTTCTGCAGGGAGAGGACGTGAGGATTCTGTGCCTGCAGGGAGAGGACGTGGGGATTCTGTGCCTGCTGCGGGCACTAGTGACTCAGCATCCCCCAGTTTTACCAGGGAACAGTCCTTTATGCGCAGCTTTGTAGGAGCTAGCCGTACCCCACTGCTGCGCGAGGACCAAATTGAAGCCGTTGTCGGATGGATGGCAGCTAACGCATCGACTTCAATTAGTTCCAGATCCTCTCAGGTCCTGAGCACTGAAGAGCACCCATCTGTCTCTTCACCACCTGCCAAATTGCCCAGGCAGTCAGAAAGCCCTGGACAGGAGCCATCTCTACTTCTGTTCTCTGAATCTCTTGGCTTGGAAAGAGGGGGCCAGCCAAGCAGAATTCGAGAATTTGAAGAAGAGGTAGTATGCCGTGATGCGCAACCGTTTTGTCTCTCTGAATCTGAAGAGGCGGGTGGGCCAGTGCCTATGGTCAGCAGCACACCTCAGTACGCATCTGATGATGAGACTCAGGTGCCACTTTCTGGTGCGTACTGTGCTGTCGAGACTACCCAGGAGAAGCAGTTGTTTGAAGAGGGTGGTGTAGATGATGAGGTCCTTGACCCATCATGGCGTGAGGGACAGGAAGGTGGTGGGAGCAGCTCTGAGGAAGAGATTCCCCGAACGGCCCAAAAAGGAGGGAGAGGGAGGGGGCAGACTTGGTTGCCTGTAGCCTCCACTTCGGCACCCATTAGGAGCATGGCTCTTCCAAAATCCAAAGTGAGCGCTCCCAAGACTTGCAGTGCCTGGTCCTTTTTTGACACAGTTGCAGATGACATTTGCTTTGTCAAATGCAAGCTGTGTAATCAGAAGGTGAAAAGAGGGAAAAGTGTCAGCAACCTCAATACCACAAATATGTGGAAACATGTGCGGACCAAGCACGTGGTGGAGTTACAAAAACACACTGAAGACCTAGGCCAACCTACAGCGCCACCTACCACCTCTTCAGCTCGTGTTGTAGCCTCTTCCTCCAGCTCACACACAGCTGGTTCGGCTTCCTCACAGGATCGCCATGGAAGAATCTCTGGCACTGTTGTACAGAGACACAGTGTAATTCCACCCACAGCACCACTTTCCCAGTCATCCTCACACTCCCAGGCCAGTCTACAGCCATCGTTAGCACAGGCATGGGAGAAAAGGCGCCCATACTCGGCAAACCACCCCCGAGCACAGGCTCTGAATACTGGCATTGCTAAACTACTGGCCCTTGAAATGCTATCATTCAGGCTGGTGGAGACTGACACATTCCGTAACTTTATGCCATTGGCAGTCCCAAAATACAACGTGCCCAGCCGATTTTATTTCAGCAGGCAAGCCGTCCCTGCCCTGCAACATCATGTGGAGGGAAAAATTAAACATGCGCTACAAAACGCCGTCAGTAGCAAGGTCCACCTGACCACCGATGCGTGGACCAGTAAGCATGGACAGGGACGATACCTTTCCCTCACTGCCCATTGGGTAAATGTTGTGGAGCCGGGGACAGATCTTGAGAGTGGCGCTGTACGTGTTCTGCCAACTCCAAGGATTGCAGGAATCCAGTCTGTACACATTGACTCCTCCTCATACTCCAGTTCCTCTGAATCAGCGCTGCAGGAGCCGTCACGGTCTACCTCCACATCGACCCGTGAACGGTTACCTGTTATGGTGACCAATATGAGCACAGCCGTGGCCAAACGTCAACAGGCCGTATTAAAATTAATTTCTTTGGGGAATCGAAGCCACACAGCGCAGGAGCTCTGGAATGCCATCAAGCAGCAGAGCGACGTGTGGTTTGTGCCAGCGAATCTCCAGCCAGGCATGGTAGTGTGTGACAATGGCCGAAATCTGGTGGCAGCTCTGGGCCTAGGCAACCTCACTCACATCCCATGTCTGGCACATGTGCTCAACTTGGTCGTGCAGAGTTTTTTGAGGGACTATCCGGATCTTGATGCACTGCTTCACAAGGTCCGCATAGAGTGCGCTCACTTGCGGTGTTCCAACAATGCAAGATCACGCATTGCAGCTCTGCAGCGCCGATTACGTCTTCCGGAACATCGCATCATATGTGACCTACCCACCAGGTGGAATTCAACATTACATATGTTGGAGAGGTTGTGTGAGCAGCAGGCAGCAGTAATGGAGTACCAGCTGCAGCAGGCGCAAACAAGTCGCAGTGCGCGCCGTTCACACTTCACCACCACTGAGTGGGCCTCTATGAAGGACATTTGCTACATTTTGCGTGCCTTCGATTATTCCACGCGGATGGCGAGTGCAGATGATGCACTAGTCAGCATGACTATCCCCCTTATCTGCCTGCTTGAAAAAACACTGCAAGCACTAAGGGACGAGGTTTTGGAAGAGGTGGAGGATGAGGAGTCACAAATGCCATCTGCTTCTCTACAGTCTGCGCAACGTGGTTCCTCACAAAGGCCTAGGCAGGGAACACTTTGTGAGGAGGATGAGGAGGAGTCAATGGATGAGGAAGACATCTGTCCAGAGGAGGGAGGTACACAATGCTCTAGTAGTCAGAATCTAGAGCGAGGGTGGGGTGATGCAGAGCAGGCAGAGATCACGCCTCAAGCAGGGGACAGCGTTTCTTGGCCAGTTGGCAGTCTGCAGCACATGGTTGATTTCATGCTGCAGTGCCTGAGAAACGCCCACATTCTCAACACGGCTGATTATTGGGTGTCCACCCTCCTAGATCCACGCTACCGGGACAACTTACAAAGCCTCATAACACCGTTGAACCGGGAGCGTAAAATGCGGGAGTACCAAGGCGCACTGGTGCATTCCATCATGTTCTCCATTCCAACCGAGAGCAGTGCTGCTAGTGCTTTACAAAGCAGCTCAGTGCGTCGAGGCAGTGGAGGAAGCTCTGTACAAAGAGGGAGCAGAAGCAGCGCCTCAGCACAAGGCAAGACCAGTATGGCCGAAATGTGGCAAAGTTTTGTGTCCCCGCTGCCACAAATGTCTACACCATCACAGACGGCACCAGTCAGCAGGAGGCAACGTTTCCGTCAGATGGTGACAGACTACATGTCTTGCCCTCTTAGTGTACTCCCAGACGGCTCTTCTCCCTTCAAGTTTTTGGTCTGTAAGCTGGATACATGGCCAGAGCTTAGTCAGTATGCATTGGAGGTGCTAGCTTGCCCTGCTGCTAGTGTATTATCGGAACGCGTCTTTAGTGCCGCAGGTGGTGTACTAACAGACCGTCGCATGCGACTATCCTCCGATAATGTTGACCGGCTTACTTTTCTCAAAATGAACAAGGCCTGAATCTCTCATGAATTTGCCAGTCCTCTTCCAGAATAAATAATTGGTTGGCAACAGTATCCAGGTCTCCTGTTCTGTTCATGTTTCTACCACCTGAACTGTAATCCCTGAGCTCCAACACCGCCAGTTGGCGCTCGGAAGTGCCGTCTGCACAGTCAACACTTGCTGCAGTGTTATTGGGGTTCAGTAACGTCAGCTGTTCCCCTGCTGTGCGGACGGCAATTTCTCATGCTCTGTCCACATTCTCACTACTACAGATTTTAAAGTTGCTCCAATTACACCTCTGGCTCCTCTGTTTTCAGTATTATCCCTAAGCTCCAACACCGCCAGTTGGCGCACGGAAGTGCCGTCTGCACAGTCAACACTTGCTGCCGTGTTATTGGGGTTCAGTAACGTCAGCTGTTCCCCTGCTGTGCGGACGGCAATTTCTCCTGCTCTGTCCACATTCTCACTACTACAGATTTTAAAGTTGCTCCAATTACACCTCTGGCTCCTCTGTTTTCAGTATTATCCCTGAGCTCCAACACTGCCAGTTGGCGCTCGGAAGTGCCGTCTGCACAGTCAACACTTGCTGCCGTGTTATTGGGGTTCAGTAACGTCAGCTGATCCCCAGCTGTGTGTCCGGCAAATTCTCCTGCTTTGTCCACATCCACTGTACTACTGATTTAAAACCTCCTCCAAATACACCTCTGGCTCCTCTGTTTTCAGTATTATCCCTGAGCTCCAACACCGCCAGTTGGCGCTCGGAAGTGCCGTCTGCACAGTCAACGCTTGCTCCAGTGTTATTGGGGTTCAGTAACGTCAGCTGATCCCCAGCTGTGTGTCCGGCAAATTCTCCTGCTTTGTCCACATCCACTGTACTACTGATTTAAAACCTCCTCCAAATACACCTCTGGCTCCTCTGTTTTTAGTATTTACCCTGGGCTCCAATACCGCTAGTTGCTGCTCAGAAGTGCCGTCTGCACAGTCAACGCTTGCTCCAGAGTTATTGGGGTTCAGTAACGTCAGCTGATCCCCAGCTGTGTGTCCGGCAAATTCTCCTGCTTTGTCCACATTCACTGTACTACTGATTTAAAACCTCCTCCAATTACACCTCTGGCTCCTCTGTTTTCAGTATTATCCCTGAGCTCCAACACCACCGGTTGGCGCTCGGAAGTGCCGTCTGCACAGTCAACGCTTGCTTCAGTGTTATTGGGGTTCAGTAACGTCAGCTGATCCCCAGCTGTGTGTCCGGCAAATTCTCCTGCTTTGTCCACATCCACTGTACTACTGATTTAAAACCTCCTCCAAATACACCTCTGGCTCCTCTGTTTTTAGTATTTACCCTGGGCTCCAATACCGCTAGTTGCTGCTCAGAAGTGCCGTCTGCACAGTCAACGCTTGCTCCAGTGTTATTGGGGTTCAGTAACGTCAGCTGATCCCCAGCTGTGTGTCCGGCAAATTCTCCTGCTTTGTCCACATCCACTGTACTACTGATTTAAAACCTCCTCCAAATACACCTCTGGCTCCTCTGTTTTTAGTATTTACCCTGGGCTCCAATACCGCTAGTTGCTGCTCAGAAGTGCCGTCTGCACAGTCAACGCTTGCTCCAGTGTTATTGGGGTTCAGTAACGTCAGCTGATCCCCAGCTGTTTGTCCGGCAAATTCTCCTGCTTTGTCCACATCCACTGTACTACTAATTTAAAACCTCCTCCAAATACACCTCTGGCTCCTCTGTTTTCAGTATTATCCCTGAGCTCCAACACCGCCAGTTGGCGCTCGGAAGTGCCGTCTGCACAGTCAACGCTTGCTCCAGTGTTATTGGGGTTCAGTAACGTCAGCTGATCCCCAGCTGTGTGTCCGGCAAATTCTCCTGCTTTGTCCACATCCACTGTACTACTGATTTAAAACCTCCTACAAATACACCTCTGGCTCCTCTGTTTTTAGTATTTACCCTGGGCTCCAATACTGCTAGTTGCTGCTCAGAAGTGCCGTCTGCACAGTCAACGCTTGCTCCAGTGTTATTGGGGTTCAGTAACGTCAGCTGATCCCCAGCTGTGTGTCCGGCAAATTCTCCTGCTTTGTCCACATCCACTGTACTACTGATTTAAAACCTCCTCCAAATACACCTCTGGCTCCTCTGTTTTTAGTATTTACCCTGGGCTCCAATACCGCTAGTTGCTGCTCAGAAGTGCCGTCTGCACAGTCAACGCTTGCTCCAGTGTTATTGGGGTTCAGTAACGTCAGCTGATCCCCAGCTGTGTGTCCGGCAAATTCTCCTGCTTTGTCCACATCCACTGTACTACTGATTTAAAACCTCCTCCAAATACACCTCTGGCTCCTCTGTTTTCAGTATTATCCCTGAGCTCCAACACCGCCAGTTGGCGCTCGGAAGTGCCGTCTGCACAGTCAACGCTTGCTCCAGTGTTATTGGGGTTCAGTAACGTCAGCTGATCCCCAGCTGTGTGTCCGGCAAATTCTCCTGCTTTGTCCACATCCACTGTACTACGGATTTAAAACTTGCTCCAATTACACCTCTGGCTCCACTCTGTTTTTAGTATTTACCCTGGGTTCCAGCACCGCCAGCTGGTTCTCGGTAGTTCCATTTGCTCTTGTACCTTCTACTACCCATCCGGGTTCCAGTACCGTCAGCTGGTCCTCGGTAGTTCCATTTGCTCTTGTACCTTCTACTACCCATCCGGGTTCCAGTACCGTCAGCTGGTTCTCGGCAGTGACTTTGGCACGGGTACTCCCTCCTGCCCAGCCTGGTTCCAGCACGCCAGCTGTTTCCAGGTAGTGTCAACGTCACTTTTCCTCCAATGCGTTGTCCTGTCGTGTTGCGGTCGGGTTAGCCGACTCTATGGTGTCTGCAGTTTAGGTGACTCCTATGTGGGCTGCGTGATCTGGCAATGAAGGCTGGTTCCATAGTGCCAATAGGACAAGCACCCCCTGTAGGACTGTGGGTTTTGGTAACTGCGGCCGGCTCGCGGCCTTGAACTTTTTTTTACATGGGTACCTTCTGCTACCCATCCGGGTTCCAGTACCGTCAGCTGGTTCTCGGCAGTGCCTTTGGATTAGGTGCCTCCTTCTCGGTATCCAAGTTCCACCAACGTCTGCTGGTCCTTGGTAGTGCTTTCTGGCACAGGTACCTCCTGCTTAGTAACCGAGTTCCAGTACCGTCAGCTGGTCTTCGGCAGTTCCATTGGCTCTTGTACCTTCTGCTACCCATCCGGGTTCCAGTACCGTCAGCTGGTCCTCGGTAGTTCCTCAGCTTTCTTGTACCTTCTGCTACATTTCCAAGTTCAAGCTTTTTGAAATGGTTCTTGGTAATCACTCTAGATCTCCCTGACGAGGACCCTGAAGACGAGGACCCTGAAGACCAACCCTAAGAAGACGAGGACCCCGAGGACGACGACCCTGAAGACGAGGACCCTGAAGACCACCCCGAAGAAGACGAGGACCCTGAAGACCACCCCGAAGAAGACGAGGACCCTGAAGACCACCCCGAAGAAGACGAGGACCCCGAAGACGAGGACCCAGAAGACCAACCCGAAGAAGCCGAGGAACCCGAAGACGAGGACCCCCGAAGACGACGACCCTGAAGACCACCCCGAAGAAGACCAAGAAGATGACCCTGAAGAAGTTGACCAAGAGGACAAAGAAGAGAAGACAAGCACCAAGATACAGAAGAACAAGAGACAGAAAACCAAGAAGCAGAAATACAAGAAGCTGCAGAATAAAAAGCGGAAGAACATTAAGCATAAGACTAAAAATCAGAGCAAAAGATAATATCTAAATTATAAGCAGAAGATGACTAAGCAGTGTATGGGGGTGAGTCCGTTCCTCCTCGTGGTGCCCCTGGAAAAGACCTGCTGCTGCAGGCCAAACTGAACGCGGACAAATCCTGTTGTAAATCTTTTGTGACGGGCAGAACGAAAGGTGTAATGTCCAACCTTTTATTGATAACAACTACAGGAATGCCTGCCACAAATAAGAATATGATGAAGAAGAAGAAGATGAAGAAGATGAAGAAGTAGAATATGAAGAATGTAAAAAAAAAGAATAATACGAAGAAGGTGAAGAAGAAGAAGATGAAGAAGGTGAAGAAGAAGTGGATGAAAAAGATGCTGAGGATGATGAAGGAGAAAGTGTGGGAGAAGTAAAAAAGAAGGTGAAGAGCATGGAAGTAGTGAAACATAAATATCTGACAAAATATAAAAATACTTAACATAGTCAATATTTCCGTAACTCAGAACGTCTTAAAAAAAATATTAATTCCTGCTATTCCATTTGATTGGGCTAAACCTCTATGCCTTTATTGTCTCCCCCACCTCCCCCAATACATTCTACATTATTCTTAGTTGTTTTCCTTCACGTAGAATTAACCTACAAGGAAAGAAAGGGTTTATTTTCATTCCGATATTTCTGTCCCATTGACTTGCATTGGTTTCCGGTATAGGAATCGGCGATGTTATGTTCTGCTACCAGAGCTAAGGAAAGAGAGGAGATCTGTCCCTACGATAGAACTCAGCTTGATCCCTACGATGTAACAGGGAACCTGATCCTGCGATCAGACCTGCTAAAGTCTTCAGCTAGTCTGTACGGAGACCTATAGATGTGGGGAAGGAATCCCTACAAGTACTAGGGACTGGGAGCAAAATGGACACCTCCTAACAGAAATAGTAGCAGACAGACAAACAAACAAAATATATAGAACACAGAGGTCCGAAGACCAAGCAAACTAACAGAGTTAGATACTGAGCACAGGCTAGCTAAAGAGTAGTAATACAATGAAGTCCAGCAAAGCCAGAAGGGCGGAGCAGGACTAAATAGGCCAACAAGGTCATGTGACCAGCAATAGAAAAAACCTAAGAGCAAGGTTCTAACAGGCGATATCCGATACTTTTTCGGTATCGGTCCGATCCAATCCGATCCGATATTTCCCGATATCGGAAGGTATCGCTCAACACTAATGGCGACCTTCAATTTTTTTTATTGGTATCATTGTGGGATACATATAACATTTCGATGACCTTTTTCCATTTTTAGTGGAGGTGCAATGACTAAAAAATGGCAATTTTGGTGTTTTGATTTTGTTTTTTTGTGCTACTTACTGTATTATTTAACTCATTTTTTATTTTCATAGATTAGACTTTTACAGAAGTGGTGTTACCAAACATGTTGTTTGTTTTATTTATTTTTTAAAATTGGGAAAAGATTTGACTTTTTATGTTTTTTCATTTTTTTTTGTATATCCATAAAATCATTTTTTATTACATTTTTACTTTTTTTTTAGTTCAAATAGAGGACTTGAATTTGGGATTATCAGCAGAATTGCTTTATATAGTGGAAGATAATGATTTACTCCAAAGTATAACATGTGACTAGTAATCTTGAGCGAGCGTGTGTTGTTAACCCTTTCGGCGAGCATGCTCGGGTGGTTGCCGAGTATTTGCAGCGTGCTCGGCATCTATGTTAGTGCCGCCGCGACTGCATGTGTCACAGCTGTTTAACAGCCATGACACATGCAGCCGCTGTGGCACTAGCATAGATTCTGAGCACGCCGCAAATGCTCGGCGAGCACCCGAGGATTAACAACACAGGCTTGCCCAACACTAGTGATTAGGCTTCTTAGGTGTAGAAAGAAGGCAACGATGAAGGTCTATGGCTGCCAAGGTAATGCACCCCGAATCATGTTGAAGGTTGTGAGTGCTAGAGCAAGTATGCAGACAGTAGCTAACTATTTATATGCAGCTGTTAGTGATTGACAGCAGCATTCCAGTGGGCTAAATAGCAGTGATTGGAGATGTCCTTCCTTGTCTTAGGCCTCATTCACACATCGGTGTTTAAACATGGACATGAAAAATTGGTACCAGTGTTCTCAGCCCTTTGAGTCAGGGTGTCATCAGTGTGTCCGTTTTTACCATCAGTGCATCATCAGTGTTTCTCACAGATGGATAAAGAAATAAATTACAAAGCTTCTCCTATTCTTTGCAGTATTAACTATGGACTGTACACTGATGCCATACGTGTGCTTTATGGGTTTATCACGGACCTATAGACTTGTATTGGCCCTTTTCATCTGTGATACCAAAAAAAAAGGACGTCTCTGAGTTTTGCACAGACTCCTTGTCCGTGTAAAAACAGGGACATGTGAATAGGACCATAGAGTATAATGTGCATGTTTTCTATCGTGATGAAAACGGATACAACATGTACTTGCAACATGGACATCTAAAGGAGTCCTTATACTGCTGCATTAACTCCTCTAGTGCCTTCTACCACGAGGGATATTGTCATTTACCCCATTCACTGCTCGAATG
This sequence comes from Phyllobates terribilis, assembly GCF_046119375.1. Lineage (NCBI taxonomy): Eukaryota > Metazoa > Chordata > Amphibia > Anura > Dendrobatidae > Phyllobates > Phyllobates terribilis. The sequence goes on from NW_027362773.1 coordinate 57,226,206, forward strand.
CTGGAATAAATTTCTCTACCGCCGTACCTACCAAGGATACAAACATAAACCCCTTCATTGCCATAGACTAACAGAGATGCAGACATTAACCCTTTCACTACCTTACACCCCTACACTCAAGTTTCAATGAACAAAAGATCCAGGTTCAAAATCTTTACTGACATACACTGTATAATTCATTGAGAAGAAAATGACATAATCAAGAAGAAAATAATCAACCAGCTAAGGTCTAAATACTAAATCATCAGGGAATCAAATTAAAACACTGAAATTACAGGCAGCTTCAAACTGCGTGAATTTGATCACGACAATATATAATACTAGCTATTGAACCCGTTCTACGCCCGGGTGGCGAGCATTTTTATTGGTATATGGTCTCCCATGCTGGTATGTGCTGCCCCCCTCCTGGTATTTGTGCTGCCCCCATTCTGTTCCCACCATCCTATCCTGGTATGCATGGCACCCCTCATCCCTATGCTGTAATGCATGGCACCCCTCATCCCTATCCTGGTATGCATGGCACCCCCTCATCCCTATCCTGTAATGCATGGCACCCCTCACCCTCAATCCTGGTATGCATGGAACCCCTCACCCCCAATCTTGGTATGCATGGCACCTCTCACCCACAATCTTGGTATGCATGGCACCTCTCACCCACAATCCTGGTATGCATGGCACCCCTCACCCCGAATCCTGGTATGTGTGGTACTCCTCATCCCTATCCTGGTATGCATGGTACCCCATCCCTCATCCCTATACTGGTATGTATGGTATCCCTAATCCTGGTATGCATGGGCCCCTCACCCACATCCTGGTATGCATGGCACCCCTCACCCCCATCCTGGTATGCATGGCACTCCTCATCCCTATCCTGGTATGCATGGTACGCCATACCTCATCCTGGTATGCATGGTACCCCTCATCCCTATCCAGGTATGCATGGCCCCTCATCTGAATCCGGGTATGCATGCCCCCCCCCCACATCCCTATCCTGGTATGCATAGCCCCCTCATCCCCAATCCTGGTATGCATGGCTCCCTCATCCCCAATCCTGGTATGCATGGCTCCTTCATCCCCAATCCTGGTATGCATGGTTGCCTCATCCCCAATCCTGGTATGCATGGCACCCCTCAACCCCAATCCTGGTATGCATGGCACCCCTCACCCCCAATCCTGATATGCATGACACCCCTCACCCCCAATGCTGGTATGCATGGCACCCCTCATCCCCAAATCTGGTATGCATGGCACCCCTCATCCCCAATTCTGGTATGCATGGTACCCCTCATCCCCAATTCTGGTATGCATGGCACCCCTCATCCCCAATCCTGGTATGCATGGTACCCCTCACCCCCAATCCTGGTATGCATGGCACTCCTCATCCCTAACCTGGTATGCATGGGCCCCTCATCCCCAATCCTGGTATACATGGTACCCCTCATCCCTATCCTAGTAAACATGGTACCCCTCATCCCTATCCTGGTATGCATGGCACCCCTCATCCCCAATTCTGGTATGCATGGCACCCCTCATCTCCAATTCTGGTATGCATGGCACCCCTCATCCACAATTCTGGTATGCATGGCACCCCTCATCCCCAATCCTGGTATGCATGACACCCCTCACCCCCAATGCTGGTATGCATGGCACCCCTCATCCCCAAATCTGGTATGCATGGCACCCCTCATCCCCAATTCTGGTATGCATGGCACCCCTCATCCCCAATTCTGGTATGCATGGCTCCCCTCATCCCCAATCCTGGTATGCATGGCACCCCTCACCCCCAATCCTGGTATGCATGGCACTCTTCATCCCTAACCTGGTATGCATGGGCCCCTCATCCCCAATCCTGGTATACATGGTACCCCTCATCCCTATCCTTGTAAACATGGTACCCCTCATCCCTATCCTGGTATGCATGGCACCCCTCATCCCCAATTCTGGTATGCATGGCACCCCTCATCCCCAATTCTGGTATGCATGGCACCCCTCATCCACAATTCTGGTATGCATGGCACCCCTCATCCCCAATCCTGGTATGCATGGCACCCCTCACCCCCAATCCTGGAATGCATAGCACCCCTCACCCCCATCCTGGTATGCATGGCACTCCTCATCCCTATCCTGGTATGCATGGCACTCCTCATCCCTAGCCTGGTATGCATGGGTCCCTCATCCCCAATCCTGGTATACATGGTACCCCTCATCCCTATCCTGGTATGCATAGCACCCCTCATCCCCAATCCTTATATGCATGGCACCCCTCATCCTCAATCCTGATATGCATGGCACCCCTTTCCCCAATCCTGGTATGCATGGCACCCCTCATCCCCAATCCTAGTATGCATGGCACCCCTCATCCCCAATCCTGGTATGCATGACACCCCTCATCCTCAATCCTGTGAGGTAGATCTTTTTCACAGTACATAGTTCCAGATTGTTCTGTGTGTACTGGCAAAACGATCTACCTCACTATAACAAAACCTTTTTCAATTCTTTTCTTGCTTTCATAGTACAACCAGATAGAGATGCGAGGTGAAATGGTGAATGCCGCTCTGGGCTAAAATATATGTCTAGCTCAGGAACGGTTCTAAATATTTGATGCAAACAATGCATCTTCTATGATTTCCGATTTATTATGTTGGTTGTATCTATTTTTAAATGTTTAAATATTAAATTGGTATTTAAAAATGAAACAATTATTTTTTCACAAATTTCCATTTAATTGTTCAAATTTAAAAATGTTTTAAATTATTCTCCATTTAAATGCAAAAACCTAGCTCGGCTTCTGACATGGCAAGCAGATAAATATCTGGTCATTAAGAATAGTTAGGAGAGGTTTAAGCCCTTCCTTTGCTTTCTTTTTTTTCCTCTTCTTCTTCCAAGGGCCATAACTTATGAGGGTTTTGTTTTTTACAGGACAAGTAGTTTTGAATTTTATAATATATTTTGCCATATAATATACTGAAAAACATGAAAAATTCCAAGTTGGATGAAATAGTGAAAAAAAGAAACGCAATTTTGCCATTTGTTTTTGGGGTTTTGTGTTTACAGTGTTCATTGTTCTGTAAAAATGACCTGCCAATATAATTCTTTTGGACAGTATAATTACTGTGATGCTTATTTTTTTAGAGGTTTTTTTTTATATTTTAGTGGTTAAAACATTTTCAGAATTTTATTAGAAAAATTCTGAGACCTGTGCCTTATTTTTTTTGCTGGACCTGTGTGAGAGCTTTTTTTTTGTATGGCGACTAGTGTTGAGCATTCCGATACTGAAATATCGGGTATCGGCCAATATTCGCGGTATCGGAATTCCGATACTTAATTCCGATACTTTTGCAATATCGTATACCGGAATCGGAAGTTCTCATAATGCAATGAGCCATTTTCATTTTATTCAGCCAAAAGAGGATCCTAAGAAGTGTGGGCACATCCTGTTAGGCATGTAGGCATCTTAACTAATGGCATGGCTGTGATTGGTTGCTGAAATGATGTCATGATGCACTATAAAAGCCGCCGCCGCCATTTTGAGCTCACTCTGCTGTGAATTCAGTTAGGGATAGGACACTGTTGTTCTGAGGGACAGTTTTAGCTACCTATTTGGTCGATTCTGCTTTACCCAAGCTACTTTATAAATCGCTGTGCCTTGCAGCGCTAGTGCACAGTTCTCTGTGCTGTTCACCGCTTTCTGCAAGGTCTCTGTGTGTGAGTGCAGCTCACCATGTAGTGTGTGCTTCAACCACATCTGGTTGTAGTGCACTCCGTGTGTGTCACTGCCTCATACATTGTCCTTTTTTGCCAATTCATAATTTTTCCTGATATCTCCTATTAGTGTGGTGGTAACATCCGTATTCAGCTAAATTGGTTCCAAACACACTATATAGGAGTAGATAGAGAAATTTTTTTGGTCTTGCAGCGCTAGTGCACAGTGCTCTGCATCTGTACTGTTCACCGCTGTCTGCAAGGTCTGGTGTGTGAGTGCAGCTCACCCTGTAGTGTGTGCTTCAACCACATCTGGTTGTAGTGCACTCAGTGTGTGTCACTGCCTCATACATTGTCCTTTTTTGCCAATTCATAATTTTTCCTGATATCTCCTATTAGTGTGGTTGTTCCATCCGTATTCAGCTAAATTGGTTCCAAACACACTATATAGGAGTAGATAGAGAAATTTTTTTGGTCTTGCAGCACTAGTGCACAGTGCTCTGCATCTGTACTGTTCACCGCTGTCTGCAAGGTCTGGTGTGTGAGTGCAGCTCACCCTGTAGTGTGTGCTTCAACCACGTCTGGTTGTAGTGCACTCAGTGTGTGTCACTGCCTCATACATAGTCCTTTTTTGCCAATTCATAATTTTTCCTGATTTCTCCTATTAGTGTGGTGGTTCCATCCGTATTCAGCTAAATTGGTTCCAAACACACTATATAGGAATAGTTAGAGGAGCCTTTCTGCAGCATTGGGCCCTGCAGCCCCAGCCAGATTAGTATTAGCCTATTTTTTGCAGCCTCATCTATTGCATTGTAGGTTACCTTCCTACATTGTAATAGCTACAAAAAGTTTGTGATACTATCGTTATTACATCTTTAGGCACATCCAGTGTCTTTTTGTGACAAAAAAAACCTAAATAAAGTTCACCAAACACTCCACTTTACAGTTGTGTAGGCCACATTAGCTCATATTAAAGTCTAGTCCACACTTTATAAAATTAGTGTTTCTTATACCTGTTTGCAGCTGTTCAGGAATAAGCACACTAAGCCCTTAGTACTTTTCTGCCTATCTTTATCAGTCTACCAAGATGAAGAAGGCAGGGAGTAAGGCATGTGGTCGTGGGCGTGGGCGTGGGTGTGGAGTTTCTGTAGGGAGAGGACGTGAGGATTCTGTGCCTGCAGGGAGAGGACGTGGGGATTCTGTGCCTGCTGCGGGCACTAGTGACTCAGCATCCCCCAGTTTTACCAGGGAACAGTCCTTTATGCGCAGCTTTGTAGGAGCTAGTGTAGCACCCTGAGGATTCGGCTGCTACAGGGGTATTGCACCTCAACCCAGAGGTGTGATATTCCACTCCCGGGTAAGGAAGGAGTGTGAAACTGAGCTCGGTAGGCTGCATGCACTACACACATCCCATTTCCGAGGAACAGGCCGACGGTACTCCCACTTAGAAATGTGCAGGTACGACCGAGTCTGTTCCTGGCTGGAGTGGGAGGGGGGTGGTACATCCCAAGTAGTGTAGGGGCAGATAGGGGGAGCAGCCTGGGTAAAGATAGGAGCTCATTGGGTGCTGGTCACCTGAGCTCACACATAGAGGGTGTATATAAGGTGGGCACCAACTAAGAACAGGGTCAGTTGCAGAGAGAAAGTCAGCGAGCGGAGGAGAAGAGAGACCCAGAGTGAGAGAGGAGAAAGAGAGACCCAGAGGGGGAAACAGAAGAAAAGGACTCCAAGAACCCAACTTAAATCCCCGGGTGAAGAGTCGGCACCGGGTACCGGAACCCAAGCTGGTGGGGGCAAAAACACTCCCCAGCCAGAGACCGGAGACCGTGGGCAGCGTTTGTCACGGTCACCCACCACATCCACCACGAAGGCATACCACGAGGAGGGTCAGGGAACCCAAGGCCAAGGGTCTCCCAACAGAAGGCCCGAGGGAGCTGGACCTGGGTGGATCAATAGTGGGGACGGCCAGAGAAAGGACAGAAGGAGAGCTCAGGGTCACGCTCCGGACTTATTTGGGGGTTGGCTGGATCCAGAACCTGGTGGACGCAGCACGGCTCGGGAGGTCACTCGAAGCTGGAGTGACCAGAACATCAGCAGTGAGTAAACATCCTAAACTGCATAACCCGACTCTGTCTCTGATTGCCGTCTACACTGCATCACCACAACTCCCATCCTCTGCACCTGATCCCCCTGAGGCTATACCCCACCCGTTGGGGGTTATACCATCAATAGCTGCACCTACACCATCAGCCTCAGCGGACCCTGCTGCAGCGGCGGCCATAGTGACCGCAATACAACGGGTGGCGTAGTCGACATTAAGAACTTAGTAACATCTGTAGGACTGCCACATACAACTCAGTTTGACACCCTGGGCACGGACCGGGTCACAGCCACTCGGAAGACTACAACTCCCATCTGATCCGGCTCCGGATATTCCCCCTAAAGAATATGGCCCAGGGGGCGCGTCAATTTTGGCGTAGTCGGCAGGATTACGTGCCCGCAACAACCGGGTACTGCGTGCCTGAAGAAAAGATCGCATTTACCTCAGAACGAAGTCTCCTGCCGGTTCCGGAGGGTCCCCGCCATCGGACTCCATCACAGATCGATTCCCGCCGGGTGTCCGCCATTAACAACTTTTTCCCGCCATCTGCAGAGTTTCCCGCCACTGGGAAGCGGTTCCCGCCATTTCCAAGGATTTCCCGCCTTGCCAGAGCGGACGCCATTATGGGCGTGCCAGAGGGTGGCGAGAGGCCACCTCCCATCGTGGGCCAGGACCGAAAATGGCGCCAAAAGTGGAAACCGCCCCCACCAACAGAGACTGTGATGCTAGAGGTGTCTGTCAGCGTGAAAGAACCGCCCCTGGAGCTGACAGTCACCCAGTGGCCCCGGGACCGCCCTCGAAGTGGGAGGAGACGAAAGAAAAGAACGAAGATGGGTGCCGCCTGGAGCAGTCTGGAGCGAGCGCACCCGGAGGCAGGAAGCCTGGAGAAGAGTAGCAGAGAAGCTCACCCGGAGATGGCGAGAGAGCAGAGCAGCACCGGCCCGCTGGCCAGAAGCCTGCTGGAAGAAGAGCAGAGCAGCACCGACCCGTTGGTCAGGAGCCTGCTGGAAACCACGACCCCACTAGGCCTAGTGGAGGTCCTTGCACAGCTCCCCCGAGACCGGGAGTGTGCACAGACTGCCCTGGAGGGCCTCGCACGGAGGATGGCCCGGGTACAGCGAGAGACATTGGCGGAGTGGAGCCGAGAGATGGCCCAGCAAACCAAGACCCGGAGCACGCCAGCCAAGATGAGGAGACAGACCGCCTCTGAGGATGGCGCGGGAGGACCCAAGGCCGGAGACGGCGCCGAGAAGGGAGCCGAACGCATGGAGGCAGGTAAAGGGGACGTCTATACCCCAAACCGGGACACCGCTTACCTGCCCCAGCTCCCCGTCGCAGAGCCCGAAAGTCCCCCTGCTGTGCCTGAAAACGCCATGTCACCGACGCAGACTAGGCCCCAACCGGAAGCCGCCGCCGCGACCCCTGTGACGCCATGCGCACCGACCCCGAGCGTGGCAAAACAGGAAGTAACACCAGCCTGGTTGCAGGGCCTAGAATTTCCGGGCGTCGCATCACCAACAGCGCCCCCTACCTCCGCGGAGCCTCCGGCCTGGCCGCAAGGCCAGGTAGCCCAGGGCGCCGCCGTCCTAACGGTGCCCTTCACCTTCCAGGTGCCCCAGGCCTGGCCGCAAGGCCTGGGCAACCCGGGCGCCACCACCACCGCGCCCGCACCCGTAAAACCAAGGGTGCCGCGTCTGGGAGAGGACTTGTTTGCCCAGCACACGTGGCCGGACGGGCAGCCTTTCATCTGGCCCCAGAAATATTATGAACTGGAGCACCAGAGGAGAGTTGGGGCCATGTGTGCACCCCTGATTCCGGCTCCGAAGCCCGTGATAAGGATCTCGCCCCCGCTTGAAGAGACCCAATTTGAGTGGGACCCCACCGGAGAAGACCTAATGGGGTTCACTCAGGAAACCAGGGCAGCTGCAGCGGAGCGTGCTGAGTGCTGCCGACAGCAGCTCGAGGAGTTTGCGAGGGAGCGGAGAGAGAGGCGGGTCCGGGAACAACAGGCCCAAATAAGGAGCGCCGAGCAGAAGAGCCGAACCAGGAGGGACCCCCGTGTAGCGCACAGTCCCCGCACCACCGGGACTGTAATTAAGTTCAATATGCAGCATGGGTGGGGCTTCATCAGAGACCACAACACCCCCGGCGACGTCTTTGTCACGCGCAGAGATGTGGAGTCCCATCTGCCGGAGGGGCACAGAGGTCGTGACCTTTATATCGGGGACGAGGTCACCTTTACCCGGCACAAGTGTGCCAAAGGACCTTACGCCCTCCATGTGCATCGCCTGACAGAGGAGGAGCTGCGATGTGAGGAGGAAGAGCAAGAGGATCCGGACGGGTCTGAAGCTGAGATCCCCAAAGAAGGAGCAGGAGGAAGACGTTGTTGAGTACAGCGGAGTAGGTGCTGTAAATAGTTACCCGATCGGGGTATAAAGAAACTGTTATTGCTAATATAGTCCCCGTTGGGACCAGCTGAGTGAACTGTTTACCCGTTTACCTTAATCCCACAGGCTGAGGACTGTGAGCAGCCATTCCCTTTCCCTCCTTAACTGGCCGAGGACTGAGAGCGGCCATATCCCTGTATATAGTTGCGCGTCCTAAAGCGCCCCCTACCGGTTTTATAGGAAAACCATTTTTCTAGAAAGACTGTCGCACTTTGCCCGGTCAACAGTTGCCCAGTGACCGAAGGAGGAACAAGAGACGACGAGAATGTTTATTATAAAAAGTTTTATTGATGCTGCTAATTTATATGATGTTTTAAATGTTTTATATGTTTATGAAAAAAAAAAAAAAATGTATGTTTGTGGTGTTGTTTATGTCTTACAGCCCGAGGACGTGCTGTGATTTACCAGGGGGGAATGTAGCACCCTGAGGATTCGGCTGCTACAGGGGTATTGCACCTCAACCCAGAGGTGTGATATTCCACTCCCGGGTAAGGAAGGAGTGTGAAACTGAGCTCGGTAGGCTGCATGCACTACACACATCCCATTTCCGAGGAACAGGCCGACGGTACTCCCACTTAGAAATGTGCAGGTACGACCGAGTCTGTTCCTGGCTGGAGTGGGAGGGGGGTGGTACATCCCAAGTAGTGTAGGGGCAGATAGGGGGAGCAGCCTGGGTAAAGATAGGAGCTCATTGGGTGCTGGTCACCTGAGCTCACACATAGAGGGTGTATATAAGGTGGGCACCAACTAAGAACAGGGTCAGTTGCAGAGAGAAAGTCAGCGAGCGGAGGAGAAGAGAGACCCAGAGTGAGAGAGGAGAAAGAGAGACCCAGAGGGGGAAACAGAAGAAAAGGACTCCAAGAACCCAACTTAAATCCCCGGGTGAAGAGTCGGCACCGGGTACCGGAACCCAAGCTGGTGGGGGCAAAAACACTCCCCAGCCAGAGACCGGAGACCGTGGGCAGCGTTTGTCACGGTCACCCACCACATCCACCACGAAGGCATACCACGAGGAGGGTCAGGGAACCCAAGGCCAAGGGTCTCCCAACAGAAGGCCCGAGGGAGCTGGACCTGGGTGGATCAATAGTGGGGACGGCCAGAGAAAGGACAGAAGGAGAGCTCAGGGTCACGCTCCGGACTTATTTGGGGGTTGGCTGGATCCAGAACCTGGTGGACGCAGCACGGCTCGGGAGGTCACTCGAAGCTGGAGTGACCAGAACATCAGCAGTGAGTAAACATCCTAAACTGCATAACCCGACTCTGTCTCTGATTGCCGTCTACACTGCATCACCACAACTCCCATCCTCTGCACCTGATCCCCCTGAGGCTATACCCCACCCGTTGGGGGTTATACCATCAATAGCTGCACCTACACCATCAGCCTCAGCGGACCCTGCTGCAGCGGCGGCCATAGTGACCGCAATACAACGGGTGGCGTAGTCGACATTAAGAACTTAGTAACATCTGTAGGACTGCCACATACAACTCAGTTTGACACCCTGGGCACGGACCGGGTCACAGCCACTCGGAAGACTACAACTCCCATCTGATCCGGCTCCGGATATTCCCCCTAAAGAATATGGCCCAGGGGGCGCGTCACTAGCCGTACCCCACTGCTGCGCGAGGACCAAATTGAAGCCGTTGTCGGATGGATGGCAGCTAACGCATCGACTTCAATTAGTTCCAGATCCTCTCAGGTCCTGAGTAGTGTTGAGCCACCCCCGTAGTGTTCAAGTTCGGTTCGGTTCGTCGAACACCCGTGTGTTCGCCGAACTGTTCGTCGAACTGTTCGTCGAACACCTTCGAACACCGTTAAAACCAATGGCAGGCAAACAAATACACATAGAAACACATAGAAAACACCTTCAAAGGTGTCCAAAAGCTGACAAACTGCTCAGAAGACACAACTAACACATGGAAAAGTGACAAGTGCATATAGTCATGCGAAAAGAAAAGAGGTTGAGGAGTAAAAGGAGGGGGAGACACAGATATAGGCATGTCATGCCCTTCTAAAATCCAAAAAGTGAGAAGCCGAGACGGCCAGTCCGCTCCTGCCCGTGCCACCTCCGTGTCGCCGGGTTTGTTCCAGAGCCGCGGTGAACCCTGACGGCCAGCCCCCCTCTCCCAATACTGGTGCCTGTCCGCTGGTGGGTCGAGAGAGCCCCCCTGTGGTGGAGGCAGCTCTAAGCTTTTTAATTTAAATTGTCCCTCTAATTTGAATGAATACACTTTAAATCCATTTACAAGGATCTATTGGAGGGCAAGTCTCATGCCAGCAGCCGCGTAATTCCAGCTCCAGTAGCGTCCACTAAAGCTGCTGCAGTTAAAAAGCTTTTATAAGGATCGAGCTCGGCTGTCCACCGCAAGGCATCCTAGTGCCAGTCCCAGCCCCTATGCCTTGGGGTGCCTCCTGATGCTCTTCACTAAGTATCCCGTGGTCCCGAAGCATTTCCTTTGAAAAAATTAAGTGTCCAAACTACAGGTGGTGTAGCTTGCTTAACAGCCGGGATAATCCGCTGACTAGCAGACACTGCTACTAGGCACAAAGTATTTCCTGGGCTAGATGCAGTTAAAAATTTGTAAGTAGATACTCTCGTTGGATGCTGAGAAAGCATTCCATAGAGTCTCCTGGCACGCCATATATGATTCTCTTAAAAAGCTTGGGGTAGGGGTCTAGGGGACCCTTTTATAGCCAAAATCACGGCCCTGTATCACAATACATCACCTAGGCTGAAGATAAATGGAACTGTAGCACCGAGGGCTCGGTTGCTACAGACGTATTGCACCTCACCCAGAGGTGTGATATCTCACTCTCAGATAAGGATGGAGTGTGGATCAGGACCCGACACCTGCATGCATTACACCACATTGCCGTGGGGCAGGGCGACCAATATGCCCCTGAGATGGGCACGACAGTCCCTGTCCCTGGCTGGAGTGGGGGGAGGGAACACTGAGGAAGGGGAACCCTGCAGTGCAGGAGCAGGGAGGAAGCAGTTCCTGGGTGCATTGAGAAGGGAGTATAAAAGGTGGGCACCATCTTAGTTCAGTGCAGAGAAGTCTGAGCAGAAGTGGCAGGGAGCAGGGGCTCTGCATGAGCTCTGCTCCGGAGGCGGGCCTAGTAACAGAGGCCCAGGCCTGCAAGAGGGAGAAGGAAGGAAGAGGAGCGGAGAAGGCTCCAGGAACGAGGAATGAAGGGATCCCAGGGGTGCGGACGGGCGAGTCGCCACCGCACGCCCGAATCCACCTGCGTGGAGGGGTCAGGCCAAAGGGGGAGACCGGTCCCCGAACTAGTGGAGGCAGGAAACGACCCTCAGCTAGAAACCGGTGGCTCAGACATTTTATGTGGCGCAGCCCCTTGCTCCACCCGCTAGGAAGGCACCACATAGGGTCAGGGAAACTGGCGCCAAGTTTACCAAGAGGAGGCCCGAGGCAGCCGGACAGAAGTGTTGGTAAGAAAGGCCAGACAAAGGACACACAAAGGGGGTCCTGTGAAGCGCTCCAAAGTTATCTGGGAGTTGTCTGAGCCCCTCACCTGGTGAGCACAGTACGACGTGGGCAGCCGTTACCTGCAGACGTGGTCTGGATAATAAGAACTGTGAGTAAAGGCCCTGAACTGCATCACTGACTCCGTGTCGTTACTGCTGCTGCCCTGCACCATCACCCCCATCCTCCGCATACACTGCCCTGAGGCTATACTCCTCCCGTGGGGAGTTATGCTACGCTCTGCTGCACCCACAACACCAGCCTTAGCGGTCTGCCCTGTAGCGGCGGTTCACTCTGATCGCAATCCACGGGTGGCGTAGTCGGACATTTAAACATCAAAACCACATAAATAGTTCCGCCACTGGTTTGACCGCCCTGAGCCACGGAACCGGATCGCCGCCACGAAGACTACAACCACCAGCATCCACCAAAAAGGGTCCGGCTCCGGGTGTCCCAAGGCCCAGGGGGTGCGTCAGAACATTTTCATCACCTTTCACAATCACCAATGGGACAAGGCAGGGATGTCCTCTGTCCCCTCTCTTATACATCCTAGTGACGGAGCACCTGCTCTCATCAATTCGCCATAACCCCAATATTAGGTGGATTGAGGTGGGAGGCACCGAGTACAAGTGCTCTCTATTTGCTGATGATGTCCTAGTATATATCACTCAATCACATATATCCATCCCTGCTGTTATGGCTGAAATAGATCACTTTGTTACATGGTAAAATTTTAAAATCAATGCAGCGAAGTCTGAGGCCCTCGATGTCTCCCTCCCTAAATCCATATAGGATTCCATCCAGTCCAACTTTCCCTTTGCCTGGCCCTCACAGGGTATCAAATACTTAGGAATTCCTATTCATAGAGACCTCTCCCATCTATGTTATCTTAATTTTGGGCCCTTTATTGAACAATTCCATACAGACCACGGTTGGCAAGTTAGAACTGTAAGATTCACTACGTGAACCACTGGTGTTTTGTGGAAAAGCACATGTACACCGCGTTCCAAATTATTATGCAAAAAGTGTTTAGGAGTGATAAGGGAAGAATTTGTTTGTTTGTCAGTTAAACTCATTGATGGTGATGTGTGTCAGGGCTCTTTATATCACTGTAAGCAATTGCAGACACCTGTGCTAATTAGTTTGGCAGGTGTGTCCAATGAAAGGCAAGACTACTTAAGAAGGCTCTCTCACATTATTAAGCAGCCTACATTTTCTGCCAAAATGGGAAAGAAAAAGGATGTGTCGGCTGCTGAGAAGCAACAAATTGTGGTGTGTTTAGGTCAAGGCATGACTACAATCAACATTGTGCGATGATCAGGATGAAGTGTCTTGGCAATCAAGAAGTATGTAGCTGATTCACAGTACACACGTGTGCGTGCTGATAAGGGCAAATTGAGGACTCTTTCCTACAGGCAATTACGTCAGGTTGAAAGAGCAGCGGCAAAAAAGCCTTGTCATAGCAGCAGACAAGTTTTTGAAGCTGCTTGTGCCTCCAACGTCCCCCGAACAACAAGATGCAGGGTCCTTCAGAGGTTTGCAGCTGTGCATACGCCATCCTGTCAACCTCCTCTATCCACTTCACACAAGCAGAAACGGCTCCAGTGGGCCAAACATTACATGAAGACTGATTTCAAAACTGTTTTGTTCACGGATGAGTGCCGTGCAGCGCTCGATGGTCCAGATGAATGGAGTGGAGGATGGCTGGTTGATGGACACCCCACGCAAACACGGCTACAGCGCCAACAAGGAGGAGGTGGAGTAATGTTTTGGGCTGGAATCATGGGGAGAGAGATTGTCGGCCCCTTTAGGATCCCTGAAGGCGCTAAAGATGAACTCCATAATGTATGTGGATTTTCTCAAACAGCACTTCCTGTCATGGTTCAAGAAGAAGAACCGTGTATTTCACAGCAAGATCATTTTTCTGCATGATAATGCACCATCTCATGCTGCACATAAAACATCTGCATCTCTGGCTGATATGGGCATAAAAGGGGACAAACTTATGGTGTGACCCCCATGCTCCCCTGACCTCTACCCCATTCAGAACCTTTGGAGCATCATTAAAAGGAGTGTCTATGATGGTGGGAGGCAGTTCACATCTAAGCAACAGCTCTGGGAGGGTATTCTGTCCTCATGCAAAACAATTGAAGCAGAAACCATCCAAAACCTGACAAATTCAATGGACGAGAGAGTTCAGAAGCTCCTTTCGAACAAGGGGTCCTATGTGAAAATGTAACATCACCTAGAATAAAGTTTTGAGTTGAAAACTGTTTGATTTCAGTTTCTAACAACCTGCTAATGCTTATAATTTCAAAAATGACCATTTTTTTGGTCTTTATTAAAATGAAAAGGTTGATCGAAAAGTTTGGGGGATCTAAGAGTGTGGCAACCCAGTAGTCATGATTACTTCGAATTCTGACAATATGAGGGTCATGCTGCAGGTAGTGCAGCAAGAAGGCACTTATGTGTCTTGCGCATCTCGGAGCCCCAAAATTATTTTCCGGGCTAGATGCAGCTAAAAATTATTTTTAATTTTAAATCTGGTGAAGCTTATTATAGATGGCCTAATAGGATCAGTGTTGCACACTGCTACAAAGCCCAAATTATTTTCCAGTCAAGATACAGATAAACATGATTAGTAATTTGAAAGCTTAAAACGGTTGGTAGGGTGATTTTAACCAATCATCAAGCTTTTACTCTCCCCAGGATGACACAGGGGTAGAAAAGTCGTTTCGGATCCATGATTTGTTCATCTTTATGAACGTGAGTCTGTCTACATTATCAGTGGAGAGCCGCGTGCGCTTATCTGTCAGCACACCACCAGCAGCGCTGAACACACGTTCAGACAGAACGCTGGCTGCGGGGCATGACAAGATCTCCAAGGCGTAAGTGGCTAGCTCCGGCCATTTATCCAGATTGGAAGCCCAAAAAGAGCAAGGGTCCAGTGACACAGTCGTGGCTTCAATGTTTACTTGGAGATACTCCTGTACCATCGTCTCTAGGCGTTGACTATGTGTCAGACTTCTTGTCTCCTGTGGCCTTGCAAAGGATGGGCTAAAAAAGTGGTGAAATGATTCCGCAAAATTGATGTTACCAGCAGATACTGTGGTTCTGTTACGGTTTGAGTGCTGAACACTTGACGGTCCCACGGTTGGCAAGTTGGAACTGTGAGATTCACTACGTGCACCACTGGTATTTTGTGGAAAAGCACATGTAAGATTCTGCAACAGTCTCTGCTGATACTCCTGCATGCGTGCATCCCTTTCTATGGCAGGAATAATTTCTGCAAATTTACTTTTGTACCGGGGATCTAACAGTGTGGCAACCCAGTAGTCAGGATTATTTCTAATTCTCACAATTCGAGGGTCATGTTGTAGGTAGTGCAGCAAGAAGGCACTCATGTGTGTTGCGCATCCAGGAGCACCAAGTCCCTGTTGTGTTGGTGGCGAGGTAACAATCATGCTTCCTTCCTCTGTCCTCTCCCCCCAACCTCGCACAACAGAAATGTGATCAAGGTCTCCATCATCTGATGAGTCTTCCATCAGTTCGTCCTCCACTTCTTCCTGGGCTCCTGCACCTTCCTGACTAGTTTGGCTGCTACCATGCGCCCTGGTTAAACCATCTCCCCCACCCTCACATGCCTGCCGCCTTGGTGCTGCCGACCGTCTGGACCTTGCAGATGTTAGCCCTTCCGCATACAACTCCTCCTCCTCTACTTCCTCCACCTCCTCTTGTGCCACCACCTGACTCCGAATTCTGTTTAACATGTGCTCCAGCATGTAAATCACCGGAATAGTCATGCTGATAATGGCATCGTCAGCACTAAACATCTTCGTCGCCATTTCAAAACTGTGCAGAAGGGTGCATAGGTCCCTGATCTGAGACCACTCCTCCAGCGTGATTTGCCCCACCTCTGAATCTCGTTGGCCCAGGCTATACGTCAGAACGTATTGCACCAGGGCTTGTCGGTGCTGCCACAGTCGCTGCAACATGTGCAGAGTTGAATTCCACCGGGTAGGCACATCGCATTTTAGCCGGTGAAGTGGCAGGCCCAACGACTTCTGTAGAGATGTAAGTCGCTGAGCTGCGGGATGCGAACGGCGGAAGTGAGCACACAGCGACCGTGCCCTCTGCAGAAGGCCATCTAGTCTGGGATAGTGGGCTAAAAATTGCTGGACAACCAGGTTCAACACGTGAGCCATACAAGGCACGTGTGTGACATTGCCCCGGCGAAGGGCCGCACCCAGGTTTGCAGCATTGTCGCACACGGCCTTCCCTGGTTTCAGGTCCAGTGGAGACAACCATTCATGAAATTGGTTCTCCAGAGCTGACCACAACTCCTCAGCTGTGTGACTCACATTTCCCAGACATTTCAATGTAAAAACCGCCTGATGACGTTGAGCCCTACTGCCAGCATAGTAAGGAGGTGTGCAGGATCCCTTCTGCGCAGTTAGAAAGCTTGTGGCATGTCCAGACAGGCTTTGGGTGCAGGTGGAAGACCGAGAGGAGGTTGAGGAGGCAGAAGCAGTGGAGGAAAAATGACATAAAGAGGATTGACACACAACTCGTGGGGACGGCAAGACTTGGACAGCAGCCCCTTGTCCTCTGTCACCATAGTTACCCAGTGCCCAGTCAGCGACATGTAACGCCCCTGTCCATGCCTACTCGTCCAAGTGTCTGTGGTGAAATGCACCCTGTCACACACAGAGTTTCTCAAAGAAGCGGTGATGTTGTGTGCGACATGCTGGTGGAGCGCAGGCACACCTTTCTTTGAGAAGTAGTGCCGACTGGGCATCTGGTACTGGGGCACTGCGACGGACATAAGGTCTCGAAAATCCTCTGTGTCCACCAGGCGGAAAGGCAGCATTTCTGTAGCCAAGAGCTTGCAGATGGTGAAATTCAACCTCTTAGCTTTCTCAAGGCTAGGAGGAAATGGTCTTTTACTTGTCCACATCTGAGGGACCGAGGGATGGCTATTGTGCTTAGACGGGGTTGATAAGGGTGTCCCCGGCAAACTGCCGGTCTGTGAGGAAGATGCAGGCGGACATGTTAGGTTGCCTTGATCCAAAGGTGGTGCTATCGATGTCGGACAGCGCTCAAGACCAGCTGGTGTTACCACCTCCAAAGAAAATGATGACCTGCCAATCACGCTGGCTGTTGCGGGTAAAGAGGTGGCAGGTCTGCGCCCCAAAACAGGTGTGACTGCTGTCCCCCCAGTCACAGAGGATGAAGAGGCCGCGGATGCACAAGATATGGCAGACGGTGGTTGGCCCGGCCGGCTAGACCGCATTGTAGCACACTGAGCTTCCCACTGCAACTTATGCTTCATGTCCATGTGCCGGTTCATGCATGAAGTACTCAAACTATGTATTTTTTGCCCTCTACTTAGCTTTTGCTGACAAATGTTACAGATAACACGAGTTGGGTCATCTTTATCGATCTGAAAAAATGCCCAGGCTATGCAAGGCTTAGCACCCATGCGACCTGAAGAGCCACCACGACTTGTGGTGAGAGGCAGAGTTGTGTTTGAGGATGCAGTTGTTGACGTGCTTCCAGTACTACGTCTCTGTCCAGGAAGGCGCAACCTGACCTCGTCGTCACTAGCATCTTCCTCCACCTCCTCTGCTGACCTCATCTCTTGGCTGACTGTGGGTTGACAGTAAGTGGGATCTCCGAACTCATCATCATCACCCTGTGCGTTATCACACCCGTCGTCCTCAGAGCCAACCTGTTCCTGCCCTGACAAAAAACTAAAGTTGTCGCTCCAATCAGGTATTTGAGTCTTATCATCGTCTTCCTCATTGTCTCCACCAACAGGAGTTACAGTTTGGGAATGAGGGTCTACATTATGGTCAGAACCTTCTGCGTCTGGTCCTGGATCCGACTCATAAAGATTCTGGGCATCAGTGCAGATCATTTCCTCGTCTGGATTCACAGAAGCGCTGGAGTCGACCTCTGATTCCCAGGCTATAGTATGAGTAAACAGCTCTGCAGACTCAACCATCTGTTCTACCTCATACTCAGACGGGCAGCTGGAGATTTGGGAGCTGTGAGGAAGCAAGTGCGATTTGGGTGACACCTTTGAGGACTGGAGTATTTGTGATGTTGAAGTTGATGTGGAGGAGAGCCCACTTAAAGGAGCACTTGATATCCGTTGAAGCACCTGCTGTTTTTGTGCCTCATCTGGAATTTGTAGCGATTGGCGTGGCCGTAAGAAAGGGATCTTATCACATTGTCCGCTAAAAGAAGTAGACATTTTAGTTTGGCTGGAAGATGGTCTTTCTTCTGCACCTACCCCACGGACACAACCTTTTTTCCCCTTCCCAACACGCCTATTCCCCTTTCCACCAGCAGCAGGCCTTTTTCCACTCATTTTGGTGGTTAACTAATTCACAACTCTGGAGTTGTTTGCACAAAAAAACAATGGATGGTAACCGAGCAGAGCTGAGTGGCCAAACTGTGGTATTAGGCCAAAACTATTGGCTGGGTTAGATGCAGAAAAAAATTATTTTTAATTTGCAACCTGATGGAGGTCAGTATAGATGGACTAATAGACCAAGTCCCACACACCGCTAGAAGCCCAAATATTTTTTCAGAGCTAGATGCAGAAAAAAATTATTTTTAATTTGCAACCTGATGGAGGTCAGTATAGATGGACTAATAGACCAAGTCCCACACACTGCTAGAAGCCCAAATATTTTTTCAGAGCTAGATGCAGAAAAAAATTATTTTTAATTTGCAACCTGATGGAGGTCAGTATAGATGGACTAATAGACCAAGTCCCACACACCGCTAGAAGCCCAAATATTTTTTCAGAGCTAGATGCAGAAAAAAATTATATTCAATTTGCAACCTGATGGAGGTCAGTATAGATGGACTAATAGACCAAGTCCCACACACTGCTAGAAGCCCAAATATTTTTTCAGAGCTAGATGCAGAAAAAAATTATTTTTAATTTGCAACCTGATGGAGGTCAGTATAGATGGACTAATAGAACAAGTCCCACACGCTGCTAGAAGCCCAAATATTTTTTCAGAGCTAGATGCAGAAAAAAAATATTTTTAATTTGCAACCTGATGGAGGTCAGTATAGATGGACTAATAGACCAAGTCCCACACACTGCTAGAAGCCCAAATATTTTTTCAGAGCTAGATGCAGAAAAAAATTATTTTTAATTTGCAACCTGATGGAGGTCAGTATAGATGGACTAATAGACCAAGTCCCACACACCGCTAGAAGCCCAAATATTTTTTCAGAGCTAGATGCAGAAAAAAATTATATTCAATTTGCAACCTGCTGGACGTCAGTATAGAAGGACTAATAGAACAAGTCCCACACACTGCTAGAAGCCCAAATATTTTTTCAGAGCTAAATGAAGAAAAAAATTATTTTTAATTTGCAACCTGATGGAGGTCAGTATAGATGGACTAATAGACCAAGTCCCACACACTGCTAGAAGCCCAAATATTTTTTCAGAGCTAGATGCAGAAAAAAATTATTTTTAATTTGCAACCTGATGGAGGTCAGTATAGATGGACTAATAGACCAAGTCCCACACACCGCTAGAAGCCCAAATATTTTTTCAGAGCTAGATGCAGAAATTTTTTTTATTCAATTTGCAACCTGATGGAGGTCAGTATAGATGGACTAATAGACCAAGTCCCACACGCTGCTAGAAGCCCAAATATTTTTTCAGAGATAAATGAAGAAAAAAATTATTTTTAATTTGCAACCTGATGGAGGTCAGTATAGATGGACTAATAGACCAAGTCCCACACACTGCTAGAAGCCCAAATATTTTTTCAGAGCTAGATGCAGAAAAAAATTATTTTTAATTTGCAACCTGATGGAGGTCAGTATAGATGGACTAATAGACCAAGTCCCACACACCGCTAGAAGCCCAAATATTTTTTCAGAGCTAGATGCAGAAAAAAATTATATTCAGTTTGCAACCTGATGGAGGTCAGTATAGATGGACTAATAGAATGATGCTATGCCCAAAAGATTTTACTTCACTAGGTGCAGTAAAAAAATTGGTATTCTATACACAGGTGGTATATCTTGCAACACAGATAGGCTACTCCACTGACTAACACACTCTGCAATAGGCCAAAAAGGATTAGCTTTGCTAGATTCAGCCAAATGCTGTGAAAAAAACTTGCACAGCACTGGCACAGACCTGCCTGGCAAAAACTGATAGGAACTGATGTAACCTAGTCCTGAAAAGGACTCCAATTACAATTAGTCTTTACTCCCACAATCTATCTATTTAAGAGCACAGACCTGCCTGATAAAAGTCGTAGGAAATGCTGTAACCTAGTCCTTAAAAGGACTGCAATCACAACTATTCCCTACTCCCAAGCTATCTGTATATTTGTGCGAAAATTGGCTTGAAATTAACAAGGTATAGCGCACACAGCAACAGCGGTGCCGTCTAACACGCAGCTGCAGCAGTGAGAAAATGGTGGCGACGGGAAAAATGGCTTGGTCTTATAGGGCAAGGACATGTGACATACACTGCCAATCACACATGCCCTTGCTTGTGTGAAAAAAAGCACTTCGCTCCGTGTGTGCGCTGCTGATAGGCTGACAGATTGCACCTCCCCACTGCAAATGCGGGAAAGAGAAAAAAAAATGGAGATCTTCATTGTTCCTGCAGAGATCCATCCCCTGCCCCTCCCCCCGCCCCGCTGTACACTCAAACTGCGTATTAACATTAATTTTCATCATTACTGAGAAAAAATCCAGTTATGATTTTGGTGCACGAACAGTTATCGAACATAACCTCGAACAGCCGAATTTTTCTCAAATTGTTCGTGTTCGCCGACCGGCTCGAACACCGCCCAAAACAGCTCAAATTTGAGATTGGCGAACAGTTCGAGTAGAACAACGCTCATCTCTAGTTACCACCTCCAAAGAAAATGATGACCTGCCAATCACGCTGGCTGTTGCGGGTAAAGAGGTGGCAGGTCTGCGCCCCAAAACAGGTGTGACTGCTGTCCCCCCAGTCACAGAGGATGAAGAGGCCGCGGATGCACAAGATATGGCAGACGGTGGTTGGCCCGGCCGGCTAGGCCGCATTGTAGCACAGTGAGCTTCCCACTGCAACTTATGCTTCATGTCCGGTTCATGCATGAAGTACTCAAACTATGTATTTTTTGGCCTCTACTTAGCTTTTGCTGACAAATGTTACAGATAACACGAGTTGGGTCATCTTTATCGATCTGAAAAAATTCCCAGGCTATGCAAGGCTTAGCACCCATGCGACCTGAAGAGCCACCACGACTTGTGGTGAGAGGCAGAGTTGTGTTTGAGGATGCAGTTGTTGACGTGCTTCCAGTACTATGTCTCTGTCCAGGAAGGCGCAACCTGACCTCGTCGTCACTAGCATCTTCCTCCACCTCCTCTGCTGACCTCATCTCTTGGCTGACTGTGGGTTGACAGCAAGTGGGATCTCCAACCTCATCATCATCACCCTGTGCGTTATCACAGCCGTCGTCCTCAGAGCCAACCTGTTCCTGCCCTGACAAAAAACTAAAGTTGTCGCTCCAATCAGGTATTTGAGTCTCATCATCGTCTTCCTCATTGTCTCCACCAACAGGAGTTACAGTTTGGGAATGAGGGTCTACTTTATGGTCAGAACCTTCTGCGTCTGGTCCTGGATCCGACTCATAAAGATTCTGGGCATCAGTGCAGATCATTTCCTCGTCTGGATTCACAGAAGCACTGGAGTCGACTTCTGATTCCCAGGCTATAGTATCAGTAAACAGCTCTGCAGACTCAACCATCTGTTCTACCTCATACTCAGACGGGCAGCTGGAGATTTGGGAGCTGTGAGGAAGCAAGTGCGATTGGGGTGACACCTTTGAGGACTGGAGTATTTGTGATGTTGAAGTTGATGTGGAGTAGAGCCCACTTAAAGGAGCACTTGATATCCGTTGAAGCACCTGCTGTTTTTGTGCCTCATCTGGAATTTGTAGCGATTGGCGTGGCCGTAAGAAAGGGATCTTATCACATTGTCCGCTAAAAGAAGTAGACATTTTAGTTTGGCTGGAAGATGGTCTTTCTTCTGCAGATGTTACTGTTGCTTTAACACCTACCCCACGGACACAACCTTTTTTCCCCTTCCCAACACGCCTATTCCCCTTTCCACCAGCAGCAGGCCTTTTTCCACTCATTTTGGTGGTTAACTAATTCACAACTCTGGAGTTCTTTGCACAAAAAAACAATGGATGGGAACCCAGCAGAGCTGAGTGGCCAAACTGTGGTATTAGGCCAAAACTATTGGCTGGGTTAGATGCAGAAAAAAATTATATTCAATTTGCAACCTGATGGAGGTCAGTATAGATGGACTAATAGAACAAGTCCCACACACAGCTAGAAGCCCAAATATTTTTTCAGAGGTAGATGCAGAAAAAAATTGTATTCAGTTTGCAACCTGATGGAGGTCAGTATAGATGGACTAATATAACAAGTCCTACACACAGCTAGAAGCCCAAATATTTTTTCAGAGGTAGATTCAGAAAAAAATTATATTCAGTTTGTAACCTGATGGAGGTCAGTATAGATGGACTAATAGAACAAGTCCCACACACAGCTAGAAGCCCAAATATTTTTTCAGAGGTAGATGCAGAAAAAAAATATATTCAGTTTGCAACCTGATGGAGGTCAGTATAGATGGACTAATAGAGAAAGTCCCACACACTGCTAGAAGGCCAAATATTTTTTCAGAGCTAGATACAGACAAAAAATTATTTTGAATTTGCAACCTGATGGAGGTCAGTATAGGTGGACTAATAGAACAAGTCCCACACACTGCTAGAAGGCCAAATATTTTTTCAGAGCTAGATGCAGAAAAAAATTATATTCAGTTTGCAACCTGATGGAGGTCAGTATAGATGGACTAATAGAACAAGTCCCACACACAGCTAGAAGCCCAAATATTTTTTCAGAGGTAGATGCAGAAAAAAAATATATTCAGTTTGCAACCTGATGGAGGTCAGTATAGATGGACTAATAGAGAAAGTCCCACACACTGCTAGAAGGCCAAATATTTTTTCAGAGCTAGATACAGACAAAAAATTATTTTGAATTTGCAACCTGATGGAGGTCAGTATAGGTGGACTAATAGAACAAGTCCCACACACTGCTAGAAGGCCAAATATTTTTTCAGAGCTAGATGCAGAAAAAAATGATATTCAGTTTGCAACCTGATGGAGGTCAGTATAGATGGACTAATAGAACAAGTCCCACACACAGCTAGAAGCCCAAATATTTATTCAGAGGTAGATGCAGAAAAAAATTATATTCAGTTTGCAACCTGATGGAGGTCTGTATAGATGGATTAATAGAACAAGTCCCACACACAGCTAGAAGCCCAATATTTTTTCAGAGGTAGATGCAGAAAAAAAATATATTCAGTTTGCAACCTGATGGAGGTCAGTATAGATGGACTAATAGAGAAAGTCCCACACACTGCTAGAAGGCCAAATATTTTTTCAGAGCTAGATGCAGACAAAAAATTATTTTGAATTTGCAACCTGATGGAGGTCAGTATAGATGGACTAATAGAGAAAGTCCCACACACTGCTAGAAGGCCAAATATTTTTTCAGAGCTAGGTGCAGACAAAAAATTATTTTTAATTTGCAACCTGATGGAGGTCAGTATAGATGGACTAATAGAGAAAGTCCCACACACTGCTAGAAGGCCAAATATTTTTTCAGAGCTAGATGCAGATATAAATTATTTTTAATTTGCAACCTGATGGAGGTCAGTATAGATGGACTAATAGAGAAAGTCCCACACACTGCTAGAAGGCCAAATTTTTTTTCAGAGCTAGATGCAGAAAAAAATTATATTCAGTTTGCAACCTGATGGAGGTCAGTATAGATGGACTAATAGAACAAGTCCCACACACAGCTAGAAGGCCAAATATTTTTTCAGAGGTAGATGCAGAAAAGAATTATTTTTAATTTGCAGCCTGATGGAGGTCAGTATAGATGGACTAATAGAGAAAGTCCCACACACTGCTAGAAGGCCAAATATTTTTTCAGAGCTAGATGCAGACAAAAAATTATTTTGAATTTGCAACCTGATGGAGGTCAGTATAGATGGACTAATAGAGAAAGTCCCACACACTGCTAGAAGGCCAAATATTTTTTCAGAGCTAGATGCAGACAAAAAATTATTTTTAATTTGCAACCTGATGGAGGTCAGTATAGATGGACTAATAGAGAAAGTCCCACACACTGCTAGAAGGCCAAATATTTTTTCAGAGCTAGATGCAGATATAAATTATTTTTAATTTGCAACCTGATGGAGGTCACTATAGATGGACTAATAGAGAAAGTCCCACACACTGCTAGAAGGCCAAATATTTTTTCAGAGCTAGATGCAGAAAAAAATTATATTCAGTTTGCAACCTGATGGAGGTCAGTATAGATGGACTAATAGAACAAGTCCCACACACAGCTAGAAGCCCAAATATTTTTTCAGAGGTAGATGCAGATAAAAATTATTTTTAATTTGCAACCTGATGGAGGTCAGTATAGATGGACTAATAGAGAAAGTCCCACACACTGCTAGAAGGCCAAATATTTTTTCAGAGGTAGATGTAGACAAAAAATTATTTTGAATTTGCAGCGTGATGAAGGTCAGTATAGATGGACTAATAGAACAAGTCCCACACACTGCTAGAAGGCCAAATATTTTTTCAGAGCTAGATGCAGAAAAAAATTATATTCAGTTTGCAACCTGATGGAGGTCAGTATAGATGGACTAATAGAACAAGTCCCACACACTGCTAGAAGCCCAAGTATTTTTTCAGAGCTAGATGCAGAAAAAAATTATATTCAATTTGCAACCTGATGGAGGTCAGTATAGATGGACTAATAGAATGATGCTATGCCCAAAAGATTTTACTTCACTAAGTGCAGTAAAAAAAATGGTATTCTATACACAGGTGGTATATCTTGCAACACAGATAGGCTTCTCCACTGACTAACACACTCTGCAATAGGCCAAAAAGGATTAGCTTTGCTAGATTCAGCCAAATGCTGTGAAAAAAACTTCCACAGCACTGGCACAGACCTGCCTGGCAAAAACTGATAGGAACTGATGTAACCTAGTCCTGAAAAGGACTGCAATTACAATTAGTCTTTACTCCCACAATCTATCTATTTAAGAGCACAGACCTGCCTGATAAAAGTCGTAGGAAATGCTGTAACCTAGTCCTTAAAAGGACTGCAATCACAACTATTCCCTACTCCCAAGCTATCTGTAGATTTGTGCGAAAATTGGCTTGAAATTAACAAGGTATAGCGCACACAGCAACACCGCCCAAAACAGCTCGAATTTGAGATTGGCGAACAGTTCGAGTCGAACAACGCTCATCTCTACTGGATAGTACAGAGATTTGACCCGTGGAACTGCAAAACCACACTGGGACTTGTCGAGCCTACACCAGACTATTTTCAACAGATATATTTTTGTGTCACAACAGTCAGGAGACACTACTGTTTTTCTTTACGGAAAATATACCAAAACCTGAATAATAGAGATTTTTTTACCGTGGGATGGCAAAACCACAGTTATTGTTTACTGGGCTATACCAGACGTTTTTAAATATATAGATTTGCGGCTGAACAGTGAGCGACACACTCAAACTGTGTTTTTTTAGATACCAAATGCCCAAAACTGGATAGTACAGAGATTTGACCCGTGGAACTGCAAAACCACACTGGGATTTGTCGAGCCTACACCAGACTGTTTTCAACAGATATATTTTTGTGTCACAACAGTCAGGAGACACTACTGTTTTTCTTTATGGAAAATATACCAAAACCTGAATAATACAGATTTTTTACCGTGGGATGACAAAACCACAGTTATTGTTTACTGGGGTATACCAGACTTTTTTATATATATAGATTTGCGGCTGAACAGTGAGCGACACACTCAAACAGTTTTTTTTTTAAGATACCAAAGGCCCAAAACTGGATAGTACAGAGATTTGACCCGTGGAACTGCAAAACCACACTGGGATTTGTCGAGCCTACACCAGACTATTTTCAATAGATATATTTTTGTGTCACAACAGTCAGGAGACACTACTGTTTTTCTTTACGGAAAATATACCAAAACCTGAATAATAGAGATTTTTTACCGTGGGATGGCAAAACCACAGTTATTGTTTACTGGGGTATACCAGACTTTTTTAAATATATAGATTTGCGGCTGAACAGTGAGCGACACACTCAAACTGTTTTTTTATTAGATACCAAAGGCCCAAAGCTGGATAGTACAGAGATTTGACCCGTGGAACTGCGCAACCACACGGGGATTTGTCGAGCCTACACCAGACTATTTTCAACAGATATATTTTGTGTTACAACAGTCAGGAGACACTACTGTTTTTCTTTACGGAAAATATACCACAACCTGAATAATAGAGATTTTTTACCGTGGGATGGCAAAACCACAGTTATTGTTTACTGGGGTATACCAGACTTTTTTAAATATATAGATTTGCGGCTTAACAGTGAGCGACACAATCAAACTGTGTTTTTTTAGATACCAGAGGCCCAAAACTGGATAGTACAGAGATTTGACCCGTGGAACTGCAAAACCACACTGGGATTTGTCGGGCCTACAGCAGACTATTTTCAACAGATATATTTTTGTGTCACAACAGTCAGGAGACACTACTGTTTTTCTTTACGGAAAATATACCAAAACCTGAATAATAGAGATTTTTTACCGTGGGATGGCAAAACAACAGTTATTGCTTACTGGGGTATACCAGACTTTTTTAAATATATAGATTTGCAGCTGAACAGTGAGCGACACAATCAATCTGCTTTTTTTTAAGATACCAAAGGCCCAAAACTGAATAGTACAGAGATTTGACCCGTGGAACTGCAAAACCACACTGGGATTTGTAGGGCCTACACCAGACTATTTTCAACAGATATATTTTTGTGTCACAACAGTCAGGAGACACTACTGTTTTTCTTTACGGAAAATATACCAAAACCTGAATAATAGAGATTTTTACCGTGGGATGGCAAAACCACAGTTATTGTTTACTGGGGTATACCAGACTTGTTTAAATATATAGATTTGCGGCTGAACAGTGAGCGACACACTAAAACTGTGTTTTTTTAGATACCAAAGGCCCAAAACTGGATATTACAGAGATTTGACCCGTGGAACGGCAAAACCACACTGGGATTTGTCGGGCCTACACCAGACTATTTTCAACAGATATATTTTTGTGTCACAACAGTCAGGAGACACTACTGTTTTTCTTTACGGAAAATATACCAAAACCTGAATAATAGAGATTTTTTACCGTGGGATGGCAAAACCACAGTTATTGTTTACTGGGGTATACCAGACTTTTTTAAATATATAGATTTGCGGCTGAACAGTGAGCGACACACTGAAACTGTGTTTTTTTTAGATACCAAAGGCCCAATACTGGATAGTACAGAGATTTGACCCATGGAACTGCAAAACCACACTGGGATTTGTCGAGCCTACACCAGACTATTTTCAACAGATATATTTTTGTGTCACAACAGTCAGGAGACACTACTGTTTTTCTTTACGGAAAATATACCAAAACCTGAAAAATAGAGATTTTTTACCGTGGGATGGCAAAACCACAGTTATTGTTTACAGGGGTATACCAGACTTTTTAAAATATATAGATTTGCGGCTGAACAGTGAGCGACACACTCAAACTGTGTTTTTTTTAGATACCAAAGGCCCAAAACTGGATAGTACAGAGATTTGACCCGTGGAACTGCAAAACCACACTGGGATTTGTTGGGCCTACACCAGACTATTTTCAACAGATATATTTTTGTGTCACAACAGTCAGGAGACACTACTATTTTTCTTTACGGAAAATATACCAAAACCTGAATAATAGAGATTTTTTACCGTGGGATGGCAAAACCACAGTTATTGTTTACTGGGGTATACCAGACTTTTTAAAATATATAGATTTGCGGCTGAACAGTGAGCGACACACTCAAACTGTGTTTTTTTTAGATACCAAAGGCCCAAAACTGGATAGTACAGAGATTTGACCCGTGGAACTGCAAAACCACACTGGGATTTGTCGGGCCTACACCAGACTATTTTCAACAGATATATTTTTGTGTCACAACAGTCAGGAGACACTACTGTTTTTCTTTACGGAAAATATACCAAAACCTGAATAATAGAGATTTTTTACCGTGGGATGTCAAAACCACAGTTATTGTTTACTGGGGTATACCAGACTTTTTTAAATATATAGATTTGCGGCTGAACAGTGAGCGACACACTCAAACTGGGTTTTTTTAGATACCAAAGGCCCAAAACTGGATAGTACAGAGATTTGACCCGTGGAACTGCAAAACCACACTGGGATTTGTCGGGCCTACACCAGACTATTTTCAACAGATATATTTTTGTGTCACAACAGTCAGGAGACACTACTGTTTTTCTTTACGGAAAATATACCAAAACCTGAATAATAGAGATTTTTTACCGTGGGATGGCAAAACCACAGTTATTGTTTACTGGGGTATACCAGACTTTTTTAAATATATAGATTTGCGGCTGAACAGTGAGCGACACACTCAAACTGTTTTTTTTTTAGATACCAAAGGCCCAAAACTGGATAGTACAGAGATTTGACCCGTGGAACTGCAAAACCACACTGGGATTTGTCGAGCCTACACCAGACTATTTTCAACAGATATATTTTTGTGTCACAACAGTCAGGAGACACTACTGTTTTTCTTTACGGAAAATATACCAAAACCTGAATAATAGAGGTTTTTTTACCGTGGGATGGCAAAACCACAGTTATTTTTTACTGGGGTATACCAGACTTTGTTAAATATATACAGTACAGACCAAAAGTTTGGACACACCTTCTCATTTAAAGATTTTTCTGTATTTTCATGACTATGAAAATTGTACATTGACACTGAAGGCATCAAAACTATGAATTAACACATGTGGAATTATATACTTAACAAAAAATGGTGAAACAACTGAAAATATGTCTTATATTCTAGATTCTTCAAAGTATCCACCTTTTGCTTTGATGACTGCTTTGCACACTCTTGGCATTCTTTTGATGAGCTTCAAGAGGCAGTCACAGGAAATGGTTTTCACTTCACAGGTGTGCCCTGTCAGGTTTAATAAGTGGGATTTCTTGCCTTATAAATGGGGTTGGGACCATCAGTTGTGTTGTGCAGAAGTCTGGTGGAAACACAGCTGATAGTCCTACTGAAAAGACTCTTAGAATTTGTATTATGGCAAGTAAAAAGCAGCTAAGTAAAGAAAAACGAGTGGCCATTATTACTTTAAGAAATGAAGGTCAGTCAGTGCGAAAAATTGGGAAAATTTTGAAAGTGTCCCCAAGTGCAGTTGCAAAAACCATCAAGCGCTACAAAGAAACTGGCTCACATGAGGACCGCCCCAGGAAAGGAAGACCAAGAGTCACCTCTGCTTCTGAGGATAAGTTTATCCGAGTCACCAGCTTCTGAAATCGCAGGTTAACAGCAGCTCAGATTAGAGACCAGGTCAATGCCACACAGAGTTCTAGCAGCAGACACATGTCTTCAACTACTGTTAAGAGAAGACTTTGTGCAGCAGGCCTTCATGGTAAAATAGCTGCTAGGAAACCACTGCTAAGGACAGGCAACGAGCATAAGAGACTTGTTTGGGCTAAATAACACAAGGAATGTGTAACGGGTCTGGGAGGTGGAACCTCTGAGCCACTATACAAAGGGGCAGTCCTTGTAAGGAAGCGGGTGGCTCCCAGGGAAGGCGGGCAGGTAGTCACGGCAAGTGACAGGGACAGTCTCTGGGTAGAAGAGCAGGAGGTCACGGCAAGCTACGGGGACAGTCTCTTGACAGGCGGATGGTCACGGCAAGTGACAGCAGGGTAAGAGTCTCTAGACAGGCAGGTGGTCACGGCAAGTGACAGCAGGGAAAGAGTCTCTAGACAGGCAGGTGGTCACGGCAAGTGACAGCAGGGAAAGAGTCTCTAGATAGGCTAGCAGGCAGGTAGCAGTTGAGCGCTCCCAGGTGAGCGGGCAGGAGTCTCTGGACAGGCAGGTGGTCACGGCAAGTGACGGCATAGCCTCCAGGTAGGCTAGCAGGCAGGTAGCAGGTGAGTGCTCCCAGGTGAGCGGGCGGGCAGATCCATAGACAGACTGACAGGTGTTGGAAGGCAGACTGTCGGACCGCAGGAATGCAAGCAGATAGACAGGAATCAGGTAGGTATCAAGCAGAGGTCTGGCAGGGAACTGGCAGGTATCTGGTAACGGGACCTGAGGGCTGAAGCAGAGTTGAAAGGCTTTGCAACAACATTGCTCGGGCACCTCCATTTTGGAGGAGGTGCTTTATATATGGTGAGGTCCTCCGGCCATTGGCCGGGGACTCCTTAGGACGGCGGGCGCGGCCCCTTCAAGAGAGGGGGAGCGCGCGCGCGCGCCCTAAGCACAGAGGCTGGAAAGCAGCGCGCGCTGCCAGCAGAGCAGGAGGAAGCCGCCAGGCACGGAGCGGAGAGGTGAGGGGAAGGCAGGTACGCCGACGCTACAGTACCCCCCACTTTAGGCCCCCCCTTTTTTAGGCCAGAGAGAAATTTATCAAGGATGAGAGGGGCATGGATGTTCTCCCGGGGCTCCCATGTTCTTTCCTCAGGACCAAACCCCTTCCAATCCACTAGAAAAAAGGACTTTCCTCTTACCCTTTTGGTGGCCAGAATGTTCTCTACCTCAAACTCGTTTTCAGCGGAAACCGGAGCAGGAGGCGTACCTGTAGACTTGGAAAAAGAGTTAAGTACCACGGGTTTGAGTAGAGATACATGGAAGGAGTTAGGAATCCACAAATTGGCCCGGAGTTTCAATTTATAGGCCACTGGGTTGATTTGTTTGATAACTTCCAGTGGGCCGATGAACCGAGGCCCTAACTTGTAGGAAGGAATCTTGAGCCGGACATATTTGGACGAGAGCCAGACCTTATCTCCAGGACGGAATTGTGGTGGATCCAGACATCTTTTGTCAGCCTGTTTTTTCATCCGCTCGGATGACTGAAGAAGTGCGGATCTGGTACTTTCCCAAATGGAGGAAAATTCGTTAACGAGAGATTCCGCAGCCGGATTGTCCACCGAGGTGGAGACGGGAAACGGGATCCGAGGATGCTGACCGAAGACTACAAAAAATGGGGATTTGGAGGAAGATTCACTCTCGTGATTATTGTAGGAAAATTCGGCCCACGATAAAAGATCCACCCAGTCGGAATGGTGAGCATTAACAAAGTGCCGGAGGAAACTGGTTAAAATTTGGTTGATCCGTTCTACTTGGCCATTGGACTGAGGGTGATAAGCAGAAGAAAAGTCCAAGGTGACCCCCAGCAGTTTACACATGGCTCGCCAAAAGCAAGAGGTGAACTGAACCCCTCGGTCGGATACGATGTGCAGAGGAAGACCATGAAGACGGAAGACATGATGGATAAAGTCTTTAGCTAACTCTGATGCAGACGGGAGACCCGACAGGGGAATAAAGTGAGCCATTTTGGAAAAACGGTCAGCGACCACCCATATGACCGTACAACCGGCAGAGACAGGGAGGTCCGTTATAAAGTCCATAGCTATATGCTGCCACGAGGCAGCAGGTACAGGAAGAGGAAGGAGACGGCCGGCTGGCAGATGTCTCGGAACCTTGTTGCGGGCGCAGGACACACAGGCTGAAACAAAGTTTATTACGTCCTTGTGCAGGGTAGGCCACCAGTAATGCCGGGTAATAAGCTGGAGGGTCTTTTTCTGAGCAGCGTGGCCAGCTAGCTTGGACGAGTGTCCCCAGTGTGGAACCTTCTCACGATCAGGTACAGTTACAAACGTCTTACCGGGTGGAAGACGATTTAGATTCACGGGGGCCACCTGCATTACTTTGGCGGGGTCGATGATGTGTTTAGGCTCCACCTCAAGATCAGAGACCAAAAAGAATCGGGACAAGGCATCAGCTTTGATGTTTTTGTCAGCCGGGCGAAAATGAAGAATGAAATTAAAGAGGGCGAAGAACAAGGACCACTGGGCTTGGCACGGGTTAAGTCTCTGGGCACTCTGGAGGTAAGCCAAGTTCTTGTGGTCCGTGTAAATTATTACCGGGTGAAGAGCCCCCTCGAGCAGGTATCGCCACTCCTCCAGTGCCAGCTTAATGGCCAACAATTCTCGGTCTCCTATAGAATAATTGCGCTCAGAAGAGGAGAAGAGTTTGGAGAAGAAGCCGCAGGTTACCATTCTTCCGGAAGACGACTTCTGGGTAAGTAACGCTCCGGCTCCGGAGGAAGAAGCGTCGACTTCTAGGAAGAATTGTTTGTTGCCGTCCGGACGATGCAGCACAGGGGCGGAGGAAAAAGCTTGTTTTAAGGAAAGGAAGGCCTCCTCTGCTTCGGGCGGCCATTCTCTGGGATTAGCGCCCTTACGCGTGAGCGCTGAGATGGGCAGTCCGGGAAGAGAAGTGCGGAATGAAGAGGCGGTAGTAGTTGGCGAAGCCCAGGAACCTCTGAATAGTCTTCAACCCCTCTGGTCGGGGCCACTTCTGGATGGCAGACAGTTTCTCAGGATCCATTCGTAGGCCGGTCTGAGAGATTATGTAGCCCAGAAACGGAAGCGAGGTCTGCTCAAAGAGGCATTTAGCGTAGAGGTGGTTCTGCCTGAGCCTGAGCAGGACCTGACACACGTCCCTCCGGTGAGTGAGAAGATCCGGAGAGAAGACCAAGATGTCGTCCAGGTACACCACCACGCAGGAGTAGAGAAGGTCACGGAAGATGTCATTGACCAACTCTTGAAAGACGGCGGGAGCGTTACAGAGACCGAAGGGCATTACAAGGTATTCATAGTGGCCGTCCCGCGTGTTGAATGCCGTCTTCCATTCATCCCCCTGACGGATACGGACCAGATTATACGCCCCACGGAGGTCCAGCTTGGTGAAGATTCTAGCCCCCCTCAGACGGTCAAATAATTCAGGAATGAGCGGAAGGGGGTATTTATTTTTCACGGTGATCTGGTTAAGGCCTCTATAGTCTATACAGGGACGGAGTGAGCCGTCCTTCTTTTTGACGAAGAAGAAGCCTGCTCCTGCCGGGGAGGTAGATTTCCGGATAAATCCCCGGGCCAGATTTTCCTCAATATATTCAGACATGGACCGGGTCTCAACAGCGGACAAAGTGTAAATACGCCCACGGGGAGGAGTAGCGCCGGGCATCAGGTCGATTGGGCAGTCGTATGGTCTATGAGGGGGTAATGTCTCTGCTTCTCTTTTATTAAAGACGTCCGCAAAAGACCAATAGGGAACCGGTAGGCCGGGTAGATTGGCTGGGGTAGGAGAAGGACGAGCAGGATGAACGGGAATTAAATAAGTCGTATGGCAGTCCTGTCCCCAGCGAAGAACTTTTCCGGTCTGCCAATCAAGCACGGGTGCATGTCTCTGGAGCCAAGGTAGGCCTAGCAAGAGGGCGTGAGAGAGTCCAGGCAGAACATGGAAGAAGATGCTCTCAGAGTGCAGCATTCCCTCCTGCAGAGTTATGGATTCGGTGATGAGTTGGATGGGATGTGGTAAGAGGCCCTCATCCACGGCGGCGACAGATAAGGGTACAGCCAGAGGTTTGGTGGGAATGCGGTATTTCTCTACCAGGGCCTGAGAAATGAGATTTCCGGCAGCTCCAGAGTCAAGTTGAGCCAGTTCAAAATAACGGTTCTCCCTGCAGATGATAGAGACCGACAGCATTAGAGATGGAGAGGGTTTATTTCTGTCTAGGGCAACCTCTCTGAGCGACCCTAGACACAGGCGTTTCCCGACCTCTCCAGGCAGGAACGGATCCGGTGCTCCTTACTGCCACAGTAGAAGCAGCTCCCCTCGGCACGGCGTAATTCTTGACAGGTCTTGACCATCTTGGTCTGGTCGACCTGCATAGGCTCGGGTGAGTGCGCCGGGGGAGTAACGGAGGAAGTGACGGGTCTCTGGAAGGTAGGGGCGAGGCGTGGAAACCTCCTCTCACGGGTGGCCTCTTTGGTGCGCTCCTGGAACCGGATGTCAATCCGGGTGGCAAGTGTAATTAAGTCGTCGAGAGTGGTAGGAATGTCCCGACCGGCGAGTTCATCTTTAATACGGCCGGACAGACCCTCCCAGAAGACGGACACCAGAGCGTCGTTATCCCAGGCAAGCTCCGAAGCAAGGGTACGGAACCGTATGGCATATTGGCCCACGGTGAGACTTCCTTGGCGGAGGCGTAGCAGAGATGAGGCGGATGAGGTCCTCCGTCCTGGTTCGTCGAAGACCTTCCAGAAAGCTGTGAGAAAGGCTGGCAGGTTGGACACCAGGGGGTCTCCTCTCTCCCATAGAGGATTTAGCCAAGCCAGCGCCTCCCCCGTGAGATGGGACATGATGAAGGCTACTTTGGCTCGGTCGGTGGAAAACTGGTGTGCCAACAGTTCGAAGTGCAGAGTGCACAGGTTAATGAAGCCCCGTACCTAACCGGGATCTCCGCCAAAATGAGGCGGGGCGGTGAGGCGAGGACCGGGAAGAGATGCCATGGAATTGATGGGCAGCGACGCTGCCGGGGTAGGAGTCGTGCGACTGGAAGCAGGTCCCGAAGAGGTAGTCAGTGAGTCAGTGTGTCCAGGCGGGAGTTAACACTACGCAGGTGGCTCAGGATAGACTCCTGTTGGGACCTCTGACGGGAAAGTTCATGACATAGGTCCGAGAGCGAGGGAGCTTGGGTGCCACCGGGTTCCATGGCCCGAGCAAACTGTAACGGGTCTGGGAGGTGGAACCTCTGAGCTACTATACAAAGGGGCAGTCCTTGTAAGGAAGCGGGTGGCTCCCAGGGAAGGCGGGCAGGTAGTCACGGCAAGTGACAGGGACAGTCTCTGGGTAGAAGGGCAGGAGGTCACGGCAAGCGACGGGGACAGTCTCTTGACAGGCGGATGGTCACGGCAAGTGACAGCAGGGTAAGAGTCTCTAGACAGGCAGGTGGTCACGGCAAGTGACAGCAGGGAAAGAGTCTCTAGACAGGCAGGTGGTCACGGCAAGTGACAGCAGGGAAAGAGTCTCTAGATAGGCTAGCAGGCAGGTAGCAGGTGAGCGCTCCCAGGTGAGTGGGCAAGAGTCTCTGGACAGGCAGGTGGTCACGGCAAGTGATGGCAGAGCCTCCAGGTAGGCTAGCAGGCAGGTAGCAGGTGAGCGCTCCCAGGTGAGCGGGCAAGAGTCTCTGGACAGGCAGGTGGTCACGGCAAGTGACGGCAGAGCCTCCAGGTAGGCTAGCAGGCAGGTAGCAGGTGAGCGCTCCCAGATGAGCGGGCAAGAGTCTCTGGACAGGCAGGTGGTCACGGCAAGTGACGGCAGAGCCTCTAGGTAGGCTAGCAGGCAGGTAGCAGGTGAGCGCTCCCAGGTGAGCGGGCAGGAGTCTCTGGACAGGCAGGTGGTCACGGCAAGTGACGGCAGAGCCTCCAGGTAGGCTAGCAGGCAGGTAGCAGGTGAGTGCTCCCAGGTGAGCGGGCGGGCAGATCCATAGACAGACTGACAGGTGTTGGAAGGCAGACTGTCGGACCGCAGGAATGCAAGCAGATAGACAGGAATCAGGTAGGTATCAAGCAGAGGTCTGGCAGGTAACGGGCAGGTATCTGGTAACGGGACCTGAGGGCTGAAGCAGAGTTGAAAGGCTTTGCAACAACATTGTTCGGGCACCTCCATTTTGGAGGAGGTGCCTTATACAGTATATGGTGAGGTCCTCCGGCCATTGGCCGGGGACTCCTTAGGACGGCGCGCGCGGCCCCTTTAAGAGAGGGGGAGCGCGCGCGCGCCCTAAGCACAGAGGCGGGGAAGCAGCGCGCACTGCCAGCAGAGCGGGAGGAAGCCGCCGGGCACGGAGCGGAGAGGTGAGGGGAACGGCGTCCCTGCCTGGCAGGAGGCAGGGACGCCGACGCTACAGAATGGACATTAGACCAGTGGAAATCTGTGCTTTGGTCAGATTAGTACAAATTTGAGATCTTTGGTTCCAACCACCGTGTCTTTGTACGACGCAGAAAAGGTGAACGGATGGACTCTACATGCCTGGTTCCCACCGTGAAGCATGGAGGAGGAGGTGTGATAGTGTGGGGGTGCTTTGCTGGTGACACTGTTGGGGATTTTTTCAAAATTGAAGGCATACAGAACCAGCATCTTGTAGCGGCCTGCTATTCCATCCGGTTTGCGTTTAGTTGGACCATCATTTATTTTTCAACAGGACAATGACCCCAAACACACCTCCAGGCTGTGTAAGAGCTATTTGACCAAGGAGGAGAGTGATGGGGTGGTACGCCAGATGTCCTGGCCTCCACAGTCACCAGACCTGAACCCAATCGAGATGGTTTGGGTTGAGCTGGACCGCAAAGTGAAGGCAAAAGGGCCAACAAATGCTAAGCATCTCTGGGAACTCCTTCAAGATTGTTGGAAGACCATTTCCGGTGACTACCTCTTGAAGCTCATCAAGAGAATGCCAAGAGTGTGCAAAGCAGTCATCAAAGCAAAAGGTGGCTACTTTGAAGAACCTAGAATATAAGACATATTTTCAGTTGTTTCACACTTTTTTGTTAAGTATATAATTTCACATGTGTTAATTCATAGTTTTGATGCCTTCAGTGTGAATGTACAATTTTCATAGTCATGAAAATACAGGAAAATCTTTAAATGAGAAGATGTGTCCAAACTTTTGGTCTGTACTGTAGATTTGCGGCTGAACAGTGAGCGACACACTCAAATTGTGTTTTTTTAGATACCAAAGGCCCAAAACTGGATAGTACAGAGATTTGACCCGTGGAACTGCAAAACCACACTGGGATTTGTCGGGCCTACACCAGACTATTTTCATCAGATATATTTTTGTGTCACAACAGTCAGGAGACACTACTGTTTTTCTTTACGGAAAATATACCAAAACCTGAATAATAGAGATTTTTTACCGTGGGATGGCAAAACCACAGTTATTGTTTACTGGGGTATACCAGACTTTTTTAAATATATAGATATGCGGCTGAACTGTGAGCGACACACTCACACTGTTTTTTTTTAGATACAAGAGGCCCAAAACTGGATAGTACAGAGATTTGACCCGTGGAACTGCAAAACCACACTATGATTTGTCGAGCCTACACCAGACTATTTTCAACAGATATATTTTTGTGTCACAACAGTCAGGAGACACTACTGTTTTTCTTTACGGAAAATATACCAAAACCTGAATAATAGAGATTTTTTACTGTGGTATGGCAAAACCACAGTTATTGTTTACTGGGGTATATCAGACTTTTTTAAATAGATATATTTGGGGCTGAACAGTGAGCGACACACTCAAACTGTTTTTTTTTTAGATACAAATGGCCCAAAAGTGGATAGTACAGAGGTTTGAACCGTGGAAGTGCAAAACAACACTTCTGTTTCTCTAGCCTACACCTGACTATTGTCAATAGATATATTTGTGTCTGAAAAATCAGAGACACGCTTTTTTTTTGGGGGGGGGACACCAAAAGGTTAATTAGACGGGTATTTGTACAGTGTGAAGGAGGAAAAAAAAAGAGGATTTAGATGAAAAAAAAAGGATTTTTCCTGTCCCCTGAGACCTGGAGCTAAGTCCAGCAATTTCAGCAACAGGAGCAGCAGACAGGACTGTAATGCAGCGTTTGCTGGTATAACCACTGCGTCTCCTATACAGCCTGCCAGCCTGCCTGCCTGATATCTGGGATGGATATTAGTCCTGAGAAGGACTGTTTGTTTGATCTGGCAGCCTTTATAGACCCTACACTAACTATTTCGCAGTTTATATCTCTC
Source organism: Phyllobates terribilis (assembly GCF_046119375.1). Classification (NCBI taxonomy): domain Eukaryota; kingdom Metazoa; phylum Chordata; class Amphibia; order Anura; family Dendrobatidae; genus Phyllobates; species Phyllobates terribilis. The sequence goes on from NW_027362773.1 coordinate 57,263,820, forward strand.
CCTAAATCAGCAGCGCTGTCCCTACACTGTCTGATCCCAGCCGTCTGTGTCCAAGATGGCGGCGCCTGGTTTTAAATACTCGAGGTGACGCTGTGCGACCAGCCAATCACTGGAATGCCCACAACCAACATGGCTGCGGCATTACAGTGACTGGCTGGCAATGACTGCATGTTCATTGGCTCTGTAAAGAGTGCCAAACATGCAGGGCGGAGACCCGAGCTCCCGCCCGAGTAACCCGGAAATGCTCGGTGCTCACCGAACATCCCGAGTAGCATGATGCTCGGGCGAGTACCGATCAGTGTCGAGCATGTTCGCTCAACACTACCCGTGAGACATGACCGTGAGTAACATAAAGTTACCCTAAGGTTGCAGGAGGGAATCACTGGATGTCGTGGGAACCACAATGGATTACGTTGAGGGCAATTGTTCTGCTATTACTCCCATTTTCTTGCTTTTTGCAGCCCCCAAGCAATTACTACGACCATTTTACAGCACTGAAATTTAGGTCCCCATTGACTTATATGGGGTTCAGGGTCAAGTTCCGGTCAAGTTCAGGTACCCGAACCAAACTTTGAACTAAACTTTGTCCGAACTTGCACAGGTTCGCTCATCCCTAAAGATCATGTTTATTTATACTGTACATGAATATAGGCATACCATGCATAAATGTAGGTATTTGTTACATGATAGAAAATAGCAGAATATATAGCTGCTGTAGGTCACTTGCTTTCAGGTCACAGGTAGGGTAACGTTTACACAGGCACACAATTTCTTGTCCAATCGGGAAGGTTTATTAACTCAATCAACTTCCATCAGAAAGTAAAAAACAAAAAGTCCGTTCCGCAGTATGAGAAAACAGAACGGTTCAGCTGCTTAATATTCAAAGTCCAACACTCGGCTTCTTGCAGAGTCTAAACAACTTACACAGCTCCTCAATCTTTATGGACAGCCCTAAATACCATGGGTGTTTGCACCTTTACTCCCAGACAAGGAATAAACAACTAAACTGCCCTTTTAAACCAACTGCACCTCCTGGATTGGAGGGCGGGAATGACTAGTTCTGCCCATCTCAACTAATCATTCCTACCAAACCTGGACCCATATATTGGTCCTATTGACCCACTCAGCGTCCCCTATCCAGGATTCTGCCAGCTGCTTGTCTACACTGCATAATTAGTAAAAACACACCCTGAAACCTTGCAGCTTAGTCATACCCCTCAGCAGTCTTTGCTTGCATAGGTTCACATGAGCGCATAAAAAACGTACAGAGATTTAGCCAGAAAAGCTCAGTAATTTTTTTTCTCACTTGTTATCCTTATACAATCATTTTTTTTAATAGCAGCTATTAATCATTTACAGGACCATTTCATACCTCCCAACTTTTGAAGAAGAGGAAGAGGGACAGATCATGCTGCGCGCGTAGCTCGTCACGGCAAATTTTGGCCACGGACCTGGCCCCACCCCAATCCAGGCCCATTTACCATTTCTTTCTCCCCTGGCAGGAGGAGTTGTCAGAGGGGCGCTGGTAATGAGGGGAATTCAGTAGATGGCCCTCATCCCCATTCCTGGTATGCATATCTCCCTCATCCCCATCCTGGTATGCATGGCCCCCTCATCCCCAATCCTGGTATGCATGGCCCCCTCATCTCCAATCCTGGTATGCTTGGCCCCCTCATCCCCAATCCTGGTATGCATGGCCCCCTCATCCCCAATCCTGGTATGCATGGCCCCCTCATCCCCAATCCTGGTATGCATGGCCCCTCAGACTCAATCCTGGTATGCATGGCCCTCTCATACTCAACCATGGTATGCATGGCCCCCTCATCCCCAATCCTGGTATGCATGACCCCCTCATCCCCAATCCTGGTATGCATGGCCTCCTCATCCCCAATCCTGATATGCATGGCCCCCTCATGCCCAATCCTGATATGCATTGCCCCCTCATACCCAATTCTGGTATGCATGGCCTCCCTATCCTGGTATTCATGGCCCCCCATCACTGCACGCATAAAAAAAATAAACACTTCTACTCACCTTCCTTCCTCCCGTCTGCTGCTTCCTGTCTGTCAGTAGCTGATCTCAGCATCTGGGCAGTGCATGACATCGGGGATATTCACTCCTCTCCATGCCGGCACTATGTGCATGGAAAGGAATGAATAGTCATTCTCCTTAATAGCGTGCACTGGCTCCATGATCCCCTAAGCCCTCAAAGCGGGACAGTCCTGCCGAAAACGGGACGGTTGGGTGCTATGCCATTTACAGTTTCCTGTGTTACAGAATTCAATTTATCTGTAAAAATTAGATACTATATTGAGGCTCCATATGAGAAAGAATCGGATCACAGTAATCACAGTAAATGACTCTTGGCTCACGCTCGCAGCAGAGTTTGAGCCGAGGGTTATTTGCATATAGCATCTGATTCTCTCACATGAATCATCGGATACTATATGTTAGTGTGAGCAAACCCCAGTATCATTATGGCGATACCAAACTTTGGTACAAGTTTTATTATATTTTTCTCTATGTTTAAAACATTTTTTTTATTTTTAGTTCTTTTAGGTGACTTGAACATGCGATTATCTGATCACCTGTTCTAGATACTGCAAGTTGTAATGTAGTATGTAGACAAAATGAGATGATTTAAATGCCGCTGTCAATCATTTAAATGGTTAAACAACAGCGATTGTTTAGCGCAAACGCTGGTTGCTGATTTTACAAGAAGATGTTGACTGTGCATCACAGCCGGCATATGCTGGGAAAAATGCGGGCTAAGCTCTTGAGCCTGTTCCACACATGCGGACACGACACATGAACTACCAATACGCCATATGTTGGGAACAGGTTAAAACTGACTAGTCTAGGTACACCACCACTTTATGCCAGAAATCAGTGCTACAATTGGGGTGCATTTGTTGGCGCATAGTATATGATGCCCCTTTTCCTGAGCTATCACATCCCCTTTTAACAATGATATGCATTCATGTTGGACATGGTGCAGAAAGTGTGTAAAGCACATAAATACGGTGCACATGATGAAAGACTCATTTAGTTACACATTAATAGCAAAACTCTGGCACATGGTGCTTTATATACTGTATATACCCTAATCTGTTTAAATCCCATTTTAAGAACTCCGCTTGCAGTCAGCGAATATACAGGGCAGTATCCTGTGAGATTCACATTACAGCATCAGCAAAAATTACCTAATTCACTGACAAACATCTTGAAAACTGTGAAAAGTGAAAACACAAAGCACAGTAGATAGTTGGACGATGTCTATATCCCTAAAATCAGAAAACCCCTTTAAGAGAAGAATCATTCCACTTAGGTAAATGGCATTAAAAGGCAACAGATTAAATATGACTTGAGGTTTTTGAACTGTAAAAATGGCAGATAAGGTTGAGCCATAAATGTCACGTTTCCTATGCGGCAGACTGAGCAGTGTGCTGATAATAATACTATATCATACAGAGCACTCGTAGTGTCCGCTTGCCGGGTAAAATCCTGTATTAAATATTTTGTTTAGATGCAATAACATCGCTGTCAACAAAAGAAAGAAAATAACAAAAGGATATTAAAAAAATAATTTTGCTGGCCTCATGCTTCTCGATGTGACAGTAAATCTATAGTGTCTAATAAGTGAGATTATACAGTGGTGATTGCTGCTTAAATATACTATTAATTACTTGCAAAGAACGCGACGTAGTATAACCCAGCAAGTAAATAAATTATGTTTGACCTTGATCAATAAAACGTGGCAGACTGATCACAGGGTCTGCCAACAAGGTTCCCATTAAACAGTCCATTCTGATTTATCGTTTTATAAGTAAAAGGATTTAACGTATGATACCTCTGACACCTAAGACATGGCTCAAACCTTGAGTGACACCGAAACTAAGCTATCATGTATAATAATAATAATAATATTGCTTGATTACTAAAAATATGTAGAAATGCTGATTTCTAAGATTTGAGCATGTGCCTGTCAGTATGCAGCAGTGGTTGAGCATGTGCCTGTCAGTATGCAGCAGTGGTTGAGCATAAGCCTGTCAGTATGCAGCAACGGTTGAGCATATGACTGTCAGTATGCAGCAGTGGTTGAGCATATGCCTGTCAGTATGCAGCAGTGGTTGAGCATGTGCCTGCCAGTATGCAGCAGTGGTTGAGCATGTGGCAGTCAGTATGCAGCAGTGGTTGAGCATATGCCTGTCAGTATGCAGCAACGGTTGAGCATATGCCTGTCAGTATGCAGCAGTGGTTGAGCATGTGCCTGTCAGTATGCAGCAGTGGTTGAGCATGTGCCTGTCAGTATGCAGCAGTGGTTTAGCATGTGCTTGTCAGTATGCAGCAGTGGTTAAGCATAAGCCTGTCAGTATGCAGCAACGGTTGAGCATATGCCTGTCAGTATGCAGCAGTGGTTGAGCATGTGCCTGTCAGTATGCAGCAGTGGTTGAGCATGTGCCTGTCAGTATGCAGCAGTGGTTTAGCATGTGCTTGTCAGTATTCAGCAGTGGTTGAGCATATGCCTGTCAGTATGCAGCAGTGGTTGAGCATGTGCCTGTCAGTATTCAGCAGTGGTTGAGCATGTGCCTTTCAGTATGCAGTATTGGTTAAGCATACGCCTATTAGTATGCAGCAGTGGTTGAGCATGTGACTGTCAGTAGGCAGCAGTGGTTGAGCATAAGCCTGTCAGTATGCAGCAGTGGTTGCGCATGTGCCTGTCAGTATGCAGCAGTGGTTGAGCATATGCCTGTCAGTATGCAGCAGTGGTTGAGCATATGTCTGTCAGTATGCAGCAGTGGTTGAGCATATGCCTGTCAGTATGCAGCAGTGGTTGAGCATGTGCTTGTCAGTATGCAGCAGTGGTTGATCATATGCCTGTCAGTATGCAGCAGTGGTTTAGCATATGCCTGTCAGTATGCAGCAGTGGTTGAGCATATGCCTGTCAGTATGCAGCAGTGGTTGAGCATATGTCTGTCAGTATGCACCAGTGGTTAAGCATATGCCTGTCAGTATGCAGCAGTTGTTGAGCATGTGCCTGTCAGTATGCACAGTGGTTGAGAATGCGCCTTTCAGTATGCAGCAGTGGTTAAGCATGCGCCTGTCTCTATGCAGCAGTGGCTGAGCATGTGCCTGTCAGTATGCAGCAGTGGTTGAGCATATGCCTGTCAGTATGCAGCAGTGATTGAGCATATGTCTGTCAGTATGCAGCAGTGGTTGAGCATATGCCTGTCAGTATGCAGCAGTGGTTGAGCATGTGCTTGTCAGTATGCAGCAGTGGTTGATCATATGCCTGTCAGTATGCAGCAGTGGTTTAGCATATGCCTGTCAGTATGCAGCAGTGGTTGAGCATATGCCTGTCAGTATGCAGCAGTGGTTGAGCATGTGCTTGTCAGTATGCAGCAGTGGTTGAGCATACGCCTGTCAGTATGTAGCAATGGTTGAGCATGTGCCTGTCAGTATGCAGCAGTGGTTAAGGATGCATCTGTCAATATGCGCAGTGGTTGAGAATGCGCCTTTCAGTATGCAGCAGTGGTTGAGCATATGTCTGTCAGTATGCAGCAGTGGTTGAGCATGTGCCTGTCAGTATGCAGCAGTATTTAAAGATGCATCTGTCAGTATGCAGCAGAGGTTGAGAATGCACCTTTCAGTATGCAGCAGTGGTTAAGCATACGCCAGTCAGTATGCAGCAGTGGTTGAGCATGTGCCTATCAGTATGCACAGTGGTTGAGAATGCACCTTTCAGTATGCAGCAGTGGTTGAGCATGTGCCTGTCAGTATGCAGCAGTGGTTGAGCATATGCCTGTCAGTATGCAGCAGTGGTTGAGCATATACCTGTCAGTATGCAGCAGTGGTTGAGCATGTGTCTGTCAGTATGCAGCAGTGGTTGAGCATGTGTCTGTCAGTATGCAGCAGTGTTTGAGCATGTGCCTGTCAGTATGCACAGTGGTTGAGAATGCGCCTTTCATTATGCAGCAGTGGTTAAGCATGCGCCTGTCACTATGCAGCAGTTGTTGAGCATGTGTCTGTCAGTATGCAGCAGTGGTTGAGCATGTGCCTGTCAGTATGCACAGTGGTTGAGAATGCGCCTTTCCGTATGCAGCAGTGGTTAAGCATGCGCCTGTCACTATACAGCAGTGGTTGAGCATGTGCCTGTCAGTATGCAGCAGTGGTTGAGCATATGCCTGTCAGTATGCAGCAGTGGTTGAGCATGTGCCTGTCAGTATGCAGCAGTGGTTGAGCATATGCCTGTCAGTATGAAGCAGTGGTTGAGCATATGCCTGTCAGTATGCAGCAGTGGTTGAGCATGAGCTTGTCAGTAAGCAGCAGTGGTTGAGCATATGCCTGTCAGTATGCAGCAGTGGTTGAGCATGTGCCTGTCAGTATGCAGCAGTGGTTGAGCATATGCCTGTCAGTATGCAGCAGTGGTTGAGCATGTGCCTGTCAGTATGCAGCATTATTTAAAGATGCATCTGTCAGTATGCAGCAGAGGTTGAGAATGCACCTTTCAGTATGCAGCAGTGGTTAAGCATACGCCAGTCAGTATGCAGCAGTGGTTGAGCATGTGCCTATCAGTATGCACAGTGGTTGAGAATGCACCTTTCAGTATGCAGCAGTGGTTGAGCATGTGCCTGTCAGTATGCAGCAGTGGTTGAGCATATGCCTGTCAGTATGAAGCAGTGGTTGAGCATATACCTGTCAGTATGCAGCAGTGGTTGAGCATGCGCCTGTCACTATGGAGCAGTGGTTGAGCATGTGTCTGTCAGTATGCAGCAGTGGTTGAGCATGTGCCTGTCAGTATGCACAGTGGTTGAGAATGCGCCTTTCCGTATGCAGCAGTGGTTAAGCATGCGCCTGTCACTATGCAGCAGTGGTTGAGCATGTGCCTGTCAGTATGCAGCAGTGGTTGAGCATATGCCTGTCAGTATGCAGCAGTGGTTGAGCATATGCCTGTCAGTATGCAGCAGTGGTTGAGCATGTGCTTGTCAGTAAGCAGCAGTGGTTGAGCATATGCCTGTCAGGATGCAGCAGTGGTTGAGCATGTGCCTGTCAGTATGCAGCAGTGGTTGAGCATATGCCTGTCAGTATGCAGCAGTGGTTGAGCATGTGCCTGTCAGTATACAGCAATATTTAAAGATGCATCTGTCAGTATGCAGCAGAGGTTGAGAATGCACCTTTCAGTATGCAGCAGTGGTTAAGCATACGCCAGTCAGTATGCAGCAGTGGTTGGGCATGTGCCTATCAGTATGCACAGTGGTTGAGAATGCGCCTTTCAGTATGCAGCAGTGGTTGAGCATGTGCCTGTCAGTATGCAGCAGTGGTTGAGCATATGTCTGTCAGTATGCAGCAGTGGTTGAGCATATGCCTGTCAGTATGCAGCAGTGGTTGAGCATGTGCTTGTCAGTATGCAGCAGTGGTTGAGCATACACCTGTCAGTATGCAGCAGTGGTTGAGCATGTGCCTGTCAGTATGCGGCAGTGGTTGAGCATATGCCTGTCAGTATGCAGCAGTGGTTGAGCATGTGCTTGTCAGTATGAAGCAGTGGTTGAGCATACGCCTGTCACTATGCAGCAGTGATTGAGCATGTGCCTGTCAGTATGCAGCAGTGGTTGAGCATATGCCTGTCAGTATGCAGCAGTGGTTGAACATGTGCCTGTCAGTATGCAGCAGTGGTTAAGGATGCATCTGTCAGTATGCGCAGTGGTTGAGAATGCGCCTTTCAGTATGCAGCAGTGGTTGAGCATATACCTGTCAGTATGCAGCAGTGGTTGAGCATGTGTCTGTCAGTATGCAGCAGTGGGTGAGCATGTGCCTGTCAGTATGCACCAGTGGTTAAGCATATGCCTGTCAGTATGCAGCAGTGGTTGAGCATGTTCCTGTCAGTATGCATAGTGGTTGAGAATGCGCCTTTCAGTATGCAGCAGTGGTTAAGCATGCGCCTGTCAGTATGCAGCAGTGGTTGAGCATGTGCCTGTCAGTATGCAGCAGTGGTTGAGCATATGCCTGTCAGTATGCAGCAGTGGTTGAGCATATGTCTGTCAGTATGCAGCAGTGGTTGAGCATATTCCTGTCAGTATGTAGCAGTGGTTGAGCATGAGCCTGTCAGTATGCAGCAGTGGTTAAGGATGCATCTGTCAGTATGCGCAGTGGTTGAGAATGCGCCTTTCAGTATGCAGCAGTGGTTGAGCATATGCCTGTCAGTATGCAGCAGTGGTTGAGCATGTGCCTGTCAGTATGCAGCAGTATTTAAAGATGCATCTGTCAGTATGCAGCAGTGGTTGAGAATGCACCTTTCAGTATGCAGCAGTGGTTGAGCATGTGCCTGTCAGTATGCAGCAGTGGTTGAGCATATGCCTGTCAGTATGCAGCAGTGGTTGAGCATATACCTGTCAGTATGCAGCAGTGGTTGAGCATGTGTCTGTCAGTATGCAGCAGTGGTTGAGCATGTGTCTGTCAGTATGCAGCAGTGGTTGAGCATGTGCCTGTCAGTATGCACAGTGGTTGAGAATGCGCCTTTCCGTTTGCAGCAGTGGTTAAGCATGCGCCTGTCACTATGCAGCAGTGGTTGAGCATGTGCCTGTCAGTATGCAGCAGTGGTTGAGAATGCGCCTTTCACTATGCAGCAGTGGTTGAGCATGTGCCTGTCAGTATGCAGCAGTGGTTGAGCATATGTCTGTCAGTATGCAGCAGTGGTTGAGCATATGCCTGTCAGTATGCAGCAGTGGTTGAGCATGTGCTTGTCAGTATGCAGCAGTGGTTGAGCATACGCCTGTCAGTATGCAGCAGTGGTTGAGCATGTGCCTATCAGTATGCAGCAGTGGTTGAGCATATGCCTTTCAGTATGCAGCAGTGTTTGAGCATGTGCCTGTCAGTATGCACCAGTATTTAAAGATGCATCTGTCAGTATGCAGCAGAGGTTGAGAATGCACCTTTCAGTATGCAGCAGTGGTTAAGCATACGCCAGTCAGTATGCAGCAGTGGTTGAGCATGTGCCTATCAGTATGCAGCAGTGGTTGAGCATATGCCTGTCAGTATGCAGCAGTGGTTGAGCATATACCTTTCAGTATGCAGCAGTGGTTGAGCATATACCTGTCAGTATGCAGCAGTGGTTGAGCATGTGCCTGTCAGTATGCACAGTGGTTGAGAATGCGCCTTTCATTATGCAGCAGTGGTTAAGCATGCGCCTGTCACTATGCAGCAGTTGTTGAGCATGTGTCTGTCAGTATGCAGCAGTGGTTGAGCATGTGCCTGTCAGTATGCACAGTGGTTGAGAATGCGCCTTTCATTATGCAGCAGTGATTAAGCATGCGCCTGTCACTATGCAGCAGTGGTTGAGCATGTGCCTGTCAGTATGCAGCAGTGGTTGAGCACATGCCTGTCAGTATGCAGCAGTGGTTGAGCCTGTGCCTGTCAGTATGCAGCAGTGGTTGAGCATATGCCTATCAGTATGCAGCAGTGGTTGAGCATGTGCCTGTCAGTATGCACAGTGGTTGAGAATGCGCCTTTCAGTATGCAGCAGTGTTTAACGATGCATCTGTCAATATGCGCAGTGGTTGAGAATGCACCTTCAGTATGCAGCAGTGGTCAGCATGCACCTGTCAGTATGCAGCAGTGGATGAGCATGTGACGCGCCCCCAGGGCCGTGGGGTACTCGGCAGCCGGGCTTCTGGTTGCTGGGGAATATGACGGTGGCTGGCCTGGTCCATGGCCCAGGGCAGTCAACAAAAAGGGGGGTTATTATTTATAGGGGATTTGGAAAGTGTTCGTGACGCCACCTGTGGATTGCGGTCTAAAGGAGCCGCCGCTGCGGAGCAGTTCTCTGGAGCTGGTGTTACGGCAGCAGGGGTGGTGTGGCTCTCCACAGGTAGAGCAAGCTCCAGGGCAGTGTAGAAAAATGGTGGTTGCGCTGGGCGTTGTAGTGCAGAGAGGGTACGATGGCGCAGATTAAAGAATGGACGGAGGCAGTGCGGTGCAGTCATCCGAGTTTTTACTCACAGTTCTTATGACAGTTCCACTGGTGCACTGTACAGGTGTCAGCCTCCCACATCGCGCTGCGTTTACCAGGCAGGGGTTCAGCACTTTCTCAGGCAGGTTAGGCGTACCTGGCAGAACTCCACTTTCTCGTGTTCTTACATAGACAGTCTTCACGCTGGGTCTTTCTCCCTCCTGCCCTGCGCTTCCCACTCTCAATCCTGCTCGGGTGCTCTGAAGTCCCTCCTGTCCGTCGGAGTTTACAGACCTGCTTGACCCTCACGGGGATTAGACTTCGGCAACTGACTATAGAAGCCAGAAGCCTCCGGTTTTCCCAGCCGAGAACTGGAGTAACACGGCTGGACCAGGGGCCGGTCCCCTTCTTGTGGCCTATGATCCCTCTGTCTTCTGACAGATGTGGGGCATACGAGTGCCTTCCTGCACTCGCCGTACCCCCTAGGATCCCTTCTTAGAATGGAGCCTACTCCCTGCTCCACCCTGGGCCTCTGACTCTAGGCCCTAGTTGTGGAGCAGAGCTCCTACTGAGACTCTGCTCCCGGACTGTTCTTCTGAACTGTCCCCTCACTACTGTCCTCTGACCTATCTGCCACCCTAAGATGGCTTCCCTTTTTATACTCCTACCAAAGTGCTCCCCCTAACTACTTCCTCCACCCACACCCACTACTGGTTCCCCCTACCTTTGGGTTCCCCCCACTCCAGCCAGGGACAGGGCTCAGCAGGAAACACACATTGCATCTTGCCCTTCCAGCTGGCCTGGAGCAGTGTAGTGTTGGATGCAGGTGTTGGGGTTCCGGGCAGCACTCCCTCCTTACCTGAGAGAAGGAGACACCACACCTCTGGGTGAGGTGCAGTACCTCTGTGGCGACTGAACCCTCAGGGGCGCCACACATGCGCTTGTCAGTATGCAGCAATGGTTGAGCATGTACCCATCAGTGGCGTTCAAACTCCTCTTAGCTAGCAGCCGGAGTTCCTATCATTTAGCATTTTTAGCTCTTTTTATTTGTTGTAGTTAGCAAAAATTCTCAATATTTCTCAGCGCCACTCTTTTCTGCAGGTTGAGCCTGGTATTGCATCTCATGTCAATTCAAGTAAAAATAACTGAACTGTGATACTGGACACTGCCTAGAGACAAGAGAAGTGCTATTTATGGTGGAAAATGCTAATTAGGATACTGTGGTGCAGATCTTAACCCTGGCAAGTCATTATTCCCATATTGGTATATAATACCTGAGGTGTGCCAATACATAATGTATATCATTGTTAGACATTACGCCTATCCCTATTATGCAGGTTGCTATGTTGTAATTTTTAACCTTTTAAACCATGCGCATTGTCATTTCTTTTAATAATGTGGAAGAAAAGCACGAGATGTATCCATAAAAGCCTAAAGAAGCCATTCAATCACCTGGCATTACTGGTGGCAGAAACAATCTCTTTATCCTGCCCTTAATTATTGTAAAGTGACCTCCGTTCAGAGAGTGCCCTTTGCTGGCCTGTGAGAAATCTCTCAGGAGAGCAGCTGGCTTCAAGTACCTTTTCACTTTGTCAACATGTCTTCTCTGGAAATAAAACTCAGACTGTCACTTATTGTCCATGTGTAAGCTGAAGTCCCAACAGGCAGAGCTTCAAATCACAAAATGGTGAAAAATAACCTTGAAATTTAAAGGGGAACCAATAGTCGCACCACAAATTATGTATTTTACCATTTTAAACCCCCAATTGGTAGCACTGCAATTTCATATTCTAGACTTCTTTAAAAAGAATATCAAATATAACAAGAAATCTTATAGAATTAAATGATAGAAAAAAACATTGCTTTTATGTATGTCTTTCAGGTTCTAAAATAAGTATGACTTCTGGTAGTAATTGAATGGGGGGGGGGAGCAGAGCACTTTCTGAACTCTTCTGTCAGTCAATTGAAAAACAGTAAAGACAGCCTCTGCACAGCCTAGAAATAGGTTTTAAAGCTTTTGAGGATCTTTTGGTCTACTTCACTTTGTCAGGCAGGTGCTATTTGAGTGATTTCTTGATTGAAAACCGGTGTGGCATGAATCAGGCCTATGTGTGGCTAGGGAAATTGAACTCAGCTTCCCAAAGATGTGATAAACCATAGATAACTTATGTTTTAAGGGGGGAGGAATCACTTTTTCACACAGGGCCCTGTAGGTTTGGATTTCTTTTTCCCTTTATAATAAAGACCTTCATTTAAAAACTACATTTTGCGTTTACTTATGTTATCTTTGTCTTATATTTAAATAAGTTTTGTGATCTGAAACATTTCTGAATTTTATGTCACCTCTTAAATAAAAAATAAACTATATATGTTTGGTATCTGTGTACTCGTACTGATCTAGGGAATCATATTTCCAGGTCAGTTTTACCATATAGTGAACATGGTAAATAAAAACCCCCAAAAATTGTGGAATTGAACTTTTTTGGAATTTCGCCGCACATGGAATTTTTTCCCCATTTTCGAGTACACTATACAGTAAAATCAATGGTGTCATTCAACAGTACAACATGTCTCGCAGAAAATAAGCCCTTATGCAGCAATATTGAAAGAAAAATAAAAAAGTTATGGTTCTTGGAAAAAGGAGAGGAAAAAATGAAAAAACGGAAAATGCCCATAACATGAAGGAGTTATGGCCAAATTAATTTCTTAACATGTCTATATATCATTCAGAGCTCCTTTTTTACTGATATAGAGCTCCAAAATCCGGCATAGCCATGTATTGAAATAAAAATATGCTGGCCGTCACCACTAGGGGGAGCTTAGTGAATACCGTGCAATTGCTGATTTCAGTGTGCAGTATACCGTAAGCAAGCTCACAAGCTGTGAAGGCACACAGGCAGAATGTTCTCTTTGGGGATTTCAAGCTTTGTATAGAAAATATCTGATTGCTATAAGAATAGAAAAATCAGCACTGTTTTTTTTAGAAAAAAAAAAAATAGTATTCAAGATTAAATATTCACTTTAAAAATATTGATGACAAATGACTTTTTTAAGGGCGATATGGGCTGTCTAGTATAAGATCCCAAACTCCTGACAACATCTTTGTCTCATTTCTTATTTTTTCAATCAAGGAGTTACGACTTTGTGGGAATTGAGGAATCCAGCTCTCAGGATCTAGAGATAATTCATACAAGTGATGACAAAATATTTTCATTTATATGATCAAGTATTTAACCCTTTAGTGACGGAGCCAATTATGTCCTTAATAACCAAGCCAAATTTTACAATATTGACCACTGTCACTTTATGAGGTAATAACTCTGGAACGCTTCAACAGATCCCCCTGATTCTGAGAATGTTTTTTTCGTGACATATTGTACTTCATGATAGTGGTAAAATTTATTCGATATGACTTGCATTTATTTGTGAAAAAATGGAAATTCGGCAAAAATTTTGACAATTTTGCAATTTTCAAACTTTGAATTCTTATTCCCTTAAATAAGAGAGATACGTCACACAAAATAGATAATAATTAACATTTCCCACATGTCTACTTTACATCAGTACAATTTTTGAAAGATAATTTTTTTTAGGAAGTTATAAGGGTTAAAAGTTGACCCATGATTTCTCATTTTTACAACAAAATTTATAAAACCATTTTTTTATTGATCACATTTGAAGGGACTTTGAGAGGTCTATAATACATAAAATTCCCAAAAGTGATACCATTCTAAAAATTGCACCCCTCAAGGTGCTCAAAAACACATTCAAGAAGCTTATTAACCCATCACGTGCTTCACAGGAACTGAAGAAATGTGGAAGGAAAAAATTAATATTTAACATTTTTCACAAAAAATTTAATTCAGATCCCATTTTTTTATTTTCTCAAGGGTAGCAAGAGAAAATGGACCATAAACTGTGTTGTGCAATTTCTTCTGAGCATTCCAATATCCCATATGTGGGGGAAAACTACTGTTTGGGTGCACGGGAGGGCTCGGAAGGAAAGGAGCACTTGTCTTTTTGAACGGACTCCATGTCACTTTTGTAAGCCCCTGATGTGCCTAAAAAGTGGAAATCCCCCACAAATGACCCCATTTTACAAATTAGACCCCTCAAGGAACTTATCTAGATGTGTTGTGAGCACCTTGAACCCCCAAGTGCTTCACAGAAATTTATAAAGTGCAATTTTTCCTGAGTATGCTGATATCCCATATGTGAGGAAAAACCACTGTTTGGGCGCAGGGCTCGGAAGGGAAGGAGCACCATGTGACTTTTTGAACGCAAAATTGTCTGGAATCGAGAAATGAAGCCATGTTGCGTTTGGAGAGCCCCTGATGCGCCTAAACAGTGGAAACCCCCCATGTGACCCCATTTTGGAAACTACACCCCTCAAGGATTTTATCAAGGAGTATAGTGAACATTTTGAATCCAGAGTTACGACACAGAATTTGATAACATTAGGTCGTCCTATTGAATATGTTGTCATTAGTGTTGAACGCAAATGTTCGCTAGTTGAGTTTGCATTGGGTGCTCAAGTATGCACCGATTATCACGAGTTCTTGAGTGACATGCTCGAGTCCTCGCCCTGCATGTTCTGCGGCTGTTAGACACCCAAAAAAAACATGTGGGGATTGTCCGTGTATGTCAGGCAATCTCAGCTTGTTTTTTTGGCTGTATAACATGTTGGGCGGGGACACGAGCATGTCACTCGAACACCTGCTATACTTGGTGCATACCCGAGCACCCGATGCAAACTCGATAGGCAAGCACTTGCGCTCAACACTAGTCATGATTTCATCATAATTTTTGTTTCTTTTGAAAAAATCCCAAGCCCAACACAAACCTAACTCCAAGCCTAATACAGCCCTAACTCTAACACAAACCTAACCCCATCCCCAACACAACCCCAACCATAACCCCAACACAACCCTAACCCTAACACAACCCCAACCCCAACACAACCCTATCCCCAACACAACCCTAACACAACCCCAACCCCAACACAACCCTAACCCCAGCCCTAACCCTAACACAACTCTAACCCAACCCCACCACAACCCTATCCCTAATCCTAACACAACCCTCTTCCTAATATAATCCTAACACATCCCTAATCCTAACTTTAAGCCCAACACAACCCTAACCCTAACTGCAAAGAATGGAAAGAAATGTTTTATTCCATAATTTTTTTCTAAATAAGGGGGTGACAAAGAGGTATTTGATTTACTGTTTTTTTTGCTTTTGATCACTGTGATAGAGTCTATCACAGTGATAAAAATGAACCAACAGGGAAAATTCCCTATTGTTGCCGGGTACCAGCCGGCAGATCTCAGCAGGCGCAACTGCGCTTGCGCCCGCCATTTTTTTTTTTACAGGAAGATGATGGAGAGCCGGGGAAGAGATCAGGAGATCCGGGGGATGGCGGAGGTACCGGGTGAGCTCGGGGGCATAATTTTTCTCTTCTCTAACATGTTTATCATGTCAGAGGAGAGACAAATCATTGTAACCACAGGCAAACTTTTTTTTTTTTCATGATCAGGGACCTGAAAAACCGGCGCTGATCATGTTCTCCAGGGTCTCAGTTACCACTGGCAGCTGAGATCCCGGAGATTTTCTGACTCTGGGGGGCGCCACACTGTTATTCCTCAAAAAAAAAGTACCCTTAACTGCCGCCGTGAAAAGGCGTATAGGCGGTCGTTAAGGGGCTAAAGTCAATCACAGGACCACATCTGCAGCTATTATATTGCTCACCACTGTACTTCAATGCACCGAAGGGTACGCTTACACTGGCGTATAACTCGAACCAATGTTATTCAATGAGGCAGTGCAGATTTGCTTATTTTTTTCTCAACTGCATTCAGCATGAAAAAAAAATTGCAGCGATTTCACTGTGAAATTGGTACAGATTAGTGATGAGCGAGCATGTTCGCTACTGCTCGGTGCTCACCCGAGCATCTCACTGCTCGAGATGCTCGGCGCTCACCGAGTATTTCCGGGTTGCTCGGGTGGGAACTCGGGTCCCCTCCCTGCATGTTTGGCGCTCTTTAGAGAGCCAATGAACATGTGGGGATTGCCTGCCACTCACTGTAATGCCGTAGCCATGTTGGTTGTGGGCATTACAGTGATTGGCTGGCCGCACAGCGTCATCAGGTCTATATCAGACCTGGCGCCGCCATGCTCGTCACAGTCACTCCAGATCAGACAGTGTAGGGAGAGCTGCTGCTGTGTCAGGGAGAGATTTGTAATAGGTAGTGTAGGGAGAAAAAACGTACATTACACATATCCATCTTAACAAACAGTCCTTCTGAGGACTAATCCATCTGCAGAGATATCAGGCAGGCAGGGTGTATAGGCAGGCGGTGTATATAGCAGACTGCAGTGCATATAGCACAAGAGGCTCCATTCCAATTCTGCCTTCTGCTGCTGTTAGATATTTCTATACAAAGGCCCAGGTCTCAGGGGCCAGGAATACTTTTCTTTGGATCTTAATCCTCATTATTTTCTTAAAAAGCAATCCAGAGAACACCATTTTTTCTGTGCCATTTGCTTGTTGGCACTGCAGAATACAGCCAGGTCCTTTCCATATTAGAGTGCTAGAAATCCAGCTATTTAAAACTGTGTTTTCTCCGTCAAACGGATCACATATACGTTGTCAGAAAATACTGCCATTTCTGGCCTCCATTAAAAATTTCCTTTAGTGTGTCATTGAAGCAATTCACCGCAGTTTGCTGTTCAAACTACTTACCTACAGGCCAGGTATTTAAAACTCTGCTTTCTCTGTCACACGGATCACATATACGTTGTCAGAAAATACTGCCATTTCTGGCCTCCGTTAAAAATTTCCTTTAGTGTGTCACTGAAGCAATTCACACCAGTTTGCTGTTCAAACTAGTTTCCTACCGGCCAGGTATTTAAAACTGTGGTTTGTCCATCACACGGATCACATATAAGTTTGCTCCAAACTCAGTCATTTGTAGTGAGCGTGGAAGATACTGTCCTCCATTTAAAATGGGCAAGGCACGTGGCAAGGGACGGGGAACTGGACATGATGGTAATGGTGCATGCAGAGGCCGAGGACAAGGCCGTGGGCAAGCCGAAATTGTGCCACAACAAACACCCACATCTTCTCCCCTGACCTTCCTGTCCCAATTTCTAGGGGACCGCAGCACACCACTATTGAACCCAGAGCAGTGTCAAAAGGTTGTTGGCTGGATAGCGGATAATGCTTCCTGTCACTTAGCCACCACCACCCTGTCTTCCACACGGTCAAGTCTCAGTAGCCGTGAGTCTGGACTGCATATTCCTCACCCTGATCATCCTTCCTCCCACCATGCCGAGTACCCAGAGACAACTGATCCCACACTTGGACACTCTGAAGAGCTGTTCACTTTTCCATTTATAGATTCAGGCCTCTCGTCCGGTCCACTTGAAGTGGGGGCAAGAGGAGATCGCGTGTAGCGATGCCCAAATATTTGAGCAGCCACGGTCACACGAAGGCGACGGGGGGAAAGTGTCACAAGAGGTGGACGATGATGAGACACAATTGCCAGAAAGTCAGGAGGAGGACCAGGGTACGGACGTGGAAGACGAGGTGGTGGATGATATAGTAACTGACCCAACCTGGCAGGAGGACATTCAGAGCAAGGACAGCAGCACACAGGGGGAGAGAGGCAGAGCACCCCAACAGGCAGGAAGAAGCAGTGTGGTGGCCGCAGACAGAAGGCAGGTAACCTTTCCCCGTAACACCAACACGAAGGAAGTTGCCAGTACAACTGTTAGGTCTTCCCGAGTCTGGTTGTTTTTTTAAAGACTCTGCTGATAACCCCAAAAGGGCCATTTGCACCACCTGCCAGGCCAGCATCAGCAGGGGTGGCAAAACGACCAGCCTGACCACCACCAGAATGATCAGGCACATGGCAGCAAAGCACCCGACTTTGTGGGCCGAACCCCAGTGTCCAGATACAGTGTCTGCGGGTGGCACCATTGCTTCTTCCGCTGTTGTGCATGCAAGCCAATCCCCTGTCAATGGTGCATGCGAAGACGCCTCCTGCCCTGCACCTGTCATTGAACACTCTCAAGTAGCAGCATCAGGAAGCACGTCCATGTCCTTGTCCCAGCGCATCGTTCAGTTGTCCATACCCCAGTCCTTGGAACGCAAGCGCAAATATGCAGCCAGACACGTGGACAAGTGCTTGTGGGCAGGGACGGTACATCTCGCTGACGACACACTGGGTTAACATAGTGGAAGCCGGGACCCAGTCGGACCTTGGGACGGAACACATCCTCCCGACGCCAAGGATTGCGGGCCCTAGGTCAATCAGGGTTGCCCCCACGGTCTACTGCTCCTGCACCTCATCCTTCTCAGCCTCCTCCTCTTCAGACTCCATCTCCGAAATGATCAGTCACAAGCTGGAAGCACTGCAGCACTGCCTCGGCCAAGCGGCAACAGGCTGTGCTAAAGCTAATATGCTTAGCTGAAAAAACGCACAATGCTGAAGAGTTGTGGACAGCTCTGAAAGAGCAGGCAGATCTGTGGCTCACACCGCTGAACCTACAGCCAGGCATGGTCGTGTGTGACAATGGCCGGAGCCTGGTGGCGGCTCTGAGGCGATGCAAGCTCACACAGGTACCATGCCTGGCCCATGTGCTTAACCTCATGGTTCAGCGGTTTCTCAAATCCTACCCGGAGCTGCCGGATCTGCTTGTTAAAGTACGCCACCTGTGTGCCCATTTTAGAAAGTCAGCTACAGCTTCCGCCGCCCTTGCAGTGTTTCAGCAGCGTTTGCAGCTTTCGGCTCACAGACTGGTGTGTGATGTCCTCACGCATTGGAACTCTACACTGCAGATGTTGAGAAGTATTTGTGAGCAGAAGAGGGCAGTTGTTGAGTACCAGCATCAACAAGGCCGTCGGTATTCAGTTCAGACTCCACACATAAGACCTCAGGAGTGGACATGGATGTCAGACATATGTACCATCCTCCAAAACTTTGAGGACTCCACCAAGATGGTGAGCGGCGATGATGCCATAATTAGCGTCACCATCCCACTTCTCTGTCTTTTGAAATGCTCTCTGCTCACAATCAAAGAGGGTGCATTGCAGGCGGAGCACGATGAGATGGAGCAAGGAACCATACAGGGTGATTAGACACAGCCAAGCCTCATCTCATCCCAACGTGGATTGGGTGACAATGAGGAAGAGGAGGAGGAGGAGGAAGGACAGGAGCTAGTTTCATGCACTATAGACGGTACTACCTGCACAGCTGTCATACCGTCTGTTCAGCGTGGATGTCCAGAGGACAGAGAGAAGGAGGAGGAGAGCATGGTCAGTCATCCTCTCGGTGAGGACACGGAAGTCTTACCTGTTAGTAGTCTGGCATGCATGGCTGAGTTTATGTTACGCTGCCTTTCCCATGACCCTCGCATTCTCAAACTTTTGGGTGACAGTCATTACTGGTTGGTGACACTTCTAGACCCACGCTACAAGGAGAACTTTATATATCTTATTCCTGAGGCGGACAGGTCTACAAAAATGGGGCAGTACCAGAAGGCCCTTGTTGTGGAACAATTAAAAAAATTCCCATCTGAAAACGCTGGCGGCAGAGGGCACACTTCATTGGACAACCAAGGAGTACAGGCGAGAGAGACACAACTTCAATCCAGCAGAGGCAGGGGAACACTGTTAAAGTTCTGGGAGAGTTTTCGCAGACCCTCCCATCGCACAGGCCCTGAGGTGCGGGGTACTCTCACAAGGAGTGCAAAGTTTGGTAAGATGCTGAGGGAGTACCTTGCCGACCATACCAATGTCCTCCGTGATTCCTCTGTGCCTTATAATTATTGGGTATCCAAGCTGGATACTTGGAATGAACTGGCTCTCTATGCCTTGGAGGTCCTGGCCTCCCCTGCCACCAGCGTTTTATCAGAGCGGGATTTTAATGCCGCTGGTGGAATTATAACTGATAAACGCATCCGCCTGTCAACTGAAAATGCTGACAGGCTGACTCTTATAAAAATGAACAAGACCACCGAATGATAGCAGCGTAACATAAACTCAAATCCAGTGTCTTTTCTTGGGAGGTGTATTCCCATGCACCTTTTCACACCCACACATGGGTATACGCTTCCTGATTTTGTCTATTTGCTCTTGTCCTCCTCCTTCTCCTCATCTTCCACCACCATATCACCAGGGTGACCTTGGTCTGTGATGCAACACCCACATAATTTTTTAAAGGGTGTTTATGATGCCCGTGATTTTTTTTTTTATACAGTATGTTCATGTATACCCCCAGGGGTAAATGTTTGTCAGCACATACACTTAGTGCATGGGCATTACAAGTATAAGAGGCCCGCTCCTTTCTAATGGGAACATTTTTTTATGAGGCCCTCCTCCACGTCTCTTTCAAGGGGCATTGAAGTGCCTCCAAATTTTTGGCAGCCCTTGCATTCACTGCATAGGCCAACACTATGAGAGATTCTCTCATTTCTAATGGGAATTTGTCATTACTGTGGTCCTGCTCTGTGTGTCTTTAAATTCTTAGTGGAGTTTTTCCTAAAATTGGTCAGCCGTTGGACTCACTGCATAACCTATAACTGTATAGCAGACCCTCTCCTTTCTAATGGGAACCTGTTGTATCTTGTTACTGTGGCCCTGCTCTGTGTGTCTTTAAATTCTTAATGGGGTTTTTCCCAAATTTTGGCAGCCCTTGCAGTCACAGCAATGGGAACATTTTTTTTACTGAGACCCTCTTCTATGTCTCTTCAAAGAGGTATTGGGTTGCATCCAAATTTTTGGCAGCCCTTGCAGTCACTGGATACGCAATAACAGTATAGGAGACCCACTTGTTAATAATGGGAACAACAAAGCATAGTCGGCTGATGGCTCTCTAACAATAGCTACGGCCGACTGCTGGCCTTTTAAGAATAATAAGGGCCGTCTGATGTCCCTGTAAAAATAGGCTTTATGACTTTCAGAGTCCCTCCATCAAAAATAAAAAAGGATGTGTCTGATGATGTGTCACACACCACATTGGCAGATAAGGTTGTAAAATTCTAAAATGACATTTCCCAGTGAATGCATTTGTCTTACAAAATAACGTAAAAAAAACAAAACAATAGGATCTTTCTTTAGTATAAAAAACAGCGTCACCAATTTAACCTCAATGTAATCACATTGTTCAGCTCATGAACCTCCTCCTCCATCTCCCAAATGACTACATCAGTCACAAGCTGACAGCACTGCTGCACTGCCTTGGCCAAGCGGCAACAGGCTGTGCTGAAGATAACATGCTTAATGCTTAATTGACAAACCGCCCAGCGCTGCAGAGTTGTTGAAAGCTGTAACACAGCAGCCTGATCTGTGGCTCTCACCGCTGAACATACAGCCAGGCATGGTCGTGTGTGACAATGGGCAGAAAGTTGTGGATTGGCTCCGTACCGTCCCTGGCCACATTCACCTGTCCACGTGTTTGTGGTTAGGCGGTCCTTCCCAGTAAGTGCACTGGGGAGGGCATGGTTAATGTTGTGGGACCCGTGCTTGTGGAAGGCGGAGGCGATACCGGGAAATATAGTGGCGGCTGGGGACCGAGTATGGACACTCGGCCGCTGCCGGCATGAGGTTGTGAAAAGCTTCGGCCTCCACGAGCCTAAAAGGCCACATTTCAAGTGCAAGCAGCTGTCAAAAATTTGGCAGTATAGTATTGCAGCCTGTGGGTGGGTGGCTGCCTGCATACTTGCCCTTGTAATTCAAGGAATGGGGTATGGACAACTGAACGCTGCAGTGGGACAAGGACGTGGATGGTGATTGTTGCAAGTCTGCAACAACAGGTGCATGGCGGGAGGCATCTTCGCATGCACCAAGGATCACTTATGATGGGCACACTTTTAGGCAGTGACCTGGAAGTCAGAGATGCTTCCAGAGTTCTTCCCCATGCTGTTCCCATGTCTTTTCAGCACTGTATGCATGTGTCTGATGATGTGTCACACACCACATGGCCAGATAAGGTTGTAAAATGTTAAAATGACATTTCCTGGTGAATTCATTTGTCTTGGTTGAAAGCAATTCAAAAGTGCATAAACGCATCAAAAACGCTACGTGGGCCCAAGTTGTGGAGGAGTATTTTTGTTTGTGGTTATTTATTTTGCCTTATATTCAAGTCATCACCCTGGAAAGGATGTTCCTTAACATATTTCCCAGGAAAATCCATTTTGGTTTCGTTTTTGTATGTTTTATTGTGAGTCCGTAAAAGTGGCGTAATACCTCTGACAACGTTGTTGACAGCAGTGACCTGGGAGTCAGAAATGCTTCCAGGGGTCTTCCCCATGCTGTTCCCTTGTCATTTGAGCACTGTTCCCATCGATTTGGGCAATTTTTAGGCCCTCTGCAGACCGCCGGGGGGAGCCGCCTGAAAAATGCTCAAGTTTCCCATAGACTTACATTGGACTCGTTGCTCGAGTCGAGCACCCGAGTATTCCAATTTGCTCGACCCGAGCAACGAGTACCCAAGCATTTTAGTGCTCGCTCATCACTAGTACAGATGTATTACAATTCTGTAACATAGGAAATTGTACACGGAAGACAAGTGAAAAAACATGGATGAGAATGGATCCGATTTTTATACGCCAGTGTGAGTGAACCCTAAATAGGTAGCAATAGTAATAGCTCCCCCTTGAGGTTTGGAAGAGAGAGCGTCTTACTTTGCATAGAAATAGCATTTGAAACCTGAGCGTTCAGAGTTCTTACACAGGGAATAACATTTCACTCACATATTTATCTTTCCACTGAGAAACATCTATTTTAAATGTAATTTTCTTTTAATGTTACTTGTGGGTTCCAATTCTACCATACAAATAATTCCTTTCCTGATTTATATGTGTTCTTTTACATTTGTGTTCTATAGATTTCTATTTTTGGCCCTTTTTCCACCATAGCCATAATAACTTGAACCAGAGCCAAAATCGGTCTTGGCTAACGAAGAAATGTTCCCTCGTGCTAATAGCTACGTAATTGTGTCCTTTACGCCAGCACCAAACATGGCATTCTGTAAGAGACGTGCCAAGAAATGGGGCTGAGCAATTTAACAGAGACATTATGTCACCATCTAACTTGTGTGCTTGATTTATGGAAAAAATAATGGGGCCATTTTACAGAAATGTGTTTTTACCATGTATCTATCCTGACTCTAGAAATAAGCGAATTAAATTTGTATCAGCTGCTACACACAGTCACATATATATATGTATATATATATATACTGTACATATATATTTATATATACAAATATACAGTTTATTTTTTTTACCTCTTTTCAAATGTGATTTGCAGTGCAGTTCAAAATTCAGTGAGCATTCATACTAAGTGATTTCTAGGCCTCAATACTGGGAAGACAGTCAATCACTGATCAGGACCACCCACTTGACTCCTAGTCATAAAAAAATAAGAATGTAAGTGAATAAAGTACAATTTGAATTGAATCTTTACATACAACATTATCTACTTGTAACATCCGTCCTCCATTGTTAGGCGCTGCCGCCCTGACCTCATGGTTGGGCTGGCAGCAGGTCAGGTGGTGATGACTACCACTCTGTGGCGCACTTGTCTAGCTTGGACTCCTTCCATTACTCTGTTAGAGGAGAGATCTCCCGTCCTGCTGGACAGTGTGCAGCTCGCCTAGTCAAATCTCTCTTGGATCTTCTCTGTTTCAGGAGTGTTTCCTCTCCCACTGGCGCTTTGATCATCACCCAGCCATTTACTGATTTGGTTCTTCTTCATTATGTATTTTAGGTCCTCCTGATAGGCCAATTACTGAGCCTGGTCAGTGTACCAATAGCAGTAAACCAATCGCTGAAGCTGGTTAGGTGGCCAAAAGGGGTACACGGTGCCTTGTTTATACTCCCAAGTGACACTTTTCCTTTCCCAGGTATTCCTTTGTACTATAGGATTGGTCTCATATATTCTAGCTCCCTCTTTAGCACATTATTCTGACGATTAACCCTTTGGATGCTTCATTTGCTTTGATCCTGGACTGTGTGACATCTTTTTTTACCTCAAGCGAAATCTGGCAATTTTCAGCTGATGGTTGCCATAACACTGCTCAGCTCCTTCTGCTTGACTCTACTACATTTTCAAGGGATAAAGTGTAACCGTCGTTTTAATTTTTTTTAATTTTTTATAAATTAATAGTACAGACTTTCCCATTACTGAGATAGGAGACGGCAGCTGCTACTGATACAATTCTATGTAGACAGGACGAGGGAGGAGCTCTGCCTCTAGCGACTCCCTCCTCCTGCCCTCCTATCTACATAGAGTCTTATCAGTGACAACTTTCATCTCCTATCTCAGTAATGGGAAAGTCGGTCTTCACTGAATACAGATTTTACCTAAGAATTGAGAATTTTTATAATGACTGGCAGAGAAAAAAGCAGATTTCTCTGATAAGATATATTAAAAAGTTGCTTATTTTCATGTGTACTATTACTTTATTAAAAAAAAATGAAAACGATGGTTACGCTTTAAGGTTTACTTTAACCCCTTTAAAGCCCATGACGTACTAATACGCGTCTGTGCCCTGAGACTTAAGAGCCTGACCCATATTAGTACGTCATCGCTGTGCGGGCGCGATCACCGCCGGGTGTCAGCTGATTGTCACAGCTGATACCCGGTAGTACTATGCGCAGGTAGCGGTCTCGCACCGCTCCCGGCACTAACCCCCGCAATGCTCCGATCGAAGTCGATCGCAGCATTGCAGTGGCTAAGGGGAGGTAATCGGGATACTCACCTCCTCTTCCGGCCTCCAGCGCTGTCTGCCGCAGCTTCCCGGGTGTTGCCATGATGACTCGATGTCGTCATGACAACATCCGGGTCACCAGACTGCAGGAAGATTGTTTGGTCATGCACAGTGCATGACCAAACAATCTTCTCACTGTGCAGCGCTGACTGCCTGCATGGCACAGGAATGGTGCTCCATCACTATGCTATGCAGGCGATCAGAATAAAAAAAGTGAAAGTCCCAGAGTGGGACAAAGTAAAAAAGTAAAAAAACTCTCAGAAAGTGAAAAAAAAAAATTGTAAAAATATAAAAAAAAAAAATAAAAAAAATTAAACCACCAAAAATAAAAATATAATGTACCCATCAATA
The DNA here is from genome assembly GCF_046119375.1 of Phyllobates terribilis. NCBI lineage: Eukaryota > Metazoa > Chordata > Amphibia > Anura > Dendrobatidae > Phyllobates > Phyllobates terribilis. The sequence goes on from NW_027362773.1 coordinate 57,288,897, forward strand.
AATATTATTATGAAAAAAAACCCAAACAAATAATAAAAGTACACATATTTGGTATCGCCGCGTCCGTAACGACCTGACCTATAAAACTGTCCCACTAGTTAACCCCTTCAGTGAACACGGTAAAAAAATAAAATAAAAAACGAAGCAAAAAACAATGCTGTATCATCATACTGCCAAACAAAAAATGGAATAACACGCGATCAAAAAGACAAATATTAATAAAAATGGTACCGCTAAAAACATCATCTTGTCCCGCAAAAAACAAGCTGCCATATAGCTCCATCAACCGAAAAATCAAAAAGTTATAGCTCTCAGAATAAAGCGATGCAAAAAAATAATTTTTTCTATAAAATAGCTTTTATTGTGTAAAAGCGCCAAAACATAGAAAAACGATATAAATATGGTACCGCTGTAAACGTATTGACCCGAAGAATAAAGCTACCTTATCAATTTTACCACACGTGGAGTAGAATAATTTTTTTTTTTTAAAAAAAACAATTCCTGAATTGTTGGTTTTTGTTTATTCTGCCTCCCAAAAGCTGTAACAGAAAGCGATCAAAAAATGTCACGTGCCTGAAATGGCACCAATAAAAACGTCAACTCATCCCGCAAAAAACAAGCAGTCACATGACTCTGTCGGCCAAAATATGGAAAAATTATAGCTCTCAAAATATGGCGATGCAAAAACTAGATTTTACAAAATATGTGTCTTTTAGTGTGTGACAGCTGTCAATCATAAAAACCCGATATGATTCTGGTATCTCTGTAGTCGCACCGACCCGAAGAATAAGGTCGTCCAATCACTTATACCTAACTAGGAACGGCGTAAAAAATAAACGCTAGGGCTGGGGTTGGGGTTAGGGTTGTGCTAATGTTAGGGTTGTTTTTTTTTTTCAAAAGTAAAAAAAACAAACAAAAAGATGACGATATGGCAACTAATGTTGAGCGCAGGTGCTCGCTACTTGAGTTTGCATCGGGTGCTCGGGTATGCATTGAGTATCGCGGGAGCTCGAGACTCCGCCCCATATGCTTCGCGGCCAAAAAAACCTCGCGGGGATTGCCTGCCATGCACGAGCGATCCCTGCATGTTTTTTTTGGGGTGTCTAATAAACGTGAAACATGCGGGCGGGGACTCGAGCATGTCACTCAAGCACCCTTGATACATGGTGCATACCTGAGTACCCGATGCAAACTCAAGTAGCGAGCACTTGCGCTCAAGACTAATGACAACTTATTCAATATGATGACCTAATGTCATCAAATTCTGTGTCGTACCTCTGGGTTCAAAATGTTCACTATACCCCTTGATAAAATCCTTGAGTGGTGTAGTTTCCAAAATGGGGTCACTTGTGGGGGGTTTCAACTATTTAGGCACATCAGGGGCTCTCCAAACGCGACATGGCGTCCGCTCTCGATTCCAGCCGATTTTGTGTTCAAAAAGTTGCACAGTGCTCCTTCCCTTCTGAACTCTGCCGTGCACCCAAACACTGTATTTTCCCCACATATGGGGTAGTGGCGTACTCAGGAGAAATTGCACAAACGCTTTTGGGGTCCATTTTCTCCTCTTACCCTTGTGAAAATAAAAAATTGGGGCTAAAACATCATTTTTGTGGAAAAAGTGTGATTTTTTTATTTTTACTGCTCCATGTTATAAACTTCTGTAAAGGACTTGGGGGTTCAAGGTGCTCACCACATATCTTGATAAGTTGCCTGAGGGGTCTAGTTTCCAAAATGGTTCCACTTGTGGGTGGTTTCCACTGTTTAGGCACATCAGGGGCACATCTGCTAATTATTCAAGCAAATTTTACAATCAAAAAGTCAAATGGCGCTCCTTTCCTTCCGAACACTGCCGCGCGCCCAAACAGTGGTTTTCCCCCACATATGGGGTATCTGCTTACTCAGGAGAAATTGAACAACAAATTGCATAGTGCAATTTCTCCTGTTACCCTTATGAAAATGCAAAAGTGGGGGCTGAAAAACATTTTTGTGGGAAAAATGTGAAAATTTTATTTTTACGGCTCAATGTTATAAACTTCTGTGAAGCACCTGGGGGTTCAAGGTGCTCACCACACATCTAGATAAGTTCCCTGAGGGGTCTGGTTTCCAAAATGGTGTCACTTGTGGGGGGTTTCCACTGTTTAGGCACATCAGGGGCTCCCCAAATGCAACATGGTGTCCGCTAATTATTCAAGCAAATTTTACATTCAAAAAGTCAAATGGAGCTCCATCCCTTCTGAACCCGGCCGTGTGCCCAAACAGTGGTTTTCTCCCACATATGGGGTATCTGCTTACTCAGGAGAAATTGCACAACAAATTTTGGTTGTCCATTTTTTCCTGTTACCCCTGCGAAAATAAAAAAAAATTGGGTCTAAAGTAACATTTTTGTGAAAAAAGTTAAATGTTCATTTTTTTCTTCCACATTCCAAAAATTCCTGTTAAGCACCTGAAGGGTTAATAAAGTTCTTGAATGTGGTTTTGAGCACCTTGAGGGGTGCAGTTTTTAGAATAGTGTCACTTTTGAGTATTTTCTGTCATAAAGACCCCTCAATGTGACTTTAAAATGATGTGGTCCCTAAAAAAATGGTTTTGTAAATTTTGTTGGAAAAATGAGAAATCGCTGGTCAACTTTTAACCCTTATAGCTCCCCAATAAAAAAAGATTTTGGTTCCAAAATTGTGCTGATGTAAAGTAGACATGTGGGAAATGTTATTTATTAACTATTTTGTGTGACATATCTCTCTGATTTAAGGGCATAAAAATTAAAATTTTGAAAATTGCAAAATTTTCGCCAAATTTCTGTTTTATCACAAATAAACGCAAGTGATATGAAAGAAATTTTACCACTATCATGAAGTACAATATGTCACGAAAAAACAATCTCAGAATCAGGGGGATCCATTGAAACGTTCCAGAGTAATTACCTCTTAAAGTGACAGTGGTCAGAATTGTAAAAATTGGCCTGGTCATTAACGTGCAAACCACCTTGGGTTGTAAAGGGGCTAAAGGAAATCTATCAGTAAGATCAACCCTCCCAAAACGCATATATGGGCATCCACTTATATGAAATGTAAATCCATTGACACCTTTATATCTTCTATCTGTCGCTGCATTCCTGAAAAATTGGCATTTTCATTCAATGAGGATTCAAGTGCTCTTGGCATGACAGAGCACACAAGCCACTGCCACCTGAGGATGTTTTCCTGAACAGTACCAGCCTCTTTAGCCTGATTTATAGTCCACTGTCTAATTTCCTTTCCTAGTACCTGATGTCTCACAGACAGGGAGCTATCAATCAGCCTAAAGAGGTCCTTGCTGGCTGGGGAAACATCATGGGATGGATGTGGCTTGTTAAGTGCTTTGTCATGCTAAGAGCACTGAATGCCTCATTTGCTTATGAATGAAAATGCTATTCACTGAGGAATACAGAAACAAAAGCTATAAAGGTATCCATGGATTTACATTTCAAAGACCTGCATGCAAACATATGCGGGTTCGGGGGAATTAATTTTACTGACCGATTCCCTGATGGAAGCCAACCACAGAAATGAAGATTGATATGACATTATCACCTATAGCACTCTAATGTCAACTCTATAATGGATGTTAGAGTCCAGGATAAAGATTCACAGAAGAGTGACACTAGATATGGTGGATTATTCTTAAAGGGAATCTGTCAGTAGGATCATCCCTTCTAAGCCGTGTATATGGTTACGCAGGTCATAGGAAGCCGAATAAAATGATACCTTGATATCTGTCATCCAATGTCTTATTCCAGAGAAATCCATGTTTTTTCTTATCTGTAAATGAGCTGTTCAGAACTATGGGTCAGACACTGATTTGGATGAGAATCTGTCTCCAGAGATTATTATAAATGAAAGGGGGAGTTACCAGTGTGAGACAAGTAACTAACACTGAACAGCAGAACTAAACTTTGTCTCATTACAAACACATTTGCTGCAGCTCTCACAGCTCTGTTGTATTGCAACACTGGCTGTCTGAGAGATGGAAGTTGAAGCATTGAGAGGAACCTGCAGATGGGTTCAAACAGTTGCTCAGTAAGAGAGAATAATTACAAAAGATGTGAAAGTCATTCTAACATCCACCATGCTTGCTACAAAATAAGTGTTTTTAGTTTTATCAGCTGATGGAATGGCAATATCTAGTAATAATAAAAATGCAAAATCTAAATGATAAAAAGAATGAGACCGCATAGATATTGAAAGGGTTAAAACAGTTGTCCGAATTAAAAAACGGTCGACTTGTTTTCCAGAACCAGCACCTCTCATATTCATGTGTTTTAGCTCATCATCAGTCAGGCGAATAAGATTCATTCAAAAGTATGCAAAGTTTCAGCTAAACAAGCACATGCAGCATATGCTTTTCTAAACCATGGACAACCTCCTGAAAAGACGGGCGACCAAAATAAGTCAGATATGCTCAAACATTCTGGGACTTTTGCTTGTTTTCCATGATAAATTACATCCATCCATGAGAATGTTAGTTTGCAGGTGATTCATATTGGCCTGATTGTCATGTACAAACTCTTTTGCGCCTATGCTGGCAAAGAAATATGTGATCCTATTTGGGTTATACATACACTTTGGCATGTGTACTTAAAGATCAGAGGGAGCCAAAGACAGCTGGAAAACTTGGAGCCATGCATGTAATTCATGCCAGTCCACCAGCTAATGCAGAGAGAATGTAGATGATAGATTGTAAGAAATGCATTTCACCATCTACATCATACAGAACACGGCGGAGCCGACAACAAATAGATAATGTGTGTCATTAATGTTACAGAAAATAGATGCAACCTGCAACACATTTGTAGGGGTAATCAATTACCAAGTACTATAGTATAAGCATAGAACACTCTGCCATACAAACTGCTGCACACTACAAAAAAAATAGAACTTTTGAAATGATTTAGTATTATTAGGATGTGATCGTAGAATGTGTTTGTTATATTTTGTCCTATATTTTAAGAATGTATCTAGAGATTTATTGCACCTTCAGACTACTTTGTATATTGATGATGTGTTTTCTAATGCATTTATATTTAGTATGGAGTGCTACATTAAACATTCGAAGGATAAATCACAAAGCTGTCAGTAGTTCTTCCATCAAAGCCCAAAGCTTTGGATTTACAGGTATTTGCCAAACATTGTTTTTGGCTCTTGGCTATTGTCTTCCATCCATAGGTTTCTATTTTGCTGTGTTTCCAATTACATTAATGTGGCTGTTATTCTCACATGATTGGATTGTAATTATTAGAGGCAGAAAAGGAGGTGCAGCGGAGGCACAATTCTGGGTATTTCCCAATGCATAAGGTCCATGATAACACAAGTCTAATGACATGCTGCTTATATCTTATAGGGGTTGTCTTAGCTTCTTAAATGGGTAAATTGTTAAGTGATTGTAAAAACAAACAATTTTGCAATTTTCTTCTTACTAAAAATAATGACCGTTCTCAGGAATGGAGGGATTTTTATTTCTGTAGCGTATAGCTAGAAGAAGTCTCGCATTTGCAAGCTGTTTGCGATACAGCTTGTGAGTGCTGCTCTGAAGCTGGGCAAATTGCTTTGTCTGTCCAGCCACTGTGTCGCAGTGTTTCTCCTATGCAGCAGAGGCAGAGCTGAATTTATTTGCAAGGAACAACACACAGTTTGGAGCAGTGGCTCATCTATGACCCCACGCCAGTACTGTCAATATTCAGGATGGACCTACACCCAAGCAAGTAAGAAGCTGGGAGGCAGCGAATTGGTGCACTACTGAAGACAAGAGATGAAACAGCCCCTTTAATATTAAATAGCTAAAGGCAGGGGAGGCTCAAAAGGTGCATTTCCTGCTGTGCAGAAAACCGAACCTATGTGTGATGTCAACACATATTGAAAAAGGATCTCACACCATGCTAAATACAATAATATTTTATTTACATCCTAAAATTTAATTTACAACCTAGAAAGGGGTATCCAACTGATTTAAGGGGGCTATCCAACTTCTGTTAAAAAAAAATCTCTCCTGGTTGCAGAGGTCATGGACTGTACTAATGACATCATGCTGAGCAGTAATGGCAGTAGGGTATGCCACATGACCATTGTGGCAACGGATTGCCTGCCGTGGTCTAATCCTGGCTGGTTATAAATTTGTCAAATTTGTAAATTTGCCACCGTCTTGAATTTTTTGAATTGAAAAAACAGTTGAAATAATCCTAAAACTGTATTCTACAGGAAAAAAAATCATTAGAACAAACAAAGAGCAGGTAATATACTGTATGCCAACTGTAAAGCAAAATAATGTATACAAAGTACAATGCAAATAAATATATTGACATCTATCAGCTACCGAATAAATGGTAACAAACAATGGTTATATGGTGGCACTGTGAAAAAACGGGTGCCCACACATCAATGAAAGACAACAATATTAACCCCTTCACGACCTATGGCGTAACCATACATCATAGGTCATGTCCATGCATTCCATGCGGGTTCCGGCTCTGAGCTCACATGTTTTCAGGCACATGACATGATCTGATCAGCTGTCTTTGCCCCTATCAGCCACAGGTGGAATCTCGATCCACCCGCGCCTGTTAACATTAGTGTTGAGCCACCCCCGTAATGTTCGAGTTCGGTTCGGTTCGTCGAACACCCGTGTGTTCGCCGAACTGTTCGTCGAACACCTTCGAACACCGTTAAAACCAATGGCAGGCAAACAAAAACACATAGAAACACATAGAAAACACCTTCAAAGGTGTCCAAAAGCTGACAAACTGCTCAGAAGACATAACTAACACATGGAAAAGTGACAAGTACATATAGTCATGCGAAAATAAAAGAGGTGGAGGAGTAAAAGGAGGGGGAGACACAGATATAGGCATGTCATGCCCTTCTAAAATCCAAAAAGTGAGAAGCCGACACGGCCAGTCCGCTCCTGCCCGTGCCACCTCCGTGTCGCCGGGTTTGTGCCAGAGCCGCGGTGAACCCTGACGGCCAGCCCCCCTCTCCCAATACTGGTGCCTGTCCGCTGGTGGGTCGAGCGAGCCCCCCTGTGGTGGAGGCAGCTCTAAGCTTTTTAATTTAAATTGTCTCTCTAATTTGAATGAATACACTTTAAATCCATTTACAAGGATCTATTGGAGGGCAAGTCTCATGCCAGCAGCCGCGGTAATTCCAGCTCCAGTAGCGTCCACTAAAGCTGCTGCAGTTAAAAAGCTTTTATAAGGATCGAGCTCGGCTGTACACCGCAAGGCATCCTACTGCCAGTCCCAGCCCCGATGCCTTGGGGTGCCTCCTGATGCTCTTCACTAAGTATCCCATGGTCCCGAAGCATTTCCTTTGAAAAAATTAAGTGTCTAAACTACAGGTGGTGTAGCTTGCTTAACAGCCGGGATAATCCGCTGACTAGCAGACACTGCTACTAGGCACAAAGTATTTCCTGGGCTAGATGCAGTTAAAAATTTGTAATTAGATACTCTCGTTGGATGCTGAGAAAGCATTCCATAGAGTCTCCTGGCACGCCATATATGATTCTCTTAAAAAGCTTGGGGTAGGGGTCTAGGGGACCCTTTTATAGCCAAAATCACGGCCCTGTATCGCAATACGTCACCTAGGCTGAAGATAAATGGAACTGTAGCACCCTGAGGGCTCGGTTGCTACAGACGTATTGCACCTCACCCAGAGGTGTGATATCTCACTCTCAGGTAAGGATGGAGTGTGGATCAGGACCCGACACCTGCATGCATTACACCACATTGCCGTGGGGCAGGGCGACCAATATGCCCCTGAGATGGGCACGACAGTCCCTGTCCCTGGCTGGAGTGGGGGGAGGGAACACTGAGGAAGGGGAACCCTGTAGTGCAGGAGCAGGGAGGAAGCAGTTCCTGGGTGCATTGAGAAGGGAGTATAAAAGGTGGGCACCATCTTAGTTCAGTGCAGAGAAGTCTGAGCAAAAGTGGCAGGGAGCAGGGGCTCTGCATGAGCTCTGCTCCGGAGGCGGGCCTAGTAACAGAGGCCCAGGCCTGGAAGAGGGAGAAGGAAGGAAGAGGAGCGGAGAAGGCTCCAGGAACGAGGAATGAAGGGATCCCAGGGGTGCGGACGGGCGAGTCGCCACCGCACGCCCGAATCCACCTGCGTGGAGGGGTCAGGCCAAAGGGGGAGACCGGTCCCCAAACTAGTGGAGGCAGGAAACGACCCTCAGCTAGAAACCGGAGGCTCTGACATTTTATGTGGCGCAGCCCCTCGCTACACCCGCTAGGAAGGCACCACATAGGGTCAGGGAAACTGGCGCCAAGTTTACCAAGAGGAGGCCCGAGGCAGCCGGACAGAAGTGTTGGTAAGAAAGGCCAGACAAAGGACACACAAAGGGGGTCCTGTGAAGTGCTCCAAAGTTATCTGGGAGTTGTCTGAGCCCCTCACCTGGTGAGCACAGTACGACGTGGGCAGCCGTTACCTGCAGACGTGGTCTGGATAATAAGAACCGTGAGTAAAGGCCCTGGACTGCATCACTGACTCCGTGTCGTTACTGCTGCTGCCCTGCACCATCACCCCCATCCTCCGCATACACTGCCCTGAGGCTATACTCCTCCCGTGGGGAGTTATGCTACGCTCTGCTGCACCCACAACACCAGCCTCAGCGGTCTGCCCTGTAGCGGCGGTTCACTCTGACCGCAATCCACGGGTGGCGTAGTCGGACATTTAAACATCAAAACCACATAAATAGTTCCGCCACTGGTTTGACCGCCCTGAGCCACGGAACCGGGTCGCCGCCACGAAGACTACAACCACCAGCATCCACCAAAAAGGGTCCGGCTCCGGGTGTCCCAAGGCCCAGGGGGTGCGTCAGAACATTTTCATCACCTTTCACAATCACCAATGGGACAAGGCAGGGATGTCCTCTGTCCCCTCTCTTATACATCCTAGTGACGGAGCACCTGCTCTCATCAATTCGCCATAACCCCAATATTAGGTGGATTGAGGTGGGAGGCACCGAGTACAAGTGCTCTCTATTTGCTGATGATGTCCTAGTATATATCACTCAATCACATATATCCATCCCTGCTGTTATGGCTGAAATAGATCACTTTGTTACATGGTAAAATTTTAAAATCAATGCAGCGAAGTCTGAGGCCCTCGATGTCTCCCTCCCCAAATCCATATAGGATTCCATCCAGTCCAACTTTCCCTTTGCCTGGCCCTCACAGGGTATCAAATACTTAGGAATTCCTATTCATAGAGACCTCTCCCATCTATGTTATCTTAATTTTGGGCCCTTTATTGAACAATTCCATACAGACCACGGTTGGCAAGTTAGAACTGTAAGATTCACTACGTGAACCACTGGTGTTTTGTGGAAAAGCACATGTACACTGCGTTCCAAATTATTATGCAAAAAGTGTTTAGGAGTGATAAGGGAAGAATTTGTTTGTTTGTCAGTTAAACTCATTGATGGTGATGTGTGTCAGGGCTCTTTATATCACTGTAAGCAATTGCAGACACCTGTGCTAATTAGTTTGGCAGGTGTGTCCAATGAAAGGCAAGACTACTTAAGAAGGCTCTCTCACATTATTAAGCAGCCTACATTTTCTGCCAAAATGGGAAAGAAAAAGGATGTGTCGGCTGCTGAGAAGCAACAAATTGTGGAGTGTTTAGGTCAAGGCATGACTACGATCAACATTGTGCGATGATCAGGATGAAGTGTCTTGGCAATCAAGAAGTATGTAGCTGATTCACAGTACACACGTGTGCGTGCTGATAAGGGCAAATTGAGGACTCTTTCCTACAGGCAATTACGTCAGGTTGAAAGAGCAGCGGCAAAAAAGCCTTGTCATAGCAGCAGACAAGTTTTTGAAGCTGCTTGTGCCTCCAACGTCCCCCGAACAACAAGATGCAGGGTCCTTCAGAGGTTTGCAGCTGTGCATACGCCATCCTGTCGACCTCCTCTATCCACTTCACACAAGCAGAAACGGCTCCAGTGGGCCAAACATTACATGAAGACTGATTTCAAAACTGTTTTGTTCACGGATGAGTGCCGTGCAGCGCTCGATGGTCCAGATGGATGGAGTGGAGGATGGCTGGTTGATGGACACCCCACGCAAACACGGCTACAGCGCCAACAAGGAGGAGGTGGAGTAATGTTTTGGGCTGGAATCATGGGGAGAGAGATTGTCGGCCCCTTTAGGATCCCTGAAGGCGCTAAAGATGAACTCCATAATGTATGTGGATTTTCTCAAACAGCACTTCCTGCCATGGTTCAAGAAGAAGAACCGTGTATTTCACAGCAAGATCATTTTTCTGCATGATAATGCACCATCTCATGCTGCACATAAAACATCTGCATCTCTGGCTGATATGGGCATAAAAGGGGACAAACTTATGGTGTGACCCCCATGCTCCCCTGACCTCTACCCCATTCAGAACCTTTGGAGCATCATTAAAAGGAGTGTCTATGATGGCGGGAGGCAGTTCACATCTAAGCAACAGCTCTGGGAGGGTATTCTGTCCTCATGCAAAACAATTGAAGCAGAAACCATCCAAAACCTGACAAATTCAATGGACGAGAGAGTTCAGAAGCTCCTTTCGAACAAGGGGTCCTATGTGAAAATGTAACATCACCTAGAATAAAGTTTTGAGTTGAAAACTGTTTGATTTCAGTTTCTAACAACCTGCTAATGCTTATAATTTCAAAAATGACCATTTTTTTGGTCTTTATTAAAATGAAAAGGTTGATCGAAAAGTTTGGGGGATCTAAGAGTGTGGCAACCCAGTAGTCATGATTACTTCGAATTCTGACAATATGAGGGTCATGCTGCAGGTAGTGCAGCAAGAAGGCACTTATGTGTCTTGCGCATCTCGGAGCCCCAAAATTATTTTCCGGGCTAGATGCAGCTAAAAATTATTTTAATTTTAAATCTGGTGGAGCTTATTATAGATGGCCTAATAGGATCAGTGCTGCACACTGCTACAAAGCCCAAATTATTTTCCAGTCAAGATACAGATAAACATGATTAGTAATTTGAAAGCTTAAAACGGTTGGTAGGGTGATTTTAACCAATCATCAAGCTTTTACTCTCCCCAGGATGACACAGGGTTAGAAAAGTCGTTTCGGATCCATGATTTGTTCATCTTTATGAACGTGAGTCTGTCTACATTATCAGTGGAGAGCCGCGTGCGCTTATCTGTCAGCACACCACCAGCAGCGCTGAACACACGTTCAGACAGAACGCTGGCTGCGGGGCATGACAAGATCTCCAAGGCGTAAGTGGCTAGCTCCGGCCATTTATCCAGATTGGAAGCCCAAAAAGAGCAAGGGTCCAGTGACACAGTCGTGGCTTCAATGTTTACTTGGAGATACTCCTGTACCATCGTCTCTAGGCGTTGACTATGTGTCAGACTTCTTGTCTCCTGTGGCCTTGCAAAGGATGGGCTAAAAAAGTGGTGAAATGATTCCGCAAAATTGATGTTACCAGCAGATACTGTGGTTCTGTTACGGTTTGAGTGCTGAACACTTGACGGTCCCACGGTTGGCAAGTTGGAACTGTGAGATTCACTACGTGCACCACTGGTGTTTTGTGGAAAAGCACATGTAAGATTCTGCAACAGTCTCTGCTGATACTCCTGCATGCGTGCATCCCTTTCTATGGCAGGAATAATTTCGGCAAATTTACTTTTGTACCGGGGATCTAACAGTGTGGCAACCCAGTAGTCAGGATTATTTCTAATTCTCACAATTCGAGGGTCATGTTGCAGGTACTGCAGCAAGAAGGCACTCATGTGTGTTGCGCATCCAGGAGCACCAAGTCCCTGTTGTGTTGGTGGCGAGGTAACAATCATGCTTCCTTCCTCTGTCCTCTCCCCCCAACCTCGCACAACAGAAATGTGATCAAGGTCTCCCTCATCTGATGAGTCTTCCATCAGTTCGTCCTCCACTTCTTCCTGGGCTCCTGCACCTTCCTCACTAGTTTGGCTGCTACCATTCGCCCTGGTAAAACCATCTCCCCCACCCTCACATGCCTGCCGCCTTGGTGCTGCCGACCGTCTGGACCTTGCAGATGTTAGCCCTTCCGCATACAACTCCTCCTCCTCTACTTCCTCCACCTCCTCTTGTGCCACCACCTGACTCCGAATTCTGTTTAACATGTGCTCCAGCATGTAAATCACCGGAATAGTCATGCTGATAATGGCATCATCAGCACTAAACATCTTCGTCGCCATTTCAAAACTGTGCAGAAGGGTGCATAGGTCCCTGATCTGAGACCACTCCTCCAGCGTGATTTGCCCCACCTCTGGATCTCGTTGGCCCAGGCTATACGTCAGAACGTATTGCACCAGGGCTTGTCGGTGCTGCCACAGTCGCTGCAACATGTGCAGAGTTGAATTCCACCGGGTAGGCACATCGCATTTTAGCCGGTGAAGTGGCAGGCCCAACGACTTCTGTAGAGATGTAAGTCGCTGAGCTGCGGGATGCGAACGGCGGAAGTGAGCACACAGCGACCGTGCCCTCTGCAGAAGGCCATCTAGTCTGGGATAGTGGGCTAAAAATTGCTGGACAACCAGGTTCAACACGTGAGCCATACAAGGCAGGTGTGTGACATTGCCCCGGCGATGGGCCGCACCCAGGTTTGCAGCATTGTCGCACACGGCCTTCCCTGGTTTCAGGTCCAGTGGAGACAGCCATTCATGAAATTGGTTCTCCAGAGCTGACCACAACTCCTCAGCTGTGTGACTCACATTTCCCAGACATTTCAATGTAAAAACCGCCTGATGACGTTGAGCCCTACTGCCAGCATAGTAAGGAGGTGTGCAGGATCCCTTCTGCGCAGTTAGAAAGCTTGTGGCATGACCAGACAGGCTTTGGGTGCAGGTGGAAGACCGAGAGGAGGTTGAGGAGGCAGAAGCAGTGGAGGAACTTTGACATAAAGAGGATTGACGCACAACTCGTGGGGACGGCAAGACTTGGACAGCAGCCCCTTGTCCTGCTGTCACCATAGTTACCCAGTGCCCAGTCAGCGACATGTAACGCCCCTGTCCATGCCTACTCGTCCAAGTGTCTGTGGTGAAATGCACCCTGTCACACACAGAGTTTCTCAAAGAAGCGGTGATGTTGTGTGCGACATGCTGGTGGAGCGCAGGCACACCTTTCTTTGAGAAGTAGTGCCGACTGGGCATCTGGTACTGGGGCACTGCGACAGACATAAGGTCTCGAAAATCCTCTGTGTCCACCAGACGGAAAGGCAGCATTTCTGTAGCCAAGAGCTTGCAGATGGTGAAATTCAACCTCTTAGCTTTCTCATAGCTAGGAGGAAATGGTCTTTTACTTGTCCACATCTGAGGGACCGAGGGCTGGCTATTGTGCTTAGACGGGGTTGATAAGGGTGTCCCCGGCAAACTGCCGGTCTGTGAGGAAGATGCAGGCGGACATGTTAGGTTGCCTTGATCCAAAGGTGGTGCTATCGATGTCGGACAGCGCTCAACACCAGCTGGTGTTACCACCTCCAAAGAAAATGATGACCTGCCAATCACGCTGGCTGTTGCGGGTAAAGAGGTGGCAGGTCTGCGCCCCAAAACAGGTGTGACTGCTGTACCCCCAGTCACAGAGGATGAAGAGGCCGCGGATGCACAAGATATGGCAGACGGTGGTTGGCCCGGCCGGCTAGGCCGCATTGTAGCACACTGAGCTTCCCACTGCAACTTATGCTTCATGTCCATGTGCCGGTTCATGCATGAAGTACTCAAACTATGTATTTTTTGGCCTCTACTTAGCTTTTGCTGACAAATGTTACAGATAACACGAGTTGGGTCATCTTTATCGATCTGAAAAAATGCCCAGGCTATGCAAGGCTTAGCACCCATGCGACCTGAAGAGCCACCACGACTTGTGGTGAGAGGCAGAGTTGTGTTTGAGGATGCAGTTGTTGACGTGCTTCCAGTACTACGTCTCTGTCCAGGAAGGCGCAACCTGACCTCGTCGTCACTAGCATCTTCCTCCACCTCCTCTGCTGACCTCATCTCTTGGCTGACTGTGGGTTGACAGTAAGTGGGATCTCCAACCTCATCATCATCACCCTGTGTGTTATCACACCCGTCGTCCTCAGAGCCAACCTGTTCCTGCCCTGACAAAAAACTAAAGTTGTCGCTCCAATCAGGTATTTGAGTCTTATCATCGTCTTCCTCATTATCTCCACCAACAGGAGTTACAGTTTGGGAATGAGGGTCTACATTATGGTCAGAACCTTCTGCGTCTGGTCCTGGATCCGACTCATAAAGATTCTGGGCATCAGTGCAGATCATTTCCTCGTCTGGATTCACAGAAGCGCTGGAGTCGACCTCTGATTCCCAGGCTATAGTATGAGTAAACAGCTCTGCAGACTCAACCATCTGTTCTACCTCATACTCAGACGGGCAGCTGGAGATTTGGGAGCTGTGAGGAAGCAAGTCCGATTTGGGTGACACCTTTGAGGACTGGAGTATTTGTGATGTTGAAGTTGATGTGGAGGAGAGCCCACTTAAAGGAGCACTTGATATCCGTTGAAGCACCTGCTGTTTTTGTGCCTCATCTGGAATTTGTAGCGATTGGCGTGGCCGTAAGAAAGGGATCTTATCACATTGTCCGCTAAAAGAAGTAGGCATTTTAGTTTGGCTGGAAGATGGTCTTTCTTCTGCAGATGTTACTGTTGCTTTAACACCTACCCCACGGACACAACCTTTTTTCCCCTTCCCAACACGCCTATTCCCCTTTCCACCAGCAGCAGGCCTTTTTCCACTCATTTTGGTGGTTAACTAATTCACAACTCTGGAGTTGTTTGCACAAAAAAACAATGGATGGTAACCGAGCAGAGCTGAGTGGCCAAACTGTGGTATTAGGCCAAAACTATTGGCTGGGTTAGATGCAGAAAAAAATTATATTCAATTTGCAACCTGATGGAGGTCAGTATAGATGGACTAATACAACAAGTCCCACACACAGCTAGAAGCCCAATATTTTTTCAGAGGTAGATGCAGAAAAAAATATATTCAGTTTGCAACCTGATGGAGGTCAGTATAGATGGACTAATACAACAAGTCCCACACACAGCTAGAAGCCCAATATTTTTTCAGAGGTAGATGCAGAAAAAAATATATTCAGTTTGCAACCTGATGGAGGTCTACATAGATGGATTAATAGAACAAGTCCCACACACAGCTAGAAGCTCAATATTTTTTCAG
The DNA here is from genome assembly GCF_046119375.1 of Phyllobates terribilis. Taxonomy (NCBI): domain Eukaryota; kingdom Metazoa; phylum Chordata; class Amphibia; order Anura; family Dendrobatidae; genus Phyllobates; species Phyllobates terribilis. The sequence continues at coordinate 57,304,100 of NW_027362773.1, forward strand.
AGGTAGATGCAGAAAAAAATATATTCAGTTTGCAACCTGATGGAGGTCAGTATAGATGGACTAATACAACAAGTCCCACACACAGCTAGAAGCCCAATATTTTTTCAGAGGTAGATGCAGACAAAAAATATATTCAGTTTGCAACCTGATGGAGGTCTGTATAGATGGATTAATAGAACAAGACCCACACACAGCTAGAAGCCCAATATTTTTTCAGAGGTAGATGCAGAAAAAAATATATTCAGTTTGCAACCTGATGGAGGTCAGTATAGATGGACTAATACAACAAGTCCCACACACAGCTAGAAGCCCAAATATTTTTTCAGAGGTACTGTAGATGCAGATAAAAATTATTTTTAATTTGCAACCTGATGGAGGTCAGTATAGATGGACTAATAGAGAAAGTCCGACACACTACTAGAAGGCCAAATATTTTTTCAGAGCTAGATGCAGAAAAAAATTATATTCAGTTTGCAACCTGATGGAGGTCAGTATAGATGGATTAATAGAACAAGACCCACACACAGCTAGAAGCCCAATATTTTTTCAGAGGTAGATGCAGAAAAAAATATATTCAGTTTGCAACCTGATGGAGGTCAGTATAGATGGACTAACAGAGAAAGTCCCACACACTACTAGAAGGCCAAATATTTTTTCAGAGCTAGATGCAGAAAAAAATTATATTCAGTTTGCAACCTGATGGAGGTCTGTATAGATGGATTAATAGAACAAGACCCACACACAGCTAGAAGCCCAATATTTTTTCAGAGGTAGATGCAGAAAAAAATATATTCAGTTTGCAACCTGATGGAGGTCAGTATAGATGGACTAATACAACAAGTCCCACACACAGCTAGAAGCCCAATATTTTTTCAGAGGTAGATGCAGAAAAAAATATATTCAGTTTGCAACCTGATGGAGGTCAGTATAGGTGGACTAATAGAACAAGTCCCACACACTGCTAGAAGGCCAAATATTTTTTCAGAGCTAGATGCAGAAAAAAAATTAGATTCAGTTTGCAACCTGATGGAGGTCAGTATAGATGGACTAATAGAATGATGCTATGCCCAAAAGATTTTACTTCACTAGGTGCAGTAAAAAAATTGGTATTCTATACACAGGTGGTAAATCTTGCAACACAGATAGGCTACTCCACTGACTAACACACTCTGCAATAGGCCAAAAAGGATTAGCTTTGCTAGATTCAGCCAAATGCTGTGAAAAAAACTTGCACAGCACTGGCACAGACCTGCCTGGCAAAAACTGATAGGAACTGATGTAACCTAGTCCTGAAAAGGACTCCAATTACAATTAGTCTTTACTCCCACAACCTATCTATTTAAGAGCACAGACCTGCCTGATAAAAGTCGTAGGAAATGCTGTAACCTAGTCCTTAAAAGGACTGCAATCACAACTATTCCCTACTCCCAAGCTATCTGTATATTTGTGCGAAAATTGGCTTGAAATTAACAAGGTATAGCGCACACAGCAACAGCGGTGCCGTCTAACACGCAGCTGCAGCAGTGAGAAAATGGTGGCGACGGGGAAAATGGCTTGGTCTTATAGGGCAAGGACATGTGACATACACTGCCAATGACACATGCCCTTGCTTGTGTGAAAAAAAGCACTTCGCTCCGTGTGTGCGCTGCTGATAGGCTGACAGATTGCACCTCCCCACTGTAAATGCGGGAAAGAGAAAAAAAAATGGAGATCTTCATTGTTCCTGCAGAGATCCATCCCCTGCCCCTCCCCCCACCCCGCTGTACACTCAAACTGTGTATTAACATTAATTTTCATCATTACTGAGAAAAAATCCAGTTATGATTTTGGTGCACGAACAGTTATCGAACATAACCTCGAACAGCCGAATTTTTCTCAAATTGTTCGTGTTCGCCGAACGGCTCGAACACCGCCCAAAACAGCTCGAATTTGAGATTGGCAAACAGTTCGAGTAGAACAACGCTCATCTCTAGTTAACATGTTAAATGCCGCTGTCAAACTCCGGACAGAAGCATTTAACATGGCCGTGGTGGAAGCGCGTCACTAGCTCCGGCCATCAGCGCACCCGTCCAATGATTCACGCGGCGCCGATGGCTTGGCATGACAACCCAGGGTCTGCAGGAGAGCCCTGTAGTTGTCATAGCCGTTCTGCTATGAGCGCCGCCCAGCTGTTGGCGCTCATAGCAGATGAGCATTTAAGCAACACATAACAGGGCTGAAGCCCTGCTATGTGTTGCACTGGCGATCAGATGGGCTGAAGCCCTGCTATGTGTTGCACAGGCGATCAGATGGGCTGAAGCCTTGCTATGTGTTGCACAGGCAATCAGATGAGCTGAAGCCCTGCTATGTGTTGCACAGGCAATCAGATGGGCTGAAGCCCTGCTATGTGTCGCACAGGCGATCAGATGGGCTGAAGCCCTGCTATGTGTCGCACAGGCAATCAGATGGGCTGAAGCCCTGCTATGTGTTGCACAGGCGATCAGATGGGCTGAAGCCCAGCTATGTGTTGCACAGGCAATCAGATGGGCTGAAGCCCTGCTATGTGTTGCACAGGCGATCAGATGGGCTGAAGCCCTGCTATGTGTCGCACAGGCAATCAGATGGGCTGAAGCCCTGCTATGTGTTGCACAGGCGATCAGATGGGCTGAAGCCCAGCTATGTGTTGCACAGGCGATCAGATGGGCTGAAGCCCTGCTATGTGTTGCACAGGCGATTAGATGATTGCAGCTTATAGTCTCCCATGGAAACTATTGAAGTAGGTAAAAAGTAAAATAAAAGTTTTTAAAAGTATTAAAAAAATATAAAAGTTAAAATCACCCCCATTTCGCCCCATTCAAAATAAAACAAACAAAAAAATCACATATGCACATATTTGGTATTGTCGCGTTCAGAAATGCCCGATCTATCCATTTACAAAAATAATTAATCAGATTGGTAACCGACGTAACATGAAAAAAAATCAAAACGCCAGGATTACGTCTTTTTGGTCACCGCAACATTGAAATAAAATACAATAACGCGCGATCAAAACATCGTATCTACCCCAAAATGGTCTCAATAAAAACATCAGCTCGGCACAACAAGAAATAAGCCCTCACCCGGCCCCAGATCACAAAAAATGGAGATGCTACGGGTCTCAGAAAATGGCACCATTTTTTACAAACTTTGGATTTTTTTTCACCACTTAAATAAAAAAGAACCTATACATGTTTGGTATCTGCAAACTCACCATGACCTGGAGAATCATAGTGGCAGGTCAGTTTTAGCACTTAGTAAACATGGTAAAAAAAAAAACTACTGTGGAATTGCAGTCTTTTTGCAATTTCATCACACCTGGAATTTTTTTCCCGTTTTCCAGTACACGATATGGTAAAACCAATGGTGTCCTTCAAAAGTACAACTGGTCCCGCAAAAAAACAAGCCCTCACACGGCCATATTGATGGAAAAATAAATAAGTTATGGCTCTGGGAAGAAGAGGACCAAAAATATCAAAAAAGTAAAAACCCAAGGTTGTGAAGGGTGTAGGGATTGTACTCACTCAGGTGCAGTGTGAGGCAAACATGAAGCATGCTCCTTTAAATGTTGATAGCGTTTTTTTTGCTTCATAAACCGGTCAGAAAGTAAAATGCAAACAAACAGCCTTTAGGGCAGGCAAAACAAAGAAAACAGTCCTTTAAGCAAAGTCTTTGGTAAACCGGACCTGTGGTCACACAGGTTGGTACGTATCCAGCACACAGCTCAGTCTGGAGACAACACACACAGGAGGCCTTCTCCCTCCAAACACAGACCATGTGCAAAATAATAGCCTCCATTATATAGGCTGTTAACCACACCCAGAGGTGAGGTATGTGGGGAGCTGGACCCGCCCATTATCTCCTAGCTACCCGTAACCTGGCTTCCAGGTGGACCAAATGATCCTCTTAGTGCTTATGTGCACTAGAGAAACACTCCGAGCTACATCACAGAGACCAGCCATTTCTGTGACACATACCTCCCATTGACTATGTGACCATTAGCCACCTTACATACCTCCCCCTCTGCCTAAAGCCGTGGGGCTTGGCACCTTCTACCAATAGACAGGGGATTCTTGAGAGGGCATCAGCATTACCATGTAGCTTCCCTGCTCTATGTTCTACGTGGAAGTTGAATCACCCTGGCATTTTTCCCCTTTGTTTCCCTCATCTGTCTGAGTGGGGCAAGCTCGGATACCAATCTAAATTTTCAACCTAATAAAGACTTCATTCAATTTCCGATAGTCATTGCAGTCATCTCCACTTGCCATCGGGTTTTGGAACCAGGACACTCAGGCTCGACCAACCACTCTTAGACTCTTCAATGACACCGAGCATACGATCCACCTCTTTGGAGATCAACTCTCGTCAGGCCTCAGGTATCCGATAGGGCTTCAAGTTCACCCGCACATGTGGCTCCGCCAAAACCTTGTGTCCCATGAGACTTATACATTTCGGCAATTCTGAGAATAGGTCCATGTTCTTCTGCAGTAACTCCCGACACTGCTGTTTTTACTCCTTCGTTAGTGTCTCCGCTATTGCGACCCCTCCAACCTCACCTTTTGGTTTGACCAGCAAGCATGTAGCTTCCACCACATCTGTCTTGCCACGGCTTAATGAGGTTGATGTGATATATCTGGTATGGCTTACGTCGTCCCGGTTGATGAACCTTATAATTCAACCTTTTCCACCTCCTCATATGGCCATTGCCACTGGGCCAAGAACTTGCTTTCCACGGTAGGTATCAGAACGAGGACTCTGTCACCAGGTATGAATTGCCGCACTCTTGCTGACCCTTTGTAGACCCTGGCCTGCGCCTCTTGTGCCTGAAGGAGATGTTCTTTGATGATGGGTATCACCTTCGAAATCCTCTCCTGCATCAGAGCGACGTGCTCGATGATGCTCCTGTTGAGTGTGACTTCGGCTTCCCAGATTTCCTTTGCTACACCCTGGAGACCCCGCGGATGTCGGCCATACAAGAGTTCGAATGGCGAGAACCCCATAGATGCCTGTGGAACATTTCGGATACAGAACAACAGATACGTCAGGAGACAGTCCCAGTCTCTCCAGTCCTTTTCTTTGGCTTTCCTCAGCATACTCTTCAGAGTTTTTTTGAACCTCTCTACGAACCCATCTGTCTGAGAATGGTACACTGATGTTCTCAGTTGGGAGATTTGCAGGACCTTGCACAATTCCCTCATTACCTTAATCATAAAGGGTGTTCCCTGGTTGGTCAGAATCTCCCTTGGCAACCTTGTCCGGGAGATAATATGGACTAACACACAAGCTATACTCTTGGTGGAGGAGTTTCTCAGCGGGATCGCTTCAGGATAGCAGGTGGCATAGTATAAGATGACCAAAATATATTGATTCCCACGAGCAGATTTAACCAGGGGACCGACCAAGTCCATGGCAATTTTCTCGAACGGCACTTGAATAATGGGCAATGGCACGAGAGGACTTTGAAAGTGAGAAGTGGGGGCGGTTAACTGACACATAGGGCAGGACCTGCAATACTTTAATATTTCATGGTGACACCCGGGCTAGTAGAACCTCTGCATGATCCGTTCCTGCGTTTTTCCACCCTTAGATGTCCCCCAAGATATGTGAATGGGCTATGTCCAACACCTTCGGTCTATAGGGCCCCGGCACCAATAACTGTTCCACCAGCTCCTCCCTCACTTTTGTAACATGGTACAACAACTCCCCACTCAACATAAAATAGGGAAACCATGTGTCGGCCCCAGGCTCCTGTGCAACCCCATTTATGACCGTGACATTATTGAAGGCTTCCTTCAGAGTTAGGTCTCTATGTTGGGCAGACCCAAAATTCTCACTGGTCACCCCTAACTCGGGAATGTCAGACTCAGAGGACACTACCTCCTCATTCCCCACAAGAACACATAAGGGAAACCCGTCTGGTTTCTTAACCACGCCAGCGAACCCTGAACCCTTCTACCAGAGATCCCAAAATAAACAAAAGTCCCGGCCTATAATGATGGGGTGCAACAAGTCCTGAATGACGCCGACCTCATGGGACTCAGTACCGTGGGCCATTTCAATGTCCACTCTGGCCATGGGATAATCCTTAGCATCACCATGAATGCACCTTACGCCGACTTTTTTCCCTGGATCAGTTCGAGAGGAAGTGTGGCCCTCACCAGGGTCACCAGACTCCCGGAGTCTAGTAGTGCTGTTATTTTCCAAACAGTCATATTTACTGGACAGGCTTGTGGCCCCTCGATGGGCCGACAGTTCACACTGCAGGCCGGATATGCATAATATGAACAGCGGCATCCTATGCTGCAGTCCATCTGCTCGGGGGTCAGGGGACAACGGGTGGCAATATGGCCTGGCCGTGGCATCCCCAGCAAATAACATCACCATTAGTGACCTTGGGCACCACCTCCCCTGCCCCTTTGGACCTTGGACACCCCACCCCCTTTTGGGCCTCTGCCCCCTGTTGGGACATCCAGTATGGAGTGGGTTGCCTTCCCAAGGAACCCTCAACCCCCTGGTATCTCTCGACCAGTCCGACCAGTTCATCTGCATTCTGTGGATCACCCTGGGCAACCGAAGTCTGTATGAGCCTTTGCATGGAGTGCACAAACCTGTCCATTACCACCCGCTCCACCATCTGCGCAGGCATAGAGGACTCTGGCTGCAGCCACTTCTGGACTAGATGCAAAAGGTCAAACATTTGGGAGCGAGGTGGTTTGTCCCCGAAATACGTCCAGTGGTGGACACGCTGTGCCCTGACAGTCATTGTCACCCCCAAGTGCACCAGTATCTCGGTCTTTAGCTTGCCATATGCCTTAGCATCTTGCAAAGCTAGGTCATAGTACGCTTTCTGGGGTTACCACGTCAGGTATGACGCCAGCACTTCTGCCCACTGCTCTGGCGGAAATCTCTCTCTCGGCGACCCTTTCAAACACTGTTAGGATGGCCTCAACATCATCATTTGACCCAACGTTCACGGACACAAAGAGATACAGGAGCCGGCCCGAGAACCAAGGCGCAATCTGCGCATGCGTACAAGTCTAGTCACATCATATGAGCAGAGAGATAAGTGTGAGAAGGGTTATATCAAGGTATCAATGTATATCATTTATGGTCCAAATACTATATGGAATGAGAAGAGGTAAGTATAAGAAGGGATATCAAGGTAACAATGAATATCATTAATGGTCCTAATAATATGGACCATTAATTATGAGAAAACTAAAAATGAAACAAAAAGGTGAAGGTATGGTGCTGTAAAAATAAATTAATGAAAAGTGCCCATAGGAAAGATCATGCATGTGGAAAATTAACATATCATGCCTTAAATCAGAACAAAAAAGGAAATAATGCAAATAGACTACATGATTGCATCACCATTAATAAAACAGACATTAACTTCATAGCTTGTCTCATAGTGAGCAGTATGCCACCTAAAAGGGGATCCATTTTGACATGTAGCCAATATATGATATTGGGGATGGTGTTTGAGATGAAAGAAAAACCCACAGACAATTTAAATACACAATATCCTGAATAACTGGGACGTCATAATATGGTGCATGTAACTAAAATGCAAATACCATGAGTAGAAAAAGTGTAAATAGCCTGAAGAACATGTGGAATGCTCATGGTCACGAAGTCTAGATAAAAAGACTAAAGTGTATAAATGACATGATTATGAATAGAAAATGGCAAGCCATGTATGTGGATACCACACAAGGTAATGATAGTGAAGTGCTCATAATAAATGCAAGGAGATGTGTAATTCATATGAAGAATATATAGAATGCTCATTTGTTGATGAATGACAAATAAGAACTAATGTGTGTAAGACCGATATGGAAATGTATATGTATAACACTGGGAAAGGAAATCAAGCAAAACTGTCTACTTTAATATACATATTATTACTGTATTTTAATGCATTTGCCTAATGTCTTTTTGGACAGCAGAGGAATAAAAGCAGAAATCATTATTCATATAACTGCCTAATCTACCTCCAATTAATTTTATGCTACTTTTAAGGTATATTAAAGGCTGACCCTATTGTAATGCTACTGTTAATATCCACCTTTCAGAAACACATTAATATGATTTTTTTAGACTATTTTTTTGCATTATATTCATGTTGCACTAAAATGATTGGATTATAGCATGGACGTAAGGGACAATTGCACTGGGGCTGAGATGTGTGGGAGGAAACCAGAGAACCCGGAGGAAACCCACACAAACATGTGGAGAACATAAAAACTCCTTGCAGATGCTGTCCTTCATGGGATTTGAACCCAGGACCCCAGCACTGGTGCTAACCACTGAGCCACCTTGTTGCCCTAGTTAAAAAATTGCTGCCTCCCTTGCATGTTTTGTCTAGAAGAAATAAAGAGTGTATTCAAAAGTCAGAAAACATGTCATGTAATGAAAAGAGTTTTTCAATGTTTGGTGAAAAATAACCATTTTTGTAACAAAAGTTGTTTATCTCCAGAGCGACAAGGCTTTGCTTGAACAGTGACAAAAGGTGTCACATGCCAAGGCAGTAGCTGCAATATCTCTACAGACATTCATCTGTAAAAAAAAATACATTCGGATTCTTTGGGAGTTTAAGCCCTTATAAGTCCAAAAATTACAATAGTTTGGAGTTTATCAAAATAGTCCCTTTATATAGTTACTTCTTTAGCTATGAGATTTCGTATGAAAATATAGTGTAGAAATGAAAATTCACTACTTGCTAAATAATAGAATAGACTGTATTGTAGAAAGGGAGTAAACTACCCTGACCTTGGTAGACTCCAAATAGGATTCCTACAAGGTCTGAGCTGTCTTATGGTGTCTGATCAATCTGATACTCTTGAAGCCCACAGTTCTGATGCATGGAGATCTGAATGGATTTCTCTCTCTTTGTTGTGATGCCAGGACACATATTTCAAAGATATCCATCTAAATGTCAAAATGAATAAAATAGATTTGTATCCTCGAAACATGGATTTGTAAAAAATCCTGAACAATACCACCGGTCAAGAAAATATATAAGAGGAGCATACTTTACAGAAGTGTTTACGCTTACCCTAAATGATTTAAAGAGGGTAGAATCATTTCAATCAGGTTTCTGCTTCTTATTTTTTTAATTGGGCTATTTTTCTTATATATCACAATCTGTAGTAAAAATATATTTAAATCTGAGGTTATTTTAAACTTATACTTCTTATTTGCAGAACACTTTTCAGGTGTCTCCTTATCATCAGAGGCAGAATTAAAATGTCAGGTAATAGCTGTATACATAGGAAATAAATCAGATGTTATGGGCTCACCTGGTGCTGTGGATTCTTTAGGCCAGCGTAGACATAATAGACCATGATGATAGCACATTAGGGAGGACTTACCGAATAGCATGTGGAACAGTGAGGACCAGGATAAAAGGCAGACAAGTAGAAGAGGGACCACCAGAAGACAGAGAGCCAGGAGTGCAGACATACAGAGAAACAGATGTATGGTAAGTCCAAAACTGCAGCAACGTTTATAGTTTGAACCGCTTCAGAGCAGAGTAAGTTATGCTTATACCAGATGAAGTATTAATCAGCAAACAAATAGATAGCCTCTGCCATCAGTGATGAACAGGCAAGATGATATAGTCTATTGTGGCAGCGTTTGAAATGTGAACTGTTCCATGGCTGAGTTTGTTATGGAATTTGACATTATTCCATGAATAAGGTTTAGCCGAAACGCGTTGGAATGTGCTGTACCTAAGAGCCGCTATATTGCTCATTCTGTAACTCATCCTTGGCTTTTATAATTTGAAATTAAAAGTGAAGTTTTAACAAGATATATACAACCCTGGTCCTGCTGGAGACATCTTTGCTTGATTTCTCATTACTTAAACTTTGGTAGCCCGTGACCTGGGCGTCTCCGCTGCAAGACTTTGTTGGGACTGGATGAGTCTGGCTATTACATGGTGAGCTGACATACGTTTTCCCTTTCCCTTTCCCCTTGTTTTTTCATTGAGTTTGTTATGCTTACAGCAGACGAAGGATTCGTCAGGAAACAAATGTATAGCCACTGGTAACATTGATAAACAAGGAAACTAGTTTTTAGAGAAAATACAGTCTGTTGCAGCAGCATTTGTAATGTGAACAGCTCCAGAGAAGAGTACATAATGCTTACAGCAGAAAAAGGGTTAGCAGAAGGTCTGACCCAGGATGTAATTGCAGATTAAAGAAATAAACATGAGTTTATAGAGATGATAGTTAGATGAGAGATCTGGTTGCTGAGGCAAACTCCATGACACACCATTCCTGGATGCATAGATCTTTGAATACTCTGACACACATTGGTGTCACAGTCAGCCTTAAATATCTTGGATGATGATGTCACTGAAGTTTGCTGGGCAATTTGTTATCCCTTTGCAGACCACAGCAAAGGACAGCGACCACAGGAAGCAGGATCCCACTTTTGAGTTGAGACAGGTGAGTAACAATAGGATCCACCTTTCAGAAGAGGTGATGTAACAGAAAGAGGACATGAATAAAAAAAAAACACAGAAAAAAAGCAGCCATACTTACCAATACTTGGTCACATTACTAGGCGAAGGCAGCACGGGTGCAAAATACTGATGAACATGCATTCACACACCTACCATCCATGTAGAGGGGGAGAGGAGGGGTAGTTGCTTAGTATTACAAATGCACGTGGATAAGGCACATATACAGTGGCATGTAAAAGTTTGGGCACCCCTGGTCAAATTTACTGTTATTGTGAACAGTTAAGCAAGTTGAAGATGAAATGATCTCTAAAAAGCCTAAAGTTAAAGCTGACACATTTCTTTTGTATTTAGGCAAAACAAAAAATCTTGGCAGTTAACAGGAACAGTGGAGGTCACAATAAGGTCTGGAAGACCAAGCAAAATTTCAGTGAGAGCTGCTTGTAGGATTGCTAGAGAGGCAAATCAGAACCCCTACTTGACTGCAAAAGACCTTCAAAAAGATTTAGCACTCTCTTGAGTTATGGTACATTGTGCACAAATATGGCCTTCATGGAAGAGTCATCAGAAGAAAACCTCTCCTGCATCCTCACCATAAAATTCAGCATCAGAAGTATGCAAAAGAACATCTAAACAAGCCTGATGCATTTTAGAAATTAGTCCTGTTAAAATAGAACTCTTTGGCCACAAAGATCAAAGGTATGTGTGGAGAAAAAATTACACAGAATTTCAGGAAAAGAACATCTCGCCAACCATTAAGCATGGTAGTGGATCAATCATACTTTGGGGTTATGTTGCAGACAACAGCACAAGGAACATTTCATGGGTAAAGGGAAGAATGGATTCAATGAAATTTCAACAAATTCTTGATGCAAATGACGAGCCCCCTGGGGCCATGGGGTACTCGGTAGCAAGGCCGGTCGGTTCTTTTGGGGTAGTCACGGTGGCGTGACCCGGTCCGTGGCCCAGGGTGGTCAATAAATAAAGAAAAGAGGGGAATAAAGTTTTGGGGATAAAGTTTCGTGACGCCACCCGTGGTATGCGGCTATAGGTGGCCGCCGCTAGAGATGAGCGTTGTTCTACTCGAACTGTTCGCCAATCTCAAATTCGAGCTGTTTTGGGCGGTGTTCGAGCCGTTCGGTGAACACGAACAATTTGAGAAAAATTCGGCTGTTCGAGGTTATGTTCGATAACTGTTCGTGCACCAAAATCATAACTGGATTTTTTCTCAGTAATGATGAAAATTAATGTTAATACGCAGTTTGAGTGTACAGCGGGGTGGGGGGAGGAGCAGGGGATGGATCTCTGCAGGAACAATGAAGATCTCCATTTTTTTTTCTCTTTCCCGCATTTGCAGTGGGGAGGTGCAATCTGTCAGCCTATCAGCAGCGCACACACGGAGCGAAGTGCTTTTTTTCACACAAGCAAGGGCATGTGTCATTGGCAGTGTATGTCACATGTCCTTGCCCTATAAGACCAAGCCATTTTCCCCGTCGCCACCATTTTCTCACTGCTGCAGCTGCATGTTAGACCGCACCGCTGTTGCTGTGTGCGCTATACCTTGTTAATTTCAAGCCAATTTTCGCACAAATCTACAGATAGCTTGGGAGTAGGGAATAGTTGTGATTGCAGTCCTTTTAAGGACTAGGTTACAGCATTTCCTACGACTTTTATCAGGCAGGTCTGTGCTCTTAAATAGATAGATTGTGGGAGTAAAGACTAATTGTAATTGGAGTCCTTTTCAGGACTAGGTTACATCAGTTCCTATCAATTTTTGCCAGGCAGGTCTGTGCCAGTGCTGTGCAAGTTTTTTTCACAGCATTTGGCTGAATCTAGCAAAGCTAATCCTTTTTGGCCTATTGCAGAGTGTGTTAGTCAGTGGAGTAGCCTATCTGTGTTGCAAGATATACCACCTGTGTATAGAATACCAATTTTTTTACTGCACCTAGTGAAGTAAAATCTTTTGGGCATAGCATCATTCTATTAGTCCATCTATACTGACCTCCATCAGGTTGCAAATTGAATATAATTTTTTTCTGCATCTAGCTCTGAAAAAATATTGGGCTTCTAGCTGTGTGTGGGACTTGTTCTATTAATCCATCTATACAGACCTCCATCAGGTTGCAAACTGAATATATTTTTTTCTGCATCTACCTCTGAAAAAATATTGGGCTTCTAGCTGTGTGTGGGACTTGTTGTATTAGTCCATCTATACTGACCTCCATCAGGTTGCAAATTGAATATAATTTTTTTCTGCATCTAGCTCTGAAAAAATATTGGGCTTCTAGCTGTGTGTGGGACTTGTTCTATTAATACATCTATACAGACCTCCATCAGGTTGCAAATTGAATATAATTTTTTTCTGCATCTAACCCAGCCAATAGTTTTGGCCTAATACCACAGTTTGGCCACTCAGCTCTGCTCGGTTCCCATCCATTGTTTTTTTGTGCAAACAACTCCAGAGTTGTGAATTAGTTAACCACCAAAATGAGTGGAAAAAGGCCTGCTGCTGGTGGAAAGGGGAATAGGTGTGTTGGGAAGGGGAAAAAAGGTTGTGTCCGTGGGGTAGGTGTTAAAGCAACAGTAACATCTGCAGAAGAAAGACCATCTTCCAGCCAAACTAAAATGTCTACTTCTTTTAGCGGACAATGTGATAAGATCCCTTTCTTACGGCCACGCCAATCGCTACAAATTCCAGATGAGGCACAAAAACAGCAGATGCTTCAACGGATATCAAGTGCTCCTTTAAGTGGGCTCTCCTCCACATCAACTTCAACATCACAAATACTCCAGTCCTCAAAGGTGTCACCCCAATCACACTTGCTTCCTCACAGCTCCCAAATCTCCAGCTGCCCGTCTGAGTATGAGGTAGAACAGATGGTTGAGTCTGCAGAGCTGTTTACTCATACTATAGCCTGGGAATCAGAGATCGACTCCAGCGCTTCTGTGAATCCAGACGAGGAAATGATCTGCACTGATGCCCAGAATCTTTATGAGTCGGATCCAGGACCAGACGCAGAAGGTTCTGACCATAATGTAGACCCTCATTCCCAAACTGTAACTCCTGTTGGTGGAGACAATGAGGAAGACGATGATAAGACTCAAATACCTGATTGGAGCGACAACTTTAGTTTTTTGTCAGGGCAGGAAGAGGTTGGCTCTGAGGACGACGGGTGTGATAACGCACAGGGTGATGATGATGAGGTTGGAGATCCCACTTACTGTCAACCCACAGTCAGCCAAGAGATGAGGTCAGCAGAGGAGGTGGAGGAAGATGCTAGTGACGACGAGGTCAGGTTGCGCCTTCCTGGACAGAGACGTAGTACTGGAAGCACGTCAACAACTGCATCCTCAAACACAACTCTGTCTCTCACCACAAGTCGTGGTGGCTCTTCAGGTCACATGGGTGCTAAGCCTTGCATAGCCTGGGCATTTTTTCAGATCGATAAAGATGACCCAACTCGTGTTATCTGTAACATTTGTCAGCAAAAGCTAAGTAGAGGCCAAAAAATACATAGTTTGAGTACTTCATGCATGAACCGGCACATGGACATGAAGCATAAGTTGCAGTGGGAAGCTCAGTGTGCTACAATGCGGCCTAGCCGGCCGGGCCAACCACCGTCTGCCATATCTTGTGCATCCGCGGCCTCTTCATCCTCTGTGACTGGGGGGACAGCAGTCACACCTGTTTTGGGGCGCAGACCTGCCACCTCTTTACCCGCAACAGCCAGCGTGATTGGCAGGTCATCATTTTCTTTGGAGGTGATAACACCAGCTGGTGTTGAGCGCTGTCCGACATCGATAGCACCACCTTTGGATCAAGGCAACCTAACATGTCCGCCTGCATCTTCCTCACAGACCGTCAGTTTGCCGGGGACACCCTTATCAATCCCGTCTAAGCACAACAGCCAGCCCTCGGTCCCTCAGATGTGGACAAGTAAAAGACCATTTCCTCCTAGCCATGAGAAAGCTAAGAGGTTGAATTTCACCATCTGCAAGCTCTTGGCTACAGAAATGCTGCCTTTCCGCCTGGTGGACACAGAGGATTTTCGAGACCTTATGTCCGTCGCAGTGCCCCAGTACCAGATGCCAAGTCGGCACTACTTCTCAAAGAAAGGTGTGCCTGCGCTCCACCAGCATGTTGCACACAACATCACCGCTTCTTTGAGAAACTCTGTGTGTGACAGGGTGCATTTCACCACAGACACTTGGACGAGTAGGCATGGACAGGGGCGTTACATGTCGCTGACTGGGCACTGGGTAACTATGGTGACAGCAGGACAAGGGGCTGCTGTCCAAGTCTTGCCGTCCCCACAAGTTGTGCGTCAGTCCTCTTTATGTCAAAGTTCCTCCACTGCTTCTGCCTCCTCAACCTCCTCTCGGTCTTCCACCTGCACCCAAAGCCTGTCTGGTCATGCCACAAGCTTTCTAACTGCGCAGAAGGGATCCTGCACACCTCCTTACTATGTTGGCAGTAGGGCTCAACGTCATCAGGCGGTTTTTACATTGAAATGTCTGGGAAATGTGAGTCACACAGCTGAGGAGTTGTGGTCAGCTCTGGAGAACCAATTTCATGAATGGTTGTCTCCACTGGACCTGAAACCAGGGAAGGCCGTGTGCGACAATGCTGCAAACCTGGGTGCGGCCCTTCGCCGGGGCAATGTCACACACGTGCCTTGTATGGCTCACGTGTTGAACCTGGTTGTCCAGCAATTTTTAGCCCACTATCCCAGACTAGATGGCCTTCTGCAGAGGGCACGGTCACTGTGTGCTCACTTCCGCCGTTCGCATCCCGCAGCTCAGCGACTTACATCTCTACAGAAGTCGTTGGGCCTGCCACTTCACCGGCTAAAATGCGATGTGCCTACCCGGTGGAATTCAACTCTGCACATGTTGCAGCGACTGTGGCAGCACCGACAAGCCCTGGTGCAATACGTTCTGACGTATAGCCTGGGCCAACGAGATTCAGAGGTGGGGCAAATCACGCTGGAGGAGTGGTCTCAGATCAGGGACCTATGCACCCTTCTGCACAGTTTTGAAATGGCGACGAAGATGTTTAGTGCTGACGATGCCATTATCAGCATGACTATTCCGGTGATTTACATGCTGGAGCACATGTTAAACAGAATTCGGAGTCAGGTGGTGGCACAAGAGGAGGTGGAGGAAGTAGAGGAGGAGGAGTTGTATGCGGAAGGGCTAACATCTGCAAGGTCCAGACGGTCGGCAGCACCAAGGCGGCAGGCATGTGAGGGTGGGGGAGATGGTTTTACCAGGGCGCATGGTAGCAGCCAAACTAGTGAGGAAGGTGCAGGAGCCCAGGAAGAAGTGGAGGACGAACTGATGGAAGACTCATCAGATGAGGGAGACCTTGATCACATTTCTGTTGTGCGAGGTTGGGGGGAGAGGACAGAGGAAGGAAGCATGATTGTTACCTCGCAACCAACACAACAGGGACTTGGTGCTCCTGGATGCGCAACACACATGAGTGCTGCACTACCTGCAACATGACCCTCGAATTGTGAGAATTAGAAATAATCCTGACTACTGGGTTGCCACACTGTTAGATCCCCGGTACAAAAGTAAATTTGCAGAAATTATTCCTGCCATAGAAAGGGATGCACGCATGCAGGAGTATCAGCAGAGACTGTTGCAGAATCTTACATGTGCTTTTCCACAAAATACCAGTGGTGCACGTAGTGAATCTCACAGTTCCAACTTGCCAACCGTGGGACCGTCAAGTGTTCAGCACTCAAACCGTAACAGAACCACAGTATCTGCTGGTAACATAAATTTTGCGGAATCATTTCACCACTTTTTTAGCCCATCCTTTGCAAGGCCACAGGAGACAAGAAGTCTGACACATAGTCAACGCCTAGAGACGATGGTACAGGAGTATCTCCAAGTAAACATTGAAGCCACGACTGTGTCACTGGACCCTTGCTCTTTTTGGGCTTCCAATCTGGATAAATGGCCGGAGCTAGCCACTTACGCCTTGGAGATCTTGTCATGCCCCGCAGCCAGCGTTCTGTCTGAACGTGTGTTCAGCGCTGCTGGTGGTGTGCTGACAGATAAGCGCACGCGGCTCTCCACTGATAATGTAGACAGACTCACGTTCATAAAGATGAACAAATCATGGATCCGAAACGACTTTTCTACCCCTGTGTCATCCTGGGGAGAGTAAAAGCTTGATGATTGGTTAAAATCACCCTACCAACCGTTTTAAGCTTTCAAATTACTAATCATGTTTATCTGTATCTTGACTGGAAAATAATTTGGGCTTTGTAGCAGTGTGCAGCACTGATTCTGTTAGGCCATCTATAATAAGCTCCACCAGATTTAAAATTACTAATCATGTTTATCTGTATCTTGACTGGAAAATAATTTGGGCTTTGTAGCAGTGTGCAGCACTGATCCTATTAGGCCATCCATACTAAAGCTTCACCAGATTTAAAATTAATAATAATTTTTAGCTGCATCTAGCCCGGAAAATAATTTTGGGGCTCCGAGATGCGCAAGACACATAAGTGCCTTCTTGCTGCACTACCTGCAGCATGACCCTCATATTGTCAGAATTCGAAGTAATCATGACTACTGGGTTGCCACACTCTTAGATCCCCCAAACTTTTCGATCAACCTTTTCATTTTAATAAAGACCAAAAAAATGGTCATTTTTGAAATTATAAGCATTAGCAGGTTGTTAGAAACTGAAATCAAACAGTTTTCAACTCAAAACTTTATTCTAGTTGATGTTACATTTTCACATAGGACCCCTTGTTCGAAAGGAGCTTCTGAACTCTCTCGTCCATTGAATTTGTCAGGTTTTGGATGGTTTCTGCTTCAATTGTTTTGCATGAGGACAGAATACCCTCCCAGAGCTGTTGCTTAGATGTGAACTGCCTCCCGCCATCATAGACACTCCTTTTACTGATGCTCCAAAGGTTCTGAATGCTGTACAGGTCAGGGGAGCATGGGGGTCACACCATAAGTTTGTCCCCTTTTATGCCCATATCAGCCAGAGATGCAGATGTTTTATGTGCAGCATGAGATGGTGCATTATCATGCAGAAAAATGATCTTGCTGTGAAATACACGGTTCTTCTTTTTGAACCATGGCAGGAAGTGCTGTTTGAGAAAATCCACATACATTATGGAGTTCATCTTTAGCGCCTTCAGGGATCCTAAAGGAGCCGACAATCTCTCTCCCCATGATTCCAGCCCAAAACATTACTCCACCTCCTCCTTGTTGGCGCTGTAGCCGTGTTTGCGTGGGGTGTCCATCGACCAGCCATCCTCCACTCCATCCATCTGTATCATCGAGCGCTGCACGGCACTCATCCGTGAACAAAACAGTTTTGAAATCAGTCTTCATGTAATGTTTCGCCCACTGGAGCCGTTTCTGCTTGTGTGAAGTGGATAGAGGAGGTCGACAGGATGGCGTATGCACAGCTGCAAACCTCTGAAGGACCCTGCATCTTGTTGTTCGGGGGACGTTGGAGGCACAAGCAGCTTCAAAAACTTGTCTGCTGCTATGACAAGGCTTTTTTGCCGCTGCTCTTTCAACCTGACGTAATTGCCTGTAGGAAAGAGTCCTCAATTTGCCCTTATCAGCACGCACACGTGTGTACTGTGAATCAGCTACATACTTCTTGATTGCCAAGACACTTCATCCTGATCATCGCACAATGTTGATTGTAGTCATGCCTTGACCTAAACACTCCACAATTTGTTGCTTCTCAGCAGCCGACACATCCTTTTTCTTTCCCATTTTGGCAGAAAATGTAGGCTGCTTAATAATGTGAGACAACCTTCTTAAGTAGTCTTGCCTTTCATTGGACACACCTGCCAAACTAATTAGCACAGGTGTCTGCAATTGCTTACAGTGATATAAAGAGCCCTGACACACATCACCATCAATGAGTTTAACTGACAAACAAACAAATTCTTCCCTTATCACTCCTAAACACTTTTTGCATAATAATTTGGAACGCAGTGTACATGTGCTTTTCCACAAAACACCAGTGGTTCACGTAGTGAATCTTACAGTTCTAACTTGCCAACCGTGGTCTGTATGGAGTTGTTCAATAAAGGGCCCAAAATTAAGATAACATAGATGGGAGAGGTCTCTATGAATAGGAATTCCTAAGTATTTGATACCCTGTGAGGGCCAGGCAAAGGGAAAGTTGGACTGGATGGAATCCTATATGGATTTGGGGAGGGAGACATCAAGGGCCTCAGACTTCGCTGCATTGATTTTAAAATTTGACCATGTAACAAAGTGATCTATTTCAGCCATAACAGCATGGATGGATATATGTGATTGAGTGATATATACTAGGACATCATCAGCAAATAGAGAGCACTTGTACTCGGTGCCTCCCACCTCAATCCACCTAATATTGGGGTTATGGCGAATTGATGAGAGCAGGTGCTCCGTCACTAGGATGTATAAGAGAGGGGACAGAGGACATCCCTGCCTTGTCCCACTGGTGATTGTGAAAGGTGATGAAAATGTTCTGATGCACCCCCTGGGCCTTGGGACACCTGGAGCCGGACCCTTTTTGGTGGATGCTGGTGGTTGTAGTCTTCGTGGCGGCGACCCGGTTCCGTGGCTCAGGGTGGTCAAACCAGTGGCGGAACTATTTATGTGGTTTTGATGTTTAAATGTCCGACTACGCCACCCGTGGATTGCGGTCAGAGTGAACCGCCGCTGCAGGGCAGACCGCTGAGGCTGGTGTTGTGGGTGCAGCAGAGCGTAGCATAACTCCCCACGGGAGGAGTATAGCCTCAGGGCAGTGTATGCGGAGGATGGGGGTGATGGTGCAGGGCAGCAGCAGTAACGACACGGAGTCAGTGATGCAGTCCAGGGCCTTTACTCACAGTTCTTATTATCCAGACCACGTCTGCAGGTAACGGCTGCCCACGTCGTACTGTGCTCACCAGGTGAGGGGCTCAGACAACTCCCAGATAACTTTGGAGCACTTCACAGGACCCCCTTTGTGTGTCCTTTGTCTGGCCTTTCTTACCAACCCTTCTGTCCGGCTGCCTCGGGCCTCCTCTTGGTAAACTTGGCGCCAGTTTCCCTGACCCTATGTGGTGCCTTCCTAGCGGGTGTAGCGAGGGGCTGCGCCACATAAAATGTCACAGCCTCCGGTTTCTAGCTGAGGGTCGTTTCCTGCCTCCACTAGTTTCGGGGACCGGTCTCCCCCTTTGGCCTGACCCCTCCACGCAGGTGGATTCGGGCGTGCGGTGGCGACTCGCCCGTCCGCACCCTTGGGATCCCTTCATTCCTCGTTCCTGGAGCCTTCTCCGCTCCTCTTCCTTCCTTCTCCCTCTTCCAGGCCTGGGCCTCTGTTACTAGGCCCGCCTCCGGAGCAGAGCTCATGCAGAGCCCCTGCTCCCTGCCACTTCTGCTCAGACTTCTCTGCACTGAACTAAGATGGTGCCCACCTTTTATACTCCCTTCTCAATGCACCCAGGAACTGCTTCCTCCCTGCTCCTGCACTACAGGGTTCCCCTTCCTCAGTGTTCCCTCCCCCCACTCCAGCCAGGGACAGGGACTGTCGTGCCCATCTCAGAGGCATATTGGTCGCCCTGCCCCACGGCAATGTGGTGTAATGCATGCAGGTGTCGGGTCCTGATCCACACTCCATCCTTACCTGAGAGTGAGATATCACACCTCTGGGTGAGGTGCAATACCTCTGTAGCAACCGAGCCCTCAGGGTGCTACAGTTCCATTTATCTTCAGCCTAGGTGACGTATTGTGATACAGGGCCGTGATTTTGGCTATAAAAGGGTCCCCTAGACCCCTACCCCAAGCTTTTTAAGAGAATCATATATGGCGTGCCAGGAGACTCTATAGAATGCTTTCTCAGCATCCAACGAGAAATTTTTAACTGCATCTAGCCCAGGAAATACTTTGTGCCTAGTAGCAGTGTCTGCTAGTCAGCGGATTATCCCGGCTGTTAAGCAAGCTACACCACCTGTAGTTTAGACACTTAATTTTTTCAAAGGAAATGCTTCGGGACCATGGGATACTCAGTGAAGAGCATCAGGAGGCACCCCAAGGCATAGGGGCTGGGACTGGCAGTAGGATGCCTTGCGGTGGACAGCCGAGCTCGATCCTTATAAAAGCTTTTTAACTGCAGCAGCTTTAGTGGACGCTGCTGGAGCTGGAATTACGCGGCTGCTGGCATGAGACTTGCCCTCCAATAGATCCTTGTAAATGGATTTAAAGTGTATTCATTCAAATTAGAGAGACAATTTAAATTAAAAAGCTTAGAGCTGCCTCCACCACAGGGGGGCTCGCTCGACCCACCAGCGGACAGGCACCAGTATTGGGAGAGGGGGGCTGGCCATCAGGGTTCACCGCGGCTCTGGCACAAACCCGGCGACACGGAGGTGGCACGGGCAGGAGCGGACTGGCCGTGTCGGCTTCTCACTTTTTGGATTTTAGAAGGGCATGACATGCCTATATCTGTGTCTCCCCCTCCTTTTACTCCTCCACCTCTTTTATTTTCGCATGACTATATGTACTTGTCACTTTTCCATGTGTTAGTTATGTCTTCTGAGCAGTTTGTCAGCTTTTGGACACCTTTGAAGGTGTTTTCTATGTGTTTCTATGTGTTTTTGTTTGCCTGCCATTGGTTTTAACGGTGTTCGAAGGTGTTCGACGAACAGTTCGACGAACAGTTCGGCGAACACACGGGTGTTCGACGAACCGAATCGAACTCGAACACTACGGGGGTGGCTCAACACTAGCCGCCGCTGCTGTTCAGATCCACTGGGGCCGTTGGTGAGGCAACAGAGATTATTCGGCACTCCACTGGTAGGGCTAGGCCCCAGGGCAGTTAAATAGGTGATTTTTGATGTTGGTGCTGTAGTGCAAGGCAGGTGATGCAGCAATTAAGTCAAGGACACAGCGAGGTGCAGTCTTCAAGTTTTTACTCACAATTTTTATGGTGCTCCAGGTTACAACTGCTAGCCATGTTATAACAGCCAACCGAGTCCTGTGTCCTCCAGGGAAGTGATCCAGCCAACTCTCGGATAACTTGGGTGCACTTGATCGGGACCCCCTTCTTGTGTTCCTTCCTGGGTCATCTCTCTGTACTGGCTCTCACCCTCCTGCCCTGCGCCTGACACACAGTGTCCCGAGCTAGTGGGCTTTGTCGGGCGACGTCCTCTCTGTCTCCTAGGTCCTATATGGCCACCTTTTTAGAAAATGTATGTGGTTTTGGCTATGGCACTTAGAGATACCGCAGCCTCCGGTTTGCTAGCTGAGTCTTGCAGTCCTCCACTAGTCTGGGGCCGGTTCGCTACTGCGACCTGATCCCTTCACCGTCGGCGTGAACTCGGGCGCATGGGTGGACTCCGCACTTTCCGTGCCCCCTAAAATCCTTTCTCTGTCTCTGGAGCCCTTCTCTAACTCCCTCGCTCCTCTTGTTCTTTCTCTTGCTGGGCCCCTCTGACTGGACTCCACTCCTCAACGGTCCTCACTCACTGCGCTCTTGCTCCTAGGACTCTTCTAGATCTTTCTACCTTTCCTTTTATACTACATGTCATGTGACCCACGTCACCAACTGTCACTCTACGTGGTCCCCTCTACCTTCAGTCCTTCCTTGTGTGCTCCCCTAAACTACTTCCTCTACCCACCTCCTCTACCTAGTTCCCTCCTCCAGACAGGGATAGGGACTGTGCTCTCCCTCAGGAGCAGTCTCGCTCTTCCCTACTGGAGTGATGTGGTGTTGGATGTGGGTGTGTGGGTCCCAGGTAGTGCTCCCTCCTTACTCGAGAGTTGGGTAACACACTCCTGGATGAGATGCAGTACCTCTGTGGCGACTGGACCCGCAGGGGTGCCACATTCTCCCCCCCACCCCCACGTTAAACACAGCACGTCTGCGGGCAAGAACAGAGTAAAAAAACCAAGAATTTAAGACTAGAGATGAGCGGTGTTCGACTCGAACTGTTCGCCAATCTCAAATTCGAGCTGTTTTCGGCGGTGTTCAAGCCGTTCGACGAACACAAACGATTTGAAAAAAATCCGTCTGTTCGAGGTTATGTTCGATAAATGTTCGTGCACCAAAACCGTAACTGGATTTTTTCACAGTAATGCTGTTAATCAATGTTAATACACAGTTTGAGTGTACAGTGGGCGGGGGAGGGGCAGGGGATGGATCTCTGCAGAAATAATGAAGATCTCCATTTTTTTTTTCTTTCCCGCATTTACAGTGGGGAGGTGCAGTCTGTCAGCCTATCAGCAGCGCACACACGCAGCGAAGTGCTTTTTTTCACACAAGCAAGGGCATGTGTCATTGGCTGTGTATGTCACATGTCCTTCCCTATAAGACCCAGCCATTTTCCACGTCGCCACCATTTTCTCACTGATGCAGCTGAGTGTTAGACGGCACCGCTGCTGCTGTGGGCGCTATACTTTCAAACTGTGTGAATTGCAAGCGAATTTGCTCTTAAATAGACAGATACGTTGGGAGTAGGGACTAGTTGTAATTGCAGCCCTTTTGAGGGCTAGGTTACAGAATTTCCTAGGACTTTTTGCCAGGCAGGTCTGTTTTAGTGCTGTGCAAGTGTTTTTCACAGCATTTGGCTAAATCTAGCTAAGCAAATCCTTTTGGGCCTCTTGCAGTGTGTGCTAGTCAGTGGAGTAGCCTATCTGTGTTGCAAGCTACACCACCTATGTATGTAATACGAATTTTTTACCGCACCTAGCCAAGTAAAACCTTTTGGGCATAGTAGCAGTGTGTGGTACTCATTGTATTAGGCCATCTATACCAAGCTCCACGAGCTTTGAAATTAATAATAATTTTTAGCTGCATCTAGCCCGGAAAATAATTTTGGGCATGGTAGCAGTGTGTGGTACTCATTGCATTAGGCCATCTATACCAAGCTCCACCAGCTTTGAAATTAATAATAATTTTTAGCTGCATCTAGCCCGGAAAATAATTTTGGGCATAGTAGCAGTGTGTGGTACTCATTGTATTAGGCCATCTATACCAAGCTCCACCAGCTTTGAAATTAATAATTATTTTTAGCTGCATCTAGCCCGGAAAATAATTTTGGGCATAGTAGCAGTGTTTGGTACTCATAGTATTAGGCCATCTATACCAAGCTCCACCAGCTTTTAAATTAATTATAATTTTTAGCTGCATCTAGCCCGGAAACTAATTTTGGGCCTGTAGCAGTGTGTGGTACTCATTCTATTAGGCAATCTATACTAAGCTCCACCAGCTTTGAAATTAATAATAATTTTTAGCTGCATCTAGCCCAGAAAATAATTTTGGGCATAGTAGCAGTATGTGGTACTCATTGTATTAGGCCATCTATACCAAGCTCCACCAGCTTTGAAATTAATAATCATTTTTAGCTGCATCTAGCCCGGAAAATAATTTGGGGCATAGTAGCAGTGTGTGGTACTCATTGTATTAGGCCATCTATACCAAGCTCCACCAGCTTTGAAATTAATAATAATTTTTAGCTGCATCTAGCCCGGAAAATAATTTTGGGCATAGTAGCAGTGTATGGTACTCATTGTATTAGGCCATCTATACCAAGCTCCACCAGCTTTGAAATTAATAATAATTTTTAGCTGCATCTAGCCCGGAAAATAATTTTGGGCATAGTAGCAGTGTGTGGTACTCATTGTATTAGGCCATCTATACCAAGCTCCACCAGCTTTGAAATTAATAATAATTTTTAGCTGCATCTAGCCAGGAAAATAATTTTGGGCCTGTAGCAGTGTGTGGTACTCATTCTATTAGGCCATCTATACCAAGCTCCACCACCTGTGTATGTAATAAAATTGTTTTACTGCTTCTAACCCAGCCAATCCTTTTGGGCTAGTACCACAGTTTGGCCACTCAGTTCTGCTCGGTTTCCATCCATCGTTTTTTGTGCAAACAACTACAGAGTTGTCAATTAGTTAACCACCAAAATGAGTGGCAAAAGGCCTGCTGCTGGTGGAAAGGGGAATAGGCGTGTTGGGAAATGAAAAAAAGGTTGTGTCCATGGGGTAGGTGTTAAAGCAACAGTAACATCTGCAGAAGAAAGACCATCTTCCAGCCAAACTAAGATGTCTACTTCTTTTCGTGGACAATGTGATGAGATCCCTTTCTTACGGCCACGCCCATCGCTACAAATTCCAGATGAGGCACAAAAACAGCAGGTGCTTCAACGGATATTAAGTGCTCCTTTAAGTGGGCTCTCCTCCACCTCAACCTCAACATCACAAATACTCCAGTCCTCAGAGGTGTCACCCCAATCGCACTTGCTTCCTCACAGCTCCCAAGTCTCCAGCTGCCCGTCTGAGTATGGGGTAGCACAGATGGTTGAGTCTGCAGAGCTGTTTACTCATACTATAGCCTGGGAATCAGAGGTCTGCTCCAGAGCTTCTGTGAATCCAGACGAGGAAATGATCTGCACTGATGCCCAGAATCTTTATGAGTCGGATCCAGGAGCAGATGAAGAAGGTTCTGAGCATAATGTAGACCCTCGTTCCCAAACTGTAACTCCTGTTGGTGGAGACAATGATGAAGACGATGATGAGACTCAAATACCTGATTGGAGAGACAACTTGAGTTTTCGGTCAGGGCAGGAAGAGGTTGGCTCTGAGGACGACGGGTGTGAGAACACACAGGGTGATGATGACGAGGTTGGAGATCCCACTTACTGTCAACCCACAGTCAGCCAGTCGATGAGGTCAGCAGAGGAGGTGGAGGAGGATGCTAGTGACGATGAGGTTACGTTGCGCCTTCCTGGACAGAGACGTAGTACTGGAAGCACGTCAAAAATTGCATCCTCAAACACAACTGTGCCTCTGAGCACAAGTCGTGGTGGCTCCTCAGGTCGCATGGGTTCTAAGCCTTGCATAGCCTGGGCATTTTTTCAGATCGATAAGGATGACCCAACTCGTGTTATCTGTAACATTTGTCACCAAAAGCTAAGTAGAGGCCAAAAAATCCATAGTTTGAGTACTTTATGCATGAACCGTCACATGGATATGAAGCATAAGTTGCAGTGGGAAGCTCACTGTGCTACAATGCGGGCTAGCGGGCCGGGCCAACCACCGTCTGCCCCATCTTGTGCATCCGCGGCCTCTTCATCCTCTGTGACTAGGGGGACAGCAGTCACACATGTTTTTGGATGCAGACCTGCCACCTCTTTACCCGCAACAGCCAGTGTGATTGGCAGGTCATCATTTTATTTGGAAGTGGAAACACTAGCTGGTGTTGAGCGCTCTCCGACATCGAGAGCACCACCTTTGGATCAAGGCAACCTAACTTTTTCACCTGCATCTTCCTCACAGACCGGCAGTTTGCCGGAGACACCCTACTCAACCCCGTCAAAGCACAACAGCCAGCCCTCGGTCCCTCAGATGTGGACAAGTAAGAGACCATTTCCTCCTAGCCATGAGAAAGCTAAGAGGTTGAATTTCACCATCTGCAAGCTCTTGGCTACAGAAATGCTGCCTTTCTGCCTGGTGGACACAGAGGATTTTCGAGACCTTATGTCTGTCGCAGTGCCCCAGTACCAGATGCCCAGTCAGCACTACTTCTCAAAGAAAGGTGTGCCTGCGCTCCACCAGCATGTCGCACACAACATCACCGCTTCCTTGAGAAACTCTGTGTGTGACAGGGTGCATTTCACCACAGACCCTTGGACAAGTAGGCATGGACAGGGGCGTTACATGTCGCTGACTGGGCACTGGGTAACTATGGTGACAGCAGGACAAGGGGCTGCTGTCCAAGTCTTGCCGTCCCCACGAGTTGTGCGTCAATCCTCTTTATCTCGAAGTTCCTCCACTGCTTCGGCCTCCTCAACCTCCTCTCGTTCCTCCACCTGCACCCAAAGCCTGTCTGGTAATGCCACCCGCTTTCTAACTGCGCAGAAGGAATCCTGCACACCTCCTTACTATGCTGACAGCAGGACTCAACGTCATCAGGAGGTTTTTACTTTGAAATGTCTGGGAAATGTGAGTCACACAGCTGAGGAGTTGTGGTCAGCTCTGGAGAACCAGTTTCATGAATGGTTGTCTCCACTGGACCTGCCACCAGGGAAGGCCGTGTGCGACAATGCTGCAAACCTGGGTGTGGCCCTTCGCCGGGGCAATGTCACACACGTGCCTTGTATGGCTCACATGTTGAACCTGGTTGTCCAGCAATTTTTATCTCACTATCCCGAACTAGATGGCTTTCTGCAGAGGGCACGGTCACTGTGTGCTCACTTCCGCCGTTCGCATCCCGCAGCTCAGCGACTTACATCTCTAGGGAAGTCGTTGGGCCTGCCACTTCACCGGCTGAAATGCGATGTGCCGAGACGGTGGAATTCAACTCGCACATATTGCAGCGACTGTGGCAGCACCGACAAGCCCTGGTGCAATACGTTGTGACGTATAGCCTGGGCCAACGAGATCCAGAGGTGGGGCAAATCACGCTGGAGGAGTGGTCTCAGATCAGGGACCTGTGCACCCTTCTGCACAGTTTTGAAATGGCGACGAAGATTCTTAGTGCTGACGATGCCATTATCAGCATGACTCTTCTGGTGATTTACATGCTGGAGCACACGTTAAACAGAATTCGGAGTCAGGTGGTGGGACAAGAGGAGGTGGAGGAAGTAGAGGAGGAGGAGGAGTTGTATGCGGAAGGGCTAACATCTGCATGGTCCAGACGGTCGGCAGCACCAAGGCGGCAGGCATGGGAGGGTGGGAGAGAGGGATTAACCAGGGCTCATGGTAGCAGCCAAACTGTTGAGGAAGGTGCAGGAGCCGAGGAAGAAGTGGAGGACGAACTGGTGATGGGCATGGAAGACTCATCAGATGAGGGAGACCTTGATCACATTTCTGTTGTGCGAGGTTGGGGGGAGAGGGCAGAGGAAGGAAACATGATTCTTACCTCGCCACCAACACAACAGGGATTTGGTGCTCCTGGATGCGCAAGACACATGAGTGCCTTCTTGCTGCACTACCTGCAACATAACCCTCAGATTGTCAGAATTCAAAATAATCCTGACTACTGGGTTGCCACACTCTTAGATCCCCGGTACAAAAGTAAATTTGCAGAAATAATTCCTGCCATAGAAAGGAATTCACGCATGCAGGAGTATCAGCAGAGACTGTTGCAGAATCTTGCCTGTGCTTTTCCACAAAACACCAGTGGTGCACGTAGTGAATCTCACAGTTCTAACTGTTATGTTCTGCTACCAAAGCTAAGGAAAGAGAGGAGATCTGTCCCTACTATAGGACTCAGCTGAATCCCTACGATGTAACAGGGAACCTGATCCTGCGATCAGACCTGCTAAAGTCCTAATCTAGTCTGTACGGAGACCTATAGATGTGGGGAGGGAATCCCTACAAGTACTAAGGACTGGGAGGAATATGGGACACCTCCTAACAGAAATAGTAGCAGACAGACGAACAAACAAAATAGATAGAACATAGAGGTCCGTAGACCAAGCAAACTAACAGAGCTAGATACAGAGCACAGGCTAGCTAGAAAGTAGATATACAATGAAGTCCAGCAAAGCCAGAAGGGCGGAGCAGGATTAAATAGGCCAACAAGGTCATGTGACCAGCAAAGGAAAAAAAACCTAACAGCAAGGTTCTAACAGTACTCCCCCTTCTAAGAGGATCCTCCGGATCCCCTAGGACCAGGCTTATCAGGAAATCTCCTGTGAAACGCTCTGATAAGTCTGGACGCGGAAATATCATCTGACCTCACCCAAGAGTTATCCTCGGGTCCGAAACCTTTCCAGGCCACAAGATACTGCAAACTACCTCTATACCGTCTAGAGTCAAGGATGCGAGAAATTTCATATTCCCCGTCCTCCACCACCGGAGGAACAGAGGCAGAGGCGTCACCATCCGACACAACAGCTTTTTTTAACAGAGAGACATGAAAGACCGGATTAATTCTCCAGGAGGTAGGAACCTCCAACCTAACAGCAGATTGGTTGACAACCTGAAGCACCTTAAAGGGCCCTACAAACTTGGGACCCAATTTCTTAGAAGGAATCCTCAACCGCAGATTCCTAGAGGACAACCAAACCATGTCACCAACAGCGAACAAAACCTCCTGTCGTTTCCTATCAAAGTAGTCTTTAGATTTTCTGTTGGCCTCCTGAAGATTACCACGCACATCCGTCCAAACTCTTTCCAAATCACCGGAAAAATTCTCCTCCTCAGGCACGGCAGATCCCAACTTGGAGAACGACCCAAACGACGGATGTCTCCCAGAACAACAAAAAAAAGGTGAACAACCAGCAGAAGAAGATGTATGATTGTTCAGAGCAAATTCGGCAAGTGGCAGAAACTCAGACCACCCCTCTTGATTGTCTGCCACAAAACAACGCAAGAACTGCTCAACATCCTGGTTTTTCCTTTCTGTCTGGCCATTAGATTCAGGATGATATCCGGACGAAAACGACAAATGAATTCCCAACCTGTCACAAAAGGCACGCCAAAAACGAGCCACGAACTGAGGACCCCTATCAGAAACAATGTCAGTAGGAACGCCATGAAGTCTGACAATTTCCTTGACAAAGGCCTTAGCGAGAGTTTTAGCGCAGGGCAGTTTGACGAAGGGAACCAAGTGACACATCTTGCTAAAACGGTCCACGACCACCCAGATGACAGTAAAACCCTCAGAGGGGGGAAGGTCAGTTATAAAGTCCATAGCCAAATGTGTCCAAGGAGCACTGGGGACCTCCAAAGGACAAAGCAACCCCGCAGCAGGAGTATGTGAGGACTTAGATCTAGCACATATAGTACATTGGCGCACCCACTTAATGACTTCCTTCTGCCATCCAGGCCACCAAAAACTGCGACCCACCAGTCTCTTGGTCTCAGAGATTCCGGGATGACCTGCCAACCGAGATTCGTGACACTCAACAAACAAATCTCTCCTAAAGGTCCCAGGCACAAACAACCTCCCATGAGGAGTGTTAGATGGGGCATTCTCCTGAGCTTTAAGAATCTCATCTTCCAAAACGGAGTCTAAAGCAGCTATCACAACACCTTCTTGTAAAATGTTTTCCTCTTTCTCAGCACCGACTATGGGAGAAAAACTGCGAGACAAGGCATCCGCCTTAACATTCTTAGTACCAGGGATGTAAGTAACGGAGAAATTAAACCGCGAGAAAAACAGTGCCCACCTAGCCTGACGGGCATTCAGGCGCTTGGCAGCATCAAGATATATCAGATTTTTATGATCCGTAAGAACCTGAACGGGAAATTCCGCACCTTCCAAGAAGTGGCGCCAGTGTTCAAATGCGAGTTTAATAGCCAATAATTCCCGATTACCAATATCGTAATTCAATTCAGTCTCCGAAAATTTTTTTGAAAAAAAGGCACAGGGATGTAATCCATCCCCGTTATCCTGAGACAATACTGCGCCAACCCCCACAGAGGAAGCATCAACCTCAACCAAAAACGGCCTAGTAACATCAGGCTGCATAAGGATGGGAGCAGAGGTGAACCTCTCCTTGAGATACACAAAAGCTTCAATGGCCTCAGAAGACCACTGAACCGCATCAGCACCTTTCCTGGTGAGATCAGTCAGAGGTTTGACAATACTAGAAAATTTTTTTATGAATTTTCTATAGTAATTGGCGAAACCCAAAAACCTCTGTATCGATTTCAAACCAATAGGCCTAGGCCATTCCTGCACAGCCTGAACCTTAACCGGATCCATCTCAAAACCTTTGCTGGAGATAATGTAGCCCAAAAAACTAATTCTCTGTACAGCGAACTCACATTTCTCCAGCTTAGCAAAAAGCGAATTGTCCATTAATAACTGTAATACCTCACGCACGCTCCGCCAATGAGACTCCAGATCTGGCGAATAAATCAAAATGTCATCCAAATACACAACCACATTTTTACCGATCAAAGGTCTAAGGATGTCATTAATCAGATTCTGAAAAAATGCAGGAGCATTGGTAAGACCGAAAGGCATAACCAGATTCTCAAAATGACCCACAGGAGTGTTAAAAGCAGTCTTCCATTCATCACCCTCCTTCATGCGCAACAGATTGTATGCCCCCTTAAGGTCAATTTTAGAGAACCACTTGGCCCCCAATAACTGGTTAAACAGATCAGGAATCAATGGCAGTGGGTAAGGATTGCGTACCGTAATTTTGTTAATCTCACGAAAATCCAGACAAGGACGTAAACCGCCGTCCTTTTTTTTTACAAAAAAAAATCCAACCGCCACAGGAGACTTAGAGGGCCTAATGTGACCGGCGGCCAAGCTTGTCTGTATGTATTCCTCCAAAGCCTTCCTCTCAGGAATAGTAAGGTTAAATAAACGACTTTTAGGAAGAGTCGCTCCAGGGACAAATTCAATAGAACAATCATAGTCTCTATGGGGAGGCAAAACCTGCGATTCTTTCTCAGAAAAAACTCTCCAAAAATCCTGAATAGGAACAGGCAATTCTCCCCTATCCAAAGCTGCAATACGCCCGTTACAACACTTGTCATAACATTTATGGCTCCAGGATTTAATTTCACTGGTAGACCAATCCAGTACAGGATTGTGAAATTTTAACCAGGGCAAACCCAATATTACTGGAGAAGGCAAGTTATTCAACACTACCAAATCCAATTTCTCATGGTGAACACCATTAATAGTGAGAGGAAATTCACTGACCTTGAGAGTAATATTCTTCAAAGGGGAGCCATCCACAGAAACCACAGCAATGGGGGATGATAAAGGTTCAGGTTTTAAATTGAGTTTTTCCACGAATCCCCCATCAATTACATTCAGTGTAGACCCGCAATCAACAAACACCCGAAATTCCATTAATTTTTCCTGAGCAATCGTGGAAGCAGCTAAAAATATACCCTTGGAATTTAAACAGGCAATACGGGCGTGACTGACCATTTTTTTTTCTTTCTTCATACGAAGCTCACAGCCTTTAATCAAATGACCAGATTTTCCGCAATAGAAACACAAGCCTTCCGAAAAACGACGGTCTTTTTCTTGAGAGCGAGGTGCCACCGATCCAATCTCCATCGGTTCACCACTGTTAGTACACACATTATCATAACCAGAAACTGACATAGCAGAGGATTTGCTCTCATTAACCCTAGCACGCAGTCTTCTATCCACCCGTATAGCTAATTGCATAGCCTGTTGCAAATCTTCAGGTGTAGGATAAGCAATTAGCAGGTCTTTAACCCTTTCACTGAGCCCAGCAAGAAATAGACTTTTCAGAGCAGAATCGTTCCACCCTGTTTGAGTGGACCAACGACGAAAATGTGTACAATATTTTTCCACATTACCTGATCCTTGTTTTAAACGTCTCAACTCAGTCTCAGCTGATGCGACACGGTCAGGATCATCATATAATAGTCCCAAAGCAGAAAAAAAACTATCCACTGATCTGAAGCATGAATCACTAGGTTGCAAAGAAAAGGCCCACTCCTGAGGCTCTTTGCGCAAAAGTGACATTATGAACCCTACGCGCTGGGATTCATCCCCAGAGGACTTGGGTCTCAAACGAAAATACAATAAGCAAGCATTTTTAAATGAAAAAAATTCTCGATGTTCACCAAAAAATAAATCCGGCAAACATACCTTAGGCTCCAAGAAATATGCTCCAGGACAGTTACTCACGTGCTGACGGAGCTCGGCCACTTCCAGAGAGAGTCCCTGCAGGTGTTTAGCCAAATCCTGAACCGACACCATGATGGAACAAAAAAAAAAAAAAAAAAATCTTTCCTTAGAGAATTTGCAGGCTGGACTTACTGTTATGTTCTGCTACCAAAGCTAAGGAAAGAGAGGAGATCTGTCCCTACTATAGGACTCAGCTGAATCCCTACGATGTAACAGGGAACCTGATCCTGCGATCAGACCTGCTAAAGTCCTAATCTAGTCTGTACGGAGACCTATAGATGTGGGGAGGGAATCCCTACAAGTACTAAGGACTGGGAGGAATATGGGACACCTCCTAACAGAAATAGTAGCAGACAGACGAACAAACAAAATAGATAGAACATAGAGGTCCGTAGACCAAGCAAACTAACAGAGCTAGATACAGAGCACAGGCTAGCTAGAAAGTAGATATACAATGAAGTCCAGCAAAGCCAGAAGGGCGGAGCAGGATTAAATAGGCCAACAAGGTCATGTGACCAGCAAAGGAAAAAAAACCTAACAGCAAGGTTCTAACACTAACTTGCCAACCGTGGGACTGTCGAGTCTTCAGCACTCAAACCGTAACAGAAACACAGTATCTGCTGGCAACAGCAATTTTGTGCAATAATTTCACCACTTTTTTAGCCCATCCTTTGCAAGGCCACAGCAGACAAGAAGTCTGACACATAGTCAACGCCTAGAGACGATGGTACAGGAGTATCTCCAAGTGAACATTGAAGCCATGACTGTGTCACTGGACCCTTGCTCATTTTGGGCTTCCAATCTGGAAAAATGGCCTGAGCTCGCCACTCACGACTTGGAGATCTTGTCGTGCCCCGCAGCCAGCGTTCTCTCTGAACGTGTGTTCAGCGCTGCTGGTGGTGTGCTAACAGATAAGCGCACGCGGCTGTCCACTGAGAATGTAGACAGACTCACGTTCATAAAGATGAACAAATCATGGATCCGCAAGGACTTTTCTTCCCCTGTGTCATCCTGGGGAGAGTAAAAGCTTGAGGATTTGGTAAAATCACTTCACCATCCGTTTTAAGCAACTCTGGGGCAATTGATGCCACTTAAGTGGTGTCTGTGCCACAAATTTTTGGAAAAAATGGAGACTCTTTTTGGAGTCTCCTTGCTGTGTTTTACGTGACGTTGGCATCGTCAATTACAGGTGGGTTGGGTCTCCCCCCCCCTTTTTAACCGTAAGAAACTGCATACACTATGGCTCGGGGTAACACAGATGGTTGAGTCTGAAGAGCTGTTTACTCAGAGGTCTGCTCCAAAGTTTCAGTGTCTGCTGGTCAGCGTAGTAGCCCAGCTGTGAAGCAAGCTGCACCGCCTGTGTATCTAATAATAATTTTTAACTGCATCTAGCCTAGACAGACTGTGGGGACCCCCAACCAAATCCAGACGTTCAGCCCCCCTACCGCCCCCCTTTCATTGACAATACAATCATGTAACTCTTACAACTGGATAGGTGAGGATCGGTCACAGCTTTTTTAACTGTTTATACTCATGACATTAGAAAGGCATTTTATTTCTAAAATAATTCAGCTTGTTGCAGCATGCCCTGTGACTCCACACCGCAAGTTGGCCAACAAGTGTAACTCTCCAACATGTCCTTTCTATTTCCAGGCCACGGAGGATCCTGCGTACTCGTATGCAGGACTCTGACCCCCATCCATCACTCTTAACGCTTGTTCCACTCCGTCCTGGAGTCCTGACAGGAATATGTCCAGTCCAATATCCATTAAGTGAACACCGTCGGGCCGTATGAGGCCTGCTTTATCTCCTTCCAGTTGTTGGTGTCGTATCACTACACCGCCTCTGTCGCTTATAAATTTTGCCATCCAAATATTTATTAGCCGCCTTGTCCGTTCAATGGCCGTGATGTCTCGAGCACCTTGCCATACCGCTCTCGGCACAATCTCTGACCATACTATAGTTATTTTTGTGAAAAATTCTCTGAAGCGCTCAGTGTCTAGTTTCATTATTTCCATTAGTTATGCGCTCTTGTGATAACCTATGTCGTTTCCCCCGGCCTGTATAACTAAGATGACCGGATCTCTTGCCTCTTTCCCTACCTTGATTACCTCCATTAGTACCTGTGGCCATTCCAGGCCTCTAATACCTCTCCAATTGAAATATGTGTTATGAAACTCAAATTTCTTCCCGCCTGGGAGGACTTTCACCCTTTTTTCTGCACAATATATATACGAGTGGCCTATCACCCACACTGTTGGCTTAGCGTCACCTGTAAAAGAAACAAACCACGTTAGGATAACAAGTCCGGTCTTATGTATCTTGCCAAACACGAGAATCGCCATCTCCCTATCCTCTGAACTTCCGTTTCTGACAGTCCTGCTCTTGCTGCTTCTGTGGCCACGCCTATGCGTAATGAGTGTGTCCCATAATCTTTGGGGTGGTTCCCTGCTGATGTTAGGCATTTATTAAAGCTTGGAACTGGTATCTTGAAAATGTCGTTCCATCAATGTGTGATAGGAAGAAATTACTTTGTGATCTGATGGTTATATATGTTTTTACTATTGTTACCCGACTCAGCGTACTCTTTGTGGGTTGAAGAAGTACCCAAGTGCCCCTGCCCGCTGGAACCGTTTTCGATTTGCGTATGCGTAGACGTATTGCATTATTCGCTATGACTTCGTCCTGGTGTAATAAGCCTCCACTGGTGGTAATTTTGGATTGAGGGACTAATTCGCTTATGCATAGCGCCCCGAAGAAGGCGATCACAAATGCAGTAGACAGTAGTGTTGCTTCGAATTGTGAGTGTCATGTTAATGGTGTTAGGGATATGATGTGAGAAATCAGTTTTAGTGACAAGGGACGGGACGTCTACACTCCTGACTTGGCTGACCCCTTTTCCACCCTTTTATGGATTGTCTGATGATGAATCTCTTTGTCACATCTCCCCAATTCAGTAGTAGGAAGTGAAATGCTACTCCGGTCAGCCACCGCTGCGCTGACGCCCCTGATATGCCCCTCATCATTAGCTGGTGGAGAAATTCTATGGTGACTTGTAATCTGGCTTGTTCACATTGGTCAGCCCGTCTGCCTGCTACTAATCGTGTCCACTCTTCCCATGCCTTACCGTATGCTTGCCACATCGACGGGGCAACTGACGCTCTGATTAATGGCATCAACTATTTGCCACTAGATACCATAGGGATGCTGGGCAACTGTTGCCCGATGGGTGGGCGTTGGGGAGGAGCTCTGTGAAAATCTGCCAATTGAATTGTGTTAAAGCATTAGCAGCAGCGTTAGACCCCTCAGCATCGTGGCTAGCGCGGACCCATACATTGTGTTTTAGGCACAGGAATGCTAGCCGGCGTAGTAGGCCTAGCACTGGGAGAGACGATGATGCCATATTATTAATGAAGTGCGCTAGGCTGTTTTTTTTTGTTATGAAGCGTATATTTTTGTTAGCGAGGCGTGCGCCCCATATGTCTATTGCTACCACTAATGGAAACAGTTCCAGGACTGTCTGTTTTTTTATCAGCACTTGTTCTGCCCAATACTGAGACCATAAGCTTGTGCACCATTGGTTATTTAGTATCGCTGCATATCCGCCTGATTCTGCCGCCCTGGTGAGTAATCTTAGTTGAATGTTAGACTGTTCTGCTGACATAAATAACGTGTGACCGTTGAATGATTATAAGAAGGTTTTCCACACCTCTAAGTCCGCCCGTAGCTGCCTGCTGATTCTGATTGTATGACTCGGTTTAGATGCCCCTTTTGTTGCGGGCGATAAATGAAGAGAAAAAACTCTTCCGACTGGCATCACCCGGCTCGCAAACACGAGGAGACCTAGTAATACTTGCATCTGCTGTAGTGTTACTTTCCATATTGCGCAAAAAACCTAGATCAGGTGTAATGTTTTGGTATTTTTTCCCATGGGAGGCGGAACAACCTTGCTGTGGTGTCCATTTCGATGCCTAAGAACAATATCTTTGTTGTGGGGCCTATGTTTTTGGTTGGGCATAATGGGACTCCAAACCGACGGGAGATGTTTGTGAATTCGTTGAGTAAGGGGCAGCGAAAGTGGATGACCAATCGCCACGGACCGCGGAGGGGCCACCACAGTCAGTGAATCCTTCCTTATTTAGTATAGAGTCTACCAATACTTTGGGCGTAGTAGCCCAGCTGCGAAGCAAGCTGCACCGCCTGTGTATCTAATAATAATATTTGACTGCATCTAACCCAGCCAATCATTTGATAGTATTGCTAGTAGCAGAGTCGCATGGGCTCTAAACCTTGCATAGCCTGGGCATTTTTTGAGATGTCTAAGGATGACCCAACTCATGTTATCTGTAACATTTGTCACCAAAAGCTAAGTAGAGGCCCAAAAAACAATAGTTTGAGTACTTTATGCTTGAACCTTCACATGGATATGAAGCATAAGTTGCAGTGCGAAGCTCACTGTGCTACAATGCGGCCTAGTGGGCCGGTCCAACCACCATCTGCCTCACCTGTGTCATCCTGGGGAGACTAAAAGCTTTAGGATTTTGGAAAATCACCTCACCAATCATTTTAAGCAACTCTGGGACAATTGATGCCACTTAAGTGGTGTCTGTGCCACATTTTTTGGAAAAAATGGAGACTCTTTTTGGAGTCCCCTTGCTGTGTTTTACATGACGTTGGCATCGTCAATTCCAGGTGGGTCGGGTCTCTACCCCCCCTTTTAACCATAAGAAAGTACATACACTATGGCTTGGGGTAACACAGATGGTTGAGTCTGAAGAGCTCTTTACTCATACTATAGCCTGGGAATCAGAGGTCTGCTGCAAAGCTTCAGTGTCTGCTAGTCAGCGGAGTAGCCACCGCCTGTAGATCTAATTACAAATTTTTAACTGCATCTAGCCCAGGCAATACTTTGAGCCTAGTAGCAGTGTCTGCTAGTCAGCGGATTATCCCAGCTGTTAAGCAAGCTACACCACCTGTAGTTTGGACACTTAATTTTTTCAAATGAAATGCCTCGGGCCCCCGGGACACTCAGTGAAGAGCATCGGGGGAGGCACCCCATGGCACAGGGGCTGGGACTGGCAGTAGGACACCTTGCGGTGGACGGCCAAGCTCGATCCTTATAAAAGCTTTTTAACTGCAGCAGCTTTAGTGGACGCTACTGGAGCTGGAATTACCGCGGCTGCTGGCATCAGACTTGCCCTCCAATGGATCCTTGTAAAAGGATTTAAAGTGTACTCATTCAAATTACACAGACAATTTAAATTACAGAGCTTAGACCTGCCTCCACCATGGGGGGGGCTCGACCCACCAGCGGACAGGCACCAGTGTTGGGAGAGGGGGGCTGGCCGTCAGAGTCCACCGCAGCTCTGGCACAAACCCTGCGACACGGAGGTTGCATGGGCAGGAACGGACTGGTCGTGTCGGCTTCTCACTTTTTTGGTTTTAGAAGGGCATGACATGCCTATATCTGTGTCTCCCCCTCCTTTTACTCCTCCACCTCTTTCTTTTCGCATGATTATATTTACTTGTCACTTTTCCATGTGTTAGTTGTGTCTTCTGAGCAGTTTGTCAGGTTTTGGACACCTTTGAAGGTGTTTTCTATTTGTTTATATGTGTTTTTGTTTGCCTGCCATTGGTTTTAACGGTGTTCGACGGTGTTCGATGAACAGTTCAACGAACAGTTCGGCGAACATACCGGTGTTCGATGAACCGAACCGAACCCGAACACTACGGTGGTGGCTCAACACTATTTAAGACATGCACATTTTTTTAGAATGCTCTAACAGATAAAAAACAGTATATAAATAACTTTTCTTCCCTTTATGGGAGGCACTTTTTCTTAAACGTTACATATAACTACCGGGTATATAAAACAATATATTAGATTACTTTAAATAACATTCTTTCAAATATAAAACACTATCACTTTAAATAACACTTTTTCAAGCAAGACTTTTTCAAGCAAGTTTAGAAGACTCCAGTGAGATCCCTATCAGGGTGTCCATCTCTCTGTTTCAAGTGTAATATGGGGGACCCGTCCTAAAAAACCCCAGCGTAGAACCTGGGCGTGGCTGCAGGGCATAGCTGATCCACTCGTTGGACCACGTGTTCAGCCACGCCAAACAGGTTTTTGTTCAGTGGCCTATAAAACCAACAAGAAGCACATTAAGAAAAGCCAATTTTGTACAATGAAAGTTTTGGCTGTTCACTGTCCACAACCATAGCATCTTTTTCTTACTGAGTACTAATTATTCCTTATAAACACCTATCTGGATTACTTTCCAACTATTTACATATGTTCACCCTGTGGTTCTTCAGTTCTATTGCTCCTGCCGCTTCCATTGCGGAACTTGTAGCCTTTTCCGTGGCAAAACCTGAGGGTGAGCTCCATCCCCCTTTCCGGGGAGTTCATTTGCTTGTCCGCCACTAGATGGCAGTACCAGGTTCTTTGCTGCAGCCAGAGCGGAAGCTGCTGCTTGTTGTCGGCAAGGGTCAACGGCACTGGGTGTCAGGGGCATGTCCTCCGCACATTGAGCGCGTACCATCCCCTCTCTCCTCGATGCTGGGTGTAGGTGACTCGGTCACCGGGATATAGGTCGCAATCTGGATTTCCTTTTTGGAGGTGCGACTCTGCATCCCTCCTGGTCACCAACAAGTCCTGGGCTCCATTGGGCTCCCGGATGAAACCCCAGCCCTTGTCCAGGTTGAATTTGACGACTATGCCCACCACTCTCTGACCCCGGTTGGCGGGTTTGGCCATGCGGGCTTGAGCCTTGGCCTTAATGTTCCTTTCCTCCATTGCTTGCTATTGGGTCTGCCGCTCTTTTTCCTCCGTCTCCCACTTTCAAATCTGCTGACGGCAGAACTCCTCTCTTCTCAGGGCTTCCTCCCGGGTTTCTGTTGCTTGGGTCTCCCCAGGGTATCCCATCAGGTCTCCTCCCGGGTTCTCCCATCTGCACTCCACCCTTTCTACACAGACGACCTCTGCACGTGCAGACCAGTCCCACGTGGCGCTTTTGTCCATCCAGGCGGGTGCAGGGACTGTTGGGAGATCTAGGGGCCCAATTAGAGCGTCCTCAGCTACCTGCTGCGGCTGCCTCTCTGGTGCTTCGCATCTCCTTCTCCTTATCTTCCTCCGGGGCTGAAGTTGAAGACACAGGCCATGACTCTGACCACTGCCGGGAGATCTTCTCCAGCAGCCCGTCCTTCCACCTCTCCACCCCATCCATCTGGGCTTGCTTCATCTGCTGGCCCAGCTCCTGTATTCCCGCCTGCAGGAACTTCGTGACCCCTTGGGGTATTTGCTCCAAGGTTCCCTTTGGGCTGCTAGGGGAGTCCTTAATTTTTACTCCACGCACCGGAGCCTTTCCATTTCCTCTCTTCATCTCGCGTACCAGGTTAGCTGTGACTCCTCCGCAGCCGCCCGTGTATCTGCCCTTCTCCCAGAGCTCCTTCCTCTCCCCTTTTGTGGGCGGATCTTTCTCATCTCGACGTCGGCCACACCAGAAGGCGGGTCCCCCTGGCTGATGGACAAGTCTATTAATATGGCCGTCGTTTCAAGGGGCGGGCACGGCTTTTTGCGCCATTCGGCAGCCCGACCTACAATGGGAGGTTTCTCTTCTTCTTTCAACATACACATGGCGCCTGTTCTTCCTGGGCAGGTGCCACTACTCAGTCTTCACACTATCTCTGGGCGCACGAGACCCGGTGTAACAGGTCGGTACATCCTGTTAGTGACGCCAAAGTTGACGCTCCCCCTGGGGCCGTGGGGTACTCGGTAGCTGGGCCTGTCGGTTCTTTTGAGGTAGTCATGGTGGCATGACCCGGTCCATGGCCCAGGGTGGTCAATAAATAAAGAAAAGAGGGGAACA
Organism: Phyllobates terribilis; assembly: GCF_046119375.1. Taxonomy (NCBI): domain Eukaryota; kingdom Metazoa; phylum Chordata; class Amphibia; order Anura; family Dendrobatidae; genus Phyllobates; species Phyllobates terribilis. The sequence continues at coordinate 57,344,076 of NW_027362773.1, forward strand.
AAGTTTTGGGGATAAAGTTTTGTGACGCCACCCCTGGTATGCTGCTATAGGTGGCCGCCGCTGTTGTTCAGATCCACTGGGGCCGTTGGTGAGGTAGCAGAGATGGTTCAGCTCTCCACGGGTAGGGCTAGGCCCTATGGCAGTTAAATAGGTGATTTTTGATGTTGGTGGTGTAGTGCAAGGCAGGTGACGCAGCAATTAAGTCAAGGTCACAGCGGGGTGCAGTCTTCAAGTTTTTACTCACAGTTTTTACGGTGCTCCAGGTTACAACTGCTAGCCATGTTGTAACAGCCCACCGAGTGAAGTGATCCAGCCAACTCTTGGATAACTTGGGTGCACTTGATCGGGACCCCCTTCTTGTGTACCTTCCCGGGTCATCTCTTTGCGCTGGCTCTCGCCCTCCTGCCCTGCGCCTCACAGTCCCGTGATCTGAATATCATTGAAAATCTGTGGCTAGACCTGAAGATAGCAGTGCATGCAAGACGACCCAGGAATCTCACAGAACTGGAAGAATTTTCCAAGGAAGAATGTATGAAAATCCCTCAAACAAGAATTGAAAGACCCTTGTCTGGCTACAAAAAGCATTTACAAGCTGTGATACTTCAAAAGAAGGTGCTACTACGTACTAACCATGCAGGGTGCACAAACTTTTGTATCGGTCCAATTTACTTCTTGTATTTTTAAAATGAAAAAAAAAAATGTTTTGCCTAAAATACAAATGAAATGTGTCATCTTTAACTTTAGGCCTTTTAGAGATCATTTCATCTTCAATTTGCTTAACTGTTCACAATAACGGGAATTTTGACCAGGGATGCCCAAACATTTCCATGCCACTGTAAGGTGCCCGTCATACAGATAAGTGTAGTGCCAATTTATCCATAATCCATTCTCATCTTCAATAAAACTATATGCTATAGATGATATGATCATTGTCTGGGACGGGGCGGTATCAGAGATTCCAAATTTCATCGCTTACCTTAATGACAACCAAGACTCTCTCAAAAAAACTATGAAAAACCACTCAATCATTTTAAAATTATTCATTTAATAAATTTATATAAAAAAATACACACATAAATCAAAAAACATAATTACAGGAAGACAGACTCAGGGATATATAGTAAATACCCAATAGTTCATTTGTTGTGAGGCATAGATCAATATAGGGAAAAATATAAATAGCAAATCCAAACTATGTGTTAAGGTGCATAGTGCAAACGAATACAATATAATAGCAGCCCAGAAATAAATAAATCAAATCACAGTGGATATATATATATATATATATGTAAAAGGGTGCTAAAAATGCATTAAAGGTGCTCAATTAAACACATAGAAGGGGATAACTTCAATATAAATACGATATGGCTAGGCCCCACCATCTCCAACGCCGTTTCACCGGATGGCTTTTGTTTAAATTAATTAATTAATTTTTTTTTTATCTTTTTTTTTTTTATCTCTCAACACATATGCTCCATTAGGACTAAATCTCAGATGAGAAATTATGTTACACTATCAAAAAAGCATAATACTGAGTCCAAAAGGAAAGAGAGAAAGGAGAAAAAGGATAATTTGCATTTATTTATTTATTTAATATAAATATTTATTTTATATATATATATATATATATATATATATATATATATATATATATATTATTTTTTTTGTTTTTTCTGCAGTTAATGTTTATTGGAAATTTATTCATGCACATATTTATTGTCTGCATTTTTTTTTCCCCTTTTCTCTCTTTTTCCTTTGGGATATTTTCTGCCCTTATTTGTACAAGTTTTCTCTAGCACTTCCTCATATGTATACATGTATACGCACATAGTTGTTCATATGTATTGTATTACATATTTCTTATTCACTTTTTCCAGGGTATATTTTTTGTTTTGTTTCCCCTTTTTCTTTTCATATATTCAGTCTAGTCTTCTGTGTGATTGGTATTTTCTTGATTGTTTTCATGTGTTTTTTTGTATCCATGATTATTTGTTAGTATACTTAAGTCCAGTTCAGAATATTTTTTTCATTGCCAGTGTTCAAGATTTTTCACTCGAAACGCGTATGGCACAATATTTTATACACACCACCCCATGATATAAGCTTTGTTGTCTGAGATGTCCATTTTTTGTCTTTTACACAAGTTTTTAAAAGGATTTTCCAATAAAGATTGTTGAATTTTAATTAATTGCCCGGTGTGTTCACTTCCTCATTGACCCAGGCGCTGTGCAGCAGCGAGGACGCCGTGCTCCATGCCAGACTGGGATTACATCTCAGGGGTGAGCTGAAATTTTCTCTTTATTCACCATGCCAGTTTACAGCTTATTGGTCACGCCAATACTATTAGATCAGGCTGGTTGCCCGGCACTCTATAAGTGCACCCATAGGGACAGACATCCCAATTCACCACATTTACAGCGCCTAGCTGCATTCTGCAAACATGAAAAAAATATATGAGGTCATAGTTGATATTTTATTTTGGCCAAAATATGAAAGCTTGCCATCCGCATCAAGGGTCCTCCTTGTCCTAATATTAAAATTAAAAGCAAATTACAGCATATAGCAATTATACAGTCACAGCGCTTATATTAGCCTTATCTGTGTGCATTTGGAACTGCCGCCCCCATGGACAGTAGACGTGTGCGTGGTTATTCATAAGTATTTTGCACCTGTGCTTGCCTCCCGCTTTATCACAGTGCTGCTGCATCCTGCAATGCCTTAGTAATGTGACCAGGTATTGGTAAGAATGGCTGTTTTATCCTCCTGCTTCTCCTCCCTTCACATTAATCTCTGCACACACTTATTAGATGGATCAGAGGGTCACGGTCAGTCTAATGCTGCTAATGTACATGTGAATTTTTAAAACAACAGGGAGTTATAGACTAAAATAGCCCCAGTAGCCCAGTAGCCAGCGTGAAAATTGCAAGGCTTATTTTTCATGTAGATTGTGTTATGAGAAAAAAAAGTAAAATATTTTTAAAAAATACATTTAACACAAAAACTGAATTCAAACAATAAGTCATTTTCTGATAACGCATTCCCTTTAAGAGGTTCACTGTAATACAGACAAAAAGTGACATTGCACATTTATACCCAGTTATTTAATAATTAAATATAGCCTATGTAGTCAGAAATACTGGTATGTTATGCCTAACAGTTTGATTGCAAGAAATAAGCTTGGGTTGTCAAAATATACCTAAAATGACTTGAAGTGGTTGTACAAGATGGAAATTCAGTTCTGGCTGGCAGGAAAGTGATGCCAGGTCTGAGTCAGTTTATGGCTGCTAATGTGCATGCGCATTCCTTGACAGAAGGAGGAAGTAGAAGTCTAGAATTATCCTAGCAGACAGTTTGAAAATTTCAAGTCTTCAGATTTTTAATACAAATCATGATATGAAAAATTAAAAAAAAATTAACAAAAAAAAAAAAATACATTTAATATAAAAACCTGATTAAGGCCTCCTTCACACGTCCGTGTTTAAACACATACATGAAAAAACAGTACTGGTGTCATAGTGTATAGGGGGCACTGTGACTGACTTTGTTATAGTGGGCACTGTGACTGACTTTGTTGTAGAGTTCAATATGGCTAACATTGCTATAAAGGGCACTATGGTTATTACACTTTTATCAATGCCATATTATACGGTCATACCAGCTGTATGGAGCTCTAATATTGTTTGGTTGCAAGGTATGAGAACCACCAGAAACAACTTTTCAAATGTTGATTACCTACATTTCCAAAAATTGTGTGTGATCTACCACGGTCATCAGGATGTATACAAACCAGTACCTTTAAACTTCATGTCTACATTTTTCCCTCTTATGAATTACTGAGGATAGACGTCTTATCTAATACTTGTGTTATCTTATTTGCAGATGACAAGTCTACATCAGTAGGACATAAATGTTTTTTCTCTTCCTAATGCGAGAGGAAATCACCGTTATAACACAATCTTCTACTGCTGACTTGTCTTGGGTAACACAAACTGAAAAGGTTAAACAATAAAAAAAGAAGAGCAAAAAATATATGTATTTCTTCCACTGGCTGCCAATCCAATTCCCACTAACTCGACTGAATTGTTATGTGGGATCGGAGAACTTGTATTTGATATATAGACTTGTGTGCCGGAAAGTTCAGTGGAGCCAGAGGTCACGGTATTGCGGGACTATTAAAGTGAAAGTAGAAAAATAGTTTCTGATAAGCCGGTATGTGTGATAGAGAGAGGAATAGCAGCTGACAGCTCTGGGATTACAGCAGGTGATATGATATTTCAGTGTTGTGGAGCTTTATCACTTACAAGATAATCATATACATTGACTCATATATTGATACAATATGAATATGCACCACAAGTCGAGGAAACTACATACAGTAAGTCAAAGAGGTTTTATCATTATATTTCCATTTTTTGCGCTCAGCTATTTACATGTACACGGTTACAGGAAACAGGGTCGATCTAATAAACTTGAAAGAATTCCAAAGGGTCACCACCTACTTTACATTTATAATATGGTTTTATGACAGAGGACTTCCTAATTTAAAGGGTTATTCCCATCTTAGACATTTCTGATGCATCTACAAGTTGGGGACTTGAAGGAAAGACATTCCACCATCTCTATTGTTATCAATGTCATTACTACAGTCCAATTTTTCAATGAAAATAATAATATTTTCCGTACAGGTTTAGATCAGAGGCATTGGAATTAATGTGTTATGAACGCAAACCTTCGATAGGTCAAGGGCTACACTAAGGACCTAATTCCAAGAAATAGTAGCTCCCTAAAATTACCAGCTACACCCTAAGTAAGTGTTGGTTGCTATTAATAAGTTTCTTGCCATAAGCCTCTTAGGCCTCATCCAGATGTCACGTATATGTTCTATGTGTGATTTTGATGGCTAGAACATGTACCCATTATAGTTTATGGTGCTGTTCACATGTGTGAGTTTTTCACACACCGGGCAAAAATCATGGAGACGTCTGTTTTTTACCAGCAGCTTGGATGAAAAGTACCAATACAAGTCTATAGGTCCATGAAAATCACAGACAGCACATAGATGGCATTAGTGTATAGTTCATGTGCTGTCCATGTTGTAAAGGTTAGAAGAAGGTTTGTAATTCACTGATGACACACTAACCAAACACTGACAACACTTGGGTTCAAAACACTGGTTACACGTATACTTTTTTTTTTTTTTGCGTTTGTGAAAAACACTTATGTCTGACTGAGGCCTTAAAGTCATCAATTATGTCAGTCAGATCTAATTGTGATATATTATACAAAGCCCCATATGGCTGTGAAGATTTATAAGCCCCTGTTCTCCCTGTACAATTTTCTACACATTTATTCTACTCACCAAGCATCTCATTTTGGCCCCAGGATTTAGAGCTCTAGGTCCCTCTAGGGTGGCTTAGGGTTAGCACTGCCGCCTTGCAGCACTGGGGTGTTTGCCGCGTGTTTGTGTGGGTTTCCTCCGGGTTCTCTGGTTTCCTCCCACACTCCAAAGACATACTGATAGGGAATGTAGATTGTGAGCCCCAATGGGGACAGTGATGATAATGTCTGTAAAGCGCTGTGGCACTAGGGGTGTCATATGAGCAAGTAAAATAAACATATAAATCTGGATCTCTAATCTTTGGCACTTTGTGAGTCACAGTCCACTATTGTTATGATTAGGAGATAGAGTTAACTGTCTATAGGAGGAGAGACATATTAAATATGAAATTTAACATTTAACACCTCTACTTGGCTAATGCTATACCCCAGTGGGCTGATATTGTGCCAGCATCTGGAAGGGTCCATACGTCTTTTTATCCCTATACAAATGACACGATATGTAGTGGACCTCTAGCTTTGCAGTGTGACTACATCTCACTCCCCTGACTTAGGATCCCATCAGTCCTAGCACAAGGAGCCTGAGTTGTTTCATTGATCCTATTACGGTCCAGTGCATCCCATAATCTTTACCATAAAACATTGGATTCTACGCTGACATTTTTAGGGTTAATTCGTTGTGTGCCTCCAATTTCATGGGATCTCAGTGTCTCCTCAATTGACAAATGGTCACCTCACGAAGAACATTGAAGAACACAGGAAGGATTAGAGACAAGCTTCACTTTAATCAGTGGCTGTCCATGAGAGTCTAGCAGTAAGATACCAGAGAAGGCTGTGTTTGCAGAAATGCAATTTGACTTGTGCTTCTCATAAGTCTGAGTCTATGATCCCATTGGGATGTTTCTGTTCAATTTTAATGCCTATACTTTTATTTCCATTTCTGTCTCAGACATCCTGTGCTCAAAACACAGCAAAATGATTGTCCTTGATGCGGTCTATAAGATGTGAATATTAACTCATAATTTACTGAACTGAATTCATGACATAGGCTTAGCTGTGAAGGTCTCATCCATTCCCAAAAATAAAAATCACTAGAAGATAGATTGCTTTCTTCTGTATTTCTATGGAAAATGTTTTTCTGCTGTTTATTGGTTAAAACGATTTACTAATGTTTTATTTAGCAACCAAAATAGCTTATATAATTAAAGCTGCCACAATTACACGTTTTGTTATAGACGTTTATTACCTTTTTTGTGTATTGGAACAACACAAAAAAATAGAAGTTGTTTGAAACAGCAGTGGACACTGCGTTCAGCGCTTCCCGGCTGACCTAGGGGACAAAACACAATATGATATCTTTTCATTTGGACAATAGGCACACTTAGGAAGATCTAATGTAGACTGAAAAGTTTGTGAACCTAGAATGTTAGATTTCATATTAAATTATTTGTTTAATTTCATCTACTCTGATTGCCAAGAGGTCCTACTTCTACACCATTATACAGTAGTACCATGGTTATCTCTATATTGTTGACAGATTAGACCAAGAGAGAGTTTTTTGGTAAAGCACATCATTATTATTATTATTTATTATCATAGCGCCATTTATTCCATGGCGCTTTACATGTGAAAAAGGGGGTATGCATAGCAAAAACAATTACAAAAATCTTGAACAAAAACGCAACCGCAAATTGGTACAGGAGGAGAGGGGACTCTGCCCGCAAGGGCTCACAGTCTACAAGCAACTGTTTATTGAAAAAGGAATGAGGCCTACAAATAAAAGAACACAGTACTTACAGTCAAATATAGTGGAGATTCAAAGATGTTTTGGGGTTATTTTGCTGTATCAGGCACTGGGTGCCTTGACTGTATGAAAGGCATCATGAAATCTGAACATTACCAAAGGATTTTGGATCGCAATGTTGTGCCCAGTGTCAGAAAGCTGGGTTTGCGTCCTAGGTCATGGGTCTTCCAGCAGGACAATGACCCCAAACATACTTCAAGAAGCACCCAGACATGGGTGAAAACAAAGCGCTGGAGAGTTCCGAAGTGGCCAGTAATGAGTCCGGATCTAAATCCCATTGAATACCTGGGGATGAGATCTTCAAATTGCTGTTGGGAGAAGGCACCTTTCAAATATGAGAGACCTGGAGCAGTGTGCAAAAGAAGAGTGGTCCAAAATTCCAGTTGAGAGGTGTAAGAAGCTTGTGGATGGTTATAGGAAGCAATTGATTGAAGTTATTTATTCCAAAGGGCGTGCAACCAAATATTAATCCCTTTACCCCTGAAGGCTGTTTTCACGTTAATGACCAGGCCAATTTTTACAATTCTGACCAGTGTCACTATATGAGGTAATAACTCTGGAACACTTCAACGGATCCCAGTGATTCTGAGATTGTTTTTTTGTGACATATAGATAGTGGTAAAATTTGTTTGATATGACTGGCATTTATTTGTGAAAAAAATCAAATTTGGCGAAAATTTCGCAATTTTAAAACTTTTAATTTTCATGTCCTTAAATCAGAGAGATATGCCACACAAAATAGTTAATAAATAACATTTCTCACATGCCTACCTTACATCAGTGCAATTTTGTAAAAGTTATAAGGGTTAAAAGTTGACCAGTGATTTCTAATTTTTCCAACAAAATTTACAAAACCATTTTTTTAGGGACCACATCACATTTGAAATGACTTTGAGGGGCCTTTCTGATAGAAAATACTCAAAAGTGACACCATTCTAAAAACTGCACCTCTCAAGGTGCTCGAAACCACATTCAAGAAGTTTATTAACCCTTCAGGTGCTTCACAGGAATTTTTGTAATGTGGAAGAAAACAATGAACATTTAAGTTTTTTCACAAAAATTTTACTTTAGAACCCAATTTTTTTATTTTTGCAAGGGTAACAGGAAAAATGGACCACAAAATTTGTTGTGCAATTTCTCCTGAGCACACCGATACCCTATATGTGGGGGAAAAACACTGTTTGGGTGCACGGCATGGCTTGGAAGGGAAGGACGGCCATTTGACTTTTTGAATGAAAAATTTGCTTGAATAATTAGCGGACGCCATACTGCATTTGGAGAGCTCCTGATGTACCTAAACAGTGGAAATCGCCCACATGTGACACCATTTTTGAAACTAGACCCCTCAGGGAACTTGTCTATGTGTGGTGAGCACTTTGAACCCCCAAGTGCTTCACAGAAGTTTATAACATTAAGCCGTAAAAATAATATTTTCACGTTTTCCCCGCAAAAATGGTTTCAGACCCAAATTTTGCATTTTCATAAGGGTAACAGGAGAAATTGCACCATACCATTCGTTGTGCAATTTCTCCTGAGTAAGCCGATACCCCATATGTGGGAGAAAACCATTGTTTGGGCGCATGGCAGGGCTCAGAAGGGAAGGAGCGCCATTTGACTTTTTGAATGTAAAATTTGCTTGAATAATTAGCGGGCACCATGTCGTGTTTGGAAAGCCCCTAATGTGCCTAAACAATGGAAGGGGTGCTGTGAGCATATTGACACCACAGGTGGATCACAGAATTTTATATCATTAGGCAGTGAAGAAAAAAAGAATTACATTTTTACCACCAAAATTTGGTTTTAGCCCCAGATTTTACATTTTCACACTGGGAGATGGGTAAAATTCCACCCAAATTTGTCCCACAATATCTGCTGAATGTAGAAATACCCCATATGTGGCTGTACAGCACTGTTTAGCCATACGGTGAGACTCAGGAGGAACGGAGTGCTATTTGCCTTTGGAGCGCAGATTTTTTGAAAATAGTATGCAAACTAGAATAGCAGAATCCCCCCTCAAGTGACCCTATTTTGAAAATTAAACTCCCTTAGGAATTTATCTACAGGTGTAGTGACAATTTTGAATTCATGGGTCTTTGTGCCCAGCTCGTGCTTCTGGAGACAAGCGCCTGTAAATTAGGCAGGCTCTCATTGCTACAGAAATTCCAAAGATGTGGATGCTAACTGCAGTTTAGGCACACACTGGAGCTCAGAAGGCAGGGAGGGGGGGGGGGGGGCATTTGGATTTGGGAGCGCAGAATTTGCTTTTCCAGAGCCTTTTTTTGCTACCAGTAATGTGGAATCCCTTATATTTCCAATAACTGATGATGGACCTGAGTGGAGACTTGCTTTTCTTGTGGATTAAGTTGAAGCTTTTGTTGGGAACATTTTACATAACACTTTGGATCACGTTTATCCTGCGCTTTACGCTGAGCACTTATATCGGGGTTTCCATCTAAATCTCAGAGTGACGTGATTCAGATGAACCACAATGGGATCCATTCACTATAATGAGGCAGAAGGGTTACTCTGGACTCCAAATTTAATTAGAAAAAAAAGGATATATAGATCCATTAGCTATACATAAGGAGTAACCCAATCAAGTCAGAAACAACAATTCCTCCCTTTGTTATATTATAAAAGTCACATGAAGTAATCATACAGTAGTTTATTATATTTGGTACTTTATTCAACACAGCAAACAGAAAACTTTTTTAAAAATTCATTATTCTGCCCCTAAAAAAGACCCAATTAAAATAATGGGCAGTGTGGTCTACATATAGCCTTATGACATGTAGATAATTATAGATGCCATTATATAAATGCACATTATTGCATGCAAATCAATATCAATATGGCATTTCATAAGTACATACAATAAATACAAATTATTGCAAGTCAATGTGACGCCCCTGAGGGTTCAGTCGTCACAGAGGTACTGCACCTCACCCAGAGGTGTGGTGTCTCCTTCTCTCAGGGAAGGATGGCGTACTGCCCGGAATCCCAACACCCGCATTCAACACTACACTGCTCCAGGCCGGCTGGAAGGGCAAGATGCACTGTGTTCCTGCTGAGCCTTGTCCCTGGCTGGAGTGGGGGGAACCAGTAGTGGGTGTGGGTGGAGGATGTAGAGTAGGGGAGCACCATTGTAGGAGGTATATAAAGGGATGCCATCTTAGGGTGGCAGGACAGAGAGAGGACAGTCAGTGAGTAGTAAGGAAAGGAGGGGAGCAGAGTCTCGTCAGGAGCTCTGCTCCACAAGTGGGGCCTAGTGATAGGGGCCCAGGAGGGGAGCAGAGGAGAAAGGCTCCGTTTTATAAAAGGGATCCCAGGGGGTACGGTGAGTGCAGGACGGCACCCGTATGCTTCGAATCTGCCAGGTGTCAGAGGGATCAGGCCGCAAGAAGGGGATCGGCCCCTGGACCAGCCGTGTTACTCCAGGTCTCAGCTGGAAAAACCGGAGGCTTCTGCACTTCCATGGTGCAGTTGCCACAGTCTCACCATAGTCACTGTGAAGGGCATCAAGTAGGTCCGGGAACTCCAGGTTGCACATAGTGACTTCAGAGCACCCGATCGGGACTGTGTGTGGGGAAGCGCACGGCAGGAGGGAGAAGACCCAGCGTGAGAAGTCGGTCTAGTAAGGAACATAAAGAATGCGGGGTTCCGTCAAGCACTCCTGATATATCTGAGAAAGTGCTGAACCCCTGGCCTGTTAGACGCAGTGCGATGTGGAGGCGGACAACCGTACAGTGTACCTGAGAACCTTGAACAAGAACTGTGAGTAAAACTCGGATAACTGCACTCCACTGCCTCCGTCAGTTATTTCAGCTGCGCCATCCCGACTGCACTACAAGCCCCAGCATCACCACCCACCATCAAACTCTACACTGCCCTGAGGCCCGCTCCACCTGTGGGGAGCTGTTCCATCCTAGCTGCCCTATCAACTGCCTCAGAGGTCTGCAGCAGCGCTGGTACAAATTACCAGAAACCACAGGTGGCGTCACGATCAAGCTACAAATCCCATATAAACTATCCCCTTTTTGTTGACCGCCTTGGGCCACGGACCGGGCCAGCCACTGTGACATATCCCCCCCCCAGCATCCATAGGCCCGGACACCGAGTACCCCACTGCCCTGGGGGCGCGTCATCAATACCTGTATGACATTTCATAAGCACATACAATAAATAGATATCCAAGACTAAGTCTGTATCAATTTAGATAGTATATAGTTAAGCATCAAAATACCCTCTGTAAGTGCAGCGGCCATAAGGGCCTAGGGTACTCGGTAGCCGGGCCGGCAGTCTTCCAGTGAGGTCACGGTGGCAGTGGCCCAGCTCCGTGGCCCCAGCCGAGCAGATGAAGGGAGTATTTACAGGGGATTCGTAGTCTTTATGTGACGCCACCTGTGGTGCCTTGTCAGGGATGACCAGCGCTGCTGTGTGGACCCTATGGGATAGATGGTATAGCAGCTGGGATGAAACACTTCCCATGGGTGAAGCGGGCTCCCAGGGATTGAGAAAGCTTATATGAAGGATGGCAGCAGGGGAAACAGGGTGCAGAGAGCAGGGCGGCAGCAGTGATGATAGTAGCAGTAGTAGCACAGCTGCGGGGAGGCGCAGAAGAAGAAGACAGACTCGAGGAATGCAGTCTGGTTACCTTTACTGCAGAGAAAGCTGTGGAGTCCGCGGCACTAGCCACTAGGTCCAGGAAGGTCCGGTCAGCCTGGAAGCAACCGGATTCCACCCCGTCAGGTGGGTTTAGAAGCCTGCCTGCTGCGCTTCTCCGTTGTGGTCCCCGCAGCCTGTGAGCTATCTCTGCTCCCCAGAACTTTCTCCTTATCCCTCGGCTGCTTTCTCCCCCTCCCTTCCCTCTCACACTCACTGGCTAACTCCTCCCCACAGCCAGAAAAGGCGGCTCCCAAAAATACGGTGTAGAGCTCCCCCTTCAGGTCAAGGATCAGGACCTGTGTGTGCATGTGGGGTTTACCTGACGTGGGGAGCTCCTCCTGCTTCCAAGCGTAATATCACCTCCGGTGAAGGAGGCAACACTACTGTGGCAACCGGTCCATGGGGCGCCACATAAGCGCTCAGCGCAGAGCACAGGATAAATGTGAGCCGAGCTTTTCTGCGATTTATGGGAGGCAAAATGAACAAATCAAGAGCAGAATAATTGGTTTTATATATTTTTTATGCTGTTCCTCATGCGGTATGATTGATTAGGTGACTTTATTCTTCGGGGGGGGTGCGATTACATTGATACCATATTTATAGCGGGTTTGTATGTTTGGCTGCTGTCACACACTAAAAGAGGCTTTTTATTGCGCATCACCATATTTTGAGAGCTATAATTTTCCCATATTTCGGCCGACAGTCATGTGATCGATTATTTTTTGCAAGACAACTTGACGTTTTTATTGGTATCATTTTCGGGCATGTGATATTTTTTGATCGCTTTCTATTCTGATTTTTGGGAGGCAGAATGAACAAAAAACAGCAATTCAGGAATTGTTTTTTTTATTTGTAGTTTCGCGTGTGGTAAAATTGATAAGGCAGCTTTATTCTTCGGGTCAGTACAATTACAGCGGTACCACATTTATAGCTTTTTTTTATGTTTTGGCGCTTTTACACAATAAAAACTATTTTATAGAAAAAATAATTATTTTTGCATTGCTTTATTCTGAGACCTATAATTATTTTATTTTTCCGATGGAACTTTATGGTGGCTTGTTTTTTGCGGGACAAGATGACGTTTTCAGCGGTACTATTTTTATTTACATTCCGTCTTTTTGATCGCGTTTTATTCCAATTTTTGTTCAGCTGTATGATGATAAAGCATCGTTTTTTTTCAGGTAGTTCCGAACGTGGCAATACCAAATATGTCTACTTTTTTGTTTATTTTTATTTTCATAAAAATATTTATTTATCGGTACAATATATATATTTTTTATTATTATTTTTATCAGATTTTTTTTAAAAAAATTTTTTACAATTCTTTTGCACTTTTTTTCACTTTTTCTTACTTTTACACTTTATCCCATTAGGGGACTTTCACTAAGTGCAGGCTGATCACTTGTATAATGTAGAGATGCAGCAGCATTCCTATACTATACAAATAGTCTGTGCTGCACTGACAGGCAAACTTGTAAGATCATGCACTGCGCATTATCTACTAAGTTTCCAACCTTTGGTGACCCGGATGTTGTCATGAGGACATCGGGTCACCATGGCAACGATCGGAACCCTGCAATGATGTTGCGGGGTCTCCGATTAAAAGGTAGAGGGGCTTTCTTACCTCTGCCTGCATGATAAATGCTGCGGTTGCAGCATTTAGCGGGTTAAAGTGCCGGGAGCGGTGCGGACATCGCTCCTGGCACTGAGTGCCTGGTGTCAGCTGTCAGAATCAGCTGACACCCGGCGGAGATTTCCCTCGCACAGCCTCTGTGTGTGCAAAATCACTGAGATATATCCATACGTCCCTGGTCAATAAGTACCAGGCCACAAGGATATATGGATACGTCTCACGTCAGAAAGGGGTTAAGTTGAGGGTGCCAACAATTTTGTTCGGCCCATCTTTGGGGTTTGTGTGAAATAATGTCCAAATTGCCTTTTTTTCTCTGTTATTTTGTGTTGCTCCAATACACACAAAGGAAATAAACATGTGTATAACAAAACACATAATTGCAATAATTTTCTGGGAGAAATACTTCATTATCTGGAGCAATTTCAAGGGTGCCAATACTTTTGGCCAATGCTATGTATATATATATATATATATATATATATATATATATACAGTATATATATATAATATAAATACCGTGGTATGAAAAAATGTTTGCCCCCTTCCTGATTTCTTATTCTTTTGCATGTTTGTCACACTTAAATGTTTCAGATCACAAAACAAATTTAAATAAAGAAAACAGAAGTAAGCAAAGAATGCAGTTTTTAAATTAAGGTCTTTATTATTAAGGGAAAGAAAGCCAAACCTACAGGGCACTGTGTGTAAAAGTGATTCCCCTCTAAACCTAATAACTGGTTGGGCCGCCCTTAGCAGCAACAACTGCAATCAAGCGTTTGCGATAATTGGCAATGAGTCTTTTACAATGCTCTGTAGGAATTTTGGCCTGCTCATCTTTGCAAAATTGTTGTGATTCAACCACATTGGAGGGTTTCCAAGCATGAGCCGCCTTTTTAAGGTTATTCCACAGCATCTCAATCGGATTAAATTCAGGACTTTGACTAGGCAACTACAAAGTCTTAATTTTATTTTTCTTAAACCATTCAGAGGTGGACTTGCTGGTGTGTTTTGGATCATTGTCCTGCAGCATAACCCAAGTGCACTTCAGCTGAGGTCATGAACAGATGGCCGGACATTCTCCTGCAGGACTTTTGCTGAGAGGAGTGGCCAACACAGAACAGCAGAGACAATTCAGGATGAGAGCTCCAGGAGATAGACTGAAATGATTAACCCTTGCAATAACAGAACAAGGAAGTCGTGCACTGCTAAAAGGAAGGTGAAGCAGATCTAGTATCCCCGTGACAGAATGACTGCAGACTTGTAGACTAAGGCTAGACAACCCTTTTAAACAGTAAAAAAATGGACAGCACACAGATGACATCTGTGCGCTATCCGCTTTCTTTTCACAGGACCATTGACTTGCATTGGTAAGTTTGATTTGCAACACTGTAAAGTAGAAACACGTGAAAAGTCACATTCAGTGTAATGGATCCGTGACCTATCTGCAAAGTTAACAGATAGAATATGCACCAAATAAATTGATGTGCGAAAGATCCCTTAGTCTAGCTTTCCATCTGCTTCCAAAGGCCCGGTTCTGATTACACCCAAAAAAGTGGAAAAAATAGCAAAACATGCTGAGTTAATTTTTACAGTAAAATGACAGACATGCATCCCATGATACTCAATGGTGTAAATCCAGTGGCATAACTTTGTGTGTGTGAATCACCACTAGCACAAAGAGTTACAAAATCCACTTTGTTTATTCTCCTCCTATTTGTCCCAGTTCAGTTTTGCAGCTAGACTCTCCTAGATTTGATGAAATAATAGTAATAGACAGGGCTCGAGACACAAGGCAACAGAGGGATGCCAGACTCTGAGACTCTGTCTGTATACAATATCATATCTATTAGGTCTCAATGTTGACCCATTAAGATCTATTAGAGATGGTGACAAATTTACACTTGTCTAGGACCAATAAGGTCACTCACATTCAGCTGTATATTTTGATGCAAGCAATCAGCTCTGCAGGGATGACTGCTTCTATGTGTACAGCAGCACACGGCATGCAAGAGATAATAGCGGCTCTTGGCTTGCTGATATGTACTTAGTATATAAACTGTTATTTAAAGTGCGTTCAGGACTGGACTCTAATTGCTCTTGTAGCAATGTGTTTTCCATTGACTCCAATGTACAAAGGTGAAATTCTCCATTATTTGCTGCTAATGGCACCCATAATTTGATGTGTGTATTCTTAGCATTATATTGCATTACACTGAAACAGTAGCAGAGTCAGAACAAATCCTTGAACTATAAAATGTTGAGACATGTAAATAGTTGTTCCATACGGTACTTACATTTTTTAAAGTAAAAGTTCTTTACCTTTAGCTATGTATCCAACCTGCTTAGATAGGGATTGATGGCAACGAATATGATGGGAGGATCAGACTACACAGTCCTTTTTTGCTGTCTGTTACCGTTGAGAAACATAGAATCCATTTTAGATGCTTTGGCAAAATAAAAAATAAATATTTGCAAACCTTGTCAAAGCATTTAAGATTTCCTCATTGGAGCTATAGCCCAGATTCATCAAGATTGCCGTCAATCTTGTTGGGGGGGAATGTTGTAGTTTGGTATATGCCTCTTAATGAATCAGGAGCATCTGACAAGTGGTGTGCACCTTGCTACAAATCTTACTCTAGTGAGGGACTGGAGTAAAATTTCTGGTGTTAGGTACGCCACAGCTCGTCATGAATTAGATAAATTGTGGCATTACACCCTCTTCCCACCCCAGCTTACCTTATTTTAGAAACTGGCTTGAAAACATCAAAAGCCTTAAATTTTTCACAACTACGTACTGTGCAAAAATGTTGCGACTTTTCAAAGTCAGGGCCTATGTGTATAAAAAGAAAGAATATAAGTACATGTATAGATAATGGTTATGGAATAAAAACGACAAAGATGACATAGATAGATAGATAGATAGATAGATAGATAGATAGATAGATAGATAGATAGATAGATAGATAGATAGATAGAGTGGCATATAATAGTTTAGGCACCCCTGGTCAAAATTACTGTTAGGCTATGAGCCCACGATGCAGAAATGCTCTGGATTTTTCCTGAGCTTTTCTGCATCTCCCTGGCAGAAAAAAACGCATGGGGGCCGTCAGAAGGTAAATATAACATTTATTTTTTATTTTATTATTTTTTTCACAGGTTCTATGGTACCCGGGTCCGGAGGAGAGTCTCCTGTCCTCCACACCCGGGTACCATCCGCACATTGAAACGCATGGATTCCGCATCTACATATGTAGTGATGCGGAATCCATGCATTCCAATGCAAGTCAATGGCGGCAAAAACGCAGCACTTCCGCAAAATAATTGGTAATGCTGCGTTTTTTTCCGCAAAGATAATCCGCAGCGGAAATTTCCGCAGCATGTGCACAGAATATGCGTATTATTATTGGGGACCATGGCAGGCCTTCTAACATGCGTTTTTAAGCATTTCTGCAGCGTTTTTGCTGCTGCGGAAACGCTTAAAAAACGCATCGTGGGCACATAGCCTTATTGTGAACAGTTATGCATGTTGAAGATGAAATGATCTCTAAAAGGCCTAAAGTTACAGATGACACATTTCCTTTGTATTTTAGCTAAAAAGAAAATTTACATTTTTTACATTTTAAAAATTGCAAAAAGCAAAATGGGCCAATGCAAAAGTTTGGACACCCTTGAAGATTTGTATGCTCAGATAACTTTGAAGGTTTCAGACCTTAATTAGAATGTTAGGATTATGGCTTGTTCACTATCATCATTAGGGAGGGCCAGATGATGCAAATTTCTCAGCTTTGTAATAACCCAACCTCCTCTAACCTTGTGCCAAAAACAGCAGCCATGGGTTCTTCTATGCAGCTGCCTAGCACTCTGAAAATGAAAATGGTAGAGACTCACAAATCAGTAGAAGGCTATAAGAAGATAGCAAAGCGTTTTCAAGTTGCCAAAATTTCAGTGAGAGCTACTTGTAGCTAGAGAGGCAAATCAGAACCCTCGCTTGACTGCAAAAGACCTTCAGTAATATTTAGCAGACTCTGGCGTTATGGTACATTGTTCTACTGTTCAGAGACACTTGCACAAATATGGCCTTCATGGAAGAGTCATCAGAAGAAAACCTCTCCTGCATCCTCACCATAAAATTCAGCATCAGAAGTATGGAAAAGAACATCTAAACAAGCCTGATGCTTTTTGGAAACAAGCCCTGTGGACCGATGAGTTTAAAAGAGAACTCTGTGGCCACAATGATCAAAGCTATGTGTAGAGAAAAAAGGGCACAGAATTTCAGGAAAAGAACATCTCACCAACCATTAAGCATGGGGGTGGATCAATCATGCTTTGGGGTTGTGTTGCAGCCAATGGCACGGGGAACATTTCACGGGTAGAGGGAAGAATGGATTCAATGAAATTTCAGCAAATTCTTGATGCAAACATAACACCATCTGTAAAAAGCTGAAGTTGAAAAGAGGATGGCTTCTACAAATGGGTAATGACCCTAATCACACATCAAAATCCACAATAGACGACCTCAAAAGGCGCAAGCTGAAGATTTTACATTGGCCCTCACTGTCCCCTGATCTGAACATCATTGAAAATCTGTGGCTATATCTTAATATAGCAGTGCATGCAAGACGTCCCAGGAATCTCACAGAACTGAAAGAATTTTCCAACGAAGAATGGATGAAAATCCCTCAAAGAAAATTGAAAGACTCTTGTCTGGCTACAAAAAAAAACAATTACAAGTTGTGATACTTTCAAAAGGGGGTGCTACAAGGTACTAATCATGCAGGGTGCCCAAAATTTTGCATCAGCCCATTTTGCTTTTTGTAATTTTGTAAATGTAAAAGATGAAATAAGATATTTTTTTGCCTAAAATACAAATGAAATGTGTAATCTTTAAATTTAGGCCTTTTAGAGATCATTTCATCTTCAACTTGCTTATCTGTTCACAATAACAGTAATTTTGACCAAGGGTGCCCAAACTTTACATGACAGGATAAATAGATAGATAAATATATAGATACATAGATAGATTAGATAGATAGATAGATAGATAGATAGATAGATAGGTAAATAGATAGATAGGTAGATAGACAGATCATTGTAATATGTCTCTTTTCTATTTAAACATATACAGTGGCATGTATATGTCACTGGTCAAATTTACTGTTATTGTGAATAGTTAAGCAAGTTGAAGATGAAATGATCTCTAAAAGGCCTAAAGTTAATGATGACACATTTTCTTTGTATTTTAGGCAAAAAAAGATATTATCATTTTTTACATTTTAAAAATTACAAAAAAAGGAAAATAGGCCGATGCAAATGTTTGAGCACCCTGCATGGTTAGTACCTAGTAGCATCCCCTTTTGCAAGTATCACAGCTTGTAAACGCTTTTTGTAGCCAGACAAGAGCCTTTCAATTCTTGTTTGAGGGATTTTAATCCATTCTTCCTTGGAAAATTCTTCCAGTTCTGTGAGATTCCTGGGTCGTCTTGCATGCACTGCTATTTTGAGGTCTAGTCACAGATTTTCAATGATGTTCAGGTGAAGGGACTGTGATGGCCATAGTAAAACCTTCAGCTTGCGCCTTTTGAGGTCGTCTATTGTGGATTTTGATGTGTGTTTTAGGATCATTATCCATTTGTAGAAGTCATCTTCTTTTGAACTTCAACCTTTTTAAAGATGGTGTTATGTTTGCATCAAGAATTTGTTGAAATTTCATTGAATTCATTATTCCCTCTCCCCGTGAAATGTTCCCCGTGCCCAGGCTGCAACAGAACCACAAAGCATGATTGTTCCATCTCCATGCATAATGGTTGGTGAGATGTTCTTTTCCTGAAATTCTTTGCCCTTTTTTCTCCACACATACCTTTGATCATTGTGGCCAAAGAGTTCTATTTCAACCTCATTGGCCTACAGGACTTGTTTACAAAATGCATCAGGCTTGTTTAGATATTATTTTGCATATTTCAGATGCTGGATTTTATGGTGAAGACGCAGGAGAGGTTTTCTTCTGATGACTTTTCCATGAAGGCCATATTTGTGCAGGTGTCTCTGAACAGTGGAAAAATTTACCATAACTTCACAGTCTGTTAAATCTTACTGAAGGTCTTTTGCAGTCAAGTGGGGGTTCTGATTTACCGCTCTAGCAATCCTATGAGCAGCTCTCACTGAAATTTTGCTTAGTCTTCCAGACCTTATCTTGACCTCCACTATTCCTGTTAACTGCCATTTCTTAATTACATTTTGAACTGAGGAAAGGGCAACTTGAAAACGCTTTGCTATCTTCTCATAGCCTTCTTCTGCTTTGTGGGCCTCCACCATTTTCATTTTCAGAGTGCTAGACAGCTGCTTAGAAGAACCCATGGCCGCTTTTTTTTGGCACATGTTTTGCTAAGTATTTAAAGGGCTCGGATATGGCTTTAAAGAAGGCGATTCAGTTTTATTATAATTAAATATTTGCAGAAAATAGGAAATAGTGTGATATTGCGTACACTTTTGCATAATATAAATCACAAAGGTAAAGTACTTACAGCGCACACTATACAGGAAAAACTTCACCAGGAGCAACATACATCATCTGTCCGGGAAACATCAGCCGTGAGAAGCAAAACAGTGAGGACAGAGAAAAGTCCTGGGATGAATCCACACTGCAACGTCAGGGCGTCGACTTTTAGTCCACAGGTCAACAGGCTTCTGTCTTAGCTGAAAACTTCTCTAGCTTATATCTTGATTGAAAACAAATGCTTGCATAACCAAATGTTACACAAATTCTGACAAGTTCTATTTGTTCGATATAGTATCTTTCTTCTGAGTGGCCAGCTCTTCAGATGTCACTTAACACCGAACAAATATATCAAATATATCACCGGAGATGAAACATGCCAAAGGCTCCTGGTACCAGATGTTTTACCATTCTATAAACACAGCATATTCTCACCAAATATTGCTAACGAATATAAACATGCATCGTTCACACTAAACATTGATAATAGAGCTATGAGTCCAGGTATTGGGAAAATTACAGAAAGTACAAGACTAACAAGTTGAACTGTTACTGTGAAATATCTTAAAGGGTTCTCTAAAAACAGGCTACCAATATGGATTCCTGATGGCCATTAACATCTTAGCACTACAGCACACGGTTAGAGGAGGCTGGGTTTTTAGAAAACTGGGAAATTTGCATTACTTGGCCATTCATAACGATGATAGTGAACAAGCCATAACCCTAATAGGCTAATTAAGGTCTGAAACCTTGGTCAAAGTCATCTGAGCACACAAATCTCTAAGGGTGTCCAAACTTTTGCATCGGCCCATTTTCCTTTTTTAATTTTTAAAATGTAAAATATGACGATATATATATTTTTTGCCTAAAATACAAAGGAAACGTGTAATCTTTATCTTTAGGCCTATTAGAGATCATTTCATCTTCAACTTGCTTAACTGATCACAATAACAGTAATTATGACCATGGGTGCTGTGAATACCCGGGGTCTAAAACACAGCCAGCAATCTCTAATAAAACACAATAAGGTATTTCTCTTGGATTATCAATTCTAATCGCTTGGCTAATTAAGATTTTAAGCTGTATCGTCACAGGTGCCCATACTTTTACATGCCACTGTAGTACATGTACAGATACTTTATTTAGTGTTCACATAGAAATAATAAATGGCTGGTGACAAGGCCTCTGTGCATACAACCAAATTACATACCACTAATATAAGAACAATAGATTTTGTTGCTTCCTGTAATTTGCTGGCAGCCTGGATCGTATTCATAGTTAAAACAGTGAAGGTGGACTTACCCCTATTGTCATAGTTCCCTTGAAATATGATATTCTGATGAAAACTGCCATTAAGATAAAAGGCCAGGGATAATAGTGGAGGCTGGCATGAAACAAAGTGAAATTCTATAGTTTACTATTTCTGCTTCTATGTAAAAGCTGACAAGTTCCTCTTGTGTGGAAGGTTATATAACTGTGCCATGCAGCTAGAGAGTTACGGGTCAGGCAGAGGGCATTTCTCAATTTGCTGGGCTTCCCTGACATCTGCCGAAATAAACCTCACAATCCACAATAACTGATTAGAAGACAGAGGTTCAGCGCCCAGCTCATGTAAGTAGACAGCACAGTGCAGATGGATCATTGATTATGATGTATTTTAATAAAATATTTAAGAGAATTTTCCTGTGTCTCTAAAGCTAGTTTTCTTCATTTAATATATTTCGTATTCTACAATAAATTCTATCTTTCAAGGATGAGACTGAACTAATTTGTTTTTAAGTGTATACGTCCTCCCTCTGTGCAAGTCAAATTGTTGTCTCAGGTAGGACTGCGGACACCTTCCAGCTTGTTGACTCCGCATGAGATTCTCCAAAACATAGCAAGGGATGATTTCACAATGACCTGACCCCACCCTCAGTTTTACATTATGTACAGTCTGCGTAAATGCTTTCTGTGCAAGTGGCGCCAAGTCAATGGCAAAGATGGAAATAGGTTCAGATAAAGCACAGCAAGCGAGACCATGAGTTTTCACAAACTCAGCATCAACCATGCTGACCCCGGCTCCACTGTCAACAAACACAGAATTTTTTTCAATTTTGCTCTCTAGCACCACCTCTGCAGTCAGGACCAATAGGGAACTGCAGTTTGGCCACAAATGCACCCCTTGTTTATCCAACTCCAGACTACCGAGAGTCAATCAAGTCTCTTTTTGTTTAGGAATTGAAGGACAGGTCCCAACAAAGTGTCCCTTTTCCCCACAAAAAAAAATACGCCTTTTTTCTTGCGAATCTCCGCGGAGATGTATGATGTAGAGACACCCCTTAATTGCATAGGTTCCTCCACCTCCCCCAGTACTGGTTCACCCCCAGACCGCTCCCTTGGCAAAGGTACACATCCCCGACACAAAGTCCCCGGAGAAGGAGGTCACACCCGTCTATCCCAAAGGTGCCTATCCAGATGTATGGTCAAAGACTTGGCAGCCTCCAAGGACTGAGGGGTATCATAAACATCCAAGGCATCTTTCAACCTTTCCGTTTGCCCCTCACAAAATTGACTTTTAAGGGCTGAGTCATTCCATTTGGAATCGGTTGCCCATCTACGGAATTCCGAACTATTTGTTTCCACTGACCGAATCCCCTGCTGAAGGCGACGTGGCTTAGACGCAGCCAAGGCGACTCGGTCAGGGTCATCATAGATGAGGGTAAGAGCTTCAAAAATCCCTCCACAGATTGGAGATAAACCGAATTCTGAAATAACGAAAATGCCCACGACTGCAGATCTCCCTGCAGTAGAGAGATCATAATGCCAACCCGCTGCTCCTCATTACTGGAGGAGTAGGGACGAAGCTTGAAATACAATTTGCATGCCTCCTTAAACACAAAAAACCTGTGCCTACCTCCTGAAAACCTGTCCGGGAGGGCAACCTTGGGTTCAAGCTGAACAGGCCTACCTTCAGAGACCCCCCACATTGGCGGCCTGTAACCGCTGATACTGCTGCTGAACCTCATAGCGAAGGTCATTCACCTCCACAGACAGACAGACAGGGGAACTGCTCTGCGAGCTCTGCAACTGATTCCATACTAAAGGGAGTAAGGAAAAAAAAAGGTGCACACCCAAAAACACACAAAGAAGAAAAAAACAAAATGTCAATCTAGTGTCGTTTTTTTTTCTTTTTTTTTTTTCCAAAACTTGCTCGGCCGGTTATAATGTCACGCCAGGTGTGAGTGCAACACAGAGGGGAAAGGGAAAGGGAGCCCGGACACTAGGGAAAGGGGGAAGAGGTGACCTCCTAATCTGGACTAGCATCACCCTGTCTCCCCCTAACGTCCCTATACAGTCTCTGCAGCTGTCGCCGATCACATGCCTCGCCCTACTATCCCTGGCGTAAGGCTATAGTTAGGGGTGGAAAGAGATGAGCACTAGTCAACCTCCACTAGCACTCTAAAGACAAAAGGGGAAGACAACACAGGGGAATTACAACTTAGCTTTAGAAGAAACTCCAACAGGGCACACGACCTCAAGACTCCAGAGAGGACGTGATGCTGCTTCAGCCAAATTCCAAGTAGAAATGAGTATAACCGGCGACGCCCACCTAGACACACCAGGGATATATACACCCTAACTAAAGGGAGGTAGTCGCTGGGTCCTAAACACAGCCTCCTATCTAGACAGCTGTCTGCATTGCCAAACGTGGAGATCTCCTGTAAACCATTGCAGCGCGACTGTCTATCACCTCTGACACACCCGTGACACCTACTGACAAAAAAAAAAAATACAATTATGGGTCTCATAAGTCAAATCCTTTTTTATTTGTTTTCAATTTTTTTAAAGTAGTAAAATATAGAAAACCTGAATAACTATATAATAAAGATAGGAGGCCATTGTTATCACACAGTAAATGCCGTAATTGGTTCAGGGTTTTTTTCCCATTCCATTCCATTCCTTGTTTTTCAGAACAATAAAAAGGTATTGCTCTGTATTGCCGATTTTTCAGAATGAAAAAAATGTATTACTCTTGAGTGCTTAGGTGACAGGAAAAAAGTAAGCAAAAAAGAAAAAAGGCCACAAGAGGAAGATAACTTAGGCTAAAGAGATGATAGGCATAATAAAGACTTTTTTTTCTGTACAAAATAAATTGTAACATGTTTTAAAGATCACATCATCCAGGATAACTTTTGCATTCCAGTTTGCGATTTAATTTGAATAATATAACAATCATTGACTTGAAATATTGTTTACTGCCTGCTTCATCAGATCTCGTCACTCTCAGTATTTTGTGTCTATTCTGTCACTCAGAAACATGGCTATACCTTGTAAATGGAAGGGAATAATATTCTGAAATATATAACAATACATATCCAATGTTTTGCAATTTCTTTTATTCTCTTGTAACATTTAGTTAGAGCAGGGGTGGGCAATTAATTTTCCAGAGGGGCCATATGAGAGACCATAACTGTTGTGGAGAGCTGAATCAATAGGCTGAAATTAATTATGCTCAATATTAATATTAGCATATTAATTACCATTATAATTATTAGTTTATATTTATATTATCACTTAATATTGAACAGAATTAAGTATGCTGACATCCATTATATACAGTATGAGCCCCCACACAGCCTCCCTTTACACAGCATGAGCCCTCATATAGCCCCCTATATACACCATGAGCCCCCACATAGCCTCCCTATATATGGTATGAGGCCCCAAACAGCCCCCTATATACAGCATGAGCCCCCACACAGCCTCCCTATATACAGAATTGAGCGTTCTAGCTCAGGGGGACACATCGTCACATATGGCTATATAAAAAGAATGGGAATTACAAATGTATTTACGTTATTCATTTGATTTTACCCTTATCTCTCCCTCACTCCATTCTTAACGTACTTAACATTTCTGTCTAGTTCAATCCCCATTAGGAAATGAGCTCCATTATTGACAATGCTATCCAGTGTACATCTTGCAACATGTATGCAATCTTTGAACAGCCGGTCGTGGGTGCATACTGCTGTGCGAGATGTGAGCACGTTGTGCATTTGGAAGCCCAGGTACTGAATCTAAATGAGCAGCTGGCAACACTGAGATCCATTGACAATATGGAAAGGAGTCTGCTGCTCACTGAGCAGCTGCTCACTGGGGTAGATGTGGGGGAGGGTGGTAGTAGGGAGCTGCAGGACAGTGAGGCCACTAGTTGGGTGACAGTTAGAAGGGGGGGTAGAGGGAAGAGTGCCAGGGAGGCTAGTCCTGATCTGGCACACCCCAATAAGTTTGCAAAGTTGGCAGATGAGGGTGGTGTCAGTACAGGGGTAGCACTGCTGCAGCAAGGCATATCCTCTGAAAGCCTGAGGAGTGTCAGCTCCAGTAAGGGGGGAAATAGGAGAGCAGGGCAGGCCAGGCAGGTGCTGCTAGTGGGGGACTCAATTATTAGGAGAACAGATAGGATAATCAGTCACAAAGACAGGGATCGTCGAACAGTGCTGCCTACCTGGCGCTTGAGTCCGGCACATCGCTGATCGGGTTGACAGATAACTGGGAGGGTCTGGTGAGGACCCAGCGGTCATGGTGCACATTGGCACAAATGACAAAGTTAGAGGTAGGTGGAAAGTCCTTAAAGATGATTTCAGGGAATTAGGTTGCAAGCTTAAAGCAAGGACCTCCAAGGTGGTGAAAAAAATAATAAATTACTGATAGGGTTTTTTTTATAAGTCTCCAAAAATAATGGAAGCAGCGGAGAATATCCTCATACAGCAAATACAGTGGTGGCCAAAATTATTGGCACCCCTGCAATTCTGCAATTAATACTCAGTTTCTTCCTGAAAATGATTACAATCGCAAATTCTTTGGTATTATTATCTTCATTTAATTTGCTTGCAAGGAAAAAACACAAAAGAGAATGAAGCAAAAATCAAATCATTGATCATTTCACACAAAACTCCAAAAATGGGCCAGACAAAAGTATTGGCACCCTCAGCCTAATACTTGGTTGCACAACCTTTAGCCAAAATAACTGCGAACAACCGCTTCCGGTAACCATCAATGAGTTTCTTACAATGCTCTGCTGGAATTGTAGACCATTCTTCTTTGGCAAACTGCTCCAGGTCCCTGATATTTGAAGGGTGCCTTCTCCAAACTGCCATTTTGAGATCTCTCCACAGGTGTTCTATGGGATTCAGGTCTGGACTCATTGCTGGCCACCTTAGAAGTCTCCAGTGCTTACTCTCAAACCATTTTATAGTGCTTTTGGAAGTGTGTTTTGGGTCATTGTCCTGCTGGAAGACCCATGACCTCTGAGGGAGACCCAGCTTTCTCACACTGGGCCCTACATTATGCTGCAAAATTTGTTGGTAGTCTTCAGACTTCATAATGCCATGCACACGGTCAAGCAGTCCAGTGCCCGAGGCAGCAAAGCAACCCCAAAACATCAGGGAACCTCCGCCATGTTTGACTGTAGGGACCGTGTTCTTTTCTTTGAATGCCTCTTTTTTTTCCTGTACACTCTATGTTGATGCATTTTGCCAAAAAGCTCTACTTTTGTCTCATTTGACCAGAGAACATTCTTCCAAAACGTTTTAGGCTTTCTCAGGTAAGTTTTGGCAAACTCCAGCCTGGCTTTTTTATGTCTCGGGGTAAGAAGTGGGGTCTTCCTGGGTATCCTTCCATACAGTCCCTTTTCATTCAGACGCCGACGGATAGTACGGGTTGACACTGTTGTACCCTCGGACTGTAGGGCAGCTTGAACTTGTTTGGATGTTAGTCGAGGTTCTTTATCCACCATCCGCACAATCTTACGTTGATATCTCTCGTCAATTTTTCTTTTCCGTCCACATCTAGGGAGGTTACCCACAGTGCCATGGGCTTTAAACTTCTTGATGACACTGCGCACGGAAGACACAGGAACATTCAGGTCTTTGGAGATGGACTTGTAGCCTTGAGATTGTTCATGCTTCCTCACAATTTGGTTTCTCAAGTCCTCAGACAGTTCTTTGGTCTTCTTTCTTTTCTCCATGCTCAATGTGGTACACACAAGGACACAGGACAGAGGTTGAGTCAACTTTAATCCATGTTAACTGGCTGCAAGTGTGATTTAGTTATTGCCAACACCTGTTAGGTGCCACAGGTAAGTTACAGGTGCTGTTAATTACACGAATTAGAGAAGCATCACATGATTTTTCAAACAGTGCCAATACTTTTGTCCACCCCCTTTTTTAGGTTTGGTGTGGAATTGTATCCAATTTGGCTTTAGGACAATTCTTTTTGTGTTTTTTCATTGAAGACAAATTAAATGAAGATAATAATACCAAAGAATTTGTGATTGCAATCATTTTCAGGAAGAAACTGAGTATTATCTGACAGAATTGCAGGGGTGCCAATACTTTTGGCCAGCGACTCATGGAAAAGTCATTATTATGGGGGACTTTAACTACCCTTAAATACATTGGGGAGCAGAAACCTGTAGTTCCAGCAAAGGTAATAGGTTTTTGACAACTATGAGAGACAATTACCTTTCACAACTGGTTCAGGACCCAACAAGAAGGGGGGCACTGCTAGACCTAAAACTAACCAACAGGCCAGACCGCATATCAAATATACGAGTTGGGGGTCACTTGGGTAATAGTGATCACAAAATAATAAGTTTTCATGTATCCTTTAATAAGATGTGTAGTAGAAGGGTTACAAGGACACTATACATCAGGAACCACTATGGCTATATAGAGCTGTAAGGGGCGTAATAAGTGACAAAAAGAAAGCATTTAGAGAGCTAAAGAAAGTAGGTAGTGATGAGGCATTAAATAAATACAGAAAATTAAATAAATTCTGTAAAAACCAAATCAAGGCAGCAAAGATTGAGACAGAGAGACTCATTGCCAGAGAAAGTAAAAATAATCCCAAAATATTCTTTAACGACATAAATAGTAAGAAACTAAAAAATTATAGTGTTGGCCCCCTTAAAAATAGTCTGGGTGAAATGGTGGATGCGGATGAGGAAAAAGCCAATATGCTAAATGATTTTTTTCAACAGTATTTACACAAGAAAATCGCATGACAGAAAACATGATTAGTGATGACAAAAATTCTCCATTAAATGTCACTTGCTTAACCCAGCAGGAAGTACGGCGGCGTCTAAAAATCACTAAAGTTGACAAATCCCCGGGTCCGGATGGGATACACCCGCAAGTACTGCAGGAATTAAGTAACGTCATAGATAGACCATTATTTTTAATCTTTAAAGATTCCATAATAGCAGAGTCTGTACCACAGGACTGGCGTATAGCAATTGTGGTGCCAATATTCAAAAAGGGGACAAAAACCGAACTTGGAAATTATGGGCCAGTAAGCTTAACCTCTACTGTGGGTAAAATCCTGGAGAGTTTCCTAAGAGATGCTATACAAGAGTATCTGAAGAAGAATAACCTCATGACTAGTGTTGAGCGATACCTTCCGATATCGGGAAATATCGGATCGGATTGGATCGGACCGATACCGAAAAAGTATCGGATATCGCCGATTCCGATACCGGAAACCAATGCAAGTCAATGGGACAGAAATATCGGAATGAAAATAAACCCTTTCTTTCCTTGTAGGTTAATTCTACATGAAGGAAAACAACTAAGAATAATGTAGAATGTATTGGGGGAGGTGGGGGAGACAATAAAGGCATAGAGGTTTAGCCCAATCAAATGGAATAGCAGGAATTAATATTTTTTTTAAGACGTTCTGAGTTACGGAAATATTGACTATGTTAAGTATTTTTATATTTTGTCAGATATTTATGTTTCACTACTTCCATGCTCTTCACCTTCTTTTTTACTTCTCCCACACTTTCTCCTTCATCATCCTCAGCATCAGCATCTTTTATATCCACTTCTTCTTCACCTTCTTCATCTTCTTCTTCTTCACCTTCTTTGTATTATTTTTTTTTTTACATTCTTCATATTCTACTTCTTCATCTTCTTCATATTCTTCTTCTTCATCATATTCTTATTTGTGACAGGCATTCCTGTAGTTGTTATCTATAAAAGTTTGGACATTACACCTTTCGTTCTGCCCGTCAAAAAAGATTTACAGCAGGATTTGTCCGCGTTCAGTTTGGCCTGCAGCAGCAGGTCTTTTCCAGGGGCACCACGAGGAGGAACGGACTCACCCCCATACACTGCTTAGTCATCTTCTGCTTATAATATAGATATTATCTTTAGCTCTGATTTTTTGTCTTATGCTTATTGTTCTTCCGCTTTTTGTTCTGTAGCTTCTTGTACTTCTGCTTCTTGGTTTTCGGTCTCTTGTTCTTCTGTATCTTGGTGGTTGTCTTCTCTTCTTTGTCCTTTTGGTCAACTTCTTCAGGGTCATCTTCTTGGTCTTCTTCGGGGTGGTCTTCAGGGTCGTCGTCTTCGGGGGTCCTCGTCTTCGGGGTCCTCGTCTTCTTCGGGGTCCTCGTCTTCTTCGCGTTGGTCTTCAGGGTCCTCGTCTTCGGGGTCCTCGCCTTCTTCGGGGTGGTCTTCAGGGTCCTCGTCTTCTTCGGGGTGGTCT
Source organism: Phyllobates terribilis (assembly GCF_046119375.1). Taxonomy (NCBI): domain Eukaryota; kingdom Metazoa; phylum Chordata; class Amphibia; order Anura; family Dendrobatidae; genus Phyllobates; species Phyllobates terribilis. The sequence goes on from NW_027362773.1 coordinate 57,373,533, forward strand.
TCAGGGTCCTCGTCTTCAGGGTCGTCGTCTTCGGGGTCCTCGTCTTCTTCGGGTTGGTCTTCAGGGTCCTCGTCTTCAGGGTCCTAGTCAGGGAGATCCAGAGTGATTACCAAGAACCATTTCAAAAAGCTTGAACTTGGAAATGTAGCAGAAGGTACAAGAAGGCTGAGGAACTACCGAGGACCAGCTGACGGTACTGGAACCCGGATGGGTAGCAGAAGGTACAAGAGTCAATGGAACTACCGAGGACCAGCTGATGGTACTGTAACTCGGTTACTAAGCAGGAGGTACCTGTGCCAGAAAGCACTACCAAGGACCAGCAGACGTTGGTGGAACTTGGATACTGAGAAGGAGGCACCTAATCCAAAGGCACTGCCGAGAACCAGCTGACGGTACTGGAACCCGGATGGGTAGCAGAAGGTATAAGAGCCAATGGAACTACCGAGGACCAGATGACGGTACTGGAACCCGGATGGGTAGCAGAAGGTACAAGAGCCAATGGAACTACCGAGGACCAGCTGACGGTACTGGAACTTGGTTACTAAGCAGGAGGTACCTGTGCCAGAAAGCACTACCAAGGACCAGCAGACATTGGTGGAACTTGGATACCGAGAAGGAGGCACCTAATCCAAAGGCACTGCCGAGAACCAGCTGACGGTACTGGAACCCGGATGGGTAGCAGAAGGTACAAGAGCCAATGGAACTACCGAGGACCAGCTGACGGTACTGGAACTCGGTTACTAAGCAGGAGGTACCTGTGCCAGAAAGCACTACCAAGGACCAGCAGACGTTGGTGGAACTTGGATACCGAGAAGGAGGCACCTAATCCAAAGGCACTGCCGAGAACCAGCTGACGGTACTGGAACCCGGATGGGTAGCAGAAGGTACCCATGTAAAAAAAAGTTTCAAGGCCGCGAGCCGGCCGCAGTTACCAAAACCCACAGTCCTACAGGGGGTGCTTGTCCTATTGGCACTATGGAACCAGCCTTCATTGCCAGATCCCGCAGCCCACATAGGAGTCACCTAAACTGCAGGCATCATAGAGTCGGCTAACCCGACCGCAACACGACAGGACAACGCATTGGAGGCAAAGTGACGTTGACACTACCCGGAAACAGCTGGCGTGCTGGAACCAGGCTGGGCAGGAGGGAGTACCCGTGCCAAAGACACTGCCGAGAACCAGCTGACGGTACTGGAACCCGGATGGGTAGTAGAAGGTACAAGAGCAAATGGAACTACCGAGGACCAGCTGACGGTACTGGAACCCGGATGGGTAGCAGAAGGTACAAGAGCCAATGGAACTACAGAGGACCAGCTGATGGTACTGGAACTCGGTTACTAAGCAGGAGGTACCTGTGCCAGAAAGCACTACCAAGGACCAGCAGACGTTGGTGGAACTTGGATACCGAGAAGGAGGCACCTAATCCAATGGCACTGCCGAGAACCAGCTGACGCTACTGGAACCCGGATGGGTAGCGGAAGGTACCCATGTAAAAAAAAGTTTCAAGGCCGCGAGCCGGCCGCGGTTACCAAAACCCACAGTCCTACAGGGGGTGCTTGTCCTATTGGCACTATGGAACCAGCCTTCATTGCCAGATCCCGCAGCCCACATAGGAGTCACCTAAACTGCAGGCACCATAGAGTCGGCTAACCAGACCGCAACACGACAGGACAACGCATTGGAGGCAAAGTGATGTTGACACTACCCGGAAACAGCTGGCATGCTGGAACCAGGCTGGGCAGGAGGGAGTACCCGTGCCAAAGACACTGCCGAGAACCAGCTGACGGTACTGGAACCCGGATGGGTAGTAGAAGGTACAAGAGCAAATGGAACTACCAAGGACCAGCTGACGGTACTGGAACCCAGATGGGTAGCAGAAGGTACAAGAACCAATGGAACTACCGAGGACCAGCTGATGGTACTGGAACTCGGTTACTAAGCAGGAGGTACCTGTGCCAGAAAGCACTACCAAGGACCAGCAGACGTTGGTGGAACTTGGATACCGAGAAGGAGGCACCTAATCCAAAGGCACTGCCAAGAACCAGCTGACGGTACTGGAACCCGGATGGGTAGCAGAAGGTACAAGAGCCAATGGAACTACCGAGGACCAGCTGACGGTACTGGATCTCGGTTACTAAGCAGGAGGTACCTGTGCCAGAAAGCACTACCAAGGACCAGCAGACGTTGGTGGATCTTGGATACCGAGAAGGAGGCACCTAATCCAAAGGCACTGCCGAGAACCATCTGACGGTACTGGAACCCGGATGGGTAGCAGAAGGTACAAGAGCCAATGGAACTACCGAGGACCAGCTGACGGTACTGGAACCGGGATGGGTAGCAGAAGGTACAAGAGCCAATGGAACTACCGAGGAACAGCTGACGGTACTGGAACTTGGTTACTAAGCAGGAGGTACCTGTGCCAGAAAGCACTACCAAGGACCAGCAGACATTGGTGGAACTTGGATACCGAGAAGGAGGCACCTAATCCAAAGGCACTGCCGAGAACCAGCTGACGGTACTGGAACCCGGATGGGTAGCAGAAGGTACAAGAGCCAATGGAACTACCGAGGACCAGCTGACGGTACTGGAACTCGGTTACTAAGCAGGAGGTACCTGTGCCAGAAAGCACTACCAAGGACCAGCAGACGTTGGTGGAACTTGGATACCGAGAAGGAGGCACCTAATCCAAAGGCACTGCCGAGAACCAGCTGACGGTACTGGAATTCGGATGGGTAGCAGAAGGTACCCATGTAAAAAAAAGGTTTCAAGGCCGCGAGCCGGCTGCAGTTACCAAAACCCACAGTCCTACAGGGGGTGCTTGCCCTATTGGCACTATGGAACCAGCCTTCATTGCCAGATCCCGCAGCCCACATAGGAGTCACCTAAACTGCAGGCACCATAGAGTCGGCTAACCCGACCGCAACATGACAGGACAACGCATTGGAGGCAAAGTGACGTTGACACTACCCGGAAACAGCTGGCGTGCTGGAACCAGGCTGGGCAGGAGGGAGTACCCGTGCCAAAGACACTGCTGGGAAACAGCTGGCGGTACTGGAACCCAGGGTAAATACTAAAAACAGAGTGGAGCCAGAGGTGTAATTGGAGCAACTTTAAAATCTGTAGTAGTGAGAATGTGGACAGAGCAGGAGAAATTGCCGTCCGCTCAGCAGGGGAACAGCTGACGTTACTGAACCCCAATAACACGGCAGCAAGTGTTGACTGGGCAGACGGCACTTCCGAGCGCCAACTGGCGGTGTTGGAGCTCAGGGATAATACTGAAAACAGAGGAGCCAGAGGTGTAATTGGAGCAACTTTAAAATCTGTAGTAGTGAGAATGTGGACAGAGCAGGAGAAATTGCCGTCCGCACAGCAGGGGAACAGCTGACGTTACTGAACCCCAATAACACGGCAGCAAGTGTTGACTGTGCAGACCGCACTTCCGAGCACCAACTGGCGGTGTTGGAGCTCAGGGATAATACTGAAAACAGAGGAGCCAGAGGAGTAATTGGAGCAACTTTAAAATCTGTAGTAGTGAGAATGTGGACAGAGCAGGAGAAATTGCCGTCCGCACAGCAGGGGAACAGCTGACGTTACTGAACCCCAATAACATGGCAGCAAGTGTTGACTGTGTAGATGACACTTCCGAGCGCCAACTGGCGGTGTAGGAGCTCAGGGATTACAGTTCAGGTGGTAGAAACATGAACACAACAGGCGACCTGGATACTGTTGCCAACCAATTATTTATTCTGGAAGAGAACTGGCAAATTCATGAGAGATCCAGGCCTTGTTCATTTTGAGAAAAGTAAGCCGGTCAACGTTATCGGAGGATAGTCGCATGCGACGGTCTGTTAGTACACCACCTGCGGCACTAAAGACGCGTTCCGATATTACACTAGCAGCAGGGCAAGCTAGCACCTCCAATGCATACTGACTAAGCTCTGGCCATGTTTCCAGCTTACAGACTCAAAACTTGAAGGGAGAAGAGCAGTCTGGGAGTACACTAAGAGGGCAAGACATGTAGTCTGTCACCATCTGACGGAAACGTTGCCTCCTGCTGACTGGAGCCGTCTGTGATGGTGTAGACATTTGTGGCGGCGGGGACACAAAACTTTCGGCCATACTGGTCTTGCCTTGTGCTGAGGCGCTGCTTCTGCTCCCTCTTTGTGCAGAGCTTCCTCCACTGCCTCGATGCACTGAGCTGCTTTGTTAAGCACTAGCAGCACTGCTCTCGGTTAGAATGGAGAACATGATGGAATGCACCAGTGCGTATTGGTAATCCCGCATTTTACGCTACCGGTTCAACGGTGTTATGAGGCTTTGTAAGTTGTCCCGGTAGCGAGGATCTAGGAGGGTGGACACCCAATAATCAGCCGTGTTGAGAATGTGGGCGATGCGGAGGTCGTTTCTCAGGCACTGCAGCATGAAATCAACCATGTGCTGCAGACTGCCAACTGGCCAAGAAACGCTGTCCCCTGCTTGAGGCATGATCTCTGCCTGCTCTGCATCACCCCACCCTCGCTCTAGATACTGACTACTAGAGCATTGTGTACCTCCCTCCTCTGGACAGATGTCTTCCTCATCCATTGACTCCTCCTCATCCTCTTCACAAAGTGTCCCCTGCCTAGGCCTTTGTGAGGAACCACGTTGCGCAGACTGTAGAGAAGCAGATGGCATTTGTGACTCCTCATCCTCCACCTCTTCCAAAACCTCGTCCCTTAGTGCTTGCAGTGTTTTTTCAAGCAGGCAGATAAGGGGGATAGTCATGCTGACTAATGCATCATCTGCACTCGCCATCCGCGTGGAATAATCGAAGGCACGCAAAACGTGGCAAATGTCCTTCATAGAGGCCCACTCAGTGGTGGTGGAGTGTGAACGGCGCGCACTGCGACTTCTTTGCGCCTGCTGCTGCTGGTACTCCATTACTGCTGCCTGCTGCTCACACAACCTCTCCAACATATGTAACGTTGAATTCCACCTGGTGGGTAGGTCACATATGATGCGATGTTCCGGAAGACGTAATCGGCGCTGCAGAGCTGCAATGCGTGATCTTGCGTTGCTAGAACGCCGCAAGTGAGCGCACTCTATGCGGACCTTGTGAAGCAGTGCATCAAGATCCGGATAGTCCCTCAAAAAACTCTGCATGACCAAGTTGAGCACATGTGCCAGACATGGGATGTGAGTGAGGTTGCCTAGGCCCAGAGCTGCCACCAGATTTCGGCCATTGTCACACACTACCATGCCTGGCTGGAGATTCGCTGGCACAAACCACACGTCGCTCTGCTGCTTGATGGCATTCCAGAGCTCCAGCGCTGTGTGGCTTCGATTCCCCAAATAAATTAATTTTAATACGGCCTGTTGACGTTTGGCCACGGCTGTGCTCATATCGGTCATCATAACAGGTAACCGTTCATGGGTCGATGTGGAGGTAGACCGTGACGGCTCCTGCAGCGCTGATTCAGAGGAACTGGAGTATGAGGAGGAGTCAATGTGTACAGACTGGATTCCTGCAATCCTTGGAGTTGGCAGAACACGTACAGCGCCACTCTCAAGATCTGTACCCGGCTCCACAACATTTACCCAATGGGCAGTGAGGGAAAGGTATCGTCCCTGTCCATGCTTACTGGTCCACGCATCGGTGGTCAGGTGGACCTTGCTACTGATGGCGTTTTGTAGCGCATGTTTAATTTTTCCCTCCACATGATGTTGCAGGGCAGGGACGGCTTGCCTGCTGAAATAAAAGCGGCTGGGCATGTTGTATTGTGCCATAAAGTTACGGAAGGTGTCAGTCTCCACCAGCCTGAATGATAGCATTTCAAGGGCCAGTAGTTTAGCAATGCCAGCATTCAGAGCCTGTGCTCGGGGGTGGTTTGCCGAGTATGGGCGCCTTTTCTCCCATGCCTGTGCTAACGATGGCTGTAGACTGGCCTGGGAGTGTGAGGATGACTGGGAAAGTGGTGCTGTGGGTGGAATTACACTGTGTCTCTGTACAACAGTGCCAGAGATTCTTCCATGGCGATCCTGTGAGGAAGCCGAACCAGCTGTGTGTGAGCTGGAGGAAGAGGCTACAACACGAGCTGAAGAGGTGGTAGGTGGCGCTGTAGGTTGGCCTAGGTCTTCAGTGTGTTTTTGTAACTCCACCACGTGCTTGGTCCGCACATGTTTCCACATATTTGTGGTATTGAGGTTGCTGACACTTTTCCCTCTTTTCACCTTCTGATTACACAGCTTGCATTTGACAAAGCAAATGTCATCTGCAACTGTGTCAAAAAAGGACCAGGCACTGCAAGTCTTGGGAGCGCCGCTTTGGATTTTGGAAGAGCCATGCTCTTAATGGGTGCTGAAGTGGAGGCTACAGGCAACCAAGTCTGCCCCCTCCCTCTCCCTCCTTTTTGGGCTGTTCGGGGAATCTCTTCCTCAGAGATGCTCCCACCACCTTCCTGTCCCTCACGCCATGATGGGTCAAGGACCTCATCATCTACACCACCCTCTTCAAACAACTGCTTCTCCTGGGTAGTCTCGACAGCACAGTACGCACCAGAAAGTGGCACCTGAGTCTCATCATCAGATGCGTACAGAGGTGTGCTGCTGACCATAGGCACTGGCCCACCCGCCTCTTCAGATTCAGAGAGACAAAATGGTTGCGCAACACTGCATACTACCTCTTCTTCAAATTCTCGAATTCTGCTTGGCTGGCCCCCTCTTTCCAAGCCAAGAGATTCAGAGAACAGAAGTAGAGATGGCTCCTGTCCAGGGCTCTCTGACTGCCTGGGCAATTTGGCAGGTGGTGAAGAGACAGATGGGTGCTCTTCAGTGCTCAGGACCTGAGAGGATCTGGAACTAATTGAAGTCGATGCGTTAGCTGCCATCCATCCGACAACGGCTTCAATTTGGTCCTCCCGCAGCAGTGGGGTACGGCTAGCTCCTACAAAGCTGCGCATAAAGGACTGTTCCCTGGTAAAACTGGGGGATGCTGAGTCACTGGTGCCCGCAGCAGGCACAGAATCCCCACGTCCTCTCCCTGCAGGCACAGAATCCTCACGTCCTCTCCCTGCAGAAACTCCACGCCCATGCCCACGACCACGACCACATGCCTTACTCCCTGCCTTCTTCATCTTGGTAGACTGATAAAGATAGGCAGAAAAGTACTAAGGGCTTAGTGTGCTTATTCCTGAACAGCTGCTAACATGTATAAGAAACACTAATTTTATAAAGTGTGGACTAAACTTTAATATGAGCTAATGTGGCCTACACAACTGTAAAGTGGAGTGTTTGGTGAACTTTATTTAGTTTTTTTTTTGTCACAAAAAGACACTGGATGTGCCTAAAGATGTAATACCGATAGTATCACAAACTTTTTGTAGCTATTACAATGTAGGAAGGTAACCTACAATGCAATGGATGAGGCTACAAAAAATAGTCTAATACTAATCTGGCTGGGGCTGTAGGGCCCAATGCTGCAGAAAGACTCCTCTATCTACTCCTATATAGTGTGTTTGGAACCAATTTAGCTGAATACGGATGGAACCACCACACTAATAGGAGAAATCAGGAAAAATTATGAATTGGCAAAAAAGGACAATGTATGAGGCAGTGACGCACGCTGAGCGCACTACAACAAGACGTGGCTGAAGTACACACTCCAGGGTGAGCTGCACTCACACACACAGACCTTGCAGACAGCGGTGAACAGTACAGATGCAGAGCACTGTGCACTAGCGCTGCAAGACAAAAAAAAATTTCTCTGTCTACTCCTATATAGTGTGTTTGGAACCAATTTAGCTGAATACGGATGGAACCACCACACTAATAGGAGATATCAGGAAAAATTATGAATTGGCAAAAAAGGACAATGTATGAGGCAGTGACACACACTGAGTGCACTACAACCAGACGTGGTTGAAGCACACACTACTGGGTGAGCTGCACTCACACACACAGACCTTGCAGACAGCGGTGAACAGCACAGAGAACTGTGCACTAGCGCTGCAATGCACAGCGATTTATAAAGTAGCTTGGGTAAAGCAGAATAGACCAAATAGGTAGCTAAAACTGTCCCTCAGAACAACAGCGTCCTATCCCTAACTGAATTCACAGCAGAGTGAGCTCAAAATGGCGGCGGCGGCTTTTATAGTGCATCATGACATCATTTCAGCAGCCAATCACAGCCATGCCATTAGTTAAGATGCCTACATGCCTAACAGGATGTGCCCACACTTCTTAGGATCCTCATTGGCTGAATAAAATGAAACTGGCTCATTGCATTATGGTAACTTCCGATTCCGGTATACGATATTGCAAAAGTATCGGAATTAAGTATCGGAATTCCGATACCGCGAATATCGGCCGATACCCGATATTTCAGTATCGGAATGCTCAACACTACTCATGACCCAATATCAACTTGGGTTTACGAGGGACCGTTCCTGTCAAACTAATCTGATCAGCTTTTATGAAGATGTAAGTTCCAGACTGGACCAAGGAAATGCAGTGGATGTTGTGTATATGGACTTTTCAAAATCTTTTGATACGGTTCCACACAAAAGGTTGATAGATAAAATGAGAACAATGGGGATAGGGGAAAATATATGTATGTGGGTTAAGAATTGGCTCAGTGATAGGAAACAAAGGGTGGTTCTTAATGGAACACACTCAGACTGGGTCACAGTTAACAGTGGGGTACCACAGGGGTCAGTATTGGGCCCCCTTCTTTTTAACATATTTATTAATGACCTTGTAGGGGGCATACAGAGTAGTATTTCAATATTTGCAGATGACACTAAACTCTGCAGGGTAATCAATACAGAGGAGGACAATTTTATATTACAGGAGGATCTATGTAAACTAGAAGCTTGGGCTGATAAATGGCAAATTAGCTTTAATGGGGATAAATGTAAAGTAATGCACTTGGGCAGAGGAAATAAAATGTATAATTATATGCTTAATTGTAAAAAACTGGGCAAAACTGTCATTGAAAAAGACCTGGGTGTACTGGTGGACGACAAGCTCACGTTTGGTGGCAAGTGTCAGGCAGCTGCTGCAAAGGCAAATAAAATAATGGGATGCATTAAAAGAGTCATAGATGTTCATGAGGAGAACATAATTTTACCTCTATACAAGTCAGTAGTGCGACCACACTTAGAATACTGTGTACAGTTCTGGTCTCCGGTGTATAAGAAAGACATAGCTGAACTAGAGCGGGTGCAGAGAAGAGCGACCAAGGTTATTAGAGGACTGGGGGTCTGCAATACCAAGACAGGTTATTACACTTGGGGTTATATAGTTTGGAAAAACAAAGGCTTAGGGATGATACTATTACTATGTACAAGTATATGAAGGGACAGTACAAAGACCTTTCTACTGATCTTTTTACTCTGAGGCCTGAGACAGGGACAAGGAGGCATCTTCTTCGTCTGGAGGAAAGAAGGTTTAATCATAATCACAGACAGGGATTCTTTACTGTAAGAGCAGTGAGACTATGGAACTCTCTGCCGCATGATGTTGTAATGAGTGATTCACTACAAAAATTTAAGAAGGGCCTGGATGCCTTTCTTGAAAAGTATAATATTACAGGTTATATATACTAGATTCCTTGATAGGGCGTTGATCCAGGGAACTAGTCTGATTGCCGTATGTGGAGTCAGGAAGGAATTTTTTTCCCCAATGTGGAACTTAGTGTTGTCACATGTTTTTTTTTTGCCTTCCTCTGGATCAACATGATAGACTATGGGTTGAACTAGATGGACTTAGTCTCCCTTCAACCTTAAAAACTATGTTACTATGTTACTATGTATGTATTATTCCACTATTTTATTTCCCTCACCTCTTAGTTAATAGTACTGACCAGTTCTAGAACTTTCTTCTGTTTAAGCAGGATGTGTTTCAATCTAATTGGTCAGTTAGTCCATTGGCAGGAAGAGTGTTTCATTTAAAAGGTCCAGATTTGGGCTGATCCTGGCTGTTAAGGGAAGGCAAGAAGAAGCAGCGGCCCTTCCTCATCTTCAGTTGTTATTGTTTAAATTGTCATAGTGTTTATTAAGCAAGGCAATTATTAAAACTTATGGTGATTGTTGATTGTTTTTGAATTTATTAAATATACATGTTTATTATTATTTTTAGTTCAGGTAACCCCTTAATAAACATCGCAGTCCATTTATTATCCAAATAACAGTGTATTGTCTTTATTTTAATTTAGAAAACTTGCTATTTATGGTTTAAATATAATAATGGGCATGATGTTAACATGAAAAGAATCCTTCAACATATGGGGAGTGTGTATTGCAGAGCAGACAATTATGATAGGATACAATAAAAATGACTCTACAGCAATTATTTATTCTGTCAATACCTATACTGTGCTGCAATTGTAGCATCGGCATCTCTGCCTCCTGCCGGGCAGAGACGCTGTTCCCCTCACCGCCGCGGTCCTGCTCCAGCGTCTTCCTGCTCCCTTGCTGCTGTGGCGCGCACCGCACACAGCTTCCCGGGCACTGTGCTTAGGGCGTGCACGTACTCCCTCCCTCTTAGAGGGGCCGCGCGTGCCGTCCTAAAAAGTCCCTGGCCAATGGCCGGAGGACTTCTCCTATAAAAGGCACCTCCTCCAAAATAGAGGTGCCTGTGCAAGGTTGTTGTTCCGTGTGCTAACACTAGCTTCAGCCCTCAGGTCCCGCTGCCTGTTAGTCCTGCCCGCCAGTCTGTCTAACAGTCCAGCCCGCCAGTCTGTCTTTAGTTCTGCCCGCCGATCTGCCAGTTACCTGCCGTGCCCGCCAGCCTGCCTACCCAGAGCACCTGCCAGTTACCTGTCGTGCCCGTCAGCTTGCCTACCCGGAGTACCTGCCAAGCAACCTGTCGTGCCCGCCTGCTTGCCTACCCGGAGCGCTTGTCTGGCTATCAGCCGTACCTGCCTGCTTATCTACCTGGACCACCCGCCAGCCAGCCTGCCGTGCTCATCCGCTGTACCGGTCAGCTCCTGTCACCTGACCCGTGGGAGTTGCCTGCTCTCACACAAGGTCGGTCCCAGAGTGGCGACCTGGTGTCATTAGCTACCCGGATTGACATCCGTTTTCTGGAACATGCTAAGGAGACTACTTGGGAGAGAAGATTTCTGAGTTTCGCTCCAACATTCCAAAGGCCAGCCTCGCAACCAGCAATTACCCGGGCGTGTTCGTCTGAGCCTATGCAAATTGACCAAACCAAGATGGTCAAGTCTCGCATGGAGAAACGCCAGGCCGAGGGGAGTTGCTTCTACTGTGGCAGTATAGAGCATGATCTGATCCGTTCCTGCCCGGTGAGGCTGGGAAACTACAGTGTCTAGGACCGTTGGGAGAGGTCGTCCTAGGCAAGAGTAAATCCTTTCCATCCTTGACTCTGTCTGTTTCTATTTCCAGTGGAGGAGTCCTGAGGAGATAATTTGCATATTCCCACTGCATTTTGGGGTAAGTGAAGAGTCTCCGTGAGCTCAAAGAACACTGGATTTTGGCTGTTGGAGCTGAAAAGAGGACATCGGTAAACCAGGGGAGGAGTCCTGAGGAGATAATTTGCATATTCTCACTGCATTTTGGGGTAAGTGAAGAGTCTCCGTGAGCTCAAAGAACACTGGATTTTGGCTGTTGGAGCTGAAAAGAGGACATCGGTAAACCAGGGGAGGAGTCCTGAGGAGATAATTTGCATATTCCCACTGCATTTTGGGGTAAGTGAAGAGTCTCCGTGAGCTCAAAGAACACTGGATTTTGGCTGTTGGAGCTGAAAAGAGGACATCGGTAAACCAGGGGAGGAGTCCTGAGGAGATAATTTGCATATTCCCACTGCATTTTGGGGTAAGTGAAGAGTCTCCGTGAGCTCAAAGAACACTGGATTTTGGCTGTTGGAGCTGAAAAGAGGACATCGGTAAACCAGGGGAGGAGTCCTGAGGAGATAATTTGCATATTCCCACTGCATTTTGGGGTAAGTGAAGAGTCTCCGTGAGCTCAAAGAACACTGGATTTTGGCTGTTGGAGCTGAAAAGAGGACATCGGTAAACCAGGGGAGGAGTCCTGAGGAGATAATTTGCATATTCCCACTGCATTTTGGGGTAAGTGAAGAGTCTCCGTGAGCTCAAAGAACACTGGATTTTGGCTGTTGGAGCTGAAAAGAGGACATCGGTAAACCAGGGGAGGAGTCCTGAGGAGATAATTTGCATATTCCCACTGCATTTTGGGGTAAGTGAAGAGTCTCCGTGAGCTCAAAGAACACTGGATTTTGGCTGTTGGAGCTGAAAAGAGGACATCGGTAAACCGCGCGCCTGCCGGCGCGCGCATTTTGAAGCTTTTTTTTTAAGCTTTTTTCACTGTTTTCAGAACATTAACAGTAAGAACATGGAAGAGTCCAGGAGCCATTTGGTGAGCTGCATATCCTGCTACATGTTCACAGACTTGCCAGTGGAAAAGCCAAACTTCACATGCCAGAAATGCAAGCTTGTGTCCCTGTTGGAGGAAAAGTTGCGAAATCTAGAAGAGAGGTTAACTACCTTGAAAATCATTAAGGAAGGTGAAGAGTTCTTAGACAGAGCAGAATTATCTCTTCATGATTCAGAAAGAGAAGAAATTCGAACTGCACCTGAGGAAACAGAGGAATGGAAGCATGTGACCCAGAGAAGCAGGAGGATAGAGAGGCAGTCAGCACCTATACTGCTCAGGAACCAGTACCAGGCTCTCTCGCAGGAGAACCATGAAGAAATACAGCAAGATAAGACTTTGCCAGCAATGAATAACCTTGTAAGCCCTCAGAATCCTCCTGGATGGAGAAAGAAGAATGTTGTGAAGAAAAAACGGAGAGTGGTGGTCATGGGGGATTCCCTGTTAAGAGGAACAGAGGCTGCTATCTGCAGACCAGACATAACCTCAAGAGAAATGTGCTGTCTTCCAGGAGCAAAAATTAAAGATGTGTCTGACAGGATATCAAGACTCTTCAGACCTACAGATCACTACCCATTCCTGCTAATACATGTGGGGACAAATGACACCGCAAGAAAGGACCTGGAAACAATCTGCAGTGACTTTGAAGACTTGGGCAAGAAAATGAAAGAATTGGGAGTGCAGGTGGTCTTCTCATCCATCCTCCCAGTGGATGGCCATGGAACAATGAGGTGGAATAAGATTCTACAGGTGAACAACTGGCTACGTCGATGGTGCCGTCAACAAGGATTTGGATTTCTGGATCACGGAATGAATTACCTATACGATGGACTACTTGCTAGAGATGGGGTGCACCTTACGAAGACTGGAAAACATGTATTTGGAAATTGCCTTGCTGCACTCATCAGGAGAGCTTTAAACTAGAACAATGTGGGAAGGGAAGCAAAAGGCCAGAAAAAGCCATACAGCTGACAAATACTATTGAGATCTCTGCTACTGGAAGTGGAAAGGAAGAACAAAGACAAAACAATTTAAATAATAAAAATATGGGAGGAAGAGAAACCAATCACAAACTAAAATGTTTTTATACAAATGCACAAAGCATGGGCAACAAACAAGGAGAATTAGAACTACTAACGCAGGAAAAGAAATATGATGTCATTGGAATCACTGAAACTTGGTGGGACGATACACATGATTGGAATAAAAGGCTAAAAGGATACAACTTATTTGCAAGAAACAGACTTGATAAACGAGGAGGAGGTGTCGCATTGTATGTTAGAAAAGCTTATATCTGCACAGAGATTGAAGCTTCAGAGACTGGGAGTTCTGTGGAAACTGTTTGGGTAAGAATACAAGGAGAGAACAACGGAAAGGACACCATTGTAGGCATTTACTACAGGCCACCTGGGCAAGCTGAAGATATGGATGAACTCTTTATGTATCAAATGACCAAGTTCTCAAAAAAATATGACGTAGTGGTCATGGGAGATTTCAACTATCCAGACATTTGTTGGGAATCTCTCTCAAGTAAAACTAACAGGTCAAGCAAATTCTTATCCTCTCTTGCTGACAACTTTATCTTCCAAAAGGTAGGGGAGAAAACAAGGGGATCTGCTACTTTGGATCTAATCCTTATAAACAAGGAGGAAATGGTTGAGGAGGTAAAAGTGGCTGGGACCCTAGGAGGCAGCGATCATGCTATTATAGAATTTTGGATAACTAGAGGAGGAAGACATGTGAAGACTCAAACTTCAAGGTTAGATTTTAGAAAGGCAGATTTTAAGAGACTCAGAAAGAGAATAGGAGGGATCCAATGGCTGGATGTCCTTAAGGACAAAAATGTCCAGGAAGGATGGGAAATTTTTAAAAATGAGATTCTCAAAGCACAATCGTTAACAATCCCGAAAAGTAGGAAGAATGGGAAGCATTTAAGGAAACCAGGATGGATGAACACAGAACTTAAACACATGCTAAAAAGAAAGAAAGAAATGTTTATTAAATGGAAAGAGGGAGGCATATCTAAAGAAGATTATAATGCAGTCTGCAGATCCTGTAGGGCATGTATCAGGTTAGCTAAAGCTGACAATGAATTAAGGCTTGCAAGAGATGTCAAAAGCAATAAAAAAGGATTTTGGGGGTATGTCAAAAGTAAAAGAAAAGTCAAAGATGCTATAGGATTTTTACAGGATGAAAATGGAGAAATGGTAAGAGAGGATGTTGAGAAGGCCAAACTTTTTAATTCCTATTTTGCATCTGTTTTCTCTCAGAAAGAAAATGTAACATCAACTGATCTTCACTGTCCTTTTAAAGGAATAGAAGAATCCAAGTTATCTGTAAACAGAAAGATTGTGAGGGAATATTTAGCTAACATAAATGCGTTCAAGTCTCCAGGTCCAGATGAATTACACCCCAGAGTACTGAAGGAGATCGTAGAAGAAATTTTAGAACCACTCTCCATAATCTTTGAAAATTCTTGGAGAACAGGAGAAGTCCCAGAAGACTGGAGAAGAGCAAATGTTGTTCCTATCTTCAAAAAGGGGAAGAAGGTGGACCCAGGGAACTATAGGCCGGTGAGTCTGACTTCTATACCAGGAAAGATCTTTGAACAAATTATTAAACAACATGTATGTAAGTACCTGGATAAGAATAAAGTGATTAACCAGAGTCAGCATGGGTTTATAACTAACAAGTCATGTCAGACTAACTTAATTTCCTTCTATCACAGAATCACTGACTGGGTGGATCAGGGAAATGCTGTAGATATAGTATATCTTGACTTCAGCAAAGCATTTGACAAAGTATCTCACACCATCCTTATTGAAAAAATGACCAAGTATGCAATGGACCAGGCAACTGTTAGGTGGATTCATAACTGGCTTAGTGATCGGACTCAAAGGGTGATTGTAAATGGCTTCACATCCAGCTGGATGAATGTCTCAAGTGGGGTACCACAGGGCTCCGTCCTGGGACCTGTATTGTTCAACATCTTTATCAATGATTTAGATGAAGGAATTGAGGGTAAACTGATTAAATTTGCTGATGACACAAAGCTAGGAGGGATAGCTAATACTAGAGAAGAGAGAGAGAGGATTCAAAAAGACCTAAATAAACTGGAGCAGTGGGCAGCAACCAACAGAATGGTTTTTAACAGGGAAAAATGCAAAGTACTACATCTGGGCAATAAAAATGAAAAAAGCATATACAGAATGGGAGGAATAGAGCTAAGCAACAGTACATGTGAAAAAGATTTAGGTATACTAATAGATCATAGACTGAACATGAGTCAACAGTGTGATGCAGCAGCAAAAAAGGCAAATACAATTCTGGGATGTATTAACAGAAGCATACAGTCTAGATCACGTGAAGTCATTATTGGTCTTTACTCCTTTTTGGTCAGACCTCATCTGGAATACTGTGTACAGTTTTGGGCACCACATTTTAAAAAAGACATAGACAAACTGGAGCAAGTTCAGAGAAGAGCGACCAGAATGGTGACTGGTCTGCAAACCATGTCCTATGAGGAACGGTTGCAGGATTTGGGAATGTTTAGCTTGCAAAAAAGAAGACTGAGAGGAGACTTAATAGCTGTCTACAAATATGTCAAGGGCTGTCACATTGTAGAAGGATCATCTTTATTCTCATTTGCACAAGGAAAGACTAGAAGCAATGGGATGAAACTAAATGGGAGGAGACACAGATTAGATATTAGAAAAAACTTTTTGACAGTTAGGGTGATTAATGAGTGGAACAGGCTGCCACGAGAGGTGGTGAGTTCCCCTTCAATGGACGTCTTCAAACAGAGGCTGGACAGACATCTGTCTGAGATGATTTAGTGAATCCTGCTTTGAGCAGGGGGTTGGACCAGATGACCCAGGAGGTCCCTTCCAACTCTACCATTCTATGATTCTATGATTCTATGAGTACCAGATTCCCACCATACGTCTGCCTGAACTATTGGCAGTTGCCTCCGTGGATGGGAGGCTTCTTCCGGAGACCATCTTGCTCGTCACAGAGCCTGTAACCCTTCAGGTGGGAATGCTGCACTCAGAGAAGATCTCCTTTTCATGTGCTGTCCGGTCTCTCTCACCCCATCTTCTTGGTCTACCCTGGTTACAAATACATGAGCCCGTCCTGAATTGGAGATCTGGTGAAGTGCTCTCTTGGGGTCAGGAATGCCATGAGTCCTGTCTGTTTCCGGTTTGTCCTGCTCGACCCCCGTCTACTCCAGCTAATCTACCTGGTCTGCCGGCACCTTACTGGTCCTATGTGGACGTCTATGACAAAAAGGAAGGGGAGACACTACCACCTCATAGGCCATATGATTGCCCCATCGACCTAGTACCTGGTGCTTCTCCTCCCCGCGGGCCAATTTACCCCTTGTCGCTGACTGAGACCCGGGCCATGTCTGAGTACATAGAAGAAAATCTTGCTAGGGGATTTATCCAGAAATCCACCTCTCCGGCTGGAGCAGGATTCTTCTTCGTCAAGAAGAAAGACGGCTCTCTACGTCCCTGTATTGATTACAGGGGCCTTAACCAGTTTACCATCAAAAATAAGTACCCCCTGCCTCTCATCTCGGAGTTGTTTGACCTCCTCTTCACCAAGCTCGATCTTCGTGGGGCGTACAATTTGGTCCGCCAGGGAGATGAGTGGAAGACGGCATTCAACTCCTGGGACGGTCACTACGAATACCGCGTGATGCCCTTTGGTCTCTGTAATGCTCCAGCCGTCTTCCAGAAGCTGGTTAACGACATCTTCCGTGATCTCCTGTATTCTTGTGTGGTGGTGTACCTGGACGATATCTTGGTTTTCTCTCTGGGTCTGCCCTCACACCTGAGGGATGTTCGTCAGGTTCTGCTAAGACTCTGGAAGAATCTCCTGTACGCTAAATTCGAGAAATGCCTCTTTGAGCAGACCTCCCTACCGTTCCTGGGCTATATTATCTCTGAGACTGGTCTGCGGATGGATCCCGAGAAGGTGTCTGCCGTCTTAAAGTGGCCCCGACCAGAGGGGTTAAAGGCGATTCAGCGATTCCTGGGCTTCTCAAACTATTACCGCCTCTTCATTCCTCTTTTCTCCTCCCAGACTGCTCCCATCTCCGCGCTCACCCGTAAAGGAGCAAATCCCAGGGAATGGACTTCCGGAGCGGAGAAGGCCTTCATCTCCCTTAAACAAACATTCTCTTCTGCTCCTGTGCTGCACCATCCAGATTGCAACAAGCAGTTCTTCCTGGAGGTTGATGCATCCTCCTCCGGAGCCGGAGCGGTGCTCACCCAGAAATCCTCATCCGGGAGAATGGTAACCTGCGGCTTCTTCTCCAAGCTCTTCTCCTCGTCCGAGCGCAACTACTCCATAGGAAATTGTGAGCTGCTGGCCATCAAATTAGCACTGGAGGAATGGCGCTACTTGCTGAAAGGGGCTCTGCACCCGGTGGTCATCTACACTGACCACAAAAACCTCGCTTATTTGCAGAACGCCCAAAGACTAAATCTGCGTCAGGCCAGGTGGTCTCTGTTCTTTGCCCGATTCTGCTTCACTCTGCATTACCGCCCGGAGGATAAGAACATTAAAGCTGATGCTCTATCCCACTCATTCCTGTCTTCTGACCAAGAGGAGGAGCCTCTACATATCATTGACCCTTCCAAAGTGATGACTGTTGCTCCGTTGGACCTGTCTCATCTTCCTCCCGGTAAGACCTTTGTAGCAGTTCCAGATCGAAAGAAGGTTCTACTTGGGCCATTCATCCAAACTAGCCGGTCATGCCTGCCAGAGGAAGACCTTTCTGCTCATCACCCGACATTACTGGTGGCATTCCCTGTGCAAGGATGTTGTGGACTTTGTCGCGGCTTGTTCCTCTTGTGCCCATAATAAGGTTCCCAGGCACCTTCCTGCCGTCCGTCTCCTTCCTCTTCCCGTGCCTTCCGCTCTGTGGCAACACATTGCAATGGGCTTCATCATGGATCTCCCTGCTTCTGCCGGTTGTACTGTCATTTGGGTGGTCGCTGACCGCTTTTCTAAGATGGCCCACTTCATCCCTCTGCCTGGTCTTCCATCTGCATCTGTGCTGGCTAAGGACTTCATCCATCACATCTTCTGTCTTCACGGCCTACTCCTCCACATTGTGTCAGATCGCGGGGTTCAGTTCACTTCGCGCTTCTGGAGAGCTACGTGCAAGCTGCTGGATGTCTCTTTGGATTTCTCTTCTGTTATCATCCTCAGTCCAATGGTCAAGTGGAATGTATCAACCAGATCCTTACCAGCTTTCTTCGGCACTTTGTCAATGCTCACCATAACGATTGGGTTGAGCTCCTGCCCTGGGCCAAGTTCTCCTATAACAACCACGAGAGCGAGTCTTCTTCTAAATCCTCGTTTTTTGTGGTCTACGGTCGACACCCCCGGATTCCGTTTCCCGTCTCCTCTTCAGTGGACAATCCTGCCACGGAGTCTCTTGTCAGCGAATATTTGGCTATTTGGGAAGACACTAGATCTGCACTTCTTCAGTCCTCCGAGCAGATGAAGAGACATGCTGATAAGAGACGTCTGGATCCGCCTCAATTTCGTCCGGGAGACAAGATCTGGCTTTCCTCCAAATATGTTCGTCTCAAGATACCTTCTTATAAGTTGGGTCCGCGGTTCATGAGTCCGTTCGAGGTTCTGAACCAAATCAATCCTGTGGCTTACAAGCTGAAACTCCCAGTCACCTTACAGATCCCCAACTCCTTTCATGTATCCCTCCTCAAACCAGTTGTCCTTAATTCCTTCTCTGACGATCCAGGTACCACTCCAGCTCCAGTCTCTGCTGAGGACGTCTTTGAGGTAGAAAACATTTTGGCCACCAAGAGGGTAAGAGGAAAGACTTTCTTGTGGATTGGAAGGGGTTTGGCCTGGAGGAGAGGTCTTGGGAACCCAGGGAGAACATTCATGCCCCTCATCTTCTTAAAAAAATTCTCATGGGCCTAAAGAAGAGGGAGCGTAAAGGGGGGGGGGGTACTGTAGCATTGGCGTCTCAGCCTCCTGCCGGGCAGAGATGCTGTTCCCCTCACCGCCGTGGTCCTGGTCCGGCGACTTCCTGCTCCCCTGCTGCTGTGGCGCGCACCGTGCGCAGCTTCCCGGGCACTGTGATTAGGGCGCGCGCACGCTCCCTCCCTCTTTAAGGGGCCGAGTGCGCCATCCTAAAAAGTCCCCGGCTAATGGCCGGAGGACTTCTCCTGTATAAGGCACCTCCTCCAAAATGGAGGTGCCTGTGCAAGGTTGTTGTTCTGTGTGCTAACACTTGCTTCAGCCCTCAGGTCCCGCTGCCTGTCAGTCCTGCCCACCAGTCTGTCTAACAGTCCAGCCCGCCAGTCTGTCTACAGTCCAGCCCGCCAGTCTGTCTATAGTTTTGCCTGCCAGTCTGCCAGTTACCTGCCTTGTCCACCAGCCTTCCTACCCGGAGCACCTGCCAGTTACCTGCTGTGTCCGCCAGCCCGCCAACCCGGAGCACCTGCCAAGTAACCTGTTGTGCCCACCTGCTTGCCTACCGGGAGCGCCAGTCTGGCTATCAGCCGTACCTGCCTGCTTATCTACCTGGACCACCTGCCAGCCTGCCTGCCGTGCTCATCCGCTGTACCAGTCAGCTCCTGTCACCTGACCCGTGGGAGTCGCCTGCTCTCACACAAGGTCGGTCCCAGAGTGGCACCTGGTTCACCTGCCTGGTCCCTGCCTGGTTCACAAAGTCGACTAAGCCGCCGTGTGACCTGGGTCAGGCCGAGTAGGCACTTAGTCACGCCCCTCTGGTCCCTCCTTGCACCGAAGCACAGAGGTTCCACCACCTGGACCCGTAACAGCAATATTGTCACGCCAAGGCAGGGAGATGCCCGGCGAGTGGTGCAAAAGGAGAGGGATAGTGATGGGTGAATCCCTGACTGTTCGGTTTCAGCCAAACCCCAAATAGTTTATTAAAAGTTCGGATTCGGGTACCAGAACACTACCCGAACTGGAACCTGAACACGGAACCCCATTCACATGAATGGAGGACCCGAACATCGGGTGTTTGCCAAGCTGTGCAAACACTGCCTCTGATCAGTGGTAAGATTAATACCGCAGGTCAGAGCTCTGTGTCTCCCACACTGTCAGTTGACAACGTTAGCCCGCAGCTGTGACTGGAGGTAAAAAGTTTCCCTCAGGTCACAGGCATGGCAGATGGGACTTCTACACCCATCAGCCTACGCCGATAACAGCGAAAGCAGGGGCGGCTGGTGGGAGTATTTATCTGCTGGCACCTGCGCTATAAATAAATAAAAAATAAATGGCGTGGGTTCCCCTGTATTTTTGATAACCAGCCAGGCAAAACTGACAGCTGTGGGTTGCAACCCTCAGCTGTCAGCTTTAGCAAGGCTAGATATTTACCTCTAACATAAAGTACAATGAGTCATGAAAAATGTTTCTCAGAATCACTGGACTATGTTGTCGAGTTATTACCAGATGAAGCGACACATCGGATTTGAAAAATTAAGCTTTGTAATTTAAGTCAAAATTGACAGCAGTCACTAGGGGGATAGGGTTAAATTAATAACAATGTAATATGGGTGTTTATTGTCTATTTAAGTTGCTTATATAACACCTTCATATCCCACAGTGCTTTACAGACATCATCATCACTGTCCTCATTGGAGCTTACAATCTGAATTCCCTCTCAGTAGGTTTTTGGAGTGTGGGAGGAAAAGCAGAGTATTTAGGGAAAACCCACACGAAGTCCTTGCAGATATTGTCTTTGGTGAAATTTGAACCACCCCTGCCAGTGTCAACCACTGAACTACTGTGCTGTTCAGGTGGTTGGTTGGATTTTTAGTTGTGATGAGTGGACCCGTGGAAGTTTGGGTTCTTTATTCCAAAGTTTTGTTTGGGTACCAGAACTGTACCTGAACATGAACCAAAACCCAAACCTCATTGAAAACAATGTGACTTTTGAACTCAAAAATATATTTTCTCTCTCTCTGCAACGGACTTCCCCCGTAACTCCGAACATTGCAACAGACTTCCCCCGGAACACCGAACATTGCAACAGACTTCCCCCGGAACACCGAACATTGCAATGGACTTCCAGGGAATGTAACTGTCCGGTACGAACACCGAACTTTACAGTTCGGGTCTGCTAATCCCTAATTTTTAGCAATAAATGGTTAAGTGACATTTTTCCAGATTTTTAAATAGGCCCTGGAGCTTTCAGCAACTATATGTAAGAAAATGTTAAAATTTTCACAATTTTAGGATTCAGAATCTCATGGTGCTTCAGTGATTTGTATATTTCAGGCAACTTTTACATAAACGTGTATGCTCACCATATCGTGTGGAGCTCAGTAAATATGATAGTGTTTTAATACTAATGGGATCCCTAGAGTTCAACCATCAGAGAGTTTGTCAGCCAATCTACAGCTTTTTCTTTTGCATGGAATTGAAAGATTGAAGACATTGTCCAGGACAATTTCCCATTAGCTCCCTCAAGTCCCATCGAAATACGACGACACCTCTTATTATTCATTAGTGTCCTGTCAGGATACATCAGCTCCTGTCACACCTTACTTAATTTACAAGTCTGAACACATAACAAGGACAGTAGGGTTTTTCTGTCTGAGATCATGTAAGCAGGAGGCTGCAATATTAATATAACTCAACAGTTTACTTTCTCAAAAATGTGTTCATGACCTTTACTTTAATGTAATGTGACGGCTGTACAGTGTTAAGTAACTCTATAAAATAATTATAGTTATTTTTTAGTGTTTTGCTTCCTTCTGGCTGTGGTTGGCTGTAATAATAAGGGATAGCAGACTACTGAAAAGACATTTAAAGGGCAGAATGGATAAAAGACGTTTAAAGATAAAAAAAAAGTTTAATATAGAACCTGGATAAAGTTCTAACATGCAACTTTTTGAACTTGTTGTATCACTTTTTATGGTCACTCTAGCGTGAATTACTGCCCTGTATATCTGCGCCTAAAGGGATGGCTTTACTGAGATAATCCCTTAACGTATACCACCGCCCCTTCTGTGAGTCAGAAGGATGAGACATTTTATTTAGCTAGTCAATACAAAATGAGGGCTGCGGTACCCACAAGCCAAAAATAACATGTGTTTTAAACTTCCCTGCTATCAGCTTATGCGGCAATAGGAATGATCGTGGTACTTCTGCTCAAAAGGAACAACAAACAGCCTTTAGTGTAAAGAAGAAAGTCTCACAATTCCTTTCAAAAATAGAAAGTCCTTTATTCCTTAAATCTTCTGGACATCTATGCGGTAAGTAGGGGTATGAGAGCTTGTGGACTGCGGCTGTTTAGCGGCCATCTGGGGCTTCTATGGGTCCAGGTGTTCAGGTGCTAAACAGCCATGGTCCACAAGCTCTCCTCACATCCCCCTACTTACCCTATAGATGTCCAGAAGATTTATGGAATAACGGACTTTCTATTTTTTAAAGGAATGATGAGTGCAGCTCTTTCCTTTTTATACTAAATACATTTTATGTAGCTGCTTCCACTCTGGTGGATCCAGCCTCTCTATATTTTAAACTCATTCGATGACTATGAATGTAATTTAATAGCTGACCACAACTTTCTAGGGATAGACATTGAACATTTCAACATAAAGTTGACTAATAAAATTCTGGAGACTTACAGTTGGCATTAAAAGGTATTCGGATAACTCCCACAAATTCAATGAGGCATTTCAGAGCCCCTTTATACTCTTACACTTGGGTTGATTGCCTGCTGTTATAAACTATTTGCGTTAGGAAACATCAAATTGTTCATTCAGACACATAAGATGGAGCACCTGTGTTCTATTCAGATGCAGTTTGGTTACCAAACTGGTTGGCAAAGAGGAGGATCCATAGTTGGGCGTGTTGAGAGAAGAGTGCCCATGAAATCTGATGGTGGTTACAAACCACTGACTATGCTATGGACTAGCTCTAGACTGTCCAGAATGTGTTTTCATTGGCTGTAAGCCATAATCCTCAACATTAACAGAAATAAACACTTGAAATAGATCACTCTGTAATGACGCTATATAATATATGAGTTTCACTTTTTGTATTGAAGAACTGAAATAAATTAACTTTTTGATGATATTCTAATTTAGTGAGATGCACCTGTATATATAAATTATATATTTTGCATGTTTCCCAAAATATAGCAAATCTGAAACATTTTTGAAAAAAATTTCAATTTTGACCCTGCAGTTCAATCCCATTGGCAGCCCTCTTCCCAGGAGATACAGTATCTGCATGTTATCCCTGTTTGTTTGCATAGAAATACAATATCATTTAACCCCTATGAAAAGGTCTGTTACAGTAGCTGCAGCTGAATCAATCTTCACAAGAGCGGCTCACACTAAGGAGGAGACGTACAAAGACCTCGCTGCAATATGTAAATGTGAGAGAAGAGAAAATAGGGGTAAACGGATGCTAGAAAATAACTGATGATTTTAAAAAATCTACAGTGCATTTGAAAATACAAGACTCTATTGTTTCCCACAAAGGAGGCTGCTTCATTTGAGGCTCGGGGATCAGTGCCAGAAACCCTCTTGAATTTCTCAAAGAATAAAGCTTTAGATCATCTGCATTCAGTCCCAGAGCCATGGCCCTGGAACCAATAATTGCCTCTGACAGGATTTAATTACCTTCTTCAAGACCTTTTCTCTGTTTGACTGGGGACCTCCTTCTGCCTCCGATCAAAACAGACAGTAATAACAGACCGGTGCCCCCCAGCCAATCACGAGTCAAGCCAGAAGAGTGACCTTGCTGAGTAGAAGCTGATTGGTCGTGTCAGGCCTGTCAGTGGCGTCACTTAACAGTCAGACAAGAAGGAATAGGAGAAGGCAAAGCCTGATAACAGGACGACTGATCGGCTCTTCGAATAATACAAAAATGCACTGAGAGATCTGAAAAAATAAACACGGGCCGCTGACGAGTCAAGCTCAGAAATCATACCATACATTGCATCCATCTATTAAATAACATTATCTACATCTGTCTGTCTATCTATATATCTATCTGCATGTCTGTCTATGTATCTATCTCTGTATCCATCTAAAAAATACAAATGCAAACCTAGCATCCATGTCCACTTCATATAAAAAGCAAAACTGTAAAAGTAAAAATCTATCTATCCATCTTACTGTATATCTATTGTGGTAATGCGTCTCACTCAGCTACTCACAGAGGTAGACACAGGAATGTTTGTTCTGCTGGTTCATTTAAATCATGGCATAAACCAGTGCAGGGTTCAACAAAATAAACATGGCCTTTCTGGCAAAACCAGGAAACAAAAAATATAATGTATAGCACAGTCCATATGCCTGCAGGATTCTGCTCGCTCAGGGTCCAATCAACAGAGTCCAGTACACTTGCATCTAAACACTTCTCTGGAGCTCTCTTGACTCCAGACACACAAAGAAAAAAAACTCAGTGGCCAGACATTTAACTTGTTGAACGACACCCTTTGGGTGGAAATATGGTGAGTGGCCGTCTCGCCCATCTCTTACACCCACTCACAAAAAAGCCCAACCCTGTCATGATCGATTAACCCCTCTCCACACATAACATGCTGGAGAGAAACGTCTGGGTTTTCACATCACGGAAGGTTACAATCTTCGTGATACACAGTGGCGTACCGCCAATGGCTTCAGGCCACGCAACTGCTATGGGGCCCTGAAGGGTGAGGGGGCCCGCTAGCCACTGCGGTCCAGTGGTTGCACAGTGTCCTGTGTTTTTAGCTGTGCGCCTTTAATGTAAGCGCCGCCGTGTACCACTCTACTCTCTGCAGCCTTCTCCTAATCTTCCTTCCTCCTGGTTCCTGCTCTGTTCTGCTGGCTGCCGGCTGAACTCTGGCTGGATTTGCATAGGCACGCCACGCCTCTTGGCTGAGCTCTCCAGACAGAGCAGCAGTATGCAGGGTCCGTCCAGAAGCAGGAAGGAAGCCATTAGTATTAGCATTGCACATCCATGTGACTCGGCTCGGCTGTTAGAATGTGAGCCAGCCAGTCCCAGAGCTACTACTACTGAGCTGACTGAGCACTGTCTGACTGGAGAGACGCAAAACGGTGAGCCGGCCTGGTGGTGTTTTTTTTTTAATGTAACATAGTAACATAGTTTTTAAGGTTGAAGGAAGACTAAGTCCATGTAGTTCAACCCATACCCTAACATGTTGATCCAGAGGAAGGCAAAAAAAACCCCATGTGGCAACACTTATCTCCACATTGGGGAAAAAATTCCTTCCTGACTCCACATACGGCCATCAGAGTAGTTCCCTAGAGCAATGCCCTATCAAGGATTATGGAATCACCGGGCTCGGAGGATGTTCATTCAGTTGTTTAATGTTGTTGAGAAAAAGCAGGTCACAGACATGGCACAAAACTAAAGTAATTTCAAATGGCAACTTTAGGGAACCCCTTTACAGCCTGTGACGTATTAGTACGCACAGGCTGTAATCGCCCGGTTCAGTGGGGGCTTCGGCGCTGAGCCCGCACTGAACCGAGCACATGTCAGCTGATTATTACAGCTGACATGTGCCCGCAACAGCAGCGGGTGGAATCGTGATCCACCCGCGGCTGTTAACATGTTAAATGCTGCTGTCAATCTCTGACAGCGGCAATTTAACATCACCACGCCGGAAGCACGTCACTTACCCCGCCCATCGGTGACCCCGTCACGTGATCGCGGGTCACCGATGAGTGGGCATGACAACCCAGGGTCTGCAGCAGATGCCTGTGTTTGCCATGAGCTGGTCACTATGAGCGCCACCTAGTGGTTGGCGCTCATAGCACAGGACCATTTCTGCTACATACTGTTGATCTGCTGATCATCTGTATGTAGCAGAGGTCATCGGACAGTTGCTGCTTCTAGTCTCCTATGGAGACTATAGAATCAAGCAAAAAGTGAAAAAAAAAAGTTTTTAAAAATATAAAAAAAATTAAAAAAATATAAAAGTTTAAATCACCCCCCTTTCGCCCCATTCAAAATAAAATAATAAAAAAAAACCCTACATACACATATTTGGTATTATCGCGTTCAGAATCGCCCGATCTATCAATATAAAAAGAGAATTAATCTGATCGGTAAACGACGTAACAAGAAAAAAATTCTAAACGCCAGAATTACGTTTTTTGGTCGCCGCAAAATTGCAATAAAATGCAATAACGGGCGATCAAAACATCGGATCTACCCCAAAATGTTATTATTAAAAACTTCAGCTCGGTGCGCAAAAAATAAGCCCTCACTGAGCCCCAGATCCCGAAAAATGAAGACGCTACAGGTCTTAGAAAATGCCGCTATTTTTTTTTTTTGACCAAATTTTGGAATTTTTTATCACTACTTAAATAAAAATGAACCTATACATGTTTGGTGTCTACGAACTCATAATGACATGGAGAATAATAATCGCAGGTCAGTTTTAGCATTCAGTGAACGTGGTAAAAAAATAAATAAAAAACAACTGTGGTATTGTACTTTTTTTGCAATTTCACCGCACTTGGAATTTTTTTCCCATTTTTCTGTACACGATATGGTAAAACTAGTGATGGCGTTGAAAAGTACAACTTGTCCCGCAAAAAATAAGCCCTCACACGGCCATATTGACCAAAAAATAAAAACGCTATGGCTCTGGGAACAAGGGGAGCAAAAAACGAAAATGCAAAAACGCAAAATCCCAGGGTTGCGAAAGGATAAGAAACACTAAAAGAAATCAAGATTAAAAATGTGGTACTCAGTAAGGATAATTTTTTTCATACCAAGCAGAGGGAAAAAATTATGGAATCACTCAATTCTGAGGAAAAATTATGAAATCATGAAAAACAAACACACAAAAGAACACTCCAATACATCACTAGTATTTTGTTGCACCACCTCTGGCTTTAATAACAGCTTGCAGTCTCTGAGGCATGGACTTAATGAGTGACAAACAGTACTATTCATCAATCTGGCTCCAACTTTCTCTTATTGCTGTTGCCAGATCAGCTTTGCAGGTTGGAGCCTTGTCATGGACCACTTTCTTCAACTTCCACCAAAGATTTTCAATTGGATTGAGTTCCGGACTATTTTCAGGCCATGACATTGACCTTATGTGTCTTCTTTCAAGGAATGTTTTCACAGTTTTTTGCTCTATGGCAGGATGCATTATCAACTTGAAAAATGATGTCATCATCCCCAAACATCCTTTCAATTGATGGGATAAGAAAACTGTCCAAAATATTAATGTAAACTTGGGCATTTATTGAAGATGTAATGACAGCCATTTCCCGAGTGCCTTTACCTGACATGCAGCCCCATATCATCAATGACTGTGGAAATTTGCATGTTCTCTTCATGCAGTCATCTTTATAAATCTCACTGGAACGGCATCAAACAAAAGTTCCAGCATCATCACTTTGCCCAACGCAGATTTGCGATTCATCACTGAATATGACTTTCATCCAGTCATCCACAGTCCACGATTGCTTTTCCTTAGCCCATTGTAACCTTGTTTTTTTCTCTTTAGGTGTTAATGATGGCTTATGTTTAGCTTTTCTGTATGTAAATCCCATTTCCTTTAGGCAGTTTCTTACATTTCGGTCACAGACATTGACTCCAGTTTCCTCCCATTCATTCCTCATTTGTTTTGTTGTGCATTTCCTGTTTTGGAGACATATTGCCTTAAGTTTCCGGTCTTGACGCTTTGATGTCTTCCTTGGTCTACCAGTATGTTTGCCTTTAACAACCTGCCCATGTTGTTCGTATTTGGTCCAGATTTTAGACACAGCTGACTGTGAACAACCAACATCTTTTGCAACATTGCGTGATGATTTATCTTCTTTTAAGAGTTTGATAATCCTTTCCTTTGTTTCAATTGACTAGAGATGAGCGGTGTTCGACTCGAACTGTTCGCCAATCTCAAATTCGAGATGTTTTGGGCGGTGTTTGAGCCATTCGGCGAACATGAACAATTTGAAAAAAATTCGGCTGTTCGAGGTTATGTTCGATAACTGTTCGTGCACCAAAATCATAACTGGATTTTTTCTCAGTAATGCTGAAAATTAATGTTAATACGCAGTTTGAGTGTACAGAGGGGCGGGAGGCGGGGCAGGGGATGGATCTCTGCAGAAATAATGAAGATCTCCATTTTTTTTTCTCTTTCCCGCATTTACAGTGGGGAGGTGCAATCTGTCAGCCTATCAGCAGCGCACATACGGAGCGAACTGCTTTTTTTTCACACAAGCAAGGGCATGTGTCATTTGGCAGTGTATGTCACATGTCCTTGCCCTTTAAGACCCAGCCATTTTCCCCGTCGCCACCATTTTCTCACTGCTGCAGCTGCATGTTAGACGGCACCGCTGTTGCTGTGTGCGCTATACTTTGTTAATTTCAAGCCAATTTTCGCACAAATCTACAGATAGCTTGGGAGTAGGGAATAGTTGTGATTGCAGTCCTTTTAAGGACTAGGTTACATCATTTCCTACGACTTTTATCAGGCAGGTCTGTGCTCTTAAATAGATAGGTTGGGAGTAAAGACTAATTGTAATTGCAGTCCTTTTGAGGGCTAGGTTACATCAGTTCCTATCACTTTTTGCCAGGCAGGTCTGTTTTAGTGCTGTGCAAGTTTTTTTCACAGCATTTGGCTAAATCTAGCAAAGCAAATCCTTTTTGGCCTCTTGCAGTGTGGGTTAGTCTGTGGAGTAGCCTATCTGTGTTGCAAGCTACACCACCTGTGTATAGAATACCAATTTTTTTACTGCACCTAGTGAAGTAAAACCTTTTGGGCATAGCATCATTCTATTAGTCCATCTAAACTAACCTCCACCAGGTTGCAAATTCAAAATAATTTTTATCTGCATCTAGCTCTGAAAAAATATTTTGGCTTGTAGCAGTGTGTGGGACTTGTTCTTTTAGTCCATCTATACTAACCTCCACCAGGTTGCAAATTCAAAATAATTTTTATCTGCATCTAGCTCTGAAAAAATATTTTCGCTTCGGCTTGTAGCAGTGTGTGGGACTTGTTCTATTAGTCCATCTATACTAACCTCCACCAGGTTGGAAATTCAAAATAATTTTTATCTGCATCTAACCCAGCCAATACTTTTGGGCTAATACCACAGTTTGGCCACTCAGCTCTGCTCGCTTCCCATCCATTGTTTTTTGTGCAAACAACTCCAGAGTTGTCAATTAGTTAACCACCAAAATGAGTGGAAAAAGGCCTGCTGCTGGTGGAAAGGGGAATAAGCGTGCTGGGAAGGGAAAAAAAGGTTGTGTCCGTGGGGTAGGTGTTAAAGCAACAGTAACATCTGCAGAAGAAAAACCATCTTCCAGCCAAACTAAGATGTCTACTTCTTTTAGCGGACAATGTGATACGATCCCTTTCTTACGGACACGCCCATCGCTACAAATTCCAGATGAGGCACAAAAACAGCAGGTGCTTCAACGGATATCAAGTGTTCCTTCAAGTGGGCTCTCCTCCACCTCAACTTCAACATCAAAAATACTCCAGTCTTCATAGGTGTCACCCCAATCGCACTTGCTTCCTCACAGCTCCCAAGTCTCCAGCTGCCCGTCTGAGTATGGGGTAGAACAGATGGTTGAGTTTGCAGAGCTGTTTACTCATATTATAGCCTGGGAATCAGAGGTCGGCTCCAGAGCTTCTGTGAATCCAGACGAGGAAATGATCTGCACTGATGCCCAGAATCTTTATGAGTCGGATCCAGGACCAGACGCAGAAGGTTCTGACCATAATGTCGACCCTCGCTCCCAAACTGTAACTTCTGTTGGTGGAGACAATGAGGAAGACGATGATGAGACTCAAATACCTGATTGGAGCGACAACTTTAGTTTTTTGTCAGGGCAGGAAGAGGTTGGCTCTGAGGACGACGGGTGTGATAACACACAGGGTGATGATGACGAGGTTGGAGATCCCACTTACTGTCAACCCACAGTCAGCCAGTCGATGAGGTCAGCAGAGGAGGTGGAGGAGGATGCTAGTGACGATGAGGTCAGGTTGCGCCTTCCTGGACAAAGCCTTAGTACTGGAAGTACGTCAACAACTGCATCCTCAAACACAACTCTGCCTCTGACGACAAGACGTGGTGGCTCTTCAGGTCGCATGGGTGCTAAGCCTTGCATAGCCTGGGCATTTTTTCAGATCGATAAAGATGACCCAACTCGTGTTATCTGTAACATTTGTCAGCAAAAGCTAAGTAGAGGCCAAAAAATACATAGTTTGAGTACTTCATGCAGGAACCGGCACATGGATATGAAGCATAAGCTGCAGTGGGAAGCTCACTGTGCTACAATGCGGCCTAGCCGGCCGGGCCAACCACCGTCTACCACATCTTGTGCATCCGCGGCCTCTTCATCCTCTGTGACTGGGGGGACAGCAGTCACACCTGTTTTGGGACGCAGACCTGCCACCTCTTTATCCGCAAGAGCCAGCGTGATTGGCAGGTCATCATTTTCTTTGGAGGTGGAAACACCAGCTGGCCGACATCGATAGCACCACCTTTGGATCAAAGCAACCTAACATGTCCACCTGCATCTTCCTCACAGACCGGCAGTTTGCCGGGGACACCCTTCTCAACCCCGTCTAAGCACAACAGCCAGCCCTCGGTCCCTCAGATGCGGACAAGTAAAAGACCATTTCCTCCTAGCCATGAGAAAGCTAAGAGGTTGAATTTCACCATCTGCAAGCTCTTGGCTACAGAAATGCTGCCTTTCCGCCTGGTGGACACAGAGGATTTTCGAGACCTTATGTGCATCGCAGTGCCCCAGTACCAGATGCCCAGTCGGCACTACTTCTCAAAGCAAAGTGTTCCTGCGCTCCACCAGCATGTCGCACACAACATCACCGCTTCTTTGAGAAACTCTGTGTGTGACAGGGTGCATTTCACCACAGACACTTGGACAAGTAGGCATGGACAGGGGCGTTTCATGTCGATGACTGGGCACTGGGTAACTATGGTGACAGCAGGACAAGGGGCTGCTGTCCAAGTCTTGCCGTCCACATGAGTTGTGCGTCAATCCTCTTTATCTCGAAGTTCCTCCACTGCTTCAGCCTCCTCAACCTCCTCTCGTTCCTCCACCTGCACCGAAAGCCTGTCTGGTCATGCCACAAGCTTTCTAACTGCGCAGAAGGGATCCAGCACACCTCCTTACTATGCTGGCAGCAGGGCTCAACGTCATCATGCAGTTTTTACTTTGAAATGTCTGGGGAATGTGAGTCACACAGCTGAGGAGTTGTGGTCAGCTCTGGAGAACCAGTTTCATGAATGGTTGTCTCTAATGGACCTGAAACCAGGGAAGGCCATGTGCGACAATGCTGCAAACCTGGGTGCGGCCCTTCGCCGGGGCAATGTCACACACGTGCCTTGTATGGCTCACGTGTTGAACCTGGTTGTCCAACAATTTTTAGCCCACTATCCAGGACTAGATGGCCTTCTGCAGAGGGCATGGTCGCTGTGTGCTCACTTCCTCCGTTCTCATCCCGCAGCTCAGCGACTTACATCTCTACATAAGTCGTTGGGCCTGCCACTTCACCGGCTAAAATGCGATGTGCCTACCCGGTGGAATTCAACTCTGCACATGTTGCAGCGACTGTGGCAGCACCGACAAGCCCTGGTGCAATACGTTCTGACGTATAGCCTGGGCCAACGAGATCCAGAGGTGGGGCAAATCACGCTGGAGGAGTGGTCTCAGATCAGGGACCTATGCACCCTTCTGCACAGTTTTGAAATGGCGACGAAGATGTTTAGTGCTGACGATGCCATTATCAGCATGACTATTCCGGTGATTTACATGCTGGAGCACATGTTAAACAGAATTCGGAGTCAGGTGGTGGCATAAGAGGAGGTGGAGGAAGTAGAGGAGGAGGAGTTGTATGGCGAAGGGCTAACATCTGCAAGGTCCAGACGGTCGGCAGCACCAAGGCGGCAGGCATGTGAGGGTTGGGGAGATGGTTTTACCAGGGCGCATGGTAGCAGCCAAACTAGTGAGGAAGGTGCAGGAGCCCAGGAAGGAGTGGAGGACGAACTGATGGAAGACTCATCAGATGAGGGAGACCTTGATCACATTTCTGTTGTGCGAGGTTGGGGGGAGAGGGCAGAGGAAGGAAGCATGATTGTTACCTCGCCACCAACACAACAGGGACTTGGTGCTCCTGGATGCGCAAGACACATGAGTGCCTTCTTTCTGCACCACCTGCAACATGACCCTCGAATTGTGAGAATTAGAAATAATCCTGACTACTGGGTTGCCACACTCTTAGATCCCCGGTACAAAAGTACTCACGTTCATAAAGATGAACAAATCATGGATCCGAAAGGACTTTTCTACCCCTGTGTCATCCTGGGGAGAGTAAAAGCTTGATGATTTGTTAAAATCACCTCACCAACCGTTTTAATCTTTCAAATTACTAATCATGTTTATCTGTATCTTGGCTGGAAAATAATTTGGGCCTTGTAGCAGTTTGCAGTACTGATTCTATTAGGCCATCTATACTAAACTCCACCAGATTTAAAATTACTAATCATGTTTATCAGTATCACGTTCATAAAGATGAACAAATCATGGATCCGAAAGGACTTTTCTACCCCTGTGTCATCCTGGGGAGAGTAAAAGCTTGATGATTTGTTAAAATCACCTCACCAACCGTTTTAATCTTTCAAATTACTAATCATGTTTATCTGTATCTTGGCTGGAAAATAATTTGGGCCTTGTAGCAGTTTGCAGTACTGATTCTATTAGGCCATCTATACTAAACTCCACCAGATTTAAAATTACTAATCATGTTTATCAGTATCACGTTCATAAAGATGAACAAATCATGGATCCGAAAGGACTTTTCTACCCCTGTGTCATCCTGGGGAGAGTAAAAGCTTGATGATTTGTTAAAATCACCTCACCAACCGTTTTAATCTTTCAAATTACTAATCATGTTTATCAGTATCTTGGCTGTAAAATAATTTGGGCCTTGTAGTAGTTTGCAGTACTGATTCTATTAGGCCATCTATACTAAACTCCACCAGATTTAAAATTACTAATCATGTTTATCTGTATCTTGGCTGGAAAATAATTTGGGCCTTGTAGCAGTTTGCAGTACTGATTCTATTAGGCCATCTATGCTAAGCTCCACCAGCTTTCAAATTAATAATAATTTTTAGCTGCATCTAGCCCGGAAAATAATTTTGGGGCTCCTAGATGCGCAAGACACATGAGTGCCTTCTTGCTGCACTACCTGCAACATGACCCTCAGATTGTCAGAATTCGAAATAATCCTGACTACTGGGTTGCCACACTTTTAGATCCCCCACTCTCTTCGATCAACCTTTTCATTTTAATAAAGAACAAAAAAATGGTCATTTTTGAAATTATAAGCATTAGCAGGTTATTAGAAACTGAAATCAAACAGTTTTCAACTCAAAACTTTATTCTAGGTGATGTTACATTTGCACATAGGACCCCTTGTTCGAAAGGAGCTTCTGAACTCTCTCGTCCATTCAATTTGTCAGGTTTTGGATGGTTTCTGCTTCAATTGTTTTGCATGAGGACAGAATACCCTCCCAGAGCTGTTGCTTAGATGTGAACTGCCTCCCGCCATCATAGACACTCCTTTTGATGATGCTCCAGAGGTTCTCAATGGGGTTGAGGTCAGGGGAGCATGGGGGTCACACCATAAGTTTGTCCCCTTTTATGCCCATATCAGCCAGAGATGCAGATGTGTTATGTGCAGCATGAGACCGTGCATTATCACGCATGAAAATGATCTTGCTGCGGAATACACGGTTCTTCTTCTTGAACCATGGCAGGAAGTGCTGTTTGAGAAACTCCACATACATTATGGAGTTCATCTTTAGCGCCTTCAGGGATCCTAAAGGGGCCGACAATCTCTCTCCCCATGATTCCAGCCCAAAACATTACTCCACCTCCTCCTTGTTCGCGCCGTAGCCGTGTTTGCATGGGGTGTCCATCAACCAGCCATCCTCCACTCCATCCATCTGGACCATCAAGCGTTGCACGGCACTCATCCGTGAACAAAACAGTTTTGAAGTCAGTCTTCATGTATTGTTTGGCCCACTGGAGCCGTTTCTGCTTGTGTACAGTGGATAGAGGAGGTCAACAGGATGGCTTACGCACAGCTGCAAACCTCTGAAGGACCCTGCATCTTGTTGTTCGGGGGACGTTGGAGGCACCAGCAGCTTCAAAAACTTGTCTGCTGCTATGACAAGGCTTTTTTGCAGCTGCTCTTTTAACGTGACGTAATTGCCTGTAGGAAAGAGTCCTCAATTTTCCCTTATCAGCACGCACACGTGTGTACTGTGAATCAGCTACATACTTCTTGATTGTGCGATGATCAGGATGAAGTGTCTTGGCAATGTTGATTGTAGTCATGCCTTGACCTAAACACTCCACAATTTGTTGCTTCTCAGCAGCCGACACATCCTTTTTCTTTCCCATTTTGGCAGAAAATGTAGGCTGCTTAATAATGTGGGACAGCCTTCTTAAGTAGTCTTGCCTTTCATTGTACACACCTGCCAAACTAATTAGCACAGGTGTCTGCAATTGCTTACAGTGATATAAAGAGCCCTGACACACATCACCATCAATGAGTTTAACTGACATACAAAAAAATTCTTACCTTATCAGTCCTAAACACTTTTTGCATAATAATTAGGAACACAGTGTACATGTGCTTTTCCACAAAACACCAGTGGTTCACGTAGTGAATCTTACAGTTCTAACTTGCCAACCGTGGTCTGTATGGAGTTGTTCAATAAAGGGCCCAAAATTAAGATAAAATAGACGGGAGAGGTCTCTATGAATACGAATTCGTAAGTATTTGATACCCTGTGAGGGCCAGGCAAAGGGAAAGTTGGACTGGATGGAATCCTTTATGGATTTGGGGAGGGAAACATAGAGGGCCTCAGACTTCGGTGCATTGATTCTAAAATTTGACCATGTAACAAAGTGATCTATTTCAGCCATAACAGCAGGGATGGATATATGTGATTAAGTGATATATACTAGGACATCATCAGCAAATGCAGAGCACTTATACTCGGTGCCTCACACCTCAATCCACCTAATATTGGGGTTATGGCGAATTGATGATAGCAGGTGCTCTGTCACTAGGATGTATAAGAGAGGGGACAGAGGACATCCCTGCCTTGTCCCATTGGTGATTATGAAAGGTGATGAAAATGTTCTGACGTGCCCCCTGGGCCTTGGGACTCCCGGAGTCGGACCCTTTTTGGTGGATGCTGGGGGTTGTAGTCTCCGTGGCGGCGACCCGGTTCCGTGGCTCAGGGCGGTCAAACCAGTGGCGGAACTATTTATGTGGTTTTGATGTTTAAATGTCCGACTACGCCACCCGTGGATTGCGGTTAGAGTGAACTGCCGCTGCAAGGCAGACCGCTCAGGCTGGTGTTGTGGGTGCAGCAGAGCGTAGCATAACTCCCCACGGGAGGAGTATAGCCTCAGGGCAGTGTATGCGGAGGATGGGGGTGATGGTGCAGGGCAGCAGCAGTAACGACACGGAGTCAGTGATGCAGTCCAGGGCCTTTACTCACAGTTCTTATTATCCAGACCACTTCTGCAGGTAAAGGCTGCCCACGTCGTACTGTGCTCACCAGGTGAGGGGCTCGGCCAACTCCCAGATAACTTTGGAGCGCTTCACAGGACCCCCTTTGTGTGTCCTTTCTCTGGCCTTTCTTACCCCACCAGTGACCACGCTTCTGTCCGGCTGCCTCGGGCCTCCTCTTGGTAAACTTGGCGCCAGTTTCCCTGACCCTATGTGGTGCCTTCCTAGCGGGTGTAGCGAGGGGCTACGCCACATAAAATGTCACAGCCTCCGGTTTCTAGCTGAGGGTCGTTTCCCGCCTCCACTAGTTTCGGGGACCGGTCTCCCCCTTTGGCCTGACCCCTCCACACAGGTGGATTCGGGCGTGCGGTGGCGACTCGCCCGCCCGCACCCCTGGATCCCTTCGTTCCTCGTTCCTGGAGCCTTCTCCGCTCCTCTTCCTTCCTTCTCCCTCTTCCAGGCCTGGGCCTCTGTTACTAGGCCCGCCTCCGGAGCAGAGCTCATGCAGAGCCCCTGCTCCCTGTCACTTCTGCTCAGACTTTTCTGCACTGAACTAAGATGGTGCCCACCTTTTATACTCCCTTCTCAATGCACCCAGGAACTGCTTCCTCCCTGCTCCTGCACTACAGGATTCCCCTTCCTCAGTGTTCCCTCCCCCCACTCCAGCCAGGGACAGGGACTGTCGTGCCCATCTCAGGGGAATATTGGTCGCCCTGCCCCATGGCAATGTGGTGTAATGCATTTAGGTGTCGGGGTCCTGATCCACACTCCATCCTTACCTGAGAGTGAGATATCACACCACTGGGTGAGGTGCAATACCTCTGGATCAACCGAGCCCTCGTGGTGCTACAGTTCCATTTATCTTCAGCCTAGGTGACGTATTGCGATACAGGGCCGTGATTTTGGCTATTAAAGGGTCCCCTAGGCCCCTACCCCAAGCTTTTTAAGAGAATAATATATGGCGTGCCAGGAGACTCTATGGAATTGTGGCACCCCAGGGGTCTGGTTTTCCACAGTAACAGCAATGTTATGTCTGAGAGCAGGTGGGAGGTCTCTTGGTCAGGGATCCTATGCATGCCACACCTCCTGCCCAGTCCTGGGAGGGGAAGAACTTCCCCTATATAAACCTAGGGCTGAGGCAGGGTGAGTGAGTAGAGAAGAAGCAGAGAAAAGAAGCAAATATAGGAAGAAACAACAGGAGCTCTGTGGGAGCAGTGTTACAAGGAGTCAGGGGCTGGCAGCTGCAGAGCTCGCCCTGACTGAGAAGTTATCACCGGACCCGGAGTCCGAGGCTGTGGGGACTAACTCCTATCCAGCAGCAGAAACCGACCGGCAGGGGATTGCAGGTCCTCTGGCCCAGAAACCCGAAGGCCCCGAGTCACCGGCCATACGGGTGAGCACCACACGGTACACTCAGGGACGTGGGCTACTTATACCCGCCTCTAGCAAGGTAGCCAGAAGAGTATCGTTAGTTTGGGAGGCCTACAACTCCGCCTGGCCAGGGGAGATCCCATCTGCTCAAGGACTGACCAGGCCCCAATCGCTAGCCAGTACTCCGGGAGGGTCTATCTTTGTCACCAGTAAAGACCCTGAACTACACAGTACCGTCTCCGAGTGGTTCCTGCTACCCCCATCATCCATAGTATAACCTCCCGTTGGGGGTTATACTATCACGCTGCACAATCCTACCACCGGCCTCAGCGGACTGCCCTGCAGCAGCAGCTCCCTAGCTGTACTCAACGGGTGGCGTAGTCGTCCAACATCGACCGCTAATACAGCGCCACTTAGTCTGACTCCCTGGGCACGGACCGGATCACCGCCATGAGACTACAACCCTCAAGAGATCCGGCTCCGGGTAAGCTCCCGCGTGCGCAACGCAGCGCGACACAGGCCCAGGGGCGCGTCAACTTTTGGCGTAGTCGGCAGGATCTCGTGCCCGCAACCACCGGGTACTGCGTGCCTGAAAAGACTGTGAAAACTTACCCGTGGTGAAGATTCCCGCCATCCGGCGCCATCTTCCGCTTTCTTCCCGCCATCGGTGGAGTTTTCCCGCCATCTGGCGCCATCTTCGGCCTTCTTCCCGCCATCCGTGGAGTTTTCCCGCCATTGGACGCCATCTTGAGGACGCCGCGCGGGAAGAAGAGGGGCGTGGACTCCGAAAACGCGCGAGAACTGAAGCTCCGCCTCACGTCCGGACGTTGCGTAAGGTCCTGGAAGGAGCCCAGCAGACGCCGACGTCACAGGAGCGCGACGGAAGGTCCTCAACCCTGACGATCCACTGCGGAGCCGCGGCCTACGGAAGAGGATCATCGCAAGGTAGGCCACGGTCCACTAGGGGGGAGAAGGATGTCGGATACGGAGGAGAGCTTCACCGCTCCAACCCCCGCCAGCGCCACCGCTGTTGCGGTCATGCCTTTCACCATGCCCTATATCCCAGGGGCAGCCTGGCTACCCCAGTACTCAGGGGAGTCACATACCCTGCAGGACTTTAGAGAAAAACTGGATAGCCTCTTCCAGGTGTACCCCCTCACAGAAGAGCAAAAAGTAAGTATCCTGGTGGCCCAATTAACCGGGGCAGCCCAAAGGGAGGTAAAGTCCTGGCCACCTGGGGGGAGGACTGTCGCAGGGATACTAACCCGGCTGAGGGACACCTTTGATACCCGCACCTCAGCCGAGATCAAGCTTAGATTCTACGGGTGCAAACAGCGGGCACATGAGAGTATAAGGGACTATGCCCTGAACCTACAAGAGGCCCTGAGAGCCATTAAGCAGACCGACCCTGACGGCGTGGGAGACGAGGACAGGCTGTTAACTGAACAATTTATAGAGGGTTTATATTGCAATGCCCACCGAACCCACTTGCGGGCAATGGCCTTACAGGACCCTCATCTGGGATTTGCACAGTTCAAGGACAGAGCCATCCGGGTGCTCCGAGAACCGGCACCAGGTGGCGTTGTGACCCACAGACGCCCCACTACCACCAGGAGGCGGCGCCCTTGTCGGCAGGGCCTGTGGGAGCTGATGCGCAGGCTTTGAACAATGACTCGGCTCCAGACCTGCACCATCAGGTCCAAGAGCTAGCTAAAAGCGTTGCTGCGCTAACCCGAACTGTGCAGTCTTTACAGGTTTCCACTCCAGGGAAGATCCAGCTGGCATCCGGACCGGAGGACATCCCGTGGCGTCGACCAAGGAGGACCCCACCGGCCAGAGGATGACCCAGCGACCGATACAACGAGGACGGACGACCCATCTGCCGCCGCTGTAATCAACCCGGACATATGGCAAGGTACTGTCCTTTAAACTGGCACAACCTAGGGTAGAGGGCCAACCCCTAGGAAAAAGATCATCAGGCCCATCAAACTGGCGCGACAAATATGTGGGAGGACGTCCAGTCTTGCCTGTGGTACTGGATGGCATTCCTATGAGTGCCCTACTGGACAGCGGGTCACAGGTCACCACCATCCCGTACGTGCTCTTCAAGCAGTACTGGAATGACTCGGATATTACCCGCTACCCTGACGACGACTTGAGTATCATCGCCAGCAATGGTCAGCCCGTGCCACAGATCGGATTTAAAGAGGTGACCATTAAAATTGGTAGAGTTGAACTGGCAGCACAGGGACTGATCATTGTAGACATTGACAAACACGAGAGTCACCCAAAGATAACTCTAGGAACTAATGTAATTGAAAATTGTCTTGCAGAGGTGATTTTCCTTTTACAGCAGGTTGCCAAGAACGCCAGCTCCGGCGAGCAGCGAGTGCTCCAAAAAGAGATCCGGGCACTGATGCGACGGCAACAGGTGGAACTCTCCGGCGGTGAGATTGGTAGCGTGAGAATGTGTGACCCTTTCCCTATTCCCATGCCCCCAAAAAGTGAAATGATGATTTGGTGCCGGGCAGCTATTGGTCTGAGAGGTAGAGATTACCAGGCAATGGTAGAACCAGTTTACTCAGACAGTAGGCCCACCATCTTGACAGCACGGGGGGTGGTTAATGTACGCCATGGGAGGGTGCCCGTTCGCATAATCAATATCGGGAAGAGGGAAGTGTACCTGCCCCAGTATGCCACGCTAGCCAAATTATATACCATTAACCAAAATGCTATACAATCTGTGGAACCCTTGCCTCCATCTCACCCGGAGGAAGGTAACGGCTCTAAGAAAACAATGGAGGACTGGTGTCAGCAACTACATTTGGGTACTGACTCCACTCCCTCACATCAGAAACAGGGAGTCTATCGGGTGGTTCAAGAGTACGAGAGAGTGTTTAGTAAACACCCGTTAGACTTCGGGCGAGTCAAGGGGGTAGAACACCACATTCCCACGGGAGACCATCCTCCCATAAAAGAGAGGTATCGACCCGTACCCCCTGCACACTACCAACACGCCAAGGGGATGCTTAGAGACATGAAGGAGGCTGGGGTGATCAGGGATAGCTGTAGCCCCTGGGCAGCTCCACTAGTCTTAGTCAAAAAGAAAGACAACACCATGAGGATGTGTGTAGATTACCGGAAAATCAACCGTATCACACACAAGGATGCGTACCCCTTATAAAGGATAGAGGAGTCTTTGGCTGCTTTAAGATCTGCTAACTTCTTCTCTACCTTGGATCTCACTAGTGGGTACTGGCAGGTTCCTGTAGCAGAGGCGGACCGGGAGAAGACCGCATTCACCACCCCGATGGGACTTAGCGAGTTTACCTGCATGCCGTTCGGACTCTGCAACGCACCAGGAACCTTCCAACGATTAATGGAGTGCTGTCTGGGCCATAGAAACTTCGAGACGGTCCTGTTGTACCTGGACGATGTCATCGTATATTCTAAGACTTATGAGGACCACCTGAAACACCTGGCGGAAGTGTTCGAAGCTCTGGCAAGCTACGGCCTAAAGGTGAAACCCTCCAAGTGTCACCTCCTGAAACCAAAGGTGCAGTACCTGGGACACGTGGTGAGCGCTGACGGAGTGGCTCCCGACCCTGATAAGATCACCGCAATTAAGGAATGGCCAAGTCCCTCCAGTGTAAAGGAAGTGCGGCAGTTCCTCGGGTTGGTAGGCTACTACCGCAGGTTCATCCCCGGTTTCACCAAAAAGGCAGCTCCTATGCAGGACCTCCTGATAGGCCAGTCCTGGAAGGCCAAGAACCAGAAGCCGCCCTTCAGATGGGAGAAGTTGGAAGAGGAGTCCTTCCGCCAGCTGAAGATGGCCCTCACGGGGGATGAAATCCTGGCGTACCCGGATTACAGCCAGCCCTTTATCCTCTACACCGACGCAAGTAACATCGGGCTAGGAGCCGTGCTGTCCCAGATCCAGCAGGGGAAAGAACGAGTAATCGCTTACGCCAGCCGAAAACTGCGACCCACCGAGAGAAACCCTGAGAATTACAGCTCATTTAAGCTAGAGTTCCTGGCAGTGGTGTGGGCAGTCACCGAACGCTTTAAGCACTACCTCGCTTCTTCCCGGTTCGTCGTGTACACGGATAACAACCCGTTGACACACCTGGACACAGCAAGACTCGGTGCCCTAGAGCAGAGATGGATGGCCCGTCTGTCCAACTACGAGTTCACAATCAAATACCGGGCAGGACGCTCCAATACCAACGCGGACGCCCTGTCCAGGATGCCAAACCTACCGGACGTAGGAGAAGATCCAGAGGGACTGGAAGAAGTCGAACTCCCTGCGTTCCACCGGCATGGGACTATCCAGTATTCCCACCGGGTAAGGAGTAAGCAAGCCGCTACGTTTAACCCCTTGCCTCACTACAACTGGGAGGAAACGCAAGACAGTGACCCTGCCGTCCGACTGGTGAAGGAGATGCTGACTCGGCCAGAGGCTCACCTTGACCCAGACGCTCCGGAGGAAGCCAAGCAACTGTGGGCTGAGAAGAGTCGACTGTTCCTTTATAAGGGGAAGTTGTGCCGCAGAATGGTTAACTCCCGGACGCATGAACTAATCTGGCAAGTAGTGGTGCCACGAAGAGACGCAGCCATGGTGATGGAGGCATACCACGACGGGGCTGGACACTTCGGATGGAACAAGCTGGAGTTCCTGCTGCGCGAGCGGTTCCACTGGGTAGGCA
Organism: Phyllobates terribilis; assembly: GCF_046119375.1. NCBI lineage: Eukaryota > Metazoa > Chordata > Amphibia > Anura > Dendrobatidae > Phyllobates > Phyllobates terribilis. The sequence continues at coordinate 57,415,566 of NW_027362773.1, forward strand.
TGAGGGGAACCATCAAGAGGTGGTGCAGAGACTGTGGCCCGTGCAACCTAAGAAGGAAGGACCGTGCCAGCCAGAAGACTCCCCTGCAGTCCATCGTCACCCGGCAGCCGTTGGAACTGGTAGCCTTGGATCATGTAAAACTGACCCCAAGCAGAAGTGGCTACGTCTACGCACTAACCATCGTGGATCACTACTCCCGGTTCTTGGTTGTCGTCCCCGTCAAGGACTTAACAGCTCGAACAGCAGCGAGAGCCTTCCAGCAGCATTTCTGCCGTCCACACGGGTACCCGGACCAAGTGTTGACAGACCAGGGACCTGCCTTTGAAGCGGAGGTCTTCCAAGAATTCTGCACTCTGTATGGCTGCCGGAAGATAAGGACGACACCCTATCATCCGCAAACTAATGGACTTTGTGAGAAAATGAACCAGGTGGTAATGGATCTTCTGAAAACGTTGCCCCTGGAAGAACGCAGTCTGTGGCCTGAGAAGCTGCCCGATATGGTGGACCTATACAACCACATCCCGGTAGGTTCCACCAACTGTACCCCGGCTTACCTAATGAGGGCGAGACCTGGTAAGTTACCTGTTGACCTGGAAATGGGAGTCCTGACACCTGAGGACACTTCACCAGAAGCAGACTGGGACACAGAGAGGCAGCAGCAGTACCGGAGAGTACAGGAGAGCGTGGAGCGAAGTCTCTGTCAGGCTAGGGAAAGACAAGAGAAAACTTACAACCAGTATGCTCCCGCTGTTCCCCTGGTACCCGGAGAGCAGGTCTTGAAGAGAAAAAGACGGCTCCACAAGTTGGACGACCAGTGGGAGAAGGACCCGTACACCGTACTGCCCTCAAGCCACGACAACCCAAAGGTCTGTACCATCAGTAAAGACGGAGGGGAAACCACAACCATTGTATCCCGGGATCACCTGAAGAAGTGTCCCGAACAGCTACGGAACCCTGAAGAGGAACAAGAAGACCCTCGACCCGTAGAGGAAAGGGAAGACATGGTTAATACTGTGCTCGGAGACTTCCCTCGGTCTTGGACTCAAGTCAATGGTGCAGTTGTGGTACCCGTGCTCACCTTCCTCCAACCAGCATCCCAAGCACCTACGGAGCAACAGGTAGAGCTGGAAGAACAGCCGGTCCAGGAGGCAGAAGACCCCACACCAGCAGACCAGGAGGATCAACCCTCTGCTTGCAGTGAGCCTGCCATATCCCTAGTGAGCCAAAGGGCCCGTAGACCGCTGCCCAGTTTACCCTTAACAGCTCCTACACCCTGTAGTTCAGGGCCAGACAGTCAGCTCCGTAGGTCCACTAGGACCACTAGGGGCCAGTTACCCGCACGTTGGAGGATTTGAAGTGTATAAATTGTTTTATTTGTGGTTACCTGTTTATTGTTGCTTGTGTATAATTATGTGTTTTTAGTTATTTTTAGGAGTCCTTGGTGGATTTACCGGGAATCCTTTGTACATAGTTGGAGCGTAACCCAGGACGGACTAAAGACTGTTAAGGACTCGGGGCAGGACAGACCCCTACCTGGTTACGTCTCCCTGTTTTGGTGAAATGGACACCTTGCTTTCTTCAAAGACTGCACCCGGTTACGGACATGCCGTGACCACCTTTATGTGTTTCTTTATTGTTATTGTTATATCTTGTTATGTTTTTCTAAAATATGTTTAGTCCCGGAGTACTAAATTTCACTAGGGGGGAATGTGGCACCCCAGGGGTCTGGTTTTCCACAGTAACAGCAATGTTATGTCTGAGAGCAGGTGGGAGGTCTCTTGGTCAGGGATCCTATGCATGCCACACCTCCTGCCCAGTCCTGGGAGGGGAAGAACTTCCCCTATATAAACCTAGGGCTGAGGCAGGGTGAGTGAGTAGAGAAGAAGCAGAGAAAAGAAGCAAATATAGGAAGAAACAACAGGAGCTCTGTGGGAGCAGTGTTACAAGGAGTCAGGGGCTGGCAGCTGCAGAGCTCGCCCTGACTGAGAAGTTATCACCGGACCCGGAGTCCGAGGCTGTGGGGACTAACTCCTATCCAGCAGCAGAAACCGACCGGCAGGGGATTGCAGGTCCTCTGGCCCAGAAACCCGAAGGCCCCGAGTCACCGGCCATACGGGTGAGCACCACACGGTACACTCAGGGACGTGGGCTACTTATACCCGCCTCTAGCAAGGTAGCCAGAAGAGTATCGTTAGTTTGGGAGGCCTACAACTCCGCCTGGCCAGGGGAGATCCCATCTGCTCAAGGACTGACCAGGCCCCAATCGCTAGCCAGTACTCCGGGAGGGTCTATCTTTGTCACCAGTAAAGACCCTGAACTACACAGTACCGTCTCCGAGTGGTTCCTGCTACCCCCATCATCCACGTCGGCTGCCCTGAGGCCATACCCCTCCCGTTGGGGGTTATACTATCACGCTGCACAATCCTACCACCGGCCTCAGCGGTCTGCCCTGCAGCAGCAGCTCCCTAGCTGTACTCAACGGGTGGCGTAGTCGTCCAACATCTACCGCTAAGACAGCGCCACTTAGTCTGACTCCCTGGGCACGGACCGGATCACCGCCACGAGACTACAACCCTCAAGAGATCCGGCTCCGGGTAAGCTCCCGCGTGCGCAACGCAGCGCGACACAGGCCCAGGGGCGCGTCAGAATGCTTTCTCATCATCCAACAAGAGTATCTAATTACAAATTTTTAACTGCATCTAGCCCAGGAAATACTTTGTGCCTAGTAGCAGTGTCTGCTAGTCAGCGGATTATCCCAGCTGTTAAGCAAGCTACACCACCTGTAGTTTGGACACTTAATTTTTTCAAAGGAAATGCTTTGGGCCCCCGGGATACTCAGTGAAGAGCATCGGGAGGCACCCCAAGGCACAGGGGCTGGGACTGGCGGTAGGACGCCTTGCGGTGGACCGCCAAGCTCGATCCTTATAAAAGCTTTTTAACTGCAGCAGCTTTAGTGGATGCTACTGGAGCTGGAATTCCCGCAGCTGCTGGCATCAGACTTGCCCTCCAAAAGATCCTTGTAAAATGATTTAAAGTGTACTCATTCAAATTAGAGAGACAATTTAAATGAAAAAGCTTAGACCTGCCTCCACCGCAGGGGTGCTCGCTCGACCCACCAGCGGACAGGCACCAGTATTGGGAGAGGGGGGCTGGCCGTCAGGGTCCACCTCAGCTCTGACACAAACCCGGCGACACGGAGGTCGCACGGGCAGGAATGGACTGGCCGTGTCGGCTTCGCACTTTTTTGGTTTTAGAAGGGCATGACATGCCTATATCTGTGTCTCCCCCTCCTTTTACTCCTCCACCTCTTTTCTTTTTGCATGACTATATGTACTTGTCACTTTTCCATGTGTTAGTTGTGTCTTCTGAGCAGTTTGTCAGCTTTTGGACACCTTTGAAGTGTTTTCTATGTGTTTTCTATGTGTTGCTATGTGTTTTTCCTTGCCTGCCATTGGTTTTAACGGTGTTTGAAGGTGTTCGACGAACAGTTCGACGAACAGTTCGTCAAACATACGGGTGTTCGACAAACCGAACCGAACTCGAACACTACGGGGGTAGCTCAACACTACAATTGACATCTCTCATGTTGGAGCCATGATTCATGTCAGTCAACTTTGTGCAACATGTCTCCAAGGTGTGATCACTTCTTTTTAGATGCCAACTAACGAGCAGATCTAATTTGATGCAGGTGTTAGTTTTGGAAATGAAAATTTAAAGGGTGATTCCATAATTTTTTCCTCAGAATTGAGTGATTCCATAATTTTTTCCCTCTGCTTGGTCTGAAAAAAATTACCCTTACTGAGTACCACATTTTTAATCTTGAATTCTTTTAGTGTTTCTTAAAGCCCTCAAGTTGCCATTTGAAATGACTTTAGTTCTGAATGAACATCCTCCGAGCCCGGTGATTCCATAAGTTTTGCCAGGGGTTGTCTAACCTGTAATATTATACTTTTCAAGAAAGGCATCCAGGCCCTTCTTAAATTTTAGTAGTGAATCGCTCATTACAACATCATGCTCTATGGCAGGATGTATTATCAACTTGAAAAATGATGTCATCATCCCCAAACATCCTTTCAATTGATGGGATAAGAAAACTGTCCAAAATATCAATGTAAACTTTGGCATTTATTGAAGATGTAATGACAGCCATTTCCCCAGTGCCTTTACCTGACTTGCAGCCCCATATTATCAATGACTGTGGAAATTTGCATGTTCTCTTCATGCAGTCATCTTTATAAATCTCACTGGAACGGCACCAAAGAAAAGTTCCAGCATCATCACCTTGCACAATGTAGATTCGCGATTCATCACTGAATATGACTTTCATCCAGTCATCCACAGTCCACGATTGCTTTTCCTTAGCCCATTGTAACCTTGCTTTTTTCTCTTTAGGTGTTAATGATGGCTTATGTTTAGCTTTTCTGTATGTAAATCCCATTTCCTTTAGGCGGTTTCTTACCGTTCGGTCACAGACATTGACTCCAGTTTCCTCCCATTCATTCCTCATTTGTTTTGTTGTGTATTTCCTGTTTTGGAGACATATTGCTTTAAGTTTCCGGTCTTGACGCTTTGATGTCTTCCATGGTCTACCAGTATGTTTGCCTTTAAAAACCTGCCCATGTTGTTTGTATTTGGTCCAGATTTTAGACAGAGCTGACTGTGAACAACCAACATCTTTTGCAACATTGCGTGATGATTTACCTTCTTTTAAGAGTTTGATAATCCTTTCCTTTGTTTCAATTGACATCTCTCATGTTGGAGCCATGATTCATGTCAGTCAACTTTGTGCAACAGGTCTCCAAGGTGTGATCACTTCTTTTTAGATGCAGACTAATGAGCAGATCTAATTTGATGCAGGTGTTAGTTTTGGAAATGAAAATTTAAAGGGTGATTCCATAATTTTTTCCTCAGAATTGAGTGATTCCATAATTTTTTCCCTCTGCTTGGTCTGAAAAAAATTACCCTTACTGAGTACCACATTTTTAATCTTGATTTATTTAGTGTTTCTCAAAGCCCTAAAGTTGCCATTTGAAATGACTTTAGTTCTGAATGAACATCCTCCGAGCCCGGTGATTCCATAAGTTTTGCCAGGGGTTGTCTAACCTGTAATATTATACTTTTCAAGAAAAGCATCCAGGCCCTTCTTAAATTTTAGTAGTGAATCGCTCATTACAACATCATGCGGCAGAGAGTTCCATAGTCTCACTGCTCTTACAGTAAAGAATCTGCGTCTATGATTATGATTAGTAAACAATGGTGCAGCGGTCTCAGGGAGCGCCAAAGGAATACTGGACAATTTAATAAATGGCAACCGACTTTTATTCTTCCTCCAATACCACTGCCACAACGCGTTTCAACGGTCTAAGCCGTCTTCATCAGGTGGGGTAAAGGAGAATGTTACAATGACAGCTTTATAAAGGGGTGGTATTTTACATAATTTAGACCACGTGTTGTAATCAATTAACCCTTTCATTGAAAAACTCCATATAATGCATTCTTAACCAATTAACCTCTTATTTCCCCTGGAAACAGCATTGTGCACTAAAAAATCCCTACATGGATTCATAAAATCACAATTCTTAGTAAAAACTTCCTATTTGTGTTTAAAAACCTTATTTTCGGCCATTTTATATGAAAGTGTACTGTCTCTTTAAGAAACTTAACTTTTGAATTGGGGGTTGGTAATCATAGTATAGCATTGTCAGGACACCCTGGGAAGGTTCCCAGGGTGTTTTTAAACATTTATGGGGTTTATAATCGCAGTGGGTAATGGTACAAGGTTATTTTCGGCCATTTTATATGAAAGTGTACTGTCTCTTTAAGAAACTCAACTTTTGAATTGGGGGCTGGAAACTGCAGTATAGCACTGTCAAGACACCCCAAGAAGTTCCCCAGGGTGAGTTTAACAATTTTTAATAGTTGGTAATAAATCTAATTTAAAAAAAAAATGTTATTTATTTTTTTAAACACAAATAGGAAGTTTTTACTAAGAATTGTGATTTTATGAATCCATGTAGGGATTTTTTAGTGCACAATGCTGTTTCCAGGGGAAATAAGAGGTTAATTGGTTAAGAAAGCATTATATGGAGTTTTTCAATGAAAGGGTTAATTGATTACAACACGTGGTCTAAATTATGCAAAATACCACCCCTTTATAAAGCTGTCATTGTAACATTCTCCTTTACCCCACCTGATGAAGACGGCTTAGACCGTTGAAACGCGTTGTGGCAGTGGTATTGGAGGAAGAATAAAAGTCGGTTGCCATCTATTAAATTGTCCAGTATTCCTTTGGCGTTCCCTGAGACCGCTGCACCATTGTTTACTAGTGAAATATCTCCATACGGAGCCAAAGCGGCAGGAGCAGCCTGGTCTATTTGGATGTGTGAGGACCTGCGGTTATCCAGCCACCGGGTTAAACTACTGAGGACCTGCGGTGACGTGGTATCTGGTCCGGCAGGATCGTGTGACCACTTGAGGAGCACGGAGTTGCGAGGCAAACACCGACAGGACGGTACTACAAATAGAGGTGACCCGGAGCCTCATTAATCACACGCTTAATCTTGGTTGTGCAGATGTACACAACCATCACAGGTGAGTGCACTGGCACTTTTTAAATTAATTAAATAGCCCTGTGAGTCTACACATGCGCCATTTCTTTTCTTTTCGCATATGATTATGATTAAACCTTCTTTCCTCCAGATGTAGAAGATGCCCCCTTGTCCCCGTTTCAGGCCTCAGAGTGAAAAGATCAGTAGAAAGGTCTTTGTACTGTCCCCTCATATACTTGTACATAGTAATAAGATCACCCTTAAGCCTTCGTTTTTCCAAACTAAATAACCCCAAGTGTAATAACCTGTCTTGTTATTGCAGACCCCCCTGTCCTCTAATAACCTTGGTCGCTCTTCTCTGCACCCGCTCTAGTTCAGCTATGTCTTTCTTATACACCAGAGACCAGAACTGTACACAGTATTCTAAGTGTGGTCGCACTAGTGACTTGTATAGAGGTAAAATTATGTTCTCCTCATGAGCATCTATGCCTCTTTTAATGCATCCCATTATTTTATTTGCCTTTGCAGCAGCAGCCTGTCACTGGCCACCAAACGTGAGCTTCTCGTCCACCAATACACCCAGGTCTTTTTCAGTGACAGTTTTGCCCAGTGTTTTACAATTAAGCATATAATTATACATTTTATTTCTTCTGCCCAAGTGCATTACCTTACATTTAGCCCCATTAAAGCTCATTTGCCATTTATCAGCCCAAGCTTCTAGTTTACATAGATCCTCCTGTAATATAAAATTGTCCTCCTCTGTATTGATTACCCTGCAGAGTTTAGTGTCATCTGCAAATATTGAAATATTACTCTGTATGCCCCTTACAAGGTGATTAATAAATATGTTAAAAAGAAGCGGGCCAAATACTGACCCCTGTGGTACCCCACAGTTAACTGAGACCCAGTCTGAGTGTTTTCCATTAATAACCACCCTTTGTTTCCTATCACTGAACCAATTTTTAATCCACTTACATATATTTTTCCCCATCCCCATTGTTCTCATTTTATGTATAAACCTTTTGTGTGGAACTGTATCAAAAGCTTTTGAAAAGTCCATATACACAACATCCACTGCATTTCCTTGGTCCAGTCCGGAACTTGCCTCCTCATAAAAGCTGATCAGATTAGTTTTACAGGAACGGTCCCTCGTAAACCCATGTTGATATTGGGTCATGAGGTTATTCATCTTCAGATACTCTAGTATAGCATCTCTTAGGAAACCCTCCAGGATTTTACCCACAGTAGAGGTTAAGCTTACTGGCCTATAATTTCCAAGTTCAGTTTTTGTCCCCTTTTTGAATATTGACACCACATTTGCTATACGCCAGTCCTGTGGTACAGACCCTGTTATTATGGAATCTTTAAAGATTAAAAATAATGGTCTATCTATGACTTTACTTAATTCCTGCAGTACTCGCGGGTGTGTCCCATCCAGGCCCGGGGATTTGTCAGCTTTAGTGGTTTTTAGACGCCGCCGTACTTCCTGCTGGGTTAAGCAAGTGACATTTACTGGAGAATTTTTGTTATCACTGATCATGTTTTCTGTCATGCGATTTTCTTGTGTAAATACTGTTGAAAAAAAATCATTTAGCATATTGTTTTTTTCCTCATCCTCATCCACCATTTCACCCAGACTATTTTTAAGGGGTCCAACACTATCATTTTTTAGTTTCTTACTATTTATGTAGTTAAAGAATATTTTGGGATTATTTTTACTTTCTCTGGCAATGAGTCTCTCTGTCTCAATCTTTGCTGCCTTGATTCGGTTTTTACAGAATTTATTTAATTTTCTGTATTTATTTAATGCCTCGTCACTACCTACTTGCTTTAGTTCTCTAAATGCTTTCTTTTTGTCACTTATTGCTCCCCTTACAGCTCTATTTAGCCATAGTGGTTTCCGCCTACTTCTAGCATGTTTCTTCCCATAGGGTATATATTGTGCACAGGTCCTACTCAGGATGCTAATAAATGTCTCCCATTTGCTTTGTGCAGTTTTATGTCTCTGGATATCGTCCCAGTTTATTGCACTAAGATCATCTCTCAACCGTTGGAAATTTGCCTTCCTGAAGTTTAGTGTCCTTGTAACCCCTCTACTGCACATCTTATTAAAGGATACATGAAAATGTATTATTTTGTGATCACTATTACCCAAGTGACCCCCAACTCGTATATTTGATATGCGGTCTGGCCTGTTGGTTAATATTAGGTCTAGCAGTGCCCCCCTTCTTGTTGGGTCTTGAACCAGTTGTGAAAGGTAATTGTCTCTCATAGTTGTCAAAAACCTATTACCCTTGCTGGAACTACAGGTTTCTGTTCCCCAATGTATTTAAGGGTAGTTGAAGTACCCCATAATAATGACTTCTCCTTGAGTCGCTGCTTCATCTATTTGCTTTATGAGGATATTCTCTGCTGATTCCATTATTTTTGGAGACTTATAACAAACCCCTATCGGAAATTTATTATTTTTTCCCCCTCCCCTTATATCCACCCACAGGGACTCTACATTTTCATTAAATTCACATATATTCTCACGCAAGATGGGTTTTAAGGATGATTTTACATATAAACACACATCCCCCCTCGCTTGTTTGTACGGTCATTTCTGAACAGACTATAGCCCTGTAAACTAACTGCCCAGTCATGGCTCTCGTCCAGCCATGTCTCAAGTATCCTCACTATGTCATAATTATTTTCCAACAAAATTAATTCTAATTCCTCCATTTTTTTGGTGAGGCTTGTGGCATTAGTGTACATGCATTTTATGTATCTCTCTGAATCTCTATTCCTTCTTACTATATTGACTTTTCTAACCCCACCCCTAATTTCTTTATTAGTGCCCATGTCACTATCTTCCCCACCTATAAAATGAATACCCTACCCCCAATCCCTAGTTTAAACACTCCTCCAACCTTCTAGCCATTTTCTCCCCCAGCACAGCTGCACCCTCCCCATTGAGGTGCAGCCCGTCTCTAGCATGGAACCTGTAGCCAACTGAGAAGTCGGCCCAGTTCTCCAGGTACCCAAACCCCTCCTTCCTGCACCAATTCCTGAGCCACTTATTTATCTCCCTATTCTCCAGTTGCCTCTCTGGCGTGGCACGTGGTACAGGCAGTATTTCAGAGAATACCACCTTGGATGTCCTTGCTTTAAGCTTGCAGCCTAATTCCCTGAAATCATCTTTAAGAACCTTCCACCTACCTTAAACTTTGTCATTTGTGACAATGTGCACCATGACTGCTGGATCCTCACCAGCCCCTCCCAGTAATTTGTCAACCCAATCAGCGATGTGCCAGACTCAAGCGCCGGGTAGGCAGCACACTGTTCGACGATCCCTGTCTTTCTGACAGATTGCCCTATCTGTTCCCCTAATAATTGAGTCCCCCACTACCAGCACCTGCCTGGCTTGCCCTGCTCTCCCCCCTTACTGGAGCTGACACTCCTCCGGCTTTCAGGACCTGCCTTGCTGCAGCAGTGCTACCCCTGTACTGACACCCCCCTCATCTGCCAACTTTGCAAACTTATTAGGGTGTGTCAGATCAGGACTAGCCTCCCTGGCACACTTCCCTCTACCCCACCTTCTAACTGTCACCCAGCTAGCTGCCTCACTGTCCTGCAGCTACATACTACCATCCTCCCCCACATCTACCCCAGTGAGCAGCTGCTCAGTGAGCAGCAGACTCCTTTCCTTATTGTCTATGGATCTCAGTGTTGCCAGCTGCTCCTTTAGATGCAGTACCTGAGCTTCCATACGCACAACGTGCACACCTCTCGCACAGCAGTATGCACCCACGACCGGCTGTTCAAGGATTGCCTGCATGGGGGGAGATGTACACTGGATAGCATTGTCAATAATGGAGCTCATTTCCTAATGGGGATTGTACTAAACAGAAATGTTAAGTAAAAAGAAATGTAAAGAATTAATAAAATACAGACAGCAATTCAGTCCAAATTCCTCCCTTCCAAACTCCCTGAATCCAAAGTCACTGAATTCCAAGGCACACACTTACTTCCGTTCGCACTTACGCTCCGGTCACACTCGCTAAGGAAGAAGATTTAAAGAGTTTTTTTTTTTGCCCCCTTTTGCAGCAATCCAACCCATGGGCGTACCCAGGATCAAAACTAGGTGGGGGGGCAAGCCATGGTCACAGATACCGAAGAGATATATATATATATATATATATATATATATATATATATATATATATATAATACAATGCAAAGTGTAACGTCGGCGTCCCTGCCTCCTGCTAGGCAGGGACGCTGTTCCCCTCACCTCTCCGCTCTGTGCCCGGCGTCTTCCTCCCGCTCTGCTGGCAGCGCGTGCTGCTTCCCGGCCACGGTGCTTAGGGCGCGCGCGCGCTCCCCCTCTCTTAAAGGGGCCGCGCGCGCCGTCCTAAGGAGTCCTCGGCCAATGGCCGGAGGACTTCACCATATATAAGGCACCTCCTCCAAAATGGAGGTGCCCGAGCAATGTTGTTGCAAAGCCTTCACTCTGCTTCAGCCCTCAGGTCCCGTTACCAGTTACCTGCCAGTCACCTGTCAAATTCCTGCTTGATTCCTGCCTGATATCCGTTTACCTGCTTGCAAGCCTGCGGTCCGACGGTCTGCTTTCCGACACCTGTCAGTCTGTGTATGGACCAGACTGCCCGCTCACCTGGGAGCGCTCACCTGCTACCTGCCTGCTAGCCTACCTGGAGGCTCCGCCGTCACTTGCCGTGACCACTTGCCTGTCCAGAGACTCTTGCCTGCTCACCTGGGAGCACTCACCTGCTACCTGCCTGCTAGCCTACCTGGAGGCTCTGCCGTCACTTGCCGTGACCACCTGCCTGTCCAGAGACTCTTGCCTGCTCACCTGGGAGCACTCACCTGCTACCTGCCTGCTAGCCTACCTGGAGGCTCTGCTGTCACTTGCCGTGACTACCTGCCCGTCTTCCCTGGGAGCCACCCGCTTCCTTACAAGGACCGCCCCCTTGTATAGTTGCTCAGAGGTTCCGCCTCCCAGACCCGTTACAGTTTGCTCGGGCCATGGAACCTGGTGGCACCCAAGCTCCCTCGCTCTCGGACCTATGTCATGAACTGTCCCGTCAGAGGTCCCAACAGGAGTCCATCCTGAGTCATCTACGGAATGTCAACTCTCGCCTGGACACTCTGACTGCTCCACCAGCAACCACCGCTAATGTCATGACTCGCAGCCTGGCAGCGCCGCTGCCCACCAATACCATGGCATCCTGCCCCGGACCCCGGCTTTCTGCACCTCCTCGCTTCGGAGGCGATCCCGCTCAAGCTCGGGGCTTCATAAACCAGTGCACCCTGAAATTTGAACTCCTGTCCCACCAGTTTATCTCCGACCGGGCCAAAGTAGCCTTCATCATGTCCCATCTCACGGGGGAGGCACTGGCTTGGCTAAATCCTCTAAGGGAGAGAGGAGATCCCCTGGTGTCCGACCTGCCAGCCTTTCTCACGGCTTTCCGGAAAGTCTTCGACGAACCCGGACGGAAGACCTCATCTGCATCGTCTCTGCTACGCCTCCGTCAAGGAGATCTCACCGTGGGCCAATATGCCATACGGTTCCGTACCCTTGCTTCGGAGCTGGCCTGGGATAACGACGCTCTGGTGTCTGTCTTCTGGGAGGGTCTGTCCGGCCGTATTAAAGATGAACTCGCCGGTCGGGACATTCCTACCACTCTCGACGACTTAATAACACTTGCCACCCGGATTGACATCCGATTCCAGGAGCGCGCCAAAGAGGTCACCCGTGAGAGGAGGTTTCCACGTCTAGCCCCCACCTGCCAGAAATCCGTCACTCCCTCCGTTACTCCCCAGGCACACTCACCTGAGCCTATGCAGGTCGACCAGACCAAGATGGTCAAAACCCATCAAGACTTACTCCGTGCCGAGGGGACCTGCTTCTACTGTGGCAGTAAGGAGCACCGGATCCGTTCCTGCCCAGAGAGGTCGGGAAACGCCTGTGTCTAGGATCGCTCAGAGAGGTCGCCCTAGACAAAAATAAACATTCTCCATCTCTGATGCTGTCAGTCTCTATCACCTGCGGAGAGAACCGCTATTTCGAACTAGCTCAACTTGACTCAGGAGCTGCTGGAAATCTCATTTCTCAGTCTCTGGTAGAGAAATACCGCATTCCCACCAAACCTCTGGCCGTACCTTTATCTGTCGCCGCCGTGGATGGGGGCCTCTTACCACATCCCATCCAACTCATCACCGAATCCATAACTCTGCAGGTGGGAATGCTGCATTCTGAGAGCATCTTCTTTCATGTTCTGCCTGGACTCTCTCACGCACTCTTGTTAGGCCTACCTTGGCTCCAGAAACATGCACCCGTGCTTGACTGGCAGACCGGAGAAGTCCTTCGCTGGGGACAGGACTGCCATAGGACTTGTCTAGTTCCCGTTCATCCTGCTCGTCCTTCTCCTACCCCAGTCAGTGTACCCGGTCTACCGGTTCCCTATTGGTCTTATGCGGATGTCTTCAATAAAAAAGAAGCAGAGACATTACCCCCTCATAGACCATACGATTGTCCAATCGACCTGATACCCGGCTCTACTCCTCCCCGTGGGCGTATCTACCCTTTGTCCGCAGCGGAGACCCGGTCCATGTCAGAATATATTGAGGAGAATCTGGCCCGGGGATTTATCCGGAAATCTACCTCCCCGGCGGGAGCAGGCTTCTTCTTCGTCAAAAAGAAGGACGGCTCACTCCGTCCATGTAAAGATTATAGAGGCCTTAACCAGATTACAGTGAAGAATAAATACCCCCTCCCGCTCATTCCTGAATTATTTGACCGCCTGAGGGGGGCTAGAATCTTCACCAAACTGGATCTCCATGGGGCGTATAACCTGGTCCGTATCCGTCAGGGGGATGAGTGGAAGACGGCATTCAACACCCGGGACGGCCACTATGAGTACCTTGTAATGCCCTTCGGTCTCTGTAACGCTCCCGCCGTCTTTCAAGAGTTGGTCAATGACATCTTCCGTGACCTTCTCTACTCCTGCGTGGTGGTGTACCTGGACGACATCTTGGTCTTCTCTCCGGACCTTCCTACTCACCGGAGGGATGTTCGTCAGGTCCTGCTCAGGCTCAGGCAGAACCACCTCTACGCTAAATATGAGAAGTGCATCTTTGAGCAGACCTCTCTTCCATTTCTGGGCTACATAATCTCTCAGACCGGCCTACAAATGGATCCTGAGAAACTGTCTGCCATCCAGAAGTGGCCCCGACCAGAGGGGTTGAAGGCTATTCAGCGGTTATTGGGCTTCGCCAACTATTACCGCCTCTTCATACCGCACTTCTCTTCCCGGACTGCCCCTATCTCTGCGCTCACCCATAAGGGTACTAATCCCAGAAGATGGCCGCCCGAAGCTGAGGAGGCCTTTCTTTCCTTAAAACAGGCCTTCTCCTCCGCCCCGGTGCTGCATCGTCCAGACGGCAACAAACAATTCTTCCTAGAAGTTGACGCTTCCTCCTCCGGAGCCGGGGCGGTACTTACCCAAAAGTCATCTTCCGGAAGAATGGTAGCTTGCGGTTTTTTCTCCAAACTCTTCTCCTCTTCTGAGCGCAACTATTCTATTGGAGACCGTGAATTGTTAGCCATTAAGCTGGCACTGGAGGAGTGGCGTTACCTGCTCGAGGGGGCTCTTCACCCGGTAATAATTTACACGGACCACAAGAACTTGGCTTACCTTCAGAGCGCCCAGGGACTTAACCCGCGCCAAGCCCGGTGGTCCTTGTTTTTTGCCCGCTTTGATTTTGTTCTTCATTTTCGCCCGGCAGACAAAAACATCAAAGCTGATGCCTTGTCCCGATCCTTCCTGGTGTCTGATCTAGAGGAGGAACCTGAGCACATCATTGATCCCGCCAGAGTAATGCAAGTGGCTCCTGTGAATCTAAATCGTCTCCCTCCCGGTAAGACATTTGTAACTGTACCTGATCGGAAGAAGGTCCTACACTGGGGTCATTCGTCTAAGCTAGCTGGCCACGCCCGTCAGAAAAAGACCCTCCAGCTCATTACCCGGCATTACTGGTGGCCTACCCTGCACAAGGATGTAATAGACTTTGTTTCTGCCTGTGTGTCCTGCGCCCGCAACAAAGTTCCGAGACACCTGCCAGCCGGTCGCCTTCTTCCTCTTCCAGTACCTGCTGCCCCGTGGCAGCATATTGCTATGGACTTTATAACGGATCTTCCTGTCTCTGCCGGTTGTACGGTCATTTGGGTGGTCGCTGATCACTTCTCCAAGATGGCGCACTTCATTCCCCTGCCGGGTCTCCCGTCTGCACCCGAACTGGCTAAAGACTTTATCCGCCACATCTTCCGTCTCCATGGCCTGCCCCTCCACATCGTGTCAGATCGTGGGGTTCAGTTCACCTCACGCTTCTGGAGAGCCACATGTAAGTTGCTTGACGTCACTCTGGACTTCTCCTCCGCTTACCATCCACAGTCCAATGGTCAAGTGGAGCGGATCAATCAGAACCTGACCAGTTACCTCCGGCACTTCGTTAATGCCCACCATTCGGACTGGGTGGATCTCCTACCATGGGCCGAGTTCTCTTACAATAATCACGAGAGCGAATCTTCCTCCAAATCCCCGTTTTTTGTAGTCTTCAGTCAGCATCCTCGGATCCCATTTCCCGTCTCCACCTCGGTGGACAATCCGGCTGCGGAATCTCTCATTCGTGAATTCTCCTCCATTTGGGAGAGTACCCGATCCGCACTCCTTCAGTCGTCCGAACGGATGAAAAAACACGCTGACAAGAAACGCCTGGATCCTCCACAATTCCGTCCTGGAGATAAAGTCTGGCTCTCGTCCAAATATGTCCGGCTCAAGATTCCCTCCTACAAGTTAGGGCCTCGGTTCATCGGCCCACTGGAAGTTATCAAACAGATCAACCCGGTGGCCTATAAATTAAAACTCCCGGCCAACTTGCGGAACCCTAACTCCTTCCATGTATCTCTCCTCAAACCCGTGGTACTTAACTCTTTTTCCAAGTCTACCTGCTCCGGTTTCCGCTGAAAACGAGTTTGAGGTAGAGAACATTCTGGCCACCAAAAGGGTAAGAGGAAAAAACTTTTTTCTGGTAGATTGGAAGGGCCCCGGGAGAACATCCATGCCCCTCTCATCCTTGATAAATTTCTCTCTGGCCTAAAAAAGGGGGGGCCTAAAGGGGGGGGGTACTGTAGCGTCGGGGTCCCTGCCTCCTACTAGGCAGGGACGCTGTTCCCCTCACCTCTCCGCTCTGTGCCCGGCGTCTTCCTCCCGCTCTGCTGGCAGCGCGCGCTGCTTTCCGGCCACGGAGCTTAGGGCGTGCGCGCGCGCTCCCCCTCTCTTAAAGGGGCCACGTGCGCCGTCCTAAGGAGTCCCCGGCCAATGGCCGGAGGACTTCACCATATATAAGGCACCTCCTCCAAAATGGAGGTGCCCGAGCAATGTTGTTGCAAAGCCTTCACTCTGCTTCAGCCCTCAGGTCCCGTTACCAGTTACCTGCCAGTCACCTGTCAAATTCCTGCTTGATTCCTGCCTGATATCCGTTTACCTGCTTGCAAGCCTGCGGTCCGACGGTCTGCCTTCCGACACCTGTCAGTCTGTCTATGGACCAGCCTGCCCGCTCACCTGGGAGCGCTCACCTGCTACCTGCCTGCTAGCCTACCTGGAGGCTCCGCCGTCACTTGCCGTGACCACCTGCCTGTCCAGAGACTCTTGCCTGCTCACCTGGGAGCACTCACCTGCTACCTGCCTGCTAGCCTACCTGGAGGCTCTGCCGTCACTTGCCGTGACCACCTGCCTGTCCAGAGACTCTTGCCTGCTCACCTGGGAGCACTCACCTGCTACCTGCCTGCTAGCCTACCTGGAGGCTCTGCCGTCACTTGCCGTGACCACCTGCCTGTCCAAAGACTCTCGCCCGCTCACCTGGGAGCGCTCACCAGCCACCTGCCTGCTGTCCTTCTACCCAGAGACTGTCCCTGTCACTTGCCGTGAGTACCCGTCCTTCTACCCAGAGACTGTCCCTGTCACTTGCCGTGACTACCTGCCCTTCTACCCAGAGACTGTCCCTGTCACTTGCCGCGACTACCTGCCCTTCTACCCAGAGACTGTCCCTGTCACTTGCCGTGACTACCTGCCCGTCTTCCCTGGGAGCCACCCGCTTCCTTACAAGGACCGCCCCCTTGTATAGTTGCTCAGAGGTTCCGCCTCCCAGACCCGTTACACAAAGATTTCACTTCTTACATTACATGAGTGATATTTTTGTAAATTCCACAATAGCTCAGAAACCGGCGAATCGCTCCACACAGTATACTGGCCGCCATAAAATGCCCCATACAGGATACTGGTCCCCATATAATGCTCCATACAGGATACTCGCCCCCATATAACGCTCCATACAGAATACTGGCCCCCATATAACGCTACATACAGAATACTGGCTCCCATATAATGCTCCATACTGGATACTGGCCCCCATATAACGCTCCATACAGAATACTGGCCCCCATATAACGCTCCAGGCAGGATACTGGCCCCCATATAACGCTCCATGCAGGATACTGGCCCCCATATAACGCTCCATACAGAATACTGGCCCCCATATAACGCTACATACAGAATACTGGGCCCCATATAATGCTCCATACAGAATACTGGCCCCCATATAACGCTCCATACAGAATACTGGCCCCCATATAACGCTCCATACGGAATACTGGCCCCCATATAACACTCCATAGAGGATACTGGCCCCCATATAACGCTCCATACAGGATACTGGCCCCCATATAATGCTCCATGCAGGATACTGGTCCCCATATAACGCTCCATGCAGGATACTGGCTCCCATATAACGCTCTATGCAGGATACTGGCCCCCATATAACGCTCCATACAGAATACTGGCCCCCATATAACGCTCCATACAGTATACTGGCCCCCAAATAATGCTCCAGGCAGGATACTGGCCCCCATATAACGCTCCATGCAGGATACTGGCCCCCATATAACGCTCCATACAGAATACTGGCCCCCATATAACGCTACATACAGAATACTGGCCCCCATATAATGCTCCATACAGAATACTGGCCCCCATATAACGCTCCATACAGAATACTGGCCCCCATATAACGCTCCATACGGAATACTGTCCCCCATATAACACTCCATAGAGGATACTGGCCCCTATATAACGCTCCATACAGGATACTGGCCCCCATATAATGCTCCATGCAGGATACTGGTCCCCATATAACGCTCCATGCAGGATACTGGCCCCCATATAATGCTCTATGCAGGATACTGGCCCCCATATAACGCTCCATACAGAATACTGGCCCCCATATAACGCTCCATACAGTATACTGGCCCCCAAATAATGCTCCATACAGAATACTGGCCCCCATAAAATGCTCCATACAGAATACTGGCCCCCATATAACGCTACATACGCAATACTGGCCCCCATATAACGCTCCATACAGGATACTGGCCCCCATATAACGCTCCATGCAGGATACTGGCCCCCATATAACGCTCCATACAGAATACAGGCCCCCATATAACGCTCCATACAGGATAGTGGCCCCCATATAATGCTCCATACAGATACTGGCCCCCATAAAATGCTCCATACAGAATACTGGCCCCCATATAACGCTCCATACGCAATACTGGCCCCCATATAACGCTCCATACAGAATACTGGCCCCCATATAACGCTCCATACAGAATACTGGCCCCCATATAATGCTCCATGCTGGCTGTTCCCCACACATAATGCCTCATTAAGGATGACACCCCCCCTCCCTTATAATGCCCCATGCAGGATGTCACACCGCCCCTCCCTTATAATGCCCCATGCAGGATGTAATACACCCCCCTTTATAATGCCCCATGCAGGATGTCACCCCCCCTTATAATGCCCCATGCAGGATATCACCCCCCATTATAATGCCCCATGCAGGATGTCACACACTCCCCCCCCCTATAATGCCCCATGCAGGATGTCACACCCCCCCTCCCTTATAATGCCCCATGCAGGATGTCACCCCCCCCTTATAATGCCCCATGCAGGATGTCACCCCCCCTTATAATGCCCCATGCAGGATGTCACCGCCCCTTATAATGCCCCATGCAGGATGTCACAACCCCCCTCTTATAATGCCCCATGCAGGATGTCACACCCCCCCTTATAATGCCCCATGCAGGATGTCACACACCCCCACCTCACCCTCCTCCCTTATATTGCCACAGGCCTCCATATAATAAAAAAAAAATACTCACCTCACATCTCACCTGCTGCCGCTGCTCCAGACTCCAGCGTCGCCGGCCTCATCCTGCTCTGCTTTGTGACTGCTCAGAAGAGAGCGCGGTGTAAAGACGTCACCGCGCCCTCTGACCTGAGACGTCACAGTGCAGCAGCTGCGGAGGATGCAGGAGCTGCTGCTGAGGCACGAGGAGGGGTAAGTATTGTGCCGGATGCCGGGGCCCTGAGCAAGCTGGGGGGAGCGGGCGCTGACGGTGGGGGGCCCTCCGCCTGCTCAGGGCCCCGGCATTTGTCCGGGTGCGCCGGGTGCTGACGCTGGCCCTGGTGTGCGGCTTGCGTGCCCGCTTCTGGGGGGGGGGGCAGATGCCCACCCTGCCCCACGGTGGGTACGCCCATGATCCAACCTACAGCTCAATGCACTTTCAAAGTACTGGAAGCCCCAACCAGCTGCCACTTATAAACCCTTAATTGTGACCCCCTCACCCTTAATTAACCCCTTGTGAGTATAGCTACACCTCAGGATTTAAGTGCAATGTAGTTAACCCTTAAACCCACAGGTAGTAAAATAAGAGAATGTAAAACCGTAGAGAGAAAATAGGTTTTAAAAAGCCCAATAAAATTAAACAGGTAAAAAAGCACTTAGCAACTCACAGAAATTCACACAAGTATTTGCTGCAGGATTCCCAAATACCTCTTCACTGAATCACTGCGTCCCCTTGCCAGTCTGACTGTCACTTTTGCAGTTTGCACCTTACAGGGGGCTGAGGGGGTTGAGGGGGAAATTTCTGCCTGCTGCAGCCCTGCACACAATTTGAAGGGTGGAGGAGGGGGTTAAATAGTGGCTGGCTGCTGCTGCACAGTTTACAGTACACATTACAGGGGAGGGGGTTATATGGTCTGCCTGTACACAATTTGCACATTACAGTGTCGAGGAGGGGTGTCAGCACCTGGGCAAGTGCCGGGGCCCAGGTGCTGGGTGCCCGGCTACCCAGGATGCTGGGTGCCCGGCTACCCAGGGTGCTGGGGGCCCGGCAAGTGCCGCTCCCCCAGCATCTTTGCAAGACCGCCGGTGCTGCTTGATTGCTGTCACTTCACCAGACAATCCATGGCTGCTCGCAGTGCACCGTGCGGTTGTGTCTGGTAGTAATGACGTGGAAGGGGCAATTCTGCACTTTTAATTGTGCTTGTGTGTCCCCTTGGCCCCATCATTATTAGCAGACACAGCCGCAGTGACCGCATTCAAACAGCGCCGACGATCCTGCTGGGGGAGCAGCCCGGGCCCCGACGGTGAGTAGACCCCTCTGATGGTCCAGGGCCATGTCTGTGCCCCTTCATCCCCAATCCTGGTATGCATGTCCTCCTCATCCCCCAATCCTGGTATGCATGGCCTCCTCATCCCCCAATCCTGGTATGTGTGGGCCTCCTCATCCCCCGATCCTGGTATGCATGGCCTCCTCATCCCCCAATCCTGGTATGTATGGCCCCCTCATCCCCCAATCCTGGTATGTATGGCTTCATCACCGCACACATAAAAAAATAAACACTAATACTCACCTTCCTTCCTCACCTCTGCACCAGCGCTGCGTCCTGTTCTGCTGCAGCAGCTCACATCAGCATCTGAGCAGCGCATGGCGTCATAACCATGCACTCTCAGACGCTGATGTGAGCTGCAGCTGCCGGCATATTCACTCCTTTCCATGCCGGGACTATGGGCGTGGAGAGGAGTGAATACACTTTCTATTTAGTAGCAGGCACTGTTAGCAGGAGCTGCGGCTCAGCGCTCCTCTGTGCACGCTACTAAAGAGAATGCATATTCACTCTTCTCCACGCCCATGGGAGTGGAGAAGAGGGAATATTCATTTACCTTTAGCAGCGGGCACACGTGATAGCTGCAGTAGCGGCTACTGCATGTGCCTTGCTCCTCCGCCGCTGAACCCCCCCCACTATCCACCAACGGAATTTCTATATACTTGGGTATATACCAGATTATAAGCCGAGGGGGGCTTTTTCAGCACAAAAAATGTGCTGAAAAACTCGGCTTCTACTTGAGTATATACGGTAAATAGTTTAATCTTTTATTATGTATAACACCCTCCCTTATTACGTACCATCCTCTCTAGCTCTAGGGGGTCACAGTTGGGGGATCATACTGTGTTGGGGTCAGCACAATTTGCCCTGGGAGTTGAGGTGGGATACAGTAGGGTCATTATACTGCGCATGCGGAGGAATTCACCATGGGGGTATCATACTGTGTTTGGGAGACACTTTTGTTTCATCACACTTTTTGCGGCAATGAAAGAGGAATCGAAGACTTCAGGAGGAGGAAAATTACTATGTAAAGGCTGGAAAGTTGTGAGATCTGCTCTTCTGTGACCCTGACAATTATTTACATTTTTTTTTTTGGGGGGGCCCAATTAAAACTTCTACTATGGTGGCCCATGATTCCTATGTACAAATCCCCTGGAGACCCCATTTCTTATGTAACAGCCTTTTGCACATTGCACCCTTTTCCTGTCAGGGTAAGCCACGGACATTATACTTGTTGGTACTTTACTGTTATGATATGACTTGTTCATGAGTATGACTAAGTTCTGCTCACACTACCCTGTACTTTACATATGGCATATTGTTAATCACCGTGTGTGGTTTCTATTGACTTTTGATACCATCTATCTAGGCATATAACTAAAATTCCCCAACACGGGTTTTAGTTAATTTGGTGCATTAATTTTTGTATGCTTGCATTCTGTGCTGTATACATATTTTCTCGTTATATTTATTCTTGTCTAAACTGTCTGTGCACTAGAAATTCACTTTTTATATATATTTAATAAATAATTGATTTTACTTCATCTACAAATACTCCATTTTCTCCTGATTAATTATGCTATGTTCGGAGTGTGATGTGGTTGCAAAGCTGTAATTTTACGGCAGCGCTCCAATGTCTATATGTATTAAGCCCCTTCTGGGATTATTTGTGTTTTCCTGGGTCTATGTTCTACGTGGAAGCCAAAGTCCTGGAGGCCTAAGAACCATCTAGTCACTCGGGCATTCCTACCCTTCTTTTCCCTTAACCATATCAGAGGTGCATGGTCTGACACTAGTTTAAACCTATGGCCTAGTAAGTAATACTTTAGCGTATCAACGGCCCATTTGATGCCTAAGCACTCTTTCTTGACAATGGCATAATTTTTCTCGCAGGAAGAGAGCTTCCGACTCAGATACAGGATGGGATGTTCTTCACCATTTATCTTTTGAGACAGCACCCCACCCGACTTCTGAAGCATCCGTCTGGACCACAAATTCTTTAATGAAGTCCAGTGCGACCTGGACCGGCTGTTTACATAGGGCTAGTTTCAGCTCTTGGAATGCCTTTTCCTTTTCAACAAGCAGTTTATTTGGCCACTGTCAATTTGGTACCATTAAGGAGATCTGTCAATGATACGACAATCATGGCAAAATTTGGGATAAGCCGCCGGTAATATCCCATAGTACCAAGAAACGCTCTCACCTGCTTCCTATTGCGGCCACTTCTGGATTGCATCAACCTTGTTTACTTGTTGATTGATTTTGCCTCTCCTGACAATGTAGCCTAAATACTTAGCCTCTTTCATCCCCATGGCACATTTTTTGTATTTATGGTAAACCCCGCCTTTCTGTTGCTGCTGCTGGAGCTGTTGCTGGTGCTGCTGGCTTAGTATCAGGTGCTTGATCAGCGCCTCCATTTTTTCTGACCGCTGTTCAATCCTTCTAGCTGCCTTCACCCAGGACATGCAGCCATCACACTTGCTTCCTGGGGATCTTGCCAGCACTTCTAACACCAACTGTGGTAAAGCGTCTCACTCAGCTGCTCACAGAGGTAGACATAGGAATGTCTTTTCTGCTGGTTTATTTAAATCACGGCATAAACCAGTGCAGAGTTCAACAAAATGGACTTTCTGGCAATATCAGGATACAAAAAAAAGATAACGTATAGCACAGTCCATATGCCTGCGGGATTCTGCCCGCTCAGGGTCCAATCAACAGAGTTCAGCACAGTTGAACACAAACACTTCACTGGAGCTCTCTTGCCTCCAGACACACATACAGAAAAAAAACTCAGTGGTCAGACATCTAACTTGTCGAACCATACCCTTGGGGTGGAGATATGGTGAGTGGTCGTCCCACTCATCTCATACAGCCACTCACAAAAAAGCCCAACCCTGTCATGGCCAATTAACCCCTCTCAGCACATAACATGCTGGAGAAAAACGTCTGGATTTTCATATAACGGAAAATAGCAATCTTCATGATACATATCTCCTCTCCCTTCATATCTCCCCTCACTTACATTGCCAGTGACCCTTTCACACTCTATCTGTTTATCTCATATCTATCTATTTCATATCTATCTATCTCATATATATCTATTGTGAAGCACATTGTATGTATGCCATAATATTTGAAGATTTGCACTATTTTTGCAGGGATCTGTTATATTTTATGCATTTAGGTTTATTTTTTGCAATTAAGTAGTCAATCACACCATCTAAGACTTCTACTACTGGAAGTGGAGGAGTACACAGTCTAATTGCAAATATGTTGTGGACGCAGGAGGATTACTCAGCAAGAAGTAAGTCACCCATAGTACAGATGAGAATGCCAGCTAGCCAGGTATAATGAAGACTAGTGGGACTGGGACATGGAGGCCAGCTGGGGGTCACTGCCTTAGATGGATATCAGAACATTCTATAGTGTCAGCTCTGAACACCAGCCTTAAACACTGGAGGGACTTGCTGCAATGCACTCTTATGCAGGGCTGTATTTGGTGTTCATCAGGGGAATTGCTAGGGTCCTAAAAGATTAGGGGACCAAGCCTCAAAGTAAGTGTTTCTCCATACAACCTCCCCGCCATTTAAAAGAGGACCCATACATATATAATTACAGTATACCACTGTTGCTAACCTAAAATACACAATGCAAAGACCAATATTATCAAAATTACTACTATACAAGGCAAAAATAATACTGCTACACAATATCCTCTACTATCACCACTACAGCACTACTCAGCGAGTACATAATATTTTATGACCATTGCCTCTACATAAAAAACACACTGTACAAAGACCATCTGACTTCTCAAATTTCCATCACCGTTCCCATCTATTCCCAACCTCCAAGCAGGAAATAACCTTGAGTATCCCCAAAAGTAATAATGCCCCCTCAAAGTCACACTCAAAGCTAACCTAATAATGCACCCCTTTAAAATAAATAATGTCCTGAGTGCCCCCACAGCACTGTATGATAGTCCCACATATCACTACACACTGTAGGGTGGTCCCCACAGCTTCCTATGCTCTGTATGATGGTCCCCACAGCTCCTTAGACACTGTATGATGGTCTCCACAGCTTCCTATATCTAGTATGAAGCCCTCCACAGTTCCCTAGAACTGTTATGATGACCCCTACCGCTCCCTATATCATGGCCCTCGCAGCCACATATATACAGTACTGTATGATGGGCCCCACACCATCTTGTACACTATATTATGGCCCCCACAGCCCCTTATAAACTGTATTATTTATTTTACTCACTTATATAGCACCATTAATTCCACAGAGCTTCACAGAACAATATTGGCACTGTCTCCACTGAGGCTCACAATTTACATTCCCTATCAGTATGTCTTTGGAGTGTGGGAGGAAACCGAAGAACCCGGAGGAAAGCCACACAAACACGGGGAGAACATGCAAACTCCTTATAGATGTTGTCTTTGGTGGGATTTTAACCCAGGACCTCAGTGCTGCAAGACTGCAGTGTTAACCACTGAGCCACCGTGCTGCCCCATTATGGCACCCATTCCCCCTATCCCACTTTTATATAATATGATGGCCCTACTGCGATTATATATAGCAAGATGACCGCCTTAGCCCCTTATAATATGATGTCACCCACACCCCTTATATATAGTATAGTCTCCTCATCAGGCCATGGCCCCACTATCAGTATTTGGTCAGTATTCGGTCAGTATTTTTTCTCAGGAATGGGAGCCAAAACCACGTGAGGAACAATCAGAGAAAAGGTATTGTGTCACCCCAGGCCTGGATGCCACAATCTTGTAAGGCTGTGTCTGAGAGCAGGAGGGAAGTTCTCTGGTCATGGACCATTTGCATGCAGAACCTCCTGTCCCAGGCCAGTAGGGGAGCAGGCTGCCCGTATAAAAACTGGTACTGAGGGCAGGGTTAGAGAGACCAGGACCCACTTCTGAAGCATCCAGAAGGGTTCCCAGAAGAGAGGGACAGGTCAGCCGCAGCTGAGGAGTCCAGGAGGCAAAGAAGGAACAGAAAGCCAGGGACAGAGGCGACGAGAGCCGATCCTGGCAGAGAGAGACTACATAACCGGACACTGGGGTCCGAGGCTGTCAGGGTTGCAGGTCCTGCAGCAGATAACCAACCCGCAAGGGATTTGAGGTCCCTTGGCCTAAGAAGCCTGGAGGCTCTGCCACACAGAGGGACCGGTACAGAACGGAGAAGCTACAGGTACCTAAGGCCCGAGTCGCAAGCCATACAGGCGTAGTACACGGCAAGCTCAGGGACGTGGGCTACCACACCACTAAAGGGGGAGATAGTCAGCAAGGGCAGAGAGAGAACGGTAGGCCTACCCACTCACCCTGGCCAGTGGAGCTCACCCGAATGCCCTCAGACACCCAGGTCCATTCCTACCCTGTACTCCTGGTGGGTCTGTGATAAGTTCTGCAGTAAAAGACCCTGGACTGCATTATTGGACTCTGTGTGATTACTGCGGCGCCTGCACCATCACCCCCAACATCCTATTACACTGCCCTGAGGCTACACTCCTTCCGTGGGGAGTTGTACTATTCCCTGCTGCATCCCCAACACCAGCCTCAGCGGTCTGCCTTGCAGAGGTGGTCCTCCCTGACCGCAATCCACGGGTGGCGTAGTCGGACATTACCTAAAACATATAAAAGGCTGCCACTGGTCTGACCACCCTGAGCCACGGGACCGGGTCGCCACTACTACTCCCAGCATTGCCCTGAAGCCCGGTCCCGAGTGCCCCACGGCCAAGGGGGCGAGTCAGTATAATAAATGCAGAATTGGTGACTTGTTTCTATCACCCATTTCTGGTTTTGGCTCCCTCTCCTGAAAAAAGTACTGACCAAATATTTTTGTTGTGAAAAGAAAAATTGGAAATGTGTAAAATATGTTTATATATTTTTTTTTTATTCTGTCACCATTTCCAGAGACCCTTAAAGGGAATCTGTCATGTCCTTTGTATAAGGACATGGAGTGATCAAAATGTCATATCTATTTCAAATGGTGTGAAAATAAAAGTAGTTTTCCCCCACAAAAAATATGGAATGACACAGCTCCATTGACAGACAAAAACGTTAAAGGGAACCTGTCATGTCCTTTGTAGTATCTAAACTGCCCCCATTGTGTTGTTAGTGATGCAATGTACATGACTAACACCCTTCTTTCATTAAAATTGGCGTTAATATCATGTGAAAAATGCATTTTATATGTTTATATCATACTTGCTCGTTTCAGTCATAGGGATTGGCGTCTGAAAAAACAGCGATAAAAAATGTTTTGCACCCCATAACATTTTTTGATTACTTTTTGTCCAGATTTTTCAGATGCACAATGAATAAAAACCAGCAATTCAATTATTGTTTTTATAATTTTTTTTTTGCACGGATCACCATGCGGTTTAAGTGATAAGGCGACTTTATTCTTCTGGTCAGTGCAATTACAGCGATACCAGATTTATATAGTTTTTTATGCTTTGCTATTTCTACACACAAAAAACAATATTTTGCAAAAATGAATTTGCTTTTCCATCACCATATTCAGAGAGCTATAACTTTTTTTATTTTTTTGGTGAATGAGACTTGTTAGGGCTTGTTTTTTTCTGGGACAATTTGGTGTTTTCCTTTATACCATTTTATATATATACAGTACAGACCAAAAGTTTAGACACACCTTCTCATTTAAAGATTTTTCTGTATTTTCATGACTTTGAAAATTGTACATTCACACTGAAGGCATCAAAACTATGAATTAACACATGTGGAATTATATACTTAACGAAAAAGTGTGAAATTACTGAAAATATGTCTCATATTCTAGGTTCTTCAAAGTAGCCACCTTTTGCTTTGATGACTGCTTTGCAAACTCTTGGCATTCTCTTGATGAGCTTCAAGAGTTAGTCACTGGAAATGTTTTCACTTCACAGGTGTGCCTTGTCAGGTTTAATAAGTGGGATTTCTTGCCTTATAAATGGGGTTGGGACCATCAGTTGTGTTGTGCAGAAGTCAGGTGGATACACAGCTGATAGTCCTACTGAATAGACTGTTAGCTGCTTTTTTCTTGCCATAATACAAATTCTAAGAAAAGAAAAACGAGTGGCCATCATTACTTTATGAAATGAAGGTCATTCAGTGCGAAAAATTGGGCAAACTTTGAAAGTGTCCCCAAGTGCAGTTGCAAAAACCATCAAGCGCTACAAAGAAACTGGCTCACATGAGGACCGCCCCAGGAAAGGAAGACCAAGAGTCACCTCTGCTTCTGAGGATAAGTTTATCCGAGTCACCAGCCTCAGAAATCGCAGGTTAACAGCAGCTCAGATTAGAGACCAGGTCCATGCCACTCAGAGTTCTAGCAGCAGACACATCTCTTCAACAACTGTTAAGAGGAGACTTTGTGCAGCAGGCCTTCATGGTAAGGTTATGTTATGTTTATGTTATAATTTATACCCTGTATTGTGTTTCTTGTTTAGTCCCCGAGTACTAAGCTTTCCTAGGGGGGAATGTGTCACCCCAGGCCTGGATGCCACAATCTTGTAAGGCTGTGTCTGAGAGCAGGATGGAGGTTCTCTGGTCATGGACCATTTGCATGCAGCACATTCTGTCCCAGGCCAGTAGGGGGAGCAGGCTGCCCCTATAAAAACTGGTACTGAGGGCAGGGTTAGAGAGACCAGGACCCACTTCTGAAGCATCCAGAAGGGTTCCCAGAAGAGAGGGACAGGTCAGCCGCAGCTGAGGAGTCCAGGAGGCAAAGGAGGAACAGAAAGCCAGGGACAGAGGCGACGAGAGCCGGTCCTGGCAGAGAGAGACTACATAACCGGACACTGGGGTCCGAGGCTGTCAGGGTTGCAGGTCCTGCAGCAGATAACCAACCTGCAAGGGATTTCAGGTCCCTTGGCCTAAGAAGTCTGGAGGCTCTGCCACACAGAGGGACCGGTACAGCACGGAGAAGCTACAGGTACCTAAGGCCCGAGTCGCAAGCCATACAGGCGTAGTACACGGCAAGCTCAGGGACGTGGGCTATCACACCACTAAAGGGGGAGATAGTCAGCAAGGGCAGAGAGAGAACGGTAGGCCTACCCACTCACCCTGGCCAGTGGAGCTCACCCGAATGCCCTCAGACACCCAGGTCCATTCCTACCCTGTACTCCTGGTGGGTCTGTGATAAGTTCTGCAGTAAAAGACCCTGGACTGCATTATTGGACTCTGTGTGATTACTGCAGCGCCTGCACCATCACCCCCAACATCCTATTACACTGCCCTGAGGCTACACTCTTCCCTTGGGGAGTTGTACTATTCCCTGCTGCATCCCCAACACCAGCCTCAGCGGTCTGCCTTGCAGCGGCGGTCCTCCCTGACCGCAATCCACGGGTGGCGTAGTCGGACATTACCTAAAACATATAAAAGGCTGCCACTGGTCTGACCACCCTGAGCCACGGGACCGGGTCGCCTCTACTACTCCCAGCATTGCCCTGAAGCCCGGTCCCGAGTGCCCCACGGCCCAGGGGGCGAGTCAGCTTTGGCGTAGTCGGCAGGATTGTGACCAACCTGCCAAAAACGGGTATTGCGTGCCTGAAAAAGGCTGTACACGTACCTTAAAAAGCAGTTTCCCGCCATCCGGAGCCGTTTCCCGCCATTTTCAGCCGTCTCCCGCCATCGGACGCCATCTTCAGGACGCCGCGCGGGAAGAAGAGGGGTGTGGACGTCCAAAGAGCGCGAGACTTGAAGCCCCACCCTATGCACCCACGCTGTGCAAGGTCCTGGAAGGGAGAGAGAGCGACGCTGACGTCACCAGGACTCGACGCAAGGTCCTCACACGGAGCAGCACCAGCGGAGTCGCGGCCTACAGAAGAGGATCGTCGGAAGGTAGGCCACGCTTAACTAGGGGGGAGGAAGATGACGGACACGGATGGACCTTCTACAACCAGCGGGGCTGCAGCAGCACTGATGCCGTTCTCTATGCCCTACATCCCCGGAGCAGCCTGGCTACCCCAATACTCAGGGGACCCCCATACCTTTACTGACTTTAGGGAAAAACTGCACAGTTTATTCAAAGTTTATCCCCTGACAGAAGAACAGAATGTGAGCATTCTGATGGGGCAGCTCACCGGTGCAGCCCAGCGGGAAGTGAAATCATGGTCAGATGAGGAGAAAAGGACAGTAAAGGACATTCTGACCCGGCTGCGGAGTACCTTTGATACCCGTACCTCAGCAGAAATCAAAATGCGGTTCTATGGCTGTAAGCAGCGGGCCCAGGATAGTATCAGAGACTATGCCTTGAACCTGCAAGAAGCCCTGAGAGCTATCAAACAAGCTGACCCTGGTAGCGTGCAGGACTCTGATGAACTGTTGACTGACCAGTTCATAGAATGTCTGCTGTCCAGCGCCCACAGGACCCAGCAGCGCCTCATGGCCCTACAGAACCCCGATTTGACTTTTGCGCAGTTCAAGGATCGGGTCATCCGGGTGCTCAGAGAACCCGCAGCAAGTGGCGCTGT
The DNA here is from genome assembly GCF_046119375.1 of Phyllobates terribilis. Taxonomy (NCBI): domain Eukaryota; kingdom Metazoa; phylum Chordata; class Amphibia; order Anura; family Dendrobatidae; genus Phyllobates; species Phyllobates terribilis. The sequence goes on from NW_027362773.1 coordinate 57,445,190, forward strand.
AGCTTCCCGGTGCCCTGCCATCACTTACCACCAGGGGGCAGCGCCCTACCCCGCAGACCTTGTGGGGGCTGATGCACAGGCCCTAAATCCATCCCAGCCTGCAGACCTGCACCATCAGGTCCAGGAGCTAACAAAGAGTGTGGCCGCATTAACCAGGACCGTACAGTCGTTGCAGGTGGAACCGTCAAGACCAATCGAGCTGGCTTCCAGTCCGGAGGATGTCCCGTGGCGTCGACAGAGGAGGATCCCGCCATTCAGAGGGAGACCCGCCGACCGCTACACTGAGGATTGACAGCCGATTTGCCGCCATTGCAGTCAGCCTGGACACATAGCAAGGTACTGTACTTTAAATGGGTCCGACCGGGGGCAGAGGGCCAACCCCCAGGCATAAGGTCATCAGGCCAGTCTAATTGGCGTGATAAGTACGTGGGGGGACGCCCGGTCTTACCCGTAGTGCTGGACGGTATCCCCATGAGTGCACTGCTGGACACCGGGTCTCAAGTGACTACCATCCCCTACGTACTTTTCAAGCGGTACTGGAGTGACGCTGACATAACCCGCTACCCAGACGATGACTTAAGCATCATTGCCAGCAATGCCAACCCATGCCGCAGGTGGGGTTCAGAGAGATGACCATCAAGATTGGTAAAGTGGAACTGCCGGCACAGGGAGTGATCATTGTGGACATTGACCGTCGTGAGAGTCTCCCTAAAATAACTGTGGGTACTAATGTAATTGAAAACTGTCTTTCAGAAGTAATTGTGATTTTACAGCAGGTGGCGATGAATGCGAGCTCCAGCCAACAGAGGGTCTTCCATAAAGAGATAAGAGCCCTGATGAGACGGCAGCAGGTAGAACTGTCTGGTGGTGAGATCGGTAGCGTAAGAATGAGTGACCCATTCCCCATTTCCATGCCTCCCAAAAGTGAAATGATGATCTGGTGTCGGACTGCAATCGGGTTGAGAGGCAGAGACTACCAATCCCTGGTAGAACCCGTGTACTCAGACAGCAGGCCCACCATTTTGACAGCCCGGGGGGTGGTTGATGTCCGTCATGGGAGGGTGCCCGTTCGCATTCTCAATATTGGGGAGAGGGAGGTACACTTAACCAGGTACGCTACACTTGCCAAACTGTTCGCTGTTGAGCACAAAGCTATCAGGGCCGTGGAACCGTTGCCTCCATCTCCACAGGCGGAGGGTAATGGCTCCCAGAAACAAAAGGAGGACTGGTGCCAGAAACTCCATGTGGGTGCTGACTCCACTCCCCTGCACCAAAAACAAGGAGTCTACCCGGTGGTTCAAGAGTACGAGAGAATTTTTAGTAAGCACCCGCTAGACTTCGGCAGAGTAAAAGGGGTAGAACACCATATCCCCACGGGGAGCCACCCACCAATAAAAGAGAGACACAGGCCTGTACCCCCTGCACATTATCAGAACACCAAGGGTATGCTGAGGGAAATGAAAGAAGCTGGGGTCATTAGAGATAGCTGTAGCCCCTGGGCAGCTCCCTTAGTTTTGGTAAAAAAGAAAGACGGTACCATGAGAATGATTTGTCTATAGTCCACGCACAATCGTATCACCCATAAAGATGCGTACCCGTTACCTAGGATAGAGGAGTCTTTAGCAGCTCTAAAATCAGCTAATTTCTTCTCTACTTTGGACCTTACTACCGGGTACTGGCAGGTTCCTGTGGCAGAGACTGACAAGGAGAAGACCGCCTTCACCACCCCGATGGGACTGAGCGAGTTCAACTGTATACCCTTCGGGCTCTGCAACGCACCAGGGACCTTCCAGAGGCTGATGGAATGCTGTCTAGGGCACCGAAACTTCGAGACGGTCCTCCTTTACCTGGATGACGTGATCGTCTATTCGAAGACTTACGAGGACCATCTAAAGCACCTGGCCGAGGTGTTCGAAGCCCTGGCAGGCTACGGCCTGAAAGTGAAACCTTCAAAGTGCCACCTGTTAAAACCGAAGGTCCAATACCTAGGGCATGTGGTGAGTGCAGAGGGAGTAGCCCCCGACCCCGACAAAGTTACAGCCATCAAGAGCTGGCCAAGCCCCTCTAACATCAAGGAAGTGAGGCAATTCCTCGGGTTGGTAGGCTACTACTGAAGGTTCATCCCCGGGTTCACTAAGATGGCAGCCCCTACGCAGGACCTCCTGATAGGGCAATCTAAATCCAGAAGTCACAAGCCACCCTTCAAGTGGGACAAGCCGGAAGAGGAGTCCTTCCGCCAGTTGAAGATGGCCCTCACGGGGGATGAGATCCTGGCCTACCCCGATTATGGCCAGCCTTTTATCCTCCACACAGATGCCAGTAATGTGGGGCTGGGAGCTGTACTGTCACAGAACCAACAGGGCAGAGAAAGGGTGATCGAGTATGCCAGCCGGAAGCTGAAGCCCACTGAAAGAAACCCGGAGAACTACAGCTCCTTCAAGCTAGAATTCTTGGCAGTGGTATGGGCCGTCACAGAACGGTTTAAGCATTACCTGGCCTCCGCAAAGTTCACCGTGTACAGGGACAACAACCCGTTGACACATCTGGACAATGCAAAACTAGGTGCCCTAGAACAGCGGTGGATGGCTGCCAGACCTGATTGACTTGAACAACCATATCCCGGTGAATGCTACAAATTGCACCCCGGCTTACCTGATGCGAGCAAGGTAAGCTGCCGATCGACCTGGAAATGGGAGTCCTGACACCTGAGGACACCTACCCAGACGCGGACTGGGATACGGAACGGTGGCTACAGTACAACAAGGTACAGGAGAGTGTGGAGAGGAGTCTGGCTCAAGTGAGAGAAAAGCAAGAGAGGCTCTTCAACCAACACGCCCCTGCTGGTCCCCTGGAACCTGGTGAGCATGTCCTGAAGCGGAAGAGAAGGTTACACAAGCTGGATGACCAGTGGGAGAGAGACCCGTACACAGTACTGCAGTCCGACCATGACAACCCAAAGGTATGTGTGATTACCAAGGATGGAGGAGAAACCACTAGCACAGTCTCCAGAGACCACCTAAAACGGTGCCCCGAGCAACTACAGAGTCCTAGTGAAGATCAAGATGACCTTGAACCCGCAGAGGACAAGGAAGAGATGATCAGCACAGTTCTCGGAGAGTTCCCCCGGACCTGGACTCAGATAAATGGCGCAATAGTGGTACCCGTCCTACAATTCCTTCAGCCTACCCAGCAGGAGCCTACAGGAGGACGGGAAGAACAAGAAGAGCAAGCGGCCCCAAAGGTGGAAGAACCCACGCCAGCAGCCCAGGAGAGTCAGCCCTCTGCTGACAGTGAGCCTACCATGCCTGCGGTAAGCCAAAGGACCCGCAGACAGCTGAGTGGCCTGCCTGTACACCCAGCTAGTAGCTGTACCCTCAATGATAGTGGGGAAAGCCAGGTTGGTCCACCACCAGACAGTGGGTTAAGGAGGTCAACCAGGAGCACTAGGGGTCAAACACCAGCTCGCTGGAGGATATAGGTACAAGATCTAAATGTACCATGTATATATTTAATATGTTTTTTACCTGTAACTAATGGTGTTTTCTCCAGTTTGTCTAGATATATGGACTGATAGGTTATGAACTTTGGATAACCGGAACTACGTTGTAAATAGTTGCACTTGGTGCCTCTTGCGAAGACGGCCACGGAAGAAAAACCTGTCTGGCGTGGTCCCCAGTGGTCCAAAGTAGTTTGCTTCGCCTTGCAGCCACGCCCAGGGCCAACGTTTGGGGTTTGCTTAGGACAGGTCCCCACACCGGTTGAGACTTCGCCTTATTGGGTGAAATGGACACCCGGTCACAGGCCATACTGTGACCTAAAGAACTCAATATGTGGTGTTGTTTGTTGTTTTCTTCTCTGTTATGTTTATGTTAGAATTTATACCCTGTATTGTATTTCTTGTTTAGTCCCGGAGTACTAAGCTTTCCTAGGGGGGAATGTGTCACCCCAGGCCTGGATGCCACAATCTTGTAAGGCTGTGTCTGAGAGCAGGAAGGAGGTTCTCTGGTCATGGACCATTTGCATGCAGCACCTCCTGTCCCAGGCCAGTAGGGGGAGCAGGCTGCCCCTATAAAAACTGAGGGCAGGGTTAGAGAGACCAGGACCCACTTCTGAAGCATCCAGAAGGGTTCCCAGAAGAGGAACAGGTCAGCCGCAGCTGAGGAGTCCAGGAGGCAAAGGAGGAACAGAAAGCCAGGGACAGAGGCGACGAGAGCCGATCCTGGCAGAGAGAGACTACATAACCGGACACTGGGGTCCGAGGCTGTCAGGGTTGCAGGTCCTGCAGCAGATAACCAACCCGCAAGGGATTTCAGGTCCCTTGGCCTAAGAAGCCTGGAGGCTCTGCCACACAGAGGGACTGGTACAGCACGGAGAAGCTACAGGTACCTAAGGCCCGAGTCGCAAGCCATACAGGCATAGTACACGGCAAGCTCAGGGACGTGGGCTATCATACCACTAAAGGGGGAGATAGTCAGCAAGGGCAGAGAGAGAACGGTAGGCCTACCCACTCACCCTGGCCAGTGGAGCTCACCCGAATGCCCTCAGACACCCAGGTCCATTCCTACCCTGTACTCCTGGTGGGTCTGTGATAAGTTCTGCAGTAAAAGACCCTGGACTGCATTATTGGACTCTGTGTGATTACTGCGGCACCTGCACCATCACCCCCAACATCCTATTACACTGCCCTGAGGCTACACTCCTCCCGTGGGGAGTTGTACTATTCCCTGCTGCATCCCCAACACCAGCCTCAGCGATCTGCCTTGCAGCGGCGGTCCTCCCTGACCGCAATCCACGGGTGGCGTAGTCGGACATTACCTAAAACATATAAAAGGCTGCCACTGGTCTGACCACCCTGAGCCACGGGACCGGGTCGCCACTACTACTCCCAGCATTGCCCTGAAGCCCGGTCCCGAGTGCCCCACGGCCAAGGGGGCGAGTCAGTATAATAAATGCAGAATTGGTGACTTGTTTCTATCACCCATTTCTGGTTTTGGCTCCCTCTCCTGAAAAAAAATACTGACCAAATATTTTTGTTGTGAAAAGAAAAATTGGAAATGTGTAAAATATGTTTATATATTTTTTTTTTATTCTGTCACCATTTCCAGAGACCCTTAAAGGGAATCTGTCATGTCCTTTGTATAAGGACAAGGAGTGATCAAAATGTCATATCTATTTCAAATGGTGTGAAAATAAAAGTAGTTTTCCCCCACAAAAAATATGGAATGACACAGCTCCATTGACAGATAAAATCGTTAAAGGGAACCTGTCATGTCCTTTGTAGTATCTAAACTGCCCCCATTGTGTTGTTAGTGATGCAATGTACATCACTAACACACTTTTTTCATAAAAATTGGCGCTAATATCATGTGAAAAAAGCATTTTATATGTTTATATCATACTTGCTCGTTTTAGTCATAGGGATTGGCGTCTGAAAAAACAGCGATCAAAAATGTTTTGCACCCCATAACATTTTTTGATTACTTTTTGTCCAGATTTTTCGGACGCACAATGAATAAAAACCAGCAATTCAATTATTTTTATAATTTTTTTTTTGCACGGATCACCATGCGGTATAAGTGATAAGGCGACTTTATTCTTCTGGTCAGTGCAATTACAGCGATACCAGATTTATATAGTTTTTTATGCTTTGCTATTTCTACACACAAAAAACAATATTTTGCAAAAATGAATTTGCTTTTCCATCACCATATTCAGAGAGCTATAATTTTTTTTATTTTTTTGGTGAATGAGACATATTAGGGCTTGTTTTTTTCTGGGACAATTTGGTGTTTTCCTTTATACCATTTTATATATATATACAGTACAGACCAAAAGTTTAGACACACCTTCTCATTTAAAGATTTTTCTGTATTTTCATGACTTTGAAAATTGTACATTCACACTGAAGGCATCAAAACTATGAATTAACACATGTGGAATTATAGACTTAGCGAAAAAGTGTGAAATTACTGAAAATATGTCTTATATTCTAGGTTCTTCAAAGTAGCCACCGTTTGCTTTGATGACTGCTTTGCACACTCTTGGCATTCTCTTGATGAGCTTCAAGAGTTAGTCACCGGAAATGGTTTTCACTTCACAGGTGTGCCTTGTCAGGTTTAATAAGTGGGATTTCTTGCCTTATAAATGGGGTTGGGACCATCAGTTGTGTTGTGCAGAAGTCAGGTGGATACACAGCTGATAGTCCTACTGAATAGACTGTTAGCTGCTTTTTTCTTGCCATAATACAAATTCTAAGTAAAGAAAAACGAGTGGCCATCATTACTTTATGAAATGAAGGTCAATCAGTGCGAAAAATTGGGCAAACTTTGAAAGTGTCCCCAAGTGCAGTTGAAAAAACCATCAAGCGCTACAAAAAAACTGGCTCACATGAGGACCGCCCCAGGAAAGGAAGACCAAGAGTCACCTCTGCTTCTGAGGATAAGTTTATCCGAGTCACCAGCCTCAGAAATCGCAGGTTAACAGCAGCTCAGACTAGAGACCAGGTCCATGCCACTCAGAGTTCTAGCAGCAGACACATCTCTTCAACAACTGTTAAGAGGAGACTTTGTGCAGCAGGCCTTCATGGTAAAATAGCTGCTAGGAAACCACTGCTAAGGACAGGCAACAAACAGAAGAGACTTGTTTGGGCTAAAGAACACAAGCAATGGACATTAGACCAGTGGAAATCTGCACTTTGGTCTGATGAGTCCAAATTTGAGATCTTTGGTTCCAACCACCATGTCTTTGTGCGACGCAGAAAAGGTGAACGGATGGACTCTACATGCCTGGTTCCCACCGTGAAGCATGGAGGAGGAGGTGTGATGGTGTGGGGGTGCTTTGCTGGTGACACTGTTGGGGATTTATTCAAAATTGAAGGCATACTGAACCAGCATGGCTACCACAGCATCTTGCAGTGGCATGCAATTCCATCCGGTTTGCGTTTAGTTGGACCATCATTTATTTTTCAGCAGGACAATGACCCCAAACACACCTCCAGGCTGTGTAAGGGCTATTTGACCAAGAAGGAGAGTGATGGGGTGCTACGCCAGATGACCTGGCCTCCACAGTCACCAGACCTGAACCCAATCGAGATAGTTTGAGGTGAGCTGGACCGCAGAGTGAAGGCAAAAGGGCCAACAAGTGCTAAGCATCTCTGGGAATTCCTTCAAGATTGTTAGAAGACCATTTCCGGTGATTACCTCTTGAAGCTCATCAAGAGAATGCCAAGAGTATGCAAAGCAGTCATCAAAGCAAAAGGTGGCTACTTTAAAGAATCTAGAATATAAGATATATTTTCAGTTGTTTCACACTTTTTTTGCAAAGTATATAATTCCACATGTGTTAATTCATAGTTTTCAGTGTGAATGTACAATTTTCATAGTCATGAAAATACAGAAAAATCTTTAAATGAGAAGGTGTGTCCAAACTTTTGGTCAGTACTGTATATATATATATATATATATATATATATATTTATTTATATGTGACTTTTTGATCACTTTTTATAAAAAATTTTGTGTATCAGTATGATGAAAGTGACATTTTTGGCGAGTTTTTTTTTAAATTATATTTTTCGCTGTATGGAATAAATAACGTGACACTTTTATATCTGCCACTGTGGGATTTTTGCCCACTGGGGGCATATTACACTTAATACTTGTCGCCGTGATAAAGCGGCGCTGAGCATTAAGGTCCCTTAATGAATGCCGTAATGAATTGGCAGTTGTTAGGACTGGTGTTTACTAGTGACGCGCGAGCGTGCTCCGTTAACCCTATCACCAAGCACGCTTGGATGCTGACTAAGTATTTTCGGCATGCTCTACAACTTTGTTCGAGTTGCCATGGCTGCATGTGTCGCAGTTGTTAGACAGCTGCGATACATGCAGGGATTGCCTGTTTGTTAAGCAATCCCTGCATGTGTCGCAGCTGTCTAAACTGCTGCAACACATGCAGCCGTGGCAACTCGAACAAAGTTGTAGAGCATGCCGAAAATACTTGGTCAGCATCTGAGCGTGCTCGGGGAAAGGGTTCACTGAGCACGCTAGCTTGTCACTAGTGTTTACACATTACTTGTTTTTCTTCCCATTACATGCCACCATAAATCCACACACTCACACATAGAAACACACACACATTCACATATAAAAACACACACAATCTACAACTGATCTACAACCTCATCGTCATCCTTTCTGTTCTCCCATTCCTCGCTCTGAGAGTCACTCTCCTCCTCTTCCTGCATTGACAGCACAGTACAGTCCACATGCGCCTCAGGTATCTGAGTCTCAATAGGATCACCTCCACACCCAGTGGTTAATATTTGATGAAGAGAGCTTGGATTCTGCTCTGACCCTACTTCGTCCAGCCCTGGATCAAACTGAAAAAAATTTTGGCCATCACTGCACATGCTTTCTTTCTCTTAAATCTTTGGATCAGACCTCTAATGCCCCGGAATAGAATGTGTGAACAGCCCTGCAGACTCACCCATTTGTGGTTCCCCACAATCAGTTGGGCAGTTGTAGAGTTGTGACGCTGGGGGAAACAAGGGTAATTCGGGTGCCACCTCTGAGGACTGTACTCTGTGTGATGTTGAGGAGGAGGAAGAGGACCAGAGGCCAGTTGATGCAGCGTTTGCCATCTACTAGAGCACAACCTCTTTCTGGCCCTCATCTACAATGCATACCACTATGAAGCTGCCAAAGAAAGGGAGTGGAGCAGCCCGGCCAGTAACAGAAGTTGTCAAAATGCTGAGCAATTGCTCACTGCAGCAAAACAAGCCTACTTCTCATCCATCTCTCATATCATCCCTGTCTCAGTACTTTCAATTCTTGCCTCCATCCACCAGCTCCGCCTCCCTCTCCTCTCATCTCAGCTGAAGACCTTGCATCATTCTTCAAGCAGAAGATTGACAACGTAAGGCAAAGCTTTTGCTTAAAGTCCCCACAGCCTCTTCTCATAACTACTCAACTCTCCTCCAGAACCAGATTCTCCGCCATCTCGAAAGATCAACTTTCCTCTTTACTCTCCAAATCACATCTCATCACCTGTGAATTTGACCCAATCCCGTCCCACCTCATTCCAAACTTACCACAGTCTTCATCCCAACCCTAACCCACCTCTTCAACCTGTCACTAACAACTGGTATCTTCCCCTCATGTTTCAAACATACCTCGATCACACCCATCTTCTAAAAGCCCTCCCTTTACCCATCCTATATGTCTATCGCCTCATATTTATTTTCCCCTATCCCTCAAAACTACTGGAACAACAAGCCCAATTTGAATTGTCCTCCCATCTCTCCCCCTGCTCCCTCTTTGACTGCTTACAATCTGGCTTCCGACCGCACCATTCCACTGAAACTGACCTGACTAAATTCACCAATGACCTACTAACCACCAAATCCAAGCAGCACTAGTTTGTCCTCCTCCTCCTGGACCTGTCATCTGCCTTCGACATAGTGGACCATTCCCTCTTACTACAGACTTTCTGATTTCTTGGCATTACAGACTTGGCCCTTTCTTGGATTTCCTCTTACCAAACAGACAGAACATTCAGTGTCTCCCATGAACACACCACCTCCTCATCTCGCCCCCTATGTGTCGGTGTCCCCCAAAGTTCAGTTGTAGGACCCCTGCTCTTCTCCACACCTTCGGTCAGGGACAGCTCATAGAGTCTCACAGCTTTCAGTATCACCTCTATGCTGATGACACACAGATCTACCTCTCTGGACCTGATATCACCTCATTACTAACCAGAATCCCTCAATGTGTGTCCGCTGTTTCACCTTTCTTCTCTGCTAGATTTCTAAAACTTAACATGGATAAAACAGAATAAATCATCTTTCAAACATCTCATTCATCCCCACCCCCAAGTGACCCATCAAAGTCAATGGCTGACTACTCTCCCCAGTTACATAAGCTTGACTCTGATCTCTCTTTCAAATGTCAGATCCAAGCCCTTTCCACTTCCTGCCCACTCCAACTCCAAAATATCTCCAGTATCCTCACATTCCTCAACCATGAATCTACAAAAACATCAGTGCATGCTCTCATCATCTCTCGTCTCAACTTCTGCAAGCTCCTGCTCTGTGGCCTCCCTTCAACCATTCTCCCACCCCTCCAATCTATCCTAAACTCTGCTGGCCGAATAATACACCTGTCACCCCGCTATTCCCCGGCTTCTCCCCTCTGTCAGCCCCTGCACTGGCTCCCCATTGCCCAGAGACTCCAGTTGAAAACCCTAACTTTGGAATACAAAGCCATCCAAAACCTGTCTCCTCCATACATCTGTGACCTAGTCTCCCTGTACTTACCTGCGTGCAACCTCCCATCCTCACAAGATCTCCTTCTCTACTTCCCTCTTATCTCTTTTTGCCACAATCGCATACAAGATGTAACGGGTCTGGGAGGCGGAACCTCTGAGCAGCTATACAAGGGGGCGGTCCTTGTAAGGAAGCGGGTGGCTCCCAGGGAAGACGGGCAGGTAGTCACGGCAAGTGACAGGGACAGTCTCTGGGTAGAAGGGCAGGTAGTCACGGCAAGTGACAGGGATAATCTCTGGGTAGAAGGGCAGGTAGTCACGGCAAGTGACAGGGACAGTCTCTGAGTAGAAGGACGGGTACTCACGGCAAGTGACAGGGACAGTCTCTGGGTAGAAGGGCAGCAGGCAGATGGCTGGTGAGCGCTCCCAGGTGAGCGGGCGAGAGTCTTTGGACAGGCAGGTGGTCACGGCAAGTGACGGCAAAGCCTCCAGGTAGGCTAGCAGTCAGGTAGCAGGTGAGCGCTCCCAGGTGAGCGGGCAAGAGTCTCTGGATGGGCAGGTGGTCACGGCAAGTGACGGCGGAGCCTCCAGGTAGGCTAGCAGGCAGGTAGCAGATGAGCGCTCCCAGGTAAGCGGGCAGGCTGGTCCATAGACAGACTGACAGGTGTCAGAAGGCAGACCGTCGGACCGCAGGCTTGCAAGCAGATAAACGGATATCAGGCAGGTATCAAGCAGGAATCTTGCAGGTGACTGGCAGGTGATTGGCAGGTAACAGGCAGGAATCTGGCAGGTGACTGGCAGGTAACAGGCAGGAATCTGGCAGGTGACTGGCAGGTAACTGGCAACGGGACCTGAAGCAGAGTGAAGGCTTTGCAACAACATTGCTCGGGCACCTCCATTTTGGAGGAGGTGCCTTATATATGGTGAGGTCCTCCGGCCATTGGCCGGGGACTCCTTAGGACGGCGCGTGCGGCCCCTTTAGGAGAGGGGGAGCGCGTGCGCGCGCGCCCTAAGCACAGTGGCCGGGAAGCAGCGCGCGCTGCCAACAGAGCGGGAGAAGGACGCCGGGCACGGAGTGGAGAGGTGAGGGGAACAGCATCCCTGCCTAGCAGGAGGCAGGGACGCCGACACTACAGTACCCCCCCCTTTAGGCCCCCCCTTTTTTAGGCCAGACAGAAATTTATCAAGGATGAGAGGGGCATGGATGTTCTCCCGGGGCTCCCACGTTCTCTCCTCAGGACCAAACCCCTTCCAATCTACCAGAAAAAAGGTTTTTCCTCTTACCCTTTTGGTGGCCAGAATGTTCTCTACCTCAAACTCGTTTTCAGCGGAAACCGGAGCAGGAGGCGTACCTGTAGACTTGGAAAAAGAGTTAAGTACCATGGGTTTGAGGAGAGATACATGGAAGGAGTTAGGGATCCGCAAGTTGGCCGGGAGTTTCAATTTATAGGCCACTGGGTTGATTTGTTTGTAGTGGGCCGATGAACCGAGGCCCTAACTTGTAGGAAGGAATCTTGAGCCGGACATACTTGGACGAGAGCCAAACTTTATCTCCAGGACGGAATTGTGGAGGATCCAGGCGTTTTTTGTCAGCGTGTTTTTTCATCCGCTCGGACGACTGAAGGAGTGCGGATCGGGTACTCTCCCAAATGGAGGAAAATTTGCTAACGAGAGATTCCGCAGCTGGATTGTCCACCGAGGTGGAGACGGAAAATGGGATCCGAGGATGCTGACCGAAGACTACAAAAAACGGGGATCTGGAGGAAGATTCGCTCTCGTGATTATTGTAAGAGAATTCGGCCCATGGCAGGAGATCCACCCAGTCTGAATGGTGGGCATTAACGAAGTGCCGGAGGTAACTGGTCAGGATCTGATTGATCCGCTCCACTTGACCATTGGACTGTGGGTGGTATGCGGAGGAGAAGTCCAGGGTGACGTCTAGCAGCTTACATGTGGCTCTCCAGAGGCGTGAGGTGAACTGAACCCCATGATCCGACACGATGTGGAGGGGCAGGCCATGGAGACGGAAGATGTGGCGGATAAAGTCTTTAGCCAGCTCGGGTGCAGACGGGAGGCCTGGCAGGGGAATGAAATGAGCCATTTTGGAAAAGCGGTCAGCGACCACCCAAATGACCGTACAACCGGCAGAGACAGGGAGATCTGTTATGAAGTCCATAGCTATATGTTGCCAGGGGGCAGCAGGTACTGGAAGAGGAAGGAGGCGACCGGCTGGCAGGTGTCTCGGAACCTTGTTGTGGGCGCAGGACACACAGGCAGAGACAAAGTCTATTACGTCCTTGTGCAGGGTAGGCCACCAGTAGTGCCGGGAGATAAGCTGGAGGGTCTTTTTCTGACCAGCATGGCCAGCAAGCTTAGACGAGTGACCCCAGTGTAGGATCTTCTCCCGATCAGGTACCGTTACGAACGTCTTACCGGGAGGGAGACGATTTAGACTCACTGGGGCCACCTGCATTACTCTGGCGGGATCGATGATGTGTTTAGGTTCCTCCTCAAGATCAGACACCAGGAAGGATCGGGACAAGGCGTCAGCTTTGATGTTTTTGTCAGCCGGGCGAAAATGAAGAACAAAATCAAAGCGAGCAAAAAACAAGGACCACTGGGCTTGGCCCGGGTTAAGTCTCTGGGCACTCTGGAGGTAAGCCAAGTTCTTGTGGTCCGTGTAAATTATTACCGGGTGAAGAGCCCCCTCGAGCAGGTAACGTCACTCCTCCAATGCCAGCTTAATGGCCAATAATTCTCGGTCTCCTATAGAATAGTTGCGCTCAGAAGAGGAGAAGAGTTTGGAGAAGAAGCCGCAATTTACCATTCTCCTGGAAGACGATTTTTGGGTAAGTACCGCTCGGGCTCCAGAGGAGGAGGCGTCAACTTCCAGGAAGAATTGCTTGTTGCCGTCCGGGCGATGCAGCACCGGGGCGGAAGAGAAAGCCTGTTTTAAGGAAAGAAAGGCCTCCTCAGCTTCGGGCGCCCATTCTCTGGGATTAGTGCCGTTACGGGTGAGCGCAGAGATTGGGGCAGTCCGGGAAGAGAAGTGCGGTATGAAGAGGCGGTAGTAGTTGGCGAAGCCCAGGAACCGCTGAATAGCCTTCAGCCCCTCTGGTCGAGGCCACTTCTCGATGGCAGACAGTTTCTCAGGATCCATTCGTAGGCCGGTCTGAGAAATTATGTAGCCCAAAAACGGAAGCGAGGTCTGCTCAAAGAGGCACTTCTCATATTTAGCGTAGAGGTGGTTCTGCCTGAGCCTGAGCAGAACCTGACGAACATCCCTCCGGTGTGTGGGGAGATCCGGAGAGAAGACCAAGATGTCGTCCAGGTACACCACTACGCAGGAGTAGAGAATATCCCGGAAGATGTCATTGACCAACTCTTGAAAGACAGCGGGAGCGTTACAGAGACCGAAGGGCATTACCAGGTAGTCATAGTGGCTGTCCCGGGTGTTGAATGCCGTCTTCCATTCATCCCCCTGACGAATACGGACCAGGTTATACGCCCCACGGAGGTCCAGCTTGGTGAAGATTCTAGCCCCCCTCAGACGGTCAAATAATTCCGGAATGAGCGGAAGGGGGTATTTATTCTTCACCGTGATCTGGTTAAGGCCTCTATAGTCTAGACAGGGACGGAGTGAGCCATCCTTCTTTTTGACGAAGAAGAAGCCTGCTCCCGCCGGGGAAGTAGATTTCCGGATGAATCCCCTTGCCAGATTCTCCTCAATATATTCTGACATGGATCGGGTCTCAGCAGCGGACAAAGGGTAAATGCGCCCACGGGGAGGAGTAGCGCCGGGCCTCAGGTCGATTGGGCAGTCGTAAGGTCTATGAGGGGGTAATGTCTCTGCCTCCTTTTTATTAAAGACGTCCGCATACGACCAATAAGGAGCCGGAAGACCAGGTAGATTGGCTGGAGTAGGAGAAGGACGGACAGGATGGACGGGAACTAAACAAGTCTTATGACAGTCCTGTCCCCAGCGAAGGACTTCTCCGGTCTGCCAATCAAGCATGGGTGCATGTCTCTGAAGCCAAGGTAGGCCTAGCAATAGGGCGTGAGAGAGTCCAGGCAGAACATGAAAGAAGATGCTCTCAGAGTGCAGCATTCCCACCTGCAGGGTTATGGATTCGGTGATGAGTTGGATGGGATGTGGTAAGAGGCCCCCATCCACGGCAGCGACAGATAAGGGTACAGCAAGAGGTTTGGTGGGAATGCGGTATCTCTCTACCAGAGACTGAGAAATGAGATTTCCGGCAGCTCCAGAGTCAAGTTGGGCTAGTTCAAAATAACGGTTCTCCCCGCAGATGATAGAGACCGACAGCAACAGAGATGGAGAGGGTTTACTCTTGTCTAGGACGACCTCTCTGAGCGATCCTAGACACAGGCGTTTCCCGACCTCTCCGGGCAGGAACGGATCCGGTGCTCCTTACTGCCACAGTAGAAGCAGCTCCCATCGGCACGGCGTAACTCTTGACGGGTTTTGACCATCTTGGTCTGGTCGACCTGCATAGGCTCGGGTGAGTGCGCCTGGGGAGTAGCGGGAGACGTGACAGGTTTCTGAAAGGTAGGGGCTAGACGTGGAAACCTCCTCTCACGGTTGACCTCTTTGGCGCGTTCCTGGAACCGGATGTCAATCCGGGTGGCAAGAGTTATTAAGTCGTCGAGAGTGGTAGGTATGTCCCGACCGGCGAGTTCATCTTTAATACGGCCGGACAGACCCTCCCAAAAGACAGACACCAGGGCGTCGTTATCCCAGGCCAGCTCCGAAGCAAGGGTATGGAACCGTATGGCATATTGGCCCACGGTCAGATTTCCTTGATGGAGGCGTAGCAGAGATGATGCGGATGAGGTCTTCCGTCCGGGTTCGTCGAAGACTTTCCGGAAAGCCGTGAGAAAGGCTGGCAGGTTGGACACCAGGGGGTCTCTTCTCTCCCATAGAGGATTTAGCCAAGCCAGTGCCTCCCCCGTGAGATGGGACATGATGAAGGCTACTTTGGCCCGGTCGGAGATAAACTGGTGGGACAGGAGTTAAAAGTGCAGGGTGCACTGGTTTATGAAGCCCTGAGCTTGAGCGGGGTCGCCTCCGAAGCGAGGAGGTGCAGAAAGCTGGGGTCCGGGGCAGGATGCCATGGTACTGGTGGGCAGCGGCGTTGCCGAGCTGCGAGTCAAGACACTAGCGGTGATTGCTGGTTGAGCAGTCAGAGTGTCCAGGCGAGAGTTGACATTCCGCAGATGACTCAGGATGGACTCCTGTTGGGACCTCTGACGGGACAGTTCATAACATAAGTCCGAGAACGAGGGAGCTTGGGTACCACCGTGTTCCATGGCCCGAGCAAACTGTAGCGGGTCTGGGAGGCGGAACCTCTGAGCAGCTATACAAGGGGGCGGTCCTTGTAAGGAAGCGGGTGGCTCCCAGGGAAGACGGGCAGGTAGTCACGGCAAGTGACAGGGACAGTCTCTGGGTAGAAGGGCAGGTAGTCACGGCAAGTGACAGGGACAGTCTCTGGGTAGAAGGGCAGGTAGTCACGGCAAGTGACAGGGACAGTCTCTGAGTAGAAGGACGGGTACTCACGGCAAGTGACAGGGACAGTCTCTGGGTAGAAGGGCAGCAGGCAGATGGCTGGTGAGCGCTCCCAGGTGAGCGGGCGAGAGTCTTTGGACAGGCAGGTGGTCACGGCAAGTGACGGCAAAGCCTCCAGGTAGGCTAGCAGGCAGGTAGCAGGTGAGCGCTCCCAGGTGAGCGGGCAAGAGTCTCTGGACGGGCAGATGGTCACGGCAAGTGACGGCAGAGCCTCCAGGTAGGCTAGCAGACAGGTAGCAGGTGAGCGCTCCCAGGTGAGCAGGCAAGAGTCTCTGGACAGGCAGGTGGTCACGGCAAGTGACGGCGGAGCCTCCAGGTAGGCTAGCAGGCAGGTAGCAGATGAGCGCTCCCAGGTAAGCGGGCAGGCTGGTCCATAGACAGACTGACAGGTGTCGGAAGGCAGACCGTCGGACCGCAGGCTTGCAAGCAGGTAAACGGATATCAGGCAAGTATCAAGCAGGAATCTGGCAGGTGACTTGCAGGTGACTGGCAGGTAGCAGGCAGGAATCTGGCAGGTGACTGGCAGGTAACAGGCAGGAATCTGGCAGGTGACTGGCAGGTAACTGGCAACGGGACCTGAGGGCTGAAGCAGAGTGAAGGCTTTGCAACAACATTGCTCGGGCACCTCCATTTTGGAGGAGGTGCCTTATATATGGTGAGGTCCTCCGGCCATTGGCCAGGGACTCCTTAGGAGAGGGCAGCGCGCCCTAAGCACAGTGGCCGGGAAGCAGCGCGCGCTGCCAACAGAGCGGGAGGAGGACGCCGGGCACGGAGTGGAGAGGTGAGGGGAACAGCGTCCCTGCCTAGCAGGAGGCTGGGACGCCGATGCTACACAAGATTTGTCTCATGCATCTCCCCTACTGTGGAACTCTCTACCCCAACACATCAGACTCTCACCTACCATGGAAACCTTCAAAAGGAACCTGAAGACCCACCTCTTCCGACAAGCGTACAACCTGCAGTAACCCTCACTCCACCATACCGCTTCACGACCAGCTGTACCCTCACCTACTGTATCCTCACCCATCCCTTATAGACTGTTTGTGAGCCCTTGCGGGCAGGGTCCTCTCTACTCCTGTACCAGTCAGTGACCCCTTTTCACATGCAAAGCACTATGGAATAAATGGCGCTATAGTAATAATAATAATAATTAATTATACTACTTGTACCCTGGGTCAATTGATACCACTTTCCTGGTGTCTGCCCCTAATTTGAGCTGTTTTGGCAGCTTTTGGACCCCTTTGAAGGTGTTGTGTATGCGTTTGGTTTTGGTTTTGCCTCCCATTGAATCCAATGGGGTTTGGTATGTTCGTCGAACCATTCGACCGGGACAAACCGAACATTTAAAGATTCGCTCATCTCTATCAAGAACTATAAGACTAGATGCCTGTAATACACTATGCCTAGTGCGACAGCTCACCGTACACTAATTGCAGATAAGAGAGGAAATATTGTAGAACATAAAATAGATTTGAATTGGCCCTGAAAAGAGGTTTTTTTTTGTACGTTGCAGCACCAAACTGTGGAGGGGCACAACCCTGCCTGCTTTGATGAATTTCTGAGTACAGATCACCGTAAAAGTCATGAATCTGCCAATGAGTTTTTTGAAAAAAGCAATCAAGTTATAGACAGTGAAAGAAATGTATGTGACCATAATGAACACTCATTTCCATCAGATGTTGCCTAGCACCTACATACAAATATATATCTCAAAGAATGCTAGAGGTAGGCCTCTAAAAATTATTAATGCTAGCATCATAAATACCCTTAAAAAATGATCGCAAGGGTAGCATGATCACTATGTTGATATGGTGGTGGTGGGGGAGGAGAAAAAGGAGAATGGCATAAAAAAGACAAAATCCTGAAGCATATACCCATGTTTGGGTATGAAGAAGTGCATGGGAATAGACCAGAAAAAAAAACACTGGATTTCAGTTTATGTTCTGCTGCTGTCATCCAGTGGTGTTGAGAAGTCTGGGCCAATCCAGCCCTTGTTAATTTTGATAAGAGTCAGCCTGTCAGCATTTTCAGGTGACATGCGGATGTGCCTATCAGTTATAATACGCCCGGCGACACTAATACTCGCTCTGACAAAACGCTAGCGGCAGTGCAGGCCAGGACTTCGAAGGCGGTAGAGAGACAGTTCATGCCATATGTCCAGCTTGGATACCCAATAGTTTTAAGGCACAGAAGAATTACGGAGGATGCTGGTATGGTCGGCAAGGTACTCCTTCAGCATCTTCCAAAACTTTTCCCTCCTTGTCAGGTACCCTGCGCATCAGGGCCTGGGCGGTGGGAGGGTCTGAGAAAACTGTACCCGACCTTTGAGAGTGTTCCCCTGCCTTGGCTGTGTGTCTCCTTCGTCTCTTCTCCTTGGTTGTCCAAGGAACTGTGACCTTTTGCCACCAGCGTTGTCAGATGGGAATTATTTTAATAATTCTTCAACTAGAGCCTTCTGGTACTGCAACAGTTTATTAGACCTCTCCCCCATGGGAAGGAGACATGGAAATTTCTCCTTGTAGCGTGGGTCTAGAAGGGTGATAAACCAGTAATCAGTGTTGGCCAAAATGCGTACAATGCAAGGTTCACGGGAAAGGCTGTGGTACATAAACTCAGCCAGACTGCCAATAATCAAGACTTCCCTGTCCCCACCAAGAGCACGGCTGTCCATGTTCTCCTCCTCGTCCTCCCCCTTGTCCTCCCTCTCCTCCATGTTTTGAGGCCATCCACACTAAACAGATGGGATGAATGTGGTGTAGGTAGCACTGTCTGTAGTCTAGGCAACCAGCTCCTGCTCTTCCTCCTCTCCCTCCTCCACCTCATTATCACCCAATCCACGTTGAGAAGATGAGATGAGACTGGTCTGTGGAGCATCACCCTGTATAGTTTCTTGCTTTCTTGCTCCATATCACTTGCTCCACCTGCATAGTCTGGTCTTTAATTGTGAGCAACGAGCATTTTAGTAGACAGAGAAGCAGGATGGTTATGCTGATTGTGGCGTCATCGCCACAACATCGTCGAGTCCTCAAAGTTTTTGGCAACTGCACAGATGTCAACATCCATGCCCACTCATCAGCTCTTATGTGCAGAGGCTAACCAGAATACTGATGGGAGTGTTGGAGCTGGTACTCAACAAATGCCCTCTGCTGGTAACAAAGCCTTGTCAAAATATGTAACGTTGAGTTCCAACGCTTGGTGACATCGCACACCAGTCAGTAAGCTGGAAGTTGTAAATGCTGCTGCAGCAGTACTAGGGTGGTGGAAGCTGTAGCTGACTTGCAGAATTAGGCACACGTGCAGCATGCTTTCACAAGTAGCTCTGGCAGATCTCGATAGGTTTTGAGAAACCGTTGAACCACTAAGATGAGCACGTGGGCCAGGCATGGAATGTGTGCGAGGTTGCCAAGCTTCAGAGCCGCCACTAGGTTACAGATATTATAATACACGACCATGCCTGGCTGTAGGTTCAGGGGCGAGAGCCACAGATCTGTTTTGGTCTTTTACAGCTTTCAACAACTCAGCGGCAGTGTTGGTTTGTCACCTAAGCAGATTAGCTTCAGCAGAGCCTGTTGCCGCTTAGCCAAGTCAGGTCTGCAATGCTTCCTGCTTGCGACCGATGTTGACATTTCCGAGATGGAGGCTGAGGAGGAGGAGGTACAGGAACTGCTGTAGAAGGTGGGGGAAACCCTGATTTAAACTGGGTCCACAATCCTTGACGTCGGTAGCATGTGTCTCCGTCCCAGGGTCCGACTAGGTCCCGGATTTCACAATATTCACCCAGTGTGCCTTCAGGGAAATGTAGTATCCCTGGCCACAAGCACTTGTCCACGTGTCTGTGGTTAAGTGGACCTTCCCAGTTACAGTGTTAGTCAGGGCACGGCTGATGTTATGGGATATGTGCTTGTTTAAGGCAGGGACGGCAGACCAGGAGAAATAGTGTTTACTGGGGGCCAAGTACTGAAGGATTGCCACTGCCATGAGGTTGCGGAATACTTCCATCTCTACAAGCCTAAGCTACAACATTTCCAGTGCAAGCGGTCTGGAAATGTGGCTGTTTAGTATTGTGGCCTGTGGGTGGGTTTTCACTTGTGTTCCAAGGAGTGGATTAGGGACAACTGAACGCTGCGCTTGGACAAAGATGTGGATGTGGTTGTGGACGGTGGTTGCAAGTGTGCAATGACGGGTAAAGAGTGGGAGCCATCGTCGCCTGCACCATGGACAAAGGATTGGCATGGGTGTAGAACAGCGGAAGAGGCAGTGGTGCCCCTCCTGGAACTGTTTCTGAACCCTGGTGATCGGACCAACTAGTCGGGTGCTGTATTGTCATATGCCTGAGCATGCTGGTGATGGTCAGGCTGGTAGTTGTGCCACCCTTGCTGATGCTGGCAAGGCAGATGTTGCAAATGGCCTTTTTTGGGTTAACTGGACAGTCTTTAAAAAGGCGCCAGACTCAGGAAGACCTAACCCTTGGACTGGCATCTTCCCTCTTGTTGGTGTTCTGCAGAACAGTTTCCCGCCTTGTATCTCTGGCCACCCACTTCCTCTTCCTGCCTGCTGTGGTGCTACAGATACCCCCCTCTGTGCTGCTATCCTTGCTCTGCATGTCACCTTCCCAGGTTGGGTCAGTGACTTCATCGTCTAGCACCTCATCTTCCACTTCTGCTTCCTGGTCCTCCTCCTGACTTGCTGGCAATTGTGTCTCATCATCATCCACCTCTCACGACAGTAATTGCAGTTTCCTACCGTTTCCTTCTTGGAACTGTGGCTGCTCAGATATTTGGGCATCACTACATGTGATCTACTCATATCCAGTGAAGTGGGAAGGGCAAGAGGCCAGAATCTATAAATGGAAATGTGAACAGTTCTTCGGAGTGTCCAAGTGTGGGACCACTTGTCACCGGGCACTCGGCATGGTTGGAGTAAGGAGGATCAGGGTGAGGATTATGTGGTTGAGACTTACATCTACCGAAACTGGACTGTGTGGAAGACATGGTGGTACTGGCAAACTGACTGGAAGCATTATCTGCTATCCAACCAACAACCTTTTCACACTGGTCTGGCTTCAATAGCGGTATTCCTCGCCTCCATAAAAAGTGAGACAGGAAGCTAGGTCGACAAGATGTGTTTGTTGTGCTCCCACAGCAGGCACAGGTTCACCTTGCCCAAGGCCTTGGCCTCTGCGCTCACCATCAGCATCACTTCCACTTCCCTGTCCCGTATCACGCACCTTGTCCATTTTAAATTATGTATAATATTTTGCTGCTTCAAACAATTTGCAGGATTTTTATGAAAAGTAAAATTTGCCCACCTCAGATGCACTTGTTGCACTGCAGTAGCAATATAGCGATGCTATTGGTTACCGGCCAAGTCTGGATGTATATTTCCAATGCACAACTGTCGCAGTTTAAATGGCGTATACTATTTCACTGCTTCAAACAATTTTCAGGATTTTTATCGCAGTAAAATTTGCCCACCTCAGATGGATTTGCTACACTGCAATAGCAATATCGCAATGCTATTGGTTACCAGCCAAGTCTGCTATTGATATGAGTTCCAGCAGCAGAAAGGAAATGCAATGAAACCTACCCTGTCCTACACTTTGCTTCCAGCACAAGCTCTCCCTAACTACTGCTAATAGCAGTATTAGTATTGATTAGAATAAGCATTAAAAAGGGCTGCTGTTATAGTTGAAAGAAGTATAAATGTAGTTAAATCCCTGCCTATACGCAGCTAAAATTCTGTCCCTCGTTCAGCAGCTGCTCTCCCTACTCTGCCTGTTTCCGGGGTAGACTGTGACCAGCATGGGGTCCCAGGTCTTAAATAGACATGATGATGCTATACATCCAGCCAATCACAGTAATGCCACTACCAACATGGCCACAGTGTTACAGTTGCTGGCAGGCAATCCCCGCATGTTTATTGGCTGTTTAAAAAGGGAAAAACATGCAGGACAGGGACTCGATCTTGTGCACAAGCATCGAAAAAATACTCGACGATTAACGAGTATCCCGAGCACCATGATGCTCGAGCGAGTAATGAGCAGTGACGAGCACGCTCACTCATCACTAACCATCAATATATTATTACTCTTTTTTAGTAGTTAGTAGTTCGATAATAATAAAGCTATAATATCAAGCTGTTAGCTTTAATATCTCCTGCAATCAGATTCATTAACATGTGAACTGTTAAAGGGGTTATCCAGGACTATTTCATTTTTATACTACTGGCCTAAGAAGTGACTGGATGAAATGAAAAATAATCAATATTTGACCCTTTTGTATTTTGCATGTCTTTTCAAAGTCCCTGTTTTTACTCTTTCATTTTTTTCCTTTTTGACTAGTGTATGCCACACATCACCAATGAAAATGGTGTGTTACTTATCCTTTTTGTGTCATAAATCCCTACGTTATTCTTTATTTTTGTTCTGTACGTAAATCGCAATAGTTGTATTGTGACAGCCAAATTACTATAAACTGACACAGATTGTTTATTTAATTGTTGATCATATCTTGAGTGTACACATTATTTCTCTGTATACAGATACCCTTGAAAAAGGCTATATGCCGAAACGTTGGAAAATATCTGTTTCACTTGTTGGTCTAATAAATCATTTTGGATTCACCTTACAAAAATACTTAATATTCAGCGCTAAAGGTTACTTGCATCTGTTAGCAACTATCTGCCTGTTAGTTTTGGTATCAGCTTATGTAGCAGGTGGAAGTGGGGCTTCATCAGGCTCTATGGATCTGGTGCTAAAACTACCTTTTACATACTCTCAAGATACTAATATTTCACAAACAAGTAATATTTACTAATTGTGAAAATATCCCAGCAAGATACAACTGAGAATACACAAACATAATGAAATGTTTAGTAGGTGACTTGCTATAAAGTAAGGCTGAAATTCAATAGAGAAAGTAGTTGCTTTTACTCAAGACAAATTCAAAACAGATGTAAATCAAAGAGTCAGCAAAGGGCTGATATTATTAAGGCAGAGATAAGACCTTGCCTTTGGCTGCCCCCTGTCCTTTCATTTACATCATTTCATACTGATAGGAATCTCTTCTCAGCAGTTCGCAGACTGGATTTGTAGCTTATTTTCTCCCAAAACGTAGTTAGTAAAAGTGAAGTACCTGGAAGTGAAGACTTGTATTCTTCTACTTGCCCCAATCTCTATAATGTCACCTCTTTTTGTGTAGCATAAACCAGGAGGGGGCAGGAGACGGGCACAGCTAGTTGGAAGCCCCCCATGACCGGGATTGGCCGGAACGTTTCATTTTTGAAAAATAAAGAGTTAGGATTGGATAAGGAAGTTTTAGGGGGGTGGGCATTAAAGAGAGGCAAGGGTATATAGGAAAAAGTGCGGGAAAACCGACATTCCGGGTGGAGCAGCAAGCAAGAATGAAACATACCTGATGGAAACAGTGGAATCCCTCGTGGTCTGGCTGAGGGACGTCGCCTGGTCACGGAGCGGAGGTTGGCTGGAATCAGCGTTGCTGGGGGCAGCCGGCACCCAAGATGAGACTTCTGGAGCAGTGAGGAGAGCCAGGAGGACCCGGCCCCCAGAGATTCTGTCACCGGAGGTAGTCACGTGCAGCAAGCGCAGGCTCTGGAGCCCCTCTGGGGACCCTGCAGGAGGCGAGTGTGATAATGTGGTTCCTTCCCGCCGTGCTCGCCCTGGCAGGAATCCGTCCAGCCGGCCTGTGGCACAGCACAGCAAGGAGCGATGGCCACGCCGGAAGTGAGGGCCGCGCCAGAAGTGAGGGCCGCACAGGATGTGCGGCCTGCATTGGGAGCGCAGCCGGTACTGGAGGTCCAGGCCCTGGCCGAGCAGCGCATGCGCACAGCAGCTGGGCTGCAAAGATCAGCTGTTAATCACAGCGGGGGCCACTGTTCCAGTCAAGGGACCAGGAGGACGGCTGGAAGAGGATCCCATGTGGCAGGCACAACTGGCGATGTTCCTGTCGCAGTGCCTGCTGGAAGGAACACCAGGTAAGCATTGCAGCAGGGCTCTGTGGGCAGGCAGCAGTACAGGGAACCCCTGCTCCCTGGCTCATCCAACCGACAGAGAGTGGGGTTGGAGGCGGGCAGCGACGTGAGGTTGCCTGGCAGTTTTCTTCCTGTCAGTACAGACCAGGCCCGTGCGTCTGGGTCTGGAGGTCGAAGAGGGTCCAGAGTTGCAGCTGGGAGCCGCAGGAGGTCTGTCGTGAGGCGATCCTCTGACGGAAGTCTGGCACGATCATCTGCAACTGCTCAAGTCCTCCCTGGTGACGGGGAGGCCAGGGGCGTGGGCCTTGAGCAGCGACATGATTCAGAGGGATCTGATTCCAGCGGCGAGCGTGATGGAGGAAGAGATCGTCAGGACTCAGGATTTCCGCCTGGCGGGGACACAGCACCTGCGCAGCTGCGTGAGTATGACTCTATGTCTGGTTTGTTGCCCGCAGGGGCTGTATTGCAAGGGGAAGGCAGTGGTCAGTTTGCAGGGCTAGGGGGAAGGAATTTAGGTGTGCCTAGTGGGGCAGAGGTATCGGAGATTAGGGTTATCTTACAAAGTATGTCACAAATTTTGGTTAGAATGGAGGGTGGGGCCACGAGTGAGTCAGGGGCATCGGCCCGTGGGAGCCTGGTTGCGGACAGGCCGTGTTGCCACAGTCCAGGATTGAAGCGGTTGGGTCAGTGGCGGGTGCAGAGGCAGCATCTACGGGAGTTTCAGTGTCAGTTCAGACGGAGAAAGACAAAGGGGATGCGGTGAAGCTGGACCATAGGGCAAAAGGTGAGGTGTATGTGTGCTTCGAAGGGCCATCGGGGGCACATTTGAAAAAAGAGGTGAAAGAGAAAATTTGGCGCAATGAATATGTGGAAATTTTTTCCCTCTTTCCCTTGGAAAAGTTTAATCTGGACAAGGGGAAGAAGGATGATAGCAAAAAAGAGGAGGAGGAGAAGCGAATGTGGCAGTTGATCCCCCAGACATTTGTAAATTGGTTACAAGCGTTTGCAATATTGGCTAGTGTCATTGAGGAGAAGTTTCCTGAGAATTGCTCGGGTTTATTCTGTTATTTAGATTCTATTGGGGAAGCGCATCGTACTTATGGGGGCCAGACATGGTTGAGGTATGATGAGCAATTCAGGCAGAGGAAGGCGGTGCGGCCAGAGATTAAGTGGGATCAGAAGGATATTGATCTTTAGTAAAAAGTTATGGCTCCAGCTAGGTATGGGCAGTCCTTTCATGGGAGCGGAGGTAGCGGGAGTCAATCGTCAGGACATGGAGGGGGTAATCAGGGAACACAGGGAGGGAGAGAAAAATCTGGAAGGTGCTGGCAATTTAATGACGGCCAGTGCAAATATGGGAACAGCTGTAAATTTAAACATGTTTGTTCCCATTGCAATTGGAGCTCCCATGGGACCTCAAAATGTTTCAAAAAATGAAAGCCTTCAGTGGGTACCGGTCAAGGGGGTGACTCCAGAGAAGCTGCTAGGGATGACCCCCTTTCTAAGTAGATATCCTGATCAATTGAAGGCTACAATTATTTGGAATGTTTTTTTGGAAGGTTTCAGGATTCCGCCACCAGATCATAAAGTTCCATTTTCAGTTAAAAATTTGAGGTCTGCTTTATTGTATCCAGTGGTCGTCAGTGTAAAATTGTCAAAGGAAGGGGAGTTAGGGCATATGGTGGGGCCATTTGAAAGTTTGCCGGGAGAAGGGGTGATTATTTCTCCTTTGGGGGTAGTGCCCAAGAAGGAGCCGAATAAATTTCGGTTGATTCAGCATTTGTCGTACCCAAAGGGGTTTTCGGTCAATGACGGTATCGCACCAGAATTATGTTCTGTAGAATATACATAATTTGATATGGCAGTGTTATGGGTGCGCAGGTACGGGCCCGGGTCATTGTTAGCAAAAACCTATATTGAATCGACTTTCGGGTTACTTCCAGTTCACTGGGCTAGCACTCCTTTATTGGGTTGTTTTTGGAACAAAGGTTATTACCTGGATAGATGTTTGCCTATGGGTTGTTCAATTTCATGTTCGTTGTTTGAAACTTTTAGTACTTTTTTGGAGTGGGTGGTTAGGGATGTTGCTGGTGTGCAGTCTGTTATTCATTACTTGGATGACTTTTTGTTCATAGGTCCTCCAGATTTGTTGGTTTGTGGGAATTTGTTAGCAGCCATGGTGTGAGTCGCAGAGCGTTTTGGCGTTCCATTGGCGAAGGAAAAAACTGAAGGTCCTTGTACTGTGTTGAGTTTTTTAGGAATATTGATTGATTCGGAAAGAATGGAATATTGGTTGCCAGAAGACAAATTGTCTTTGCTCAGGCAGGAGTTCGAGCAAATTGGTAAATTGCGCAAAGTGACATTGAAGGAGATGCAGTCGCTGTTAGGGAGATTGAACTTTGTGTGTAGGATTATGCCGATGGGCAGAATATTTTGTTGCAGGTTGTCTGGGGCGACAGCAGGTGTGCGGGCATCACATCATTTTATTCGTTTGAATAGAGAGCACAGGGAGGATTTGTTGGTGTGAAAGTGTTTTTTGGACAATTACAATGGTAGGTCATTGATACAGCATGAGTTTTTGAATAGCTCTGATTGCGAGATTTATACGGACGCTGCAGGCGGGGCGGGTTACAGGGCCTATTGTAAGGGAAAGTGGAGTGTTGGTAAATGGCCTGATTCATGGAAGGAGAAGGGTCTTACAAAGAATCTTGCTCTGTTGGAATTATTCCCAATCATAGTTTCGGTCTCAATTTGGGGCGAACTTTTCTTGAATCGGAGAGTCAGGTTTCAATGCGATAATATGGATAATATTATACACAGCCTAATACTACTCACGGCTTTATGCATTACTATATACATGGTATACACACTCACAAATCGCTGCTCCATACATGTACACGTAGGCACACATGAGTATAGTCTGTTCAATACAATACAGGGGGACTTGGTATCATCTGCTCAAACATAATGGACTGTTACGTGTTTCAAGCTGGGAGAAGATAGGTCGGCAGGGGGGCTTAAGTGCCTAGGAGATGCCAGCTTTGTTATACCCCTAGTACCTGCCTGTAATAGCTGGTGTAGCTCTGATTATTGTTGTTTAACCATTTAGCTGCCATTCTCAATAACTGACAGAGGCACGTAAATAGTGTGATTGCGGGGAGCTGATGCGCGATGGCCTGCTGTAAGCTCCCATGGCTGACATCTTAGACTTCCTGTGAAGCCTAGCCTGTGGCTTAGCTTCATAGGAGAACGCCATTTTGACTATTTACTGATCAGTTTCAAGTCCTGTAAGGTGAGTAAAGAAAAAAAGAAAGTTTTTTTTTAAAAATGCGTAAAATCCAATTCACCTGCCTTTTCCCCCTTTAATAGTAAAAAAATCATACAAAATATCAACATATTTGGTAGCACCACATCTGTAATTCTAATCTATAAAAAAATAATTTACATGTATGGTGTTGTCCAGAAAAAAACATAGAAACATCAGAATTGCTTGGTTTTTGGTTACCATACCTTCCTCAATGCGGTCATATGTACATCAAAATGGTATGCATAGTTTACTATGCACAAAAAAACACACCCACTGACAGGAAAATAAAAATGTTACAGACCTCAGAAAATGGTGGCACCATTTTTTTTCTATAAGTTTGGTATTACAGTAATCATATTGACCTGGAGATTCATGATTTCAGGCCATTTTTACCGCACACTGGACGGCGTAAAAGCAAGTCCCAATCAACAATCGAAGAATTGTGTTTTTTTCAAAATTTCTACCAACTAGGATTTTTTCTAATTTTTCAGTTCACTACATGGTAAAATTAATTAATTTTATTATTAATTATTATTTATTATTATTATTTATTAATTAATTAATATTGTCAATTAAAACTGCAATTTGTTCTGCAATAAGAGCCCTCATATGGCTATGAGGATGGAAGAATAAAAAAAAGTTATGGCTCTTATAAGAAGGGGAGGAAAAATATCTATGGAAGTGCAAACACAGAAAATAAAGGAATTAAAGGGGTTGTCGGGGACTTTAACATTGATAGCCTATTCTTATGATATGTCATCAATGTTTGATTCGTGGGGGTGCGACCCTTGGCACCCCCACTTATCAGCTGTCCCCAATGTCGGCGGTGGACGGCTCAGTTATGGGTCTGCACAGCACATCTCTGTTGAATAGTGGCCGCGGCCAGGTACTGCACTACCACCTTAAATTGATTTAAATAGGGGGCTGCAGTGCAGTACCCAGCCGTGGCCACTATTTCATCAACGGTGCTGTGCAGCTCCTCAACTGAGCAGTTCCCCACCGCCAACACCAGATACAGCTGGTGATACACGGGTGAAGTGTGTTGCACTCCCAATAGCACTGTGTCTTAAAGGGGTTGTGCAGTCCAAATCGATAAGTCTGAAGTATTATGAATCCTCTTAGCTCATGCACTATGTGCTGTGAGAATTCACCAGTTTCTGACCCAGTACCGGAGGGTATGTATGCGTTATACATACTAACAACCAGAGCCTGTCCATTGGGCACGGCCTTCAAATGTATGGAGAGCGAGGCCGCGCCCACTGGTCTGGAGTATGTATAAAGCATACAAACCCTCTGGTCCCGGGTCAGAAAACAGCGAATCCCTGCAGCACACAGTGTGTCCACGGGGGGATTCATAAGTCTGCAGACACACAGAGTGACTGCAGACTTTTTGATTTGGACCGGGTAACCCCTTTAAGCACTACAGGACATGACACCGGAGGATCTGCCATGGACAATCCCTGGTAGCAGCACTTACACATAATGCTAAGTGCACGGCTCACCAATTACTGCTTTGTCGGTGCCCATGTCCCTGTGCTGTAATAATCGCTTTTCCAACTCCTGAGGAGCTGTGTCAGTCAGGCACATTCTATAATGGCATCCCCCCACACTCCTCTCCTGCAGACAATGTGAGAGATGCCTGTCTTCAGCAGGCATGTTCAGGAATTCAACCAGGAGAAAAGATGCAGCATTGCAAAAACAGTCTTCAGGGGACTGGCCCGGGAGAGGAGGAGAAAGCCCCCCCCGGCCCAGCCCTCCCATGCTGAAGTAACTCTATACTACATTTCCCTGAACCTAAAAGAACGGCATAGCTAAAGGGTTTGCAAAAGTAGAAGTTGCAGCATGGTTGTTGAGCTAAAGGTGGTCCAAAGGCCCCTCTGCCACATCAAACACCACCTTTTTAAATGCTATTTGTTAGGTAAGGAGCGTGTGAAAGACTCAGGTTCTCAAAAAAAGAGCTGGATCACTCTTACTCATGACTTAGCTCATCCTATTCAAGTTAATGGATCTAAGCTGTAATATCAGACTTTCTCTCTGTAACATATTGAATATACAGTATAAAAGTTTAAGGTAAAGCTAAGTTGCAATTTGTGCATAAAATATAATTTGAAAGATGTGTCCATTTAAGAAAACTCTACATGACACAGGCTGCAATTAAAATAGGGATATAACTCCCTATGGTGAAAAAAAGGATTTGTTATTTATTGAATTCAACACCAGTGCCTGCCAGAACAAGGAGAATAGATTTGATTTCTCCCATGCGTTTCCACTCGTATTGACCTCTGGCTGGAGTCGAGCACCTAAAGCCAATTGTGTAGTTTCCAGGCAAATCTATTGATTGTCTGCAGGAAAGATTGGATACTGGGTTATGATGAGGCACAAGCTATTTGGTGCAAGAAAAATATTCTCCTGATGATTTTTGATGTTGCGTTTGTCACATTCATAACAGTATTCAAACAGCATATATCAGGGGAACACACTGTTCAAGAAAATAAGATTTAGCAAATGCTAGGGGTTACTTGCAGCTCTTGAGCCCTTATGTAAAATCTGTAATAGAAACCTTGTCAACCATTTGTCATTCATTATACTAGTAAAATAAGATAGTTATAAAAACAAAAAAACGACCAGCACCTCCGAACAGAATAAAGTGTGAACAGGTGCAAGCTGCTATGACTGCATAATATACAGTACAGACCAAAAGTTTGGACACACCTTCTCATTTAAAGATTTTTCTGTATTTTCATGGCTTTGAAAATTGTACATTCACACTGAAGGCATCAAAACTATGAATTAACACATGTGGAATTATATACTTAACAAAAAAGTGTGAAACAACTGAAAATATGTCTTTTATTCTAGGTTCTTCAAAGTAGCCACCTTTTGCTTTGATAACTGCTTTTCACATTCTTGGAATTCTCTTGATGAGCTTCAAGTGGTAGTCACCAGAAATGGTCTTCCAACAATCTTGAAGGAGTTCCCAGAGATGCTTAGCACTTGTTGGCCCTTTTGCCTTCACTCTGCGGTCCAGCTCACCCCAAACCATCTCGATTGGGTTCAGGTCTGGTGACTGTTGAGGCCAGGTCATCTGGCGTAGCACCCCATCACTCTCCTTCTTGGTCATATAGCCCTTACACAGCCTGGAGGTGTGTTTGGGGTCATTGTCCTGTTGAAAATTAAATGATGGTCCAACTAAACGCAAACCGGATGGAATAGAATGCCGCTGCAAGATGCTGTGGTAGCCATGCTGGTTCAGTATGCCTTCAATTTTGAATTAAATCCCCAACAGTGTCACCAGCAAAGCACCCCCACACCATCACACCTACTCTTCCATGCTTCACGGTGGTAACCAGTGTAATGCAGCGACTTGCTGGCATTACGGTAATGGTCCAGGATGTGTTTCACCTGACCATGTACCTTCCCCCTCAGATGACTGGTCACATGACTGTGACATAGCACAGGTCCTGCGAGCACAGAATGTCTGTCTGATCACATGACTGTGACATCAGCAAGGTCCTGTCGGTGTGTGTGTGTGCTACAGGATATAAAAACCTTGTTAATTTGAGACAGGTGTTCTGAGAGAGGTATGAGGCCTGTTCCCCATGTGTGTGGGACACCGTTCGTGTGAGGCCTAGTGAGGCTGAGTGAAGCCTGGCAGCCTGAGAGGTCGAGACTGGATCCTGTGAGTGGATGCTAGTGGCCTTGGAAGGCAGAGGCTTGGTGAAGAGTCCTGAAAGGCAAAGCCTGGATCCTGTGTGGATGTCAGTGGCCTTTGAGGGAACGATGGCTGGAGACCCCTACCTGGGAAGCCGCAAAGCCACAGTGGTGGCAAGCCTAATGGACTGCAGCAGCTAAACCCGGCAAAGGTAATACACTGTGTTATATGGACATTGATATGGACATTGCTATTTTATTACCTTGCTGAAGGCTGTTACTTGGGCCACTTGGGCCTGTCTGCTACTTGAGAGACTCCCGGATGTTAAGTGTGTAAACATGCCGGTGATAAACTAAGATGGACTGTGTGAACTGCGGTTTATGATAATAATAAACGGCTGTATTGTGAAATACCGGAAGGACATTGCACGTGTGCTTAATTTACCCGGTGCAGCGAGTGTCCCCCATTATGATGACTAGTGCTGCCTTACATATGGTTCGAGAATGCGTGCAACTGCAGCCCGGCTGCTAGCGGCAACGACAACCCAGTTGCTAGGGGCAACTGCAGCCCGGTTGCTAGAGGCAACGGCACAGGACGACGAGTGTGGATTAAAGCATCTGGCTGCAACTCGGTGGGGTTGCGAAGATTGTCGTCACACTCAAACCTGGTTTGCTGTGGCTCGGCGGGGCTCACGAAGTTTAAAGCCTCTAGCTGCAACTCGGCGGGGTTGCGAAGGTTGTCGTCGCACTCAAATCCGGTTTTGCTGTGGCTCGGCGGGGCCACGAAAATTTTCGGGGAGAGCGGTGTAAAGTGTCTAGTGTGTACCGTGATGGCCATGAATGGTGCAGTATCTCCAGACGGAATGGAGAAGGAGTTAGATGACCGTGTGCAATCGCTCTTCGGCATAATGGAGTTTCCTGAAGAAATGCAGGAGCAGATAATGACGGCTCTGAAGGGAGCAGCAGATGAGTCTGAAGCTGCTGAGCGATTGAAATGCCTGTTGGAGTCGCAACAGCAGGTATGGGAGAAACAACAACAGGACTCGCAGCAGGCATTTGAGAAACAACAGCAGGTATGGGAGAAACAACAACAGGACTCGCAGCAGGCATTTGAGAAACAACAGCAGGTATGGGAGAAACAAGAGGTCGTGGTGCAGGAAGGGCAGGAGCTGTTGGCCCATTACAGAGAGGCGGCAGCGGACCATTCCTTGAACTCTCCGGGGGCGCCCTTGTTGTCCCAGAGTGCCCGGGGAGGTGGTAAGAGCTGTTGTGAACTGAGTCCTAAGACTATTGTTGATTTTTCTTGTAAAAATTCCCCTGCCGGTGTGGTTGTTAAAAAGGGGCGGAGTCTAAAAAGGGGGCGGTTGTTCAAAACAGCGTGGAGGATAGAAAATCAAAAAAAATTACTGGTGGTGGGTTGGTACCTCCTAAAAATGACAATGCGACCGTTGATAATGGGGTAGCTCCAGTAGAAGGGGGTGACGTCAAAGTGGGAGGTGAACTGTTAGTCCACAACACCATGGGGAGTGACACAGACCCAGTAGCTGACGGTGACACTACGAAAGTAGAAGGAGAGGTCAGTCAGGAGGGGCTAGACGTGGCGAGAAAGTCCCCATCTCGTAGACGGCGCAAGGGCCACAAAAAGGTTGCTCCTGTAGACTTGGCTGAAAGTGAAAATAAGGAAAATGTAGTACTGTGTGCCTTTGTTTCAGGGGTGGATCGTCCTTCCGAGGCAGAAGAGGAGGCGGCCAGTTGTGACCAAGAGCTGGAGCCTATCAGCCAGCAGTGTCAGAGTGACGTGCAGCCACTATGTGGAAACCTGGAGATCGTGTCCTCAGACCAGCAGAACCTGGAGTCTGAAAGGCAGAAAATAAAACAGGTTGTGAGGAACTTGCAGCGTGAACTGGAGGAAAACAGCAAGGAAGTCAACAATTGGAAGAAAAAGTTCCAGAGAAATAAAGAGGAGGTTTTTCAGTTGGAACTTGACAAAGCGGAGTTTGAAGATGAGCTGTGCGAGTTGAAAGATAGGTTCTCCCTGGTACACGTAGAGCTGATACAAGTGAAGCAAAAGCTAGATGAGGCACTACACCAGAGGGATAGAGAGCTGTCTGCCTTAAAAGAGGCGCTGCAGGTTGAAGTTTCCGGATGTGACCAAAACCTAAAACGACTGCGCGAACAGTTCAACCGGGAGCTATGTGACGCCAAGAAGGAATATGGTGAAAAGCTCAATAGGGAACTGCAACAAATCAAGAGAGACTATGAGGATCTCCTCAGGGTTAAAGGAAAACTAGAGGATGATAAGCTGGAGGCTGAGCAGAAACGGATGGAGGAGTCTATCGGAGAAGCCACCGACCAGGGCCAGGAGTTGGCCGCTGGTGATGGGAGGTATGAAGCAGATACCTCCTCGAGTGATGTGAACTCGGATGATTCGGTGGATGTAGGAGCCGAGATCAAGGAGCTCAAGGAGTCGCTACAAACCCATCGGAAGCAGGAAGAGCTTCAGAGACGGACCGCTGAGTGGCGAGTGGCGGAGCTAGAGGAAGAAGTTTCCGGGCTCAAAAGTTGCCTGACAAAGTATCACTCAGTGAACGAGGCCTTCTTGGAGAAGGAAAGGGGCGAACACATTGCACTCACTCCCTTATCCCAAGAGAGGGTGGACCTGAGGAGAGCTAAGAGAGTGTTAACCACAGATAAATATGAGATGGAAGTGGTCAAGATGGAAATTTGTGAATTTGTAGCTGTGAGTCAGCTCAGGGGAAGCATACAGGGTGAAGAAGCTGGAGGTCAGTTGTCCCTGAAACCTGATATGGTTGATCGTCTGGAAACCACTGGTGAGACCGAAACGTCTCGGTACAAGTGCCTCGTAGATGTACCCGAGGATTTGAGGGAAGAATGCACCAGTGAGTCCATGCATGAGGAGTTTAAGAAGGCCGTGGGAGCCTGTAAGGTGTACTTGACCTCAGAAGCTAAACAGCTGGTTTTATAATTAGTTTATAATTATAAGGCCGAAAAGGCCGAAAAGACAAGCGTCCATCGAGTTCAGCCTATTTCTTGTGCACTGCAGCTATTCCGCAGCGTTGATCCAGGAGAAGGCAAAAAAAAACCATGCGGTATAGGCCAATTTACATCATTGAGGAAAAATTCACTTCCCGACTCCAATCTGGCAGTCAGATTAAATCCCTGGATTAATTAACTATCACTAAGCATAAGATGTAATTTTATTGTTCTCAAGAAAGGCGTCCAGGCCTCTCTTGAACTCATTAAGTGAGTTGGACATCACCAATTCCTCTCCCAGAGAGTTCCAGAGTCTCACGGCTCTGACCGTAAAGAATCCCCTTCTATGCTGGTGCAGGAACCTCCTTTCCTCCAGACGCATAGTGTGCCCCCTCGTCTTTGTCACCATCCTTGGTATAAACCACAGTGAAGAGGGTGGCGATCCTAAGTGACATGCACTGGCGATGTATTCGCACGAAGCGGTTTCTCCGGTTGAAGATGGAACAAGTCGTTCGACAACTGGAGTTGATGAGGAAAGCTCACAGTATGCGTGAAGAGGTCATCCGGGTGCCTCATGTTCTGGTGAGGAAGCTCGTTGGGAGAAATGGTCGAGCCATGCAGATGATGGCCAAGAAGTCTGGTGTGGTGAAAGTAAACAGTCCACGTGATCGTCAGGACTGGATACCAGACGAAGACGGCATGGTATCGTTCTCCGCTGTAGGAACAGAAGAAAGCCTGGGATATATGCGCATGCTGTTGGAGTACCAAGTGACCTACCTGCGAGAGGTGGAACAGTTAAATCTTGCTAGACTGCGAGTGGATAGACAGCATCATCAGAGTAGCAGAAGATGGCAGCCGTCTAGAAATTATGAGACCAGACAGAGAAAGGGCCCCCTAAATAATAGAACAGCTATAGCTGGAGTTAAGGACCTTTCAAGATGTCCTGAGAGTAGTGGGCGTGGGTTTATAGGTAGTGAGACCTCCAGTAACTCAGGTTTGAGCAGCCCATACAAACGACCCAATAGAGGACGGGACAGTACGGAGTCAAACCGGACCTTAGATACCAGGGCATGTGAGTCACACCGCTGTACGACTGACTGCTGGGAGCAGGGGAGGTCTGACAAGATTTTGACTGACCGCTGGGAGCGGGGGAGACCTGATAAGGTTACGACTGACCGCTGGGAGCGGGGGATACCTGACAAGGTTACAACTGACCGCTGGGAGCGGGGGAGCTCTGACAAGGTTACGACCCAGAAAGGTGACCTGACTAAGTCAGTGACAGTGACAAATGGTATGTCCCTAAGGAATGGGCTAATGTCGTTGACTAATGTTCCAGGGGCTGAGTAGCACAATTGTAAAGTACATGGTCTCTATGTGAACTGTGGGTTATGAGGTAATTGTGTATACTATGTGTTCAACCCCACAAGTTTGAACAGAGGGGGGGGATATGTAATGCAGCGACTTGCTGGCATTACGGTAATGGTCCAGGATGTGTTTTACCTGACCATGTACCTTCCCCCTCAGGTGACTGGTCACATGACTGTGACATAGCACAGGTCATGCGCGCACAGAATGTCTGTCTGATCACATGACTGTGACATCAGCAAGGTCCTGTCGGTGTGTGTGTGTGCTACAGGATATAAAAACCCTGTTAATTTGAGACAGGTGTTCTGTGAGAGGCATGAGGCCTGTTCCCCATGTGTGTGGGACACCGTTCGTGTGAGGCTGAGTGAAGCCTGGCAGCCTGAGAGGTCGAGACTGGATCCTGTGAGTGGATGCTAGTGGCCTTGGAAGGCAGAAGAGTCCTGAAAGGCAAAGCCTGGATCCTGTGTGGATGTCAGTGGCCTTTGAGGGAACGACGGCTGGAGACCCCTACCTGGGAAGCCGCAAAGCCACAGTGGTGGCAAGCCTAATGGACTGCAGCAGCTAAACCCGGCAAAGCTAATACACTGTGTTATATGGACATTGATATGGACATTGCTATTTTATTACCTTGCTGAAGGCTGTTACTTGGGCCACTTGGGCCTGTCTGCTACTTGAGAGACTCCCGGATGTTAAGTGTGTAAACATGCCGGTGATAAGCTAAGATGGACTGTGTGAACTGCGGTTTATGATAATAATAAACGGCTGTATTGTGAAATACCGGAAGGACATTGCACGTGTGCTTAATTTACCCGGTGCAGCGAGTATCCCCCATTATGATGACTAGTGCTGCCTTACACCAGGCATGTAGAGTCCATCCGTTCACCTTTTCTGCTTCACACAAAGACACAGTGGTTGGAACCAAAGATCTCAAATTTGGACTCATCAGACCAAAGCACAGATTTCCACTGGTCTAATGTCCATTCCTTGTGTTCTTTAGCCCAAACAAGTCTCTTCTGCTTGTTGCCTGTCCTTAGCAGTGGTTTCCTAGCAGCTATTTTACCACGAAGGCCTGCTGCACAAAGTCTCCTCTTAGCAGTTGTTGTAGAGATGTGTCTGCTGCTAGAACTCTGTGTGGCATTGACCTGGTCTCTAATCTGAGCTGCTGTTAACATGTGATTTCTGAGGCTGGTGACTCGGATAAACTTATCCTCAGAAGCAGAGGTGACTCTTGGTCTTCCTTTCCTGGGGCGGTCCTCATGTGAGCCAATTTCTTTGTAGCGCTTGATGATTTTTGCAACTGCACTTGGGCACACTTTCAAAGTTTTCCCAGTTTTTTGGACTGACTGACCTTCATTTCTTAAAGTAATGATGGCCACTCGTTTTTCTTTACTTAGTTGCTTTTTTCTTGCCATAATACAAATTCTAACAGCCTATTCAGTAGGACTATCAGCTGTGTATCCACCTGACCTCTGTACAACACAACTGATGGTCCCAACCCCATTTATAAGGCAAGAAATCCCACTTATTAAACCTGACAGGGCACACCTGTGAAGTGAAAACCATTTCCGGTGACTACCTCTTGAAGCTCATCAAGAGAATTCCAAGAATGTGAAAAGCAGTTATCAAAGCAAAAGGTGGCTACTTTGAAGAACCTAGAATATAAGACATATTTTCAGTTGTTTCACACTTTTTTCTTAAGTATATAATTCCACATGTGTTAATTCATAGTTTTGATGCCTTCAGTGTGAATGTACAATTTTCAAAGTCATGAAAATACAGAAAAATCTTTAAATGAGAAGGTATGTCCAAACTTTTGGTCTGTACTGTACAAACAAGAGAATGTAGCAGCTTCTGTAAGCGCTAAGATATATGCAAACATTAAATATATGAGATTTGAACTGCATTACTGCTATATAGAACGTACTTATAGAAATTAATGTGACCAATCAACCATGGCAAGGTGACCCTTCTATGATACCAAATATATTTGAATATATCAATAGCAGCAATGCTTTAACCCCTAGTATATATTTGTATCTTTGTCAGGCTAAAACAGTACACATCCCTCCTATTTTATAGGAGTGGAAGCTGCTTGGCACCTCCTGAAAAGATTTGCAATACGACCTAATGCTTTGTTATGTTATTGCGTGATTTACTGTTGTTATTACATGAAACTTTTGAAAAGTATGGTGAGTTTATGGTGAAAAGAGTTGTTCCATTTCAAATAAAATTAGCCCCTTGCTGCATTTTGTTTAAAAGCCAAAAAAACAAGACTGTACTCTCCTTCCCCGGGTCCACTGGAGTCTCCACTGCAGCTACTGGTATGTGGCATTGCCTGCTGCACTGTCATCATCTCGACAGTGTGGCAACCAATCAATGAGCTGAGCGGGGCATTCCAGTGTAGACAGAACACCCAGATCTGAGCCGCTAAGGTCACTGATTGTCTGCCGCCTGTCAACATGATGTCAGTGCTGCAGTTAATAATGCCAGACACCCGGAGCAGAGGTGGGGACTCGCCAGTGGACCCGGGAAAAGTGAGTTTAGCAGAGTTTGTTTTTTAAAAAACGAAATGCATCGAGAGTCAAATTATATTTGATGAGAACAACTCCTTTAATGCCATGTTTTATTGTAACCTCTTTTATGCAGAAATTATAGGAGAATAGGCAGCTGGGCAGGGAGGAGTTGCAGAGTTTCAGACCTGCAGCTTGGAAGAGTTTTGGGAGAAGTTACTAAGTGGATCAGTGCAAATTGTACTATATATACAATAGCCTGTAACTGTAGTGTATGTTTCCTATGCTGGACAATGTAACGTAAGGCTTTAGCAAAATCTAGTGCTCATTTTTGGTACTTGAGAAATGACTGAGCATTATTTAGGAATGCAGAAAAAAATCTGGAAGGAGAGTGGTTTTAGTCTGTAAATAAAGCATTTGGTGTTTGTAGATTTCAGTTGGAAACTGAAAGTTACTGTAGTGAGAGACTGAGGAACAAGGACATGGCTGCCCAAGGTGAGAGTGTTATGAAGGACAAGAAAAACAAGCTGAACCAATTCTGATACTAATATGTGGCTCAGAATCTGGAGGAAAGCTGGAAGAACCTACCGGGAACCAGGACAGAGATCTGGGAAAGAAAACAAAGGAGCCACTTCAGTGGTTGGCTACCTCTTTGAATCTCTGCTTCCAATGAGCCGAAGGTCCGGAGAGTAAGCTGGGGATTTGTGGTGACCCTGAGACAGCAAAGGCAAGAAGGACAGAGGCTACGTTTAAGCTGAACTTGGAATTTAGAGTAATAAGTTCATGTATTGTGTACTGGGAGTGTGCTGTAGACAGAAGGAATGGAAGGCACTTTCAGGAAAGATGGAGGGCTAGTGACAGCTAATTAGTGTGACTGCTGGATATTGTATAAGATATGTGCCATAATATGATAACACTATGTATGTGTCTCTGTTGGAAACAGAGATGTAATGAACAATTCATGTACATACTTTTCTCTGTATTATAGTTCTATCAAGTTCATCAGTAAAATACAGTTTAGTTTTATAACATGGCCTGAATCCTTCCTAGTCTACACTGTAAGTCCTAGGTTCCTGTGTCATCAATTAATGTGTGGTCTGAGGAGGAAACATCTACAGAGTTTAATAGCACAAACACACCCTGAGGAGACGGTTTCATTGGTATTTAGAGTCATAGCAAGACATCTCGGCCTGTGCCAACCGATACACTATTTAAACCCCCTTTAATTAATCCATTCAGCTGTACATATCCACCATTGGATTTAATTCTTATAGCAAACATGTCATAAAACATTAAAAATAGCATTACTGATATACTTTAACTATATACGTATGTTCAAGTCCAAGTGTGACTGAATAAAAACTAAATAAACAGTTCAGAATAAAACATAGAAATAGACCTATGAACTGCAACATGGGGACTACGTTTGTAACCAAACCTATTGGGTATGCTCAGGAAGAGTGTTTCTGATTGGTTAAAACTGCAATGCATATTACTATGGTTGGAATAAACCAGCCCATCACACCAGATAGGCTGAGGCGCCATTCACTGAGAACCTCCTCCATTAATTGCTTAGAAAAAATGGGGATGAAGGAAGGGGATGCTATTCTTATGGAGCGCTCCTGTGAAGAAAAAAAAGAGGGCACTTTAAGAGAAAGTGTGTTTCCTGACTTGCGAGACAGACGCGCCGTAAGTGATGCCATTTTTTGCGTTCCTTTTGCATTTTTCGTTTTTAGAGGCTAGGCTTTTTAATTTTCTTTATTTACTTTAAAGACCAATGAAAAATTGTCATATTCCAGAAATTTTAATGAATAACACAATCACAGAAAAAGTAGGGTAGAAGGTATACCTATAGCTGATTGATAATACCCCAATAGAGGACATATAGGCAGATGTAATAAGGACTAACGAAGCAAAATTATATACACAAAAAGACCAAGAGAGCAAAAAACTTCGAATGAAAGTCCCAATAATTAGTAAAATTACAAAATTTTATTGATAAGGTTAAATGGACAATGTGAATCACAGATTCAGACACAAACAATGATAAAACATTGGAGGAGCACCAATGAGGAGCAAATAACAAATAGACCTAATTCAAAATCAAGCTGCCAAAAGCGTAGACTGCTCTGTATAGACATACTAAAGCATTTTAGTGGAGTGCAAATGCTTGAGAGGCAAGTCAGGAAAACTATTATGTATGTACTCAATCACGCCGCCTACCACATAGAAATTCTAATATAAGTAGCTTGTGCACAGGGCAGCAAATTGATACTACCATGACACCTTCAGTGCAAACTTGCAGGCTAGCATAAGTGAAAAGGATTCCAAGCAGCAGCATAGCAAGTATAACGTGAGTCCTATAAAGTACTTACGGCCACAGTGGATGAGAACACGCTCCTCAATAGTGCACTCACATTTTAATGCAAATGTCTACCTAACAAGGTATGTGGTTTAGATATTTTTTTGTTTTGCACACTTGTAATAGTTCACTATTGAACATCAATATTCAATATTGCACACTTGTTATATTGGCCTGCCACAGGTGCTTGCTTTTGGGAAGTGAGTCTACCTTTCTTTCTACATCTTTTTTGGTAAAGGGTGAAAGGTGTTTTTTGTTTATTTATTTTTTTTAATCTTTAAAATAGGACACATTTTAATTTCTGCATACCTTTTTTACTAGTCCAATTTAGCAACTGTTAACACCACAACAATATTGCTGGTTTTTGCCACATCTTCCTTTCAGTGCGTGTATCTACCAAGCAACATACCTTTTTAGTGTTATTTATTTTTTGAGAATTTAAGCCAAAAGAAATATATAAAAGAATACAAAGAAAAGGTTAACTTTTTTCATACCTGTTTTACTAGTCCAATTTAGCAATTGTACATGCCACAACAATGCTGCTTACTTTTGCTGCATCTTCCTTTTACATACATGTACATACTTAGCAACATATCCTTTTAGTGTTATGTATTTTTTGTGAAGAGGAGTGAGAATTTAAACCAAAAAATATGCATACATTTTTTTTAAAAAGTTGAACGTTTTGCCCACCACATTTACTAGTCCAATTTGCCAAGCGCACAACACACAACTATACTGTGGGCTGTTGCTGCACTTGGGAGCCCTGTACGTATATCCTGACATAGTTGTTATGGTGTCCAGTTTAGCCAGGGGAAATTAATCTGTTTAGCAAAAATCTTAAAAGAGATTGTTACACCAATTTGAGCTATTTAACTGTGCAGATCACATTTGACCTTCTTTGCCTCTGGGAAGCATATTAGTGGGGAGGAAGTGGAGGACATAATGGAATACTTGTCACATCACTAAACTCAATCATAGCAGGATGATGTTACCTCTGACAGTGACACCATCAGCTTAAGTGAGTCAGTGTTTTGCTGTCACGGGTGTGTCAGAAGTGACAGACAGTCGCCCTGCAGTTGGTTGCAGGAGATCTCTACGTTTGGCATTACAGACACCTTTTTAGAAGCTGTCTCTTTAGGACCCAGCGGCTACCTTCTTCTGGCTAATTAACACCCTGGCCTGGGTGTATAAATACCTGCTGTCTGCTTGAGGGAGGTGCCGGCGATACTCACATTACCCCTTGTGAAGGCTCGCAGCAAGTGCATTACTTCTTCCTCTTTGGAGCTTTGAGGATGGGTGTTCATCTCTCTGAAGTCGACATAAGCTAAGCTATCTTCCCTTGTTTGTTCCCCCTTGTTGTCTGTAGTGGTCAGTGGGGATTGACTAGCGCTCATCCCCCTCCCTTCCCTAGCCAGGGCCATACGCCAGGGAAAGACAGGGCGAGGTTTGCTTGCGACAATTGGTGAAGAGCCGATATAAGGACGGTAGTTGAGTCAGGGTGATATTAGATCAGCCTAGGAGGTCTCTACTCCCCCCTTTCCCTAGAGTCTTTGATCCTTTTTACCCCTTCCCTTCATGTTGCACTTAGTCTTTCCTACACCTTGCTTGACATCTGCAAGGTGTAGGAAAGTCCACCACTTCCGCCTTTATAGCACTTAATATTGTACATAATGGAATTTTAATTCTGTCATTGACACCTGTTTCAGTTCTTTCCCTTAGTTCCCTAGCTAACAGCTTGGATCTAAGGAAGAAACTTCACCAGAGTAATTTCTTGTGGTTAATTTATTGGAAGAGATGAAAAATCAGCCTTTATACTTGAATGACATGGAGATGGAGGACACAATTCTATCTTCCAGCTGTGTTGCTGGTACTGTGAGCCACGGTAGTAGGGACGCTGGCAGTGGTAGCTCTCTGACCCAGGGAAAATCTTAATGTGGGTATCAGGAGGAGAACAAGGAGCTCAGACCATTTCTAACGTAGAGGAAACTGTCAGCTAAATTATGAATGATGACAATATGATAATGATGATGATTTTGTGGTTCACAAGACAGGGTGCCTTAAAGGTGATATCATCATCATCAGAGGTCGTTGGCCTCGAAGATACACAGCAGAGATGACGTGTGGCCAAAAGTTCCACTGGGGCAAAATCTACATGTTCTGTGGTCAGTTCTTGAGCAGGTGATGTCACACATGCTGTTGGGGAGGAGGCTGAATAGCGCCTCAAAGCACTGGTCATGGTGCTGGCAAGTCATTCCTGCAAGCATCTCATGAATGGGTGTTCTTTTGCATGTTGATGCTAGATGGTTCATTGGCAGTTTGCAGGCTCTGCAGGAGGAAAATAACATGTGGCCACCCTAGCACATCAGTATATGAAGCAACATCTCCTGCTCATGTGGGAAAAGCAAGCGAACCAGCAATCAGAGCAATCCTCAAGTTGTCCTCCTCTGCTTTCTCCCCATACTAATCTTTCTGTCTGCCAAGCCGCATCCTTAAGTAGTACCTAGTTGGTGCAATCCTCACCAGCATCACCATCTAACACTACTGCTGGTCATATTTCGAGTATTCCTCCTCTGTTGCACTGCAGTTATCCATACCTAATTGTGTGTCAAAGAAGGAGGCATACTCTCCCAGTCATCCTCTTCTGTGCTAACTAAACTCTCACTTGGTCAAGTTTCTGGTGGTGCATTTGCTGCCATACCACCTAGAAAGGTTGTTTGCCCTCGAAAAATGATGGCCTGCTTTCAGCCTTGATAGGAAGATACTCAGCCACAATAATTTTCACAAAAAGGGATACCTGCTCTACATTCTCACGTGCAGGATAATGTAGGTTACTCTCTTGACTTGCCTTTGAGTTCAAAAGTGCACTGCATGGTGGACACCAGGAGTAGAGATGAGCGTTGTTCGACTCGAACTGCTCGCCAATCTCAAATTCGAGCTGTTTTGGGCGGTGATCGAGCCGTTCGGCGAACACGAACGATTTGAGAAAAATTCGGCTGTTCGAGGTTTTGTTCGATAACTGTTCGTGCACCAAAATCATAACTGGATTTTTTCTCAGTAATGATGAAAATTAATGTTAATACGCAGTTTGAGTGTACAGCGGGGCAGGGGGAGGGGCAGGGGATGGATCTCTGCAGGAATAATGAAGATCTCCATTTTTTTTTCTCTTTCCCGCATTTACAGTGGGGAGGTGCAATCTGTCAGCCTATCAGCAGCGCACACACGGAGCGAAGTGCTTTTTTTCACACAAGCAAGGGCATGTGTCATTGGCAGTGTATGTCACATGTCCTTGCCCTATAAGACCAAGCCATTTTCCCCGTTGCCACCATTTTCTCACTGCAGCAGCTGCGTGTTAGACGGCAGCGCTGTTGCTGTGTGCGCTATACCTTGTTAATTTCAAGCCAATTATCGCACAAATCTACAGATAGCTTGGGAGTAGGGAATAGTTGTGATTGCAGTCCTTTTAAGGACTAGGTTACAGCATTTCCTACGACTTTTATCAGGCTGGTCTGTGCTCTTAAATAGATAGGTTGTGGGAGTAAAGACTAATTGTAATTGCAGTCCTTTTCAGGACTAAGTTACATCAGTTCCTATCAGTTTTTGTCAGGCAGGTCTGTGCCAGTGCTGTGCAAGTTTTTTTCACAGCATTTGGCTGAATCTAGCAAAGCTAATCCTTTTTGGCCTATTGCAGAGTGTGTTAGTCAGTGGAGTAGCCTATCTGTGTTGCAAGATATACCACCTGTGTATAGAATACCAATTTTTTTACTGCACTTAGTGAAGTAAAACCTTTTGGGCATAGCATCATTCTATTAGTCCATCTATACTGACCTCCATAAGGTTGCAAATTGAATATAATTTTTTTCTGCATCTAGCTCTGAAAAAATATTTGTCCTTCTAGCAGTGTGTGGGACTTGTTCTATTAGTCCATCTATACTGACCTCCATCAGGTTGCAAATTCAAAATAATTTTTTGTCTGCATCTAGCTCTGAAAAAATATTTGGGCTTCTAGCAGTGTGTGGGACTTGTTCTATTAGTCCATCTATACTGACCTCCATCAGGTTGCAAATTAAAAATATTGTTTTGTCTGCATCTAGCTCTGAAAAAATATTTGGCCTTCTAGCAGTGTGTGGGACTTGGTCTATTAGTCCATCTATACTGACCTCCATCAGGTTGCAAATTAAAAATATTTTTTTGTCTGCATCTAGCTCTGAAAAAATATTTGACCTTCTAGCAGTGTGTGGGACTTGTTCTATTAGTCCATCTATACTGACCTCCATCAGGTTGCAAATTAAAAATAATTTTTATCTGCATCTAGCTCTGAAAAAATATTTGGGCTTCTAGCAGTGTGTGGGACTTGTTCTATTAGTCCATCTATACTGACCTCCATCAGGTTGCAAATTAAAAATAATTTTTATCTGCATCTAGCTCTGAAAAAATATATGGCCTTCGAGCAGTGTGTGGGACTTGTTCTATTAGTCCATCTATACTGACCTCCATCAGGTTGCAAATTAAAAATAATTTTTTGTCTGCATCTAGCTCTGAAAAAATATTTGGCCTTCTAGCAGTGTGTGGGACTTGTTCTATTAGTCC
The DNA here is from genome assembly GCF_046119375.1 of Phyllobates terribilis. NCBI lineage: Eukaryota > Metazoa > Chordata > Amphibia > Anura > Dendrobatidae > Phyllobates > Phyllobates terribilis. The sequence goes on from NW_027362773.1 coordinate 57,489,799, forward strand.
ATCTATACTGACCTCCATCAGGTTGCAAATTGAATATAATTTTTTTCTGCATCTAGCTCTGAAAAAATATTTGTCCTTCTAGCAGTGTGTGGGACTTGTTCTACTAGTCCATCTATACTGACCTCCATCAGGTTGCAAATTCAAAATAATTTTTTGTCTGCATCTAGCTCTGAAAAAATATTTGGCCTTCTAGCAGTGTGTGGGACTTGTTCTATTAGTCCATCTATACTGACCTCCATCAGGTTGCAAACTGATTATAATTTTTTTCTGCATCTACCTCTGAAAAAATATTTGGGCTTCTAGCAGTGTGGTGGACTTGTTTTATTAGTCCATCTATACTGACCTCCATCAGGTTGCAAACTGAATATAATTTTTTTCTGCATCTACCTCTGAAAATATATTTGGGCTTCTAGCAGTGTGTGAGACTTGTTTTATTAGTCCATCTATACTGACCTCCATCAGGTTGCAAATTAAAAATATTTTTTATCTGCATCTAGCTCTGAAAAAATATTTGGGCTTCTAGCAGTGTGTGGGACTTGTTCTATTAGTCCATCTATACTGACCTCCATCAGGTTGCAAATTGAATATCATTTTTTTCTGCATCTAGCTCTGAAAAAATATTTGTCCTTCTAGCACTGTGTGGGACTTGTTCTACTAGTCCATCTATACTGACCTCCATCAGGTTGCAAATTCAAAATAATTTTTTGTCTGCATCTAGCTCTGAAAAAATATTTGGCCTTCTTGCAGTGTGTGGGACTTGTTCTATTAGTCCTTCTATACTGACCTCCATCAGGTTGCAAACTGAATATAATTTTTTTCTGCATCTACCTCTGAAAAAATATTTGGGCTTCTAGCAGTGTGTGGGACTTGTTTTATTAGTCTATCTATACTGACCTCCATCAGGTTGCAAACTGAATATAATTTTTTTCTGCATCTACCTCTGAAAAAATATTTGGCCTTCTAGCAGTGTGTGGGACTTGTTCTATTAGTCCATCTATACTGACCTCCATCAGGTTGCAAATTGAATATAATTTTTTTCTGCATCTAGCTCTGAAAAAATATTTGTCCTTCTAGCAGTGTGTGGGACTTGTTCTACTAGTCCATCTATACTGACCTCCATCAGGTTGCAAATTCAAAATAATTTTTTGTCTGCATCTAGCTCTGAAAAAATATTTGGCCTTCTAGCAGTGTGTGGGACTTGTTCTATTAGTCCATCTATACTGACCTCCATCAGGTTGCAAACTGATTATAATTTTTTTCTGCATCTACCTCTGAAAAAATATTTGGGCTTCTAGCAGTGTGGTGGACTTGTTTTATTAGTCCATCTATACTGACCTCCATCAGGTTGCAAACTGAATATAATTTTTTTCTGCATCTACCTCTGAAAATATATTTGGGCTTCTAGCAGTGTGTGAGACTTGTTTTATTAGTCCATCTATACTGACCTCCATCAGGTTGCAAATTAAAAATATTTTTTATCTGCATCTAGCTCTGAAAAAATATTTGGGCTTCTAGCAGTGTGTGGGACTTGTTCTATTAGTCCATCTATACTGACCTCCATCAGGTTGCAAATTGAATATCATTTTTTTCTGCATCTAGCTCTGAAAAAATATTTGTCCTTCTAGCACTGTGTGGGACTTGTTCTACTAGTCCATCTATACTGACCTCCATCAGGTTGCAAATTCAAAATAATTTTTTGTCTGCATCTAGCTCTGAAAAAATATTTGGCCTTCTTGCAGTGTGTGGGACTTGTTCTATTAGTCCTTCTATACTGACCTCCATCAGGTTGCAAACTGAATATAATTTTTTTCTGCATCTACCTCTGAAAAAATATTTGGGCTTCTAGCAGTGTGTGGGACTTGTTTTATTAGTCTATCTATACTGACCTCCATCAGGTTGCAAACTGAATATAATTTTTTTCTGCATCTACCTCTGAAAAAATATTTGGGCTTCTAGCAGTGTGTGGGACTTGTTTTATTAGTCCATCTATACTGACCTCCATCAGGTTGCAAATTTAAAATAATTTTTATCTGCATCTAGCTCTGAAAAAATATTTGGCCTTCTAGCAGTGTGTGGGACTTGGTCTATTAGTCCATCTATACTGACCTCCATCAGGTTGCAAATTGAATATAATTTTTTTCTGCCTCTAGCTCTGAAAAAATATTTGTCCTTCTAGCAGTGTGTGGGACTTGTTCTACTAGTCCATCTATACTGACCTCCATCAGGTTACAAATTCAAAATAATTTTTTGTCTGCATCTAGCTCTGAAAAAATATTTGGGCTTCTAGCAGTGTGTGGGACTTGTTCGATTAGTCCATCTATACTGACCTCCGTCAGGTTGCAAATTAAAAATATTTTTTTGTCTGCATCTAGCTCTGAAAAAATATTTGGCCTTCTAGCAGTGTGTGGGACTTGGTCTATTAGTCCATCTATACTGACCTCCATCAGGTTGCAAATTAAAAATATTTTTTTGTCTGCTTCTAGCTCTGAAAAAATATTTGGCCTTCTAGCAGTGTGTGGGACTTGTTCTATTAGTCCATCTATACTGACCTCCATCAGGTTGCAAATTAAAAATATTTTTTTGTCTGCATCTAGCTCTGAAAAAATATTTGGCCTTCTAGCAGTGTGTGGGACTTGTTCTATTAGTCCATCTATACTGACCTCCATCAGGTTGCAAATTAAAAATAATTTTTATCTGCATCTAGCTCTGAAAAAATATTTGTCCTTCTAGCAGTGTGTGGGACTTGTTCTACTAGTCCATCTATACTGACCTCCATCAGGTTGCAAATTCAAAATAATTTTTTGTCTGCATCTAACTCTGAAAAAATATTTGGCCTTCTAGCAGTGTGTGGGACTTGTTCTATTAGTCCTTCTATACTGACCTCCATCAGGTTGCAAACTGAATATAATTTTTTTCTGCATCTACCTCTGAAAAAACATTTGGGCTTCTAGCAGTGTGTGGGACTTGTTTTATTAGTCCATCTATACTGACCTCAATCAGGTTGCAAATTAAAAATAATTTTTATCTGCATCTAGCTCTGAAAAAATATTTGGGCTTCTAGCAGTGTGTGGGACTTGTTCTATTAGTCCATCTATGCTGACCTCCATCAGGTTGCAAATTAAAAATATTTTTTTGTCTGCATCTAGCTCTGAAAAAAATATTTGGCCTTCTAGCAGTGTATGGGACTTGGTCTATTAGTCCATCTTTACTGACCTCCATCAGGTTGCAAATTGAATATAACTTTTTTCTGCATCTAGCTCTGAAAAAATATTTGTCCTACTAGCAGTGTGTGGGACTTGTTCTACTAGTCCATCTATACTGACCTCCATCAGGTTGCAAATTCAAAATATTTTTTTGTCTGCATCTAGCTCTGAAAAAATATTTGGCCTTCTAGCAGTGTGTGGGACTTGTTCTATTAGTCCATCTATACTGACCTCCATCAGGTTGCAAACTGAATATAATTTTTTTCTGCATCTACCTCTGAAAAAATATTTGGGCTTCTAGCTGTGTGTGGGACTTGTTCTATTAGTCCATCTATACTGACCTCCATCAGGTTGCAAATTAAAAATATTTTTTTGTCTGCATCTAGCTCTGAAAAAATATTTGGCCTTCTAGCAGTGTGTGGGACTTGGTCTATTAGTCCATCTATACTGACCTCCATCAGGTTGCAAATTGAATATAATTTTTTTCTGCATCTACCTCTGAAAAAATATTTGGGCTTCTAGCTGTGTGTGGGACTTGTTCTATTAGTCCATCTATACTGACCTCCATCAGGTTGCAAATTGAATATAATATTTTTCTGCATCTAGCTCTGAAAAAATATTTGGCCTTCTAGCAGTGTGAGGGACTTGTTCTATTAGTCCATCTATACTGACCTCCATCAGGTTGCAAACTGAATATAATTTTTTTCTGCATCTACCCCTGAAAAAATATTTGGGCTTCTAGCTGTGTGTGGGACTTGTTCTATTAGTCCATCTATACTGACCTCCATCAGGTTGCAAATTGAATATAATTTTTTTCTGCATCTAACCCAGCCAATAGTTTTGGCCTAATACCACAGTTTGGCCACTCAGCTCTGCTCGGTTCCCATCCATTGTTTTTTTGCGCAAACAACTCCAGAGTTGTGAATTAGTTAACCACCAAAATGAGTGGAAAAAGGCCTGCTGCTGGTGGAAAGGGGAATAGGCGTGTTGGGAAGGGGAAAAAAGGTTGTGTCCGTGTGGTAGGTGTTAAAGCAACAGTAACATCTGCAGAAGAAAGACCATCTTCCAGCCAAACTAAAATGTCCACTTCTTTTAGCGGACAATGTGATAAGATCCCTTTCTTACGGCCACGCCAATCGCTACAAATTCCAGATGAGGCACAAAAACAGCAGGTGCTTCAACGGATATCAAGTGTTCCTTTAAGTGGGCTCTCCTCCACATCAACTTCAACATCACAAATTCTCCAGTCCTCAAAGGTGTCACCCCAATCGCACTTGCTTCCTCACAGCTCCCAAATCTCCAGCTGCCCGTCTGAGTATGAAGTAGAACAGATGGTTGAGTCTGCAGAGCTGTTTACTCATACTATAGCCTGGGAATCATAGGTCGGCTCCAGCGCTTCTGTGAATCCAGACGAGGAAATGATCTGCACTGATGCCCAGAATCTTTATGAGTCGGATCCAGGACCAGACGCTGAAGGTTCTGACCATAATGTAGACCCTCATTCCCAAGCTGTAACTCCTGTTGGTGGAGACAATGAGGAAGACGATGATGAGACTCAAATACCTGATTGGAGCGACAACTTTAGTTTTTTGTCAGGGCAGGAACAGGTTGGCTCTGAGGACGACGGGTGTGATAACGCACAGGGTGATGATGATGAGGTTGGAGATCCCACTTACTGTCAACCCACAGTCAGCCAAGAGATGAGGTCAGCAGAGGAGGTGGAGTAGAATGCTAGTGACGACGAGGTCAGGTTGCGCCTTCTTGGACAGAGACGTAGTACTGGAAGCACGTCAACAACTGCATCCTCAAACACAACTCTGCCTCTCACCACATGTCATGGTGGCTCTTCAGGTCGCATGGGTGCTAAGCCTTGCATAGTCTGGGCATTTTTTCAGATCGATAAAGATGACCCAACTCGTGTTATCTGTAACATTTGTCAGCAAAAGCTAAGTAGAGGCCAAAAAATACATAGTTTGAGTACTTCATGCATGAACCGGCACATGGACATGAAGCATAAGTTGCAGTGGGAAGCTCACTGTGCTACAATGCGGCCTAGCCAGCCGGGCCAACCACCGTCTGCCATATCTTGTGCATCCGCGGCCTCTTCATCCTCTGTGACTGGGGGGACAGCAGTCACACCTGTTTTGGGGCGCAGACCTGCCACCTCTTTACCCGTAACAGCCAGCGTGATTGGCAGGTCATCATTTTCTTTGGAGGTGGTAACACCAGCTGGTGTTGAGCGCTGTCCGACATCGATTGCACCACCTTTGGATCAAGGCAACCTAACATGCCCGCCTGCATCTTCCTCACAGACCGGCAGTTTGCCAGGGACACTCTTATCAACCCCGTCTAAGCACAATAGCCAGCCCTCAGTCCCTGAGATGTGGGCAAGTAAAAGACCATTTCCTCCTAGCCATGAGAAAGCTAATAGGGTGAATTTCACCATCTGCAAGCTCTTGGGTACAGAAATGCTGCCTTTCCGCCTGGTGGACACAGAGGATTTTCGAGATCTTATGTCCGTCGCAGTGCCCCAGTACCAGATGCCCAGTCAGCACTACTTCTCAAAGAAAGGTGTGCCTGCGCTCCACCAGCATGTCGCACACAACATCACCGCTTCTTTGAGAAACTCTGTGTGTGACAGGGTGCATTTCACCACAGACACTTGGACGAGTAGGCATGGACAGGGGCGTTACATGTCGCTGACTGGGCACTGGGTAACTATGGTGACAGCAGGACAAGGGGCTGCTGTCCAAGTCTTGCCGTCCCCACGAGTTGTGCGTCAATCCTCTTTATGTCAAAGTTCCTCCACTGCTTCTGCCTCCTCAACCCCCTCTCGGTCCTCCACCTGCACCCAAAGCCTGTCTGGTCATGCCACAAGCTTTCTAACTGCGCAGAAGGGATCCTGCACACCTCCTTACTATGCTGGCAGTAGGGCTCAATGTCATCAGGCGGTTTTTACTTTGAAATGTCTGGGAAATGTGAGTCACACAGCTGAGGAGTTGTGGTCAGCTCTGGAGAACCAATTTCATGAATGGTTGTCTCCACTGGACCTGAAACCAGGGAAGGCCGTGTGCGACAATGCTGCAAACCTGGGTGCGGCCCTTCGCCGGGGCAATGTCACACACGTGCCCTGTATGGCTCACGTGTTGAACCTGGTTGTCCAGCAATTTTTAGCCCACTATCCCGGACTAGATGGCCTTCTGCAGGGGCACGGTCGCTGTGTGCTCACTTCCGCCGTTTGCATCCCGCAGCTCAGCGACTTACATCTCTACAGAAGTCGTTGGGCCTGCCACTTCACCGGCTAAAATGCGATGTGCCTACCCGGTGGAATTCAACTCTGCACATGTTGCAGCGACTGTGGCAGCACCGACAAGCCCTGGTGCAATACGTTCTGACGTATAGCCTGGGCCAACGAGATCCCGAGGTGGGGCAAATCGCGCTGGAGGAGTGGTCTCAGATCAGGGACCTATGCACCCTTCTGCACATTTTTGAAATGGCGACGAAGATGTTTAGTGCTGACGATGCCATTATCAGCATGACTATTCCGGTGATTTACATGCTGGAGCACATGTTAAACAGAATTCGGAGTCAGGTGGTGGCACAAGAGGAGGTGGAAGAAGTAGAGGAGGAGGAGTTGTATGCGGAAGGGCTAACATCTGCAAGGTCCAGACGGTCGGCAGCACCAAGGCGGCAGGCATGTGAGGGTGGGGGAGATGGTTTTACCAGGGCGCATGGTAGCAGCCAAACTAGTGAGGAAGGTGCAGGAGCCCAGGAAGAAGTGGAGGACGAAGTGATGGAAGACTCATCAGATGAGGGAGACCTTGATCACATTTCTATTGTGCGAGGTTGGGGGGAGAGGACAGAGGAAGGAAGCATGATTGTTACCTCGCCACCAACACAACATGGACTTGGTGCTCCTGGATGCGCAACACACATGAGTGCCTTCTTGCTGCACTACCTGCAACATGACCCTCGAATTGTGAGAATTAGAAATAATCCTGACTACTGGGATGCCACACTGTTAGATCCCCGGTACAAAAGTAAAATTGCAGAAATTATTCCTGCCAGAGAAAGGGATGCACGCATGCAGGAGTATCAGCAGAGACTGTTGCAGAATCTTACATGTGCTTTTCCACAAAACACCAGTGGTGCACGTACTGAATCTCACAGTTCCAACTTGCCAACCGTGGGACCGTCGAGTGTTCAGCACTCAAACCGTAACAGAAACACAGAATCTGCTGGTAACATCAATTTTGCCGAATCATTTCACCACTTTTTTAGCCCATCCTTTGCAAGGCCACAGGAGACAAGAAGTCTGACACATAGTCAATACCTAGAGACGATGGTACAGGAGTATCTCCAAGTAAACATTGAAGCCATGACTGTGTCACTGGACTCTTGCTCTTTTTGGGCTTCCAATCTGGATAAATGGCCGGAGCTCGGCACTTACGCCTTGGAGATCTTGTCATGCCCCGCAGCCAGTGTTCTGTCTGAACGTGTGTTCAGCGCTGCTGGTGGTGTGCTGACAGATAAGCGCACGCGGCTCTCCACTGATAATGTAGACAGACTCACGTTTATAAAGATGAACAAATCATGGATCCGAAACGACTTTTCTACCCGTGTGTCATCCTGGGGAGAGGAAAAGCTTGATGATTGGTTAAAATCACCTCACCTACCATTTTAAGCTTTCAAATTACTAATCATGTTTATCTGTATCTTGGCTGGAAAATTATTTGGGCTTTGTAGCAGTGTGCAGTACTGATTCTATTAGGCCATCTATACTAAGCTCCACCAGATTTAAAATTACTAATCATGTTTATCTGTATCTTGGCTGGAAAATAATTTGGGCTTTGCAGCAGTGTGCAGTACTGATTCTATTAGGCCATCTATACTAAGCTCCACCAGATTTAAAATTAATAATAATTTTTAGCTGCATCTAGCCCGGAAAATAATTTTGGGGCTGCGAGATGCGCAAGACACATAAGTGCCTTCTTGCTGCACTACCTGCAACATGACCCTCAGATTGTCAGAATTCGAAGTAATCCTGACTACTGGGTTGCCACACTCTTTGATCCCCGACAATCTTCGATCAACCTTTTCATTTTAATAAAGACCAAAAAAATGGTCATTTTTGAAATTATAAGCAATAGCAGGTTATTAGAAACTGAAATCAAACAGTTTTCAACTCAAAACTTTATTCTAGGTGATGTTACATTTGCACATATGACCCCTTGTTCGAAAGGAGCTTCTGAACTCTCTCGTCCATTGAATTTGTCAGGTTTTGGATGGTTTCTGCTTCAATTGTTTTGCATGAGGACAGAATACCCTTCCAGAGCTGTTGCTTAGATGTGAACTGCCTCCCGCCATCATAGACACTCCTTTTGATGATGCTCCAGAGGTTCTGAATGGGGTAGAGGTCAGGGGAGCATGGGGGTCACACCATAAGTTTGTCCCCTTTTATGCCCATATCAGCCAGAGATGCAGATGTGTTATGTGCAGCATGAGACGGTGTATTATCATGCATAAAAATGATCTTGCTGTGGAATACACGGTTCTTCTTCTTGAGCCATGGCAGGAAGTGCTGTTTGAGAAACTCCACATACATTATGGAGTTCATCTTTACCCCTTCAGGGATCCTAAAGGGGCTGACAATCTCTCTCCCCATGATTCCAGCCCAAAACATTACTCCACCTCCTCCTTGGTGCCGCTGTAGCCGTGTTTGCGTGGGGTGTCCATCAACCAGCCATCCTCCACTCCATCCATCTGGACCATCGAGCGTTGCACGGCACTCATCCGTGAACAAAACAGTTTTGAAATCAGTCTTCATGTAATGTTTGGCCCACTGGAGCCGTTTCTGCTTGTGTGAAGTGGATAGAGGAGGTCGACAGGATGGAAACCTCTGAAGGACCCTGCATCTTGTTGTTCGGGGGACATTGGAGGCAACAGCAGCTTCAAAAACTTGTCTGCTGCTATGACAAGGCTTTTTTGCCGCTGCTCTTTTAACCTGACGTAATTGCCTGTAGGAAAGAGTCCTCAATTTGCCCTTATCAGCACGCACACGTGTGTACTGTGAATCAGCTACATACTTCTTGATTGCCAAGACACTTCATCCTGATCATCGCACAATGTTGATTGTAGTCATGCCTTGACCTAAACACTCCACAATTTGTTGCTTCTCAGCAGCCGACACATCCTTTTTCTTTCCCATTTTGGCAGAAAATGTAGGCTGCTTAATAATGTGGGACAGCCTTCTTAAGTAGTCTTGCCTTTCATTGGACACACCTGCCAAACTAATTAGCACAGGTGTCTGCAATTGCTTACAGTGATATAAAGAGCCCTGACACACATCACCATCAATGAGTTTAACTGACAAACAAACAAATTCTTCCCTTATCACTCCTAAACACTTTTTGCATAATAATTTGGAACACAGTGTGCATGTGATTTTCCACAAAACACCAGTGGTTCACGTAGTGAATCTTACAGTTCTAACTTGCCAACCGTGGTCTGTATGGAGTTGTTCAATAAAGGGCCCAAAATTAAGATAACATAGATGGGAGAGGTCTCTATGAATAGGAATTCCTAAGTATTTGATACCCTGTGAGGGCCAGGCAAAGGGAAAGTTGGACTGGATGGAATCCTGTATGGATTTGGGGAGGGAGACATCGAGGGCCTCAGACTTCGCTGCATTGATTTTAAAATTTGACCATGTAACAAAGTGATCTATTTCAGCCATAACAGCAGGGATGGATATATGTGATTGAGTGATATATACTAGGACATCATCAGCAAATAGAGAGCACTTGTACTCGGTGCCTCCCACCTCAATCCACCTAATATTGGGGTTATGGCGAATTGATGAGAGCAGGTGCTCCGTCACTAGGATGTATAAGAGAGGGGACAGAGGACATCCCTGCCTTGTCCCATTGGTGATTATGAAAGGTGATGAAAATGTTCTGACGCGCCCCCTGGGCCTTGGGACACCCGGAGCCGGACCCTTTTTGGTGGATGCTGGTGGTTGTAGTCTCCGTGGCGGCGACCCGGTTCCGTGGCTCAGGGCGGTCAAACCAGTGGCGGAACTATTTATGTGGTTTTGATGTTTAAATGTCCGACTACACCACCCGTGGATTGCGGTCAGAGTGAACCGCCGCTGCAGGGCAGACCGCTGAGGCTGGTGTTGTGGGTGCAGCAGAGCATAGCATAATTCCCCACGGGAGGAGTATAGCCTCAGGGCAGTGTATGCGGAGGATGGGGGTGATGGTGCAGGGCAGCAGCAGTAACGACACGGAGTCAGTGATGCAGTCCAGGGCCTTTACTCACAGTTCTTATTATCCAGACCACGTCTGCAGGTAACGGCTGCCCACGTCGTACTGTGCTCACCAGGTGAGGGGCTCAGACAACTCCCAGATAACTTTGGAGCGCTTCACAGGATCCCCTTTGTGTGTCCTTTGTCTGGCCTTTCTTACCAACCCTTCTGTCCGGCTGCCTCGGGCCTCCTCTTGGTAAACTTGGCGCCAGTTTCCCTGACCCTATGTGGTGCCTTCCTAGCGGGTGTAGCGAGGGGCTGCGCCACATAAAATGTCACAGCCTCCGGTTTCTAGCTGAGGGTCGTTTCCCGCCTCCACTAGTTTTGGGGACCGGTCTCCCCCTTTGGCCTGACCCCTCCACGCAGGTGGATTCGGGCGTGCGGTGGCGACTCGCCCGTCCGCACCCCTGGGATCCCTTCGTTCCTCGTTCCTGGAGCCTTCTCCGCTCCTCTTCCTTCCTTCTCCCTCTTTCAGGCCTGGGCCTCTGTTACTAGGCCCGCCTCCGGAGCAGAGCTCATGCAGAGCCCCTGCTCCCTGTCACTTCTGGTCAGACTTCTCTGCACTGAACTAAGATGGTGCCCACCTTTTATACTCCCTTCTCAATGCACCCAGGATCTGCTTCCTCCCTGCTCCTGCACTACAGGATTCCCCTTCCTCAGTGTTCCCTCCCCCCACTCCAGCCAGGGACAGGGACTGTCGTGCTCATCTCAGGGGCATATTGGTCGCCCTGCCCCACGGCAATGTGGTGTAATGCATGCAGGTGTCGGGTCCTGATCCACACTCCATCCTTACCTGAGAGTGAGATATCACACCTCTGGGTGAGGTGCAATACCTCTGTAGCAACCGAGCCCTCAGGGTGCTACAGTTCCATTTATCTTCAGCCTAGGTGACGTATTGCGATACAGGGCCGTGATTTTGGCTATAAAAGGGTCCCCTAGACCCCTACCCCAAACTTTTTAAGAGAATAATATATGGCGTGCCTGGAGACTCTATGGAATGCTTTCTCAGCATCCAACGAGAGTATCTAATTACAAATTTTTAACTGCATCTAGCCCAGGAAATACATTGTGCCTAGTAGCAGTGTCTGCTAGTCAGCGGATTATCCCAGCTGTTAAGCAAGCTACACCACCTGTAGTTTGGACACTTAATTTTTTCAAAGGGAATGCTTCGGGACCACGGGATACTCAGTGAAGAGCATCAGGAGGCACCCCAAGGCATAGGGGCTGGGACTGGCAGTAGGATGCCTTGCGGTGGACAGCCGAGCTCGATCCTTCTAAAAGCTTTTTAACTGCAGCAGCTTTAGTGGACACTACTGGAGCTGGAATTATACGGCTGCTGGCATGAGACTTGCCCTCCAATAGATCCTTGTAAATGGATTTAAAGTGTATTCATTCAAATTAGAGAGACAATTTAAATTAAAAAGCTTAGAGCTGCCTCCACCACAGGGGGGGCTCGCTCGACCCACCAGCGGACAGGCAACAGTATTGGGAGAGGGGGGCTGGCCGTCAGGGTTCACCGCGGCTCTGGCACAAACCCGGCGACACGGAGGTGGCACGGGCAGGAGCGGACTGAACGTGTCGGCTTCTCACTTTCTGGATTTTAGAAGGGCATGACATGCCTATATCTGTGTCTCCCCCTCCTTTTACTCCTCCACCTCTTTTCTTTTCGCATGACTATATGTACTTGTCACTTTTCCATGTGTTAGTTATGTCTTCTGAGCAGTTTGTCAGCTTTTGGACACCTTTGAAGGTGTTTTCTATGTGTTTCTATGTGTTTTTGTTTGCCTGCCATTGGTTTTAACGGTGTTCGAAGGTGTTCGACGAACAGTTCAACGAACAGTTCGGCGAACACACGGGTATTCGACGAACCGAACCGAACTCGAACACTACGGGGGTGGCTCAACACTAACCAGGAGCAGCAACCATGGCTTGGGACGATAAATGATTTTCATTGCATACTAGATGAATGTTTGAGTGGCAGAGATGCAGAACCCCACCTTGGACAGGTGCTGATGCCTCCAGCACTTGAAGCTATGTCTGGTTCCACAGCCTGGAGGCACTTATCTGTCTTCTCCTACACCTCCTCAATATCCTATTAAACAAACATGACTTCATCCCTGTGAGGAGCTGCCCACTTTCTAAAGACTATGAAACTTTTCCGGAGCACCATTTTTGTTAATATTATTACTGTGTTTTATTAGTGATTTACTTGTTATGTTTTATATAGTTCTGCTAACTTGTCAGTATGTTCACTAGATTCACTTGTAAAATGTCTAGCATTCCACTAATCTGTATCTCAGGATATATGTATCTCAGGAGTATCTAACCATTGTTCCAATAGCCAATAATCTCATTATGTGTGTGTAGATTGTAGACACAGTGGAGCCGTCCCCACAGGGGGTCTTGCATGCAGTCTGACATGAAGGCATCTAGAATATTCTTCATTGATTAGTGAACAGTGAATATTTAAGGGGGAGGGTGTGATCACTTCTGACCTGGGAGGGGACTGAGCCCAGGGGAAGAAAGGACAGACATGTTTGAGGAGAGTTGGGTGGAAGGATTGAAGGAAGAGGATGGAGACAGTGAGTATGGCCTTATACAAAGCCAATGGAACTACTGAACCCAGATTGGGAATTTGAGGACTGAGAGAACTGTTTTTTGGCCTGAAATTGCTTATTACCATGGCTGTGATCAATAAAATATTGCTGCATCGTTAATCTGCCTAGGTGATTACTTACAACCCACAACCGCTCATCTTTACAATCCCCAACAGCCACAGGGCACAGCAGTGTCACCTATTCCTTTTGTTCATGCAATATAATGAGCAGGCAAGCAATTTTACGGCTTGAAAGCATGATGGACAAAAGTCAGACAGTGGACAAGTTGCTGCTGCCCATCAATTGGCAAATCTCATGCTAGATGGTTCACCATCAAATGAAGCTGGGAATTGTCAGCAGTGACAATGCCTGGAACATTCTGGCTGCCTTAATTTGGTGACAGTATCTCATGCTCCTGTGGCACCCCAGGAATCCGGTTGTCACATTGGCATTGCCTCCCTCACAGGGGGTGATGCCATGCCTGGAAGCAAGGAGGGGTCCCCTTATCAGGTAACACCAACATCCAACACTTTTCCTGGCTCCAGACCAGAAGGGGGAGCTCTAACCCGGTTTCAGGGGAGCTTTCCCTTTAAATTGGGGCCCGGAGGCGGGGGTTAGGAGAGTCAGTTGGAAATGGAGGAGAGTGAGAAAGAGATGAGGGAGAACCTGGGGAAGGGAGCTGTGACCAAGCTCGCCCCAGAGAAAAGCACCGGAGTCCATGGTTGCTTGTGACGTGCCCCCAGGGCCGTGGGGTACTCGGCAGCCGGGCCTCTGGTTGCTGGGGGATATCACAGTGGCTGGCCCGGTCCGTGACCCAGGGCAGTCAGTGAAAATGGGGAATCTTCTATTATTTGGGTTTTTTGGAATTATTTGTGACGCCACCTGTGGTGTCTGGTGAGGATCACCAGCGCTGCAACAGTCCTCTGAGGCAGATGGTAGGGCAGCTTGTGATGGAATGGCTCCCCACAGGTGGAGCGGGCCACAGGGCAGCGTGGGGGATGTACTGGATGGCGGTGCAGGGGAGAGACGGCAGGATGATCCTCGAGGAAGGATGCACACTCACACGGGGGTAAGCTTCAGTACCTTTACTGGTGATGCTGCAGGCACGGTCCAGGGTACTCCAGGTGAAGGGCGCACTTCTGGACTCTCCCCAGTGAGCGTGTATAGGGCCTCCTGATCCGTTGCTTTGTTCTCTAAGCTTCTGGCCTGCCTGGAACTAGGCCTAGCTTGGTTACTGTCTCTCCTTGCACCTGCTGACTTTGTGGTAGGGCCTTCTCTTTGGAGATCACTCTTCCTGGACGCTGGGACCTCTGTGACTCCTAGCCCTGGTACTACAATCAGCATTAGGTGGACCTGGGACCTGTAGTTCTCCAGGGGTTCCCGTTATCCCTTCTGGGTGTAAAGGGTCCCTGTAGGCTTGGACCCGGTGTCCGGTTTGTATAACGGGGTGAGCTTACTATGCTCCTCTGCCCCCTTAGCTCCACTCTCTTTTTCCTCTCGCCATCGACCACACTCGGGGCCCTCACTACTTGGCAGCTGGCGTGCTGTGTCTTCACCGATCTCTGAGCGTCGGCACGCTCTCTGCTCACTGTGAGCTGTGTTCCTCTCTGAACACTGAACTGAAACTAACTGAGCTGCCTAGCTCCACCTTCCCTATATATATCCCTAACGGGCTCCCTCTGCTGGTCTGAGGAGGTAGGTGGAGGTGTATGAATATAGTGAGGGCTTCTTGTGGAGAAGTCCATTCATGCACCCTTCTGGGTTCTGTGGCACCAATGCGCAGCAGGGTGCCACATTCCCCCCTAGTAAAACTCAGTACGCCTGGACTGAAGCAATTTTCATAACAGGTTAACAAAAACATTTCTTCCCTTTATGGGAGGCACTTTCTTGAACATTACAGATGTAAAAACATAATAAATATATACAAATATAGAGCGTCCTCAGAGTCTTACAAGTTAATGCTGTCCATCTCACCGATGAAAGAACATGAGGCACATGAGGGACCCGCCTGAAACCCTCAACCTAGGCCCTGGGCTGGCTACAGGGCATAGGTGATCCAGGTGCTGGACCACGTCTTCGGCCACGCCAAACGGGTTTTTGTTCCGTGGTCAACCAAGGGGCACTCTAGGGAGTGCAACTATGTACATGAGAGTTTTTGGGCTGCTCACCATCCTCAGCCACTGAGTCCTTTATATATACCCTTACTGGTAACTAATGTTCATATGAATTGTCCATTGTAAGCTGAAACTAATAAATAAATACATGAAAATCACACAAGAATAACATACCCCAGGGGCAACTATTTATACTATAGGTATTTCTACTTATTCACTGAACCTGACAGGGGCCTGGCCTTTGGTGCTACGTGTTGACCTACGTAGTACTGGGATGCATGTGGTACTGGTGTTTGTACTACCTCCCAATCTGTCAGTTCTAGCTGTGGAGGGACTGCAAGGCTGCCTTAACCTCTCTACGGGACTGGCAAGTGTACCATTGGCTGGGCCTTCTTGCTCTGCTCCAACCGGGGATCCTTCTTCCGGGGATTCTTCCTGAGCAGGCTCTTCTAGGGCACTTACAGATTCTACTTGCTGTGGAGGGTCTTCTGGCTGTTGGTAAAAGTGGATCACAAGTATTATCACTGCTCCTCCTAGTTGGGGCCAATCTGCAGGGAGATCTCCTAATTCAGTATGTATTACTGCTTCTTTAGGCTCCTCCGGTACAGTTAGAGGCACTTCCTCCTGGGGCTTTAGCAGACCTGGACACAACTTCAGATGGTCTCTAGATACCGTTGCAGTCGTTCTTCCTCCATCCTTGGTAATTAAACAGGTCTTCCTGTTATCAAATCTTGAATTTAACACAGAGTAGGGTTCCCTCTCCCACTGGTCATCAAGTTTGTGGTTTCTTCTTTTTCTCTTTAGCACGACTTCTCCAGGTGAAAAGCGTTCTGCTGGTGCACTCTTGTACTCTGCTTCCTGCTTGTCTCTTACACTATTCAGACTGTATTCGACCCAGGCCTGTACTGTCCTGTACTGCTCCTGTCGAGTCGTATCCCAGTCCTCAGTAGACATATCTGCTTCGGGTTCTACTACACCAAGCTCCAGGTCCATGGGCAACTTTCCGGGTCTTGCTCTCATGAGGTACGCTGGAGTACTATTGGTGGAACTCACAGGTATGTGGTTGTACAAATCCACCAGGTCAGGTAGTTTGTCTGGCCACTGATTTCTCTCCTCTAGCGGTAAGGTCTTCATCAGGTCGATGACTATGTTATTCATCTTCTCACATAATCCATTGGTTTGGGGGTGGTACGGTGTAGTCCGGATCTTCTTACACCCGTACAGATGGCAGAACTCCTTGAACAATTCGGCTTCAAAGGCAGGGCCTTGGTCTGTCAGCACCTGCTCCGGGTATCCATGGGGCCTGCAGAAGTACGCCTGAAATGTCTTCGCCGCAGTTTCTGCCGTCAGATCCTTGACTGGGGCGACCACCAGGAACAGGGAGTAATGATTCACCATGGTCAGGTCATAGGAATATCCCGACCTGCTGGGTGACAGATTGACATGATCCAGGGCCACGATCTCCAAGGGTCGAGTTGTCTTGATGGATTGCAGGGGTGCCTTCTGGCTGCTGTAGTCTTTTCTTCTGAGGCTACAGGGTCAACAATCCCGGCACCATCTCTCTATGGAACTGTGCATTCCAACCCAATAAAATCGACCTTTCAGCCGGGTTTCTAGCTTCTCCCAGCCAAAGTGCCCCGCTTGATCATGGTAGGCCTCCAACACCATCTGAATGTCCGTCCTAGGCACTACGATCTGCCATACCATCTCATGGGTCCTTGGGTTGACGTACCTTCGGCACAGCTTCTCTCTATAGATAAACAGCCTGCTTCTCTCATTCCACAGTTGCTTGGCTTGTGGAGACGCGTCCTTCTCCAGAGAGGAACCTTCCTGGGTTATCAGTTCTTTGATACGGCTGACAACCGGGTCGCTGTCATGGGTCTCCTTCCAGTTGTAGTGAGGCAAAGGGTTTAACGTCTTACCGCGATGCCTCCTGGATGCTCGTTGCTCGTGTACCATTCCATTACGGTGGAAGGCAGGTAGCTCAATCTCCTCCAGGTCATCCACTTCTTCAGTGTCCGACTGGTGAGGCATCCTGGACAGGGCATCGGCATTGGCATTCTTGCGGCCTGCCCGGTACTTAATGGTGAACTGGTAGTTTGACAGCCGAGCCATCCATCGTTGCTCCATGGCTCCTAACTTGGCTGTTTCCAGATGAGTCAAGGGGTTATTATCAGTGTAGGCAGTGAAATTACTGGAGGCTAGGTAGTGCTTAAACCGCTCGGTGATGGCCTAGACCAGGGCCAGGAACTCCAACTTGAAGGTGCTATAGTTCTCTGGGCTCCTCTCGGTCGGGCGGAGCTTCCTGCTTGCATAGGCGATCACCTTCTCTCGGCCATTCTGCTTCTGCCTTAACACAGCTCCTAATCCAATCCCTCATTGCTGGCATCAGTGTACAGCAGGAACGGTTGGATGTAGTCAGGGTAGGCTAGGATCTCTTCGCCGGTCAGGATCTCCTTCATCACCTCAAAGGATTCAGCTTGGTCCTTACCCTACTGGAACGGGGGGTTTCTGCCTCTCCCGGACTCCCCTACCAGGAGATCTTGCAAAGGCGCTGCTTTCTTGGTATAATCCTTCACAAACCTCCGGTAATACCCGACTAGTCCCTGGAACTGACGTACCTCCTTGAGGCTCTTCGGCTCCGGCCATTTCTGGATGGCAGTGACCTTCTCCGGGTCTGGTGCTACTCCTTCTGGACTGACGATGTGTCCCAGGTACTATACCTTTCGCTTGAGCAGGTGGCACTTGGAGGGCTTCAGCTTCATCCCATACCGGGACAGCGACTCAAATACCTCTGCCAGGTGCTTCAAATGGTCCTCGTACATTTTGGAGTACACTATCACGTCATCCAGGTATAGCAGCACAGTCTCGAAGTTGCGGTGTCCCAGGAAGCACTCCATCAATCTCTGGAACGTTCCGGCGGTGTTGCAGAGTCAAACGGCATACTGTTGAACTCGCAGAGTCCCATCGGGGCCGTCTTCTCCCGATCCTCCTCAGCAACAGCTACTTGCCAGTACCCACTAGTGAGGTCAAGGGTGGAGAAGTAATTTGCAGACTTTAATGCAGCCAGGGATTCCTCTATACGGGGCAAAGGGTATGCATCTTTGTGTGTTATGCGATTTACCTGTCTGTAATCTACACACATTCTCATGCTTCCATCCTTTTTCCTGACTAGGACCAGGGGAGCTGCCCAGGGACTAAAGCTATCCCTTACTACCCCTGCCTTCTTCATGTCGTGCAACATCTCCTTCGCCTTCTGGTAGTGTGCTGGTGGTATGGGCCTGTAACGTTCTTTGATGGGTGGACGGTCACCTGTGGGTATATGGTGTTGTACCCCTTTAATCTTCCCAAAGTCAAGTGGGTTTTTACTGAACACCTGCTCATATTCCTGAACCACCCGGTGTACACCCTGTTTCTGATGGGCAGGAGTGGTGTCTGTCCCAACATGGAGCTGTTGACACCAATCCTCCACCTGGGTTCTCGGGTCATTATCCTCCACTTCGTCTGGTGAGGTTAAGGACTCCGCCGTGTGTATGCAGTTGTTATCTACTGTGTACAGTTTGGCAACAGTGGCGTAGCGTGGTAATCTAATCTCGTCCTCCCCATAGTTTAGGAGGCGTACGGGCACTCTCCCATTGCGTACATCCACTACCCCTCTGGCAGTCAAGAGTGTAGGTCTATGCTCCAAGCTAAGGGGCTCTACTACCGCCTGGTAGCTCCGTCCTTTGAGACCTATTGCTGCTCTACACCAAATCAGCATCTCACTCATCGGGGGATCACAATGGGTATCGGGTCTGTCACCCGTACATTACCAATTTCACCACCTGATAGCTTTACCTGTTGCTGGTACATAAGGGCTCGGATCTCTTTCTGGAGCACCCTCCTCTGCCCTGGTCTGGCGGTGTCAGCCATCTGTTGGAGCAAGACAACACTTCTCTCAAACAGTTGCTAACAATATTTGTGCCAAGTACCATATACAAGTCTGTATCATCACGATTAGTCTCTACTACAATTAGTCCCTGGTCCTTCAGTTCCACTCTTCCCACCTTTACTGCCACATCCTTAACCCCGACTAGGTTAAGGGGGAGGTCATTAGAGGCATACGCGGAAAGGTTTGGATCTGGCGGGTGAAGTTCGTCTATGGACCAGAACCTTTTGTAGAGGACATCAGGCATGATGGTTACCTGAGATCCTGTGTCCAGCAGGGCAGGTGTCGCGATGCCGTCCAGAACAATGGACAGGAAAGGTCTCCCTCCCATGAACCAGCGGTACCAGTTTGATGGGCCTGGTTGGTCTATTCCTGGGTGTCGGCCCTCGGCCCCACCGTTTCCTCATTTAAAGGACAGGTGCGCGTGGTGTGGCCTACTTTATGGCAGCGGTAGCAGATGAAGTCCTCTGGAGGGCGCCGTTGGTCATTGGTTCTTTCACGGGGTGGCATCCAGGGGACATCCTCAGGGCTGTCGGCTAGCAGGATCCTTCCTTCCGGCTCAGGCTCCGTCTGTAGCTGCAGGGTGCTCATGACAGTGGCCAGGGTTTTACTTAACTGGCGCACTTCAGAGCGTAAGCTGTCCAGCTCGCTAGGGGGCACTGTTTGCATCCCTGTTTCAGCCGTCAATGGAGGAGCAGTGGGTGCCGCGGGCACTGGGGTGGCCCCACCCTAGTAACGCTGTATAGTAGCATCTGTGGTTTCCAGGGGCTGCAGGCCCTTTATGGCCATGTCCTTAAGGGTGTCAAAAGTGGCATCTGGATGGTCTAAGGCCCACCACCGTACAGTTCTGCTCTCTTCCTGGGACTTCAACCCCCTGATAAATTGTTCCATCAGCATTTTATTTTCCTCATGGATGCTGGCTGGGCTAACCTGTTTCAGGGACCGCAGGGCCTCCTGTAAGCGCCAGGCAAAGTCCCGGATACTGTCCTCGGGTTTCTGGACACACTGGTAGAACCTCATCCGGAGATCTGTCTCAGTGCGGTTTTCAAACGCTGTTTGCAATCTTTTAAAGATGATGGACACTGATTCTAGGTCTGCGGCTGGCCAGGTTTCAACTTCTCGCTCAGCGGCCCCAGTCAATTGTCTTAACACTACAGCGGCTCTCTGCTTGCCAGTCATAGAATACATATCCAGCATGCCAGAAACTATTCCAAAGATATAAGTAATATATATAATATATATACTGGCTAGAGATAGATAAGTCATATCTCCCCATTAAATTTTGCATAGACAAGACTATGTAGTGAATCCTCAATCATAGAACCTAAACTTGGAAAAGAATTTCCAAAATCCACTAGCAAGTATAAAAGTGACAATCTTTATTGATAAATAGTCATGAAAAAGATTGTTTTCATTATCAAATAAACGCAAAATCCTCAGGATCATTTGAAAGAGGGAAAGGATGATACAGACAAAAGAATCAGCACAATAGTCAATCAGTATGAGAAGGAGGTACATAGACAACTGAAGGTGAAAGAAAATTACTCCATTCTGTCTAGTAATCCAACATCACACTTCAGTTGTGAACTCCAAAAAATCCTGATCACTGCATATGAGGATGCAAATTATACCAAATTATACCAAATTATACCAAAAAAAGTATTGGAGGGTTTAACTGTAAAATTTCCAAAAATACCCACGTTATACTTACTCCCTAAAATTCATAAAGATCCATTGGATCCCCCGGGGCATCCGATAGTCTCTGGCATGGGAGGTCTATGTGAACCAGTCTGTAAATTTATTGATCATTATTTGAAACCACTGGTTGAGACGTTACCCTCCTATGTCAGAGACTCCTCGGACGTCCTGGGGAAATTGGATGGTATCTCCCTGGATGAGGATATGTGGCTGGTGACCGCAGATGTCGAGTCCCTATACACCTGTATAAACCATGATGATGGAATCAGAGCCGCTCTTTTTTTCTTAGGGACAAGCAGTCTGGACAGGCTCCTGGTCAACTTGATCTTGGAACTATTGGAATTCATTCTTGAACACAAACTTTTTTGTTTTTAAGGATCTGTTTTATTTGCAGTGACAGGGTACCGCCATGGGCGCGGCATGTGCCCCTTCGTATGCGAATCTCTTCCTCGGCCTTTGGGAGAGGGGGATTTTCTGCGATGGCGGGGCCCGTGCCACGGGCCAGGTGTTGTACTGGTTCCGATACATAGATGACCTTCTAATCATTTGGCCGGGAACTATTTTGCAATTGAACACTTTTTTTGAGGAATTAAACACAAACAATTATAATATCAAATTAACATACAAATATAGCAGACAAGAAATTGACTTCTTGGATATTGCAATGTCGGTTGACCTGAGGGGCCTGATCCAGACCAGTATCCACCCTAAAATAACATCTGTAAACTCTGTACTACATGCTTCTTCTGCACATTTACCCTCGACCATTAGGGCCATCCCCACTGGACAATTTATGAGGGCTAAAAGAACATGCTCTACAGCTGTTTCTTTTGAACAGCAGGCCCTAGATCTGCAAGATCGGTTTTTGGACAGGGGTTATAGCCGCAGAACAATTAAGAGGGGCTTCAATAAGGCAAAGGCGATCCCGCGGGAAAGACTCCTCAGGACTACCAAGAAAAAACTGACAGACATCCCGAAGATAAGATTTATCTCCACTTTTAATTGTGAGTGGAACTCTATGAAAGACATTCTTGTGAGACATTATCGTTCTGTGATAATATGGGAAGCATCTAATTCTAATGCGTCTTGGACCTACCTTTATTTGGATTTCGTATCCATTGAACCCCAACAAGTGAACCAGCATTTTTGAAGCCACCTTTCTTCTCTCAACATCATTGGACATTCTTTTATTCAAATGTGCATTCGTTGTATAAATGATATTTATTATATTGATTTACATACCAAGATATACAAGGATGTGACAAATGTTTTTTTGTTTTTTTTCCGCATATTGATTAATCTATGGTTATGCACATTTATTTACTTGTATTTGTGCACACTGCTTTACTCTGCGCATTGTTATTCCGATGTGCCTGCAATTATGTATTTTGAATTGTTCATAATTGTGTGTATTTGTTTTTGTGCATTTTGTTATATTCATAACTTTGCGTATTGATATAGGTGTACTGCAATGTTTTGAAATTGTATATTTTTGCATTAGGTAATTGTGCATATTGATGCATCTGTACACATCGGTTTACCTATATCTGTAT
This sequence comes from Phyllobates terribilis, assembly GCF_046119375.1. Taxonomy (NCBI): domain Eukaryota; kingdom Metazoa; phylum Chordata; class Amphibia; order Anura; family Dendrobatidae; genus Phyllobates; species Phyllobates terribilis. The sequence goes on from NW_027362773.1 coordinate 57,512,198, forward strand.
ACTGTCATTTCACTTACTGATGCACATGCATTTGTGCACATTGTGCATTTTTAGGTGCATCAGCATTGTGAGGTATCTGTAACCTCTTTATTATTCCATTCATTTTCTCTATTCTATATTCTATAATGGTTGGTCTCATGTTGGGAAACGGCCCCCCATAATATTGATTATGTTATGGACCTTTCTACCTGTGGGTCTTGGGTTCCCGGGATGGAAAAGTATCTTGCTTCCCTTGCTACATGATGTGAGCACGGACAGTTTATCCTATACCGTCATTTCCGGCACGCACATACGACGTCAAACGGGGATTTCCCTAGTGCATGCCGAAAAGGAGAGCCGGACCCCGAACTTCCGGTTTCGCACGGCACATGGATTGGTGGACTCCGGATATGGATGGGTATTTAAATGGTGAGGCACGCATATCTCTGATCATACTCCCCTTGAGAAAGCATTCAGTGTGCGAAATGCGCGTCGGGGCGTCACATACGGCACGGGACCAAATTCAGTGACTATTCCTATGGGTAAGTTCAATGGTCTGGATCAGTTTCAGCATGCTTATTTGATGTGAACCATTTGGTTACTGTTCTGTTGAGGGTTTGAACACTGTATTATCAAAATGCCTTGCCCAATGACTTGATTGATCTACATGATTATTGTTACTAGAGATCATGTGAATTATTATCCCCATGACACTATTCACCTTCTTATCATAGGCAATATCACCCATAGGAACTGAGACCAAACCTTATATGGAATTATTATATGTGTCCCTTTGTGCTGATTCTTTTGTCTGTTTCATCCTTTCCCTCTTTCAAATGATCCTGAGGATTTTGTGATTATTTGACAAAGAAAAAAATCTTTTTAATGACTATTTATCAATAAAGATTGCCACTTTTATACTTGCCAGTGGATTTTGGAAATTCTTTTCCAAGTTTAAGCTCTATATCCAGCATGCCGCATATTTTCCTCTTGAATCCGGACAGTGTGTCCGGTTTACCATTATACTGGGGGAACCACTTTGCTCCAGGGATATACGGCAGGGCCATAGGTATCAACGGAGTTACAACCCCTGCTGGTGGAGCGACCGCTACGGCCTGTGCAGCGCCGGGCGCAGGTTGGGCATCAGGAGCGTTAACCGATGCTCCGGCGGCTTGCTGGTCGTCACCCATGGTTGCGCCCCCCTTCCTTCTTCAACAGGTAGGCCGCAGCTCTGCGGGCGACGGTCTTCTTTCAGGACCTTGCGTCGCTCATGTCTGACGTCAGAGCGTCCTCTGGCTCCTTCCGGGACCTGACGCTTCCTGGTGCGATGTCAGGGGCGGGGAGTGTCCTGGGCTTCGCGTGCTTCCAGCAGTTACGCCCCTCTTCTTCCCGCGCGGCAACAGGAAAAATGGCGGATATGGCGGGAAAACTTCAGGAATGGCGGGAAAACTTCACCACAGTGAGTAACACAGTCTTTTAAAGGCACACAGTACCCGGTGGCAACGGGCACGGAATCCTGTTAGTGACGCCAAAACATGATGCGCCCCCAGGGCCGTGGGGTACTCGGCAGCCGGGCCTCTGGCTGCTGGGGGATATCACGGTGGCTGGCCTGGTCCGTGACCCAGGGCGGTCAGTGAAAATGGGGAAACTTCTATTATTTGGGTTTTTGGAATTATTCATGATGCATCCTGTGGTGTCTGGTGAGGATCACCAGCGCTGCAACAGTCCTCTGAGGCAGATGGTAGGGCAGCTTGTGATGGAATGGCTCCCCACAGGTGGAGCGGGCCTCAGGGCAGCGTGGGGGATGTACTGGATGGCGGTGCAGGGGAGAGATGGCAGGACGGTCCCGGAGGATGGACACACACTCACACGGGGGTAAGCTTCAGTACCTTTACTGGTGATGCTGCAGGCACGGTCCAGGGTACTCCAGGTGAAGGGCGCACTTCTGGACTCTCCCCAGTGAGCGTGTATAGGGCCTCCTGATCCGTTGCTTTGTTCTCTAAGCTTCTGGCCTGCCTGGAACTAGGCCTAGCTTGGTTACTGTCTCTCATTGCACCTGCTGACCTGGTGGTAGGGCCTTCTCTTTGGAGATCACTCTCCCTGGACGCTGGGACCTCTGTGACTCCTAGCCCTAGTACTACAATCAGCATTAGGTGGACCTGGGACCTGTAGTTCTCCAGGGGTTCTTGTTATCCCTTCTGGGTATAAAGGGTCCCTGTAGGCTCGGACCCGGTGTCCGGTTTGTATAACGGGGTGAGCTTACTATGCTCCTCTGCCCCCTTAGCTCCACTCTCTTTTTCCTCTCGCCATCGACCACACTCGGGGCCCTCACTACTTGGCAGCTGGCGTGCTGTGTCTTCACCGATCTCTGAGCGTCGGCACGCTCTCTGCTCACTGTGAGCTGTGTTCCTCTCTGAACACTGAACTGAAACTAACTGAGCTGCCTAGCTCCACCTTCCCTATATATATCCCTAACGGGCTCCCTCTGCTGGTCTGAGGTGGTAGGTGGAGGTGTATGAATGTAGTAAGGGCCTCTTGTGGAGAAGTCCATCCATGCACCCTTCTGGGTTCTGTGGCACCAATGCGCAGCAGGGTGCCACACTCGGGTGCTGAAGTCCCGGCAGCTAGGGTAGGAGACTGCAGGTCTCCTGGCCCCACCAAACACCCGGTGGCTTAGCAGCATATCAGAGCCCGGATCCCACACGACCGAGCAACACCTATAAAAGGCTCGAGCTGCCTGCCATACGAGCTGGGATTGAATGATCGATCACTCAGGAAAGAGGGCCGCAGCATAGCTTTAGGCAGCAGGGCCAAAGAGGAAAGCACAGAAGGAAGGCCTACAACCCCACCTGGCGAGGTGGATCCGAACTTGCTTCTAGGCTGCCTGGATCTCCATTACCTTCTGTTACCAGTGCCCCAGTCTGCACCATCAAACATCAAGTAAAGGTAGAGGAAACCACCTTTCCTGTGTCATCTGGTCATTATCTGTACCCTCAGTCCTGCACCCCAACATCCACAATCCCCTACATAAACCGTACCGGTAGCCCTGGGGCCCCGCTCTATCCGTGCGGAACAAATCCATCCCAGCTGCATCACCAACGGCCCCAGTGGTCTCTTTCAGCAGCGGCAGCCACCTATAGCCGCATACCACTGGTGGCATCACAAAACTTTTCCCCTAAATAAACTGTCCTTTTTATTGACCGCCCAGGGCCCCGGACCAGGTCACGCCCCTGTGACTATCCCATGGAACCGACCGACCCGGTGGTGAGTACCCCACGGTCCTAGGGGGCGCGTCATTTTTGGCGTCATGAACAGGATTGTTGTAGCCCGGTATAATGGATACTGTGTGCCATAGACTTTGTTGAACTGTTTAATCGCGTCATTTGACATCAGCCGAGGGGAAGGAGGAGACCCCGATCCGGAACCACTGGGTAAGCGATCCCTCTCGCCTCCAGAGCAGCAGACTGGTATGCCAGCAGAAACCAAGGACCTGACTGAGGTTCACTAGGGGGAGGAAGATGCCCAACCTAGAAGAGGGTCCAGCTGCGGGTGCGGCCGCAGCAACTGTAATGCCTTTATCCATGCCGTATATCCCAGGGGTGGCGTGGTTGCCTCAGTACTCAGGGGAGTCGCACACCCTGAGCGAATTTAAGGAGAGACTGCATAGTTTGTTCGAAGTGTACCCCCTGTCTGAGAAGCAAAAAGTCAGCATCCTTATAGGCCAGCTAATCGGAGGGAGGTGAAGTCCTGGCCGGGCAGGGACTAAAGAACTGTTAAGCAAATTCTGGCCAGGTTGAAGGATACCTTTCACACCCGCAAAGCAGCGGAGATTAAAATGAAATTCTACGGGTTCAAACAAAGGGTGCAGGACAGTGTACGGGACTATGTGGTAAACCTGCAGGAGGCACTGTGGGACATTAAACAGGTAGACCCCGACAGTGTGCGAGACAAGGACAGATTGCTAACAGAACAGTTTATTGAGGGGCTCCTGTCTAACGCTCACCGGACACAGCTGTGCATTATGGCTCTGCAAAACCCTGATCTAGACTTTGCACAATTTAAAGATCGGGCCATACGGGTGCTGCGAGAATCAACCCCAAGTGGCACTGCACCCCTCCGGCACCCAGCTATCACATACCATCAGGAGGCGGGGTCCTTTTCCCTGGCACCTATGGAGGCTGACGCGCAGACCCTAGATAATGACCTCTCTGTAGACCTATGCCTTCAGGTCCAGGAGCTGACCAAAAGTGTGGCTACACTAACCAAAACTGTGCAGGCCATGCAAGTGGATCCAAATGAAAGGATCCAGCTGGCTTCCAGTCCAGATGACGTCCCGTGGCGATGGCAGAGAAGAATTCCACCGACCAGAGGGAGAGACAGCGATCACTACGTCCAGAACGGACAACCCATCTGCCGCCGCTGTCAAAAGGCGGGGCACATCGCAAGTTTCTGCAATTTAAACGAGCAACCCTTGGGGCAGAGGGTCAACCCCCAGGAGTAAGATAACCAGGCCCACAAAGCTGGCGAGACAAGTACGTGGGAGGATGACCGGTCCTGCCTGTTATGCTTGATGGCATCCCGGTGAACGCGTTACTGGACACCAGTTCCCAGGTGACAACGATGCCATATATACTTTTTAAACTTTACTGGGCTGATTCAGACATTACCCGCAGTCCAGATGAACACTTTAATATCTTTGCCAGCAATGGTCAGCCCTTGCCTCAGGTGGGGTATAAAGAGGTGACCATAAAGGTTGGCCGAGTAGAATTGCCATCACAAGGGTTGACTATTGTAGAAATTGATCATCAAGAAAGCCATCCTATGATAACCTTAGGCACCAATGTGATAAAGAATTGTCTTGGTGAAATTATTGTTTTGTTGCAACGGGTCGCAGAGACTGCCAGTTCTAGTCAGCAGCGAGTTCTGTAGAAGGAGATCAAAGCCCTGATGCAGAGACAACAGGTAGAGCTGTCTGGTGGAGAAGTCAGCAGTGTCAGAGTGAGTGATCCATTTCCCATTCCAATACCCCCTAGGATTTAAATGCTAATATGGTGTCGGGCAGCAATAGGTCTCAAGGGTCAACATTATCAGGCTCTGGTAGAATCCGTGTATTCTGATAGCAGGCCCAACATCTTGACGGCCAGGGGGGTAGTCGATGTCCGCAAGGGGAGAGTACCGATACGGATCCTGAATTGTGGGGAGAAAGAGGTCCATTTACACTGGTATGCCACCCTTGCTAAGCTGTTCACTGTCAGTAACAACGCAATAAAGGCAGTGGAACTCTTTCCTCCATCCGAACAGGGTGAGAACAATGGTTCCCAGGGGCAGATGGAGGATTGGTGTCAGAAGCTACAAGTAGGCACTGACTCCACCACTTCACACCAAAAGCATGGGGTGTACCGGGTGGTCCAAGAATATGAGAGAGTCTTTAGCAAACACCCACTAGACTTTGGGCAGGTAAAAGGGGTCCATCATCATATCCCCACAGGAGATCATCCACCCATTAAAGAGAGGTACCAGCCTGTTCACTATCAATGTGCCAAGGGAATGTTACAGGAGATGAAGGAGGCTGGGTTGATCAGAGATAGTTGTAGCTCCTGGGCTGCTCCATTAATCCTCGTTAGAAAGAAAGATGGTACAATCAGGATGTGTGATTATAGGCAGATTAACCGCATTACACATAAGGACGCCTACCCATTTCCCAGAATTGAGGAATCATTAGCTGCACTGAGATCCGCTATTTCTCCACTTTAGATCTCACCAGTGGATATTGGCAGGTTCCCGTGGCAGAGGCGGACAGAGAGAAGACCGCGTTTACGACACCAATGGGCCTCTGCGAGTTCAACCACATGCCATTCAGGCTCTGCAAGCCCTGGGAACATTCCAGCAGTTAATGGAGTGTTGCCTAGGACACAAAAACTTCGAAACCGTTCTGCTGTACCTGGACGACGTAATCGTCTACTCAAAGAAGTACGAAGACCACCAAGAGCACCTTACTGAGGTGTTCGAGGCCTTATCCGGTTTTGGCCTGAAAGTAAAGCCGTCCAAATGCCACCTGTTGAAGCCCAAGGTGCAGTACCTAGGCCATGTGGTAAGCACCGAAGGTGTAGCACCAGACCATGAAAAAGTCACCATGATCAAGGACTGGCCAAGATCCTCTACTATCAAGGAAGTGCGGCAGTCCCTCGGGCTGGTAGGCTACTACAAGAGATACATCAAGGGTTTCACCAAGATAGCGGCACACATGCAGGACCTCTTAGTGGGCCAGTCCAAGAAGGCCAGGAACCCGAATCCTCCGTTCGAGTGGGGTAAAAAGGAAGAAGAATCCTTTACTCGGCTGAAGGTGGCTTTTACGGGAGATGAAGTCCTGGCCTACCCTGACTATGGCCAACCCTTTATACTCTATATGGATGCCAGCAGCGTGGGATTGGGAGCGGTGCAGTCTCAGGTACAGCAAGGCAGAGAGAGAGTGATTGCCTACGCCAGCAAGAAGCTCCGTCCCACGGAAAGGAACCCCGACAACTATAGTTCCTTCAAGTTGGAGTTTCTAGCCATAGTCTGGGCTGTAACAGAGCTCTTCAAACACTACCTGGCTTCAGTGAAGTTTACCATTTTCACAGACAATAATCCACTGACCCACCTTGAAACGGCGAGCTAGGTGCGCTGGAGCAGCGATGGTTGCCCCGGCTGTCCAACAACGAGTTTACCATCAAGTATCGGGCGGCGTATAAAAATGCTAATGCTGATGCGCTGTCCAGGATGCCCGACTTGCCAGATGGGGGAGAAGACTCGGAAGAGCTGGAGGAGATAGAGCTACCGGCTTTCAATCGTCACTGGGTGACCCAGTGCTCCCACTGTGTGGGGGGCAAGCGCTCCGCCAACAGAGAGGCTACGTTTAACCCATTGCCCCACAATGGATGGGCCTAGATGCAGGATAGCGACCCGGCTGTCCGCCTAGTAAAGGAGTTGCTGACACAAGCTGACTTGCACCCTGGTCCAGATGCTCCACAGGAGACCCAACAGTTGTAGAAGGAGAAGGGCAAGCTGTTCATCTACAAGGGGAAGCTGTGTCGGAGAAGCATTAACTTCCGGACACACAAACTGGTTTGGCAGGTAGTAGTCCTGGAGTGGGGTGTGCCAATGGTCTTAGAGGCGTACCACGATGGAGCAGGACGCTTCGAGTGGAAGAAGTTGGAAGTCCTGCTACGTGAGCGATTCTACTGGGTTGGCATGAGGAAAGCAATCGAGAGATGGTGTCAAGAATGTGGTCCATGCAACCTGAAATGGAAAGACTGTGATAGCCAGAGGGCTCCCCTGCAGTCCATAGTCAAACAACCACTTGAACTGGTAGTCTTGGACCACGTGAAGCTAGCCCCAAGCCGGTCAGGCTATATCTACGCTCTCACTATAGTAGACCACCACTCCCGGTTCCTGTTAGTAGTGCCAGTGAAGGATCAGACGGCTAAGATGGCAGCCAAAGCATTTCAACTAAACTTTTGTCGCCCGCACGGGTACCCTGAATGAGTGCTTACCGACCAAGGCACAGCCTTTGAAGCAGAAGTGTTTCAGGAGTTCTGTAACTTGTACGGCTGCAAGAAAATAAGGACGATGCCGTATTATCCCCAGACCAACAGATTATGCGATAAAATGAACCAGGTAGTGATAGACCTGTTGAAGACGCTGCCCCTTGAAGAGCGTAGCCTGTGGCCAGAGAAGTTACTGGATTTGGTAAACCTATATAACCACATCCTGGTGAACTCCACCAACTGTACACCCGCCTACCTTATGAGGGCAAGACCTAGCAAGTTACCCATTGACTTAGACATGGGAGTTTTAACACCTGAGACAACATCACCAGATGCAGACTGGGATACAGAGCGGAAGCAACAATACCGCAAGGTGCAAGAATGTGTAGAGACAAGTTTGTCCCAGGCGAGACAGACTCAGGAAAGAACTTATAATCAGCACGCACCTGCAGTTCCCTTGTCACCTGGAGAACAGGTACTCAAAAGAAAGAAAGAGACAAATTCACAAATTAGACGATCAGTAGGAGGTTGAGCCATACACCGTCTTACCTTCAAATTTCGAGAACTCCAAGGTATGCCTCATCAGTAAAGATGGAGGAGAGACTTCGGCGGCAGTCTTAAGAGACCACCTAAAGATATGCCCTGATCAATTGAGACTCCAAGAGGAAGACCAAAACAGCCCCCAGCACACAGAAAAAGTGGAAGAGACGGTCTAAACCATCCTTGGAGAATTTCCCAGGTCTTGGACGCAGGTGAACCAAGCAATCATGGTACCTGTCCTGACCCTTCCCCAAGTAGCCTTACCAGAAGCCACAGAGACTCTAGAACAGCTGGGAGACCAGACGGCCCCAGCAACAGATGCCACAACTGCAGTGGAACGAGTGAATCTAACCCCTGCTAGCGGTGAATCTGTCAGTCCCATGGTGAGTTTAGGAGTTCTCAGAAGGCAATCTGGTATACCAGTACTACGTAGGTCCACAAGTAGCGCAGTGAATAGTGCACCCACCACACCAGCGGTAGACACTAGAGACCTGGGTAGGTCATTAGCAATAACTGTACTGCGTAGATCAACCCGTAGTACCAGAGATCAGCTCCCTGCCCGTTATAGGGACTAAGGTGTAATAAGATAATAGTGTATAGTATATAATTACAACCGTTACGCATGAGAGCCTACAGAGACTTCCTGTAAGAACTTTTAAGCAATCGTGAGTGCATATAGTTATTATATTTATGGACAAATGGACCACAGGACTAGATGTGGTCAGAACAATATTGAGGTGTCTTCAGTCCGGGAGTACTGAATTTAACTAGGGGGCAATGTGGCACCCAGAAGTCTGGTTACCACATTGGCATTGCCTCCCTCACAGGGGGTGATGCCATGCCTGGAAGCAAGGAGGGGTCGCCTTATCAGGTAACACCAGCATCCAACACTTTTCCTGCCTCCATACCAGAAGGGGGAGCTCTAACCCGGTTTCAGGGGAGCTTCCCCTTTAAATTGGGGCCCGGAGGCGGGGGTTAGGAGAGTCAGTTGGAGACGGAGGAGAGTCAGTTGGAGACGGAGGAGAGTGAGAAAGAGACGAGGGAGAACCTGGGGAGGGGAGCTGTGACTAAGCTGGCCCAGAGAAAAGCGCCAGAAACCGGACATCGGTGTCCGTGGTTGCTCGGGTACTAAAGTCCCGGCAGCTAAATCCGGAGGGCAGGAGACTGCAGGTCACCTGGCCCCACCAAACACCCGCCGGCTCAGCAGCATACTAGAGGCCGGAGCCGCCACGAAGGAGCGACACCTGTAAAAGGCTCGAGCTGCCTGCCATACGGGCTAGAATTGAAAGATTACTCAGGAAAGAGGGCCGCAGCATTGCTTTAGGCAGCAGGGCCAAAGAGGACAGCAAAGAAGGAAGGCCTACAACCCCGAGCTGGATTCCAAATTGCTTCTAGGCTGCCCGGATCTCCATTACCTTCTGTTACCAGTGCCCCGGTCTGCACCATCAAACATCAAGTAAAGGTAGAGAAAATCACCATTCCTGTGTCGTCTGGTCATTATCTGCATCCTCACTCCTGCATCCGAACATCCACAATCCCCTACATAAACCATGCCGGTAGCCCTGGGGCCCCGCTCTACCCGTGGGGAGAAAATCCATCCCAGCTGCGTCAACAACGGCCCCAGCGGTCTCTTTCAGCAGTGGCAGCCACCTATAGCCGCATACCACTGGTGGCATAACAAAACTTTTCCCCTTAATAAACTATCCTTTTTATTGACTGCCAAGGGCCCCGGACCTAGACACGCCCCTGTGACTATGCCAAGGAACCGCTGACCCGGTGGCGTCACTTCCAACATGGATTTGCAAAAAGAGAATAGTTAGCAAGAGCGCCACCTGGTTTGCGATATCTCAAGATGCTTGAATTTGTTGTTTGTGTTTCTGTACAAGAAGTGCAACGTGGTGGCAGTGTATATGATGCAGTAGCCAAACTAGAGCATGGTTTACTTTGAGATCTGCCATTGGCAGCTGATGAAAAATGTTTTTCTTATGGAAAAAACACTAACCAGAATGCAATATGTGGTGGAAGAAGAACAGCAACTTGCATATATTAATCGCAGCCCTTGAACGGTTGGAGATCCTCCGGGTCGATGTTAGATGCAGAATGATGTGGTGAGCGAGGAAGGGTAGAAAGATCAGCAGCAGGCAGATGGAGAGCGGGTCCTTGAGTTGACACAGGCAGTGAACAACACTGACAGTCAGAGTGAAATTGATGATGATGACACAGCAATAAACAACCATTATCTGCAAGGGGTTGATGAAAGTGAACCAACGAGACCGTGCTTGGTCATGCTGGTGAGCTGTATGCTAGAATACTTCGGGGATGACTGGCATATTGTTTCTATCAAGCAAATGGATGACTATTCGATAGCCATGCTTTTAGGCCCTCGCTATTGTATAAAAGTAAAATGGGATAATTTTTTTCAGCTTCCAAAAAGGGAGTGCAAATTGGTATATTACCAGGATAAGCTCTTTTACATGCATGGCAAAGCTTTCACTGAGTGGACGGATGCTGACAACACAGTTGACAAGGAGACCCTTCTCTGAAGAGTGAACACTCTACCGCCTCTGCAAGAAATAGGACTCCAACAAGTAGATGTGGCTGCTACTAGAGTATATTTGACATGATGGACCAGATATTTTATGAGCCATTGCACCAAGCAGGCAAACTTCAGCAAACAGAAATGTATCGGCTGACCATCCAAGTTAAGTCATACCTGGACTTTGTCGTTTCTCCTGCTGATACCCTGAGCCCTGATCCCATAGACTTCAGCAGATTGGACCAATGGCAAGAACTGTCCCAGTTTGCTTTATGTGTTCTGTCATTTCCAGCCTCTAGAGTCCTGTCAGAAGGGTATTCAATGCTGTTGATGGCTTTGTCACAACCAAGGAGACTAGGTTATCCTCCGCAAGTGTGGAAAACCTTACACTTGTCAAAATGAATTGGGCATAGATCAGTGCCAACTTTCATTCAACTAGACTGATATTTTTTACTGGCTTGCTGACAAACCATTGCTTATTCACTTTACAAAACGGCTATCCTGTTCCTGTTCTCTAAATATATAAGTTTGATGAAAAACCTTTGTAGTTGGTTAGTCATTTTGAGAATAATCAAAAGCAATAGCAGAGAACAAAGCTCTTGATTGTCCACAATCAGGAATTATTTTTGCACCACCCCTTGTGAAAAAGCCTCAGCTTCTACTGTTTGCACTGCCTGTGTATAAACACCAGCAAGCTTAGCATTTGCCCCCAAAAGGGACAATTTTTAGACTGTTTTTACATTGTAAGTGGACTATAAAGACTGTTAGTGCAATATGTTATTAAACAGACTGTTGGTTACCACCGGGTCACCATCCATTTTCCCTTGCCAGATAGGTTGAAATTACATGGACATTAAAAAGGCTGTGTTTGCATTACATAGCCAGAAAGGGATTCAATACAGTCCTAGGAGACCTTAGTGTGTTACACATGTTTTCTGGGCAATTATTGGCTTACCAGCACTTGAGATTTTCGGCAAATTGATACCCTGCAAATCAAATTTTTTGGCTGGCGAATTTGAATTTCAAAAGATTCCATCATCTCTACTGCCCACTATAGTATAGCTATCCAGATAGATACCATAGGTGTTACATAAAATAATATATAACTATCAGAGATAGGACATAGCATAAATATATTATAAATTGGGCTGGGAACATAACCTTCTGAAACAGAGTTCCCCCGCAGAATATCGTAATAATAATGATGATGTACTCCCTTACAAATTGAAATACAGAAAAGAAGGAATGGAGTAAACTACCCTCACCAAAAGGTTTTAAAAATTTATAAAAAAAAACAAAAATACTATATTAATACACATTAAAATGTTTAAAAATTACAGAAATAATACACCATGAGGTCAAGCAAATAACAGTACAAGTAAAGATAGAGCAGAATGATCCCCACACCTATATAGGGAGATCAGAAATACTATGCACAGAAAAGCATTCAGAGCCAGTATAGGGTATGTAAGATATCAGCTAGACAGAATTATGCCAAAAGTATATAGAATGTAAAAAAATGCAAGTGCAAAAAACATATTATCCCAGAATGGAGAGTTCAAATGGTTTGGCATAGAGATGCATACATTATTGTTCATGGTTCCAAACAAATAAAGTGGCAAGTGCATCAGAAATATACATCCACTGAAGTTCAGGTGCAATAATATGTCAACGACACCTACTGTACATAGTAACATAGTTTAAAGGTTGAAGGAAAACTAAGTCCATCTAGTTCAACCCATAGCCTAACATGATCCAGAGGAAGGCAAAAAAAAAAACATGTGGCAAACACCAAGCTCCACATTGGGGAAAAAAATTCCTTCCTGACTCCATACGGCAATCAGACTAGTTCCCTGGATCAACACCCTATCAAGGAATCTATATATAACCTGTAATATTATACTTTTCAAGAAAGGCATCCATGCCCTTCTTAAATTTTAGTAGTGAATCACTCATTACAACATCATGCGGCAGAGAGTTCCATAGTCTCACTGCTCTTACAGTAAAGAATCCCCGTCTGTGATTATGATTAAACCTTCTTTCCTCCAGACGAAGAAGATGCCCCCTTGTCCCTGTCTCAGGCCTCAGAGTAAAAAGATCAGTAGAAAGGTCTTTGTACTGTCCCCTCATATACAGTACTTGTACATAGTAATAAGATCACCCCTAAGCCTTCGTTTTTCCCAAGTAAATAACCCAATTATAATAATTATGCATTTTATTTCCTCTGCCCAAGTGCATTACCTCACATTTATCCCCATTAAAGCTCATTTGCCATTTATCAGCCCAAGCTTCTAGTTTACATAGATCCTCCTGTAATATAAAATTGTCCTCCTCTGTATTGATTACCCTGCAGAGTTTAGTGTCATCTGCAAATATTAAAATACTACTCTGTATGCCCCCTACAAGGTCATTAATAAATATGTTAAATAGAAGCGGGCCCAATACTGACCCCTGTGGTACCCCAGTGTTAACTGAGACCCAGTCTGAGTGTGTTCCATTAATAACCATCCTTTGCTTCCTATCACTGAGCCAGTTCTTGACCCACATACATATATTTTCCCCTATCCACATTGTTCTCAATTTCTGAATAGGAAGTTCAGAAATTTGGCATATAGATATGTATATGCTGTTCACAATACCAAAAAAAGGGTTAAAGGGGAGGCGTGGGGTTCATCATACTGTGTTAGGAGCTGTGGAGTCCATTATATTGTTTGTGGGAGGAGGCTGCAGAAGCCAACATATTGTGTGGGGAGCTGTGGGGGCCATTATGCTGTTTGTGGGGGTCATCATACTGTGTGTGAACAATAATACTTTATGGGGAGCTGTGCGGGCCATCATAATGTGTGTGAGAGGCTGTGGGGTCCACTATGCTGTTTTCTGGGTCTGTGGGGTCTATCATACTATGTGGGGGGGTGGGGTGATGTCCATTATGAAGTTTGTGGGGGGCTCTGGGGTTCATTATACTGTGTGTAGATGGATGTGTGGTTTCTACTATACTGTGTGGGGAGCTCTAATGTCCATTATGCTATGTCGAGGGATGTGTAAGAAGCTGTGGGGTCCATCATACTATGCGTGGTGATGTTGCAGGGACATCATATTGTGTGTGAGTGAAGCTGAATAACAGGAGTATGATTTACTGCTTTTTATAAACTTTGTAAGTAAAGCAGTAAATTATATAGTTTTGATTAACTGCTACAGGTAAGAATACATGTTACAATATGCCCTATACAGTATATATATATATGAATATATTAACAGTAGTAGCTAGACAGTATACCTAAAGGGAATCTGTCACCAGGCTTTTTCCACCTAAACTGATAGCAGCATAATGGAGAGACAGAGAACCTTATTAGAGTGATGTGTCACTTACAGAGCTACTTACTGATAAGGTCATTGTTTTATCTGAAGGAGATTATCACTAGAGGACTAGTAAACCTGCTGCCATGTGGTCCTTCATATTCATGAGCTCTGTATAACCCCACCTCCAATAGTGATTGACAGCTTTCTCCTATGCACATTGTACATAGAAAGCTGCCAATCAGTGGTATAGGAGGGATTATACAAAGCTCAGCATTCAGAGAACTGGTAGATCTGCAGAAGAGAAAACTGTTTTTATCAAAACTGCAGCAAGCAGCCCAATAAGTGACACATCACTGAAATCAGGATCTCTGCTACTACAGTATGCTGCTCTCAGAGGGAGTAGCAAAAAGCTACTTAATATTAAGTGATACAAATTGATTTAAAATAACAAAAATTAACAGAAATAGGTTTGACCAGTTAGTGACTGTTGTGGGGGGCCGAACTGTCTCCCTTGTGGCCACTTGGGAAAATGAATAGCCCACTCCTGCGATAGCATGTGTATATTGACTATTATTAGCTTATTGAATCTAATAATGTGATAATTTGTTTGTATAATGACTTAATTATATATTCATCTGGGCACAAGAAAGCTAGCTGTCTTCCATCTTTACTTTGAAAAAAAGAAGCAAGACAAAAATATATCTCATACCCTACCATAATTATATATAAATGTAAAGCAAAGTTGCATAATAAATATAGGGTACTTAGTGAACTATTTTTGATCAAAAAAAGTATACAAGCCGTCCCACCAGCGGCAAGGTGACCATAAATTGGGACGGTACCTATACTGCCTATATTAAAAACCTTACTGTATATCAAAGTTGAAGTAATGCATATAAAAGGGTAGACAAATAGGACCGGGTCCCAACTCCAGACCACCTAGGCCCGTGGTAAGCTACATATATACCAATCAGCTCAACAAAGGGCATGCCACACCCTTAAATTGCACAGAATGCAAACAAGTCAAAAAACCAGACAATGTGAACTGAGGTCTAAGATGGCAGACATACAAGAAACAGAGGCATGTTCACACTAGCAAAAAAGAAGCAAGACAAAAATATATCTCATACCCTACCATAATTATATATAAATGTAAAGCAAAGTTGCATAATAAATATAGGGTACTTAGTGAACTATTTTTGATCAAAAAAAGTATACAAGCCGTCCCACCAGCGGCAAGGTGACCCTAAATTGGAACGGTACCTATACTGCCTATATTAAAAACCTTACTGTATATCAAAGTTGAAGTAATGCATATAAAAGGGTAGACAAATAGGACCGGGTCCCAACTCCAGACCACCTAGGCCCGTGGTAAGCTACATATATACCAATCAGCTCAACAAAGGGCATGCCACACCCTTAAATTGCACAGAATGCAAACAAGTCAAAAAACCAGACAATGTGAACTGAGGTCTAAGATGGCAGACATACAAGAAACAGAGGCATGTTCACACTAGCAAAAAAGAAGCAAGACAAAAATATATCTCATACCCTACCATAATTATATATAAATGTAAAGCAAAGTTGCATAATAAATATAGGGTACTTAGTGAACTATTTTTGATCAAAAAAAGTATACAAGCCGTCCCACCAGCGGCAAGGTGACCCTAAATTGGGACGGTACCTATACTGCCTATATTAAAAACCTTACTGTATATCAAAGTTGAAGTAATGCATATAAAAGGGTAGACAAATAGGACCGGGTCCCAACTCCAGACCACCTAGGCCCGTGGTAAGCTACATATATACCAATCAGCTCAACAAAGGGCATGCCACACCCTTAAATTGCACAGAATGCAAACAAGTCAAAAAACCAGACAATGTGAACTGAGGTCTAAGATGGCAGACATACAAGAAACAGAGGCATGTTCACACTAGCAAAAAAGAAGCAAGACAAAAATATATCTCATACCCTACCATAATTATATATAAATGTAAAGCAAAGTTGCATAATAAATATAGGGTACTTAGTGAACTATTTTTGATCAAAAAAAGTATACAAGCCGTCCCACCAGCGGCAAGGTGACCCTAAATTGGGACGGTACCTATACTGCCTATATTAAAAACCTTACTGTATATCAAAGTTGAAGTAATGCATATAAAAGGGTAGACAAATAGGACCGGGTCCCAACTCCAGACCACCTAGGCCCGTGGTAAGCTACATATATACCAATCAGCTCAACAAAGGGCATGCCACACCCTTAAATTGCACAGAATGCAAACAAGTCAAAAAACCAGACAATGTGAACTGAGGTCTAAGATGGCAGACATACAAGAAACAGAGGCATGTTCACACTAGCAAAAAAGAAGCAAGACAAAAATATATCTCATACCCTACCATAATTATATATAAATGTAAAGCAAAGTTGCATAATAAATATAGGGTACTTAGTGAACTATTTTTGATCAAAAAAAGTATACAAGCCGTCCCACCAGCGGCAAGGTGACCCTAAATTGGGACGGTACCTATACTGCCTATATTAAAAACCTTACTGTATATCAAAGTTGAAGTAATGCATATAAAAGGGTAGACAAATAGGACCGGGTCCCAACTCCAGACCACCTAGGCCCGTGGTAAGCTACATATATACCAATCAGCTCAACAAAGGGCATGCCACACCCTTAAATTGCACAGAATGCAAACAAGTCAAAAAACCAGACAATGTGAACTGAGGTCTAAGATGGCAGACATACAAGAAACAGAGGCATGTTCACACTAGCAAAAAAGAAGCAAGACAAAAATATATCTCATACCCTACCATAATTATATATAAATGTAAAGCAAAGTTGCATAATAAATATAGGGTACTTAGTGAACTATTTTTGATCAAAAAAAGTATACAAGCCGTCCCACCAGCGGCAAGGTGACCCTAAATTGGGACGGTACCTATACTGCCTATATTAAAAACCTTACTGTATATCAAAGTTGAAGTAATGCATATAAAAGGGTAGACAAATAGGACCGGGTCCCAACTCCAGACCACCTAGGCCCGTGGTAAGCTACATATATACCAATCAGCTCAACAAAGGGCATGCCACACCCTTAAATTGCACAGAATGCAAACAAGTCAAAAAACCAGACAATGTGAACTGAGGTCTAAGATGGCAGACATACAAGAAACAGAGGCATGTTCACACTAGCAAAAAAGAAGCAAGACAAAAATATATCTCATACCCTACCATAATTATATATAAATGTAAAGCAAAGTTGCATAATAAATATAGGGTACTTAGTGAACTATTTTTGATCAAAAAAAGTATACAAGCCGTCCCACCAGCGGCAAGGTGACCCTAAATTGGGGCGGTACCTATACTGCCTATATTAAAAACCTTACTGTATATCAAAGTTGAAGTAATGCATATAAAAGGGTAGACAAATAGGACCGGGTCCCAACTCCAGACCACCTAGGCCCGTGGTAAGCTACATATATACCAATCAGCTCAACAAAGGGCATGCCACACCCTTAAATTGCACAGAATGCAAACAAGTCAAAAAACCAGACAATGTGAACTGAGGTCTAAGATGGCAGACATACAAGAAACAGAGGCATGTTCACACTAGCAAAAAAGAAGCAAGACAAAAATATATCTCATACCCTACCATAATTATATATAAATGTAAAGCAAAGTTGCATAATAAATATAGGGTACTTAGTGAACTATTTTTGATCAAAAAAAGTATACAAGCCGTCCCACCAGCGGCAAGGTGACCCTAAATTGGGACGGTACCTATACTGCCTATATTAAAAACCTTACTGTATATCAAAGTTGAAGTAATGCATATAAAAGGGTAGACAAATAGGACCGGGTCCCAACTCCAGACCACCTAGGCCCGTGGTAAGCTACATATATACCAATCAGCTCAACAAAGGGCATGCCACACCCTTAAATTGCACAGAATGCAAACAAGTCAAAAAACCAGACAATGTGAACTGAGGTCTAAGATGGCAGACATACAAGAAACAGAGGCATGTTCACACTAGCAAAAAAGAAGCAAGACAAAAATATATCTCATACCCTACCATAATTATATATAAATGTAAAGCAAAGTTGCATAATAAATATAGGGTACTTAGTGAACTATTTTTGATCAAAAAAAGTATACAAGCCGTCCCACCAGCGGCAAGGTGACCCTAAATTGGGACGGTACCTATACTGCCTATATTAAAAACCTTACTGCATATCAAAGTTGAAGTAATGCATATAAAAGGGTAGACAAATAGGACCGGGTCCCAACTCCAGACCACCTAGGCCCGTGGTAAGCTACATATATACCAATCAGCTCAACAAAGGGCATGCCACACCCTTAAATTGCACAGAATGCAAACAAGTCAAAAAACCAGACAATGTGAACTGAGGTCTAAGATGGCAGACATACAAGAAACAGAGGCATGTTCACACTAGCAAAAAAGAAGCAAGACAAAAATATATCTCATACCCTACCATAATTATATATAAATGTAAAGCAAAGTTGCATAATAAATATAGGGTACTTAGTGAACTATTTTTGATCAAAAAAAGTATACAAGCCGTCCCACCAGCGGCAAGGTGACCCTAAATTGGGACGGTACCTATACTGCCTATATTAAAAACCTTACTGTATATCAAAGTTGAAGTAATGCATATAAAAGGGTAGACAAATAGGACCGGGTCCCAACTCCAGACCACCTAGGCCCGTGGTAAGCTACATATATACCAATCAGCTCAACAAAGGGCATGCCACACCCTTAAATTGCACAGAATGCAAACAAGTCAAAAAACCAGACAATGTGAACTGAGGTCTAAGATGGCAGACATACAAGAAACAGAGGCATGTTCACACTAGCAAAAAAGAAGCAAGACAAAAATATATCTCATACCCTACCATAATTATATATAAATGTAAAGCAAAGTTGCATAATAAATATAGGGTACTTAGTGAACTATTTTTGATCAAAAAAAGTATACAAGCCGTCCCACCAGCGGCAAGGTGACCCTAAATTGGGACGGTACCTATACTGCCTATATTAAAAACCTTACTGTATATCAAAGTTGAAGTAATGCATATAAAAGGGTAGACAAATAGGACCGGGTCCCAACTCCAGACCACCTAGGCCCGTGGTAAGCTACATATATACCAATCAGCTCAACAAAGGGCATGCCACACCCTTAAATTGCACAGAATGCAAACAAGTCAAAAAACCAGACAATGTGAACTGAGGTCTAAGATGGCAGACATACAAGAAACAGAGGCATGTTCACACTAGCAAAAAAGAAGCAAGACAAAAATATATCTCATACCCTACCATAATTATATATAAATGTAAAGCAAAGTTGCATAATAAATATAGGGTACTTAGTGAACTATTTTTGATCAAAAAAAGTATACAAGCCGTCCCACCAGCGGCAAGGTGACCCTAAATTGGGACGGTACCTATACTGCCTATATTAAAAACCTTACTGTATATCAAAGTTGAAGTAATGCATTTAAAAGGGTAGACAAATAGGACCGGGTCCCAACTCCAGACCACCTAGGCCCGTGGTAAGCTACATATATACCAATCAGCTCAACAAAGGGCATGCCACACCCTTAAATTGCACAGAATGCAAACAAGTCAAAAAACCAGACAATGTGAACTGAGGTCTAAGATGGCAGACATACAAGAAACAGAGGCATGTTCACACTAGCAAAAAAGAAGCAAGACAAAAATATATCTCATACCCTACCATAATTATATATAAATGTAAAGCAAAGTTGCATAATAAATATAGGGTACTTAGTGAACTATTTTTGATCAAAAAAAGTATACAAGCCGTCCCACCAGCGGCAAGGTGACCCTAAATTGGGACGGTATCTATACTGCCTATATTAAAAACCTTACTGTATATCAAAGTTGAAGTAATGCATATAAAAGGGTAGACAAATAGGACCGGGTCCCAACTCCAGACCACCTAGGCCCGTGGTAAGCTACATATATACCAATCAGCTCAACAAAGGGCATGCCACACCCTTAAATTGCACAGAATGCAAACAAGTCAAAAAACCAGACAATGTGAACTGAGGTCTAAGATGGCAGACATACAAGAAACAGAGGCATGTTCACACTAGCAAAAAAGAAGCAAGACAAAAATATATCTCATACCCTACCATAATTATATATAAATGTAAAGCAAAGTTGCATAATAAATATAGGGTACTTAGTGAACTATTTTTGATCAAAAAAAGTATACAAGCCGTCCCACCAGCGGCAAGGTGACCCTAAATTGGGACGGTACCTATACTGCCTATATTAAAAACCTTACTGTATATCAAAGTTGAAGTAATGCATATAAAAGGGTAGACAAATAGGACCGGGTCCCAACTCCAGACCACCTAGGCCCGTGGTAAGCTACATATATACCAATCAGCTCAACAAAGGGCATGCCACACCCTTAAATTGCACAGAATGCAAACAAGTCAAAAAACCAGACAATGTGAACTGAGGTCTAAGATGGCAGACATACAAGAAACAGAGGCATGTTCACACTAGCAAAAAAGAAGCAAGACAAAAATATATCTCATACCCTACCATAATTATATATAAATGTAAAGCAAAGTTGCATAATAAATATAGGGTACTTAGTGAACTATTTTTGATCAAAAAAAGTATACAAGCCGTCCCACCAGCGGCAAGGTGACCCTAAATTGGGACGGTACCTATACTGCCTATATTAAAAACCTTACTGTATATCAAAGTTGAAGTAATGCATATAAAAGGGTAGACAAATAGGACCGGGTCCCAACTCCAGACCACCTAGGCCCGTGGTAAGCTACATATATACCAATCAGCTCAACAAAGGGCATGCCACACCCTTAAATTGCACAGAATGCAAACAAGTCAAAAAACCAGACAATGTGAACTGAGGTCTAAGATGGCAGACATACAAGAAACAGGCTCAGAAGCAGGAAGGGAACACACTGAGGACCACGCCGTGTGGCTGGGTGGGGGGTTGAGTATTCATGGAGAGGGAAGTGGAACCATGCAGAAGAGCCAGCAATAGCTTTGCGTAGGAATCCTGGGTGCCTCCTGCACTTACTTGCGCTCACACAATATCATGATGCCATGACATATTGTGGGATCTAGTAAGTGTGAATGCTTTAAATAAGTCTAGGGGAGATTCATCAAAGCTTTGTTGGCAGATTTCTGGTGAAACAAGCTTTGGAAAGCCACAATTGTACAAAAAAATACCACTTTTGCCATTTTCACGCCATCCTCACCCCAGCTTCAACACAGCGGGCAGAGCTTGGATGGGATGGGGCGGGGAACGGTGTGATGGCCCCCATTCATCAATTCATGATGATCAGCGGCATTCACTATGCCACAAATCTTACTCCGCGCGCCTATTACTGAATCAGGAACGTCCGCACAAACTTGCCCCCTCATCAAGACTGGCAAGAGATTTGGCAGTCTTTATTAATCGCCCCCTGTGTGTTGGACTGAAACATTTCTGATGGTCATATAAAAGTCATTACTATTTTGAGTGCAGGCTTACCTTATTGTTTAGATCATGGATGTCACACTCAAACACACAGAGGGCCAAAATGAAAAATTTGGATAAGGTCGCGGGTCAACCAGTATATGGTATAATGGGCACCACAAAGTCCTCCATGCAGAATAATGGGCCCAACATAATTCTCCATATATAATAATGGGTCCAACATAGTCCTTCATACAGTATTATGGGCTCCACATAGTTGTCCATACAGAATAATGAGCCCCACATAGCTTTCCATACAGAATAAGATGCCCCAAATAGTGCTCCATACAGTATAATGGCCACCACATAGTCCTCCATACAGTATAATGGCCCCACATAGTTTCCATACACTATAATGGGCCCACCTAGTCCTCCATACAGTATAATGGCCACCACATAGTCCTCCATACAGTATAATGGCCACCACATAGTCCTCCATACAGTATAATGGCCCCACATAGGGGTGGTTGGTCAGGTGTCGCGGGCCAAGTAAAACCATCCTCAGGGCCAGATTTGGCCAATGAGCCAGAGTTTGACATGTCTGCATTACACAGAGACATATGGATAGATAGATAGATAGATAGATAGATAGATAGATATGGATAGATAGATGATAGATAGATAGATAGATAGATAGATAGATAGATATGGATAGATAGATGATAGATAGATAGATAGATATGGATAGATAGATAGATATGGATAGATAGATGATAGATAGATAGATAGGATAGATTTTTAGATCCTTGCTCCGCTGCACAGTGTCAATAAAGTGCTTAGAATAATAATTTCTCTGGTCTGCCAGGCCTGTGGCATCTCACTTGGACATTGGCATTTATCCATGTCAGTGATAATGTAGACAGAGGAAGAAGTAATTACTATTTGCAAAATAATAAAGAGGGACTCTGGTAAGAGGAAATCACTCTAGAAGTCATTAATTGGATTATGAACTATTAAGATGTTGGAAAGAAAAGTAGTGCAGTGATTTATTAGATATATTGCTCTTTGTAGAGTGAGCAAAGAATGAAATATCTCTTTTTATCAAAGATCCGTTGGAGAATTCATCCATTACTGGTTACGGAAAGATAAATTTAAACAGCAGACATGAAGGCATGGAGGGGTAATGCAGACTGGTGTTAAATTAAAGTGCACAGCCCATTGTACATCTTATAGATGTTATAGATGATTCTGTACACTTCTAATACAGATATCAGGAGGGAAAATCATATATTGTTTTAATCACCTGCTAGTAAAACATTTGACAGGTTGCAATTATCCTTACAGCCTCTGAGTGACCACATATAGACACATATACCTTAAAAGTATCCAACAGAGTAGGGAGAGATCATCCATATTTTAAAAGTTTGTCCACTAGTGACATTTATCTTGGGATTATGTTGAGTGAAGAGGAAAGGTAAGGAAAGACAAAACTGTATATTCAGATCAAGTTTGATGTATGGGAAATGTTTGTGGCGCATAAAGCAAATGGATTCATAGAAACTTATAATGCAAGTAGAGTGTGCCTTTGGTGCAGTAATTGCCAGGTAGGTATACATTGTATACCCTATTTTCACTATATGAAAAAGTGTAATCTTTCATACAGTTTTCACCACTACAAAAAATACACCAGTAGTGTGGTTATATATGGTATACTTCCAAGTTTTACTTTTAATGTATATGGGAGGCCGGTGAAGAGAGTCTGATATAATATTAGTTTGACTTCAACCTTCTTATGTAGAGGAAGAATGATCTGTAAGTAAAACATATATAGCAGTATATATAGAGTATATATTAGCAGTGCTTCCAAACTTCACATTAGTGTTTTGGCTGGCATATATACAGGAGAAGTCATCCGGGTCTTTACTCACTTTCAGATGAACCTTCAGCCGCAAAGCTTCTCTCTGCTACACACGGCGTACTGCAGCCACCGGGAAGGGGGTTCAGCACTTCCCAGGTAGATCAGGAGCACCTGTCGAGACCCCTCTGGTGTGTGTTCCTCTCCTTGGTAAGTTCTCCCACTAAGTCTTCTCCTGACTGTGTGTGGTTAGAACGTGGTGTAAGGCCGGGTCCCACTGGATAAACGCAGTATGAGAGATACAGGTGGCGACTCCGCTCCGTCCGTACCCCCCTGGGATCCACTAAGCCTCCTGGCTTTTCTGACTGAGACGTGAAGTAACAAAGTCAGATATCGGGGGCCGGTTACCCCTCTTGCAGCAGGAATCCCTCTGACTAGGCCAGGGTGAAGGGTACTGGTGGCGGCTCCGCTCCGTCCATATCCCCCTGGGATCCTTTTGCCTGTGGAGCCTATCTCCTCTGCTCCCCTACAAGGCCTTCTTAGGTTAGGACCCTGACCGGGTAGAGACAGTGGTTAACTCTGACCCGCTCCTCGTCTCAAGGCCAGAGTACGAGGACCGTGTATCTTCCGTCAGCTGCAGACTCTTGCTGGACCCTGGCAGAAGACCACAATCAAAGACCTTGAACTTAAGATGGCCGTAGATTAAATATGAAGCAATAAGTGTTTCCTAAAAGTGTGTCCTCCACCCTCACCCACTACATGGTTCCCCCTATCTTTGGTTCCCCCCATCTCCTCTATCCCGGGCCGGGACAGCACCCTGGTGCATTTAGGCCCCCTACAGGACAGGAGTGGTGTAGTGTTGAGTGGTAAAATGGGGTCCTGAGAAATGCTCCATCCTTACCTGGAAGAGGAGATACCACTCCTCGAACTGAGGTGCAGTACCCCTGTGGTGACTGAACCCTCAGGGGCGCCACATAATTCTGTAACGTGACATTTATGAATTACCGTCTCTTCAGGTTGGCCAGATTGATGATATGGCCCAAAGAGGGTACATGCTCCAATCTATGTCAATTAAAACAACTTTCTTTGTAAGAGAAAAAACTCAATAAAATTGAGCATCCAATAGGGTTAAATTAAAGTTTATAGGCAGTAATTTACTAGTCAGAAACCAATGGGAACAGTTTCTTATCTTTGTGATAACCCCACACAGATTACAGATTTATTTTCCTGTGCCTGGGGTAAAAAATCAGCTTAGTGCCCCCCCTTCCTATATACAGCTCAAGCGATTTGAGTAATCGACAGCTCATATGCGATTTGCACACTAAGGACTCGCTCTCACTTGCAATTAAATCGGACAAATGCAATCCGATAAAAAATCAGATTGCATTCGGACCAATTTAATCCTATGAGTGTGTGCTCAGTGGCGTTTTTTTTTTCAGCGCCGATTGGATTGCGATCAGGCTGGAAAAAAATTGCAGCATGCTGCGATTTCATGCTGCATTCGGATCGCACGCACCCATATAAGCTTATGGGTGCGTGTGAAACATTGCACTGCACTTGGATATCACCCGAGCGCAGTGCGATACCCACCAACACCAGCAACAAAGGAGATGGAGAAATTATTTTCTCTGTCTCCTCCGCAGCTGAGCTGCGATCATCTCCGTGTGTGAGAGGATCGGAGCACGGAGCACTGAGGTTCAGCACCCACTCGCAGCAGAGCGGGAGCCGAATGTCATAAGCATATGGCATCCGATGCTCTCGCATAGGATGCCATACGCTAGTGGGACTCCGGCCTTACATGTGCCGACTAGCTGCTCTTCCTAATTCTCTTAAATATTCAGTATTAAAATACAGCGCTTGCATGATTGAGAGAAGCAGGATGAGAAGCTAGTTGGCACATGACCGAAAGTATGAAAATTGCATATTAGTAGTAAGGTGATGCCCGCTGGAGATACGAACCCTGAGTATATTACACATTTTTAGGATTTGGCATGCTATGATGCTCGCCTGAAATGTGCTCTGGCCAGGAAAACTCCTTTAACCTGTGACGCTGAGTCGCTTCTCACGTACGAACTGTGAGGCGGGAAAGTAAAGGAGTCCGAGGTAAAAAGCCAGGAAGATACGTCAAAGACAAAGAGATAAGACCAGCAAATAGTCAGGGGCAAGTACTTATCACATCAGCGGCGCTTGTGCTCTCTGTTAATAGTGAGAGCAGACACTGGATGATAGGAGAAGTAGTCGCATCGGCCTGCGCCTGTCACCCGTGGTAAGCTTTTTACTGCGGGTCACTGTCACAGCTGTGGGTTCACGTTGACATCTGATGGCATGATCCCGCAGCGCTCTGACCCGTGGTAACAATGTTACCGCCAATCAAAGCCCCTGTTTCCCGCGCTGTCACGCAGATGACAGCGTGGAAAACTACTGATGTTCGGGGCCCGTTCAGGATCGTGTTCGGACTTGGGTGCCCAAACACAAACCTTTTTTTGATGTTCGGGTTTAATCGACGAACCCGAACATCAAAGCGTTCGCTCATCTCTAGTTGGCACACATGAAATTGTTCCAGAAAATTAAGTATTTCTCCCAGAAAATTCTTGCAATTACACATCCGTTGTTATACATGTTTATTTCCTTTGTGTGTATTGGAATAACACAAAAAAGAGAAAAAAGGCAAATAGGACATAATTTCACACGAAACTCAAAAAATGGGCCGAACAAAAGTATAGGCACCCTCAATTTAATATTTGGTTGCACACCCTTTGGAATAAATAACTGCAATTACTTGCTTACTATAACTATCAACAAGCTTTTTACACCTCTCAACTGGAATTTTGGACCACTCTTCTTTTGCAAACTGCTCCAGGTCTCTTATAATTGAAGGGTGCCTTCTCCCAAAATAAATTTTAAAATCTCTCCACAGGTGTTCAATGGAATTTAGATCCTGACTCATTGCTAGCCACTTCACAAGTCTCCAGCACTTTGTTTGCATCCATTTCTGGGTGCTTCTTGAGATATGTTTAGGGTCATTATCCTGTTGGAAGACTCATGACCTAGTACGCAAACCAAGCTTTCTGACACTGGGCGCTATATTGTGACCCAAAATCCATTGGTAATCTTCCGATTTCATGATGCCTTGCAGACACTCAAGGCACCCAGTGCCAGAGGAAGCAAAACAACCCCAAAACAACCCCAAAGCATCTTTGAACCTCCACTATATTTGACTGTAGGTACTGTGTTCTTTTCTTTGTAGGTCTCATTCTGTTTTCAGTAAACAGTAGAATAATGTGCTATACTAAAATCTCTATCTTGGTCTCATCTTTCCACAAGACGCTTTCCCAGAAGGGTTTGGCTTTCTCACATACATTTTGGCAAACTGCAATTTAGCATTTTTATGTCTCTGTGTCAGCAGTGGAGTCCTCCTGAGTCTCCTGCCATAGCGTATCATTTCATTCAAATGTCAATGGATAGTTCACGCTGACACTTATGCACCCTGAGCCTGCAGGATACCTGGATACCTTGAATTTCTTTGGAACTTGATTGGGACTGCTTCTCCATCATCTGGACTATCCGGCGTTACAATCTTTCATCCAATTTTCTCTGCCGTCCACGTCCAGGGAGATTAGCTACAGTTGTAAAGTTGTAAACTTCTTGATTTATGTTACGCACCATGGACAAAGGAACATTAAGAGCTTTGAAGATGGACTTGTAACCTTGAGATTGTTGATATTTTTCAACAATTTTGGTTCTCAAGTCAGACAGGTCTCTTCTCCTCTTTCTGTTCTCCGTGCTTTGTGTGGCACACACAGACACGCATGGTTGAAACAAAGTTGTTTACCCACAATTTTGGAAAGGTGCCAACAATTTTCTCCGGCACATTTTTGGGGTTTGTGTGATATTATGTCCAATTTGCTTCTTTTTTTCTCTGTTTTTTTGTGTTGTTTCAATAAGCACAAAGGAAACAAACGCTTTACTTTTCTTGGAGAAATACTTCATGTTCTGTATATGGGAGAGTTGGCCTTGATGGCTTTCGGCAGAACGATTGGCCGAACCATTGTTTGGCTGACCGCCACCTAATGCTTATGGGGTCTTAAATTTCTACTTCCCATCTTTATTATGGGCAGCTGATAAAACGATATATGGACTACTGAATTTCGCATAAGCAAGAGTTTGATTGTAATACAAACAGCAGTCCTAGGTAAAATGTCGTATTACTATTATATTACATATTTATAAATCCTAACATTTGAATGTGCAGTAGGGACCTTCTGATGCGTAAAGAAGGAGCTGGTGATTCCTCATGTCAATAATGCTACCATTCCTGGATGCCATCCGGCAATCTTTTTAGATGCCATCCTGCAAGAGGAAGAAGTGTCAGTCAGTGGATGTCATTTTCTCTGTGTTCTACATCTAAATTGACATGTACATTCTAGACCATGAAAAGTTGCACCTGTGTTGGTGGAGGCATCTAAGTGCATTTATAAATGCTAGTGTTTGGGGCTTTTTGATGGTGATGGGAGCCTGTACTCAATGCAAGAGTGCAGGCCCCCACCATAGACCTCAGCGCTGACAATCTGGCCAATTATTTCAAAGAAAAAATTGACCAGATTGAACAGGAAATTTTCTCCCAATCCCCTAGTATCATGCATTGTCCTGCCTCCTGCACTGCATCTAGCTGTCATGCTGGGGGTTGTGGACCTACTGTGGCAGGGGCTGGGCCTGTCCTGGAGGGGCATGACTAAATGGCTATCTGGTTCTTCACTAGAGCCCCTGATGGTGGGGTTAGGCTTGTGCCGCAGGTGGCCTCCAGGTACCACTCCAGGGCAATCCCCGGTACAACAGCAGCTGACTTCAAGAGACAGGGATGCAGGTATGGACTCGGGGTGTCAGAAAGGACTAGAGCAAGATCACTGGCAGAAAGGATACTGGTGTTGGTTCGGAATGGGCGGATTCTGCGGGTTCAGGATCACAGGTACTGGTTCAGACAGGGCGGCTGGTTTAGACAGGATGGGTTCAGGATGACAGGTACTGGTTCAGACAGGACGGCTGATTTAGACAGAATGGTTTCAGGATGGCATTTACTGGTAAAGACAGGATGGCTGGTTTAGATAGGATGGGTTCCGGATGACAGGTACTGCTTCAGACAGGAACAGGGAGCTTACAACGGACTAGTAGGTTTGAAGACTATCTAGATACTAAAGTTGCTCAGGCACCACCCTACAGGGGAGGGTGCCTTATTTACCTAATGCCTCCCAGACATAGGCTGGGGACACTTTAGGAGTGCACGCACTGCCCCTTCAAGAAGCGGGGAGCGTGCGTGTGCCATAACCACATGACTGGGAGACCTTAGCGGCGTGCCCAGGCTCGGGAAGCTGGCAGCTGCAACCGATGCTAGAGCAGCGGACATGGTAGAGCGGCCATGGCGGTGAGCATGCCGGCGTCCCTGCCGGGAGGAGGGGGAGGTGCCTTGTAGGGATGGCATTACACTAGCTCACTTTCTGTCTTTGAACCGATCACAGAAGAAGTAAGCATGTTCCTTGCATCTTCTTGACTGATTACCTGCACCAGTGACCCTATTCCCTCACATCTCCTTCAGTCCCTTTCCCCAGCTGTCACCACTCACCTAACTAAAATATTTAATCTCTCTCTCTTCTGGTGTCTTTCCCTCCTCATTTAAACATGCCAGCAGCCCAGCATACATCCATTTCTTAAAAAAACATACCTCGACCAGAACTGTGCTGCTAACTATAGACCAGTCTCTAATCTCCTTTTCATCTCTAGACTCCTGGAAGGCTCGGTCCACTCCCATCTGATATCTCTTTACCCTTTACAATCTTTTTTCTGTTTTCTTCACTTTACACTCTACGGAAACTGCCATTACTAAAGTCTTTATGATTAGTGTTGAGCCACCCCCGTAGTGTTCGGGTTCGGTTCGGTTCGTCGAACACCGGGATGTTCGAGGAACTGTTCGTCGAACTGTTCGTCGAACACCTTAGAACACCGTCGAACACCGTTAAAACCAATGGCAGGCAAACAAAAACACATAGAAACACATAGAAAACACCTGCAAAGGTGTCCAAAAGCTGACAAACTGCTCAGAAGACACTCTCTTTAAAAAAGCCGGCCGGCAAATTCAGCAGCGGCATACACCGGTACCCGACAATTTAGACAAGAAGGAATAGAGCATCACACATAGATTAGATAGATAGAAACATGTCAGTCACACATATAAGAAGCACAGTGACAGTGTTGGTTACTGCACTTGTCATTTAGTGTAAAGGATTTATTAAAAAAAATATTAGTGTTTTCATGCACCGTCTCTTTAAAAAAGCCGGCCGGCAATTCAGCATCTGTACCCGACAATTTAGAACAGAAAGAATAGAGCTTCACACATAGATTAGATAGATAGAAACATGTCAGTCACATATATAATAAGTACAGTGATAGTGTTGCTTACTGTACTTGTCATTTAGTGTAAAGGATTTATTTAAAAAAATAATAGTGTTTTCATGCACTGTCTCTTTAAAAAAGCCGGCCGGCAATTCAGCAGCGGTACCCGACAATTTAGAACAGAAAGATAGAGCATCACACATAGATTAGATAGATAGAAACATGTCAGTCACATATATATGAAGTACAGTGATAGTGTTGGTTACTGTACTTGTCATTTAGTATTAAAATAAAGGATTTATTATTAAAAAAATTGGCGTGGGGTTCCCCTTAATTTTAGGCTCTAGCGGAGGTTAAGCAGACGGCTGGGGCAGATGTTTGAAGCCTGGGAAGGGGGTAATACCCACGGAGCTTCCCAGGCTACTAATATCAGCCTCCAGCTGAATACATAGCCTTTACTAGCTATTAAAATGGGGGACCCCCCCAAAAAAATGACGTAGGGTCCCCCCTAATTTAATAGCTAGCAAAGGCTAGGCAGACAGCTGGGGGCTGATATTAATAGCCCAGGAAGGGAGCCATGAATATTGGCCCCCTCCCAGGCTAGAAACACCAGCCGTCAGCCGCCCCAGAAATGGCGCATTCATAGGATGCGCCAATTCTGGCACTTAGCCTCGCTCTTCCACGCTGCCCTGGTGCGGTGGCAGGGGGTAATAGGGTTGGGGTTGATGTCAGCTTATAATGCCAGCTGACATCAAGCCCAGGTTAGTAATGGAGAGGCGTCTATAAGACACCCCCATTACTAACCCTATAGTCAAAGTTAAAAAAAACACAAACACCCAGAATAAAGTCCTTTAATTGAAATAAAGACACAATCCTTTATTGTTCTAAATTAAACCATACTTACCATCACGCCCATTCCAGCTGAAGCCAACGATCTCCTGCAATAAAAGAAAAATAATAAAGCAACCTCATCCTTACCTTTCCATGGTTCCCACGACAGCTTCAGCTCTGCTACATCGAGATGACAGGCTGGACCGCAGCAGAAAGCTGCCATCCAGCCTGTCATCCCGCAGACACTGAGAAGCGCAGGCTTGCTTGCGCTGCTCAGCGTCTCTCTGTGACGACATCCAGATGAGCCGAGTTCATGTCCAATGAACTCGGCTCACCTCATGCACGTCACTGACAGCGTGGGAAAATTCTCACGCTGAAGCGCTGATTGCAGGAGAATTTTCCCACGCTGTCAGTGACGTGCAGGAGGTGAGCTGAGTTCATTGGACATGAGCTCACCTCATGCACATCACTGACAGCGTGGGAGTATTCTCCTGCACTCAGCACTTCAGCGTGAGAATTTTCCCACGCTGTCAGTGACGTGCATGAGGTGAGCCGAGTTCATTGGACATGACCTCGGCTCATCTGGATGCCGTCACAGCGAGACAGTGAGGAGCGCAAGCATGCCTGCGCTTCTCAGTGTCTGCGGGATGACAGACTGGATGGCAGCGTTCTGCTGCGGTCCAGCCAGTCATCTCGATGTAGCAGAGCTGAAGCTGTCGTGGGAACCATGGAAAGGTAAGGATGAGGTTGGTTTATTATTTTTCTTTTATTGCAGGAGATCGTTGGCTTCAGCTGGAATGGGTGTGATGGTAAGTATGGTTTAATTTAGAACAATAAAGAATTGTGTCTTTATTTCAATTAAAGGACTTTATTCTGGGTGTTGTGTTTTTTTTAAATACTTTACTAGAAATTCATGGCGGTCATGTCTAATACTGGCGTGACCCCATGAATTTTGGGCTTGGGGCCAGCTGATAATACCAAGCTGGCCCTAACCCCTTTATTACCCAGTGAGCCACCGCACCAGGGCCCTGGATGAGTTGGGTACAGCGCCAGAAGATGGCGCTTCTATGAACGCGCCATTTTCCGGGGTGGCTGCGGACTGCAATTTGTAGCGGGGGGGGGCCCAGAAAGCTTGGGCCTCCCTGCGCTGCAGATTCCAGCCCCCAGCTGCCTAGTTGTACCTGGCTGGACACAAAAATAGGGCGAAGCCCCACGTACTTTTTTTTTAATTATTTCATGAAATTCATGAAATAATTAAGAAAAAAAGGCCTTCCCTATATTGTTGTGTCCGGCCAGGTACAAATAGGCAGCTGGTGGTTGGGGGCAGCCCGTTCCTGCCTGCTGTACCTGGCTGGACACAAATATAGTGCGAAGCCCCACTTCAATTTTTTTAAATTATTTCAGGAAATTCATGAAATAATTTAAAAAAAATTGACGTGGGGCTTCGCACTATATTTGTGTCCAGCCAGGTACAGCAGGCAGGAACGGGCTGCCCCCATCCACCAGCTGCCTATTTGTACCTGGCCGGACACAACAATATAGGGAAGCCCTTTTTTCTTAATTATTTCATGAAATAATTTAAAAAAAATTGACGTGGGGCTTCGCACTATATTTGTGTCCAGTCAGGTACAGCAGGCAGGAACGGGCTGCCCCCAACCACCAGCTGCCTATTTGTACCTGGCCGGACACAACAATATAGGGAAGCCCTTTTTTTCTTAATTATTTCATGAAATAATTTAAAGAAAATTGACGTGGGGCTTCGCCCTGTTTTTGTGTCCAGCCAGGTACAACTAGGCAGCTGGGGGCTGGAATCCGCAGCGCAGGGAGGCCCAAGCTTTCTGGGCCACCCCCGCTGCAAATTGCAGTCCACAGCCACCCCGGAAAATGGCGCGTTCATAGAAGCGCCATCTTCTGGCGCTGTACCCAACTCATCCAGGGCCCTGATGCGGTGGCTCACTGGGTAATAAAGGGGTTAGGGCCAGCTTGGCATTATCAGCTGGCCCTAAGCCCGAAATTCATGGGGTCACGCCAATATTAGACATGACCACCATGAATTTCTAGTAAAGTATTTAAAAAAAACACAACACCCAGAAAAAAGTCCTTTAATTGAAATAAACACACAATTCTTTATTGTTCTAAATTAAACCATACTTACCATCACGCCCATTCCAGCTGAAGCCAACGATCTCCTGAAATAAAAGAAAAATAATAAAGCAACATCATCCTTACCTTTCCATGGTTCCCATGACAGCTTCAGCTCTGCTACATCGAGATGACAGGCTGGACCGCAGCAGAACGCTGCCATCCTGCCTGTCATCCCGCAGACACTGAGAAGCGCAGGCTTGCTTGCGCTCCACAGTGTCTCTCTGTGAGGGCATCCAGATGAGCCGAGTTAATGTCCAATGAACTCGGCTCACCTCATGCACGTCACTGACAGCGTGGGAAAATTCTCCTGCACTCACCGCTTCAGCGTGGGAGAATTCTCACACTGAAGCGCTGAGTGCAGGAGAATTCTCCCACGCTGTCAGTGACGTGCAGGAGGTGAGCTGAGTTCATTGGACATGAGCTCACCTTATGCACGTCACTGACAGCGTGGGAAAATTCTCCTGCACTCAGCGCTTCAGCGGGAGAATTCTCACGCTGAAGCACTGAGTGCAGGAGAATTCTCCCACGCTGTCAGTGACGTGCAGGAGGTGAGCTGAGTTCATTGGACATGAACTCGGCTCATCTGGATGTCGTCACAGAGAGACGCTGAGCAGCGCAAGCAAGCCTGCGCTTCTCAGTGTCTGCGGGATGACAGGCTGGATGGCAGCGTTCTGCTGCGGTCCAGCCTGTCATCTCGATGTAGCAGAGCTGAAGCTGTCGTGGGAACCATGGAAAGGTAAGGATGAGGTTGCTTTATTATTTTTCTTTTATTGCAGGAGATCGTTGGCTTCAGCTGGAATGGGCGTGACGGTAAGTATGGTTTAATTTAGAACAATAAAGGATTGTGTCTTTATTTCAATTAAAGGACTTTATTCTGGGTGTTTGTGTTTTTTTTAACTTTGACTATGGGGTTAGTAATGGGGGTGTCTTATAGACGCCTCTCCATTACTAACCTGGGCTTGATGTCAGCTGGCATTATAAGCTGACATCAACCCCAACCCTATTACCCCCTGCCACCGCACCAGGGCAGCGTGGAAGAGCGAGGCTAAGTGCCAGAATTGGCGCATCCTATGAATGCGCCATTTCTGGGGCGGCTGACGGCTGGTGTTTCTAGCCTGGGAGGGGGCCAATATTCATGGCTCCCTTCCTGGGCTATTAATATCAGCCCCCAGCTGTCTGCCTAGCCTTTGCTAGCTATTAAATTAGGGGGGACCCCACGTCATTTTTTTTGGGGGGTCCCCCATTTTAATAGCTAGTAAAGGCTATGTATTCAGCTGGGGGCTGATATTAGTAGCCTGGAAAGCTCCGTGGGTATTACCCCCTTCCCAGGCTTCAAACATCTGCCCCAGCCGTCTGCTTAACCTCCGCTAGAGCCTAAAATTAAGGGGAACCCCACGCCAATTTTTTTAATAATAAATCCTTTATTTTAATACTAAATGACAAGTACAGTAACCAACACTATCACTGTACTTCATATATATGTGACTGACATGTTTCTATCTATCTAATCTATGTGTGAAGCTCTATTCTGTCTGTTATAAATTGTCGGGTACCACTGCTGAATTGCCGGCCGGCTTTCTTAAAGAGACGGTGCATGAAAACACTATTATTTTTTTTGATAAATCCTTTACGCTAAATGACAAGTACAGTAAGCAGCACTGTCACTGTACTTCATATATATGTGGCTGACATGTTTCTATCTATCTAATCTATGTGTGATTCTCTATTCCTTCTATTCTAAATTGTCGGGTACCGCTGCTGAATTGCCGGCCGGCTTTTTTAAAGAGACGGTGCACGAAAACACTATTATTTTTTTTGATAAATCCTTTACGCTAAATGACAAGTACAGTAAGCAGCACTTTCACTGTACTTCGTATATATGTGGCTGACATGTTTATATCTATCTAATCTATGTGTGAAGCTCTATTCTTTCGGTTCTAAATTGTCGGGTACCGGTGTATGCTGCTGCTGAATTGCCGGCTTTTCATGTTTCACTGTTGACACTGTTCCCATCGATTTGGGCAATCACTGTAATGCCACAACCACCATGGCTGTGGCATTACAGTGAGTGGCAGACAATCCCTGCATGATTGGTGCTCTAAATAGCGCCAGACATGCAGGACAAGCTTTTGGTGCACGAACAGTTATCGAACATAACCTCGAACAGCCGAATTTTTTGCAAATCGTTCGGGTTCGTCGAACAACTCGAACACCGCCCAAAACAGCTCGAATTTGAGATTGGCGAACAGTTCTAGTCGAACACCGCTCATCTCTATTTATGATCTACTAACCGCTAAATTGAATGGTCACTACTCCATGCTGATTCTCCTGGATCTCTCTGCAGCATTCGATAATGTGGATCACTAGCTCCTCTTCACTATGCTCTGCGCTATCAGCCTCAAGGATACTGCTCTCTTCTGGTTCTCCTCCTACCTCTCTGACCGCTCCTTCACTGTATATTTTTCTGGCTCCTCTTTCTCTCCTCTTCCCCTTACTGTGGGGGTTCCTCAAGGATCAGTACTAGTCCCCCTCCTCTTCTCCTTATATACTGCCCCTATTGGACAAACCATCAGTAGATTCAGTTTTCAGTACCATCTCTATGCTGATGACACCCAATTATACACATTGTCTCCTGACATCACCCGTGCATGACTACAAAATGCCAGTGATTGTCTTTCAGCTGTCTCTAACATTACACTCTATCTAAAACTGAATCTGTCAAAAACTGAACTCCTTGTGTTTCCTCCCTCGACTAACCTACCCATGCCCAATATTACCATTTCTGTGTGTGGTTCTACCATTACTCCTCAGCAACATGCCCACTGTCTTGGGTCATATTTTCTTCAGATTTTTCATTCACCCTCTACATCCGATCCTTCGCCCGCTCATGTCACCTGCTCAAAAACATCTCTAGAATTCGACCTTTTCTTACCTTTAACTCAACAAAAAATGCTTACTGTTGCTCTTATTCATTCTCATGTGAACTATTGCTACTTTCTGCTAATCGGTCTCCCTCTTACTAAACTCTCCCCTCTCCAATCCATCCGGAATGCATCAGCCAGGATCAAATTCCTTTCCAACCACCATACCGATGCCTCTACTCTGTGCCAGTCATTTCACTGGTTGCCCATCCGCTACAGAGTTCAACATAAACTTATCACTCTCACCTACAAAGTGCTCCACTGTTCAGTACCACTCTACATCTCCTCTCTTTTCTCAGTCTACCACTCTACCCATGCCCTCTGTTCTGCTAATTACCTAAGACTAACATCCTCAATAATCCGAACCTCCCACTCCTGCCTTCACAACTTCTCTCATGCTGCTCCAATTCTTTGGAATGCACTACCTTGAACAATGAGATTAATTCCCAATACCCACAGTTTTAAGTATGGCCTAAAAATGCATTTCTTTAGACTGGCCTATCGCCTCACCTCACTTATTTAACTATCTCCATTTTGCCCATACAAAATTTTCTTCAAAATCAGGACCCTCATAGCATCTGTTCACACACCCTCCATGCACTTAATAGCCTTCTGTGTCTGTACTTGTACACATACTGGCTGCTGACCAGTTCATGCAGCATTATGTAAATACCCTATTTATTATATTGATGGCTGGACCATACAATGCAAGCACTTTTTATGATTTACCTTTCCTGTCTCCCCTATGTCCTCATAGATTGTAACTTGTGATCAGGGCCCTCACTCCTTTTGGAATGTGTTGAGTTATGTTTATTCTGTAATGTTTTTACTGTCTGTACAAGTTCCCTCTAAAATGTAAAATGCTGCGGAATAAGTTTACGCTATAGAAATAAAAATGATATATATATCATATACTGTATATATTAATATATTCACACACACAATAAGTAACAGACTATATGTTGTTTATTCAGTAGGATTATGCCTGAGCTGGAAAGCACCACTTAAGAGCTCCAGTCTGGCATCTGTGTGACTTAAGACCACGCCACTCAGTTAATTATAGCCAGAGTGATACTTTTGTGCGTGAAAAAATAAAAGCTTAAAGACAAACAAATTAATAAAAAGAACAGATATCTAAACCCATTTAAGACAATCAAATTTACATTGATTTTTTTAAAGGGGTAGTCTTAAAATACAAAGTCTACAGGATGTTAGGTGAAGTGAAATCATAAAAGATTTAAAAGATAATATAAGTTTACATCCAGTATTACATTATTGTGTAGCTTTACTAATGGCTTTCCAGAGATTATGAAGCTCCAATTACAGTACATCTCAACAGTCAGAGACTTTATTTTACTTGCTTA
This sequence comes from Phyllobates terribilis, assembly GCF_046119375.1. Taxonomy (NCBI): domain Eukaryota; kingdom Metazoa; phylum Chordata; class Amphibia; order Anura; family Dendrobatidae; genus Phyllobates; species Phyllobates terribilis. The sequence continues at coordinate 57,549,076 of NW_027362773.1, forward strand.
TAAAGTATCAATAATCTCCACAGAGCTTTACTGATATCATCATCACTGTCCCCATTGGGGCTCACAATCTAAATTCCCTATCAATATGTCTTTGAAGTGTGAAAGGAAACCAGAGTACTTTCAGGGAACCCACATAAACAAATGGAGAACATAAAAACTCCTTGCAGATGTTGTCCTAGGTAGGATTTTTGAGCTCAAGACACCAGCACTGAAAGGGTCGGTGCCAAACACCGAGCTACATAGTGTTGCCCTACAGAATGTTGGGAGTTGTAGTTTCACACCTGTTCCCTATTACACACAGTTTTTATGTTACCAGAACATCCGTTTGTCCATAACTACAACAACAAAACAACCATCAGTATAGAAATACATCAACAGAACCACTATTAGTATATAAATAGCTCACCAAAGCAACCATCAATACATGATTACAGCACTAGAATACAGTACCAAAACCATCATAAGTATATGAAAACAGCACCAGAATCATCATCATTACATAAATATTGCACCAGAATGATCATCAATAATACAGCGCTAGAACTTCTATCAGTACATGACTGTAGCACCAGAACCACAATCAGTACATAAATACAGTAACAAGCTTGGTACAGATATCAATTTCCATCATTACCATTATTATCAGGTCAGCCCCTGCCATATACATTTGTGTCGGATTAACTTACATCTACCAGTATGATCTTATAGGGTATTACATATTCACATAGTAACGTAGGTTGAATAAAGACCTAGGTCCATCAAGTTCAACCTTCCTCTCCCAATTGTACATTTTGTCTAATTTAACTGTAACCCACAATGTTATGTGTATTGAGGAAATCATCCAGCCCTTTTTTGAAAACTGTTATAGTGTAAGTCATTACTACCTCTTGTGGTAGGGCATTCCACAGCCTGACTGCAAAGAATCCTTTCCTGTTTAAGTGCCGGAATCGCCTTTCTTCCACCCGTAATGAATGCCCCCTGGTCCTTAGTATGGTCTTTGGAATGAATAAGTCATGTGCCAGTCCTTTGTACGTACCACACATATATTTATACAGATATGCCCTATCGGTGGGATAGGGGATAACTTCCCATCACTGGGGGTCTGACCATGAGGCTCCAATGATTCTGAGAACTGGTACTCTGAAGAGCAGCAGTTCACATGATTGACATCCACTACATTTAGCCAGGGCTTTTAAAAGCCCAAGTTCTTTGGATCGGTGGAGGCCCCAGTGGTTGATTCTCCAGCAATCGAGAACTTTCATTACGTTACATTTTCACTCCGCCTCTTGAATACATGCTATACATGGGTGCAGAGAGCAGATTATAGCTCTTCTGCTCTGGCAGCACTGGTGTGCAGTTCTATTCAAATGTATCTGCTGATGCGGGTACAATTGAACCCAGAAAGAGGGAACTAGTTCTAATCCTGTGGCTCCTCTGTTTGAATCACCCTTGCCCCTTCTGTATAATTTAGTAACAAGGACAATGGCATTAGGTTGTATTTCAAGGTGTTGCCGAAGCAGTTTTACTATTTAAGGGGTTTTATACATATTATATAACTGTACTTTTGGTAAAACTGCGTAGGAACTTGTGTAGCTTGCATAAAGCCCTGGTCTGAACCTCATCAAACACATTTGGGATAATATGGAATTCCAATTGAGAGACAGGTCTTACAAAGATAGCCATCTAGCTACGCTCTTTCAGATCTTTTCATCTAGCATTAGTATCTGACCACATTAATGCTCCTTTGGCTAAATGGTTACACATTTTCTCAGACACACTCCAAAATCATGCGTAAAGCCTGTTCAGAACGTGGAAAATTGCTACAACTGCAAAAGGAACTCCAACTTCTGCCATGGTCTAATTAGCTGATATACTGTATATGCAATGGTCAGGTGTCTACATCCTTTTTGCTTAAAAGCCGACATTTGCATCTTATTTAGCTAATTTCTACGTTTTTTGTAAATGCAGAAAAAAAAGATTTTCCACAGTTTTAAATATTTTATACCTTAAATAAGTGTCTGAGAATGAGATGCTCATACCCAAATAAAATGATTCTTTCTTACATCATGCCTAAACCAATTTTTCTTACAATTGAAAATGCTATATAATGAAACTCAGATATCCATTCGGTAAAAAACGAAATTCTTCCATAATGTCAGATGTCTGTTTACAGTCCACACTAGTGTAAATCTTTTGTACAAAAACGATTACACTACATCTCATCTGCAATGTAAAACTTAGTCAGGATTTCCGATACCACATTGTTTTACTTGGCAGTCTGACGCATTTTGGCAGAGAAGCCAGGAGGTAACATAGAGATACATGTGACCCTTGAGACATAGTCTGGACTCTAGATGTTTTCGCCTCTGAATTCCAATATGTACAACTCAATGTGTGGGAGTATGGAAGTAAAATCAGTGTCCTGATGCAATCAAAAAATAAAGAAGGAATGGAATATTCAGTAAATTATTTTCTATTGAGAGAACTGTCTGAATTTTTACTGCATCATTAGAAATATACTTAAAAAAAAAAAAGCAAAACATTTTTGACTCTCTAAGCAATTTTATTGTATGTTTGCTCACTTTTTGCACCACCATATAATGCTTAAGCTCATCAAGGGTATGTAGACTCCGCAGATTTTTCCTGTGGAAAATTAATATAGCATAATATTGTATTTGCAAAAATGATAGAAGATGACCTAGGGATTTCTGGTACAGATTTGCAGTTTGAACTCCTATGGGTCCACAAACTGATTTACCCCATTCAATCTGGCTAATTCATGTGAGGCTACCTGCTGCAGGATCCACCTACCTACCTAAGATTAGGTCAACCTAGCGTCATCTAGCGGATTCATTTCTGCAACGTATAGTATTCTTTTGAAAAAAAAAACACATTAGAATTGTTTTGCCAAACGTTGCTCAGACTATAAGTATAAAAATATTTCTTTAAATGGTAATTAAATCCCTTTTCGATTGTTGGGAATGACTCATGAGTTGATCTGAAAATAAAAAAACAAAATTAACACTTTATTCAGCATTGTCTAAAAAATGAATAATTTTGTACTATTTTAAGATAGAGGAGGGTCACAAAAACGTATAACTAAATAAAGGGATCTCAACGCAATGATCAGACTGGCCGTTGGCTATCCCGACCTGAGCATGACAGTATGTATTTCTATACAGCTGTCACACTTATTTTCTAGGAATAAGACTGCATAGATACATAGTACTCTAATATTTCCTTTCTAAGTTTCTATTACAATCACACTAAAATATATTAAAATAAAGCTAAAACCATATTTGATTTACAGGAAAAAAAAAAATTAAATCATCATTGTTGATATTTTTGTACGATGCAGTGTCGCAGAGGGAAATTTAATGGGAACGATATTGAGTCTCAGATATTGCCCCCCCCATAGTTTTATCCATTGCAATAAGAGTAGATGATTGCTATACAAGATGCCAGGAATTCTAGTTGAAGCGCAGGACACTGAATAGTTAAATATATATATGAGATCGCAATAACAGAATGCTTCAACATTCAATCAAAACATAATACCTTCTTCCTAACTTAATTAGTTCAATTGCTGCTTTTTAATGCTTGGATACCTGAGGATAACACATAAGCAATTTCCGGACTCACCAAGCAATAAGTCTGCCTACACTGCACAATGAGCTAAAGGAAAAAAACTGTAGTCATGTACTGGGGTAAAAATTTATATCAAGACCCCAGGGAAGAGTCACAGATCTTATGTTGAAAATTTTTAGAAAATGTTTAGAAAATGAAATATATATCTGTCTTAACTGATAGATTGTGCTCCAATCACTGGTGAAAATAACATTGAATTTTTATCTCAGGAGGGGGTAACATTCGATCTTGAGCACAGCAAGTGGGCTTTTCACTTGCACTGCCTGGAATTTAGGGACACTTATCCATATTTTGTCCACAAACCTCATTTCTTTCATTGAAGCACCGTGAAAGAATTTGATACAGGAATGGAAGCAAAGTGCTTTGAGTAAATGAAATATTGATCCATGCTCCCCTGGCCTTGCCTTCACCTTGCTCTCCGGACTGTGAGTTACTGACTTTTCCGTTTTGGATGTAATAGGAATTATTACAAGAGGCCGGTACAAGTAATTACTTGGCATGGAGAAAAGGAGGGTCCGTCATATATTTCTGTGCACACGCTATTTTCCATCAGCCTTGCCGTCTCCTTTTTGGCCCTGTCTTTTCCTCCTCTTGATTCAATTCTTTTAACCGTCATTAATCAAGGCCTTTGTCAGTGGAAGTTTATCAAAAATATTAACTGAACACGGGTGCATGGCCATTGTGCAGTCTAGAACGAGACGGAATGGGAAAGCTGTGCATTTCAAAATATGGAAGGCTGCCCCTGTGATATATGGGGGTGTCTCTTCTGCAACATTGAGCAGTTTGTTTTAGTGATAAATATAGTAGTTGTGGCAGTGATAGGATCCATCTTGAGCCCTGCGCTACTGGCTATTGTATAAGGTAGACCATGTGTCTCTCAGTAGTGAAGGTCATTACTGATAGCAAATATGAGAACAACAGTGATTCATTAAAATTTACTTAATAGGGTTTGTAGTTGACAGCAACATGTGTTCTTCCCAGCAAAAAGCTTCCAGGCTGGGTGACTTTTCTTTCACCTGTTTTTCTCACAATGCATCTGTCACATCATGCACCTTTATATAGATACCGTGCTGCAATCAAGGATGCTTCTTGTAAGTGCTTTACAGTTGAAGAGAACTATCCAACACTAGGACAATACTATTTCCAATGCAAAATGTCTTTCCCCTTTATTAATATTGAATTCAATGGTTTTGGAAGGTTTTATTAAACCATTAATGTAATTAATATATACAGTATGTGTGCAGGTCTATGAGGGAAGAAGGCACATGCCACGGGGCCACAAGCAAAAACAAAATAGCCCACCTTCAATCAGAAGTAAGTTGTAGATAGTGATGACTATGGACCATGGAATGGGTGTCATGTCCCACGACTTGAGAATCATACAGTATTGTATTGTATTGTTGCTGTTGCGCTGCTATGCAATAAGGTTTGCTTTTTAGAAGTTTGTCCTCCCTCTCTCCCTGATCTGATGTCAGTAACCCCCCTTCTTCTCCTTGTTCATTGTAAGTATGGCAGCCATCTTAGGAAGCCTAGGTATTGCAGCTCTGGTTCAGAATAGCCTTTTTTACCTACTGCATCTGTTACAGCTGCTGCTAATGTAATTGTCCATACTACAAGAATTCAGCTTGAAAATAAACCTTCTCTGGAATCTTAATAAATGCCTCTGCAGTCGAGTACAAGCTATCTGATGATATCACTTAGTGTGAGGTCTGGTACATAGAGCCAGCCTAGAAATAGTGTTTCATGAGCCAATGATGTATCGACCGTTTCGATGCCAGCCCCTACTTCAGCTGAATGTATAGACGCACATACAGCTGAAGTATATTGTAGTGCACAAGCTTGACAGTTTCATGCGCAGCAATAGACACTGCTGGCCAACAGCTGACATCAGCATGCAGGTGACTGGGGGTGCGCCCGTCGTTTCCACGCTGAAAAAGATGGGCATGGGAGCGCAGAGAAGTTGAGTAGGAGCGTTTATTTATTTATTCATTTTTCTATGCATTGAAGAACAGCGGCGCAGGCAGAATGGGGTAACATATACCAGGATTGGTGAACATATACCAGTATGGAGAACATATACCAGGATGAGGGACTGTGAAGACCCGGGGTCTTCCGTGGACGTAACGCTACTCAGACAACACAGGGTGAGGGTAAAACAGCGCGCAATACTTTATTGAACCAAAAAGTGGACAATAAACACGTAGAACAGTCCCAGTAAATACCCAAGATGGTACAACATTACACAATCTCACCCTTCCTTCTCCGCCCACCTAGGATAGAACAGCTGAGACTTCAAGGGCCAATAACCTCAACTAGTGGCCCCCACTTCTGGTGAGCCCCCACAGAGAGAAGGTAGAGGCAAGCTTAGGAAGATAGCAGTCCATCAAGGTACAATGCCAGGAGACCCGAGGCTCCCAACCTGGCCTCTCCGAGAGTTTCCATGGGGCCAGGCGACCAGTGGGTCCCTCCTGGAAACTCCAAACAACATATCGATGGGGCCAGGTTACTTCCTTGTCACACCCTGGACTCCCCAAAATGTATCCATAGTGTCCCTGACGGTTAATGGAGCAGATCCGAATCTTTCCAGTCAGGGCCGATACCCTTAGACTAGAATCATATAGAATACAAATCTGTGTCTCTTTGGTAAAGCCATACTTCCAAGCTGATGTTATCAGAGAGTCTCAATGTCTTCATGCTTCTCCTTGATTCTCTGTCCCAAGTCTGACTGCTCCAAAAACACATGTCCCTTCTGCTTCTTGATTCTGTCTCTAGCACTACAGACATCCCTGTTTATATTTACATCGGTGTCAGGTCATCAGTCACAGGTAGGAGGTAAAGGTGCAGGGCTCAGCTATCATTGTTTGAGCTAATCTATTTACATAGTTGGCAGCACAGGGGCTATTGTAATAAACATCTAGCTGGCTTTTAGTACAATTTGTCATTAGCATAGTAAACATGATTGTTTCCAAAGGAATAGAATTTAACATTCTAATTAGAGATGAGCGAATATTTCAATATTCGTTTCGGATTACAATCGCTGTTTTTGCAATATTCGCCTATGTAATTGTCGAATATTTGCCGAACATTGCTGAGTGCCATTGGATTCAATGGGTGCCAAAACCAAGCGTATACACAACACCTTCAAACGTGACGAAAAGCTGCCAAAACACGTCAATTTAGGGGCAGTCACCAGGAAAGTGCCATCAATTGACCCAGAGTACAAGTAGTATAATTATTATTTATTATTATAGTGCCATTTATTCCATTGCGCTTTACATGTGAAAAGAGGTCCCTTACTGGTACAAGAGCAGAGAGGACCCTGCCCGTGAGGGCACACAAACAATCTATAAGGGATGGATGATGATACAGTAGGTGAGGGTACAGCTGGTTGTGCAGCGGTATGGTGGAGCGAGGGTTACTGCAGGTTGTAGGCTTGTCGGAAGAAGTGGGTCTTCAGCTTCCTTTTAAAGGTTTCAACAGTAGGCGAGAGTCTGATAAGTAGCCATAGAGTGTCTGGCAACCTTCCCACAGACTTTTCTTAGCCAGGGCTGCTTCTCGGCATGGTTGGACGGGCCCACCAGAGAACCGGAGACTTCTCTGGTGGGCCCTGGCTTCTCCTTCAGGAAAGTTCATAGTGCCAAAGTGAGGTTGTGATGTTGATTGAGGCCACCATCTCCTTAGCTTGCTGATGGTACTTTTCTATGGGAATCAGCTTGGCTCCAACCAGCCTGGAATATTTCAAGTGAACTATGGCACAACGCCATGGTATTAGGAGTGCCCCAGTACTAGTAGCGAAGCCATCCACAAATTCCTTTTCTTCTCCCCAAATACATTCGTTTCTCAAAAAGAAGCTTAAGAAACTGAGTGGCAGTAGGAGCAAGTTTCTCCAGCATGTTAGATATCAGAGGGAGAACAGAGAGGGCAGCACAGTGGCTCAGTGGTTAGTGCTTGCAGCGATGGGGTCCTGGGTTCAAATCCCACCAAGGACAACATTTGCATGGATTTTGTATGTTCTTCCCGTGTTTGTGTGGGTTTCCCCCTCAGTGACAAGCAGCCATAGAGTGTCCAGGAACCTTCCCACACACTTTTCTTAGCCAGGACTGCTTCTCGGCAGGGTTGGACGGACCCACCAGAGAATCCTCTGGTGTGCCCTGGCTTCTACATCAGGAGAGTTCATGATAGCACTAACATTGCAGCTGCTATGGGGCTCTTGAGCGGGGGAGAAAGGTGAGCCCTCAGAATCAAATCCTCTGGTGGGCCCAATGTTTTTCAGTCTGACACTGCTTCTCAGTGAGAGTTGTATTTCACCACAGCCATATTCTTTAGCTCGGTGAAAGGACTGGCATAGAGGGAAACCGTATCTACTCCGGCTGTCATTTCTTCATCACCTGGTTCCGCCTATTGTCACACGACCATGCCTAGCTGTATGTTCAGCGGTGAGAGCCACAGATCAGGCTGCTGTGTTACATCTTTCAAGAACTCTGTAGCAGTGAGCGGTTTGTCACCTAAGCATTAAGCATATTATCTTCAGCACAGCCTGTTGCCGCTTGGCTCATTTTGGAAATGGGGGCCGAACTGGAGGAGGAGGTCCAGGAGCAGAACAATGTGATTACATTGAGGTTACATTGGCGAGTCTGGTTTTTATATTAAAGAAAGATCCTACTGTGTTTTTTTTCTTTCTTTTACGTCTCTTCAAATGTGTTTTGGAGTGCATCCTAATTTTTGGCAGCCTAATAGTATGGTATTTATCAGCGACGAAGCGTCAATTGGTTCAACAAAACACAGGTAGCTGACTTTAAATGGAGTGGAATATTTGGCACGCTCCACAAAATTTCTGTATTATTACGGCAGTCATATGGATCACGTACGTCTGATCATTGAAAAAAGTTTCTCTGCTTTCACAATACAGTAATATAAATAAAACTAAAAAAATATGGCTGTATTCTGCGAACAAGCAAATGGAGTTGTAAAATGGTGTACACTGACACACTGCTACAATCTATAAATGAAGGACAATATTTTCCAGGTTCACTACAAATGGCTGGATTTGAACCATAGTTATATGTGATAAGTCTGACAGAGAACCATATTTTTAAATAGCAGGCCTATAGTTTACTAATACTATTCTTCACAGAGACCTAGTGTGAATAGCTTGACCAACATACTGCAATGAAATGGAAAGCAGAAATGGCTGATTTTGGAACACTGTTATATGTGATATGTCTGACAGAGAACCATGGTTTTAAATAGCAGGCCTGTAATTTACTAACTCTATTCTTCACAGAGACCTAGTGTGAATGGCTTGACTGACACACTACAACATGTTACGCTCACGCCCGGACTGACATGGCGTGAGCGTGGTTAGTGGTCCCACTGGACCACGAACCGAGGAGCGCCTGGAGGGGCATGACTAGGGGCCTCACCAGATCCGGCCATGAATACACGGCGGCTTAATCGACTCCGTGGTCTGAGGAGGGACATGGGAGGTGGTCCAGGTGCTACTCCAGGTCAGACCCCGGTCACAGCTGTTGACCCACACTGGGGAATGCAGGAACGGGCAGGCATAGCTGGTATGCAGACAGGTCGGTACTGGCAGACACGGCTGGTATGCAGACAGGCGGGTACTGGCAGGCACGGCTGGTATGCAGACAGGCGGGTACTGGCAGGCACGGCTGAAAAGATGACAGGCAGATATTGGTAGGTAGGAACGCAGGCTGGATAGGGACCAGTACAGACTGGGATACAAGAACAGAGCCACAGGTGCAGTGGACAAGCAGAGCAGAGCCGCAGGCGCGGAGGACAAGTGCAGCAGAGCGAAACCGCAGGTGCGGAGGACAAGCAGAGCAGAGCGAAACCGCAGGTGCGATGGACAAGCAGAGCAGAGCGAAACCGCAGAAGCGGTGGACAAGCAGAGCAGAGCAAAACCGCAGGTGCGGTGGACAAGCAGAGCAGAGCAAAACCGCAGGTGCGGTGGACAAGCAGAGTGAAACCGCAGTTGCGGTGGACAAGCAGAGCAGAGCGAAACCGCAGGTGTGGTGGACAAGCAGAGCAGAGCAAAACCCCAGGTGCTGTGGACAAGCAGAGCAAAACAGTGGACAAGCAGAGCAGAGCAAAACTGCAGGTGCGGAGGAACAAGCGGAGTAGAGCAAAGTAGAGTGAAACCGCAGAGCAGAAGGTGCAGGCAGACAGGACAGGGCTCTGTTCACATGGAACAGACTGGGAAACACAGGAAGATAGTTAGAACACAGAAGGTAGATACGGAGGCAGGGAAACGGGACAAGCAGAACCAGATACACACAAGGTACTTACAATGAAGTAGCAAGTGGACACAAAACTCACAAACAGAAGTACAGAGACGAGTTGGAGTTGGTGCAGGTTCAGACACTGCAGGAAAAGGGAAGGTACGGACCTAGAGACAAACAGGTAACGGGCTAGGACACAGTTCAGACAGGAACTGAACCTGGAACAAGATACAGGAACGAGCCTGGGAACTCAGCCCCCAGGGTGGCGGAAGCAGACTAGAAGTCACAGATACAGGTAACGGGCCTGGGTATACAGCCCCCAGGGTGGTGGAACAGACTAGAAGTCACAGATACAGGTAACAGGCCTGGGTATACAGCCCCCAGGGTGGCGGAACAGACTAGAAGTCACAGATACAGGTAACAGGCCTGGGTATACAGCCCCCAGGGTGGCGGAAACAGACAAGATAAAGGACAGGACCTGGCAACTCAGTTGCACAGAACACACTGAAAGAAAGTGTTGCTCAGGCACCTCCTACTGGGTGGAGGTGATTTAAGAATCCGGTGACTCACAGCAATAGGCTGGGGATGCATTAGGAGTGCGCACACTGTAACTTTAAGAATCAGGAAGTAACCGCGCTGCCGCCCTAAGCAATCAGACAAGAGACATGCACACAGCAAGTACTGGAGCAAAGTGTGCAGCCTGGACTGATAGGTAAGTTGGCGGTCTTGCATGGTGGGAGATGGTAAGCCATGCCAACATGCCACCAAGGATGTTACACAACAAAATGGAAAAGGAGGCCAATATTTTCCACGTTCAGTTCAAATTTATGGATTTTAATCTCTGAAATATTGGACAGATCTGGCTGTATTTTGTAGTGCTAACAAGCAAAAGGAGCAGAAAAATGGTGTACTCTGGATTGCTTTTTAAGCAAATAACCAGGATTAAGATTAAAAAAAAATTTGCCCTGGTCCCTGATATCTGGCGCTATGTCTACAAATATCTGTAATTACAGCAGCAGCAGACAGGACGTTCAATGGACCCTCTTGCACTATATGCACTGCAGTCTGCCACATACAGTGCCTGCCTGCCTAACTCCTGCTATCACCACTGAATATATGCAGCTGGATTAATCCTCAGAAGAATTGTTAGTTCAGATGGATATATACAGTATATGTTGTGGAATACCTATACTAACTATAAACAAGCAAATCTCTCCCTGACTCAGCAGCATCTCTCTCTACTCTGCCTGTTTCCGGGGTAGACTATGACAAACATAGCGGTCTTATATAGACCTGATGACGCTGTGCGGCCAGCCAATCACTGTAATGTCCACAACCAACATTACTACAGAATTACAGTGCGTGGCAAGAAATCCCTGCATGTTCATTGGCTCTCTAAAGAGCGCCAAATTTGCAGGGCAGGGACCCGAGTTCCCGCCTGAGCGACCCAGAAATACTCGCCAAGCTTGTCGAGCACCGTGATGCCCAGGCGAGTATCGACCAGTGGCGACCACGTTCGCTCGACATTAAAGGTAAAGAAAATTCTCTGAATACAGTGTTGTAACTTAAAGCTCATGGGCCCTGATCAGGGCCGCCATCAGGCCTTACTGTTGTAGGTGGTCCTATGAGCAGAAATAAAGAGAGGGGACCCGGATCCCTCTTGTGCTTCTGCTCACCGGGCCCCAGAGTATACTAAAGTATTGTGTGCTGTTGGTGGCACAAACCTCGGCACAGGGAGCCTTCCTTCGAGCTCCACGGAACAGCTGTGCATCTCCAAGGGAGTTCCTCTGCCTCCTCTGTGATGAGCTGGTTACGGCACATACGCGATGACATCATCACGTGTGCTCCGGCATGTATATGCGCCACTTACCAGAGGATACATAATTCAATGATGAATTGAGGGTACTGGATGGCGGACAGCAAATGACTTGAGGGGGTGGGGTGATGAATTGAGGGTGTTGTATAGCAAATGATAATGAATTGAGGGTGGGGGGATAGAAAATGATGATGAACTGAGGGTGGGGAGAAGAGCAAATGATGATGACTTGAGACTGGGAGATGGGGACAGCAAATTATAATGAATTGAGGATGGGGTGGGAGAGAGAGGACATGATGAATTGGGACGGAGGGGGGATATGTAACTATAATGAATCGGGTGAGTAGGAGGTCCAGGGTGGGGGGCATTGAGGATGCTGGAGTGTGATTGACTGGTAATTTACTGTGGAAAAGAGTACAGGTTCTAATTAATTTATATATTTATTGGGTGGGGAAAGTGGCAATTTATAGTTAGTAGGGGCACAGCGCTGGATTACAATTTATATTTGGAATGGTGGGTTGCATAATAATTATATATTAATGGTGGGTGCACGTCTGTATTTAGCTGCATAGTGTAGAAGTTGGGTAAAAAGTGGGGAATGTGCTCTGAAATTGGTGCTCTACATAACTGTTATTTTATGCAGAGGCAAGTCCTGGCTGGCAGAAGTGATGGCGGTCTGCGCTGGATGAAGAAGAAAAGCGAAGATGAAGGACTTCAATTCGTGACGTCACTGGTGAGTCAGTGTGTTACCTGTACACTTACACTATACAGTATATACCTAGCTCCTGTGTATAATGCACCGGTGATCACTGTATTATCTGTACACTGGCACTATACACTGTATACTATGTACACAGCTCCTGTGTATCATGGCACTGGTGATCACTGTATTACCTGTACACTGACATTATATACAGAACTCTTGTGTATAATATCACCGATGATCCCTGTGTTACCTGTACACTATATACTACATACAGAGCTCCTGTGTATCTTTGTCACTGGTGCTCCTATGAACTAGAGACATCACCGGTAAGTCAGTGTATTGCCTGTACACTTACACTATACACTGTATACTATAAAGAGAGCTCCTGTGTATAATGTCACTGGGTATCACTGTATTCCATGTACACAGGCACTATTTACAGAGCTACTGTCTATAATGTCACTAGTGATCACTATATTGCCTGTACACTGACACTATATACAGAGTTCCTATGTATAATATCACTGATGATCACTGTTTTACATGTATACTGACACTATATACAGAGCTCCTGTGTATAATGTCACTGGTAATCACTGTATTACCTGTACACTGACACTATATACAGAACTCCCGTGTATAATGTTACTGGTAATCACTGTATTATCTGTACACTGACACAATATACAGGGCTCCTGTGTGTAATGTCACCGGTGTCCCTGTATTACCTGTACACTGTACACTCTATGCAGAGCTCCTGTTTATAATGGCACTTATGGAAATATTAGTATTGTGTTTTGATTTTTATTAATGATCAGTATTGTAGTATTTGGTCACTATGTGGTGGTAATATGTGGTCTGGTCGTGATGTGGCGGTATTTGTTCCTTGTATGTGATTTTATTTGGTTACTATGTGGTGATAATATGTGGTCTAGTCATAGTGTAGCAGTATTTGTTCCTTGTATATGGTATTATTCGGTCTCTGTGTGGTCCAGCCATGGTGTGATGATATTTGTCCCTTGTATGTGGTGTCATTTAAAAAAATGTATGTGACAGATTCCCTTAAAGAAAAATAAAGAAAAATATACCTAAAAAAAGAATTGGGTACTTTAAGAAATGTTTAATAGGTTAGAGTAGAGTAGGGCATTGCCAAAAGAGTCTAACTTGTCATGGTGGCAGCTTAAAAAATCTTTTGGCCAAAACAAAAACTGATGGCTATACAGTTAGGTCCATATATATTTGGACAGAGACAACATTTTTCTAATTTTGGTTCTAGACATTACCACAATGAATTTTAAACAAAGCAATTCAGATGCAGTTGAAGTTCGGACTTTCAGCTTTCATTTGAGGGTATCCACATTAAAATTGGATGAAGGGTTTAGGAGTTTCAGCTCCTTAACATGTGCCACCCTGTTTTTAAAGGGACCAAAAGTAATTGGACAAGTGACTCCAAGGCTATTTCATGGACAGGTGTGGGCAATCCCTTCGTTATGTCATTCTCAATTAAGCAGATAAAAGGCCTGAAGTTGATTTGAGGTGTGGTGCTTGCATTTGGAAGGTTTTGCTGTGAAGTAAACATGCGGTCAAAGGAGCTCTCCATGCAGGTGAAACAAGCTATCCTTAAGCTACAAAAACAGAAAAAACCCATCCGAGAAATTGCTACAATATTAGGAGTGGCAAAATCTACAGTTTGGTACATCCTGAGAAAGAAAGAAAGCACTGGTGAACTCATCAATGCAAAAAGAACTGGGTGCCCACGGAACACAACAGTGGTGGATGATCGCAGAATAATCTCCATGGTGAAGAGAAACCCCTTCACAACAGCCAACCAAGTGAACAACACTCTCCAGGAGGTAGGCGTATCAATATCCAAATCTACCATAAAGAGACTGCATGAAAGTAAATACAGAGGCTTGACTGCACGGTGCAAGCCACTCATAAGCATCAAGAATAAAAAAGCTAGACTGGACTTTGCTAAAAAACATCTAAAAAAGCCAGCACAGTTCTGGAAGAACATTCTTTGGACAGATGAAACCAAGATCAACCTCTACCAGAATGATGAAAAGAGAAAAGTATGGCGAAGGCGTGGTACAGCTCATGATCCAAAGCATACCACATCATCTGTAAAACACGGCGGAGTCAGTGTGATGGCTTGGGCATGTATGCCTGCCAGTGGCACTGGGTCACTAGTGTTTATTGATGATGTGACACAGGACAGAAGCAGCCGAATGAATTATGATGTATTCAGAGCCATACTGTGTGCTCAGATCCAGCCAAATGCAGCCAAACTGATTGGTCATTTCATACTACAGATGGACAATGACCCAAAACATAATGCCAAAGCAACCCAGGAGTTTATTAAAGCAAAGAAGTGGAATATTCTTGAATGGCCAAGTCAGTCACCTGATCTCAACCCAATTGAGCATGCATTTCACTTGTTAAAGACTAAACTTCAGACAGAAAGGCCCACAAACAAACAGCAACTGAAAACCACAGCAGTGAAGGCCTGGCAGAGCATCAAAAAGGAGGAAACACAGCGTCTGGTGATGTCCATAAGTTCAAGACTTCAGGCAGTCAATGCCAACAAAGGGTTTTCAACCAAGCACTAGAAATGAACATTTTATTTACAATTATTTAATCTGTCCAATTACTTTGGGTCCCTTTAAAAACAGGGTGGCACATGTTAAGGAGCTGAAACTCCTAAACCCTTTATCCAATTTTAATGTGGATACCCTCAAATGAAAGCTGAAAGTCTGAACTTCAACTTAATCTGAATTGTTTTGTTTAAAATTCATTGTGGTAATGTCTAGAACCAAAATTAGAAAAATGTTGTCTCTGTCCAAATATATATGGACCTAACTGTATATGTAATATGGTGTTTG
Source organism: Phyllobates terribilis (assembly GCF_046119375.1). Lineage (NCBI taxonomy): Eukaryota > Metazoa > Chordata > Amphibia > Anura > Dendrobatidae > Phyllobates > Phyllobates terribilis. Next base: position 57,564,370 of record NW_027362773.1, read on the forward strand.
ATGGGAACTGTTAATGTGTGATTGGTGAGGACTAGTGATGAGCGAACGTGTTCGCCACTGCTTGGTACTCGCCTGAGCATCACTGAGCTCGACAAGCTCGGTGCTCAGCGAGTATTTCCGGGTTGCTCAAGCGGGAACTCGGGTCCCCTCCCTGCATGTTTGGTGCTCTTTAGAGAGCCAATGAACATGCAGGGATTGCCTGCCAGCGTCATCAGGTCTATATAAGACCTGGCGCTGCTATGCTCGTCACAGTGTACCCTGGAATCAGGCAGGGAGAGGTGCTGCTGCATCAGGGAGAGATTTGCTTTTTTATATTTAGTATAGGTATTACACAACATATATACAGTATATATCCATCTTAACTAACAGTCCTTCTGAGAACTAATCCAGCTGCATATAATCAGTGTTAGGTAGGCAGGCAGTGTATGTGGCAGACTGCAGTGTAAAATACAGCACAAAAGGGTCCATTGAACGTCCTGTCTTCTGCTGCTGACATAATTACAGATATTTGTAGACATAGCCCCAGATATCAGGGGCCAGGGAATTTTTTTTTATCTTAATCATGGTTATTTTCTTAAAAAGCAATCCAGAGCACACCATTTTTCTGCTCCATTTGCTTGTTCTCACTGCAAAATAAAGCCAAATCTGTTCCATATTTCAGAGATAAAAATCCAGAAATTTAAACTGAACATGGAAAATATTGGCCTCCTTTTCCATTCTGTTGCAGTGTGTCGGTCAAGCTATTCACACTAGGTGGCTGTGAAGAATAGTATTAGTAAACTACAGGCCTGCTATTTAAAACATAACCTATAAAGACATGGAGTATAACCCCCATAAAGAAGTATGAAGTAATACTAGATGATATTAAAATTGAAAACTTTTATTAAATACAAATATTAAAATCGAGAAAGTATTGAAAGTTAACAGGTCACTAGGGGTGAAAAACACAAAGACAGGGCGGCAATTGTGTACAGAGATGCACAGGGGGTCATCTGGCAGCACTTAGTCAGAGATTGTACTCTAATGCATATGTGACTAGCCCCATAAAGTAGGGGGCACACAGATAATAAATCCAAAATGACAGTGTATACAGTCAACAGAATACAGATGGCAAGGAATCCACAAATGTATAGGTTCAATGATGATTCCAACCCTTCTTACATGCATACAAAGCAAGTATGGATAATATCTACATCATAACAGATGGCTCACCCATGTGTCAAATAACCTCGTATGCGGCGCTGAGGCCCCGACGCGCGTTTCGCGTATAGCTTCCTCGGGGGGCTGTGGTTTTACATGTGGACCACCATCATTATATACCCCACTTCCCTGCCCTACAGGTGTACACGCCGATAGTCATGGCGCATGCGCGATGACCTCCGCCCCCTCCGCCGCGTCATTTCCGGCTAATTCCCAGCGGAAGTGTGGGCGGGAACAATGCGTTCCACTGACATCAATGGCCCACACTTCCGCCGTGCGGAAGCCTTTGGGACGCAGTCGGACAGGGACAGTCTCGCGCATGTGTCACACGGCGGCAACCATATTTGGTAAGGGAAAAAGGATGGGCAGCCATACATGGGACAGGTAACAGTGCACCAGGAAGACAATCAACCATAAAACATTGCATAAATAAGGGTTTTCACAATTCATTGCAATGTACACAGAATCTACCAAGAAAGTATCATTCCTTCAGCAAGCGTTATGGTTAACAATATGCAAATATAAATGTCTGAGGAGTCCTCCAGTATGTGTTGGTCACAGATATATGCGAAGAAAGACTTGTCCATATACAATACAGAAGGGCTGATCCCAAGTAGGTCCCAGAAGTATTCCAGAAATGAAATAAATGATGACGTAAATGCTAAAAAAGAACAAAAGAATTAAAATCCACATAATAAAAACAGAAGGAGAAGGGCATATGGAACTAGAGGTAGGGAGCAAAACTGTTCTGTTCATTAAGACCCCTAGGGGTCATCGTGTCCAGTGTAGCTATCCAGCGACACTCCAGCTGCGCCAGAATACGTTTGTGATTACCCCCCCTAATCCCGAGGTGTACTCGGTCAATGCCTCTAAATTGGAGGCATAAGGGGTCGCAGTTATGGCCCAATGTGAAGTGTCGCGGGATCGTCTTAAGCAATGATACATCGGGGGCCTCTCGAGCCGCCAAAACGTCTCTGATGTGTTCCCTGACTCGGATCCGAAACTCTCTCGATGTGAGTCCCACATAGCTCAAATTGCACGGACATGTGGCCATATACACAATATATGTGGTACTACAAGAAATATATTGTGTAATTTTAAAGTTTTTTAGGCCATCTGCAGAAGTAAATGATGTTGTGCGAACTATGTTTCTACAGGCCAGACAGGACCCGCAGGGAAAGCAACCCCATCTTTGTTTCCCACCCCCAAATAGGGTGGGGGTGGGGGCGACATAGTGGCTTCTAACTAGCGAGTCCTTTAGACTCTTGCCCCTCCTAGCCGTCATCAAGGGTTTATCAGGTAAAATTTTGTTCAGTGTAGGTTCAGTTTTGAGGATGGACCAATGTTTGGACAGAATCTCTCGTATTTCACGCCAGCGACTATTATAAGTTGATATAAATCTAATGGGGGGATCCCTCTCAGGTTGTTTTATGGGATTAGTTAGGAGAAGATCCCGTGGAGTTTTCCTAGCACGTTTATAGCCTCTCTTAATATTACGTGTGCTGTACCCACGATCTCGGAATCTCTGGCCAAGGTCCCGAGCCTGAGCCTCAAATGTTACGTCAGAGGAACAAATGCGTTTCATCCTCAAATATTGTCCAACAGGAATGGCCCGAATTGTTGAAGGTGTATGGGCTGATGTTGCATGTAACAATGAGTTGACCGCTGTCTCCTTACGATAAACATCAGTCTCTACCATGCCATTCTGTTGGACAATGATCCTAATGTCCAGAAAGTCAATCTGGTTGTGATCAAACTTATAGGTAAGCCTAATGTTCCTATCGTTGAGATTTAAAGAGGCAATGAAGTCATGAAGCTTAGACTCGGGACCCTGCCAGATGATGAAAACATCATCTATATATCTGTATCAGCACTGCACATGGGAGGCGGCGCCGGCTCCATCCCCGAAAATCTCCCTCTCCCAGGAACCGAGAAAGAGATTAGCGTAAGACGGAGCACACGCCGCGCCCATCGCAGTGACGCGTTTTTGAAGGAAGAATCTGTCTTTGAATGTGAAAAAATTATGGGTAAGTATGAAATTCAATAATTCCAAGATCAAGGCACAAAGTGAGGCAGCTAAGTCACTGGCTGCAAGGAAAAACTCCACGGCTCGTAGCCCATCCTCATATCCTATGCTCGTATACAGTGACTCCACGTCAACCGCCACCAAAATCATATCCGTGTCAAGATATAGGCCATCAATCTTCCTAAGGACGTCCCCTATGTCTCTGACATAGGAGGGTAGTGTTTCAACCAACGGATGGAGGTAATGTTCAATGAATTTGCAAATAGGGTCGCACAGCCCTCCAATGCCGGAGACAATGGGACGTCCCGGGGGTTCTAGAGGATTCTTGTGAATTTTGGGTAGCAGGTAAAAAGTAGGAACTATTGGGCACTTAGTAAGAAGACCATCAAAGATTTTTTTAGGAATAGTTTCCTGCTCATATGCCCGCTCCAAAATATCAAGAAGCACAGCCGAAAAGGCTGCCAGAGGATTACTGGATAGAGAAATATAAGTTGTCCGGTCCCGGAGTTGCCTAAAGGCCTCTCTCTCATATTTTGTGAATGGCCAGACCACAACGTTCCCTCCCTTGTCCGCAGGCTTAAACACCACATCTTTAATAGATTGTAGTTCCCTAAGTGCTTTTCGCTGTCCCGGGGTAAGATTATCATTCCTAAACCTCCCAGATAGATTCCTAAGGTCATCACTGACAAGTTTGTTAAAGATTTCAACTTGTGGGCAGAGGGAGAAGGGAGGGAAGGTGGTGGATCTGGCCAGGACAGAGGTGGGAAAAGTACCTGTAGGGACCGGAACACTCTCTCTCTCCAGTTCCTCCAAAGTAGACAAGGCTTCCCTTTCCATGGTCGTGTCCAAATAATCATGACAGGTAGGTTTGGTGTGCAGTTTCCGCAGAATCACTTTCCTGAGGAATAATTGTAGATCTTTCAACGCTAGGAAAAAATTATAGTTGTTAGTAGGTACAAAGGTTAGACCCAACGATAGAACCTCTATCTGATCTTCAGACAGTGTGTGGGTAGAGAGATTAATTACCTCTAGGTTATTAAATTTGGATTTTTTCTCCATGGATTGTGGTGGGGTTAACTTCCGTTTAGAGTTGGTTTTCCCCTTCCATTGTCCATAGTATCTGTCACCCGACAAATTTACACTGTTCGTGCCAGCCTGATTACTTTTAGATGGCTCTTCATCCATAGATGACAAGGATGAGACAGAGTTGCCCCGATTCCCCAACACTGACCTTTTGGGACCCTTGTTCCTTCTCCATCTATAGACCTGCTTTTGGTTAAAGTCCGAAAGGTCTCTTTGATATTTTCTAGTTTTAGAAGCCACTATGTCTCTCTCCCATTTGAGAAATTCGTTATCCAAGTCCAAATTGAATTTACTCAGTGCTTCTGGGGTTAATTTAGTAGACAGAGTCCTGGAGCTGAGTAATCTCCACCTCAATTGTGTGTAGAGACCACTCATTAGATTTAATCAGGAGTTCCATATAGCCCCTGGAGCAGGTGGATGATAGGTCCTCCCATTGTTTTTTCAATGCATCGTCATCAAACTCAAATGCTGGAAAAACCTGGACGCGAAGACCCCTAGGGATCAACCCCCTAGCCACATAACGTTCCAAGAAAGCCCTATTCCACCAAAGGCGGATTTTTTTATTATATAGATCTTTCAAATTGGATATCAAGTTGTCATTCTCCCTTGTATTTAAAACCACAGTGGATTCCTCCCCAAAGACCTTATTTAACTGAGTGAGCCATGTCTGCTCACGCTTTTTGTGATCCATGTGTTCGGATCCAGAAGCTGTGAAAACACACAGTATTAGCCAAACATGAATACAATTGAGCCAAACTCTATGGTAAATCTTAAACATTGTCCTGTATATACAGGGTACTCCTACTTAAATACATAACCTATAAAGACATGGAGTATAACCCCCATAAAGAAGTATGAAGTATTACTAGATGATATTAAAATTTAAAACTTTTATTAAATACAAATATTAAAATCGAGAAAGTATTGAAAGTTAACAAGTCACTAGGGGTGAAAAACACAAAGACAGGGCGGCAATTGTGTACAGAGATGCACAGGGGGTCATCTGGCAGCACTTAGTCAGAGATTGTACTCTAATGCATATGTGACAAGCCCCATGGTTCTCTGTCAGACATAACACCTATAAGAGTGTTCCAAAATCAGACATTCCTTCCATTTCCATTCTGTTGCAGTGTGTCGTCCAAGCTATTCACACTAGGTGTCTGTGAAGAATAGTATTAGTAAACTAGAGGCCTGCTATTTAAAACCGTGGTTCTCTGTCAGACATAACACCTATAAGAGTGTTTCAAAATCAGACATTTCTTCCATTTTCATTCCTTTGCCGTGTGTCGGTCAAGCTATTCACACTAGGAGTCTGTGAAGGATAGTATTAGCAAATTACAGGCCTGCTATTTAAAACTGTGGTTCTCTGTCAGATATAACACCTATAAGAGTTTTCCAAAATCAGCCATTTTTTCCATTTTCATTTTGTTGCAGTGTGTCGGTCCAACAATTTACACTAGATCTCTGTGAAGGATAGTATTAGCAAATTACAGGCCAGCTATTTAAAATTGTGGTTCTCTGTCAGATGTATCACATATAACTGCGATCCAAAATCAGCCATTTCTTGTGAACGTGGAAAATATTGTCCTCCATTAAAAATGGGCAAGATGCGTGGCAAGGGACGGGGAAGTGGACGTGATGGTGATGGTGCATGCAGAGGCTGAGGCCGTGGCTGTGGGCAAGCAGAAATTGTGCTACAACAAACACTCACATCTCGCTCGACCTTCCTGTCCCAATTACTAGGGGACTGCAGAACACCACTATTGAACACAGAGCAGTGTCAAAAGATTTTTGGTTGTATAGCAGATAATGCTTCCAGTCACTTTGCCACCACCACCAGCACCCTGTCTTCCACACGGTCAAGTATCATTAGCCGTGAGTCTGGACCGCATATTCCTCAACCTGATCCTCCTTCCTCCCACTATGCCGAGTGCCCGGAGACAACTGATCCCACACTTGGACACTCAGAAGAGCTGTTCACTTTTCCATTTGTAGATTCGGGCCTCTCGCCCGGCCAGCTTCAAGCGAATCAAGAAGAGAACGCGGGTAGAAATGCCCAAATATTGGAGCAGCCACGGTCACATGAAGGCGACGGTGGGAAAGTGCAATTACTGTCGCAAGAGTTGGATGATGATGAGACACAATTGCCAGAAAGTCAGGAGGAGGACCAGGGTGCGGAAGTGGAAGACGAGGTGGTGGATAATATAGTAACTGACATAACCTGGCAAAGGGACATACAGAGCGAGGACAGCAGCACACAGGGGCAGGAAGGTGTAGCACCACAACAGGCAGGAAGAAGCAGTGTGGTGGCCGCAGACACAAGGCGGGAAATCGTTCCTCGTAATGCCAACACGATGGAAGTTGCCAGTACAACTGTTAGGTCTTCCCGAGTCAGGTTATTTTTTAAAGACTCTGAAGATAACCCTAAAAAGGCCATTTGCACCACCTGCCAGGCCAGCATCAGCAGGGGTAGCAAAACTAGCAGCCTGACCACCACCAGCATGATCAGGCACATGGCAGCAAAGCACCCGACTAAGTGGGCCTAACCCCAGGGTCCTGCAACAGTATCTGCGGGTGACACCACTGCTTCTTCCACTGTTATGCATGGACGCCAATCCCCTGTCCATGGCGCATGCAAAGATGCCTCCCGCCCTGCACCTGTCGTTGACCACTCTCAACTAGCACCATCATCAAGTACATCCACGTCCTTGTCCCAGTGCAGCATTCAGTTGTCCCTACCCCAGTCCTTGGAACGCAAGCGCAAATACGCAGCCAACGCCCCACAGGCCACACTACTAAATTCACACATTTCACGAATGTTTGTGCTCGAAATGTTGCCTTTTAGGCTCGTGGAGTCGGAAGCTTTCTGCAACCTAATGGCAGCGGCCGTCCCTTGGTACTCGGTCCTCAGCCGCCACTATTTCTCCCCGTGTGCTGTCCCCGCATTACACGAGCATTAGACGTGCCCTCAACAACGCAGTTACAGGGAAAGTCCACCTAACCACGGACATGTGGACAAGTGCTTGTGGGCAGGGATGGTACATCTTGCTGACGGCACACTGGGTTAATATAGTGGAAGCCGGTACCCAGTAGAACCTTGGGACGGAACACGTCCTCCTGACGCCGAGGATTGCGGGCCCTGGGTCAATCAAGGTTTCCCCCACATTCTATGGCTCCTGCACCTCCTCCTCTTCAGCCTCCATCTCCGAAATGACCACGTCAGTCGCAAGCTGGAAAAATTGCAGCACTGCCTCTGCCAAGCGGCAACGGGCTGTGTTGAAGATAATATGCTTAGGTGACAAACCACACAACGCTGAAGAATTGTGGACAGCTCTGAAAGAGCAGGCAGATCTGTGGCTGACACCGCTGAACCTACAGCCAGGCATGATCGTGTGAGACAATGGCTGGAACCTGGTGGCGGCTCTGAGGTGAGGCGAGCTCACACACGTACCAAGCCTGGCCCATCTGCTTAACCTTGTGGTTCAGCGGTTTCTCAAAACCTACCCCGATCTGTCAGATCTGCTTGTCAAACTATGCCGCCTGTGTGCCCATTTTAGAAAGTCACCTACAGCTTCCGCCGCTCTTGCCGTGCTTCAGCAGCATTTGCAGCTTCCACCTCACCGACTGGTGTGTGATGTCCCCACGCGTTGGAACTCTACATTGCAGATGTTGGGAAGGATTTGTGAGCAGAAGAAGGCAGTTGTTGACTACCTGCATCAACAAGGTCTTCGGTATTCAAGTCAGACTCCACACATAAAACCTCAGGAGTGAACATGGATGTCAGACATCTGTGCCATCCTCCAAAACTTTGAGGACTTCACCAAGATGGTGAGCGGCAATGACGCCATAATTAGCGTCACCATCCCGCTTCTCTATCTTCTGAAATGCTCTCTGCTCTCAATTAAAGAGGATTTATTGCAGGCGGAGCATGATGAGATGGCGCATGGAACCATACAGGGTGATTACACACAGCCCAGCCTCATCTCATCCCAACGTGGATTTTGTGACAATGAAGAAGAGGAGGAGGAGGAAGAACAGGAGCTATTTTCCTGCGCTATAGATGGTACTAACTGCACAACTGCCATACCATCTGTTCAGTGTGGACGGCTTGAGGGCAGGGAGGATGAGGAGGAGGAGAGCATGGTTAGGACACGGAAGTCTTGCCTCTTTGCAGTCTGGCACACATGGCTGAGTTTATGTGACGCTGCTTTTCCCGTGACCCTCTCGTTGTCCAAATTTTGGGTGACAGTCATTACTGGTTGGTGACGCTTCTAGACCCACGCTACAGGGAGAACTTTATGTCTCTTGTTCCTTTGCAGGAAAAGCCTAATAAAATGGGGCAGTACGAGAAAGCCCTTGTTGCGGAATTAGTGAAAAAATTTCCATCTAAAAACGCTGGCGGCAGAGGTCACAGTTCGTTGGACAACCAAGGAGTAAAGGCGAGAGAGCCACAAATGCATTCCAGCAGAGGCACGGAAACACTGTCCAAGTTCTGGGACAGTTTTCTCAGACCTTCTCATCGCACAGGCCCTGAGGCGTGGGGGACTCTCACAAGGAGTGCAAAGTTTTGGAAGATGGTGAGGGAGTACCTTGCCGACCGTACCAACGTCCTCCATGATTCCTCTGTGCCTTATAATTATTGGGTATCCAAGCTGGACACGTGGCATGAACTGGCTCTCTATGCCTTGGAGGTCCTGGCCTTCTCTGCCGCTAGCATTTTGTCGGAGCGGGTTTATAGTGTTGCCAGTGGAATTATAACCGATAGGCTCATTCGCCTGTCAACTGAAAATGCTGAAAGGCTTACTCTTATAAAAATGAACAAGGGCTGGATTGGGCCAGACTTCTCAACACCACTGAATGATAACAGCGTAACATAAACCCAAATACAGTGTCTTTGTTGGGGGAGGTCTAACTGTATACCCATGCACCTCTGTCTTCACACCCAGACATGGGTATACATTTCCTGATTTTGTCTATTTGCTCTTGTCCACCTCCTTCTCCACATCCTCATCCTCCACCACCATATCATCACCAAATGTACCATATTAACAAGTCTCTACGTCTCCTGCAAGGGGCATTGGAGTTCCTCCAAATTTTTGGCAGCCGTTGCTTCACTGCATGGGCAAACACTATGGGAAACCCACTTCCTAATAATGGGAACATTGTTTTTAGGAGGCTCTCTGACCTTTACGTCTCTTGCAAAGGGCATTGGAGTTCCTCTAATTTTTGGCAGCCGTTGCTTTACTGCATAGGTAAACACTATGGGAGACCCACTTCCTCATAATGGGAACATTGTTTTTAGGAGGCTCTCTGACCTCTATGTCTCTTGCAAGGGGCATTGGAGTTCCTCCAAATTTTGAGCAGCCATTGCACTCACTGCATACGCAATAACAGCATGGGAGACCCATTCTTTAATAATGGGAACAACAAAGCATAGCCGGCTGATGGCTTTCTAACAATAGCGAGGGCCGACTACTGGCCCTTCAAGAATAGTAAGGACCACCTGATGGCCCTATAAAAATAATCTTTGTGACTTTCAGAGTCCCTCCATCATAAATAAACAGAATGTGTCTGATGATGTGTCACACTCAACATGGCCAGATAAGGTTGTAAAATGTTAAAATGACATTTCCCGGTGAATGCATTTGTCTTGGTTGAAAGCAATGCAAAAGTGCAAAAACGCATCAAAAATGCTACGTGTCAACATAGCCAAAGGTGTGGAGGAGCATTTTTGCTTTTGGTTATTTATTTTGCCTTATATACAAGTCATTACCCTGGAAAGGATGTTCTTTAACATATTTCCCAGGAAAATTTATTTTGGTTTAGTTTTTGCATGTTTTATTGTGAGTCTGTAAAGTGGCATAATACGTCTGACAATGTTGTTGACAGCAGTGACGTAGGAGTCAGAAATTCTTCCAGGGATCTTCCCCATGCTGTTCCCATGTCATTTAAGCACCGTTCATGTCAATTTGGGCAATTTTTAGGCCTTCTGCAGACCGCTGGGAGGGAGCCGTGGGAAAAATGCTCGAGTTTCCCATGGACTTACATTGGGCTTGTTTCTCGGAACGAGCACTTGAGCATTCCAATTTGCTCAACCCGAGCAATGAGTACCCGAGCATTTTAGTGCTCGCTCATCACTAATCCTCATCTGTGACCTGTTTGCTTGTAATCAATGTGTGTGCATAAAAGCTGAGTGAGTTTCTGGGATCCAGACAGACTCTTGCATCTTTCATCCAGCCACTGACGTTTCTGGATTTTGAGTCATGGGGAAAGCACAAGAATTGTCAATGAATCTACAGGAAAAGGTAGTTGAACTGTATAACACAGGAAAGGGATACAAAAAAATATCCAAGGAATTGATAATTCCAGTCAGCAACGTTCAAACTGTGATTAACAAATGGAAAATCAGGGGCTCTGTGAAAACAAAACCACAGTCAGGTAGACCAACAAAAATTTCAACCACAACTGCCAGGAAAATTGTTCGGGATGCAAAGAAAAACCCACAAATAACATCAGCTGAAATGCAGGACTCTCTGAAAACTAGCGGTGTGGCTATTTCAAGATGCACAATAAGGAAGCACTTTAAGAAAAATGGGCTGCATGGTCGAGTCGCCAGAAGAAAGCCATTTCTGCGCAAATGCCACAAAGTATCTCGCCTACAATACGCCAACCAGCACAGAGACAAGCTTCAAAACTTCTGGAACAAGGTAATTTGGAGTGATGAAGCCAAAATTGAACTTTTTGGCCACAACCATAAACATTACATTTGGAGAGAGGTCAACAAGGCCTATGATGAAAGGAACACCATTCCTACAGTAAAGCACAGAGGTGGATCGCTGCTGTTTTGGGGATGTGTGTGTTACAAAGGACCAGGAAACTTGTTGAAGGAAAGATGAATGCAGCACATTATCAGCAAATACTGGAGGCAAATTTGCCCTCATCAGCCAGGAACCTGCGCATGGGACATACTTGGACGTTCCAACATGACCGATCCAAAACACAAGGCCAAGTCGACCTGTCATTGGCTACAGCAGAACAAAGAGAAGGTTCTGGAGTGGCCATCTCAGTCTCCTGACCTCAATATCTTTGAGTCACTCTGGGGAGATCTCAAGCGTGCAGTTCATGCTAGACAGCCCAGGAGTTTACAGGAACTGGAGGCTTTTTGCCAAGAAGAATTGGCAGCTTTACCATCTGAGAAAATAAAGAACCTCGTCCACAACTACCACAAAAGACTTCAAACTGCCATTGATGTTAGAGGGGGCAATACACGGTATTAAGAACTGGGGTATGTGAACTTTTGATCAGGGTCATGTGAATGCTTTAGGTTGTCATTAAGATTTAAAAAGAGAAAACAGTAGTTTGACAATAAATGGTATGTGTCACTCAGGATGCTCTCCTGTGTGAACTGAAACCTACTAAATTTCATAACATGTTATATGCTGGGGGGTTAACTCTCTTAAAAGGGAGTGGTTTTATGGGAATGGCAAAGAGGGTGGGAGGCCATTCCCATACCTCCCCTCAGGGTGTGGCTGAGCAGGGATAAATTCTCAGTCAGCTTTGTTTCTCTGGAATGTGTGGTCTGGAAAGTGAAGTCTCCAGGCTGTTTTGGCTGAAATCAGAGAGAAAAGCCAGAGGACTGGTGTTGCTGAAGACTTCTCTGTGCTACCTGCATCGGGCAGAGCCTCGCTTACTATTGGACTCTATCATACCTTTTCCTTTTGTTTTTCTCGTTAACCCCGAGAGAGTCTGTTTATTTTTATGGGAGACTGCTGAAGTTTATGCCACAGAATAAACCAGCAGGAAGTTAATCCAAACCGTGAGTCTTGTGTCTGCCTCTGGAGAGCCGAGAAAGTCGCTTTACCACAGTTGGTGTGAGTGCTAGTAAAGATCCAGGAACACGTGTACTTGCCACAGAGAACGGTGGATGTCCTGGGTGAAGGCCGTCAACCAGCCAGAGATGTCTGGCAACATGGAGGAGCTTATTAAGCATTTAGTCCAGCGCCAGCAGCAGCAACATCAGCAGCCCCTGCAACAATTACAGCAACACCGGGAGCTACAGCAGCTGCAGATCCTGCAGCAGCAGCAAGCTCAACAGGAAACGACCAAACTGTTTCTACAACAGATCCAGCTGCAGCAAAAGGTGCAGCAGCAGCACCAGCAGGAGCAGCAACATCAGATACAGCTTCTGGTTGGCGCCATCCAGGGCAGAGCGATCGCCTCACTCCCAGGGCCGACTGATGACTCACACGTTAGGAAGGCGGTAAGATGACCATGCAGAAGATGACCCCCAGGGATGATCTAGAAGCCTTTCTGACAGTCTTTGAGAGGGTGGCTGATCAGGTGAGACTTTCACCAGAACAGTGAGCAGAGGTTCCGGGGCCATATTTGTCGTGTGACCCACAAAAGGCATATTATGACTTGGCACTGCAGGATGCCAAGGAATATGCCAAGCTAAAGACAAAGATCTTAGCACGCCTGGGAGTGAATATGGCGGTGAGAGCCCAACGAGTCCATCACTGGGCATACACCTGTGACAAACCCCCTCGCTCACAGATGTTTGACCTATTGCATCTCTCTCAGAAGTGGTTTCAGCCAGAGTCCTCCACTCCGGCCCAGATGGTCGAGAGGGTGGTGATTGATAGATTCATGCACTCCCTTCCCAAATTGGTACAGACTTGGGTTGCCCAGGGCGATCCCCAGAACGCAGATGATTTCATTGGCCTGATAGAGAGGTACCAGGTGGTTGAGAAATCCCTTGGGAAATCGGATATAATCACTGCCCCGTCCTAGAATACCCAAAAGGGGTCAGGTTCACCACGGAAGGGGTTTAAAGCCACCACTGGGGGGACGTCCCACTTCCACTGAAGCAAGGACTGTTGTTAAGGATATAGTCTGTTGGCGGTGTCACAACCCTGGACACGTAGCCACCTGGTGTCATATGTCCCCTGAACCCATTGACTGCAGCCTAGGCAGACGAGGTTCCTATTATGCATATCCAGCCTGCAGTGTGGACTGTCGACCCGGCGAGGGGCTGCAGACGTGTGCCGTGTCCATTAATGGAGTAAAAGTGCTTGGGCTGTTATACTCTTGAAGTCTAGTGACTCTATTCAGAGGTACCCTTCCCCATCAATTGGTCCCTTCCAAAACTGTGAGCATTCGGTGCATCTATGGGGACGCCAAAAACTACCCCGTGGCCATAGTGACAGTGGGAACAGACTGTGGTGCTCAGTCACACCTGAGGGTGGTTAAGGACCTGTTATGTCCCGTCATACTGAGCCGTGATTTTTCTTTGTTTTGGGACTTGTGGGGGAAGGGAACCAGACTAAGTAGCTTGAGTAAAAGCCAGGTCCCTGGAGAAGAACCCCAGACGAAGTCTCAAGTGGATGAGTTCCCACTGTGCGTCCTTGCTGGTGATGAAGATGAAACGGTGACCGAGGAAGCCAACCTCCCTGAGTTAGATGTGTCCGAAGAGAACTTTGGGACTGCTCAAGTTCGGAGCCTGACCTTAAAGAGGGCGTTTGACCAGGTTACTGTATGTAATGGGGTTTCCCAAGAGCCGGGGGCCGACACTAGGTTCCCCCACTTTGCAGTTCAGAGGGAGTTGTTATATCGGGTGGCCAAACTAAGGGGCGGTGAGATAGTGGAACAGCTGCTAGTCCCGGGGCCATACAGACGGAGGGTGCTATATATGACCTATTCACATGTTCTGGGGGGACGCCTAGGGGTTGAGAAAACTTAGGAGAGGATATTAAGAAGGTTTTATTGGTGAGGATGTTACCGAGAAATTCTGAACTATTGTAGGTAATGTCCCAGCTGCAAAATAACCACTCCCTCCTCCCACTTCCATAGTCCGCTAGTTCCACTACCAGTGATAGAAGTCCCTTTTGAGAGGATTGCTATGGACCTAGTAGGGCCCTTAGTCAAATCAGCCTGAGGCTACCAATACATTCTAGTAATCATGGATTATGCAACCCGGCATCTAGAAGCGGTACTGCTAAGGAACTCTTCGAGCAAATGCATGGCCAGGGAGCTGGTTCATATATTTGCCAGGACCAGGTTCCGAAGGAAATCCTAATGGATCAAGGGACCCCGTTCATGAGCAAGGTAATGAAAGAGCTGTGTAAGGTCCTCCAGATTACACAGCTGTGAACATCTGTTTACAATCCGCAGACAGATGGCTTAGTAGAGCACTTTAATAAGACCCTGAAAGCGATGCTCAAGAAAGTCGTAGAGAAGGATGAACGTGACTGCGACTACCTGCTACTACCATTTCTGCTCTTCTCGGTAAGAGAGGTTCCGCAAACCTCTACTGGTCCGGAGGGGGGGGGGTTAAGGACTGGGAGGGTTAAGGTATCAGGTTCTTAACCCCCCCACCTCGTGGGACTGGGCACCACAGTCTGTTCCCACTGTCACTGTGGCCACGGGGTAGTCCTTGGCATCTCCATGGATGCACCGAGTGCCCACGGTTTTGGTAGGGACCAACTGGTGGGGAAGGGTGGCTCTGATTAGGGTCACCAGACTTCCAGAGTCTACAGTCCAAGCACCTTTACTCCATTAATGGACACGGCACACTGCAGGCTAGATAAGCACAATAGGAACACCGTCTGCCTAGGCTGCAGTCCATTGGCTCAGGGGAAATATGACACCTGGCTGCTACGTGTCCAGGGTTGTGACACCACCAACAAACCACATCCTTAACGACAGTCTTTGCAACACCTTCAGTGGAAGTGGGACACCCCCCAGTTGTGGCTCTAAACCCCTTCCGTGGTGAAGCCGCTCCTCTTTGGGTATCCCAGTATGGTTAAGTAACTATATCTGGTTTCCCCAGGAATTTCTCAACCACCTGCTACCTGTATACTAAGCCGACGAGGTCGTCCGCATTCTGGGGATCGCCCTGGGCAACCCATGTCTGTACCGACCTGGGAAGGGAGTGTATAAATCTATCAATCACCACCCGCTCAATCATCTGGGCAGGAGTGGAGGACTCTGGCTGCAACCACTTCTGAATGAGATGCAGTAGGTCAAACATCTGCGAGCGAGGGGGTTTGTTGCCGGCATACGTCATTGGTGGACTTGTTGTGCTCTCACCGCCATATTCACTCCCAGGCGTGCCAAGATCTCTGTCTTTAGTTTGGCATATTCTTTGGCATCCTGCAGTGCTAAGTCAAAATATGCCTTTTGTGATTCACCTGACAAATATAGTGCCGGAACCTCTGCCCACTGTTCTGGTGGAAGTCTCTCCTGATCTGCCACCCTGTCAAAGACTATCAGAAAGTCTTCTATATCATTCCCCGGGGTCATCTTCTGCATGGCTCATCTTACCGCCTTACTAATGTGTGAGTCATCAGTCGGCCCTGGGAGTGGGGGGGGTCGCTCTATCCTGGATGGCGTCCACCTGAAGCTGTATCTGCTGCTGCTCCTGCTGGTGCTGCTGCTGTGCTTTTTGCTGTAACTGGATCTGTTGTAACAACAGTTTGATCGTTTCCTGCTGAGCTTGCTGCTGCTGCAGGATCTGCTGCTGGTGCTGCTGATGCTGCTGCTGCTGGCTCTGGACTAATGCTTGATAAGCTCCTCCATGCTGCCGGACATCTTTGGCTGGCTGACGGCCTTCACCCAGGACATCTACCACTCTCTGTGATAGGTACACGTGTTCCTGGAATCTTGCCAGCAGTCTCACACCAACTGTGGTAAAGCGAGTTGCTCGGCTCTCACAGAGGCAGACACAGGACACATGCCTCGGGTTAACTTCCGGTTGGTTTATTATACGGCGTAAACTCCAGCAGGGTTCCACAAAAATAAACAAGTCCTCTGTGGGATAAAGGGAAAACAAAAGATAAACTATAGTCCAATAGTAAGCGGGGTTTCGCCCGCTCCAGGTAACACAGTGAAGTCCCACCAAGCACAAGTCCTTCAGTGGAGCTCTCTGGCTTCACCACACAAAGCCTGGAGACTTCACTCTCCAGACCAGAGAAAAAAAACAGTGACTGAGCATTTAACCTTGCTCAGCCACACCCTGAGGGGAGGTAGGGTGAATGACTTCCCTCCCATCTCTATGTCATTCACACAAAACCACTCCCATCAAAATGGTGATTAAACCCTCCAACATATAACCTGCTGGAGAAAAGTTGTAGTTCAGTTCACTAGGGCTAACAGCCATAGAGAAACATACCTCCCCTCACATACTTCACCAGTGACTCTGTCACAATATATACAGCTCTGGCAAAATTAAGAGGTCACTGCAACATTTTCATTTTCTCTGATTTTTCTCTTTATAGGTATATTTTTAAGTAAAATGTACATTGTTGTTTTATTCTATAAACTACTGAGAACATGTCTCCGAAATTCAAAGCTAAACATTTTGTATTTATCTGCAGCAAATGAGAAATCGCCAAAATAATAAAAAAGAAACAGTGCTTTCAGACCTCAAATAATGCAAAGAAAACAAGTTCTTATTCATTTAGAAACAACAATACTCATGTTGTAACTCAGAAAGAGTTCAGAAATCAATATTTCGTGGAATAACCATGATTTTTAATCACAGCTTTCATGTGTCTTGGCATGCTTTCCACCAGTCTTTCACACTGCTTTTGGGTGACCTTATGCCACTCCTGGCACAAAAATGTAAGCAGTTCTTCTTTGTTTGATGGCTTGTGACTATCCATCTTCCTCTGGATTACATTCCAGAGGTTTTCAATGGGGTTCAGGTCTGGAGATTGGGCTGGCAATGACAGGGTCTTGATGTGGTGCTCCTTCATCCACACATTGATTGACCTAGCTGTGTGGCATGGGGCATTGTCCTGCTGGAAAAAACAGTCCTCAGAGTTGGGGAACATTGCCTGAGCAGAAGGAAGCAAGTGTTTTTCAAGGATAACCTTGTATGCGGCTTGATTGATCTGTCCTTTGCAAAGATTAACCTGCCCAATTCCAGCCTTGCTGATGCATCCCCAGATCATCACTGATCCTCCACCAAATTTCACTGTGGGTGCAAGACACTGTGCCTTGTATGCCTCTCCTGGTCTCCGTCTAGCCATTAGACGACCAGGTGTTGAGCAAAGCTGAAAATTAGACTCATCAGAGAAGATTACCTTACTCCAGTCCTCTATGGTCCAATCCTTATGGTCTTTGGCAAACTTCAGCCTGGCTCTCCTGTGCTTCTCATTGATGAAAGGCTTTTTTCTAGTTTACATGACTTGAGGCCTGCCTCTAGGAGCCTGTTACGAACTGTTCTTGCCGTGCACTTCACCGCAGCTGACATTTTGCATTCCTTTAGTAGGTCACTTGATTTCATCCTGCGGTTGTTGAGTGACATTCCAATAAGATGACGGTCATCCCAGTCAGTGGAGAGTCGCTTTCGCCCCATGCCGGTCTGTAGATTTGTTATCCCCAATGTCTGCTGCTTGACCTTGTTGTAATGGACTGCCGTCTTCAAAATTTTAAGGATGGAGTGAACATGACGCTCACTGTATCCCTCTGCTAGTAAAGCCAGAATTGAGCCCTTCTTTTCCTCACTCAAGACTTTTCTTTTCAACTCCTTTGGCATTGTGAAAAGTTATTTTTTCATTCAAATTACTTTTGGGCTATTCCTAGAACTTGTTTTGCCATCCAGCTTGTCCTATTGCAAGAGGATTGTGAAGACCACAGCCGTGTTTTTTACACTTTCCCTCGTTACATAAGATTTGATTCAGGTGATCACCTAATCAGAAGCACATTAAGTAGAATGAGGTGGACTTTGGTTGGAATTCAACTGACACTGGAATGGAATGGCTGTCAGACATGTAGAGATGGGGATTTTTAGAAAACTGCAGTGGTTTCTTAATTTTTGCCAGAGCTGCATATATACAGTACAGACCAAAAGTTTGGACACACCTTCTCAAGAGAATGCCAAGAGTGTGCAAAGCAGTCATCAAAGCAAAAGGTGGCTACTTTGAAGAACGTAGAATATAAGACATCTTTTCAGTTGTTTCACACTTTTTTGTTAAGTATATAATTCCACATGTGTTAATTCATAGTTTTGATGCCTTCAGTGTGAATATACAATTTTCAAAATCATGAAAATACAGAAAAATCTTTAAATGAGAGGGTGTGTCCAAACTTTTGGTCTGTACTGTATATGTATGTATGTATGTGTAAGTATATATATATATATATATATATATATATATATATACATAAACTCTATATGCATATGTATTGTTGATATAGCTGAAGCCACTGTGCATGAAGTCGAACTATTTTGTAGATAATGGTCCTTTGCTCTCTATATTCCATAGTGACCTTGAATCTGGTTTATCTGCATAAGCTATTTGTCATGATACACAGATAAATCACTT
Organism: Phyllobates terribilis; assembly: GCF_046119375.1. Taxonomy (NCBI): domain Eukaryota; kingdom Metazoa; phylum Chordata; class Amphibia; order Anura; family Dendrobatidae; genus Phyllobates; species Phyllobates terribilis. The sequence goes on from NW_027362773.1 coordinate 57,583,009, forward strand.
TTAACTTCTGTTGTAGCAATTATCATTGGAAAGGATCTTGCTTCATGTGCATACCTAGCCATCTACACACTGCGGGTTCATTTATTCTGAGACGTAAGAGGCCTGCGTATGGCATGGCTAGAGGTCAGCGTTAATGAAAACATGCTATTATTTTTTACTAAGAAAGGTTTAGCTAAGGGATATCTATTTCCACAGTCCGTGAAGTATCCGAAAAAACATTAATTATGATAATTAGTGAAAGGAAGTTAAAAATGATACATCCTGTCTTAAATTAAAGAGAAATTGAAAACATCATTAATATAATATCTATTTATCTGAAACGAGATGCCGACTTACTGCTGTGGGCAACCGGTGTTCCCTTGAAGGCCACAACTCTGCTCCTACATAGCGCTGGTCTACTTCTGACTTGTGCTCTTGCGCTCTAGCTCTCTTAAAGGGAACCTGTCAGGACCCTATGCCCTTCAACCCACCAGCATTTGTAGATGCATTGCTAAATTCCCTTCCTAACAAGCCCTTTATACCTATAGTCAACTAAACACGTTTAAAATGTATGTAGAAATGCTGTCTTTCTTATACAAATGAACCTTTTGACTAGATCATGGGGTATTCATTTCTCCAGACTAGTAGTCCCTCTCTGCATGTTATCACACCCCCTGTGGGCGTGATAGCATGATTTGCAAGAATTAGCCTCATCGCCAGCTCTCTGCAAATCTTGCTTTCTTCAGCCATGCTTACTGATAGCTACTCTTGTTCCTGCTGACATTTAGCTCCTCAGTGTACGTGAGCTGTCCTATGGACTTCTGGACATGCACAGTGTCTTTTGAAGCCAGGAAGCATACACTCGGCTTCAGAGGCCGAATGATGTGTGTGATGAAACCTTTGCTCATGCGTGAGATTTGCACAGAGCTGGAGATGATGCTGGCTCTTGCAAATCATGTTATCGCACCCACAGGGTATGATAACATGTAGAGGGAGGAGACTTGTATGGGGAAACTAACGCCCCATCGACTAGTCAAAAGGTTTCTAAATTCTTTTATTAAAGGGGTTGTATGGTGTGCTGGGGGGATTCGTAAGTCTGCAGTCACACTGAGTATGAAGTGTTTAGGTGACTAAGGGTAAAAAGAGCTTGTAAGGCAGGGAATTTATCAATACATATACACATGCTGGTGGGATGGAGGTCATGGGCGACCTATGAGGTTTCCTTCAACCTAAGAGCCCTATTTATTTATTTATTATGCCCTAGACTTTTTTAGGGTACTTCTCACAATACTCTTGGACTGAGCAATTTACATCTCGTGAGTATGACACAGCTTGCTTTCTGACTTCATTCTTTTGTCTATTGCTGTTCCAGACATCTGCATGATTTCTACTTAACACTATAGTCCACCTGTTTAGCTTTCATACAATTATGTTAATAGAAACTAAAAGCGTTATGGCTCCTGGAAGAATTATTTTATAACTTTAGCTTTTGATATTTTAATTCCAATGCCAGTGGCGAAGTCTACCCATCCAGTTCACCAAAATTTATGCAGTTTGGGAAACATAAATTTTGCCAGAAATGTACTTTAGTCACTTAAGCAACATGCAGCCTGGCATTGTCATGTGGAAAATGGCTACTAGGACACTTTGACTTTTCTTTTGTGAAGGCCTCAACATGGCGTTGCCCATGTGGTCTTCAGACAAATACTTGGCTATCATTGCATCCAAAACAATAGCAGAACTCATCGCTGAAGAGGATAGACCTGTATTCCAGCCTCCATTGCCGTATTGGTCTGCACCATGATTGTTTTTGGAAGCTGTGGTGTGAGGTCAATGGATCACCTAAAGCCGAACACCAAATATTGTGCAAACACCTTATGAAGATTTGTGTAGATGCTGTTTGATGCCTTAAGCTTGTTATGTGATGTCTAATTTCACTTTGAATATGAAAAAACCAAGTAGGCGATGCCACAAAATGAGGGAATGTCATACTGGGTTATGGTGTGGGGTAGAATAATATATAGTAGTTGACCCCTCCGATCTCAAGTCCATCATTGGTTGGAAATAGCAAAAGGAGCTGCCAGCAGTGGATCTTAATGGTTTGCCCAAATAGATTAAGTGTGGCAGTATGTTCTTCATACAACCATTAAGAACCTCATTGATAGCAGCAAAGGCATGTAATTGCTTTTATTTCTGTGTGGCGCTTATACTCGATGCTGAAAAAATCTAGAAGCTTTAAAAATATGGTTTCAGTTTTTTCATCATGTGCATCTCATTAACATGTCTTTCCTGTGGTTTTCATAATGTCATGACTTTTCTTTCTTGGTGTTGCAATTTCAATGTTGAGGAGTGTATCTTAGTGCAGGGTGACAACATGTTTTATGTGCAAATTGCCTCTTAAGTAGAGATGAGCGTTGTTCTACTCGAACTGTTCGCCAATCTCAAATTCGAGCTGTTTTGGGCGGTGTTCGAGCCGTTCGGCGAACACGAACAATTTGAGAAAAATCGGCTGTTTGAGGTTATGTTCGATAACTGTTCGTGCACCAAAATCATAACTGGATTTTTTCTCAGTAATGATGAAAATTAATGTTAATACGCAGTTTGAGTGTACAGCGGGGTGGGGGGAGGGGCAGGGGATGGATCTCTGCAGGAACAATGAAGATCTCCATTTTTTTTTTCTCTTTCCCGCATTTACAGTGGGGAGGTGCAATCTGTCAGCCTATCAGCAGCGCACACACGGAGCGAAGTGCTTTTTTTCACACAAGCAAGGGCATGTGTCATTGGCAGTGTATGTCACATGTCCTTGCCCTATAAGACCAAGCCATTTTCCCCGTCGCCACCATTTTCTCACTGCTGCAGCTGCGTGTTAGACGGCATCGCTGTTGCTGTGTGCGCTATACCTTGTTAATTTCAAGCCAATTTTCGCACAAATCTACAGATAGCTTGGGAGTAGGGAATAGTTGTGATTGCAGTCCTTTTAAGGACTAGGTTACAGCATTTCCTACGACTTTTATCAGGCAGGTCTGTGCTCTTAAATAGATAGATTGTGGGAGTAAAGACTAATTGTAATTGGAGTCCTTTTCAGGACTAGGTTACATCAGTTCCTATCAGTTTTTGCCAGACAGGTCTGTGCCAGTGCTGTGCAAGTTTTTTTCACAGCATTTGGCTGAATCTAGCAAAGCTAATCCTTTTTGGCCTATTGCAGAGTGTGTTAGTCAGTGGAGTAGCCTATCTGTGTTGCAAGATATACCACCTGTGTATAGAATACCAATTTTTTTACTGCACCTAGTGAAGTAAAATCTTTTGGGCATAGCATCATTCTATTAGTCCATCTATACTGACCTCCATCAGGTTGCAAATTGAATATAATTTTTTTCTGCATCTAGCTCTGAAAAAATATTGGGCTTCTAGCTGTGTGTGGGACTTGTTCTATTAATCCATCTATACAGACCTCCATCAGGTTGCAAACTGAATATATTTTTTTCTGCATCTACCTCTGAAAAAATATTGGGCTTCTAGCTGTGTGTGGGACTTGTTCTATTAATCCATCTATACAGACCTCCATCAGGTTGCAAACTGAATATATTTTTTTCTGCATCTACCTCTGAAAAAATATTGGGCTTCTAGCTGTGTGTGGGACTTGTTCTATTAATCCATCTATACAGACCTCCATCAGGTTGCAAACTGAATATATTTTTTTCTGCATCTACCTCTGAAAAAATATTGGGCTTCTAGCTGTGTGTGGGACTTGTTGTATTAGTCCATCTATACTGACCTCCATCAGGTTGCAAACTGAATATATTTTTTTCTGCATCTACCTCTGAAAAAATATTGGGATTCTAGCTGTGTGTGGGACTTGTTCTATTAATCCATCTATACAGACCTCCATCAGCTTGCAAACTGAATATATTTTTTTCTGCATCTACCTCTGAAAAAATATTGGGCTTCTAGCTGTGTGTGGGACTTGTTCTATTAATCCATCTATACAGACCTCCATCAGGTTGCAAACTGAATATATTTTTTTCTGCATCTACCTCTGAAAAAATATTGGGCTTCTAGCTGTGTGTGGGACTTGTTCTATTAATCCATCTATACAGACCTCCATCAGGTTGCAAACTGAATATAATTTTTTTCTGCATCTACCTCTGAAAAAATATTTGTGCTTCTAGCTGTGTGTGGGACTTGTTCTATTAGTCCATCTATACTGACCTCCATAAGGTTGCAAACTGAATATAATTTTTTTCTGCATCTACCTCTGAAAAAATATTTGGGCTTCTAGCTGTGTGTGGGACTTGTTCTATTAGCCCATCTATACTGACCTCCATTAGGTTGCAAATTGAATATAATATTTTTCTGCATCTAGCTCTGAAAAAATGTTTGGCCTTCTAGCAGTGTGTGGGACTTGTTCTATTAGTCCATCTATACTGACCTCCATCAGGTTGCAAACTGAATATAATTTTTTTCTGCATCTACCTCTGAAAAAATATTTGGGCTTCTAGCTGTGTGTGGGACTTGTTCTATTAGTCCATCTATACTGACCTCCATAAGGTTGCAAACTGAATATAATTTTTTTCTGCATCTACCTCTGAAAAAATATTTGGCCTTCTAGCTGTGTGTGGGACTTGTTCTATTAGTCCATCTATACTGACCTCCATCAGGTTGCAAATTCAAAATAATTTTTTGTCTGCATCTACCTCTGAAAAAATATTTGGCCTTCTAGCAGTGTGTGGGACTTGTTCTATTAGTCCATCTATACTGACCTCCATCAGGTTGCAAACTGAATATAATTTTTTTCTGCATCTAACTCTGAAAAAATATTTGGCCTTCTAGCAGTGTGTGGGTCTCCTTGTATTAGGCCATCTATACCAAGCTCCACCAGCTTTTCAATTAATAATAATTTTTCGCTGCATCTAGCCCTGAAAATAATTTTTCTTCCCAATAGTGGTAGCAATAGAAATAAGGGGCACGCTCCTGGCTTACAAAAATATACGCTTCATAACAAAAAACACCAGCTTAGCGCACTGCATTAATAAGATGGCATCATCGTCTCTCCCAGTGCTAGGCCTACTACCCAGGCTAGCATTCCTGTGCCTAAAACACAATGTATGGGTCCGCGCTAGCCACTATGCTGAGGGGTCTAAAGCTGCTGCTAACGCTTTATAACAATTCAATTGGCAGATTTTCACAGAGCTCTTCCACAATGCCCACCCATCGGGACAACAGTTGCCCACCTTCCCTATGGGATCTAGTGGCGAATAGTTGATGCCATTAATCAGAGCGTCAGTTGCCCCGTCGACGTGGCAAGCATACGGTAAGGCATGGGAAGGGTGGACACGACTAGTAGCAGGCAGACGGGTTGACCAATGTGAACAAGCCAGATCACAAGTCACCATAGAATTTCTCCACCAGCTAATGATGAGGGGCATATCAGGGGCGTCAGCGCAGCGGTGTCTGACCGGAGTAGCATTTCACTTCCAGCTACTGAATTGGGGAGATGTGACAAAGATTCATCATCAGACAATCCATAAAAGGGTGGAAAAGGGGTCAGCCAAGTCAGGAGTGTAGACGTCCCGTCCCGTGTCACTAAAACTGATTTCTCACATCATATCCCTAACACCATTAACATGACACTCACAATTTGAAGCAACACTACTGTCTACTGCATTTGTGATCGCCTTCTTCGGGGCGCTATGCATAAGCAAATTAGTCCCTCAATCCAAAATTAGCACCAGTGGAGGCTTATTACACCAGGACGTAGTCATAGGCAATAATGCAATACGTCTACGCATACACAAATCGAAAATGGTTCCAGCGGGCAGGTGCACTTGGGTACTTCTACAACCCACAAACGGTACACTGAGTCGGGTAACAATAGTAAAACCATATCTAACCATCAGATCACAAAGTAATTTGTTCCTATCACACATTGATGGGACGCCATTATCAAGATACCAGTTCCAAGCTATATTTAATAAATGCATAACATCGGCAGAGAACCACCCCAAAGATTACGGGACACACTCATTCCGCATAGGCGCGGCCACAGAAGCAGCAAGAGCAGGACTGTCAGAAACGGAAGTTCAGAGGATAGAGAGATGGTGATCCACGTGTTTGGCAAGATACATAAGACCGGACTTGTTATCCTAACGTGGTTTGTTTCTTTTACAGGTGACGCTAAGCCAACAGTGTGGGTGATAGGCCACTCGTATATACAGTGCCTACAAGTAGTATTCAACCCCCTGCAGATTTAGCTGGTTTGATAAGATGCAAATAAGTTAGAGCCTTCAAACTGCAAATGAGAGTAGGTTTTATGAACAGAAGCATAAATCTTACAAACCAAAAAGTTATGTTGCTCAGTTGAATTTTATTAAATTTTAAACATAAAAGTGTGGGTCAATTATTATACAACCCCTATGTTTAATATTTTGTGGAATAACCCTTGTTTGCAATTACAGCTAATAATCGTCTTTTATAAGACCTGATCAGGCCGGCACAGGTCTGTGGGGTTATCTTGGCCCACTCCTCCATGCAGATCTTCTCCAAGTTATCTAGGTTCTTTGGGTGTCTCATGTGGACTTTATTCTTGAGCTCCTTCCACCAGTTTTCAATTGGGTTAAGGTCAGGAGACTGACAAGGCCACTCCAACACCTTGACTTTTTCCCTATTGAACCAGGCCTTGGTTTTCTTGGCTGTGTGCTTTGGGTCGTTGTCTTGTTGGAAGATGAAATTACGACCCATCTTAAGATCCTTGATGGAGGAGCGGAGGTTCTTGGCCAAAATCTCCAGGTAGGCCGTGCTATCCATCTTCCCATGGATGCGGACCAGATGGCCAGGCCCCTTGGCAGAGAAACAGCCCCACAGCATGATGCTGCCACCACCATGCTTGACTGTAGGGATGGTATTCTTGGGGTCGTATGCAGTGCCATCCAGTCTCCAAACGTCACGTGTGTGGTTGGCACCAAAGATCTCGATCTTGGTCTCATCAGACCATAGAACCTTGAACCAGTCTGTCTGAGAGTCCTCCAAGTGATCATGAGCAAACTGTAGACGAGCCTTGACATGACGCTTTGAAAGTAAAGGTACCTTACGGGCTCGTCTGGAAAGGAGACCATTGCGGTGGAGTACGTTACTTATGGTATTGACTGAAACCAATGTCCTCACTGCCATGAGATCTTCCCGGAGCTCCTTCCTTGTTGTCCTTGGGTTAGCCTTGACTCTTCAGACAAGCCTGGCCTCGGCACGGGAGGACACTTTCAAAGGCTGTCCTGGCCGTGGAAGGCTAACAGTAGTTCCATAAGCCTTCCACTTACGGATGATGCTCCCAACAGTGGAGACAGGTAGGCCCAACTCCTTGGAAAGGGTTTTGTACCCCTTGCCAGCCTTGTGACCCTCCACGGTCTTGTCTCTGATGGCCTTGGAATGCTCCTTTGTCTTTCCCATGTTGACCATGTCTGAGTGCTGTTCACAAGTTTGGGGAGGGTCTTAAATAGTCAGAAAAGGCTGGCAAAAGAGATCTTTAATCCACACATGTGAAGCTCATTATTCTTGGTGCCTGAACTACTTCTTAATACTTTTGGGGGACCAAACAGAATTCTTGTGGTTTGAGGGGTTGAATAATAAATGACACTCTGAATTAACTTTTAACGTTTTTAAAAAAAAGAAAAAAAAAAAACAAAAACAAAATTTGCTGCAGTGCATTTCCCACTTCCAGGCTGATCTACAGTACAAATGTCACAATGCCAAGTTAATTCCGCATGTGTCAACCAGCTAAATCTGCAGGGGGTTGAATACTACTTGTAGGCACTGTATATTGGGCAGATTAAAGGGCGAAAGTCCGCCCAGGCGGGAGGAAATTAGAGTTTCATAACACATATTTCAACTGGAGAGGTATTAGAGGCCTGCTATGGCCACAGGTACTAATGAAGGTAATCAAGGTAGGGAGAGAAGCAAGATGTCTGGTCATCTTAGTTATACAGGCCGGGGGAAACAACCTAGGTCATCACAAGAGCGCATAACTAATGGCAATAATGAAACTAGACACTGAGCGCTTCAGAGAATTTTTCACAAAACTAGCTATAGTATGGTCAGAGATTGTGCCGATAGCGGTATGGCAAGGTGCGCGAGACATCACGGCCATCGAACGGACAAGGCGGGTAATAAATATTCAGATGGCAAAATTTAGAAGAGACAGAGGCTGTGTAGTGGTACGACACCGACAACTGGAAGGAGATAAAGCAGGCCTCATACGGCCCGACGGTGTTCACTTAATGGATATTGGACTGGACATATTCCTGTCAGGACTCCAGGACGGAGTGGAACAAGCGTTAAGAGTGATGGGTGGGGGTCAGAGTCCTGCATACGAGTACGCAGGATCCTCCGTGGCCTGGAAATAGAAAGGACATGTTGGAGAGTTACACTTGTTGGCCAAGTTGCCGGAGTGGAGACCCAGGGCATGCTGCAACAAGCTGAATTATTTTAGAAATAAAATGTCTTTCTAATGGAATGAGTATAAAGAGTTAATAAAGCTGTGACCGATCCTCACCCATCCAGTTGTAAGAGTTACATTATTGTATTGTCAAGGAAAGGGGGGCGGTAGGGGGGCTGAGCGTCTGGGTTTGGTTGGGGGTCCCCACAGTCTGCCTAGGCTAGATGCATTTAAAAATTCTTATTAGATACACAGGCGGTGCAGCTTGCTTCGCAGCTGGGCTACTACGCCCAAAGTATTGCCTAGGCTAGATGCAGTTAAAAATTCTACGCTGACTAGCAGACACTGAAGATTTGGAGCAGACCTCTGAGTAAACAGCTCTTCAGACTCAATCATCTGTGTTACCCCAAGCCATAGTGTATGTAGTTTCTTACAGTTAAAAGGGGGGGGGGGAGCGACCCAACCCACCTGGAATTGACGATGCCAACGTCACGTAAGACACAGCAAGGGGACTCCAAAAAGAGTTTCCATTTTTTCCCAAAATTGTGGCACAGACACCACTTAACCCAAGAACGCATACCTGGGGCCTCGCAGTCCCGCCCTGTTAATTGTTTTCTCTTTTCTGCAAGATTACTTTAGTTAGAATTTTGAAACTCTAGGTATTCTTCATGTATATAGTTGTTTGTCATTTGAGTTTGAGTTATTCAATGTTATTTGCACACGGGCCTAAAAGGCCCCAGGTATATGAAAGTGTAGATTTTTATGGTCATGCTTTCTAGGGTTAAGTGGTATCAATTGCCCCACAGTTGCTTAAAACGGTTGGTGAGGTGATATTACCAAATCCTCAAGCTTTTAGCCTCCCAAGGATAACACAGGATTAGAAAAGTCCTTGCGAATCCATGATTTGTTCATCTTTATGAACGTGAGTCTGTCTACATTCTCAGTGGACAGCCGCGTGCGCTTATCTGTCAGCACACCATCAGCAGCGCTGAACACACGTTCAGAGAGAACACTGGCTGCAGGGCATGACAAGATCTCCAAGGCGTGAGTGGCGAGCTCCGGCCATTTTTCCAGATTGGAATACCAAAATGAGCAAGGGTCCAGTGACACAGTCATGGCTTCGATGTTCACTTGGAAATACTCCTGCACCATCCTCTCTAGGCATTGACTATGTGTCAGACTTCTTGTCTCCTGTGGCCTTGCAAAGGATGGTCTAAAAAAGTGGTGAAACGATTTCACAAAATTGCTGTTACCAGCAGATACTGTGTTACTGTTACGGTTTGAGTGATGAAGACTCGACAGTCCCGCGGTTGGCAAGTTAGAACTGTGAGATTCACTTCGTGCACCACTGGTGTTTTGTGGAAAAGCACATGTAAGATTCTGCAACAGCGTCTGCAGATACTCCTGCATGCGTCAATCCCTTTTTATGGCAGGAATTATTTCGGCAAATTTACTTTTGTACCGGGGATCTAAGAGTGTGGCAACCCAGTAGTCGAGATTACTTCGAATTCTGCAATCTGAGGGTCATGTTGCAGGTAGTGCAGCAAGAAGGCACTCATGTGTCTTGCGCATCCAGGAGGACCAAGTCCTTGTTGTGTTGGTAGCGAGGTAAGAATTATGCTTCTTTCCTCTGCCCTCTCCCCCCAACCTCGCACAACAGAAATGTGATCAAGGTCTCCCTCATCTGATGAGTCTTCCATGCCCATCGCCAGTTCATCCTCCACTTCTTCCTCGGCTCCTGCACCTTCCCCAACAGTTTGGCTGCTACCATGCGCCCTGTTTAATCCCTCTCCCCCACCCTCCCATGCCTGCCTCCTTGGTGCTGCCAACCGTCTGGACCTTGGAGATGTTATCCCTTCCGCATACGACTCCTCCTCTACTTCCTCCACCTCCTCTTGTCCGACCACCTGTCTCTGAATTCTGTTTAATGTGTGCTCCAGCATGTAAATCACCGGAATAGTTATGCTGATAATGGCATCGTCGTCAGCACTAAACATCTTCGTCGCCATTTCAAAACTGTGCAGAAAGGTGTGTGGCGCCCCTGAGGGTGCAGTCACCACAGAGTTACTGCATCTCACCCAGAGGTGTGGTATCTCACCCTCAGGTAAGGAAGGCGTATGGCTCGGGACCCTAACACCTGCATCCAACACATACCCGCAGTGGGGTTAGGGCGAGATTGCTCCTAAGTGAGAGCACAGTCCCAGGTCCCTAGCTGGTGGGAGGATCCTATGTAGTGGGTGCTTAGGGGAGCAGCTTAGGGGAGCACATGACAGGGAGAGTATAAATAGGAAGCCATCTTAGAAAGAGCAAGCCAGTCAGAGGAGGAAAAGTGACAGGAGCAGAGGCTCGGCATGAGCTCTGCTCCGGAGGCGGGCCTAGCCTGGGAGGCCCAGGACTGAAGGAGAGAAGAGAGGAGTGGGAGCAGGAAGGCTCCAGGAACCAAAGGGACCCTAGGGCTACGGGCCGTGCAGAAGGCCACCTGTACTCCCGCTGCTACCAGGAGGTAGAGGGGTCAGGCCAGATAAGGGGAACCGGTCCCTCAACTAGAGGAGAAACAGCAAGGCTCAACTAGAAACCGGAGGCTGCAGCATTTCATGTACTGCAGGCAAAAGTCCACACCAGTCTCACTAAGAAGGTAGCCACATAGGACCCAGGGGACGGAACACAAGTCGCCCGCCAAGGCCCGAGGATACCGGATAGAAGTGTCACTGGGTGTGAGGTGCAGGGAGAAGGCCAGAGGAAGGACACACAGAAGGGGGTCCTGCTAAGTACTCCGGAGCTATCTGGGAGTGGACTGAGCCCCTCACTGAGTACGCACAGCACGACGGGTGAGATAGCTCTGGTACCTGTAATCTGGACTGCAACAACTGTGAGTAAAGATCTTGGGACTGCATCACACGGACTCTGTGTTCATTACTGACTCCCTGCACTACAACCACCATCATCCACCCACACTGCCCTGAAGCTACACTCTTCCTGTGGTGAGTAATAATACCATTGCAGCAAAACCACCAGCTTCAGAGGACTGTTCCGCAGCGGCGGCCCCTTTGGCCGCACTCCACAGGTGGCGTAGTCGGACATTATAAAATCCATATATACAAATTACCGTTGGATTGACCGCCCTGGGTCACGGACCGGGTCACCGCCACAGTGACTACAACCCCCAGCGTCTACCGGCCCGGCTCCGGGTACCCCACGGCCCAGGGGGCGCGTCAACTTCATAGGTCCCTGATCTGAGACCACTCCTGCTGTGTGATTTGCCCCACCTCTGGATCTCGTTGGCCCAGGCTATACGTCAGAAACTATTGCACCAGGGCTTGTCGGTGCTGCCACAGTCGCTGCAACATGTGCAGAGTTGAATTCCACCGTGTCGGCACATCGCATTTCAGCCGGTGAACTGGCAGGCCCAACGACTTCTGTAGAGATGTAAGTCGTTGAGCTGCGGGATGCGAACGGCGGAAGTGAGCACACAGCGACCGTGCCCTCTGCAGAAGGCCATCTAGTCCGGGATAGTGGGCTAAAAATTTATGGACAACCAGGTTCAACACGTGAGCCATACAAGGCACGTGTGTAACATTGCCCCGGCGAAGGGCCGCACCCAGGTTGGCAGCATTGTCGCACACGGCCTTCCCTGGTTGCAGGTCCAGTGGAGACAACCATTCATGAAACTGGGTCTCCAGAGCTGACCACAAGTCCTCAGCTGTGTGACTCACATTTCCCAGACATTTCAAAGTAAACACTGATGCCGTTGAGCCCTGCTGCCAGCATAGTAAGGAGGTGCGCAGTTTGAAAGCAGGTTGCATCACCAGACAGGCTTTGAGTGCAGGTGGAGGACCGAGAGGAGGTTGAGGAGGCAGAAGCAGTGGAGGAACTTCTAGATAAAGAGGATTGACGTACAACTCGCGGGGACGGCAAGACTTGGACAGCAGCCCCTTGTCCTGCTGTCACCATAGTTACCCAGTGCCCTGTCAGCGACATGTAACGCCCCTGTCCATGCCTACTCGTCCAAGTGTCTGTGGTGAAATGCACCCTGTCACACACAGAGTTTCTCAAAGAAGCGGTGATGTTGTGTGCGACATGCTGGTGGAGCGCAGGCACACCTTTCTTTGAGAAGTAGTGCCGACTGGGCATCTGGTACTGGGGCACTGCGACGGACATAAGGTTTCAAAAATCCACTTTGTCCTCCAGGCGGAAAGGCAGCATTTCTGTAGCCAACAGCTTGCAGATGGTGAAATTCAACCTCTTAGCTTTCTCATGGCTAGGAGGAAATGGTCTTTTACTTGTCCACATCTGAGGGACCGAGGGCTGGCTGTTGTGCTTTGACGGGGTTGAGTAGGGTGTCCCTGGCAAACTGCCGGTCTGTGAGGAAGATGCAGGCGGACATGTTAGGTTGCCTTGATCCAAAGGTGGTGCTCTCGATGTCAGAGAGCTCTCAACACCAGCAGGTGTTTCCACTTCCCAATGAACTGACGACCTGCCAATCACACTGGCTGTTGCAGGTAAAGAGGTGGCAGGTCTGCGTCCAAAAACATGTGTGACTGCTGTCCCCCCAGTCACAGAGGATGAAGAGGCCGCGGATGCACAAGATGGGGCAGACGGTGGTTGGCCCAGCCTGCTAGGCCGCATTGTAGCACAGTGAGCTTCCCACTGCAACTTATGCTTCATATCCATGTGACGGTACATGCATGAAGTACTCAAACTATGGATTTTTTGGCCTCTACTTAGCTTTTGGTGACAAATATTACAGATAACACGAGTTGGGTCATCCTTATCGATCTGAATAAATGCCCAGGCTATGCAAGGCTTAGAGCCCATGCGACCTGAAGAGCCACTACTACTTGTGGTCAGAGGCGGAGTTGTGGTTGAGGATGCAGTTGTTGACATGCTTCCAGTACTCCGTCTCTGTCCAGGAAGGCGCAACCTAACCTCGTCGTCAATAGCATCTGTGACGCCCCGCTGCGCTTGGTATCACAGATCCTAGAAGAGTGTATTGATGGAATCCTCCACAAGAGGCCCCCATAAACATTCACACATCTCCACCTTCCACCTCAGACCAGCAGAGGGAGCCCGTTAGGGATATAAATAGGGAAGGTGGAGCTAGGCAGTTCAGTTCCTCTGAAGAGTTCCTGCAGTAGAGAAGCCTAAGAGAGGTCAGTCTGCAGTGGAGCTCAGTCTAGTCTAGAGAACTCAGTTAATAGTTCAGCAGTGGAGCACGAGGCTCCTGCTAGCTAGATTCAGGGAGCCCAGATAGAGCTTAAGGTGTGCCGGCGTCATAAGATCGGTGAAGCGCGGCAAGCTGCCGTTAGTGTGTATAGCCTATTGAGGGCCCGAGTAGGCCGAAGGCGAGTGGCGAGTTAGTACATAAGGGGCAGAGGAGCTTAACCAGCTCACCCCGAAGCATTTAGCGGACACCGGATCCGAGCTTACCGGGATCTCTATGACCCAGTAAGGCATAACCGGAATCCCTGGTGAACTACAAGTCCCAGGATTGCTAAGGTGCTGATACGTAACAGAGCCAGGAGACGCTTAGGCCCCGCATACTGGGAGCGTGAACTTCAAGAGAAGGCCCTACCACAAGGTCAGCCAGCGCAGGACAGAGACAAAGTTAGGCCTAGCTCCAGGCAGGTCAGAAACTTACTGCGCAGAGGCAAGAAACAGGAGGCCCTACACCCGCTCATTGGGGAGGATCCTGATATGCACCCTTCACCCTACAGTGCTCCAGGATGTGCCTGAATTTCCTCCAGTAAAAGGTACTGAAGTGACTACCGTGTCCGTTTCCGTTCTTGCTCTGACCCAGCTGGGTCTCGCCTGTCCTGCATTCCCCCTGCATACGCTGCCCTGAGACCTAGCTCCACCTGTGGGGAGCTATACCATCGAGCTGCCTTATCACGGGCCTCAGTGGACTGCTGCAGCGCTGGTGCTTCTCACCAGATACCACAGGTGGTGTCACAAACTCTTATAAAATTAACAATTATCCACCCTTTTAAAGAGTGACCCCAGGGTACGGGCCAGGGAGCCGACCACCGCGACATCCCAAAGGCCAGGCAAAGGCCCGGGTGACCTCATCGACTGGCTGACTGTGGGTTGACAGTAAGTGGGATCTCCAACCTTGTCATCATCACCCTGTGTGTTATCACACCCCTCGTCCTCAAAGCCAACCTCTTCCTGCCCTGACCGAAAAGTCAAGTTGTCGCTCCAATCAGGTATTTGAGTCTCATCATCGTCTTCATCATTGTCTCCACCAACAGGAGTTACAGTTTGGGAACGAGGGTCTACATTATGCTCAGAACCTTCTTCATCTGGTCCTGGATCCGACTTATAAAGATTCTGGGCATCAGTGCAGATCATTTCCTCGTCTGGATTAACAGAAGCTCTGGAGCAGACCTCCGTTTCCCAGGCTATAGTATGAGTAAACAGCTGTGCAGACTCAACCATCTGTGTTACCCCATACTCAGACGGGCAGCTGGAGACTTGGGAGCTGTGAGGAAGCAAGTGCGATTGGGGTGACACCTCTGAGGACTGGAGCATTTGTGATGTTGAAGTTGAGGTGGAGGAGAGCCCACTTGAAGGAGCACTTGATATCCGCTGAAGCACCTGCTGTTTTTGTGCCTCATCTGGAATTTGTAGCGATGGGCGTGTCCGTAACAAAGGGATCGTATCACATTGTCCACGAAAAGAAGTCGACATGTTAGTTTGGCTGGAAGATGGTCTTTCTTCTGCAGATGCTACTCCCCCCCCACCGCGGGGGGCTCGACCCACCAGCGGACAGGCACCAGTATTAGGAGAGGGGGGCTGGCCGTCAGGGTCCACCGCGGCTCTGGCACAAACCCGGCGACACGAAGGTGGCACGGGCAGGAACGGACTGGCCGTGTCGGCTTCTCACTTTTTGGATCTTAGAAGGGCATGACATGCCTATATCTGTGTCTCCCCCTCCTTTTACTCCTCCACCTCTTTTATTTTCGCATGACTATATGTACTTGTCACTTTTCCATGTGTTAGTTATGTCTTCTGAGCAGTTTGTCAGCTTTTGGACACCTTTGAAGGTGTTTTCTATGTGTTTCTATGTGTTTTTGTTTGCCTGCCATTGGTTTTAACGGTGTTCGAAGGTGTTCGACGAACAGTTCGACGAACAGTTCAGCGAACACACGGGTGTTCGACGAACCGAACCGAACTCGAACAATAAGGGGGTGGCTCAACACTACTCTTAAGAGAAAAACGTGTTTTTTGGACATTTTTCTCTTTCTTTTCCTCTATCATTGACTTGGATGACCTTGTCATTATCTTCACTTTTACCATGTAGTTACTTTTTTTTCTCCCATCCTTTCTTCTCAAGGGTGGGTATACAAGTCTCCTTTTGTTTTGTTCTGTAACTTAAAGTTTCTGAAAATATCAATTAGGTGAATGGGCTTTTAGAAACATAAATCCGGTTATAATAAGATATTCATGTATTGGGTGATCAGTTATTTGGGTGATCATAGATGATCACAACATCGTAATTCGACTTCCCATCGTAAGCTGTGAAGGGACAAGTCAAAATGTTGCTTAAAATTGTTGTTTAACTGGCAAAACACCTGTATGGATGCCAGGAAATCCTACTGTATTTACATAGGGATAATTCATATTCTCATCCTTTATGAAAATTCAGTCGTATTCCTGGGGAAGCCACCCAAGGAATAAATACATTAGTTGGACGTTTCAAGGTAGTGTTTAATTTATCAAGAAATCCTTCTAATATACCACAACAAGTAATTTCATCTATCTACACTGCTCAAAAAAATAAAGGGAACATTCAAATAACAAATCCTAGATCTGAATGAATGAAATATTCTCATTGAATACTTTGTTCTGTACAAAGTTGAATGTGCTGACAACAAAATCACACAAAAATCATCAATGGAAATCAAATTTATTAACCAAAGGAGGCCTGGATTTGGAGTCACCCCCAAAACTAAAGTGGAAAAACACACTACAGGCTGATCCAACTTTGATGTAATGTCCTTAAGGCAAGTCAAAATGAGGCTCAGTATTGTGTGTGGCCTCCACGTGCCTGTATGACCTCCCTACAATGCCTGGGCATGCTCCTTATGATATTGTGGATGGTCTCCTGTGGGATCTCCTCCCAGACCTGGACTAAAGCATCCGCCAACTCCTGGACAGTCTGTGGTGCAACGTGACGTTGGTGGATGGAGCGAGACATGATGTCCCAGATGTGCTCAATCGGATTCAGGTCTGGGGAACGAGCAGGCCAGTCCATAGCTTCAATGCCTTCATCTTGCAGGAACTGCTGACATACTCCAGCCACATGAGGTCTGGCATTGTACTGCATTAGGAGGAACCCAGGGCTAACCGCACCAGCATATGGTCTCACAAGGGGTCTGAGGATCTCATCCCGGTACCTAATGGCTGTCAGGTTATGCTGAAGGATGTTGCAGGCAGCATATCGCTCTCCACGGTGTCTCCAGACTCTGTCACGTCTGTCACATGTGCTCAGTGTGAACCTGATTTCATTTGTAAAGAGCACAGGGCGCCAGTGGTCACTTTGCCAATCCTGGTGTTCTGTGGCAAATGCCAAGCGTCCTGCACGGTGTTGGGCTGTGAGCACAACCCCCATCTGTGGACGTTGGACCCTCATACCACCCTCATGGAGTCGGTTTCTAACCGTTTGTTCAGACACATGCACATTTGTGGCCTGCTGGAGGTCATTTTGCAGGGCTCTGGCAGTGCTCCTCCTGTTCCTCCTTGCACAAAGGCGGAGGTAGCGGTCCTGCTGTTGGGTTGTTGCCCTCCTACGGCCCCCTCCACGTCTCCTGGTGTACTGGCCTGTCTCCTGGTAGCGCCTCCAGCCTCTGGACACTATGCTGACAGACACTGCAAACCTTCTTGCCTCAGCTCGCATTGATGTGCCATCCTGGATAAGCTGCACTACCTGAGCAACTTATGTGGGTTATAGAGTCCGTCTCATGCTACCATGAGTGTGAAAGCACAACAAACATTTAAAAGTGACCAAACCATCAGCCAGAAAGCATTGGTACTGAGATGTGGTCTGTGGTCCCCACCTGCAGAACCACTCCTTTATTGAGTGTGTCTTGATAATTGCCAATAATTTCCATCTATTGTCTATTCCATCTGCACAACAGCATGTGAAATTGATTGTCAATCAGTGTTGCTTCCTAAGTGGACCGTTTGATTTCACAGAAGTTTGATTTACTTGGAGTTATATTCTGTTGTTTGTGTTCCCTTTTTTTTTTGAGCAGTGTATATAGCTACAACCTCAATTCCATTGTCATGCAATAACTAATGTAGTGTATAAGCTTCTTGTTATTACTGTAACTTTTATGTCCTAATGTAGAACCTTAATTTCAAAAAAGTTGGGAAGCTATAAAATGTAAAGAAAATAAGAAAGAAGTGATTTGGAAATCTCTTACAGCGTTATTTTATTCACAAAAGAACATAGAGCACATATCAGAAGTTCAACCTTAGATTTTTTTCCATTTCATTGGAAAAAATTAATTTATTTAAAAATTGATTGCAGCAACACATTTCAAAAAAATAGGGACAGGTTTATCTGTGAACAAATACATCTAAAAATTGATTGTGGAACACTTTCTGTTTTGTGTTCTATATTCTTTAGTGAATAAATTATGGCTATAAGAGATATCCAAATCATTATATTCTTGTTTTATTTACATTTTGCACTGCATTCAAACTTTTTTGGAATTGGGGTTGTACGTTAGGATATGCAAACGACAGTAATAACAAGAAGCATATACATTATATACTGCATCACAGGTGGCTGGGGCAACTCATATGCTGTAACTGTTGAAGAATGAATGCATGACTTCTGTTCCATATACCAAGTCAACAGATAATCAATACATCATTTTATAGGGTCAAACACACAACACATCTAAGTGAGAGAATTACAAGGCACAAAGCATATAACTCTATAAATAAGAAACATTACATTGTCCTGTAGTAATCACTGTACTATTCTATTTTTCATAAAGGTGAGCATAATGCATCCAAATCATCGTGCCGTCTAGTTTTGCAGTAACGTGAAATTTAGTGTCTTAATATTACAATACATTGCTTACAAAATAAATCCATATGGTCATCAAATAATAGCCCCATATAGATATCATAAAGAATAGTGCTGTACAGTGATCAGATAAATGCTTTATGGTTTCTAAATTATTATGCCATGCAGAATCCAAATAATAACTACATAAAAGAACTATACCAGGCGAAAAATTAATCCAATACTATTTTTATCTAAAAACAACCTCAAGGTAGACAGTCACTAAACTCAAAGTGCAAGCAAAAAGTGGCTATGATTGAGAGGGTAGAAAACTGAACCACAGTCAGACTGGAATTTAGCTAAATACTGAGATACTGTATGCATATAATATAGCAATACTTCTGCCATAATACTGTTACAAACTAGACAGATTATACAGCCATGCGGCATCAATACAGTAATTTTTTTAATCAAGCATAGAGAGTATCTGAGAAATGCTGAATGGTGATGAGCGAGCACTAAAATGCTCGGGTACTCGTTGCTCGAGTTGAGCAAATCGTTATGCTCGGGTGCTCGACCCGAGCAATGAGCCCAATGTAAATCTATGGGAAACTCGAGCATTTTTCCGGCGGCCATCTCCGGAGGTCTCCAGTGGACCTAAAAATTGCCCAAATCGATGGGAACAGTGCTCAAATGACATGAAAACAGCATGGGAAAGACCCCTGAAAGCGTCTCTGACTCTTAGGTCACTGCTGTGAACAATGTTATTAGAGTATTACGCCACTTTTACTGACTCACAATAAAACATACAAAAACGAAACCAAAATAGATATTCCTGGCGAAAATGTTATGGAACATCCTTTCCAGGGTAATGAATCGCAAATAAGGCAAAAAAAATAACCAAAAACAAAAATGCTCCTCTACACCTTGGGCTATGTTCACATGCAGAGTTTTTGATGCGTTTTTGCACTTTTGCATTGCTTTCAAAGGTGAAAAATACATTTACCAGTAAATGTCATTTTAACATTTTACAACCTTATCTGGCCATGTGGTGTGTGAGACATAATCAGACACATCCTGTTTCATTTATGAAGGAGGGACTCTGAAAGTCACAAAGACTATACTTATAGGGCCATCAGGCGGCCCTTACTATTCTTAAAGGGCCAGCAGTCGGCCCTCACTATTGTTAGATGGCCATCAGGCGGCTATGCTTTGTTGTTCCCATTATTAAAGAGTGGGTTTCCTATACTGTTATTGTGTATGCAGTGACTGCAACAGCTGCCTAATTGTAGGAAAACATACCGATACCAATTTGAAGACACATAGAGGTGGGCCTCCATAACAACATGTTCCCATTATAAAGGAGCGGTTCTGCTATACAGTTATTGCATATAGAGTGAATGCAATGGCTGCCTAAATGTAGGAAAAACCCCAATATCAATTTGAAGACACATAGAGGTGGGCCTCCGTAACAACATGTTCCCATAATAAAGGAGCGTTTCTGCTATACAGTTATTGCGTATGCAGTGACTACAACGGCTGCCTACATTTTGGAAATACCCCAATACCAATTTGAAGACACATAGAGGTGGGCCTCCGTAACAACATGTTCCCATTATAAAGGAGCAGTTCTGCTTATACAGTTATTGCGTTTGCAGTGACTACAATGGCTGCCTAAATTTTGGAAATAGCCCAATACCGACTTGAAGACACATAGAGGTGGGCCTCCGTAACATGTTCCCTTTATAAAGGAGCGGTTCTGCTAAACAGTTATTGTGTATGCAGCGACTGCAAGGGCTGCCAAAAATTTGGACGCACTCCAATGCCCCTTAGAAGAGACATAGAGGAGGGCCTCATGAAAAAAATGTTCCCATTATAAAAGAGTGGGTCTGCTATACTGTTCTTGCATATGCAGTGACTGCAAGGGCTGGCAAAAATTTGGACGCACTCCAATGCCCCTTAGAAGAGACAGAGAGGAGGGCCTCATGAAAAAAATGTTCACATCATAAAGGAGAGGGACTCCCATACTTGTAATGCCCATGCACTAAGTGCACGGGCTGAAAAACATTTACCCCTGGGGGGTGTACATGAACATACTGTATAACAAACATTTCCTACGGGCCTCATAAACACCCTTAAAAAAAAATGTGGATTTTGCATCACGCTAATATGGTGGTGGAGGATGAGGATGAGGTGAAGGAGGAAGACAACAGAAAATAGACAAAATCAGGAAGCGTATACCCATGTCTGGGTGTGAAGAGGTGTATGGGAATAGAACTCTCAAAAAAAAGACACTGGATTTGACTTTATGTTCTGCTGCTATCATTCAGTGATGTTGAGAAGTCTGGCCCAATCCAGCCCTTGCTCACTTTTACAAGAGTCAGCCTGTCAGCATTTTCAGCTGACAAGTGGAAGCGCCTATCAGTTATAATTCCCTCGGCAACACTAAAAACCCGCCCTTACAAAACACTAGCAGCTCAGCTAGCCAGGACCTGCAAGGTGTAGAGAACCAGTCCATGCCACGTGTCCAGCTTGGATACCCAATAATTATAAGGCACAGAGGAATCACGCAGGACGTTGGTACGGTCAGCAAGGTACTCCTTCAACATCTTCGCAAAATTATCCCTCCTTGTGAGAGTACCCCGCACATCTGGGCCTGTGCCATGGGAGGGTCTGAGAAAACTCTCCCAGACCTTTGACAGTGTTCCCCTGCCTCTGTTGGATCAAATTTGTGTCTCTCTTGCCTGTACTCCTTGGTTGTCCAAAGAAATGTGACCTCTGTTGCCAGCGTTTTCAGATGGGAATTTTTTTAATAATTTCACAAGGGCCTGCTAGTACTGCATCATTTTAGCAGACCTATCCGCTGCGGGAATGAGAGATAGAAAGTTCTCCTGTAGCATGGGTCTGGAAGTGTCACCAACCAGTAATGGCTGTCACCTAAAATTCTGAGAAGGTGAGAGTCATGGGAATGACAGTGTAAAGTCAGCCATGTGTACCAGACTGCTAACAGGCAACACTTCCATGTCCTCACCAAGAGGACGACTGATCATACATTACTCCTCCATGGGAGTGGAGAGCAGTGAACATTCATTTTCTTTAATAGCAGACACACAATTAGCCGCAGCAGCCGGCTCCTGCCTCCTGTGAACCGGGCATGGGAAGCAGTGAATATTCACTTTCTTTAACAGTGGGCACACATGATCACCCAGCTGCTGCAGGAAGCCGGCGGCTGCGGCTAACACCGTGCCCGCTATTAAAAAAAATTAATATTCACTGCTCTCCACTCCCATAGTCCCGGCATGGAGAGCAGTGAATTTTCCCGCAGCTGATCTCGGCATGCGGGAGCACATGACAGTGATGTCATGCGCTGTGTACATGCTGAGATCAGCTGCTGATGGGGGCCATATATACCAGGATGGAAATGAGGGGGCCATGCATACCAGAATGGGGATGAGGGGGCCATGCATACCAGGAAGGGGATCAGGGGGCCATGCATACCAGGATGGGGATGAGGAGGCCATGTATACCAGCATGGGGATGAGGGGGTCATGCATATCAGGATGGGGATGAGGGTGGCTTGCATACCAGGATGGGGATTAGGAGGCCATGTATACCAGGATGGGGATTAGGGTGCCATGCATACAAGGATGGGGAGAAGGGGGGCATTCATACCAGAATAGGGATGAGAGGCCCATGCATACCAGGATGGAAATAAGGGGGCCATGTATACCAGGATGGGGGGGCCATGTATAGCAGGATGGAAATGAGGGGGCCATGTATACCAGGATGGGGATAAGGGGGTTATGTATACCAGGATGGGGATGAGGGGGCCATGCACACCAGGATTAGGATGGGGGCCATGTATACCAGGAAGGGTATGAGGGGGCCATGTATACCAGGATGGGGATGAGGGGGCCATGCATACCAGGATTAGGATGGGGGCCATGTATACCAGGGTGGGGATGAGAGGGCCATGTATACCAGGATGGGGATGAGGGGGCCATGCATACCTTGATGGGTTGCCATGTATACCTTGATTGGGGGCCAAGTATGCCTGGATTGGGGGCAATATATATCTGGATTGGGGATCATATATACCTGGATTGGGGGCCATATATACCAGGATGGGGACATATATATTTATCAGGATGGGGGATATTAATATAGAATTGGGGGATATTACCCCTATAACAGTGTCGGCAGCAGACTGCCCTCCATAACAGGACATCATGACCATACTTTTTGCTTCAATTTTCCTCTTCTAAAACCTAGATGTGTCTTATGATCGGGTGCGGCTTATAGTCAGAAAAATACAGTTCCTTCTTTTTATGTGTCAAAGTTCAACTAACAACTTACACAGCCCAAAAATTTGTGTTCAAATTCTTGTGCCTTGAAATCTCTAAATTCTGCAATTTATGTCAACTATCAGTTTGAACACACCTGTTCATGCAATGCAAAGCATTGTAGATTCAGAATGAAGGCAACAAAAAAGTATTTTGTGGTATGTTATTCCATATAAAATGTTAATTCTGAAAGGAAATTAAAGATTTTCTGACAAATCTGTTGGGGTGAACTCATTAATACTGAGTAGTGTTGAGCCACCCCCATAGTGTTCGAGTTCGGTTCGGTTCTTAGAACACCCGTGTGTTCGCCGAACTGTTCGTCGAACTGTTCGTCGAACACCTTCGAACACCGTTAAAACCAATGGCAGGCAAACAAAAACACATAGAAACACATAGAAAACACCTTCAAAGGTGTCCAAAAGCTGACAAACTGCTCAGAAGACATAACTAACACATGGAAAAGTGACAAGTACATATAGTCATGCGAAAAGAAAGGAGGTGGAGGAGTAAAAGGAGGGGGAGACACAGATATAGGCATGTCATGCCCTTCTAAAATCCAAAAAGTGAGAAGCCGACACGGCCAGTTCGTTCCTGCCCGTGCCACCTCCGTGTCGCCGGGTTTGTGCCAGAGCCGCGGTGGACCCTGACGGCCAGCCCCCCTCTCCCAATACTGGTGCCTGTCCGCTGGTGGGTCGAGCCCCCCCGCAGTGGGGGGGGGGGTAACATCTGCAGAAGAAAGACCATCTTCCAGCCAAGCTAAGATGTCGACTTCTTTTCGTGGACAATGTGATACGATCCCTTTCTTACGGACACGCCCATCGCTACAAATTCCAGATGAGGCACAAAAACAGCAGGTGCTTCAGCGGATATCAAGTGCTCCTTCAAGTGGGCTCTCCTCCACCTCAATTTCAACATCACAAATATTCCAGTCCTCAGAGGTGTCACCCCAATCGCACTTGCTTCCTCACAGCTCCCAAGTCTCCAGCTGCCCGTCTGAGTATGGGGTAACACAGATGGTTGAGTCTGCAGAGCTGTTTACTCATACTATAGCCTGGGAAACGTAAGTCTGCTCCAGAGCTTCTGTTAATCCAGACGAGGAAATGATCTGCACTGATGCCCAGAATCTTTATAAGTCGGATCCAGGACCAGATGAAGAAGGTTCTGAGCATAATGTAGATCCTCGTTCCCAAACTGTCACTCCTGTTGGTGGAGACAATGATGAAGACGATGATGAGACTCAAATACCTGATTGGAGCGACAACTTGACTTTTCGGTCAGGGCAGGAAGAGGTTGGCTTTGAGGACGACGGGTGTGATAACACACAGGGTGATGATGACGAGGTTGGAGATCCCACTTACTGTCAACCCATAGTCAGCCAGTCGATGAGGTCAATGGAGGAGGTGGAGGAGGATGTGACTAGCCCAGGGGATGGGGATGACTCGGTACCCGGGCCTTTGCCTGGCCTTGGGGATGTCGCGGTGGTCGGCTCCCTGGCCCGTACCCTGGGGTCACTCTTTAAAAGAGTGGATAATTGTTAATTTTATAAGAGTTTGTGACGCCACCTGTGGTATCTGGTGAAAAGCACCAGCGCTGCAGCAGTCCACTGAGACCCGTGATAAGGCTGCTCGATGGTATAGCTCCCCACAGGTGGAGCTAGGTCTCAGGGCAGCGTATGCAGGGGGAATGCAGGACAGGCGAGACCCAGCTGGGTCAGAGCAAGAACGGGAACGGACACGGTAGTCACTTCAGTACCTTTTACTGGAGGAAATTCAGGCACATCCCGGAGCACTGTAGGGTGAAGGGTGAATATTAGGATCCTCCCCAATGAGCGGGTGTAGGGCCTCCTGTTTCTTGCCTCTGCGTAGTAAGTTTCTGACCTGCCTGGAGCTAGGCCTAACTTTGTCTCTGTCCTGCGCTGGCTGACCTTGTGGTAGGGCCTTCTCTTGGAGTTCACGCTCCCACTATGCGGGGCCTAAGCGTCTCCTGGCTCTGTTACGTATCAGCACCTTAGCCATCCTGGGACTTGTAGTTCTCCAGGGATTCCGGTTATGCCTTACTGAATCTAGTTAGCAGGAGCCTCGTGCTCCACTGCTGAACTATTAACTGAGTTCTCTAGACTAGACTGAGCTCCACTGCAGACTGACCTCTCTTAGGCTTCTCTACTGCAGGAACTCTTCAGAGGAACTGAACTGCCTAGCTCCACCTTCCCTATTTATATCCCTAACGGGCTCCCTCTGCTGGTCTGAGGTGGAAGGTGGAGATGTGTGAATGTTTATGGGGGCCTCTTGTGGAGGATTCCATCAATACACTCTTCTAGGATATGTGATACCAAGCACAGCGGGGCGTGACAGATGCTATTGACGACGAGGTTAGGTTGCGCCTTCCTGGACACAGATGGAGTACTGGAAGCACGTCAACAACTGCATCCTCAACCACAACTCTGCCTCTGACCACAAGTCGTAGTGGCTCTTCAGGTCGCATGGGCTCTAAGCCTTGCATAGCCTGGGCATTTATTCAGAATGATAAGGATGACCCAACTTGTGTTATCTGTAATATTTGTAACCAAAACATAAGTAGAGGCCAAAAAATCCATAGTTTGAGTACTTCATGCATGAACCGACACATGGATATGAAGCATAAGTTGCAGTGGGAAGCTCACTGTGCTACAATGCGGCCTAGCAGGCTGGGCCAACCACCGTCTGCCCCATCTTGTGCATCCGCGGCCTCTTCATCCTCTGTGACTGGGGGGACAGCAGTAACACATGTTTTTGGACGCAGACCTGCCACCTCTTTACCTGCAACAGCCAGTGTGATTGGCAGGTCATCAGTTCATTGGGAAGTGGAAACACCTGCTGGTGTTGAGCGCTCTCTGACATCGAGAGCACCAGCTTTGGATCAAGGCAATCTAACATGTCCGCCTGCATCTTCCTCACAGACCGGCAGTTTGCCGGGGACATCCTACTCAACCCCGTCTAAGCACAACAGCCAGCCCTCGGTCCCTCAGATGTGGAAAAGTAAAAGACCATTTCCTCCTAGCCATGAGAAAGCTAAGAGGTTGAATTTCACCATCTGCAAGCTCTTGGCTACAGAAATGCTGCCTTTCCGCCTGGAGGACACAGTGGATTTTCGAGACCTTATGTCCGTCTCAGTGCCCCAGTACCAGATGCTCAGTCGGCACTACTTCTCAAAGAAAGGTGTGCCTGCGCTCCACCAGCATGTCGCACACAACATCACCGCTTCTTTGAGAAACTCTGTGTGTGACAGGGTGCATTTCACCACAGACACTTGGACGAGTAGGCATGGACAGGGGCGTTACATGTCGCTGACTGGGCACTGGGTAACTATGGTGACAGCAGGACAAGGGGCTGCTGTCCAAGTCTTACCGTCCCCACGAGTTGTGCGTCAATCCTCTTTATCTCGAAGTTCCTCCACTGCTTCAGCCTCCTCAACCTCCTCTCGGTCCTCCACCTGCACCCAAAGCCTGTCTGGTAATGCCACCTGCATTCTAACTGCGCAGAAGGAATCCTGCACACCTCCTTACTATGCTGGCAGCAGGGCACAAGGCATCAGTGTTTACTTTGAAATGTCTGGGAAATGTGAGTCACACAGCTGAGGAGTTGTGGTCAGCTCTGGAGACCCAGTTTCATGAATGGTTGTCTCCACTGGACCTGCAACCAGGGAAGGCCGTGTGCGACAATGCTGCATCGCCGGGGCAATGTCACACACGTGCCTTGTATGGCTCACGTGTTGAACCTGGTTGTCCATAAATTGTTAGCCCACTATCCCGGACTAGATGGCCTTCTGCAGGGGGCACGGTCGCTGTGTGCTCACTTCCGCCATTCGCATCCCGCAGCTCAATGACTTACATCTCTACAGAAGTCGTTGGGCCTGCCAGTTCACCGACTGAAATGCGATGTGCCGACACGGTGGAATTCAACTCTGACCATGTTGCAGCGACTGTGGCAGCACCGACAAGCCCTGGTGCAATACGTTCTGACGTATAGCCTGGGCCAACGAGATCCAGAGGTGGGGCAAATCACGCTGCAGGAGTGGTCTCAGATCAGGGACCTATGAAGTTGACGCGCCCCCTGGGCCGTGGGGTACCCTGAGCCGGGCCGGTAGACGCTGGGGGTTGTAGTCACTGTGGCGGTGACCCGGTCCGTGATCCAGGGCGGTCAATCCAAGGGTAATTTGTATATATGGGTTTTATAATGTCCGACTACGCCACCTCTGGAGTGGGGCAAAAGGGGCCGCCGCTGTGGAACAGTCCTCTGAAGCTGGTGGTTTTGCAGCAATGGTATTATTACTCACCACAGGAAGAGTGTAGCTTGAGGGCAGTGTGGGTGGATGATGGTGGTTGTAGTGCAGGGAGTCAGTAATGAACAAAGAGTCCGTGTGATGCAGTCACAGTTGTTGCAGTCCAGATTACAGTTACCAGAGCAATCTCACCCGTCGTGCTGTGCGTACTCAGTGAGGGACTCAGTCCACCCCCAGATAGCTCCGGAGTACTTAGCAGGACCCCCTTCTGTGTGTCCTTTCTCTGGCCTTCTACCTGCACCTCACACCCAGTGACACTTCTATCTGGTATCCTCGGGCCTTGGCGGGCGACTTGTGTTCCGTCCCCTGGGTCCTATGTGGCTACCTTCTTAGTGAGACTGGTGTGGACTTTTACCTGCAGTACATGAAATGCTGCAGCCTCCGGTTTCTAGTTGAGCCTTGCTGTTTCTCCGCTAGTTGAGGGACAGGTTCCCCTTATCTGGTCTGACCCCTCTACCTCCTGGTAGCAGCAGGAGTACGGGTGGCCTTCTGCACGGCCCATAGCCCTAGGGTCCCTTCGGTTCCTGGAGCCTTCCTGCTCTCACTCCTCTCTTCTCTCCTTCAGTCCTGGGCCTCCCAGGCTAGGCCCGCCTCTGGAGCAGAGCTCATGCCGAGCCTCTGCTCCTGTCACTTTTCCTCCTCTGACTGGCTTGCTCTTTCTAAGATAGCTTCCTATTTATACTCTCCCTGTCATGTGCTCCGCTAAGCTGCTCCCCTAAGCACCCACTACATAGGACCCTTCCACCAGCTAGGGACCTGGGACTGTGCTCTCCCTTAGGAGCAATCTTGCCCTACCCCCACTGCGGGTATGTGTTGGATGCAGGTGTTAGGGTCCCGAGCCATATGCCTTCCTTACCTGCGGGTGAGATACCACACCTCTGGGTGAGATGCAGTAACTCTGTGGCGACTGAACCCTCAGGGGCGCCACACACCCTTCTGCACAGTTTTGAAATGGCGACGAAGATGTTTAGTGCTGACGACGATGCCATTATCAGCATGACTATTCCGGTGATTTACATGCTGGAGCACACACTAAACAGAATTCAGAGTCAGGTGGTGGGACAAGAGGAGGTGGAGGAAGTAGAGGAGGAGTCGTATGCGGAAGGTATAACATCTCCAAGGTCCAGACGGTTGGCAGCAGCACCAAGTCGGCAGGCATGGGAGGGTGGGGGAGAGGGATTAACCAGGGCGCATGGTAGCAGCCAAACTGTTGAGGAAGGTGCAGGAGCCGAGGAAGAAGTGGAGGACGAACTGGCGATGGGCATGGAAGACTCATCAGATGAGGGAGACCTTGATCACATTTCTGTTGTGCGAGGCTGAGGGGAGAGGGCAGAGGAAGGAAGCATGATTCTTACCTCGCTACCAACACAACAAGGACTTGGTCCTCCTGGATGCGCAAGACTCATGAGTGCCTTCTTGCTGCACTACCTGCAACATGACCCTCAGATTGTCAGAATTCGAAGTAATCCCGACTACTGGGTTGCCACACTCTTAGATCCCCGGTACAAAAGTAAATTTGCCGAAATAATTCCTGCCATAAAAAGGGACTGACGCATGCAGGAGTATCTGCAGATGCTGTTGCAGAATCTTACATGTGCTTTTCCACAAAACACCAGTGGTGCACGTAGTGAATCTCACAGTTCTAACTTGCCAACCGTGGGACTGTCGAGTCTTCATCACTCAAACCGTAACAGTAACACAGTATCTGCTGGTAACAGCAATTTTGTGGAATCGTTTCACCACTTTTTTAGACCATCCTTTGCAAGGCCACAGTAGACAAGAAGTCTGACACATAGTCAACGCCTAGAGAGGATGGTGCAGGAGTATCTCCAACTGAACATCGAAGCCATGACTGTGTCACTGGACCCTTGCTCATTTTGGTATTCCAATCTGGAAAAATGGCCGGAGCTCGCCACTCACGCCTTGGAGATCTTGTCATGCCCTGCAGCCAGTGTTCTCTCTGAACGTGTGTTCAGCGCTGCTGGTGGTGTGCTGACAGATAAGCGCACGCGTCTGTCCACTGAGAATGTAGACAGACTCACGTTCATAAAGATGAACAAATCATGGATTCGCAAGGACTTTTCTACCCCTGTGTTATCCTTGGGAGACTAAAACCTTGAGGATTTGGTAAAATCACCTCACCAACCGTTTTAAGCAACTGTGGGGCAATTGATGCCACTTAACCCTAGAACGCATGACCATAAAAATCTACACTTTCATATACCTGAGGCCTTTTAGGCTCGTGTGCAAATAACATGGAATAATTCAAACTCAAATGACAAACAACTATATACATGAAGAATACCTAGAGTTTCAAAATTCTAACTAAAGTAATCTTGCAGAAAATAGAAAACAATTAACAGGGCGGGCCTGCGAGGCCCCAGGTATGCGTTCTAGGGTTAAGTGGTGTCTGTGCCACAATTTTGGGAAAAAATGGAGACTCTTTTTGGAGTCCCCTTGCTGTGTCTTACGTGAGAAACTAGATACACTATGGCTTGGGGTAACACAGATGGTTGAGTCTGAAGAGCTCAGAGGTCTGCTCCAAATCTTCAGTGTCTGCTAGTCAGCGTAGAATTTTTAACTGCATCTAGCCTAGGCAATACTTTGGGCGTAGTAGCCCAGCTGCGAAGCAAGCTGCACCGCCTGTGTATCTAATAAGAATTTTTAAATGCATCTAGCCTAGGCAGACTTTGGGGACCCCCAACCAAACCCAGATGCTCAGCCCCCCTACCGCCCCCCTTTCCTTGACAATACAATAATGTAACTCTTACAACTGGATGGGTGAGGATCGGTCACAGCTTTATTAACTCTTTATACTCATTCCATTAGAAAGGCATTTTATTTCTAAAATAATTCAGCTTGTTGCAGCATGACCTGGGTCTCCACTCCGGCAAGTTGGCCAACAAGTGTAACTCTCCAACATGTCCTTTCTATTTCCAGGCCACAGAGGATCCTGCGTACTCGTATGCAGGACTCTGACCCCCACCCATCACTCTTAACGCTTGTTCCACTCCGTCCTGGAGTCCTGATAGGAATATGTCCAGTTCAATATTCATTAAGTGAACAACGTCGGGCCGTATGAGGCCTGATTTATCTCCTTCCAGTTGTCGGTGTCGTACCACTACACCGCCTCTGTCTCTTCTAAATTTTGCCATCCGAATATTTATTACCCGCCTTGTCCGTTCGATGGCCGTGATGTCTCGCGCACCTTGCCATACCGCTATCGGCACAATCTCTGACCATACTATCGCTAGTTTTGTGAAAAATTCTCTGAAGCGCTCAGTGTCTAGTTTCATTATTGCCATTAGTTATGCGCTGTTATGATGACCTAGGTTGTTTCCCCCGGCCTGTATAACTAAGATGACCAGACATCTTGCCTCTCTCCCTACCTTGATTACCTCCATTAGTACCTGTGGCCATAGCAGGCCTCTAATACCTCTCTAGTTGAAATATGTGTTATGAAACTCTAATTTCCTCCCGCCTGGGCAGACTTTCGCCCTTTTTTCTGCCCAATACATATACGAGTGGCCTATCACCCACACTGTTGGCTTAGCGTCACCTGTAAAAGAAACAAACCACGTTAGGATAACAAGTCCGGTCTTATGTATCTTGCCAAACACGTGGATCGCCATCTCCCTATCCTCTGAACTTCCGTTTCTGACAGTCCTGCTCTTGCTGCTTCCGTGGCCGCGCCTATGCAGAATGAGTGTGTCCCGTAATCTTTGGGGTGGTTCCCTGCCGATGTTATGCAGTTATTAAATATAGCTTGGAACTGGTATCTTGATAATGGCATTCCATCAATGTGTGATAGGAAGAAATTACTTTGTGATCTGATGGTTAGATATGTTTTTACTATTGTTACCCAACTCAGTGTACCGTTTGTGGGTTGTAGAAGTACCCAAGTGCCCCTGCCCGCTGGAACCGTTTTCGATTTGTGTATGCGTAGACGTATTGCATTATTGGCTATGACTACGTCCTGGTGTAATAAGCCTCCACTGGTGGTAATTTTGGATTGAGGGACTAATTCGCTTATGCATAGCGCCCCGAAGAAGGCGATCACAAATGCAGTAGACAGTAGTGTTGCTTCAAATTGTGAGTGTCATGTTAATGGTGTTAGGGATATGATGTGAGAAATCAGTTTTAGTGACACGGGACGGGACGTCTACACTCCTGACTTGGCTGACCCCTTTTCCACCCTTTTATGGATTGTCTGATGATGAACCTTTGTCACATCTCCCCAATTCAGTAGTTGGAAGTGAAATGCTACTCCGGTCAGACACCGCTGCGCTGACGCCCCTGATATGCCCCTCATAATTAGCTGGTGGAGAAATTCTATGGTGACTTGTGATCTGGCTTGTTCACATTGGTCAACCCGTCTGCCTGCTACTAGTCGTGTCCACTCTTCCCATGCCTTACCGTATGCTTGCCACGTCGACGGGGCAACTGACGCTCTGATTAATGGCATCAACTATTCGCCACTAGATCCCATAGGGAAGGTGGGCAACTGTTGCCCGATGGGTGGGCGTTGTGGAAGAGCTCTGTGAAAATCTGCCAATTGAATTGTTATAAAGCGTTAGCAGCAGCTTTAGACCCCTCAGCATAGTGGCTAGCGCGGACCCATACATTGTGTTTTTGGCACAGGAATGCTAGCCTGGGTAGTAGGCCTAGCACTGGGGGAGACGATGATGCCATCTTATTAATGCAGTGCGCTAGGCTGGTGTTTTTTGTTATGAAGCGTATATTTTTGTAAGCCAGGCGCGCGCCCCATATTTCTATTGCTACCACTATTGGGAAGAAAAATGATTTTCAGGGCTAGATGCAGCTAAAAATTATTATTAATTTAAAAGCTGGTGGAGCTTGGTATAGATGGACTAATACAATGAGTCCCACACACTGCTAGAAGGCCAAATATTTTTTCAGAGCTAGATGCAGATAAAAATTATTTTTCATTTGCAACCTGATGGAGGTCAGTATAGATGGACTAATAGACCAAGTCCCACACACAGCTAGAAGTCCAAATATTTTTTCAGAGCTAGATGCAGATAAAAATTATTTTTAATTTGCAACCTGATGGAGGTCAGTATAGATGGAGTAATAGAGAAAGTCCCACACACTGCTAGAAGGCCAAATATTTTTTCAGAGCTAGATGCAGACAAAAAATTATTTTGAATTTGCAACCTGATGGAGGTCAGTATAGATGGACTAATAGAGAAAGTCCCACACACTGCTAGAAGGCCAAATATTTTTTCAGAGCTAGATGCAGACAAAAAATTATTTTCAGCTTGCAACCTGATGGAGGTCAGTATAGATGGACTAATAGAACAAGTCCCACACACAGCTAGAAGCCCAAATATTTTTTCAGAGGTAGATGCAGAAAAAAATTATATTCAGTTTGCAACCTGATGGAGGTCTGTATAGATGGATTAATAGAACAAGTCCCACACACAGCTAGAAGCCCAATATTTTTTCAGAGGTAGATGCAGAAAAAAAATATATTCAGTTTGCAACCTGATGGAGGTCAGTATAGATGGACTAATAGAGAAAGTCCCACACACTGCTAGAAGGCCAAATATTTTTTCAGAGCTAGATGCAGACAAAAAATTATTTTTAATTTGCAACCTGATGGAGGTCAGTATAGATGGACTAATAGAGAAAGTCCCACACACAGCTAGAAGCCCAAATATTTTTTCAGAGGTAGATGCAGAAAAAAATTATATTCAGTTTGCAACCTGATGGAGGTCTGTATAGATGGATTAATAGAACAAGTCCCACACACTGCTAGAAGGACAAATATTTTTTCAGAGCTAGATGCAGAAAAAAATTATATTCAGTTTGCAACCTGATGGAGGTCAGTATAGATGGACTAATACAACAAGTCCCACACACAGCTAGAAGCCCAAATATTTTTTCAGAGGTAGATGCAGATAAAAATTATTTTTAATTTGCAACCTGATGGAGGTCAGTATAGATGGACTAATAGAGCAAGTCCCACACACAGCTAGAAGCCCAATATTTTTTCAGAGGTAAATGCAGAAAAAAAATATATTCAGTTTGCAACCTGATGGAGGTCAGTATAGATGGACTAATAGAGAAAGTCCCACACACTGCTAGAAGGCCAAATATTTTTTCAGAGCTAGATGCAGAAAAAAATTATATTCAGTTTGCAACCTGATGGAGGTCAGTATAGATGGACTAATAGAACAAGTCCCACACACTGCTAGAAGCCCAAATATTTTTTTCAGAGCTAGATGCAGAAAAAAATGATATTCAATTTGCAACCTGATGGAGGTCAGTATAGATGGACTAATAGAATGATGCTATGCCCAAAAGATTTTACTTCACTAGGTGCAGTAAAAAAATTGGTATTCTATACACAGGTGGTATATCTTGCAACACAGATAGGCTACTCCACTGACTAACACACTCTGCAATAGGCCAAAAAGGATTAGCTTTGCTAGATTCAGCCAAATGCTGTGAAAAAAACTTGCACAGCACTGGCACAGACCTGCCTGGCAAAAACTGATAGGAACTGATGTAACCTAGTCCTGAAAAGGACTGCAATTACAATTAGTCTTTACTCCCACAATCTATCTATTTAAGAGCACAGACCTGCCTGATAAAAGTCGTAGGAAATGCTGTAACCTAGTCCTTAAAAGGACTGCAATCACAACTATTCCCTACTCCCAAGCTATCTGTAGATTTGTGCGAAAATTGGCTTGAAATTAACAAGGTATAGCGCACACAGCAACAGCGGTGCCGTCTAACACGCAGCTGCAGCAGTGAGAAAATGGTGGCGACGGGGAAAATGGCTTGGTCTTATAGGGCAAGGACATGTGACATACACTGCCAATGACACATGCCCTTGCTTCTGTGAAAAAAGCACTTCGCTCCGTGTGTGCGCTGCTGATAGGCTGACAGATTGCACCTCCCCACTGTAAATGCGGGAAAGAGAAAAAAAAATGGAGATCTTCATTATTCCTGCAGAGATCCATCCCCTGCCCCTCCCCCCACCCCGCTGTACACTCAAACTGCGTATTAACATTAATTTTCATCATTACTGAGAAAAAATCCAGTTATGATTTTGGTGCACGAACAGTTATCGAACATAACCTCGAACAGCCGAATTTTTCTCATATCGTTCGTGTTCGCCGAACGGCTCGAACACCGCCCAAAACAGCTCGAATTTGAGATTGGCGAACAGTTCGAGTAGAACAACGCTCATCTCTAATACTGAGTACTGCATGTTCATACCAGTATATTGAACTATAGATATGTAATAGATATAATATTCAATTCGGTTTCAATATTCATTTTTAACAAATTTTGGCAACCTAAATGTTTTGTTGTGCCCAATATTACCATATTTTTTTGACTATAAGACACACTTTTTTCCTACAATATTTTGGAGGAAAGTGGGGGATGCGTCTTAAAGTCCAGATGTACCTTATGGTTGTGGCTGTGGATAGGGGGGAGCAGCAGCGATGGAGGAACTGGTCACAGGAGGCAGGAGCTGGCTGCTGTGGCTAACACTGTGCCCACTGTTAAAGAAAATGAATATTCACTGCTCTCCATACCCATGGGAGTGGAGAGCAGTGAACATTCATTTTTTTTAGTAGCAGACACACAGTTAGCCGCAGCAGCCGGCTCCTGCCTCCTGTGAACCGGGCATGGGAAGCAGTGAATATTCACTTTCTTTAACAGTGGGCACACATGATCACCCAGCTGCTGCAAGAATCCGGCGGCTGCGGCTAACACCGTGCCCGCTATTAAAGAAAATTAATACTCACTGCTCTCCACTGCCATAGTCCCGGCATGGAGAGCAGTGAATTTTCCGGCAGCTGATCTCGGCATGTGGTAGCACATGGCAGTGACGTCATGCGCTGCGTACATGCTGAGATCAGCTGCTGATGGGGGCCATATATACCAGAATGGGGGTGAGGGCGCCATGCATACTAGAATGGGGATGAGGGGGCCATGCATACCAGGATGGGGATCAGGGGACCATGCATACCAGAATGGGGATGAGGAGGCCATATATACCAGGATGGGGATGAGGGGGTCATGCACACCAGGATGGGGATGAGGGGACCATGCATACCAGGATGGGGATGAGGAGGGGCTTGCATACCAGGATGGGGATGAGGGGATCATGCATACCACAATGGGGATGAGGGGGGCTTGCATACCAGGATGGGGATAAGGGGGTCATGTATACCAGGATGGTGATTAGGGGGCCATGCATACCAGGATGGGGATAAGGGGGCCATTCATACCAGGATGGGGATGAGAGACCCATGCATACCAGGATGGAAATAAGAGGGTCATGCATACCAGGATGGGGGGCCATGTATAGCAGGATGGAAATGAGGGGGCCATGTATACCAGGATGGGGATGAGGGGGTTATGTATACCAGGATGGGGATGAGGGGGCCATGCACACCAGGATGGGGAGGAGGGGGCCATGCATACCAGGATTAGGATGGGGGCCATGTATACCTGGATGGGGTGCCATGTATACCTGGATTGGGGGCCATGTATACCTGGATTGGGGGCAATATATACCTGGATTGAGGGTCATATATACCTGGATTGGGGGCCATATATACCAGGATGGGGACATACTATATATATTTATCAGGATGGGGAATATTAGTATAGAATTGCGGGATAATACCCGTATAACAGTGTAAGCAGCAGACCGCCCTCCATAACAGTACATCATAACCATACTTTTTGCTTAAATTTTTTTTCTATTTTCCTCCTCTAAAACCTAGATGTGTCTTATGATTGAGTGCGGCTTATAGTCAGAAAAATACGGTAACTTCTTTTTAGGTGTCAAAGTTCAACTAATAACTTACACAGCTCAAAATTTTGTGTTCAAATTCTTGTGCCTTGAAAACTCTAAATTCTGCTATTTATGTCGACTAACAGTTTGAACACACCTGTTCATGCAATGCAAAGCATTGTAGATTCAGAATGAAGGCAACAAAACCACAAAAGAACTAATAGAAAACAAGAAGTAGTATAACATGTGTGAAACAAAACTGAATATATGTTAAACCTTAGAGTTCTCAAAGTAGTCCCCTTTTACTCTGATAATTGCTTTACAGACTTTTGACATTCTCTTAACCCCTTAACCCCCGAGGGTGGTTTGCACGTTAATGACCTGGCCAATTTTTACAATTCTGACCACTGTCACTTTATGAGGTAATTACTCTGGAACGCTTCAACGGATCCCCCAGATTCTGAGACTGTTTTTTCATGACATATTGTTCTTCATGATTGTTGTAAAATTTCTTCGATATCACTTGCGTTTATTTGTGAAAAAAATGGAAATTTGGCGAAAATTTTGAAAATTTTGCAATTTTCAAAATTTGAATTTTTATGCCCTTAAATCAGAGAGATATGTCACACAAAAGAGTTAATAAATAACATTTCCCACATGTCTACTTTACATCAGAACAATTTTGGAACCAAAATTTTTTTTTGTTAGGGAGCTATAAGGGTTAAAAGTTGACCAGCGATTTCTCATTTTTCCAACAAAATTTACAAAACCATTTTTTTAGGGACCACATCACATTTGAAGTCACTTTGAGAGGTCTTTATGACAGAAAATACCCAAAAGTGACACCATTCTAAAAACTGCACCCCTCAAGGTGCTCAAAACCACATTCAATAAGTTTATTAACCCTTCAGGTGCTTCACAGGAATTTTTGGAATGTGGAAGAAAAAAATTAACATTTAACTTTTTTCACAAAAATGTTACTTTAGACCCAATTTTTTTTATTTTCACAGGTGTAACAAGAAAAAATGGACCCCAAAATTTGTTGTGCAATTTCCCCTGGGCACGCAGATACCCCATATGTGGGGAAAAAACACTGTTTGGGCGCACGGCAGGGCTCGGAAGGGAAGGAGCGCCATCTCACTTTTTGATTGCAAAATTTGCTTGAATAATTAGCGGACGCCATGTTGAGTTTGGAGAGCCCCTGTGTGCCCAAACATTGGAGCTCCCCCATAAGTGAGCCCATTTTGTAAACTAGACCGCCCAAGTCACCTATCTAGATGCATAGTGAGCACTTGGAACCCCTAGGTGCTTCACAAATTGATTCGTAAAAATGAAAAAGTGGTTTTTTTTTTCACTTTTTCATTTTTACGAATCAATTTATGAAGCACCTGGGGGTTCCAAGTGCTCACTATGCATCTAGATAGGTGCCTTGGGGGGTCTAGTTTCTAAAATGGGGTCACTTGTGGGGGAGCTCCAATGTTTGGGCACACAGTCACTCTCCAAATGCAACATGGTGTCCGCTAACAAATTGAATGGAAAATCGGCTCAAATTGTTAGCGGACACCATGTTGCGTTTGGAGAGCCCCTGTGTGCCCAAACATTGGAGCTCCCCCACAAGTGACCCCATTTTGGAAACTAGACCCCCCAAGGCACCTATCTAGATGCATAGTGAGCACTTGGAACCCCCAGGTGCTTCACAAATTGATTCGTAAAAATGAAAAAGTGAAAAAAAAAACACTTTTTCATTTTTATGAATCAATTTGTGAAGCACCTGGGGGCTCCAAGTGCTCACTATGCATCTAGATAGGTGCCTTGGGGGGTCTAGTTTCCAAAATGGGGTCACTTGTGGGGGAGCTCCAATGTTTGGGCACACAGGGGCTCTCCAAACGCAACATGGTGTCCGCTAACAATTTGAGCCGACAATTTGTTAGCGGACACCATGTTGCATTTGGAGAGTCCCTGTGTGCCCAAACATTGGAGCTCCCCCACAAGTGACCCCATTTTGGAAATGAAACCCCCCCACGGCACCTGTCTAGATGCATAGTGAGCAGTTGGAACCCCCAGGTGCCTCACAAATTGATTCGTAAAAATGAGAAAGTGAAAAAAAAACACTTTTTCATTTTTATGAATCAATTTGTGAAGCACCTGGGGGATCCAAGTGCTCACTATACATCTAGATAGGTGCTTTGGGGGGTCTAGTTTCCAAAATGGGGTCACTTGTGGGGGAGCTCCAATGTTTGGGCACACAGGGGCTCTCCAAACGCAACATGGTGTCCACTAACAATTTGAGCCGACAATTTGTTAGCGGACACCATGTTGCATTTGGAGAGTCCCTGTGTGCCCAAACATTGGAGCTCCTCCACAAGTGACCCCATTTTGGAAACTAGACCCCCCAAGACACCTATCTAGATGCATAGTG
Source organism: Phyllobates terribilis (assembly GCF_046119375.1). Taxonomy (NCBI): domain Eukaryota; kingdom Metazoa; phylum Chordata; class Amphibia; order Anura; family Dendrobatidae; genus Phyllobates; species Phyllobates terribilis. Next base: position 57,621,295 of record NW_027362773.1, read on the forward strand.
AGTAGTGTTGAGCCACCCCCGTAGTGTTCGAGTTCGGTTCGTCGACCACCCGTGTGTTCGCCGAACTGTTCGTCGAACTGTTCGTCGAACACCTTCGAACACCGTTAAAACCAATGGCAGGCAAACAAAAACACATAGAAACACATAGAAAACACCTTCAAAGGTGTCCAAAAGCTGACAAACTGCTCAGAAGACACAACTAACACATGGAAAAGTGACAAGTACATATAGTCATGCGAAAAGAAAAGAGGTGGAGGAGTAAAAGGAGGGGGAGACACAGATATAGGCATGTCATGCCCTTCTAAAATCCAAAAAGTGAGAAGCCGAGACGGCCAGTCCGCTCCTGCCCGTGCCACCTCCGTGTCGCCGGGTTTGTGCCAGAGCCGCGGTGAACCCTGACGGCCAGCCCCCCTCTCCCAATACTGGTGCCTGTCCGCTGGTGGGTCGAGAGAGCCCCCCTGTGGTGGAGGCAGCTCTAAGCTTTTTAATTTAAATTGTCCCTCTAATTTGAATGAATACACTTTAAATCCATTTACAAGGATCTATTGGAGGGCAAGTCTCATGCCAGCAGCCGCGTAATTCCAGCTCCAGTAGCGTCCACTAAAGCTGCTGCAGTTAAAAAGCTTTTATAAGGATCGAGCTCGGCTGTCCACCGCAAGGCATCCTAGTGCCAGTCCCAGCCCCTATGCCTTGGGGTGCCTCCTGATGCTCTTCACTAAGTATCCCGTGGTCCCGAAGCATTTCCTTTGAAAAAATTAAGTGTCCAAACTACAGGTGGTGTAGCTTGCTTAACAGCCGGGATAATCCGCTGACTAGCAGACACTGCTACTAGGCACAAAGTATTTCCTGGGCTAGATGCAGTTAAAAATTTGTAAGTAGATACTCTCGTTGGATGCTGAGAAAGCATTCCATAGAGTCTCCTGGCACGCCATATATGATTCTCTTAAAAAGCTTGGGGTAGGGGTCTAGGGGACCCTTTTATAGCCAAAATCACGGCCCTGTATCACAATACGTCACCTAGGCTGAAGATAAATGGAACTGTAGCACCGAGGGCTCGGTTGCTACAGACGTATTGCACCTCACCCAGAGGTGTGATATCTCACTCTCAGATAAGGATGGAGTGTGGATCAGGACCCGACACCTGCATGCATTACACCACATTGCCGTGGGGCAGGGCGACCAATATGCCCCTGAGATGGGCACGACAGTCCCTGTCCCTGGCTGGAGTGGGGGGAGGGAACACTGAGGAAGGGGAACCCTGCAGTGCAGGAGCAGGGAGGAAGCAGTTCCTGGGTGCATTGAGAAGGGAGTATAAAAGGTGGGCACCATCTTAGTTCAGTGCAGAGAAGTCTGAGCAGAAGTGGCAGGGAGCAGGGGCTCTGCATGAGCTCTGCTCCGGAGGCGGGCCTAGTAACAGAGGCCCAGGCCTGCAAGAGGGAGAAGGAAGGAAGAGGAGCGGAGAAGGCTCCAGGAACGAGGAATGAAGGGATCCCAGGGGTGCGGACGGGCGAGTCGCCACCGCACGCCCGAATCCACCTGCGTGGAGGGGTCAGGCCAAAGGGGGAGACCGGTCCCCGAACTAGTGGAGGCAGGAAACGACCCTCAGCTAGAAACCGGAGGCTCTGACATTTTATGTGGCGCAGCCCCTTGCTCCACCCGCTAGGAAGGCACCACATAGGGTCAGGGAAACTGGCGCCAAGTTTACCAAGAGGAGGCCCGAGGCAGCCGGACAGAAGTGTTGGTAAGAAAGGCCAGACAAAGGACACACAAAGGGGGTCCTGTGAAGCGCTCCAAAGTTATCTGGGAGTTGTCTGAGCCCCTCACCTGGTGAGCACAGTACGACGTGGGCAGCCGTTACCTGCAGACGTGGTCTGGATAATAAGAACTGTGAGTAAAGGCCCTGAACTGCATCACTGACTCCGTGTCGTTACTGCTGCTGCCCTGCACCATCACCCCCATCCTCCGCATACACTGCCCTGAGGCTATACTCCTCCCATGGGGAGTTATGCTACGCTCTGCTGCACCCACAACACCAGCCTTAGCGGTCTGCCCTGTAGCGGCGGTTCACTCTGACCGCAATCCACGGGTGGCGTAGTCGGACATTTAAACATCAAAACCACATAAATAGTTCCGCCACTGGTTTGACCGCCCTGAGCCACGGAACCGGATCGCCGCCACGAAGACTACAACCACCAGCATCCACCAAAAAGTGTCCGGCTCCGGGTGTCCCAAGGCCCAGGGGGTGCGTCAGAACATTTTCATCACCTTTCACAATCACCAATGGGACAAGGCAGGGATGTCCTCTGTCCCCTCTCTTATACATCCTAGTGACGGAGCACCTGCTCTCATCAATTCGCCATAACCCCAATATTAGGTGGATTGAGGTGGGAGGCACCGAGTACAAGTGCTCTCTATTTGCTGATGATGTCCTAGTATATATCACTCAATCACATATATCCATCCCTGCTGTTATGGCTGAAATAGATCACTTTGTTACATGGTAAAATTTTAAAATCAATGCAGCGAAGTCTGAGGCCCTCGATGTCTCCCTCCCTAAATCCATATAGGATTCCATCCAGTCCAACTTTCCCTTTGCCTGGCCCTCACAGGGTATCAAATACTTAGGAATTCCTATTCATAGAGACCTCTCCCATCTATGTTATCTTAATTTTGGGCCCTTTATTGAACAATTCCATACAGACCACGGTTGGCAAGTTAGAACTGTAAGATTCACTACGTGAACCACTGGTGTTTTGTGGAAAAGCACATGTACACCGCGTTCCAAATTATTATGCAAAAAGTGTTTAGGAGTGATAAGGGAAGAATTTGTTTGTTTGTCAGTTAAACTCATTGATGGTGATGTGTGTCAGGGCTCTTTATATCACTGTAAGCAATTGCAGACACCTGTGCTAATTAGTTTGGCAGGTGTGTCCAATGAAAGGCAAGACTACTTAAGAAGGCTCTCTCACATTATTAAGCAGCCTACATTTTCTGCCAAAATGGGAAAGAAAAAGGATGTGTCGGCTGCTGAGAAGCAACAAATTGTGGAGTGTTTAGGTCAAGGCATGACTACAATCAACATTGTGCGATGATCAGGATGAAGTGTCTTGGCAATCAAGAAGTATGTAGCTGATTCACAGTACACACGTGTGCGTGCTGATAAGGGCAAATTGAGGACTCTTTCCTACAGGCAATTACGTGAGGTTGAAACAGCAGCGGCAAAAAAGCCTTGTCATAGCAGCAGACAAGTTTTTGAAGCTGCTTGTGCCTCCAACGTCCCCCGAACAACAAGATGCAGGGTCCTTCAGAGGTTTGCAGCTGTGCATATGCCATCCTGTCGACCTCCTCTATCCACTTCACACAAGCAGAAACGGCTCCAGTGGGCCAAACATTACATGAAGACTGATTTCAAAACTGTTTTGTTCACGGATGAGTGCCGTGCAGCGCTCGATGGTCCAGATGAATGGAGTGGAGGATGGCTGGTTGATGGACACCCCACGCAAACACGGCTACAGCGCCAACAAGGAGGAGGTGGAGTAATGTTTTGGGCTGGAATCATGGGGAGAGAGATTGTCGGCCCCTTTAGGATCCCTGAAGGCGCTAAAGATGAACTCCATAATGTATGTGGATTTTCTCAAACAGCACTTCCTGCCATGGTTCAAGAAGAAGAACCGTGTATTTCACAGCAAGATCATTTTTCTGCATGATAATGCACCATCTCATGCTGCACATAAAACATCTGCATCTCTGGCTGATATGGGCATAAAAGGGGACAAACTTATGGTGTGACCCCCATGCTCCCCTGACCTCTACCCCATTCAGAACCTTTGGAGCATCATTAAAAGGAGTGTCTATGATGGCGGGAGGCAGTTCACATCTAAGCAACAGCTCTGGGAGGGTATTCTGTCCTCATGCAAAACAATTGAAGCAGAAACCATCCAAAACCTGACAAATTCAATGGACGAGAGAGTTCAGAAGCTCCTTTCGAACAAGGGGTCCTATGTGAAAATGTAACATCACCTAGAATAAAGTTTTGAGTTGAAAACTGTTTGATTTCAGTTTCTAACAACCTGCTAATGCTTATAATTTCAAAAATGACCATTTTTTTGGTCTTTATTAAAATGAAAAGGTTGATCGAAAAGTTTGGGGGATCTAAGAGTGTGGCAACCCAGTAGTCATGATTACTTCGAATTCTGACAATATGAGGGTCATGCTGCAGGTAGTGCAGCAAGAAGGCACTTATGTGTCTTGCGCATCTCGGAGCCCCAAAATTATTTTCCGGGCTAGATGCAGCTAAAAATTATTTTTAATTTTAAATCTGGTGAAGCTTATTATAGATGGCCTAATAGATGGCCTAATAGGATCAGTGCTGCACACTGCTACAAAGCCCAAATTATTTTCCAGTCAAGATACAGATAAACATGATTAGTAATTTGAAAGCTTAAAACGGTTGGTAGGGTGATTTTAACCAATCATCAAGCTTTTACTCTCCCCAGGATGACACAGGGGTAGAAAAGTCGTTTCGGATCCATGATTTGTTCATCTTTATGAACGTGAGTCTGTCTACATTATCAGTGGTTCAGACAGAACGCTGGCTGCGGGGCATGACAAGATCTCCAAGGCGTAAGTGGCTAGCTCCGGCCATTTATCCAGATTGGAAGCCCAAAAAGAGCAAGGGTCCAGTGACACAGTCGTGGCTTCAATGTTTACTTGGAGATACTCCTGTACCATCGTCTCTGGGCGTTGACTATGTGTCAGACTTCTTGTCTCCTGTGGCCTTGCAAAGGATGGGCTAAAAAAGTGGTGAAATGATTCCGCAAAATTGATGTTACCAGCAGATACTGTGGTTCTGTTACGGTTTGAGTGCTGAACACTTGACGGTCCCACGGTTGGCAAGTTGGAACTGTGAGATTCACTACGTGCACCACTGGTATTTTGTGGAAAAGCACATGTAAGATTCTGCAACAGTCTCTGCTGATACTCCTGCATGCGTGCATCCCTTTCTATGGCAGGAATAATTTCTGCAAATTTACTTTTGTACCGGGGATCTAACAGTGTGGCAACCCAGTAGTCAGGATTATTTCTAATTCTCACAATTCGAGGGTCATGTTGCAGGTAGTGCAGCAAGAAGGCACTCATGTGTGTTGCGCATCCAGGAGCACCAAGTCCCTGTTGTGTTGGTGGCGAGGTAACAATCATGCTTCCTTCCTCTGTCCTCTCCCCCCAACCTCGCACAACAGAAATGTGATCAAGGTCTCCCTCATCTGATGAGTCTTCCATCAGTTCGTCCTCCACTTCTTCCTGGGCTCCTGCACCTTCCTCACTAGTTTGGCTGCTACCATGCGCCCTGGTAAAACCATCTCCCCCACCCTCACATGCCTGCCGCCTTGGTGCTGCCGACCGTCTGGACCTTGCAGATGTTAGCCCTTCCGCATACAACTCCTCCTCCTCTACTTCCTCCACCTCCTCTTGTGCCACCACCTGACTCCGAATTCTGTTTAACATGTGCTCCAGCATGTAAATCACCGGAATAGTCATGCTGATAATGGCATCGTCAGCACTAAACATCTTCGTCGCCATTTCAAAACTGTGCAGAAGGGTGCATAGGTTCCTGATCTGAGACCACTCCTCCAGCGTGATTTGCCCCACCTCTGAATCTCGTTGGCCCAGGCTATACGTCAGAACGTATTGCACCAGGGCTTGTCGGTGCTGCCACAGTCGCTGCAACATGTGCAGAGTTGAATTCCACCGGGTAGGCACATCGCATTTTAGCCGGTGAAGTGGCAGGCCCAACGACTTCTGTAGAGATGTAAGTCGCTGAGCTGCGGGATGCGAACGGCGGAAGTGAGCACACAGCGACCGTGCCCTCTGCAGAAGGCCATCTAGTCTGGGATAGTGGGCTAAAAATTGCTGGACAACCAGGTTCAACACGTGAGCCATACAAGGCACGTGTGTGACATTGCCCCGGCGAAGGGCCGCACCCAGGTTTGCAGCATTGTCGCACACGGCCTTCCCTGGTTTCAGGTCCAGTGGAGACAACCATTCATGAAATTGGTTCTCCAGAGCTGACCACAACTCCTCAGCTGTGTGACTCACATTTCCCAGACATTTCAATGTAAAATCCGCCTGATGACGTTGAGCCCTACTGCCAGCATAGTAAGGAGGTGTGCAGGATCCCTTCTGCGCAGTTAGAAAGCTTGTGGCATGACCAGACAGGCTTTGGGTGCAGGTGGAAGACCGAGAGGAGGTTGAGGAGGCAGAAGCAGTGGAGGAACTTTGACATAAAGAGGATTGACGCACAACTCGTGGGGACGGCAAGACTTGGACAGCAGCCCCTTGTCCTGCTGTCACCATAGTTACCCAGTGCCCAGTCAGCGACATGTAACGCCCCTGTCCATGCCTACTTGTCCAAGTGTCTGTGGTGAAATGCACCCTGTTACACACAGAGTTTCTCAAAGAAGCGGTGATGTTGTGTGCGACATGCTGGTGGAGCGCAGGCACACCTTTCTTTGAGAAGTAGTGCCGACTGGGCATCTGGTACTGGGGCACTGCGACGGACATAAGTTCTCGAAAATCCTCTGTGTCCACCAGGCGGAAAGGCAGCATTTCTGTAGCCAAGAGCTTGCAGATGGTGAAATTCAACCTCTTAGCTTTCTCATGGCTAGGAGGAAATGGTCTTTTACTTGTCCACATCTGAGGGACCGAGGGCTGGCTATTGTGCTTAGACGGGGTTGATAAGGGTGTCCCCGGCAAACTGCCGGTCTGTGAGGAAGATGCAGGCGGACATGTTAGGTTGCCTTGATCCAAAGGTGGTGCTATCGATGTCGGACAGCGCTCAACACCAGCTGGTGTTACCACCTCCAAAGAAAATGATGACCTGCCAATCACGCTGGCTGTTGCGGGTAAAGAGGTGGCAGGTCTGCGCCCCAAAACAGGTGTGACTGCTGTCCCCCCAGTCACAGAGGATGAAGAGGCCGCGGATGCACAAGATATGGCAGACGGTGATTGGCCCGGCCGGCTAGGCCGCATTGTAGCACACTGAGCTTCCCACTGCAACTTATGCTTCATGTCCATGTGCCGGTTCATGCATGAAGTACTCAAACTATGTATTTTTTGGCCTCTACTTAGCTTTTGCTGACAAATGTTACAGATAACACGAGTTGGGTCATCTTTATCGATCTGAAAAAATGCCCAGGCTATGCAAGGCTTAGCACCCATGCGACCTGAAGAGCCACCACGACTTGTGGTGAGAGGCAGAGTTGTGTTTGAGGATGCAGTTGTTGACGTGCTTCCAGTACTACGTCTCTGTCCAGGAAGGCGCAACCTGACCTCGTCGTCACTAGCATGTTCCTCCACCTCCTCTGCTGACCTCATCTCTTGGCTGACTGTGGGTTGACAGTAAGTGGGATCTCCGACCTCATCATCATCACCCTGTGCGTTATCACACCCGTCGTCCTCAGAGCCAACCTGTTCCTGCCCTGACAAAAAACTAAAGTTGTCGCTCCAATCAGGTATTTGAGTCTTATCATCGTCTTCCTCATTGTCTCCACCAACAGGAGTTACAGTTTGGGAATGAGGGTCTACATTATGGTCAGAACCTTCTGCGTCTGGTCCTGGATCCGACTCATAAAGATTCTGGGCATCAGTGCAGATCATTTCCTCGTCTGGATTCACAGAAGCGCTGGAGTCGACCTCTGATTCCCAGGCTATAGTATGAGTAAACAGCTCTGCAGACTCAACCATCTGTTCTACCTCATACTCAGACGGGCAGCTGGAGATTTGGGAGCTGTGAGGAAGCAAGTGCGATTTGGGTGACACCTTTGAGGACTGGAGTATTTGTGATGTTGAAGTTGATGTGGAGGAGAGCCCACTTAAAGGAGCACTTGATATCCGTTGAAGCACCTGCTGTTTTTGTGCCTCATCTGGAATTTGTAGCGATTGGCGTGGCCGTAAGAAAGGGATCTTATCACATTGTCCGCTAAAAGAAGTAGACATTTTAGTTTGGCTGGAAGATGGTCTTTCTTCTGCACCTACCCCACGGACACAACCTTTTTTCCCCTTCCCAACACGCCTATTCCCCTTTCCACCAGCAGCAGGCCTTTTTCCACTCATTTTGGTGGTTAACTAATTCACAACTCTGGAGTTGTTTGCACAAAAAAACAATGGATGGTAACCGAGCAGAGCTGAGTGGCCAAACTGTGGTATTAGGCCAAAACTATTGGCTGGGCTAGATGCAGAAAAAAATTATTTTTAATTTGCAACCTGATGGAGGTCAGTATAGATGGACTAATAGAACAAGTCCCACACGCTGCTAGAAGCCCAAATATTTTTTCAGAGATAAATGAAGAAAAAAATTATTTTTAATTTGCAACCTGATGGAGGTCAGTATAGATGGACTAATAGACCAAGTCCCACACACTGCTAGAAGCCCAAATATTTTTTCAGAGCTAGATGCAGAAAAAAATTATTTTTAATTTGCAACCTGATGGAGGTCAGTATAGATGGACTAATAGACCAAGTCCCACACACTGCTAGAAGCCCAAATATTTTTTCAGAGCTAGATGCAGAAAAAAATTATTTTTAATTTGCAACCTGATGGAGGTCAGTGTAGATGGACTAATAGACCAAGTCCCACACACCGCTAGAAGCCCAAATATTTTTTCAGAGCTAGATGCAGAAAAAAATTATATTCAGTTTGCAACCTGATGGAGGTCAGTATAGATGGACTAATAGAATGATGCTATGCCCAAAAGATTTTACTTCACTAGGTGCAGTAAAAAAATTGGTATTCTATACACAGGTGGTATATCTTGCAACACAGATAGGCTACTCCACTGACTAACACACTCTGCAATAGGCCAAAAAGGATTAGCTTTGCTAGATTCAGCCAAATGCTGTGAAAAAAACTTGCACAGCACTGGCACAGACCTGCCTGGCAAAAACTGATAGGAACTGATGTAACCTAGTCCTGAAAAGGACTCCAATTACAATTAGTCTTTACTCCCACAATCTATCTATTTAAGAGCACAGACCTGCCTGATAAAAGTCGTAGGAAATGCTGTAACCTAGTCCTTAAAAGGACTGCAATCACAACTATTCCCTACTCCCAAGCTATCTGTATATTTGTGCGAAAATTGGCTTGAAATTAACAAGGTATAGCGCACACAGCAACAGCGGTGCCGTCTAACACGCAGCTGCAGCAGTGAGAAAATGGTGGCGACGGGGAAAATGGCTTGGTCTTATAGGGCAAGGACATGTGACATACACTGCCAATCACACATGCCCTTGCTTGTGTGAAAAAAAGCACTTCGCTCCGTGTGTGCGCTGCTGATAGGCTGACAGATTGCACCTCCCCACTGCAAATGCGGGAAAGAGAAAAAAAAATGGAGATCTTCATTGTTCCTGCAGAGATCCATCCCCTGCCCCTCCCCCCGCCCCGCTGTACACTCAAACTGCGTATTAACATTAATTTTCATCATTACTGAGAAAAAATCCAGTTATGATTTTGGTGCACGAACAGTTATCGAACATAACCTCGAACAGCCGAATTTTTCTCAAATTGTTCGTGTTCGCCGACCGGCTCGAACACCGCCCAAAACAGCTCGAATTTGAGATTGGCGAACAGTTCGAGTAGAACAACGCTCATCTCTAATAGTGAGCACTTGGAACCCCCAGGTGCTTCACAAATTAATTCGTAAAAATGAAAAAGTGTTTTTTTTTTTCACTTTTTCATTTTTACGAATCAATTTGTGAAGCACCTAGGGGTTCCAAGTGCTCACTATGCATCTAGATAGGTGCCTTGGGGGGTCTAGTTTCCAAAATGGGGTCACTTGTTGGGGAGCTCCAATGTTTGGGCACACAGGGGCTCTCCAAATGCAACATGGTGTCCGCTAACAAATTGAATGGAAAATCCACTCAAATTGTTAGCGGACACCATGTTGCATTTGGAGAGCCACCTTGCTGCATCAAGATTTATTAAGAGTTGTCAACCTTTTAATGAATCAGGAACTTCACATTCTACAAGACACCCTCATCAAGACCAGCATGATAAACCCCAGTCTTAATAAATTGGGGCCTGTGTGTTTGTTTCTACTCAAGATTTGTTTTTTGATTCAATTGTTTAATTATTTTGTAAAAGAGATGCTTCTATCCAATTGTATTTCATTCCTACTCACCCCACTTTTGGGGTAGTGGAACCTATATTTTTCTTCTTTGGTGCCTTTTGTTGCTCTAGATCTAGATGAACAAACTCTTGCCGACCCTTTATCACTTACACTCAAGCCCGAAATCTTAACACCCTTGAAATTGTTCCAGATAATGAAGTATTTCTCCCAGAAAATTATTGCAATTACAAATGTTTTGTTATACACTAGTGATGAGTGAGCATGCTCGCCACTGCTCGGTACTCGCCCGAGCAGCTCACTTCTTGAGATGCTCGGCACTCGGCAAGTACTTCCGGGATGCTCAGGTGGGAGCTCAGGTCCCCTTCCCGCATGTTGGGGCTCTTTAGACAGCCATTTAACATGCAGGGATTGCCTGCCACTCACTGTAATGTCGTAGCCATTTTGGTTGTGGCATTACAGTGATTGGCTGGCCGCATAGCATCATAGGCTCTATATAAGACCTGGTGATCCTATGCTCGTCACAGTCTACCCCAGAAACAGGCAGAGTAGGGAGAGCTGCTGTTGAGTGAGGGACAGAATTGGAGGTTTAATAGTTAGATATAGGTATCCCACAGCAAGATATATATCCATCTGAACTAACAGTCCTTCTGAGGTCTAATCCAGCTGCATAAATAACTGGTGGTAGCAGAAGTTAGGCAGGTAGAGTTTGTGGACACTGTATACAGCACTATAGAGTCCATAGCAGGTTCTGTCTGCTGCTGTTGTTACAGATATCCATAGCCCTAGATATCAGGGCTAACTTTTTTTTGCTCTTAATCCTGATTATTTGCTTAAAAAACAATACAGTACAGCATTTTACTGCTCGATTTGCTTGTTAGCAGAATACAGCCAGATTTTTTTTTATTTTATTCGCATTGCTGTATTGTGGAAGCACAGAAACTTTCCCATCATCAGACGTGATCCCATATTACTGCGGTAACAATACTATGCTACAAGGCCACTGGCTAAAACTGTGGTCATCACACGTGATCCCATATTACTGTGGTAATAATACAGACATTTTGTGGAGCTGACCAGATATTATCCTCCATTTAAAATCAGCCAGCCATGTTTTGTTGAACCTATTCACACTTGTTTGCTGACCAATACTATACTACAAGGCCTTTGGCTAAAACCGTGGTAGTCACACATGATCCCGTATTGCTGCAGTAATAATACAGACATTTTGTTTAACATGCCAAATATACTCCATTTAAAGTCAGCCAGCTATGTGTTGTTGAACCTATTCATACTTGGTTGCTGACCAATACCACATCTGTAAGGCCACTTCCTAAAACCGTGGTCATCAGACGTGATTCCATATTACTACGGAAATAATTGTGACATTTTTTGGAGCTTGCCAAATATTACACTCCATTTAAAGTCAGCCAGCTGTGTTTTGTTGAACCTATTCACACTTAGTCACTGACAAATAATACAGTACAACGCCACTGGCTAAAACCATGCTCGTCACCGTGATCCTATATTACCGCGGTAATAATTGTGACATTTTGTGGAGCTGGCCAAATATTACACTCCATTTAAAACTATCAAGGCGCATGGCAAGGGATGGGTAAGTGGACGTGTTGGTGATGGTGCACGCAGAGGCCAAGGCAACAAACACCCACATCATGTCAAACTACCTTACTGTCCCAATTACTAGGGGAGCATGGAACACCACTTTTGAAGCCAGAGCAGTGTGAAAAGGTTGTTTTTTGGATAGCAGATAACGCTTCCAGTTAGTTTGTCACCATCACCACCCTGTCTTCCACATGGTCAAGTCTCAGTAGCCGTAAGTCTGGACCACATATTCTTCACCCTGATCCTCCTTCCTCCCACCATGCCAAGTGCCTGGAGATAACTGATCCCATACTTTTACACTACAAAGAGCTGTTCACTTTTCCATTTATAGATTCAGGGCCTCTCGCCCGGCTAGCTTTAAGCGATGCAAGAGGAGATCGCATTTAGCAACGCCCAAATATTTGAGCAGCCACGGTCACACAGAAGTGACAGTGGGAAAGAGTCGCAAGAGGTGGAAGATGATGATGAGACAGAATTGCCACCAAGTCAGGAAGAGGTCCAGGGTGCATACATGGAAGAAGAGGTGGTGGATGATGAAGTCACTGACCCAACCTGGCAAGGTGACATGCATAGCGAGGACAGTAGCACAGAGGGGGAGGGAGGCATAGCACCACAACAGGCAGGAAGAAGCAGCAGGGTGGCCACAGATACAAGGCGGGCAACTGTTCCCCAGAACACAAACACAAGGGAAGTTGCCAGTCCAACTATTTTTTAAAGACTGTCCAGATAACCACAAAAAGGCCATTTGCACCCTCTGCCATGCCAGCATCAGCAGGGGCAGCAAAAATAACAGCCTGACCACCACCAATATGCTCAAGCACATGACAGCAAAGCACCTGACTAGTTGGGCCGAATGCCAAGGTTCAGAAACAGTGTCTGTGGGTTACACCACTGCCTGTTCCGCTGTTGTGCGTGCATGCCAATACTCTGTCCATGCAGCCGGAAAAGATGCCTCCCACCCTGTATCTGTCGTTGCACACTTGCAACCATCACCGTCAATGTCCACGTCCTTGTCCCAGCACATCGTTCAGTAGTACCTATCCTAGCCTTTTGAACGCAAGCATAAATACGCAGCCAACGACCCAAAGGCCACACTACTAAGCTCGTGAAGACGGAAGATTTCTGCAACCTGATGGCAGCGGCCATCCCTCGGTACTTGGCCTCCAGCCGCCACTATTTCTCCCAGTGTGCCATCCCCGCATTATACCAGCACGTGTCCCAGAACATTACCCGTGCCCTCAACAATGCAGTTACTGGGAAGGTCCACCTAACCACGGACAGGGATGGTACATCTCACTGATGGCACACTGGGTTAATATGGTGGAAGCCGGGACCCAGTCGGACCCTGGAACTGAACACGTCCTCCCGATGCCGAGGATTTCGAGCCCTGGGTCAATCAGGGTTGCCTCAACATTCTACAGCTCCTGCACCTCCTCCTCCTCCTCTTCAGCCTCCATCTCCGAAATGACCACATCAGTCGGAAGCTGGAACTACTGCAGCACTGCCTCGGCCAAGCGGCAACAGGCACTGCTGAACCTAATATGCTTAGGTGACAAACTGCACACCGCTGCAGAGTCCTTGACAGCTCTAACAGAGCAGGCAGATATGTGACTGTTACCGCTGAACTTACAGCCAGGCATGGTCGTGTGTGACAATGGCCAGAACCTGGTGGCGGCTCTGAAGCTAGACGAGCTCGCACAAGTGCTATGCCTGGCCCATGTGCTCAACCTAGTGGTTCAGCGGTTTCTCAAAACCTACTTGGATCTGCCTGAGCTGCTTGTCAAAGTACACAGTGGTTCCATTTTTGAAAGTCACCTACAGCCGCCCTCGCCGTGCTTCAGCCGCGTTTGCAGCTTTCAGCTCATCGACTGGTGTGTGATGTCACCACGCGTTGGAACTCAACATTGCAGATGTTGGGAAGGATTTGTAAGCAGCAGAGGCCAGTTGTTGTGTACGAGTTTCCGTCATTATTCAGGTCAGCCTCCGCACATAAGAGCTGATGAGTGGGCATGGATGTCAGACATCTGTGCCATCCTCCAAACTTTGAGGACTCCACCAAGATGGTGAGCGGCGATGATTCCATAATTAGCGTCACCATCCCTTTTCTCTGTCTACTGAAATGCTAACTGCTCACACTTAAAGAGGAGGCATTGCAGGCAGAGCACGATGAGATGGAGCAAGTAACCATACAGGGTGATGCCACACAGCCCAGCCTCATCTCATCCCAATGCGGATTGGGTAATAATGAGGATGAGGAGGAACAGGAGCTGTTTTCCTGCGCTACAGACAGTACCACCCACACAACTGTCATACCGTCTGTTCAGCGTGGATGGCCTTAGGAAAGTGAGAATGTGGAGGAGGAGGATGAGTAGGAGAGCATGGACAGTCATCCTCTTGGTCAGGATCGGGAAGACTTGGCTGTTACCAGTCTGGTACACATGGCTGACTTTATGTTCCTTTGCCTTTCTCGCGTTGTACGCATTTTGGCCAACAGTAATTCAGGTTGGTCACACTTCTAGACCCACACTACAAGGAGAACTTTCTATCTCTCATTCCTGCAGTGGAGAGGTCTAGTAAAATGTTGCAGTACCAGAAGGCCCTTTTTGAAGAATTTTTAAAAAAATTGTCATCTGAAAACTCTGGCGGCATTGGTCAGAGTTCCTTGGACAACCAAGGAGTACAGGCCAGGGAGACACAAATACGACGCAGCAGAGGCAGGGGAACACTGTCAATGGTGTGGGACACTGTCAATGGTGTGGGACAGTTTTCTCAGACCCTCCAGCACCCAGACCCTGATGCGTGGGATACTCTGACAAGGAGGGAAACGTTTTGCAAGATGCTGAAGGAGTACCTTGCCGACGGTACCACTGTCCTCCGTCATTTCTCTGTGCTTTATAATTATTGGGTATCCAAGTTGGACACATGGCATGAACTGATTCTCTATGCCCTGGAGGTCCTGGACTGCCCTGCAGCTAGCGTTTTGTCATAGCTGTTTTTTAGTGCCGCTGGGGGCATTATAACTGAAAATGCTGACAGGTTGACTCACTTATAAAAATGAACAAGGGCTGGATTATGCCAGACTTCTCAACACCACCGGATGTTAGCAGCGGAACATAAAGTCAAATCCAGTGGCTTTTTTTTGGGCAGGGGGGAAGTCTATTCCCATGCACCTCTTCACACCCAGACATGGGTATACGCTTCCTGATTTTGAATATTTTCTGTTGACCTCCTCCTTCTCCTCATCCTCCACCACCATATCACCAGGATTACTGTGATGCAACACCCACATCATTTTTTTAAAGGTGTTTATGATGCCCGTAGGAATTTTTTTATACAGTCCTACCTCTAACATTCTGTATGTTATACAGCATGTTCATGTACACCCCCCCAGGGGTAAATGTTTTTCAGCCCATGCACTTAGCGCATGGGTATTACCAGTATAGGACACCCACTCCTTAACAATGGTAACATTTTTTTTAATGAGAGCCTCCTCTACGTCATTTCAAAGGGGTATTGGAGTGCATCCAATTTTTAGCCAGACCTTGCAGTCACTGCATGGGTATCACCACTATAGGAGACCCACTCCTTAATAATGGGAACATTTTTTTTATTGAGGACCTCCTCTATGTCTCTTCAAAGTAGAATTGGGGTGCGTCCAAATTTTTGGCAGCCCTTGCAGTCACTGCATACGAAATAACAGTATAGGAGACCCACTCCTTTATAATGGGAACATTATTTTTTACTGAGGCCCTCCTCTACTTCTCTTCAAAGGGGTATTGGTTTTTTTAAAAAATTTTGGGCAGCTCTTGCAGTTACTGCATACGCAATAACAGTATTGGAGACTCGCTCCTTTATAATTAGAACATTTTTTTTACTGAGGCCCTCTATGTCTCTTCAAAGTGGCATTGCGTTTTTTCAAAATTTCGGGCAGGACTTGCAGTCACTGCAAATGCAATAACAGTATGGGAGACCCACGCCTTTATAATGGGAAAGCATAGCCGGCTGATGGCCCTCTAACAATAGTGAGGGCTGACTGCTGGCCCTTTAACAATAGTAAGAGCCACCTGATGACCCTGTAAATATAGGCTTTGTGACTTTCACAATCCCTCCTTCATACATGAAACATGATGTGTCTGATCATGTCTCACACACCACATGGGCAGATAAGGTAGTAAAATGTTAAAATGACATTTACTGGTGCATATATTTTTCACAGTTGAAAGCAATGCAAAAGTACAAAAAGGTCATCAAAAATGCTACATGTGAACATAGCCCAAGGTGTGGATGAGGATTTTTTTTGTGTTTTTTTTTTGCCTTATATACAAGTCATTACCCTGGAAAAAATATCCCTTAACGTTTTTTCCAGGAAAATCTATTTTGCCTTTGTTTTTGTATGTTTTATTGTGAGTCCATAAAAGTGGCATAATACTCTGACAACATTGTTCACAGCTGTGATCTGGGAGTCAGAGATGCTTCCAGGGCTCTTCACAATGGTGTTCCCATGTCATTTGAGCACTGTTCCCATTGATTTGGGCAATTTTTAGGCCCCCTGCAGACCTCCGGGGGGACCGCTGGAAAAATGCTCGAGTTTCCCATTGACTTACATTGGGCTTGTTGCTCAAGTCGAGCACCCGAGCATTGTGATTTGCTCGACCCAAGCAACAAGCACCCAAGCATTTTAGTGCTCGCTCATCACTATAATACACATGTTTATTTCCTTTCTGTGTATTGTAACAACACAAAAAAACTGAGGAAAAAAAAGCAAATTGGACACCAATTCACACAAAACTCCAAAAATGGGAAAAAATGATCGGCACTTTTCCAAATCTATAGGTAAACAACTTTATTTCAAGCATGTGATGCTCATTCAAACTCACCTGTGGCAAGTAACAAGTGTGAGTAACATGAAAATCACAACCGAAACCAGATGAAAAGGGGAGAAGTTGACTCGTTCTTTCCATTGTCTGTGTGAGTCACACTTAGCATGGAGAACAGAAAGAGGAGAAGAGAACTGACTGAGGACTTGACAACCAAAATTGTCGAAAAATATTAACTATCTAAAGTTTAAAAATCAATCACCAAATATCTTGATTTTTCTTTGTCCACGATGCACAACATAATCAAGAAGTTAACAACCCATGGAATTGTAGCTAATCTCATTGGACGTGAACAGCAGAGAAAAATTGATGAAAGGCTGCAACACAGGATAATCTGGCTGGTGAATAAGCAGCCCTAATCAAATTCCAAAGAAATTTAAGCTGTACTGTAGGCTCAGGGTGCATCAGTGTCAGCCCGAACTATCTGTCGACATTTGAATAAAATGAAATGCTATGACAGGAGACACAGGAGGACGCCACTGCTGACACAGATAAATAAAAATGCTAGACTGCAGTTTGCCAAAATTTACATGGGTAAGCCAAAATTCTTCTGGGAAAGTGTCTTGTGGACAGATGAGACCAAGATAGAGCTCTATGGTAAAGCACATCATTTTACTGTTTACTGATAATAGAATGAGGCCTACAAAGAAAAGAAAACAGTACCTACAGTCAAATATGGTGGAGGTTCAAAGATGTTTTCGGGTTGTTTTGCTGCCTATGGCACTGGGATGCCATAACTGTGTAAAATGCATCATGAAATATGAAGAATACCAACGGATTTTGGGTCACAATGTAGTGCCCAGTGTCAGAAAGCTGTGTTTGCATTTTAGGTCATGGGTCTTCCAGCAGAAGAATGACCCCAAACATACATCAAGAACCACCCAGAAATGGAAGAAAACAAAGCACTGGAGAGTTCTGAGGTGGCCAGCAATGAGTCTGGATCTAAATCCCATTGAACACCTGTGGAGAAATCTTAAAATTGCTGTTGGGAGAAGAATATGAGAGACCTGGAGCAGTTTGAAAAAGAAAAGTGGTCAAAAATTCCAGTTGAGAGGTGTAAGAAGCTTGTTGATGGTTATAAGAAGCGATTGATTGCAGATATTTATTCCAAAAGGTGAGCAACCAAATATTAAGTTGAAGGTGACAATAATTTTGTCCAGCCCATTTTTGGGGTTTTGTATGAAATGATGTAAAATTTGCCTTTTTTTCTCAGTTTTTTGTGTTGTTCGAATACACGAAAAGGAAATAAACATGTGTATGACAAAACATGTGTATTTGCATTAATTTTCTAAGAGAAATACTTCATTTTCTGGAACAATTTCAAGGGTGCCTACACTTTCGACCATGACTATATATTTTGGTTTATTTCTGTGTCTTTACTCCGTGTTTCCATATGTGTTCCTTTGTAGTCATGCTGCCTTCAGTCTGAATATACTATGTGCACAATCCAATAAGAACAAGGAAAGTCATTGCATTAACATGTATGTTGTCATATATACAGTCCTATATATAAACCCCATATAATAGTACCAACATTTCCTGTACCCATGTAATAGTATTGACCATAGTGGTATTAACATGATAGCTTTATGGGTGTTGTTGAGCCTTAGGCTACAAGTCTGCACTCTATGTGACTGCAGGCTTATGAAATCCCTTGAATCCTTATGAAACTAAAGTAATAATGTTATAATAACATTAATATTATAATGCCCATGTACAAACCTTTCTGACTATTTAATGTCATATTGCCATAAAACAACAGCCATAGTTCCGCTTGTGTGGTCAATTAGAATGATAAATTCTATTATAAACCCACAAAATTTGACAAATAGACCCCTCCAACACCCATAGGGATTAAGATGCATCAGCACCCAAGTCTTATGAGCATATTAACTGGGGAAAATACTTGATCTTTAAATGATGGTGGTTGATGTTTTGGTCACACTTGTCTAATGTCTACGGCCATATAAGGGACATTTTGAATATAGCTTGTACAACTTTGTTGCTTCTACTTTAAATCTTTATTGTAAACTATTTTTCAGGTAGTACATTCTATATCTGACAATACCTGACATGGGTTACTGTCCATAAAACCTACTTGTGAACTCCAACTTCATTTGATCTGAGGGCTCCTGGGTAGATGTGAACTTAAAGCTAGATGTAAAAACAGGGGCATTATCTTTTAGGACCAAGTCTTCAAAGAGCCCCTTTCTTGTTAGGAGAATACAGTTAACTTAACCAGTCCTCTTATGTTTCATATCATCCTGTACAGTGGCTATATTAAGTTCCTGCAAAAATGTCATACAGTTCAGTAAGACTATAAAAAGAACCCAGGAATCATACACTGGGTGACTTTCTATGATGTCCTTAAGGCTTTGTACATGCTTTAATAGTTCAGTCATAAGACTTCACTCCTTTGATCATTCTCAACATAACGTATCATGGAAAAAAATTAGGATACAGAGCCATTCTAAATCCTGCCCGAAAATGCTGTCAAATGGCAAGCATGTCACAGCCTAAAATCTGTGCAGAACCAAAGACGAGAATATCGGCAATGCTCTTCAAAGCCAACAGATTTACAGGATTTCTGTACTAATGATTAGTCTGGACATTGAAATAAAAATAACAATAAGGGCGAGGGCTGTATACTTAATAGCCTGATAACATGTTAATTACAAAACACATAGCATAATATATAACAGAGAGAGGGAGAGAGTGAGAGAGGCAGAGAGAGGGAGGTAAAGTGAGGTGTACACTTATGTCAACAGTGTCTCATATAGGAGACCAGAATAGGGGGACAAGGAGATGGCAAAGGCACAGGACAGAGCTTGCCATTTACCTGAACCCCTGAAATGACATAATGATACCCCATATCAGAAAACTAGCACCATAAATTGCATAATAGATTTTGCAGCGTGGTTCAAGAGCTCCAGGTAAAGGTGTTGTCCTGAATTTTTTGTTGCTCAAAAGCATAAATTGTTCTAAAATAATAAAAAAAACATTACTTACGTGTTCAACCTCTTTTCACTTTGCTAATCTCTGCTGGTCCTACAGCCATAATTAGGCTCTTATTAACCCAGAGGAAAATGGTAATCTCCCGGAAGGCCCCTTATCACAAGTTGGTCACCAGCCCACCACTTTGTTTTCTCAACATGGCAGCAGGAGACCCTTTCCCATATATAATTTCACAACTCCTTGCTGCTGCCTTTTGTGGTGTGAGCATGTATGCTTGACTCATTGTTCTAAATGGACCACCAGTCCAAGTTGGGGTCCACGCATTTGGTTACTGAAAGGGCTCCAGGACAGAAACATTCCAAGTCAAGTGCAAAGCGGTAGGCTAATATTGTAAAAAAAAGTGTGTGTGTCACCTCTCCTTTTTGGTAAATAAAATGTATGAATTTTCAAATTTTTGTCATGACATTGCCCCCCATGTGAAATTGAGACTCCAAGCATGTGCTGACTGCTGCAAACCTTTGGGACCTGTTGAGTGTTGTAGTTTTCTCCGCAGATTCCATTCCACAAAGGAACCTTCTTAAGGTTGTGTTCACATGTAGTGAACATAGTGCATCCGGAAAATGGCCAAAAAAACTGACATTTGAAACTGTGACATTTTGTGGTAAAACCAGGTGCTGACTCAATTTTTGGCCAGTATGCATGCTCTTACCATTGTGGGATATGATATAAATGCAATATCTGGAACCCTCACCTATTGGATGAATGAGTCCATCAATTTCAGACACATGCTACATTCTCCGTAAACTTGCAATGAGATGTGGATGCACAGAAGCACAACCACTTTTGTGTTCAAATATATTAAAAACGTATCATCCTGAAATTTACATGTAGCTGAAGTGTAGATCACTTGAATTAATTTTAAAGGTAAGCCATCTTGAAACCAGTCTGGTACTAATTATCCTTACCATCTATCAAGTGACTACTGTAGCTAATGAAAGTCTTTAGTGGACATGCTTTTTTTTTAAAAGTAAATAGAGATGCTGTCAATTGTTAGTTCACTTTAAAAGAAAGAATGTCCCCCATAATGCCTTTCATTTAGAGTCCCTCCAGACCAGAAGGACATAGCAAGGGTTGGGTATAGACAGCCTGCCTTCTCCAACGCTAAAGGATTGCCTATCATCCTCCCTAATTCCGGAAGTGAGGGTGGTAAACAAGGGTTCCTGAACCAGTGGTTACAGAATCTGATGGATGCACACACCTCTAGACCACCGGAGGGACATCCCATAGGGCACCACATCCTGAATTGTTTTTGTGACAAACAAACATGGATATTGCAAAAGAAACAAAAAACACAGCAGCACTCCATAAGAGGTCAAAAATACATGAGTACATTGAAAGTGTTAAATCTAGACTGTTTTGTCACTTAATTAAATGTGCTTACAAAATGAAGGTTTTTATGCGCTAAAAACGGATTTTGACCCCTTATGGAAGGCTACTATGTTTTTGTTTCTTTTGCATTGTTTTGTAGCCATTGCAGCAGGTACGTGTTCACATTATGTGAAATGCTGGTCAGTTTTTCGCTTCATTTAACAATTTGAGGTTTGACTGCCTCTTCTTCTGACCCCTCCATTGACCCACATGTGATTTTAATCAGTTCTACCAGCCTAGAAATTCTAGGTTTTATAGCACAAGTAGAGACATATTGTCCATTTATGTAGGCTTACAGCCCAAGAGTGGCATATTAAGTGGTAGTGTAGTACCCATCATACGAAGGTGACCTTGTCATGGTTGATGGGCACACATGAATTGGCCAAATTATGCGCTAAAAACCTTCATTTTGTATGTACATTTCATTAAGTGACAAAACAGTCTAGATTCAACACTTTCAATGTACTCAATTATTTCGGCCTCTTATGGAGTGCTGCTGCATTTTTTTGTTTCTTTTGCATTGTTTGTAGTCATTGCAGCAGGTATGTGTTCACATTATATGATATGCTGGTCAGTTTTTTGATTCATTAAACATGGATATTGAATACACAGGGACAAGTAAAATCTGTAAACTAAAGTGTGTGATGAGGAGAATTCCAGGTGATTACCTGATAAAGCTGCTTGAGAGAATGTCAAGGTGGTGTAAAGCTGTTATCAGAGTAAAAGAGAGTTACTTTAAGGAATTTAAGGTTCAACACATACTGTGGTTTGTTTCACAAGTGCTTATTGCTTCTTGCTTCCATATCTGTTCCTGCGTGTTTTTTCTGCCTTCAGTCTGAATCGACATTACAATGTGCACATTCCAAAATGAACATGGTAACCATTGCATTAACAGATGTGTCCTAACTTTTGACCAGCACTGTATGTTTATTGAAATCTATGGGTTAAACTAACAGAAGCAGACTATGCAGAGGACGACAGAAGTGACAGTCACAGATTTAGCACAGGCCGGGTTTTCACACATTTAACATAATCTAAACAAAATCACAAACAGGTGCATTAGCTTCCATTGAGTCCTAGCACTGAATGTTCCTGCCAGTCTTAATAACAATGGAAAAGAGGAAGCTGGCAAAGACCTGACAGTAACTGCCAACAAACGGAGCAGAAAGCGTGAGCCACAGATAAAGAACATCTTCAGGTTTAATCATGTGATGTCACACATCTGTCTTACATTATTGAAGGAGTGTGCCCTGTAGCTGCAGAGTCATAAAAGGAACATCGCTCATTGTCTGACTCTTATGTAGAGCAAATAAAAGTTGGGGAAAACCTGGAAGCTTCCAGGCAGAATTTATCACAAAGCAGTGAATCCTCTCATCTTCAAGGCATTTATAACAAGGGAAAGTTGGAAAGTTGTCCCCGCATTATTGACACTTTTATCCAGATATATATTTTCTTTTTATTTCATGTCTTTCAAAAGGCCATCATCATAAATACAAAGTCATTACAAATGGTTAGTCCTAAACTTCTAGGTCAATGGAAGGGAAAGGAAGGTATGTTTTGTGAATGCACAATTTGACTGGTAATAATAGCCGATAATCAGATAATTTAGATCTACATAAAAATAGGTAACATTTTCACAGTTTATAATGGAGCTGGTTGCTCCTGGAAAAAGACAGAGGTTTATCTCCACTGTACTGTCTGACATGTCAGAAGTTTCACCTGCATATGCCATGACAAATGGGTTTTCTGGGCCTATGAAAAATGTGAAACCCTCACTGGATAATGTAATCATGGCTCAGGTGGACTTTAATTTTTAGCTTTCCCAGCTATGTGCAGCACTATCATTTTATAATTTCTCACTATTGTGAGGTTGCACACAAAGGAACATTTTATTGTACAGTGGAAACGTTTGCTACGTATGCAGTCTCCAATGTCTGAACCATGCAACCATTTTTTTATTTTTTTTTTGGGGGGGGGGGGATTTGTCCCTTGTGTCATCCCGGAGGAGGTGAATCAAGCAAAGAGTCCTCTCTTTGTTGAAAGCCTGCAGTGATGTAAGGGGGAGCACAGTGGATGTGGCACTCTGTTACTTAATGAGAGTGTTTAGCACCCTGTGATGTCAGCATGGCGCCTGATCACGGAGAGGGTTTTTTAGTTACTGGTAATGTGACGCCTCAAAGCCTCCTGTAAGCCCTTTTACCCTGGGAGATGGGGGACTCGGAGTCGAGTCCTGTGACGGAGAGATGGGGTGCAGCCGTGGCCCGTGCCCAGGGCCGTCACATTAAAAAGGATGGTGCGGGCTTATCCGGGTTGAGTGGCTGATTACGACTACGCCACCTGTGGTGCCTGGTGAAGGCCTCCAGCACCGCTGCAGTCCACTGAGGCATGGTGTTGTGGCAGCCGTAGATGTTACTACTCCCCACAGGCGGGGCAAGGCCTCAGGGCAGAGGGACAGGATGACGGGGGTAGTAGTAGAGGAGACCTGGTGCTCCGTAATGCGGTGTAGTGCAGAATAAAGAGTCCGGAGGCCATAGGGGTGAACTTCCAAGGCTTTACTCACGAAAGAGATGGCAGAAGGAAGGCGACTCCCTGCTCCTCACGGGGTTCTGCGGTCACCAGAGACGAAGGGGGTCTGACAACCTCCAAGTAAGTCCAGTGTTAAATCAGGACCCTGCACCAGAGTGTTCCTAGACTTCAGACCAGGTCCTTTTCTGTCTCATTGTGTGTGTGGATAGGCCGGGTCTCCCTCTGAACTTCTCTCAGAAAAAGGGTACGGGTGGCAGCTCTGCTCTTTCCGTTACCCGGTAGGATCCTCAGGGCCTACCGGGCTTTCCCGACCAGGACGTGGAGTAGCAAGGTCAGGTGTCGGGGGCCGGTACCCCTCTTGCAGCCGGACTCCCTCTGAATATATCAGGTTGGAGAGGACAGGTGGCGTATACCGCTCCGTCTGCATCCTCCCTGGGATCCATTTGCTGTGGAGCTACACTCTTAAGCTCCGGGCCTTCTTGGTGTAACGGGTCTGGGAGGCGGAACCTCTGAGCAACTTATACAAGGGGGTGGTCCTTGCAAGGAAGCGGGTGGCGACCAGGAAAGACAGGCAGGCAGTCACAGCAGGTGACCGGGACAGTCTCTGGGTAAACGGGCAGGAGGTCACAGCAAGTGACCGGGACAGTCTCTGGGTAAACGGGCAGGAGGTCACAGCAAGTGACCGGGACTGTCTCTGGGTAAATGGGCAGGAGGTCACGGCAAGTGACCGGGACAGTCTCTGGGTAAACGGGCAGATACGACCTGTGATGGCTAAGCCTCCAGGTAGGCTAGCAGGCAGATGGCAGATGAGTGCTCCCAGGTGAGCAGGCGAGAGTCTCAGGATAAGCAGGTGGTCACAGCATGTGACGGCGGAGCCTCCAGGTAGGCTAACAGGCAGATAGCAGATGAGCGCTCCCAGGTGAGCGGGCAAGAGTCTCTGGACTGGCAGGTGGTCACAGCACGTGACGGCGGAGCCTCTAGGTAGGCTAACAGGCAGGTAGCAGATGAGCGCTCCCAGGTGAGCGGGCAAGAGTCTCTGGACTGGCAGGTGGTCACAGCACGTGACGGCGGAGCCTCTAGGTAGGCTAACAGGCAGGTAGCAGATGAGCACTCCCAGGTGAGCGGGCAAGAGTCTCTGGACTGGCAGGTGGTTACAGCACGTGACGGCGGAGCCTCTAGGTAGGCTAACAGGCAGGTAGCAGATGAGCGCTCCCAGGTGAGCGGGCAAGAGTCTCTGGACTGGCAGGTGGTCACGGCACGTGACGGCGGAGCCTCCAGGTAGGCTATCAGGCAGGTAGCAGGTGAGCGCTCCCAGGTGAGCGGGCAAGCTGGTCCATAGACAGACTGATAGGTGTCGGAAGGCAGACCGTCGGACCTCAGGCTAGCAAGCAGGAAAGCGGATGACAGGCAGGAATCAGGCAGCAAACTGGCAGGAGACTGGCAGATAACTGGCAGGTAACGGGCAGGTAACAGGCAGGTAACAGGCAGGTAACAGGCAGGTAACAGGCAACGGGACCTGAGGGCTGAAGCAGAGTAGTGAACAGTGCAACAACATTGCTCGGGCACCTCCATTTTGGAGGAGGTGCCTTATATATGGAGGGATCCTCCGGCCATTGGCCGGGGACTCCTTAGGGCGACGCGCGCGGCCCCTTTAAGAGAGGGGAAGCGCGCACGCGCGCGCGCCCTAAGCACAGTGACCGGGGGAGAGCGGGCGCTGCAAGCAGAGCGGGAGGAAGCCGCTGGGCACGGAGCAGAGAGGTGAGGGGAACAGCGTCCCTGCCTAGCAGGAGGCAGGGACGCCGACGCTACAGTACCCCCCCCCCTTTAGGCCCCCCTTTTTTAGGCCAGACAGAAATTTAGCAAGGATGAGAGGGGCATGGATGTTCTCCCGGGGCTCCCATGTTCTCTCCTCAGGACCAAACCCCTTCCAATCCACTAGAAAAAAGGTCTTTCCTCTTACCCTTTTGGTGGCCAGAATGTTCTCTACCTCAAACTCGTCTTCAGCAGAAACCGGAGCAGGAGGCGTACCTGTAGACTTGGAAAAGGAGTTAAGTACCACGGGTTTGAGAAGAGATACATGGAAGGAGTTAGGGATCCGTAAGTTGGCCGGGAGTTTCAATTTATAGGCCACCGGGTTGATCTGTTTGATAACCTCTAGTGGGCCGATGAACCGAGGCCCTAACTTATAGGAAGGAATCTTGAGCCGGACATATTTGGATGAGAGCCAGACTTTATCTCCGGGACGGAATTGTGGAGGATCCAGGCGTTTTTTGTCGGCGTGTCTCTTCATCCGCTCGGACGACTAAAGGAGTGCGGATCGGGTACTCTCCCAAATGGAGGAAAATTTGCTAACGAGAGATTCCGCGGCCGGGTTGTCCACAGAGGTGGAGACAGGAAAAGGGATCCGAGGATGCTGACCGAAGACTACAAAAAACGAGGATTTAGAAGAAGATTCGCTCTCGTGATTGTTGTAAGAGAACTCGGCCCATGGTAGGAGATCCACCCAGTCAGAATGGTGGGCATTAACGAAGTGCCGGAGGTAACTGGTCAAATTCTGATTGATCCGCTCCACTTGACCATTGGACTGTGGGTGGTAAGCGGAGGAGAAGTCCAGGGTGACGTCGAGCAGTTTACATGTGGCTCTCCAGAAGCGTGAGGTGAACTGAACCCCACGATCCGACACGATGTGGAGAGGCAGACCATGGAGACGGAAGATGTGACGGATAAAGTCTTTAGCTAGCTCGGAAGCAGACGGGAGGCCTGGCAGGGGAATAAAATGAGCCATTTTGGAAAAGCGGTCAGCGACCACCCAAATGACCGTACAACCAGCAGAGACGGGGAGATCAGTTATGAAGTCCATAGCTATATGTTGCCACGGGGCAGCAGGCACAGGCAGAGGAAGAAGGCGGCCGGCAGGCAGGTGTGTCGGAACTTTGTTGCGGGCGCAGGACACACAAGCAGAAACAAAGTCAATTACATCCTTGTGCAGGGTAGGCCACCAGTAGTGCCGGGTAATAAGCTGGAGGGTCTTTTTCTGACCGGCGTGCCCAGCTAGCTTAGACGAGTGACCCCAGTGTAGAATCTTCTCCCGATCGGACTCCGTTACGAACGTCTTACCGGGAGGGAGACGATTTAGGCCCACGGGGGCTACCTGCATTACTCTGGCGGGATCGATGATGTGTTTAGGCTCCTCCTCAAGATCAGACACCAGAAAGGATCGGGACAGGGCGTCAGCTTTGATGTTTTTGTCAGCCGGACGAAAATGAAGAATGAAATCAAAGCGGGCAAAAAACAAAGACCACCGGGCTTGGCGCGGGTTAAGTCTCTGGGCGCTCTGGAGATATGCCAAGTTCTTGTGGTCAGTGTAAATTATTTCCGGGTGGAGAGCCCCCTCAAGCAGGTAACGCCACTCCTCCAGTGCCATCTTAATGGCCAACAATTCTCGGTCTCCTATAGAATAATTGCACTCAGAAGAGGAGAAAAGTTTGGAAAAAAAAACGCAGGTTACCTTTCTTCTGGAAGAAGATTTTTGGGTAAGTACCGCCACAGCTCCGGAGGAGGAGGCGTCAACTTCTAGGAAGAATTGTTTGTTGCCGTCCGGACGATGCAGCACCGAGGTGGAGAGGAAGGCCTGTTTTAAGGAAAGAAATGCCTCCTCTGCTTCGGGCGGCCATTCTCTGGGGTTCGTACCTTTACGGGTGAGAGCAGAGATAGGGGCTGTCCGGGAAGAGAAGTGCGGTATGAACAGGCGGTAATAGTTGTCGAAGCCCAGGAACCGCTGAATAGCCTTCAACCCCTCTGGTCGGGGCCACTTCTGGATGGCAGACAGTTTCTCAGGATCCATTTGTAGACCAGTCTGAGAGATTATGTAGCCTAGAAATGGAAGAGAGGTCTGCTCAAAGATGCACTTCTCATATTTAGCGTAGAGGTGGTTCTGCCTGAGCCTGAGCAGGACCTGACGAACGTCACTCCGGTGAGTAGGAAGATCCGGAGAGAAGACCAAGATATCGTCCAGGTACACCACCACGCAGGAGTAGAGAAGATCACGGAAGATGTCATTGACCAACTCTTGAAAGACGGCAGGAGCGTTACAGAGACCGAAGGGCATCACAAGGTACTCATAGTGGCTGTCCCGGGTATTGAATGCCGTCTTCCACTCATCCCCCTGACGGATACGGACCAGGTTATACGCCCCACGGAGATCCAGTTTGGTGAAGATTCTAGCCCCCCTCAGACGGTCAAATAATTCAGGAATAAGCGGAAGGGGGTATTTATTCTTCACAGTAATCTGGTTTAGGCCTCTATAGTCTATACATGGACGGAGTGAGCCATCCTTCTTTTTGACAAAGAAGAAGCCTGCTCCCGCCGGGGAGGTAGATTTCCGGATAAATCCCCGGGCCAGGTTCTCCTCAATATATTCAGACATGGACCGGGTTTCAGCAGCGGACAAAGGGTAGATTCGCCCACGGGGAGGAGTAGAGCCGGGCATCAGGTCGATTGGGCAGTCGTATGGTCTATGAGGAGGTAAAGTCTCTGCCTCTTTTTTATTGAAGACATCCGCATCAGACCAATAGGGAACCGGAAGACCGGGCAGATTGGCTGGGGTAGGAGAAGGACGGGCAGGACGAACGGGAACTAGACAAGTCTTATGGCAGTCCTGTCCCCAGCGAAGGACCTCTCCGGTCTGCCAGTCAAGCACGGGTGCATGTTTCTGGAGCCAAGGCAGGCCAAGCAATAGTGCGTGAGAGAGTCCAGGCAGAACATGAAAGGAGATGCTCTCAGAATGCAGCATTCCCACCTGCAGAGTCAGAGATTCGGTGATGAGTTGGATGGGATGTGGTAAGAGGCCCCCATCCACGGCGGCGACAGATAAAGGTGCGGCCAGAGGTTTGGTGGGAATGTGGTATTTTTCTACCAGGGATTGAGAGATGAGATTTCCAGCAGCTCCAGAGTCAAGTTGAGCCAGTTCAAAATAGCGGTTCTCTCCGCAGAAGATAGAAACAGACAGCATCAGGGATGGAGAGGGTTTACTTTTGTCTAGGGCGACCTCTCCGAGCGATCCTAGACACAGGCGTTTCCCGACCTCTCAGGGCAGGAACGGATCCGGTGCTCCTTACTGCCACAGTAGAAACAGCTCCCCTCGGCACGACGTAAGTCTTGATGGGTCTTGACCATCTTGGTCTGGTCGACCTGTATAGGCTCAGGTGAGTGTGCCTGGAGAGTGACGGGTCTCTGGGAGGTAGGGACTAGACGTGGAATCCTCCTCTCACGGGTGACCTCCCTAGCGCGCTCCTGGAACCGGATGTCAATCCGGGTGGCAAGTGTAATCAAGTCGTCGAGAGTGGTAGGGATGTCCCGACCGGCGAGTTCATCTTTAATACGGCCGGACAGACCCTCCCAGAAGACGGACACCAGGGCGTCGTTGTCCCAGGCCAGCTCCGAAGCAAGGGTACGGAACCGTATGGCATATTGGCCCACGGTGAGACTCCCTTGACGGAGGCGTAGCAGAGATGATGCGGATGAGGTCCTCCGTCCGGGTTCGTCGAAGACCTTCCGGAAAGCCGTGAGAAAGGCTGGCAGGTCGGACACCAGGGGGTCTCCTCTCTCCCATAGAGGATTTAGCCAAGCCAGTGCCTCTCCCGTGAGATGGGACATGATGAAGGCTACTTTAGCCCGGTCGGAATTAAACTGGTGAGACTGGTGTTCAAAGTGCAGGGTGCACTGGTTAATGAAGCCCCGAGCTTGAGCGGAGTCGCCTCCGAAGCGAGGAGGTGCAGAAAGCCGGATTCCAGAGCAGGATACTATGGTATTGGTGGTTGCTGGTGGGGCAGTCAAAGTGTTCAGGCGAGTATTGACATTCCGCAGGTGACCCAGGATGGACTCCTGTTGGGACCTCTGTCGGGACAGTTCATGACAAAGGTCCGAGAGCGAGGGAGCTTGGGTGCCACCGGGTTCCATGGCCCGAGCAAACTGTAACGGGTCTGGGAGGTCACAGCAAGTGACCGGGACTGTCTCTGGGTAAACGGGCAGGAGGTCACGGCAAGTGACCGGGACAGTCTCTGGGTAAACGGGCAGGTACGACCTGTGATGGCTAAGCCTCCAGGTAGGCTAGCAGGCAGATGGCAGATGAGTGCTCCCAGGTGAGCAGGCGAGAGTCTCAGGATAAGCAGGTGGTCACAGCATGTGACGGCGGAGCCTCCAGGTAGGCTAACAGGCAGATAGCAGATGAGCGCTCCCAGGTGAGCGGGCAAGAGTCTCTGGACTGGCAGGTGGTCACAGCACGTGACGGCGGAGCCTCTAGGTAGGCTAACAGGCAGGTAGCAGATGAGCGCTCCCAGGTGAGCGGGCAAGAGTCTCTGGACTGGCAGGTGGTCACAGCACGTGACGGCGGAGCCTCTAGGTAGGCTAACAGGCAGGTAGCAGATGAGCGCTCCCAGGTGAGCGGGCAAGAGTCTCTGGACTGGGAAGTGGTCACAGCACGTGACGGCGGAGCCTCTAGGTAGGCTAACAGGCAGGTAGCAGATGAGCGCTCCCAGGTGAGCGGGCAAGAGTCTCTGGACTGGCAGGTGGTCACGGCACGTGACGGCGGAGCCTCCAGGTAGGCTATCAGGCAGGTAGCAGGTGAGCGCTCCCAGGTGAGCGGACAAGCTGGTCCATAGGTCCATAGACAGACTTACAGGTGTCGGAAGGCAGACCATCGGACCTCAGGCTAGCAAGCAGGAAAGCGGATGACAGGCAGGAATCAGGCAGCAAACTGGCAGGAGACTGGCAGATAACTGGCAGGTAACGGGCAGGTAACAGGCAGGTAACAGGCAGGTAACAGGCAGGTAACAGGCAGGTAACAGGCAACGGGACCTGAGGGCTGAAGCAGAGTAGTGAACAGTGCAACAACATTGCTCGGGCACCTCCATTTTGGAGGAGGTGCCTTATATATGGAGGGATCCTCCGGCCATTGGCCGGGGACTCCTTAGGGCGACGCGCGCGGCCCCTTTAAGAGAGGGGAAGCGCGCGCGCCCTAAGCACAGTGACCGGAGGAGAGCGGGCGCTGCAAGCAGAGCGGGAGGAAGCCGCCGGGCACGGAGCAGAGAGGTGAGGGGAACAGCGTCCCTGCCTAGCAGGAGGCAGGGACGCCGACGCTACACTTGGTCATGGTCCTTGACCGGGTTGAGACATCCATTGTCTACAACCTGCCCCTCGACCCAAGGCTAAGGTACGAGGGCCGTGTCTCCGTCCTCTGCAGGCCCACACAGGATCCACGCTCAGGGAGGGAGATCACAATACAAAAGACAGTCAAAGAACAAAGAACC
The DNA here is from genome assembly GCF_046119375.1 of Phyllobates terribilis. Lineage (NCBI taxonomy): Eukaryota > Metazoa > Chordata > Amphibia > Anura > Dendrobatidae > Phyllobates > Phyllobates terribilis. The sequence goes on from NW_027362773.1 coordinate 57,652,132, forward strand.
AAAAATGGCTGTGTATTAAATATGAAATTTAAAGTGTCACTAAAATGTGAGTCCTCCACCCTCACCCACTAAGGGCAGCACCTAGTGCATTCTAGCCCCCTCTGGTAGAGAAGTGTGGTGTTGGATGTAAAGGAAGGGTCCTGACCATCGCACTGTTCTTACCTCAGAGGAGGAACACCACACTCCATTAAAGAAGTGCAGCATCCCTGTGGCAGTCGAACCTTCAGGGGCACCACAGTAAAAGCATGCTACAGAGGGAAGCAGAAGGAGAGACAGAAAGCTGCAAATAGCAGAGGAATGAGTGAAGAGCTCTGAACTAGAGGGTGCATCAGACGTCCATGCTGGGCATCCACCTTAGTGGGAGAAAGGGAAAATTAAGCCACCGTGGTAGAAAGATAAAGTGCCCCAAAAAGTTGAATATCTGCCAGCACAGGAAAACAAAGTATAACAAATGTGAATGCACTAGTGGAATTTGTTATTTGTCGGAGGAATGACTTTGAGAGAATGTGATTGAGAATTTAGGACCAGCTTAAGGACTCTACAGCAGATCCTCGAGAGTCTGTTATATAGTTATATTAGTACTGTACCTCTGCGACAGCCAGTCAGCAAGTATATTTATTCTGCCATCCTGTTATTTAATATTGCCGCCCAGAATATGAAACATGTCTCCTCCAGAGCCTGAAGTGCGACATAGGAAGGAGGAAAGGCTGGAGAGAAAGAAGGGTCATGTATGATGTACAGAACTTTCGAGACTGGAAAGGTGATAAATTATACTGCAATTAAAGTAAGATAAAAAATCAGAACCCCTCTTCTTTAAAAGGATTAAGGGTGGTTTCTACTAGAGGAGGCTGATGGACAGGCTGGTCACATGCGCCTCCATCAGCAGCCATTTTATGGATAGAAGTACTTGTCAGTTTGTGAGGAAAGATGCATGACCGTATACGGCCAACCCGGGTTCCACCGTTCATATGCCTCCACCCCCATCTTACCACACTTACAAATAAAAACACTGCACCTGTAATTTCTTTGGATAAATTTGGCCACAGCGGCCATTTTATTAACAAACAACATTAACATATATACATTATTATGAAATAAATAAGAAGGGAGGGTTCTTGGAGTTAAAGATTGATCTGGCAAAACTAAAAACCGAAGTCGAACCACCGTGTTACCCTCAGCCGTCCATCTCCAGCTCGAGGGCACCAAAGCTCCCAGGGTAAAACCCCGTCCAGAGCCCCAAAAAAAACATATGCCAGATCACCCCGGTTAATCAAACCACGGCCTATAAAATTCAAATAATTTTCCACCGACACTTCTGTGCCAACTCCAAGAACCCCACCCCCCGCCAAGCCACTGCGACAAACCTTCTTACACAACTTTAAATACTCTTCTTTATGCCACATCAAATGCCCCTTTAATTCGTCCCTGATAAAAGCAAACCATCCTTTTACCCATAACCTACAAAAATACCAATGGAAAAAAGAGGGTGGGTGGGTGGGTACTTTTTCCTATGCTCTTCTCCTCTGGACTGTCCGTTTCCCGCACTTTTTCCCTCTTATACCTCTCTTCCCCCAGCTCCACCCCCGTCCCAATGCCCGCCTTTCCTGACCTCTACCAAATCCCGATTATTGGGATTCAAATTGCACCCTCCTGGCCCATCCCGGTCATGTGGGGCTTCCTGCTAGGTTGCCCTGCCTCCAGCCCCCTTCTTGACCGTATACGGCCAACCCGGGTTCCACCGTTCATATGCCTCCACCCCCATCTTACCACACTTACAAATAAAAACACTGCACCTGTAATTTCTTTGGATAAATTTGGCCACAGCGGCCATTTTATTAACAAACAACATTAACATATATACATTATTATGAAATAAATAAGAAGGGAGGGTTCTTGGAGTTAAAGATTGATCTGGCAAAACTAAAAACCGAAGTCGAACCACCGTGTTACCCTCAGCCGTCCATCTCCAGCTCGAGGGCACCAAAGCTCCCAGGGTAAAACCCCGTCCAGAGCCCCAAAAAAACCATATGCCAGATCACCCCGGTTAATCAAACCACGGCCTATAAAATTCAAATAATTTTCCACCGACACTTCTGTGCCAACTCCAAGAACCCCACCCCCCGCCACAAACGAACAGCCCTGACCACCTCAGGCTTGTGAGCGCCCCAACACCGCCATAGCCCTCTCAATCCCTTCCTGTATAGCCAAAGTCCACAAATCAATTCCAACATCGTTCAGATGTACTCCATCCTTTGCCCAAAATTCTCCAACCCCTGCCTCAAGATCAAGATGCCGGACACTTACTCCCCCGTTCCGACAGACAAATGCTGCTATGGCTCTATTTAACTTCACTCGTGCCCTGTTAATGCCCTTCATTGATCTAGCCTCCCTCCATTTCTTCCTCGGTACAATGTCCGACCAAACCGTTAACACCCCCGGAAAAGATGTCCACAACCTTAAAAAATCGATCCGAATATCCCTCATCAATTCCCTAACTGGCCGAGACCCCAAATCATTCCCCCCCATATGCACTACCAAAATATCCGGCGCCCGGTCCAAACGAGTCGCCCTATAGAATTCCGGGAGCACCCTTCTCCATACCATCCCTCGAAAACCCAGCCTTGCTCCCTGCTAAAACTCACTTGCCTACCGTTCGGCCTCGCGTCCGCCCGCAGCGCCCCCCAATGAACGAAAGAGTGTCCGAGAATCCAGACTAATAACGGGACGTCACCTGCAAAAAGACAACCAAAGAATTGTACTCACTTCTTAACCAGATAATAACGTAAGCCTGCATACCTAATGCCGTACATAGGACAGATAACGATCTGAACTCCACCTCCCGATGCGCTTTATCACCTCCTTGCTTAAACCCAAACCATCCGCTTCTGACGCCGCACCGATTCTGAAAGAATGCGAACCGTAAACCTCAGGGCTAAGGCCCAATTCTATGATCCCTTTCTTAAACACTGCAATAAATTGAAAACGAGACAAAAACTCACCATTTTTATGACATAATAATGGGCCCTTACGTCCCGACCAGACATGCCAATAAGCCATTAAACATCTCCTAGGACACATAAACGATCCATCCACTTCACCCAGTACCACTCGCTTGCCTCTGCCCAATTGATCCGTCTTCCCCCCCCTAATCCAGAATTCTATGCACCTATCCCGACCGCTCACGTCCTCGGCAAACAAACCCCCAGCCTTACTCCTTCTTGGTGCCACCAACTCGCCTAATCTTAGTGCGCCAAAAAACGCCCATGAAAAAGCCAACTTAAACAGTGTGGCTTCAAAAACCGAACAACAGATCTTATCCAAAGCAAAACCCAACTGCTCTAAAATACTAAAAGTCACCGGTCTTCGTTTGTCTAATACTTTACTTCCCCTCCTAAAACCCTTAATTGCTTGCTTCACTAAAAAGGATTTTGTAACATCTTTTAACCCCAGTAATCTAAAACCAAATGCCAATCCTGCAACAAATTTACTAACTTTTGAAACAGACCACCCGCTCTCCGCTGCCTTTCCTACAAGAAACAACACCGCCATTTCCCTATCACCATCACTCTCCACCTCACCCCACTGCAGTAACCAACTTTGCCATACTCGCCACGATGCCTCGTATGATGCCCAGGTCTGCCTTGTGATGGACTCCTGTATTAAACGTCCTGCTCTTCCATAACCAGCTGCCACAAATGCAAAGGGCATTCCTGTCCCACGTCCTCTGCCTCTGGTGCTAGCGCCCGAAAACGGTCCCACTGAAAACGAGACAAGGCATCTGCTATGGAATTTTGCACACCTGGAACATGGACCGCTGTAATCCAAGCGTTCAAGTTAAGGCAACAAAGAACTAGATTCCTCAGCAGCCTAATCACAGGCGGAGACGAAGCAGACAAGCTGTTGATGACAGATACCACTCCCATGTTGTCGCAATGAAACCGAATTCTCCTGTTAGCAAAACACTCACCCCAAATAGTAACTGCAACAACAATGGGGAACAATTCCAAAAAAGCCAAATTCTTCGTAAGATCCTTCTCCTTCCACTCGCTCGGCCATACTCCAACACTCCACTGCCCTTTCCAGTAGGCCCCATAACCAGCACCTCCTGCAGCATCCGTAAATACCTCACAATCAAAGCTGCTTAAGAACTCCTGCTGGATTAATGACCTGCCATTATAACTTTCCAAAAACAACTTCCAAACCTTTAAATCCTCCTTGTGTTCCCTATTTAGCCGAATAAAATGATGGGGGGCCCGCACTCCTACTGTCGCGCCTGACAACCTGCGACAAAATATTCTGCCCATTGGCATAATCCTGCATGCAAAATTCAGTCGCCCCAACAGCGATTGCAACTCCCTCAGGGTCACCTTGCGCAGCCTCCCGACTCTATCAACCTCCTGCTTGAGCAAAATCAATTTGTCCTCCGGTAACCGACACTCCATCCTTTCTGTATCAATTACAATGCCCAAAAAACTTATGGTTGTGCAAGGGCCTTCTGTCTTCTCTTCAGCCAATGGTACGCCAAAATGCTCTGCCACCCACACCATAGTACCTAATAAATTCCTACACAACAACGATTGCGGAGGGCCTATAAACAAGAAATCATCTAAATAATGAATGACTGACTTAACTGATGCCAGGTCCTTCACAACCCATTCCAAAAATGTACTAAACGTTTCAAACAAAGAACACGAAATTGCACAACCCATTGGCAAGCACCTATCCACATAATATGCCCCATTCCAAAAACAACCTAACAACGGGATACTATCCGGGTGAACTGGCAGCAACCGAAAAGCCGACTCGATATCCGTTTTTGCTAGCAACGATCCTGACCCATATCGCCGTACCCATTGCACCGCAGCATCAAATGAAGTATATTCAACGGAACACAATTCTTGTGCAATGCCATCGTTCACCGAGAGCCCCTTCGGGTACGACAAATGCTGAATCAAACGAAACTTATTCCGCTCTTTTTTTGGGCACAACCCCCAGTGGTGAAATAATCACTTTGCTGCTAGGTAAGTCCTGAAACGGTCCCGCCATCCTACCCAATTCCACTTCCTTTGCCAATTTCACACTGACCACATCCGGATGAAGAGAGGCCGAGGTCAAATTTTTTACTGAAAAGGGGACCTCGTGCTCAGGAGGAGGTATTCTAAAACCTTCCAAAAAACCATCCGAAATAACCTTAGCTTTCGATTGATCTGGATACCTACTTAGAAAGGGGGCCATCACGTGCACCCTCACTGGAGTCACCCCTTTGACCACTGTCGCCTTTCCCTTACTCTTTTTAAAACATTTCGATGCTCCGTGTGAGCCTCCACTACAATGGGAGCACACATGTTTAAATTTACAGGAGCTCCCATATTTGCATTGGCCCTCGTTGAATTGCCAGCAAGTTCCAGCCTCTTTCTTAGTGCTTTGTGCCCCCTGACTGTTTCCCCCATGTCCTATTGATTGGTTCCCACTACTGTTGCTCCCGTGAAAGGACTGCCCATACCTCACAGGGGCCATAACCTTCAGCCACAATCCAATGTCCTTTTGATCCCATCTAAACTCCGGGCGAACTGCCTTCCTCTGACGAAATTGCTCGTCATACCGTAACCATGCCTGACCCCCATAAGTCCTATGAGCCTCCCCAATAGCGTCCAAGTAGCAAAACAAACCCGAGCAATTATCTGGAGCCTTTTCCCCAATAACGCTAGCCATTATTGCAAAAGCTTGTAACCAGTTAACAAACGTCTGTGGAATCAACCTCCACCTGCGCTTTTCTTCCTCCTCTTTCTTACTGTCGTCCTTTTTTCCCTTATCCAGGTTAAACTTTTCCAACGGAAGAAGGGAAAAAATTTCCACATACTCATCCCGCCAAATTTTTTCCTTAACCTCTTTTTTTAAATGCGCCCCCAATGGCCCCTCAAAACACACATAAACCTCCCCTTTTGCCCTATCATCCAGTTTTACAGTATCCCCTTTCTCCTTTTCCGTCTGCACACACACCGACACCCCAGACGGTGTCCCGGCTGCAAACCCCGCTGACCTGGCCGATGCGCTCCCCTCCTGTGCCAACACCGTTTGACTATGTACCCAAGCCCCCGCTGGTGACGACCCCACTTGATTATCTCCACCGCCTTCTAATCTGGCCAGAATGCGCGACATGTTAACCAACATATCCCTAATCCCGCATACATCTGACCCACTACCTCCCCCAACATGTTCCCCACTGGGGCCCGCTGACTGCCTATCCCCCACCCCGACTGCCAATGACCCCGTGGGCGACAAACCATACATAGATGCATACTCACCAAGCTGCACAGGTGCTGTGTCCCTGCCAGCCGTACGCCCCGAGTCCTGACGATTCCTTGCTTCGCCTCGATCTCCACCGAAGTCCGATCCGCTCGCCTCCATGCACTCAAGGCCCGCGCCCCTGGCCTCCACGTCACCAGGGGGGACCCGAGCCCGTGTTGACATCCCAGCCGCTCGTCCTCCACTCATCTCTGTTCCTGTCCTCGCCGCCGTCCATGTACCGCGTTGTTCAGCAGATCCAGACTCCCTAGCCCAATCCGTGACAGTCCGTGAGAAACTGCCAGGCAACCCCATGCTGCTGCCTGCCGCCTCATCCCTCTGCATGGTGTGACTTGGGCCAGGCAGGAGGTCCTGGAACTGCTGCTGCCTGCCCGTGTGCTTCTGCTGCATCCTTCCCCCGCTGGACTGTTTGGCAGGCACCCCGACAGGTACCTAGCCAGGTGTGCCTGCCGCGCGAGTATCCCCTTGGTTAGCCGTCTCAGCATTAGTGTTGGTCCTCCGCCTTTTGAATCTCCCGCTCCGTGCATTGCCGCGGGATCTTGGAGCGGGGGGCGTGTCCGCGTGCCCGCCGCTCATTGGCTGCGCGTTATCGTCGTGAGTTTCCGGGGCCGGAAGTGACGTGGGCCGCACTTCCGGGGAAGCCCCGCCCCCCGGATGGCGCGTCATCAGCACGGGCCTTGCTTCCGGCGCGGCCTGCGCTCTGGTACTGCGGCGCGCCGCCGGAGCAGGCCGCACCACAACGGAGCGGGGCACCTCGTTCCCGGACCTCGACCCGACACCTGGAGAGCCAGCACGCCAGCTGGGCGGAATCCTGCCGCGGCGTGCACGTTGGCGGGGGGTTCCGCCATCATGAACATCCAACGCAGGGTCCCGTGAGGGGCTCCACAGCCTGCGCCTGCTGCCCGTACCCACCATCTCCGGGGAGAGCCTCTCGGGAGGCCGCGTCCTCCTGGCGGTTCTTCCTGATCCAGACGTGGATCCTTCTTCGCCAGCATTCCCCAGCAGACCGGACAGCTGGGCCTCGAGCCATCCTCCTCGCCTGGATCTAGCTACCTCCCTCAACCTAGCGACAAGGGACTCCACAGACTCCATGACCGCAGAGAAACGTCCCAAATAAAGGTAAGGGTTTTTTTTTTTGTGTTCCTCTATTACTTTTTCCTATGCTCTTCTCCTCTGGACTGTCCGTTTCCCGCACTTTTTCCCTCTTATACCTCTCTTCCCCCAGCTCCACCCCCGTCCCAATGCCCGCCTTTCCTGACCTCTACCCAATCCCGATTATTGGGATTCAAATTGCAACCCTCCTGGCCCATCCCGGTCATGTGGGGCTTCCTGCTAGGTTGCCCTGCCTCCAGCCCCCTTCTTTATAGAGAGGAAGTGGCCGACCCCTTTAACAAGTAAAAGCCCATAATCTCCTTTAAGTCTGGCACTATTTTTTTTATTTTGAATGCTGCTATGTACCTTTTTTATTGGGTTTTATCTGTGAAATAGCCAAAGTGTGAACGTGCTCTTACACTTTGCATGTATAGCAACTTAAAGGGAATCTGTCACCACTTTGGAGATATCAGACCTCTACTATGGGCATACAGGGTATAGAAAAGTAAAACTATACATACCTGTATGGCCTATGGTAGAGGTCTGATTGCAGAGAAAAGTGCTTTAATCAATTCTATTTTGTACAGGCTTGGTGTCCGGGGGATGCCCAGCAATCCCTGCCTATGTGCTTATTATTCCCCCAAATCCCCACCTATATGCTTAATTATCATATTCCCCCCCCCCTCCTCTGCACGTCACAGGGCCCTGTGACAGGCCCTGTGACGTGCACTGTGCTCCCTGACTTCCAGGGCATGCGCAATTCTCCCCTCATACAGAGCATGCTTTGCTTCATCCCGGCCACATCTCTCTGTGCTCTGTGCTGCAGGTTTCTAATGCGCAGGCGCCGGGGAGTAACTGTCACTTCCCGGCGCCTGCGCAATAGAACCCTGCAGCGCAGTGCACAGGAAGACGGGGCCAGGATGAAGCAAAGTGTGCTCTGTAGACTCTTATGTGCTTTCTGTGCATCTACATCTCTCTAACACACCTTAAAGTATATGATCTATACAACTTTACCTTGCCAAACCTGTGATCCCTGGGGTAAGATATAAATAGGGTATAATTAGTGATAAGTACATCCCCAATTCACAAAAGAAACGTTCAGGTGATGAACTTGCCACCTGCAGTCTAGACCCTTCACCAATAGAAAACATTTGGCGCATTAGCAAACTAAAAATCCAGAAAAGATGACACAGGAATGAATGTTGAGCAGCTGGAATCTTACATTAGACAAAAATAGGTCAAGATTCTTATCCCAAAACTCCTTCAATTGGTCTCCTAACCTCCCAGACGTTTACAGACTGTTGTAAAAAAAGAGGGAACTTTACACAACGCTAGACATGACACTGACCCAACTTTTATTTTTAGATCTGTTGCTGCCATCAATTTCTACATTTTTCAAATAAAATGGAAAAATGTCTAATTTTCTCTTTCTGATCTGTGTTCTATATTCTGTTGTGAATAAAATATGGTGGCAAGAGATTTCCATATCATTATATTCTTGTATTCTTTTCATTGTACAGCATCCCAACTTTTCTTTGAATTGAGGCTGTGGTTTCAGGGCTACTGTCTGCAACATGTACAATAAAGATTGCAGACAGATGGGCAAATCAGAACTGACTGTTACACGCACGCCGCTAGGTTCAGATAGAGGCGAGACAGGTTACATGAATTCTTTGGAATCCAGGGGGAACCGTTACTCAGGGCGACCAAAGACCATGTGCTGCAGCTTCTCTCAGGCACACAGTGGTATTGAGCCTCAGGCACAGACACGTAGGTTGTTTCACTTGCTGACCAGACACACTTGACAAGAGTCTTCATAAACATTAGAACAGTAGCATTTAATAAGAAGCGAGAATATGAGCAACAGGCTTCAGTGACAAACAGTACAGTTTCCTTAGCAGCACAGCAGTTCACAGTCTTCCCAGTAGTACAGGACAGCACAGTTCTAATGCAAAGGCACATTAATGAACACAGCATTCTTTACAGCATAGTGAGATGGAGGAGGGGGAGGGTTTGCTGAGGGAGATGATCCCTGTGACACCATTTCTTCCAGTCCTTATCTTTCTGCCTGACAATACTCTGCACTGCTAGTTCAGGAACTCTACCTGACCTGTGCTTAGCTTCACTCCTGACTTGAATCCTTTTCACTTGCAGGGGCACTTTTGTGAGATACAGATCACACAAACCACCTTTCTCTTCGGTTCCAACCAGACAGTAAACGACTTCCACATAATCCCCCTGGGGCTCTGCTAAAACACTCCCCTTCTTCTGTGATTGTGTTAACCCCTCTAGTTGCTGGATGCTTCTGGAGCACAACACTTCCTGTCTCCTGTGCTTGTGTTACTTCTAATAGTTGCTGAATGCTTTTAAAGCAACAGCACTACTTCTGCTTGTCACACTCTGCAACAGCACTACTTCTGCATGTCACATGACATAAAGGGAAATAGAGAAACCATTGTACACTGTATATGGAGTAAGCTATGGTTGATGCTAATGATGATATGTTTTTGCAAAATATCTATCTTTTTGTGTAGCATTCAATAACCTGATTATTACTGTAATCAACGGGTTAAATAAAAAAAATACCAAATAGGTGGCAGAAAAATATGACAGCTATTCAATGTTGCTGATAGAGAAGCTGCACTCTGTATGCTGCTGAGGCATTTTTATCCTGTCCTCTTTTGTGTAAGCATGAATGGAATGATTTCAGTCAGGGATAAAACTATAGAAAAGGTCTCCATTCTGCTGGGAGTCACGGTGAGTGCAAGAGGATCAGGTTTACATCCTGTCGCTCTGTGACTGAAGGATCTATCATCCATTCTTGGCTTTCCTTTATCAGCAGCTCCGAACTCCTGGTTTCAGCTTGGCGCTCAGCTGCACTTACCGCTTAGATTGAGTGCCATGTGCCATATTACTGCTGGAATTATACAAGAAAGCAGAGGTCAAAAACATTTCCTATCTGCATGTGGATTAATGACTCTTAAAAAGTGAAATACTACTATATTAATATTGAAAAATCAGAAAAAGGAAATTTTAAAACAAACATCTGAGGCCCGATTCATCAATACCAGATTTTTTCACACTGGTTTTGATGAGGAGATATGCTGGAGACAGACGCTCTTGATTAATAAAGAGGCGTACATACATAAATCAGGAGCTTCAGACGAGCAGCCTTCACCTCTGCGTGTGCCTCGCCACAAATCCTACTCCAGTCCCTGCTGGAGTAATATTTGTGGCATAGTGAACACCGATGCTCGTCATGAATTTGACGAGGCACGGTCACCATGCCCCCATCCCGCCCCAGTTCCACCCACTTTGCCGGAGCATGGCGAATATGGCATGAGAACGCCCAAAGTCACTCGATTTTATTGCGGCCTTGAGTTCAGGCAAAATTATGTGACTTTTCAAAAGTTTTTATGCCAGAATACTGGCTTATAAGTTTTGATGACTTGGGCCCATAATTTACATTTTCAATTGTCAAAACTGTGCAAAGGGGTTGTCCCTACTTTTGTCCCTATTTTTTGAACTCAGAGGGGCCAGTGTGATGTAAATAATAATAATAATAATAATAATAACAATAATAAAAACTATAGCTACCTGACTAGTGCCAATCCTCAGCACTTGATAGGCACCAGTGCTGGTCTTCTGGTATCAACAATCAGTGTTGAGCATTAAGTGACCACTGCAGTCAATCAGTGGCCACTGATCAGCACAATTCATCAGGCGGGAGACATAGTACCAAATGCAGATGAGAGACGCCAGTATGGGAAAGCAGTAAAGGTTTTTTTTTGTTTGTTACTCCACCATGGACCCACTGAATTTAACTTTTAAAATAGAGGACAACCTATTTAATAAATAATTTAAAGGCAGTATGTTATTAAGCAAAAGAAGCTGAGCAGACTATAAGATCTCGTGTGAAAGGATTAAGTATAACGTATAACTTATTTAAATCCCTGCTTGTTCTATCTTCAGAATTCCAGTGGTCGATCCTAATTAGTGATTGAAAGTCCTCTCTGTATGAGGAGTTCAAGTAAGAATATTGCGCAGGAGTGCCCTGGAGCGCATCGGCGCGCACGTGACGTGATCACAGGGTGCCGATGGATTGTAATGACAGCTGGACGTCTGTTGAATACCTCTGTGGTTGTCATGATGATTCTCCTGTGAAAATCAGCATTTAGCTGACACTCACAGGAGACTGCGCTTTTTACTATACATAGCAGTCCAGTGCATAACAGTGTATAGCACAAGTGATCAGACAATTGCAGCTTCAAATATATAAAAATAAATAAGCGCAAACGTTAAAATCACCCCTCTTTTGTCCTATTAAAAATAAAATAATAAAATATAGTGAACATTGTAAATAATTCCCCCGCTTTAAAAAAAATATGAAATTGCACTTTTTTGCAATTTCAATGCATTTAGAATTTTTTCTCCTACTTTCCAGTGCACTACATTATAAAATGAATGATGTAATTCAAAACTACAACATATCCTGCAAAAAATAAGACCCCATACGGCTCTGTGGATGGAAAAATTAAAAAGTTATGGCTCTTGGAAGAAGGGGAGGAAAAAACGAAAAACCCCAAAAATGGAAAATCGTTTGGGGGTGAAAGGGTTAAAGAATTCAACAGTTGCAGGCTTATGCTTGAGGGACTTTATTCAGCATAGGTCTGCAATAAGAAGATGATAGCGCTGTGTAAAGCCTCCCTCACATATCCGTATAAAATCGATACCAGAATAATCACCGGTGTCACCAGTGTTTTGGATCAGTGTCATCAGTGTTTTTCCGATAAAGAAAGAAAGAAATTACAAAGCTTCTCATATACTTTGCAGTGTTAAACACATACGGCACACGGATGGCACATGGTTGGCATCTGTGTGCTGTATGTGTTTTTCACGGTCCCATAGACTTGCATTGGTCCTTGTCATGTGGGCTGAAAAAGAAGGACATGTCTCCTTGTGGTTCACATGGACACACACAGTCCATGTGAACACATGGACATGTGTAGATCTCCATAGGCTATAATGGTTACATGTGGTATCCGTGAAAAAAACAGATGCCACACATACCAGAGACATGGACGCGTGAAGAAGGCCTTAATTGTTACAGTTTGTTAGTATGTTGTATGTCCTTCATACTATATTGTATGAACACTTTGGTTTGTTGTAAGTGTCTTCTGTGATCCTTCATGTTGTTTTGATTAAGATAATGGTTGTTGCACGTCCAAAGCAAAACAGTTTATTCTCCCACAATGTGTGAGCTCTGAATGATTTTGCTGAAAGATGAAATCTGGGACAGAAGCAGCGATCTATAACCAGTAAAGAGAGAACTTTCCTTGTGATATAAGTAATTTGAGTGCACACAGGCAGGGCCGGCGTCAGCACCCGGCGCACCCGGGCAAATGCCGGGGCCCTGAGCAGGCAGAGGGGCCCACTGGCGGTCGCGCACCGCGCTGGGCTATGGGCGGAGGAGAGCGGTGTCAGCGCCCGCCCTTCTCCGCCGCTTGCTCAGGGCCCCGGCAGCTGGATACTTACCTCTCCTCGTGCCTCCGCAGATCCGCTGTCTTCCTGCTCTGAGCTCCCTGTGACGTCTCAGGTCAGAGGGCGCGGTGACGTCTTTTCACCGCGCCCTCCCCTGGCTGTCACAGGGAGCGCTGAGCGGGAAGACACCGACAACGCTGGCGTTCGGACCCGAGCAACGGGCAGCAGGTAGCAGGTGAGGGGAAGGGAGGTGAGTATTTGATTTTTTTTTTTTTAATGTATGGAGGCATGGGGCAGTATAAAGAGAAGGGGGGGCATCCTGCATGGGGCATTATAAAGAGGGGGGGGACATCCTGCATGGGGCATTATATAGAGGGGGGGTGACATCCTGCATGGGGCATTATAAGGTGGGGAACAGCCTGCATGGAGCATTATAGGGGGGGGACAGCCTGTATGGGGCATTATGTGGGGGGGAACAGCCAGCATGGAGCATTATAAGGGGGGGGCATCCTGCATGGGGCATTATAAAGAGGGGGGGCATCCTGCATGGGGCATTATAAAGAGGGGGGGCATCCTGCATGGGGCATTATATAGAGGGGGGGGTGACATCCTGCATGGGGCATTATAAGGTGGGGAACAGCCTGCATGGGGCATTATAAAGGGGGGGGGCAGCCTGCATAGTGCATTATGTGGGGGGGAACGGCCTGCATGGAGCATTATAAGGGGGGGCAGCCTGTATGGGGCATTATGTGGGGGGTAACAGTCTGCATGGAGCATTAAAAGGGGGGAGCCTGTATGGGGCATTATGTGGGGGGTAACAGCCTGCATGGAGCATTATAAGGGGGGGACAGCCTGTATGGGGCATTATGTGGGGGGTAACAGCCTGCATGCAGCATTATATGGGGCCCAGTATCCTGTATGGAGAGTTATAAGGGGACCGGTATCCTGTATGGAGCGTTATAAGGGGACCGGTATCCTGTATGGAGCGTTATATGGGGGCCAGTATCCTGTATGGAGTTTTATAAGGGGACCAGTGTCCTGTATGGAACGTTATATGGGGGCCAGTATCCTGTATGGAGCTTTATAAGGGGACCAGTATCCTGTATGGAGCGTTATATGGGGGCTAGTATTCCGTATGGAGCCTTATATGGGGGCCAGTATTCCGTATGGAGCCTTATATGGAGGCCAGTATTCCGTATGGAGCCTTATATGGGGGCCAGTATTCCGTATGGGGCATAATATGGGGGCCAGTATTCCCTATGGAGCCTTATATGGGGGCCAGTATTCCGTATGGAGCCTTATATGGGGGCCAGTATTCCGTATGGAGCCTTACATGGGGGCCAGTATTCCGTATGGGGCCTTACATGGGGGCCAGTATTCTGTATGGAGCCTTATATGGGGGCCAGTATTCCGTATGGAGCCTTATATGGGGGCCAGTATTCCGTATGAAGCGTTATATGGGGGCCAGTATTCCGTATGAAGCCTTAAATGGGGGCCAGTATTCTGTGTGGAGCGATTCACCGGTTTCTGAGCTATTGTGGAATTTACAATAGATATCACTCATGTAATGTAAGAAGTGAAATCTTTGCATTGTACTATATATATATATATATATATATATATATATATATATATATATATTTCTCCGCTGTATCTCTGCATCATGAATCGTGGTATGTGTTAAAGGGGCCCACTGAGACTCTTTCGCCCGGGGCCCAGAAAAACCTGGAGCCGGCCCTGCAGGGATAGCCAGCTCCAGAGATAGTGCGATTCAATTCACAGGACCCAGGCCATCAGTCACATCAGTAACTTGTGGCCACTGGATGGGAGCCAGCTCTAGAGTTAGTGCGATTCAACTCACAGGACCTAGTCCATCAGTCACATCAGTAACTTGTGCCCACTGGATGGGAGCCAGCTCTAGAGTTAGTGCGATTCAACTCACAGGACCTAGTCCATCAGTCACATCAGTAACTTGTGGCTAGTGTTGAGCCACCCCCGTAGTGTTCAAGTTCGGTTCGGTTCATCGAACACCCGTATGTTCGCTGAACTGTTCGTCGAACACCTTGGAACACCGTTAAAACCACATAGAAAACACCTTCAAAGGTGTCCAAAACCTGACAAACTGCTCAGAAGACACAACTAACACATGGAAAAGTGACAAGTACATATAGTCATGCGAAAAGAAAAGAGGTGGTAAAAGAGGAGTAAAAGGAGGGGGAGACACAGATATAGGCATGTCATGCCCTTCTAAAAACAAAAAAGTGCGAAGCCGACACGGCCAGTCCGTTCCTGCCCGTGCGACCTCCGTGTCGCCGGCTTTGTGCCAGAGCTGCGGTGGACCCTGACGGCCAGCCCCCCTCTCCCAATACTGGTGCCTGTCCGCTAGTGGGTCGAGCGAGCCCCTCTGTGGTGGAGGCAGGTCTAAGCTTTTTCATTTAAATTGTCTCTCTAATTTGAATGAATACACTTTAAATCCTTTTACAAGGATCTATTGGAGGGCAAGTCTCATGCCAGCAGCCGCGTAATTCCAGCTCCAGTAGCGTCCACTAAAGCTGCTGCAGTTAAAAAGCTTTTATAAGGATCGAGCTCGGTGGTCCACCGCAAGGCGTCCTACCGCCAGTCCCAGCCCATATGCCTTGGGGTGCCTCCTGATGCTCTTCACTGAGTATCCCGGGGTCCCGAAGCATTTCCTTTGAAAAAATTAAGGGTCCAAACTACAGGTGGTGTAGCTTGCTTAACAGCTGGGATAATCCGCTGACTAGCAGACACTGCTACTAGGCACAAAGTATTTCCTGGGCTAGATGCAGTTAAAAATTTGTAATTAGATACTCTCGTTGGATGCTGAGAAAGCATTCCATAGAGTCTCCTGGCATGCCATATATTATTCTCTTAAAAAGCTTGGGGTAGGGGTCTAGGGGACCCTTTTATAGCCAAAATCACGGGCCTGTATCGCAAAACGTCACCTAGGCTGAAGATAAATGGAACTGTAGCACCCCGAGGGCTCGGTTGCTACAGAGGTATTGCACGTCACCCAGAGGTGTGATATCTCACTCTCAGGTAAGGATGGAGTGTGGATCAGGACCCCGACACCTGCATGCATTACACCACATTGCCGTGGGGCAGGGCGACCAATATGCCCCTGAGATGGGCACGACAGTCCCTGTCCCTGGCTGAAGTGGGGGGAGGGAACACCGAGGAAGGGGAACCCTGTAGTGCAGGAGCATGGAGGAAGCAGTTCCTGGGTGCATTGAGAAGGGAGTATAAAAGGTGGGCACCATCTTAGTTCAGTGCAGAGAAGTCTGAGCAGAAGTGACAGGGAGCAGGGGCTCTGCATGAGCTCTGCTCCGGAGGCGGGCCTAGTAACAGAGGCCCAGGCCTGGAAGAGGGAGAAGGAAGGAAGAGGAGCGGAGAAGGCTCCAGTAACGAGGAACGAAGGAATCCCAGGGGTGCGGACGGGCGAGTCGCCACCGCACGCCCGAATCCACCTGCGTGGAGGGGTCAGGCCAAAGGTGGAGACCGGTCCCCGAAACTAGTGGAGGCGGGAAATGACCCTCAGCTAGAAACCGGAGGCTGTGACATTTTATGTGACGTAGCCCCTCGCTACACTCGCTAGGAAGGCACCACATAGGGTCAGGGAAACTGGCGCCAAGTTTACAAAGAGGAGGCCCGAGACAGCTGGACAGAAGCGTTGGTAAAAAAGGCCAGACAAAGGACACACAAAGGGGGCCCTGTGAAGCGCTCCAAAGTTATCTGGGAGTTGTCTGAGCCCCTCACCTGGTGAGCACAGTACGACGTGGGCAGCCGTTACCTGCAGAAGTGGTCTGGATATTAAGAACTGTGAGTAAAGGCCCTGGACTGCATCACTGACTCCGTGTTGTTACTGCTGCTGCCCTGCACCATCTCCCCCATCCTCCGCATACACTGCCCTGAGGCTATATTCCTCCTGTGGGGAGTTATACTACGCTCTGCTGCACCCACAACACCAGCCTCAGCGGTCTGCCCTGCAGCGGCGGTTCACTCTGACCTCAATCCACAGGTGGCGTAGTCGGACATTTAAACATCAAAACCACATAAATAGTTCCACCACTGGTTTGACCGCCCTGAGCCACGGAACCGGGTCGCCGCCACGGAGACTACAACCACCAGCATCCACCAAAAAGGGTCCGGCTCCGGGTGTCCCAAGGCCCAGGGGGCACGTCAGAACATTTTCATCACCTTTCATAATCACCAATGGGACAAGGCAGGGATGTCCTCTGTCCCCTCTCTTATACATCCTAGTGACGGAGCACCTGCTCTCATCAATTCGCCATAACCCCAATATTAGGTGGATTGAGGTGGGAGGCACCGAGTACAAGTGCTCTGCATTTGCTGATGATGTCCTAGTAAATATCACTCAATCACATATATCCATCCCTGCTGTTATGGCTGAAATAGATCACTTTGTTACATGGTCAGAATTTAAAATCAATGCAGCGAAGTCTGAGGACCTCAATGTCTCCCTCCCCAAATCCATACAGGATTCCATCCAGTCCAACTTTCCCTTTGCCTGGCCCTCACAGGGTATCAAATACTTAGGAATTCCTATTCATAGAGACCTCTCCCGTCTATGTTATCTTAATTTTGGGCCCTTTATTGAACAACTCCATACAGACCACGGTTGGCAAGTTAGAACTGTAAGATTCACTACGTGAACCACTGGTGTTTTGTGGAAAAGCACATGTACACTCTGTTCCAAATTATTATGCAAAAAGTGTTTAGGATTGATAAGGGAAGAATTTGTTTGTTTGTCAGTTAAACTCATTGATGGTGATGTGTGTCAGGGCTCTTTATATCACTGTAAGCAATTGCAGACACCTGTGCTAATTAGTTTGGCAGGTGTGTCCAATGAAAGGCAAGACTACTTAAGAAGGCTGTCCCACATTATTAAGCAGCCTACATTTTCTGCCAAAATGGGAAAGAAAAAGGATGTGTCGGCTGTTGAGAAGCAACAAATTGTGGAGTGTTTAGGTCAAGGCATGACTACAATGAACATTGCCAAGACACTTCATCCTGATCATCGCACAATCAAGAAGTATGTAGCTGATTCACAGTACACACGTGTGCGTGCTGATAAGGGAAAATTGAGGACTCTTTCCTACAGGCAATTACGTCAGGTTAAAAGAGCAGCGGCAAAAAAGCCTTGTCATAGCAGCAGACAAGTTTTTGAAGCTGCTGGTGCCTCCAACGTCCCTCGAACAACAAGATGCAGGGTCCTTCAGAGGTTTGCAGCTGTGCGTAAGCCATCCTGTCGACCTCCTCTATCCACTGTACACAAGCAGAAACGGCTCCAGTGGGCCAAACAATACATGAAGACTGACTTCAAAACTGTTTTGTTCACCGATGAGTGCCGTGCAACGCTCGATGGTCCAGATGGATGGAGTGGAGGATGGCTGGTTGATGGACACCCCACGCAAACACGGCTACGGCACCAACAAGGAGCAGGTGGAGTAATGTTTTGGGCTGGAATCATAGAGAGAGAGATTGTCGGCCTCTTTAGGATCCCTGAAGGGGTAAAGATGAACTCCATAATGTATGTGGAGTTTCTCAAACAGCACTTCCTACCATGGTTCAAGAAGAAGAACCGTGTATTCCGCAGCAAGATCATTTTCATGCATGATAATGCACTTTCTCATGCTGCACATAACACATCTGCATCTCTGGCTGATATGGGCATAAAAGGGGACAAACTTATGGTGTGACCCCCATGCTTCCCTGACCTCAACCCCATTCAGAACCTCTGGAGCATCATCAAAAGGAGTGTCTATGATGGCGGGAGGCAGTTCACATCTAAGCAACAGCTCTGGGAGGGTATTCTGTCCTCATGCTAAACAATTGAAGCAGAAACCATCCAAAACCTGACAAATTCAATTTTTTTGTTCTTTATTAAAATGAAAAGGTTGATCCAAGAGTGTGGGGGATCTAAGAGTGTGGCAACCCAGTAGTCAGGATTACTTCGAATTCTGACAATCTGAGGGTCATGTTGCAGGTAGTGCAGCAAGAAGGCATTCATGTGTCTTGCGCATCTAGGAGACCCAAAATTATTTTCGGGGCTAGATGCAGCTAAAAATTATTATTAATTTGAAAGCTGGTGGAGCTTAGTATAGATGGCCTAATAGAATCAGTACTGCACACTGTTACAAAGCCCAAATTATTTTCCAGCCAAGATACAGATAAACATGATTAGTAATTTTAAAGCTTAAAACGGTTGTTGAGGTGATTTTAACAAATCATCAAGCTTTTACTCTCCCCAGGATGACACAGGGGTAGAAAAGTCCTTTCGGATCCATGATTTGTTCATCTTTATGAACGTGAGTCTGTCTACATTATCAGTGGAGAGCCGCGTGCGCTTATCTGTCAGCACACCACCAGCAGCGCTGAACACACGTTCAGACAGAACGCTGGCTGCGGGGCATGACAAGATCTCCAAGGCGTAAGTGGCGAGCTCCGGCCATTTATCCAGATTGGAAGCCCAAAAAGAGCAAGGGTCTAGTGACACAGTCATGGCTTTAATGTTTACTTGGAGATACTCCTGTACCATCGTCTCTAGGCGTTGACTATGTGTCAGACTTTTTGTCTCCTGTGGCATTGCAAAGGATGGGCTAAAAAAGTGGTGAAATGATTCTGCAAAATTGATGTTACCAGCAGATACTGTGTTTCTGTTACGGTTTGAGTGCTGAACACTCGACGGTCCCACGGTTGGCAAGTTGGAACTGTGAGATTCACTACGTGCACCACTGGTGTTTTGTGGAAAAGCACATGTAAGATTCTGCAACAGTCTCTGCTGATACTCCTGCATGCGTGCATCCCTTTCTATGGCAGGAATAATTTCTGCAAATTTACTTTTGTACCGGGGATCTAACAGTGTGGCAACCCAGTAGTCAGGATTATTTCAAATTCTCACAATTCGAGGGTCATGTTGCAGGTAGTGCAGAAGGAAGGCACTCATGTGTCTTGCGCATCCAGGAGCACCAAGTCCATGTTGTGTTGGTGGCGAGGTAACAATCATGCTTCCTTCCTCTGTCCTCTCCCCCCAACCTCGCACAACAGAAATGTGATCAAGGTCTCCCTCATCTGATGAGTCTTCCATCAGTACGTCCTCCACTTCTTCCTGGGCTCCTGCACCTTCCTCCCTAGTTTGGCTGCTACCATGCGCCCTGGTAAAACCATCTCCCCCACCCTCACATGCCTGCCGCCTTGGTGCTGCCGACCGTCTGGACCTTGCAGATGTTAGCCCTTCCGCATACAACTCCTCCTCCTCTACTTCCTCCACCTCCTCTTGTGCCACCACCTGACTCCGAATTCTGTTTAACATGTGCTCCAGCATGTAACTCACTGGAATAGTCATGCTGATAATGGCATCGTCAGCACTAAACATCTTCGTCGCCATTTCAAAACTGTGCAGAAGGGTGCATAGGTCCCTGACTTGAGACCACTCCTCCAGCGTGATTTGCCCCACCTCTGCATCTCGTTGGCCCAGGCTATACGTCAGAACTTATTGCACCAGGGCTTGTCGGTGCTGCCACAGTCGCTGCAACATGTGCAGAGTTGAATTCCACCGGGTAGGCACATCGCATTTTAGCCGGTGAAGTGGCAGGCCCAACGACTTCTGTAGAGATGTAAGTCGCTGAGCTGCGGGATGCGAACGGCGGAAGTGAGCACACAGCGACCGTGCCCTCTGCAGAAGTCCATCTAGTCCTGGATAGTGGGCTAAAAATTGCTGGACAACCAGGTTCAACACGTGAGCCATACAAGGCATGCGTGTGACATTGCCCCGGCGAAGGGCCGCACCCAGGTTTGCAGCATTGTCGCACACGGCCTTCCCTGGTTTCAGGTCCAGTGGAGACAACCATTCATGAAACTGGTTCTCCAGAGCTGACCACAACTCCTCAGCTGTGTGACTCACATTTCCCAGACATTTCAAAGTAAAAACCGCCTGATGACGTTTAGCCCTGCTGCCAGCATAGTAAGGAGGTGTGCAGGATCCCTTCTGCGCAGTTAGAAAGCTTGTGGCATGACCAGACAGGCTTTGGGTGCAGGTGGAGGACCGAGAGGAGGTTGAGGAGGCAGAAGCAGTGGAGGAACTTTGACATAAAGAGGAATGACGCACAACTCGTGGGGATGGCAAAACTTGGACAGCAGCCCCTTGTCCTGCTGTCACCATAGTTACCCAGTGCCCAGTCAGCGACATGTAACGCCCCTGTCCATGCCTACTTGTCCAAGTGTCTGTGGTGAAATGCACCCTGTCTCACACAGAGTTTCTCAAAGAAGCGGTGATGTTGTGTGCGACATGCTGGTGGAGCGCAGGCACACCTTTCTTTGAGAAGTAGTGCCGACTGGGCATCTGGTACTGGGGCACTGCGACGGACATAAGGTCTCTAAAATCCTCTGTGTCCACCAGGCGGAAAGGAAGCATTTCTGTAGCCAAGAGCTTGCAGATAGTGAAATTCAACCTCTTAGCTTTCTCATGGCTAGGAGGAAATGGTCTTTTACTTGTCCACATCTGAGGGACCGAGGGCTGGCTGTTGTGCTTAGACGGGGTTGAGAAGGGTGTCCCCGGCAAACTGCCTGTCTGTGAGGAAGATGCAGGCGGACATGTTAGGTTGCCTTGATCCAAAGGTGGTGCTATCGACGTCGGACAGCGCTCAACACCTGCTGGTGTTACCACCTCCAACGAAAATGATGACCTGCCAATCACGCTGGCTGTTGCGGGTAAAGAGGTGGCAGGTCTGCGTCCCAAAACAGGTGTGACTGCTGTCCCCCCAGTCACAGAGGATGAAAAGGCCGCAGATGCACAAGATGGGGCAGACGGTGGTTGGCACTGCCGGCTAGACCGCATTGTAGCACAGTGAGCTTCCCACTGCAACTTATGCTTCATGTCCATGTGCCGGTTCATGCATGAAGTACTCAAACTATGTATTTTTTGGCCTCTACTTAGCTTTTGCTGACAAATGTTACAAATAACATGAGTTGGGTCATCTTTATCGATCTGAAAAAATGTCCAGGCTATGCAAGGTTTAGCACCAATGCGACCTGAAGAGCCACCACGACTTGTGGTCAGAGGCAGAGTTGAGTTTGAGGATGCAGTTGTTGACATGCTTCCAGTACTACGTCTCTGTCCAGGAAGGCGTAACCTGACCTCGTCGTCACTAGCATCCTCCTCCACCTCCTCTGCTGACCTCATCTCTTGACTGACTGTGGGTTGACAGTAAGTGGGATCTCCAACCTCATCATCATCACCCTGTGTGTTATCACACCCGTCGTCCTCAGAGCCAACCTGTTCCTGCCCTGACAAAAAACTAAAGTTGTCGCTCCAATCAGGTATCAGGGGTTACGGTTTGGGAACAAGGGTCTACATTATGGTCAGAACCTTCTGCGTCTGGTCCTGGATCCGACTCATAAAGATTCTGGGCATCAGTGCTGATCATTTCCTCGTCTGGATTCACAGAAGCTCTGGAGCCGACCTCTGATTCCCAGGCTATAGTATGAGTAAACAGCTCTGCAGACTCAACCATCTGTTCTAGCCCATACTCAGACGGGCAGCTGGAGACTTGGGAGCTGTGAGGAAGCAAGTGCGATTGGGGTGACACCTCTGAGGACTGGAGTATTTGTGATGTTGAAGTTGAGGTGGAGGAGAGCCCACTTAAAGGAGCACTTGATATCCGTTGAAGCACCTGCTGTTTTTGTGCCTCATCTGGAATTTGTAGTGATTGGCGTGGCCGTAAGAAAGGGATCTTATCACATTGTCCGCTAAAAGAAGTAGACATTTTAGTTTGGCTGGAAGATGGTCTCTCTTCTGCAGATGTTACTGTTGCTTTAACACCTACCCCACGGACACAGCCTTTTTTTCCCCTTCAAAACATGCCTATTCCACTTTCCACCAGCAGCAGGCCTTTTTCCACTCATTTTGGTGGTTAACTAATTCACAACTCTGGAGTTGTTTGCACAAAAAAACAATGGATGGGAACCGAGCAGAGCTGAGTGGCCAAACTGTGGTATTAGGTCAAAAGTATTGGCTGGGTTAGATGCAGATAAAAATTATATTGAATTTGCAACCTGATGGAGGTCAGAATAGATGGACTAATAGACCAAGTCCCACACACTGCTAGAAGTCTAAATATTTTTTCAGAGCTAGATGCAGAAAAAAATTAGATTGAATTTGCAACCTGATAGAGGTCAGTATAGATGGACTAATAGAACAAGTCCCAAACACTGCTACAAGCTGAAATATTTTTTCAGAGCTAGATGCAGAAAAAAATTTGATTGAATTTGCAACCTGATGGAGGTCAGTATAGATGGACTAATAGACCAAGTCCCACACACTGCTAGAAGCCTAAATATTTTCAGAGCTAGATGCAGAAAAAAATTATATTGAATTTGCAACCTGATGGAGGTCAGTATAGATGGACTAATAGACCAAGTCCCACACACTGCTAGAAGCCTAAATATTTTTTCAGAGCTAGATGCAGAAAAAAATTAGATTGAATTTGCAACCTGATGGAGGTCAGTATAGATGGACTAATAGAACAAGTCCCAAACACTGCTACAAGCTGAAATATTTTTTCAGAGCTAGATGCAGAAAAAAATTAGATTGAATTTGCAACCTGATGGAGGTCAGTATAGATGAACTAATAGACCAAGTCCCACACACTGCTAGAAGCCTAAATATTTTCAGAGCTAGATGCAGAAAAAAATTTGATTGAATTTGCAACCTGATGGAGGTCAGTATAGATGGACTAATAGACCAAGTCCCACACACTGCTAGAAGCCTAAATATTTTCAGAGCTAGATGCAGAAAAAAATTAGATTGAACTTGCAACCTGATGTAAGTCAGTATAGATGGACTAATAGACCAAGTCTCACACACTGCTAGAAGCCTAAATATTTTTTCAGAGCTAGATGCAGAAAAAAATTATATTGAATTTGCAACCTGATGGAGGTCAGTATAGATGGACTAATAGACCAAGTCCCACACACTGCTAGAAGCCTAAATATTTTTTCAGAGCTAGATGCAGATAAAAATTATTTTTAATTTGCAACCTGGTGGAGGTTAGTATAGATGGACTAATAGAACAAGTCCCACACACTGCTACAAGCTGAAATATTATTTCAGAGCTAGATGCAGAAAAAAATTTGATTGAATTTGCAACCTGATGGATGTCAGTATAGATGGACTAATAGACCAAGTCCCATACACTGATACAAGCTGAAATATTTTTTCAGAGCTAGATGCAGAAAAAAATAAGATTGAATTTGCAACCCGATGGAGGTCAGTATAGATGGACTAATAGACCAAGTTCCACTCACTGCTAGAAGCCTAAATATTTTTAGAGCTAGATGCAGAAAAAAATTAGATTGAATTTGCAACCTGATGGAGGTCAGTATAGATGGACTAATAGACCAAGTCCCACACACTGCTAGAAGCCTAAATATTTTCAGAGCTAGATGCAGAAAAAAATTAGATTGAACTTGCAACCTGATGGAGGTCAGTATAGATGGACTAATAGACCAAGTCCCACACACTGCTACAAGCCTAAATATTTTCAGAGCTAGATTCGGAAAAAAATTTGATTGAATTTGCAACCTGATGGAGGTCAGTATATATGGACAAATAGAACAAGTCCCACACACTGCTAGAAGCTGAAATATTTTTTCAGAGCTAGATGCAGAAAAAAATTATATTGAATTTGCAACCTGATGGAGGTCAGTATAGATGGACTTATAGAACAAGTCCCACACACTACTAGAAGCTGAAATATTTTTTTAGAGCTAGATGCAGAAAAAAATTATATTGAATTTGCAATCTGATGGAGGTCAGTATAGATGGACTAATAGAACAAGTCCCACACACTGCTACAAGCTGAAATATTTTTTCAGAGCTAGATGTAGAAAAAAATGTGATTGAATTTGCAACCTGATGGAGGTCAGTATAGATGGACTAATAGACCAAGTCCCACTCACTGCTAGAAGCCTAAATATTTTCAGAGCTAGATGCAGAAAAAAATTGGATTGAATTTGCAACCTGATGGAGGTCAGCATAGATGGACTAATAGACCAAGTCCCACACACTGCTAGAAGCCTAAATATTTTTTCAGAGCTAGATACAGAAAAAAATTAGATTGAATTTGCAACCTGATGGAGGTCAGTATAGATGGACTAATAGACCAAGTCCCACACACTGCTAGAAGCCTAAATATTTTTTCAGAGCTACATGCAGATAAAAATTATTTTTAATTTGCATCTTGGTGGAGGTTAGTATAGATGGACTAATATAACAAGTCCCACACACTGCTAGAAGCTGAAATATTTTTTCAGAGCTAGATGCAGAAAAAAATTATATTGAATTTGCAACCTGATGGAGGTCAGTATAGATGGACTAATAGAACAAGTCCCACACACTGCTAGAAGCTGAAATATTTTTTTAGAGCTAGATGCAGAAAAAAATTATATTGAATTTGCAACCTGATGGAGGTCAGTATAGATGGACTAATAGAACAAGTCCCACACACTGCTACAAGCTGAAATATTTTTTCAGAGCTAGATGCAGAAAAAAATTAGATTGAATTTGCAACCTGATGGATGTCTGTATAGATGGACTAATAGACCAAGTCCCACACACTGCTACAAGCTGAAATATTTTTTCAGAGCTAGATGCAGAAAAAAATTAGATTGAATTTGCAACCTGATGGAGGTCAGTATAGATGGACTAATAGACCAAGTCCCACTCACTGCTAGAAGCCTAAATATTTTCAGAGCTAGATGCAGAAAAAAATTAGATTGAATTTGCAACCTGATGGAGGTCAGTATAGATGGACTAATAGACCAAGTCCCACACACTGCTAGAAGCCTAAATATTTTCAGAGCTAGATGCAGAAAAAAATTAGATTGAATTTGCAACCTGATGGAGGTCAGTATAGATGGACTAATAGACCAAGTCCCACACACTGCTAGAAGCCTAAATATTTTTTCAGAGCTAGATGCAGAAAAATTTAGATTGAATTTGCAACCTGATGGAGGTCAGTATAGATGGACTAATAGACCAAGTCCCACACACTGCTAGAAGCCTAAATATTTTTTCAGAGCTAGATGCAGATAAAAATTATTTTTAATTTGCAACTTGGTGGAGGTTAGTATAGATGGACTAATAGAACAAGTCCCACACACTGCTACAAGCTGAAATATTTTTTCAGAGCTAGATGCAGAAAAAAATTATATTGAATTTGCAACCTGATGGAGGTCAGTATAGATGGACTAATAAAACAAGTCCCACACACTGCTGCAAGCTGAAATATTTTTTCAGAGCTAGATGCAGAAAAAAATTAGATTGAATTTGCAACCTGATGGAGGTCACTATAGATGGACTAAAAGACCAAGTCCCACTCACTGCTAGAAGCCTAAATATTTTCAGAGCTAGATGCAGAAAAAAATTAGATTGAATTTGCAACCTGATGGAGGTCAGTATAGATGGACTAATAGAACAAGTTCCACACACTGCTAGAAGCTGAAATATTTTTTCAGAGCTAGATGCAGAAAAAAATTATATTGAATTTGCAACCTGATGGAGGTCAGTATAGATGGACTAATAGAACAAGTCCCACACACTGCTAGAAGCTGAAATATTTTTTTAGAGCTAGATGCAGAAAAAAATTATATTGAATTTCCAACCTGATGGAGGTTAGTATAGATGGACTAATAGAACAAGTCCCACACACTGCTAGAAGCTGAAATATTTTTTTAGAGCTAGATGCAGAGAAATATTATATTGAATTTGCAACCTGGTGGAGGTTAGTATAGATGGACTAATAGAATGATGCTATGCCCAAAAGGTTTTACTTCACTAGGTGCAGTAAAAAAATGTGTATTCTATACACACGTGGTGTAGCTTGCAACACAGATAGGCTACTCCACTGACTAACACACTCTGCAATAGGCCAAAAAGGATTTGCTTTGCTAGATTTAGCTAAATGCTGTGAAAAAAACTTGCACAGCACTGGTACAGACCTGCCTGGCAAAAAAGTGATAGGAACTGATGTAACCTAGCCCTGAAAAGGACTGCAATTACAATTAGTCTTTACTCCCACAACCTATCTATTTAAGAGGACAGACCTGCCTGATAAAAGTCATAGGAAATTATGTAACCTAGTCCTTAAAAGGACTGCAATCACAACTCTTCCCTACTCCCAAGCTATCTGTAGATTTGTGCGAAAATTGGCTTGAAATTAACAAAGTATAACGCACACAGCAACAGCGGTGCCATCTAACACGCAGCTGCAGCAGTGAGAAAATGGTGGCGACGGGGAAAATGGCTGGGTCTTATAGGGCAAGGACATGTGACATACACTGCCAATGACACATGCCCTTGCTTGTGTGAAAAAAAACAGTTCGCTCCGTGTGTGCGCTGCTGATAAGCTGACAGACTGCACCTCCCCACTGTAAATGCGGGAAAGAGAAAAAAAAATGGAGATGTTCATTATTCCTGCAGAGATCCATCCCCTGCCCCCCCCCCCCCTGCCCCGCTGTACACTCAAACTGCGTATTAACATTAATTTTCAGCATTACTGAGAAAAAATCCAGTTATGATTTTGGTGCACGAACAGTTATCGAACATAACCTCGAACAGCCGAATTTTTTTCAAATCGTTCGTGTTCGCCGAACGGCTCGAACACCACCCAAAACAGCTCGAATTTGAGATTGGCGAACAGTTCGAGTCGAACACCTCTCATCTCTACTTGTGGCCATTGGATGGGAGCCAGCTCTAGAGTTAGTGCGATTCAACTCACAGGACCCAGGCCATCAGTCACATCAGTAACTTTGGCCACTGGATGAGAGCCAGCTCTAGAGTTAGTGCGATTCAATTCACAGGACCCAGGCCATCAGTCACATCAGTAACTTGTGGCCATTGGATGGGAGCCAGCTCTAGAGTTAGTGTAATTCAACTCACAGGACCCAGGCCATCAGTCACATCAGTAACTTGTGGCCATTGGATGGGAGCCAGCTCTAGAGTTAGTGCGATTCAATTCACAGGACCCAGGCCATCAGTCACATCAGTAACTTGTGGCCATTGGATGGGAGCCAGCTCTAGAGTTAGTGCAATTCAACTCACAGGACCCAGGCCATCAGTCACATCAGTAACTTGTGGCCATTGGATGGGAGCCAGCTCTAGAGATAGTGCGATTCAATTCACAGGACCCAGGCCATCAGTCACATCAGTAACTTGTGGCCATTGGATGGGAGCCAGCTCTAGAGTTAGTGCGATTCAACTCACAGGACCCAGGCCATTAGTCACATAAGTAACTTGTGGCCACTGGATGGGAGCCAGCTCTAGAGTTAGTGCGATTCAATTCACAGGACCCAGGCCATCAGTCACATCAGTAACTTGTGGCCATTGGATGGGAGCCAGCTATAGAGTTAGTGCCATTCAACTCACAGGACCCAGGCCATCAGTCACATCAGTAACTTGTGGCCATTGGATGGGAGCCAGCTATAGAGTTAGTGCGATTCAACTCACAGGACCCAGGCCATCAGTCACATCAGTAACTTGTGGCCACTGGATGGGAGTCAGCTCTAGAGTTAGTGCGATTCAACTCACAGGACCCAGGCCATCAGTCACATCAGTAACTTGTGGCCATTGGATGGGAGCCAGCTATAGAGTTAGTGCGATTCAACTCACAGGACCCAGGCCATCAGTCACATCAGTAACTTGTGGCTATTGGATGGGAGCCAGCTCTAGAGTTAGTGCGATTCAACTCACAGGACCCAGGCCATCAGTCACATCAGTAACTTGTGGCCACTGAATGGGAGCCCTGCAGTTTTTCTTTTGACATGTGTACCATGCCGCAATGATGATGTCCCTTAAGATCAGATAATCAAAAAAAGGCTCAGGGATGCAGTCCGTAAAAAGGCAAATTTCAGGGTTGCCATCCAGCGGCCACAGATTACTGACGTGGCCAATCAACCAGGTCCCTAGAATCAATTCATACCAACTCTAGCCACCACTTCAGATAGCTTCAGCTGCTATGGGTTGTACTAGTCAAACACTATATTAATGTCAGAAGAGCAGTTTACTGAGGATTTAGACTATTTTTCCTGATATGAACCTGGGTGCCATGCAACCTTCATGTCAGGGTATAGATTTACCTGCAGCCAGTGGAATGTAGTGTGAATACATTTCCCTAATATCTTCTACCAGCACTATTGGACCCTTTATAATGCACTTTTGTAAATTTTATGTAGAAGAGCTGTAGCCTACTCGTAAAAGCCAAAATTGAGTCTCACATTGCAAGTAAAGGTTTTAAAGTATTTCATCCCACATGTTTCTGTTGTGGACTTTACGGTACAACACATTCCTGCCAAGAGAATCCTTTAATGTTCATAGGCAGAACTTTCCCATTTATGATTGAGGTCTACCGGAAGATCCTTGGGCAGCCCTATAGGCCATAAAAAGCCTTCTCATTTTCTCACTATGCTGAGAGAGGAACCATTGAAGCTTGTCAATGACCACTGCCAAGACCAAGAAAGCAATTAAAACCTGAAATTCATGGCGAGCAAAGCCCCAAAACACGGTGCTGAGAAGTGTAGAATTAGTCCAGTTCATTAAAATCATTAATAGTCATGAAATGAAAAAACCACTAGAGTCCAAAAGGCTTAATGCCCTATCCATATTAATTAGATGGAAGCAAATCTGAAGTGAAAAGCAACACATGGTCTGTAGAATTAGCAACTGCTCTCTGCAGACTACACAGATCTCTTTTAAAATTCAGTTTAATTAAAATTGATCACGTTAAGAAACTGATGTGGTTAATTAACTGAATTCCTGGACCTCTTTTCATATATTTCACAGGTGCCTTGTACGCCAATGTCCTTTGTGACAGTGAATACCGCACCAGTCAAAACAAATTTCACAGCGTTAACTCCTTCACGTTCAGACTTAGCATGGACATGGAAACAACAACCACATAAAATAATGGGACAGATTTACTTAACCTGTCTAAATTTTAGGTAACATAAACTTAGATGAGAAGGAAATGGAACACCAAGAGGAAACCATCGAAAAAAATGAGAACCTACAAACTCCTTGTAGATGTTTCTTCTAATGAGATTTCAACGCAAATCCAAGACAACAGTGCCAACCACTGAGCCACCATGCAGGCCATTTATATTTATCCATTCCCAGCTTTGCATAAATGGTGACTGACCCTAAACTGGGGTAAGGAAGGGATATAGAAGAATATTCTGAACATGATGTTTGGGCTCCCATGTACTGTAACTACTCATGTGTATGGGTCATGTCAATCAATGAAGGCATGAATTTGTTTTATTGCTGTTCTTGTCCCCTCCAGTATATCTGTCAACAAAAGCTTCTTTGTACATGAATGTCAATGTCAAGAGATTAATATTTTAAAATCCATTTAAATCCAGTAAAAGGTAGCTTTCATTTTTGCATTCATTCTTTGAAGTCAAATGATTTCACTAAACAGGCTTGAATTGATTTAATTTGTAAGCGAAATTTCATGGATAGTTAATGCGTAGCGCCACAGACGTCCCCTGTGCTTCTGCGACAGTTCAGTAATTGCACGCATATTTCATAGATCACTTTTTATGATTGGAAATCTACTGCTATATGTAGATGAAGTGACTTTTATGTATTTCCAATATTACTATTTATGAATTACTAATCAGTGTTCTCAGTTTTTGATCAAAATTTTTTACAGAACTTGGACTTCAGGAGAATACTTTCTGTATGCTACAGAGATGTAGCTTTAAGTTTCCAGTTCCCACAGCAAAACTGGTAAAAGGGCTACTCACTTTCCATGTGTCTTCTAATAGTGTTTTCTGATATGACGGCCAAGCTTTTAATCAGAGCTAAATTGGTCAATATACAGGAGTTTAGTTTTGGAAGAAATAACAAGAATATCTTGGTATATCACTGATTTTTCATTGTATAAACAGCTAATAACAGTTGCTAGTTGTTTAACTAGCAACTAGATAACCACCTGTCATACTGCCAGTGAAATATTATACTATATCAGTGGTCATAACCATGGATATCTAAGGTCCTGCAATGCCCTGCACATGAGGAAAGAGATATAGCGAATCAGAAAAACTATACTACATTTCTAATTGGAGGTATTTCCTAATATTATTATTATTATTACACCTACTACATATTGGGATAGGATCTTGGGGATGGTAATACCCCTTTAAATACAGCCCTTGTCTGGCACAAAGTGAAACTTGGGTTAGAGTCCAGCTTCTTAGTCCTTTAGCAAAACCATACAATCCAGGAGGTCCAGAACCATGTGTGAGATAAACAAGTCCCCTTTTATAATGTGAACTACACCTAAAGGTAGAGATATGCCGTCCCACCATAACTCTTCAGCTGCTCACATTAAGACCTGGCCCTATCATGGCCAATTAACCCCTCTTAGTACTATGTGTACTAGAGCATTACTCCAGGTTTTACATCACAGGGGGCATCCACCTCTGTGATACATATCTCCCATCCACTATGTGTCCGGTAGCCACCTTACACCTTTCAGAGCATTGGATAGTGCAGGGCTATGCGTTTCGATACTGAACCACTGCCTTAGTAGGGCCTGTTGAAAATACAGCTTAAATGCCAAAACCCATAGCTTTGCTTATTCTATTCCCGTTCCTCTTTTGTATTCTTAATTATCGTTATAGGTGTAATGTATGTTTCAAAAAATAAATACCACATTTAAAAGTGTTATTTAGATTTACACATGAAACTTATGAGTCCATGCTTCAAAACTGTGCCAGCAAATAGCACAGATTTTTACATAATGACAAAAGCAGCTACATAACAACCTTTAGTGTTAATTTTGCATGAAAACACCATCTGCTTGACATAACAATCTAAGCCCAGAATCTCCTATAGTCTGGGTATGCTTAATATGATATCTAAAGGTCAAACAAGAGGTTTAATTGCTTGCCATACTACTTAAAGGGCTTAGACACTAGAGCAAAAATGTTCTTACTTCAGACTGTTTGTCTATCTATCTATCTATCTATCTATCTATCTATCTATCTATCTATCTATCTATCTATCTATCTATCTATATATCTTTAAAGTAATAATTATGCAACACAACTTCTTTTTTACATTTGGATTGACCCCATACTGTGGTCTGCATTGTATTGTGAAGAATATAGTGAATGTGGCAGAACTGAATAAATAGGCGCTGTCATAAAAAATATCTCTTGGAAGTTTTGGGATAGAAATGTATTATATAGTAAACACAGTGTAGATCAGTGTAGATGTAAATTGTATAATACATTTCTATTCATTAATCCCTAAACTGCAAGTGTGTTCTTTGATGACAGCGGCTGTTTATGTGGTTCTGCCACATTTGCGGTATCCTTCACCTTGAGTTGAACTTTTGGTTTCCAAGAATGGACTGTGATTTCAATATGAGTGATTTCAAGTGATTTCTTTTGGTTGTCAAGAAACACTCCAGGTGAATGCAGCCTCTTTGATTTGTGTGTCTTTTTCTTATCCACAGTCCTAAACATGATAACGCCTGTTTTTCCTTTTTTCTTACATTGAATTGTGAGTAGACATGAGCGAACTTGTTCAGAAAACATTCTCCAATCTCAAAGTCGGCACGAACATTGCACATTTGGATTCATGTTCGGATTCCCGAGCATTTTCCTCAAAATCGGCAAAATTCGGCCAAAGTTCGGTAAATGATCGAGTTTCCACTAATGCTTTGTTAGGACTTTGGCTAGGATAGTGGTGCTGTATGAGCGGGGGGTGGGATGGCATGTTTGATGAGGTGAGGGGGTGGGGAGAGGTCAGAGGAGCGGCGGACTGTTATTCTTTTTTTTTTTTAAACCTAATGTGTGGAGACTCGGAAGCCAATCAGGCAGCAAAAACCATCCACAACGTCCAGACACAAGGGCTTGTATCATTGGCTGCCAAAGTCACATGTCCCTCTATATATAGAAAGCGGTCATGTTGTTTTATACCCATTTTGTCAGTGTGACAGCGCAGAGAGGCTGCTCCTGCTGCTGCAAGTAGTCAGATCTAGGCGGTTTATTATCAGATAGTTCAGATAGATAGGATCCTGTGTGAAATCGACCTTCCAGCATATCAATCTTTTGTGCTAATAGTGTGGTCCAGACACCAGTCCACATTCAGAATCTAAATCCTTTGTGCTAATAGTGTGGTCCAGACACCAGTTCACATTCAGAATCTAAATCCTTTGTGCTAATTGTGTGGTCCAGACACCAGTCCACATTCAGAATCTAAATCCTTTGTGCTAATAATGTGGTCCAGACACCAGTCCACATTCAGAATCTAAATACTTTGTGCTAATAGTGTGGTCCAGACACCAGTTCACATTCAGAATCTAAATCCTTTGTGCTAATTGTGTGGTCCATACACCAGTCCACATTTCAGAATCTTAATCCTTTGTGCTAATAATGTGGTCCAGACACCAGTCCACATTCAGAATCTAAATACTTTGTGCTAATAGTGTGGTCCAGACACCAGTTCACATTCAGAATCTAAATCCTTTGTGCTAATTGTGTGGTCCATACACCAGTCCACATTTCAGAATCTTAATCCTTTGTGCTAATAGTGTGGTCCAGACACCAGTCCACATTCAGAATCTAAATCCTTTGTGCTAATAGTGTGGTCCAGACACCAGTTCACATTCAGAATCTAAATCCTTTGTGCTAATTGTGTGGTCCAGACACCAGTCCACATTCAGAATCTAAATCCTTTGTGCTAATAATGTGGTCCAGACACCAGTCCACATTCAGAATCTAAATACTTTGTGCTAATAGTGTGGTCCAGACACCAGTTCACATTCAGAATCTAAATCCTTTGTGCTAATTGTGTGGTCCATACACCAGTCCACATTTCAGAATCTTAATCCTTTGTGCCAATAGTGTGGTCCAGACACCAGCCCACATTTCAGAATCTTAATCCTTTGTGCCAATAGCGTGGTCCAGACACCAATCCACATTTCAGAATCTAAATCCTTTGTGCTAATAGTGTGGTCCATACACACTATCTCAGCAAATAAATACTGATTGTTAATTTAGTGACAGGTGACTGACAGGTCTGTGCCTAGGATTGTGAAACACCTAGTTACAAGAGGGGAATGGTACATCCAAAATGTTTGGTGGGAAAAAGTGAGTTCATGGTGGAAGGAGGAATAGCCATGGTGTTCAAGGTGTACATGGGTTTGGTGGTAATGTTACTGAAAGCTCTAGTGAGCAAACAACGTCTTGTCCTATCCAAAGACAATTGACAACTTCTGTTACTGGACGGGCTACTCGACTCCCTTTCTTTGGTATCCTCAGCCACAAATCTGGCTGTGGCCAGCAGCAATCGTGAGTCTGCAGTTTGCATGGGTGGCAAGGGTTGCCTAGCCTGGGCCTTTTTTGAGACCGCAAAAGATGACCCAACTAAAGGTTTCTGCCAACTTTGTAAAAAACGACTCAGCAGAGGCTAAAATTGCAGTAATTTGACCACTAAATGCATGAACCGGCATATGCGGGATCAACATGCATTAGTCTGGGAATCTCACTGCCCTAAAATGCGGACTAGCGGGCCTCGCCAACCGCCGGCCGCCCCATCAACCACATCTGCTGCTTCTTCCTCCTCCGTCACCATCGCAAGTGTTCACACACAGGTCTCTAGCTGCAGAACCTCCACTTGTTTACCCGCTACAGTCGGAGTCAGTGAGAGGCCGTCAGCTGTTATGGAAGTGGACATGCCTGTTGTTTTTGTTTCACCGATCACATCATATCTTCTCAATCCCCCATAACATCTCCACCTGCACCTTAATGACAGTCCAGCAGTTTGTCGTGTTCACTCAACTCCACCCTCCAGCCCTCATTCCCGCAGTTGTGGTCACGCAAAAGATTGTTTCCTCCTACACCTGCCAAAGATAAGAGCTTGAACTTCACCATCTCAAATCAGTTGGCCACGGAAATGCTGCCTTTCCACTTGGTGGTACAGACAGCTTTTGAAAGCTGATGGCCGTCGCAGTCCCCCAGTTCCAGTTACCCAGTCGCCATTACTTCTCTAAAAAAGCTGTGCCTCCGCTACACCAGCATGTCGCAGACAATATCACCCATTCCTTGAAAAAATCTATGTCTACCAGGGTGCATTTCACCACTGACACCTGGACGAGCATGCATGACTAGGGACGTTACATCTCGCTGACTGGGCACTGGGTGACTCTGGTGGCTGTGGTTCCATACGGGTAAGGGGCTGCTCCACAAGTCTTGGAATCCCCAAGGCTTGCGGGACAAACCTCTGAATCTAACACTTCCTCCACTGCTTATGCCTCCTCCACCTCCTCTAGGACCTCCACCTGTGCCCTCAACCTCTCCCTTAATGAGACATGCATTCCACCAGTGCAGAGAGAATCATCCCCACCTCCATACTGCGCAGCCAGGGCTCACCGCAATCATGCAGGGTTTAAATTAATATGCCTTGGAGATCGCAGTCACACAGCTCAAGAGTTGTGGACAGCTATCCAGGCCGAGTTTGAGCAATGGCTGTCTCCACTGAACCTGGAGCCAGGGAAGGCCATATGTGAAAACGGTGCAAACCTGGTGGTAGCCCTACGCCGGGGCAACCTCACACACGTGCCTTGCATGACTCACATCCTCAACCTGGTTGTACAGCAATTTCTCCACCACTTATCTGGCCTGGATGCGCTGCTGCAGAAAGCATGGTCGCTGTGTGCTCATCTCCGCCGTTCGCACCCTTTGGTTCATTGACTTGCCTCACTACAGAGGTCTTTCGGATTACCGGTTAACCGGTTGGTATGCGATGTGCCGACACAGTGGAATTCCACTCTGCACATGTTGCAGAAACTGTGGCAGCAGTGACGATCCTTGGTGCAGTATGTCATTTTGCATAGCCTGGGCCAACGCAGTTCGAACGTGGTGGAAATCAGGCTTGCGGAGTGGACCCAGATGAAGGACCTCTGCACCCTTCTGCACAGTTTTGAAATGGCTACTAAGATGTTTAGTGCTGACGATGCCATCATCAGCATCACTATTCCGGTCATCTACATGCTAATGCACACTTTGAATAGTCTGTGAAAGGAAGTGCTGATCCCAGAGGAGGATGCGGAAGGAATAACAATATCTCTAAGCTCCGGACTGTCGTCGCACAGGCGGGTGCCATGGAGGGGGGAATACAGCGATCCAAGGAGGCTCATGGTACCAGACAAACTGTTAGTGAAGGTGCAGGAGCCGAGGAACAAATGGAAGTGGATGAGGAGGAAGAGGTGATGGACGTGCAACAGTCAGAAGATGAAGAGGATAAAGATCCCCTGTCTGTTGTCCGTGGATGGTGAGAGGGGACGAAGGAAGCAAGCTTGAGTGTTACACCGCCTCCAACACACCACGGACCTGGACTTCATGGAAGCGCCCGACACATGAGCGCCTTCTTGCTGCACTATTTGCAACATAATGTGCGCATTGTTAGGATTAGAAATAGTGCTGATTACTGGGTTGCCACTCTGTTAGATCCACAGTATAAGAGTATATTTTGCCAGATGCTTCCTCCCCTGGAAAGGGACATGCTTATGCTGGAGTATTGAAACACACTTGTAGACAATCTTAAGAATGGTTTTCCCCAAGACAGCAGTGAGGCACACAGTGTGCATCTCAGTTCTAGACTTCCAACCCCGGGAACGACGAGTCGTCAACGCAAAAACATTAGCAGCAGCAGCAGTGTAAGTGGCAGAAGCAATTTCTATGAGTCGTTTCACGCATTTTTTAGACCAGCCCATGCACCAGCAAAACAGAGGACAAGTCTCACACGTGGTAAAAGACTGGAGAAGATGGTGCAGGAGCATCTTGAGCTCAATATCGATGCCATCAAAAATGGAAGAGTGGCCTGAGCTCGCCTGTCACGCCTTGGAGGTTTTATCATGCCCGACAGCTATCGTTCTCTCAGAACGTGTCTTCAGCGCTGCTGGTGGTGTCCTGAATGGATAAGCGCATCCGGCTGTCCCCTGAAAGTGTAGATCGCCAATGACTCTTGCATCCCAATTGCAGACTGTGCAGACTAGGCGATGGTGTAGTTTTTAGTGTGCTGCATTGATCTCACGTTATTGCAGTCTGTGACACATTAGACGTGGCTTCTGTGCCTAAGATTGCTACTGCTGCTGATGTTATTAACAATTTTTGGAAATGTACATACTCCAAGTTGGGTCTCCATCTGGTGAGTTGTCTGTAGTGAAGGGGTGTCAGACCCCATTATAGTATTTCTACTCTGGGGAAATTGATATCACTTTAGTGGGGTCTGCCCCTAATTTTTGGAAGTGTTTTGACTCCAAGTTAGGTCTCCTTCTTGTGTGTTGCCTTTAGGAGTAGGGCTCCCAGACCAGCAGGCCTGCACTTCCTTTTAGTCAACTACCTGTGTTACTAATCTTACATTTTTCTAATAATGGTAGTCTACGAAACTGATATGTGTGCCAACTTAGTGTGGCTGAGCAGAAAAGCAGTTTGAGCTGCTGCATGAGGTATCAGGGCTCACAGTACAGCAGGCCTACACTAGACCCTCAAGCACCTCATATAAATTTGAACTTAAATTCAAAGCTGTAAATGCTGGCCCAGACCCCGATACCTCATGCATGGCCCATGGCTGACTGCTGCTGTGCCATTATTAAATTTCTACTTTGAGTCAATTGATGCCACTTTTCTTGTTGTCTGCCCCTAATTTGAGCTGTTTTGGCAGCTTTTATGCGTTTGCTTTTGCCTCCCATTGAATTCCATGGGATTCGGATATGTTCGGCAAATATCAGGACGTTCACCGAACTGAACATTGAAAGGTTTGCTCATCTCTAATTGTGAGCAGGGGTGTAATGATCGCGGTCGCGGACTGGGCCAGCCGACATCAGCGCCTATTTCACCTGGACGTGCATCCTCGGACTCACATTCAGCTGAATTGTATTGAGTCCCATCCGTTCCCTGCACCGCAATACAAGCCAATTAGAGGCCGCCAGAAGACGTTGGCTTGCCCGTCGCAGGCAGCACATGGCAGCGACATTATGCACGGCCTGTGCCAACAGGCCAAACTCAGCTGCTGGCTTCTGCACTGGCTATAGAAGATGGAACAACGAAGGTAAGATGTGCTGGATAAGACCAAGAGATATTGTTGCTGGAAGGGGATTGTTGACATCATAATAGGAAGAGGCTCAGGATGGGGAACATTGTTATAGGTCCAAATTTTGTATCGGGACCATCAGACTCTAAGTGCGCTACTGATTGTCAGCATTATGCCTATTATAGAGGAGTAATTACCTGTAAATATTTATTTTAAATCATAGTATGAATCATAGATCAGTGCTAGTATATTACGTTTCTGTGCAGAAAAAAGTTAATTTTTAGTGAGTCACAAAATACAAAATTCAATGCCCAAAAAATGTATCATAATACTGTATATTTATCATCTAGGTCAATAGGAAATGTCCCTTGAATGTCAGTTAATAATGTTGATAGAATTATTACATTAAATATCAATATGAACTGATTAGATGGTAAACTGTATCCAAAATAACAGAAGCTTCAATGGACCCCTGACAACAATCTTATGGTCCTCAACAAACCTATATGGCAATTTTAAATATATTGATATATGCAGGACAAAGAATATAGTAGTATAACCTGGAGCTAAATAAAAATCAGCGCAACACATTAAACCAATATGTAAAAAAGGGCTGATGGTGCCTCACAGTTATTACCAATGCAATTTGTCCCCAGACTGTATTCACAGGGGTCATTTTGATACTGTTTTTGCTTTGTCTTTGCATTTTGCTTCCAATGGAGAGGGGGGAATATTGAACTTTTTCTGAATAAAAAAAACAGTAAAAAGCCAGCAAAACGCCCCAAAGGAACAGAATTTATAGCTAAACATGACAAGATACGTTTTGCAGGACCTTGAGCAATGGCAACAAGGTGGACGGAGTATTATTGGTTTGTACATAGAGGCGATGTCAGAGAGGTAGGTGCAGAATGGAAACAGTGCAATCAGTAAAGGGAATAACTGCGCACACACAATATACTACCACACAACATGAAAATACTCTTTGTGAAAGTAACCATGCTGGATGGAATTCCTGTAGACTGGGGAAATAATCAAATGGTCACGATTTCAGTTTTTTCAATCTATATCTGTTATTTCTATTTACCACAGACTCAGTTGTGTCTATTGAACCCAGTTAAAATAATATTTTTTTCGATCTTCCTGAGAGTTAAGGGAATTTCTATTGTACAATTCACAGGAAGTAATTTTCAAAGACAAAACATTTCCTGTGACAGTTGTGGAGATTACTTTGCTATTTTGTGTTTAAATAATTGTTCTGGTTTGGGCAAAACCTATAAAGAAAAAAATCATTCTAAATTACAGCTAGTATTAGAACCCACTCTACATCTGCATTCGTAATTCTGCTGGATGGTGGACCATAATCTCTCAGCATTATCTGCTTGTTCAGTGTTTAGTCTAAGAGTGATTTCTATTCTGGGGATTAGAGACCAGGCATTCTACAGAAATAGGATGCAAAGTTGCGAACATTAGAACATTTATCCATGGACTGTAGTCATGCAAGCACATGAGTCTTGTATTTATCATCTATATGAAAAGGGCAATGCAGAAAACAGAATCTAAAATGAGAAAGTGAAAGAGAATGGCACAGGCATTAGCATGTGAATAATACTTTCAAAGGAGGAAATTAAAGGTGTTAGCGGCCTTATCTTACTTTACGTGACTGCAGACTTATGCATCCTCACATTGCGCACACTACATGCTGTGAGGACTTTCTGGCGCTGGGAGCAGGTGGTCATGTGACCACAAGTATGTGATTTGTACATTTCCAGACACATTCCAACTAGACTTGTCCGGCCTCACTCAATACACTTGCATTAATCGACGCTGCACCCAACTGGTTGGCACGTGACCGCATGCATGTAAATCAAATACTTCCGGTCGCACGCCCGCCGCTCCCGGTGCCAGCACTGGAGAATCATCACAGTGCACACAATCTGAGGATTCACAAATCTGCAGTCACATAGTGCGACTCCAGACTTGTAGCAGAAGGCCGGACAAATATTCCAATGTTAAAATGGCTAAATAATGGAGACTATCACGCTAAACAGCTTGGTATGAAAGCAAGAAAAGAATTGAAAAAGGTTTTGTTATAGTGAGGTAGATCTTTTTCACAGTACACAGTTCCAGATTGTTCTGTGTGTACTGGCAAAACGATCTACCTCACTATAACAAAACCTTTTTCAATTCTTTTCTTGCTTTCATAGTACAACCAGATAGAGATGTGAGGTGAAATGGTGAATGCTGCTCTGGGCTAAAATATATGTCTAGCTCAGGAACGGTTCTAAATATTTGATGCAAACAATGCATCTTCTATGATTTCCGATTTATTATGTTGGTTGTATCTATTTTTAAACGTTTAAATATTAAATTGGTATTTAAAAATGAAACAATTATTTTTTCACAAATTTCCATTTAATTGTTTAAATTTAAAAATGTTTTAAATTATTCTCCATTTAAATGCAAAAACCTAGCTCGGCTTCTGACATGGCAAGCAGATAAATATCTGGTCATTAAGAATAGTTAGGAGAGGTTTAAGCCCTTCCTTTGCTTTCTTTTTTTTCCTCTTCTTCTTCCAAGGGCCATAACTTATGAGGGCTTTGTTTTTTACAGGACAAGTAGTTTTGAATTTTATAATATATTTTGCCATATAATATACTGAAAAACATGAAAAATTCCAAGTTGGATGAAATAGTGAAAAAAAGAAACGCAATTTTGCCATTTGTTTTTGGGGTTTTGTGTTTACAGTGTTCATTGTTCTGTAAAAATGACCTGCCAATATAATTCTTTTGGACAGTATAATTACTGTGATGCTTATTTTTTAGAGTTTTTTTTTTATATTTTAGTGGTTAAAACATTTTCAGAATTTTATTAGAAAAATTCTGAGACCTGTGCCTTATTTTTTTTGCTGGACCTGTGTGAGAGCTTTTTTTTTGTATGGCGACTAGTGTTGAGCATTCCGATACTGAAATATCGGGTATCGGCCGATATTCGCGGTATCGGAATTCCGATACTTAATTCCGATACTTTTGCAATATCGTATACCGGAATCGGAAGTTCTCATAATGCAATGAGCCATTTTCATTTTATTCAGCCAAAAGAGGATCCTAAGAAGTGTGGGCACATCCTGTTAGGCATGTAGGCATCTTAACTAATGGCATGGCTGTGATTGGCTGCTGAAATGATGTCATGATGCACTATAAAAGCCGCCGCCGCCATTTTGAGCTCACTCTGCTGTGAATTCAGTTAGGGATAGGACACTGTTGTTCTGAGGGACAGTTTTAGCTACCTATTTAGTCGATTCTGCTTTACCCAAGCTACTTTATAAATCGCTGTGCCTTGCAGCGCTAGTGCACAGTTCTCTGTGCTGTTCATCGCTTTCTGCAAGGTCTCTGTGTGTGAGTGCAGCTCACCATGTAGTGTGTGCTTCAACCACATCTGGTTGTAGTTCACTCCGTGTGTGTCACTGCCTCATACATTGTCCTTTTTTGCCAATTCATAATTTTTCCTGATATCTCCTATTAGTGTGGTGGTAACATCCGTATTCAGCTAAATTGGTTCCAAACACACTATATAGGAGTAGATAGAGAAATTTTTTTGGTCTTGCAGCGCTAGTGCACAGTGCTCTGCATCTGTACTGTTCACCGCTGTCTGCAAGGTCTGGTGTGTGAGTGCAGCTCACCCTGTAGTGTGTGCTTCAACCACATCTGGTTGTAGTGCACTCAGTGTGTGTCACTGCCTCATACATTGTCCTTTTTTGCCAATTCATAATTTTTCCTGATATCTCCTATTAGTGTGGTTGTTCCATCCGTATTCAGCTAAATTGGTTCCAAACACACTATATAGGAGTAGATAGAGAAATTTTTTTGGTCTTGCAGCGCTAGTGCACAGTGCTCTGCATCTGTACTGTTCACCGCTGTCTGCAAGGTCTGGTGTGTGAGTGCAGCTCACCCTGTAGTGTGTGCTTCAACCACGTCTGGTTGTAGTGCACTCAGTGTGTGTCACTGCCTCATACATAGTCCTTTTTTGCCAATTCATAATTTTTCCTGATTTCTCCTATTAGTGTGGTGGTTCCATCCGTATTCAGCTAAATTGGTTCCAAACACACTATATAGGAGTAGTTAGAGGAGCCTTTCTGCAGCATTGGGCCCTGCAGCCCCAGCCAGATTAGTATTAGCCTATTTTTTGCAGCCTCATCTATTGCATTGTAGGTTACCTTCCTATATTGTAATAGCTACAAAAAGTTTGTGATACTATCGTTATTACATCTTTAGGCACATCCAGTGTCTTTTTGTGACAAAAGAAACCTAAATAAAGTTCACCAAACACTCCACTTTACAGTTGTGTAGGCCACATTAGCTCATATTAAAGTCTAGTCCACACTTTATAAAATTAGTGTTTCTTATACCTGTTAGCAGCTGTTCAGGAATAAGCACACTAAGCCCTTAGTACTTTTCTGCCTATCTTTATCAGTCTACCAAGATGAAGAAGGCAGGGAGTAAGGCATGTGGTCGTGGGCGTGGGCGTGGAGTTTATGCAGGGAGAGGACGTGAGGATTCTGTGCCTGCAGGGAGAGGACGTGGGGATTCTGTGCCTGCTGCGGGCACTAGTGACTCAGCATCCCCCAGTTTTACCAGGGAACAGTCCTTTATGCGCAGCTTTGTAGGAGCTAGCCGTACCCCACTGCTGCGCGAGGACCAAATTGAAGCCGTTGTCGGATGGATGGCAGCTAACGCATCGACTTCAATTAGTTCCAGATCCTCTCAGGTCCTGAGCACTGAAGAGCACCCATCTGTCTCTTCACCACCTGCCAAATTGCCCAGGCAGTCAGAAAGCCCTGGACAGGAGCCATCTCTACTTCTGTTCTCTGAATCTCTTGGCTTGGAAAGAGGGGGCCAGCCAAGCAGAATTCGAGAATTTGAAGAAGAGGTAGTATGCCGTGATGCGCAACCGTTTTGTCTCTCTGAATCTGAAGAGGCGGGTGGGCCAGTGCCTATGGTCAGCAGCACACCTCAGTACGCATCTGATGATGAGACTCAGGTGCCACTTTCTGGTGCGTACTGTGCTGTCGAGACTACCCAGGAGAAGCAGTTGTTTGAAGAGGGTGGTGTAGATGATGAGGTCCTTGACCCATCATGGCGTGAGGGACAGGAAGGTGGTGGGAGCAGCTCTGAGGAAGAGATTCCCCGAACGGCCCAAAAAGGAGGGAGAGGGAGGGGGCAGACTTGGTTGCCTGTAGCCTCCACTTCGGCACCCATTAGGAG
Source organism: Phyllobates terribilis (assembly GCF_046119375.1). Lineage (NCBI taxonomy): Eukaryota > Metazoa > Chordata > Amphibia > Anura > Dendrobatidae > Phyllobates > Phyllobates terribilis. Next base: position 57,695,413 of record NW_027362773.1, read on the forward strand.
CATGGCTATTCCAAAATCCAAAGTGAGCGCTCCCAAGACTTGCAGTGCCTGGTCCTTTTTTGACACAGTTGCAGATGACATTTGCTTTGTCAAATGCAAGCTGTGTAATCAGAAGGTGAAAAGAGGGAAAAGTGTCAGCAACCTCAATACCACAAATATGTGGAAACATGTGCGGACCAAGCACGTGGTGGAGTTACAAAAACACACTGAAGACCTAGGCCAACCTACAGCGCCACCTACCACCTCTTCAGCTCGTGTTGTAGCCTCTTCCTCCAGCTCACACACAGCTGGTTCGGCTTCCTCACAGGATCGCCATGGAAGAATCTCTGGCACTGTTGTACAGAGACACAGTGTAATTCCACCCACAGCACCACTTTCCCAGTCATCCTCACACTCCCAGGCCAGTCTACAGCCATCGTTAGCACAGGCATGGGAGAAAAGGCGCCCATACTCGGCAAACCACCCCCGAGCACAGGCTCTGAATACTGGCATTGCTAAACTACTGGCCCTTGAAATGCTATCATTCAGGCTGGTGGAGACTGACACATTCCGTAACTTTATGCCATTGGCAGTCCCAAAATACAACGTGCCCAGCCGATTTTATTTCAGCAGGCAAGCCGTCCCTGCCCTGCAACATCATGTGGAGGGAAAAATTAAACATGCGCTACAAAACGCCGTCAGTAGCAAGGTCCACCTGACCACCGATGCGTGGACCAGTAAGCATGGACAGGGACGATACCTTTCCCTCACTGCCCATTGGGTAAATGTTGTGGAGCCGGGTACAGATCTTGAGAGTGGCGCTGTACGTGTTCTGCCAACTCCAAGGATTGCAGGAATCCAGTCTGTACACATTGACTCCTTCTCATACTCCAGTTCCTCTGAATCAGCGCTGCATGAGCCGTCACGGTCTACCTCCACATCGACCCGTGAACGGTTACCTGTTATGGTGACCAATATGAGCACAGCCGTGGCCAAACGTCAACAGGCTGTATTAAAATTAATTTCTTTGGGGAATCGAAGCCACACAGCGCAGGAGCTCTGGAATGCCATCAAGCAGCAGAGCGACGTGTGGTTTGTGCCAGCGAATCTCCAGCCAGGCATGGTAGTGTGTGACAATGGCCGAAATCTGGTGGCAGCTCTGGGCCTAGGCAACCTCACTCACATCCCATGTCTGGCACATGTGCTCAACTTGGTCGTGCAGAGTTTTTTGAGGGACTATCCGGATCTTGATGCACTGCTTCACAAGGTCCGCATAGAGTGCGCTCACTTGCGGTGTTCCAACAATGCAAGATCACGCATTGCAGCTCTGCAGCGCCGATTACGTCTTCCGGAACATCGCATCATATGTGACCTACCCACCAGGTGGAATTCAACGTTACATATGTTGGAGAGGTTGTGTGAGCAGCAGGCAGCAGTAATGGAGTACCAGCTGCAGCAGGCGCAAACAAGTCGCAGTGCGCGCCGTTCACACTTCACCACCACTGAGTGGGCCTCTATGAAGGACATTTGCTACATTTTGCGTGCCTTCGATTATTCCACGTGGATGGCGAGTGCAGATGATGCACTAGTCAGCATGACTATCCCCCTTATCTGCCTGCTTGAAAAAACACTGCAAGCACTAAGGGACGAGGTTTTGGAAGAGGTGGAGGATGAGGAGTCACAAATGCCATCTGCTTCTCTACAGTCTGCGCAACGTGGTTCCTCACAAAGGCCTAGGCAGGGGACACTTTGTGAGGAGGATGAGGAGGAGTCAATGGATGAGGAAGACATCTGTCCAGAGGAGGGAGGTACACAATGCTCTAGTAGTCAGAATCTAGAGCGAGGGTGGGGTGATGCAGAGCAGGCAGAGATCACGCCTCAAGCAGGGGACAGCGTTTCTTGGCCAGTTGGCAGTCTGCAGCACATGGTTGATTTCATGCTGCAGTGCCTGAGAAACGCCCACATTCTCAACACGGCTGATTATTGGGTGTCCACCCTCCTAGATCCACGCTACCGGGACAACTTACAAAGCCTCATAACACCGTTGAACCGGGAGCGTAAAATGCGGGAGTACCAAGGCGCACTGGTGCATTCCATCATGTTCTCCATTCCAACCGAGAGCAGTGCTGCTAGTGCTTTACAAAGCAGCTCAGTGCGTCGAGGCAGTGGAGGAAGCTCTGTACAAAGAGGGAGCAGAAGCAGCGCCTCAGCACAAGGCAAGACCAGTATGGCCGAAATGTGGCAAAGTTTTGTGTCCCCGCTGCCACAAATGTCTACACCATCACAGACGGCACCAGTCAGCAGGAGGCAACGTTTCAGTCAGATGGTGACAGACTACATGTCTTGCCCTCTTAGTGTACTCCCAGACGGCTCTTCTCCCTTCAAGTTTTTGGTCTGTAAGCTGGATACATGGCCAGAGCTTAGTCAGTATGCATTGGAGGTGCTAGCTTGCCCTGCTGCTAGTGTATTATCGGAACGCGTCTTTAGTGCCGCAGGTGGTGTACTAACAGACCGTCGCATGCGACTATCCTCCGATAATGTTGACCGGCTTACTTTTCTCAAAATGAACAAGGCCTGGATCTCTCATGAATTTGCCAGTCCTCTTCCAGAATAAATAATTGGTTGGCAACAGTATCCAGGTCTCCTGTTCTGTTCATGTTTCTACCACCTGAACTGTAATCCCTGAGCTCCAACACCGCCAGTTGGCGCTCGGAAGTGCCGTCTGCACAGTCAACACTTGCTGCAGTGTTATTGGGGTTCAGTAACGTCAGCTGTTCCCCTGCTGTGCGGACGGCAATTTCTCATGCTCTGTCCACATTCTCACTACTACAGATTTTAAAGTTGCTCCAATTACACCTCTGGCTCCTCTATTTTCAGTATTATCCCTGAGCTCCAACACCGCCAGTTGGCGCACGGAAGTGCCGTCTGCACAGTCAACACTTGCTGCCGTGTTATTGGGGTTCAGTAACGTCAGCTGTTCCCCTGCTGTGCGGACGGCAATTTCTCCTGCTCTGTCCACATTCTCACTACTACAGATTTTAAAGTTGCTCCAATTACACCTCTGGCTGCTCTGTTTTCAGTATTATCCCTGAGCTCCAACACTGCCAGTTGGCGCTCGGAAGTGCCGTCTGCACAGTCAACACTTGCTGCCGTGTTATTGGGGTTCAGTAACGTCAGCTGATCCCCAGCTGTGTGTCCGGCAAATTCTCCTGCTTTGTCCACATCCACTGTACTACTGATTTAAAACCTCCTCCAAATACACCTCTGGCTCCTCTGTTTTCAGTATTATCCCTGAGCTCCAACACCGCCAGTTGGCGCTCGGAAGTGCCGTCTGCACAGTCAACGCTTGCTCCAGTGTTATTGGGGTTCAGTAACGTCAGCTGATCCCCAGCTGTGTGTCCGGCAAATTCTCCTGCTTTGTCCACATCCACTGTACTACTGATTTAAAACCTCCTCCAAATACACCTCTGGCTCCTCTGTTTTTAGTATTTACCCTGGGCTCCAATACCGCTAGTTGCTGCTCAGAAGTGCCGTCTGCACAGTCAACGCTTGCTCCAGAGTTATTGGGGTTCAGTAACGTCAGATGATCCCCAGCTGTGTGTCCGGCAAATTCTCCTGCTTTGTCCACATTCACTGTACTACTGATTTAAAACCTCCTCCAATTACACCTCTGGCTCCTCTGTTTTCAGTATTATCCCTGAGCTCCAACACCACCGGTTGGCGCTCGGAAGTGCCGTCTGCACAGTCAACGCTTGCTTCAGTGTTATTGGGGTTCAGTAACGTCAGCTGATCCCCAGCTGTGTGTCCGGCAAATTCTCCTGCTTTGTCCACATCCACTGTACTACTGATTTAAAACCTCCTCCAAATACACCTCTGGCTCCTCTGTTTTTAGTATTTACCCTGGGCTCCAATACCGCTAGTTGCTGCTCAGAAGTGCCGTCTGCACAGTCAACGCTTGCTCCAGTGTTATTGGGGTTCAGTAACGTCAGCTGATCCCCAGCTGTGTGTCCGGCAAATTCTCCTGCTTTGTCCACATCCACTGTACTACTGATTTAAAACCTCCTCCAAATACACCTCTGGCTCCTCTGTTTTCAGTATTATCCCTGAGCTCCAACACCGCCAGTTGGCGCTCGGAAGTGCCGTCTGCACAGTCAACGCTTGCTCCAGTGTTATTGGGGTTCAGTAACGTCAGCTGATCCCCAGCTGTGTGTCCGGCAAATTCTCCTGCTTTGTCCACATCCACTGTACTACGGATTTAAAACTTGCTCCAATTACACCTCTGGCTCCACTCTGTTTTTAGTATTTACCCTGGGTTCCAGCACCGCCAGCTGGTTCTCGGTAGTTCCATTTGCTCTTGTACCTTCTACTACCCTTCCGGGTTCCAGTACCGTCAGCTGGTCCTCGGTAGTTCCATTTGCTCTTGTACCTTCTACTACCCATCCGGGTTCCAGTACCGTCAGCTGGTTCTCGGCAGTGACTTTGGCACGGGTACTCCCTCCTGCCCAGCCTGGTTCCAGCACGCCAGCTGTTTCCAGGTAGTGTCAACGTCACTTTGCCTCCAATGCGTTGTCCTGTCGTGTTGCGGTCGGGTTAGCCGACTCTATGGTGTCTGCAGTTTAGGTGACTCCTATGTGGGCTGCGTGATCTGGCAATGAAGGCTGGTTCCATAGTGCCAATAGGACAAGCACCCCCTGTAGGACTGTGGGTTTTGGTAACTGCGGCCGGCTCGCGGCCTTGAACTTTTTTTTACATGGGTACCTTCTGCTACCCATCCGGGTTCCAGTACCGTCAGCTGGTTCTCGGCAGTGCCTTTGGATTAGGTGCCTCCTTCTCTGTATCCAAGTTCCACCAACGTCTGCTGGTCCTTGGTAGTGCTTTCTGGCACAGGTACCTCCTGCTTAGTAACCGAGTTCCAGTACCGTCAGCTGGTCTTCGGCAGTTCCATTGGCTCTTGTACCTTCTGCTACCCATCCGGGTTCCAGTACCGTCAGCTGGTCCTCGGTAGTTCCTCAGCTTTCTTGTACCTTCTGCTACATTTCCAAGTTCAAGCTTTTTGAAATGGTTCTTGGTAATCACTCTAGATCTCCCTGACGAGGACCCTGAAGACGAGGACCCTGAAGACCAACCCTAAGAAGACGAGGACCCCGAAGACGACGACCCTGAAGACGAGGACCCTGAAGACCACCCCGAAGAAGATGAGGACCCTGAAGACCACCCCGAAGAAGACGAGGACCCTGAAGACCACCCCGAAGAAGACGAGGACCCCGAAGACGAGGACCCAGAAGACCAACCCGAAGAAGCCGAGGAACCCGAAGACGAGGACCCCCGAAGACGACGACCCTGAAGACCACCCCGAAGAAGACCAAGAAGATGACCCTGAAGAAGTTGACCAAGAGGACAAAGAAGAGAAGACAAGCACCAAGATACAGAAGAACAAGAGACAGAAAACCAAGAAGCAGAAATACAAGAAGCTGCAGAATAAAAAGCGGAAGAACATTAAGCATAAGACTAAAAATCAGAGCAAAAGATAATATCTAAATTATAAGCAGAAGATGACTAAGCAGTGTATGGGGGTGAGTCCGTTCCTCCTCGTGGTGCCCCTGGAAAAGACCTGCTGCTGCAGGCCAAACTGAACGCGGACAAATCCTGTTGTAAATCTTTTGTGACGGGCAGAACGAAAGGTGTAATGTCCAACCTTTTATTGATAACAACTACAGGAATGCCTGCCACAAATAAGAATATGATGAAGAAGAAGAAGATGAAGAAGATGAAGAAGTAGAATATGAAGAATGTAAAAAAAAAGAATAATACGAAGAAGGTGAAGAAGAAGAAGATGAAGAAGGTGAAGAAGAAGTGAATGAAAAAGATGCTGAGGATGATGAAGGAGAAAGTGTGGGAGAAGTAAAAAAGAAGGTGAAGAGCATGGAAGTAGTGAAACATAAATATCTGACAAAATATAAAAATACTTAACATAGTCAATATTTCCGTAACTCAGAACGTCTTAAAAAAAATATTAATTCCTGCTATTCCATTTGATTGGGCTAAACCTCTATGCCTTTATTGTCTCCCCCACCTCCCCCAATACATTCTACATTATTCTTAGTTGTTTTCCTTCATGTAGAATTAACCTACAAGGAAAGAAAGGGTTTATTTTCATTCCGATATTTCTGTCCCATTGACTTGCATTGGTTTCCGGTATAGGAATCGGCGATGTTATGTTCTGCTACCAGAGCTAAGGAAAGAGAGGAGATCTGTCCCTACGATAGAACTCAGCTTGATCCCTACGATGTAACAGGGAACCTGATCCTGCGATCAGACCTGCTAAAGTCTTCAGCTAGTCTGTACGGAGACCTATAGATGTGGGGAAGGAATCCCTACAAGTACTAGGAACTGGGAGCAAAATGGACACCTCCTAACAGAAATAGTAGCAGACAGACAAACAAACAAAATATATAGAACACAGAGGTCCGAAGACCAAGCAAACTAACAGAGTTAGATACTGAGCACAGGCTAGCTAAAGAGTAGTAATACAATGAAGTCCAGCAAAGCCAGAAGGGCGGAGCAGGACTAAATAGGCCAACAAGGTCATGTGACCAGCAATAGAAAAAACCTAAGAGCAAGGTTCTAACAGGCGATATCCGATACTTTTTCGGTATCGGTCCGATCCAATCCGATCCGATATTTCCCGATATCGGAAGGTATCGCTCAACACTAATGGCGACCTTCAATTTTTTTATTGGTATCATTGTGGGATACATATAACATTTCGATGACCTTTTTCCATTTTAAGTGGAGGTGCAATGACTAAAAAATGGCAATTTTGGTGTTTTGATTTTGTTTTTTTGTGCTACTTACTGTATTATTTAACTCATTTTTTATTTTCATAGATTGGACTTTTACAGAAGTGGTGTTACCAAACATGTTGTTTGTTTTATTTATTTTTTAAAATTGGGAAAAGATTTGACTTTTTATGTTTTTTCATTTTTTTTTGTATATCCATAAAATCATTTTTTATTACATTTTTACTTTTTTTTTTAGTTCAAATAGAGGACTTGAATTTGGGATTATCAGCAGAATTGCTTTATATAGTGGAAGATAATGATTTACTCCAAAGTATAACATGTGACTAGTAATCTTGAGCGAGCGTGTGTTGTTAACCCTTTCGGCGAGCATGCTCGGGTGGTTGCCGAGTATTTGCAGCGTGCTCGGCATCTATGTTAGTGCCGCCGCGACTGCATGTGTCACAGCTGTTTAACAGCCATGACACATGCAGCCGCTGTGGCACTAGCATAGATTCTGAGCACGCCGCAAATGCTCGGCGAGCACCCGAGGATTAACAACACACGCTTGCCCAACACTAGTGATTAGGCTTCTTAGGTGTAGAAAGAAGGCAACGATGAAGGTCTATGGCTGCCAAGGTAATGCACCCCGAATCATGTTGAAGGTTGTGAGTGCTAGAGCAAGTATGCAGACAGTAGCTAACTATTTATATGCAGCTGTTAGTGATTGACAGCAGCATTCCAGTGGGCTAAATAGCAGTGATTGGAGATGTCCTTCCTTGTCTTAGGCCTCATTCACACATCGGTGTTTAAACATGGACATGAAAAATTGGTACCAGTGTTCTCAGCCCTTTGAGTCAGGGTGTCATCAGTGTGTCCGTTTTTACCATCAGTGCATCATCAGTGTTTCTCACAGATGGATAAAGAAATAAATTACAAAGCTTCTCCTATTCTTTGCAGTATTAACTATGGACTGTACACTGATGCCATACGTGTGCTTTATGGGTTTATCACGGACCTATAGACTTGTATTGGCCCTTTTCATCTGTGATACCAAAAAAAAAGGACGTCTCTGAGTTTTGCACAGACTCCTTGTCCGTGTAAAAACAGGGACATGTGAATAGGACCATAGAGTATAATGTGCATGTTTTCTATCGTGATGAAAACGGATACAACATGTACTTGCAACATGGACATCTAAAGGAGTCCTTATACTGCTGCATTAACTCCTCTAGTGCCTTCTACCACGAGGGATATTGTCATTTACCCCATTCACTGCTCGAATGCTGGAATAAATTTCTCTACCGCCGTACCTACCAAGGATACAAACATAAACCCCTTCATTGCCATAGACTAACAGAGATGCAGACATTAACCCTTTCACTACCTTACACCCCTACACTCAAGTTTCAATGAACAAAAGATCCAGGTTCAAAATCTTTACTGACATACACTGTATAATTCATTGAGAAGAAAATGACATAATCAAGAAGAAAATAATCAACCAGCTAAGGTCTAAATACTAAATCATCAGGGAATCAAATTAAAACACTGAAATTACAGGCAGCTTCAAACTGCGTGAATTTGATCACGACAATATATAATACTAGCTATTGAACCCGTTCTACGCCCGGGTGGCGAGCATTTTTATTGGTATATGGTCTCCCATGCTGGTATGTGCTGCCCCCCTCCTGGTATTTGTGCTGCCCCCATTCTGTTCCCACCATCCTATCCTGGTATGCATGGCACCCCTCATCCCTATGCTGTAATGCATGGCACCCCTCATCCCTATCCTGGTATGCATGGCACCCCCTCATCCCTATCCTGTAATGCATGGCACCCCTCACCCTCAATCCTGGTATGCATGGAACCCCTCACCCCCAATCTTGGTATGCATGGCACCTCTCACCCACAATCTTGGTATGCATGGCACCTCTCACCCACAATCCTGGTATGCATGGCACCCCTCACCCCGAATCCTGGTATGTGTGGTACTCCTCATCCCTATCCTGGTATGCATGGTACCCCATCCCTCATCCCTATACTGGTATGTATGGTATCCCTAATCCTGGTATGCATGGGCCCCTCACCCACATCCTGGTATGCATGGGACCCCTCACCCCCATCCTGGTATGCATGGCACTCCTCATCCCTATCCTGGTATGCATGGTACGCCATACCTCATCCTGGTATGCATGGTACCCCTCATCCCTATCCAGGTATGCATGGCCCCTCATCTGAATCCGGGTATGCATGCCCCCCCCCACATCCCTATCCTGGTATGCATAGCCCCCTCATCCCCAATCCTGGTATGCATGGCTCCCTCATCCCCAATCCTGGTATGCATGGCTCCTTCATCCCCAATCCTGGTATGCATGGTTGCCTCATCCCCAATCCTGGTATGCATGGCACCCCTCAACCCCAATCCTGGTATGCATGGCACCCCTCACCCCCAATCCTGATATGCATGACACCCCTCACCCCCAATGCTGGTATGCATGGCACCCCTCATCCCCAAATCTGGTATGCATGGCACCCCTCATCCCCAATTCTGGTATGCATGGTACCCCTCATCCCCAATTCTGGTATGCATGGCACCCCTCATCCCCAATCCTGGTATGCATGGTACCCCTCACCCCCAATCCTGGTATGCATGGCACTCCTCATCCCTAACCTGGTATGCATGGGCCCCTCATCCCCAATCCTGGTATACATGGTACCCCTCATCCCTATCCTTGTAAACATGGTACCCCTCATCCCTATCCTGGTATGCATGGCACCCCTCATCCCCAATTCTGGTATGCATGGCACCCCTCATCTCCAATTCTGGTATGCATGGCACCCCTCATCCACAATTCTGGTATGCATGGCACCCCTCATCCCCAATCCTGGTATGCATGACACCCCTCACCCCCAATGCTGGTATGCATGGCACCCCTCATCCCCAAATCTGGTATGCATGGCACCCCTCATCCCCAATTCTGGTATGCATGGCACCCCTCATCCCCAATTCTGGTATGCATGGCTCCCCTCATCCCCAATCCTGGTATGCATGGCACCCCTCACCCCCAATCCTGGTATGCATGGGCCCCTCATCCCCAATCCTGGTATACATGGTACCCCTCATCCCTATCCTTGTAAACATGGTACCCCTCATCCCTATCCTGGTATGCATGGCACCCCTCATCCCCAATTCTGGTATGCATGGCACCCCTCATCCCCAATTCTGGTATGCATGGCACCCCTCATCCACAATTCTGGTATGCATGGCACCCCTCATCCCCAATCCTGGTATGCATGGCACCCCTCAACCCAATCCTGGAATGCATAGCACCCCTCACCCCCATCCTGGTATGCATGGCACTGCTCATCCCTATCCTGGTATGCATGGCACTCCTCATCCCTAGCCTGGTATGCATGGGTCCCTCATCCCCAATCCTGGTATACATGGTACCCCTCATCCCTATCCTGGTATGCATAGCACCCCTCATCCCCAATCCTTATATGCATGGCACCCCTCATCCTCAATCCTGATATGCATGGCACCCCTTTCCCCAATCCTGGTATGCATGGCACCCCTCATCACCAATCCTAGTATGCATGGCACCCCTCATCCCCAATCCTGGTATGCATGACACCCCTCATCCTCAATCCTGGTATGAATGGCACCCCTCATTCCAAACCTGGTATACATTGCACCCCTCATCCCAATCCTGGTATGCATGGCCCCCTCATCCCAAATTTGGTATACATGGCACCCCTCATCCAAATCCTGGAATGTATGGTACCCAATCCCTCATCCTGGTATGCATGGCACTCCTCATCCCACAATCCTGATATGTATGGTACCCAATCCCTCATCCTGGTATGCATGGCACCACTTATCCCCCAATCCTGGTATGCATGGCACCCCATCCCTCATCCTTGTATGTATGGTACCCCTCATCACTATCCTGGTATGTATGGTACCCCTAATCCTGGTATGCTTGGCACCCCATCCCTCATCCTGGTATGCATGTTACCCCCCATCCCTATTCTGGTATTTATGGCACCCCTCATCCCCCAATCCTGGTTTGTATGACCTCCTCATCCCCCAATCCTGGTATGCATGGCACCCCATCCCTCATCCTGGTATGCATGGTACCCCTCATCCCTATTCTGGTATGTTTGGCACTCCTCATCCCCCAATTCTGGTATGTATGGCCTCCTCATCCCCCAATCCTGGTATGCATGGCACCCCATCCCTCATCCTGGTATGCATGGTACCCCTCATCCCTATTCTAGTATGTATGGTACCCCTCATCCTGGTATGCATGCCACCCCTCATCCTAATTCTGGTATGTGTATGGCCTCCTCATCCCAGAAACCTGGTATGCATGGCAACCAATCCCTCATCCTAGTATGCATGGCACCCCTCACCCCCAATCCTGGTATGCATGGTCCCCTCACACCCCAACACTGGTATGCATGGTCCCCTCATCCCCCAATTCTGGTATGCATGGACCCTTCACTCCCCAATCCTGGTATGTGTGGTAACCCCTCATCCTGGTATGCATGGTCGTCTCACCCCCCAATCCTGGTATGTGTGGTACCCCTCACCCCCTAATCCTGGTAAGCATGGTTCCCTCACCCCCCAATCCTGGTATGCATGGCACCCCTCATCCCCAATCCTGGTATGCATGGCACCCCTCACCCCCAATCCTGGTATACAGGGCACCCCTCACCCCATCCTGGTATGCATGGCACTCCTCATCCCTATACTGGTATGCATTGCACTCCTCATGCCTAACCTGGTATGCATGGGCCCCTCATCCCCAATCCTGGTATACATGGTACCCCTCATACCTATCCTTGTAAACATGGTACCCCTCATCCCTATCCTGATATGCATGGCACTCCTCATCCCCAATCCTGGTATGCAAGGCACCCCTCATCCCTATCCTGGTAAACATGGTACCCCTCATCCCTATCCTGGTATGCATGGCACCCCTCATCCCCAATCCTGATGTGCATGGCACCCCTATCCCCATTCCTGGTATGCATGGCACCCCTCATCCCCAATCCTGGTATGCATGGCACCCCTCATCCTCAATCCTGGTATGTATGACACCCCTCATTCCAAACCTGGTATACATTGCACCCCTCATCCCCATCCTGGTATGCATGGCCCCCTCATCCAAAATTTGGTATACATGGTATCCCTCATCCCAATCCTGGTATGTATGGTACCCAATCCCTCATCCTGGTATGCATGGCACCACTCATCCCCCAATCCTGATATGCATTGGCTCCCCATCCCTCATCCTGGTATGTATGGTACCCCTCATCACTATACTGGTATGTATGGTACCCCTCATCCTGGTATGCATGGTACCTCCCATCCCTATTCTGGTATGTATGGCACCCCTCATCTCCCAATCCTGGGATGTATGACCTCCTCATCCCCTAATCCTGGTATGCATGGCACCCCATCCTTCATCCTGGTATGCATGGTACCCCTCATCCCTATTCTGGTATGTTTGGCACTCCTCATGCCCAAATTCAGGTATGTATGGCCTCCTCATCCCCCCATCCTGGTATGCATGGCACTCCTCATCCCTATACTGGTATGCATGGCACTCCTCATCCCTAACCTGGTATGCATGGGCCCCTCATCCCCAATCCTAGTATACATGGTACCCCTCATCCATATCCTTGTAAACATGGTACCCCTCATCCCTATCATGGTATGCATGGCACCCCTCATCCCCAATCCTGGTATGCATGGCACCCCTCATCCCTATCCTGGTAAACATGGTACCCCTCATCCCTATCCTGGTATGCATGACACCCCTCATCCTCAATCCTGATATGCATGGCACCCCTATCCCCAATCCCGGTATGCATGGCACCCCTCATCCCCAATCCTGGTATGCATGGCACCCCTCATCCTCAATCCTGGTATGTATGGCACCCCTCATTCCAAACCTGGTATACATTGCACCCCTCATCCCCATCCTGGTATGCATGGCCCCCTCATCCCAAATTTGGTATACATGGCACCCCTCATCCCAATCCTGGTATGTATGGTACCCAATCCCTCATCCTGGTATGCATGGCACCACTCATCCCTCAATCCTGATATGCATGGCACCCCATCCCTCATCCTGGTATGTATGGTACCACTCATCACTATCCTGGTATGTATGGTACCCCTCATCCTGGTATGCTTGGCACCCCATCCCTCATCCTGGAATGCATGGTACCCCCCATCCCTATCCTGGTATGTATGGCACCCCTCATCCCCCAATCCTGGTATGTATGACCCCCTCATCCCACAATCCTGGTATGTATGGCACCCCATCCCTCATCCTGGTATGCATGGTACCCCTCATCCCTATTCTGGTATATTTGGCACTCCTCATCCCCCAATTCTGGTATGTATGGCCTCCTCATCCCCAATCCTGGTTTGCATGGTACCCCTCATCCCTATTCTGGTATGTATGGTACCCCTCATCCTGGTATGCTTGGCCCCCTCATCCTGTTATGTTCTGCTACCAGAGCTAAGGAAAGAGAGGAGATCTGTCCCTACGATAGAACTCAGCTGAATCCCTACGATGTAACAGGGGACCTGATCCTGCGATCAGACCTGCTAAAGTCCTAAGCTAGTCTGTACGGAGACCTATAGATGTGGGGAAGGAATCCCTACAAGTACTAAGGACTGGGAGGAATATGGGACACCTCCTAACAGAAATAGTAGCAGACAGACGAACAAACAAAATATATAGAACATAGAGGTCAGTAGACCAAGCAAACTAACAGAGCAAGACACAGAGCACAGGCTAGCTAGAAAGTAGATATACAATGAAGTCCAGCAAAGCCAGAAGGGCGGAGCAGGATTAAATAGGCCAACAAGGTCATGTGACCAGCAAAGGAAAAAAAAACCTAAGAGCAAGGTTCTAACAGTACCCCCCTTTCTAAGAGGATCCTCCGGATCCCCTAGGACCAGGCTTATCAGGAAATCTCCTGTGAAACGCTCTGATAAGTCTGGACGCGGAAACATCATCCGACCTCACCCAAGAGTTATCCTCGGGACCGAAACCTTTCCAGGCCACAAGATACTGCAAACTACCTCTATACCGTCTAGAGTTAAGGATGCGAGAAATTTCATATTCCCCGTCCTCCACCACCGGAGGAACAGAGGCAGAGGCGTCACAATCCGATACAACAGCTTTTTTCAACAGAGAGACATGAAATACCGGATTAATTCTCCAGGAGGTAGGAACCTCCAACCTAACAGCAGATTGGTTGACAACCTGAAGCACCTTAAAGGGCCCTACAAACTTGGGACCCAATTTCTTTGAAGGAATCCTCAACCGCAGATTCCTAGAGGACAACCAAACCATGTCACCAACAGCGAACAAAACCTCCTGTCGTTTCCTATCAAAGTAGTCTTTAGATTTTCTGTTGGCCTCCTGAAGATTACCACGCACATCCGTCAAACTCTCTCCAAATCACCGGAAAAATTCTCCTCCTCAGGCACGGCAGATCCCAACTTGGAGAACGACCCAAATGACGGATGTCTCCCAGAACAACAAAAAAAAGGCGAACAACCAGCAGAAGAAGATGTATGATTGTTCAGAGCAAATTCAGCAAGTGGCAGAAACTCAGACCACCCCTCTTGATTGTCTGCCACAAAACAACGCAAGAACTGCTCAACATCCTGGTTTTTCCTTTCTGTCTGGCCATTAGATTCAGGATGATATCCGGACGAGAACGACAAATGAACTCCCAACCTATCACAAAAGGCACGCCAAAAACGAGCCACGAACTGAGGACCCCTATCAGAAACAATGTCAGTAGGAACGCCATGAAGTCTGACAATTTCCTTGACAAAGGCCTTAGCGAGAGTTTTAGCGCAGGGCAGTTTGACGAAAGGAACCAAGTGACACATCTTGCTAAAACGGTCCACGACCACCCAGATGACAGTAAAACCCTCAGAGGGGGGAAGGTCAGTTATAAAGTCCATAGCCAAATGTGTCCAAGGAGCACTGGGAACCTCCAAAGGACAAAGCAACCCCGCAGCAGGAGTATGTGAGGACTTAGATCTAGCACATATAGTACATTGACGCACCCACTTAATGACTTCCTTCTGCCATCCAGGCCACCAAAAACTGCGACCCACCAGTCTCTTGGTCTCAGAGATTCCGGGATGACCTGCCAACCGAGATTCGTGACACTCAACAAACAAATCTCTCCTAAAGGTCCCAGGCACAAACAACCTCCCATGAGGAGTGTTAGAAGGGGCATTCTCCTGTGCTTTAAGAATCTCATTTTCCAAAACGGAGTCCAAAGCAGCTATCACAACTAGAGATGAGCGTTGTTCTACTCGAACTGTTCGCCAATCTCAAATTCGAGCTGTTTTGGGCGGTGTTCGAGCCGTTCGGCGAACACGAACAATTTGAGAAAAATTCGGCTGTTCGAGGTTATGTTCGATAACTGTTCGTGCACCAAAATCATAACTGGATTTTTTCTCAGTAATGATGAAAATTAATGTTAATACGCAGTTTGAGTGTACAGCGGGGTGGGGGGAGGGGCAGGGGATGGATCTCTGCAGGAACAATGAAGATCTCCATTTTTTTTTCTCTTTCCCGCATTTACAGTGGGGAGGTGCAATCTGTCAGCCTATCAGCAGCGCACACACGGAGCGAAGTGCTTTTTTTCACACAAGCAAGGGCATGTGTCATTGGCAGTGTATGTCACATGTCCTTGCCCTATAAGACCAAGCCATTTTCCCCGTCGCCACCATTTTCTCACTGCTGCAGCTGCGTGTTAGACGGCACCGCTGTTGCTGTGTGCGCTATACCTTGTTAATTTCAAGCCAATTTTCGCACAAATATACAGATAGCTTGAGAGTAGGGAATAGTTGTGATTGCAGTCCTTTTAAGGACTAGGTTACAGCATTTCCTACGACTTTTAGCAGGGAGGTCTGTGCTCTTAAATAGATAGGTTGTGGGAGTAAAGACTAATTGTAATTGGAGTCCTTTTCAGGACTAGGTTACATGAGTTCCTATCAGTTTTTGCCAGGCAGGTCTGTGCCAGTGCTGTGCAAGTTTTTTTCACAGCATTTGGCTGAATCTAGCAAAGCTAATCCTTTTTGGCCTATTGCAGAGTGTGTTAGTCAGTGGAGTAGCCTATCTGTGTTGCAAGATATACCACCTGTGTATAGAATACCAATTTTTTTACTGCACCTAGTGAAGTAAAATCTTTTGGGCATAGCATCATTCTATTAGTCCATCTATACTGACCTCCATCAGGTTGCAAATTAAAACTAATTTTTATCTGCATCTACAGTACCTCTGAAAAAATATTTGGGCTTCTAGCAGTGTGTGGGACTTGTTCTATTAGTCCATCTATACTGACCTCCATCAGGTTGCAAACTGAATATATTTTTTTCTGCATCTACCTCTGAAAAAATATTGGGCTTCTAGCTGTGTGTGGGTCTTGTTCTATTAATCCATCTATACTGACCTCCATCAGGTTGCAAACTGAATATAATTTTTTTCTGCATCTAGCTCTGAAAAAATATTTGGCCTTCTAGTAGTGTGTCGGACTTTCTCTATTAGTCCATCTATACTGACCTCCATCAGGTTGCAAATTAAAAATAATTTTTATCTGCATCTGCAGTACCTCTGAAAAAATATTTGGGCTTCTAGCTGTGTGCGGGACTTGTTGTATTAGTCCATCTATACTGACCTCCATCAGGTTGCAAACTGAATATATTTTTTTCTGCATCTACCTCTGAAAAAATATTTGGCCTTCTAGTAGTGTGTCGGACTTTCTCTATTAGTCCATCTATACTGACCTCCATCAGGTTGCAAACTGAATATAATTTTTTTCTGCATCTAGCTCTGAAAAAATATTTGGCCTTCTAGTAGTGTGTCGGACTTTCTCTATTAGTCCATCTATACTGACCTCCATCAGGTTGCAAATTAAAACTAATTTTTATCTGCATCTAGAGTACCTCTGAAAAAATATTTGGGCTTCTAGCAGTGTGTGGGACTTGTTCTATTAGTCCATCTATACTGACCTCCATCAGGTTGCAAACTGAATATATTTTTTTCTGCATCTACCTCTGAAAAAATATTGGGCTTCTAGCTGTGTGTGGGTCTTGTTCTATTAATCCATCTATACTGACCTCCATCAGGTTGCAAACTGAATATATTTTTTTCTGCATCTACCTCTGAAAAAATATTTGGCCTTCTAGTAGTGTGTCGGACTTTCTCTATTAGTCCATGTATACTGACCTCCATCAGGTTGCAAACTGAATATATTTTTTTCTGCATCTACCTCTGAAAAAATATTGGGCTTCTAGCTGTGTGTGGGTCTTGTTCTATTAATCCATCTATACTGACCTCCATCAGGTTGCAAACTGAATATATTTTTTTCTGCATCTACCTCTGAAAAAATATTTGGCCTTCTAGTAGTGTGTCGGACTTTCTCTATTAGTCCATCTATACTGACCTCCATCAGGTTGCAAACTGAATATATTTTTTTCTGCATCTACCTCTGAAAAAATATTGGGCTTCTAGCTGTGTGTGGGTCTTGTTCTATTAATCCATCTATACTGACCTCCATCAGGTTGCAAACTGAATATATTTTTTTCTGCATCTACCTCTGAAAAAATATTTGGCCTTCTAGTAGTGTGTCGGACTTTCTCTATTAGTCCATCTATACTGACCTCCATCAGGTTGCAAATTAAAACTAATTTTTATCTGCATCTACAGTACCTCTGAAAAAATATTTGGGCTTCTAGCAGTGTGTGGGACTTGTTCTATTAGTCCATCTATACTGACCTCCATCAGGTTGCAAACTGAATATATTTTTTTCTGCATCTACCTCTGAAAAAATATTTGGCCTTCTAGTAGTGTGTCGGACTTTCTCTATTAGTCCATCTATACTGACCTCCATCAGGTTGCAAACTGAATATAATTTTTTTCTGCATCTAGCTCTGAAAAAATATTTGGCCTTCTAGTAGTGTGTCGGACTTTCTCTATTAGTCCATCTATACTGACCTCCATCAGGTTGCAAATTAAAACTAATTTTTATCTGCATCTACAGTACCTCTGAAAAAATATTTGGGCTTCTAGCAGTGTGTGGGACTTGTTCTATTAGTCCATCTATACTGACCTCCATCAGGTTGCAAACTGAATATAGTTTTTTCTGCATCTACCTCTGAAAAAATATTGGGCTTCTAGCTGTGTGTGGGTCTTGTTCTATTAATCCATCTATACTGACCTCCATCAGGTTGCAAACTGAATATATTTTTTTCTGCATCTACCTCTGAAAAAATATTGGGCTTCTAGCTGTGTGTGGGTCTTGTTCTATTAATCCATCTATACTGACCTCCATCAGGTTGCAAACTGAATATATTTTTTTCTGCATCTACCTCTGAAAAAATATTGGGCTTCTAGCTGTGTGTGGGTCTTGTTCTATTAATCCATCTATACTGACCTCCATCAGGTTGCAAACTGAATATATTTTTTTCTGCATCTACCTCTGAAAAAATATTGGGCTTCTAGCTGTGTGTGGGTCTTGTTCTATTAGTCCATCTATACTGACCTCCATCTAGCTCTGAAAAAATATTTGGCCTTCTAGTAGTGTGTCGGACTTTCTCTATTAGTCCATCTATACTGACCTCCATCAGGTTGCAAATTAAAACTAATTTTTATCTGCATCTACAGTATCTCTGAAAAAATATTTGGGCTTCTAGCTGTGTGTCTACTTCTTTTAGCGGACAATGTGATAAGATCCCTTTCTTACGGCCACGCCAATCGCTACAAATTCCAGATGAGGCACAAAAACAGCAAGTGCTTCAACGGATATCAAGTGCTCCTTTAAGTGGGCTCTCCTCCACATCAACTTCAACATCACAAATACTCCAGTCCTCAAAGGTGTCACCCAAATCGCACTTGCTTCCTCACAGCTCCCAAATCTCCAGCTGCCCGTCTGAGTATGAGGTAGAACAGATGGTTGAGTCTGCAGAGCTGTTTACTCATACTATAGCCTGGGAATCAGAGGTCGACTCCAGCGCTTCTGTGAATCCAGACGAGGAAATGATCTGCACTGATGCCCAGAATCTTTATGAGTCGGATCCAGGACCAGACGCAGAAGGTTCTGACCATAATGTAGACCCTCATTCCCAAACTGTAACTCCTGTTGGTGGAGACAATGAGGAAGACGATGATAAGACTCAAATACCTGATTGGAGCGACAACTTTAGTTTTTTGTCAGGGCAGGAACAGGTTGGCTCTGAGGACGACGGGTGTGATAACACACAGGGTGATGATGATGAGGTTGGAGATCCCACTTACTGTCAACCCACAGTCAGCCAAGAGATGAGGTCAGCAGAGGAGGTGGAGGAAGATGCTAGTGACGACGAGGTCAGGTTGCGCCTTCCTGGACAGAGACGTAGTACTGGAAGCACGTCAACAACTGCATCCTCAAACACAACTCTGCCTCTCACCACAAGTCATGGTGGCTCTTCAGGTCGCATGGGTGCTAAGCCTTGCATAGCCTGGGCATTTTTTCAGATCGATAAAGATGACCCAACTCGTGTTATCTCTAACATTTGTCAGCAAAAGCTAAGTAGAGGCCAAAAAATACAGAGTTTGAGTACTTCATGCATGAACCGGCACATGGACATGAAGCATAAGTTGCAGTGGGAAGCTCAGTGTGCTACAATGCGGCCTAGCCGGCCGGGCCAACCACCGTCTGCCATATCTTGTGCATCCACGGCCTCTTCATCCTCTGTGACTGGGGGGACAGCAGTCACACCTGTTTTGGGGCGCAGACCTGCCACCTCTTTACCCGCAACAGCCAGCGTGATTGGCAGGTCATCATTTTCTTTGGAGGTGGTAACACCAGCTGGTGTTGAGCGCTGTCTGACATCGATAGCACCACCTTTGGATCAAGGCAACCTAACATGTCCGCCTGCATCTTCCTCACAGACCGGCAGTTTGCCGGGGACACCCTTATCAACCCCGTCTAAGCACAATAGCCAGCCCTCGGTCCCTCAGATGTGGACAAGTAAAAGACCATTTCCTCCTAGCCATGAGAAAGCTAAGAGGTTGACTTTCACCATCTGCAAGCTCTTGGCTACAGAAATGCTGCCTTTCCGCCTGGTGGACACAGAGGATTTTCGAGACCTTATGTCTGTCGCAGTGCCCCAGTACCAGATGCCCAGTCGGCACTACTTCTCAAAGAAAGGTGTGCCTGCGCTCCACCAGCATGTCGCACACAACATCACCGCTTCTTTGAGAAACTCTGTGTGTGACAGGGTGCATTTCACCACAGACACTTGGACGAGTAGGCATGGACAGGGGCGTTACATGTCGCTGACTGGGCACTGGGTAACTATGGTGACAGCAGGACAAGGGGCTGCTGTCCAAGTCTTGCCGTCCCCACGAGTTGTGCGTCAATCCTCTTTATGTCAAAGTTCCTCCACTGCTTCTGCCTCCTCAACCTCCTCTCGGTCTTCCACCTGCACCCAAAGCCTGTCTGGTCATGCCACAAGCTTTCTAACTGCGCAGAAGGGATCCTGCATACCTCCTTACTATGCTGGCAGTAGGGCTCAACGTCATCAGGCGGTTTTTACATTGAAATGTCTGGGAAATGTGAGTCACACAGCTGAGGAGTTGTGGTCAGCTCTGGAGAACCAATTTCATGAATGGTTGTCTCCACTGGACCTGAAACCAGGGAAGGCCGTGTGCGACAATGCTGCAAACCTGGGTGCGGCCCTTCGCCGGGGCAATGTCACACACGTGCCTTGTATGGCTCACGTGTTGAACCTGGTTGTCCAGCAATTTTTAGCCCACTATCCCAGACTAGATGGCCTTCTGCAGAGGGCACGGTCGCTGTGTGCTCACTTCCGCCGTTCGCATCCCGCAGCTCAGCGACTTACATCTCTACAGAAGTCGTTGGGCCTGCCACTTCACCGGCTAAAATGCGATGTGCCTACCCGGTGGAATTCAACTCTGCACATGTTGCAGCGACTGTGGCAGCACCGACAAGCCCTGGTGCAATACGTTCTGACGTATAGCCTGGGCCAACGAGATTCAGAGGTGGGGCAAATCACGCTGGAGGAGTGGTCTCAGATCAGGGACCTATGCACCCTTCTGCACAGTTTTGAAATGGCGACGAAGATGTTTAGTGCTGACGATGCCATTATCAGCATGACTATTCCGGTGATTTACATGCTGGAGCACATGTTAAACAGAATTCGGAGTCAGGTGGTGGCACAAGAGGAGGTGGAGGAAGTAGAGGAGGAGGAGTTGTATGCGGAAGGGCTAACATCTGCAAGGTCCAGACGGTCGGCAGCACCAAGGCGGCAGGCATGTGAGGGTGGGGGAGATGGTTTTACCAGGGTGCATGGTAACAGCCAAACTAGTGAGGAAGGTGCAGGAGCCCAGGAAGAAGTGGAGGACGAACTGATGGAAGACTCATCAGATGAGGGAGACCTTGATCACATTTCTGTTGTGCGAGGTTGGGGGGAGAGGACAGAGGAAGGAAGCATGATTGTTACCTCGCCACCAACACAACAGGGACTTGGTGCTCCTGGATGCGCAACACACATGAGTGCCTTCTTGCTGCACTACCTGCAACATGACCCTCGAATTGTGAGAATTAGAAATAATCCTGACTACTGGGTTGCCACACTGTTAGATCCCCGGTACAAAAGGAAATTTGCAGAAATTATTCCTGCCATAGAAAGGGATGCACGCATGCAGGAGTATCAGCAGAGACTGTTGCAGAATCTTACATGTGCTTTTCCACAAAATACCAGTGGTGCACGTAGTGAATCTCACAGTTCCAACTTGCCAACCGTGGGACCGTCAAGTGTTCAGCAATCAAACCGTAACAGAACCACAGTATCTGCTGGTAACATCAATTTTGCGGAATCATTTCACCACTTTTTTAGCCCATCCTTTGCAAGGCCACAGGAGACAAGAAGTCTGACACATAGTCAACGCCTAGAGACGATGGTACAGGAGTATCTCCAAGTAAACATTGAAGCAACGACTGTGTCACTGGACCCTTGCTCTTTTTGGACTTCCAATCTGGATAAATGGCCGGAGCTAGCCACTTACGTATTGGAGATCTTGTTATGCCCCGCAGCCAGCGTTCTGTCTGAACGTGTGTTCAGCGCTGCTGGTGGTGTGCTGACAGATAAGCGCACGCGGCTCTCCACTGATAATGTAGACAGACTCACGTTCATAAAGATGAACAAATCATGGATCCGAAACGACTTTTCTACCCCTGTGTCATCCTGGGGAGAGTAAAAGCTTGATGATTGGTTAAAATCACCCTACCAACCATTTTAAGCTTTCAAATTACTAATCATGTTTATCTGTATCTTGACTGGAAAATAATTTGGGCTTTGTAGCAGTGTGCAGCACTGATCCTATTAGGCCATCTATACTAAAGCTTCACCAGATTTAAAATTAAAAATAATTTTTAGCTGCATCTAGCCCGGAAAATAATTTTGGGGCTCTGAGATGCGCAAGACACATAAGTGCCTTCTTGCTGCACTACCTGCAGCATGACCCTCATATTGTCAGAATTCGAAGTAATCATGACTACTGGGTTGCCACACTCTTAGATCCCCCAAACTTTTCGATCAACCTTTTCATTTTAATAAAGACCAAAAAAATGGTCATTTTTGAAATTATAAGCATTAGCAGGTTGTTAGAAACTGAAATCAAACAGTTTTCAACTCAAAACTTTATTCTAGGTGATGTTACATTTTCACATAGGACCCCTTGTTCGAAAGGAGCTTCTGAACTCTCTCGTCCATTGAATTTGTCAGGTTTTGGATGGTTTCTGCTTCAATTGTTTTGCATGAGGACAGAATACCCTCCCAGAGCTGTTGCTTAGATGTGAACTGCCTCCCGCCATCATAGACACTCCTTTTAATGATGCTCCAAAGGTTCTGAATGGGGTAGAGGTCAGGGGAGCATGGGGGTCACACCATAAGTTTGTCCCCTTTTATGCCCATATCAGCCAGAGATGCAGATGTTTTATGTGCAGCATGAGATGGTGCATTATCATGCAGAAAAATGATCTTGCTGTGAAATACACGGTTCTTCTTCTTGAACCATGGCAGGAAGTGCTGTTTGAGAAAATCCACATACATTATGGAGTTCATCTTTAGCGCCTTCAGGGATCCTAAAGGGGCCGACAATCTCTCTCCCCATGATTCCAGCCCAAAACATTACTCCACCTCCTCCTTGTTGGCGCTGTAGCCGTGTTTGCGTGGGGTGTCCATCAACCAGCCATCCTCCACTCCATCCATCTGGACCATCGAGCGCTGCACGGCACTCATCCGTGAACAAAACTGTTTTGAAATCAGTCTTCATGTAATCTTTGGCCCACTGGAGCCGTTTCTGCTTGTGTGAAGTGGATAGAGGAGGTCGACAGGATGGCGTATGCACAGCTGCAAACCTCTGAAGGACCCTGCATCTTGTTGTTCGGGGGACGTTGGAGGCACAAGCAGCTTCAAAAACTTGTCTGCTGCTATGACAAGGCTTTTTGGCCGCTGCTCTTTCAACCTGACGTAATTGCCTGTAGGAAAGAGTCCTCAATTTGCCCTTATCAGCACGCACACGTGTGTACTGTGAATCAGCTACATACTTCTTGATTGCCAAGACACTTCATCCTGATCATCGCACAATGTTGATTGTAGTCATGCCTTGACCTAAACAATCCACAATTTGTTGCTTCTCAGCAGCCGACACATCCTTTTTCTTTCCCATTTTGGCAGAAAATGTAGGCTGCTTAATAATGTGAGAGAGTCTTCTTAAGTAGTCTTGCCTTTCATTGGACACACCTGCCAAACTAATTAGCACAGGTGTCTGCAATTGCTTACAGTGATATAAAGAGCCCTGACACACATCACCATCAATGAGTTTAACTGACAAACAAACAAATTCTTCCCTTATCACTCCTAAACACTTTTTGCATAATAATTTGGAACGCAGTGTACATGTGCTTTTCCACAAAACACCAGCGGTTCACGTAGTGAATCTTACAGTTCTAACTTGCCAACCGTGGTCTGTATGGAGTTGTTCAATAAAGGGCCCAAAATTAAGAAAACATAGATGGGAGAGGTCTCTATGAATAGGAATTCCTAAGTATTTGATACCCTGTGAGGGCCAGGCAAAGGGAAAGTTGGACTGGATGGAATCCTATATGGATTTGGGGAGGGAGACATCGAGGGCCTCAGACTTCGCTGCATTGATTTTAAAATTTGACCATGTAACAAAGTGATCTATTTCAGCCATAACAGCAGGGATGGATATATGTGATTGAGTGATATATACTAGGACATCATCAGCAAATAGAGAGCACTTGTACTCGGTGCCTCCCACCTCAATCCACCTAATATTGGGGTTATGGCGAATTGATGAGAGCAGGTGCTCCGTCACTAGGATGTATAAGAGAGGGGACAGAGGACATCCCTGCCTTGTCCCATTGGTGATTGTGAAAGGTGATGAAAATGTTCTGACGCACCCCCTGGGCCTTGGGACACCCGGAGCAGGACCCTTTTTGGTGGATGCTGGTGGTTGTAGTCTTCGTGGCGGCGACCCGGTTCCGTGGCTCAGGGCGGTCAAACCAGTGGCGGAACTATTTATGTGGTTTTGATGTTTAAATGTCCGACTACGCCACCCGTGGATTGCGGTCAGAGTGAACCGCTGCTACAGGGCAGACCGCTGAGGCTGGTGTTGTGGGTGCAGCAGAGCGTAGCATAACTCCCCACGGGAGGAGTATAGCCTCAGGGCAGTGTATGCGGAGGATGGGAGTGATGGTGCAGGGCAGCAGCAGTAACGACACGGAGTCAGTGATGCAGTCCAGGGCCTTTACTCACAGTTCTTATTATCCAGACCACGTCTGCAGGTAACGGCTGCCCACGTCGTACTGTGCTCACCAGGTGAGGGGCTCAGACAACTCCCAGATAACTTTGGAGCACTTCACAGGACCCCCTTTGTGTGTCCTTTGTCTGGCTTTTCTTACCAACACTTCTGTCCGGCTGCCTCGGGCCTCCTCTTGGTAAACTTGGCGCCAGTTTCCCTGACCCTATGTGGTGCCTTCCTAGCGGGTGTAGCGAGGGGCTGCGCCACATAAAATGTCAGAGCCTCCGGTTTCTAGCTGAGGGTCGTTTCCTGCCTCCACTAGTTCGGGGACCGGTCTCCCCCTTTGGCCTGACCCCTCCACGCAGGTGGATTCGGGCGTGCGGTGGCGACTCGCCCGTCCGCACCCCTGGGATCCCTTCATTCCTCGTTCCTGGAGCCTTCTCCGCTCCTCTTCCTTCCTTCTCCCTCTTCCAGGCCTGGGCCTCTGTTACTAGGCCCGCCTCCGGAGCAGAGCTCATGCAGAGCCCCTACTCCCTGCCACTTCTGCTCAGACTTCTCTGCACTGAACTAAGATGGTGCCCACCTTTTATACTCCCTTCTCAATGCACCCAGGAACTGCTTCCTCCCTGCTCCTGCACTACAGGGTTCCCCTTCCTCAGTGTTACCTCCCCCCACTCCAGCCAGGGACAGGGACTGTCGTGCCCATCTCAGGGGCATATTGGTCGCCCTGCCCCACGGCAATGTGGTGTAATGCATGCAGGTGTCGGGTCCTGATCCACACTCCATCCTTACCTGAGAGTGAGATATCACACCTCTGGGTGAGGTGCAATACGTCTGTAGCAACCGAGCCCTCAGGGTGCTACAGTTCCATTTATCTTCAGCCTAGGTGACGTATTGCGATACAGGGCCGTGATTTTGGCTATAAAAGGGTCCCCTAGACCCCTACCCCAAGCTTTTTAAGAGAATCATATATGGCGTGCCAGGAGACTTTATGGAATGCTTTCTCAGCATCCAACGAGAGTATCTAATTACAAATTTTTAACTGCATCTAGCCCAGGAAATACTTTGTGCCTAGTAGCAGTGTCTGCTAGTCAGCGGATTATCCCGGCTGTTAAGCAAGCTGCACCACCTGTAGTTTAGACACTTAATTTTTTCAAAGGAAATGCTTTGGGACCATGGGATACTTAGTGAAGAGCATCAGGAGGCACCCCAAGGCATAGGGGCTGGGACTGGCAGTAGGATGCCTTGCGGTGGACAGCCGAGCTCGATCCTTATAAAAGCTTTTTAACTGCAGCAGCTTTAGTGGACGCTACTGGAGCTGGAATTACCGCGGCTGCTGGCATGAGACTTGCCCTCCAATAGATCCTTGTAAATGGATTTAAAGTGTATTCATTCAAATTAGAGAGACAATTTAAATTAAAAAGCTTAGAGCTGCCTCCACCACAGGGGGGCTCGCTCGACCCACCAGCGGACAGGCACCAGTATTGGGAGAGGGGGGCTGGCCATCAGGGTTCACCGCGGCTCTGGCACAAACCCGGCGACACGGAGGTGGCACGGGCAGGAGCGGACTGGCCGTGTCGGCTTCTCACTTTTTGGATTTTAGAAGGGCATGACATGCCTATATCTGTGTCTCCCCCTCCTTTTACTCCTCCACCTCTTTTATTTTCGCATGACTATATGTACTTGTCACTTTTCCATGTGTTAGTTATGTCTTCTGAGCAGTTTGTCAGCTTTTGGACACCTTTGAAGGTGTTTTCTATGTGTTTCTATGTGTTTTTGTTTGCCTGCCATTGGTTTTAACGGTGTTCGAAGGTGTTCGACGAACAGTTCGACGAACAGTTCGGCGAACACACGGGTGTTCGACGAACCGAACCGAACTCGAACACTACGGGGGTGGCTCAACACTAGTCATAACATTTATGGCTCCAGGATTTAATTTCACTGGTAGACCAATCCAGTACAGGATTGTGAAATTTTAACCAGGGCAATCCCAATATTACTGGAGAAGGCAAGTTATTCAACACTACCAAATCCAATTTCTCATGGTGAACACCATTAATAGTGAGAGGAAATTCACAGACCTTGAGAGTAATATTCTTCAAAGGGGAACCATCCACAGAAACCACAGCAATGGTGGATGATAAAGGTTCAGGTTTTAAATTGAGTCTTTCCACGAATCCCCCATCAATTACATTCAGAGTAGACCCGCAATCAACAAACACCCGAAATTCCATTAATTTTTTCTGAGCAATCGTGGAAGCAGCTAAAAATATACCCTTGGAATTTAAACAGGCAATACGGGCGTGACTGACCTTTTTTTTTTCTTTCTTCATACGAAGCTCACAGCCTTTAATCAAATGACCAGATTTTCCGCAATAGAAACACAAGCCTTCAGAAAATCGACGGTCTTTTTCTTGAGAGCGAGGTGCCACCGATCCAATCTCCATTGGTTCACCACTGTTAGTACACACATTCTCATAACCAGAAACTGACATAGCAGAGGATTTGCTCTCATTAACCCTTGCACGCAGTCTTCTATCCACCCGTATAGCTAATTGCATAGCCTGTTGCAAATCTTCAGGTGTAGGATAAGCAATTAGCAGGTCTTTAACCCTTTCACTGAGCCCAGCAAGAAATAGACTTTTCAGAGCAGAATCGTTCCACCCTGTTTGAGTAGACCAACGACGGAAATGAGTACAATATTTTTCCACATTACCTGATCCCTGTTTTAAATGTCTCAACTCAGTCTCAGCTGATGCGACACGGTCAGGATCATCATATAATAGTCCCAAAGCAGAAAAAAAACTATCCACTGATCTGAAGCATGTATCACTAGGTTGCAAAGAAAAGGCCCACTCCTGAGGCTCTTTGCGCAAAAGTGACATTATGAACCCTACGCGCTGGGATTCATCCCCAGAGGACTTAGGTCTCAAATGAAAATACAATAAGCAAGCATTTTTAAATGAAAAAAATTCTCGGTGTTCACCAAAAAATAAATCCGGCAAACATACCTTAGGCTCCAAGAAATGTGCTCCAGGACAGCTACTCACGTGCTGACGGAGCTCGGCCACCTCCAGAGAGAGTCCCTGCAGGCGATGAGCCAAATCCTGAACCGACACCATGATGGAACAGAAAAATCTTTCCTTAGAGAATTTGCAGGCTGGACTTACTGTTATGTTCTGCTACCAGAGCTAAGGAAAGAGAGGAGATCTGTCCCTACGATAGAACTCAGCTGAATCCCTACGATGTAACAGGGGACCTGATCCTGCGATCAGACCTGCTAAAGTCCTAAGCTAGTCTGTACGGAGACCTATAGATGTGGGGAAGGAATCCCTACAAGTACTAAGGACTGGGAGGAATATGGGACACCTCCTAACAGAAATAGTAGCAGACAGACGAACAAACAAAATATATAGAACATAGAGGTCAGTAGACCAAGCAAACTAACAGAGCAAGACACAGAGCACAGGCTAGCTAGAAAGTAGAAATACAATGAAGTCCAGCAAAGCCAGAAGGGCAGAGCAGGATTAAATAGGCCAACAAGGTCATGTGACCAGCAAAGGAAAAAAAAACCTAAGAGCAAGGTTCTAACACATCCTAATTATGGTATGTATGGCCTCCTCATCCCAGAAACCTGGTATGCATGGCACCCAATCCCTCATCCTAGTATGCATGGCACCCCTCATCCCTCATCCTGGTATGCATGGTACCCTGCATTCCTATCCTGGTATGTATGGTACCCCTCATCCCTATTCTGATATGCATGGCACCCCTCACCCCCAATCCTGGTATGCATGGTCCCATCACACGCCAACACTGGTATGCATGGTCCCCTCATCCCCCAATTCTGGTATGCATGAACGCCTCACTCCCCGATCCTGGTATGTGTGGTAACCCCTCATCCTGGTAAGCATGGTCCCCTCACCCCCCTCCTGGCATGCGTGTTACCCTCATCCCCCAATCCTGTTATGCATGGTCCCCTCAACCCCCAATCCTAATCCTAGTATGCGTGGTCCCCTCATCCCCTAATCCTGGTGTGCATGGTTCCCTCACTCCCCAATCCTGGTATGCATGGTCCCCTCACCCCCCAATCCTGGTATCCATGGTCCCCTCACACCCCAATAATGGTATGTGTGGTACTACTCATCCTAGTATGCATGGTCCCCTCACTCCCCAATCCTGGTATGCGTGGTACCCCTCACTCCCCAATCCTGGTATGCATGATCCCCTCACCCCCCCAATCCTGGTATGCGTGGTCCCCTCACCCCCAATCCTGGTATGTGTGGTACCCTTCATCCTGGTATGCATGATCCCCTCACCCCACAATCCTGGTATGCATGATCCCCTCTCCCCCCAATCCGGGTATGCATGGTCCGCTCACCCCCCAATCTTGGTATACATGGTCCGCTCACCCCCCAATCCTGGTACGTGTGGTACCCCTCATCCTGATATGCATGGTCCCCTCACCCCCCCAATCCTGGTATGTATGGTCCCCTCACCCCACAATCGTGGTATGCATGGTCCCCTCACCCCCAATCCTAATCCTAGTATGCATGGTCCCCTCACCCCATAATCCTGGTGTGCATGGGTCCTTCACCCCCCAATCCTGGTATGCATGGTCCCCTTACCCCCCAATCCTGGTATCCATAGTCCCCTCACCCCCCAATAATGGTATGTGTGGTACCCCTCATCCAGGTATGCATGGTCCCCTTACTCCCCAATCCTGGTATGTGTGGTACCCCTCACCCCCCAATCCCGGTATGCATGATCTCCTCACCCCCCCAATCCTGGTATGCTTGGTCCCCTCACCCCCCAATCCTAGTATGTGTGGTACCCTTCATCCTGGTATGCATGATCCCCTCACCCGCCAATCTGGGTATGCATGGTCCGCTCACCCCCCAATCCTGGTATGTGTGGTACCCCTCATCCTGGTATGCATGGTCCCCTCACCCCCCAATCTTGGTATGTATGGTCCCCTCACCCCACAATCCTGGTATGCATGGTACCCTTCACCCCCAATCCTGGTATGTGTGTCCCCCTCACCCCCCAATCCTGGTATGTATGGCACCCCTTATCCCTAGCACGCTGGACACATACAAAAAATAAACACTTATACTCACATTTCTTCCCTGTGATCCAGCGCCGCGGTGTCCTGTTCTGCCAGAGGCCGAGGGAGGAGTGCGGCACCAGAGTACGCACGTGCACATACCGTGCTGTCCGTCGCCATTTTGCTGAAGACACACTGCAAATGTGTCTTCAGTAAAATGGCGCCTGATAGCGCTATGCGCATGCGCCGTTTCCGACGCCTCAATCCTGCCCTGGTCTCCGGCGAAGAGAGGCCAGGTAAGTATGTAAGCATGGCGCCGGAGATCGCGGTATGTGTTCAGTGTCTACACAAACCGTGATCTCCGGCGACACACACTCCTTTTACCTGTAACGGCTCCATGCGGTCTTCTGTCTGGAGCCAGACAGCGTAGGCGTGTCGCGCTTGCACAGTCTATAAAGGCTTCGGACAGAGACGCGCCTTCACCTTCAAGTGCCTATATGCAATCCCGACAATGTCTGGGCATTCTCCTTCTGAGATGGCAGACTGTGTCCTGGGGGCATACTCACAGACCTGGATCAAGGCTTTAGTGAGATCATGGATAATCTGAGATGCTACTTGGCGGCATCAGGTGGACTGTCCCAAAGTTAATCAACTGTATTCAGGTTCCAGAAACATGAGGGCTAATTCAATGGCATCAATACCTTCATCATCCAGGAACTGTCTACATACTCTGGTCACTTGAGGCTGGGTAATGACCTGCACCAGTAGGAACCACTGCACCACCGTAAGGTCTGACAATGGCTCTGAGGATTTCATTCAGGTACTCTACAGAAGTCAGGTTCCTGCTGGCTATCATGGACACATTGGTTGATGCTGTAGCCAATATAACATTCACCAAGGCATCTACAAACTCTTTCAAGTTTCTCACATGTGATCAGTGTAAAACTGCTCTTGTCTGTAAAGCGAACAGGGCACTAACAGCAGATCTGCCTATTCTGGTATTGTCTGGAGAATACCAGTTAAGATAATGGTGCTGGGCTGTGAACACAGGTCCAACTACAAGATATCTGTCCATCAATCCAACATCATGGAGTCTGTTTGTAACTGTATGGTCAGAAATATGCACACTAATAGGTCACTGGAGGTAATTTTGTATGGCTCTGACAGTGGTCCTTGTGTCCCTACTGGCAGTAAATACAATCAAGTACAAACTGATCCTGCTGCTGGGTTGATGCCTATCTACAACTCTTCTGGCTCTCATTGTGTGACAACCCGTAACCTGGTATCTGCTCCATGCTCTCAGGCTACACTTGGAGACACAGCAAACCTTCTGGTAATGACTTGTATTGTGGTGCCATATTGGAGGAACTGAACTACTTGTGCATCCTGAATGGGCTGCATGTACTGCCTAATGCTACCAGTAGTGACAAGGACACTAGTAAAATGTATAAGTCAAAAACGATAAGGAGAGAATAATTTTGCATCCACCAACGGCAAAACCTTTCTGTTTTTTGTTTCTCGCTGTTGCCTCTCTGATGCACCTGTTGTCATTCTCATTTGCACTACAGCAGGTGAAATTGATTTGCAATCGCTTATTCTTCCTAACTGGACAGATTGATATCCCTGAAGTTTCATTGGTTTAGGTTTATACTATGATGTGCCAATGTTCCCTTCATTTTTTCAAGCAATGTGTTTTTCTGGATGCTACAGAATGAGCGGTGTACAGTAATATTTTTTATATGTTGCTCTATATCGGCAAGTTAGGAGGTACTGTACCTATTGCATTTCCCGTTGTCCCACATACTAGCTACAAAGGCTTAGCTAGAACATTGCTATAACACTGATGTACAGATATTTCCAAAAAGATTCTTATGGCTCATTTTAACTTCTTCACTCTAGAACACTTTATAAATATAGATTTCTCTGATGCTCCTGAAGGTCTAATTTCACTTCACAATTTACTACATTTAGTCCAAAAATATGTCCTCATATTGTGATTTACATTTACTGTAATCCTGTGGGGAAATGTGTATTTTTGTACTCAATTTCCAAGCAGCACCTTAAAAAGAAAATGTGCTTAATACACGAAGATGACATTTACTTCATCAGCCTGAGTGCTTAAAATGATTATTACATTACACAAGTTACCGGCATTAATACGCTTCTTTCCTTTAGGACACTAATCTCTGTAGAAAAGATTACCTACAACCCCACTAATGTCCTTTTTGTAAGACAATCTCTGCAGAGTATAAAAATCTTGTTGGTAACTCATAAAGTTGAGACAGTAAATTTTCTTGGCCCGTGTCCATGAAATACTTTAGTCTTGCTCGGTAGGTGGGCTTGACCTTACCTTCTAGCTGATCAGTAGTTTCTCGGGATATTAGGATAATGTTAATGTAATTGACTTTTGGACTTTGGACTCTTAGATGTACTCAGATGTAACAGCGAATTTCAGCCATGTTTCTTTTTTGAAAAGTGCATTTTATGCTCTGAATTTCAGGCATACAGTCATTGGTACTCCAGGTATGGTGCTTTCATACAACTCTGTATTAAGGAGCTATATTCTATAGAAGAAATGCCAATATGGAGGATTACCTCTGTAATATGTAATCCATTGGAACATTGAATTGTACAACTCAGTAGTAAATCAATATGCAAACCTTATACAGGTGTAATGAGGCTCTCTTAGTGGCCACCTGGCAGCTCTAAAATGGCTACCATGGACAGACTTAGCGCAAGCCACTCCGCTTACCAGATCCAAGAGATGATAGCCCAGGACCATTACCATTTAGACCCTGTACAGGGATCTGGACTTAAACAGGGGCTCCTGGGCTGGGGCCATGGAATAAGCTGCTGTTCGATGGTGCAGGCTGGCAGGAGTGGTAAGTTAGCTGGGTCAGAACTAAGAGGGCAGGAAAAGTTCAAAATCTGAAGACGCAAGTATAGTCAATAAAACAAGGTCTCTGTAAATTATACAGACCTGTAAAGCAGCAAAGATCCGTGCACTTAAAGGGGTTATCCAGTCAAAAGTGATAAGTCTGCAGTCACTCTGTGTGACTGCAGACTTATGAATCCGCCCCCGGGGCAGACACAGACGCAGACAGTGCCTGCGCTGGGGGGATTCATAAGTCTGCAGTCACATAGAGTGACTGCAGACTTATCACTTTTGTCTAGACAACCCCTTTAAGTCCATGGGGCTCTTTTATACCTTTGAAAACCTCTAATGTCATGCATATGTAGCACCCTGAGGATTCGGCTGCTACAGGGGTATTGCACCTCAACCCAGAGGTGTGATATTCCACTCCCGGGTAAGGATGGAGTGTGGAACTGAGCTCAGTTAGCTGCATGCACTACACGCATCCCATTTCCGAGGAACAGACCGATGGTACTCCCACTAGAGAAATGTGCAGGTATGACAGTGTCTGTTCCTGGCTGGAGTGGGAGGGGGGTGGAACATCCCAGTAGTGTAGGGGCAGATAGGGGGAGCAGTCTGGGTAGTGCTAGGAGCTCATTGGGTGCTGGTCACCTGAGCTCACACATAGAGGGAGTATATAAGGTGGGCACCATCTTAGGACAGGGTCTTTTGCAGAGTGAGGTCAGTCTGTCAGTCTTTTGTCAGAGCAGAGCAGAGGAAGAGAGCAGAGGAGAAGAGCAGCTCCAAGGCCAAGAGAGAGAGAGAGGAGAAAGAAAGACCCAGAGGGGGAGAAAGAAGGAACTCCAAGAGCCCAAATTAGACCAGAGGGTGAAGAGTTGGCAACAGGGTACCGGATCCCAAGCTGGCAGAGGCTACAGCACACCTTAGCCAGGAACCGGAGGTCGTGGGCAGGGTCGATCTGCCACGATCACCCACTAAATCCACCCGGAAGGCAGACCAGGAATAGGGTCAGGGAACCCAGAGACAAGGGTTTTCCACCAAGAGGCCCGAGGGAGCCGGACATAGGTGGATCCCTGGTGGGGAAGGCCAGAGAAGAGGACAGGACAGAAAGGGAGCTCAGGACCACGCTCCAGAATCACCTGGGGGTTGGCCGAGTCCAGGACCTGGTGGACGCAGCACGGCTCGGGTGGTCACTTAAGGCCGGAGTGACCAGAACAACTGCAGTAAGTAAACAAACCCTGAACTGCACAGCCCGACTCTGAGTCTCATTTCCATCCCCGCTGCACCACCACAACCCCCATCCTCTGCAACTGACCCCCTGAGGCTATACCCCTCCCGTTGGGGGTTATACTACCTGAGCTGCACATACATCACCAGCCTCAGCGGACCCTGCTGCAGCGGCGGCCGTATTGACCGCAATTCAACGGGTGGCGTAGTCGACACAAAAGAACATCTAGAAACATCATAAGGACTGCCACACACTGAGCTTGACACCCTGGGCACGGACCGGGTCACAGCCACTCGGAGACTACAACCCCCATCTGATCCGGCTCCGGGTATCCCCAACAACACTGGCCCAGGGGGCGCGTCAACTTTGGCGTAGTCGGCAGGATAACGTGCCCGCAACAACCGGGTACTGCGTGCCTGAAGAAAAGTTCATCGTTACCTTAAAAAGAAGTCTCCCGCCGGTTCCGGAGGGTCCCCGCCATCGGGCCCCATCACAGGTCGTTTCCCGCCGGTTGTCCACCATCTGCAGCTTTTCCCGCCATCCATGGAGTTTCCCGCCACTGGGAGACGATTCCCGCCATTTCCGAAGATTTCCCGCCTTGGAAGAGCGGACGCCATTATGGGCGTGCCAGAGGGTGGCAAAAGGCCACCTCCCAACGTGGGCCAGGTCGAAGAATGGCGCCAAAAGCGGAAACCGCGCCCACCAACAGAGACTGTGATGCTGGAAGTGTCCATCAGCGTGAGAGAACTGCCCCTGGAACTGAAGTTGCCCCGGGACCACCCTCAATGTGGGCGGAGACAGAACAAGAGAACAAAGATGGGTGTCGCCTGGAGCAGTCTGGAGAGAGCGCACCCGGAGACAAGACATCTGGAAGAGAGTCCAGAGAGAGCCTACCCGGAGATGGAGGGAGAGTCAGGCAGCACCGACCCAGTGGTCAGGAGCCTGTTGCAGGTCGCCACTCCAGAAGGCCTGCTGAAGATCCTAGCACAGCTCCCCCGAGACCGGGAGTGTGCACAGACCGCGCTGGAGGGCCTCGCACGGAGGATGGCCCGGGTGCAGCGAGAGACGTTGGCGGAGTGGAGCCGAGAGATGGCCCAGCAGACCGAAACCCGTCAGCGGAGCACGCCACCCGAGACGAGGAGACAGACCGCCTCTGAGGATGGCGCAGGAGGAATGAAGGCAGGAGACGGCGCCGAGAAGGGAGCTGAACGGACGGAGGCAGGTAAAGGGGACGTCTCTACCCCGAGCCGGGAAACCGTGTGCCTGCCCCAGCTCCCCGTCGCAGAGCCCGAAATTCCCCCTGCCGTGCCCGTCGCTGCATCGTCACCGTGCCAGACTAGGCCTCAAGCAGAAGCCGCGGCCGCGACCCCTGTGACGTCACACGCCTCGACCTCGAGCGTGGCCAAGCAGGAAATACCACCGGCCTGGTCGCAAGGCCTAGTACCTCCGGGCGCCGCAATACCAACAGCGCCCCCTACCTCCGCGGAGCCACCGGCCTGGTCGCAGGGCCGAGTAACCACGGGCGCCGCCGTTCTTACGGTGCCCTTTGCCTTTAGGGTGCCCCAAGCCTGGTCGCAAGGCCTGGTTAACCCGGGCGCCGCTACCATCAACGCGCCCTCAGCATCTAGAGTGCCGCACCTGGGTGAAGATCTATTCGCCCAGCATACGTGCCCGGATGGGCAGCCCTTTGTATGGCCCCAGGAGTACATTCAGCTGGAACTCCAGAGAGCAAGGCCCATGTGTGAGCCCCTGATTCCGGCTCCGAAGCCCGTAAAGAGGACCTCGCCCCCGCTGGAGGAGGCACAGTTCGAGTGGGACCCCACCGGAGAAGACCTCATGGGGTTCACTCAGGAGACTCGGGTGGCCGCAGCAGAACGTGCAGAGTGCTGCCGGCAGCAGCTCGAGGTCTTCGAGAGGGAGCGGAGAGAGAGGCGGGTCCGGGAACAGCAAGCGCAGATAAGGAGCGCGGAGCAGAAGAGCCGGACCAGGAGGAATCCCCGTGCAGCTCATGGTCCCCCTTCCACCGGGACTGTGATAAAATTCAACATGCAGCACGGATGGGGCTTTATTAGAGACCATCATACCCCCGGCGACGTCTTTGTGACCCGCAGAGACGTAGAAAGCCATCTGCCGGAGGGACACAGAGGTCGTGACCTGTATGTAGGGGACGAGGTCACCTTCACCCGGCACAAGTGTGCCAAAGGACCCTACGCCCTCCATGTGCATCGCCTGACGGAGGAGGAGCTGCGGTGTGAGGAGGAGCAAGAGGACCCGGACGGGTCTGAAACTGAAACCAACCAACAAGAAGGAGCAGGAGGACGCCGTCGTTGAAGTACGGTAGAGAGAGACTGTATATAGTTACCCGTCAGGGTATAAGAACTGTTCTAGTTAAAACATAGTCCCCGTTGGGACCAGACAAGAGTGAACTGTTAACCCCGTGTGTCCCTATTCCCACTGACCGAGGACTGAGAGCGGTCAATCCTCCCTAATACCTGGCCGAGGACTGAGAGCGGCCATATCCCCTTGTATATAGTTGCGCTTCCTAAAGCGCCCCCTACCGGTTTTATAGGGAACTGTTTAATTCCAAAAGAGACTGCCGCACTTTACCCGGTCACAAGTTGCACAGTGACCGGAGGAACCAGAAATAAGAATGTTATTTATATGAAAAGTTTATGCTGCTGATAATGTTTATATGTTTTATATGTTTATGTTATGAAAAAATTTGTATGTTTTGGATGTTTATATTTTACAGCCCGAGGACGTGCTGTGATTTACCAGGGGGGAATGTAGCACCCTGAGGATTCGGCTGCTACAGGGGTATTGCACCTCAACCCAGAGGTGTGATATTCCACTCCCGGGTAAGGATGGAGTGTGGAACTGAGCTCAGTTAGCTGCATGCACTACACGCATCCCATTTCCGAGGAACAGACCGATGGTACTCCCACTAGAGAAATGTGCAGGTACGACAGTGTCTGTTCCTGGCTGGAGTGGGAGGGGGGTGGAACATCCCAGTAGTGTAGGGGCAGATAGGGGGAGCAGTCTGGGTAGTGCTAGGAGCTCATTGGGTGCTGGTCACCTGAGCTCACACATAGAGGGAGTATATAAGGTGGGCACCATCTTAGGACAGGGTCTTTTGCAGAGTGAGGTCAGTCTGTCAGTCTTTTGTCAGAGCAGAGCAGAGGAAGAGAGCAGAGGAGAAGAGCAGCTCCAAGGCCAAGAGAGAGAGAGAGGAGAAAGAAAGACCCAGAGGGGGAGAAAGAAGGAACTCCAAGAGCCCAAATTAGACCAGAGGGTGAAGAGTTGGCAACAGGGTACCGGATCCCAAGCTGGCAGAGGCTACAGCACACCTTAGCCAGGAACCGGAGGTCGTGGGCAGGGTCGATCTGCCACGATCACCCACTAAATCCACCCGGAAGGCAGACCAGGAATAGGGTCAGGGAACCCAGAGACAAGGGTTTACCACCAAGAGGCCCGAGGGAGCCGGACATAGGTGGATCCCTGGTGGGGAAGGCCAGAGAAGAGGACAGGACAGAAAGGGAGCTCAGGACCACGCTCCAGAATCACCTGGGGGTTGGCCGAGTCCAGGACCTGGTGGACGCAGCACGGCTCGGGTGGTCACTTAAGGCCGGAGTGACCAGAACAACTGCAGTAAGTAAACAAACCCTGAACTGCACAGCCCGACTCTGAGTCTCATTTCCATCCCCGCTGCACCACCACAACCCCCATCCTCTGCAACTGACCCCCTGAGGCTATACCCCTCCCGTTGGGGGTTATACTACCTGAGCTGCACATACATCACCAGCCTCAGCGGACCCTGCTGCAGCGGCGGCCGTATTGACCGCAATTCAACGGGTGGCGTAGTTGACACAAAAGAACATCTAGAAACATCATAAGGACTGCCACACACTGAGCTTGACACCCTGGGCACGGACCGGGTCACAGCCACTCGGAGACTACAACCCCCATCTGATCCGGCTCCGGGTATCCCCAACAACACTGGCCCAGGGGGCGCGTCACATACAGTAGACAAAAAAAATGTATCAATGTTAAAAAAGAGGTTGGTATTCTGGACAAGTGATCATAGGTACGAGTGATGCTGTAATATTATGCTCAACAAGCTCTTTAACTAATTTCTTAAAGAAGGTAACAAACAATAATGGTTACTTCATTTCCTCAGTGGCATGGTTGGTTCATGGGGAGGTACATTACTGTAGGTGATAACAGAGCACACAACAGTTCCCTCTCTGACCCCAGCTCTGACAGGCACAAAGGAACTATGCTGGCATATAATACTAGAATGACTCGCACCAGCAATTAAGTTGGCATTGTGGTAGCAGCTATTCTTCTCCTGAGCTTCTCATTTCAGCGAAGCGGATCAGCAGACAAGGCACACAGTGTAAGCATCTACATATTATGTGTCTGCTGCCTCCTGCAATTCTCTCTCCCTTCTCTTTGCTGCATCACAAGGACATAAATTTATCCAAGACCAAATGAAAGAGGCTTATTGCCTATTACTGCCCATTACTATATCTATCCAGGAGAGCCAACAGTGACAATACTTTCTCTACACACCTGCCAAAAGTAACAAAGAATGTGCTTAATAGATCACACAGATATAAGGGTCATTAGCAACGTACTCAGATACCAACCATCTCAGGTCAGAACTTAAAAGAACATTTGTAGGAATGTTCTCCGATACTCTCACTTCCTTTAATTCTCTCCTTGCATCCGAGTCAAGGAGTGAAGACCCTGGGTCTTCCGTGGGCATAATACTACTCAGACAACACAGGGTGAGGGTAAAACAGTATGGCAATACTTTATTGAACCACCAAAAGGACAATAAAATACATAGAACCGTCCTAGAAAATACCCAAGATTGTGCAAAATTACACAGTCTTACCCTTCTGCTGGCCCGCCGGGATAGAACAACTGCGACTTTGGGACTTCCAGTGCCAAATACCTCAACCAGTGGCCCTCCGCTTTTGGCAGACCCCCACAGAGAGGAGGTAGCGGCAAGCTTAGGAAGCTGACAGTCCATTGAGGTACAAGGCCAAGGGACCCGAGGGTCCCACCCTGGCCTCTCCAAACAACTCTATGGGTTCCAGGTGACCTCATTGTCCCAACCTGGCTTTCTCCAAATGTATCCATGGGTTCTCTGATGGCCAATGGAGCAGATCTGTATCCTTCCAGCCAGGGCCGTGTACCCTTAGGATGAAATCCTATAGAATCCAAATCTGTGTCTCTCTGGATGGAGCCATGCTACCTAACTACTATCCTGAAGAGTCTCTCTGATCTTTGATTATCTGATTCTCCTTGCAGCAGGATAGAAAACCCTTTTTATATTTACATATGTGGCTAAGGTCATCATTCACAGGTCAGGGGGAAAGTTGCAGGGCTGAAGTCTTATTGTTTGAGCATTTCATAAATTTACATAGTTGGTATCCCCCTGCCCTTTAAATGAAAAACTAACTGGCTTAGTACAATATGTAATTAGCATATTAACAAACATTATTGTTTCCAGACCAAGAGAAGTCAATATTCAGGGTCATACAAATACAAGTATGTCCTTCTTGACCAGCCAAAGAAAAACACATACATTCAAAAGTCAACACAAACACAATAGTGTATTTCTTTTGGCCTAAAAATCTAGATGTCTAGCTAATTAAGATTAGAAGCTGTGTCATCATACAAGGTAAATCTGTGCCATCAGCAACACAGGGTTGACTCTTCTGATTCCGGTGACAGTCCGGGTTTTTTCTTTGATAATATCCTTCAATGACATAAGTTCCAGATGACCAGAGTCATCTCCACACTGGTGTTTCTCAGTCCAAAAGTGACGGTATCTCCAACAGTAACAGACTGTAAATTGTCACTATGATTTCTGTCTAACCCACCCACAAACAGCTGGAGAGGAAACAGAGGCTTGGGTGGGGGGGGGGGTGCTTACTTCATTTTGTCAGGTCAGATAGTGCTGGCATGTCTCACTTTGTTGCACACAAAACATGTGTGGGATTCAAAGGCAGGCAGCTTGGTCAGACACAGGTCCAGACCCCTGGAGGGTTGGCAGGCAGAAGAAAGGGTGTTGGTTATCCCATTTCCAGATGGCAGTTGCAGACTTCCACTGCTTGAATGTACATTTGGTCACATAAGCATCGGCTATGCGTGCTGCCTGGTCTGATCCATCACAAACTGTCACTCCACCACAGATCAAAGATGCAAAAAATGGTCTTTTACCATCAGGTACTTCAAGTCCTCAAAGATAGTAATAGATAATCTATGAACTCAGCCAATCCATCACATCACAGTAGCTTTCGTTAGGTGAGGTCCACTTTGGAACATCCAAAATCTTTTGCAGTATGCTCTCTGGGTACTTCATATCAAGGCCTATTTGATGGCCTCATAGTCTCCATTTTAGTCTAGAGGGAGAGATGCAAACACTTACAGGGCTTTGCCTTGTAGCTCTGGGGTTAAATATCTAACCCGCTGCTCACTAGCTAACTTGTGTTGTCTGCTGGCCTTTTCAAATGCCGTTAAGAATGTGTCCTGGTCCCCATCCTTTTTTATAACAGAAAAGGGCTCCAAATGGGGTTTAAAGGTGTTGGTATTACTAGACTCACTGCTCTGTATGGTAGATTACTACATTGGGAGTCTGGCTATCTCCAGCTGGTACTCTCTCTCAGCTTGTCGCTCTGCAGCCCCTGGCTTGGCCTTAGCCTGTCTCTCTGCAAACTCATGCTCTGTTTGGCGGTCTCATAGCACAAGCTGCATCCCCATTTGAGGGTCACATTTTCCCATTTGCTGCAGAATGAGAGGCAAGCAATAGTCCATTCTACTCTGGGAGCTGTGGTTGCTGCTGGCACTCTTTGGGTTAGACAGTTCTGAAACCAGATCCATAACTGAGAATTCTAGTGCTTCTCTGGTCCTAGGCTGTGGTACCACATTGTGTTTGTGCCTGGCATCATCCTCACCCAAGGCACAGATTAACATCTCTTTGGTTTTATCCATCCCATGACACCTCGCTTTTCGCATAGATGGATCAGTACAACTTTCTAGCGCTTTTTATAAGCAGCTGCCATCTTAGTCACTTGCAAAATAAAATATAGAAAAGAAAAACAAGAAAGAGAGGACTGTTTGCAGGTATATCTTAATAAACAAAATTAAGCACTGAGTTTGTCCTCATAGATGGGGAGTTTCTTGTAAGGATTCTACCAGTCTGTAAGTGCAAGGATTCAATCATTAATCCAGGCATTTACAGTGCTAATAACAAATTAACCCACCTCTTGCCACCAGATTGTCACATACACCACTCATTCACGATGCATGTGCCTCAGATGCGATCATAAAGGGTACTCTCCTTCCCACTCACTCTTCCGCTCACCTATCGAAATAGGCCAAAAATGAGCTAAGCCTTCCCCACAAACAAACCTCCACATACACGCCACACTTTACACTGCTACCACTCTCTGCTTTACCAGGCCAGCAAGATGCCTGCACTGGGCAGCACACTGGTACACATGCACACATAGCTTCCCCAACCTCCTGAATGGTAACGCAACCAAGCTATTTTCACTCCTTGAAATCGTTGGTTACGTTAGAACAGGGATGTCAAACTCAAACACACAGAGGGTCAAAATGAAAAACTTGGACAAAGTTGCGGGCCAACCAGTATACAGTATAATGGGCCCCACAAAGTCCTCCATACAGAATAATAGGCCCCACATAGTCCTCAATACCGAATAATGGGCACCACATAGTCCTCGATACACAATAATGGCCCCATATAGGGGTGGTGGTTCTAATGTCGAGAGCCAAATAAAACCACCCTGGGGCCAAATTTGGCCCAGGGGCCGAAGTTTGCCACTTGTGCGTTAGAGCAAAAAAGAACAAACTTATTAAATTTAAAATTTAATATGCAAAAAAGTACAGTTCTTAAAAAGGTTAGAAAAGGTGAAATAACAAAAAGACATATATAAAATCATTTTGTAATCTTGCCTGACGAAGGAGCCTCTGTGCTCTGAAAGCTTGCATATATATATATATTTTTTTTTTTCTGGTTAGCCAATAAAGGTATCACTCCGAGAATACTTTTGTAATTTTTGGCATAAAAGTATTTACATCACATATTTTCCCCAGAAACATCCTAGAGAAACAATATGGCCATCATCTTACCAAACATCCTCCAAATATTTATACAAACCACACATGAATATGATGTATCCATAATTCGCGAAGATGTTACGCTTTAGTTGGTTGCCAGCTACCAAAACATTTGCAATTTCACCCACAGACATGAATAGGCTCCCAAATCATGGATATATCCATTGATATATAAAATATTGTTGTACCTTGTCCTGACTATGGCATACAAACAGAACAGCTGCACAAGATGAATGCACTGACACCTATGCATTTAACACCTATGTTCCAGTGAAGGCACACAGGGGCACATCTGCTGGCCCAAATGGTTATCCAACATTGTCAGCTACCTGTTAATTACTCTGTGTAAACACTCCATG
Source organism: Phyllobates terribilis (assembly GCF_046119375.1). NCBI lineage: Eukaryota > Metazoa > Chordata > Amphibia > Anura > Dendrobatidae > Phyllobates > Phyllobates terribilis. Next base: position 57,737,728 of record NW_027362773.1, read on the forward strand.
TCTGCTCTTCATCAGATAACCTGCTTCATTTACCTGTTCACAGAAGGGGGTGCAGACAGTGATCTAATACCCCCAGCCTTTGATATACTGTATATCTCATACCACACTTATGACAATAAACAATAAATATAATTCTTGTGAAGTGACAGCAAACACACCATGTTCAGTTGGATGCTCCATTACATAAGTATACTCCCCTAGAAGCTAAGGTGTATGGAAGGGGTTTCTATCCTAGATATTAATAACCATTCACAGTCCTCTGCTGCTCATCTTCTAGCAATTAATGAGGCCACAGTGTGCCTATGGATCTGCATTGTTGTGCACTTTATGCATTGGCATTCTGGCCATTGGCATTCCCTAACATTTTAAATGGAATCTGCCAGTAGGATCATACCTCCTAAGCCAGCTATATGGGCATGTAAGCCATAGGAAGCTGAGTAAAATGATACACTCATATCTGAGCTCTGATGTCTTATTCCAGAGAGATATTGTAGCATTGGCGTCTCTGCCTCCTTCCGGGCAGAGACGCTGCTCCCCTCACCGCCGCGGTCCCGGTCCGGTGTCCTCCAACTCCCCTGCTGCTGCCCGGGGTGTGTGCACCACGCGCATTTTCACGGGCACTGTACTTAGGGTGCGCACTCCCTCCCGCTTAAAGGGGCCGCGCAGGACTACTCCTATTTAAAGTACCTCCTCCAAAATGGCCGTGCCCACCAGCCTGTCTATCAGCCGTGCCCGCCAGCCTGTCTATTAGCCATGCCCACAAGCCTGTCTATCAGCCGTGCCCGCCAGCCTGTCTTTCTGCCATGCCCGTCTACCCGCATCACCTGGCTGTCTACCTGCCATGCCTGCCTGCTTGCCTACCCGCATCACCTGTCTGTCTACCGGCCATGCTCATCTGCTGTACCTGTTAGCTTCAGCTATCTGACCCGTGGGAGTCGCCTGCTCACTCACAAGGTCGGTCCCAGAGTGACACCTGGTCCCTCTGCTCGGTTCCTCCCTGGTTCACGGAGTCGACTGAGCCACCGTATGGCTAGGGTTGGTCCGGGTAGGCACTTAGACCACTTAGTTACAGCCCTCTGGTCCCTCCTTGCATCACAGCACAGAGGTTCCACCACCCGGATCCGTGACAGCTACACATTTTTCTTATATGTAAATGAACTGTTCCAGGATATGGGCTTCACACTGATTTCCCTGAGAATCTACCTCCAAAGCTAATTGTAAATTAAAGAATTTGTTACCAGTGTGATACAAGTAATTGCCACTCTCTGCTCTCCTGATCTCATTGCAGAGCTGTGTGTGATTATATTATCTTATACATCTGCAGCTTCCTCTCAGCTTCAGCTTCCAGCTCACAGGCAGACAGTGTTACAATATTATTGCAATACAGCAGAGCTCAGACAGCTGCAAAAAATGTGTTTGCAAGAAGACAGAGTTCATTTCTACCTTCCTATGTTAGTTACTTGTCTCACACAGGTAATGCCTCCTTTTATTTGTAATAATCCCTGGAGGAGGATTCTCAGGGAGATCTATGTCCGGCCCATAACCTGGAAAAACTCATTTACACATAAGAAAAACAGATTTCTCTTGAATAAAACATCACATCAAGGTATCATTTTATTCAGCTTCCTATGACCTACATGTCCATATAGACGGCTTAGGAGGGTTGATCCAATGACAGATTCCTTTTAACCCTGCGTTAGGTGCATTTCTGGTGCACCAGAATTTGGGCACAATGCGCCTGACAGACACAGGTTAGAAAATCGCCTATAATATCTAGTTCTCTCAATTTCAAGGTTCCAAAATTAATCAGTAACCTTCATAGGGATGTATTAAAAGAGATTATACAAAATCAGTAGTAATTTAATAACCATAAAAGTAATAACTAATAAAACAAAAAGTACCCAAATTTTGCAACAACAGCCAAATAGCTTCCAGTTTTCAAGACATAGCTTTTACTAACCATTAAAATTAGGTAAAAAAAGCTTAATTGTAAGACACTTAGATGCTACTGGAGTCAAGTTCACTCAGATTCCGACGTTAAAAGCTCAGCAGAAAAAAACACATTGGCAGAGAGAAAAGCAAGGTTGGCAGATCATATTATCATATCAGAGATTATTATTTCGTGTTTAGGTGCTATGTGTCTGAGAGGCCATTTCTAAGAAAACCCTACTTATTTATATGAAATATCTATAAACTTTGTATTAATTATTCGGAAAAAGAGCAAAATAAACAGCTGCGATGAAAAAAACCCAGAAAGTTCCAACCTTCAAAAGTGAGAACCTTCAGGCGCAATGAGCCTGAGAGGCTACATGGAGGTCACACCTGCTCTCCACAAGGAAGGCGGTAAAACTGAATGGGGGATTTCAAGCAGCACCTAAAGATAGGAAGATACTGGGAGGGGCGGGATCCACTGCTGCCTTGGGGAGGAGGGGAAAACAAAAAGGTATGAGCTGAGCCTGTCAGGTCTATTGCGCCTGATGCAGAGTTAAGCAAGCTGATGTTGGTGCATAAAATTTTATTTAAGACTTAGTAGAGTTTCAATTTGCCATGGTTTGAAATGTAGATGACGCGCCCCCTGGGCCGTGTGTGAGGGAATACCCGGAGCCGGGTCTCTGTGTAATGCTGGGGGTTTGTAGTCTCCATGGCGGCGACCCGGTCCCGTGGCTCAGGGTGGTCAAACCAGTGGCGGATCTGTTTATTTGGTTTTTAATGTTTAAATGTCTGACTACGCCACCCGTGGATTGCGGTCACTGAGAACCGCCGCTGTGGGGCAGGCCGCTGAGGCTGATGTTGGGTGCGCAGCAGAGGGTACTATAACTCCCCACGGGAGGAGTATAGCCTCAGGGCAGCGTCTATAGGTGGTGAGGGTTGTGGTGCATGGGCGCAGCAGAAATGACTCAGAGTCCGTGCAGTGCAGTTCAGGGTCTTTACTGTTGGTAATGGAGAAGGCCCTGCCGGGAGTACTGGCTAACATTAGAGGCCTGGTCAGTCTGTGAGCGAACAAGAGTCCCCCTGGCCAGATGGAGGTGTAGGCCTTCCCGTCTGACTGCACTCTTCCTGGCTACCTTGCTGTAGTTGTGTAGTAGCCCACATCCCTGAGTGTACCGTGTGGTGCTCACCCGTATGGCTGGTGACTTGGGGCCTTTGGTACCTTCCGCTCCTCGATGGCAGTGCCGGTCCCTTGCGTGTGACTGAGACTCTGGGCTTTCTATGGCCAGAGGACCTGAAATCCCCTGCCAGGTGGTTTCTGCTGCTGGATGTGGCTATCCTCACAGCCTCGGACTCCGGTGTCCGGTTCTCTGCGTCTTCTGCCAGGATGAGCTCTATCAGTTCCAATCCCTGGCCTTCAGCTCCTGTCTCCTACAGAGCTCCTTGCTGCTCCTCTGTCCCTTCCTCTGGAACTAACTAACTAACCCAGCCCCAGATCCAGTTTATAAAGGGCAGGTTCCTCCCCTCCCTGGACTGGGGCAGGAGGCGTTGCATGCAATAGTGCTCCTGGCCAGGAAAGCCCATGCTCGCTATCAGACATGGTATTTCTACCACTGTGGCAACCAGACCCCTGGGGTGCCACATTCCTCCCTGGTAAATTTTAGTACTCCGGGACTAAACACATTTTATGAAAACATACATAACAGGGTATAAGCAATAACACATCAACATATGTACAAGGAGTTCAGTCTTTATAGGTCACGGCGCTTCCATAACCAGGTGTCCATGTCACCCAAGATGTATTTTGAGGGACCCGTCCCAAACCCTCCACGTAGGCCGTGGGGTGGCTACAGGGCATAGATGATCCAGCGTTGTACCACGTCTTCAGCCACCTCCACAGGTTTTTGTTCTGTGGTCTGGCACAAAAGGGGCACTTAACAGGTGCAACTATTTACAAGGTACAGTTCCGGTTATTCATTGTCCATAACCTGTCGGTCCATAGACCCTGTCGGGTAACTTGAGAAACATAATTATTATTCATGCAACAAACATAAAACATTTCAACATTTGCAATATACAGGTATATGTCATCTTTTTTTTCTAGATTCTCCAGCGAGCGGTCTTCTGACCTCTAGTGCTCCTGGTGGACCTACGTAACACACTATCTGGTGGTGTTCTTTCTGGGTACCCTGTTTCCACCCCTTGTGTAGTGGGCTCGCTAGTGTCTGCACTACAGGTGTTTGGAGATGTTATGGGTAGGTTGGGCAGCTTTCTGCGTACTCTTTGGCTTATCACAGGTACGGCAGGCTCACTACTAGCAGAGGGTTGATTCTCCTGGGCTGCTGGTATGGAATCTTCTGCCTCCGGGGCCGGTTGCTCTCCCAACATTACTTGCTCTTCTGTAGGCCCTTGAGGGGCTGGCTGGAGAAAGGTAAGGACGGGTACCTCAATAGCGTTGTTAATTTGTGTCCAGGACCGGGGAAATTCTCTGAGTGCTGTACTGACCATTTCTTCCCTTTCCTCTGCGGGTTGAGGGCTATCTTGGTCTTCATCAGTGCTTTGCAGCTGCTGGGGACACTTCTTCAGGTGGTCTCTGGAGACAGTGGCTGTGGTCTCTCCTCCATCCTTACTGATAATGCATACTTTCGGATTTTCATGGCTTGAGGGCAGTACTGTGTACGGGTCTTTCTCCCACTGGTTATCCAACTTATGGAGCCGCCTCTTCCTCTTCAAGACCTGCTCTCCAGGTGCCAGGGGAACAGTGGGAGCATGCTGATTGTAAATCCTCTCTTGCCTTTCTTTTGCTTGAGACAGACTTCTCTCAACACTCTCCTGCACTTTCCGGTACTGCTGCCGCTGTTCTGTATCCCAGTCTGCCTCTGGCGAGGTGTCCTCGGGTGTCAGGACTCCCATATCCAGGTCAATAGGCAGCTTACCAGGTCTTGCTCTCATTAGGTAAGCCGGGGTGCAGTTGGTGGAATTTACTGGGATGCGGTTATACAAGTCCACCAGATCAGGCAGTTTTTCAGGCCACAGCCTGCGTTCTTCCAGGGGCAACATGTTTAGCAAGTCTATCACCACCTGGTTCATCTTCTCGCATAATCCGTTGGCTTGGGGGTGATAGGGCGTTGTCCTTATCTTCTTGCAGCCATACAGGTTGCAGAACTCCTGGAAGACCTCTGCTTCGAAGGCTGGACCTTGGTCAGTCAACACTTGCTCCGGATACCCGTGTGGATGGCAGAAGTGCTGCTGGAAGGCTCTAGCTGCTGTCTGAGCCGTTAAGTCCTTGACAGGGACCACCACCAGGAACCGGGAGTAGTGGTCTATGATGGTGAGGGCGTAGACGTACCCGGACCTACTTGGAGCCAGCTTCACATGGTCCAATGCTACCAGTTCTAGTGGCTTCTTGGTGATGATGGGCTGCAGGGGGGTCCTCTGGCTGGCACGGTCCTTTCTTCTCAGGTTGCACGGGCCGCAGTCTCTGCACCATCTCTCAATGGCCCCTCTCATGCCTACCCAGAAGAACCGTTCACGCAACAGGAACTCCAACTTCTTCCATCCAAAGTGCCCTGCTCCATCGTGGTATGCCTCCAGGACCATAGCCGCATCTCGTCTCGGGACCACTACCTGCCAGGTCAGCTCATGTGTCCGGGAGTTGACAATTCTCCGGCACAGCTTCCCCTTGTAGAGAAACAGTTTACTCTTCTCCTTCCACAGCTGTTTGGTCTCTTCCGGAGCGTCTGGGTCAAGGCGGGCATCAGCCTGTGTCAGCATCTCTTTTACCAGGCGGACGGCTGGGTCACTGTCTTGCGTCTCCGCCCAGCTGTAGTGGGATAAGGGATTGAACGTTGCAGAGTGTTTGTCCCTTACACAGTGGGAACACTGGGTAATGCCATGACGGTGGAATGCAGAGAGTTCAATCTCTTCCAGTTCTTCTGGATCTTCCCCTACGTCCGGCAAGTTTGGCATCCTGGACAGGGCGTCTGCGTTGGCATTTGTGCGTCCCACCCGTGATTTGATGGTAAACTCATAGTTGGACAGCCGGGCCATCCATCTTTGCTCCAGGGCACCAAGTCTTGCAGTGTCCAGGTGTGTCAACGGGTTGTTGTCCGTGTACACAGTGAACTTGGCAGAGGCAAGGTAATGTTTGAAACGTTCCGTCACTGCCCACATCACTGCCAGGAACTCTAGCTTGAAGGAGCTATAATTCTCAGGGTTTCTCTCTGTGGGCTGTAGTTTTCGGCTGGCATAAGCGATTACCCGTTCCCTGCCCTGTTGGATCTGGGACAGCACCGCCCCTAGCCCAATGTTGCTCGCGTCCGTGTGGAGAATAAAAGGCTGGCCGTAATCAGGGTAAGCCAGGATCTCATCCCCCGTGAGGGCCATCTTCAGCTGGCAGAAAGACTCCTCTTCCAGCTTGTCCCACCTGAAGGGCGGCTTCTGATTCTTGGTCTTTGACTGACCTAACAGGAAGTCTTGCATAGGGGCTGCCATTTTGGTGAACCCAGAGATGAATCTTCGGTAGTAGCCTACCAACCCGAGGAACTGCCGCACTTCCTTTATGCTGGAGGATCTTGGCCAGTCCTTAATCACTGTGATCTTATCAGGGTCTGGAGCAACTCCGTCAGCACTCACCACGTGTCCCAGGTACTGTACTTTTGGTTTCAGTAGATGACACTTGGAGGGTTTCACCTTTAGGCCGTAGCCTGCCAGGGCATCAAACACCTCTGCCACGTGTTTCAGATGGTCCTCATATGTTTTGGAATACACGATGACATCGTCCAGGTATAGCAGGACCGTCTCGAAATTCCTGTGCCCCAGGCAGCACTCCATCATCCGCTGGAAGGTTCCTGGTGCGTTGCAGAGCCCGAATGGCATACAGTTGAATTAGCTGAGACCCATTGGGGTGGTGAACACGGTCTTCTCCTTGTCTGCCTCTGCTACAGGAACCTGCCAGTACCCGCTAGTAAGATCCAAAGTGGAGAAGAAGTTATCAGACTTTAATGCAGCTAAAGATTCCTCTATCCTAGGTAACGGGTACGCATCTTTGTGTGTGATACGGTTGACCTTTCTGTAATCTACACACATTCTCATGGTGCCATCTTTCTTTTTCACAAGAACTAGTGGAGCTGCCCAGGGGCTACAGCTGTCCCTGATTACCCCAGCCTCCTTCATTTCTCGCAACATTCCCTTGGCATTCTGATAGTGTGCAGGGGGTACAGGTCGGTATCTTTTCTTTATGGGTGGATAGTCTCCTGTGGGGATGTGGTGTTCTACCCCCTTTACTTGCCCAAAGTCTAGTGGGTGTTTGCTAAAGACTAGTGTTGAGCCACCCCCGTAGTGTTCGAGTTCGGTTCGGTTCGTCGAACACCCGTGTGTTCGCCGAACTGTTCGTCGAACTGTTCGTCAAACACCTTCGAACACCGTTAAAACCAATGGCAGGCAAACAAAAACACATAGAAACACATAGAAAACACCTTCAAAGGTGTCCAAAAGCTGACAAACTGCTCAGAAGACACAACTAACACATGGAAAAGTGACAAGTACATATAGTCATGCGAAAAGAAAAGAGGTGGAGGAGTAAAAGGAGGGGGAGACACAGATATAGGCATGTCATGCCCTTCTAAAATCCAAAAAGTGAGAAGCCGAGACGGCCAGTCCGCTCCTGCCCGTGCCACCTCCGTGTCGCCGGGTTTGTGCCAGAGCCGCGGTGAACCCTGACGGCCAGCCCCCCTCTCCCAATACTGGTGCCTGTCCGCTGGTGGGTCGAGAGAGCCCCCCTGTGGTGGAGGCAGCTCTAAGCTTTTTAATTTAAATTGTCCCTCTAATTTGAATGAATACACTTTAAATCCATTTACAAGGATCTATTGGAGGGCAAGTCTCATGCCAGCAGCCGCGTAATTCCAGCTCCAGTAGCGTCCACTAAAGCTGCTGCAGTTAAAAAGCTTTTATAAGGATCGAGCTTGGCTGTCCACCGCAAGGCATCCTAGTGCCAGTCCCAGCCCCTATGCCTTGGGGTGCCTCCTGATGCTCTTCACTAAGTATCCCGTGGTCCCGAAGTATTTCCTTTGAAAAAATTAAGTGTCCAAACTACAGGTGGTGTAGCTTGCTTAACAGCCGGGATAATCCGCTGACTAGCAGACACTGCTACTAGGCACAAAGTATTTCCTGGGCTAGATGCAGTTAAAAATTTGTAAGTAGATACTCTCGTTGGATGCTGAGAAAGCATTCCATAGAGTCTCCTGGCACGCCATATATGATTCTCTTAAAAAGCTTGGGGTAGGGGTCTAGGGGACCCTTTTATAGCCAAAATCACGGCCCTGTATCACAATACGTCACCTAGGCTGAAGATAAATGGAACTGTAGCACCGAGGGCTCGGTTGCTACAGACGTATTGCACCTCACCCAGAGGTGTGATATCTCACTCTCAGATAAGGATGGAGTGTGGATCAGGACCCGACACCTGCATGCATTACACCACATTGCCATGGGGCAGGGCGACCAATATGCCCCTGAGATGGGCACGACAGTCCCTGTCCCTGGCTGGAGTGGGGGGAGGGAACACTGAGGAAGGGGAACCCTGCAGTGCAGGAGCAGGGAGGAAGCAGTTCCTGGGTGCATTGAGAAGGGAGTATAAAAGGTGGGCACCATCTTAGTTCAGTGCAGAGAAGTCTGAGCAGAAGTGGAAGGGAGCAGGGGCTCTGCATGAGCTCTGCTCCGGAGGCGGGCCTAGTAACAGAGGCCCAGGCCTGCAAGAGGGAGAAGGAAGGAAGAGGAGCGGAGAAGGCTCCAGGAACGAGGAATGAAGGGATCCCAGGGGTGCGGACGGGCGAGTCGCCACCGCACGCCCGAATCCACCTGCGTGGAGGGGTCAGGCCAAAGGGGGAGACCGGTCCCCGAACTAGTGGAGGCAGGAAACGACCCTCAGCTAGAAACCGGAGGCTCTGACATTTTATGTGGCGCAGCCCCTTGCTCCACCCGCTAGGAAGGCACCACATAGGGTCAGGGAAACTGGCGCCAAGTTTACCAAGAGGAGGCCCGAGGCAGCCGGACAGAAGTGTTGGTAAGAAAGGCCAGACAAAGGACACACAAAGGAGGTCCTGTGAAGCGCTCCAAAGTTATCTGGGAGTTGTCTGAGCCCCTCACCTGGTGAGCACAGTACGACGTGGGCAGCCGTTACCTGCAGACGTGGTCTGGATAATAAGAACTGTGAGTAAAGGCCCTGAACTGCATCACTGACTCCGTGTCGTTACTGCTGCTGCCCTGCACCATCACCCCCATCCTCCGCATACACTGCCCTGAGGCTATACTCCTCCCGTGGGGAGTTATGCTACGCTCTGCTGCACCCACAACACCAGCCTTAGCGGTCTGCCCTGTAGCGGCGGTTCACTCTGACCGCAATCCACGGGTGGCGTAGTCGGACATTTAAACATCAAAACCACATAAATAGTTCCGCCACTGGTTTGACCGCCCTGAGCCACGGAACCGGATCGCCGCCACGAAGACTACAACTACCAGCATCCACCAAAAAGGGTCCGGCTCCGGGTGTCCCAAGGCCCAGGGGGTGCGTCAGAACATTTTCATCACCTTTCACAATCACCAATGGGACAAGGCAGGGATGTCCTCTGTCCCCTCTCTTATACATCCTAGTGACGGAGCACCTGCTCTCATCAATTCGCCATAACCCCAATATTAGGTGGATTGAGGTGGGAGGCACCGAGTACAAGTGCTCTCTATTTGCTGATGATGTCCTAGTATATATCACTCAATCACATATATCCATCCCTGCTGTTATGGCTGAAATAGATCACTTTGTTACATGGTAAAATTTTAAAATCAATGCAGCGAAGTCTGAGGCCCTCGATGTCTCCCTCCCTAAATCCATATAGGATTCCATCCAGTCCAACTTTCCCTTTGCCTGGCCCTCACAGGGTATCAAATACTTAGGAATTCCTATTCATAGAGACCTCTCCCATCTATGTTATCTTAATTTTGGGCCCTTTATTGAACAATTCCATACAGACCACGGTTGGCAAGTTGGAACTGTGAGATTCACTACGTGCACCACTGGTATTTTGTGGAAAAGCACATGTAAGATTCTGCAACAGTCTCTGCTGATACTCCTGCATGCGTGCATCCCTTTCTATGGCAGGAATAATTTCTGCAAATTTACTTTTGTACCGGGGATCTAACAGTGTGGCAACCCAGTAGTCAGGATTATTTCTAATTCTCACAATTCGAGGGTCATGTTGCAGGTAGTGCAGCAAGAAGGCACTCATGTGTGTTGCGCATCCAGGAGCACCAAGTCCCTGTTGTGTTGGTGGCGAGGTAACAATCATGCTTCCTTCCTCTGTCCTCTCCCCCCAACCTCGCACAACAGAAATGTGATCAAGGTCTCCCTCATCTGATGAGTCTTCCATCAGTTCGTCCTCCACTTCTTCCTGGGCTCCTGCACCTTCCTCACTAGTTTGGCTGCTACCATGCGCACTGGTAAAATCATCTCCCCCACCCTCACATGCCTGCCGCCCTGGTGCTGCCGACCGTCTGGACCTTGCAGATGTTAGCCCTTCCGCATACAACTCCTCCTCCTCTACTTCCTCCACCTCCTCTTGTGCCACCACCTGACTCCGAATTCTGTTTAACATGTGCTCCAGCATGTAAATCACCGGAATAGTCATGCTGATAATGGCATCGTCAGCACTAAACATCTTCGTCGCCATTTCAAAACTGTGCAGAAGGGTGCATAGGTCCCTGATCTGAGACCACTCCTCCAGCGTGATTTGCCCCACCTCTGAATCTCGTTGGCCCAGGCTATACGTCAGAACGTATTGCACCAGGGCTTGTCGGTGCTGCCACAGTCGCTGCAACATGTGCAGAGTTGAATTCCACCGGGTAGGCACATCGCATTTTAGCCGGTGAAGTGGCAGGCCCAACGACTTCTGTAGAGATGTAAGTCGCTGAGCTGCGGGATGCGAACGGCGGAAGTGAGCACACAGCGACCGTGCCCTCTGCAGAAGGCCATCTAGTCTGGGATAGTGGGCTAAAAATTGCTGGACAACCAGGTTCAACACGTGAGCCATACAAGGCACGTGTGTGACATTGCCCCGGCGAAGGGCCGCACCCAGGTTTGCAGCATTGTCGCACACGGCCTTCCCTGGTTTCAGGTCCAGTGGAGACAACCATTCATGAAATTGGTTCTCCAGAGCTGACCACAACTCCTCAGCTGTGTGACTCACATTTCCCAGACATTTCAATGTAAAAACCGCCTGATGACGTTGAGCCCTACTGCCAGCATAGTAAGGAGGTGTGCAGGATCCCTTCTGCGCAGTTAGAAAGCTTGTGGCATGACCAGACAGGCTTTGGGTGCAGGTGGAAGACCGAGAGGAGGTTGAGGAGGCAGAAGCAGTGGAGGAAAAATGACATAAAGAGGATTGACGTAGAACTCGTGGGGACGGCAAGACTTGGACAGCAGCCCCTTGTCCTGCTGTCACCATAGTTACCCAGTGCCCAGTCAGCGACATGTAACGCCCCTGTCCATGCCTACTCGTCCAAGTGTCTGTGGTGAAATGCACCCTGTCACACACAGAGTTTCTCAAAGAAGCGGTGATGTTGTGTGCGACATGCTGGTGGAGCGCAGGCACACCTTTCTTTGAGAAGTAGTGCCGACTGGGCATCTGGTACTGGGGCACTGCAACGGACATAAGGTCTCGAAAATCCTCTGTGTCCACCAGGCGGAAAGGCAGCATTTCTGTAGCCAAGAGCTTGCAGATGGTGAAATTCAACCTCTTAGCTTTCTCATGGCTAGGAGGAAATGGTCTTTTACTTGTCCACATCTGAGGGACCGAGGGCTGGCTGTTGTGCTTAGACGGGGTTGATAAGGGTGTCCCCGGCAAACTGCCGGTCTGTGAGGAAGATGCAGGCGGACATGTTAGGTTGCCTTGATCCAAAGGTGGTGCTATCGATGTCGGACAGCGCTCAAGACCAGCTGGTGTTACCACCTCCAAAGAAAATGATGACCTGCCAATCACGCTGGCTGTTGCGGGTAAAGAGGTGGCAGGTCTGCGCCCCAAAACAGGTGTGACTGCTGTCCCCCCAGTCACAGAGGATGAAGAGGCCGCGGATGCACAAGATATGGCAGACGGTGGTTGGCCCGGCCGGCTAGACCGCATTGTAGCACACTGAGCTTCCCACTGCAACTTATGCTTCATGTCCATGTGCCGGTTCATGCATGAAGTACTCAAACTATGTATTTTTTGGCCTCTACTTAGCTTTTGCTGACAAATGTTACAGATAACACGAGTTGGGTCATCTTTATCGATCTGAAAAAATGCCCAGGCTATGCAAGGCTTAGCACCCATGCGACCTGAAGAGCCACCACGACTTGTGGTGAGAGGCAGAGTTGTGTTTGAGGATGCAGTTGTTGACGTGCTTCCAGTACTACGTCTCTGTCCAGGAAGGCGCAACCTGACCTCGTCGTCACTAGCATCTTCCTCCACCTCCTCTGCTGACCTCATCTCTTGGCTGACTGTGGGTTGACAGTAAGTGGGATCTCCGACCTCATCATCATCACCCTGTGCGTTATCACACCCGTCGTCCTCAGAGCCAACCTGTTCCTGCCCTGACAAAAAACTAAAGTTGTCGCTCCAATCAGGTATTTGAGTCTTATCATCGTCTTCCTCATTGTCTCCACCAACAGGAGTTACAGTTTGGGAATGAGGGTCTACATTATGGTCAGAACCTTCTGCGTCTGGTCCTGGATCCGACTCATAAAGATTCTGGGCATCAGTGCAGATCATTTCCTCGTCTGGATTCACAGAAGCGCTGGAGTCGACCTCTGATTCCCAGGCTATAGTATGAGTAAACAGCTCTGCAGACTCAACCATCTGTTCTACCTCATACTCAGACGGGCAGCTGGAGATTTGGGAGCTGTGAGGAAGCAAGTGCGATTTGGGTGACACCTTTGAGGACTGGAGTATTTGTGATGTTGAAGTTGATGTGGAGGAGAGCCCACTTAAAGGAGCACTTGATATCCGTTGAAGCACCTGCTGTTTTTGTGCCTCATCTGGAATTTGTAGCGATTGGCGTGGCCGTAAGAAAGGGATCTTATCACATTGTCCGCTAAAAGAAGTAGACATTTTAGTTTGGCTGGAAGATGGTCTTTCTTCTGCACCTACCCCACGGACACAACCTTTTTTCCCCTTCCCAACACGCCTATTCCCCTTTCCACCAGCAGCAGGCCTTTTTCCACTCATTTTGGTGGTTAACTAATTCACAACTCTGGAGTTGTTTGCACAAAAAAACAATGGATGGTAACCGAGCAGAGCTGAGTGGCCAAACTGTGGTATTAGGCCAAAACTATTGGCTGGGTTAGATGCAGAAAAAAATTATTTTTAATTTGCAACCTGATGGAGGTCAGTATAGATGGACTAATAGACCAAGTCCCACACACCGCTAGAAGCCCAAATATTTTTTCAGAGCTAGATGCAGAAAATTTTTTTATTCAATTTGCAACCTGATGGAGGTCAGTATAGATGGACTAATAGACCAAGTCCCACACACTGCTAGAAGCCCAAATATTTTTTCAGAGCTAGATGCAGAAAAAAATTATTTTTAATTTGCAACCTGATGGAGGTCAGTATAGATGGACTAATAGACCAAGTCCCACACACCGCTAGAAGCCCAAATATTTTTTCAGAGCTAGATGCAGAAAAAAATTATTTTTAATTTGCAACCTGATGGAGGTCAGTATAGATGGACTAATAGACCAAGTCCCACACACCGCTAGCAGCCCAAATATTTTTTCAGAGCTAGATGCAGAAAAAAATTATATTCAATTTGCAACCTGCTGGAGGTCAGTATAGAAGGACTAATAGAACAAGTCCCACACACTGCTAGAAGCCCAAATATTTTTTCAGAGCTAAATGAAGAAAAAAATTATTTTTAATTTGCAACCTGATGGAGGTCAGTATAGATGGACTAATAGACCAAGTCCCACACACTGCTAGAAGCCCAAATATTTTTTCAGAGCTAGATGCAGAAAAAAATTATTTTTAATTTGCAACCTGATGGAGGTCAGTATAGATGGACTAATAGACCAAATCCCACACACTGCTAGAAGCCCAAATATTTTTTCAGAGCTAGATGCAGAAAAAAATTATTTTTAATTTGCAACCTGATGGAGGTCAGTATAGATGGACTAATAGACCAAGTCCCACACACCGCTAGAAGCCCAAATATTTTTTCAGAGCTAGATGCAGAATTTTTTTTTATTCAATTTGCAACCTGATGGAGGTCAGTATAGATGGACTAATAGACCAAGTCCCACACACTGCTAGAAGCCCAAATATTTTTTCAGAGCTAGATGCAGAAAAAAATTATTTTTAATTTGCAACCTGATGGAGGTCAGTATAGATGGACTAATAGACCAAGTCCCACACACCGCTAGAAGCCCAAATATTTTTTCAGAGCTAGATGCAGAAAAAAATTATTTTTAATTTGCAACCTGATGGAGGTCAGTATAGATGGACTAATAGAACAAGTCCCACACGCTGCTAGAAGCCCAAATATTTTTTCAGAGATAAATGAAGAAAAAAATTATTTTTAATTTGCAACCTGATGGAGGTCAGTATAGATGGACTAATAGACCAAGTCCCACACACTGCTAGAAGCCCAAATATTTTTTCAGAGCTAGATGCAGAAAAAAATTATTTTTAATTTGCAACCTGATGGAGGTCAGTATAGATGGACTAATAGACCAAGTCCCACACACCGCTAGAAGCCCAAATATTTTTTCAGAGCTAGATGCAGAAAAAAATTATATTCAATTTGCAACCTGCTGGAGGTCAGTATAGAAGGACTAATAGAACAAGTCCCACACACTGCTAGAAGCCCAAATATTTTTTCAGAGCTAAATGAAGAAAAAAATTATTTTTAATTTGCAACCTGATGGAGGTCAGTATAGATGGACTAATAGACCAAGTCCCACACACTGCTAGAAGCTCAAATATTTTTTCAGAGCTAGATGCAGAAAAAAATTATATTCAGTTTGCAACCTGATGGAGGTCAGTATAGATGGACTAATAGAATGATGCTATGCCCAAAAGATTTTACTTCACTAGGTGCAGTAAAAAAATTGGTATTCTATACACAGGTGGTATATCTTGCAACACAGATAGGCTACTCCACTGACTACTCTGCAATAGGCCAAAAAGGATTAGCTTTGCTAGATTCAGCCAAATGCTGTGAAAAAAACTTGCACAGCACTGGCACAGACCTGCCTGGCAAAAACTGATAGGAACTGATGTAACCTAGTCCTGAAAAGGACTCCAATTACAATTAGTCTTTACTCCAACAATCTATCTATTTAAGAGCACAGACCTGCCTGATAAAAGTCGTAGGAAATGCTGTAACCTAGTCCTTAAAAGGACTGCAATCACAACTATTCCCTACTCCCAAGCTATCTGTATATTTGTGCGAAAATTGGCTTGAAATTAACAAGGTATAGCGCACACAGCAACAGCGGTGCAGTCTAACACGCAGCTGCAGCAGTGAGAAAATGGTGGCGACGGGGAAAATGGCTTGGTCTTATAGGGCAAGGACATGTGACATACACTGCCAATCACACATGCCCTTGCTTGTGTGAAAAAAAGCACTTCGCTCCGTGTGTGCGCTGCTGATAGGCTGACAGATTGCAC
This sequence comes from Phyllobates terribilis, assembly GCF_046119375.1. NCBI lineage: Eukaryota > Metazoa > Chordata > Amphibia > Anura > Dendrobatidae > Phyllobates > Phyllobates terribilis. The sequence continues at coordinate 57,753,351 of NW_027362773.1, forward strand.
CTCCCCACTGCAAATGCGGGAAAGAGAAAAAAAAATGGAGATCTTCATTGTTCCTGCAGAGATCCATCCCCTGCCCCTCCCCGCTGTACACTCAAACTGCGTATTAACATTAATTTTCATCATTACTGAGAAAAAATCCAGTTATGATTTTGGTGCACGAACAGTTATCGAACATAACCTCGAACAGCCGAATTTTTCTCAAATTGTTCGTGTTCGCCGACCGGCTCGAACACCGCCCAAAACAGCTCGAATTTGAGATTGGCGAACAGTTCGAGTAGAACAACGCTCATCTCTACTAAAGACTCTTTCGTACTTCTGCACCACCCGGTAGACTCCCTGTTTTTGGTGTGAGGGAGTGGAGTCGGTGCCCACATGCAGCTTCTGACACCAGTCCTCCATTTGTTTCTTGGAGCCATTACCCTCCTCTGGTTGAGATGGAGGCAAGGGTTCCATGGCCTTTACAGAGTTTTGGTTAACGGTGAACAATTTGGATAGAGTGGCATACCGGGGCAAGTATACTTCTCTTTCCCCAATGTTTAGGATGCGGACGGGTACCCTCCCATGGCGTACATCGACCACCCCCCGTGCTGTCAAAATGGTGGACCTACTGTCTGAGTAGACGGGTTCTACCATAGCTTGGTAGTCCCTTCCTCTTAACCCGATTGCAGTCCGGCACCAGATCATCATCTCACTTTTTTGGGGCATGGCGATAGGGAACGGGTCACTCATCCTAACACTACCAGTCTCACCACCAGACAGTTCTACCTGTTGCCTTTTCATCAGCGCTCTGATCTCTTTTTGTAGGACACGCTACAGGCTGGAGCTGGCGTTCACCGCAACCTGCTGTAATATGACAATTATCTCTGCAAGACAATTTTCAATAACATTAGTAGGTTATCTTAGGGTGGCTTTCACGACGGTCAATGTCCACAATAATCAGTCCTTGCGCTGGCAGTTCAACTTTACCAATTTTTATGGTCACCTCCTTGAATCCCACCTGCGGCACGGGCTGACCATTGCTTACGATGATGCTCAAATCGTCATCTGGGTAGCGGGTAATATCTGAGTCATTCCAGTACCGCTTAAAAAGCACATAGGGGATGGTGGTTACCTGTGACCCGGTGTCCAGTAGTGCACTCATAGGAATGCCATCCAGCACCACAGGCAAGACCGGTCGTCCCCCTACGTACTTATCATGCCAGCTCGATGGGCCTGATGGTCTTATGCCTGGGGGTCGGCCCTCTGCCCCAGGTTGGGCCCATTTAAATGACAGTACCTTGCCATATGTCCTGGTTGGTTGCAGCGGCGGCAGATGGGTTGTCCGTCCTGGTCGTAGCGGTCGCTGGGCCTTCCTCTGGACGATGGGACCCTCCTCTGTCGGCGCCAAGGGACGTCCTCCGGACTGGAAGCCAGCTGGATCTTTCCTGGAGGGGACACCTGTAAAGACTGCACAGTTCGGGTTAGCGCGGCAACGCTTTTGGTCAGCTCTTGGACCTGATGGTGCAGGTCTGCAGCCGGGGCTTTGTCCAAAGCCTGTGCATCAGCTCCCACAGGCTCTGCAGACAAGGGCGCCGCCTCCTGGTGATAGGTGATAGCAGGGCGCCTGTGGGTTACAGCGACACCTGGTGCCGGTTCTCGGAGCACCCGGATGGCCCTGTATTTTAACTGCGCAAAGTCCAAATCAGGGTTCTGCAAGGCCATTACACGCAACTGGGTTCGGTGGGCGCTGGACTGTAGACCCTCAATGAACTGTTCAGTCAACAGCTTATCCTCATTCCGCACACTGTCAGGGTCTGCCTGCTTAATGGCTCTCAGGGCCTCCTGCAAATTCAAAGCATAGTCCCGTATACTGTCTTGTGCCCGCTGTTTGCATCCATAAAATTTTAGTTTGATCTCTACTGAGGTGCGGGTATCAAAAGTGTCCTTTAGACGGGCCAGTATTTCCTTTACAGTCCCCTTTTCCCTGGCTGACCAGGACTTCACTTCTCTTTGGGCTGCTTCAATTAACTGGCCTATCAGAATGCTCACTTTTTGTTCCTCAGACAGGGGGTATACTTTGAATAGGCTATACAGTCTTTCTTTAAAGTCGCTCAGGGTATGCGACTCCCCTGAGTACTGGGGTAACCATGCCGCTCCGGGGATATACGGCATCGTGAACGGCATCACTGCGGCAGCAGCCGCGCTGGCGGTGGGCGCTCCCTCCATTCCTGGTGTCTTCCTCCCCCCTAGTTAACCGTGGCCTACCTTCCGTTGCTTCCTCTCCGTAGGCCGCGGCTCCGCAGGCGATCGTCGGGGTCGAGGACCTTGCGTCGCGCATTGGTGATGTCGGCATCCGCTGGGCTCCTTCCAGGACCTTGCGCAGCGTCAGTACGTAAGGTGGGGCTTGAGCTCTCTCGCTCTTTTGGCATCCACGCCCCTCTTCTTCCCGAGCGGCGTCCCGCAAATGGCACCCAATGGCGGGAAAATGGCTGCGGATGGCGGGAAAATGGCTGAGGATGGCGGGAAACTTCACCACGGTAAGTATCACAGTCTTTCTTCAGGCACGCAGTACCCGGTGGTTGCGGGCACGAAATCCTGCCGACTACGCCAAAGTTGACGCGCCCCCTGGGCCGTGTGTGGGGGAATACCCGGAGCCGGGTCTCTGTGTAATGCTGGGGGTTTGTAGTCTCCGTGGCGGTGACCCGGTCCCGTGGCTCAGGGTGGTCAAACCAGTGGCGGATCTGTTTATTTGGTTTTTAATGTTTAAATGTCTGACAACGCCACCCGTGGATTGCGGTCACTGAGAACCGCCGCTGCGGGGCAGGCCGCTGAGGCTGATGTTGGGTGCGCAGCAGAGGGTAGTATAACTCCCCACGGGAGGAGTATAGCCGCAGGGCAGCGTGTGTAGATGGTGAGGGTTGTGGTGCATGGGCGCAGCAGAAATGACTCAGAGTCTGTGCAGTGCAGTTCAGGGTCTTTACTGTTGGTAATGGAGAAGGCCCTGCCGGGAGTACTGGCTAACATTAGAAGCCTGGTCAGGTGGAGGTGTAGGCCTTCCCGTCTGACTGCACTCTTCCTGGCTACCTTGCTGTAGGTGTGCAGTAGCCCACGTCCCTGAGTGTACCGTGTGGTGCTCACCCATATGGCTGGTGACTTGGGGCCTGTGGTACCTTCCGCTGCTCGATGGCGGTGCCGGTCCCTTGCGTGTGACTGAGCCTCCGGGCTTTCTATGGCCAGAGGACCTGAAATCCCCTGTCAGGTGGTTTCTGCTGCTGGATGTGGATATCCTCACAGCCTCGGACTCCGGTGTCCGGTTCTCTGCGTCTTCTGCCAGGATGAGCTCTATCAGCTCCAATCCCTGACCTTCAGCTCCTGTCTCCTACAGAGCTCCTTGCTGCTCCTCTGTCCCTTCCTCTGGAACTAACTAACTAACCCCGCCCCAGATCCAGTTTATAAAGGGCAGGTTTCTCCCCTCCCTGGACTGGGGCAGGAGGCGTTGCATGCAATAGAGCTCCTGGCCAGGAAAGCCCATGCTCGCTCTCAGACATGGTATTTCTACCACTGTGGCAACCAGACCCCTGGGGTGCCACATAGAGAACACAGAATTGTTTTGTATTACTGATGAATGTGGGTTTACTTTGCTGTTTTTATGAATATGATCCAGATACAACTTGCATTTTTTTTAGAACATTGATTTGGTGGACTAATATAAGTAACCACCTATTTCTCTATGCACTATTCTTATTATATGTGCCCAAATATATTGTGCATAGCAGAACAGTAACTTTTATACAAGCACAATGACTTCCTCACTTATCTGTGAAAATTTTTCTATGAACCAGATTTATCAAAAACCATCCCGGCAAGTAGAACTGACTCATAATTGTCTCTATAATAACTTCATCTGTAATATACTGCTAGGTAGTTAAAGTCTCAATTGACTCCGGTCCAATGTTTTGATCTGGTTGCCGGGTTTGTTCAATCATTTCATGCCTCACTTGTCTCTTCTAGAGAGACGGCGTGTAAAATGCTTGAACCTATCATGTCTTCTCCCCCTGAAACATTTCCAAGCTCAGGTCATAATGACTGCACCAAGCAGCCAACCTCTTCCAAATTTCTACTCTAACGACTCTCGACGCCTCCTCCCCAATTACAGCTCCTGCACTGTGCTCTCCTGATCATTTCCTGGTGATGTAATCCTCTTCTGTCACAGCCCAAGTTATTAGAAAATGACTTTCCGCTACTTACTGCTCTCTCTTTTCATTATGTTTTACTATCCTGTTTTCCATCTCAATAAGCAGATTCTACACCCTTCGGTCGTTGTCTTTCATTTGTTGTCTTTACAGCTCGTTTTACATCTGCGGCACCAATCCGTGTATGTACACAGATGACTGACGTTTCCACGCTGGCCGCAAATGGATTGTGAACTGTCTCACCTGCCTTACATGATGGAAAATACAGTTGGCGTGGCACTTAGGATTATGACTGGCATGCATTATAGTATTAATGGGAAATGTTATACTTGTTCTGAATGTAAGAACAAGAAATGTGGTTTAAAGAAAAAGATTTATAGTTCTGTGTGAAAGTTTTAGACAGGTGTGGAAAGAATACTGCAATGTTAAAATGCTATCAAAAATAGAAGTGTTAATAGTTTAATTTTTATCAGTGAACGAAATGAAAAGAGAATGAACAAAACAAAATCTGAATTAAATCAATATTTGGTGCGACCAATCTTTGTCTTTAACCCCTTAGTGAGCAGGCCAAATTTTTTAAATTCTGACATGTTAGAAAGCTTAAAGGTCACTGACATAATGAAGGCTAAGGTACAGCCAAAACGCCTTGCATGTTATTTTTTTAATTTTTCAGTAAAAGCAATTAGTGGACATACAGTGCCTACAAGTAGTATTCAACCCCCTGCAGATTTAGCTGGTTGACACATGCGGAATTAACTTGGCATTGTGACATTTGTACTGTAGATCAGCCTGGAAGTGGGAAATGCACTGCAGCAAATTTTGCTTTTTTTTTTTTTTTTTTTTTTTTTAAAACGTTAAAAGTTAATTCAGAGTGTCATTTATTATTCAACCCCTCAAACCACAAGAATTCTGTTTGGTCCCCCTAAAGTATTAAGAAGTAGTTCAGGCACCAAGAATAATGAGCTTCACATGTGTGGATTAAAGATCTCTTTTGCCAGCCTTTTCTGACTATTTAAGACCCTCCCCAAACTTGTGAACAGCACTCAGACATGGTCAACATGGGAAAGACAAAGGAGCATTCCAAGGCCATCAGAGACAAGATCGTGGAGGGTCACAAGGCTGGCAAGGGGTACAAAACCCTTTCCAAGGAGTTGGGCCTACCTGTCTCCACTGTTGGGAGCATCATCCGTAAGTGGAAGGCTTATGGAACTACTGTTAGCCTTCCACGGCCTGGACAGCCTTTGAAAGTGTCCTCTCGTGCCGAGGCCAGGCTTGTCCGAAGAGTCAAGGCTAACCCAAGGACAACAAGGAAGGAGCTCCGGGAAGATCTCATGGCAGTGGGGACATTGGTTTCAGTCAATACCATAAGTAACGTACTCCACCGCAATGGTCTCCGTTCCAGACGAGCCCGTAAGGTACCTTTACTTTCAAAGCGTCATGTCAAGGCTCGTCTACAGTTTGCTCATGATCACTTGGAGGACTCTGAGACAGACTGGTTCAAGGTTCTATGGTCTGATGAGACCAAGATCGAGATCTTTGGTGCCAACCACACACGTGACGTTTGGAGACTGGATGGCACTGCATACGACCCCAAGAATACCATCCCTACAGTCAAGCATGGTGGTGGCAGCATCATGCTGTGGGGCTGTTTCTCTGCCAAGGGGCCTGGCCATCTGGTCCGCATCCATGGGAAGATGGATAGCATGGCCTACCTGGAGATTTTGGCCAAGAACCTCCGCTCCTCCATCAAGGATCTTAAGATGGGTCGTAATTTCATCTTCCAACAAGACAACGACCCAAAGCACACAGCCAAGAAAACCAAGGCCTGGTTCAAGAGGGAAAAAGTCAAGGTGTTGGAGTGGCCTAGTCAGTCTCCTGACCTTAACCCAATTGAAAACTTGTGGAAGGAGCTCAAGAATAAAGTCCACATGAGACACCCAAAGAACCTAGATAACTTGGATGAGTGGGCCAAGATAACTCCACAGACCTGTGCCGGCCTGATCAGGTCTTATAAAAGACGATTATTAGCTGTAATTGCAAACAAGGGTTATTCCACAAAATATTAAACATAGGGGTTGTATAATAATTGACCCACACTTTTATGTTTAAAATGTAATAAAATTCAACTGAGCAACATAACTTTTTGGTTTGTAAGATTTATGCTTCTGTTTATAAAACCTACTCTCGTTTGCAGTTTGAAGGCTCTAACGTATTTGCATCTTATCAAACCAGCTAAATCTGCAGGGGGTTGAATACTACTTGTAGGCACTGTATATAGACCGCCAGCATATGATTATTGCCATATGTTTTAGATATGCCCCATCATTGCACAAACCCATAAGGTGAGAATTTCTAACTACACCTCTATATTATTTATCCGTATAGTCATCACTATGAGCTGTTGCTCCCCTTTATTCCCTCATTTAATTTTAAAGGACATTTGCCAAAATCAATACAAATCTGACATGAGCTTCTTGATGTAATAATAATTCTGGAATGTTTCATCATATCCCACTGATTCTCAGAATGCTTTTTCATATTGTACTTTATGTTAGACGTAAATTTAGATCAATATGATTTGCATTTATTTATGAAAATAATGAAAATTTTCCAAAATTAATCATGGAATTTTTAGATCCTAAATAGTGATGAGCGAGCATGCGCATTACTCGAGATTTACGAGCATGCTCGAGTGTTTTCTGAGTATCTTCAGCGTGCTCGGGTGTTATGTTTGTGTAATGCTTGTGTGCATGATTTGCGACAGTTTGACAGCTTTAATACATGTGAGGAATGCCTGTTTCTTAGGCATTCCTCACATGCATTAAAGCTGTCAAATAGTCACAAATTATGCACACAGAGTGAGTCAAACATAACACCGGAGCAGGCTGAAGATACTCAGCGAGCACCCGAGCATGCTCGCTGAAAGGGTTAACAGAACATACTCGCTCATCACTAATCCTTAAGTAAGACTGTCATATCACACAAATAGACGATAAATAGCATTTACCATATGTCTTCTTTACATCAGAATCATTTTTGAAATGTTGTTTTATTTTTTTATCATGTTAGAAGGGTTAAAAGTTTATTAAACCTATAGGAGTATCAAAAATAGAAGAGATGGGATCCAAAATCTCAAACAAATAAATTTTATTGAAATACAAAATTAGATAAATAAAAAAAGGTGAACCTAAAAAGGTCACCACCATGTATACAGAAGGATTATATTAGACTGTAAACAGAAGCATGGAAAAAACTGTGCACCCTCAAATATTCATAAGATATACTAAGTATAAATCTATAGTTTCTATGTGGCTAATAAGCCCAGGGGCGGATTAAGAGTAGCAAGGGCCCCGGGCAGTTTAGAAGCAGCCCCCCCCCCCACACACACACCTGATGTATCACATGTCACATGATCCCCTGTAATAGATCATGTGATAGTTCACGTGAAATTAATTTGGCACAATATTAATTATAATAATTTTTTTTAGGCTGTGTGCCCACTATGCGTCTGTTAAGCATTTCCGCAGCGGCAATTCCGCTGCAGAAACACTTAAAAAATGCTTGGTAGAAGGCCTGCGATGTTCCCCAATGATAATCCGCATGTGCTATGCACATGCTGCGGAAATTTCCGCTGCGGATTATCATTGTGGAAAAATCCGCAACATTACCAATTATTTTGCGGAAGCGCTGCGTTTTCGCAGCCATTGACTTGCATTGGAACGCATGGATTCCACATCACTGCATCTGTACATGCGGATTCCATGCGTTTCAATGTGCGGATGGTACCCGGGTTTGGAGGAGAGGAGACTCTCCTCCAGACCCAGGAACCATAGTACCTGTAAAAAAAAAGAATAAAATAAAAAAAATATATCATACTTACCTTCTGATGGCCCCCGGTGTCTTTATCCGATGCGTCCTGGCTTGCCGGCAGCTCACGATGGTCTGAAAAGGACCTGCCATGATGTCATTTAATCATGTGACGGGTCACGAGACCGCTGACGTTGGCAGGCCATCAGAAGGTAATTATATATTTATTTTTTACCATTCTTTTATGGTCACACTATATAAATCTATGCCGGTTGCATGGATTTATACAGTGTGACCAAGTTGTCAAGCACTTTCCAAGTGATGCTAAAATCGCTTGGAAAAGCGCTTGATAACCCGCATGCAGAAATGCATGTGAAGAACACTTCACATCCGCAAGTCCCTGGCAGGAAAAATGCATGTACAATCCGCATGTACAATCCACATGTACGATCCGCATGCTTTTTTTCTGCCTGGGAGATGCAGAAACGCTCAAAAAAAATCCGGAGCAATTCTGCATCGTGGGCACATAGCCTTACATTAATTGTATGACTCAATATTGAGCACACGTAGCCATCTATACACGGCGGGAGGCCGCACGGCGCCATCTGTAAACAGCGGGAGGCCGCACGTAGCCATCTATACACGGCGGGAGGCCGCACGTAGCCATCTATACACGGCGGGAAGCCGCACGTAGCCATCTATACACGGCGGAAGGCCGCACGGCGCCATCTATACACAGCGGGAGGCTGCACGGCACCATCTATACACAGCAGGAGGCCGCACGGCGGCATCTACACACAGCGGGAGGCCACATGTAGCCATCTATACACAGCGGGAGGCCGCACGTAGCCATCTATATACAGCGGGAGGCCGCACGTAGTCATCTATACACAGCTGGAGGCCGTACGTAGCCATCTATACACAGCAGGAGGCCGCACGAAGCCATCTATACACAGCAGGAGGCCGCACGTAGCCATCTATACAAAGCAGGAGGCCGCACATAGCCATCTATACACAGCAGGTGGCCGCAAGGCGCCATCTATACACAGCGGGAGGCCGCACGGCGCCATCTAAACACAGCGGGAGGCCGTATGTAGCCATCTATACACAGCAGGAGGCCGCACAGTGCCATCTATACACAGCAGGACGCCGCACGTAGCCATCTATACACAGCAGGAGGCTGCACATAGCCATCTATACACAGCAGGTGGCCGCACAGCGCCATCTATACACAGCGGGAGGCCACATGTAGCCATCTATACACAGCGGGAGGCCGCACGTAGCCATCTATATACAGCGGGAGGCCGCACGTAGTCATCTATACACAGCGGGAGGCCGCACGTAACCATCTATACACAGCAGGAGTCCGCACGAAGCCATCTATACACAGCAGGAGGCCGCATGTCGCCATCTATACACAGCGGGAGGCCGCACGTAGCCATCTATATACAGCGGGAGGCCACACGTAACCATCTATACACAGCAGGAGTCCGCACGAAGCCATCTATACACAGCAGGAGGCCGCATGTAGCCATCTATACACAGCGGGAGGCCGCACGTAGCCATCTATATAAAGCGGGAGGCCGCACGTAGTCATATGTACACAGCGGGAGGCCACATGTAGCCATCTATACACAGCAGGAGGCTGCACGAAGCCATCTATACACAGCAGGAGGCAGCACGTAGCCATCTATACACAGCAGGAGGCCGCACGTAGCCATCTATACACAGCAGGAGGCCGCACGGCGCCATCTATACACAGCGGGAGGCCGCACGTTGCCATCTATACACAGCGGGAGGCCGCATGTAGCCATCTATGCATAGCAGGAGGCCGCACAGTGCCATCTATACACAGCAGGACGCCGCACGTAGCCATCTATGCACAGAAGGAGGCCGCACATAGCCATCTATACACAGCAGGTGGCCGCACGGCGCCATCTATACACAGCGGGAGGCCACATGTAGCCATCTATACACAGCGGGAGGCCGAACGTAGCCATCTATATACAGCGGGAGGCCGCACGTAGTCATCTATACACAGCGGGAGGCCGCACGTAGCCATCTATACACAGCAGGAGCCCGCACGAAGCCATCTATACAGAGCAGGAGGCCGCATGTAGCCATCTATACATAGCGGGAGGCCGCACGTAGCCATCTATATACAGCGGGAGGCCGCACGTAGTCATATATACACAGCGGGAGGCCGCACGTAGCCATCTATACACAGCAAGAGGCCGCACGAAGCCATCTATACACAGCAGGAGGCCGCACGAAGCCATCTATACACAGCAGGAGGCCGCACGTAGCCATCTATACACAGCAGGAGGCCGCACGGCGCCATCTATACACAGCGGGAGGCCGCATGTAGCCATCTATACATAGCAGGAGGCCGCACAGTGCCATCTATACACAGCAGGACGCCGCACGTAGCCATCTATACACAGCAGGAGGCCACACAGCACCATCTATACACAGCGCGAGGCCGCACGCAGTCACGCACACACAAACATGTACAGACATATACATACATGCATAAACACATTTGAAACACTAAAATACATATAAACAGACATCACATAATGATATGTGCCTACACACACACACATACACTCACTTACTCTCACACATACACACTCTCTCATACACACACTCTCACACACACACACACTCTCACACACACACACACACTCTCACACACACACACTCTCACACACAGACACACACACATAGACACACACACAGACACACAGACTCACCATCCCCCGGCTCGGCTCCAGTCCTCCTGCTCCTCTCCGGTGCAGCACTGCAGGCCGGGCGCGCACTGCGTGACGTCACAGCTAGGATACACAGCCGCACACAGGGCCGTGTCTCCTAGCAGTGACGCGGCCGGGCCAGCACAGCGAAGTTAACAGCTGCAGTGCTGGCCCGGCCGGAGAAGAAGCAGCGTCCGTGCGCCGCTGCTGGGGGAGCGGTCCGGGGGCCCCTCGCCACAGTCTGCCTGTATGTGCAGCAGCGCCGCACATATAATGAGGGCAATCTGGCCATAGACACCCCGGGCCCCCTGGAGGCCCGAGGCCCCTGGCGGTAGCCCGGATTGCCCTCATTATAATCCGCCTATGAATAAGTCTATATAAACAACTGAGGATATGCTATGGTATGGATCATGGATCCAGTTGGATGAACATGTATGACAATATATGCCTGTCCTGTTATTGATTTTGTAGCCGCGGATGCTCTGACCTCCTTACACAGCGGCCAGCTGAATGCGGTCTCTTTCACTTTGCTCAGCAGAGAGTTCATGTACTTTGCATGGGGACAGGGGCTAAGCTGCTGCCCCCACACCGAAGGCTTAACTCTCATCGGTCCAATATTGTAAAAGGTTTCATGAAGCACGGTTTATACCGGCATTGCGCATTGGTACATGATAAGAATGCCACAGGCATCTTTATCATACCAATTGAATCCATTTCCTTTGATCTCCCAAACCCTATGGAAACCTTGAAGAGAAAAGAAATATATTGGATACACAGGATCAGCACCCTTAAACCCTATGGACTCAATGAAATTACTGAGATTTTTATTTTATTATTTATTTTATTCTATTTTATCTTTGCACAGTCGTTGCGTAGGGTCACATATACTTTCTGGCCCCTATTCAATGGCTCATATTGAGTTCAAATCCGGTTTCTCCTGCACTCCAAACTGCAGTCTTTACAACACTTTTTGTCCTTTATAAGTATAGTTCCCTTTTCCGTATCACCTTTCCCTCATCCACCTAGATGGCTCCTCTGTTATATGTTGCCCCTCTTATGTCCATACACTGCCAAATCCCAGGTTCTGATCACATTTCTTCTACACTCCAATTGCTTTTCCTCAATAATTTGTCTTTTATTTATGTGGTACCATTTATATGTGCATTTCCCCTCTTTCCTTTGTCCCCTTTCCCACATTTGCCTGGGTGGCTCCCCTGTTAAATATCCACTCACTGGCTTCTATTCACTGCCCCATCCTGGGGTCTTATCCCACTTCTCCCACATTGCAATCATTCTACTGTTCACATTTTATCAGTATTAAGGATGGTTCTTTTTTTTTTTTTCTTTTTCCCAACTTTAATATATTTGAAATTGCCAGTTGAACGTCCCTCCCCATCCTAATTTCCCCATTGTTTTAATTGTTCCTGTGGGTGTTCCCTATGTAACTGGCATCCATTGTGGGCCTTTAAAAACCCATCCATTCTCATGCTGTACACATTTGTTTTTTTTACTTGAAAAAGACGCTGGTACGGCGTTGAAACGCGTTGTTAATAAAAAGCATATTAAAAAAAAAAGGGCAGCAGGTTAGCCCCTGTCCCCATGCAAAGTACATTTGACAGACCATGAAGCAATTACTTGTCCTAATGGTTGCCATCGCAACTCAAAATGTGGCGCCCCTGAGGGTTCGACCGCCACAGGGATGCTGCACTTCTCTAATGGAGTGTGGTGTTCCTCCTCTGAGGTAAGAACAGTGCGATGGTCAGGACCCTTCCTTCACATCCAACACCAAACTTCTCCCACCAGAGGGGGCTAGAATGCACTAGGTGCTGCCCTCCTGGTTACAGGGAGACTGGGGAACCAAGAGCTAGGGGAACCATTTAGTGGGTGAGGGTGGAGGACTCACATTTTAGTGACACTTAATATTTCATATTTAATAAAAAGCCATTTTGGTTCTGGGTGCTTGTATTGTGATCTCCCACGCTGAACGTGGATCCTGTGTGGACCTGCAGCGGAGGGAGACACGGCCCTCGCACCCTGGCCTTGGGTCGAGGGGCAGGTTGCAGATGATGTATGTCTCAGCCCGGTCAGGGACCATGACCAAGAAGGCTCGGAGCTTAGGAGTGTAGCTCCACCGCAAATGGATCCCGGGGAGGATGCAGACGGAGCGGTACACGCCACCTGTCCTCGCCTAGCTGATCAATTCAGAGGGATTCTGGCTGCAAGAGGGGTACTGCCCCCCGACACCTGACCTTGCCACTCTACGTCCTGGTTGGGAAAGCCCGGTAGGCCCTGAGGATCCCACCGGGTATCGGAAGGAGCGGAGCTGCCACCCGTGCCCTTTTTCTGATAGGAGTTCAGAGGGAGACCCGGCCTATTTACACACACACAGACAGGAAAGGACCCGGTCTGAAGTCTAGGAACACTCTGGTGCAGGGTCCTGATCTAACACTGGACTTACTCGGAGGTTGTCGGACCCCCTTCGTTTCTGGTGACCGCAGAACCCCGTGAGGAGCAGGGAGTCGCCTTCCTACTGCCATCTCTTTTGTGAGTAAAGCCTTGGCAGTTCACCCCTATGGGCTCCGGCCTCTTTATTCTGCACTACACCGCACTATGCTGTACCAGACCTCCTGGACTACTACCCCCTCCGTCCTGTCCCTCTGCCCTGAGGCCTTGCTCCGCCTGTGGGGAGTAGTAACAACGCCGGCTGCCCTAACACCAGGCCTCAGCAGACTGCGGCAGCTCTGGTGGCCTTCACCAGGTGCCACAGGTGGCGTAGTCGAAATCAGCCACTCAACCCGGATAAGCCCGTACCATCCTTCTTTTAATGTGACGGCCCTGGGCACGGAGCAGGTCCGGGCCACGGCTGCACCCCATCTCTCAATTACCAGGACACGACTCCGAGTCCCCCATCTCCCAGGGTAAAGAAAAGGGCTTTCGAGTAGGGGCATCACAAAAGCCCACATGATTATGATCAGGGGGTGCCAATGGGAGTACCCTGCCTCTGTTAAAGAGGTTGTCCAGTCTTAGGTTACAAGTCTGCAGTCACTCTATGTGACTTGAGACTTATGAATCATCATGTCCACTGCATGCTGGGAGGATTCTCTGGTGCTGGCACTGAGAGGCAGTCATATAACCACAATTATGCGATTTGCACACTTCCGGACAAATTCTGACTAGGCATGTTTGCATTCTGTGAGCCACACACATCTAGTCGGCACATGACAGCATGTATTCAAATCATGTACTTGCAGTCACATGCCCGCCCCCACTCTCAGCGCCAGCACTGGAGAATCCGCATACTGTGTAGTGCACATACTGGGAGGATTCACAAGTCTGCCATCACAGAGTGACTGCAGACCTGTACCCCAAAGTCAGACAACTCCTTTAATTATTGACAGCAGAATCTAGGAGGTTAAATGGTGACAATCGGTGAAACACTAACAGTGGCCATTGCAGCTGGTCACTTACTGCATTTTATCCTGTAAGCGGCACTATTCTCTTATTCATTAGGTCAATAAAAAGGTGTAATATGGTTTATTAAAGGGTTAAAGAAACACTTTTTCTGGGTACATTTGCACTCAATTTTTGAAGGAAGTCAGCAGGGAGGTTATTGAAAACATCTTTGAGCACTAAGTACAGATCTTTTGTGTATATAGGCTTGTGCAAATCCTTCTCTCTCTTCGTAATGCTGAGATCAGGGCTCTGTGGGGCCACATCATCACTTCCAGGACTTCTTGTTCGTCTTTACACTGAAGGTAGTTCTTAAGCCCCCTTCACATGTTCTGTTAATTCTGCTACTGGAAAAAACAGTAATGGTGAGGTCACTGTGCCATCCGTGTGTCAGTGTGACACCATCCATGTGGCACATGTATGTACGTGTGTACATGTCCGTGTGTATCGTGTGTGCCATCCGTGTACCGTCCGTGTGCCCCATCAGTACAATAAGTACTGGAATAAAAGGAAGAATACAGATGACACTGGATGAAACAGATCAGATGATGTGCATTTGTGTAATGAAGGAAGGTGCGGCCTAAGGATATCAACAACCTTTATCAAGATATGCAGAATTATTAGGCAGTTTGTTTTCCTCAGGCAAAATGAAACAAAAAATAAATTTAATAGACTCTAAAAAGTCAAAAAATGTTACAAGTCTTACGGAGGGATGCAGCACTCTTGAAATTACTAAGATATTGGGTCGTGATCAAAGAATAGTCAAAACTTTTGTTGGAAATAGTTAACAGGGTTGCAAAATATTTGTTGAGAAAAAAAAACACACACGTTAACTGACAAAGACTTGAAGAATCAAATGTGAAGCAACCAGGAATCCATTATCTTGGTTGCTGTCATATTCCAGAACTGTGACGTCTATGGAGAACCCAGAAGTACAAGATGTTCAGTGCTCAGAGACATGGCCAAGGTAAGGGAGGCTGAACCCAACCACCACTGACCAAGATACAGAAGGTGAAATAATTCCTGAGTTATGCTGGATTTACACTTGCCAGGAACAGCCATTAAACATCCACTCATTAGCTAGATATACAGTTGTGCTCAAAAGTTTACATACCCCAGCAGAATTTTTCCTTGCTTCAGAGAATATGAATGATAAAAAAAAAACTTTTTCTCCACTCATGGTTATTGGTTGGCTGAAGCCATTTATTGTCAAACCACGTGTTTTCTCTTTTTAAAATTTTAATGACAACCAAAAACATCCAAATGACCCTGACCTGTGATCTGTTTGCTTGTAATCAGTGTGTGGAGAAAAAGTTTTATGGTTATCATTCATATTCTCTGAAACAAGGCCAAGAAAGGAAAAATTCTGCCGGGGTATGTAAACTTTTGAGCACAACTGTAAACCTGTTGGTGGTCGTTTATTAGCTGATAAGACTGGCCCACCATATTTTCATGCGCACAGAATGATCTGTACTATAATCATTCTGTGCACTTAGAATACTATTGTTCTCAGCAATACATCGGGCTTACAGAGGACGACGCACTGCCACGGAGGATGATTTTTAAGCAAATAATTTCACCCAACGAACAAGCATTTTGAAATGGATGATCAGCAGACTGTTTACAATGGCCAATTAGGTAATTAATGTTCGTAGGAAAGCTCATACTGGATAAATGGACCATATAAATGCAGCCTTAGAAGCCAATGAAAGCTTTTACGGCAGAAAAATTTTGCGATATTTGGCATTTTTTTTATGGCAGTTTAAAGCAGCTCTACATGGGCAGAACTGGGAAGGAGCCATGGCGGGATGAAGCCAAAAATGCTACTTCAATGACTGACTAGAGCAGCATTTCTGGCGATGCGCATGCCACAGAGAAAATGCATTAAATTAATTCAGTGGCATGCTCCTCTTAATGAATTAGGTGCAACGAACTCCAGCAATCCCTTCATTAAGATTAGCCAGTACAAGCTGCTTTTGTGCAAAAGAAGGCTGAGATAGAAGTGAGTGTGAATGCAGCAGCTAAAGCAGCACGCAAAAGAACTAAGATGATCGAGATAGAAGTGAGTACAGCACACAAAAAAGCAAACATGGAAGCAAGTGCAGCTTGCCAAAAGACAGACATGGAAGTAAGCCAAAACAGTGAGCAAAAAGGCAGAAATAGAGATAGTAGAGAAGGAATGTGAGCACCCCACAATCATGGTGTCACAGTTCCACCCCTCAGTGTGTCTGGGATGCAGTTACTGACAGCTCAGCCGTCCAATCTAGTGCAGGGACTTGCTGAGCTGTCGGTGTGTTGATTGACAACTTGGCTGTCCAATCTGAGACTGGGAGGCGTTGGCTATCTCCAGGTGTTCATTATCATAGGTGATTGCCAGGCTACATAATTGGGCTGTTTCTCCCAGAAGTACATTCAGATTGTGTGAGGTTTGTCTCTGTGCCTTGTGTTTTGTGAATTGATCTTCTGTAGACTGACCTTGGACTGTGTTCTGACCATCATTCTGTTTAACCCCTTCTGCTCTGATCCACTATCCTCCTGGTATTCTGACCAGCGGAATTTTACCTGATTACGCCTTTGTCTCTTCCTTCTGTTTATGACATACCCTCTTGGTTTTTGACTTCTGACTCCTTGACTATCCAGTCTCACAGCTTGGCAATGAAAAGTGACTCAGCGTCACACATGGTAAACTTAAAGGTCCTGGAACAACCTACTAGTGGTAGTCAAAAAGATAGCATCAGTTTAAGTGGCTTGATTAATGCCCTCCTTGTCTGGGCTGAGAGATTTGGTGGGCAGCCCTCTCTTGGCAGGTTTGTTATGGTACCATGTTCTTTCCATTTGATGATAATTAGTGATGAGTAGTGTTGAGCATTTCGATACTGAAATATCGGGTATCGACCGATATTTGCGGTATCGGAGTTCCGATACTGAGTTCCGATACTTTTAGAATATCGGATACCGGAATCGGAAGTTCCCATAATGTCTGCGCTCTGCAGTGTCTCTGAAGGATGACAAGCTGGATGGCAGCGCTCAGCTGCGATCCAGCCTGTCATCAGAATGCCATCCCAGCGTGAGAGAATGCTCCTGATTGTTTAAAAGCCGGCGGGCGGTAAAATGCCGCCGGCTTTTAAACAATCACACAGCCCCATACTGCTTCCCCGCAGACTCCCATCCCGATCCTCCGCTCCCCCCGCCACCTTCCATCCCGATCCTAAGTTAGGACCGGGCAGGGAGCGCAGCACCAAGGAGTGGGGAGCGAAGGACCCGGGCGGGGAAGCCGGCAGTGAAAAGACTTCACCGCCGGCTTTCCCGTTCTGTGCTGCGCTCCCCGCTCCCTGATGTATGTGGTATGATGTATGATTGGTGTGTGCGCGGTGTCTGCGGGTGTTTGCGGGTGTCTGCTGGTGTCTGAGCGATGTCTACGGGTGTCTGGGTGCAGGCAGAGATAGGCCGATGTGACACTACTACTCCCATCGGCCTATGTCTGTCCCCCGTCCACTCGTGCCAGCAGGATCAGCTCGATGGGAGCAGCAGTTCCCATCAGCCTGATCCTGCTATTTAAATTGCCCTACTGTGTCCTTTAAACTGCCCCATATGTTATTTTGGCCCCCATAGGTTTATATTTTTGCCCCTATACATGTTTTATTTTTTTAGGCCCCCATATTTTTTTTTTTTGTTTTTGGTCCCCAATAAATTTTAAATACATTTCATTGGTGGCCAGTGGTTACCTAAAATAAATTATTTTATACATTACCTGTCCCCGCCGATCGCCACCTAAAATAAAGTAAAAAATAAAAAAATACACCTATACTCACCTAGACACCTAATTCCCCGAAGCCATCGATCTCCTGTAATAAAATATAAAATAATAAACCACAATTTTATCCTTACCCGTCCATGGTAGTCCAAATCGAGTGTCCCACGATGATCTCCTGTTTAGAGCAGCCACATAAAATGTGACCGCTCTAAACCGCTGCCGCCGCTACAATGACGGGGCCGTAAAGCAGCCCCGTCATTGCATAAGCGGGTTCGCCGGAGTTCAGGCAGCACTGCTCCGGTGACCTCCTTTACGGCCCCGCTGACCGTGAGAAATTCCCACGGTGCAGCAGGGCCGTAAAGGAGGTCACCGGAGCTGCGCTGACTGAATGCACTCCGGTGACCTCAGTCAGGGGCTCACGCTACCGGGAGCGGACGTGTTCCTGGCAGTGTGAGCTTACAGCAGCAATGACAGCTGTCACATCTCCAGATGTGACAGCTGTGCATGGGAGATCAGCGCAGGAACGTGGACAGGTAACTATTTTTTTTTTTTAGTAAACTAAGAATTAAATAAAATTGTGTGTTTTATTTCAAATAAATTATTTTTTTCTGGGTGTAGTGTGTGTTTTTTCTTTTTAACACTTTGTAGGTTAGTAATGGGGGTGTCTTATAGACGCCCATCATTACTAACCTGGGCTTCATGGCAGCTGGCGCTGACATGAACCCCACCACTATTACCCCCTGCCACCGCACCAGGGCAGCGTGGAAGAGCGAGGCTAAGCGCCAGATTTGGCACACAAATAGGATGTGCCAAATCTGGGGCGGCTGAGGGCTGCTGTTTCTAGCCTGGGAGGGGGCTAATATTCATGGCACCCTTCCTGGGCTATTAATATGAGCCCCCAGCTGTCTGCCTAGCCTTTGCTAGCTATTAAAATAAGGGGACCCCACATCAGTTTTTTTGGGTCCCCCATTTTAATAGTAAAGGCTAGGTATTCAGCTGGGGGCTGATATTAGTAGCCTGGGAAGCTCCGTGGGTATTACCCTCTTCCCAGGCTTCAAACATCTGCCCCAGCTGTCTGCTTAACCTCTGCTAGAGACTACAATTATGGGGGAACCCACGCCAATTTTTTTTTTATAAATCCTTTATTTTAACACTAAATGACACTTGAGGGGTTAATAAAGATGCAGTCCCTAAATTATTATTTATTTTTTAATTAATTTTTCCCCAAAATTTTGACGTGGGCTTCGCCATATTTTTGCATGACAGCCAGGTACAGCATCCAGGAACGGGCTGCCCCCAACCACCAGATGCCTATTTGTACCTGGCCGGACACAACAATATGGGTAACCCTTTTTTTTTTTTATTATTATTATTTCATGAATTTCATGAAATAATTGAAAAAAAAATACGTGGGGCTTCGCCCTATTTTTGTGTCCAGCCAGGTACAGCAGGCAGGAATGGGCTGCCCCCAACCACCAGCTGCCTATTTGTACCTTGCCGGACACAACAATATAAGGAAGCCCTTTTTTTTAAATTATTTCATGAATTTCATGAAATAATTAAAAAAAAAAATACGTGGGGCTTCGCCCTATTTTTGTATCCAGCTAGGAACAACTAGGCAGCTGGGGGCCGGAATCTGCGGCGCAGGGAGGCCCAAGCTTTCTGGGACCCCCCCTGCTGCAGATTGCAGCCCATAGCCACCCCAGAAAATAGCGCGTTCATAGAAGCGCCATCTTCTGGCGCTGTACCCAACTCATCAAGGGCCCTGGTGTGGTGGCTCACTGGGTAATAAAGGGGTTAGGGCCAGCTTGGCATTATCAGCTGGCCCTAAGCCCGAAATTCATGGGGTCACGCCAATATTAGACATGACCGCCATGAATTTCTAGTAAAGTATTTAAAAAAACACAACACCCAGAATAAAGTCCTTTAATTGAAATAAACACACAATTTTTTAATGTTCTAAATTAAACCATACTTACCATCACACCCATTCCAGCTGAAGCCAATGTCTTCTGCAATAAAAGTAAAATAATAAAGCAACCTCATCCTTACCTTTCCATGGTTCCCACGATGGCTTCAGCTCTGCTACATTCACATGACTGGCTGGATCGCAGCCGAAAGCTGCCATCCAGCTTGCTATGCCGCAGACACTGAGAAGCGCAGGCATGCTTGCGCTCTGCAGTGTCTGGCTGTGACGGCATCCAGATGAGCTGAGGTCATGTCCAATGAACTCCGCTCACCTCATGCACGTCACTGACAGTGTGGGAAAATTCTCCTGCGCTCAGCGCTTCAGCAGGAGAATTCTCCCACACTGGGATGGCATTGAGATGACAGGCTGGATCGCAGCTGAGCGCTGCCATCCAGCATGACATCCTTCATAGACACTGCAGAGCGCAGGCATGCATGCGCTCTGCAGTGTCTCTGAAGGATGACAAGCTGGATGGCAGCATTCAGCTGCGATCCAGCCTGTCATCTCAATGTCATCCCAGCGTGGGAGAATTCTCCTGCTCAAGCGCTGAGCGCAGGAGAATTCTCCCACGCTGTCAGTGACGTGAATGAGATGAGCTGAGTTCATTGGACATGATCTCGGCTCATCTGGATGCCGTCACAGCCAGACACTGCAGAGCGCAAACATGCCTGCGCTTCTCAGTGTCTGTGGCATGGCAAACTGGATGGCAGCTTTCGGTTGCGATCCAGCCTGTCATGTGAATGCAGCAGAGCTGGAGCTGTCGTGGGAACCATGGAAAGGTAAGGATGAGGTTGCTTTATTACTTTACTTTTATTGCAGAAGACATTGGCTTCAGCTGGAATGGGTGTGATGGTAAGTATGGTTTAATTTAGAACACTAAAGAATTGTGTGTTTATTTCAATTAATGGACTTTATTCTGGGTGTTTGTGTTTTTTTTTAAGTTTGACTATGGGGTTAGTAATGGGGGTGTCTTATAGACGCCTTTCCATTACTAACCTGGGCTTGATGTCAGCTGGCATTATAAGCTGACATCAACTCCAGCCCTATTACCCCACTGCCACTGCTACAGGGCAGTTGGAATAGCGAGGCTAAGTGCCAGAATTGGCGCATCCTATGGATGCGCCATTTCTGGGGCGGCTGACAGCTGGTGTTTCTAGCCTGGGAGGGGGCCAATATTCATGGCACCCTTCCTGGGCTATTAATATCAGCCCCCAGCTGTCTGCCTAGCCTTTGCTAGCTATTAAAATAGGGGGGACCCCACGTCATTTTTTTGGGGGTCTACCATTTTAATAGCTAGTAAAGGCTAGGTATTCAGCTGGGGGCTGATATTAGTAGCCTGGGAAGCTCCGTGGGTATTACCCCCTTCCCAGGCTTCAAACATCTGCCCCAGCCGTCTGCTTAAACTCCGCTAGAGATTAAAATTACGGGGGACCCCACGCCAATTTTTTTTTTAATAAATCCTTTATTTTAACACTAAATGACAAGTACAGTAATCAACACTATCACTGTACTTCTTATATATGTGACTGACATGTTTCTATCTATCTAATCTATGTGTTATGCTCTATTCTTTCTGTTCTAAATTGTCGGGTACCGGTGTATGCCGCTGCTGAATTGCCGGCTTTTCATGTAATACATTCTACATTATTCTTAGTTGTTTTCCTTCATGTAGAATTAACCTACAAGGAAAGAAAGGGTTTATTTTCATTCCGATATTTGTGTCCCATTGACTTGCATTGGTGTCCGGTATCGGAATCGGTGATATCCGATATTTTTTGGGTATCGGTCCGATCCAATCCGATCCGATATTTCCCGATATCGGAAGGTATCGCTCAACACTAGTGATGAGCGAGCACTAAAATGCTCAGGTAATCGTTACTTGGGTTGAGCAAGTTGTAATACTCGGGTGCTCGACCCGAGCAACGAGCCCAATGTAAGTCTATGGGAAACTCGAGCATTTTTCAGGCGGCTCCCCCCGGCGGTCTGCAGAGGGCCTAAAAATTGCCCAAATCAATGAGAACAAAGCTCAAATGACATGAGAACAGCATGAGAAAGACCCCTGGATGCATTTCTGACTCCCAGGTCACTGCTGTCAACAACGTTGTCAGAGTATCTCGCCACTTTTACGGACTCACAATAAACCATACAAAAACTAAACCAAAATGGATTTTCCTGGGAAATATGTTAAGGAACATCCTTTCCAGGGTAATGACTAGAGATGAGCGTTGTTCTACTCGAACTGTTCGCCAATCTCAAATTCGAGCTGTTTTGGGCGGTGTTCGAGCCGGTCGGCGAACACGAACAATTTGAGAAAAATTCGGCTGTTCGAGGTTATGTTCGATAACTGTTCGTGCACCAAAATCATAACTGGATTTTTTCTCAGTAATGATGAAAATTAATGTTAATACGCAGTTTGAGTGTACAGCGGGGCGGGGGGAGGGGCAGGGGATGGATCTCTGCAGGAACAATGAAGATCTCCATTTTTTTTTCTCTTTCCCGCATTTGCAGTGGGGAGGTGCAATCTGTCAGCCTATCAGCAGCGCACACACGGAGCGAAGTGCTTTTTTTCACACAAGCAAGGGCATGTGTGATTGGCAGTGTATGTCACATGTCCTTGCCCTATAAGACCAAGCCATTTTCCCCGTCGCCACCATTTTCTCACTGCTGCAGCTGCGTGTTAGACGGCACCGCTGTTGCTGTGTGCGCTATACCTTGTTAATTTCAAGCCAATTTTCGCACAAATATACAGATAGCTTGGGAGTAGGGAATAGTTGTGATTGCAGTCCTTTTAAGGACTAGGTTACAGCATTTCCTACGACTTTTATCAGGCAGGTCTGTGCTCTTAAATAGATAGATTGTGGGAGTAAAGACTAATTGTAATTGGAGTCCTTTTCAGGACTAGGTTACATCAGTTCCTATCAGTTTTTGCCAGGCAGGTCTGTGCCAGTGCTGTGCAAGTTTTTTTCACAGCATTTGGCTGAATCTAGCAAAGCTAATCCTTTTTGGCCTATTGCAGAGTGTGTTAGTCAGTGGAGTAGCCTATCTGTGTTGCAAGATATACCACCTGTGTATAGAATACCAATTTTTTTACTGCACCTAGTGAAGTAAAATCTTTTGGGCATAGCATCATTCTATTAGTCCATCTATACTGACCTCCATCAGGTTGCAAACTGAATATAATTTTTTTCTGCATCTAGCTCTGAAAAAATATTTGGGCTTCTAGCAGTGTGTGGGACTTGGTCTATTAGTCCATCTATACTGACCTCCATCAGGTTGCAAATTAAAAATAATTTTTTTCTTCATTTAGCTCTGAAAAAATATTTGGGCTTCTAGCAGTGTGTGGGACTTGTTCTATTAGTCCTTCTATACTGACCTCCAGCAGGTTGCAAATTGAATATAATTTTTTCCTGCATCTAGCTCTGAAAAAATATTTGGGCTTCTAGCGGTGTGTGGGACTTGGTCTATTAGTCCATCTATACTGACCTCCATCAGGTTGCAAATTAAAAATAATTTTTTTCTGCATCTAGCTCTGAAAAAATATTTGGGCTTCTAGCAGTGTGTGGGACTTGGTCTATTAGTCCATCTATACTGACCTCCATCAGGTTGCAAATTAAAAATAATTTTTTTCTTCATTTATCTCTGAAAAAATATTTGGGCTTCTAGCAGCATGTGGGACTTGTTCTATTAGTCCATCTATACTGACCTCCATCAGGTTGCAAATTAAAAATAATTTTTTTCTGCATCTAGCTCTGAAAAAATATTTGGGCTTCTAGCAGTGTGTGGGACTTGGTCTATTAGTCCATCTATACTGAAGTCCATCAGGTTGCAAATTGAATAAAAAAAATTTCTGCATCTAGCTCTGAAAAAATATTTGGGCTTCTAGCGGTGTGTGGGACTTGGTCTATTAGTCCATCTATACTGACCTCCATCAGGTTGCAAATTAAAAATAATTTTTTTCTGCATCTAGCTCTGAAAAAATATTTGGGCTTCTAGCAGTGTGTGGGACTTGGTCTATTAGTCCATCTATACTGACCTCCATCAGGTTGCAAATTAAAAATAATTTTTTTCTTCATTTAGCTCTGAAAAAATATTTGGGCTTCTAGCAGTGTGTGGGACTTGTTCTATTAGTCCTTCTATACTGACGTCCAGCAGGTTGCAAATTGAATATAATTTTTTTCTGCATCTAGCTCTGAAAAAATATTTGGGCTTCTAGCGGTGTGTGGGACTTGGTCTATTAGTCCATCTATACTGACCTCCATCAGGTTGCAAATTAAAAATAATTTTTTTCTGCATCTAGCTCTGAAAAAATATTTGGGCTTCTAGCAGTGTGTGGGACTTGGTCTATTAGTCCATCTATACTGACCTCCATCAGGTTGCAAATTAAAAATAATTTTTTTCTGCATCTAGCTCTGAAAAAATATTTGGGCTTCTAGCAGTGTGTGGGACTTGGTCTATTAGTCCATCTATACTGACCTCCATCAGGTTGCAAATTAAAAATAATTTTTTTCTTCATTTAGCTCTGAAAAAATATTTGGGCTTCTAGCAGTGTGTGGGACTTGTTCTATTAGTCCTTCTATACTGACCTCCATCAGGTTGCAAATTAAAAATAATTTTTTTCTTCATTTAGCTCTGAAAAAATATTTGGGCTTCTAGCAGTGTGTGGGACTTGGTCTATTAGTCCATCTATACTGACCTCCATCAGGTTGCAAATTGAATATAATTTTTTCTGCATCTAGCTCTGAAAAAATATTTGGGCTTCTAGCGGTGTGTGGGACTTGGTCTATTAGTCCATCTATACTGACCTCCATCAGGTTGCAAATTAAAAATAATTTTTTTCTGCATCTAGCTCTGAAAAAATATTTGGGCTTCTAGCGGTGTGTGGGACTTGGTCTATTAGTCCATCTATACTGACCTCCATCAGGTTGCAAATTAAAAATAATTTTTTTCTTCATTTAGCTCTGAAAAAATATTTGGGCTTCTAGCAGTGTGTGGGACTTGTTCTATTAGTCCTTCTATACTGACCTCCAGCAGGTTGCAAATTGAATATAATTTTTTTCTGCATCTAGCTCTGAAAAAATATTTGGGCTTCTAGCGGTGTGTGGGACTTGGTCTATTAGTCCATCTATACTGACCTCCATCAGGTTGCAAATTAAAAATAATTTTTTTCTGCATCTAGCTCTGAAAAAATATTTGGGCTTCTAGCGGTGTGTGGGACTTGGTCTATTAGTCCATCTATACTGACCTCCATCAGGTTGCAAATTAAAAATAATTTTTTTCTGCATCTAGCTCTGAAAAAATATTTGGGCTTCTAGCAGTGTGTGGGACTTGGTCTATTAGTCCATCTATACTGACCTCCATCAGGTTGCAAATTGAATAAAAAAAATTTCTGCATCTAGCTCTGAAAAAATATTTGGGCTTCTAGCGGTGTGTGGGACTTGGTCTATTAGTCCATCTATACTGACCTCCATCAGGTTGCAAATTAAAAATAATTTTTTTCTGCATCTAACCCAGCCAATAGTTTTGGCCTAATACCACAGTTTGGCCACTCAGCTCTGCTCGGTTACCATCCATTGTTTTTTTGTGCAAACAACTCCAGAGTTGTGAATTAGTTAACCACCAAAATGAGTGGAAAAAGGCCTGCTGCTGGTGGAAAGGGGAATAGGCGTGTTGGGAAGGGGAAAAAAGGTTGTGTCCGTGGGGTAGGTGCAGAAGAAAGACCATCTTCCAGCCAAACTAAAATGTCTACTTCTTTTAGCGGACAATGTGATAAGATCCCTTTCTTACGGCCACGCCAATCGCTACAAATTCCAGATGAGGCACAAAAACAGCAGGTGCTTCAACGGATATCAAGTGCTCCTTTAAGTGGGCTCTCCTCCACATCCACTTCAACATCACAAATACTCCAGTCCTCAAAGGTGTCACCCAAATCGCACTTGCTTCCTCACAGCTCCCAAATCTCCAGCTGCCCGTCTGAGTATGAGGTAGAACAGATGGTTGAGTCTGCAGAGCTGTTTACTCATACTATAGCCTGGGAATCAGAGGTCGACTCCAGCGCTTCTGTGAATCCAGACGAGGAAATGATCTGCACTGATGCCCAGAATCTTTATGAGTCGGATCCAGGACCAGACGCAGAAGGTTCTGACCATAATGTAGACCCTCATTCCCAAACTGTAACTCCTGTTGGTGGAGACAATGAGGAAGACGATGATAAGACTCAAATACCTGATTGGAGCGACAACTTTAGTTTTTTGTCAGGGCAGGAACAGGTTGGCTCTGAGGACGACGGGTGTGATAACGCACAGGGTGATGATGATGAGGTCGGAGATCCCACTTACTGTCAACCCACAGTCAGCCAAGAGATGAGGTCAGCAGAGGAGGTGGAGGAAGATGCTAGTGACGACGAGGTCAGGTTGCGCCTTCCTGGACAGAGACGTAGTACTGGAAGCACGTCAACAACTGCATCCTCAAACACAACTCTGCCTCTCACCACAAGTCGTGGTGGCTCTTCAAGTCGCATGGGTGCTAAGCCTTGCATAGCCTGGGCATTTTTTCAGATCGATAAAGATGACCCAACTCGTGTTATCTGTAACATTTGTCAGCAAAAGCTAAGTAGAGGCCAAAAAATACATAGTTTGAGTACTTCATGCATGAACCGGCACATGGACATGAAGCATAAGTTGCAGTGGGAAGCTCAGTGTGCTACAATGCGGTCTAGCCGGCCGGGCCAACCACCGTCTGCCATATCTTGTGCATCCGCGGCCTCTTCATCCTCTGTGACTGGGGGGACAGCAGTCACACCTGTTTTGGGGCGCAGACCTGCCACCTCTTTACCCGCAACAGCCAGCGTGATTGGCAGGTCATCATTTTCTTTGGAGGTGGTAACACCAGCTGGTCTTGAGCGCTGTCCGACATCGATAGCACCACCTTTGGATCAAGGCAACCTAACATGTCCGCCTGCATCTTCCTCACAGACCGGCAGTTTGCCGGGGACACCCTTATCAACCCCGTCTAAGCACAATAGCCAGCCCTCGGTCCCTCAGATGTGGACAAGTAAAAGACCATTTTCTCCTAGCCATGAGAAAGCTAAGAGGTTGAATTTCACCATCTGCAAGCTCTTGGCTACAGAAATGCTGCCTTTCCGCCTGGTGGACACAGAGGATTTTCGAGACCTTATGTCCGTCGCAGTGCCCCAGTACCAGATGCCCAGTCGGCACTACTTCTCAAAGAAAGGTGTGCCTGCGCTCCACCAGCATGTCGCACACAACATCACCGCTTCTTTGAGAAACTCTGTGTGTGACAGGGTGCATTTCACCACAGACACTTGGACGAGTAGGCATGGACAGGGGCGTTACATGTCGCTGACTGGGCACTGGGTAACTATGGTGACAGCAGGACAAGGGGCTGCTGTCCAAGTCTTGCCGTCCCCACGAGTTGTGCGTCAATCCTCTTTATGTCATTTTTCCTCCACTGCTTCTGCCTCCTCAACCTCCTCTCGGTCTTCCAC
This sequence comes from Phyllobates terribilis, assembly GCF_046119375.1. Lineage (NCBI taxonomy): Eukaryota > Metazoa > Chordata > Amphibia > Anura > Dendrobatidae > Phyllobates > Phyllobates terribilis. The sequence continues at coordinate 57,780,760 of NW_027362773.1, forward strand.
CTGCACCCAAAGCCTGTCTGGTCATGCCACAAGCTTTCTAACTGCGCAGAAGGGATCCTGCACACCTCCTTACTATGCTGGCAGTAGGGCTCAACGTCATCAGGCGGTTTTTACATTGAAATGTCTGGGAAATGTGAGTCACACAGCTGAGGAGTTGTGGTCAGCTCTGGAGAACCAATTTCATGAATGGTTGTCTCCACTGGACCTGAAACCAGGGAAGGCCGTGTGCGACAATGCTGCAAACCTGGGTGCGGCCCTTCACCGGGGCAATGTCACACACGTGCCTTGTATGGCTCACGTGTTGAACCTGGTTGTCCAGAAATTTTTAGCCCACTATCCCAGACTAGATGGCCTTCTGCAGAGGGCACGGTCGCTGTGTGCTCACTTCCGCCGTTCGCATCCCGCAGCTCAGCGACTTACATCTCTACAGAAGTCGTTGGGCCTGCCACTTCACCGGCTAAAATGCGATGTGCCTACCCGGTGGAATTCAACTCTGCACATGTTGCAGCGACTGTGGCAGCACCGACAAGCCCTGGTGCAATACGTTCTGACGTATAGCCTGGGCCAACGAGATTCAGAGGTGGGGCAAATCACGCTGGAGGAGTGGTCTCAGATCAGGGACCTATGCACCCTTCTGCACAGTTTTGAAATGGCGACGAAGATGTTTAGTGCTGACGATGCCATTATCAGCATGACTATTCCGGTGATTTACATGCTGGAGCACATGTTAAACAGAATTCGGAGTCAGGTGGTGGCACAAGAGGAGGTGGAGGAAGTAGAGGAGGAGTTGTATGCGGAAGGGCTAACATCTGCAAGGTCCAGACGGTCGGCAGCACCAAGGCGGCAGGCATGTGAGGGTGGGGGAGATGATTTTACCAGGGCGCATGGTAGCAGCCAAACTAGTGAGGAAGGTGCAGGAGCCCAGGAAGAAGTGGAGGACGAACTGATGGAAGACTCATCAGATGAGGGAGACCTTGATCACATTTCTGTTGTGCGAGGTTGGGGGGAGAGGACAGAGGAAGGAAGCATGATTGCTACCTCGCCACCAACACAACAGGGACTTGGTGCTCCTGGATGCGCAACACACATGAGTGCCTTCTTGCTGCACTACCTGCAACATGACCCTCGAATTGTGAGAATTAGAAATAATCCTGACTACTGGGTTGCCACACTGTTAGATCCCCGGTACAAAAGGAAATTTGCAGAAATTATTCCTGCCATAGAAAGGGATGCACGCATGCAGGAGTATCAGCAGAGACTGTTGCAGAATCTTACATGTGCTTTTCCACAAAATACCAGTGGTGCACGTAGTGAATCTCACAGTTCCAACTTGCCAACCGTGGGACCGTCAAGTGTTCAGCACTCAAACCGTAACAGAACCACAGTATCTGCTGGTAACATCAATTTTGCGGAATCATTTCACCACTTTTTTAGCCCATCCTTTGCAAGGCCACAGGAGACAAGAAGTCTGACACATAGTCAACGCCTAGAGACGATGGTACAGGAGTATCTCCAAGTAAACATTGAAGCCACGACTGTGTCACTGGACCCTTGCTCTTTTTGGGCTTCCAATCTGGATAAATGGCCGGAGCTAGCCACTTACGCCTTGGAGATCTTGTCATGCCCCGCAGCCAGCGTTCTGTCTGAACGTGTGTTCAGCGCTGCTGGTGGTGTGCTGACAGATAAGCGCACGCGGCTCTCCACTGATAATGTAGACAGACTCACGTTCATAAAGATGAACAAATCATGGATCCGAAACGACTTTTCTACCCCTGTGTCATCCTGGGGAGAGTAAAAGCTTGATGATTGGTTAAAATCACCCTACCAACCGTTTTAAGCTTTCAAATTACTAATCATTTTTATCTGTATCTTGACTGGAAAATAATTTGGGCTTTGTAGCAGTGTGCAGCACTGATCCTATTAGGCCATCTATAATAAGCTTCACCAGATTTAAAATTAAAAATAATTTTTAGCTGCATCTAGCCCGGAAAATAATTTTGGGGCTCCGAGATGCGCAAGACACATAAGTGCCTTCTTGCTGCACTACCTGCAGCATGACCCTCATATTGTCAGAATTCGAAGTAATCATGACTACTGGGTTGCCACACTCTTAGATCCCCCAAACTTTTCGATCAACCTTTTCATTTTAATAAAGACCAAAAAAATGGTCATTTTTGAAATTATAAGCATTAGCAGGTTGTTAGAAACTGAAATCAAACAGTTTTCAACTCAAAACTTTATTCTAGGTGATGTTACATTTTCACATAGGACCCCTTGTTCGAAAGGAGCTTCTGAACTCTCTCGTCCATTGAATTTGTCAGGTTTTGGATGGTTTCTGCTTCAATTGTTTTGCATGAGGACAGAATACCCTCCCAGAGCTGTTGCTTAGATGTGAACTGCCTCCCGCCATCATAGACACTCCTTTTAATGATGCTCCAAAGGTTCTGAATGGGGTAGAGGTCAGGGGAGCATGGGGGTCACACCATAAGTTTGTCCCCTTTTATGCCCATATCAGCCAGAGATGCAGATGTTTTATGTGCAGCATGAGATGGTGCATTATCATGCAGAAAAATGATCTTGCTGTGAAATACACGGTTCTTCTTCTTGAACCATGGCAGGAAGTGCTGTTTGAGAAAATCCACATACATTATGGAGTTCATCTTTAGCGCCTTCAGGGATCCTAAAGGGGCCGACAATCTCTCTCCCCATGATTCCAGCCCAAAACATTACTCCACCTCCTCCTTGTTGGCGCTGTAGCCGTGTTTGCGTGGGGTTTCCATCAACCAGCCATCCTCCACTCCATTCATCTGGACCATCGAGCGCTGCACGGCACTCATCCGTGAACAAAACAGTTTTGAAATCAGTCTTCATGTAATGTTTGGCCCACTGGAGCCGTTTCTGCTTGTGTGAAGTGGATAGAGGAGGTCGACAGGATGGCATATGCACAGCTGCAAACCTCTGAAGGACCCTGCATCTTGTTGTTCGGGGGACGTTGGAGGCACAAGCAGCTTCAAAAACTTGTCTGCTGCTATGACAAGGCTTTTTTGCCGCTGCTGTTTCAACCTGACGTAATTGCCTGTAGGAAAGAGTCCTCAATTTGCCCTTATCAGCACGCACACGTGTGTACTGTGAATCAGCTACATACTTCTTGATTGCCAAGACACTTCATCCTGATCATCGCACAATGTTGATTGTAGTCATGCCTTGACCTAAACACTCCACAATTTGTTGCTTCTCAGCAGCCGACACATCCTTTTTCTTTCCCATTTTGGCAGAAAATGTAGGCTGCTTAATAATGTGAGAGAGCCTTCTTAAGTAGTCTTGCCTTTCATTGGACACACCTGCCAAACTAATTAGCACAGGTGTCTGCAATTGCTTACAGTGATATAAAGAGCCCTGACACACATCACCATCAATGAGTTTAACTGACAAACAAACAAATTCTTCCCTTATCACTCCTAAACACTTTTTGCATAATAATTTGGAACGCGGTGTACATGTGCTTTTCCACAAAACACCAGTGGTTCACGTAGTGAATCTTACAGTTCTAACTTGCCAACCGTGGTCTGTATGGAATTGTTCAATAAAGGGCCCAAAATTAAGATAACATAGATGGGAGAGGTCTCTATGAATAGGAATTCCTAAGTATTTGATACCCTGTGAGGGCCAGGCAAAGGGAAAGTTGGACTGGATGGAATCCTATATGGATTTAGGGAGGGAGACATCGAGGGCCTCAGACTTCGCTGCATTGATTTTAAAATTTTACCATGTAACAAAGTGATCTATTTCAGCCATAACAGCAGGGATGGATATATGTGATTGAGTGATATATACTAGGACATCATCAGCAAATAGAGAGCACTTGTACTCGGTGCCTCCCACCTCAATCCACCTAATATTGGGGTTATGGCGAATTGATGAGAGCAGGTGCTCCGTCACTAGGATGTATAAGAGAGGGGACAGAGGACATCCCTGCCTTGTCCCATTGGTGATTGTGAAAGGTGATGAAAATGTTCTGACGCACCCCCTGGGCCTTGGGACACCCGGAGCCGGACCCTTTTTGGTGGATGCTGGTGGTTGTAGTCTTCGTGGCGGCGATCCGGTTCCGTGGCTCAGGGCGGTCAAACCAGTGGCGGAACTATTTATGTGATTTTGATGTTTAAATGTCCGACTACGCCACCCGTGGATTGCGGTCAGAGTGAACCGCCGCTACAGGGCAGACCGCTAAGGCTGGTGTTGTGGGTGCAGCAGAGCGTAGCATAACTCCCCACGGGAGGAGTATAGCCTCAGGGCAGTGTATGCGGAGGATGGGGGTGATGGTGCAGGGCAGCAGCAGTAATGACACGGAGTCAGTGATGCAGTTCAGGGCCTTTACTCACAGTTCTTATTATCCAGACCACGTCTGCAGGTAACGGCTGCCCACGTCGTACTGTGCTCACCAGGTGAGGGGCTCAGACAACTCCCAGATAACTTTGGAGCGCTTCACAGGACCCCCTTTGTGTGTCCTTTGTCTGGCCTTTCTTACCAACACTTCTGTCCGGCTGCCTCGGGCCTCCTCTTGGTAAACTTGGCGCCAGTTTCCCTGACCCTATGTGGTGCCGTCCTAGCGGGTGGAGCAAGGGGCTGCGCCACATAAAATGTCAGAGCCTCCGGTTTCTAGCTGAGGGTCGTTTCCTGCCTCCACTAGTTCGGGGACCGGTCTCCCCCTTTGGCCTGACCCCTCCACGCAGGTGGATTCGGGCGTGCGGTGGCGACTCGCCCGTCCGCACCCCTGGGATCCCTTCATTCCTCGTTCCTGGAGCCTTCTCCGCTCCTCTTCCTTCCTTCTCCCTCTTGCAGGCCTGGGCCTCTGTTACTAGGCCCGCCTCCGGAGCAGAGCTCATGCAGAGCCCCTGCTCCCTGCCACTTCTGCTCAGACTTCTCTGCACTGAACTAAGATGGTGCCCACCTTTTATACTCCCTTCTCAATGCACCCAGGAACTGCTTCCTCCCTGCTCCTGCACTGCAGGGTTCCCCTTCCTCAGTGTTCCCTCCCCCCACTCCAGCCAGGGACAGGGACTGTCGTGCCCATCTCAGGGGCATATTGGTCGCCCTGCCCCACGGCAATGTGGTGTAATGCATGCAGGTGTCGGGTCCTGATCCACACTCCATCCTTATCTGAGAGTGAGATATCACACCTCTGGGTGAGGTGCAATACGTCTGTAGCAACCGAGCCCTCGGTGCTACAGTTCCATTTATCTTCAGCCTAGGTGACGTATTGTGATACAGGGCCGTGATTTTGGCTATAAAAGGGTCCCCTAGACCCCTACCCCAAGCTTTTTAAGAGAATCATATATGGCGTGCCAGGAGACTCTATGGAATGCTTTCTCAGCATCCAACGAGAGTATCTAATTACAAATTTTTAACTGCATCTAGCCCAGGAAATACTTTGTGCCTAGTAGCAGTATCTGCTAGTCAGCGGATTATCCCGGCTGTTAAGCAAGCTACACCACCTGTAGTTTGGACACTTAATTTTTTCAAATGAAATGCTTCGGGACCACGGGATACTTAGTGAAGAGCATCAGGAGGCACCCCAAGGCATAGGGGCTGGGACTGGCACTAGGATGCCTTGCGGTGGACAGCCGAGCTCGATCCTTATAAAAGCTTTTTAACTGCAGCAGCTTTAGTGGACGCTACTGGAGCTGGAATTACGCGGCTGCTGGCATGAGACTTGCCCTCCAATAGATCCTTGTAAATGGATTTAAAGTGTATTCATTCAAATTAGAGGGACAATTTAAATTAAAAAGCTTAGAGCTGCCTCCACCACAGGGGGGCTCTCTCGACCCACCAGCGGACAGGCACCAGTATTGGGAGAGGGGGGCTGGCCGTCAGGGTTCACCGCAGCTCTGGCACAAACCCGGCGACACGGAGGTGGCACGGGCAGGAGCGGACTGGCCGTCTCGGCTTCTCACTTTTTGGATTTTAGAAGGGCATGACATGCCTATATCTGTGTCTCCCCCTCCTTTTACTCCTCCACCTCTTTTCTTTTCGCATGACTATATGTACTTGTCACTTTTCCATGTGTTAGTTGTGTCTTCTGAGCAGTTTGTCAGCTTTTGGACACCTTTGAAGGTGTTTTCTATGTGTTTCTATGTGTTTTTGTTTGCCTGCCATTGGTTTTAACGGTGTTCGAAGGTGTTCGACGAACAGTTCGACGAACAGTTCGGCGAACACACGGGTGTTCGACGAACCGAACCGAACTCGAACACTACGGGGGTGGCTCAACACTAGTAATGACTTGTATATAAGGCAAAATAAATAACCAAAACAAAAATACTCCTCCACATCTTGGGCTATTTTCACATGTAGCGTTTTTGATCAGTTTTTGCACTTTTGCATTGCTTTCAACCAAGACAAATGCATTCACTGGGAAATGTAATTTTAACATTTTACAACCTTATCTGGCCATGTGGTGTGTGACACATCATCAGACACATGCATACAGTGCTGAAAAGACATGGGAACAGCATGGGGAAGACCTCTGGAAGCATTTCTGACTCCCAGGTCACTGCCTAAAAGTGTGCCCATCATATGTGATCCTTGGCGCATGCGAAGATGCCTCCTGCCATGCACTTGTCATTGCAGACTTGCAACAATCACCATCCACGTCCTTGTACCAGTGCAGCGTTCAGTTGTCCCTACCCCATTCCTTGGAATGCAAGCACAAGTATGCAGCCAGCCACCCACCCTCCCACAGGCTGCAATACTATACTGCCAAATTTTTGACAGCTGCTTACACTTGAAATGTGGCCTTTTAGGCTCGTGGAGGCGAAAGCTGTCTTATGGCAGCGGCGACCGGGTATCCATACTCGGTCCCCAGCTGCCACTGGGTATCGTATCCACCTTCCACAAGCACGGGTCCCACAACATTACCCGTGCCCTCCCCAGTGCACTTACTGGGAAGGACCGCCTAACCACAAACACGTGGACAGGTGAATGTGGCCAGGGACGGTACCGAGCCAGTCCACAGCTTTTTTTGCTGAGTTGTATTTAGCTCGGTGAAAGGACTGGCATAAAGGGAAACTGTATCTACTCTGGGTGCATTTCTCCCAGGAAGTCCTCTAATGCAGCTTGTTGCAGAAGCAATGGCTGCCCGTTCAACATCAACTCACACTTGTCGGTGGTGCTTTGACACACACACATCTTTCTTTGTGCATTTAATTTCATGACTACAGAGTTGGGCAATGGCCTGATCTGCAATGCGGTTTGAGAAATAACATGCATAAGCACGTCCGATCCACATTAAAAAAACAGCCATAGAGTGTCCGGGAAACTTCCCCCACACTTTTCTTAGCCAGGACTGCTTCTCGGCGGGGTTGGACGGTCCCACCAGAAAATCCTCTGGTGTGTCTTTGCTTCTACCTCAGGAGAGTTCATGATAGCGCCAACTTTGCAGCTGCTATGGGGGTCTTGAGCGGGGGAGAAAGGTGAACTCTCAGAATCAAATCCTCTGGTGGGCACAATGTTTTTCAATCTGAAACAGCTTCTCAGTGGGAGTTGTATTTCACCACAGCCATATTCTTTAGCTCGGTGAAAGGACTGACATAGAGGTAAACCATATCTACTCCGGCTGTCATTTCTCCGTCACCAGGCTCCTCCCATTGTCACACACAACCATGCCTGGCGGTATGTTCAGCGGTGAGAGTCACAGATCAGGCTGCTGTGTTACAGCTTTCAACAACTCTGCAGAGCAGGGCAGTTTGTCACCTAAGCATTAAGCATGTTATCTTCAGCACAGCCTGTTGCCACTTGGCCAAGGCAGTGCTGCAGTGCTGTCAGCTTGTGACTGATGTGGTCATTTCGGAGATAGAGGAGGAGGTGCAGGAGCAGAACAATAAGATTACATTGAGGTTAAATTGGTGATGCTGTTTTTTATACTAAAGACAGATCCTATTGTTTGTTTTTTTTTACGTTATTTTTTAAGACAAATGCATTCACCGGGAAATGTCATTTTAACATTTTACAACCTTATCTGGCAATGTGGTGTGTGACACATCATCAGACACATCCTGTTTTATTTATGATGGAGGGACTCTGAAAGTCATAAAGCCTATTTGTATAGGGCCATCAGACGGCCTTTGCTATTCTTAAAAGGCCAGCAGTCGGCCCTCACTATTGTTAGAGAGCCATCAGCCGGCTATGCTTTGTTGTTCCCATTATTAACAAGTGGGTCTCCTATACTGTTATTGCGTATGCAGGGACTGCAAGGGCTGCCAAAAATTTGGACGCAACCCAATACCCTTTTGAAGAGACATAGAAGAGGGTCTCAGTAAAAAAAATGTTCCCATTAAAAAAGGAGCGGGTCTCCTATAGTGGTAATGCCCATGCTGTGATTGCAAGGGCTGCCAAAATTTGGGAAAAACCCCACTAAGAATTTAAAGACACATAGAGCAGGGCCACAGTAACGACAAATTCCCATTAGAAAGGAGAGAGTTTGCTAGACAGTTATAGGGTATGTAGTGAGTCCAGATGCTGACCAATTTTAGGAAAAACTCCACCAAGAATTTAAAGACACATAGAGCAGGGCCACAGTAACGACAAATTCCCATTAGAAAGGAGAGAGTCTGCTATACAGTTATAGGGTATGCAGTGAGTCCAACGGCTGACCAATTTCAGAAAAAACCCCACTAAGAATTTAAAGACACAAAGAGCAGGGCCACAGTAACAAGTACGACACGTTCCCATTAGAAAGGAGAGGGTCTGCTATACAGTTATAGGGTATGCAGTGAGTCCAATGGCTGACCAATTTTAGGAAAAACCCTACTAAGAATTTAAAGACACATAGAGCAGGGCCACAGTAACGACAAATTCCAATTAGAAAGGAGAGAGTCTGCTATACAGTTATAGGGTATGCAGTGAGTCCAATGGCTGACTAATTTTAGGAGAAACCCCACTAAGAGTTTAAGACACATAGAGCAGGGCCACAGTAACCACAAATTCCCATTAGAAAGGAGAGGCTGCAATACAGTTATAGGGTATGCAGTGAGTCCAACGGCTGACCAATTTTAGGAAAAACCCCACTAAGAAATTAAAGACACATAGAGCAGGCCCACAGCAACAAGTACGACACGTTCCCATTAGAAAGGAGAGGGTCTGCTATACAGTTATAGGGTATGCAGTGAGTCCAATGGCTGACCAATTTTAGGAAAAACCCTACTAAGAATTTAAAGACACATAGAGCAGGGCCACAGTAATGACAAATTCCCATTAGAAAGGAGAGGGTCTGCTATACAGTTATAGGGTATGGAGTGAGTCCAATGGCTGACTAATTTTAGGAAAAACCCCACTAAGAATTTAAAGACACATAGAGCAGGGCCACAGTAACGAAAAATTCCCATTAGAACGGAGAGAGTCTGCTATACAGTTATAGGGTATGCAGTGAGTCCAATGACTGACCAATTTTAGGAAAAACCCCGAAAGAATTTAAAGACACATAGAGCATGGCCACAGTAATGACAAATTCTCATTAGAAAGGAGAGGGTCTCCCATAGTGTTGGCCTATGCAGTGAATGCAAGGGCTGACAAAAATTGTGAGGCACTCCATTGCCCCTTGGAAGAGACTTAGAAGGCCTCATAAAAAAATGTTCCCATTAGAAAGGAGCGGCTCACCTACACTTGGAATGCCCATGCACTAAGTGTATGAGCTGACAAACATTTACCCCTGAGGGGTATGCATGAAAATACTGTATGTATATATATTTTTTTACGGGCATCATAAACACCCTTTTAAAAAATTATGTGGGTGTTGCATCACGGACCACGGTCACCCTGGTGATTTGGTGGTGGAGGATGAGGAGGAGGAGAAAGAGTAGGACAAGAGCAAATAGCCAAAATCAGGAAGCGTATACCCATATGTGGGTGTGAAGAGATGCATGGGAATACACCTCCCAAAAAAAGACACTGGATTTGAGTTTATGTTACGCTGGTATCATTCAGTGGTGTTGAGAAGTCTGGCTCAATCCAGCCCTTGTTCATTTTTATAAGAGTCAGCCTGTCAGCATTTTCAGTTGACAGGCAGATGAACTTATCAGTTATAATTCCACCAGCGGCACTAAACACCCGCTCTGATAAAACGCTAGCGGCAGGGCAGCCCAGGACCTCCAAGGCATAGAGAGCCAGTTCATTCCATGTATCCAGCTTGGATACCCAATAATTAAAAGGCACAGAGGAATCACGGAGGACGTTGGTACTCTCTCAGCATCTTCCCAAACTTTGCACTCCTTGTGAGAGTACCCCGCACCTCAGGGCCTGTGCGATGGGAGAGTCTGAGAAAACTGTCCCAGAACTTTGACAGTGTTCCCCTGCCTCTGCTGGATTGCATTTGTGTCTCTCTCGCCTGTACTCCTTGGTTGTCCAACGAACTGTGACCTCTGCCGCCAGCGTTTTCAGATGGGAATTTTTTTTAATAGTTCCGCAGCAAGGGCCTTCTGGTAATGCCCCATATTTGCACACCTGTCCGCCTCAGGAATAACAGATATAAAGTTCTCCTTGTAGCGTGGGTCTAGAATTGTCACCAACCAGTAATGACTGTCACCAAAAATTTTGAGAGCATGGGAAAGGCAGCGTAACATAAACTAAGCCATGCGTGCCAGACTACTAACAGGCAAGCCATCTGTGTCCTCAGAAAGAGATTGACTGACCATTCTCTCCTCCTCCTCCTCTCTGTCCTCTGGCCATCCACGCTGAATAGACAGTATGACAGTGGTGCAGGTAGTACTGTCTACAGCGCATGAAACTACCTCCTGTTCTTCCTTCTCCTCCTTCTCTTCCTCATTGTCACCCAATCCACATTGGGATGAAATGAGGCTGGGTTGTGTGTAATCACCCTCTATGGTTCCTTGCTGCATCTCATCATGCTCTGCCTGCAATGCATCCTCTTTGATTGTGAGCAGAGATTGTTTCAGAAGACATAGAAGAGGGATGGTGACACTAATTATGGCATCATCGCCGCCCAACATCTTGGTGGAGTCCTCAAAGTTTTGGAGGATGGTACATATGTCTGACATCCATGTCCACTCCTGAGGTTTTATGTGTGGAGTCTGACCTGAATAGCGACGGCCTTGTTGATACTTGTAGTCAACAACTGCCCTCTTCTGCTCACAAATCCTTCCTAACATCTGCAATGTAGAGTTCCAATGTGTGGGGACATCACATACCAGTCTGTGAGCCGGAAGCTGCAAACACTGCTGAAACAAAGCAAGGGCTGTGGAAGCAGTAGGTGACTTTCTAAAATGGGCACACAGGCGGCGTACCTTAAAAAGCAGATCCGGCAGCTCCGGGTAGGATTTGAGAAACTGCTGAACCACGAGGTTAAGCACATGGGCCAGCCATGGTACGTGTGTGAGCTCGCCTCTCCTCAGAGCCGCCACCAGGTTCCGGCCATTGTCACACACGACCATGCTTGACTGTAGGTTCATCGGTGTGAGCCACAGATCTGCCTGCTCTTTCTGAGCTGTCCACAACTCTTCAGAATTGTGTGGTTTGTCACCTAAGCATATTAGCTTCAGCACAACCTGTTGCCGCTTGGCCAAGGCAGTGCTGCAGTGCTTCCAGCTTGTGGCTGATGTGGTCATTTCGGAGATGGAGGCTGAAGAGGAGGAGGAGTCGGAGGAGGATGAGGTCCGGGAGTTGTAGACTGTGGGGGTAACCCTGATTGACCTAGGGCCTGCAATCCTCGGCGTCAGGAGCATGTGTTCCATCCCAAGGTCCGACTGGGTCCCGGCTTCCACTATGTTAACCCAGTGTGCCGTCAGAAAGAATGTACCATCCCTGCCCACAAGCACTTGTCCACATGTCCGTGGTTGGGTGGATTTTCCCAGTAACTGCATTGTTGAGGGCATGGCTTATATTTTGGGACACGTACTTGTTTAATGTGGGGATGGCACACCGGGAGAAATAATGGTGGCTGGGGACCGAGTACCGAGGGACGGCCGCCGCCATCAGGTTGCGGAATGCTTCCGTCTCCACGAGCCTAAAAGGTAACATTTAGAGCACAAGCCGTCATTAAATGTGGGAATTTAGTACTGTGGCCTGTGGGGCGTTGGCTGCGTATTTGAACTTGCATTCCAAGGACTGGGGTATGGACAACTGAACGCTCTGCTGGGACAAGGACGTGGAAGAGCTTCCTGATGCTGCTACTTGAGAGTGTGCAACGACAGGTGCAGGGCCGGAGGCATCTTTGCATGCACCATGGACAGGGGATTGGCTTGCATGCACAACTGCGGAAGAAGCAATCGTGCCATCTGCAGACACTGTTCCTGGACCCTGGGGTTCGGCCCACAAAGTCGGGTGCTTTGCTACCATGTGCCTGTTCATGCTGGTGGTGGTCAGGCTGGTCGTTTTGCCACCCCTGCTGATGCTGGCCTGGCAGGTGGTGCAAATGGCCTTTTTGGGGTTATCAGCAGAGTCTTTAAAAACAACCAGACTCAGGAAGACCTAACAGTTGTACTGGCAACTTCCTTCGTGCTGGTGTTATGGGGAACGGTTGCCTGCCTTCTTTCTGCGGCCACCACACTGCTTCTTCCTGCCTGCTGGGGTGCTCTGCCTCCCTCCCCCTGTGTGCTGCTGTCCTCACTCTGCATGTCCTCCTGCCAGGTTGGATCAGATACTATATCATCCACCACCTCGTCTTCCACTTCGGCACTCTGGTCCTCCTCCTGACTTTCTGGCAATTGTGCCTCATCATCGTCCACCTCTTGGGACACTTTCCCACCATCACCTTCATGTGACAAATATTTGGGCATTGCTATATGCGATCTCTTCTTGCCCCGCTTCAAGTGGACCGGGCGAGAGGCCCGAATCTATTAATGGGAAAGTGAACAGCTCTTTGGAGTGTCCAAGTGTGGGATCAGTTGTCCCTGGGCACTCGGCAAGGTGCGAGCAAGGAGGTTCAGGGTGAGGAATATGCGGTCCAGACTCACAGCTACTGAGACTTGACCGTGTGAAAGACAAGGTGGTGGTGGTGGTGGTGGCTAAGTGACTGGAAGCATTATCTGCTATCCAACCAATAACCTTTTGACACTGCTCTGTGTTCAATAGTGGTGTTCTGCAGTCCCCTATTAATTGGGACAGGAAGGTCGAGCGAGAAGATATGGGTGTTTGTTGTAGCACAATTTTAACTTGCCTACGGCCTTGGCCTCTGCATGCACCATCATCACCATCACGTCCAGTTCCCCATCCTTTGCCACGTGCCTTGCCCATTTTAAATGGAGGACAATATCTTCCGCGCTCACAACAAATGACTGAATTTGGAGCGAACTTATATGTGATCTGTGTGATGGACAAACCACAGTTTTAAATACCTGAGCTGTAGGTAACTATTTTGAACAGCAAACTGGTGTCAATTGCTTCACTGGCACACTGAAACAAATTTTTAATGGAGGTCAGACATGGCAGTTTTTTCTGAAAACGTATATGTGATCCGTGTGATGGAGAAAACACAGTTTTAAACACCTGGCCTGTAGGTAACTATTTTGAACAGCAATCTGCTGTCAATTGCTTCACTGACACACTGAAACAAATTTTTAATGGAGGCCAGAAATGGCAGTATTTTCTGAAAATGTATATGTGATCCGTGTGACGGAGAAAATACAGTTTTAAATACCTAGCCTGTAGGTAACTATTTTGAACAGCAAACCAGTGTCAAAACTTTGCTGACACACTGGAAAAAAAATTTAATGGAGGCCAGAAATGGCAGTATTTTCTGAAAACGTATATGTGATCAGTGTGACGGAGAAAACACAGTTTTTAATACCTGGCCTGTAGGTAACTATTTTGAACAGAAATCTGGGGTCAATTGCTTCTCTGACACACTGCAACAAATTATTAATGAAGGTCCAAAATGGCAGTATTTTCAGAAAACGTACAGTATATGTGATCTGTGTGACGGAGAAAACACAGTTTTAAATACCTGGCCTGTATGTAATTATTTTGAACAGCAATCTGGTGTCAATAGCTTCACTGACACACTGAAACAAATTTTTAATGGAGGCCAGAAATGGCAATATTTTCTGAAAACATATATGTGATCCGTGTGACGGAGATAACAGAGTTTTAAATACTTGGCCTGTAGGTAACTATTTTGAACAGCAAACTGGTGTCAAAAACTTTGCTGACACACTGAAAAAAAATTTAATGGAGGCCAGAAATGGCAGTATTTTCTCAAAACGTATATGTGATCAGTGTGACGGAGAAAACACAGTTTTAAATACCTGGCCTGTAGGTAACTATTTTGAACAGCAAACCAGTGTCAAAAACTTTGCTGACACACTGAAATTTTTTTTTAATGGACGTCAGAAATGGCAGTATTTTCTGAAAACGTATATGTGATCCGTGTGACGGAGAAAACACAGTTTTAAATACCTGGCCTGTAGGTAACTGTTTTGAACAGCAATCTTGTGTTAATTGCTTCACTGACACACTGAAACAAATTTTTAATGGAGGCCAGAAATGGCAGTATTTTCTGAAAACATATATGTGATCCGTGTGATGGAGAAAACACAGTTTTAAATGCCTGGCCTGTAGGTAACTATTTTGAACAGCAATCTGGTGTCAATTGCTTCACTGACACACTGAAACAAATTTTTAATGGAGGCCAGAAATGGAAGTATTTTCTGAAAACATATATGTGATCCGTGTGACGGAGAAAACACAGTTTTAAATACCTGGCCTGTAGGTAACTATTTTGAACAGCAAAATGGCGTCAAAAACTTTGCTGACACACTGAAAAAAAAATTTAATGTAGGCCAGAAATGGCAGTATTTTCTGAAAACGTATATGTGATCCGTGTGATGGAGAAAACACAGTTTTAAATAGCTGAATTTTTAGCGCTGTAATATTGAAAGGACCTGGATGTATTCTGCAGTGCCAACAAGCAAATGGCGCAGAAAAACGGTGTTCTCTGGATTGCTTTTTAAGTAAATAATGAGGGTTAAGATCCCCCAAAAAATATTCCTGGCCCCTGAGACCTGGGCCTTTGTCTAGAAATATCTAACAGCAGCAGAAGGCAGAACTGGAATGGAGCCTCTTGTACTATATGCACTGCAGTCTGCTATATACACTGCCTGCCTGCCTATATACGCTGCCTGCCTGATATCTCTGCAGCTGGATTAGTCCTCAGAAGGACTGTTTGTTGAGATGGATATGTGTCTCTAAATAGTTTGGTACACCTACACTACCTAATAAACAAGCGAATCTCTCCCTAGCTCAGCAGCACCTCTCCCTACATTGTCTGATTCCAGAGTGATTGTGACGAGCATGGCGGCGCCAGGTCTGATATAGACCTGATGAAGCTGTGCGACCAGCTAATCACTATAATGCCACAACCAACATGGCTACGGCATTACAATGAGTGGCAGGCAATCCCTGCATGTTCATTGGCAAAACATGCAGGGATGAGACCCGAGCTCCCGCCGAGCAACCCCGTAAATACTCGTCGAGCGCCAAGCATGTCGAGTAGTGAGATGCTCGGGCGAGCACCGAGCAGTAGCGAACATGCTCGCTCATCACTAATGATAATGGATTTGTTTGTACTCTGGGGGATCATCAGAGATTTTGATATTTTTCTATAACCTAACCCTGACTTGTACTTCTCAACAACTTTGTGCCTGACTTGCTTGGAGATCTCCTTGGTCTTCATGCTTTTGTTTGGCTAATGGTGCCTTTTGATTACTGGTCTTGCAGCCTCTGTGGCCTTTCAGAAAAGGTGTTCATATACTGACAGACCATGTTACACTTAGATTGCACACAGGTGGACTTCCTTTCACTAAGCATGACTTATGAAGGTAATTGCCTTCACTAGAAATTTATAGGGGCTTCATTGCAAAAGGGGTGAATACATATGCACATTAGTGATGAGCGAACGTGCTCGTCACTGCTCGGAACTCGCACAAGCATCACGGTGCTCGACAAGCTCCGCGAGTATTTCTGGGTTGCTCGGGCAGGAACTCGGGTCCCCTCCGTGCAGTGATTGCCTGCCACGCATTGTAATGCCGTAGCTATAGAAGACCTGGCGCCGATATGCTCGTTACACTCTACCCCAGAAACAGGCAGAGTAGGGAGAGGTGCTGCTGAGTCAGGGAGAGATTTGCTTGTTTATAGTTAGTATAGGTATTCCACAACATATACAGTATATATATACATCTGAACTAACAGTCCTTCTGAGGACTAATCCAGCTGCATATAATCAGTGCTAGGCAGGAGTTAGGCAGGCAAGCAGTGTATGTGGCAGACTGCAGTGCATATAGCACAAGAGGGTCCATTGAACATCCTGTCTGCTGCTGATGTAATAATTACAGATATTTGTAGACATAGCCCCAGATGTCAGGGGCCAGGGCAATTTTTTTTTTATCTTAATCCTGGTTATTTGGTTAAAAAGCAATGCAGGGTAAACCATTTTTCTGTTCCATTTGCTTGTTAGCACTGCAGAATACAGGCAGATCTGTTCCATATTTCTGGGATAAAAATCCAGAAATTTGAACTGAACATGGAAAATATTGGCCTCCTTTTCCATTCTGTTGCAGTGTGTCGGTCAAGCTATTCACACTAGGTATCTGTGAAGAATAGTATTAGTAAATTACAGGCCTGCTATTTAAAACCGTGGTTCTCTGTCAGACATATCACATATCACTGCGTTACAAAATCAGCCATTTCTTGTGAATGTGGAAAATATTGTCCTCCATTTAAATTTGGCAAGGTGCGTGGCAAGGGACGAGAAAGTGGACGTGATGGTGATGGTGCATGTAGAAGCCGAGGTCGAGGATGTGGCCAAGCTGAAATTGTGCCACAACAAATACCCACATCTTCTCGCTCGACCTTCCTGTCCCAATTACTAGGGGCCCGCAGTACACCACTATTGAACCAAAAGCAGTGTCAAAAAGTTGTTGGTTGAATAGCAGATAATGCTTCCAGTCACTTTGCCATCACCACCACCCTGTCTACCACATGGTCAAGTCTCAGTAGCCGTGAGTCTGGACCGCATTCCTCAGCCTGAACCTCCTTCCTCACACCATGCAAGGTGCCAGGAGACAACTGATCCCACACTTGGACACTCAGAAGAGCTGTTCACTTTTCCATTTGTAGATTCGGGCCTCTCGACCAGCTTCAAGCGAGTCAAGAGAAGAACGCGTGCAGAGATGCCCAAATATTGGAGCAGCCACGGTCACATGAAGGCAATGGTGGGAAAGTGCAATTGCTGTCGCAAGAGGTGGATGATGGTGATGAGACAATTGCCAGAAAGTCAGGAGGAAGACCAGTGTGCGGAAGTGGAAGATGAGGTGGTGGATGATATAGTAAATGACCCAACCTGGCAGGGGGACATACAGAGCGAGGACAGCAGCACACAGGGGGAGGGAGGCATAGGACCACAACAGGCAGGAAGAAGCAGTGTGGTGGCCTCAGACATAAGGTGGGAAAGCATGCCTCGTAACGCCAACACGACGGAAGTTGCCAGTACAACTGTTAAGTCTTCTCGAATCTGGTTATTTTTCAGACTCTGCAGATAATCCCAAAAAGGCCATTTGCAACACCTGCCAGGCCAGCATCAGCAGGGGTAGCAAAATTAGCAGCCTGACCACCACCAGCATGATCAGACACATGGCAGCAAAGCACCCGACTAAGTGGGCCCAACCCCAGGGTCCAGAAACAGTGTCTGTGGGTGACACCACTGCTTCTTCCGCTGTTGTGCGTGCACGCCAATCCCTTGTCCATGGCACATGCCAAGATGCCTCCAGCACTGCACCTGTCGTTGAACACTTTCAACTAGCACCACCAGCAAGCACGTCCACTTCCTTGTCCCAGCGCAGCATTCAGTTGTCCCTACCCCAGTCCTTGAAATGCAAGCGCAAATACGCAGCCAATGCCCCACTACTAAATTCCCACATTTCGCGAATGATTACACTCAAAATATTGCCTTTTAGGCTTGTGGAGATGGAAGCTTTCAGCAACCTGATGGCGGCAGCCTTCCCTCAGTACTCAGTTTCCCGCTGCCAGTATTTCTCCTGATGTGCCATCCCCACATTACATGAGCACATGTCCCACAACATTAGCCATGCCCTTAACAACGCAGTTACCGGGAAAGTCCACCTAACCACGGACACGTTGACAAGTGCTTGTGGGCAGGGATGGTACATCTTGCTGATGGCACACTGGGTTAATATAGTGGAAGCTGGGACCCAGTCGGATCTTGGGACGGAACACGTCCTCCTGACGCCAAGGATTGCGGTTCCTGGGTCAATCAGGGTTCCCACATATTCTACAGCACCTGCACCTCCTCTTCTTCCTCTTCAGCATCCATCTCCGAAATTACCACATCAGTCTCAAGCTGGAAGCACTGCAGCACTGCCTTGGCCAAGCGGCAACAGGCTGTGCTGAAGCTAATATGCTTAGGTGACAAACCGCCCAACACTGTAGAGTTGTGGACAGCTCTGAAAAAGCAGGCAGATCTGTGACTGACACTGCTGACCCTACAGCCAGGCATGGTCATGTGTGACAATGGCCAGAACCTGGTGGCAGCTCTGAAGCGAGGCGAGCTCACACACGTACCATGCTTGGCCATTGTGCTTAACTTCGTGGTTCTGCGGTTTTTCAAAACCTACCTGGATCAGCTTGTCAAAGTATGCCGCCTGTGTGCCCATTTTAGAAAGTCAGCTACAGCTTACGTCGCCGTAGCCTTGCTTCAGCAGTGTTTACAGCTTCCAGCTCACCGACTGATCTGCGATGTCCCCACACATTGGAACTCTACATTGCAGATGTTGGGAAGGATTTGTGAGCAGAAGAGGGCAGTTGTTGACTACTAGCATCAACAAGGCCGTCGCTATTCAGGTCAGACTCCACACATAAAACCTCAGGAGTGGACATGGATGTCAGACATATGTATCATCCTCCAAAACTTTGAGGACCCCACCAAGATGGTTGGCAGCAATGACGTCATAATTAGTATCACCATCCCTCTTCTCTGTCTTCTGAAACGCTCTCTGCTCACAATCAAAGAGGATGCATTGAAGGCGAAGCATGATGAGATGGAGCAAGGAACCATACAGGGTGATTACACACAGCCCAGCCTCATCTCATCCTAACGTTTATTGGTTGACAATGAGGAAGAGGAGGAGGAGAAGGAGAAGGAAGTACAGGAGCTAGTTTCCTGTGCTATAGACGGTACTACACAAAGGAGAAGGAGGAGGAAGATGAGGAGGAGGAGAATGAGGAGGAGAATGAGGATGAGGAGGAGAATGAGAATGAGAAGGAGGAGGAGGAGAAGGATGAGAGCATGGTCAGTCGTCCTCTTGGTGAGGACATTGAAGTCTTGCCTGTTAGCAGTCTGGCTCACATGGCTGAGTTTATGTTAAGCTTTCTTTCCCATGACCCTCACGTTGTCCAAATTTTGGGTGACAGTTATTACTGGTTGGTGACACTTCTAGACCCATGCTACAAGGAGAACTTTCTGTCTCTTATTCCCAAGCAGGACAGGCCTAATAAAATGGGGCATTGTGAGAAGGCCCTTGTTGTGGAATTATTTAAAAAATTCCCATCTGAAAACGCTGGCGGCAGAAGTCACAGTTTGTTGGACAACCAAGGAGTACAGGCGAGAGAGACACAAATGCAATCCAGCAGAGGCAGGGGAACACCGTCAAAGTTCTGGGACAGTTTTCTCAGACTCCGCCATCGCACAGGCCCTGTGGCGCAGGGTACTCTCCCAAGGAGGGTGGTGAGGGAGTACCTTGCCGACCGTACCAACATCCTCCGTGATTGCTCTTTGCCTTATAATTATTGGGTATCCAAGCTGGACACGTGGCATGAACTGGCTCTCTACGCCTTGGAGGTCCTAGCCTGCCCTGCTCCTAGCATTTTGTCAGATTGGGTTTTTAGCGCCGCCAGTGGAATTATAACCGATAGGCGCATCCGCCTGTCAATTGAAAATGCTGACAGGCTGACTATTATAAAAATGAACAAGGGCTGGATCGGGCCAGACTTCTCAACATCACCGAATGATAGCAGTGTAACAAACTCAAATACAGTGTCTTTTTTTGGGAGGTCTAACTCTATTCCCATGCACCTCTGTCTTCACACCCAGACATGGGTATACGGTTCCTGATTTTGTCTATTTGCTCTTGTCCTCCTCCTTCTCCTCATCCTCCTCCATATAACCACATCTTTCTAATGGGAACATGTTGTTACTGTGGCCCAGCTCTATGTGTCTTTAAATTGTTAGTGGGGTTTTTCTTAAATTTTGGCAGCCGTTGGACTCACTGCATACCCTATAACTGGATAGCAGACCCTCTCCTTTCTAATGGGAACATGTCATTACTGTGGCCCAGCGCTGTGTCTTTCAATTGTTAGTGGGGTTTTTCCTAAATTTTGGCAGCCCTTGCAGTCACAGCATGGGCATTACCACTATAGGAGACCCACTCCTTTATAATGGGAACATTTTTTTTACTGAGACTCTCCTCTATGTCTCTTCAAAGGGGTACTGGGTTGCGTCCAAATTTTTGGCAGCCCTTGCTATCACTACATATGCAATAACAGTATAGGAGACCCACTTTTTAATAATGGGAACAACAAAGCATAGCCGACTGCTGGCCCTTTAAGAATAGTAAGGCTGTAAAAATAGTGTTTGTGACTAGTGTTGAGCCACCCCCGTAGTGTTCGAGTTCGGTTCGGTTCGTCGAACACCCGTGTGTTCGCCGAACTGTTCGTCGAACTGTTCGTCGAACACCTTCGAACACCGTTAAAACCAATGGCAGGCAAACAAAAACACATAGAAACACATAGAAAACACCTTCAAAGGTGTCCAAAAGCTGACAAACTGCTCAGAAGACATAACTAACACATGGAAAAGTGACAAGTACATATAGTCAAGCGAAAAGAAAAGAGGTGGAGGAGTAAAAGGAGGGGGAGACACAGATATAGGCATGTCATGCCCTTCTAAAATCCAAAAAGTGAGAAGCCGACACGGCCAGTCCGCTCCTGCCCGTGCCACCTCCGTGTCGCCGGGTTTGTGCCAGAGCCGCGGTGAACCCTGACGGCCAGCCCCCCTCTCCCAATACTGGTGCCTGTCCGCTGGTGGGTCGAGCGAGCCCCCCTGTGGTGGAGGCAGCTCTAAGCTTTTTAATTTAAATTGTCTCTCTAATTTGAATGAATACACTTTAAATCCATTTACAAGGATCTATTGGAGGGCAAGTCTCATGCCAGCAGCCGCGTAATTCCAGCTCCAGTAGCGTCCACTAAAGCTGCTGCAGTTAAAAAGCTTTTATAAGGATCGAGCTCGGCTGTCCACCGCAAGGCATCCTAATGCCAGTCCCAGCCCCTATGCCTTGGGGTGCCTCCTGATGCTCTTCACTAAGTATCCCATGGTTCCTTTGAAAAAATTAAGTGTCTAAACTACAGGTGGTGTAGCTTGCTTAACAGCCGGGATAATCCGCTGACTAGCAGACACTGCTACTAGGCACAAAGTATTTCCTGGGCTAGATGCAGTTAAAAATTTGTAATTAGATACTCTCGTTGGATGCTGAGAAAGCATTCCATAGAGTCTCCTGGCACGCCATATATGATTCTCTTAAAAAGCTTGGGGTAGGGGTCTAGGGGACCCTTTTATAGCCAAAATCACGGCCCTGTATCGCAATACGTCACCTAGGCTGAAGATAAATGGAACTGTAGCACCCTGAGGGCTCGGTTGCTACAGACGTATTGCACCTCACCCAGAGGTGTGATATCTCACTCTCAGGTAAGGATGGAGTGTGGATCAGGACCCGACACCTGCATGCATTACACCACATTGCCGTGGGGCAGGGCGACCAATATGCCCCTGAGATCGGCACGACAGTCCCTGTCCCTGGCTGGAGTGGGGGGAGGGAACACTGAGGAAGGGGAACCCTGTAGTGCAGGAGCAGGGAGGAAGCAGTTCCTGGGTGCATTGAGAAGGGAGTATAAAGGTGGGCACCATCTTAGTTCAGTGCAGAGAAGTCTGAACAGAAGTGGCAGGGAGCAGGGGCTCTGCATGAGCTCTGCTCCGGAGGCGGGCCTAGTAACAGAGGCCCAGGCCTGGAAGAGGGAGAAGGAAGGAAGAGGAGCGGAGAAGGCTCCAGGAACGAGGAATGAAGGGATCCCAGGGGTGCGGCCGGGCGAGTCGCCACCGCACGCCCGAATCCACCTGCGTGGAGGGGTCAGGCCAAAGGGGGAGACCGGTCCCCGAACTAGTGGAGGCAGGAAACGACCCTCAGCTAGAAACCGGAGGCTCTGACATTTTATGTGGCGCAGCCCCTCGCTACACCCGCTAGGAAGGCACCACATAGGGTCAGGGAAACTGGCGCCAAGTTTACCAAGAGGAGGCCCGAGGCAGCCGGACAGAAGTGTTGGTAAGAAAGGCCAGACAAAGGACACACAAAGGGGGTCCTGTGAAGTGCTCCAAAGTTATCTGGGAGTTGTCTGAGCCCCTCACCTGGTGAGCACAGTACGACGTGGGCAGCCGTTACCTGCAGACGTGGTCTGGATAATAAGAACTGTGAGTAAAGGCCCTGGACTGCATCACTGACTCCGTGTCGTTACTGCTGCTGCCCTGCACCATCACCCCCATCCTCCGCATACACTGCCCTGAGGCTATACTCCTCCCGTGGGGAGTTATGCTACGCTCTGCTGCACCCACAACACCAGCCTCAGCGGTCTGCCCTGGAGCGGCGGTTCACTCTGACCGCAATCCACGGGTGGCGTAGTCGGACATTTAAACATCAAAATCACATAAATAGTTCCGCCACTGGTTTGACCGCCCTGAGCCACGGAACCGGGTCGCCGCAACGGAGACTACAACCACCAGCATCCACCAAAAAGGGTCCGGCTCCGGGTGTCCCAAGGCCCAAGGGGCGCGTCAGAACATTTTCATCACCTTTCACAATCACCAATGGGACAAGGCAGGGATGTTCTCTGTCCCCTCTCTTATACATCCTAGTGACGGAGCACCTGCTCTCATCAATTCGCCATAACCCCAATATTAGGTGGATTGAGGTGGGAGGCACCGAGTACAAGTGCTCTCTATTTGCTGATGATGTCCTAGTATATATCACTCAATCACATATATCCATCCCTGCTGTTATGGCTGAAATAGATCACTTTGTTACATGGTCAAATTTTAAAATCAATGCAGCGAAGTCTGAGGCCCTCGATGTCTCCCTCCCCAAATCCATATAGGATTCCATCCAGTCCAACTTTCCCTTTGCCTGTCCCTCACAGGGTATCAAATACTTAGGAATTCCTATTCATAGAGACCTCTCCCATCTATGTTATCTTAATTTTGGGCCCTTTATTGAACAACTCCATACAGACCACGGTTGGCAAGTTAGAACTGTAAGATTCACTACGTGAACCGCTGGTGTTTTGTGGAAAAGCACATGTACACTGCGTTCCAAATTATTATGCAAAAAGTGTTTAGGAGTGATAAGGGAAGAATTTGTTTGTTTGTCAGTTAAACTCATTGATGGTGATGTGTGTCAGGGCTCTTTATATCACTGTAAGCAATTGCAGACACCTGTGCTAATTAGTTTGGCAGGTGTGTCCAATGAAAGGCAAGAATACTTAAGAAGGCTCTCTCACATTATTAAGCACCCTACATTTTCTGCCAAAATGGGAAAGAAAAAGGATGTGTCGGCTGCTGAGAAGCAACAAATTGTGGAGTGTTTAGGTCAAGGCATGACTACAATCAACATTGTGCGATGATCAGGATGAAGTGTCTTGGCAATCAAGAAGTATGTAGCTGATTCACAGTACACACGTGTGCGTGCTGATAAGGGCAAATTGAGGACTCTTTCCTATAGGCAATTACGTCAGGTTGAAAGAGCAGCGGCCAAAAAGCCTTGTCATAGCAGCAGACAAGTTTTTGAAGCTGCTTGTGCCTCCAACGTCCCCCGAACAACAAGATGCAGGGTCCTTCAGAGGTTTGCAGCTGTGCATACGCCATCCTGTCGACCTCCTCTAACCACTTCACACAAGCAGAAACGGCTCCAGTGGGCCAAACATTACATGAAGACTGATTTCAAAACAGTTTTGTTCACGGATGAGTGCCGTGCAGCGCTCGATGGTCCAGATGGATGGAGTGGAGGATGGCTGGTTGATGGACACACCACGCAAACACGGCTACAGCGCCAACAAGGAGGAGGTGGAGTAATGTTTTGGGCTGGAATCATGGGGAGAGAGATTGTCGGCCCCTTTAGGATCCCTGAAGGCGCTAAAGATGAACTACATAATGTATGTGGATTTTCTCAAACAGCACTTCCTGCCATGGTTCAAGAAGAAGAACCGTGTATTTCACAGCAAGATCATTTTTCTGCATGATAATGCACCATCTCATGCTGCGCATAAAACATCTGCATCTCTGGCTGATATGGGCATAAAAGGGGACAAACTTATGGTGTGACCCCCATGCTCCCCTGACCTCTACCCCATTCAGAACCTTTGGAGCATCATTAAAAGGAGTGTCTATGATGGCGGGAGGCAGTTCACATCTAAGCAACAGCTCTGGGAGGGTATTCTGTCCTCATGCAAAACAATTGAAGCAGAAACCATCCAAAACCTGACAAATTCAATGGACGAGAGAGTTCAGAAGCTCCTTTCGAACAAGGGGTCCTATGTGAAAATGTAACATCACCTAGAATAAAGTTTTGAGTTGAAAACTGTTTGATTTCAGTTTCTAACTACCTGCTAATGCTTATAATTTCAAAAATGACCATTTTTTTGGTCTTTATTAAAATGAAAAGGTTGATCGAAAAGTTTGGGGGATCTAAGAGTGTGGCAACCCAGTAGTCATGATTACTTCGAATTCTGACAATATGAGGGTCATGCTGCAGGTAGTGCAGCAAGAAGGCACTTATGTGCCTTGCGCATCTCGGAGCCCCAAAATTATTTTCCGGGCTAGATGCAGATAAAAATTATTTTTAATTTTAAATCTGGTGAAGCTTTAGTATAGATGTCCTAATAGGATCAGTGCTGCACACTGCTACAAAGCCCAAATTATTTTCCAGTCAAGATACAGATAAACATGATTAGTAATTTGAAAGCTTAAAACGGTTGGTAGGGTGATTTTAACCAATCATCAAGCTTTTACTCTCCCCAGGATGACACAGGGGTAGAAAAGTCGTTTCGGATCCATGATTTGTTCATCTTTATGAACGTGAGTCTGTCTACATTATCAGTGGAGAGCCGCGTGCGCTTATCTGTCAGCACACCACCAGCAGCGCTGAACACACGTTCAGACAGAACGCTGGCTGCGGGGCATGACAAGATCTCCAAGGCGTAAGTGGCTAGCTCCGGCCATTTATCCAGATTGGAAGCCCAAAAAGAGCAAGGGTCCAGTGACACAGTCGTGGCTTCAATGTTTACTTGGAGATACTCCTGTACCATCGTCTCTAGGCGTTGACTATGTGTCAGACTTCTTGTCTCCTGTGGCCTTGCAAAGGATGGGCTAAAAAAGTGGTGAAATGATTCCGCAAAATTGATGTTACCAGCAGATACTGTGGTTCTGTTACGGTTTGAGTGCTGAACACTTGACGGTCCCACGGTTGGCAAGTTGGAACTGTGAGATTCACTACGTGCACCACTGGTATTTTGTGGAAAAGCACATGTAAGATTCTGCAACAGTCTCTGCTGATACTCCTGCATGCGTGCATCCCTTTCTATGGCAGGAATAATTTCTGCAAATTTACTTTTGTACCGGGGATCTAACAGTGTGGCAACCCAGTAGTCAGGATTATTTCTAATTCTCACAATTCGAGGGTCATGTTGCAGGTAGTGCAGCAAGAAGGCACTCATGTGTGTTGCGCATCCAGGAGCACCAAGTCCCTGTTGTGTTGGTGGCGAGGTAACAATCATGCTTCCTTCCTCTGTCCTCTCCCCCCAACCTCGCACAACAGAAATGTGATCAAGGTCTCCCTCATCTGATGAGTCTTCCATCAGTTCGTCCTCCACTTCTTCCTGGGCTCCTGCACCTTCCTCACTAGTTTGGCTGCTACCATGCGCCCTGGTAAAACCATCTCCCCCACCCTCACATGCATACAACTCCTCCTCCTCTACTTCCTCCACCTCCTCTTGTGCCACCACCTGACTCCGAATTCTGTTTAACATGTGCTCCAGCATGTAAATCACCGGAATAGTCATGCTGATAATGGCATCGTCAGCACTAAACATCTTCGTCGCCATTTCAAAACTGTGCAGAAGGGTGCATAGGTCCCTGATCTGAGACCACTCCTCCAACGTGATTTGCCCCACCTCTGAATCTCGTTGGCCCAGGCTATACGTCAGAACGTATTGCACCAGGGCTTGTCGGTGCTGCCACAGTCGCTGCAACATGTGCAGAGTTGAATTCCACCGGGTAGGCACATCGCATTTTAGCCGGTGAAGTGGCAGGCCCAACGACTTCTGTAGAGATGTAAGTCGCTGAGCTGCGGGATGCGAACGGCGGAAGTGAGCACACAGCGACCGTGCCCTCTGCAGAAGGCCATCTAGTCTGGGATAGTGGGCTAAAAATTGCCGGACAACCAGGTTCAACACGTGAGCCATACAAGGCACGTGTGTGACATTGCCCCGGCGAAGGGCCGCACCCAGGTTTGCAGCATTGTCGCACACGGCTTTCCCTGGTTTCCGGTCCAGTGGAGACAACCATTCATGAAATTGGTTCTCCAGAGCTGACCACAACTCCTCAGCTGTGTGACTCACATTTCCCAGACATTTCAATGTGAAAACCGCCTGATGACGTTGAGCCCTACTGCCAGCATAGTAAGGAGGTGTGCAGGATCCCTTCTGCGAAGTTAGAAAGCTTGTGGCATGACCAGACAGGCTTTGGGTGCAGGTGGAAGACCGAGAGGAGGTTGAGGAGGCAGAAGCAGTGGAGGAACTTTGACATAAAGAGGATTGACGCACAACTCGTGGGGACGGCAAGACTTGGACAGCAGCCCCTTGTCCTGCTGTCACCATAGTTACCCAGTGCCCAGTCAGCGACATGTAACGCCCCTGTCCATGCCTACTCGTCCAAGTGTCTGTGGTGAAATGCACCCTGTCACACACAGAGTTTCTCAAAGAAGCGGTGATGTTGTGTGCGACATGCTGGTGGAGCGCAGGCACACCTTTCTTTGAGAAGTAGTGCCGACTGGGCATCTGGTACTGGGGCACTGCGACGGACATAAGGTCTCGAAAATCCTCTGTGTCCACCAGGCGGAAAGGCAGCATTTCTGTAGCCAAGAGCTTGCAGATGGTGAAATTCAACCTCTTAGCTTTCTCATGGCTAGGAGGAAATGGTCTTTTACTTGTCCACATCTGAGGGACCGAGGGCTGGCTATTGTGCTTAGACGGGGTTGATAAGGGTGTCCCCGGCAAACTGCCGGTCTGTGAGGAAGATGAAGTTGACGCGCCCCCTGGGCCATGTTGTTAGGGATACCCGGAGCCGGATCAGATGGGGGTTGTAGTCTCCGAGTGGCTGTGACCCGGTCCGTGCCCAGGGTGTCAAACTCAGTGTGCGGCAGTCCTTGCAGATGTTCTTAGTGTCGACTACGCCACCCGTTGATTTGCGGTCAAAAGGCCGCCGCTGCAGAATGGTCCGCTGAGGCTGGTGGTGTGTGTGCAGCTGTGGTAGTATAACCCCCAACGGGAGGGGTATAGCCTCAGGGGGTCAGACGTGGAGGATGGTGGTTGTGAAGGTGCAGCAAGGAGACTCAGAGGCATGAAATGCAGTTTCAGGGTTTTTACTCACTGGTGTTGCTCGGGTCACTCTGTACAGCAGTGACCACCCAAGCCGTGCTGCGTCCACCAGGTGCGGGACTCGGTCAACTCCCGGGCAATTCCTGAGTATGGTCCTGAGCTCCCTTCTTCTCTCTCTCTCTGGCCGTTCCCACCAGGGATCCACCTGTGTCCGGCTCCCTCGGGTCTCTTGGTGGTTGAACCTTCTCTGGCTTCCCTGACCCTATGCTCGGTGTGCCATTCTGGTGGATTTGGTGAGGGTCGTGGCAGATCCTGCCCACGACCTCCGGTTCCTGGCTAAGGTTTGCTTTGGCCTCCGCCAGCTTGGGATCCGGTACCCTTTTGCCGACCCTTCACCCTTATCAGTTCTCATACGGGCTCTTGGGGTCCCCTCTCATCCTGCGCCTCTGGGTCCCTCTTCCTTCTCCTCTCTTGGAGTTACTGCTGACTCACTGACTAACTGACTGACCCTGTCCTAAGATGGTGCCCACCTTATATACTCCCTCTATGTGTGAGCTCAGGTGACCAGCACCCAATGAGCTCCTATCTTTACCCAGACTACTCCCCCTATCTGCCCCTACACTACTGGGATGTTCCACCCCCCTCCCACTCCAGCCAGGGACAGATGCTGTCGTACCTGCACATATACTGGTGGGAGTACCGTGGTTCTGTCCCCCGGAAATGGGATGTATGTAGTGCATGCAGCCTACTAGCTCAGTTCCACACTCCATCCTTACCCGGGAGTGGAATACCACACCTCTGGTTGAGGTGCAATACCCCTGTAGCAGCCGAGTCCTCAGGGTGCTACATTCCCCCCTGGTAAATCACAGCACGTCCTCGGGCTGTAAAAGAATAAAAACATCCAAAAACATACAATTTTTTTTTTTCAAAACATCATAAACATATAAAACATTAGAAACATTATCAGCAGCAATAAACTCTTCATATAAAACTTTTCATAGTAAACATTCTTGTTCCTCCGGCCACGGTGCAACTTGTGACCGGGTAAAGTGCAACAGTCTCTTCTGGTAGAAAAAACAACAGTTTCCTATAAAACCAGTAGGGGGCGCCTTAGAAAGCGCAACTATGTACAAGAGGGGAATATGGCCGCTCTCAGTCCTCAGCCAGTGGGGATTAAGGAAGGAATGACCGCTCTCAGTCCTCGGTCAGTGGGGAAAAGGAATGGCTGTTCACAGTCCTCAGCCTGTTGGGGAATAGGGACACACGGGTATTCACTTGCTGGTCCCGACGGGGACTACACTTTGGTAGCAGCAGTTTTTGTACCCACACGGGTAACTATTTACATATTCTATTTACAGTTCATCAGTGGCGGTGTACTCTTGGCTGAGGGTAATCTTTAGACCCGTCCGGGTCCTCTTGATCCTCCTCACCCCGTAGCTCCTCCTCAGTCAGTCTATGCACATGCAGGGCATACGGGACCTTGGCGCACTGATGCCGGGTGAAGGTGACCTCATCACCCAGGTATAGGTCACGACCTCTGTGTCCCTCCGGCAGATGACTTTCAACGTCTCTGCGGGTGACAAAGACGTCGCCGGGGGTCTTGTGGTCCCGGATGAAACCCCACCCGTGCTCCAACTGGAATTTTATTACAGTCCCGCTGGCACGGGGACCGTGGGCAGCACGGGGGTTTCTGCGGGCTCGGCTCTTCTGCTCGGCGCTCTTCACTTGGAGCCGCTCCTCGCGGACCCGCCTCTCTCGACGCTCTCTAGCAAAAACCTCCAATTGTTGCTGGCAGCACTCCGCACGCTGGGCTGCGGCTGCCCGGGTCTCCTCGGTGAATCCCATTAGGTCCTCACCGGTAAAGTCCCACTCGAACTGGGCATCCTTCAGTGGAAGCGGGTCGATTTTGACAAGCGCCGGAGCCGGTATTAGAGGCTCATCCAGAGGCCGTTCCCTTCGGAGTCGGGGGTGGACGTATTCCGGTGGCCACACGACGAGCAGCCCGTCCGGAGTGGCGTGCTGGGCAGCGAGGTTTTCGCCCAGGCGGGGTGTTGTGGAGGTAGAGGGCGCTGTGGTGCTGGCGGCGCCCTGGGGTTCCTGGCCTTGCGTCCAGGCCGAAGGTAGCCGGAAGACAAAGGGCGCTTTAGAGGCAGTGGCGCCCGGGTCTACCAGGCCTTGCGACCAGGCCGGGGACATGATGGAAGTAGAGGGCGCTGTGAAGACGGCGGCGCCCGGGGGTACTCGGCCCTGCGACCAGGCCGGGGGCGCTTCTTGCTTGGCCGCGCTCAGAATTGAGGCCCGTGACGTCACAGGGGGCGTGGCCGCGGCTCCGGCTGCTTGAGGCCTAGCTTGGAGCGATGACGCAGCGGCTACTGGAACGGTGAGTGGGGCTTCGGGCTCTGCGACGGGGAGCTGGGGCAGGTTTACGGCTTCTGGGCACGGGATGTTGTCGTCCCCATTACCTGCCTTCATCTCTTCGGCTCCCTCCGCAGCGTCATCTCCGGCCGTCGTCCCTCCTTCGCCGTCCTCAGAGGTGGACTTGCTCCTCGCTGCGGGTGGCATGCTTCCCTGGCGGGCTCCGGCCTGCCGGGCCATCTCCCGACTCCATTCAGTCAGCGTTTCTTGCTGCACCCGGGCCATCCTCCGTGCGAGGCCCTCCAGCGCGGTCTGTGCGCGCTCCCGGTCTCAGGGGAGCTGTGCCAGGATCTCCAGCAGGCCTTCTGGAGTGGCGGCCTGCAACAGGCTCCTGACCACAGGGTCGGTGCTGCCTGACTCTCCCTCCATCTCCGGGTGTGTTCTCTCTAGACTCTTCCAGGCTGCTCCCATCTTCTTTCTTTTGTTCTGTGTCCGCCCACATTGGGGGTCGTCCTGGGGCAACTTTGTGATTGCCAGTTCCAGGGGCAGTTCCCTCACGCTGATGGACATATCAATCATCACAGTCTCTGCTGGTGGGGGCGGTTTCCACTTTTGGCGCCATTTCCGATCCTGGCCCACGATGGGAGGTGGCCTCTTGCCACCCTCTGGCACGCCCATAATGGCGTCCGCTCTGCCAAGGCGGGAAATCTTCTCAGATGGCGGGAACCGCTTCCCAGTGGCGGGAAACACTGCAGATGGCGGGAAAAGACTGCAGATGACGGGCAAATGGCGGGAACCGATCCGAGATGGCGCCCGATGGCGGTGACCCTCTGGAATTGGCGGGAGACTTCGTTTTGAGGTAAATGCGAACTTTTCTTCAGGCACGCAGTACCCGGTTGTTGCGGGCACGTGATCCTGCCGACTACGCCAAAGTTGACGCGCCCCCTGGGCCATGTTGTTAGGGATACCCGGAGCCGGATCAGATGGGGGTTGTAGTCTCCGAGTGGCTGTGACCCGGTCCGTGCCCAGGGTGTCAAACTCAGTGTGCGGCAGTCCTTGCAGATGTTCTTAGTGTCGACTACGCCACCCGTTGATTTGCGGTCAAAAGGCCGCCGCTGCAGAATGGTCCGCTGAGGCTGGTGGTGTGTGTGCAGCTGTGGTAGTATAACCCCCAACGGGAGGGGTATAGCCTCAGGGGGTCAGACGTGGAGGATGGTGGTTGTGAAGGTGCAGCAAGGAGACTCAGAGGCATGAAATGCAGTTTCAGGGTTTTTACTCACTGGTGTTGCTCGGGTCACTCTGTACAGCAGTGACCACCCAAGCCGTGCTGCGTCCACCAGGTGCGGGACTCGGTCAACTCCCGGGCAATTCCTGAGTATGGTCCTGAGCTCCCTTCTTCTCTCTCTCTCTGGCCGTTCCCACCAGGGATCCACCTGTGTCCGGCTCCCTCGGGTCTCTTGGTGGTTGAACCTTCTCTGGCTTCCCTGACCCTATGCTCGGTGTGCCATTCTGGTGGATTTGGTGAGGGTCGTGGCAGATCCTGCCCACGACCTCCGGTTCCTGGCTAAGGTTTGCTTTGGCCTCCGCCAGCTTGGGATCCGGTACCCTTTTGCCGACCCTTCACCCTTATCAGTTCTCATACGGGCTCTTGGGGTCCCCTCTCGTCCTGCGCCTCTGGGTCCCTCTTCCTTCTCCTCTCTTGGAGTTACTGCTGACTCACTGACTAACTGACTGACCCTGTCCTAAGATGGTGCCCACCTTATATACTCCCTCTATGTGTGAGCTCAGGTGATCAGCACCCAATGAGCTCCTATCTTTACCCAGACTACTCCCCCTATCTGCCCCTACACTACTGGGATGTTCCACCCCCCTCCCACTCCAGCCAGGGACAGACGCTGTCGTACCTGCACATATACTGGTGGGAGTACCGTGGTTCTGTCCCCCGGAAATGGGATGTATGTAGTGCATGCAGCCTACTAGCTCAGTTCCACACTCCATCCTTACCCGGGAGTGGAATACCACACCTCTGGTTGAGGTGCAATACCCCTGTAGCAGCCGAGTCCTCAGGGTGCTACACAGGCGGACATGTTAGGTTGCCTTGATCCAAAGGTGGTGCTATCGATGTCGGACAGCGCTCAACACCAGCTGGTGTTCCCACCTCCAAAGAAAATGATGACCTGCCAATCACGCTGGCTGTTGCGGGTAAAGAGGTGGCAGGTCTGCGCCCCAAAACAGGTGTGACTGCTGTCCCCCCAGTCACAGAGGATGAAGAGGTCGCGGATGCACAAGATATGGCAGACGGTGGTTGGCCCGGCCGGCTAGGCCGCATTGTAGCACACTGAGCTTCCCACTGCAACTTATGCTTCATGTCCATGTGCCGGTTCATGCATGAAGTACTCAAACTATGTATTTTTTGGCCTCTACTTAGCTTTTGCTGACAAATGTTACAGATAACACGAGTTGGGTCATCTTTATCGATCTGAAAAAATGCCCAGGCTATGCAAGGCTTAGCACCCATGCGACCTGAAGAGCCACCACGACTTGTGGTGAGAGGCAGAGTTGTGTTTGAGGATGCAGTTGTTGACGTGCTTCCAGTACTACGTCTCTGTCCAGGAAGGCGCAACCTGACCTCGTCGTCACTAGCATCTTCCTCCACCTCCTCTGCTGACCTCATCACTTGGCTGACTGTGGGTTGACAGTAAGTGGGATCTCCAACCTCATCATCATCACCCTGTGTGTTATCACACCCGTCGTCCTCAGAGCCAACCTGTTCCTGCCCTGACAAAAAACTAAAGTTGTCGCTCCAATCAGGTATTTGAGTCTTATCATCGTCTTCCTCATTGTCTCCACCAACAGGAGTTACGGTTTGGGAATGAGGGTCTACATTATGGTCAGAACCTTCTGCGTCTGGTCCTGGATCCGACTCATAAAGATTCTGGGCATCAGTGCAGATCATTTCCTCGTCTGGATTCACAGAAGCGCTGGAGTCGACCTCTGATTCCCAGGCTATAGTATGAGTAAACAGCTCTGCAGACTCAACCATCTGTTCTACCTCATACTCAGACGGGCAGCTGGAGATTTGGGAGCTGTGAGGAAGCAAGTGCGATTTGGGTGACACCTTTGAGGACTGGAGTATTTGTGATGTTGAAGTTGATGTGGAGGAGAGCCCACTTAAAGGAGCACTTGATATCCGTTGAAGCACCTGCTGTTTTTGTTCCTCATCTGGAATTTGTAGCGATTGGCGTGGCCGTAAGAAAGGGATCTTATCACATTGTCCGCTAAAAGAAGTAGACATTTTAGTTTGGCTGGAAGATGGTCTTTCTTCTGCAGATGTTACTGTTGCTTTAACACCTACCCCACGGACACAACCTTTTTTCCCCTTCCCAACACGCCTATTCCCCTTTCCACCAGCAGCAGGCCTTTTTCCACTCATTTTGGTGGTTAACTAATTCACAACTCTGGAGTTGTTTGCACAAAAAAACAATGGATGGTAACCGAGCAGAGCTGAGTGGCCAAACTGTGGTATTAGGCCAAAACTATTGGCTGGGTTAGATGCAGAAAAAAATTATATTCAGTTTGCAACCTGATGGAGGTCAGTATAGATGGATTAATAGAACAAGACCCACACACAGCTAGAAGCCCAATATTTTTTCAGAGCTAGATGCAGAAAAAAATTATATTCAGTTTGCAACCTGATGGAGGTCAGTATAGATGGATTAATAGAACAAGACCCACACACAGCTAGAAGCCCAATATTTTTTCAGAGCTAGATGCAGAAAAAAAATTATCTTCAGTTTGCAACCTGATGGAGGTCAGTATAGATGGATTAATAGAACAAGACCCACACACAGCTAGAAACCCAATATTTTTTCAGAGGTAGATGCAGAAAAAAATATATTCAGTTTGCAACCTGATGGAGGTCAGTATAGATGGACTAATACAACAAGTCCCACACACAGCTAGAAGCCCAATATTTTTTCAGAGGTAGATGCAGAAAAAATATATTCAGTTTGCAACCTGATGGAGGTCAGTATAGGTGGACTAATAGAACAAGTCCCACACACAGCTAGAAGCCCAATATTTTTCAGAGGTAGATGCAGAAAAAAATATATTCAGTTTGCAACCTGATGGAGGTCAGTATAGATGGACTAATACAACAAGTCCCACACACAGCTAGAAGCCCAATATTTTTTCAGAGGTAGATGCAGAAAAAAATATATTCAGTTTGCAACCTGATGGAGGTCAGTATAGGTGGACTAATAGAACAAGTCCCACACACTGCTAGAAGGCCAAATATTTTTTCAGAGCTAGATGCAGAAAAAAATTATATTCAGTTTGCAACCTGATGGAGGTCAGTATAGATGGATTAATAGAACAAGACCCACACACAGCTAGAAGCCCAATATTTTTTCAGAGCTAGATGCAGAAAAAAATTATATTCAGTTTGCAACCTGATGGAGGTCAGTATAGATGGATTAATAGAACAAGACCCACACACAGCTAGAAGCCCAATATTTTTTCAGAGCTAGATGCAGAAAAAAATTATATTCAGTTTGCAACCTGATGGAGGTCAGTATAGATGGATTAATAGAACAAGACCCACACACAGCTAGAAGCCCAATATTTTTTCAGAGGTAGATGCAGAAAAAAATTATATTCAGTTTGCAACCTGATGGAGGTCAGTATAGATGGACTAATAGAACAAGACCCACACACAGCTAGAAGCCCAATATTTTTCAGAGGTAGATGCAGAAAAAAATATATTCAGTTTGCAACCTGATGGAGGTCAGTATAGGTGGACTAATAGAACAAGTCCCACACACTGCTAGAAGGCCAAATATTTTTTCAGAGCTAGATGCAGAAAAAAATTATATTCAGTTTGCAACCTGATGGAGGTCAGTATAGATGGATTAATAGAACAAGACCCACACACAGCTAGAAGCCCAATATTTTTTCAGAGCTAGATGCAGAAAAAAATTATATTCAGTTTGCAACCTGATGGAGGTCAGTATAGATGGATTAATAGAACAAGACCCACACACAGCTAGAAGCCCAATATTTTTTCAGAGCTAGATGCAGAAAAAAAATTATATTCAGTTTGCAACCTGATGGAGGTCAGTATAGATGGATTAATAGAACAAGACCCACACACAGCTAGAAACCCAATATTTTTTCAGAGGTAGATGCAGAAAAAAATATATTCAGTTTGCAACCTGATGGAGGTCAGTATAGATGGACTAATACAACAAGTCCCACACACAGCTAGAAGCCCAATATTTTTTCAGAGGTAGATGCAGAAAAAATATATTCAGTTTGCAACCTGATGGAGGTCAGTATAGGTGGACTAATAGAACAAGTCCCACACACAGCTAGAAGCCCAATATTTTTCAGAGGTAGATGCAGAAAAAAATATATTCAGTTTGCAACCTGATGGAGGTCAGTATAGATGGACTAATACAACAAGTCCCACACACAGCTAGAAGCCCAATATTTTTTCAGAGGTAGATGCAGAAAAAAATATATTCAGTTTGCAACCTGATGGAGGTCAGTATAGGTGGACTAATAGAACAAGTCCCACACACTGCTAGAAGGCCAAATATTTTTTCAGAGCTAGATGCAGAAAAAAATTATATTCAGTTTGCAACCTGATGGAGGTCAGTATAGATGGATTAATAGAACAAGACCCACACACAGCTAGAAGCCCAATATTTTTTCAGAGCTAGATGCAGAAAAAAATTATATTCAGTTTGCAACCTGATGGAGGTCAGTATAGATGGATTAATAGAACAAGACCCACACACAGCTAGAAGCCCAATATTTTTTCAGAGCTAGATGCAGAAAAAAATTATATTCAGTTTGCAACCTGATGGAGGTCAGTATAGATGGATTAATAGAACAAGACCCACACACAGCTAGAAGCCCAATATTTTTTCAGAGGTAGATGCAGAAAAAAATTATATTCAGTTTGCAACCTGATGGAGGTCAGTATAGATGGATTAATAGAACAAGACCCACACACAGCTAGAAGCCCAATATTTTTCAGAGGTAGATGCAGAAAAAAATATATTCAGTTTGCAACCTGATGGAGGTCAGTATAGGTGGACTAATAGAACAAGTCCCACACACTGCTAGAAGGCCAAATATTTTTTCAGAGCTAGATGCAGAAAAAAATTATATTCAGTTTGCAACCTGATGGAGGTCAGTATAGATGGATTAATAGAACAAGACCCACACACAGCTAGAAGCCCAATATTTTTTCAGAGCTAGATGCAGAAAAAAATTATATTCAGTTTGCAACCTGATGGAGGTCAGTATAGATGGATTAATAGAACAAGACCCACACACAGCTAGAAGCCCAATATTTTTTCAGAGGTAGATGCAGGAAAAAAATATATTCAGTTTGCAACCTGATGGAGGTCAGTATAGATGGACTAATACAACAAGTCCCACACACAGGTAGAAGCCCAATATTTTTTCAGAGGTACTGTAGATGCAGATAAAAATTAGTTTTAATTTGCAACCTGATGGAGGTCAGTATAGATGGACTAATAGAATGATGCTATGCCCAAAAGATTTTACTTCACTAGGTGCAGTAAAAAAATTGGTATTCTATACACAGGTGGTATATCTTGCAACACAGATAGGCTACTCCACTGACTAACACACTCTGCAATAGGCCAAAAAGGATTAGCTTTGCTAGATTCAGCCAAATGCTGTGAAAAAAACTTGCACAGCACTGGCACAGACCTGCCTGGCAAAAACTGATAGGAACTGATGTAACCTAGTCCTGAAAAGGACTCCAATTACAATTAGTCTTTACTCCCACAACCTATCTATTTAAGAGCACAGACCTCCCTGATAAAAGTCGTAGGAAATGCTGTAACCTAGTCCTTAAAAGGACTGCAATCACAACTATTCCCTACTCCCAAGCTATCTGTATATTTGTGCGAAAATTGGCTTGAAATTAACAAGGTATAGCGCACACAGCAACAGCGGTGCCGTCCAACACGCAGCTGCAGCAGTGAGAAAATGGTGGCGACGGGGAAAATGGCTTGGTCTTATAGGGCAAGGACATGTGACATACACTGCCAATGACACATGCCCTTGCTTGTGTGAAAAAAAGCACTTCGCTCCGTGTGTGCGCTGCTGATAGGCTGACAGATTGCACCTCCCCACTGCAAATGCGGGAAAGAGAAAAAAAAATGGAGATCTTCATTGTTCCTGCAGAGATCCATCCCCTGCCCCTCCCCCCACCCCGCTGTACACTCAAACTGCGTATTAACATTAATTTTCATCATTACTGAGAAAAAATCCAGTTATGATTTTGGTGCACGAACAGTTATCGAACATAACCTCGAACAGCCGAATTTTTCTCAAATTGTTCGTGTTCGCCGAACGGCTCGAACACCGCCCAAAACAGCTCGAATTTGAGATTGGCGAACAGTTCGAGTAGAACAACGCTCATCTCTATTTGTGACTTTCACATTCTCTCCTTCATAAATGAAACAGGATGTGTCTGATGATGTCTCACACACCACATGGCCAGATATGGTTGTAAAATGTTAAAATGACATTTACTGGTGAATGTATTTTTCACCATTAAAAGCAATGCAAATGTGCAAAAATGCATCAAAAATGCTATGTGTGAACATAGCCCAAGGTGTGGAGGAGCATTTTTGTTTATGGTTATTTATTTTGCCTTATATTCAAGTCATTACCCTGGAAACCATGTTCCTTAACATATTTTCCAGGAAAATTCATTTAGGTTTCGTTTTTGTATGTTTTTTTATTGTGAGTCTGTAAAAGTGGTGTAATACCTCTGACCACATTGTTCACAGCAGTGACCTGGGAGTCAGAAATTATTCCAGGGGTCTTCCCCATGCTGTTCCCATGTCGTTTGAGCACTGTTCCCATCGATGCAGACCGCTGGGGGGGAGCCGCCTGAAAATTGCTTGAGTTTCCTATAGACTTACATTGGGCTCATTGCTCAGACCGAGCACTCGAGCATTCCAATTTGCTCGACCCGAGCAACGACTACCCGAGCATTTAAGTGCTCGCTCATCACTATTGCACATGCCAATTTATAGGTATTTGATCCCATAAATGTAATTGATGCTTATATTTTTCTCACTTCACTAACTTGGACTATATAGTGTTGATGCATCACACACAAATCAGATTGCAAAAATATTTAAACACAGGTTGTAATGTAACAAAATAGATAAAATGCCAAGGGGGAGAATACTTTTGCAAGACAGTTTATCTATTATGAACACTTTACCTCTGAGAGCACAGATTGGGTCACTCTATTACCAACCCAGAAACAGCAAAGGTGGGAGACATAAAAGAAATCTCTGAAAGTATTGGAACAACTGCGGTCAGAAAAGAAGTCCACATTTTCTTTATTGCATCAGTAGAGGTCATAGCTTATCTGAACACTTCAGAAAACAACAAGGTACATTGTGGATTTGTTCTTACTGAAGACAAAACTATCCCCAAAACCGGCTGTACTAACAGTGGAAATTGCTGAAGTCATGACAGATAAAATGGACATTGCAATTGATCAATTTACATTCTACACAGATGGTAGCGTTTGGTTAAATATGTAACAAAAAATACCAATCCTACGTTTAAGTCAGTAACAGAGTAAAGCATATCAAAAATAATTCTACTACTAAGCAGTGACACCTCATCTCCATGGACTAAACTCAGCTCATCAAGGAACAAGACCCCACCAACATCAGGTCCTTAGCAATAATACGAGGTTGTCACCTCCCAATAGATGAGGTTCCTTGTTCAACTGATACTAACAAAACATATGAGCTGGTGGAACCTGAGTCTGATTAGGAAATCAGACCTACCGTTTCTAACACATCTGTTATGCTGAAATTGAAGCTGAAGTGAAATCTCTTTAAGCATTTCTTAAACTGGTCACCTATTGTGTGTGTTCCTCCACCCAGTCACTGAACTGGTGCTACTTCTATCAAAGGAAGACATTACATATAGAAGGAAACTACTATCTGACATAGCTCATGGCAGGAAGCATATGTCCACATATAATCAGCTGCATTTCACCAGTTGGATTATACTGGGTGGGTGGAAGTGGTTGCTAGTTGCAGCTTCCCCAATCTGAAGATGGGTTTCTAATTTGGAACTTGAAATTTGGACTACGATCCCTATTGTTTTAGACTTCAGACCACCAACCACACACTTGGACTATACAATTGCTTGCATTTTCATTGCTGCATATTTGCATGTGTCTCTTTGTATTCCAGTTCCCATGACCCAGGTGTAGACATCATTAAAGGCCATTGCTCCAATGTTGGTTTTATGGCGAAATCTAAAGATTTCAGACCGGGAGTGTCAAGTCCCATAACTTGGGAATTATACAATATTATTCCAAAATTAAAATCCCATTTTTATTATTAAGTGTGAAAATCCAACCCTAGAATTCCCTTGAGACCTGTCATAAATGAAGGACATGCTTTCAACTTCTTTTTCTTCGCAGAGACATGCCTGGAAAGCATTCATGGTTTCATATAAAATTGTTTACCTACCTTAATCTCCAGATGACACTAGTTCAGCAGATACACATCAGCTGTGTTAGAAAGCAAATACAACACACATTATAAAGCATTATAAAGAATGGTTTAGTTTTTCTCCCATAAGATGTGGTTGTTGTAAATAGCCTCTTCCAGTAGCAATGTTTGTTGCAGAAGCAATAGAGCTCAAAATATTAGGTTTCAGCTGGGTCATCGGAAAAAAACAATCTGAAAACTAATTTGCCAATTGTGTTTTGAATGGAGAAAACTATCAGCCTGGTTTGCATATATTCCAGTTGACAGCACAGCACGGATGAGTACAGCAGCTCATATCAAGGAAAAATGATCTATCCTTTGTTGCAGCACTTACTATCTAGATCCAAAGCAGCCCTAGAAAAAGCATAAAAATCAGAACTGTTTATTGAAAGCTTTATTCAGTGGATTTTTTTCTCTAATATCTGAAGAGTAGACAGAAATCTGGAAAGGCAATATACAATGAAAATCAGTGGCTGACATTGGATAATGTAACCTGGTCAGAATTTATGATTGGCCCTTTAAACCCATATGGTGCAGTGATGAGCACAGACATGGCAGGGTTGAACTCAAACGGATGCACTCAGAAGAGGGCATGCAGGGATAACAGTTAGGGCTTGCTCACACGAGCGTATATGTCGGACGAGTACAATGCGAGAAAACATCGCATTGCACTCAGACCAATGTTATTTAATGGGTCAGTGCTCAATTGTAAAAATATGAAAAAATAAATAAAAGTACATGACGCGCCCCCTGGGCCGTGGGGATACCCGGAGCCGGGCCTTGTAGATGCTGGGGGTTGTAGTCACCGTGGCGGCGACCTGGTCCGTGACCCAGGGCGGTCAAGCCAGGGTACTGTATGTGTATCTGGTTTAAATAGTCCAACTACGCCACCTGTGGATTGCGGTTATTGGGAACCGCCGCTGCGGAGCAGTCCGCTGAAGCTGGTGGTACGTGCAGCAAGGTGATGTGACTCCCCACAGGAAGAGTGTAGCTTCAGGGCAGCGTGTATGGATGATGGTGGTGATAGTGCCTGGATCAGTAATAATAACACAGAGTCTTTGCAGTGCAGTCCTAGGGTCTTTACTGGTGGTAATTATATAGGCCCCAACGGGAGTACTTGCTAGGGATGAGGGCCTGGTCAGTCTGGGAGCAATCCTAGAATTCCCCTGGCCAGGTGGAGTTGTAGGCCTGCCATTCTGACTGTACTCTTTTGGCTATCCCGCTTATAATCGTGTTGTAGCCCACGTCCCTGAGTGTGACGTGCTATGCTCACCCGTATGGCTGGCGACTCGGATCCCGTGTATTCCTCGCTCCTCTGTGGCGGTACTGGTCCTTTCGTGTGGCTGAGCCTCCGGGCTTCTGTAGGCCAGAAGACCTGCAATCTCCTGCCTTGCGGTATCTACTGCTGGGCTCGAAGGGTCCCACAGCCTCGGACTCTGGTGTCCGGTCCTCTGTGTACACTGGCCAGGACGAGCTATATCCAGCTCCAGTCCCTGGCTTCTTACTCCTGTGTCCTGCTTGACTCCTGACACTGTCTAGACTCAGACTAAACCATGACTAACCCCGCCTCCAGATCCAGCTATATAGGGCAGGATCCTCCCCTTTCTGGTCTGGAGCAGGAGGTGTTGCATGTAGTGTGTTCCTGACCAGGAAACTCCTGTTTTGCTCCCAGACATGGTATTACTACCACTGTGGCAAGCAGACCCTCTGGGGTGCCACATACATATATTTGGTATCGCCGCATCCAGAATGACATGTCCCATAAAACTGTTCCACTAGTTAACTCCTTTAGTGAACACAGTGAAAAAAATAATTAAAAAACAAATCAAAAAACGGTGCTTCATCATCATACAGCCAAACAAAAATTTTTTATAAAACACGATCAAAAAAACTAATGTAAATAAAATTGGCTTAAAACATCATCTTCTCCCGCAAAAAACAAGCTGCCATTCAGCTCTATCAGCAGAAAAAAAAGAAGTTATAGCTCTCAGAATAAAGCAATGCAAAAAAAAATGATTGTGTAAAAGCTCCAAAAACATAAAAAAATCTAAATGTAGTATCGCTGTAAACGTACTGACTAGTGATGAGAGAGCATACTCGCAAGTACTCGGTACTCACCAGAGCATCTCAGTACTTGAGATGCTCGGAGCTCGCCGAGTACTTGCGAGATGCTCGGGCGGATGCTCGGGTCCCCTCTCTGCATGTTTGGCGCTCTTTACAGAGCCAATGAACATGCAGGGATTGCCTGCCACTCATTATATTGCCGCAGCCATGGTGGTTGTGGCATTACAGGATTGGCTGGCCACATAGCATCATCAGGTCTGTATTAGACCTGGCGCCGCTGTGCTTGTCACAGTCACTCCGGAATCAGACAGAGTAGGGAGAGGTGCTGCTGCGTCAGGGAGAGATTTGCTTATGTATTAGGTAGTGTAGGGAGAAAAACCGTACATTACACATATCCATCTTAACAAACAGTCCTTCTGAGGACTAATTCATCTGCAGAGATATCAGGGAGACAGGGTATTTAGGCAGGCAGTGTATATAGCAGACTGCAGTGCATATAGCACAAGAGGCTCCATTCCAGTTCTGCCTTCTGCTGCTGTTAGATATTTCAAGACAAAGGCCCAGGTCTCAAGGGCCAGGAATAATTTTTTTTGGATCTTAATCCTCATTATTTGCTTAAAAAGCAATCCAGAGAACACCGTTTTTCTGCGCCATTTGCTTGTTGGCACTGCAGAATACAGCCAAGTCCTTTCCATATTACAGTGCTAAAAATCCAGCTATTTAAAACTGTGTTTTCTCCGTCACACGGATCACATCTACGTTGTCAGAAAATACTGCCATTTCTGGCCTCCATTAAAAATTTCCTTTAGTGTGTCAGTGAAGCAATTCACAGCAGTTTGCTCTTCAAACTACTTACCTACAGGCCAGGTATTTAAAACTCGTTTTCTCCGCCACACGGATCACATATACGTTGTCAGAAAATACTGCCATTTCTGGCCTCCATTAAATATTTCTTTCAGTGTGTCAGTGAAGCAATTCACACCAGTTTGCTGTTCAAACTAGCTACCTACAGGCCAGGTATTTAAAACTCTGTTTTCTCCATCACACAGATCACATATAAGTTCGCTCCAAACTCAGTCATTTGTAGTGAGCGTGGAAGATACTGTCCTCCATTTAAAATGGGCAAGGCACATGGCAAGGGACCGGGAACTGGATGTGATTGTGATGGTGTATGCAGAGGCCGAGGACAAGGCCGTGGGCAAGCTGAAGTTGTGCCACAACAAACACCCACATCTTCTCGCCTAACCTACCTGTCCCAATTCCTAGGGGACCGCAGCACACCACTATTGAACCCAGAGCAGTGTGAAAAGGTTGTTGGTCAGATAGCGGATAATGCTTCCAGTCACTTAGCCACCACCACCACCCTGTCTTCCACATGGTCAAGTCTCAGTAGCCGTGAGTCTGGACCACATATTCCTCACCCTGATCCTCCTTCTTCCCACCATGCTGAGTGCCGAGACAACTGATCCCACACTTGGACACTCTGAAGAACTGTTCACTTTTCCATTTATAGATTTGGGCCTCTCGCCCGGTCCACTTGAAGCGGGGCAAGAGGAGATCGCATGTAGCGATGCCCAAATATTTGAGCAGCCACTGTCACATAAAGGCGACGGTGGGAAAGTGTCACAAGAGGTGGACGATGATGAGACATGTGGCGCCCTGCTGTGCATTGGTGCCACAGATCCCAGAGGGGTGCATGGACGGATTCCTCCACAAGAGGCCCTCATAGCATTCACACACCTCCACCTTCCACCTCAGACCACCAGAGGGAGCCCGTTAGGGATATAAATAGAGAAGGTGGAGCTAGGCAGCTAGGCAGCTCAGTCTGTAAGAATTCTGGAATCTACAGTCTGGAATCTACGGTCTCAGTCTGGAGTCCACAGAGAGTGAAGTCTGTGAGGAAGTCAGTCCAGCCCAGACTCAGGGACACCGTAAGAGCAGTAAAGAGTAGTGAGGCCTACTGCCAGTGTGAAGCCTAGTGAGGGCCCCGAGCGTGGCCAAAGGCAAGTGAAGTAAGCGAGCTACATAGGGGGCAGAGGAGCTTAGCCATCTCACCCCAAGACCATTTACCGGACACCGGGTCCGTGTCTGCAGGGATCTCTATGACCAGCAGAAACAACCGGAACCCCTGGCGAACTATATGTCCCAGGAACACCAAAAGCTGACTGTCATACCAGGGTCAGGAGTCACTGAGGCCCAAGAGACCAGGGAGTGTGAACTCCAACAGAAGGCCCTACCACTAGGTTAGCCAGTGCAAGACAGAGACCAAGTTAGGCCTAGCTCCAGGCAGGTCATAAACTTATCAGGAAAAGGCAAGAAACAGGAGGCCCCACACCCGCTCACTGGGGAAAGTCCCGATATGCACCCTTCACCCTTCACCCTTCAGTGCCCTGGATCGTGCCTGAAACACCACCAGTAAAGGTACTGAAGTGAACTGTTGTGAGTGTGCCTATTCTTCCTCTGACCCGGCTGGGTCCCCTCTGTCCTGCATCCCTTCTCCTAAGCTGCCCTGAGGCCCCGCTCCACCTGTGGGGAGCCGCATCAACTAAGCTTCCTGAACACCGGCCTCAGAGGACTGTCGCAGTGCTGGTGATCCTCACCAGACACCACGGGTGGCGTCACGAACATTTCCCCTATCCCACACAACTTTCCCCCTTCTTTTAAGGGTGACCCCAGCGAACGGGCCCGGAAGCCGACCACCGCGACATCCCCCAAATCTAACAGCAAGGCCCGGACGCTGAGTCGTCCTCAGACACAATTGCCAGAAAGTTAGGAGGAGGACCAGGGTGTGGAAATGGAAGAAAAGGTGGTGGATGATATAGTAACTGACCCAACCTGGCAGGAGGACATGCACAGTGAGAACAGCAGCACACAGGGGGAGGGAGGCA
Source organism: Phyllobates terribilis (assembly GCF_046119375.1). Lineage (NCBI taxonomy): Eukaryota > Metazoa > Chordata > Amphibia > Anura > Dendrobatidae > Phyllobates > Phyllobates terribilis. The sequence goes on from NW_027362773.1 coordinate 57,825,353, forward strand.
GAGCACCCCAATAGGCAGGAAGAAGCAGTATAGTGGCCACAGATAGAAGACCGGCTACCGTTCTCCGTAATACCAACATGAAGGAAGTTGCCAGTACAACTGTTAGATCTTCCCGAGTCTGGTTGTTTTTTAAAGACTCTGCCGATAACCCCAAAAAGGCCATTTGCACCACCTGCCAGGCCAGCATCAGAAGGGGTGGCAAAACGACCAGCCTGACCACCACCAGCATGATCAGGCAAATGGCAGCAAAGCACCCGACTTTGTGGGCCGAACCCAAGGGTCCAGGAACGATGTCTGCGGGTGACACCATTGCTTCTTCCGCAGTTGTGCATGCAAGCCAATCCCCTGTCCATAGTGCATGCGAAGATGATTCCTGCCCTGCACCTGTCGTTGCACACTCTCAAATAGCAGCATCAGGAAGCACGTCCATGTCCTTGTCCCAGCGCAGCGTTCAGTTGTCCATACCCCAGTCCTTGGAATGCAAGCGCAAATACGCAGCCAACGCCCCACAGGCCACACTACTAAATTCTCACATTTCACGACTGCTTGCGCTCTAAAATGTTGCCTTTTAGGCTCATTGAGATGGAAGCATTCCGCAAGCTGATGGCAGCGGCCGTCCCTCAGTACTCGGTCCCCTATTTCTCCCGGTGTGCCGTCCCCGCATTACACAAGCACGTGTCCCAAAACATTAGCCGTGCCCTCAACAACGCAGTTACCGGGAAAGTCCACCTAACCACGGACACGTGGACAAGTGCTTGTGGACAGGAATGGTACATCTCGCTGACGGCACACTGGGTTAACAAAGTGGAAGCCGGGACCCAGTCGGACCTTGGGACGGAACACATCCTCCCGACGCCAAGGATTGCTGTCCCTAGGTCAATCAGGGTTGCCCCCACGGACTACAGCTCCTGCACCTCATCCTCTTCCGCCTCCTCCTCCTCTTCAGCCTCCATCTCCGAAATGACCACATCAGTCACAAGCTGGAAGCACTGCAGCACTGCCTTGGCCAAGCGGCAACAGGCTGTGCTGAAGCTAATATGTTTAGGTGACAAGCCGCACAATGCTGAAGAGTTGTGGACAGCTCTGAAAGAGCAGGCAGATCTGTGGCTCACACCGCTGAACCTACAGCAAGGCATGGTCGTGTGTGGCAATGGCTGGAACCTGGTGGCGGCTCTGAGGCGAGCTCACACATATACCATGTCTTGCCCATGTGCTTAACCTTGTGGTTCAGCGGTTTCTCAAATCCTACCCAGAGCTGCTGGATCTGCTTGTTAAAGTACGCCGCCTGTGTGCCCATTTTAGAAAGTCATCTACAGCTGCCGCCGCCCTTGCAGTGTTTCAGCAGCGTTTGCAGCTTCCGGCTCACAGACTGGTGTGTGATGTCCCCACGCATTGGAACTCTACACTGCAGATGTTGGGAAGGATTTGTGAGCAGAAGAGGGCAGTTGTTGAGTACCAGCATCAACAGGGCCATTGGTATTCAGTTCAGACTCCACACATAAGACCTCAGGAGTGGACATGGATGTCAGACATATTTACCATCCTCCAAAACTGTGAGGACTCCACAAGATGGTGAGCGGTGATGATGCCATAATTAGCGTCACCATCCTGCTTCTCTGTCTTCTGAAACGCTCTCTGCTCACAATCAAAGAGGATGCATTGCAGGCAGTGCACGATGAGATGGAGCAAGGAACCATACAGGGTGATTACACACAGCCCAGTCTCATCTCATCCCAACGTGGATTGGGTGACAATGAGGAAGAGGAGGAAAGACAGGAGCTAGTTTCATGCGCTATAGACGGTACTACCTGCACAGCTGTCATACCGTCTGTTCAGCGTGGATGGCCAGAGGACAGAGAGGAGGAGGAGAGCATGGTCAGCCATCCTCTTTGTGAGAACACGGAAGTCTTGCCTGTTAGTATTCTGGCATGCATGGCTGAGTTTATGTTATGCTGCCTTTCCCATGACCCTCGCGTTCTCAAAATTTTGGGTACAGTCATTACTGGTTGGTGACACTTCTAGACCCACGCTACAAGGAGAACTTTATATCCCTTATTCCTGAGGCGGACAGGTCTACAAAAATGGGACAGTACCAGAAGGCCCTTGTTGCGGAACTATTAAAAAAATTCCCATCTGAAAACGCTGGCGGCAGAGGGCACACTTCATTGGACAACCAAGGAGTACAGGTGAGAGAGACACAACTTCAATCCAGCAGAGGCAGGGGAACACAGTCAAAGTTCTGGGAGAGTTTTCTCAGACCCTCCAATCATACAGGTTCTGAGGTGCGGGGTACTATCACAAGGAGTGCAAAGTTTGGGAAGATGCTGAGGGAGTAGGGGACCAGGGGAGGAGTCCTGAGGAGATAATTTGCATATTCCCACTGCATTTTGGGGTAAGTGAAGAGTCTCCGCGAGCTCAAAGAACACTGGATTTTGGCTGTTGGAGCTGAAAAGAGGACATCGGTAAACCAGGGGAGGAGTCCTGAGGAGATAATTTGCATATTCCCACTGCATTTTGGGGTAAGTGAACAGTCTCCGCGAGCTCAAAGAACACTGGATTTTGGCTGTTGGAGCTGAAAAGAGGACATCGGTAAACCGCGCGCCTACTGGCGCACGCATTTTGAAGCTTTTTTTTAGGCTTTTTTCACTGTTTTCAGAACATTAACAATAAGAACATGGAAGAGTCCAGGAGCCATTTGGTGAGCTGCATATCCTGCTACATGTTCACAGACTTGCCAGTGGAAAAGCCAAACTTCACATGCCAGAAATGCAAGCTTGTGTCCCTGTTGGAGGAAAAGTTGCGAAATCTAGAAGAGAGGTTAACTACCTTGAAAATCATTAAGGAAGGTGAAGAGTTCTTAGACAGAGCAGAATTATCTCTTCATGATTCAGAAAGAGAAGAAATTCGAACTGCACCTGACGAAACAGAGGAATGGAAGCATGTGACCCACCGAAGCAGGAGGATCGAGAGGCAGTCAGCACCCATACTGCTCAGGAACCAGTACCAGGCTCTCTCGCAGGAGCACCATGAAGAAATACAGCAAGATAAGACTTTGCCAGCAATGAATAACCTTGTAAGCCCTCAGAATCCTCCTGGATGGAGAAAGAAGAATGTTGTGAAGAAAAAACGGAGAGTGGTGGTCATGGGGGATTCCCTGTTAAGAGGAACAGAGGCCGCTATCTGCAGACAAGACATAACCTCAAGAGAAATGTGCTGTCTTCCAGGAGCAAAAATTAAAGATGTGTCTGACAGGATATCAAGACTCTTCAGACCTACAGATCACTACCCATTCCTGCTAATACATGTGGGGACAAATGACACCGCAAGAAAGGACCTGGAAACCATCTGCAGTGACTTTGAAGACTTAGGCAAGAAAGTGAAAGAATTGGGAGCGCAGGTGGTCTTCTCATCCATCCTCCCAGTGGATGGCCATGGAACAATGAGGTGGAATAAGATTCTACAGGTGAACAACTGGCTACGTCGATGGTGCCGTCAACAAGGATTTGGATTTCTGGATCACGGAATGAATTACCTATACGATGGACTACTTGCTAGAGATGGGGTGCACCTTACGAAGACTGGAAAACATGTATTTGGAAGTCGCCTTGCTACACTCATCAGAAGAGCTTTAAACTAGAACAATGTGGGAAGGGAAGCAAAAGGCCAGAAAAAGCCATACAGCTGACAAATACTATTGAGATCTCTGCTACTGGAAGTGGAAAGGAAGAACAAAGACAAAACAATTTAAATAATAAAAATATGGGAGGAAGAGAAACCAATCACAAACTAAAATGTTTTTATACAAATGCACAAAGCATGGGCAACAAACAAGGAGAATTGGAACTACTAATGCAGGAAAAGGAATATGATGTCATTGGAATCACTGAAACTTGGTGGGACGATACACATGATTGGAATAAAAGGCTAAAAGGATACAACTTATTTGCAAGAAACAGACTTGATAAACGAGGAGGAGGTGTTGCATTGTATGTTAGAAAAGCGTATATCTGCACAGAGATGGAAGCTTCAGAGACTGGGAGTTCTGTGGAAACTGTTTGGGTAAGAATACAAGGAGAGAACAACGGAAAGGACACCATTGTAGGCATTTACTACAGGCCACCTGGGCAAGCTGAAGATATGGATGAACTCTTTATGTATCAAATGACCAAGTTCTCCAAAAAATATGACGTAGTGGTCATGGGAGATTTCAACTATCCAGACATTTGTTGGGAATCTCTCTCAAGTAAAACTAACAGGTCAAGCAAATTCTTATCCTCTCTTGCTGACAACTTTATCTTCCAAAAGGTAGGGGAGAAAACAAGGGGATCTGCTACTTTGGATCTAATCCTTATAAACAGGGAGGAAATGGTTGAGGAGGTAAAGGTGGCTGGGACCCTAGGAGGCAGCGATCATGCTATTATAGAATTTTGGATAACTAGAGGAGGAAGACATGTGAAGACTCAAACTTCAAGGTTAGATTTTAGAAAGGCAGATTTTAAGAGACTCAGAAAGAGAATAGGAGGGATCCAATGGCTGGATGTCCTTAAGGACAAAAATGTCCAGGAAGGATGGGAAATTTTTAAAAATGAGATTCTCAAAGCACAATCGTTAACAATCCCGAAAAGTAGGAAGAATGGGAAGCATTTAAGGAAACCAGGATGGATGAACACAGAACTTAAACACATGCTAAAAAGAAAGAAAGAAATGTTTATTAAATGGAAAGAGGGAGGCATATCTAAAGAAGATTATAATGCAGTCTGCAGATCCTGTAGGGCACGTATCAGGTTAGCTAAAGCTGACAATGAATTAAGGCTTGCAAGAGATGTCAAAAGCAATAAAAAAGGATTTTGGGGGTATGTCAAAAGTAAAAGAAAAGTCAAAGATGCTATAGGATTTTTACAGGATGAAAATGGAGAAATGGTAAGAGAGGATGTTGAGAAGGCCGAACTTTTTAATTCCTATTTTGCATCTGTTTTCTCTCAGAAAGAAAATGTAACATCAACTGATCTTCACTGTCCTTTTAAAGGAATAGAGGAATCCAAGTTATCTGTAAACAGAAAGATTGTGAGGGAATATTTAGCTAACATAAATGAGTTCAAGTCACCAGGTCCAGATGAATTACACCCCAGAGTACTGAAGGAGATCGTAGAAGAAATTTTAGAACCACTCTCCATAATCTTTGAAAATTCTTGGAGAACAGGAGAAGTCCCAGAAGACTGGAGAAGAGCAAATGTTGTTCCTATCTTCAAAAAGGGGAAGAAGGTGGACCCAGGGAACTATAGGCCGGTGAGTCTGACTTCTATACCAGGAAAGATCTTTGAACAAATTATTAAACAACATGTATGTAAGTACATGGATAAGAATGAAGTGATTAACCAGAGTCAGCATGGGTTTGTAACTAACAAGTCATGTCAGACTAACTTAATTTCCTTCTATGACAGAATCACTGACTGGGTGGATCAGGGAAATGCTGTAGATATAGTATATCTTGACTTCAGCAAAGCATTTGACAAAGTATCTCACATCATCCTTATTGAAAAAATGACCAAGTATGCAATGGACCAGGCAACTGTTAGGTGGATTCATAACTGGCTTAGTGATCGGACTCAAAGGGTGGTTGTAAATGACTTCACATCCAGCTGGATGAATGTCTCAAGTGGGGTACCACAGGGCTCCGTCCTGGGACCTGTATTGTTCAACATCTTTATCAATGATTTAGATGAAGGAATTGAGGGTAAACTGATTAAATTTGCTGATGACACAAAGCTAGGAGGGATAGCTAATACTAGAGAAGAGAGAGAGAGGATTCAAAAAGACCTAAATAAACTGGAGCAGTTGGCAGCAACCAACAGAATGGTTTTTAACAGGGAAAAATGCAAAGTACTACATCTGGGCAATAAAAATGAAAAAAGCATATACAGAATGGGAGGAATAGAGCTAAGCAACAGTACATGTGAAAAAGACTTAGGTATACTAATAGATCATAGACTGAACATGAGTCAACAGTGTGATGCAGCAGCAAAAAAGGCAAATACAATTCTGGGATGTATTAACAGAAGCATACAGTCTAGATCACGTGAAGTCATTATCGGTCTTTACTCCTCTTTGGTCAGACCTCATCTGGAATACTGTGTACAGTTTTGGGCACCACATTTTAAAAAAGACATAGACAAACTGGAGCAAGTTCAGAGAAGAGCGACCAGAATGGTGACTGGTCTGCAAACCATGTCCTATGAGGAACGGTTGCAGGATTTGGGAATGTTTAGCTTGCAAAAAAGAAGACTGAGAGGAGACTTAATAGCTGTCTACAAATATGTCAAGGGCTGTCACATTGTAGAAGGATCATCTTTATTCTCATTTGCACAAGGAAAGACTAGAAGCAATGGGATGAAACTAAATGGGAGGAGACACAGATTAGATATTAGAAAAAACTTTTTGACAGTTAGGGTGATTAATGAGTGGAACAGGCTGCCACGAGAGGTGGTGAGTTCCCCTTCAATGGACGTCTTCAAACAGAGGCTGGACAGACATCTGTCTGAGATGATCTAGTGAATCCTGCTTTGAGCAGGGGGTTGGACCAGATGACCCAGGAGGTCCCTTCCAACTCTACCATTCTATGATTCTATGATTCTATGATTCTATGAGTACCTTGCCGACCGTACCAATGTCCTCCGTGATTCCTCTGTGCCTTATAATTATTGGGTTTCCAAGCGGGATACGTGGAATGAACTGGCACTCTATGCCTTGGAGGTCCTGGCCTGCCCTGCCACCAGTGTTTTATCAGAGCGGGTTTTTAGTGCCACTGGTGGAATTATAACTGATAAGTGCATCCGCCTGTCAACTGAAAATGCTGACAGGCTGACTTTTATAAAAATGAACAAGGGCTGGATTGGGCCAGACTTCTCAACACCACCAAATGATATTGACCCGCCCCCTGGGCCATGGGGTACTCGGTAACCGGGCCGGTCGCTGGGGCTGGGGATGTCACAGAGGCAGTGACCTGCTCCGTGACCCATGGCAGTCAATGAAAAGGGGAATGATTTAATAAAGGGGATTTAAAGTTCTTTTAATGTTTGTGACGCCACCTGTGGTATTCGGCTAAAGGGAGCCGCCGCTGCGGAGCAGGTCATCTGGAACTGTTGTTAATGCAGCATAGTTGGTTTAGCTCTCCACAGGTATAGCTTAGCTCCAGGGCAGTGTAGATGTTGTATGAGGTAGAAGTTGCTGTGCAGTATGGTGCAGGGGGATGATGGCGCAGCAATAATTCACAGAGACAGTGGGGTGCAGTCTTCAGGGTTTACTCACAGTTGTGAACAGGGCCGGCTCCAGGTTTTTCTGGGCCCCGGGCGAAAGAGTCTCAGTGGGCCCCTTTAATACATACCACGATTCATGATGCACAGATACCGCAGAGAAATATATATATAATACAATGCAAAGATTTCACTTCTTACATTACATGAGCGATATCTATTGTAAATTCCACAATAGCTCAAAAACCGGCGAATCGCTCCACACAGAATACTGGCCCCTACATAAGGCCCCATACGGAATACTGGCCCCCATATAAGGCCCCATATGGAATACTGGCCCCCATATAAGGCCCCATACAGAATACTGGCCCCCATATAAGGCCCCATATGGAATACTGGCCCCTATATAAGGCTCCATACGGAATACTGGCCCCTATATAAGGCTCCATACGGAATACTGGCCCCCATATAAGGCTCCATACGGAATACTGGCCCCCATATAAGGCTCAATACGGAATACTGGCCCCCATATAAGGCTCCAGACGGAATACTGGCCCCCATATAAGGCTCCATATGGAATACTGGCCCCCATATATGGCTCCATACGGAATACTGGCCCCCATAAAAGGCTCCATACGGAATACTGGCCCCCATATAAGGCTCCATATGGAATACTGGCCTCCATATAAGGCTCCATATGGAATACTGGCCCCCATATAAGGCTCCATACAGAATACTGGCCCCCATATAACGCTCCATACAGGATACTGGTCCCCTTATAATGCTCCATACAGGATACTGGCCCCCATATAACGCTCCATACAGGATACTGGTGCCCTTATAATGCTCCATACAGGATACTGGCCCCCATATAATGCTCCATGCAGGCTGTTACCCCCCACATAAGGCCCCATACAGGCTGTCCCCCCCTTATAATGCTCCATGCAGGCTGTTACCCCCCACATAATGCCCCATACAGGCTGTCCCTCCCCCCTTATAATGCTCCATGCAGGCTGTTCCCCCCACATAAAGCACTATGCAGGCTGTCCCCCCCCTTATAATGCCCCATGCAGGCTGTTCCCCCCTTATAATGCCCCATGCAGGCTGTCACCCCTCCTCTTTATAATGCCCCATGCAGGATGTACCCCCCCTCTTTATAAGGCCCCATGCAGGATGTCACCCCACCTCTTTATAATGCCCCATGCAGGATGTCACCCCCCTCTCTTTATAATGCCCCATGCAGGATGTCACCCCCTCTCTTTATAATGCCCCATGCAGGATGCCACCCCCCTCTCTTTATAATGCCCCATGCAGGATGTCACCCCCCTCTCTTTATAATGCCCCATGCAGGATGTCACCCCCTCTCTTTATAATGCCCCATGCAGGATGTCACCCCCCCTCTCTTTATAATGCCCCATGCAGGATGTCACCCCCCCTCTCTTTATAATGCCCCATGCAGGATGTCACCCCCCCTCTCTTTATAATGCCCCATGCAGGCTGTCACCCCCTCTCTCTATAATGCCCCATGCAGGATGTCACCCCCTCTCTCTATAATGCTCCATGCAGGATGTCACCCCCCCTCTCTTTATAATGCCCCATGCAGGCTGTCACCCCCTCTCTCTATAATGCCCCATGCAGGCTGTCACCCCTCCCCCCTCTTTTTATAATGCCCCATGCAGGATGTCACTCCCTCTCTTTATAAGGTCCCATGCAGGATGTCACCCCCCCTTTATAATGCCCCATGCAGGATGTCACCCCCCATATTATGCCCCATGCAGGATGTCCCCCCCCCCATATTATGTCCCATGCCTCCATACATTAAAAAAAAAATCAAATACTCACCTCACTCCTCCTCACCTGCTGCAGCTGCTCGGGTCCGGACTCCAGCGTTGCCAGTATCTTCCCACTCTGCGCTCCCTGTGACGGCTCAGGGGAGGGCGCGGTGGAAAGACGTCACCGCGCCCTCTGACCTGAGACGTCACAGGGAGCGCAGAACAGGAAGACAGAGGATCTGCGGAGGCACGGGGAGAGGTAAGTATCTGGCTGCCGGGGCCCTGAGTAAGCGGGAGAGAAGGGCGGGCGCTGACACCGCTCTCCTCCGCCCATAGCCTGGCGGGGTGCGCGACCGCCAGTGGGCCCCTCTGCCTGCTCAGGGCCCCAGCACTTGCCCGGGTGCGCCGGGTGCTGACGCCGGCCCTGGTTGTGAAGTTCCTCAAGTTACACTGTCCGGATTATAACTGCCCACGTCTTCCTGTGCTTACTCAGGGAAGGGGTTCAGCAAACCCTCAGGTACCTCCGGAGTACGTAACGGGACCCCCTTCTGTGTGTTCCTTCTGGCCGTCTCCCTGCACCTCACACCCAGTGTCCCAAGCCAGTGTCGGGCGACATTTTCTCTGTCTCCTGGGTCCTCTATGGCTACCTCTTTGGTGAGTTAGATGTGGCTGTTGGCTGCAGCACCTGAAATGCTGCACCCTCCGGTTACCTAGTTGAACATTGCAATTCTCACTAGTTAGGGGCCGGTCCCCTTTGCGGCCTGATCCCTCCACGCCCTGGTAGATTCGGGCGTATGGGTGGCCTCCAGCACTTCCCGTACCCCTAGGACCCCCTCTTTCCTTCTGGAGCCTTCCTTCCTGCTCCTCTCCTCTCTTCAGTCAGTCTCACCTCCTGGGCCTCTCTCACTAGGCCCGCTCCGCCTGAGCAGAGCTCCTGCTCCCACTCACTGTCCTCCTCTGACTGGAATCCTTCTAGATGGTTCCATCCCTTTTTTTATACACTTGCCAAAGAACTCCCCAGAACTCCTTCAGAAATGAAACCCGATGTGTCTGATGATATCTCACGCGCCACATGGCCAGATAAGGTTGTAAAATGTTAAAATGACGTTTCCTGGTGAATGCATTTGTCACAGTTAAAAGCAATGCAAAAGTGAAAAAAAGCATCAAAAACGCTACGTGTGTCACATGAAGGCAATGGTGGGAAAGTGTCACAAGAGGTGGACGATGATGAGACACAATTGCCAGAAAGTCAGGAGGAGGACCAGGGTGCGGAAGTGGAAAACAAGGTGGTGGATGATATAGTAACTGACCCAACCTGGCAGGAGGACATGCAGAGCTAGGACAGCAGCACAAAGGGGGAGGGAGGCAGAGCACCCCAACAGGCAGGAAGAAGCAGTGTAGTGGCCGCAGCCGTTCCCCGTAACACCAACACGAAGGAAGTTGCCAGTACAACTGTTAGGTCTTCCCGAGTCTGGTTGTTTTTTAAAGACTCTGCCGATAACCCCAAAAAGGTAATTTGCACCACCTGCCAGGCCAGCATCAAAAGGGGTGGCGAAACGACCAGCCTGACCACCACCAGCATGATCAGGCACATGGCAGCAATGCATCCGACTTTGTGGGCCGAATACCAGGGTTCAGGAACAGTGTCTGCAGGTGGCAGCACTGCTTCTTCCACTGTTGTGCATGCAAGCCAATCCCCTGTCCGTGGTGCATGCGAAGATGCCTCCTGCTCTGCACCTGTCGTTGCACACTCTCAAGTAGCAGCATCAGGAAGCACGTCCTTGTCCCAGCGCAGCGTTCAGTTGTCCATGCCCCAGTCCTTGGAATGCAAGCGCAAATATTCAGCCAACGCCCCACAGGCCACAGTACTAAATTCCCACATTTCACGACTGCTTGCACTCGAAATGTTGTCTTTTAGGCTCATGGAGAGGGAAGCATTCCACAACTTGATGGCGGTGGCTGTCCCTCAGTACTCGGTCCCCAGCCGCCATTATTTCTCCCGGTGTGTCATCCCTGCATTACACAAGCACGTGTCCCAAAACAACAGTCTTACCCTCAACAACGCAGTTACCAGTAAAGTCCACCTAACCACGGACACGTGGACAAGTGCTTGTGGGCAGGGATGGTACATCTCGCTGATGGCACACTGGGTTAACATAGTGGAAGCCAGGACCCAGTCGGACCATGGGACAGAATACGTCCTCCCGAGGCCAAGGCGGGCCCTAGGTCAATCAGGGTTGCCCCCACAGTCTACAGCTCCTGGACCTCATCCTCCTCCGACTCCTTCTCCTCTTCAGCCTCCATTTCCAAATTGACCACATCAGTCACAAGCTGAAAGCACTGCAGCACTGCCTCGGTCAAGTGGCAACAGGCTGTGCTGAAGCTAATATGCTTAGGTGACAAACTGCACAATGCTGAAGAGTTATGGACAGCTCTGAAAGAACAGGCAGATCTGTGGCTCACACTGCTGAACTTACAGCTAGGAATGGTTATGTGTGACAATGGCCGGAACCTGGTGGTGGCTCTGAGGCGAGGCGAGCTCACACACGTTCCATGCCTGGCCAATGTGCTTAACCTCGTTGTTCAGCGGTTTCTCAAATCCTACCCGGAGCTGCTGGATCTGCTTCCTAAAGTATGCCGCCTTTGTGCCCATTTTAGAAAGTCACCTACAGCTTCCGCCGACCTTGTCGTGTTTCAACAGTGTTTGCAGCCTCCGGCTCACAGACTGGTGTGTGATGACCCCACACGTTGGAACTCTACACTGCAGATGTTGGGAAGAATTTGTGAGCAGAAGAGGGCAGTTGTTGAGTACCAACATCAACAAGGCCTTCGCTATTCAGTTCAGACTCCACACATAAGACCTCAGGAGTGGACATGGATGTCAGACATATGTACCATCCTCAGTAAGTAAACAATTTCTATAACTTGTTTTGAGGAATAGAATAAGGTTAACATGAACCCTCAAAAAAATAAAAAAATATAATTTATTAGATCATTTTAAAATATGGACTAACACATAAATATCCAACCTAGAGGACACAAAAAGCCATATCTGGTCACTCAGTTCTTATGCATGCTTATATAGTGAGATCAAAACTCATGGAACAAATGCTGTGTCCAATCAATATAAATAACAATCCCACTACTGGCAATAATGGACGTTGAGTGTCCTCAGAACAAAGTGATTAAGTGCAAAGTGATATAGTGCAAAAACATATACAGAAAATATATAGATGAGTAGATAAGTCTATAACATCCCTATCCAAGCTAATCAGGTCCTTTGATAAAGGCTATGAAAAATACCCTGCCTTACAGCAGAGGTTGGCACCCTAGGTAAAGATGGCGAAATGGCGCCCCCGCTCCTCGGCGGCTCTCCCTCTCTGACCCTAGAAGGCCCTACTACTATGTTGCATCACAATTCAATGCAACCTCCTCAATTAGGGAAAGAAAATAGAATATAAAAAACTGAAGACTTATCTCAGATGAACATCATGGATGCAATCATGGATGTAGATCCCATAAATAGCCTCAAAGGCAAGCCTCGACACGTTTCCCCATTGACTGGTTCCTCAGGAGGCAAAAAAGATGTGTGGTAAATCCACAAGGATATCTGTTACACCCAGATCATAGCTTCGTATTGATGACACAGTGAGTTGTCATGAGGGCTGGGATGAATGATTCACCCCTCTCTAACATAGCCCATATATATACAAAATACTCCTCCCAACCTCACTTTATGTTATTGGAGTGGATTTGGAACACCTGTTATCACCTGCATAGGTAAAGATCCTACCCCCAGTATTAGTCTCCATACTGCCTGCATTGTGCTCTCAGCGTGCGTTCCAGCTGCTCTCAGCGCTGAACTTGCGGTTTCGCAACGTCACTTCCGGTGCGCGTCTCATATGCGTTCCACGTCGTGGAACGCACAGGCAAATGTGGATTACGTCACTTCCGGTCTGCGCATTCAAGGCACTTCACATAACAAGCAAACCACCCAATCTATCCTTGCGACTACACAATGAAATAGAGGGCATGTATGGATGCAGACAGAGACAATGAAGTGCAGTGATGAAGTGGACATGGATGGACATAACCAGAGATAAAACTCCCAAAGGGGACCAATACCAAGCAACTAAGCACATACCCCATAGAGACAAGGAATCATACAAAAACATACAAAATGCTACCTAAAGATATACTAAAAAGAAGATAGCATGCAGACACCCAAAAGGATTATTATCAGATAGAACATACTATAAGTCCCATCAGATACAGGATTTTAATGTATAATAAGCATGGAAGCATTCTGAATCTCTGACATAAAAACAGTTCAAATATCTGGATATAAAGTGGGTTGAGGCGGTTCCCACCAACCAACCTTCAGGAGCCCGGAAAAAGACAATTCCCGGATAGTGGGGTAAAGACAAAGCGCCGCAATAACTGACTGCTCCTAATTCTAGTTTGTTTTTTGTTATTCTGCAATCTTTATCTTTTTGAGACTTTGTAAACTATTTGTAATGTGAATTGTTATTGTTGTTCATTGTTTAACACTAAAGGTGTCCTCAGTCCGAGAGTACTGAATTTAACTAGGGGGGAATGTGGCACCCCAGGGGTCCGGTTGCCATAGTGGCATTGCCTCCCTCACAAGAGGTGATGCCATGGCTGGAAGCAAGGAGGGGTCCCCTAATCAGGTTTACCAGCATATAACACTTTCCTGGCTCCAGACCAGAAAGAGGAGCTCCTCCCCTTAGCAACTGGAATCTGGAGGTGGGGTTAGTAAGAGTGAGTGGAGAGGAGTTGGAGACAGGAGTGTGGCGCCCCTGAGGGTTCGGTCGCCACAGAGGTATTGCATCTCACCCACAGGTGTGGTATCTCACTCTCAGGTAAGGAAGGAGTATGGCTCAGGACCCTAACACTACATACACTACACCACATTTCTGGGGGACAGGGCGAGATTGCTCCTATGGGAGAGCACAGTCCCTGATCCCTGGCTGGAGTGGGGAGGAACCACTTAGAGAGGGGGAACTATGTAGTGGATGGGTGGAGGACGTAGATCCTGGGAGCACTGTAGTATGAAGTATAAAAGTAAGGAACCATCTTGGTTCAGAGAGTGAAGAGAGTTCAGTCAGTCAGACTGAGGTGCTGACAGGGGGCAGAGGCTCTGTACGAGCTCTGCTCCACAGGCAGGTCCAGCCAGGAGGCCTGAGCCTGAAGGAGAAAGGAGAGGAAAGAGGGAGCAGGAAGGCTCCAGGACGAGGAGAGAAGGGACCCTAGGGGTACGGGCCGTGCAGCCGCCACCCGTACGCCCGACGCTGCCAGTAGGTAGGGGGGGGTCAGGCCAAAGAAGAGGAACCGGGTCCCCCAGCCAGTGGAGACTACAAGGGCTCAACTTGGAACCGGAGGCTGCAGCACTTCAAGTACAGCAGGCCGCCCACACCAGCCACTAGGGTCAGGGGACGGAACACACGTCACCCGCTAAGGCCCGAGGACACTGGACCGAGGTGCCGCTAGGTGTGAGGCACAAGGAGAGAGGCCAGAGAGGACACACAGAAGGGGGTCCTGCTAAATGCTCCAGAGCTACCTGGGAGTCAACTGAGCCCCATACTCGGTGAACACAGGACGACGTGGGAAGTTATAAACCTGCAGTAATAACTTGGAGTGAAAGAACTGTGAGTAAAGACCCTGAGACTGCATTGTAAAGGCTCCATGTTATCATTACTGATCCCGGCACTACCACCACCATCATCCACCCACGCTGCCCTGAAGATACACTCCACCTGTGGGGAGTCACATCACCTAGCTGCACATAGCACCAGCTTCAGCGGACTGCCCCGCAGCGGCGGTTACCGATGACCGCAATCCACAGGTGGCATAGTCGGACATTAATATTTGTGCACATAGACTACTACCCTGGTTTGACCGCCCTGGGTCACGGACCGGGTCACCACCACGGTGACTACAACCCCCAGCGTCTATCAGGCCCGGCTCCGGGTATCCCCACGGCCCAGGGGGCGCGTCAGGAGAACGACGAGAAAGGACCTGGGGAAGGGAGCTGTGTACAAGCTCACCCCAGAGGAGAGAAGCGCAGAAGAACCGGACACCGGAGTCCGAGGTTGTGGGGCACTGAAGGCCCAGCAGCAGAATCCGGAGGGCAGGAGACTGCAGGTCTCCTGGCCCCATCAGATGCCCGGTGACACAGCAGCACCATAGGGCCCAGCACCGCCACGTGGGAGCGACACTTAAGGAATGCCTGAGCTGCCTGCCATACGGGTGAGGAAAAAGATGTTTTACTCAGGGACAAGGGCCGCAGTGTAATGCAGGTGCCGGAATGTAATGCACAGAGACACAAGGCAGGGACAGTCGGAGATGATTATAAACAGTTTATGTATATATAAAACAGGTATTTTGAACAAGGGGATAACAAGGGTATTGAACGGTAATTTGAAATATTAGCAAAATACGAAGTCTCTCAAAGTAATGTGGTGCACCCAGTCAGGGGAGTCACCACGTCAGTTCTTTATCTCTGTATATGGCTCTAGAGGGGGTCACCGGTTATTCCCGCTAGGCCGCAAGTCTTTTCCGGACAAAATCAATTAAAGCAAGTTTAGCTTCTTCTGCCCCAACTGTTCCCCTCCCAACCTGAGTACCTAAACCCAGTTTGCCCCGGTACCGTGACTGAACAGTAGAAGTGACGGCCCTGTTCACGTATGTAGCTCTTCTGCTTTCACTGGCGTGACTTTCCTGGCTCAGCAGTCTCTCAACTCCTCTCTTCCTGGCCGTTGGAGGCAGTCTCTCAAGCCGGGGATAGGGGGGTCCAGACCTCGTCTGTCGGCGGGCGACGTCGGGTTCCGCGAACTCACTCAGCACCGCAAGCAGGTTCCTGACTCTCCTCAGTAGGTACAGTACTCTAGTCACATCTGTGAGGGATCCGGAGCTCATCCACCGGCGCCCGGCTGTGGCACCTCGCAGGCCTCCGGCTTAGGCCTGCCACGTGGGGCTTCTCAGCATGCAGGGAGCACGTCTGCTCCTCTCTGCTGCTTGGCGCCAAAAACTCCTCAGGCTTGGCGCGCTGGCCTCTTATCCCCAGGAACTCCTTCCTGGAAGTCACCTGACCAGGTCCAGCGTCTAAATCTGCTCTTCCTTCAACTTCTCTTGTATATCTTGGTTCTGCTTGACTGTGTCTGGCCAGCAGATGGCAGTCTCTCTCCATCTTTGAAGCATCATGTAAGAGTTCTCTTAAAGGCTCTCTCGCCTCTACTACAGCAGCATAGCTTCAAGCAGCAGGGTCAAAGAGATTAGCGCGGAGGGAAGGCCTACAACTTCACCCGGCGAGGTGGATCCCCAACTTGCTCCCAGGTTGCCCGGACCTCTACTACCAGCTAGTACCCATGCCCTGGTCTGCTTAACAAACCGCAAGTAAAGATAAGAGGAAACTGCCATTAAGTTGTGGACTGGTCATTATCTGCGCCATCACCTGCACTACACTGCACCAACAATATCTACCTCATAAAATCACCATCTACTGTCCTGGAGCTAAGCTCAGCCTGTGGAGAGCTGAACAAACTCTGCTGCATCACCATCAGCTCCAGAGCAACTACACCGCAGCGGCGGCCCCATATGGCTGCATACCACAGGTGGCGTCACGAACATTATCTCTAAAAACGTTATTCCCCTTTTACTTTCCCCTTTAATTGACCGCCCTGGGTCACGGACTGGGTCACTGCCACCGTGACATCCCCCAGCATCGACCGGCCCAGCTACCGAGTACCCCACGGCCCAGAGGGCGCGTCATATAGGTACGTCCAAGGTCGTGCATCTTACCCCACACCTGACAGCTGATCTGATCATGTGCCTGTAACAGCTAACAGATCCGAAATACACCGCTGTTGTTAACCAGTTAAATGCTGCTGTCAATCACTGACAGCGGCATTTTACACGAGCACTAGCCAGAAGAACATCACATGTCCCGCCCTTCAGCGCTCCAGTCACTATGAATCTCCTATGAATGCAGTGCGTGGCCGGCATTCATAGGACATCGTGATTTTTGCTACAAATAGCAAAAAGCCCTGCTGAAGCCCTGCTATGTGTAGCACGAGCGATCAGATGATCGCAGCTTCAAGTCCCCTATGAAGACTATGTAATAAAAATGTAAAAAAATAAAAAAACACAAACGTTCAAATCACCTCCCTTTTGCCCCATTGAAAATAACACAATTAAAAAAAAATAAATAATCATAATTAATATTGCCGCTTTTAGAATCGCCCGATCTATCAAAATATGAAGTAAATTAATCCGATCAGTAAATGGCGTAAAGAGAAAAAAATCGAAACACCAGAATTACGTTTTTTGGTCGCTGTGACATTGCAATAAAATGCAATTACGAGCGATCAAAACTTCGAATCTACCTCAAATGGTATCAATAAAAACGTCAGCTCGGTGAGCAAAAAAATAAGCCCTCACCCGGCCCCAGATCCCGAAAAATGGAAACGCTACAGGTCTCTGAAAATGGAGACATAAGTAATTTTTTTTTTCTTACAAATTTCAGATTTTTCCACCACTTAAATAAAAAAGAACCTATATATATTTGGTATCTGCAAACTCGTAATGACCTGGAGAATCATAATGGCAGGTCAGTTTTAGCATTTAGAGAAGATGATTAAAAAAAGAACCATTTGTTGAATTGCACTTTTTTTTGCAATTTCACAGCCGTTGGATTTTTTTTTTCCTGTTTTCCAGTACACGATATGGTAAAATCAATGGTGTCGTTCAAAAGTGCAACTCGTCCCACAAAAAACAAGCCCTCGTACAGCCATATTGATGGAAGGATAAAAAAGTTATGGCTCTAGCAAAAAACGAAAGCACAAAACGGAAAATCGCAAGGGGTTAAAAACAAATGTTAAAATTTAAAAAAAAAATTAAAAGTAACAGTTTATATTTTTTCAATTGTTGAAAACATTTTGATGGTACATTCCCTTTAATGAATGTCCTGATATGATATGTAATGAAATTTCAGTCCCTCTGTATGTAAATTAAAGCTGTGCCCTCAGATTATCTCCACAGCTTCATATTATTATAAGCAGAATTACAACACGTACATATGAAATACACTGCAGAGAAATAAAAGCATACTGTCCTTTTAAATTCAGTGTGGTACATAACACTGGTCAGCAGCCAATAGGATCGCTGGATTTGAATTTGAAAAAAAGCAAACTGTCATTCATCCTCAGTCTGTTACAGGACAGTGAGCGGTGAAGATGGATGTCGGTGAGTGTTCCCATCCCATCATCTGATGCCACTGATTCCACCAAAATTCAAAATAGGAGAGAACGGCTGCTGTCATCTGCCACTAGAGGGAGCTATCAGTACAATATATATTTACTGGTACACTGTGCTCCCCCTAGTGGCTTCAGGAAAGCAGAATTGTATCATTAGGTCACACAGAACACTTTGCTGCCAGTATTATTTATTGAGGGAGTTTATGCCACTATTGTCAATGGGATGAGTGTGCTGACACTGATAATGGGGGTTAGGCTTTATCCGCAGTTAATGAAGTCACTTTGGCAGTTATTTTTAGGGAGTTACCTGTACTTATGGGTATGAAGAACATAGAAATACATGAATGCCATATATCTTTATTTACACCCAGTAAAGGCTATGCTCCATGTGGTCATATTGACTACATATATGAGTGTAATGGGGGTCCGATACCGGGGGGATGTTCACTATGAATATGTGTGGAAAGCTGCTGGAAAGCTGCCCGGTTTGTGTCTTTATCAGATCTGTGACTAAGTCTTTTTTGGATTCTCAGCTTTTCCTATGACTACTGCAAAAGAGGATAGATACAGGATGGCCGTGAGCCGCAGATCTTGGGGGTCAGCAGCTTTATTATAACCGGACCCCTTGTCCTATTCTTCATCCCTGGTGAATGATAAGTGGACACTCATTGGATTCTGTTTTCTTTAGGACGTCTACCTCCAACAGGAATGTGTCTTCGGACCTGGACTCTTCTCGTGTGAAATTACTTTTTTAAATAATTTTTTTTTTCCATGAATCTGAAAATATTGTGCCATTCCTTTAATCCAGCATTTGATAATGTAGACCATCTATTAGTTC
Organism: Phyllobates terribilis; assembly: GCF_046119375.1. NCBI lineage: Eukaryota > Metazoa > Chordata > Amphibia > Anura > Dendrobatidae > Phyllobates > Phyllobates terribilis. The sequence continues at coordinate 57,844,488 of NW_027362773.1, forward strand.
AGTTAAGAGTTGAAACACAATGTAGATTGAGCAGTTAGAAGACAGTTTCCAATAGTAGATTGTATGCTTTCTATGCTGGGAATCATTCCGATTTCAGCAGGTCACGCTGATGTTCAAAGACTTGGACTGGCCAACAGATGAAGAGGAGAATCCTCCGGTGGGCCACCACCCTCTGATATGAGCAGTACTTGGCACAATATAATTGAATCTCAATATATATGACTCTCTTATTCACTTAACAATCTACCCAGTTCATTGTTATACAGATTTGTGATTGAGGATAATGTTACATTAGTTGAAAAGTGGGGTCCTGCAGTTGGTTACTGGTGGGCTGAAACTGGATGTTGGGTTAAATAAATTTACCTGTAATTTAAAGATTTGATACCTCTGGGCTTCATATGATTGATCACATAATCTGCTTGTTTTTTCTTTTTAGCTTGTGCAAGAACAAAATAAGAAAGAGATCAGCAACTTCTGATATACTGCATCAGATTCCTGCCGTCTCCGATCTTCAACATGGAGGTCTCTGATCATACTGCAGATTATGTCATCCATGTTCTGTCCAAAGATGTAAAGGAACGTCTCAATAGGCAATTGACTGAATCTCATCCTTTCTTAGCGCCTCATGCCGACCAACCGGGAAGTTCAGAAGAAATATCTACCTTTTCCTTTGGATGAAGAAAAACCTGAGCCAACATCAATGATGCCAGAAGAGCCAAAAGAAGAGGAGATGAAGGAGGCAATGAAGTATTGGGAGGTAGAAGAAATGGAAGTAGATTAGACAGAAGACACCGAGGTGAAAGAAGAAGATAAGACAGAAGATACCAAGGGGAAAAAACAAGATAAGGCAGAAAATACCAAGGGGAGAAAAGAAGACGATAAGGCAGAAGATACCAAGGGGAAAAAAGAAGAAGATGCTAAAGAATCAGAAGCAAAAGAAGAAAAGAACAACCCCTGGGCCAGAAGAGTTGAGAACCAGCCAGCAGGAAGACACAAGATCCTCCAGCAGTCCATCCTTAAATACGTCAATACCAACCTCAGAGGTAGGAGGAACATCATCTGGACCATCCTCCTCAAATCAATGAGACGCTGATGGACTCTAAGGCACCAACATTCCAGCTGTAGGAACATCGACAGCTTCAAATCTAAAAATAATAAAAAGAATAGACATAAAATAGTTATTATTAGATTAAGAAAGCTTAAAAATGTAGTAAAATCATTATAAATACTTTCATAATATTAGGAGCAGTAATATAATATTAATTGTGTAATAATAGTAGAGACATAAAAATAACATCAGCAGGTTTGATCCAGGGTTCTAGGACTGATCGCTTTTTCCCGGGGTCGAGAAGGAATTTTTCCCCTTGACACCAATTGGCTGAATGTGTCCACGGATTTTTGCCTTCTTCCGGATCAACAGCTTTAGGAATAAGGACCTAGAAATTAGTAAGATTATAGTAGAATTAGCACTAGTGGAGTAGTAATATAATATAGTATAAAGTGTAATATTAGTGACCATAAAACAGGAATAATTTCACTTGTAAAGTAATAATAAAATTATACGATAATATTAAAAATAAAATATTAATAATAATTATTAAAATTTGAATAAGTATTAGGAGATTTGATCTAGGGTTCTAGGACTGATCGCCTTTTCCCGGGGTCAAAAATGAATTTTTCCACCATGACACAAATTGGCCGAACATGTCCGGGGTTTTTTGCCTTCTTCTGGATCAACATCTTTAGGAATTAGGATCTAATTTTTAGTTTTAGTAAAATATCAATACAAATGTTAGAAATAATGGTAAGAATAAAATAGCAATAATACAAAAATATCTAGAATAAAATATTAAGGCTATGTGCCCATGATGCAGAAATGTTCCGGATTTTTCCTGAGCTTTTCTGCATCTCCCTCGCAGAAAAAATGCATGTGGATTGTACATGCATTTTTCCTGCCAGGGACATGCGGATGTGAAGCGTTCTGCACATGCATTTCCGCAGTCAGGTTGACAAGCGCTTTCCAAGCGATTTTAGCATCACTTGGAAAGTGCTTGTCAACTTGGTCACACTATATAAATCCATGCAAACGGCATGGATTTATATAGTGTGACCCCAAAGAATGGTTAAAAAAAAAAAAAAAAAAAATCTATACTTACCTTCTGATGGCCCCCGCAGTCTTGCTTCGCTCAGTCCTGGCTGCCGGCAGATCGCGGTACACTGAAGGACCTGCCGTCACATGACTATGACGTCAGCGCAGGTCCTTCAGTCCATCGCGAGCTGCCGAGATGGGAGGACGAGCGCAGTGAGGGCCGTCAGAAGGTAAATATAATATTTATTTTTATTTTATTCTTTTTTTCACAGATTCTATGGTACCCGGGTCAGGAGGAGAGTCTCCTGTCCTCCACACCTGGGTACCATCCGCACATTGAAACGCATGGATTCCGCATGTACAGATGCAATGATGCGGAATCCATGTGACTCGCCCTATGGGCCAGTGCTGTAGTGCGGCGCGCGTGCGCGCGGGGGATACCCGGAGCCGGATCCGATGGGGGTAGTAGTCTTCGTGTGGCGGTGACCCGGTCCGCGCCCAGGGTGGTCAAACTAAGTGGCAGTTATTGGTATGATGGTATTAGTGTCCGACTACGCCACCCGTTGAATGCGGTTATGAAACCGCCGCTGCAGGGCAGACCGCTGAGGCCGGTGGTATAGGTGTGCAGCAATGTTGATATAACCCCCAACGGGAGAGGTATGGCCTCAGGGCAGCGGATGTGGGTGATGTTGGGAGGGATGGTGTGGATGTCCCAGCACTAACGGTGCGACAAGGAAGCACAGAGACGCGAGGGTACAGTTCAGGGCCTTTACTGATGGTACAAGGCAAATTTCCCCGGGAGTACTGGCTAGTAGTTGGGGCCTGGTTAGTCTGCGAGTAAGCCGGAGTTCCCCTGGCCAGGTGGAGTTGTAGGCCTTCCCGTTAGTCTGTACCCTTCCTGGCTACCCTGCTTTCGGCGGTTACAAGTAGCCCACGTCCCTGGGTATACCGTGTGGTGCTCACCCGTATGGCTGGTGACCTGGGGCCTCCTGTTAGCCTCCGCTCCGGGATGGCGGTGCTGGTCCCTTCGTTGTGACTGAGCCTCCGGGCTTTTATGGCCAGAGGACCTGGAATCCCCTGCCGGATGGATTCTGCTGCTGGGTATATCTTAGTCCCCACAGCCTTGGACTCCTGTGTCCGGTTTTAGTACCTTCTCCCAGGGCGAGCTCTGCACAGCTCCAGCCCCTGGCGCTTCTCCTTGGCTCCTACAAAGCTCCTGATGTCTATCTGTCCCTGTTTCTGCGTGTTCAGACCAGACTCTGTCTCTGTCTGGAACTCCTCTCCCTAACCCTGCCTCAGCCCCAGTTTATGTAGGGGAAGTTCTTCCCCTCCCAGGACTGGGCAGGAGGTGTGGCATGCTTAGGATTCCTGCCCAGGAGACCTCCCACCTGCTCACAGACGTAATACTGCTATTACTGTGGAAACCAGACCCCTGGGGTGCCACATTCCCCCCCTAGTGAAATTTAGTACTCCCGGACTAAACATATATATATATATTTTTTTTAAAACATAACAGGGTATAAACAATAACAATTAAATACATGAGATGGTCACGGCGTGTCCGTAACCGGGAAGCAATAAGGGTGTCCATTTCACCAAAGAACAGGGAGCCGTAACCAGGTAGGGGTCTGTCCTGCCCCGAGTCTTTAACAGTCTTTAGTCCATTCCTGGGTTACGCTCCAAACATATTTACAACAGAGTTCCGGTTACTCACTGTCCATAACCTGTCAGTCCATATAAAGAAACCTGTAACTGAAAAACATAATTAGCAACGGCTACAACAAAACAGGTAAACATAAAATAGTTAAAGCGACTAGCCAACTTAGATTCTCCAACGTACGGGCATCTGGCCTCTGGTAACCCTAGTGGACCTACGGAGCTCACTAACTGGTCCTGCACTACAGGGTGTAGGAGGTGTTATGGGCAGGCTGGGCAGCTTTCTGCGCACTCTTTGGCTCACTAGGGGCACGGCAGGCTCACTACTAGCAGAGGGTTGATCCTCCTGTACTGCTGGTGTGGACTCTTCTGCCTCTTGGGCCGGCTGCTCTTCCAGCTCTACTGGTTCCTCTGTAGGCACTTGTGGGGCTGGCTGGAGAAAGGTGAGGACGGGTACCACGACAGCACCGTTTACTTGTGTCCAAGACCGGGGGAAGTCTCCGAGTACAGTCCTGATCATTTCTTCCCTTTCCTCTGCGGGTCGAGGGTTTTCTTGATCTTCTTCTTCAGGGTTTTGCAGCTGCTCGGGACACTTCTTCAGGTGGTCTCTGGAGACAACGGCTGTGGTTTCTCCTCCATCCTTACTGATCACGCAAATCTTTGGGTTCTCATGGCTTGATGGCAGTACGGTGTACGGGTCCTTCTCCCACTGGTCGTCCAACTTGTGGAGCCGTCTTTTCCTCTTCAAGACCTGCTCTCCAGGTACCAGGGGAACAGCGGGAGCATACTGATTATAAGCCCTCTCTTACCTTTCTCTAGCTTGAGACAGACTTCGCTCCACGCTCTCCTGCACTTTTCGGTACTGCTGCTGCCGTCCTGTATCCCAGTCTGCCTCTGGCGAGGTGTCCTCGGGCGTCAGGACTCCCATATCCAGGTCGATAGGCAGCTTACCAGGCCTCGCTCTCATTAGGTAAGCCGGGGTACAGTTGGTAGAACCTACAGGGATGTGGTTGTATAGGTCCACCAGATCAGGCAGCTTCTCAGGCCACAGACTGCATTCTTCCAGGGGCAATGTTTTCAGGAGGTCTATCACCACCTGGTTCATCTTCTCGTAGAGTCCATTAGTTTGTGGGTGGTAGGGCGTTGTTCTTATCTTCGTGCAGCCATACAGGTTGCAGAACTCCTGGAAGACTTCCGCTTCGAAGGCTGGCCCTTGGTCTGTCAGCACTTGGTCCGGGTACCCGTGTGGACGGCAGAAGTGCTGCTGGAAGGCTCTAGCTGCTGTTTGAGCCGTTAAGTCCTTGACCGGGACCACCACCAGGAACCGGGAGTAATGATCTACGATTGTGAGGGCGTAGACATACCCAGATCTGCTTGGAGCCAGTTTCACATGGTCCAGGGCTACCAGTTCCAGTGGCTGTCGGGTGATGATGGGCTGCAAGGGAGTCTTCTGGCTGGCACGGTCCTTCCTTCTTAGGTGGCACGGTCCACAGTCTCTGCACCACCTCTCGATGGCTCCTCTCATGCCTACCCAGTAGAACCGTTCACGCAATAAGAACTCCAGCTTCTTCCACCCGAAATGTCCTGCTCCGTTGTGGTACGCCTCCAGAATCATAGCCGCGTCTCGTCTGGGGACCACTACCTGCCAGGTCAACTCATGTGTTCGAGAGTTAACCATTCTCCGGCACAACTTCTCCCTGTAGAGGAACAGCCTACTTTTCTCCTTCCACAGTTGCTTAGTCTCCTCTGGGGCGTCTGGGTCCAGACTGGCATCGGCTTGGGTCAGCATTTCCTTCACCAGACGGACTGCAGGATCACTTTCTTGCGTCTCCGCCCAGTTGTAGTGGGGCAAGGGATTGAACGTCGCGGAGCGCCTGTCCTTCACACGGTGGGAATACAGGGTAATCCCATGACGGTGGAACGAAGGGAGCTCAACTTCTTCCAGATCTTCTGGATCTTCCCCTACGTCCGGTAAGTTCGGCATTCTAGACAGGGCATCCGCGTTGGCATTTGAGCGTCCTGCCCGGTATTTGATGGTGAATTCAAAGTTGGACAGGCGAGCCATCCATCTCTGTTCCAGAGCACCGAGCCTTGCAGTGTCCAGGTGTGTCAACGGGTTGTTATCCGTGTACACGATGAATTTGGATGAGGCAAGGTAATGCTTGAAACGTTCGGTCACTGCCCACACTACTGCCAGGAACTCCAGCTTGAATGAGCTATAATTCTCAGGGTTCCTCTCGGTGGGTCGTAGCTTTCGGCTAGCGTAAGCGATTACTCGTTCTTTTCCTTGCTGGATCTGGGACAGCACGGCTCCTAGCCCGATGTTACTTGCGTCCGTGTGGAGGATAAAGGGCTGGCTGTAGTCTGGATATGCCAGGATTTTCATCCCCATCTTCAGCTGGCAAAAGGACTCCTCTTCCAGCTTTTCCCACCTGAAGGGCGGCTTCTGGTTTTTGGCTTTTCGAGATTGACCTATCAGGAGGTCCTGCATAGTGGCTGCCATTTTGGTGAAACTGGGAATGAATCTTCGGTAGTAGCCTACCAACCCGAGGAACTGCCGCACTTCCTTTATGCTGGAGGGTCTTGGCCAGTCCTTAATGACGGTGTTCTTATCAGGGTCAGGAGCCACTCCGTCTGCACTCACCACGTGTCCCAGGTATTGCACCTTTGGTTTCAGGAGGTGACACTTGGAGGGTTTCACCTTTAGGCCGTAGTTTGCCAGAGCTTCGAACACTTCTGCCAGGTGTTTCAGGTGGTCCTCGTAGGTCTTGGAATAGACGATGACATCGTCCAGGTATAACAGGACCGTCTCGAAGTTCCGGTGTCCCAGACAGCATTCCATCAACCGTTGGAAGGTTCCTGGTGCGTTGCAGAGCCCGAACGGCATACAGTTAAATTCGCTGAGACCCATCGGGGTGGTGAATGCGGTCTTCTCCCGGTCTGCCTCTGCTACAGGAACCTGCCAGTACCCGCTAGTGAGATCCAAAGTAGAGAAGAAGTTAGCAGATTTTAATGCAGCTAAGGACTCTTCTATCCTTGGTAACGGGTTCGCATCTTTGTGTGTGATACGGTTGACCTTCCTGTAGTCTACACACATTCTCATAGTGTTGTCCTTCTTTTTCACTAAGACTAATGGAGCTGCCCAGGGGCTACAGCTGTCCCTGACTACCCCAGCCTCCTTCATGTCTCTAAGCATCCCCTTGGCGTGTTGGTAGTGTGCAGGGGGTACGGGTCGGTATCTCTCCTTTATGGGAGGATGGTCTCCCGTGGGGATGTGGTGTTCTACCCCCTTTACTCGCCCGAAGTCTAACGGGTGTTTACTAAACACTCTCTCGTACTCTTGAACCACCCGATAGACTCCTTGTTTCTGATGTGAGGGAGTGGAGTCAGTACCCAGATGTAGTTGCTGACACCAGTCCTCCACTGGTTTCTTAGAGCCGTTACCTTCCTCTGGTTGAGATGGAGGCAAGGGTTCCACGGCCTGTACAGAATTCTGGTTTATGGTGAACAATTTAGCTAGCGTGGCATACCGGGGCAGGTGTACTTCTCTCTCACCGATATTTATGATGCGAACGGGCACCCTCCCATGGCGTACATCGACCACCCCCCGTGCTGTCAAAATGGTGGGCCTACTGTCTGAGTAGACGGGTTCTACCATTGCTTGGTAGTCTCTACCTCTTAGACCAATAGCTGCCCGGCACCAAATCATCATCTCACTTTTTGGGGGCATGGCAATAGGGAACGGGTCACACATTCTCACGCTACCTATCTCACCACCAGATAGTTCCACCTGTTGCCGCTTCATCAGTGCCCGGATCTCTTTTTGGAGCACACGCTGCTGGCCGGAACTGGCGTTCTTGGCAACCTGCTATAAAATGAGAATCACCTCTGCAAGACAATTTTCAATTACATTGGTTCCCAGGGTGATTCTAGGGTGACTCTCATGACGGTCTATGTCCACTATAATCAGTCCTTGTGCCGCCAGTTCGACTTTACCGATTTTAATGGTCACCTCCTTGAATCCCACCTGCGGCACGGGCTGACCATTGCTGGCGATGATACTCAGGTCGTCGTCTGGGTAGCGGGTTATGTCCGAATCATTCCAGTACTGCTTGAAGAGCACGTACGGGATGGTGGTGACCTGTGACCCAGTGTCTAGTAGGGCACTCATAGGAATGCCATCCAGTACCACAGGCAAGATTGGACGTCCCCCTACGTATTTATCATGCCAGTTTGATGGGCCTGATGGTCTTATGCCTGGGGGTTGGCCCTCTACCCCAGGTTGTGCCCGTTTAAATGACAGTACCTTGCCACATGTCCGGGTTGATTGCAGCGGCGGCAAATAGGTCGTCCGTCCTCGTTGTATCGATCGCTGGGTCTTCCTCTGGCCGGTGGGGTCCTCCTTGGTCGGCGCCACGGGATGTCCTCCGGTCCGGATGCCAGCTCGATCTTCCCTGCAGTAGAAACCTGTAAAGACTGCACAGTTCGGGTTAGCGCGGCAACGCTTTTAGTTAGCTCTTGGACCTGATGGTGCAGGTCTGTAGCCGGGTCACTGTTTAAAGCCTGTGCATCAGCTCCCACAGGCCCTGCAGACAAGGGCGCCGTCTCCTGGTGATAAGTGATAGCAGGGCGCCTGTGGGTCACAGCGCCACCTGGTGCCGGTTCTCGGAGCACCCGGATGGCTCTGTCTTTGAACTGTGCAAAGTCCAGGTCAGGGTACTGTAAGGCCATTGCCCGCAACTGGGTTCGGTGGGCATTGCACAGTAGACCCTCAATGAATTGTTCAGTCAACAGCTTATCTTTATTTCCCACGCTGTCAGGGTCTGCCTGCTTAATGGCTCTCAGGGCCTCTTGTAGGTTTAGAGCATAGTCTCTTATACTCTCATGTGCCCGTTGTTTGCACCCATAAAATCTTAGTTTTATTTCGGCTGAGGTGCAGGTGTCAAATGTGTCTTTCAGCCGGGTTAGTATGTCTCTGACAGTCCTCTTCCTCCCAGGTGGCCAGGACTTTACCTCCCTTTGGGCTGCCCCGATTAATTGGGCCACCAGGATGCTCACTTTTTGCGCCTCCGTGAGGGGATACACCTGGAAGAGGCTATCCAGCCTTTCTCTGAAGTCATTTAGGGTATGTGACTCCCCTGAGTACTGGGGTAGCCAGGCTGCCCCCGGGATATAGGGCATGGTGAAAGGCATGACACATGGCGGCGGCTGTGGCGGTGAAGCTCTCCTCCGTATCCGACATCCTCCTCCCCCCTAGTGGACCGTGGCCTACCTTGCGATGATCCTCTTCCGTAGGCCGCGGCTCCGCAGTGGATCGTCAGGGTTGAGGACCTTCCGTCGCGCTCCTGTGACGTCGGCGTCTGCTGGGCTCCTTCCAGGACCTTACGCAACGTCCGGACGTGAGGCGGGGCTTCAGTTCTCGCGGGCTTTCGGAGTCCACGCCCCTCTTCTTCCCGCGCTGCGCCCTCAGGATGGCGTCCAATGGCGGGAAAACTCCACGGATGGCGGGAAGAAGGCAGAAGATGGCGTCGGATGGTGGGAATCGGCTCCAGATGGCGGGAGACGACTCCGGACGGCGGGAAACTTCACCACAGGTAAGTATAAAAGTCTCTTTTTTCAGGCACGCAGTACCCGGTGGTTGCGGACACGTAATCCTGCCGACTACGCCAAAGTTGACTCGCCCCCTGGGCCAGTGCTGTAGTGCGGCGCGCGTGCGCGTGGGGGATACCCGGAGCCGGATCCGATGGGGGTAGTAGTCTTCGTGTGGTGGTGACCCGGTCCGCGCCCAGGGTGGTCAAACTAAGTGGCAGTTATTGGTATGATGGTATTAGTGTCCGACTACGCCACCCGTTGAATGCGGTTATGAAACCGCCGCTGCAGGGCAGACCGCTGAGGCCGGTGGTATAGGTGTGCAGCAATGTTGATATAACCCCAACGGGAGAGGTATGGCCTCAGGGCAGTGGATGTGGGTGATGTTGGGAGTGATGGTGTGGATGTCCCAGCACTAACGGTGCGACAAGGAAGCACAGAGATGCGAGGGTACAGTTCAGGGCCTTTACTGATGGTACAAGGCAAATTTCCCCGGGAATACTGGCTAGTAGTTGGGGCCTGGTTAGTCTGCGAGTAAGCCGGAGTTCCCCTAGCCAGGTGGAGTTGTAGGCCTTCCCGTTAGTCTGTACCCTTCCTGGCTACCCTGCTTTCGGCGGTTACAAGTAGCCCACGTCCCTGGGTATACCGTGTGGTGCTCACCCGTATGGCTGGTGACCTGGGGCCTCCTGTTAGCCTCCGCTCCGGGATGGCGGTGCTGGTCCCTTCGTTGTGACTGAGCCTCCGGGCTTTTATGGCCAGAGGACCTGGAATCCCCTGCCGGATGGATTCTGCTGCTGGGTATATCTTAGTCCCCACAGCCTCGGACTCCTGTGTCCGGTTTTAGTACCTTCTCCCAGGGCGAGCTCTGCACAGCTCCAGCCCCTGGCGCTTCTCCTTGGCTCCTACAGAGCTCCTGATGTCTATCTGTCCCTGTTTCTGCGTGTTCAGACCAGACTCCGTCTCTGTCTGGAACTCCTCTCCCTAACCCTGCCTCAGCCCCAGTTTATGTAGGGGAAGTTCTTCCCCTCCCAGGACTGGGCAGGAGGTGTGGCATGCTTAGGATTCCTGCCCATGAGACCTCCCACCTGCTCACAGACGTAATACTGCTATTACTGTGGAAACCAGACCCCTGGGGTGCCACACATGTGTTCCAATGAAAGTCAATGGCAGCGGAAACCCAGCGCTTCCGCAAAATAATTTGTAGTGCTGCGTTTTTTTTCCGCAATGTTAATCAGCAGTGGAGATTTCCACAGCATGTGCACAGCACATGCGGATTATTATTGGGGAACACGGCAGGCCTTCTACCATGCATTTTTTAAGCATTTCTGCAGCATTTTTTGCCGCTTTGGAAACCCTTAAAAAACGCATCGTGGACACACAGCCTAAGAGTAGAATCTTAGTAATATTATAGTAATAATATCAGTAAAATAGCAGGAAACTAAAATAATACAAATAATAGTAATACAAAAAATAGTATCTAAGGTAATGATTATAATATTTAGTAAATAACTAGTATATATTAGGGTTTTGATCCAGGGTTCTAGGACTGACCGTCTTTTCTCGGGGTCAAGAAGAAATTTTTCCCCTGTGACATAAATTGGCCGAATGTGTCCATGGTTTTTTTGCCTTCTTCTGGATAAATAACATTGGGTAGGATCTAATTAATAGTAACTAGAGAAATAATAGAAATATTAGTAACAATAATTATAATATTATTAATAGTAAGTAAAAAAAAATAGAAATAAATATAAAAAAAAAATAGAGGTAGTAATAAAATAGCAATATAAGTTATAATAGTATAGCATTATTAGAAATAGTATAATAATAGCATAGGACATTATTAGGCATCAGCAGGTTTGATCCAGGGTTCTAGGACTGATCGCTTTTTCCCGGGGTCGAGAAGGAATTTTTCCCCTTGACACAAATTGGCTTTATGTGTCCAGGGGTTTTTGCCTTCTTCTGGATCAACAGCTTTAATTCTAGGGATCTCATAGTACTAAAGTAATAATAGCAATAATAAGTATAATAATATTGTAATAATAATCAATAGATTGTGAGGATGATAATAATAAGAATAAGATAAATACAATAAATAGGTAAGTTTGTTAGTGTGGGGCCCCACTTGATGAGGTCGCCTTGTCGTTGGCAGATGGGCTTGCACAATTTGATCAAAATGTGCACTAAGAACCTCAAATTTATAAGTTCAAAGAATAAGGAAGTAATAAAATACAGAAGATTATAAATAGAACTTTGTCTTGCCTCCTTTATTTTCCTGTAATCAAGAAAATCCAGCACATTTTAGACATTTGTATCTCTGTGTTGTAATCATAGCAGGTTAAAATCGCAATGCGACAGCATAAGAAATTGTTAGATTCTATTTTGCAATGATGCGCACAATGTAAACGTCACCTGACACATGCCCCATGTAACCCTAGCATAAAATGGATTAAAGTAAAATGTATTAATTTATTTCATAAACCAATAGTACACGTGAAAATAAGAAACTTTGTAATATATTTTACTAAAGAGATCTGCTTTTTTCTCCTACTGGACTTCATTCATTCTCAAAGTCCTTAATTCTTGGGTAAAATCTTCAGTCAGTACAGATTTTCCCATTACTGAGATAGAAGATGCCAATTGGTACTCATAAAGTTCTATAGAGGAAGGAGGGAGGAGTTAGAGGCAGAGACAAACATTCTACTGCAAGTTCTCCTGAAACGACAATTTCACTCTAGTGTGTAAATCATGATAGTTGCCATATATTTCAGACTATAAGACGCACCTAGGTTTTAGAGGAGGAAAATAGGAAAATAAAAATTTAAGCACAAAATGTGATCATGATGTACTGCTATGGAGGGGGGGTCTGCTGCTGAGACTGTTATAGTGGAAATGTACCCCAATTCTATACTAATATCCCTCATCCTGGTATATACAGTAAGGGAAATAAGTATTTGATCCCTTGTTGTTTTTGTAAGTTTGCCCACTGACAAAGACATGAACAGTAGTCATGAGTGAGCACTAAAATGCTAAGGTGCTCGAGCAAATAGGAATACTTGGGTGCTTGACCCGAGCAACGAGCCGAATGTAAGGCTATGGGAAACTCGAGTGTTTTTCAGGTGGCTCCCCCCGGCGGTCTGCAGAGGGCCTAAAAATTGCCCAAATCGATGGGAGCAGGGCTCAAATGACATGGGAACAGCATGGGGAAGACCCCTGGAAGCATTTCTGACTCCCAGGTCACTGCTGTCAACAACGTTGTCAGAGTATAACGCCACTTTTACGGACTCACAATAAAACATACAAAAACAAAACCGAAATGGATTTTCCTGGGAAATATGTTAAGGAACATCCTTTCCAGGGTAATGACTTGTATACAACCCCTGACAAAAATTATGGATTCACCGGGCTCGGAGGATGTTCATTCATTTGTTTAATGCTGTTGAAAAAAAGCAGATCACAGACATGGCACAAAACTAAAGTCATTTAAAATGGCAACTTTAGGGCTTTAAGAAACACTAAAAGAAATCAAGATTAAAAATGTATTACTCAGTAAGGGTAATTTTTTTCAGACCAAGCAGAGGGAAAAAATTATGGAATTAATCAATTCTGAGGAAAAAATTATTGAATCACCCTGTAAATTTTCATTTCCAAAACTAACACCTGCATCAAATTAGATTTGCTCGTTAGTCTGCATCTTAAAAGGAGTGCTCACACCTTGGAGAGCTGTTGCACCAAGTGGACTGACATGAATCATGGCTCCAACACGAGAGATGTCAATTGAAACAAAGGAGAGGATTATCATACTCTTAAAGAAGGTAAATCATCATGCAATGTTGCAAAAGATGTTGGTTGTTCACAGTCAGCTGTGTCTAAAATCTGGACCAAATACAAACAACATGGGAAGGTTGTTAAAGGCAAATGACGCGCCCCTGGGCCTGAGTCGTGCGGCATCGCGCGCACGGGGGCTTACCCGGAGCCGGATCAGATAGGGGTAGTAGTCTCGTGGCGGTGACCCGGTCCGTGCCCAGGGAGTCAAACTGAGCGGCAGTATTTAGCAGTAGATGTTAGAATGTTCGACTACGCCACCCGTGGATTGCGGTCATGAGACCGCCGCTGCAGGGTAGACCGCCGAGGCTGGTGTTGTTGGTGCAGCTGAGAATGGAATGACTCCCCACGGGAGGAGTATTGCCTCAGGGCAGCTATTGTAGAGTTGATGATGGGGGTGATGGTGCGGATGTCCCAGTACTGGTGGTGCAAGTACGACGATGAAACACGGAGTCTGGTAGTGCAGTTTCAAAAGCTTTACTCACGGTTCTTTATCAGGTCCCTTGTGCACAGGAGGACCACCCGAGTCATGCTGCGTTCACCAGGTCAGGGACTCGGCCAACTCCCAGGCAATTCCAGAGCGTGGTCCAGGGCTCCCCTCTCTTCCTTCCTACTGGCCGTCCCCACCAGGGATCCACCTTTGTCCGGCTCCCTCGGGCCTTCTGGTGGTGAAACCTTTCCCGGCTTCCCTGACCCTATACGTGGTTTGCCTTCCTGGTGGATGTGGCGAGGGGTCGCGCCAAAACTTGTCCACGACCTCCGGTTCCTGGCTGAGGATAATTGGCCTCCACCAGTTTGGGATCCGGTACCCTGTTCTACCAACCCTTCACCCGTTTTCGTTCTCTTGTGGGATCTCAGGGTTCCCTCTATGCTTGCGTCTCTGGGCCTCTCTTTGTGTTTCTCCTCTTCCTCCTCTCTCCTCTCTGCTTCAGGCCTAGCTCTGGAGCTGGGCCCAGACGGAGCCACAGCTCCCTGTCAGCCCTCTCTGGCTGAACTCTCTCTCAGCTTCTCCTCAGACTGAACTCACCCTGTTCCTAGATGGTGCCCACCTTTTATACTCCCTCTGACACCCGAGCCCTGGTGACAATGCAACCAATGGGCTCCTACCTATGCCCAGAGTCCCTCCCCTGTCTGCTCCTACACCACTGGGATGTTCCCCCCCCCCCCCCCACTCCAGCCAGGGACAGACGCTGTCGTACCTGCACAACTATCTGGTGGGAGTACCGTTGTTCTGTCCCCCGGAAATGGGGTGTATGTGGTGCATGCAGCTAACTGAGCCCAGTTCCACGCTCCATCCTTACCCGGGAGTGGAATACCACACCTCTGGTTCGAGGTGCAATACCCCTGTAGCAGCCGAGTCCTCGGGGTGCTACACAAACATACTGGTAGACCAAGGAAGACATCAAAGCGTCAAGACCGGAAACTTAAATCAATATGTCTCCAAAACAGGAAATGCACAACAAAACAAATGAGGTACGAATGGGAGGAAACTGGAGTCAATGTCTGTGACCAAACTGTATTAAACCGCCTAAAGGAAATGGGATTTACATACAGAAAAGCTAAACATACGCCATCATTAACACCTAAACAGAAAAAAACAAGGTTACAATAGGCTAAGGAAAAGCAATCGTGGACTGTGGATGACTGGATGAAAGTCATATTCAGTGATGAATCGCGAATCTGCATTGGACAAGGTGATGATGCTGGAACTTTTGTTTGGTGCCGTTCCAATGAGATTTATAAAGTTGACTGCATGAAGAGGACAAGCAAATTTCCACAGTCATTGATGATATGGGGCTGCATGTCAGGTAAAGGCACTGGGGAGATGGCTGTCATTACATCTTCAATAAATGCCCAAGTTTACATTGATATTTTGGGCAGTTTTCTTATCCCATCAATTGAAAGGATGTTTGGGGATGATGACATCATTTTTCAAGATGATAATGCATCCTGCCATAGAGCAAAAACTGTGAAAACATTCCTTGAAAGAAGACACATAAGGTCAATGTCATGGCCTGCAAATAGTCCGGATCTCAATCCAATTGAAAATTTTTGGTGGAAGTTGAAGAAAATGGTCCATGACAAGGCTCCAACCTGCAAAGCTGATCTGGCAACAGCAATCAGAGAAAGTTGGAGCCAGATTGATTAAGAGTACTCTGTGTGTCACTTAATAAGTCCATGCCTCAGAGACTGCAAGCTGTTATCAAAGCCAGGGGTGGTGCAACAAAATACTAGTGATGCATTGGAGTGTTCTTTTATGTGTTTGTTTTTCATGATTCCATAATTTTTTCCTCAGAATTGAGTAATTCCATAATTTTTTCCCTCTTCTTGGTCTGAAAAAAATTACCCTTACTGAGTACCACATTTTTAATCTTGATTTCTTTTACTTTTTCTTAAAGCCCTAAAGTTGCCATTTGAAATGACTTTAGTTTTGTGCCATGTCTGTGATCTGCTTTTTTTCAACAACATTAACCAACTGAATGAACAGCCTCCGAGCCCGGTGATTCCATATTTTTTGCCAGGGCTTGTATAAGGCAAAATAAATAACCAAAAACAAAAATACTCCTCCACACCTTGGGCTATGTTCACACGTAGCGGTTTTGATGCGTTTTTGCACTTTTGCATTGCTTTCAACCAAGACAAATGCATTCACTGGGAAATGTCATTTTAACATTTTACAACCTTATCTGGCCATGTGGTGTGTGACACATCATCAGACACATGCATACAGTGCTAAAAAGACATGGGAACAGCATTGGGAAGACCTCTGGAAGCATCTCTGACTCCCAGGTCACTGCCTAAAAGTGTGCCCATCATAAGTGATCCTTGGCGCATGCGAAGATGCCTCCCGCACAGCCATAGAGTGTCCGGGAACCTTCCCGCACACTTTTCTCAACCAGGACTGCTTCTCGACAGGGTTAGACGGTCCTACCAGAGAATCCTCTGGTGTGCCCTGGCTTCTATATCAGGAGAGTTCATGATAGCGCTAGCTTTGCAGCTGCTATGGGGCTGTAATACTATTGTAGGAACTCGAGGATTCTGGTAGCGTGGAGCAATGAACAATCAGAGATGGGTTTCTTTAATGCAAATAGTGTATTTGTATAACAGCAATAACACCCAAAAGCAATATGCTCATAACCCGTAGTGACATGCAATGAAATAAGTCCAGCAATATTAAGTCCTTGAAAGCTAGATAGCAAAAATCGGCAAGGTTCTTACGACGCAGTCTTCACACAAATGTGACCAAAAGGTAAGTCTGACACACTGGTGACTTGGCTCAGTTCAAACACTGCTGGTGTAGTAAGAGTCAAATCCAGGTATGCAGTAACGCAGGGAAGTCCAGAAACAAGTTCACAAGTTAATCCCAGATGCGGTGTAAATACAGGGAAGTCCAGAAACTAGTTCACATTTAAGTATTATACCAGTAATAGTTCTAACCGCTCTCACCAGAGGGAGTGAATGAAGGATTAAACACAGTTCAGAAGCACAGTTCTTACCAGATGGAGTGAACCAAAGGTTGAATTCCAAAATCAACAGGCTAATGATAACACAGTGAGTGCAGCTTATATGCAGAGAATGTCCAAAGCCATGGGTAGAAGCTCACTTCTGCCGAGAACCACCTGTAGATAAACCTGGTAAAGCACCCTCTGGTAAATACACAAAAGATCTGGGAGGTAATAGAAGAACAAGGCAGCTGAGTTGAAGGGAACCGGAAGCAGAATACTCCAGCAAGGAAGCCAGCACCTGGGCCGGGTTTTAAACAAACGAACAGGAAGTAGGGCATACAAAAACAGCAAACTCCATTTTAACAAAGGGCAAAATCATTTACAAGGTGACATAGAAAACCCGGAATACTGACAGGGGCTCCTGAGCGGGGGAGAAAGGTGAGCCCTCAGAATCAAATCCTCTGGTGACCACAATGTTTTTCAATCTGAAACAGCTTCTCAGTGGGAGTTATATTTCACCACAGCCATATTCTTTACCTCGGTGAAAGGACTGGCATAGAGGGAAACCGTATCAACTCCGGCTGTCATTTCTCCGTCACCAGGTTCCGCCCATTGTCACACATAACCATGCCTGGCTGTATGTTCAGCTGTGAGAGCCATAGATCAGGTTGTTGTGTTACAGCTTTCAGTACGTAGATAATTAGCGTGCACTCAGTTAGACTAGAGAAGTGCTGATGGAACAGGCCTGTGATGCCTGGATCATGCAGAAGATTAAATTCATTGCACACTCATACTATAATTTTGCAGTGGTATTTATTTAACAGGCATAAAATACTAGATCAAACCATAGGTGTGTAAGCTACAATTTGTGAAGGTGTCAGTAGACGTTTCGGCCACAAAATAGCCCTTATTCATTGAGTCGCTACTGGAAAGAGACAACAGTGTCAGAATACAACCATAAAACAGTAAAAATAAAAATAAATACATAGCTCCAGTGGGGGCAGCTAGTGAATCATAGATCGGACAAGGGAGGATATGGGAGGAGGGAAAGAGGTAGGGGGGAAGTAGAAGGGATGGAGGTGGGGGAAGGGAGAAAAGGGAGGCGGAGAGGGATCAGGTGGGGTGTATTTACATATACATAGTACACTTGGTATATAGACATATAAGTATATAGGCAAGAGTATCATTGCAAGTACAGTTCAATCTTACTTTTGATGTAGTATGCATCTAAGCCAGATATTTTGGGTAGTGGCCACAGCGTGGCAGGAGGCAAGAGAAAGGGCTGTAATAATAGGAGACATGTGAGAGTCACAGTCATAGGAGTATGTTGTGGGGTAAAAGGGGAAGCAGACATACAGGTACCTTTCATATGGCTCCATGGGTTAGTTAGCCTGTGGAAATCTAAAGTAGATAGGACAGAGGTTAGGAAAGTGACAGAGGTATAAAGTCCATAGTCAAACTTAAGTATAAGTCTCCACCAAGTGAGGTACCTGCGTTATAAGCGTGTGCTGGGGTCTGTTGTCCCTGTGGGGATGTGGTGGAGTGGCATTCCCACGCCTTGCTGCTGGGTGGTGTAGTGCCTGAAGTGTGTCATCGGGGGGGGGGCTTGGCCAAAGCTGTGACACGCCGAGGCAGGGGGAGCGGTCTGTGGCAATCAGAGCAGCGTGCTGCGATCTGAAGCCCGCGCATGCGCAGAGGCACGTAGTGTCTGTGAGCAATGCAATGGTTGCTAGGGCAATGTAATAAACAGTCTAAGTAGTGGAACAGCGCTATTGTAGTTAGGAGTGGCACAAAGGAGACAGGGGATGTGGTAGAATAGTTCCCATAGATAGTAGGCTGCAGAGGGAAGTTATAAGTACTGTATGTCAATGAAAATCTGTATCACACGGGGGACCCCTTAAGGTAGATATCGGGGGGAGGGTGTTAAAGCTGTATAGTATTGGAAGTATAATGAATAAAGAGTAAACTTGTGAGCAGGCCATATATGGGACTAGTCAGGAGAGGTGATCGGGGGTACAAATTACCTAGGGGGCCAGTGGGATACAGTGGGTATGAGTGGCCAATTAGATTTAGTGGGTCTATAGGGAGAAAAAAGGCATTAGTATATCCAGTCTATTTCTCTGTTAAGTCCTTTAGGGGACAAGGTCTGGAGAGTATATATCCTGTAGGATTCCCGTTGTTTGAGCAGTTTTATGTGATTGCCTCCTCGTTTGGGTCTAGCTACGTGATCTATGACCTGAAAGCGGAGTTGGGCCACAGTGTGTCTTGCCCTGGTGAAATGGTCGGGCAAAGGGAGGCAGTTTTTACCACAACGAATGGTTGACTTGTGGCTAGCAATTCTGTCCTGAATGTGCTGTGTGGTTTCCCTGACATACAGGAGTCCACAGGGGCACTTGATTACATAGATCGCGAAGTTGGATTCGCAAGTATAGAATCCTCTGATGGGGAAACTTTTGCTTGTCCTAGGGTGGGTAAGGGTGTCGGATTTTATAATGTTGGAGCAGGCCGCACAGCTCAGGCAAGGAAAGGTCCCGTGGCACCGGGTACTGAGTAGGCGTTGAGCCGGGGTCGTGTGTGCGCTGCCCATGTCTGCTCTAATGATTCTATCTTTGATGTTGGGAGCTCTCCTGGTACACATCAGGGCGGGGGTTCTGAAGGCCAAGATCTCGGGGTATGCTTTTGCTAAGAGGGGCCAGTGTCTCCTAATGCTGGTGTGTATCTTGGGCATCAGAGGGTTGTGGGTTTGAACAAATGGTACACGTTCAGTCTTAGTGGTAGGGGATCTGGTGGTTTGGGGTCAAGTGCTTTGGTTATTTCTTGGTCTAGCAGACGGGTGGGGTAGCGGCGTTCTTGAAAAAGCAATGACAATGGAAGCTTCACCACAGACCTTTTCACCAAACCCACGGATTGCAACAGTCTACTACATTATTCCAGCTGTCATACCAAAGCCACAAAAAATAGTCTCCCCCATTCCCAGTTTCATAGGGTTACCAAAATAGTCTCAGATTCTGGTACCCTTCCCCAACACCTACAGGACATGTCACTAAAATTTCAAGAATGCGCAGGCTTCAGATCGCAGCACGCTGCTGTGACAGGCGCACACCGCTCCCCCGTCCTCGGCGGTGTCACAGCTTTGGCCACGCCCCCGAAGACGCACTTCTGCTCTGGCGCTCGGTGCCAGCGCTCAAATACCCCTTCAGGCACTACACCACCCAGCAGCAAGGCGTGGGAACGCCGCTCCACATCCCCACAGGAACTACAGACCCCAGCACATCAGCGCCAGAACGCGCTCAGAACGCAGGTACCTCACTTGGTGGAGACTTATACTTAAGTTTGACTATGGACTTTATACCTCTGTCACTCTCCTAACCTCTGTCCTATCTACTTTAGATTTCCACAGGCTAACTAACCCATAGCAAAGGTACCTGTATGTCTGCTTCCCCTTTTACCCCACAACATACTCCTATGACTGTGACTCTCACATGCCTCCTATTATTACAGCCCTTTCTCTTGCCTCCTGCCACGCTGTGGCCACTACCCACAATATCAGGCTTAGATGCATACTACATCAAAAGTAAGATTGAACTGTACTTGCAATGATACTCTTGCCTATATACTTATATGTCTATATACCAAGTGTACTATGTATATGTAAATACATCCCACCTGATCCCTCTCCGCCTCCCTTTTCTCCCCACACCCCCATCCCTCCTACTTCCCCCCTACTTCTTTAACTCATCCCCTATCCTCCCTAGTCCGATCTGTGATTCACTTGCTGCCCCCACTGGAGCTATGTATTTATTTTTATTTTTACTGTTTTATGGTTGTATTCTGACACTGTTGTCTCTCTTTCCAGTAGTGACTCAATGAATAAGGCCTATTTTGTGGCCGAAACGTCTACTGTCGCCTTCACAAATTGTAGCTTACACATCTATGGTTTGATCTACTATTTTATGCCTGTTAAATAAATACCACTGCAAAATTATCCTTTGAGTGTGCGATGAATTTAATCTTCTGCATGTTACAGCTTTCAACAACTCTGCAGTACTGGGCGGTTTGTCACCTAAGCATTAAGCATGTTATCTTCAGCACAGCCTGTTGCCACTTGGCCAAGGCAGTGCTGCAGTGCTGTCAGCTTGTGACTGATGTGGTCATTTCGGAGATGGAGGAGGAGGTGCAGGAGCTGAACAATATGATTACATTGAGGTTACATTGGCGACTCTGTTTTTTATACTAAAGACAGATCCTACTGTTTTTTTTTTACGTTATTTTTTAAGACAAATGCATTCACTGGGAAATGTCATTTTAACATTTTACAACCTTATCTGGCAATGTGGTGTGTGACACATCATCAGACACATCCTGTTTCAATTATGATGGAGGGACTCTGAAAGTCACAAAGCCTATTTCTATAGGGCCATCAGGCGGCCCTTACTATTCTTAAAAGGCCAGCAGTCGGCCCTCGCTAGTGTTAGAGAGCCATCAGCCGGCTATGCTTTGTTGTTCCCATTATTAACAAGTGGGTCTCCTACACTGTTATTGCGTATGCAGTGACTGCAAGGGCTGTCAAAAATTGGACGCAACCCAATACGCCTTTGAAGAGACATAGAGGAGGGTCTCAGTAAAAAAAATGTTCCCATTATATAGGAGCGGGTCTCCTATAGTGGTAATGCCCATCCTGTGACTGCAAGGGCTGCCAAATTTGGGAAAAACCCCACTAAGAATTTAAAGACACATAGAGCAGGGCCACAGTAATGACAAATTCCCATTAGAAAGAAGAAAGTCTGATATACAGTTATAGGGTATTCAGTGTGTTACGCACATGCCCGGACTGACTGGCGTGAGCGTGGTTAGTGATCCCACTGGACCATGAACCAAGGAGTGCCTGGAGGGGCGTGACTAAGTATCAATTCGGGTCACACAGCGGCTCAGTCGACTCCGTGAACCAGGGAGGAACCGAGCAGAGGGACCAGGTGCTACTCCTGGTCAGACCCCAGTCACAGCTGTTGACCCACACTGGAGAATGCAGTAACGGGCAGGCACAGCTGGTATGCATACAGGTGGGTACTGGCAGGCCCGGCTGGTTTGCAGACAGTCGGGTACTGGCAGGCACAGCTGGTATGCAGACAGGCGGGTGCTGGCAGGCACGGCTGGTATACAGACAGGCGGGTACTGGCAGGCACGGCTGGTATGCAGACTGACAGATACAGGCGGGTATGAACGCAGGCTGGATAGGGACCAGTACAGACTGGGATACAGGAACAGAGCCGCGGGCGTGGTGGACTAGCAGAACCGCAGGCACGGAGGACAAGCGGAGCAGAGCAGAGCGAAACCGCAGGTGAAGTGGACAAGCAGAGCAGAGCGAAACCGCAGATGCGGTGAACAAGCAGAGCAGAGCGAAGCCGCAGACGCGGTGAACAAGCAGAGCAGAGCGAAACCGCAGGTGCGGTGGACAAGCAGAGTGGAGCAAAACCGCAGGGGCAGTGGACAAGCAGAGCAGAGGAGAGCAGGGCTCTGTTCACATGGAACAGACTGGAAAATAGAGGAAGATAGTTAGAACACAGGAGGTAGGTGCAGAGGCAGGGAAATGGGACAAGCAGAACCAGATACCCACAAGATACTTACAAAGACATAGCAAGTGGACACAAAACTCACAAACAGAAGTACAGAGACAACGAGTTGGAGTTAGGTGCAGGTTCAGACACTGCAGGCAAAGGGAAGGTACGGACATAGAGACAAACAGGTAACGGGCTAGGACACAGTTCAGCCAGGAACTAAACAAGATACAGGAACGAGCCTGGGAACTCAGCCCCAGGGTTGCAGAAACAGACTAGAAGTCACAGATACAGATAACGGGCCTGGGTATACAGCCCCCACGGTGGCGGAACAGACTAGAAGTCACAGATACAGATAACGGGCCTGGGTATACAGCTTCCAGGGTGGCGGAACAGGCTAGATACAGGACAGGACCTGGCAACTCAGTTGCACAGAACACACTGAAAGAAAGTGTTGCTCAGGCACCTCCTACTGGGTGGAGGAGGTTTAAGTATCCAGTGACTCACAGCAATAGGCTGGGGATGTATTAGGAGTACGCACACAGAAACTATAAGAATCAGGCAGTAACCGCGCCGCCGCCCTAAGCAATCAGACAAGGGACATGCACACAACAGGTACTGGAGCAAAGTGTGCAGCATGGACTGAAAGGTAAGATGGCAGTCTTCCATGGTGGGAGGTGGTAAGAAATGCTGGCACGCCGCCAGGGATGTTACACAGTGAGTCCAACAGCTGGCCTAATTTAGGAAAAACCCCACAAAGAATTTAAAGACACATAGAGCAGGGCCACCGTAACGAGTGCAATATGTTCCTATTAGAAAGGAGAGGGTCTGCTATACAGTTCTAGGGTATGCAGTGAGTCCAATGGCTGACAAAAATTTAGGAAAAACCCCACTAAGAATTTAAAGACACATAGAGCAGGGCCACAGTAACAACAAATTCCCATTAGAAAGAAGAAAGTCTGCTATACAGTTATAGGGTATGCAGTGAGTCCAACGGCTGACCACATTTCGGAAAAACCCCACTAAGAATTTAAAGACACATAGAGCAGGGCCACAGTAATGAGTACGACATGTTCCTATTATTAAGGAGAGGGTCTGCTATACAGTTATAGGGTATGCAGTGAGTCCAACGGCTGACAAAATTTAGGAAAAACCCCACTAAGAATTTAAAGACACATAGAGCAGGGCCACAGTAACAAGTATGACATGTTCCCATTAGAAAGGAGAGGGTCTTCATAACAGTTATAGGGTATGCAGCGAGTCCAACGGCTGACCAATTTTAGGAAAAACCCCACTAAGAATTTAAAGACACATAGAGCAGGGCCACAGTAACGACAAATTCCCATTAGAAAGGAGAGAGTCTGCTATACAGTTATAGGGTATGCAGTGAGTCCAACAGCTGACCAAATTTAGGAAAAACCCCACTAAGAATTTAAAGACACATAGAGCAGGGCCACCATAACAAGTGCGACATGTTCCTATTAGAAAGGAGAGGGTTTGCTATACAGTTATAGGGTATGCAGTGAGTCCAACGGCTGATAAAATTTAAGAAAAACCCCACTAAGAATTTAAACACACATAGAGCAGGGCCGCAGTAACAAGTATGACATGTTCCCATTGGAAAGGAGAGGGTCTGCTTAACAGTTATAGGGTATGCAGCGAGTCCAACGGCTGACCAATTTTAGGAAAAACCCCACTAAGAATTTAAAGACACATAGAGCAGGGCCACAGTAACGACAAATTCCCATTAGAAAGGAGAGAGTCTGCTATACAGTTATAGGGTATGCAGTGAGTCCAACAGCTGACCAAATTTAGGAAAAACCCCACTAAGAATTTAAAGACACATGGAGCAGGGCCACCGTAACGACTACGACATGTTCCTATTAGAAAGGACAGGGTTTGCTATACAGTTATAGGATATGCAGTGAGTCCAACGGCTGATAAAATTTAGGAAAAACCCTACTAAGAATTTAAAGACACATAGAGCAGGGCCACAGTAACAAGTACGACATGTTCCCATTAGAAAGGAGAGGGTCTGCTTAACAGTTATAGGGTATGCAGCGAGTCCAACGGCTGACCAATTTTAGGAAAAACCCCACTAAGAATTTAAAGACACATAGAGCAGGGCCACAGTAACGACAAATTCCCATTAGAAAGGAGTGAGTCTGTTATACAGTTATAGGGTATGCAGTGAGTCCAACGGCTGACCAAATTTCGGAAAAACCCCACTAAGAATTTAAAGACACACAGAGCACAGCCACAGTAACAAGTATGACATGTTCCCATTAGAAAGGAGATGGTCTACTATACAGTTATAGGGTATGCAGTGAGTCCAACGGCTGAACATATTAAGGAAAAACCCCACTAACAATATAAAGGCACATAGAGCAGGGCCACAGTAACGACAAATTCCCATTAGAAAGGAGAGGGTCTCCCATAGTGTTGGCCTATGCAGTGAATGCAAGGGCTGCCAAAAATTGGGAGGTACTCCAATGCCCCTTGGAATAGACTTAAAGGGACTCATAAAAAAATGTTCCTATTAGAAAGGAGCTGGTCTCCTATACTTGTAATGCCCATGCACTAAGTGTATGGGCTGACAAACATTTACTCCTGGGGCGTATACATGAACATACCAGGGGAGACCAGGGGAGGAGTCCTGAGGAGATAATTTGCATATTCCCACTGCATTTTGGGGTAAGTGAAGAGTCTCCGCGAGCTCAAAGAACACTGGATTTTGGCTGTTGGAGCTGAAAAGAGGACATCGGTAAACCAGGGGAGGAGTCCTGAGGAGATAATTTGCATATTCCCACTGCATTTTGGGGTAAGTGAAGAGTAGTGTTGAGCCACCCCCGTAGTGTTCGAGTTCGGTTCGGTTCGTCGAACACCCGTGTGTTCGCCGAACTGTTCGTCGAACACCTTCGAACACCGTTAAAACCAATGGCAGGCAAACAAAAACACATAGAAACACATAGAAAACACCTTCAAAGGTGTCCAAAAGCTGACAAACTGCTCAGAAGACACAACTAACACATGGAAAAGTGACAACTACATATAGTCATGCGAAAAGAAAAGAGGTGGAGGAGTAAAAGGAGGGGGAGACACAGATATAGGCATGTCATGCCCTTCTAAAATCCAAAAAGTGAGAAGCCGAGACGGCCAGTCCGCTCCTGCCCGTGCCACCTCCGTGTCGCCGGGTTTGTGCCAGAGCCGCGGTGAACCCTGACGGCCAGCCCCCCTCTCCCAATACTGGTGCCTGTCCGCTGGTGGGTCGAGAGAGCCCCCCTGTGGTGGAGGCAGCTCTAAGCTTTTTAATTTAAATTGTCCCTCTAATTTGAATGAATACACTTTAAATCCATTTACAAGGATCTATTGGAGGGCAAGTCTCATGCCAGCAGCCGCGTAATTCCAGCTCCAGTAGCGTCCACTAAAGCTGCTGCAGTTAAAAAGCTTTTATAAGGATCGAGCTCGGCTGTCCACCGCAAGGCATCCTAGTGCCAGTCCCAGCCCCTATGCCTTGGGGTGCCTCCTGATGCTCTTCACTAAGTATCCCGTGGTCCCGAAGCATTTCCTTTGAAAAAATTAAGTGTCCAAACTACAGGTGGTGTAGCTTGCTTAACAGCCGGGATAATCCGCTGACTAGCAGACACTGCTACTAGGCACAAAGTATTTCCTGGGCTAGATGCAGTTAAAAATTTGTAAGTAGATACTCTCGTTGGATGCTGAGAAAGCATTCCATAGAGTCTCCTGGCACGCCATATATGATTCTCTTAAAAAGCTTGGGGTAGGGGTCTAGGGGACCCTTTTATAGCCAAAATCACGGCCCTGTATCACAATACGTCACCTAGGCTGAAGATAAATGGAACTGTAGCACCGAGGGCTCGGTTGCTACAGACGTATTGCACCTCACCCAGAGGTGTGATATCTCACTCTCAGATAAGGATGGAGTGTGGATCAGGACCCGACACCTGCATGCATTACACCACATTGCCGTGGGGCAGGGCGACCAATATGCCCCTGAGATGGGCACGACAGTCCCTGTCCCTGGCTGGAGTGGGGGGAGGGAACACTGAGGAAGGGGAACCCTGCAGTGCAGGAGCAGGGAGGAAGCAGTTCCTGGGTGCATTGAGAAGGGAGTATAAAAGGTGGGCACCATCTTAGTTCAGTGCAGAGAAGTCTGAGCAGAAGTGGCAGGGAGCAGGGGCTCTGCATGAGCTCTGCTCCGGAGGCGGGCCTAGTAACAGAGGCCCAGGCCTGCAAGAGGGAGAAGGAAGGAAGAGGAGCGGAGAAGGCTCCAGGAACGAGGAATGAAGGGATCCCAGGGGTGCGGACGGGCGAGTCGCCACCGCACGCCCGAATCCACCTGCGTGGAGGGGTCAGGCCAAAGGGGGAGACCGGTCCCCGAACTAGTGGAGGCAGGAAACGACCCTCAGCTAGAAACCGGAGGCTCTGACATTTTATGTGGCGCAGCCCCTTGCTCCACCCGCTAGGAAGGCACCACATAGGGTCAGGGAAACTGGCGCCAAGTTTACCAAGAGGAGGCCCGAGGCAGCCGGACAGAAGTGTTGGTAAGAAAGGCCAGACAAAGGACACACAAAGGGGGTCCTGTGAAGCGCTCCAAAGTTATCTGGGAGTTGTCTGAGCCCCTCACCTGGTGAGCACAGTACGACGTGGGCAGCTGTTACCTGCAGACGTGGTCTGGATAATAAGAACTGTGAGTAAAGGCCCTGAACTGCATCACTGACTCCGTGTCGTTACTGCTGCTGCCCTGCACCATCACCCCCATCCTCCGCATACACTGCCCTGAGGCTATACTCCTCCCGTGGGGAGTTATGCTACGCTCTGCTGCACCCACAACACCAGCCTTAGCGGTCTGCCCTGTAGCGGCGGTTCACTCTGACCGCAATCCACGGGTGGCGTAGTCGGACATTTAAACATCAAAACCACATAAATAGTTCCGCCACTGGTTTGACCGCCCTGAGCCACGGAACCGGATCGCCGCCACGAAGACTACAACCACCAGCATCCACCAAAAAGGGTCCGGCTCCGGGTGTCCCAAGGCCCAGGGGGTGCGTCAGAACATTTTCATCACCTTTCACAATCACCAATGGGACAAGGCAGGGATGTCCTCTGTCCCCTCTCTTATACATCCTAGTGACGGAGCACCTGCTCTCATCAATTCGCCATAACCCCAATATTAGGTGGATTGAGGTGGGAGGCACCGAGTACAAGTGCTCTCTATTTGCTGATGATGTCCTAGTATATATCACTCAATCACATATATCCATCCCTGCTGTTATGGCTGAAATAGATCACTTTGTTACATGGTAAAATTTTAAAATCAATGCAGCGAAGTCTGAGGCCCTCGATGTCTCCCTCCCTAAATCCATATAGGATTCCATCCAGTCCAACTTTCCCTTTGCCTGGCCCTCACAGGGTATCAAATACTTAGGAATTCCTATTCATAGAGACCTCTCCCATCTATGTTATCTTAATTTTGGGCCCTTTATTGAACAATTCCATACAGACCACGGTTGGCAAGTTAGAACTGTAAGATTCACTACGTGAACCACTGGTGTTTTGTGGAAAAGCACATGTACACCGCGTTCCAAATTATTATGCAAAAAGTGTTTAGGAGTGATAAGGGAAGAATTTGTTTGTTTGTCAGTTAAACTCATTGATGGTGATGTGTGTCAGGGCTCTTTATATCACTGTAAGCAATTGCAGACACCTGTGCTAATTAGTTTGGCAGGTGTGTCCAATGAAAGGCAAGACTACTTAAGAAGGCTCTCTCACATTATTAAGCAGCCTACATTTTCTGCCAAAATGGGAAAGAAAAAGGATGTGTCGGCTGCTGAGAAGCAACAAATTGTGGAGTGTTTAGGTCAAGGCATGACTACAATCAACATTGTGCGATGATCAGGATGAAGTGTCTTGGCAATCAAGAAGTATGTAGCTGATTCACAGTACACACGTGTGCGTGCTGATAAGGGCAAATTGAGGACTCTTTCCTACAGGCAATTACGTCAGGTTGAAAGAGCAGCGGCAAAAAAGCCTTGTCATAGCAGCAGACAAGTTTTTGAAGCTGCTTGTGCCTCCAACGTCCCCCGAACAACAAGATGCAGGGTCCTTCAGAGGTTTGCAGCTGTGCATACGCCATCCTGTCGACCTCCTCTATCCACTTCACACAAGCAGAAACGGCTCCAGTGGGCCAAACATTACATGAAGACTGATTTCAAAACTGTTTTGTTCACGGATGAGTGCCGTGCAGCGCTCGATGGTCCAGATGAATGGAGTGGAGGATGGCTGGTTGATGGACACCCCACGCAAACACGGCTACAGCGCCAACAAGGAGGAGGTGGAGTAATGTTTTGGGCTGGAATCATGGGGAGAGAGATTGTCGGCCCCTTTAGGATCCCTGAAGGCGCTAAAGATGAACTCCATAATGTATGTGGATTTTCTCAAACAGCACTTCCTGCCATGGTTCAAGAAGAAGAACCGTGTATTTCACAGCAAGATCATTTTTCTGCATGATAATGCACCATCTCATGCTGCACATAAAACATCTGCATCTCTGGCTGATATGGGCATAAAAGGGGACAAACTTATGGTGTGACCCCCATGCTCCCCTGACCTCTACCCCATTCAGAACCTTTGGAGCATCATTAAAAGGAGTGTCTATGATGGCGGGAGGCAGTTCACATCTAAGCAACAGCTCTGGGAGGGTATTCTGTCCTCATGCAAAACAATTGAAGCAGAAACCATCCAAAACCTGACAAATTCAATGGACGAGAGAGTTCAGAAGCTCCTTTCGAACAAGGGGTCCTATGTGAAAATGTAACATCACCTAGAATAAAGTTTTGAGTTGAAAACTGTTTGATTTCAGTTTCTAACAACCTGCTAATGCTTATAATTTCAAAAATGACCATTTTTTTGGTCTTTATTAAAATGAAAAGGTTGATCGAAAAGTTTGGGGGATCTAAGAGTGTGGCAACCCAGTAGTCATGATTACTTCGAATTCTGACAATATGAGGGTCATGCTGCAGGTAGTGCAGCAAGAAGGCACTTATGTGTCTTGCGCATCTCGGAGCCCCAAAATTATTTTCCGGGCTAGATGCAGCTAAAAATTATTTTTAATTTTAAATCTGGTGAAGCTTATTATAGATGGCCTAATAGGATCAGTGCTGCACACTGCTACAAAGCCCAAATTATTTTCCAGTCAAGATACAGATAAACATGATTAGTAATTTGAAAGCTTAAAACGGTTGGTAGGGTGATTTTAACCAATCATCAAGCTTTTACTCTCCCCAGGATGACACAGGGGTAGAAAAGTCGTTTCGGATCCATGATTTGTTCATCTTTATGAACGTGAGTCTGTCTACATTATCAGTGGAGAGCCGCGTGCGCTTATCTGTCAGCACACCACCAGCAGCGCTGAACACACGTTCAGACAGAACGCTGGCTGCGGGGCATGACAAGATCTCCAAGGCGTAAGTGGCTAGCTCCGGCCATTTATCCAGATTGGAAGCCCAAAAAGAGCAAGGGTCCAGTGACACAGTCGTGGCTTCAATGTTTACTTGGAGATACTCCTGTACCATCGTCTCTAGGCGTTGACTATGTGTCAGACTTCTTGTCTCCTGTGGCCTTGCAAAGGATGGGCTAAAAAAGTGGTGAAATGATTCCGCAAAATTGATGTTACCAGCAGATACTGTGGTTCTGTTACGGTTTGAGTGCTGAACACTTGACGGTCCCACGGTTGGCAAGTTGGAACTGTGAGATTCACTACGTGCACCACTGGTATTTTGTGGAAAAGCACATGTAAGATTCTGCAACAGTCTCTGCTGATACTCCTGCATGCGTGCATCCCTTTCTACGGCAGGAATAATTTCTGCAAATTTACTTTTGTACCGGGGATCTAACAGTGTGGCAACCCAGTAGTCAGGATTATTTCTAATTCTCACAATTCGAGGGTCATGTTGCAGGTAGTGCAGCAAGAAGGCACTCATGTGTGTTGCGCATCCAGGAGCACCAAGTCCCTGTTGTGTTGGTGGCGAGGTAACAATCATGCTTCCTTCCTCTGTCCTCTCCCCCCAACCTCGCACAACAGAAATGTGATCAAGGTCTCCCTCATCTGATGAGTCTTCCATCAGTTCGTCCTCCACTTCTTCCTGGGCTCCTGCACCTTCCTCACTAGTTTGGCTGCTACCATGCGCCCTGGTAAAATCATCTCCCCCACCCTCACATGCCTGCCGCCCTGGTGCTGCCGACCGTCTGGACCTTGCAGATGTTAGCCCTTCCGCATACAACTCCTCCTCCTCTACTTCCTCCACCTCCTCTTGTGCCACCACCTGACTCCGAATTCTGTTTAACATGTGCTCCAGCATGTAAATCACCGGAATAGTCATGCTGATAATGGCATCGTCAGCACTAAACATCTTCGTCGCCATTTCAAAACTGTGCAGAAGGGTGCATAGGTCCCTGATCTGAGACCACTCCTCCAGCGTGATTTGCCCCACCTCTGAATCTTGTTGGCCCAGGCTATACGTCAGAACGTATTGCACCAGGGCTTGTCGGTGCTGCCACAGTCGCTGCAACATGTGCAGAGTTGAATTCCACCGGTAGGCACATCGCATTTTAGCCGGTGAAGTGGCAGGCCCAACGACTTCTGTAGAGATGTAAGTCGCTGAGCTGCGGGATGCGAACGGCGGAAGTGAGCACACAGTGACCGTGCCCTCTGCAGAAGGCCATCTAGTCTGGGATAGTGGGCTAAAAATTGCTGGACAACCAGGTTCAACACGTGAGCCATACAAGGCACGTGTGTGACATTGCCCCGGCGAAGGGCCGCACCCAGGTTTGCAGCATTGTCGCACACGGCCTTCCCTGGTTTCAGGTCCAGTGGAGACAACCATTCATGAAATTGGTTCTCCAGAGCTGACCACAACTCCTCAGCTGTGTGACTCACATTTCCCAGACATTTCAATGTAAAAACCGCCTGATGACGTTGAGCCCTACTGCCAGCATAGTAAGGAGGTGTGCAGGATCCCTTCTGCGCAGTTAGAAAGCTTGTGGCATGACCAGACAGGCTTTGGGTGCAGGTGGAAGACCGAGAGGAGGTTGAGGAGGCAGAAGCAGTGGAGGAAAAATGACATAAAGAGGATTGACGCACAACTCGTGGGGACGGCAAGACTTGGACAGCAGCCCCTTGTCCTGCTGTCACCATAGTTACCCAGTGCCCAGTCAGCGACATGTAACGCCCCTGTCCATGCCTACTCGTCCAAGTGTCTGTGGTGAAATGCACCCTGTCACACACAGAGTTTCTCAAAGAAGCGGTGATGTTGTGTGCGACATGCTGGTGGAGCGCAGGCACACCTTTCTTTGAGAAGTAGTGCCGACTGGGCATCTGGTACTGGGGCACTGCGATGGACATAAGGTCTCGAAAATCCTCTGTGTCCACCAGGCGGAAAGGCAGCATTTCTGTAGCCAAGAGCTTGCAGATGGTGAAATTCAACCTCTTAGCTTTCTCATGGCTAGGAGGAAATGGTCTTTTACTTGTCCACATCTGAGGGACCGAGGGCTGGCTATTGTGCTTAGACGGGGTTGATAAGGGTGTCCCCGGCAAACTGCCGGTCTGTGAGGAAGATGCAGGCGGACATGTTAGGTTGCCTTGATCCAAAGGTGGTGCTATCGATGTCGGACAGCGCTCAAGACCAGCTGGTGTTACCACCTCCAAAGAAAATGATGACCTGCCAATCACGCTGGCTGTTGCGGGTAAAGAGGTGGCAGGTCTGCACCCCAAAACAGGTGTGACTGCTGTCCCCCCAGTCACAGAGGATGAAGAGGCCGCGGATGCACAAGATATGGCAGACGGTGGTTGGCCCGGTCGGCTAGACCGCATTGTAGCACACTGAGCTTCCCACTGCAACTTATGCTTCATGTCCATGTGCCGGTTCATGCATGAAGTACTCAAACTATGTATTTTTTGGCCTCTACTTAGCTTTTGCTGACAAATGTTACAGATAACACGAGTTGGGTCATCTTTATCGATCTGAAAAAATGCCCAGGCTATGCAAGGCTTAGCACCCATGCGACCTGAAGAGCCACCACGACTTGTGGTGAGAGGCAGAGTTGTGTTTGAGGATGCAGTTGTTGACGTGCTTCCAGTACTACGTCTCTGTCCAGGAAGGCGCAACCTGACCTCGTCGTCACTAGCATCTTCCTCCACCTCCTCTGCTGACCTCATCTCTTGGCTGACTGTGGGTTGACAGTAAGTGGGATCTCCGACCTCATCATCATCACCCTGTGCGTTATCACACCCGTCGTCCTCAGAGCCAACCTGTTCCTGCCCTGACAAAAAACTAAAGTTGTCGCTCCAATCAGGTATTTGAGTCTTATCATCGTCTTCCTCATTGTCTCCACCAACAGGAGTTACAGTTTGGGAATGAGGGTCTACATTATGGTCAGAACCTTCTGCGTCTGGTCCTGGATCCGACTCATAAAGATTCTGGGCATCAGTGCAGATCATTTCCTCGTCTGGATTCACAGAAGCGCTGGAGTCGACCTCTGATTCCCAGGCTATAGTATGAGTAAACAGCTCTGCAGACTCAACCATCTGTTCTACCTCATACTCAGACGGGCAGCTGGAGATTTGGGAGCTGTGAGGAAGCAAGTGCGATTTGGGTGACACCTTTGAGGACTGGAGTATTTGTGATGTTGAAGTTGATGTGGAGGAGAGCCCACTTAAAGGAGCACTTGATATCCGTTGAAGCACCTGCTGTTTTTGTGCCTCATCTGGAATTTGTAGCGATTGGCGTGGCCGTAAGAAAGGGATCTTATCACATTGTCCGCTAAAAGAAGTAGACATTTTAGTTTGGCTGGAAGATGGTCTTTCTTCTGCACCTACCCCACGGACACAACCTTTTTTCCCCTTCCCAACACGCCTATTCCCCTTTCCACCAGCAGCAGGCCTTTTTCCACTCATTTTGGTGGTTAACTAATTCACAACTCTGGAGTTGTTTGCACAAAAAAACAATGGATGGTAACCGAGCAGAGCTGAGTGGCCAAACTGTGGTATTAGGCCAAAACTATTGGCTGGGTTAGATGCAGAAAAAAATTATTTTTAATTTGCAACCTGATGGAGGTCAGTATAGATGGACTAATAGACCAAGTCCCACACACCGCTAGAAGCCCAAATATTTTTTCAGAGCTAGATGCAGAAAATTTTTTTATTCAATTTGCAACCTGATGGAGGTCAGTATAGATGGACTAATAGACCAAGTCCCACACACTGCTAGAAGCCCAAATATTTTTTCAGAGCTAGATGCAGAAAAAAATTATTTTTCATTTGCAACCTGATGGAGGTCAGTATAGATGGACTAATAGACCAAGTCCCACACACCGCTAGAAGCCCAAATATTTTTTCAGAGCTAGATGCAGAAAAAAATTATTTTTAATTTGCAACCTGATGGAGGTCAGTATAGATGGACTAATAGACCAAGTCCCACACACCGCTAGAAGCCCAAATATTTTTTCAGAGCTAGATGCAGAAAAAAATTATATTCAATTTGCAACCTGCTGGAGGTCAGTATAGAAGGACTAATAGAACAAGTCCCACACACTGCTAGAAGCCCAAATATTTTTTCAGAGCTAAATGAAGAAAAAAATTATTTTTAATTTGCAACCTGATGGAGGTCAGTATAGATAGACTAATAGACCAAGTCCCACACACTGCTAGAAGCCCAAATATTTTTTCAGAGCTAGATGCAGAAAAAAATTATTTTTAATTTGCAACCTGATGGAGGTCAGTATAGATGGACTAATAGACCAAGTCCCACACACTGCTAGAAGCCCAAATATTTTTTCAGAGCTAGATGCAGAAAAAAATTATTTTTAATTTGCAACCTGATGGAGGTCAGTATAGATGGACTAATAGACCAAGTCCCACACACCGCTAGAAGCCCAAATATTTTTTCAGAGCTAGATGCAGAAAAAAATTATATTCAATTTGCAACCTGCTGGACGTCAGTATAGAAGGACTAATAGAACAAGTCCCACACACTGCTAGAAGCCCAAATATTTTTTCAGAGCTAAATGAAGAAAAAAATTATTTTTAATTTGCAACCTGATGGAGGTCAGTATAGATGGACTAATAGACCAAGTCCCACACACTGCTAGAAGCCCAAATATTTTTTCAGAGCTAGATGCAGAAAAAAATTATTTTTAATTTGCAACCTGATGGAGGTCAGTATAGATGGACTAATAGACCAAGTCCCACACACCGCTAGAAGCCCAAATATTTTTTCAGAGCTAGATGCAGAAATTTTTTTTATTCAATTTGCAACCTGATGGAGGTCAGTATAGATGGACTAATAGACCAAGTCCCACACACTGCTAGAAGCCCAAATATTTTTTCAGAGCTAGATGCAGAAAAAAATTATTTTTAATTTGCAACCTGATGGAGGTCAGTATAGATGGACTAATAGACCAAGTCCCACACACTGCTAGAAGCCCAAATATTTTTTCAGAGCTAGATGCAGAAAAAAATTATATTCAGTTTGCAACCTGATGGAGGTCAGTATAGATGGACTAATAGAATGATGCTATGCCCAAAAGATTTTACTTCACTAGGTGCAGTAAAAAAATTGGTATTCTATACACAGGTGGTATATCTTGCAACACAGATAGGCTACTCCACTGACTAACACACTCTGCAATAGGCCAAAAAGGATTAGCTTTGCTAGATTCAGCCAAATGCTGTGAAAAAAACTTGCACAGCACTGGCACAGACCTGCCTGGCAAAAACTGATAGGAACTGATGTAACCTAGTCCTGAAAAGGACTCCAATTACAATTAGTCTTTACTCCCACAATCTATCTATTTAAGAGCACAGACCTGCCTGATAAAAGTCGTAGGAAATGCTGTAACCTAGTCCTTAAAAGGACTGCAATCACAACTATTCCCTACTCCCAAGCTATCTGTATATTTGTGCGAAAATTGGCTTGAAATTAACAAGGTATAGCGCACACAGCAACAGCGGTGCCGTCTAACACGCAGCTGCAGCAGTGAGAAAATGGTGGCGACGGGGAAAATGGCTTGGTCTTATAGGGCAAGGACATGTGACATACACTGCCAATCACACATGCCCTTGCTTGTGTGAAAAAAAGCACTTCGCTCCGTGTGTGCGCTGCTGATAGGCTGACAGATTGCACCTCCCCACTGCAAATGCGGGAAAGAGAAAAAAAAATGGAGATCTTCATTGTTCCTGCAGAGATCCATCCCCTGCCCCTCCCCCCGCCCCGCTGTACACTCAAACTGCGTATTAACATTAATTTTCATCATTACTGAGAAAAAATCCAGTTATGATTTTGGTGCACGAACAGTTATCGAACATAACCTCGAACAGCCGAATTTTTCTCAAATTGTTCGTGTTCGCCGACCGGCTCGAACACCGCCCAAAACAGCTCGAATTTGAGATTGGCGAACAGTTCGAGTAGAACAACGCTCATCTCTAGTGAAGAGTCTCCGCGAGCTCAAAGAACACTGGATTTTGGCTGTTGGAGCTGAAAACAGGACATCGGTAAACCAGGGGAGGAGTCCTGAGGAGATAATTTGCATATTCCCACTGCATTTTGGGGTAAGTGAAGAGTCTCCGCGAGCTCAAAGAACACTGGATTTTGGCTGTTGGAGCTGAAAAGAGGACATCGGTAAACCAGGGGAGGAGTCCTGAGGTGATAATTTGCATATTCCCACTGCATTTTGGGGTAAGTGAAGAGTCTCCGCGAGCTCAAAGAACACTGGATTTTGAAGCTTTTTTTTTAAGCTTTTTTCACTGTTTTCAGAACATTAACAATAAGAACATGGAAGAGTCCAGGAGCCATTTGGTGAGCTGCATATCCTGCTACATGTTCACAGACTTGCCAGTGGAAAAGCCAAACTTCACATGCCAGAAATGCAAGCTTGTGTCCCTGTTGGAGGAAAAGTTGCGAAATCTAGAAGAGAGGTTAACTACCTTGGAAATCATTAAGGAAGGTGAAGAGTTCTTAGACAGAGCAGAATTATCTCTTCATGATTCAGAAAGAGAAGAAATTCGAACTGCACCTGACGAAACAGAGGAATGGAAGCATGTGACCCACAGAAGCAGGAGGATCGAGAGTAGTGTTGAGCCACCCCCGTAGTGTTCGAGTTCGGTTCGGTTCGTCGAACACCCGTGTGTTCGCCGAACTGTTCGTCGAACTGTTCGTCGAACACCTTCGAACACCGTTAAAACCAATGGCAGGCAAACAAAAACACATAGAAACACATAGAAAACACCTTCAAAGGTGTCCAAAAGCTGACAAACTGCTCAGAAGACATAACTAACACATGGAAAAGTGACAAGTACATATAGTCATGCGAAAATAAAAGAGGTGGAGGAGTAAAAGGAGGGGGAGACACAGATATAGGCATGTCATGCCCTTCTAAAATCCAAAAAGTGAGAAGCCGACACGGCCAGTCCGCTCCTGCCCGTGCCACCTCCGTGTCGCCGGGTTTGTGCCAGAGCCGCGGTGAACTCTGACGGCCAGCCCCCCTCTCCCAATACTAGTGCCTGTCTGCTGGTGGGTCGAGCGAGCCCCCCTGTGGTGGAGGCAGCTCTAAGCTTTTTAATTTAAATTGTCTCTCTAATTTGAATGAATACATTTTAAATCCATTTACAAGGATCTATTGGAGGGCAAGTCTCATGCCAGCAGCCGCGGTAATTCCAGCTCCAGTAGCGTCCACTAAAGCTGCTGCAGTTAAAAAGCTTTTATAAGGATCGAGCTCGGCTGTCCACCGCAAGGCATCCTACTGCCAGTCCCAGCCCCTATGCCTTGGGGTGCCTCCTGATGCTCTTCACTAAGTATCCCATGGTCCCGAAGCATTTCCTTTGAAAAAATTAAGTGTCTAAACTACAGGTGGTGTAGCTTGCTTAACAGCCGGGATAATCCGCTGACTAGCAGACACTGCTACTAGGCACAAAGTATTTCCTGGGCTAGATGCAGTTAAAAATTTGTAATTAGATACTCTCGTTGGATGCTGAGAAAGCATTCCATAGAGACTCCTGGCACGCCATATATGATTCTCTTAAAAAGCTTGGGGTAGGGGTCTAGGGGACCCTTTTATAGCCAAAATCACGGCCCTGTATCGCAATACGTCACCTAGGCTGAAGATAAATGGAACTGTAGCACCCTGAGGGCTCGGTTGCTACAGACGTATTGCACCTCACCCAGAGGTGTGATATCTCACTCTCAGGTAAGGATGGAGTGTGGATCAGGACCCGACACCTGCATGCATCACACCACATTGCCGTGGGGCAGGGCGACCAATATGCCCCTGAGATGGGCACGACAGTCCCTGTCCCTGGCTGGAGTGGGGGGAGGGAACACTGAGGAAGGGGAACCCTGTAGTGCAGGAGCAGGGAGGAAGCAGTTCCTGGGTGCATTGAGAAGGGAGTATAAAAGGTGGGCACCATCTTAGTTCAGTGCAGAGAAGTCTGAGCAGAAGTGGCAGGGAGCAGGGGCTCTGCATGAGCTCTGCTCCGGAGGCGGGCCTAGTAACAGAGGCCCAGGCCTGGAAGAGGGAGAAGGAAGGAAGAGGAGCGGAGAAGGCTCCAGGAACGAGGAATGAAGGGATCCCAGGGGTGCGGCCGGGCGAGTCGCCACCGCACGCCCGAATCCACCTGCGTGGAGGGGTCAGGCCAAAGGGGGAGACCGGTCCCCGAACTAGTGGAGGCAGGAAACGACCCTCAGCTAGAAACCGGAGGCTCTGACATTTTATGTGGCGCAGCCCCTCGCTACACCCGCTAGGAAGGCACCACATAGGGTCAGGGAAACTGGCGCCAAGTTTACCAAGAGGAGGCCCGAGGCAGCCGGACAGAAGTGTTGGTAAGAAAGGCCAGACAAAGGACACACAAAGGGGGTCCTGTGAAGTGCTCCAAAGTTATCTGGGAGTTGTCTGAGCCCCTCACCTGGTGAGCACAGTACGACGTGGGCAGCCGTTACCTGCAGACGTGGTCTGGATAATAAGAACTGTGAGTAAAGGCCCTGGACTGCATCACTGACTCCGTGTCGTTACTGCTGCTGCCCTGCACCATCACCCCCATCCTCCGCATACACTGCCCTGAGGCTATACTCCTCCCGTGGGGAGTTATGCTACGCTCTGCTGCACCCACAACACCAGCCTCAGCGGTCTGCCCTGTAGCGGCGGTTCACTCTGACCGCAATCCACGGGTGGTGTAGTCGGACATTTAAACATCAAAACCACATAAATAGTTCCGCCACTGGTTTGACCGCCCTGATCTACGGAACCGGGTCGCCGCCACGAAGACTACAACCACCAGCATCCACCAAAAAGGGTCCGGCTCCGGGTGTCCCAAGGCCCAGGGGGTGCGTCAGAACATTTTCATCACCTTTCACAATCACCAATGGGACAAGGCAGGGATGTCCTCTGTCCCCTCTCTTATACATCCTAGTGACGGAGCACCTGCTCTCATCAATTCGCCATAACCCCAATATTAGGTGGATTGAGGTGGGAGGCACCGAGTACAAGTGCTCTCTAT
This sequence comes from Phyllobates terribilis, assembly GCF_046119375.1. Classification (NCBI taxonomy): domain Eukaryota; kingdom Metazoa; phylum Chordata; class Amphibia; order Anura; family Dendrobatidae; genus Phyllobates; species Phyllobates terribilis. Next base: position 57,883,212 of record NW_027362773.1, read on the forward strand.
TTGCTGATGATGTTCTAGTATATATCACTCAATCATATATATCCATCCCTGCTGTTATGGCTGAAATAGATCACTTTGTTACATGGTAAAATTTTAAAATCAATGCAGCGAAGTCTGAGGCCCTCGATGTCTCCCTCCCCAAATCCATATAGGATTCCATCCAGTCCAACTTTCCCTTTGCCTGGCCCTCACAGGGTATCAAATACTTAGGAATTCCTATTCATAGAGACCTCTCCCATCTATGTTATCTTAATTTTGGGCCCTTTATTGAACAATTCCATACAGACCACGGTTGGCAAGTTAGAACTGTAAGATTCACTACGTGAACCACTGGTGTTTTGTGGAAAAGCACATGTACACTGCGTTCCAAATTATTATGCAAAAAGTGTTTAGGAGTGATAAGGGAAGAATTTGTTTGTTTGTCAGTTAAACTCATTGATGGTGATGTGTGTCAGGGCTCTTTATATCACTGTAAGCAATTGCAGACACCTGTGCTAATTAGTTTGGCAGGTGTGTCCAATGAAAGGCAAGACTACTTAAGAAGGCTCTCTCACATTATTAAGCAGCCTACATTTTCTGCCAAAATGGGAAAGAAAAAGGATGTGTCGGCTGCTGAGAAGCAACAAATTGTGGAGTGTTTAGGTCAAGGCTTGACTACAATCAACATTGTGCGATGATCAGGATGAAGTGTCTTGGCAATCAAGAAGTATGTAGCTGATTCACAGTACACACGTGTGCGTGCTGATAAGGGCAAATTGAGGACTCTTTCCTACAGGCAATTACGTCAGGTTGAAAGAGCAGCGGCAAAAAAGCCTTGTCATAGCAGCAGACAAGTTTTTGAAGCTGCTTGTGCCTCCAACGTCCCCCGAACAACAAGATGCAGGGTCCTTCAGAGGTTTGCAGCTGTGCATACGCCATCCTGTCGACCTCCTCTATCCACTTCACACAAGCAGAAACGGCTCCAGTGGGCCAAACATTACATGAAGACTGATTTCAAAACTGTTTTGTTCACGGATGAGTGCCGTGCAGCGCTCGATGGTCCAGATGGATGGAGTGGAGGATGGCTGGTTGATGGACACCCCACGCAAACACGGCTACAGTGCCAACAAGGAGGAGGTGGAGTAATGTTTTGGGCTGGAATCATGGGGAGAGAGATTGTCGGCCCCTTTAGGATCCCTGAAGGCGCTAAAGATGAACTCCATAATGTATGTGGATTTTCTCAAACAGCACTTCCTGCCATGGTTCAAGAAGAAGAACCGTGTATTTCACAGCAAGATCATTTTTCTGCATGATAATGCACCATCTCATGCTGCACATAAAACATCTGCATCTCTGGCTGATATGGGCATAAAAGGGGACAAACTTATGGTGTGACCCCCATGCTCCCCTGACCTCTACCCCATTCAGAACCTTTGGAGCATCATTAAAAGGAGTGTCTATGATGGCGGGAGGCAGTTCACATCTAAGCAACAGCTCTGGGAGGGTATTCTGTCCTCATGCAAAACAATTGAAGCAGAAACCATCCAAAACCTGACAAATTCAATGGACGAGAGAGTTCAGAAGCTCCTTTCGAACAAGGGGTCCTATGTGAAAATGTAACATCACCTAGAATAAAGTTTTGAGTTGAAAACTGTTTGATTTCAGTTTCTAACAACCTGCTAATGCTTATAATTTCAAAAATGACCATTTTTTTGGTCTTTATTAAAATGAAAAGGTTGATCGAAAAGTTTGGGGGATCTAAGAGTGTGGCAACCCAGTAGTCATGATTACTTCGAATTCTGACAATATGAGGGTCATGCTGCAGGTAGTGCAGCAAGAAGGCACTTATGTGTCTTGCGCATCTCGGAGCCCCAAAATTATTTTCCGGGCTAGATGCAGCTAAAAATTATTTTTAATTTTAAATCTGGTGGAGCTTATTATAGATGGCCTAATAGGATCAGTGCTGCACACTGCTACAAAGCCCAAATTATTTTCCAGTCAAGATACAGATAAACATGATTAGTAATTTGAAAGCTTAAAACGGTTGGTAGGGTGACACAGTCGTGGCTTCAATGTTTACTTGGAGATACTCCTGTACCATCGTCTCTAGGCGTTGACTATGTGTCAGACTTCTTGTCTCCTGTGGCCTTGCAAAGGATGGGCTAAAAAAGTGGTGAAATGATTCCGCAAAATTGATGTTACCAGCAGATACTGTGGTTCTGTTACGGTTTGAGTGCTGAACACTTGACGGTCCCACGGTTGGCAAGTTGGAACTGTGAGATTCACTACGTGCACCACTGGTGTTTTGTGGAAAAGCACATGTAAGATTCTGCAACAGTCTCTGCTGATACTCCTGCATGCGTGCATCCCTTTCTATGGCAGGAATAATTTCTGCAAATTTACTTTTGTACCGGGGATCTAACAGTGTGGCAACCCAGTAGTCAGGATTATTTCTAATTCTCACAATTCGAGGGTCATGTTGCAGGTAGTGCAGCAAGAAGGCACTCATGTGTGTTGCGCATCCAGGAGCACCAAGTCCCTGTTGTGTTGGTGGCGAGGTAACAATCATGCTTCCTTCCTCTGTCCTCTCCCCCCAACCTCGCACAACAGAAATGTGATCAAGGTCTCCCTCATCTGATGAGTCTTCCATCAGTTCGTCCTCCACTTCTTCCTGGGCTCCTGCACCTTCCTCACTAGTTTGGCTGCTACCATGCGCCCTGGTAAAACCATCTCCCCCACCCTCACATGCCTGCCGCCTTGATGCTGCCGACCGTCTGGACCTTGCAGATGTTAGCCCTTCCGCATACAACTCCTCCTCCTCTACTTCCTCCACCTCCTCTTGTGCCACCACCTGACTCCGAATTCTGTTTAACATGTGCTCCAGCATGTAAATCACCGGAATAGTCATGCTGATAATGGCATCATCAGCACTAAACATCTTCGTCGCGATTTCAAAACTGTGCAGAAGGGTGCATAGGTCCCTGATCTGAGACCACTCCTCCAGCGTGATTTTCCCCACCTCTGGATCTCGTTGGCCCAGGCTATACGTCAGAACGTATTGCACCAGGGCTTGTCGGTGCTGCCACAGTCGCTGCAACATGTGCAGAGTTGAATTCCACCGGGTAGGCACATCGCATTTTAGCCGGTGAAGTGGCAGGCCCAGCGACTTCTGTAGAGATGTAAGTCGCTGAGCTGCGGGATGCGAACGGCGGAAGTGAGCACACAGCGACCGTGCCATCTGCAGAAGGCCATCTAGTCTGGGATAGTGGGCTAAAAATTGCTGGACAACCAGGTTCAACACGTGAGCCATACAAGGCACGTGTGTGACATTGCCCCGGCGAAGGGCCGCACCCAGGTTTGCAGCATTGTCGCACACGGCCTTCCCTGGTTTCAGGTCCAGTGGAGACAGCCATTCATGAAATTGGTTCTCCAGAGCTGACCACAACTCCTCAGCTGTGTGACTCACATTTCCCAGACATTTCAAAGTAAAAACCGCCTGATGACGTTGAGCCCTACTGCCAGCATAGTAAGGAGGTGTGCAGGATCCCTTCTGCGCAGTTAGAAAGCTTGTGGCATGACCAGACAGGCTTTGGGTGCAGGTGGAAGACCGAGAGGAGGTTGAGGAGGCAGAAGCAGTGGAGGAACTTTGACATAAAGAGGATTGACGCACAACTCGTGGGGACGGCAAGACTTGGACAGCAGCCCCTTGTCCTGCTGTCACCATAGTTACCCAGTGCCCAGTCAGCGACATGTAACGCCCCTGTCCATGCCTACTCGTCCAAGTGTCTGTGGTGAAATGCACCCTGTCACACACAGAGTTTCTCAAAGAAGCGGTGATGTTGTGTGCGACATGCTGGTGAAGCGGTGATGTTGTGTGCGACATGCTGGTGGAGCGCAGGCACACCTTTCTTTGAGAAGTAGTGCCGACTGGGCATCTGGTACTGGGGCACTGCGACGGACATAAGGTCTCGAAAATCCTCTGTGTCCACCAGGCGGAAAGGCAGCATTTCTGTAGCCAAGAGCTTGCAGATGGTGAAATTCAACCTCTTAGCTTTCTCATGGCTAGGAGGAAATGGTCTTTTACTTGTCCACATCTGAGGGTCCGAGGGCTGGCTATTGTGCTTAGACGGGGTTGATAAGGGTGTCCCCGGCAAACTGCCGGTCTGTGAGGAAGATGGAGGTGGACATGTTAGGTTGCCTTGATCCAAAGGTGGTGCTATCGATGTCGGACAGCGCTCAACACCAGCTGGTGTTACCACCTCCAAAGAAAATGATGACCTGCCAATCACGCTGGCTGTTGCGGGTAAAGAGGTGGCAGGTCTGCGCCCCAAAACAGGTGTGACTGCTGTCCCCCCAGTCACAGAGGATGAAGAGGCCGCGGATGCACAAGATATGGCAGACGGTGGTTGGCCCGGCCGGCTAGGCCGCATTGTAGCACACTGAGCTTCCCACTGCAACTTATGCTTCATGTCCATGTGCCGGTTCATGCATGAAGTACTCAAACTATGTATTTTTTGGCCTCTACTTAGCTTTTGCTGACAAATTGTACAGATAACACGAGTTGGGTCATCTTTATCGATCTGAAAAAATGCCCAGGCTATGCAAGGCTTAGCACCCATGCGACCTGAAGAGCCACCACGACTTGTGGTGAGAGGCAGAGTTGTGTTTGAGGATGCAGTTGTTGACGTGCTTCCAGTACTACGTCTCTGTCCAGGAAGGCGCAACCTGACCTCGTCGTCACTAGCATCTTCCTCCACCTCCTCTGCTGACCTCATCTCTTGGCTGACTGTGGGTTGACAGTAAGTGGGATCTCCAACCTCATCATCATCACCCTGTGTGTTATCACACCCGTCGTCCTCAGAGCCAACCTGTTCCTGCCCTGACAAAAAACTAAAGTTGTCGCTCCAATCAGGTATTTGAGTCTTATCATCGTCTTCCTCATTGTCTCCACCAACAGGAGTTACACTTTGGGAATGAGGGTCTACATTATGGTCAGAACCTTCTGCGTCTGGTCCTGGATCCGACTCATAAAGATTCTGGGCATCAGTGCAGATCATTTCCTCGTCTGGATTCACAGAAACGCTGGAGTCGACCTCTGATTCCCAGGCTATAGTATGAGTAAACAGCTCTGCAGACTCAACCATCTGTTCTACCTCATACTCAGACGGGCAGCTGGAGATTTGGGAGCTGTGAGGAAGCAAGTGCGATTTGGGTGACACCTTTGAGGACTGGAGTATTTGTGATGTTGAAGTTGATGTGGAGGAGAGCCCACTTAAAGGAGCACTTGATATCCGTTGAAGCACCTGCTGTTTTTGTGCCTCATCTGGAATTTGTAGCGATTGGCGTGGCCGTAAGAAAGGGATCTTATCACATTGTCCGCTAAAAGAAGTAGACATTTTAGTTTGGCTGGAAGATGGTCTTTCTTCTGCAGATGTTACTGTTGCTTTAACACCTACCCCACGGACACAACCTTTTTTCCCCTTCCCAACACGCCTATTCCCCTTTCCACCAGCAGCAAGCCTTTTTCCACTCATTTTGGTGGTTAACTAATTCACAACTCTGGAGTTGTTTGCACAAAAAAACAATGGATGGTAACCGAGCAGAGCTGAGTGGCCAAACTGTGGTATTAGGCCAAAACTATTGGCTGGGTTAGATGCAGAAAAAAATTATATTCAATTTGCAACCTGATGGAGGTCAGTATAGATGAACTAATACAACAAGTCCCACACACAGCTAGAAGCCCAATATTTTTTCAGAGGTAGATGCAGAAAAAAATATATTCAGTTTGCAACCTGATGGAGTTCTGTATAGATGGATTAATAGAACAAGACCCACACACAGCTAGAAGCCCAATATTTTTTCAGAGGTAGATGCAGAAAAAAATATATTCAGTTTGCAACCTGATGGAGGTCAGTATAGATGGACTAATACAACAAGTCCCACACACAGCTAGAAGCCCAATATTTTTTCAGAGGTAGATGCAGAAAAAAATATATTCAGTTTGCAACCTGATGGAGGTCAGTATAGATGGACTAATACAACAAGTCCCACACACAGCTAGAAGCCCAAATATTTTTTCAGAGGTACTGTAGATGCAGATAAAAATTATTTTTAATTTGCAACCTGATGGAGGTCAGTATAGATGGACTAATAGAGAAAGTCCGACACACTACTAGAAGGCCAAATATTTTTTCAGAGCTAGATGCAGAAAAAAATTATATTCAGTTTGCAACCTGATGGAGGTCAGTATAGATGGATTAATAGAACAAGACCCACACACAGCTAGAAGCCCAATATTTTTTCAGAGGTAGATGCAGAAAAAAATATATTCAGTTTGCAACCTGATGGAGGTCAGTATAGATGGACTAACAGAGAAAGTCCCACACACTACTAGAAGGCCAAATATTTTTTCAGAGCTAGATGCAGAAAAAAATTATATTCAGTTTGCAACCTGATGGAGGTCTGTATAGATGGATTAATAGAACAAGACCCACACACAGCTAGAAGCCCAATATTTTTTCAGAGGTAGATGCAGAAAAAAATATATTCAGTTTGCAACCTGATGGAGGTCAGTATAGATGGACTAATACAACAAGTCCCACACACAGCTAGAAGCCCAAATATTTTTTCAGAGGTACTGTAGATGCAGATAAAAATTATTTTTAATTTGCAACCTGATGGAGGTCAGTATAGATGGACTAATAGAGAAAGTCCGACACACTGCTAGAAGGCCAAATATTTTTTCAGAGCTAGATGCAGAAAAAAATTAGATTCAGTTTGCAACCTGATGGAGGTCAGTATAGATGGACTAATAGAATGATGCTATGCCCAAAAGATTTTACTTCACTAGGTGCAGTAAAAAAATTGGTATTCTATACACAGGTGGTATATCTTGCAACACAGATAGGCTACTCCACTGACTAACACACTCTGCAATAGGCCAAAAAGGATTAGCTTTGCTAGATTCAGCCAAATGCTGTGAAAAAAACTTGCACAGCACTGGCACAGACCTGCCTGGCAAAAACTGATAGGAACTGATGTAACCTAGTCCTGAAAAGGACTCCAATTACAATTAGTCTTTACTCCCACAACCTATCTATTTAAGAGCACAGACCTGCCTGATAAAAGTCGTAGGAAATGCTGTAACCTAGTCCTTAAAAGGACTGCAATCACAACTATTCCCTACTCCCAAGCTATCTGTATATTTGTGCGAAAATTGGCTTGAAATTAACAAGGTATAGCGCACACAGCAACAGCGGTGCCGTCTAACACGCAGCTGCAACAGTGAGAAAATGGTGGCGACGGGGAAAATGGCTTGGTCTTATAGGGCAAGGACATGTGACATACACTGCCAATGACACATGCCCTTGCTTGTGTTAAAAAAAGCACTTCGCTCCGTGTGTGCGCTGCTGATAGGCTGACAGATTGCACCTCCCCACTGTAAATGCGGGAAAGAGAAAAAAAAATGGAGATCTTCATTGTTCCTGCAGAGATCCATCCCCTGCCCCTCCCCCCACCCCGCTGTACACTCAAACTGCGTATTAACATTAATTTTCATCATTACTGAGAAAAAATCCAGTTATGATTTTGGTGCACGAACAATTATCGAACATAACCTCGAACAGCCGAATTTTTCTCAAATTGTTCGTGTTCGCCGAACGGCTCGAACACCGCCCAAAACAGCTCGAATTTGAGATTGGCGAACAGTTCGAGTAGAACAACGCTCATCTCTAATCGAGAGGCAGTCAGCACCCATACTGCTCTGGAACCAGTACCAGGCTCTCACGCAGGAGAACCAAGAAGAAATACAGCAAAATAAGACTTTGCCAGCAATGAATAACCTTGTAAGCCCTCAGAATCCTCCTGGATGGAGAAAGAAGAATGTTGTGAAGAAAAAACGGAGAGTGGTGGTCATGGGGGATTCCCTGTTAAGAGGAACAGAGGCCGCTATCTGCAGACCAGACATAACCTCAAGAGAAATGTGCTGTCTTCCAGGAGCAAAAATTAAAGATGTGTCTGACAGGATATCAAGACTCTTCAGACCTACAGATCACTACCCATTCCTGCTAATACATGTGGGGACAAATGACACCGCAAGAAAGGACCTGGAAACCATCTGCAGTGACTTTGAAGACTTAGGCAAGAAAGTGAAAGAATTGGGAGCGCAGGTGGTCTTCTCATCCATCCTCCCAGTGGATGGCCATGGAACAATGAGGTGGAATAAGATTCTACAGGTGAACAACTGGCTACGTCGATGGTGCCGTCAACAAGGATTTGGATTTCTGGATCACGGAATGAATTACCTATACGATGGACTACTTGCTAGAGATGGGGTGCACCTTACGAAGACTGGAAAACATGTATTTGGAAGTCGCCTTGCTACACTCATCAGAAGAGCTTTAAACTAGAACAATGTGGGAAGGGTAGCAAAAGGCCAGAAAAAGCCATACAGCTGACAAATACTATTGAGATCTCTGCTACTGGAAGTGGAAAGGAAGAACAAAGACAAAAAAATCTAAATAATAAAAATATGGGAGGAAGAGAAACCAATCACAAACTAAAATGTTTTTATACAAATGCACAAAGCATGGGCAACAAACAAGGAGAATTGGAACTACTAATGCAGGAAAAGGAATATGATGTCATTGGAATCACTGAAACTTGGTGGGACGATACACATGATTGGAATAAAAGGCTAAAAAGAATACAACTTATTTGCAAGAAACAGACTTGATAAACGAGGAGGAGGTGTCGCATGGTATGTTAGAAAAGCGTATATCTGCACAGAGATTGAAGCTTCAGTGACTGGGAGTTCTGTGGAAACTGTTTGGGTAAGAATACAAGGAGAGAACAACGGAAAGGACACCATTGTAGGCATTTACTACAGGCCACCTGGGCAAGCTGAAGATATGGATGAACTCTTTATGTATCAAATGACCAAGTTCTCCAAAAAATATGACGTAGTGGTCATGGGAGATTTCAACTATCCAGACATTTGTTGGGAATCTCTCTCAAGTAAAACTAACAGGTCAAGCAAATTCTTATCCTCTCTTGCTGACAACTTTATCTTCCAAAAGGTAGGGGAGAAAACAAGGGGATCTGCTACTTTGGATCTAATCCTTATAAACAGGGAGGAAATGGTTGAGGAGGTAAAGGTGGCTGGGACCCTAGGAGGCAGCGATCATGCTATTATAGAATTTTGGATAACTAGAGGAGGAAGACATGTGAAGACTCAAACTTCAAGGTTAGATTTTAGAAAGGCAGATTTTAAGAGACTCAGAAATAGAATAGGAAGGATCCAATGGCTGGATGTCCTTAAGGACAAAAATGTCCAGGAAGGATGGGAAATTTTTAAAAATGAGATTCTCAAAGCACAATCGTTAACAATCCCGAAAAGTAGGAAGAATGGGAAGCATTTAAGGAAACCAGGATGGATGAACACAGAACTTAAACACATGTTAAAAAGAAAGAAAGAAATGTTTATTAAATGGAAAGAGGGAGGCATATCTAAAGAAGATTATAATGCAGTCTGCAGATCCTGCAGGGCACGTATTAGGTTACCTAAAGCTGACAATGAATTAAGGCTTGCAAGAGATGTCAAAAGCAATAAAAAGGATTTTGGGGGTATGTCAAAAGTAAAAGAAAAGTCAAAGATGCTATAGGATTTTTACAGGATGAAAATGGAGAAATGGTAAGAGAGGATGTTGAGAAGGCCGAACTTTTTAATTCCTATTTTGCATCTGTTTTCTCTCAGAAAGAAAATGTAACATCAACTGATCTTCACTGTCCTTTTAAAGGAATAGAGGAATCCAAGTTATCTGTAAACAGAAAGATTGTGAGGGAATATTTAGCTAACATAAATGAGTTCAAGTCTCCAGGTCCAGATGAATTACACCCCAGAGTACTGAAGGAGATCGTAGAAGAAATTTTAGAACCACTCTCCATAATCTTTGAAAATTCTTGGAGAACAGGAGAAGTCCCAGAAGACTGGAGAAGAGCAAATGTTGTTCCTATCTTCAAAAAGGGGAAGAAGGTGGACCCAGGGAACTATAGGCCGGTGAGTCTGACTTCTATACCAGGAAAGATCTTTGAACAAATTATTAAACAACATGTATGTAAGTACATGGATAAGAATGAAGTGATTAACCAGAGTCAGCATGGGTTTGTAACTAACAAGTCATGTCAGACTAACTCAATTTCCTTCTATGACAGAATCACTGACTGGGTGGATCAGGGAAATGCTGTAGATATAGTATATCTTGACTTCAGCAAAGCATTTGACAAAGTATCTCACACCATCCTTATTGAAAAAATGACCAAGTATGCAATGGACCAGGCAACTGTTAGGTGGATTCATAACTGGCTTAGTGATCGGACTCAAAGGGTGGTTGTAAATGGCTTCACATCCAGCTGGATGAATGTTTCAAGTGGGGTACCACAGGGCTCCGTCCTGGGACCTGTATTGTTCAACATCTTTATCAATGATTTAGATGAAGGAATTGAGGGTAAACTGATTAAATTTGCTGATGACACAAAGCTAGGAGGGATAGCTAATACTAGAGAAGAGAGAGAGAGGATTCAAAAAGACCTAAATAAACTGGAGCAGTGGGCAGCAACCAACAGAATGGTTTTTAACAGGGAAAAATGCAAAGTACTACATCTGGGCAATAAAAATGAAAAAAGCATATACAGAATGGGAGGAATAGAGCTAAGCAACAGTACATGTGAAAAAGACTTAGGTATACTAATAGATCATAGACTGAACATGAGTCAACAGTGTGATGCAGCAGCAAAAAAGGCAAATACAATTCTGGGATGTATTAACAGAAGCATACAGTCTAGATCACGTGAAGTCATTATCGGTCTTTACTCCTCTTTGGTCAGACGTCATCTGGAATACTGTGTACAGTTTTGGGCACCACATTTTAAAAAAGACATAGACAAACTGGAGCAAGTTCAGAGAAGAGCGACCAGAATGGTGACTGGTCTGCAAACCATGTCCTATGAGGAACGGTTGCAGGATTTGGGAATGTTTAGCTTGCAAAAAAGAAGACTTAGAGGAGACTTAATAGCTGTCTACAAATATGTCAAGGGCTGTCACATTGTAGAAGGATCATCTTTATTCTCATTTGCACAAGGAAAGACTAGAAGCAATGGGATGAAACTAAATGGGAGGAGACACAGATTAGATATTATAAAAAACTTTTTGACAGTTAGGGTGATTAATGAGTGGAACAGGCTGCCACGAGAGGTGGTGAGTTCCCCTTCAATGGACGTCTTCAAACAGAGGCTGGACAGACATCTGTCTGAGATGATCTAGTGAATCCTGCTTTGAGCAGGGGGTTGGACCAGATGACCCAGGAGGTCCCTTCCAACTCTACCATTCTATGATTCTATGATTCTATGACATACTGTATAATTTTTTTTCTTAACGGTCATCATAAACACCCTTTAAAAAAATTATGTGGGTGCTGCATCACGGACCACGGTCACCCTGGTGCAGGGCCGGCTCCAGTTTTTTGTGGGCCCCGGGTGAAAGAGTCTCAGTGGGCCCCTTTAACAGATATTATGATTCAAGATGCACCCCTTAACTGTGTAAGCCCCCCAACATGCAGTCCTGTGCATGCAGCATCAGTCAAATTCCACGTGCAAGAGGAATGAAATGCAACATCATCCCCCAACATATGCAAGGCCCCAACATGCAACATTAAGGGTATGTGCACACGGTCAGTAAACGCTGCGGATTGGATGCAGCGTTTGACATTACATGCAAATTGGATGGGATTTGAAATCCCATGCCCATTATGTGTCTCTGTGCACCTGTGGATCACCTGCGGACACAGACATGCGGCGCGTCTTTCCAGATCACAGCATGTCAATTTTTTTTGCGGAGACGCTAGTCTCCACAAGAGAAATTAGATCAGTGAAATGTATTGATTGCGGTGAATCCGCATGGTTCTATAAACACATGCCGTTTCACCTGCGTGCAGCTCTTTGGACACAGCATAAAGTATGCTGTGTTCAAAGCGCTGACAGTTCGGATGGTGTGCACATAACTCATTCCCTTTACAAGCCCCCACAACATGCAGCACATGCATGCATCACCCCCATCCTTGTGCTAGACCCTCAACATCACCCACTTACATATGCAAGCCCCCAACATGCAATATCACTTCCCTATGCAATCCCCTACAACATGCAGTGCCATGCATGCATCACCCGCTTCACTGTGCAAGCCCCACAACATGCAGGCAGCCCTGTGTATGAAGCATCAGCACTTTTCATGTTCAAGACCAATGACATACAACATCACCCCCCTTCCCTGTGCAAGACCCACAACATGTTACATTAAAGGGGTTGTCTGCTACTGGGATAACCCCTTTTCATCCCCCATGCTTGGCCCCGATAAAATGAAAAAAGCCTATAATCAGCTCTGATGCCGTTTCAGCGTTGTCAGACAAATCAAACATCAAGAGGAAGTCAGGGCTGTGCCTGATCTCTGACTTTCTCTTCATATTCAGTTTGTACGAAGGTGGGGACAGCAACGCCAGCCCTGACTGGGCGCAGAGATCACATGTCACAACCACCGCACAGGAGCCCAGAGACCGCTAATGCCGAAACCGCTGAAACGGCGATGGCAGGAGAGGTAAGTGTAAGATTTTTTATTTTATTGGGGCCAAACGTGGGGTATGAACAAGGGTTGTTCTAGTAGTGGACAACCCTTTCCCTGTGAAAGGCCCCACAACATGCAGCACATGTATTCATCACTACCTTACGTGTGCAAGACACCCAACATCACCCCCTTACTTATGTAAGCCCCCCACAACCTGCAGAACTGTGCACATTCCGTGTGCAAGACCAACTACAGGCAACCCCCTATGTAATAACCTGATCCACTATTTTATGCTCCAAAACACAGTATCAGACCATTTACGCTTAGTGCTATACATAAAAACTAAAATACATAATTCCTGTCTCCACACTGACCACTTATGCAGCTCCTCAGTCCTCCCAGGATCTTTAGTGAAGCATCACCTCATCTCCAGCAGGGTCAGCAGCGCCACGCTGCTTCCTGGTATCGGTCAGCACTGAACTGGAGGAGGCCCCGCCCCTTCCAATCACATCATCACCTCACAGGAGCAACTCCATTTTAGATGCTACTCATAGAGAGCAACGTTGTCCCAGACAGCCAGTGGAGCCCCCTGTTAGTCCAGGGCCCCAGCACTTGCCCAGGTGCGCCGGGTGGTGACGCCGGCCCTGCCCTGGTGATATGGTGTTGGAGGATGAGGATGAAGAGGAGGATAAGAGCAAATAGCCAAAGTCAGGAAATGTATACCCATGTCTGGGTGTGAAAAGGTGCATGTGAATACACCTCCCAAGAAAAGACACTGGATTTGAGTTTATGTTATTCTGCTATCATTCGGTGGTGTTGAGAAGTCTGGTCCAATCCAGCCCTTGTTCATTTCTATAAGAGTCAGCCTGTCAGCATTTTCAGTTGACAGGCGGATGCGCTTATCAGTTATAATTCCACCAGCGGCACTAAAAACTCGCTCTGATAAAACGCTGGCGGCAGGGCAGGCCAGGACCTCCAAGGCATAGAGAGCCAGTTCATTCCACTTATCCAGCTTGAATACCCAATAATTATAAGGCACAGAGGAATCACGGAGGACATTGGTATGGTCGGCAAGGTACTCCCTCACCATCTTCCCAAACTTTGTACTCTTTGTGAGAGTACCCAGCACCTCAGGGCCTGTGTGATGGGAGGGTCTGAGAAAACTGTCCAAGAACTTTAACAGTGTTCACCTGCCTCTGCTGGATTGCAATTGTGTCTCTCTCGCCTGTACTCCTTGCTTGTCCAACGAACTGTGACCTCTGCCGCCAGCGTTTTCAGATGGGAATTTTTTTAATAGTTCTGCAACAAGGGCCTTATGGTACTGCCCCATTTTTGTAGACCTCAGGAATAAGAGATATAAAGTTCTCCTTGTAGCGTGGGTCTAGAAGTCTCACCAACCAGTAGTGACTGTTGTCCTCCTCCTTCCTGACATTCCTCCCACGCGGAGGACAGGTCTACTAAAAATGGGGCAGTACCAGAAGGCCGTTGTTGCGGAATTATTAAAAGCAATTACCATCTGAAAACGCTGGCGACAGAGGTCACAGTTCATTGGACAACCAAGGAGTACAGGCGAGAGAGCTACAAATCAATCCAGCAGAGGTAGGGGAACACTGTCAAAGTTCTGGGACAGTTTTCTCAGACCCTACCATCGCACAAACCCTAATGTGCTGGGTAGTCTCAAGCAGAGAAAAGTTTGGGAATATGCTGAAGGAGTACCTTTCCAACCATACCAACATCCTCCGTGATTCCTCTGTGCCTTTTAATTATTGGGTATCCAAGCTGGACATGTGGCATTAACTGACTCTCTACGCCTTGGAGGTCCTGGCCTTCCCCGCCGCTAGCGTTTTGTCAGAGCAGGTTTTTAGTGCTGCCAGGGGAATTATAACTGATAGGCGCATCCGCCTGTTATCTGAAAATGCTGACAGGCTGACTCTTATAAAAATAAACAAGGGCTGGATTGGGCCAGGCTTCTCAACACCACCGAATAATAGCAGCTAGTGATGAGCGAGCATGCTCGCTACTGCTTGGTGCTCGCCCGAGCATCTCACTGCTCGAGATATTTCCGGGGTTGCTCGGCGGGAGCTCAAGTCTCCTCCCTGCATGTTTGGCGCTCTTTACAGAGCCAATGAACATGCAGGGATTGGCTGGCCCCATAGTGTCATCAGGTCTATATCAGACCTGGCACCGCCATGCTCGTCACAGTCACTCCAGAATCAGACAGTGTAAGAAGAGGTGCTGCTGAGCTAGGGAAAGGTTTGCTTGTTTATAGTTAGTGTAGGTGTACCAAACTATATTAGAGACACATATCCATCTCAACAAACAGTCCTTCTGAGGACTAATCCATCTGCAGAGATATCAGGCAGGCAGTGTATATAGGCAGCCAGGCAGGGTATATAGCAGACTGCAGTGCACATAAAACTGGAATGGAGCCTCTGCTGCTGCTGTTAGACATTTCTAGAAAAAGGCCCAGGTCTCTGGGGCCAGGAACAATTATTTTTCTGGATCTTAATCCTCATTATTTGCTTAAAAAGCAATCCAGAGAACACCGCTGTTCTGCGCCATTTGCTTGTTGGCACTGCAGAATACAGCCAGGTCCTTTCCATATTACAGCGCTAAAAATCCAGCTATTTAAAACTGTGGTTTGTCTGTCACACGGATCACATATAATTGGGCTGAAAATACTGCCATTTCTGGCATCCATTAAAAATTAGTTTCAGTGTGTCAGTGAAGCTATTGACACCAGTTTGCTGTTCAAAATAGTTACCTACAGGCCAGGTATTTAAAACTGTGGTTTGTCCGTCACACGGATCACATATACATTTTCAGAAAATACTGCCATTTCTGACCTCCTTTAAAAATTTGTTTCAGTGTGTCAGTGAAGCAATTGACACCAGTTTGCTGTTCAAAATAGTTACCTACCGGACAGCTATTTAAAACTGTGGTTTGTCTGTCACACAGATCACATATAAGTTCACTCCAAATTCAGTCATTTGTAGTGAGCGTGGAAGATATTGTCCTCCATTTAAAATGGGCAAGGCACGTGGCAAGGGACTGGGAACTGGACATGATGGTGATGGTGCATGCAGAGGCCGGGGCCGTGGGCAAGCTGAAATTGTGCCACATCAAACACCCACATCTTTTCGCTCAACTTTCCTGTCCCAATTAATAGGGGACCGCAGAACACCACTATTGAACCCAGAGCAGTGTCAAAAGGTTCTTGATTGGATAGCAGATAATGCTTCCAGTCACTTAGCCACCACCACCACCTTGTTTTCCACACGGTCAAGTCTCAGTAGCCGTTAGTCTGGACCGCATATTCCTCACTCTGAACCTCCTTTCTTCCACCTTGCCGAGTGCCCGGAGACAAATGATCCCACACTTGGACACTCCGAAGAGCTGTTCACTTTTCCATTTATATATCCGGGCCACTCGCCCAGTCCTCTTGAAGCGGGGCAAGAGGAGATCGCATGTAATTGTGGCACCCTGCTACTACAGGTACCACAGGACCCAAAAGGGTGCATGGATGGACTTCTCCACAAGAGGCCCTCACTACAAACAGACACCTCCACCCTTCCACCTCAGACCACCAGAGGGAGCCCTGTTATGGATATATAAACTGGGGGGTGGAGTCAGTCAGTCAGTCAGTTAGTTAGTCAGTCAGAGAGTGTGCTGACACTGAGAGCAGTGAAGACGCAGTACGTCTGCTGCTGTACTGAGGGCCCCGAGTGTAGCCAAGGCTAGGAGAGAGGAGAGAGGAGTTAAGGGGGCAGAGGAGCGTCTGAAGCTCACCCCAAGACAAAAGCCGGACACCGGGTCCGCGCCTACAGGGTTCTCTACACCCAGTATGGACAACCAGCATACCAGGAGGCTTCCAGACCCCTGGTCATCCTGAAGCTACCATCAATTACAGAACTAGGAACCACGAAGGCCCTGGCGTCCAGGGATAGTGGTTACCAGAGAAAAGTCCTACTACCAAGTAGTCAGGTGAGAGAGCAAAACAACATATAAGCTAGGCCAAGTTCCAGGCTGGCCAGAAGCTTAGAGCTAGGAAAACACGGACCAGGAGGCCAACAACCCGCTCACCTGGGAGAGTTCTGATGTGCACCCTTCCTATTAAGTACCCTGGACCCTACTTGCCATTACTCAGTAAAGGTACTGAAGCGAATCCCCTGTGTGCCTGTCCGTCATTCCCCCTGACCCGACCGGGCCACCTCTCACCTGCATCCCTTCCATTAACCCTGCCCCGGGGGCCCGCTCCACTGTGGGGA
Organism: Phyllobates terribilis; assembly: GCF_046119375.1. Taxonomy (NCBI): domain Eukaryota; kingdom Metazoa; phylum Chordata; class Amphibia; order Anura; family Dendrobatidae; genus Phyllobates; species Phyllobates terribilis. Next base: position 57,900,072 of record NW_027362773.1, read on the forward strand.
GCAGAAACATCCCAGCTGCCATCCCATCACCCCCGGAGGTCTGCAGCAGCCACCGGTATTCACAGGTGGCATAACGAGACAAACTGTTAACAAAAACACCCTTTTTAAAGAGTGACCCCAGAGCATGGGCCCAGGAGCCGACTGCCGTGACATCCTACAAAGAAGGTAATGGCCCGGGTACCGTGTCCCCCATATCCCCCTGGTCGAGTCATAGCGATGCCCAAATATTTGAGCAGCTACGGTCACATGAAGGCAATGGTGGGAAAGTCTCACAAGAGGTGGACGATGATGAGACAATTGCCAGAAAGTCAGGAGGAGGACCAGAGTGTGGAAGTGGAAGACGAGAAGGTGGATGATATAGTAACTGACCCAACCTGGCAGGAGGACATGCAGAGGGAGGACAGCAGCACACAGTGGGGGGGGGAGGCAGAGCACCCCAACAGGAAGGAAGAAGCAGTGTGATGGCCACAGAAATAAGGCAGGCAACTGTTCCCCGTAACACCAACACGAAGGAAGTTGCCAGTACAACTGTTAGGTCTTCCCGAGTCTGGTTGTTTTTTAAAGACTCTGCCGATAACCCCAAAAAGGCCATTTGCACCACCTGCCAGGACAGCATCAGCAGGGGTGGCAAAACGACCAGCCTGACCACCACCAGCATGATCAGGCACATGGCAGCAAAGCAACTGACTTTGTGGGCCGAACCCCAGGGTCCAGGAACAGTGTCTGCTGGTGGCACCATTGCTTCTTTCGCTGTTGTGCATGCAAGCCAATCCCCTGTCCATGGTGCATGCGAAGATGCCTCCTGCCCTGCACCTGTCATTGCACACTCTTAAGTAGCAGCATCAGGAAGCACGTCCACGTCCTTGTCCCAGCGCATCGTTCAGTTGTCCATACCCCAGCCCTTGGAACGCAAGCGCAAATACGCAGCCAACGCCCCACCGGCCACACTACTAAATTCCCACATTTCGTGACTGTTTGCACTAGAAATGTTGCCTTTTATGCTCGTGGAGACAGAAGCATTCCACAACCTGATGGCGGCGGCCATTCCTCGGTACTCGGTACTCGGTCCCCAGCCGCCACTATTTCTCCCGGTGTGCCGTCCCCACATTACACAAGCATGTGTCCTAAAACATTAGCTGTGCCCTCAACAACGCAGTTACCGGGAAAGTCCACCTAACCACGGACATGTGGACAAGTGCTTGTGGGCAGGGACGGTACATCTCGCTGATGGCACACTGAGTTAACATAGTGGAAGCCAGGACCCAGTTGGACCTTGGGACGGAACACGTCCTCCCGACACCAAGGATCGCAGGCCCTAGGTCAATCAGGGTTGCCCCCACCGTCTACAACTCCTGCACCTCATGTTTCTCAGCCTCCTCCTCCTCTTCAGCCTCCATATCCGAAATGACCACATCATTCACAAGCTGGAAGCACTGCAGCACTGCGGCAACAGGCTGTGTTGAAGCTAATATGCTGAAGTGACAAATCACACAATGTTGAAGAGTTGTGGACAGCTCTGAAAGAGCAGGCATAGGTGTGGCTCACACCGCTGAACCTACAGCCAGGCATGGTCATGTGTGACAATGGCTGGAACCTGGTGGCGGCTCTGCGGCGAGACGAGCTCACACACGTACCATGTCTGGCCCATGTGCTTATCTTCGTGGTTCAGCAATTTCTCAAATCCTACCCGGAGCTGCCGGATCTGCTTGTCAAAGTACGCTGCCTGTGTGCCCATTTTAGAAAGTCAGTTACAGCTTCCGCAGCCCTTGCCATGCTTCAGCAGCGTTTGCAGCTTCCGGCTCACAGACTGGTGTGTGATGTCCCCACGCGTTGGAACTCTACACTGCAGATGTTGGGAAGGATTTGTGAGCAGAAGAGGGTAGTCGTTGAGTACCAGCATCAACAAGGACGTCGGTATTCAGTTCAGACTCCACACATAAGACCTCAGGAGTGGACATGGATGTCAGACATATGTACCATCCTCCAAAACTTTGAGGACTCCACTAGAGATGAGCGTTGTTCTACTCGAACTGTTCGCCAATCTCAAATTCGAGCTGTTTTGGGCGGTGTTCGAGCCGTTCGGCGAACACGAACAATTTGAGAAAAATTCGGCTGTTCGAGGTTTTGTTCGATAACTGTTCGTGCACCAAAATCATAACTGGATTTTTTCTCAGTAATGATGAAAATTAATGTTAATAGGCAGTTTGAGTGTACAGCGGGGTGGGGGGAGGGGCAGGGGATGGATCTCTGCAGGAACAATGAAGATCTCCATTTTTTTTTTTCTCTTTCCCGCATTTACAGTGGGGAGGTGCAATCTGTCAGCCTATCAGCAGCGCACACACGGAGCGAAGTGCTTTTTTTCACACAAGCAAGGGCATGTGTCATTGGCAGTGTATGTCACATGTCCTTGCCCTATAAGACCAAGCCATTTTCCCCGTCGCCCCATTTTCTCACTGCTGCAGCTGCGTGTTAGACGGCACCGCTGTTGCAGGGTGCGCTATACCTTGTTAATTTCAAGCCAATTTTCGCACAAATCTACAGATAGCTTGGGAGTAGGGAATAGTTGTGATTGCAGTCCTTTTAAGGACTAGGTTACAGCATTTCCTATGACTTTTATCAGGCAGGTCTGTGCTCTTAAATAGATAGGTTGTGGGAGTAAAGACTAATTGTAATTGGAGTCCTTTTCAGGACTAGGTTACATCAGTTCCTATCAGTTTTTGCCAGGCAGGTCTGTGCCAGTGCTGTGCAAGTTTTTTTCACAGCATTTGGCTGAATCTAGCAAAGCTAATCCTTTTTGGCCTATTGCAGAGTGTGTTAGTCAGTGGAGTAGCCTATCTGTGTTGCAAGATATACCACCTGTGTATAGAATACCAATTTTTTTACTGCACCTAGTGAAGTAAAATCTTTTGGGCATAGCATCATTCTATTAGTCCATCTATACTGACCTCCATCAGGTTGCAAATTGAATATAATTTTTTTCTGCATCTAGCTCTGAAAAAATATTGGGCTTCTAGCTGTGTGTGGGACTTGTTGTATTAGTCCATCTATACTGACCTCCATCAGGTTGCAAACTGAATATATTTTTTTCTGCATCTACCTCTGAAAAAATATTGGGCTTCTAGCTGTGTGTGGGACTTGTTCTATTAATCCATCTATACAGACCTCCATCAGGTTGCAAACTGAATATATTTTTTTCTGCATCTACCTCTGAAAAAATATTGGGCTTCTAGCTGTGTGTGGGACTTGTTGTATTAGTCCATCTATACTGACCTCCATCAGGTTGCAAATTAAAAATAATTTTTATCTGCATCTACAGTACCTCGGAAAAAATATTTGGGCTTCTAGCTGTGTGTGGGACTTGTTCTATTAGTCCATCTATACTGACCTCCATCAGGTTGCAAATTGAATATAATTTTTATCTGCATCTAGCTCTGAAAAAATATTTGGCCTTCTAGCAGTGTGTGAGACTTTCTCTATTAGTCCATCTATACTGACCTCCATCAGGGTGCAAATTAAAAATAATTTTTATCTGCATCTACCTCTGAAAAAATATTTGGGCTTCTAGCTGTGTGTGGGACTTGTTCAATTAATCCATCTATACAGACCTCCATCAGGTTGCAAACTGAATATATTTTTTTCTGCATCTACCTCTGAAAAAATATGTGGCCTTCTAGCAGTGTGTGGGACTTTCTCTATTAGTCCATCTATACTGACCTCCATCAGGTTGCAAATTCAAAATAATTTTTTGTCTGCATCTAGCTCTGAAAAAATATTGGGCTTCTAGCTGTGTGTGGGACTTGTTGTATTAGTCCATCTATACTGACCTCCATCAGGTTGCAAACTGAATATATTTTTTTCTGCATCTACCTCTGAAAAAATATTGGGCTTCTAGCTGTGTGTGGGACTTGTTCTATTAATCCATCTATACAGACCTCCATCAGGTTGCAAACTGAATATATTTTTTTCTGCATCTACCTCTGAAAAAATATTGGGCTTCTAGCTGTGTGTGGGACTTGTTCTATTAATCCATCTATACAGACCTCCATCAGGTTGCAAACTGAATATATTTTTTTCTGCATCTACCTCTGAAAAAATATTGGGCTTCTAGCAGTGTGTGGGACTTTCTCTATTAGTCCATCTATACTGACCTCCATCAGGTTGCAAATTCCAAATAATTTTTTGTCTGCATCTAGCTCTGAAAAAATATTGGGCTTCTAGCTGTGTGTGGGACTTGTTGTATTAGTCCATCTATACTGACCTCCATCAGGTTGCAAATTAAAAATAATTTTTATCTGCATCTACAGTACCTCTGAAAAAATATTTGGGCTTCTAGCTGTGTGTGGGACTTGTTCTATTAGTCCATCTATACTGACCTCCATCAGGTTGCAAATTGAATATAATTTTTATCTGCATCTAGCTCTGAAAAAATATTTGGCCTTCTAGCAGTGTGTGGGACTTTCTCTATTAGTCCATCTATACTGACCTCCATCAGGTTGCAAATTGAATATAATTTTTATCTGCATCTAGCTCTGAAAAAATATTTGGCCTTCTAGCAGTGTGTGGGACTTTCTCTATTAGTCCATCTATACTGACCTCCATCAGGTTGCAAATTAAAAATAATTTTTATCTGCATCTACCTCTGAAAAAATATTTGGGCTTCTGGCAGTGTGTGGGACTCATTGTATTAGGCCATCTATACCAAGCTCCACCAGCTTTGAAATTAATAATAATTTTTAGCTGCATCTAGCCCTGAAAATAATTTTTCCCAATAGTGGTAGCAATAGAAATATGGGGCGCGCGCCTGGCTAACAAAAATATACGCTTCATAACACAAAACACCAGCCTAGCGCACTGCATTAATAAGATGGCATCATCGTCTCTCCCAGTGCTAGGCCTACTACGCAGGCTAGTATTCCTGTGCCTAAAACACAATGTATGGGTCCGCGCTAGCCACTATGCTGAGGGGTATAAAGCTGCTGCTAACGCTTTATAACAATTCAATTGGCAGATTTTCACAGAGCTCTTCCACAACGCCCACCCATCGGGCAACAGTTGCCCACCCTCCCTATGGGATCTAGTGGCAAATAGTTGATGCCATTAATCAGAGCGTCAGTTGCCCCGTCAACGTGGCAAGCATACGGTAAGGCATGGGAAGAGTGGACACGACTAGTAGCAGGCAGACGGGTTGACCAATGTGAACAAGCCAGATCACAAGTCACCATAGAATTTCTCCACCAGCTAATGATGAGGGGCATATCAGGGGCGTCAGCGCAGCGGTGTCTGACCGGAGTAGCATTTCACTTCCAACTACTGAATTGGGGAGATGTGACAAAGATTCCTCATCAGACAATCCATAAACGGGTAGAAAATGGGTCAGCCAAGTCAGGAATGTAGACGTCCCGTCCCGTGTCACTAAAACTGATTTCTCACATCTTATCCCTAACACCATTAACATGACACTCACAATTTGAAGCAACACTAATGTCTACTGCATTTGTGATCGCCTTCTTCGGGGCGCTATGTATAAGCGAATTAGCCCTCAATCCAAAATTACCACCAGTGGACGCTTATTACACCAGGAAGTAGTCATAGCCAATAATGCAATACGTGTACGCATACACCAATCGAAAACGGTTCCAGCGGGCAGGGGTACTTGGGTACTCCTACAACCCACAAACGGTACACTGAGTCGGGTAACAATAGTAAAAACATATCTAACCATCAGATCACAAAGTAATTTCTTCGTATCACACATTGATGGAACGCCATTATCAAGATACCTGTTCCAAGCTATATTTAATAAATGCATAACATCGGCAGGGAACCACCCCAAAGATTACGGGACACACTCATTCCGCATAGGTGCGGCCACGGAAGCAGCAAGAGCAGGACTGTCAGAAACGGAAGTTCAGAGGTTAGGGAAATGGCGATCCACGTGTTTGGCGAGATACATAAGACCGGACTTGTTATACTAACGTGGTTTGTTTCTTTTACAGGTGACGCTAAGCCAACAGTGTGAGTGATAGGCCACTCGTATATATATTGGGTACAAAAAAGGGCGAAAGTCCGCCCAGGCGGGAGGAAATTAGAGTTTCATAACACATATTTCAACTGGAGAGGTATTTGAGGCCTGCTATGGCCACAGGTACTAATGGAGGTAATCAAGGTAGGGAGAGAGGCAAGAGGTCCGGTCATCTTAGTTATACAGGCCGGGGGAAACAACCTAGGTCATCACAAGAGCGCATAACTAATGTCAATAATGAAACTAGACACTGAGCGCTTCAGAGAATTTTTCACAAAATTAGCTATAGTATGGTCAGAGATTGTGCCGATAGCGGTATGGCAAGGTGCGCGAGACATCACGGCCATCGAATGGACAAGGCGGGTAATAAATATTCGGATGGCAAAATTTAGAAGAGACAGAGGCGGTGTAGTGATACGACACCGACAACTGGAAGGAGATAAAGCAGGCCTCATACGGCCCGACGGTGTTCACTTAATAGATATTGGACTGGACATATTCCTGTCAGGACTCCAGGACGGAGTGGAACAAGCGTTAAGAGTGATGGGTGGGGGTCAGAGTCCTGCATACGAGTACGCTGGATCCTCCGTGGCCTGGAAATAGAAAGGACATGTTGGAGAGTTACACTTGTTGGCCAACTTGCCGGAGTGGGGACCCAGGGCATGCTGCAACAAGCTGAACTATTTTAGAAATAAAATGCCTTTCTAATGGAATGAGTATAAAGAGTTAATAAAGCTGTGACCGATCCTCACCCATCCAGTTGTAAGAGTTACATTATTGGGTTGTCCATGAAAGGGGGGCGGTAGGGGGGCTGAGCATCTGGGTTTGGTTGGGGGTCCCCACATTCTGCCTAGGCTAGATTAATTTAAAAATTCTTATTAGATACACAGGCGGTGCAGCTTGCTTCGCAGCTGGGCTACTACGCCCAAAGTATTGCCTAGGCTAGATGCAGTTAAAAATTCTACGCTGACTAGCAGACACTGAAGATTTGGAGCAGACCTCTGAGTAAACAGCTCTTCAGACTCAACCATCTGTGTTACCCCAAGCCATAGTGTATGTAGTTTCTTACAGTTAAAAGGGGGGGGTGCGACCCAACCCACCTGGAATTGACGATGCCAACGTCACGTAAGACACAGCAAGGGGACTCCCAAAATTGTGGCACAGACACCACTTAACCCTAGAATGCATACCTGTGGCCTTGCAGGCCCGCCCAGTTAATTGTTTTCTATTTTCTGCAAGATTGCTTTAGTTAGAATTTTGAAACTCTAGGTATTCTTCATGTATATAGTTGTTTGTCATTTGAGTTTGAGTTATTCCATGTTATTTGCACACGGGCCTAAAGGGCCCCAGGTATGTGAAAGTGTAGATTTTTATGGTCATGCGTTCTAGGGTTAAGTGGCATCAATTGCCCCACTGTTGCTTAAAACGGTTGGTGAGGTGATTTTACCAAATCCCCAAGCTTTTAGTCTCCCAAGGATGACACAGGGGTAGAAATGTCCTTGCGAATCCATGATTTGATCATTTTTATGAACGTGAGTCTGTCTACATTCTCAGTGGACAGCCGCGTGCGCTTATCTGTCAGCACACCACCAGCAGCGCTGAACACACGTTCAGAGAGAACGCTGGCTGCATGGCATGACAAGATCTCCAAGGCGTGAGTGGCGAGCTCCGGCGATTTTTCAAGATTGGAATACCAAAATGAGCAAGGGTCCAGTGACACAGTCATGGCTTCGATGTTCACTTGGAGATTCTCCTGTACCATCCTCTCTAGGCATTGACTATGTGTCAGACTTCTTGTCTCCTGTGGCCTTGCAAAGGATGGTCTAAAAAAGTGGTGAAACGATTCCACAAAATAGCTGTTACCAGCAGATACTGTGTTACTGTTACTGTTTGAGTGATGAAGACTCGACAGTCCCACCGTTGGCAAGTTAGAACTGTGAGATTCACTACGTGCACCACTGGTGTTTTGTGGAAAAGCACATGTAAGATTCTGCAACAGATACTCCTGCATTCGTCAATACCTTTTTATGGCAGGAATTATTTCGGCAAATATACTTTTGTACCGGGGATCTAAGAGTGTGGCAACCCAGTAGTCGGGATTACTTCGAATTCTGACAATCCGGGGGTCATGTTGCAGGTAGTGCAGCAAGAAGGCACTCATGTGTCTTGCGCATCCAGAAGGACCAAGTCCTTGTTGTGTTGGTAGCGAGGTAAGAATCATGCTTCCTTCCTCTGCCCTCTCCCTCCAACCTCGCACAACAGAAATGTGATCAAGGTCTCCCTCATCTGATGAGTCTTCCATGCCCATTGCCAGTTCGTCCTCCACTTCTTCCTCGGCTCCTGCACCTTCCTCAACAGTTTGGCTGCTACCATGCGCCCTGGTTAATCCCTCTCCCCCACCCTCCCATGCCTGCCGCCTTGGTGCTGCCAACCGTCTGGACCTTGGAGATGTTATCCCTTCCGCATACGACTCCTCCTCTACTTCCTCCACCTCCTCTTGTCCCACTACCTGACTCCGAATTCTGTTTAACATGTGCTCCAGCATGTAAATCACCGTAATAGTCATGCTGATAATGGCATCGTCAGCACTAAACATCTTCGTCGCCATTTCAAGACTGTGCAGAAGGGTGCATAGGTCCCTGATCTGAGACCACTCCTCCAGCGTGATTTGCCCCACCTCTGGATCTCGTTGGCCCAGGCTATACATCAGAACGTATTGCACCAGGGCTTGTCGGTGCTGCCACAGTCGCTGCAACATGTGCAGAGTTGAATTCCACCGTGTCGGCACATCGCATTTCAGCTGGTGAACTGGCAGGCCCAACGACTTCTGTAGAGATGTAAGTCATTGAACTGCGGGATGCGAACGGCGGAAGTGAGCACACAGCGACCGTGCACTCTGCAGAAGGCCATCTAGTCCGGGATAGTGGGCTAAAAATTGCTGGACAACCAGGTTCAACACGTAAGCCATACAAGGCACGTGTGTGACATTGCCCCGGCGAAGGGCCGCACCCAGGTTTGCAGCATTGTCGCACATGGCCTTCCCTGGTTGCAGGTCCAGTGGAGACAACCTTTCATGAAACTGGGTCTCCAGAGCTGACCAAAACTCCTGAGCTGTGTGACTCACATTTCCCAGACATTTCAAAGTAAACACTGATGCGTTGAGCCCTGCTGCCAGCATAGTAAGGAGGTGTGCAGGATTCCTTCTGCGCAGTTAGAAAGCAGGTGGCATTACCAGACAGGCTTTGGGTGCAGGTGGAGGACCGAGAGGAGGTTGAGGAGGCAGAAGCAGTGGAGGAAGTTCGAGATAAAGAGGATTAACACACAACTCGTGGGGACGGTAAGACTTGGACAGCAGCCCCTTGTCCTGCTGTCACCATAGTTACCCAGTGCCCAGTCAGCGACATGTAACGCCCCTGTCCATGCCTTCTCGTCCAAGTGTCTGTGGTGAAGTGCACCCTGTCACACACAGAGTTTCTCAAAGAAGCGGTGATGTTGTGTGCGACATGCTAGTGGAGCGCAGGCACACCTTTCTTTGAGAAGTAGTGCCGACTGGGCATCTGGTACTGGGGCACTGTGACGGACATAAGGTCTTGAAAATCCTCTGTGTCCTCCAGGTGGAAAGGCAGCATTTCTGCAGCCAACAGCTTGCAGATGGTGAAATTCAACCTCTTAGCTTTCTCATGGCTAGGAGGAAATGGTCTTTTACTTTTCCACATCTGAGGGACCGAGGGCTGGCTGTTGTGCTTAGACGGTGTTGAGTAGGGTGTCCCCGGCAACTGCCGGTCTGTGAGGAAGATGCAGGCGGACATGTTAGGTTGCCTTGATCCAAAGGTGGTGCTCTCGATGTCGGAGAGCGCTCAGCACTAGCAGGTGTTTCCACTTCCCAATGAACTGACGACCTGCCAATCACACTGGCTGTTGCGGGTAAAGAGGTGGCAGGTCTGCGTCCAAAAACATGTGTGACTGCTGTCCCCCCAGTCACAGAGGATGAAGAGGCTGCGGATGCACAAGATGGGGCAGACGGTGGTTGGCCCAGCCGGCTAGGCCGCATTGTAGCACAGGGAGCTTCCCACTGCAACTTATGCTTCATATCCATGTGACGGTACATGCATGAAGTACTCAAACTATGTATTTTTTGGCCTCTACTTAGCTTTTGCTGACAAATATTACAGATAACACAAGTTGGGTCATCCTTATCGATCTGAATAAATGCCCAGGCTATGCAAGGCTTAGAGCCCATGTGACCTGAAGAGCCACTACGACTTGTGGTCAGACGCAGAGTTGTGGTTGAGGATGCAGTTGTTGACGTGCTTCCAGTACTCCGTCTCTGTTCAGGAAGGCGCAACCTAACCTCGTCGTCAATAGCATCTGTGATGCCCCGCTGCGCTTGGTATCACAGATCCTACAAGAGTGCATTGATGGAATCCTCCACAAGAGGCCCCCATAAACATTCACACATCTCCACCTTCCACCTCAGACCAGCAGAGGGAGCCCGTTAGGGATATAAATAGGGAAGGTGGAGCTAGGCAGTTCAGTTCCTCTGAAGAGTTCCTGCAGTAGAGAAGCCTAAGAGAGGTCAGTCTGCAGTGGAGCTCAGTCTAGTCTAGAGAACGCAGTTAATAGTTCAGCAGTGGAGCACGAGGCTCCTGCTTGCTAGATTCAGGGAGCCCAGATAGAGCTTAAGGTGTGCCGGTGCCGTAAGATCAGTGAAGCGCGGCAAGATGCCGTTAGTGTGTATAGCCTAGTGAGGGCCCGAGTAGGCCGAAGGCGAGTGGCGAGTTAGTACATAAGGGGCAGAGGAGCTTAACCAGCTCACCCCGAAGCATTTACCGGACACAGGATCCGAGCTTACCGGTATCTCTATGACCCAGTAAGGCATAACCGGAATCCCTGGAGAACTACAAGTCCCAGGATCGCTAAGGTGCTGATATGTAACAGAGCCAGGAGACTCTTAGGCCCCGCATACTGGGAGCGTGAACTCCAAGAGAAGGCCCTACCACAAGGTCAGCCAGCGCAGGACAGAGACAAAGTTAGGCCTAGCTCCAGGTAGGTCAGAAACTTACTACGCAGAGGCAAGAAACAGGAGGCCCTACACCCGCTCATTGGGGAGGATCCTGATATGCACCCTTCACCCTACAGTGCTCTGGGATGTGCCTGAATTTCCACCAGTAAAAGGTACTGAAGTGACTACCGTGTCCGTTCCCGTTCTTGCTCTGACCCAGCTGGGTCTCGCCTGTCCTGCATTCCCCCTGCATACGCTGCCCTGAGACCTAGCTCCACCTGTGGGGAGCTATACCATCGAGCTGCCTTATCACCGGCCTCAGTGGACTGCTGCAGCGCTGGTGCTTGTCACCAGATACCACAGGTGGCATCATGAACTCTTATAAAATTAACAATTATCCACCCTTTTAAAGAGAGACCCCAGGGTACGGGCCAGGTTGCCGACCACCGCGACATCCCCAAGGCCAGGCAAATGCCCGGGTACCGAGTCATCCCCATCCCCAGGGCTAGTCACATCCTCCTCCACCTCCTCTGCTGACCTCATCGACTGTCTGACTGTGGGATGACAGTAAGTGGGATCTCCAACCTCGTCATCATCACCCTGTGTGTTATCACACCCGTCGCCCTCAGAGCCAACCTCTTCCTGCCCTGACCGAAAAGTCAAGTTGTCGCTCCAATCAGGTATTTGAGTCTCATCATCGTCTTCATCATTGTCTCCACCAACAGGAGTTACAGTTTGGGAACAAGGGTCTACATTATGCTCAGAACCTTCTTTATCTGGTCCTGGATCCAACTTATAAAGATTCTGGGCATCGGATCAGATCATTTCCTCATCTGGATTAACAGAAGCTCTGGAGCAGACCTCCGTTTCCCAGGCTATAGTATGAGTAAACAGCTGGGCAGACTCAGCCATCTGTGTTACCCCATACTCAGACGGGCAGCTGGAGACTTGGGAGCTGTGAGGAAGCAAGTGCGATTGGGGTGACACCTCTGAGGACTGGAGTATTTGTGATGTTGAAATTGAGGTGATGGAGAGCCCACTTGAAGGAGCACTTGATATCCGTTGAAGCACCTGCTGTTTTTGTGCCTCATCTAGAATTTGTAGCGATGGGCGTGTCCGTAAGAATGGGATCGTATCACATTGTCCACGAAAAGAAGTCGACATCTTAGTTTGGCTGGAAGATGGTCTTTCTTCTGCAGATGTTACTCCCCCCCCACCGTGGGGGGCCTCGACCCACCGGCGGACAGGCACCAGTATTGGGATAGGGGGGCTGGCCGTCAGGGTCCACCGCGGCTCTGGCACAAACCCGGCGACACAGAGGTGGCACAGGCAGGAACGAACTGGCCGTGTCGGCTTCTCACTTTTTGGATTTTAGAAGGGCATGACATGCCTATATCTGTGTCTCCCCCTCCTTTTACTCCTCCACCTCTTTTCTTTTCGCATGACTATATGTACTTGTCACTTTTCCATGTGTTAGTTGTGTCTTCTGAGCAGTTTGTCAGCTTTTGGACACCTTTGAAGGTGTTTTCTATGTGTTTTTGTTTGCCTGCCATTGGTTTTAACGGTGTTCGAAGGTGTTCGACGAACAGTTCGACGAACAGTTCGGCGAACAGTTCGGCGAACACACGGGTGTTCGACGAACCGAACCGAACTCGAACACTACGGGGGTGGCTCAACACTAGTCTAGTCTAGTCTAGTGTTGAGCCACCCCCGTAGTGTTCGAGTTCGGTTCGGTTCGTCGAACACCCGTGTGTTCGCCGAACTGTTCGTCGAACTGTTCGTCGAACACCTTCGAACACCGTTAAAACCAATGGCAGGCAAACAAAAACACATAGAAACACATAGAAAACACCTTCAAAGGTGTCCAAAAGCTGACAAACTGCTCAGAAGACACAACTAACACATGGAAAAGTGACAAGTACATATAGTCATGCGAAAAGAAAAGAGGTGGAGGAGTAAAAGGAGGGGGAGACACAGATATAGGCATGTCATGCCCTTCTAAAATCCAAAAAGTGAGAAGCCGACACGGCCAGTCCGTTCCTGCCTGTGCCACCTCTGTGTCGCCGGGTTTGTGCCAGAGCCGCGGTGGACCCTGACGGCCAGCCCCCCTATCCCAATACTGGTGCCTGTCCGCCGGTGGGTCGAGGCCCCCCACGGTGGGGGGGGGGAGTAACATCTGCAGAAGAAAGACCATCTTCCAGCCAAACTAAGATGTCGACTTCTTTTCGTGGACAATGTGATACGATCCCATTCTTACGGACACGCCCATCGCTACAAATTCTAGATGAGGCACAAAAACAGCAGGTGCTTCAACGGATATCAAGTGCTCCTTCAAGTGGGCTCTCCATCACCTCAATTTCAACATCACAAATACTCCAGTCCTCAGAGGTGTCACCCCAATCGCACTTGCTTCCTCACAGCTCCCAAGTCTCCAGCTGCCCGTCTGAGTATGGGGTAACACAGATGGCTGAGTCTGCCCAGCTGTTTACTCATACTATAGCCTGGGAAACGGAGGTCTGCTCCAGAGCTTCTGTTAATCCAGATGAGGAAATGATCTGATCCGATGCCCAGAATCTTTATAAGTTGGATCCAGGACCAGATGAAGAAGGTTCTGAGCATAATGTAGACCCTTGTTCCCAAACTGTAACTCCTGTTGGTGGAGACAATGATGAAGACGATGATGAGACTCAAATACCTGATTGGAGCGACAACTTGACTTTTCGGTCAGGGCAGGAAGAGGTTGGCTCTGAGGGCGACGGGTGTGATAACACACAGGGTGATGATGACGAGGTTGGAGATCCCACTTACTGTCAACCCACAGTCAGACAGTCGATGAGGTCAGCAGAGGAGGTGGAGGAGGATGTGACTAGCCCTGGGGATGGGGATGACTCGGTACCCGGGCATTTGCCTGGCCTTGGGGATGTCGCGGTGGTCGGCTCCCTGGCCCGTACCCTGGGGTCTCTCTTTAAAAGGGTGGATAATTGTTAATTTTATAAGAGTTCATGATGCCACCTGTGGTATCTGGTGACAAGCACCAGCGCTGCAGCAGTCCACTGAGGCCGGTGATAAGGCAGCTCGATGGTATAGCTCCCCACAGGTGGAGCTAGGTCTCAGGGCAGCGTATGCAGGGGGAATGCAGGACAGGCGAGACCCAGCTGGGTCAGAGCAAGAACGGGAACGGACACGGTAGTCACTTCAGTACCTTTTACTGGTGGAAATTCAGGCACATCCCAGAGCACTGTAGGGTGAAGGGTGCATATCAGGATCCTCCCCAATGAGCGGGTGTAGGGCCTCCTGTTTCTTGCCTCTGCGTAGTAAGTTTCTGACCTGCCTGGAGCTAGGCCTAACTTTGTCTCTGTCCTGCGCTGGCTGACCTTGTGGTAGGGCCTTCTCTTGGAGTTCACGCTCCCAGTATGCGGGGCCTAAGAGTCTCCTGGCTCTGTTACATATCAGCACCTTAGCGATCCTGGGACTTGTAGTTCTCCAGGGATTCCGGTTATGCCTTACTGGGTCATAGAGATACCGGTAAGCTCGGATCCTGTGTCCGGTAAATGCTTCGGGGTGAGCTGGTTAAGCTCCTCTGCCCCTTATGTACTAACTCGCCACTCGCCTTCGGCCTACTCGGGCCCTCACTAGGCTATACACACTAACGGCATCTTGCCGCGCTTCACTGATCTTACGGCACCGGCACACCTTAAGCTCTATCTGGGCTCCCTGAATCTAGCAAGCAGGAGCCTCGTGCTCCACTGCTGAACTATTAACTGCGTTCTCTAGACTAGACTGAGCTCCACTGCAGACTGACCTGTCTTAGGCTTCTCTACTGCAGGAACTCTTCAGAGGAACTGAACTGCCTAGCTCCACCTTCCCTATTTATATCCCTAACGGGCTCCCTCTGCTGGTCTGAGGTGGAAGGTGGAGATGTGTGAATGTTTATGGGGGCCTCTTGTGGAGGATTCCATCAATGCACTCTTGTAGGATCTGTGATACCAAGCGCAGCGGGGCATCACAGATGCTATTGACGACGAGGTTAGGTTGCGCCTTCCTGAACAGAGACGGAGTACTGGAAGCACGTCAACAACTGCATCCTCAACCACAACTCTGCCTCTGACCACAAGTCGTAGTGGCTCTTCAGGTCACATGGGCTCTAAGCCTTGCATAGCCTGGGCATTTATTCAGATCGATAAGGATGACCCAACTCGTGTTATCTGTAATATTTGTCAGCAAAAGCTAAGTAGAGGCCAAAAAATACATAGTTTGAGTACTTCATGCATGTACCGTCACATGGATATGAAGCATAAGTTGCAGTGGGAAGCTCACTGTGCTACAATGCGGCCTAGCCGGCTGGGCCAACCACCGTCTGCCCCATCTTGTGCATCCGCAGCCTCTTCATCCTCTGTGACTGGGGGGACAGCAGTCACACATGTTTTTGGACGCAGACCTGCCACCTCTTTACCCGCAACAGCCAGTGTGATTGGCAGGTCGTCAGTTCATTGTGAAGTGGAAACACCTGCTAGTGTTGAGCGCTCTCCGACATCGAGAGCACCACCTTTGGATCAAGGCAACCTAACATGTCCGCCTGCATCTTCCTCACAGACCGGCAGTTGCCGGGGACACCCTACTCAACACCGTCTAAGCACAACAGCCAGCCCTCGGTCCCTCAGATGTGGAAAAGTAAAAGACCATTTCCTCCTAGCCATGAGAAAGCTAAGAGGTTGAATTTCACCATCTGCAAGCTGTTGGCTACAGAAATGCTGCCTTTCCACCTGGAGGACACAGAGGGTTTTCAAGACCTTATGTCCGTCACAGTGCCCCAGTACCAGATGCCCAGTCGGCACTACTTCTCAAAGAAAGGTGTGCCTGCGCTCCACTAGCATGTCGCACACAACATCACCGCTTCTTTGAGAAACTCTGTGTGTGACAGGGTGCACTTCACCACAGACACTTGGACGAGAAGGCATGGACAGGGGTGTTACATGTCGCTGACTGGGCACTGGGTAACTATGGTGACAGCAAGACAAGGGGCTGCTGTCCAAGTCTTACCGTCCCCACGAGTTGTGTGTTAATCCTCTTTATCTCGAACTTCCTCCACTGCTTCTGCCTCCTCAACCTCCTCTCGGTCCTCCACCTGCACCCAAAGCCTGTCTGGTAATGCCACCTGCTTTCTAACTGCGCAGAAGGAATCCTGCACACCTCTTTACTATGCTGGCAGCAGGGCTCAACGCATCAGTGTTTACTTTGAAATGTCTGGGAAATGTGAGTCACACAGCTGAGGAGTTTTGGTCAGCTCTGGAGACCCAGTTTCATGAAAGGTTGTCTCCACTGGACCTGCAACCAGGGAAGGCCATGTGCGACAATGCTGCAAACCTGGGTGCGGCACTTCGCCGGGGCAATGTCACACACGTGCCTTGTATGGCTCACGTGTTGAACCTGGTTGTCCAGCAATTTTTAGCCCACTATCCCGGACTAGATGGCCTTCTGCAGAGTGCACGGTCGCTGTGTGCTCACTTCCGCCGTTCGCATCCAGCAGTTCAACGACTTACATCTCTACAGAAGTCGTTGGGCCTGCCAGTTCACCAGCTGAAATGCGATGTGCCGACACGGTGGAATTCAACTCTGCACATGTTGCAGCGACTGTGGCAGCACCGACAAGCCCTGGTGCAATACGTTCTGACGTATAGCCTGGGCCAACGAGATCCAGAGGTGGGGCAAATCACGCTGGAGGAGTGGTCTCAGATCAGGGACCTATGCACCCTTCTGCACAGTCTTGAAATGGCGACGAAGATGTTTAGTGCTGACGATGCCATTATCAGCATGACTATTATGGTGATTTACATGCTGGAGCACATGTTAAACAGAATTCGGAGTCAGGTAGTGGGACAAGAGGAGGTGGAGGAAGTAGAGGAGGAGTCGTATGCGGAAGGGATAACATCTCCAAGGTCCAGACGGTTGGCAGCACCAAGGCGTCAGGCATGGGAGGGTGGGGGAGAGGGATTAACCAGGGCGCATGGTAGCAGCCAAACTGTTGAGGAAGGTGCAGGAGCCGAGGAAGAAGTGGAGGACGAACTGCCAATGGGCATGGAAGACTCATCAGATGAGGGAGACCTTGATCACATTTCTGTTGTGCGAGGTTGGAGGGAGAGGGCAGAGGAAGGAAGCATGATTCTTACCTCGCTACCAACACAACAAGGACTTGGTCCTTCTGGATGCGCAAGACACATGAGTGCCTTCTTGCTGCACTACCTGCAACATGACCCCCGGATTGTCAGAATTCGAAGTAATCCCGACTACTGGGTTGCCACACTCTTAGATCCCCGGTACAAAAGTATATTTGCCGAAATAATTCCTGCCATAAAAAGGTATTGACGAATGCAGGAGTATCTGTTGCAGAATCTTACATGTGCTTTTCCACAAAACACCAGTGG
Source organism: Phyllobates terribilis (assembly GCF_046119375.1). Taxonomy (NCBI): domain Eukaryota; kingdom Metazoa; phylum Chordata; class Amphibia; order Anura; family Dendrobatidae; genus Phyllobates; species Phyllobates terribilis. The sequence goes on from NW_027362773.1 coordinate 57,917,518, forward strand.
TGCACGTAGTGAATCTCACAGTTCTAACTTGCCAACGGTGGGACTGTCGAGTCTTCATCACTCAAACAGTAACAGTAACACAGTATCTGCTGGTAACAGCTATTTTGTGGAATCGTTTCACCACTTTTTTAGACCATCCTTTGCAAGGCCACAGGAGACAAGAAGTCTGACACATAGTCAATGCCTAGAGAGGATGGTACAGGAGAATCTCCAAGTGAACATCGAAGCCATGACTGTGTCACTGGACCCTTGCTCATTTTGGTATTCCAATCTTGAAAAATCGCCGGAGCTCGCCACTCACGCCTTGGAGATCTTGTCATGCCATGCAGCCAGCGTTTTCTCTGAACGTGTGTTCAGCGCTGCTGGTGGTGTGCTGACAGATAAGCGCACGCGGCTGTCCACTGAGAATGTAGACAGACTCACGTTCATAAAAATGATCAAATCATGGATTCGCAAGGACATTTCTACCCCTGTGTCATCCTTGGGAGACTAAAAGCTTGGGGATTTGGTAAAATCACCTCACCAACTGTTTTAAGCAACAGTGGGGCAATTGATGCCACTTAACCCTAGAACGCATGACCATAAAAATCTAAACTTTCACATACCTGGGGCCCTTTAGGCCCGTGTGCAAATAACATGGAATAACTCAAACTCAAATGACAAACAACTATATACATGAAGAATACCTAGAGTTTCAAAATTCTAACTAAAGCAATCTTGCAGAAAATAGAAAACAATTAACTGGGCGGGCCTGCAAGGCCACAGGTATGCGTTCTAGGGTTAAGTGGTGTCTGTGCCACAATTTTGGGAGTCCCCTTGCTGTGTCTTACGTGACGTTGGCATCGTCAATTCCAGGTGGGTTGGGTCGCACCCCCCCCTTTTAACTGTAAGAAACTACATACACTATGGCTTGGGGTAACACAGATGGTTGAGTCTGAAGAGCTGTTTACTCAGAGGTCTGCTCCAAATCTTCAGTGTCTGCTAGTCAGCGTAGAATTTTTAACTGCATCTAGCCTAGGCAATACTTTGGGCGTAGTAGCCCAGCTGCGAAGCAAGCTGCACCGCCTGTGTATCTAATAAGAATTTTTAAATTAATCTAGCCTAGGCAGACTGTGGGGACCCCCAACCAAACCCAGATGCTCAGCCCCCCTACCGCCCCCCTTTCATGGACAACCCAATAATGTAACTCTTACAACTGGATGGGTGAGGATCGGTCACAGCTTTATTAACTCTTTATACTCATTCCATTAGAAAGGCATTTTATTTCTAAAATAATTCAGCTTGTTGCAGCATGCCCTGGGTCCCCACTCCGGCAAGTTGGCCAACAAGTGTAACTCTCCAACATGTCCTTTCTATTTCCAGGCCACGGAGGATCCAGCGTACTCGTATGCAGGACTCTGACCCCCACCCATCACTCTTAACGCTTGTTCCACTCCGTCCTGGAGTCCTGACAGGAATATGTCCAGTCCAATATCTATTAAGTGAACACCGTCGGGCCGTATGAGGCCTGCTTTATCTCCTTCCAGTTGTCGGTGTCGTATCACTACACCGCCTCTGTCTCTTCTAAATTTTGCCATCCGAATATTTATTACCCGCCTTGTCCATTCGATGGCCGTGATGTCTCGCGCACCTTGCCATACCGCTATCGGCACAATCTCTGACCATACTATAGCTAATTTTGTGAAAAATTCTCTGAAGCGCTCAGTGTCTAGTTTCATTATTGCCATTAGTTATGCGCTCTTGTGATGACTTAGGTTGTTTCCCCCGGCCTGTATAACTAAGATGACCGGACCTCTTGCCTCTCTCCCTACCTTGATTACCTCCATTAGTACCTGTGGCCATAGCAGGCCTCTAATACCTCTCCAGTTGAAATATGTGTTATGAAACTCTAATTTCCTCCCGCCTGGGCGGACTTTCGCCCTTTTTTGTGCCCAATATATATACGAGTGGCCTATCACTCACACTGTTGGCTTAGCGTCACCTGTAAAAGAAACAAACCACGTTAGGATAACAAGTCCGGTCTTATGTATCTCGCCAAACACGTGGATCGCCATCTCCCTATCCTCTGAACTTCCGTTTCTGACAGTCCTGCTCTTGCTGCTTCCGTGGCCGCACCTATGCGGAATGAGTGTGTCCCGTAATCTTTGGGGTGGTTCCCTGCCGATGTTATGCATTTATTAAATATAGCTTGGAACAGGTATCTTGATAATGGCGTTCCATCAATGTGTGATACGAAGAAATTACTTTGTGATCTGATGGTTAGATATGTTTTTACTATTGTTACCCGACTCAGTGTACCGTTTGTGGGTTGTAGAAGTACCCAAGTACCCCTGCCCGCTGGAACCGTTTTCGATTGGTGTATGCGTACACGTATTGCATTATTGGCTATGACTACTTCCTGGTGTAATAAGCGTCCACTGGTGGTAATTTTGGATTGAGGGACTAATTCGCTTATACATAGCGCCCCGAAGAAGGCGATCACAAATGCAGTAGACATTAGTGTTGCTTCAAATTGTGAGTGTCATGTTAATGGTGTTAGGGATAAGATGTGAGAAATCAGTTTTAGTGACACGGGACGGGACGTCTACATTCCTGACTTGGCTGACCCCTTTTCCACCCTTTTATGGATTGTCTGATGATGAATCTTTGTCACATCTCCCCAATTCAGTAGTTGGAAGTGAAATGCTACTCCGGTCAGACACCGCTGCGCTGACGCCCCTGATATGCCCCTCATCATTAGCTGGTGGAGAAATTCTATGGTGACTTGTGATCTGGCTTGTTCACATTGGTCAACCCGTCTGCCTGCTACTAGTCGTGTCCACTCTTCCCATGCCTTACCGTATGCTTGCCACGTTGACGGGGCAACTGACGCTCTGATTAATGGCATCAACTATTCGCCACTAGATCCCATAGGGAGGGTGGGCAACTGTTGCCCGATGGGTGGGCGTTGTGGAAGAGCTCTGTGAAAATCTGCCAATTGAATTGTTATAAAGCGTTAGCAGCAGCTTTATACCCCTCAGCATAGTGGCTAGCGCGGACCCATACATTGTGTTTTAGGCACAGGAATACTAGCCTGCATAGTAGGCCTAGCACTGGGAGAGACGATGATGCCATCTTATTAATGCAGTGCGCTAGGCTGGTGTTTTGTGTTATGAAGCATATATTTTTGTTAGCCAGGCGCGCGCCCCATATTTCTATTGCTACCACTATTGGGAAAAATTATTTTCAGGGCTAGATGCAGCTAAAAATTATTATTAATTTCAAAGCTGGTGGAGCTTGGTATAGATGGCCTAATACAATGAGTCCCACACACTGCCAGAAGCCCAAATATTTTTTCAGAGCTAGATGCAGATAAAAATTATATTCAATTTGCAACCTGATGGAGGTCAGTATAGATGGACTAATAGAACAAGTCCCACACACAGCTAGAAGCCCAAATATTTTTTCAGAGGTACTGTAGATGCAGATAAAAATTATTTTTAATTTGCAACCTGATGGAGGTCAGTATAGATGGACTAATACAACAAGTCCCACACACAGCTAGAAGCCCAATATTTTTTCAGAGCTAGATGCAGACAAAAAATTATTTTGAATTTGCAACCTGATGGAGGTCAGTATAGATGGACTAATAGAGAAAGTCCCACACACTGCTAGAAGCCCAATATTTTTTCAGAGGTAGATGCAGAAAAAAATATATTCAGTTTGCAACCTGATGGAGGTCTGTATAGATGGATTAATAGAACAAGTCCCACACACAGCTAGAAGCCCAATATTTTTTCAGAGGTAGATGCAGAAAAAAATATATTCAGTTTGCAACCTGATGGAGGTCTGTATAGATGGATTAATAGAACAAGTCCCACACACAGCTAGAAGCCCAATATTTTTTCAGAGGTAGATGCAGAAAAAAATATATTCAGTTTGCAACCTGATGGAGGTCAGTATAGATGGACTAATACAACAAGTCCCACACACAGCTAGAAGCCCAATATTTTTTCAGAGCTAGATGCAGACAAAAAATTATTTTGAATTTGCAACCTGATGGAGGTCAGTATAGATGGACTAATAGAGAAAGTCCCACACACTGCTAGAAGGCCACATATTTTTTCAGAGGTAGATGCAGAAAAAAATATATTCAGTTTGCAACCTGATGGAGGTCTGTATAGATGGATTAATAGAACAAGTCCCACACACAGCTAGAAGCCCAAATATTTTTTCAGAGGTAGATGCAGATAAAAATTATTTTTAATTTGCAACCTGATGGAGGTCAGTATAGATGGACTAATAGAGAAAGTCCCACCCACTGCTAGAAGGCCAAATATTTTTTCAGAGCTAGATGCAGATAAAAATTATTTTTAATTTGCAACCTGATGGAGGTCAGTATAGATGGACTAATACAACAAGTCCCACACACAGCTAGAAGCCCAATATTTTTTCAGAGGTAGATGCAGAAAAAAATATATTCAGTTTGCAACCTGATGGAGGTCTGTATAGATGGATTAATAGAACAAGTCCCACACACAGCTAGAAGCCCAATATTTTTTCAGAGGTAGATGCAGAAAAAAATATATTCAGTTTGCAACCTGATGGAGGTCAGTATAGATGGACTAATACAACAAGTCCCACACACAGCTAGAAGCCCAATATTTTTTCAGAGCTAGATGCAGAAAAAAATTATATTCAATTTGCAACCTGATGGAGGTCAGTATAGATGGACTAATAGAATGATGCTATGCCCAAAAGATTTTACTTCACTAGATGCAGTAAAAAAATTGGTATTCTATACACAGGTGGTATATCTTGCAACACAGATAGGCTACTCCACTGACTAACACACTCTGCAATAGGCCAAAAAGGATTAGCTTTGCTAGATTCAGCCAAATGCTGTGAAAAAAACTTGCACAGCACTGGCACAGACCTGCCTGGCAAAAACTGATAGGAACTTATGTAACCTAGTCCTGAAAAGGACTCCAAGTACAATTAGTTTTTACTCCCACAACCTATCTATTTAAGAGCACAGACCTGCCTGATAAAAGTCATAGGAAATGCTGTAACCTAGTCCTTAAAAGGACTGCAATCACAACTATTCCCTACTCCCAAGCTATCTGTAGATTTGTGCGAAAATTGGCTTGAAATTAACAAGGTATAGCGCACACAGCAACAGCGGTGCCGTCTAACACGCAGCTGCAGCAGTGAGAAAATGGTGGCGACGGGGAAAATGGCTTGGTCTTATAGGGCAAGGACATGTGACATACACTGCCAATGACACATGCCCTTGCTTGTGTGAAAAAAAGCACTTCGCTCCGTGTGTGCGCTGCTGATAGGCTGACAGATTGCACCTCCCCACTGTAAATGCGGGAAAGTGAAAAAAAAAATGGAAATCTTCATTGTTCCTGCAGAGATCCATCCCCTGCCCCTCCCCCCACCCCGCTGTACACTCAAACTGCGTATTAACATTAATTTTCATCATTACTGAGAAAAAATCCAGTTATGATTTTGGTGCACGAACAGTTATCGAACATAGCTTCGAACAGCCGAATTTTTCTCAAATTGTTCGTGTTCGCCGAACGGCTCGAACACCGCCCAAAACAGCTCGAATTTGAGATTGGCGAACAGTTCGAGTAGAACAACGCTCATCTCTACACTAGACTCCACATAACTTTATTAAAGGCTGTTTATGATGCCCGTAAAAAAAAATGTATACAGTATGTTCATGTATACCCCCCAGGGGTAAATGTTTGTCAGTCCATTCACTTAATGCATGGCCATTACAAGCATAGGAGACACGCTCCTTTCTAATGGGAACATTTTTTATAAAGCCCTCCTCCACGTCTCTTCCAAGGGGCATTGGAGTGCCTCCCAATTTTTGGCAGCCCTTGCATTTACTGCATAGGCCAACACTATGGGAGACCCACTTTCTAATGATGGGAACATTTGTTCATGAAGCCCTGTACGTCTCTTCCGTGGGGCATTGGAGTGCCACCCAATTTTTGGCAACCCTTGCATTTACTTCATAGGCCAACACTATGGGAGACCCTCTCCTTTCTAATGGGAATTTGTCGTTACTGTGGCCCTGCTCTATGTGTCATTAAATTCTTAATGGGATTTTTCCTAAATTTGGTTAGCCGTTGGACTCACTGCATATGACGCGCCCCCTGGGCCTGTGTTGTGCAGGGAATACCCGGAGCCGGATCGCTGGGGGTTGTAGTCTCCGTGGCGCTGACCCGGTCCGTGCCCAGGGTGGTCAAACCAGTGGCAGTCTATTTGTGTTGTAATAAGTGTCCGACTACGCCACCCGTGGATTGCGGTCAGTGGGGACCGCCGCTGCGCTGCAGACCGCTGAGGCTGATGTTATATGCGCAGCCAAGAATGGGATAACTCCCCACGGGAGAAGTATTGCCTCAGGGCAGCTAGAGTAGATGATGGTAGTGATGGTGTGAGCGTCCCAGTACTAATGGTGCTGGTACGGCGATGAAACACAGAGACGTGTGGTTGCAGTTTCCAATGCTTTACTCACAGTTCTTTACTGGTCCTAGTCACCTCGGTACCGGCGGTGACTGCCCAAGCCGTGCTGGGTCCACCAGGCAAGGGGCTCGACCAACTCCCAGGCAATTCCAGAGCATGGCACAGGACTCCCTTCCTTTCCTTTCTCTGGCCGTCCCCACCAGTGACCCACCTTTGTCCAGCTTCCTCGGGCCTTCTGTCGGCGAAACCTCTCTCCGGTTTCCGTGACCCTATGTGGTATGCTTTCCTGGTGGATGTAGTGAGGGGTCGCACCAAGATGTGGTCACAACCTCCAGTTTTGGCTGAGGATTAGTCGCCTCCACCAATTTGGGTTCCGGTACCCTGCTCTGCCAACCCTTCACCCGTTATCTCGTGGGTTCTTAGGGTTCCTTCTTCACTCGTGTCTCTGGGCCTTTCTCTGTGTTCCAGTTCCTTGCTTCCTTTCTTACTGTCCTTTCTGTTCCTTGTCCTTTCTCTCTCTCTCAGGCTCCAGCCTCCTGACAAGGCCTGCCTGTGGAGCAGAGCCCATGCAGGGGCTCTGCTTCCTGTCTTCTCCTCTCACTCTTAGCTTCTTCTCTGCACTGCACTGACTACTGTCCTAAGATGGTGCCCACCTTTTATACCTCCTTCTGACACCAGAGCCCAGGTGACTAGCAACCAATGGGCTCCTACCTATGCCCAGAGACCCACCCCTATCTGCTCCTACACCACTGGGTTTTCCTCCCCCTCCCCACTCCAGCCAGGAACAGATGCTGTCGTGCCTGCACTTCTGTCTAGTGGGAGCACCGTTGAGCTGTCCCTTTGAAATGGGGTGTGTGTGGTGCATGCAGCTACTGAGTCCTGGTCCACACTACATCCTTACCCGGGAGTGGAATACCACACCTCTGGTTCGAGGTGCAATACCCCTGTAGCAGCCAAGCCCTCGGGGTGCTACACATACCCTATAACTGTATAGCAGACTCTCTCCTTTCTAATGGGAACATGTCGTACTCGTTACTGTAACATAGTAACATAGTTTTTAAGGTTGAAGGAAGACTAAGTCCATCTAGTTCAACCCATAGCCTAACTTGTTGATCCAGAGGAAGGCAAAAAAAAAACATGTGGCAAACACCAAGCTCCACATTAGGGAAAAAAATTCCTTCCTGACTCCATACGACAATCAGACTAGTTCCCTGGATCAACGCCCTATCAATGAATCTAGTATATATAACCTGTAATATTATACTTTTCAAGAAAGGCATCCATGCTCTTCTTAAATTTTATTAGTGAATCACTCATTACAACATCAGAGAGAGAGTTCCACAGTCTCACTGCTCTTACAGTAAAGAATCCGAATCTGTGATTATGATTAAACCTTCTTTCGTCCAGACGTAGAAGATGCCCCCTTGTCCCCGTCTCAGGCCTCAGAGTAAAAAGATCAGTAGAAAGGTCTTTGTACTGTCCCCTCATATACTTATACATAGTAATAAGATCACCCCTAAGCCTTCGTTTTTCCAAAGTAAATAACTCCAAGTGTAATAACCTGTCTTGGTATTGCAGACCCCCCAGTCCTCTAATAACCTTGGTCGCTCTTCTCGGCACCCAATCTAGTTCAGCTATGTCTTTCTTATACACCAGAGACCAGAACTGTACACAGTATTCTAAGTGTGGTCGCACTAGTGACTTGTATAGAGGTAAAATTATGTTCTCCTCATGAGCATCTATGCCTCTTTTAATGCATCCCATTATTTTATTTGCCTTTAAAGCAGCTGCCTGACACTGGCCACCAAACATAAGCTTGTTGTCCACCAATACACCCATACACCCAAGTCTTTTTCAGTGACAGTTTTGCCCAGTGTTTTACAATTAAGCATATAATTATACATTTTATTTCCTCTGCCCAAGTGCATTACCTTACATTTATCCCCATTAAAGCTCATTTGCCATTTATTAGTCCAAGCTTCTAGTTTACATAGATCCTCCTGTAATATAAAATTGTCCTCCCCTGTATTGATTACCCTGCAGAGTTTAGTGTCATCTGGAAATATTGAAATAATACTCTGTATGCCCCTTACAAGGTGATTAATAAATATGTTAAAAAGAAGCGGGCCCAATACTGACCCCTGTGGTACCCCACTGTTAACTGAGACCCAGTCTGAGTGTGTTCCATTATTAACCACCTTTGCTTCCTATCACTGAGCCAGTTCTTAACCCACATACATATATTTTCCCCTATCCCCATTGTTCTCATTTTGTGCATCAACCTTTTATGTGGAACCGTATAAAAAGCTTTTAAAAAGTCCATATACACAACATCCACTGCATTTCCTTGGTCCAGTCCAGAATTTACCTCTTCATAAAAGCTGATCAGATTAGCTTGACAAGAACGGTCACTCGTAAACCCATGTTGACATTGGGTCATGAGGTTATTTTTCTTCAGATACTCTTATAGCATCTCTTAGGAAACCCTCCAGGATTTTGCCCACAGTAGAGGTTAAGCTTACTGGACTATAATTTCCATGTTCGTTTTTTGTCCCCTTTTTGAATATTAGCACCACATTTGCTATACGCCAGCCCTGTGGTACAGACCCTGTTATTATGGAATATTTAAAGATTACAAATAATGGTCTATCTATGACGTTACTTAATTCCTGCAGTACTCGCAGGTGTATCCCATCCTGGCCCGGGGATTTGTCAACTTTAGTGATTTTTAGACCCTGAAGTACTTCCTGCTGGGTTAAGCAAGTGACATTCAATGGAGAATTTTTGTCATCACTAATCATGTTTTCTGTCATGCGATTTTCTTGTGTAAATACTGTTGAAAAAAAATCATTCAGCATTTTGGCTTTTTCCTCATCCTCATCCACCATTTCACCCAGACTATTCTTAAGGGGGCCAACACTATCATTTTTTAGTTTTTTACTATTTATGTAGTTAAAGAATAATTTGGGATTATTTTTACTTTCTCTGGCAATGAGTCTCTCTGTCTCAATCTTGGCTGCTTTGATTTGGTTTTTACAGAATTTATTTAATTTTCTGTATTTATTTAATGCCTCATCACTACCTACTTGCTTTAGTTCTCTAAATGCATTTTTTTGTCACTTATTGTGCCCCTTCCAGTCCTATTTAGCCACAGTGGTTTCCTCCTGTTTCTAGCATGTTTATTCCCATAGGGTATATATTGTGCACAGGTCCTATTCAGGATGCTAATAAATGTCTGCCATTTGCTTTGGGTAGTTTTAGGTCTCAGGATATCGTCCCAGTTTATTGCACTAAGTTCATCTCTCAACCGTTGGAAATTTGCCTTCCTGAAGTTTAGTGTCCTTGTAACCCCTCTGTGGCCCTGCTCTATGTGTCTTTAAATTCTTAGGGGTGTTTTTCCTAAATTTGAACAGCCGTTAGACTCACTGCATACCCTATAACTGTATAGCAGACCCTCTCCTTTCTAATGGGAACATGTGGTACTCGTTACTGTGGCCCTGCTTTATGTGTCTTTAAATTCTTAGTGGGATTTTTCCTAACTTTGGTCAGCTGTTGGACTCACTGCATACCCTATAACTGTATAGCAGACTCTCTCCTTTCTAATGGGAACATGTCGTACTCGTTACTGTGGCCCTGCACTATGTGTCTTTAAATTCTTAGTGGGATTTTTCCTAAATTTGGTCAGCCGTTGGACTCACTGCATACCCTATAACTGTATAGCAGACCCTCTCCTTTCTAATGGGAACAAGTCGTACTCATTACTGTAGCCCTACTCTATGTGTCTTTAATTTCTTTCTGAGGTTTTTCCCAAATTTTGGCAGCCCTTGCAGTCACAGCATGGGCATTACCACTATAGGAGACCCTCTCCTTTATAATGGGAATATTTTTTTTTACTGAGACCCTCCTCTATGTCTCTTCAAAGGGGTATTGGGTTGCATCCAAATTTTTGACAACCCTTGCTATCACTGCATACGCAATAACAGTATTGGAGACCCATTTGTTAATAATGGGAACAAATGGGAACAACAAAGCATAGCTGGCTGATGGCTCTCTGACAATAGCGAGGGCCGACTGCTGGCCTTTTAAGAACAGTAAGGGCCGCCTGATGGCCCTATAAAAAAGGCTTTGTGACTTTCAGAGTCCCTCCATCATAAATGAAACAGGATGTGTCTGATGATGTGTCACACACCACATTGCCAGATAAGGTTGTAAAATGTTAAAATGACATTTCCCAGTGAATGCATTTTGTCTTAAAAAATAACGTAAAAAAAAACCCAGTAGGATCTTTCTTTAGTATAAAAAACAGAGTCGCCAATGTAATCACATTGTTTAGCTCCTGCACCTCCTCCTCCATCTCCGAAATGACCACATCAGTCACAAGCTGAAAGCACTGCAGCACTGCCTTGGCCAAGCGGCAACAGGCTGTGCTGGAGATAAAATGCTTAATGCTTAGGCGACTAACCGCCACACTGCAGAGTTGTTGAAAGCTGTAACACAGCAGCCTGATCTGTGGATCTCACCGCCGAACATACAGCCAGGCATGGTCGTGTGTGACAATGGGTGGAACCTGGTGATGGAGAAATGACAGCCGGAGTATATACGGTTTTCCTCTATGCCAGCCCTTTCACCGAGCTAAAGAATATGGCTCTGGTGAAATACAACTCCCACTGAGAAGCTGTTTCAGATTGAAAAACATTGGGCCCACCAGAGGATTTGCTTTTGAGGGCTCACCTTTCTCCCCCGCTCAAGAGCTCCATAGCAGCTGCAAAGTTAGCGCTATCATGAAATCTCCTGATGTAGAAGCCAGGGCACACCAGAGGATTCTCTGCTGGGACCGTCCAACTCTGCCGAGAAGCAGTCCTGGCTAAGAAAAGTGTGTGGGAAGGCTCCCGGACACTCTATGGCTGCTTTTTTTACTGAGGTGGAAGCCCACGCAAACACTGGGAGAACATACAAAATCCTTGCAGATGTTGTCCTTGCTGAGATTTGAACCCAGGATCCCAGCGCTGCAAGGCTTCAGTGCTAACCACTGATCCAATGTGCTGCAGATCACCCTCTGATATCTAACAGGCTGGAGAAACTTGCACCTACTGCCACTCTATCTTCAGCTCCTTTGTGAGACACTAATGTATTTGGGCAGCCACTCAGTCTACCAAATAAAATTCCTGAGAAGGAAATTGTGGATGGCTTTGCTACTGGTACTGGGGGCAGTGCTAATACCATGGTGTCGTACCATAGTTTATTGTAAATATTCCAGGCTGGTAGGAGACAAGCAGATTCCCACAGAAAAGTACCAGCAGTAATGTTAAGGGACCCGTGCTTGTAGAAGGCGGAGAAAACACCGGAAGAAATAGTGGCGGCTGGAGACCGAGTATGGACACGAGGCATGAGGCATGAGGTTGTGAAAAGCTTCCACCTCCACGAGCCTAAAAGACCACATTTCAAGTGAAAGCAGCTTAAGAGAACTTCTTGGGAGAAATGACAGCTGGAGTAGATATGGTTTCCCAAGTCCTTTCACCAAGCTAAAGAATATGGCTCTGGTGAAATACAACTCAGCAAAAAAAGCTGTGGACTGGCTCCGTACCGTCCCTGGCCACATTCACTTGACCACGTGTTTTTGGGTAGGCGGTCCTTCCCAGTAAGTTCACTGGGGAGGGCATGGGTAATGCTGTGGGACCCGTGCTTGTGGATGGTGGAGATGACATCACTAATAGCAGCATAACATAACCTTAAATAGAGTGTCTTTTTTTGGGGAGATCTATTCTCATGTACCTCTGTAGCACCCTGAGGATTCGGCTGCTACAGGGGTATTGCACCTCAACCCAGAGGTGTGATATTCCACTACCGGGTAAGGATGGAGTGTGGACCTGAGCTCGGTAGGCTGCATGCACTACATACATCCCATTTCCGAGGAACAGGCCGACGGTACTCCCACTTAGAAATGTGCAGGTACGACCGAGTCTGTTCCTGGCTGGAGTGGGAGGGGGGTGGTACATCCCAAGTAGTGTAGGGGCAGATAGGGGGAGCAGCCTGGGTAAAGATAGGAGCTCATTGGGTGCTGGTCACCTGAGCTCACACATAGAGGGAGTATTTAAGGTGGGCACCATCTAAGAACAGGGTCAGTCTTTGCAGAGGAGTCAGTCTGTCAGAGTCAGTAAGAAGCAGAGGTCCAGATGAGCCTGCAGAGAGAGAGTGGAGCAGAGAAGGAAAGACCCAGAGGGGACAAAGAGAGGACTCTGAGAACCCAAATTCAATCCCCGGGTGAAGAGTCGGCAATAGGGTACCGGATCCCAAACTGGTGGGGGCAAAAAGCACACCCTAGCCAGAGACCGGAGGCCGTGGGCAGCGTCTGCCACGGCCACCCACCACATCCACCCCGAAGGCAAACCACGTGGAGGGTCAGGGAACCCAAGGCCAAGGGTCTCCCAACAGAAGGCCCGAGGGAGCTGGACCTAGGTGGATCACTAGTGGGGACGGCCAGAGGAAAGGACAAAAGGAGAGCTCAGGGTCACGCTCCGGACTTGTTTGGGGGTTTGCTGAATCCAGGACCTGGTGGACGCAGCACGGCTCGGGTGGTCACTTGAAGCTGGAGTGACCGGAACATCAGCAGTGAGTAAATACCCTAAACTGCACAACCCGACTCTGTCTTCACTTAACATCTATGCTGCACCACCACAACCCCCATCCTCTGCACCTGACCCCCTGAGGCTATACCCCACCAGTTGGGGGTTATACTATCAAAAGCTGCACCAACACCATCAGCCTCAGCGGACCCTGCTGCAGCGGCGGCCGTAGTGACCGCAATACAACGGGTGGCGTAGTCGACATTAAGAACTTTATAACATCTGTAGGACTGCCACATACTCTGAGCTTGACACCCTGGGCACGGACCGGGTCACAGCCACTCGGAAGACTACAACCCCCATCTGATCCGGCTCCGGGTATTCCCCTAAAGAATATGGCCCAGGGGGTGCGTCACCTCTATCTTCACACCCAGACATGGGTATACGCTTCCTGATTTTGTCTATTTGCTCTTTCCTCCTCCTTCACCTCATCCTCCACCACAATATTTAACATATCACTATATCTGCATCTCTTGCAAGGGGCATTGGAGTGCCTCCAAATTTTTGGCAGCCGATGCAGTCACTGCATACCCTATAACAGTATAGCAGAACCGTTCCTTTCCAATGGGAACACGTCGTTACTAAGGCCCTTTTCTACGTCTCTTGCAAGGGGCGTTGGAGTGCCTCCAAATTTTTGGGAGCAGTTGCAGTCATTGCATATGCAAGAACAGTATGGGATACAAGCTCCTTTCTAATGGGAACATGTCATTACTGAGGCCCACCTTTATGTGTCTTTAAATTGGTTTTGGGGTTTTTCCCAAGTTTTGACAGCCGTTGTGCTCACTGCATATCCTATAACTGTATAGCAGAACTGCTTCTTTCTAATGGGAACATGTCATTACTGAGGCCCAGCTCTGTGTGTCTTTAAATTGGTATTGGGGTTTTTCCCAAATTTTGGCAGCCCTTGCAGTCACTGCATTAGCATTACCACTATAGGAGACCCACTCCTTTATAATGGGAACATTTTTTTTTACTGACGCCCTCCTCCATGTCTCTTCAAAGGGGTATTGGGGTGCGCCCAAATTTTTGGCAGCCCTTACAGTTACTGCAATAACAGTATAGGAGACCCACTCATTAATAATGGGAACAACAAAGCATAGCCGGCAGATGGCTCTCTAACAATAGTGAGGGCCAACTGATGGCCCTATAAAAATATGCTTTGTGACTTTCAAAGTCCCTTCTTCATAAATGAAGCAGGATGTGTCTGATCATGTGACGTGCCCCCTGGGGCTGTGGGGTACTCGGTAGCCGGACCGGTCCTTTACTGTTGGGGTAGTCACGGTGGCTGTCACCCGATCCGTGGCCCAGGGTGGTCAAATAAAGTAAAGAAAAAAAGGGGGAATAATGGTCCGTGACACCACCCATGGTATGCGGCTATAGGCGGCCGTCACTGCTGTTCAGATTCACTGAGGCAGTTGGTAACGCAGCAGAGATGTTTTTAGTTCTCCACGGGTAGAGCTAGGCCCCAGGGCAGTTAAATATGAGAATTTTGGATGTTGGATTTGTAGTGCAAGGCAGGTGGCGCAGCAATTAAGTCTAGGACACAGCGGGTTGCAGTCTTCAAGTGTTTACTCACTATTTTTATGGTGCTCCAGATTACAATTGCCAGCAGGTTATAACAGCCCACCGAGTCCTGTGTCCTCCGGGAAAGTGATCCAGCCAACTCTCAGACAACTTGGGTGCACTTGATTGGGACCACCTTCTTATGTATCTTCCCGGGTCGTCTCTCTGCGCTGGCTCTCGCCCTCCTGCCCTGCACCTCACACACAGTGTCCTGAGCCAGTGGCCGCGGGCCTTGTCAGGCGATGTCCTCTCTGTCCCCTTGGTCCTACATGGCCACCTTTTCAGCGAATTTATGTGGTTTTTGGCTATGGTACTTGAAGATACTGAAACCTCCGGTTTGCTAGCTGAGTCTTGTAGTCCTCCACTAGTCTGGGGCCAGTCCCCTACTGTGACCTAATCTCTTCACGGTCGGATTGAACTCGGGCACACGGGTGGACTCCGCACTTCCCGTGCCCCTAAGATCCTTTCTCTCTCTGGAGCCCTTCTCACTGCTCCGGTCCTCTCTCCTCACTCTCCTACTGGGCCCCTCTGACTGGGCCCTCACTCCACCTGGACTCTATTCCTCAACTGTCCTCACTTACTGCGCTCTTGCTCCTAGGACCCTTCTAGATCTTTCTAACTGTCTTTTATACTCTCTGTCATGTGACCCACGTCACCAACTGTCACTCTATGTGGTCCTCTCTACCTTCAGTCCTTCCTTCAGTGCTACCCTAAACTACTTCCTTCACCCACCTCCTCTACTTAGTTCCATCTTCCAGACAGGGGCTGGGTCTATGCTCTCCCTTAGGAGCAATCTTGCCCTTCCCTGATGGAGTGGTGTAGTGTTGGATGTGAATGTGTGGGTCCCGGGTAGTGCTCCCTCTGGCTGAGATGCAGTACCTCTGTGGCAACTGGACCTGCAGGGGCGCCACATCCCCCCCTCCCGTTAAACACAGCACGTCCGCGGGCTGGAACAGAGTAGAAAACAAAAATTTAAGACATAGAAAATTTTTTAGAAAGCATTCACAAGTAAAACGGTAAATAAATAACTTTTTCTTCCCTTTATGGGAGGCACTTTTTCTTAAACATACATATAACTACTGGGTATATAAAACAATATAAGATCACTTTAAATAACATTCTTTCAAGCAAGTTCAGAATGCTCCAGTGAGATCCCTTTCAGGGTGTCCATCTCACTGTTTTAATTTCAATATGGGGGACCCATTCTAAAAACCCCAACGTAGGCCCTGGTCATGGCTGCAGAGCATAGCTGTTCCACTCGTTGGACCACGTGTTCGGCCACGCCAAACGGGTTTTTGTTCAATGGCCTATAAAACCAACAAGAAGCACATTAAGAAGTGCCAATTTTGTACAATAAAAGTTCAGGCTATTCAACGTCCACAACCACAACGTCATTTTTCTTAACCGGGTACTACACAGTTATTTGCTTATAACTTTTTATAATAACACCCAACCGGGTAACTGTTTTACGTTAGTTCGCTCTGTGACTCATCAGCTTTATGGCTCCTGCCGCTTCCGGGGTGGAACTTGTGGTTGCTTCCACGGCAAAAGCTGAGGGTGAGCTCTTTCTCCCTGTCCAGGGATTTCATCTGTTCGTCTATCATTAGATGGCAGAACCGGGTACTTAGCTGCAGCCGGATCAGAAGCTGCTTGTGGACGGCCAGGATCTTCGACACAAGAAGTCAGGGGCATGTCCTCCGTGCTCGCCTTCCGCACACCAAGCGCGTACCACCCCCTCTCTCCTCAATGCCTGGTCTAAGTGACTCAGTCACCGCGATACAGGTCGCGGTCTGGATTACCTTGCTGGAGGTGCGACTCTACATCCCTCCTGGTCACGAATACATCCTGGGCTCTATTGGGCTCCTGAATGAAACCCCAGCCCTTGTCCAGGTTGAACTTAACAACCATGCCCAGCACTCTCTGACCCCGGTAGGCGGGTTTGGCCTTGCGAGTCTGGGCCTTGGTTCTCATGTTCCGCTCCTCCATGGCCTGCCATCAGGTCTACCGCTCCTTTTCTTCCGCCTTCCACTTCTGGATTTGTTGCCGGCTGAACTCCTCTCTTTTTAGAGTTTCCTCCTGGGTTTCTCTCACTTGGGCCTCCCCAGGGAATCCCATCAGGTCCCCTCCTGGGTTCTTCCATCTGCACTCTACTCTGCCTGTGCAGAAAGCCCGGGAAGTTGGTGCAGGTATTAAGGGAACCGCCAGCCTACCCTCTTCTTGCGCCGACCAGTCCCATTCCACGTTGCATTTCACCCAGCCGGGTGTAGGGACTGTTGGGGGATCCAGGGGCCCCATTAATGCATCATCAGCCACCGGGGCCGGGATGCTACCTGCTGCAGCTGCCTCTTCGGTGCTGCTCATCTTCTTGTCATCTCCTTCTGGGGCTGGAGTTGAAAAAGTAGGCAGTAACTCCATCCACTGCTGAGAGATCTTCTCCAGAAGAGCGTCCTTCCACCTTTCGACTGCGTCCATCTGGGCCTGCCTCATCTGCTGACCCAGTTCCTGTATTTAGCCTGCAGAAACTTAGGGACTCCTTGGGGCATCTGCTCCAAAGCTCCCTCCGGGTAGCTGTGCTAGCTGATGAAGTCTTACATGTCCACTCCTCGCACAGGACCCTTTCCACCTTCTTTCGCCATCAGGCGTACCGGGTTTATGGTGACTTCTCTGCAGCCGCCAGTGTATCTGTCTTTCTCCCAGGACTAGAGATGAGCGGCGTTCGACTCGAATTGTTCGCCAATCTCAAACTCGAGCTGTTTTGGGCGGTGTTCGAGCCGTTCGAAGAACCAGAACGATTTGAAAAAAATCCGGCTGTTCGAGGTTATGTTCGATAACTGTTCGTGCACCAAAATCATAACTGGATTTTTTCTCAGTAATGCTGAAAATTAATGTTAATACGCAGTTTGAGTGTACAGCGGGGCGGGGGGAGGGGCAGGGGATGGATCTCTGCATAAATAATGAAGATCTCCATTTTTTTTTCTCTTTCCCACATTTACAGTGGGGAGGTGCAATCTGTTAGCCTATCAGCAGCGCACACACGGAGCGAACTGCTTTTTTTCACACAAGCAAGGGCATGTGTCATTGGCAGTGTATGTCACATATCCTTGCCCTATAAGACCCAGCCATTTTCCACGTAGTCACCATTTTCTCACTGCTGCAGCTGCGTGTTAGACAGCACCGCTGTTGCTGTGTGCGCTATACTTTGTTAATTTCAAGCCAATTTTAGCACAAATCTACAGATAGCTTGGGAGTAGGGAATAGTTGTGATTGCAGTCCTTTTGAGGACTAAGTTACATCATTTCCTATGACTTTTATCAGGCAGGTCTGTGCTCTTAAATAGATAGGTTGGGAGTAGGGACTAATTGTAATTGCAGTCCTTTTGAGGACTAGGTTACATCAGTTCCTATCACTTTTTGCCAGGCAGGTCTGTGCCAGTGCTGTGCAAGTTTTTTTCACAGCATTCAGCTAAATCTAGCTAAGCAAATCCTTTTTGGCCTCTTGCAGTGTGTGTTAGTCAGTGGAGTAGCCTATCTGTGTTGCAAGCTACACCACCTGTGTATAGAATACAATTTTTTTTACTGCACCTAGCCAAGTAAAACCTTTTGGGCATAGCATCATTCTATTAGTCCATCTATACTAACCTCCACCAGGTTGCAAATTCAAAATAATTTTTATCTGCATCTAGCTCTGAAAAAATATTTGGGCTTGGAGCAGTGTGTGGGACTTGTTCTATTGGTCCATCTATACTAACCTCCACCAGGTTTCAAATTCAAAATAATTTTTATCTGCATCTAGCTGTGAAAAAATATTTGGGCTTGTAGCAGTGTGTGGGACTTGTTCTATTAGTCCATCTATACTAACCTCCACCAAGTTGCAAATTCAAAATCATTTTTATCTGCATCTAGCTCTGAAAAAATATATGGGCATGTAGCAGTGTGTGGGACTTGTTCTATTAGTCCATCTATAATAACCTCCACCAGGTTGCAAATTCAAAATAATTTTTATCTGCATCTAGCTCTGAAAAAATATTTGGGCTTGTAGCAGTGTGTGGGACTTGTTCTATTAATCCATCTATACTAACCTCCACCAGGTTGCAAATTCAACATATTTTTTTTCTGCATCTAGCTCTGAAAAAATATTTGGGCTTGTAGCAGTGTGTGGGACTTGTTCTATTAGTCCATCTATAATAACCTCCACCAGGTTGCAAATTCAAAATAATTTTTATCTGCATCTAGCTCTGAAAAAATATTTGGGCTTGTAGCAGTGTGTGGGACTTGTTCTATTAATCCATCTATACTAACCTCCACCAGGTTTCAAATTCAAAATATTTTTATCTGCATCTAGCTCTGAAAAAATATTTTGGCTTGTAGCAGTGTCTGGGAGTTGTTGTATTAGTCCATCTATGCTAACCTCCACCAGGTTGCAAATTCAAAATAATTTTTATCTGCATCTAGCTGTGAAAAAATATTTGGGCTTGTAGCAGTGTGTGGGACTTGTTCTATTAGTCCATCTATACTAACCTCCACCAGGTTGCAAATTCAAAATAATTTTTATCTGCATCTAGCTCTGAAAAAAATTTGGGCTTGTAGCAGTGTGTGGAACTTGTTCTATTAGTCCATCTATACTAACCTCCACCAGGTTGCAAATTCAAAATAATTTTTATATGCATCTTGCTCTGAAAAAATATTTGGGCTTGTAGCAGTGTGTGGGACTTGTTCTATTAGTCCATCTATACTAACCGCCACCAGTTTGCAAATTCAAAATAATTTTTATCTGCATCTAGCTCTGAAAAAATATTTGGGCATGTAGCAGTGTGTGGGACTAGTTCTATTAGTCCATCTATACTAACCTCTACCACCTGTGTATGTAATAAAATTGTTTTACTGCATCTAACCCAGCCAATACTTTTGGGCTAATACCACAGTTTGGCCACTCAGCTCTGCTCGGTTCCCATCCATTGTTTTTTATGCAAACAACTCCAGAGTTGTCAATTAGTTAACGACCAAAATGAGTGGAAAAAGGCCTGCTGCTGGTGGAAAAGGGAATAGGCGTGTTGGGAAGGGAAAAAAAGGTTGTGTCCGTGGGGTAGGTGTTAAAGCAACAGTAACATCTGCAGAAGAAAGACCATCTTCATGCCAAACTAAGATGTCTCCTTCTTTTAGCGGACAATGTGATAAGATCCCTTTCTTACGGCCACGCCAATCGCTACAAATTCCAGATGAGGCACAAAAACAGCAGGTGCTTCAACGGATATCAAGTGCTCCTTTAAGTGGGCTCTCCTCCACCTCAACTTCAACATCACAAATACTCCAGTCCTCAGAGGTGTCACCCCAATCGCACTTGCTTCCTCACAGCTCCCAAGTCTCCAGCTGCCCGTCTGAGAATGGGGTAGAACAGATGGTTGAGTCTGCAGAGCTGTTTACTCATACTATAGCCTGGGAATCAGAGGACGGCTCCAGAGCTTCTGTGAATCCAGACGAGGAAATGATCTGCACTGATGCCCAGAATCATTATGAGTCGGATTCAGGACCAGACGCAGAAGGTTCTGACCGTAATGGAGACCCTCGTTCCCAAACTGTATCTCCTGTTGGTGGAGACAATGAGGAAGACGATGATGAGACTCAAATACCTGATTGGAGCGACAACTTGAGTTTTTTGTCAGGGCAGGAAGAGGTTGGCTCTGAGGACGACGGGTGTGATAACACACAGGGTGATGATGACAGGTTGGAGATCCCACTTACTGTCAACCCACAGTCAGCCAGTCAATGACATCAGCAGAGGAGGTGGAGGAGGATGCTAGTGACGACCAGGTCAGGTTGCGCCTTCCTGGACAGAGACGTAGTACTGGAAGCACGTCAACAACTGCATCCTCAAACACAACTCTGCCTCTGACCACAAGTCGTGGTGACTCTTCAGGTCGCATGGGTGCTAAGCCTTGCATAGCCTGGGCATTTTTTCAGATCGATAAGGATGACCCAACTCGTGTTATCTGTAACATTTGTCAGCAAAAGCTAAGTAGAGGCCAAAAAGTACATAGTTTCAGTACTTCATGCATGAACCGGCACATGGATATGAAGCATAAGTTGCAGTGGGAAGCTCACTGTGCTACAATGCGGCCTAGCCAGCAGGGCCAACCACCATCTGCCACATCTTGTGCATCCACGGCCTCTTCATCCTCTGTGACTGGGGGAACAGCAGTCACATCTGTTTTGGGACGGAGACCTGCCACCTCTTTACCCGTAACAGCCAGCATGATTGGCAGGTCATCATTTTCTTTGGAGGCGGAAACACCAGCTGGTGTTCAGCGCTGTCCGACATCGATAGCACAACCTTTGGATCAAGGCAACCTAACATGTCTGCCTGCATCTTCCTCACAGACCGGCAGTTTGCCGGGGACACCCTTCTCAACCCCGTCTAAGCACAACAGCCAGCCCTCGGTCCCTCAGATGTGGACAAGTAAAAGACCATTTCCTCCTAGCCATGAGAAAGCTAAGAGGTTGAATTTCACCATCTGAAAGCTCTTGGCTACAGAAATGCTGCCTTTCCTCCTGGTGGACACAGAGGATTTTCGAGACCTTATGTCCGTCGCAGTGCCCCAGTACCAGATGCCCAGTCGGCACTACTTCTCAAAGAAAGGTGTGCCTGCGCTCCACCAGCATGTCGCACACAACATCACCGCTTCTTTGAGAAACTCTGTGTGTGACAGGGTGCATTTCAAAACAGACACTTGGACGAGTAGGGGTGGACAGGGGCGTTACATGTCGCTGACTGGGCACTGGGTAACTATGGTGACAGCAGGACAAGGGGCTGCTGTCCAAGTCTTGCCGTCCCCACGAGTTGTGCGTCAATCCTCTTTATCTCGAAGTTCCTCCACTGCTTCTGCCTCCTCAACCTCCTCTCGGTCCTTCACCTTCACCCAAAGCCTGTCTGGTCATGCCACAAGCTTTCTAACTGCGCAGAAAGGATCCTGCACACCTCCTTACTATGCTGGCAGCAGGGCTCAACGTTATCAGGTGGATTTTACTTTGAAATGTCTGGGAAATGTGAGTCTCACAGCTGAGGAGTTGTGGTCAGCTCTGGAGAACCAGTTTCATGAATGTTGGTCTCCACTGGACCTGAAACCAGGGAAGGCCGTGTGCGACAATGCTGCAAACCTTGGTGCGGCCCTTCGCCGGGGCAATGTCACACACGTGCCTTGTATGGCTCACGTGTTGAACCTGGTTGTCCAGCAATTTTTAGCCCACTATCCCGGACTAGATGGCCTTCTGCAGAGGGCACGGTCGCTGTGTGCTCACTTCCACCGTTCGCATCCCGCAGCTCAGTGACTTACATCTCTACAGAAGTCGTTGGGCCTGCCACTTCACCGGCTAAAATGCGATGTGCCTACCCGGTGGAATTCAACTATGCACATGTTGCAGCGACTGTGGCAGCACCGACAAGCCCTGGTGCAATATGTTCTGATGTATAGCCTGGGCCAACGAGATCCAGAGGTGGGGCAAATCACGCTGGAGGAGTGGTCTCAGATCAGGGACCTATGCACCCTTCTGCACAGTTTTGAAATGGCGACGAAGATGTTTAGTGCTGACGATGCCATTATCAGCATGACTATTCCGGTGATTTACATGCTGGAGCACATGTTAAACAGAATTCGGAGTCAGGTGGTGGCACAAGAGGAGGTGGAGGAAGTAGAGGAGGAGGAGTTGTATGCGGAAGGGCTAACATCTGCAAAGTCCAGACGGTCGGCAGCACAAAGGCGGCAGGCATGTGAGGGTGGGGGAGATGGTTTTACCAGGGCGCATGATAGCAGCTAAACTAGTGAGGAAGGTGCAGGAGCCCAGGAAGAAGTGGAGGACGAAATGATGGAAGACTCATCAGATGAGGGAGACCTTGATCACATTTCTGTTGTGCGAGGTTGGGGGGAGAGGGCAGAGGAAGGAAGCATGATTGTTACCTCGCCACCAACACAACAAGGACTTGGTGCTCCTGGATGCGCATGACACATGAGTGCCTTCTTGCTGCACTACCTGCAACATGACCCTCAAATTGTGAGAATTAGAAATAATCCTGACTACTGGGTTGCCACACTGTTAGATCCCCGGTACAAAAGTAAATTTGTAGAAATTATTCCTGCCATAGAAAGGGATGCACACATGCAGGAGTATCAGCAGAGACTGTTGCAGAATCTTACATGTGCTTTTCCACAAAGCACCAGTGGTGCACGTAGTGAATCTCACAGTTCCAACTTGCCAACCGTGGGACCGTCGAGTGTTCAGCACTCAAAACGTAACAGAAACACAGTATCTGCCGGTAACATCAATTTTGTGGAATCATTTCACCATTTTTTTAGCCCATCGTTTGCAAAGCCACAGGAGACAAGAAGTCTGACACATAGTCAACGCCTAGAGACGATGGTACAGGAGTATCTCCAAGTAAACATTGAAGCCATGACTGTGTCACTGGACCCTTGCTCTTTTTGGGCTTCCAATCTGGATAAATGGCCGGAGCTCGCCACCTACGCCTTGGAGATCTTGTCATGCCCCGCGGCCAGTGTTCTGTCTGAAAGTGTGTTCAGCGCTGCTGGTGGTGTGCTGACAGATAAGTGCACGCGGCTCTCCACTGATAATGTAGACAGACTCACGTTCATAAAGATGAACAAATCAAGGATCAGAAAGGACTTTTCTACCCCTGTGTCATCCTGGGGAGAGTAAAAGCTTGATGATTTGTTAAAATCACCTCACCAACCGTTTTAAGCTTTCAAATTACTAATCATGTTTATCTGTATCTTGGCTGGAAAATAATTTGGGCCTTGTAGCAGTGTGCAGTACTGATTCTATTAGGCCATCTATACTAAACTCCACCAGATTTAAAATTACTAATCATGTTTATCTGTATCTTGGCTGCAAAATAATTTGGGCCTTGTAGCAGTTTGCTGTACTGATTCTATTAGGCCATCTATAGTAAACTCCACCAGATTTAAAATTACTAATCATGTTTATCTGTATCTTGGCTGGAAAATAATTTGGGCCTTGTAGCAGTTTGCAGTACTGATTCTATTAGGCCATGTATACTAAGCTCCACCAGCTTTCAAATTAATAATAATTTTTAGCTGCATCTAGCCCGGAAAATAATTTTGGGGCTCCTAGATGCTCAAGACACATGAGTGCCTTCTTGCTGCACTACCTGCAACATGACCCTCAGATTGTCAGAATTCGAAATAATCCTGACTACTGGGTTGCCACACTCTTAGATCCCCCACACGCTTCGATCAACCTTTTCATTTTAATAAAGAACAAAAAAATGGTCATTTTTTAAATTATAAGCATTAGCAGGTTATTAGAAACTGAAATCAAACAGTTTTCAACTCAAAACTTTATTCTAGGTGATGTTTCATTTGCACATAGAGCCCCTTGTTCGAAAGGGGCTTCTGAACTCTCTCGTCCATTGAATTTGTCAGGTTTTCGATGGTTTCTGCTTCAATTGTTTTGCATGAGGACAGAATACCCTCCCAGAGCTGTTGCTTAGATGCGAACTGCCTTCCGCCATCATAGACATTCCTTTAGATGATGCTCCAGAGGTTCTCAATGGGGTTGAGGTCAGGGGAGCATGGGGGTCACACCATAAGTTTGTCCCCTTTTATGCCCATTTCAGCCAGAGATGCAGATGTGTTATGTGCAGCATGAGATGGTGCATTATCATGCATGAAAATGATCTTGCTGCGGAATACACGGTTCTTCTTCTTGAACCATGGCAGGAAGTGCTGTTTGAGAAACTCCACATACATTATGGAGTTCATCTTTACCCCTTCAGGGACCCTAAAGGGGCCGACAATCTCTCTCCCCATGATTCCAGCCCAAAACATTACTCCACCTCCTCCTTGTTGGCGCCGTAGTCGTGTTTGCATGGGGTGTCCATCAACCAGCCATCCTCCACTCCATCCATCTGGAACATCGAGCATAACACAGCACCCATCAGTGAACAAAACAGTTTTGAAATCAGTCTTCATGTATTGTTTGGCCCACTGGAGCCGTTTCTGCTTGTGTACGTTGGATAGAGGAGGTTGACAGGATGGCTTACGCACAGCTGCAAACCTCTGAAGGACCCTGCATCTTGTTGTTTGGGGGACGTTGGAGGCACCAGCAGCTTCAAAAACTTGTCTGCTGCTATGACAAGGCTTTTTTGCCGCTGCTCTTTTAACCTGACGTAATTGCCTGTAGGAAAGAGTCCTCAATTTTCCCTATCAGCACACACACATGTGTACTGTGAATCAGCTACATACTTCTTGATTGTGCGATGATCAGGTAGTAGTCATGCCTTGACCTAAACACTCCACAATTTGTTGCTTCTCAGCAGCCGACACATCATTTTTCTTTCCCATTTTGGCAGAAAATGTAGGCTGCTTAATAATGTGGGACAGCCTTCTTAAGTAGTCTTGCCTTTCATTGGACACACCTGCCAAACTAATTAGCACAGGTGTCTGCAGTTGCTTACAGTGATATAAAGAGCCCTGACACACATCACCATCAATGAGTTTAAGCGACAAACAAAAAAATTCTTACCTTATCACTCCTAAACACTTTTTGCATAATAATTTGGAACACAGTGTACATGTGCTTTTCCACAAAACACCAGTGGTTCACGTAGTGAATCTTACAGTTCTAACTTGCCAACCGTGGTCTGTATGGAGTTGTTCAATAAAGGGCCCAAAATTAAGATAACATAGACGGGAGAGGTCTCTATGAATACGAATTCATAAGTATTTGATACCCTGTGAGGGCCAGGCAAAGGGAAAGTTGGACTGGATGGAATCCTGTATGGATTTGGGGAGGGAGACATCGAGGGCCTCAGACTTCGCTGCATTGATTTTAAAATTTGACCATGTAACAACGTGATCTATTTCAGCCATAACAGCAGGGATGGATATATGTGATGGAGTGATATATACTAGGAAATCATCAGCAAATGCAGAGCACTTGTACTCAGTGCCTCCCACCTCAATCCACCTAATATTGGGGTTATGGCGAATTGATGAGAGCAGGTGCCCCGTCACTAGGATGTATAAGAGAGGGGACAGAGGACATCCCTGCCTTGTCCAATTGGTGATTATGAAAGGTGATGAAAATGTTCCATTTATCTTCAGCCTAGGTGACGTATTGCGATACAGGGCCGTGATTTTGCCTATAAAAGGGTTTCCTAGAACCCTACCCCAAGCTTTATAAGAGAATAATATATGGCATGCCAGGAGACTCTATGGAATGCTTTCTCAGCATCCAACGAGAGTATCTAATTACAAATTTTTAACTGCATCTAGCCCAGGAAATACTTTGTGCCTAGTAGCAGTGGCTGCTAGTCAGCGGATTATCCCAGCTGTTAAGCAAGCTACACCACCTGTAGTTTGGACACTTAATTTTTTCAAAGGAAATGGTTCGGGCCCCCGGGGCACTCAGTGAAGAGCATCGGGGAGGCACCCCAAGGCACAGGGGCTGGGACTGGCGGTAGGACGCCTTGCGGTGGACCACCAAGCTCGATCCTTATAAAAGCTTTTTAACTGCAGCAGCTTTAGTGAACGCTACTGGAGCTGGAACTCTTTTTTTTATTTTATATAAAATTACAAAAACACAAAAACAAAATACAAATATAAACCACAAATACAAACATTATACAAGAAAAACAAAAAACCCCAGCAAGACATAGCCCAAATCCAAAATTATATAGAGTCCAACAAACTAACACATGACACTTAACACGAAACACAAGACACAAAACGTCTTCGTTCTTTCCAAAAGACCCCCCAGCAAGGGAAGACCTTCCGTACCTACCAGCCAGGCCACGCCCTAAAGCGCACAAGACCCCTAACATCCGCAACATTTATACCTGCACATTCACACCTAACCCCAAAAAGGAAAATTAAATAACTGGCCCACCGCCAAAAATAAGAGATGGGCCACCTGGCCAAAACTAACACTCTACACACAAAAAAAAATATATATTTTTTTTTTCAATTTTTTAAAATTTTTTTTTTTTTAAATTTTATTTTTTATTTATTTATTTATTTTTTTTTTTTTCCCCACCACCATTTTTAAACACCCAAGGCCCCACGAAAGTCTGTGGCCTCTTAATACCAAAAAGGTCCCACGAAAGTTTGTGGCCATTTACGTGCAAAAAGGGTCCTTTTTCCCGCATCCCGCAGGATGTCCATTTTTCTTTTTTTTTTTTTTACAAAAACAAAAACACCCCTTCCCCATCCCCCCCTGAAACCACCCACCCAACCTAAAACTACACGCCCCCACACGCAATACACATATATATACATACAATACACATATACATACAATACACAACATAAAAAGTCTGTTTTAACACTTAGCAGTAACATGATAATTTCAAACCACAAAGAACCAACCATAAATCAAAAATCAGACCCAAGTTCAGTGCTTGCAAGCCCTATATTCCGATTCCGATAGCGCAAAACAAAAAACTACAATGTGAGGGGAGCAGCCCACCACCAGGAAACTGGAGACTACAGAGGCTCTCACCCTAATCTAACACACAACACCCTGTCCCTCCCTATAAAAAAAAAAAAAAAAACCTGGCCCTACCGCCCTACCAATCTTTCCCTACCTGTCCCTCACTGACCCTCACTATCAACCTAATACTAAACTACCTATCCCTGATGACTGTCCCTGTCTGTCCCTCCCTGACCCTACACGACTACCTGACCCTACAAATAAATATAAAGTATAGAAGGAGACTAACTCACCCTATCACAGACACGCATAACCTAACTCTCCCTAGGGCACATTGAAAGAGAACCCCCTCCATAGAAGGGAAGCCCTCCCTGCACCCAGCCTCTCATACTCCAGCGAGCGCACTTTTGCCAGGTCACCCAGGATGTTCCTAATCACCTCTTCCCGGGGGAGGGCTTTCTGCTGGGTGGACACTAAGCACCATGCGTTCCACGTGTAAAACCTAGTCACTAAGCTAACTAAGAAAACAGTGCCCCGATCTCGGCCACCCAGGGACCTGAATGCCCCATAGGCCCACTCCGCATAGGAAAGGCCTGCCAGCCTGGGCCAGCCAATGGAAGCACCCACCCTACTGTAGACCTCAGTATTAAAGGGACACCGAAGCAGGAAGTGCTCCATGCTCTCAAGCATGCCGCTACACTCCTCACAGGGACAATCCCGGCCATCAGAGTTCCTGTACTTCAGGTTGTCCCTCACATACAGTCTCCCATGGAAGCAGCGCCAAGCCAAGTCCCAAAACTTCAAGGGGATCCGTTTAGAGTTCAATAACCCAAGCCCTACCTCCAGATCCCGGCTTGGGCAATCCTTGAGCGCCAGGGGCTTCTGAAAGTGGGTCAACAGGACCCTATTGTCAAGTAACCTCCTTGACAAGGTCCTGATCTCCCACACTCCCAGACCCCACCGACGGATCACCTTCAGAACCAGGGTAGCATAAGCCGGAAGATGCCCATGAGGCGTTCGAAGGTCCTTCACCTGCCCTCCTGTCTCCCATTCCTGGAAGAAAGGCCAAAACCACCCCCTACAGGAGAATACCCACGGAGGACCCCTCTCTAACCAGAGGTTGGCGATGTTTGCCTTAATAAAGGTGTTTACTAGGAACACCACTGGGTTGACCATACCCAACCCTCCTAGTCTCCTCGTGCGGTACGTGACCTCCCTCTTGATTAGGTTCAGCCTATTCCCCCATAATAGTTGAAAGAACAGGCTGTAGACCCGTGTCCAAAGAGGCTCTGGCAAGATGCAGACACTGCCCAGGTATATTAGTAAAGGAAGCAAATACCCTTTGGCCGGGCTAACCCTTTTCCTCAGGGTCAGGGACCAGCCCTTCCACTGATCCACCTTCTGGGCGGCAATCTTAAGTCTGCCCTCCCAGTTTTGCTGGGGGTAGTCCCCCGGGCCGAAACTGATGCCTAGTAATTTTGCTGTGGCCTGAGGCCCTGGAAGAGTGTCCGGGAGATCAAAACAAGGATCTCCCCCTCCCAGCCAGAGACTTTCACACTTATCCCGGTTGATCATGGACCCGGATGCCACCGAGTAGCGCTCAACCTCAGACATGACCCAATCTGCCTCCCCTCTCGAGGTTACAAAAAGGGAAACGTCGTCGGCGTACGCCACTACCCTCAAGGTGGCATCTGGCTCCGCCTGGTCCATGCCGACTCCCACCAACGGTCCGCGCTCCACCCTACTTAGAAGGGGGTCAATCGCAAACACGTATAACAGTGGGCTCAGAGGACAGCCCTGGCGGACACCAGACTTCACCTCAAAAGGGGGTCTGACCCAACCGTTCACAAGTGGAAAAGTCTCAGCCCCATTGTATAAAACTCTCAACCAATCAACAAACCTCCCGGGCAGACCGTACCTCAGAAGGACGGACCAGAGGTACTCGTGGTTAACCCAGTCAAAGGCTTTCGCCTGGTCTAAAGACAGCAAGTACCCCTTCCAGTGACCTGACCTGCTCTGCTCCACTGCCTCTCGGACACCGAGCACAGCACTAAATGTGCTGCGGCCTGGAACAGAGCAGTGCTGGGCCCCCGAAAGGAGCCGGAGTGCGAATTTCACCAACCGATTAAAAAGCACCTTTGCCAGAACCTTTCGGTCCGTATTGAGAAGCGCTATGAGACGCCAATTCTCAATACGGGACGAGTCTTTACCCTTTGACTGAATAATCAGGGCTGACTTCCTCATTGAACTGGGCAGAGCGTCCGAGGAGAGACACTCATTGAACACCTCAGTCAAGAGGGGGACCAAGGAGTCCCTAAAAGTCTTGTAAAACTCGGATGTTAAGCCATCCGGACCAGGCGACTTTTTGGGCCGGAGCCCATCAATCGCCCGTCTCACTTCCTCTTCCCTGATTGCTTCCTCCAAAACATGAAGAGAGGGGTCATCCCCTGGCTCAGGGATGGTTTCAGCCAGGAAAGCCGACATCTCATCCCGATCAGGTTCCCTCCCCCCCAAGAGGTGCGAGTAGAAGGATCTGACCACCTCCAGGATCCCTGATTTGGATCTTTTCAGGCACCCCGTACTGTCGATCAGTCCTGTTACCACCTTACAACTCACTGACATCCTGCAGTTCCTGTAAGGGTCGGGCGAGCGGTACCTCCCGAAATCCCTCTCAAAAACCAAGGATGTGTGCCTATCATACTGGCACCCCTTGAGCAAGGCCTTCATCCTAGAGATGTCCTCACGGTCCCCTCCAGTCGAGACGAGCTGCTCGAGTTTCCTCCCCAGATCCCGATACAGGCGGTGCCTGTTCAGGCCCCTGAGGCTCGAGAGCTGACAGAAGAACCTTGCAACCCTTCTTTTGAAGATCTCCCACCACTCAGACTTAGTACTACAGAGACCCAAGAGTGGTACCTGGCTCTGAAGAAATTCCTCAAAGGATTGTCTTACATCAGCTTCTTCCAACAGGGACGAATTCAGCTTCCACAGGCCTCTCCCCATCCGGGGGGGTCTCTGTAACATTCAAGGAAAAGAAAATGAAACAGTGATCGGAGAATTCCACCTCAACAGCGGACTCTGCAGAAGAGACGGCCTCCTCCTTTAAATAAAACCTATCTATCCTAGACCTACTGCTACCCCTATGAAAGGTGAAACCCCCGTGACCTGGGGTGTGCCGGATGTGGACATCCACCAGGCGAGCTTCACTTGCTATGCTATTCAGGGCTATGCTATCATAAGCCAGCCGGTCTCCGGGGCCTCCCCTATCACGGGATCTAGTTACAGTGTTAAAATCCTAACCGAAGACCACTTGCCGGCTTGTAAAAAGATAGGGCTTGACCTTCAGGAAGAGACATTTATGGTCCCACTTAGATTGCGGGCCGTAGATATTAATGAGCCGGAGCTCCTGTCCCCTCATGAAGATGTCAAGAACCAAGCACCTCCCCATTTCTACCTCAATCACCCGTCTGCATTCCACCGAAGCGGCCTTAAAAAGGACCGCTACCCCGCTATACGGCTCGGCCGCAAGAGACCAGTATGAGGGCCCACACCTCCACTCCCTCTTTGCTTTATAAATGGCCCCCATGTCCGTTAGTCTGGTCTCCTGCAAAAATAAAATGTCAGCCTCAACTCGGGTGAAAAAATCAAAGGCCGTAAATCTGGCCGCATCTGACTTTATACTGGCGACATTAATCGACGCCAGAGTCAACGGGGTAGGTTCCGCCATCATGGGTGATTGAGTTAGATGGCCTTCTTTTTCCCCGTACCCCTCTTTTTCCTCTCGCCTTCTGAGGAGGAGCCCGAGTTACCCCTCCTCTTCAGGGATACCGAGGTGTCCATGCCTGCCCCTCCAGCATCGGACACCTCCTTCCTAGCACAGGTTTCCTCGCCTCCGGACCCCGGGGCAGTCCCCCCCCCAGGGGCAGCCGAGTCCCCCGGGGGACATACCCCGCCGCCCCCTGAAGGCACCCCAGATGTTGTCTCCGGCTCCTTACCCCCGACCTCCGATACAGCAGAGTCATCGAGGGCTTGGAACCGATTGGAGAGGGGGATCAGAGGGGAGCCGGTGAGCCCTTCCGTAGGCACCGTAGCGGTCAGGGGGGGGGGCTTTAGTTTTTTTTACCCTTTTCCTGTTCTTTTTCCTTCGACTACTGGTACTTTTGTCACCTGATTTTTTTGGCTGCTCCACCACCTCCTCATCCAGACTTTCATACTGGGAGGAGTTATCGGAAGCAGCCGCCTCCTCCCTCTCCATCCTCCTGATCTGCTCGCTCACCGCCTTTTCCCCCAGGGCCTCAGAGGCTCCGGCTGCAACCTCCGGGGAGGGGACAGACATCACCCCAGTCGCCTGGGGCTTATCCTTCCCCCTGTCCCTTCGGCGCCTCACCTGTTGCCACTGGTGGGCAGGCGTATTCGCCTCGCCTTTCCTCCCTGACCCCTCAACTCCCCTCCCACCCCCACCTCCAGTTCCAGCAGAAGATGAACCACTGGGGACGCCCCCGCGGCCCTCCTCCGCCTGACCAGAGATGGTGTTGGAAAAGGAATGTGGGCAGCGGCTATACGGGTGACCTAGATCACCACACAGGTGACACCTAATGTCACCACAGGCCGCGGCCAGATGACCTACCCCGCCACACAAAGCACATTTCTGCACCTTGCAGCCCGCGCTGAAGTGGCGGGGGTCACCGCACCTGTGGCAGATCTTCGGCTGCCCCTGGTAGAAGATCAAGATCCTGTCCCTCCCCAGGAATGCCGAGGAGGGGATGTGAGTGACAGTACCACCTGAAACCTTTAATTTCATCATGAAGGTCCAGCCCCCTGACCAAATGCCGAACTCGTCCCTGTTCTTCTTTGGGACCTCTGTGACTTCCCCATAACGAGAAAGCCACGTTATAATATCGATCCCTGAGAGTGACTCGTTATTTGTTAGAATGGTCATCCTCTTTACGCCATTTTGGCGAGACACCGCCTGTACGGCAAAGTCTCGCCAGCCAGGCTCCCCCTTCACCAGTTCAAAATTCGACCAGAAAAGCTCTAAGCCCTCCGGCTGAACAAAACTGATGTCAAAGATGGAGGTACCAAAAGGATGGATCAGGGCAAACATGTCAATTGCCCTGAAGTCCATCTTCAGGAGGAGCTCCATGACCCTCGCTCTGTCACGGGTGTGTTGCCACGAAGATCGTCACGAGTACACAGCCTGACTTCTCGCAGCTGACTTGTTGGTGCTTTGTGTTTTCTCGGCAGTGTAGGAGTTAATTCTCTCTCTCTCTGGGCTAGATGAGGTCCAGCCTCGCCCAGCTGCAATCAATGCTTCTTTAGTGAGACTCCTTTATATTCCTGCAGGTCTGTTTGGGAGGTGTCGGTGAAAGCTTTTCATTCAGACTTACAGAGCGGATCGTGGTGTTTGGAGTTGCTGAGATAAGTGTATTTGGAAGTGTGTTTTCCCTTTCCTCGCTTTATCATTTATCTCCTTTCCCGTTGGTGTTCCCTCTGTTGTAGTTGTTTAGAAGTTGTATGCAAGGTGGTTTTGGTTTTTCCCTTGTACTGTCTCGTTCGTCTAAATACTGTGTGTGGGCATATTATTTCGGGTTCCCTATTGTTGTGATCGGGGTCCTTCTCAGGACTAGATTACTTAGGTGCAGGGATCCTCAGAAGGTAGGGGTTACGCTGGCGGCCTGGACCTCTGTACCTTTAACAGTACCTCCAGGATGAGGGATTAGTCAGGGCCCCAGCTTAGGGTCAGCTTAGGCCCCCTACCTCCAGTATTCTGTGACAGTGTGACACGCTCTAGGCGGGCACGCTTCACTGCCCCTCCACCGAAGACGGACCACATTCCTCCTGGCCACCCCCTGCCCGGCTGTTGGGAGGGACCACACTGTTTCCCCCTCCCTTTTATCTTGGAAGGCAGCCTGGCCATGCCTGTCCAGCCAAAAGGCCAGATCCACCTCTCTTCCCTCTACCGTGATCGTCACTTTCTCCCTTCTTGAGGGCCTCCAGAAAACGGCGTCGCAAGTCACCGTCCCTGAGGTCCAGAGGCGAGGAAACCCCCTGAGAGGACCCCGAGGCCCCGGCCACTACCCCCGCAAAACTCTGGGGGCTCGCGGTCGGGGGAGCAGATGGACCAGTCCCCCCCCCCGTGCTCCCCGCTACCAACAGACACTCCATTCACGCACCCTACCGCAGACACCCCACCATTTGCATCCCCAGCCACAGACACATTCGTACCCACACCATCCCCATTTGTGTCCACAATCACCCCACTCGCCCCGCTCCCACTCCCATGTGCACCGGGGTCAATGTTTTTCTTTTTTTGTGTACACTTTCTGGGCACAGTTTCACTACCACCGTCCATATTACTTGTGTTGCCGGTACTGCCGCCTGCTGGTGGCGTCTTCCCTGCCGGGGGGTTCACTTTTAATGCTGCTGGCCTATCAAGCACCACGCTGCAGGACTTAAGCAGTGCAGCACCACTGCTCCCAGCATACCTGGAGCTTCCTGCTTTACTGGCAGGAAGAGAGCCAGGTGTAGCTCCTCCCACTGCACCATCCAGCCCTGCTGCAGCTTTCCTGGATACCCGCAGTGCCGGAGCCCCTGCCCCAGGTAAGCCCCCAGACACAGCGGACCCCGGCACACAGGCACCCGCATCAGCCACAGAAGCAGCCCCCACACTGGCACTGGCCGCAGCTGTGGTCTCTGTTGCTCCAGGAGCAGCCACCGGTGCCGGCGCCAAGCCCCGCCCCTAAGCCCCGCCCCGGGCGTGGCCCCGCCCTCATGGGCAGACCCAGCTCGGGAAGCCACGCCCTCAGCACACGGCAGCACAGTACTGCTCACTGTGGCCACTCCTACATGGGCGGCCCCCGCCCGGGAAGCCACACCCCCTGCACCCGGCAGCACAGTGCGGCCCTCCGTGGCCACTCCCACATGGGTGGGGGACGCCAGGGAGGCCACGCCCCCCGAAAATGGTCGCGACGGGACCCCCAAAACCGACCCGGAGCCGGGTCTACTCTCGGGGGTCCCCGGTCCAGCGGCACCAATTCCCGGAGGCACAGCACCCCCCACCGTCACTCCCTTAGCCACAAAGAGCTTGGCCACAGCAACTCCGGCGGCCGGCCCCAGGCTAGACCACTCCCCCTCGGTGTCCACCGGCGGCAGAGCCCTCAGCGCCGACCCCTTCCTGGGCCCCTGCGCCGGGGGCCCCGACTTCGCCACGGACCCCGCCGGGGGAGCAGGCCCCACCACCTTCCTTTTACGAACCGGCTCTGCCGGAGCTGCAGGCCCCGCACTTTTTGCCCCGCCAGATGCCTTACCGGGTGTCTGGGTCCCCAAAAGTGATCCAGATTTAACGGATCCGTGAGTTAGGGACCCAGACACTTTCCCAGCACACGCGGCCGGAGATGCGGCCCCGGCTGCCGGTGTGCCGCCAGCAGTGCAGGTGGCAGCGGCAGTTATGCTCGCCGCCTCCCACACGCCAGCAGGCACACCAGGTGCCAGGCCAGCCCCCTCTCTCACAGGGGACCCAGCCTGAGCACTACCATGGTTTTTTCCCGCCGCCGGGCCGCCCTCCGTGCCATGCTCCAGGTCAGACACATCCGACACACCACCTTCATTACTGCAAACAGAGGCGGCGCTCTGCGTGCCATGGCCTATAGTCTCCCCGCCCCCTCGCTGCGGACCCACATCAGGGCCCGAGCCGGTGTGGGGCCCCCCGTGCCGCACAACGGGACCGGGGGGCCCCAGAAAGGGGGACATACACAAATTTATGTGTTACCGATGTTTTTTTTTTCATAGCTCTCTTCGCTTTCCTCTTCATCCCCCTCCCGGTTGCCTCGTCCTCACAGATCTCGTCCCCGAACATCAGCTGGTTAAAACGTACCGGGGACTCAATCTGCCTGATCTGCTTCATGACGAGGCAGCCCCCCTCACTAGTACTACCACCATCCTCATCCTCCCCTTCGCTCCCGCTGCCCTCTGAAGGGCTAGAGTCAGATGGGAGAGCCATCTGCTGAGGGGCTATCCCACTATGCGATGCCTGGAGATCACTTACCAGGCCACCAGATGGCGGGTAGGGCGCAACCTCCTCCTCACAGTCCTCTTCCTCCTCATCCTCCACCGCCACCACCTGGCTGGAGCTCCGTGACCCCTCCAGAGATCCACCAGCCATGGCTCTGAACCGGTCGTCGTTCTCCAATTTTTCTCTGAATGGCCCGCTGCCGGCCAGGATGGTACACCGCCGGTTCTCCACCTCCTGGATGGCCTTCTTAATCCTCCTGACCGCGGCAGATAGCTCAGGCTTCTTGCTGCTAGAGGCCCTGTCGGACCTCTCCTGAGCTACCCTCAATTCCCCCCAGAGGGATTTTAGCTTCCTAGAGGCGTCCTCATACTCGCAGAGGTGCGCATGGAGGCGGGAGCCATAGATGACAGTGGACTCCTTCGCCACCTTGGTGCCCCAATCGGGGGGCACCGCTGCAGCACCCCTGCACGTACTCGGCCTACCTCCGGGGGGAGGAGCTGCCGCGGCCGTGGCCTCGGGGGTCCCTCTGGTCTTCATGCCGGACCCCTTGCCTTTTCCGGACCTGGTCATCCTAGCCACGATGGTATTCCTCCTGCCCCCCGCCGGCTTGGACCGGGGGGCAGGAGCTGGGGGCCCAGCCCCGGAGGCCAATAAAACAGCAAGTCTCCTTTCCTGGGAAGGGGGCAGACAAAAAGTCCCAGATGGAAAAAGCAAAACCTCCCTTCCCAGGAGCTCTCTCCACACACCAAACACAGCAGCACACGGCAGGCTCCGCCTCTTCCTCCTCCTGCAACCGTGGCTGCTGGCATGAGACTTGCCGTTCAATAGATCCTTGTAAAAGGATTTAAAGTGTACTCATTCAAATTAGAGAGATAATTTAAATTAAAAAGATTAGACCTGCCTCCACTGCAGGGGGGCTCGCTCAACCCACCAGCAGACAGGCACCAGTATTGGGAGAGGGGGGCTGGCCGACAGGGTTCACCGCGGCTCTGGCACAAACCCGGCGACACGGAGGTGGCACGGGCAGGAACGGACTGGCCGTGTCGGCTTCGCACTTTTTTGGCTTTAGAAGGGCATGACATGCCTATATCTGTTCCTCCCCCTCCTTTTACTCCTCCACCTCTTTTCTTTTCGCATGACTATATGTACTTGTCACTTTTCCATGTGTTAGTTGTGTCTTCTGAGCAGTTTGGCAGCTTTTGGACACCTTTGAAGTGTTTTCTATGTGTTTTCTATGTGTTTCTATGTGTTTTTGTTTGCCTGCCATTGGTTTTAACGGTGTTCGAAGGTGTTCAACGAACAGTTCGATGAACAGTTTGGCGAACATACGGGTGTTCGACGAACCGAACCGAACTCAAACACTATGGGGGTGGCTCAACACTACCCAGGACTACTTTTTCCCTCTCCCCTTTTGTGGGCGGATCTTTTTCATCTCGCTGTCGGCCACACTAGGAGGCGGGTCCCTTTGACTGATGGACAAGTATATTGATATGGCCATCATTGCAATGGGCGGGCATGGCTCTTCGTGCCATCATCTAGCCTTGCCCATGATGGGAGGTTGCTTATCTTCCTTAGACATACACATGGCGCCTGTTCTTTCTGGGCGGGCGCCACTACTCAGTCTCAAACACAATCTTGTGGCGCACGACGAGACCACGTGTAACGAGTCAGTACATCCTGTTCGTGACATCAAGTTGATGCGCCCCCTGGGGTCATGGGGTACTTGGTAGCCGGGCCGGTCCTTTTCTTTTGGGGTAGTCACGGTGGCAGTGACCTGGTCCGTGGCCCAGGGTGGTCAAATAAAGTAAAGAAAAAAAGGGGGAATAATGGTCCGTGAAACCACCCATGGTATGCGGCTATAGGCGGCCGTCACTGCTGTTCAGATTCACTGAGGCAGTTGGTAACGCAGCAGAGATGTTTTTAGTTCTCCACGGGTAGAGCTAGGCCCCAGGGAAGTTAAATATGAGAATTTTGGATGTTGGATTTGTAGTGCAAGGCAGGTGGCGCAGCAATTAAGTCTAGGACACAGCGGGTTGCAGTCTTCAAGTGTTTACTCACTATTTTTATGGTGCTCCAGATTACAATTGCCAGCAGGTTATAACAGCCCACCGAGTCCTGTGTCCTCCGGGAAAGTGATCCAGCCAACTCTCAGAAAACTTGGGTGCACTTGATTGGGACCACCTTCTTATGTACCTTCCCGGGTCGTCTCTCTGCGCTGGCTCTCGCCCTCCTGCCCTGCACTTCACACACAGTGTCCTGAGCCAGTGGCCGCGGGCCTTGTCAGGCGATGTCCTCTCTGTCCCCTTGGTGCTACATGGCCACCTTTTCAGCGAATTTATGTGGTTTTTGGCTATGGTACTTGAAGATACTGAAACCACCGGTTTGCTAGCTGAGTCTTGTAGTCCTCCACTAGTCTGGGGCCGGTCCCCTACTGTGACCTAATCTCTTCACGGTCGGATTGAACTCGGGCACACGGGTGGACCCCGCACTTCCCGTGCCCCTAAGATCCTTTCTCTCTCTGGAGCCCTTCTCACTGCTCCGGTCCTCTCTCCTCACTCTCCTACTGGACCCCTCTGACTGGGCCCTCACTCCACCTGGACCCTATTCCTCACCTGTCCTCACTTACTGCGCTCTTGCTCCTAGGACCCTTCTAGATCTTTCTAACTGTCTTTTATATTCTCTGTCATGTGACCCACGTCACCAACTGTCACTCTATGTGGTCCTCTCTACCTTCAGTCCTTCCTTCAGTGCTACCCTAAACTACTTCCTTCACCCACCTCCTCTACTTAGTTCCATCTTCCAGACAGGGGCTGGGTCTATGCTCTCCCTTAGGAGCAATCTTGCCCTTCCCTGATGGAGTGGTGTAGTGTTGGATGTGAATGTGTGGGTCCTGAGTAGTGCTCCCTCCTTACCTGAGAGTGGGGTACCACACCTCTGGCTGAGATGCAGTACCTCTGTGGCAACTGGACCTGCAGGGGCGCCACATCCCCCCCTCCCGTTAAACACAGCACGTCCGCGGGCTGGAACAGAATAGAAAACAAAAATTTACGACATAGAAAATTTTTTAGAATGCATTCACAAGTAAAACGGTAAATAAATAACTTTTTCTTCCCTTTATGGGAGGCACTTTTTCTTAAACATACATATAACTACTGGGTATATAAAACAATATAAGATCACTTTAAATAACATTCTTTCAAGCTAGTTCAGAAGGCTCCAGTGAGATCCCTTTCAGGGTGTCCATCTCACTGTTTTAATTTCAATATGGGGGACCCATTCTAAAAACCCCAACGTAGGCCCTGGTCATGGCTGCAGAGCATAGCTGTTCCACTCGTTGGACCACGTGTTCGGCCACGCCAAACGGGTTTTTGTTCAATGGCCTATAAAACCAACAAGACGCACATTAAGAAGTGCCAATTTTGTACAATAAAAGTTCAGGCTGTTCAACGTCCACAACCACAACGTCATTTTTCTTAACCGGGTACTACACAGTTATTTGCTTATAACTTTTTATAATAACACCCAACCGGGTAACTGTTTTACATTAGTTCGCTCTGTGACTCATCAGCTTTATGGCTCCTGCCGCTTCCGGGGTGGAACTTGTGGTTGCTTCCACGGCAAAAGCTGAGGGTGAGCTCTTTCTCCCTGTCCAGGGATTTCATCTGTTCGTCTATCATTAGATGGCAGAACCGGGTACTTAGCTGCAGCCGGATCTGAAGCTGCTTGTGGACTGCCAGGATCTTCGACACAAGAAGTCAGGGGCATGTCCTCCGTGCTCGCCTTCCGCACACCAAGTGCGTACCACCCCCTCTCTCCTCAGTGCCGGGTCTAAGTGACTCGGTCACCGCGATACAGGTCGCGGTCTGGATTACCTTGCTGGAGGTGCGACTCTACATCCCTCCTGGTCACGAATACGTCCTGGGCTCTATTGGGCTCCTGAATGAAACCCCAGCCCTTGTCCAGGTTGAACTTAACAACCATGCCCAGCACTCTCTGACCCCGGTAGGCGGGTTTGGCCTTGCGAGTCTGGGCCTTGGTTCTCATGTTCCGCTCCTCCATGGCCTGCCATCAGGTCTGCCGCTCCTTTTCCTCCGCCTTCTACTTCTGGATTTGTTGCCGGCTGAACTCCTCTCTTTTTAGAGTT
This sequence comes from Phyllobates terribilis, assembly GCF_046119375.1. Lineage (NCBI taxonomy): Eukaryota > Metazoa > Chordata > Amphibia > Anura > Dendrobatidae > Phyllobates > Phyllobates terribilis. The sequence goes on from NW_027362773.1 coordinate 57,956,779, forward strand.
TCCTCCTGGGTTTCTCTCTCTTGGGCCTCCCCAAGGAATCCCATCAGGTCTCCTCCTGGGTTCTCCCATCTGCACTCTACTCTGCCTGTGCAGACAGCCCGGGGAGTTGGTGCAGGTATTAAGGGAACCGCCAGCCTACCCTCCTCTTGTGGCGACCAGTCCCACTCCACGTTGCATTTCATCCAGCTGGGTGTAGGGACTGTTGTGGGATCCAGGGGCCCCATTAATGCATCATCAGCCACCGGGGCAGGGATGTTACCTGCTGCAGCTGCATCTTCGGTGCTGCTCATCTCCTTCTCGTCTCCTTCTGGGGCTGGAGTTGAAAAAGTAGGCAGTAACTCCGCCCACTGCCGAGAGATCTTCTCCAGAAGCGCGTCCTTCCACTTTTCTACTGCGTCCATCTGGGCCTGCCTCATCTGCTGACCCAGTTCCTGTATTTAGCCTGCAGAAACTTCGGGACTCCTTGGGGCATCTGCTCCAAAGCTCCCTCCGGGTAGCTGGGGAAGTCTTACATATCCACTCCTCGCACTGGACCCTTTCCACCTTCTTTCGCCATCAGGCGTACCGGGTTTATGGTGACTTCTACCCAGCCGCCAGTCTTTCTCCCAGAACTACTTCTTCCCTCTCCCCTTTCATGGGCGGATCTTTTTCATCTCGCTGTCGGCCACACCAGGAGGTGGGTCCCTTTGACTGATGGACAAGTATATTGATATGGCCGTCACTGCAACGGGCGGGCATGGCTCTTCGCGCCATCTTCTAGCCTTGCCCACGATGGGAGGTTGCTTATCTTCCTTAGACATACACATGGCGCCTGTTGTTTCTGGGCGGGCGCCACTACTCAGTCTCAAACACAGTCTTGTGGCGCACGACGAGACCCGGTGTAACGGTTCAGTACATTCTGTTCGTGACACCAAGTTGATGCGCCCTCTGGGGCCGTGGTGTACTTGGTAGCCGGGCCGGTCCTTTTCTTTTGGGGTAGTCACGGTGGCAGTGACCTGGTTCGTGGCCCAGGGCGGTCAAATAAAATAAAGAAAAAGAGGGGGAATAATGTTTTGTGATGCCACCCATGTTATGTGGCTATAGGTGGCTGCCACTGCTGTTCAGATCCACTGAGGCAGTTGGTGACGCAGCAGAGATGGTTTTAGCTCTCCACGGGTAGAGCTAGACCCCGGGGCAGTTAAATACGAGAATTTTGGATGTTGGTGTTGTAGTGCAAGGCAGGTGACGCAGCAATTAAGTCTAGGACACAGCGGGTTGCAGTCTTCAAGTGTTTACTCACAGTTTTTATGGTGCTCCAGATTACAACTGCCAGCAGGTTATAACAGCCCACCGAGTCCTGTGTCCTCTGGGAAAGTGATCCAGCCAACTCTCAGATAACTTGAGTGCACTTGATCAGGACCCCCTTCTTATGTACCTTCCTGGTCGTCTCTCTGCGCTGGCTCTCGCCCTCCTGCCCTGCGCCTCACACACAGTGTCCCGAGTTAGTGGCCGCGGGCCTTGTCGGGCGATGTCCTCTCTGTCCAATTGGTCCTATATGAGAACCTTTTCAGCGAATATATGTGGTTTTTGGCTACAGTATTTGAAGATACTGCATCCTGTGGTTTGCTAGCTGAGTCTTGTAGTCCTCCATTAGTCTGGGGCCGGTCCCCTACTGTGACCTAATCTCTTAACAGTCGGATTGAACTCGGGCGCACGAGTGGACTCCGCAATTCCCGTGCCCCTAAGATCCTTTCTCTCTCTGGAGCCCTTCTCACTGCTCCGGTCCTCTCTCCTCACTCTTCTACTAGGCCCCTCTGACTGGGTCCTCACTCCACCTGGACCCTACTCCTCAACGGTCCTCACTTACTGCGCTCTTGCTCCTAGGACCCTTCTAGATCTTTCTACCTGTCTTTTATATTCTCTGTCATGTGACCCACGTCACCAACTGTCACTCTATGTGGTCCCCTCTACCTTCAGTCCTTCCTTCAGTGCTCCCCTAAACTACGTCCTCCACCCACCTCCTCTACTTAGTTCCATCTTCCAGACAGGGACCGGGTCTATGCTCTCCCTTAGGAGCAATCTTGCCCTTCCCTGATGGAGTGGTGTAGTTTTGGATGTGAGTGTGTGGTTCCCGGGTAGTGCTCCCTCCTTACCTGAGAGTGTCTCACACACCACATGGCAAGATAAGGTAATAAAATGTTAAAATGACATTTACCGGTGAATGTATTTTTCACCATTGAAAGTAATGCTAAAGTGCAAAAACACATCAAAAACGCTACGTGTGAACATAGCCCAAGGTGTGGAGAAGCATTTTTGTTTTTGGTTATTTATTTTGCCTTATATACAAGTCATTACCCTGGAAAGGATATTACCCAGGAAAATCCATTTTGGTTTCGTTTTTATGTTTTATTGTGAGTCCGTAAAAGTGGCGTAATACCTCTGACAACATTGTTGACAGCAGTGACCTGGGAGTCAGAGATGCTTCCAGAGGTCTTCCCCATGCTGCTCCCTTGTCATTTGAGCAGTGTTCCCATCGACTTAGGCAATTTTTAGGCCCTCTGCAGAGATCGGGGGGCGAGGGTGCTGGAAAAATTCTCGAGTTTTCCATAGACTTACATTGGGCTCGTTGCTCGGACCGAGCACTCGAGCATTCCAATTTGCTTGATACAAACAATGAGTACCCGAGCATTTTAGCGCTCGCTCATCGCTATAAATACATTACATGAGGTATTGGTCGATATTTTGGCCAAAATACGCAAGCTCACAACCCTTGTCAAGGGTCCTCATACTTGTGAGTCCCTACTCTAAAATTAAAAACGGCACACAGAAAAGGACATGAATTCAAAAAACATCACAGAAAAAAACCCAAAAAACAAGCCTTTCCAATACCAGGTCAGATTACCTAATCACAAGCAGGATGCAGCAGACCCCCATGATAAAGGCTGGGACATGCACAGGTGTTATTAATAAATGATTACATTTCAGAAAAAAATGGCATGGGATCCCCCTAAATTTTATTAACCAACAGAGGGAAAGCGGACATCTGAGAATGATGTTCATAGCCTGGGAAGAGGGTAATACCCATGGAGCTTCCCAGGCTATTAATATCAGTTCACAGCTGTATACTTAGTCTTTACTGGCAATTAAAATTGGGGACCCCCAAAAAAATTTGATGTTAGGGTCCCCTTATAATTAATAACCAGTAAAGGCTAGGCAGCTGGGTGTTGGTGTTTTTTTTTTTCACTTTCACTATGGGGTTATTAATGGAGGTGTCTTATAAACGCCTCCCCATAACTAACCTGGGCTTGATGTCAGCTGGCATTATAAGCTGACATCAACTCCAGCTCTATTACCCCACTGCAACCGCTACAGGGCAGTGGGAAGAGCGAGGCTAAGTGGCAGAATTGGCGCATCCTATGGATGCGCCATTTCTGGGGCGGCTGAGGGCTGGTGTTTCTAGCCTGGGAAGGGGCCAATATTCATGGCACCCTTCCTGGGATATTAATATGAGCCCCCAGCTGTCTGCCTAGCCTTTGCTATTTATTAAAATAGGGGGACCCCACGTCATTTTTTTGAGGGTCCCCCATTTTAATAGCTAGTAAAGGCTAGGTATTCAGCCGGGGGCTGATATTAGTAGCCTGGGAAGCTCCGTGGGTATTACCCCCTTCCCAGGCTTCAAACATCTGCCCCAGCCGTCTGCTTAACCTCCGCTAGAGACTAAAAATACGGGGGACCCCACGCCAATTTTTTTTTAAATAAATAAATAAATTTTAACACTAAATGACAAGTACAGTAACCAACACTGTCACTGTACTCATTATATATGTGACTGACATGTTTCTATCTATCTAATCTATGTGTGATGCTCTATTCATTCTGTTCTAAATTGTCGGGTACCGATGTTATAACTGTATGCGGCTGATGAATTGCCGGCTTTTCTTGTTTCACTGAGCACTGTTCCCATTGATTTGGGCAATCACTGTAATGCCACAACCAACATCGCTGTGGCATTACAGTGAGTGGCAGACAATCCCTGCATGTTGATTGGCGCTCTAAAGAGCACCAAACATGCATGACGGGGATCCAAGCACTGCGCAAGTACTCGGGGAGCTCCGAGCATCTCGAGTACTGAGATGCTCGGGCGAGTACCGAGCAGTGGCGAGCATGCTCGCTCATCACTAATAAACATACCATTCAGAATGCTGGTATCTTTTTCTATAGAAAAATATTTTTTGGCTAGTCAGACCAGGACTGAACTCCTCTAGCCAGCTTATTAAGCACTTATACTATTTCAAAATTAGATTCATGCAGTGGCATAATGTGGGTTGCTAATACTTGGGGCAAGGGAAGTATTTTGCACCCTAGAGCCCATGGATCATTAGCACTCCTTAAGACTCTTACTGGACTTGTGTATCACCTTAATCCCCAGGCACATGAATTGTATGAAGATACTAACAAATATAGTTTTGCATTTTAAACCAAAAGTTAATTTTTGATTTTTGGTGAAATTGGTCAAAAAAAGTAAAAAATATATTTTATGCTTGGTTACATTGTAGATTTTGTTTTTACATTTAATTACATTTTTGAAATAACCCTACTGAGAGGAGAGCTGGGGAACTATGGGAGAGCACAGTGCAGCATTTGTTATCTCAGTTGCTGCTTATGCAGAGCACAGCAGTCAAGATAAGTTTGTCATCAGCTGCTTCTCTATGTTTAGGCAGCAACAGAGATGACAAAGCTCATTTCATCTACGCTGCCAGCCAATAACTCACTACACCACTCCAAGAACAAGCAGTGCGGCAGTGGTGAGCAAAATATCACACCCCTTAGAATTTGGCACCAGTGGGCGACTGCTCCTGTGCCCTCCCTATGCTACACAACTGGGTTCATGTAAAAACTTGTATTTGACAAAGGCATTGGATTGAGAAACAGTGATAGATTCCTGTCAGGCTAGACAGATTATCTCAATGCATGATATTCAGCATCTAACTAATTAGTAAGAAGTATTTTTGTGACACCAGGGAGACACCTGGAGTGCGACGCAAAGGGAGGGGGGTGAGGGAGCTGGTGAAGGGGAGCCCTAACGATAGGGAGAGGGAGAAGATGGTGACCCCTAAACCCTCACCTTATGCTGGCACCTGCGCTCGCTATTGCCCTAGATGGGTCCTTTCCCAACATGCGTCGTCATGTGCCTAAGCCAGGGTCTTAGCCCTAGATAGTGAGCTGGGCAGCATGACACTAGTCTTACTACTAGATAAAGACAACACAGGGAAAGGCACAGACAGGGGAAACACACAAACAAATGGAAATCCACAGGAATCAAAAAGGAACACAAACAACTTCTCTAAGAACTCTAAAGCTTCTCCTGGGCCGCCACCGCTACTCCAGGTAAGGCACAGGATAGAAAAACCTATTGCTGGCAGGGTAGGAAGCCAGGAGTGAGCTTAAATAGTGAAAGGGGAGTGAGCATCAGCTGAGACCAAAGCCAAATGGACTCTTGGCAGACTTAAATCAAGAACTCTTAACCCCTTCCGTACCAAAATATACAAAAAATCTGCACCACTCATGTGAATGGTTGTGTAGTCTCCAAAGAGGACCTGGCGTCAGCTAGTCTCAGTGATCTTCTGATCCCAGGTGCACCACAGATCCCTTTTAGCAAAAAGGAAAAAGGGAAAATCAGCTCACCCACCTAGAAGATCGCAGCACGGAACCAGCAGTGCAACCGGACGTACATTATAAGGAACCAAAAAACTCCAGCTGGACGAATCTTCTAAAACCAAGTGTTTTATTGGGTCATAGAAAAATGTATAAAAAGTCCACCTTGGGGAGGGAACAGCAAACGCGTTTCGAACTATATGTTCTTAATCATTGCATGATGAAAAACCACAAGGAACTGGCATTATATGTCATATCCTGCTTAACACAGGTGCAAGGTAAACCAATCACAATTAGACAAACATAACAAATTAAAAACGTGTAGCATAACAAAATCATTGCATCAATACAATATACCAGCAAGAGAGGAATTATATATCAAAAAAACATATATAAATACCAATAATACAATACATATATAGAAAGGCTCTCCAAAAATCTCATTCATAATGGTACATCAGGTCGTATCTGATGTTCATGCCGGCCCGTGCACGTGTATTCAATGTGTAAATCCACCAGCTTTCTCTATTAAGGAGTTTTCTCCTATGGTCGCCCCCCCTATATGGTTTTAAAACTTTTTCTATACCAATTAATTTGAAAGCTGTAGCATCCCCATTATGGCACATAGAAAAATGTCTTGACGCCGCAGAACATTTAGTCGTCAATTTATTATGAGCATCTAATAGATGTCAATGTAGCACCCTGAGGACTCGGCTGCTACAGGGGTATTGCACCTCAACCCAGAGGTGTGGTATTCCACTCCCGGGTAAGGATGGAGTGTGGAACTGAGCTAGTAGGCTGCATGCACTACATACATCCCATTTCCGGGGGACAGAACCACGGTACTCCCACCAGTATATGTGCAGGTACGACAGCGTCTGTCCCTGGCTGGAGTGGGAGGGGGGTGGAACATCCCAGTAGTGTAGGGGCAGATAGGGGGAGTAGTCTGGGTAAAGATAGGAGCTCATTGGGTGCTGGTCACCTGAGCTCACACATAGAGGGAGTATATAAGGTGGGCACCATCTTAGGACAGGGTCAGTCAGTCAGTCAGTGAGTCAGCAGTAACTCCAGGAGAGGAGAAGGAAGAGGGACCCAGAGGCGCAGGACGAGAGGGGACCCCAAGAGCCCGTATGAGAACTATAAGGGTGAAGGGTCGGCAAAAGGGTACCGGATCCCAAGCTGGCGGAGGCCAAAGCAAACCTTAGCCAGGAACCGGAGGTCGTGGGCAGGATCTGCCACGACCCTCACCAAATCCACCAGAATGGCACACCGAGCATAGGGTCAGGGAAGCCAGAGAAGGTTCAACCACCAAGAGACCCGAGGGAGCCGGACACAGGTGGATCCCTGGTGGGAACGGCCAGAGAGAGAGAAGAAGGGAGCTCAGGACCATACTCAGGAATTGCCCGGGAGTTGACCGAGTCCCGCACCTGGTGGACGCAGCATGGCTTGGGTGGTCACTGCTGTACAGAGTGACCCGAGCAACACCAGTGAGTAAAAACCCTGAAACTGCATTTTATGCCTCTGAGTCTCCTTGCTGCACCTTCACAACCACCATCCTCCACGTCTGACCCCCTGAGGCTATACCCCTCCCGTTGGGGGTTATACTACCACAGCTGCACACACACCACCAGCCTCAGCGGACCATTCTGCAGCGGCGGCCTTTTGACCGCAAATCAACGGGTGGCGTAGTCGACACTAAGAACATCTGCAAGGACTGCCGCACACTGAGTTTGACACCCTGGGCACGGACCGGGTCACAGCCACTCGGAGACTACAACCCCCATCTGATCCGGCTCCGGGTATCCCTAACAACATGGCCCAGGGGGCGCGTCAACTTTGGCGTAGTCGGCAGGATCACGTGCCCGCAACAACCGGGTACTGCGTGCCTGAAGAAAAGTTCGCATTTACCTCAAAACGAAGTCTCCCGCCAATTCCAGAGGGTCCCCGCCATCGGACGCCATCTCGGATCGGTTCCCGCCATTTGCCCGTCACCTGCAGTCTTTTCCCGCCATCTGCAGTGTTTCCCGCCACTGGGAAGCGGTTCCCGCCATCTGAGAAGATTTCCCGCCTTGGCAGAGCGGACGCCATTATGGGCGTGCCAAAGGATGGCAAGAGGCCACCTCCCATCGTGGGCCAGGATCGTAAATGGCGCCAAAAGTGGAAACCGCCCCCACCAGCAGAGACTGTGATGATTGATATGTCCATCAGCGTGAGGCAACTGCCCCTGGAACTGGCAATCACAAAGTTGCCCCAGGACGACCCCCAATGTGGGCGGACACAGAACAAAAGAAAGAAGATGGGAGCAGCCTGGAGGAGTCTGGAGGAGTCGTACCCGGAGATGGAGGGGGAGGCAGGCAGCAGCGACCCAGTGGTCAGGAGCCTGTTGCAAGCGACAACCCCAGAGGCCTGGTGGAGATCCTGGCGCAGCTCCCCAGAGATCGGGAGCATGCACGGACCGCACTGGAGGGCTTGGCTCAGAGGATGGCCCGAGTGCAGCGAGACGTACTGGCCGCATGGAGCAGAGAGATGGCCCAGCAGGCTGGAACCCGCCAGCGAAGCACACCACCCGCAACGAGGAGCACGCCTGCCCCTGAAGAGGATGCAGAAGGGACGGTGGCCGGAGACGACGCCGCAGAGGGAGCTGAAGATACGGAGGCAAGTAACGGGGACGTCACTACCCCAAGCCCGGCCACCGTAAACCTACCCCCGCTCCCCGTCGCAGAGCCCGAAATCCCACCGATCGTGCCCGTTGCCGCTCCGCTACCGCTCCAGACTAGGCCTCAAGCAGGAGCCGCGGCCACGCCTCTTGTGACGTCACGCGCCTCGATCCTGAGCGCGGCCAAGCAGGAGACGCCACCGGCCTGGTCGCAAGGCCGAGTGCCCCCGGGCGCCGCCGTACCAACAGCGCCCTCTACCTCTGCCGAGCCACCGGCCTGGTCGCTGGGCCAAGTAACCCCGGGCGCCGCCGTCTTCACGGTGCCCTTTACATTCAGGGTGCCCCAAGCCTGGTCGCAAGGCCTGGTGAACCCGGGCGCCGCCACCACAACAGCGCCCTCAACGTCCACAGCGCCACACCTGGGTGAAGACCTATTTGCCCAGCACACTTGCCCGGATGGGCAGCCCTTTGTGTGGCCACCGGAGTACCACCAGCCCCGACTCCGGAAAGAAAGACCCCTGGATGAGCCCCTGATCCCGGTTCCGGCGCCCGTCAAGATGACCCCGCTCTCGTTAGAGGAGGCGCAGTTCGAGTGGGACCCCGCAGGAGGAGACCTCATCGGGTTCACTCAGGAGACCAGGGCGGCCGCAGCTGAGCGTGCGGAGTGCTGCCGCCAGCAGTTGGACGTCTTTGACCGAGAACGGAGAGAGAGGCGGGTCCATGAGCAGCGGCTGCAAATAAAAAGTGCAGAACAAAAGAGCCGGACCCGAAGGAACCCCCGTGCAGCCCACGGTCCCCGTGCCACCGGGACTGTAATCAAATTCCAGTTGCAGCACGGTTGGGGCTTCATTCGAGATCATCACACCCCCGGCGACGTCTTCGTGACCAGAAGAGATGTCGAGTCCCACCTACCGGAGGGACACAGAGGTCGTGACCTTTACCTGGGTGATGAGGTCACCTTTACCCGGCACCAATGTGCCAAAGGACCCTATGCCCTTCATGTACACCGGCTGACAGAGGAAGAGCTGAGGTGTCAGGAGGAACAAGAGGACCCGGACGGGTCTGAGGGGTACACGGAGGAAGCATCAGGAGGACGCCGTTACTAGAGTATGGTAAAAAGAACTGTGCATAGTTACCCGTCGGGGTACAGGAACTGTTACCATTATAGTCCCCGTTGGGACCAGCAAATTAAACTGTTACCCATGTGTTCCTTCTTCCCACTGACCGAGGACTGAGAGCGGTCATTCTTTCCTTAATCCCACTGGTCGAGGACTGAGAACGGCCATACCTCCCCTTGTATATAGTTGCGCTTTCCAAGGCGCCCCCTACTGGTTTTATAGGAAAGCTGTGTTTTTCTACGAGAGACTGTTGCACTTTACCCGGTCACAAGTTGCACCGTGGCCGGAGGAACAAGAATGTTTACTATGAAAAGTTTTATATGAAAAGTTTTATGCTGATGATATATATAGTGTTTTATATGTTTATGATGTTTTGAAAGAAAAATTGTATGTTTTTGGATGTTTTTATTCTTTTACAGCCCGAGGACGTGCTGTGATTTACCAGGGGGGAATGTAGCACCCTGAGGACTCGGCTGCTACAGGGGTATTGCACCTCAACCCAGAGGTGTGGTATTCCACTCCCGGGTAAGGATGGAGTGTGGAACTGAGCTAGTAGGCTGCATGCACTACATACATCCCATTTCCGGGGGACAGAACCACGGTACTCCCACCAGTATATGTGCAGGTACGACAGCGTCTGTCCCTGGCTGGAGTGGGAGGGGGGTGGAACATCCCAGTAGTGTAGGGGCAGATAGGGGGAGTAGTCTGGGTAAAGATAGGAGCTCATTGGGTGCTGGTCACCTGAGCTCACACATAGAGGAAGTATATAAGGTGGGCACCATCTTAGGACAGGGTCAGTCAGTCAGTCAGTGAGTCAGCAGTAACTCACTCCAGGAGAGGAGAAGGAAGAGGGACCCAGAGGCGCAGGACGAGAGGGGACCCCAAGAGCCCGTATGAGAACTATAAGGGTGAAGGGTCGGCAAAAGGGTACCGGATCCCAAGCTGGCGGAGGCCAAAGCAAACCTTAGCCAGGAACCGGAGGTCGTGGGCAGGATCTGCCACGACCCTCACCAAATCCACCAGAATGGCACACCGAGCATAGGGTCAGGGAAGCCAGAGAAGGTTCAACCACCAAGAGACCCGAGGGAGCCGGACACAGGTGGATCCCTGGTGGGAACGGCCAGAGAGAGAGAAGAAGGGAGCTCAGCACCATACTCCGGAATTGCCCGGGAGTTGACCGAGTCCCGCACCTGGTGGACGCAGCATGGCTTGGGTGGTCACTGCTGTACAGAGTGACCCGAGCAACACCAGTGAGTAAAAACCCTGAAACTGCATTTTATGCCTCTGAGTCTCCTTGCTGCACCTTCACAACCACCATCCTCCACGTCTGACCCCCTGAGGCTATACCCCTCCCGTTGGGGGTTATACTACCACAGCTGCACACACACCACCAGCCTCAGCGGACCATTCTGCAGCGGCGGCCTTTTGACCGCAAATCAACGGGTGGCGTAGTCGACACTAAGAACATCTGCAAGGACTGCCGCACACTGAGTTTGACACCCTGGGCACGGACCGGGTCACAGCCACTCGGAGACTACAACCCCCATCTGATCCGGCTCCGGGTATCCCTAACAACATGGCCCAGGGGGCGCGTCATCATCTGATGCGTTTTTTTAGGGGAGTACTAGTGCAACCTACATATTGGAGACAACATATACTACATGAAATAATATAAATATTGTAGGTAGAATTGCAATTAATAAAATTCTTTATATTATATCTTAAATTAGTAGAGAAAATTGTGAACGTATTGGTATTCGTTACATGGGTGCAACACGTGCAAATGGAATGACCGCATTTATAGAAACCAGTTGTGTGTAACCAAGTAGTGGAATTAAATCGATCTTCGTTCAAATAAAGACTAGCGGACAAAAGATCACCCAGGGTAGGTGCTCTACGAGCTGTAAATCTGACAGATGTAGAGAGTACATCTCTTAATTTTGGATCTACAAAGAGCATAGGTAAATATTTATTAATTATGTTTTTAATCATGGAAAATTGAGGACTATACTGGGAAACAAATGTAACATGATTGGAGTTATGAATGGTATTTTTAGATTTATTTCCGATCATATCTCGCCTGTCTTTTTTGTTGACAATATTATGCGTTCTATTTAATATCCAATCAGGGTATAGTCTTGTTGTTAATCTATTTGCAACCTTCTTTGCCTCTATTTTATATTGTTGTGCACTACTAGTATTTTTCTCTTCGTACGTATTTCATTCCCCCACTGGTATGTTGATTATGTTTTTTTTTTTATGACAGGAAGAGGCTAATAAAGTAGAATTAGTGGATAAACTTTTCCTATAGGGTGTAATAACTACTGAATTATCAACTAAACTCAATGTAACATCCAAAAAAATCAATGGATTTATATTTCAAATTATGAGTAAAAATAAGATTCATGGAATTGTCAGCAATGTATTTAAGAAAATCATGTACTTCCGTCCTTGTCCCATCCCATATCAGGAGTAGGTCGTCTGATGTACCATTATGAATGAGATTTTTGGAGAGCCTTTCTATATATGTATTGTATTATTGGTATTTATATATGTTTTTTCGATATATAATTCCTCTCTTGCTGGTATATTGTATTGATGTAACGATTTTGTTATGCTACACGTTTTTAATTTATGTTTGTCTAATTGTGATTGGTTTACCTTGCACCTGTGTTCAGCAGGATATGACATATAATGCCAGTTCTTTGCAGTTTTTCATCATGCAATGATTAAGAACATATAGTTCGAAACGCGTTTGCCGTTCCCTTCCCAAGGTGGACTTTTTATATATTTTTCTATGACCCAATAAAACACTAGGTTTTAGAAGCTTCGTCCAGCTGGAGTTTTTTGGTTCCTTACAGATCCCTTTTAGCCTTTTAATTACATTCACTTTTCTTATTTACTTTTTTTCAATACAACCTACTCATATAACATACTGCATAATATAATATCTGTATAAAGTTGCATTTAGTAATAATCAATTCTATGTCAGTTAAGAGGACGGCAGGATTTCGTGGTGTTGTAACAATCCACTCTGAGTGTAATGTGTTATATGCGATTGGCTTTACCTTCTCTTCTTGCTTCCATGCCAGCTTCTTATCGCTTTCTATAACGTAGACAATCAATCTGGCTGCCAGACTCTGCTGTCATCTCAGCTGCTGGTGAAGGAAGCTCTTTCATGCATTGCAGAGATAATCAGATGACTGAAGTGTCATTTTCTATTTAAGTGGCTGAACAGCACAAACCAAAGCTGCATCTAGTAATATCGGTTTAAACGGGCAACTGGTAAGTGTGGCAGGTTAATAAGCCAAACACAGGCTCACCGGAGCAGTCATCTAATGCTACTGGAGCTCCCTTAAAAATCAGAAACACAAAGAAATGTAACCCCTTAATAGCTGGCCCAGTTGTTTCATTTTTGTCTCTCCTATTTGCAATTTTTTTTAATGTTATGATTGTTTATCTGTTGGCAGTCAATTGATTTATTGAGTGTGACATATCAGCGCTACGTTATAAGATACATTACTACAGTTCTTCATGCCTATACATTGCTGCAAAATCTAGAACAAGTTTCCCTTTGCTTCCTGTAATCCATCACAATAACAGACTAAGAATCATTTGTGAATAGAAAAGCAGCAAATTGTCATAGGAAATATAGGAATAGATACACAGTATACAGTATTCCTGTGCATTTTGGCATATTTGAGTCAAACCCATCATAACAGTTCACAGAAACAACATTCTGTCTGAAGTACCAAAAGGTTATACCACTTTTTGATACACTTTCTATATGTCAGTTCTTCATAGTTTTCAAGATCTCTGCTTGCTGGTGTTCAATAAGAACTAACATTAATTACTAAACAAGAGGTAAAATCCTGTGACATGTATCAAATTACTTTTTAAATAAGTGATAAAGGTTTAGAAGAAAAGAATCATTTATCTTCAAATAAATGTAATGGTGAACATGTTAAATGAGAATTTTGTGTTTATCTTAAATTTATAATAGTTTGCTCTAAACCATTTAAATGTGACAAATTGGCAAAAATGAAAGATATTGGGTAAGAGGCAAATACTTTTCAGTGCACGCTTTATACTTTGTCTTTTCATATCTTCTCTATGACAGTATGCTTTTACATTTATCGTGTGCGCAGAGAAAGCAGCCACATGCATGCTAATGTATCCATAGGGCGACATTGCTATATTTATAAGACTTTTATACCTTTTGTTATGACATAGACTTTATTGCCACACTTGTATATGGGTAGCTATATACTATTTCCTCATCTGTCTTCTTTATCTCTTTTCCCCCCTCTAAACACATTTCCTCCCCCCAATGAATGAAATGCCAGAATTGAAACAGCATTTTTGGTCACTGTACTTCTTTAAAAAAAAATACAATAAAAAGTTATCAAAATGTTGCGTGTACATCAAAATGGTTTTAATAAAAAGTAGACATCAGTGTGCAAAAAAAAGCCTGCACAGATCTCCATAGACAAAAAATAAATAAGTTATGGGTCTCAGAAAATGGCGACACAAACAACATTTTTTTAGATGGTTCGGATTTTTTTTTAACCAATAAAATATAAAAAAAATTATAAGTTTGGTATCATCATAATCTTACTGACCCGGAAAATCATATTGCGAGGTTATTTTTCCTGTGTAATAGACAATGTAAAAACAAAACCCAAAAAACAATGTCAAAATTGTGGTTTTTTTTAACTACTTTCCCCACTTGGAATTATTTTTCCCATATATCTGTATATTATATGTTAAAATTAATGGGGTTATTCAAGGTTACAAGTCGTCTTGCAAAAAACAAGCCATCATACGGTAATGTCAACAGAAAAATAATAAAGTTATGGTTTTTGGAAGAAAGCAATGAAAAAAAAAAAGTAAAAAAACTAAAAATATTGAGGTCTTGAAAGGGCTAAAAAAAAGAAAAAAGGGGCTATTTATGTTTTTTTATGTTTTTTTTGTTCCATTTTTGTAACTTTGCAGGTGTGATACATAAAATCTAGTGATATATATGGACAGGAGCTGATTGGGTGCAGGGCTCACATGTCATAACCACTGCACGGTAGCCCCAGGAACGCGAATGCCGACACCGCTGGAACGGCGCAGGCACGGGAGGTGAGTATAAGTCTTTTATTTTAACAGCGGCAAAAATTCAGATCGAGAAAAGTTTGTCCTAGGAGTGGAAAACCCTTTTAAACACATACATGAAAATGGTACCGGTGTCATCAGTGTTTTGCATCAGCTTGTCATCCGTATGTCGATTTTTATAATTAGTGTGTCATCAGTGTTTTTCTCACATGGATAAATAAATAAATAAATGACAAAGCTTCTCATATCCTTTGCAATATTAATCACGGGCAGCATATGGATGGAACACGGATACCATCCGTGTGCTGTATGTGGTTTTCATGGATCAATAGACTTTTATTGTCTCTTGTCTTCCGTGCTGACGGAAAAAATAGACATGTCTCCATGTATTTTGTACGAACACACGGTCCGTGAAAACACAGACATTTGAATAGCACCATAGATTATAATGGGTATCTGTTGTATCCGTGAAAAAAACGGATACAACACGTACATACAACATGGACGTGGAATGAGGCCTTATGTCAGTAGTGATATTGCAACCAAGGCGGCTATATTATGTGTTAGGCCACAGCCCCACTATCAGTATTTGGTCAGTATTTTTTCTCAGGAGTGGGAGCCAAAACCAGGTGAGGAACAATCAGAGAAAAGGTATAATAGAAACAAGTCACCAATTTTGCATTTATCACCCGCTCCTGGTTTTGACTCCCACTCCTGAGAAAAAATACTGACCGAATACTGACCAAATACTGATAGTGGGGTTGGGGCCTTTAAGTGAGAGTGAGAAGTGTGAGCTGCCACATACCTGCAGCCCTCAGTTTAACCACTGATATTAGGCAGGGTCGCGAATAATGGTCAGTTTATTTACCGACCGGCAGCACTGATTGGTAAACCTTTACTTATCGGTGCTTGTGACGCGCCCCCTGGGGCCGTGGGGTACTTGGTAGCCAGGCCGGTCGGTTCTATTTGGGGTAGTCACGGTGGCAGTGACCCGGTCTGTGGCCCAGGGCGGTCAATAAAGAAAAGTCAATTGGGGGAATAAAGTTTGTGACGCCACCCGTGGTATGCTGCTATAGGTGGCCGCCACTGCTGTTCAGATCCACTGGGGCTGTTGGTGATGCGGCAAAGATGGTTCAGCTCTCCACGGGCAGAGCTAAGCTCCAGGGCAGTATATAGGACTTGATGAGGTAGATGTTGTTGGCAGGGACAGTGTAGTGCAGGGCCGGTGACGCAGCAATAAATCAAGGACACAGTGGGGTGCAGTCTTCAGGCTTTACTCACAGTTCTTAGGCAGTTCCAGGTTACCGTTGCAGCCGGTTATAACCGCCTGTAACATTCCTGGCGGCGTGCTTGCATAGTGCACCACCTCCCACTATGCAAGACCGCAATCTTACCTGTCAGTCCATACTGCACTCTTTGCTCCAGTACCTGCTCTGTCCATGTCTCTTGTCTGATTGCTTAGGGCGTCGGCGCGGCTTTCTGCTTGTTTCTTATAGCTACTGTGTGCACAGTCCTAATGTGTCCCCAGCCTATTGCCGTGAGTCACTGGATACTTAAACCCCCTCCACCCAGTGGGAGGTGCCTGAGCAACACTTTCTTACAGTCTGTGTTCTGTGCAACTGTTTGTTGCCAGGTCCTGTCCTGACTCTGTTTCCGCCACCCTGGGGGCCGAGTACCCAGGGCCACTACCTGTATCTCTGACTTCTAGTCTGTTTCCGCCACCCTGGGGGCTGAGTTCTCAGGCTTGTTCCTGTATCTTATTCTCGGTTCAGTTCCTGTTTGAACAGTGTCCTAGCTCGTTGCTTGTTTGTCTCTATGTCCGGGTCTTCCCTTTTCCTGTAGTGTCTGAGCCTGCACCTAGCTCCAACTTGTTGTCTCTGTACTTCTGTTTGTGAGTTTTGTGTCCACTCGCTGCTTCATTGTAGGTACCTTGTGTGTATCTTTTTCTGATTGTCCCCTTTCCCTTCCTCTTTATCTACCTCCTGTGTTCTAACCATCTTCCTGTATTTTCCAGTCTGTTCCATGTGAATAGAGCCCTGTCCTGTCTGCCTTCACTTTCTGCTCCGTTCTGCTTGTTCACCGCTCCGGCGGTTCCGCTCTGCTCCGCTTGGTTACCGCACCTGCGGTTCTATTCTGCTCTGCTTGTTCACCGCTCCAGCGGTTCTGCTCTGCTCCGCTTATTTACCGCACCTGCGGTTTTGCTCCGCTCTGCTTGTTCACCGCGCCTGCGGTTTTGCTCCGCTCTGCTTGTTCACCGCGCTTGCGGTTTTGCTCTGCTCTGCTTGTTCTCCGCACCTGCGGGTTTTGCTCTGCTCAGCTTGTCTACCGCGTGTGCGGGTTTTGCTCTGCTCAGCTTGTCTACCGCGCCTGCAGGTTTTGCTCTGCTCAGCTTGTCTACCGCATCTGCGGCTTTTGCTCTGCTCAGCTTGTCTACCGCATCTGCGGCTTTTGCTCTGCTCAGCTTGTCTACCGCATCTGTGGGTTTTGCTCTGCTCAGCTTGTCTACTGCATCTGCGGGTTTTGCTCTGCTCAGCTTGTCTACCGCATCTGCGGGTTTTGCTCTGCTCTGCTAGTCTACCGCACCTGCGGCTCCGTTCCTGTGTCCCAGTCTGTACAGGTCCCTATCCTGCCTGCGTTTCTACCTGCCAGTACCCGCCTCTTTGCATGTCAGCCGTGCCTGCTGTGCCCACCTGTCTGCACGCTAGCAGTGCCTGCTAGTGCCCACCTGTCTGCATACCAGCTGTGTCTGTCAATATCCACCTGCCTGCATACCAGCCGTGTTTGTCAGTACCCACCTGTCTACATTCCAGTCTAACCTGCCTGTTCCTGCATTCCCTGGTGTGGATCAACAGCTGTGACAGGGGGCTGACCTGGAGTTGCACCTGGTCCCTCTGCTCGGTTCCTCCTTGGTTCTCGGAGTCGACTGAGCCGCCGTGTGACCTTGGTCGGATCGGGTTGATACTTAGTTACGCCCCTCCAGGCACTCCTCGGTTCATGGTACAGTGGGATCACTAATCACGCTCACGCCAGTCAGTCCGGGCATGAGGGCAACACCGCCCATGTCGTCCTGTGTTCTCCAAGGAAGTGATCCAGCCAACTCTCAGACAACTTGGGTGCACTTGAACGGGGCCCCTTTCTGTGTACCTCTCCAGGTCGTCTCCCTGTGCTGGCTCTCTCCCTCCTGCCCTGCGCCTCACACACAGTGTCCCGAGTCAGTGGCCAAGGGCCTTGTTGGGTGACATCCTGTCTGTCCCCTTTGTCCTATAAGGCCACCTTTTCAGCGAATGTGTGTGGATTTTGGCTACGGCACATAAAGATACCGCAACCTCCGGTTTGCTAGCTGAGTCTTGCAGTCCTCCACCAGTCTGGGGCCAGTCCCCTTCTGCAGCCTGATCCCTTCACGGTCAATGTAAACTCGGGGGCACAGGTGGCCTCCTCAGGCTCCGTGCCCCTAGGATCCCTTCTATCTCTGGAGCCCCTCTCACTGCTCTGGTGTTTTCTCTTCACTCTCCTACTGGGCCCCTCTGATTGGACCCCACTCC
The DNA here is from genome assembly GCF_046119375.1 of Phyllobates terribilis. Lineage (NCBI taxonomy): Eukaryota > Metazoa > Chordata > Amphibia > Anura > Dendrobatidae > Phyllobates > Phyllobates terribilis. The sequence continues at coordinate 57,974,829 of NW_027362773.1, forward strand.
TCAACAATCCTCACTCACTGTACTCCTGCTCCAAGGACTGGAACCAAGAAAATGGACCCGAACTCCTTTTAGATGTTTCTACCCTTCTTTTTATACTCTTCCTTCAGAGCTCCCCGAACTACTTCCTCCACCCACCTCCTCTACTTGGTTCCACCTCCCAGACAGGGACGGGTCTGTGCTCTCCCTTAGGAGCAATCTGGACCCTCCCTCATGAGTGGTGTTTGTTGTATGTGAGTGTTTGGTCCCGGGTAGTGCTCCCCTCTTACATGAGAGTGGGGTACCACACCTCTGGATGAGATGCAGTACCTCTGTGGTAACTGCACCAGCAGGGGCGCCACACTTGTTTAATAGCCTATTTACACAGGCAGACCGCAATAAATGATACGCACTTAGCGATCTAGTACAGATAGGCTGTCATTGTTCTCTGCAGTTTCACTCCTGCTTACATAGAACAGTGCACCTCCAAAAACGGTGATCTTTTGCGCTGCATAACAGATCATTTCTCTCAATGAATGAACATTTTGCTCACTCATCATACAATTGCCAACCTGTTTACACTGAAACATATTTATGAAACCAGTGTTCTTAAAAACACTCGTTCACGAATATATTTCAGTGTAAATGTAGCCTAAAACCCAACTCAGACGAATGTGTGAGCAGGATTTCACCCACTACCCCCTCAAACTATTTATATGCACATGTAACACTTTCAAAGACAAGTCCAGTAATACCTTTGCAATGCCAATCAGTTCCACTGTTACTGAGAAATCAGCATTTATATTGATATGGAAACCAGGCTGTTGATCTTAACCCTCTGTCACTCCAGCTCTATACCCAGCCTAGCACCGCTTCTTCCTGCTAGACTGACAGTCTTTATTCTGTGTGACTTTAGGAAAAGGAGCTGTCAGTCAAGCAGGATGATGCGGCAATGGGCAGTGGAATAGAGCTGGAGTGACAAAGGCTTCAGATTTAATCTAGCTCTTTTGCCTCCTTTATAGATTAATTCAAACACTTATTTCTCAGTAACGGAGGAATGGACTGGCCATGTAAAGCTATTGCTAGGCCTGTCTTTGAAAGAGCTACATGCATATATAAACAGGTTTTTTTTTGGGGGGGGGGTGAAATCCTGCTGACAGATTCCTTTTAAAATAAGCCCGAAAAAAAATCTCATAGGTCCTCAGCTACTGAGTTGCCACGCTGCGATGATTTACACCCTTGGCAAGGAAAGGGTTAAGCTTACAATATTGAAATCTGAAGTACTGTATGCTTCTAACAAAAGCAACAAGACATTACAAGTAAAACAAAGCAGAATGTGGTACTTTAATTTGAGGATTAAGATGCATGTGCATTTTTGCCCTGTATATTATTTGTTTCATTTGTTAAAGCCTAGTCAGCAAACAATGGTGCTTTTTATTGCCGTCATTGTAATAACCAAGGGCAGCGCAAACAATAAAGTTAAGCTATTCAAATTACAGAAATGATTGTCAATTAAAATAAGTAATGTGGACAGAATGCAGACTTGCTGAATCGCTTGGAAATTCACCATTAAATCTCTCTTAGTTGCAAACTGATTTTGTATAATGCCTTCACAAATGATATATTTGTATAACACATTGGTTGCACTCTGGTTTTATTGATGTAGAACTGTTTGCTGTTAACCCCTTGTATTCTGCCACAGTTTTGCCAATGAGATGTTCTTTTGCCGTTTACTCCTCAAGCCTGAGATTGTCTGGGGTGTAAAGACTACAGACCTTTGGTTCTCCTGTCATTATTTTGAACATTTTATCACATTCCTGGAGTGGGTGGTAAAGGTTGAAGTGGGTTCACGGTCCATCACTCACTATTTGTACAACTTTTGTTTTGTGGTGAAAACAACCAGTGTCAGTTTGTTTGATACCTTATTGCCCATCATACCACATTTTGGGGTGCCTGTCTCTGCCAAAACTGAAGGCGCTCTTATTACACTATCATTTTGAGGGGTCTAGAAATAGATTTGAGGTAACAGTTTGTAGGCTTCTGAAAGATAAGTTTGAAAGACTCCATGGTCTGATTGAGGTTTTTTTTTTTAGTTTGTAAGGTTACACCTAAAGGGTAACTGTGCTTTCAAGCAGCTTTTTAGAATAAAGTGTCCTGTATGTATATAGGAAATAACACCATTTCTGGCCATTATGTGATTTATATCCCGCATTCTCACCAGTTTTATCCTCTGCATGCTCTATCTGTAATTTGCAATCCATTAGAATCTGGGGGTGGAGACAAGCTCTAGTTATTTCTCCCATACATCACACTGCACTGCACAGAGAAGGGAACACCTGCTCTTCATTCACTATTTGACTCACAAATCAAAATGCAGTAACATGGAGGACATTATACAGCAGAGCTGAGCTGTGTTGATCTAAATCAAGCTCTGATGTGAGGTAAAACACTTGTTACAGAGCTCTGCACAATGGTTCTCTGTGCCTCTGTCTGTTTCATTTCCTGCTTCTCATTCCTCCTACCCTCTCCTTTCTCCATAGAGGATAAATAGGTAATTACATTACACCTGTAGTCCATCTTCTCTGAGCAGAACAGACTTGATCTGATTTTACACAGGGGATGGTAGGTTCAAGAGGCAGGAGGGAGGGGAAGAAGTGTCTAATAAGTGGGGAAGAAAGCTGATTTATCTGATAGGCTAATTTACAAAGTTACTTTTAATAGCCCTGACTATTTATGCAAAGTTTGTTGAAAGTACAGTTCCAATCACTCGTTAATCGCTTAGCTTTTGCCTATTGGGTATGTTGATTCGCCAGGTGTTTTGTAGATGCTTATTTCTGGCTACTCAGGGGGTGCATCATCCAAGTCATCATATTCATTTGACCAGGAGTCACAATGAGGACCTTACGGCATGGAGACAATTCCTCAATTTCTATAATGTACATACAGTACATGTTGGCAAGTTAACGACATGAATATTAATTTCTTTATGGATGCTATGGCCTCGACAGTTTTAGGGGCAAATTTTTTAAAAGATTGGTATTTAAGGCTATAGCCAAAATCTTGGCAAAGCTTTGCAGAAATGTGACATTATTGAAGTTTTTTTCATTTGTGGCTGCAACTGAGATCTGGGGTTCAGTCTTTTGTAATGAATATGGCATTCATTTGACCTGATAACCTCATCCTCCTAGTTAACTGTACCAATAATTTGTCATCTTCTTCCTTACTGTTTTTTACCCTACTAGGACACCTGCCACCTGTTTGATATTAGGTTTCACTCCAGACATGTGCTCGACGTTATGTAATGAGACATAATGGTGATGTCATTGGTAGGATTAAGGCGGCGAGAGAGGGGAGGCCATTCTTCCAACACATGTTACTGGATGAGAATCGATTACTGCTGCCTGCCAGAAATTCACTGATTCCTGCAACATAGAAGGGATATAGCAAGGAATAGAGAGAGTGGTTGGCCCAATGGGGAGTGTAAAGTCTTATTGAACACGGCACGTTCCAGGCTGCCATCTGCAGGCAGTTTCAGACTACTTAAAGGGGTTGTCAATTTAAAATTAGTGATCTTTTTGTGTCCCAAATGTTGGATCTGCATTTATTGTGAGAAAGAGGAACTTTTATCCCTGGCGTGAAATTTTCATTCCTGTATCAAGATAGCGCAGCAGGGCAGACACCAGATAGCCAACCCATGCATTCTATATGATGCTGATGGAAAAAAGCCTAGCCTAGCACTAGGCAACTCCTTGGGGAATGAATGTAGTGTAAGTCACACATGCACACTGGTAGAAGAAAAATGATTATCAGTTTCATGGAACATTCCTATACATTTTGAGCAGCTCAATGAGCAAAGTCTAAGTCAGGGTGAAGTTTGGGAATATGGAGGTTTCTTGGAGGAAAATACATGGATTGTGTAGGTCCCAGGCAGAGACATAGCTAGGGTTTTAGCACTAGGGCAGGGAGTGGGGGTGAAACTCATCTTAGAGCGCCCTAACCAGCTGTACTTTTGAATGACACCATCCATTTTATTATACAGCTTACTGGAAAATGGTAAAAAAAAAATCAAAATGAAGTGAACTTGTGAAAAAATCCTCAATTTCATAATTACTTTTTGAGTTTTGTTTTTTCGACATTCTGCAGTAAAATGATCTGGAAATATGATTGTCCATGTCAGTACAATTACAACAAAACCAAACTTGCATTTTTTTTTTATTTAAGTGGTGAATTTTTTTTTAGAAATTTGTGAAAATCAAAAAATGTTGCTTATCACCATTTTCCAAAACCCGTAACATTCTTATTTTTCAGTCGATAGAGCTTTGTGAAGGCTTGTTTTTTGTGTGATGAGCTGATGTTTTTACTGATATAATTTTGGTGTAGATACGATGCTTCTTATTGAATTTTTTTGTGAAGTTGCAGCAACCAAAAACCTGCAATTCTGGCATTTCAATTTATCTTTCTCTTTGCAGTTTTTACACATAAGGTTAATTAATTTAACATTTTAATAAATTGACCTTTTCTGAACAAGTTGATGCCAAATTATTTATATATACAGTACAGACCAAAAGTTTGGACACACCTTCTAATTTAAAGATTTTTCTGTATTTTCATGACTGAAAATTGTACATTCACACTGAAGGCATCAAAACTATGAATTGTGGAATTGGAATTATATACAGTACTTAACAAAAAAGTGTGAAACAACTGAAAATATGTCTTATATTCTAGGTTCTTCAAAGTAGCCACCTTTTGCTTTGATGACTGCTTTGCACACTCTTGGCATTCTCTTGATGAGCTTCAAGTGGTAGTCAAGTGGTAGTCACTGGAAATGGTCTTCCAACAATCTTGAAGGAGTTCCCAGAGATGCTTAGCACTTGTTGGCCCTTTTGCCTTCACTCTGCGGTCCAGCTCACCCCAAACCATTTCGATTGGGTTCAGGTCTGGTGACTGTGGAGGCCAGGTCATCTGGCGTAGCACCCCATCACTCTCCTGCTTGGTCAAATAGCCCTTAAACAGCCTGGAGGTGTGTTTGGGGTCATTGTCCTGTTGAAAAATAAATGATGGTCCAACTAAACGCAAACCGGATGGAATAGCATGCCGCTGCAAGATGCTGTGGTAGCCATGATGGTTCAGTATGCCTTCAATTTTGAATAAATCCCCAACAATGTCACCAGCAAAGCACCCCCACACCATCACACCTCCTCCTCCATGTTTCACGGTGGGAACCAGGCATGTATAGTCCATCCGTTCACCTTTTCTGCGTCGCACAAAGACACAGTGGTTGGAACCAAAGATCTCAAATTTGAACTCATCAGACCAAAGCACAGATTTCCACTGGTCTAATGTCCATTACTTGTGTTCTTTAGCCCGAACAAGTCTCTTCTGCTTGTTGTCTGTCCTTAGCAGTGGTTTCCTAGCAGCTATTTTACCATGAAGGCCTGCTGCATAAAGTCTCCTTTTAACAGTTGTTGTAGGGATGTGTCTGCTGCTAGAACTCTGTGTGGCACTGACCTGGTCTCTAATCTGAGCTGCTGTTAACCTGCGATTTCTGAGGCTGGTGACTCGGATAAACTTATCCTTAGAAGCAGAGGTGACTCTTGGTCTTTCTTTCCTGGGGCGGTCCTCATGTGAGCCAGTTTCTTTGTAGCGCTTGATGGTTTTTGCAACTGCACTTGGGGACACTTTCAAAGTTTTCCGAATTTTTTGGACTGACTGACCTTCATTTCTTAAAGTAATGATGGCCACTCGTTTTTCTTTACTTAGCTGCTTTTTTCTTGCTATAATACAAATTCTAACAGTCTATTCAGTAGGACTATCAGCTGTATATCCACCAGACTTCTGCACAACACAACTGACGGTCCCAACCCCATTAATAAGGCAAGAAATCCCACTTATTAAACCTGACAGGGCACACCTGTGAAGTGAAAACCATTTCCGGTGACTACCTCTTGAAGCTCATCAAGAGAATGCAAAGAGTGTGCAAAGCATTCATCAAAGCAAAAGGTGGCTACTTTGAAGAACCAAGAATATAAGACATATTTTCAGTTGTTTCACACTTTTTTGTTAAGTATATAATTCCACATGTGTTAATTCATAGTTTTGATGCATTTTGATGCCTTCAGTGTGAATGCACAATTTTAAAAGTCATGAAAATACAGAAAAATCTTTACATGAGAAGGTGTGTCCAAACTTTTGGTCTGTAATGTATATATAAATATACTGCATATATATATATATGTGTGTATGTATATGTGGCGCCCCTGAGGGTTCGGTCGCCACAGACGTATTGCATCTCACCCAGAGGTGTGGTATCTCACTCTCAGGTAAGGAAGGAATATGGCTCAGGACCCTAACACTACATCCACTACACCACATTTCCGGGGGACAGGGCGATAATGCTCCTACGGGAGAGCACAAGTGTCCCTGATCCCTGGCTGGAGTGGGGAGGAACCACTTAGAGAGGGGGAACTATGTAGTGGATGGGTGGAGGACGTAGATCCTGGGAGCACTGTGGTAAGAGGTATAATAGGAAGGAACCATCTTGGTTCAGGGAATCGGTGGGGGAGTTCCAGTCAGACAGACTGAGGAGGAGTCAGGGAGCAGAGGCTCTGTATGAGCTCTGCTCCACAGGTGGGCCTAGTCAGGAGGCCTGAGCCTGGGAGAGAGAGAAGAGGGAGCAGGAAGGCTCTGGGAACCGAAGGGACCCTAGGGGTACGGGCCGTGCAGCAAGCCACCCGTACGCCCGCTGCTACTAGAAGAGTAGGGGGGTCAGGCCAGAGAAGGGGAACCGGGTCCCCCAACCAGCAGAGACTACAGGGCTCAACTGGGAACCGGAGTCTGCAGCACTTCAAGTACAGCAGGCCGTCCACACCAGCCACTAGGGAAGTAACTACATAGGGCCAGGGGACTGAACACACGTCGCCCGCCAAGGCCCGAGGACACTGGACAGAGGTGCCGCTAGGTGTGAGATACGAGGAGAGAGGCCAGAGAGAACACACAGAAGGGGGTCCTGCTAAGTGCTCCAGAGCTACCTGGGAGTCGACTGAGCCCCTCACTCGGTAAACACAGGACGACACGGGAAGTTATAAACCTGCAGTAATAACTTGGAGTGAAAGAACTGTGAGTAAAGACCCTGAGACTGCATTGCAAAGACTCCGCTTTTTCACTACTGATTCCCTGCACTATCACCACCATCATCCACTCACGCTGCCCTGAAGCTACACTCCACCTGTGGGGAGTCACATCACCTAGCTGCACATACCACCAGCTTCTGCGGACTGCCCCTCAGCGGCGGTTACCAATAACCATAATCCACAGGTGGAATAGTCGGACATTGACAAGAGTGCACATAGACTACCCCCCCTGGTTTGACCGCCCTGGGTCACGGACCAGGTCGCCGCCACGGTGACTACAATCCCCAGCAACTACGAGGCCCGGCTCCGGGTATTCCCCACGGCCCAGGGGGCGCGTCAACTTTGGCGTAGTCGGCAGGATTCAAAACCAACCCGTTATCATCGGGTATTGTGTGCCTAGAGACTGTTTCACTGTACTGAATGTGGCGACTGCCCCAGAAAAACGGGCGCCATTATGTGCGTGCTAAAAGATGACAAGAGACCACCTCCCATCGTGGGCCGGGTCCCAGCGTGGCGCCAACAGCGGAGCCCGCCACAAACAGCAATGGTCATGTATGCCAGTGTGTCCATCAAGGTGGGGGGGCTGACCCTGAGGGTGACCAACAGCAGGCTGCCATGGGACCGCAGCAAATTTCCCTGGGACTGCCCTCAGCAGGGGAGGGGAGAGAAGAAAACTGGGAGACAGGGTGTGGTCTGGATTAGTCTAGACAGATCACACCCGGTGGGGAACATGGAGGACAGCAGCACCAGTGCCCCAGCCAGCGAAATGCTGCAGTCTGATGCGCCCTACCCCCTGGAGGAGCTTGTGGCGAATCTGCCCCAGGAGGACTCAGAGTTCCTCCGCTCTGGGATGGAAGATCTGGGCCGGAGGATGGAGAAGGCCCAGCACGACACCATCGCCGGATGGAAGCAGGAGATGGAGCAGAGGATGGCGGACCGTCAGCAGAGAACGCTGCCCAGCACCGGCAGTGTCCCAGTCGTCGTGGATCCCGACCAGCGCCAGGAGGCGACGCGAGACGCAGGAGCGGCCGCGGAAGCAGGTAGGAGGAGTCTCCCTGTTCCACGCGCTGCGAGCGTCGACCTGCTCCTGGGCCCCCTGGTGGAGCCGCTGCTCCTGGGTGCTACCACCGCCAGCCTGCTCCTACCCCCGCAGCTGGGCCTATCGCCAAGCCCTCCAGCCCCGGGCGCCACCAGCGGTGGCCCGCTGCCGCAGCCAAGCCCTCCAGACCCGGGCGCCACCAGCGGCGGCCCGCTCCTGCAGCCAAGTCCTCTGATCCCGGACGCTACTACCACCAGCCCGCGCCCAGGCCCAAAGCCATGCCCTCTGACCCCGGGCGTGATCAGCAGCGGCCCTCTCCAAGCCCCGCCCCAAGCCCCACAAATCCCGGGCGCACCAATCCTGCACGTTCCTCAGACCTCAACGCCGCTACCTCTTGGCACCAGCGATCCCGGACAGCTTCTGGGTCCCCTGCAGGAGCCGTCTCCCCCGCCCGCTGAGTGGGTGTACCGATGTCGCCGGTGGGACTGGTCCGCGGAGGTGGAAGACCAGCAGTACTCACTCCTGCCCGCTCCACAGCCTGCCGCCGCTTCCCAGGTACCGGAGGAGGAGGCCCAATTTGAGTGGGATCACTCGGGGGAGGATCTAATGGGGTTCTCCCAGGAGACCAGGGCAGCCGCGGCCCGCCGCAAGGAGTTCTGCCGCCAGCAGCTGGCTCAGTTTGAAAAGGAGCGCAGCTCACGGCGCAAGCTGTGGGAGAGATTAGAGGCCCAGAACCTGTAGGAGAAGACCCGGGCCGGTCAGTCCAACGAGGCCGCTCACGGCCCCAGAGAAGAGGGTACTGTTGTCAAATTTGATTTAAAGGCCGGATGGGGGTTCATCCGGGACCCGCACACAGACATTGATTTGTTTGTGAATAGAAGGGACGTGGAGTCTCATCTCAGAGCGGGTCATCCTGATCGGGACCTCTACCCCAGAGACATTGTTACATATATACGGCACCGAGGAGTCAGGGGCTGGTACTCCCTTGATGTTCACAGAGTGGAGGAGGAGAGTGAATTCCACCTCTGCGAAACTGAAGACCAGGCTAGGTCAGCTTCTCGAGGACCAGAGTCTCCCCGCAGGGAGCAGTATAATTAGGAACTTTAAACAGCCACCAGTACCCGTGCAGAGTGGACACTGCAAGTTTAGAGCTAATATGTGTGTGTGAACAGTTTACTCATTTATATAGTTACCCGGAACGGGTCCAAAGACTACCCGGCTGAGGACTGGGAGCAGCCACTCCTTGTAAATAGTTGCACCTTTTGTGGTGCCCCATATTGGTTTTATAAGAACCTACAACAAATAAAATGTTTTATATGTCTTATATATATGAAAAGTTTTATACAAGTGAAAAGAATTTTAGAATGTTTTATATAATGTAACCAGTAACGTTAAAAGAAGTATGCCTCCCATAAAGGGAAGAAGTGTTGTTAATAATCTTATATGTGGACATGTCCTAAAATTTAGTATGTCTTTAAAAATTGCCTTTTACTCTGTTCCAGCCCGCGGACTTGATGTGTTTTACCAGGGGGTTATGTGGCGCCCCTGAGGGTTCGGTCGCCACAGAGGTATTGCATCTCACCCAGAGGTGTGGTATCTTACTCTCAGGTAAGGAAGGAGTATGGCTCAGGACCCTAACACTACATGCACTACACCACATTTCCGGGGGACAGGGCGATAATGCTCCACGGGAGAGCACAAGTGTCCCTGATCCCTGGCTGGAGTGGGGAGGAACCACTTAGAGAGGGGGAACTATGTAGTGGATTGTTAGAGGACGTAGATCCTGGGAGCAATGTGGTAAGAGGTATAATAGGAAGGAACCATCTTGGTTCAGGGAGTCGGTGGGGGAGTTCCAGTCAGACAGACTGAGGAGGAGTCAGGGAGCAGAGGCTCTGTATGAGCTCTGCTCCACAGGCGGGCCTAGTCAGCAGGCCTGAGCCTGGGAGAGAGAGAAGAGGGAGCAGGAAGGCTCCGGGAACCGAAGGGACCCTAGGGGTACGGGCCGTGCAGCAAGCCACCCGTACGCCCGCCGCTACTGGAAGAGTAGGGGGGTCAGGCCAGAGAAGGGGAACCGGATCCCCAAACCAGCAGAGACTACAGGGCTCAACTGGGAACCGGAGTCTGCAGCACTTCAAGTACAGCAGGCCGTCCACACCAGCCACTAGGGAAGTAACTACATAGGGCCAGGGGACTGAACACACGTCGCCCGCCAAGGCCCGAGGACACTGGACAGAGGTGCCGCTAGGTGTGAGATACGAGGAGAGAGGCCAGAGAGAACACACAGAAGGGGGCCCTGCTAAGTGCTCCAGAGCTACCAGGGAGTCGACTGAGCCCCTCACTCGGTAAACACAGGACGACGCGGGAAGTTATAAACCTGCAGTAATAACTTGGAGTGAAAGAACTGTGACTGCTTTGCAAAGACTCCGCGTTGTCATTACTGATTCCCTGCACTATCACCACCATGATCCACTCACGCTGCCCTGAAGCTACACTCCACCTGTGGGGAGTCACATCACCTAGCTGCACATACCACCAGCTTCAGCGGACTGCACCGCAGCGGAGGTTACCAATAACCGCAATCCACAGGTGGCGTAGTCGGACATTGACATTAGTGCACATAGACTACCGCCCCTGGTTTGACCCCCCTGGGTCATGGACTGGGCCGCTGCCACAGTGACAACAACCCCCAGCAACTACAAGGCCCGGCTCCGGGTATTCCCCACGGCCCAGGGGGCGCGTCATATATATATATATTGTGGTAAAGCAGCTTGCTCGGCTGTAAATGGAGGTAGACATTGAACGCTGTCTCTTAAAGTTTTGAGTTAGTTTATTAAAAAATGTCAAAAGACACCCTGGAGTCTATAAAGTAAATACAGCCCATTCGGCATAATGGCAGAACAAAATAAAAAGTTACAGCACAGTCTGTATATTGGCTGGGGTCGGCCACTCAGAGTTAACCTCACACGGTTCAGCACAACACATGCAAGCTCCTCTCTGGAGCAAGTCTCTCCAGATACTGCCCAACACATGAGGCTGGCTATTTACAGCCTAGACCACACCCTGGGGTGGAGATATGGTGAATGGCCTCCAGCCCGCACTATAAACAACAAAACATGCCCTTTTAAATATGGCTGATAAACCCTCTCTGTTAGAACCCTCCTGTTTGTTTTTTCTATCTTGTGTTTGCGGTCACGTGACCATCTGCCTTTATATTCCAGCTCCGCCCTTCTGGCTGTGCTGGACTTCAGTGTTTGACTGTCTCTCTAGCCTGGTGCTTCTGTGCCTTTCTCTGTCAAGTTCGCTTGGTCCTCTGGGACCTCTAGTACTTTTTGTCAGTTTGTCTTTTTGTGTTCTGCAACAACTTCTGTTTAGGAGGTGTCCCATTTTTGTTCCAGTCCTTAGTTCTTTTAGGGACCCCTTCCTTAATTCTATTGGTCTTCGTTCAGACTAGCTGAGCACTAAGGCAGGTCTGTTCACTTGGAACAGGCAGCCCGCTACATCGTATGGATTCAGTTCAGCTTAGTCTTACAGTAGGGACAGCTTTCCCCTATCTTTCCTTAGTACATGATGCAGATCATAACAGTAAGTCCAGCCCAAAAAACTAAAAGGAAAGAAATTCGGGGATCAGTATGATTTCCGTCCAGGATTTGGCTCAACGCCTGCAGGGATTATCTCTGGAGGTGGCCGAGCTTCAGCAACACGTGAGTAGCTGTCCTGGAGCGCATTTTGTCAAACCCAAGGCAGGACTGCCTGATGCTTTTTATGGTAAACAGCAAGATTTTTTTTTCCTTTAAAAATGCTTGTTTGTTATATATTCATTTGAGACCAAGATCCTCTGGGAATGAATCACAGCACATTGGTTTTATTATAGTATGTCACTTTTGCGCAATGAACCACAGGGGTGGGCCTTTTCTCTCCTGCCTAATGATCCGTGTTTAAGGTCTGTTGAAGATTTTTTTTCTGCTATGGGGCGTATTATATGATGATCCTGATCGAATCTCATCTGCTGAATCTGAACTTAGACGTTTGAATCAGGAGTCAGATGATGTTGAAAATTATTGCACACACTTCAGGAGATGGGCTTAAGAAGTTAAGTGGAATGATCCGGCATTGAGATGTTTATTTCTTGCTGGTCTGAGTGAAAGGGTTAAGGATTTGCTAATTGCATTCCCTGCACCTGAGACTCTGCAGGAAGCTATGCAGTTAGCTGTTCGTATAGACAGGAGACTGTGGTGCAGGCTCAATGAGGTAAAGACTCCTGTAATGTCAGGTCCTAGTCCCCAGAAAATCTGCTCTGACGGCGGGGAACCGATGGAGGTTGGGGCGATGTCACTCCGCTCTCAAGAAAGAGATCGGAGATTCACCAAGAGATTGTGTCTTTATTGTGGTAAAGCTGACCATTTGATTAAGTATTGTGAGCGTCGTTTAAGCAAAGAAAAAAAAAAGGTCAGTTACGCCCGTATAGCTTGTTTACGCTCTGCAGGAGTGTTTCTTTCTGGGAGTACTACTCTGCAGGGAGATTTGATTGAATTCAGGTATTTGTGGATTGTGGTTCAACACTTAATGTGATTGATAAAGGGTTTTTGGAAAACCTTAAATTGAAATCCAAACCTTTGTCATCACCTATTTCTGTGGTTGCAATTGATAACACTCCTTTGAAATGTATTACTCACAAGACTGCTGCATTTCCCCTCACAATCAATGGAGTTCACCAAGAAATTTTGGACTTGGTTGTTTTGGATAATTTGCCCTCTCCAGTTGTTCTAGGATTGCCTTGGTTAAGACTGCACAATCCTTTATTGGACTGGTCTACTAATGTGATTAAGTCTTGGAGTCCGAAGTGCTATGATAAATGTTGTAATGGTCGCATTGCATCTGTGGAAAAAGGGGAATTACCGGTACCTATTCAAGATTTTTGGAAGATTTTTTCGGAGGAGGAGTCGCAAGTTTTACCTCCTCATAGGGATTATGATTGTGCCATTGAGTTTGTTCCAGGTGCTACTCTTCCCAAAAGTCGCTTGTTTAACCCCTTCGCAACCTTGGGTTTTGTCGTTTTTGCTTTTTCGTTTTTTGCTCCCCTTGTTCCCAGAGCCATAGCGTTTTTATTTTTTGGACAATATGGCCGTGTGAGGGCTTATTTTTTGCGGGACAAGTTGTACTTTTCAACGCCATTACTAATTTTACCATATCGTGTACGGGAAAACGGGAAAAAAATTCCATGTGTGGTAAAATTGCAAAAAAAGTGCAATTCCACAGTTGTTTTTTATTTATTTTTTTACCACGTTCACTGAATGCTAAAACTGACCTGCCATTCTTATTCTCCAGGTCATTACGAGTTCGTAGACACCAAACATATATAGGTTATTTTATATTTAAGTGGTGAAAAAAAATTCCAAAATTTGGTAAAAAAAACTAAAAAAAAATAGCGCCATTTTCCGAGACCGGTGGCGTCTCAATTTTTCGTGATCCGGAGCTAATTGAGGGCTTATTTTTTGCGCGCCGGGCTGACGTTTTTATTGATAACATTTGGGGGTAGATCCGATGTTTTGATCGCCCGTTATTGCATTTTATTGCAATTTTGTGGCGACCAAAAAACGTAATTCTGGCGTTTAGAATTTTTTTCTCATTACACCGTTTACCGATCGGATTAATTCTTTTTTTATATTGATAGATCGGGCGATTCTGAATGCGGCGATACCAAATATGTGTATGTGTATGTGTTTTTGTTTTTTTTTTATTTTATTTTGAATGGGGCGAAAGGGGGGTGATTTAAACTTTTATATTTTTTTTATTTTTTTTATATTTTTAAAAACATTTTTTTTTCACTTACTGCATGCTTCAATAGTCTCCATAGGAGACTAGAAGCAGCAGTTGTACGATCGTGTCTGCTACATACAGGGGACCAGCAGATCCCCTGCATATAGCAGAATTGGTCCTGTGCTATGAGCGCCGACCACTAGGTGGCGCTCATAGCGACCAGATCATGACAACCACAGGCGTCTGCTGCAGACCCTGGGTTGTCATGCACGCCCATCGGCGATACGCGATCACGTGACGGGGTCGCCGGTGGACGGGGCTTATGACGCGCAACCTGGAAGCGCGCGTTTAATGCCGCTGTCGGAGATTGACAGCGGTATTTAACATGTTAACAGCCGTGGGTGGATCGTGATTCCACCCGCGGCTGTTGCGGGCACATGTCAGCTGTAAGAATCAGCTGACATGTGCTCGGTTCAGTGAGGGCTCAGCGCAGCAACCCTCACTGAACGGGGCGTACACAAATGTGCGTACTAATACGGCAAGGGTTGGAAAGGGGTTAATCTGACTATCTCTGAAAGAAAGGCCTTGGAGGAGTACATACAGACTAGCCTGGCTGCTGGTCACATTAGACCTTCTAAGTCGCGTGTGGCAGTTGGATTCTTCTTTGTTAAAAAAAAGGATGGCGGTTTACGTCCATGTCTGGATTTTCGTGAAATTAATAAGATTACCGTACGCAATTCCTACCCATTGCAATTAATTCCTGACTTGTTTAACCAGTTAGTGGGAGCCAAGTGGTTCTCCAAAATTGATCTCCGGGGGGCATACAATTTGTTACGTGTGAAGGAGGGTGATGAATGGAAAACTGCTTTTAACACTCCGGTAGGTCATTTTGAGAATCTGGTGTTGCTTTTTGGTCTTACCAATGCACTTGCATTTTTTCAGAACCTTATTAATGATATCCTGAGACCTTTGATTGGTAAGAATGTGGTTGTGTATTTGGATGACATTTTGATTTATTCACCAGATCTAGAGTCCCATTGGCAGAGTGTACGTGAAGTTTTGCAGTTATTGAGTGATAATTCACTCTTTGCTAAGCTGGAGAAATGTGAGTTCGCTGTACAGAAAATTCGTTTTTTGGGCTACATTGTCTCCAGCGACGGCTTTGAGATGGACCCTGTGAAGGTTCAGGCTGTGCTGGAATGGCCTAGGCCTATTGGTTTTAAATCTATACAGAGATTTTTGGGTTTTGCCAATTATTACAGGAAATTCATTAAGAATTTTTCTGTAATTGTTAAACCTCTAACCGATCTCACCAGGAAAGGTGCGAATACGGCCCAGTGGACTACTGAGGCCATTGAAGCGTTTGAGTATCTCAAAGAGAGGTTCAGTTCTGCCCCTATCCTTATGCAGCCTGATGAGACCAAGCCTTTTTTGGTCAAGGTCGATGCTTCATCGGTGGGGGTCGGAGCAGTTTTGTCTCAGGAGAACAAAGGTGGAGTACATCCTTGAGCCTTCTTTTCGAAAAACTTTTCGTAAACCGAACTGAATTATGATGCTGGAAATAGGGAGTTGCTGGCTATTAAACTTGCGTTTGAACATTGGCGTCATTTTTTGGAAGGCGCTAGATTTCCTATTCAGGTTTTCACAGATCATAAGGATTTGATCTATCTGAATGCTGCTAAGCGCTTGAATGCCCGTCAAGCTAGGTGGGCACTTTTTTTTTCTCGGTTTCATTTTTCTGTTACCTATATCCCTGGTACTAAGAATGTTAAAGCCGATGATTTATCTCACAGCTTCTCTCCTACGGTCGGTGCCGAGGAGGAGGAGAGAATTTTACAGAAAGGAGTTGTGGTGGCGGCTTTGGACTCTGTTTTGGAGAATGGGATTCTGAATGCTCAAGATGATGCTCCATCTAACACTCCTCATGGGAGGTTGTTCGTGCCTAGAGCCTTTAGGAAAGATTTGTTTGTGGAGTGTCATGAGTCTCGGTTGGCAGGTCATCCACGAGTTTCTGAGACTAAGAGACTTATCAGTCGCAGTTTTTGGTGGCCTGGATGGCAGAAGGAAGTCATCAAGTGGGTGCATCAGTCTACTGTGTGTGCTAGGTCAAAGGCTTCACATACTCCTGCTGCGGGGTTTCTTTGCCCTCTGGGGGTTCCTAGTGCGCCTTGGATGCATCTCACAATGGATTTTATTACTGATCTTCCTGTGTCTGAGGGTTTTACTGTCATCTGGGTGGTCGTGGACCGTTTTAGTAAGATGTGTCATTTGGTTCCATTCATTAAGTTGCCCTGCGCCAAGACACTCGCTAAGGCGTTTGTTAAGGAGACTGTCAAGCTCCATGGCGTTCCGACGGATATTGTTTCTGAGAGAGGACCTCAGTTTGTGGTTCGCTTTTGGTGTGCTTTTTGTGACAGGTTGGGAGTCCATTTGTCATTTTCATCTGGTTATCAACCTGAGTCGAATGGACAGACTGAAAGAAAGAACCAGGATGTTGAACAGTTTTTGCATTGTTTTGTGGCGGACAATCAAGAGGTGTGGTCTGAGTTTCTGCCTCTCGCAGAATTTGCTCTTAACAATCATACATCCTCCTCTGCTGGGTGTTCTCCTTTTTTTTGTTGTACTGGGAGACATCCGTCTTTTGGTTCATTCCCCAAATTGGGGTCGGTGGTGCCGGAGGAGGAGAATTTTTCCGGTGATTTGGAGAGAGTTTGGATTAATGTACGTTGTAACCTTCAAGAGGCTAACAAGAAGTCCAAGAAGTATTTTGACAGGAAACGTAAAGAGGTTTTGTTTACTGTGGGTGACATGGTTTGGTTGTCCTCGAAGAACCTGCGGTTGAGGATTCACTCTAAAAAACCGGGTCCTAAGTTTGTGGGTCCTTTTAAAGTGCTTCAGGTTGTTAACCCGTCTGCTGTTAGGTTGGATGTCCCTACTTCCTGGAAGATTAATCCTGTGTTTCATGTTTCCTTGTTGAAAAAGGCTGACGTATCTGATAGGGACGCCACTGTCACAGTTCCTCCTGTGGTGGAAGACGGCGAATATGAAATTTCTAGTATCTTGAATTCTAGATGGTATTGAGGGAGATTACAGTATCTTGTCTCCTGGAAGGTTTTCGGTCTCGAAGACAACTCCTGGGTAAGGACCGATGATGTCTCTGCTCCTAGGCTTGTTAAAGCTTTCCACAGGAGGTTTCCTGATAGGCCTGGCCCTGGAGGATCCGGAGGATCCTCATAAAAGAGGGGGTACTGTTAGAACCCTCCTGTTTGTTTTTTCTATCTTGTGTTTGCGGCCACGTGACCATCTGCCTTTATATTCCAGCTCCGCCCTTCTGGCTGTGCTGGACTTCAGTGTTTGACTGTCTCTCTAGCCTGGTGCTTCTGTGCCTTTCTCTGTCAAGTTCGCTTGGTCCTCTGGGACCTCTAGTACTTTTTGTCAGTTTTTCTTTCTGTGATCTGCAACAACTTCTGTTTAGGAGGTGTCCCATTTTTGTTCCAGTCCTTAGTTCCTTTAGGGACCCCTCCCTTAATTCTATAGGTCTGTGTTCAGACTAGCCGAGGACTAAGGCGGGTCTGTTCACTAGGAACAGGCAGCCCGCTACATCGTAAGGATTCAGCTTAGTCTTACAGTAGGGACTGCTTTCCCCTATCTTTCCTTAGTACATGCTGCAGATCATAACACTCTCTGCATCTACCATGCAGGAGAAGACTTCTACGTTTCACATCACTGAAGCTAATAGCCTCAGTGAAACATATCTCCCCTACAGTATTCTGTCAGTATATATATGGGTGAAGGTGGGATGATTTGAATTTTTTTTATATTTTAAAAACTTTTTCTCTTTACTTTTTAATTTATTTGTTAATCCCCCTTAGGGGACTTTAACTTGCAATCGTCTGATCACTTCTACTCTTTAAAGCAGTACCATAGTATTGCTGTTTATAATAACGAACACTGTTTTCTATGACACACAACCACAGGCTGGACATCATAGAAGAGATCAGATGATAGGCCCGGGGGACATTCGGCCGGCCCAGGCAGTCATAGAAACCCATCAGCTCCCCGGCAATCACGTTGCTAAAAAGTAAATGGCCACCCAAACTAAGTTTCAGGCCAGATTGCAACGTTTAAATGCTGCTGTCAGCAATTGACAGCAGCATTTAAGATGGTATCAATAGTGATCGGTGGACGTGCCGATCACTGCTCTTAGAGGAAGATGCTATCTGTATAGTATAGCTGGTATCTGCCCAGTGTGGAGTGGGCTCTGCTTCTGAGCCCACTCTAAAGTCCTTGACATGCTATATGGTGGATTTATCCATCATGGGGAATTAAAGGGTTAAGGAGACTAAAGTCTCCCATGCACATAAGAATTTGTCTATATTGACCACTAACAGTCTGGTGTATGGGAGAAAGAAATTGATTGCCTGTGGAGTTAAGGATCTGGCATGTCCTTTTTCAGACTGCAATCCTTTTGTTCTCCCAGAGATAAGATATGCCCGGCAGCAGCTCTTTCATAAAGAACATAAGAGTGAGTATGGAAGAGCCGCCCGAGATGGAGGGCTTAAATTAAGCAGTTATTGGAAACAGCGAAAGACATCACAACTGGTAGTTGGAGTCAAAAGAATGAAAAGTTGGAATGTGATGTGAAGGCGAAGCTGCTCTTTGGGAGAACATAGTTGGGCATATTGTTTCAGTCCCCGTGTCTTTTGGTTTTGTGATTTAACTATTAATGTGGTACTGGCTGTAATGGTGTTAATATCTTTAAGAATTAAAGCTGTGTCTGACCCCTGCCCAAAAAAAGTGAAAACTTAGAGAAGAATACCACTTTAATTGCATTGTTGTCATGCTGGTAGGTGTGGACCCACTAATCATTGCACCACAGACCGGGGAAAACCTGGAGTGGAGTAAATAAGCGAACACCTGGTTCTTCACCAGAGCCCCTGATGGTGTAGTTAGACTTGAGCTTCAGGTGGTTGCCAGGTACCACTCCAGGACAGACCACTGAACCTCAGCAGCTGACCCCAAGGGGACTGGTATGAAGGTATGAACTCAGAGTAGCTGGTAGGGCAGTAACGGGATCACGGCCAGAATGGATATTGGAGCTGGTTCAGACGGAGCGGATTCAGGACCATAAGAGTGGCTCAGGCTTCAGGCAGAACTGATTGTTAGGTGCAGACAGGAAGGACTCAGGGTATAGGTACTGGCTCAGATAGGACAGACTCAGGATAAAGGTACAGATTTGGACTCAAGAACAGGACCTGACAACTAAATAGCAAATGTAAGACTGATTAGACACTAACATTGCTCAGTCACTTCCCTAAAGGGGAAGGTGCCTTAAATACTTAGTGCCTCCCAGCTCTTGGCTGGGGACACATCAAGAGTGTGCATGCTACCCCTTAAAGAACCGGGGAGAGCACGTCCCAGCACTAAGCGAGCTGCCAGAAGACCTGCGCGGTGTGCCCAAGCCTTGCAACACAGGAGGTGCAGGGAAAGCCAGATAAGAGATCATGGCTGGGTAGCCAGGACTGTGTGTGTAGGCATCTCTGCCAGATGGAGGAGAAAGCAACGTGCAGGGACGCCTGCATTGCAATTGTGTATTGCGCTGATCGGCTCAGTTAAAAGAACATTTTAGTTGACTTTGTAAATGGAACATAGTGCTTGGCATTCAAATGGGTATACTATGCCTGGTAGCGAAATTGGGACTTTGTACCAAGTTATGAATTTGGGGCAATGAGGCAGTCACTGTCCTCTGTGTATTGTGCATGCCTCTTTAATCAGAGCAATTTATTTAATACAGATGTGGCTATTATCGAGACTTTGTGACTAGCTCTATAATTGAAGAAAATGTGGAAGAAGATAGGCAATCAGCATTTGTGTCCTGGAAACCCACTTTAAGGCCCTTAAACAACAATACATGTTTATGTTTCCACAATACTAATATGAATGTGAAACTTTAGCTAAAAGCACAATAGAAGATGAAGTTTAAAGTCATTGCTGTGCAAAAAAGCTCGGCCACAATTATATATCAATATACCACTGTAATGACTACAGTCAGTTCCAACCTGAGCCATTAATCACCTCCCACATACAAACAGCACAGGACAGTAATGATACATTATCACTGGTCTCTAGAGCTGGATGATATCATGAGGACATGTGGTTCAACAGCAGAGCAAGCCTTTATCAAAATTATTTACTGAAAATTGGTGTCTTAATATTTGACATTTTACTATTTTTTTTACTAAAACGTTTTTCAACATAAATAATATGACATACCCGAGACAAATATTCAAGAGGTGGACTTGAATGGGAGACACACTGCAGTTCTTGTCGGCTGCCACTAAACAATAGATGGAGCTCCCGTGTTCCGAACAGCACATTGGGGTATTGCCGGGGCAGATTTCAGTTGTTCAGTGAGGCTGCCAGGTGTCAGCCCCCATCAATCTTATATTGATACCAATCCAAAAGATAGATCATGAATTGTTTTGTCCTGGGCAGCCCTTTTAAGGGGCTTTAGGGAGTATTGTACATTTTTTGTGGCTTTAGGGAACATTGCTACTTTAAGGAGGTCATTAATACTTAACGGAGGCATCATAACCTTCATAGAAACGCAAAGAAGGCATTACTACTGACTAGGGGCAAAAGAGGGTGCACTATAATGCTCTAGGATGCACACATGGTGCCTTATTACTTTTTAGGGAGCATAGTTGGGACATTATTACTTTCTATGGGGCACATAGGGGTAATAGTTACTGTTTAGACAGCACACAAGGGAAAGTTTTACTGTGTGGGAGCACAAAGGGGGTCTTATTACAGTTTGGGGGGGAACTGAAAAGATCACTATTACTGTGTTGCGCTCTATTACTGTCTGGTTGGCACCAGTATTTTTAGGAACAATATTTATCTGGTACTATTTTTCTCAGGGGTCTTGTTTATGTAGTACTTATTTTGGCTGGTTGGGGGTTAGGTGAGTAATCATAGTGTTAATTTATTTAAGTATTGCCACACAGCAAGTGCAATGATGGCACAGCAACAGGTACGCAATTAATATTAGCAGCAGGATGGGGAGTTTGTGTAGGTTGCAAAAAGGTCCAGAGAGTGCTGGAAATGTGAGAAGTTATGTTTATTTATTTGCTTATATATTAGGATTAATTTTCACAGCAGTTTACAGACATCATCATCATGATCTCCATTGGGGGCTCACAATCTGAATTCCCTATCATTATGTCTTTGGACCCTAAGGAAAACAAAGAAGTCGGAGGAAAGCCATGCAAGCATGGGGAGAACATACAGTCTCCTTGCAGATGTTGCTTTGGTGGGAGTTGAACCCACAAGCTCAGTGCAGCAAGTCAACAGAGTTAACCACTGAACCACCACGCTACCCCTAGCTAAATTTGTTTTTTTTGGGGTTTTTTGCTAGCTCTGTAGTTACAACAAAAAAAACTGACCAGTACAGACAGGGCTGGTGTCACCACCCGGTGCACCCGGGCAATTGCTGGGGCCCTGAGCAAGTGGGGGGGCCCACTCAGCATCGGGACACCGTCGAGCTATGGGCCCTCCCTCAGTGTACTTTAAACTTTGAAATACTTACCTCTCCTCAGCTTCAGCCTCTTCCATATTGTCTGACTCTGTGATGTCTCAGGGCAAAAGGGCATGATGACGTCACTACAGCGCACCCTCTGCACTGAGCAGTGCAGACAGTCAGAAGTCACTGAGGCCTTCTGGCCTCTGGCCAGTGGGGAACGAGGAGAGGTAAGTATTTGATTATTTTTTTTTTTATATATGGAGCTTTATATGGGGCCAATTCTGCAAAGAGCATTATATTGTGCCCATTATTCTGTATGGAGCATTATATGGAGCCCATTATTCTGTATGGAGCATCATATGGGGCCATACTGTATGGAGCATTACATAAGCCAATACCATATGGAGCAATATATGGGGACTATACTGTATGGAGCATTATATGGGGTCCATACTGCATGGAGCATTATATAGGGCGCATTATTCTGTATGGAGCATTATATAGGGCCCATACTGTATGGAGCATTATATGGGGCCAATTCTGTGTAGAGCATTATATGGGGCCCATATTGTATGGTGCATTATATGGGGCCCATTATTTTGTATGGAGCATTAATAAGGCCCATACTGTATGGAGCATTTTATGGGGCCCATTATTCTGTATGGAGCATTATACTGTTTGCAGGACTATGTGGTGCCCATAATACTGAATGGAGGACTATGTGGTGCTCATAATACTATATGGAGGACTATGTGGTACTCATAATATTGTATGGAGGACTATGTGGTGGCCATAATTCTGTATGGAGGACTATGTGGTGTCCATAACACTGTATGGAGGACTATCTGGTGTCTATAATACTGTATGGAGGACTACATTGTCTGATCTAAAATGAAAACTTTTGAATCCCCCAGGGCACGCACTGTACGCTGCGAGGATTCGCCGGTTTCTGTGCTATTGTAGAATTTACATTAGATATCACTCATGTAATGTAAGAAGTAAGTGAAATCTTTGGTATTGTACTATACCTATATTTCTCTGCTGCATCTGTGCATCATGAATTATCATATGTGTTAAAGGGGCCCACTGAGACTCTTTCGCCCGGGGCCCAAGAAAACCTGGAGCCAACCCTGACCACAGAATAAAGCTAGTGTGAACAGGTGTAAGCTGCTATGACTGCATAATATACAAACAAAAGAATACAGCAGTTTCTGTAAGCGCTAAGATGTATCAAGCATTGAATATATGAAATTTGGACTGTATTACTAACCCTAACCCTATACAGTGGGTATGTAAAGTATTCTGACCCCTTTACATTTTTCACTCTTTGTTTCATTGCAGCCATTTGGTAAATTCTAAAAAGTTCATTTTTTTCTCATTAAAGTAAACTCTGCACCCCATCTTGACTAAAAAAAACAGAAATGTAGAAATTGTTGCAAATTTATTAAAAATGAAAAACTGAAATATCACATGGTCATAAGTATTCAGACCCTTTGCTCAGACACTCATATTTAAGTCACATGCTGTCCATTTCCTTGTGATCCTCCTTGAGATGGTTCTACTCCTTCATTGGAGTCCAGCTGTGTTTAATTAAACTGATAGGACTTGATTTGGAAAGGCACACACTTATCTATATAAGACCTCACAGCTCACAATGCACGTCAGACCAAATGAGAATCATGAGCTCAAAGGAACTGCCCAAGTTGCTCAGACACAAAATTGTGGCAAGGCACAGATCTGGCCAAGATTCTAAAATAATTTCTGCTTTACTCAAGGTTTCTAAGAGTACAGTGGCCTCCATAATCCTTAAATGGAAGAAGTTTGGGACCACCAGAAGTCTTTCTAGACCTGGCCATCCAGCCAAACTGAGCAATCGTGGGAGAAGAGCCTTAGTGAGAGAGGTAAAGAAGAGCCCCAAGATCCTAGTTGCTGAGCTCCAGAGATGCAGTAGGGAGATGGGAGAAAGTTCCACAAAGTCAACTATCACTGTAGCCCTCCACCAGTAAGGCCTTTATGGCAGAGTGAAACACACAAGGACACAGTAAAACAAACGTATAAAAATACTCTGTTGTAAAAAAGTAACAGTAAATAGCAAGTGCTCGTAAAATGGTGATAGAAAACAGGGTATTTAGCTGACACATTTTTTGCAAAAAATGTATTCTAAGCCGCTCTTCTAACGTCAAGGTAACCCAGATCAGAGCAGTCCCTATCTGATGCATTTAAGTACTGATCATGTGTATAGTACCTATATGAGCAGATCTAACAGGTAATGTACATGTGCATGGCACATAAAATGCCGTCCTCTGCAGCGTGTCCACATGGACATTACCTGTTAGATCTTTTCATATACAGTTAGGTCCATATATATTTGGACAGAGACAACATTTTTCTAATTTTGGTTCTTGACCACAATGAATTTTAAACAAAACAATTCAGATGCAGTTGAAGTTCAGACTTTCAGCTTTCATTTGAGGGTATCCACATTAAAATTGGATGAAGGGATTAGGAGTTTCAGCTCCTTAACATGTGCCACCCTGTTTTTAAAGGGACCAAAAGTAATTGGACAATTTACTTCAAGGCTATTTCATGGACAGGTGTGGGCAATCCCTTCGTTATGTCATTCTCAATTAAGCAGATAAAAGGCCTGGAGTTGATTTGAGGTGTGGTGCTTGCATTTGGAAGGTTTTGCTGTGAAGTAAACATGCGGTCAAAGGAGCAGGTGAAACAAGCCATCCTTAAGCTGCAAAAACAGAAAAAAACAATCCGAGAAATTGCTACAATATTAGGAGTGGCAAAATCTACACTTTGATACATCCTGAGAAAGAAAGAAAGCACTAGTGAACTCATCAATGCAAAAAGACCTGGGCGCCCACGGAAGACAACAGTGGTGGATGATCGCAGAATAATCTCCATGGTGAAGAGAAACCCCTTCACAAAGCCAACCAAGTGAACAACACTCTCCAGGAGGTAGGCGTATCAATATCCAAATCTACCATAAAGAGAAGACTGCATGAAAGTAAATACAGAGGGTTCACTGCATGGTGCAAGCCACTCATAAGCATCAAGAATAAAAAGGCTAGACTGGACTTTGCTAAAAAACATTTAAAAAAGCCAGCACAGTACTGGAAGAACATTCTTTGGACCGATGAAACCAAGATCAACGTCTTCCAGAATGATGGAAAGAAAAAAGTATGGAGAAGGCATGGTACAGCTCATGATCCAAAGCATACCATATCATCTGTAAAACACGGCGGAGGCAGTGTGATGGTTTGGGCATGCATGGCTGCCAGTGGCACTGGGTCACTAGTGTTTATTGATGATGTGACACAGGACAGAAGCAGCCGAATGAATTCTGATGTATTCAGAGCCATAAAGTGTGCTCAGATCCAGCCAAATGCAGCCAAACTGATTGGCCGTCGTTTCATACTACAGATGGACAATGACCCAAAACATAAAGCCAAAGCAACCCAGAAGTTTATTAAAGCAAAGAAGTGGAATATTCTTGAATGGCCAAGTCAGTCACTTGATCTCAACCCAATTGAGCATGCATTTCACTTGTTAAAGACTAAACTTCAGACAGAAAGGCCCACAAACAAACAGCAACTGAAAACCACTGCAGTGAAGGCCTGGCAGAGCATCAAAAAGGAGGAAACACAGCGTCTGGTGATGTCCATGAGTTCAAGACTTCAGGCAGTCATTGCCAACAAAGGATTTTCAACCAAGCACTAGAAATGAACATTTTATTTACAATTATTTAATCTGTCCAATTACTTTTGGTCCCATTAAAAACAGGGTGGCACATGTTAAGAAGCTGAAACTCCTAAACCCTTCACCCAATTTTAATGTGGATACCCTCGAATGAAAGCTGAAAGTCTGAACTTCAACTGCATCTGAATTGTTTTGTTTAAAATTCATTGTGGTAATGTCTAGAGCCAAAATTAGAAAAATGTTGTCTCTGTCCAAATATATATGGACCTAACTGTAGGTACTATACACATGATCAGTTTTTAAATACATAAGATAGGGACTGCTCTGATCTGGGTTACCTTGACATTGGTAGAGCAGCTTAGTATACATTTTTTTGCAAAAAACGTGTCAACTAAATACCCTGTTTTCTATCACCTTTTTACTATCACTTGCTATTTACTGTTACTTTTTTACAGCAGAGTATTTTTATACGTCTTTTGTTTTACTGTGTCCTTGTGTGTTTCAATCTTTTGGTGGTGTGAACACTGTCCTACAGACTTGTTCACTGTGTGCATGGCCCATGTGTTTGTATTCAATTTCTTTATGGCTGAGTGGCCTGACAGAAGCCTCTCCTCAGTGCAAGACATATGAAAGCCCACATAGAGTTTGCTCAAAAACACATGAAGGACTCCCCGACTATGAGATATAAGATTTTCTGGTCTGATGAGACAAAGATAGAACTTTTTGGTGAAAACTCTAAGTGGTATGTTTGGAGAAAACCATGCACTGCTCATCACCTGCCCAATACAATCCCAAAAGTGAAACATGATGGTGGCAGCATCATGCTATGGGGGTGTTTTTCAGCTGCAGGGACAGGAAGACTGGTTGCAATTGAAGGAAACATGAATGTGGCCAAGTACAGAGATATCCTGGATGAAAACCTCTTCCAGAGTACTCTGGACCTCAGACTTGGCTGAAGGTTCACCTTCCAACAAGACAATGACCCTAAGCACACAGCTAAAATAACAAAGGAGTGGTTTCAGAACAATTCTGTGACCATTCTTAACTGGCCCAGCCAGAGCCCTGACCTAAACCCAATTGAGCATCTCTGGAGAGACCTGAAAATGTCTGCCAACCAATGTTCACCATCCAACCTGACAGAACTGAAGAGGATCTGCAAGGAAGAATGGCAGAGGATCCCCAAATCCAGTTGTGAAAAACTTGTTGCATAATTCCCTTGAAGACTAATGGCTGTACTTGCTCAAAAGGGTGCTTCTACTCAATACTAAGCAAAGGGTCTGAATACTTATGACCATGTCATATTTCAGTTTTTCTTTTTCAATAAATTTGCAAAAATTTCTACATTTCTGTTTTTTTTTTCCGTCAAGATGGGGTACAGAGTGTACTTTAATGAGAAAAAAAATAACATTTTAGAATTTACCAAATGGCTGCTATGAAACAAAGAGTGAAAAATTTAAAGGAGTCTGAATACTTTCCGTACCCACTGTATATAGAATATACAGCGAAGGAAATAAGTATTTGATCCCTTGCTGTTTTTGAAAGTTTGCCCACTGACAAAGACATGAACAGTCTATAATTTTAAGGGTATGTTCATTTTAACATTGAGAGATAGAATATCCAAAAAAAAAATCAAGAAAATCACATTGTATAAATTAGATAATTTTTTTTGCATTTTGCAGTGAGAAATAAGTATTTTATCCCTCTGGCAAACAACACTTAATACTTGGTGGCAAAACCCTTGTTGGCAAGCACAGCAATCAGACGTTTTTTGTAGTTGATGATGAAGTTTGCGCACATATCAGGAGGAATTTTGGTCCACTCCTCTTTGCAGATCATCTCTAAATCATTACGATTTTGAGGCTGTCGCTTGGCACCTTGGAGCTTCAACTCCCTGCATAAGTTTTCTATGGGATTAAGGTCTGGAGACTGGCTAGGCCACTCCATGACCTTACTGTGCTTCTTTTTGAGCCACTCCTTTGTTGCCTTGGCTGTATGTTTTGGGTCATTGTCTTGCTGGAAGACCCAGCCATGACCCATCGTCAATGCTTTTACTGAGGGAAGGAGTTTGTTTGCCAAAATCTCACGATACATGACCCCATCCATCTTTCCTTCAGAATAGAGCAGTCGTCATGTCTCCTTTGCAGAAAAGCACCCTCAAAGTATAATATATCGCTCACCATGCTTTACGGTTGGGATGATGTTATTAGGGTTGTACTTATCCTTCTTCTTCCTCCAAACATGGTGAATTGAGTTAATGCCAAAAAGCTAAATTTTTATCTCATCTGGCCACAGGACCTTCCCCCAATAACTCACAGAATCATCCAGGTGTTCATTGGCAAACTTCAGATGGGCCTGCACATGTGCCTTCTTGAGCAGGGCGACCTTGTGGGCACAGTAGGATTTTAAACCTTTAAGGCGTAATGTGTTACCAATGGTATTCTTGGTGACTGTGGTCCCAGCTGCCTTGAGATCATTAACAAGTTCCCCCCATGTGGTTTTAGGCTGATCTATCACCTTCCTCATGATCAGGGATACCCTACGAGGTGAGATTTTGCATGGTGCGCCAGATCGATGTCGATTGACAGTCATTTTGTATTTCTTCCATTTTCTTACTATTGCACCAACAGTTGTCCCCTTCTCACCCAGCGCCTTACGTATGGTTTTGTAGCCCATTCCAGTTTTGTGCAGGTCTATGATCTTGTCCCTGACATCCTTAGAAAGCTCTTTGGTCTTGCCCATGTTGTAGAGGTTAGAGTCTGACTGATTAATTGAGTCTATGGACAGGAGTCTTTTATACAGGTGACTATGTAAGACAGCTGTCTTTAATGCAGGTAAAGAGTTGATTAGGAGCGTCTAACTGGTCTGTAGGAGCCAGAACTCATAATGGTTTGTAGGGGATCAAATACTTATTTCTCACTGCAAAATGCAAAAAAATTTATCTAATTTATACATTGATATTTTCTTGATTTTTTTTTGGACATTCTATCTTTCAATGTTAAAATTAACCTACCCTTAAAATTATAGACTGTTCATGTCTTTGTCAGTGGGAAAACTTACAAAAACAGTAAGGGATCAAATACTTATTTCCGTCACTGTATGTATAAAAATTAAGGTGCTTAGCACATATATTGGCCAATTCATTAGAGCCCATCAGCCACTGCAAGGCAACCTTTCTTTGATGGGACCCTAAATCTAATATTTATCAAACATGCTTCTCCCGGGCTAAAAGCCTACAAATTTAATGGCAGGTAGGGTCCAGCATTAATTAAAAACAGCCTCAGGCTGATGGGAGGAGTGCTCAGTTATGGTAACTTGCAGCTATTCACACTTGCTTTATTCTGTTCGGAAGTGCTGTTCATTTTTTTGTAATATACTTTTGGAGGTGGTGACTGCCTCCTTTACTGACTGCGTACTCCTCCTATCTGCCTAAGGCTGTTTTTATTTATTGCTGGATCCTACCTGCTCATTAAATTTGTAGGCTTTTAGCCCAGAAGAGGCATGTTTGATAAATATTAGGTTTAGGGTTCCATCAAAGAAAGGTTGCATTGTCATGGCTAATGGGCTCTCATGAATCAGCCAAATTATGTGCTAAGTACCTCCATTTTTATAAGTATACTCTATATAGCTGCAGTGCAGTCCAAATTAAATATATTCAATGTTTGCATACATCTTAATGCTTACAGAAACTTCTGTGTACTTTTGCGTGTATAGCTCTGTAGGTACAAGTCTGGAAGAAGTCGTAATGGCAGTCTGGCCAGATGGAAAAGTAAATAACTCAAATCAGAAAGAACGCCAACTGTGATCCACTGTATTCACAGATACTATAAATCTTTATATGGTCTGCAGAGTGAGTATCCACAATCGACTTACAAAAATATATATATACTGTATATATATGTTACGGGTTAGTAGAAATTGGCTTATCAAAGGAAGTACCTGTTAAAATGTAACCTTTATTTCAATTCTTAAAAATATCTAATATAGACAATAAAATATTTAGTGCCCAACCAAGCACAGTATAACTACAATGGCTAAGAGAAAATACCATACACTAGAGAGCAATAAAAGTTCTCTGCATTAGATCATATACGTATAACTCAAAGAAGAAAGTGAGCTTCACACTCAATACAAAATAGAGTCAGTGTGCCTTAGGGTTGGGCTAGGGTTAGAGTAGGGTTAGGATTGGGCTAGGGTAAGGGTTGTGCTAGGTTTAGGGTTGTGCTAGGGCTAGGGTTGGAGTTTGGCTAGGGTTATGGTTGGGCTAGGGTTAGGGTTGGGGCTGAGCTAGGGTTAGGGTTGTGCTAGGGCTAGGGTTGTGCTAGGATTACGGTTGGGCTAGGGTTGGGGTTGGGCTAGGGTTAGGTGTGGGGTTGAGCTAGGGTTAGGGTTGTGCTAGGGTTAGGGTTGTGCTAGGGCTAGGGTTTTACTAGGGCTAGGGTTGGGGTTGGGCTAGGGTTAGGGTTGGGGTTGTGCTAGGGTTGGGGTTGTATTAGGGTTGGGGTTAGGGTTGTGTTGGGGTTGGTATTTTTTCATAAGTAAAGAAAAAAAATTACGACAATATGGCAACTAGTGTTGAGCGCAAGTGCTCGCTACTTGAGTTTGCATCGGGTGCTCGGGTATGCACTGAGTATCGCGGGTGCTCGAGTGAAAAGCTCGAGTCTCCGTCCCATATGTTTTGCAGCAGTTATACAGCCAATAAAACCTTGCGGGTATTGCCTGACATGCATGAGCGATCCCCGCATGTTATTCTTTTGGGTGTCTAATAACCGTGAAACATGTGGGCGAGGACTCGAGCATGTCACTTGAGCACCTGCAATACATGGTGCAAACCTGATGCAAACTCAGGTAGCGAGCACTTGCGCTCAAGACTAATGACAACTTATTCAATATGATGACCTAATGTTATCAAATTCTGTGTCGTACCTCTGGGTTCAAAATGTTCACTATACCCCTTGATAAAATCCTTGAGGGGTCTAGTATCCAAAATGGTGTCACTTGTGGGGGGTTTCCACTGTTTAGGCTCATCAGGGGCTCTCGAAACGCAACATGGCGTTGACTAATTATTCAAGCAAATTTTACATTCAAAAAGTCAAATGGCACTCCTTCCCTCCCGCACCCCAACAGTAGTTTGCCCCCACATATTGGGTATTGGCGTGCTCAGGAGAAATTTACTTTGGGGGGGTAAAGGGGTTAAATAGATAGTTTCTGTTAGTATAGATGTCCAAGGAAATACCTAAGCAAAAACCTGCAGATATTATTAAAAATATAGTATAACTGCAGAATTTATGTTGAAAAGGCAATATCCATTGTTCACTCTTATATAAAAGATGGAATATATATAAAGATAGTCACAGACATGTTTTTATAGATGACTGTGGAGACAGATTTAGATATACTGCTCATCTCCAGCCCCTCTCATGCCTAGCCAGCCGCAAGACAGCCTCAGACATATATGTAGCTAACACAGAAAGTTGCAGGGCGAACAGAGAGAGATAAAAAATGTAACTTATCTGCCGCCACTTCAATCAAAAGCAGCTTCAATAATGCCACGGCATCAAACACTCATATTACTGACGCCTCTGTCACAAGTATATTGCCATTTTAGGAAAACCACAACATTAAATAGATAGTTTCTGTTAGTATATATGTCCAAGGACACAATGTGCCTAGCAGCCACTATGTCAGACCTTGGGCTCCGGGCGTGGCAGGAGAGTCCACTTGGGATTCGAGTATGGCGTCCCACTGCCTCGAATGGTAGACACATGCTGACCCTAGCAGACCACTGGACTTGAACTTGTACTTGTCACTGAACTTCTCTATCTCCCTCACTATTAGGAAGTGCCCATCTTTTATTAACATTAGTCCCCACCCACTGGGATAGTTCTATCATTAACTATATCCTATCCTATAAACTACACATATTGTCCTTATTCTATGCCCTATACCCAGGGTCAGACTGGCCCACCGGAGTACCGGAGAATCCTTCGGTGGGCCCAGGGACTTGCACTGGTAATTGCTGCTGGCGCCTACAGCTTTATTAGCCCCTAGCTCCTCCCAGTGTTGGATAAACCAGGAGAGCGGTGCATGCTCATCAGTAATTTTTCTAATTTTTCTTAGGTTTGGGAGCCAAAGAGGACAACCTCTTTAAATATGTCCCTCAACGAATATTGCTGGCTGCGTTAATTATTACTCAAACGGAACACATTTACCGACTTCATTCTTTACATGGAAGAGGGTGAAATCAACAGTGCGAGAGGGAACTGATCATAATTTGCAAAGGGAATGCAATTGGTTTTACACTTTAAACAAATATGCCCCCAAATACTTTCATAAATATAAAATAACATACACTGCAGGTACTCACCTTCCCTGGGTCCAGTACTAGTTACCTGCTACTGCTCCAGTATTAACTACAGTGAACATTTATATCTTTTGCCAATTACTGAGCATACGAACAGAATTGGCTACATCAGGTAAGCTCAGTGATTGGCAGCAGCGGTGATGCGCGCTTTAGTCACTGCATTACAGCTACAGTCAGTACACAGAGACTTGAACAGCACCAGGAAGCTATAGAGGATGTGCCCCGTGTGGTGTAGTATATAGAGGATGTGCCCCGTGAGGTGTAGTATATAGAGGCATAGGCGGATTATAATGAGGGCAATTCGGGCTACTGCCCGGGGCCTCGGGTCGCCATGGGACCCAGGGCTCCGGGGGGGCTATCGCCTGATTGCCCTCATTATATGTGCAGCCCCGCGGCACATACCGGCAGACAGTGGTGGGGGGGGCCCGGACCACTCCCCCAGCAGCGGTGCACGGCCGCTGCTTCTTCTTCGGCTGGGCCAGCACTGCAGCAGTTAACTTCCTTGTGTGCTGGCCCGGCCGCGTCACTGCTAGGAGACACGGCCCTGTGCGCGGCCGTGTCTCCTAGCTGTGACGTCACGCAGTGCGCGCCCGGCCTGCACTGCTACTTACCACCGGAGAGGAACAGGAGCCAGGAGGACTGGAGCCGGGCCGGGGGATGGTGAGTGTGTATGTGTGAGAGTGAGTGTGTGTGTGTGTATGTATGTATGTGTGTGCAGGCAGATATCATTGTGTGATGTCTGTTTATATGTATTTTTGTGTTTCAAATGTCTTTATGCATGTATGTATATGTCTGTATATGTTTGTGTGCGTGACTGCGTGCGGCCTCCTGCTGAGTATAGATGGCGCCGTGCGGCGTCCTGCTGTCTCTGGAGGGGGGGCCGTGCGGCCTCCCGCTGTGTATAGATGGCACCATGCGGCCTCCCGCTGTGTATAGATGGCACAGTGCGGCCTCCCGCTGTGTCTAGATGGCTCCGTGCGGGCTCACTGCTGTGTATAGAAGGCTCCGTGCGGCCTCCCGCTGTGTCTAGATGGCTCCGTGCGGCCTCCCGCTGTGTATAGATGGCTCCGTGCGGCCTCCTGCTGTGTATAGATGGCTCCGTGCGGCCTCCCGCTGTGTATAGATAGCTCCGTGCGGCCTCCTCCCACTGTATATAGATGGCTCCGTGCGGCCTCCCGCTGTGTATAGATGGCTACGTGCGGCCTCCCGCTCTGTACAGATGGCTACGTGTGGCCTCCCGCTGTGTATAGATGGCGCCGTGCGGCCTCCCGCTGTGTATAGATGGCTCCGTGCGGCCTCCCGCTGTGTATAGATTGCTCGGTGTGGCCTCCCGCTGTGTACAGATGGCCACGTGCGGCCTCCCGCTGTGTATAGATAGCTCCGTGCGGCCTCCCGCTATATATAGAAGGCTACGTGCGGCCTCCCGCTGTGTACAGATGGCTACGTTCGGCCTCCCGCTGTGTACAGATGGCTACGTGCGGCCTCCCGCTGAGTATAGATGGCGCCGTGCGGCCTCCTGCTGTGTATAGATGGCGCCGTGCGGCCTCCCGCTGTGTATAGATTGCTCCGTGCGGCCTCCCGCTGTGTATAGATTGCTCCGTGCGGCCTCCCGCTGTGTACAGATGGCTACGTGCGACCTCCCGCTGTGTATAGATGGCTACGTGCGGCCTCCCGCTGTGTACATATGGCTTCATGCGGCCTCCCGCTGTGTATAGATGGCTCCGTGCGGCCTCCCGCTGTGTACAGATGGCTACGTGCGGCCTCCTGCTGTGTATAGATGGCGCCGTGCGGCCTCCCGCTGTGTATAGATGGCTACGTGCGGCCTCCCACTGTGTATGGATGGCTACGTGCGGCCTCCCGCTGTGTACAGATGGCTACGTGCGGCCTCCCGCTGTGTATAGATGGCGCCGTGTGGCCTCCCGCTGTGTACAGATGGCTACGTGCGGCCTCCCGCTGTGTATGGATGGCAATGTGCGGCCTCCCGCTGTGTACAGATGGCTATGTGCGGCCTCCCGCTGTGTATAGATGGCGCCGTGCGGCCTCCCGCTGTGTATAGATGGTGCCGGGCGGCCTCCCGCTGTGTATAGATGGCACCGTGCGGCCTCCCGCTGTGTATAGATGGCTACGTGCAGCCTCCCGCTGTGTATAGATGGCTCCGTGCGGCCTCCCGCTGTGTATAGATGGCTACGTGCGGCCTCCCGCTGTGTATAGATGGCTCCGTGCGGCCTCCCGCTATGTATAGATGGCTACGTGCGGCCTCCCGCTGTGTATAGATGGCTACGTGCGGCCTCCCGCTGTGTACAGATGGCTCCGTGCGGCCTCCCGCTGTGTATAGATGGCTCCGTACGGCCTCCCGCTGTGTACAGATGGCTCCGTGCGGCCTCCCGCTGTGTATAGATGGCGCCGTGCGGCCTCCCGCTGTGTATAGATGGCGCCGTGCGGCCTCCCGCTGTGTATAGATGGCTACGTGCGGCCTCCCGCTGTGTACAGATGGCTACATGCGGCCTCCCGCTGTGTATAGATGGCGCCGTGCGGCCTCCCGCTGTGTATAGATGGCGCTGTGCGGCCTCCCGCTGTGTATAGATGGCGTCGTGCGGCCTCCCGCTGTGTATAGATGGCGCCGTGCGGCCTCCCGCTGTGTATAGATGGCTACGTGCGGCCTCCCGCTGTGTATAGATGGCTCCGGGCGGCCTCCCGCTGTGTATAGATGGCTACGTGCGGCCTCCCGCTGTGTATAGATGGCTACGTGCGGCTTCCCGCTGTGTATAGATGGCTCCGTGCGGCCTCCCGCTGTGTATAGATGGCTACGTGCGGCCTCCCGCTGTGTACAGATGGCTACGTGCGGCCTCCCGCTGTGTATAGATGGCTACGTGCGGCCTCCCGCTGTGTATAGATGGCTACGTGCGGCCTCCCGCTGTGTATAGATGGCACTGTGCGGCCTCCCGCTATGTATAGATGGCTCCGTGCGGCCTCCCGCTTTGTATAGATGGCTCCGTGTGGCCTCCTGTCGTGTATAGATGGCTCCGTGCGGCCTCCTGCCGTGTATAGATGGCTTCGTGCGGCCTCCCGCCGTGTATAGATGGCTCCTTGCGGCCTCCCGCTTTGTATAGATGGCTCCGTGCAGCCTCCTGCCTTGTTTAGATGGCTCCGTGCGGCCTCCTGCCGTGTATAGATGGCTACCTGTGCTCAATATTGAGTCATACAATTAATGTAAGGCTATGTGCCCACGATGCAGAAATGCTCTGGATTTTTTTTGAGCGTTTCTGCATCTCCCTGGCAGAAAAAACGCATGGGAATTGTACATGCGTTTTTCCTGCCAGGGACATGCGGATGTGAAGCGTTCTTCACATGCATTTCCGCATGCGGGTTGACAAGCGCTTTCCAAGCGATTTTAGCATTACTTGGAAAGTGCTTGACAACTTGGTCACACTATAGAAATCCATGCAACCGGCATGGATTTATATAGTGTGACCGTAAAAGAATGGTAAAAAATAAATATATGCTTACCTTCTGATGGCCTGCCGAAGTCAGCGGTCGCGTGACCCGTCACCTGACTAAATGACGTCACGGCAGGTCCTTTTCAGACCATCGCGAGCTGCCGGCAAGCCAGGACGCATCGGATAAAGACACCGGGGGCCATCAGAAGGTAAGTATAATATTTATTTTTTATTTTATTCTTTTTTTTACAGGTTCTATGGTACCCGGATCCGGAGTAGAGTCTCCTCTTCTCCAAACCCGGGTACCATCCGCACATTGAAACGCATTGATTCTGCATGTACAGATGCAGTGATGCGGATTACATGCGTTCCAATGCAAGTCAATGGCGGCGAAATAATTGTTAGTGCTGCGGATTTTTCCGCAATGATAATCCGCAGCGGAAATTTCCGCAGCATGTGCACAGCACATGCGGATTATCATTGGGGAACATGGCAGACCTTCTACCAAGCGTTTTTTAAGCGTTTCCGCAGCGGAATTGCCGCCGTGGAAACGCTTAAAAAACGCGTAGTGGGCACACAGCCTAAAAAAAATTATTATAATTAATATTGTGCCAAATTAATTTCACATGAACTATCACATGATCTATCACAGGGGATCATGTGACATGTCACGTGATACATCAGGTGTGTGTGTGTGGGGTGGGGGGCCAGCGCCTCCTAAACTGCCCGGGGCCCTTACTACTCTTAATCCACCCCTGTAGAGAGGATGTGTCCCGTGTGGTGTAGTATATAGAGGATGTCTCCCATGTGGTGTAGTATATAGAGGATCTGTCGGCTCTCCTGTGTGGTGTAGTATATAGAGGATCTGCTAGCTCTCCTGTGTGGTGTAGTATATAGAGGATGTGTCCCGTGTGGTGCAGTATACAGAGGATGTGTCAGTTCTCCTGTGTGTTATAGTAAAATGAGGATGTGTCCCGCGTGGTGTAGTATATAGAGGATGTGTCCCGTGTGGTGTAGTATTTAGAGGACCTGTCCCATGTGGTGTAGTATATAGAGGATCTGTCGGCTCTCCTGTGTGGTGTAGTATATAGAGGATGTGTCCTGTGTGGTGTAGTATATAGAGGATGTGTCCTGTGTGGTGTAGTATATAGAGGATGTGTCAGTTCTCCTGTGTGGTGTAGAATATAGAGGATCTGTCGGCTCTCCTGTGTGGTGTAGTATATAGAGGATGTGTCCCGTGTGGTGTAGTATATAGAGGATGTGTCAGCTCTCCTGTGTGGTGTAGTATATAGAGGATCTTGTCAGCTCTCCTGTGTGGTGTAGTATATATAGGATGTCAGCCCTCCTGTGTGGTGCAGTATATAGTGGATCTGTCAGATACTCAGTGTGGTGTAGTATATAGAGGATGTGTCCGTGTGGTGCAGTATATAGAGGATGTGTCCCGTGTGGTGCAGTATATAGAGGATGTGTCCTGTGTGGTATAGTATATAGAGGATGTGTCCCGTGTGGTGTAGTATATAGAGGATGTCTCCCATGTTGTGTAGTACATAGAGGATGTGTCCCGTGTGGTGTAGTATATAGAGGATCTGTCGGCTGTCCTGTGTGGTGTAGTATATAGAGGATCTGTTAGCTCTCCTGTGTGGTGTAGTATATAGAGGATGTGTCCCGTATGGTGTAGTATATAGAGGATGTGTCCTGTGTGGTGTAGTATATAGAGGATGTGTCCCGTGTGGTGTAGTATATAGAGGATGTGTCCTGTGTGGTGTAGTATATAGAGGATGTGTCCCGTGTGGTGTAGTATATAGAGGATGTGTCCCGTGTGGTGTAGTATATAGAGGATGTGTCCTGTGTGGTGTAGTATATAGAGAATGTGCGGTGCAGTATATAGAGGATGTGTCCCGTGTGGTGTAGTATATAGAGGATCTGTCCCGTGTGGTGTAGTATATATAGGATGTGTCCCGTGTGGTGTAGTATATAGAGGATGTGTCCTGTGTGGTGTAGTATATAGAGGATGTGTCCCGTGTGGTGTAGTATATAGAGGATGTGTCCCGTGTGGTGTAATATATAGAGGATGTGTCCCGTGTGGTGTAGTATATAGAGGATGTGTCCCGTGTGGTGTAGTATTTAGAGGATCTGTCGGCTCTCCTGTGTGGTGTAGTATATAGAGGATCTGTTAGCTCTCCTGTGTGTTGTAGTATATAGAGGATGTGTCCCGTGTGGTGTAGTCAGGGCCGACTCCAGGTTTTTCTGGGCCCCGGACGAAAGAGTCTCAGTGGCCCCTTTAACACATACCACGATTCATGATGCAGAGATACGGCGGAGAAATATATATATATATATAGTACAATGCAAAGATTTCACTTCTTACATTACATGAGTGATATCTATTGTAAATTCCACAATAGCTCAGAAACCGGTGAATCGCTCCACACAGAATACTGGCCCCCATATAAGGCTCCATACGGAATACTGGCCCCCATATAAGGCCCCATACGGAATACTGGCCCCCATATAAGGCCCCATAAGGAATACAGGCCCCCATATAAGGCCCCATATGGAATACTGGCCCCCATATAAGGCTCTATACGGAATACTGACCCCCATATAAGGCTCCATACGGAATACTGGCCCCCATATAAGGCCCCATACGGAATACTGGCCCCCATATAAGGCCCCATACGGAATACTGGCCCCCATATAAGGCTCCATACGGAATACTGGCCCCCATATAAGGCTCCATACGGAATACTGGCCCCTATATAAGGCTCCATACGGAATACTGGCCCCCATATAAGGCTCCATACGGAATACTGGCCCCCATATAAGGCCCCATATGGAATACTGGCCCCCATATAAGGCCCCATACGGAATACTGGCCCCCATATAAGGCCCCATACGGAATACTGGCCCCCATATAAGGCTCCATACAGAATACTGGCCCCCATATAAGGCTCCATACAGAATTCTGGCCCCCATATAACGCTCCATACAGGATACTGGTCCCCTTATAAAGCTCCATACAGGATACTGGCCCCCATATAACGCTCCATACAGGATACTGGTCCCCTTATAAAACTCCATACAGGATACTGGCCCTCATATAACGCTCCATACAGGATACCGGTCCCCTTATAATGCTCCATACAGGATAGTGGCCCCCATATAATGCTGCATGCAGGCTGTTACCCCCCACATAATGCCCCATACAGGCTGTCCCCCCTTATAATGCTCCATGCAGGCTGTTACCCCCCACATAATGCCCCATACAGGCTGTCCCCCCCTTTTAATGCTCCATGCAGGCTGTTACCCCCCACATGATGCCCCATACAGGCTGCCCCCCCCTTATAATGCTCCATGCAGGCTGTTCCCCACCTTATAATGCCCCATGCAAGATGCCCCCCTCCCTCTCTTTATAATGCCCCATGCAGGATGCCACCCCCCCCTCTTTATAATGCCCTATGCCTCCATACATTAAAAAAAAAAATCAAATACTCACCTCCCTCCTCCTCCTCACCTGCTGCCCGCTGCTTGGGGCCGGACTCCAGCGTTGTCGGCGTCTTCCCGCTCAGCGCTCCCTGTGACGGTTCAGGGGAGGGCGCGGTGTAAAGACGTCACCGCACCCTCTGACCTGAGATGTCACAGGGAGCTCAGAGCAGGAAGACAGCGGATCTGCGGAGGCACGGGGAGAGGTAAATATCCGGCTGCCGGGGCCCTGAGCAAGAGGGGGGAAGGGCGGGCGCTGACACTGCTCCCCTCTCCTCCGCCCATAGCCCAGCGGGGTGCGCGACCGCCAGTGGGCCCCTCTGCCTGCTCAGGGCCCCGGCACTTTCTCGGGTGCATCGGGTGCTGACGCCGGCCCTGGGTGTAGTATATAGAAGATGTGTCAGTTCTCCTGTGTGGTGTAGAATATAGAGGATCTGTCGGCTCTCCTGTGTGGTGTAGCATATAGAGGATGTGTCCCGTGTGGTGTAGTATATAGAGGATGTGTCCCGTGTGGTGTAGTATATAGAGGATCTGTCAGCTCTCCTGTGTGGTGTAGTATATAGAGGATCTGTCAGCTCTCCTGTGTGGTGTAGTATATAGAGGTGTCAGCTCTCCTGTGTGTTGTAGTATATAGAGAATCTGTCAGCTCTCCTGTGTGGTGTAGTATATAGATGATGTCAGCCCTCCTGTGTGGTGCAGTATATAGTGGATCTGTCAGATACTCAGTGTGGTGTAGTATATAGAGGATGTGTCCCTTTAGGTGCAGTATATAGAGGATGTGTCCCATGTGGTGCAGAATTTAGAGGATCTGTCCCATGTGGTGTAGTATATAGAGGATCTGTCGGCTCTCCTGTGTGGTGCAGTATATAGTGGATCTGTTATCTCTGCTGTGATGTAGTATATAGAGGATGTGTCCCGTGTGGTGTAGTATATAGAGGATCTGTCGGCTCTCCTGTGTGGTGCAGTATATAGAGGATCTGTTATCTCTCCTGTGTGGTGTAGTATATAGAGGATGTGTCCCGTGTGGTGTAGTATATAGAGGATCTGTCAGCTCTCCTGTGTGGTGTAGTATATAGAGGATCTGTCAGCTCTCCTGTGTGGTGTAGTATATAGAGGATCTGTCAGCTCTCCTGTGTGGTGTAGTATAAAGAGGATCTGTCAGCTCTCCTGTGTGGTGTAGTATAAAGAGGATCTGCCAGCTCTCCTGTATGGTGTAATATATAGAGGATGTGTTCTGTACGGTGTAGTATATAGAGGATCTGTCAGCTCTCCTGTGTGGTGTAGTATACAGAGGATGTGTCCTGTGTGGTGTAGTATATTGAGGATCTGTCCCGTGTGGTGTAGTATATAGAGGATCTGTCAGCTCTCCTGTGTGTTGTAATATATAGAGGATCTGTCAGCTCTCCTGTGTGGTGTAGTATACAGAGGATGTGTCCTGTGTGGTGTAGTATATTGAGGATCTGTCCCGTGTGGTGTAGTATATAGAGGATCTGTCAGCTCTCCTGTGTGGTGTAGTATATAGAGGATCTGTCAGCTCTCCTGTGTGGTGTAGTATATAGAGAACCTGTCAGCTCTCCTGTGTGGTGTAATATATAGAGGATGTGTTCTGTACGGTGTAGTATATAGAGGATCTGTCAGCTCTCCTGTGTGGTGTAGTATATAGAGAACCTGTCAGCTCTCCTGTGTGGTGTAGTATATAGATGATGTCAGCCCTCCTGTGTGGTGTAGTATATAGAGAATGTGTCCCGTTAGGTGCAGTATATAGAGGATGTGTCCCGTGTGGTGCAGTATATAGAGGATGTGTCCTGTGTGGTGTAGTATATAGAGGATGTGTCCCGTGTGGTGTAGTATATAGAGGATGTGTCCCGTGTGCTGTAGTATATAGAGGATGTGTCCCATGTGGTGCAGTATATAAAGGATGTGTCCCGTGTGGTACAGTATATAGAGGATGTGTCCGTGTGGTGCAGTATATAGAAGATGTGTCCCATGTGGTGCAGTATATAGAGGATGTGTCCCGTTTGGTGCAGTATATAGAGGATGTGTCCTGTGAGGTGCAGTATATAGAGGATGTGTCCTGTGTGATGTAGTATATAGAGGATGTGTCCTGTGTGGTGTAATATATAGAGGATGTGTCCCGTGTGGTGTAGTATATAGAGGATGTGTCCCGTGTGGTATAGTATATAGAGGATGTGTCCCATGTGGTGCAGTATATAAAGGATGTGTCCCGTGTGGTACAGTATATAGAGGATGTGTCCTGTGAGGTGCAGTATATAGAGAATGTGTCCTGTGTGGTGTAGTATATAGAGGATGTGTCCTGTGTGGTGTAGTATATAGAGGATGTGTCTTGTGTGGTGTAGTATATAGAGGATGTGTCCTGTGTGGTGTAGTATATAGAGGATGTGTCCTGTGTGGTGTAGTATATAGAGGATGTGTCCCGTGTGGTGTAGTATATAGAGGATGTGTCCTGTGAGGTGCAGTATATAGAGGATATGTCCTGTGTGGTGTAGTATATAGAGGATGTGTCCCGTGTGGTATAGTATATAGAGGATGTGTCCGTGTGGTGCAGTATATAGAAGATGTGTCCCATGTGGTGCAGTATGTAGAGGATGTGTCCCGTGTGGTATAGTATATAGAGGATGTGTCCTGTGAGGTGCAGTATATAGAGGATATGTCCTGTGTGGTGTAGTATATAGAGGATGTGTCCCGTGTGGTATAGTATATAGAGGATGTGTCCGTGTGGTGCAGTATATAGAAGATGTGTCCCATGTGGTGCAGTATATAGAGGTTGTGTCCTGTGTGGTGTAGTATACAGAGGATGTGTCCCGTTTGGTGCAGTATATAGAGGATGTGTCCTGTGAGGTGCAGTATATAGAGAATGTGTCCTGTGTGGTGTAGTATATAGAGGATGTGTCCTGTGTGGTGTAGTATATAGAGGATGTGTCCCATGTGGTGCAGTATATAAAGGATGTGTCCCGTGTGGTACAGTATATAGAGGATGTGTCCGTGTGGTGCAGTATATAGAAGATGTGTCCCATGTGGTGCAGTATGTAGAGGATGTGTCCCGTTTGGTGAAGTATATAGAGGATGTGTCCTGTGAGGTGCAGTATATAGAGAATGTGTCCTGTGTGGTGTAGTATATAGAGGATGTGTCCTGTGTGGTGTAGTATATAGAGGATGTGTCTTGTGTGGTGTAGTATATAGAGGATGTGTCCTGTGTGGTGTAGTATATAGAGGATGTGTCCTGTGTGGTGTAGTATATAGAGGATGTGTCCCGTGTGGTGTAGTATATAGAGGATGTGTCCTGTGAGGTGCAGTATATAGAGGATATGTCCTGTGTGGTGTAGTATATAGAGGATGTGTCCCGTGTGGTATAGCATATAGAGGATGTGTCCTGTATGGTGTAGTATATAGAGGATGTTTCCTGTATGGTATAGTATATAGAGGATGTGTTCTGTGTGGTATAGTATATAGAGGATGTGTCCCGTGTGGTATAGTATATAGAGGATGTGTCAGCTCTCCTGTGTGGTGTAGTATATAGAGAATCTGTCAGCTCCCCTGTGTTGTGCAGTATATAGAGAATCTGTTAGCTCTCCTTTGTGGTGTAGTATATAGAGGATGTCAGCCCTCCTGTGTGGTGTAGTATATAGAGGATCCGTTGGCTCTCCTGTTTGGTGCAGTATATAGTGGATCTGTCAGCTACTCAGTGTGGTGTAGTATATAGAGGATGTGTCCCATGTGGTGCAATATATAGAGGATGTGTCCCATGTGGTGCAGTATATAGAAGATGTGTCCCGTGTGGAGCTGTATATAGAGGATGTGTCTCATGTGGTGCAGTATATAGAGGATGTGTCCCGTGTGGTGCAGTATATAGAGGATCTGTCCCGTGTGGTGTAGTATATTGAGGATGTGTGATGTAGTATATAGAGGATGTTTCCCGTGTGGTGTAGTATATAGAGGATCTGTCCCGTGTGGTGTAGTATATAGAGGATGTGTCCCATGTGCTGTAGTATATTGAGGATCTGTCCCGTGTGGTGTAGTATAGAGAGAATGTGTCCCGTGTGGTGTAGTATATAGAAGATGTGTGGTATAGTACATAGAGGATTTGTCCCATGTGGTGTAGTATATAGAGGATGTGTCCCATGTGGTGCAGTATATAGAGGATGTGTCCTGTGTGATGTAGTATATAGAGGATGTGTCCTGTGTGGTGTAGTATATAGAGGATGTGTCCCGTGTGGTGTAGTATATTGAGGATCTGTCCCGTGTGGTGTAGTATAGAGAGAATGTGTCCCGTGTGGTGTAGTATATAGAAGATGTGTGGTATAGTACATAGAGGATGTTTCCCATGTGGTGCAGTATATAGAGGATGTGTCCTGTGTGATGTAGTATATAGAGGATGTGTCCTGTGTGGTGTAGTATATAGAGGATGTGTCCTGTGTGGTGCAGTATATGGAGGATGTGTCCTGTGTGGTATAGTATATAGAGGATGTGTCCCGTGTGGTGTAATATATGGAGGATGTGTCCTGTGTGGTGTAGTATATAGAGGATGTGTCCTGTGTGGTGTAGTATATAGAGGATGTGTCC
Organism: Phyllobates terribilis; assembly: GCF_046119375.1. NCBI lineage: Eukaryota > Metazoa > Chordata > Amphibia > Anura > Dendrobatidae > Phyllobates > Phyllobates terribilis. The sequence continues at coordinate 58,017,826 of NW_027362773.1, forward strand.
TGTGTGGTGTAGTATATAGAGGATGTGTCCTGTGTGGTGCAGTATATGGAGGATGTGTCCTGTGTGGTATAGTATATAGAGGATGTGTCCCGTGTGGTGTAATATATGGAGGATGTGTCCTGTGTGGTGTAGTATATGGAGGATGTGTCCTGTGTGGTGTAGTATATAGAGGATGTGTCCTGTGTGGTGTAGTACATAGAGGATGTGTCCCGTGTGTTGTAGTATATAGAGGATGTGTTCCATGTGGTGTAGTATATTGAGGATGTGTCCTGTGTGGTGTAGTACATAGAGGATGTGCGGTGCAGTATATAGAGGATGTGTCCTGTGTGGTGTAGTATATAGAGGATTTGTCCTGTGTGGTGTAGTATATAGAGGATGTGTCCCGTGTGATGTAGCATATAGAAGATGTGTCCTGTGTGATGTAGTATATAGAGGATGTGTCCTGTGTGGTGTAGTATATAGAGGATGTGTCCTGTGTGATGTAGTATATAGAGGATGTGTCCTGTGTGGTGTAGTATATAGAGGATGTGTCCCGTGTGGTGTAGTATATAGAGAATGTGTCCCGTGTGGTGTAGTATATAGAAGATGTGTGGTATAGTACATAGAGGATGTGTCCCATGTGGTGCAGTATATAGAGGATGTGTCATGTGTGGTGTAGTATATAGAGGATGTGTCCCGTGTGGTGTAGTATATAGAGGATGTGTCCTGTGTGGTGTAGTATATAGAGGATGTGTCCTGTGTGATGTAGTATATAGAGGATGTGTCCTGTGTGGTGTAGTATATAGAGGATGTGTCCTGTGTGGTGCAGTATAGGGAGGATGTGTCCTGTGTGGTATAGTATATAGAGGATGTGTCCCATGTGGTGTAGTATATTGAGGATGTGTCCTGTGTGGTGTAGTACATAGAGGATGTGCGGTGCAGTATATAGAGGATGTGTCCTGTGTGGTGTAGTATATAGAGGATGTGTCCTGTGTGGTGTAGTATATAGAGGATGTGTCAGTTCTCCTGTGTGGTGTAGTATATAGAGGATGTGTCCTGTGTGGTGTAGTATATAGAGGATGTGTCAGTTCTCCTGTGTGGTGTAGTATATAGAGGATGTGTCCTGTGTGATGTAGTATATAGAGGTTGTGCCCTGTGTGGTGTAGTATATAGAGGATGTGTCCTGTGTGGTGTAATATATAGAGGATGTGTCTTGTGCGGTGTAGTTTATAGAGGATGTGTCCTGTGTGGTGTAGTATATAGAGGATGTGTCTTGTGTGGTGTAGTATATAGAGGATGTGTCCTGTGTGGTGTAATATATAGAGGATTTGTCTTGTGTGGTGTAGTTTATAGAGGATGTGTCCTGTGTGGTGTAGTATATAGAGGATGTGTCTTGTGTGGTGTAGTATATAGAGGATGTGTCCTGTGAGGTGTAGTATATAGAGGATGTGTCCTGTGTGGTGTAGTATATAGAGGATGTGTCCCGTGTGGTGTAGTATATAGAGGATGTGTCCCGTGTGGTGTAGTATATAGAGAATGTGTCCCGTGTGGTGTAGTATATAGAAGATGTGTGGTATAGTACATAGAGGATGTGTCCCATGTGGTGCAGTATATAGAGGATGTGTCCTGTGTGATGTAGTATATAGAGGATGTGTCCTGTGTGGTGTAGTATATAGAGGATGTGTCCTGTGTGGTGCAGTATATAGAGGATGTGTCCTGTGTGGTGTAATATATAGAGGATGTGTCTTGTGCGGTGTAGTTTATAGAGGATGTGTCCTGTGTGGTGTAGTATATAGAGGATGTGTCTTGTGTGGTGTAGTATATAGAGGATGTGTCCTGTGTGGTGTAATATATAGAGGATGTGTCTTGTGTGGTGTAGTTTATAGAGGATGTGTCCTGTGTGGTGTAGTATATAGAGGATGTGTCTTGTGTGGTGTAGTATATAGAGGATGTGTCCTGTGAGGTGTAGTATATAGAGGATGTGTCCTGTGTGGTGTAGTATATAGAGGATGTGTCCCGTGTGGTGTAGTATATAGAGAATGTGTCCCGTGTGGTGTAGTATATAGAAGATGTGTGGTATAGTACATAGAGGATGTGTCCCATGTGGTGCAGTATATAGAGGATGTGTCCTGTGTGATGTAGTATATAGAGGATGTGTCCTGTGTGGTGTAGTATATAGAGGATGTGTCCTGTGTGGTGCAGTATATGGAGGATGTGTCCTGTGTGGTATAGTATATAGAGGATGTGTCCCATGTGGTGTAGTATATTGAGGATGTGTCCTGTGTGGTGTAGTACATAGAGGATGTGCGGTGCAGTATATAGAGGATGTGTCCTGTGTGGTGTAGTATATAGAGGATGTGTCCTGTGTGGTGTAGTATATAGAGGATGTGTCAGTTCTCCTGTGTGGTGTAGTATATAGAGGTTGTGTCCTGTGTGGTGTAGTATATAGAGGATGTGTCAGTTCTCCTGTGTGGTGTAGTATATAGAGGATGTGTCCTGTGTGATGTAGTATATAGAGGTTGTGCCCTGTGTGGTGTAGTATATAGAGGATGTGTCCTGTGTGGTGTAATATATAGAGGATGTGTCTTGTGCGGTGTAGTTTATAGAGGATGTGTCCTGTGTGGTGTAGTATATAGAGGATGTGTCTTGTGTGGTGTAGTATATAGAGGATGTGTCCTGTGTGGTGTAGTATATAGAGGATGTGTCCTGTGTGGTGTAGTATATAGAGGATGTGTCTTGTGCGGTGTAGTTTATAGAGGATGTGTCCTGTGTGGTGTAGTATATAGAGGATGTGTCTTGTGTGGTGTAGTATATAGAGGATGTGTCCTGTGTGGTGTAGTATATAGAGGATGTGTCCTGTGTGGTGTAGTATATAGAGGATGTGTCCTGTGTGGTGTAGTATATAGAGGATGTGTCTTGTGTGGTGCAGTATATAGAGGATGTGCCCTGTGTGGTGTAGTATATTGAGGATCTGTCCCGTGTGGTGTAGTATATAGGGGATCTTTCAGCTCTCCTGTGTGGTGTAGTATATAGAGGATGTGTGGTGTAGTATATCGAGAATATGTTCTGTGTTGTATAGTATATAGAGGATCTGTCGGCTCTCATGTGTGGTGTAGCATATGTCTCCTGCTGAAGATTCTCCTGCTGCCTGTGACGTTACATTGACAGAGCAGCTCCTTCTCTTCCACTCTGCTCTGTTGGCAAAGCCTCACTGCTGACGTCACGCAGAATAACAGCCAGCTCCCCATTGCCTAACTGTGGGAAGCTGGCTATCAATCAGCATGACTACTCGCCTGTAACGCTCGTCAGACGCTGCAGATTTCTTGAAGAGGCGTGCACCTCTTCATGAATTAGGATCGTCGGACTCCAGACCACCCCCTCATCAAGATTGGCATGAACAACGCCGGTCTTCATGAATCAGGCCCATTGTGTTTTATATTACAGAAAGATATTAGCACATTTTTCGATATTGGTCTTGTATTATTTCTATATTTTTGATATAACAGCATGGTGGGCCCCAAGAATGATTGTCTCTGGTGGCCCAGTCCGATGCTGCCTATACCACTGCTAAACCACTTACTATATAAACAGTACTTATTTTATCCCTAATCTAATCCTGCACTAGGAGCTACTCACATTGTACATTAACACTTTACATTACTTTTATGCTGTACATTACCATCACACAATATAGAAGATGCACATCACTATTCACATAGGGAAACCACATAACACTTGTACACATAGTGTGATTGTTGTCTTCAGGGGTAGGAACGCAGCAGCGAAGCCCATCATTAGTACAGTATCGTAACTGCCCAGAGTGACACAGCTATGCTACTTCCAGAGCTTCCATGGAAGGTAATGGGAGCTGTGGAAACAGCTTGTGTTGGAGTTATGAAAAACAGCACAGCTCTAGGTTGTTTCCGTAGCTCCACTTCCAGTGAATAAAGCCAAGACTGGTTTTACCATCTCATCAGAGCAACTGAGATGGGAAAAAACATTTAAAGCACAAGAATATTTTGCATCGGGAAATATCGTGCACAGTGTAACCCAACTCAGTGAAGTCACAGCAGAGGATTTATATAACCAGTGATGTCACGGTAAGGGGATAATGCACAGGTTGTGATCATGACAATGCACATGGATGTACTACCATGCTTGTGTCCACATCACACAATCACACTTATTGTGAAAACACATGTGTAGGGATAATGCCGTCATATGAAAGAATAGGAATAATACAAAAATAATGTATACAGCAGACACACAGCAAGAACCAAGGTAATCCATACAAAACTTAGTAACTTTACAATTTTTCACATTTTCCTACCTATTCCATCATTCACTAACTGCATCTTGGCTGTGTAGAGATGTGCCAAAGTAGATATTGAATCCCATAGCAGCTATATTGCAATATTTCTGTCTTTGGTGCAACCAGAACTTGTTTGAAATAAAGACTAGAATGCCATTATGTTGCCTTGTAAAGTTATTGGAAGCATTTCATACAATTTTGACCATCTTTCAGTAAAAGATTGATTGTAATATAAATTATAAGCCAAGCTTCTACCATAATCCAAACAGCTTCATGAACGATGCCTTCTTCTCGCAAGTGCCCAAATACTGCACCAAGACTAACTTTGCTTTTTTCTGTACACCATTAATTGCTTCACTTCCTATAAAATTTATTTGCTATCGTAAAAAGTGAAGGTTTAATCTTCACAATAAACTTTCCCACAGAAATGCCATACTTCCGACCATATATCATCTCTGGCCTCCGCTGCCTATATCCTGTAACCTGGCTGTTATTCTTACACGAGGAAGTTTAACCTGAATAAAATTCCTATTGAATTCCCCGTAATAATTGTACAGAACTGTATAATCCATTTAGGTCAAACACTTCTGAAATGTCAATTCATTTCCTCCCTCATCTGTGTTCACGGTCTTCTGACAGACAGAAAAGAATTTCACCCTGTACAAAAGAGAGATGAGTCTCAGTCAAGAGTCAGCGACATTAGCTGAAGAAACTAATAAAGTGCACGTATTAAGTAATAACATTTTTAAATTCATTGCTTCCAGGCGGAATTTATATTCAAGGTCTGGCACAGGCTATGAAATCTAATTTTGTTCTCATGGATGTGTGATATAATTTTATAAGTGTTATAAAGAAAGGTCTTTACTTATGCTGACCGGAGAGCTGCGTTATCTGGCAATATATAACACAAGTGGCCCTTCTCTTCCAATAATATCAGGGCATGGGGTTTAAAAAGAATTGATCCACTAATATTTCTTTCTACAGAAGAATAGATTTACTGCTATTCTTGATGTAAGTTGATAGCGTTTTTTGCATTATATATATACACGCTCTGCCTAGATTCTATCTGTGCATGAACGATAACACAACATTAACAACTATAATAACACCATAAATTTTTTAGCTATCAGAGATTTTCAAATTAATCTTGGGTATTTATTTCAGGTCCAGAATAAGGAGATGATAAAGAGGTTGATAATTGCTTTTCCCCAATAGAGCACCCATTCCTTTCACCAGCAGTCAGCTGGTTTGTTTGGGTTACTAGTACTCTACTGGCCATAAGAATTAGGTATAATTGGGTTTTACCAAGGAGTTTTCTCTAAGGACCAAAGTAATATTTTCGACATAGCAGTGGGAATAGGATATGTGGTCCTACAAATATACCAAACATGAAGCAGGTTTCCCGATCACTGGGGGTCAAACCACTAAGATCCCAAGAACGGGGGCTCTGAAGAGCCATGTGTAAATGGAGCAGTGGTCAATCATGAGCACTGCAGTTCCATTCATTCTTAAAGGGATAGACGAAGATGGCTGAGTGCTTGACTAGTCTTCTCTCATAACAATGAATGGAACAGCAGTGTGCATGAACAACCACTGCTCCATTCACATGGGGCTTTTCAGAGCTCTGGTTCTCAGGATTAGTGGGGATCCCAGCTGTCGAACCCCCAGTGATCAAAAAGCAATCATCAGACCTTGGTCAGAGTGAATCATCCTTGGACATCCGTATACCTGAATGAAGTGTCCACACACGACCCTAGCCGCCATCTCTGCAGTTTGGTTGCGGGTGCGGCAGGTCCGATCAGTAGATAATCAATCATCAAGACCTCTGGAGGTGCAGTTGACCGGATGACTTGAGTCGGCACCCTCTGCTCCGTTGTCTTCATCAGCTCGCAAGCTCTGTATTGCTACCAGACTTCTCTGACGATCTGCTCCAGCTAAGAACAGTACTCAAATTATTGAATCCATTTGTAAGTTTTCTCTGGACCAAAATGGACAGTTTTTAGATGTCTTTTTTAAAATGTGGTGCCCAGAACTGGACACAGTATTCCAACTGAGGTCTGACCAAAGAGCAGTAGAGGGGGAGAATTACTTCACGTGATCTAGACTCTATGCTTCTGTTAATACAGCCCAGAATTGTGTTTGCTTTTTTGCTGCTGCATCACACTTCTTTCAGCTAATCCAGGGCTTGTTGTTGCAAGGGTCCCCAGGCAATGGGCCGATTCTTTGGGCCTTTTGTGGTCCCCTTCGGTAACTTTTGAAGAGGCCCGGCTATCTTAGCAAAGTTTGAGATAAAATGTTGATAATATCCTATTAGTCCCAAGAAGACTCACAAGTCTCAAAGGGTCCGTGGTGGAGGCAAGTTACTTACAGCTTCCACTTTGTTCAGCTGTGTGGACTCCACCTGAAGACACCACGTGCCCTAGATATTCAATTTCTGTCTGAAACAAATTACAATTTTGGGGCTTCAACTTCAGACCGTGAGCCTGTAGACGGGTCAGCACTTGTCATAGTCCTCGTATAGGTTGCTCAAATGTGGGTGCATGAAAGATGACATCGTCCAGATAGATCAAGATGGATTCAAAATTCAGCTTTACCAAACAGTGTTCCATTAACCGTTGAAACGTCCGAGGTGCATTGGTGAGTCTGAAAGGCATTCTATTGAACTCGTACAGGCCCATTGGTAAAATGAAAGCTGTCTTCGGCTTGTTTCTTTCAGCCACCGGAACCTGCCAGTAGCCACTTTCCAGATCTAACGTGGAGGCCTGTTGAAGCGCTATCAGGGACTCTTCCACTTTAGGCAAAGGGTAAGCGTCTCGTATGGTGACACTATTCAACTTGTGATAGTTGACCCAGAATCTCAGGCTTCCGTCTTTCTTTCGGACCGCACTATGGTGTGGCTCATGGACTCTGACTCTCCCCCACTACTCCACTACTTAGCATCTGTGATAGCATGGCTTTTACTTCCTGGTTTAGGTTAGGGGGAATTTGTCCATATCGCTCACAGATTGGAGGTATGGCTCCAGTCGGAATCTCGTGTTCAATGAAGGTTGTACATCCAAAATCATCTTCATTTCTGGAGAAAGCAGTTTGAAACTCCCATGACAGGTCTTCTATCAGTTGAATTTGTTCAGAGGAGAACTGACTTGTGTCCAGTTGTATTATTTTGAGGATCAGCGGGCTACTCCACTCTAGAGTCGGTTCTGTCCTCGGAGTTCGGACACAGACACAGTCCATGGTTCCTGTTCCTCAGTAATCAGGGCCAGTTGGACTTCGGGGACTGTCTCTCCTCCATACAAGTACAAATCTGCAACTTTTTCGCCTGCACAAAGCATGACAGGATAATCATGTACATTGGCACACCGGATGGCCACTTGTCCATCCACCACTGTTGCCATAGTACGTGCCCTCATCAGGCCTTATCCGGTTCCTGTTGGCTTCTGGGGCTCAATAATCACCTCTATTCCATTGAGTCTTAGGTGGCTACCCACATACATCTGAACATTCTGCTCCTGACGAGGTGAGATAATATTTTGATGCCTTGGTGGGACAGTCGCACACCCACCATTTCATCTTCAGGAACATTGTAACAAATCCCACATACTTACCCACAATGCCTTTTGTGCAGGCCGATGTTTGGTGACTCTCTGCCAGTATCCCAAGCCATCTTTGTGGAACATCAACCAGTCCAGATCATGCTGGATATTCATTCCTAATATATTTGAGGTTGCTGACCGTGTATCCCCATCCACTTGCACGATCCCCTTTTGACCCACATCTAGGTCTCTAATTTTCACGTGCATCCACGCTATCCCATGGACTGGAATCTTTGTCTGGCTAACGGCTGTCAGCTTATTAAGTTTTCCTTGCTTGGCTTTGATAAAGTGACCGAAATGGGTTTCGAAGTACTCCAGTGGCATTGTACCATTGGAGGTGATCCTCATTTAAATATCCTGGCTCGCACTCCACCATCCGTTGTCTGAGCTGGGGACAGTTCCGGGAGACATGCCCTCTTTCTCGGCATCTCCAGCATATTGGACGCCAGGGTAGAGAGTGTTCAAGTTTGGTCCAAGTTTGGACAAGATTGTCTTTGGGGTGGGTCAGTCCATGCTGGGGCCTTCTGGCCCCTGGTCTCTTCTGGTCACCTATACGAAGGGATGTTTGTCGGATGTCTCTGTTCTTCCCACCCCATCTGTTGGGGCTACGGATCATACATTGAATGGACTGGCTTTCCCCATCCCACTTGATGGGGTGACGGGGTGTGAGACCTTCTTAGCTGATCCACTTCCCGGGTCAGTTCCTGGATTGCAGCCTTCATCTCAGCCAAGGAGTCGGACTGCTGTCCTCTGGGGCCATACATCCGCACAGTGCTGGGGCCCATATCATCCTCGCCTTCACAAGCCAAAGCTTCTGTGACAACATGAGCAAACTGAAGTGTCTCATTTGCCCGTATCTGATCCCGCAATGTCTGCCTCGATGTATCTATCAGTACCTGAACAAACTGTTCTTTCAGGATAGTGTCAGGATCCATGAAAATAGAGGCTCCAGCCTTCCATTTTTTTGGCAGGTCTGTAACATTCTCTGTAAAGAATTTATATACTAGTCCCATCAGGCCTCTGGCCTACTATCGCCAAATTGACAATATATTAATCATCTGGACGGAGTATGAGCTACAGCTGAAGATGTTCCATGAACACTTTAATCAATTTCATCCCACCATCAACCTAATACTCAACTACTCCTGTACTGAAATTAACTTTTTGGACACCATCATCAAGTTACAGAACAATGAAATAGAGACATCCTTGTACCGGAAGCCAATCGAATGTCCAACATACCTTAAATGGGACAGTTTCCATCCAAAACACATAAAAAACTTTATTGTCTACAGCCAAGCCATCAGATACAATCGGATATGTTCCAACTCTATGGATAGAGACAAACACCTTTGTGGCCTCAGAAAGACCTTTTTGAATCAGGGCTACTATCCAAGAACAATTGAGAACCAGATTACAAGAGCCAACAGAATATCAAGGAATCATCTCCTACATTACAAAACTAAACAAGAAAGCAACCGTGTGCCTCTAGTAGTCACCTACAATCCAAATCTGTAGGCGCTAAGGAGAGCTGCATGAAAACTACAGCCCTTACTACAAAAAGATGCCTGATTACAATTCATATTTCCAGACCCCCCACTTCTGTGTTTTAGGTAGCCCTCAAATTTAAGAAGCATCATTGTCAGAAGCTCCCTGTCATCTCCACCAGCTGGCTTCTGGGGCTCAATAATCACCTCTATTCCATTGAGTCTTAGGTGGCTACCCACATACATCTGAACATTCTGCTCCTGACGAGGCGAGATAATATTTTGATGCCTTGGTGGGACAGTCGCACACCTGTAACATACCTGGCGGCGTCCTTGCATGGTGGTCCATCTCCCACTGTGCAAGAGCGCGCACTTGATCTCCAGTCCAGAATGTCTCTCTGGCTTCCCTCCATGCTGTCTGTTTGTGTCTGTTTCTGCTGCTTAAGGGCGGCGCCCGATCACTTCCTGCTTTTTGTACCTGCTGTGGGTCACACCCCTTGTGCGTCCTCAGCCTATTGCTGTCTGTCACCTGGTATATAGCTCAGCTGCTCCCATCTATCCCTGCCTGAGCATAGTGTTTCATTCAGTGTGTGCTTGCACTCTGAAGGTGCCAGGTCCCGTTCTTTGTCTCCTGCTTTGCGGTATCAGTTCCCGTGTCTGAACTGAGTCCTGTCTATGTCTCCTGCCTTGCGGTATCAGTTCCTGTGTCTGAGCTGAGTCCTGTCTATGTCTCCTGCCTTGCGGTATCAGTTCCCGTGTCTGAACTGAGTCCTGTCTATGTCTCCTGCCTTGCGGTTTCAGTTCCCGTGTCTGAACTGAGTCCTGTCTATGTCTCCTGCCTTGCGGTATCAGTTCCCGTGTCTGAACTGAGTCCTGTCTGTGTTCTCTTGTCTGCCTATCCTGGAGGCTGTATTTCCAGGCCTGTCTGAACACGCTCCTAGCCTGTTCCTTCCGCCTTCTAGGGGCCGATTACCTAGATCCGTTCCTGTATCTTGTCTGTCCTGTCTGAACACGCTCCTAGCCTGTTCCTCCCGCCTTCTAGGGGCTGATTACCTAGACCCGCTCCTGTATCTTGTCTGTCCTGTCTGAACACGCTCCTTGCCTGTTCATCCTGCCTCTCTGGGGGCCGTATTCCCAGACCCGCTCCTGTATTCCGCTGCAGTGTCGGTCTCCTCCGTACACTCAGTTCCAGTCTGAACTCTCTCCTATCCTTTACCTGTTTTGCCTCTATGTCCGTTCCCTTCCTTTTTCTGCAGAGTCTGAACTCGTACCTAACTCCTGCTTGTTGTCTCTGTACTCCCGTTTGTGAGTTTGTGGTCCACTCGCTACTTCACTGCAAGTACCCTGTGGGTATCTGGCTCTGCCTTTCCCTTCCTGTCTGTTCCGTGTGTACAGAGCCCTGTCCCCCCTGCTCAGCCTTGCCTGCTCTGACTCCTTTGCTCACCGCTCCGGCGGTTCTAGCCTGCTCTGACTCCTTTGCTCACCGCTCCGGCGGTTCTAGCCTGCTCTGACTCCTTTGCTTACCGCTCCGGCGGTTCTAGCCTGCTCTGACTCCTTTGCTCGCTGCTCCGGCAGCCTTGCTCCGCTCTGACCCTTTTGCTCACTGCTCTGGCAGTCTCGCTCCGCTCTTATCCTTTTGCTCACTGCTCCCGCAGTCTTGCTCCACTCTTGCTCACCGCTCCAGGCGGTCTCGTCCTGCTTTACTCTTGTTCACTGCTCCGGCAGTCTCGCTCAGCTCTGACCCTTTGCTCACCGCTCCTGGCGGCCTTGTCCTGCTCTACTCTTGCTCACCGCTCCAGGCGGCTTTGTCCTGCCCTGTTCTCGCTCACCTCTCTGGGCGGCCTCACTCTGCTGTGTTTGTCCGCCACATCTGTGGTTTTGTTCCTGAGTCCCAGTGTGTACTGGGTCCTATCCCGCCAGTGTCCCTACCTGCTAGTGCCTCCCTGTCTGCACTCTAGCTGTGCTTGCCTGTACCCCTCTGCCTGTATTGTTCCTGAGTCCCAGTGTGTACTGGGTCCTATCCCGCCTGTGTTCCTACCTGCTAGTGCCTCCCTGTCTGCACTCTAGCTGTGCTTGCCTGTACCCCCCTGCCTGCATACCCGCCTGCCTGCATACCAGTCATGCCTGCCTATACCCACCAGGCTGTGTGCCAGCCTACCAGTCTGTTCCTGTATTCCCCTGTGTGGGTCAACAGCCGTGTCCGGGGTCTGTCCTGGAGTAGCACCTGGTCCCTCTGCTCGGTTCCTCCTTGGTGCACTGGCGTCGTATGCCGTCGTGCGACCCTGGTCGGATCGGGTGAATACCTAGTTACGCCCCTCCAGGCATTCACTCTCCGGCATGGTCCAGTGGAATCACTACAATCACACGCACACGCCGCTCAGCCCGGGCGTGTGCATTACAGCATGCTCAGGCCATGGTTCCCGTTGAGCCCCACGGCCTACGCTCTCTGAGAAGTTTTCCAGCGAATACATGCATTAAAATAAATAATTTTTTTTTTTTTCCTTAGCTGAGTTCCAGGCGAATTACGCACCGTCCAGATGGATCTATCAGCTCTCGTTCCTGCGGATCCGCCACGTTACTATGGGGATCCAAGACAGTGTCGTGCATTTGTGGAGCAATGCATGCTACACTTTAAGGCCTACCCTCTCTATTTTCCTTCCGACTGGGCTAAAGTGGCCTTTATGATTGACTACCTAGCGGGTGATGCCTTGAAATGGGTCACCCCCCTATGAGAAGCATGGGATCCTGTCGTCCTTGACCTGCAGGCCTTCCTGGTGGCCTTTCGTATGGTCTTCGAGGACCCTAACCCTGAAGCCCCTGCTGAAGCTTCACTTCCCAATATCCCGGAGCAGCCCCGACGGGTAATGTGTGTGGGTAGCGCAATAGTCCTCCAGCCCAATGAGACTACTGCCCACCCAGAATCCTCACAGGGTGACTACGCTTTCCGGAATACTTCTCCCAACCTCAAGAGGCAGTCCAGACGTGCTAGACGTAGAGGCAAGCCGTCACGCCAGGGTCTGTCCTCCCTGAGACCTCCTGACCCCAACCTTGAAGTCCCTACTGAAGCTTCATCTCCCTGTATCCCGGAGAAGCCCCAACGGGTAATGTGCGTGGGTAGTGCACCAGTTCTCCTGCCCGAAGAGACTTCTGCCCATCCAGACTCCACACAGGAGAACTTCCTGCACCCGGCATCAGATGCTTCACCCACTTTAACCGGTGTGCATGTCCAAGGATGCTCCAAAGCTGTGGTTACCTCAGAGTCTGTGCACCTCTACTACCTGGTGGAGGACCCCCTGTTGCCTCCTGAATCCTCCGGGATACCACTCGATGACAAATGGAGAGAGAATTCTCTACACCCGGTACTCGATACGTTGTCCGCTTCGTCCTGTGAGCCTGACAATGGGTACCCCAAAGTGGTAGTTACCCCCGAGTCTCTACACCCCTCCGACCAGGCGGAGGACCTCCAGTTGTCTCCAGAACCCTTCGGGGTGCCACCTGGTGGTGAATGGACTGAGACTTTCCTATACTCGGTACCCGATACCTCGCCTGCTTCGTCCAGTGAGTCCGACCTAGTGTACTCTGAAGCAGATGTTTTCTCTGAGCCTCTGCACTCTTCTGACCCGGCGGAGGACCTCCAGTTGTTTCCTGAATCCTCCGGGGTACCATCAGATAACAAAGAGACAGTGACTTTTCCTCATTATGTACCTGATAACCCGTCTATTTCTTCCTGTGAGCTTGACAAGATGTACCTCGAAGCAGAGATTACCCCCAAGTCTCTGTCCCCCTCCAACCCAGTGAAGGACTTCCAGTTGTCTCCTGTACCCTCTGGGGTGCCACCTGAAAATATGTGGAGAGAGACTTCCTTGTGTGCTGTTCCTGGTACTCCACCCGTTTCGTCTGTTGCTGAGGATGGCTGGATAGGAGGTAGCATCCTAGCTAACCAGATGAGATCAGTTTTTCCTGTGGACAGTGGAAGTGATCTCCTTTAAGTGAACGACTGGTCCTCAAATTCCCTGCGGAAGATTCTGGCAGGCCTGAAGAAGAGGGGGCGTAAGGGGGGGGGTACTGTAACATACCTGGCGGCGTCCTTGCATGGTGGTCCATCTCCCACTGTGCAAGAGCGCGCACTTGATCTCCAGTCCAGAATGTCTCTCTGGCTTCCCTCCATGCTGTCTGTTTGTGTCTGTTTCTGCTGCTTAAGGGCGGCGCCCGATCACTTCCTGCTTTTTGTACCTGCTGTGGGTCACACCCCTTGTGCGTCCTCAGCCTATTGCTGTCTGTCACCTGGTATATAGCTCAGCTGCTCCCATCTATCCCTGCCTGAGCATAGTGTTTCATTCAGTGTGTGCTTGCACTCTGAAGGTGCCAGGTCCCGTTCTTTGTCTCCTGCTTTGCGGTATCAGTTCCCGTGTCTGAACTGAGTCCTGTCTATGTCTCCTGCCTTGCGGTATCAGTTCCTGTGTCTGAGCTGAGTCCTGTCTATGTCTCCTGCCTTGCGGTATCAGTTCCCGTGTCTGAACTGAGTCCTGTCTATGTCTCCTGCCTTGCGGTATCAGTTCCCGTGTCTGAACTGAGTCCTGTCTGTGTTCTCTTGTCTGCCTATCCTGGAGGCTATATTTCCAGGCCTGTCTGAACACGCTCCTAGCCTGTTCCTTCCGCCTTCTAGGGGCCGATTACCTAGATCCGTTCCTGTATCTTGTCTGTCCTGTCTGAACACGCTCCTAGCCTGTTCCTCCCGCCTTCTAGGGGCTGATTACCTAGACCCGCTCCTGTATCTTGTCTGTCCTGTCTGAACACGCTCCTTGCCTGTTCATCCTGCCTCTCTGGGGGCCGTATTCCCAGACCCGCTCCTGTATTCCGCTGCAGTGTCGGTCTCCTCCGTACACTCAGTTCCAGTCTGAACTCTCTCCTATCCTTTACCTGTTTTGCCTCTATGTCCGTTCCCTTCCTTTTTCTGCAGAGTCTGAACTCGTACCTAACTCCTGCTTGTTGTCTCTGTACTCCCGTTTGTGAGTTTGTGGTCCACTCGCTACTTCACTGCAAGTACCCTGTGGGTATCTGGCTCTGCCTTTCCCTTCCTGTCTGTTCCGTGTGTACAGAGCCCTGTCCCCCCTGCTCAGCCTTGCCTGCTCTGACTCCTTTGCTCACCGCTCCGGCGGTTCTAGCCTGCTCTGACTCCTTTGCTCACCGCTCCGGCGGTTCTAGCCTGCTCTGACTCCTTTGCTTACCGTTCCGGCGGTTCTAGCCTGCTCTGACTCCTTTGCTCGCTGCTCCGGCAGCCTTGCTCCGCTCTGACCCTTTTGCTCACTGCTCCGGCAGTCTCGCTCCGCTCTTATCCTTTTGCTCACTGCTCCGGCAGTCTTGCTCCACTCTTGCTCACCGCTCCAGGCGGTCTCGTCCTGCTTTACTCTTGCTCACTGCTCCGGCAGTCTCGCTCAGCTCTGACCTTTTGCTCACCGCTCCTGGCGGCCTTGTCCTGCTCTACTCTTGCTCACCGCTCCAGGCGGTCTCGTCCTGCTTTACTCTTGCTCACTGCTCTGGCAGTCTCGCTCAGCTCTGACCCTTTGCTCACCGCTCCTGGCGGCCTTGTCCTGCTCTACTCTTGCTCACCGCTCCAGGCGGCTTTGTCCTGCCCTGTTCTCGCTCACCTCTCTGGGCGGCCTCACTCTGCTGTGTTTGTCCGCCACATCTGTGGTTCTGTTCCTGAGTCCCAGTGTGTACTGGGTCCTATCCCGCCAGTGTCCCTACCTGCTAGTGCCTCCCTGTCTGCACTCTAGCTGTGCTTGCCTGTACCCCTCTGCCTGTATTGTTCCTGAGTCCCAGTGTGTACTGGGTCCTATCCCGCCTGTGTTCCTACCTGCTAGTGCCTCCCTGTCTGCACTCTAGCTGTGCTTGCCTGTACCCCCCTGCCTGCATACCCGCCTGCCTGCAAACCAGTCGTGCCTGCCTATACCCACCAGTCTGTGTGCCAGCCTACCAGTCTGTTCCTGTATTCCCCTGTGTGGGTCAACAGCCGTGTCCGGGGTCTGTCCTGGAGTAGCACCTGGTCCCTCTGCTCGGTTCCTCCTTGGTGCACTGGCGTCGTATGCCGTCGTGCGACCCTGGTCGGATCGGGTGAATACCTAGTTACGCCCCTCCAGGCATTCACTCTCCGGCACGGTCCAGTGGAATCACTACAATCACACGCACACGCTGCTCAGCCCGGGCGTGTGCATTACAACACCCACCATTTCATCTTCAGGAACACTGTAACAAATCCCACATACTTACCCACAATGCCTTTTGTGCAGGCCGATGTTTGGTGACTCTCTGCCAGTATCCCAAGCCATCTTTGTGGAACATCAACCAGTCCAGATCATGCTGGATATTCATTCCTAATATATTTGAGGTTGCTGACCGTGTATCCCCATCCACTAGCACGATCCCCTTTTGACCCACATCTAGGTCTCTAATTTTCACGTGCATCCACGCTATCCCATGGACTGGAATCTTTGTCTGGCTAACGGCTGTCAGCTTATTAAGTTTTCCTTGCTTGGCTTTGATAAAGTGACCGAAATGGGTTTCGAAGTACTCCAGTGGCATTGTACCATTGGAGGTGATCCTCATTTAAATATCCTGGCTCGCACTCCACCATCCGTTGTCTGAGCTGGGGACAGTTCCGGGAGACATGCCCTCTTTCTCGGCATGTCCAGCATATTGGACCCCAGGGTAGAGAGTGTTCAAGTTTGGTCCAAGTTTGGACAAGATTGTCTTTGGGGTGGGTCAGTCCATGCTGGGGCCTTCTGGCCCCTGGTCTCTTCTGGTCACCTATACGAAGGGATGTTTGTCGGATGTCTCTGTTCTTCCCACCCCATCTGTTGGGGCTACGGATCATACATTGAATGGACTGGCTTTCCCCATCCCACTTGATGGGGTGACGGGGTGTGAGACCTTCTTAGCTGATCCACTTCCCGGGTCAGTTCCTGGATTGCAGCCTTCATCTCAGCCAAGGAGTCGGACTGCTGTCTTCTGGGGCCATACATCCGCACAGTGCTGGGGCCCATATCATCCTCGCCTTCACAAGCCAAAGCTTCTGTGACAACATGAGCAAACTGAAGTGTCTCATTTGCCCGTATCTGATCCCGCAATGTCTGCCTCGATATATCTATCAGTACCTGAACAAACTGTTCTTTCAGGATAGTGTCAGGATCCATGAAAATAGAGGCTCCAGCCTTGCATTTTTTTGGCAGGTCTGTAACATTCTCTGTAAAGAATTTATATACTAGTCCCATCAGGCCTCTGGCCTACTATCGCCAAATTGACAATATATTAATCATCTGGACGGAGTATGAGCTACAGCTGAAGATGTTCCATGAACACTTTAATCAATTTCATCCCACCATCAACCTAATACTCAACTACTCCTGTACTGAAATTAACTTTTTGGACACCATCATCAAGTTACAGAACAATGAAATAGAGACATCCTTGTACCGGAAGCCAATCGAACGTCCAACATACCTTAAATGGGACAGTTTCCATCCAAAACACATAAAAAACTTTATTGTCTACAGCCAAGCCATCAGATACAATCGATATGTTCCAACTCTATGGATAGAGACAAACACCTTTGTGGCCTCAGAAAGACCTTTTTGAATCAGGGCTACTATCCAAGAACAATTGAGAACCAGATTACAAGAGCCACCAGAATATCAAGGAATCATCTCCTGCATTACAAAACTAAACAAGAAAGCAACCGTGTGCCTCTAGTAGTCACCTACAATCCAAATCTGTAGGCGCTAAGGAGAGCTGCATGAAAACTACAGCTCTTACTACAAAAAGATGCCTGATTACAATTCATATTTCCAGACCCCCCACTTCTGTGTTTTAGGTAGCCCTCAAATTTAAGAAGCATCATTGTCAGAAGCTCCCTGTCATCTCCACCAGCTACAGGTACCTTTCCCTGCAACCAACTACCTTACTCTGCAGAAAAAATGTAAAACCTGTCTGTTCAGAATGACCAAAGACAAGATAAAGATCCCCAATTCACCCAATTCACATCAGGACTGAAAGATCCCATGTACTTTCAGCTGTATCACAACTAATGTAGTGTACTTAATTATATGTACCAAATGTCCAGCTGGGGATCTGTATCTAGGGGAGACAAGGCAAAAACTTAGGACAAGGATGAATCATCATCGCCACACAATAAAAGAAAAAAGAATAGATCTACCTGTGGCCAAGCATTTTTGTTTCCCTGATCACAGCATCACAGACATGAAATTATTGGTAATAAAAGGTAATTTCAAATCTCAGAGAGACAGAAAAGTTTTGGAATATAAACTCATGGTGATCTTTGACACTTTCAGAGAAGAAAAGAATGTGTCGCATGGATTTATGTCATTCTACCTCAACTAAGGAATGTGGCTCTCAGAACAGCGGGATCATCACAACCCTGGACCAGACCTCTGTCACAGGACAATAAAAATTTCACACTTCTTATCTATGAACTGCTAAAATATTTACAGCAAGAACTGTTTATCTCTCTCCCATAGTAATAGCTCTGCTTTACGTCACCTGTCTCATCTATTGCATTATTTCTGTGTCCTATTGTGTATAAATATGTGACTCTTCAGATTTTATGCTATACTATGCCTGATGAAGAGGCCTAAGTAGTCTCGAAAGCTTGCACCTTGTTACCATCTTTTCAGTTAGCCATTAAAAGGTATCTAGTGATGGGCGAGCACCGAGTAGTTACAGCTGCTCGGTGTTATGTTTGAATCACTACCGTGTGCATGATTTGCGACTGTTTGACAGTTTTAATACATGTGAGGAATGTGTAAGAAATAGACATTCCTCACATGTATTAAAACTGTCAAACAGTCGCAAATCATGCACACGGGAGCGATTCAACCTTATCACCGAGCAGCTGTAAATATTCTGAGCTTGGCCTGAGCATACTCCAAAAGGGTTAACAGAACATACTCGCTCATCACTAGTATCAACCACTGAGGACTTTCAAATCTAAATATCTTTCTATCTACTGGCTAACACGGTACAAAAATATATATTTTCCCTGTATTATACTGGGAGATGCTTTTGTCTTCTTGCTGACACCGATTAAAGAGGCATGTCCAGAAACTAGCCGCTGAGCCTCTCTCTCCATAAACCTCCTCTAATATGGCCACAATGTCTTCTAGAGTCACCGTTTCCGGGCTTCTTCCTCTAGTGCGTGCAGTGCGACGTTAGAGTGCAGCTCCTCAGCAAGGTTGTACAGTCTATATGTACTTCACATTCGATCGGCCCATTCTTTGATTGACATGTTATCGACGTCAAATTTTGCAAGTTGTCTCAGTATGGACTCTGCTAACAAGCTCAGGCTTGGAGCGTTTAGAGTCGACGGGAGAACGACTGGGACAGGTGCTCCCGCGGACCCTGTGGCCTGTACCGCACTATTATCCCCAGTGGCATTCTGCATTTTGATGCTGTACCCTGTTCGCAGTGCCAAATTAAACCTGAGCAAGGGATGGCCACAGGACGAGGGGTGCAGCAACAATCAGCAGACATGCACAAATATTAAATAATATATTATAAATATTTACTAAACAGTTTATAAAAACAAAAGAAAGGTAAGGATGGTAGGTAAACATTGAATAAATAACAGATACGATGACAGCAATTCCTCTCAATAACACCGAATAAGAGTATACACAGGTACAGTTAATAGAATTAACAGTTATATGTCAGCAAAAATACATGTAATTAACCCTTTCTATGCATAAAGCCATAAAAAGGCAGTGTTGTGCCAATACTCTAGTAATCGCCTACTCTGAGCAGTTTTTGAAGTGTCTCTTACAGAGGCCTTTTCTTCTAACTAACTAGACCTCCATAAAGTTAGTTATATATGCACATACGCTGCTCAAAAAAATAAAAGGAACACTTAAACAACAGAATATAACTAGTGTTGAGCGAACATGCTCGACACTGCTCGGTACTCGCCCGAGCATCACGCTACTCGGGATGTTCGGTGAGAACCGAGCATTTCCGGGTTACTCGGGCGGGAGCTCGGGTCTCCGCCCTGCATGTCTGGCGCTCTTTACAGAGCCAATGAACATGCAGGGATTGCCAGCCAGTCACTGTAATGCCGCAGCCATGTTGTTTGTGGGCATTACAGTGATTGGCTGGCCGCACAGCGTCACCTCGAGTATTTAAAATCGGGCGCCGCCATCTTGGACACAGTCGCTCCGGATCAGACAGTGTAGGGACAGCGCTGCTGATTTAGGGAGAGATATATCCTGCAAAACAGTTAGTGTAGGGTCTGTAAAGGCTGCCAGATCAAACAAACAGTCCTTCTCAGGACTAATATCCATCCCAGGTATATCAGGCAGGCAGGCAGGCTGTATAGGAGACGCAGTGGTTATACCAGCAAACGCTGTATTACAGTCCTGTGTGCTGCTCCTGTTGCTGAAATTGCTGGACTTAGCTCCAGGTCCCGGGGGCCAGGAAAAATCCTTTTTTTTATCTAAATCCTCTTTTTTTTTTCCTCCTTCACAATGTACAAATACCCATCTTATTAACCTTTTGGTGTCCCCCCCCCCCAAAAAAAAAAGTGTGCCTCTGATTTTCCAGACACAAATATATCTGTTGAAAATAGTCTGGTGTAGGCCAGAGAAATAGAAGTGTGGTTTTGCAGTTCTATGGGCCATTTGTATCTAAAAAAAACAGTTTGAGTGTGTCGCTCACTGTTCAGCCGCAAATATATATATTTAAAAAAGTCTGGTATACACCAGTAAATTATTACTGTGGTTTTGATGTTCCACCGTAAAACATCTCTATTATCCTGTTTTAGGCATTTTTTGCTGTATAAAAATAATAATAGTGTCTCCCTGATTTTTCAGACACAAATATATCTGTTGAAAATAGTCTGGTGTAGGCCAGAGAGACAGAAGTGTGCTTTTGCTGTTCCACGGTAAAAAATCTCTATTATCCTGCTTTTGGCATTTTTTGCCGTAAAAAATAAATAGTGTCTCCTGATTGTTCAGACACAAATATATCTGTTGAAAATAGTCTGGTGTAGGCCCGAGAAATACAAGTGTGGTTTTGCAGTTCCACGGTTCAAACCTCTGTATTATCCACTTTTGGGCCATTTGTATCTTAAAAAAACAGTTTGAGTGTGTCGCTCACTGTTCAGCCGCAAATATATATATATTTTAAAAAGCTTGGTATACACCAGTAAATTATAACTGTGGTTTTGCTGTTCCAAAGTAAAACATCTCTATTATCCTGCTTTTGGCATTTTTTGCCGTAAAAAATAAATAGTGTCTCCTGATTGTTCAGACACAAATATATCTGTTGAAAATAGTCTGGTGTAGGCCCGAGAAATACAAGTGTGGCTTTGCAGTTTCACGGTTCAAACCTCTGTATAATCCACTTTTGGGCCATTTGGATCTAAAAAAAACAGTTTGAGTGTGTCGCTCACTGTTCAGCCGCAAATATCTCTATTTAAAAAAGTGTGGTGTACACCAGTAAACAATAACTGTGGTTTTGCCATCCCACGGTAAAAAATCTCTATTATTCAGGTTTTGGTAGTATTTGCCATAAAGAAAAACAGTAGTGTCTCCTGACTGTTGTGACACAAAAATATATCTGTTGAAAATAGTCTTGTGTAGGCCCGACATCCCAGTGTGGTTTCGCAGTTCCACGGGTCAAATCGCTGTACTATCCAGTTTTGGGCCTTTGGTATCTAAAAAAAAAGCAGTTTGAGTGTGTCGCTCACTGTTCAGCCGCAAATATCTCTATTTAAAAAAGTGTGGTATACCCCAGTAAACAATAACTGTGGTTTTGCCATCCCACGGTAAAAAATCTCTATTATTCAGGTTTTGGTAGTTTTTTCCGTAAAGAAAAACAGTAGTGTCTCCTGACTGTTGTGACACAAAAATATATCTGTTGAAAATAGTCTTGTGTAGGCCCGACATCCCAGTGTGGTTTCACAGTTCCATGGGTCAAATCGCTGTACTATCCAGTTTTGGGCCTTTGGTATCTAAAAAAAAAGCAGTTTGAGTGTGTCCCTCACTGTTCAGCCGCAAATATCTCTATTTAAAAAAGTGTGGTATACCCCAGTAAACAATAACTGTGGTTTTCCTCTTCCACGGTTCTAATCTACTCTTTATTACCCTTTTTCCATTGATAGTGCAAGTGTAAGCTATTTTACTTCATTTACAATGGGCAAGGCGCGTGGCAAGGGACGTGGAAGTGGACGTTCTGGTGATGGTTCGTGCAGAGGACGGGGCCGTGGCCAAGGTGAAAATGTGCCACAACCAACAGCCACATCTTCTCGCTCCCACTTCTTGACCGAATTACTAGGGAAGCACAGAACAACACCAGTATTGAGAACTGATCAGTGTGAACAGGTTATTATTTGGATAGCAGACAATACTTCCAGTTACCTGGGCACCACCACCTCCGGTCTGTCTTCCACACGGTCAACTCTTAGTAGCCGTGAGTCTCGACCGCATACTCCTCCTCACCCTGATGCTCCTTCCTCCCACCATGCTGAGTGTCGTCAGACAGCAAGTGATCCCACACTTGGACACTCTGAAGAGCTGTTCAATGGTCCATTTCCATATTTGGGCCCCTCGCCTGATACGCTTGAAGTGGTGGAAGAGGAGATCCCATGTTGCGATGCCCAAATATTTGAACAGCCACGGCCACAGGAAGTCGACGGTGGCAATCTGTCACAAGAGGTGGACGATGACGAGACACAATTGCCAGGAAGTGAGGAGGAGGATCGTGGTGCGCAAGTGGAAGAGGAGGAGGTGGTGGATGATCTAGTAACTGACCCAACGTGGAAGGAGGACATGCAGAGTGAGGCCAGCAGCACACAGGGGGAGGGAGGCAGAGTACCCCAACAGGCAGGAAGAAGCAGTGTGGTGGCCGCAGACAGAAGGCAGGCAACCGTTCCCCGTAACACCAACACGAGGGACGTTGCCAGTACAAGCAGTAGGTCTTCCAGAGTCTGGAATTTTTTTAAAGACTCTGCTGATAACCCCAAAAAGGCCATATGTTCCACCTGCCATGCCAGCATCAGCAGGGGTGACAAAACTACCAGCCTGACCACCACCAGCATGATCAGGCACATGGCAGCAAAGCACCCAACTTTGTGGGGCGAAACCCAGGGTCCACGACCAGTGTCAGCGGGTGTCACCACTGCTTCTTCCACTGTTGTGCGTGCAATAGAACCCCCTGTTGTGTGTGCAAGGCAATCCCCTGTCCATACTGCATGTAAAGATGCCCCCTCCTCTCAGTCTTCACTTGTTATGGCAGTTTCTCAAGAAACAGCATCAATGTCCATGTCCACGTCCCACCGCAGCGTTCAATTGTCCATATCCCAGACCTTTGAACGAAAGCGGAAATTCGCAGCTAACGCCCCACAGGCCACAGTCCTAAATTCGCACATTTCAAGACTGCTTGCATTGGAAATGCTGCCTTTTAGGCTGGTGGAGACGGAATCCTTCCGCAATCTTATGGCGGTGGCCGTCCCTCGGTACTCGGTCCCCAGCCGACACTATTTTGCCCGGTGTGCCATCCCCGCACTACACAAGCACGTGTCCCAAAGCATCTGCCGTGCCCTCAACAACGCAGTTACTGGGAGAGTCCACCTGACAACGGACACGTGGACAAGTGCTTGTGGCCAGGGATGGTACATCTCTCTGACGGCACACTGGGTAAACATAGTGGAAGCCGGGACCCAGTCGGACCTTGGGACGGAACACATCCTCCCCACACCGAGGATTGCGGGCCCTATGTCAGTCAGAGTTGCCACCACAGTGTACAGCTCCTGCGCATCCTCCTCCTCCTCCTCATGTTCAGCCTCCATCTCAGATATCACCACATCAGTTACAAGCTGGAAGCATTGCAGTACTGCCTCCGCCAAGCGGCAACAGGCTGTGCTGAAACTCATAAGCTTAGGTGATAAACCTCACACTGCTTGTGAGTTGTGGACAGCTGTGAAAGAGCAGGCAGATCTGTGGCTGAGACCGCTGAACCTACATCCCGGCATGGTCGTGTGTGACAATGGCCGTAACCTGGTGGCGGCTCTGAGGCGAGGTGAGATCACACACGTACCATGCCTGGCTCATGTGCTTAACCTCGTGGTTCAGCGGTTTCTTAAATCATACCCCGAGTTGCCAGATCTGCTCGTGAAAGTACGCCGCCTGTCAGCTCATTTTCGCAAGTTGGCTAAAGCTTCCGCCGCCCTTGCTTTGTTGCAACAGCGTTTGCAGCTTCCGGCACACCGACTGGTGTGTGATGTCCCAACACGTTGGAACTCTACCCTCCACATGTTGCAAAGGATTTGTGAGCAGAAGAGAGCAGTTGTGGAGTACCAGCTGCAACAAGGCCGTCGATATTCAGGTCAGACTCCACACATAAGACCTCAGGAGTGGACCTGGATGTCTGACATATGTACCATCCTGACAAACTTTGAGGAGGCCACCAAGATGGTGAGTGGCGATGACGCCATCATTAGTGTCAGCATCCCACTTGTCTGTCTTTTGCAACGCTCTCTGCAGAGAATTAAAGAGGAGGCATTGCAGCCAGAGTATGATGAGATGGATCAAGAAGCCGTAGCGGGCGATTACACACAGCCCAGCCTCATCTCATCCCAACGTGCATTGGGGGACA
Source organism: Phyllobates terribilis (assembly GCF_046119375.1). Classification (NCBI taxonomy): domain Eukaryota; kingdom Metazoa; phylum Chordata; class Amphibia; order Anura; family Dendrobatidae; genus Phyllobates; species Phyllobates terribilis. The sequence goes on from NW_027362773.1 coordinate 58,041,858, forward strand.
ATGAGGGAGAGGAGGAGGAGGAGGAGGAGGAAGAACTGGTGCTGCTATCATGCGTTGTAGACGGTAGTACCTGTACAAGTGTCATACCGTCGGTTCAGCGTGGTTGGCCTGAGGACAGGGGGGAGGAGGAAGAGGAGGAGGAGGAGAGCATGGTCAGTCGTCATCTTGGTGAGGACACAGAAATCTTGCCCGTTACCAGTCTGGCACGCATGGCTGACTTTATGTTACGCTGCCTTAACCGTGACCCTCGCGTTGTCAAAATGTTGGGTGACAGTCATTACTGGTTGGAGACACTTGTAGACCCCCGCTACAAGGAGAACTTTCACTCTCTTATTCCTGAGGTGGAGAGGTCTACAAAAATGGGGCAATACCAGAAGGCCCTTGCTGCAGAACTCTTAAAAAAATTCCCATCTGAACACGCTAGCGGCAGAGGTCACAGTTCGTTGCCCAACCAAGGCGTACAGGTGAGAGAGATGCAACTCCAATCCAGCAGAGGCAGGGGAACACTGTCAACGTTCTGGGACAGTTTTCTGACACCCGCCCAGCTTACAGGCCCTGAGGCGCGGGGTACTCTCACAAGGAGTGGAAAGTTTCAAAAGATCGTGAGGGAGTACCTTGCCGATCGTACCAGCGTCCTCCGTGATTCCTCTGTGCCTTTTAATTATTGGGTATCCAAGCTGGACACTTGGAATGAACTCGCTCTGTATGCCTTGGAGGTCCTGGCCTGCCCTGCCGCTAGCGTGTTATCGGAGCATGTTTTTAGTGCCACTGGGGGAATTATAACTGATAAGCGCACTCGCCTGTCAACTGACAATGCTGACAAGCTGACCCTTATCAAAATGAACAAGGGCTGGATTGGGCCAGACTTCTCATCACCACCAAATGACAGCAGAGTAACATAAAGTCAAATCCACTGTGTTATTTCGGGAGGTGTATTCACATGCACCGCTTCACACCCACACATGGGTATACGCTTCCTCGTTTCGGCTGTTTAATCTTCTTCTCCTTATCCTCAGCCTCCACCACCACTATACCACCAGGGTGCCAGCATTGCAAGTTCCTCCGTCCTAATTTTTGGCAGCTTTTGCTGGGAAAGCATATGCAAATACCATGGGACACCCACTCCCCAATAATGGGACTTATGTTTGTAATATGCTGTACTGCATGGCTCTTGTAAGGGGCATTGCAAGTTGCTCCGTCCTAATTTTTGGCAGCTTTTGCTGGGAAAGCATAAGCAAATACTATGGGAGACCCACTCCCCAATAATGGGACTTATGTTTGTAATATGCTGTACTGCATGGCTCTTGTAAGGGGCATTGCAAGTTGCTCCGTCCTAATTTTTGGCAGCTTTTGCTTGCAAGGCATAAGCAAATACTATGGGACACTCACTCCCCAATAATGGGACTTTTGTTTGTAATATGCTGTACTGCATGGCTCTTGTAAGGGGCATTGCAAGTTGCTCCGTCCTAATTTTTGGCAGCTTTTGCTTGCAAGGCATAAGCAAATACTATGGGATACCCACTCCCCAATAATGGGACTTATGTTTGTAATATGCTGTACTGCATGGCTCTTGTAAGGGGCATTGCAAGTTGCTCCGTCCTAATTTTTGGCAGCTTTTGCTGGGAAAGCATAAGCAAATACTATGGGAGACCCACTCCCCAATAATGGGACTTATGTTTGTAATATGCTGTACTGCATGGCTCTTGTAAGGGGCATTGCAAGTTGCTCCGTCCTAATTTTTGGCAGCTTTTGCTTGCAAGGCATAAGCAAATATTATGGGACACCCACTCCCCAATAATGGGACTTATGTTTGTAATATGCTGTACTGCATGACTCTTGTAAGGGGCATTGCAAGTTGCTCCGTCCTAATTTTTGGCAGCTTTTGCTGGGAAAGCATAAGCAAATACTAAGGGAGACCCACTCCCCAATAATGGGACTTATGTTTGTAATATGCTGTACTGCATGGCTCTTGTAAGGGGCATTGCAAGTTGCTCCGTCCTAATTTTTGGCAGCTTTTGCTTGCAAGGCATAAGCAAATACTATGGGACACCCAGTCCCCAATAATGGGACTTATGTTTGTAATATGCTGTACTGCATGTGACGTGCCCCCTGGGCCGTGTGTACACGTGTGTGGGATACCCGGTGCCGGGTCTCTGGGGTCTGTCGTCTCTGTGGCGGTGACCCGGTCCCGTGGCTCAGGCTGGTCAAACCAGTGGCAGTCTTTCTTAGGTTTTGAGGTTAATTGTCCGACTGCGCCACCCGTGGATTGCGGTCAGGGAGTACCACCGCTGCGAGGCAGACCGCTGAGGCTGGTGTTGTGTGTGCAGCATAGAATGGGATAATTCCCCTCGGGAGGAGTATAGCCTCAGGGCAGTGAGCGTGGATGATGGGGGTGATGGTGCACGAGCGCAGCAGGAACGACTCAGAGTCTTTGCAGTGCAGTTCAGGGTCTTTACTGATGATTATAAGGTAGTCCCGCCCGGGAGTACTGGCTAGCATAAGAGGCCTGGTCAGTCTGTGAGCAAGCAGGAGTTCCCCTGGCCAGGTGGAGTTGTAGGCCTCCCCGTCTGTCTTCACTCTTCCTGGCTACCTTGCTGTAAGCGGGTAGAAGTAGCCCACGTCCCTGAGTGTACCGTGTAGTGCTCACCCGTATGGCTGGTGACTTGGGGCCTTCTGTTAGCCTCCGCTCCACAACGGCGGTGCTGGTCCCTTGCTTGTGACTGAGCCTCCGGGCTTCTATGGCCAGAGGACCTGAAATCCCCTGCCGGCTGGTTTCTGCTGCTGGATATATAAGTCCTCACAGCTTCGGACTCCTGTGTCCGGTTCCTATTGTCTTCTGCCAGGGCGAGCTCTGCTCAGCTTCCAGCCCCTAGTCTTTAGCTCCTAGCTCCTACAGAGCTCCTTGCTGTTACTTTCCCTTGCTCTCACTCTGACTCTGACTGTTCTCTGACTCACTCAACCCCGCCCCAGATCCAGTTTATAAGGGTAGAATTCTCCCCTCCCAGGACTGGGGCAGGAGGATGTTGCATGTTTAAGGGATCCTGACCAGTAAACCTCCCACTTGCTCTCCGACGTAATATCTCTATTACTGTGGTGACCAGACCCCTGGGGTGCCACACATGGCTCTTGTAAGGGGCATTGCAGTTCCTCATAATTTTTGGAAAGCCTTCCATTCACTGCTTAGGCCAACAGTGCACGGGAGACCCAGTTGCTATAAATCGAAAAAAAGGTTTAGTTAATGCCCTCTGACCTCCATGTCATTTCCAAGGGGCATTGGAGTGGCTCGAAATTTTTGGTAGGCATTGCACTCACTGTATGCCCTATAACTGTGTAGCCGAACAGCTCCTTTTGTTACAGAAACATATCCTACAAGACATATCTGGTTGACTGGCCTGATATTGATGTGAATGGTCCCTGTTCCTCCTGCTCTTTCTCCTTTGCCACCACCTCATCCATCATTTATCACCTGAAGCTTTGTTTTAACGGGAGTCATAGAACTGGGATAGTAGCAGGAAAACATCCAGCAATCCTCGGAGGAGGTAGGATATGCGCCAAAACGCGGACCACCTCAGGCCTAGCCGCTGCTACATACATGCGCTTGCATTCCAAGAAAACAAAGCAGATGCTAACTTCTATCATCATCATCATGCTCCTCACATAGGCACTCTCAACTCCCCTGATGGAGAAGCCAGGGCCCACCGGAGGAGTCTGGTTCTCTGGTGGGCTTGTCCAATGATGCCCTAAAGCAGGCCAGGCTAAGAAAAGTGTGGGGGAAGGTGACAGGAGAAATCAGGGCGGCTGGGGACCGAGTATGGACACCTGGCCGCCACCTGGCGGCTGGGGACCGAGCGTGGACACCCGGCCGCCGGGCGGCTGGGGACAGAGTATGGATACCTCGCTGCCGAAGAGGCCATGAGGTAGTGGCCAGCTTCGGCCTCCTCCAAACTAAAAAGCCCCATTTCAAGTGAAAGCTAGCAGTATGGTATTGCAGCCTGCGGGTGGGTGGGTGGTTGGCTGCATATTTTCGCTTGCATTGCAAGGAATGGGGGAGGTACAATTGAACACTGCCCTGGGACAAGGACTTGCACGGGGATAGTTGCAAGTCTGCATCTTCTGATGCGGCAAGGATCACTTCTGATGGGCACACTTTTAGACAGTGACCTGGGGGTCAGAGATGCTTCCAGGGGTCTTCCCCATGCTGATCCCTTGTCTTTTCAGCACTGTATGCATGTGTCACACAGCACATGGCCAGATAAGGTTGTAAAATGTTAAAATGACATTTCCCGGTGAACGCATTTGTCACGGTTGAAAACAATACAAAAGTGCAAAAACGCATGAAAAATGCTACTTGTGAACATAGCCCAAGGTGTGGAGGAGTATTTTTGTTTTTGGTTATTTATTTTACCTTATACACAAGTTTTTACCCTGGAAAGGAAATTCCTTAACATATTTCACAGGAAAACCGTTTCAGTTTAATTTTTGAACGTTTTATTGTGAGCCCGCAAAAGTGGCTTTATACCTCTGACCACGTTGTTGACAGCAGTGACCTGGGGGTCAGAAATGCTTCCAGGGGCGATCCCCATGCTGCCCCCATGTCTTTTGAGCACTGTCACTATCGTTTTGGGCACTTTTTAGGCTTTCTACAGACTGCCGGGGGTGCTGCCGCAAAAATGCTCGGGTCTCTCATAGAGTAACATTGGGCTCGTTGCTCGGGTCGAGCACCCGAGTATCACGGTAAGCTCGGCCCGAGGTTCGAGCACCCGAGCATTTTAGTGATCGCTCAACACTATCAGTCGTCATCTTGGTGAGGACACGGAAGTCTTGCCCGTTACCAGTCTGGCACCCATGGCTGACTTTATGTTACGCTGCCTTAACCGTGACCCTCGCATTGTCAAAATGTTGGGTGACAGTCATTACTGGTTGATGACACTTTTAGACCCCCTCTACAAGGAGAACTTTCACTCTCTTATTCCTGAGTTGGAGAGGTCTACAAAAATGGGGCAGTACCAGAAGGCCCTTGCTGCAGAACTATTAAAAAAATTCCCATCTGAACACGGTAGCGGCAGAGGTCACAGTTCGCTGCCCAACTAAGGCATACAGGCGAGAGAGACGCAACTCCAATCCAGCAGAGGCAGGGGAACACTGTCAATGTTCTAGGACAGTTTTCTGAGACCTGCCCAGCTTACAGGCCCTGAGGCGCAGGGTACTCTCACAAGGAGTGGAAAGTTTCAAAAGATGGTGAGGGAGTACCAGCGTCCTCCGTGATTCCTCTGTGCCTTTTAATTATTGGGTATCCAAGCTGGACACTTGGAATGAACTCACTCTGTATGCCTTGGAGGTCCAGGCCTGCCCTGCTGCTAGCGTGTTATCGGAGCGTGTTTTTTGTGCCGCTGGGGGAATTATAACTGATAAGCGCACTCGCCTGTCAACTGACAATGCTGACAAGCTCACCCTTATCAAAATGAACAAGGGCTGGATTGGGCCAGACTTCTCATCACCACCAAATGACAGCAGAGTAACATAAAGTCAAATCCACTGTGTTATTTCGGGTGGTGTATTCCCATGCATCGCTTCACACCCACACATGGGTATACGCTTCCTCATTTCGGCTGATTTTTGCTCATCTCCTTATCCTCAGCCTCCACGACCACTATACCACCAGGGTGACCGTGGTCCATGTTGCCAGCATTGCAAGTTCCTCTGTCCTAATTTTTGGCAGCTTTTGCTTGGAAGGCATAGGCAAAGACTATGGGAGACCCACTCCCCAATAATGGGAATAATGTTTTTAATATGCTGTACTGCATGGCTCTTGTAAGGGACATTGCAAGTTCCCCCTTTAATTTTTGGCAGCTTTTGCTTGGAAGGCATAGGCAAAGACTATGGGAGACCCACTCCCCAATAATGGGAATAATGTTTTTAATATGCTGTACTGCATGGCTCTTGTAAGGGGCATTAAAATCGTCTTGTTAAGCTACTGTGACCTCCACGTCTATTCCAAGGGTTGTTAATATTGTCTTTTTATTCCACTGCGACCTCCACCACTCTTCCAAGGGGCATTAAAAGCGTCTTGTTAAGCTACTGTGACCTCCACGTCTCTTCCACAGGGCGTTGATATTGTCTTTTTATTCCACTGTAACCTCCACCACTCTTCCAAGGGGCATTGATATTGTCTTTTTATTCCACTGCGACCTCCACCACTCTTCCAAGGGGCATTAAAACCGTCTTGTTAAGCTACTGCGACCTCCACATCTCTTCCAAGGGGCATTAAAACTGTCTTGTTAAACCACTCTGAACTCCACGTCTCTTCTAAGGGGCATTAAAACCGTCTTGTTAAACCACTCTGAACTCCACAGCTCTTCCAAGGGGCATTGACATGTTGTTTTTAATTACCTCTAACCTCCACGACTCTTGCAACGGGCATTGCATTTCCTCCTAATTTTTGTCAGCTTTTGCTTTTCAATGCATAGGCGAACACTAAGGTAGACCCACTCCCCAATAATGGGTAGAAGGTTTTTAATACGCTGTAATCCACGTCTGTTTCAAGGGGCATTGCAGTGCCTAATAATTTTTGGAAAGCCTTCCATTCCCTGCTTAGGCCAACAGTGTACAGGAGACCCAGTTGCTATAAATGGAAAAAATGGTTTAGTTAAGGCCCTCTGACCTCCATGTCATTTCCAAGGGGCATTGGAGTGCCTCGAAATTTTTGGTAGGCATTGCATTCACTGTATGCCTTATAACTGTGTAGCTGAACCGCTCCTTTTGGCACAGAAACATATCCTACAAGACATGTGTGGTTGGCTGGCCTGATATTGAGGTGAATGGTCCCTGTTCCTCCTGCTCTTTCTCCTTTGCCACCACCTCATCCATCATTCATCACCTGAAGCTTTGTTTTAACGGGAGTCATAGAACTGGGATAGTAGCAGGAAAACATCCAGCAATCCTCGAAGGAGGTAGAATATGCGCCAAAACGCTGACCACCTCAGGCCTAGCTGCTACTACATACATGCGCTTGCATTCCAAGGAACAGAAAGCTAAGGAGGTGGATGGCCTCATGATCATGAATAGTTTACTCATTGTGTAGGAGGCCGACCACTGCTGCAGTCTACCTTCTGAACTTTGTGTTGAAGCCTGATTGACCCAGGACCCGCAATCCTCTATGTCTGGAGGACGTGTTGCATCCCAGTGTCCAACTGTGTCCCGGCTTCCACAATATTAACCCAGTGTGAAGGCGTCAGTGAGATGGACCATTCCTGGCCACATTCACTTGTCCACGTGTTTGTGGTTAGGCTGTCCTTCCCACTAAATGCACTGGGGAGGGCACAGGTAATGTTTTAGTATGCGCGCTTGTGTATAAGGCGCACCGGGACAAATAGGGGCGGCTGGGGACTGTTTATGGACACCCGGCCACCCCCACGCGGCTGGGGACTGTGTGTGGGCACCCGGCCGCGGGGCGGCTGGGGACTGAGTATGGACACCCGGCCGCCCCCTGGTGGCTGGGGACCAAGCGTGGACACCCGGCCGCCGGGCGGCTGGGGACTGAGTATGAATACCAGGCTACCGACGCAGCCATGACGTGGTGGCCAGATTCCACCTCCACATGCCTAAAAGGCCCAATTTCAAGTGCAAGCAAGCTAGCAGTATGGTATTGCAGCCTGGGGGTGGGTGGATGGCAGGCTGCATACTTGCGCTTGTATTGCAAGTTATGGGGGAGGTACAATTGAACACTGCCCTGGGACAAGGACTTGCACGGGGATAGTTGCAAGTCTGCATCTTCTGATGCGGCAAGGATCACTTCTGATGGGCACATTTTTAGGCAGTGACCTGGGTGTCAGAGATGCTTCCAGGGGTCTTCCCCATGCTGTTCCCATGTCTTTTTAGCACTGTATGCATGTGTCACACAGCACATGGCCAGATAAGGTTGTAAAATGTTAAAATGACATTTCCCGGTGAATGCATTTGTCACGGTTGAAAGCAATACAAACGTGCAAAAATGCATAAAAAATGCTACTTGTGAACATAGCCCAAGGTGTGGAGGAGTATTTTTGTTTTTGGTTATTTATTTTACCTTATACACAAGTCTTTACCCTGGAAAGGATGTTCCTTAACCCCTTTCCGACTTGGTCAGTAATAGTACGCACCAGGTCGGGAAGGCCGGTTCAGCGGGGGCTCCGGCGGTGAGCCCGCACTGAAGCGAGCACATGTCAGCTGATTATTGGAATCGCAATCCACCCGCGGCTGTTAACATGTTAAATCTCTGACAGTGGCATTTAACTCGCGCTTCCGGGAGTCCTAAGCCCCGTCCATCAGTGACCCCGTCACGTGATCGCGGGTCACCAATGGGTGGGCATGACAACTCAGGGTCTGCAGCAGACGCCTGTGGTTGTCATGTCTCAATTGCTATGAGCGCCAAGTAGTGGTCAGCGCTCATAGCAAGTGAGCATTTCTCCTGCATACAAGCGATCTGCTCATCGCTTGTATGCAGTAGAAGCAATCAGACAACTGCTGCTTCTAGTCTCCTCTGGAGACTATAGAAGCAAGCAGAAAGTGTAAAAAAAAAGTTTTTAAAAAAATAAAAAAAATAAAAAATATATAAAAGTTTAAGTCACCCCCCTTTCGCCCCATTCAAAATAAAATATATATATATATATAAAAAAAAACCACATACACATATTTGGTATCGCCGCGTTCAGAATCGCCCGATCTATCAATATAAAAGAAGAATTAACCCCTTCCCGACCCGTGTCACACCGTTTGTGACATGAAAACAGTTCGTTCCCGACCCATGTCACAGCGTCTGTGACATGGAGGGAAAGAGCCCCTGCAGCGCCTGCGAGCGGGGTCGCTCAGGTGTCACAGTTGCTACTGCAACTGGACATCCTGAAGTCGACCCCCCGGGGGGTGGATTAACCCCCCCGTGCCTGGGACCCCTCCGATTGGCTGTTTCATTTTCACTTTTAATGAAACTGCCAATCGGTATGAATTAAATATTTCACCAATGAAAATTGGTGTAATATTTAAATCTGGGCATGGCCTGATGCTTACAGCATCAGCCATTGGCTGGGGGGAGTGTCACCTCTGTCCCCCCCCTCCCCCCAGATCTGATTGGGGGGCTAGCGTCACATGGATACTAGCCCCAATCAGATGTGGAGGGAGTTTTTAATGATGGCCGCAACTGCCCGTCCATCGATCGGGTGCCGGCCGTTGTGGACCCTCTGCTGCTGCCCCCTGTGTACCCTCTGCTGCTGCCCCCCCCGTGGACCCTCTGCAGCTGCCCCCCCGTGGATCGCTTCTGCCGCCGCTGATCGCCTGCTGCCGCCGCTGATCTGCATCAGGTAGTATTGCCCCCGCTCCCCCCCGACCCCCCCTCCACTCCACCCTGCCCCCCCCTCCACCCCCGACCCCCCCTCCACTTTCATACCTGCACCCCGACCTCCGCTCCCTCTGCTCCCTCTCCCACGTCTTCATCCACCGGCTGCTGCTCTCCTTCTGACAGCCGGTGGACTGTGATCACAGCAGCAGCAGGCTCAGTGTAAATGCCCTGCTCCTGTGATCAAACCCACCATCCCCCAGTCCCAGTGATATCACCCCCCACCTCCCAATAATCACCCCTCCCCCCAGTGTTCACCCCCCCTGTCCCCAGTGTTCACCCCCCCTGTCCCCAGTGTTCACCCCCCCCAGTGTTCACCCCCCCTGTCCCCAGTGTTCACCCCCCCTGTCCCCAGTGTTCACCCCCCCTGTCCCCAATGTTCACCCCCACCTGTCTCCAGTGTTCACTCCCCATCCCCAGTGTGCACCCTCCCATCCCAGTGATCACCCCCCCCCGCAAACCCAGTGATCACCCCCCTGCTGCTGGCTCCTGCTCCCCTTTCTGCCCCAGTAATCACCCCCCTTGTTGCTGCCGGCTCCTGCCCCAGTGATCACCCCCCTTGCTGCTGCCGGCTCCTGCCCCAGTGATCACCCCCCTTGCTGCTGCCGGCTCCTGCCCCAGTGATCACCCCCCTTGCTGCAGCTGCTGGCTCCTCCATCTCTTCAGTCCCCCCCTACGCCTGACAGCCCCCTATGCCTGACAGCCCCCACACGTGACTGCAGAAGGTTACACCAAGCACACACACACACACACACACGTACACTCACACTATAATAAAGTTTCGATTTTTTTTTTTTTTTTACACACGCACACAGCACACAAAATGTCCCGCCCGTCCCACTCATCCCAGTCTAGGGCGTACTCAGCTTAGGAGGCTATGTCAGGTTGGTGTGTGTGTTGTAGTGTGTGTGTGTGTGTGGTATATACACTACAATATACCACACCGCACACCAACCTGACATACACTACACAATGGTGTCCACTAACAAATTGGAACCATGTTGCGTTTGGAGAGTCCCTGTGTGCCCAAACATTGGAGCTCCCCAACAAGTGACCCCATTTTGGAAACTAGACCCCCCAAGGCACCTATCTAGATGCATAGTGAGCACTTGAAACCCCCAGGTGCTTCACAAATTGATTCATAAAAATGAAAAAGTGGAAAAAAAAACACTTTTTTATTTTTACGGATTAATTTGTGAAGGACCTGGGGGTTCCAAGTGCTCACTATGCATCTAGATAGGTGCCTTGGGGGGTCTAGTTTCCAAAATGGGGTCACTTGTGGGGGAGCTCCAATATTTGGCCACACAGCGGCTCTCCAAACACGACATGGTGTCCGCTAACAAATTGAATGGAAAATCGACTCAAATTGTTAGCGGACACCATGTTGCGTTTGGAGAGCCCCTAATGTGCCTAAACAGTGCAGCTCCCCCACAAGTGACCCCATTTTGGAAACTAGACCCCCCAAGGCACCTATCTAGATGCATAGTGAGCACTTGGAACCCCCAGGTGCTTCACAAAATGATCTGTGAAAACAAAAAAGTACTTTTTTTTCACAAAAAATTTCTTTTAGCCTAAATTTTTTAATTTTCACATGGGTAACAGGATTAGAGATGAGCGTTGTTCTACTCGAACTGTTCGCCAATCTCAAATTCGAGCTGTTTTGGGCGGTGTTCGAGCCGTTCGGCGAACACGAACAATTTGAGAAAAATTCGGCAGTTCGAGGTTATGTTCGATAACTGTTCGTGCACCAAAATCATAACTGGATTTTTTCTCAGTAATGATGAAAATTAATGTTAATACGCAGTTTGAGTGTACAGCGGGGTGGGGGGAGGGGCAGGGGATGGATCTCTGCAGGAACAATGAAGATCTCCATTTTTTTTTCTCTTTCCCGCATTTACAGTGGGGAGGTGCAATCTGTAAGCCTATCAGCAGCGCACACACGGAGCGAAGTGCTTTTTTTCACACAAGCAAGGGCATGTGTCATTGGCAGTGTATGTCACATGTCCTTGCCCTATAAGACCAAGCCATTTTCCCCGTCGCCACCATTTTCTCACTGCTGCAGCTGCGTGTTAGACGGCACCGCTGTTGCTGTGTGCGCTATACCTTGTTAATTTCAAGCCAATTTTCGCACAAATCTACAGATAGCTTGGGAGTAGGGAATAGTTGTGATTGCAGTCCTTTTAAGGACTAGGTTACAGCATTTCCTACGACTTTTATCAGGCAGGTCTGTGCTCTTAAATAGATAGGTTGTGGGAGTAAAGACTAATTGTAATTGGAGTCCTTTTCAGGACTAGGTTACATCAGTTCCTATCAGTTTTTGCCAGGCAGGTCTGTGCCAGTGCTGTGCAAGTTTTTTTCACAGCATTTGGCTGAATCTAGCAAAGCTAATCCTTTTTGGCCTATTGCAGAGTGTGTTAGTCAGTGGAGTAGCCTATCTGTGTTGCAAGATATACCACCTGTGTATAGAATACCAATTTTTTTACTGCACCTAGTGAAGTAAAATCTTTTGGGCATAGCATCATTCTATTAGTCCATCTATACTGACCTCCATCAGGTTGCAAACTGAATCTAATTTTTTTCTGCATCTAGCTCTGAAAAAATATTGGGCTTCTAGCTGTGTGTGGGTCTTGTTCTATTAATCCATCTATACTGACCTCCATCAGGTTGCAAACTGAATATAATTTTTTTCTGCATCTAGCTCTGAAAAAATATTGGGCTTCTAGCTGTGTGTGGGTCTTGTTCTATTAATCCATCTATACTGACCTCCATCAGGTTGCAAACTGAATATAATTTTTTTCTGCATCTAGCTCTGAAAAAATATTGGGCCTTCTAGCAGTGTGTGGGACTTGTTCTATTAGTCCACCTATACTGACCTCCATCAGGTTGCAAACTGAATATATTTTTTTCTGCATCTACCTCTGAAAAAATATTGGGCTTCTAGCTGTGTGTGGGGCTTGTTGTATTAGTCCATCTATACTGACCTCCATCAGGTTGCAAACTGAATATAATTTTTTTCTGCATCTAGCTCTGAAAAAATATTGGGCTTCTAGCTGTGTGTGGGTCTTATTCTATTAATCCTTCTATACTGACCTCCATCAGGTTGCAAACTGAATATAATTTTTTTCCGCATCTAGCTCTGAAAAAATATTGGGCTTCTAGCTGTGTGTGGGTCTTGTTCTATTAATCCATCTATACTGACCTCTATCAGGTTGCAAACTGAATATAATTTTTTTCTGCATCTAGCTCTGAAAAAATATTGGGCTTCTAGCTGTGTGTGGGTCTTGTTCTATTAATCCATCTATACTGACCTCCATCAGGTTGCAAACTGAATATAATTTTTTTCTGCATCTAGCTCTGAAAAAATATTGGGCCTTCTAGCAGTGTGTGGGACTTGTTCTATTAGTCCACCTATACTGACCTCCATCAGGTTGCAAACTGAATATATTTTTTTCTGCATCTACCTCTGAAAAAATATTGGGCTTCTAGCTGTGTGTGGGACTTGTTGTATTAGTCCATCTATACTGACCTCCATCAGGTTGCAAACTGAATATAATTTTTTTCTGCATCTAGCTCTGAAAAAATATTGGGCTTCTAGCTGTGTGTGGGTCTTGTTCTATTAATCCATCTATACTGACCTCCATCAGGTTGCAAACTGAATATAATTTTTTTCTGCATCTAGCTCTGAAAAAATATTGGGCTTCTAGCTGTGTGTGGGTCTTGTTCTATTAATCCATCTATACTGACCTCCATCAGGTTGCAAACTGAATATAATTTTTTTCTGCATCTAGCTCTGAAAAAATATTGGGCTTCTAGCTGTGTGTGGGTCTTGTTCTATTAATCCATCTATACTGACCTCCATCAGGTTGCAAACTGAATATAATTTTTTTCTGCATCTAGCTCTGAAAAAATATTGGGCCTTCTAGCAGTGTGTGGGACTTGTTCTATTAGTCCACCTATACTGACCTCCATCAGGTTGCAAACTGAATATATTTTTTTCTGCATCTACCTCTGAAAAAATATTGGGCTTCTAGCTGTGTGTGGGACTTGTTGTATTAGTCCATCTATACTGACCTCCATCAGGTTGCAAACTGAATATAATTTTTTTCTGCATCTAGCTCTGAAAAAATATTGGGCCTTCTAGCTGTGTGTGGGTCTTGTTCTATTAATCCATCTATACTGACCTCCATCAGGTTGCAAACTGAATATAATTTTTTTCTGCATCTAGCTCTGAAAAAATATTGGGCCTTCTAGCAGTGTGTGGGACTTGTTCTATTAGTCCACCTATACTGACCTCCATCAGGTTGCAAACTGAATATATTTTTTTCTGCATCTACCTCTGAAAAAATATTGGGCTTCTAGCTGTGTGTGGGACTTGTTGTATTAGTCCATCTATACTGACCTCCATCAGGTTGCAAACTGAATATAATTTTTTTCTGCATCTAGCTCTGAAAAAATATTGGTCTTCTAGCTGTGTGTGGGTCTTGTTCTATTAATCCATCTATACTGACCTCCATCAGGTTGCAAACTGAATATAATTTTTTTCTGCATCTAGCTCTGAAAAAATATTGGGCTTCTAGCTGTGTGTGGGTCTTGTTCTATTAATCCATCTATACTGACCTCCATCAGGTTGCAAACTGAATATAATTTTTTTCTGCATCTAGCTCTGAAAAAATATTGGGCCTTCTAGCAGTGTGTGGGACTTGTTCTATTAGTCCACCTATACTGACCTCCATCAGGTTGCAAACTGAATATATTTTTTTCTGCATCTACCTCTGAAAAAATATTGGGCTTCTAGCTGTGTGTGGGACTTGTTGTATTAGTCCATCTATACTGACCTCCATCAGGTTGCAAACTGAATATAATTTTTTTCTGCATCTAGCTCTGAAAAAATATTGGGCTTCTAGCTCTGTGTGGGTCTTGTTCTATTAATCCATCTATACTGACCTCCATCAGGTTGCAAACTGAATATAATTTTTTCTGCATCTAGCTCTGAAAAAATATTGGGCTTCTAGCTGTGTGTGGGACTTGTTGTATTAGTCCATCTATACTGACCTCCATCAGGTTGCAAATTGAATATAATTTTTTTCTGCATCTAACCCAGCCAATAGTTTTGGCCTAATACCACAGTTTGGCCACTCAGCTCTGCTCGGTTACCATCCATTGTTTTTTTGTGCAAACAACTCCAGAGTTGTGAATTAGTTAACCACCAAAATGAGTGGAAAAAGGCCTGCTGCTGGTGTAAAGGGGAATAGGCGTGTTGGGAAGGGGAAAAAAGGTTGTGTCCGTGGGGTAGGTGTTAAAGCAACAGTAACATCTGCAGAAGAAAGACCATCTTCCAGCCAAACTAAAATGTCTACTTCTTTTAGCGGACAATGTGATAAGATCCCTTTCTTACGGCCACGCCAATCGCTACAAATTCCAGATGAGGCACAAAAACAGCAGGTGCTTCAACGGATATCAAGTGCTCCTTTAAGTGGGCTCTCCTCCACATCAACTTCAACATCACAAATACTCCAGTCCTCAAAGGTGTCACCCAAATCGCACTTGCTTCCTCACAGCTCCCAAATCTCCAGCTGCCCGTCTGAGTATGAGGTAGAACAGATGGTTGAGTCTGCAGAGCTGTTTACTCATACTATAGCCTGGGAATCAGAGGTCGACTCCAGCGCTTCTGTGAATCCAGACGAGGAAATGATCTGCACTGATGCCCAGAATCTTTATGAGTCGGATCCAGGACCAGACGCAGAAGGTTCTGACCATAATGTAGACCCTCATTCCCAAACTGTAACTCCTGTTGGTGGAGACAATGAGGAAGACGATGATAAGACTCAAATACCTGATTGGAGCGACAACTTTAGTTTTTTGTCAGGGCAGGAACCGGTTGGCTCTGAGGACGACGGGTGTGATAACACACAGGGTGATGATGATGAGGTTGGAGATCCCACTTACTGTCAACCCACAGTCAGCCAAGAGATGAGGTCAGCAGAGGAGGTGGAGGAAGATGCTAGTGACGACGAGGTCAGGTTGCGCCTTCCTGGACAGAGACGTAGTACTGGAAGCACGTCAACAACTGCATCCTCAAACACAACTCTGCCTCTCACCACAAGTCGTGGTGGCTCTTCAGGTCGCACGGGTGCTAAGCCTTGCATAGCCTGGGCATTTTTTCAGATCGATAAAGATGACCCAACTCGTGTTATCTGTAACATTTGTCAGCAAAAGCTAAGTAGAGGCCAAAAAATACAGAGTTTGAGTACTTCATGCATGAACCGGCACATGGACATGAAGCATAAGTTGCAGTGGGAAGCTCAGTGTGCTACAATGCGGCCTAGCCGGCCGGGCCAACCACCGTCTGCCATATCTTGTGCATCCGCGGCCTCTTCATCCTCTGTGACTGGGGGGACAGCAGTCACACCTGTATTGGGGCGCAGACCTGCCACCTCTTTACCCGCAACAGCCAGCGTGATTGGCAGGTCATCATTTTCTTTGGAGGTGGGAACACCAGCTGGTGTTGAGCGCTGTCCGACATCGATAGCACCACCTTTGGATCAAGGCAACCTAACATGTCCGCCTGAATCTTCCTCACAGACCGGCAGTTTGCCGGGGACACCCTTATCAACCCCGTCTAAGCACAATAGCCAGCCCTCGGTCCCTCAAATGTGGACAAGTAAAAGACCATTTCCTCCTAGCCATGAGAAAGCTAAGAGGTTGAATTTCACCATCTGCAAGCTCTTGGCTACAGAAATGCTGCCTTTCCGCCTGGTGGACACAAAGGATTTTCGAGACCTTATGTCCGTCGCAGTGCCCCAGTACCAGATGCCCAGTCGGCACTACTTCTCAAAGAAAGGTGTGCCTGCGCTCCACCAGCATGTCGCATACAACATCACCGCTTCTTTGAGAAACTCTGTGTGTGACAGGGTGCATTTCACCACAGACACTTGGACGAGTAGGCATGGACAGGGGCGTTACATGTCGCTGACTGGGCACTGGGTAACTATGGTGACAGCAGGACAAGGGGCTGCTGTCCAAGTCTTGCCGTCCCCACGAGTTGTGCGTCAATCCTCTTTATGTCAAAGTTCCTCCACTGCTTCTGCCTCCTCAACCTCCTCTCGGTCTTCCACCTGCACCCAAAGCCTGTCTGGTCATGCCACAAGCTTTCTAACTGCGCAGAAGGGATCCTGCACACCTCCTTACTATGCTGGCAGTAGGGCTCAACTTCATCAGGCGGTTTTTACATTGAAATGTCTGGGAAATGTGAGTCACACAGCTGAGGAGTTGTGGTCAGCTCTGGAGAACCAATTTCGTGAATGGTTGTCTCCACTGGACCTCAAACCAGGGAAGGCCGTGTGCGACAATGCTGCAAACCTGGGTGCGGCCCTTCGCCGGGGCAATGTCACACGCGTGCCTTGTATGGCTCACGTGTTGAACCTGGTTGTCCAGCAATTTTTAGCCCACTATCCCAGACTAGATGGCCTTCTGCAGAGGGCACGGTCGCTGTGTGCTCACTTCCGCCGTTCGCATCCCGCAGCTCAGCGACTTACATCTCTACAGAAGTCGTTGGGCCTGCCACTTCACCGGCTAAAATGCGATGTGCCTATAGGTGGAATTCAACTCTGCACATGTTGCAGCGACTGTGGCAGCACCGACAAGCCCTGGTGCAATATGTTCTGACGTATAGCCTGGGCCAACGAGATTCAGAGGTGGGGCAAATCACGCTGGAGGAGTGGTCTCAGATCAGGGACCTATGCACCCTTCTGCACAGTTTTGAAATGGCGACGAAGATGTTTAGTGCTGACGATGCCATTATCAGCATGACTATTCCGGTGATTTACATGCTGGAGCACATGTTAAACAGAATTCGGAGTCAGGTGGTGGCACAAGAGGAGGTGGAGGAAGTAGAGGAGGAGGAGTTGTATGTGGAAGGGCTAACATCTGCAAGGTCCAGACGGTCGGCAGCACCAAGGCGGCAGGCATGTGAGGGTGGGGGAGATGGTTTTACCAGGGCGCATGGTAGCAGCCAAACTAGTGAGGAA
Organism: Phyllobates terribilis; assembly: GCF_046119375.1. Lineage (NCBI taxonomy): Eukaryota > Metazoa > Chordata > Amphibia > Anura > Dendrobatidae > Phyllobates > Phyllobates terribilis. Next base: position 58,059,252 of record NW_027362773.1, read on the forward strand.
GGTGCAGGAGCCCAGGAAGAAGTGGAGGACGAACTGATGGAAGACTCATCAGATGAGGGAGACCTTGATCACATTTCTGTTGTGCGAGGTTGGGGGGAGAGGACAGAGGAAGGAAGCATGATTGTTACCTCGCCACCAACACAACAGGGACTTGGTGCTCCTGGATGCGCAACACACATGAGTGCCTTCTTGCTGCACTACCTGCAACATGACCCTCGAATTGTGAGAATTAGAAATAATCCTGACTACTGGGTTGCCACACTGTTAGATCCCCGGTACAAAAGTAAATTTGCAGAAATTATTCCTGCCATAGAAAGGGATGCACGCATGCAGGAGTATCAGCAGAGACTGTTGCAGAATCTTACATGTGCTTTTCCACAAAATACCAGTGGTGCACGTAGTGAATCTCACAGTTCCAACTTGCCAACCGTGGGACCGTCAAGTGTTCAGCACTCAAACCGTAACAGAACCACAGTATCTGCTGGTAACATCAATTTTGCGGAATCATTTCACCACTTTTTTAGCCCATCCTTTGCAAGGCCACAGGAGACAAGAAGTCTGACACATAGTCAACGCCTAGAGACGATGGTACAGGAGTATCTCCAAGTAAACATTGAAGCCACGACTGTGTCACTGGACCCTTGCTCTTTTTGGGCTTCCAATCTGGATAAATGGCCGGAGCTAGCCACTTACGCCTTGGAGATCTTGTCATGCCCCGCAGCCAGCGTTCTGTCTGAACGTGTGTTCAGCGCTGCTGGTGGTGTGCTGACAGATAAGCGCACGCGGCTCTCCACTGATAATGTAGACAGACTCACGTTCATAAAGATGAACAAATCATGGATCCGAAACGACTTTTCTACCCCTGTGTCATCCTGGGGAGAGTAAAAGCTTGATGATTGGTTAAAATCACCCTACCAACCGTTTTAAGCTTTCAAATTACTAATCATGTTTATCTGTATCTTGACTGGAAAATAATTTGGGCTTTGTAGCAGTGTGCAGCACTGATCCTATTAGGCCATCTATACTAAAGCTTCACCAGATTTAAAATTAAAAATAATTTTTAGCTGCATCTAGCCCGGAAAATAATTTTGGGGCTCCGAGATGCGCAAGACACATAAGTGCCTTCTTGCTGCACTACCTGCAGCATGACCCTCATATTGTCAGAATTCGAAGTAATCATGACTACTGGGTTGCCACACTCTTAGATCCCCCAAACTTTTCGATCAACCTTTTCATTTTAATAAAGACCAAAAAAATGGTCATTTTTGAAATTATAAGCATTAGCAGGTTGTTAGAAACTGAAATCAAACAGTTTTCAACTCAAAACTTTATTCTAGGTGATGTTACATTTTCACATAGGACCTCTTGTTCGAAAGGAGCTTCTGAACTCTCTCGTCCATTGAATTTGTCAGGTTTTGGATGGTTTCTGCTTCAATTGTTTTGCATGAGGACAGAATACCCTCCCAGAGCTGTTGCTTAGATGTGAACTGCCTCCCGCCATCATAGACACTCCTTTTAATGATGCTCCAAAGGTTCTGAATGGGGTAGAGGTCAGGGGAGCATGGGGGTCACACCATAAGTTTGTCCCCTTTTATGCCCATATCAGCCAGAGATGCAGATGTTTTATGTGCAGCATGAGATGGTGCATTATCATGCAGAAAAATGATCTTGCTGTGAAATACACGGTTCTTCTTCTTGAACCATGGCAGGAAGTGCTGTTTGAGAAAATCCACATACATTATGGAGTTCATCTTTAGCACCTTCAGGGATCCTAAAGGGGCCGACAATCTCTCTCCCCATGATTCCAGCCCAAAACATTACTCCACCTCCTCCTTGTTGGCGCTGTAGCCGTGTTTGCGTGGGGTGTCCATCAACCAGCCATCCTCCACTCCATCCATCTGGACCATCGAGCGCTGCACGGCACTCATCCGTGAACAAAACTGTTTTGAAATCAGTCTTCATGTAATGTTTGGCCCACTGGAGCCGTTTCTGCTTGTGTGAAGTGGATAGAGGAGGTCGACAGGATGGCGTATGCACAGCTGCAAACCTCTGAAGGACCCTGCATCTTGTTGTTCGGGGGACGTTGGAGGCACAAGCAGCTTCAAAAACTTGTCTGCTGCTATGACAAGGCTTTTTGGCCGCTGCTCTTTCAACCTGACGTAATTGCCTGTAGGAAAGAGTCCTCAATTTGCCCTTATCAGCACGCACACGTGTGTACTGTGAATCAGCTACATACTTCTTGATTGCCAAGACACTTCATCCTGATCATCGCACAATGTTGATTGTAGTCATGCCTTGACCTAAACACTCCACAATTTGTTGCTTCTCAGCAGCCGACACATCCTTTTTCTTTCCCATTTTGGCAGAAAATGTAGGCTGCTTAATAATGTGAGAGAGCCTTCTTAAGTAGTCTTGCCTTTCATTGGACACACCTGCCAAACTAATTAGCACAGGTGTCTGCAATTGCTTACAGTGATATAAAGAGCCCTGACACACATCACCATCAATGAGTTTAACTGACAAACAAACAAATTCTTCCCTTATCACTCCTAAACACTTTTAGCATAATAATTTGGAACGCAGTGTACATGTGCTTTTCCACAAAACACCAGCGGTTCACGTAGTGAATCTTACAGTTCTAACTTGCCAACCGTGGTCTGTATGGAGTTGTTCAATAAAGGGCCCAAAATTAAGATAACATAGATGGGAGAGGTCTCTATGAATAGGAATTCCTAAGTATTTGATACCCTGTGAGGGACAGGCAAAGAGAAAGTTGGACTGGATGGAATCCTATATGGATTTGGGGAGGGAGACATCGAGGGCCTCAGACTTCGCTGCATTGATTTTAAAATTTGACCATGTAACAAAGTGATCTATTTCAGCCATAACAGCAGGGATGGATATATGTGATTGAGTGATATATACTAGGACATCATCAGCAAATAGAGAGCACTTGTACTCGGTGCCTCCCACCTCAATCCACCTAATATTGGGGTTATGGCGAATTGATGAGAGCAGGTGCTCCGTCACTAGGATGTATAAGAGAGGGGACAGAGGACATCCCTGCCTTGTCCCATTGGTGATTGTGAAAGGTGATGAAAATGTTCTGACGCACCCCCTGGGCCTTGAGACACCCGGAGCCGGACCCTTTTTGGTGGATGCTGGTGGTTGTAGTCTTCGTGGCGGCGACCCGGTTCCGTGGCTCAGGGCGGTCAAACCAGTGGCGGAACTATTTATGTGGTTTTGATGTTTAAATGTCCGACTACGCCACCCGTGGATTGCGGTCAGAGTGAACCGCTGCTACAGGGCAGACCGCTGAGGCTGGTGTTGTGGGTGCAGCAGAGCGTAGCATAACTCCCCACGGGAGGAGTATAGCCTCAGGGCAGTGTATGCGGAGGATGGGGGTGATGGTGCAGGGCAGCAGCAGTAACGACACGGAGTCAGTGATGCAGTCCAGGGCCTTTACTCACAGTTCTTATTTACCAGACCACGTCTGCAGGTAACGGCTGCCCACGTCGTACTGTGCTCACCAGGTGAGGGGCTCAGACAACTCCCAGATAACTTTGGAGCACTTCACAGGACCCCCTTTGTGTGTCCTTTGTCTGGCCTTTCTTACCAACACTTCTGTCCGGCTGCCTCGGGCCTCCTCTTGGTAAACTTGGCGCCAGTTTCCCTGACCCTATGTGGTGCCTTCCTAGCGGGTGTAGCGAGGGGCTGCGCCACATAAAATGTCAGAGCCTCCGGTTTCTAGCTGAGGGTCGTTTCCTGCCTCCACTAGTTCGGGGACCGGTCTCCCCCTTTGGCCTGACCCCTCCACGCAGGTGGATTCGGGCGTGCGGTGGCGACTCGCCCGTCCGCACCCCTGGGATCCCTTCATTCCTCGTTCCTGGAGCCTTCTCCGCTCCTCTTCCTTCCTTCTCCCTCTTCCAGGCCTGGGCCTCTGTTACTAGGCCCGCCTCCGGAGCAGAGCTCATGCAGAGCCCCTGCTCCCTGCCACTTCTGCTCAGACTTCTCTGCACTGAACTAAGATGGTGCCCACCTTTTATACTCCCTTCTCAATGCACCCAGGAACTGCTTCCTCCCTGCTCCTGCACTACAGGGTTCCCCTTCCTCAGTGTTCCCTCCCCCCACTCCAGCCAGGGACAGGGACTGTCGTGCCCATCTCAGGGGCATATTGGTCGCCCTGCCCCACGGCAATGTGGTGTAATGCATACAGGTGTCGGGTCCTGATCCACACTCCATCCTTACCTGAGAGTGAGATATCACACCTCTGGGTGAGGTGCAATACGTCTGTAGCAACCGAGCCCTCAGGGTGCTACAGTTCCATTTATCTTCAGCCTAGGTGACGTATTGCGATACAGGGCCGTGATTTTGGCTATAAAAGGGTCCCCTAGACCCCTACCCCAAGCTTTTCAAGAGAATCATATATGGCGTGCCAGGAGACTCTATGGAATGCTTTCTCAGCATCCAACGAGAGTATCTAATTACAAATTTTTAACTGCATCTAGCCCAGGAAATACTTTGTGCCTAGTAGCAGTGTCTGCTAGTCAGCGGATTATCCCGGCTGTTAAGCAAGCTACACCACCTGTAGTTTAGACACTTAATTTTTTCAAAGGAAATGATTCGGGACCATGGGATACTTAGTGAAGAGCATCAGGAGGCACCCCAAGGCATTGGGGCTGGGACTGGCATTAGGATGCCTTGCGGTGGACAGCCGAGCTCGATCCTTATAAAAGCTTTTTAACTGCAGCAGCTTTAGTGGACGCTACTGGAGCTGGAATTACGCGGCTGCTGGCATGAGTCTTGCCCTCCAATAGATCCTTGTAAATGGATTTAAAGTGTATTCATTCAAATTAGAGAGACAATTTAAATTAAAAAGCTTAGAGCTGCCTCCACTACAGGGGGGCTCGCTCGACCCACCAGCGGACAGGCACCAGTATTGGGAGAGGGGGGCTGGCCGTCAGGGTTCACCGCGGCTCTGGCACAAACCCGGCGACACGGAGGTGGCACGGGCAGGAGCGGACTGGCCGTGTCGGCTTCTCACTTTTTGGATTTTAGAAGGGCATGACATGCCTATATCTGTGTCTCCCCCTCCTTTTACTCCTCCACCTCTTTTATTTTCGCATGACTATATGTACTTGTCACTTTTCCATGTGTTAGTTATGTCTTCTGAGCAGTTTGTCAGCTTTTGGACACCTTTGAAGGTGTTTTCTATGTGTTTCTATGTGTTTTTGTTTGCCTGCCATTGTTTTTAACGGTGTTCGAAGGTGTTCGACGAACAGTTCGACGAACAGTTCGGCGAACACACGGGTGTTCGACGAACCGAACCGAACTCGAACACTACGGTGGTGGCTCAACACTAAACAGGATAAAATGCAACCTAAAATGTATTGGTCAATTTCTCCTGAGTACACTGATACCTCATATGTGGTCATAAACCACTGTTTGGGCACATGGCAGGGCTCAGAAGAGAAGGAGCGCAATTTGACTTTTGGAGCTAATTTTCCATTCAAAAAGTAAAATGGCGCTCCTTCCCTTCTGAGCCCTGCCGTGTGCCCAAACAGTGGTTTATGACCACATATGAGGTATCAGTGTACTAAGGAGAAATTGACCAACAAATTTTAGGATGCATTTTATCCTGTTACCTATGTGAAAATTAAAAAATTTAGGCTAAAAGAAAATTTTTGTTAGAAAAATAAAAATGTTCATTTTTTTCTTCCATGTGGCTTTAGTTCCTGTGATGCACCTGAAGGGTTAATAATCTTCTTGAATGTAGTTTTGAGTAGCTTGAGGGGTGCAGTTTTTGGAATGGTGTCACTTTTGGGTGTTTTCTGTCATAAAGACCCCTCAAAGGGACTTCAAATGTGATGTGGTCACTAAAAAAATGGTTTTGTAAATTTTGCTGGAAAAAAGATAAATTGCTGATGAACTTTGAACCCTTCAAACTTCCTATCAACATCTTTTTTTTTCCAAAATTGTGCTGATGTAAAGTAGACATGTGGGAAATGTTATTTATTAACTATTTTATGTCACATCACTCTCTGGTTTAGTAGAAAAAAAATTCAAAATTTGAAAATTGCAAAATTTTCAAATTTTTTCCCATATTTTTTATTTTTTTCACAAATAAATGCAAATATTATCGACCTAAATTTAATACTAACATGAAGCCCAATATGTCACGAAAAAACATTCTCAGAATCGCTAGGATCCGTTGAAGTGTTCCAGAGTTTTTACTTCGTAAAGGGACACTGGTCAGAATTTACAAAAATGCCAAGGTCTTTAGGGTCAAAATAGGCTGGGTCCTGAAGGGGTTAATACAATCAGTAAACGGCGTAACGAGAAAAAAATTTTAAACGCCAGAATTAAGTTTTTTTGGTCGCTACAACTTTACAATAAAATGCAATAACGGGCGATCAAAACATCGGATCTACCCCAAAATGGTATCAATGAAAACGTCAGCCCGGCACGCAAAAAATAAGCCCTCACCTGGCCCCAGATCCCGAAAAATGGAGAAGCTAAGGGTCTCGGAAAATGGCGTCATTTTTTTTGTTATTTTTAGCAAGCTTTGGATTTTTTTTCACCACTTAAATAAAAAAGAACCTATACATGTTTGGTGTCTATGAACTCATAATGACCTGGAAAATAATGATGGCAGGTCAGTTTTAGCAATCTGTGAACGTGGTAAAAAAAAGGACCCAGAAAACAACTGTGGAATTGCATTTTTTTTGCAGTTTCACTGCACTTGGAATTTTTTTCCCATTTTCCAGCACACGATATGGTAAAACCAGTGATGGTGTTTAAAAGTAAAACTCGTCCCGCAAAAAATAAGCCCTCACATGGCCATATTGAATGAAAATTAAAAAAGTTCTGGCTCTGGGAAGAAGGGGAGCAAAAAAGGAAAACACAAAAACAGAAAGACCCATGGTCGTTAAGGGGTTAACATATTTCACAGGAAAGCACTTTCACTTTCGTTTTTGAACGTTTTATTGTGAGCCTGTAAAAGTGGCTTAATACCTCTGACCACGTTGTTGACAGCAGTGACCTGGGGGTCAGAAATGCTTCCAGGGGCGATCCCCATGCTGTCTCCATGTCATTTGAGCACTGTCACTATCGTTTTGGGCACTTTTTAGGCTTTCTACAGACTGCCGGGGTAGCCGCCGCAAAAATGTTCGGGTCTCCCATAGACTAACATTGGGCTCGTTGCTCGGGTCGAGCACCCGAGTATCACAGTGAGCTCGTCCCGAGCTTCGAGCACCTGAGCATTTTAGTGCTCGCTCAACACTAAATATAACTCCAAGTAAATCAAACTTCTGTGAAATCAAACTGTCCACTTAGGAAGCAACACTGATTGACAATTAATTTCACATGCTGTTGTGCAAATGGAATAGACAATAGATGGAAATTATTGGCAATTATCAAGACACCCTCAATAAAGGACCACATCTCAGTACCAATAATTTCTGGCTGATGTTTTGGTCACGTTTGAATGTTGGTTGTGCTTTCACACTCGAGGTAGCATGAGACGACTCTACAACTCACAGAAGTTGCTCAGGTAATGCAGCTCATCCAGGATGGCACATCAATGCGAGCTGTGGCAAGAAGGTTTGCTGTGTCTGTCAGCGTAGTGTCCAGAGGCTGGAGGCGCTGCCAGAAGACAGGCCAGTACACCAGGAGATGTGGAGGGGGTCGTAGGAGGGCAACAACCCAGCATCAGGACCGCTACCCCTTCCTTTGTGCAAGGAGGAACCGGAGGAGCACTGCCAGAGCCCTGCAAAATGACCTCCAGCAGGCCACAAATGTGCATGTGCCTGCACAAACGGTTAGAAACCGACTCCATGAGGGTGGTATGAGGGCCCAACGTCCACAGATGGGGGTTGTGCTCACAGCCCAACACCATGCAGGACGCTTGGCATTTGCCACAGAACACCAGGATTGGCAAGTCGCCACTGGCGCCCTCTGCTCTTCACAGATGAAAGCAGGTTCACACTGAGCACATGTGACAGACATGACAGAGTCTGGAGATGCTGTGAAGAGTGATCTGCTGCCTGCAACATCCGTCAGCATGACCGGTTTGGCAGTGGGTCAGTAATGTTGTGGGGTGGCATTTCTTTGGAGGGCCGCACAGCCCTCCATGTGCTCGCCAGAGGTAGCCTGACTGCCATATGGTACCGAGATGAGATCCTCAGACCCCTTGTGAGACCATATGCTGGTGCGGTTTGCCCTGGGTTCCTCCTAATGCAGGACAATGCCAGACCTCATGTGGCTGGAGTGTGTCAGCAGTTTCTGCAAGATGAAGGCATTGAAGTTATGGATTGGCCCGCCCATTCCCCAGACCTGAATCCGATTGAGCACATCTGGGACATCATGTCTCGCTCCATCCACCAACGTCACGTTGCATCACAGACTGTCCAGGAGATGGCGGATGCTTTAGTCCAGGTCTGGGAGGAGATCCCACAGGAGACCATCCACAACCTCATCAGGAGCATGCCCAGGCGTTGTAGGGAGGTCATACAGGCATGTTGAGGCCACACACAATACTGAGCCTTATTTTGACTTGTTTTAAGGACAATACATCAAAGTTGGATCAGCCTGTAGTGTGTTTTTCCACTTTAAAAAATAAAGTATACTTACTTCCATGACCATCTTCCCCCCGAGGTGCAGATTCCTGTCTTATACTCTGTACATAAACTAAACAGGCATTTTAGTAGCAGGGATCTGTGTCCATTTAGCCAATTCATGTGTTGGTGATGACTGTGGCTAATCCCATGCAATACTCATGTATGGTATAAAATGGCAGATAGTCCACAAGCTGATGGCTGTCTCTCTGCTCCTAACAAAATTGCTCAAGTAAAGCAATTGTTTGATTAGGATCTGTGCACAAGACCCAGCTCTGGTGAGTCAGGACTTTGCCGGTTCAATTAGCGGCCAGCCAGCCTAGGATTTATTCTGTATTCTTTCTATATTGTTCTGCTGTTGTGCGGAGCCAATAAAACTGGTTGCTGCAGTTGTATCAAACGTGCCTGGTGTGAATTGTGCCCTGGAGTGCCTAAAGCACCTGTCTAGCACAGGAGACTGTGATCCAGTGAACTAATTCTCTAATCTTGTCACACACCACAGATAATAGACAATGAAAACTCTCTGCGTATAGATAATGTAGCAAATGTTAGGCTACGTTCCCACAATGCAGTAATGCTACGGATTTTTCCTGAGCGTTTCTGCATATCCCTGGCAGAAAGAACGCATGCAGATTTTATATGCATTTTTTCAGCCAGGAACAAGCGTTTGTCACCCGTTTTGCACATGCGATTTCGCATGCTGGTTGTCAAGCTCTTTCCAAGCGATTTTAGCATCACTTGGAAAAGTGCTTGACAACTTGTTCACACTATATAAATCCATGCAACCGTATATTATATTTTGTGACCAAGTTAGTTAAAAAAAAGAATAAAAATGTTAAAAAAACAAAACAAAACATTATACTCACCTTCCGATGGCCCCCGTTCTCCTTCTCCGGCCTTCCCGGTGTCTCGCGGTGGTATAAAAGGACCTTCCATGACTTCATTTAGTCATGTGACAGGTCACGCGACCGCCGAAGTCAGCGGTCGCGTGACCTGTCACATGAGTGAATGATGTCATGGAAGGTCCTTTTACTCCATCACGAGCCACCGGGGAGCCAACACGTACCGGATAGAAGACTAGAAGGCTATCAGAAGGTGAGTATAATGTGTTTTTTTTATTTTAAATTCTTTTTTTTACAGGTACTATGGTACCCGGGTCAGGATGAGAGTCTCCTCTGCTCCCGACCCGGGTACCATCCGCACATTGAATCGCTTAATATCCGGTCCAGATCATCATGACAACTTTGTCCATCCACGACTTGTCTTTGCAGAATTTATTTCTCGGAGTCTACCAGACGTTCTAGGAGAGTTGACAAGTATGGGATATAAATCTGTAAACTAACCTGCGTCTAGACCAGGGGTCTCAAACTCGGCTGGGTATATGGGCCGCACATGGAAAAAATTTGAATTTGGGGGGCAGCATTCTTTGTTCAATGTGACATTTTTAGTGATACCATTTTTTTTGTATACACCTTTTGAACATTTTTGCCGTGTTTATTTTTTTATGGCTTGGGTCGTTATGGATGTGGCGATAATAAACGTGCACTTTTTTGTGTTTACTTTAGTTTACATATAAAACAGCATTTTTAGTGCCCAATATTTTTTCATGCTTTATTTTATTTTTTATTTTTTTTACAATTTTATTTCGCCAAATTGGCCACATACAGTAATATTGTCTTACAATTAGCATCATATAGTAATAATGGAAAACATCTTGTAGTAATGGTCCCCATCTTGTACTAATGTGCCCCATCCAGGTCCCCATCCTGTGGCTATGTGCCCCATCCAGGTCCCCATCCTGTGGCAACGTTCCCCATCCTGGCGCCCATCTTGTACTAATGTGCCTCATCCAGGTCGCCATCTTGGGGCTATGTGCCCCATCCAGGTCCCCATCCTGTGGCAATGTTCCCCATCCAGGTCCCCATCTTGTGGCTCTGGTCCCCATCTTGTGGCTCTGGTCCCCATCTTGTGGCTCTGTGCCCCATCCAGGTCCCCTCTTGTGGCTCTGTGCCCCATCCAGGTCCCCTCTTGTGGCTATGTGCCCCCTGTGCTGTTCTTCACACACATAAAATAGAAAAAAAAAAAGATGATTCTCACCTGTCCTCCGTTCCCTCGGCGGCCTTCCTGCAGATGTGGCCCGCAGGCACCACAGAGTCCGACCCCTTGACGATCCCGACCTGGTCCAGGAGGAGCCGCCGACAGCAGCGCTGCATTGCCGCACAGAGACTGTCTCCCAGCACAGCATTTTCAATGTCAGCCGCCGGCCAATCAGAGGCCAGCAGCTGACATCTGCATATGGCAATGACGTCATACTCGCTGCGCCGACACGTAGATATCAGCTGCTGGCCTCTGATTGGCCAGCGGCTGGCATTGGAAATGCAGTGCTGGGAAACAGTCTCTGTGTGGCAATTCAGCGCTGCTGTCGGCGGCTCCTCCTGGACCAGGTCGGGATCGTCAAGGGGTCTGTGCCTGCGGGCCGCATAAAGCAGCCTCAGGGGCCGCATGCGGCCCGCGGGCCGCGTGTTTGAGACCCCTGGTCTAGACCCTAAGCCTATTCCTCTATCTGTTGAATCCAGGTGTGCATCCTGAATCCCCATTCTGTGACTTTACCCAATATAAGCCTGCTGCCTTGTATCCTTACCTTCAAGATATGCCTGTATGCTGATCACAGGTACTAAAGTATGTATTCTGAATCCTGATCTAGAGTATGCAATAAACTCTGCTCTACTATTCCTAGAGTACGTATTTACTTCTGCTATTTTCCTGTGTTGTGTATCCTTTAGTTTGCGATTGATCTAATCCAGAGATGGCACCAGAACCCTGAATTCTGTATTTTATACTGTAAAGAAGCACTTCCATCAAAGTTTTTAATCTCTTAATATATTGCAATTATCATATTATATAGGACTGTGTACTTAAAATTGCGATTTCTATTAACCAGCCGAGGGAAAGCCGACAGCTGGGCGCTTATGTTTATTGCCTTGGAAGGGAGTAATAAACATGGAGCGTCCCAGGCTATTAATATCATCTCACAGCAGTATACTTAGACTTTACTGGTTATTAAAATGGGGGGCCTCAAAAAACAAATGATGTGGGGTCCCCCCTATAATTAATAACCAGCAAAGGCTAGGCAGACAGATGCAGGTTGATATTAATAGGTTAGGAAGGGCCAGATATATTGGCTCCCTCCCAGGCTAAGGACATCAACTCTCAGACACCCCAAAAATGGCGCATCCATACGATGCACCAATTCTGGTGCTTAGCCTCCGCTCTTCCCACTTGACCTGGTGAGGTAGCAAGTGGAGTAACAGTATTGGGGTTGATGTCAGCTTTGTATTGGCAGCTGACATCAAGCCCAAGGTTTAGTAATGTTGAGACGGGGACCCCACACCATTTTTTTCTTCATGCAGATGAGTATGAGCCCTAAAGGCTTCTATGTGGAGCCTGAAAAAAACGCATGTAAAAAATTTAGTCACTTTTTTAAGTGGAGAATGAAAAGCTTTTCTGTCCTATAAAAACACTTAAAAAATGTTGCTTCACATCTGCACCAAAAACACATCAAATATGGGGGAACAAGCATTAAAGAATGTAGCAAAAATTCAATAATCAGAGAAGATTGTTATTGCTTTGTTTGGCATGGACACCTGCAGAAAGCAAAAAACACAGTATTGATGCAACGTGTGAACATGGCCTTATAAAAAAGCTGGATAATGAAGCTATATAAAAAAGAGAAAGTTCTGGCTGCTATAACTATGAATGAGTGAACAAAAAATAAATCCACAGGTCCCAACTAAAAATGAGCAGGACGTACAGATGACGTCGTGCCAGCCCTGGTTGATCAAAAGTCGCATCGGGGATGCTGGGAGGTAAGAGATTTGCGGTCTCCCATCCAGCCTCTGGGGTATCACTGACTTTGGCGCTGGACCAGAGTCCTGTGAATCGATTCATTGAGCTCTAGTTCCAAATGTCCTGGATACAGCGGACAATCCAGTATTTGGGTCTACACCCTGCTGTATTGAACGTTTGCTGAATGTCCCTCACTACCACTCAGCCAGTATGTACATTGCGGTCTGTGCTCGGACCGATTTGCACGGATGTTGAAGCAACCCTAAATAATTGGACCTTACTCTTACTGCCCCTCTTCAGTCTTTGATACAAATTTCAAAGGGGTTAAGGTAAAGGGATTGTAGGGGTAAATGTAAAGTTGTCGCGGCTGCTTGGACTTGCCAAAAAGAAAATCAATGATACATAACCTAATACCAATGACATGCCTGGAAGATACCCAAACCTCTTTTGGAACACTTTGCCATCTTTTTGTTAAACAAAATGCTACCAGTTTCTACAGTCATGGCCAAAAGTATTGAGAATGAGACAAATAGTAATTTTTCCAAAGTTTACTGCTTCATTTTTTGTAATGGCATTTGCATATACTCCTGAATGTCAAAGAGTGATCAGCTTAACAGCAATTACTGTACTTACAAAGTCAATATTTGCCCAGAAAATGAACTTTAACCCCCAAAACACATTTCAACATCATTGCAGTCCTGCCTTAAAAGGAGCAGCTAACATCGTTTTAGTGATTGATCCATTAACACAGGTGTGGGTGTTGATGAGGACAGGGCTGGCGATCAATCAGTCATGATTAAGTAAGAATGACATCACTGGACACTTTAAAAGGAGGCTGGATCTTGGTGTCATTGTTTCTCTTCAGTTAACCATGGTTATCTCTAAAGAAACACGTGCAGCCATCATTGCACTGCACAAAAATGGCCTAACAGGGAAGAGTATCGCAGCTACAAAGATTGCACCTCAGTCAACAATCTATCGCATCATCAAGAACTTCAAGGAGAGAGCTTCCATTGTTGTCAAAAAGGCTCCAGGGCGCCAAAGAAAGACCAGCAAGCGCCAGGACCGTATCTTAAAACTGTTTCAGCTGCGGGATCGGACTACCAGCAGTGTCGAGCTTGCTCAGGAATGGCAGCAGGCTGGTGTGAGTGCTTCTGCACACACTGTGAGGCGGAGACTCTTTGAGCAAGGGCTGGTTTCAAGGAGGGCAGCAAAGAAGCCACTTCTCTCCAGAAAAAACATCAGGGACCGACTGATATTCTGCAAAAGGTACAGGGAGTGGACTGCTGAGGACTGGGGCAAAGTCATTTTCTCTGATGAATCCCCTTTTCGATTGTTTGGGACATCTGGAAAACAGCTTATTCGGAGAAGAAGAGGTGAGCGCTACCACCAGTCTTGTCTCATGCCAACTGTAAAGCATCCTGAAACCATTCATGTGTGGGGTTGCTTCTCAGCCAAGGGAATCAGCTCACTCACAGTCTTGCCTAAAAACACAGCCATGAATAAAGAATGGTACCAGAATGTCCTCCAAGAGCAACTTCTCCCAACCGTCCAAGAGCAGTTTGGCACCCAACAATGCCTTTTCCAGCATGATGGAGCACCTTGCCATAAAGCAAAGGTGATAACTAAATGGCTCATGGAACAAAACATAGAGATTTTGGGTCCATGGCCTGGAAACTCCCCAGATCTTAATCCCATTGAGAACTTGTGGTCAATCATCAAGAGACGGGTGGACAAACAAAAATCAACAAATTCTGGCAAAATGCAAGCATTGATTATGCAAAAATGGACTGCTATCAGTCAGGATTTGGTCCAAAAGTTGATTGAGAGCATGCCAGGGAGAATTACAGAGGTCTTGAAGAAGAAGGGGCAACACTGCAAATATTGACTTGCTGCATTAACTCATTCTAACTGTCAATATAACCTATTGGTACTCATAATATGATTGCAATTATATTTCTGTATGTGATATAAACATCAGACAAACACTAATAAAAACCAGAGGCCAGCAGATCATGTGAAAATATAATTTTGGTGTCATTCTCAAAACTTTTGGCCATGACTGTACATTATTCAGTGGAGTGAAAATAATGAACAGAAAATGCAAGTAAAAAAAGATGTGACAAAAACAAGAGAAAACCCTTAAAGTAAACATTGGTGGCGTTTCCTAATAAGCTACAAGCTATTGAGCAACTTCTAAGCAGAAGCCACCTGAAGAATGGACTGATCACTTCTTTTAGCCACTTCAAGGCTTTTGAAGTAATAATAATCTTTTCATTTATATAGTGCCATTGTATTCTGTAGTGCTTTACAATTCAGACAATATCAGCACTGTCCCCATTGGGGCTCACAATCTGCATTCCCTATCAGTATGTCCTTGGAGTGTGGGAGGAAACTGGAGAACCTGGAGGAAATCCAAACTCTTTATAGATGTTGTCCTTGGTGAGATTTGAGCCCAGGACCCCAGTGCTGCAGGGCTACAGTGCTGACCACTGAGCTACCATGCTGCCCTCTGAAGCAGATAAAAAAAAAAGCTCAAAAAAGGTGAACATGTGCACAAGTCATTTATACTTTGCAGTGCACATGTTCATTCCTTTAAGTATTTTAAACAGCTTTTTTCAGGCAAAATCCACCTGAAAAAGATGTCGTATTCACAGACCCTAATAAGACAGCTGAATATGATTTATTCCTTACGACTCTGTTCATTATTTAGATAAATATAATAAAATATTTAATAAAGAATTAAATTGTGAATGGCATTTTTATATAGACAACGTCAATTTGACAAAACAGCCAAACGATTTAAACTCAGAAGGTAAAGGAGCAATATTGGCATACATAGGGTAACAGCTCCACACTGTGGTCATATATGGTAAAGAAAAAAAAAAGCTTATTTGCTCAAGCTCCTGTCATTTATTGCAGTGTTTTTTTTTTAAAGAAGCTTTTTTTTGTAAAACATTAAAAATTGCTTTTAAATTGACTTGTGCACTCGAGCACCAGGAATAATGGAATTTAAATGCAGCTGTCAGTGATAGACGGCAGCATCTAAATGATTACAAGTTGTGGCTGGAGCTGATCTCTGGCTGCAGATGTTAGACACAGATGCCGGCTATGTGGTATAGCAGGCATCTACATTGTATGTAGAGAGCTCAGCTCCTGAGCGCCTTCCTCACACAGTCACCCCATCGCAGGATGTAACATTACACCCATATCCGTGGAGGCTTAATGGAACCATGGCACACCTTTGTTTCATATGTCCAATACGTTAAGCTCAGGGACTATTCTATTCTCATCCATTTTTGAAGACTAGATTCTCCAAAGAAGATGGACAATGGAAGTCAAATATTTTCCATCTTCGTTTAGCTGAGTTTACCTCAGTTTTTAAAAATGGATAATGAAAAAACAAATGTAAAACAGTTACCACACAGTAGAAAAATGAACCATTTTTTTTTTTGGGGGGGGGGGCAGTATATAACTGAAATCTGATCTATAGGTTGTATGCACATTTTAATATTAAATCTGTTTTGTGTACAGCAGAGGCATAGCCGGCATTTCAGCTTGAGGGAAGGATGGGCATCGGACTGATTACGACTACGGTGGTGCACCCTAACGGATGGTATAGGGGAGCCTCAGCAGATATTACTGAAAAAAAAAATGTATATGTATATATATATATATATATATATATATATATATATATATACAAAGATCTACACTAATATTACAGCCATATGGTGACATATAGTGGTAGATACACTATAAGAACACATGAGAGATTACAGTACAGTTATATATAGTGACTTACAACTGACGTTTTTTCTGGTGGAGTCGTTCATTTTTTCCATTTTTTCCATCTGACCATGACCAACATGACAATTCTACCATTCACGACTTGTCTGCACAGATCACAACAAGGACACATTTCATTTCTCACATTTGCAGCACTGTCCCCATCTATTCTCAACCTGCACAAACTCCTCATCCGGCTGTCACCCCAATGCTGTGCTGCTGCCATGTCTCTGATAATGCACCTGCTGTTTGGCACAAAAAGGGGGTTCATTTTTTCTACCCCACATAATAATGCCACCACTGTGCCCCATACATAGTAATCATGTCTCCATTATGTGCCCTCTAGATGGTAAAATTGCCCCCTAGAATATATTAAAGCCCTGTTCAAATGCTCTAGAAAATAGTGTCCACATTTTGCCCCTAGAATGTAATATAACCTGTATGCACCTTTGACAGTTACTGTACTTTGAGTGCCCCTATAACAATTATGCTTCGTAAGTGCCCAATTAACATTTCATAATGTCCCATGATTCCCCCAATGTACAGCTCCCCTATACACAGTATGATACCCCACAGCTACCTTATACACAGTATGATGAGCCCACAGCTCCGCTATGCACTGTATAATGGTTCAACAACTCCACTACACACAGTATGACGAGCCCACAGCTCCGCTATATAGAGTATGAAACCCCAATTGCTCCTCTATACATACTATGAAATCCTCACTTTTCCATCAAAATACAGTATAATGACCACCACAGTAGCTCTCACACTTTATAATGGCCACCACACTATACAATATCCTCCACAGTAGTCCCCACACTTTATGATGGCCCCCACATTAGCTCCTGCACTAGATAATAGCCACCACACTGTATAATGTTCCCTATACTTTGTGATGACCCCCACAGTAGCCCTCAAACTGTATAATGGCCCCACATTAGCTCCCACACTGTATAATGGCCACACATTAGCTCCTACACTGTATAATGGCCCACTCAGTCCCCACACTGTATAATTGCCCAAACGGTAGGCCCCAAACTGTATAATGCCCCCACATTAGCTCCCACACTGTATAATGACCCCCACATTAGCTCCCACACTGTATAATGGCCCCCACATTACCTCCCACACTATATAATGGCCCCCACATTAGCTCCCACACTGTATAATGGCCCCCACATTAGTTCCCACACTATATAATGGCCCCCACATTAGCTCCAACACTGTATAATGGCCCCTACATTAGCTCCCATGCTGTATAATGGCCCTCACACTTTATAAGGACATTCACAGTGATTCCTACAATGTATGAGGGCCCCCCACACTGTTTCAGGGTCCCCCACAGTAACCCCCACACTGTATGAGGGTCCCACATTACATTGTTTATGATGCCACCAGTCACACCAAAAGTTCTAATTAAAATAAAAAACATCCTATACGCACCTAATACAGGATTTTGATGAGTTCACTGCTGATCTCATAGCACTGATGCATGCACAGGACATCAGAGTCCCAGAACGGGCACCAGTGCATTATCACCCTGCTGTTCTGTAGGTAGACCATAGGCTTAAAATAACCTAAGGTCTACAGAATGGAGAGTGGTAATGCAGGGAGATCATGTCTCCCTGCTCTACCGCACAGCTTAACTATATCAGCGTGCTCTTGGTGTTGATACAATTAAGACTGGCGGTAGCTCTGGGTGGGCCCCTCCAAGTGTGGAGCTCAGTGCAACTGTACCCTCTGACTCCCCTGGTAGCTACTAGTGATGAGCGAGCATACTTGCAATTACTTGGTACTCGCCCGAGCATCTCAGTACTCGAGATGCTCGGAGCTCGCCGAGTGCTTGCGAGATGCTCGGACGGATGCTCGGGTCCCCTCCCTGCATGTTTGGCGCTCTTTAGAGCACCAATCAACATGCAGGGATTGCCTTCCACTCATTATAATGCCGCAGCCATGGTGGTTGTAGCATTACAGTGATTGGCTGGCCGCACAGCGTCATCAGGTCTATATCAGAACTGGCGCCGCCATGCTCGTCACAGTCACTCCGGAATCAGGCACAGTAGGGAGAGGTGCTGCTGCGTCAGAGAGAGATTTGCTTGTGTATTAGGTAGTGTAGGGAGAAAAACCGTACATTACACATATCCATCTTAACAAACAGTCCTTCTGAGGACTAACTAATCCATCTGCAGAGATATCAGGCAGGGTATATAGGCAGGCAGTGTATATAGCAGACTGCAGTGCATATAGCACAAGAGGCTCCTTTCCAATTCTGCCTTCTGCAGCTATTAGATATTTCTATACAAAGGCCCCAGGTCTCAGGTGCGAGGAATACTTTTTTTTGGATCTTAATCCTCATTATTTGCCTAAAAAGCAATCCAGAGAACACCGTTTTTCTGAGCCATTTGCTTGTTGGCACTGCAGAATGCAGCCAGGTCCTTTCCATATTAAAGCGCTAGAAATCCAGCTATTTAAAACTGTGTTTTCTCCATTACACGGATCACATATATGTTTTCAGAAAATACTGCCATTTTTGGCCACCATTCCAATTTTTTTTCACTGTGTCAGCGAAGTTTTTGACACCGGTTTGCTGTTCAAACTAGTTACCTACAGGCTAGGTTTTCAAAACTGTGTTTTTTCCGTTACACGGATCACATATACGTTGTCAGAAAATACGGCCATTACTGGCCTCCATTAAAAATTTCTTTCAGTGTGTCAGTGAAGCAATTCACACCAGTTTGCTGTTCAAACTACTTACCTACAGGCCAGGTATTTAAAACACTGTTTTCTCCGTCACACGGATCACATATAAGTTCGCTCCAAACTCAGTCATATGTAGTGAGCATGGAAGATACTGTCCTACATTTAAAATGGGCAAAGCACGTGGCAAGGGACGGGGGACTGGACCTGATGGTGATGGTGCATGCAGAGGCCAAGACCGTGGGCAAGCTGAAATTGTGCCACAACAAACACCCACATCTTCTCACCCGACCTTCCTGTCCCAATTCCTAGGGGACTGCAGCACACCACTATTGAACCCACAGCAGTGTCAATAAGTTTTTGGTTGGATAGCGGATAATGCTTCCAGTCACTTAGCCACCACCACCACCACCCTGTCTTCCACACAGTCAAGTCTCAGTAGCCTTGAGTCTGGACCACATATTCCTCACCCTGGTCTTCCTTCCTCCCACCATGCTGAGTCCCTGAAGACAACTGATCCCACACTTGGACACTCTGAAGAGCTGTTCACTTTTCCATTTATAGTGTTAGAACCCTCCTGTTTGTTTTTTCCATCTTGTGTTTTGCGGTCACGTGACCATCTGCCTTTATATTCCAGCTCCGCCCTTTGGGCTGTGCTGGACTTCAGTGTTGTTTGACTGTTTTGCTAGCCAAGTGCTTCTGTGCCTTTCTCTGTCAGTTTGCTTGGTCCTTCTGGGACCTCTAGTTCCTTTTTTTCAGTTTATCTTTTTGTGTTCTGCAACAACTTCTCTGTTTAGGAGGTGTCCCATTTTTGTTCCAGTCCTTAATTCTTTTAGAGACCCCTCCCCTTATGCTATAGGTCTTCGTTCAGACTAGCCGAGGATTAAGGCGGGTCTGTTCGCTAGGAATAGGCAGCCCGCTACATCATAGGGATTCAGCTTAGTCTTACTGTAGGGATAGCTTTCCCCTCTCTTTCCTTATTACTTGTTGCAGATCATAACATATAGATTCAGGCCTCTCGCCCGATCCACTTGAAGCGGGGCAAGAGGAGGTCTCCATGTAGCGATGGCTAAATATTTGAGCAGCCACGGTCACACGAAGGTGACGGTGGGAAAGTGTCACAAGAGGTGGACGATGATGAGACACAATTGCCAGAAAGTCAGGAGGAGGACCAGGGTGCGGAAGTGGAAGACGAGGTGTTGGATGATATAGTGATTGACCCAACCTGGCAGGAAGACATGTAGAGCGGGGAAAGCAGCACACAGGGAGAGGTTGGCAGAGCACCCCAACAGGCAGGAAGAAGTAGTGTGGTAGCCGCAGACAGAAGGAAGGCAACCGTTCCTCGTAGCACCAACATGAATGAAGTTGCCAGTACAACTATTAGGTCTTCCCGAGTCTGGTTGTTTTTTAAAGACTCTTACGATAACCCCAAAAAGGCCATTTGCACCACCTGCCAGGCCAGCATCAGCAGGGGTGGCAAAATGACCAGCCTGACCACCACCAGCTTGATCAGGCACATGGCAGCAAAGCACCCGACTTTGTGGGCCGAACCCCAGGGTCCAGGAACAGTGTCTGCGGGAGGCACCATTGATTCTTCCGCTGTCATGCATACAAGCCAATCCCCTGTCCATGGTGCATGCGAAGATGCCTCCTGCCCTGCACCTGTCGTTGCACACTCACAAGTAGCAGCATAAGGAAGCACGCCCATGTCCTTGTCCCAGCACAGCGTTCAGTTGTCCATACCCCAGTCCTTGGAACGCAAGCACAAATAAGCAGCCAACGCCCTACAGGCCACACTACTAAATTTCACATTTCACAACTGCTTGCTCTCAAAATTTTGCCTTTTAGGCTCGTGGATACAGAAGCATTCCGCAACCTGATGGCGGCGGTCGTCCCTCGGTACTCAGTCCCCAGCTGCCACTATTTCTCCCGGTGTGCCATCCCCGCATTACACAAGCACATGCCCCAAAACATTAGTCGTGCCCTCAACAACGCAGTTACCGGGAAAGTCCACCTAACCACGGACACGTGCACAAGTGCTTGTGGGCAGGGACGGTACATCTCACTGACGGCACACTGGGTTAACATAGAGGAAGCTGGGAACCAGTCGGACCTTGGGACGGAACACGTCCTTCCGACGCCAAGGATTGCGGGCCCTAGGTCAATCAGGGTTACTCCCTTCGGTCTACAGCTCCTGCACCTCATCCTCCCCAGCCTTCTCCTCCTCTTCAGCCTCCATCTCCGAAATGACCACATCAGTCACAAGCTGGAAGCAATGCAGCACTGCCTTGGCCAAGCGGCAACAGGCTGGGCTGAAGCTAATATGCTTAGGTGACAAACCGCACAATGCTGAAGAGTTGTAGACAGCTCTGAAAGAGCAGGCAGATCTGTGGCTCACACCGCTGAACCTACAGCCAGGCATGGTTGTGTGTGACAATGGCCAGAACCTGGTGGCGGCTCTGAGGCGAGGCGAGCTCACACACGTACCATGCCTGGCCCATGTGCTTAACCTCGTGGTTCAGCGGTTTCTCAAATCCTACCTGGAACTGGCGGATCTGCTTGTTAAAGTACGCCGCCTGTGTACACTGCAGATGTTGGGAAGGATTTGTGAGCTGAAGAGGGCAGTTGTTGAGTACCAGCATCAACAAAGCCATCGGTATTCAGTTCAGACTCCACACATAAGACCTCAGGAGTGGACATGGATGTCAGACATATGTACCATCCTCCAAAACTTTGAGGACTCCACCAAGATGGTGAGCGGCAATGATGTCATAATTAGCGTCACCATCCCGCTTCTCTGTCTACTGAAATGCTCTCTGCTCACAATCAAAGAGGATGTATTGCAGGCGGAGCACGATGAGATGGAGCAAGGAATCATACAGGGTGATTACACACAGCCCAGCCTCATCTCTTCCCAACGTGGATTGGGTGACAATGAGGAAGAGGAAGAGGAGGAGGAAGGACAGGAGCTAGTTTCTTGCACTATAGATGGTACTACCTGCACAGCTGTCATACCGTCTGTTCAGCGTGGATGGCCAGAGGACAGAGAGGAGGAGGAGGAAGAGGAGGAGGAGGAGAGCATGGTCAGTCATCCTCTTGGTGAGGACACGGAAGTCTTGCCTGTTAGTAGTCTGGCACGCATGGCTGAGTTTATGTTGCGCTGCCTTTCCCATGACCCTCGCGTTCTCAAAATTTTGGGTGACAGTCATTACTGGTTGATGACACTTCTAAACCCACGCTACAAGGAGAACTTTATATCTCTTATTCCTGAGGTGGACAGGTCTACAAAAATGGGGCAGTAACAGAAGGCCCTTGTTGCGGAACTATTAAAAAAATTCCCATCTGAAAATGCTGGCAGCAGAAGGCACACTTCATTGGACAACCAAGGAGTACAGGCGAGAGAGACACAACTTCAATCCAGAAGAGGCAGGGGAACACTGTCAAAGTTCTGGGAGTTTTCTCAGCCCCTCCCAAAGCACAGGACCTGAGGCACGGGGTACTATCACAAGAAGTGCAAAGTTTGGGAAGATGCTGAGGGAGTACCTTGCTGACCGTACCAACGTCCTCCGTGATTCCTCTGTGCCTTATAATTATTGGGTAATCCAAGCTGGATATGTGGAATGAACTGGCTCTCTATGCCTTGGAGGTCCTGGCCTGCCCTGCCACCAGCGTTTTATCAGAGCAGGCTTTTAGTGCCGCTGGTGGAATTATAACTGATAAGCGCATCCGCCTGTAAGCTGAAAATGCTGACAGGCTGACTGTTATAAAAATGAACAAGGGCTGGATTGGGCCAGACTTCTCAACACCACCGAATGATAGCAGTGTAACATAAACTCAAATCCAGTGTCTTTTCTTGGGAGGTGTATTCCCATGCACCTTTTCACACCCAGACATGGGTATACGCTTCCTGATTTTGGCTATTTGCTCTCGTCTTCCTCTTTCTCCTCATCTTCCACCACCATATCACCAGGGTGACCGTGGTCTGTGATGCAACACCCACGTAATTTTTTTAAAGGGTGTTTAAGATGCCCATAAAATTTTTTTTTTATGCAGTATGTTTATGTATAACCCCCAAAGGTAAATGTTTGTCAGCCCATACACTTAGTGCATGGGCATTACAAGTATAGGAGGCCCGCTCCTTTCAAATAGGAACATTTTTTTATGAGGCCCTCCTCCACGTCTCTTCCAAGGGGCATTGGAGTGCCTCCCAATTTTTGGCAGCCCTTGCATTCACTGCATAGGCAAACACAATGGGAGACCGACTTCCTAATAATGGGAATATTGTTTTCAGGAGACCCTCCTCTAAGTCTCTTCAAATGGGTATTAGAGTGCCTCCAAATTTTCAAAGTGGTATTGGGGTGCGTCCAAATTTTGGGCAGCCCTGGCACTCATTGCATACGCAATAACAATATAGGAGACCCACTCTTTAGTAATGGGAACAATAAAACATAGCCGGCTGATGGCTGTCTAAGAATAGTCAGGGCCGACTGCTGGCCCTTTAAGAATAGTAAAGGCCGCCTGATGGCCCTATAAAAATAGGCTTTGTGACTCCTCCATAAATGAAACGCAATGTGTCTGATGATATCTCACACACCCCATGGCCAGATAAGGTTGTAAAATGTTTCAATGACATTTCCTGGTGAATGCATTTGTCACGGTTGAAATCAATGCAAAAGTGAAAAAACACTACGTGTGAACATAGCCGAAGGTGTGGAGGAGCATTTTTGCTTTTGGTTATTTATTTTGCTTTATATACAAGTCATTTCCCTGGAAAGGATGTTCCTTAACATATTTCCCAGGAAATTCCATTTTGGTTTCGTTTTGGTATGTTTTATTGTGAGTCCGTAAAAGTGGTGTAATACCTCTGACAACGTTGTTGACAGAAGTGACATGGGAGTCAGAAATGCTTCCAGGGGTCTTCCCCATGCTGTTCCCATGTCATTTGAGCACTGTTCCCATCGATTTGGGCAATTTTTAGGCCCTCTGCAGACCACCGGGGGGAGCCGCTGGAAAAATGCTCGAGTTTCCCATAGACTTACATTGGGCTCGTTGCTCGGGTCGAGCACCCGAGTTTCCAATATGCTCGACCCGAGCATCAAGCACCCGAGCATTTTAGTGCTCGCTCATCACTAGTAGCTACGCTTAATAGATTGAAGTACTAAAATTATTATCACACATTAACACAGTAAACATGTTACTGTAGAAGGGTGGGAAGGACGTCAAGCCATACAATCATATATTAGCATAATAGTTAGTCGTATCAGTATGGTGATTTTTGAATATATTAATATTTGACCTTCATTCAATCAGTATATGCAGATTATATGTCAGTGGGGTCTATCCAGTACCTCTGGTGTCCATCATGAGACCGAGCTACCATTATAAGTGGAAATCACACAGTGGATATGAGCAAAGACTTATTGTGTTGGAACTGAACTAAAAAAACCTAACAAATTGACATAGAAATAATTAAAATAAATGAATAAAACTCACAGATATGACATTGTCTTCTATGCAACCTTTACTTATAGATACCACCATCGGCAGATATTTATAACTTTGCACAAGTCAGTGACATTGACTGCAGAATTTGTTCCCATTATTCAATAGTCAATATATTGATATTTTATATACAGTATGGATAAAAGTGTTGGCACCCTTGAAATTGTTCCAGATAATGAATTATTTTTCCTAGAAAATTGTTGCAATTACACATGTTTTGTTATGCGCACGTTTATTTCCTTTGTGTGTATTGGAACAACACAAAAAAACAGAAAAAAAGGCAAACACTAAACCCCAAAAAAGGGCAGGACAAAATTGTTGGCACCCGCAACTTAATATTTGGTTGCACACACTTTGGAATAAATATCTGCAATAATTTGCTTCCTATAACCATCAACAAGCTTCTTACACCTCTCAGCTGGAATTTTGGACCACTCTTCTTTTGCAAACGGCTCCAGGTCTCTCATATTTGAAGGCGCCTTCTCCCAACAGCAATTTTAAGATCTCTACAGGTGTTCAATGGGATTTAAGTCCGGACTCATTGTTGTCCACTTCAGAACTCTCCAGGGCTTTGTTTCCATCCATTTCTGGGGGCTTCTTGAAGTACTACAGAAGGCAGCACGATTGTCATGCACCATGTATATAGTCTGAGCATCCTGTCCTTTGAGACATCACAGCCTTCTTAATAGCAGCCTCTGGTGGCCGAAATGTGGTACTGTTCCCATATGTTTCATCAGATTAGAAAAAGGAATGCATAGATAATATATGCGTATCAAAGAGTGAAAAAATATACATATGTCTACTGACATATAACACTATTCATACACATACACTACCGTTCAAAAGTTTGGGGTCACCCTGACAATTTTGTGTTTTTCATGAAAACTCATACTTTTATATATCAAATGAGTTGCAAAATGAATAGAAAATATAGTCCAGACATTGACAAGGTTAGAAATAATGATTTTTATTTGAAAGAATAATTTTCTCCTTCAAACTTTGCTTTCGTCAAAGAATGCTCCCTTTGCAGCAATTCCAGCATTGCAGACGTTTGGCATTCTAGCTGTTAATTTGCTGAGGTAATCTTGAGAAATTTCACCCCATGCTTCCTG
Source organism: Phyllobates terribilis (assembly GCF_046119375.1). NCBI lineage: Eukaryota > Metazoa > Chordata > Amphibia > Anura > Dendrobatidae > Phyllobates > Phyllobates terribilis. The sequence continues at coordinate 58,084,819 of NW_027362773.1, forward strand.
AAGCCCCTCCCAAAAGTTGGATTGGCTTGATGGGCACTTTTTGCGTACCATACGATCAAGCTGCTCCCAGAACAGCTCAATGGGGTTGAGATCTGGTGACTGCACTGGCCAGTCCATTACAGATAGACACCAGCTGCCTGCTTCTTCCCTAAATAGTTCATGCATTATTTGGAGGTGTGCTTTGGGTCATTGTCCTGTTGTAGGATGAAATTGGCTCCAATCGAGTGCTGTCCACAGGGTACGGCATGGCGTTGCAAAACGGAGTGATAGCCTTCCTTATTCAAAATCCCATTTACCTTGTACAGATCTCCCACTTTACCAGCACCAAAGCAACCCCAGACCATCACATTACCTCCACCATGCCTGACAGATGGCGTCAGGCACTCTTCCAGCATCTTTTCAGTTGTTCTGCGTCTGACAAATGTTCTTCTGTGTGATCCAAACACCTCAAACTTTGAATTCATCTGTCCATAAACTTTTTTCCAATCTTTCTCTGTCCAATGTCTGTGTTCTTTTGCCCATATTAATCTTTTCCTTTTATTAGCCAGTCTCAGATATAGCTTTTTCTTTGCCACTTTGCCCTGAAGGCCAGCATCCCGGAGTCGACTCTTCACGCTGGACGTTGACACTGGCGTTTTGCGTGTACTATTTAATGAAGCTGCCAGTTGAGGAGCTGTGAGGTGTCGATTTCTCAAACTAGAGACTCGAATGTACTTGTCTTGTTGCTCAGTTGTGCAGCGGGGCCTCCCACTCCTCTTTCTACTCTGGTTAGAGCCTGTTTGTGCTCTCCTCTGAAGGGAGTAGTACACACCGTTGAAGGAAATTTTCAGTGTCTTGGCAATTTCTCGCATGGAATAGCTTTTATTTCTAAGAACAAGAATAGACTGTCGAGTTTCACATGAAAGTTCTGTTTTTCTGGCCATTTTGAGTGTTTCTTAGAACCAACAAATGTAATGCTCCAGATTCTCAACTAGCTCAAAGGAAGGTCAATTTTATAGCTTCTCAAATCAGCCAAACCGTTTTCAGCTGTGCTAACGTACTTGTGCAAGGGTTTTTTAGGGTTTTCTAAACATCCATTAGCCTTCTTACACAGTTAGCAAACACAATGTACCATTAAAACACTGGAGTGGTGGTTTTTGGAAATAGGCCTCTATACACCTATGTAGATATTGCAATAAAAACAAGACGTTTGCAGCTAGAATAGTCATTTACCACATTAACAATGTATAGAGTGTATTTCTGATACATTTAATGTTAGCTTATTGAAAAAAAAAAAAGTGCTTTTCTTTCAAAAATAATGAAATTTCTAAATGACCCCAAACTTTTGAACGGTAGTGTATATCACATGGTTATATAGTTAGACCTACTCGGGATTAAGCAACAAACCAACAAAGAAATCAGAAAAAAATGTCAATGATATAAAAATATGATAAATATGATAAATATATCAAAACTTTATTAAACACACAAGTGGCTATGTGGTGGCTAAATACGAGACAGGCACACACATAATGTTAAAACCAATAAGACAAACATAATAAAAGAAGCATGTATATGGAACCTACAAGGTATATGTATACTTAAAATTAGATGTATGTGGTAAGACCAACAAAGAAGTTTGCAAATGAGAACAAAAAATATAAGAGTATGGTAAAGTGTTAGAAGTACGAGTCACACAGCGTATCTGCACCATTGTTCCTAAAGACTAGCATGCAATAATGATGAACTAACTAGTCAACCAATAGTGAGAAAGATGTAAACTCATGCCAAGTGACAAATACATGGTGGAAGTGACCAACTTAACTATTTTTTTTTCTAACACAGATATAAAGGGGGTTAGTTTTGTAGGAAGTAGATTGTTCATATATAGAATATTAGAGTACACAATATTAGCAAAGATGACAATCACACAATTAACAGAGCGAGAGATGAGTGAACAGTCCCAAAAACCTTTATTACATGCAAACCAAAAGATCCATAAAACAATCTACCACACACAGGATGAAATAGTTCAGGAACACAGATAAAGTCCAGTAACGGGATAAATGCCCTGGGAGATCGATATGGTATGCGGCTCCAGATACTTCTCCATATTGGGTGCTGCAGCAGCATTTTCCAGGTTAATCAGGATTTCTCCAAATCTCTCTGGGGTGCTGGCCTTAGCATCAATATCCCACAAATGATCTATCTTCCTTCTGTCTGTCCTCCTCAGGCCCCTTCTTATATCCAGGGGTAGGTGGACAGGTTGGATGGTTTTCAGGCTCCCCAGACCTGGGAAAGGTACATGAGAGATCAAGGCACTACAGAGGGTGATATGCAGCATAAAAGGAGCACAACAGAGTGGTCATGAATGGACAGTCAGGAAATGTCAGCAGGGGTTCATCCAGAGGCATAGACACATTCAGGCTGCATATGATAACTGAGCTAATTAAATTATTGGACCTTTTGTAAGGTAATTAGACTCTAGACAATATAGGAAATACACAGAATGATACAGAGCAACAAGACAAAGTTCCTAAAATCAATAAAAATATGAATATAGACAGATTAATACCCCACACACTATATCGCACCATCACACACTTGCAGCAGGAATCTTTTATACCAGGGGTGGGCAATTAATTTTCTCAAGGGGCCATGAGAGACTGTGACTGCTGTGGAGGGCCGAACCAATAGGCTGAAAATAATTATACTCAATATAAATAAAACATATTAATTATAATTATTTTATATTAATATTCATTTTATCACTTAATATTGAGCAGAATTCAGTATTCTCACAGCCCCCTATATACCGTATGAGCCCACACAAGGCACCTCTATATATTATATGAGCCCACACATAGCCCACCATATCTATATACCATAAGAGCCCACACACAGCCCCCTATATACAGCATGAGCCCCCACATAGTCTCCTATACACAGCATGAGCCCTCACATAGCCTCTCTATATATAGCATGAACCCTCATATAGTCTCCTATAAACCGCGTGAGCCCCCACATAGCCTCCCATATACAGTTTGAGCCGCATAGCCTCCCAAATACAGCATAAGCTACCACACAGCCTCCCATATATAGCATGAGTCCCTACATAGCTTCCCATACACAGCAAGAGCCCCGATAAAGCCTCCCATATACAGCATGAGTCCCCATATAGCCTCCCACATATACCATAAGCCCTCACATACCCTCCCATATATAGCATGAACCCCCAGCTAGCCTCACTATATACAGCAAGAGCCCCATATAGCATCCGATATACAGTATGAACCCCACAAATTCTCCCTTATTTAGCATGAGCCCCCACATAGTCTCTTATATAAAACATGAGCCCCACATAACCTCCCATATACAGTACAGTATGAGACCCACATAGCCTCCCTTATATACACAGTATCATGAGCCCCACATAGCATCCTATATACAGTATGAACAGCACATAGCCTCCTATGTACAGTATGAGCCCCACATAGCCTCCTATGTACAGTATGAGCCCCACATATCCTCCCTATATACAACATAAGCACCACATAGCCTCTCATATACCGCAGGAGCCCCACATAGCCTCCTATATACAGTATGAGCCTCACACAGGCTCCTATATACAGTATGAGCCCCACATAGCCTCCTATATACAAATACAGAAAAAAAGTATTTATCCAGCTCACCTGAAAAATCTTCTGTTCCACCTGTTTTGGTCATAGTTCAGACAATGAATGGATGAAACACAAATAAAACTATTAAAAAAGGATTAAACTTTGTACCCATAAAAATGTTTGACTTACTTCTCACTCTAATGGATGTAAATAAATTTATAAGGCCACCATGGGTTCTCTGATGGTCAATGTAGAAGATCTGTATCCTTCCAGCCAGGGCCTTGTACCCTTAGGCTGGAATCCTGTAGAATCCAAATCTGTGTCTCTCTGGATGGAGCCATGCTACCAAAATACTGTCCTGAAGAGTCTTTCTGATTATCTACTTCTTCTTGATTCTGCTTGCAACAGGATAGAAAACCATTTTTATATTTACATATGTGGCTAAGGTCATTAGTCACAGGTCAGGGGGAAAGGTTCAGGGCTCAGGTCTCATTGTTTGAGCATTTAATCAATTTAAATAGTTGGTATCCCCCTGCTCTTGTAAATCAACAACTAGCTGGCTTAGTACAATATGAAATTAGCATATTAACTGTAACATCCCTGGCGGTGTGCTGGATTGGCTTACCACCTCCCACCATGCAAGACCGCCAACTTACCTATCAGTCCAGGCTGCACACTTTGCTCCAGTACTTGCTGTGTGCATGTCTCTTCTCTGATTGGCGGCGGCGCGGTTACTGCCTGATTCATAAAGTTACAGTGTGCGCACTCCTAATGTGTCCCCAGACTATTGCTGTAAGTCACTGGATAATTAAACCCCCTCCACCCAGTAGAAGGTGCCTGAGCAACACATTCTTTCAGCGTGTTCTGTGCAACTGAGTTGCCAGGTCCTGTCCTGTATCTTGTCTGTTTCCGCCACCCTGGGGGCTGTACCCAGGCCTTTTACCTGTATCTGAGACTTCTAGTCTGCTTCCGCCATCCTAGGGGCTGAGTTCCCAGGCTCGTTCCTGTATCTTGCTCCGGGTTCAGTTTCTGTCTGAACTGTCTCCTAGCCCGTTAGCTGTTTGTCTCTATGTCCGTACCTTCCCTTTTCCTGCAGTGTCTGAACCTGCACCTAACTCCAACTCGTTGTCTCTGTACTTCTGTTTGTGAGTTTTGTTTCCACTCACTACTTCATTGTAAGTACATTATGTGTATCTGGTTCTGGTTTCCCTGCCTCCGTATCTACCTCCTGTGTTCTAGCTATCTTCCTGTGTTTCCCAGTCTGTTCCATGTGAACAGAGCCCTGTCCTGTCTGCCTGCACCTTCTGACCTGCGGTTTCGCTGTGCTCTGCTTGTCCTCTGCACCTGCGGTTTTGCTCTGCTCTGCTTGTCCTCCACACCTGTGGTTTCGCTCTGCTCTGCTTGTCCTCTGCACCTGCGGTTTCGCTCTGCTTTGCTTGACCTCCGCACCTGCGGTTTCGCTCTGCTCTGTTTGTCCACCGCACCTGTGGTTTCGCTCTGCTCTGCTTGTCCTCCACACCTGCGGTTTCGCTCTGCTCTGCTTGTCCTCCGCACCTATGGGTTTCTCTCTGCTCTGCTTTTCCTCGGCACCTGCGGTTTCGCTCTGCTATGCTTCGCTTGACCTCGGCGCCTGCGGTTCTGCTCTGCTTGTCCTCCGCACCTGCAGCTCTGTTCCTGTATCCCAGTCTGTACTAGTCCCTATCCAGCCTGCATTCCTACCTGCCAGTATCTGCCTGTCTGCATACCAGGCGTGCCTGACAGTACCCGCCTGTCTGCATACCAGCCGTGCCTGCCAGTACCCACCTGTCTGCATACCAGCCGTGCCTCCCAGTACCCATCTGTATGCATACCAGCCATGTCTGCCAGTACCCACCTGTCTGCATACCTGCCGTGCCTGCCCGTTCCTGCATTCCCCAGTGTGGGTCAACAGCTGTGACTGGGGTCTGACCTGGAGTAGCACCTGGGCCACCTCCCATGTCCCTCCTTAGACCACGGAGTCGATTAAGCCGCCGTGTGTTTGTGGTCGGTTCTGGCAAGGCCCCTAGTCACTCCCCTCCAGGCACTCCTCGGTTCGTGGCCCAGTGGAACCACTAACCACGCTCACGCCAGTCAGTCCGGGCGTGAGCGTAACATTAATAAATGCTATTGTTTCCAGAACAAGAGAAGTCAGCATTCAGGTTTATAAAAATACTAGTATGTCCTTCTTGACCAGCCAAAGAAAAACACATACATTCAAAAGTCAGCACAGTAGTGTATTTCCCCTGGCTTAACAAATCTAGACTTCTGGCTGATTAAGACTAGAAGCTGTGTCGTCACACTCCACATAGCCTTCTATATACAATATGAGCCCCTCACAGCCTCCATTATACAGTACTAGCCCCACATAGCCTCCCATTTACAGTACTAGCCCCACATAGTCTCCTGTCTGTATACAGCATGTAAACATATATATATATATATATATATATATACACATGCAAACATCCCATGCACATGAAAATAAAACACCAAATACTCACCTCCCTCCCAATCCCCTGGTGCACTGACTCAGCTCATGTCTCCAGTGCATTGACTCTGCAGTGCACAGCTGATGCGCTGAAATTACATCATTGTCAGCTGTCTCATACGCTGATTGGTGGAAGAAGGGGCCTCTTTCTGCATCCCAAGGATGTGGATAGTGTTGATGGCGGGTGGTGGCGGTGGATGGACGGCGACGGAGAGGGCACTGTGCAGCCCTTTGGCTAGCTCAGTACGCAGGTTGGACTTGAACAGCCGCAGGGTCGGATGTAGCCAGTGGGCCACTGTTTGCCCACCCCTGCTATATACTATCTAGCTACTTTATAGTAGGTGTGACGTTTGCAGAAATAAGAACGCCACTAAAATGGTTCTCCAACATGGTTCACTTAAATTACAGGCGCAAACGAGGGTCACCATTATTTCCTGCTAGGCCAAAAGTCCTTCTAACAAAGGCAAATAATGCTCTATGGGCCGTCCTCACACTGGCTGGTCCCCGTCCTATCTGCTGCACAGCGCCGGACTGAACCATGTGCCGTATGTCAATGCTGGAAGCAGTGGCCCGGTTCACTTGTGCCTCTGGATCACCGCTGCGGACATCCATTTCCGGATTGGGGTCCGCACCTAGTCTTCGGTACTTGACTTGCGACAGTCGTCTATCAGGCCAGGACGAATGATGGCTGGGCCTAGTGTTGACTGGTGTAGTCTGGTCCACGGGTTTTGACCAGTGTAGTGCTAGGCCTTGAGTCTTGACAGGCATAGTCTGGTTCACTGGTCTTAACTTGCATAGGGCTAAGTCTCAGGTTTTCACCGATGTAGTTGGACTCACGGATCTTGACCTGTGATGTCTGAATCTTGCTCATTGACTTAATGCACCCCGCTGGGCCAGGCCTCCAAGCAGGTCCCTGTTAGAACCTTGCTCTTAGGTTTTTTCCTTTGCTGGTCACATGACCTTGTTGGCCTATTTAATCCTGCTCCGCCCTTCTGGCTTTGCTGGACTTCATTGTATAACTACTTTCTAGCTAGCCTGTGCTCTGTATCTAACTCTGTTAGTTTGCTTGGTCTACGGACCTCTGTGTTCTATGTGTTTTGTTTGTTCGTCTGTCTGCTACTATTTCTGTTAGGAGGTGTCCCATTTTCCTCCCAGTCCTTAGTGCTTGTAGGGATTCCTTCCCCACATCTATAGGTCTCCGTACAGACTAGCTTAGGACTTTAGCAGGTCTGATCGCAGAATCAGGTCCCCTGTTACATCGTAGGGATTAAGCTGAGTTCTATCGTAGGGACAGATCTCCTCTCTTTCCTTAGCTCTGGTAGCAGAACATAACAGTAAGTCCAGCCAGCAAATTCTCTAAGGAAAGATTTTTTCTGTTCCATCATGGTGTCGGTTCAGGATTTGGCTCATCGCCTGCAGGGACTCTCTCTGGAGGTGGCCGAGCTCCGTCAGCACGTGAGTAACTGTCCTGGAGCACATTTCTTGGAGCCTAAGGTATGTTTGCCGGATTTATTTTTTGGTGAACACCGAGAATTATTTTCATTTAAAAATGCTTGCTTATTGTATTTTCGTTTGAGACCCAAGTCCTCTGGGGATGAATCCCAGCGCATAGGGTTCATAATGTCACTTTTGCGCAAAGAGCCTCAGGAGTGGGCCTTTTCTTTGCAACCTAGTGATACATGCTTCAGATCAGTGGATAGTTTTTTTTCCGCTTTGGGACTATTATATGATGATCCTGACCGTGTCTCATCAGCTGAATCTGAGTTGAGACGTTTGAAACAGGGATCAGGTAATGTGGAAAAATATTGTACTCATTTCCGTCGTTGGTCTACTCAAACAGGGTGGAACGATTCTGCTCTGAAAAGTCTATTTCTTGCTGGGCTCAATGAAAGGGTTAAAGACCTGCTAATTGCTTATCCTACACCTGAAGATTTGCAACAGGCTATGCAATTAGCTATACGGGTGGATAGGAGACTGCGTGCAAGGGTTAATGAGAGCAAATCCTCTGCTATGTCAGTTTCTGGTTATGAGAATGTGTGTACTAACAGTGGTGAACCGATGGAGATTGGATCGGTGGCACCTCGCTCTCAAGAAAAAGACCGCAGATTTTTTGAAGGCTTGTGTTTCTATTGCGGAAAATCTGGTCATTTGATTAAAGGCTGTGAGCTTCGTATGAAGAAAGAAAAAAAAATGGTCAGTCATGCCCATATTGCCTGTTTAAATTCCAAGGGTGTATTTTTAGCTGCTTCCACGATTGCTCAGGAAAAATTAATGGAATTTCGGGTGTTTGTTGATTGTGGGTCTACTCTGAATGTAATTGATGGGGGATTCTTGGAAAGACTCAATTTAAAACCCGAACCTTTATCATCCCCCATTGCTGTGGTTTCCTTTGGAGGTTCCCAGTGCTCCTTGGACACATTTGGCTATGGACTTTATAACTGACCTTCCCCCCTCTGAGGGTTTTACTGTCATCTGGGTGGTCGTGGACCGTTTTAGCAAGATGTGTCACTTGGTTCCCTTCGTCAAACTGCCCTGCGCTAAAACTCTCGCTAAGGCCTTTGTCAAGGAAATTGTCAGACTTCATGGCGTCCCTACTGACATTGTTTCTGATAGGGGACCTCAGTTCGTGGCTCGTTTTTGGCGTGCCTTTTGTGACAGGTTGGGAGTTCATTTGTCGTTCTCGTCCGGATATCATCCTGAATCTAATGGCCAGACAGAAAGGAAAAACCAGGATGTTGAGCAGTTCTTGCGTTGTTTTGTGGCAGACAATCAAGAGGGGTGGTCTGAGTTTCTGCCACTTGCTGAATTTGCTCTGAACAATCATACATCTTCTTCTGCTGGTTGTTCGCCTTTTTTTTGTTGTTCTGGGAGACATCCGTCGTTTGGGTCGTTCTCCAAGTTGGGATCTGCCGTGCCTGAGGAGGAGAATTTTTCCGGTGATTTGGAGAGAGTTTGGACGGATGTGCGTGGTAATCTTCAGGAGGCCAACAGAAAATCTAAAGACTACTTTGATAGGAAACGACAGGAGGTTTTGTTCGCTGTTGGTGACATGGTTTGGTTGTCCTCTAGGAATCTGCGGTTGAGGATTCCTTCAAAGAAATTGGGTCCCAAGTTTGTAGGGCCCTTTAAGGTGCTTCAGGTTGTCAACCAATCTGCTGTTAGGTTGGAGGTTCCTACCTCCTGGAGAATTAATCCGGTATTTCATGTCTCTCTGTTGAAAAAAGCTGTTGTATCGGATTGTGACGCCTCTGCCTCTGTTCCTCCGGTGGTGGAGGACGGGGAATATGAAATTTCTCGCATCCTTAACTCTAGACGGTATAGAGGTAGTTTGCAGTATCTTGTGGCCTGGAAAGGTTTCGGTCCCGAGGATAACTCTTGGGTGAGGTCGGATGATGTTTCCGCGTCCAGACTTATCAGAGCGTTTCACAGGAGATTTCCTGATAAGCCTGGTCCTAGTGGATCCGGAGGATCCTCTTAGAAGGGGGGGTACTGTTAGAACCTTGCTCTTAGGTTTTTTCCTTTGCTGGTCACATGACCTTGTTGGCCTATTTAATCCTGCTCCGCCCTTCTGGCTTTGCTGGACTTCATTGTATAACTACTTTCTAGCTAGCCTGTGCTCTGTATCTAACTCTTTTAGTTTGCTTGGTCTATGGACCTCTGTGTTCTATGTGTTTTGTTTGTTCGTCTGTCTGCTACTATTTCTGTTAGGAGGTGTCCCATTTTCCTCCCAGTCCTTAGCCCTTGTAGGGATTCCTTCCCCACATCTATAGCTCTCCGTACAGACTAGCTTAGGACTTTAGCAGGTCTGATCGCAGGATCAGGTCCCCTGTTACATCGTAGGGATTAAGCTGAGTTCTATCATAGGGACAGATCTCCTCTCTTTCCTTAGCTCTGGTAGCAGAACATAACAGTCCCACTGACTGGGCCGTGGTGTCCTTCTCAGCACACATCCTGCAGGATGTGGATAGCTGACCCGATGCTCTTTTTAGACCTGTCCTTCCCGAAACACTTTCCTCATCCTTTAGTTCCGCTGGATTCCATTTGAACAGTAGGTGGCAGTCTCCAATCACAAATGCTACACAACATTTGGGAATCTCATTTTCCACAGCATGCACCCTTACATGTATATCTCTAAATAGTCAATTCATAGGTGTTAATGCTATAATTCTAATCAAAAGTGAAAACAAGGTAATTGGATAAAAATTCACAAGTAGTATAACTGTGTTCTCTAATGATGACCATAAGGATGAAGGAGTCATAAATAATGATGCTGCAGTGCTAATGAAAGTGAGGACAGTGAATTGTATAAGTAGTCATTGTTTAAGTAAGTAGTCATTTCACAACTAGTATTGCTGCAGTACAAAAAGCTCAATGAGTATGTATGTCGCTAACCATATAACACCACTCTATTTAAATCATAGGTGGTGTAGGGTTTGGTACTCACTCAGCTGCTTTAGAGGTAGGCACAGGAATCAGTTTCTTTAAAATGTTCAATCCAAATGGCATCTTTGTGTACTGAAAACACCCATCTGGCGTTGAAAAGGCCGTCTTCTCCTTGGACTCCTGCGACATAGGAATTTGCCAATACCCTTTTGTGAGGTCAAGGGTGGTAATGTACCTTTCCGGGCCTAGCCTTTCAATTAGTTCATCTACCCTAGGCATTGGGTAAGAATCAAACTTAGAGACCTCATTCAGTTTCCTATAGTCATTGCAAAACCGCCATTCTCCTTCTGGTTTCGGCACTAAGACTATGGGACTGGACCAGCCACTCTTGGACTCTTCAATGACTCCTAGACCCAGCATGTGCTTCACTTCTTTCGAGATTACCTCTCGGCGGGCTTCAAGAATCCGGTATAGCTTCATGTTTACTCGGACATGGGGCTCCGTTAGCACCTCATGCTCTATAATCTAAGTACACTCTGGTAGATCCGAGAACAGGTCCCTGTTCCGCTGTAGCAACTTGTGGCACTGTTGCTTATGGGCACGTAACAGAGACTCTGCCACCTTGACCTCTCTCACGTCAGCTTCCGACTTCACCACCAAACATGGAGCTTCCGTGGGCTCCCTTTTCTCGCCATGGCTTAATCAGGTTGACGTGGTACACCTGGTAGGGCTTCCTTCTCCCTGGTTAGTGGACTTTATAATTGACATCACCAATCTTTTCCACTACTTCATAGGGGCCCTGACACTTAACCAGGAATTTGCTGTCCACCGTAGGTACCAGCGCCAGTACCCGATCTCCAGAGTTGATGTGTCTCTCCCTCGCCGATCTATTGTACACCCTCGACTGTGCCTCTTGTGCTTTGAGGTGTTCTTTCACAATGGGCATCACCTCTGCAATCCTCTCTTGCATCTGGGCTACATGTTCGCTTACATTCCTGTAGGGTGTTGACTCCGCCTACCAGGTCTCCTTTGCTACGTTCAGGAGTCTGCGGGGGTGTTGGCCATTGTGAAGAGCTGCCCACATACTAAAGAATAGAGATGAGCGTTGTTCGACTCGAACTGTTCGCCAATCTCAAATTCGAGCTGTTGTGGGAGGTGTTCGAGCCGTTCGGCGAACACGAACGATTTGAAAAAAATTCGGCTGTTCGAGGTTATGTTCGATAACTGATCGTGCACCAAAATCATAACTGGATTTTTTCTCAGTAATGATGAAAATTAATGTTAATACGCTGTTTGAGTGTACAGCGGGGCGGGCGGAGGGGCAGGGGATGGATCTCTGCAGGAATAATGAAGATCTCTATTTTTTTTTTCTCTTTCCCGCATTTACAGTGGGGAGGTGCAATCTGTCAGCCTATCAGCAGCGCACACACGGAGCGAAGTGCTTTTTTTCACACAAGCAAGGGCATGTGTCATTGGCAGTGTATGTCACATGTCCTTGCCCTATAAGACCCAGCCATTTTCCCCGTTGCCACCATTTTCTCACTGCTGCAGCTGCGTGTTAGACGGCACCGCTGTTGCTGTGTGCGCTATACCTTGTTAATTTCAAGCCAATTTTCGCACAAATCTACAGATAGCTTGGGAGTAGGGAATAGTTGTGATTGCAGTCCTTTTAAGGACTAGGTTACAGCATTTCCTACGACTTTTATCAGGCAGGTCTGTGCTCTTAAATAGATAGGTTGTGGGAGTAAAGACTAATTGTAATTGCAGACCTTTTCAGGACTAAGTTACATCAATTCCTATCAGTTTTTGCCAGGCAGGTCTGTGCCAGTGCTGTGCAAGTTTTTTTCACAGCATTTGGCTAAATCTAGCAAAGCTAATCCTTTTTGGCCTATTGCAGAGTGTGTTAGTCAGTGGAGTAGCCTATCTGTGTTGCAAGCTACACAACCTGTGTATAGAATACCAATTTTTTTACTGCACCTAGTGAAGTAAAACCTTTTGGGCATAGCATCATTCTATTAGTCCATCTATACTGACCTCCATAAGGTTGCAAATTGAATATAATTTTTTTCTGCATCCAGCTCTGAAAAAATATTTGGCCTTCTAGCTGTGTGTGGGACTTGTTCTATTAGTCCATCTTTACTGACCTCCATCAGGTTGCAAACTGAAAATAATTTTTTTCTGCATCTACATCTGAAAAAATATTTGGGCTTCTAGCTGTGTGTGGGACTTGTTCTATTAGTCCATCTATACTGACCTCCATAAGGTTGCAAATTGCATATAATTTTTTTCTGCATCCAGCTCTGAAAAAATATTTGGCCATCTAGCTGTGTGTGGGACTTGTTCTATTAGTCCATCTTTACTGACCTCCATCAGGTTGCAAACTGAAAATAATTTTTTTCTGCATCTAGCTCTGAAAAAATATTTGGGCTTGTAGCAGTGTGTGGGACTTGTTCTATTAGTCCATCTATACTGACCTCCATCAGGTTGCAAATTGAATATAATTTTTTTCTGCATCTAGCTCTGAAAAAATATTTGGGCTTCTAGCAGTGTGTGGGACTTGTTCTATTAGTCCATCTATACTGACCTCCATCAGGTTGCAAACTGAATATAATTTTTTTCTGCATCTACCTCTGAAAAAATATTTGGGCTTGTAGCAGTGTGTGGGACTTGTTCTATTAGTCCATCTATACTGACCTCCATCAGGTTGCAAATTGAATATAATTTTTTTCTGCATCTAACTCTGAAAAAATATTTGGGCTTCTAGCAGTGTGTGGGACTTGTTCTATTAGTCCATCTATACTGACCTCCATCAGGTTGCAAACTGAATATAATTTTTTTCTGCATCTAGCTCTGAAAAAATATTTGGGCTTCTAGCAGTGTGTGGGACTTGTTCTATTAGTCCATCTATACTGACCTCCATCAGGTTGCAAACTGAATATAATTTTTTTCTGCATCTACCTCTGAAAAAATATTTGGCCTTCTAGCAGTGTGTGGGACTTGTTCTATTAGTCCAACTATACTGACCTCCATCAGGTTGCAAATTGAATATAATTTTTTTCTGCATCTAGCTCTCAAAAAATATTTGGCCTTCTAGCAGTGTGTGGGACTTGTTCTATTAGTCCATCTATACTGACCTCCATCAGGATGCAAATTTAATATAATTTTTTTCTGCATCTACCTCTGAAAAAATATTTGGGCTTCTAGCAGTGTGTGGGACTTGTTCTATTAGTCCATCTATACTGACCTCTATCAGGTTGCAAACTGAATATAATTTTTTTCTGCATCTAACCCAGACAATAGTTTTGGCCTAATACCACAGTTTAGCCACTCAGCTCTGCTCGGTTCCCATCCATTGTTTTTTTGTGCAAACAACTCCAGAGTTGTGAATTAGTTAACCACCAAAATGACTGGAAAAAGGCCTGCTGCTGGTGGAAAGGGGAATAGGCGTGTTGGGAAGGGGAAAAAAGGTTGTGTCCGTGGAGTAGGTGTTAAAGCAACAATAACATCTGCAGAAGAAAGACCATCTTCCAGCAAAACTAAAATGTCTACTTCTTTTAGCGGACAATGTGATAAGATCCCTTTCTTACGGCCACGCCAATCGCTACAAATTCCAGATGAGGCACAAAAACAGCAGGTGCTTCAACGGATATCAAGTGCTCCTTTAAGTGGGCTCTCCTCCACCTCAACTTCAATATCACAAATACTCCAGTCCTCAGAGGTGTCACCCCAATCGCACTTGCTTCCTCACAGCTCCCAAATCTCCAGCTGCCCGTCTGAGTATGAGGTAGAACAGATGGTCGAGTCTGCAGAGCTGTTTACTCATACTATAGCCTGGGAATCAGAGGTCGGCTCCAGCGCTTATGTGAATCCAGACGAGGAAATGATCTGCACTGATGCCCAGAATCTTTATGAGTCGGATCCAGGACCAGACGCAGAAGGTTCTGACCATAATGTAGACCCTCATTCCCAAACTATAACTCCTGTTGGTGGAGACAATGAGGAAGACGATGATGAGACTCAAATACCTGATTGGAGCGACAACTTTAGTTTTTTGTCAGGGCAGGAACAGGATGGCTCTGAGGACGACGGGTGTGATAACACACAGGGTGATGATGATGAGGTTGGAGATCCCACTTACTGTCAACCCACAGTCAGCCAAGAGATGAGGTCAGCAGAGGAGGTGGAGGAGGATGCTAGTGACGACGAGGTCAGGTTGCGCCTTCCTGGACAGAGACGTAGTACTGGAAGCACGTCAACAACTGCATCCTCAAACACAACTCTGCCACTGACCACAAGTCGTGGTGGCTCTTCAGGTCGCATGGGTACTAAGCCTTGCATAGCCTGGGCATTTTTTCAGATCGATAAAGATGACCCAACTCGTGTTATCTGTAACATTTGTCAACAAAAGCTAAGTAGAGGCGAAAAAATACATAGTTTGAGTACTTCATGCATGAACCGGCACATGGACATGAAGCATAAGCTGCAGTGGGAAGCTCACTGTGCTACAATGCGGCCTAGCCGGCCGGGCCAACCACCGTCTGCCACATCTTGTGCATCTGCGGACTCTTCATCCTCTGTGACTGGGGGGACAGCAGTCACACCTGTTTTGGGACGCAGACCTGCCACCTCTTTACCCGCAACAGCCAGCGTGATTGGCAGGTCATCATTTTCTTTGGAGGTGGTAACACCAGCTGGTGTTGAGCGCTGTCCGACATCGATAGCACCACCTTTGGATCAAGGCAACCTAACATGTCCGCCTGCATCTTCACAGACCGGCAGTTTGCCGGGGACACCCTTATCAACCCCGTCTAAGCACAACAGCCAGCCCTCGGTCCCTCAGATGTGGACAAGTAAAAGACCATTTCCTCCTAGCCATGAGAAAGCTAAGAGGTTGAATTTCACCATCTGCAAGCTCTTGGCTACAGAAATGCTGCCTTTCCACCTGGTGGACACAGAGGATTTTCGAGACCTTATGTCCGTCGCAGTGCCCCAGTACCAGATGCCCAGTCGGCACTACTTCTCAAAGAAAGGTGTGCCTGAGCTCCACCAGCATGTCGCACACAACATCACCGCTTCTTTGAGAAACTCTGTGTGTGACAGGGTGCATTTCAACACAGACACTTGGACGAGTAGGCATGGACAGGGGCGTTACATGTCGCTGACTGGGCACTGGGTAACTATGGTGATAGCAGGACAAGGGGCTGCTGTCCAAGTCTTGCCGTCCCCACGAGTTGTGCGTCAATCCTTTTTATCTCAAAGTTCCTCCACTGCTTCAGCCTCCTCAACCTCCTCTCGGTCCTCCACCTGCACCCAAAGCCTGTCTGGTCATGCCACAAGCTTTCTAACTGCACAGAAGGGATCCTGCACACCTCCTTACTATGCTGGCAGTAGGGCTTAACGTCATCAGGCGGTTTTTACTTTGAAATGTCTGGGAAATGTGAGTCACACAGCTGAGGAGTTGTGGTCAGCTCTGGAGAACCAATTTCATGAATGGTTGTCTCCACTGGACCTGAAACCAGGGAAGGCAGTGTGCGACAATGCTGCAAACCTGGGTGCGGCCCTTCGCCGGGGCAATGTCACACACGTGCCTTGTATGGCTCACGTGTTGAACCAGGTTGTCCAGCAATTTTTAGCCCACTATCCCGGACTAGATGGCGTTCTGCAGAGGGCACGGTCGCTGTGTGCTCACTTCCGCCGTTCGCATCCCGCAGCTCAGCGACTTACATCTCTACAGAAGTCGTTGGGCCTGCCACTTCACCGGCTAAAATGCGATGTGCCTACCCGGTGGAATTCAACTCTGCACATGTTGCAGCGACTGTGCCAGCACCGACAAGCCCTGGTGCAATACGTTCTGACGTATAGCCTGGGCAAACGGGATCCAGAGGTGGGGCAAATCACGCTGGAGGAGTGGTCTCAGATCAGGGACCTATGCACCCTTCTGCACAGTTTTGAAATGGCGACGAAGATGTTTAGTGCTGACGATGCCATTATCAGCATGACTATTCCGGTGATTTACATGCTGGAGCACATGTTAAACAGAATTCGGAGTCAGGTGGTGGCACAAGAAGAGGTGGAGGAAGTAGAGGAAGAGGAGTTGTATGCGGAAGGGCTAACATCTGCAAGGTCCAGACGGTCGGCAGCACCAAGGCGGCAGGCATGTGAGGGTGGGGGAGATGGTTTTACCAGGGCGCATGGTAGCAGCCAAACTAGTGAGGAAGGTTCAGGAGCCCAGGAAGAAGTGGAGGACGAACTGATGGAAGACTCATCAGATGAGGGAGACCTTGATCACATTTCTGTTGTGCGAGGTTGGGGGGAGAGGACAGAGGAAGGAAGCATGATTGTTACCTCGCCACCAAGACAACAGGAACTTGGTGCTCCTGGATGCGCAACACACATAAGTGCATTCTTGCTGCACTACCTGCAACATGACCCTCGAATTGGGAGAATTAGAAATAATCCTGACTACTGGGTTGCCACACTGTTAGATCCCCGGTACAAAAGTAAATTTGCAGAAATAATTCCTGCCATAGAAAGGGATGCACGCATGCAGGAGTATCAGCAGAGACTGTTGTAGAATCTTACATGTGCTTTTCCACAAAACACCAGTGGTGCACGTAGTGAATCTCACAATTCCAACTTGCCAACCGTGGGACCGTCGAGTGTTCAGCACTCAAACCGTAACAGAAACACAGTATCTGCTGGTAACATCAATTTTGCGGAATCATTTCACCACTTTTTTAGCTCATCCTTTGCAAGGCCACAGGAGACAAGAAGTCTGACACATAGTCAACGCCTAGAGACGATGGTACAGGAGTATCTCCAAGTAAACATTGAAGCCATGACTGTGTCACTGGACCCTTGCTCTCTTTGAGCTTCCAATCTGGATAAATGGCCGGAGATCGCCACTTACGCCTTGGAGATCTTGTCATGCCCCGCAGCCAGCGTTCTGTCTGAACCTGTGTTCAGCGCTGCTGGTGGTGTGCTGACAGATAAGCGCACGCGGCTCTCCACTGATAATGTAGACAGACTCACGTTCATAAAGATGAACAAATCATGGATCCGAAACGACTTTTCTACCCCTGTGTCATCCTGGGGAGAGTAAAAGCTTGATGATTGGTTAAAATCACCTCACCAACCGTTTTAAGCTTTCAAATTACTAATCATGTTTATCTGTATCTTGGCTGGAAAATTATTTGGGCTTTGTAGCAGTGTGCAGTACTGATTCTATTAGGCCATCTATACTAAGCTCCACCAGATTTAAAATTAATAATAATTTTTAGCTGCATCGAGCCAGGAAAATAATTTTGGGGCTCCGAGATGCGCAAGACACATAAGTGCCTTCTTGCTGCACTACCTGCAACATGACCCTCAGATTGTCAGAATTCGAAGTAATCCTGACTACTGGGTTGCCACACTCTTAGATCCCCCACACTCTTCGATCAACCTTTTCATTTTAATAAAGACCAAAAAAATGGTCATTTTTGAAATTATAAGCATTAGCAGGTTATTAGAAACTGAAATCAAACAGTTTTCAACTCACAACTTTATTCTAGGTGATGTTACATTTGCACATAGGACCCCTTGTTCGAAAGGAGCTTCTGAACTCTCTCGTCCATTGAATTTGTCAGGTTTTGGATGGTTTCTGCTTCAATTGTTTTGCATGAGGACAGAATACCCTCCCAGAGCTGTTGCTTAGATGTGAACTGCCTCCCGCCATCATAGACACTCCTTTTGTTGATGCTCCAGAGGTTCTGAATGGGGTAGAGGTCAGGGGAGCATGGGGGTCACACCATAAGTTTGTCCCATTTTATGCCCATATCAGCCAGAGATGCAGATGTCTTATGTGCAGAATGAGACGGTGCATTATCATGCATGAAAATGATCTTGCTGTGGAATACACGGTTCTTCTTCTTGAATCATGGCAGGAAGTGCTGTTTGAGAAACTCCACATACATTATGGAGTTCATCTTTACCCCTTCAGGGATCCTAAAGGGGCTGACAATCTCTCTCCCCATGATTCCAGCCCAAAACATTCCTCCACCTCCTCCTTGTTGGCACTGTAGCCGTGTTTGCGTGGGGTGTCCATCAACCAGCCATCCTCCACTCCATCCATCTGGACCATTGAGCGTTGCACGGCACTCATCCATGAACAAAACAGTTTTGAAATCAGTCTTCATGTAATGTTTGGCCCACTGGAGCCGTTTCTGCTTGTGTGCAGTGGATAGAGGAGGTCGACAGGATGGCGTACGCATAGCTGCAAACCTCTGAAGGACCCTGCATCTTGTTGTTCGGGGGACGTTGGAGGCACCAGCAGCTTCAAAAACTTGTCTGCTGCTATGACAAGGCTTTTTTGCTCTTTTAACTTGACGTAATTGCCTGTAGGAAAGAGTCCTCAATTTTCCCTTATCAGCACGCACACGTGTGTACTGTGAATCAGCTACATACTTCTTGATTGCCAAGACACTTCATCCTGATCATCGCACAATGTTGATTGTAGTCATGCCTTGACCTAAACACTCCACAATTTGTTGTTTCTCAGCGGCCGACACATCCTTTTTCTTTCCCATTTTGGCAGAAAATGTAGGCTGCTTAATAATGTGGGACAACCTTCTTAAGTAGTCTTGCCGTTCATTGGACACACCTGCTAAACTAATTAGCACAGGTGTCTGCAATTGCTTACAGTGATATAAAGAGCCCTGACACACATCACCATCAATGAGTTTAACTGACAAACAAACAAATTCTTCCCTTATCACTCCTAAACACTTTTTGCATAATAATTTGGAACACAGTGTACATGTGCTTTTCCACAAAACACCAGTGGTTCACGTAGTGAATCTTACAGTTCTAACTTGCCAACCGTGGTCTGTATGGAGTTGTTCAATAAAGGGCCCAAAATTAAGATAACATAGACTGGAGAGGTCTCTATGAATAGGAATTCCTAAGAATTTGATACCCTGTGAGGGCCAGGCAAAGGGAAAGTTGGACTGGATGGAATGCTGTATGGATTTGGGGAGGGAGACATCGAGGGCCTCAGACTTCGCTGTATTGATTTTAAAATTTGACCATGTAACAAAGTGATCTATTTCAGCCATAACAGCCTGCTGATGGATATATGTGATTGACATCATCAGCAAATGCAGAGCACTTGTACTCGGTGCCTCCCACCTCAATCCACCTAATATTGGGGTTATGGCGAATTGATGAGAGCAGGTGCTCCGTCACTAGAATGTATAAGAGAGGGGACAGAGGACATCCCTGCCTTGTCCCATTGGTGATTATGAAAGGTGATGAAAATGTTCTGACGCGCCCCCTGGGCCTTGGGACATCCGGAGCCAGACCCTTTTTGGTGGATGCTGGTGGTTGTAGTCTCTGTGGCGGCGACCCGGTTCCGTGGCTCAGGGCGGTCAAACCAGTGGCGGAACTATTTATGTGGTTTTGATGTTTAAATGTCCGACTACGCCACCCGTGGATTGCGGTCAGAGTGAACCGCCGCTGCAGGGCAGACCGCTGAGGCTGGTGTTGTGGGCAAAGCAGAGCGTAACATAACTCCCCACGGGAGGAGTATAGCCTCAGGGCAGTGTATGCGGAGGATGGGGGTGATGGTGCAGGGCAGCAGCAGTAACGACACGGAGTCAGTGATGCAGTCCAGGGCCTTTACGCTGCCCACGTAGTACTGTGCTCACCAGGTGAGGGGCTCAGACAACTCCCAGATAACTTTGGAGCTCTTCACAGGACCCCCTTTGTGTGTCCTTTGTCTGGCCTTTCTTACCAACCCTTCTGTCCGGCTGCCTCGGGCCTCCTCTTGGTAAACTTGGCGCCAGTTTCCCTGACCCTATGTGCTGCCCTCCTAGCTGGTGTAGCGAGGGGCTGCGCCACATAAAATGTCATAGCCTCCGGTTTCTAGCTGAGGGTCGTTTCCCGCCTCCACTAGTTTCAGGGACCGGTCTCCCCCTTTGGCCTGACCCCTCCACGCAGGTGGATTCGGGCGTGCGGTGGCGACTCGCCCGTCCACACCCCTGGGATCCCTTCGTTCCTCGTTCCTGGAGCCTTCTCCGCTCCTCTTCCTTCCTTCTCCCTCTTCCAGGCCTGGGCCTCTGTTACTAGGCCCGCCTCTGGAGCAGAGCTCATGCAGAGCCCCTGCTCCCTGTCACTTCTGCTCAGACTTCTCTGCACTGAACTAAGATGGTGCACACCTTTTATACTCCCTTCTCAATGCACCCAGGAACTGCTTCCTCCCTGCTCCTGCACTACAGGGTTCCCCTTCCTCAGTGTTCCCTCCCCCCACTCCAGCCAGGGACAGGGACTGTCGTGCCCATCTCAGGGGCATATTGGTCGCCCTGCCCCACGGCAATGTGGTGTAATGCATGCAGGTGTCGGGGTCCTGATCCACACTCCATCCTTACCTGAGAGTGAGATATCACACCTCTGGGTGAGGTGCAATACCTCTTCAGCAACCGAGCCCTCGGGGTGCTACAGTTCCATTTATCTTCAGCCTAGGTGACGCATTGCGATACAGGGCCGTGATTTTGGCTATAAAAGGGTCCCCTAGACCCCTACCCCAAGCTTTTTAAGGAGACTGGCCAGGAGACTCTATGGAATGCTTTCTCAGCACCCAACGAGAGTATCTAATTACAAATTTTTAACTGCATCTAGCCCAGGAAATACTTTGAGCCTAGTAGTAGTGTCTGCTAGTCAGCAGATTATCCCGGCTGTTAAGCAAGCTACACCACCTCTAGTTTGGACACTTAATTTTTTCAAAGGAAATGCTTCGGGACCACGGGATACTCAGTGAAGAGCATCAGGAGGCACCCCAAGGCATAGGGGCTGGGACTGGCGGTAGGACGCCTTGCGGTGGACAGCCGAGCTCGATCCCTATGAAAGATTTTTAACTTCAGCAGCTTTAGTGGACGCTGCTGGAGCTGGAATTACGCGGCTGCTGGCATGAGACTTGCCCTTCAATAGATCCTTGTAAAAGGATTTAAAGTGTATTCATTCAAATTAGAGAGAAAATTTAAATTAAAAAGCTTAGAGCTGCCTCCACCACAGGGGGCTCGCTCGACCCACCAGCGGACAGGCACCAGTATAGGGAGAGGGGGGCTGGCCGTCAGGGTCCACCGCGGCTCTGGCACAAACGGAGGTGGCACGGGCAGGAACGGACTGGCCGTGTCGGCTTCTCACTTTTTGGAGTTTAGAAGGGCATGACATGCCTATATCTGTGTCTCCCTCTCCTTTTACTCCTCCACCTCTTTTCTTTTCGCATGACTATATGTACTTGTCACTTTTCCATGCGTTAGTTATGTCTTCTGAGCAGTTTGTCAGCTTTTGGACACCTTTGAAGGTGTTTTCTATGTGTTTCTATGTGTTTTTGTTTGCCTGCCATTGGTTTTAATGGTGTTCGAAGGTGTTCGACGAACAGTTCGGCAAACACAAGGGTGTTCGACGAACCGAACCGAACTCGAATACTACGGGGGTGGCTCAACACTACTAAAGACTATGATACTTTTCCAGCAACGGACCACCATTTTTGTCAATATTATTATTGTGTGTTATTAGTGATTTACTTGGTATGTTTTATATAGTTCTGCTTACTTGTCAGTATGTAAGATTCACTTGTAAAATGTCCAGCATTCCACTAATCTAATCTTTATCTCTGGAGTCCATTGTTTCAATAGGCAGTAATCTCATTAGGTAAGTGTAGATTGAGACACAGTGGAGCCGTCACCACAGGGGGTCTTACAGGCAGTCTCAGATGGAGGCTTCTAGAATATTCTTCATTGTTTTAGCGACCAGTAAATGCTTAAGGGGAAGGGTGTCAGCACTTATGAGCTGGGAGGGGGCTGACCCCAGGGAAGTAGAGGAGAGACATGTTTAGCAGTTGTGTGGAAGGATTGAAGGAAGAGGATGGAGACTGGGACTTGGAAGGATGGATTGATAAACATGTTACCATTATGGATTATGTCGTTTGGATTTAAACTTTCTTAAAAGGACTGCTGTTGCTGGATGCCTGTTCTTTCATCGTTTTATCTGCCGTCTAGAGGACCATGGACTGTGGTTACAGACTATACTGGCTGGAGATATGAAATCTGTGGGCCAACCAAAAGTTGGGAGACAGTGGGTATCACCTGATACAAAGTCAGCGGAACTATGGATCCCAGGTTGAGAACTTAAGGACTAAGAGAACTGTATTTTAGCCATTTACTTGGAATTGCTTTATTACCATGGCTGTGATCAATAAAATATTGTTGCATCGTTAACCTGCCCAGGTGATTACTTACAACCCACAACCTCAGATCTTTACAGCCGTACAACAGCTCAAACAGGGAGAATCCAGTAGAGGCCTGTGGAACTTCTCTAATGGAGAACAGAAGATACGGCAGTAGACAGTCCCAGCCCCGGCCGTCTTTCTCTATGACCTTCTTTAACATGGCCTTCAAGGTTTTATTAAACGACCACTAAAGCATCTGTCTGGGGGTGGTAGACTGAGATCCTGAGTTGCGTGATTTACAGGGTTTTGCACAACTCCCTCATCACCCTTGACATAAATGGGATCCCTTGGTCAGTTTGGTTCTCCTTAGGCAACACCGCTCTAGAGAAGACGTCGACCAACTCTTGGACTATAGATTTGGCAGAGGATTTACATCGCGGCACGTCCTCCGGATACCGTGTAGCATAGTCCTGTACCACCAGGATATACTGATGTCCTCTGGCGAACTTGACCAGGGGTCCCACTAGATCCATGGCTATGCGATCAAATGGCACCTCAATAATTGGCGATGGCACTAAGGGGCTACAGAAGGGAGCCACTGGGGAGGTCAGCTGGCAGGTGGGACACGACCTAAAATAATATAATTTACAATTTATCAGTGGCAACTGGGCCAATAGAACCTCTGGAGGATCCTTCCTGGGTTTTTTCTACCCCCAGATGACCACCCAACACATGAGCATGGACCTTATCTAACAACCTCCATCTGTATGGTCCTGGCACTAGTAACTGCTCAATTACCTCCACTGTGAGCTTGGTGACCCGATATAGTAACTCCCCATTTAGAGCAAAGTACGGATATCGGGTGTCAGCCCGGGCTCTTGAGCAACACCATTAAGAACAGTTATATTATCAAACAAAATTTCTTTGATTTCTACTGCTATACAGCAGGGGATATCTGAGTTTGAATTTGTTTGGAGAATACATCGTATGTTATACAGGCCTCATCAACAATAAAAAAATACTTTCTTCTGTTACTAATGTGATACAGTAGGGGGCATCTCAGGGTGCCAAGGGAGGGTGGTTCACTGAGAGGGGGGGGGGGGTTGGAGATACCAGAAAAACTGTTAGTGAAGGTGTTAGTGAAGGCGAGGAACAAATGGAAGAGGTGATGGGTGAGCAATTGTCAGAACATGAAGAGGATAATCATCTCCGCTCTGTTCATGTTTGGCGGGAGGGGACAGAGGAAACAAGCATCAGAATTACCCATCCACCAACACAGCATGGGCTTGAACCTCAGGAAAGAGCCTGACGTATGAGTGCGTTCTTGCTGCACTATCTGCAACATGATCCACGTATAGTTATGATTCATAATAGTGCTGACTACTGGGTTGCCACTCTGTTAGATCCATGTTGTAAGAGTACATTTTTGCAAGGTTCTTCCTGCCCTGGAAAGGGACCTATGAATGTTGGAGTATCGAAACACGCTTTTACACAACCTTAACATAGGTTTTCACCAAGCCAGCAGTGAGGAGCACAGAGTTTATCGCAGCTCTACACTTCCAACCTCCAGCACATGAATTCGTAAAAATATTAGCAGCAGCAGTAGTGTAAGTGGCAGAAGCAATTTCTGTGAGTTCTTTCACACCTTTTTTAGACCAGCTTGTGTACCTGCACAACAGAGTCTGACACGTGGTGAAGGACTGGAGAGGATGGTACACTCCTGATTGAGTCTCCATCTGCTGGGTTGGCTGTAGTGGAAAGAGGTTTTGGTTCCTAATTATACAATTTCTACTGTAATGAAATTAATGCCACTTTGCTGGTGTCTGCCACTAATTTTTGGAAATGTGGAAAATCCTGATTGGGTCTCCATCTATTGGGTTTGGCTGTAGTGGAAGAGGTTTCTGTCTGCATTAAACTACTTTTACTTTGGTGAAATTGATGCCACTTTGATAGTGTTAGGCCCTAATTTAGGGAAATGTAAACACTTCTGATTGAGTCTTCATCTACTGGGTTGGCTGCACTGGAAGAGGCGTCGGTCCTAATTACACTATTTCTACTGTAGTGAAGTCCATCTATTGGGTTTTACTGTAGTGGAAGAGGTTTCTGTCTCCATTAAACTACTTCTACTTTGATGAAATTGATGCCACTTTGCTGATGTCTGCCATTAATTTTTGGAAATGTGGAGAATCCTGATTGGGTTTCCATCTATTGGGTTTGGCTGTAGTGGAAGAGGTTTCTGCTTCCTTTAAACTACTTCTACTCTGGATAAAGTGATATCACTTTGCTGATGTCTGCCACAAATTTTTGGAAATGTGGAGAATCCTGATTGGGTCTCCATCTATTGGATTTGGCATTAGTGGAAGAGGTTTTGGTCTCCATTATACAGCTTCTACTCTAGTGAAATTGATGCCACTTTGTTGGTGTTAGTCCCTAATTTAGGGAAATGTGAACACTCCTGGTTAGATCTCCATCTCCTGGGTTGGTCGTAGTGGAAGAGGTTTTGGTCTCCATCCATTTGTATAGTTATACTGTAGTGAAATTAATTATTTGGTGAAGATATTGTTCTCCACAAAGGGGTACACAAACATAATTAACTCAAAATTGATTTTCAATAAACAACCATCAGCCACCCCATCAAATGCATCTGCTGCTTCTTCCTCCTCCTCTGTTTTCGTGTCAAGTATTGTCACGCAGGTCTCCGACCGCAGGACCTACAGTTGTATACTTGCTCCAGTCAGGCTGAGTGAGAGCCCGTCAGCAGTAACAGAAGCGGACACGCCAGCTTTGTTTCACTGAGCACACCACACCACATGTTTCTCAATCCACCGTAACATCTAAGCCTGCACCTCACTCACCGTCTAGCAGTTTGTCCGTTTCACTGTACTCCGCCCTCTCTCAGCACTGCAGCCAGCCCTCGGTCCCGCAGTTGTGTTCACGTAAAAGATTGTTTATTCCTACACATGACAAAGCTAAGAGGTTGAACTCCACCATCTCTAATCTGTAGGCCATGGAAATGGTGGTCTTAGGCCCTAATTTTTTTAAATGCGAATAATTCTGATTGTGTCGCCATCTGCTGGGTTGGCTGTAGTGGTAGCGGTTTCGGTCCCCACTATACTACTTAAACTCTAATGAAATTGATGCCACTTTTGTGGTGTTAGGCCCTAATTTATTAAAATGTGAACACTCCTCATTGGGGCTCCATCTACTGGGTTGGCTGTAGGGAAAGAGGTGTCGTTCATAATAATACAATTTTTACTGTACTGAAAGTGATGCCACATTGCTGGTTTCTTCCATTAATTTTTGGAAATGTGGGAAATCCTGATTGGGTCTCCATCTATTGGGGTGGCTGTAGTGGAAGAGGTTTCTGTCTCCATTAAACTACTTCTACTCTGGTGAAATTGATACCACTTTGATGGTGTCTGCCACTAAGTTTTGTAAATGTGGAGAATCCTAATTGGGTTTCCATCTATTGGGTTTGGCTGTAGTAGAAGAGTTGTCTGTCAGGATTATACTAGTTCTACTCTAGTGAAATTAATTCTTTGGTGCAGATATTTTTGTCACAGGGTTATACAAGATATCATCGAAATTGGTTTTCTTAGTATCGTGGTATATAAAGCAGGCTATATTTCATCTTTTAATTTTTCGGTGCTGATATTGTTTTCCATAGAGGGGTACACATTAGTGATTAGTGAGCACAAAATGTGCTCAACTTAGTGGTTCAGCGGTTTCTCAAAACATACCCAGATCTGCCAGAGCTGCTTGTAAAAGTATAAAGCGTGTGTGCCCATTTCAGAAAGTCAGCTATAGCTTCTGCCACCCTGGCAGTACTTCAGCAGTGTTTGAAGCTTCCAGCTCACCGACTATTGTGCGATGTCACCACATGTTGGAAATCAACGTTGCAGATGATGGGAAGGATTTGTGAGCAGCAGAGGGCATTTGTTGATTACCAGCTTCAACATGCCCATCGGCATTCAGGTCAGCCTCCGCACATCAGAGCTGATGAATGGGCATGGATGTCTGACACCTGTGCCATCCTCCAAAACTTTGAGGACTCCAACAACATGGTGAGCAGCGATGGCGCCATAATTAGCATCACCATCCCACTTCTCTGTCTACTGAAACACTCGATGCTCACAGTTAAAGAGGAGGAATTGCAGGAGGAGTAAGGAACTATGCAGCCCAGCCTCATCTCATCTCAGTGCGGATTGGGTGATAATGAGGAGTTGGATGAGGATGAGAACATGGACAGTCATCCTCTTGGGGAGGACAGGAAACTCTTGGCTGTCTTGGAAGTCTTAACACCCCTCTTTCAGTCTGTGGGAAAGCTGTATGAGTTTCGCTTAATGACCTTCAGTGGACTAAACCGTGGCTTTGCTTATACACGTTATTTCTCAAAATACGTTGCAGATCAGGCCATTATCCAACTCTGTAGAGATTAAATTCAAGGCGTAAAGAAAGATCTTTGTCTGTGACCAAGCACCACCGAGAAGTGTAAGCTGATGTTGGACGGGCTGCCATTGCTTATGCAAAAAGCTGCATTAGACGACTTCCTGAGAGAAATGACAGCCGGAGTAGATATGATTTCCCTCTATGCCAGTCCTTTCACTGAGCTAAAGAATATGGCTGTGGTGAAATACAACTCTCACCGAGAAGCAGTGTCAGACTGAAGAACATTGGGCCCACCAGAGGATTTGATTCTGAGGGACCACCTTTCTCCCCCGCTAAAGAGCCCCATAGCAGTTGCAAGGTTTGCACTATGAACTCTCCTGAAGGAGAAACCAGGGCCCACCGGAGGAGTCTCCAGTTCTCTGGTGGACCCATCCAACGACACCGGAGAAATAGTGGCGGCTGGGGACAGAGTATGGAGACCCGGCTGCCACCGCCATGAGATTGTGAAAAGCTTCTGCCTCCATGAGCCTAAAAGGCAACATTTCAAGTGCAAGCAGCAGTCCAGAAATGTGCCAGTTTAGTATTGCGGCCTGTGGGAGGGTGGGTGGCTGGCTGCATACTTGCTCTTTCATTCCAAGTAACAGAAAACTAAGGAGATGGATGGACTCATCATCATCACAACCTGCAAGGTTTGCACTATGAACTCTCCTGATGGAGAAGCCAGGGCCCACCGGAGGATTCTCCGGTTCTCTGGTGGCCCCATCCAACCCTGCCAAGAAGCAGTCCTGGCTAAGAAAAGTCTGTGTGATGGTTCCCAGACAGTCTATGGCTGCTATTTTACTGTGGACTGCCTTCAACAATCCATAAGATTGCAATCTGCAAGATCCCTTCTCTGGTTCCCAATTGCCCAGTGTATCCAGTTGAAACTTTCTTCTCCGTACATCTCTGAACTAATCTCCCGATATATTCCCTTATGTAATCTCCGGTCCTTCCAAGACCTCCTTCTCTCCACACTGATTTGTTCCTCACCCAATTTCCTCCAATACTTCTACCAAATATCCCCCATCCTCTTAAATTCTGTGCCTCAACACGTCCAATTAGCCACCACATTCGGATCCTTCAGACACAACCTGAAAACCCATCTCTTCAAGAGAGCCTACAGGCTGCCTGCCATTGCCTCGCTGCCACCTCAACACCACCGGAGCTAATGGAACTCCACAACCCACTGCCTCCTTCCCCACCATTCTGTAGAATGTAAGGCTGCAAGTGAAGGGTCTATAAGACCTAACTTGCAATATGGCACCTTGGCAAAGCCCAGTTATGTTCTCCCTCTGATATCTAATAATATCACTTTGTAAATGTTTTTTCCCAGCAATATGCGCTCCTGAAGGATGATGATGGAACTTGATATTCGGATTCAAAGAATTTTTATTTCAAACTAAAATACAACCGGTTTCGACTTCTTTGAGTCTTCCTCAGGTATAACATCATGCATATAAACAGATCTATCTACACACTTTTTATAGCAGATATCCT
Source organism: Phyllobates terribilis (assembly GCF_046119375.1). Lineage (NCBI taxonomy): Eukaryota > Metazoa > Chordata > Amphibia > Anura > Dendrobatidae > Phyllobates > Phyllobates terribilis. Next base: position 58,113,440 of record NW_027362773.1, read on the forward strand.
TGCTTGTCATTTTGGGTGGAGACTGAAAGATCTGTTTTTCAGACACACCCAGATACTCAGATATGCAGGATTTTGCACTCTGAGGAATCTAACAAAACCCATATACTAAATGACTTTCATACAGTTTAAAAAAAAAAAAAAAAAAAAAAATTTTTACAAACAAATTTTTTCTTTTTTTTCCTCCTTTCCTTCCTTCCTTCACACAAAAAGTATTTTCTTTTCTAAAAACACTATAAATATAATTATAATTTTACCATATATAAAATGTCTTCTAAAATGTTATTGAACATACTAAAAGTTTAATTTCATACAGAAATGTAAAATCCTGCAAAAATGTACATTATGACAAAATTTAAAACCTTTTCTTTCTTCATATTAAAACCATTATCAAATACAATTTGGTAGAAAAAAAAAAAAAAAATAAATATATATATATATATATATATATACACATATATAAATACATACATACACATATATACACATACATGCACACATGCATATATACACACGAAAAAATACATATATATATGCATGCACATGCATACCTGTCGACATTTGCATGTCAAATACCCTCTATAATATCATTTAATCCATCTGGGTATAATATAATGTAATTTACAAAGTGGTATTGCCTATGAAAGCTCTGTCCAGTGCTCTCATCAGCTCCCAGATTTCTGCAGCAAACTGAATGGAAAGAGGAATGGAGTGATCCACTGATTGGATTTACATGCTTTACCTCAAGATACCAAATAGGTGAGTGGATTTATACTGAGTATATACCCTTGGAATCTAACTACTACACTTAGAAGCCTGCGCTTCCTATTTTCTCTCCCTACAATCCCCTCTTGTTTCATCTAATAATATCACACAGGTCATGCTGGAGAAACTTGCACCTACTGCCACTCAGTGTCTTCAGCTCCTTTGTGAGAAATTGATGTTTGCTCAGCCAGTCTACCAAGTAAAATTCCTGAGGTACGGAAATCGTGGATGGCTTTGCTTCTGGTACTGGGTGTTAATACCAAATCGTCACGTGCCATTCACTGGATATTCCTGGCTGGTTGGAGACAAGCTCATTCCCACAGAAAAGTACCAGCAAGCTAAGGAGATGGTGGCCTCTATCATCATGAAGAAGTTTGCTCGTTGTCTAGTAGTCTGGCTTTTATACTAAAGATCCTGCTGATTTTTATAGTTTTAAGTGAGCACGCAGAGACATACCTCGATCATACCCATCCTCCAAAAGCCCTCCCTTGACCCATCCTATGTTTAGCTATCGCCCCATCTCACGTCTCTCCTATGCCTCTAAACTACTGGTTCAACACGTCTATTTTGAACTGTCCTCCCACCTCTCCTCCTGCTCCATCTTTGACCGCTTACAATCTGGCTTCCGACCTCACCATTCCACTGAAACTGCCCTGACTAAAGTCACCAACGACCTGTTAACTGCCAAATCCAAGCAAGACTACTCTGTCCTCCTCCTCCTAGACTTGTCATCTGCCTTCGACACAGTAGACCATACCCTCTTACTACAGACTCTCATCTCTTGGCATCACAGACTTGGCCCTATCTTGGATCTTTTCATAATAATATGAATAATTCAGTCTCTGTGACTCTCCTCAATTAACTGTAAGACTGTGCACATGCTGCATTTTTGTTATGGAAAATATACAAGGTTTTACAGTACAAGCAAGTGAATGAAATCCCTGAAGTCCCATGCAAACGTTGCCTATTTTTTCCTTGCAGATTAAATTCTGCATAATGTCAATGCTTGAGGTGTATTTCACCCATACTAATGAGTGGAAGGAAATACAGAAGAAAAGCATGTCAAAAGCGTGGCAAAAAAATGTATTTTACACAGTGGTATTCCTGCCAACACATTAGGACATGCAGCAGAATTTTCTCCTGCAAATCCTGAACATGTGCACATAGTCCTAGCATCATAATGAATTTGAGGATGGGAGAAGACATTATCAGGTACTTAACATCCTCTGCTACCTTCCAATTCATTACGTGTCCATGACAGCATCTTCTTCCACCTTTCAATTCATTATAAAGTATCCTATGCACCTTACATCCTCCTCTCCCACTCCCCAATAAATTTTAAGTCCCTGATAATGTCATAATGAATTGTTAGATTGGGAGGATGCTATCAGGGACTTAGCACCCTCTCCACCACCCAATTGATTTTACATCCATATCAAATGTCCTCCTCCCTCTCCCCCAGTTCATAAGTATATTATAAGTTCCCGTTACTCCCATCCCAATCCAAGACCCTCTCATTGTCCTCTCCCCCCACCCCCTTCATTGTCCTCTCCCCCACATCCCTCATTGTTATCGCCCCCACAATCCTAATTGTCATCTCCCCACATCCATAATTGTCCTCTCCCCCACCCTCATCAGTGCCCTCTTTCCCACCCCATCATTGTCCTCTCCCGCACCCCGTCATTGTCTTCTCCCCACATTCATCATTGTTCTCCCCCACATCCATCATTGTCCTCTACCCACCACCATAATTGTCTCCTCCCCATCTCTATCAATTGTTTCCCCACCTCCATCATTGTTCCTCCCACCTTCGTTATCATTCTTCTCCCCCACCTCCATCATCATTCTCCCCCACCTCCATCCTTGTTCTCCCCCACCTCCATCATTGTTCTCCCTCACCTCCATCATCATTGTTCTCCTCCACCCCATTATTGTTCTTCCTCACCTCCATAATTGTTCTCACCCATCACCACTATCATTGTTCTCCCTCACCTCCATCATTTTTCTCCCCAACCACCCTATCATTGTTCTTCCCCATCTCCATCATTGTTCTCCTCCACCTTCATCATTGTTCTCCCCCACCTCAATCATTGTTCTTCCCCACCTCCCCATCATTCTTCTCCCCACCTCCAACATTGTTCTCCCCCACCACCCCATCATTGTTCTTCCCAACCTCATCATTGTTCTCCCTCACCACCCCCATCATTGCCCACCACCCTCCATCATTGTTCTCAAACCTCCCCCACATTCATCATTCTTCTCCCCCACCTCCTTCATTGTTATCCCCCATATCCATCATTGTTCTCCCCCACCTCAATCATTGGTCTTCCCCACCTACATCATTGTTCTTCCCACCTCCATACTTGTTCTCCCTCACCTCCATGATTATTCTCCCCCACCTCCATCATTGTTCTCCCACACTTCTATAATTGTTCTCCCCCACCTCCATCATTGTTCTTCCCACTTCCATCATTGTTCTCCCCCATATACATCATTGTTCTCCCCCACCTCAATCATTATTCTCCCCCACTTTCATCATTGTTCTTCCCCACCACCCCATCATTCTTCTCCCCACCTCCAACATTGTTCTCCCCCACCACCCCATCATTGTTCTTCCCAACCTCATCATTGTTCTCCCTCACCACCCCCATAATTGCCCCCCACCCTCCATCATTGTTCTCAAACCTCCCCCACACTCATCATTGTTCTCCCAACGTCCGCAGATGGGGGTTGTGCTCACAGCCCAACACCATGTAGGACGCTTGGCATTTGCCACAGAACGCCAGGATTGGCAAAGTCGCCACTGGTGCCCTGTGCTCGTCACAGATGAAAGCAGGTTCACACTGAGCACATGTGACAGACGTGACAGAGTCTGGAGACTCTGTGGAGAGTGATCTGCTGCCTGCAACATCCTTCAGCATGACCGGTTTGGCAGTGGGTCAGTAATGGTGTGGGGTGGCTTTTCTTTGGAGTGCCGCAGAGCCCTCCATGTGCTCGCCAGAGGTAGCCTGACTGCCATTAGGTACTAAGATGAGATCCTCAGACCCCTGGTGAGACCATATGCTGGTGCGGTTGGCCCAGGGTTCCTCCTAATGCAGGACAATGCCAGACCTCATGTGGCTGGAGTGTGTCAGCAGTTCCTGAAAGATGAAGGAATTGAAGCTATGGACTGGCCCGCCCGTTACCCAGACCTGAATTCGATTGAGCACATCTGGGACAGCATGTCTCGCTCCATCCACCAACATCACGTTGCACCATAGACTGTCCAGGAGTTGGCGGATGCTTTAGTCCAGGTCTGGGAGGAGATCCCACAGGAGACCATCCGCAACCTCATCAGGAGCATGCCCAGGCATTGTAGGGAGGTCATACAGGCACGTGGAGGCCACACACAATACTGAGCCTCATTTTGACTTGTTTTAAGGACATTACATCAAAGTTGGATAAGCCTGTAGTGTGTTTTTCCACTTTAATTTTCGGGGTGACTCCAAATCCAGGCCTCCATTGGTTAATAAATTTGATTTCCATTGATGATTTTTGTGTGATTTTGTTGTCAGCACTAGAGATGATTGGTGTTCGACTCGAACTGTTAGCCAATCTCAAATTCGAGCTGTTTTGGGCGGTGTTCGAGTCGTTCGACGAACTCGAACAATTTGCAAAAAATTCGGCTGTTCGAGGTTATGTTCGATAACTCTTCGTGCACCAAAAGCGTAACTGGATTTTTTCACAGTAATACTGTTAATTAGTGATGAGATAAAGGATTTATTAAAAAAAAAAAAATTGGCGTGGGGTTCCCGATAATTTTCGTCACTAGCGGAGTGGAGGTTAAGCAGATGGCTGGGGGAGATGTTTGAAGTCTTGTTATTTTAACACTAAATGACAAGAACAGTAACCAACACTGTCCCTGTACTTATTATATTTGTGACTGACATGTTTCTATCTATCTAATCTATGTGTGATGCTCTATTCTTTCTGTTCTAAATTGTCGGGTACCGATGTATGCCGCTGATGAATTGCCGGACGGCTTTTTTAAAGAGACGGGTGCATGAAAACACTATGCTCTATTCTATTCTATTCTATTCTATTCTATTCTATTCTGAGCAGTTTGTCAGCTTTTGGACACCTTTTGAAGGTGTTTTCTATGTGTTTTCTATGTGTTTCTATGTGTTTTTGTTTGCCTGCCATTGGTTTTAACGGTGTTCGACGAACCGTTCGATGAACATGCCGGTGTTCGACGAACCGAACCGAACCCGAACACTACGGGGGTGGCACTATCTTTGTACCCCATATACCACACCATACCATCAAGATACGAGATGTGCAGCATCTGAAACAACGGATACTGGAAGCCTGTGCTAGCATTTCTTCTGTTGTGTTGCTATCAGTGTGTCAAGAGGGGGAGAAGAGGGTTGCATTGACAATCCAACTCAATGGGCAGCACTTTGAACACATTTTATAAGTGGTCATAAATTTGTAAAAAATTCATGAAAGAATAAAGTAACATTAAAACCAAGCACACCATTGTTTTTCTTATGAAATTCACAATAATTTGATGTGTCACATGACCCTCTTCCCATTGAAAAAAATAAAGTTGGATCCAAAATGGCCAACTTCAAAATGGCCGCCGTGGTTACCACCCATCTGGAAAAGTTTTCCCCCTCCTATATATTAATGTGCCACAAACAGGAAGTTGATATCACCAACCATTCACATTTAATTTAGGTGCATCCATATAAATGGCCCACCCTGTATCTATACATTACAGACCAAAAGTTTGGACACACCTTCTCATTTAAAGACTTTTCTGTATTTTCATGACTATGAAAATTGTACATTCACACTGAAGGCATCAAAACTATGAATTAACACATGTGGAATTATATACTTAACAAAAAAGTGTGAAACAACTGAAAATATGTCTTATATTCTAGGTTCTTCAAAGTAGCCACCTTTTGCTTTGATGACTGCTTTGCACACTCTTGGCATTCTCTTGATGAGCTTCAAGGGGTAGTCACCGGAAATGGTTTTCACTTCAAAGGTGTGCCTGTCAGGTTTAATAAGTGGGATTTCTTGCCTTATAAATGGGTTTGGGACCATCAGTTGTGTTGTGAAGAAGTCAGGTGGATACACAGCTGATAGTCCTACTGAATAGACTGTTAGAATTTGTATTATGGCAAGAAAAAATCAGCTAAGTAAAGAAAAACGAGTGGCCATAATTACTTTAAGAAATGAAGGTCAGTCAGTGCGAAAAATTGGGAAAACTTTGAAAGTGTCCCCAAGTGCAGTTGCAAAAACCATCAAACGCTACAAAGAAACTAGCTCACATGAGGACCACCCCAGGAAAGGAAGACCAAGAGTCACCTCTGCTTCTGAGGATAAGTTTATCCGAGTCACCAGCCTCAGAAATCACAGGTTAACAGCAGCTCAGATTAGAGACCAGGTCAATGCCACACAGAGTTCTAGCAGCAGACACATCTCTACAACAACTGTTAAGAGGAGACTTTGTGCGGCAGGCCTTCATGGTAAAATAGCGGCTAGGAAACCACAGCTAAGGACAGGCAACAAGCAGAAGAGACTTGTTTGGGCTAAAGAACACAAGGAATGGACATTAGACCAGTGGAAATCTGTGCTTTGGTCTGATGAGTCCAAATTTGAGATCTTTGGTTCCAACCACTGTGTCTTTGTGCGATGCAGAAAAGGTGAATGGATGGACTCTACATGCCTGGTTCCCACCGTGAAGCATGGAGGAGGTGTGATGGTGTGGGGGTGCTTTGCTGGTGACACTGTTGGGGATTTATTCAAAATTGAAGGCATACTGAACCAGCATGGCTTCCACAGCATCTTGCAGGAGCATGCTATTCTATCCGGTTTGCGTTTAGTTGGACCATCATTTATTTTTCCACAGGACAATGACCCCCAAACACACCTCCAGGCTGTGTAAGGGCTATTTGACCAAGAAGGAGAGTGATGGGGTGCTACGCCAGATGACCTGGCCTCCACAGTCACCAGACCTGAACCCAATCGAGATTGTTTGGGGTGAGCTGGACCGCAGAGTGAAGGCAAAAGGGCCAACAAGTGCTAAGCATCTGTGGGAACTCCTTCAAGATTGTTGGAAGACCATTTCCGGTGACTACCTCTTGAAGCTCATCAAGAGAATGCCAAGAGTGTGCAAAGCAGTCATCAAAGCAAAAGGTGGCTACTTTGAAGAACCTAGAATATAAGACATATTTTCAGTTGTTTCACACTTTTTTGTTAAGTATATAATTCCACATGTGTTAATTCATAGTTTTGATGCCTTCAGTGTGAATGTCCAATTTTCATAGTCATGAAAATACAGAAAAATCTTTAAATGAGAAGGTGTGTCCAAACTTTTGGTCTGTACTGTACATAGGTGTATAGAGACCCATTTCCAACAACCACCACTCCAGTATTTTAATGGTACATTGTGTTTGCTAACTGTGTAAGAAGGCTAATGGATGTTTAGAAAACCCTAGAAAACCCTTGCACAAGTATGTTAGCCCAGCTGAAAACGGTTTGGCTGATTTGAGAAGCTATAAAATTGATTTTCCTTTGAGCTAGTTGAGAATCTGGAGATTTACATTTGTTTGTTTCATGAAACTCTCAAAATGGCCAGAAAAAGAGAACTTTCATGTGAAACTCGACAGTCTATTCTTGTTCTTAGAAATGAAGGCTATTCCATGCAAGAAATTGCCAAGAAACTGAAGATTTCCTACATTGGTGTGTACTACTCCCTTCAGAGGAGAGCACAAACAGGCTCTAACCAGAGTAGAAAGAGAAGTGGGAGGCCCCGCTGCACAACTGAGCAACAAGACAAGTACATTAGAGTCTTTAGTTTGAGAAATCGATGCCTCACAGCTCCTCAACTGGCAGCTTCATTAAATAGTACACGCAAAAGTGTCAACGTCTACAGTGAAGAGGCGACTCAGGGATGGTGGCCTTCAGGGCAAAGTCGCAAAGAAAAAGCCATATCTAAGACTGGCTAATAAAAGGAAAAGATTAATATGGGCAAAAGAACACAGACATTGGACAGAGGAAGATTGGAAAAACGTTTTATGGACAGACAAATCAAAGTTTGAGGTGTTTGGATCACACAGAAGAATATTTGTGAGTCGCAGAACAACTGAAAAGATGCTGGAAAAGTGCCTGATGCCATCTGTCAAGCATGCTGGAGGTAATGTGATGGTCTGAGGTTGCTTTGGTGCTGGTAAAGTGGGAGATTTGTACAAGGTAAATGGGATTTTGAATAAGGAAGGCTATCACTCCATTTTGCAACGCCATGCCATACCCTGTGGACAGCGCTTGATTGGAGCCAATTTCATCCTACAACAGGACAATGACCCAAAGCACACCTCCAAATTATGCATGAGCTATTTAGGGAAGAAGCAGGCAGCTGGTATTCTATCTGTAATGGAGTGGCCAGCGCAGTCACCAGATCTCAACCCCATTGAGCTGGTGTGGGAGCAGCTTGACCGTATGGTAGGAAAAAAGTGCCCATCAAGCCAATCCAACTTGTGGAGGGGCTTCAGGAAGCATGGGGGGAAATTTCTCAAGATTACCTCAGCAAATTAACAGCTAGAATGCCAAAGGTCTGCAATGCTGGAAATGCTGCAAAGGAGTATTCTGTGACCAAAGCAAAGTCTGAAGGAGAAAATTATTCTTTCTAATAAAAATCATTATTTCTAACCTTGTCAATGTCTGGACGATATTTTGTAATCATTTTGCAACTCATTTGATAAATAAAAGTATGAGTTTTCATGGAAAACAAAAAATTGTCTGGGTGACCCCAAACTTTTGAACGGTAGTGTAATTAGAGGATGCCATGTCACGTTTGGAGAGCCATTGATGTGCCTAAACATTGGAAACCCCCACAAGTGACACCATTCTGGAAACTAGACCCCCTCAGGGAACTTGTATAGATGTGAAGTGAGTATATTGAATCCTCAGGTGTTTCATAGAATCATAGAATGATAGAGTTGGAGGGGACCTCCTGGGTCATCTGGTCCAACCCCCTGCTCAAAGCAGGATTCACTAAATCATCTCAGACAGATATCTGTCCAGCCTCTGTTTCAAGATGTCCATTGAAGGGGAACTCACCACCTCTCGTGGCAGCCTGTTCCACTCATTGATCACCCTAACTGTCAAAAAGTTTCACAGAAGTTTATAATGTTGAGCCATGAAAATAAAAAAATATTTTTTTTCCCACATGTTTTTAGCCCCATATTTTGCATATTCACAGGGGTAACAGGAGAAATTGCACCTTGCAATTTTAATGTGAAAATTCTCATGAGTTCATTGATACCCTCCCCATATGTGTGGGAAAACTACTGTTGCTTGGAAGGGAAGGAGGGCCATTTGACTTTTTGAATGTTAAATTTGCTGGAATAATTAGCGGATGCCATGTTGCATTTGGAGAGCCCCTGATGTGCTTAAACAGCAGAAAACCCCCACAAGTGACACCATTTTGGAAACTAGACCCCTCAGGGAACTTATCTAGATGTGTGGTGAGCACCTTGAGCACCCAGGTGCTTCACAAAAGTTTATAACGTTGAGCTGTGAAAATCAAGAAATCAAATTATTCCACAAAAATGTTTTTTTAGCCGCAAATTTTGCATTTTCACAAGGGTAACAGGAGAAAATTAACCCCAAAATTTGTTGTGCAATTTCTCCTGGGTACGTAGATACCCCATATGTCATCGAAAACTACTTTTAAGTCATAGAGCAAAGCTCAGAAGTGAAGAAGCGTCTTGTTCAGATTTTGCTATACTGGTTTTTGGGTGCCATTAGTGATGAGTGAATGTGCTCGTCACTGCTTGGTACTCGCCCGAGCATCTCACTGCTCAAGATGATCGGCGCTCGACGAGTATTTCCGGGTTCTTCGGGCGGGAGCTCGGGTCACCTCCCTGCATGTTTGGCGCTCTTTAGATAGCTAATGAACATGCAGGGATTGCTTGCCACGCATATAGTGCAAGAGGGTCCATTGAACGTTTCTGCTGCTGCTGTTCTTACAGATATTTGTAGACATAGCCCCAGATATCAGGGGCCAGGAAAAAAAAATATTTTGATCTTAATCCTGGTTATTTGCTTAAAAAGCAATCCAGAGTACACCATTTTTCTGCTCCATTTGCTTGTTGGAACTGCAGAATACAGCCAGATTCTTTCCATATTACAGCGATAAAAATCCAGAAATTTGTAGAAAACGTGGAAAATGTTGGCCTCCATTTAAATTTTGTTGCAGTGTGTTAGTGAAGTTATTGACACGAGGTCGCTGTGAAAAATAGTAACCTATAGGCCAGCTATTTAAAACTGTGGTTTTCCGTCACACATATCACATATCACTGCGGTTCAAATCCAGCCATTTTTAGTGAACGTGGAAAATATTCTCCATCATTTAAAATGGGCAAGGCGCATGGCAAGGGACATGGAAGTGGATGTGATGGTGATGGTGCATGCAGAGGACGAGGCCTTGGGCAAGCTGAAATTGTGCCACAACAAACATCCACATCTTGTCGCTTGACTTTCCTGTCCCAATTAATAGGGGACCACAGACACCACTATTTAACACAGAGCAGTGTCAAAATGTTATTGGTTGGATAGCAGATAATACGTCCAGTCACATAGCCACCACCACCACCCCCCTGTCTTCCACACAGTCAAGTCTCAGTAGCCGTGAGTCTGGACTGCATATTCCTCACCCGGATCCTTCTTGCTCCCACCATGCCGAGTGCCCGGAGACAACTGATTCCATACTTGGACACTCCAAAGAGCTGTTTCGTTCTCGATTTATAGATTTGGGCCTCTCGCCCGGTCCACTTGAGGGGCAAGAGGAGATCTCATGTAGCAATGCCCAAATATTTGAGCAGCCACGGTCACATGAAGGCAACAGTGGGAAACTCACAAGAGGTGGATGATGATGAGACACAATTGAAAGAAAGTCAGGAGGAGGACCAGAGTGCGGAAGTGGAAGTTGAGGTGGTGGACGATGAAGTCACTGACCCAACCTGGCAGAGGGACATGCAGAGTGAGGACAGCAGCAGACAGGGGGAGGGAGGCGTAGCACTACAACAGGCAAGAACAAGCAGTGTGGTGGCTGCAGACAGAAGGCGGGCAACCGTTCCCCGTAACATCAACATGATGGAAGTTGCCAGTACAATTGTTAGGTCTTCCCGAGTCTGGTTGTTTTTTAAAGACTCTGCTGATAACCCCAAAAAGGCCATTTGTAACACCTGCCAGGCCAGCATCAGCAGGGGTAGCAAAACTAGCAGCCTGACCAGCACCAGCATGATCAGGCACATGGCAGCAAAGCACCCGACTAAGTGGGCCGAACCCCAGGGTCCAGCAACAGTGTCTGCAGGTAACACCATTGCTTGTTACGCTGTTGTGCATGCACACCAATCCCCTGTCCATGGCACACTCTCAACTAGCACCATCAGCAAGCACGTCCATGTCCTTGTCCCAGCGTCGCGTTCAGTTGTCCCTACCCCAGTTCTTGGAATGCAAGCGCAAATATGCAGCTAACCCACCACACGCATTTGACAAATGCTTGCGCTCAAAATGTTGCCTTTTAGACTTGTGGAGACAGAAGCTTTCTACAACCTGATGGCGGCGGCCATCCCTTGGTACTCGGTCCCCAGCCACCACTATTTCTCCTGGTGTGCCATCCCCGCATTACACAAGCACGTGTCCACAACATTAGCCGTGCCCTCAGCAATGCAGTTACTGGGAAAGTCCACCTCACCACGGACATGTGGAGAAGTGCTTGTGGGCAGGGACGGTACATCTCGCTGATGGCACACTGGGTTAACATACATTTTTACCACTAAAATGTTGTTTTCGCCCCAGATTTTTAATTTTCACACTTGTAAATGGTTAAAAATGATACCAAATTTGTCCCACAATTTCTGCTGATTTTAGAAATAAACTGTACAGCCAAAGCAAAAATGGAATTTTTAAAAAAAATTCCAAAATTCAATTAGAAAACAGCAAAACGGCAATGATAGTTACCGTTACCGTTACAGTTAGATTGCTGATGAACAATCACTCTCTACCTCTCACTCCATGGAGGGGGTGATGGCCTAGCACTAAAACTGCACAGAGATGAAACTTGCAATAGGGTGCAAGTCACACACATGTGGCACCGCGCCTAACTTCATCTGCGTGTAGTTTTAGTGCTAGGAAATCACCCCATCCATGGAGTGAGAGGTTGAGAGTGATTGTTAATCAGCATTCTGCACCTGTGTTACCTCCTTCTAACAAAAGGGAGCTTGCTGCATCTTGTTGTGCATTTTCCTTGACATTTTGGCTGGTAATTATCATAGCCTTTTTGCAATTTTCTAATTGAATTTAGAAATACTCCATATGTGGCTGTGCAGTACTGCTTGGCCATACGGCAAGACTCGGAAAGGACGGAGTGCTTTTTGCCTCGTGGAGCGCAGATTTTCCTAGAATAGTTTGCAAGCTCCAGCTCGTGCTTCTGGAGACATGCAGCGTAAATTTGGCGGGCTCTCATCACTACAGGAATGCCAAACATGTGGACGCTAACTGCAGTTTAGGTACACTGTGGATCTCAGAAAGAAAGGGGACATTTGGATTTGGGAGCGCAGAATTTGCTGGATTTCTTTTGAGGGCAAGGAGCCATTTAATTTCTAGCACTGATCGTGGATGTCTCACATAGAGCTGACACCCACACTCGATCACGGTGGTGCTCAGCGTAAGTCCTTGCGATCACAGTGCCGTATATATATGGCCCTTTGCGGGAACGCAGCTCCTCCGGCGCCATATGTATAAGGCGCATGTCTGGGTGCGGGATGTTGATACATACAGCGCATGTTGGGATGGGGTGAAAAACTAGTTTCAGGGAGATGTGGGTAGCGCTGATGATTGTCTCACGTTATACTAACACTTCAACTTGCCCTACCAAGCATTTTCTGCCTCTACATCATGTTATGTCTATAATATCCTGCTGTGGCTGAGGCTGCTAGCGCTGGCCACACACAGCCAGACCTTGCTTTGCCTACCCCTTCCTATTTTATATTATGCGGCTTTTGCCAGTTATACTGCCAATAACCACTCAAGCCACACATCTCCTACCTATACTGTGCCCGTGCTACCAGCGGATAGGCCATATACTATGCATTATAATGTGCTGTCAAATCCACTGCCATGTTCACACACATCTTCTGCTTGTGATATATCTATAGTGTACTGTTGCTTGGAACACTAGTCTGCTCAATGTACGTAAACCTGAAACTTCTCACACAAAGGGGATAATTTTGTCAAAGCTTTTTATAAAAGCCATTGCTTCTTCACTTCCAAAGCAGCAGCACTGTTCCTGCTCCTAAAAAAGAAGGGATAATTTTTGGACTACTTGGTAAAATGGCAGTTTCTTCATTTTGCAAAGAGCAAACCTATTGAGATAATTTTTGGAACATTTCTACAATTTAAAAAGCCTGAAAAGTCTGTCAGTGCAGTGTTTTGTTAAATAGCCTGTTGGTTGCTATCACAGCAATGTCTGAGAACTGTGAATGGCAGTGTCTTCGAGGAAGGGTTGACAGCGCACACCCTCAGGGAAAATTCAGAAGAAACATGCTGACGCACTACAAGCAGGGATTTTGCCTACTGTACTCCGAAGGCAATAAATGTGTATATCTCTGCCATGCAGCAATTCTGCTGAAAACAGAAAAAAGTGGCAGAATCAGAAGAGCTCAGGGATTTTTACAAGGTATTTAACTACATTTTTGGAGCAAGTTACAGGTCATCTTTAAATCATAACTCCCAACCATCCAGGATACAATGGGACAATCTCGATTTTGAGACTCTGCCCTGCAGTCCCAGCCAGGAGCTTAATTCTCCTACACTGCAATGAGAATATATTTTTTTCCATAATTTTAATTCACTTTATTAAAGGGGTTCTCCAGGCTTGATGTTAAAATCTGCAATCAGAGGTATAACTACCACGATCACAGAGATTGTCACCAGACATATGCGAATGGGGGCCTGCCGACGCCAGCAAATACTTCAGCTGAATGTGCGTCCCCAGACACACATCCAGCTGAAGTGTATTGCGGTGCAGAGACCCATCGGGTCCGTGCATGCCAATATACACTGCTGGCCAATCAGAGGCCAGTAGCTGACGTCAGTGTGCACGTGACCGGGGGTGCATGGCAGTGACATACGCTCCCATCGCTTGCATGCTGAAGTCAGCTTCAGAAGAGGATGCCGCACGGCGGGGAAGCGGATGGTAGGTGAGTAGAATTGTTTATTCTCTCCTATACATTAAAAAGCAGCAGAACGGAGGGACATATACAAGGATGGGGGATATATACCAGGATGGGACCCAGAATAAGGGACATATATAGGATGGGGGATATATCAGGATAGGGCCCAGGATAAGGTAAATATACCGGGATGGGGGATATACAGGTGTGCTCAAAAGTTTACATACCCCGGCATAATTTTTCCTTTCTTGGCCTTGTTTCAGAGAATATGAATGATAACAAAAAAACGTTTTCTCCACTCATGGTTATTGGTTGAGTGAAGCCATTTATTGTCAAACTACTGTGTTTTCTCTTTTTAAATCTTAATGACAACCAAAAACATCATTCATATTTTCTTCTGAAACAAGGCCAAGAAAGGAAAAATTCTGCCAGGGTATGTAAACTTTTGAGCACAACTGTATATACCAGGATGGGGCCCAGAATAAGGGACATATATACCTGGATGGAGTTCATATATATATATATATGTATATATATATGTACCAGGATGAAGCACATTTTATATATATATATATATATATATATATATATATATATATATATATATATATATATATCTCAGGATCAGACTTTAGTTACGCCACTGTCTGCAATTGCTCTATGTGACTGCAGACTTGAATACCCACAGCATACGCATCACACGCTGTGAGGATTCTCCAGTGTCGGCAGTGGGCGGTCATGTGACTGCGAGTATGTTATTTGCATACTCCTGGCGACATTCCAACGAGACGTGTCCGATCTCACTCACTCTCGCTTGCATTGAGCGAGGCCGCGCTCATCTAGTCATCACCTGACTGTATGTATGTAAGTTACATACTTGTGGTCACATGAACGCCCGCTGCCGATACTGGAAAATCCTCACAGCACACAGTGCTGTTGCTGTTAGGATTCAGAAGTCTGACTTTACCCTCAAGCCTGAACATCCCCTTTAAGACAAAAAATACATTTTAATATACAGGGTGGTCCAAAAGTAGGTGGACAGAAAGTGTAATAAGGTTATGAAGGGGGAGATTTATCAAACAAAATCCAGTAATTTTAGATAACATTATGTGGAGTGATGATTCTTCTTTCAAATTATCCGGCCATATTAACAGACATAATTGTATTTACTGGTATAATGAGAACATGCATTTAACATTAGAGCAACAACTAAATGAGCCTAGTGTCAATGTTTGGGGTGGTATTTCAAGTTTTGGTGTTTTAGGACCAATATTTTTTGATGGAACAGTCACAGGAGATAAGTATCTCGAAATTCTAATGAATCAAGTTGTTCCCCAGTTAGAGCAATAGCCTATTTCAAATGACCTTTATTTCCAACAAGATGGGGCCCCTCCACATTATTCAAGAGTAGTCCGTGAGTATCTTGATGAAACATTTCCTAATAAATGGATTGGCCGAAGAGGCCCACTTGATTGCCCGGCACGTTCACCAGACTGGAATGGATTTTTTCTTTTGGGGAGTACTCAAGGACAAAGTTTATAGTTGAAAACCAAAAGTATCAGTGATTTGAAAAATTACATAAGAGATGCATTTCAAGAAATGAATACCCAAAGAGACTTGTGCAAAAAAGTTTGTCGAAGCGTAAGAGGTAGACTTCAAAGCTGTGCAAATTGTGATGGAAAACAGAAAGAGCACCTGCATTGATAAAATTTAAGGGCTTTTGTATATTGTTCAGAATAAAATGTAATTGTCAATGTTATACTTGTGTTAGTAAATATAATTTTATATATAAATCAAAATAAATGTTATTATTTTCTGTCCACCTACTTTTGGACCACCCTGTATATTAAATATATTAAAGTGGTTGTCCATTACCTGGGCAACCCCTTTTAAAGTAAAGTAGTTTCCCTTGTAAAATAAAAATACCCTATATAATACTCTCCTCTCTTACTGGCGCAGTTCCAGTGATGTCGGCGCCGGGTCTCCCGAGGCTCACGTAATGTTATGCCACGTGAGCCCTGCAACCAATCAGTCGGTGTTAGCTCTCTCTCATACGGGTGTATAACTCGGATGATTGCAATCCGATAAAAAATTTAACTGTACTCGGACCATTGTTATTCAATGAGGCAGTACAGATTTGTATTTTTCTCAGTTCGGCACGATACAATTTCACTCTGAAATCAGATGGGTTCGAGAGAAAAAAAATCGCATGCCATACGGACCATCAGTGTGCATCCGATTTTCACAGATACATTGCACGCTGATCAAGAAATGTCGGCCAGATGGATTACGATGTGGGACATTGGATTATTTAATCTGCGGACAGCGAAGGGATATTGTTCTTTTTAATTTTTCGTTTGTTTACAGGGGACAATGGCTTTGGTGTAAAGGTGAGTATAATGATTTTTATTTTATTATTTTTACAGGTTTTGGAGACATTGGGAGGTCAATACTACTCTCAGCATGGTCCCTTGCTAGTGCTGATTACAGCGCAAGCAGGGGACAATGATGAGAGATTCCTTCGGCACCCGGAACGTGGGAACAGCGCTAACTGTACCGCTGATTCCCAGGCGCCGGTACATGTGACACTGATGACACATATGGAAAAATGCAAGACCGCAATAGGGTCTTATCCAATTAATAAATGTTACATAAAAGTATTAAAAACTGCTCACCTAGTAGGGTTGTGTGGGACACAACACCTATAAAGCCTGAACTTCAAATGTTGCAGCTTCCTATGGATATGTCAGAGATAGATGCTGGGAAAGGAAGTTGTTACTGCACTCTCTGGAGTCATGACAAACCATTAGTATGGATAAAAATGTAGGTTTATTGTCTACACATTTCAGAGTCCACCGACTCCTTCCTCAGGACAACCATACATAACCGTTGTCCTGAGGAAGGAGTCGGTGGACTCTGAAATGCGTAGACAATAAACCTACATTTTTATCCATACTAATGGTTTGTTGTGACTCCAGAGAGCGCAGAAACAACTTCCTTTCCCAGCATCTATCACTGATGACACATGAATTTCATCAGTGTGCACTGCACATGTGTGGGATGTTTTGAGGCCCGTGCAGCGTGCAAAAAACTGACATGTCAGCGTGTTTTGTCCACGGATACAAGATCCTTGGAAACACACTGTGTGTGGACCCATTCAGTTGAATTGGTCTGTGTGTGTCAGTGTCTCCGGTACGTGTGAAAACTATCACCACACATACTGGAGACACTGACTTTGAAAGAGGCCTAAGAGAGGATTCACATTAGATATGCTCGTAGCAATGAGAATCGCTTTATAGTGGCTACTGGGTACAAATGTATTGGCCATTTTATGCACTAAGTATCCTCAATTGTTCCTATTTTCTAGAACAGTAATGCAGTTCAAATTTAATATATTTCATGTTTTCATGCTATAGAGCTACAGAGTTCTACTTTATTTTTTAGGCCACGGCCCCACTATGAGTATTTGCTCAGTATTCAGTCAATATTTTTTCTCAGGAGTGGGAGCCAAAGCCAGGAGTGGGTGATAAATGCAGAATTGGTGCACTTGTTTCTATTATACCTTTTCTCTGATTGTTCCTCACCTGGTTTAGGTTCCCAGTCCTGAGAAAAAATACTGACCGAATACTGACCAAATACTGATAGTGGGGCTATGGCCTTAGTTTTACTCTCAGTAATAGGCTGAGAGCTATCCCTGTTGGAGGAAAAGTTGCGAAATCTAGAAGAGAGGTTAACTACTTTGAAAATCATTAAGGAAGGTGAAGAGTTCTTAGACAGAGCAGAATTATCTCTTCATGATACAGAAAGAGTAGAAATTCGAACTGCACCTGACAAAACAGAGGAATAGAAGCATGTGACCCAGAGAAGCAGGAGGATCGAGAGGCAGTCAGCACCTATACTGCTCAGGAACCAGTACCAGGCTCTCACGCAGGAGAACCACGAAGAAATACAGCAAGATAAGACTTTGCCCACAATGAAGAACCTTGTAAGCCCTCAGAATCCTCCTGGATGGAGAAATAAAAATGTTGTGAAGAAAAAACGGAGAGTGGTGGTCATGGGAGATTCCCTGTTGAGAGGAACAGAGGCCGCTATCTGCAGACCAGACATAACCTCAAGAGAAATGTGCTGTCTTCCAGGTGCAAAAATTAAAGATATGTCTGACAGGATATCAAGACTCATCAGACCTACAGATCACTACCCATTCCAGCTAATACATGTGGGGACAAATGGCACCGCAAGAAAGGACCTGGGAACCATCTGCAGTGACTTTGAAGACTTAGGCAAGAAAGTGAAAGAATTGGGAGCGCAGGTGGTCTTCTCATCCATCATCCCAGTGGATGGCCATGGAAAATAAGATTCTACAGGTGAACAACTGGCTACGTCGATGGTGCCGTCAACAAGGATTTGGATTTCTGGACCACGGAATGAATTACCTATATGATGGACTACTTGCTAGAGATGGGGTGCACCTTACGAAGACTGGAAAACATGTATTTGGCAGGCACCTTGCTACACTCATCAGGAGAGCTTTAAACTAGAACAATGTGGGAAGGGAAGCAAAAGGCCAGAAAAAGATATACAGCTGACAAATACTATTGAGATCTCTGCTACTGGAAGTGGAAAGGAAGAACAAAGACAAAAAAAATTAAATAATAAAAATATGGGAGGAAGAGAAGCCAATCACAAACTAAAATGTTTTTATACAAATGCACAAAGCATGGGCAACAAACAAGGAGAATTGGAACTACTAACGCAGGAAAAGAAATATGATGTCATTGGAATCACTGAAACTTGGTGGGACGATACACATGATTGGAATACAAGGTTAAAAGGATACAACTTATTTGCAAGAAACAGACTTGATAAACGAGGAGGAGGTGTCGCATTGTATGTTAGAAAAGCGTATATCTGCACAGAGATTGAAGCAGAGACTGGAAGTTCTGTGGAAACTGTTTAGGTAAGAATACAAGGAGAGAACAATGGAAAGGACACCATTGTAGGCATTTACTACAGGCCACCTGGGCAAGCTGAAGATATGGATGAACTCTTTATGTATCAAATGACCAAGTTCTCCAAAAAATATGACGTAGTGGTCATGGGAGATTTCAACTATCCAGACATTTCTTGGGAATCTCTCTCAAGTAAAACTAACAGGTCAAGCCAATTCTTATCCTCTCTTGCTGACAACTTTATCTTCCAAAAGGTAGGGGAGAAAACAAGGGGATCTGCTACTTTGGATCTAATCCTTATGAACAGGGAGGAAATGGTTGAGGAGGTAAAAGTGGCTGGAACCCTAGGAGGCAGTGATCATGCTATTATAGAATTTTGGATAACTAGAGGAAGAAGACATGTGAAGACTCAAACTTCAAGGTTAGATTTCAGAAAGGCAGATTTTAAGACACTCAGAAAGAGAATAGGAGGGATCCAATGGCTGGATGTCCTTAAGGACAAAAATGTCCAGGAAGGATGGGAAATTTTTAAAAATGAGATTCTCAAAGCACAATCGTTAACAATCCCGAAACGTAGGAAGAATGGGAAGCATTTAAGGAAACCAGGATGGATGAACACAGAACTTAAACACATGCTAAAAAGAAAGAAAGAAATGTTTATCAAATGGAAAGAGGGAGGCATATCTAAAGAAGATTATAATGCAGTCTGCAGATCCTGCAGGGCACGTATCAGGTTAGCTAAAGCTGACAATCAATTAAGGCTTGCAAGAGATGTGAAATGGAATAAAAAAGGATTTTGGGGGTATGTCAAAAGTAAAAGAAAAGTCAAAGATGCTATAGGATTTTTACAGGATGAAAATGGAGAAATGGTAAGAAAGGATGTTGAGAAGGCCGAACTTTTTAATTCCTATTTTGCATCTGTTTTCTCTCCCAAAGAAAATGTAACATCAACTGATCTTCACTGTCCTATTAAAGGAATAGAAGAATCCAAGTTATCTGTAAACAGAGAGTTTGTGAGGGTATATTTAGCTAACATAAATGAGTTCAAGTCTCCAGGTCCAGATGTATTACACCCCAGAGTACTGAAGGAGATCGTAGAAGAAATTTTAGAACCACTCTCCATAATCTTTGAAAATTCTTGGAGAACAGGAGAAGTCCCAAAAGACTGGAGAAGAGCAAATGTTGTTCCTATCTTCAAAAAGGGGAAGAAGGTGGACCCAGGGAACTATAGGCCGGTGAGTCTGACTTCTATACCAGGAAAGATCTTTGAACAAATTATTAAACAACATGTATGTAAGTACCTGGATAAAAATGAAGTGATTAACCAGAGTCAGCATGGGTTTGTAACTAACAAGTCATGTCAGACGAACTTAATTTCCTTCTATGACAGAATCACTGACTGGGTGGATCAGGGAAATGCTGAAGATATAGTATATCTTGACTTCAGCAAAGCATTTGACAAAGTATCTCACACCATCCTTATTGAAAAAATTGCCAAGTATGGAATGGACAAGGCAACTTTTAGGTAGATTCATAACTGGCTTAGTGATCGGACTCAAAGAGTGGTCGTAAATGGCTTCACATCCAGTTGGATGAATGTCTCAAGTGGGGTACCACAGGGCTTTGTCCTGGGACCTGTATTGTTCAACATCTTTATCAATGATTTACATGAAGGAATTGAGGGTAAACTAATTAAATTTGCAGATGACACAAAGCTAGGAGGGATAGCTAACACTAGAGAAGAGAGAGAGAGGCTTCAAAAAGACCTAAATAAACTGGAAAATTGGGCAGTAACTAACAGAATGGTTTTTAACAGGGAAAAATGCAAAGTACTACATCTGGGCAATAAAAATGAAAAAAGCATATACAAAATGGGAGGAATAGAGCTAAGCAACAGTACATATGGAAAAGATTTAGGTATACTAATAGATCATAGACTGAACATGAGTCAACAGTGTGATGCAGCAGCAAAAAAGGCAAATACAATTCTGGGATGTATTAACAGAAGCACACAGTCTAGATCACGTGAAGTCATTATCGAACTTTACTCCTCTTTGGTCAGACCTCATCTGGAATACTGCGCCTAGTTTTGGGCACCACATTTTAAAGAAGACATCGACAAACTGGAGCAAGTTCAGAGAAGAGCGACCAGAATGGTGACCGGTCTGCAAACCATGTCCTATGAGGAACGGTTACAGGATTTGGGAATGTTTAGCTTGCAAAAAAGAAGACTGAGAGGAGACTTAATAGCTGTCTACAAATATCTCAAGGGCTGTCACATTGTAGAAGGATCATCTTTATTCTCATTTGCACAAGGAAAGACTAAAAGCAATGGGATGAAACTGAATGGGAGGAGACACAGATTAGATATTAGAAAAAACTTTTGACAGTTAGGGTGATCAATGAGTGAAACAGCCTGCCATGAGAGGTGGTGAGTTCCCCTTCAATGGACGTCTTCAAACAGAGGCTGGACAGACATCTGTCTGAGATGATTTAGTGAATCCTGCTTTGAGCAGGGGGTTGGACCAGATGACCCAGGAGGTCCCCTCCCACTCTACCATTCTATGATCCTATGATTCTATGATTCTATCCAGCAGGTGAACTCATTATGCAACAAGCTGAGAGAATTTACTATATGCGCGTGATGCCCCTTTAAGAGCAGGGGAGCCAGCGTGCTTGGGGCTGGAGCAGTGTAAATGTTTTGGAGTCAAAGCTCAAATCTTAATCCAATTGAGAATCTGTGGTCAGACTTGAAGACTGCCGTTCACCATAGGAAACCATCTAATGTGAAGGAGCTGGGGCAGTTTTGCCTTGAGGAATGGGCAAAAATCCCAGTGGCAAGATGTGGAAAGCGCATAGAGACTTATCCAAAGTGACTTGCTGCTGTAATTGCCGCAAAAGGAGGCTCTAAAAAGTACTGACTTTAGGGGGCTGAATAGTTTTGCACACTGAAGTTTTCAGTTATTTTGTCCTATTTGTTGTTTGCTTCACAATAAAAAGAAAACCAAATGTTCACAATTGCAGGCATATACATTACATGAAATGATTTAAACACTCTAAAAAAACAGTAAAATTCCAGGTAGTGAGGTAGCAAAACACAAGAAATTCCAAGTGGGTGAATACTTTTGCAAGGCAGTGCACGTACACTTACAGAAAGCAAAATGTGGCAGCAGGCTGCAGTATAGATGCAGCCTGTATGGTTGTCAAGCTGGGTTATTAAAACAGGTGTGCAAAAATAGATATGCATAGTTACCATATTTGTTGGACTCTAAGACGGTGCATCATATAGTCCGAAAAATACGGTAACTATTCATGTCTATTTTTGCACACCTGGACCATAAGACAAACACCAAATTTTGGGGTGGAAAATAGAAAAAAAAATTTTTTATAAGATCATGGTAAGTCTTATAGTCCGAATAGGTATCATACCTGGGGGGCGATGGAGCAGGGATCTCAGGAAAATGGACGCCGAGATCCCAGTCTCCACATGAGCCGGCTCAGGCCGCTTTTTCTCTTTAGATCACGGCTTAAGGAAGATGGCCGCGGCAGCCGAAAGAGCGATGCACTCCGCTCTGCCAGACAGCCGACACTGGCCCCACAGCATCTCATCGCTTCTGCCATCATTGGGATCCTGATGATCGTGCCTCCTGCTTCCAGCAATCCCACTCCACCACCACCACAACTCCAGAGCAGGCTACGTTCGGACAATAAGACGCACACCCCATTTACCTTCTAAATTTTGGGGGGAAAAAAGTGCATCTTATGGTCTGAAAAACACAGTAATTGTATACATTTTGTTAGCAAAGTTCAAGCCCTTTCCCAATAAATACATTGATGAGAAATTTTATGTACAGTTGAAACCAGAAGTTTACATACATTATATAAAAAGACACATATGCATGTTTTTCTCAATATCGGACATGAAATCAGAATAAACCTTTCCCGTTTTAGGTCAATTAGGATTATCATAATTTGTTATATTTGCCAAATGGCAGAATAATGAGAGAGAGAGAATGTTTTAAGGCATTTTTATTACTTACAGCAAAGTCAAAAGTTTACATACATTTCATTAGTATTTGGTACCATTGCCCTTAAACTGAATGACTTTTGTCAAACGTTTGGGATATCGTTCCACATGCCTCTCACAACAGCTGGTCAGAATTTGGGCCCATTCCTCCTGACAAAACTGGTGTATCTGATCCAGGTTTGTAGGTCACCTTGCTTGCACCTGCCTTTTCAACTTTGCCCATAAATTTTCTATATGATTGAGATCAGGACTTTGTGATGGCCACTCCAAAACATTGACTTTGTTATCCTTAAGCCACTTTGTTTCCATTTTGGCAGTGTACTTCGAGTCATTGTCAATTTGCATGACCCATTTCTGCTCAAGCTTTAACTTCCTGGCTGATGTCTTGAGATGTTGCTTCTGTATTGCCACATAATCTTCTTTTCTCAAGATGCCATGTATTTTGTGAAGTGTACCAGGCTCTCCTGCAACAAAACAACCCCACAACATGATGCTGCCCGTGTTCCACATTTTGGATGGAATTTTTTAGGCTTCCAAGCTTCTCTCTTTTTCCTCCAAACATAACGATGGTCATTATGCCCAAAAAGTTCAATTTTAGTTTCATCAGACCACAGGACATGTCTCCAAAAATTAAGGTATTCCTGTATGCATTTGCAAACATTTATTTGTTTTTTTTTTATTTTCTTTTGGAGTAATGGCTTTTTCCCGGCAGAGTGGCCTTTCAGCCCATGTTGATACAGTACTCGCTTCATTTTGGATTTTGACACAATCTTACCAGCTTCCGCCATCATCTTCACAAGGTCTTTTGCTTTTGTTCTTGGGTTGATATGCACATGTTGGACCAAAGCATGTTCATCTCAGGGACACAGAAAAATTCCTGAGCAGTATGATGGCTGGACATTCCTATCTTGTTTGTACTTGTGTATAATTGTTTGTACAGATGAACGAGGCACCTTCAGGGATCTTGAAATTGTACCCAAGGATGAGCCAGACTTGTGCAAGTTCACAATTCTCTTCCTGATATCTTGGCTGATTTCTTTAGAATTTCCCATGATGCTACACAAAGAAGCAGTGTGTTTCAAGTGTGCATTAAAATACATCCACAGGTGCATTAATTCAGATGTTGCCAAAAAAACAGAAGCTTCCAAACACATGACATCACCATATGGGCAGTCCAGAAAAGGCATAGTAATCTTAGTGTATGTAAACTATTGACTTTGCAGTAAGTAATAAGAATGCCTTAAAACATTCTCTCTCTCATTATTCTGGCATTTGGTAAATATTAAAAATTATGATAATCCTAATTGACCTAAAATGGGAAAGGTTTATTCTGATTTCATGTCCAATATTGAGAAAAACATGTATGTGTGTTTTTTTATATAATGTATGTAAACTTCTGGTTGCAACTGTAGGTACTTACAAATCCAAAAATCCAATACCTGCAACAAGGTGCTATTTTGGTGTGGTATGCACAGATGCAACATTTGACTAGTAAAACAGATGTCCAAAAAAAATATCGCTCAGAAGACTCCATAGAAGTGTGATGTTCAGAAGACTGAAGCACACATCTGTCTGAGAGCATACTGTACACTGTGCTGGGTACTGATTCAATAGAAAGTGTAGACTATGAAGTCTATGCTTTCTAATAAACCCATGCTCTTGCACACTTAAAGGATAGGTTGACACAGCAATATAAAAAATTGTTCAGAGTTGCAGCCAAAAAATTGGGACAATTTTTTTTTTCACTAGTCATCCATATGCAATCTGTTTTTCACAGTAGCAGCTATTAATAATTTTTAAGTCCATTTACAGACTCCTATGTTACAGAATTGCAATGTATCTGTAAAAATTGGATGCTGTTCTGAGACTCCATATGGCATCCGATTTTTTTCTTACACCCATAGACATGAATGGGTGAGTTTTATCTGAATTTTGGAGGAAAATTGTGCATGCTGCGATTTATTTTCACACGTAGATTCAGTGAAAAAAATCGTTCATCTCCACTGCCCCACTGAATAACATTGTTGCGAGTGTAATCCGTTTTTTTTAATAGATAGCACTAGGGCTGAAAATACGGTCATATACACAATCCCTAACAGGAGCTTCTGCTGAGCTGCTCACTTCTCAAATGTCTGTTGTGTGATCTGTGGGGGTCTCAGGACCAGACACCATCAGATCTGTAGACAATTCAAGTGCATACTAAATATGAAAAAGTTTAAAGGGGTTTTCCCACAAACAAATTTCATTTTGATGAATAGATCTTGGAATAATGATAATTTCCACAATTGGAGGCGTTTAAATAAAATGTTCCTGTGCTGAGATAATCTTATAAATGTTCCCGTGCTGTGTATGGTGTAATGGCTGTGTCTGACTGTACAGCAACATGGTCTGATCTCCTGGGCAGGTGAGGAAGTAAAAAAGTATACAGACATTACTGCACGGGATTGCAAATAAAAATTTCTTTGAAGTAAAATGACTCGCCCCCTGGGCCGTGGGGCACTTGGATCCGGGCAATAGGGGGACGATGGGAGTAGTAGTGGCAACCCAGTTCCGTGGCTCAGGGTGGTCAGACCAGTGGTAGTCCGTTATGTGCTATTGATAATGTCCGACTACTCCACCCGTGGATTTGCGGTCATTAGGTACCGCCGCTGCAAGGCAGACCGCTGGGGCTGATGAGGTGTGCAGCTGGGATGGTGTGACTCCCCACGGGAAGAGTGCGGCCCCAGGGCAGTGTAGTGGATGGTGGGAGTGATGGTGGTGAGAGTCCCAGTACCGGTAGTGCTGGAGGCGCGAAGGAGCACACAGACAATAGGTTGCAGTCCAGGGTCTTTACTGAAACAGGTAAACTGACCCATAAACAGTCCCAGCTAGGAGGGGACCTGGATGTCTGAGAGCAACGGGGAAATTGGCCCTGGTCAGGGTGAGGGTGTAGGCCTACCGTGCTTTCTGCGCTCCTTCTGGCTATCTCCTCGTTATAGGGTAACAGCCCACGTTTCCAAGCTTTCCGTGTATTCTCGCCTGTATGGCCTGCGACGTGGGTTCCTTTCTGCTCCCAGCCTTGTACGGCTTTACTGGTCCCTTCGGTTGTGGCAGGGCCTCCAGGCTTCTTAGGCCAAGGAATATACAGTCCCTTGCGGACTGGTTCTCTGCTGGAGGATGTAGAATCCTCCCAGCCTCAGACACCAAAGCCTGGTAAAGTCAGTCTCTTATCTGCCAAGACAGGCTTGCTTCGCCTCTTGTCTCTGGCTTGTGGCTCTCCTCCTGCCACACTTCCTCTTAGATGCAGTGCAACTGTCCCTGCTCTGCTCTGGGACAAGTCTCAGTGCTGAGACAGGCCATCAAGTTCTCTCTAACCCTGCCCCCAGCACCAGCTTTTATAGGGGCAGCCTGCTCCCCCTACTGGCCTGAGACAGGAGGTACTGCATGCTAATGTTCCCCTGACTAGAGAACCTCCCCCTTGCTCTCAGACACAGCTTTATTACATTTTGTGGCATCCAGGCCAGGGTGACACATTCCCTCCTAGTAAAATTTAGTACTCCGGGACTAAACAGTAAACAAGGATTATATGCATGACCATAAAACATTAGTATACAAGCGACGCACAGATTGAGTTCTTAAGGTCACAGTGTGGTCTGTGACCGGGTGTCCATATCACCAATACAACGGGGAGCCTTAACCAGGTGGGGGTCTGTCCTACCCCAAGTCCTTTACAGTCTTAGTTCATTCCTTGGTTAGGCTCCGAACGCAGTCCATACAAGGTCCCGGTTATAAAAAGTCCATAACCTTTGAGTCCTTACAGTAGCTGCAAGAAACTGAAATACACTATTAATAAAAATGCAGGTAACTTGGCAAACATTTCAACATTTGGCAACAGGGTTATTTACAATTTTAGTGCACTCTATATTTTCCAGCGAGCGGGTATGTGCCCCTTTGTGCTCCTGGTTGATCTACGTAGCCCACTGTCTGGTGGTGGACCAACCTGGCTTTCCCCACTAGCGTTAGGGGTACAGCTACCAGCTGGGTGGACAGGTAGGGCAGGCAGCTGTCTGCGGGTCCTTTGGCTTACCGCAGGCATGGCAGGCTCACTGTCAGCAGAGGGTTGACTCTCCTGGGCTGCTGGTACAGGCTCTTCTGCCTCTGGAACTGCTTGCTCCTCTTCACCTTCCGGCTCTGGTGTTGGTTGTTGCTGTGCCGGTTGCAGGAAATGCAGGACGGGTACCACTATGGCATCATTTATGCGAGTCCAGGACTGAGGGAACTCTCCGAGAACGGTGCTGATCATTTCTTCCTTGTCCTCTGCGGGTTCAAGGTCACTCTGATCTTCTTCTGCACTACGGAGTTGCTCGGGGCATCTTTTGAGGTGGTCTCTGGAGACGACACTAGTGGTTTCTCCTCCGTCCTTGGTGATTACGCACACCTTTGGGTTGTCGTGGTCAGACTGCAGTACGGTGTAGGGTTCCCTTTCCCACTGGTCGTCCAACTTATGTAGCCTTCTTTTTTGCTTTAGGACTTGCTCACCAGGTTCTAGGGGACCAGCAGGGGCGTGTTGATTGAAGAGTTTTTCTTGCCTCTCTCTCACCTGGGCCAGGCTCTTCTCCACACTCTCCTGTACCTTCTTGTACTGCAGTTGCCTTTCCATATCCCAGTCCGCATCCGGGGAGGTGTCCTCAGGCGTCAGGACTCCCATCTCCAGGTCTACGGGCAGCTTACCTGGTCTAGCTCGCATCAGGTAAGCCGGGGTGCAGTTTGTAGCATTCACCGGGATATTGTTGTATAGGTCTATCAGGTCCGGCAGTTTTTCTGGCCACAGGCTGCGTTCCTCCAGGGGCAACGTCTTCAGGAGTTCAATGACTATATTGTTCATCTTCTCACACATCCCGCTGGTTTGGGGGTGGTAAGGCGTTGTACGAATCTTCTTACAGCCATAGAGGTTGCAGAACTCCTGGAAGATTTCAGCCTCAAACGCTGGACCCTGGTCTGTCAGGACCTGTTCCGGATTCCCGTGTGGACGGCAGAAGTATTGCTGGAAGGCTCTGGCCGCTGTTTGGGCTGTCAAGTCTTTTACCGGGACCACCATGAGAAAAAGGGAATAGTAGTCCACGATTGTCAGAGCGTAGATGTACCCTGACCGGCTTGGAGCCAACTTGACATGGTCTAGAGCTACCAGCTCAAGAGGCTGCATGGTGACGATGGGCCTCAAGGGTGTCTTCTGGCTGGTGCGGTCCTTCCTCCTTAGGTGACAAGGGCCACAGTCTCTGCACCACTTTTCTACTGCTCCTCTCATGCCGACCCAAAAGAACCTTCCTCTTAGCAGGAACTCCAGTTTCTTCCAACCGAAGTGTCCCGCTCTGTCATGGTAAGCCCCCAGGACCATAGCTGCATCCCGCCTTGGGACCACGACTTGCCAGGTCAGCTCGTGCGTCCGGTGGTTAACGATCCTTCTGCACAACTTGCCTTCGTAGAGGAACAGCTTGCTCTTCTCCTTCCATAGCTGCTTGGCTTCCTCTGGGGCATCTGGATCTAGGCGGGCGTCTTCCCGGGTCAGCAGATCTTTCACCAGGTGGACTGCAGGGTCACTATCTTGGGTCTCGGCCCAGCTGTGGTGAGGTAGGGGATTGATCATCACAGTTGTTAGATCCTCCTCCTTCACGCGGTGAGAGTGTTGAGCGGCTCCATACCGGTGAAACGTGGGGAGTTCTACCTCCTCCAGCTCTTCTGGGTCTTCGTCACCCTCAGGTAAGTGAGGCATTCTTGATAGGGCGTCCGCGTTGGCATTGGTTTTGCCTGCCCGGTACTTGATCACGAAGTCATAGTTGGAGAGACGGGCCATCCACCGCTGTTCCAGGGCACCCAGTCTTGCATTGTCCAGGTGTGTCAACGGGTTGTTGTCCGTGTAGACGGTGAACTTTGCGGAGGCCAGGTAATGCTTGAAGCGTTCCGTCACGGCCCACACCACCGCCAAGAATTCTAGCTTGAAGGAGCTGTAATTCTCCGGGTTCCTCTCGGTGGGCCTCAGCTTCCGGCTGGCGTATGCGATCACCCGTTCTCTGCCCTGTTGGTTTTGGGACAGTACGGCTCCCAGTCCTACATTACTGGCGTTTGTGTGGAGAATGAAAGGCTGGCCATAATCAGGGTAGGCCAGGATCTCGTCCCCTGTGAGGGCCATCTTTAGCTGGCGGAAGGACTCCTCTTCCGGTTTATCCCACTTGAAGGGCGGCTTTTGGCTCCTGGACTTAGACTGTCCGATCAGGAGGTCCTGCATAGGAGCTGCCACCTTAGTGAACCCGGGGATGAATCTTCGGTAGTAGCCTACCAACCCGAGAAACTGTCTCACCTCTTTGATGTTCGAGGGGCTTGGCCAGCTCTTGATTGCCGTGACCTTGTCAGGGTCAGGGGCCACTCCTTCCGCGCTTACCACGTGCCCTAGGTACTGGACCTTTGGTTTCAACAGGTGACACTTCGATGGTTTCACCTTCAGGCCGTAGCCTGCCAGGGCTTCGAACACCTCAGCCAGGTGCTTGAGATGGTCCTCGTAGGTCTTCGAATAGACGATCACGTCGTCCAGGTAAAGGAGGACCGTCTCGAAGTTTCGGTGCCCTAGACAGCATTCCATCAGCCGCTGGAAGGTCCCTGGTGCGTTGCAGAGCCCGAAAGGCATACAGTTGAACTCACTCAGTCCCATCGGGGTGGTGAAGGCGGTCTTCTCCTTGTCAGCCTCTGCCACAGGAACCTGCCAGTACCCGCTAGTAAGGTCCAAAGTAGAAAAGAAGTTAGCTGATTTTAGTGCGGCTAAAGACTCCTCTATTCTAGGCAGCGGATATGCTTCTTTGTGTGTGATACGGTTGATTTGTCTATAGTCGAAGCACATTCTCATGGTGCCGTCTTTCTTTTTTACCAGAACCAGGGGGGCTGCCCAGGGGCTACAGCTATCTCTAATGACCCCAGCTTCTTTCATTTCCCGCAGCATACCCTTGGCGTTCTGATAATGTGCAGGGGGTACAGGCCTGTGTCTCTCTTTTATTGGTGGGTGGCTCCCCGTGGGGATATGGTGTTCTATCCCTTTTACTCTGCCGAAGTCTAGCGGGTGCTTACTAAAAATTCTCTCGTACTCCTGTACCACCCGGTAGACTCCTTGTTTTTGGTGCAGGGGAGTGGAGTCAGCACCCACATGGAGTTTCTGGCACCAGTCCTCCTTTTGTTTCTGGGAGCCATTACCCTCCGCCTGAGGAGATGGAGCCAAGGGTTCCACGGCCCTGATAGCTTTGTGTTCGACAACAAACAGTTTGGCAAGTGTAGCGTACCTGGGTAAGTGTACCTCTCTCTCCCCAATGTTGAGAATGCGAACGGGCACCCTCCCATGACGGACATCAACCACCCCCCGGGCTGTCAAAATGGTGGGCCTGCTGTCTGAGTACACGGGTTCTACCATGGCTTGGTAGTCTCTACCTCTCAACCCGATTGCAGTCCGACACCAGATCATCATTTCACTTTTGGGAGGCATGGAAATGGGGAATGGGTCACTCAGTCTTACGCTACCGATCTCACCACCAGACAGTTCTACCTGCTGCCGTCTCATCAGGGCTTTTATCTCCTTGTTGAGGACTCTCTGTTGGCTGGAACTAGCATTCACCGCCACCTGTTGCAGAATTACAATTACTTCTGAAAGACAATTTTCTATCACGTTAGTACCCACAGTTATTTTAGGGTGACTTTCACGACGGTCAATGTCCACAATAATCACTCCCTGTGCCGGTAGTTCAACTTTACCAATCTTAATGGTCATCTCCTTGAACCCCATCTGCGGCAGGGGTAAGCCATTACTGGCGATGATGCTCAAGTTACTATCTGGATACCGTGTGATATCAGCATCAGTCCAATACTGCTTAAAAAGTACATAAGGGATAGTGGTTACTTGCGACCCAGTATCCAGCTAGGCGCTCATGGGGATACCGTCCAGCACCACGGGTAAAACCGGGCGCCCCCCAACGTACTTATCACGGCAATTATAAGGGCCTGGTGATCTTATGCCTGGGGATTGGCCCTCTGCCCCAGGTTGGACCCGTTTAAATTACAGTACCTGGAAATGTGTCCGGGCTGGTTGCATCGACGGCAAATGGGCTGTCCATCCTCTGCGTAGCGGTCTGTGGGCCTCCCTCGGAATGACGGGATCCTCCTCTGTCGATGCCACGGGGCATTCTCCGGACTTGAAGCCAGCTCGATGGGTCTTGACGGGTCCACTTGCAACGCCTGGACGGTCCTGGTCAACGCCGCGACGCTCCTGGTCAGCTCCTGGACTTGGTGGTGCAGGTCTTTCGACAGGGCTTGTTTCAGGGCCTGTGCATCGGCCCCCACGGGGTCCATAGAGGAGGGTGCCGCCTCCTGGTGGTAGGTGAGAGCAGGGCGCTGGGGGTTTATAGCGCCACTGGTTGCAGATTCACGGAGAACCCTTATGGCCCTGTCCTTAAATTGGGCAAAGGTCAGGCCGGGGTTCTGAAAGAACATGAGGCGCAGTTGGGCCCTGTGGGTGCTAGACAGCAGACCTTCTATGAATTGTTCTGTTAGCAGCTTATCCGTTTCCTGCACACTACCAGGGTCAGTTTGTTGAATAGCCCTCAAGGCTTCCTGCAGATTGAGGGCATAGTCTCTGATGCTGTCCTGTGCCCGCTGCTTACATCCATAGAACCTCATTTTAATTTCAGCAGAGGTACGTGTGTCAAAGGTACCCCGCAGCCGGGCCAGAATACCCTTTACAGTCCTTTTCTCCTCAGCGGGCCATGATTTCACCTCCCTCTGGGCTGCGCCAGTTCACTGCCCTGTCAATATGCTGACCTTCTGTTCCTCTGTCAGGGGGTAAACGTGGAACAAACTGTATAGCCTTTCCTTGAAGTCAGTTAGGGCATGGGGCTCCCCTGAGTATTTGGGCAGCCAGGCCGCTCCAGGGATGTAGGGCAGGGAAAAGGGCATCACCGCTGCTGCAGCTGCGTTGCTGATAGTGGGCGCCTCTGTGTCCGACATCTTCCTCCCCCCTAGTTAAGCGTGGCCTACCTTCCGACGATCCTCTTCTGTAGGCCGAGGCTCCGCTGCTGCTGCTATGGACGAGGACCTGGCGTCGCGTCCTGATGACGTCAGCGTTGCTCTCTCTCCCTTCCAGGACCTTGCGCAGCGTCGGTGCGTGGGGCGGAGCTTTGGATCTCGCGCGGTTTTGACGTCCACGCCCCTCTTCTTCCCGCTCGGCGTCCTGAAGATGGCGTCCGATGGCGGGAAACAGCTGCGGATGGCAGGAAGATGGCAGAAGACGGCGGGAAACGGTCCAAGATGGCGTCTGATGGCGGGAATTGGCTCCGGATGGCGGGAAACGACTCCGGACGGTGGGAAACTTCGCCACAGGTAAGTTACAAAAGTCTTTTTCAGGCACGCAGTACCAGGTGGTTGCGGGCACGAAATCCTGCCGACTACGCCAAAGCTGACTCGCCCCCTGGGCCGTGGGGCACTCGGATCCGGGCAATAGGGAGACGATGGGAGTAGTAGTGGCAACCCAGTTCCGTGGCTCAGGGTGGTCAGACCAGTGGTAGTCCGTTATGTGCTATTGATAATGTCCGACTACGCCACCCGTGGATTTGCAGTCATTAGGTACCGCCGCTGCAAGGCAGACCGCTGGGGCTGATGAGGTGTGCAGCTGGGATGGTGTGACTCCCCACGGGAAGAGTGCGGCCCCAGGGCAGTGTAGTGGATGGTGGGAGTGATGGTGGTGAGAGTCCCAGTACCGGTAGTGCTGGAGGCGCGAAGGAGCACACAGACAATAGGTTGCAGTCCAAGGTCTTTACTGAAACAGGTAAACTGACCCATAAACAGTCCCAGCTAGGAGGGGACCTGGATGTCTGAGAGCAACAGGGAAATTGGCCCTGGTCAGGGTGAGGGTGTAGGCCTACCGTGCTTTCTGCGCTCCTTCTGGCTATCTCCTCGTTATAGGGTAACAGCCCACGTTTCCAAGCTTTCCGTGTATTCTCGCCTGTATGGCCTGCGACGTGGGTTCCTTTCTGCTCCCAGCCTTGTACGGCTTTACTGGTCCCTTCGGTTGTGGCAGGGCCTCCAGGCTTCTTAGGCCAAGGAATATACAGTCCCTTGCGGACTGGTTCTCTGCTGGAGGATGTAGAATCCTCCCAGCCTCAGACACCAAAGCCTGGTAAAGTCAGTCTCTTATCTGCCAAGACAGGCTTGCTTCGCCTCTTGTCTCTGGCTTGTGGCTCTCCTCCTGCCACACTTCCTCTTAGGTGCAGTGCAACTGTCCCTGCTCTGCTCTGGGACAAGTCTCAGTGCTGAGACAGGCCATCAAGTTCTCTCTAACCCTGCCCCCAGCACCAGCTTTTATAGGGGCAGCCTGCTCCCCCTACTGGCCTGAGACAGGAGGTACTGCATGCTAATGCTCCCCTGACTAGAGAACCTCCCCCTTGCTCTCAGACACAGCTTTATTACATTTTGTGGCATCCAGGCCAGGGTGACACAAAAACATTTTTTAAAAACAGGCAGGGAAATGCTTTATCTCACAAAAAGAATCAGCTGTGATCCCCTGCTGTAATGTCTGTATACTTTCTTTTGCTTCCTCCCCTGCCCAGGAGATGTGGTATGATCAGACCATGTTCCTGTACGGTCAGACACAGCCATTACACAGTACACAGCAGGGGCACATTTATAAGATTATCTCAGCACAGGAACATTTTCTCTAAACACATCCAGTTGTGGAAATTATTATTATTCAAAGATCTATTGATCAACTTTAAAATTAACTTTGTTTGTGGGGAAACCCCTTTAATTACTCTTTAACCATTTCAAGATAAGGCTATTTTTTCCCTTTCCTGACCAGCCATATTTTCACAACTTTTTTTGTAATATGTTGGGCCTAATATTTCTGTTAATTTCATACTCTCTTTTCTTTTCTTTTTCGCCACTATCAGGCGGTATCAGTGTGAAAGTATAGGAAACGCGTGTCTTTTTTCACATTTTATTATTTTTTTCTCATGACCACAAAGGAGGACCACTAAAATAAGTTTTAGAGTTTGTTCCCTTTTCTGTAACAACTTTTTACATATAGGACACATGTCTTTTTCTCAACAAGGGCGGGGCTAATAACAGCGTTTTGGATTGGCAGTGAATTTTTTATTATCTACTTTCACACTTTTTTTATTTTTTTATATTGCGTTTATTTCACACTTTGTGTCCCTCCCCATAAAGTCATTAAATACATTTGGGGGCCATTTTAACATTGAAATACTTTTTGTTTATCTGATTTCCCTTGTAACTGGAGATAGTATATTAGCCCCAGTTAAAAGACAAATTCTTCCTCCTAGCTGCACAGCAAAACTCAATCATATAATAAAGGCATACAATTGAAAAATTCATAATATCTTTAATATATCAAAATCCACATGATAAAAGAGATTAAAATACAGCGAATACGTATTGCAGACAGGAAGAAGTCCTACTTTACAGCTGTGTATAAGTCAATGATCAAATAACCATAAAATATATTTGTATACCAAAAATACATATGATAGATAAATTCAAATTAGAATTATACCGCCTACATAACAGGCCTAAAAAAATATACTAGAACAAACCGCATAATGTGGTACTAGTGGTGAGTAAAACCACCTAAAACTAGGGACAAATAGGGCATATAGGATGCCAGGCTTTCAGGACTCAATACACACAGTTTTCAAGTGAAAGACAGTAAACAAATAGCACTGACCATAATAATAAGCATTAAATGTGTTGATATTACCAAAATTTTATCAAAACAATGAAGTGTGGTTGCTTGAAAAAGTAAAAATGCTTAAAATTGTAGGGTTCATACACCTCATGAAGAAACTTACTCGAAAAGTGTTACAGGTGTCCACTTTGTACTGCGCCGGAAAACCTTGGTAAAACATATTAATCTTTTATACAATTTTATGGCTGTAATCAAGTTTATATAGCTCTTCACTTAAAAATGATGATTGATATACTATCCACCATTGGGCATTATATATGCCATTTGTATTTTCACTTAAGTGGTTTGTTTTTACTTACTTCTAATACGTCATTATTAGTGTTGAGCGAGCACTAAAATGCTCGGGTGCTCGAAGCTCGGGCCGAGCTCACTGTGATACTCGGGTGCTCGACCTGAGCAACGAGCCCAATGTTAGTCTATGGGAGACCCGAACATTTTTGCGGCGGCTCCCCTGGCAGTCTGTAGACAGCCTAAAAAGTGCCCAAAACGATAGTGACAGTGCTCAAATGACATGGGGACAGCATGGGGATCGCCCCTGGAAGCATTTCTGACCCCCAGGTCACTGCTGTCAACAACGTGGTCAGAGGTATTAAGCCACTTTTACAGGCTCACAATAAAACGTTCAAAAACGAAAGTGAAAGTGCTTTCCTGTGAAATGTTAACCCCTTAACGACCATGGGTCTTTCTGTTTTTGTCTTTTCCTTTTTTGCTCCCCTTCTTCCCAGAGCCAGAACTTTTTTAATTTTCGTTCAATATGGCCATGTGAGGGCTTATTTTTTTGCGCGACGAGTTGTACTTTTAAACACCATCACTGGTTTTACCATATCATGTGCTGGAAAATGGGAAAAAAATTCCAAGTGCAGTGAAACTGCAAAAAAAATGCAATTCCACAGTTGTTTTTTGGGTCCTTTTTTTACCACGTTCACAGATTGCTAAAACTGACCTGCCATCATTATTTTCCAGGTCGTTACGAGTTCATAGACACCAAACATGTATAGGTTCTTTTTTATTTAAGTGGTGAAAAAAAAATCCAAAGCTTTCTAAAAAAAAACAAAAAAAATTACGCCATTTTCCGAGACCCTTAGCTTCTCCATTATTCAGGATTTGTGGCCAGGTGAGGGCTTATTTTTTGCGTGCCGGGCTTACGTTTTTATTGATACCATTTTGGGGTAGATCCGATGTTTTGATCGCCCGTTATTGCATTTTATTGCAAAGTTGTAGCGACCAAAAAAACTTAATTCTGGCGTTTAAAATTTTTTTCTCGTTACGCCGTTTACTGATTGTATTAATTCTTTTATATTGATAGATCGGGCGATTCTGAACGCGGTGATACCAAATATGTGTATGTGTTTTTTTTTTATATATATATATATTTTATTTTGAATGGGGCGAAAGGGGGGTGACTTAAACTTTTATATATTTTTTATTTTTTTTATTTTTTTAAAAACTTTTTTTTACACTTTCTGCTTGCTTCTATAGTCTCCAGAGGAGACTAGAAGCGGCAGTTGTCTGATTGCTTCTACTGCATACAAGCGATGAGCAGATCGCTTGTATCCAGGAGAAATGCTCACTTGCTATGAGCGCTGACCACTAGGTGGCGCTCATAGCAATTGAGACATGACAACCACAGGCGTCTGCTGCAGACCCTGAGTTGTCATGCCCACCCATTGGTGACCCGCGATCACGTGACGGGGTCACTGATGGGCGGGCTTAGGACTCCCGGAAGCGCGAGTTAAATGCCACTGTCAGAGATTTAACATATTAACAGCCGCGGGTGGATTGCGATTCCAATAATCAGCTGACATGTGCTCGCTTCAGTGCGGGCTCACTGCCGGAGCCCCTGCTGAACCGGCCTTCCCGACCTGGTGCGTACTATTACTGACCAGGTCGGAAAGGGGTTAAGGAACATCCTTTCCAGGGTAAAGACTTGTGTATAAGGTAAAATAAATAACCAAAAGCAAAAATACTCCTCCACACCTTGGGCTATGTTCACAAGTAGCATTTTTTATGCGTTTTTGCACGTTTGTATTGCTTTCAACCGTGACAAATGCATTCACCGAGAAATGTCATTTTAACATTTTACAACCTTATCTGGCCATGTGCTGTGTGACACATGCATACAGTGCTAAAAAGACATGGGAACAGCATGGGGAAGACCCCTGGAAGCATCTCTGACACCCAGGTCACTGCCTAAAAGTGTGCCCATCAGAAGTGATCCTTGCCACATCAGAAGATGCAGACTTGCAACTATCCCCGTGCAAGTCCTTGTCCCAGGGCAGTGTTCAATTGTACCTCCCCCATAACTTGCAATACAAGCGCAAGTATGCAGCCTGCCACCCACCCACCCCCCAGGCTGCAATACCATACTGCTAGCTTGCTTGCACTTGAAATTGGGCCTTTTAGGCATGTGGAGGTGGAATCTGGCCACCACCTCATGGCTGCGTCGGTAGCCTGGTATTCATACTCAGTCCCCAGCCGCCCGGCGGCCGGGTGTCCACGCTTGGTCCCCAGCCGCCAGGGGGCGGCCGGGTGTCCATACTCAGTCCCCAGCCGCCCCGCGGCCGGGTGCCCACACACAGTCCCCAGCCGCGTGGGGGTGGCCGGGTGTCCATAAACGGTCCCCAGCCGCCCCTATTTGTCCCGGTGTGCCTTATACACAAGCGTGCATACCATAACATTACCTGTGCCCTCCCCAGTGCATTTAGTGGGAAGGACAGCCTAACCACAAACACGTGGACAAGTGAATGTGGCCAGGAATGGTCCATCTCACTGACGCCTTCACACTGGGTTAATATTGTGGAAGCCGGGACACAGTTGGACACTGGGATGCAACACGTCCTCCAGACATAGAGGATTGCGGGTCCTGGGTCATTCAGGCTTCAACACAAAGTTCAGAAGGTAGACAGCAGCAGTGGTCGGCCTCCTACACAACGAGTAAATTATTCATGATCATGAGGCCATCCACCTTCTTAGCTTTCTGTTCCTTGGAATGCAAGCGCATGTATGTAGTAGCAGCTAGGCCTGAGGTGGTCAGCGTTTTGGCGCATATTCTACCTCCTTCGAGGATTGCTGGATGTTTTCCTGCTACTATCCCAGTTCTATGACTCCCGTTAAAACAAAGCTTCAGGTGATGAATGATGGATGAGGTGGTGGCAAAGGAGAAAGAGCAGGAGGAACAGGGACCATTCACATCAATATCAGGCCAGCCAACCACACATGTCTTGTAGGATATGTTTCCGTATCAAAAGGAGCGGTTCAGCTACACAGTTATAAGGCATACAGTGAATGCAATGCCTACCAAAAATTCCGAGGCACTCCAATGCTCCTTGGAAGTGACATGGAGGTCAGAGTGCCTTAACTAAACCGTTTTTTCCATTTATAGCAACTGGGTCTCCTGTACACTGTTGGCCTAAGCAGGGAATGGAAGGCTTTCCAAAAATTATTAGGCACTGCAATGCCCCTTGAAACAGACGTGGATTACAGCGTATTAAAAACCTTCTACCCATTATTGGGGAGTGGGTCTCCCTTAGTGTTCGCCTATGCATTGAAAAGCAAAAGCTGACAAAAATTAGGAGGAAATGCAATGCCCGTTGCAAGAGTCGTGGAGGTTAGAGGTAATTAAAAACAACATGTCAATGCCCCTTGGAAGAGCTGTGGAGTTCAGAGTGGTTTAACAAGACGGTTTTAATGCCCCTTAGAAGAGACGTGGAGTTCAGAGTGGTTTAACAAGACAGTTTTAATGCCCCTTGGAAGAGATGTGGAGGTCACAGTATCTTAACAAGATGGTTTTAATGCCCCTTGGAAGAGACGTGGAGTTCAGAGTGGTTTAACAAGACAGTTTTAATGCCCCCTGGAAGAGTGGTGGAGGTTACAGTGGAATAAAAAGACAATATCAATGCCCCGTGGAAGAGACGTGGAGGTCACAGTAGCTTAACAACACGGTTTTAATGCCCCTTGGAAGAGTGGTGGAGGTCGCAGTGGAATAAAAAGACAATATCAATGCCCCTTGGAAGAGTGGTGGAGGTCGCAGTGGAATAAAAAGACAATATTAACGACCCTTGGAAGAGACGTGGAGGTCACAGTAGCTTAACAAGACGATTTTAATGCCCCTTACAAGAGCCATGCAGTACAGCATATTAAAAACATTATTCCCATTATTGGGGAGTGGGTCTCCCATAGTCTTTGCCTATGCCTTCCAAGCAAAAGCTGCCAAAAATTAGGAAGGGGGAACTTGCAATGTCCCTTACAAGAGCCATGCAGTACAGCATATTAAAAACATTATTCCCATTATTGGGGAGTGGGTCTCCCATAGTCTTTGCCTATGCCTTCCAAGCAAAAGCTGCCAAAAATTAGGACAGAGGAACTTGCAATGCTGGCAACATGGACCGCGGTCACCCTGGTGGTATAGTGGTCGTGGAGGCTAAGGATAAGGAGAAGAGCAAAAAACAGCCGAAATGAGGAAGCGTATACCCATGTGTGGGTGTGAAGCGATGCATGGGAATACACCTCCCGAAATAACACAGTGGATTTGACTTTATGTTACTCGGCTGTCATTTGGTGGTGATGAGAAGTCGGGCCCAATCCAGCCTTTGTTCATTTTGATAAGGGTCAGCTTGTCAGCATTGTCAGTTGACAGGCGAGTGCGTTTATCAGTTATAATTCCCCCAGCGGCACTAAAAACACGCTCCGATAACACGCTAGCGGCAGGGCAGGCCAGGACCTCCAAGGCATACAGAGTGAGTTCATTCCAAGTGTCCAGCTTGGATACCCAATAATTAAAAGGCACAGAGGAATCACGGAGGACGCTGGTACTCCCTCACCATCTTTTGAAACTTTCCACTCCTTGTGAGAGTACCCTGCGCCTCAGGGCCTGTAAGCTGGGCAGGTCTCAGAAAACTGTCCTAGAACATTGACAGTGTTCCCCTGCCTCTGCTAGATTGGAGTTGCGTCTCCCTCGCCTGTATGCCTTAGTTGGGCAGCGAACTGTGAACTCTGCCGCTACCGTGTTCAGATGGGAATTTTTTTAATAGTTTTGCAGCAAGGGCCTTCTGGTACTGCCCCATTTTTGTAGACCTCTCCAACTCAGGAATAAGAAAGTGAAAGTTCTCCTTGTAGAGGGGGTCTAAAAGTGTCATCAACCAGTAATGACTGTC
The DNA here is from genome assembly GCF_046119375.1 of Phyllobates terribilis. Taxonomy (NCBI): domain Eukaryota; kingdom Metazoa; phylum Chordata; class Amphibia; order Anura; family Dendrobatidae; genus Phyllobates; species Phyllobates terribilis. The sequence goes on from NW_027362773.1 coordinate 58,153,330, forward strand.
ACCCAACATTTTGACAATGCGAGGGTCACGGTTAAGGCAGCGTAACATAAAGTCAGCCATGGGTGCCAGACTGGTAACGGGCAAGACTTCCGTGTCCTCACCAAGATGACGACTGATAGTGTTGAGCGATCACTAAAATGCTCGGGTGCTCGAAGCTCGGGCTGAGCTTACCGTGATACTCGGGTGCTCGACCCGAGCAACGAGCCCAATGTTAGTCTATGAGAGACCCAAGCATTTTTGCGGCAGCACCCCCGGCAGTCTGTAGAAAGCCTAAAAAGTGCCCAAAACGATAGTAACAGTGCTCAAAAGACATGGGGGCAGCATGGGGATCGCCCCTGGAAGCATTTCTGACCCCCAGGTCACTGCTGTCAACAACGTGGTCAGAGGTATTAAGCCACTTTTGCGGGCTCACAATAAAACGTTCAAAAACGAAACTGAAACGGTTTTCCTGTGAAATATGTTAAGGAATTTCCTTTCTTGGGTAAAAACTTGCGTATAAGGTAAAATAAATAACCAAAAACAAAAATACTCCTCCACACCTTGGGCTATGTTCACAAGTAGCATTTTTCATGCGTTTTTGCACTTTTGTATTGCTTTCAACCGTGACAAATGTGTTCACCGGGAAATGTCATTTTAACATTTTACAACCTTATCTGGCCATGTGCTGTGTGACACATGCATACAGTGCTGAAAAGACAAGGGATCAGCATGGGGAAGACCCCTGGAAGCATCTCTGACACCCAGGTCACTGTCTAAAAGTGTGCCCATCAGAAGTGATCCTTGCCGCATCAGAAGATGCAGACTTGCAACTATCCCCGTGCAAGTCCTTGTCCCAGGGCAGTGTTCAATTGTACCTCCCCCATTCCTTGCAATGCAAGCGAAAATATGCAGCCAACCACCCACCCACCCGCATGCTGCAATACCATACTGCTAGCTTTCACTTGAAATGGGGCCTTTTAGTTTGGAGGAGGCCGAAGCTGGCCACTACCTCATGGCCGCTTCGGCAGCGAGGTATCCATTCTCTGTCCCCAGCCGCCCGGCGGCCGGGTGTCCACGCTCGGTCCCCAGCCGCCAGGTGGCGGCCAGGTGTCCATACTCGGTCCCCAGCCGCCCTGATTTCTTCTGTCACCTTCCCCCACACTTTTCTTAGCCTGGCCTGCTTTAGGGCAGCAATGGACGAGCCCACCAGAGAACCAGACTCCTCCGGTGGGCCCTGGTTTCTCCATCAGGGGAGTTGAGAGTGCCTAGGTGAGGAGCATGATGATGATGATAGAAGATAGCATCTGCTTTGTTTTCTTGGAATGCAAGTGCATGTATGTAGTAGCGGCTAGGCCTGAGGTGGTCCGCGTTTTGGCGCATATCCTACCTCCTCCGAGGATTGCTGGATGTTTTCCTGCTACTATCCCAGTTCTATGACTCCCGTTAAAACAAAGCTTCAGGTGATAAATGATGGATGAGGTGGTGGCAAAGGAGAAAGAGCAGGAGGAACAGGGACCATTCACATCAATATCAGGCCAGTCAACCAGATATGTCTTGTAGGATATGTTTCTGTAACAAAAGGAGCGGTTCGGCTACACAGCTATAGGGCATACAGTGAGTGCAATGCCTACCAAAAATTTCGAGCCACTCCAATGCCCCTTGAAAATGACATGGAGGTCAGAGGGCGTTAACTAAACCTTTTTTTCGATTTATAGCAACTGGGTCTCCCGTGCACTGCTGGCCTAAGCAGTGAATGGAAGACTTTCCAAAAATTATGAGGAACTGCAATGCCCCTTACAAGAGCCATGTGTGGCACCCCAGGGGTCTGGTCACCACAGTAATAGAGATATTACGTCGGAGAGCAAGTGGGAGGTTTCCTGGTCAGGATCCCTTAAACATGCAACATCCTCCTGCCCCAGTCCTGGGAGGGGAGAATTCTGTCCTTATAAACTGGATCTGGGGCGGGGTTGAGTGAGTCAGAGAACAGTCAGAGTCAGAGTGAGAGCAAGGGAAAGTAACAGCAAGGAGCTCTGTAGGAGCTAGGAGCTAAAGACCAGGGGCTGGAAGCTGAGCAGAGCTCGCCCTGGCAGAAGACAATAGGAACCGGACACAGGAGTCCGAAGCTGTGAGGACTTATATATCCAGCAGCAGAAACCAGCCGGCAGGGGATTTCAGGTCCTCTGGCCATAGAAGCCCGGAGGCTCAGTTACAAGCAAGGGACCAGCACCGCCATCGTGGAGCGGAGGCTAACAGAAGGCCCCAAGTCACCAGCCATACGGGTGAGCACTACACGGTACACTCAGGGACGTGGGCTACTTCTATCCGCTTACAGCAAGGTAGCCAGGAAGAGTGCAGACAGACGGGGAGGCCTACAAGTCCACCTGGCCAGGGGAACTCCTGCTTGCTCACAGACTGACCAGGCCTCTTATGCTAGCCAGTACTCCCGGGAGGGTCTACCTTATAATCATCAGTAAAGACCCTGAACTGCACTGCAAAGACTCTGAGTCGTTCCTGCTGCGCTCGTGCACCATCACCCCCATCATCCACACTCACTGCCCTGAGGCTATACTCCTCCCGAGGGGAGTTATCCCATTCTATGCTGTGCACACAACACCAGCCTCAGCGGTCTGCCTCGCAGCGGTGGTACTCCCTGACCGCAATCCACGGGTGGCGCAGTCGGAAAATTAAGCTCAAAACCTAAGAAAGACTGCCACTGGTTTGACCAGCCTGAGCCACGGGACCGGGTCACCACCACGGAGACAACAGACCCCAGAGACCTGGCACCGGGTATCCCACACACGTGTACACACGGCCCAGGGGGCGCGTCACATGCAGTACAGCAGCAAGGGCCTTCTGGAATTGCCCCATTTTTGTAGACCTCTCCACCTCAGGAATAAGAGAGTGAAAGTTCTCCTTGTAGCGGGGGTCTACAAGTGTCACTAACCAGTAATGACTGTCACCCAACATTTTGACAACGCGAGGGTCACGGTTAAGGCAGCGTAACATAAAGTCAGCCATGCGTGCCAGACTGGTAACGGGCAAGATTTCTGTGTCCTCACCAAGATGATGACTGACCATGCTCTCCTCCTCCTCCTCTTCCTCCTCCCCCCCTGTCCTTAGGCCACCCACGCTGAACCGACGGTATGACACTTGTACAGGTACTACCGTCTACAACACATGATAGCAGCTCCTGTTCTTCCTCCTCCTCCTCCTCTCCCTCATTGTCCCCCAATGCACGTTGGGATGAGATGAGGCTGGGCTGTGTGTAATCGCCCGCTATGGCTTCTTGATCCATCTCATCATACTCTGGCTGCAATGCCTCCTCTTTAATTCTCTGCAGATAGCGTTGCAAAAGACAGACAAGTGGGATGCTGACACTAATGATGGCGTCATCGCCACTCACCATCTTGGTAGCCTCCTCAAAGTTTGTCAGGATGGTACATATGTCAGACATCCAGGTCCACTCCTGAGGTCTTATGTGTGGAGTCTGACCTGAATATCGACGGCCTTGTTGCAGCTGGTACTCCACAACTTCTCTCTTCTGCTCACAAATCCTTTGCAACATGTGGAGGGTAGAGTTCCAACGTGTGGGGACATCACACACCAGTCTGTGTGCCGGAAGCTGCAAACGCTGCTGCAACACAGCAAGGGCGGCGGAAGCTGTAGCCAACTTGCGAAAATGAGCTGACAGGCGGCGTACTTTCACGAGCAGATCTGGCAACTCGGGGTACGATTTAAGAAACCGCTGAACCACGAGGTTAAGCACATGAGCCAGGCATGGTACGTGTGTGATCTCACCTCGCCTCAGAGCCGCCACCAGGTTACGGCCATTGTCACACACGACCATGCCGGGATGTAGATTCAGCGGTCTCAGCCACAGATCTGCCTGCTCTTTCACAGCTGTCCACAACTCACAAGCAGTGTGAGGGTTATCACCTAAGCTTATGAGTTTCAGCACAGCCTGTTGCCGCTTGGCGGAGGCAGTACTGCAATGCTTCCAGCTTGTAACTGATGTGGTGATATCTGAGATGGAGGCTGAACATGAGGAGGAGGAGGAGGATGCGCAGGAGCTGTACACTGTGGTGGCAACTCTGACTGACATAGGGCCCGCAATCCTCGGTGTGGGGAGGATGTGTTCCGTCCCAAGGTCCGACTGGGTCCCGGCTTCCACTATGTTTACACAGTGTTCCGTCAGAGAGATGTACCGTCCTTGGCAACAAGCACTTGTCCACGTGTCCGTTGTCAGGTGGACTCTCCCAGTAACTGCGTTGTTGAGGGCAAGGCCGATGCTTTGGGACACGTGCTTGTGTAGTGCGGGGATGGCACAGCGGGCAAAATAGTGTCGGCTGGGGAACGAGTACCGAGGGACGGCCACCGCCATAAGATTGCGGAAGGATTCCGTCTCCACCAGCCTAAAAGGCAGCATTTCCAATGCAAGTGTAATGCACACGCCCGGACTGACTGGCGTGTGCGTGTTTATGTAGTGATTCCACTGTGCAATGAACTGGAGAGTGCCTGGAGGGGCGTAACTAAGTATCTGCCCGATCCGACCAAGGTCGCACGACGGCATACGACGCCAGTGAACCAGGGAGGAACCGAGCAGAGGAACCAGGGTCTACTCCAGGTCAGACTCCGGACACGGCTGTTGACCCACACCGGGGAATACAGGAACAGGCAGACTAGAGCGCAGGCTGTGTAGGGTCCAGTACAGACTGGGAGACAAATTCGAAACCGCAGACGCGGTGGACAGGGCAGAGGAAAGCGAAAACCGCAGACGCGGTGGACAGAGCTGAGCAAAGAGAAAACCGCAGATGCGGTGGACAGAGCTGAGCAAAGCGAAAACCGCAGACGCGGTGGACAGAGCTGAGCAAGGCAAAAACCGCAGACGCGGTGGACAGAGCTGAGCAAGGCGAAAACCGCAGACGCGGTGGACAGAGCTGAGCAAGGCGAAAACCGCAGACGCGGTGGACAGAGCTGAGCAAGGCGAAAACCGCAGACGCGGTGGACAGGGCTGAGCAAAGCGAAACCGCAGACGCCGTGGGGACAGGGCTCTGTACACACGGAACAGACTAGAAGGGAAAGGCAGAACCAGATACCCACAGGGTACTTGCAGAGAAGTAGCGAGTGGACCACAAACTCACAAACGGAAGTACAGTGACAACGAGCAGGAATTAGGTACGAGTTCAGACTCTGCAGAAAAAGGGAAAGTACGGACATAGAGAAAAACAAAACAAGCTAGGAGAGTATTCAGACAAGAACAGACACAGCAGCAAGATACAGGAGCGGGTTCACACAGGCCTGGAAATATAGACTCCAGGATAGGCAGAAGACAACAGGCTAGAAGATAATACAGACAGGACACAGTTCAGACACGGGAACTGATACCGAAGGCAGGAAACATAAACGGGACCTGGCATATCAGTGACCAAAGACCAACTGACAGAACACAATGCTCAGGCAGGGATTCATTGGAGCAGCTGGGTTAAATACCAGATGGCAGACAGCAATAGGCTGAGGACGCACAAGGGGTGTGTCTGCAGCAGGTACAAAAAGCAGGAAGTGATCGGGCGCCACCCTTAAGCAGCAGACACAGAGGCAAACATACAGCATGGAGGGAAGCCAGGCTAGCAAACTGGACTGGAGATCAAGTGCGCACTCTTGCACAGTGGGAGATGGACCACTATGCAAGGACGCCGCCAGGTATGTTACAGTACCTCCCCCCCTTACGCCCCCTCTTCTTCAGGCCTGCCAGAATGTTCCGCAGGGAGTTCGAGGGCCAATCCTTTACTTCAAGGAGATCACTTCCACTGTCCACCGGAAAAACTGGTCTCCTCTGGTTAGCTCGGATGCTACCTCCTATCCAGCCATCCTCAGCAACAGACGAAACGGGTGGAGTACCAGGAATAGCACACAAGGAAGTCTCTCTCCACTTATTATCAGGTAGCACCCCAGAGGGTTCAGGAGAAAACTGAAAGCCCTCCGACGGGTTGGAGGGGTGCAGAGACTCGAGGGTAACCTCTGCTTCGGGGTACATCTTGTCAAGCTCACAGGATGAAATGGGCGAGGTATCAGGTACAAGGTGTAGAAAAGTCACTGTCTCTTTGTTATCAGGTGGTACCCCGGAGGATTCAGGAAACAACTGGGGGTCCTCCGCCGGGTCGGAAGTGTGCAGAGACTCGGGGGTAACCTCTGCTTCGGAGTACACTAGGTCGGACTCACTGGAAGAAGCGGGCGAGGTATCAGGTACCGAGTATAGGAGAGTCTCTGTCCATTCGCTATCAGGTAGCACCCCGAAGGGTTCAGGAGACAACTGGAGGTCCTCCGCCTGGTCGGAGGGGTGTAGAGACTCGGGGATAACCTCTGCTTCGGAGTACACTAGGTCGGACTCACTGGAAGAAGCGGGCGAGGTATCAGGTACCGAGTATAGGAGAGTCTCTGTCCATTCGCTATCAGGTAGCACCCCGAAGGGTTCACGAGACAACTGGAGGTCCTCCGCCTGGTCGGAGGGGTGTAGAGACTTGGGAGTAACCTCTGCTTCGGAGTACACTAGGTTGGACTCACTGGACGAAGCGAGCAAGGTATCAGGTACAGAGTATAGGAAAGTCTCTGTCCATTCACCACCAGGTGGCACCCCGAAGGGTTCTGGAGACAACTGGAGGTACTCCGCCTGGTCGGAGGGGTGTAGAGACTTGGGAGTAACCTCTGCTTCGGAGTACACTAGGTTGGACTCACTGGACGAAGCGAGCAAGGTATCAGGTACAGAGTATAGGAGAGTCTCTGTCCTTTCGCTACCAGGTAGCACCCCAAAGGGCTCAGGAGACAACTGGAGGTCCTCCGCCAGGTCGGAGGGGTGAAGAGACTCATGGGTAACCTCTGCTTCGGAGTACACTAGGTCGGACTCACTGGATGAAGCAGCCGAGGTATCAGGTACCGAGTATAGGAAAGTCTCTGTCCATTCGCTACCAGGTAGCACCCCGAAGGGTTCAAGAGACAACTGGAGATCCTCCGCCTGATCGGAGGGGTGTAGAGACACGGGGATAACCTCTGCTTCGGAGAACACTAGGTCGGACTCACTGGACGAAGCGGGCGAGGTAACAGGTGCAGAGTATAGGGAAGTCTCTCTCCAATAGTCATCAAGTGCTATCCCGGGGGATTCAGGAGGCAACAGGGGGTCCTCCGGTGTGGATTCTGGGTGGGCAGCAGTCTCTTCGGGCAGGAGAACTGGTGCACTACCCACGCACATTACCCGTTGGGGCTTCTCCAGGATACAGGGAGATGAAGCTTCAGTAGGGACTTCAAGGTTAGGGTCAGGAGGTCTCAGGGAGGACAGACCCTGGCGTGACGGCTTACTGCTACGTCTAGCATGTCTGGACTGCCTCTTGAGGTTGGGAGAAGTATTCCGGAGAGTGTAGTCACCCTGTGAGGATTCTGGGTGGGCAGTAGTCTCATTGGGCTGGAGGACTATTGCACTACCCACACACATTACCCATCGGGGCTGCTCCGGGATATTGGGAAGTGAAGCTTCAACAGGAGCCTCCGGGTTAGGATCATCGAAGACCATTAGAAAGGCCACCAGGAAGGCCATTATGTCCAGGACGATAGGATCCTGTGCGTCCCATAGGGGGGTGATCCAATTCAAGGCATCACCCGCTAGGTAAGACATCATGAATCCCACCTTAGCCCGATCTGTGGGAAAACATAGAGGGTAGAACTTGAAGTGTAACATGCATTGCTCCAGAAATGCACGACTCTGTCTTGGATCCCCATAGTAACGTGGCGGATCCGCAGGAACGAGTGCAGAAAGATCCATCTGGACGGGTGCGTAATTCGCCTGGAACTCAGCTAAGGAAAAAAAAAAAAAAAGTATTTATTTTTAATGCACGTATTCGCTGGAAAACGTCTCAGAGAGCGAAGGCCGTGGGGCTCAACGGGAACCATGGCCTGAGCATGCTGTAATGCACACGCCCGGACTGACTGGCGTGTGCGTGTTTATGTAGTGATTCCACTGTGCATTGAACCGGAGAGTGCCTGGAGGGGCGTAACTAAGTATCTTCCCGATCCGACCAAGGTCGCACGACGGCATACGACGCCAGTGCACCAGGGAGGAACCGAGCAGAGGAACCAGGGTCTACTCGAGGTCAGACTCCGGACACGGCTTTTGACCCACACCGGGGAATACAGGAACAGGCAGACTAGAGCGCAGGCTGGGTAGGGTCCAGTACAGACTGGGAGACAAATTCGAAATCACAGACACGGTGGACAGGGCAGAGGAAAGCGAAAAACCGCAGACGTGGTGGACAGAGCTGAGCAAAGCGAAAACCGCAGACGCGGTGGACAGAGCTGAGCAAAGTGAAAACCGCAGACGCGGTGGACAGAGCTGAGCAAAGCGAAAACCGCAGACGCGGTGGACAGAGCTGAGCAAAGCGAAAACCGCAGACGCGGTGGACAGAGCTGAGCAAGGCGAAAACAGCAGACGCGGTGGACAGAGCTGAGCAAAGCGAAAACCGCAGACGCCGTGGACAGAGCTGAGCAAGGCGAAAACCGCAGACGCGGTGGACAGAGCTGAGCATGGCAAAAACCGCAGATGCGGTGGACAGAGCTGAGCAAAGCGAAAACCGCAGACGCGGTGGACAGAGCTGAGCAAAGCGAAAACCGCAGACGCGGTGGACAGAGCTGAGCAAAGCGAAAACCGCAGACGCGGTGGACAGAGCTGAGCAAAGCGAAAACCGCAGACACGGTGGACAGGGCTGAGCAAAGCGAAAACCGCAAATGCGGTGGACAGGGCTGAGCAAAGCGAAAACCGCAAATGCGGTGGACAGAGCTGAGCAAAGCGAAAACCGCAGACGCGGTGGACAGAGCTGAGCAAAGCGAAAACCGCAGACGCGGTGGACAGAGCTGAGCAAAGCGAAAACCGCAGACGCGGTGGACAGAGCTGAGCAAAGCGAAAACCGCAGACACGGTGGACAGGGCTGAGCAAAGCGAAAACCGCAAATGCGGTGGACAGGGCTGAGCAAAGCGAAAACCGCAAATGCGGTGGACAGGGCTGAGCAAAGCGAAAACCGCAGACGCGGTGGGGACAGGGCTCTGTACACACGGAACAGACTAGAAGGGAAAGGCAGAACCAGATACCCACAGGTTACTTGCAGAGAACTAGCGAGTGGACCACAAACTCATAAACAGAAGTACAGTGACAACGAGCAGGAGTTAGGTACGAGTTCAGACTCTGCAGAAAAAGGGAAAGTACGGACATAGAGAAAAACAAAACAAGCTAGGAGAGTATTCAGACAAGAACAGACACAGCAGCAAGATACAGGAGCGGGTTCACACAGGCCTGGAAATACAGACTCCAGGATAGGCAGAAGACAACAGGCTAGAAGATAATACAGACAGGACACAGTTCAGACACAGGAACTGATACCGAAGGCAGGAAACATAAACGGGACCTGGCATATCAGTGACCAAAGACCAACTGACAGAACACAATGCTCAGGCAGGGATTCATTGGAGCAGCTGGGTTAAATACCAGATGGCAGACAGCAATAGGCTGAGGACGCACAAGGGGTGTGTCTGCAGCAGGTACAAAAATCAGGAAGTGATCGGGCGCCGCCCTTAAGCAGCAGACACAGAGGCAAACAGACAGCATGGAGGGAAGCCAGGCTAGCAAACTGGACTGGAGATCAAGTGCGCGCTCTTGCACAGTGGGAGATGGACCACTATGCAAGGACGCCGCCAGGTATGTTACAGCAAGCAGTCGTGAAATGTGCGAATTCAGGACTGTGGCCTGTGGGGCGTTAGCTGCGAATTTCCGCTTTCGTTCAAAGGTCTGGGATATGGACAAATGAACGCTGCGGTGGGACGTGGACGTTGATGCTGTTTCTTGAGAAACTGCCATAACAAGTGAAGACTGAGAGGAGGGGGCATCTTTACATGCAGTATGGACAGGGGATTGCCTTGCACACACAACAGGGGGTTCTATTGCACGCACAACAGTGGAAGAAGCAGTGGTGACACCCGCTGACACTGGTCGTGGACCCTGGGTTTCGCCCCACAAAGTCGGGTGCTTTGCTGCCATGTGCCTGATCATGCTGGTGGTGGTCAGGCTGGTAGTTTTGTCACCCCTGCTGATGCTGGCATGGCAGGTGGAACATATGGCCTTTTTGGGGTTATCAGCAGAGTCTTTAAAAAAATTCTAGACTCTGGAAGACCTACCGCTTGTACTGGCAACGTCCCTCGTGTTGGTGTTACGGGGAACGGTTGCCTGCCTTCTGTCTGTGGCCACCACACTGCTTCTTCCTGCCTGTTGGGGTACTCTGCCTCCCTCCCCCTGTGTGCTGCTGGCCTCACTCTGCATGTCCTCCTTCCACGTTGGGTCAGTTACTAGATCATCCACCACCTCCTCCTCTTCCACTTGCGCACCACGATCCTCCTCCTCACTTCCTGGCAATTGTGTCTCGTCATCGTCCACCTCTTGTGACAGATTGCCAACGTCGACTTCCTGTGGCCGTGGCTGTTCAAATATTTGGGCATCGCAACATGGGATCTCCTCTTCCACCACTTCAAGCGTATCAGGCGAGGGGCCCAAATATGGAAATGGACCATTGAACAGCTCTTCAGAGTGTCCAAGTGTGGGATCACTTGCTGTCTGACGACACTCAGCATGGTGGGAGGAAGGAGCATCAGGGTGAGGAGGAGTATGCGGTCGAGACTCACGGCTACTAAGAGTTGACCGTGTGGAAGACAGACCGGAGGTGGTGGTGCCCAGGTAACTGGAAGTATTGTCTGCTATCCAATTAATAACCTGATCACACTGATCAGTTCTCAATACTGGTGTTGTTCTGTGCTTCCCTAGTAATTCGGTCAAGAAGTGGGAGCGAGAAGATGTGGCTGTTGGTTGTGGCACATTTTCACCTTGGCCACGGCCCCGTCCTCTGCACGAACCATCACCAGAACGTCCACTTCCACGTCCCTTGCCACGCGCCTTGCCCATTGTAAATGAAGTAAAATAGCTTACACTTGCACTATCAATGGAAAAAGGGTAATAAAGAGTAGATTAGAACCGTGGAAGAGGAAAACCTCAGTTATTGTTTACTGGGGTATACCACACTTTTTTAAATAGAGATATTTGCGGCTGAACAGTGAGCGACACAGTCAAACTGCTTTTTTTTTAGATACCAAAGGCCCAAAACTGGATAGTACAGCGATTTGGCCCGTGGAACTGCGAAACCACACTGGGATGTCGGGCCTACACAAGACTATTTTCAACAGATATATTTTTGTGTCACAACAGTCAGGAGACACTACTGTTTTTCTTTACGGAAAAAACTACCAAAACCTGAATAATAGAGATTTTTTACCGTGGAACAGCAAAACCACAGTTATAATTTACTGGTGTATACCAGACTTTTTAAAATATATATATAATTGCGGCTGAACAGTGAGAGACACACTCAAACTGTTTTTTTTAGATACAAATGGCCCAAAAGCGGATAATACAGATGTTTGTACCGTGGAACTGCAAAACCCCACTTGTATTTCTCGGGCCTACACCAGACTATTTTCAACAGATATATTTGTGTCTGAAAAATCAGGGAGACACTTTTTTTTTTTTTTACAGCAAAAAATGCAAAAAGCAGGAAAATAGAGATTTTTTACCGTGGAACAGCAAAAGCACACTTCTGTCTCTCTGGCCTACACCAGACTATTTTCAACAGATATATTTGTGTCTGAAAAATCAGGGAGACACTATTATTATTTTTATACAGCAAAAAAAGCCAAAAACAGGATAATAGAGATGTTTTACCGTGGAACATAAAAACCACAGTAATAATTTACTGGTGTATACCAGGCTTTTTAAAATATATATATATTTGCAGCTGAATAGTGAGCGACACACTCAAACTGTTTTTTTTAGATACAAATGGCCCAAAAGTGGATAATACAGAGGTTTGTACCATGGAACTGCAAAACCACACTTGTATTTCTTGGGCCTACACCAGACTATTTTCAACAGATATATTTGTGTCTGAAAAATCAGGGAGACACTATTTTTTTTTTTTTTTTACAGCAAAAAATGGAAAAAGCAGGATAATAGAGATTTTTTACCGTGGAACAGCAAAAGCACACTTCTGACTCCCTGGCCTACACCTGACTATTTTCAACAGATATATTTGTGTCTGAATAATCAGGGAGACACTATATTTTTTTTTTTTACAGCAAAAAATGCAAAAAGCAGGATAATAGAGATTTTTTACCGTGGAACAGCAAAAGCACACTTCTGTCTCTCTGTCCTACACCAGACTATTTTCAACAGATATATTTGTGTCTGAAAAATCAGGGAGACACTATTATTATTTTTATACAGCAAAAAATGCCAAAAACAGATTAATAGAGATGTTTTACCGTGGAACATCAAAACCACAGTAATAATTTACTGGTGTATACCAGGCTTTTTGAAATATATATATATTTGCGGCTGAACAGTGAGCGACACACTCAAACTGTTTTTTTTAGATACAAATGCCCAAAAGTGGATAATACTGAGGTTTGTACCGTGGAACTGCAAAACCACACTTGTATTTCTCGGGCCTACACCAGACTATTTTCAACAGATATATTTGTGTCTGAAAAATCAAGGAGACACTATTTTTTATTTTTTTTACAGCAAAAAATGCAAAAAGCAGGATAATAGAGATTTTTTACCGTGGAACAGCAAAAGCACACTTCTGTCTCTCTGGCCTACACCAGACTCTTATCAACAGATATATTTGTGTCTGAAAAATCAGGGAGACACTATTATTATTTTTATACAGCAAAAAATGGCAAAAACAGGATAATAGAGATGTTTTACCGTAGAACATCAAAACCACAGTAATAATTTACTGGTGTATACCAGGCTTTTTAAAATATATATATATTTGCGGCTGAACAGTGAGCGACACACTCAAATTGTTTTTTTTAGATACAAATGGCCCAAAATTGGATAATACAGAGATTTGTACCGTGGAACTGCAAAACCACACTTGTATTTCTCTGGCCTACACCAGACTATTTTCAACAGATATATTTGTGTCTGAAAAATCAGGGAGACACTATTTTTTTTTTTTTTTACAGCAAAAAATGCAAAAAGCAGGATAATAGAGATTTTTTACCGTGGAACAGCAAAAGCACACTTCTCTCTCTCTGGCCTACACCAGACTATTTTCAACAGATATATTTGTGTCTGAAAAATCAGGGAGACACTATTATTATTTTTATACAGCAAAAAATGCCAAAAACAGGATAATAGAGATGTTTTACCGTGGAACATCAAAACCACAGTAATAATTTACTGGTGTATACCAGGCTTTTTAAAATATATATATATTTGCGGCTGAACAGTGAGCGACACACTCAAACTGTTTTTTTTAGATACAAATGGCCCAAAAGTGGATAATACAGAGGTTTGTACCGTGGAACTGCAAAACCACACTTGTATTTCTCGGGCCAACACCAGACTATTTTCAACAGATATATTTGTGTCTGAAAAATCAGGGAGACACTATTTTTTTTTTTTTTTTACAGCAAAAAATGCAAAAAGCAGGATAATAGAGATTTTTTTACTGTGGAACAGCAAAAGCACACTTCTCTCTCTCTGGCCTACACCAGACTATTTTCAACAGATATATTTGTGTCTGAAAAATCAGGGAGACACTATTATTATTTTTATACAGCAAAAAATGCCAAAAACAGGATAATAGAGATGTTTTACCGTGGAACATCAAAACCACAGTAATAATTTACTGGTGTATACCAGGCTTTTTAAAATATATATATATTTGCGGCTGAACAGTGAGCGACACACTCAAACTGTTTTTTTTAGATACAAATGGCCCAAAAGTGGATAATACAGAGGTTTGTACCGTGGAACTGCAAAACCACACTTGTATTTCTCGGGCCTACACCAGACTATTTTCAACAGATATATTTGTGTCTGAAAAATCAGGGAGACACTATTATTATTTTTATACAGCAAAAAATGCCAAAAACAGGATAATAGAGATGTTTTACCGTGGAACATCAAAACCACAGTAATAATTTACTGGTGTATACCAGGCTTTTTAAAATATATACAGTACAGACCAAAAGTTTGGACACACCTTCTCATTTAAAGATTTTTTTTGTATTTTCATGACTATGAAAATTGTACATTCACACTGAAGGCATCAAAACTATGAATTAACACATGTGGAATTATATACTTAACAAAAAAGTGTGAAACAACTGAAAATATGTCTTCTATTGTAGGTTCTTCAAAGTAGCCACCTTTTGCTTTGATGACTGCTTTGTACACTCTTGGCATTCTCTTGATGAGCTTCAAGAGGTAGTCACCGGAAATGGTTTTCACTTCACAGGTGTGCCCTGTCAGGTTTAATAAGTGGGATTTCTTGCCTTATAAATGGGGTTGGGACCATCAGTTGTGTTGTGCAGAAGTCACAGCTGATAGTCCTACTGAATAGACTGGTAGAATTTGTATTATGGCAAGAAATAAGCAGCTAAGTAAAGAAAAACAAGTGGCCATCATTACTTTAAGAAATGAAGGTCAGTCAGTCTGAAAAATTGGGCAAACTTTGAAAGTGTCCCCAAGTGTAGTTGCAAAAACCATCAAGCTCTACAAAGAAACTGGCTCACATGAGGACCACCCCAGGAAAGGAAGACCAAGAGTCACCTCTGCTTTTGAGGATAAGTTTATCCAAGTCACCAGCCTCAGAAATCGTAGGTTAACAGCAGCTCAGATTAGAGACCAGGTCAATGCCACACAGAGTTCTAGCAGCAGACACCTCTCTTCAACAACTGTTAAGAGGAGACTTTGTGCAGCAGGCCTTCACGGTAAAATAGCTGCTAGGAAACCACTGCTAAGGACAGGCAACAAGCAGAAGAGACTTGTTTGGGCTAAAGAACACAAGGAATGAACATTAGACCAGTGGAAATCTGTGCTTTGGTCTGATGAGTCCAAATTTGAGATCTTTGGTTCCAACCACCATGTCTTTGTGTGACGCAGAAAAGGTGAACGGATGGACTCTACATGCCTTGCTCCCACCGTGCAGCATGGAGGAGGAGATGTGATGGTGTGGGAGTGCTTTGCTGGTGACACTGTTGGGGATTTATTCAAAATTGAAGGCATACTGAACCAGCATGGCTACCACAGCATCTTGCAGCGGCATGCTATTCCATCCGGTTTGCGTTTAGTTGGACCATCATTTATTTTTCAACAGGACAATGACCCCAAACACACCTCCAGGCTGTGTAAGGGCTATTTGACCAAGAAGGAGAGTGATGGGGTGCTACGCCAGATGACCTGGCCTCCACAGTCACCAGACCTGAACCCAATCGAGATGGTTTGGGGTGAGCTGGACCGCAGAGTGAAGGCAAAAGGGCCAACAAGTGCTAAGCATCTCTGGGAACTCCTTCAAGATTGTTGGAAGACCATTTCCGTTGACAATCACTTGAAGCTCATCAAGAGAATGCCAAGAGTATGCAAAGCAGTAATCAAAGCAAAAGGTGGCTACTTTGAAGAACCTAGAATATGAGACATATTTTCAGTTGTTTCACACTTTTTTGTTAAGCATATAATTCCACATGTGTTAATTCATAGTTTTGATGCCTTCAGTGTGAATGTACAATTTTCATAGTCATGAAAATACAGAAAAATCTTTAAATGAGAAGGTGTGTTCAAACTTTTGGTCTGTACTGTATATATTTGCGGCTGAGCAGTGAGCGACACACTCAAACTGTTTTTTTTAGATACAAATGGCCCAAAAGTGGATAATACAGAGGTTTGTACCGTGGAACTGCAAAACCACACTTGTATTTCTCGGGCCTACACCAGACTATTTTCAACAGATATATTTGTGTCTGAAAAATCAGGGAGACGCTATTTTTTTTTTTTAACAGCAAAAAATGCAAAAAGCAGGATAATAGAGATATTTTACCGTGGAACAGCAAAAGCACACTTCTGTCTCTCTGGCCTACACCAGACTATTTTCAACAGATATATTTGTGTCTGAAAAATCAGGGAGACACTATTATTATTTTTATACAGCAAAATATGCCAAAAACAGGATAATAGAGATGTTTTACCGTGGAACATCAAAACCACAGTAATAATTTACTGGTGTATACCAGGCTTTTTAAAATATATATATATTTGCGGCTGAACAGTGAGCGACACACTCAAACTGTTTTTTTTAGATACAAATGGCCCAAAAGTGGATAATACAGAGGTTTGTACCGTGGAACTGCAAAACCACACTTGTATTTCTCGGGCCTACACCAGACTATTTTCAACAGATATATTTGTGTCTGAAAAATCAGGGAGACACTATTTTTTTTTTTTTTTTACAGCAAAAAATGCAAAAAGCAGGATAATAGAGATTTTTTACCGTGGAACATCAAAACCACAGTAATAATTTACTGGTGTATACCAGGCTTTTTAAAATATATATATATTTGCGGCTGAACAGTGAGCGACACACTCAAACTGTTTTTTTTAGATACAAATGGCCCAAAAGTGGATAATACAGAGGTTTGTACCGTGGAACTGCAAAACCACACTTGTAATTCTCGGGCCTACACCAGACTATTTTCAACAGATATATTTGTGTCTGAAAAATCAGGGAGACACTATTTTTTTTTTTTTTTTACAGCAAAAAATGCAAAAAGCAGGATAATAGAGATTTTTTACCGTGGAACAGCAAAAGCACACTTCTGACTCCCTGGCCTACACCTGACTATTTTCAACAGATATATTTGTGTCTGAATAATCAGGGAGACACTATATTTTTTTTTTTTACAGCAAAAAATGCAAAAAGCAGGATAATAGAGATTTTTTACCGTGGAACAGCAAAAGCACACTTCTGTCTCTCTGTCCTACACCAGACTATTTTCAACAGATATATTTGTGTCTGAAAAATCAGGGAGACACTATTATTATTTTTATACAGCAAAAAATGCCAAAAACAGGATAATAGAGATGTTTTACCGTGGAACATCAAAACCACAGTAATAATTTACTGGTGTATACCAGGCCTTTTAAAATATATATATATTTGCGGCTGAACAGTGAGCGACACACTCAAACTGTTTTTTTTAGATACAAATGGCCCAAAAGTGGATAATACAGAGGTTTGTACCGTGGAACTGCAAAACCACACTTGTATTTCTCGGGCCTACACCAGACTATTTTCAACAGATATATTTGTGTCTGAAAAATCAGGGAGACACTATTATTATTTTTATACAGCAAAAAATGCCAAAAACAGGATAATAGAGATGTTTTAACGTGGAGCATCAAAACCACAGTAATAATTTACTGGTGTATACCAGGCTTTTTAAAATATATATATTTTTGCGGCTGAACAGTGAGCGACACACTCAAACTGTTTTTTTTAGATACAAATGGCCCAAAAGTGGATAATACAGAGGTTTGTACCGTGGAACAGCAAAACCACACTTGTATTTCTCGGGCCTACACCAGACTATTTTCAACAGATATATTTGTGTCTGAAAAATCAGGGAGACACTATATATATTTTTTTACAGCAAAAAATGCAAAAAGCAGGATAATAGAGATTTTTTACTGTGGAACAGCAAAAGCACACTTCTCTCTCTCTGGCCTACACTAGACTATTATCAACAGATATATTTGTGTCTGAAAAATCAGGGAGACACTATTATTATTTTTATACAGCAAAAAATGCCAAAAACAGGATAATAGAGATGTTTTACCGTGGAACATCAAAACCACAGTAATAATTTACTGGTGTATACCAGGCATTTTAAAATATATATATATTTGCGGCTGAGCAGTGAGCGACACACTCAAACTGTTTTTTTTAGATACAAATGGCCCAAAAGTAGATAATACAGAGGTTTGTACCGTGGAACTGCAAAACCACACTTGTATTTCTCGGGCCTACACCAGACTATTTTCAACAGATATATTTGTGTCTGAAAAATCAGGGAGACAATATTTTTTTTTTTACAGCAAAAAATGCAAAAAGCAGGATAATAGAGATATTTTACCGTGGAACAGCAAAAGCACACTTCTGTCTCTCTGGCCTACACCAGACTATTTTCAACAGATATATTTGTGTCTGAAAAATCAGGGAGACACTATTATTATTTTTATACAGCAAAATATGCCAAAAACAGGATAATAGAGATGTTTTACCATGGAACATCAAAACCACAGTAATAATTTACTGGTGTATACCAGGCTTTTTAAAATATATATATATTTGCGGCTGAACAGTGAGCGACACACTCAAACTGTTTTTTTTAGATACAAATGGCCCAAAAGTGGATAATACAGAGGTTTGCACCGTGGAACTGCAAAACCACACTTGTATTTCTCGGGCCTACACCAGACTATTTTCAACAGATATATTTGTGTCTGAAAAATCAGGGAGACACTGTTTTTTTTTTTTTTTACAGCAAAAAATGCAAAAAGCAGGATAATAGAGATTTTTTACCGTGCAACAGCAAAAGCACAATTCTGTCTCTCTGGCCTACACCAGACTATTTTCAACAGATATATTTGGGTCTGAAAAATCAGGGAGACACTATTATTATTTTTATACAGCAAAAAATGCCAAAAACAGGATAATAGAGATGTTTTACCGTGGAACATCAAAACCACAGTAATAATTTACTGGTGTATACCAGGCTTTTTAAAATATATATATATTTGCGGCTGAACAGTGAGCGACACACTCAAACTGTTTTTTTTAGATACAAATGGCCCAAAAGTGGATAATACAGAGGTTTGTACCGTGGAACTGCAAAACCACACTTGTATTTCTCGGGCCTACACCAGACTATTTTCAACAGATATATTTGTGTCTGAAAAATCAGGGAGACACTATTATTATTTTTATACAGCAAAAAATGCCAAAAACAGGATAATAGAGATGTTTTACCGTGGAACATCAAAACCACAGTAATAATTTACTGGTGTATACCAGGCTTTTTAAAATATATACAGTACAGACCAAAAGTTTGGACACACCTCATTTAAAGATTTTTTTGTATTTTCATGACTATGAAAATTGTACATTCACACTGAAGGCATCAAAACTATGAATTAACACATGTGGAATTATATACTTAACAAAAAAGTGTGAAACAACTGAAAATATGTCTTCTATTGTAGGTTCTTCAAAGTAGCCACCTTTTGCTTTGATGACTGCTTTGTACACTCTTGGCATTCTCTTGATGAGCTTCAAGAGGTAGTCACCGGAAATGGTTTTCACTTCACAGGTGTGCCCTGTCAGGTTTAATAAGTGGGATTTCTTGCCTTATAAATGGGGTTGGGACCATCAGTTGTGTTGTGCAGAAGTCACAGCTGATAGTCCTACTGAATAGACTGGTAGAATTTGTATTATGGCAAGAAATAAGCAGCTAAGTAAAGAAAAACAAGTGGCCATCATTACTTTAAGAAATGAAGGTCAGTCAGTCTGAAAAATTGGGCAAACTTTGAAAGTGTCCCCAAGTGTAGTTGCAAAAACCATCAAGCTCTACAAAGAAACTGGCTCACATGAGGACCACCCCAGGAAAGGAAGACCAAGAGTCACCTCTGCTTTTGAGGATAAGTTTATCCAAGTCACCAGCCTCAGAAATCGTAGGTTAACAGCAGCTCAGATTAGAGACCAGGTCAATGCCACACAGAGTTCTAGCAGCAGACACCTCTCTTCAACAACTGTTAAGAGGAGACTTTGTGCAGCAGGCCTTCACGGTAAAATAGCTGCTAGGAAACCACTGCTAAGGACAGGCAACAAGCAGAAGAGACTTGTTTGGGCTAAAGAACACAAGGAATGAACATTAGACCAGTGGAAATCTGTGCTTTGGTCTGATGAGTCCAAATTTGAGATCTTTGGTTCCAACCACCATGTCTTTGTGTGACGCAGAAAAGGTGAACGGATGGACTCTACATGCCTTGTTCCCACCGTGCAGCATGGAGGAGATGTGATGGTGTGGGAGTGCTTTGCTGGTGACACTGTTGGGGATTTATTCAAAATTGAAGGCATACTGAACCAGCATGGCTACCACAGCATCTTGCAGCGGCATGCTATTCCATCCGGTTTGCGTTTAGTTGGACCATCATTTATTTTTCAACAGGACAATGACCCCAAACACACCTCCAGGCTGTGTAAGGGCTATTTGACCAAGAAGGAGAGTGATGGGGTGCTACGCCAGATGACCTGGCCTCCACAGTCACCAGACCTGAACCCAATCGAGATGGTTTGGGGTGAGCTGGACCGCAGAGTGAAGGCAAAAGGGCCAACAAGTGCTAAGCATCTCTGGGAACTCCTTCAAGATTGTTGGAAGACCATTTCCGTTGACAATCACTTGAAGCTCATCAAGAGAATGCCAAGAGTATGCAAAGCAGTAATCAAAGCAAAAGGTGGCTACTTTGAAGAACCTAGAATATGAGACATATTTTCAGTTGTTTCACACTTTTTTGTTAAGCATATAATTCCACATGTGTTAATTCATAGTTTTGATGCCTTCAGTGTGAATGTACAATTTTCATAGTCATGAAAATACAGAAAAATCTTTAAATGAGAAGGTGTGTTCAAACTTTTGGTCTGTACTGTATATATTTGCGGCTGAGCAGTGAGCGACACACTCAAACTGTTTTTTTTTAGATACAAATGGCCCAAAAGTGGATAATACAGAGGTTTGTACCGTGGAACTGCAAAACCACACTTGTATTTCTCGGGCCTACACCAGACTATTTTCAACAGATATATTTGTGTCTGAAAAATCAGGGAGACGCTATTTTTTTTTTTTAACAGCAAAAAATGCAAAAAGCAGGATAATAGAGATATTTTACCGTGGAACAGCAAAAGCACACTTCTGTCTCTCTGGCCTACACCAGACTATTTTCAACAGATATATTTGTGTCTGAAAAATCAGGGAGACACTATTATTATTTTTATACAGCAAAATATGCCAAAAACAGGATAATAGAGATGTTTTACCGTGGAACATCAAAACCACAGTAATAATTTACTGGTGTATACCAGGCTTTTTAAAATATATATATATTTGCGGCTGAACAGTGAGCGACACACTCAAACTGTTTTTTTTAGATACAAATGGCCCAAAAGTGGATAATACAGAGGTTTGTACCGTGGAACTGCAAAACCACACTTGTAATTCTCGGGCCTACACCAGACTATTTTCAACAGATATATTTGTGTCTGAAAAATCAGGGAGACACTATTTTTTTTTTTTTTTTACAGCAAAAAATGGAAAAAGCAGGATAATAGAGATTTTTTACCGTGGAACAGCAAAAGCACACTTCTGACTCCCTGGCCTACACCTGACTATTTTCAACAGATATATTTGTGTCTGAATAATCAGGGAGACACTATATATTTTTTTTTTACAGCAAAAAATGCAAAAAGCAGGATAATAGAGATTTTTTACCATGGAACAGCAAAAGCACACTTCTGTCTCTCTGTCCTACACCAGACTATTTTCAACAGATATATTTGTGTCTGAAAAATCAGGGAGACACTATTATTATTTTTATACAGCAAAAAATGCCAAAAACAGGATAATAGAGATGTTTTACCGTGGAACATCAAAACCACAGTAATAATTTACTGGTGTATACCAGGCCTTTTAAAATATATATATATTTGCGGCTGAACAGTGAGCGACACACTCAAACTGTTTTTTTTAGATACAAATGGCCCAAAAGTGGATAATACAGAGGTTTGTACCGTGGAACTGCAAAACCACACTTGTATTTCTCGGGCCTACACCAGACTATTTTCAACAGATATATTTGTGTCTGAAAAATCAGGGAGACACTATTATTATTTTTATACAGCAAAAAATGCCAAAAACAGGATAATAGAGATGTTTTACCGTGGAGCATCAAAACCACAGTAATAATTTACTGGTGTATACCAGGCTTTTTAAAATATATATATATTTGCGGCTGAACAGTGAGCGACACACTCAAACTGGTTTTTTTAGATACAAATGGCCCAAAAGTGGATAATACAGAGGTTTGTACCGTGGAACAGCAAAACCACACTTCTATTTCTCTGGCCTACACCAGACTATTTTCAACAGATATATTTGTGTCTGAAAAATCAGAGGCACACTTTTTTTTAGGGGGGGGGGGGGCACCAAAAGGTTAATAAGATGGGTATTTGTACATTGTGAAGGAGGAAAAAAAAAAGAGGATTTAGATTAAAAAAAATGATTTTTCCTGGCTCCCGGGACCTGGAGCTAAGTCCAGCAATTTCAGCAACAGGAGCAGCACACAGGACTGTAATGCAGCGTTTGCTGGTATAACCACTGCGTCTCCTATACAGCCGGCCTGCCTGCCTGCCTGATATACCTGGGATGGATATTAGTCCTGAGAAGGACTGTTTGTTTGATCTGGCAGCCTTTACAGACCCTACACTAACTATTTTGCAGGATATATCTCTCCCTAAATCAGCAGCACTGTCCCTACACTGTCTGATCCGGAGCAACTGTGTCCAAGATGGCGGCGCCCAGTTTTAAATACTCGAGGTGACGCTGTGCGGCCAGCCAATCACTGTAATGCCCACAAACAACATGGCTGCGGCATTACAGTGACTGGCTGGCAATCCCTGCATGTTCATTGGCTCTGTAAAGAGCGCCAAACATGCAGTGCGGAGACCCGAGCTCCCGCCCGAGTAACCCGGAAATGCTCGGTGCTCGCCGAACATCCGAGTAGCGTGTTCGCTCAACACTAGTCATTATATGATTTGCTGCCTATGTTTTTATTGCCTCTATATGAACCCTATAATTTTAAGCACTTGCACTTTTCAAGCAACCACACTTTATTGTTTTGGTAAATTTATAGTAACATGAACACATTTAATGCTTATTTTTAATGTCTTTCACTTGAAAACTTTGTACATTGAGTACTAAAAGCCTGGCATTGTATACTGTATGCACTATTTGCCTCGACTTTTAGGTGGTTTTACTCACTAATAGTTCCACACTATGCAGACTGTTCCATTATATTTTTTAGGGCTGTCATGTGGACGGTATAATTCTAAGTCTGTAATGACCTTCGCCTGGTTTGGAGGTTTTACTATTGCAACCATTAGGGGGAATACAGTAAAGTAACGTAGTCAGTGGATAGTCAGTGGTCGGTAAATGGGAAACTGTAGTAGGATATGAAGCAGCAGCGGTTAGCATAGTCAGTGGATAGCTAGAGGTCAGTACATGGGAAACAGCAGTAAGATATGGAGGAGGAGCAGCAGGTGAGTGAGCTAGACTAAAGGCTGAAAGATCAATAATCTCACCATAAAGGAGGTAGAAGGACAGGTTTAAATAGTGTGTCCAATCAGGAAAACACAGGGTGGAGGCAATCAGAAACAACTGGTACTGGTAGCTGATTTAGTATGGTACCAAGCACTGCTCATACAAAGGTGCAGAGGGCTTGGAGTCCACTTCTTCACTGGAGCCCACTGGGTAATACACCTGTTCTCCAATGGGCCAGTCAAAGCTTTATTGCAGTGTATTCTAATAGCAATCAGACCACAGTTCATTCAAGTCCTGAAAAAGTTTTATAAAAATAAAATCACTTTTTTTCCTTTGTAAAGTATTTACTTAGAAAAAAAATAAAAAAAGCTATATGCATAATTGAAATTGCCATGTCCATAATGAAGTAAGCTATATAATTATCACATTATTTATCTTGCATGGTGAAACCCATAAAGAAACTATACCTAAATATATAGCTGAAGATAATTGATTATTTTCTTTCCATTCCACACTCTCCACCAAAAATATTATTATGCCTTCTACGCCACACTGCTTAAGGACTGTTCATGTTACGATTTAAACATCTGCTCATCTGCTAAGTGAATGCTTTTGAGAACCCCTGAAATTGTATTCAAAAGTACTGCCTGGCAGAGCCTATAGTGGTGAGACAAAGTACAATTATGCTTAAAGGGGTTGCATCGAGTTTGGAAAATAACTTCCTGAACATTATGGATCCAACCACTAGGTCCCCCACTGATCTTGAAAATGAGGCTCTAAAGAGCCCTATGTAAATGGAACAGAAGTGAAGCATGTGTACCACCACTCCATTCATTCTTAATGGGATTGCTCAGCTATTACTGGTGCTCCCATTGACAATGAATGGAGAAGAGGTGCCCATTCTTTTCATGCTTTACATTTCGAGGTAATGTAAAAGAAAAAAATCACATAACGTCTTCTGTCAATAAGAATGTAGGAGCTATAAATGACAGCAGTACTGTTGGTACAAGCTCTCTAGCAGAGAGCCTGTACTAGTACTAAAAACAGGCCAATATTGTCCTCATTTTCCCTATCATGGATATTATTGATGAGAAAACATAGTATGTTGTGAACTACATGGCACATCACTCATCTCAGTCACAGCAGAATGATGTTACCTCTGAAATTGACACCATCAGTTTGAAACAGTGCTCTGTACCTACCTCTTCCGCAGCCGCAACAGTTAATCTTTTTGACTGCATACTTTCAATTCTATCAATGATATCTCTGTCTTTAATGACCACTAGTGACTGTGAGGTGCACTATCATCTAAGAAACAACAGTCCAGGTGCTAACAAAGATATTTTACAACAACAGATTCTTCCAGATGGTGCAGTGGATGAGAATAGTCAACATTTGGACAGGGAAGAGGCATTGGTAGGTCTCAACTTGACTCAAAACTTTAGTTCTGTTGGTGGTGGTAATAGATGGGGCACTGACAGTCATGATGGTGGTACTGGGGCACTTGCAGCCATGGTGGTAGTCACACTCAGAGTCAGGGCAAAACTAGAGGTGGAAATCAGGAAGGGAGGTAAGGAGCCCAGGATATTTGTATCGCAATGTATAGGCTCTGTAGACCCCCAAAAAAGCCCTGAATATTCTGGCACAAATGAACTGGGATCCTTTAGCATATGAAATATGTGATACCCCTTCAAGCCGCCTCCATGGGCAGGGTGTTTGGTAGTTCACACCTCAATATAGCGCAGTGCCTCCACCCGAATCTTGCTGGGAGTAGTAGTGGGATGCAGGAGGATCTTCTGCCAGAGGTCGACTGGGGAAACCCCTGTACACACTCCATATACACTCACAAAGAGATGAGGTTGAAAATTTAAACAGGTTTATTGTGGAGGAAGGTAAATGGTAAATATGGTAGGGGGAATGACAAGTACTAAAGAAACAAAAAGTATTCACAATTTACACATACAAATAATTAGTTAAAGCTTTACAGTTAATCTGAAAGATAGGGATGACAATTTCTTTTTAAGTAGAAGAAAACACACTCCTAGCTAACACTACAAACCATAAATATCTGCAGCCTAAGAAAGCAACACAATTCACTGTTGGGGCCCGATTGCAGTTGATGTTGGAGCTCTTGAAGACTTTGCTGGTGCACATGCCGAAGGAACAAATTATCCTTCACAGATAGTTCTTTTATAGCTTCAGGTGTGTGGAACCACAAATCTCATAATAGCTCAGCAACAATTCTCTTATTAACTCAACAGTGGAACCACAAGTCCCATAATAGCTATTCACTTCTCAATGTAGCAGGCTTGGGATCACACAGAGATCCAGCTTAGGGCTGCAGGGTCCGGATGCCTTGAACACTGGGGATGTATTGCTGAATCAGTCCCTTGGTTAGGCCAGGTGACATCTCCTGATAAGCTGACTGGCCTGTCGATGTGGTTTAGCTGCAGGATCATCTTCTCCCTTCACAGACTGAGGGGCTGGATGTTTAGCACTCACTCTGTGCCTCTGCCCCCTGCTCTCCAGGATCAGACTCTCACATGTCTGACATGGTGGATGCCAGGCTTCTCTCTCACTGCTCTTAGCTCCACCCTTCTTATCCAACCTGTTCAGCCAATTAGTCTCTTCCTCTGCTGCCCCTCCTTCCCTATGATGCAGAGACGAGCAATGTCCACTGGGAGTTGTAGTCCAAGACAGTGCAGCATAAGATTCACCAATGACTGTTGCTGTGAATGTCTGTGTAATCCCAGCAATTCCATTCTCTGTACACACAGATCTTTCTGCAGGTGTTGCAAATAGTATTACCAGCTTTCATAGAAAGTGCCTAGCTTTGTGAGCAATGTGAGCAAGACTGTTCTCCTCATCTTCATCATCGTCATATTTTTAGCAGCCAAGCCACATTCACAAGCAGTACCTTGTCATTGTTAACATCATTACCATCAACATCTACTGCTTGTTACACTTTCTTCTTTGCATCGTCACACATCCATACCTGCTTATGTGGCCAGGAAATAATAATATACATCCAGGCATCTGATTGTGTGCAAACTCAGCTCCCACCTGGCCAAGTTGCTGTTAGTGCAGTCATTTTCATACCATTATTTCTCAATGAAAGCCGTCTGTGCTTTGTACTCTTTCATGGTGGAGACCTGGGCCTGAAATTGTTGTTGTTGTGTGGCAAGGTGCACTCCATCGTTGACAAGTGAAGCAGCAATTATGGCCAGGGACAGTACATGTCTGTCACAGTCCAATCGGTTAATGTTTTGCATGGTAGCAATGACAATGCACCACTGCAATGAGGCCAAGTGCTAGTAACAGCTCCACGTTTTGGCGCTAGATCTGGTAAAGGTTATAACACTTGCAGAGCTCATCCACTATCTCCTAAACATTTCAAATTATTCTGTTTCGAGCATGAACACTATGGGCAAAAATATATTCACTTACATGGCTTGGCTGCGATTCGCAAGTTTTTAAATAGTTGTCTAAGTAATGCTCTGACACATTGAATGCAGTTGGAAAAATCATCAAGATCTGCTGCTGGTAGCTCTTTTTGCAGTTGCCCACCAAGGATGTCCCTGATGTGTAGGGTGGGAGACAAGTCGAGAGATGCCGCATGCCATGATAGCACGTTTAGCCCATGCGCATTTAATGCGACCTAGCATTATCATGTTGAAAAACGGTTCTTGGTAAAATTTGGAGGTGGTTCCACCACTAAAATCAATGTAATATTTGGCTATTATTGTACCTCGAATGAATCTAATCTAACCTACCCTATTTATTACAAATAATGCAGAGAGAACACTTATTTTTTAAATTAATACTTAAGAAAAACATTTCTTTTAAAACTACTGGCTCCTCTTATTTTTAATTTTGGCAGGACTATGCATTTAAAAATGAGATGCGAAATTTTTTTCTTTTATAGCAGTGACAACAGAGAAAAAACACATAAAAGGGATAGTAGGGTAATCTCTGTTTAATGTTGCTGTATTGTAGTCTCATTATAAGGCCACGGCCCCACTATCCGTATTTGGTCAGTATTGGGTCAGTATTATTTTTTCTCAGGAGTGGGAGACAAAACCAGGTGAGGAACAATCAGAGAAAAGGTACAGTATAATAGAAACACAAATTCTGCATTTATCACCCACTCCTGGTTTTGTCTCCCACTCCTGAGAAAAAATACTGATCGAATACTGACCAAATACTGATAGTGGGGCCCTGGCTTAATAGTAAGTGAATGAATTGAATGACTGAGAGAATGACAGTTTTATTGCTCTCTTGATGAAATTAAATAAACATGATGTAGACAGACAGGGAAATATGGAGAAAAAGGTCTACAGCAGTCTTAGAACATATTACTGCACTACAACGCAGATTTTTGATTGTCAACAGTCAAGAATGTAACATCACTGAACTGCAACTCATCTTTCCCATTGTCAGCAGTCTCAGAAAGTATCATCACTGAACTTTAATCTAGCTTTCCCATTATCAGCACTTTTAGAAAGTATTATCACTGATCCACAATCCAACTTTCCGATTGTCATCCTCTTTTCAAACATATCATTCACTCTCAAAAACTGTTCAAATCTGCCCTAAAATATGTCTGTACTGAGGGATTTAGCTATACTTCTTGCCTATAAGAAAACTATATAGAGAGGGGAAGGGAGGAAGAGCTATATGGATACAAAAGCAGAAGGCACAGAAGAAAATGCTGATGTTTCTGGTGCAGAGAGAATAAATTATAAAAATAGCAGATTTAAAGCATATAATGGCCAGAAATGTCTTCATATCCGCAATTACACTTCAAATTCATCGTTTGCTGCATAAACTTTTGGTGCGGTGGCTGAGAGAAAGACTAGAATAGCCACATCTAAGGTAATTGCCATATTATACAACTTAGGATGGATCCACAAGACATCGTATAATTCTAACCTGGCTGTAGAAGAAAATTTAGATGATCCATGGAATCTAGCGGCTTTACTCCACACCCCTGTATCAAAATTACCCTGCTTCCTTAAATGCTCAGCCTTAATGTTGGATACATGATAGCTGAAGGAATGGAAGGGGTTAATCCTGCACTGCCGAATGGACATGTGGGGACAGAACACATGACGAATAGGTAAATAGTTTATTGTCAGTGTGTTTCAAAGTTACAATAAACTACTATAGTTGACAATAAACTACATACCTATTCATTAAGTGTTCTGTCTCCACATGTCCATTTGGCAGTGCAGGATTAACCTCTGTGGATGTGGTTGTGGTTGTCATCTGTGGTTGTGGTCACACAACACCTACCAGGTGAGAAAATTCTTATCTATCATGCTTTCATCAATTTCTAATTACAGATCACCGTTAAAAATTCTGAATTGGTCAACAAGTGCATGGAAAAAATCAATCAAGTTATGCACTGTGTAAGTTATGTTTGTGACCAGAATATGGACACTCATTTCCAGCTGATGATTCCTGCCCCTATTATAAAAGCAGCTAACAGCGTGTTCAATAGGGAATATAATTTTTTTCAGCATGGAGTATAGTACAATAATCCCTGACTAGATGTGTGTAAGAAGCTGTCCCAACTACTATAGGTCACCCGTATATGAATCTCAGATAAGAGAGGTAATATAGTAAAATAGAAAACAGAATTTAACCGGCTCAGAGGAGGTTTTTTTGCACCAGTTTTGCACCACCAAACTGAAGGAACGCAAGCAACACTGTCTGCTTTCATCAATTTCTAATTACAGATCACCATTAAAAATTATGAATCGATCAACGAATGCATGGAAAAAATCTATCTAGTTATGGATTGTTGTAGGTATGTATGTGACCAGAATGAACAATCATTTCCAGCTGATAATACTATCTAGCACCTGTCCCTATTTTAAAAGCTGTTAACAGCGTTATCAATAGGGAATAGATTTTTATTCATCACTGAGTATAATACAATAATCCCTGACAACATGCCTGTAAGACACTATCCCAACTGCTATAGGTCACCCATACATGAATCTCAGATAAGAGCGGTAATATTGTACAATGAAAAATACAATTTAACTGGCCCCGAAGAGTATTTTTTGGACGTAGCAGCAACAAACTGTGAAGGGACGCAGGCAACCCTGCCTGCTTTCATGAATTTGTGAGTAAAGATGACCATTAAATGCTATGAATCTGTCAATTAGTGCAAGGAAAAAATCAATCAAGTAATGCACTGTGGAAGAGATGTATTCGACGACAATGAACAACACTCATCTCCAGCTTATGATACCTTGCACCTGTCCCAAAGGTAAATGCAGCTAACAGCAGTATCAATAGGGAATAGAATAGATTTTTTTTTTTTTCAACAGCACGCAGTATAAGGCAATAATACCTGGCTAGATCAGTGTAATACGCTATCCATACTGCGATAGCTCACCCGTAAACGAATTTCAGATTTCAGATAAGAGATGTAATATTGAATATAGAATCAATTTGAACTGACCTTCCCATGATTAAGGAGTGGGTCTCCTATACTGTTTTTTCCTATATGTTATAATACCCCCGGCAGCACTAAAAAACAACTCTGACAAAACGCTAACGGCCAGGACATCCAAGGCATAGAGAGACAGTTCATGCCACGTGTCCAGGTTGGATATTCAGCAGTTGTAAGGCAAAGAGGAATCACGAAAGACGCTGGTACGGTCGGCAAGGTACTCCTTCAGCATCTTCCAAAACTTTTCCCTCCTTGTCAGAGTAACCCACGCATCAGTGCCTGGCCGCTGGGAGGCTTTGAGGAAACTGTCCCAGTCCTTTGACATTGCTCCCCTGCCTTTGCTGCATCTGGTTTGTTTCTCCCTCACCTGTAGTCATTTGTTGTCCAAGAAACTGTGATCTCTGCCGCCAGCGTTGTCAGATGGGAGTTTTTTAAATAATTCTTCAACAAGGGCCATCTGGTACTGTAACATACAACATAGGAGTGGGTCTCCTATTCTGTTATTGTGTATGCAGGAAGTCCATGGTCTGCCAAAAATTAGGATGCCCTCCAATACATACTTAATGAGACATAGTTTAGGGCCTCAGATAAAAATGTATTTTCCATTATTAAGGAGTGGGTCTCCTATATTGTTATTGCGTATGCAGCAAGTTCAAGGGCTGCCAAAACGTAGGACACACTCCAATACCACTTTGAATAGACTTAGTGAAGGACCTCAGTCCTTTTTTTTCTCCTTATTAAGGAGTGGGTCTCCTATACTGTTATCGCGTATGCAGCAAGTTTTTTTTTTAAAAAAGTTCTCATTAAAAAGAAGTGGGTCTCCTATAGTGCTTTTGAGTATGCAGTGACTGCAAGGGCTGCCAAAAATTAGGACGCACTCCAATACCCCTTTGAAGAGACGTAGAGGAGGGCTTAATTAAAAAATGTTCCCATTATAAAGGAGTGGGTCTCCTATACTGTTATTGCATATGTAGTGACTGAAAGGGCTGTCAAATATTAGGACGCACTCCAATACTCTTTGAAGAGATGTAGAGGAGGGCCTCATTAAAATATTTTTTCCCATTTTTAATGAGTGGGTCTCCTATACTGGTAATACCTATGCACTGCATGGGCTGAAAAATATTTATCCGGGGGGGGTATACATGAACATACTGCATACATGAACATACTGTACAACATAGGAATGTTAGAAGTAGGCCTCTAAAAATATTTCATACGACCATCATAAACACCCTTAAAGAAAATGATGTGGTTGTTGCATGATGGTCACCCTCTTGGTATGGTGGTGGAGGATGAGGAGAAGGAGAAAGAGAAGGTTGGCATACAGTGTAGACCAAAAGTTTGGACACACCTTCTCATTTAAAGATTTTTCTGTATTTTCATGACTTTGAAAATTGTACATTCACACTGAAGGCATCAAAACTATGAATTAACACATGTGGAATTACATACTTAACAAAAAAGTGTGAAACAACTGAAAATATGTCTTATATTCTAGGTTTTCAAAGCAGCCACCTTTTGCTTTGATGACTGCTTTGCACACTCTTGGCATTCTCTTGATAAGCATCAAGAGGTAGTCACCGGAAATGGTCTTCCAACAATCTTGAAGGAGTTCCCAGAGATGCTTAGCACTTGTTGGCCCTTTTGCCTTCACTCTGCGGTCAAGCTCACCCCAAACCATCTCGATTGGGTTCCGGTCTGGAGATTGTGGAGGCCAGGTCATCTGGCGTAGCACCCCATCACTCTCCTTCTTGGTCAAATAGCCCTTACACAGCCTGGAGGTGTGTTTGGGGTCATTGTCCTGTTGAAAAATAAATGATGGTCCTACTAAATGCAAACCAGATGGAATAGCATGCCGCTGCAAGATGCTGTGGTAGCCATGCTGGTTCAGTATGCCTTCAATTTTGAATAAATCCCCAACAGTGTCACCAGTAGAGATGAGCGGTGTTCGACTAGAACTGTTCGCCAATCTCAAATTCGGGCTGTTTTGGACGGTGTTCGAGTTGTTCGATGAACCCGAACGATTTGCAAAAAATTCGGCTGTTCGAGGTTATGTTCGATAACTGTTCGTGCACCAAAAGCGTGTCCTGCATGTCTGGCGCTATTTAGAGCACCAATCATGCAGGGATTGTCTGCCACTCACTGTAATGCCACAGCCATGGTGGTTGTGGCATTAGAGTGATTGCCCAAATCGATGGGAACAGTGCTCACAGTGAAACATGAAAAGCCGGCAATTCAGCAGCGGCAAACACCGGTACCCGACAATTTAGAACAGAAAGAATAGAGAATCACACATAGATTAGATAGATAGAAACATGTCAGTCACATATATAAGAAGTACAGTGACAGTGTTGATTACTGTACTTGTCATTTAGTGTAAAGGATTTATTAAAAAAAATATTAGTGTTTTCATGCACCGTCTCTTTAAAAAAGCCGGCCGGCAATTCAGCAGCGGTACCCGACAATTTAGAATAGAAGGAATAGAGAATCACACATAGATTAGATAGATAGAAACATGTCAGTCACATATATAAGAAGTACAGTGACAGTGTTGATTACTGTACTTGCCATTTAGTGTAAAGGATTTATTAAAAAAAATATTAGTGTTTTCATGCACCGTCACTTTAAAAACGCCGGCCGGCAATTCAGCAGCGGTACCCGACAATTTAGAATGTAAGGAATAGAGAATCACACATAGATTAGATAGATAGAAACATGTCAGTCACATATATATGAAGTACAGTGACAGTGTTGATTACTGTACTTGTCATTTAGTGTTAAAATAAAGGATTTATTTAAAAAAAAATTGGCGTGGGGCTCCTCATAGTTTTAGTCTCTAGCGGAGGTTAAGCAGACAGCTGGGGCAGATGTTTGAAGCCTGGGAAGGGGTAATACCCACGGAGCTTCCCAGGCTACTAATATCAGCCCCCAGCTGAATGCCTAGCCTTTACTAGCTATTAAAATGGGGGACCCCCCAAAAGATTGATGTGGGGTCCCCCCTATTTTAATAGCTAGCAAAGGTTAGGCAGACAGCTGGGGGCTGATATTAATAGCCCAGGAAGGGTGCCATGAATATTGGCCCGCTCCCAGGCTAGAAACACCAGCCGTCAGCCGCCCCAGAAATGGCACATCCATAGGATGCGCCAATTCTGGCACTTAGCCTCGCTCTTCCCACTGCCCTGTAGCGGTGGCAGTGGGGTAATAGGGCTGGGGTTGATGTCAGCTTATAATGCCAGCTGACATCAAGCCCAGGTTAGTAATGGAGAGGCGTCTATAAGACACCCTCATTACTAACCCCATAGTCAAAGTTAAAAAAAAACACAAACACCCAGAATAAAGTCCTTTAATTGAAATAAAGGCACAATTCTTTATTGTTCTAAATTAAACCATACTTACAATCACGCCCATTCCAGCCGAAGCCAACGATCCCCTGCAATAAAAGAAAAATAATAAAGCAACATAATCCTTACCTTTCCATGGTTCCCACGACAGCTTCAGCTCTGCTACATCGAGATGACAGGCTGGACCGCAGCAGAAAGCTGCCATCCAGCCTGTCATCCCGCAGGCACTGAGAAGCGCAGGCTTGCTTGCGCTCCTCAGTGTCTCTCTGTGACGGCATCCAGATGAGCCGAGTTCATGTCCAATGAACTCGGCTCACCTCATGCACGTCACTGACAGCGTGGGAAAATTCTCCTGCACTCAGCGCTTCAGCGTGAGAATTCTCCCACGCTGAAGCGCTGAGTGCAGGAGAATTTTCCCATGCTGTCAGTGACGTGCATGAGGTGAGCCGAGTTCATTGGACATGACCTCGGCTCATCTGGATGCCGTCACAGCGAGACACTGAGGAGCGCAAGCAAGCCTGCTCTTCTCATTGTCTGCGGGTTGACAAGCTGGATGGCAGCGTTCTGCTGCAGTTCAGCCTGTCATCTCGATGTAGCAGAGCTGGAGCTGTCCTGGGAACCATCGAAAGGTAAGGATGATGTTGGTTTATTATTTTATTTTTATTGCAGGAGATCGTTGGCTTCAGCTGGAATGGGCGTGACGGTAAGTATGGATTAATTTAGAACAATAAAGAATTGTGTGTTTATTTCAATTAAAGGATTTTATTCTGGGTGTTTGTGTTTTTTTAACTTTCACTATGGGGTTAGTAATGGGGGCGTCTTATAGACACCTCTCCATTACTAACCTGGGCTTGATGTCAGCTGGCATTATAAGCTGACATCAACCCCAGCCCTATTACCCCACTGCCACCGCTACAGGGCAGTGGGAAGAGCGAGGCTAAGTGCCAGAATTGGCGCATCCTATGGATGCGCCATTTCTGGGGCGGCTGACGGCTGGTGTTTCTAGCCTGGGAGGGGGCCAATATTCATGGAACCCTTCCTGAGCTATTAATATTAGCCCCCAGCTGTCTGCCTAGCCTTTGCTAGCTATTAAAATAGGGGGGACCCCACGTCATTTTTTGGGGGGGGTCCCCCATTTTAATAGCTAGTAAAGGCTAGGTATTCAGCTGGGGGCTGATATTAGCAGCCTCGGAAGCTTCGTGGGTATTACCCCCTTCCCAGGCTTCAAACATCTGCCCCAGCCGTCTGCTTAACCTCATCTAGAGACTAAAATTACGAGGAACCCCACGCCAATTTTTTTTTTAATAAATCCTTTATTTTAACACTAAATGACAAGTACAGTAACCAACACTATCACTGTACTTATTATATATCTGACTGACATGTTTCTATCTATCTAATCTATGTGTGATGCTCTATCTTTCTGTTCTAAATTGTCGGGTACAGATGCTGAATTGCCGGCCGGCTTTTTTAACCCCTTAAGCCCCGCGGGTGGTTTGCACGTTAATGACCGGGCCAATTTTTACAATTCTGACCACTGTCACTTTATGAGGTAATTACTCTCGAACGCTTCAACGGATCGTCCTGATTCTGAGATTGTTTTTTCGTGACATATTGTACTTCATGATTGTGGAAAAATTTCTTCGATATCACTTGCGTTTATTTGTGAAAAAAACGGAAATTTGGCGAAAATTTTGAAAATTTTGCAATTTTCAAAATTTGAATTTTTAAGCCCTGAAATCAGAGCGATATGTCACACAAAAGAGTTAATAAATAACATTTCCCACATGTCTACTTTACATCAGCACAATTTTTGAACCAAAATTTTTTTTTGTTAGGGAGCTATAAGGGTTAAAAGTTGACCAGCGATTTCTCATTTTTCCAACAAAATTTACAAAACCATTTTTTTAGGGACCACATCACATTTGAAGTCACTTTGAGAGGTCTTTATGACAGAAAATACCCAAAAGTGACACCATTCTAAAAACTGCACCCCTCAAGGTGCTCAAAACCACATTCAAGAACTTTATTAACCCTTCAGGTGCTTCACAGGAATTTTTTGAATGTGGAAGAAAAAAATGAACATTTAACTTTTTTCACAAAAATGTTAATTTAGACCCAATTTTTTTTATTTTCACAGGGGTAACAAGAAAAAATGGACCCCAAAATTTGTTGTGCAATTTCCCCTGGGCACGCAGATACCCAATATTTGGGGAAAAAATACTGTTTGGGCGCACGGCAGGGCTCGGAAGGGAAGGAGCGCCATTTGACTTTTTGATTGTAAAATTTGCTTGAATAATTAGCGGACGCCATGTTGTGTTTGGAGAGCCCATGTGTGCCCAAACTTTGGAGCTCCCCCACAAGTGACCCCATTTTGGAAACTATACCCCCCAAGGCACCTTTCTAGATGCATAGTGAGCACTTGGAACCCCCAGGTGCTTCACAAATTGATTCGTAACAATGAAAAAGTGAAAAAAAAAAACACTTTTTCATTTTTATGAATCAATTTGTGAAGCACCTGAGTGTTCCAAGTGCTCACAATGCATCTAGATAGGTGCCTTGGGGGGTCTAGTTTCCAAAATGGGGTCACTTGTGGGGGAGCTCCAATGTTTGGGCACACAGCGGCTCTCCAAACGCAACATGGTGTCGCTAACAATTTGAGCCGATTTTCCGTTAAATTTGTTAGAGGACACCATGTTGCATTTAGAGAGTCCCTGTGTGCCCAAACATTGGAGCTCCCCCACAAGTGACCCCATTTTGGAAACTAGACCCCCCAAGGCACCTATCTAGATGCATAGTGAGCACTTGGAACCCCCAGGTGCTTCACAAATTGATTCGTAACAATGAAAAAGTGAAAAAAAAAACACTTTTTCATTTTTATGAATCAATTTGTGAAGCACCTGGGGGTTCCAACTGCTCACTATGCATCTAGATAGGTGCCTTGGGGGGTCTAGTTTCCAAAATGGGGTCACTTGTGGGAGAGCTCCAATGTTTGGGCACACAGGGACTCTCTAAATGCAACATGGTATCCGCTAACAAATTGAATGGAAAATCGGCTCAAATTGTTAGCGGACACCACATTGCGTTTGGAGAGCTTCTCTGTGCCCAAACTTTGGAGCTCCCCCACAAGTGACCCCATTTTGGAAACTAGACCCCCCAAGGCACCTTTCTAGATGCATAGTGAGCACTTGGAACCCCCAGGTGCTTCACAAATTGATTCGTAATAATGAAAAAGTGAAAAAAAAAACACTTTTTCATTTTTACGAATCAATTTGTGAAGCACCTAGGGGTTCCAAGTGCTCACTATGCATCTAGATAGGTGCCTTGGGGGGTCTAGTTTCCAAAATGGGGTCACTTGTGGGGGAGCTCCAATGTTTGGGCACACAGGGACTCTCTAAATGCAACATGGTATCCGCTAACAAATTGAATGGAAAATCGGCTCAAATTGTTAGCGGACGCCACATTGCGTTTGGAGAGCCCCTCTGTGCCCAAACTTTGGAGCTCCCCCACAAGTGACCCCATTTTGGAAACTAGACCCCCCAAGGAACCTTTCTAGATGCATAGTGAGCACTTGGAACCCCCAGGTGCTTCACAAATTGATTCGTAATAATGAAAAAGTGAAAAAAAAAAACACTTTTTCATTTTTACGAATTAATTTGTGAAGCACCTAGGGGTTCCAAGTGCTCACTATGCATCTAGATAGGTGCCTTGGGGGGTCTAGTTTCCAAAATGGGGTCACTTGTGGAGGAGCTCCAATGTTTGGGCACACAGGGACTCTCCAAATGCAACATGATATCCGCTAACAAATTGAATGGAAAATCGGCTCAAATTGTTAGCGGACGCCACATTGCGTTTGGAGAGCCCCTCTGTGCCCAAACTTTGGAGCTCCCCCACAAGTGACCCCATTTTGGAAACTAGACCCCCCAAGGAACCTTTCTAGATGCATAGTGAGCACTTGGAACCCCCAGGTGCTTCACAAATTGATTCGTAATAATGAAAAAGTGAAAAAAAAAAACACTTTTTCATTTTTACGAATTAATTTGTGAAGCACCTAGAGGTTCCAAGTGCTCACTATTCATCTAGATAGGTGCCTTTGGGGGTCTAGTTTCCAAAATGGGGTCACTTGTGGAGGAGCTCCAATGTTTGGGCACACAGGGACTCTCCAAATGCAACATGATATCCGCTAACAATTTGAGCCGACAATTTGTTAGCGGATATCATGTTGCATTTGGAGAGTCCCTGTGTGCCCAAACATTGGAGCTCCCCCACAAGTGACCCCATTTTGGAAACTAGACCCCCCAAGGCACCTATCTAGATTCATAGTGAGCACTTGGAACCCCAGGTTCTTCACAAATTGATTCATAAAAATGAAAAAGTGTTTTTTTTTTTCACTTTTTCATTTTTACGAATCAATTTGTGAAGCACCTGGGGGTTCCAAGTGCTCACTATGCATCTAGAAAGGTGCCTTGGGGGGTCTAGTTTCCAAAATGGGGTCACTTGTGGGGGAGCTCCAAAGTTTGGGCACAGAGGGGCTCTCCAAACGCAATGTGGTGTCCGCTAACAATTTGAGCCGATTTTCCATTCAATTTGTTAGCGGATACCATGTTGCATTTAGAGAGTCCCTGTGTGCCCAAACATTGGAGCTCCCCCACAAGTGACCCCATTTTGGAAACTAGACCCCCCAAGGCACCTATCTAGATTCATAGTGAGCACTTGGAACCCCAGGTGCTTCACAAATTGATTCATAAAAATGAAAAAGTGTTTTATTTTCACTTTTTCATTTTTACGAATCAATTTGTGAAGCACCTGGGGGTTCTAAGTGCTCACTATGCATCTAGATAGGTGCCTTGGGGGGTCTAGTTTCCAAAATGGGGTCACTTGTGGGGGAGCTCCAAAGTTTGGGCACAGAGGGGCTCTCCAAACGCAATGTGGTGTCCGCTAACAATTTGAGCCGATTTTCCATTCAATTTGTTAGCGGATACCATGTTGCATTTAGAGAGTCCCTGTGTGCCCAAACATTGGAGCTCCCCCACAAGTGACCCCATTTTGGAAACTAGACCCCCCAAGGCACCTATCTAGATTCATAGTGAGCACTTGGAACCCCAGGTGCTTCACAAATTGATTCATAAAAATGAAAAAGTGTTTTATTTTCACTTTTTCATTTTTACGAATCAATTTGTGAAGCACCTGGGGGTTCTAAGTGCTCACTATGCATCTAGATAGGTGCCTTGGGGGGTCTAGTTTCCAAAATGGGGTCACTTGTGGGGGAGCTCCAATGTTTGGACACACAGGGGCTCTCCAAACGCAACATGGCGTCCGCTAACAATTTGAGCCGATTTTCCATTCAATTTGTTAGCGGACACCATGTCGCGTTTGGAGAGCCCGTGATGTGCCTAAACAGTGGAGCTCCCCCACAAGTGTCCCCATTTTGGAAACTATACCCCTCAAAGATTTTATTAAGGTGTATAGTGAACATTTTGAACCCAGAGGTACGGCACATTATTTGTTTACATTAGGTCATCATATTGAATAAGTTTTCATTATTCTTGAGCGCAAGTGCTCGCTACTTGAGTTTGCATCGGGTACTCAGGTATGCACCATGTACAGCGTGTGCTCGAGTGACATGCTCGAGTCCCTGCTCCGCATGTTTCACGGTTATTAGACACCCAAAAAAAAACATGCGGGGATCGCTCGTGCATGGCAGGCAATCCCCGTAAAGTTTTTTGGCCGCGAAGCATATGGGGCAGAGACTCGAGCATGTCACTCAAATACCCACGATACTAAATGCATACCAGAGCACCCGATGCAAACTCAAGTAGCGAGCACTTGCTCTCAACACTAGTCGCCATATCGTCATCTTTTTTTCTTACTTTTGAAAAAAATCCCAACCCCAGCCCTAGCCCCAGCACAACCCTAGCCCCAGCACAACCCTAGCCCCAGCACAAC
Organism: Phyllobates terribilis; assembly: GCF_046119375.1. Classification (NCBI taxonomy): domain Eukaryota; kingdom Metazoa; phylum Chordata; class Amphibia; order Anura; family Dendrobatidae; genus Phyllobates; species Phyllobates terribilis. The sequence goes on from NW_027362773.1 coordinate 58,192,360, forward strand.
CCTAGCCCCAAACCCAGCCCTAACCCTAGCCCAATCCTAACTCAAGAGTTTATTTTTGACGCCGTTCCTTGTGCGGTATAAGTGATTAGACGACTTTATTCTTCGGGTCGGTGTGATTACAGCAATGCCAGAATCATATCGGGTTTTTATGACTGACAGCTGTCACACACTAAAAGACGCATTTTTTGTAAAATCTAGTTTTTGCATCGCCATATTTTGAGAGCTATAATTTTTCCAGATTTTGGCAGACAGTCATGTGACGGCTCGTTTTTTGCGGGATGACTTGACGTTGTTATTGGTGCCATTTTCAGGCACGTGACATTTTTTGATCGCTTTCTATTCCGATTTTTGGGAGGCAGAATAAACAAAAACCAACAATTCAGGAATTGTTGTTTTTTTTTTTTTTTTATTCTGTTCCGCGTGTGGTAAAATTGATGAGGCAGCTTTACTCTTCGGGTCAGTACGTTTACAGCGGTACCACATTTGTATCATTTTTCTATGTTTTGGCGCTTATACACAATAAAAGCTATTTTATAGAAAAAAATATTTTTTAGTATCGCTTTATTCTGAGAGCTATAACTTTTTTATTTTTCGGCTGATGGAGCTATATGGTGGCTTGTTTTTTGCGGGACGAGATGACGTTTTCAGCGGTATCATTTTTATTTATATGCGTCTTTTTGATCGCGTGTTATTCCACTTTTTGTTTGGCGGTATGGTGATAAAGCATTGTTTTTTGCTTGTTTTTTTTTTTTTTTTTTTTACCGTGTTCACTGAAGGGGTTAACTAGTGGGACAGTTTTATAGGTCAGGTTGTTCCGGACGCGGCGATACCAAATATGTGTACTTTTATTTATTTTTTTTTATTTTTTTTATAATAATATTTATTGATGGGTACATTATATTTTTATTTTTGGTGTATTATTTTTTTTATTTTTTTATAATATTTTTGCACATTTTTTTTTTTTTTTTTCCCACTTTCAGACAGTTTGTACACCTTATTACTTTGTCCCACTCTGGGACTTTCACTTTTTTTTTTCTGATCGCCTGCATGGCACAGGAATGGAGCACCATCCCTATGCCATGAAGGCTGTCAGAAGTGCACAGTGTGAAGATTGCTTGGAGATGCACTGCGCATGTCCAAGCAATCTTCCTGCTCTCTGGTGACCCGGATGTTGTCATGACGACATCGGGTCGTCATGGCAACACCCGGGAAGCCTTTGCAGACTGCGCTGGAAGCCGGAAGAGGAGGTGAGTATCGCCGATCACCTCCCCTTGCCCCCGCAATGCCGCGATCGACTTCGATCGACTTCGATCGCAGCATCGCGGGGGTTAATGTGCTGGGAGCGGTGCGTGACCGCTCCCTGCACATAGTACCGGGTGTCAGCTGTGACAATCAGCTGACACCCGGCGGCGATCGCGCCCGCACAGCCTGTGTGCGGGCGCGATCGCGATGACGTACTAATACGGGTCTGGCTCTTAAGTCCCAGGGCACAGACGCGTATTAGTACGTCAGATGTTATTAAGGGGTTAAAGAGACGGTGTATGAAAACACTATTATTTTTTTAAATAAATCCTTTACACTAAATGACAAGTACAGTAAGCAACACTGTCACTGTACTTATTATATATGTGACTGACATGTTTCTATCTATTTAATCTATGTGTGAAGCTCTACTCTTTCTGTTCTAAATTGTCGGGTACAGCTGCTGAATTGCCGGCCGGCTTTTTTAAAGAGACGGTGCATGAAAACACTAATATTTTTTTTAATAAATCCTTTACACTAAATGACAAGTACAGTAACCAACACTGTCACTGTGCTTCTTATATGTGTGACTGACATGTTTCTATCTATCTAATCTATGTGTGATGCTCTATTCCTTCTTGTCTAAATTGTCGGGTACCGGTGTATGCCGCTGCTGAATTTGCCGGCCGGCTTTTTTAAAGAGAGTGTCTTCTGAGCAGTTTGTCAGCTTTTGGACACCTTTGAAGGTGTTTTCTCTGTGTTTCTATGTGTTTTTGTTTGCCTGCCATTGGTTTTAACGGTGTTCGACGGTGTTCTAAGGTGTTCGACGAACAGTTCGACGAACAGTTCCTCGAACATCCCGGTGTTCGACGAACCGAACCGAACCCAAACACTACGGGGGTGGCTCAACACTAGTCACCAGCAAAGCACCCCCACACCATCACACCTCCTCCTCCATGCTTCACGGTGGGAACCAGGCATGTGGAGTCCATCCGTTCACCATTTCTGCGTCGCACAAAGACACGGTGGTTGGAACCAAAGATCTCAAATTTGGACTCAACAGACCAAAGCGCAGATTTCCACTGGTCTAATGTCCATTCCTTGTGTTCTTTAGCCCAAATAAGTCTCTTCTGCTTGTTGCCTGTCCTTAGCAGGGGTTTCCTAGCAGCTATTTTACCGTGAAGGCCTGCTGCACAAAGTCTCCTCTTAACAGTTATTTTAGAGATGTGTCTGCTGCTAGAACTCTGTGTGGCATTGACCTGGTCTCTAATCTTAGCTGCTGTTAACCTGCGATTTCTGAGGCTGGTGACTCGGATAAACTTATCCTCAGAAGCAGAGGTGACTCTTGGTCTTTCTTTCCTGGGGCGGTCCTCATGTGAGCCAATTTCTTTGTAGCACTTAATGGTTTTTGCAACTGCACTTGGGGACACATTCAAAGTTTGCCCAATTTTTCGGACTGACTGACCTTCATTTCTTAAAGTACTGATGGCCACTCATTTTTCTTTACTTAGCTGCTTTTTTCTTGCCATAATACAAATTCTAACAGTCTATTCAGTAGGACTATCAGCTGTGTATCCACCTGGCTTCTGCACAACACAACTGATGGTCCCAACCCCATTTATAAGGCAAGAAATCCCACTTATTAAACCTGACAGGGCACACCTGTGAAGCGAAAACCATTTCTGGTGACTACTTCTTGAAGCTCATCAAGAGGCTGTAGGTTCAGTGGTGACAGCCACAGATCTGCATGCTCTTTTACAGCTGTCAACAACTCTGCAGCAGTGTGCGGTTTGTCACCTAAGCATATTAGTTTCAGCACAGCCTGTTGCCAAGGCAGTGCTGCAGTGTTTCCAGCTTCCGACTGATGTTGTCATTTCAGAGATGGAGGCTGAAGAGGAGGAGGAGGAGCTGTGGAATGTGGAGGCAACCCTGATTGACCCATGGCCAGCAATCCTCTGCGTTGGGAGGAAGTGTTCCGTCCCAGGGTCCGGTTGGGTCCCGGCTACCACAATATAAACCCAGTCTGCCGTCAATGAGATGTACTGTCCCTGGTTACAAGCACTTGTCGATGTGTCTGAGGTTAGGTGGACCTTCCCAGTAACTGCGTTGGTGAGGGCACGGGTAATATTCTGGGAGACATGCTGGGGTAAGGCGGGGACAGCACAGCGGGAGAAGTAGTGGCGGCTGGGGACCGAGTACCGAGGGACGGCCGCCGCCATCAAGTTTCGGAAAGCTTCCATCTCCACGAGCCTAATAGGCAACATTTCCAGTGCAAGCAGTCCAGAAATGTGGCAGTTTAGTTTTGTGGCCTGTGGGTGATTGGCTGCGTATTTGCACTTGCGTTCTAAGGACTGGGGTAGGGGCAACTGAATGCCGTGCTGGGACAAGGACGTGGTTGCTGATAGTGGTAGTTGCAAGTGTGCAATGACAGGTGTAGTGGGAGGCATCTTCGTCTGCGCCATAGACAGGGGATTGGCGTGCACGCACAACAAAGGAACAGGCAGTGGTATCACCCACAGACACTGTTTCCGGACAATGGTGTTTGGCTGAACTAGTCGGATGCTTGCTGTCATGTGCCTGAGTATGCTAGTGGTCAGGCGGGTAGTTTTGCTGCCCCTGCTGATGGTGGCATGGCAGATTTTGCAAATGGCCTTTTTAGGGTTAACTGGATTGTCTTTAAAAAAGAACCAGACTCGGGAAGCCCTAACATTTGGACTAGCAACTTCCCTCGTGTTGGTGTTCTGGGGAACAGTTGCCCGCCTTGTGTCTGTGGCCACCCCACTGCTTGTTCCTGCCAGTTGTAATGTTATGGCTCCCTCCCCCTCTGCGCTTCTGTACTCGCTGTGCATGTCACGTTGCAAGATTGGGTCAGTGACTTCATCGTCAACCACCTTGTCTTCCATGTTCACACCCTGGGCCTTCTCCTGACCAATGATGAGCGAGCATGCTCGTTACTCGAGATTTACGGGCAAGCTCAAGTGTTTTCTAAGTATTTTCAGTGTATTTGGGTGTTATGTTTCAGTCACTCCGTGCTCATGATTTGCGACTGTTTGACAGTTTTAATACTTGTGAGGAATGCCTGTTTCTTAGGCATTCTTCACATGTATTAAAGCTGTCAAAGAGTTGCAAATCATGAGCACGGAGTGACTGAAACATAACACCCAAGCACGCTGAAGACACTCAGCGAGCACCCGAGCATGCTCGCTGAAAGGGTTAACAGAACATACTCGCTCATCACTACTCCTGACTTTCTGGCAATTGTGTCTCATCATCATCCACCCCTTGCGACAGTAATTGCACTTTCCCACAGTCACCTTTGTATGACCATGGCTGCTCAAATATTTGGGCATCACTACATACAGGGTGGTGGTGGTGGCAAACTGACTGGAAGCATTATCTCCTATCCAGCCAACAAACTTATCACACTGCTCTGGCTTCAAGAGTAGTGTTCCATGGACCCTTAAAAAGTGGGACAGGAAGGTAGGGCAACATGATGTGGGTGCTTGTTGTGCTCCCTCAGCAGGCACAATTTCAGCTTGCCCAGGCCTCGGCCTCCACGTGCCCCATCTCGTCCACTTCCCCGACTCTTGCCACGTGCTTTGCCCATTTTAAATGGAGTATAATATTTGTCACATTCCCAAAAATGTCAGGATTATTACCGCAGTAATATAGGATCACGTATGATTACCACGGTTTTAGGCAGTGGCCTAATAGATATGGTATTGATCAGCGGCCAAGTGTGAACAGGTTTGAATACAAAACTGGCAGACTTTAAATGGAGTATAATATTTGTCACGTTCCCCAAAATGTCAGGATCATTACCACAGTAATACAGGGTCACGTATAATGATGGAAAAGTTTCTCTGCTTCCACAATACAGCAATGCTATTAAAATCAACCAAATTTGGCTGTATGCTGCTAACAAGCAAAGTGAGCAGTAAAAATGGTGTATTATATTACTTTTCAACAAAATAATCAGGATTAAGAGCAAAAAGATTATTATTAGCCCTGATATAATGGGCTATGGATATGAGTAACAGCAGCAGAAAGAATTTGAAATGAACCCTATTCTATTGTATACACTCTCCACAAACTCTGTTGCCTAACTACTGCTATCACCAGGATTAAAATGCATCAGAATTAGTCCTTAGAAGGACTGTTAGTTTAGATTTATAATAGTGTGGAATACCTTACTAGAATAAACGCCAATTCTCTCCCTCCCTCAGAAGCAGCTCTCCCTACTCTGCCTGTCTTAAGGCGAGACTGTGAGGAGCATAGGGTCAAGGGCCAGATGAAGCTATGCGGCCAGCCAATCACTGTAATGCCACAACCAACATGGCAATGGCATTACAGTGACTGGCAGGCAATCCCTGCATGTTAATTCACTGTCTAAACAGTGCCAAACATGGGGACTCGAGCTCCCGCCCAAGCATTTCAAAAATACTCGCCGAGTATCGAGCATCTCGAGAATTGAGCTGCTCGGGTGAGTATCGAATAGTGACGAGCATGCTTGATCACCACTAATTATTATGCATAAACCATCCAATACACTTAAAATACACAAAAACGCGCCCATTTTAGTAAGGAGGAATGAAGTACAAGCTTGTCCTGGACACCCTTACAAGGCATAACTACTTTACTTGCTAGAATCATAAATTTGTATATTTGTAGAGATATAATTGATTTTAGGAAAAGTGTTGTCAATGCATAGTGTAAAGAAACCCAGCTCCAGAGGATAGAAGCAAACATGTATGGCTATAGCTTTCCCCTAATAGAAATCTGGAAGGTTATGAGAATGCCCCAAATGCTTGCATTGGAAACTGGACTTATCAAGGTCCGTGGTTGTGCTCACATTAAGAACATTATTGTAATTACTTGTTTGTTCTTTACTTGAATGAATGCAGGTATAATGATAATAAATAGGCTTAGCAGCTTACATTAGTCAGACACATGCATCTACTGTTGTGAGCTCCGGATAATATTTAAGTAGCCTACCTGAGAGTGCAGCCCCTTGCCATGATGTCCACCCAATTGTAGTTTTCACATTGAAGAGCATATAGAACAGAGAATCAAACAGCATGTAACCGCTGATCTTGTGTCAAGATGCAGAAGAGATTAAATCATTAAAGCCCTTCATCTCTCTAGCTGATCTCTTTGAGCATCTCTCACACAAACATCTCAGTGCCGTTTTCGTTAAGTAGTCTGCCCAATGCAGAAAGTAAGTTCATTATCCAAGTACACCTGTGAATTAAAACAGAGCCTTGATGATCAATAATTGAAAGGAGTGATGCATGGGTAATGCAAATGTATTGACACACATGAACACATAAACCTCTGCTCAAAAGTCTTTATGGTGTTACATTAAAATACTTATAAAAGTTCTAATATATTTATGCCTAAGGTATTATAATATATTTTGGGGAATGGTAAATGATCTACTTTGAGCACCTTCTATTCATAATACTTTATATACATGTAAAACATGTAAAACCACCAGGCAAAAACCCCACTAAAACATATAATTTTATTAGCTATGCATTAAACATATCAGAAAAACAAAAAAATGGCACCATGAACTATCTATACGAACACAGCATGGTGTACTTACTTTAGGTAGGTAGATAGGGCTAGAGGTGACAAACATGCTTTCTCTTTTGACCTACAACATAACCATGCCTGACCATGGGGGGATTGGTACCTGAATAGAGAATTACGATATGGCGCTCTGGCTCATGCGTCAGTTGTCCCTATGTAATTACCCTTGAAAATACCTATTGCTTTGCAAATTGCAGAATCCATAAAATATCTAATCCTAAATAATCATGCGGAAATCAATCTCCAGGTAAAGGAGGCAAATAGTCCCTCAGTAAGAAACTTCAAATAAGTTATCTATTAATAATCTCCTGCATCTTGTCCAGGAGCATTTTGCTTCACCATCTAAAGGGTTTATCAGGGACGATCCTGGAGAGATCAGGAAAGAAGAATGCTAACAATGAGCACCATTCCTCTCCTGGCGACGCCATATCATATTTCTTTATTAGGGTGACGACCTCCGTGATAAAGCGGTATCATGTGGTAGGGCAAAATAGGGAAAGCAGTTTTTGTACTGTGGTTCTAGATGCTTTTGGACCCCTGCTGATATTTTTTCTAGTGCTTTTGCTTTATGCACATGGCCTTAACCCCTTCGCGATATTGGGATTTTCTGTTTTTGCATTTTCGTTTTTTGCTCCCCTTGTTCCCAGAGCCATAGCGTTTTTATTTTTTGGTCAATATGGCCATGTGAGGACTTATTTTTTGCGGGACGCGTTGTACATTTAAAAGCCATTAGTAGTTTTGCATTTGCACTTTCATTTTACCATATCATGTACTGGAAAACGGGAAAAAAATTTCAAGTGCGGTGAAATTGCAAAAAAAAATGATATTCCACAGTTGTTTTTTTTTTTTTTTTTTCCCACGTTCATTGGATGCTAAAACTGACCTGCCATTATTATTCTCCAGGTCATTATGAGTTCGTAAACACCAAACATTTATAAGTCCTTTTTTATTTAAGTGGTGAAAAAAAAATCCAAAGTTTGCTAAAAAAAAATAAAAAAAAATGGTGACCCGTAGAGTCTCCATTTTTCGGAATCTGGGGCCGGGTGAGGGCTTATTTTTTGCGTGCCAGGCTGACATTTTTATTGATGCCATCTTGGGGTAGATACGATGTTTTGATCGCCCGTTATTGCATTTTATTGCAGTGTTGCGGCGACCAAAAAACGTAATTCTGATGTTTGGAATTTTTTTCTCGTTACGCCGTTTACCGATCGGATTAATTCTTTTTTTATATTGATAGATCGGGCGATTCTGAACGCGGCAATACCAAATATGTGTATGTGGGGTTTATTTTTTATTATTTTGTTTTGAATGGGGCAAAAGGGGGGTGATTTGAACTTTTATATTTTTTTAATATTTTTAAAAACATTTTTTTAAAACTTTTTGCTTGCTTCAATAGTCTCCATAGGAGACTAGAAGCAGCAACTGTCTGATCGCCTGATGCTCCTGTGCTATGAGCGCCGACCATTAGGTGGCGCTCATAGCGATCAGTACATGACAACCACTGGGGTCTGCTGTCGACCCAGGGTTGTCATGACCACCCATCGGTGACCCGTGATCACGTGACGGGGTCACCGATGGGCTGGGCTAATGCTGCGCTTCCAGCGCGGCGATGTTAAATGCCGCTGTCAGAGATTGACAGTGGCATTTAACATGTTAACAGCCGCAGGTGGATAGAGATTCCACCCCCGGCTGTTGCGGGCACATGTCAGCTGTAATAATCAGCTGACATGTGCCCGGTTCAGTGCGGGCTCAGCGCCGGAGCCCTCACTGAACCGGGGATTGATGGCCTGGGGCATACTAATTCACCCTGGGCCAGTAAGGGGTTAATATGGCTTTGTGCAACATTCAAGTTGTGTAGAGCCATAATACAATGCCCATAGACAACTACTGGACCCTACAGTACCTCCATATGGTTCCAGCACTTGAGGGTGACAGAGAGAAGGTAGTATGTTTTGTAGTATAGAGTATAGAGTATCATAGTGTAAGGGATCTCTCCTAAGCAGTTCCCCTTTAACTTCAGCAGTTTTTCATTTTTTTGTTTTCGTTTTTTCCTCTCCTTCTTCTAAAAACCATAACTTTTTTATTTTCTGTCCACATAACTGTATCAGAGCTTGTTTTTTGGGGATGAGTTGCACTTTTGAATGACATCATTCATTTTATCAAGTAATGCACTGGAAAGTGGGTTTTTCAAGTGCGTTGAAATTTTTGAAAAAAGTGCTATTTCACTTTTTTTTTTCTTTTTTAACTTTTCATGTTCACTATATGTAAAACAGACCTGGCAATATGATTCCCAAGGTCAGTATGATTATGCAGATACCAAACATATATTGTTTTTTATATTTACTGTAAGATGAAAAAAAAGAAAAAAATTCAGAAATTTGTAAAAAAAACCTTTGCTTGTGTCGCCATTTTCTGAGACCCGCAGCGCTTTCAATTTTAGGGATATGGAGCTATGTGAGGGCTTATTGTTTATGCCCTGAGTAGGGATGAGCGAGTATACTCGTTACTATTCGGTACTCGCCGAATAGTACGGTACTCGGGCTATTCGTTACTCCCCGAGTTTCCTTGTGATTACTCACTAGGAGTAATGAGTACAATGTAAGTCAATGGGAAATGTGAATAAGCCGAGTAAGTGTCTGCTGGAGCCTATAAAGCGGTCTGGGGGCTGAGGAAAAGGCTGAAATGGGTGCATGATTGTTTAAAAGCCGGCGGTAAAAAGCCGCCAGCTTTTAAACAATCACTCAGCCCCATACTCACTTCCCCGCAGCCTCCCATCCCGATCCTCCACTCCCTCCACCGCCTCCCATCCCGATCCTAAGTTAGGACCGGGCGGGGAGCCAAGCACCAGGGAGCGGGGAGCGAAGGACCCGGGAGGGGAAGCCGGCAGTGAAAAGACTTCACCGCCGGCTTTCCGGTTTGGTGCTGTGCTCCCTTCTTCCTAACTTAGGTTCGGGATTTATTAAAAAACAAATTGGCGTGGGACGCCCGTAATTTTAGTCTCTAGCAGAGGTTAAGCAGACGGCTGGGGCAGATGTTTGAAGCCTGGGAAGGGGATAATACCCACGGAGCTTCCCAGGCTACTAATATCAGCCCCCAGCTGAATACCTAGCCTTTACTAGCTATTAAAATGGGGGAACCAAAAAAAAATGACGTGGGGTCCCCCTATTTTAATAGCAAAGGCTAGGCAGACAGCTGGGGCTGATATTAATAGCCCAGGAAGGGTGCCATGAATATTGGCCCCCTCCAAGGCTAGAAACACCAGCCGTCAGCCGCCCCAGAAATGGCACATCCTTAGGATATGCCAATTCTGGCACTTAGCCTCTCTCTTCCCACTGCCCTTTAGCGGTGGCAGTGGGGTAATAGGGCTGGGATTGATGTCAGGTTATAAAGCTGACATCAAGCCCAGGTTAGTAATGGAGAGGCGTCTATAAGACACCCCCATTACTAACCCCATAGTGAAAGTTAAAAAAAGACACCAACACCCAGAATAAAATCCTTTATTTGAAATAAACACACATTCCTTTAATGTTCTAAATTAAACTCTACTTACCCTATCGCCCATTCCAGCTGAAGCCAATGACTTCTGCAATAAAAGTAAAATAATAAGCCAACCTTATCTTTACCTTTCCATGGTTCCCAGGACGGCTTCAGCTCTGCTACATTGACATGACAGGCTGGATCACAGCAGAACGCTGCCATCCAGCTTGCCATGCCGCAGACACTAAGAAGCTCCTCAGTGTCTCGCTGTGATAGCATCCAGATGAGCCGAGTTCATGTCCAATGGACTCAGCTCACCTCATGCACGTCACTGACAGCGTGGGAGAATTCACCTGAGCATGCGGTGCCCGCAAATGACGTCACCGCTTGAGCAGGAGAATTTTCCCACGCTGGGATGGCTTTGAGATGGCAGGCTGGATGGTAGCAGAACGCTGTGTTCCATCTTGTCATCCTTCAGAGACACTGAGGAGCGCAGGCACCCTTCCTGGGCTATTAATATCAGCCCCCAGCTGTCTGCCTAGCCTTTGCTAGCTATTAAAATAGGGGGAACCCACGTCATTTTTTTTGGGTCCCCCATTTTAATAGCAAGTAAAGGCTAGGCATTCAGCTGGGGGCTGATATTAGTAGCCTGGGAAGCTCTGTGGGTATTACCCCCTTCCCAGGCTTCAAACATCTGCCCCAGCCGTCTGCTTAACCTCCGCTAGAGACTAAAATTACGGGGGATCCCACGATAATTTTTTTTTTAATAAATCCTTTATTTTAACACTAAATGACAAGTACAGTAACCAACACTTTCACTGTACTCATTATGTATGTGACTGACATGTTTCTATCTATCTAATCTATGTGTGATGCTCTATTTTTTCTGTTCTAAAATGTCGGGTACCGGTGTATGTGTTAGGAGGGCGGTTGCAGACAACTTTATTCTAAAGGAACGCAACTGACCCCGGGGTCTGCGATACAGCCTGGAGGACTGCTGCCCAAAACTTTCCGGGTGGAAAGTAAAGTAACCAACTTAAATGATAGACCCTTCAGTGTTACTGCACACAGGAACGGGTATAGCGGTTCGCTCTATCTCCGCTAGCAGCACGAGAGATAGGCGGAGAAAAACTATCTGTAGTCCTGTTAACTACACAGGGACTACACTGGCGGTGCTAGGATGCGTGTGTGACTACGCCGACGGGTACACATGCCTCCAGCCAGCGTGCTACCGGACTGCAGGGTATTACTCCACGTGTCTGACAGATGATAGCCATGAACAGGACGCTTGCAGGCTGCTCAGGGTGTTAGGCAACCCCTTTCGCTGAGCCAGACTGCTAGACGAAGCTACCTGCCTCTATGGAGCTAACCTGCCTAGCGGAAACTACACGTGGAACAGAGTCGTCCACACACCAGCATCACTGCTCAATGATCAGAGCGTGCCGCCATGTATGTGGGTGGGACTTTTAAAGACTAAGCCCTGCTCACCGATGCGCCATTGGTGACGCTACCTGTGGACCAATCAGGCGGTCCCAGGTCACCAGGTCAGGTGGGTGCCAACCACCAATCATGATCCGCCAGGTCACGGGCATGCTCAGTGCGGCGAATCCTGGACTTAGACTCCAAAAGCCCTGTCTCCCTCTGCAACCTATGCTTAACAATGCTAGGCACAAATAGCTGGGAGACAATCTGCAGCACCAGACCAACGCTTAACATTATCCCCCCTTCTAGTATTCCCCTCCAATTGATGCTCATTTTCCTCCATAAGCAGGGGGGCAAAAATGTGGTCCACCGGGTCACAGAAGGGATTCACAGAACTGTGACCCCTCCAGTGTACAGGGTACCCTTTTTTAAAGTGGGGGGTAAACCTCGCAGATTCCCCGTGTACTTTAGTATTACGAGCCGTGAGCCACACTCTGTCGCCCGGATAGAATACGGGAGCAGGACGAAGAGAAGTGACAACCGACTCTCTATTTGTGGAGTCCGTCACGGGTGACAGATGGGGAAGACTCGCCAGACTTTGGTGGAAAGATTTATCTCCCGCACAGACGGGACACGCGAGGACAAAGTCCTTAACATCCTGGCGCCACTGGGGCCACCAATAGGACCGTTGAAGGGACTTAGTGGTACGTTTGATCCCCAGATGAGCTCCGATCTTAGGGGCATGAGCCCAGGAGAGCACCATATTCTGTAGATTAGGGTAAACAAATGTCCTCCCCGATGGAACCTGGTTAGAGGACACAGCAGCCACCCTCTCTACCTGAGAGTTCCTTTTGACATAGTCTGACAAGACCCGGGTCCTGGGGACAGACAAAGAATCTGTACCGGAAGCCACAACGGTAGAGGAATCAGAGACTACCCTCCGGGTGAGACGCACCATTCTCACTCCAGGAAGAAATCTCCCCCGTATTCCAGTCAATGTGTGGAGTATGACAACGTAACAAGGGGAGACCCAATAACACCTCGTCTAATCCACCGGGGAAAATAAGAAATGAGATGACCTCCCGGTGGCCCTGAGGAAATGACATGGTGAGGGGAATCGACTTGTGGGTGATTTGCGCGTCCATGAGTGAACCATTGACAACATTAGTGTTCATGGGTCTTGACTAGTGTTGAGCATTCCGATACTGAAATATCAGGTATCGGCCGATATTCGCGGTATCGGAATTCCGATACTTAATTCCGATACTTTTGCAATATCGTATACCGGAATCGGAAGTTCCCATAATGCAATGAGCCATTTTCATTTTATTCAGCCAATGAGGATCCTAAGAAGTGTGGGCACATCCTGTTAGGCATGTAGGCATATTAACTAATGGCATGGCTGTGATTGGCTGCTGAAATGATGTCATGATGCACTATAAAAGCCGCTGCCACCATTTTGAGCTCACTCTGCTGTGAATTCAGTTAGGGATAGGACGCCGTTGTTCTGAGGGACAATTTTAGCTACCTATTTGGTCTATTCTGCTTTACCCAAGCGACTTTATAAATCGCTGTGCCTTGCAGCGCTAGTGCACAGTTCTCTGTGCTGTTCACCGCTTTCTACAAGGTCTGTGTGTGTGAGTGCAGCTCACCCTGTAGTGTGTGCTTCAACCACGTCTGGTTGTAGTGCACTCAGTGTGTGTCACTGCCTCATACATTGTCCTTTTTTGCCAATTCATAATTTTTCCTGATATCTCCTATTAGTGTGGTGGTTCCATCCGTATTCAGCTAAATTGGTTCCAAACACACTATATAGGAGTAGATAGAGAAATTTTTTTGGTCTTGCAGCGCTAGTGCACAGTGCTCTGCATCTGCACTGTTCACCGCTGTCTGCAAGGTCTGTGTGTGTGAGTGCAGCTCACCCTGTAATGTGTGCTTCAGCCACGTCTGGTTGTAGTGCACTCAGTGTGTGTCACTGCCTCATACATTGTCCTTTTTTGCCAATTCATAATTTTTCCTGATTTCTCCTATTAGTGTGGTGGTTCCATCCGTATTCAGCTAAACTGGTTCCAAACACACTATATAGGAGTAGATAGAGGAGCCTTTCTGCAGCATTGGGCCCTGCAGCCCCAGCCAGATTAGTATTAGCCTATTTTTTGTAGCCTCATCTATTGCATTGTAGGTTACCTTCCTACATTGTAATAGCTACAAAAAGTTTGTAATACTATCGGTATTACATCTTTAGGCACATCCAGTGTCTTTTTGTGACAAAAAACCTAAATAAAGTTCACCAAACACTCCACTTTACAGTTGTGTAGGCCACATTAGCTCATATTAAAGTCTAGTCCACACTTTATAAAATTAGTGTTTCTTATACCTGTTAGCAGCTGTTCAGGAATAAGCACACTAAGCCCTTAGTACTTTTCTGCCTATCTTTATTAGTCTACCAAGATGAAGAAGGCAGGGAGTAAGGCATGTGGTCGTGGGCGTGGGCGTGGAGTTTCTGCAGGGAGAGGATGTGAGGATTCTGTGCCTGCAGGGAGAGGACGTGGGGATTCTGTGCCTGCTGCGGGCACCAGTGACTCAGCATCCCCCAGTTTTACCAGGGAACAGTCCTTTATGCGCAGCTTTGTAGGAGCTAGCCGTACCCCACTGCTGCGGGAGGACCAAATTGAAGCCGTTGTCGGATGGATGGCAGCTAACGCATCGACTTCAATTAGTTCCAGATCCTCTCAGGTCCTGAGCACTGAAGAGCACCCATCTGTCTCTTCACCACCTGCCAAATTGCCCAGGCAGTCAGAGAGCCTTGGACAGGAGCCATCTCTACTTCTGTTCTCTGAATCTCTTGGCTTGGAAAGAGGGGGCCAGCCAAGCAGAATTCGAGAATTTGAAGAAGAGGTAGTATGCAGTGATGCACAACCGTTTTGTCTCTCTGAATGTGAAGAGGCGGGTGGGCCAGTGCCTATGGTCAGCAGCACACCTCAGTACGCATCTGATGATGAGACTCAGGTGCCACTTTCTGGTGCGTACTGTGCTGTCGAGACTACCCAGGAGAAGCAGTTGTTTGAAGAGGGTGGTGTAGATGATGAGGTCCTTGACCCATCATGGCGTGAGGGACAGGAAGGTGGTGGGAGCAGCTCTGAGGAAGAGATTCCCCGAACAGCCCAAAAAGGAGGGAGAGGGAGGGGGCAGACTTGGTTGCCTGTAGCCTCCACTTCGGCACCCATTAGGAGCATGGCTCTTCCAAAATCCAAAGCGGGCGCTCCCAAGACTTGCAGTGCCTGGTCCTTTTTTGACACAGTTGCAGATGACATTTGCTTTGTCAAATGCAAGCTGTGTAATCAGAAGGTGAAAAGAGGGAAAAGTGTCAGCAACCTCAATACCACAAATATGTGGAAACATGTGCGGACCAAGCACGTGGTGGAGTTACAAAAACACACTGAAGACCTAGGCCAACCTACAGCGCCACCTACCACCTCTTCAGCTCGTGTTGTAGCCTCTTCCTCCAGCTCACACACAGCTGGTTCGGCATCCTCACAGGATCGCCATGGATGAATCTCTGGCACTGTTGTACAGAGACACAGTGTAATTCCACCCACAGCACCACTTTCCCAGTCATCCTCACACTCCCAGGCCAGTCTACAGCCATCGTTAGCACAGGCATGGGCGAAAAGGCGCCCATACTCGGCAAACCACCCCCGAGCACAGGCTCTGAATGCTGGCATTGCTAAACTACTGGCCCTTGAAATGCTATCATTCAGGCTGGTGGAGACTGACACATTCCGTAACTTTATGGCATTGGCAGTCCCACAATACAACATGCCCAGCCACTTTTATTTCAGCAGGCAAGCCATCCCTGCCCTGCAACATCATGTGGAGGGAAAAATTAAACATGCGCTACAAAACGCCGTCAGTAGCAAGGTCCACCTGACCACCGATGCGTGGACCAGTAAGCATGGACAGGGACAATACCTTTCCCTCACTGCCCATTGGGTAAATGTTGTGGAGCCGGGTACAGATCTTGAGAGTGGCGCTGTACGTGTTCTCCCAACTCCAAGGATTGCAGTCTGTACACATTGACTCCTCCTCATACTCCAGTTCCTCTGAATCAGCGCTGCAGGAGCCGTCACGGTCTACCTCCACATCGACCTGTTATGATGACCGATATGAGCACAGCCGTGGCCAAACGTCAACAGGCCGTATTAAAATTAATTTATTTGGGGAATCGAAGTCACACAGCGCAGGAGCTCTGGAATGCCATCAAGCAGCAAAGCGACGTGTGGTTTGTGCCAGCGAATCTCCAGCCAGGCATGGTAGTGTGTGACAATGGCTGAAATCTGGTGGCAGCTCTGGGCCTAGGCAACCTCACTCACATCCCATGTCTGGCACATGTGCTCAACTTGGTCGTGCAGAGTTTTTTGAGGGACTATCCGGATCTTGATGCACTGCTTCACAAGGTCCGCATAGAGTGCGCTCACTTGTGGCGTTCCAGCAACGCAAGATCACGCATTGCAGCTCTGCAGCGCCGATTACGTCTTCCGGAACATCGCATCATATGTGACCTACCCACCAGGTGGAATTCAACTTTACATATGTTGGAGAGGTTGTGTGAGCAGCAGGCAGCAGTAATGGAGTACCAGCTGCAGCAGGCGCAAACAAGTCCGAGTGCGCGCCGTTCACACTTCACCACCACTGAGTGGGCCTCTATGAAGGACATTTGCCATGTTTTGCGTGCCTTCGATTATTCCACGTGGATGGCGAGTGCAGATGATGCACTAGTCAGCATGACTATCCCCCTTATCTGCCTGCTTGAAAAAACACTGCAAGCACTAAGGGACGAGGTTTTGGAAGAGGTGGAGGATGAGGAGTCACAAATGCCATCTGCTTCTCTACAGTCTGCGCAACGTGGTTCCTCACAAAGGCCTAGGCAGGGGACACTTTGTGAGGAGGATGAGGAGGAGTCAATGGATGAGGAAGACATCTGTCCAGAGGAGGGAGGTACACAATGCTCTAGTACTCAGTATCTAGAGCGAGGGTGGGGTGATGCAGAGCAGGCAGAGATCAGGCCTCAAGCAGGGGACAGCGTTTCTTGGCCAGTTGGCAGTCTGCAGCACATGGTTGATTTCATGCTGCAGTGCCTGAGAAACGACCGCCGCATCGCCCACATTCTCAACACGGCTGATTATTGGGTGTCCACCCTCCTAGATCCTCGCTACCGGGACAACTTACAAAGCCTCATAACACCGTTGAACCGGGAGCGTAAAATACGGGAGTACCGAGACGCACTGGTGCATTCCATCATGTTCTCCATTCCAACCGAGAGCAGTGCTGCTAGTGCTTTACAAAGCAGCTCAGTGCGTCGAGGCAGTGGAGGAAGCTCTGCACAAAGAGGCAACAGAAGCAGCGCCTCAGCACAAGGCAAGACCAGTATGGCCGAAATGTGTCAAAGTTTTGTGTCCCCGCCGCCACAAATGTCTACACCATCACAGACGGCTCCAGTCAGCAGGAGGCAACATTTCCGTCAGATGGTGACAGACTACATGTTTTGCCCTCTTAGTGTACTCCCAGACGGCTCTTCTCCCTTCAAGTTTTGGGTCTGTAAGCTGGATACATGGCCAGAGCTTAGTCAGTATGCATTGGAGGTGCTAGCTTGCACTGCTGCTAGTGTATTATCGGAACGCGTCTTTAGTGCCGCAGGTGGTGTACTAACAGACCGTCACATGCGACTATCCTCCGATAATGTTGACCGGCTTACTTTTCTCAAAATGAACAAGGCCTGGATCTCTCATGAATTTGCCAGTCCTCTTCCAGAATAAATAATTGGTTGGCAACAGTATCCAGGTCTCCTGTTGTGTTCATGTTTCTACCACCTGAACTGTAATCCCTGAGCTCCAACACGGCCAGTTGGTGCTCGGAAGTGCCGTCTGCACAGTCAACACTTGCTGCCGTGTTATTGGGGTTCAGTAACGTCAGCTGTTCCCCTGCTGTGCGGACGGCAATTTCTCCTGCTCTGTCCACATTCTCACTACTACAGATTTTAAAGTTGCTCCAATTACACCTCTGGCTCCTCTGTTTTCAGTATTATCCCTGAGCTCCAACACCGCCAGTTGGTGCTCGGAAGTGCCGTCTGCACAGTCAACACTTGCTGCCGTGTTATTGGGGTTCAGTAACGTCAGCTGTTCCCCTGCTGTGCGGACGGCAATTTCTCCTGCTCTGTCCACATTCTCACTACTACAGATTTTAAAGTTGCTCCAATTACATCTCTGGCTCCTCTGTTTTCAGTATTATCCCTGAGCTCCAACACCGCCAGTTGGTGCTCGGAAGTGCCGTCTGCACAGTCAACACTTGCTGCCGTGTTATTGGCGTTTAGTAACGTCAGCTGTTCCCCTGCTGTGCGGACGGCAATTTCTCCTGCTCTGTCCACATTCTCACTACTACAGATTTTAAAGTTGCTCCAATTACACCTCTGGCTCCTCTGTTTTCAGTATTATCCCTGAGCTCCAACACCGCCAGTTGGCGCTCGGAAGTGCCGTCTGCACAGTCAACACTTGCTGCCGTGTTATTGGGGTTCAGTAACATCAGCTGTTCCCCTGCTGTGCGGACGACAATTTCTCCTGCTCTGTCCACATTCTCACTACTACAGATTTTAAAGTTGCTCCAATTACACCTCTGGCTCCTCTGTTTTCAGTATTATCCCTGAGCTCCAACACCGCCAGTTGGCGCTCAGAAGTGCCGTCTGCACAGTCAACACTTGCTGCCGTGTTATTAGGGTTCAGTAACGTCAGCTGTTCCCCTGCTGTGCGGACGGCAATTTCTCCTGCTCTGTCCACATTCTCACTACTACAGATTTTAAAGTTGCTCCAATTACACCTCTGGCTCCTCAGTTTTCAGTATTATCCCTGAGCTCCAACACCGCCAGTTGGCGCTCAGAAGTGCCGTCTGCAAAGTCAACACTTGCTGCCATGTTATTGGGGTTCAGTAACGTCAGCTGTTCCCCTGCTGTGCGGACGGCAATTTCTCCTGCTCTGTCCACATTCTCACTACTACAGATTTTAAAATTGCTCCAATTACACCTCTGGTTCCTGTGTTTTTAGTATTTACCCTGGGCTCCAATACCGCTAGTTGCTGCTCAGAAGTGCCGTCTGCACAGTCAACGCTTGCTCCAGTGTTATTGGGTTCAGTAACGTCAGCTCTTCCCCAGCTGTGTGTCCGGCAAATTCTCCTGCTTTGTCCACATCCACTGTACTACTGATTTAAAACTTGCTCCAATTACACCTCTGGCTCCTCTGTTTTTAGTATTTACCCTGGGCTCCAATACCGCTGGTTGCTGCTCAGAAGTGCCGTCTGCACAGTCAACGCTTCCTCCAGTGTTATTGGGGTTCAGTAACATCAGCTCTTCCCCAGCTGTGTGTCCGGCAAATTCTCCTGCTTTGTCCACATCCACTGTACTACTGATTTAAAACTTGCTCCAATTACACCTCTGGCTCCTCTGTTTTTAGTATTTACCCTGGGCTCCAATACCGCTAGTTGCTGCTCAGACGTGCCGTCTGCACAGTCAACGCTTGCTCCAGTGTTATTGGGGTTCAGTAACGTCAGCTGTTCCCCAGCTGTGTGTTGAGCAAATTCTCATGCTCTGTCCACATTCACACTACTACAGATGTTAAAGTTGCTCCAATTACGCCTCTGGCTCCACTCTGTTTTTAGTATTTACCCTAGGTTCCAGCACTGCCAGCTGTTTCCTAGCAGTGTCTTTGGCACGGGTACTCCCTCCTGCCCAGCCTGGTTCCAGCACGCCAGCTGTTTCCGGGTAGTGTCAAAGTCACTTTGCCTCTAATGCGTTGTCCTGTGGTGTTGCGGTCGGGTTAGCCGACTCTATGGTGCCTGCAGTTTAGGTGACTCCTATGTGGGCTGCGGGATCTGGCAATGAAGGCTGGTTCCATAGTGCCAATAGGACAAGCACCCCCTGTAGGACTGTGGGTTTTGGTAACTGCGGCCGGCTCGCGGCCTTGAAACTTTTTTTTACATGGGTACCTTCTGCTACCCATCCGGGTTCCAGTACCGTCAGCTGGTTCTCGGCAGTGCCTTTGGATTAGGTGCCTCCTTCTCGGTATCCAAGTTCCACCAACGTCTGCTGGTCCTTGGTAGTGCTGTCTGGCACAGGTACCTCCTGCTTAGTAACCGAGTTCCAGTACCGTCAGCTGGTCTTCGGCTGTTCCATTGGCTCTTGTACCTTCTGCTACCCATCCGGGTTCCAGTACCGTCAGCTGGTCCTCGGTAGTTCCATTTGCTCTTGTACCTTCTACTACCCATCCGGGTTCTTGTACCGTCAGCTGGTTCTCGGCAGTGTCTTTGGCACGGGTACTCCCTCCTGCCCAGCCTGGTTCCAGCACGCCAGCTGTTTCCGGGTAGTGTCAACGTCACTTTGCCTCCAATGCGTTGTCCTGTCGTGTTGCGGTCGGGTTAGACGACTCTATGGTGCCTGCAGTTTAGGTGACTCCTATGTGGGCTGCAGGATCTGGCAATGAAGGCTGGTTCCATAGTGCCAATAGGACAAGCACCCCCTGTAGGACTGTGTGTTTTGTTAACTGCGGCCGGCTCGCGGCCTTGAAACTTTTTTTTACATGGGTACCTTCTGCTACCCATCCGGGTTCCAGTACCGTCAGCTGGTTCTCGGCAGTGCCTTTGGATTAGGTGCCTCTTTCTCGGTATCCAAGTTCCACCAACGTCTGCTGGTCCTTGGTAGTGCTTTCTGGCACAGGTACCTCCTGCTTAGTAACCAAGTTCCAGTACCGTCAGCTGGTCCTCGGTAGTTCCATTGGCTCTTGTACCTTCTGCTACCCATCCGGGTTCCAATACCGTCAACTGGTCCTCGGTAGTTCCATTTGCTCTTGTACCTTCTACTACCCATCCGGGTTCTTGTACCGTCAGCTGGTTCTCGGCAGTGTCTTTGGCACAGGTACTCCCTCCTGCCCAGCCTGGTTCCAGCACGCCAGCTGTTTCTGGGTAGTGTCAACGTCACTTTGCCTCCAATGCGTTGTCCTGTCGTGTTGAGGTCGGGTTAGCCGACTCTATGGTGCCTGCAGTTTAGGTGACTCCTATGTGGGCTGCGGGATCTGGCAATGAAGGCTGGTTCCATAGTGCCAATAGGACAAGCACCCCCAGTAGGACTGTGGGTTTTGGTAACTGCGGCCGGCTCGCGGCCTTGAAACTTTTTTTTACATGGGTACCTTCTGCTACCCATCCGGGTTCCAGTACCGTCAGCTGGTTCTCGGCAGTGCCTTTGGATTAGGTGCCTCCTTCTCGGTATCCAAGTTCCACCAACGTCTGCTGGTCCTTGGTAGTGCTTTCTGGCACAGGTACCTCCTGCTTAGTAACCGAGTTCCAGTACCGTCAGCTGGTTCTCGGTAGTTCCATTGGCTCTTGTACCTTCTGCTACCCATCCGGGTTCCAGTACCGTCAGCTGGTTCTCGGTAGTTCCATTTGCTCTTGTACCTTCTACTACCCATCCGGGTTCCAGTACCGTCAGCTGGTTCTCGGCAGTGTCTTTGGCACGGGTACTCCCTCCTGCCTAGCCTGGTTCCAGCACGCCAGCCGTTTCTGGGTAGTGTCAACGTCACTTTGCCTCCAATGCGTTGTCCTGTCGTGTTGCGGTCGGGTTAGCCGACTCTATGGTGCCTGCAGTTTAGGTGACTCCTATGTGGGCTGCGGGATCTGGCAATGAAGGCTGGTTCCATAGTGCCAATAGGACAAGCACCCCCTGTAGGACTGTGAGTTTTGGTAACTGCGGCCGGCTCGCGGCCTTGAAACTTTTTTTTACATGGGTACCTTCTGCTACCCATCCGGGTTCCAGTTCCGTCAGCTGGTTCTCGGCAGTGCCTTTGGATTAGGTGCCTCCTTCTCGGTATCCAAGTTCCACCAACGTCTGCTGGTCCTTGGTAGTGCTTTCTGGCACAGGTACCTCCTGCTTAGTAACCGAGTTCCAGTACCGTCAGCTGGTCCTCGGTAGTTCCATTGGCTCTTGTACCTTCTGCTACCCATCCGGGTTCCAGTACCGTCAGCTGGTCCTCGGTAGTTCCTCAGACTTCTTGTATCTTCTGCTACATTTCCAAGTTCAAGCTTTTTGAAATGGTTCTTGGCAATCACTCTGGATCTCCCTGACGAGGACCCTGAAGACGAGGACCCTGAAGACCAACCCGAAGAAGACGAGGACCCCGAAGACAACGACCCTGAAGACGAGGACCCTGAAGACCACCCCGAAGAAGGCGAGGACCCCGAAGCCGAGGACCCAGAAGACCAACCTGAAGAAGACGAGGACCCCGAAGACGATGACCCCCGAAGACGACGACCCTGAAGACCACCCCGAAGAAGACCAAGAAGATTACCCTGAAGAAGTTGACCAAGAGGACAAAGAAGAGAAGACAAGCACCAAGATACAGAAGAACAAGAAACAGAAAACCAAGAAGCAGAAATACAAGAAGCTGCAGAACAAAAAGCGGAAGAACATTAAGCATAAGACTAAAAATCAGAGCAAAAGATAATATCTAAATTATAAGCAGAAGATGACTAAGCAGTGTATGGGGGTGAGTCCGTTCCTCCTCGTGGTGCCCCTGGAAAAGACCTGCTGCTGCAGGCCAAACTGAACGCGGACAAATCCTGTTGTAAATCTTTTGTGACGGGCAGAACGAGAGGTGTAATGTCCAACCTTTTATAGATAACAACTACAGGAATGCCTGTCACAAATAAGAATATGATGAAGAAGAAGAATATGAAGAAGATGAAGAAGTAGAATATGAAGAATGTAAAAAAAAAGAATAATACGAAGAAGGTGAAGAAGAAGAAGATGAAGAAGGTGAAGAAGAAGTGGATGAAAAAAATGCTGAGGATGACGAAGGAGAAAGTGTGGGAGAAGTAAAAAAGAAGGTGAAGAGCATGGAAGTAGTGAAACGTAAATATCTGACAAAATATAAAAATACTTAACATAGTCAATATTTCCGTAACTCAGAACGTCTTAAAAAATATATTAATTCCTGCTATTCCATTTGATTGGGCTAAACCTCTATGCCTTTATTGTCTCCCCCACCTCCCCCAATACATTCTACATTATTCTTAGTTGTTTTCCTTCATGTAGAATTAACCTACAAGGAAAGAAAGGGTTTATTTTTATTCGATATTTCTGTCCCATTGACTTGCATTGGTTTCCGGTATCGGAATCGGCGATATCCGATACTTTTTCGGTATCGGTCCGATCCAATCCGATCCGATATTTCCCGATATCGGTAGGTATCGCTCAACAATAGTCTTGACAGTAACTCTAAAGGGATGGCATGCCTCTGGGCAAACGTAGATGATAAAAAATTGCCATCAGTACCAGAGTACACCCACGCCTTGGCAGTAACTGCAGATGTACCAAAGGACAATGACACATTATATAATAATTTGGAGGAAGAAGTTCCAGAATTTAATACACCTCCTCCAACGGTGGTAAGACCAACTCGTTTACCCGACTGCTTGGAACCTTTATTAACGGGAGACTCCAAGAGATGAGCAGGTCGGGAACGAGAAGAGTTAGACTCAGTTTGAGATAGATCCATAGCCTCAGGCTCCGGGTCGGGAGTCTCGGGTTTGGAAATGGGTCTAGAGAAGGATGGTGCCAACTGATACTGAGGTCTGATGACCTCCAGCTCTAACTTGTGTTCCGCATGACGCAAGTCTATACGGTTAGCGAGAGATATTAACTCCTCCAGGGAGGTTGGGATTTCTCTGGTAGATAGAGCATTTTTAACATGACCAGCCAGACCCTTCCAGAACACCGGGATAAGCGATCGCTCAGATCAATTCTGTTCAGCCGCTAGGGTTCTAAACTGGATGGCATATTGGCTGGCGGTGGCCGAAACCAGAATCAACGCAAGAAGCTTAAGAGCTGTATCATGCGTGACCTGAGGACCTAGGAATACACTTTTTAGGGTTCTGAGAAAGAGACCCGCATTAGTCACTACCGGGCCATTGCGCTCCCACAGGGGAGTAGCCCACTCCAGAGCTCTGTGGGAGAGTAACGAGATGACATATCCCACTTTGGCCCTTTCGGAGGGGAACCGTGCCTCCGTCATCTCCAAGTGAATGGAGCATAAATTAATAAAACCCCTGCAGGATTTACTGTCCCCAGAAAATTTTTCCGGGAGAGCAAAACGGGGTAATGGGGCAGTTGCAGCTGTCACAGCATTTATTGCAGCCGAGTTAACCAGATTGGCTACTTGCGAAGCCACCTGGGTAGCTACTGCAGTGATATCAGCGGCCGGAGCTTGTTCCAGAGACCTAAGTCTGGTCTCCAGTTGCTGTATGTAACGCTGCAGTTGCTGGTTGTCGGCCATGTTCGGCAAGACCCTGGCACTCTGATACTGTTAGGAGGGCGGTTGCAGACAACTTTATTATAATGGAACGCAACTGACCCCAGAGTCCGCGATGCAGCCAGGAGGACTGCTGCTGAACACTTTCCGGGTGGAAAGTAAAGCAACCAACTTAAATGATAGACCCTTCCGTGTTACTGCACACAGGAACGGGTATAGCGGTTCGCTCTATCTCCGTTAGCAGCACGAGAGATAGGCAGAGAAAAACTATCTGTAGTCCTGTTAACTACACAGGGACTACACTGGCAGCACTAGGATGCGTGTGTGACTACGCCGACGGGTACACGTGCCTCCAGCCTGCGTGCTACCGGACTGCAGGGTATTACTCCACGTGTCTGACAGACGATAGCCGTGAACAGGACATCTGCAGGCTGCTCGGGGTGTTAGGCAACCCCTTTGGCTGAGCCAGACTGCTAGACGAAGCTACCTGCCTCTATGGAGCTAACCTGCCTAGCGGAAACTACACGTGGAACAGAGTCGTCCACACACCAGCATCACTGCTCAATGATCACAGCGTGTCGCCATGTTTGTGGGTGGGTCTCTTAAAGACTAAGCCCTGCCCACCGACGCGCCATTGGTGACGCTACCTGTGGACCAATCAGGCGGTGCCAGGTCACCGGGTCAGGTGGGTGCCAAACCACCAATCACGATCCGCCAGGGCACAGGCATGCTCAGTGCGGCGAATCCTGGACTTGGACTCCAAAAGCCCTATCTCCCTCTGCAACCTATGCTAAACATTGCTAGGCTCAAATACCCAGGAGACAATCTGCACATCTCGTGGACCAGCTAGGCGTTGGGGCTGATGACGATGCTGAGCAGCATCAGCCCCGGCTGGACGAAAATTGGAGACCACAGAAGATTTTTGACCCATTTCAAATACAGCACCAGACCGACGCCTAACAGTATGCCGCTGATGAATTGCCGGCCGGCTTTTTTAAAGAGACGGGTGCATGAAAATCGGAGGGCATTAGTGTGTTCCAAGTGCCCTGCTATGTTTTTCATGCACCCTCCTATATACCCTGCCTGCCTGTCTGCCTATATATTCTGCCTGACTGATGTTTAATTGAGCACTGTTCACATCATTTTGGGCAATTTTTGACCTTCTGCAGACCACCAGGGGGACTGCCAGAAAAATGCTTGAGTTTCCCATAGACTTACATTGGGCTTGTTGCTCGGGTTGAGCACCCGAGTATTCCAATGTGCTCGACCCGAGCTTCGAGCACCCGAGCATTTTAGCGCTTGCTCATCACTACTCAGCTACATCTCTGGTAGAGATTCTCTACCAGAGATGTATCTGAGCTTTGCGGCCATGGGAAAGTTGATGTGAGTTCATGAAGTCAAGCATGAACTCACATGAACCCTCTGAGGGCACCCCGGCTACTTCAAATGAACAGCTGATCAGCAACAGCTGATACCTCAGCTGTTCATTTGAAATAACCGGTGGGAAAGTCGGCACTGAAAAGACTTCACCGCCAGATTTCCTGTTCGGTGCTGTGCTCCCCGCTCCCTGATGTACGCTCCCCGCTCCCCCACCGCCTCCCATCCCAATCCTAAGTTAGGGCCGGGCGGGGTGCGAAGCATCAGGGATCGGGGAGCGTACATCAGGGAGCAGGGAACGCAGCACCAAACGGGAAAGTCGGTGGTGAAGTCTTTTCACTGCCGGCTTCCCCGCCCGGGTCCTTCGTTCCCTGCTCCCTGGTGCTGCGCTCCCCGCCCAGTCATAATTTAGGATCGGGATGGGAGACGGCGGGGGAGCGGAGAATCGGGATGGGAGGCTGCGGGAAAGCGAGTATGGGGCTGAGTGATTGTTTAAAACCCGGTGGCTTTTTACTGCCGGCTTTTAAACAATCATGCACACATTTCAGCCTTCTCCTCAGCTCCCAGACCGCTTTATAGGCTCCAGCACACTATTACTCGGCTTACTCGCTTTTCCCATTGACTTACATTGGACTCGCTACTCGTAACGAGTAGAATTGAGCGAGCGTGCTCGACACTGCTCGGTACTCGCCCGAGCATCTCGCTACTCAGGATGTTCAGCGAGCACTGAGCATTTCCGGGTTACTCGGGCGGAAGCTTGGGTCTCCACCTTGCACGTTTGGCGCTCTTTACAGAATATGCAGGAATTGCCAGCCAGTCACTGTAATTCCGCAGCCATGTTGTTTTGTTGTTTGTGGGCATTACAGTGATTGGCTGGTCGCACAGCGTCACCTCGAGTATTTATAACTGGACGCCGCCATCTTGGATCAGACAGTGTAGGGTCAGTGCTGCAGAGCTAGGGAGAGATTTATACTGCAAAATAGTTGGTGTAGGGTCTCTAAAGCCTGCCAAATCAAACAAACAGTCCTTCTCAGGACTAATATCCATCCTATTTATCAGGCAGGCAGGCTGTATAGGAGACGCAGTGGTTATACCAACAAACACTGCATTACAGTCCTGTGTGTTCCTGCTGGTCAAATTGCTACACTTATCCCCCGGTATCAGGGGCCAGGAAAAATCCTTTTTTTTTCATCTAAAATCTGTATTTTTTTTCCCTCAGTCAGACTGTACAAATATACGTCTTATTAACCTTTTGGTATTCCCCCACCCCCCCCAAAGAAAAAGTGAGTATGTCTGTGACTGTTCAGACACCAATATATCTGTTTAAAATATTCTGGTGTAGGCCAGATAACTAGTAGTTTGGTTTTGCAGTTCCACGGTTCAAATCTCTGTATTATCCAGCTTTTGGCCTTCTTTAAACATAAAAAAACAGTAATAGTGTCTCACTGACTTTTCAGACACAAATATATGTGTTTAAAATATTCTGGTGTAGACCAAATGACTAGAAGTTTGGTTTTGCAGTTCCACGGTTCAAACCTCTGTATTATCCAGCTTTTGGCCTTTTTTTCCATAAAAAAAAATTAATAGTGTCTCCCTGACTGTTCAGATACAAATATATCTGTTTAAAATATTCTGGTGAAGGCCAGATAACTAGAAGTTTGGTGTTGCAGTTCCACGGTTCAAATCTCTGTATAATGCAGCCTTTGGCCTTTTTGTACATAAAAAAACAGTAATAGTGTCTCCCTGAAAGTTCAGACACAAATATATCTGTTTAAAATATTCTGGTGTAAGCCAGATAACTAGAAGCTTGGTTTTGCAGTTCCACGGTTCAGATCTCTGTATTATCCAGCTTTTGGCCTTTTTTACATAAGAAAAAAAATAATAGTGTCTCCCTGACTGTTCAGACACAAATATCTGTTTAAAATATTCTGGTGTAGGCCAGATAACTGGAAGTTTGGTTTTGCAGTTCCACGGTTCAAACCTCAGTATTATCCAGGTTTCGGCCTTTTTTTTCCATAAAAAAACAGTAATAGTGTCTCCCTGACTGTTCAGACACAAATATATCTATTTAAAATATTCTGGTGTAGGCCAGATAACTAGAAGTTTGGTTTTGCAGTTCCACGGTTCAAATCTCTATATTATCCAGCTTTTGGCCTTTTTTACATTAAAAAAACAGTAATAGTGTCTCCCTGACTCTTCAGACACAAATATATCTGTTTAAAATATTCTGGTGCAGGTCAGATAACTAGAAGTTTGGTTTTGCAGTTCCACGGTTCAAATCTCTGTATTATCCAGCTTTTGTCCTTTTTTACATAAAAAAACAGTAATAGTGTCTCCCTGACTGTTCAGACACAAATATCTGTTTAAAATATTCTGGTGTAGGCCAGATAACTGAAAGTTTGGTTTTGCAGTTCCAATGTTCAAACCTCAGTATTATCCAGGTTTTGCATTTTTTTCCATAAAAAAAACAGTAATAGTGTCTCCCTGACTGTTCAGACACAAATATTTCTGTTTAAAATATTCTGGTGTAGGCCAGATAACTAGAAGTTTGGTTTTGCAGTTCCACGGATCAAATCTCTGTATTTTCCAGCTTTTGGCCTTTTTACTTAAAAAAACAGTAATAGTGTCTCCCTGACTGTTCAGACACAAATATATCTGTTTAAAATATTTGGGTGTAGGCCAGATAACTAGAAGTTTGGTTTTGCAGTACTGCGGTTCAAATCTCTGTATTATCCAGCTTTTGGCCTTTTTTAACAAAAAAAAAACAGTAATCGTGTCTCCCTGACTGTTCAGACACAAATATCTGTTTAAAATATTCTGGTGTAGGCTAGATAACTAGAAGTTTGGTTTTGCATTTCCATGGTTAAAACCTCTGTATTATCCAGATTTTGGCATTTTTTCCATAAAAAAAACAGTAATACTGTCTCCCTGACTGTTCAGACACAAGTATATCTGTTTAAAATATTTGGGTGTAGGCCAGATAACTAGAAGTTTGGCTTTGCAGTTCCACGGTTCAAATCTCTGTATTATGCAGCTTTTGGCTTTTTTTACATAAAGAAAAACAGTAATAGTGTCTCCCTGACTGTTCAGACACAAATATATCTGTTTAAAATATTCTGGTGTAGGCCAGATATCTAGAAGTTTGGTTTTGCAGTTCCACGGTTCAAATCTCTGTATTATCCAGCTTTTGGCCTTCTTTAAACATAAAAAAACAGTAATAGTGTCTCACTGACTTTTCAGACACAAATATATGTGTTTAAAATATTCTGGTGTAGACCAAATGACTAGAAGTTTGGTTTTGCAGTTCCACGGTTCAAACCTCTGTATTATCCAGCTTTTGGCCTTTTTTTCCATAAAAAAAAATTAATAGTGTCTCCCTGACTGTTCAGATACAAATATATCTGTTTAAAACATTCTGGTGAAGGCCAGATAACTAGAAGTTTGGTGTTGCAGTTCCACGGTTCAAATCTCTGTATAATGCAGCCTTTGGCCTTTTTGTACATAAAAAAACAGTAATAGTGTCTCCCTGAAAGTTCAGACACAAATATATCTGTTTAAAATATTCTGGTGTAGGCCAGATAACTAGAAGTTTGGTTTTGCAGTTGCACGGTTCAAATCTCTGTATTATCCAGCTTTTGGCCTTTTTTACATAAGAAAAAAAATAATAGTGTCTCCCTGACTGTTCAGACACAAATATCTGTTTAAAATATTCTGGTGTAGGCCAGATAACTGGAAGTTTGGATTTTCAGTTCCACGGTTCAAACCTCAGTATTATCCAGGTTTCGGCCTTTTTTTTCCATAAAAAAACAGTAATAGTGTCTCCCTGACTGTTCAGACACAAATATATCTATTTAAAATATTCTGGTGTAGGCCAGATAACTAGAAGTTTGGTTTTGCAGTTCCACGGTTCAAATCTCTATATTATCCAGCTTTTGGCCTTTTTTACATTAAAAAAACAGTAATAGTGTCTCCCTGACTCTTCAGACACAAATATATCTGTTTAAAATATTCTGGTGCAGGTCAGATAACTAGAAGTTTGGTTTTGCAGTTCCACGGTTCAAACCTCTGTATTATCCAGCTTTTGGCCTTTTTTACATAAAAAAACAGTAATAGTGTCTCCCTGACTGTTCAGACACAAATATCTGTTTAAAATATTCTGGTGTAGGCCAGATAACTGAAAGTTTGGTTTTGCAGTTCCAATGTTCAAACCTTAGTATTATCCAGGTTTTGCATTTTTTTCCATTAAAAAAAACAGTAATAGTGTCTCCCTGACTGTTCAGACACAATTATTTCTGTTTAAAATATTCTGGTGTAGGCCAGATAACTAGAAGTTTGGTTTTGCAGTTCCACGGATCAAATCTCTGTATTTTCCAGCTTTTGGCCTTTTTACTTAAAAAAACAGTAATAGTGTCTCCCTGACTGTTCAGACACAAATATATCTGTTTAAAATATTTGGGTGTAGGCCAGATAACTAGAAGTTTGGTTTTGCAGTACTGCGGTTCAAATCTCTGTATTATCCAGCTTTTGGCCTTTTTTAACAAAAAAAAAACAGTAATCGTGTCTCCCTGACTGTTCAGACACAAATATCTGTTTAAAATATTCTGGTGTAGGCTAGATAACTTGAAGTTTGGTTTTGCATTTCCATGGTTAAAACCTCTGTATTATCCAGATTTTGGCATTTTTATCCATAAAAAAAACAGTAATACTGTCTCCGTGACTGTTCAGACACAAGTATATCTGTTTAAAATATTTGGGTGTAGGCCAGATAACTAGAAGTTTGGCTTTGCAGTTCCACGGTTGAAATCTCTGTATTATGCAGCTTTTGGCTTTTTTTACATAAAGAAAAATAGTAATAGTGTCTCCCTGACTGTTCAGACACAAATATATCTGTTTAAAATATTCTGGTGTAGGCCAGATATCTAGAAGTTGGTTTTGCAGTTCCACGGTTCAAATCTCTGTATTATCCAGCTTTTGACCTTCTTTACATAAAAAAAACAGTAATAGTGTCTCCCTGACTGTTCAGACACAAATATATCTGTTTAAAATATTCTGTTGTAGGCCAGATAACTAGAAGTTTGGTTTTGCAGTTCCACGGTTCAAATCTCTGTATTATGCAGCCTTTGGCCTTTTTGTGCATAAAAAAACAGTAATAGTGTCTCCCTGACAGTTCAGACACAAATATATCTGTTTAAAATATTCGGGTGTAGGCCAGATAACTAGAAATTTGGTTTTTCAGTTCCACGGTTCAAATCTCTGTATTATCCAGCTTTTGGCGTTTTTTACAAAAAAAAAAAAACAGTAATCGTGTCTCACTGACTGTTCAGACACAAATATATCTGTTTAAAATATTCTGGTGTAGGCCAGATAACTAGAAGTTTGGTTTTGCAGTTCCACGGTTCAAATCTCTGTATTATCCAGCTTTTGGCCTTTTTTACATAAGAAAAAAAATAATAGTGTCTCCCTGACTATTCAGACAGAAATATCTGTTTAAAATATTCTGGTGTAGGCCAGATAACTGGAAGTTTGGTTTTGCAGTTCCACGGTTCAAACCTCAGTATTATCCAGGTTTTGGACTTTTTTTTCCATAAAAAAACAGTAATAGTGTCTCCCTCACTGTTGAGACACAAATATATCTATTTAAAATATTCTGGTGTAGGCCAGATAACTAGAAGTTTGGTTTTGCAGTTCCACGGTTCAAATCTCTGTATTATCCAGCTTTTGGCCTTTTTTTACAAAAAAAAAAACAGTAATCGTGTCTCCCTGACTCTTCAGACACAAATATCTGTTTAAAATATTCTGGTGTAGGCCAGATAACTAGAAGTTTGGTTTCGTATTTCCACGGTTTAAACCTCTGTATTATCCAGCTTTTGGCCTTTTTTACATAAAAAAAACAGTAATAGTGTCTCCCTGACAGTTCAGACACAAATATATCTGTTTAAAATATTCTGGTGTAGGCCAATAACTAGAAGTTTGGTTGTTCAGTTCCACGGTTCAAATCTCTGTATTATGCAGCTTTTGGCCTTTTTTACATAAAAAAAACAGTAATAGTGTCTCCCTGACTTTTCAGACACAAATATATCTGTTTAAAATATTCTGGTGTAGGCCAGATAACTAGAAGTTTGGTTTTGTAGTTCCACGGTTGAAACCTCTGTATTATCCACCTTTTGGCCTTTTTTTCCATGAAAAAAACAGTAAAAGTGTCTCCGTGACTGTTCAGACACAAATATATCTGTTTAAAATATTCTGGTGTAGGCGAGATAACTGTAAGTTTGGTTTTGCAGTTCCACGGTTGAAATCTCTGTATTATCCTGCTTTTGACCTTTTTTACATAAAAAAACAGTAATATTGTCTCCCTGACTGTTCAGACACAAATATATCTGTTTAAAATATTTGGGTGTAGGCCAGATAACTAGAAGTTTGGTTTTGCCGTACTGCGCTTCAAATCTCTGTATTATCCAGCTTTTGGCCTTTTCTACAAAAAAAAAACAGTAATCGTGTCTCCCTGACTGTTCAGACACAAATATCTGTTTAAAATATTCTGGTGTAGGCCAGATAACTAGAAGTTTGGTCTTGCATTTGCACGGTTTAAACCTCTGTATTATCCAGATTTTGGCATTTTTTCCATAAATAAACAGAAATCGTGTCTCCCTGACTGTTCAGACACAAATATCTGTTTAAAATATTCTGGTGTAGGCCAGATAACTGGTAGTTTGGTATTACAGTTCCACGGATCAAATCACTTTATTGTACAGATTGTGGCCTTTTGTACATAACAAAAACAGTAATAGTGTCTCCCAGACTGTTCAGACACAAATATATCTGTTTAAAATATTTTGGTGTAGGCCAGATAACTAGAAGTTTCGTTTTGCAGTTCCATAGTTCAAATATCTGTATTATCCATCTTTTGGCCTTTTTTACATAAAGAAAACAGTAATAGTGTTTTCCTTACTGTTCATAATCAAATATATTGGTTTAAAATATTCTGGTGTAGGCCAGATAACTAGAAGTTTGGTTTTGCAGTTGCATGGTTTAAATCTCTGTACCATCCAGCTTTTGGCCTTTTTTATATAAAAAAAAAGTAATAGTGTCTCCCTGACTGTTCAGACATAAATATCTGTTTAAAATATTCGGGTGTAGGCCAGATAACTAGAAGTTTGGTTTTGCAGTTCCACGGTTCAAATCTCTATATTATGCAGCTTTTGGCCTTTTTTACATAAAAAAAACAGTAATAGTGTCTCCCTGACTGTTCAGACACAAATATATCTGTTTAAAATATTTTGGTGTAAGCCAGATAACTAGAAGTTTGGTTTTGCAGTTCCACAGTTCAAATGTCTTTATTGTCCAGCTTTTGGCCTTTTTTACATAACAAAACGAGTAATAGTGTCTCCCTGACTGTTCAGACACAAATATATCTGTTTAAATTATTCTGGTGTAGGCCAGATAACTAGAAGTTTGGTTCTGCAGTTCCACGGTTCAAATCTCTGTATTTTGCAGCTTCTGACATTTTTTACACAATAAAAAACAGTAATAGTGTCTCCCTGACTGTTCAGACACAAATATATCTGTTTAAAATATTCTGGTGTAGGCCAGATAACTAGAAGTTTGGTTTTGCAGTTCGACGGTTCAAATCTCTATATTGTCCAGGTTTTGGCCTTTTTTACATAACAAAGAGAGTAATTGTGTCTCCCTGACTGTTCAGACACAAACATATCTGTTTCAAATATTCTGGTGTAGGCCAGATAACTAGAAGTGTGGTTTTGTAGTTCCACGGTTCAAATCTCTGTATTATCCAGCTTTTGGCTTTTTTTACATCAAAAAAAACAGTAATAGTGTCTCCCTGACTGCTCAGTCACAAATATATCTGTTTAAAATATTCTGGTGTAGGCCAGATAACTAGAAGTTTGGTTTTGCAGTTCCACGGTTCAAATTTCTGTATTATGCAGCTTTTGGCCTTTTTTACATAAAAAAAACAGTAACATTGTCTCCCTGACTGTTCAGACACAAATATATCTGTTTAAAATATTCTGGTGTAGGCCAGATAACTAGAAGTTTGGTTTTGCAGTTCCACGGTTCAAATCTCTGTATTATGCAGCTTTTATCCTTTTTTACATTAAAAAATCAGTAATAGTGTCTCTCTGACTGTTCAGACACAAATATATCTGTTTAAAATATTCTGTTGTAGGCCAGATAACTAGAAGTTTGGTTGTGCAGTTCCATGGATCAAATCTCTGTATTATCCAGCCTTTGGCCTTTTTGCATGAAAAAAACTGTAATAGTGTCTCCCTGACTGTTTAGACACAAATATATCTGTTTAAAATAGTCTGGGGTAGGCCACATAACTAGAAGTTTTGTTTTCCAGTTCCACGGTTGAAATCTCTGTATTATGCAGCTTTTGGCCTTTTTTACATAAAAAAAAAACCAGTAACAGTGTCTCCCTGACTGTTCAGACACAAATATATCTGGTTAAAATATTTGGGTGTAGGCAAGATAACTAGAACTTTGGTTTTGCAGTTCCACGGTTCAAATCTCTGTATTATCCAGCTTTTAGCCTTTTTTACATAAAAAAAACAGTAATAGTGTCTCCCTGACTGTTCAGACACAAATATATCTGTTTCAAATATTCTGGTGTAGGCCAGATACCTAGTAGTTTGGTATTACAGTTCCACGGATCAAATCTCTTTATTGTTCAGATTTTGGCGTTTTGTACATAACAAAAACAGTAATAGTGTCTCCCAGACTGTTCAGACACAAATATATCTGTTTAAAATATTCTGGTGTAGGCCAGATAACTAGAAGTTTCGTTTTGCAGTTCCATAGTTCAAATATCTGTATCATACATCTTTTGGCCTTTTTTACATAAAAAAAAACCAGTAATAGTGTTTTCCTTACTGTTCATAATCAAATATATTGGTTTAAAATATTCTGGTGTAGGCCAGATGACTAGAAGTTTGGTTTTGCAGTTGCACGGTTTAAATCTCTGTATTATCCAGCTTTTGGCCTTTTTTATATAAAAAAACAGTAATAGTGTCTCCCTGACTGTTCAGACACAAATATCTGTTTAAAATATTCTGGTGTAGGCCAGATAACTAGAAGTTTGGTTTTGCAGTTCCATGGTTCAAATGTCTGTATTATCCAGATTTCGGCCTTTTTTACATAAAAAACAGTAATAGTGTCTCCCTGACTGTTCAGACACAAATATATGTGTTTAAAATATTCTGGTGTAGGCCAGGTAACTAGAAGTTTGGCTTTGCAGTTCCACGGTTCAAATCTCTGTAGTATCAAGCTTTTGGCCTTTTTTACATAAAAAAAACAGTAATAGTGCCTCCCTGACTGTTCAGACACAAATATATCTGCTTAAAATATTCTGGTGTAGGCGAGATAACTAGAAGCTTGGTTTTGCAGTTCCACGTTTCAAATCTCTGTATTATGCAGCTTTTGGCCTTTTTTACATAAAAAAAACAGTAATAGTGTCTCCCTGACGGTTCAGACACAAATATATCTGTTTAAAATATTTGGGTGTAAGCCAGATAACTAGAAGTTTGGTTTTGAAGTTCTGCGATTCAAATCTCTGTATTATCCAGCTTTTGGCCTTTTTTACATAAAAAAACAGAAATCGTTTCTCCCTGACTGTTCAGACACAAATATCTGTTTAAAGTATTCTGGTGTAGGCCAGATAACTAGAAGTTTGTTTTTGCAGTTCCACTGTTCAAATGTCTGTATTATCCAGATTTCGGCCTTTTTTACATAAAAAAAACAGAAATAGTGTCTCCCTGACTGTTCAGACACAAATATATGTGTTTAAAATATTCTGGTGTAGGCCAGATAATTAGAAGTTTGGTTTTGCAGTTCCACGGTTCAAATCTCTGTAGTATCAAGCTTTTGGCCTTTTTTACATAAAAAAGAACAGTAATAGTGTCTCCCTGATTGTTCAGACACAAATATATCTGCTTAAAATATTCTGGTGTAGGCCAGATAAGAAGCTTGGTTTTGCAGTTCCACGGTTCAAATCTCTGTATTATGC
Source organism: Phyllobates terribilis (assembly GCF_046119375.1). Lineage (NCBI taxonomy): Eukaryota > Metazoa > Chordata > Amphibia > Anura > Dendrobatidae > Phyllobates > Phyllobates terribilis. The sequence continues at coordinate 58,227,838 of NW_027362773.1, forward strand.
AGCTTTTGGCCTTTTTTACATTAAAAAAACAGTAATAGTGTCTCCCTGACTGTTCAGACACAAATATATCTGTTTAAAATATTTGGGTGTAAGCCAGATAACTAGAAGTATGGTTTTGCAGTTCTGCAGTTCAAATCTCTGTATTATCCAGCTTTTGGCCTTTTTTACATAAAAAAACAGAAATCGTGTCTCCCTGACTGTTCAGACACAAATATCTGTTTAAAATATTCTGGTGTAGGCCAGATAACTAGAAGTTTGGTTTTTCAGTTTCACTGTTCAAATGTCTGTATTATCCAGATTTCGGCCTTTTTTACATTAAAAAAAACAGAAATAGTGTCTCCCTGACTGTTCAGACACAAATATCTGTTTAAAATATTCTGGTGTAGGCCAGATAACTAGAAGTTTGGTTTTGCAGTTCCAGGGTTCAAATGTCTGTATTATCCAGATTTCGGCCTTTTTTACATAAAAAAAACAGAAAAAGTGTCTCCCTGACTGTTCAGACACAAATATATGTGTTTAAAATATTCTGGTGTAGGCCAGATAACTAGAAGTTTGGTTTTGCAGTTCCACCGTTCAAATCTCTGTAGTATCAACCTTTTGGTCTTTTTTACATAAAAAAAACAGTAATAGTGTCTCCCTGACTGTTCAGACACAAATATATCTGCTTAAAATATTCTGGTGTAGGCGAGATAACTAGAAGCTTAGTTTTGCAGTTCCACGGTTCAAATCTCTGTATTATGCAGCTTTTGGCCTTTTTTACATAAAAAAAACAGTAATAGTGTCTCCCTGACGGTTCAGCCACAAATATATCTGTTTAAAATATTTGGGTGTAAGCCAGATAACTAGAAGTTTGGTTTTGCAGTTCTGTGGTTCAAATCTCTGTATTGTCCAGCTTTTGGCCTTTTTTACATAAAAAAACAGAAATCGTGTCTACCTGACTGTTCAGACACAAATATCTGTTTAAAATATTCTGGTGTAGGCCAGATAACTAGAAGTTTTTTTTTGCAGTTCCACTGTTCAAATGTCTGTATTATCCAGATTTCGGCCTTTTTTACATAAAAATACATAAATAGTGTCTCCCTGACTGTTCAGACACAAATATATGTTTTTAAAATATTCTGGTGTAGGCCAGATAACTAGAAGTTTGGTTTTGCAGTTCCACGTTTGAAATCTCTGTAGTATCAAGCTTTTGGCCTTTTTTACATAAAAAAGAACAGTAAGAGTGTCTCCCTGACTGTTCAGACACAAATATATCTGCTTAAAATATTCTGGTGTAGGCCAGATAACTAGAAGCTTGGTTTTGCAGTTCCACGTTTCAAATCTCTGTATTATGCAGCTTTTGGCCTTTTTTACATAAAAAAATCAGTAATAGTGTCTCCCTGACTGTTCAGACACAAATATATCTGTTTAAAATATTTGGGTGTAAGCCAGATAACTAGAAGTTTGGTTTTGCAGTTCTGCGGTTCAAATCTCTGTATTATCCAGCTTTTGGCCTTTTTTACATAAAAAAAACAGAAATCGTGTCTCCCTGACTGTTCAGACACAAATATCTGTTTAAAATATTCTGGTGTAGGCCAGATAACTAGTAGTTTGGTATTACAGTTCCACTGATCAAATCTCTTTATTGTTCAGATTTTGGCCTTTTGTACATAACAAAAACAGTAATAGTGTCTCCCAGACTGTTCAGACACAAATATATCTGTTTAAAATATTCTGGTGTAGGCCAGATAACTAGAAGTTTCGTTTTGCAGTTCCATAGTTCAAATATCTGTATTATCCATCTTTTGGCCTTTTTTACATAAAAAAAACATTAATAGTGTTTTCCTTACTGTTCATAATCAAATATATTGGTTTAAAATATTCTGGTGTAGGCCAGATAACTAGAAGTTTGGTTTTGCAGTTCCACATTTCAAATGTATGTATTATCCAGATTTCGGCCTTTTTTACATAAAAAAAACAGTAATAGTGTCTCGCTGACTGTTCAGACACAAATATATGTGTTTAAAATATTCTGGTGTAGGCCAGATAACTAGAAGTTTGGTTTTGCAGTACCACGGTTCAAATCTCTGTAGTATAAAGCTTTTGGCCTTTTTTACATTAAAAAAAACAGTAATAGTGTCTCCCTGACTGTTCAGACACAAATATATCTGCTTAAAATATTCTGGTGTAGGCCAGATAACGAGAAGCTTGGTTTTGCAGTTCGACGGTTCAAATCTCTGTATTATGCAGCTTTTGGCCTTTTTTACATTAAAAAAACAGTAATAGTGTCTCCCTGACTGTTCAGACACAAATATATCTGGTTAAAATATTTGGGTGTAAGCCAGATAACTAGAAGTTTGGTTTTGCAGTTCTGCGGTTCAAATCTCTGTATTATCCAGATTTTGGCCTTTTTTACATAAAAAAAACAGTAATAGTATCTCCCTGACTGTTCAGACACAAATATCTGTTTAAAATATTCGGGTGTAGGCCAAATAACTAGAAGTTTGGTTTTGCAGTTTCACGGTTCAAATCTCTGTATTTTGCAGCTTCTGATCTTTTTTACACAATAAAAAACAGTAATAGTGTCTCCCTGACTGTTCAGACACAAACATATCTGTTTAAAATATTCGAGTGTAGGCCAGATAACTAGAAGTTTGGATTTGCCGTTCCACGGTTCAAATCTCTGTATTATGCAGCTTTTGGCCTTTTTTACATTAAAAAAACAGTAATAGTGTCTCCCTGACTGTTCAGACACAAATATATCTGGTTAAAATATTTGGGTGTAAGCCAGATAACTAGAAGTTTGGATTTGCAGTTCTGCGGTTCAAATCTCTGTATTATCCAGCTTTTGGCCTTTTTTACATAAAAAAAAACAGAAATCGTGTCTCCCTGACTGTTCAGACACAAATATCTGTTTAAAATATTCTGGTGTAGGCCAGATAACTAGAAGTTTGGTTTTGCAGATCCATGGTTCAAATCTCTGTATTATGCAGCTTTTGGCCTTTTTTACATAAAAAAAACTGTAATAGTGTCTCCCTGACAGTTCAGACACAAATATATCTGTTTAAAATATTTGGGTGTAAGCCAGATAACTAGAAGTTTGGTTTTGCAGTTCTGCGGTTCAAATCTCTGTATTATCCAGCTTTTGGCCTTTTTTACATAAAAAAACAGAAATCGTGTCTCCCTGACTGTTCAGACACAAATATCTGTTTAAAATATTCTGGTGTAGGCCAGATAACTAGAAGTTTGGTTTTGCAGTTCCACTGTTCAAATGTCTGTATTATCCAGATTTCGGCCTTTTTTACATAAAAAAATCAGTAATAGTGTCTCCCTGACTGTTCAGACACAAATATATCTGTTTAAAATATTTGGGTGTAAGCCAGATAACTAGAAGTTTGGTTTTGCAGTTCTGCGGTTCAAATCTCTGTATTATCCAGCTTTTGGCCTTTTTTACATAAAAAAAACAGAAATCGTGTCTCCCTGACTGTTCAGACACAAATATCTGTTTAAAATATTCTGGTGTAGGCCAGATAACTAGTAGTTTGGTATTACAGTTCCACTGATCAAATCTCTTTATTGTTCAGATTTTGGCCTTTTGTACATAACAAAAACAGTAATAGTGTCTCCCAGACTGTTCAGACACAAATATATCTGTTTAAAATATTCTGGTGTAGGCCAGATAACTAGAAGTTTCGTTTTGCAGTTCCATAGTTCAAATATCTGTATTATCCATCTTTTGGCCTTTTTTACATAAAAAAAACATTAATAGTGTTTTCCTTACTGTTCATAATCAAATATATTGGTTTAAAATATTCTGGTGTAGGCCAGATAACTAGAAGTTTGGTTTTGCAGTTCCACATTTCAAATGTCTGTATTATCCAGATTTCGGCCTTTTTTACATAAAAAAAACAGTAATAGTGTCTCGCTGACTGTTCAGACACAAATATATGTGTTTAAAATATTCTGGTGTAGGCCAGATAACTAGAAGTTTGGTTTTGCAGTACCACGGTTCAAATCTCTGTAGTATAAAGCTTTTGGCCTTTTTTACATTAAAAAAAACAGTAATAGTGTCTCCCTGACTGTTCAGACACAAATATATCTGCTTAAAATATTCTGGTGTAGGCCAGATAACGAGAAGCTTGGTTTTGCAGTTCGACGGTTCAAATCTCTGTATTATGCAGCTTTTGGCCTTTTTTACATTAAAAAAACAGTAATAGTGTCTCCCTGACTGTTCAGACACAAATATATCTGGTTAAAATATTTGGGTGTAAGCCAGATAACTAGAAGTTTGGTTTTGCAGTTCTGCGGTTCAAATCTCTGTATTATCCAGATTTTGGCCTTTTTTACATAAAAAAAACAGTAATAGTATCTCCCTGACTGTTCAGACACAAATATCTGTTTAAAATATTCGGGTGTAGGCCAAATAACTAGAAGTTTGGTTTTGCAGTTTCACGGTTCAAATCTCTGTATTTTGCAGCTTCTGATCTTTTTTACACAATAAAAAACAGTAATAGTGTCTCCCTGACTGTTCAGACACAAACATATCTGTTTAAAATATTCGAGTGTAGGCCAGATAACTAGAAGTTTGGATTTGCCGTTCCACGGTTCAAATCTCTGTATTATGCAGCTTTTGGCCTTTTTTACATTAAAAAAACAGTAATAGTGTCTCCCTGACTGTTCAGACACAAATATATCTGGTTAAAATATTTGGGTGTAAGCCAGATAACTAGAAGTTTGGTTTTGCAGTTCTGCGGTTCAAATCTCTGTATTATCCAGCTTTTGGCCTTTTTTACATAAAAAAAAACAGAAATCGTGTCTCCCTGACTGTTCAGACACAAATATCTGTTTAAAATATTCTGGTGTAGGCCAGATAACTAGAAGTTTGGTTTTGCAGATCCATGGTTCAAATCTCTGTATTATGCAGCTTTTGGCCTTTTTTACATAAAAAAAACTGTAATAGTGTCTCCCTGACAGTTCAGACACAAATATATCTGTTTAAAATATTTGGGTGTAAGCCAGATAACTAGAAGTTTGGTTTTGCAGTTCTGCGGTTCAAATCTCTGTATTATCCAGCTTTTGGCCTTTTTTACATAAAAAAACAGAAATCGTGTCTCCCTGACTGTTCAGACACAAATATCTGTTTAAAATATTCTGGTGTAGGCCAGATAACTAGAAGTTTGGTTTTGCAGTTCCACTGTTCAAATGTCTGTATTATCCAGATTTCGGCCTTTTTTACATAAAAAAAAACAGAAATCGTGTCTCCCTGACTGTTCAGACACAAATATCTGTTTAAAATATTCTGGTGTAGGCCAGATAACTAATAGTTTGGTATTACAGTTCCACAGATCAAATCTCTTTATTGTTCAGATTTTGGCCTTTTGTACATAACAGAAACAGTAATAGTGTCTCCCAGACTGTTCAGACACAAATATATCTGTTTAAAATATTCTGGTGTAGGCCAGATAACTAGAAGTTTCGTTTTGCAGTTCCATAGTTCAAATATCTGTATTATCCATCTTTTGGCCTTTTTTACATAAAAAAAACAGTAATAGTGTTTTCCTTACTGTTCATAATCAAATATATTGGTTTAAAATATTCTGGTGTAGGCCAGATAACTAGAAGTTTGGTTTTGCAGTTGCACGGTTTAAATCTCTGTATTATCCAGCTTTTGGCCTTTTTTATATAAAAAATCAGTAATAGTGTCTCCCTGACTGTTCAGACACAAATATCTGTTTAAAATATTCTGGTGTAGGCCAGTTAACTAGAAGTTTGGTTTTGCAGTTCCACGTTTCAAATCTCTGTATTATGCAGCTTTTGGCCTTTTTTACATAAAAAAACAGTAATAGTCTCTCCCTGACTGTTCAGACACAAATATATCTGTTTAAAATATTCTGGTGTAGGCCAGATAACTAGAAGTTTGGTTTTGCAGTTCCACGGTTCAAATCTCTATATTGTCCAGCTTTTGGCCTTTTTTACATAACAAAGACAGTAATAGTGTCTCCCTGACTGTTCAAACACAAATATATCTGTTTCAAATATTCGGGTGTAGGCAAGATAACTAGAACTTTGGTTTTGCAGTTCCACGGTTCAAATCTCTGTATTATCCAGCTTTTAGCCTTTTTTACATAAAAAAAACAGTAATAGTGTCTCCCTGACTGTTCAGACACAAATATATCTGTTTAAAATATTCTGGTGTAGGCCAGATAACTAGAAGTTTGGTTTTGCAGTTCCACGGTTCAAATCTCTATATTGTCCAGCTTTTGGCCTTTTTTACATAAAAAAAACAGTAATAGTGTCTCCCAGACTGTTCAGACACAAATATATCTGTTTAAAATATTCTGGTGTAGGCCAGATAACTAGAAGTTTCGTTTTGCAGTTCCATAGTTCAAATATCTGTATTATCCATCTTTTGGCCTTTTTTACATAAAAAAAACATTAATAGTGTTTTCCTTACTGTTCATAATCAAATATATTGGTTTAAAATATTCTGGTGTAGGCCAGATAACTAGAAGTTTGGTTTTGCAGTTGCACGGTTTAAATCTCTGTATTATCCAGCTTTTGGCCTTTTTTATATAAAAAAACAGTAATAGTGTCTCCCTGACTGTTCAGACACAAATATCTGTTTAAAATATTCTGGTGTAGGCCAGATAACTAGAAGTTTGGTTTTGCAGTTCCACGTTTCAAATGTCTGTATTATCCAGATTTCGGCCTTTTTTACATAAAAAAACAGTAATAGTGTCTCCCTGACTGTTCAGACACAAATATATGTGTTTAAAATATTCTGGTGTAGGCCAGATAACTAGAAGTTTGGTTTTGCAGTACCATGGTTCAAATCTCTGTAGTATAAAGCTTTTGGCCTTTTTTACATTAAAAAAAAACAGTAATAGTGTCTCCCTGACTGTTCAGACACAAATATATCTGCTTAAAATATTCTGGTGTAGGCCAGATAACGAGAAGCTTGGTTTTGCAGTTCCACGGTTCAAATCTCTGTATTATGCAGCTTTTGGCCTTTTTTACATTAAAAAAACAGTAATAGTGTCTCCCTGACTGTTCAGACACAAATATATCTGGTTAAAATATTTGGGTGTAAGCCAGATAACTAGAAGTTTGGTTTTGCAGTTCTGCGGTTCAAATCTCTGTATTATCCAGATTTTGGCATTTTTTACATAAAAAAAACAGTAATAGTATCTCCCTGACTGTTCAGACACAAATATCTGTTTAAAATATTCGGGTGTAGGCCAGATAACTAGAAGTTTGGTTTTGCAGTTCCACGGTTCAAATCTCTGTATTTTGCAGCTTCTGACCTTTTTTACACAATAAAAAACAGTAATAGTGTCTCCCTGACTGTTCAGACACAAACATATCTGTTTAAAATATTCGAGTGTAGGCCAGATAACTAGAAGTTTGGAATTGCCGTTCCACGGTTCAAATCTCTGTATTATGCAGCTTTTGGCCTTTCTTACATTAAAAAAACAGTAATAGTGTCTCCCTGACTGTTCAGACACAAATATATCTGGTTAAAATATTTGGGTGTAAGCCAGATAACTAGAAGTTTGGTTTTGCAGTTCTGCGGTTCAAATCTCTGTATTATCCAGCTTTTGGCCTTTTTTACATAAAAAAAACAGAAATCGTGTCTCCCTGACTGTTCAGACACAAATATCTGTTTAAAATATTCTGGTGTAGGCCAGATAACTAGAAGCTTGGTTTTGCAGTTCCACGGTTCAAATCTCTGTATTATGCAGCTTTTGGCCTTTTTTACATTAAAAAAACAGTAATAGTGTCTCCCTGACTGTTCAGACACAAATATATCTGTTTAAAATATTTGGGTGTAAGCCAGATAACTAGAAGTATGGTTTTGCAGTTCTGCAGTTCAAATCTCTGTATTATCCAGCTTTTGGCCTTTTTTACATAAAAAAACAGAAATCGTGTCTCCCTGACTGTTCAGACACAAATATCTGTTTAAAATATTCTGGTGTAGGCCAGATAACTAGAAGTTTGGTTTTTCAGTTCCACTGTTCAAATGTCTGTATTATCCAGATTTCGGCCTTTTTTACATAAAAAAAAACAGAAATAGTGTCTCCCTGACTGTTCAGACACAAATATCTGTTTAAAATATTCTGGTGTAGGCCAGATAACTAGAAGTTTGGTTTTGCAGTTCCACGGTTCAAATGTCTGTATTATCCAGATTTCGGCCTTTTTTACATAAAAAAAACAGTAAAAGTGTCTCCCTGACTGTTCAGACACAAATATATGTGTTTAAAATATTCTGGTGTAGGCCAGATAACTAGAAGTTTGGTTTTGCAGTTCCACGGTTCAAATCTCTGTATTATGCAGCTTTTGGCCTTTTTTACATAAAAAAAACAGTAATAGTGTCTCCCTGATGGTTCAGACACAAATATATCTGTTTAAAATATTTGGGTGTAAGCCAGATAACTAGAAGTTTGGTTTTGCAGTTCTGTGGTTCAAATCTCTGTATTATCCAGCTTTTGGCCTTTTTTACATAAAAAAACAGAAATCGTGTCTCCCTGACTGTTCAGACACAAATATCTGTTTAAAATATTCTGGTGTAGGCCAGATAACTAGAAGTTTGGTTTTGCAGTTCCACTGTTCAAATGTCTGTATTATCCAGATTTCGGCCTTTTTTACAGAAAAAAAAACAGAAATAGTGTCTCCCTGACTGTTCAGACACAAATATCTGTTTAAAATATTCTGGTGTAGGCCAGATAACTAGAAGTTTGGTTTTGCAGTTCCACGTTTGAAATCTCTGTAGTATCAAGCTTTTGGCCTTTTTTACATAAAAAAGAACAGTAATAGTGTCTCCCTGACTGTTCAGACACAAATATATCTGCTTAAAATATTCTGGTGTAGGCCAGATAACTAGAAGCTTGGTTTTGCAGTTCCACGTTTCAAATCTCTGTATTATGCAGCTTTTGGCCTTTTTTACATAAAAAAATCAGTAATAGTGTCTCCCTGACTGTTCAGACACAAATATATCTGTTTAAAATATTTGGGTGTAAGCCAGATAACTAGAAGTTTGGTTTTGCAGTTCTGCGGTTCAAATCTCTGTATTATCCAGCTTTTGGCCTTTTTTACATAAAAAAAACAGAAATCGTGTCTCCCTGACTGTTCAGACACAAATATCTGTTTAAAATATTCTGGTGTAGGCCAGATAACTAGTAGTTTTGGTATTACAGTTCCACTGATCAAATCTCTTTATTGTTCAGATTTTGGCCTTTTGTACATAACAAAAACAGTAATAGTGTCTCCCAGACTGTTCAGACACAAATATATCTGTTTAAAATATTCTGGTGTAGGCCAGATAACTAGAAGTTTCGTTTTGCAGTTCCATAGTTCAAATATCTGTATTATCCATCTTTTGGCCTTTTTTACATAAAAAAAACATTAATAGTGTTTTCCTTACTGTTCATAATCAAATATATTGGTTTAAAATATTCTGGTGTAGGCCAGATAACTAGAAGTTTGGTTTTGCAGTTGCACGGTTTAAATCTCTGTATTATCCAGCTTTTGGCCTTTTTTATATAAAAAAACAGTAATAGTGTCTCCCTGACTGTTCAGACACAAATATCTGTTTAAAATATTCTGGTGTAGGCCAGATAACTAGAAGTTTGGTTTTGCAGTTCCACATTTCAAATGTCTGTATTATCCAGATTTCGGCCTTTTTTACATAAAAAAAACAGTAATAGTGTCTCCCTGACTGTTCAGACACAAATATATGTGTTTAAAATATTCTGGTGTAGGCCAGATAATTAGAAGTTTGGTTTTGCAGTACCACGGTTCAAATCTCTGTAGTATAAAGCTTTTGGCCTTTTTTACATTAAAAAAAACAGTAATAGTGTCTCCCTGACTGTTCAGACACAAATATATCTGCTTAAAATATTCTGGTGTAGGCCAGATAACGAGAAGCTTGGTTTTGCAGTTCGACGGTTCAAATCTCTGTATTATGCAGCTTTTGGCCTTTTTTACATTAAAAAAACAGTAATAGTGTCTCCCTGACTGTTCAGACACAAATATATCTGGTTAAAATATTTGGGTGTAAGCCAGATAACTAGAAGTTTGGTTTTGCAGTTCTGCGGTTCAAATCTCTGTATTATCCAGATTTTGGCCTTTTTTACATAAAAAAAACAGTAATAGTATCTCCCTGACTGTTCAGACACAAATATCTGTTTAAAATATTCGGGTGTAGGCCAAATAACTAGAAGTTTGGTTTTGCAGTTTCACGGTTCAAATCTCTGTATTTTGCAGCTTCTGACCTTTTTTACACAATAAAAAACAGTAATAGTGTCTCCCTGACTGTTCAGACACAAACATATCTGTTTAAAATATTCGAGTGTAGGCCAGATAACTAGAAGTTTGGATTTGCCGTTCCACGGTTGAAATCTCTGTATTATGCAGCTTTTGGCCTTTTTTACATTAAAAAAACAGTAATAGTGTCTCCCTGACTGTTCAGACACAAATATATCTGGTTAAAATATTTGGGTGTAAGCCAGATAACTAGAAGTATGGTTTTGCAGTTCTGCAGTTCAAATCTCTGTATTATCCAGCTTTTGGCCTTTTTTACATAAAAAAACAGAAATCGTGTCTCCCTGACTGTTCAGACACAAATATCTGTTTAAAATATTCTGGTGTAGGCCAGATAACTAGAAGTTTGGTTTTTCAGTTCCACTGTTCAAATGTCTGTATTATCCAGATTTCGGCCTTTTTTACATAAAAAAACCCAGAAATAGTGTCTCCCTGACTGTTCAGACACAAATATCTGTTTAAAATATTCTGGTGTAGGCCAGATAACTAGAAGTTTGGTTTTGCAGTTCCACGGTTCAAATGTCTGTATTATCCAGATTTCGGCCTTTTTTACATAAAAAAAACAGTAAAAGTGTCTCCCTGACTGTTCAGACACAAATATATGTGTTTAAAATATTCTGGTGTAGGCCAGATAACTAGAAGTTTGGTTTTGCAGTTCCACGGTTCAAATCTCTGTATTATGCAGCTTTTGGCCTTTTTTACATAAAAAAAACAGTAATAGTGTCTCCCTGATGGTTCAGACACAAATATATCTGTTTAAAATATTTGGGTGTAAGCCAGATAACTAGAAGTTTGGTTTTGCAGTTCTGTGGTTCAAATCTCTGTATTATCCAGCTTTTGGCCTTTTTTACATAAAAAAACAGAAATCGTGTCTCCCTGACTGTTCAGACACAAATATCTGTTTAAAATATTCTGGTGTAGGCCAGATAACTAGAAGTTTGGTTTTGCAGTTCCACTGTTCAAATGTCTGTATTATCCAGATTTCGGCCTTTTTTACATAAAAAAAAACAGAAATAGTGTCTTCCTGACTGTTCAGACACAAATATCTGTTTAAAATATTCTGGTGTAGGCCAGATAACTAGAAGTTTGATTTTGCAGTTCCACGTTTGAAATCTCTGTAGTATCAAGCTTTTGGCCTTTTTTACATAAAAAAGAACAGTAATAGTGTCTCCCTGACTGTTCAGACACAAGTATATCTGCTTAAAATATTCTGGTGTAGGCCAGATAACTAGAAGCTTGGTTTTGCAGTTCCACGTTTCAAATCTCTGTATTATTCAGCTTTTGGCCTTTTTTACATAAAAAAATCAGTAATAGTGTCTCCCTGACTGTTCAGACACAAATATATCTGTTTAAAATATTTGGGTGTAAGCCAGATAACTAGAAGTTTGGTTTTGCAGTTCTGCGGTTCAAATCTCTGTACTATCCAGCTTTTGGCCTTTTTTACATAAAAAAAACAGAAATCGTGTCTCCCTGACTGTTCAGACACAAATATCTGTTTAAAATATTCTGGTGTAGGCCAGATAACTAGTAGTTTGGTATTACAGTTCCACTGATCAAATCTCTTTATTGTTCAGATTTTGGCCTTTTGTACATAACAAAAACAGTAATAGTGTCTCCCAGACTGTTCAGACACAAATATATCTGTTTAAAATATTCTGGTGTAGGCCAGATAACTAGAAGTTTCGTTTTGCAGTTCCATAGTTCAAATATCTGTATTATCCATCTTTTGGCCTTTTTTACATAAAAAAACATTAATAGTGTTTTCCTTACTGTTCATAATCAAATATATTGGTTTAAAATATTCTGGTGTAGGCCAGATAACTAGAAGTTTGGTTTTGCAGTTGCACGGTTTAAATCTCTGTATTATCCAGCTTTTGGCCTTTTTTATATAAAAAAACAGTAATAGTGTCTCCCTGACTGTTCAGACACAAATATCTGTTTAAAATATTCTGGTGTAGGCCAGATAACTAGAAGTTTGGTTTTGCAGTTCCACATTTCAAATGTCTGTATTATCCAGATTTCGGCCTTTTTTACATAAAAAAAACAGTAATAGTGTCTCCCTGACTGTTCAGACACAAATATATGTGTTTAAAATATTCTGGTGTAGGCCAGATAACTAGAAGTTTGGTTTTGCAGTACCACGGTTCAAATCTCTGTAGTATAAAGCTTTTGGCCTTTTTTACATTAAAAAAAACAGTAATAGTGTCTCCCTGACTGTTCAGACACAAATATATCTGCTTAAAATATTCTGGTGTAGGCCAGATAACGAGAAGCTTGGTTTTGCAGTTCGACGGTTCAAATCTCTGTATTATGCAGCTTTTGGCCTTTTTTACATTAAAAAAACAGTAATAGTGTCTCCCTGACTGTTCAGACACAAATATATCTGGTTAAAATATTTGGGTGTAAGCCAGATAACTAGAAGTTTGGTTTTGCAGTTCTGCGGTTCAAATCTCTGTATTATCCAGATTTTGGCCTTTTTTACATAAAAAAAACAGTAATAGTATCTCCCTGACTGTTCAGACACAAATATCTGTTTAAAATATTCGGGTGTAGGCCAAATAACTAGCAGTTTGGTTTTGCAGTTTCACGGTTCAAATCTCTGTATTTTGCAGCTTCTGACCTTTTTTACACAATAAAAAACAGTAATAGTGTCTCCCTGACTGTTCAGACACAAACATATCTGTTTAAAATATTCGAGTGTAGGCCAGATAACTAGAAGTTTGGATTTGCCGTTCCACGGTTCAAATCTCTGTATTATGCAGCTTTTGGCCTTTTTTACATTAAAAAAACAGTAATAGTGTCTCCCTGACTGTTCAGACACAAATATATCTGGTTAAAATATTTGGGTGTAAGCCAGATAACTAGAAGTATGGTTTTGCAGTTCTGCAGTTCAAATCTCTGTATTATCCAGCTTTTGGCCTTTTTTACATAAAAAAACAGAAATCGTGTCTCCCTGACTGTTCAGACACAAATATCTGTTTAAAATATTCTGGTGTAGGCCAGATAACTAGAAGTTTGGTTTTTCAGTTCCACTGTTCAAATGTCTGTATTATCCAGATTTCGGCCTTTTTTACATAAAAAAACCCAGAAATAGTGTCTCCCTGACTGTTCAGACACAAATATCTGTTTAAAATATTCTGGTGTAGGCCAGATAACTAGAAGTTTGGTTTTGCAGTTCCACGGTTCAAATGTCTGTATTATCCAGATTTCGGCCTTTTTTACATAAAAAAAACAGTAAAAGTGTCTCCCTGACTGTTCAGACACAAATATATGTGTTTAAAATATTCTGGTGTAGGCCAGATAACTAGAAGTTTGGTTTTGCAGTTCCACGGTTCAAATCTCTGTATTATGCAGCTTTTGGCCTTTTTTACATAAAAAAAACAGTAATAGTGTCTCCCTGATGGTTCAGACACAAATATATCTGTTTAAAATATTTGGGTGTAAGCCAGATAACTAGAAGTTTGGTTTTGCAGTTCTGTGGTTCAAATCTCTGTATTATCCAGCTTTTGGCCTTTTTTACATAAAAAAACAGAAATCGTGTCTCCCTGACTGTTCAGACACAAATATCTGTTTAAAATATTCTGGTGTAGGCCAGATAACTAGAAGTTTGGTTTTGCAGTTCCACTGTTCAAATGTCTGTATTATCCAGATTTCGGCCTTTTTTACATAAAAAAAAACAGAAATAGTGTCTCCCTGACTGTTCAGACACAAATATCTGTTTAAAATATTCTGGTGTAGGCCAGATAACTAGAAGTTTGGTTTTGCAGTTCCACGTTTGAAATCTCTGTAGTATCAAGCTTTTGGCCTTTTTTACATAAAAAAGAACAGTAATAGTGTCTCCCTGACTGTTCAGACACAAGTATATCTGCTTAAAATATTCTGGTGTAGGCCAGATAACTAGAAGCTTGGTTTTGCAGTTCCACGTTTCAAATCTCTGTATTATGCAGCTTTTGGCCTTTTTTACATAAAAAAAGCAGTAATAGTGTCTCCCTGACTGTTCAGACACAAATATATCTGTTTAAAATATTTGGGTGTAAGCCAGATAACTAGAAGTTTGGTTTTGCAGTTCTGCGGTTCAAATCTCTGTATTATCCAGCTTTTGGCCTTTTTTACATAAAAAAAACAGAAATCGTGTCTCCCTGACTGTTCAGACACAAATATCTGTTTAAAATATTCTGGTGTAGGCCAGATAACTAGTAGTTTGGTATTACAGTTCCACTGATCAAATCTCTTTATTGTTCAGATTTTGGCCTTTTGTACATAACAAAAACAGTAATAGTGTCTCCCAGACTGTTCAGACACAAATATATCTGTTTAAAATATTCTGGTGTAGGCCAGATAACTAGAAGTTTCGTTTTGCAGTTCCATAGTTCAAATATCTGTATTATCCATCTTTTGGCCTTTTTTACATAAAAAAAACATTAATAGTGTTTTCCTTACTGTTCATAATCAAATATATTGGTTTAAAATATTCTGGTGTAGGCCAGATAACTAGAAGTTTGGTTTTGCAGTTCCACATTTCAAATGTCTGTATTATCCAGATTTCGGCCTTTTTTACATAAAAAAAACAGTAATAGTGTCTCCCTGACTGTTCAGACACAAATATATGTGTTTAAAATATTCTGGTGTAGGCCAGATAACTAGAAGTTTGGTTTTGCAGTACCACGGTTCAAATCTCTGTAGTATAAAGCTTTTGGCCTTTTTTACATTAAAAAAAACAGTAATAGTGTCTCCCTGACTGTTCAGACACAAATATATCTGCTTAAAATATTCTGGTGTAGGCCAGATAACGAGAAGCTTGGTTTTGCAGTTCGACGGTTCAAATCTCTGTATTATGCAGCTTTTGGCCTTTTTTACATTAAAAAAACAGTAATAGTGTCTCCCTGACTGTTCAGACACAAATATATCTGGTTAAAATATTTGGGTGTAAGCCAGATAACTAGAAGTTTGGTTTTGCAGTTCTGCGGTTCAAATCTCTGTATTATCCAGATTTTGGCCTTTTTTACATAAAAAAAACAGTAATAGTATCTCCCTGACTGTTCAGACACAAATATCTGTTTAAAATATTCGGGTGTAGGCCAAATAACTAGAAGTTTGGTTTTGCAGTTTCACGGTTCAAATCTCTGTATTTTGCAGCTTCTGACCTTTTTTACACAATAAAAAACAGTAATAGTGTCTCCCTGACTGTTCAGACACAAACATATCTGTTTAAAATATTCGAGTGTAGGCCAGATAACTAGAAGTTTGGATTTGCCGTTCCACGGTTCAAATCTCTGTATTATGCAGCTTTTGGCCTTTTTTACATTAAAAAAACAGTAATAGTGTCTCCCTGACTGTTCAGACACAAATATATCTGGTTAAAATATTTGGGTGTAAGCCAGATAACTAGAAGTTTGGTTTTGCAGTTCTGCGGTTCAAATCTCTGTATTATCCAGCTTTTGGCCTTTTTTACATAAAAAAAAACAGAAATCGTGTCTCCCTGACTGTTCAGACACAAATATCTGTTTAAAATATTCTGGTGTAGGCCAGATAACTAGAAGTTTGGTTTTGCAGATCCATGGTTCAAATCTCTGTATTATGCAGCTTTTGGCCTTTTTTACATAAAAAAAACTGTAATAGTGTCTCCCTGACTGTTCAGACACAAATATCTGTTTAAAATATTCTGGTGTAGGCCAGATAACTAGAAGTTTGGTTTTGCAGTTCCACTGTTCAAATGTCTGTATTATCCAGATTTCGGCCTTTTTTACATAAAAAAAAACAGAAATCGTGTCTCCCTGACTGTTCAGACACAAATATCTGTTTAAAATATTCTGGTGTAGGCCAGATAACTAATAGTTTGGTATTACAGTTCCACTGATCAAATCTCTTTATTGTTCAGATTTTGGCCTTTTGTACATAACAGAAACAGTAATAGTGTCTCCCAGACGGTTCAGACACAAATATATCTGTTTAAAATATTCTGGTGTAGGCCAGATAACTAGAAGTTTCGTTTTGCAGTTCCATAGTTCAAATATCTGTATTATCCATCTTTTGGCCTTTTTTACATAAAAAAAAACAGTAATAGTGTTTTCCTTACTGTTCATAATCAAATATATTGGTTTAAAATATTCTGGTGTAGGCCAGATAACTAGAAGTTTGGTTTTGCAGTTGCACGGTTTAAATCTCTGTATTATCCAGCTTTTGGCCTTTTTTATATAAAAAATCAGTAATAGTGTCTCCCTGACTGTTCAGACACAAATATCTGTTTAAAATATTCTGGTGTAGGCCAGTTAACTAGAAGTTTGGTTTTGCAGTTCCACGTTTCAAATCTCTGTATTATGCAGCTTTTGGCCTTTTTTACATAAAAAAACAGTAATAGTCTCTCCCTGACTGTTCAGACACAAATATATCTGTTTAAAATATTCTGGTGTAGGCCAGATAACTAGAAGTTTGGTTTTGCAGTTCCACGGTTCAAATCTCTATATTGTCCAGCTTTTGGCCTTTTTTACATAACAAAGACAGTAATAGTGTCTCCCTGACTGTTCAAACACAAATATATCTGTTTCAAATATTCGGGTGTAGGCAAGATAACTAGAACTTTGGTTTTGCAGTTCCACGGTTCAAATCTCTGTATTATCCAGCTTTTAGCCTTTTTTACATAAAAAAAACAGTAATAGTGTCTCCCTGACTGTTCAGACACAAATATATCTGTTTAAAATATTCTGGTGTAGGCCAGATAACTAGAAGTTTGGTTTTGCAGTTCCACGGTTCAAATCTCTATATTGTCCAGCTTTTGGCCTTTTTTACATAAAAAAAACAGTAATAGTGTCTCCCAGACTGTTCAGACACAAATATATCTGTTTAAAATATTCTGGTGTAGGCCAGATAACTAGAAGTTTCGTTTTGCAGTCCCATAGTTCAAATATCTGTATTATCCATCTTTTGGCCTTTTTTACATAAAAAAAACATTAATAGTGTTTTCCTTACTGTTCATAATCAAATATATTGGTTTAAAATATTCTGGTGTAGGCCAGATAACTAGAAGTTTGGTTTTGCAGTTGCACGGTTTAAATCTCTGTATTATCCAGCTTTTGGCCTTTTTTATATAAAAAAACAGTAATAGTGTCTCCCTGACTGTTCAGACACAAATATCTGTTTAAAATATTCTGGTGTAGGCCAGATAACTAGAAGTTTGGTTTTGTAGTTCCACGTTTCAAATGTCTGTATTATCCAGATTTCGGCCTTTTTTACATAAAAAAAACAGTAATAGTGTCTCCCTGACTGTTCAGACACAAATATATGTGTTTAAAATATTCTGGTGTAGGCCAGATAACTAGAAGTTTGGTTTTTTCAGTACCACGGTTCAAATCTCTGTAGTATAAAGCTTTTGGCCTTTTTTACATTAAAAAAAACAGTAATAGTGTCTCCCTGACTGTTCAGACACAAATATATCTGCTTAAAATATTCTGGTGTAGGCCAGATAACGAGAAGCTTGGTTTTGCAGTTCCACGGTTCAAATCTCTGTATTATGCAGCTTTTGGCCTTTTTTACATTAAAAAAACAGTAATAGTGTCTCCCTGACTGTTCAGACACAAATATATCTGGTTAAAATATTTGGGTGTAAGCCAGATAACTAGAAGTTTGGTTTTGCAGTTCTGCGGTTCAAATCTCTGTATTATCCAGATTTTGGCATTTTTTACATAAAAAAAACAGTAATAGTATCTCCCTGACTGTTCAGACACAAATATCTGTTTAAAATATTCGGGTGTAGGCCAGATAACTAGAAGTTTGGTTTTGCAGTTCCACGGTTCAAATCTCTGTATTTTGCAGCTTCTGACCTTTTTTACACAATAAAAAACAGTAATAGTGTCTCCCTGACTGTTCAGACACAAACATATCTGTTTAAAATATTCGAGTGTAGGCCAGATAACTAGAAGTTTGGATTTGCCGTTCCACGGTTCAAATCTCTGTATTATGCAGCTTTTGGCCTTTTTTACATTAAAAAAACAGTAATAGTGTCTCCCTGACTGTTCAGACACAAATATATCTGGTTAAAATATTTGGGTGTAAGCCAGATAACTAGAAGTTTGGTTTTGCAGTTCTGCGGTTCAAATCTCTGTATTATCCAGCTTTTGGCCTTTTTTACATAAAAAAACAGAAATCGTGTCTCCCTGCCTGTTCAGACACAAATATCTGTTTAAAATATTCTGGTGTAGGCCGGATAACTAGAAGTTTGGTTTTGCAGTTCCACTGTTCAAATGTCTGTATTATCCAGATTTCGGCCTTTTCTACATAAAAAAAAACAGAAATCGTGTCTCCCTGACTGTTCAGACACAAATATCTGTTTAAAATATTCTGGTGTAGGCCAGATAACGAGAAGCTTGGTTTTGCAGTTCGACAGTTCAAATCTCTGTATTTTGCAGCTTTTGGCCTTTTTTAAATTAAAAAAACAGTAATAGTGTCTCCCTGACTGTTCAGACACAAATATATCTGGTTAAAATATTTGGGTGTAAGCCAGATAACTAGAAGTTTGGTTTTGCAGTTCTGCGGTTCAAATCTCTGTATTATCCAGATTTTGGCCTTTTTTACATAAAAAAAACAGTAATAGTATCTCCCTGACTGTTCAGACACAAATATCTGTTTAAAATATTCGGGTGTAGGCCAGATAACTAGAAGTTTGGTTTTGCAGTTCCACGGTTCAAATCTCTGTATTTTGCAGCTTCTGACCTTTTTTACACAATAAAAAACAGTAATAGTGTCTCCCTGACTGTTCAGACACAAACATATCTGTTTAAAATATTCGAGTGTAGGCCAGATATCTAGAAGTTTGGATTTGCCGTTCCACGGTTCAAATTTCTGTATTATGCAGCTTTTGGCCTTTTTTACATTAAAAAAACAGTAATAGTGTCTCCCTGACTGTTCAGACACAAATATATCTGGTTAAAATATTTGGGTGTAAGCCAGATAACTAGAAGTTTGGTTTTGCAGTTCTGCGGTTCAAATCTCTGTATTATCCAGCTTTTGGCCTTTTTTACATAAAAAAAAACAGAAATCGTGTCTCCCTGACTGTTCAGACACAAATATCTGTTTAAAATATTCTGGTGTAGGCCAGATAACTAGAAGTTTGGTTTTGCAGATCCATGGTTCAAATCTCTGTATTATGCAGCTTTTGGCCTTTTTTACATAAAAAAAACTGTAATAGTGTCTCCCTGACAGTTCAGACACAAATATATCTGTTTAAAATATTTGGGTGTAAGCCAGATAACTAGAAGTTTGGTTTTGCAGTTCTGCGGTTCAAATCTCTGTATTATCCAGCTTTTGGCCTTTTTTACATAAAAAAACAGAAATCGTGTCTCCCTGACTGTTCAGACACAAATATCTGTTTAAAATATTCTGGTGTAGGCCAGATAACTAGAAGTTTGGTTTTGCAGTTCCACTGTTCAAATGTCTGTATTATCCAGATTTCGGCCTTTTTTACATAAAAAAAAACAGAAATCGTGTCTCCCTGACTGTTCAGACACAAATATCTGTTTAAAATATTCTGGTGTAGGCCAGATAACTAATAGTTTGGTATTACAGTTCCACTGATCAAATCTCTTTATTGTTCAGATTTTGGCCTTTTGTACATAACAGAAACAGTAATAGTGTCTCCCAGACTGTTCAGACACAAATATATCTGTTTAAAATATTCTGGTGTAGGCCAGATAACTAGAAGTTTCGTTTTGCAGTTCCATAGTTCAAATATCTGTATTATCCATCTTTTGGCCTTTTTAAAAATAAAAAAAAACAGTAATAGTGTTTTCCTTACTGTTCATAATCAAATATATTGGTTTAAAATATTCTGGTGTAGGCCAGATAACTAGAAGTTTGGTTTTGCAGTTGCACGGTTTAAATCTCTGTATTATCCAGCTTTTGGCCTTTTTTATATAAAAAATCAGTAATAGTGTCTCCCTGACTGTTCAGACACAAATATCTGTTTAAAATATTCTGGTGTAGGCCAGTTAACTAGAAGTTTGGTTTTGCAGTTCCACGTTTCAAATCTCTGTATTATGCAGCTTTTGGCCTTTTTTACATAAAAAAACAGTAATAGTCTCTCCCTGACTGTTCAGACACAAATATATCTGTTTAAAATATTCTGGTGTAGGCCAGATAACTAGAAGTTTGGTTTTGCAGTTCCACGGTTCAAATCTCTATATTGTCCAGCTTTTGGCCTTTTTTACATAACAAAGACAGTAATAGTGTCTCCCTGACTGTTCAAACACAAATATATCTGTTTCAAATATTCGGGTGTAGGCCAGATAACTAGAACTTTGGTTTTGCAGTTCCACGGTTCAAATCTCTGTATTATCCAGCTTTTAGCCTTTTTTACATAAAAAAACAGTAATAGTGTCTCCCTGACTGTTCAGACACAAATATATCTGTTTAAAATATTCTGGTGTAGGCCAGATAACTAGAAGTTTGGTTTTTCAGTTCCACGGTTCAAATCTCTATATTGTCTAGCTTTTGGCCTTTTTTACATAAAAAAAACAGTAATAGTGTCTCCCAGACTGTTCAGACACAAATATATCTGTTTAAAATATTCTGGTGTAGGCCAGATAACTAGAAGTTTCGTTTTGCAGTTCCATAGTTCAAATATCTGTATTATCCATCTTTTGGCCTTTTTTACATAAAAAAAACATTAATAGTGTTTTCCTTACTGTTCATAATCAAATATATTGGTTTAAAATATTCTGGTGTAGGCCAGATAACTAGAAGTTTGGTTTTGCAGTTGCACGGTTTAAATCTCTGTATTATCCAGCTTTTGGCCTTTTTTATATAAAAAAACAGTAATAGTGTCTCCCTGACTGTTCAGACACAAATATCTGTTTAAAATATTCTGGTGTAGGCCAGATAACTAGAAGTTTGGTTTTGCAGTTCCACGTTTCAAATGTCTGTATTATCCAGATTTCGGCCTTTTTTACATAAAAAAAACAGTAATAGTGTCTCCCTGACTGTTCAGACACAAATATATGTGTTTAAAATATTCTGGTGTAGGCCAGATAACTAGAAGTTTGGTTTTTTCAGTACCACGGTTCAAATCTCTGTAGTATAAAGCTTTTGGCCTTTTTTACATTAAAAAAAACAGTAATAGTGTCTCCCTGACTGTTCAGACACAAATATATCTGCTTAAAATATTCTGGTGTAGGCCAGATAACGAGAAGCTTGGTTTTGCAGTTCCACGGTTCAAATCTCTGTATTATGCAGCTTTTGGCCTTTTTTACATTAAAAAAACAGTAATAGTGTCTCCCTGACTGTTCAGACACAAATATATCTGGTTAAAATATTTGGGTGTAAGCCAGATAACTAGAAGTTTGGTTTTGCAGTTCTGCGGTTCAAATCTCTGTATTATCCAGCTTTTGGCCTTTTTTACATAAAAAAACAGAAATCGTGTCTCCCTGCCTGTTCAGACACAAATATCTGTTTAAAATATTCTGGTGTAGGCCGGATAACTAGAAGTTTGGTTTTGCAGTTCCACTGTTCAAATGTCTGTATTATCCAGATTTCGGCCTTTTCTACATAAAAAAAAACAGAAATCGTGTCTCCCTGACTGTTCAGACACAAATATCTGTTTAAAATATTCTGGTGTAGGCCAGATAACGAGAAGCTTGGTTTTGCAGTTCGACAGTTCAAATCTCTGTATTTTGCAGCTTTTGGCCTTTTTTAAATTAAAAAAACAGTAATAGTGTCTCCCTGACTGTTCAGACACAAATATATCTGGTTAAAATATTTGGGTGTAAGCCAGATAACTAGAAGTTTGGTTTTGCAGTTCTGCGGTTCAAATCTCTGTATTATCCAGATTTTGGCCTTTTTTACATAAAAAAAACAGTAATAGTATCTCCCTGACTGTTCAGACACAAATATCTGTTTAAAATATTCGGGTGTAGGCCAGATAACTAGAAGTTTGGTTTTGCAGTTCCACGGTTCAAATCTCTGTATTTTGCAGCTTCTGACCTTTTTTACACAATAAAAAACAGTAATAGTGTCTCCCTGACTGTTCAGACACAAACATATCTGTTTAAAATATTCGAGTGCAGGCCAGATATCTAGAAGTTTGGATTTGCCGTTCCACGGTTCAAATTTCTGTATTATGCAGCTTTTGGCCTTTTTTACATTAAAAAAACAGTAATAGTGTCTCCCTGACTGTTCAGACACAAATATATCTGGTTAAAATATTTGGGTGTAAGCCAGGTAACTAGAAGTTTGGTTTTGCAGTTCTGCGGTTCAAATCTCTGTATTATCCAGCTTTTGGCCTTTTTTACATAAAAAAAAACAGAAATCGTGTCTCCCTGACTGTTCAGACACAAATATCTGTTTAAAATATTCTGGTGTAGGCCAGATAACTAGAAGTTTGGTTTTGCAGTTCCACTGTTCAAATGTCTGTATTATCCAGATTTCGGCCTTTTCTACATAAAAAAAAACAGAAATCGTGTCTCCCTGACTGTTCAGACACAAATATCTGTTTAAAATATTCTGGTGTAGGCCAGATAACTAATAGTTTGGTATTACAGTTCCACTGATCAAATCTCTTTATTGTTCAGATTTTGGCCTTTTGTACATAACAGAAACAGTAATAGTGTCTCCCAGACTGTTCAGACACAAATATATCTGTTTAAAATATTCTGGTGTAGGCCAGATAACTAGAAGTTTCGTTTTGCAGTTCCATAGTTCAAATATCTGTATTATCCATCTTTTGGCCTTTTTTACATAAAAAAAAACAGTAATAGTGTTTTCCTTACTGTTCATAATCAAATATATTGGTTTAAAATATTCTGGTGTAGGCCAGATAACTAGAAGTTTGGTTTTGCAGTTGCACGGTTTAAATCTCTGTATTATCCAGCTTTTGGCCTTTTTTATATAAAAAATCAGTAATAGTGTCTCCCTGACTGTTCAGACACAAATATCTGTTTAAAATATTCTGGTGTAGGCCAGTTAACTAGAAGTTTGGTTTTGCAGTTCCACGTTTCAAATCTCTGTATTATGCAGCTTTTGGCCTTTTTTACATAAAAAAACAGTAATAGTCTCTCCCTGACTGTTCAGACACAAATATATCTGTTTAAAATATTCTGGTGTAGGCCAGATAACTAGAAGTTTGGTTTTGCAGTTCCACGGTTCAAATCTCTATATTGTCCAGCTTTTGGCCTTTTTTACATAACAAAGACAGTAATAGTGTCTCCCTGACTATTCAAACACAAATATATCTGTTTCAAATATTCGGGTGTAGGCAAGATAACTAGAACTTTGGTTTTGCAGTTCCACGGTTCAAATCTCTGTATTATCCAGCTTTTAGCCTTTTTTACATAAAAAAAACTGTAATAGTGTCTCCCTGACTGTTCAGACACAAATATATCTGTTTAAAATATTCTGGTGTAGGCCAGATAACTAGAAGTTTGGTTTTGCAGTTCCACGGTTCAAATCTCTATATTGTCCAGCTTTTGGCCTTTTTTACATAAAAAAAACAGTAATAGTGTCTCCCAGACTGTTCAGACACAAATATATCTGTTTAAAATATTCTGGTGTAGGCCAGATAACTAGAAGTTTCGTTTTGCAGTTCCATAGTTCAAATATCTGTATTATCCATCTTTTGGCCTTTTTTACATAAAAAAAACATTAATAGTGTTTTCCTTACTGTTCATAATCAAATATATTGGTTTAAAATATTCTGGTGTAGGCCAGATAACTAGAAGTTTGGTTTTGCAGTTGCACGGTTTAAATCTCTGTATTATCCAGCTTTTGGCCTTTTTTATATAAAAAAACAGTAATAGTGTCTCCCTGACTGTTCAGACACAAATATATGTGTTTAAAATATTCTGGTGTAGGCCAGATAACTAGAAGTTTGGTTTTTTCAGTACCACGGTTCAAATCTCTGTAGTATAAAGCTTTTGGCCTTTTTTACATTAAAAAAAACAGTAATAGTGTCTCCCTGACTGTTCAGACACAAATATATCTGCTTAAAATATTCTGGTGTAGGCCAGATAACGAGAAGCTTGGTTTTGCAGTTCCACGGTTCAAATCTCTGTATTATGCAGCTTTTGGCCTTTTTTACATTAAAAAAACAGTAATAGTGTCTCCCTGACTGTTCAGACACAAATATATCTGGTTAAAATATTTGGGTGTAAGCCAGATAACTAGAAGTTTGGTTTTGCAGTTCTGCGGTTCAAATCTCTGTATTATCCAGATTTTGGCATTTTTTACATAAAAAAAACAGTAATAGTATCTCCCTGACTGTTCAGACACAAATATCTGTTTAAAATATTCGGGTGTAGGCCAGATAACTAGAAGTTTGGTTTTGCAGTTCCACGGTTCAAATCTCTGTATTTTGCAGCTTCTGACCTTTTTTACACAATAAAAAACAGTAATAGTGTCTCCCTGACTGTTCAGACACAAACATATCTGTTTAAAATATTCGAGTGTAGGCCAGATAACTAGAAGTTTGGATTTGCCGTTCCACGGTTCAAATCTCTGTATTATGCAGCTTTTGGCCTTTTTTACATTAAAAAAACAGTAATAGTGTCTCCCTGACTGTTCAGACACAAATATATCTGGTTAAAATATTTGGGTGTAAGCCAGATAACTAGAAGTTTGGTTTTGCAGTTCTGCGGTTCAAATCTCTGTATTATCCAGCTTTTGGCCTTTTTTACATAAAAAAACAGAAATCGTGTCTCCCTGCCTGTTCAGACACAAATATCTGTTTAAAATATTCTGGTGTAGGCCGGATAACTAGAAGTTTGGTTTTGCAGTTCCACTGTTCAAATGTCTGTATTATCCAGATTTCGGCCTTTTCTACATAAAAAAAAACAGAAATCGTGTCTCCCTGACTGTTCAGACACAAATATCTGTTTAAAATATTCTGGTGTAGGCCAGATAACTAGTAGTTTGGTATTACAGTTCCACTGATCAAATCTCTTTATTGTTCAGATTTTGGCCTTTTGTACATAACAAAAACAGTAATAGTGTCTCCCAGACTGTTCAGACACAAATATATCTGTTTAAAATATTCTGGTGTAGGCCAGATAACTAGAAGTTTCGTTTTGCAGTTCCATAGTTCAAATATCTGTATCATCCATCTTTTGGCCTTTTTTACATAAAAAAAAACAGTAATAGTGTTTTCCTTACTGTTCATAATCAAATATATTGGTTTAAAATATTCTGGTGTAGGCCAGATAACTAGAAGTTTGGTTTTGCAGTTGCACGGTTTAAATCTCTGTATTATCCAGCTTTTGGCCTTTTTTATATAAAAAAACAGTAATAGTGTCTCCCTGACTGTTCAGACACAAATATCTGTTTAAAATATTCTGGTGTAGGCCAGTTAACTAGAAGTTTGGTTTTGCAGTTCCACGTTTCAAATCTCTGTATTATGCAGCTTTTGGCCTTTTTTACATAAAAAAACAGTAATAGTGTCTCCCTGACTGCTCAGACACAAATATATCTGTTTAAAATATTCTGGTGTAGGCCAGATAACTAGAAGTTTGGTTTTGCAGTACCACAGTTCAAATGTCTTTATTGTCCAGCTTTTGGCCTTTTTTACATAACAAAAACAGTAATAGTGTCTCCCTGACTGTTCAGACACAAATATATCTGTTTAAATTATTCTGGTGTAGGCCAGATAACTAGAAGTTTGGTTTTGCAGTTCCACTGTTCAAATCTCTGTATTATCTAGATTTTGGCCTTTTTTACATAAAAAAAACAGTAATAGTGTCTCCCTGACTGTTCAGACACAAATATCTGTTTAAAATATTCGGGTGTAGGCCAGATAACTAGAAGTTTGGTTTTGCAGTTCCACGGTTCAAATCTCTGTATTTTGCAGCTTCTGACCTTTTTTACACAATAAAAAACAGTAATAGTGTCTCCCTGACTGTTCAGACACAAATATATCTGTTTAAAATATTCTGGTGTAGGCCAGATAACTAGAAGTTTGGTTTTGCAGTTCCACGGTTCAAATCTCTATATTGTCCAGCTTTTGGCCTTTTTTACATAACAAAGACAGTAATAGTGTCTCCCTGACTGTTCAGACACAAATATATCTGTTTCAAATATTCGGGTGTAGGCAAGATAACTAGAACTTTGGTTTTGCAGTTCCACGGTTCAAATCTCTGTATTATCCAGCTTTTAGCCTTTTTTACATAAAAAAAACAGTAATAGTGTCTCCCTGACTGTTCAGACACAAATATATCTGTTTAAAATATTCTGGTGTAGGCCAGATAACTAGAAGTTTGTTTTTGCAGTTCCACGGTTCAAATCTCTATATTGTCCAGCTTTTGGCCTTTTTTACATAACAAAGACAGTAATAGTGTCTCCCTGACTGTTCAGACACAAATATATCTGTTTCAAATATTCTGGTGTAGGCCAGATAACTAGAAGTTTGGTTTTGTAGTTCCACGGCTCAAATCTCTGTATTATGCAGCTTTTGGCCTTTTTTACAAAAAAAAACAGTAATAGTGTCTCCCTGACTGTTCAGACACAAACATATCTGTTTAAAATATTCGAGTGTAGGCCAGATAACTAGAAGTTTGGATTTGCCGTTCCACGGTTGAAATCTCTGTATTATGCAGCTTTTGGTCTTTTTTACAAAAAATCAAAACAGTAATAGTGTCTTCCTGCATGTTCAGATACTAATATATATGTTTAAAAAATTCTGGTGTAGGCCAGATAACTAGAAGTTTGGTTTTGCAGTTCCACGGTTCGAATCTCTGTATTATCCAGCTTTTGGCCTCTTTTGCATAAAAAAACAGTAATAGTGTCGCCCTGACTGTTCAGACACAAATATATCTGTTTAAAATATTCGGGTGTAGGCAAGATAACTAGAACTTTGGTTTTGCAGTTACACGGTTCAAATCTCTGTATTATCCAGCTTTTAGCCTTTTTTACATAAAAAAAACAGTAATAGTGTCTCCCTGACTGTTCAGACACAAATATATCTGTTTAAAATATTCTGGTGTAGGCCAGATAACTAGAAGTTTGGTTTTTCCAGTTCCACGGTTCAAATCTCTGTAGTATCAATCTTTTGGCCTTTTTTACAGAAAAAAAAAGTAATAGTGTCTCCCTGACTGTTCAGACACAAATATATCTGCTTAAAATATTCTGGTGTAGGCCAGATAACTAGAAGCTTGGTTTTGCAGTTCCACGGTTCAAATCTCTGTATTATGCAGCTTTTGGCCTTTTCTACATTAAAAAAACAGTAATAGTGTCTCCCTGACTGTTCAGACACAAATATATCTGGTTAAAATATTTGGGTGTAAGCCAGATAACTAGAAGTTTGGTTTTGCAGTTCTGCGGTTCAAATCTCTGTATTATCCAGCTTTTGGCCTTTTTTACATAAAAAAAACAGAAATCGTGTCTCCCTGACTCTTCAGACACAAATATCTGTTTAAAATATTCTGGTGTAGGCCAGATACCTAGTAGTTTGGTATTACAGTTCCACGGATCAAATCTCTTTATTGTTCAGATTTTGGCCTTTTGTACATAACAAAAACAGTAATAGTGTCTCCCAGACTGTTCAGACACAAATATATCTGTTTAAAATATTCTAGTGTAGGCCAGATAACTAGAAGTTTCGTTTTGCAGTTCCATAGTTCAAATATCTGTATTATCCATCTTTTGGCCTTTTTTACATAAAAAAAAACAGTAATAGTGTTTTCCTTACTGTTCATAATCAAATATATTGGTTTAAAATATTCTGGTGTAGGCCAGATAACTAGAAGTTTGGTTTTGCAGTTGCACGGTTTAAATCTCTGTATAATCCAGCTTTTGGCCTTTTTTATATAAAAAAACAGTAATAGTGTCTCCCTGACTGTTCAGACACAAATATCTGTTTAAAATATTCGGGTGTAGGCCAGATAACTAGAAGTTTAGTTTTGCAGTTCCACGGTTCAAATCTCTGTATTTTGCAGCTTCTGACCTTTTTTACACAATAAAAAACAGTAATAGTGTCTCCCTGACTGTTCAGACACAAATATATCTGTTTAAAATATTCTGGTGTAGGCCAGATAACTAGAAGTTTGGTTTTGCTGTTCCACGGTTCAAATCTCTATATTGTCCAGCTTTTGGCCTTTTTTACATAACAAAGACAGTAATAGTGTCTCCCTGACTGTTCAGACACAAATATATCTGTTTCAAATATTCTGGTGTAGGCCAGATAACTAGAAGTTTGGTTTTGCAGTTCCACGGTTCAAATCTCTGTATTATCCAGCTTTTAGCCTTTTTTACATAAAAAAACCAGTAATAGTGTCTCCCTGACTGTTCAGACACAAATATATCTGTTTAAAATATTCTGGTGTAGGCCAGATAACTAGAAGTTTGGTTTTGCAGTTCCACGGTTCAAATCTCTATATTGTCCAGCTTTTGGCCTTTTTTACATAACAAAGACAGTAATAGTGTCTCCCTGACTGTTCAGACACAAATATATCTGTTTCAAATATTCTGGTGTAGGCCAGATAACTAGAAGTTTGGTTTTGTAGTTCCACAGCTCAAATCTCTGTATTATCCAGCTTTTGGCTTTTTTTACATAAAAAAATTAGTAATAGTGTCTCCCTGACTGCTCAGACACAAATATATCTGTTTAAAATATTCTGGTGTAGGCCAGATAACTAGAAGTTTCGTTTTGCAGTTCCATGGTTCAAATTTCTGTATTATGCAGCTTTTGACCTTTTTTACAAAAAAAAAAACAGTAATAGTGTCTCCCTGACTGTTCAGACACAAACATATCTGTTTAAAATATTCGAGTGTAGGCCAGATAACTAGAAGTTTGGATTTGCCGTTCCACGGTTCAAATCTCTGCATTATGCAGCTTTTGGCCTTTTTTACAAAAAAAAACAAAACAGTAATAGTGTCTTCCTGCATGTTCAGATACTAATATATATGTTTAAAAATTCTGGTGTAGGCCAGATAACTAGAAGTTTGGTTTTGCAGTTCCACGGTTCGAATCTCTGTATTATCCAGCTTTTGGCCTCTTTTACATAAAAAAACAGTAATAGTGTCGCCCTGACTGTTCAGACACAAATATATCTGTTTAAAATATTCGGGTGTAGGCAAGATAACTAGACCTTTGGTTTTGCAGTTCCACGGTTCAGATCTCTGTATTATCCAGCTTTTAGCCTTTTTTACATAAAAAAAACAGTAATAGTGTCTCCCTGACTGTTCAGACACAAATATATCTGTTTAAAATATTCTGGTGTAGGCCAGATAACTAGAAGTTTGGTTTTGCATTTCCACGGTTCAAATCTATGTATTATCCTGCTTTTGGCGTTTTTTACATAAAAAAAACAGTAATAGTGTCTCCCTGACTGTTCAGACACAGATATATCTGTTTAAAATATTCTGGTGTAGGCCAGATAACTAGAAGCTTGGTTTTGCAGTTCCACGGTTCAAATCTCTTTATAGTCCAGCTTTTGGCCTTTTGTACATAACAAAAGCAGTAATAGTGTCTCCCTGACTCTTCAGACACAAATATATCTGTTTAAAATATTCGGGTGTAGGCCAGATAACTAGAAGTTTGGTTTTGCAGTTCCACGGTTCAAATCTCTGTATTATCCAGCTTTTAGCCTTTTTTACATAAAAAAAACAGTAAAAGTGTCTCCCTGACTGTTCAGACACAAATATATCTGTTTAAAATATTCTGGTGTAGGCAAGATAACTACAAGTTTGGTTTTGCTGTTCCACGGTACAAATCTCTGTATTATCTAGCTTTTGGCCTTTTTTAAATAAAAAAAACAGTAATCGTGTCTCCCTGACTGTTCAGACACAAATATATGTTTAAAATATTCTGGTGTAGGCCAAATAACTAGAAGTTTGGTTTTGCAGTTCCACGGTTCAAACCTCTGTATTATCCAGCTTTTGGCCTTTTTTTCCTTAAAAAAAACAGTAACAGTGCTGTTAGGTGTCGGTCTGGTGTTGGATTCAAAATGGTTCCAGGATCTTCTGTGGTCTCCCATTTTTTTTCCAGCCAGGGCTGATGCTGCTCATCATCATCATCAGCCCCAATTCCTAGCTGGTCCACGAGCACTGCTTATCTCCCAGGTAGTTGTGCCTAACAATGTTAAGCCTGGGTTGCAGAGAGAGACAGTGCTTGCAGTGTCTAAGTCCAGAGTTTGCCGTACTGAGCATGTCCGTGACCTGGCAGATCATTATTGGTGGTTTGGCACCCACCTGACCCAGTGACCTGGCACCGCCTGATTGGTCCACGGGTAATGTCACCAATGACGCGTCGGTGGGCAGGGCTTAGTCTTTAAAAGGCGACGCACTCAGATCATTTGAGCTGGTTGTTTGTGGTGTGCACGCTTAAACTCTTGGGCTCCTCTAGAGCCATAGCTTTAGGCAGGCAGGTAGCTTGAGCCATATAGAGCGGGTCTGCTCAGTCCGGTACCACGCCGGCTGAGTAGACGAATACCTGGCGGGTATCACACCCGCATACTAGCTCCATCTCCTATAGCGTAGACAGGGATACTGCTTCTTCTCTGGCCACACGTCTCCCTGCGGTTCTTGGAGATTGTGTGAACCGCTTTAGCGCCATTCCCCTTAGCGCAGCACCTGTATCAAAGACAGGGCTACTGCTTCTCCCACGGTCGCACGTCTCCTTGCGATTCTTGGAGATTATGCGAACTGTCTTACCCTTCCGTGTGCATTAACACGAAGGGCTAAGATAACTGATAGGTGCATCGCCGGTTGCTCTCCCTCCGTGCAGTTAACGGAGATAGAGCGTATCACCTTACCCGGTCCGGTGTGCTGTTAACACGAACGGGTTATCAGTTTAGTTGTCGCTTTCCTTTCCACCCGGAAAGTGTTTGGCAGCAGTCCTTTAGGCTGCATTGCTGACCCCAGGGTCGGTTGCATTCCATTAAAATAAAGTTGTCTGCAACCGCCCTCCTAACAGTATCTAAGTGCCAGGGTCTTGCCGAACATGGCCGAGAACCAGCAACTACAGCGGTATATTCAGCAACTGGAGGCCAGACTCAGAACTCTGGAACAACCTGCTCCGGTCGCTGATATCACTGCAGTAGCTTCCCAGGCGGCTACTCTAGCAGCCAATATTATAAACTCGGCTGCGGTGAATTCTGCAACCACTGCAAGTGCCCCATTACCCTGGTTTGCTCTCCCGGAGAAATTTTCTGGGACAGTAAACTCTGTAGGGGGTTTATTAACGTATGCTCCATTCATTTGGAGATGATGGAGGCACGGTTCCCCTCCAAAAGAGCCAAAGTGGGATATATTATTTCTTTACTTTCTCACAGGGCTCTGGAGTGGGCTACTCCTCTATGGGAGCGGAACGACCCGGTGTTAGTAAACGCGGGTCTTTTCCTTAAGACCCTAAAAAGTGTTTTCCTTGGTCCTCAGGTCACGCATGATATGGCTCTTAAGCTTCTTGCGTTGGTCCAGGGTTCGGCCACCGCCAGTCACTATGCAGTCCAGTTCAGAACCCTAACGGCTGAACTGGATTTGTCAGAGCGGTCGCTTATTCCGGTGTTCTGGAGGGGTCTGGCTGGGCATATTAAGGATGCCTTATCTACCAGAGAGATTCCAACCTCTCTGGAGGAGTTAATAACTCTCGCTGACCGTATTGACTTGCGTCATGCGGACCATAAGTTAGAGCTGGAGGTTGCCAGACCTCAACATCTGTTGGCACCAGGCGTCTTTAAACCGAAGACTCTCGACCCGGAGCCTGAGGCTATGGATATATCCCGGACTTAGTCTAGTTCCTCTTGTTCCCGACCCGCACATCTCTTGGAGCACCCCGTAAATAAGGGTTCCAGGCAGTCGGTAAAACGAGTAGGTCTTACCTCCGTTGGAGAAGGTGTATTAAAGTCCGGGACTACTTCCTCCAAATTATCTTTTAATGTGACATTGTCCCTTGGTAAATCTACAGCTGCTGCCAAGGCGTGGGTGGACTCTGGTGCTGAGGGCAAATTTTTATCATCTACATTTGCCCAGAGGCATGCCATCCCTATTGAGTTACTCTTCAGACCAATGAACATTAGTTTTGTCAATGGTTCACTCCTGGATGCGCAAATCACCCACCAGTCGATTCCCCTCACCATGTCATACCCTCAGGGCCACCGGGAGGTCATCTCATTTCTTATTATTCCCGGTGGTTTAGACGAGGTGTTATTGAGTCTCCCCTGGCTACTTCGTCATACTCCACACATTGACTGGAATACGGGGAGAATTTCTTCCTGGAGTGAGAATTGTGCGTCTCAGTGTATGGTCAAAGTCACCCGGAGGGTAGTCTCTGATCCCCCTACCATTGTGGCATCCGGTACAGATTCTTTGTCTGTCCCCAGGACCCGGGTCTTGCCAGATTATGTCGTAAAGAACTCTCAGGAAGAGAGGGTGGCGGCAGTGTCCTCTAACCCGGTTCCGTCGGGGAGGCCGTTTGTTTCACCTAATCTACAGAATATGGTGCTCTCCTGGGCTCATGCCCCTAAGATCGGAGCTCACCTGGGGTTCAAACGTACCACTAAGTCCCTTCAATGGTCCTATTGGTGACCCCGGTGGTGCCAGGACGTCAAGGACTTTGTAAACGCGTGTCCCGTCTGTGCGAGAGATAAATCTTTCTACCAGAGACCGGCGGGCCCTGTCCCTCTGTCACCCGTGAAGGATCCCACACATGGTGAACCAGTTATCATTTCTTGCCACCCTGCTTCCCGCCCCAAAAAAGAGTACCCTGTACACCGGAGGGGTCACAGTTCCGTGAATCCTTTCTGTGCCCCGGTGGACCACATTCTTGCCTCCCGGCTCATGGAGGAAAATGAGCGTCAAGAGGAAGGGGATGTTAGAGGGTGGGATAATGTTAGGCGTCGGTCTGGTGCTGGATTCGAAATGGGTCCAGGACCTTCTGTGGTCTCCCATTTTGGTCCAGCCAGGGCTGATGCTGCTCAGCATCGTCGTCAGCCCCAACGCCTAGCTGGTGAGCGAGCACTGTTTATCTCCCAGGTACTTGTGCCAAACAATGTTAAGCCTGGGTTGCAGAGAGAGACAGTGCTTGCGGAGTCTAAGTCCAGAGTTTGCCGTACTGAGCATGTCCGTGACCTGGCGGATCATGATTGGTGGTTTGGCAACCACCTGATCCGGTTACCTGGCACCGCCTAATTGGTCCACGGGTAACGTCACCAATGGCGCGTCGGTCGGCAGGGCTTAATCTTTAAAAGGCCCGCCCACAAACATGGCAACGCGCTCAGATCTTTTGAGCTGGTTGTTTGTGGTGTGCACGCTTAAACTTTTGGGCTCCTCTAGAGCCATAGCTTTATGCAGGCAGGTAGCTTGAGCCATATAGAGCGGGTCTGCTCAGTCCGGTACCACGCCGGCTGAGTGGACGAATACCTGGCGGGTATCACACCCACATACTAGCGCCATCTCCTATAGCGTAGCACCTCTACCGAAGACAGGGCTACTGCTTCTTCTCCGGTCACACGTCTCCCTGCGGTTCTTGGAGATTGTGTGAACCGCTTTAGCGCCATTCCCCATAGCGTAGCGCCTGTATCAAAGACAGGGCTACTGCTTCTCCCACGGTCGCACGTCTCCCTGCGGTTCTTGGAGATTGTGTGAACCATCTTACCCTTCCTTGTACATTAACACGAAGGGCTAAGATAACTGATAGATGCGTCGCCGGTCGCTCTCCCTCCGTGCAGTTAACGGAGATAGAGCGTATCACCTTACCCGGTACGGTGTGCTGTTATCACGGACGGGTTATCAGTTTAGTTGTCGCTTTCCTTTCCACCCGGAAAGTGTTCGGAAGTAGTCCTTTAGGCTGCGGACCCCAGGGTCGGTTGCGTTCCATTAAAATAAAGCTATCTGCAACCGCCCTCCTAACAAGTGTCTCCCTGACTGTTCAGACACAAATATATCTGTTTAAAATATTCTGGTGTAGGCCAAATTACTAGGAGTTTGGTTTTGCTTTTCCACGGTTCAAATCTCTGTATTATCCAGCTTTTGGCATTTTTTACATTAAAAAACAGTAATATTGTCTCCATGACTATTCAGACACAAATATCTGTTTAAAATATTCTGGTGTAGGCCAGATAACTAGAAGTTTGGTTTTGCAGTTCCACGGTTCAAATCTCTGTATTATGCAGCCTTTGGCCTTTTTTACATAAAAAAAAAACAGTAATAGAGTCTCCCTGACTGTTCAGACACAAATATCTGTTTAAAATATTCTGGTGTAGGCCAGATAACTAGAAGTTTGGTTTTGCAGTTCCACGGTTCAAATCCCTGTATTATGCAGCCTTTGGCCTTTTTTACATAAAAAAAAAACAGTAATAGAGTCTCCCTGACTGTTCAGACACAAATATCTGTTTAAAATATTCTGGTGCAGGCCAGATAACTAGAAGTTTGGTTTTGCAGTTGCACGGTTCAAATCTCTGTATTATCCAGCTTTTGGCCTCTTTAAATAAAAAAACAGTAATAGTGTCTCCCTGACTGTTCAGACAAAAATATATCTGTTTAAAATATTCTGGTGTAGGCCAGATAACTAGAAGTTTGGTTTCGCAGTACCACGGTTCAAATCTTTGTAATATCCAGCTTTTTTTCGTTTTTACATTAAAAAAAACAGTAAAAGTGTCTCCCTGACTGTTCAGACACAAATATATCTGTTTAAAATATTCTGTTGTAGGCCAGATAACTAGAAGTTTGGTTTTGCAGTTGCACGGTTCAAATCTCTGTATTATCCAGCTTTTGGCCTTTTTTACATCAAGAAAACAGTAATCGTGTCTCCCTGACTGTTCAGACACAAATATGTCTGTTAAAAAAATATTCTGGTGTAGGCCAGATAACTAGAAGTTTGGTTTTGCAGTTCCACGGTTCAAATCTCTGTATTATCCAGCTTTTGGCCTTTTCTACATGAAAAAAAAAACAGTAATAGTGTCTCCCTGACTGTTCAGACAAAAATATCTGTTTAAAATATTCTGGTGTAGGCCAGATAACTAGAAGTTTGGTTTTGCAGTTGCAAGGTTCAAACATCTTTATTATCCAGCTTTTGGCCTTTTTTACATTAAAAAAACAGTAATAGTGTCTCCATGATTGTTCAGACACAAATGTATCTGTTTAAAATATTCTGGTGCAGGCCAGATAACTAGAAGTTTGGTTTGGCAGTTCCACGGTTCAAATCTCTGTATTTTGCGGCTTTTGGCCTTTTTTTACATTAAAAAAACAGTAATATTGTCTCCCTGACTGTTCAGACACAAATATATCTGTTTAAACTATTCTGGTGTAGGCCAGATAACTAGAAGTTTGATTTTGTAGTTCCACTGTTCAAATCTCTGTATTATGCAGCTTTTGTCCTTTCTTACATAAAAAAAACAGTAGTAGAGTCTCCCTGACTGTTCAGACACAAATATCTGTTTAAAATATTATGGTGTATACCAGATAACTAGAAGTTTGGTTTTGCAGTTGCACGGTTCAAATCTCTGTATTATCCAGCTTTTGGCCTCTTTAAATAAAAAAAACAGTAATAGTGTCTCCCTGACTGTTCAGACAAAAATATATCTGTTTAAAATATTCTGGTGTAGGCCAGATAACTAGAAGTTTGGTTTTGCAGTACCACGGTTCAAATCTCTGTAATATCCAGCTTTTTTTCGTTTTTACATAAAAAAAAACAGTAAAAGTGTCTCCCTGACTGTTCAGACACAAATATATCTGTTTAAAATATTCTGGTGTAGGCTAGATAACTAGAAGTTTGGTTTTGCAGTTGCACGGTTCAAATTTCTGTATTATCCAGCTTTTGGCCTTTTTTACATCAAAAAAACAGTAATCGTGTCTCCCTGACTGTTCAGACACAAATATGTCTGTTAAAAAAATATTCTGGGGTAGGCCAGATAACTAGAAGTTTGGTTTTGCAGTTCCACGGTTCAAATCTCTGTGTTATCCAGCTTTTGGCCTTTTCTAAATGAAAAAAAAACAGTAATAGTGTCTCCCTGACTGTTCAGACACAAATATCTGTTTAAAATATTCTGGTGTAGGCCAGATAACTAGAAGTTTGGTTTTGCAGTTGCAAGGTTCAAATATCTTTATTATCCAGCTTTTGGCCTTTTTACATTAAAAAAACAGTAATAGTGTCTCCATGATTGTTCAGACACAAATGTATCTGTTTAAAATATTCTGGTGCAGGCCAGATAACTAGAAGTTTGGTTTGGCAGTTCCACGGTTCAAATCTCTGTATTTTGCAGCTTTTGGCCTTTCTTTACATGAAAAAACAGTAATAGTGTCTCCCTGACTGTTCAGACTCAAATATCTGTTTAAAATATTCTGGTGGAGGCCAGATAACTAGAAGTTTGGCTTTGCAGTTCCACGGTTCAAACTTATGTATTATCCACCTTTTGGCCTTTTTTACATTAAAAAAACAGTAATATTGTCTCCCTGACTGTTCAGACACAAATATATCTGTTTAAACTATTCTGGTGTAGGCCAGATAACTAGAAGTTTGATTTTGTAGTTCCACAGTTCAAATCTCTGTATTATGCAGCTTTTGTCCTTTCTTACATAAAAAAAACAGTAGTAGAGTCTCCCTGACTGTTCAGACACAAATATCTGTTTAAAATATTATGGTGTAGGCTAGATAGCTAGAAGCTTGGTTTTGCAGTTGCACGGTACAAATCTCTGTATTGTCCAGCTTTTGGCCTTTTTTAAATAAAAAAAAAACAGTAATAGTGTCTCCCTGACTGCTCAGACACAAATATATCTGTTAAAATATTATGGTGTTGGTCAGATAACTAGAAGTTTGGTTTTGCAGTTGCACGGTTTAAATCTCTGTATTATCCAGCTTTTGGCCTTTTTTGCATAAAAAAAAAACAGTAATAGTGTCTCCCTGACTGTTCAGACACAGATATATCTATTTAAAATATTCTGGTGTAGGCCAGATAACTAGAAGTTTGGTTTTGCAGTTCCATGGTTCAAATCTTTGTAATATCCAGCTTTTGGTCTTTTTTACATAAAAAAAACAGTAATAGTGTTTCACTGACTGTTCAGACACAAATATCTGTTTAAATAATGCGGGAGTAGGCCAGATAACTAGAAGTTTTTTTTTACATTTCCACGGTTCAAACCTCTGTATTATACAGCTTTTGGTCTTTTTTTCCATAAAAAACAGTAATAGTGTCTCCCTGACTGATCAGACACAAATATATCTGTTCATAAAATATTCTGGTGTAGGCCAGATAACTAGAAGTTTGGTTTTGCAGTTCCATGGTAAAAATCTCTGTATTATCCAGTTTTTGGCCTTTTTTACAAAAAAAAAAACAGTACTAGTGTCTCCCTGACTGCTCAGACACAAATATATCTGTTCATAAAATATTCTGGTGTAGGCCAGATAACTAGAAGTTTGGTTTTGCAGTTCCACGGTTCAAATCTCTGTATTATCCAGCTTTTGGCCTTTTTTACATAAAAAAAACAGTAATAGTGTCTCCCTGACTGTTCAGACACAAATATCTGTTTAAAATATTCGGGTGTAGGCCAGATAACTAGAAGTTTGGTTTTGCAGTTGCAAGGTTCAAATATCTGTATTATCCAGCTTTTGGCCTTTTTTACATTAAAAAAACAGTAATAGTGTCTCCATGATTGTTCAGACACAAATGTATCTGTTTAAAATATTCTGGTGCAGGCCAGATAACTAGAAGTTTGGTTTGGCAGTTCCACGGTTCAAATCTCTGTATTTTGCAGCTTTTGGCCTTTTTTTACATGAAAAAACAGTAATAGTGTCTCCCTGACTGTTCAGACTCAAATATCTGTTTAAAATATTCTGGTGGAGGCCAGATAACTAGAAGTTTGGCTTTGCAGTTCCACGGTTCAAACTTCTGTATTATCCACCTTTTGGCCTTTTTTACATTAAAAAAACAGTAAAATTGTCTCCCTGACTGTTCAGACACAAATATATCTGTTTAAACTATTTTGGTGTAGGCCAGATAACTAGAAGTTTGATTTTGTAGTTCCACAGTTCAAATCTCTGTATTATGCAGCTTTTGTCCTTTCTTACATAAAAAAACAGTAGTAGAGTCTCCCTGACTGTTCAGACACAAATATCTGTTTAAAATATTATTGTGTAGGCCAGATAACTAGAAGTTTGGTTTTGCAGTTGCACGGTTCAAATCTCTGTATTGTCCAGCTTTTGGCCTTTTTTAAATAAAAAAAAACAGTAATAGTGTCTCCCTGACTGTTCAGACACAGATACATCTGTTTAAAATATTATGGTGTAGGCCAGATAACTAGAAGTTTGGTTTTGCAGTTGCACGGTTCAAATCTCTGTATTATCCAGCTTTTGGCCTTTTTTAAATAAAAAAAAACAGTAATAGTGTCTCCCTGACTGTTCAGACACAGATACATCTGTTTAAAATATTCAGGTGTAGGCCAGGTAACTAGAAGTTTGGTTTTGCAGTTCCACGGTTCAAATCTCTGTATTATTCAGCTTTTGGCCTCTTTAAATAAAAAACAGTAATAGTGTCTCCCTGACTGTTCAGACACAAATATATCTGTTTAAAATATTCTGGTGTAGGCCAGATAACTAGAAGTTTGGTTTTGCAGTTCCACGGTTCAAACCTCTGTATTATCCAGCTTTTGGCCTTTTTTCCATAAAAAAATAGTAATAGTGTCTCCCTGACTGCTCAGACACAAATATATCTGTTAAAATATTATGGTGTTGGTCAGATAACTAGAAGTTTGGTTTTGCAGTTTCACGGTTTAAATCTCTGTATTATCCAGCTTTTGGCCTTTTTTGCATAAAAAAAAAACAGTAATAGTGTCTCCCTGACTGTTCAGACACAGATATATCTGTTTAAAATATTTTGGTGTAGGCCAGATAACTAGAAGCTTGGTTTCGCAGTTCCACGGTTCAAATCTTTGTAATATCCAGCTTTTGGTCTTTTTTACATAAAAAAAACAGTAATAGTGTCTCCCTGACTGTTCAGACACAAATATCTGTTTAAATAATGCCGGTGTAGGCCAGATAACTAGAAGTTTTTTTCTACATTTCCACGGTTCAAACCTCTGTATTATCCAGCTTTTGGTCTTTTTTTCCATAAAAAACAGTATTAGTGTCTCCCTGACTGATCAGACACAAATATATCTGTTCATAAAATATTCTGGTGTAGGCCAGATAACTAGAAGTTTGGTTTTGCAGTTCCATGGTTCAAATCTCTGTATTATCCAGCTTTTCGCCTTTTTTACATAAAAAAAACAGTAATAGTGTCTCCCTGACTTTTCAGACACAAATATATCTGTTTAAAATATTCAGGTGTAGGCCAGATAACTAGAAGTTTGGTTATGCAGAACCACGGTTCAAATCTCTGTATTATCCAGCTTTTGGCCTTTTTTACGTAAAAAAAACAGTAATAGTTTCTCCCTTACTGTTCAGATACAAATATATTTGTTTAAAATATTCTGGTTTAGGCCAGATAACTGGAAGTTTGGTTTTGCAGTTACGCGGTTCAAATCTCTGTATTATCCAGCTTTTGGCCTTTTTTACATAAAAAACAGTAATAGTGTCTCCCTGACTGTTCAGACACAAATATTTCTGTTTAAAATATTCAGGCGTAAGCCAGATAACTAGAAGTTTGGTTTTGCAGTTCCACGGTTCAAATCTCTGTATTATGCAGCTTTTGGCCTTTTTTACATAAAAAAAACAGTAATAGTGTCTCCCTGACTGTTCAGACACAAATATATCTGTTTAAAATATTCGGGTGTAGGCCAGATAATTAGAAGTTTGGTTTTGGAGAACCACGGTTCAAATCTCTGTATTATCCAGCTTTTGGCCTTTTTTACATAAAACAAACAGTAATAGTTTCTCCCTTACTGTTCAGATACAAATATATTTGTTCAAAATATTCTGGTTTAGGCCAGATAACTGGAAATTTGGTTTTGCAGTTGCATGGTTCAAATCTCTGTATTATCCAGCTTTTGGCCTTTTTTACATAAAAAAAACAGTAATAGTGTCTCCCTGACTGTTCAGACACAAATATTTCTGTTTAAAATATTCAGGTGTAAGCCAGATAACTAGAATTTTGGTTTTGCAGTTCCACGGTTCAAATCTCTGTATTATGCAGCTTTTGACCTTTTGTACATAAAAAAAAAACAGTAATAGTGTCTCCCCCTGACTGTTCAGACACAAATATCTGTTTAAAATATTCTGGTGTAGGTGAGATAACTAGAAGTTTGGTTTTGCAGTTCCACCATTCAAACCTCTGTATTATCCAGCTTTTGGCCTTTTTTTCCTTAAAAAAACAGTAATAGTGTCTCCCTGACTGTTCAGACACAAATATATCTGTTTAAAATATTCAGGTGTAGCCCAGGTAACTATAAGTTTGGTGCTGCAGTTCCATGGTTCAAATCTCTGTATTTTCAAGCTTTTGGCCTTTTTTACATAAAAAAACATAATAGTAATAGTGTCTCCCTGACTGTTCAGACACAAATATATTTTTAAGATATTCTGGTGTAGGCCAGATAACTAGAAGTTTGGTTTTGCAGTTCTATGGTTGAAATCTCTGTATTATCGAGCTTTTGGCCTTTTTTACATAAAAAAAACAGTAATAGCGTCTCCCTGACTGTTCAGACACAAATATATCTGTTTAAAATATTCTGGTGAAGGCCATATAACTAAAAGTTTGGTTTTGCAGCTCCACGGTTCAACTCTCTGTATTATTCAGCTTTTGGCCTTTTTTACATAAAAAAAACAGTAATAGTGTCTCCCTGACAATTCAGACACAAATATATCTGTTTAAAATATTCTGGTGTAGGCCAGATAACTAGAAGTTTGGTTTTGCAGTTCCAAGGCTCAAATCTCTGTATTATGCAGCTTTTGGCCTTTTTTACATAAAAAAAACAAAAACAGTAATAGTGTCTCCATGACTGTTCAGACACAAATACATCTGTTTAAAATATTCGGGTGTAGGCCAGATAATTAGAAGTTTGGTTTTGCAGTTCCACGGTTCAAATCTCTGTAATATCCAGCTTTTGGCCTCTTTTACGTAAAATAAAACAGTAATAGTGTCT
Source organism: Phyllobates terribilis (assembly GCF_046119375.1). Classification (NCBI taxonomy): domain Eukaryota; kingdom Metazoa; phylum Chordata; class Amphibia; order Anura; family Dendrobatidae; genus Phyllobates; species Phyllobates terribilis. The sequence continues at coordinate 58,269,115 of NW_027362773.1, forward strand.
CCCTGACTGTTCAGACACAAATATATCTGTTTAAAATATTCGGGTGTAGGCCAGGTAACTAGAAGTTTGGATTTGCAGTTGCACGGTTCAAATCTCTGTATTAACCAGCTTTTGGCCTTTTTTACATAAAAAAAAACAGTAATAGTGTCTCCCTGACTGTTCAGATACAAATATATCTGTGTAAAATATTCTGGTGAAGGCCAGATAACTAGAAGTTTGGTTTTGCAGTTCCACGGTTCAAATCTTTGTAATATCCAGCTTTTTGTCTTTTTTTACATAAAAAAAAACAGTAATAGTGTCTCCCTTACTGTTCAGACACAAATATCTGTTTAAATAATGCGGGTGTACGTAAGATAACTAGAAGTTTTGTTTTGCATTTCCTCGATTCAAACCTCTGTATTATCCAGCTTTTAGTCTTTTTTTCCATAAAAAAACAGTAATAGTGTCTTCATGACTGTTCAGACACATATATATCTGTTTAAAATATTCAGGTGTAGGCCAGATAACTAGAAGTTTGGTTTTGCAGTTCCACGGTTCAAATCTCTGCATTATCCACCTTTTGGCCTTTTTTACTTAAAAAAAACAGTAATAGTGTCTCCCTGACTGTTCAGACACAAATATATCTGTTTAAACTATTCTGGTGTAGGCCAGATAACTAGAAGTTTGATTTTGTAGTTCCACAGTTCAAATCTCTGTATTATGCAGCTTTTGTCCTTTCTTACATAAAAAAAACAGTAGTAGAGTCTCCCTGACTGTTCAGACACAAATATATCTGTTTCAAATATTCAGGTGTAGGCCAGATAACTAGAAGTTTGGTTTTGCAGAACCACGGTTCAAATCTCTGTATTATCCAGCTTTTGGCCTTTTTTACATAAAAAAAACAGTAATAGTTTCTCCCTTACTGTTCAGATACAAATATATTTATTTAAAATATTCTGGTTTAGGCCAGATAACTGGAAGTTTGGTTTTGCAGTTTCACGGTTCAAATCTCTGTATTATCCAGCTTTTGGCCTTTTTTACATAAAAAAACAGTAATAGTGTCTCCCTGACTGTTCAGACACAAATATTTCTGTTTAAAATATTCAGGTGTAAGCCAGATACCTCGAAGTTTGGTTTTGCAGTTCCAAGGCTCAAATCTCTGTATTATGCAGCTTTTGGCCTTTTTTACATAAAAAAAACAAAAACAGTAATAGTGTCTCCCTGACTGTTCAGACACAAATACATCTGTTTAAAATATTCTGGTGTAGGCCAGATAACTAGAAGTTTGGTTTTGCAGTTCCACGGTTCAAATCTCTGTAATATCCAGCTTTTGGCCTCTTTTACGTAAAAAAAAACAGTAATAGTGTCTCCCTGACTGTTCAGACACAAATATATCTGTTTAAAATATTCGGGTGTAGGCCAGATAACTAGAAGTTTGGTTTTGCAGAACCACGGGTCAAATCTCTGTATTATCCAGCTTTTGGCCTTTTTTACATAAAAACCAGTAATAGTGTCTCCCTTACTGTTCAGACACAAATATATCTGTTTAAAATATTCTGGTGAAGGCCAGATAACTAGAAGTTTGCTTTTGCAGTTCCACGGTTCAAATCTTTGTAATATCCAGCTTTTGGTCTTTTTTTACATAAAAAAAACAGTAATAGTGTCTCCCTTACTGTTCAGACACAAATATCTGTTTAAATAATGCGGGTGTATGCAAGATAACTAGAAGTTTTGTTTTGCATTTCGACGATTCAAACCTCTGTATTATCCAGCTTTTGGTTTTTTTTTTTCCATAAAAAAACAGTAATAGTGTCTCCCTGACTGTTCAGACACAAATATATCTGTTTAAAATATTCAGGTGTAGGCCAGATAACTAGAAGTTTGGTTTTGCAGTTCCACGGTTCAAATCTCTGTATTATCCACCTTTTGGCCTTTTTTACATAAAAAAAACAGTAATAGTGTCTCCCTGACTGTTCAGACACAAATATTTCTGTATAAATATTCAGGCGTAAGCCAGATAACTAGAAGTTTGGTTTTGCAGTTCCACGGTTCAAATCTCTGTATTATGCAGCTTTTGGCCTTTTTTACATAAAAAAAACAGTAATAGTGTCTCCCTGACTGTTCAGACACAAATATATCTGTTTAAAATATTCGGGTGTAGGCCAGATAATTAGAAGTTTGGTTTTGGAGAACCACGGTTCAAATCTCTGTATTATCCAGCTTTTGGCCTTTTTTACATAAAACAAACAGTAATAGTTTCTCCCTTACTGTTCAGATACAAATATATTTGTTCAAAATATTCTGGTTTAGGCCAGATAACTGGAAATTTGGTTTTGCAGTTGCACGGTTCAAATCTCTGTATTATCCAGCTTTTGGCCTTTTTTACATAAAAAAAACAGTAATAGTGTCTCCCTGACTGTTCAGACACAAATATTTCTGTTTAAAATATTCAGGTGTAAGCCAGATAACTAGAATTTTGGTTTTGCAGTTCCACGGTTCAAATCTCTGTATTATGCAGCTTTTGACCTTTTGTACATAAAAAAAAAACAGTAATAGTGTCTCCCCCTGACTGTTCAGACACAAATATCTGTTTAAAATATTCTGGTGTAGGCCAGATAACTAGAAGTTTGGTTTTGCAGTTCCACCATTCAAACCTCTGTATTATCCAGCTTTTGGCCTTTTTTTCCTTAAAAAAACAGTAATAGTGTCTCCCTGACTGTTCAGACACAAATATATCTGTTTAAAATATTCAGGTGTAGCCCAGGTAACTATAAGTTTGGTGCTGCAGTTCCATGGTTCAAATCTCTGTATTATCAAGCTTTTGGCCTTTTTTACATAAAAAAACATAATAGTAATAGTGTCTCCCTGACTGTTCAGACACAAATATATTTTTAAGATATTCTGGTGTAGGCCAGATAACTAGAAGTTTGGTTTTGCAGTTCTATGGTTGAAATCTCTGTATTATCGAGCTTTTGGCCTTTTTTACATAAAAAAAACAGTAATAGCGTCTCCCTGACTGTTCAGACACAAATATATCTGTTTAAAATATTCTGGTGAAGGCCATATAACTAAAAGTTTGGTTTTGCAGCTCCACGGTTCAACTCTCTGTATTATTCAGCTTTTGGCCTTTTTTACATAAAAAAAACAGTAATAGTGTCTCCCTGACAATTCAGACACAAATATATCTGTTTAAAATATTCTGGTGTAGGCCAGATAACTAGAAGTTTGGTTTTGCAGTTCCAAGGCTCAAATCTCTGTATTATGCAGCTTTTGGCCTTTTTTACATAAAAAAAACAAAAACAGTAATAGTGTCTCCATGACTGTTCAGACACAAATACATCTGTTTAAAATATTCGGGTGTAGGCCAGATAATTAGAAGTTTGGTTTTGCAGTTCCACGGTTCAAATCTCTGTAATATCCAGCTTTTGGCCTCTTTTACGTAAAATAAAACAGTAATAGTGTCTCCCTGACTGTTCAGACACAAATATATCTGTTTAAAATATTCGGGTGTAGGCCAGGTAACTAGAAGTTTGGATTTGCAGTTGCACGGTTCAAATCTCTGTATTAACCAGCTTTTGGCCTTTTTTACATAAAAAAAAACAGTAATAGTGTCTCCCTGACTGTTCAGATACAAATATATCTGTGTAAAATATTCTGGTGAAGGCCAGATAACTAGAAGTTTGGTTTTGCAGTTCCACGGTTCAAATCTTTGTAATATCCAGCTTTTTGTCTTTTTTTACATAAAAAAAAACAGTAATAGTGTCTCCCTTACTGTTCAGACACAAATATCTGTTTAAATAATGCGGGTGTACGTAAGATAACTAGAAGTTTTGTTTTGCATTTCCACGATTCAAACCTCTGTATTATCCAGCTTTTAGTCTTTTTTTCCATAAAAAAACAGTAATAGTGTCTTCATGACTGTTCAGACACATATATATCTGTTTAAAATATTCAGGTGTAGGCCAGATAACTAGAAGTTTGGTTTTGCAGTTCCACGGTTCAAATCTCTGCATTATCCACCTTTTGGCCTTTTTTACTTAAAAAAAACAGTAATAGTGTCTCCCTGACTGTTCAGACACAAATATATCTGTTTAAACTATTCTGGTGTAGGCCAGATAACTAGAAGTTTGATTTTGTAGTTCCACAGTTCAAATCTCTGTATTATGCAGCTTTTGTCCTTTCTTACATACAAAAAACAGTAGTAGAGTCTCCCTGACTGTTCAGACACAAATATATCTGTTTCAAATATTCAGGTGTAGGCCAGATAACTAGAAGTTTGGTTTTGCAGTTCCAGGGTTCAAATCTCTGTATTATGCAGCTTTTGGCCTCTTTAAATAAAAAACAGTAATAGTGTCTCCCTGACTGTTCAGACACAAATATATCTGTTTCAAATATTCTGGTGTAGGCCAGATAACTAGAAGTTTGGTTTTGCAGAACCACGGTTCAAATCTCTGTATTATCCAGCTTTTGGCCTTTTTTACATAAAAAAAACAGTAATAGTTTCTCCCTTACTGTTCAGATACAAATATATTTATTTAAAATATTCTGGTTTAGGCCAGATAACTGGAAGTTTGGTTTTGCAGTTTCACGGTTCAAATCTCTGTATTATCCAGCTTTTGGCCTTTTTTACATAAAAAAACAGTAATAGTGTCTCCCTGACTGTTCAGACACAAATATTTCTGTTTAAAATATTCAGGTGTAAGCCAGATACCTCGAAGTTTGGTTTTGCAGTTCCAAGGCTCAAATCTCTGTATTATGCAGCTTTTGGCCTTTTTTACATAAAAAAAACAAAAACAGTAATAGTGTCTCCCTGACTGTTCAGACACAAATACATCTGTTTAAAATATTCTGGTGTAGGCCAGATAACTAGAAGTTTGGTTTTGCAGTTCCACGGTTCAAATCTCTGTAATATCCAGCTTTTGGCCTCTTTTACGTAAAAAAAAACAGTAATACTGTCTCCCTGACTGTTCAGACACAAATATATCTGTTTAAAATATTCGGGTGTAGGCCAGATAACTAGAAGTTTGGTTTTGCAGAACCACGGGTCAAATCTCTGTATTATCCAGCTTTTGGCCTTTTTTACATAAAAACCAGTAATAGTGTCTCCCTTACTGTTCAGACACAAATATATCTGTTTAAAATATTCTGGTGAAGGCCAGATAACTAGAAGTTTGGTTTTGCAGTTCCACGGTTCAAATCTTTGTAATATCCAGCTTTTGGTCTTTTTTTACATAAAAAAAACAGTAATAGTGTCTCCCTTACTGTTCAGACACAAATATCTGTTTAAATAATGCGGGTGTATGCAAGATAACTAGAAGTTTTGTTTTGCATTTCGACGATTCAAACCTCTGTATTATCCAGCTTTTGGTCTTTTTTTCCATAAAAAAACAGTAAAAGTGTCTCCCTGACTGTTCAGACACAAATATATCTGTTTAAAATATTCAGGTGTAGGCCAGATAACTAGAAGTTTGGTTTTGCAGTTCCACGGTTCAAATCTCTGTATTATCCACCTTTTGGCCTTTTTTACATAAAAAAAACAGTAATAGTGTCTCCCTGACTGTTCAGACACAAATATATCTGTTTAAACTATTCTGGTGTAGGCCAGATAACTAGAAGTTTGATTTTGTAGTTCCACAGTTCAAATCTCTGTATTATGCAGCTTTTGTCCTTTCTTACATAAAAAAAACAGTAGTAGAGTCTCCCTGACTGTTGAGACGCAAATATCTGTTTAAAATATTATGGTGTAATCCAGATAACTAGAAGTTTGGTTTTGCAGTTGCACGGTTCAGATCTCTGTATTATCCAGCTTTTGGCCTTTCTTAAATTAAAAAAAACAGTAATAGTGTCTCCCTGACTGTTCAGACACAGATACATCTGTTTAAAATATTCAGGTGTAGGCCAGATAACTAGACGTTTGGTTTTGCAGTTCCACGGTTCAAATCTCTGTATTATGCAGCTTTTGGCCTCTTTAAATAAAAAACAGTAATAGTGTCTCCCTGACTGTTCAGACACAAATATATCTGTTTAAAATATTCTGGTGTAGGCCAGGTAACTAGAAGTTTGGATTTGCAGTTGCACGGTTCAAATCTCTGTAATATCCAGCTTTTGGCCTTTTTTACTTAAAAAAAAACAGTAATAGTTTCTCCCTTACTGTTCAGATACAAATATATTTGTTTAAAATATTCTGGTTTAGGCCAGATAACTGGAAGTTTGGTTTTGCAGTTGCGTGGTTTAAATCTCTGTATTATCCAGCTTTTGGCCTTTTTTACATAAAAAAAACAGTAATAGTGTCTCCCTGACTGTTCAGACACAAATATTTCTGTTTAAATTATTCAGGTGTAAGCCAGATAACTAGAAGTTTGGTTTTGCAGTTCCACGGTTCAAATCTCTGTATTATGCAGCTTTTGGCCTTTTTTACATAAAAAAAAAATAATAGTGTCTCCCTGACTGTTCAGACACAAATATATCTGTTTAAAATATTCGGGTGTAGGCCAGATTATTAGAAGTTTGGTTTTGGAGAACCACGGTTCAAATCTCTGTATTATCCAGCTTTTGGCCTTTTTTACATAAAAAAACAGTAATAGTTTCTCCCTTACTGTTCAGATACAAATATATTTGTTTAAAATATTCTGGTTTAGGCCAGATAACTGGAAATTTGGTTTTGCAGTTGCACGGTTCAAATCTCTGTATTATCCAGCTTTTGGCCTTTTTTACATAAAAAAAAACAGTAATAGTGTCTCCCTGACTGTTCAGACACAAATATTTCTGTTTAAAATATTCAGGTGTAAGCCAGATAACTAGAAGTTTGGTTTTGCAGTTCCATGGTTTAAATCTCTGTATTATGCAGCTTTTGGCCTTTTCTACATAAAAAAAAACAGTAATAGTTTCTCCCTGACTGTTCAGACACAAATATCTGTTTAAAATATTCTGGTGTAGGCCAGATAACTAGAAGTTTGGTTTTGCAGTTCCACGGTTCAAACCTCTGTATTATCCAGCTTTTGGCCTTTTTTTCCTTAAAAAAACAGTAATAGTGTATCCCTGACTGTTCAGACACAAATATATCTGTTTAAAATATTCAGGTGTAGCCCAGATAACTAGAAGTTTGGTGTTGCAGTTCCACGGTTCAAATCTCTGTATTATCCAGCTTTTAGCCTTTTCTACATAAAAAAACAGTAATAGTGTCTCCCTGACTGTTCAGAAACAAATATATTTTTAAAATATTCTGGTGTAGGCCAGATAACTAAAAGTTTGGTTTTGCAGCTCCACGGTTCAACTCTCTGTATTATTCAGCTTTTGGCCTTTTTTACATAAAAAAAACAGTAATAGTGTCTCCCTGACAGTTCAGACACAAATATATCTGTTTAAACTATTCTGGTGTAGGCCAGATAACTAGAAGTTTGGTTTTGCAGTTCCAAGGCTCAAATCTCTGTATTATGCAGCTTTTGGCCTTTTTTACATAAAAAAAACAAAAACAGTAATAGTGTCTACCTGACTGTTCAGACACAAATACATCTGTTTAAAATATTCGTGTGTAGGCCAGATAACTAGAAGTTTGGTTTTGCAGTTCCACGGTTCAAATCTCTGTAATATGCAGCTTTTGGCCTCTTTTGCGTAAAAAAAAACAGTAATAGTGTCTCCCTGACTGTTCAGACACAAATATATCTGTTTAAAATATTCGGGTGTAGGCCAGATAACTAGAAGTTTGGTTTTGCAGAACCACGGTTCAAATCTCTGTATTATCCAGCTTTTGGCCTTTTTTACATAAAAAAACAGTAATAGTGTCTCCCTTACTGTTCAGACACAAATATATCTGTTTAAAATATTCTGGTGTAGGCCAGGTAACTAGTAGTTTGGATTTGCAGTTGCACGGTTCAAATCTCTGTATTATCCAGCTTTTGGCCTTTTTTACATAAAAAAAACAGTAATAGTGTCTCCCTGACTGTTCAGACACAAATATATCTGTTTAAAATATTCTGGTGAAGGCCAGAAAACTAGAAGTTTGGTTTTGCAGTTCCACGGTTCAAATCTTTGTAATATCCAGCTTTTGGTCTTTTTTTTACATAAAAAAAAAACAGTAATAGTGTCTCCCTTACTGTTCAGACACAAATATCTGTTTAAATAATGCGGGTGTAGGCAAGATAACTAGAAGTTTTGTTTTGCATTTCCACGATTCAAACCTCTGTATTATCCAGCTTTTGGTCTTTTTTTCCATAAAAAAACAGTAATAGTGTCTACCTGACTGTTCAGACACAAATATATCTGTTTAAAATATTCTGGTGTAGGCCAGATAACTAGAAGTTTGGTTTTGCAGTTGCAAGGTTCAAATATCTGTATTATCCAGCTTTTGGCCTTTTTTACATTAAAAAAACAATAATAGTGTCTCCCTGATTGTTCAGACACAAATGTATCTGTTTAAAATATTCTGGTGTAGGTCAGATATATAGAAGTTTGGTTTTGCAGTTCCATGGTTCAAACTTCTGTATTATCCACCTTTTGGCCTTTTTTTCCATTAAAAAAAACGGTAATATTGTCTCCCTGTCAGTTCAGACACAAATATATCTGTTTAAAAAATTCTGGTGTAGACCAGATAACTAGAAGTTTCGTTTTGCAGTTCCACTGTTCAAATCTCTGTATTATGCAGCTTTTGGCCTTTTTTACGTAAAAAATACAGTGATAGGGTTTCCCTGACTTTTCAGACGCAAATATATCTGTTTAAAATATTCGGGTGTAGGCCAGATAACTAGAAGTTTGGTTTTGCAGAACCACGGTTCAAATCTCTGTATTATCCAGCTTTTGGCCTTTTTTACATAAAAAAAACAGTAATAGTTTCTCCCTGACTGTTCAGATACAAATATATTTGTTTAACATATTCTGGTTTTGGCCAGATAACTGGAAGTTTGGTTTTGCAGTTGCGCGGTTCAAATCTCTGTATTATCCAGCTTTTGGCCTTTTTTACTTAAAAAAAACAGTAATAGTGTCTCCCTGACTGTTCAGATACAAATATTTCTGTTTAAAATATTCAGGTGTAAGCCAGATAACTAGAAGTTTGGTTTTGCAGTTCCACGGTTGAAATCTCTGTATTATGCAGCTTTTGGCCTTTTTTACATAAAAAAAAAATAATAGTGTCTCCCTGACTGTTCAGACACAAATATATCTGTTTAAAATATTCGGGTGTAGGCCAGATAAGTCGAAGTTTGATTTTGCAGTTCCACGGTTCAAATCTCTGTAATATCCAGCTTTTGGCCTCTTTTACGTAAAAAAAAACAGTAATAGTGTCTCCCTGACTGTTCAGACACAAATATGTCTGTTTAAAATATTCTGGCGTAGGCCACATAACTTGAAGTTTAATTTTGCAGTTCCACGGTTCAAATCTCTGTATTATCCAGATTTTGGCCTTTTTTACATAAAAAAACATTAATATTGTCTCCCTAACTGTTCAAATACAAATATATCTGTTTAAAATATTCTGGTGTAGGTCAGATAACTAGAAGTTTGGATTTGCAGTACCACGGTTCAAATCTCTGTATTATCCAGCTTTTGGCCTTTTGTACGTGAAAAAAAACAGTAATAGTGTCTCCCTGACTGTTCAGACACAAATATATCTGTTTAAAATATTCTTTTGCAGGCCAGGTAACTAGAAGTTTGGATTTGCAGTTGCACGGTTCAAATCTCTGTATTATCCAGCTTTTGGCCTTTTTTAAATAAAAAAAAACAGTAATAGTGTCTCCCTGACTGTTCAGACACAAATATATCTGTTTAAAATATTCTGGTGTAGGCCAGATAACTAGAAGTTTGGTTTTGCAGTTCCATGGTTCAAATCTCTGTATTATCCAGCTTTTGACCTTCTGTACATACAAAAAAACAGTAATAGTTAGTGTTGAGCCACCCCCGTAGTGTTCGAGTTCAGTTCGGTTCGTCGAACACCCGTGTGTTCGCCGAACTGTTCGTCGAACTGTTCGTCGAACACCTTCGAACACCGTTAAAACCAATGTCAGGCAAACAAAAACACATAGAAACACATAGAAAACACCTTCAAAGGTGTCCAAAATCTGACAAACTGCTCAGAAGACACAACTAACACATGGAAAAGTGACAAGTACATATAGTCATGCGAAAAGAAAAGAGGTGGAGGAGTAAAAGGAGGGGGAGACACAGATATAGGCATGTCATGCCCTTCTAAAATCCAAAAAGTGAGAAGCCGACACGTTCAGTCCGCTCATGCCCGTGCCACGCCGTGTCGCCGGGTTTGTGCCAGAGCCGCGGTGAACCCTGACGGCCAGCCCCCCTCTCCTAATACTGGTGCCTGTCCGCTGGTGGGTCGAGCGAGCCCCCCTGTGGTGGAGGCAGCTCTAAGCTTTTTAATTTAAATTGTCTCTCTAATTTGAATGAATACACTTTAAATCCATTTACAAGGATCTATTGGAGGGCAAGTCTCATGCCAGCAGCCGCGTAATTCCAGCTCCAGTAGCGTCCACTAAAGCTGCTGCAGTTAAAAAGCTTTTATAAGGATCGAGCTCGGCTGTCCACTGCAAGGCATCCTACTGCCAGTCCCAGCCCCTATGCCTTGGGGTGCCTCCTGATGCTCTTCATTGAGTATCCCGTGGTCCCGAAGCATTTCCTTTGAAAAAATTAAGTGTCCAAACTACAGGTGGTGTAGCTTGCTTAACAGCCGGGATAATCCGCTGACTAGCAGACACTGCTACTAGGCACAAAGTATTTCCTGGGCTAGATGCAGTTAAAAATTTGTAATTAGATACTCTCGTTGGATGCTGAGAAAGCATTCCATAGAGTCTCCTGGCACGCCATATATGATTCTCTTAAAAAACTTGGGGTAGGGGTCTAGGGGACCCTTTTATAGCCAAAATCACGGCCCTGTATCACAATACGTCACCTAGGCTGAAGGTAAATGGAACTGTAGCACCCTGAGGGCTCGGTTGCTACAGATGTATTGCACCTCACCCAGAGGTGTGATATCTCACTCTAAGGTAAGGATGGAGTGTGGATCAGGACCCGACACCTGCATGCATTACACCACATTGCCGTGGGGCAGGGCGACCAATATGCCTCTGAGATGGGCACGACAGTCCCTGTCCCTGGCTGGAGTGGGGGGAGGGAACACTGAGGAAGGGGAACCCTGTAGTGCAGGAGCAGGGAGGAAGCAGTTCCTGGGTGCATTGAGAAGGGAGTATAAAAGGTGGGCACCATCTTAGTTCAGTGCAGAGAAGTCTGAGCAGAAGTGGCAGGGAGCAGGGGCTCTGCATGAGCTCTGCTCCGGAGGCGGGCCTAGTAATAGAGGCCCAGGCCTGGAAGAGGGAGAAAGAAGGAAGAGGAGCGGAGAAGGCTCCAGGAACGAGGAATGAAGGGATCCCAGGGGTGCGGACGGGAGAGTCGCCACCGCACGCCCGAATCCACCTGCGTGGAGGGGTCAGTCCAAAGGGGGAGACCGGTCCCCAAAACTAGTGGAGGCAAGAAACGACCCTCAGCTAGAAACCGGAGGCTGTGACATTTTATGTGGCGCAGCCCCTCGCTACACCCGCTAGGAAGGCACCACATAGGGTCAGGGAAACTGGCACCAAGTTTACCAAGAGGAGGCCCGAGGCAGCCGGACAGAAGGGTTGATAAAAAGGCCAGACAAAGGACACACAAAGGGGGTCCTGTGAAGCGCTCCAAAGTTATCTGGGAGTTGTCTGAGCCCCTCACCTGGTGAGCACAGTACGACGTGGGCAGCCGTTACCTGCAGACGTGGTCTGGATAATAAGAACTGTGAGTAAAGGCCCTGGACTGCATCACTGACTCCGTGTCGTTACTGCTGCTGCCCTGCACCATCACCCCCATCCTCCGCATACACTGCCCTGCAGCGGCGGTTCACTCTGACCGCAATCCACGGGTGGCGTAGTCGGACATTTAAACATCAAAACCACATAAATAGTTCCGCCACTGGTTTGACCACCCTGAGCCACGGAACCGGGACGCTGCCACGAAGACTACAACCACCAGCATCCACCAAAAAGGGTCCGGCTCCGGGTGTCCCAAGGCCCAGGGGGTGCATCAGAACATTTTCATCACATTTCACAATCACCAGTGGGACAAGGCAGGGATGTCCTCTGTCCCTTCTCTTATACATCCTAGTGACGGAGCACCTGCTCTCATCAATTCGCCATAACCCCAATATTAGGTGGATTGAGGTGGGAGGCACCGAGTACAAGTGCTCTCTATTTGCTGATGATGTCCTAGTATATATCACTCAATCACATATATCCATCCATGCTGTTATGGCTGAAATAGATCACTTTGTTACATGGTCAAATTTTAAAATCAATGCAGCGAAGTCTGAGGCCCTCGATGTCTCCCACCCCAAATCCATATAGGATTCCATCCAGTCCAACTTTCCCTTTGCCTGGCCCTCACAGGGTATCAAATACTTAGGAATTCCTATTCATAGAGACCTCTCCCATCTATGTTATCTTAATTTTGGGCCCTTTATTGAACAACTCCATACAGACCACGGTTGGCAAGTTAGAACTGTAAGATTCACTACGTGAACCACTGGTGTTTTGTGGAAAAGCACATGTACACTGTGTTCCAAATTATTATGCAAAAAGTGTTTAGGAGTGATAAGGGAAGAATTTGTTTGTTTGTCAGTTAAACTCATTGATGGTGATGTGTGTCAGGGCTCTTTATATCACTGTAAGCAATTGCAGACACCTGTGCTAATTAGTTTGGCAGGTGTGTCCAATGAAAGGCAAGACTACTTAAGAAGGCTGTCTCACATTATTAAGCAGCCTACATTTTCTGCCAAAATGGGAAAGAAAAAGGATGTGTCGGCTGCTGAGAAGCAACAAATTGTGGAGTGTTTAGGTCAAGGCATGACTACAATCAACATTGTGCGATGATCTGGATGAAGTGTCTTGGCAATCAAGAAGTATGTAGCTGATTCACAGTACACATGTGTGCGTGCTGATAAGGGCAAATTGAGGACTCTTTCCTACAGGCAATTACGTCAGGTTAAAAGAGCAGCGGCAAAAAAGCCTTGTCATAGCAGCAGACAAGTTTTTGAAGCTGCTGGTGCCTCCAACGTCCCCCGAACAACAAGATGCAGGGTCCTTCAGAGGTTTGCAGCTGTGCATACGCCATCCTGTCGACCTCCTCTATCCACTTCACACAAGCAGAAACGGCTCCAGTGGGCCAAACATTACATGAAGACTGATTTCAAAACTGTTTTGTTCAATGATGAGTGCCGTGCAGCGCTCGATGGTCCAAATGGATGGAGTGGAGGATGGCTGGTTGATGGACACCCCACGCAAACACGGCTACAGCGCCAACAAGGAGGAGGTGGAGTAATGTTTTGGGCTGGAATCATGGGGAGAGAGATTGTCGGCCCCTTTAGGATCCCTGAAGGCGCTAAAGATGAACTCCATAATGTATGTGAATTTTCTCAAACAGCACTTCCTGCCATGGTTCAAGAAGAAGAACCGTGTATTTCACAGCAAGATCATTTTTTTGCATGATAATGCACCATCTCATGCTGCACATAAAACATCTGCATCTCTGGCTGATATGGGCATAAAAGGGGACAAACTTATGGTGTGACCCCCATGCTCCCCTGACCTCTACCCCATTCAGAACCTCTAGAGCATGATCAAAAGGAGTGTCTATGATGGCGGGAGGCAGTTCACATCTAAGCAACAGCTCTGGGAGGGTATTCTGTCCTCATGCAAAACAATTGAAGCAGAAACCATCCAAAACCTGACAAATTCAATGGACGAGAGAGTTCAGAAGCTCCTTTCGAACAAGGGGTCCTATGTGAAAATGTAACATCACCTAGAATAAAGTTTTGAGTTGAGAACTGTTTGATTTCAGTTTCTAATAACCTGCTAATGCTTATAATTTCAAAAATGACCATTTTTTTGGTCTTTATTAAAATGAAAAGGTTGATCGAAAAGTTTGGGGGATCTAAGAGTGTGGCAACCAAGTAGTCATGATTACTTCGAATTCTGACAATATGAGGGTCATGTTGCAGGTAGTGCAGCAAAAAGGCACTTATGTGTCTTGCGCATCTCGGAGCCCCAAAATTATTTTCCGGGCTAGATGCAGCTAAAAATTATTATTAATTTTAAATCTGGTGGAGCATAGTATAGATGGCCTAATAGGATCAGTGCTGCACACTGCTACAAAGCCCAAATTATTTTCCAGTCAAGATACAGATAAACATGATTAGTTATTTTAAATCTGGTGGAGCTTATTATAGATGGCCTAATAGAATCAGTGCTGTACACTGCTACAAAGCCCAAATTATTTTCCAGCCAAGATACAGATAAACATGATTAGTAATTTGAAAGCTTAAAACGGTTGGTAGGGTGATTTTAACCAATCATCAAGCTTTTACTCTCCCCAGGATGACACAGGGGTAGAAAAGTCATTTCAGATCCATGATTTGTTCATCTTTATGAATGTGAGTCTGTCTACATTATCAGTGGAGAGCCACGTGTGCTTATCTGTCAGCACACCACCAGCAGCGCTGAACACACGTTCAGACAGAACGCTGGCTGCGGGGCATGACAAGATCTCCAAGGCGTAAGTGGCTAGCTCCGGCCATTTATCCAGATTGGAAGCCCAAAAAGAGCAAGGGTCCAGTGACACAGTCATGGCTTCAATGTTTACTTGGAGATACTCCTGTACCATCGTCTCTAGGCGTTGACTATGTGTCAGACTTCTTGTCTCCTGTGGCCTTGCAAAGGATGGGCTAAAAAAGTGGTGAAATGATTCCGCAAAATTGATGTTACCAGCAGATACTGTGGTTCTGTTACGGTTTGAGTGCTGAATACTTGACGGTCCCAAGGTTGGCAAGCTGGAACTGTGAGATTCACTACGTGCACCACTGGTGTTTTGTGGAAAAGCACAAGTAAGATTCTGCAACAGTCTCTGCTGATACTCCTGCATGCGTGCATCCCTTTCTATGGCAGGAATAATTTCTGCAAATTTACTTTTGTACCGGGGATCTAACAGTGTGGCAACCCAGTAGTCAGGATTATTTCTAATTTTCACAATTCGAGGGTCATGTTGCAGGTAGTGCAGCAAGAAGGCACTCATGTGTGTTGCGCATCCAGGAGCACCCAGTCCCTGTTGTGTTGGTGGCGAGGTAACAATCATGCTTCCTTCCTCTGTCCTCTCCCCCCAACCTCGCACAACAGAAATGTGATCAAGGTCTCCCTCATCTGATGAGTCTTCCATCAGTTCGTCCTCCACTTCTTCCTGGGCTCCTGCACCTTCCTCACTAGTTTGGCTGCTACCATGCGCCCTGGTAAAACCATCTCCCCCACCCTCACATGCCTGCCGCCTTGGTGCTGCCGACCGTCTGGACCTTGCAGATGTTAGCCCTTCCGCATACAACTCCTCCTCCTCTACTTCCTCCACCTCCTCTTGTGCCACCACCTGACTCTGAATTCTGTTTAACATGTGCTCCAGCATGTAAATCACCAGAATAGTCATGCTGATAATGACATCGTCAGCACTAAACATCTTCGTCGCCATTTCAAAACTGTGCAGAAGGGTGCATAGGTCGCTGATCTGAGACCACTCCTCCAGCGTGATTTGCCCCACCTCTGGATCTCGTTGTCCCAGGCTATACGTCAGAAAGTATTGCACCAGGGCTTGTCGGTGCTGCCACAGTCGCTGCAACATGTGCAGAGTTGAATTCCACCGGGTAGGCACATCGCATTTTAGCCAGTGAAGTGGCAGGCCCAACGACTTCTGTAGAGATGTAAGTCGCTGAGCTGCGGGATGCGAACGGCGGAAGTGAGCACACAGCGACCGTACCCTCTGCAGAAGGCCATCTAGTCTGGGATAGTGGGCTAAAAATTGCTGGACAACCAGGTTCAACACGTGAGCCATACAAGGCACGTGTGTGACATTGCCCCGGCGAAGGGCCGCACCCAGGTTTGCAGCATTGTCGCACACGGCCTTCCCTGGTTTCAGGTCCAGTGGAGACAACCATTCATGAAATTGGTTCTCCAGAGCTGACCACAACTCCTCAGCTGTGTGACTCACATTTCCCAGACATTTCAAAGTAAAAACCGCCTGATGACTAGAGACGAGCGTTGTTCTACTCGAACTGTTCGCCAATCTCAAATTCGAGCTGTTTTGGGCGGTGTTCGAGCCGTTCGGCGAACACGAACAATTTGAGAAAAATTCGGCTGTTCGAGGTTATGTTCGATAACTGTTCGTGCACCAAAATCATAACTGGATTTTTTCTCAGTAATGATGAAAATTAATGTTAATACGCAGTTTGAGTGTACAGCGGGGTGGGGGGAGGGGCAGGGGATGGATCTCTGCAGGAGCAATGAAGATCTCCATTTTTTTTTTCTCTTTCCCGCATTTACAGTGGGGAGGTGCAATCTGTCAGCCTATCAGCAGCGCACACATGGAGCGAAGTGCTTTTTTTCACACAAGCAAGGGCATGTGTCATTGGCAGTGTATGTCACATGTCCTTGCCCTATAAGACCAAGCCATTTTCCCCGTCACCACCATTTTCTCACTGCTGCAGCTGCATGTTAGACGGCACCGCTGTTGCTGTGTGCGCTATACCTTGTTAATTTCAAGCCAATTTTCGCACAAATCTACAGATAGCTTGGGAGTAGGGAATAGTTGTGATTGCAGTCCTTTTAAGGACTAGGTTACAGCATTTCCTACGACTTTTATCAGGCAGGTCTGTGCTCTTAAATAGATAGATTGTGGGAGTAAAGACTAATTGTAATTGGAGTCCTTTTCAGGACTAGGTTACATCAGTTCCTATCAGTTTTTGCCAGGCAGGTCTGTGCCAGTGCTGTGCAAGTTTTTTTCACAGCATTTGGCTGAATCTAGCAAAGCTAATCCTTTTTGGCCTATTGCAGAGTGTGTTAGTCAGTGGAGTAGCCTATCTGTGTTACAAGATATACCACCTGTGTATAGAATACCAATTTTTTTACTGCACCTAGTGAAGTAAAATCTTTTGGGCATAGCATCATTCTATTAGTCCATCTATACTGACCTCCATCAGGTTGCAAATTGAATATAATTTTTTTCTGCATCTAGCTCTGAAAAAATATTCGGCTTCTAGCTGTGTGTGGGACTTGTTGTATTAGTCCATCTATACTGACCTCCATCAAGTTGCAAACTGAATATATTTTTTTCTGCATCTACCTCTGAAAAAATATTGGGCTTCTAGCTGTGTGTGGGACTTGTCCTATTAATCCATCTATACAGACCTCCATCAGGTTGCAAACTGAATATATTTTTTTCTGCATCTACCTCTGAAAAAATATTGGGCTTCTAGCTGTGTGTGGGACTTGTTGTATTAGTCCATCTATACTGACCTCCATCAGGTTGCAAACTGAATATATTTTTTTCTGCATCTACCTCTGAAAAAATATTCGGCTTCTAGCTGTGTGTGGGACTTGTTCTATTAATCCATCTATACAGACCTCCATCAGGTTGCAAACTGAATATATTTTTTTCTGCATCTACCTCTGAAAAAATATTGGGCTTCTAGCTGTGTGTGGGACTTGTTGTATTAGTCCATCTATACTGACCTCCATCAGGTTGCAAACTGAATTTATTTTTTTCTGCATCTACCTCTGAAAAAATATTGGGCTTCTAGCTGTGTGTGGGACTTGTTCTATTAATCCATCTATACAGACCTCCATCAGGTTGCAAACTGAATATATTTTTTTCTGCATCTACCTCTGAAAAAATTTTGGGCTTCTAGCTGTGTGTGGGACTTGTTGTATTAGTCCATCTATACTGACCTCCATCAGGTTGCAAACTGAATATATTTTTTTCTGCATCTACCTCTGAAAAAATATTGGGCTTCTAGCTGTGTGTGGGACTTGTTCTATTAATCCATCTATACAGACCTCCATCAGGTTGCAAACTGAATATATTTTTTTCTGCATCTACCTCTGAAAAAATATGTGGCCTTCTAGCAGTGTGTGGGACTTTCTCTATTATTCCATCTATACTGACCTCCATCAGGTTGCAAACTGAATATAATTTTTTTCTGCATCTAGCTCTGAAAAAATATTTGGCCTTCTAGCAGTTTGTGGGACTTTCTCTATTTTTCCATCTATACTGACCTCCATCAGTTTGCAAATTAAAAATAATTTTTATCTGCATCTACAGTACCTCTGAAAAAATATTTGGGCTTCTAGCTATGTGTGGGACTTGTTCTATTAGTCCATCTATACTGACCTCCATCAGGTTGCAAATTGAATATAATTTTTATCTGCATCTAGATCTGAAAAAATATTTGGCCTTCTAGCAGTGTGTGGGACTTTCTCTATTAGTCCATCTATACTGACCTCCATCAGGTTGCAAATTAAAAATATTTTTTATCTGCATCTAGCTCTGAAAAAATATTTGGCCTTCTAGCAGTGTGTGGGACTCTCTCTATTAGTCCATCTATACTGACCTCCATCAGGTTGCAAATTAAAAATAATTTTTATCTGCATCTACCTCTGAAAAAATATTTGGGCTTCTAGCTGTGTGTGTGACTTGTTCTATTAATACATCTATACAGACCTCCATCAGGTTGCAAACTGAATATAATTTTTTTCTGCATCTAGCTCTGAAAAAATATTTGGCCTTCTAGCAGTGTGTGGGACTTGTTCTATTAGTCCACCTATACTGACCTCCATCAGGTTGCAAATTCAAAATAATTTTTTGTCTGCATCTAGCTCTGAAAAAATATTTGGACTTCTAGCAGTGTGTGGGACTTTCTCTATTAGTCCATCTATACTGACCTCCATCAGGTTGCAAACTGAATATATTTTTTTTCTGCATCTACCTCTGAAAAAATATTGGGCTCGTAGCTGTGTGGGACTTGTTCTATTAATCCATCTATACAGACCTCCATCAGGTTGCAAACTGAATAAAACATTTTTCTGCATCTACCTCTGAAAAAATATTTGGGCTTCTAGCTGTGTGTGGGACTTGTTCTATTAGTCCATCTATACTGACCTACATCAGGTTGCAAATTGAATATAATTTTTTTCTGCATCTAACCCAGCCAATAGTTTTGGCCTAATACCACAGTTTGGCCACTCATCTCTGCTCGGTTCCCATCCATTGTTTTTTTGTGCAAACAACTCCAGAGTTGTGAATTAGTTAACCACCAAAATGAGTGGAAAAAGGCCTGCTGCTGGTGGAAAGGGGAATAGGCGTGTTGGAAAGGGGAAAAAAGGTTGTGTCCGTGGGTTAGGTGTTAAAGCAAACAGTAACATCTGCAGAAGAAAGACCATCTTCCAGCCAAATTAAAATGTCTACTTCTTTTAGCGGACAATGTGATAAGATCCCTTTCTTACGGCCACGCCAATCGCTACAAATTCCAGATGAGGCACAAAAATAGCAGGTGCTTCAACGGATATCAAGTGCTCCTTTAAGTGGGCTCTCCTCCACATCAACTTCAACATCACAAATACTCCAGTCCTCAAAGGTGTCACCCCAATCGCACTTGCTTCCTCACAGCTCCCAAATCTCCAGCTGCCCGTCTGAGTATGAGGTAGAACAGATGGTTGAGTCTGCAGAGCTGTTTACTCATACTATAGCCTGGGAATCAGAGGTCGACTCCAGCGCTTCTGTGAATCCAGACTAGGAAATGATCTGCACTGATGCCCAGAATCTTTATGAGTCGGATCCAGGACCAGACGCAGAAGGTTCTGACCATAATGTAGACCCTCATTCCCAAACTGTAACTCCTGTTGGTGGAGACAATGATGAAGACGATGATGAGACTCAAATACCTGATTGGAGCGACAACTTTAGTTTTTTGTCAGGGCAGAAACAGGTTGGCTCTGAGGACGACGGGTGTGATAACGCACAGGGTGATGATGATGAGGTTGGAGATCCCACTTACTGTCAACCCACAGTCAGCCAAGAGATGAGGTCAGCAGAGGAGGTGGAGGAAGATGCTAGTGACGACGAGGTCAGGTTGCGCCTTCCTGGACAGAGACGTAGTACTGGAAGCACGTCAACAACTGCATCCTCAAACACAACTCTGCCTCTCACCACAAGTCGTGGTGGCTCTTCAGGTCGCATGGGTGCTAAGCCTTGCATAGCCTGGGCATTTTTTCAGATCGATAAAGATGACCCAACTCGTGTTATCTGTAACATTTGTCAGCAAAAGCTAAGTAGAGGCCAAAAAATACATAGTTTGAGTACTTCATGCATGAACCGGCACATGGACATGAAGCATAAGTCGCAGTGGGAAGCTCAGTGTGCTACAATGCGGCCTAGCCGGCCGGGCCAACCACCGTCTGCCATATCTTGTGCATCCGCGGCCTCTTCATCCTCTGTGACTGGGGGGACAGCAGTCACACCTGTTTTGGGGCACAGACCTGCCACCTCTTTACCCGCAACAGCCAGCGTGATTGGCAGGTCATAATTTTCTTTGGAGGTGGTAACACCAGCTGGTGTTGAGCGCTGTCCGACATCGATAGCACCACTTTTGGATCAAGGCAACCTAACATGTCCGCCTGCATCTTCCTCACAGACCGGCAGTTTGCCGGGGACACCCTTATCAACCCCGTCTAAGCACAATAGCCAGCCCTCGGTCCCTCAGATGTGGACAAGTAAAAGACCATTTCCTCCTAGCCATGAGAAAGCTAAGAGGTTGAATTTCACCATCTGCAAGCTCTTGGCTACAGAAATGCTGCCTTTCCGCCTGGTGGACACAGAGGATTTTCGAGACCTTATGTCCGTCGCAGTGCCCCAGTACCAGATGCCCAGTCGGCACTACTTCTCAAAGAAAGGTGTGCCTGCGCTCCACCAGCATGTCGCACACAACATCACCGCTTCTTTGAGAAACTCTGTGTGTGACAGGGTGCATTTCACCACAGACACTTGGACGAGTAGGCATGGACAGGGGCGTTACATGTCGCTGACTGGGCACTGGGTAACTATGGTGACAGCAGGACAAGGGGCTGCTGTCCAAGTCTTGCCGTCCCCACGAGTTGTGCGTCAATCCTCTTTATGTCAAAGTTCCTCCACTGCTTCTGCCTCCTCAACCTCCTCTCGGTCTTCCACCTGCACCCAAAGCCTGTCTGGTCATGCCACAAGCTTTCTAACTGCGCAGAAGGGATCCTGCACACCTCCTTACTATGCTGGCAGTAGGGCTCAACGTCATCAGGCGGTTTTTACATGTCTGGGAAATGTGAGTCACACAGCTGAGGAGTTGTGGTCAGCTCTGGAGAATCAATTTCATGAATGGTTGTCTCCACTGGACCTGAAACCAGGGAAGGCCGTGTGCGACAATGCTGCAAGCCTGGGTGCGGCCCTTTGCCGGGGCAATGTCACACACGTGCCTTATATGGCTCACGTGTTGAACCTGGTTGTCCAGCAATTTTTAGCCCACTATCCCAGACTAGATGGCCTTCTGCAGAGGGCACGGTCGCTGTGTGCTCACTTCCGCCGTTCGCATCCCGCAGCTCAGCGACTTACATCTCTACAGAAGTCGTTGGGCCTGCCACTTCACCGGCTAAAATGCGATGTGCCTACCCGGTGGAATTCAACTCTGCACATGTTGCAGCGACTGTGGCAGCACCGACAAGCCCTGGTGCAATACGTTCTGACGTATAGCCTGGGCCAACGAGATCCAGAGGTGGGGCAAATCACGCTGGAGGAGTGGTCTCAGATCAGGGACCTATGCACCCTTCTGCACAGTTTTGAAATGGCGACGAAGATGTTTAGTGCTGACGATGCCATTATCAGCATGACTATTCCGGTGATTTACATGCTGGAGCACATGTTAAACAGAATTCGGTGTCAGGTGGTGGCACAAGAGGAGGTGGAGGAAGTAGAGGAGGAGGAGTTGTATGCGGAAGGGCTAACATCTGCAAGGTCCAGACGGTCGGCAGCACCAAGGCGGCAGGCATGTGAGGGTGGGGGAGATGGTTTTACCAGGGCGCATGGTAGCAGCCAAACTAGTGAGGAAGGTGCAGGAGCCCAGGAAGAAGTGGAGGACGAACTGATAAAAGACTCATCAGATGAGGGAGACCTTGATCACATTTCTGTTGTGCGAGTTTGGGGGGAGAGGACAGAGGAAGGAAGCATGATTGTTACCTCGCCACCAACACAACAGGGACTTGGTGCTCCTGGATGCACAACACACATGAGTACCTTCTTGCTGCACTACCTGCAACATGACCCTCGAATTGTGAGAATTAGAAATAATCCTGACTACTGGGTTGCCACACTGTTAGATCCCCGGTACAAAAGTAAATTTGCAGAAATTATTCCTGCCATAGAAAGGGATGCACGCATGCAGGAGTATCAGCAGAGACTGTTGCAGAATCTTACATGTGCTTTTCCACAAAATACCAGTGGTGCACGTAGTGAATCTCACAGTTCCAACTTGCCAACCGTGGAACCGTCAAGTGTTCAGCACTCAAACCGTAACAGAATCACAGTATCTGCTTGTAACATCAATTTTGCGGAATCATTTCACCACTTTTTTAGCCCATCCTTTGCAAGGCCACAGGAGACAAGAAGTCTGACACATAGTCAACGCCTAGAGACGATGGTACAGGAGTATCTCCAAGTAAACATTGAAGCCATGACTGTGTCACTGGACCCTTGCTCTTTTTGGGCTTCCAATCTGGATAAATGGCCGGAGCTAGCCACTTACGCCTTGGAGATCTTGTCATGCCCCGCAGACAGCGTTCTGTCTGAACGTGTGTTCAGCGCTGCTGGTGGTGTGCTGACAGATAAGCGCACGCGGCTCTCCACTGATAATGTAGACAGACTCACGTTCATAAAGATGAACAAATCATGGATCCGAAACGACTTTTCTACCCCTGTGTCATCCTGGGGAGAGTAAAAGCTTGATGATTGGTTAAAATCACCCTACCAACCGTTTTAAGCTTTCAAATTACTAATCATGTTTATCTGTATCTTGGCTGGAAAATAATTTGGGCTTTGTAGCAGTGTGCAGCACTGATTCTATTATGCCATCTATAATAAGCTCCACCAGATTTAAAATTACTAATCATGTTTATCTGTATCTTGACTGGAAAATAATTTGGGCTTTGTAGCAGTGTGCAGCACTGATCCTATTAGGCCATCTATGCTAAAGCTTCACCAGATTTAAAATTAATAATAATTTTTAGCTGCATCTAGCCCGGAAAATAATTTTGGGGCTCCGAGATGCGCAAGACACATAAGTGCCTTCTTGCTGCACTACCTGCAGCATGACCCTCATATTGTCAGAATTCGAAGTAATCATGACTACTGGGTTGCCACACTCTTAGATCCCCCAAACTTTTCGATCAACCTTTTCATTTTAATAAAGACCAAAAAAATGGTCATTTTTGAAATTATAAGCATTAGCAGGTTGTTAGAAACTGAAATCAAACAGTTTTCAACTCAAAACTTTATTCTAGGTGATGTTACATTTTCACATAGGACCCCTTGTTCGAAAGGAGCTGCTGAACTCTCTCGTCCATTGAATTTGTCAGGTTTTGGATGGTTTCTGCTTCAATTGTTTTGCATGAGGACAGAATACCCTCTCAGAGCTGTTGCTTAGATGTGAACTGCCTCCCGCCATCATAGACACTCCTTTTAATGATGCTCCAAAGGTTATGAATGGGGTAGAGGTCAAGGGAGCATAGGGGTCACACCATAAGTTTGTCCCCTTTTATGCCCATATCAGCCAGAGATGCAGATGTTTTATGTGCAGCATGAGATGGTGCATTATCATGCAAAAAAATGATCTTGCTGTGAAATACACGGTTCTTCTTCTTGAACCATGGCAGGAAGTGCTGTTTGAGAAAATCCACATACATTATGGAGTTCATCTTTAGCGCCTTCAGGGATCCTAAAGGGGCCGACAATCTCTCTCCCCATGATTCCAGCCCAAAACATTACTCCACCTCCTCCTTGTTGGCGCTGTAGCCGTGTTTGCGTGGGGTGTCCATCAACCAGCCATCCTCCACTCCATCCATCTGGACCATCGAGCGCTGCACGGCACTCATCCGTGAACAAAACAGTTTTGAAATCAGTCTTCATGTAATGTTTGGCCCACTGGAGCCGTTTCTGCTTGTGTGAAGTGGATAGAGGAGGTCGACAGGATCGCGTATGCACAGCTGCAAACCTCTGAAGGACCCTGCATCTTGTTGTTCGGGGGACGTTGGAGGCACCAGCAGCTTCAAAAACTTGTCTGCTGCTATGACAAGGCTTTTTTGCCGCTGCTCTTTCAACCTGACGTAATTGCCTGTAGGAAAGAGTACTCAATTTGCCCTTATCAACACGCACACGTGTGTACTGTGAATCAGCTACATACTTCTTGATTGCCAAGACACTTCATCCTGATCATCGCACAATGTTGATTGTAGTCATGCCTTGACCTAAACACTCCACAATTTGTTGCTTCTCAGCAGCCGACACATCCTTTTTCTTTCCCATTTTGGCAGAAAATGTAGGCTGCTTAATAATGTGAGACAGCCTTCTTAAGTAGTCTTGCCTTTCATTGGACACACCTGCCAAACTAATTAGCACAGGTGTCTGCAATTGCTTACAGTGATATAAAGAGCCCTGACACACATCACCATCAATGAGTTTAACTGACAAACAAACAAATTCTTCCCTTATCACTCCTAAACACTTTTTGCATAATAATTTGGAACACAGTGTACATGTGCTTTTCCACAAAACACCAGTGGTTCACGTAGTGAATCTTACAGTTCTAACTTGCCAACCGTGGTCTGTATGGAGTTGTTCAATAAAGAGCCCAAAATTAAGATAACATAGATGGGAGAGGTCTCTATGAATAGGAATTCCTAAGTATTTGATACCCTGTGAGGGCCAGGCAAAGGGAAAGTTGGACTGGATGGAATCCTATATGGATTTGGGGAGGGAGACATCGAGGGCCTCAGACTTCGCTGCATTGATTTTAAAATTTGACCATGTAACAAAGTGATCTATTTCAACCATAACAGCATGGATGGATATATGTGATTGAGTGATATATACTAGGACATCATCAGCAAATAGAGAGCACTTGTACTCGGTGCCTGCCACCTCAATCCACCTAATATTGGGGTTATGGCGAATTGATGAGAGCAGGTGCTCCGTCACTAGGATGTATAAGAGAAGGGACAGAGAACATCCATGCCTTGTCCCATTGGTGATTGTGAAAGGTGATGAAAATGTTCTGACGCGCACCCTGGGCCTTGGGACACCCGGAGCCGGACTCTTTTTGGTGGATGCTGGTGGTTGTAGTCTCCGTGGCGGCGACCCGGTTCCGTGGCTCAGGGCGGTCAAACCAGTGGCGGAACTATTTATGTGGTTTTGATGTTTAAATGTCCGACTACGCCACCCGTGGATTGCGGTCAGAGTGAACCGCCGCTCCAGGGCAGAATGCTGAGGCTGGTGTTGTGGGTGCAGCAGAGCGTAGCATAACTCCCCACGGGAGGAGTATAGCCTCAGGGCAGTGTATGCGGAGGATGGGGGTGATGGTGCAGGGCAGCAGCAGTAACGACACGGAGTCAGTGATGCAGTCCAGGGCCTTTACTCACAGTTCTTATTATCCAGACCACGTCTGCAGGTAACGGCTGCCCACGTCGTACTGTGCTCACCAGGTGAGGGGCTCAGACAACTCCCAGATAACTTTGGAGCGCATCACAGGACACCCTTTGTGTGTCCTTTGTCTGGCCTTTCTTACCAACCCTTCTGTCCGGCTGCCTCGGGCCTCCTCTTGGTAAACTTGGCGCCAGTTTCCCTGACCCTATGTGGTGCCTTCCTAGCGGGTGTAGCGAGGGGCTGCGCCACATAAAATGTCACAGCCTCCTGTTTCTAGCTGAGGGTCGTTTTCGGCCTCCACTAGTTTCGGGGACCGGTCTCCCCCTTTGGCCTGACCCCTCCACGCAGGTGGATTCGGGCGTGCGGTGGCGACTTGCCCGTCCGCACCCCTGGGATCCCTTCGTTCCTCGTTCCTGGAGCCTTCTCCGCTCCTCTTCCTTCCTTCTCCCTCTTCCAGGCCTGGGCCTCTGTTACCTGGCCCGCCTCCGGAGCAGAGCTCATGCAGAGCCTCTGCCCCCTGCCACTTCTGCTCAGACTTCTCTGCACTGAACTAATATGGTGCCCACCTTTTATACTCCCTTCTCAATGCACCCAGGAACTGCTTCCTCCCTGCTCCTGCACTACAGGGTTCCCCTTCCTCAGTGTTCCCTCCCCCCACTCCAGCCAGGGACAGGGACTGTCGTGCCCATCTCAGGGGCATATTGGTCGCCCTGCCCCACGGCAATGTGGTGTAATGCATGCAGGTGTCGGGTCCTGATCCACACTACATCCTTACCTGAGAGTGAGATATCACACCTCTGGGTGAGGTGCAATACCTCTGTAGCAACCGAGCCCTCAGGGTGCTACAGTTCCATTTATCTTCAGCCTAGGTGACGTATTGCGATACAGGGCCGTGATTTTGGCTATAAAAGGGTCCCCTAGACCCCTACCCCAAGCTTTTTAAGAGAATCATATATGGCGTGCCAGGAGACTCTATGGAATGCTTTCTCAGCATCCAACGAAAGTATCTAATTGCAAATTTTTAACTGCATCTAGCCCAGAAAATACTTTGTGCCTAGTAGCAGTGTCTGCTAGTCAGCGGATTATCCCGGCTGTTAAGCAAGCTACACCACCTGTAGTTTGGACACTTAATTTTTTCAAAGGAAATGCTTCGGGACCACGGGATACTCAGTGAAGAGCATCAGGAGGCACCCCAAGGCATAGGGGCTGGGACTGGCAGTAGGATGCCTTGCGGTGGACAGCCGAGCTCGATCCTTATAAAAGCTTTTTAACTGCAGCAGCTTTAGTGGACGCTACTGGAGCTGGAATTACGCGGCTGCTGGCATGAGACTTGCCCTCCAATAGATCCTTGTAAATGGATTAAAGTGTATTGATTCAAATTAGAGAGACAATTTAAATTAAAAAGCTTAGAGCTGCCTCCACCACAGGGGGGCTCGCTCGACCCACCAGCGGACAGGCACCAGTATTGGGAGAGGGGGGCTGGCCGTCAGGGTTCACGGCGGCTCTGGCACAAACCCGGCGACGCGGAGGTGGAACGGGCAGGAGCGGACTGAACGTGTCGGCTTCTCACTGTTTGGATTTTAGAAGGCATGACATGCCTATATCTGTGTCTCCCCCTCCTTTTACTCCTCCACCTCTTTTCTTTTCGCATGACTATATGTACTTGTCACTTTTCCATGTGTTAGTTGTGTCTTCTGAGCAGTTTGTCAGCTTTTGAACACCTTTGAAGGTGTTTTCTATGTGTTTCTATGTGTTTTTGTTTGCCTGCCATTGGTTTCAACGGTGTTCGAAGGTGTTCGACGAACAGTTCGACGAACAGTTCGGCGAACACACGGGTGTTCGACGAACCGAACCGAACTCGAACACTACGGGGTGGCTCAACACTACTGATGACGTTGAGCCCTACTGCCAGCATAGTAAGGAGGTGTGCAGGATCCCTTCTGCGCAGTTAGAAAGCTTGTGGCATGACCAGACAGGCTTTGGGTGCAGGTGGAAGACCGAGAGGAGGTTGAGGAGGCAGAAGCAGTGGAGAAACTTTGACATAAAGAGGATTGACGCACAACTCGTGGGGACGGCAAGACTTGGACAGCAGCCCCTTGTCCTGCTGTCACCATAGTTACCCAGTGCCCATTCAGTGACATGTAACGCCCCTGTCCATGCCTACTCGTCCAAGTGTCTGTGGTGAAATGCACCCTGTCACACACAGAGTTTCTCAAAGAAGCGGTGATGTTGTGTGCGACATGCTGGTGGAGCGCAGGCACACCTTTCTTTGAGAAGTAGTGCCGACTGAGCATCTGGTACTGGGGCACTGCGACGGACATAAGGTCTCGAAAATCCTTTGTGTCCACCAGGCGAAAAGGCAGCATTTCTGTAGCCAAGAGCTTGCAGATGGTGAAATTTAACCTCTTAGCTTTCTCATGGCTAGGAGGAAATGGTCTTTTACTTGTCCACATCTGAGGGATCGAGGGCTGGCTATTGTGCTTAGACGGGGTTGATAAGGGTGTCCCCGGCAAACTGCCGGTCTGTGAGGAAGATGCAGGCGGACATGTTAGGTTGCCTTGATCCAAAGGTGGTGCTATCGATGTCGGACAGCGCTCAACACCAGCTGGTGTTACCACCTCCAAAGAAAATTATGACCTGCCAATCACGCTGGCTGTTGCGGGTAAAGAGGTGGCAGGTCTGCGCCCTAAAACAGGTGTGACTGCTGTCCCCCCAGTCACAGAGGATGAAGAGGCCGCGGATGCACAAGATATGGCAGATGGTGGTTGGCCCAG
Organism: Phyllobates terribilis; assembly: GCF_046119375.1. Lineage (NCBI taxonomy): Eukaryota > Metazoa > Chordata > Amphibia > Anura > Dendrobatidae > Phyllobates > Phyllobates terribilis. The sequence continues at coordinate 58,297,416 of NW_027362773.1, forward strand.
CCGGCTAGGCCGCATTGTAGCACACTGAGCTTCCCACTGCAACTTATGCTTCATGTCCATGTGCCGGTTCATGCATGAAGTACTCAAACTATGTATTTTTTGGCCTCTACTTAGCTTTTGCTGACAAATGTTACAGATAACACGAGTTGGGTCATCTTTATCGATCTGAAAAAATGCCCAGGCTATGCAAGGCTTTGCACCCATGCGACCTGAAGAGCCACCACGACTTGTGGTGAGAGGCAGAGTTGTGTTTGAGGATGCAGTTGTTGACGTGTTTCCAGTACTACGTCTCTGTCCAGGAAGGCGCAACCTGACCTCGTCGTCACTAGCATCTTCCTCCACCTCCTCTGCTGACCTCATCTCTTGGCTGACTGTGGGTTGACAGTAAGTGGGATCTCCAACCTCATCATCATCACCCTGTGCGTTATCACACCCGTCGTTCTCAGAGCCAACCTGTTCCTGCCCTGACAAAAAACTAAAGTTGTCGCTCCAGTCAGGTATTTGAGTCTCATCATCGTCTTCCTCATTGTCTCCACCAACAGGAGTTACAGTTTGGGAATGAGGGTCTACATTATGGTCAGAACCTTCTGCGTCTGGTCCTGGATCCAACTCATAAAGATTCTGGGCATCAGTGCAGATCATTTCCTCGTCTGGATTCACAGAAGCGCTGGAATCGACCTCTGATTCCCAGGCTATAGTATGAGTAAACAGCTCTGCAGACTCAACCATCTGTTCTACCTCATACTCAGACGGGCAGCTGGAGATTTGGGAGCTGTGAGGAAGCAAGTGCGATTGGGGTGACACCTTTGAGGACTGGAGTATTTGTGATGTTGAAGTTGATGTGGAGGAGAGCCCACTTAAAGGAGCACTTGATATCCGTTGAAGCACCTGCTGTTTTTGTGCCTCATCTGGAATTTGTAGCGATTGGCATGGCTGTAAGAAAGGGATCTTATCACTAGTGTTGAGCGACCCCCGTAGTGTTCGGGTTCAGTTCGGTTCGTCGAACACCGGGATGTTCGAGGAACTGTTCGTCGAACTGTTCGTCGAACACCTTAGAACACCGTCGAACACCGTTAAAACCAATGGCAGGCAAACAAAAACACATAGAAACACATAGAAAACACCTTCAAAGGTGTCCAAAAGCTGACAAACTGCTCAGAAGACGCTTTCTTTAAAAAAGCCGGCCGGCAATTCAGCAGCGGCATACACCGGTACCCGACAATTTAGACAAAAAGGAATAGAGCCTCACACATAGATTAGATAGATAGAAACATGTCAGTCACATATATATGAAGTACAGTGACAGTGTTGCTTACTGTACTTGTCATTTAGTGTAAAGGATTTATTAAAAAATATAATAGTGTTTTCATGCACTGTCTCTTTAAAAAAGCCGGCCGGCAATTCAGCAGCGGTACCCGACAATTTATAACAGACAGAATAGAGCTTCACACATAGATTAGATAGATAGAAACATGTCAGTCACATATATATGAAGTACAGTGACAATGTTGCTTACTTTACTTGTCATTTAGTGTAAAGGATTTATTAAAAAAAATAATAGTGTTTTCATGCACCGTCTCTTTAAAAAAGCCGGCCGGCAATTCAGCAGCGGTACCCGACAATTTATAACAGACAGAATAGAGCTTCACACATAGATTAGATAGATAGAAACATGTCAGTCACATATATATGAAGTACATTGATAGTGTTGGTTACTGTACTTGTCATTTAGTATTAAAATAAAGGATTTATTATTAAAAAAAATTGGTGTGGGGTTCCCCATAATTTTAGTCTCTAGCGGAGGTTAAGCAGACAGCTGGGGCAGATGTTTGAAGCCTGGGAAGGGGGTAATACCCACGGAGCTTCCCAGGCTACTAATATGAGCCCCCAGCTGAATACATAGCCTTTACTAGCTATTAAAATGGGGGACCCCCCCAAAAAAATGACGTGGGGTCCCCCCTAATTTAATAGCTAGCAAAGGCTAGGCAGACAGCTGGGGGCTGATATTAATAGCCCAGGAAGGGTGCCATGAATATTGGCCCCCTCCCAGGCTAGAAACACCAGCCGTCAGCCGCCCCAGAAATGGCGCATTCATAGGATGCGCCAATTCTGGCACTTAGCCTCGCTCTTCCACGCTGCCCTGTAGCGGTGGCAGGGGGTAATAGGGCTGGGGTTGATGTCAGCTTATAATGCCAGCTGACATCAAGCCCAGGTTAGTAATGGAGAGGCGTCTATAAGACACCCCCATTACTAACCCCATAGTCAGAGTTAAAAGAAAACACAAACACCCAGAATAAAGTCCTTTAATTGAAATAAAGACACAATCCTTTATTGTTCTAAATTAAACCATACTTACCATCACGCCCATTCCAGCTGAAGCCAACGATCTCCTGCAATAAAAGAAAAATAATAAAGCAACCTCATCCTTACCTTTCCATGGTTCCCACGACAGCTTCAGCTCTGCTACATCGAGATGACAGGCTGGACCGCAGCAGAACGCCGCCATCCAGCCTGTCATCCCGCAGACACTGAGAAGCGCAGGCTTGCTTGCGCTCTGCAGTGTCTGGCTGTGACGGCATAAAGATGAGACGAGTTCATGTCCAATGAACTCGGCGCACCTCATGCACGTCACTGACAGCGTGGGAGAATTCTCCTGCACTCAGCGCTTCAGCGTGAGAATTCTCCCATGCTGAAGCGCTGAGTGCAGGAGAATTCTCCCACGCTGTCAGTGACGTGCATAAGGTGAGCTCATGTCCAATGAACTCAGCTCACCTCCTGCACGTCACTGACAGCGTGGGAGAATTCTCCTGCACTCAGCGCTTCAGCGTGAGAATTCTCCCACGCTGAAGCGCTGAGTGCAGGAGAATTTTCCCACGCTGTCAGTGACGTGCATAAGGTGAGCTCATGTCCAATGAACTCAGCTCACCTCCTGCACGTCACTGACAGCGTGGGAGAATTCTCCTGCACTCAGCGCTTCAGTGTGAGAATTCTCCCACGCTGAAGCGCTGAGTGCAGGAGAATTTTCCCACGCTGTCAGTGACGTGCATGAGGTGAGCCGAGTTCATTGGACATTAACTCGGCTCATCTGGATGCCCTCACAGAGAGACACTGTGGAGCGCAAGCAAGCCTGCGCTTCTCAGTGTCTGCGAGATGACAGGCTGGATGGCAGCGTTCTGCTGCGGTCCAGCCTGTCATCTCGATGTAGCAGAGCTGAAGCTGTCATGGGAACCATGGAAAGGTAAGGATGAGGTTGCTTTATTATTTTTCTTTTATTTCAGGAGATCGTTGGCTTCAGCTGGAATGGGTGTGATGGTAAGTATGGTTTAATTTAGAACAATAAAGAATTGTGTGTTTATTTCAATTAAAGGACTTTTTTTCTGGGTATTGTGTTTTTTTTAAATACTTTACTAGAAATTCATGGTGGTCATGTCTAATATTGGCGTGACCCCATGAATTTTGGGCTTAGGGCCAGCTGATAATGCCAAGCTGGCCCTAACCCCTTTATTACCCAGTGAGCCACCGCATCAGGGCCCTGGATGAGTTGGGTACAGCGCCAGAAGATGGCGCTTCTATGAACGCGCCATTTTCCGGGGTGGCTGCGGACTGCAATTTGCAGCGGGGGTGGCCCAGAAAGCTTGGGCCTCCCTGCGCTGCGGATTCCAGCCCCCAGCTGCATAGTTGTACCTGGCTGGACACAAAAACAGGGCGAAGCCCCACGTCAATTTTCTTTAAATTATTTCATGAAATAATTAAGAAAAAAAGGGCTTCCCTATATTGTTGTGTCCGGCCAGGTACAAATAGGCAGCTGGTAGTTGGGGGCAGCCCGTTCCTGCCTGCTGCACCTGACTGGACACAAATATAGTGCGAAGCCCCACGTCAATTTTTTTTTAATTATTTCATGAATTTCCTGAAATAATTTAAAAAAATTGAAGTGGGGCTTCGCACTATATTTGTGTCCAGCCAGGTACAGCAGGCAGGAATGGGCTGCCCCCAACCACCAGCTGCCTATTTGTACCTGGCCGGACACAACAATATAGGGAAGGCCTTTTTTTCTTAATTATTTCATGAATTTCATGAAATAATTAAAAAAAATTGAAGTGGGGCTTCGCACTATATTTGTGTCCAGCCAGGTACAGCAGGCAGGAACGGGCTGCCCCCAACCACCAGCTGACTATTTGTACCTGGCCGGACACAACAATATAGGGAAGGCCTTTTTTTCTTAATTATTTCATGAATTTCATGAAATAATAAAAAAAAAAATACGTGGGGCTTCGCCCTATTTTTGTGTCCAGCCAGGTACAACTAGGCAGCTGGGGGCTGGAATCTGCAGCGCAGGGAGGCCCAAGCTTTCTGGGCCCCCCCCGCTGCAAATTGCAGTCCGCAGCCACCCCGGAAAATGGCGCGTTCATAGAAGCGCCATCTTCTGGCGCTGTACCCAACTCATCCAGGGCCCTGGTGCGGTGGCTCACTGGGTAATAAAGGGGTTAGGGCCAGCTTGGTATTATCAGCTGGCCCCAAGCCCAAAATTCATGGGGTCACGCCAGTATTAGACATGACCGCCATGAATTTCTAGTAAAGTATTTAAAAAAAACACAACACCCAGAATAAAGTCCTTTAATTGAAATAAACACACAATTCTTTATTGTTCTAAATTAAACTATACTTACCATCACGCCCATTCCAGCTGAAGCCAACGATCTCCTGCAATAAAAGAAAAATAATAAACCAACCTCATCCTTACCTTTCCATGGTTCCCACGACAGCTTCAGCTCTGCTACATCGAGATGACAGGCTGGACCGCAGCAGAACGCTGCCATCCAGCCTGTCATGCCGCAGACACTGAGAAGAGCAGGCATGCTTGCGCTCCTCAGTGTCTCGCTGTGACGGCATCCAGATGAGCCGAGTTCATGTCCAATGAACTCAGCTCACCTCATGCACGTCACTGACAGCGTGGGAAAATTCTCCTGCACTCAGCGCTTCAGCGTGAGAATTCTCCCACGCTGTAAGTGACGTGCATGAGGTGCGCCGAGTTCATTGGACATGAACTCGTCTCATCTTTATGCCGTCACAGCCAGACACTGCAGAGCGCAAGCAAGCCTGCGCTTCTCAGTGTCTGCGGGATGACAGGCTGGATGGCGGCGTTCTGCTGCGGTCCAGCCTGTCATCTCGATGTAGCAGAGCTGAAGCTGTCGTGGGAACCATGGAAAGGTAAGGATGAGGTTGGTTTATTATTTTATTTTTATTACAGGAGATCGTTGGCTTCAGCTGGAATGGGCGTGATGGTAAGTATGGTTTAATTTAGAGCAATAAAGAATTGTGTCTTTATTTCAATTAAAGGACTTTATTCTGGGTGTTTGTGTTTTTTTTAACTTTGACTATGGGGTTAGTAATGGGGGTGTCTTATAGACGCCTCTCCATTACTAACCTGGGCTTGATGTCAGCTGGCATTATAAGCTGACATCAACCCCAGCCCTATTACCCCCTGCCACCGCACCAGGGCAGCGTGGAAGAGCGAGGCTAAGTGCCAGAATTGGCGCATCCTATGAATGCGCCATTTCTGGGGCGGCTGACGGCTGGTGTTTCTAGCCTGGGAGGGGGCCAATATTCATGGCTCCCTTCCTGGGCTATTGATATCAGCCCCCAGCTGTCTGCCTAGCCTTTGCTAGCTATTAAATTAGGGGGGACCCCACGTCATTTTTTTTGGGGGGTCACCCATTTTAATAGCTAGTAAAGGCTATGTATTCAGCTGGGGGCTGAAATTAATAGCCTGGGAAGCTCCGTGGGTATTACCCCCTTCCCAGGCTTCAAACATCTGCCCCAGCTGTCTGCTTAACCTCCGCTAGAGCCTAAAATTAAGGGGAACCCCACGCCAATTTTTTTAATAATAAATCCTTTATTTTAATACTAAATGACAAGTACAGTAACCAACACTGTCACTGTACTTCATATATATGTGACTGACATGTTTCTATCTATCTAATCTATGTGTGAAGCTCTATTCTGTCTGTTATAAATTGTCGGGTACAGATGCTGAATTGCCGGCCGGCTTTCTTAAAGAGACGGTGCATGAAAACACTATTATTTTTTTTAATAAATCCTTTACACTAAATGACAAGTACAGTAAGCAACACTGTCACTGTACTTCATATATATGTGACTGACATGTTTCTATCTATCTAATCTATGAGTGATTCTCTATTCTTTCTGTTATAAATTGTTGGGTACAGATGCTGAATTGCCGGCCGGCTTTTTTAAAGAGACGGTGCATGAAAACACTATTATTTTTTTTGATAAATCCTTTACACTAAATGACAAGTACAGTAATCAACACTGTCACTGTACTTCATATATATGTGACTGACATGTTTCTATCTATCTAATCTATGTGTGATTCTCTATTCCTTCTATTCTAAATTGTCGGGTACCGCTGCTGAATTGCCGGCCGGCTTTTTTAAAGAGTCGGTGCATGAAAACACTATTATTTTTTTTGATAAATCCTTTACGCTAAATGACAAGTACAGTAAGCAGCACTTTCACTGTACTTCGTATATATGTGGCTGACATGTTTATATCTATCTAATCTATGTGTGAAGCTCTATTCTTTCGGTTCTAAATTGTCGGGTACCGGTGTATGCCGCTGCTGAATTGCCGGCTTTTCATGTTTCACTGTTGGCACTGTTCCCATCGATTTGGGCAATCACTGTAATGCCACAACCACCATGGCTGTGGCATTACAGTGAGTGGCAGACAATCCCTGCATGATTGGTGCTCTAAATAGCACCAGACATGCAGGACACGCTTTTGGTGCACGAACAGTTATCGAACATAACCTCGAACAGCCGAATTTTTTGCAAATCGTTCGGGTTCGTCGAACAACTCGAACACCGCCCAAAACAGCTCGAATTTGAGATTGGCGAACAGTTCTAGTCGAACACCGCTCATCTCTACTTATCACATTGTCCGCTAAAAGAAGTAGACATTTTAGTTTGGCTGGAAGATGGTCTTTCTTCTGCAGATGTTACTGTTGCTTTAACACCTACCCCACGGACACAACCTTTTTTCCCCTTCCCAACATGCCTATTCCCCTTTCCACCAGCAGCAGGCCTTTTTCCACTCATTTTGGTGGTTAACTAATTCACAACTCTGGAGTTGTTTGCACAAAAAAACAATGGATGGGAACCGAGCAGAGCTGAGTGGCCAAACTGTGGTATTAGGCCAAAACTATTGGCTGGGTTAGATGCAGAAAAAAATTATATTCAATTTGCAACCTGTTGGAGGTCAGTATAGATGGACTAATAGAACAAGTCCCACACACAGCTAGAAGCCCAAATATTTTTTCAGAGGTAGATGCAGAAAAAAATTGTATTCAGTTTGCAACCTGATGGAGGTCAGTATAGATGGACTAATAGAACAAGTCCTACACACAGCTAGAAGCCCAAATATTTTTTCAGAGGTAGATGCAGAAAAAAAATATATTCAGTTTGCAACCTGATGGAGGACAGTATAGATGGACTAATAGAGAAAGTCCCACACACTGCTAGAAGGCCAAATATTTTTTCAGAGCTAGATGCAGAAAAAAATTATATTCAGTTTGCAACCTGATGGAGGTCAGTATAGATGGACTAATAGAACAAGTCCCACACACAGCTAGAAGGCCAAATATTTTTTCAGAGCTAGATGCAGATATAAATTATTTTTAATTTGCAACCTGATGGAGGTCAGTATAGATGGACTAATAGAGAAAGTCCCACACACTGCTAGATGGCCAAATATTTTTTCAGACCTAGATGCAGAAAAATATTATATTCAGTTTGCAACCTGATGGAGGTCAGTATAGATGGACTAATAGAACAAGTCCCACACACAGCTAGAAGGCCAAATATTTTTTCAGAGCTAGATGCAGATATAAATTATTTTTAATTTGCAACCTGATGGAGGTCAGTATAGATGGACTAATAGAGAAAGGCCCACACACTGCTAGAAGGCCAAATATTTTTTCAGAGCTAGATGCAGAAAAAAATTATATTCAGTTTGCAACCTGATGGAGGTCAGTATAGATGGACTAATAGAACAAGTCCCACACACAGCTAGAAGCCCAAATATTTTTTCAGAGGTAGATGCAGAAAAAAATTATATTCAGTTTGCAACCTGATGGAGGTCTGTATAGATGGATTAATAGAACAAGTCCCACACACAGCTAGAAGCCCAAATATTTTTTCAGAGGTAGATGCCGAAAAAAATTATATTCAGTTTGCAACCTGATGGAGGTCTGTGTAGATGGATTAATAGAACAAGTCCCACACACAGCTAGAAGCCCAATATTTTTTCAGAGGTAGATGCAGAAAAAAAATATATTCAGTTTGCAACCTGATGGAGGTCAGTATAGATGGACTAATAGAGAAAGTCCCACACACTGCTAGAAGGCCAAATATTTTTGCAGAGCTAGATGCAGACAAAAAATTATTTTTAATTTGCAACCTGATGGAGGTCAGTATAGATGGACTAATAGAGAAAGTCCCACACACTGCTAGAAGGCCAAATATTTTTTCAGAGCTAGATGCAGATATAAATTATTTTTAATTTGCAACCTGATGGAGGTCAGTATAGATGGACTAATAGAGAAAGTCCCACACACTGCTAGAAGACCAAATATTTTTTCAGAGCTAGATGCAGAAAAAAATTATATTCAGTTTGCAACCTGATGGAGGTCAGTATAGATGGACTAATAGAACAAGTCCCACACACAGCTAGAAGCCCAAATATTTTTTCAGAGGTAGATGCAGAAAAAAATTATATTCAGTTTGCAACCTGATGGAGGTCTGTATAGATCGATTAATAGAACAAGTCCCACACACATCTAGAAGCCCAATATTTTTTCAGAGGTAGATGCAGAAAAAAAATATATTCAGTTTGCAACCTGATGGAGGTCAGTATAGATGGACTAATAGAGAATGTCCCACACACTGCTAGAAGGCCAAAATTTTTTCAGAGCTAGATGCAGACAAAAAATTATTTTTAATTTGCAACCTGATGGAGGTCAGTATAGATGGACTAGTAGAGAAAGTCCCACACACTGCTAGAAGGCCAAATATTTTTTCAGAGCTAGATGCAGATAAAAATTATTTTTAATTTGCAACCTGATGGAGGTCAGTATATATGGACTAATAGAGAAAGTCCCGCACACTGCTAGAAGGCCAAATATTTTTTCAGAGCTAGATGCAGAAAAAAATTATATTCAGTTTGCAACCTGATGGAGGTCAGTATAGATGGACTAATAGAACAAGTCCCACACACAGCTAGAAGCCCAAATATTTTTTCAGAGGTAGATGCAGATAAAAATTATTTTTAATTTGCAACCTGATGGAGGTCAGTATAGATGGACTAATAGAGAAAGTCCCACACACTGCTAGAAGGCAAAATATTTTTTCAGAGCTAGATGTAGACAAAAAATAATTTTGAATTTGCAGCGTGATGGAGGTCAGTATAGATGGACTTATAGAACAAGTCCCACACACTGCTAGAAGGCCAAATATTTTTTCAGAGCTAGATGCAGAAAAAAATTATATTCAGTTTGCAACCTGATGGAGGTCAGTATAGATGGACTAATAGAATGATGCTATGCCCAAAAGATTTTACTTCACTAGGTGCAGTAAAAAAATTGGTATTCTATACACAGGTGGTATATCTTGCAACACAGATAGGCTACTCCACTGACTAACACACTCTGCAATAGGCCAAAAAGGATTAGCTTTGCTAGATTCAGCCAAATGCTGTGAAAAAAAACTTGCACAGCACTGGCACAGACCTGCCTGGCAAAAACTGATAGGAACTGATGTAAACTAGTCCTGAAAAGGACTGCAATTACAATTAGTCTTTACTCCCACAATCTATCTATTTAAGAGCACAGACCTGCCTGATAAAAGTCGTAGGAAATGCTGCAACCTAGTCCTTAAAAGGACTGCAATCACAACTATTCCCTACTCCCAAGCTATCTGTAGATTTGTACGAAAATTGGCTTGAAATTAACAAGGTATAGCGCACACAGCAACAGCGGTGCCGTCTAACACGCAGCTGCAGCAGTGAGAAAATGGTGGCGATGGGGAAAATGGCTTGGTCTTATAGGGCAAGGACATGTGACGTACACTGCCAATGACACATGCCCTTGCTTGTGTGAAAAAAAGCACTTCGCTCCGTGTGTGCACTGCTGATAGGCTGACAGATTGCACCTCCCCACTGTAAATGCGGGAAAGAGAAAAAAAAATGGAGATCTTCATTAATCCTGCAGAGATCCATCCCCTGCCCCTCCCCCCACCCCGCTGTACACTCAAACAGCGTATTAACATTAATTTTCATCATTACTGAGAAAAAATCCAGTTATGATTTTGGTGCACGAACAGTTATCGAACATAACCTCGAACAGCCGAATTTTTCTCAAATCGTTCGTGTTCGCCGAACGGCTCGAACACCGCCGAAAACAGCTCGAATTTGAGATTGGCGAACAGTTCGAGTCGAACAACGCACATCTCTAGTAATAGTGTCTCCCTGACTGTTCAGACACAAATATAACTGTTTAAAATATTCGGGTGTAGGCCAGATAACTAGAAGTTTGGTTTTGCAGGTCCCGGTTCAAATCTCTGTATTATCCAGGTTTTGGCCTTTTCTACATAAAAAAAAGCAGTAATAGTGTCTCCCTGACTGTTCAGACACAAATATATCTGTTTAAAATATTCTGGTGTAGGCCAGATAACTAGAAGTTTGGTTTTGCAGTTCCACGGTTCAAATCTCTGTGTTATCCACCTTTTGGCCTTTTTTACTTAAAAAAAACAGTAATAGTGTCTCCCTGACTGTTCAGACACAAATATATCTGTTTAAAATATTCTGGTGTAGGCCAGATAACTAGAAGTTTGGTTTTGCAGTTTCTCGGTTCAAATCTCTGTATTATCCAGCTTTTGGCCTTTTTTACATAAAAAAAACAGTAATAGTGTCTACCTGACTGTTCAGACACAAATATATGTGTTTAAAACATTCTGGTATAGGCCAGATAAGTAGAAGTTTGGTTTTGCAGTTCCACGGTTGAAATCTCTGTATTATCCAGCTTTTGGCCTTTTTTACTTAAAAAAAAACAGTAATAGTGTCTCCCTGACTGTTCAGACACAAATATGTCTGTTTAAAATATTCTGGTGTAGGCCAGATAACTTGAAGTTTAATTTTGCAGTTCCACGGTTCAAATCTCTGTATTATCCAGATTTTGGCCTTTTTTACATAAAAAAACAGTAATATTGTCTCCCTTACTGTTCAAATACAAATATATCTGTTTAAAATATTCTGGTGTAGGCCAGATAACTAGAAGTTTGGTTTTGCAGTACCACGGTTCAAATATCTGTATTATCCAGCTTTTGGCCTTTTGTACATGAAAAAAAAACAGTAATAGTGTCTTCCTGACTGTTCAGACTCAAATATGTCTGTTTAATATATTCTGGTGTAGGCCAGATAACTAGAAGTTTAATTTTACATTTCCACGGTTCAAATCTCTGTATTATCCAGCTTTTGGCCTTTTTTCCATTAAAAAAAATGGTAATATTGTCTCCCTGACAGTTCAGACACAAATATATCTGTTGAAAAAATTCTGGTGTAGACCAGATAACTAGAAGTTTCGCTTTGCAGTTCCACAGTTCAAATCTCTGTATTATGCAGCTTTTGGCCTTTTTTACATAAAAAAAACAGTAATAGTGTCTCCCTGACTGTTCATACACAAATATATCTGTTTAAAATATTCGGGTGTAGGCCAGATAATTAGAAGTTTGGTTTTGCAGAACCACGGTTCAAATCTCTGTATTATCCAGCTTTTGGCCTTTTTTACATAAAAAAAACAGTAAAAGTTTCTCCCTTACTGTTCAGATACAAATATATTTGTTTAAAATATTCTGGTTTAGGCCAGATAACTGGAAGTTTGGTTTTGCAGTTGCACGGTTCAAATCTCTGTATTATCCAGCTTTTAGCCTTTTTTACATAAAAAAAACAGTAATAGTGTCTCCCTGACTGTTCAGACACAAACATTTCTGTTTAAAATATTCAGGTGTAAGTCAGATAACTAGAAGTTTGGTTTTGCAGTTCCACGGTTCAAATCTCTGTATTATGCAGCTTTTGTCCTTTTCTACATAAAAAAAAACAGTAATAGTGTCTCCCTGACTTCAGACACAAATATCTGTTTAAAATATTCTGGTGTAGGCCAGATAACTAGAAGTTTGGTTTTGCAGTTCCATGGTTCAAACCTCTGTATTATCCAGCTTTTGGCCTTTTTTTCCTTAAAAAACAGTAATAGTGTCTCCCTGACTGTTCAGACACAAATATATCTGTTTAAAATATTCAGGTGTAGGCCAGATAACTAGAAGTTTGGTGTTGCAGTTACACGGTTCAAATCTCTGTATTATCCAGCTTTTAGCCTTTTTTACATAAAAAAACAGTAATAGTGTCTCCCTGACTGTTCACACACAAATATATTTTTAAAATATTCTGGTGTAGGCCAGATAACTAGAAGTTTGGTTTTGCAGTTCCAAGGCTCAAATCTCTGTATTATGCAGCTTTTGGCCTTTTTTACATAAAAAAACAGTAATAGTGTCTACCTGACTGTTCAGACACAAATATATCTGTTTAAAATATTCTGGTGTAGGTCAGATAACTAGAAGTTTGGTTTTGCAGTTCCACGGTTCAAATCTCTGTATTATCCAGCTTTTGGCCTTTTTTACATAAAAAAACCCAAAACAGTGATAGTGTCTCCCTGACTGTTCAGACACAAATGCATCTGTTTAAAATATTCAGGTGTAGGCCAGATAACTAGAAGTTTGGTTTTGCAGTTCCACGGTTCAAATCTCTGTAATATCCAGCTTTTGGCCTCTTTTACGTAAAAAAAACAGTAATAGTGTCTCCCTGACTGTTCAGACACAAATATATTTGTTTAAAATATTCTGGTTTAGGCCAGAAAACTAGAAGTTTGGTTTTGCAGTTGTACAGTTCAAATCTCTGTATTTTCCAGCTTTTGGCCTTTTTTACATAAAAAAAACAGTAATAGTGTCTCCCTTACTGTTCAGACACAAATATCTGTTTAAATAATGCGGGTGTAGGCAAGATAACTAGAAGTTTTGTTTTGCAGTTCCACGGTTCAAATCTCTGTATTATCCAGCTTCTGGCCTTTTTTACATGAAAAAAAACAGTAATAGTGTCTCCCTGACTGTTCAGACACAAATATATCTGTTTAAAATATTCTGGTGTAGGCCAGATAACTAGAAGTTTGGTTTTGCAGTTGCAAGGTTCAAATATCTGTATTATCCAGCTTTTGGCCTTTTTTACATTAAACAAACAGTAATAGTGTCTCCCTAATTGTACAGACACAAATATATCTGTTTAAAATATTCTGGTGTAGGCCAGATAACTAGAAGTTTGGCTTTGCAGTTCCACAGTACAAATCTCTGTATTATCCAGCTTTTGGCATTTTTTACATAAAAAAACAGTAATAGTGTCTCCCTGACTTTTCAGACACAAATATATCTGTTTAAAACATTCTGGTGTAGGCCAGATAACTAAAAGTTTGGTTTTGAAGTTCCACGGTTCAAATCTCTGTATTATCCAGCTTTTGGCCTTTTTTACATGAAAAAAACAGTAATAGTGTCTCCCTGACTGTTCAGACACAAATATATCTGTTTAAAATATTCTGGTGTAGGCCAGATAACTAGAAGTTTGGTTTTGCAGTTGCAAGGTTCAAATATCTGTATTATCCAGCTTTTGGCCTTTTTTCACATTGAACAAACAGTAATAGTGTCTCCCTAATTGTACAGACACAAATATATCTGTTTAAAATATTCTGGTGTAGGCCAGATAACTAGAAGTTTGGTTTTGCAGTTCTATGGTTCAAATCTCTGTATTATGCAGCTTTTGGCCTTTTTTACATAAAAAAAACAGGAATAGTGTCTCGCTGACTGTTCAGACTCAAATATATCTGTTTAAAATATTCTGGTGTAGGCCAGATAACTAGAAGTTTTGATTTGCATTTCCACGGTTCAAACCTCTGTACTATCCAGCTTTTGGTCTTTTTTTCCATATAAAAAACAGTAATAGTGTCTCCCTGACTGATCAGACACAAATATATTTGTTTAAAATATTGAGGTGTAGGCCAGATAACTAGAAGTTTGGTTTTGCAGTTCCACGGTTCAAATCTCTGTCTTATCCTGCTTTTGGACTTTTTTACATAAAATAAAACAGTAATAGTGTCTCCCTGACTGTTCAGACACAAATATATCTGTTTAAAATATTCTGGCGTAGGCCAGATAACCAGAAGTTCGGTTTTGCAATTCCACGGTTCATATCTCTGTATTATCCAGCTTTTGGCCTTTTTTACATAAAAAAAACAGTAATAGTGTCTCCCTGACTGTTCAGACACAAATATCTGTTTAAAATATTCTCGTGTAGGCCAGATAACTAGAAGTTTGGTTTTGCAGTTCCATGGTACAAATCTCTTTATTATCCAGTTTTTGGCCTTTTTTACATAAAAAAACAGTAAAAGTGTCTCCCTGACTGTTCAGACACAAAATATATCTGTTTAAAATATTCTGGTGTAGGCCAGATAACTAGAAGTTTGGTTTTGCAGTTCCACGGTTCAAATCTCTGTATTATCCAGCTTTTGGCCTTTTTTACATTAAAAAAAACAGTAATAGTGTCTCCCTGACTGTTAAGACACAAATATTTCTGTTTAAAATATTCTGCTGTAGGCCACATAACTAGAAGTTTGGTTTTGCAGTTCCACGGTTCAAATACCTGTATTATCCAGCTTTTGGCCTTTTTTACATAGAAAAAAACAGTAATAGTGTCTCCCTGACAGTTCAGACACAAATAAATCTGTTTAAAATATTCTGGTGTAGGCCAGATAACTAGAAATTTGGTTTTGCAGTTTCATGGTTCAAATCTCTGTATTATCCTGCTTTTGGCATTTTTTTGTATAAAAAAAAACTGTAATAGTGTCTCCCTGACCGTTCAGACACAAATATATCTGTTAAAAAAATATACAGGTGTAGGCCAGATAACTAGACGTTTGGTTTTGCAGTTTCACGGTTCAAATCTATGTATTATCCAGTTTTTGGCCTTTTTTACATAAAAAAGCAGTAAAAGTGTCTCCCTGACTGTTCAGACACAAATATATCTGTTTAAAACATTCTGGTGTAGGCCAGATAACTAAAAGTTTGGTTTTGAAGTTCCACGGTTCAAATCTCTGTATTATCCAGCTTTTGGCCTTTTTTACATGAAAAAAAACAGTAATAGTGTCTCCCTGACTGTTCAGACACAAATATATCTGTTTAAAATATTCTGGTGTAGGCCAGATAACTAGAAGTTTGGTTTTGCAGTTGCAAGGTTCAAATATCTGTATTATCCAGCTTTTGGCCTTTTTTCACATTGAACAAACAGTAATAGTGTCTCCCTAATTGTACAGACACAAATATATCTGTTTAAAATATTCTGGTGTAGGCCAGATAACTAGAAGTTTGGTTTTGCAGTTCTATGGTTCAAATCTCTGTATTATGCAGCTTTTGGCATTTTTTACATAAAAAAAACAGGAATAGTGTCTCGCTGACTGTTCAGACTCAAATACCTGTTTAAAATATTCTGGTGGAGGCCAAATAACTAGAAGTTTGGTTTTGCAGTTCCACGGTTCAAACTTCTGTATTATCCAGCTTTTGGCCTTTTTTACATAAAAAAAACCAGTAATAGTGTCTCCGTGACTGTTCAGACACAAATATATCTGTTTAAAATATTCTGGTGTAGGCCAGATAACTAGAAGTTTTGTTTTGCATTTCCACGGTTCAAACCTCTGTACTATCCAGCTTTTGGTCTTTTTTTCCATATAAAAAACAGTAATAGTGTCTCCCTGACTGATCAGACACAAATATATTTGTTTAAAATATTGAGGTGTAGGCCATATAACTAGAAGTTTGGTTTTGCAGTTCCACGGTTCAAATCTCTGTCTTATCCTGCTTTTGGCCTTTTTTACATAAAATAAAACAGTAATAGTGTCTCCCTGACTGTTCAGACACAAATATATCTGTTTAAAATATTCTGGCGTAGGCCAGATAACTAGAAGTTTGGTTTTGCAATTCCACGGTTCATATCTCTGTATTATCCAGCTTTTGGCCTTTTTTACATAAAAAGACAGTAATAGTGTCTCCCTGACTGTTCAGACACAAATATCTGTTTAAAATATTCTCGTGTAGGCCAGATAACTAGAAGTTTGGTTTTGCAGTTCCACGGTTCAAATCTCTGTATTATCCAGCTTTTGGCCATTTTTACATTAAAAAAAACAGTAATAGTGTCTCCCTGACTGTTAAGACACAAATATTTCTGTTTAAAATATTCTGCTGTAGGCCACATAACTAGAAGTTTGGTTTTGCAGTTCCACGGTTCAAATACCTGTATTATCCAGCTTTTGGCCTTTTTTACATAGAAAAAAACAGTAATAGTGTCTCCCTGACAGTTCAGACACAAATAAATCTGTTTAAAATATTCTGGTGTAGGCCAGATAACTAGAAATTTGGTTTTGCAGTTTCATGGTTCAAATCTCTGTATTATCCTGCTTTTGGCATTTTTTATATAAAAAAAAACTGTAATAGTGTCTCCCTGACCGTTCAGACACAAATATATCTGTTAAAAAAATATTCAGGTGTAGGCCAGATAACTAGACGTTTGGTTTTGCAGTTTCACGGTTCAAATCTATGTATTATCCAGTTTTTGGCCTTTTTTACATAAAAAAGCAGTAAAAGTGTCTCCCTGACTGTTCAGACACAAATAAATCTGTTTAAAATATTCTGGGGTAGGCCAGATAACTAGAAGTTTGGTATTGCAGTTCTACGGTTCAAATCTCTGTATTATCCAGCTTTTGGCCTTTTTTACTTAAAAAAAAAACAGTAATAGTGTCTCCCTGACTGTTCAGACACAAATATCTGTTTAAATAATGCGGGTGCAGGCCAGATAACTAGAAGTTTGGTTCTACATTTACACGGTTCAAATCTCTGTATTATCCAGCTTTTGGCCTTTTTGCATAGAAATAAACAGTAATAGTGTCTCCCTGACTGTTCAGACACAAATATATCTGTTTAAAATATTTTGGTGTAGGCCAGATAACTAGAAGTTTGGTTTTGCAGTTCCACGGTACAAATCTCTGTATTATCCAGCTTTTGGCATTTTTTACATAAAAAACAGTAATAGTGTCTCCCTGACTGATCAGGCACAAATATATCTGTTAAAAAAATATTCAGGTGTAGGCCAGATAACTAGAAGTTTGGTTTTGCAGTTCCACAGTTCAAATGTCTGTAATATGCAGCTTTTGGCCTTTTTTACATAAAAAATAACAGTAACAGTGTCTTCCTGACTGTTCAGACACAAATATATCTGTTTAAAATATTCTGGTGTAGGCCAGATAGCTAGAATTTTGGTTTTGCAGTTCCACGCTTCAAATCTCTGTACTATCCAGCTTTTGGCCTTTTTTACATAAAAAAAACAGTAATAGTGTCTCCCTGACTGTTCCAACACAAATATATCTGTTTAAAATATTCTGGTGCAAGCCAGGTAACTAGAAGTTTGATTTTGCAGTTCCACGGTTCAAATCTTTGTAATATCCAGCTTTTGGTCTTTTTTAAATAAAAAAAACAGTAATAGTGTCTCCCTGACTGTTCAGACACAAATATCTGTTTAAATAATGTGGGTGCAGGCCAGATAACTAGAAGTTTTGTTTTACATTTTCACGGTTCAAACCTCTGTATTATCCAGCTTTTGGTCTTTTTTTCCATAAAAAAACAGTAATAGTGTCTCCCTCACTGATCAGACACAAATATATCTGTTTAAAATATTCTGCTGTAGTCCAGATAACTAGAAGTTTGGTTTTGCAGTTCCACGGTTCAAATCTCTGTATTATGCAGCTTTTGGACTTTTTTTCATAAAAAAGCAGTAATAGATTCTCCCTGACTGTTCAGACACAAATATATCTGTTTAAAATATTCGGGTGTAGGCCAGATAACTCGAAGTTTGATTTTGCAGTTCCACGGTCCACATCTCTGTATTATCCAGCTTTTGGCCTTTTTTGCATAGAAAAAAACAGTAATAGTGTCTCCCTGACTGTTCAGACACAAATATATCTGTTTAAATTATTTAGGTGTATGCTGATAACTAGAAGTTTGGTTTTGCAGTTCCACGGTTCAAATCTCTGTATTATCCAGCTTTTGGCATTTTTTACATAAAAAACAGTAATAGTGTCTCCCTGACTGATCAGACACAAATATATCTGTTAAAAAAATATTCAGTTGTATGGCAGATAACTAGAAGTTTGGTTTTGCAGTTCCACGGTTCAAATCTCTGTATTATGCAGCTTTTGGCCTATTTTACATAAAAAATATCAGTAAAAGTGTCTCCCTGACTGTTCAGACACAAATATATCTGTTTAAAATATTCTGGTGCAGGCCAGATAACTAGAAGTTTTGATTTGAATTTCCACTGTTCAAACCCCTGTATTATCCAGTTTTTGGTCTTTTTTTCAATAAAAAAACAGTAATAGTGTCTCCCTGACTGATCAGACACAAATATATCTGTTTAAAATATTCAGGTGTAGGCCAGATAAGTAGGAATTTGGTTTTGCAGTTTCACGGTTCAAATCTCTGTATTATCCAGTTTTTGGCCTTTTTTTACATAAAAAAAAACAGTAAAAGTGTCTCCCTGACTGTTCAGACACAAATATATCTGGTCAAAATATTCTGGTGTAGGCCAGATAACTAGAAGTTTGGTTTTGCAGTTCCACGGTTCAAATCTCCGTATTATGCAGCTTTTGGCCTTTTTTACATAAAAAATATCAGTAATAGTGTCTCCCTGACTGTTCAGACACAAATATATCTGTTTAAAATATTCGTGTGTAGGCCAGATAACTCGAAGTTTGATTTTGCAGTTCCACGGTCCAAATCTCTGTATTATCCAGCTTTTGGCCTTTTTTTGCATAGAAAAAAACAGTAATAGTGTCTCCCTGACTGTTCAGACACAAATATATCTGTTTAAATTATTTTGGTGTAGGCCAGATAACTAGAAGTTTGGTTTTGCAGTTCCACGGTTCAAATCTCTGTATTATCCATCTTTTGCCATTTTTTACTTAAAAAACAGTAATAGTGTCTCCCTGACTGATCAGACACAAATATATCTGTTAAAAAAATATTCAGGTGTAGGCCAGATAACTAGAAGTTTGGTTTCGCAGTTCCACGGTTCAAATCTCTGTATTATGCAGCTATTGGCCTTTTTTACATAAAAAATATCAGTAAAAGTGTCTCCCTGACTGTTCAGACACAAATATATCTGTTTAAAATATTCTGGTGTAGGCCATATAACTAGAAGTTTGATTTTGCAGTTCCGTGGTTCAAATCTTTGTAATATCCAGCGTTTGGTCTTTTTTACATAAAAAAACAGTAATAGTGTCTCCGTGACTTTTCATACACAAATATCTGTTTAAATAATGCGGGTGCAGGCCAGATAACTTGAAGTTTTGTTTTGAATTTCCACGGTTCAAACTTCTGTATTATCCAGTGTTTGTTCTTTTTTTCAATAAAAAAACAGTAATAGTGTCTCCCTGACTGATCAGACACAAATATATCTGTTTAAAATATTCAGTTGTAGGCCAGATAACGAGAAGTTTGGTTTTGCAGTTCTACGGTTCAAATCTCTGTATTATCCAGCTTTTGGCCTTTTTTACATAAAAAAACAGTAATAGTGTCTCCCTGACTGTTCAGACACAAATATCTGTTTAAAATATTCTGGTGAAGGCCAGATAACTAGAAGTTTGGTTTCACAGTTCCATGGTACAAATCTCTGTATTATCCAGTTTTTGGCCTTTTTTACATAAAAAAAAACATTAAAAGTGTCTCACTGACTGTTCAGACACAAATATGTCTGGTTAAAATATTCTGGTGTAGGACAGATAACTAGAAGTTTGGTTTTGCAGTTACACGGTTCAATTCTCTGTATTATGCAGCTTTTGGCCTTTTTACATAAAAAAAACAATAATAGTGTCTCCCTGACTGTTCATACACAAATATTTCTGTTTAAGATATTCTTATGTAGTCCAGATAACTTTTGCAGTTCCACAGTTCAAATCTCTGTATTATGCAGCTTTTGACCTTTTTTACATAAAAAATATCAGTAATAGTGTCTCCCTGACTGTTCAGACACAAATATATCTGTTTAAAATATTCTGGTGTAGGCCAGATAACTAGAAGTTTGATTTTGCAGTTCCACGGTTCAAATCTTTGTAATATCCAGCTTTTGGTCTTTTTTACATAAAAAAAACAGTAATAGTGTCTCCCTGACTGATCAGACACAAATTTCTGTTTAAAATATTCTGGCGTAGGCCAGATAACTAGAAGTTTGGTTTTGCAGTTCCACGGTTCAAATCTCTGTATTATGCAGCTTTAGGCCTTTTTTTACATAAAATAAACAGTAATAGTGTCTCCATGACTGTTCAGACACAAATATATCTGTTTAAAATATTCGGGTGTAGGCCAGATAAATAGAAGTTGGTTTTGCAGTTCCACAGTTCAAATGTCTGTTTTATCCAGCTTTTGGCCTTTTTTACATAAAAAAAAACAGTAATAGTGTCTCCCTGACTGTTCAGACTTTAATATATCGGTTTAAAATATTCTGGTGTAGGCCAGATAACTAGAAGTTTAATTTTAAAGTTCCACGGTTCACATCTCTGTATTATCCAGCTTTTGGCCTTTTTACATAAAAAAACAGTAATAGTGTCTCACTGATTGTTCAGACACAAATATGTCTGTCTAAAATATTCTGGTGTAGGCCAGATAACTAGCAGTTTGATTTTGCAGTTCCACGGTTCATATCTCAGTATTATCCAGCTTTTGGCCTTTTTTATATAAAAAAAAACAGTAACAGTGTCTCCCTGACTGTTCAGACACAAATATCTGTTTAAATAATGCGTGTGTGGGCCAGATAACTAGAAGTTTTGTTTTTCATTTCCACAGTTCAAACCTCTGTATTATCCAGCTTTTGGTCTTTTTTTTACATAAAAAAACAGTAATAGTGACTCCCTGACTGATCAGACACAAGTATATCTGTTTAAAATATTCTGGTGTTGGCCAGATAACTAGAAGTGTGGTTTTGCAGTTGCACGGTACAAATCTCTGTATTATCCAGCTTTTGGCCTTTTTTACATAAAAAAAACAGTAATAGTGTCTCCCTGACTGTTCAGACACATATATATCTGTTTAAAATATTCTGGTGTGGGCCAGATAACTAGAAGTTTGGTTTTGCAGTTGCACGGTTTAAATCTCTGTATTATCCTGCTTTTGGCCTTTTTGACATAAAAAAAATAAGAGTGTCTCCCTGTCTGTTCAGACACAAATATATCTGTTTAAAATATTCTGGTGTAGGCCAGATAACTAGAAGTGTGGTTTTGCTGTTCCACGGTTCAAATCTCTGTATTATCCAGCTTTTGGCCTTTTTACATAAAAAAACAGTAATAGTGTCTCACTGATTGTTCAGACACAAATATGTCTGTCTAAAATATTCTTGTGTAGGCCAGATAACTAGAAGTCTGGTGTTGCAGTTCCACGGTTCAAATCTCTGTATTATCCAGCTTTTGGCCTTTTGTACATACAAAAAAAGAGGAATAGTGTCTCCCTGACTGTTCAGACACAAATATATCTGTTTAAAATATTCTGGTGTAGGCCAGATAACTAGAAGTTTGGCTTTGTAGTTCCATGGTTCAAATCTCTGTATTATCCAGCTTTTGGTCTTTTTTGCATAAAAAAATACAGTAATAGTGTCTCCCTGACTTTTCAGACTCAAATATGTCTGTTTAAAATATTCTGGTGTAGGCCAGATAACTAGAAGTCTAATTTTGCAGTTCCACGGTTTAAATCTCTGTATTATCCAGCTTTTGGCCTATTTTAGATAAAAAAAAAATAATATTGTCTCCCTGACTGTTCAGACATAAATATATCTGTTTAAAATATTCTGGTGAAGGCCAGATAACTAGAAGTTTGGTTTTGCAGTTCCACGGTTCATATCTCTGTATTTTCCAGCTTTTGGCATTTTGTACATAAAAAAATCAGTAATAGTGTCTCCCTGACTGTTCAGACTCAAATATATCTGTTTAAAATATTCTGGTGTAGGCCAGATAACTAGAAGTGTGGTTTTGCAGTTCCACGGTTCAAATCTCTGTATTATCCAGCTTTTGGCCTTTTTTGCGTAAAAAAACAGTAATAGTGTCTCCCTGACTGTTCCGACACATAGATATCTGTTCAAAATATTCTGGTGTAGTCCAGGTAACTAGAAGTTTGGTTTTGAAGTTGCTCGGTTCAAATCTCTGTATTATCCAGCTTTTGGCCTTTGTTACACAGAAAAAAACAGTAATAGTGTCTCCCTGACTGTTCAGACACATATATATCTGTTTAAAATATTCGGGTGTAGGTCAGATAAATAGAAATTGGTTTTGCAGTTCCATGGTTCAAATCTCTGTATTATCCAGCTTTTGGCCTTTTGTACATAAAAAAAACAGTAATTGTGTCTCCCTGACTGTTCAGACATAAATATATCTGTTTAAAACATTCTGGTGTAGGCCAGATAACTAGAAGCGTGGTTTTGCTGTTCCACGGTTCAAATCTCTGTATTATCCAGCTTTTGGCCTTTTTTGCATAAAAAACAGTAATAGTGTCTCCCTGACTGTTCAGACACAAATATATCTGTTTAAAATATTCTGGTGTAGGCCAGATAACTAGAAGCGTGGTTTTGCTGTTCCACGGTTCAAATCTCTGTATTATCCAGCTTTTGGCCTTTTTTGCATAAAAAACAGTAATAGTGTCTCCCTGACTGTTCAGACACAAATATATCTGTTTAAAATATTCTGGTGTAGGCCAGATAACTAGAAGCGTGGTTTTGCTGTTCCACGATTCAAATCTCTGTATTATCCAGCTTTTGGCCTTTTTTACATAAAAAAAATAATAGTGTCTCCCTGACTGTTCAGACACAAATATATCTGTTTAAAATATTCTGGTGTAGGCCAGATAACTAGAAGCGTGGTTTTGCTGTTCCACGGTTCAAATCTCTGTATTATCCAGCTTTTGGCCTTTTTTGCATAAAAAACAGTAATAGTGTCACCCTGACTGTTCAGACACAAATATATCTGTTTAAAATATTCGGGTGTAGGCCAGATAAATAGAAGTTGGTTTTGCAGTTCCACAGTTCAAATGTCTGTTTTATCCAGCTTTTGGCCTTTTTTACATAAAAAAAAACAGTAATAGTGTCTCCCTGACTGTTCAGACTTTAATATATCGGTTTAAAATATTCTGGTGTAGGCCAGATAACTAGAAGTTTAATTTTAAAGTTCCACGGTTCACATCTCTGTATTATCCAGCTTTTGGCCTTTTTACATAAAAAAACAGTATTAGTGTCTCACTGATTGTTCAGACACAAATATGTCTGTCTAAAATATTCTGGTGTAGGCCAGATAACTAGAAGTCTGGTTTTGCAGTTCCACGGTTCAAATCTCTGTATTATCCAGCTTTTGGCCTTTTGTACATACAAAAAAAGAGGAATAGTGTCTCCCTGACTGTTCAGACACAAATATATCTGTTTAAAATATTCTGGTGTAGGCCAGATAACTAGAAGTTTGGCTTTGTAGTTCCATGGTTCAAATCTCTGTATTATCCAGCTTTTGGTCTTTTTTGCATAAAAAAATACAGTAATAGTGTCTCCCTGACTTTTCAGACTCAAATATGTCTGTTTAAAATATTCTGGTGTAGGCCAGTTAACTAGAAGTCTAATTTTGCAGTTCCACGGTTTAAATCTCTGTATTATCCAGCTTTTGGCCTTTTTTAGATAAAAAAAAATAATATTGTCTCCCTGACTGTTCAGACATAAATATATCTGTTTAAAATATTCTGGTGTAGGCCAGATAACTAGAAGTTTGGTTTTGCAGTTCCACGGTTCATATCTCTGTATTTTCCAGCTTTTGGCCTTTTGTACATAAAAAAAATCAGTAATAGTGTTTCCCTGACTGTTCAGACTCAAATATATCTGTTTAAAATATTGTGGTGTAGGCCAGATAACTAGAAGTGTGGTTTTGCAGTTCCATGGTTCAAATCTCTGTATTATCCAGCTTTTGGCCTTTTTTGCGTAAAAAAACAGTAATAGTGTCTCCCTGACTGTTCCGACACATAGATATCTGTTCAAAATATTCTGGTGTAGTCCAGGTAACTAGATGTTTGGTTTTGAAGTTGCTCGGTTCAAATCTCTGTCTTATCCAGCTTTTGGCCTTTTTTACACAGAAAAAAAACAGTAATAGTGTCTCCCTGACTGTTCAGACACAAATATATCTGTTTAAAATATTCGGGTGTAGGTCAGATAAATAGAAATTGGATTTGCAGTTCCATGGTTCAAATCTCTGTATTATCCAGCTTTTGGCCTTTTTTGCATAAAAAAATAATAGTGTCTCCCTGACTGTTCAGACATAAATATATCTGTTTAAAATATTCTGGTGTAGGCCAGATAACTAGAAGTTTGGTTTTGCATTACAAAGGTTTAAATTTCTGTATTATCCAGCTTTTGGCCTTTTTTGCATAAAAAAATAATAGTGTCTCCCTGACTGTTCAGACATAAATATATCTGTTTAAAATATTCTGGTGTAGGCCAGATAACTAGAAGTATGATTTTGCAGTTCCACGGTTCAAATCTCTGTATTATCCAGCTTTTTGCCTTTTTTACATAAGAAAAATCAGTAATAGTGTCTCCCTGACTTTTCAGACATAAATATATCTGTTTAAAATATTCTGGTGTAGGCCAGATAACTAGAAGTGTGGTTTTGCTGTTCCACGGTTCAAATCTCTGTATTATCCAGCTTTTGGCCTTTTTTGCATAAAAAACAGTAATAGTGTCTCCCTGACTGTTCAGACACATATATATCTGTTTAAAATATTCTGGTGTAGGCCAGGTAACTAGAAGTTTGGTATTGAAGTTGCACGGTTCAAATCTCTGTCTTATCCAGCTTTTGGCCTTTTTTACATAAAAAAAACAGCAATAGTGTCACCCTGACTGTTCAGACACAAATATATCTGTTCAAAATATTCGGGTGTAGGCCAGATAAATAGAAGTTGGTTTTGCAGTTCCACAGTTCAAATGTCTGTATTATCCAGCTTTTGGCCTTTTTTACATAAAAAAAACAGTAATAGTGTCTCCCTGACTGTTCAGACTTTAATATATCGGTTTAAAATATTCTGGTGTAGGCCAGATAAGTAGAAGTTTGGTTTTGCATTACAACGGTTTAAATTTCTGTATTATCCAGCTTTTGGCCTTTTTTACATAAAAAAAATAATAGTGTCTCCCTGACTGTTCAGACATAAATATATCTGTTTAAAATATTCTGGTGTAGGCCAGATAACTAGAAGTATGATTTTGCAGTTCCACGGTTCAAATCTCTGTATTATCCAGCTTTTTGCCTTTTTTACGTAAGAAGAATCAGTAATAGTGTCTCCCTGACTTTTCAGACACAAATATATCTGTTTAAAATATTCTGGTGTAGGCCAGATAACTAGAAGCGTGGTTTTGCTGTTCCACGGTTCAAATCTCTGTATTATCCAGCTTTTGGCCTTTTTTGCATAAAAAACAGTAATAGTGTCACCCTGACTGTTCAGACACAAATATATCTGTTTAAAATATTCGGGTGTAGGCCAGATAAATAGAAGTTGGTTTTGCAGTTCCACAGTTCAAATGTCTGTATTATCCAGCTTTTGGCCTTTTTTACATAAAAAAAAACAGTAATAGTGTCTCCCTGACTGTTCAGACTTTAATATATCGGTTTAAAATATTCTGGTGTAGGCCAGATAACTAGAAGTTTAATTTTAAAGTTCCACGGTTCAAATCTCTGTATTATCCAGCTTTTGGCATTTTTACATAAAAAAACAGTAATAGTGTCTCACTGATTGTTCAGACACAAATATGTCTGTCTAAAATATTCTGGTGTAGGCCAGATAACTAGAAGTCTGGTTTTGCAGTTCCACGGTTCAAATCTCTGTATTATCCAGCATTTGGCCTTTTGTACATACAAAAAAAGAGGAATAGTGTCTCCCTGACTGTTCAGACACAAATATATCTGTTTAAAATATTCTGGTGTAGGCCAGATAACTAGAAGATTGGCTTTGTAGTTCCATGGTTCAAATCTCTGCATTATCCAGCTTTTGGTCTTTTTTGCATAAAAAATACAGTAATAGTGTCTCCCTGACTTTTCAGACTCAAATATGTCTGTTTAAAATATTCTGGTGTAGGCCAGATAACTAGAAGTCTAATTTTGCTGTTCCACGGTTTAAATCTCTGTATTATCCAGCTTTTGGCCTTTTTTAGATAAAAAAAAATAATATTGTCTCCCTGACTGTTCAGACATAAATATATATGTTTAAAATATTCTCCTGAAGGCCAGATAACTAGAAGTTTGGTTGTGCAGTTCCACGGTTCATATCTCTGTATTTTCCAACTTTTGGCCTTTTGTACATAAAAAAAATCAGTAATAGTGTCTCCCTGACTGTTCAGACTCAAATATATCTGTTTAAAATATTCTGGTGTAGGCCAGATAACTAGAAGTGTGGTTTTGCAGTTCCACTGTTCAGATCTCTGTATTATCCAGCTTTTTGCCGTTTTTACATAAGAAAAATCAGTAATAGTGTCTCCCTGACTTTTCAGACACAAATATATCTGTTTAAAATATTCTGGTGTAGGCCAGATAACTAGAAGCGTGGTTTTGCTGTTCCACGGTTCAAATCTCTGTATTATCCAGCTTTTGGCCTTTTTTGCATAAAAAACAGTAATAGTGTCTCCCTGACTGTTCAGACACAAATATATCTGTTTAAAATATTCTGGTGTAGGCCAGATAACTAGAAGCGTGGTTTTGCTGTTCCACGGTTCAAATCTCTGTATTATCCAGCTTTTGGCCTTTTTTGCATAAAAAACAGTAATAGTGTCTCCCTGACTGTTCAGACACATATATACCTGTTTAAAATATTCTGGTGTAGGCCAGGTAACTAGAAGTTTGGTTTTGAAGTTGCACGGTTCAAATCTCTGTCTTATCCAGCTTTTGGCCTTTTTTTACATAAACAAATACAGTAATAGTGTCTCCCTGAATTTTCAGACACAAATATATCTGTTTAAGATATTCAGGTGTGTGACAGATATCTAGAAGTTTGGTTTTGCAGTTCCACGGTTCAAATCTCTGTATTTTCCAGCTTTTTGCCATTTTACAAAAAAAAAACAGTAATAGTGTCTCCCTGACTTTTCAGACACAAATATATCTGTTTAAAATATTCTGGTGTAGGCCAGATAACTAGAAGCGTGGTTTTGCTGTTGCACGGTTCAAATCTCTGTATTATCCAGCTTTTGGCCTTTTTTGCATAAAAAACAGTAATAGTGTCTCCATGACTGTTCAGACACAAATATATCTGTTTAAAATATTCTGGTGTAGGCCAGATAACTAGAAGCGTGGTTTTGCTGTTCCACGGTTCAAATCTCTGTACTATCCAGCTTTTGGCCTTTTTTGCATAAAAAACAGTAATAGTGTCTCCCTGACTGTTCAGACACATATATATCTGTTTAAAATATTCTGGTGTAGGCCAGGTAACTAGAAGTTTGGTTTTGAAGTTGCACGGTTCAAATCTCTGTCTTATCCAGCTTTTGGCCTTTTTTACATAAAAAAAACAGTAATAGTGTCACCCTGACTGTTCAGACACAAATATATCTGTTTAAAATATTCGGGTGTAGGCCAGATAAATGGAAGTTGGTTTTGTAGTTCCACAGTTCAAATGTCTGTATTATCCAGCTTTTGGCCTTTTTTACATTAAAAAAAACAGTAATAGTGTCTCCCTCACTGTTCAGACTTTAATATATCGGTTTAAAATATTCTGGTGTAGGCCAGATAACTAGAAGTTTGGTTTTGTATTACAACGGTTTAAATTTCTGTATTATCCAGCTTTTGGCCTTTTTTACATAAAAAAAATAATAGTGTCTCCCTGACTGTTCAGACATAAATATATCTGTTTAAAATATTCTGGTGTAGGCCAGATAACTAGAAGTATGATTTTGGAGTTCCACGGTTCAAATCTCTGTATTATCCAGCTTTTTGCCGTTTTTACATAAGAAAAATCAGTAATAGTGTCTCCCTGACTTTTCAGACACAAATATATCTGTTTAAAATAGTCTGGTGTAGGCCAGATAACTAGAAGCGTGGTTTTGCTGTTCCACGGTTCAAATCTCTGTATTATCCAGCTTTTGGCCTTTTTTGCATAAAAAACAGTAATAGTGTCTCCCTGACTGTTCAGACACAAATATATCTGTTTAAAATTTTCTGGTGTAGGCCAGATAAGTAGAAGCGTGGTTTTGCTGTTCCACGGTTCAAATCTCTGTATTATCCAGCTTTTGGCCTTTTTTGCATAAAAAACAGTAATAGTGTCTCCCTGACTGTTCAGACACATATATATCTGTTTAAAATATTCTGGTGTAGGCCAGGTAACTAGAAGTTTGGTTTTGAAGTTGCACGGTTCAAATCTCTGTCTTATCCAGCTTTTGGCCTTTTTTTACATAAACAAATACAGTAATAGTGTCTCCCTGACTTTT
Organism: Phyllobates terribilis; assembly: GCF_046119375.1. Taxonomy (NCBI): domain Eukaryota; kingdom Metazoa; phylum Chordata; class Amphibia; order Anura; family Dendrobatidae; genus Phyllobates; species Phyllobates terribilis. The sequence continues at coordinate 58,326,099 of NW_027362773.1, forward strand.
CAGACACAAATATATCTGTTTAAGATATTCAGGTGTGTGACAGATATCTAGAAGTTTGGTTTTGCAGTTCCATGTTTCAAATCTCTGTATTATACTGCTTTTGGCCTTTTGTACATAAAAAAGCAGTAATATTGTCTCCCTGACTGTTCAGACACAAATATATTTGTTTAAAATATTCTGGTGTAGGCCAGATAACTAGAAGTTTGGTTTTGCAGTACCACGGTTCAAATCTCTGTTTTATCCAGCTTTTGGCCTTTTTTACATAAAAAAAACAGTAATAGTGTCTCCCTGACTATTCAGACACAAATATTTCTGTTTAAAATATTCTGGTGCAGGCCAGATAACTAGAACTTTGGTTTTGCAGTTCAACGGTTCAAATCTCTGTATTATCTAGCTTTTGGCCTTTTTCACATTAAAAAACACCAGTAATAGTGTATCCCTGACTGTTCAGACATAAATATGTCTGTTTCAAATATTCTGGTGTAGGCCAGATAAATAGAAGTTTGATTTTGCAGTTCCACGGTCCAAATCTCTGTATTATCCAGTTTATTACTGTTTTTGTTTATGTAAAGAAGGCCAAAGTGTCTCCCTGACTGTTCAGACACAAATATATCTGTCTAAAATATTCTGGTGTAGGCCAGATAACTTGTAGTTTGATTTTGCAGTTCAACGGTTCAAATCTCTGTATTATCCAGGTTTGGCCTTTTGTACATTAAAAAAAATCCCGTAATAGTGTCTCCGTGACTGTTCAGACACAAATATTTCTGTTTAAAATATTCTGGTGTAGGCCAGATAACTAGAAGTCTAATTTTGCAGTTCCACGGTTTAAATCTCTGTATTATCCAGCTTTTGGCCTTTTTTTACATAAGAATAAACAGTAATAGTGTCTCCCTGACTGTTCAGACACAAATAAATCTGTTTAAAATATTCTGGTGTAGGCCAGATAACTAGAAGTTTGGCTTTGTAGTTCCACGGTTCAAATCTCTGTATTATCCAGCTTTTGGTCTTTTTTGCATAAAAAAATACAGCAACAGAGTCTCCCTGACTGTTCAGACACATATATATCTGTTTAAAATATTCTGGTGTAGGCCAGATAACTAGAAGTTTAATTTTGCAGTTCCATGGTTCAAATCTCTGTATTATCTAGCTTTTGGCCTTTGTTACATAAAAAAAATTAATAGCGTCTCCCTAACTGTTCAATATTCTGGTGTAGGCCAGATAACTACAAGTTTGGTTTTGCAGTTCCACGGTTCAAATCTGTGTATTATCCAGCTTTTGGCCTTTTCTACATGAAAAAAAAAATAGTAATAGTGTCTTCCTGACTGTTCAGACTCAAATATGTCTGCTTAATATTTTCTCGTGTAGGCTAGATAACTAGAAGTTTAATTTTACAGTTCCACGGTTCAAATCTCTGTATTATCCAGCTTTTGGCCTTTTTTGCATAAAAAAACAGTAAAAGTGTCTCCCTGACTGTTCAGACACATATATATCTGTTTAAAATATTCTGGTGTAGTCCAGGTAACTAGAAGTTTGGTTTTGAAGTTGCTCGGTTCAAATCTCTGTCTTATCCAGCTTTTGGCCTTTTTTACATAAAAAAACAGTAATAGTGTCTCCCTGACTGTTCAGACACAAATATATCTGTTTAAAATATTCGAGTGTAGGCCAGATAAATAGAAATTGGTTTTGCAGTTTCATGGTTCAAATCTCTGTATTATCCAGCTTTTGGCCTTTTTTACATAAAAAAAACACAGTAATAGTGTCTCCCTGACTGTTCAGACTTTAATATATCGGTTTAAAATATTCTGGTGTAGGCCAGATAACTAGAAGTTTAATTTTGCAGTTCCACGGTTCAAATCTCTGTATTATCCAGATTTTGGCCTTCTTTACATAAAAAAAACAGTAATATTGTCTCCCTGACTGTACAAATACAAATATATCTGTTTAAAATATTCTGGTGTAGGCCAGATAACTTGTAGTTTGATTTTGCAATTCAACGGTTCAAATCTCTGTATTATCCAGGTTTGGCCTTTTGTACATTAAAAAAAATCCCGTCATAGTGTCTCCGTGACTGTTCAGACACAAATATGTCTGTTTAAAATATTCTGGTGTAGGCCAGATAACTGGTAGTTTGGTTTTGCGGTTCCACGGTTCAAATCTGTGTATTATCCAGCTTTTGGCCTTTTCTACATAAAAAAAGAAACAGTAATAGTGTCTTCCTGACTGTTCAGACTCAAACATGTCTGCTTAATATTTTCTGGTGTAGGCCAGATAACTAGAAGTTTAATTTTACAGTTCCACGGTACAAATCTCTGTATTATCCAGCTTTTGGCCTTTTTTACATAAGAAGAAACAGTAATAGTGTCTCCCTGACTCTTCAGACACAAATATATCTGTTTAAAATATTCTGGTGTAGGCCAGATAAGTAGAAGTTTGGCTTTGTAGTACCACGGTTCAAATCTCTGTATTATCCAGGTTTTGGCCTTTTGTACATAAAAAAAACAGTAATAGTGTCTCCCTGACTGTTCAGACGCATATATATCTGTTTAAAATATTCTGGTGTAGGCCAGGTAACTAGAAGTTTGGTTTTGAAGTTGCACGGTTCAAATCTCTGTCTGATCCAGCTTTTGGCCTTTTTTACATAAAAAACAGTAATAGTGTCTCCCTGACTGTTCAGACACAAATATATCTGTTTAAAATATTCTGGTGTAGGCCAGATAAATAGAAGTTGGTTTTGCAGTTCCACGGTTCAAATCTCTGTATTATCCAGCTTTTGGCCTTTTTTACATAAAAAAAAACAGTAGTAGTGTCTCCCTGACTGTTCAGACTTAAATATATCGGTTTAAAATATTCTGATGTAGGCCAGATAACTAGAAGTTTAATTTTGAAGTTCCACGGTTCAAATATCTGTATTATCCAGATTTTGGCATTTTTTACATAAAAAAACAGTAATATTGTCTCCCTGACTGTTCAAATACAAATATATCTTTTTAAAATATTGTGGTGTAGGCCAGATAAGTAGAAGTTTGGTTTTGCAGTTCCACGGTTCAAATCTCTGTATTATCCAGCTTTTGGCCTTTTCTACATGAAAAAAAAAACAGTAATAGTGTCTTCCTGACTGTTCAGACTCAAATATGTCTGCTTAATATTTTCTGGTGTAGGCCAGATAACTAGAAGTTTAATTCTACAGTTCCACGGTTCAAATCTCTGTATTATCCAGCTTTTGGCCTTTTTTTACATAAACAAAAACAGTAATTGTGTCTCCATGACTGTTCAGACAAAAATATATCTGTTTAAAATATTCTGGTGTAGGCCAGATAACTAGAAGTCTGGTTTTGCAGTTCCACGCTTCAAATCTCTGTATTATCCAGCTTTTGGCCTTTTGTACATACAAAAAAACAGGAATAGTGTCTCCCTGACTGTTCAGACACAAATATATCTGTTTAAAATATTTGGGTGTAGGCCAGATAACTAGAAGCTTTGTTTTGAAGTTCCACTGTTCAAATCTCTGTATTATCCAGCTCGTGGCCTTTTTTACATAAGAAGAAACAGTAATAGTGTCTCCCTGACTGTTCAGACACATATATATGTTTAAAATATTCTGGTGTGGGCCAGATAACTAGTAGTTTGGCTTTGTAGTTCCACGGTTCAAATCTCTGTATTATCCAGCTTTTGGCCTTTTTTACATAAAAAAATAATAATAGTGTCTCCCTGACTGTTCAGACATAAATATATCTGTTTAAAATATTCTGGTGTAGGCCAGATAACTAGGAGTATGATTTTGCACTTCCACGGTTCACATCTCTGTATTTTCCAGCTTTTGGCCTTTTCTACATAAAAAAAAACAGTAATAGTGTCTCCCTGACTGTTCAGACACAAATATATCTGTTTAAAATATTCTGGTGTAGGCCAGATAACTAGAAGTTTGGTTTAGAAGTTCCATGGTTCAAATCTCAGTATTATCCAGCTTTTGACCTTCTGTACATAAAAAAAAAACAGTAATAGTGTCTCCCTGACTGTTCAGACACAAATATATCTGTTTAAAATATTCAGGTGTAGGCCAGATAACTAGAAGTTTGGTTTTGCAGTTCCACTGTTCCAATTTCTGTATTATCCAGCTTTTGGCCTTTTGTACATAAAAGAAAAACAGTAATAGTGTCTCACTGAATGTTCAGACTCAAATATATCTGTTTAAAATATTCTGGTGTAGGCCAGATAACTAGAAGTTTGGTTTTGCAGTTGCACGGTTCACATGTCTGTATTATCCAGCTTTTGCCCTTTTTTACATAAAAAAACAGTAAAAGTGTCTCCCTGACTGTTCAGACACAAATATATCTGTTTAAAATATTCTGGTCTAGGCCATATAACTAGAAGTTTGGTTTTGCAGTTCCATGGTTCAAATCTCTGTATTATCCAGCTTTTGACCTTCTGTACATACAAAAAAACAGTAATAGTGTCTCCCTGACTGTTCAGACACAAATATATCTGTTTAAAATATTCTGGTGTAGGCCAGATAACTAGAAGCGTGGTTTTTGCTGTTCCACGGTTCAAATCTCTGTACTATCCAGCTTTTGGCCTTTTTTGCATAAAAAACAGTAATAGTGTCTCCCTGACTGTTCAGACACATATATATCTGTTTAAAATATTCTGGTGTAGGCCAGGTAACTAGAAGTTTGGTTTTGAAGTTGCACGGTTCAAATCTCTGTCTTATCCAGCTTTTGGCCTTTTTTACATAAAAAAAACAGTAATAGTGTCACCCTGACTGTTCAGACACAAATATATCTGTTTAAAATATTCGGGTGTAGGCCAGATAAATGGAAGTTGGTTTTGTAGTTCCACAGTTCAAATGTCTGTATTATCCAGCTTTTGGCCTTTTTTACATAAAAAAAAACAGTAATAGTGTCTCCTTGACTGTTCAGACTTTAATATATCGGTTTAAAATATTCTGGTGTAGGCCAGATAACTAGAAGTTTGGTTTTGTATTACAACGGTTTAAATTTCTGTATTATCCAGCTTTTGGCCTTTTTTACATAAAAAAAATAATAGTGTCTCCCTGACTGTTCAGACATAAATATATCTGTTTAAAATATTCTGGTGTAGGCCAGATAACTAGAAGTATGATTTTGGAGTTCCACGGTTCAAATCTCTGTATTATCCAGCTTTTTGCCGTTTTTACATAAGAAAAATCAGTAATAGTGTCTCCCTGACTTTTCAGACACAAATATATCTGTTTAAAATATTCTGGTGTAGGCCAGATAACTAGAAGCGTGGTTTTGCTGTTCCACGGTTCAAATCTCTGTATTATCCAGCTTTTGGCCTTTTTTGCATAAAAAACAGTAATAGTGTCTCCCTGACTGTTCAGACACAAATATATCTGTTTAAAATATTCTGGTGTAGGCCAGATAACTAGAAGCGTGGTTTTGCTGTTCCACGGTTCAAATCTCTGTATTATCCAGCTTTTGGCCTTTTTTGCATAAAAAACAGTAATAGTGTCTCCCTGACTGTTCAGACACATATATATCTGTTTAAAATATTCTGGTGTAGGCCAGGTAACTAGAAGTTTGGTTTTGAAGTTGCACGGTTCAAATCTCTGTCTTATCCAGCTTTTGGCCTTTTTTTACATAAACAAATACAGTAATAGTGTCTCCCTGACTTTTCAGACACAAATATATCTGTTTAAGATATTCAGGTGTGTGACAGATATCTAGAAGTTTGGTTTTGCAGTTCCACGGTTCAAATCTCTGTATTTTCCAGCTTTTTGCCATTTTACAAAAAAAAAACAGTAATAGTGTGTCCGTGACTGTTCAGACACAAATATATCTGTTTAAGATATTCAGGTGTGGGACAGATAACTAGAAGTTTGGTTTTGCAGTTCCATGTTTCAAATCTCTGTATTATCCAGCTTTTGGCCTTTTTTACATAAAAAAAACAGTAATAGTGTCTCCCTGACTGTTCAGATACAAATATATCTGTTTAAAATATTCTGGTGTAGGCCAGATAACTAGAAGTTTGGTTTTGCAGTTGCATGGTTCACATCTCTGTATTATCCAGCTTTTGGCCTTTTTTACATAAAAAAAACAGTAATTGTGTCTCCCTGACTGTTCAGACACAAATATATCTGTTTAAAATATTCTGTTGTAGGCCAGATAACTAGAAGTTTGGTTTTGCAGTTCCATGGTTCAAATCTCTGTATTTTCAAGCTTTTGACCTTCTGTACATACAAAAAAACAGTAATAGTGTCTCCCTGACTGTTCAGACACAAATATATCTGTTTAAAATATTCGGGTGTAGGCCAGATAACTAGAAGTTTGGTTTTGCAGTACAACGGTTTAAATCTCTGTATTATCCAGCTTTTGGCCTTTTTTACATAAAAAAACAGTAATAGTGTCTCCCTGACTCTTCAGACACAAATATATCTGTTTAAAATATTCTGGTGTAGGCCAGATAACTAGAAATTTGACTTTGCAGTTCCACGGTTCAAATCTCTGTATTATACTGCTTTTGGCCTTTTGTACATAAAAAAGCAGTAATATTGTCTCCCTGACTGATCAGACACAAATATATTTGTTTAAAATATTCTGGTGTAGGCCAGATAACTAGAAGTTTGGTTTTGCAGTACCACGGTTCAAATCTCTGTTTTATCCAGCTTTTGGCCTTTTTTACATAAAAAAAACAGTAATAGTGTCTCCCTGACTATTCAGACACAAATATTTCTGTTTAAAATATTCTGGTGCAGGCCAGATAACTAGAACTTTGGTTTTGCAGTTCAACGGTTCAAATCTCTGTATTATCTAGCTTTTGGCCTTTTTCACATTAAAAAACACCAGTAATAGTGTATCCCTGACTGTTCAGACATAAATATGTCTGTTTCAAATATTCTGGTGTAGGCCAGATAACTAGAAGTTTGATTTTGCAGTTCCACGGTCCAAATCTCTGTATTATCCAGTTTATTACTGTTTTTGTTTATGTAAAAAAGGCCAAAGTGTCTCCCTGACTGTTCAGACACAAATATATCTGTCTAAAATATTCTGGTGTAGGCCAGATAACTTGTAGTTTGATTTTGCAGTTCAACGGTTCAAATCTCTGTATTATCCATGTTTGGCCTTTTGTACATTAAAAAAAATCCCGTAATAGTGTCTCCGTGACTGTTCAGACACAAATATTTCTGTTTAAAATATTCTGGTGTAGGCCAGATAACTAGAAGTCTAATTTTGCAGTTCCACGGTTTAAATCTCTGTATTATCCAGCTTTTGGCCTTTTTTTACATAAGAATAAACAGTAATAGTGTCTCCCTGACTGTTCAGACACAAATATATCTGTTTAAAATGTTCTGGTGTAGGCCAGATAACTAGAAGTTTGGCTTTGTAGTTCCACGGTTCAAATCTCTGTATTATCCAGCTTTTGGTCTTTTTTGCATAAAAAAATACAGCAATAGAGTCTCCCTGACTGTTCAGACACATATATATCTGTTTAAAATATTCTGGTGTAGGCCAGATAACTAGAAGTTTAATTTTGCAGTTCCATGGTTCAAATCTCTGTATTATCCAGCTTTTGGCCTTTTTTACATAAAAAAAATTAATAGCGTCTCCCTGACTGTTCAGACATAAATATATCTGTTTAAAATATTCTGGTGTAGGCCAGATAACTACAAGTTTGGTTTTGCAGTTCCACGGTTCAAATCTGTGTATTATCCAGCTTTTGGCCTTTTCTACATGAAAAAAAAAATAGTAATAGTGTCTTCCTGACTGTTCAGACTCAAATATGTCTGCTTAATATTTTCTCGTGTAGGCTAGATATCTAGAAGTTTAATTTTACAGTTCCACGGTTCAAATCTCTGTATTATCCAGCTTTTGGCCTTTTTTGCATAAAAAAACAGTAAAAGTGTCTCCCTGACTGTTCAGACACATATATATCTGTTTAAAATATTCTGGTGTAGTCCAGGTAACTAGAAGTTTGGTTTTGAAGTTGCTCGGTTCAAATCTCTGTCTTATCCAGCTTTTGGCCTTTTTTACATAAAAAAACAGTAATAGTGTCTCCCTGACTGTTCAGACACAAATATATCTGTTTAAAATATTCGAGTGTAGGCCAGATAAATAGAAATTGGTTTTGCAGTTTCATGGTTCAAATCTCTGCATTATCCAGCTTTTGGCCTTTTTTGCATAAAAAACAGTAATAGTGTCTCCCTGACTGTTCAGACACATATATATCTGTTTAAAATATTCTGGTGTAGGCCAGGTAACTAGAAGTTTGGTTTTGAAGTTGCACGGTTCAAATCTCTGTCTTATCCAGCTTTTGGCCTTTTTTTACATAAACAAATACAGTAATAGTGTCTCCCTGACTTTTCAGACACAAATATATCTGTTTAAGATATTCAGGTGTGTGACAGATATCTAGAAGTTTGGTTTTGCAGTTCCACGGTTCAAATCTCTGTATTTTCCAGCTTTTTGCCATTTTACAAAAAAAAAACAGTAATAGTGTCTCCGTGACTGTTCAGACACAAATATATCTGTTTAAGATATTCAGGTGTGGGACAGATAACTAGAAGTTTGGTTTTGCAGTTCCATGTTTCAAATCTCTGTATTATCCAGCTTTTGGCCTTTTTTACATAAAAAAACAGTAATAGTGTCTCCCTGACTGTTCAGATACAAATATATCTGTTTAAAATATTCTGGTGTAGGCCAGATAACTAGAAGTTTGGTTTTGCAGTTGCACGGTTCACATCTCTGTATTATCCAGCTTTTGGCCTTTTTTACATAAAAAAAAACAGTAATTGTGTCTCCCTGACTGTTCAGACACAAATATATCTGTTTAAAATATTCTGTTGTAGGCCAGATAACTAGAAGTTTGGTTTTGCAGTTCCATGGTTTAAATCTCTGTATTTTCAAGCTTTTGACCTTCTGTACATACAAAAAAACAGTAATAGTGTCTCCCTGACTGTTCAGACACAAATATATCTGTTTAAAATATTCGGGTGTAGGCCAGATAACTAGAAGTTTGGTTTTGCAGTACAACGGTTTAAATCTCTGTATTATCCAGCTTTTGGCCTTTTTTACATAAAAAAACAGTAATAGTGTCTCCCTGACTCTTCAGACACAAATATATCTGTTTAAAATATTCTGGTGTAGGCCAGATAACTAGAAGATTGACTTTGCAGTTCCACGGTTCAAATCTCTGTATTATACTGCTTTTGGCCTTTTGTACATAAAAAAGCAGTAATATTGTCTCCCTGACTGTTCAGACACAAATATATTTGTTTAAAATATTCTGGTGTAGGCCAGATAACTAGAAGTTTGGTTTTGCAGTACCACGGTTCAAATCTCTGTTTTATCCAGCTTTTGGCCTTTTTTACATAAAAAAAACAGTAATAGTGTCTCCCTGACTATTCAGACACAAATATTTCTGTTTAAAATATTCTGGTGCAGGCCAGATAACTAGAACTTTGGTTTTGCAGTTCAACGGTTCAAATCTCTGTATTATCTAGCTTTTGGCCTTTTTCACATTAAAAAACACCAGTAATAGTGTATCCCTGACTGTTCAGACATAAATATGTCTGTTTCAAATATTCTGGTGTAGGCCAGATAACTAGAAGTTTGATTTTGCAGTTCCACGGTCCAAATCTCTGTATTATCCAGTTTATTACTGTTTTTGTTTATGTAAAAAAGGCCAAAGTGTCTCCCTGACTGTTCAGACACAAATATATCTGTCTAAAATATTCTGGTGTAGGCCAGATAACTTGTAGTTTGATTTTGCAGTTCAACGGTTCAAATCTCTGTATTATCCAGGTTTGGCCTTTTGTACATTAAAAAAAATCCCGTAATAGTGTCTCCGTGACTGTTCAGACACAAATATTTCTGTTTAAAATATTCTGGTGTAGGCCAGATAACTAGAAGTCTAATTTTGCAGTTCCACGGTTTAAATCTCTGTATTATCCAGCTTTTGGCCTTTTTTTACATAAGAATAAACAGTAATAGTGTCTCCCTGACTGTTCAGACACAAATATATCTGTTTAAAATATTCTGGTGTAGGCCAGATAACTAGAAGTTTGGCTTTGTAGTTCCACGGTTCAAATCTCTGTATTATCCAGCTTTTGGTCTTTTTTGCATAAAAAAATACAGCAATAGAGTCTCCCTGACTGTTCAGACACATATATATCTGTTTAAAATATTCTGGTGTAGGCCAGATAACTAGAAGTTTAATTTTGCAGTTCCATGGTTCAAATCTCTGTATTATCCAGCTTTTGGACTTTTTTACATAAAAAAAATTAATAGCGTCTCCCTGACTGTTCAGACATAAATATATCTGTTTAAAATATTCTGGTGTAGGCCAGATAACTACAAGTTTGGTTTTGCAGTTCCACGGTTCAAATCTGTGTATTATCCAGCTTTTGGCCTTTTCTACATGAAAAAAAAAATAGTAATAGTGTCTTCCTGACTGTTCAGACTCAAATATGTCTGCTTAATATTTTCTCGTGTAGGCTAGATAACTAGAAGTTTAATTTTACAGTTCCACGGTTCAAATCTCTGTATTATCCAGCTTTTGGCCTTTTTTGCATAAAAAAACAGTAAAAGTGTCTCCCTGACTGTTCAGACACATATATATCTGTTTAAAATATTCTGGTGTAGTCCAGGTAACTAGAAGTTTGGTTTTGAAGTTGCTCGGTTCAAATCTCTGTCTTATCCAGCTTTTGGCCTTTTTTACATAAAAAAACAGTAATAGTGTCTCCCTGACTGTTCAGACACAAATATATCTGTTTAAAATATTCGAGTGTAGGCCAGATAAATAGAAATTGGTTTTGCAGTTTCATGGTTCAAATCTCTGCATTATCCAGCTTTTGGCCTTTTTTGCATAAAAAACAGTAATAGTGTCTCCCTGACTGTTCAGACACATATATATCTGTTTAAAATATTCTGGTGTAGGCCAGGTAACTAGAAGTTTGGTTTTGAAGTTGCACGGTTCAAATCTCTGTCTTATCCAGCTTTTGGCCTTTTTTTACATAAACAAATACAGTAATAGTGTCTCCCTGACTTTTCAGACACAAATATATCTGTTTAAGATATTCAGGTGTGTGACAGATATCTAGAAGTTTGGTTTTGCAGTTCCACGGTTCAAATCTCTGTATTTTCCAGCTTTTTGCCATTTTACAAAAAAAAAACAGTAATAGTGTCTCCGTGACTGTTCAGACACAAATATATCTGTTTAAGATATTCAGGTGTGGGACAGATAACTAGAAGTTTGGTTTTGCAGTTCCATGTTTCAAATCTCTGTATTATCCAGCTTTTGGCCTTTTTTACATAAAAAAACAGTAATAGTGTCTCCCTGACTGTTCAGATACAAATATATCTGTTTAAAATATTCTGGTGTAGGCCAGATAACTAGAAGTTTGGTTTTGCAGTTGCACGGTTCACATCTCTGTATTATCCAGCTTTTGGCCTTTTTTACATAAAAAAAAACAGTAATTGTGTCTCCCTGACTGTTCAGACACAAACATATCTGTTTAAAATATTCTGTTGTAGGCCAGATAACTAGAAGTTTGGTTTTGCAGTTCCATGGTTTAAATCTCTGTATTTTCAAGCTTTTGACCTTCTGTACATACAAAAAAACAGTAATAGTGTCTCCCTGACTGTTCAGACACAAATATATCTGTTTAAAATATTCGGGTGTAGGCCAGATAACTAGAAGTTTGGTTTTGCAGTACAACGGTTTAAATCTCTGTATTATCCAGCTTTTGGCCTTTTTTACATAAAAAAACAGTAATAGTGTCTCCCTGACTCTTCAGACACAAATATATCTGTTTAAAATATTCTGGTGTAGGCCAGATAACTAGAAGATTGACTTTGCAGTTCCACGGTTCAAATCTCTGTATTATACTGCTTTTGGCCTTTTGTACATAAAAAAGCAGTAATATTGTCTCCCTGACTGTTCAGACACAAATATATTTGTTTAAAATATTCTGGTGTAGGCCAGATAACTAGAAGTTTGGTTTTGCAGTACCACGGTTCAAATCTCTGTTTTATCCAGCTTTTGGCCTTTTTTACATAAAAAAAACAGTAATAGTGTCTCCCTGACTATTCAGACACAAATATTTCTGTTTAAAATATTCTGGTGCAGGCCAGATAACTAGAACTTTGGTTTTGCAGTTCAACGGTTCAAATCTCTGTATTATCTAGCTTTTGGCCTTTTTCACATTAAAAAACACCAGTAATAGTGTATCCCTGACTGTTCAGACATAAATATGTCTGTTTCAAATATTCTGGTGTAGGCCAGATAACTAGAAGTTTGATTTTGCAGTTCCACGGTCCAAATCTCTGTATTATCCAGTTTATTACTGTTTTTGTTTATGTAAAAAAGGCCAAAGTGTCTCCCTGACTGTTCAGACACAAATATATCTGTCTAAAATATTCTGGTGTAGGCCAGATAACTTGTAGTTTGATTTTGCAGTTCAACGGTTCAAATCTCTGTATTATCCAGGTTTGGCCTTTTGTACATTAAAAAAAATCCCGTAATAGTGTCTCCGTGACTGTTCAGACACAAATATTTCTGTTTAAAATATTCTGGTGTAGGCCAGATAACTAGAAGTCTAATTTTGCAGTTCCACGGTTTAAATCTCTGTATTATCCAGCTTTTGGCCTTTTTTTACATAAGAATAAACAGTAATAGTGTCTCCCTGACTGTTCAGACACAAATATATCTGTTTAAAATATTCTGGTGTAGGCCAGATAACTAGAAGTTTGGCTTTGTAGTTCCACGGTTCAAATCTCTGTATTATCCAGCTTTTGGTCTTTTTTGCATAAAAAAATACAGCAATAGAGTCTCCCTGACTGTTCAGACACATATATATCTGTTTAAAATATTCTGGTGTAGGCCAGATAACTAGAAGTTTAATTTTGCAGTTCCATGGTTCAAATCTCTGTATTATCCAGCTTTTGGCCTTTTTTACATAAAAAAAATTAATAGCGTCTCCCTGACTGTTCAGACATAAATATATCTGTTTAAAATATTCTGGTGTAGGCCAGATAACTACAAGTTTGGTTTTGCAGTTCCACGGTTCAAATCTGTGTATTATCCAGCTTTTGGCCTTTTCTACATGAAAAAAAAAATAGTAATAGTGTCTTCCTGACTGTTCAGACTCAAATATGTCTGCTTAATATTTTCTGGTGTAGGCTAGATAACTAGAAGTTTAATTTTACAGTTCCACGGTTCAAATCTCTGTATTATCCAGCTTTTGGCCTTTTTTGCATAAAAAAACAGTAAAAGTGTCTCCCTGACTGTTCAGACACATATATATCTGTTTAAAATATTCTGGTGTAGTCCAGGTAACTAGAAGTTTGGTTTTGAAGTTGCTCGGTTCAAATCTCTGTCTTATCCAGCTTTTGGCCTTTTTTACATAAAAAAACAGTAATAGTGTCTCCCTGACTGTTCAGACACAAATATATCTGTTTAAAATATTCGAGTGTAGGCCAGATAAATAGAAATTGGTTTTGCAGTTTCATGGTTCAAATCTCTGTATTATCCAGCTTTTGGCCTTTTTTGCATAAAAAACAGTAATAGTGTCTCCCTGACTGTTCAGACACATATATATCTGTTTAAAATATTCTGGTGTAGGCCAGGTAACTAGAAGTTTGGTTTTGAAGTTGCACGGTTCAAATCTCTGTCTTATCCAGCTTTTGGCCTTTTTTTACATAAACAAATACAGTAATAGTGTCTCCCTGACTTTTCAGACACAAATATATCTGTTTAAGATATTCAGGTGTGTGACAGATATCTAGAAGTTTGGTTTTGCAGTTCCACGGTTCAAATCTCTGTATTTTCCAGCTTTTTGCCATTTTACAAAAAAAAAACAGTAATAGTGTCTCCGTGACTGTTCAGACACAAATATATCTGTTTAAGATATTCAGGTGTGGGACAGATAACTAGAAGTTTGGTTTTGCAGTTCCATGTTTCAAATCTCTGTATTATCCAGCTTTTGGCCTTTTTTACATAAAAAAACAGTAATAGTGTCTCCCTGACTGTTCAGATACAAATATATCTGTTTAAAATATTCTGGTGTAGGCCAGATAACTAGAAGTTTGGTTTTGCAGTTGCACGGTTCACATCTCTGTATTATCCAGCTTTTGGCCTTTTTTACATAAAAAAAAACAGTAATTGTGTCTCCCTGACTGTTCAGACACAAACATATCTGTTTAAAATATTCTGTTGTAGGCCAGATAACTAGAAGTTTGGTTTTGCAGTTCCATGGTTTAAATCTCTGTATTTTCAAGCTTTTGACCTTCTGTACATACAAAAAAACAGTAATAGTGTCTCCCTGACTGTTCAGACACAAATATATCTGTTTAAAATATTCGGGTGTAGGCCAGATAACTAGAAGTTTGGTTTTGCAGTACAACGGTTTAAATCTCTGTATTATCCAGCTTTTGGCCTTTTTTACATAAAAAAACAGTAATAGTGTCTCCCTGACTCTTCAGACACAAATATATCTGTTTAAAATATTCTGGTGTAGGCCAGATAACTAGAAGATTGACTTTGCAGTTCCACGGTTCAAATCTCTGTATTATACTGCTTTTGGCCTTTTGTACATAAAAAAGCAGTAATATTGTCTCCCTGACTGTTCAGACACAAATATATTTGTTTAAAATATTCTGGTGTAGGCCAGATAACTAGAAGTTTGGTTTTGCAGTACCACGGTTCAAATCTCTGTTTTATCCAGCTTTTGGCCTTTTTTACATAAAAAAAACAGTAATAGTGTCTCCCTGACTATTCAGACACAAATATTTCTGTTTAAAATATTCTGGTGCAGGCCAGATAACTAGAACTTTGGTTTTGCAGTTCAACGGTTCAAATCTCTGTATTATCTAGCTTTTGGCCTTTTTCACATTAAAAAACACCAGTAATAGTGTATCCCTGACTGTTCAGACATAAATATGTCTGTTTCAAATATTCTGGTGTAGGCCAGATAACTAGAAGTTTGATTTTGCAGTTCCACGGTCCAAATCTCTGTATTATCCAGTTTATTACTGTTTTTGTTTATGTAAAAAAGGCCAAAGTGTCTCCCTGACTGTTCAGACACAAATATATCTGTCTAAAATATTCTGGTGTAGGCCAGATAACTTGTAGTTTGATTTTGCAGTTCAACGGTTCAAATCTCTGTATTATCCAGGTTTGGCCTTTTGTACATTAAAAAAAATCCCGTAATAGTGTCTCCGTGACTGTTCAGACACAAATATTTCTGTTTAAAATATTCTGGTGTAGGCCAGATAACTAGAAGTCTAATTTTGCAGTTCCACGGTTTAAATCTCTGTATTATCCAGCTTTTGGCCTTTTTTTACATAAGAATAAACAGTAATAGTGTCTCCCTGACTGTTCAGACACAAATATATCTGTTTAAAATATTCTGGTGTAGGCCAGATAACTAGAAGTTTGGCTTTGTAGTTCCACGGTTCAAATCTCTGTATTATCCAGCTTTTGGTCTTTTTTGCATAAAAAAATACAGCAATAGAGTCTCCCTGACTGTTCAGACACATATATATCTGTTTAAAATATTCTGGTGTAGGCCAGATAACTAGAAGTTTAATTTTGCAGTTCCATGGTTCAAATCTCTGTATTATCCAGCTTTTGGCCTTTTTTACATAAAAAAAATTAATAGCGTCTCCCTGACTGTTCAGACATAAATATATCTGTTTAAAATATTCTGGTGTAGGCCAGATAACTACAAGTTTGGTTTTGCAGTTCCACGGTTCAAATCTGTGTATTATCCAGCTTTTGGCCTTTTCTACATGAAAAAAAAAATAGTAATAGTGTCTTCCTGACTGTTCAGACTCAAATATGTCTGCTTAATATTTTCTGGTGTAGGCTAGATAACTAGAAGTTTAATTTTACAGTTCCACGGTTCAAATCTCTGTATTATCCAGCTTTTGGCCTTTTTTGCATAAAAAAACAGTAAAAGTGTCTCCCTGACTGTTCAGACACATATATATCTGTTTAAAATATTCTGGTGTAGTCCAGGTAACTAGAAGTTTGGTTTTGAAGTTGCTCGGTTCAAATCTCTGTCTTATCCAGCTTTTGGCCTTTTTTACATAAAAAAACAGTAATAGTGTCTCCCTGACTGTTCAGACACAAATATATCTGTTTAAAATATTCGAGTGTAGGCCAGATAAATAGAAATTGGTTTTGCAGTTTCATGGTTCAAATCTCTGTATTATCCAGCTTTTGGCCTTTTTTACATAAAAAAAACACAGTAATAGTGTCTCCCTGACTGTTCAGACTTTAATATATCGGTTTAAAATATTCTGGTGTAGGCCAGATAACTAGAAGTTTAATTTTGCAGTTCCACGGTTCAAATCTCTGTATTATCCAGATTTTGGCCTTTTTTACATAAAAAAACAGTAATATTGTCTCCCTGACTGTACAAATACAAATATATCTGTTTAAAATATTCTGGTGTAGGCCAGATAACTTGTAGTTTGATTTTGCAGGTCAACGGTTCAAATCTCTGTATTATCCAGGTTTGGCCTTTTGTACATTAAAAAAAATCCCGTAATAGTGTCTCCGTGACTGTTCAGACACAAATATGTCTGTTTAAAATATTCTGGTGTAGGCCAGATAACTAGAAGTTTGGTTTTGCGGTTCCACGGTTCAAATCTGTGTATTATCCAGCTTTTGGCCTTTTCTACATAAAAAAAGAAACAGCAATAGTGTCTTCCTGACTGTTCAGACTCAAACATGTCTGCTTAATATTTTCTGGTGTAGGCCAGATAACTAGAAGTTTAATTTTACAGTTCCACGGTACAAATCTCTGTATTATCCAGCTTTTGGCCTTTTTTACATAAAAAAAACAGTAGTAGTGTCTCCCTGACTGTTCAGACTTAAATATATCGGTTTAAAATATTCTGATGTAGGCCAGATAACTAGAAGTTTAATTTTGCAGTTCCACGGTTCAAATATCTGCATTATCCAGATTTTGGCATTTTTTACATAAAAAAACAGTAATATTGTCTCCCTGACTGTTCAAATACAAATATATCTGTTTAAAATATTGTGGTGTAGGCCAGAGAAGTAGAAGTTTGGTTTTGCAGTTCCACGGTTCAAATCTCTGTATTATCCAGCTTTTGGCCTTTTCTACATGAAAAAAAAAACAGTAATAGTGTCTTCCTGACTGTTCAGACTCAAATATGTCTGCTTAATATTTTCTGGTGTAGGCCAGATAACTAGAAGTTTAATTCTACAGTTCCACGGTTCAAATCTCTGTATTATCCAGCTTTTGGCCTTTTTTTACATAAACAAAAACAGTAATTGTGTCTCCCTGACTATTCAGACACAAATATATCTGTTTAAGATATTCTGGTGTGTGACAGATAACTAGAAGTTTGGTTTTGCAGTTCCACGGTTCAAATCTCTGTATTATCCAGCATTTGGCCTTTTTACATAAAAAAACAGTTACAGTGTCTCCCTGACTGTCCAGACACAAATATGTCTGTTTAAAATATTCTGGTGTAGGCCAGATAACTAGAAGTCTGGTTTTGCAGTTCCACGTTTTAAATCTCTGTATTATCCAGCTTTTGGCCTTTTTTACATAAAAAAATAATAATAGTGTCTCCCTGACTGTTCAGACATAAATATATCTGTTTAAAATATTCTGGTGTAGGCCAGATAACTAGGAGTATGATTTTGCACTTCCACGGTTCACATCTCTGTATTATCCAGCTTTTGGCCTTTTCTACATAAAAAAAACAGTAATAGTGTCTCCCTGACTGTTCAGACACAAATATATCTGTTTAAAATATTCTGGTGTAGGCCAGATAACTAGAAGTTTGGTTTTGCAGTTCCATGGTTCAAATCTCAGTATTATCCAGCTTTTGACCTTCTGTACATAAAAAAAAGCAGTAATAGTGTCTCCCTGACTGTTCAGACACAAATATATCTGTTTAAAATATTCTGGTGTAGGCCAGATAACTAGAAGTTTGGTTTTGCAGTTCCACGGTTCCAATTTCTGTATTATCCAGCTTTTGGCCTTTTGTACATAAAAGAAAAACAGTAATAGTGTCTCCCTGAATGTTCAGACTCAAATATATCTGTTTAAAATATTCTGGTGTAGGCCAGATAACTAGAAGTTTGGTTTTGCAGTTGCACGGTTCACATGTCTGTATTATCCAGCTTTTGGCCTTTTTTACATAAAAAAAACAGTAATAGTGTCTCCCTGACTGTTCAGACACAAATATATCTGTTTAAAATATTCTGGTCTAGGCCATATAACTAGAAGTTTGGTTTTGCAGTTCCATGGTTCAAATCTCTGTATTATCCAGCTTTTGACCTTCTGTACATACAAAAAAACAGTAATAGTGTCTCCCTGACTGTTCAGACACAAATATATCTGTTAAAATAATATTCAGGTGTAGGCCAGATAACTAGAAGTTTGGTTTTGCAGTACAACGGTTTAAATCTCTGTATTATCCAGCTTTTGGCCTATTTTACATAAAAAAACAGTAATAGTGTCTCCCTGACTGTTCAGACACAAATATATCGGTTTAAAATATTCTGGTGTAGGCCAGATAACTAGAAGATTGGTTTTGCAGTTCCACGGTACAAATCTCTGTATTATACAGCTTTTGGCCTTTTGTACATAAAAAAAGCAGTAATATTGTCTCCCTGACTGTTCAAGCACAAATATATTTGTTTAAAATATTCTGGTGTAGGCCAGATAACTAGAAGTTTGGTTTTGCAGTTGCACGGTTCACATGTCTGTATTATCCAGCTTTTGGCCTTTTTTACATAAAAAAAACAGTAATAGAGTCTCCCTGACTGTTCAGACACAAATATGTCTGTTTAAAATATTCTGATGTAGGCCAGATAACTTGAAGTTTGGTTTTGCAGTTGCACGGTTCAAATCTCTGTATTATCCAGCTTTTGGCCTTTTTTACATAAAAAAACAGAAATAGTGTCTCCCTGACTATTCAGACACAATTATATCTGTTTAAAATATTCTGGTGTAGGCCAGATAACTAGAAGTTTGGTTGTGCAGTTCAATGGTTCAAGTCTCTGTATTATCTAGCTTTTGGCCTTTTTTTACATTAAAAAACACCAGTAATAGTGTATCCCTTACTGTTCAGACATAAATATGTCTGTTTCAAATATTCTAGCGTAGGCCAGATAACTAGAAGTTTGATTTTGCAGTTCCACGGTCCAAATCTCTGTATTATCCAGTTTTTGGCCTTTTTTACATAAACAAAAACAGTAGTAGTGTCTCCCTGACTGTTCAGACATAAATATGTCTGTCTAAAATATTCTGGTGTAGGCCAGATAACTTAAAGTTTGGATTTGCAGTTCAACTGTTCAAATCTCTGTATTATCCAGCTTTTGGCCTTTTGTACACTAAAAAAAAAAACGTAATAGTGTCTCCATGACTGTTCAGACAATAATATATCTGTTTAAAATATTATGGTGTAGGCCAGATAACTAGAAGTCTGGTTTTGCAGTTCCACGGTTCAAATCTCTGTATTATCCAGCTTTTGAACTTTTGTACATACAAAAAAACAGGAATAGTGTCTCCCTTACTGTTCAGACACAAATATATTTGTTTAAAATATTCTGGTGTAGGCCAGATAACTAGAAGTTTGGCTTTGTAGTTCAACGGTTCAAATCTCTGCATTATCCAGCTTTTGGCCTTTTTTACATAAAAAAAATTAATAGTGTCTCCCTGACTGTTCAGACATAAATATATCTGTTTAAAATATTCTGGTGTAGGCCAGATAACTAGAAGTATGATTTTGCAGTTCCAAGGTTCAAATCTCTGTATTATCCAGCTTTTGGCCTTTTTTGCATAAAAAAAACAGTAATAGTGTCTCCCTTACTGTTCAGACACATATATACCTGTTTAAAATATTCTGGTGTAGGCCAGATAACTAGAAGTTTGGTTTTGAAGTTGCACGGTTCAAATCTCTGTCTTATCCAGCTTTTGGCCTTTTTTACATTAAAAAAAAACAGCAATAGTGTCTGCCTGACTGTTCTGACACAAATATATCTGTTTAAAATATTCTGGGGTAGGCCAGATAACTAGAAGTTTGGCTTTGTAGTTCAACGGTTCAAATCTCTGCATTATCCAGCTTTTGGTCTTTTTTGCATAAAAAAAATACAGTAATAGAGTCTCCCTGACTTTTCATACTCAAATATGTCTGTTTAAAATATTCTGGTGTAGGCCAGATAACTAGAAGTTTGGTTTTGCAGTTCCACGGTTCCAATTTCTGTATTATCCAGCTTTTGGCCTTTTGTACATAAAAGAAAAACAGTAATAGTGTCTCCCTGAATGTTCAGACTCAAATATATCTGTTTAAAATATTCTGGTGTAGGCCAGATAACTAGAAGTTTGGTTTTGCAGTTGCACGGTTCACATGTCTGTATTATCCAGCTTTTGGCCTTTTTTACATAAAAAAAACAGTAATAGTGTCTCCCTGACTGTTCAGACACAAATATATCTGTTTAAAATATTCTGGTCTAGGCCATATAACTGGAAGTTTGGTTTTGCAGTTCCACGGTTCAAATCTCTGTATTATCCAGCTTTTGACCTTCTGTACATGAAAAAAAAAACAGTAATAGTGTCTTCCTGACTGTTCAGACTCAAATATGTCTTCTTAATATTTTCTGGTGTAGGCCAGATAACTAGAAGTTTAATTCTACAGTTCCACGGTTCAAATCTCTGTATTATCCAGCTTTTGGCCTTTTTTTACATAAACAAAAACAGTAATTGTGTCTCCCTGACTATTCAGACACAAATATATCTGTTTAAGATATTCTGGTGTGTGACAGATAACTAGAAGTTTGGTTTTGCAGTTCCACGGTTCAAATCTCTGTATTATCCAGCATTTGGCCTTTTTACATAAAAAAACAGTTACAGTGTCTCCCTGACTGTCCAGACACAAATATGTCTGTTTAAAATATTCTGGTGTAGGCCAGATAACTAGAAGTCTGGTTTTGCAGTTCCACGTTTTAAATCTCTGTATTATCCAGCTTTTGGCCTTTTTTACATAAAAAAATAATAATAGTGTCTCCCTGACTGTTCAGACATAAATATATCTGTTTAAAATATTCTGGTGTAGGCCAGATAACTAGGAGTATGATTTTGCACTTCCACGGTTCACATCTCTGTATTATCCAGCTTTTGGCCTTTTCTACATAAAAAAAACAGTAATAGTGTCTCCCTGACTGTTCAGACACAAATATATCTGTTTAAAATATTCTGGTGTAGGCCAGATAACTAGAAGTTTGGTTTTGCAGTTCCATGGTTCAAATCTCAGTATTATCCAGCTTTTGACCGTCTGTACATAAAAAAAAGCAGTAATAGTGTCTCCCTGACTGTTCAGACACAAATATATCTGTTTAAAATATTCTGGTGTAGGCCAGATAACTAGAAGTTTGGTTTTGCAGTTCCACGGTTCCAATTTCTGTATTATCCAGCTTTTGGCCTTTTGTACATAAAAGAAAAACAGTAATAGTGTCTCCCTGAATGTTCAGACTCAAATATATCTGTTTAAAATATTCTGGTGTAGGCCAGATAACTAGAAGTTTGGTTTTGCAGTTGCACGGTTCACATGTCTGTATTATCCAGCTTTTGGCCTTTTTTACATAAAAAAAAACAGTAATAGTGTCTCCCTGACTGTTCAGACACAAATATATCTGTTTAAAATATTCTGGTCTAGGCCATATAACTAGAAGTTTGGTTTTGCAGTTCCATGGTTCAAATCTCTGTATTATCCAGCTTTTGACCTTCTGTACATACAAAAAAACAGTAATAGTGTCTCCCTGACTGTTCAGACACAAATATATCTGTTAAAATAATATTCAGGTGTAGGCCAGATAACTAGAAGTTTGGTTTTGCAGTACAACGGTTTAAATCTCTGTATTATCCAGCTTTTGGCCTATTTTACATAAAAAAACAGTAATAGTGTCTCCCTGACTGTTCAGACACAAATATATCGGTTTAAAATATTCTGGTGTAGGCCAGATAACTAGAAGATTGGTTTTGCAGTTCCACGGTACAAATCTCTGTATTATACAGCTTTTGGCCTTTTGTACATAAAAAAAGCAGTAATATTGTCTCCCTGACTGTTCAAGCACAAATATATTTGTTTAAAATATTCTGGTGTAGGCCAGATAACTAGAAGTTTGGTTTTGCAGTTGCACGGTTCACATGTCTGTATTATCCAGCTTTTGGCCTTTTTTACATAAAAAAAACAGTAATAGAGTCTCCCTGACTGTTCAGACACAAATATGTCTGTTTAAAATATTCTGATGTAGGCCAGATAACTTGAAGTTTGGTTTTGCAGTTGCACGGTTCAAATCTCTGTATTATCCAGCTTTTGGCCTTTTTTACATAAAAAAACAGAAATAGTGTCTCCCTGACTATTCAGACACAATTATATCTGTTTAAAATATTCTGGTGTAGGCCAGATAACTAGAAGTTTGGTTGTGCAGTTCAATGGTTCAAGTCTCTGTATTATCTAGCTTTTGGCCTTTTTTTACATTAAAAAACACCAGTAATAGTGTATCCCTTACTGTTCAGACATAAATATGTCTGTTTCAAATATTCTAGCGTAGGCCAGATAACTAGAAGTTTGATTTTGCAGTTCCACGGTCCAAATCTCTGTATTATCCAGTTTTTGGCCTTTTTTACATAAACAAAAACAGTAGTAGTGTCTCCCTGACTGTTCAGACATAAATATGTCTGTCTAAAATATTCTGGTGTAGGCCAGATAACTTAAAGTTTGGATTTGCAGTTCAACTGTTCAAATCTCTGTATTACCCAGCTTTTGGCCTTTTGTACACTAAAAAAAAAAACGTAATAGTGTCTCCATGACTGTTCAGACAGAAATATATCTGTTTAAAATATTATGGTGTAGGCCAGATAACTAGAAGTCTGGTTTTGCAGTTCCACGGTTCAAATCTCTGTATTATCCAGCTTTTGAACTTTTGTACATACAAAAAAACAGGAATAGTGTCTCCCTTACTGTTCAGACACAAATATATTTGTTTAAAATATTCTGGTGTAGGCCAGATAACTAGAAGTTTGGCTTTGTAGTTCAACGGTTCAAATCTCTGCATTATCCAGCTTTTGGCCTTTTTTACATAAAAAAAATTAATAGTGTCTCCCTGACTGTTCAGACATAAATATATCTGTTTAAAATATTCTGGTGTAGGCCAGATAACTATAAGTATGATTTTGCAGTTCCAAGGTTCAAATCTCTGTATTATCCAGCTTTTGGCCTTTTTTGCATAAAAAAAACAGTAATAGTGTCTCCCTTACTGTTCAGACACATATATACCTGTTTAAAATATTCTGGTGTAGGCCAGATAACTAGAAGTTTGGTTTTGAAGTTGCACGGTTCAAATCTCTGTCTTATCCAGCTTTTGGCCTTTTTTACATAAAAAAAAACAGCAATAGTGTCTGCCTGACTGTTCTGACACAAATATATCTGTTTAAAATATTCTGGTGTAGGCCAGATAACTAGAAGTTTGGCTTTGTAGTTCAACGGTTCAAATCTCTGCATTATCCAGCTTTTGGTCTTTTTTGCATAAAAAAAATACAGTAACAGAGTCTCCCTGACTTTTCATACTCAAATATGTCTGTTTAAAATATTCTGGTGTAGGCCAGATAACTAGAAGTTTGGTTTTGCAGTTCCACGGTTCCAATTTCTGTATTATCCAGCTTTTGGCCTTTTGTACATAAAAGAAAAACAGTAATAGTGTCTCCCTGAATGTTCAGACTCAAATATATCTGTTTAAAATATTCTGGTGTAGGCCAGATAACTAGAAGTTTGGTTTTGCAGTTGCACGGTTCACATGTCTGTATTATCCAGCTTTTGGCCTTTTTTACATAAAAAAAACAGTAATAGTGTCTCCCTGACTGTTCAGACACAAATATATCTGTTTAAAATATTCTGGTCTAGGCCATATAACTAGAAGTTTGGTTTTGCAGTTCCACGGTTCAAATCTCTGTATTATCCAGCTTTTGACCTTCTGTACATGAAAAAAAAAACAGTAATAGTGTCTTCCTGACTGTTCAGACTCAAATATGTCTGCTTAATATTTTCTGGTGTAGGCCAGATAACTAGAAGTTTAATTCTACAGTTCCACGGTTCAAATCTCTGTATTATCCAGCTTTTGGCCTTTTTTTACATAGACAAAAACAGTAATTGTGTCTCCCTGACTATTCAGACACAAATATATCTGTTTAAGATATTCTGGTGTGTGACAGATAACTAGAAGTTTGGTTTTGCAGTTCCACGGTTCAAATCTCTGTATTATCCAGCATTTGGCCTTTTTACATAAAAAAACAGTTACAGTGTCTCCCTGACTGTCCAGACACAAATATGTCTGTTTAAAATATTCTGGTGTAGGCCAGATAACTAGAAGTCTGGTTTTGCAGTTCCACATTTTAAATCTCTGTATTATCCAGCTTTTGGCCTTTTTTACATAAAAAAATAATAATAGTGTCTCCCTGACTGTTCAGACATAAATATATCTGTTTAAAATATTCTGGTGTAGGCCAGATAACTAGGAGTATGATTTTGCACTTCCACGGTTCACATCTCTGTATTATCCAGCTTTTGGCCTTTTCTACATAAAAAAAACAGTAATAGTGTCTCCCTGACTGTTCAGACACAAATATATCTGTTTAAAATATTCTGGTGTAGGCCAGATAACTAGAAGTTTGGTTTTGCAGTTCCATGGTTCAAATCTCAGTATTATCCAGCTTTTGACCTTCTGTACATAAAAAAAGCAGTAATAGTGTCTCCCTGACTGTTCAGACACAAATATATCTGTTTAAAATATTCTGGTGTAGGCCAGATAACTAGAAGTTTGGTTTTGCAGTTCCACGGTTCCAATTTCTGTATTATCCAGCTTTTGGCCTTTTGTACATAAAAGAAAAACAGTAATAGTGTCTCCCTGAATGTTCAGACTCAAATATATCTGTTTAAAATATTCTGGTGTAGGCCAGATAACTAGAAGTTTGGTTTTGCAGTTGCACGGTTCACATGTCTGTATTATCCAGCTTTTGGCCTTTTTTACATAAAAAAAACAGTAATAGTGTCTCCCTGACTGTTCAGACACAAATATATCTGTTTAAAATATTCTGGTCTAGGCCATATAACTAGAAGTTTGGTTTTGCAGTTCCATGGTTCAAATCTCTGTATTATCCAGCTTTTGACCTTCTGTACATACAAAAAAACAGTAATAGTGTCTCCCTGACTGTTCAGACACAAATATATCTGTTAAAATAATATTCAGGTGTAGGCCAGATAACTAGAAGTTTGGTTTTGCAGTACAACGGTTTAAATCTCTGTATTATCCAGCTTTTGGCCTATTTTACATAAAAAAACAGTAATAGTGTCTCCCTGACTGTTCAGACACAAATATATCGGTTTAAAATATTCTTTTGTAGGCCAGATAACTAGAAGATTGGTTTTGCAGTTCCACGGTACAAATCTCTGTATTATACAGCTTTTGGCCTTTTGTACATAAAAAAAGCAGTAATATTGTCTCCCTGACTGTTCAAGCACAAATATATTTGTTTAAAATATTCTGGTGTAGGCCAGATAACTAGAAGTTTGGTTTTGCAGTTGCACGGTTCACATGTCTGTATTATCCAGCTTTTGGCCTTTTTTACATAAAAAAAACAGTAATAGAGTCTCCCTGACTGTTCAGACACAAATATGTCTGTTTAAAATATTCTGATGTAGGCCAGATAACTTGAAGTTTGGTTTTGCAGTTGCACGGTTCAAATCTCTGTATTATCCAGCTTTTGGCCTTTTTTACATAAAAAAACAGAAATAGTGTCTCCCTGACTATTCAGACACAATTATATCTGTTTAAAATATTCTGGTGTAGGCCAGATAACTAGAAGTTTGGTTGTGCAGTTCAATGGTTCAAGTCTCTGTATTATCTAGCTTTTGGCCTTTTTTTACATTAAAAAACACCAGTAATAGTGTATCCCTTACTGTTCAGACATAAATATGTCTGTTTCAAATATTCTAGCGTAGGCCAGATAACTAGAAGTTTGATTTTGCAGTTCCACGGTCCAAATCTCTGTATTATCCAGTTTTTGGCCTTTTTTACATAAACAAAAACAGTAGTAGTGTCTCCCTGACTGTTCAGACATAAATATGTCTGTCTAAAATATTCTGGTGTAGGCCAGATAACTTAAAGTTTGGATTTGCAGTTCAACTGTTCAAATCTCTGTATTATCCAGCTTTTGGCCTTTTGTACACTAAAAAAAAAAACGTAATAGTGTCTCCATGACTGTTCAGACACAAATATATCTGTTTAAAATATTATGGTGTAGGCCAGATAACTAGAAGTCTGGTTTTGCAGTTCCACGGTTCAAATCTCTGTATTATCCAGCTTTTGAACTTTTGTACATACAAAAAAACAATAATAGTGTCTCCCTTACTGTTCAGACACAAATATATTTGTTTAAAATATTCTGGTGTAGGCCAGATAACTAGAAGTTTGGCTTTGTAGTTCAACGGTTCAAATCTCTGCATTATCCAGCTTTTGGCCTTTTTTACATAAAAAAAATTAATAGTGTCTCCCTGACTGTTCAGACATAAATATATCTGTTTAAAATATTCTGTTGTAGGCCAGATAACTAGAAGTATGATTTTGCAGTTCCAAGGTTCAAATCTCTGTATTATCCAGCTTTTGGCCTTTTTTGCATAAAAAAAACAGTAATAGTGTCTCCCTTACTGTTCAGACACATATATACCTGTTTAAAATATTCTGGTGTAGGCCAGAAAACTAGAAGTTTGGTTTTGAAGTTGCACGGTTCAAATCTCTGTCTTATCCAGCTTTTGGCCTTTTTTACATAAAAAAAAACAGCAATAGTGTCTGCCTGACTGTTCTGACACAAATATATCTGTTTAAAATATTCTGGTGTAGGCCAGATAACTAGAAGTTTGGCTTTGTAGTTCAACGGTTCAAATCTCTGCATTATCCAGCTTTTGGTCTTTTTTGCATAAAAAAAATACAGTAATAGAGTCTCCCTGACTTTTCATACTCAAATATGTCTGTTTAAAATATTCTGGTGTAGGCCAGATAACTAGAAGTCTAATTTTGCAGTTCCACGGTTTAAATCTCTGTATTATCCAGCTTTTGGCCTTTTTTACATAAAAAAAATTAATAGTGTCTCCCTGACTGTTCAGACATAAATATATCTGTTTAAATATTCTGGTGTAGGCGAGATAACTAGAAGTATGATTTTGCAGTTCCACTGTTCAAATCTCTGTATTATCCAGCTTTTGGCACTTTTTACAAAAGAAAAATCAGTAAGAGTGTCTCCCTGACTGTTCTGACACAAATATATCTGTTTAAAATATTCTGGTGTAGGCCAGATAACTAAAAGTTTGGTTTTGAAGTTCCATTGTTCATATCTCTGTATTATCCAGCTTTTGGCCTTTTGTACATAAAAAAAAACAGTAATAGTGTCTCTCTGACTGTCCAAACTCAAATATATCTGTTTAAAATATTTTGGTGTAGGCCAGATAACTAGAAGTGTGGTTTTGCAGTTCCACGGTTCAAATCTCTGTATTATCCAGCTTTTGGCCTTTTTTGCATGAAAAAACAGTAATGGTGTCTCCCTGACTGTTCAGACAGATATATATCTGTTTAAAATATTCTGGTGTAGTCCAGGTAACTAGAAGTTTGGTTTTGAAGTTGCTCGGTTCAAATCTCTGTCTTATCCAGTTTTTGGCCTTTTTTACATAAAAAAAACAGTAATAATGTCTCACTGACTGTTCAGACACAAATATATCTGTTTAAAATATTCGAGTGTAGGCCAGATAAATAGAAATTGGTTTTGCAGTTCCACGGTTCAAATCTCTGTATTATCCAGCTTTTGGCTTTTTTTACATAAAAAAAAACTGTAATAGTGTCTCCCTGACTGTTCAAATACAAATATATCTGTTTAAAATATTCTGGTGTAGGCCAGATAACTAGAAGTTTAATTTTGCAGTTCCACGGTTCAAATCTCTGTATTATCCAGATTTTGGCCTTTTTTACATAAAAAAACAGTAATATTGTCTCCCTGACTTTACAAATACAAATATATCTGTTTAAAATATTCTGGTGTAGGCCAGATAACTAGAAGTTTGGTTTTGCAGTTCCACGGTTCAAATCTGTGTATTATCCAGCTTTTGGCCTTTCTACATGAAAAATAAAACAGTAATAGTGTCTTCCTGACTGTTTAGACTCAAATATGTCTGCTTAATATTTTCTGGTGTAGGCCAGATAACTAGAAGTGTGGTTTTGCAGTTCCACGGTTGAAATCTCAGTATTCTCCAGCTTTTGGCCTTTTTTTACATAAACAAAAACAGTAATAGTGTCTCCCTGACTGTTCAGACACAAATCTATCTGTTTAAAATATTCTGGTGTAGGCCAGATAACTAGAAGTTTAATTTTACAGTTCCACGGTTCAAATCTCTGTATTATCCAGCTTTTGGCTTTTTTACATAAAAAAAACAGCAATAGTGTCTCACTGACTATTCAGACACAAATATATCTGTTTAAAATATTCTGGTGTAGGCCAGAAAACTAGAAGTTTGGTTTTGAAGTTGCACGGTTCAAATCTCTGTCTTATCCAGCTTTTGGCCTTTTTTACATAAAAAAAAACAGCAATAGTGTCTGCCTGACTGTTCTGACACAAATATATCTGTTTAAAATATTCTGGTGTAGGCCAGATATCTAGAAGTTTAGTTTTGCAGTTGCACGGTTCAAATCTCTGTATTATCCAGCTTTTGGCCTTTATTGCATAAAAAATACAGTAATAGAGTCTCCCTGACTGTTCAGACTCAAATATATCTGTTTAAAATATTATGGTGTAGGCCAGATAACTAGAAGTTTGGTTTTGCAGTTCCATGTTTCAAAACTCTGTATTATCCAGCTTTTGGCCTTTTTTGCATAAAAAATACAGTAATAGAGTCTCCCTGACTGTTCAGACTCAAATATGTCTGTTTAAAATATTCTGGTGTCGGACAGATAACTAGAAGTCTAATTTTGCAGTTCCACGGTTTAAATCTCAGTATTATCCAACTTTTGGCCTTTTTTGCATAAAAAAACAGTAATAGTGTCTCCCTGACTGTTCAGACACAAATATATCTGTTTAAAATATTTGGGTGTAGGCCAGAAAACTAGAAGTTGGTTTTGCAGTTCCACGGTTCAAATCTTTGCATTATCCAGCTTTTGGCCTTTTTTACATTAAAAAAACAGTAATAGTGTCTCCCTGACTGTTCAGACACAAATATATCTGTTTACAATATTCTGGTGTAGGCCAGATAACTAGAAGTTTGGTTTGCAGTGCCACGGTTCAAATCTCTGTATTATCCAGCTTTTGGCCTTTTTTGCATAAAAAAACAGTAATAGTGTCTCCCTGACTGTTCAGACACAAATATATCTGTTTAAAATATTTGGGTGTAGGCCAGATAACTAGAAGTTGGTTTTGCAGTTCCACGGTTCAAATCTTTGCATTATCCAGCTTTTGGCCTTTTTTACATTAAAAAAACAGTAATAGTGTCTCCCTGACTGTTCAGACACAAATATATATGTTTAAAATATTCTGGTGTTGGCCAGATAACTAGAAGTGTGGTTTTGCAGTTCAATGGTTCAAATCTCTGTATTATCCAGATTTTGGCCTTTTTTACATAAAAAAAACAGTAATAGTGTATCCCTGACTGTTCAGACACAAATATATCTGCTTAAAATATTGGGGTGTAGGCCAGATAACTAGAAATTTGGTTTTGCAGTACAACGTTTTAAATCTCTGTATTATCCAGCTTTTGGCCTTTTTTACATAAGAAAAAACAGTAATAGTGTCTCCCTGACTGTTCAGACTGAAATATATCTCTTTAAAATATTCTGGTGTAGGCCAGATAACTGGAAGTTTGGTTTTGCGGTTCCACGGTTCAAATCTCTGTATTATCCAGGTTTTGACCTTTTGTACATACAAAAAAACAGTAATAGTGTCTCACTGACTGTTCAGACACAAATATATCTGTTTAAAATATTGGGGTGTAGGCCAGATAACTAGAAGTTTGGTTTTGCAGTACAACGTTTGAAATCTCTGTATTATCCAGCTTTTGGCCGTTTTTACATAAGAAAAAACAGTAATAGTGTCTCCCTGACCAGACTCAAATATATCTGTTTAAAATATTCTGGTGTAGGTCAGATAACTAGAAGTTTGGTTTTGAAGTTGCACGGTTCAAATCTCTGTATTATCCAGCTTTTGGCCTTTTTTACATAAAAAAAACTGTAATAGTGTCTCCCTGACTGTTCAGACACAAATATATCTGTTTAAAATTTTCGGGTGTAGGCCAGATAACTAGAAGTTGGTTTTGCAGTTCCGCGGTTCAAATCTCTGTATTATCCAGCTTTTGGCCTTTTTACATAAAAAAACAGTAATAGTGTCTCCCTGACTGTTCAGACACAAATATATCTGTTTAAAATATTCTGGTGTAGGCCAGATAACTAGAAGTTTGGTTTTGCAGTTCAATGGTTCAAATCTCTGTATTATCCAGCTTTTGGCCTTTTTTACATACAAAAAAAACAGTAATAGTGTCTCCCTGACTGTTCAGACATTAATATATCTGTTTAAAATATTCTGGTGTAGGCCAGATAACGAGAAGATTAATTTTACAGTTCCACGGTTCAAATCTCTGTATTATCCAGCTTTTGGCTTTTTTACATAAAAAAAACAGCAATAGTGTCTCACTGACTGTTCAGACACAAATATATCTGTTTAAAATATTCTGGTGTAGGCCAGATAACTAGAAGTGTGGTTTTGCAGTTCCATGGTTCAAGTCTCTGAATTATCCAGCTTTTGGCCTTTTTTGCATAAAAAAAGAGTATTAGTGTCTCCCTGACTGTTCAGACACATATATATCTGTTTAAAATATTCTGGTGTAGGCCAGAAAACTAGAAGTTTGGTTTTGAAGTGGCACGGTTCAAATCTCTGTCTTATCCAGCTTTTGTCCTTTTCTACATAAAAAAACAGTAATAGTGTCTCCCTGACTGTTTAGACACAAATATATCTGTTTAAAATATTCGGGTGTAGGCCAGAAAACTAGAAGTTGGTTTTGCAGTTCCACGGTTCAAATCTCTGTATTATCCAGCTTTTGGCCTTTTTTACATAAAAAGAACACAGTAATAGTGTCTCCCTGACTGTTCAGACTTTAATATATCGGTTTAAAATATTCTGGTGTAGGCCAGATAACTAGAAGTTTAATTTTGCAGTTCCACGGTTCAAATCTCTGTATTATCCAGATTTTGGCCTTTTTTACATAAAAAAACAGTAATATTGTCTCCCTGACTGTACAAATACAAATATATCTGTTTAAAATATTCTGGTGTAGGCCAGATAACTTGTAGTTTGATTTTGCAGGTCAACGGTTCAAATCTCTGTATTATCCAGGTTTGGCCTTTTGTACATTAAAAAAAATCCCGTAATAGTGTCTCCGTGACTGTTCAGACACAAATATGTCTGTTTAAAATATTCTGGTGTAGGCCAGATAACTAGAAGTTTGGTTTTGCGGTTCCACGGTTCAAATCTGTGTATTATCCAGCTTTTGGCCTTTTCTACATAAAAAAAGAAACAGCAATAGTGTCTTCCTGACTGTTCAGACTCAAACATGTCTGCTTAATATTTTCTGGTGTAGGCCAGATAACTAGAAGTTTAATTTTACAGTTCCACGGTACAAATCTCTGTATTATCCAGCTTTTGGCCTTTTTTACATAAAAAAAACAGTAGTAGTGTCTCCCTGACTGTTCAGACTTAAATATATCGGTTTAAAATATTCTGATGTAGGCCAGATAACTAGAAGTTTAATTTTGCAGTTCCACGGTTCAAATATCTGCATTATCCAGATTTTGGCATTTTTTACATAAAAAAACAGTAATATTGTCTCCCTGACTGTTCAAATACAAATATATCTGTTTAAAATATTGTGGTGTAGGCCAGAGAAGTAGAAGTTTGGTTTTGCAGTTCCACGGTTCAAATCTCTGTATTATCCAGCTTTTGGCCTTTTCTACATGAAAAAAAAAACAGTAATAGTGTCTTCCTGACTGTTCAGACTCAAATATGTCTGCTTAATATTTTCTGGTGTAGGCCAGATAACTAGAAGTTTAATTCTACAGTTCCACGGTTCAAATCTCTGTATTATCCAGCTTTTGGCCTTTTTTTACATAAACAAAAACAGTAATTGTGTCTCCCTGACTATTCAGACACAAATATATCTGTTTAAGATATTCTGGTGTGTGACAGATAACTAGAAGTTTGGTTTTGCAGTTCCACGGTTCAAATCTCTGTATTATCCAGCATTTGGCCTTTTTACATAAAAAAACAGTTACAGTGTCTCCCTGACTGTCCAGACACAAATATGTCTGTTTAAAATATTCTGGTGTAGGCCAGATAACTAGAAGTCTGGTTTTGCAGTTCCACGTTTTAAATCTCTGTATTATCCAGCTTTTGGCCTTTTTTACATAAAAAAATAATAATAGTGTCTCCCTGACTGTTCAGACATAAATATATCTGTTTAAAATATTCTGGTGTAGGCCAGATAACTAGGAGTATGATTTTGCACTTCCACGGTTCACATCTCTGTATTATCCAGCTTTTGGCCTTTTCTACATAAAAAAAACAGTAATAGTGTCTCCCTGACTGTTCAGACACAAATATATCTGTTTAAAATATTCTGGTGTAGGCCAGATAACTAGAAGTTTGGTTTTGCAGTTCCATGGTTCAAATCTCAGTATTATCCAGCTTTTGACCTTCTGTACATAAAAAAAAGCAGTAATAGTGTCTCCCTGACTGTTCAGACACAAATATATCTGTTTAAAATATTCTGGTGTAGGCCAGATAACTAGAAGTTTGGTTTTGCAGTTCCACGGTTCCAATTTCTGTATTATCCAGCTTTTGGCCTTTTGTACATAAAAGAAAAACAGTAATAGTGTCTCCCTGAATGTTCAGACTCAAATATATCTGTTTAAAATATTCTGGTGTAGGCCAGATAACTAGAAGTTTGGTTTTGCAGTTGCACGGTTCACATGTCTGTATTATCCAGCTTTTGGCCTTTTTTACATAAAAAAAACAGTAATAGTGTCTCCCTGACTGTTCAGACATTAATATATCTGTTTAAAATATTCTGGTGTAGGCCAGATAACGAGAAGATTAATTTTACAGTTCCACGGTTCAAATCTCTGTATTATCCAGCTTTTGGCTTTTTTACATAAAAAAAACAGCAATAGTGTCTCACTGACTGTTCAGACACAAATATATCTGTTTAAAATATTCTGGTGTAGGCCAGATAACTAGAAGTGTGGTTTTGCAGTTCCATGGTTCAAGTCTCTGAATTATCCAGCTTTTGGCCTTTTTTGCATAAAAAAAGAGTATTAGTGTCTCCCTGACTGTTCAGACACATATATATCTGTTTAAAATATTCTGGTGTAGGCCAGAAAACTAGAAGTTTGGTTTTGAAGTGGCACGGTTCAAATCTCTGTCTTATCCAGCTTTTGTCCTTTTCTACATAAAAAAACAGTAATAGTGTCTCCCTGACTGTTTAGACACAAATATATCTGTTTAAAATATTCGGGTGTAGGCCAGAAAACTAGAAGTTGGTTTTGCAGTTCCACGGTTCAAATCTCTGTATTATCCAGCTTTTGGCCTTTTTTACATAAAAAGAACACAGTAATAGTGTCTCCCTGACTGTTCAGACTTTAATATATCGGTTTAAAATATTCTGGTGTAGGCCAGATAACTAGAAGTTTAATTTTGCAGTTCCACGGTTCAAATCTCTGTATTATCCAGATTTTGGCCTTTTTTACATAAAAAAACAGTAATATTGTCTCCCTGACTGTACAAATACAAATATATCTGTTTAAAATATTCTGGTGTAGGCCAGATAACTTGTAGTTTGATTTTGCAGGTCAACGGTTCAAATCTCTGTATTATCCAGGTTTGGCCTTTTGTACATTAAAAAAAATCCCGTAATAGTGTCTCCGTGACTGTTCAGACACAAATATGTCTGTTTAAAATATTCTGGTGTAGGCCAGATAACTAGAAGTTTGGTTTTGCGGTTCCACGGTTCAAATCTGTGTATTATCCAGCTTTTGGCCTTTTCTACATAAAAAAAGAAACAGCAATAGTGTCTTCCTGACTGTTCAGACTCAAACATGTCTGCTTAATATTTTCTGGTGTAGGCCAGATAACTAGAAGTTTAATTTTACAGTTCCACGGTACAAATCTCTGTATTATCCAGCTTTTGGCCTTTTTTACATAAAAAAAACAGTAGTAGTGTCTCCCTGACTGTTCAGACTTAAATATATCGGTTTAAAATATTCTGATGTAGGCCAGATAACTAGAAGTTTAATTTTGCAGTTCCACGGTTCAAATATCTGCATTATCCAGATTTTGGCATTTTTTACATAAAAAAACAGTAATATTGTCTCCCTGACTGTTCAAATACAAATATATCTGTTTAAAATATTGTGGTGTAGGCCAGAGAAGTAGAAGTTTGGTTTTGCAGTTCCACGGTTCAAATCTCTGTATTATCCAGCTTTTGGCCTTTTCTACATGAAAAAAAAAACAGTAATAGTGTCTTCCTGACTGTTCAGACTCAAATATGTCTGCTTAATATTTTCTGGTGTAGGCCAGATAACTAGAAGTTTAATTCTACAGTTCCACGGTTCAAATCTCTGTATTATCCAGCTTTTGGCCTTTTTTTACATAAACAAAAACAGTAATTGTGTCTCCCTGACTATTCAGACACAAATATATCTGTTTAAGATATTCTGGTGTGTGACAGATAACTAGAAGTTTGGTTTTGCAGTTCCACGGTTCAAATCTCTGTATTATCCAGCATTTGGCCTTTTTACATAAAAAAACAGTTACAGTGTCTCCCTGACTGTCCAGACACAAATATGTCTGTTTAAAATATTCTGGTGTAGGCCAGATAACTAGAAGTCTGGTTTTGCAGTTCCACGTTTTAAATCTCTGTAT
Source organism: Phyllobates terribilis (assembly GCF_046119375.1). Taxonomy (NCBI): domain Eukaryota; kingdom Metazoa; phylum Chordata; class Amphibia; order Anura; family Dendrobatidae; genus Phyllobates; species Phyllobates terribilis. The sequence continues at coordinate 58,361,122 of NW_027362773.1, forward strand.
TATCCAGCTTTTGGCCTTTTTTACATAAAAAAATAATAATAGTGTCTCCCTGACTGTTCAGACATAAATATATCTGTTTAAAATATTCTGGTGTAGGCCAGATAACTAGGAGTATGATTTTGCACTTCCACGGTTCACATCTCTGTATTATCCAGCTTTTGGCCTTTTCTACATAAAAAAAACAGTAATAGTGTCTCCCTGACTGTTCAGACACAAATATATCTGTTTAAAATATTCTGGTGTAGGCCAGATAACTAGAAGTTTGGTTTTGCAGTTCCATGGTTCAAATCTCAGTATTATCCAGCTTTTGACCTTCTGTACATAAAAAAAAGCAGTAATAGTGTCTCCCTGACTGTTCAGACACAAATATATCTGTTTAAAATATTCTGGTGTAGGCCAGATAACTAGAAGTTTGGTTTTGCAGTTCCACGGTTCCAATTTCTGTATTATCCAGCTTTTGGCCTTTTGTACATAAAAGAAAAACAGTAATAGTGTCTCCCTGAATGTTCAGACTCAAATATATCTGTTTAAAATATTCTGGTGTAGGCCAGATAACTAGAAGTTTGGTTTTGCAGTTGCACGGTTCACATGTCTGTATTATCCAGCTTTTGGCCTTTTTTACATAAAAAAAACAGTAATAGTGTCTCCCTGACTGTTCAGACACAAATATATCTGTTTAAAATATTCTGGTCTAGGCCATATAACTAGAAGTTTGGTTTTGCAGTTCCATGGTTCAAATCTCTGTATTATCCAGCTTTTGACCTTCTGTACATACAAAAAAACAGTAATAGTGTCTCCCTGACTGTTCAGACACAAATATATCTGTTAAAATAATATTCAGGTGTAGGCCAGATAACTAGAAGTTTGGTTTTGCAGTACAACGGTTTAAATCTCTGTATTATCCAGCTTTTGGCCTATTTTACATAAAAAAACAGTAATAGTGTCTCCCTGACTGTTCAGACACAAATATATCGGTTTAAAATATTCTGGTGTAGGCCAGATAACTAGAAGATTGGTTTTGCAGTTCCACGGTACAAATCTCTGTATTATACAGCTTTTGGCCTTTTGTACATAAAAAAAGCAGTAATATTGTCTCCCTGACTGTTCAAGCACAAATATATTTGTTTAAAATATTCTGGTGTAGGCCAGATAACTAGAAGTTTGGTTTTGCAGTTGCACGGTTCACATGTCTGTATTATCCAGCTTTTGGCCTTTTTTACATAAAAAAAACAGTAATAGAGTCTCCCTGACTGTTCAGACACAAATATGTCTGTTTAAAATATTCTGATGTAGGCCAGATAACTTGAAGTTTGGTTTTGCAGTTGCACGGTTCAAATCTCTGTATTATCCAGCTTTTGGCCTTTTTTACATAAAAAAACAGAAATAGTGTCTCCCTGACTATTCAGACACAATTATATCTGTTTAAAATATTCTGGTGTAGGCCAGATAACTAGAAGTTTGGTTGTGCAGTTCAATGGTTCAAGTCTCTGTATTATCTAGCTTTTGGCCTTTTTTTACATTAAAAAACACCAGTAATAGTGTATCCCTTACTGTTCAGACATAAATATGTCTGTTTCAAATATTCTAGCGTAGGCCAGATAACTAGAAGTTTGATTTTGCAGTTCCACGGTCCAAATCTCTGTATTATCCAGTTTTTGGCCTTTTTTACATAAACAAAAACAGTAGTAGTGTCTCCCTGACTGTTCAGACATAAATATGTCTGTCTAAAATATTCTGGTGTAGGCCAGATAACTTAAAGTTTGGATTTGCAGTTCAACTGTTCAAATCTCTGTATTATCCAGCTTTTGGCCTTTTGTACACTAAAAAAAAAAACGTAATAGTGTCTCCATGACTGTTCAGACAGAAATATATCTGTTTAAAATATTATGGTGTAGGCCAGATAACTAGAAGTCTGGTTTTGCAGTTCCACGGTTCAAATCTCTGTATTATCCAGCTTTTGAACTTTTGTACATACAAAAAAACAGGAATAGTGTCTCCCTTACTGTTCAGACACAAATATATTTGTTTAAAATATTCTGGTGTAGGCCAGATAACTAGAAGTTTGGCTTTGTAGTTCAACGGTTCAAATCTCTGCATTATCCAGCTTTTGGCCTTTTTTACATAAAAAAAATTAATAGTGTCTCCCTGACTGTTCAGACATAAATATATCTGTTTAAAATATTCTGGTGTAGGCCAGATAACTATAAGTATGATTTTGCAGTTCCAAGGTTCAAATCTCTGTATTATCCAGCTTTTGGCCTTTTTTGCATAAAAAAAACAGTAATAGTGTCTCCCTTACTGTTCAGACACATATATACCTGTTTAAAATATTCTGGTGTAGGCCAGATAACTAGAAGTTTGGTTTTGAAGTTCCACGGTTCAAATCTCTGTCTTATCCAGCTTTTGGCCTTTTTTACATAAAAAAAAACAGCAATAGTGTCTGCCTGACTGTTCTGACACAAATATATCTGTTTAAAATATTCTGGTGTAGGCCAGATAACTAGAAGTTTGGCTTTGTAGTTCAACGGTTCAAATCTCTGCATTATCCAGCTTTTGGTCTTTTTTGCATAAAAAAAATACAGTAATAGAGTCTCCCTGACTTTTCATACTCAAATATGTCTGTTTAAAATATTCTGGTGTAGGCCAGATAACTAGAAGTTTGGTTTTGCAGTTCCACGGTTCCAATTTCTGTATTATCCAGCTTTTGGCCTTTTGTACATAAAAGAAAAACAGTAATAGTGTCTCCCTGAATGTTCAGACTCAAATATATCTGTTTAAAATATTCTGGTGTAGGCCAGATAACTAGAAGTTTGGTTTTGCAGTTGCACGGTTCACATGTCTGTATTATCCAGCTTTTGGCCTTTTTTACATAAAAAAAACAGTAATAGTGTCTCCCTGACTGTTCAGACACAAATATATCTGTTTAAAATATTCTGGTCTAGGCCATATAACTAGAAGTTTGGTTTTGCAGTTCCACGGTTCAAATCTCTGTATTATCCAGCTTTTGACCTTCTGTACATGAAAAAAAAAACAGTAATAGTGTCTTCCTGACTGTTCAGACTGAAATATGTCTGCTTAATATTTTCTGGTGTAGGCCAGATAACTAGAAGTTTAATTCTACAGTTCCACGGTTCAAATCTCTGTATTATCCAGCTTTTGGCCTTTTTTTACATAGACAAAAACAGTAATTGTGTCTCCCTGACTATTCAGACACAAATATATCTGTTTAAGATATTCTGGTGTGTGACAGATAACTAGAAGTTTGGTTTTGCAGTTCCACGGTTCAAATCTCTGTATTATCCAGCATTTGGCCTTTTTACATAAAAAAACAGTTACAGTGTCTCCCTGACTGTCCAGACACAAATATGTCTGTTTAAAATATTCTGGTGTAGGCCAGATAACTAGAAGTCTGGTTTTGCAGTTCCACATTTTAAATCTCTGTATTATCCAGCTTTTGGCCTTTTTTACATAAAAAAATAATAATAGTGTCTCCCTGACTGTTCAGACATAAATATATCTGTTTAAAATATTCTGGTGTAGGCCAGATAACTAGGAGTATGATTTTGCACTTCCACGGTTCACATCTCTGTATTATCCAGCTTTTGGCCTTTTCTACATAAAAAAAACAGTAATAGTGTCTCCCTGACTGTTCAGACACAAATATATCTGTTTAAAATATTCTGGTGTAGGCCAGATAACTAGAAGTTTGGTTTTGCAGTTCCATGGTTCAAATCTCAGTATTATCCAGCTTTTGACCTTCTGTACATAAAAAAAAGCAGTAATAGTGTCTCCCTGACTGTTCAGACACAAATATATCTGTTTAAAATATTCTGGTGTAGGCCAGATAACTAGAAGTTTGGTTTTGCAGTTCCACGGTTCCAATTTCTGTATTATCCAGCTTTTGGCCTTTTGTACATAAAAGAAAAACAGTAATAGTGTCTCCCTGAATGTTCAGACTCAAATATATCTGTTTAAAATATTCTGGTGTAGGCCAGATAACTAGAAGTTTGGTTTTGCAGTTGCACGGTTCACATGTCTGTATTATCCAGCTTTTGGCCTTTTTTACATAAAAAAAACAGTAATAGTGTCTCCCTGACTGTTCAGACATTAATATATCTGTTTAAAATATTCTGGTGTAGGCCAGATAACGAGAAGATTAATTTTACAGTTCCACGGTTCAAATCTCTGTATTATCCAGCTTTTGGCTTTTTTACATAAAAAAAACAGCAATAGTGTCTCACTGACTGTTCAGACACAAATATATCTGTTTAAAATATTCTGGTGTAGGCCAGATAACTAGAAGTGTGGTTTTGCAGTTCCATGGTTCAAGTCTCTGAATTATCCAGCTTTTGGCCTTTTTTGCATAAAAAAAGAGTATTAGTGTCTCCCTGACTGTTCAGACACATATATATCTGTTTAAAATATTCTGGTGTAGGCCAGAAAACTAGAAGTTTGGTTTTGAAGTGGCACGGTTCAAATCTCTGTCTTATCCAGCTTTTGTCCTTTTCTACATAAAAAAACAGTAATAGTGTCTCCCTGACTGTTTAGACACAAATATATCTGTTTAAAATATTCGGGTGTAGGCCAGAAAACTAGAAGTTGGTTTTGCAGTTCCACGGTTCAAATCTCTGTATTATCCAGCTTTTGGCCTTTTTTACATAAAAAGAACACAGTAATAGTGTCTCCCTGACTGTTCAGACTTTAATATATCGGTTTAAAATATTCTGGTGTAGGCCAGATAACTAGAAGTTTAATTTTGCAGTTCCACGGTTCAAATCTCTGTATTATCCAGATTTTGGCCTTTTTTACATAAAAAAACAGTAATATTGTCTCCCTGACTGTACAAATACAAATATATCTGTTTAAAATATTCTGGTGTAGGCCAGATAACTTGTAGTTTGATTTTGCAGGTCAACGGTTCAAATCTCTGTATTATCCAGGTTTGGCCTTTTGTACATTAAAAAAAATCCCGTAATAGTGTCTCCGTGACTGTTCAGACACAAATATGTCTGTTTAAAATATTCTGGTGTAGGCCAGATAACTAGAAGTTTGGTTTTGCGGTTCCACGGTTCAAATCTGTGTATTATCCAGCTTTTGGCCTTTTCTACATAAAAAAAGAAACAGCAATAGTGTCTTCCTGACTGTTCAGACTCAAACATGTCTGCTTAATATTTTCTGGTGTAGGCCAGATAACTAGAAGTTTAATTTTACAGTTCCACGGTACAAATCTCTGTATTATCCAGCTTTTGGCCTTTTTTACATAAAAAAAACAGTAGTAGTGTCTCCCTGACTGTTCAGACTTAAATATATCGGTTTAAAATATTCTGATGTAGGCCAGATAACTAGAAGTTTAATTTTGCAGTTCCACGGTTCAAATATCTGCATTATCCAGATTTTGGCATTTTTTACATAAAAAAACAGTAATATTGTCTCCCTGACTGTTCAAATACAAATATATCTGTTTAAAATATTGTGGTGTAGGCCAGAGAAGTAGAAGTTTGGTTTTGCAGTTCCACGGTTCAAATCTCTGTATTATCCAGCTTTTGGCCTTTTCTACATGAAAAAAAAAACAGTAATAGTGTCTTCCTGACTGTTCAGACTCAAATATGTCTGCTTAATATTTTCTGGTGTAGGCCAGATAACTAGAAGTTTAATTCTACAGTTCCACGGTTCAAATCTCTGTATTATCCAGCTTTTGGCCTTTTTTTACATAAACAAAAACAGTAATTGTGTCTCCCTGACTATTCAGACACAAATATATCTGTTTAAGATATTCTGGTGTGTGACAGATAACTAGAAGTTTGGTTTTGCAGTTCCACGGTTCAAATCTCTGTATTATCCAGCATTTGGCCTTTTTACATAAAAAAACAGTTACAGTGTCTCCCTGACTGTCCAGACACAAATATGTCTGTTTAAAATATTCTGGTGTAGGCCAGATAACTAGAAGTCTGGTTTTGCAGTTCCACGTTTTAAATCTCTGTATTATCCAGCTTTTGGCCTTTTTTACATAAAAAAATAATAATAGTGTCTCCCTGACTGTTCAGACATAAATATATCTGTTTAAAATATTCTGGTGTAGGCCAGATAACTAGGAGTATGATTTTGCACTTCCACGGTTCACATCTCTGTATTATCCAGCTTTTGGCCTTTTCTACATAAAAAAAACAGTAATAGTGTCTCCCTGACTGTTCAGACACAAATATATCTGTTTAAAATATTCTGGTGTAGGCCAGATAACTAGAAGTTTGGTTTTGCAGTTCCATGGTTCAAATCTCAGTATTATCCAGCTTTTGACCTTCTGTACATAAAAAAAAGCAGTAATAGTGTCTCCCTGACTGTTCAGACACAAATATATCTGTTTAAAATATTCTGGTGTAGGCCAGATAACTAGAAGTTTGGTTTTGCAGTTCCACGGTTCCAATTTCTGTATTATCCAGCTTTTGGCCTTTTGTACATAAAAGAAAAACAGTAATAGTGTCTCCCTGAATGTTCAGACTCAAATATATCTGTTTAAAATATTCTGGTGTAGGCCAGATAACTAGAAGTTTGGTTTTGCAGTTGCACGGTTCACATGTCTGTATTATCCAGCTTTTGGCCTTTTTTACATAAAAAAAACAGTAATAGTGTCTCCCTGACTGTTCAGACACAAATATATCTGTTTAAAATATTCTGGTCTAGGCCATATAACTAGAAGTTTGGTTTTGCAGTTCCATGGTTCAAATCTCTGTATTATCCAGCTTTTGACCTTCTGTACATACAAAAAAACAGTAATAGTGTCTCCCTGACTGTTCAGACACAAATATATCTGTTAAAATAATATTCAGGTGTAGGCCAGATAACTAGAAGTTTGGTTTTGCAGTACAACGGTTTAAATCTCTGTATTATCCAGCTTTTGGCCTATTTTACATAAAAAAACAGTAATAGTGTCTCCCTGACTGTTCAGACACAAATATATCGGTTTAAAATATTCTGGTGTAGGCCAGATAACTAGAAGATTGGTTTTGCAGTTCCACGGTACAAATCTCTGTATTATACAGCTTTTGGCCTTTTGTACATAAAAAAAGCAGTAATATTGTCTCCCTGACTGTTCAAGCACAAATATATTTGTTTAAAATATTCTGGTGTAGGCCAGATAACTAGAAGTTTGGTTTTGCAGTTGCACGGTTCACATGTCTGTATTATCCAGCTTTTGGCCTTTTTTACATAAAAAAAACAGTAATAGAGTCTCCCTGACTGTTCAGACACAAATATGTCTGTTTAAAATATTCTGATGTAGGCCAGATAACTTGAAGTTTGGTTTTGCAGTTGCACGGTTCAAATCTCTGTATTATCCAGCTTTTGGCCTTTTTTACATAAAAAAACAGAAATAGTGTCTCCCTGACTATTCAGACACAATTATATCTGTTTAAAATATTCTGGTGTAGGCCAGATAACTAGAAGTTTGGTTGTGCAGTTCAATGGTTCAAGTCTCTGTATTATCTAGCTTTTGGCCTTTTTTTACATTAAAAAACACCAGTAATAGTGTATCCCTTACTGTTCAGACATAAATATGTCTGTTTCAAATATTCTAGCGTAGGCCAGATAACTAGAAGTTTGATTTTGCAGTTCCACGGTCCAAATCTCTGTATTATCCAGTTTTTGGCCTTTTTTACATAAACAAAAACAGTAGTAGTGTCTCCCTGACTGTTCAGACATAAATATGTCTGTCTAAAATATTCTGGTGTAGGCCAGATAACTTAAAGTTTGGATTTGCAGTTCAACTGTTCAAATCTCTGTATTATCCAGCTTTTGGCCTTTTGTACACTAAAAAAAAAAACGTAATAGTGTCTCCATGACTGTTCAGACAGAAATATATCTGTTTAAAATATTATGGTGTAGGCCAGATAACTAGAAGTCTGGTTTTGCAGTTCCACGGTTCAAATCTCTGTATTATCCAGCTTTTGAACTTTTGTACATACAAAAAAACAGGAATAGTGTCTCCCTTACTGTTCAGACACAAATATATTTGTTTAAAATATTCTGGTGTAGGCCAGATAACTAGAAGTTTGGCTTTGTAGTTCAACGGTTCAAATCTCTGCATTATCCAGCTTTTGGCCTTTTTTACATAAAAAAAATTAATAGTGTCTCCCTGACTGTTCAGACATAAATATATCTGTTTAAAATATTCTGGTGTAGGCCAGATAACTATAAGTATGATTTTGCAGTTCCAAGGTTCAAATCTCTGTATTATCCAGCTTTTGGCCTTTTTTGCATAAAAAAAACAGTAATAGTGTCTCCCTTACTGTTCAGACACATATATACCTGTTTAAAATATTCTGGTGTAGGCCAGATAACTAGAAGTTTGGTTTTGAAGTTCCACGGTTCAAATCTCTGTCTTATCCAGCTTTTGGCCTTTTTTACATAAAAAAAAACAGCAATAGTGTCTGCCTGACTGTTCTGACACAAATATATCTGTTTAAAATATTCTGGTGTAGGCCAGATAACTAGAAGTTTGGCTTTGTAGTTCAACGGTTCAAATCTCTGCATTATCCAGCTTTTGGTCTTTTTTGCATAAAAAAAATACAGTAATAGAGTCTCCCTGACTTTTCATACTCAAATATGTCTGTTTAAAATATTCTGGTGTAGGCCAGATAACTAGAAGTTTGGTTTTGCAGTTCCACGGTTCCAATTTCTGTATTATCCAGCTTTTGGCCTTTTGTACATAAAAGAAAAACAGTAATAGTGTCTCCCTGAATGTTCAGACTCAAATATATCTGTTTAAAATATTCTGGTGTAGGCCAGATAACTAGAAGTTTGGTTTTGCAGTTGCACGGTTCACATGTCTGTATTATCCAGCTTTTGGCCTTTTTTACATAAAAAAAACAGTAATAGTGTCTCCCTGACTGTTCAGACACAAATATATCTGTTTAAAATATTCTGGTCTAGGCCATATAACTAGAAGTTTGGTTTTGCAGTTCCACGGTTCAAATCTCTGTATTATCCAGCTTTTGACCTTCTGTACATGAAAAAAAAAACAGTAATAGTGTCTTCCTGACTGTTCAGACTGAAATATGTCTGCTTAATATTTTCTGGTGTAGGCCAGATAACTAGAAGTTTAATTCTACAGTTCCACGGTTCAAATCTCTGTATTATCCAGCTTTTGGCCTTTTTTTACATAGACAAAAACAGTAATTGTGTCTCCCTGACTATTCAGACACAAATATATCTGTTTAAGATATTCTGGTGTGTGACAGATAACTAGAAGTTTGGTTTTGCAGTTCCACGGTTCAAATCTCTGTATTATCCAGCATTTGGCCTTTTTACATAAAAAAACAGTTACAGTGTCTCCCTGACTGTCCAGACACAAATATGTCTGTTTAAAATATTCTGGTGTAGGCCAGATAACTAGAAGTCTGGTTTTGCAGTTCCACATTTTAAATCTCTGTATTATCCAGCTTTTGGCCTTTTTTACATAAAAAAATAATAATAGTGTCTCCCTGACTGTTCAGACATAAATATATCTGTTTAAAATATTCTGGTGTAGGCCAGATAACTAGGAGTATGATTTTGCACTTCCACGGTTCACATCTCTGTATTATCCAGCTTTTGGCCTTTTCTACATAAAAAAAACAGTAATAGTGTCTCCCTGACTGTTCAGACACAAATATATCTGTTTAAAATATTCTGGTGTAGGCCAGATAACTAGAAGTTTGGTTTTGCAGTTCCATGGTTCAAATCTCAGTATTATCCAGCTTTTGACCTTCTGTACATAAAAAAAGCAGTAATAGTGTCTCCCTGACTGTTCAGACACAATTATATCTGTTTAAAATATTCTGGTGTAGGCCAGATAACTAGAAGTTTGGTTGTGCAGTTCAATGGTTCAAGTCTCTGTATTATCTAGCTTTTGGCCTTTTTTTACATTAAAAAACACCAGTAATAGTGTATCCCTTACTGTTCAGACATAAATATGTCTGTTTCAAATATTCTAGCGTAGGCCAGATAACTAGAAGTTTGATTTTGCAGTTCCACGGTCCAAATCTCTGTATTATCCAGTTTTTGGCCTTTTTTACATAAACAAAAACAGTAGTAGTGTCTCCCTGACTGTTCAGACATAAATATGTCTGTCTAAAATATTCTGGTGTAGGCCAGATAACTTAAAGTTTGGATTTGCAGTTCAACTGTTCAAATCTCTGTATTATCCAGCTTTTGGCCTTTTGTACACTAAAAAAAAAAACGTAATAGTGTCTCCATGACTGTTCAGACAGAAATATATCTGTTTAAAATATTATGGTGTAGGCCAGATAACTAGAAGTCTGGTTTTGCAGTTCCACGGTTCAAATCTCTGTATTATCCAGCTTTTGAACTTTTGTACATACAAAAAAACAGGAATAGTGTCTCCCTTACTGTTCAGACACAAATATATTTGTTTAAAATATTCTGGTGTAGGCCAGATAACTAGAAGTTTGGCTTTGTAGTTCAACGGTTCAAATCTCTGCATTATCCAGCTTTTGGCCTTTTTTACATAAAAAAAATTAATAGTGTCTCCCTGACTGTTCAGACATAAATATATCTGTTTAAAATATTCTGGTGTAGGCCAGATAACTATAAGTATGATTTTGCAGTTCCAAGGTTCAAATCTCTGTATTATCCAGCTTTTGGCCTTTTTTGCATAAAAAAAACAGTAATAGTGTCTCCCTTACTGTTCAGACACATATATACCTGTTTAAAATATTCTGGTGTAGGCCAGATAACTAGAAGTTTGGTTTTGAAGTTCCACGGTTCAAATCTCTGTCTTATCCAGCTTTTGGCCTTTTTTACATAAAAAAAAACAGCAATAGTGTCTGCCTGACTGTTCTGACACAAATATATCTGTTTAAAATATTCTGGTGTAGGCCAGATAACTAGAAGTTTGGCTTTGTAGTTCAACGGTTCAAATCTCTGCATTATCCAGCTTTTGGTCTTTTTTGCATAAAAAAAATACAGTAATAGAGTCTCCCTGACTTTTCATACTCAAATATGTCTGTTTAAAATATTCTGGTGTAGGCCAGATAACTAGAAGTTTGGTTTTGCAGTTCCACGGTTCCAATTTCTGTATTATCCAGCTTTTGGCCTTTTGTACATAAAAGAAAAACAGTAATAGTGTCTCCCTGAATGTTCAGACTCAAATATATCTGTTTAAAATATTCTGGTGTAGGCCAGATAACTAGAAGTTTGGTTTTGCAGTTGCACGGTTCACATGTCTGTATTATCCAGCTTTTGGCCTTTTTTACATAAAAAAAACAGTAATAGTGTCTCCCTGACTGTTCAGACACAAATATATCTGTTTAAAATATTCTGGTCTAGGCCATATAACTAGAAGTTTGGTTTTGCAGTTCCACGGTTCAAATCTCTGTATTATCCAGCTTTTGACCTTCTGTACATGAAAAAAAAAACAGTAATAGTGTCTTCCTGACTGTTCAGACTGAAATATGTCTGCTTAATATTTTCTGGTGTAGGCCAGATAACTAGAAGTTTAATTCTACAGTTCCACGGTTCAAATCTCTGTATTATCCAGCTTTTGGCCTTTTTTTACATAGACAAAAACAGTAATTGTGTCTCCCTGACTATTCAGACACAAATATATCTGTTTAAGATATTCTGGTGTGTGACAGATAACTAGAAGTTTGGTTTTGCAGTTCCACGGTTCAAATCTCTGTATTATCCAGCATTTGGCCTTTTTACATAAAAAAACAGTTACAGTGTCTCCCTGACTGTCCAGACACAAATATGTCTGTTTAAAATATTCTGGTGTAGGCCAGATAACTAGAAGTCTGGTTTTGCAGTTCCACATTTTAAATCTCTGTATTATCCAGCTTTTGGCCTTTTTTACATAAAAAAATAATAATAGTGTCTCCCTGACTGTTCAGACATAAATATATCTGTTTAAAATATTCTGGTGTAGGCCAGATAACTAGGAGTATGATTTTGCACTTCCACGGTTCACATCTCTGTATTATCCAGCTTTTGGCCTTTTCTACATAAAAAAAACAGTAATAGTGTCTCCCTGACTGTTCAGACACAAATATATCTGTTTAAAATATTCTGGTGTAGGCCAGATAACTAGAAGTTTGGTTTTGCAGTTCCATGGTTCAAATCTCAGTATTATCCAGCTTTTGACCTTCTGTACATAAAAAAAAGCAGTAATAGTGTCTCCCTGACTGTTCAGACACAAATATATCTGTTTAAAATATTCTGGTGTAGGCCAGATAACTAGAAGTTTGGTTTTGCAGTTCCACGGTTCCAATTTCTGTATTATCCAGCTTTTGGCCTTTTGTACATAAAAGAAAAACAGTAATAGTGTCTCCCTGAATGTTCAGACTCAAATATATCTGTTTAAAATATTCTGGTGTAGGCCAGATAACTAGAAGTTTGGTTTTGCAGTTGCACGGTTCACATGTCTGTATTATCCAGCTTTTGGCCTTTTTTACATAAAAAAAACAGTAATAGTGTCTCCCTGACTGTTCAGACATTAATATATCTGTTTAAAATATTCTGGTGTAGGCCAGATAACGAGAAGATTAATTTTACAGTTCCACGGTTCAAATCTCTGTATTATCCAGCTTTTGGCTTTTTTACATAAAAAAAACAGCAATAGTGTCTCACTGACTGTTCAGACACAAATATATCTGTTTAAAATATTCTGGTGTAGGCCAGATAACTAGAAGTGTGGTTTTGCAGTTCCATGGTTCAAGTCTCTGAATTATCCAGCTTTTGGCCTTTTTTGCATAAAAAAAGAGTATTAGTGTCTCCCTGACTGTTCAGACACATATATATCTGTTTAAAATATTCTGGTGTAGGCCAGAAAACTAGAAGTTTGGTTTTGAAGTGGCACGGTTCAAATCTCTGTCTTATCCAGCTTTTGTCCTTTTCTACATAAAAAAACAGTAATAGTGTCTACCTGACTGTTTAGACACAAATATATCTGTTTAAAATATTCGGGTGTAGGCCAGAAAACTAGAAGTTGGTTTTGCAGTTCCACGGTTCAAATCTCTGTATTATCCAGCTTTTGGCCTTTTTTACATAAAAAGAACACAGTAATAGTGTCTCCCTGACTGTTCAGACTTTAATATATCGGTTTAAAATATTCTGGTGTAGGCCAGATAACTAGAAGTTTAATTTTGCAGTTCCACGGTTCAAATCTCTGTATTATCCAGATTTTGGCCTTTTCTACATAAAAAAAACAGTAATAGTGTCTCCCTGACTGTTCAGACACAAATATATCTGTTTAAAATATTCTGGTGTAGGCCAGATAACTAGAAGTTTGGTTTTGCAGTTCCATGGTTCAAATCTCAGTATTATCCAGCTTTTGACCTTCTGTACATAAAAAAAAGCAGTAATAGTGTCTCCCTGACTGTTCAGACACAAATATATCTGTTTAAAATATTCTGGTGTAGGCCAGATAACTAGAAGTTTGGTTTTGCAGTTCCACGGTTCCAATTTCTGTATTATCCAGCTTTTGGCCTTTTGTACATAAAAGAAAAACAGTAATAGTGTCTCCCTGAATGTTCAGACTCAAATATATCTGTTTAAAATATTCTGGTGTAGGCCAGATAACTAGAAGTTTGGTTTTGCAGTTGCACGGTTCACATGTCTGTATTATCCAGCTTTTGGCCTTTTTTACATAAAAAAAACAGTAATAGTGTCTCCCTGACTGTTCAGACACAAATATATCTGTTTAAAATATTCTGGTCTAGGCCATATAACTAGAAGTTTGGTTTTGCAGTTCCATGGTTCAAATCTCTGTATTATCCAGCTTTTGACCTTCTGTACATACAAAAAAACAGTAATAGTGTCTCCCTGACTGTTCAGACACAAATATATCTGTTAAAATAATATTCAGGTGTAGGCCAGATAACTAGAAGTTTGGTTTTGCAGTACAACGGTTTAAATCTCTGTATTATCCAGCTTTTGGCCTATTTTACATAAAAAAACAGTAATAGTGTCTCCCTGACTGTTCAGACACAAATATATCGGTTTAAAATATTCTGGTGTAGGCCAGATAACTAGAAGATTGGTTTTGCAGTTCCACGGTACAAATCTCTGTATTATACAGCTTTTGGCCTTTTGTACATAAAAAAAGCAGTAATATTGTCTCCCTGACTGTTCAAGCACAAATATATTTGTTTAAAATATTCTGGTGTAGGCCAGATAACTAGAAGTTTGGTTTTGCAGTTGCACGGTTCACATGTCTGTATTATCCAGCTTTTGGCCTTTTTTACATAAAAAAAACAGTAATAGAGTCTCCCTGACTGTTCAGACACAAATATGTCTGTTTAAAATATTCTGATGTAGGCCAGATAACTTGAAGTTTGGTTTTGCAGTTGCACGGTTCAAATCTCTGTATTATCCAGCTTTTGGCCTTTTTTACATAAAAAAACAGAAATAGTGTCTCCCTGACTATTCAGACACAATTATATCTGTTTAAAATATTCTGGTGTAGGCCAGATAACTAGAAGTTTGGTTGTGCAGTTCAATGGTTCAAGTCTCTGTATTATCTAGCTTTTGGCCTTTTTTTACATTAAAAAACACCAGTAATAGTGTATCCCTTACTGTTCAGACATAAATATGTCTGTTTCAAATATTCTAGCGTAGGCCAGATAACTAGAAGTTTGATTTTGCAGTTCCACGGTCCAAATCTCTGTATTATCCAGTTTTTGGCCTTTTTTACATAAACAAAAACAGTAGTAGTGTCTCCCTGACTGTTCAGACATAAATATGTCTGTCTAAAATATTCTGGTGTAGGCCAGATAACTTAAAGTTTGGATTTGCAGTTCAACTGTTCAAATCTCTGTATTATCCAGCTTTTGGCCTTTTGTACACTAAAAAAAAAAACGTAATAGTGTCTCCATGACTGTTCAGACAGAAATATATCTGTTTAAAATATTATGGTGTAGGCCAGATAACTAGAAGTCTGGTTTTGCAGTTCCACGGTTCAAATCTCTGTATTATCCAGCTTTTGAACTTTTGTACATACAAAAAAACAGGAATAGTGTCTCCCTTACTGTTCAGACACAAATATATTTGTTTAAAATATTCTGGTGTAGGCCAGATAACTAGAAGTTTGGCTTTGTAGTTCAACGGTTCAAATCTCTGCATTATCCAGCTTTTGGCCTTTTTTACATAAAAAAAATTAATAGTGTCTCCCTGACTGTTCAGACATAAATATATCTGTTTAAAATATTCTGGTGTAGGCCAGATAACTATAAGTATGATTTTGCAGTTCCAAGGTTCAAATCTCTGTATTATCCAGCTTTTGGCCTTTTTTGCATAAAAAAAACAGTAATAGTGTCTCCCTTACTGTTCAGACACATATATACCTGTTTAAAATATTCTGGTGTAGGCCAGATAACTAGAAGTTTGGTTTTGAAGTTCCACGGTTCAAATCTCTGTCTTATCCAGCTTTTGGCCTTTTTTACATAAAAAAAAACAGCAATAGTGTCTGCCTGACTGTTCTGACACAAATATATCTGTTTAAAATATTCTGGTGTAGGCCAGATAACTAGAAGTTTGGCTTTGTAGTTCAACGGTTCAAATCTCTGCATTATCCAGCTTTTGGTCTTTTTTGCATAAAAAAAATACAGTAATAGAGTCTCCCTGACTTTTCATACTCAAATATGTCTGTTTAAAATATTCTGGTGTAGGCCAGATAACTAGAAGTTTGGTTTTGCAGTTCCACGGTTCCAATTTCTGTATTATCCAGCTTTTGGCCTTTTGTACATAAAAGAAAAACAGTAATAGTGTCTCCCTGAATGTTCAGACTCAAATATATCTGTTTAAAATATTCTGGTGTAGGCCAGATAACTAGAAGTTTGGTTTTGCAGTTGCACGGTTCACATGTCTGTATTATCCAGCTTTTGGCCTTTTTTACATAAAAAAAACAGTAATAGTGTCTCCCTGACTGTTCAGACACAAATATATCTGTTTAAAATATTCTGGTCTAGGCCATATAACTAGAAGTTTGGTTTTGCAGTTCCACGGTTCAAATCTCTGTATTATCCAGCTTTTGACCTTCTGTACATGAAAAAAAAAACAGTAATAGTGTCTTCCTGACTGTTCAGACTGAAATATGTCTGCTTAATATTTTCTGGTGTAGGCCAGATAACTAGAAGTTTAATTCTACAGTTCCACGGTTCAAATCTCTGTATTATCCAGCTTTTGGCCTTTTTTTACATAGACAAAAACAGTAATTGTGTCTCCCTGACTATTCAGACACAAATATATCTGTTTAAGATATTCTGGTGTGTGACAGATAACTAGAAGTTTGGTTTTGCAGTTCCACGGTTCAAATCTCTGTATTATCCAGCATTTGGCCTTTTTACATAAAAAAACAGTTACAGTGTCTCCCTGACTGTCCAGACACAAATATGTCTGTTTAAAATATTCTGGTGTAGGCCAGATAACTAGAAGTCTGGTTTTGCAGTTCCACATTTTAAATCTCTGTATTATCCAGCTTTTGGCCTTTTTTACATAAAAAAATAATAATAGTGTCTCCCTGACTGTTCAGACATAAATATATCTGTTTAAAATATTCTGGTGTAGGCCAGATAACTAGGAGTATGATTTTGCACTTCCACGGTTCACATCTCTGTATTATCCAGCTTTTGGCCTTTTCTACATAAAAAAAACAGTAATAGTGTCTCCCTGACTGTTCAGACACAAATATATCTGTTTAAAATATTCTGGTGTAGGCCAGATAACTAGAAGTTTGGTTTTGCAGTTCCATGGTTCAAATCTCAGTATTATCCAGCTTTTGACCTTCTGTACATAAAAAAAGCAGTAATAGTGTCTCCCTGACTGTTCAGACACAAATATATCTGTTTAAAATATTCTGGTGTAGGCCAGATAACTAGAAGTTTGGTTTTGCAGTTCCACGGTTCCAATTTCTGTATTATCCAGCTTTTGGCCTTTTGTACATAAAAGAAAAACAGTAATAGTGTCTCCCTGAATGTTCAGACTCAAATATATCTGTTTAAAATATTCTGGTGTAGGCCAGATAACTAGAAGTTTGGTTTTGCAGTTGCACGGTTCACATGTCTGTATTATCCAGCTTTTGGCCTTTTTTACATAAAAAAAACAGTAATAGTGTCTCCCTGACTGTTCAGACACAAATATATCTGTTTAAAATATTCTGGTCTAGGCCATATAACTAGAAGTTTGGTTTTGCAGTTCCATGGTTCAAATCTCTGTATTATCCAGCTTTTGACCTTCTGTACATACAAAAAAACAGTAATAGTGTCTCCCTGACTGTTCAGACACAAATATATCTGTTAAAATAATATTCAGGTGTAGGCCAGATAACTAGAAGTTTGGTTTTGCAGTACAACGGTTTAAATCTCTGTATTATCCAGCTTTTGGCCTATTTTACATAAAAAAACAGTAATAGTGTCTCCCTGACTGTTCAGACACAAATATATCGGTTTAAAATATTCTGGTGTAGGCCAGATAACTAGAAGATTGGTTTTGCAGTTCCACGGTACAAATCTCTGTATTATACAGCTTTTGGCCTTTTGTACATAAAAAAAGCAGTAATATTGTCTCCCTGACTGTTCAAGCACAAATATATTTGTTTAAAATATTCTGGTGTAGGCCAGATAACTAGAAGTTTGGTTTTGCAGTTGCACGGTTCACATGTCTGTATTATCCAGCTTTTGGCCTTTTTTACATAAAAAAAACAGTAATAGAGTCTCCCTGACTGTTCAGACACAAATATGTCTGTTTAAAATATTCTGATGTAGGCCAGATAACTTGAAGTTTGGTTTTGCAGTTGCACGGTTCAAATCTCTGTATTATCCAGCTTTTGGCCTTTTTTACATAAAAAAACAGAAATAGTGTCTCCCTGACTATTCAGACACAATTATATCTGTTTAAAATATTCTGGTGTAGGCCAGATAACTAGAAGTTTGGTTGTGCAGTTCAATGGTTCAAGTCTCTGTATTATCTAGCTTTTGGCCTTTTTTTACATTAAAAAACACCAGTAATAGTGTATCCCTTACTGTTCAGACATAAATATGTCTGTTTCAAATATTCTAGCGTAGGCCAGATAACTAGAAGTTTGATTTTGCAGTTCCACGGTCCAAATCTCTGTATTATCCAGTTTTTGGCCTTTTTTACATAAACAAAAACAGTAGTAGTGTCTCCCTGACTGTTCAGACATAAATATGTCTGTCTAAAATATTCTGGTGTAGGCCAGATAACTTAAAGTTTGGATTTGCAGTTCAACTGTTCAAATCTCTGTATTATCCAGCTTTTGGCCTTTTGTACACTAAAAAAAAAACGTAATAGTGTCTCCATGACTGTTCAGACATAAATATATCTGTTTAAAATATTATGGTGTAGGCCAGATAACTAGAAGTCTGGTTTTGCAGTTCCACGGTTCAAATCTCTGTATTATCCAGCTTTTGAACTTTTGTACATACAAAAAAACAATAATAGTGTCTCCCTTACTGTTCAGACACAAATATATTTGTTTAAAATATTCTGGTGTAGGCCAGATAACTAGAAGTTTGGCTTTGTAGTTCAACGGTTCAAATCTCTGCATTATCCAGCTTTTGGCCTTTTTTACATAAAAAAAATTAATAGTGTCTCCCTGACTGTTCAGACATAAATATATCTGTTTAAAATATTCTGGTGTAGGCCAGATAACTAGAAGTATGATTTTGCAGTTCCAAGGTTCAAATCTCTGTATTATCCAGCTTTTGGCCTTTTTTGCATAAAAAAAACAGTAATAGTGTCTCCCTTACTGTTCAGACACATATATACCTGTTTAAAATATTCTGGTGTAGGCCAGAAAACTAGAAGTTTGGTTTTGAAGTTGCACGGTTCAAATCTCTGTCTTATCCAGCTTTTGGCCTTTTTTACATAAAAAAAAACAGCAATAGTGTCTGCCTGACTGTTCTGACACAAATATATCTGTTTAAAATATTCTGGTGTAGGCCAGATAACTAGAAGTTTGGCTTTGTAGTTCAACGGTTCAAATCTCTGCATTATCCAGCTTTTGGTCTTTTTTGCATAAAAAAAATACAGTAATAGAGTCTCCCTGACTTTTCATACTCAAATATGTCTGTTTAAAATATTCTGGTGTAGGCCAGATAACTAGAAGTCTAATTTTGCAGTTCCACGGTTTAAATCTCTGTATTATCCAGCTTTTGGCCTTTTTTACATAAAAAAAATTAATAGTGTCTCCCTGACTGTTCAGACATAAATATATCTGTTTAAATATTCTGGTGTAGGCGAGATAACTAGAAGTATGATTTTGCAGTTCCACTGTTCAAATCTCTGTATTATCCAGCTTTTGGCACTTTTTACAAAAGAAAAATCAGTAAGAGTGTCTCCCTGACTGTTCTGACACAAATATATCTGTTTAAAATATTCTGGTGTAGGCCAGATAACTAAAAGTTTGGTTTTGAAGTTCCATTGTTCATATCTCTGTATTATCCAACTTTTGGCCTTTTGTACATAAAAAAAAACAGTAATAGTGTCTCTCTGACTGTTCAAACTCAAATATATCTGTTTAAAATATTTTGGTGTAGGCCAGATAACTAGAAGTGTGGTTTTGCAGTTCCACGGTTCAAATCTCTGTATTATCCAGCTTTTGGCCTTTTTTGCATGAAAAAACAGTAATGGTGTCTCCCTGACTGTTCAGACAGATATATATCTGTTTAAAATATTCTGGTGTAGTCCAGGTAACTAGAAGTTTGGTTTTGAAGTTGCTCGGTTCAAATCTCTGTCTTATCCAGTTTTTGGCCTTTTTTACATAAAAAAAACAGTAATAATGTCTCACTGACTGTTCAGACACAAATATATCTGTTTAAAATATTCGAGTGTAGGCCAGATAAATAGAAATTGGTTTTGCAGTTCCACGGTTCAAATCTCTGTATTATCCAGCTTTTGGCTTTTTTTACATAAAAAAAAACTGTAATAGTGTCTCCCTGACTGTTCAAATACAAATATATCTGTTTAAAATATTCTGGTGTAGGCCAGATAACTAGAAGTTTAATTTTGCAGTTCCACGGTTCAAATCTCTGTATTATCCAGATTTTGGCCTTTTTTACATAAAAAAACAGTAATATTGTCTCCCTGACTTTACAAATACAAATATATCTGTTTAAAATATTCTGGTGTAGGCCAGATAACTAGAAGTTTGGTTTTGCAGTTCCACGGTTCAAATCTGTGTATTATCCAGCTTTTGGCCTTTCTACATGAAAAATAAAACAGTAATAGTGTCTTCCTGACTGTTTAGACTCAAATATGTCTGCTTAATATTTTCTGGTGTAGGCCAGATAACTAGAAGTGTGGTTTTGCAGTTCCACGGTTGAAATCTCAGTATTATCCAGCTTTTGGCCTTTTTTTACATAAACAAAAACAGTAATAGTGTCTCCCTGACTGTTCAGACACAAATCTATCTGTTTAAAATATTCTGGTGTAGGCCAGATAACTAGAAGTTTAATTTTACAGTTCCACGGTTCAAATCTCTGTATTATCCAGCTTTTGGCTTTTTTACATAAAAAAAACAGCAATAGTGTCTCACTGACTATTCAGACACAAATATATCTGTTTAAAATATTCTGGTGTAGGCCAGATAACTAGAAGTTTAATTTTACAGTTCCAAGGTTCAAATCTCTGTATTATCCAGCTTTTGGCCTTTTTTGCATAAAAAAAACAGTAATAGTGTCTCCCTTACTGTTCAGACACATATATACCTGTTTAAAATATTCTGGTGTAGGCCAGAAAACTAGAAGTTTGGTTTTGAAGTTGCACGGTTCAAATCTCTGTCTTATCCAGCTTTTGGCCTTTTTTACATAAAAAAAAACAGCAATAGTGTCTGCCTGACTGTTCTGACACAAATATATCTGTTTAAAATATTCTGGTGTAGGCCAGATATCTAGAAGTTTAGTTTTGCAGTTGCACGGTTCAAATCTCTGTATTATCCAGCTTTTGGCCTTTATTGCATAAAAAATACAGTAATAGAGTCTCCCTGACTGTTCAGACTCAAATATATCTGTTTAAAATATTATGGTGTAGGCCAGATAACTAGAAGTTTGGTTTTGCAGTTCCATGTTTCAAAACTCTGTATTATCCAGCTTTTGGCCTTTTTTGCATAAAAAATACAGTAATAGAGTCTCCCTGACTGTTCAGACTCAAATATGTCTGTTTAAAATATTCTGGTGTCGGCCAGATAACTAGAAGTCTAATTTTGCAGTTCCACGGTTTAAATCTCAGTATTATCCAACTTTTGGCCTTTTTTGCATAAAAAAACAGTAATAGTGTCTCCCTGACTGTTCAGACACAAATATATCTGTTTAAAATATTTGGGTGTAGGCCAGATAACTAGAAGTTGGTTTTGCAGTTCCACGGTTCAAATCTTTGCATTATCCAGCTTTTGGCCTTTTTTACATTAAAAAAACAGTAATAGTGTCTCCCTGACTGTTCAGACACAAATATATCTGTTTACAATATTCTGGTGTAGGCCAGATAACTAGAAGTTTGGTTTGCAGTGCCACGGTTCAAATCTCTGTATTATCCAGCTTTTGGCCTTTTTTGCATAAAAAAACAGTAATAGTGTCTCCCTGACTGTTCAGACACAAATATATCTGTTTAAAATATTTGGGTGTAGGCCAGATAACTAGAAGTTGGTTTTGCAGTTCCACGGTTCAAATCTTTGCATTATCCAGCTTTTGGCCTTTTTTACATTAAAAAAACAGTAATAGTGTCTCCCTGACTGTTCAGACACAAATATATATGTTTAAAATATTCTGGTGTTGGCCAGATAACTAGAAGTGTGGTTTTGCAGTTCAATGGTTCAAATCTCTGTATTATCCAGATTTTGGCCTTTTTTACATAAAAAAAACAGTAATAGTGTATCCCTGACTGTTCAGACACAAATATATCTGTTTAAAATATTGGGGTGTAGGCCAGATAACTAGAAGTTTGGTTTTGCAGTACAACGTTTTAAATCTCTGTATTATCCAGCTTTTGGCCTTTTTTACATAAGAAAAAACAGTAATAGTGTCTCCCTGACTGTTCAGACTGAAATATATCTCTTTAAAATATTCTGGTGTAGGCCAGATAACTGGAAGTTTGGTTTTGCGGTTCCACGGTTCAAATCTCTGTATTATCCAGGTTTTGACCTTTTGTACATACAAAAAAACAGTAATAGTGTCTCACTGACTGTTCAGACACAAATATATCTGTTTAAAATATTGGGGTGTAGGCCAGATAACTAGAAGTTTGGTTTTGCAGTACAACGTTTGAAATCTCTGTATTATCCAGCTTTTGGCCGTTTTTACATAAGAAAAAACAGTAATAGTGTCTCCCTGACCAGACTCAAATATATCTGTTTAAAATATTCTGGTGTAGGTCAGATAACTAGAAGTTTGGTTTTGAAGTTGCACGGTTCAAATCTCTGTATTATCCAGCTTTTGGCCTTTTTTACATAAAAAAAACAGTAATAGTGTCTCCCTGACTGTTCAGACACAAATATATCTGTTTAAAATTTTCGGGTGTAGGCCAGATAACTAGAAGTTGGTTTTGCAGTTCCGCGGTTCAAATCTCTGTATTATCCAGCTTTTGGCCTTTTTACATAAAAAAACAGTAATAGTGTCTCCCTGACTGTTCAGACACAAATATATCTGTTTAAAATATTCTGGTGTAGGCCAGATAACTAGAAGTTTGGTTTTGCAGTTCAATGGTTCAAATCTCTGTATTATCCAGCTTTTGGCCTTTTTTACATACAAAAAAAACAGTAATAGTGTCTCCCTGACTGTTCAGACATTAATATATCTGTTTAAAATATTCTGGTGTAGGCCAGATAACTAGAAGATTAATTTTACAGTTCCACGGTTCAAATCTCTGTATTATCCAGCTTTTGGCTTTTTTACATAAAAAAAACAGCAATAGTGTCTCACTGACTGTTCAGACACAAATATATCTGTTTAAAATATTCTGGTGTAGGCCAGATAACTAGAAGTGTGGTTTTGCAGTTCCACGGTTCAAATCTCTGTATTATCCAGCTTTTGGCCTTTTTTGCATAAAAAAAGAGTATTAGTGTCTCCCTGACTGTTCAGACACATATATATCTGTTTAAAATATTCTGGTGTAGGCCAGAAAACTAGAAGTTTGGTTTTGAAGTGGCACGGTTCAAATATCTGTCTTATCCAGCTTTTGTCCTTTTTTACATAAAAAAACAGTAATAGTGTCTCCCTGACTGTTTAGACACAAATATATCTGTTTAAAATATTCGGGTGTAGGCCAGAAAACTAGAAGTTGGTTTTGCAGTTCCACGGTTCAAATCTCTGTATTATCCAGCTTTTGGCCTTTTTTGCATGAAAAAACAGTAATGGTGTCTCCCTGACTGTTCAGACACATATATATCTGTTTAAAATATTCTGGTGTAGTCCAGGTAGCTAGAAGTTTGGTTTTGAAGTTGCTCGGTTCAAATCTCTGTCTTATCCAGTTTTTGGCCTTTTTACATAAAAAAAACAGTAATAATGTCTCACTGACTGTTCAGACACAAATATATCTGTTTAAAATATTTGAGTGTAGGCCAGATAAATAGAAATTGGTTTTGCAGTTCCACGGTTCAAATCTCTGTATTATCCAGCTTTTGGCCTTTTTTACATTAAAAAAAACTGTAATATTGTCTCCCTGACTGTTCAAATACAAATATATCTGTTTAAAATATTCTGGTGTAGGCCAGATAACTAGAAGTTTGGTTTTGCAGTTCCACGGTTCAAATCTGTGTATTATCCAGCTTTTGGCCTTTTCTACATGAAAAATAAAACAGTAATAGTGTCTTCCTGACTGTTTAGACTCAAATATGTCTGCTTAATATTTTCTGGTGTAGGCCAGATAACTAGAAGTGTGGTTTTGCAGTTCCACGGTTGAAATCTCTGTATTATCCAGCTTTTGGCCTTTTTTTACATAAACAAAAACAGTAATAGTGTCTCCCTGACTGTTCAGACACAAATATATCTGTTTAAAATATTCTGGTGTAGGCCAGATAACTAGAAGTTGGTTTTGCAGTTCCACGGTTCAAATCTTTGCATTATCCAGCTTTTGGCCTTTTTTACATTAAAAAAACAGTAATAGTGTCTCCCTGACTGTTCAGACACAAATATATATGTTTAAAATATTCTGGTGTTGGCCAGATAACTAGAAGTGTGGTTTTGCAGTTCAATGGTTCAAATCTCTGTATTATCCAGATTTTGGCCTTTTTTACATAAAATAACAGTAATAGTGTATCCCTGACTGTTCAGACACAAATATATCTGTTTAAAATATTGGGGTGTAGGCCAGATAACTAGAAGTTTGGTTTTGCAGTACAACGTTTTAAATCTCTGTATTATCCAGCTTTTGGCCTTTTTTACATAAGAAAAAACAGTAATAGTGTCTCCCTGACTGTTCAGACTGAAATATATCTCTTTAAAATATTCTGGTGTAGGCCAGATAACTGGAAGTTTGGTTTTGCAGTTCCACGGTTCAAATCTCTGTATTATTCAGGTTTTGACCTTTTGTACATACAAAAAAACAGTAATAGTGTCTCACTGACTGTTCAGACACAAATATATCTGTTTAAAATATTGGGGTGTAGGCCAGATAACTAGAAGTTTGGTTTTGCAGTACAACGTTTTAAATCTCTGTATTATCCAGCTTTTGGCCGTTTTTACAAAAGAAAAAACAGTAATAGTGTCTCCCTGACCAGACTCAAATATATCTGTTTAAAATATTCTGGTGTAGGTCAGATAACTAGAAGTTTGGTTTTGAAATTGCACGGTTCAAATCTCTGTATTATCCAGCTTTTGGCCTTTTCTACATAAAAAAACAGTAATAGTGTCTCCCTGACTGTTCAGACACAAATATATCTGTTTAAAATATTCTGGTGTAGGCCAGATAACTAGAAGTTTGGTTTTGCAGTTCAATGGTTCAAATCTCTGTATTATCCAGCTTCTGGCCTTTTTTACATAAAAAAAACAGCAATAGTGTCTCACTGACTGTTCAGACACAAATATATCTGTTTAAAATATTCTGGTGTAGGCCAGATAACTAGAACTGTGGTTTTGCAGTTCCACGGTTCAAATCTCTGTATTATCCAGCTTTTGGCCTTTTTTGCATAAAAAAAGTGTAATAGTGTCTCCCTGACTGTTCAGACACATATATATCTGTTTAAAATATTCTGGTGTATGCCAGAAAACTAGAAGTTTGGTTTTGAAGTGGCACGGTTCAAATCTCTGTCTTATCCAGATTTTGTCCTTTTTTACGTAAAAAAACAGTAATAGTGTATCCCTGACTGTTTAGACAAAAATATATCTGTTTAAAATATTCGGGTGTAGGCCAGAAAACTAGAAGTTGGTTTTGCAGTTCCACGGTTCATATCTCTGTATTTTCCAACTTTTGGCCTTTTGTACATAAAAAAAATCAGTAATAGTATCTCCCTGACTGTTCAGACACAAATATATCTGTTTAAAATATTCTAGTGTAGGCCAGATAACTAGAAGTTTGGTTTTGCAGTTCAATGGTTCAAATCTCTGTTTTATCCAGCTTTTGGTCTTTTTACATAAAAAAAACAGTATTAATGTCTCCCTGACTGTTCAGACACAAATATATCTGTTTAAAATATTGTGGTGTAGGCCAGATAACTAGAAGTTTGGTTTTGCAGTTCCACGGTTCAAATCTCTGTATTATCCAGCTTTTGGCCTTTTTTACATAAACAAAAACAGTAATAGTGTCTCCCTGACTGTTCAGACACAAATATATCTGTTTAAGAAATTCGGGTATGGGACAGAAAACTAGAAGTTTAGTTTTGCAGTTCCACGGTTCAAATCTCTGTATTATCCAGCTTTTGGCCTTTTGTACATTGAAAAAAAACAGTAATAGCATCTCCCTGACTGTTCAGACACAAATATATCTGTTTAAAATATTCTGGTGTATGCCAGATAACTAGATGTTTGGTTTCTCAGTTCCACGGTTCAAATCTCTGTATTATCCAGCTTTTGGCCTTTTGTACATAAAAAAAAACAATAATAGTGTCTCCCTGACTGTTCAGACTCAAATATATCTGTTTAAAATATTCGGGTGTAGGCCAGATAACTTGAAGTGTGGTTTCGCAGTTGCACGGTTCAAATCTCTGTATTACTCCAGCTTTTGGCCTTTTGTACATTGAAAAAAAACAGTAATAGCGTCTCCCTGACTGTTCAGACACCAATATATCTGTTTAAAATATTCTGTTGTACGCCAGATAACTAGAAGGTTTTCTTTGTAGTTCCACGGTTCAAATCTCTGTATTACTCCAGCTTTTGGCCTTTTTTTGCATAAAAAATTACAGTAATAGTGTCTCCCTGACTGTTCAGACTCATATATGTCTGTTTAAAATACTCGGATGTATGCCAGATAACTAGAAGTCTAACTTTGCAGTTCCACGGTTCAAATCTCTGTATTATCCAGCTTTGGGCCTTTTTTGCATAAAAAAACAGTAATAGTGTCTCCCTGACTGTTCAGACACATATATATCTGTTTAAAATATTCTGGTGTAGGCCAGATAACTAGAAGTTTGGTTTTACAGTTCCACGGTTTAAATCTCTGTATTATCCAGCTTTTGGCCTTTTTTTACATAAACAAAAACAGTAATAGTGTCTCCCTGACTGTTCAGACACAAATATATCTCTTTAAGATATTCAGGTGTGTGACAGATAACTAGAAGTTTGGTTTTGCAGTTCCACGTTTCAAATCTCTGTATTATCCAGCTTTTGGCCTTTTTTACATAAAAAAAACAGTAATAGTGTCTCCCTGACTGTTCAGACACAAATAAGTCTGTTTAAAATATTCTGGTGTAGGACCGATAACTAGAAGTTTAATTTTGCAGTTCCACGGTTCAAATCTCTGTATTATCCAGCTTTTGGCCTTTTGTACATTAAAAAAACAGTAGTAGTGTCTCCCTGACTGTTCAGACTCAAATATATCTGTTTAAAATATTCTGGTGTTGGCCAGATAACTAGAAGTGTGGTTTTGCAGTTCCACGGTTCAAATCTCTGTATTTTCCAGCTTTTGCCCTTTTTTACATAAAAAAAACAGTAATATTGTCTTCCTGACTATTCAGACACAAGTATTTCTGTTTAAAATATTCTGGTGCAGGCCAGATAACTGGAAGTTTGATTTTGCAGTTCCACGGTCCAAATCTCTGTATTATCCAGCTTTTGGCCTATTGTACATTGAAAAAAACAGTAATAGCGTCTCCCTGACTGTTCAGACACAAATATATCTGTTTAAAATATTCTGGTGTAGGCCAGATAACTAGAAGTTTGGTTTTGCAGTTCCACCGTTCAAATCTCTGTATTATCCAGCTTTTGACCTTTTGTACATCAAAAAAACAGTAATAGTGTCTCCCTGACTGTTCAGACTCAAATATATCTGTTTAAAATATTCTGGTGTAGGCCAGATAACTAGAAGTGTGGTTTTGCAGTTGCACGGTTCAAATCTCTGTATTATCCAGCTTTTTGGCCTTTTTTACATAAAAAAACAGTAATAGTGTCTCCCTGACTGTTCAGACACATATATATCTGTTTAAAGTATTCTGGTGTAGGCCAGATAACTAGAAAATTGGTTTTGCAGTTGCACGGTTCAAATCTCTGTATTATCCAGCTTTTGGCCTTTTTTACAAAAAAAAAACAGTAATAGTATCTCCCTGACTGTTCAGACACAAATATATCTGTTTAAAATATTATGGTGTAGGCCAGATAACTAGAAGTTTGGTTTTATAGTTCCATTTTTCAAATCTCTGTATTATCCAGCTTTTGGCCTTTTGTACATACAAAAAAACAGGAATAGTGTCTCCCTGACTGTTCAGACACAAATATATCTGTTTAAAATATTTGGGTGTAGGCCAGATAACTAGATATTTGGTTTTGAAGTTCCACGGTTCAAATCTCTGTATTATCCAGCTTTTGGCCTTTTTTACATAAGAAGAAACAGTAATAGTGTCTCCCTGACCATTCAGACACAAATATATCTGTTTAAAATATTCTGGTGTAGGCCACATAACTAGAAGTCTAATTTTGCAGTTCCACGGTTTAAATCTCTATATTATCCAACTTTTGGCCTTTTTTACATAAAAAAAAATAATAGTGTCTCCCTGACTGTTCAGACACATATATATCTGTTTAAATTATTCTGGTGTAGGCCAGATAACTAGAAGTGTGGTTTTGCAGTTCCACGGTTCAAATCTCTGTATTTTCCAGCTTTTGCCCTTTTTTACATAAAAAAAACAGTAATAGTGTCTTCCTGACTATTCAGACACAAGTATTTCTGTTTAAAATATTCTGGTGCAGGCCAGATAACTGGAAGTTTGATTTTGGAGTTCCACGGTCCAAATCTCAGTATTATCCAGCTTTTGGCCTATTGTACATTGAAAAAAACAGTAATAGCGTCTCCCTGACTGTTCAGACACAAATATATCTGTTTAAAATATTCTGGTGTAGGCCAGATAACTAGAAGTTTGGTTTTGCAGTTCCACCGTTCAAATCTCTGTATTATCCAGCTTTTGACCTTTTGTACATCAAAAAAACAGTAATAGTGTCTCCCTGACTGTTCAGACTCAAATATATCTGTTTAAAATATTCTGGTGTAGGCCAGATAACTAGAAGTGTGGTTTTGCAGTTGCACGGTTCAAATCTCTGTATTATCCAGCTTTTTGGCCTTTTTTACATAAAAAAACAGTAATAGTGTCTCCCTGACTGTTCAGACACATATATATCTGTTTAAAGTATTCTGGTGTAGGCCAGATAACTAGAAAATTGCTTTTGCAGTTGCACGGTTCAAATCTCTGTATTATCCAGCTTTTGGCCTTTTTTACAAAAAAAAAACAGTAATAGTATCTCCCTGACTGTTCAGACACAAATATATCTGTTTAAAATATTATGGTGTAGGCCAGATAACTAGAAGTTTGGTTTTACAGTTCCATTTTTCAAATCTCTGTATTATCCAGCTTTTGGCCTTTTGTACATACAATAAAACAGGAATAGTGTCTCCCTGACTGTTCAGACACAAATATATCTGTTTAAAATATTTGGGTGTAGGCCAGATAACTAGATATTTGGTTTTGAAGTTCCACGGTTCAAATCTCTGTATTATCCAGCTTTTGGCCTTTTTTACATAAGAAGAAACAGTAATAGTGTCTCCCTGACCGTTCAGACACAAATATATCTGTTTAAAATATTCTGGTGTAGGCCAGATAACTAGAAGTCTAATTTTGCAGTTCCACGGTTTAAATCTCTATATTATCCAACTTTTGGCCTTTTTTACATAAAAAAAAATAATAGTGTCTCCCTGACTGTTCAGACACATATATATCTGTTTAAATTATTCTGGTGTAGGCCAGATAACTAGAAGTGTGGTTTTGCAGTTCCACGGTTCAAATCTCTGTATTTTCCAGATTTTGCCCTTTTTTACATAAAAAAAACAGTAATAGTGTCTTCCTGACTATTCAGACACAAGTATTTCTGTTTAAAATATTCTGGTGCAGGCCAGATAACTGGAAGTTTGATTTTGGAGTTCCACGGTCCAAATCTCTATATTATCCAGCTTTTGGCCTATTGTACATTGAAAAAAACAGTAATAGCGTCTCCCTGACTGTTCAGACACAAATATATCTGTTTAAAATATTCTGGTGTAGGCCAGATAACTAGAAGTTTGGTTTTGCAGTTCCACCGTTCAAATCTCTGTATTATCCAGCTTTTGACCTTTTGTACATAAAAAAAAACAGTAATAGTGTCTCCCTGACTGTTCAGACTCAAATATATCTGTTTAAAATATTCGGGTGTAGGCCAGATAACTAGAAGTTGGTTTTGCAGTTCCACGGTTCAAATCTCTGTATTATCCAGCTTTTGGCCTTTTTACATAAAAAAAACAGTAATAGTGTCTCCCTGACTGTTCAGACACAAATATATCTGTTTAAAATATTCTGGTGTAGGCCAGATAACTAGAAGTTTGGTTTTGCAGTTCAATGGTTCAAATCTCTGTATTATCCAGCTTTTGGCCTTTTTTACATAAGAAGAAACATTAATAGTGTCTCCCTGACTGTTCAGACTCAAATATGTCTGTTTAAAATATTCTGGTGTAGGCCAGATAACTAGAAGTGTGGTTTTGCAGTTCCACGGTTCAAATCTCTGTATTATCCAGCTTTTGGCCTTTTTTCATAAACAAAGACAGTAATACTGTCTCCCTGACTGTTCAGACACAAATATATCTGTTTAAGAAATTCGGGTGTGGGACAGATAACTAGAAGTTTATTTTTTCAGTTCCACGGTTCAAATCTCTGTATTATCCAGCTTTTGGCCTTTTTTACATAAAAAAAACAGTAATAGTGTCTCCCTGACTGTTCAGACACATATATATCTGTTTAAAATATTCTGGTGTAGGCCAGATAACTAGAAGTTTGGTTTTGCTGTTGCACGGTTCAAATCTCTGTATTATCCATCTTTTGGCCTTGTTTACATAAAAAAAAACAGTAACAGTGTCTGCCTGACTGTTCTTACACAAATATATCTGTTTAAAATATTCTGGTGTAGGCCAGATAACAAGAAGTTTGGTTTTGCATTTGCACGGTTCAAAGCTATGTATTATCCAGCTTTTGTCCTTTTTTACTTAAAAAAAACAGTAATAGTGTCTCCCTGACTGTTCAGACACAAATATATCTGTTTAAAATATTATGGTGTAAGCCAGATAACTGGAAGTTTGGTTTTGCAGTTCCATGGTTCAAATCTCTGTATTATCCAGCTTTTGGCCTTTTGTACATACAAAAAAACAGTAATAGTTTCTCCCTGACTGTTCAGACACATATATAGTCATGGCCAAAAGTATTGAGAATGAGACAAATAGTAATTTTTCCAAAGTTTACTGCTTCATTTTTTGTAATGGCAATTTGCATATACTCCTGAATGTCAAAGAGTGATCAGCTTAACAGCAATTACTGTACTTGCAAAGTCAATATTTGCCCAGAAAATGAACTTTAACCCTCAAAACACATTTCAACA
Source organism: Phyllobates terribilis (assembly GCF_046119375.1). Taxonomy (NCBI): domain Eukaryota; kingdom Metazoa; phylum Chordata; class Amphibia; order Anura; family Dendrobatidae; genus Phyllobates; species Phyllobates terribilis. The sequence goes on from NW_027362773.1 coordinate 58,392,162, forward strand.
TCATTGCAGTCCTGCCTTAAAAGGAGCAGCTAACATCGTTTTAGTGATTGATCCATTAACACAGGTGTGGGTGTTGATGAGGACAGGGCTGGTGATCAATCAGTCATGATTAAGTAAGAATGACATCACTGGACACTTTAAAAGCAGGCTGGTTCTTGGTATCATTGTTTCTCTTCAGTTAACCATGGTTATCTCTAAAGAAACACGTGCAGCCATCATTGCACTGCACAAAAATGGCCTAACAGGGAAGAGTATCGCAGCTACAAAGATTGCACCTCAGTCAACAATCTATTGCATCATCAAGAACTTCAAGGAGAGAGCTTCCATTGTTGTCAAAAAGGCTCCAGGGTGCCCAAGAAAGACCAACAAGCGCCAGGACCGTATCTTAAAACTGTTTCAGCTGCGGGATCGAACTACCAGCAGTGCCGTGCTTGCTCAGGAATGGCAGCAGGCTGGTGTGAGTTCTTCTGCACGCACTGTGAGGCAGAGACTCTTTGAGCAAGGGGTGGTTTCAAGGAGGGCAGCAAAGAAGCCACTTCTCTCCAGAAAAAACATCAGGGACCGACTGATATTCTGCAAAAGGTACAGGGAGTGGACTGCTGAGGACTGGGGCAAAGTCATTTTCTCTGATGAATCCCCTTTTCGATTGTTTGGGACATCTGGAAAACAGCTTATTCGGAGAAGAAGAGGTGAGCGCTACCACCAGTCTTGTCTCATGCCAACTGTGTAAAGCATCCTGAAACCATTCATGTGTGGGGTTGCTTCTCAGCCAAGGGAATCGGCTCACTCACAGTCTTGCCTAAAAACACAGCCATGAATAAAGAATGGTACCAGAATGTCCTCCAAGAGCAACTTTTCCCAACCGTCCAAGAGCAGTTTGGCACCCAACAATGCCTTTTCCAGCATGATGGAGCACCTTGCCATAAAGCAAAGGTGATAACTGAATGGCTCATGGAACAAAACATAGAGATTTTGGGTCCATGGCCTGGAAACTCCCCAGATCTTAATCCCATTGAGAACTTGTGGTCAATCATCAAGAGACGGGTGGACAAACAAAAACCAACAAATTCTGGCAAAATGCAAGCATTGATTATGCAAGAATGGACTGCTATCAGTCAGGATTTGGTCAAAAAGTTGATTGAGAGCATGCCAGGAAGAATAACAGAGGTCTTGAAGAAGAAGGGGCAACACTACAAATATTGACTTACTGCATTAACTCATTCTAACTGTCAACATAACCTATTGGTACTCATAATATGATTGCAATTATATTTCTGTATGTGATATAAACATCAGACAAACACTAATAAAAACCAGAGGCCAGCAGATCATGTGAAAATATAATTTTGGTGTCATTCTCAAAACTTTTGGCCATGACTGTATATCTGTTTAAAATATTCTGGTGTAGGCCAGATAACTAGAAGTTTGGTTTTGAAGTTGCACGGTTCAAATCTCTGTATTATCCAGCTTTTGGCCTTTTTTACATGAAAAAACAGTAATAGTGTCTCCCTGACTGTTCAGACACAAATATATCTGTTTAAAATATTTGGGTGTAGGCCAGATAACTAGAAGCTGGTTTTGCAGTTCCATGGTTCAAATCTCTGTATTATCCAGCTTTTGGCTTTTTTACATAAAAAAAACAGTAATAGTGTCTCCCTGACTGTTCAGACACAAATATATCTGTTTAAAATATTCTGGTGTAGGCCAGATAACTAGAAGTTTGGTTTTGCAGTTCAATGGTTCAAATCTCTGTATTATCCAGCTTTTGGCCTTTTTTACATACAAAAAAAACAGTAATAGCGTCTCCCTGACTGTTCAGACATAAATATATCTGTTTAAAATATTCTGGTGCAGGCCAGATAACTAGCAGTTTAATTTTTACAGCTCCACGGTTCAAATCTCTTTATTATCCAGCTTTTGGCCTTTTCTACATGAAAAAAAAAACAGTAATAGTGTCTTCCTGACTGTTCAGACTCAAATATGTCTGTTTCAGATATTCAGGTGTGTGACAGATAACTAGAAGTTTGGTTTTGCAGTTCCACGGTTCAAATCTCTGTATTATCCAGCTTTTGGCCTTTTTACATAAAAAAAATAGTAACAGTGTCTCCCTGACTGTTCAGACACAAATGTGTCTGTTTAAAATATTCTGGTGTAGGCCAGATAACTTGAAGTTTGATTTTGCAGTTCAGCGGTTCAAATCTCTGTATTATCCAGCTTTTGGCCTTTTGTTCATTAAAAAAAACAGTAATAGTGTCTCCGTGACTGTTCAGACACAAATATATCTGTTTAAAATATTCAGGTGAAGGCCAGATAACTAGAAGTCTGGTTTTGCAGTTCCATGGTTCAAATCTCTGTATTATCCAGCTTTTGGCTTTTTTACACGAAAAAAAAAGAGCAATAGTGTCTCCCTAACTATTCAGACTCAAATATGTCGGTTTAAAATATTCTGGTGTAGGCCAGATAACTAGAAGTTTAATTTTGCAGCTCCACGGTTCAAATCTCTGTATTATCCAGTTTTTGGCTTTTTTATATAAAAAAAACAGCAATAGTGTCTCCCTGACTGTCCAGACACAAATATATCTGTTTAAAATATTCTGGTGTAGGCCAGATAACTAGAAGATTGGTTTTGCAGTTCCATGGTTGAAATCTCTGTATTATACTACTTTTGGCCTTTTTACATAAAAAAATCAGTCATAGTGTCTCCCTTAATTTTCAGACACAAAGATATTTGTTAAAAATATTCTGGTGTAGGCCAGATAACTTGAAGTTTGGTTTTGCAGTTGAACCATTCAAATCTCTATATTATCCAGCTTTTGGCCTTTTTTACATAAAAAAAATCAGTAATAGTGTCTCCCTGACTGTTCAGACACAAATATATCTGTTTAAAATATTCTGGTGTAGGCCAGATAACTAGAAGTTTGGTTTTGCAGTTCCACAGTTCAAATCTCTGTATTATCCAGCTTTTGGCCTTTTTACATAAAAAAAATAGTGACAGTGTCTCCCTGACTGTTCAGACACAAATATGTCTGTTTAAAATATTCTGGTGTAGGCCAGATAACTTGAAGTTTGATTTTGCAGTTCAGCGGTTCAAATCTCTGTATTATCCAACTTTTGTCCTTTTGTTCATTAAAAAAAACAGTAATAGTGTCTCCGTGACTGTTCAGACACAAATATATCTGTTTAAAATATTCAGGTGAAGGCCAGATAACTAGAAGTCTGGTTTTGCAGTTCCATGGTTCAAATCTCTGTATTATCCAGCTTTTGGTTTTTTCACACGAAAAAAAAAGAGTAATAGTGTCTCCCTAACTATTCAGACTCAAATATGTCGGTTTAAAATATTCTGGTGTAGGCCAGATAACTAGAAGTTTAATTTTGCAGTTCCACGGTTCAAATCTCTGTATTATCCAGCTTTTGGCCTTTTTAAATAAAAAAATCAGTAATAGTGTCTCCCTTAATGTTCAGACACAAATATATTTGTTAAAAATATTCTGGTGTAGGCCAGATAACTTGAAGTTTGGTTTTGCAGTTGAACCGTTGAAATCTCTGTATTATCCAGCTTTTGGCCTTTTTTACATAAAAAAAATCAGTAATAGTGTCTCCCTGACTGTTCAGACACAAATATATCTGTTTAAAATATTCTGGTGTAGGCCAGATAACTAGAAGTTTGGTTTTGCAGTTCCATGGTTCAAATCTCTGTATTATCCAGCTTTTGACGTTTTTTACATACAAAAAAACAGTAATAGTGTCTCCCTGACTGTTCAGACACAAATATATCTGTTTAAAATGTTGGGGAGTAGGCCAGATAACTAGAAGTTTGGTTTTGTAGTGCAACGGTTTAAATCTCTATATTATCCAGCTTTTGGCCTTTTTTACATAAGAAAAATCAGTAATAGTGTCTCCCTGACTGTTCAGAAACAAATATATCTGTTTAAAATATTCTGGTGTAGGCCAGAAAAAAAGAAGTTTGATTTTGCAGTTCCACTGTCCAAATCTCTGTATTATCCAGTTTTTGGCCTTTTTTACATAAGAAAAATCAGTAATAGCGTCTCCCTGACTGTTCAGACTCAAATATGTCTGTTTAAAATATTCTGGTGTAGGACAGATAACTAGAAGTTTGGATTTGCAGTTCCACGGTTCAAATCTCTGTATTATCCAGCTTTTGGCATTTTTTACATAAACAAAAACAGTAATAGTGTCTCCCTGACTGTTCAGACACAAATATATCTGTTTAAAATATTCTGGTGTAGGCCAGATAACTGGAAGTTTGGTTTTGCAGTTCCACGGTTCAAATCTCTGTATTATCCAGCTTTTGACCTTTTGTACATACAAAAAAACAGTAATAGTGTCTCCCTGACCAGACTCAAATATATCTGTTTAAAATATTCTGGTGTAGGTCAGATAACTAGAAGTTTGGTTTTGAAGTTGCACGGTTCAAATCTCTGTATTATCCAGCTTTTGGCCTTTTGTACATCACAAAAAAACAGTAATAGTGTCTCCCTGACTGTTCAGACTCAAATATATCTGTTTAAAATATTCGGGTGTAGGCCAGGTAGCTAGAAGTGTGGTTTTGCAGTTGCACGGTTCAAATCTCTGTATTATCCAGCTTTTGGCCTTTTTTACATAAAAAACAGTAATAGTGTATCCCTGACTGTTCAGACACAAATATATCTGTTTAAAATATTGGGGTGTAGGCCAGATAACTAGAAGTTTGGTTTTGCAGTACAACGTTTTAAATCTCTGTATTATCCAGCTTTTGGCCTTTTTTACATAAGAAAAAACAGAAATAGTGTCTCCCTGACTGTTCAGACTCAAATATATCTGTATAAAATATTCTGGTGTAGGCCAGATAACTAGAAGTTTGGTTTTGCAGTTCCACTGTTCAAATCTCTGTATTATCCAGCTTTTGGCCTTTTTTGCATAAAAAAACAGTAATAGTGTCTCCCTGACTGTTCAGACACATATATATCTGTTTAAAATATTCTGGTGTAGGCCAGAAAACTAGAAGTTTGGTTTTGAAGTTGCACGGTTCAAATCTCTGTCTTATCCAGCTTTTGTCCTTTTTTACATAAAAAAACAGTAATAGTGTCTCCCTGACTGTTTAGACACAAATATATCTGTTTAAAATATTCGGGTGTAGGCCAGATAACTATAAGTTTGGTTTTGCAGTTCAATGGTTCAAATCTCTGTTTTATCCAGCTTTTGGTCTTTTTTACATAAAAAAAACAGTATTAATGTCTCCCTGACTGTTCAGACACAAATATATCTGTTTAAAATATTGTGGTGTAGGCCAGATAACTAGAAGTTTGGTTTTGCAGTTCCATGGTTAAAATCCCTGTATTATCCAGCTTTTGGTGTTTTGTACATACAAAAAAACAGTAATAGTGTCTCCCTGACTGTTCAGACACAAATATATCTGTTTAAAATATTGGGGTGTAGGCCAGATAACTAGAAGTTTGGTTTTGCAGTTCCACGGTCCAAATCTCTGTATTATCTAGTTTTTGGCCTCTTTTACGTAAGAAAAAACAGTAATAGTGTCTCCCTCACTGTTCAGACTCAAATATGTCTGTTTAAAATATTCTGGTGTAGGCCAGATAACTAGAAGTTTGGTTTTGCAGTTCCACGGTTCAAATCTCTGTATTATCCAGCTTTTGGCCTATTTTACATAAACAAAAACAGTAATAGTGTCTCCCTGACTGTTCAGACACAAATATATCTGTTTAAAAATTCGGGTATGGGACAGATAACTAGAAGTTTAGTTTTGCAGTGCCACGGATCAAATCTCTGTATTATCCAGCTTTTGGCCTTTTGTACATTGAAAAAAAACAGAAGTAGCATCTCCCTGACTGTTCAGACACAAATATATCTGTTTAAAATATTCTGGTGTATGCCAGATAACTAGATGTTTGGTTTCTCAGTTCCACTGTTCAAATCTCTGTATTATCCAGCTTTTGGCCTTTTGTACACAAAAAAAGAACAGTAATAGTGTCTCCCTGACTGTTCAGACTCAAATATATCTGTTTAAAATATTCGGGTGTAGGCCAGATAACTAGAAGTGTGGTTTCGCAGTTGCACGGTTCAAATCTCTGTATTATCCAGCTTTTGGTCTTTTTTGTATAAAAAAAAACAGTAGTAGTGTCCCTCTGACTTTTCAGACACATATATATCTGTTTAAAATATTCTGGTGTAGGCCAGATAACTAGAAGTTTGGTTTTGCAGTTGCATGGTTCAAATCTCTGTATTATCCAGCTTTTGGCCTTTTGTACATACAAAATAACAGTAGAAGTGTCTTCCTGACTGTTCAGACACAAATATATGTGTTTAAAATATTGGGGTGTAGGCCAGATAAATAGATGTTTGGTTTTGCAGTACAACGGTTTAAATCTCTGTATTATCCAGCTTTTGGCCTTTTTTACATAAGAAAAATCAGTAATAGTGTCTCCCTGACTGCTCAGACACAAATATATCTGTATAAAATATTCTGGTGTAGGCCAGATAACTGGAAGTGTGGTTTTGCAGTTCCACGGTTCAAATCTCTGTATTATCCAGCTTTGGGCCTTTTTTGCATAAAAAACAGTAATAGTGTCTCCCTGACTGTTCAGACACATATATATCTGTTTAAATTATTCTGGTGTAGGCCAGATAACTAGAAGTTTGGTTTTGCAGTTCCAAGGTTCAAATCTCTGTATCATCTAGCTTTTGGCCTTTTTTAAATAAACAAAAACAGTAATATTGTCTCCCTGACTGTTCAGACACAAATATATCTGTTTAAGAAATTTGGGTGTGGGACAGATAGCTAGAAGTTTAGTTTTGCAGTTCCACGGTTCAAATCTCTGTATTATCCAGCTTTTGGCCTTTTGTACATTGAAAAAAAACAGTAATAGCGTCTCCCTGACTGTTCAGACACAAATATATCTGTTTAAAATATTCTGTTGTACGCCAGATAACTAGAAGGTTTTCTTTGTAGTTCCACGGTTCAAATCTCTGTATTATCCAGCTTTTGGACTTTTTTACATAAAAAAAACAGTAATAGTGTCTCCCTGACTGTTCAGACACAAATAAGTCTGTTTAAAATATTCTGGTGTAGGTCCGATAACTAGAAGTTTGGTTTTGCAGTTCCACGGTTCAAATCTCTGTATTATCCAGCTTTTGGCCTTTTGTACATAAAAAAAACAGTAGTAGTGTCTCCCTGACTGTTCAGACTCAAATATATCTGTTTAAAATATTCTGGTGTTGGCCAGATAACTAGAAGTGTGGTTTTGCAGTTCCACGGTTCAAATCTCTGTATTTTCCAGCTTTTGCCGTTTTTTACATAAAAAAAACAGTAATAGTGTCTTCCTGACTATTCAGACACAAGTATTTCTGTTTAAAATATTCTGGTGCAGGCCAGATAACTGGAAGTTTGATTTTGCAGTTCCATGGTCCAAATCTCAGTATTATCCATCTTTTGGCCTATTGTACATTGAAAAAAACAGTAATAGCGTCTCCCTGACTGTTCAGACACAAATATATCTGTTTAAAATATTGTGGTGTAGGACAGATAACTAGAAGTTTGGTTTTGCAGTTCCATGGTTCAAATCTCTGTATTATCCAGCTATTGGCCTTTTGTACATACAAAAAAACAGGAATAGTGCCTCCCTGAGTGTTCAGACACAAATATATCTGTTTAAAATATTTGGGTGTAGGCCAGATAACTAGAAGTTTGGTTTTGAAGTTCCACGGTTCAAATCTCTGTATTATCCAGCTTTTGGCCTTTTTTACATAAGAAGAAACAGTAATAGTGTCTCCCTGACCGTTCAGACACAAATATATCTGTTTAAAATATTCTGGTGTAGGCCAGATAACTAGAATTCTAATTTTGCAGTTCCACGGTTTAAATCTCTATATTATCCAACTTTTGGCCTTTTTTACATAAAAAAAAATAATAGTGTCTCCCTGACTGTTCAGACACATATATATCTGTTTAAAATATTCTGGTGTAGGCCAGATAACTAGAAGTATGATTTTGCAGTTCCACGGTTCAAATCTCTGTATTATCCAGCTTTTTGCCTTTTTTACATAAGAAAAATCAGTAATAGTGTCTCCCTGACTGTTCAGACACAGATATATCTGTTTAAAATATTCTGGTGTAGGCCAGATAACTAGAAGTTTGGATTTGCAGTTCCATGGTTCAAATCTCTGTATTATCCAGCTTTTGACCTTTTGTACATACAAAAAAACAGTAATAGTGTCTCCCTGACTGTTCAGACACAAATATATCTGTTTAAAATATTTTGGTGTAGGCCAGATAAAAAGACGTTTGATTTTGCAGTTCAACGGTCCAAATCTCTGCATTATCCAGTTTTTGGCCTTTTTTACATAAGAAGAAACATTAACAGTGTCTCCCTGACTGTTCAGACTCAAATATGTCTGTTTAAAATATTCTGGTGTAGGCCAGATAACTAGAAGTGTGGTTTTGCAGTTCCACGGTTCAAATCTCTGTATTATCCAGCTTTTGGGCTTTTTTACATAAACAAAGACAGTAATACTGTCTCCCTGACTGTTCAGACACAAATATATCTGTTTAAGAAATTCGGGTGTGGGACAGATAACTAGAAGTTTAGTTTTGCAGTTCCACGGTTCAAATCTCTGTATTATCCAGCTTTTGGCCTTTTTTACATAAAAAAAACAGTAATAGTGTCTCCCTGACTGTTCAGACACATATATATCTGTTTAAAATATTCTGGTGTAGGCCAGATAACTAGAAGTTTGGTTTTGCTGTTGCACGGTTCAAATCTCTGTATTATCCATCTTTTGGCCTTTTTTACATAAAAAAAACAGTAACAGTGTCTGCCTGACTGTTCATACACAAATATATCTGTTTAAAATATTCTGGTGTAGGCCAGATAACAAGAAGTTTGGTTTTGCATTTGCACGGTTCAAATCTATGTATTATCCAGGTTTTGTCCTTTTTTACTTAAAAAAAACAGTAATAGTGTCTCCCTGACTGTTCAGACACAAATATATCTGTTTAAAATATTATGGTGTAAGCCAGATAACTGGAAGTTTGGTTTTGCAGTTCCATGGTTCAAATCTCTGTATTATCCAGCTTTTGGCCTTTTGTACATACAAAAAAACAGTAATAGTTTCTCCCTGACTGTTCAGACACATATATAGTCATGGCCAAAAGTATTGAGAATGAGACATATAGTAATTTTTCCAAAGTTTACTGCTTCATTTTTTTTAATGGCAATTTGCATATACTCCTGAATGTCAAAGAGTGATCAGCTTAACAGCAATTACTGTACTTGCAAAGTCAATATTTGCCCAGAAAATGAACTTTAACCCTCAAAACACATTTCAACATCATTGCAGTCCTGCCTTAAAAGGAGCAGCTAACATCGTTTTAGTGATTGATCCATTAACACAGGTGTGGGTGTTGATGAGGACAGGGCTGGTGATCAATCAGTCATGATTAAGTAAGAATGACATCACTGGACACTTTAAAAGGAGGCTGGTTCTTGGTATCATTGTTTCTCTTCAGTTAACCATGGTTATCTCTAAAGAAACACCTGCAGCCATCATTGCACTGCACAAAAATGGCCTAACAGGGAAGAGTATCGCAGCTACAAAGATTGCACCTCAGTCAACAATCTATTGCATCATCAAGAACTTCAAGGAGAGAGCTTCCATTGTTGTCAAAAAGGCTCCAGGGCGCCCAAGAAAGACCAGCAAGCGCCAGGACCGTATCTTAAAACTGTTTCAGCTGCGGGATCGGACTACCAGCAGTGCCGAGCTTGCTCGGGAATGGCAGCAGGCTGGTGTGAGTGCTTCTGCATGCACTGTGAGGCGGAGACTCTATGAGCAAGGGGTGGTTTCAAGGAGGGCAGCAAAGAAGCCACTTCTCTCCAGAAAAAACATCAGGGACCGACTGATATTCTGCAAAAGGTACAGGGAGTGGACTGCTGAGGACTGGGGCAAAGTCATTTTCTCTGATGAATCCCCTTTTCGATTGTTTGGGACATCTGGAAAACAGCTTATTCGGAGAAGAAGAGGTGAGCGCTACCAGCAGTCTTGTCTCATGCCAACTGTGTAAAGCATCCTGAAACCATTCATGTGTGGGGTTGCTTCTCAGCCAAGGGAATCGGCTCACTCACAGTCTTGCCTAAAAACACAGCCATGAATAAAGAATGGTACCAGAATGTCCTCCAAGAGCAACTTCTCCCAACCGTCCAAGAGCAGTTTGGCGCCCAACAATGCCTTTTCCAGCATGATGGAGCACCTTGCCATAAAGCAAAGGTGATAACTAAATGGCTCATGGAACAAAACATAGAGATTTTGGGTCCATGGCCTGGAAACTCCCCAGATCTTAATCCCATTGAGAACTTGTGGTCTATCATCAAGAGACGGGTGGACAAACAAAAACCAACAAATTCTGGCAAAATGCAAGCATTGATTATGCAAGAATGGACTGCTATCAGTCAGGATTTGGTCAAAAAGTTGTTTGAGAGCATGCCAGGAAGAATTACAGAGGTCTTGAAGAAGAAGGGGCAACACTACAAATATTGACTTGCTGCATTAACTCATTCTAACTGTCAACATAACCTATTGGTACTCATAATATGATTGCAATTATATTTCTGCATGTGATATAAACATCAGACAAACACTAATAAAAACCAGAGGCCAGCAGATCATGTGAAAATATAATTTTGGTGTCATTCTCAAAACTTTTGGCCATGACGGTATATCTGTATAAATATTCTGGTGTAGGCCAGATAACTAGAAGTTTGGTTTTGAAGTTGCACGGTTCAAATCTCTGTATTATCCAGCTTTTGGCCTTTTTTACATAAAAAAAACAGTAATAGTGTCCCCCTGACTGTTCAGACACAAATATATCTGTTTAAAATATTCGGGTGTAGGCCAGATAACTAGAAGCTGGTTTTGCAGTTCCACGGTTCAAATCTCTGTATTATCCAGCTTTTGGCCTTTTTACATAAAAAAAACAGTAATAGTGTCTCCCTGACTGTTCAGACACAAATATATCTGTTTAAAATATTCTGGTGTAGGCCAGATAACTAGAAGTTTGGTTTTGCAGTTCAATGGATCAAATCTCTGTATTATCCAGCTTTTGGCCTTTTTTACATACAAAAAAAACAGTAATAGCGTCTCCCTGACTGTTCAGACATAAATATATCTGTTTAAAATATTCTGGTGTAGGCCAGATAACTAGAAGTTTAATTTTTACAGTTCCACGGTTCAAATCTCTTTATTATCCAGCTTTTGGGCTTTTCTACATGAAAAAAAAACAGTAATAGTGTCTTCCTGACTGTTCAGACTCAAATATGTCTGTTTCAGATATTCAGGTGTGTGGCAGATAACTAGAAGTTTGGTTTTGCAGTTCCACGGTTCAAATCTCTGTATTATCCAGCTTTTGGCCTTTTTACATAAAAAAAATAGTAACAGTGTCTCCCTGACTGTTCAGACACAAATGTGTCTGTTTAAAATATTCTAGTGTAGGCCAGATAACTTGAAGTTTGATTTTGCAGCTCAGCGGTTCAAATCTCTGTATTATCCAGCTTTTGGCCTTTTGTTCATTAAAAAAAACAGTAATAGTGTCTCTGTGACTGTTCAGACACAAATATATCTGTTTAAAATATTCAGGTGAAGGCCAGATAACTAGAAGTCTGGTTTTGCAGTTCCATGGTTCAAATCTCTGTATTATCCAGCTTTTGGCTTTTTTACACGAAAAAAGAAGAGTAATAGTGTCTCCCTAACTATTCAGACTCAAATATGTCGGTTTAAAATATTCTGGTGTAGGCCAGATAACTAGAAGTTTAATTTTGCAGCTCCATGGTTCAAATCTCTGTATTATCCAGTTTTTGGATTTTTTACATAAAAAAACAGCAATAGTGTCTCCCTGACTGTTCAGACACAAATATATCTGTTTAAAATATTCAGGTGAAGGCCAGATAACTAGAAGTCTGGTTTTGCAGTTCCATGGTTCAAATCTCTGTATTATCCAGCTTTTGGCTTTTTTACACGAAAAAAAAAGAGTAATAGTGTCTCCCTAACTCTTCAGACTCAAATATGTCGGTTTAAAATATTCTGGTGTAGGCCAGATAACTAGAAGTATAATTTTGCAGCTCCATGGTTCAAATCTCTGTATTATCCAGTTTTTGGATTTTTTACATAAAAAAAAACAGCAATAGTGTCTCCCTGACTGTTCAGACACAAATATATCTGTTTAAAATATTCTGGTGTAGGCCAGATAACTAGAAGATTGGTTTTGCAGTTCCACGGTTGAAATCTCTGTATTATCCAGCTTTTGGCCTTTTTACATAAAAAAATCAGTCATAGTGTCTCCCTTAATGTTCAGACACAAAGATATTTGTTAAAAATATTCTGGTGTAGGCCAGATAACTTGAAGTTTGGTTTTGCAGTTAAACCGTTCAAATCTCTGTATTATCCAGCTTTTGGCCTTTTTTACATAAAAAAAATCAGTAATAGTGTCTCCCTGACTGTTCAGAGACAAATATATCTGTTTAAAATATTCTGGTGTAGGCCAGATAACTAGAAGTTTGGTTTTGCAGTTCCACAGTTCAAATCTCTGTATTATCCAGCTTTTGGCCTTTTTACATAAAAAAAATAGTAACAGTGTCTCCCTGACTGTTCAGACACAAATATATCTGTTTAAAATATTCAGGTGAAGGCCAGATAACTAGAAGTCTGGTTTTGCAGTACCATGGTTCAAATCTCTGTATTATCCAGCTTTTGGCTTTTTTACACGAAAAAAAAAGAGTAATAGTGTCTCCCTAACTATTCAGACTCAAATATGTCGGTTTAAAATATTCTGGTGTAGTCCAGATAACTAGAAGTTTAATTTTGCAGTTCCACGGTTGAAATCTCTGTATTATCCAGCTTTTGGCCTTTTTACATAAAAAAATCAGTAATAGTGTCTCCCTTAATGTTCAGACACAAATATATTTGTTAAAAATATTCTGGTTTAGGCCAGATAACTTGAACTTTGGTTTTGCAGTTGAACCGTTGAAATCTCTGTATTATCCAGCTTTTGGCCTTTTTTACATAAAAAAAATCAGTAATAGTGTCTCCCTGACTGTTCAGACACAAATATATCTGTTTAAAATGTTGGGGTGTAGGCCAGATAACTAGAAGTTTGGTTTTGCAGTACAACGGTTTAAATCTCTATATTATCCAGCTTTTGGCCTTTTTTACATAAGAAAAATCAGTAATAGTGTCTCCCTGACTGTTCAGACACAAATATATCTGTTTAAAATATTCTGGTGTAGGCCAGAAAAAAAGAAGTTTGATTTTGCAGTTCCACTGTCCAAATCTCTGTATTATCCAGTTTTTGGCCTTTTTTTACATAAGAAAAATCAGTAATAGCGTCTCCCTGACTGTTCAGACTCAAATATGTCTGTTTAAAATATTCTGGTGTAGGCCAGATAACTAGAAGTTTGGTTTTGCAGTTGCACTGTTCAAATCTCAGTATTATCCAGCTTTTGGCCTTTTTTACATAAAAAAACAGTAATAGTGTCTCCCTGACTGTTCAGACACAAATATATCTGTTTAAAATATTCTGGTGTAGGCCAGATAACTAGAAGTTTGGTTTTGCAGTTCCATGGTTCAAATCTCTGTATTATCCAGCTTTTGACCTTTTGTACATACAAAAAAACAGTAATAGTGTCTCCCTGACTGTTCAGACACAAATATATCTGTTTAAGAAATTCGGGTGTGGGACAGATAACTAGAAGTTTGGTTTTGCAGTTCCACGGTACAAATCTCTGTATTATCCTGCTTTTGGCCTTTTGTACATTGGAAAAAAACAGTAATAGCGTCTCCCTGACTGTTCAGACACAAATATATCTGTTTAAAATATTCTGTTGTAGGCCAGATAACTAGAAGTTTGGTTTTGCAGTTCCACGATTCAAATTTCTGTATTATCCAGCTTTTGGCCTTTTGTACATCACAAAAAAACAGTAATAGTGTCTCCGTGACTGTTCAGACTCAAATATATCTGTTTAAAATATTCGGGTGTAGGCTAGATAGCTAGAAGTGTGGTTTTGCAGTTGCACTGTTCAAATCTCTGTATTATCCAGCTTTTGGCCTTTTTTACATAAAAAAACAGTAATAGTGTCTCCCTGACTGTTCAGACACAAATATATCTGTTTAAAATATTCTGGTGTAGGCCAGAAAAAAAGAAGTTTGATTTTGCAGTTCCACGGTCCAAATCTCTGTATTATCCAGTTTTTGGCCTTTTTTTACATAAGAAAAATCAGTAATAGCGTCTCCCTGACTGTTCAGACTCAAATATGTCTGTTTAAAATATTCTGGTGTAGGCCAGATAACTAGAAGTTTGGTTTTGCAGTTCCACGGTTCAAATCTCTGTATTATCCAGCTTTTGGCATTTTTTTCATAAACAAAAACAGTAATAGTGTCTCCCTGACTGTTCAGACACAAATATATCTGTTTAAGAAATTCGGGTGTGGGACAGATAACTAGAAGTTTAGTTTTGCAGTTCCACGGTTCAAATCTCTGTATTATCCTGCTTTTGGCCTTTTGTACATTGGAAAAAAACAGTAATAGCGTCTCCCTGACTGTTCAGACACAAATATATCTGTTTAAAATATTCTGTTGTAGGCCAGATAACTAGAAGTTTGGTTTTGCAGTTCCACGATTCAAATTTCTGTATTATCCAGCTTTTGGCCTTTTGTACATCACAAAAAACAGTAATAGTGTCTCCGTGACTGTTCAGACTCAAATATATCTGTTTAAAATATTCGGGTGTAGGCCAGATAACTAGAAGTGTGGTTTTGCAGTTGCACTGTTCAAATCTCAGTATTATCCAGCTTTTGGCCTTTTTTACATAAAAAAACAGTAATAGTGTCTCCCTGACTGTTCATACACAAATATATCTGTTTAAAATATTCTGATGTAGGCCAGATAACTAGAAGTTTGGTTTTGCAGTTCCATGGTTCAAATCTCTGTATTATCCAGCTTTTGACCTTTTGTACATACAAAAAAACAGTAATAGTGTCTCCCTGACTGTTCAGACACAAATATATTTGTTTAAAATGTTGGGGTGTAGGCCAGATAACTAGAAGTTTGGGTTTGCAGTACAACGGTTTAAATCTCTATATTATCCAGCTTTTGGCCTTTTTTACATAAGAAAAATCAGTAATAGTGTCTCCCTGACTGTTCAGACACAAATATATCTGTTTAAAATATTCTGGTGTAGGCCAGGAAAAAAGAAGTTTGATTTTGCAGTTCCACGGTCCAAATCTCTGTATTATCCAGCTTTTGACCTTTTGTACATACAAAAAAACAGTAATAGTATCTCCCTGACTGTTCAGACACAAATATATCTGTTTAAAATTTTGGGGTGTAGGCCAGATAACTAGAAGTTTGATTTTGCAGTTCCACTGTCCAAATCTCTGTATTATCCAGTTTTTGGCCTTTTTTGCATAAGAAAAATCAGTAATAGTGTCTCCCTGACTGTTCAGACTCAAATATGTCTGTTTAAAATATTCTGGCGTAGGCCAGATAACTAGAAGTTTGGTTTTGCAGTTCCATGGTTCAAATCTCTGTATTATCCAGCTTTTGGCATTTTTTACATAAACAAAAACAGTAATAGTGTCTCCCTGACTGTTCAGACACAAATATATCTGTTTAAGAAATTCGGGTGTGGGACAGATAACTAGAAGTTTAGTTTTGCAGTTCCACGGTTCAAATCTCTGTATTATCCAGCTTTTGGCCTTTTGTACATTGGAAAAAAACCGTAATAGTGTCTCCCTGACTGTTCGGACACAAATATATCTGTTTAAAATATTCTGATGTAGTCCAGATAACTAGAAGTTTGGTTTTCCAGTTGCACGGTTCAAATCTCTGTATTATCCAGCTTTTGGACTTTTTTACTCAAAAAAAACAGTAATAGTGTCTCCCTGACTGTTCAGACATATATATATATGTTTAAAATATTCTGGTGTAGGCCAGATAACTAGAAGTTTGGTTTTGCAGTTGCACGGTTCAAATCTCTGTATTATCCAGCTTTTGGCCTTTTTTACTTAAAAAAAACAGTAATAGTGTCTCCCTGACTGTTCGGACACAAATATATCTGTTTAAAATATTTGGGTGTAGACCAGATAACTAGAAGTTTGGTTTTGAAGTTCCACGGTTTAAATCCCTGTATTATCCAGCTTTTGGCCTTTTTTACATAAGAAGAAACAGTAATAGTGTCTCCCTGACTGTTCAGACACAAATATATCTGTTTAAAATATTCTGGTGTAGGCCAGATAACTAGAAGATTTTCTTTGTAGTTCCACGGTTCAAATCTCTGTAGTATCCAGCTTTTGGCCTTTTTTACATAAAAAAAAATAATAGTGTCTCCCTGACTGTTCAGACATAAATATATCTGTTTAAAATATTCTGGTGTAGGCCAGATAACTAGAAGTATGATTGTGCAGTTCCACGGTTCAAATCTCCCTATTATCCAGCTTTTGGCCTTTTTTACATAAGAAAAATCAGTAATAGTGTCTCCCTGACTGTTAAGACACAAATATATCTGTTTTAAATATTCTGGTGTAGGCCAGATAATTAGAAGTCTGGTGTTGCAGTTCCACAGTTCAAATCTCTGTATTATCCAGCTTTTGGCCTTTTTACATAAAAAAATCAGTAATAGTTTCGCCCTGACTGTTCAGACACAAATATATCTGTTTAAAATATTCTGGTGTAGGCCAGATAACTAGAAGTTTGGTTTTGCAGTTCCACGGTTCAAATCTCTGTATTATCCAGCTTTTGGCCTTTTGTACATGAAAAAAAAGCAGTAAAAGTGTCTTCCTGACTGTTCAGACTCAAATATGTCTGTTTAATATATTCTGTTGTAGGCCAGATAACTAGAAGTTTAATTTTACAGTTCAACGGTTCAAATCTCTGTATTATCCAGCTTTTGGCCTTTTTTTACATAAACAAAGACAGTAATAGTGTCTCCCTGACTGTTCAGACAAAAATATATCTGTTTAAGATATTCATGTGTGTGACAGATAACTAGAAGTTTGGTTTTGCAGTTCCACGGTTGAAATCTCTGTATTACCCAGCTTTTGTCCTTTTTACATAAAAAAATCAGTAATAGCGTCTCCCTTAATGTTCGGACACAAATATATTTGTTAAAAATATTCTGGAGTAGGCCAGATAACTTGAAGCTTGGTTTTGCAGTTGAACCGTTCAAATCTCTGTATTATCCAGCTTTTGGCCTTTTTTACATAAAAAAAAATCAGTAATAGTGTCTCCCTGACTGTTCAGACACAAATATATCTGTTTAAAATATTCTGGTGTAGGCCAGATAACTAGAAGTTTGGTTTTGCAGTTCCATGGTTCAAATCTCTGTATTATCCAGCTTTTGACCTTTTGTACATACAAAAAAACAGTAATAGTGTCTCCCTGACTGTTCAGACACAAATATATCTGTTTAAAATGTTGGGGTGTAGGCCAGATAACCAGAAGTTTGATTTTGCAGTTCCACTTTCCAAATCTCTGTATTATCCAGTTTTTGGCCTTTTTTACATAAGAAAAATCAGTAATAGTGTCTCCCTGACTGTTCAGACTCAAATATGTCTGTTTAAAATATTCTGGCGTAGGCCAGATAACTAGAAGTTTGGTTTTGCAGTTCCACGGTTCAAATCTCTGTATTATCCAGCTTTTGGCATTTTTTACATAAACAAAAACAGTAATAGTGTCTCCCTGACTGTTCAGACACAAATATATCTGTTTAAGAAATTCGGGTGTGGGACAGATAACTAGAAGTTTAGTTTTGCAGTTCCACCGTTCAAATCTCTGTATTATCCAGCTTTTGTCCTTTTTACATAAAAAAATCAGTAATAGCGTCTCCCTGACTGTTCGGACACAAATATATCTGTTTAAAATATTCTGGTGTAGGCCAGATAACTAGAAGTTTGGTTTTGCAGTTGCACGGTTCAAATCTCTGTATTATCCAGCTTTTGGCCTTTTTTACATTAAAAAAACAGTAATAGTGTCTCCCTGACTGTTCAGACACAAATATATCTTGTTAAAATATTCTGGTGTAGGCGAGATAACTAGAAGATTTTCTTTGTAGTTCCACGGTTCAAATCTCTGTAGTATGCAGCTTTTGGCCTTTTTTACATAAAAAAAAATAATAGTGTCTCCCTGACTGTTCAGACATAAATATATCTGTTTAAAATATTCTGGTGTAGGCCAGATAACTAGAAGTATGATTTTGCAGTTCCACGGTTCAAATCTCCGTATTATCCAGCTTTTGGCCTTTTTTACATAAGAAAAATCAGTAATAGTGTCTCCCTGACTGTTAAGACACAAATATATCTGTTTTAAATATTCTGGTGTAGGCCAGATAATTAGAAGTCTGGTGTTGCAGTTCCACAGTTCAAATCTCTGTATTATCCAGCTTTTGGCCTTTTTACATAAAAAAATCAGTAATAGTGTCTCCCTGACTGTTCAGACACAAATATATCTGTTTAAAATATTCTGGTGTAGGCCAGATAACTAGAAGTTTGGTTTTGCAGTTCCACGGTTCAAATCTCTGTATTATCCAGCTTTTGGCCTTTTGTACATGAAAAAAAAGCAGTAAAAGTGTCTTCCTGACTGTTCAGACTCAAATATGTCTGTTTAATATATTCTGTTGTAGGCCAGATAACTAGAAGTTTAATTTTACAGTTCCACGGTTCAAATCTCTGTATTATCCAGCTTTTGGCCGTTTTTTACATAAACAAAGACAGTAATAGTGTCTCCCTGACTGTTCAGACAAAAATATATCTGTTTAAGATATTCATGTGTGTGACAGATAACTAGAAGTTTGGTTTTGCAGTTCCACGGTTGAAATCTCTGTATTATCCAGCTTTTGTCCTTTTTACATAAAAAAATCAGTAATAGCGTCTCCCTTAATGTTCAGACACAAATATATTTGTTAAAAATATTCTGGAGTAGGCCAGATAACTTGAAGCTTGGTTTTACAGTTGAACCGTTCAAATCTCTGTATTATCCAGCTTTTGGCCTTTTTTACATAAAAAAAAATCAGTAATAGTGTCTCCCTGACTGTTCAGACACAAATATATCTGTTTAAAATATTCTGGTGTAGGCCAGATAACTAGAAGTTTGGTTTTGCAGTTGCACGGTTCAAATCTCTGTATTATCCAGCTTTTGGCCTTTTTTACATAAAAAAAACAGTAATAGTGTCTCCCTGACTGTTCAGACATATATATATCTGTATAAAATATTCTGGTGTAGGCCAGATAACTAGAAGTTTGGTTTTGCAGTTGCACGGGTCAAATCTCTGTATTATCCAGCTTTTGGCCTTTTTTACTTAAAAAAAACAGTAATAGTGTCTCCCTGACTGTTCAGACACAAACATATCTGTTTAAATTATTTGGGTGTATGCCAGATAACTAGAAGTTTGGTTTTGAAGTTCCACGCTTCAAATCTCTGTATTATCCAGCTTTTGGCCTTTTTTACATAAGAAGAAACAGTAATAGTGTCTCCCTGACTGTTCAGACACAAATATATCTGTTTAAAATATTCTGGTGTAGGCCAGATAACTAGAAGATTTTCTTTGTAGTTCCACGGTTCAAATCTCTGTATTATCCAGCTTTTGGCCTTTTTTACATAAAAAAAAATAATAGTGTCTCCCTGACTGTTCAGACATAAATATATCTGTTTAAAATATTCTGGTGTAGGCCAGATAACTAGAAGTATGATTTTGCAGTTCCACGGTTCAAATCTCCGTATTATCCAGCTTTTGGCCCTTTTTACATAAGAAAAATCAGTAATAGTGTCTCCCTGACTGTTCAGACACAAATATATCTGTTTTAAATATTCTGGTGTATGCCAGATAACTAGAAGTGTGGTTTTGCAGTTCCACGGTTCAAATCTCTGTATTATCCAGCTTTTGTACATAAAAAAAAACAGTAATAGTGTCTCCCTGACTGTTCAGACTCAAATATATCTGTTTAAAATATTCTGGTGTAGGCCAGATAACTAGAAGTTTGGTTTTGCAGTTCCATGGTTCAAATCTTTGTATTATCCAGCTTTTGACCTTTTTTACATACAAAAAAACAGTAATAGTGTCTCCCTGACTGTTCAGACACAAATATATCTGTTTAAAATGTTGGGGTGTAGGCCAGATAACTAGAAGTTTGATTTCGCAGTTCCACTGTCCAAATCTCTGTATTATCCAGTTTTTGGCCTTTTTTACATAAGAAAAATCAGTAATAGTGTCTCCCTGACTGTTCAGACTCAAATATGTCTGTTTAAAATATTCTGGCGTAGGCCAGATAACTAGAAGTTTGGTTTTGCAGTTCCACGGTTCAAATCTCTGTATTATCCAGCTTTTGGCATTTTTTACATAAACAAAAACAGTAATAGTGTCTCCCTGACTGTTCAGACACAAATATATCTGTTTAAGAAATTCGGGTGTGGGACAGATAACTAGAAGTTTAGTTTTGCAGTTCCACGGTTCAAATCTCTGTATTATCAAGCTTTTGGCCTTTTGTACATTGGAAAAAAACTGTAATAGCGTCTCCCTGACTGTTCGGACACAAATATATCTGTTTAAAATATTCTGGTGTAGGCCAGATAACTAGAAGTTTGGTTTTGCAGTTGCACGGTTCAAATCTCTGTATTATCCAGCTTTTGGCCTTTTTTACATAAAAAAAACAGTAATAGTGTCTCCCTGACTGTTCAGACATATATATATCTGTTTAAAATATTCTGGTGTAGGCCAGATAACTAGAAGTTTGGTTTTGCAGTTGCACGGGTCAAATCTCTGTATTATCCAGCTTTTGGCCTTTTTTACTTAAAAAAAACAGTAATAGTGTCTCCCTGACTGTTCAGACACAAACATATCTGTTTAAATTATTTGGGTGTAGGCCAGATAACTAGAAGTTTGGTTTTGAAGTTCCACGCTTCAAATCTCTGTATTATCCAGCTTTTGGCCTTTTTTACATAAGAAGAAACAGTAATAGTGTCTCCCTGACTGTTCAGACACAAATATATCTGTTTAAAATATTCTGGTGTAGGCCAGATAACTAGAAGATTTTCTTTGTAGTTCCACGGTTCAAATCTCTGTATTATCCAGCTTTTGGCCTTTTTTACATAAAAAAAAATAATAGTGTCTCCCTGACTGTTCAGACATAAATATATCTGTTTAAAATATTCTGGTGTAGGCCAGATAACTAGAAGTATGATTTTGCAGTTCCACGGTTCAAATCTCCGTATTATCCAGCTTTTGGCCCTTTTTACATAAGAAAAATCAGTAATAGTGTCTCCCTGACTGTTCAGACACAAATATATCTGTTTTAAATATTCTGGTGTAGGCCAGATAACTAGAAGTGTGGTTTTGCAGTTCCACGGTTCAAATCTCTGTATTATCCAGCTTTTGGTCTTTTTTGCATAAAAAAAACAGTAGTAGTGTCCCTCTGACTTTTCAGACACATATATATCTGTTTAAAATATTCTGGTGTAGGCCAGATAAGTAGAAGTTTGGTTTTGCAGTTGCATGGCTCAAAATCTCTGTATTATCCAGCTTTTGGCCTTTTGTACATACAAAATAACAGTAATAGTGTCTTCCTGACTGTTCAGACACAAATATATCTGTTTAAAATATTGGGGTGTAGGCCAGATAAATAGATGTTTGGTTTTGCAATACAACGGTTTAAATCTCTGTATTATCCAGCTTTTGGCCTTTTTTACATAAGAAAAATCAGTAATAGTGTCTCCCTGACTGCTCAGACACAAATATATCTGTATAAAATATTCTGGTGTAGGCCAGATAACTGGAAGTGTGGTTTTGCAGTTCCACGGTTCAAATCTCTGTATTATCCAGCTTTGGGCCTTTTTTGCATAAAAAACAGTAATAGTGTCTCCCTGACTGTTCAGACACATATATATCTGTTTAAATTATTCTGGTGTAGGCCAGATAACTAGAAGTTTGGTTTTGCAGTTCCACGGTTCAAATCTCTGTATCATCTAGCTTTTGGCCTTTTTTAAATAAACAAAAACAGTAATATTGTCTCCCTGACTGTTCAGACACAAATATATCTGTTTAAGAAATTCGGGTGTGGGACAGATAGCTAGAAGTTTAGTTTTGCAGTTCCACGGTTCAAATCTCTGTATTATACAGCTTTTGGCCTTTTGTACATTGAAAAAAAACAGTAATAGCGTCTCCCTGACTGTTCAGACACAAATATATCTGTTTAAAATATTCTGTTGTACGCCAGATAACTAGAAGGTTTTCTTTGTAGTTCCACGGTTCAAATCTCTGTATTATCCAGCTTTTGGACTTTTTTACATAAAAAAAACAGTAATAGTGTCTCCCTGACTGTTCAGACACAAATAAGTCTGTTTAAAATATTCTGGTGTAGGCCCGATAACTAGAAGTTTGGTTTTGCAGTTCCACGGTTCAAATCTCTGTATTATCCAGCTTTTGGCCTTTTGTACATAAAAAAAACAGTAGTAGTGTCTCCCTGACTGTTCAGACTCAAATATATCTGTTTAAAATATTCTGGTGTTGGCCAGATAACTAGAAGTGTGGTTTTGCAGTTCCACGGTTCAAATCTCTGTATTTTCCAGCTTTTGCCCTTTTTTACATACAAAAAAACAGTAATAGTGTCTCCCTGACTGTTCAGACACAAATATATCTGTTTAAAATGTTGGGGTGTAGGCCAGATAACTAGAAGTTTGGTTTTGCAGTGCAATGGTTTAAATCTCTATATTATCCAGCTTTTGGCCTTTTTTAAATAAGAAAAATCAGTAATAGTGTCTACCTGACTGTTCAGACACAAATATATCTGTTTAAAATATTCTGGTGTAGGCCAGAAAAAAAGAAGTTTGATTTTGCAGTTCCACTGTCCAAATCTCTGTATTATCCAGTTTTTGGCCTTTTTTACATAAGAAAAATCAGTAATAGCGTCTCCCAGACTGTTCAGACTCAAATATGTCTGTTTAAAATATTCTGGTGTAGGCCAGATAACTAGAAGTTTGGTTTTGCAGTTCCATGGTTCAAATCTCTGTATTATCCAGCTTTTGGCATTTTTTACATAAACAAAAAAAAAATAGTGTCTCCCTGACTGTTCAGACACAAATATATCTGTTTAAAATATTCTGGTGTAGGCCAGATAACTAGAAGTTTGGTTTTGCAGTTCAATGGTTCAAATCTCTGTTTTATCCAGCTTTTGGTCTTTTTTACATAAAAAAAAGAGTATTAATGTCTCCTTGACTGTTCAGACACAAATATATCTGTTTAAAATATTGTTGTGTAGGCCAGATAACTAGAAGTTTGGTTTTGCAGTTCCATGGTTCAAATCTCTGTATTATCCAGCTTTTGGCCTTTTGTACATCACAAAAAAACAGTAATAGTGTCTCCCTGACTGTTCAGACTCAAATATATCTGTTTAAAATATTCGGGTGTAGGCCAGATAGCTAGAAGTGTGGTTTTGCAGTTGCATGGTTCAAATCTCTGTATTATCCAGCTTTTGGCCTTTTTTACATAAAAAAACAGTAATAGTGTATCCCTGACTGTTCAGACACAAATATATCTGTTTAAAATATTGGGGTGTAGGCCAGATAACTAGAAGTTTGGTTTTGCAGTACAACGTTTTAAATCTCTGTATTATCCAGCTTTTGGCCTTTTTTACATAAGAAAAAACAGTAATAGTGTCTCCCTGACTGTTCAGACTGAAATATATCTGTTTAAAATATTCTGGTGTAGGCCAGATAACTGGAAGTTTGGTTTTGCAGTTCCATGGTTCAAATCTCTGTATTATCCAGCTTTTGGCCTTTTTTGCATAAAAAAACAGTAATAGTGTCTCCCTGACTGTTCAGACACATATATATCTGTTTAAAATATTCTGGTGTAGGCCAGAAAACTAGAAGGTTGGTTTTGAAGTTGCACGGTTCAAATCTCTGTCTTATCCAGCTTTTGTCCTTTTTTACATAAAAAAACAGTAATAGTGTCTCCCTGACTGTTTAGACACAAATATATCTGTTTAAAATATTCTGGTGTAGGCCAGATAACTAGAAGTTTGGTTTTGCAGTTCCATGGTTCAAATCTCTGTATTATCCAGCTTTTGGTGTTTTGTACATACAAAAAAACAGTAATAGTGTCTCCCTGACTGTTCAGACACAAATATATATGTTTAAAATATTGGGGTGTAGGCCAGATAACTGGAAGTTTGGTTTTGCAGTTCCACGGTCCAAATCTCTGTATTATCTAGTTTTTGGCCTTTTTTACGTAGGAAAAAACAGGAATAGTGTCTCCCTCACTGTTCAGGCTCAAATATGTCTGTTTAAAATATTCTGGTGTAGGCCAGATAACTAGAAGTTTGGTTTTGCAGTTCCACGGTTCAAATCTCTGTATTATCCAGCTTTTGGCCTTTTTTACATAAACAAAAACAGTAATAGTGTCTCCCTGACTGTTCAGACACAAATATATCTGTTTAAAAATTCGGGTATGGGACAGATAACTAGAAGTTTAGTTTTGCAGTGCCACGGTTCAAATCTCTGTATTATCCAGCTTTTGCCCTTTTGTACATTGAAAAAAAACAGTAATAGCAGCTCCCTGACTGTTCAGATACAAATATATCTGTTTAAAATATTCTGGTGCATGCCAGATAACTAGATGTTTGGTTTCTCAGTTCCACTGTTCAAATCTCTATATTATCCAGCTTTTGGCCTTTTGTATATAAAAAAAGAACAGTAATAGTGTCTCCCTGACTGTTCAGACTCAAATATATCTGTTTAAAATATTCGGGTGTAGGCCAGATAACTAGAAGTGTGGTTTCGCAGTTGCACGGTTCAAATCTCTGTATTATCCAGCTTTTGGTCTTTTTTGCATAAAAAAAAACAGTAGTAGTGTCCCTCTGACTTTTCAGACACATATATATCTGTTTAAAATATTCTGGTGTAGGCCAGATAACTAGAAGTTTGGTTTTGCAGTTGCATGGCTCAAAATCTCTGTATTATCCAGCTTTTGGCCTTTTGTACATACAAAATAACAGTAATAGTGTCTTCCTGACTGTTCAGACACAAATATATCTGTTTAAAATATTGGGGTGTAGGCCAGATAAATAGATGTTTGGTTTTGCAATACAACGGTTTAAATCTCTGTATTATCCAGCTTTTGGCCTTTTTTACATAAGAAAAATCAGTAATAGTGTCTCCCTGACTGCTCAGACACAAATATATCTGTATAAAATATTCTGGTGTAGGCCAGATAACTGGAAGTGTGGTTTTGCAGTTCCACGGTTACAAATCTCTGTATTATCCAGCTTTGGGCCTTTTTTGCATAAAAAACAGTAATAGTGTCTCCCTGACTGTTCAGACACATATATATCTGTTTAAAATATTCTGGTGTAGGCCAGATAACTAGAAGTTTGGTTTTGCAGTTCCACGGTTCAAATCTCTGTATCATCTAGCTTTTGGCCTTTTTTAAATAAACAAAAACAGTAATATTGTCTCCCTGACTGTTCAGACACAAATATATCTGTTTAAGAAATTCGGGTGTGGGACAGATAGCTAGAAGTTTAGTTTTGCAGTTCCACGGTTCAAATCTCTGTATTATACAGCTTTTGGCCTTTTGTACATTGAAAAAAAACAGTAATAGCGTCTCCCTGACTGTTCAGACACAAATATATCTGTTTAAAATATTCTGTTGTACGCCAGATAACTAGAAGGTTTTCTTTGTAGTTCCACGGTTCAAATCTCTGTATTATCCAGCTTTTGGCCTTTTGTACATAAAAAAAACAGTAGTAGTGTCTCCCTGACTGTTCAGACTCAAATATATCTGTTTAAAATATTCTGGTGTTGGCCAGATAACTAGAAGTGTGGTTTTGCAGTTCCACGGTTCAAATCTCTGTATTTTCCAGCTTTTGCCCTTTTTTACATAAAAAAAACAGTAATAGTGTCTTCCTGACTATTCAAACACAAGTATTTCTGTTTAAAATATTCTGGTGCAGGCCAGATAACTGGAAGTTTGATTTTGCAGTTCCACGGTCCAAATCTCTGTATTATCCATCTTTTGGCCTATTGTACATTGAAAAAAACAGTAATAGCGTCTCCCTGACTGTTCAGACACAAATATATCTGTTTAAAATATTCTGGTGTAGGCCAGATAACTAGAAGTGTGGTTTTGCAGTTGCACGGTTCAAATCTCTGTATTATCCAGCTTTTTGGCCTTTTTTACATAAAAATACAGTAATAGTGTCTCCCTGACTGTTCAGACACATATATATCTGTTTAAAGTATTCTGGTGTAGGCCAGATAACTAGAAGTTTGGTTTTGCAGTTCCACGGTTCAAATCTCTGTATCATCTAGCTTTTGGCCTTTTTTAAATAAACAAAAACAGTAATATTGTCTCCCTGACTGTTCAGACACAAATATATCTGTTTAAGAAATTCGGGTGTGGGACAGATAGCTAGAAGTTTAGTTTTGCAGTTCCACGGTTCAAATCTCTGTATTATACAGCTTTTGGCCTTTTGTACATTGAAAAAAAACAGTAATAGCGTCTCCCTGACTGTTCAGACACAAATATATCTGTTTAAAATATTCTGTTGTACGCCAGATAACTAGAAGGTTTTCTTTGTAGTTCCACGGTTCAAATCTCTGTATTATCCAGCTTTTGGACTTTTTTACATAAAAAAAACAGTAATAGTGTCTCCCTGACTGTTCAGACACAAATAAGTCTGTTTAAAATATTCTGGTGTAGGCCCGATAACTAGAAGTTTGGTTTTGCAGTTCCACGGTTCAAATCTCTGTATTATCCAGCTTTTGGCCTTTTGTACATAAAAAAAACAGTAGTAGTGTCTCCCTGACTGTTCAGACTCAAATATATCTGTTTAAAATATTCTGGTGTTGGCCAGATAACTAGAAGTGTGGTTTTGCAGTTCCACGGTTCAAATCTCTGTATTTTCCAGCTTTTGCCCTTTTTTACATAAAAAAAACAGTAATAGTGTCTTCCTGACTATTCAAACACAAGTATTTCTGTTTAAAATATTCTGGTGCAGGCCAGATAACTGGAAGTTTGATTTTGCAGTTCCACGGTCCAAATCTCTGTATTATCCATCTTTTGGCCTATTGTACATTGAAAAAAACAGTAATAGCGTCTCCCTGACTGTTCAGACACAAATATATCTGTTTAAAATATTCTGGTGTAGGACAGATAACTAGAAGTTGGTTTTGCAGTTCCACCGTTCAAATCTCTGTATTATACAGGTTTTGGCCTTTTGTACATCAAAAAAACAGTAATAGTGTCTCCCTGACTGTTCAGACTCAAATATATCTGTTTAAAATATTCTGGTGTAGGCCAGATAACTAGAAGTGTGGTTTTGCAGTTGCACGGTTCAAATCTCTGTATTATCCAGTTTTTTGGCCTTTTTTACATAAAAATAAAGTAATAGTGTCTCCCTGACTGTTCAGACACATATATATCTGTTTAAAGTATTCTGGTGTAGGCCAGATAACTAGAAATTTGGTTTTGCAGTTGCACGGTTCAAATTTCTGTATTATCCAGCTTTTGGCCTTTTTTACAAAAAAAAAACAGTAATAGTATCTCCCTGACTGTTCAGACACAAATATATCTGTTTAAAATATTCTGGTGTAGGCCAGATAACTAGAAGTTTGGTTTTGCAGTTCCATGGTTCAAATCTCTGTATTATCCAGCTATTGGCCTTTTGTACATACAAAAAAACAGGAATAGTGCCTCCCTGACTGTTCAGACCAAATATATCTGTTTAAAATATTTGGGTGTAGGCCAGATAACTAGAAGTTTGGTTTTGAAGTTCCACGGTTCAAATCTCTGTATTATCCAGCTTTTGGCCTTTTTTACATCAGAAGAAACAGTAATAGTGTCTCTCTGACCGTTCAGACACAAATATATCTGTTTAAAATATTCTGGTGTAGGCCAGATAACTAGAATTCTAATTTTGCAGTTCTACGGTTTAAATCTCTATATTATCCAACTTTTGGCCTTTTTTACATAAAAAAAAATAATAGTGTCTCCCTGACTGTTCAGACACATATATATCTGTTTAAAATATTCTGGTGTAGGCCAGATAACTAGAAGTATGATTTTGCAGTTCCACGGTTCAAATCTCTGTATTATCCAGCTTTTTGCCTTTTTTACATAAGAAAAATCAGTAATAGTGTCTCCCTGACTGTTCAGACACAGATATATCTGTTTAAAATATTCTGGTGTAGGCCAGATAACTAGAAGTTTGGTTTTGCAGTTCCACGGTTCAAATCTCTGTATTATCCAGCTTTTGGCCTTTTATACATAAAAAATAAACAGTATTAGTGTCTCCCTGACTGTTTAGACACAAATATATCTGTTTAAAATATTCGGGTGTAGGCCAGATAACTTGAAGTTGGTTTTGCAGTTCCACGGTTCAAATCTCTGTATTATCCAGCTTTTGGCCTTTTTACATAAAAAAAACAGTAATAGTGTCTCCCTGACTGTTCAGACACAAATATATCTGTTTAAAATATTCTGGTGTAGGCCAGATAATTAGAAGTTTGGTTTTGCAGTTCAATGGTTCAAATCTCTGTATTATCCAACTTTTGGCCTTTTTTACATAAAAAACCAGTAATAGTGTCTCCCTGACTGTTCAGACATAAATATATCTGTTTAAAATATTCTGGTGTAGGCCAGATAACTAGAAGTTTAATTTTGCCGTTCCACGGTTCAAATCTCTGTATTATCCAGCTTTTGGCCTTTTTTACATAAAAAAAACAGTAATAGTGTCTCCCTGACTGTTCAGACACAAATATATGTGTTTAAAATATTCTGTTGTAGGCCAGGTAACTAGAAGTTTTATTTGCAGTTCCATGGTTCAAATCTCTGTATTATCCAGCTTTTGACCTTTTGTACATACAAAAAAACAGTAATAGTGTCTCCCTGACTGTTCAGACACAAATATATCTGTTTAAAATATTTTGGTGTAGGCCAGATATAAAGAAGTTTGATTTTGCAGTTCAACGGTCCAAATCTCTGCATTATCCAGTTTTTGGCCTTTTTTACATAAGAAGAAACATTAACAGTGTCTCCCTGACTGTTCAGACTCAAATATGTCTGTTTAAAATATTCTGGTGTAGGCCAGATAACTAGAAGTGTGGTTTTGCAGTTCCACGGTTCAAATCTCTGTATTATCCAGCTTTTGGCCTTTTTTACATAAACAAAGACAGTAATACTGTCTCCCTGACTGTTCAGACACAAATATATCTGTTTAAGAAATTCGGGTGTGGGACAGATAACTAGAAGTTTAGTTTTGCAGTTCCACGGTTCAAATCTCTGTATTATCCAGTTTTTGGCCTTTTTTACATAAAAAAAACAGTAATAGTGTCTCCCTGACTGTTCAGACACATATATATCTGTTTAAAATATTCTGGTGTAGGCCAGATAACTAGAAGTTTGGTTTTGCTGTTGCACGGTTCAAATCTCTGTATTATCCATCTTTTGGCCTTTTTTACATAAAAAAAACAGTAACAGTGTCTGCCTGACTGTTCATACACAAATATATCTGTTTAAAATATTCTGGCGTAGGCCAGATAACAAGAAGTTTGGTTTTGCATTTGCACGGTTCAAATCTATGTATTATCCAGCTTTTGTCCTTTTTTACTTAAAAAAAACAGTAATAGTGTCTCCCTCACTGTTCAGACACAGATATATCTGTTTAAAATATTATGGTGTAAGCCAGATAACTGGAAGTTTGGTTTTGCAGTTCCATGGTTCAAATCTCTGTATTATCCAGCTTTTGGCCTTTTGTACATACAAAAAAACAGTAATAGTTTCTCCCTGACTGTTCAGACACATATATAGTCATGGCCAAAAGTATTGAGAATGAGACATATAGTAATTTTTCCAAAGTTTACTGCTTCATTTTTTTTAATGGCAATTTGCATATACTCCTGAATGTCAAAGAGTGATCAGCTTAACAGCAATTACTGTACTTGCAAAGTCAATATTTGCCCAGAAAATGAACTTTAACCCTCAAAACACATTTCAACATCATTGCAGTCCTGCCTTAAAAGGAGCAGCTAACATTGTTTTAGTGATTGATCCATTAACACAGGTGTGGGTGTTGATGAGGACAGGGCTGGCGATCAATCAGTCATGATTAAGTAAGAATGACATCACTGGACACTTTAAAAGGAGGCTGGTTCTTGGTATCATTGTTTCTCTTCAGTTAACCATGGTTATCTCTAAAGAAACACCTGCAGCCATCATTGCACTGCACAAAAATGGCCTAACAGGGAAGAGTATCGCAGCTACAAAGATTGCACCTCAGTCAACAATCTATTGCATCATCAAGAACTTCAAGGAGAGAGCTTCCATTGTTGTCAAAAAAGGCTCCAGGGCGCCCAAGAAAGACCAGCAAGCGCCAGGACCGTATCTTAAAACTGTTTCAGCTGCGGGATCGGACTACCAGCAGTGCCGAGCTTGCTCGGGAATGGCAGCAGGCTGGTGTGAGTGCTTCTGCACGCACTGTGAGGCGGAGACTCTATGAGCAAGGGGTGGTTTCAAGGAGGGCAGCAAAGAAGCCACTTCTCTCCAGAAAAAACATCAGGGACCGACTGATATTCTGCAAAAGGTACAGGGAGTGGACTGCTGAGGACTGGGGCAAAGTCATTTTCTCTGATGAATCCCCTTTTCGATTGTTTGGGACATCTGGAAAACAGCTTATTCGGAGAAGAAGAGGTGAGCGCTACCACCAGTCTTGTCTCATGCCAACTGTGTAAAGCATCCTGAAACCATTCATGTGTGGGGTTGCTTCTCAGCCAAGGGAATCGGCTCACTCACAGTCTTGCCTAAAAACACAGCCATGAATAAAGAATGGTACCAGAATGTCCTCCAAGAGCAACTTCTCCCAACCGTCCAAGAGCAGTTTGGCGCCCAACAATGCCTTTTCCAGCATGATGGAGCACCTTGCCATAAAGCAAAGGTGATAACTAAATGGCTCATGGAACAAAACATAGAGATTTTGGGTCCATGGCCTGGAAACTCCCCAGATCTTAATCCCATTGAGAACTTGTGGTCTATCATCAAGAGACGGGTGGACAAACAAAAACCAACAAATTCTGGCAAAATGCAAGCATTGATTATGCAAGAATGGACTGCTATCAGTCAGGATTTGGTCAAAAAGTTGTTTGAGAGCATGCCAGGAAGAATTACAGAGGTCTTGAAGAAGAAGGGGCAACACTACAAATATTGACTTGCTGCATTAACTCATTCTAACTGTCAACATAACCTATTGGTACTCATAATATGATTGCAATTATATTTCTGTATGTGATATAAACATCAGACAAACACTAATAAAAACCAGAGGCCAGCAGATCATGTGAAAATATAATTTTGGTGTCATTCTCAAAACTTTTGGCCATGACTGTATATCTGTATAAATATTCTGGTGTAGGCCAGATAACTAGAAGTTTGGTTTTGAAGTTGCATGGTTCAAATCTCTGTATTATCCAGCTTTTGGCCTTTTTTACATAAAAAAAACAGTAATAGTGTCTCCCTGACTGTTCAGACACAAATATATCTGTTTAAAATATTCGGGTGTAGGCCAGATAACTAGAAGCTGGTTTTGCAGTTCCACGGTTCAAATCTCTGTATTATCCAGCTTTTGGCCTTTTTACATAAAAAAAACAGTAATAGTGTCTCCCTGACTGTTCAGACACAAATATATCTGTTTAAAATATTCTGGTGTAGGCCAGATAACTAGAAGTTTGGTTTTGCAGTTCAATGGATCAAATCTCTGTATTATCCAGCTTTTGGCCTTTTTTACATACAAAAAAAACAGTAATAGCGTCTCCCTGACTATTCAGACATAAATATATCTGTTTAAAATATTCTGGTGTAGGCCAGATAACTAGAAGTTTAATTTTTACAGTTCCACGGTTCAAATCTCTTTATTATCCAGCTTTTGGGCTTTTCTACATGAAAAAAAAACAGTAATAGTGTCTTCCTGACTGTTCAGACTCAAATATGTCTGTTTCAGATATTCAGGTGTGTGACAGATAACTAGAAGTTTGGTTTTGCAGTTCCACGGTTCAAATCTCTGTATTATCCAGCTTTTGGCCTTTTTACATAAAAAAAATAGTAACAGTGTCTCCCTGACTGTTCAGACACAAATGTGTCTGTTTAAAATATTCTAGTGTAGGCCAGATAACTTGCAGTTTGATTTTGCAGCTCAGCGGTTCAAATCTCTGTATTATCCATCTTTTGGCCTTTTGTTCATTAAAAAAAACAGTAATAGTGTCTCTGTGACTGTTCAGACACAAATATATCTGTTTAAAATATTCAGGTGAAGGCCAGATAACTAGAAGTCTGGTTTTGCAGTTCCGTGGTTCAAATCTCTGTATTATCCAGCTTTTGGCTTTTTTACACGAAAAAAAAAGAGTAATAGTGTCTCCCTAACTATTCAGACTCAAATATGTCGGTTTAAAATATTCTGGTGTAGGCCAGATAACTAGAAGTTTAATTTTGCAGCTCCATGGTTCAAATCTCTGTATTATCCAGTTTTTGGATTTTTTACATAAAAAAAACAGCAATAGTGTCTCCCTGACTGTTCAGACACAAATATATGTGTTTAAAATATTCAGGTGAAGGCCAGATAACTAGAAGTCTGGTTTTGCAGTTCCATGGTTCAAATCTCTGTATTATCCAGCTTTTGGCTTTTTTACACGAAAAAAAAAGAGTAATAGTGTCTCCCTAACTATTCAGACTCAAATATGTCGGTTTAAAATATTCTGGTGTAGGCCAGATAACTAGAAGTATAATTTTGCAGCTCCATGGTTCAAATCTCTGTATTATCCAGTTTTTGGATTTTTTACATAAAAAAAACAGCAATAGTGTCTCCCTGACTGTTCAGACACAAATATATCTGTTTAAAATATTCTGGGGTAGGCCAGATAACTAGAAGATTGGTTTTGCAGTTCCACGGTTGAAATCTCTGTATTATCCAGCTTTTGGCCTTTTTACATAAAAAAATCAGTCATAGTGTCTCCCTTAATGTTCAGACACAAAGATATTTGTTAAAAATATTCTGGTGTAGGCCAGATAACTTGAAGTTTGGTTTTGCAGTTGAACCATTCAAATCTCTGTATTATCCAGCTTTTGGCCTTTTTTACATGAAAAAAATCAGTAATAGTGTCTCCCTGACTGTTCAGAGACAAATATATCTGTTTAAAATATTCTGGTGTAGGCCAGATAACTAGAAGTTTGGTTTTGCAGTTCCACAGTTCAAATCTCTGTATTATCCCGCTTTTGGCCTTTTTACATAAAAAAAATAGTAACAGTGTCTCCCTGACTGTTCAGACACAAATATATCTGTTTAAAATATTCAGGTGAAGGCCATATAACTAGAAGTCTGGTTTTGCAGTTCCATGGTTCAAATCTCTGTATTATCCAGCTTTTGGCTTTTTGACACGAAAAAAAAAGAGTAATAGTGTCTCCCTAACTATTCAGACTCAAATATGTCGGTTTAAAATATTTTGATGTAGGCCAGATAACTAGAAGTTTAATTTTGCAGTTCCACGGTTGAAATCTCTGTATTATCCAGCTTTTGGCCTTTTTACATAAAAAAATCAGTAATAGTGTCTCCCTTAATGTTCAGACACAAATATATTTGTTAAAAATATTCTGGTTTAGGCCAGATAACTTGAAGTTTGGTTTTGCAGTTGAACCGTTGAAATCTCTGTATTATCCAGCTTTTGGCCTTTTTTACATAAAAAAAATCAGAAATAGTGTCTCCCTGACTGTTCAGACACAAATATATCTGTTTAAAATGTTGGGGTGTAGGCCAGATAACTAGAAGTTTGGTTTTGCAGTACAACGGTTTAAATCTCTATATTATCCAGCTTTTGGCCTTTTTTACATAAGAAAAATCAGTAATAGTGTCTCCCTGACTGTTCAGACACAAATATATCTGTTTAAAATATTCTGGTGTAGGCCAGAAAAAAAGAAGTTTGATTTTGCAGTTCCACTGTCCAAATCTCTGTATTATCCAGTTTTTGGCCTTTTTTTACATAAGAAATATCAGTAATAGCGTCTCCCTGACTGTTCAGACTCAAATATGTCTGTTTAAAATATTCTGGTGTAGGCCAGATAACTAGAAGTTTGGTTTTGCAGTTCCACGGTTCAAATCTCTGTATTATCCAGCTTTTGGCATTTTTTACATAAACAAAAACAGTAATAGTGTCTCCCTGACTGTTCAGACACAAATATATCTGTTTAAGAAATTCGGGTGTGGGACAGATAACTAGAAGTTTAGTTTTGCAGTTCCACGGTTCAAATCTCTGTATTATCCTGCTTTTGGCCTTTTGTACATTGGAAAAAAACAGTAATAGCGTCTCCCTGACTGTTCAGACACACATATATCTGTTTAAAATATTCTGTTGTAGGCCAGATAACTAGAAGTTTGGTTTTGCAGTTCCACGATTCAAATTTCTGTATTATCCAGCTTTTGGCCTTTTGTACATCACAAAAAAACAGTAATAATGTCTCCGTGACTGTTCACACTCAAATATATCTGTTTAAAATATTCGGGTGTAGGCCAGATAGCTAGAAGTGTGGTTTTACAGTTGCACTGTTCAAATCTCTGTATTATCCAGCTTTTGGCCTTTTTTTACATAAAAAAACAGTAATAGTGTCTCCCTGACTGTTCAGACACAAAAATATCTGTTTAAAATATTCTGGTGTAGGCCAGAAAAAAAGAAGTTTGATTTTGCAGTTCCACTGTCCAAATCTCTGTATTATCCAGTTTTTGGCCTTTTTTTACATAAGAAAAATCAGTAATAGTGTCTCCCTGACTGTTCAGACTCAAATATGTCTGTTTAAAATATTCTGGCGTAGGCCAGATAACTAGAAGTTTGGTTTTGCAGTTCCATGGTTCAAATCTCTGTATTATCCAGCTTTTGGCATTTTTTACATAAACAAAAACAGTAATAGTGTCTCCCTGACTGTTCAGACACAAATATATCTGTTTAAAATATTCTGGTGTAGGCCAGAAAAAAAGAAGTTTGATTTTGCAGTTCCACTGTCCAAATCTCTGTATTATCCAGTTTTTGGCCTTTTTTTACATAAGAAAAATCAGTAATAGCGTCTCCCTGACTGTTCAGACTCAAATATGTCTGTTTAAAATATTCTGGTGTAGGCCAGATAACTAGAAGTTTGGTTTTGCAGTTCCACGGTTCAAATCTCTGTATTATCCAGCTTTTGGCATTTTTTACATAAACTAAAAAAGTAATAGTGTCTCCCTGACTGTTCAGACACAAATATATCTGTTTAAGAAATTCGGGTGTGGGACAGATAACTAGAAGTTTAGTTTTGCAGTTCCACGGTTCAAATCTCTGTATTATCCTGCTTTTGGCCTTTTGTACATTGGAAAAAAACAGTAATAGCGTCTCCCTGACTGTTCAGACACAAATATATCTGTTTAAAATATTCTGTTGTAGGCCAGATAACTAGAAGTTTGGTTTTGCAGTTCCACGATTCAAATTTCTGTATTATCCAGCTTTTGGCCTTTTGTACATCACAAAAAAACAGTAATAGTGTCTCCGTGACTGTTCAGACTCAAATATATCTGTTTAAAATATTCGGGTGTAGGCCAGATAGCTAGAAGTGTGGTTTTGCAGTTGCACTGTTCAAATCTCTGTATTATCCAGCTTTTGGCCTTTTTTTACATAAAAAAACAGTAATAGTGTCTCCCTGACTGTTCAGACACAAATATATCTGTTTAAAATATTCTGGTGTAGGCCAGAAAAAAAGAAGTTTGATTTTGCAGTTCCACTGTCCAAATCTCTGTATTATCCAGTTTTTGGCCTTTTTTTACATAAGAAAAATCAGTAATAGTGTCTCCCTGACTGTTCAGACTCAAATATGTCTGTTTAAAATATTCTGGCGTAGGCCAGATAACTAGAAGTTTGATTTTGCAGTTACATGGTTCAAATCTCTGTATTATCCAGCTTTTGGCATTTTTTACATAAACAAAAACAGTAATAGTGTCTCCCTGACTGTTCAGACACAAATATATCTGTTTAAGAAATTCGGGTGTGGGACAGATAACTAGAAGTTTAGTTTTGCAGTTCCACGGTTCAAATCTCTGTATTATCCAGCTTTTGGCCTTTTGTACATTGGAAAAAAACCATAATAGCGTCTCCCTGACTGTTCGGACACAAATATATCTGTTTAAGAAATTCGGGTGTGGGACAGATAACTAGAAGTTTAGTTTTGCAGTTCCACGGTTCAAATCTCTGTATTATCCTGCTTTTGGCCTTTTGTACATTGGAAAAAAACAGTAATAGCGTCTCCCTGACTGTTCAGACACAAATATATCTGTTTAAAATATTCTGTTGTAGGCCAGATAACTAGAAGTTTGGTTTTGCAGTTGCACTATTCAAATCTCTGTATTATCCAGCTTTTGGCCTTTTTTACATAAAAAAACAGTAATAGTGTCTCCCTGACTGTTCAGACACAAATATATCTGTTTAAAATGTTGTGGTGTAGGCCAGATAACTAGAAGTTTGATTTTGCAGTTCCACTGTCCAAATCTCTGTATTATCCAGTTTTTGGCCTTTTTTGCATAAGAAAAATCAGTAATAGTGTCTCCCTGACTGTTCAGACTGAAATATGTCTGTTTAAAATATTCTGGCGTAGGCCAGATAACTAGAAGTTTGGTTTTGCAGTTCCATGGTTCAAATCTCTGTATTATCCAGCTTTTGGCATTTTTTACATAAACAAAAACAGTAATAGTGTCTCCCTGACTGTTCAGACACAAAAATATCTGTTTAAGAAATTCGGGTGTGGGACAGATAACTAGAAGTTTAGTTTTGCAGTTCCACGGTTCAAATCTCTGTATTATCCAGCTTTTGGCCTTTTGTACATTGGAAAAAAACCGTAATAGCGTCTCCCTGACTGTTCGGACACAAATATATCTGTTTAAAATATTCTGATGTAGGCCAGATAACTAGAAGTTTGGTTTTGCAGTTGCACGGTTCAAATCTCTGTATTATCCAGCTCTTGGCCTTTTTTACTTAAAAAAAACAGTAATAGTGTCTCCCTGACTGTTCAGACATATATATATATGTTTAAAATATTCTGGTGTAGGCCAGATAACTAGAAGTTTGGTTTTGCAGTTGCACGGTTCAAATCTCTTTATTATCCAGCTTTTGGCCTTTCTAACTTAAAAAAAACAGTAATAGTGTCTCCCTGACTGTTAAGACACAAATATATCTGTTTTAAATATTCTGGTGTAGGCCAGATAATTAGAAGTCTGGTGTTGCAGTTCCACAGTTCAAATCTCTGTATTATCCAGCTTTTGGCCTTTTTACATAAAAAAATCAGTAATAGTGTCTGCCTGACTGTTCAGACACAAATATATCTGTTTAAAATATTCTGGTGTAGGCCAGATAACTAGAAGTTTGGTTTTGCAGTTCCACGGTTCAAATCTCTGTATTATCCAGCTTTTGGCCTTTTGTACATGAAAAAAAAGCAGTAGAAGTGTCTTCCTGACTGTTCAGACTCAAATATGTCTGTTTAATATATTCTGTTGTAGGCCAGATAACAAGAAGTTTAATTTTACAGTTCCACGGTTCAAATCTCTGTATTATCCAGCTTTTGGCATTTTTTACATAAACAAAAACAGTAATAGTGTCTCCCTGACTGTTCAGACACAAATATATCTGTGTAAGAAATTCGGGTGTGGGACAGATAACTAGAAGTTTAGTTTTGAAGTTCCACGGTTCAAATCTCTGTATTATCCAGCTTTTGGCCTTTTGTACATTGGAAAAAAACCGTAATAGCGTCTCCCTGACTGTTCTGACACAAATATATCTGTTTAAAATATTCTGGTGTAGGCCAGATAACTAGAAGTTTGGTTTTGCAGTTGCACGGTACAAATCTCTGTATTATCCAGCTTTTGGCCTTTTTTACATAAAAAAAACAGTAATAGTGTCTCCCTGACTGTTCAGACATATATATATCTGTTTAAAATATTCTGGTGTAGGCCAGATAACTAGAAGTTTGGTTTTGCAGTTGCACGGGTCAAATCTCTGTATTATCCAGCTTTTGGCCTTTTTTACTTAAAAAAAACAGTAATAGTGTCTCCCTGACTGTTCAGACACAAACATATCTGTTTAAATTATTTGGGTGTAGGCCAGATAACTAGAAGTTTGGTTTTGAAGTTCCACGGTTCAAATCTCTGTATTATCCAGCTTTTGGCCTTTTTTACATAAGAAGAAACAGTAATAGTGTCTCCCTGACTGTTCAGACACAAATATATCTGTTTAAAATAATCTGGTGTAGGCCAGATAACTAGAAGATTTTCTTTGTAGTTCCACGGTTCAAATCTCTGTATTATCCAGCTTTTGGCCTTTTTTACATAAAAAAAAATAATAGTGTCTCCCTGACTGTTCAGACATAAATATATCTGTTTAAAATATTCTGGTGTAGGCCAGATAACTAGAAGTATGATTTTGCAGTTCCACGGTTCAAATCTCCGTATTATCCAGCTTTTGGCCCTTTTTACATAAGAAAAATCAGTAATAGTGTCTCCCTGACTGTTCAGACACAAATATATCTGTTTTAAATATTCTGGTGTAGGCCAGGTAACTAGAAGTGTGGTTTTGCAGTTCCACGGTTCAAATCTCTGTATTATCCAGCTTTTGTACATAAAAAAACAGTAATAGTGTCTCCCTGACTGTTCAGACTCAAATATATCTGTTTAAAATATTCTGGTGTAGGCCAGATAACTAGAAGTTTAATTTTACAGTTCCACGGTTCAAATCTCAGTATTATCCAGCTTTTGGCCTTTTTTTGCATAAACAAAGACAGTAATAGTGTCTCCCTGACTCTTCAGACACAAATATATCTGTTTAAGATATTCATGTGTGTGACAGATAACTAGAAGTTTGGTTTTGCAGTTCCACGTTTCAAATCTCTGTATTATCCAGCTTTTGGCCTTTTTTACATAAAAAACATCAATAGTGTCTCCCTGACTGTTCAGACGCACATATATCTGTTTAAACTAATCTGGTGTAGGCCAGATAACTAGAAGTTTGGTTTTGCAGTTGCATGGTTCAAATCTCTGTATTATCCAGTTTTTGGCCGTTTTTACTGAAAAAAAGCAGTAGTAGTGTCTCCCTGACTGTTCAGACACAAATAAATCTGTTTAAAATATTCTGGTGTAGGCCAGATAACTAGAAGTTTGGTTTTGCAGTTGCACGGTTCAAATCTCTGTATTATCCAGCTTTTGGCCTTTTTTGCATAAAAAAACAGTAATAGTGTCTCCCTGAATGTTCAAACACAAATATGTCTGTTTAAAATATTCTGTTGTAGGCCAGTTAACTTGAAGTTTGGTTTTGCAGTTGCACGGTTCAAATCTCTGTATTATCCAGCTTTTGGCCTTTTTTACATAAAAAAAACAAGTAATAGTCTCTTCCTGACTGTTCAGACACAAATATATCTGTTTAAAATATTCTGGTGTAGGCCAGATAACTAGAAGTTTAGTTTTGCAGTTCCACGGTTCAAATCTCTGTACTATCCAGCTTTTGGCCTTTTGTACATGAAAAAAAAACAGTAATAGTGTCTTCCTGACTGTTCAGACTCAAATATGTATGTTTAATATATTCTGGTGTAGGCCAGATAACTAGAAGTTTAATTTTACAGTTCCACGGTTCAAATCTCTGTATTATCCAGCTTTTGGCCTTTTTTTTACATAAACAAAAAAGTAATAGTGTCTCCCTGACAGTTCAGACACAAATATGTCTGTTTAAAATATTCTGGTGTAGGCCAGATAACTTGAAGTTTGATTTTGCAGTTCAACGCTTCAAATCTCTGTATTATCCAGCTTTTGGCCTCTTTTACATAAAAAAAACAGTAATAGTGTCTCCCTTACTGTTCAGACGCAAATATATCTGTTTAAAATATTCTGGTGTAGGACAGATAACTAGAAGTGTGGTTTTTCAGTTCCACGGTTCAAATCTCTTTATTATCCAGCTTTTGTCATTTTTTTCATAAAAGAAACAGTAATAGTGTCTCCCTAACCGTTCAGACACATATATATCTGTTTAAAATATTCTGGTGTAGGCCAGATAACTAGAAGTTTAATTTTGCAGTTCCACAGTTCAAATCTCTGTGTTATCCAAATTTTGGCCTTTTTTACATAAAAAAACAGTAATATTGTCTCCCTGACTGTTCAAATACTAATATATCTGTTTAAAATATTCTGGTGTAGGCTAGATAACTAGAAGTTTGGTTTTGCATTTCCACGGTTCAAATCTCTGTATTATCCAGCTTTTGGCCTTTTGTACATGAAAAAAAAACAGTAATAGTGTCTCCCTGACTGTTCAGACACAAATATATCTGTTTAAAATATTCTGGTGTAGGCCAGATAACTAGAAGTTTGGTTTTGCAGTTCCACGGTTCAAATCTCTGTATTATCCAGCTTTTGGCCTCTTTTTACACAAACAAAGACAGTAATTATGTCTCCCTGACTGTTCAGACACAAATATATCTGTTTAAGATACTCAGGTGTGTGACAGATAACTAGAAGTTTGGTTTTGCAGTTCCACGGTTCAAATCTCTGTATTATCCAGCTTTTGGCCTTTTTTACATAAAAAAACAGCAATAGTGTCTACCTGACTGTTCAGACACAAATATATCTGTTTAAAATATTCTGGTGTAGGCCAGAGAACTAGAAGATTGGTTTTGCAGTTCCGCGGTTCAAATCTCTGTATTATCCAGCTTTTGGCCTTTTTTACATTAAAAAAATCACTAATAGTGTCTCCCTTACTGTTCAGACACAAATGTGTCTGTTTAAAATATTCTGGTGTAGGCCAGATAACTACAAGTTTGGTTTCACAGTTCAACGGTTCAAATCTCTGTATTATCCAGCTTTTGGCTTTTTGTACATTAAAAAAAAAAAACAGTAATAGCATCTCACTGTCTGTTCAGAAACAAATATATCTGTTTAAAATATTCTGGTGTAGGCCAGATAACTAGAAGTTTGGTTTTGCAGTTCCACGGTTCAAATCTCTGTATTATCCAGCTTTTGGCCTCTTTTTACACAAACACAGACAGTAATTGTGTCTCCCTGACTGTTCAGACACAAATATATCTGTTTAAGATACTCAGGTGTGTGACAGATAACTAGAAGTTTGGTTTTGCAGTTCCACAGTTCAAATCTCTGTATTATCCAGCTTTTGGCCTTTTTTACATAAAAAAACAGCAATAGTGTCTCCCTGACTGTTCAGACACAAATATATCTGTTTAAAATATTCTGGTGTAGGCCAGATACCTAGAAGTTTAATTTTGCAGTTCCATGGTCCAAATCTCTGTATTATCCAGCTTTTGGCCTTTTTTACATAAAAAAACAGCAATAGTGTCTCCCTGACTGTTCAGACACAAATATATCTGTTTAAAATATTCTGGTGTAGTCCAGATAACTAGAAGTTTGGTTTTGCAGTTCCACGGTTCAAATCTCTGTATTATCCAGCATTTGGCCTCTTTTACATAAAAAAAAACAGTAATAGTGTCTCCCTTACTGTTCAGACGCAAATATATCTGTTTAAAATATTCTGGTGTAGGTCAGATAACTAGAAGTGTGGTTTTGCAGTTCCACGGTTCAAATCTCTGTATTATCCAGCTTTTGTACATAAAAAAACAGTAATAGTGTCTCCCTGACTGTTCAGACTCAAATATATCTGTTTAAAATATTCTGGTGTAGGCCAGATAACTAGAAGTGTGGTTTTGCAGTTCCACGGTTCAAATCTCGGTATTATCCAGTTTTTGGCCTTTTTTGCATAAAAAAACATTAATAGTGTCTCCCTGACTGTTCAGACACATATATATCTGTTTAAAATATTCTGGTGTAGGCCAGATAACTAGAAGTTTGGTTTTAAAGTTGCACGGTTCAAGTCTCTGTCTTATCCAGCTTTTGGCCTTTTTTACATAAAAAAACAGTAATAATATCTCCCTGACTATTCAGACACAAATATATCTGTTTAAAATATTCGGGTGCAGGCCAGATAACTAGAAGTCTGGTGTTGCAGTTCCACAGTTCAAATCTCTGTATTATCCAGCTTTTGGCCTTTTTACATAAAAAAATCAGTAATAGTGTCTTCCTGACTGTTCAGACTCAAATATGTCTGTTTAATATATTCTGTTGTAGGCCAGATAACTAGAATTTTAATTTTACAGTTCCACGGTTCAAATCTCTGTATTATCCAGCTTTTGGCCTTTTTTTGCATAAACAAAGACAGTAATAGTGTCTCCCTGACTGTTCAGACACAAATATATCTGTTTAAGATATTCATGTGTGTGACAGATAACTAGAAGTTTGGTTTTGCAGTTCCACGTTTCAAATCTCTGTATTATCCAGCTTTTGGCCTTTTTTACATAAAAAACATCAATAGTGTCTCCCTGACTGTTCAGACGCACATATATCTGTTTAAACTAATCTGGTGTAGGCCAGATAACTAGAAGTTTGGTTTTGCAGTTGCATGGTTCAAATCTCTGTATTATCCAGTTTTTGGCCGTTTTTACTGAAAAAAAGCAGTAGTAGTGTCTCCCTGACTGTTCAGACACAAATATATCTGTTTAAAATATTCTGGTGTAGGCCCGATAACTAGAAGTTTGGTTTTTCAGTTGCACGGTTCAAATCTCTGTATTATCCAGCTTTTGGCCTTTTTTGCATAAAAAAACAGTAATAGTGTCTCCCTGAATGTTCAAACACAAATATGTCTGTTTAAAATATTCTGTTGTAGGCCAGTTAACTTGAAGTTTGGTTTTGCAGTTGCATGGTTCAAATCTCTGTATTATCCAGCTTTTGGCCTTTTTTACATAAAAAAAACAAGTAATAGTCTCTTCCTGACTGTTCAGACACAAATATATCTGTTTAAAATATTCTGGTGTAGGCCAGATAACTAGAAGTTTAGTTTTGCAGTTCCACGGTTCAAATCTCTGTATTATCCAGCTTTTGGCCTTTTGTACATGAAAAAAAAACAGTAATAGTGTCTTCCTGACTGTTCAGACTCAAATATGTATGTTTAATATATTCTGGTGTAGGCCAGATAACTAGAAGTTTAATTTTACAGTTCCACGGTTCAAATCTCTGTATTATCCAGCTTTTGGCCTTTTTTTTACATAAACAAAAAAGTAATAGTGTCTCCCTGACAGTTCAGACACAAATATGTCTGTTTAAAATATTCTGGTGTAGGCCAGATAACTTGAAGTTTGATTTTGCAGTTCAACGGTTCAAATCTCTGTATTATCCAGCTTTTGGCCTCTTTTACATAAAAAAAACAGTAATAGTGTCTCCCTTACTGTTCAGACGCAAATATATCTGTTTAAAATATTCTGGT
Source organism: Phyllobates terribilis (assembly GCF_046119375.1). Taxonomy (NCBI): domain Eukaryota; kingdom Metazoa; phylum Chordata; class Amphibia; order Anura; family Dendrobatidae; genus Phyllobates; species Phyllobates terribilis. The sequence continues at coordinate 58,435,557 of NW_027362773.1, forward strand.
GTAGGCCAGATAACTAGAAGTGTGGTTTTTCAGTTCCACGGTTCAAATCTCTTTATTATCCAGCTTTTGTCATTTTTTTCATAAAAGAAACAGTAATAGTGTCTCCCTAACTGTTCAGACACATATATATCTGTTTAAAATATTCTGGTGTAGGCCAGATAACTAGAAGTTTAATTTTGCAGTTCCACAGTTCAAATCTCTGTGTTATCCAAATTTTGGCCTTTTTTACATAAAAAAACAGTAATATTGTCTCCCTGACTGTTCAAATACTAATATATCTGTTTAAAATATTCTGTTGTAGGCTAGATAACTAGAAGTTTGGTTTTGCATTTCCACGGTTCAAATCTCTGTATTATCCAGCTTTTGGCCTTTTGTACATGAAAAAAAAACAGTAATAGTGTCTCCCTGACTGTTCAGACACAAATATATCTGTTTAAAATATTCTGGTGTAGGCCAGATAACTAGAAGTTTGGTTTTGCAGTTCCACGGTTCAAATCTCTGTATTATCCAGCTTTTGGCCTCTTTTTACACAAACAAAGACAGTAATTATGTCTCCCTGACTGTTCAGACACAAATATATCTGTTTAAGATACTCAGGTGTGTGACAGATAACTAGAAGTTTGGTTTTGCAGTTCCACGGTTCAAATCTCTGTATTATCCAGCTTTTGGCCTTTTTTACATAAAAAAACAGCAATAGTGTCTCCCTGACTGTTCAAACACAAATATATCTGTTTAAAATATTCTGGTGTAGGCCAGATAACTAGAAGATTGGTTTTGCAGTTCCGCGGTTCAAATCTCTGTATTATCCAGCTTTTGGCCTTTTTTACATTAAAAAAATCACTAATAGTGTCTCCCTTACTGTTCAGACACAAATGTGTCTGTTTAAAATATTCTGGTGTAGGCCAGATAACTACAAGTTTGGTTTCGCAGTTCAACGGTTCAAATCTCTGTATTATCCAGCTTTTGGCTTTTTGTACATTAAAAAAAAAAAACAGTAATAGCATCTCACTGTCTGTTCAGAAACAAATATATCTGTTTAAAATATTCTGGTGTAGGCCAGATAACTAGAAGTTTGGTTTTGCAGTTCCACGGTTCAAATCTCTGTATTATCCAGCTTTTGGCCTCTTTTTACACAAACACAGACAGTAATTGTGTCTCCCTGACTGTTCAGACACAAATATATCTGTTTAAGATACTCAGGTGTGTGACAGATAACTAGAAGTTTGGTTTTGCAGTTCCACGGTTCAAATCTCTGTATTATCCAGCTTTTGGCCTTTTTTACATAAAAAAACAGCAATAGTGTCTCCCTGACTGTTCAGACACAAATATATCTGTTTAAAATATTCTGGTGTAGGCCAGATACCTAGAAGTTTAATTTTGCAGTTTCATGGTCCAAATCTCTGTATTATCCAGCTTTTGGCCTTTTTTACATAAAAAAACAGCAATAGTGTCTCCCTGACTGTTCAGACACATATATATCTGTTTAAAATATTCTGGTGTAGTCCAGATAACTAGAAGTTTGGTTTTGCAGTTCCACGGTTCAAATCTCTGTATTATCCAGCATTTGGCCTCTTTTACATAAAAAAAAACAGTAATAGTGTCCCCTTACTGTTCAGACGCAAATATATCTGTTTAAAATATTCTGGTGTAGGTCATATAACTAGAAGTGTGGTTTTTCAGTTCCACCGTTCAAATCTCTTTATTATCCAGCTTTTGTCATTTTTTTCATAAAAGAAACAGTAATAGTGTCTCCCTAACTGTTCAGACACATATATATCTGTTTAAATTAATCTGCTGTAGGCCAGATAACTAGAAGTTTGGTTTTGCAGTTGCACGGTTCAAATCTCTGTATTATCCAGCTTTTGGCCTTTTTTACAGAAAAAAAGCAGTAATAGTGTCTCCCTGACTGTTCAGACACAAATATATCTGTTTAAAATATTCTGGTGTAGGCCAGATAACTAGAAGTTTAATTTTGCAGTTCCACGGTTCAAATCTCTGTGTTATCCAAATTTTGGCCTTTTTTACATAAAAAAACAGTAATATTGTCTCCCTGACTGTTCAAATACTAATATATCTGTTTAAAATATTCTGGTGTAGGCCAGATAACTAGAAGTTTGTTTTTGCAGTTCCACGGTTCAAATCTCTGTATTATCCAGCTTTTGGCCTTTTGCACATGAAAAAAAAAACAGTAATAGTGTCTCCCTGACTGTTCAGACACAAATATATCTGTTTAAAATATTCTGGTGTAGGCCAGATAACTTGTAGTTGGATTTTGCATTTCAACGGTTTAAATCTCTGTATTATCCATCTTTTGGCATTTTGTACATTAAAAAAAACATTAATAGTGTCTCCCTGACTGTTCAGACACAAAGATATCTGTTTAAAATATTCTGGTGTAGGCCAGATAACTAGAAGTTTGGTTTTGCAGTTCCACGGTTCAAATCTCTGTATTATCCAGCTTTTGGCCTCTTTTTACACAAACAAAGACAGTAATTATGTCTCCCTGACTGTTCAGACACAAATATATCTGTTTAAGATACTCAGGTGTGTGACAGATAACTAGAAGTTTGGTTTTGCAGTTCCACGGTTCAAATCTCTGTATTATCCAGCTTTTGGCCTTTTTTACATAAAAAAACAGCAATAGTGTCTCCCTGACTGTTCAGACACAAATATATCTGTTTAAAATATTCTGGTGTAGGCCAGATAACTAGAAGATTGGTTTTGCAGTTCCGCGGTTCAAATCTCTGTATTATCCAGCTTTTGGCCTTTTTTACATAAAAAAAATCACTAATAGTGTCTCCCTTACTGTTGAGACACAAATATGTCTGTTTAAAATACTCTGGTGTAGGCCAGATAACTACAAGTTTGGTTTCGCAGTTCAACGGTTCAAATCTCTGTATTATCCAGCTTTTGGCTTTTTGTACATTAAAAAAAAAACAGTAATAGCATCTCACTGTCTGTTCAGACACAAATATATCTGTTTAAAACATTCTGGTATAGGCCAGATAACTAGAAGTGTGGTTTTTCAGTTCCACTGTTCAAATCTCTATATTATCCAGCTTTTGGCATTTTTTACATAAAAAAAACAGTAATAGTGTCTCCCTGACTGTTCAGACACATATATAACTGTTTAAATTAATCTGGTGTAGGCCAGATAGCTAGAAGTTTGGTTTTGCAGTTCCACGGTTCAAATCTCTGTATTATCCAGCTTTTGGCCTTTTTAACATAAAAAAATCAGTAATAGTGTCTCCCTTACTGTTCAGACACAAATATATCTGTTTAAAATATTCTGGTTTAGGCCAGATAACTAGAAGTTTGGTTTTGCAGTTGCACGGTTCAAATCTCTGTATTATCCAGCTTTTGGCCTTTTTTACATAAAAAACAGTAATAGTGTCTCCTTGACTGTTCAGACACAAATATGTCTGTTTAAAATATTCTGGTGTAGGCCAGATAACTTCAAGTTTGGTTTTGCTGTTCAACCGTTCAAATCTCTGTATTATCCAGCTTTTGGCCTTTTGTACATTAAAAAAAAAACAGTAATAGCATCTCCCTGTCTGTTCAGAAACAAATATATCTGTTTAAAATATTCTGGCGTAGTCCACATAACTAGAAGTTTGGCTTTGCAGTTCCATGGTTCAAATTTCTGTATTATCCAGGTTTTGGCCTTTTTTACGTTAGAAAAAACAGCAATAGTGTCTCCCTGACTGTTCAGACTCAAATATATCTGTTTAAAATATTCTGGTGTAGGCCAGATAACTAGAAGTGTGGTTTTTCAGTTCCACGGTTCAAATCTCTGTATTATCCAGTTTTTGTCATTTTTTACATAAAAGAAACAGTAATAGTGTCTCCCTAACTGTTCAGACGCATATATATCTGTTTAAATTAATCTGGTGTAGGCCAGATAACTAGAAGTTTGGTTTTGCAGTTGCACGTTTCAAATCTCTGTATTATCCAGCTTTTGGCCGTTTTTACTGAAAAAAAGAGTAGTAGTGTCTCCCTGACTGTTCAGACACAAATATATCTGTTTAAAATATTCTGGTGTAGGCCAGATAACTAGAAGTTTGGTTTTGCAGTTGCACGGTTCAAATCTCTGTATTATCCAGCTTTTGGCTTTTTGTACATTAAAAAAAAAACAGTAATAGCATCTCACTGTCTGTTCAGAAACAAATATATCTGTTTAAAACATTCTGGTATAGGCCAGATAACTAGAAGTGTGGTTTTTCAGTTCCACGGTTCAAATCTCTATATTATCCAGCTTTTGGCATTTTTTACATAAAAAAAACAGTAATAGTGTCTCCCTGACTGTTCAGACACATATATATCTGTTTAAATTAATCTGGTGTAGGCCAGATAGCTAGAAGTTTGGTTTTGCAGTTCCACGGTTCAAATCTCTGTATTATCCAGCATTTGGCCTTTTTAACATAAAAAAATCAGTAATAGTGTCTCCCTTACTGTTCAGACACAAATATATCTGTTTAAAATATTCTGGTGTAGGCCAGATAACTAGTAGATTGGTTTTGCAGTTCCACGGTTGAAATCTCTGTATTATCCAGCTTTTATCCTTTTTTACATAAAAAACAGTAATAGTGTCTCCTTGACTGTTCAGACACAAATATGTCTGTTTAAAATATTCTGGTGTAGTCCAGATAACTTCAAGTTTGGTTTTGCTGTTCAACCGTTCAAATTTCTGTATTATCCAGCTTTTGGCCTTTTGTACATTAAAAAAAAAACAGTAATAGCATCTCCCTGTCTGTTCAGAAACAAATATATCTGTTTAAAATATTCTGGCGTAGTCCACATAACTAGAAGTTTGGCTTTGCAGTTCCATGGTTCAAATCTCTGTGTTATCCAGGTTTTGGCCTTTTTTACGTTAGAAAAAACAGCAATAGTGTCTCCCTGACTGTTCAGACTCAAATATATCTGTTTAAAATATTCTGGTGTAGGCCAGATAACTAGAAGTGTGGTTTTTCAGTTCCACGGTTCAAATCTCTGTATTATCCAGTTTTTGTCATTTTTTACATAAAAGAAACAGTAATAGTGTCTCCCTAACTGTTCAGACACATATATATCTGTTTAAATTAATCTGGTGTAGGCCAGATAACTAGAAGTTTGGTTTTGCAGTTGCACGTTTCAAATCTCTGTATTATCCAGCTTTTGGCCGTTTTTACTGAAAAAAAGCAGTAGTAGTGTCTCCCTGACTGTTCAGACACAAATATATCTGTTTAAAATATTCTGGTGTAGGCCAGATAACTAGAAGTTTGGTTTTGCAGTTGCACGGTTCAAATCTCTGTATTATCCAGGTTTTGGCCTCTTTTTACACAAACAAAGACAGTAATTATGTCTCCCTGACTGTTCAGACACAAATATATCTGTTTAAGATACTCAGGTGTGTGACAGATAACTAGAAGTTTGGTTTTGCAGTTCCACGGTTCAAATCTCTGTATAATCCAGCTTTTGGCCTTTTTTACATAAAAGAACAGCAATAGTGTCTCCCTGACTGTTCAGACACAAATATATCTGTTTAAAATATTCTGGTGTAGGCCAGATAACTAGAAGATTGGTTTTGCAGTTCCGCGGTTCAAATCTCTGTATTATCCAGCTTTTGGCCTTTTTTACATAAAAAAAATCACTAATAGTGTCTCCCTTACTGTTCAGACACAAATATGTCTGTTTAAAATATTCTGGTGTAGGCCAGATAACTACAAGTTTGGATTCGCAGTTCAACGGTTCAAATCTCTGTATTATCCAGCTTTTGGCTTTTTGTACATTAAAAAAAAAAACAGTAATAGCATCTCACTGTCTGTTCAGAAACAAATATATCTGTTTAAAACATTCTGGTATAGGCCAGATAACTAGAAGTGTGGTTTTTCAGTTCCACGGTTCAAATCTCTATATTATCCAGCTTTTGGCATTTTTTACATAAAAAAAACAGTAATAATGTCTCCCTGACTGTTCAGACACATATATATCCGTTTAAATTAATCTGGTGTAGGCCAGATAACTATAAGTTTGGTTTTGCAGTTGCATGGTTCAAATCTCTGTATTATCCAGCTTTTAGCCTTTTTTACATAAAAAAACAGTAATAGTGTCTCCCTGACTGTTCAGACATAAATATATCTGTTTAAAAAATTCTGGTGTAGGCCAGATAGCTAGAAGTTTGGTTTTGCAGTTCCACGGTTCAAATCTCTGTATTATCCAGGTTTTGGCCTTTTTTACATAAAAAAAATCAGTAATAGTGTCTCCCTTACTGTTCAGACACAAATATATCTGTTTAAAATATTCTGGTTTAGGCCAGATAACTAGAAGTTTGGTTTTGCAGTTGCACGGTTCAAATCTCTGTATTATCCAGCTTTTGGCCTTTTTTACATAAAAAACAGTAATAGTGTCTCCTTGACTGTTCAGACACAAATATGTCTGTTTAAAATATTCTGGTGTAGGCCACATAACTTCAAGTTTGGTTTTGCAGTTCAACCGTTCAAATCTCTGTATTATCCAGCTTTTGGCCTTTTGTACAATAAAAAAAAACAGTAATAGCATCTCCCTGTCTGTTCAGAAACAAATATATCTGTTTAAAATATTCTGGTGTAGTCCAGATAACTAGAAGTTTGGCTTTGCAGTTCCATGGTTCAAATCTCTGTATTATCCAGGTTTTGGCCTTTTTTACGTTAAAAAAACAGCAATAGTGTCTCCCTGACTGTTCAGACTCAAATATATCTGTTTAAAATGTTCTGGTGTAGGCCAGATAACTAGAAGTGTGGTTTTTCAGGTCCACGGTTCAAATCTCTGTATTATCCAGTTTTTGTCATTTTTTACATAAAAGAAACAGTAATAGTGTCTCCCTAACTGTTCAGACACATATATATCTGTTTAAATTAATCTGGTGTAGGCCAGATAACTAGAAGTTTGGTTTTGCAGTTGCACGGTTCAAATCTCTGTATTATCCAGCTTTTGGCCGTTTTTACTGAAAAAAAGCAGTAGTAGTGTCTCCCTGACTGTTCAGACACAAATATATCTATTTAAAATATTCTGGTGTAGGCCAGATAACTAGAAGTTTGGTTTTGCAGTTGCACGGTTCAAATCTCTGTATTATCCAGCTTTTGGCTTTTTTTGCATAAAAAAACAGTAATAGTTTCTCCCTGAATGTTCAAACACAAATATGTCTGTTTAAAATATTCTGGTGTAGGCCAGATAACTTGAAGTTTGGTTTTGCAGTTGCACGGTTCAAATCTATGTATTATCCAGCTTTTGGACTTTTTTACATAAAAAAACCAGTAATAGTGTCTTCCTGACAGTTCAGACACAAATATATCTGTTTAAAATATTCTGGTGTAGGCCAGATAACTAGAAGTTTAATTTTGCAGTTCCACGGTTCAAATCTCTGTATTATCCAGCTTTTAGCCTTTTGTACATGAAAAAAAAAAACAGTAATAGTGTCTTCCTGACTGTTCAGACTCAAATATGTCTGTTTAATATATTCTGGTGTAGGCCAGATAACTAGAAGTTTAATTTTACAGTTCCACGGTTCAAATCTCTGTATTATCCAGCTTTTGGCCTTTTTTTTACATAAACAAAAAAGTAATAGTGTCTCCCTGACAGTTCAGACACAAATATGTCTGTTTAAAATATTCTGGTGTAGGCCAGATAACTTGAAGTTTGATTTTGCAGTTCAACGGTTCAAATTTCTAAATTATCCAGCTTTTGGCCTTTTGTACATTAAAAAAAAAACAGTAATAGTGTCTCCGTGACTGTTCAGGCACAAATATATCTGTTTAAAATATTCTGGTGTAGTCCAGATAACTAGAAGTTTGGTTTTGCAGTTGCACCGTTCAAATCTCTGTATTATCCAGCTTTTCGCCTTTTTTACATAAAAAAACAGTAATAGTGTCTCCCTGAGTGTTCAGACACAAATATGTCTGTTTAAAATATTCTGGTGTAGTCCAGATAACTAGAAGTTTGGTTTTGCAGTTGCACCGTTCAAATCTCTGTATTATCCAGCTTTTGGCCTTTTTTACATAAAAAAACAGTAATAGTGTCTCCCTGCGTGTTCAGACACAAATATGTCTGTTTAAAATATTCTGGTGTAGGCCAGAAAACTTCAAGTTTGGTGTTGCAGTTCAACAGTTCAAATATCTGTATTATCCAGCTTTTGGCCTTTTGTACAATAAAAGAAAAACAGTCATAGCGTCTCCCTGTCTGTTCAGAAACAGATATATCTGTTTAAAATATTCTGGTGTAGTCCAGATAACTAGAAGATTGGCTTTGCAGTTCCACGGTTCAAATCTCTGTATTATCCAGCTTTTGGCATTTTTTACATAAAAAAAACAGCAATAGTGTCTCCCTGACTGTAAAGACACATAAATATCTGTTTAAATTAATCTGGTGTAGGCCAGATAACTAGAAGTTTGGTTTTGCAGTTGCACGGTTCAAATCTCTGTATTATCCAGATTTTGGCCTTTTTTACATAAAAAAAACAGTAATAGTGTCTCCCTGACTGTTCAGACACAAATATATCTGTTTAAAATATTCTGGTGTAGGCCAGATAACTAGAAGTTTAATTTTGCAGTTCCACGGTTACAAATCTCTGTATTATCCAGATTTTGGCCTTTTTTACATAAAAAAAACAGTAATATTGTCTCCCTGACTGTTCAAATACAAATATATCTGTTTAAAATATTCTGGTGTAGGCCTTATAACTAGAAGTTTGGTTTTGCAGTTCCACAGTTCAAATCTCTGTATTATCCAGCTTTTGGCCTTTTCTACATGAAAAAAAAACAGTAATAGTGTCTTCCTGACTGTTCAGACTCAAATATGTCTTTTTAATATATTCTGGTGTAGGCCAGATAACTAGAAGTTTAATTTTACAGTTCCACGATTCAAATCTCTGTATTATCCAGCTTTTGGCCTTTTTTACATAAACAAAAACAGTAATAGTGTCTCCCTGACTGATCAGACACAAATATATCTGTTTAAGATTAGAGATGAGGGCTGTTCGACTCGAACTGTTCGCCAATCTCATATTCGAGCTGGTTTGGGCGGTATTCGAGCCGTTCGGCGAACACGAACGATTTGAAAAAAATTCGGCTGTTCGAGGTTATGTTCGATAACTGTTCGTGCACCAAAATCATAACTGGATTTTTTCTCAGTAATGATGAAAATTAATGTTAATACGCAGTTTGAGTGTACAGTGGGGCGGGGGGAGGGGCAGGGGATGGATCTCTGCAGGAATAATGAATATCTCCATTTTTTTTTTGTCTTTCCCGCATTTACAGTGGGGAGGTGCAATCTGTCAGCCTATCAGCAGTGCACACACGGAGCGAAGTGCTTTTTTTCACACAAGCAAGGGCATGTGTCATTGGCAGTGTATGTCACATGTCCTTGCCCTATAAGACCCAGCCATTTTCCCCGTCGCCACCATTTTCTCACTGCTGCAGCTGCGTGTTAGACGGCACCTCTGTTGCTGTGTGCGCTATACCTTGTTAATTTCAAGCTAATTTTCGCACAAATCTACAGATAGCTTGGGAGTAGGGAATAGTTGTGATTGCAGTCCTTTTAAGGACTAGGTTACAGCATTTTCTACGACTTTTATCAGGCAGGTCTGTGCTCTTAAACAGATAGGTTGTGGGAGTAAAGACTAATTGTAATTGCAGTCCTTTTCAGGACTAAGTTACATCAGTTCCTAGCAGTTTTTGCCAGGCAGGTCTGTGCCAGTGCTGTGCAAGTTTTTTTCACAGCATTTGGCTAAATCTAGCAAAGCTAATCCTTTTTGGCCTATTGCAGAGTGTGTTACTCAGTGGAGTAGCCTATCTGTGTTGCAAGCTACACCACCTGTGTATAGAATAACAATTTTTTTACTGCACCTAGTGAAGTAAAACCTTTTGGGCATAGCATCATTCTATTAGTCCATCTATACTGACCTCCATAAGGTTGCAAATTGAATATAATTTTTTTCTGCATCTAGCTCTGAAAAAATATTTGGCCTTCTAGCTGTGTGTGGGACTTGTTCTATTAGTACATCTATACTGACCTCCATCAGGTTGCAAACTGAATATAATTTTTTTCTGCATCTAGCTCTGAAAAAATATTTGGGCTTCTAGCTGTGTGTGGGACTTGTTCTATTAGTCCATCTATACTGACCTCCATCAGGTTGCAAATTGAATATAATATTTTTCTGCATCTAGCTCTGAAAAAATATTTGGCCTTTAAGCAGTGTGTGGGACTTGTTCTATTAGTCCATCTATACTGACCTCCATCAGGTTGCAAATTGAATATAATTTTTTTTTGCATCTAGCTCTGAAAAAATATTTGGCCTTCTAGCAGTGTGTGGGACTTGTTCTGTTAGTCCATCTATACTGACCTCCATCAGGTTGCAAATTCAAAATAATTTTTTGTCTGCATCTAGCTCTGAAAAAATATTTGGCCTTCTAGCAGTGTGTGGGACTTGTTCTATTAGTCCATCTATACTGACCTCCATCAGGTTGCAAATTGAATATAATATTTTTCTGCATCTAGCTCTGAAAAAATATTTGGCCTTCTAGCAGTGTGTGGGACTTGTTCTATTAGGCCATCTATACTGACTAGAGATGAGCGGTGTTCGACTAGAACTGTTCGCCAATCTCAAATTCGAGCTGTTTTGGGCGGTGTTCGAGTTGTTCGACGAACCCGAACGATTTGCAAAAAATTCGGCTGTTCGAGGTTATGTTCGATAACTGTTCGTGCACAAAAAGCGTGTCCTGCATGTCTGGTGCTATTTAGAGCACCAATCATGCAGGGATTGTCTGCCACTCACTGTAATGCCACAGCCATGGTGGTCGTGGCATTACAGTGTTTGCCCAAATCGATGGGAACAGTGCCAACAGTGAAACATGAAAAGCCGGCAATTCAGCAGCGGCATACACCGGTACCCGACAATTTAGAACCGAAAGAATAGAGCTTCACACATAGATTAGATAGATATAAACATGTCAGCCACATATATACGAAGTACAGTGAAAGTGCTGCTTACTGTACTTGTCATTTAGCGTAAAGGATTTATCAAAAAAAATAATAGTGTTTTCATGCACTGTCTCTTTAAAAAAGCCGGCCGGCAATTCAGCATCTGTACCCAACAATTTAGAATAGAAGGAATAGAGAATCACACATAGATTAGATAGATAGAAACATGTCAGTCACATATATATGAAGTACAGTGACAGTGTTGCTTACTGTACTTGTCATTTAGTGTAAAGGATTTATTAAAAAAAATAATAGTGTTTTCATGCACCGTCTCTTTAAGAAAGCCGGCCGGCAATTCAGCAGCGGTACCCGACAATTTATAACAGACAGAATAGAGCTTCACACATAGATTAGATAGATAGAAACATGTCAGTCACATATATATGAAGTACAGTGATAGTGTTGGTTACTGTACTTGTCATTTAGTATTAAAATAAAGGATTTATTATTAAAAAAATTGGCGTGGGGTTCCCCTTAATTTTAGGCTCTAGCGGAGGTTAAGCAGACGGCTGGGGCAGATGTTTGAAGCCTGGGAAGGGGGTAATACCCACGGAGCTTCCCAGGTTACTAATATCAGCCCCCAGCTGAATACATAGCCTTTACTAGCTATTAAAATGGGGGACCTCCACAAAAAAATGACGTGGGGTCCCCCCTAATTTAATAGCTAGCAAAGGCTAGGCAGACAGCTGGGGGCTGATATTAATAGCCCAGGAAGGGAGCCATGAATATTGGCCCCCTCCCAGGCTAGAAACACCAGCCGTCAGCCGCCCCAGAAATGGCGCATTCATAGGATGCGCCAATTCTGGCACTTAGCCTCGCTCTTCCACGCTGCCCTGGTGCTGTGGCAGGGGGTAATAGGGTTGGGGTTGATGTCAGCTTATAATGCCAGCTGACATCAAGCCCAGGTTAGTAATGGAGAGGCGTCTATAAGACACCCCCATTACTAACCCCATAGTCAAAGTTAAAAGAAACACAAACACCCAGAATAAAGTCCTTTAATTGAAATAAAGAAACAATCCTTTATTGTTCTAAATTAAACCATACTTACCGTCACGCCCATTCCAGCTGAAGCCAACGATCTCCTGCAATAAAAGAAAAATAAAGCAACCTCATCCTTACCTTTCCTTGGTTCCCACGACAGCTTCAGCTCTGCTACATCGAGATGACAGGCTGGACCGCAGCAGAACGCTGCCATCCAGCCTGTCATCCCGCAGACACTGAGAAGCGCTGGCTTGCTTGCGCTGCTCAGCGTCTCTCTGTGACGACATCCAGATGAGCCGAGTTCATGTCCAATGAACTCGGCTCACCTCATGCACGTCACTGACAGCGTGGGAAAATTCTCACGCTGAAGCGTTGAGTGCAGGAGAATTCTCCCACGCTGTCAGTGACGTGCATAAGGTGAGCTCATGTCCAATGAACTCAGCTCACCTCCTGCACGTCACTGACAGCGTGGGAGAATTCTCCTGCACTCAGCGCTTCAGTGTGAGAATTCTCCCACGCTGAAGCGCTGAGTGCAGGAGAATTTTCCCACGCTGTCAGTGACGTGCATGAGGTGAGCCGAGTTCATTAGACATTAACTCGGCTCATCTGGATGCCCTCACAGAGAGACACTGTGGAGCACAAGCAAGCCTGCGCTTCTCAGTGTCTGCGGGATGACAGGCTGGATGGCAGCGTTCTGCTGCGGTCCAGCCTGTCATCTCGATGTAGCAGAGCTGGAGCCGTCCTGGGAGCCATGGAGAGGTAAGGATGAGGTTGCTTTATTATTTTTCTTTTATTTCAGGAGATCGTTGGCTTCAGCTGGAATGGGCGTGATGGTAAGTATGGTTTAATTTAGAACAATAAAGAATTGTGTGTTTATTTCAATTAAAGGACTTTTTTCTGGGCGTTGTGTTTTTTTTAAATACTTTACTAGAAATTCATGGTGGTCATGTCTAATATTGGCGTGACCCCATGAATTTTGGGCTTAGGGCCAGCTGATAATGCCAAGCTGGCCCTAACCCCTTTATTACCTAGTGAGCCACCGCATCAGGGCCCTGGATGAGTTGGGTACAGCGCCAGAAGATGGCGCTTCTATGAACGCGCCATTTTCCGGGGTGGCTGCGGACTGCAATTTGCAGCGGGGGTGGCCCAGAAAGCTTGGGCCTCCCTGCGCTGCGGATTCCAGCCCCACAGCTGCCTAGTTGTACCTGGCTGGACACAAAAACAGGGCGAAGCCCCACGTCAATTTTCTTTAAATTATTTCATGAAATAATTAAGAAAAAAAGGACTTCCCTATATTGTTGTGTCCGGCCAGGTACAAAGAGGCAGCTGGTGGTTGGGGGCAGCCCGTTCCTGCCTGCTGCACCTGACTGGACACAAATATAGTGCGAAGCCCCACGTCAATTTTTTTTTAATTATTTCATGAATTTCCTGAAATAATTTAAAAAAATTGAAGTGGGGCTTCGCACTATATTTGTGTCCAGCCAGGTACAGCAGGAAGGAACGGGCTGCCCCCAACCACCAGCTGCCTATTTGTACCTGGCCGGACACAACAATAAAGGGAAGGCCTTTTTTTCTTTATTATTTCATGAATTTCATGAAATAATTAAAAAAAAAATACGTGGGGCTTCGCACTATATTTGTGTCCAGCCAGGTACAACTAGGCAGCTGGGGGCTGGAATCTGCAGCGCAGGGAGGCCCAAGCTTTCTGGGCCCCCCCCGCTGCAAATTGCAGTCCGCAGCCGCCCCGAAAAATGGCACGTTCATAGAAGCGCCATCTTCTGGCGCTGTACACAACTCATCCAGGGCCCTGGTGCGGTGGCTCACTGGGTAATAAAGGGGTTAGGGCCAGCTTGGTATTATCAGCTGGCCCCAAGCCCAAAATTCATGGGGTCACGCCAGTATTAGACATGACCGTCATGAATTTCTTGTAAAGTATTTAAAAAAAACACAACACCCAGAATAAAGTCCTTTAATTGAAATAAACGCACAATTCATTATTGTTCTAAATTAAGCCATACTTACCATCACACCCATTCCAGCTGAAGCCAACGATCTCCTGCAATAAAAGAAAAATAATAAACCAACCTCATCCTTACCTTTCCATGGTTCCCACGACAGCTTCAGCTCTGCTACATCGAGATGACTGGCTGGACCGCAGCAGAAAGCTGCCATCCAGCCTGTCATCCCGCGGACACTGAGAAGCGCAGGCATGCTTGCGCTCCTCACTGTCTCGCTGTGACGGCATCCAGATGAGCCGAGGTCATGTCCAATGATCTCGGCTCACCTCATGCACGTCACTGACAGCGTGGGAAAATTCTCACGCTGAAGTGCTGAGTGCAGGAGAATTCTCCCACGCTGTCAGTGACGTGCATGAGGTGAGCTCATGTCCAATGAACTCAGCTCACCTCATGCTCCTCACTGACAGCGTGGGAGAATTCTCCTGCACTCAGCGCTTCAGCGTGAGAATTTTCCCACGCTGTCAGTGACGTGCATGAGGTGAGCCGAGTTCATTGGACATGACCTCGGCTCATCTGGATGCCGTCACAGCGAGACAGTGAGGAGCGCAAGCATGTCTGCGCTTCTCAGTGTCCGCGGGATGACAGGCTGGATGGCAGCGTTCTGCTGCGGTCCAGCCTGTCATCTCGATGTAGCAGAGCTGGAGCTGTCCTGGGAACCATGGAAAGGTAAGGATGATGTTGCTTTATTATTTTTCTTTTATTACAGGAGATCGTTGGCTTCAGCTGGAATGGGCGTGACGGCAAGTATGGTTTAATTTAGAACAATAAAGAATTGTGTGTTTATTTCAATTAAAGGACTTTATTCTGGGTGTTTGTGTTTTTTTGTAACTTTGACTATGGGGTTAGTAATGGGGGTGTCTTATAGACGCCTCTCCATTACTAACCTGGGCTTGATGTCAGCTGGCATTATAAGCTGACATCAACCCCAGCCCTATTACCCCACTGCCACCGCTACAGGGCAGTGGGAAGAGCGAGGCTAAGTGCCAGAATTGGCGCATCCTATGGATGCGCCATTTCTGGGGCGGCTGACGGCTGGTGTTTCTAGCCTGGGAGGGGGCCAATATTCATGGCACCCTTCCTGAGCTATTAATATCAGCCCCCAGCTGTCTGCCTAGCCTTTGCTAGCTATTAAAATAGGGGGGACCCCACGTCATTTTTTTGAGGGGGTCCCCCATTTTAATAGCTAGTAAAGACTAGGTATTCAGCTGGGGGCTGATATTAGTAGCCTGGGAAGCTCCTTGGGTATTACCCCTTCCGAGGCTTCAAACATCTGCCCCAGCCGTCTGCTTAACCTCCGCTAGAGCCTAAAATTATGGGGGATCCCACGCCAATTTTTATTTTAATAAATCCTTTATTTTAACACTAAATGACAAGTACAGTAACCAACACTGTCACTGTACTTATTATAAATGTGACTGACATGTTTCTATCTATCTAATCTATGTGTGATGCTCTATCTTTCTGTTCTAAATTGTCGGGTACCACTGCTGAATTGCCGGCCGGCTTTTTTAAAGAGACAGTGCATGAAAACACTATTATTTTTTTAAATAAATCCTTTATACTAAATGACAAGTACAGAAAGCAACACTGTCACTGCACTTCATATATATGTGACTGACATGTTTCTATCTATCTAATCTATGTGTGATGCTCTATTCTTTCTATTCTAAATTGTCGGGTACAGATGCTGAATTGCCGGCCGACTTTTTTAAAGAGACGGTGCATGAAAACACTAATATTTTTTTTAATAAATTCTTTACACTAAATGACAAGTGCAGTAACCAACACTGTCACTGTGCTTCTTATATGTGTGACTGACATGTTTCTATCTATCTAATCTATGTGTGATGCTCTATTCCTTCTTGTCTAAATTGTCGGGTACCGGTGTATGCCGCTGCTGAATTTGCCGGCCGGCTTTTTTAAAGAGAGTGTCTTCTGAGCAGTTTGTCAGCTTTTGGACACCTTTGCAGGTGTTTTCTATGTGTTTCTATGTGTTTTTGTTTGCCTGCCATTGATTTTAATGGTGTTCGACGGTGTTCTAAGGTGTTCGACGAACAGTTCGACGAACAGTTCCTCGAACATCCCGGTGTTCGACGAACCGAACCGAACCCGAACACTACGGGGGTGGCTCAACACTAATACTGACCTCCATCAGGTTGCAAACTGAATATAATTTTTTTCTGCATCTACCTCTGAAAAAATATTTGGGCTTCTAGCTGTGTGTGGGACTTGTTCTATTAGTCCATCTATACTGACCTCCATCAGGTTGCAAATTGAATTTAATTTTTTTCTGCATCTAGCTCTGATAAAATATTTGGCCTTCTAGCAGTGTGTGGGACTTGTTCTATTAGTCCATCTATACTGACCTCCATCAGGTTGCAAATTCAAAATAATTTTTTGTCTGCATCTAGCTCTGAAAAAATATTTGGCCTTCTAGCAGTGTGTGTGACTTGTTCTATTAGTCCATCTATACTGACCTCCATCAGGTTGTAAACTGAATATAATTTTTTTCTGCATCTACCTCTGAAAACATATTTGGCCTTCTAGCAGTGTGTGGGACTCATTGTATTAGGCCATCTATACCAAGTTCCACCAGCTTTTAAATTAATAATAATTTTTAGCTGCATCTAGCCCTGAAAATAATTTTTCTTCCCAGTAGTGGTAGCAATAGAAATATGGGGCGTGCTCCTGGCTTTCAAAAATATACGCTTCATAACAAAAAACACCAGCCTAGCGCACTGCATTAATAAGATGGCATCATCGTCTCTCCCAGTGCTAGGCCTACTACCCAGGCTAGCATTCCTGTGCCTAAAACACAATGTATGGGTCCACGCTAGCCACTATGCTGAGGGGTCTAAAGCTGCTGCTAACACTTTATAACAATTCAATTGGCAGATTTTCACAGAGCTCTTCCACAAAGGCCACCCATCGGGCAACAGTTGCCCACCTTCCCTATGGGATCTAGTGGCGAATAGTTGATGCCATTAATCAGAGCGTCAGTTGCCCCGTCGACGTGGCAAGCATACGGTAAGGCATGGGAAGAGTGGACACGACTAGTAGCAGGCAGACGGATTGACCAATGTGAACAAGCCAGATCACAAGTCACCATAGAATTTCTCCACCAGCTAATGATGAGGGGCATATCAGGGGCGTCAGCGCAGCGGTGTCTGACCGGAGTAGCATTTCACTTCCAACTACTGAATTGGGGAGATGTGACAAAGATTCATCATCAGACAATCCATAAAAGGGTGGAGAAGGGGTCAACCAAGCCAGGAGTGTAGACGTCCCGTCCCGTGTCACTAAAACTGATTTCTCACATCATATCCCTAACACCATTAACATGACACTCACAATTTGAAGCAACACTACTGTCTACTGCATTTGTGATCGCCTTCTTCGGGGCGCTATGCATAAGCGAATTAGTCACTCAATCCAAAATTACCACCAGTGGAGGCTTATTACACCAGGACGTAGTCATAGCCAATAATGCAATACGTCTACGCATACACAAATCGAAAACGGTTCCAGTGGGCAGGGGCACTTGGGTACTTCTACAACCTACAAACGGTACACTGAGTCGGGTAACAATAGTAAAAACATATCTAACCATCCGATCACAAATTTCTTCCTATCACACATTGATGGAACGCCATTATCAAGATACCAGTTCCAAGCTATATTTAATAAATGCATAACATCGGCAGGGAACCACCCCAAAGATTACGGGACACACTCATTCCGCATAGGCGCGGCCACGGAAGCAGCAAGAGCAGGACTGTCAGAAACGGAAGTTCAGAGGATAGGGAGATGGTGATCCACGTGTTTGGCAAGATACATAAGACCGGACTTGTTATCCTAATGTGGTTTGTTTCTTTTACAGGTGACGCTAAGCCAACAGTGTGGGTGATAGGCCACTCGTATATATATTGAGGAGAAAAAAGGGCGAAAGTCCGCCCAGGCGGGAGGAAATTAGAGTTTCATAACACATATTTCAACTGGAGAGGTATTAGAGGCCTGCTATGGCCACAGGTACTAATGGAGGTAGGGAGAGAGGCAAGATGTCCGGTCATCTTAGTTATACAGGCCGGGGGAAACAACCTTGGTCATCACAAGTGCGCACAACTAATGGCAATAATGAAACTAGACACTGGGAGCTTCAGAGTATTTTTCACAAAACTAGCTATAGTATGGTCAGAGATTGTGCCGATAGCGGTATGGCAAGGTGCGCGAGACATCACGGCCAAGGCGGGTAATAAATATTCGGATGGCAAAATTTAGAAGAGACAGAGGCGGTGTAGTGGTACGACACCGACAACTGGAAGGAGATAAAGCAGGCCTCATACGGCTCGGCGGTGTTTACTTAATGGATATTGGACTGGACATATTCCTGTCAGGACTCCAGGACGGAGTGGAACAAGCGTTAAGAGTGATGGGTGGGGGTCAGAGTCCTGAATACGAGTACGCAGGATCCTCCGTGGCCCAATAGAAAGGACATGTTGGAGAGTTACACTTGTTGGCCAAGTTGCCGGAGTGGAGACCCAGGGCATGCTGCAACAAGCTGAATTATTTTAGAAATAAAATGCCTTTCTAATGGAATGAGTATAGAGAGTTAATAAAGCTGTGACCGATCCTCACCCATCCAGTTGTAAGAGTTACATTATTGTATTGTCAAGGAAAGGGGGGCAGCAGGGGGGATGAGCGTCTGGGTTTGGTTGGGGGTCCCCACAGTCTGCCTAGGCTAGATGCATTTAAAAATTCTTATTAGATACACAGGCGGTGCAGCTTGCTTCGCAGCTGGGCTACTACGCCCAAAGTATTGCCTAGGCTAGATGTAGTTAACAATTCTACGCTGACTAGCAGACACTGAAGATTTGGAGCAGACCTCTGAGTAAACAGCTCTTCAGACTCAACCATCTGTGTTACCCCAAGCCATAGTGTATGTAGTTTCTTACAGTTAAAAGGGGGAGGAGCGACCCAACCCACCTGGAATTGACGATGCCATGTCACGTAAGACACAGCAAGGGGACTCCAAAAAGAGTCTCCATTTTTTCCCAAAATTGTGGCACAGACACTACTTAACCCTAGAACACATACCTGGGGCCTCGCAGTCCCGCCCTGTTAATTGTTTTCTATTTTCTGCAAGATTACTTTAGTTAGAATTTTGAAACTCTAGGTATTCTTCATGTATATAGTTGTTTGTCATTTGAGTTTGAGTTATTCCATGTTATTTGCACATGGGCCTAAAAGGCCCCAGGTATATGAAAGTGTAGATTTTTATGGTCATGCGTTCTAGGGTTAAGTGGCATCAATTGCCCCACAGTTGCTTAAAACGGTTGGTGAGGTGATATTACCAAATCCTTAAGCTTTTAGTCTCCAAAGGATAACACAGGGTTAGAAAAGTCCCTGCGAATCCATGATTTGTTCATCTTTATGAACGTGAGTCTGTCTACATTCTCAGTGGACAGCCGTGTGCGCTTATCTGTCAGCACACCATCAGCAGCGCTGAACACACTTTCAGAGAGAACACTGGCTGCTGGGCATGACAAGATCTCCAAGGCGTAAGTGGCGAGCTCCGGCCATTTTTCCAGATTGGAATACCAAAATGAGCAAGGGTCCAGTGACACAGTCATGGCTTCGATGTTCACTTGGAGATACTCCTGCACCATCCTCTCTAGGCATTGACTATGTGTCAGACTTCTTGTCTCCTTTGGCCTTGCAAAGGATGGTCTAAAAAAGTGGTGAAACGATTCCACAAAATTGCTGTTACAAGCAGATACTGTGTTACTGTTGCGGTTTGAGTGATGAAGACTCAACAGTCCCACGGTTGGCAAGTTAGAACTGTGAGATTCACTTCTTGCACCACTGGTGTTTTGTGGAAAAGCACATGTAAGATTCTGCAACAGCGTCTGCAGATTCTCCAGCATGCGTCAATCCCTTTTTATGGCAGGAATTATTTCGGCAAATTTACTTTTGTACCAGGGATCTAAGAGTGTGGCAACCCAGTAGTCGGGATTACTTCGAATTCTGCAATCTGAGGGTCATATTGCAGGTAGTGCAGCAAAAAGGCACTCATGTGTCTTGCGCATCCAGGAGGACCAAGTCCTTGTTGTGTTGGTAGCGAGGTAAGAATCATGCTTCCTTCCTCTGCCCTCTCCCCCCAACCTCGCACAACAGAAATGTGATCAAGGTCTCCCTCATCTGATGAGTCTTCCAAGCCCATTGCCAGTTCATCCTCCACTTCTTCCTCGGCTCCTGCAACTTCCTCAACAGTTTGGCTGCTACCATGCGCCCTGGTTAATCCCTCTCCCCCACCCTCCCATGCCTGCCGCATTGGTTCTGCCATCCGTCTGGACCTTGGAGATGTTATCCTTTCCGCATACGACTCCTCCTCTACTTCCTCCACCTCCTCTTGACCCACCACCTGACTCTGAATTCTGTTTAATGTGTGCTCCAGCATGTAAATCACCGGAATAGTCATGCTGATAATGGCATCATCGTCAGCACTAAACATCTTCGTCGTCATTTCAAAACAGTGCAGAAGGGTGTGTGGCGCCCCTGAGGGTTCAGTCGCCACAAAGTTACTGCATCTCACCCAGAGGTGTGGTATCTCACCCTCAGGTAAGGAAGGCGTATGGCTCGGGACCCTAACACCTGCATCCAACACATACCAGCAGTGGGCGTAGGGCGAGACTGCTCCTAAGGGAGAGCACAGTCCCAGGTCCCTAGCTGGTGGGAGGGTCCTATGTAGTGGATGCTTATGGGAGCAGCTTAGGGGAGCACATGACAGGGAGAGTATAAATAGGAAGTCATCTTAGAAAGAGCAAGCCAGTCAGAGGAGGAAAAGTGAAAGGAGCAGAGGCTTGGCATGAGCTCTGCTACGGAGGCGGGCCTAGCCTGGGAGTCCCAGGACTGAAGGAGAGAAGAGAGGAGTGGGAGCAGGAAGGCTCCAGGAACCGAAGGGACCCTAGGGCTACAGGCCATGCAGAAGGCCACCCGTATTCCCGCTGCTACCAGGAGGTAGAGGGGTCAGGCCAGATAAGGGGAACCGGTCACTCAACAAGAGGAGAAACATCAAGGCTCAACTAGAAACCGGAGGCTGCAGCATTTCATGTACTGCAGGTAAAAGTCCACACCAGTCTCACTAAGAAGGTAGCCACATAAGACCCAGGGGACGGAACACAAGTCGCCCGCCAAGGCCCGAGGATACCGGATAGAAGTGTCACTGGGTGTGAGGTGCAGGGAGAAGGCCAGAGAAAGGACACACAGAAGGGGGTCCTGCTAAGTACTCTGGAGCTATCTGGGGGTGGACTGAGCCCCTCACTGAGTGCGCACAGCACGACAGGTGAGATTGCGCTGGTACCTGTAATCTGGACTGCAACAACTGTGAGTAAAGATCTTGGGACTGCATCACACGGACTCTGTGTTCATTACTGACTCCCTGCACTACAACCACCATCATCCACCCACACTGCCCTGAAGCTACACTCTTCCTGTGGTGAGTAATAATACCATTGCTGCAAAACCACCAGCTTCAGAGGACTGTTCCGCAGCGGCGGCCCCTTTGGCCGCACTCCACAGGTGGCGTAGTCGGACATTATAAAATCCATATATACAAATTACCGTTAGATTGACCGCCCTGGGTCACGGACCGGGTCACCGCCACAGTGACTACAATCCCCAGCGTCTATCGGCCCGGCTCAGGGTACCCCACGGCCCAGGGAGCGCGTCAACTTCATATGTCCCTGATCTGAGACCACTCCTGCAGCGTGATTTGCCCCACCTCTGGATCTCGTTGGCCCAGGCTATACGTCAGAACGTATTGCACCAGGGCTTGTCGGTGCTGCCACAGTCGCTGCAACATGTGCAGAGTTGAATTCCACCATGTCGGCACTAGAGATGAGCGGTGTTCGACTAGAACTGTTCGCCAATCTCAAATTCGAGCTGTTTTGGGCGGTGTTCGAGTTGTTCGACGAACCCGAACGATTTGCAAAAAATTCGGCTGTTCGAGGTTATGTTCGATAACTGTTCGTGCACCAAAAGCGTGTCCTGCATGTCTGGCGCTATTTAGAGCACCAATCATGCAGGGATTGTCTGCCACTCACTGTAATGCCACAGCCATGGTGGTTGTGGCATTACAGTGATTGCCCAAATCGATGGGAACAGTGCCAACAGTGAAACATGAAAAGCCGGCAATTCAGCAGCGGCATACACCGGTACCCGACAATTTAGAACCGAAAGAATAGAGCTTCACACATAGATTAGATAGATATAAACATGTCAGCCACATATATACGAAGTACAGTGAAAGTGCTGCTTACTGTACTTGTCATTTAGCGTAAAGGATTTATCAAAAAAAATAATAGTGTTTTCATGCACCGTCTCTTTAAGAAAGCCGGCCGGCAATTCAGCAGCGGTACCCGACAATTTAGAATAGAAGGAATAGAGAATCACACATAGATTAGATAGAGAGAAACATGTCAGTCACATATATATGAAGTACAGTGACAGTGTTGCTTACTGTACTTGTCATTTAGTGTAAAGGATTTATTAAAAAAAATAATAGTGTTTTCATGCACCGTCTCTTTAAGAAAGCCGGCCGGCAATTCAGCATCTGTACCCGACAATTTATAACAGACAGAATAGAGCTTCACACATAGATTAGATAGATAGAAACATGTCAGTCACATATATATGAAGTACAGTGATAGTGTTGGTTACTGTACTTGTCATTTAGTATTAAAATAAAGGATTTATTATTAAAAAAATTGGCGTGGGGTTCCCCTTAATTTTAGGCTCTAGCGGAGGTTAAGCAGACAGCTGGGGCAGATGTTTGAAGCCTGGGAAGGGGGTAATACCCACGGAGCTTCCCAGGCTACTAATATCAGCCCCCAGCTGAATACCTAGCCTTTACTAGCTATTAAAATGGGGGACCCCCCCAAAAAAATGACGTGGGGTCCCCCCTAATTTAATAGCTAGCAAAGGCTAGGCAGACAGCTGGGGGCTGATATTAATAGCCCAGGAAGGGAGCCATGAATATTGGCCCCCTCCCAGGCTAGAAACACCAGCCGTCAGCCACCCCAGAAATGGCGCATTCATAGGATGCGCCAATTCTGGCACTTAGCCTCGCTCTTCCACGCTGCCCTGGTGCGGTGGCAGGGGGTAATAGGGCTGGGGTTGATGTCAGCTTATAATGCCAGCTGACATCAAGCCCAGGTTAGTAATGGAGAGGCGTCTATAAGACACCCCCATTACTAACCCCATAGTCAAAGTTAAAAGAAAACACAACACCCAGAATAAAGTCCTTTAATTGAAATAAAGACACAATTCTTTATTGTTCTAAATTAAACCATACTTACCATCACGCCCATTCCAGCTGAAGCCAACGATCTCCTGTAATAAAAATAAAATAATAAAGCAACCTCATCCTTACCTTTCCATGGTTCCCACGACAGCTTCAGCTCTGCTACATCGAGATGACAGGCTGGACCGCAGCAGAACGCCGCCATCCAGCCTGTCATCCCGCAGACACTGAGAAGCGCAGGTTGCTTGCGCTCCACATTGTCTCTCTGTGACGGCATAAAGATGAGCCGAGGTCATGTCCAATGAACTCGGCTCACCTCATGCACGTCACTTACAGCGTGGGAGAATTCTCACGCTGAAGCGCTGAGTGCAGGAGAATTTTCCCACGCTGTCAGTGAGGTGCATGAGGTGAGCTGAGTTCATTGGACATGAGCTCACCTCATGCACGTCACTGACAGCGTGGGAGAATTCTCCTGCACTCAGCACTTCAGCGTGAGAATTTTCCCACGCTGTCAGTGACGTGCATGAGGTGAGCCTAGTTCATTGGACATGACCTCGGCTCATCTGGATGCCGTCACAGCGAGACACTGAGGAGCGCAAGCATGCCTGCTCTTCTCAGTGTCTGCGGCATGACAGGCTGGATGGCAGCGTTCTGCTGCGGTCCAGCCTGTCATCTCGATGTAGCAGAGCTGAAGCTGTCGTGGGAACCATGGAAAGGTAAGGATGAGGTTGGTTTATTATTTTTCTTTTATTGCAGGAGATCGTTGGCTTCAGCTGGAATGGGCGTGATGGTAAGTATAGTTTAATTTAGAACAATAAAGAATTGTGTGTTTATTTCAATTAAAGGACTTTATTCTGGGTGTTGTGTTTTTTTTAAATACTTTACTAGAAATTCATGGCGGTCATGTCTAATTCTGGCGTGACCCCATGAATTTTGGGCTTGGGGCCAGCTGATAATACCAAGCTGGCCCTAACCCCTTTATTACCCAGTGAACCACCGCACCAGGGCCCTGGATGAGTTGGGTACAGCGCCAGAAGATGGCGCTTCTATGAACGCGCCATTTTCCGGGGTGGCTGCGGACTGCAATTTGCAGCGGGGGGGCCCAGAAAGCTTGGGCCTCCCTGCGCTGCAGATTCCAGCCCCCAGCTGCCTAGTTGTACCTGGCTGGACACAAATATAGTGCGAAGCCCCACGTATTTTTTTTTTAATTATTTCATGAAATTCATGAAATAATTAAGAAAAAAAGGCCTTCCCTATATTGTTTTGTCCGGCCAGGTACAAATAGTCAGCTGGTGGTTGGGGGCAGCCCGTTCCTGCCTGCTGTACCTGGCTGGACACAAATATAGTGCGAAGCCCCACTTCAATTTTTTTTAATTATTTCAGGAAATTCATGAAATAATTAAAAAAAAATTGACGTGGGGCTTCGCACTATATTTGTGTCCAGTCAGGTGCAGCAGGCAGGAACGGGTTGCCCCCAACCACCAGCTGCCTATTTGTACCTGGCCGAACAAAACAATATAGGGAAGGCCTTTTTTTCTTAATTATTTCATGAATTTCATGAAATAATTAAAAAAAATTGAAGTGGGGCTTCGCACTATATTTGTGTCCAGCCAGGTACAGCAGGCAGGAACGGGCTGCCCCCAACCACCAGCTGCCTATTTGTACCTGGCCGGACACATCAATATAGGGAAGCCCTTTTTTTCTTAATTATTTCATGAAATAATTTAAAGAAAATTGACGTGGGGCTTCGCCCTGTTTTTGTGTCCAGCCAGGTACAACTAGGCAGCTGGGGGCTGGAATCCGCAGCGCAGGGAGGCCCAAGCTTTCTGGGCCACCCCCGCTGCAAATTGCAGTCCGCAGCCACCCTGGAAAATGGCGCGTTCATAGAAGCGCCATCTTCTGGCGCTGTACCCAACTCATCCAGGGCCCTGATGCGGTGGCTCACTGGGTAATAAAGGGGTTAGGGCCAGCTTGGCATTATCAGCTGGCCCTAAGCCCAAAATTCATGGGGTCACGCCAATATTAGACATGACCACCATGAATTTCTAGTAAAGTATTTAAAAAAAACACAACACCCAGAAAAAAGTCCTTTAATTGAAATAAACACACAATTCTTTATTGTTCTAAATTAAACCATACTTACCGTCACGCCCATTCCAGCTGAAGCCAACAATCTCCTGAAATAAAAGAAAAATAATAAAGCAACATCATCCTTACCTTTCCATGGTTCCCATGACAGCTTCAGCTCTGCTACATCGAGATGACAGGCTGGACCGCAGCAGAACGCTGCCATCCAGCCTGTCATCCCGCAGACACTGAGAAGTGCAGGCTTGCTTGCGCTCCACAGTGTCTCTCTGTGAGGGCATCCAGATGAGCCGAGTTAATGTCCAATGAACTCGGCTCACCTCATGCACGTCACTGACAGCGTGGGAAAATTCTCCTGCACTCAGCGCTTCAGCGTGAGAATTCTCACACTGAAGCGCTGAGTGCAGGAGAATTCTCCCACGCTGTCAGTGACGTGCAGGAGGTGAGCTGAGTTCACTGGACATGAGCTCACCTTATGCACGTCACTGACAGCGTGGGAAAATTCTCCTGCACTCAGCGCTTCAGCGTGGGAGAATTCTCACGCTGAAGCGCTGAGTGCAGGAGAATTCTCCCACGCTGTCAGTGACGTGCAGGAGGTGAGCTGAGTTCATTGGACATGAGCTCACCTTATGCACGTCACTGACAGCGTGGGAGAATTCTCCTGCACTCAGCGCTTCAGCGTGAGAATTTTCCCACGCTGTCAGTGACGTGCATGAGGTGCGCCGAGTTCATTGGACATGACCTCGTCTCATCTTTATGCCGTCACAGCCTGACACTGCAGAGCGCAAGCATGCCTGCGCTTCTCAGTGTCTGCGGGATGACAGGCTGGATGGCAGCGTTCTGCTGCGGTCCAGCCTGTCATCTCGATGTAGCAGAGCTGAAGCTGTCGTGGGAACCATGGAAAGGTAAGGATGATGTTGCTTTATTATTTTTCTTTTATTGCAGGAGATCGTTGGCTTCAGCTGGAATGGGCGTGATGGTAAGTATGGTTTAATTTAGAACAATAAAGGATTGTGTCTTTATTTCAATTAAAGGACTTTATTCTGGGTGTTTGTGTTTTCTTTTAACTTTGACTATGGGGTTAGTAATGGGGGTGTCTTATAGACGCCTCTCCATTACTAACCTGGGCTTGATGTCAGCTGGCATTATAAGCTGACATCAACCCCAGCCATATTACCCCCTGCCACCGCTACAGGGCAGCGTGGAAGAGCGAGGCTGAGTGCCAGAATTGGCGCATCCTATGAATGCGCCATTTCTGGGGCGGCTGACGGCTGGTGTTTCTAGCCTGGGAGGGGGCCAATATTCATGGCTCCCTTCCTGGGCTATTAATATCAGCCCCCAGCTGTCTGCCTAGCCTTTGCTAGCTATTAAATTAGGGGGGACCCCACGTCATTTTTTTGGGGGGGTCCCCCTTTTTAATAGCTAGTAAAGGCTATGTATTCAGCTGGGGGCTCATATTAGTAGCCTGGGAAGCTCCGTGGGTATTACCCCCTTCCCAGGCTTCAAACATCTGCCCCAGCTGTCTGCTTAACCTCCGCTAGAGAATAAAATTAAAGGGAACCCCACGCCAATTTTTTTTAATAATAAATCCTTTATTTTAATACTAAATGACAAGTACAGTAACCAACACTATCACTGTACTTCATATATATGTGACTGACATGTTTCTATCTATCTAATCTATGTGTGAAGCTCTATTCTGTCTGTTATAAATTGTCGGGTACCGCTGCTGAATTGCCGGCCGGCTTTTTTAAAGAGACGGTGCATGAAAACACTATTATTTTTTTTAATAAATCCTTTACACTAAATGACAAGTACAGTAAGCAACATTGTCACTGTACTTCATATATATGTGACAGACATGTTTCTATCTATCTAATCTATGTGTGAAGCTCTATTCTGTCTGTTATAAATTGTCGGGTACCGCTGCTGAATTGCCGGCCGGCTTTTTTAAAGAGACAGTGCATGAAAACACTATTATATTTTTTAATAAATCCTTTACACTAAATGACAAGTACAGTAAGCAACACTGTCACTGTACTTCATATATATGTGACTGACATGTTTCTATCTATCTAATCTATGTGTGAGGCTCTATTCCTTCTTGTCTAAATTGTCGGGTACCGGTGTATGCCGCTGCTGAATTGCCGGCCGGCTTTTTTAAAGAAAGCGTCTTCTGAGCAGTTTGTCAGCTTTTGGACACCTTTGAAGGTGTTTTCTATGTGTTTCTATGTGTTTTTGTTTGCCTGCCATTGGTTTTAACGGTGTTCGACGGTGTTCTAAGGTGTTCAACGAACAGTTCGACGAACAGTTCCTCGAACATCCCGGTGTTCGACGAACCGAACCGAACCCGAACACTACGGGGGTGGCTCAACACTAGTCGGCACATCGCATTTCAGCCGGTGAACTGGCAGGACCAACGACTTCTGTAGAGATGTAAGTCGTTGAGCTGCGGGATGCGAACGGCGGAAGTGAGCACACAGCGACCGTGCCCTCTGCAGAAGGCCATCTAGTCCGGGATAGTGGGCTAAAAATTTATGGATAACCAGGTTCAACACGTGAGCCATACAAGGCACGTGTGTGACATTGCCCCGGCGAAGGGCCGCACCCAGGTTTGCAGCATTGTCACACACGGCCTTCCCTGGTTGCTGGTCCAGTGGAGACAACCATTCATGAAACTGGGTCTCCAGAGCTGACCTCAAGTCCTTCTCTGTGTGACTCACATTTCCCAGACATTTCAAAGTAAACACTGATGCCGTTGAGCCCTGCTGCCAGCATAGTAAGGAGGTGTGCAGGATTACTTCTGCGCAGTTAGAAAGCAGGTGGCATTACCATACAGGCTTTGGGTGCAGGTGGAGGACCGAGAGGAGGTTGAGGAGGCAGAAGCAGTGGAGGAACTTCGAGATAAAGAGTATTGACGCAAAACTCGTGGGGACGGTAAGACTTGGACAGCAGCCCCTTGTCCTGCTGTCACCATAGTTACCCAGTGCCCAGTCAGCGACATGTAACGCCCCTGTCCATGCCTACTCGCCCAAGTGTCTGTGGTGAAATGCACCCTGTCACACACAGAGTTTCTCAAAGAAGCGGTGATGTTGTGTGCGACATGCTGGTGGAGCGCAGGCACACCTTTCTTTGAGAAGTAGTGCCGACTGGGCATCTGGTACTGGGGCACTGCGACGGACATAAGGTCTCGAAAATCCACTGTGTCCACCAGGCGGAAAGGCAGCATTTCTGTAGCCAAGAGCTTGCAGATGGTGAAATTCAACCTCTTAGCTTTCTCATGGCTAGGAGGAAATGGTCTTTTACTTGTCCACATCTGAGGGACCGAGGGCTGGCTATTGTGCTTAGACGGGGTTGATAAGGGTGTCCCCGGCAAACTGCCGGTCTGTGAGGAAGATGCAGGCGGACATGTTAGGTTGCCTTGATCCAAAGGTGGTGCTATCGATGTCGGACAGCGCTCAAGACCAGCTGGTGTTACCACCTCCAAAGAAAATGATGACCTGCCAATCACGCTGGCTGTTGCGGGTAAAGAGGTGGCAGGTCTGCGCCCCAAAACAGGTGTGACTGCTGTCCCCCCAGTCACAGAGGATGAAGAGGCCGCGGATGCACAAGATATGGCAGACGGTGGTTGGCCCGGCCGGCTAGGCCGCATTGTAGCACACTGAGCTTCCCACTGCAACTTATGCTTCATGTCCATGTGCCGGTTCATGCATGAAGTACTCAAACTATGTATTTTTTGGCCTCTACTTAGCTTTTGCTGACAAATGTTACAGATAACACGAGTTGGGTCATCTTTATCGATCTGAAAAAATGCCCAGGCTATGCAAGGCTTAGCACCCATGCGACCTGAAGAGCCACCACGACTTGTGGTGAGAGGCAGAGTTGTGTTTGAGGATGCAGTTGTTGACGTGCTTCCAGTACTACGTCTCTGTCCAGGAAGGCGCAACCTGACCTCGTCGTCACTAGCATCTTCCTCCACCTCCTCTGCTGACCTCATCTCTTGGCTGACTGTGGGTTGACAGTAAGTGGGATCTCCGACCTCATCATCATCACCCTGTGCGATATCACACCCGTCGTCCTCAGAGCCAACCTGTTCCTGCCCTGACAAAAAACTAAAGTTGTCGCTCCAATCAGGTATTTGAGTCTTATCATCGTCTTCCTCATTGTCTCCACCAACAGGAGTTACAGTTTGGGAATGAGGGTCTACATTATGGTCAGAACCTTCTGCGTCTGGTCCTGGATCCGACTCATAAAGATTCTGGGCATCAGTGCAGATCATTTCCTCGTCTGGATTCACAGAAGCGCTGGAGTCGACCTCTGATTCCCAGGCTATAGTATGAGTAAACAGCTCTGCAGACTCAACCATCTGTTCTACCTCATACTCAGACGGGCAGCTGGAGATTTGGGAGCTGTGAGGAAGCAAGTGCGATTTGGGTGACACCTTTGAGGACTGGAGTATTTGTGATGTTGAAGTTGATGTGGAGGAGAGCCCACTTAAAGGAGCACTTGATATCCGTTGAAGCACCTGCTGTTTTTGTGCCTCATCTGGAATTTGTAGCGATTAGCGTGGCCGTAAGAAAGGGATCTTATCACATTGTCCGCTAAAAGAAGTAGACATTTTAGTTTGGCTGGAAGATGGTCTTTTTTCTGCACCTACCCCACGGACACAACCTTTTTTCTCCTTCCCAACACGCCTATTCCCCTTTCCACCAGCAGCAGGCCTTTTTCCAATCATTTTGGTGGTTAACTAATTCACAACTCTGGAGTTGTTTGTACAAAAAAACAATGGATGGTAACCGAGCAGAGCTGAGTGGCCAAACTGTGGTATTAGGCCAAAACTATTGGCTAGGTTAGATGCAGAAAAAAATTATTTTTAATTTGCAACCTGATGGAGGTCAGTATAGATGGACTAATAGACCAAGTCCCACACACCGCTAGAAGCCCAAATATTTTTTCAGAGCTAGATGCAGAAAATTTTTTTATTCAATTTGCAACCTGATGGAGGTCAGTATAGATGGACTAATAGACCAAGTCCCACACACTGCTAGAAGCCCAAATATTTTTTCAGAGCTAGATGCAGAAAAAAATTATTTTTAATTTGCAACCTGATGGAGGTCAGTATAGATGGACTAATAGACCAAGTCCCACACACCGCTAGAAGCCCAAATATTTTTTCAGAGCTAGATGCAGAAAAAAATTATATTCAATTTGCAACCTGCTGGAGGTCAGTATAGAAGGACTAATAGAACAAGTCCCACACACTGCTAGAAGCCCAAATATTTTTTCAGAGCTAAATGAAGAAAAAAATTATTTTTAATTTGCAACCTGATGGAGGTCAGTATAGATGGACTAATAGACCAAGTCCCACACACTGCTAGAAGCCCAAATATTTTTTCAGAGCTAGATGCAGAAAAAAATTATTTTTAATTTGCAACCTGATGGAGGTCAGTATAGATGGACTAATAGACCAAGTCCCACACACCGCTAGAAGCCCAAATATTTTTTCAGAGCTAGATGCAGAATTTTTTTTTATTCAATTTGCAACCTGATGGAGGTCAGTATAGATGGACTAATAGACCAAGTCCCACACACTGCTAGAAGCCCAAATATTTTTTCAGAGCTAGATGCAGAAAAAAATTATTTTTAATTTGCAACCTGATGGAGGTCAGTATAGATGGACTAATAGACCAAGTCCCACACACTGCTAGAAGCCCAAATATTTTTTCAGAGCTAGATGCAGAAAAAAATTATTTTTAATTTGCAACCTGATGGAGGTCAGTATAGATGGGCTAATAGACCAAGTCCCACACACCGCTAGAAGCCCAAATATTTTTTCAGAGCTAGATGCAGAAAAAAATTATATTCAATTTGCAACCTGCTGGAGGTCAGTATAGAAGGACTAATAGAACAAGTCCCACACACTGCTAGAAGCCCAAATATTTTTTCAGAGCTAAATGAAGAAAAAAATTATTTTTAATTTGCAACCAGATGGAGGTCAGTATAGATGGACTAATAGACCAAGTCCCACACACTGCTAGAAGCCCAAATATTTTTTCAGAGCTAGATGCAGAAAAAAATTATTTTTAATTTGCAACCTGATGGAGGTCAGTATAGATGGACTAATAGACCAAGTCCCACACACCGCTAGAAGCCCAAATATTTTTTCAGAGCTAGATGCAGAAATTTTTTTTATTCAATTTGCAACCTGATGGAGGTCAGTATAGATGGACTAATAGACCAAGTCCCACACACTGCTAGAAGCCCAAATATTTTTTCAGAGCTAGATGCAGAAAAAAATTATTTTTAATTTGCAACCTGATGGAGGTCAGTATAGATGGACTAATAGAACAAGTCCCACACGCTGCTAGAAGCCCAAATATTTTTTCAGAGATAAATGAAGAAAAAAATTATTTTTAATTTGCAACCTGATGGAGGTCAGTATAGATGGACAAATAGACCAAGTCCCACACACTGCTAGATGCCCAAATATTTTTTCAGAGCTAGATGCAGAAAAAAATTATTTTTAATTTGCAACCTGATGGAGGTCAGTATAGATGGACTAATAGACCAAGTCCCACACACTGCTAGAAGCCCAAATATTTTTTCAGAGCTAGATGCAGAAAAAAATTATATTCAATTTGCAACCTGCTGGAGGTCAGTATAGAAGGACTAATAGAACAAGTCCCACACACTGCTAGAAGCCCAAATATTTTTTCAGAGCTAAATGAAGAAAAAAATTATTTTTAATTTGCAACCTGATGGAGGTCAGTATAGATGGACTAATAGACCAAGTCCCACACACTGCTAGAAGCCCAAATATTTTTTCAGAGCTAGATGCAGAAAAAAATTATATTCAGTTTGCAACCTGATGGAGGTCAGTATAGATGGACTAATAGAATGATGCTATGCCCAAAAGATTTTACTTCACTAGGTGCAGTAAAAAAATTGGTATTCTATACACAGGTGGTATATCTTGCAACACAGATAGGCTACTCCACTGACTAACACACTCTGCAATAGGCCAAAAAGGATTAGCTTTGCTAGATTCAGCCAAATGCTGTGAAAAAAACTTGCACAGCACTGGCACAGACCTGCCTGGCAAAAACTGATAGGAACTGATGTAACCTAGTCCTGAAAAGGACTCCAATTACAATTAGTCTTTACTAGTGTTGAGCCACCCCCGTAGTGTTCGGGTTCGGTTCGGTTCGTCGAACACCGGGATGTTCGAGGAACTGTTCGTCGAACTGTTCGTCGAACACCTTAGAACACCGTCGAACACCGTTAAAACCAATGGCAGGCAAACAAAAACACATAGAAACACATAGAAAACACCTGCAAAGGTGTCCAAAAGCTGACAAACTGCTCGGAAGACACTCTCTTTAAAAAAGCCGGCCGGCAAATTCAGCAGCGGCATACACCGGTACCCGACAATTTAGACAAGAAGGAATAGAGCATCACACATAGATTAGATAGATAGAAACATGTCAGTCACACATATAAGAAGCACAGTGACAGTGTTGGTTACTGCACTTGTCATTTAGTGTAAAGGATTTATTTAAAAAAATATTAGTGTTTTCATGCACTGTCTCTTTAAAAAAGCCGGCCGGCAATTCAGCATCTGTACCCGACAATTTAGAACAGAAAGAATAGAGCTTCACACATAGATTAGATAGATAGAAACATATCAGTCACATATATAATAAGTACAGTGATAGTGTTGCTTACTGTACTTGTCATTTAGTGTAAAGGATTTATTTAAAAAAATAATAGTGTTTTCATGCACTGTCTCTTTAAAAAAGCCGGCCGGCAATTCAGCAGCGGTACCCGACAATTTAGAACAGAAAGATAGAGCATCACACATAGATTAGATAGATAGAAACATGTCAGTCACATATATATGAAGTACAGTGATAGTGTTGGTTACTGTACTTGTCATTTAGTATTAAAATAAAGGATTTATTATTAAAAAAATTGGCGTGGGGTTCCCCTTAATTTTAGGCTCTAGCGGAGGTTAAGCAGACGGCTGGGGCAGATTTTTGAAGCCTGGGAAGGGGGTAATACCCACGGAGCTTCCCAGGCTACTAATATCAGCCCCCAGCTGAATACATAGCCTTTACTAGCTATTAAAATGGGGGACACCCCCAAAAAAATGACGTGGGGTCCCCCCTAATTTAATAGCTAGCAAAGGCTAGGCAGACAGCTGGGGGCTGATATTAATAGCCCAGGAAGGGAGCCATGAATATTGGCCCCCTCCCAGGCTAGAAACACCAGCCGTCAGCCGCCCCAGAAATGGCGCATTCATAGGATGCGCCAATTCTGGCACTTAGCCTCGCTCTTCCACGCTGCCCTGGTGCGGTGGCAGGGGGTAATAGGGTTGGGGTTGATGTCAGCTTATAATGCCAGCTGACATCAAGCCCAGGTTAGTAATGGAGAGGCGTCTATAAGACACCCCCATTACTAACCCCATAGTCAAAGTTAAAAAAAACACAAACACCCAGAATAAAGTCCTTTAATTGAAATAAAGACACAATCCTTTATTGTTCTAAATTAAACCATACTTACCATCACGCCCATTCCAGCTGAAGCCAACGATCTCCTGCAATAAAAGAAAAATAATAAAGCAACCTCATCCTTACCTTTCCATGGTTCCCACGACAGCTTCAGCTCTGCTACATCGAGATGACAGGCTGGACCGCAGCAGAACGCTGCCATCCAGCCTGTCATCCCGCAGACACTGAGAAGCGCCGGCTTGCTTGCGCTGCTCAGCGTCTCTCTGTGACGACATCCAGATGAGCCGAGTTCATGTCCAATGAACTCGGCTCACCTCATGCACGTCACTGACAGCGTGGGAAAATTCTCACGCTGAAGCGCTGATTGCAGGAGAATTTTCCCACGCTGTCAGTGACGTGCAGGAGGTGAGCTGAGTTCATTGGACATGAGCTCACCTCATGCACATCACTGACAGCGTGGGAGAATTCTCCTGCACTCAGCACTTCAGCGTGAGAATTTTCCCACGCTGTCAGTGACGTGCATGAGGTGAGCCGAGTTCATTGGACATGACCTCGGCTCATCTGGATGCCGTCACAGCGAGACAGTGAGGAGCGCAAGCATGCCTGCGCTTCTCAGTGTCTGCGGGATGACAGACTGGATGGCAGCGTTCTGCTGCGGTCCAGCCAGTCATCTCGATGTAGCAGAGCTGAAGCTGTCGTGGGAACCATGGAAAGGTAAGGATGGGGTTGGTTTATTATTTTTCTTTTATTGCAGGAGATCGTTGGCTTCAGCTGGAATGGGTGTGATGGTAAGTATGGTTTAATTTAGAACAATAAAGAATTGTGTCTTTATTTCAATTAAAGGACTTTATTCTGGGTGTTGTGTTTTTTTTAAATACTTTACTAGAAATTCATGGCGGTCATGTCTAATACTGGCGTGACCCCATGAATTTTGGGCTTGGGGCCAGCTGATAATACCAAGCTGGCCCTAACCCCTTTATTACCCAGTGAGCCAAAGCACCAGGGCCCTGGATGAGTTGGGTACAGCGCCAGAAGATGGCGCTTCTATGAACGCGCCATTTTCCGGGGTGGCTGCGGACTGCAATTTGTAGCGGGGGGGGGGGGCACAGAAAGCTTGGGCCTCCCTGCGCTGCAGATTCCAGCCCCCAGCTGCCTAGTTGTACCTGGCTGGACACAAAAATAGGGCGAAGCCCCACGTACTTTTTTTTTAATTATTTCATGAAATTCATGAAATAATTAAGAAAAAAAGGGCTTCCCTATATTGTTGTGTCCGGCCAGGTACAAATAGGCAGCTGGTGGATGGGGGCAGCCCGTTCCTGCCTGCTGTACCTGGCTGGACACAAATATAGTGCGAAGCCCCACTTCAATTTTTTTAAATTATTTCAGGAAATTCATGAAATAATTTAAAAAAAATTGACGTGGGGCTTCGCACTATATTTGTGTCCAGCCAGGTACAGCAGGCAGGAACGGGCTGCCCCCAACCACCAGCTGCCTATTTGCACCTGGCCGGACACAACAATATAGGGAAGCCCTTTTTTTCTTAATTATTTCATGAAATAATTTAAAGAAAATTGACGTGGGGCTTCGCCCTGTTTTTGTGTCCAGCCAGGTACAACTAGGCAGCTGGGGGCTGGAATCCGCAGCGCAGGGAGGCCCAAGCTTTCTGGGCCACCCCCGCTGCAAATTGCAGTCCGCAGCCACCCCGGAAAATGGCGCGTTCATAGAAGCGCCATCTTCTGGCACTGTACCCAACTCATCCAGGGCCCTGATGCGGTGGCTCACTGGGTAATAAAGGGGTTAGGGCCAGCTTGGCATTATCAGCTGGCCCTAAGCCCGAAATTCATGGGGTCACGCCAATATTAGACATGACCACCATGAATTTCTAGTAAAGTATTTAAAAAAAACACAACACCCAGAAAAAAGTCCTTTAATTGAAATAAACACACAATTCTTTATTGTTCTAAATTAAACCATACTTACCATCACGCCCATTCCAGCTGAAGCCAACGATCTCCTGAAATAAAAGAAAAATAATAAACCAACATCATCCTTACCTTTCCATGGTTCCCATGACAGCTTCAGCTCTGCTACATCGAGATGACAGGCTGGACCGCAACAGAACGCTGCCATCCAGCCTCTCATCCCGCAGACACTGAGAAGCGCAGGCTTGCTTGCGCTCCACAGTGTCTCTCTGTGAGGGCATCCAGATGAGCCGAGTTAATGTCCAATGAACTCGGCTCACCTCATGCACGTCACTGACAGCGTGGGAAAATTCTCCTGCACTCAGCGCTTCAGCGTGGGAGAATTCTCACACTGAAGCGCTGAGTGCAGGAGAATTCTCCCACGCTGTCAGTGACGTGCAGGAGGTGAGCTGAGTTCATTGGACATGAGCTCACCTTATGCACGTCACTGACAGCGTGGGAAAATTCTCCTGCACTCAGCGCTTCAGCATGGGAGAATTCTCACGCTGAAGCGCTGAGTGCAGGAGAATTCTCCCACGCTGTCAGTGACGTGCAGGAGGTGAGCTGAGTTCATTGGACATGAGCTCACCTTATGCACGTCACTGACAGCGTGGGAGAATTCTCCTGCACTCACCGCTTCAGCGTGAGAATTTTCCCACGCTGTCAGTGACGTGCATGAGGTGAGCCGAGTTCATTGGACATGAACTCGGCTCATCTGGATGTCGTCACAGAGAGACGCTGAGCAGCGCAAGCATGCCTGCGCTTCTCAGTGTCTGCGGGATGAGAGGCTGGATGGCAGCGTTCTGCTGCGGTCCAGCCTGTCATCTCGATGTAGCAGAGCTGAAGCTGTCGTGGGAACCATGGAAAGGTAAGGATGAGGTTGCTTTATTATTTTTCTTTTATTGCAGGAGATCGTTGGCTTCAGCTGGAATGGGCGTGACGGTAAGTATGGTTTAATTTAGAACAATAAAGGATTGTGTCTTTATTTCAATTAAAGGACTTTATTCTGGGTGTTTGTGTTTTTTTTAACTTTGACTATGGGGTTAGTAATGGGGGTGTCTTATAGAAGCCTCTCCATTACTAACCTGGGCTTGATGTCAGCTGGCATTATAAGCTGACATCAACCCCAACCCTATTACCCCCTGCCACCGCACCAGGGCAGCGTGGAAGAGCGAGGCTAAGTGCCAGAATTGGCGCATCCTATGAATGCGCCATTTCTGGGGCGGCTGACGGCTGGTGTTTCTAGCCTGGGAGGGGGCCAATATTCATGGCTCCCTTCCTGGGCTATTAATATCAGCCCCCAGCTGTCTGCCTAGCCTTTGCTAGCTATTAAATTAGGGGGGACCCCACGTCATTTTTTTGGGGGTGTCCCCCATTTTAATAGCTAGTAAAGGCTATGTATTCAGCTGGGGGCTGATATTAGTAGCCTGGGAAGCTCCGTGGGTATTACCCCCTTCCCAGGCTTCAAACATCTGCCCCAGCCATCTGCTTAACCTCCGCTAGAGCCTAAAATTAAGGGGAACCCCACGCCAATTTTTTTAATAATAAATCCTTTATTTTAATACTAAATGACAAGTACAGTAACCAACACTATCACTGTACTTCATATATATGTGACTGACATGTTTCTATCTATCTAATCTATGTGTGAAGCTCTATTCTGTCTGTTATAAATTGTCGGGTACCGCTGCTGAATTGCCGGCCGGCTTTTTTAAAGAGACGGTGCGTGAAAACACTATTATTTTTTTTGATAAATCCTTTACGCTAAATGACAAGTACAGTAAGCAACACTGTCACTGTACTTCGTATATATGTGGCTGACATGTTTCTATCTATCTAATCTATGTGTGAAGCTCTATTCTGTCTGTTATAAATTGTCGGGTACCGCTGCTGAATTGCCGGCCGGCTTTTTTAAAGAGACGGTGCATGAAAACACTATTATTTTTTTTGATAAATCCTTTACGCTAAATGACAAGTACAGTAAGCAGCACTTTCACTGTACTTCGTATATATGTGGCTGACATGTTTATATCTATCTAATCTATGTGTGAAGCTCTATTCTTTCGGTTCTAAATTGTCGGGTACAGGTGTATGCCGCTGCTGAATTGCCGGCTTTTCATGTTTCACTGTTGGCACTGTTCCCATCGATTTGGGCAATCACTGTAATGCCACAACCACCATGGCTGTGACATTACAGTGAGTGGCAGACAATCCCTGCATGATTGGTGCTCTAAATAGCGCCAGACATGCAGTACACGCTTTTGGTGCACGAACAGTTATCGAACATAACCTCGAACAGCCGAATTTTTTGCAAATCGTTCGGGTTCGTCGAACAACTCGAACACCGCCCAAAACAGCTCGAATTTGAGATTGGCGAACAGTTCTAGTCGAACACCGCTCATCTCTAGTCTTTACTCCCACAATCTATCTATTTAAGAGCACAGACCTGCTTGATAAAAGTCGTAGGAAATGCTGTAACCTAGTCCTTAAAAGGACTGCAATCACAACTATTCCCTACTCCCAAGCTATCTGTATATTTGTGCGAAAATTGGCTTGAAATTAACAAGGTATAGCGCATACAGCAACAGCGGTGCCGTCTAACACGCAGCTGCAGCAGTGAGAAAATGGTGGCGACGGGGAAAATGGCTTGGTCTTATAGGGCAAGGACATGTGACATACACTGCCAATCACACATGCCCTTGCTTGTGTGAAAAAAAGCACTTCGCTCCGTGTGTGCGCTGCTGATAGGCTGACAGATTGCACCTCCCCACTGCAAATGCGGGAAAGAGAAAAAAAAATGGAGATCTTCATTGTTCCTGCAGAGATCCATCCCCTGCCCCTCCCCCCGCCCCGCTGTACACTCAAACTGCGTATTAACATTAATTTTCATCATTACTGAGAAAAAATCCAGTTATGATTTTGGTGCACGAACAGTTATCGAACATAACCTCGAACAGCCGAATTTTTCTCAAATTGTTCGTGTTCGCCGACCGGCTCGAACACCGCCCAAAACAGCTCGAATTTGAGATTGGCGAACAGTTCGAGTAGAACAACGCTCATCTCTACTGATAAGTAACAGAGCCAGGAGACGCTTAGGCCCCGCATACTGGGAGTGTGAACTCCAAGAGAAGGCCCTACCACAAGGTCAGCCAGCGCAGGAGAGAGACAAAGTTAGGCCTAGCTCCAGGCAGGTCAGAAACTTACTACCCAGAGGCAAGAAACAGGAGGCCCTACACCCGCTCATTGGGCAGGATCCTGATATGCACCCTTCACCCTACAGTGCTCCGGGATGTGCCTGAATTTCCTCAAGTAAAAGGTACTGAAGTGACTACCGTGTCCGTTCCCGTTCTTGCTCTGACCCAGCTGGGTCTCGCCTGTCCTGCATTCCCCATGCATACGCTGCCCTGAGACCTAACTCCACCTGTGGGGAGCTATACCATCGAGCTGCCTTATCACGGACCTCAGTGGACTGCTGCAGCGCTGGTGCTTCTCACTAGATACCACAGGTGGCGTCACGAACTCTTATAAAATTAACAATTATCCACCCTTTTAAAGAGTGACCCCAGGGTACGGGCCAGGGAGCCGACCACCGCGACATCCCCAAGGCCAGGCAAAGGCCCGGGTGACCTCATCGACTGGCTGACTGTGGGTTGACATTAAGTGGGATCTCCAACCTTGTCATCATCACCCTGTGTGTTAACACACCCGTCGTCCTCAAAGCCAACCTCTTCCTGCCCTGACCGAAAAGTCAAGTTGTCGCTCCAATCAGGTATTTGAGTCTCATCATCGTCTTCATCATTGTCTCCACCAACAGGAGTTACAGTTTGGGAACGAGGGTCTACATTATGCTCAGAACCTTCTTCATCTGGTCCTGGATCCGACTTATAAAGATTCTGGGCTTCAGTGCAGATCATTTCCTCATCTGGATTAACAGAAGCTCTGGAGCAGACCTCTGATTCCCAGGCTATAGTATGAGTAAACAGCTCTGCAGACTCAACCATCTGTGTTACCCCATACTCAGACGGGCAGCTGGAGACTTGGGAGCTGTGAGGAAGCAAGTGCGATTGGGGTGACACCTCTGAGGACTGGAGTATTTGTGATGTTGAAATTGAGGTGGATGAGAGCCCACTTAAAGGAGCACTTGATATCCGCTGAAGCACCTGCTCTTTTTGTGCCTCATCTGGAATTTGTAGCTATGGGCGTGTCCGTAACAAAGGGATCGTATCACATTGTCCACGAAAAGAAGTCGACATGTTAGTTTGGCTGGAAGATGGTCTTTCTTCTGCAGATGTTACTCCCCCCCCACCGCGGGGGGGCTCGACCCACCAGCGGACAGGCACCAGTATTGGGAGAGGGGGACTGGCCATCAGGGTCCACCGGGGCTCTGGCACAAACCCGGCGACACGGAGGTGGCATGGGCAAGAACGGACTGGCCGTGTCGGCTTCTCACTTTTTGGATTTTAGAAGGGCATGACATGCCTATATCTGTGTCTTCCCCTCCTTTTACTCCTCCACCTCTTTTCTTTTCGCATGACTATATGTACCTGTCACTTTTCTATGTGTTAGTTATGTCTTCTGAGCAGTTTGTCAGCTTTTGGACACCTTTGAAGGTGTTTTCTATGTGTTTCCATGTGTTTTTGTTTGCCTGCCATTGGTTTTAACGGTGTTTGAAGGTGTTCGACGAACAGTTCGACGAACAGTTCGGCGAACACACGGGTGTTCGACGAACCGAACCGAACTCGAACACTACGGGGGTGGCTCAACACTATTTAAGATATTCAGGAGTGTGACAGATAACTAGAAGTTAGGTTTTGCAGTTCCACGGTTCATATCTCTGTATTATCCAGCTTTTGGCCTTTTTTACATAAAAAAACAGTAATAGTGTGTCCCTGACTGTTCAGACACAAATATGTGTATTTAAAATATTCTGGTGTAGGCCAGATAACTTGAAGTTTGATTTTGCAGTTCAACGGTTCAAATCTCTGTATTATCCAGCTTTTGGCCTTTTGTACATTAAAAAAAAAACAGTAATAGTGTCTCTGTGACTGTTCAGACACAAATATATCTGTTTAAAATATTCTGGTGTAGGCCAGATAACTAGAAGTCTGGTTTTTCAGTTCCACGGTTCAAATCTCTGTATTATCCAGCTTTTGGCATTTTTTACATAAAAAAAAACAGTAATAGTGTCTCCCTGTCTGTTCAGACATATATATATCTGTTTAAATTAATCTGGTGTAGGCCAGATAACTAGAAGCTTGGTTTTGCAGTTGCACGGTTCAAATCTCTGTATTATCCAGCTTTTGGCCCTTTCTAAATAAAAAAAACAGTAATAGTGTCTCCCAGACTGTTCAGACACAAATATATCTGTTTAAAATATTCTGGTGTAGGCCAGATAAGTAGAAGTTTGGTTTCGCCGTTCCACGGTTCAAATCTCTGTATTATCCAGCTTTTGGCCTTTTTTACATAAAATAAAATAATAATAGTGTCTCCCTTACTGTTCAGACACAAATATATTTGTTTAAAATATTCTGGTGTAGGCCAGATAACTAGAAGTTTGGTTTTGCAGTTCCACGGTTCAAATCTCTGTATTATCCAGCTTTTGGCCTTTTGTACATGAAAAAAAACAGTAATAGTGTCTTCCTGACTGTTCAGACTCAAATATGTCTGTTTAATATATTTTGGTGTAGGCCAGATTTCTAGAGGTTTGGTTTTGCAGTTCCGCGGTTCAAATCTCTGTATTATCCAGCTTTTGGCCTTTTGTACATTAAAAAAAAAAACAGTAATAGTGTCTCCCTGACTGTTCAGACTCAAATATATCTGTTTAAAATATTCTGGTGTAGGCCAGATAACTAGAAGTGTGGTTTTGCAGTTCCACGGTTCAAATCTCTGTATTATCCAGCTTTTGGCCTTTTTTACATTAAAAAAAGAACAGTAATAGTGTCTCCCTGACTGTTCAGACACAAATATATCTGTTTAAAATATTCGGGTGTAGGCCATATAACTAGAAGTTTGGTTTTGCAGTTCAACGGTTCAAACCTCAGTATTATCCAGCTTTTGGCCATTTGTTCATGAAAAAAAAAACAGTAATAGTGTCTTCCTGACTGTTCAGACTCAAATATGTCTGTTTAATATATTCTAGTGTAAGCCAGATAACTAGAAGTTTGATTTTTCAATTCCACGATTCAAATCTCTCTATATTATCCAGCTTTTGGCCTTTTTTACATAAGAAAAATGAGTAATAGTGTCTCCCTGACTGTTCAGATACAAATATATCTATTTAAAATATTCTGGTGTAGGCCAGATAACTAGAAGTTTGGTTTTGCAGTTCCACGGTTCAAATCTCTGTATTAACCAGCTTTTAGCCGTTTTTGCATAAAATAAAACAGTAATAGTGTCTCCCTTACTGTTCAGATACAAATATATTTGTTTAAAATATTCTGGTGTAGGCCAGATAACTAGAAGTTTGGTTTTGCAGTTGCACGGTTCAAATCTCTGTATTATCCAGCTTTTGGCCTTTTTTACTTAAAAAATCAGTAATAGTGTCTCCCTGACTGTTCAGACACAAATATGTATGTTTAAAATATTCTGGTGTAGGCCAGATAACTATAAGTTTAATTTTGCAGTTCCAAGGTTCAAATCTCTGTATTATCCAGATTTTGGCCTTTTTTACATAAAAAAACAGTGATATTGTCTCCCTGACTGTTCAAATACAAATATATCTGTTTAAAATATTCTGGTGTAGGGCAGATAACTAGAAGTTTGGTTTTGCAGTTTCACGGTTCAAATCTCTGTATTATCCAGCTTTTGGCCTTTTGTACATAAAAAAAAAACAGTAATAGTGTCTTCCTGTCTGTTCAGACTCAAATATGTCTGTTTAATATATTCTGGTGTAGGCCAGATAACTAGAAGTGTGGTTTTGCAGTTCCGCGGTTCAAATCTCTGTATTATCCAGCTTTTGGCCTTTTGTACATTAAAAAAGAACAGTAATAGTGTCTCCCTGACTGTTCAGACTCAAATATATCTGTTTAAAATATTCTGGTGTAGGCCAGATAACTAGAAGTGTGGTTGTGCAGTTCCACGGTTCAAATCTCTGTATTATCCAGCTTTTGGCCTTTTTTACATTAAAAAAAAACAGTAATAGTGTCTCCCTGACTGTTCAGACACAAATATATCTGTTTAAAATATTCGGGTGTAGGCCATATAACTAGAAGTTTGGTTTTGCAGTTCAACGGTTCAAATCTCTGTATTATCCAGCTTTTGGCCTTTTTTACATAATAAAACAGTAATATTGTCTCCCTGACTGTTCAAATACAAATATATCTGTTTAAAATATTCTGGTGTAGGCCAGATAACTAGAAGTTTGGTTTTGCAGTTCCACGGTTCAAACCTCAGTATTATCCAGCTTTTGGCCTTTTGTACATGAAAAAAAAAAACAGTAATAGTGTCTTCCTGACTGTTCAGACTCAAATATGTCTGTTTAATATATTCTAGTGTAGGCCAGATAAGTAGAAGTTTAATTTTACAGTTCCACAGTTCAAATCTCTGTATTATCCAGCGTTTGGCCTTTTTTTACATAAACAAAAACAGTAATAGTGTCTCCCTGACTGTTCAGTCACACACCTGAATATCTTAAACAGATATATTTGTGTCTGAACAGTCAGGGAGACACTATTACTGTTTTTGTTTATGTATAAAAGGCCAAAAGCTGGATAATACAGAGATTTGAACCGTTGAACTGCAAAATCAAACTTCTAGTTATCTGTCACACACCTGAATATCTTAAACAGATATATTTGTGTCAGATAACTAGAAGTTTGATTTTGCAGTTCAACGGTTCAAATCTCTGTATCATCCAGCTTTTGGCCTTTTATACATAAAAAAAAACAGTAATAGTGTCTCCCTGACTGTTCAGACACAAATATATCAGTTTAAAATATTCTGGTGTAGGCCAGATAACTAGAAGTTTGATTTTGCAGTTCCACGGTTCAAATCTCTCTATATTATCCAGCTTTTGGCCTTTTTTACATAAGAAAAAACAGTAATAGTGTCTCCCTGACTGTTCAGACACAAATATATCTGTTTAAAATATTCTGGTGTAGGCCAGATAACTAGAAGTTTGGTTTCGCAGTTCCACGGTTCAAAGCTCTGTATTATCCAGCTTTTGGCCTTTTTTACATAAAATAAAACAGTAATAGTGTCTACCTTACTGTTCAGACACAAATATATTTGTTTAAAATATTCTGGTGTAGGCCAGATAACTAGAAGTTTGGTTTTACAGTTCCACGGTTCAAATCTCTGTATTATCCAGCTTTTGGCCTTTTTTTACATAAACAAAAACAGTAATAGTGTCTCCCTTACTGTTCAGACACAAATATATCTGTTTAAGATATTCTGGTGTGTGACAGATAACTAGAAGTTTGATTTTGCAGTTCAACGGTTCAAATCT
This sequence comes from Phyllobates terribilis, assembly GCF_046119375.1. Classification (NCBI taxonomy): domain Eukaryota; kingdom Metazoa; phylum Chordata; class Amphibia; order Anura; family Dendrobatidae; genus Phyllobates; species Phyllobates terribilis. Next base: position 58,479,851 of record NW_027362773.1, read on the forward strand.
CTGTATTATCCAGCATTTGGCCTTTTGTACATAAAAAAACAGTAATAGTGTCTCCTAGACTGTTCAGACATAAATATATCTGTTTAAAATATTCTGGTGTATGCCAGTTAACTAGAAGTTTGATTTTGCAGTTCCACGGTTCAAATCTCTCTATATTATCCAGCTTTTGGCCTTTTTCACATAAAAAAACAGTAATAGAGTCTCCCTGACTGTTTAGACACAAATATATCTGTTTAAAATATTCTGATGTAGGCCAGATAACTAGAAGTTTAATTTTGCAGTTCCACAGTTCAAATCTCTGTATTATCCAGATTTTGGCCTTTATTACATAAAAAAAATAGTAATATTGTCTCCCTGACTATTCAAATACAAATATATCTGTTTAAAATATTCTGGTGTAGGCCAGATAACTAGAAGTTTGGTTTTGCAGTACAATGGTTCAAATCTCTGTATCATCCAGCTTTTGGCCTTTTTTACATAAAAAAAAAACAGTAATAGTGTCTCCCTGACTGTTCAGACACAAATATATCTGTTTAAAATATTCGGGTGTAGGCCATATAACTAGAAGTTTGATTTTGCAGTTCCACGGTTCAAATCTCTCTATATTATCCAGCTTTTGGCCTTTTTTACATAAGAAAAAACAGTAATAGTGTCTCCCTGACTGTTCAGACAGAAATATATCTGTTTAAAATATTCTGGTGTAGGCCAGATAACTAGAAGTTTGGTTTCGCAGTTCCACGGTTCAAATCTCTGTATTATCCAGCTTTTGGCCTTTTTTACATAAAATAAAACAGTAATAGTGTCTACCTTACTGTTCAGACACAAATATATTTGTTTAAAATATTCTGGTGTAGGCCAGATAACTAGAAGTTTGGTTTTGCAGTTGCACGGTTCAAATCTCTGTATTATCCAGATTTTGGCCTTTTTTACATAAAAAAACAGTAATAGTGTCTCCCTGACTGTTCAGACACAAATATGTCTGTTTAAAATATTCTGGTGTAGGCCAGATAACTTGGAGTTTAATTTTTCAGTTCCACGGTTCAAATCTCTGTATTATCCAGATTTTGGCCTTTTTTACATAAAAAAACAGTAATATTGTCTCCCTAACTGTTCAAATACAAATATATCTGTTTAAAATATTCTGGTGTAGGCCAGATAACTAGAAGTTTGGTTTTACAGTTCCACGGTTCAAATCTCTGTATTATCCAGCTTTTGGCCTTTTTTTACATAAACAAAAACAGTAATAGTGTCTCCCTGACTGTTCAGACACAAAATATATCTGTTTAAGATATTCAGGTGTGTGACAGATAACTAGAACTTTGATTTTGCAGTTCAACGGTTCAAATCTCTGTATTATCCAGCATTTGGCCTTTTGTACATAAAAAAAACAGTAATAGTGTCTCCTTGACTGTTCAGACATAAATATATCTGTTTAAAATATTCTGGTGTATGCCAGATAACTAGAAGTTTGATTTTGCAGTTCCACGGTTCAAATCTCTCTATATTATCCAGCTTTTGGCCTTTTTCACATAAAAAACAGTAATAGAGTCTCCCTGACTGTTTAGACACAAATATATCTGTTTAAAATATTCTGATGTAGGCCAGATAACTAGAAGTTTAATTTTGCAGTTCCACAGTTCAAATCTCTGTATTATCCAGATTTTGGCCTTTTTTACATAAAAAAAACAGTAATATTGTCTCCCTGACTGTTCAAATACAAATATATCTGTTTAAAATATTCTGGTGTAGGCCAGATAACTAGAAGTTTGGTTTTGCAGTACAATGGTTCAAATCTCTGTATCATCCAGCTTTTGGCCTTTTTTACATAAAAAAAAAACAGTAATAGTGTCTCCCTGACTGTTCAGACACAAATATATCTGTTTAAAATATTCGGGTGTAGGCCATATAACTAGAAGTTTGGTTTTGCAGTTCAACGGTTCAAATCTCTGTATTATCCAGCTTTTGGCCTTTTTTACATAAAAAAACAGTAATATTGTCTCCCTGACTGTTCAAATACAAATATATCTGTTTAAAATATTCTGGTGTAGGCCAGATAACTAGAAGTTTGGTTTTGCAGTTCCACGGTTCAAACCTCTGTATTATCCAGCTTTTGGCCTTTTGTACATGAAAAAAAAAACAGTAATAATGTCTTCCTGACTGTTCAGACTCAAATATGTCTGTTTAATATATTCTAGTGTAGGCCAAATAACTAGAAGTTTAATTTTATAGTTCCTCGGTTCAAATCTCTGTATTATCCAGCTTTTGGCCTTTTTTTACATAAACAAAAACAGTAATAGTGTCTCTCTGACTGTTCAGACACAAATATATCTGTTTAAGATATTCTGGTGTGTGACAGATAACTAGAAGTTTGATTTTGCAGTTCAACGGTTCAAATCTCTGTATTATCCAGCTTTTGGCCTTTTGTACATTAAAAAAAAACTGCAATGGTGTCTCCCTGACTGTTCAGACATAAATATATCTGTTTAAAATATTCTGGTGTAGGCCAGATAACTAGAAGCTTGATTTTGCAGTTCCACGGTTCAAATCTCTCTATATTTTCCAGCTTTTGGCCTTTTTTACATAAGAAAAATCAGCAATAGTGTCTCCCTGACTGTTCAGATACAAATATATCTGTTTAAAATATTCTGTTGTAGGCCAGATAACTAGAAGTTTGGTTTTGCAGTTCCATGGTTCAAATCTCTGTATTATCCAGCTATTGGCCTTTTGTACATGAAAAAAAAACAGTAGTCGTGTCTTCCTGACTGTTCAGACTCAAATATGTCTGTTTAAAATATTCTGGTGTAGGCCAGATAAGTAGAAGTTTGGTTTCGCCGTTCCACGGTTCAAATCTCTGTATTATCCAGCTTTTGGCCTTCTTACATAAAATAAAACAATAATAGTGTCTCCCTTACTGTTCAGACACAAATATATTTGTTTAAAATATTCTGGTGTAGGCCAGATAACTAGAAGTTTGGTTTCGCAGTTCCACGGTTCAAATCTCTGTATTATCCAGCTTTTGGCCTTTTGTACATGAAAAAAAACAGTAATAGTGTCTTCCTGACTGTTCAGACTCAAATATGTCTGTTTAATATATTTTGGTGTAGGCTAGATTTCTAGAGGTTTGGTTTTGCAGTTCCGCGGTTCAAATCTCTGTATTATCCAGCTTTTGGCCTTTTGTACATTAAAAAAAAAAACAGTAATAGTGTCTCCCTGACTGTTCAGACTCAAATATATCTGTTTAAAATATTCTGGTGTAGGCCAGATAACTAGAAGTGTGGTTTTGCAGTTCCACGGTTCAAATCTCTGTATTATCCAGCTTTTGGCCTTTTTTACATTAAAAAAAGAACAGTAATAGTGTCTCCCAGACTGTTCAGACACAAATATATCTGTTTAAAATATTCGGGTGTAGGCCATATAACTAGAAGTTTGGTTTTGCAGTTCAACGGTTCAAACCTCAGTATTATCCAGCTTTTGGCCTTTTGTTCATGAAAAAAAAACAGTAATAGTGTCTTCCTGACTGTTCAGACTCAAATATGTCTGTTTAATATATTCTAGTGTAGGCCAGATAACTAGAAGTTTGAATTTGCAGTTCCACGGTTCAAATCTCTTTATATTATCCAGCTTTTGGCCTTTTTTACATAAGAAAAATCAGTAATAGTGTCTCCCTGACTGTTCACATACAAATATATCTGTTTAAAATATTCTGGTGTAGGCCAGATAACTAGAAGTTTGGTTTTGCAGTTCCACGGTTCAAATCTCTGTATTAACCAGCTTTTAGCCGTTTTTGCATAAAATAAAACAGTAATAGTGTCTCCCTTACTGTTCAGATACAAATATATTTGTTTAAAATATTCTGGTGTAGGCCAGATAACTAGAAGTTTGGTTTTGCAGTTGCACGGTTCAAATCTCTGTATTATCCAGCTTTTGGCCTTTTTTACTTAAAAAATCAGTAATAGTGTCTCCCTGACTGTTCAGACACAAATATGTATGTTTAAAATATTCTGGTGTAGGCCAGATAACTATAAGTTTAATTTTGCAGTTCCAAGGTTCAAATCTCTGTATTCTCCAGACTTTGGCCTTTTTTACATAAAAAAACAGTGATATTGTCTCCCTGACTGTTCAAATACAAATATATCTGTTTAAAATATTCTGGTGTAGGGCAGATAACTAGAAGTTTGGTTTTGCAGTTCCACGGTTCAAATCTCTGTATTATCCATCTTTTGGCCTTTTGTACATGAAAAAAAACAGTAATAGTGTCTTCCTGACTGTTCAGACTCAAATATGTCTGTTTAATATATTCTGGTGTAGGCCAGATAACTAGAAGTGTGGTTTTGCAGTTCCGCGGTTCAAATCTCTGTATTATCCAGCTTTTGGCCTTTTGTACATTAAAAAAGAACAGTAATAGTGTCTCCCTGACTGTTCAGACTCAAAAATATCTGTTTAAAATATTCTGGTGTAGTCCAGATAACTAGAAGTGTGGTTTTGCAGTTCCACGGTTCAAATCTCTGTATTATCCAGCTTTTGGCCTTTTTTACATTAAAAAAAAAAACAGTAATAGTGTCTCCCTCACTGTTCAGACACAAATATATCTGTTTAAAATATTCGGGTGTAGGCCATATAACTAGAAGTTTGGTTTTGCAGTTCAACGGTTCAAATCTCTGTATTATCCAGCTTTTGGCCTTTTTTACATAATAAAACAGTAATATTGTCTCCCTGACTGTTCAAATACAAATATATCTGTTTAAAATATTCTGGTGTAGGCCAGAAAACTAGAAGTTTGATTTTGCAGTTCAACGGTTCAAATCTCTGTATCATCCAGCTTTTGGCCTTTTTTTACATAAACAAAAACAGTAATAGTGTCTCCCTGACTGTTCAGACACAAATATATCTGTTTAAGATATTCAGGTGTGTGACAGATAACTAGAAGTTTGATTTTGCAGTTCAACGGTTCAAATCTCTGTATCATCCAGCTTTTGGCCTTTTATACATAAAAAAAAACAGTAATAGTGTCTCCCTGACTGTTCATACACAAATATATCAGTTTAAAATATTCTGGTGTAGGCCAGAAAACTAGAAGTTTGATTTTGCAGTTCCACGGTTCAAATCTCTCTATATTATCCAGCTTTTGGCCTTTTTTACATAAGAAAAAACAGTAATAGTGTCTCCCTGACTGTTCAGACACAAATATATCTGTTTAAAATATTCTGGTGTATGCCAGATAACTAGAAGTTTGATTTTGCAGTTCCACGGTTCAAATCTCTCTACATTATCCAGCTTTTGGCCTTTTTCACATAAAAAAACAGTAATAGAGTCTCCCTGACTGTTTAGACACAAATATATCTGTTTAAAATATTCTGATGTAGGCCAGATAACTAGAAGTTTAATTTTGCAGTTCCACAGTTCAAATCTCTGTATTATCCAGATTTTGGCCTTTTTTACATAAAAAAACAGTAATATTGTCTCCCTGACTGTTCAAATACAAATATATCTGTTTAAAATATTCTGGTGTATGCCAGATAACTAGAAGTTTGGTTTTGCAGTACAATGGTTCAAATCTCTGTATCATCCAGCTTTTGGCCTTTTTTACATAAAAAAAAAAACAGTAATAGTGTCTCCCTGACTGTTCAGACACAAATATATCTGTTTAAAATATTCGGGTGTAGGCCATATAACTAGAAGTTTGGTTTTGCAGTTCAACGGTTCAAATCTCTGTATTATCCAGCTTTTGGCCTTTTTTACATAAAAAAACAGTAATATTGTCTCCCTGACTGTTCAAATACAAATATATCTGTTTAAAATATTCTGGTGTAGGCCAGATAACTAGAAGTTTGGTTTTGCAGTTCCACGGTTCAAACCTCTGTATTATCCAGCTTTTGGCCTTTTGTACATGAAAAAAAAAAACAGTAATAATGTCTTCCTGACTGTTCAGACTCAAATATGTCTGTTTAATATATTCTAGTGTAGGCCAAATAACTAGAAGTTTAATTTTATAGTTCCACGGTTCAAATCTCTGTATTATCCAGCTTTTGGCCTTTTTTTACATAAACAAAAACAGTAATAGTGTCTCTCTGACTGTTCAGACACAAATATATCTGTTTAAGATATTCTGGTGTGTGACAGATAACTAGAAGTTTGATTTTGCAGTTCAACGGTTCAAATCTCTGTATTATCCAGCTTTTGGCCTTTTGTACATTAAAAAAAAACTGCAATGGTGTCTCCCTGACTGTTCAGACATAAATATATCTGTTTAAAATATTCTGGTGTAGGCCAGATAACTAGAAGCTTGATTTTGCAGTTCCACGGTTCAAATCTCTCTATATTTTCCAGCTTTTGGCCTTTTTTACATAAGAAAAATCAGCAATAGTGTCTCCCTGACTGTTCAGATACAAATATATCTGTTTAAAATATTCTGTTGTAGGCCAGATAACTAGAAGTTTGGTTTTGCAGTTCCATGGTTCAAATCTCTGTATTATCCAGCTATTGACCTTTTTTACATGAAAAAAAAACAGTAGTCGTGTCTTCCTGACTGTTCAGTAAATAAAGAAATCACTGCACACCCTAAAGTGGTGCTCAAGAAGGGACCGTGCCCTGTCACATGTAAAAATAGCCTTGGCACTCCAAAAAGTTCGATTTTAGAAAATTTATTACAGTCCAAATTAATATACAGTAAACATACGTTAACGTTTCGGTCTATACGACCTTCTTCAGTTGACTAAAAAATGGACAAATAAAGAAAACATAAACAAAAGAGTACAGAAAATCTCTGTTCAAAAAAGCCGTATATAAACATATGCAAAAAACATACAAGGTTACACAACAACGGAGGGGAGGGGCAATGGGGTATAAGGTGATGGACTGACAAAATAGAGGGAAACACAAAAGGAGGGAGGAAGAGGAAGGGGCGGCCATGTAAAAGCATAGGACCTACCCGTATGCTGTGTCAATGGTGCGAGGGAGCATAAGCTGGAGGAGTCTACTAGGACAGCCTGGAGGAGAATAGCAAATATGTGTAATACTGGGTTAAAGACTCAGTAGGAGGCAGCGCAATAAACTGTGTGTGCACAAATCAAAAATAACATGGCCAGAAAAGGTAGAAAGGACCTGGGCAAGTACCTGCTGGGAAGCTCGTGGGAACACCGGACCGGCAGCGCGGCATCCACCGCTAGTTGCTGTGGCTAAGAGCGGGAAAAGGGGGCCTTTTAAATGTGTAGGACGATGATTGGAGAGCCAATCATCCGTGCGAGCGTTACATTCTGTGATAGTGCATGTCCGGAAGTGAATAGAGACACGTGACCGGAAGTGACCGGGAAACAGGTCACGTGTGCGTTCCATTATGCTAAAGCTTGCGTTCCACACGGGGTTGTGCGGCGCAAGGCTAGTAACATTGTGTCAACCGCTCGGATCAATGTTTGGAGAGGTACAGGAGCAGGAGGGGGAGACGGGGGAGGACCAGGCAACAGGCAAATCTGTAAAAAAAGGAAACGATACATGTCAATCAGGTGGAACGGCATAAACATAGTAGTAAGACAGTAAATGGTTGGAAACATAGAAAAATTACAATATAACAACATCTTATGAATGAGTGTCAGAAAATTGGATGGTAAAGCATCGTAAAAGAGATCAGATGGGAAAAGAAGCCCATAAATCCTGATAGGATACTGTCGGGTGAGACCCTAGATAAAGGACATAAGGTCATAATCTCTATTTAAGCCCCTTGGGGAGAGGGAATCTAATCTATGGATCCAAAACGCCTCACGTTGCTTAAGGAGGCGGATCCTATCACCACCCCGTCGGGGTGGTGGGATCTGTTCAAGCACCTGAAACCTAAGTTGGGAGATGTTGTGGCCTGTGGATATGAAGTGGTGGGGTATTGGCAAGAGAAGGTTCTTGCAACGGATTGTGGACTTATGTTTGGAAATTCTGTCACGTATTGGTTGAGTAGTTTCGCCCACATAGAGAAGTCCACACGGGCATTTAATTAAATATACCACATATGAGCTCTCACAGGTGAAAAAACCTTTGACGTGGTATTTTCGTCCAGAATGGGGATGGTGTATGAGGTTACCTTTCAAGACATTATTACATTGTCTACACTGTAGACATGGGAAAGTACCCATTTTGGGGTTCTGTAGGAAACGTTGTGTGGATGTGGGTCGATTTGTGCCAATATCGGCACGGATAAGTGAATCTCTGAGGTTGGGGGCTCGTTTAAAACAGGGCATGAATGGATAGCGGAAGCTAGTGATGGATGGGTAGCCCGTACGTAAGATATTCCAATGTTTACAGATGGTCTTGTGGAGTATATAGGCAAACGGGTGAAAGGTGTGTACAAAGGGGATGCGATTTGAATTGTCAGGACGTGTATCCTGAGAAGTAGCCCTGGAGGGCTGTAGGGAGGGGGAAGGGTAGCCCCTTTCCGTGAATTTCTGATGCATTTCTTGTAGCCTTAATTTACGGGTGTCGGGGTTAGATACAATACGCTCAACCCTTTTGAATTGAGACCGGGGAACGGATTTTTTAATGTGTGCAGGATGATTGCTGGAGTAGTGGAGGAGGCTATTCCGATCTGTAGGTTTGGTATATAGATCTGTGGAAAGAGAGCCAGTATCGTTCTTGATGACTAATGTATCTAGGTAACTAATTTGGTTTAGATCATGGGTCATGGTAAATTTCAAGTCAGGCCATGCAACATTGAGATCAGCAAAGAATGTCTCAAGGGAGGACAGGGGGCCGTCCCAAATGCAAAAGATATCATCTATATACCTTTTCCAAATCATAGAGTGTGACCGGAAGAGAGGGTGAGTATAGACGATCTGTGTTTCAAATGTCGCCATATAGCAGTTGGCATAGGGTGGCGAAACATTAGAACCCATAGCCGTGCCCTTAGTTTGTAAAAAATATCTATCTTGGAACATAAAGTAGTTGTTCTTGAGTATTAAAGATAGTAGATCTATAACTAGGTCAACAATCTGATGATTGGTCTGGGCCTCAAGTAAAAGTGTTCTGACAGCATGTATACCTTGATCGTGCGGGATGGAGGTGTAGAGATCCTTAACGTCAAAGGAAACTAACCATGCGGAAGGTGGAACATGTTTAAGATCTGCAAGGATTTTGAGGAATGAGCCTGTATCTAACAGAAAAGAGGTATTTTTCTGTATGAGTGGGGTAATGATTCTTTCTACAAAAATCGAGAGGGGAGAAAGGAGCGAATCAGTAGAGGCCACGATAGGGCGCCCTGGGGGTTCAGTCAAGTTTTTATGTATTTTGGGTAGGACATATAGAACAGGGGTGATGGGATGTGTTTTGGTGAGATATTCACCTGTTTTAATATCAATCGTCCCAGCTCTAATGTGTCGGTCAATGGTGTCACGAATAAGAGTTTGAAACTGGGAGGTAGGATCGTGGGGAAGTTGTCGGTATGTGGTCTTGTCACGAAGTTGACGCTCAACCTCATTAGTGTATAGGGCCCTGTCCATAACGACTATGGCGCCCCCTTTGTCAGCTGGTTTAATAACTAGGTCATGGTCCTCACGAAGACTATTAAGGGCTTGGAAATCGAGGGCAGTCAGGTTAGGTGCATAATGGAGTTTACCCTCGTCAGCCTTAGAGCGTAAATCCCTAAAGGCCGAGTTGACAAATCCGATAAATGTTTCGAGGGCATGAGAGCCCCGAGGGGGTCTATAGGTACTCTTGGTGTATAAGCCCAAATCTTTGGAAGTGATGACCGCCCTAACCAAAGGGTTGGGGAGCGGCGGTGTGACGCCAGTCTGGTCAAAGTGCACTTTCAACCTTAGTGAACGATAGAAACGTTGTAACTCCATTTCGAGTCTGAAGGTATTATACCTAGTTGTGGGACTGAAAGAAAGTCCTTTTTGTAGGACCGATAGTTGGGCCATATTAAGAGTCTTAGAGGAAATATTTACCACCAGGCGGGGCGAGTCTGGGACCGGGCTACTCTCTGATGGTCTGTGTTGCCTCCGGCGTTGGCCGCCCCTCCTCGTCTTCTTCTTGGTTGGTAACGTCGTGGTTGGCCTAAAAAACGAGATGTGTTAGAAAAGTAGTCTCCTCTGTCTGGTTCAGAACCTGAGGATGAAGCGTCAGCAGAGGAACGAGCGAATCTCGAAGGATTCCCACTTGGCTGATATCTCTCTTGCCAGCGGTATACTTTATTAGACTCGTAATCTTCAGTGTCTCTCTGAAATTTGTTACGTTTCCTGGATTCAGTATCCCTTCTGTGTAGATCAATATTGGATTGGATTTTCGTTTTGAGGTTTGACCATGCGTCCGGACTCAGGGAGGAGGCGAGTTGTGCTTCTGTATTGTTGATCAGCTCCTTGGTAGATGCTATGGACTTATGTAGAAAGTCTATGGTAAGGACCATAAGGTCAAAGGAGCACTTATTAAGAATTTGTTCGAATTTGTTGTTGTAGTCAGGCAGATCAGAAAAAAGTGTGGGTCTAAGGGGGACCCTAAGACCCCTAGGGATTCTTTGTACTCGCAGGTATTCAGTGAGCGTAGTGCAGTGTAGCTCCAGATTTACCAATTGTCGGTGGTCTTTCTCCAAATTCCGTCCTCTCACCTCACCTGGAGGAACCTTGAGGAAGTCGCTAGAGATGCAGGTACGGGCCAAGATAGAATTGGTTTCCTCTGCATTATAGGAGAATGTGGAAGAGGTCATATCCCGAAACGTTAACGTATGTTTACTGTATATTAATTTGGACTGTAATAAATTTTCTCAAATCGAACTTTTTGGAGTGCCAAGGCTATTTTTACATGTGACAGGGCACGGTCCCTTCTTGAGCACCACTTTAGGGTGTGCAGTGATTTCTTTATTTACTGCTATACCGGTCCGCTGGCACCCCTAAGGGGATATGTCCTCTTCCACATTCTCCTATAATGCAGAGGAAACCAATTCTATCTTGGCCCGTACCTGCATCTCTAGCGACTTCCTCAAGGTTACTCCAGGCGAGGTGAGAGGACGGAATTTGGAGAAAGACCACCGACAATTGGTAAATCTGGAGCTACACTGCACTACGCTCACTGAATACCTGCGAGTACAAAGAATCCCTAGGGGTCTTAGGGTCCCCCTTAGACCCACACTTTTTTCTGATCTGCCTGACTACAACAACAAATTCGAACAAATTCTTAATAAGTGCTCCTTTGACCTTATGGTCCTTACCATAGACTTTCTACATAAGTCCATAGCATCTACCAAGGAGCTGATCAACAATACAGAAGCACAACTCGCCTCCTCCCTGAGTCCGGACGCATGGTCAAACCTCAAAACGAAAATCCAATCCAATATTGATCTACACAGAAGGGATACTGAATCCAGGAAACGTAACAAATTTCAGAGAGACACTGAAGATTACGAGTCTAATAAAGTATACCGCTGGCAAGAGAGATATCAGCCAAGTGGGAATCCTCCGAGATTCGCTCGTTCCTCTGCTGACGCTTCATCCTCAGGTTCTGAACCAGACAGAGGAGACTACTTTTCTAACACATCTCGTTTTTTAGGCCAACCACGACGTTACCAACCAAGAAGAAGACGAGGAGGGGCGGCCAACGCCGGAGGCAACACAGACCATCAGAGAGTAACCCGGTCCCAGACTCGCCCCGCCTGGTGGTAAATATTTCCTCTAAGACTCTTAATATGGCCCAACTATCGGTCCTACAAAAAGGACTTTCTTTCAGTCCCACAACTAGGTATAATACCTTCAGACTCGAAATGGAGTTACAACGTTTCTATCGTTCACTAAGGTTGAAAGTGCACTTTGACCAGACTGGCGTCACACCGCCGCTCCCCAACCCTTTGGTTAGGGCGGTCATCACTTCCAAAGATTTGGGCTTATACACCAAGAGTACCTATAGACCCCCTCGGGGCTCTCATGCCCTCGAAACATTTATCGGATTTGTCAACTCGGCCTTTAGGGATTTACGCTCTAAGGCTGACGAGGGTAAACTCCATTATGCACCTAACCTGACTGCCCTCGATTTCCAAGCCCTTAATAGTCTTCGTGAGGACCATGACCTAGTTATTAAACCAGCTGACAAAGGGGGCGCCATAGTCGTTATGGACAGGGCCCTATACACTAATGAGGTTGAGCGTCAACTTCGTGACAAGACCACATACCGACAACTTCCCCAAGATCCTACCTCCCAGTTTCAAACTCTTATTCGTGACACCATTGACCGACACATTAGAGCTGGGACGATTGATATTAAAACAGGTGAATATCTCACCAAAACACATCCCATCACCCCTGTTCTATATGTCCTACCCAAAATACATAAAAACTTGACTGAACCCCCAGGGCGCCCTATCGTGGCCTCTACTGATTCGCTCCTTTCTCCCCTCTCGATTTTTGTAGAAAGAATCATTACCCCACTCATACAGAAAAATACCTCTTTTCTGTTAGATACAGGCTCATTCCTCAACATCCTTGCAGATCTTAAACATGTTCCACCTTCCGCATGGTTAGTTTCCTTTGACGTTAAGGATCTCTGCACCTCCATCCCGCACGATCAAGGTATACATGCTGTCAGAACACTTTTACTTGAGGCCCAGACCAATCATCAGATTGTTGACCTAGTTATAGATCTACTATCTTTAATACTCAAGAACAACTACTTTATGTTCCAAGATAGATATTTTTTACAAACTAAGGGCACGGCTATGGGTTCTAATGTTGCGCCACCCTATGCCAACTGCTATATGGCGACATTTGAAACACAGATCGTCTATACTCACCCTCTCTTCCGGTCACACTCTATGATTTGGAAAAGGTATATAGATGATATCTTTTGCATTTGGGACGGCCCCCTGTCCTCCCTTGAGACATTCTTTGCTGATCTCAATGTTGCATGGCCTGACTTGAAATTTACCATGACCCATGATCTAAACCAAATTAGTTACCTAGATACATTAGTCATCAAGAACGATACTGGCTCTCTTTCCACAGATCTATATACCAAACCTACAGATCGGAATAGCCTCCTCCACTACTCCAGCAATCATCCTGCACACATTAAAAAATCCGTTCCCCGGTCTCAATTCAAAAGGGTTGAGCGTATTGTATCTAACCCCGACACCCGTAAATTAAGGCTACAAGAAATGCATCAGAAATTCACGGAAAGGGGCTACCCTTCCCCCTCCCTACAGCCCTCCAGGGCTACTTCTCAGGATACACGTCCTGACAATTCAAATCGCATCCCCTTTGTACACACCTTTCACCCGTTTGCCTATATACTCCACAAGACCATCCGTAAACATTGGAATATCTTACGTACGGGCTACCCATCCATCACTAGCTTCCGCTATCCATTCATGCCTTGTTTTAAGCGAGCCCCTAACCTCAGAGATTCACTTATCCGTGCCGATATTGGCACAAATCGACCCACATCCACACAACGTTTCCTACAGAACCCCAAAATGGGTACTTTCCCATGTCTACAGTGTAGACAATGTAATAATGTCTTGAAAGGTAACCTCATACACCATCCCCATTCTGGACGAAAATACCACGTCAAAGGTTTTTTCACCTGTGAGAGCTCATATGTGGTATATTTAATTAAATGCCCGTGTGGACTTCTCTATGTGGGCGAAACTACTCAACCAATACGTGACAGAATTTCCAAACATAAGTCCACAATCCGTTGCAAGAACCTTCTCTTGCCAATACCCCACCACTTCATATCCACAGGCCACAACATCTCCCAACTTAGGTTTCAGGTGCTTGAACAGATCCCACCACCCCGACGGGGTGGTGATAGGATCCGCCTCCTTAAGCAACGTGAGGCGTTTTGGATCCATAGATTAGATTCCCTCTCCCCAAGGGGCTTAAATAGAGATTATGACCTTATGTCCTTTATCTAGGGTCTCACCCGACAGTATCCTATCAGGATTTATGGGCTTCTTTTCCCATCTGATCTCTTTTACGATGCTTTACCATCCAATTTTCTGACACTCATTCATAAGATGTTGTTATATTGTAATTTTTCTATGTTTCCAACCATTTACTGTCTTACTACTATGTTTATGCCGTTCCACCTGATTGACATGTATCGTTTCCTTTTTTTACAGATTTGCCTGTTGCCTGGTCCTCCCCCGTCTCCCCCTCCTGCTCCTGTACCTCTCCAAACATTGATCCGAGCGGTTGACACAACGTTACTAGCCTTGCGCCGCACAACCCCGTGTGGAACGCAAGCTTTAGCATAATGGAACGCACACGTGACCTGTTTCCCGGTCACTTCCGGTCACGTGTCTCTATTCACTTCCGGACATGCGCTATCACAGAATGTAACGCTCGCACGGATGATTGGCTCTCCAATCATCGTCCTCCACATTTAAAAGGCCCCCTTTTCCCGCTCTTAGCCACAGCAACTAGCGGTGGATGCCGCGCTGCCGGTCCGGTGTTCCCACGAGCTTCCCAGCAGGTACTTGCCCAGGTCCTTTCTACCTTTTCTGGCCATGTTATTTTTGATTTGTGCACACACAGTTTATTGCGCTGCCTCCTACTGAGTCTTTAACCCAGTATTACACATATTTGCTATTCTCCTCCAGGCTGTCCTAGTAGACTCCTCCAGCTTATCCTCCCTCGCACCATTGACACAGCATACGGGTAGGTCCTATGCTTTTACATGGCCGCCCCTTCCTCTTCCTCCCTCCTTTTGTGTTTCCCTCTATTTTGTCAGTCCATCACCTTATACCCCATTGCCCCTCCCCTCCGTTGTTGTGTAACCTTGTATGTTTTTTGCATATGTTTATATACGGCTTTTTTGAACAGAGATTTTCTGTACTCTTTTGTTTATGTTTTCTTTATTTGTCCATTTTTTAGTCAACTGAAGAAGGTCGTATAGACCGAAACGTTAACGTATGTTTACTGTATATTAATTTGGACTGTAATAAATTTTCTCAAATCGAACTTTTTGGAGTGCCAAGGCTATTTTTACATGTGACAGGGCACGGTCCCTTCTTGAGCACCACTTTAGGGTGTGCAGTGATTTCTTTATTTACTGCTATACCGGTCCGCTGGCACCCCTAAGGGGATATATCCTCTTCCACATTCTCCTATAATGCAGAGGAAACCAATTCTATCTTGGCCCGTACCTGCATCTCTAGCGACTTCCTCAAGGTTCCTCCAGGCGAGTTGAGAGGACGGAATTTGGAGAAAGACCACCGACAATTGGTAAATCTGGAGCTACACTGCACTACGCTCACTGAATACCTGCGAGTACAAAGAATCCCTAGGGGTCTTAGGGTCCCCCTTAGACCCACACTTTTTTCTGATCTGCCTGACTACAACAACAAATTCGAACAAATTCTTAATAAGTGCTCCTTTGACCTTATGGTCCTTACCATAGACTTTCTACATAAGTCCATAGCATCTACCAAGGAGCTGATCAACAATACAGAAGCACAACTCGCCTCCTCCCTGAGTCCGGATGCATGGTCAAACCTCAAAACGAAAATCCAATCCAATATTGATCTACACAGAAGGGATACTGAATCCAGGAAACGTAACAAATTTCAGAGAGACACTGAAGATTACGAGTCTAATAAAGTATACCGCTGGCAAGATAGATATCAGCCAAGTGGGAATCCTCCGAGATTCGCTCGTTCCTCTGCTGACGCTTCATCCTCAGGTTCTGAACCAGACAGAGGAGACTACTTTTCTAACACATCTCGTTTTTTAGGCCAACCACGACGTTACCAACCAAGAAGAAGATGAGGAGGGGCGGCCAACGCCGGAGGCAACACAGACCATCAGAGAGTAACCCGGTCCCAGACTCGCCCCGCCTGGTGGTAAATATTTCCTCTAAGACTCTTAATATGGCCCAACTATCGGTCCTACAAAAAGGACTTTCTTTCAGTCCCACAACTAGGTATAATACCTTCAGACTCGAAATGGAGTTACAACGTTTCTATCGTTCACTAAGGTTGAAAGTGCACTTTGACCAGACTGGCGTCACACCGCCGCTCCCCAACCCTTTGGTTAGGGCGGTCATCACTTCCAAAGATTTGGGCTTATACACCAAGAGTACCTATAGACCCCCTCGGGGCTCTCATGCCCTCAAAACATTTATCGGATTTGTCAACTCGGCCTTTAGGGATTTACGCTCTAAGGCTGACGAGGGTAAACTCCATTATGCACCTAACCTGACTGCCCTCGATTTCCATGCCCTTAATAGTCTTCGTGAGGACCATGACCTAGTTATTAAACCAGCTGACAAAGGGGGCGCCATAGTCGTTATGGACAGGGCCCTATACACTAATGAGGTTGAGCGTCAACTTCGTGACAAGACCACATACTGACAACTTCCCCAAGATCCTACCTCCCAGTTTCAAACTCTTATTCGTGACACCATTGACCGACACATTAGAGCTGGGACGATTGATATTAAAACAGGTGAATATCTCACCAAAACACATCCAATCACCCCTGTTCTATATGTCCTACCCAAAATACATAAAAACTTGACTGAACCCCCAGGGCGCCCTATCGTGGCCTCTACTGATTCGCTCCTTTCTCCCCTCTCGATTTTTGTAGAAAGAATCATTACCCCACTGATACAGAAAAATACCTCTTTTCTGTTAGATACAGGCTCATTCCTCAACATCCTTGCAGATCTTAAACATGTTCCACCTTCCGCATTGTTAGTTTCCTTTGACGTTAAGGTTCTCTACACCTCCATCCCGCACGATCAAGGTATACATGCTGTCAGAACGCTTTTACTTGAGGCCCAGACCAATCATCAGATTGTTGACCTAGTTATAGATCTACTATCTTTAATACTCAAGAACAACTACTTTATGTTCCAAGATAGATATTTTTTACAAACTAAGGGCACGGCTATGGGTTCTAATGTTGCGCCACCCTATGCCAACTGCTATATGGCGACATTTGAAACACAGATCGTCTATACTCACCCTCTCTTCCGGTCACACTCTATGATTTGGAAAAGGTATATAGATGATATCTTTTGCATTTGGGACGGCCCCCTGTCCTCCCTTGAGACATTCTTTGCTGATCTCAATGTTGCATGGCCTGACTTGAAATTTACCATGACCCATGATCTAAACCAAATTAGTTGCCTAGATACATTAGTCATCAAGAACGATACTGGCTCTCTTTCCACAGATCTATATACCAAACCTACAGATCGGAATAGCCTCCTCCACTACTCCAGCAATCATCCTGCACACATTAAAAAATCCGTTCCCCGGTCTCAATTCAAAAGGGTTGAGTGTATTGTATCTAACCCCGACACCCGTAAATTAAGGCTACAAGAAATGCATCAGAAATTCACGGAAAGGGGCTACCCTTCCCCCTCCCTACAGCCCTCCAGGGCTACTTCTCAGGATACACGTCCTGACAATTCAAATCGCATCCCCTTTGTACACACCTTTCACCCGTTTGCCTATATACTCCACAAGACCATCCGTAAACATTGGAATATCTTACGTACGGGCTACCCATCCATCACTAGCTTCCGCTATCCATTCATGCCCTGTTTTAAACGAGCCCCCAACCTCAGAGATTCACTTATCCGTGCCGATATTGGCACAAATCGACCCACATCCACACAACGTTTCCTACAGAACCCCAAAATGGGTACTTTCCCATGTCTACAGTGTAGACAATGTAATAATGTCTTGAAAGGTAACCTCATACACCATCCCCATTCTGGACGAAAATACCACGTCAAAGGTTTTTTCACCTGTGAGAGCTCATATGTGGTATATTTAATTAAATGCCCGTGTGGACTTCTCTATGTGGGCGAAACTACTCAACCAATACGTGACAGAATTTCCAAACATAAGTCCACAATCCGTTGCAAGAACCTTCTCTTGCCAATACCCCACCACTTCATATCCACAGGCCACAACATCTCCCAACTTAGGTTTCAGGCGCTTGAACAGATCCCACCACCCCGACGGGGTGGTGATAGGATCCGCCTCCTTAAGCAACGTGAGGCGTTTTGGATCCATAGATTAGATTCCCTCTCCCCAAGGGGCTTAAATAGAGATTATGACCTTATGTCCTTTATCTAGGGTCTCACCCGACAGTATCCTATCAGGATTTATGGGCTTCTTTTCCCATCTGATCTCTTTTACGATGCTTTACCATCCAATTTTCTGACACTCATTCATAAGATGTTGTTATATTGTCATTTTTCTATGTTTCCAACCATTTACTGTCTTACTACTATGTTTATGCCGTTCCACCTGATTGACATGTATCGTTTCCTTTTTTTACAGATTTGCCTGTTGCCTGGTCCTCCCCCGTCTCCCCCTCCTGCTCCTGTACCTCTCCAAACATTGATCCGAGCGGTTGACACAACGTTACTAGCCTTGCGCCGCACAACCCCGTGTGGAACGCAAGCTTTAGCATAATGGAACGCACACGTGACCTGTTTCCCGGTCACTTCCGGTCACGTGTCTCTATTCACTTCCGGACATGCGCTATCACAGAATGTAACGCTCGCACGGATGATTGGCTCTCCAATCATCGTCTTCCACATTTAAAAGGCCCCCTTTTCCCGCTCTTAGCCACAGCAACTAGCGGTGGATGCCGCGCTGCCGGTCCGGTGTTCCCACGAGCTTCCCAGCAGGTACTTGCCCAGGTCCTTTCTACCTTTTCTGGCCATGTTATTTTTGATTTGTGCACACACAGTTTATTGCGCTGCCTCCTACTGAGTCTTTAACCCAGTATTACACATATTTGCTATTCTCCTCCAGGCTGTCCTAGTAGACTCCTCCAGCTTATCCTCCCTCGCACCATTGACACAGCATACGGGTAGGTCCTATGCTTTTACATGGCCGCCCCTTCCTCTTCCTCCCTCCTTTTGTGTTTCCCTCTATTTTGTCAGTCCATCACCTTATACCCCATTGCCCCTCCCCTCCGTTGTTGTGTAACCTTGTATGTTTTTTGCATATGTTTATATACGGCTTTTTTGAACAGAGATTTTCTGTACTCTTTTGTTTATGTTTTCTTTATTTGTCCATTTTTTAGTCAACTGAAGAAGGTCGTATAGACCGAAACGTTAACGTATGTTTACTGTATATTAATTTGGACTGTAATAAATTTTCTCAAATCGAACTTTTTGGAGTGCCAAGGCTATTTTTACATTCCTGACTGTTCAGACTCAAATATGTCTGTTTAAAATATTCTGGTGTAGGCCAGATAAGTAGAAGTTTGGTTTCGCCGTTCCACGGTTCAAATCTCTGTATTATCCAGCTTTTGGCCTTCTTACATAAAATAAAACAATAATAGTGTCTCCCTTACTGTTCAGACACAAATATATCTGTTTAAAATATTCTGGTGTAGGCCAGATAACTAGAAGTTTGGTTTTGCAGTTCCACGGTTCAAATCTCTGTATTATCCAGCTTTTGGCCTTTTGTACATGAAAAAAAACAGTAATAGTGTCTTCCTGACTGTTCAGACTCAAATATGTCTGTTTAATATATTTTGGTGTAGGCCAGATTTCTAGAGGTTTGGTTTTGCAGTTCCGCGGTTCAAATCTCTGTATTATCCAGCTTTTGGCCTTTTGTACATTAAAAAAAAAAACAGTAATAGTGTCTCCCTGACTGTTCAGACTCAAATATATCTGTTTAAAATATTCTGGTGTAGGCCAGATAACTAGAAGTGTGGTTTTGCAGTTCCACGGTTCAAATCTCTGTATTATCCAGCTTTTGGGCTTTTTTACATTAAAAAAGAACAGTAATAGTGTCTCCCAGACTGTTCAGACACAAATATATCTCTTTAAAATATTCGGGTGTAGGCCATATAACTAGAAGTTTGGTTTTGCAGTTCAACGGTTCAAACCTCAGTATTATCCAGCTTTTGGCCTTTTGTTCATGAAAAAAAAACAGTAATAGTGTCTTCCTGACTGTTCAGACTCAAATATGTCTGTTTAATATATTCTAGTGTAGGCCAGATAACTAGAAGTTTGAATTTGCAGTTCCACGGTTCAAATCTCTCTATATTATCCAGCTTTTGGCCTTTTTTACATAAGAAAAATCAGTAATAGTGTCTCCCTGACTGTTCAGATACAAATATATCTGTTTAAAATATTCTGGTGTAGGCCAGATAACTAGAAGTTTGGTTTTGCAGTTCCACGGTTCAAACATCAGTATTATCCAGCTTTTGGCCTTTTGTACATGAAAAAAAAAACAGTAATAGTGTCTTCCTGACTGTTCAGACTCAAATATGTCTGTTTAATATATTCTAGTGTAGGCCAGATAAGTAGAAGTTTAATTTTACAGTTCCACAGTTCAAATCTCTGTATTATCCAGCTTTTGGCCTTTTTTTACATAAACAAAAACAGTAATAGTGTCTCCCTGACTGTTCAGACACAAATATATCTGTTTAAGATATTCAGGTGTGTGACAGATAACTAGAAGTTTGATTTTGCAGTTCAACGGTTCAAATCTCTGTATCATCCAGCTTTTGGCCTTTTATACATAAAAAAAAACAGTAATAGTGTCTCCCTGACTGTTCAGACACAAATATATCAGTTTAAAATATTCTGGTGTAGGCCAGATAACTAGAAGTTTGATTTTGCAGTTCCACGGTTCAAATCTCTCTATATTATCCAGCTTTTGGCCTTTTTTACATAAGAAAAAACAGTAATACAGTCTCCCTGACTGTTCAGACACAAATATATCTGTTTAAAATATTCTGGTGTAGGCCAGATAACTAGAAGTTTGGTTTCGCAGTTCCACGGTTCAAAGCTCTGTATTATCCAGCTTTTGGCCTTTTTTACATAAAATAAAACAGTAATAGTGTCTACCTTACTGTTCAGACACAAATATATTTGTTTAAAATATTCTGGTGTAGGCCAGATAACTAGAAGTTTGGTTTTGCAGTTGCACGGTTCAAATCTCTGTATTATCCAGATTTTGGCCTTTTTTACTTAAAAAATCAGTAATAGTGTCTCCCTGACTGTTCAGACACAAATATGTATGTTTAAAATATTCTGGTGTAGGCCAGATAACTATAAGTTTAATTTTGCAGTTCCAAGGTTCAAATCTCTGTATTATCCAGACTTTGGCCTTTTTTACATAAAAAAACAGTGATATTGTCTCCCTGACTGTTCAAATACAAATATATCTGTTTAAAATATTCTGGTGTAGGGCAGATAACTAGAAGTTTGGTTTTGCAGTTCCACGGTTCAAATCTCTGTATTATCCAGCTTTTGGCCTTTTGTACATGAAAAAAAAACAGTAATAGTGTCTTCCTGACTGTTCAGACTCAAATATGTCTGTTTAATATATTCTGGTGTAGGCCAGATAACTAGAAGTGTGGTTTTGCAGTTCCGCGGTTCAAATCTCTGTATTATCCAGCTTTTGGCCTTTTGTACATTAAAAAAGAACATTAATAGTGTCTCCCTGACTGTTCAGACTCAAATATATCTTTTTAAAATATTCTGGTGTAGTCCAGATAACTAGAAGTGTGGTTTTGCAGTTCCACGGTTCAAATCTCTGTATTATCCAGCTTTTGGCCTTTTTTACATTAAAAAAAAAAACAGTAATAGTGTCTCCCTGACTGTTCAGACACAAATATATCTGTTTAAAATATTCGGGTGTAGGCCATATAACTAGAAGTTTGGTTTTGCAGTTCAACGGTTCAAAACTCTGTATTATCCAGCTTTTGGCCTTTTTTACATAATAAAACAGTAATATTGTCTCCCTGACTGTTCAAATACAAATATATCTGTTTAAAATATTCTGGTGTAGGCCAGATAACTAGAAGTTTGGTTTTGCAGTTCCACGGTTCAAACCTCAGTATTATCCAGCTTTTGGCCTTTTGTACATGAAAAAAAAAACAGTAATAGTGTCTTCCTGACTGTTCAGACTCAAATATGTCTGTTTAATATATTCTAGTGTAGGCCAGATAAGTAGAAGTTTAATTTTACAGTTCCACAGTTCAAATCTCTGTATTATCCAGCTTTTGGCCTTTTTTTACATAAACAAAAACAGTAATAGTGTCTCCCTGACTGTTCAGACACAAATATATCTGTTTAAGATATTCAGGTGTGTGACAGATAACTAGAAGTTTGATTTTGCAGTTCAACGGTTCAAATCTCTGTATCATCCAGCTTTTGGCCTTTTATACATAAAAAAAAACAGTAATAGTGTCTCCCTGACTGTTCAGACACAAATATATCAGTTTAAAATATTCTGGTGTAGGCCAGATAACTAGAAGTTTGATTTTGCAGTTCCACGGTTCAAATCTCTCTATATTATCCAGCTTTTGGCCTTTTTTACATAAGAAAAAACAGTAATAGTGTCTCCCTGACTGTTCAGACACAAATATATCTGTTTAAAATATTCTGGTGTAGGCCAGATAACTAGAAGTTTGGTTTCGCAGTTCCACGGTTCAAAGCTCTGTATTATCCAGCTTTTGACCTTTTTTACATAAAATAAAACAGTAATAGTGTCTACCTTACTGCTCAGACACAAATATATTTGTTTAAAATATTCTGGTGTAGGCCAGATAACTAGAAGTTTGGTTTTGCAGTTGCACGGTTCAAATCTCTGTATTATCCAGATTTTGGCCTTTTTTACATAAAAAAACAGTAATAGTGTCTCCCTGACTGTTCAGACACAAACATGTCTGTTTAAAATATTCTGGTGTAGGCCAGATAACTTGGAGTTAAATTTTTCAGTTCCACGGTTCAAATCTCTGTATTATCCAGATTTTGGCCTTTTTTACATAAAAAAACAGTAATATTGTCTCCCTAACTGTTCATATAAAAATATATCTGTTTAAAATATTCTGGTGTAGGCCAGATAACTAGAAGTTTGGTTTTACAGTTCCACGGTTCAAATCTCTGTATTATCCAGCTTTTGGCCTTTTTTTACATAAACAAAAACAGTAATAGTGTCTCCCTGACTGTTCAGACACAAATATATCTGTTTAAGATATTCAGGTGTGTGACAGATAACTAGAAGTTTGATTTTGCAGTTCAACGGTTCAAATCTCTGTATTATCCAGCATTTGGCCTTTTGTACATAAAAAAAACAGTAATAGTGTCTCCTTGACTGTTCAGACATAAATATATCTGTTTAAAATATTCTGGTGTATGCCAGATAACTAGAAGTTTGATTTTGCAGTTCCACGGTTCAAATCTCTCTATATTATCCAGCTTTTGGCCTTTTTCACATAAAAAAACAGTAATAGAGTCTCCCTGACTGTTTAGACACATATATATCTGTTTAAAATATTCTGATGTAGGCCAGATAACTAGAAGTTTAATTTTGCAGTTCCACAGTTCAAATCTCTGTATTATCCAGATTTTGGCCTTTTTTACATAAAAAATACAGTAATATTGTCTCCCTGACTGTTCAAATACAAATATATCTGTTTAAAATATTCTGGTGTAGGCCAGATAACTAGAAGTTTGGTTTTGCAGTACAATGGTTCTAATCTCTGTATCATCCAGCTTTTGGCCTTTTTTACATAAAAAAAAAAAACAGTAATAGTGTCTCCCTGACTGTTCAGACACAAATATATCTGTTTAAAATATTCGGGTGTAGGCCATATAACTAGAAGTTTGATTTTGCAGTTCAACGGTTCAAATCTCTGTATTATCCAGCTTTTGGCCTTTTTTACATAAAAAAACAGTAATATTGTCTCCCTGACTGTTCAAATACAAATATATCTGTTTAAAATATTCTGGTGTAGGCCAGATAACTAGAAGTTTGGTTTTGCAGTTCCACGGTTCAAACCTCTGTATTATCCAGCTTTTGGCCTTTTGTACATGAAAAAAAAAACAGTAATAATGTCTTCCTGACTGTTCAGACTCAAATATGTCTGTTTAATATATTCTAGTGTAGGCCAAATAACTAGAAGTTTAATTTTACAGTTCCACGGTTCAAATCTCTGTATTATCCAGCTTTTGGCCCTTTTTTACATAAACAAAAACAGTAATAGTGTCTCCCTGACTGTTCAGACACAAATATATCTGTTTAAGATATTCTGGTGTGTGACAGATAACTAGAAGTTTGATTTTGCAGTTCAACGGTTCAAATATTGGTATTATCCAGCATTTGGCCTTTTGTACATTAAAAAAAAAATGTAATGGTGTCTCCCTGACTTTTCAGACATAAATATATCTGTTTAAAATATTCTGGTGTAGGCCACATAACTAGAAGCTTGATTTTGCAGTTCCACGGTTCAAATCTCTCTATATTTTCCCGCTTTTGGCCTTTTTTACATAAGAAAAATCAGCAATAGTGTCTCCCTGACTGTTCAGATATAAATATATCTGTTTAAAATATTCTGTTGTAGGCCAGATAACTAAAAGTTTGGTTTTGCAGTTCCATGGTTCAAATCTCTGTATTATCCAGCTATTGGCCTTTTGTACAAGAAAAAAAAACAGTAATAGTGTCTTCCTGACTGTTCAGACTCAAATATGTCTGTTTAATATATTCTGGTGTAGGCCAGATTTCTAGAAGTTTGGTTTTGCAGTTCCACGGTTCAAATCTCTTTTTTTTAATGTAAAAAAGGCCAAAAGCTGGATAATACAGAGATTTTAACCGTTGAACTGCAAAATTAAACTTCTAGTTATCTGGCTTACACCAAAATATTTAAACAGATATATTTTTATTTGAACAGTCAGGGAGACAATATTACTGTTTTAAAATATTCTGGTGTAGGCCAGATAACTAGAAGTTTAATTTTACAGTTCCACGGTTCAAATCTCTGTATTATCCAGCTTTAGGCCTTTTTTACATAAGAAAAATCAGTAATAGTGTCTCCCTGACTGTTCAGACACAAATATATCTGTTTAAAATATTCTGGTGTAGGCCAGAAAACTAGAAGTTTGGTTTTGCAGTTCCACGGTTCAAATCTCTGTATTATCCAGCTTTTGGCCTTTTTTACATAAAATAAAACAGTAATAGTGTCTCCCTTACTGTTCAGACACAAATATATTTGTTTCAAGTATTCTGGTGTAGGCCAGATAACTAGAAGTTTAATTTTACAGTTCCACTGTTCAAATCTCTGTATTATCCAGATTTTGGCCTTTTGTACATGAAAAAAAAACAGTAATAGTGTCTTCCTGACTGTTCAGACACAAATATATCTGTTTAAAATATTCTGGTGTAGGCCAGAAAACTAGAAGTTTAGTTTTGCAGTTGAATGGTTCAAATCTCTGTATTATCCAGCTTTTGGCCTATTTTACATAAAAATAACAGTAACGGTGTCTCCCTGACTGTTCAGACACAAATATTTATTTTTAAAATATTCTGGTGTAGACCAGATAACTAGAAGTTTGGTTTTGCAGTCCAATGGTACAAATCTCTGTATTATCCAGCCTTTGGCATTTTAAACATAAGAAAAAATCAGTAATAGTGTCTCCCTGACTGTTCAGACACAAATATATCTGTTTAAAATATTCTGGTGTAGGCCAGATAACTAGAAGTTTGGTTTTGCAGTTGAACGCTTCAAATCTCTGTATTATCCAGCTTTTGGCCTTTTTTTACATAAAAAAAAACAGTAATTGTGTCTCCCTGACTGCTCAGATACAAATATGTCTGTTTAAAATATCCAGGTGTAGGCCAGATAACTAGAAATTTGGTTTTGCTGTTCAACGGTTCAAATCTCTGTATTATCCAGCTTTTGGCCTTTTTTACATAAAAAAACAGTAATAGTGTCTCCCTGACTGTTGAGACACAAATATATCTGTTTAAAATATTCTGGTGTATGCCAGATAAATAGATGTTTGGTTTCGCAATTGCACGGTTCAAATCTCTGTATTATCCATCTTTTGGCCTTTTTTACATAAAAATAACAGTAATAGTGTCTCCCTGACTATTCAGACATAAATATTTCTGTTTAAAATATTCTGGTGTAGGCCAGATAACTAGAAGTTTGGTTTTGCAGTTCAATGGTTTAAATATCTGTATTAAACAGCTTTTGGCCTTTTTTACATTAAAAAAACAGTAATAGTGTCTCTCTGACTGTTCAGACATAAATATATCTGTTTAAAATATTCTGGTGTGGGCCAGATAACTAGAAATTTGGTTTTGCAGTTGAATGGTTCAAATCTCTGTATTATCCAGCTTTTGGCCTATTTTACATAAAAAATAACAGTAATAGTGTCTACCTGACTGTTCAGACACAAATATTTATTTTTAAAATATTCTGGTGTAGGCCAGATAACTAGAAGTTTTGTATTGCAGTCCATCGGTTCAAATCTCTGTATTATCCAGCCTTTGGCCTTTTAAACATAAGAAAAAACAGTAATAGTGTCTCCCTGACTGTTCAGACACAAATATATCTGTTTAAAATATTCTGGTGTATGCCAGATAAATAGAAGTTTGGTTTTGCAATTGCACGGTTCAAATCTCTGTATTATCCAGCTTTTGGCCTTTTTTACATAAAAAAACAATAATATTGTCTCCCTGCCTGTTCAGATACAAATATATCTGTTTAAAATATTCTGGTGTAGGCCAGATAACTAGAAGTTTGATTTTGCAGTTCCACGGTTCAAATATCTGTATTATCCAGCTTTTGGCCTTTTTTTACATAAGAAAAAACAGTAATAGTGTCTCCCTGACTGTTCAGACACAAATATATCTGTTTAAAATATTCTGGTGAAGGCCAGATAACTAGAAGTTTGGTTTTGCAGTTCCACGGTTCAAATCTCTGTATTATCCAGCTTTTGGCCTATTTTACATAAAAAAACCAGTAATAGTGTCTCCCTGACTGTTCAGATACAAATATGTCTGTTTAAAATATCCTGGTGTAGGCCAGATAACTAGAAATTTGGTTTTGCAGTTGAATGGTTCAAATCTCTGTATTATCCAGCTTTTAGATTATTTTACATAAAAATAACAGTAATAGTGTCTCCCTGACTGTTCAGACACAAATATTTCTTTTTAAAATATTCTGGTGTAGGCCAGATAACTAAAAGTTTTGTTTTGCAGTCCATCGGTTCAAATCTCTGTATTATCCAGCCTTTGGCCTTTTAAACATAAGAAAAAACAGTAATAGTGTCTCCCTGACTGTTCAGACACAAATATATCTGTTTAAAATATTGTGGTGTATGCCAGATAAATAGAAGTTTGGTTTTGCAACTGCACGGTTCAAATCTCTGTATTATCCAGCTTTTGGCCTTTTTTACATAAAAAAACAATAATATTGTCTCCCTGCCTGTTCAGATACAAATATATCTGTTTAAAATATTCTGGTGTAGGCCAGATAACTAGAAGTTTGATTTTGCAGTTCCACGGTTCAAATATCTGTATTATCCAGCTTTTGGCCTTTTTTACATAAGAAAAAACAGTAATAGTGTCTCCCTGACTGTTCAGACACAAATATATCTGTTTAAAATATTCTGGTGAAGGCCAGATAACTAGAAGTTTGGATTTGCAGTTCCACGGTTCAAATCTCTGTATTATTCAGCTTTTGGCCTATTTTACATAAAAAAAAACAGTAATAGTGTCTCCCTGACTGTTCAGATACAAATATGTCTGTTTAAAATATCCTGGTGTAGGCCAGATAACTAGAAATTTGGTTTTGCAGTTGAATTGTTCAAATCTCTGTATTATCCAGCTTTTAGCCTATTTTACATAAAAATAACAGTAATAGTGTCTCCCTGACTGTTCAGACACAAATATTTCTTTTTAAAATATTCTGGTGTAGGCCAGATAACTAGAAGTTTTGTTTCGCAGTCCATGGGTTCAAATCTCTGTATTATCCAGCCTTTGGCCTTTTAAACATAATAAAAAACGGTAATAGTGTCTCCCTGACTGTTCAGACACAAATATATCTGTTTAAAATATTCTGGTGTATGCCAGATAAATAGAAGTTTGGTTTTGCAATTGCATGGTTCAAATCTCTGTATTATCCAGCTTTTGGCCTTTTTTACATAAAAAAACAGTAATATTGTCTCCCTGACTGTTCAGACTCAAATATATTTGTTTAAAATATTCTGGTGTAGGCCAGATAACTAGAAGTTTGGTTTTGCAGTTCCACTTTTCAAATCTCTGTATTATCCAGATTTTGGCCTTTTTAACATAAAAAAACAGTAATAGTGTCTCCCTGACTGTTCAGATACAAATATATCTGTTTAAAATATTCTGGTGTAGGTCATATAACTAGAAGTTTAATTTTGCAGTTGCATGGTTCAAATCCCTGTATTATCCAGCTTTTGGCCTTTTTTACATAAAAAAAAACAGTTATAGTGTCTCCCTGACTGTTAAGACATAAATATATCTGTTTAAAAGATTCTGGTGTAGGCCAGAGAAATAGCAGTGTAGTTTTCCTCTTCCACGGTTCTAATCTCCTTTTTTTTACCCTTTTTCCATTGATAGTGCGAGTGTAAGCTATTTTGCTTCATTTACAACGGGCAAGGGAGGTGGAGCTAGACATTCTGGTGATGGTGCTTGTAGATGAGAGTGCCGTGGCCAAGGTGAAAATGTGCCACAACCAACAGCCACATCTTCTCGCTCCCACTTCTTGACCGAATTACTAGGGAAGCACACTACAACACCAGTATTTAGAACTGATCAGTGTGAACAGGTTATTAATTGGATAGCAGATAATACTTCCAGTTACCTGGTCTCCACCACCTCTGGTCTGTCTTCCACACGGTCAAGTTTTAGTAGCCGTGAGCCTCGACCGCATACTTCTCCTTACCCTGATGCTCCTTCCTCCCACCATGCCGAGTGTCGTCAGACAGCAACTGATCCCACAGTTGGACACTCTGAAGAGCTGTTCACTGGTCAATTTCCATATTTGTGCCCCTCGCCTGCTCCTCTTGAAGTGGTGGAAGAGGAGATCCCATGTAGCGATGCCCAAATATTTAAACAGCCATGGCCAGAGGAAGTCAACGCTGGAAATTTGTCACAAGAGGTGGACGATGACGAGACACAATTGCCACGAAGTGAGGAGGAGGATCGTCATGCGCAAGTGGAAGAGGAGGAGGTGGTGGATGATCTAGTAACTGACCCAACATGGCAGGAGAACACGCAGAGCGAGGACAGCAGCACACAGGGGGAGGGAGGCAGAGTACCCCAACAGGCAGGAAGAAGCAGGGTTGTGGCAGCACACAGAAGGTGGGTAACAGTTCCCCGTAACACAAACACGAGGGATGTTGCCAGTACAACCGGTAGGTCTTCCAGAGTCTGGAATTTTTTTAAAGACTCTGATGATAACCCCCAAAAAGCCATCTGTACCACCTGCCATGCCAGCATCATCAGGGGTGACAAAACTACCAGCCTGACCACCACCAGCATGATCAGGCACATGGCAGCAAAGCAACCGACTTTGTGGGGCGAACCTCAGGGTACTCGACCAGTGTCAGCGTGTATCACCACTGCTTCTTTCGCTGTTGTGCGTGCAAGAGAACCCCCTGTTGTGCGTGCAAGGCAATCCCCTGTCCATGCTGCATGCAAAGATGCCCCCTTCTCTCAGTCTTCACTTGTTATGGCAGTTTCTCAAGAAACAGCATCAACGTCCACGTCCACGTCCCACCACAGCGTTCAATTGTCCATATCCCAGAGCTTTGAACGAAAGCGCCCCACAGGCCACAGTTCTAAATTCGCACATTTCATGACTGCTTGCATTGGAAATGCTGCCATTTAGGCTGGTGGAGACAGAATCCTTCCGCAACCTTATGGCGGTGGCCGTCCCTCGGTACTCGGTCCCCAGCCGACACTATTTTGCACGGTGTGCCATCCCCTCTCTACTCAAGCAAGTGTCCCAAAACATCTGCCGTGCCCTCAACAACGCAGTTACTGGGAGAGTCCACCTGACAATGGACACGTGGACAAGTGCTTGTGGCCAGGGACGGTACATCTCCCTGACGGCACACTGGGTAAACATAGTGGAAGCCGGGACTCAGTGGGACCTTGGGACCGAACACATCCTCCCCATACCGAGGACTGCAGGCCCTATGCCAGTCAGAGTTGCCCCCACAGTGTACAGCTCCTGCGCATCATCCTCCTCCTCCTCCTCCTCCTCATGTTCAGCCTCCATCTCAGATATCACCACATCAATTACAAGCTGGAAGCACTGCAGTACTGCCTCAGCCAAGTGTCAACAGACTGTGCTGAAACTCATAAGCTTAGGTGATAAACCTCACACTGCTTGTGAGTTGTGGACAGCTGTGAAAGAGCAGGCAGATCTATGGCTGAGACCGCTGAACCTACATCCAGGCATGGTCATGTGTGACAATGGCCGTAACCTGGTGGCGGCTCTGAGGCGAGACGAGATCACACACGTACCATGCCTGGCTCATGTGCTAAACCTCGTGGTTCAGCGGTTTCTTAAATCCTACCCAAGTTGCCAGATCTGCTTGTCAAAGTACGCCGCCTGTCAGCTCATTTTTGGCTTCTGGCACACCAACTGGTGTGTAATGTCCCCACACGTTGGAACTCTACCCTCCACATGTTGCAAAGGATTTGTGAGCAGAAGAGAGCAGTTGTGGAGTACCAGCTGCAACAAGGCCGTCGATATTTATGTCAGACTCCACACATAAGACCTCAGGAGTGGATCTGGATGTTTGACATATGTACCATCCTGACAAACTTTGATGAGTCCACCAAGATGGTGAGTGGCGATGACGCCATCATTAGCGTCAGCATCCCACTTGTCTGTCTTTTGCAATGCTCTCTGCAGAGAATTAAAGAGGAGGCATTGCAGCCAGAAGTATGATGAGATGGATCAAGAAGCCGTAGCAGGCGATTACACACAGCCCAGCCTCATCTCATCCCAACGTGCATTGGGGGACAATGAGGGAGAGGAGGAGGAGGAGGAAGAACAGGAGCTGGTAGCATGCGCAGTAGACGGTAGTACCTGTACAACTGTCATACCGTCGGTTAAGCATGGGTGGCCTGAGGACAGGGGGGAGGAGGAGGAGGAGGAGGAGGAGGAGAGCATGGTCAGTCGTCATCTTGGTGAGGACATGGAAGTCTTGCCCATTACCAGTCTGGAACGCATGGCTGACTTTATGTTACGCCTTAACCGTGACCCTCGCGTTGTCAAAATGTTGGGTGACAGTAATTACTGGTTGGTGACACTTTTAGACCCCCACTACAAGGAGAACTTTCACTCTCTTATTCCTGAGGTGGAGAGGTCTACAAAAATGGGGCAGTACCAGAAGGCCCTTGCTGCAGAACTGTTAAAAAAATTACCATCTGAACACGCTAGCGGTAGAGGTCACAGTTCGTTGACCAACCAAGGCTTACTGGCGAGAGAGACGCAACTCCAATCCAGCAGAGGCAGGGGAACACTGTCAACATTCTGGCACAGTTTTCTGAGACCCGCCCAGCTTACAGGACCTGAGGCGCGGGGTACTCTCACAAGGAGTGGAAAAGTTTCAAAAGATGGTGAGGGAGTACCTTGTCGACCGTACCAGCATCCTCCGTGATTACTTTGTGCCTTTTAATTATTGGGTATCCAAGCTGGACACTTGGAATGAACTCGCTCTGTACGCCTTGGAGGTCCTGGCCTGCCCTGCCACTAGCGTGTTATCGGAGCGTGTTTTTAGTGCCGCAGGGAGGATTATAACTGATAAGCGCACTCGCAAGTCAACTGACAATGCTGACAAGCTGACCCTTATCAAAATGAACAAGGGCTGGATTGGGCCAGACTTCTCATCACCACCAAATGACAGCAGAGTAACATAAAGTCAAATCCACTGTGTTATTTCGGGAGGTGTATTCCCATGTACCGCTTCACACCCACACATGGATTTACGCTTCCTCATTTCGGCTGTTTTTTGCTCTTCTCCTTATCCTCAGCCTCCACCACCACTATACCAACAGGGTGACCGTGGTCGGTCTTGCCAGCATTGCAAGTTCCTCCGTCCTAATTTTTGGCAGCTTTTGCTTGGAAGGCATTGACAAAGACTATGGGAGACCCACTCCCCAATAAGGGGAATAATGTTTTTAATAAGCTATACTGCATGGCTCTTGTAAGGGGCATTAAAACCGTCTGGTTAAGCTAGTGTGACCTCCACCACTCTTCCAAGGGGCATTAAAACCATCTTGTTAAACCACTCTGACCTCCACGTCTCTTCCAAGGGGCATTAAAACTGTCTTGTTAAGCTAATGTGTCCTCCACCACTCTTCCAAGGGGCATTAAAACTGTCTTGTTAAGCTACTGTGACCTCCACCACTCTTCCAAGGGGCATTTAAACCGTCTTGTTAAGCTACTGTGACCCCCACCACTCTTCCAAGGGGTATTAAAACCGTCTTGCTAAACCACTCTGACCTCCACGTCTCTTCCAAGGGGCATTAAAACTGTCTTGTTAAGCTAATGTGTCCTCCACCACTCTTCCAAGGTGCATTAAAACTGTCTTGTTAAGCTACTGTGACCTCCACCACTTTTCCAAGGGGCATTAAAACCGTCTTGTTAAGCTACTGCGACCTCCACCACTCTTCCAAGGGGCATTGATATTGTCTTTTTATTCCACTGCAACCTCCACCATTCTTCCAAGGGGCATAAAAACTGTCTTGTTAAGCTACTGTGACCTCCACGTCTCTTCCACAGGGCATTGATATTGTCTTTTTATTCCACTGCAACCTCCACCACTCTTCCAAGGGGCATTAAAACCGTCTTGTTAAACCACTCTGACCTCCACGTCTCTTCCAAGGGGCATTAAAACTGTCTTGTTATGCTACTGCGACCTCCACCACTCTTCCAAGGGGCATTGATATTGTCTTTTTATTCCACTGTGACCTCCACCATTCTTCCAAGGGGCATTAAAACTGTCTTGTTAAGCTACTGTGACCTCCACGTCTCTTCCAAGGGGCTTTAAAACCATCTTGTTAAACCACTCTGAACTCCACAGCTCTTCCAAGGGGCATTGAAATGTTGTTTTTAATTACCTCTAACCTCCAAGACACTTCCAACGGGCATTGCATTTCCTCCTAATTTTAGTCAGCTTTTGCTTTTCAATGCATAGGCGAACACTAAGGGAGACCCACTCCCCAATAATGGGTAGAAGGTTTTTAGTATGCTGTAATCCACATCGTTTTCAAAGGGCATTGCAGTTCCTCATAATTTTTGGAAAGCCTTCCATTCACTGCTTAGGCCAACAGTGTACAGGAGACCCAGTTGCTATAAATGGAAAAAACGGTTTAGTTAAGGCCCTCTGACATCCATGTCACTTCCAAGGGGCATTGGAGTGCCTCGAAATTTTTGGCATGCATTGCACTCACTGCATGCCCTATAACTGTGTAGCTGAACAGCTCGTTTTGGTACAGAAATGTATCCTACAAGACACGTGTGGTTGACTAGCCAGATATGGATTTGAATGGTCCCTGTTCCTCCTGCTCTTTCTCCTTTCCCACCACCTCATCCATCATTCATCATCTGAAGCTTTGTTTTAACGGGAGTCATAGAACTGGGATAGTAGCAGGAAAACATCCAGCAATCCTCGGAGTAGGTAGGATATGCGCCAAAACGCTGACCACCTCTGGCCTAACCGCTACTATATACATGCGCTTGCATTCCGAGGAACAGAAAGCTAAGGAGATGGATGGCCTCATTATCATGAATAATTTACTCGTTGTGTAGGAGGCCGACCACTGCTGCTCTTTACCTCTGAACTTTGTGTTGAAGTCTGATTGACCCAGGACCCGCAATCCTCTATGTCTGGAGGACGTGTTGCATCCCAGTGTTTAACTGTGTCCTGGCTTCCACAATATTAACCCAGTGTGAAGGCGTCAGTCAGATGGACCATCCTTGGCCACATTCACTTGTCCATGTGTTTGTGGTTAGGCTGTCCTTCAAATAGGGGCGGCTGGGGACAGTTTATGGACACCCGGCCGCCCCCTGGCGGCTGGGGACCGAGCGTGGACACCCAGCCGCTGGGCGGCTGGGGACTGAGTATGAATACCAGGCCGCTGACGCAGCCATGACATAGTGGCCGGCATCTGCCTCCACATGCCTAAAAGGCCCAATTTCAAGTGCTAGCAAGCTAGCTGTATGGTATTGCAGACTGGAGTGTGGGTGGGTGGCAGGTTGCACACTTACGCTTGCATTCCAAGAAAACAAAGCAGATGCTAACTTCTATCATTATCATCATGCTCCTCATCTTGGCACTCTCAACTCCCCTGATGGAGAAGCCAGGGCCCACCGGAGGAGTCTGGTTCTCTGGTGGGCTCGTCCAATGCTGCCCTAAAGCTGGCCAGGCTAAGAAAAGTGTGGGGGAAGTTCCCAGGAGAAATAGGGGTAGCTGGGGATGGTTTAGGGACACCTGGTCGCCCCCAGGCTGCTGGGGACCGTGTGTGGGCACCCGGCCGTGGGGCGGCTGGGGACCGAGTATGGACACCTTGCCGCCCCCTGGCGGCTGGGGACCGAGCGTGGTCACCCTGCCGCCGGGCGGCAGTGGACTGAGTATGGATACCAGGCCACCGACGCAGCCATGACATGGTGGTCGGCGTCTGCCTCGACATGCCTTAAAGGCCCAGTTTCAAGTGCAAGCAAGCTAGCAGTATGGTATTGCAGCCTGGGGGTGGGTGGGTGGCAGGCTGCATACTTGCGCTTGCATTGCAAGGATTGGGGGAGGTACAATTGAACACTGCCCTAGGACAAGGACTTGCACGGGGATAGTTGCAAGTCTGCATCTTCTGATGCGGCAAGGATCACTTCTGATGGGCACCCTTTTAGGCAGTGACCTGGGTGTCAGAGATGCTTCCAGGTGTCTTCCCCATGCTGTTCCCATGTCTTTTCAGCACTGTATGCATGTGTCACACAGCCCATGGCCAGATAAGATTGTAAAGTGTTAAAATGACATTTCCCTGTGAATGCATTTGACGCGCCCTCTGGGCCGTGTGTGGGGGAATACCTGGAGCCAGGTCTCTGTGTAATGCTGGGGGTTGTAGTCTCCGTGGCGGCGACCCGATCCCGTGGCTCAGGGTGGTCAAACCAGTGGCGGATCTGTTTATTTGGTTTTGTAATGTTTAAATGTCCAACTACGCCACCCGTGGATTGCGATCACTGAGAACCGCCGCTGCGGGGCGGACCGCTGAGGCTGATGATGTGTGCGCAGCAGAGGGTAGTATAACTCTCCACAGGAGGAGTATAGCATCATGGCAGCGTGTGTAGATGGTGAGGGTTATGGTGCATAGGCGCAACAGAAATGACTCAAAGTCCGTGCAGTGCGGTTCAGGGTCTTTACTGTTGGTAATGAAGGAGACCCTGCCCGGAGTACTGGCTAACATTAGAGGCCTGGTCAGTCTGTGAGCGAACAATAGTCCCCCTGGCCAGGTGGAGGTGTAGGCCCTCCCGTCTGACTGCACTCTTCCTGGCTACCCTGCTGTAGTCGAGTAGTAGCCCACGTCCCTGAGTGTACCGTGTGGTGCTCACCCGTATGGCTGGTGACTTGGGGCCTTTGGTATCTTCCGCTCCTCGATGGCGGTGCTGGTCCCTTGCGTGTCACTGAGCCTCCGGGATTTCTATGGCCAGAGGACCTGAAATCCCCTGCCAGGTGGTTTCTGCTGCTGGATGTGGATATCCTCACAGCCTCGGACTCTGGTGTATGGTTCTCTGCGTCTTCGGCCACGACGAGCTCTGCTTGCTCCAGTCCCTGGCCTTCAGCTCCTGGCTCCTGCAGAGCTCCTTGCTGCTCTGTCCCTGTCTCTGGAACTACTCGACTCGACTCCTTAACCCCGCCCCAGATCCAGTTCATAAAGGGCATGTTCCTCCCCTCCCTGGACTGTGGCAGTAGGCATTGCATGCAATAATGCTCCTGACAAGGAAAACTCATGCTCGCTCTCAGACATGGTATTTCTACCACTGCGGCAACCAGACCCCCTGGAGTGCCATATTCCCCCCTGGTAAATTTTAGTACTCTGGGACTAAACACATTTTATGAAAACATACATAACAGGGTATAAGCAATAACACAATAACATACAGTATGTACAAGGAGTTCAGTCTTTATAGATCACGGCGCTTCCATAACCAGGTGTCCATGTCACCCATGATGTATTTTGAGGGACCCATCCCAAACCCTCCACGTAGGCCCTGGGGTGGCTACAGGGCATCGATGATCTGGCATTGGACCGCGTCTTCTGCCACCTCCACGGGTTTTTGTTCTGTGGTCTGGCACAAAAGGGGCACTTAACAGGTGCAACTATTTACAAGATACAGTTCCGGCTTTTCATTGTCCATAACCTGTTAGTCCATAATCCCTGTCGGGTAACTTGAGAAACATAATTATTATTCATTCAACAAACATAAAACATTTCAACATTTGCAATATACAGGTATATATAATTTTTTTTTCTGGATTCTCCAGCGAGCGGGCTTCTGACTAGTGTTGAGCCACCCCCGTAGTGTTCGGGTTCGGTTCGTCGAACACCGGGATGTTCGTGGAACTATACGTCGAACACCGTCGAACACCGTTAAAACCAATGGCAGGCAAACAAAAACACATAGAAACATATAGAAAACACCTTCAAAGGTGTCCAAAAGCAGACAAACTGTTCAGAAGACACTCTCTTTAAAAAAGCCGGCGGAAATTCTGCAGCGGCATACACCGGTACCCGTCAATTTAGACAAGAAGGAATAGAGCATCACACATAGATGAGATAGATAGAAAC
This sequence comes from Phyllobates terribilis, assembly GCF_046119375.1. NCBI lineage: Eukaryota > Metazoa > Chordata > Amphibia > Anura > Dendrobatidae > Phyllobates > Phyllobates terribilis. Next base: position 58,516,425 of record NW_027362773.1, read on the forward strand.
ATGTCAGTCACATATATAAGAAATACAGTGACAGTGTTGGTTACTGTACTTGTCATTTAGTGTTAAAGGATTTATTAAAAAATATTAGTGTTTTCATGCACCGTCTCTTTAAAAAAGCCGGCCGGCAATTCAGCAGCGGTACCCGACAATTTATAACAGAAAGAATAGAGCATCACACATAGATTAGATAGATAGAAACATGGAGATGTTACGGGTAGGTTGGGCAGCTTTCTGCGTACTCTTTGGCTTAGCTCAGGCACGGCAGGCTCACTACTAGCAGAGGGTTGGTTCTCCTGGGCTGCTGGTATGGAATCTTCTGCCTCCGGGCCAGTTGCTCTTCCAACACTACTTGCTCTTCTGTAGGCCCTTGAGGGGCTGGTTGGAGTAAGGTAAGTATGGGTACCACAATAGCGTTGTTAATTTGTGTCCAGGACCGGGGAAATTCTCCGAGTACTGTACTGACCATTTCTTCCCTTTCCTCTGCGGGTTGAGGGCTATCTTGGTCTTCATCAGTGCTTTGCAGCTGCTCGGGACACTTCTTCAGGTGGTCTCTGGAGACAGTGGCTGTGGTCTCTCCTCCATCCTTACTGATAATTAGTGTTGAGCCACCCCCGTAGTGTTCGAGTTCGGTTCGGTTCGTCGAACACCCGTGTGTTCGCCGAACTGTTCGTCGAACTGTTTGTCGAACACCTTCGAACACCTTTAAAAACAATGGCAGGCAAACAAAAACACATAGAAACACATAGAAAATACCTTCATGGGTGTCCAAAAGCTGACAAACTGCTCAGAAGACATAACTAACACATGGAAAAGTGACAAGTACATATAGTCATGCGAAAATAAAAGAGGTGGAGGAGTAAAAGGAGGGGGAGAAACAGATATAGGCATGTCATGCCCTTCTAAAATCCAAAAAGTGAGAAGCCGACACGGCCAGTCCGCTCCTGTCCGTGCCACCTCCGTGTCGCCGGGTTTGTGCCAGAGCCGCGGTGAACCCTGACGGCCAGCCCCCCTCTCCCAATACTGGTGCCTGTCCGCTGGTGGGTCGAGCGAGCCCCCCTGTGGTGGAGGCAGCTCTAAGCTTTTTAATTTAAATTGTCTCTCTAATTTGAATGAATACACTTTAAATCCATTTACAAGGATCTATTGGAGGGCAAGTCTCATGCCAGCAGCCGCGGTAATTCCAGCTCCAGTAGCGTCCACTAAAGCTGCTGCAGTTAAAAAGCTTTTATAAGGATCGAGCTCGGCTGTCCACCGCAAGGCATCCTACTGCCAGTCCCAGCCCCTATGCCTTGGGGTGCCTCCTGATGCTCTTCACTAAGTATCCCATGGTCCCGAAGCATTTCCTTTAAAAAATTAAGTGTCTAAACTACAGGTGGTGCAGCTTGCTTAACAGCCGGGATAATCCGCTGACTAGCAGACACTGCTACTAGGCACAAAGTACTTCCTGGGCTAGATGCAGTTAAAAATTTGTAATTAGATACTCTCGTTGGATGCTGAGAAAGCATTCCATAGAGTCTCCTGGCACGCCATATATGATTCTCTTAAAAAGCTTGGGGTAGGGGTCTAGGGGACCCTTTTATAGCCAAAATCACGGCCCTGTATCTCAATACGTCACCTAGGCTGAAGATAAATGGAACTGTAGCACCCTGAGGGCTCGGTTGCTACAGACGTATTGCACCTCACCCAGAGGTGTGATATCTCACTCTCAGGTAAGGATGGAGTGTGGATCAGGACCCGACACCTGCATGCATTACACCACATTGCCGTGGGGCAGGGCGACCAATATGCCCCTGAGATGGGCACGACAGTCCCTGTCCCTGGCTGGAGTGGGGGGAGGGAACACTGAGGAAGCGGAACCCTGTAGTGCAGGAGCAGGGAGGAAGCAGTTCCTGGGTGCATTGAGAAGGGAGTATAAAAGGTGGGCACCATCTTAGTTCAGTGCAGAGAAGTCTGAGCAGAAGTGGCAGGGAGCTGGGGCTCTGCATGAGCTCTGCTCCGGAGGCGGGCCTAGTAACAGAGGCCCAGGCCTGGAAGAGGGAGAAGGAAGGAAGAGGAGCGGAGAAGGCTCCAGGAACGAGGAATGAAGGGATCCCAGGGGTGCGGATGGGCGAGTCGCCACCGCACGCCCGAATTCACCTGCGTGGAGGGGTCAGGCCAAAGGGGGAGACCGGTCCCCGAACTAGTGGAGGCAGGAAACGACCCTCAGCTAGAAACCGGAGGCTCTGACATTTTATGTGGCGCAGCCCCTCGCTACACCCGCTAGGAAGGCACCACATAGGGTCAGGGAAACTGGCGCCAAGTTTACCAAGAGGAGGCCCGAGGCAGCCGGACAGAAGTGTTGGTAAGAAAGGCCAGACAAAGGACACACAAAGGGGGTCCTGTGAAGTGCTCCAAAGTTATCTGGGAGTTGTCTGAGCCCCTCACCTGGTGAGCACAGTACGACGTGGGCAGCCGTTACATGCAGACGTGGTTTGGATAATAAGAACTGTGAGTAAAGGCCCTGAACTGCATCACTGACTCCGTGTCGTTACTGCTGCTGCCCTGCACCATCACCCCCATCCTCCGCATACACTGCCCTGAGGCTATACTCCTACCGTGGGGAGTTATGCTACGCTCTGCTGCACCCACAACACCAGCCTCAGCGGTCTGCCCTGTAGCGGCGGTTCACTCTGACCGCAATCCACGGGTGGCGTAGTCGGACATTTAAACATCAAAACCACATAAATAGTTCCGCCACTGGTTTGACCGCCCTGAGCCACGGAACCGGGTCGCCGCCACGAAGACTACAACCACCAGCATCCACCAAAAAGGGTCCGGCTCCGGGTGTCCCAAGGCCCAGGGGGTGCGTCAGAACATTTTCATCACCTTTCACAATCACCAATGGGACAAGGCAGGGATGTCCTCTGTCCCCTCTCTTATACATCCTAGTGACGGAGCACCTGCTCTCATCAATTCGCCATAACCCCAATATTAGGTGGATTGAGGTGGGAGGCACCGAGTACAAGTGCTCTCTATTTGCTGATGATGTCCTAGTATATATCACTCAATCACATATATCCATCCCTGCTGTTATGGCTGAAATAGATCACTTTGTTACATGGTCAAATTTTAAAATCAATGCAGCGAAGTCTGAGGCCCTCGATGTCTCCCTCCCCAAATCCATATAGGATTCCATCCAGTCCAACTTTCCCTTTGCCTGGCCCTCACAGGGTATCAAATACTTAGGAATTCCTATTCATAGAGACCTCTCCCATCTATGTTATCTTAATTTTGGGCCCTTTATTGAACAATTCCATACAGACCACGGTTGGCAAGTTAGAACTGTAAGATTCACTACGTGAACCACTGGTGTTTTGTGGAAAAGCACATGTACACTGCGTTCCAAATTATTATGCAAAAAGTGTTTAGGAGTGATAAGGGAAGAATTTGTTTGTTTGTCAGTTAAACTCATTGATGGTGATGTGTGTCAGGGCTCTTTATATCACTGTAAGCAATTGCAGACACCTGTGCTAATTAGTTTGGCAGGTGTGTCCAATGAAAGGCAAGACTACTTAAGAAGGCTCTCTCACATTATTAAGCAGCCTACATTTTCTGCCAAAATGGGAAAGAAAAAGGATGTGTCGGCTGCTGAGAAGCAACAAATTGTGGAGTGTTTAGGTCAAGGCATGACTACAATCAACATTGTGCGATGATCAGGATGAAGTGTCTTGGCAATCAAGAAGTATGTAGCTGATTCACAGTACACACGTGTGCGTGCTGATAAGGGCAAATTGAGGACTCTTTCCTACAGGCAATTACGTCAGGTTGAAAGAGCAGCGGCCAAAAAGCCTTGTCATAGCAGCAGACAAGTTTTTGAAGCTGCTTGTGCCTCCAACGTCCCCCCAACAACAAGATGCAGGGTCCTTCAGAGGTTTGCAGCTGTGCATACGCCATCCTGTCGACCTCCTCTATCCACTTCACACAAGCAGAAACGGCTCCAGTGGGCCAAACATTACATGAAGACTGATTTCAAAACAGTTTTGTTCACGGATGAGTGCCGTGCAGCGCTCGATGGTCCAGATGGATGGAGTGGAGGATGGCTGGTTGATGGACACCCCACGCAAACACGGCTACAGCGCCAACAAGGAGGAGGTGGAGTAATGTTTTGGGCTGGAATCATGGGGAGAGAGATTGTCGGCCCCTTTAGGATCCCTGAAGGCGCTAAAGATGAACTCCATAATGTATGTGGATTTTCTCAAACAGCACTTCCTGCCATGGTTCAAGAAGAAGAACCGTGTATTTCACAGCAAGATCATTTTTCTGCATGATAATGCACCATCTCATGCTGCACATAAAACATCTGCATCTCTGGCTGATATGGGCATAAAAGGGGACAAACTTATGGTGTGACCCCCATGCTCCCCTGACCTCTACCCCATTCAGAACCTTTGGAGCATCACTAAAAGGAGTGTCTATGATGGCGGGAGGCAGTTCACATCTAAGCAACAGCTCTGGGAGGGTATTCTGTCCTCATGCAAAACAATTGAAGCAGAAACCATCCAAAACCTGACAAATTCAATGGACGAGAGAGTTCAGAAGCTCCTTTCGAACAAGGGGTCCTATGTGAAAATGTAACATCACCTAGAATAAAGTTTTGAGTTGAAAACTGTTTGATTTCAGTTTCTAACAACCTGCTAATGCTTATAATTTCAAAAATGACCATTTTTTTGGTCTTTATTAAAATGAAAAGGTTGATCGAAAAGTTTGGGGGATCTAAGAGTGTGGCAACCCAGTAGTCATGATTACTTCGAATTCTGACAATATGAGGGTCATGCTGCAGGTAGTGCAGCAAGAAGGCACTTATGTGTCTTGCGCATCTCGGAGCCCCAAAATTATTTTCCGGGCTAGATGCAGCTAAAAATTATTTTTAATTTTAAATCTGGTGAAGCTCTAGTATAGATGGCCTAATAGGATCAGTGCTGCACACTGCTACAAAGCCCAAATTATTTTCCAGTCAAGATACAGATAAACATGATTAGTAATTTGAAAGCTTAAAACGGTTGGTAGGGTGATTTTAACCAATCATCAAGCTTTTACTCTCCCCAGGATGACACAGGGGTAGAAAAGTCGTTTCGGATCCATGATTTGTTCATCTTTATGAACGTGAGTCTGTCTACATTATCAGTGGAGAGCCGCGTGCGCTTATCTGTCAGCACACCACCAGCAGCGCTGAACACACGTTCAGACAGAACGCTGGCTGCGGGGCATGACAAGATCTCCAAGGCGTAAGTGGCTAGCTCCGGCCATTTATCCAGATTGGAAGCCCAAAAAGAGCAAGGGTCCAGTGACACAGTCGTGGCTTCAATGTTTACTTGGAGATACTCCTGTACCATCGTCTCTAGGCGTTGACTATGTGTCAGACTTCTTGTCTCCTGTGGCCTTGCAAAGGATGGGCTAAAAAAGTGGTGAAATGATTCCGCAAAATTGATGTTACCAGCAGATACTGTGGTTCTGTTACGGTTTGAGTGCTGAACACTTGACGGTCCCACGGTTGGCAAGTTGGAACTGTGAGATTCACTACGTGCACCACTGGTATTTTGTGGAAAAGCACATGTAAGATTCTGCAACAGTCTCTGCTGATACTCCTGCATGCGTGCATCCCTTTCTATGGCAGGAATAATTTCTGCAAATTTACTTTTGTACCGGGGATCTAACAGTGTGGCAACCCAGTAGTCAGGATTATTTCTAATTCTCACAATTCAAGGGTCATGTTGCAGGTAGTGCAGCAAGAAGGCACTCATGTGTGTTGCGCATCCAGGAGCACCAAGTCCCTGTTGTGTTGGTGACGAGGTAACAATCATGCTTCCTTCCTCTGTCCTCTCCCCCCAACCTTGCACAACAGAAATGTGATCAACGTCTCCCTCATCTGATGAGTCTTCCATCAGTTCGTCCTCCACTTCTTCCTGGGCTCCTGCACCTTCCTCACTAGTTTGGCTGCTACCATGCGCCCTGGTAAAACCATCTCCCCCACCCTCACATGCCTGCCGCCTTGGTGCTGCCGACCGTCTGGACCTTGCAGATGTTAGCCCTTCCGCATACAACTCCTCCTCCTCTACTTCCTCCACCTCCTCTTGTGCCACCACCTGACTCCGAATTCTGTTTAACATGTGCTCCAGCATGTAAATCACCGGAATAGTCATGCTGATAATGGCATCGTCAGCACTAAACATCTTCGTCGCCATTTCAAAACTGTGCAGAAGGGTGCATAGGTCCCTGATCTGAGACCACTCCTCCAGCGTGATTTGCCCCACCTCTGAATCTCGTTGGCCCAGGCTATACGTCAGAACGTATTGCACCAGGGCTTGTCGGTGCTGCCACAGTCGCTGCAACATGTGCAGAGTTGAATTCCACCGGGTAGGCACATCGCATTTTAGCCGGTGAAGTGGCAGGCCCAACGACTTCTGTAGAGATGTAAGTCGCTGAGCTGCGGGATGCGAACGGCGGAAGTGAGCACACAGCGACCGTGCCCTCTGCAGAAGGCCATCTAGTCTGGGATAGTGGGCTAAAAATTGCTGGACAACCAGGTTCAACACGTGAGCCATACAAGGCACGTGTGTGACATTGCCCCGGCGAAGGGCCGCACCCAGGTTTGCAGCATTGTCGCACACGGCCTTCCCTGGTTTCAGGTCCAGTGGAGACAACCATTCATGAAATTGGTTCTCCAGAGCTGACCACAACTCCTCAGCTGTGTGACTCACATTTCCCAGACATTTCAATGTAAAAACCGCCTGATGACGTTGAGCCCTACTGCCAGCATAGTAAGGAGGTGTGCAGGATCCCTTCTGCGCAGTTAGAAAGCTTGTGGCATGACCAGACAGGCTTTGGGTGCAGGTGGAAGACCGAGAGGAGGTTGAGGAGGCAGAAGCAGTGGAGGAACATTGACATAAAGAGGATTGACGCACAACTCGTGGGGACGGCAAGACTTGGACAGCAGCCCCTTGTCCTGCTGTCACCATAGTTACCCAGTGCCCAGTCAGCGACATGTAATGCCCCTGTCCATGCCTACTCGTCCAAGTGTCTGTGGTGAAATGCACCCTGTCACACACAGAGTTTCTCAAAGAAGCGGTGATGTTGTGTGCGACATGCTGGTGGAGCGCAGGCACACCTTTCTTTGAGAAGTAGTGCCGACTGGGCATCTGGTACTGGGGCACTGCGACGGACATAAGGTCTCGAAAATCCTCTGTGTCCACCAGGCGGAAAGGCAGCATTTCTGTAGCCAAGAGCTTGCAGATGGTGAAATTCAACCTCTTAGCTTTCTCATGGCTAGGAGGAAATGGTCTTTTACTTGTCCACATCTGAGGGACCGAGGGCTGGCTATTGTGCTTAGATGGGGTTGATAAGGGTGTCCCCGGCAAACTGCCGGTCTGTGAGGAAGATGCAGGCGGACATGTTAGGTTGCCTTGATCCAAAGGTGGTGCTATCGATGTCGGACAGCGCTCAACACCAGCTGGTGTTACCACCTCCAAAGAAAATGATGACCTGCCAATCACGCTGGCTGTTGCGGGTAAAGAGGTGGCAGGTCTGCGCCCCAAAACAGGTGTGACTGCTGTCCCCCCAGTCACAGAGGATGAAGAAGCCGCGGATGCACAAGATATGGCAGACGGTGGTTGGCCCGGCCGGCTAGGCCGCATTGTAGCACACTGAGCTTCCCACTGCAACTTATGCTTCATGTCCATGTGCCGGTTCATGCATGAAGTACTCAAACTCTGTATTTTTTGGCCTCTACTTAGCTTTTGCTGACAAATGTTACAGATAACACGAGTTGGGTCATCTTTATCGATCTGAAAAAATGCCCAGGCTATGCAAGGCTTAGCACCCATGCGACCTGAAGAGCCACCACGACTTGTGGTGAGAGGCAGAGTTGTGTTTGAGGATGCAGTTGTTGACGTGCTTCCAGTACTACGTCTCTGTCCAGGAAGGCGCAACCTGACCTCGTCGTCACTAGCATCTTCCTCCACCTCCTCTGCTGACCTCATCTCTTGGCTGACTGTGGGTTGACAGTAAGTGGGATCTCCAACCTCATCATCATCACCCTGTGTGTTATCACACCCGTCGTCCTCAGAGCCAACCTGTTCCTGCCCTGACAAAAAACTAAAGTTGTCGCTCCAATCAGGTATTTGAGTCTTATCATCGTCTTCCTCATTGTCTCCACCAACAGGAGTTACAGTTTGGGAATGAGGGTCTACATTATGGTCAGAACCTTCTGCGTCTGGTCCTGGATCCGACTCATAAAGATTCTGGGCATCAGTGCAGATCATTTCCTCGTCTGGATTCACAGAAGCGCTGGAGTCGACCTCTGATTCCCAGGCTATAGTATGAGTAAACAGCTCTGCAGACTCAACCATCTGTTCTACCTCATACTCAGACGGGCAGCTGGAGATTTGGGAGCTGTGAGGAAGCAAGTGCGATTTGGGTGACACCTTTGAGGACTGGAGTATTTGTGATGTTGAAGTTGATGTGGAGGAGAGCACACTTAAAGGAGCACTTGATATCCGTTGAAGCACCTGCTGTTTTTGTGCCTCATCTGGAATTTGTAGCGATTGGCGTGGCCGTAAGAAAGGGATCTTATCACATTGTCCGCTAAAAGAAGTAGACATTTTAGTTTGGCTGGAAGATGGTCTTTCTTCTGCAGATGTTACTGTTGCTTTAACACCTACCCCACGGACACAACCTTTTTTCCCCTTCCCAACAAGCCTATTCCCCTTTCCACCAGCAGCAGGCCTTTATCCACTCATTTTGGTGGTTAACTAATTCACAACTCTGGAGTTGTTTGCACAAAAAAACAATGGATGGTAACCGAGCAGAGCTGAGTGGCCAAACTGTGGTATTAGGCCAAAACTATTGGCTGGGTTAGATGCAGAAAAAAATTATATTCAATTTGCAACCTGATGGAGGTCAGTATAGATGGACTAATACAACAAGTCCCACACACAGCTTGAAGCCCAATATTTTTTCAGAGGTAGATGCAGAAAAAATTATATTCAGTTTGCAACCTGATGGAGGTCAGTATAGATGGATTAATAGAACAAGACCCACACACAGCTAGAAGCCCAATATTTTTTCAGAGCTAGATGCAGAAAAAAATTAGATTCAGTTTGCAACCTGATGGAGGTCAGTATAGATGGACTAATACAACAAGTCCCACACACAGCTAGAAGCCCAATATTTTTTCAGAGGTAGATGCAGAAAAAAATATATTCAGTTTGCAACCTGATGGAGGTCAGTATAGGTGGACTAATAGATCAAGTCCCACACACTGCTAGAAGGCCCAATATTTTTTCAGAGCTAGATGCAGAAAAAAATTATATTCAGTTTGCAACCTGATGGAGGTCAGTATAGATGGATTAATAGAACAAGACCCACACACAGCTAGAAGCCCAATATTTTTTCAGAGCTAGATGCAGAAAAAAATTAGATTCAGTTTTCAACCTGATGGAGGTCAGTATAGATGGATTAATAGAACAAGACCCACACACAGCTAGAAGCCCAATATTTTTTCAGAGCTAGATGCAGAAAAAAATTAGATTCAGTTTGCAACCTGATGGAGGTCAGTATAGATGGATTAATAGAACAAGACCCACACACAGCTAGAAGCCCAATATTTTTTCAGAGCTAGATGCAGAAAAAAATTATATTCAGTTTGCAACCTGATGGAGGTCAGTGTAGATGGATTAATAGAACAAGACCCACACACAGCTAGAAGCCCAATATTTTTTCAGAGCTAGATGCAGAAAAAAATTAGATTCAGTTTGCAACCTGATGGAGGTCAGTATAGATGGATTAATAGAACAAGACCCACACACAGCTAGAAGCCCAATATTTTTTCAGAGCTAGATGCAGAAAAAAATTATATTCAGTTTGCAACCTGATGGAGGTCAGTATAGATGGATTAATAGAACAAGACCCACACACAGCTAGAAGCCCAATATTTTTTCAGAGCTAGATGCAGAAAAAAATTAGATTCAGTTTGCAACCTGATGGAGGTCAGTATAGATGGACTAATACAACAAGTCCCACACACAGCTAGAAGCCCAATATTTTTTCAGAGGTAGATGCAGAAAAAAATAAGATTCAGTTTGCAACCTGATGGAAGTCAGTATAGATGGATTAATAGAACAAGACCCACACACAGCTAGAAGCCCAATATTTTTTCAGAGCTAGATGCAGAAAAAAATTATATTCAGTTTGCAACCTGATGGAGGTCAGTATAGATGGATTAATAGAACAAGACCCACACACAGCTAGAAGCCCAATATTTTTTCAGAGCTAGATGCAGAAAAAAATTAGATTCAGTTTGCAACCTGATGGAGGTCAGTATAGATGGACTAATACAACAAGTCCCACACACAGCTAGAAGCCCAATATTTTTTCAGAGGTAGATGCAGAAAAAAATATATTCAGTTTGCAACCTGATGGAGGTCAGTATAGGTGGACTAATAGAACAAGTCCCACACACTGCTAGAAGGCCCAATATTTTTTCAGAGCTAGATGCAGAAAAAAATTATATTCAGTTTGCAACCTGATGGAGGTCAGTATAGATGGACTAATACAACAAGTCCCACACACAGCTAGAAGCCCAATATTTTTTCAGAGGTAGATGCAGAAAAAAATATTTTCAGTTTGCAACCTGATGGAGGTCAGTATAGGTGGACTAATAGAACAAGTCCCACACACTGCTAGAAGGCCTAATATTTTTTCAGTGCTAGATGCAGAAAAAAATTATATTCAGTTTGCAACCTGATGGAGGTCAGTATAGATGGATTAATAGAACAAGACCCACACACAGCTAGAAGCCCAATATTTTTTCAGAGCTAGATGCAGAAAAAAATTAGATTCAGTTTGCAACCTGATGGAGGTCAGTATAGATGGATTAATAGAACAAGACCCACACACAGCTAGAAGCCCAATATTTTTTCAGAGCTAGATGCAGAAAAAAATTAGATTCAGTTTGCAACCTGATGGAGGTCAGTATAGATGGACTAATACAACAAGTCCCACACACAGCTAGAAGCCCAATATTTTTTCAGAGGTAGATGCAGAAAAAAATATATTCAGTTTGCAACCTGATGGAGGTCAGTATAGGTGGACTAATAGAACAAGTCCCACACACTGCTAGAAGGCCCAATATTTTTTCAGAGCTAGATGCAGAAAAAAATTATATTCAGTTTGCAACCTGATGGAGGTCAGTATAGATGGATTAATAGAACAAGACCCACACACAGCTAGAAGCCCAATATTTTTTCAGAGCTAGATGCAGAAAAAAATTATATTCAGTTTGCAACCTGATGGAGGTCAGTATAGATGGATTAATAGAACAAGACCCACACACAGCTAGAAGCCCAATATTTTTTCAGAGCTAGATGCAGAAAAAAATTATATTCAGTTTGCAACCTGATGGAGGTCAGTATAGATGGATTAATAGAACAAGACCCACACACAGCTAGAAGCCCAATATTTTTTCAGAGCTAGATACAGAAAAAAATTAGATTCAGTTTGCAACCTGATGGAGGTCAGTATAGATGGATTAATAGAACAAGACCCACACACAGCTAGAAGCCCAATATTTTTTCAGAGCTAGATGCAGAAAAAAATTCGATTCAGTTTGCAACCTGATGGAGGTCAGTATAGATGGACTAATACAACAAGTCCCACACACAGCTAGAAGCCCAATATTTTTTCAGAGGTAGATGCAGAAAAAAATATATTCAGTTTGCAACCTGCTAGAGGTCAGTATAGGTGGACTAATAGAACAAGTCCCACACACTGCTAGAAGGCCCAATATTTTTTCAGAGCTAGATGCAGAAAAAAATTATATTCAGTTTGCAACCTGATGGAGGTCAGTATAGATGGATTAATAGAACAAGACCCACACACAGCTAGAAGCCCAATATTTTTTCAGAGCTAGATGCAGAAAAAAATTAGATTCAGTTTGCAACCTGATGGAGGTCAGTATAGATGGATTAATAGAACAAGACCCACACACAGCTGGAAGCCCAATATTTTTTCAGAGCTAGATGCAGAAAAAAATTAGATTCAGTTTGCAACCTGATGGAGGTCAGTATAGATGGATTAATAGAACAAGACCCACACACAGCTAGAAGCCCAATATTTTTTCAGAGCTAGATGCAGAAAAAAATTAGATTCAGTTTGCAACCTGATGGAGGTCAGTATAGATGGATTAATAGAACAAGACCCACACACAGCTAGAAGCCCAATATTTTTTCAGAGCTAGATGCAGAAAAAAATTATATTCAGTTTGCAACCTGATGGAGGTCAGTATAGATGGATTAATAGAACAAGACCCACACACAGCTAGAAGCCCAATATTTTTTCAGAGCTAGATGCAGAAAAAAATTAGATTCAGTTTGCAACCTGATGGAGGTCAGTATAGATGGACTAATAGAATGATGCTATGCCCAAAAGATTTTACTTCACTAGGTGCAGTAAAAAAATTGGTATTCTATACACAGGTGGTATATCTTGCAACACAGATAGGCTACTCCACTGACTAACACACTCTGCAATAGGCCAAAAAGGATTAGCTTTGCTAGATTCAGCCAAATGCTGTGAAAAAAACTTGCACAGCACTGGCACAGACCTGCCTGGCAAAAACTGATAGGAACTGATGTAACCTAGTCCTGAAAAGGACTCCAATTACAATTAGTCTTTACTCCCACAACCTATCTATTTAAGAGCACAGACCTGCCTGATAAAAGTCGTAGGAAATGCTGTAACCTAGTCCTTAAAAGGACTGCAATCACAACTATTCCCTACTCCCAAGCTATCTGTATATTTGTGCGAACATTGGCTTGAAATTAACAAGGTATAGCGCACACAGCAACAGCGGTGCCGTCTAACACGCAGCTGCAGCAGTGAGAAAATGGTGGCGACGGGGAAAATGGCTTGGTCTTATAGGGCAAGGACATGTGACATACACTGCCAATGACACATGCCCTTGCTTGTGTGAAAAAAAGCACTTCGCTCCTTGTGTGCGCTGCTGATAGGCTGACAGATTGCACCTCCCCACTGTAAATGCGGGAAAGAGAAAAAAAAATGGAGATCTTCATTGTTCCTGCAGAGATCCATCCCCTGCCCCTCCCCCCACCCCGCTGTACACTCAAACTGCGTATTAACATTAATTTTCATCATTACTGAGAAAAAATCCAGTTATGATTTTGGTGCACGAACAGTTATCGAACATAACTTCGAACTGCCGAATTTTTCTCAAATTGTTCGTGTTCGCCGAACGGCTCGAACACCGCCCAAAACAGCTCGAATTTGAGATTGGCGAACAGTTCGAGTAGAACAACACTCATCTCTACTGATAATGCATACTTTCGGATTTTCATGGCTTGAGGGCAGTACTGTGTCTTTCTTCCACTGGTCATCCAACTTATGGAGCTGCCTCTTCCTCCTCAAGACTAGAGATGAGCGTTGTTCTACTCGAACTGTTCGCCAATCTCAAATTCGAGCTGTTTTGGGCGGTGTTCGAGCCGGTCGGCGAACACGAACAATTTGAGAAAAATTCGGCTGTTCGAGGTTATGTTCGATAACTGTTCGTGCACCAAAATCATAACTGGATTTTTTCTCAGTAATGATGAAAATTAATGTTAATACGCAGTTTGAGTGTACAGCGGGGCGGGGGGAGGGGCAGGGGATGGATCTCTGCAGGAACAATGAAGATCTCCATTTTTTTTTCTCTTTCCCGCATTTGCAGTGGGGAGGTGCAATCTGTCAGCCTATCAGCAGCGCACACACGGAGCGAAGTGCTTTTTTTCACACAAGCAAGGGCATGTGTGATTGGCAGTGTATGTCACATGTCCTTGCCCTATAAGACCAAGCCATTTTCCCCGTCACCACCATTTTCTCACTGCTGCAGCTGCGTGTTAGACGGCACCGCTGTTGCTGTGTGCGCTATACCTTGTTAATTTCAAGCCAATTTTCGCACAAATATACAGATAGCTTGGGAGTAGGGAATAGTTGTGATTGCAGTCCTTTTAAGGACTAGGTTACTTCATTTCCTACGACTTTTATCAAGCAGGTCTGTGCTCTTAAATAGATAGATTGTGGGAGTAAAGACTAATTGTAATTGGAGTCCTTTTCAGGACTAGGTTACATCAGTTCCTATCAGTTTTTGCCAGGCAGGTCTGTGCCAGTGCTGTGCAAGTTTTTTTCACAGCATTTGGCTGAATCTAGCAAAGCTAATCCTTTTTGGCCTATTGCAGAGTGTGTTAGTCAGTGGAGTAGCCTATCTGTGTTGCAAGATATACCACCTGTGTATAGAATACCAATTTTTTTACTGCACCTTGTGAAGTAAAATCTTTTGGGCATAGCATCATTCTATTAGTCCATCTATACTGACCTCCATCAGGTTGCAAACTGAATATATTTTTTTTCTGCATCTAGCTCTGAAAAAATATTTGGGCTTCTAGCAGTGTGTGGGACTTGGTCTATTAGTCCATCTATATTGACCTCCATCAGGTTGCAAATTAAAAATATTTTTTTTCTTCATTTAGCTCTGAAAAAATATTTGGGCTTCTAGTAGTGTGTGGGACTTGTTCTATTAGTCCTTCTATACTGACCTCCAGCAGGTTGCAAATTGAATATAATTTTTTTCTGCATCTAGCACTGAAAAAATATTTGGGCTTCTAGCGGTGTGTGGGACTTGGTCTATTAGTCCATCTATACTGACCTCCATCAGGTTGCAAATTAAAAATAATTTTTTTCTGCATCTAGCTCTGAAAAAATATTTGGGCTTCTAGCAGTGTGTGGGACTTGGTCTATTAGTCCATCTATACTGACCTCCATCAGGTTGCAAAGTAAAAATAATTTTTTTCTGCATCTAGCTCTGAAAAAATTTTTGGGCTTCTAGCAGTGTGTGGGACTTGGTCTATTAGTCCATCTATACTGACCTCCATCAGGTTGCAAATTGAATAAAAAAATTTCCTGCATCTAGCTCTGAAAAAATATTTGGGCTTCTAGCGGTGTGTGGGACTTGGTCTATTAGTCCATCTATACTGACCTCCATCAGGTTGCAAATTAAAAATAATTTTTTTCTGCATCTAACCCAGCCAATAGTTTTGGCCTAATACCACAGTTTGGCCACTCAGCTCTGCTCGGTTACCATCCATTGTTTTTTTGTGCAAACAACTCCAGAGTTGTGAATTAGTTAACCACCAAAATGAGTGGAAAAAGGCCTGCTGCTGGTGGAAAGGGGAATAGGCGTGTTGGGAAGGGGAAAAAAGGTTGTGTCCGTGGGGTAGGTGCAGAAGAAAGACCATCTTCCAGCCAAACTAAAATGTCTACTTCTTTTAGCGGACAATGTGATAAGATCCCTTTCTTACGGCCACGCCAATCGCTACAAATTCCAGATGAGGCACAAAAACAGCAGGTGCTTCAACAGATATCAAGTGCTCCTTTAAGTGGGCTCTCCTCCACATCAACTTCAACATCACAAATACTCCAGTCCTCAAAGGTGTCACCCAAATCGCACTTGCTTCCTCACAGCTCCCAAATCTCCAGCTGCCCGTCTGAGTATGAGGTAGAACAGATGGTTGAGTCTGCAGAGCTGTTTACTCATACTATAGCCTGGGAATCAGAGGTCGACTCCAGCGCTTCTGTGAATCCAGAGGAGGAAATGATCTGCACTGATGCCCAGAATCTTTATGAGTCGGATCCAGGACCAGACGCAGAAGGTTCTGACCATAATGTAGACCCTCATTCCCAAACTGTAACTCCTGTTGGTGGAGACAATGAGGAAGACGATGATAAGACTCAAATACCTGATTGGAGCGACAACTTTAGTTTTTTGTCAGGGCAGGAACAGGTTGGCTCTGAGGACGACGGGTGTGATAACGCACAGGGTGATGATGATGAGGTCGGAGATCCCACTTACTGTCAACCCACAGTCAGCCAAGAGATGAGGTCAGCAGAGGAGGTGGAGGAAGATGCTAGTGACGACGAGGTCAGGTTGCGCCTTCCTGGACAGAGACGTAGTACTGGAAGCACATCAACAACTGCATCCTCAAACACAACTCTGCCTCTCACCACAAGTCA
Organism: Phyllobates terribilis; assembly: GCF_046119375.1. Taxonomy (NCBI): domain Eukaryota; kingdom Metazoa; phylum Chordata; class Amphibia; order Anura; family Dendrobatidae; genus Phyllobates; species Phyllobates terribilis. Next base: position 58,532,520 of record NW_027362773.1, read on the forward strand.
TGGTGGCTCTTCAGGTCGCATGGGTGCTAAGCCTTGCATAGCCCGGGCATTTTTTCAGATCGATAAAGATGACCCAACTCGTGTTATCTGTAACATTTGTCAGCAAAAGCTAAGTAGAGGCCAAAAAATACATAGTTTGAGTACTTCATGCATGAACCGGCACATGGACATGAAGCATAAGTTGCAGTGGGAAGCTCAGTGTGCTACAATGCGGCCTAGCCGGCCGGGCCAACCACCGTCTGCCATATCTTGTGCATCCGCGGCCTCTTCATCCTCTGTGACTGGGGGGACAGCAGTCACACCTGTTTTGGGGCGCAGACCTGCCATATCTTTACCCGCAACAGCCAGCGTGATTGGCAGGTCATCATTTTCTTTGGCGGTGGTAACACCAGCTGGTCTTGAGCGCTGTCCGACATCGATAGCACCACCTTTGGATCAAGGCAACCTAACATGTCCGCCTGCATCTTCCTCACAGACCGGCAGTTTGCCGGGGACACCCTTATCAACCCCGTCTAAGCACAATAGCCAGCCCTCGGTCCCTCAGATGTGGACAAGTAAAAGACCATTTCCTCCTAGCCATGAGAAAGCTAAGAGGTTGAATTTCACCATCTGCAAGCTCTTGGCTACAGAAATGCTGCCTTTCCGCCTGGTGGACACAGAGGATTTTCGAGACCTTATGTCCGTCGCAGTGCCCCAGTACCAGATGCCCAGTCGGCACTACTTCTCAAAGAAAGGTGTGCCTGCGCTCCACCAGCATGTCGCACACAACATCACCGCTTCTTTGAGAAACTCTGTGTGTGACAGGGTGCATTTCACCACAGACACTTGGACAAGTAGGCATGGACAGGGGCGTTACATGTCGCTGACTGGGCACTGGGTAACTATGGTGACAGCAGGACAAGGGGCTGCTGTCCAAGTCTTGCCGTCCCCACGAGTTGTGCGTCAATCCTCTTTATGTCAAAGTTCCTCCACTGCTTCTGCCTCCTCAACCTCCTCTCGGTCTTCCACCTGCACCCAAAGCCTGTCTGGTCATGCCACAAGCTTTCTAACTGCGCAGAAGGGATCCTGCACACCTCCTTACTATGCTGGCAGTAGGGCTCAACGTCATCAGGCGGTTTTTACATTGAAATGTCTGGGAAAAGTGAGTCACACAGCTGAGGAGTTGTGGTCAGCTCTGGAGAACCAATTTCATGAATGGTTGTCTCCACTGGACCTGAAACCAGGGAAGGCCGTGTGCGACAATGCTGCAAACCTGGGTGCGGCCCTTCGCCGGGGCAATGTCACACACGTGCCTTGTATGGCTCACGTGTTGAACCTGGTTGTCCAGCAATTTTTAGCCCACTATCCCAGACTAGATGGCCTTCTGCAGAGGGCACGGTCGCTGTGTGCTCACTTCCGCCGTTCGCATCCCGCAGCTCAGCGACTTACATCTCTACAGAAGTCGTTGGGCCTGCCACTTCACCGGCTAAAATGCGATGTGCCTACCCGGTGGAATTCAACTCTGCACATGTTGCAGCGACTGTGGCAGCACCGACAAGCCCTGGTGCAATACGTTCTGATGTATAGCCTGGGCCAACGAGATTCAGAGGTGGGGCAAATCACGCTGGAGGAGTGGTCTCAGATCAGGGACCTATGCACCCTTCTGCACAGTTTTGAAATGGCGACGAAGATGTTTAGTGCTGACGATGCCATTATCAGCATGACTATTCCGGTGATTTACATGCTGGAGCACATGTTAAACAGAATTCGGAGTCAGGTGGTGGCACAAGAGGAGGTGGAGGAAGTAGAGGAGGAGGAGTTGTATGCGGAAGGGCTAACATCTGCAAGGTCCAGACGGTCGGCAGCACCAAGGCGGCAGGCATGTGAGGGTGGGGGAGATGATTTTACCAGGGCGCATGGTAGCAGCCAAACTAGTGAGGAAGGTGCAGGAGCCCAGGAAGAAGTGGAGGACGAACTGATGGAAGACTCATCAGATGAGGGAGACCTTGATCACATTTCTGTTGTGCGAGGTTGGGGGGAGAGGACAGAGGAAGGAAGCATGATTGTTACCTCGCCACCAACACAACAGGGACTTGGTGCTCCTGGATGCGCAACACACATGAGTGCCTTCTTGCTGCACTACCTGCAACATGACCCTCGAATTGTGAGAATTAGAAATAATCCTGACTACTGGGTTGCCACACTGTTAGATCCCCGGTACAAAAGTATATTTGAAGAAATTATTCCTGCCATAGAAAGGGATGCACGCATGCAGGAGTATCAGCAGAGACTGTTGCAGAATCTTACATGTGCTTTTCCACAAAATACCAGTGGTGCACGTAGTGAATCTCACAGTTCCAACTTGCCAACCGTGGGACCGTCAAGTGTTCAGCACTCAAACCGTAACAGAACCACAGTATCTGCTGGTAACATCAATTTTGCGGAATCATTTCACCACTTTTTTAGCCCATCCTTTGCAAGGCCACAGGAGACAAGAAGTCTGACACATAGTCAACGCCTAGAGACGATGGTACAGGAGTATCTCCAAGTAAACATTGAAGCCACGACTGTGTCACTGGACCCTTGCTCTTTTTGGGCTTCCAATCTGGATAAATGGCCGGAGCTAGCCACTTACGCCTTGGAGATCTTGTCATGCCCCGCAGCCAGCGTTCTGTCTGAACGTGTGTTCAGCGCTGCTGGTGGTGTGCTGACAGATAAGCGCACGCGGCTCTCCACTGATAATGTAGACAGACTCACGTTCATAAAGATGAACAAATCATGGATCCGAAACGACTTTTCTACCCCTGTGTCATCCTGGGGAGAGTAAAAGCTTGATGATTGGTTAAAATCACCCTACCAACCGTTTTAAGCTTTCAAATTACTAATCATGTTTATCTGTATCTTGACTGGAAAATAATTTGGGCTTTGTAGCAGTGTGCAGCACTGATCCTATTAGGCCATCTATAATAAGCTTCACCAGATTTAAAATTAAAAATAATTTTTAGCTGCATCTAGCCCGGAAAATAATTTTGGGGCTCCGAGATGCGCAAGACACATAAGTGCCTTCTTGCTGCACTACCTGCATCATGACATTCATATTGTCAGAATTCGAAGTAATCATGACTACTGGGTTGCCACACTCTTAGATCCCCCAAACTTTTCGATCAACCTTTTCATTTTAATAAAGACCAAAAAAATGGTCATTTTTGAAATTATAAGCATTAGCAGGTTGTTAGAAACTGAAATCAAACAGTTTTCAACTCAAAACTTTATTCTAGGTGATGTTACATTTTCACATAGGACCCCTTGTTCGAAAGGAGCTTCTGAACTCTCTCGTCCATTGAATTTGTCAGGTTTTGGATGGTTTCTGCTTCAATTGTTTTGCATGAGGACAGAATACCCTCCCAGAGCTGTTGCTTAGATGTGAACTGCCTCCCGCCATCATAGACACTCCTTTTAATGATGCTCCAAAGGTTCTGAATGGGGTAGAGGTCAGGGGAGCATGGGGGTCACACCATAAGTTTGTCCCCTTTTATGCCCATATCAGCCAGAGATGCAGATGTTTTATGTGCAGCATGAGATGGTGCATTATCATGCAGAAAAATGATCTTGCTGTGAAATACACGGTTCTTCTTCTTGAACCATGGCAGGAAGTGCTGCTTGAGAAAATCCACATACATTATGGAGTTCATCTTTAGCGCCTTCAGGGATCCTAAAGGGGCCGACAATCTCTCTCCCCATGATTCCAGCCCAAAACATTACTCCACCTCCTCCTTGTTGGCGCTGTAGCCGTGTTTGCGTGGGGTGTCCATCAACCAGCCATCCTCCACTCCATTCATCTGGACCATCGAGCGCTGCACGGCACTCATCCGTGAACAAAACAGTTTTGAAATCAGTCTTCATGTAATGTTTGGCCCACTGGAGCCGTTTCTGCTTGTGTGAAGTGGATAGAGGAGGTCGACAGGATGGCGTATGCACAGCTGCAAACCTCTGAAGGACCCTGCATCTTGTTGTTCGGGGGACGTTGGAGGCACAAGCAGCTTCAAAAACTTGTCTGCTGCTATGACAAGGCTTTTTTGCCGCTGCTCTTTCAACCTGACGTAATTGCCTGTAGGAAAGAGTCCTCAATTTGCCCTTATCAGCACGCACACGTGTGTACTGTGAATCAGCTACATACTTCTTGATTGCCAAGACACTTCATCCTGATCATCGCACAATGTTGATTGTATTCATGCCTTGACCTAAACACTCCACAATTTGTTGCTTCTCAGCAGCCGACACATCCTTTTTCTTTCCCATTTTGGCAGAAAATGTAGGCTGCTTAATAATGTGAGAGAGCCTTCTTAAGTAGTCTTGCCTTTCATTGGACACACCTGCCAAACTAATTAGCACAGGTGTCTGCAATTGCTTACAGTGATATAAAGAGCCCTGACACACATCACCATCAATGAGTTTAACTGACAAACAAACAAATTCTTCCCTTATCACTCCTAAACACTTTTTGCATAATAATTTGGAACGCGGTGTACATGTGCTTTTCCACAAAACACCAGTGGTTCACGCAGTGAATCTTACAGTTCTAACTTGCCAACCGTGGTCTGTATGGAATTGTTCAATAAAGGGCCCAAAATTAAGATAACATAGATGGGAGAGGTCTCTATGAATAGGAATTCCTAAGTATTTGATACCCTGTGAGGGCCAGGCAAAGGGAAAGTTGGACTGGATGGAATCTTATATGGATTTAGGGAGGGAGACATCGAGGGCCTCAGACTTCGCTGCATTGATTTTAAAATTTTACCATGTAACAAAGTGATCTATTTCAGCCATAACAGCAGGGATGGATATATGTGATTGAGTGATATATACTAGGACATCATCAGCAAATAGAGAGCACTTGTACTCGGTGCCTCCCACCTCAATCCACCTAATATTGGGGTTATGGCGAATTGATGAGAGCAGGTGCTCCGTCACTAGGATGTATAAGAGAGGGGACAGAGGACATCCCTGCCTTGTCCCATTGGTGATTGTGAAAGGTGATGAAAATGTTCTGACGCACCCCCTGGGCCTTGGGACACCTGGAGCCGGACCCTTTTTGGTGGATGCTGGTGGTTGTAGTCTTCGTGGCGGCGATCCGGTTCCGTGGCTCAGGGCGGTCAAACCAGTGGCGGAACTATTTATGTGGTTTTGATGTTTAAATGTCCGACTACGCCACCCGTGGATTGCGGTCAGAGTGAACCGCCGCTACAGGGCAGACCGCTAAGGCTGGTGTTGTGGGTGCAGCAGAGCGTAGCATAACTCCCCACGGGAGGAGTATAGCCTCAGGGCAGTGTATGTGGAGGATGGGGGTGATGGTGCAGGGCAGCAGCAGTAACGACACGGAGTCAGTGATGCAGTTCAGGGCCTTTACTCACAGTTCTTATTATCCAGACCACGTCTGCAGGTAACGGCGGCCCACGTCGTACTGTGCTCACCAGGTGAGGGGCTCAGACAACTCCCAGATAACTTTGGAGCGCTTCACAGGACCCCGTTTGTGTGTCCTTTGTCTGGCCTTTCTTACCAACACTTCTGTCCGGCTGCCTCGGGCCTCCTCTTGGTAAACTTGGCGCCAGTTTCCCTGACCCTATGTGGTGTCTTCCTAGCGGGTGGAGCAAGGGGCTGCGCCACATAAAATGTCAGAGCCTCCGGTTTCTAGCTGAGGGTCGTTTCCTGCCTCCACTAGTTCGGGGACCGGTCTCCCCCTTTGGCCTGACCCCTCCACGCAGGTGGATTCGGGCGTGCGGTGGCGACTCGCCCGTCCGCACCCCTGGGATCCCTTCATTCCTCGTTCCTGGAGCCTTCTCCGCTCCTCTTCCTTCCTTCTCCCTCTTGCAGGCCTGGGCCTCTGTTACTAGGCCTGCCTCCGGAGCAGAGCTCATGCAGAGCCCCTGCTCCCTGCCACTTCTGCTCAGACTTCTCTGCACTGAACTAAGATGGTGCCCACCTTTTATACTCCCTTCTCAATGCACCCAGGAACTGCTTCCTCCGTGCTCCTGCACTGCAGGGTTCCCCTTCCTCAGTGTTCCCTCCCCCCACTCCAGCCAGGGACAGGGACTGTCGTGCCCATCTCAGGGGCATATTGGTCGCCCTGCCCCACGGCAATGTATTGTAATGCATGCAGGTGTCGGGTCCTGATCCACACTCCATCCTTATCTGAGAGTGAGATATCACACCTCTGGGTGAGGTGCAATACGTCTGTAGCAACCGATCCCTCGGTGCTACAGTTCCATTTATCTTCAGCCTTGGTGACGTATTGTGATACAGGGCCGTGATTTTGGCTATAAAAGGGTCCCCTAGACCCCTACCCCAAGCTTTTTAAGAGAATCATATATGGCGTGCCAGGAGACTCTATGGAATGCTTTCTCAGCATCCAACGAGAGTATCTACTTACAAATTTTTAACTGCATCTAGCCCAGGAAATACTTTGTGCCTAGTAGCAGTGTCTGCTAGTCAGCGGATTATCCCGGCTGTTAAGCAAGCTACACCACCTGTAGTTTGGACACTTAATTTTTTCAAAGGAAATGCTTCGGGACCACGGGATACTCAGTGAAGAGCATCAGGATGCACCCCAAGGCATAGGGGCTGGGACTGGTACTAGGATGCCTTGCGGTGGACAGCCGAGCTCGATCCTTATAAAAGCTTTTTAACTGCAGCAGCTTTAGTGGACGCTACTGGAGCTGGAATTACGCGGCTGCTGGCATGAGACTTGCCCTCCAATAGATCCTTGTAAATGGATTTAAAGTGTATTCATTCAAATTAGAGGGACAATTTAAATTAAAAAGCTTAGAGCTGCCTCCACCACAGGGGGGCTCTCTCGACTCACCAGCGGACAGGCACCAGTATTGGGAGAGGGGGGCTGGCCGTCAGGGTTCACCGCGGCTCTGGCACAAACCCGGCGACACGGAGGTGGCACGGGCAGGAGCGGACTGGCCGTCTCGGCTTCTCACTTTTTGGATTTTAGAAGGGCATGACATGCCTATATCTGTGTCTCCCCCTCCTTTTACTCCTCCACCTCTTTTCTTTTCGCATGACTATATGTACTTGTCACTTTTCCATGTGTTAGTTGTGTCTTCTGAGCAGTTTGTCAGCTTTTGGACACCTTTGAAGGTGTTTTCTATGTGTTTCTATGTGTTTTTGTTTGCCTGCCATTGGTTTTAACGGTGTTCGAAGGTGTTCGACGAACCGAACCGAACTCGAACACTACGGGGGTGGCTCAACACTACTCAAGACCTGCTCTCCAGGTGCCAGGGGGACAGCGGGAGCATGCTGGTTGTAAGTCCTCTCTTGCTTGAGACCGACTTCTCTCAACACTCTCCTGCACTTTCCGGTACTGCTGCTGCCGTTCTGTATCCCTGTCTGCCTCTGGCGAGGTGTCCTCGGGTGTCAGGACTCCCATATCCTGGTCAATAGGCAGCTTACCAGGTCTTGCTCTCATTAGGTAAGCCGTGGTGCAGTTGGTGGAATTTACTGGGATGTGGTTATACAAGTCCACCAGATCAGGCAGCTTTTCAGGCCACAGACTGCGTTCTTCCAGGGGCAACGTTTTCAGCAAGTCCATCACCACATGGTTCATCTTCTCGCACAATCCATTGGTTTGGGGGTGATAGGGCGTTGTCCTTATCTTCTTGCAGGCATACAGTTTGCAGAACTCCTGGAAGACCTCCACTTCGAAGGCTGGACCTTGGTCAGTCAACACTTGCTCCGGATACCCGTGTGGATGGCAGAAGAGCTGCTGTCTGAGCTGTTAAATCCTTGACAGGGACCACCACCAGGAACCGGGAGTAGCGGTCTACGATGGTGAGGGCGTAGACGTACCTGGACCTACTTGGAGCCAGCTTCACATGGTCCAGGGCTACCAGTTCTAGTGGCTGCTTGGTGATGATGGGCTGCAGGGGAGTCTACTGGCTGGCACGGTCCTTTCTTCTCAGGTTGCAAGGGCCACAGTCTTTGCACCATCTCTCAATGCCTACCCAGAAGAACCGTTCACGCAACAGGAACTCCAACTTCTTCCACCCAAAGTGCCCTGCTCCGTCGTGGTATGCCTCCAGGACCATAGCCGCGTCTCATCTCGGGACCACTACCTGCCAGGTCAGCTCATGTGTCTGGGAGTTGACAATTCTCCGGCACAGCTTCCCCTTGTAGAGAAACAGTTTACTCTTCTCCTTCCACAGCTGTTTGGTATCTTCTGGAGCGTCTGGGTCAAGGCGGGCATCAGCCTGTGTCAGCATCTCTTTTATGAGGCGGACAGCTGGGTCACTGTCTTGCGTCTCCGCCCAGCTGTAGTGGGGTAAGGGATTGAACGTGGCCGAGTGCTTGTCCCTTACACAGTGGGAACACTGGGTATTCCCATGACGGTGGAACGCAGGAAGTTCAATCTCTTCCAGTTCTTCTGGATCTTCCCCTCCGTCTGGCAAGTTCGGCATCCTGTATAGGGCGTCTGAGTTGGCATTTGTGCGTCCCGCCCGGTATTTGATGGTGAACTCATAGTTGGACAGCCGGGCCATCCATCTTTTCTCCAGGGCACCAAGTCTTGCAGTGTCCAGGTGTGTCAATGGGTTGTTGTCCGTGTACAGAGTGAACTTGGCAGAGGCAAGGTAATGTTTGAAACGTTCCGTCACTGATCACACCACTGCCAGGAACTCTAGCTTGAAGGAGCTATAATTCTTAGGGTTTCTCTCTGTGGGCCATAGTTTTCGGCTGGCATAAGCAATTACCCTCTCTCTGCCCTGCTGGATCTGGGATAGTACTGCTCCTAACCCCACGTTACTGGCATCTGTGTGGAGGATGAAAGGCTGGCCGTCATCCCCCGTGAGGGCCATCTTCAGCTGGCGGAAAGACTTCCAGCTTGTCCCATCTGAAGGGTGGCTTCTGATTCTTGGTCTTTGACTGACCCAACAGGAGGTTTTGCATAGGGGCTGCCATTTTGATGAACCCGGGGATGAATCTTCGGTAGTAGCCTACCAACCCGAGGAACTGCCGCACTTCCTTTATGCTGGAGGGTCTTGGCCAGTCCTTAATCACTGTGATCTTATTAGGGTCTGGAGCTACTCCGTCAGCACTCACCACGTGTCCCAGGTACTGTACCTTTGGTTTCAGTAGATGACACTTGGAGGGTTTCACCTTTAGGCCATAGCCTGCCAGGGCATCAAACACCTCTGCCAGGTGTTTCAGATGGTCCTCATATGTTTTGGAATACACGATGACATCGTCCAGGTATAGCAGGACCGTTTCGAAATTCCTGTGCCCCAGGCAGCACTCCATCAACCGCTGGAAGGTTCCTGGTGCGTTGCAGAGCCCGAACGGCATACAGTTGAATTCGCTGAGACCCATCGGGGTGGTGAACGCGGTCTTCTCCTTGTCTGCCTCTGCTACAGGAACCTGCCAGTACCCGCTAGTAAGATCCAAAGTGGAGAAGAAGTTAGCAGACTTTAATGCAGCTAAAGATTCCTGTATCCTAGGTAACGAGTACGCATCTTTGTGTGTGATACGGTTGACCTTTCTGTAATCTACACACATTCTCATGGTGCCATCTTTCTTTTTCACAAGAACTAGTGGAGCTGCCCAGGGGCTACAGCTGTCCCTGATTACCCCAGCCTCCTTCATTTCTCGCAACATTCCCTTGGCATTCTGATAGTGTGCAGGGGGTACAGGTCAGTATCTTTCCTTTATGGGTGGATGGTCTCCCGTGGGGATGTGGTGTTCTACCCCCTTTACTTGCTCAAAGTCTAGTGGGTGTCTGCTAAAGACTCTTTCGTACTCTTGCACCACCCAATAGACTCCCTGTTTTTGGTGTGAGGGAGTGGAGTCGGTGCCCACATGCAGCTTCTGACACCAGTCCTCCATTTGTTTCTTGGAGCCGTTACCCTCCTCTGGTTGAGATGGAGGCAAGGGTTCCACGGCCTTTACAGAGTTTTGGTTAACGGTGAACAATTTGGCTAGAGTGGCTTACCGGGGCAAGTATACTTCTTTTTCCCCAATGTTTAGGATGCGTACGGGTACCATCCCATGGCGTACATCGACCACCCCCGTGCTGTCAAAATGGTGGGCCTACTGTCTGAGCAGACGGGTTCTACCATGGCTTGGTAGTCCCTTCCTCTTAACCCGATTGCAGTACGGCACCAGATCATCATCTCACTTTTTGGGGGCATGGCGATAGGGAACGGGTCACTCATCCTAACACTACCAATCTCACCACCAGACAGTTCTACCTGTTGCCTTTTCATCAGGGCTCTGATCTCTTTTTGTAGGACACGCTGCTGGCTGGAGCTGGCGTTCACCGCAACCTGCTGTAATATGACAATTATCTCTGCAAGACAATTTTCAATAACATTAGTACTCAAGGTTATCTTAGGGTGGCTTTCACGACGGTCGATGTCCACAATAATCAGTCCTTGCACTGGCAGTTCAACTTTACCAATTTTGATGGTCACCTCCTTGAATCCCACCTGCGGTACGGGCTGACCATTGCTAGAGATGATGCTCAAATCATCATCTGGGTAGCGGGTAATATCTGAGTCATTCCAGTACCGCTTAAAGAGCACATAGGGGATGGTGGTTACCTGTGACCCGGTGTCCAGTAGTGCACTCATAGGAATGCCATCCAGCACCACAGGTAAGACCGGTCGTCCCCCTACGTACACCAGCTCGATGGGCCTGATGGTCTTATGCCTGGGGGTCTGCCCTCTGCCCCAGGTTGGGCCCGTTTAAATGACAGTACCTTGCCATATGTCCTGGTTGGTTGCAACGGCGGCAGATAGGTTGTCCATCCTGGTCGTAGCGGTCGCTGGGCCTTCCTCTGGATGATGGGATCCTCCTCTGTCAGAGCCAAGGGACGTCCTCCGGACTGGAAGCCAGCTGGATCTTTCCTGGGGGGGACACCTGTAAAGACTGCACAGTTCTGGTTAGCGCGGCAACACTTTTGGTCAGCTCTTGGACCTGATGGTGCAGGTCTGCAGCCGGGGCTTTGTCCAAAGCCTGTGCATGAGCTCCCATGGGCTCTGCAGACAAGGGCGCCGCCTCCTGGTGATAGGTGATGGCAGGGTGCCTCTGGGTTACAGCGCCACCTGGTGCCGGTTCTCAGAGCACCCGGATGGCCCTGTCTTTCAACTGCGCAAAGTCCAAATCAGGGTTCTGCAAGGCCATTACACGCAACTGGGTTCGGTGGGCGCTGGACTGTAGACCCTAAATGAACTGTTCAGTCAACAGCTTATCCTCATTCCGCACGCTGTCAAGGTCTGCCTGCTTAATGGCTCTCAGGGCCTCCTGCAAATTCAAAGCATAGTCCCGTATACTGTCTTGTGCCCGCTGTTTGCATCCATAAAATTTTAGTTTGATCTCTGCTGAGGTGCAGGTATCAAAAGTGTCCTTTAGACGGGCCAGTATTTCCTTTACAGTCCCCTTTTCCCTGACTGACCAGGACTTCACTTCTCTTTGGACTGCTCCGATTAACTGGCCTATCAGGATGCTCACTTTTTGTTCCTCGGACAGGGGGTATACTTTGAATAGGCTATACAGTCTTTCTTTAAAGTCGCTCAGGGTATGCCACTCCCCTGAGTACTGGAGTAACCATGCCACTCCGGGGATATACGGCATCGTTAACGGCATCACTGCGGCAGCAGCCGCGCTGGCGGTGGGAGCTCCCTCCATTCCTGGTGTCTGCCTCCCCCCTAGTTAACCGTGGTCTACCTTCCGTTGCTTCTTCTCTGAAGGCCACGGCTCCGCAGGCGATCGTCGGGGTTGAGGACCTTGCGTCGCGCGCTGGTGACGTCGGCGTCCACTGGGCTCCTTCCAGGACCTTGTGCAGTGTCAGTACGTAAGGCGGGGCTTCTGCTCTCGCGCGCTTTTGGCATCCACGCCCCTCTTCTTCCCGCGCGACGTCCCAAAAATGGTGCCCAATGGTGGGAAAATGGCTGCGGATGGCGGGAAAACGGCTGCGGATGGCGGGAAACTTCACCACGGTAAGTATCACAGTCTTTCTTCAGGCACGAAGTACCCGGTGGTTGCGGGCACGAAATCCTGCTGACTACGCCAAAGTTGACGCGCTCCCTGGGCCGTGTGTGGGGGAATACCCGGAGCCGGGTCGCTGTGTAATGCTGCGGGTTGTAGTCTCCGTGGCGGCGACCCGGTCCCGTGGCTCAGGGTGGTCAAACCAGTGGCAGATCTGTTTATTTGGTTTTGTAATGTTTAAATGTCCGACTACGCCACCCGTGGATTGCGATCACTGAGAACTGCCGCTGTGTGGCAGACCGCTGAGGCTGATGTTGTGTGCATAGCAGAGAGTAGTATAACTCCCCACGGGAGGAGTATAGCCTCAGGGCAGCGTGTGTAGATGGTGAGGGTTGTGGTGCATAGGCGCAGCAGAAATGACTCAAAGTCCGTGCAGTGCGGTTCAGGGTCTCCCTGCCCGGAGTACTGGCTAACATTAGAGGCCTGGTCAGTCTGTGAGCGAACAAGAGTCCCCCTGGCCAGGTGGAGGTGTAGGCCTTCCCGTCTGACTGCACTCTTCCTGGCTACCCTGGCAATTCCACTGCAGAAACGCTTAAAAAACGCTTGGTAGAAGGTCTCCCATGTTCCCCAATGATAATCCGCATGTGCTGTGCACATGCTGCGGAAATTTCCGCTGTGGATTATCATTGCGGAAAAATCCGCAGCACTACCAATTATTTTGCCGAAGCGCGGCATTTTCGCCGCCATTGACTTGCATTGGACCGCATGGAATCTGCATCACTGCATCTGCAAATGTGCATTACATGAGTTTCAATGTGCGGATGGTACCCGGATTTGGAGAAGAGGAGACTCTCCTCTGGACCCAGGTATCATAGTACCTGTAAAGAAAACAATAAAATAAAAAATAAACATTATGCTTACCTTCTGATGGCGCCCGGTGTCCTTGTCTCGGCTTGTCGGCAGCTCACGGTGGACTCAAGGACCTGCGGTGACGTCATTTAGTCATGTGATGGGTCACGCGACCGCTGACGTCGGCAGGTCCTTTAGTCTACCGCGAGCTGCCAGCAAGCCGAGACAAGGACCCCGGGGGCCGTCAGAAGGTAAGAATATATTTATTTTTTATTTTTTACTTTCTTTCGGTCACACTATATAAATCCATGCCGGTGTGACCAAGTTGTCAAGCAGTTTCCAAGTGATGCTAAAATCGCTTGGAAAGCGCTTGACAACCCGCATGTGGAAATGCATGCGAAGAACGCTTCACTTCCGCTTGTCCCTGGCAGGAAAAACGCATGTACAATCTACATGCGTTTTTTCTGCCAGGGAGATGCAGAAACGCTCAGGAAAAAATTCGGAGCATTTCTGCATCGTGGGCACATAGCCTTATAGTTAGTATAGGTATTCCATAACATATCTACAACCCCGAGCAAAAATTATGGAATCACCGGGCTTGGAGGATGTTCATTCAGTTGTTTAATGTTGTTGAAAAAAAGCAGATCACAGACATGGCACAAAACTAAAGTCATTTCAAATGGCAACATTAAGGCTTTAAGAAACACTAAAAGAAATCAAGATTAATAATGTGGTACTCAGTAAGGGTAATTTTTTTCAGAACAAGCAGAGGAAAAAATTATGGAATCACTCAATTCTGAGGAAAAAATTATGGAATCACCATGTAAATTTTCATTTACAAAACTAACACCTGCATCAAATTAGATCTGCTCGTTAGTCTGCATCTAAAAAGGAGTGATCACACCTTGGAGAGCTGTTGCACCAAGTGGACTGACATAAATAATGGCTCCAAGAGGAGAACGCGTGTAGCAATGCTCAAATATTTGAACAGCCACGGTCACACAAAGGCAACAGTGGGAAAGTGCAATTACTGTCGCAAGAGGTGGATGATGATGAGACACAATTGCCAGAAAGTCAGGAGGAGGACCAGGGTGCGAAAGTGGAAGACGAGGTCGTGGATGATATAGTAACTGACCTAACCTGGCAGAGGGACATGAAGAGCGAGGAAAGCAGCACACAGGGGGAGGGAGGCATAGCACCACAACAGGCAGGAAGAAGCAGTGTGGTGGCCGCATGCACAAGGTGGGAAAGCGTTCCCCGTAAAACCAGCATGACGGAAGTTGCCAGTACAACTGTTAGGTCTTCCCGAGTCTGGTTCTTTTTTAAAGACTCTGCAGATTACCCCAAAAAGGCCATTTGCACCATCTACCAGGCCAGCATCAGCAAGGGTAGCAAAACTAGCCGCCTGACCACCACCAGCATGATTAGGCACATGTCAGCAAAGCATCTGACTAGGTGGGCCGAACGCCTGGGTCCAGAAACAGTGTCTGCAGGTGACACCACTACTTCTTCCGCTGTTGTGCGTGCATGCCAATCCCCTGTCCATGGCGCATGCAAAGATGCCAGCTACCCTGCACGTGTTGTTGCACTCTCTCAAGTAGCAGCATCAGGAAGCACGTCCACGTCCTTGTCCCAGCGCAGTGTTCAGTAGTCCCAGTCCTTGGAATGCAAGTGCAAATATGCAGCCAATGCCTCACAGGCCACACTACTAAATTCACACATTTCACGAATGCTTGCGCTCGAAATGTTGCCTTTTAGGCTCGTGGAGATGGAAACTTTCCACAACCTGATTGCAGCGGCCATCCCTTTGTACTCGGTCTCCAGCCACCACTATTTCTCCCTTTGTGCCGTCCCTTCAATACACAAGCACGTGTCCCACAACATTAGCTGTGTCCTCAACAACGCAGTTACTGGGAAAGTCCACCTAACCACGGACACGTGGACAAGTGCTTGTGGGCAGGGATGGTAAATCTTGCTGATGGCACACTGGGTTAATAGAAAAAAAGGCGGGACCAAGTCGGACCTTAGGACGAAACATGTCCTCCCGACACTGAGGATTGCGGGCCCTGGGTCAGTCAGGGTTGCCTCCACATTCTACAGCTCCTGCACCTCCTTGTACTCTTCAGCCTCCATATCTGAAATGACCGCATCAGTCTTAAGCTGGAAGCACTGCAGCACTGCCTCGGCCAAGCTGCAACAGTCTGTGCTGAATATAATATGCTTAGGTGACAAACCGCACAATGCTGAAGAGTTGTGGACAGCTCTGAAAGAGCAGTTAGATCTGTGGCTGACATCGCTGAACCTACAGCCAGGCATGGTCGTGTGTGACAATGGCAGGAACCTGGTGGAGGATCTGAAGCGAGGCGAGCTCCCATGCCTGGCCCATGTGCTTAACCTCATGGTTCAGCGGTTTCTCAAAATCTACCCAGATCTGCCAGATCTTCTTGTCAAAGTACGCCGCATGTGTGTCCATTTTAGAAAATCAGCTACAGCTTCCGCCGCCCTTGCCGAGCTTCAGCAGCATTTGCAGTTTCCAGATCACAAATTGGTGTGCGATGTCCCCAAGCGTTGGAACTCTACATTGCAGATATTGGGAAAGATTTGTGAGCAGAAGAGGGCAGTTGTTGACCACCAGCATCAACATGATCAGACTCCACACTTAAATTGAGTATTCAGGTCAGACTCCACACATAAGACCTCAGGAGTGGACATGGATGTCAGACATCTGTGCCATCCTCCAAAACTTTGAGGACTCCACCAAGATGGTGAGCAGCGATGACACCATAATTAGTGTCACCATCCCACTTTTCTGTCTTCTGAAATGCTACATTGCAGGAAGAGAATGATGAGATGAAGCAAGGAACCCTAAAGGGTGATTCCACACAGCTCAGCCTCATCTCATCCCAATGTGGATTGGGTGGCAATGAAGAAGAGGAGGAGGAGGAAGAGCAGGAGCTAGTTTCCTGCGCTATAGACGTTACTACCTGCACAACTGTCATACCATTTGTTCAGCATGGATTGGCCGAAGACAGGGAAGAGGAGGAGAATGAGGAGGATGAGGTGGATGAGGAGGAGGGCATGGTGAGTCATCCTCTTGATGAGGACACAGAAGTCTTGCCATTTAGCAGTCTGGCACACTTGACTGAGTTTATATACGCTGCCTTTCCTGTGACCCTCGCATTGTCCAAATTTTGGGTGACAGCCATTACTGGTTGGTGACACTTCTAGACCCACGCTACAAGGAAAACTTTCTATATCTTATTCCCGCGGTGGACAGGCCTTATAAAATGGGGCAGTACCACAAGGTACTTGTTGCGGAATTAAGAAAATCCCCATCTGAAAATGCTAGCTGCATAGGTCTCAGTTCGTTGGACAACCAAGGAGTCCAGGTGAGAGAGACACAAATCCAATCCAGCAGAGGCAGGGGAACACTGTCAAAGTTCTGGGACAGTTTTCTCAGATCCTCCCATTGCACAGGCCCTGATGCGCGGGTTACTCCCTCAAGGAGGGAAACGTTTGGGAAGATACTGAAGGAGTACCTTCATGGCCATACCAATGTTCTCTGTGATTCCTCTGTGCCTTATAATTATTGGGTATCCAAGTTGGACCCGTGGCATGAACTGTCTCTCTATGCCTTGGAGGTCCTGTTCTGCCCTGCTAATAGCGTTTTGTCAGAGTGGGTTTTTAGTGCCGCTGGGGGAATTATAACTGATAGGCACTTCCACCTGTCAACTGAAAATACTGACAGGCTGACTCATAAAAATGAACAAGGACTGGATTGGGCCAGACTTCTCAACACCACTGAATGATAGCAGCATAACATAAACTCAAATCCAGCGTTTTTTTTTGGGAGGTG
The DNA here is from genome assembly GCF_046119375.1 of Phyllobates terribilis. Lineage (NCBI taxonomy): Eukaryota > Metazoa > Chordata > Amphibia > Anura > Dendrobatidae > Phyllobates > Phyllobates terribilis. The sequence goes on from NW_027362773.1 coordinate 58,549,186, forward strand.
TATTCCCATGCACCTCTTCACACCCAGACATGGGTATACGCTTCCTGATTTTGTCTATTTGCTCTTGTCCTCCTCCTTCTCCTCATCCTCCATCACCATATCATTCACCACCATATCTACGTCTCTTGCAAGGGGCATTGGAGTGAATCCAAATTTTTGGCAGCCGTTGCATTCACTGCATAGGCAATCAGTATGGGAAACCCACTTCCTAATAATGGGAACATTTTTTTCATGAGGCCCTCCTCTACGTCTCTTTCAAGGGACCTCTACATTTTTGCAGCCTCTGCATTCACTGCATAGGTAAACAGTATGGGAGACCCACTTCTTTATAATGGCAACATTTTTTTATGAGGCCCTCCTCTACGTCTCTTGCAAGGGGCATTGGAGTGCCTCTGAATTTTTGGCAGCCGTTGAAGTCATTGCATATGCAAACAGTATGGGAGACCCATTTCTTAGTAATGGGAGTATTTTTTCCATGAGGCCCTCCTCTACGTCTCTTGCAAGGGGCATTGGAGTGCCTCCAAATTTTTGGCAGCCGTTGCAGTCACTGCATTTGCAAGAACAGTATGGGAGACCTGCTCATTGTCCTTAAATTGGCATTTCCCAAATTTTGGCAGCCGTTGTGCTCACTGCATACCCTGTAACTATACAGCAGAGCTGCTCCTTTCTAATGGGAACATGTCGTTACTGAAGCCCACCTCTATGTGTCTTTAAATTGTCATTGGGGCTTTTCCAAAATTTGGCAGCCGTTGTACTCACTGAATACCTTATGACTGTATAGCAGAACCTCTCCTTTCTAGGAACATGTCATTACTAAGACCCACCTCTATGTGTCTGTAAACTGGTATTGGGGTTTTTCCTAAATTTTGACAGGCATTGTACTCATTGCATACCCTATAACTGCATAGCAGAACTGCTCCTTTCTAGGAACATGTTGTTACTGAGACCCACCTCTATATCTCTGTAAATTGGTATTAAAGTTTTTCATAAATTTTGGCAGGTGTTGTACTCACTGCATACCCTATAACTATATAGCAGACCTGCTCCTTTCTAATGGGAACATGTCTTTACTGAATCCCACCTTTATGCGTCTTTAAATGGTTATTGAGGTTTTTCCTAAATTTTGGCAGCTGTTGAACTCACTGCTTACCTGTCACGGGTGTGACAGAGGTGACAGACAGTCGCCCTGCAGTTGGTTGCAGGAGATTTCTATGTTTGGCATTACAGACATCTTTTTAGAGGCTGGCTGTCTCTAGGACCCAGCGGCTACCTCCCTCTGGCTAATTAGCTCCTTGGCCTGGGTGTATAAATACCTGGTGTGTCTGTGAGGGAGGTGCCAGTGATATTTATTACTACTTGTGAGTAGTAGCAAGAGCAATACTTCATCCTCTATGGAGCTTGAGGCCATGTGCGCATTTGTCTGGAGTCGTCTAAAGCTAAGCAATTCCCCCCTGTTTGTCTATCCTTGTTGTCTATAGAGTTTAGAAGAGATTGACTAGTGCTCATCTCCTCCCATCCCTAGCCTTAGCCATATGCCAGGGAAGGTCATGGCAAGGCACTCGTGCAGCGATTGGTGAGGAGCCAATATAGGGATGGTAGTTGAGACAGGGTGACACTAGACGAGACTGGGAGGTCTCCCCTTACCCATTTCCTTAGTGTCTGGGCTCCCTTTCCCTTTTCCCTTTGTTTTGCACTAAGTCTTTCCCATAACTGGCATGAGAATACCCTATAATTGTATAGCACAACCGCTCCTTTCTAAGAACATGTCGTTACTGATGCCCACCTCTATGTGTCTTTAAATTGTTATTGGGGTTTTTCCTAAATTTTGGCAGCCCTTGCAGTCACTGCATGGGCATTACCACTATAGGGCACCCACCCCTTTATAATGGGAACATTTTTTTTACTGAGGCCCTCCTCTATGTCTCTTCAAAGGGGTATTGGGGTGCATCGCAATTTTTGGGAGCCCTTGCAGTCACTGCATATGTAATAACAGTATAGGAGACCCACTCGTTAATAATGAGAACAACAAAGCATAGCCGGCTGATAGCTCTCTAACAATAGTGAGGGTCAACTGCTGGCCCTTGAAGAATAGTAAGGGCCACCTAATGGCCCTATAAAAATAGGCTTTGTGACTTTCATAGTCCCTCCTTCATAAATGAAACAGGATGTGTCTGATCATGTCTCACACACATGGGCAGATAAGGTAGTAAAATGTTAAAATTACATTTACCGGTGAATGTATTTTTCACCGTTGAAAGCAATGCAAAAGTGCAAAAATGCATCAAAAATGCTACGTGTGAACATAGCCCAAGGTGTGGAGGAGCATTTTGTTTGGTTTTTGTATGTTTTATTGTGAGTCCGTAAAAGTGGCGTAATACTCTGACAACATTATTGACAGCAGTGATCTGGGATGTAGAAATGCTTCCAGGGTTCTTCCCCATGCTGTTTCATGTTATTTGAACACTGTTCTCATCGATTTGGGCAATTTTTAGGCCCTCTGCAGACCGCCGGGGGTGGGGGGTGCCGCAAAAATGCTTGAGTTTCCCATTGTCTTACATTTGGCTCGTTGCTCAGATTAAGCACCCGAGCATTCCAATTTGCTCAACTCGAACAACGAGTACCCGAGCATTTTAGTGCTCGCCCATCACTCGTCACTAGTGATAGACGTTGCTGCTCAGTGTGCTCCTGTTTAATAGAGATATTAGCTAGATACTGTAGATGGGCGCTTATTTGGAAGTCAGGTAGTGTAGATAAGTCCTCTGCTGAGTACCTGTGAAATCGACCTTGCAGCACATTTTTTTTTTCTTGTGCAATTCCTGAGATTCAGACAGGAACCGCAGGGCCCATGTCATAGAACTGTGTTGTGCACTGCTTGTATTGTGCTGTATGCACAAGTATCCCTTCAATCTATTTTTTCACTTGCTAATGTGACAAAGCAAGCAAGCCCTCGTAGGCCACCTTTTGATTTGTGGGGTTGAAATTCAGCTGTCTGCAGACTCTGCAGAGCTTCTCAGTGCAGAGCACTTTGTTATGTTTTGGTGGATGAAATTCAGCTGATTTCAGAGTAAAAATATATATTTTTTCTGTTGCTAGCCAAACTACAAAAAATATTTTTTTCTGTTCAAACATGATACACTCTGCTATAAGTCACCTAGTAATTTAGTGGCATTTAACTTCAGCCGATTTCAGAGTTTAAAAATATATATTTTCTGTCATAAACGTGATACACTCTGCGATAAGCCACCTAGTACTTTAGTGGCGTTAACCTTCAGCTGTTTTCAGAGTAAAAAAAATATATTTTTTCTGTTGCTAACCTGACTACAAAATTTTTTTTTTCTGCCACAAACGTGATACTCTCTGCTATATCACCTAGTAATTTAGTGCTGTTGAACTTCAGCTGTTTTCAGAGTAAAAAAATATATTTTTCCTGTTCCTAGCCAGAGTCCAAAAAATATATTTTTTTCTGTCACAAACGTGATACACTCTGCTATAAGTCACCTAGTAATTTATTGGCATTTAACTTCAGTTGATTTCAGAGTAAAAAAAATATATTTTTTCTGTTGCTAACCTGACTACAAAAATTTTTTTTTCTGCCACAAACGTGATACTCTCTGCTATATCACCTAGTAATTTAGTGCCGTTGAACTTCAGCTGTTTTCAGAGTAAAAAAATATATTTTTCCTGTTCCTAGCCAGAGTCCAAAAAATATATTTTTTTCTGTCACAAACGTGATACACTCTGCTATAAGTCACCTAGTAATTTAGTGGCATTTAACTTCAGTTGATTTCAGAGTAAAAAAATTATATTTTTTCTGTCACAAACGTGATACACTCTGCGATAAGCCACCTAGTACTTTAGTGGCGTTAAACTTCAGCTGTTTTCAGAGAAAAAAAAAATATTTTTTCTGTTGCAAACCAGACTACAAAAAATATTTTTTTCTGTTGCAAACTTGATATACTCTGCTATAAGTCACCTAGTAATTTAGTGGCTTTGAACTTCAGTTGTTTTCAGAGTAAAAAGATATATTTTTTCTGCTGCTAGCCAGAGTACAAAAAATATTTTTTTTTCTGTTGCAAACATGATACACTATGCTATAAGTCACCTGGTAGTTTAGTGGCATTGAACTTTAGCTGTTTTCAGAGTAAAAAAAACATATTTTTTCTGTTGCTAGCCAGACTATCAAACGTGATACACTCTGCTATAAGCCACCTACTACTTTAGTGGCGATGAACTTCAGCTGCTTTAAGAGTAAAAAATATATTTTTTCTGTTGCTAGCCAGAGTCCAAAAAATATTTTTTTCTGTCACAAACATGATACACTCTGCTATAAGCCACCTAGTACTTTTGTAGAGCTGAACTTCAGCTGTTTTCAGAGTAAAAAAAATATATTTTTTCTGTTGCTAGCCAGACTACAAAAAAATATTTTTCTGTCGCAAACGTGATGCACTCTGCTATAACTCACCTAGTAATTTAGTGGTATTGAACTTCAACTGTTTTCAGAGAAAAAAATATATTTTTTCTGCTGCTAGCCAGAGTCCAAAAAATATTTGAACCTTCGACAAAGTCTGAGGTCCAGAGCACTCTGGAAGAGGTTTTCATCCAGGATATCTATGTACTTGGCCGCATTCATGTTTCCTTCAATTGCAACCAGTCATCCTGTCCATGCAGCTGAAAAACACCCCGATAGCATGATGCTGCCACCACTATGTTTCACTGTTGGAATTGTATTGGGCAGGTGATGAGCACTGCCTGGTTTTCTCCACACATACCGCTTAGAATTATCACCAAAAATTCTATCTTCGTCTCATCAGACCAGACAATCTTATTTCTCATAGTCTGGGAGTCCTTCATGTGTTTTTGAGAAAACTCTATGTGGGCTTTCATATGTCTTGCACTGATGAGAGGGTTCCGTCAGGCCACTCTGCCATAAAGGCCTGACTAGTGGAACTTTCTCACATCTCTCTACTGCATCTCTGGAGCTCAGCCATAGTGATCTTGGCGTTCTTCTTTACCTCTCTCACCAAGGCTCTTCTCCCACGATTGCTGAGTTTGACTGGACAGTCAGGTCTAGGAAGACTTCTGGTGGTCCCAAACATCTTCCATTTAAGGATTATGGAGGCCACTGTGCTCTTAGGAACCTTGAGTAATGCAAAAATTATTTTATAAAGTTGGCCAGATCTGTGCCTTGCCACAATTCTGTCTCTGAGCTCCTTGGGCAGTTCTTTTGAGCTCTCATTTGGTCTGACATGCACTGTGAGCTGTGAGGTCTAATATAGACAGGTGTGTGCCTTTCCAAATCAAGTCTTATCAGTTTAATTAAACACAGCTGGACTCCAACGAAGGAGTAGAACCATCTCAAGGGGGATCACAAGGAAATGGACAACATGTGACTTAAATATGAGTGTCTGAGCAAAGGATCTGAATACTTATGACCATGTGATTTTTCAGTTTTTCTTTTTTAATAAATTTTCAAAAATGTCTACATTTCTGTTTTTTTTCAGTCAAGATGGAGTGCAGAGTGTACTTTAATGAGAAAAAAAATGAACTATTTAGAATTTACCAAATGGTTGCAATGAAACAAAGAGTGAAACATTTAAAGGGGTCTGAATACTTTCTGTACCCACTGTATCTTGGAGCATATATGCTATGTTATACAGGCCTCATCTACAGTAAAAAAAAATACTTTCTTCTGCTCCTAACGTTATACAGCAGGGGACATCTCAGTTTGAAATAGTTTGGAGAATATCTCGTATGTTATACAGGCCTCATCCACAGTAAAAAAAATACTTTCTTCTGTTACTAATGTCATACACTAGGGGACATCTCAGTTTGCCAAGGGAGGGTGGTTCACTGCGATCAAGGGCAGTTGGTGATACCAAAAAACTGTTAGTGAAGGAGCAAGAGGCGAGGAACAAATTGAAGAGGAAGAGGTGATGGCCGAGCAACAGTCAGAACATGAAGAGGATAATCATCCACTCTCTGTTTGTGTTTGACAGGAGGGGACGGAGGAAACAAGCATCAGAGTTACCCAGCCACCAACACAGCATGGGCTTGTGCCTCATGGAAGAGCCCAACATAGGATTGCCTTCTTGCTGCACCATCTGCAACATGATCGCCGTATAATTATGATTCAAAATATTGCCGACTACTGGGTTGCCAGTCTGTTAGATCCACGTTATAAGAGTAAATTTTTCCAGATGCGTCCCACCCGGGAAAGGGATCCATGAATGTTGGAGTATCGAAACACGCTTTTACACAACCTTAAGATAGGGTTTCCCCAAAACAGCAGTAGGGCACACAGAGTGCATCACAGCTCTACACTTCCAACCTCCAGCACGTCAATTAGTCAACGCCAAAATATTAGCAGCAGCAGTAGTGTAAGTGGCAGAAGCAATTTCTGTGAGTCCTTTCACACATTTTTTAGACCAGCTTGTGCACCAGCACAACAGAGTACAAGTCTGACATGTGGTGAACGACTGGATAGGATGGTGCACTCCTGATTGAGTCTCCATATGCTGGGTTGGCTGTAGTGGAAGAGGTTCCTGATTCTACTATTTCTACTGTAGTGAAAATGATGCCACTTTCCTGGTGTCTGCCAATAATTTTTGTAAATGTGGAGAATCCTGATTGGGTCTCCATCTACTGGTTTGGCTGTACAGGAAGAGGTGTATGTCCCCATTATACTACTTCTAATCTACTGAAATTGATGCCACTTCGGTGGTGTCAGGCCTTAATTTTTTTAATGTGAACACTTTGGGTTGGATCTCCATCTGCTGGGTTGGCTGTAGTGGAAGAGGTTTTGGTCTCCATTATAATAGTTATATTAATTTTTTGGTTCAGATATTGTTCTCCACACAGGGGTACACAAACATGATAAACTCAAAACTGATTTTCAATTAACAACCATCAACCTCCCCATCAAAAGCATCTGCTGCTTCTTCCTTCTCCTCTGTTACCATGCCAAGTATTGTTACACAGGTCTACGACCGCAGAACCTCCGTTTGTAAACCTGCTCCAGTGAGGCTGAGTGAAAGGCTGTCAGCTGTAATGGAAGCAGACATGCCTGCTGTGTTTTTTCCACCGAGCACACCACATGTTTCTGAATCCACCGTAACATTTCCGCCTGCACCTCACTCACAGTCCAGCAGTTTGTCCGGTTCACCATACTCCGCCCTCTCTCAGCACTGCAGTCAGCCCTCGGTCCTGCAGTTGAGGTCACGAAAAAGATTGTTTCCTCCCACACATGACAAAGCTAAGACGTTGAACTCCACCATCTCCAATCTGTTGGCCACGGAAATGATGGTCTTGTGCCCTAATTTTTAAAAATGCGAACAGTCCTGATTGTGTCTCCATTAGTGTTGAGCCACCCCCGTAGTGTTAGAGATCGGTTCGGTTCGTCGAACACCCGTGTGTTCGCCGAAATGTTGGTCGAACTGTTCGTCGAACACCTTCGAACACCGTTAAAACCAATGGCAGGCAAACAAAAACACATGGAAACACATAGAAAACACCTTCAAAGGTGTCCAAAAGCTGACAAACTGCTCAGAAGACATAACTAACACATGGAAAAGTGACAAGTACATATAGTCATGCGAAAAGAAAAGAGGTGGAGGAGTAAAAGGAGGGGGAGACACAGATATAGGCATGTCATGCCCTTCTAAAATCCAAAAAGTGAGAAGCCGACATGGCCAGTCCGTTCCTGCCCGTGCCACCTCCGTTTGTGCCAGAGCTGCGGTGGACCCTGACGGCCAGCCCCCCTCTCCCAATACTGGTGCCTGTCCGCTGGTGGGTCGAGCGAGCCCCCCTGTGGTGGAGGGAGCTCTAAGCTTTTTAATTTAAATTGTCTCTCTAATTTGAATGAATACACTTTAAATCCTTTTACAAGGATCTATTGGAGGGCAAGACTCATGCCAGCAGCAGCGTAATTCCAGCTCCAGTAGCGTCCACTAAAGCTGCTGCAGTTAAAAAGCTTTTATAAGGATCGAGCTCGGCTGTCCACCGCAAGGCATCCTACCGCCAGTCCCAGCCCCTATGCCTTGGGGTGCCTCCTGATGCTCTTCACTGAGTATCCCGTGGTCCCGAAGCATTTCCTTTGAAAAAATTAAGTGTCCAAACTACAGGTGGTGTAGCTTGCATAACAGCCGGGATAATCCGCTGACTTGCAGACACTGCTACTAGGCACAAAGTATTTCCTGGGCTAGATGCAGTTAAAAATTTGTAATTAGATACTCTCGGATGCTGAGAAAGCATTCCATAGAGTCTCCTGGCACGCCATATATTATTCTCTTAAAAAGCTTGGGGTAGGGGTCTAGGGGACCCTTTTATAGCCAAAATCACGGCCCTGTATCGCAATGCGTCACCTAGGCTGAAGATAAATGGAACTGTAGCACCCCGAGGGCTCGGTTGTGCAGAGGTATTGCACCTCACCCAGAGGTGTGATATCTCACTCTCAGGTAAGGATGAAGTGTGGATCAGGACCCCGACACCTGCATGCATTACACCACATTGCCGTGGGGCAGGGCGACCAATATGCCCCTGAGATGGGCACGACAGTCCCTGTCCCTGGCTGGAGTGGGGGGAGGGAACACTGAGGAAGGGGAACCCTGTAGTGCAGGATCAGGGAGGAAGCAGTTCCTGGGTGCATTGAGAAGGGAGTATAAATGGTGGGCACCATCTTAGTTCAGTGCAGAGAAGTCTGAGCAGAAGTGACAGGGAGCAGGGGCTCTGCATGAGCTCTGCTCTAGAGGCGGGCCTAGTAACAGAGGCCCAGGCCTGGAAGAGGGAGAAGGAAGGAAGAGGAGTGGAGAAGGCTCCAGGAATGAGGAACGAAGGGATCCCAGGGGTGTGGACGGGCGAGTCGCCACCGCACGCCCGAATCCACCTGCATGGAGGGGTCAGGCCAAAGGGGGAGACCGGCCCCGGAAACTAGTGGAGGCGGGAAATGACCCTCAGCTAGAAACCGGAGGCTGTGACATTTTATGTGGCGCAGCCCCTCGCTACACCAGTTAGGAGGGCAGCACATAGGGTCAGGGAAACTGGCGCCAAGTTTACCAAGAGGAGGCCCGAGGCAGCCGGACAGAAGGGTTGGTAAGAAAGGCCAGAAAAAGGACACACAAAGGGGGTCCTGTGAAGCGCTCCAAAGTTATCTGGGAGTTGTCTGAGCCCCTCACCTGGTGAGCACAGTACGACGTGGGCAGCCGTTACCTGCAGAAGTGGTCTGGATAATAAGAACTGTGAGTAAAGGCCCTGGACTGCATCACTGACTCCGTGCCGTTACTGCTGCTGCCCTGCACCATCACCCCCATCCTCCGCATACACTGCCCTGAGGCTATACTCCTCCCGTGGGGAGTTATGCTACGCTCTGCTGCACCCACAACACCAGCCTCAGCGGTCTGCCCTGCAGCGGCGGTTCACTCTGACCGCAATCCACGGGTGGCGTAGTCGGACATTTAAACATCAAAACCACATAAATAGTTCCGCCACTGGTTTGACCGCCCTGAGCCACGGAACCGGGTCGCCGCCACGGAGACAACAACCACCAGCATCCACCAAAAAGGGTCCGGCTCCGGATGTCCCAAGGCCCAGGGGGCGCGTCAGAACATTTTCATCACCTTTCATAATCACCAATGGGACAAGGCAGGGATGTCCTCTGTCCCCTCTCTTATACATCCTAGTGACGGAGCACCTGCTCTCATCAATTCGCCATAACCCTAATATTAGGTGGATTGAGGTGGGAGGCACCGAGTACAAGTGCTCTGCATTTGCTGATGATGTCAATCACATATATCCATCAGAGCTGTTATGTCTGAAATAGATCACTTTGTTACATGGTCAAATTTTAAAATCAATGCAGCGAAGTCTGAGGCCCTCAATGTCTCCCTACCCAAATCCATACAGGATTCCATCCAGTCCAGCTTTCCCTTTGCCTGGCCCTCACAGGGTATCAAATTCTTAGGAATTCCTATTCATAGAGACCTCTCCCGTCTATGTTATCTTAATTTTGGGCCCTTTATTGAACAACTCCATACAGACCACGGTTGGCAAGTTAGAACTGTAAGATTCACTACGTGAACCACTGGTGTTTTGTGGAAAAGCACATGTACACTGTGTTCCAAATTATTATGCAAAAAGTGTTTAGGAGTGATAAGGGAAGAATTTGTTTGTTTGTCAGTTTAACTCATTGATGGTGATGTGTGTCAGGGCTCTTTATATCACTGTAAGCAATTGCAGACACCTGTGCTAATTAGTTTGGCAGGTGTGTCCAATGAACGGCAAGACTACTTAAGAAGGCTGTCCCACATTATTAAGCAGCCTACATTTTCTGCCAAAATGGGAAAGAAAAAGGATGTGTCGGCTGCTGAGAAGCAACAAATTGTGGAGTGTTTAGGTCAAGGCATGACTACAATCAACATTGTGCGATGATCAGGATGAAGTGTCTTGGCAATCAAGAAGTATGTAGCTGATTCACAGTACACACGTGTGCGTGCTGATAAGGGCAAATTGAGGACTCTTTCCTACAGGCAATTACGTCAGGTTAAAAGAGCAGCGGCAAAAAAGCCTTGTCATAGCAGCAGACAAGTTTTTGAAGCTGCTGGTGCCTCCAACGTCCCCCGAACAACAAGATGCAGGGTCCTTCAGAGGTTTGCAGCTGTGCGCACGCCATCCTGTCGACCTCCTCTATCCACTTCACACAAGCAGAAACGGCTCCAGTGGGCCAAACATTACATGAAGACTGATTTCAAAACTGTTTTGTTCACGGATGAGTGCCGTGCAACGCTCAATGGTCCAGATGGATGGAGTGGAGGATGGCTGGTTGATGGACACCCCACGCAAACACGGCTACAGCGCCAACAAGGAGGAGGTGGAGTAATGTTTTGGGCTGGAATCATTTGGAGAGAGATTGTCAGCCCCTTAAGGAACCCTGAAGGGGTAAAGGTGAACTCCATAATGTATGTGGAGTTTCTCAAACAGCACTTCCTGCCATGGTTCAAGAAGAAGAACCGTGTATTCCACAGCAAGATCATTTTCATGCATGATAATGCACCGTCTTATGCTGCACATAACACATCTGAATCTCTGGCTGATATGGGCATAAAAGCGGACAAACTTATGGTGTGACCACCATGCTCCCCTGACCTCTACCCCATTCAGAACCTCTGGAGCATCATCAAAAGGAGTGTCTATGATGGCGGGAGGCAGTTCACATCTAAGCAACAGCTCTGGGAGGGTATTCTGTCCTTATGCAAAACAATTGAAGCAGAAACCATCCAAAACCTGACAAATTCAATGGACGAGAGAGTTCAGAAGCTCCTTTCGAACAAGGGGTCCTATGTGCAAATGTAACATCACCTAGAATAAAGTTTTGAGTTGAAAACTGTTTGATTTCAGTTTCTAATAACCTGCTAATGCTTATAATTTCAAAAATGACCATTTTTTTGGTCTTTATTAAAATGAAAAGGTTGATGGAAGAGTGTGGGGGATCTAAGAGTGTGGCAACCCAGTAGTCAGGATTACTTCGAATTCTGACAATCTGAGGGTCATGTTGCAGGTAGTTATTAATTTTAAATCTGGTGAAGCTTAGTATAGATGGCCTAATAGAATCAGTACTGCACACTGCTACAAAGCCCAAATAATTTTCCAGCCAAGATACAGATAAACATCATTAGTAATTTTAAATCTGGTGGAGCTTAGTATAGATGGCCTAATAGAATCATTACTGCACACTGCTACAAAGCCCAAATAATTTTCCAGCCAAGATACAGATAAACATGATTAGTAATTTGAAAGCTAAAAATGGTTGGTGAGGTGATTTTAACCAGTCATCAAGCTTTTACTCTCCCAGGATGACACAGCGGTAGAAAAGTCGTTTCGGATCCATGATTTGTTCATCTTTATGAACGTGAGTCTGTCTACATTATCAGTGGAGAGCCACGTGCGCTTATCTGTCAGCACACCACCAGCAGCGCTGAACACACGTTCAGACAGAACGCTGGCTGCGGGGCATGACAAGATCTCCAAGGCGTAAGTGGCGAGCTCCGGCCATTTATCCAGATTGGAAGCCCAAAAAGAGCAAGGGCCCAGTGACACAGTCATGGCTTCTATGTTTACTTGGAGATACTCCTGTACCATCGTCTCTAGGCGTTGACTATGTGTCAGACTTCTTGTCTCCTGTGGCCTTGCAAAGGATGAGCTAAAAAAGTGGTGAAATGATTCCGCAAAATTGATGTTACCAGCAGATACAGTATTTCTGTTACGGTTTGAGTGCTGAACACTCGACGGTCCCACGGTTGGCAAGTTGGAACTGTGAGATTCACTACGTGCACCACTGGTGTTTGTGGAAAAGCACATGTAAGATTCTGCAACAGTCTCTGCTGATACTCCTGCATGCGTGCATCCCTTTCTATGGCAGGAATTATTTCTGCAAATTTACTTTTGTACCGGGGATCTAACAGTGTGGCAACCCAGTAGTCAGGATTATTTCTAATTCTCCCAATTCGAGGGTCATGTTGCAGGTAGTGCAGCAAGAAGGCACTCATGTGTCTTGCGCATCCGGGAGCACAAAGTCCCTGTTGCGTTGGTGGCGAGGTAACAATCATGCTTCCTTCCTCTGTCCTCTCCCCCCAACCTCGCACAACAGAAATGTGATCAAGGTCTCCCTCATTTGATGAGTCTTCCATCAGTTCGTCCTCCACTTCTTCCTGGGCTCCTGCACCTTCCTCACTAGTTTGGTGCTACCATGCGCCCTGGTAAAACCATCTCCCCCACCCTCACATGCCTGCCGCCTTGGTGCTGCCGACCGTCTGGACCTTGCAGATGTTAGCCCTTCCGCATACAACTACTCCTCCTCTACTTCCTCCACCTCCTCTTGTGCCACCACCTGACTCCGAATTCTGTTTAACATGTGCTCCAGCATGTAAATCACCGGAATAGTCATGCTGATAATGGCATCGTCAGCACTAAACATCTTCGTCGCCATTTCAAAACTGTGCAGAAGGGTGCATAGGTCCCTGATCTGAAACCACTCCTCCAGCGTGATTTGCCCCACCTCTGGATCCCATTGGCCCAGGCTATACGTCAAAACGTATTGCACCAGGGCTTGTTGGTGCTGCCACAGTCGCTGCAACATGTGCAGAGTTGAATTCCACCGGGTAGGCACATCGCATTTTAGCCGGTCAAGTGGCAGGCCCAACGACTTCTGTAGAGATGTAAGTTGCTGAGCTGCGGGATGCGAACGGCGGAAGTGAGCACACAGCGACCGTGCCCTCTGCAGAAGGCCATCTAGTCCGGGATAGTGGGCTAAAAATTTATGGACAACCAGGTTCAACACGTGAGCCATACAAGGCACGTGTGTGACATTGCCCTGGCGAAGGGCTGCACCCAGGTTTGCAGCATTGTCGCAAACGGCCTTCCCTGGCTTCAGGTCCAGTGGAGACAACCATTCATGAAATTGGTTCTCCAGAGCTGACCACAACTCCTCAGCTGTGTGACTCACATTTCCCAGACATTTCAAAGTAAAAACCGCCTGATGACGTTGAGCCCTACTGACAACATAGTAAGGAGTTGTGCAGGATCCCTTCTGTTAGAAAGCTTGTGGCATGACCAGACAGGCTTTGGGTGCAGGTGGAGGACCGAGAGGAGGTTGAGGAGGCAGAAGCAGTGGAGGAACTTTGACATAAAGAGGATTGACGCAAAACTCGTGGGGACGGCAAGACTTGGACAGCAGCCCCTTGTCCTGCTGTCACCATAGTTACCCTGTGCCCAGTCAGCGACATGTAACGCCCCTGTCCATGTCTACTCGTCCAAGTGTCTGTGGTGAAATGCACCCTGTCACAAACAGAGTTTCTCAAAGAAGCGGTGATGTTGTGTGCGACATGCTGGTGGAGCGCAGGCACACCTTTCTTTGAGAAGTAGTGCCGACCGGGCATCTGGTACTGGGGCACTGCGATGGACATAAGGTCTCGAAGATCCTCTGTGTCCACCAGGCGGAAAGGCAGCATTTCTGTAGCCAAGAGCTTGCAGATGGTGAAATTCAACCTCTTAGCTTTCTCATGGCTAGGAGGAAATGGTCTTTTACTTGTCCACATCTGAGGGACTGAGGGCTGGCTGTTGTGCTTAGACAGGGTTGATAAGGGTGTCCCCGGCAAACTGCCGGTCTGTGAGGAAGATGCAGGCGGACATGTTAGGTTGCCTTGATCCAAAGGTGGTGCTATCGATGTCGGACAGCGCTCAACACCAGCTGGTGTTACCACCTCCAAAGAAAATGATGACCTGCCAATCACGCTGGCTGTTGCGGGTAAAGAGGTGGCAGGTGTGCTGTCCCCCCAGTCACAGAGGAAGAAGAGGCCGCAGATGCACAAGGTGGGGCAGACGGTGGTTGGCCCGGCCGGCTAGGCTGCATTGTAGCACAGTGAGCTTCCCACTGCAACTTATGCTTCATGTCCATGTGCCGGTACATGCATGAAGTACTCAAACTATGTATTTTTTGGCCTCTACTTAGCTTTTGTTGACAAATGTTACAGATAACACGAGTTGGGTCATCTTTATCAAGCTGAAAAAATGCCCAGGCTATGCAAGGCTTAGCACCCATGCGACCTGAAGAGCCACCACGACTTGTGGTCAGAGGCAGAGTTGTGTTTGAGGATGCAGTTGTTGACGTGCTTCCAGTACTACGTCTCGGTTCAGGAAGGCGCAACCTGACCTCGTCGTCACTAGCATTCTCCTCCACCTCCTCTGCTGACCTCATCTCTTGGCTGACTGTGGGTTGACAGTCAGTGGGATCTCCAACCTCATCATCATCACTCTGTGTGCTATCACACCCGTCGTCCTCAGGGCCAACCTGTTCCTGCCCTGACAAAAAACTAAAGTTGTCGCTCCAATCAGGTATTTGAGTCTCAACATCGTCTTCCTCATTGTCTCCACCAACAGGAGTTACAGTTTGGGAATGAGAGTCTACATTATGGTCAGAACCTTCTGCGTCTGGTCCTGGATCCGACTCATAAAGATTCTGGGCATCAGTGCAGATCATTTCCTCGTCTGGATTCACAGAAGCGCTGGAGCCGACCTCTGATTCCCAGGCTATAGTATAAGTAAACAGCTCTGCAGACTCAACCATCTGTTCTACCTCATACTCAGACGGGCAGCTGGAGATTTGGGAGCTGTGAGGAAGCAAGTGCGATTGGGGTGACACCTCTGAGGACTGGAGTATTTGTGATGTTGAAGTTGATGTGGAGGAGAGCCCACTTAAAGGAGCACTTGATATCCGTGGAAGCACCTGCTGTTTTTGTGCCTCATCTGGAATTTGTAGCGATTAGCGTGGTCGTAAGAAAGGGATCTTATCACATTGTCCGCTAAAAGAAGTAGACATTTTAGTTTGGCTGGAAGATGGTCTTTCTTCTGCAGATGTTACTGTTGCTTTAACACCTACTCCACGGACACAACCTTTTTTCCCCTTCCAAACACGCCTATTCCCCTTTCCAACAGCAGCAGGCCTTTTTCCACTCATTTTGGTGGTTAACTAATTCACAACTCTGGAGTTGTTTGCACAAAAAAACAATGGATGGGAACCGAGCAGGGCTGAGTGGCCAAACTGTGGTATTAGGCCAAAACTATTGTCTGGGTTAGATGCAGAAAAAAATTATATTCAGTTTGCAACCTGATGGAGGTCAGTATAGATGGACTAATAGAACAAGTCCCACACACAGCTAGAAGGCCAAATATTTTTTCAGAGCTAGATGCAGAAAAAAATTATATTCAATTTGCAACCTGATGGAGGTCAGTATAGATGGACTAATAGAACAAGTCCCACACACTGCTAGAAGGCCAAATATTTTTTCAGAGCTAGATGCAGAAAAAAATTATATTCAATTTGCAACGTGATGGAGGTCAGTATAGATGGACTAATAGAACAAGTCCCACACACTGCTAGAAGGCCAAATATTTTTTCAGAGCTAGATGCAGAAAAAAAATATATTCAATTTGCAACGTGATGGAGGTCAGTATAGATGGACTAATAGAACAAGTCCCACACACTGCTAGAAGGCCAAATATTTTTTCAGAGCTAGATGCAGCTAAAAATTATTTTGAATTTGCAATCTGATGGAGGTCAGTATAGATGGACTAATAGAACAAGTCCCACACACTGCTAGAAGGCCAAATATTTTTCCAGAGCTAGATGCAGAAAAAAATTATATTCAATTTGCAACGTGATGGAGGTCAGTATAGATGGACTAATAGAACAAGTCCCACACACAGCTAGAAGCCCAAATATTTTTTCAGAGGTAGATGCAGAAAAAAATTATATTCAGTTTGCAACCTGATGGAGGTCAGTATAGATGGACTAATAGAACAAGTCCCACACACAGCTAGAAGGCCAAATATTTGTTCAGAGCTAGATGCAGAAAAAAATTATATTCAATTTGCAACCTGATGGAGGTCAGTATAGATGGACTAATAGCATGATGCTATGCCCAAAAGGTTTTACTTCACTAGGTGCAGTAAAAAAATTGGTATTTTATACAGAGGTGGTGTAGCTTGTAACACAGATAGGCTACTCCAGTGACTAACACACTCTGCAATAGGCCAAAAAGTATTAGCTTTGCTAGATTTAGCCAAATGCTGTGAAAAAAACCTGCACAGCACTGGCACAGACCTGCCTGGCAAAAACTGATAGGAACTGATGTAACTTAGTCCTGAGAAGGACTGCAATTACAATTAGTCTTTACTCCCACAACCTATCTATTTAAGAGCACAGACCTGCCTGATAAAAGTCGTAGGAAATGCTGTAACCTAGTCTTTAAAAGGACTGCAATCACAACTATTCCCTACTCCCAAGCTATCTGTAGATTTGTGCGAAAATTGGCTTGAAATTAACAAGGTATAGCGCACACAGCAACAGCGGTGCCGTCTAACACGCAGCTGCAGCAGTGAGAAAATGGTGGCGACGGGGAAAATGGCTGGGTCTTATAGGGCAAGGACATGTGACATACACTGCCAATGACACATGCCCTTGCTTGTGTGAAAAAAAGCACTTCGCTCCGTGTGTGCACTGCTGATAGGCTGACAGATTGCACCTCCCCACTGTAAATGCGGGAAAGAGAAAAAAAAAATGGAGATCTTCATTATTCCTGCAAAGATCCATCCCCTGCCCCTCCCCCCGCTCCGCTGTACACTCAAACTGCGTATTAACATTAATTTTCATCATTACTGAGAAAAATCCAGTTATGATTTTGGTGCACGAACAGTTATTGAACATAACTTCGAAAAGCCGAATTTTTTTCAAATCGTTCGTGTTCGCCGAACGGCTCGAACACCGCCCAAAACAGCTCGAATTTGAGATTGGCGAACAGTTCGAGTCGAACAACGCTCATCTCTAATAATAACATAGTTTTTAAGGTTGAAGGAAGTCTAAGTCCATCTAGTTCAACCCATAGCCTTTTAACTTTACATTTCTTGTGATGGATACGGAGAAGGTGCTGGAGTTTTTCTATTCTATTTCCATAGCCTAACATGTTGATCCAGAGTAAGGAAAAAAAAAACATGTGGCAAACACCAAGCCCCACATTGGGGAAAAAAATTCCTTCCTGACTCCATACGACAATCAGACTAGTTCCCTGGATCAATGCCCTATCAAGGAATCTAATATATAAAACCTATAATATTATACTTTTCAAGAAAGGCATCCATGCCCTTCTTAAATTTTAGTAGTAAATTACTCATTACAACATCATGCGGCAGAGAGTTCCATAGTCTCACTGCTCTTACAGTAAAGAATCCGCGTCTGTGATTATGATTAAACCTTCTTTCCTCCAGATGTAGAAGATGCCCCCTTGTCCCCATCTCAGGCCTCAGAGTAAAAAGATCAGTAGAAAGGTCTTTGTACTGTCCCCTCATGTACTTGTACATAGTAATAAGATCACCCCTAAGCCTTCATTTTTCCAAAGTAAATAACCCCAAGTGTAATAACCTGTCTTGGTATTGCAGAGCCCCCCAGTCCTCTAATAACCTTGGTCGCTCTTCTCTGCACCCGCTCTAGTTCAGCTATGTCTTTCTTATACACCGGAGACCAGAACTGTACACAGTATTCTAAGTGTGGTCACACTAGTGACTTGTATAGAGGTAAAATTATGTTCTCCTCATGAGCATCTATGCCTCTTTTAATGCATCCCATTATTTTATTTGCCTTTGCAGCAGCTGCCTGACACTGGCCACCAAACGTAAACTTGTCGTCCACCAATACACCCAGGTCTTTTTCAGTGACAGTTTTGCCCAATGTTTTACAATTAAGCATATAATTATACATTTTATTTCCTCTGCCCAAGTGCATTACCTTACATTTATCCCCATTAAAGCTCATTTGCCATTTATTAGCCCAAGCTTCTAGTTTACATAGATCCTCCTGTAATATAAAATTGTCCTCCTCTATATTAATTACCCTGCAGAGTTTAGTGTCATCTGCAAATATTGAAATACTACTCTGTATGCCCCCTACAAGGTCATTAATAAATATGTTAAAAAGAAGCGGACCCAATACTGACCCCTGTGGTACCCCACTGTTAACTGAGACCCAGTCTGAGTGTGTTCCATTAATAACCACCCTTTGTTTCCTATCACTGAGCCAGTTCTTAACCCACATACATATATTTTCCCCTATCCCCATTGTTCTCATTTTATGTATCAACCTTTTGTGTGGAACCGTATCAAAAGCTTTTGAAAAGTCCATATACACAACATCCACTGCATTTCCTTGGTCCAGTCCGGAACTTGCCTCCTCATAAAAGCTAATCAGATTAGTTTTACAGGAACGGTCCCTCGTAAATCCATGTTGATACTGGGTCATGAGGTTATTCTTCTTCAGATACTCTAGTATAACATCTCTTAGGAAACCCTCCAGGATTTTACCCACAGTAGAGATTAAGCTTACTGGCCCATAATTTCCAAGTTCGGTTTTTGTCCCCTTTTTGAATATTGGCACCACATTTGCTATACGCCAGTCCTGTGGTACAGACTCTGCTATTATGGAATCTTTAAAGATTAAAAATAATCATCTATCTATGGCGTTACTTAATTCCTGCAGTACTCGCGGGTGTATCCCATCGGGGCCCGGGGATTTGTCAACTTTAGTGATTTTTAGATGCCGCCGTGCTTCCTGCTGGGTTAAGCAAGTTACATTTAATGGAGAATTTTTGTCATCACTAATCATGTTTTCTTTCATGCCATTTTCTTGTGTAAATACTGTTGAAAAAAAATCATTTA
This sequence comes from Phyllobates terribilis, assembly GCF_046119375.1. Taxonomy (NCBI): domain Eukaryota; kingdom Metazoa; phylum Chordata; class Amphibia; order Anura; family Dendrobatidae; genus Phyllobates; species Phyllobates terribilis. The sequence continues at coordinate 58,568,437 of NW_027362773.1, forward strand.
GCATATTGGCTTTTTCCTCATCCTCATCCACCATTTCACCTAGACTATTTTTAAGGGGGTCGACACTATAATTTTTTATTTTTTTATTATTTATGTAGTTAAAGAATATTTTGGGATTATATTTACTTTCTCTGGCAATGAGTCTCTCTGTCTCAATCTTTGCTGCCTTGATTTGGTTTTTACAGAATTTATTTAATTTTCTGTATTTATTTAATGCCTCATCACTACCTACTTGCTTTAGTTCTCTAAATGCTTTTTTTTGTCACTTATTGCTCCCCTTACAGCTCTATTTAGCCATAGTTGTTTCCTCCTATTTCTAGCATGTTTATTCCCATAGGGTATATATTGTGCACAGGTCCTATTCAGGATGCTAATAAATGTCTCTCATTTGCTTTGTGTCATTTTATGTCTCAGGATATCGTCCCAGTTTATTGCACTAAGATCATCTCTCAACAGTTGGAAATTTGCCTTCCTGAAGTTTAGTGTCTTTGTAACCCCTCTTCTACACATCTTATTAAAGGATACATGAAAACTTATTATTTTATGATCACTATTACCCAAGTGACCCCCAACTCGTATATCTGATTTGCGGTCTGGCCTGTTGGTTAATATTAAGTCTAGCAGTGCCCCCCTTCTTGTTGGGTCTTGAACCAGTTGTGAAAGGTAATTGTCTCTCATAGTTGTCAAAAACCTATTACCTTTGCTGAACTACAGGTTTCTGTTCCTCAATATATTTCAGGGTAGTTGAAGTCCCCCATAATAATGACTTCTCCTTGAGTCGCTGCTTCATCTATTTGCTTTATGAGGATATTCTCCACTGCTTCCATTATTTTTAGTGACTTCTAACAAACCCCTATCAATAATTTATTATTTTTTCCCCCTCCCCTTATCTCCACCCACAGGGGCTCAACATTTTCATTAGATTCACATATATTCTCACGCAATATTTTTTTAAGGATGATTTTACATATAAACACACCCCCCCTCACTTGTCTGTACGGTCATTTCTGAACAGACTATAGCCCTGTAAATTAACTGTCCAGTCATGGCTCTCGTCTAGCCATGTCTCAGATATCCCCACCATGTCATAATTATTTTCCAACAAAATTAATTCTAATTCCTCCATTTTGTTGGTGAGGCTTCTGGTATTAGTGTACATGCATTTTATGTATCTCTCTGTACCTCTATTCCTTCTTACTATATTGACTCTTCTAACCCCACCCCTAATTTCTTCATTTGTGCCCAGGTCACTATCTGCACTATCTTCCCCACCTATAAAATGAATACCCCCCCCCAATCCCTAGTTGAAACACTCCTCCAACCTTCTAGCCATTTTCTCCCTCAGCACAACTGCACCCTCCCCATTGAGGTGCAGCCCATCCCTAGCGTAGAATCTGTAGCCAACTGAGAAGTCGGTCCAGTTCTCCAGGAACCCAAACCCCTCCTTCCTACACCAGTTCCTGAGCCACTTATTTATCTCCCTAATCTCCCGTTGCCTCTCTGGCATGGCACGTGGTACAGGTAGTATTTCAGAGAATACCACCTTGGAGGTCCTTCGTTTAAGCTTGCAGCCTAATTCCCTGAAATCATCTTTAAGGACCTCCCACCTACCTCTAACTTTGTCATTTGTGCCAATGTGCACCATGACCGCTGGGTCCTCACCAGCCCCTCCCAGTAATCTGTCAACCCGATCAGTGATGTGCCGGACTCGAGAGCCAGGTAGGCAGCACACTGTTCAACAATCCCTGTCTTTGTGACTGATTGCTCTATCTGTTCCCCTAATAATTGAGTCCCCCACTACCAGCACCTGCCTGGCCTGCCCTGCTCTCCTATTTCCCCCCTTACTGGAGCTGACACTCCTCCGGCTTTCAGAGGACATGCCTTGCTGCAGCAGTGCTACCCCTGTACTGACACCCCTCTCATCTGCCAACTTTGCAAACTTGTTGGGGTGTGCCAGATCAGGACTAGCCTCCTGGCACTCTTCCCTCTACCCCCCCTTCTAACTGTCACCCAGCTAGATGCCTCACTATCCTGCAGCTCTCTACTACCACCCTCCCCCACATCTACCCCAGTGAGCAGCTGCTCAGTGAGCAACAGACTCCTTTCCATATTGTCAATGGATCTCAGTGTTGCCAGCTGTTCATTTAGATCTAGTACCTGGGCTTCCAAATGCACAACGTGAACACATCTTGCACCGCAGTATGCCTCCACGACCGGCTGTTCACGGTTGCCTGCATGGGGCCAGATGTACACTGGATAGCATTGTCAATAATGGAGCTCATTTCCTAATGGGGATTGCCCTAGACAGAAATGTTAAGTACAAAGAAATGTAAAGAATTAATAAAATACAGACAGCAATTCAGTCCAAATTCCTCCCTTCCAAACTCCCTGAATCCAAGTCACTAAAAAACAAGTCACACACTTACTTCCATTAGCACTTACTCTCCAGTCACACTCAGCTCGTTCACACTCGCTAAGGAAGAAGATTTAAAGAGTTTTTTTTTTTTTCCCTTTTAGCAGCAATCCACCCTACAGCTCAATGCACTACCAAAAATTCATGTATTCATGTATTTGAATAATGATATTGGTACTGATGTTGTGTTCATGTACTGATTGTACTGATAGTGGTTCTGGGGATGTATTCATATACTGATAGGGGTTCTTGTGTGGTATCCTTTAGGAGCATCAATTATAACATTAAGCACTGTAGCATTCCAGATCTTAACGGTGTGCAATATACTGTCAGGATTCGACTCTGCTTACCAGACACAGCGGTCATCACACGATCACTCATATTCGTCTTGCAAAGTTAGAGTCACGTGCCAACTGGCTTTGCTTCCTGCTTCTCTAAACAAAACTACAGCAGGGCCTTTATTTTTCACTGAACAATGACAGAATCAGGAATAGAAGCTTGTCGGCATGTGACTGTTAGTGTGCAAATCGCACTAGTGACTAGTGATGAGCGAATTTCTTCGAAATCTGATCTTACAACTTAAATTCGACACGAATATGGCACATTCGGATTCGTGATAGGAAATGCTAGCAAAATTTCTTAAATTCGGGAAAAATTGGCAACGTTCAGAGAATAAATGCGAGAACGTCATTGCGGGGCAACTACAGCGTTTTTAACTGTTTTGCTAGCATAGTGCTTGTGTATGATGAGCTGGGGGACGCGCTAGATGAGTGGAGGGCTGGTGATAGCTTACAACAGCTCAGATCAGCGGCAGGCTGGTAATTTTTTTCTCCCTGTAGGCAGTAATTTTAAGTCAGGAAAGCGCGGCTAGCCAATCAGAGCGCAGGAAGCATCCACACTGTCCAGACACAAGGTTTTCTGCAATTAGCTGCTGAAATTACATGTCCCCTCTATATAAAAACTGGCCATGTTCCCTCAGCGCCATTTTATCCATGTCATTGAGGGAGACAGACACTGCTCAGTGTGCTCTGTCCTGTGTACTGAGAGATATTAGCTAGATAGATGGGTGATTGTTTGGAATTCAAATAGTGTAGATATGTCCTCTGCTGTGCACCTGTTCAATTGACCTTGCAGCACTTTTTTTTTCTTGTGCAATTACTGAGATTCTGACAGAAAGAGCAGGGCCCATGCCATAGAACAGTGTTGTGCCTCTGGTTGTACTGCGCTCCATGCAGGAGTATACCTTCAATCTATTTTTTCACTTGCTAATGTGATAAAGCAAGCAAGCCCTTGTACGCTATTTTTTGATTTTGTGGGGTTGAAATTCAGCTATCTGCAGAGCTTGTCAGTGCAGAGCTTTTGAGTGCAGAGCACAAAAAACTTTTTTTGCATTTACTAATGTGATAGTGCAAGCTGTGTTAGCCCAGTTTGTCATCTTTTGGTGGGTGAACTTCAGCTGTTTGCACAGTAAAACAAATATATTTTTTCTGTTGGCAGGCAGAGTCCACCAAAGATGTTTTTGTGTCACAAACGTGATACACTCTGCTAAAAGCCACCTACTATCTTAGTGGCGGTGAACCTCAGCTGTTTTCAGAGTAAAAAAATAATTTTTTTGTCTTGCTAGGGGGAGTCCACCAAAGATTTTTTTGTGTGGCAAACGTCATACACTCAGCTACTACTTTAGTGGCGGTGAACTTCAGCTGTTTTCAGAGTAAAAAAAAACATTTTTTCTGCTGTTAGGCAGAGTCCAAAAATATTTTTTTCTGCCGCAAACATGTTACACTCTCCTATAAGCCACCTAGTCCTTTTAGTGGTGGTGAAATTCAGCAGTTTTCAGAGCTTATGCAGAGTAAAAAAATCTATTGTTTGCTGTTCCTAACTTGATACAGCACGCTAGGTCTGAGTTTGAAATAGTTTGGAAAATATCTCGTATGTTATACAGGCATCATCCACACTAAACAAATACTGTGTTCGGTTCCTAACATTATACAGAAGGGACATCTTAGTTTGAAATAGTTTGGAGAATATCTCCTATGTTATACAGGTCTCATCCACAGTAAAAAAAAATACTTTGTTTGGTTCCTAATGTAATACAGCAAGACATATCTTACCTTGTCATTTAGTGCGGCTGAAATTCAGATGTGTGCAGAGCTGTTGCAGAGGAAAAAATTGTGTTTTGCTAATAGCGTGCTCTAACCACAGTATCTGAGCAACATGAGTGGGAAAAAGAGAGGTCGTGGTGGAAGGGGGAATAGGCTTGGTGTTCAAGATATACATGGGGTAGTTGGTAATGTTAGTGAAAGCACTAGTGAACCAACACCATCATGTCCTATCCAAAGACAACTGACAACTTCTGTTAGTGGATGGGCTTCCCCACTCCCTTTTTCTTTTGGCAGCAGCACAGCACTTTGCCTTGTTGATAAGCATTAGAAAGAGCAGGTGCTCCAGTGGATTACAAGCTTTGCTTCATGTGACCTCTCCTCTTTTTCCTCCACATCAACGTCACACACAGTACAGTCCACAGAGGTGGCACCCCAATTACCCTTGCTTCCCCCCATGTCACAACTGTCCAATTGCACAACTGACTGTAGCAAACCACAGATGGGTGAGTCTGTAGAACTGTTCACCCATTCTATACCATGGGCATCAGTAGCGTACTCCAAATATTCATGTGGCGCCCTGCTGTGCACAGGTGCCACAGAACCCAGTAGGGTGCATGGATGGACTTAGCCGCAAGAGGACCTCACACATTCACACACCTCCACCCTACTACCTCACACCACCAGAGGGAGCCCGTTAGGGATATATATATGGAGGGTGGAGCCAGGCAGCTCAGTTTTAGTTAGTAGTTAGTTGTGAGGAGAGAGTGTGCTGGCACTTAGACCAGTAAAGACACAGCACGCTGGCTGCTGTGCTTAGGCGAGCCAAGGCCTACAGCACGAGTTGAAGCCTAGTGAGGGCCCCAAATGTGGCCGACTGCAAGAGGAGAAAGGAGAGAGGAGTTGAGGGGGCAGAGGAGCGTACCAGGCTCACCCCGAACTATACACCGGACACCGGGTCCGCGCCTACAGGGTCCCTTTATACCCAGTAGGGACCACCGGATACCTGGAGGACTACAAGTCCCAGGTCGACCAACGCTGACTACCGTACCAGGGCTAGGAATCACTGAGGCCCCAGCGACCAGGGAGAGTTATCTCCAAGAGAAGGCCCTACCACCAGGTCAGCAGGTGCAAGAGAGAGAGAGACAGTAATTAAGCCAGGCCTAGCTGCAGGCAGATCAGAAGCTTAGCAAGTGAAAGCAATGGATCAGGAGGCCCTATACCAGCTCACTGGGGAGAGTCCAGAAGTGCACCCTTCGTATCGAGTACCCTGGACCATACCTACATCTACACCAGTAAAGGTACCGGAGCGAACCCTCATGTGTCTGCCATTTCTCCCTGAACCGTCCTAGCCATCTCTCACCTGCACCACCATCCATTTCACCATGCTTCCCTGAGGCCCGCTCCCCCTGTGGGGAGCCGTTCCATCATAAGCTGCCCTAACATCTGCCTCAGAGGACTGTCGCAGCGCTGGTAGACCTTACCAGGCACCACAGGTGGCGTCACAAACTATTCCAAAACCCCATATAAACCCAAACCCCTTTCCTTTTTGGGTTGACCGCCCTGGGCCACGGACCGGGCCAGCCACCGTGATATCCCCCACCAGCACCCACCGGCCCGGCTGCTGAGTACCCCATTGCCCCGGGGGCGAGTCAACTTCTGCCGTCACGAACAGGATTGTGTGCCTGCTGCCGACGGGTACTGTGCACCTTAAAAGACTGTAACACTTACTGTGGTGAAGATTTCCCGCCATTTCCGAGGTTTCCCGCCATTGTCCGCCATTTTCCAGTTGCCGCGCGGGAAGAAGAGGGGCGTATCCGCGGCAACCCAAGGGGCGTGACAGTGAAAGCACGCGAAGCCCAGGACACACCCCACCCTTGACGTCGAACCAGGAAGCGTCAGGTCCTGGAAGGAGTCCGGTTGACGCTCTGACGTCAGACGCGAGCGACGCAAGGTCCTGGAAGAAGACCGTCGCCCGCGGAGCTGCGGCCTACCTGATAGAAAGTGAAGAAGTTAGGCTACGGTTTACTAGGGGGGCGCAACCATGGCCGATGACCAGCATGCCGCTGGAGCACCGGTTAACGCTCCTGAAGCCCAACTTGCGGCCTTCGCTGCACAGGCCGGAGCGGCTGCCCCAGCAGCAGGGGTCACGACTCCGATAATACCCATGGCCCTGCCGTATATCCCTGGAGTGAAATGGCTTCCCCAGTATGATGGCAAACCAGACACCCTGTCTGGATTCAAAAGGAAAATATGCGGTGTACTGTACATGTATTCTATGACTGGTAAGCAGAGAGCCGCTGTTGTGCTGGGACAATTGACTGGTGCTGCAGAGCGGGAAGTTGAAACCTGGCCAGCCGCAGACCACTATCTTTAAGAGACTGCAAACTATGTTTGAAAACCGCACTGAGACAGATCTCCGGATGAGGTTCTAGCACTGTGTCCAAAAACCTGAGGACAGTATCCGGGACTACGCCTGGCGCTTACAGGAAGCCCTGTGGGCCTTGAAACAGGTTAGTCCAGCCAGTATACAAGATGAGAATAAAATGCTGATGGAACAGTTCATCCGGGGGTTGAGGTCCCAGGAGGAGAGCAGAACTGTACGATGTTGGGCCTTAGATCATCCAGATGCCACCTTTGACACCCTGAAGGACATGGCTATTAAGGGTCTACAGCCCGTCGAAACATCAGGGACTGCTATCCAGTGTTACCAGGGTGGGGCCACCCCAGTGGCCACAGCACCCGCTGCTCCTTCATTGACGGCTGAAACAAAGATGCAAACAGTGCCCCCTAGTGAGCTGGACACCCTGCGCTCTGAAATGCGCCAGCTAAGTAAAACCCTGGCGACTGTCCTGAGCACCCTGCAGATACAGACGGAGCCCGAGTCGGAAGGAAGGATCCTTTGAAGTGATGATAGAGATCCTGACTGGCAAAGAAATCCTGGCCTACCCTGACTACAGTCAACCTTTCCTGCTGTACACTGATGCCAGCAACGAAGCACTAGGAGCTGTGTTAAGTCAGAAGCAATATGGCAAAGAGAAGGTGATTGCATATGCCAACAGGAAGCTTCATCCTACCGACAGAAATCCAGAAAACTATAGCTCCTTCAAGCTGGAGTTCCTGGCCTAGGTCTGGGCCATCACTGAACGATTCAAGCACTACCTAGCTTCCACTAAGTTCACGGCCTATACTGACAACAACCCCTTGACACATCTGGAGACAGCCAAGTTGGGAGCCATGGAACAGCGTTGGATGGCCCGACTGTCAAACTATCCGTTCACCATCAAGTACCGGGCAGGCCACAAGAACGCCAACGCCGATGCCCTATAGAGAATGCGTCACCAGTCGGACACTGAAGAAGAATGGGATGACCTGGAGGAGGTTGAGCTACCTGCCTTCCACCAAAATGGGATGGTCCACGAGCAACGCACCTCCAGGAGGTATCGTGGTAAGACACTAAACCCTTTACCTCATCACAGTTGGAAGGAGACCCAGGACAGCGACCCGGTTGTCAGCCGTATCAAAGAATTGATAACCCAGGAAGGTTCCTCCCTGGAGAAAGATGCTCCTCCACAAGCCAAGCAACTGTGGAATGAGAGAAGCCAGCTGTTCATCTATAGAGAGAAGCTGTGCCGAAGGTATGTCAACCCTAGGACCCATGAGATGGTATGGCAGATCGTAGTGCCCAGGACAGATATCCAGATGGTGTTGGAGGCATACCACGATCAAGCAGGGCACTTTGGCTGGAAGAAGCTGGAAACCCTCCTGAAGAGTCGGTTTTATTGCGTTGGAATGCGGAGTTCCATAGGGAGGTGGTGCAGGGATTGTGAACCCTGTAGTCTCAGAAGAAAAGACTACAGCAGTCAGAAAGCACCCTTGCAGTCCATCAAGACAACCCAGCCCCTGGAGATCGTCGCTCTGGGTCACGTCAAGCTGTCACCCAGCAGGTCAGGCTAGTCTTATGCCCTGACCATGGTGGATCACTACTCCTGGTTCCTAGTGGTGGCCCCTGTCAAGGACCTGACAGCAGAGACTGCAGCAAGGACGTTTCAAGCATACTTCTACAGGCCCCATGGATATCCGGATAAGGTGCTGACGGATCAAGGACCTGCCTTTGAAGCCGAGCTGTTCAAAGAGTTTTGCCATCTGTACGGGTGTAAGAAGATTCGGACTACGCTGTACCACCCTCAAACCAATGGTCTATGTGAAAAGATGAACAATATCGTCATAGACCTGCTGAAGACCTTTCCTCTAGAAGAAAGGAATCAGTGGCCAGACAAACTACCTGACCTGGTAGATCTGTACAATCACATACCTGTGAGTTCCACCAATTGCACTCCAGCGTACCTCATGAGAGCAAGATCCGGAAAGTTGCCCATGAACCTGGAGCTCGGAGTGGTAGAGCCAGAAGCAGATATGTCCACTGAAGACTGGGATACGACTCGACAGGAGCAGTACTAGAGAGTGCAGGCCTGTGTCGAAGACAGTCTAAATAGGGTGAGAGATAAGCAGGAAGCACAATACAACAAGAGTGCACCCGCAGAACCCTTAACACCGGGAGAAGTTGTGCTGAAGCTAAAGAGAAGAAACCACAAGCTTGATGACCAGTGGGAGAGAGAGCCTTACACTGTGTTGGATTCCAGGTTTGACAATAGTAAAACCTGTCTAATCAGTAAAGATGAAGGAAAAACAACTGCAACAGTCTCAAGAGACCATTTGAAGTTGTGCCCAGGTCTATTGAAGCCACAGGAAGAAGTACCTCTTATAGTGACTGAAGAACCCAAAGAAGATGAACTCCATACTGTCTGAGGAGATTTCCAGGCAGATTGGCCTCAACTGGATGGAGCCGTAATAATACCTGTGATGCACTTCTACCAACAGCCAGAACACCCTCCACTGCAAGTCAGACCGGTAAGCGCCCAAGAAGAGCCTGCTCAGGAAGAATCACCGGAAGAAGGATCACCCTAGAAGCAGAGCAAGAAGGCCCAGTAAACAGTGTAGAACTGTGTTAACCTCTCCATGGGACTGGCAAGTACAATTTGCCCACACGTACAGTACAGACCAAAAGTTTGGACACACCTTCTCATTTAAAGATTTTTCTGTATTTTCATGACTGTGAAAATTGTACATTCACACTGAAGGCATCAAAACTATGAATTAACACATGTGGAATTATATACTTAACAAAAAAGTGTGAAACAACTGAAAATATGTCTTATATTCTAGGTTCTTCAAAGTAGCCACCTTTTGCTTTGATGACTGCTTTGCACACTCTTGGCATTCTCTTGATGAGCTTCAAGAGGTAGTCACCGGCAATGTTTTCACGTCACAGGTGTGCCCTGTCAGGTTGAATAAGTGAGATTTCTTCCCTTATAAATGGGGTTGGGACCATTAGTTGTGTTGTGCAGAAGTCTGGTGGATACACAGCTGATAGTCCTACTGAATAGACTGTTAGAATTTGTATTATGGCAAGAAAAAAGCAGCTAAGTAAAGAAAAACGAGTGGCCATCATTACTTTAAGAAATGAAGGTCAATCAGTGCGAAAAATTGGGAAAACTTTGAAAGTGTCCCCAAGTGCAGTTGCAAAAACCATCAAGCGCTACAAAGAAACTGGCTCACATGAGGACCGCCCCAGGAAAGGAAGACCAAGAGTCACCTCTGCTTCTGAGGATAAGTTTATCCGAGTCACCAGCCTCAGAAATCGCAGGTTAACAGCAGCTCAGATTAGAGACCAGGTCAATACCACACAGAGTTCTAGCAGCAGACACATCTTTACAACAACTGTTAAGAGGAGACTTTGTGCAGCAGGCCTTCATGGTAAAATAGCTGCTAGGAAACCACTGCTAAGGACAGGCAACAAGCAGAAGAGACTTGTTTGGGCTAAAGAACACAAGGAATGGATATTAGACCAGTGGAAATCTGTGCTTTTGTCTGATGAGTCCAAATTTGAGATCTTTGGTTACAACCACCGTGTCTTTGTGCGACGTAGAAAAGGTGAACGGATGGACTCTACATGCCTGGTTCCCACCATGAAGCATGGAGGAGAAGGTGTGATGGTGTGGGGGTGCTTTGCTGGTGACACTGTTGAGGATTTATTCAAAATTGAAGGCATAATGAACCAGCATGGCTACCACAGCATCTTGCAGCGGCATGCTATTCCATCCGGTTTGCGTTTAGTTGGACCATCATTTATTTTTCAACAGGACAATGACCCCAAACACACCTCCAGGCTGTGTAAGGGCTATTTGACCAAGAAGGAGAGTGATGGGGTGCTACGCCAGATGACTTGACCTCCACAGTCACCAGACCTGAACCCAATCGAGATGGATTGGGGTGAGCTGGACCGCAGAGTGAAGGCAAAAGGGCCAACAAGTGCTAAGCATCTCTGGGAACTCCTTCAAGATTGTTGGAAGACCATTTCTGGTGACTACCTCTTGAAGCTCATCAAGAGAATGCCAAGAGTGTAAAAAGCAGTCATCAAAGCAAAAGGTGGCTACTTTGAAGAACTTAGAATATAAGACATATTTTCAGTTGTTTCACACTTTTTTAAGTATATAATTCCACATGTGTTAATTCATAGTTTTGATGCCTTCAGTGTGAATGTACAATTTTCATAGTCAAGAAAATACAGAAAAATCTTTAAATGAGAAGGTGTGTCCAAACTTTTGGTCTGTACTGTAGATCTGACAGGGTAGCAGACAGTGCAAATGCAGACATCAACAACTCCCCAGTAAAACATAGGTCAACACGCAGTACATAAGGCCAGATCCCTGCCAGGTATAAGGAATAAGTTAGAAATACCTGCAATGTAGATAGTTACCCAGTAGGATATTGCATATTGTTTATTATGTAAACTGAAATTAATGTATGCCTTTAGTTACCCGCAAGGGTAAAAAGATTTGCAGGCTGAGGACTCTGAGCAGCCAAAAACTGTTCTTGTACATAGTTTGCAGTTATCAAAGTGCCCCCTTTTAAGACCACAGAACAAAAACCCGCTTGGTGTGGCTGAAGACGTGGTCCAGCACCTGGATCACTTATGCCCTGTAGCCACGCCCAGGGCCTACGTTGAGGGTTTTCAGATGGGTCCCTCATGTTTCTCATGTTCTTTCATGGGTGAAATGGACACCAGGTTACAGGACTTATTGTAACTTTATTAATGTTGTCATACTTGTTGTTATTATAATTATTGTTATTATTGTTGTTACCTGTTTTGAATAAAATGCTTCAGTCCAGGAGTACTGAATTGTACTAGGGGGGAATGTGGTGCCCTGCTGTGCACAGGTGCCACAGAACCCAGTGGGGTGCATGGATGGACTTCTCCACAAGAGGCCCTCACACATTCACACACCTCCACCTTACCACCTCACACCACCAGAGGGAGCCCATTGGGGATATATATATGGAGGGTGGAGCCAGGCAGCTCAGTTTTAGTTAGTAGTTAGTTGTGAGGAGAGAGTGTGCTGGCACTTAGACCAGTAAAGACACAGCACACTGGCTGCTGTTCTTAGGCAAGCCAAGGCCTACAGCACGAGTTGTAGCCTAGTGAGGGCCCCGAGTGTGGCCGATGGCAAGAGGAGATAGGAGAGAGGAGTTGAGGGGGCAGAGGAGCGTACCAGGCTCACCCCGAACTATACACTGGACACCGGGTCCATGCCTAGAGGGTCTCTTTATACCCAGTAGGGACCACCGGATACCTGGAGGACTACAAGTCCCAAGTCGACCAACGCTGACTACCGTACCAGGGCTAAGAATCACGGAGGCCCCAGCGACCAGGGAGAGTGATCTCCAAGAGAAGGCCCTACCACCAGGTCAGCAGGTGCAAGAGAGAGAGAGACAGTAATTAAGCCAGGCCTAGCTCCAGGCAGGTCAGAAGCTTAGCAAGTGAAAGCAATGGATCAGGAGACAATAAACCCACTCACTGGGGAGAGTCCAGAAGTGCACCCTTCGTACCGAATACCCTGGACCATACCTACATCTACATCAGTAAAGGTACAAGAGCGAACCCCCGTGTGAGTGTCTGTCATTTCTCCCTGAACCGTCCTGGCTGTCTCTCACCTGCACCACCATCCATTTCCCTATGCTGCCCTGAGGCCCGCTCCATTTGTGGGGAGCCGTTCCATCATAAGCTGCCCTAACATCTGCCTCAGAGGACTGTCGCAGCGCTGGTAGAAAATACCAGGCACCACAGGTGGCGTCACGAACTATTCCAAAACCCCATATAAACCCAAACCCCTTTCCTTTTTTGGTTGACCGCCCTGGGCCACGGACCGGGCCAGCCACCGTGATATCCCCCACCAGCACCCACCGGCCCGGCTGCCGAGTACCCCATTGCCCTTGGGGCTAGTCATTCACATAGTCAAGAAAAGGAGTAAAGCATCTGCACTGATGCCCAAATTTTTTTTAGGATGTATTCAGGGCAGGACGGAGTAGGGTTCGAGCAGGTTCCTTACCCTCGTCACCAGACGTTAACCACCGGGGAGGGAGGTGATCAACAAGAGGATAAGTGTCACTCTGATGGCGAGGAATGGGATAACACTTTGGTTGATGATGAAGTTGAGGATTCTACTTGGTGTGAACCCAGAATCCCACAGCCGAGTAGCTCATCTGAGGAGGTGGAGGAGGAAGATGAGGAGGTTACCTTTCGCCCTGTGACGCAGACACCTAGTGATTCAAGCACGAGGAGCACTGCATCCTTAGCCACAACTGTGGCTGTGGCCAGCAGTTGTCGCGGATTTGCAGCTCGCAGGGGCGGCAAGGGTTGCCTAGCCTGGGCCTTCTTGGTCACCACAAAGGATGAGCCAACTCACGTTATCTGCAAACTTTGCGATAAAAAACTCAGCAGAGGGAAAAACTGCAGTAATTTGACTACTACATGCATGAATGTTCATATGCGTTATGCTGGGAATCTCAGCGCGCTGAAATGCGGACCAGCGGACCAGAACAACCATCCGCTGCCCCATCAACTGCATCCACTGCTTCTTCCTCCTCCTCTATTACCGTGCCAAGTACAGGCACGTAGGTTCCCCACCCAGCTGTAACTGAAGTGAATATGCCTGCTGTTTTTGTTTCACCAATCACACCACATCTTTCTCAATCCACCGTAACATCAGTGCTTGCACCTCACTCATGGTCCAGCAGTTTGTTCATTTCACCGAAGTCCGCCCTCTCTCAGCACTACAGTCAGCCATCGGTCCCGCAGTTGTGGTCACATAAAAGATTGTTTCATCCTACACATGACAAAGCTAAGAGGTTGAACTCCACCATCTCCAATCTGTTGGCCTTTCCGCCTGGTAGATACAGACAGTTTCCGAAAGCTGATAGCAGTCCCAGTCCCCCCGTATCAGTTGCCCAGTCACCATTACTTCTCTAAGAAAGCTGTGCCTGTGCTACACCAGCATGTCGCAGACAACATCACCTGTTCCTTGACTAAATCTATATCTGCCAGGGTGTATTTCACCACAGACACCTGGATGAGTAAGCATGGCCAAGGGCGTTACATCTCACTGACTGGGCACTGGGTGACTCTGGTGGCTGTGAGGACGGGGGGGGGGAGGGGCTGCTCTATAAATCTTGGAATCCCCAAGGCTTGCAGGACAAACCTCTGTATTTCCCACTTCCTCCACTGCTTCTGCCTCCTCCACCTCCTCTAGGGCCTCCATCTGCCCAGTCAATCTCTGCCTTAATGAGACACTCATTCCAATAGCACAGAGCGAATCCACACCACCTCCGTACTGCACAGTCAGGGCTCACCGCAATCAGGCAGTCTTCAAATTAATATGCCTTGGAGATCACAGTCATACAGCTGAAGAGTTGTGGACAGCTCTCCACTCTCAGTTTGAGCAATGGCTGTCTCCACTGAACTGATGGAGCCAGGGAAGGCCGTGCGCAATAACTGTGCACCAGCACAACAGAGTACAAGTCTGACACGTTGTGAATGATTGGGGAAGATGGTGGAGGAGTATCTAGAGTTCTATATGAATACCAACAGGGATGATTTTGACCCTTTTACATTTTGGCCTTCAAAAATGAATGAATGCCGTGAGATCGCTTGTCACGCCTTGAAGGTTTTATCATGCCCAGCAGCCAGCATTCTCTCAGAACGTGTCTTCAGCGCTGCTGTTGGTATCCTGATGGATAAGTTCAGTTGGCTGTCCCATGAAAGTGTTGACCATCTAACTTTCATCAAGATGAACAAGTCATGAATCTCAAAGGACTTTTGCACCCTAATTGCATACTGTACAGAATAGGCAATGTTGTAGTTTTTAGTGTGCTGCATTGATCTTGTGGAATTGCAGTCTGTGATATGGCTTGTGTGCCTGCTCTTGCTGTTGCTACAGGTTTTAGGCCCTAATTTTTTTAAATGTGGAAAATACAGATTTGGTCTCTTAATCCACTGCCACTAATTTTTCGAAATATGGGGAATCCTGATTGGTTCTCCACCTATTGGGTTGGCTATAGTGGAAGAGGTGTCGGTCCCCATTATACTGCTTATACTCTAGGGAAATTGATGCCACTTTGGTGGTTTTAGGCCCAACTGTTTTCAAATGTGAACACTCCTGATTGGGTCTCCATCTACAGGGTTGGATGTAGGGGAAGAGGTGTCATTTCTAATTCCTCAATTTCTACTGTACTGAAATTGATGCCACTTTGTTGGTGTCTGTGACAAATCTTTGGAAATGTGGGGAATCCTGATTGGGTCTCCATCAACTGGGTTGGCTGTAGGGGAAGAAGTGTCAGTCCTAATCATACTATTTCTACTGTAGTGAAACTGATGCCACTTCAGTGGTGTTGGGCCCTAATTTAGGGAAATGTGAACACTCCTGTTTGGGTCTCCATGTGCTGGGTTGGCTGTAGTGGAAGAGGTTTTGGTCTCCTTTACAATAGTTCTATTCTAGTGAAATAAATTTTTTGGTGCAGATATTCTTCTCCACACAGGGGTACACAGACCTGATAAACTCAAAATGGGTATATAAAGCAGGCTACAACTCATCTTAAAATTGTTTGGGGCAGATATTCTTCTCCACACAGGGGTACACAGACCTGATAAACTCAAAATGGTATAAAAAGCAGGCTACAACTCAGCTAAAAATTGTTTGGGGAAGATATTCTTCTCCACACAGGGGTACACAGACCTGATAAACTCAAAATGTATATATAAAGCAGGCTACAACTCAGCTTAAAATTGTTTGGGGCAGATATTCTTCTCCACACAGGGGTACACAGACCTGATAATCTCAAAATGGGTATAAAAACCAGGCTACATCTCAGCATAAAATTGTTTGGGGCAGATATTCTTCTCCACATGGGTACACAGACCTGATAAACTCAAAATGAGTCTAAAAGACAGACTAGATCTCAACTTAAAATTATTTTGGCCAGATATTGTTCTCCACACAGGGGTACACAGACCAGATAAACTCAAAATTGGTATATAAAGCAGACTACAGCTCAGCTTAAAATTGTTTGGGGCAGATATTTTTCCCCATACAGGGGGAATAAAAAAGGTTGGGTAGGAGCAGCTTTCCTGACCCTCGACTTTACTGTGCTGTCATGGCAAGAAGAGGAGTAGGGTGACTCTGAGGGTGAGTGTTGCACGCACGTTTCCTAAGCTCAGATAGGGGCGAGACCGGTTACGTGAATTAGTTGGAATCCTGGGGGAATCGTTATTCCGGGTTACCATAGGCTGCAGCTTCTCTCAGGCACAGGACAGATTCAATTGCTGACCAGACACATTTGAAAGAGTCCTCATAAACGGTAGAACAGTAACATTTAATGAAACATGGCCAGTGCAATGTACATGTCTCTTTGAGCAACAGGCTCCAATAATAACAATAACAGTACAATCTTCTTTCCAGCACATCAGTACACAGTCTATTATCCTGTTGCACAGTACAGCACAGTTTTAATGCATACACAACCACAGGCTTTTCCTTCACAAGGACTCAATCGTACACAGCATTCTTTATCCTGCATGGAGATGGTGGGGGGTAGGGTTTGATGCTGGAGATGATCCCTATGACAGGATTTCTTCCAGTCCTTATCTTCCTGGCCGACAATACTCCACACTGTTAGCTCAGGGAGTCTATCTGACCTGTGTTTAGCTTCCCTCCTGACCTGAATTCTGTTCCCCTGCCTTCTGTGAGATACAGATCATAAGCCACCTTTCTCTTCGGCTCCAGCAAGACAGTAAACAACTTCCCCACAATCCCCTTGGGACTCTGCTAAAACACTCCCCTTCTCCTGTTACTGTGTTAACCCCTCTATTTGCTGGATGCTTCAGGAGCACAACACTTCCTCTCTCCTGTGCTTGTGTTACTTCTAATAGTTGCTGGATGCTTTTGAATCAAAAGCACTACTTCTGCCTGTCACATGAGGAAAGGGATAACACATTGGATGATGAAGAGTTTGCACATCCAACTTCGTGTGAACTCAGGGGCATGCAGCTGAGTAGCTCATCTGAGGAGGTGGAGGAGGAGGAAGACGAGGAGGTTACGTTGCGTCCTATGGCGCAGAAACAGAGTGATGCAAGCACGAGGAGCACTGCAGCCTTAGCAACAACCGTGGCAGTGACCCAGCAGCGGTCGCGGATCTGCAGCTCGCAGGGGCAGCAAGGGTTGGCTAGCCTGGGCCTTTTTTTAGACCGCGAAAGATGAGCAAGCTCACGTTATCTGCAAACTTTGTGCTAAAAAAACTCAGTAGTATTCAGTGCAATAATTTGAATACTACATGCATGAACTTTCAAATGCGCAATCAACATGCGTTACTCTGGCAATCTCACTGCTATAAAATGCGGACCTCAACAACCATCAACTGCATTTCACTGCTTCTTCCTCCTCCTTTGTTACCGTGCCAAGTATTGTTAAGCAGGTCTCCCACCGCAGAACTTCTGGTTCTCTACCCGCTCCAGTCAGGCTGAGTGAGAGCCTGTCAGCTGTAACGTAAGCGGACTGCTGTGTTTGTTTCACCAAGCACACCACATGTTTCTCAATCCACTGTAACATCTCCCCCTGCACCTCACTCACAGTCCGGCAGTTTGTCCTTTTCATCATACTCCACCCTCTCTCAGCACTGCAGCCAGCTCCTGGTCCCACAGTTGTGGTCACGTAAATAATTGTTTATTCCCACACATGACAAAGCTAAGAGGTGAATCTCCACCATCTCCAATCTGTTGGCCGCGGAAGTGGTGGTGTCAGGCCCTAATTTTTTGAACACTCCTGTATGGCTGCTTTTTAACTGAGGAGGTAACTGGAGAACCTGAGGGAAACCCCTGCAAACATGGGGAGAACATGCCAACTACTTGCAGATGTTGTCCTCTATCATCATAAAGGAGTTAGCTCGTTGTCTATGAGACCGACCACTGCTGCTGTCCACCTTGTGAACATTGTGTTGAAGCTTGCAAGGTGTCGAGGATTTACCATTACATAAAGGAGCCAGAAGACCGCATCGTCTGATTCCTCCCACTCCTGCAGTCATTAGAAGCCTTTCGCCTTCATATTGCAGGGATTAATCTGCTCAGTTGTGAGTTCCTGGAAGCTTACCATGATTTAGGCTCTCAGCAGATTTGTCCCATGCATCTCCCCTACTGTGATAATGCTGTACCCCAACACATCAGACTGTCACCTACCATGGAAATGTTGAAAAGAAAGCTGAAGACCCACTTCTTGTGATAAGCGTACAATCTGTGGTAGCATACCGCAGCACGACTAGCTGTACCCTGACCTACTGTACCCTTGCCTATCCCTTGTACATTGTTTGTGCTCCCTAGAGGGGAGGGTCCTCTCTCCTCTTGTACTAGTCAGTGATCCCTTTTCACATGTAACGCGCCATGGAATAAATGTTGCTGTAATAGTAATAATAATTGTAGTACTTGTACTCTGGGTCAATTGATGGCACTTTCTTGGTGTCTAAACCTAATTTGATGTTTTAACAGCTTTGGTGCCCATTTGAAGGTGTTGTATATGCGTTTTTTTGTCCCCTCATTGATTCCTATGGTGCTCGGAAATGTTTGTCGAATTAATCGATGAATAAATTCGGCGAATGTCTAATTATTCGGCGAACATTTCGGAGCCGAACATTGAAATGTTCGCTCATCGCTAATGATGACTACTCAGTTAGTATGCAAATCGCATAAGAGGAGACACATGATGACTACTCAAACCATTTAAGCTATATATACAAAGGGGTATCAAACTGAATTTTTACCCCGAGTGCTGGAAAACCTAGACTCGCCTCTGCACTAACTCCTTGCCTTTTTGGCTACTATTTATGTACCCAGCAGGGAGAGATAGTCATTGATCCAGAAAAAGTTTTTTATAGGGTTATTTCAAAATTGCAAAGCCCCATCTTGTATGGAGCAGAGGTGACTATGCGTGGTCTCTGTTCCATTCACTGTCCATAAGGGTTCAAAGGCCCCTGGGATTGCTGGGGGTGCCAGTTGTCGGACTCCAGTTATCACCAAGTTATGTCTTATCATACCGACAGGGGATAGCTTGCTACTTTGGTAGTAACTTTTTAACACTAAAGATCAAAGATGTAATTCCACCATATACATAGCTAACCTAATCATTACATGGGCCATCAATGTCTTATCTGAGGGAGGTAAGAATTGTAATATAGCAGCATTGAAGGTGCAACAATTCAATGGGCTCATATACTCTGCCAAAATGCTTACATAGTCTTCACTGTACCTCTGATTATATATGGAGACAGGTTAAGTTCCCACGCTGTATCTCCACTGCAGACCTCTCATAGCAAAGATAGCATAGCAGCAATGTTTAATGCTGCAGATATCGTTTCAAAAAAGTTGCATAGAAGCTGCACAATTCCAGCTTTGAATTTCAAAGCTTTGCACCTACATCCGTAACATAAATTTACATGCTGCAGCTCTTACCAATTTACGCTGCAGTTATGTTTCACTGTGTCTGCGTGAGATTTCTTAAAATGTTATGGAATAAGTTAGCACTGTAAAATAAGCATCTTAAAATCTGCTGTGTTTTCACTATGTGGGAACTTTCCCTTAATAATGCTATTTATCCCATTGATTTGTATGAACAAATGGTGGTATGTTTTAATGCATGTTGATTTACAGTGACATTCAAAACTCAAAACAGTGCTTTTAAGGGAGAATACAGTGCTTCTAGGGGAGGATACAGTGCCTCATCAAAGCAATGTATAGCATCACTCAGATCGCCTTTTTGTCCCAAATATAAAATGCTAAGGTTTTCTTTTTTACACATGCCTTTGTTATATGCATGAAGCCTAAACATTTAACATTTTTCTGTAACAAAACAAATTGATTTATTAGTGTGAAGTACTGATCAGAAGACGGATTGAATTAAACATGAAGCAGGGTATGTCTACATTCTCTAGGATGACCACTAGATGGAGACAACACATCACACAACTAAATAAAGAGGATTTAAATTAATGATATAAGCTTGTAATATTACATATACTAGTTTATTATTTTGTACTTTCTTTACAGACTGTTGTTCATTTCTTATCTACTGATCATCACCATAAAATATTTTTTTATAGCAATGCTGGCTATTTAATAATAGCTTAAAGAGCTCTTCCCATCATTTCGTTACAAGTTATCACCTATCAAAAAGATAGGTGATAACTTGCAGATCAGTGGAGGTCTAACCATTGGTACCCTGCCGATTCCAAAATGCATCTCTGAAATGGCCCAATGTTTTAGAGTCGTGGCCATGCATGTGCACTGCCGCTTCATTTATTCTCTACTGGACAGCTGGAGAAAGCTGAACACTGCACTCAGCTATCTCCAGCAGTCCCACAGACCCCCACTGATCTGCAAGTTACCATCTATCCTTTGGAAAGAGTATAACTTTTAATGAGGGAATAATCATTTAAATAAGAAAATATTACCTATTTATAGATTTAGAAGACCCCAAATGAAAGTCATATACTCACAGAATTATTTTGCAGCCATGAATGTCTTAAACATAAATTGTAAATCCACTGTGGACACTATTCCTTAAATTCAGAATAAGTGCTCTGCGTATATTTATAGCTGTTCATTTTAATTAGGGGTTGTCCGCTAAATGCCTATCTTTAAGCCCTAACCATTTTTTAATTTGTTTTGTCATAAAATCCCTACCATTCTCCTTTTTCTACTATTTGCTGTTTTTTTCTTTACTTCCTGTGATGTTTTGTTTCAGGGTAATCTCAAATGGGAAATCACAGGAGAATGGCCCTGCAGTCACTTCCCCACAGTTTCTATTTCCCTCACTAAAAGAGAATTTCATATGGGCAGCGTTGTGGTCACTTACTACAACTTCTGTCACTGCCATCCCCTGATCACGCTCTGTTTCTGGGGGATGATGGAGAAGTAACCACAACTTCAGTAACCGCTGCTTTTACACTTCTGTCCCCACTATTTTTTTTCTGTGCCCGCCATCCACATCTTCAGTTGCCACAACCACAATCCTTCATTCTGACAATACCACCTCTTTCCCTGAATTTAAATTTCATCAGGGGGCGGTGATAGAAGCAGGGTGAGTGACACCAGACCCGTCCCACAGCTTTTAAAACTGCCCTGAAATGAATCATCATCATAGGCTGGAACTGGTGTAACTCACCCTGCTTCTAGGGACTGTGGCAACAGCGACTGAAGATGCAGGCGGCAGGCACAGAAGTGTGGAGGCAGCCAATGAAGCTATGGTCATTTCTTCATCACCCCTCCAGAGGCAGGGCATCATCAAGAGATACCAGTGACAAAGGTGTGGTAAGTCACAGAAGCACTGCCCCCTGATTATGTGCTGATTATAGAGGAGTGATTGAAGCTGCAAGCAAGTGACTTTAGGACCATCCTCCTGTGACATCCCATATAAGACTAGCTTAAAAGAAATGTCACTGGAAGTAAAGAAAAAAAATATAAATTTGGATTAGCTATGTAGGAAGAATGCTATGGCATTTTACAATAAAGCAAATTACAAAAGTGGTTAGAGCTTAAATCTATATATTTATGAAGAACATTATATATTGGACCACCTATTTAATTTGTAACATTTATGAATGTTTGCTTATCCTTAGTGCATAATTTACTGAGGAAATTAATATTAGTGCAAACAAGTTTATGTAGAAATGTGTTAATTATATATTATCTGTTTAACATGCAGTGATCTATAGTAAACATTTCTAAAATACAGAATGATTTTAAAAAGGAGCTGTCACTTGGTATTAATATGTATTTTTTTAATTGGTGTAAATTCCGCAGTTCTCCTGCATCTTGTCTTGTTTTTCTTTTGTTCTTGTTTGTTTTTGACTTGCAGCAGAATAAATATGGAGCCAATCAGATGCCGCCATTATGGTATTACATGATGAATAAGTATCTACCTGATTTTCTCATTATTGAGGGCACCAACAATCCTGACCAAATCCCCAACTCTATTTGCTGAAATGCAGCCCCAAACTTGCAGGACCCTCCACCATGCTTAACTGTTGTCTGCAGACACTCATAATTATACCACTCTCAAGCTCTCTGTGTGTGAGTGTACCTGTAATGCACACGCCCGGGCTGAGCGGCGTGTGCGTGTGATTGTAGTGATTCCACTGGACCGTGCCGGAGAGTGAATGCCTGGAGGGGCGTAACTAGGTATTCACCCGATCCGACCAGGGACGCACGACGGCATACGACGCCAGTGCTCCAAGGAGGAACCGAGCAGAGGGACCAGGTGCTACTCCAGGACAGACCCCGGACACGGCTGTTGACCCACACAGGGGAATACAGGAACAGACTGGTAGACTGGCACACAGACTGGTGGGTATAGGCAGGCACGACTGGTATGCAGGCAGGCGGGTATGCAGGCAGGGGGGTACAGGCAAGCACAGCTAGAGTGCAGACAGGGAGGCACTAGCAGGTAGGAACACAGGCGGGATAGGACCCAGTACACACTGGGACTCAGGAACAGAACCACAGATGTGGCGGACAAACAGCAGAGTGAGGCCGCCCAGAGAGGGCAGGACAAAGCCGCCTGGAGCGGTGAGCAAGAGTAGAGCAGGACAAGGCCGCCAGGAGCGGTGAGCAAAGGGTCAGAGCTGAGCGAGACTGCCGGAGCAGTGAGCAAGAGTAAAGCAGGACGAGACCGCCTGGAGCGGTGAGCAAGAGTGGAGCAAGACTGCCGGAGCAGTGAGCAAAAGGATAAGAGCAGAGCGAGACTGCCGGAGCAGTGAGCAAAAGGATAAGAGCGGAGCAAGGCTGCCGGAGCAGCGAGCAAAGGAGTCAGAGCAGGCTAGAACCGCCGGAGCGGTGAGCAAAGGAGTCAGAGCAGGCTAGAACTGCCGGAGCGGTGCGCAAAGGAGTCAGAGCAGGCTAGAACCGCCGGAGCGGTGAGCAAAGGAGTCAGAGCAGGCAAGGCTGAGCAGGGGGGACAGGGCTCTGTTCACACGGAACAGACAGGAAGGGAAAGGCAGAGCCAGATACCCACAGGGTACTTGCAGTGAAGTAGCGAGTGGACCACAAACTCACAAACGGGAGTACAGAGACAACAAGCAGGAGTTAGGTACGAGTTCAGACTCTGCAGAAAAAGGAAGGGAACGGACATAGAGGCAAAACAGGTAAAGGATAGGAGAGAGTTCAGACTGGAACTGAGTGTACGGAGGAGACCGACACTGCAGCGGAATACAGGAGCGGGTCTGGGAATACGGCCCCCAGAGAGGCAGGATGAACAGGCAAGGAGCGTGTTCAAACAGGACAGACAAGATACAGGAACGGATCTAGGTAATCAGCCCCTAGAAGGCGGAAGGAACAGGCTAGGAGCGTGTTCAGACAGGCCTGGAAATACAGCCTCCAGGATAGGCAGACAAGAGAACACAGACAGGACTCAGGTCAGACACGGGAACTGATACCACAAGGCAGGAGACAGACAGGACTCAGCTCAGACACGGGAACTGATACCACAAGGCAGGAGACATAGACAGGACTTAGTTCAGACACGGGAACTGATACCGCAAGGCAGGAGACATAGACAGGACTCAGTTCAGACACGGGAACTGATACCGCAAGGCAGGAGACATAGACAGGACTCAGTTCAGACACGGGAACTGATACCGCAAGGCAGGAGACATAGACAGGACTCAGTTCAGACACAGGAACTGATACCACAAAGCAGGAGACAAAGAACGGGACCTGGCACCTTCAGAGTGAAAGCACACACTGAATGAAACACTATGCTCAGGCAGGGATAGATGGGAGCAGCTGAGCTATATACCAGGTGACAGACAGCAATAGGCTGAGGACGCACAAGGGGTGTGACCCACAGCAGGTACAAAAAGCAGGAAGTGATCGGGCGCCGCCCTTAAGCAGCAGAAACAGACACAAACAGGCAGCATGGAGGGAAGCCAGAGAGACATTCTGGACTGGAGATAAAGTGCGCGCTCTTGCACAGTGGGAGATGGACCACCATGCAAGGACGCCGCCAGGTATGTTACAGTACCTAGAAGAATAGTTGATTGATGTTGTAGGAAGGTAAAGGGCGGTCAAATATTAATTTAGTTTCCTCTTGTTCGTTCACTTTGCATTTTGTTAATTGATAATTTTTTGTAAGTTTTCTTACTTTGCAGCATTTTTTCATACCTGCAGAAAACTTTTGCACAGTACTGTACATGGGGTTCTGCTTTGTGAACTTCAGCAGCTTTATATACCTTAGTACAGCTACATGTATACAGCTCATGTTGCTGATTGGGTCGTATTTTCCAGACGTAGTGTAAGCAGCTATGCTGTTTGTCCCGATCAGTTGTTGTCCCCCCCCCCCCACCTTCTGCTATTACTGAAATACCAAGAAGCTGCAGCTCCTTCCTCTCCCCTCCCCTGTTCTCTGTTCGCTGTTTTATACCATATGAATTGTTTTTCTGAACTATGAAGGTTTATGAACGCAGCATAGATGCTCAGACATGGACAAGGGATTATGGGTTATATCAATATAGTCCCATGTATTAATGATTTCTGAACAAAAAGAAATAATGATATGTCTATTACATCCTGAGATGTCACTCCGGCCAACAAAACTGAACACAAAAAATCAAGAAGAATCAAGAGAATTGAATGAAAAAATGTGGCCAACTTAATTTTTGAATTATTTGAAATCTGAACTTTTGCTAACAAAATCTGGGTAAATGGATTTCATGAATGCATGTAAAGTGGCTGATCATAAATTCCATCCTTGCCAAAGTCAAGTTAAAAAGTAGAAAATACGACACAAACCAGAACACTGGTAACAATGCAGCACATGTGATTTTTATGATATGTGTACCAAGCGTATAAATGATATAGAACTTTAAATAATGGACAACATTGTTGTAGATAATATTATACAATACATGTACCTATTCATATGTAAATAGCCATAATGCTCTCACCCATAATGAAGTGTACCATGCAAAGTTACTACAGGAACATATTCCGCCTTTAATTAAAAATAAATCTACTCACCTCATCACATTGGGTTGTTTGACGGTCTTCTATGAAAGACATGAGATGATATACCTGCAGAGTGTAGAATATGGTATGGCATAAGTTTATGCTATCAGACTAAATTGCAGAAATTATGAGAATGTGGGGAAGGTGCACCTTGCAGGCTTTGCGTTGGGCAACAAGAGAGTTTGTCCTGTCCATGTCATGGTTGTTTTGATGACAGATTCACCTAAATGGAATCTTCCATAAGTGGTAGGTTCATTGATTTCTTTGGGACTGGCTGGACCACGGGCGTGATAGTGTCAGAGCAAGAGAGGATTGAACACATAAGTAATATTATTTTTTTAGTTAACATCCCCTACTTCTGTCCAACTTACAATGGGGAAAATATTTGATACTGCCTATTTTGCAAGTTTTTCCATCTACAAAGAATGGAGAGGTCTGTAATTTTTATCATAGGTACACATCATCTGTGAGAGACAGAATCTTAAAATTAAAATCAGAAAATCACATTGCATGATTTTTACATAATTAAATTGCATTTTATTGCGTGAAATAAGTATTTGATCACCTACCAACCAGCAAGAATTCTGGCTCTCGCAGACCTGTTAGTTTTTCTTTAAGACACCTGTCCACACACTCAATCAATCACACTCCAACTTCTCCACCATAGTCAAAACCAAATACCAAGGACACCAGGGACAAAATTGTAGACCTGCACAAGGCTGTGATGGGCTACAGGACAATAGGCAAGCAGCTTAGTGATAAGGCAACAACTGTTTGTTCAATTATTAGAAAATGGAAGAAACACAAGACGACTGTCAATCTTGCTCAGTCTGGGCCTCCATGCAAGTTCTCGCCTCATGGGCTAAGGATGATTCTGAGAAAGGTCAGGAATCAGCTCAGAATTACATGGGAGGACTTGTTCAATGACCTGAAGAGAGCTGAAACCACAGTCTCAAACATTACCATTAGTAACAGACTATTCCATCATGGATTAAAATCCTGCAGGGCACGCAAGGTCCCCCTACTCACACCACGCCTGTTTGAAGTTTGCCAATGACAATCTGGATGATCCAGAGGAGGCATAGGAGAAAGTTATATGGTCAGATGCGACCAAAATAGAACTATTTGGTTTCAACTCCACTCGCTGTGTTTGGAGGAAGAAGAAGGATGAGTACAACCTCAAGAACAATGTCCCAACCATGAAGCATGGTGGGGGAAACATCTTACATTGGTAGTGCTTTTCTGAAAAGGGGACAGGACGTCTGCACATGTATTGCAAGATTTTGGCCAACAACCTCCTTCCCTCAGTAAGAGCATTGAAGATGGGTCGTGGCTGGGTCTTCCAGCATGACAATGACCCGAAACACACAGTGGCTCCGTAAGAATCATATCAAGATCCTGGAGTTGCCCAGCAGGTCTCCAGACCTGAACCAATAGAAAATCTTTGGAGGGAGCTGAAACTCAATGTTGCTCAGCGACAGCCCCGAAACCTAAAAGATCTGGAGAAGATCTTTATGGAGGAGTGGGCCAAAATCCCAGCTGCATTCTGTGCAAACTTAGTCAAGAACTACAGGACACGTCTGACCTCTGTAATTGCAAACAAAGGTTTCTGAACTAAATATTAAGTTCTGTTTTTCTATTGTATCAAATACTTATTTAATGCAATAAAGGCAAATTAATTATGTAAAAATCATGCAGTGTGATTTACAGTTTATTTTTCAAGAATCTGTCTCTGACAGATGAAGTGTACCTATGATAAAAATTACAGACCTCTCCATTCTATGTAGGTAGGAAAACAAAATCGGCAGTATATCAAAAACTTGTTTTCCCCACTGTAAATCCAGAAAAACATTTTATGAAGTCAACATGTTATTGGCATATCATACATCCTGTATGCTGTAAGAATATTCATTTCATGTAGGTAGTAAGCAGCTAAAGCCTACAGTGTGCTACTGTCCAGAGAAGGGATATGCCATATAAAAGACCATGAGAAGTATAGAGATACTACCTTGAGAAGAGAACCTCATCCTATTAACAGTACCTAAGTCACTATTATATTGTATCACTGTATTTCATTAGATGCCTTTTGTATGTGGCAATATGCAGCTATTGCTTGCATGGTAGAATAACCCCATAAAACAGTGCCATGTGGAGCAACATATGGTGGTATATGGTTTGTCTACAATTGTGTCCAAACATTTTAAAACTGACACAAATTTTGGTTTTACTGAAGTTTTCTGCTACATTGTTTTTAGATCCTTCACTCGGATGTTTCTATGGTTAAAATGACAGCATTTCATAAGTTTTTAAACTTATCTTGACAAATACATAAAGTTTATTTAAAGACTTAATATTTACATTGTTGACCCTTATTCTTCAAGACTTCTGTCCTTTGTCCTGGCAGCTGGATATCCTCTTCTGGGCCAAATCCTGACTGATGACTGCCCATTCTTGTCTAATCAGTGCTTGGAATTTATTACAATTTCTGTGTTTTGTTTGTCTACTGCTTTTTGAGGATTGACCACAGGTTCTCAATAGGATGGAAATCTGGGGAGTATACTGGCCAGGGACCCAAAATGTCAATGTTTTGATCATGAGCCACTAATGCTTTGTCACATGGTCTCAATCATGCTGGAAAAAGCATTTTTTCATCACCAAATTACTCCTGGATCGTTGGAGAAGTTTCTTTTGGAGGATCATTAGATCCCAGTCTTTATTCATGGCAGTGTACTTATGCAACATTGTGAGAGAGAGGAAAATACCCCACACATGAATGGTCTCAGGATGCTTTACTGTTGGCATGACATAGGACTCATTGCAGAACTCACCTTTTTCTTCTCTGGACAATCAATCTTCTAGATGTCTCAAACAATCTGAAGGGGGCTTCATCAGAGAAAATAACTTCAACCCAGTTCTTTACAGTCCATACCCTGTAATTCCTGCAGAATGTCAGCCAGAGAGACCTCTTGTACCGCCATACAGCTTCCTGCACCCGGCTCTGTCATGTGCATTTTAGGCCATAATGCGGTGCACAATTTAGGTAGAAATTGTGCACTATGTTGTAACGCTAATATTGGTGACCCTGTGTGTTCCCTCTCCCCCCTCCTGACAGTGGCATCGACATATTCACTGATCCAGCCATGCAGCAGTGTCCTCATTCCCTGTCGTGATTCCCCTGGTCCTATGCACACAGTGCAGATCTTCCGATGGAGCACCTAGTGCACGCGCGCCCCCAGATACTTAAAGGGGCAGGGCGTCTACTTTGTAAATGCCCCCAGCCAATAACTTGGAGGTGACAAGTATATAAGGCACGCTCCCAAGTAGGGAAGTGCCTGACCAATGTTCTCCACTTAGTGTTGTTCAACTAATGAGTTTCAGGTCCCTGTGTCCCGTGTTGTATGAGTCTGAACCTTTTCCTATATCCCATGTTGTGTAGTCCAGAACCCTGAAGTCGCTCCGGCGGTACCTGAACCCTCCGGCCGCTTCTCCGGTACCTGAACCTTGAACTCACATCTGTGGTACCCTAACCCTGAAGCCACACCTGCGGTACCTGAAACCTAAATCCACACCTGTGGTACTATAACTCTGAAGCCACATCTGCAGTACCTGACCCTAAAGCCGCTCCGGCAGTAGCTGAACCTGAAATCACTCTGGCGTTACCTGAGCCTGACACTGCTCTCATGGTACCTGAACCTAAAGCCACTCTGGTGGTACCTGAGTCTTACACTACTCCGGTGGTTCCTGAACCTGAAGCCACTTCACCAGCAACTGAACCTGACTCCGCTCTGGTGGTACCTGAACTTGAGTCTGTACCAGCAGTACCTGAACCTGAGCATGAAGGCGTACCGGCGGTACCTGAACCAGAAACTGCTCCGACGGTACTTAATCCAACACCAGTGTCTGTCCTGGTTAGCGTTCTAGAGTCTGTACTGTCAGCCTGTTCTAGTGTCCAAATCCTGACCTGCCAGTGACTCTGAGTCAGTGTCCATTCTGCCGGCGACCAAGACCATGTGTTGTCTGAACAGTGACTAAATCCTGTCCTGCCAGTGACGCCAAGCGTGTATCCCTGTCTGCGATCCTGACCCCTAGGATCAGCTGCTGAAGTACTGAGGACTGCCTAGGAGTGGTACCTTGCGGCTACCTAGCTCAAGTCTAACTCCACCATCAGGAGCTCCAGCGAAAACCAGGTAGCCACTTAGCAACGCCCCTCCTAGGTGAGCCCAGCCCGTGGAAAAGTGGGTCCAAGATCCATGTGTGTGACATATGTTACTGCCAGTTCCGTGTAGGTATATGTATCCTAGACTGAGTGAACTACTGCTGTAAGCTGTTCTAAGGGAAAAACAGTCCAATATAGGGCATCTGATGAACTAAGTTGTTTCTTATGCAGACTATGTATAAATAATATCATCTTATTACTATACAATATAAATTCACAGCTTCATTGAATGGCATTAACACCATAGTCACAATTTGAGTACTGTAAATCCAAAATGCATTAATGCACCCAAGACTTTATGATCAGTATAGGCAAATACAAGACTTCAAATTTGTGAAAAGCTGTAACAGGGCCCTCACCTACTGTGTGCCATCTATAACACTGGTTTTGCCTCTCTTGTTTTAGGGACCTTGTAGGATCTAGAGAATTATTTTCATCTGATTTATAAGTCTCTTATTCTTTCTTTATTGTGTTCCATCTATTAAAAATTTAATATATAATATCTACCTGTCTCCGCACATAGAAATCAAATTAAAACAAACAGTGAAGGAGGCTGTTCAGTCCTGAAATATGTGAAAAGCAAAATGTCTGCCAGATCTTTTACCTCAGTTAATTTATTTTAGAACTATCCCTTTCAAATTAATTACAGCTGTTAAAATCAAGGGGGAAAAAAATTCTAACAAGGGTTTCATCCAGACGCCTTCTTGTTTGATTCCAAATAAATTGGAAGACTTTTCTAGTAAAATAGTAAAACAATTATCAATTTGAAAAAGGATAATTAATGTGTGCTTCATTCACATTAGATCATGTACCTCAAAGCGGGACCCACAGATTTTGTAGTCTTCAGCTGCTTCGTATTTTTTTTGTCTACTTTTTTTTCGCTTTCTTTATCATGTGATGCGCCGCCCCATCAATGCTGACATTTAAATGAGCTGGTGTTGAACACAAATGTGATCATTTGTTCGGCTTCCAGTGTGGCACCATACTGTGATGATTGCTTCTGGGAGCCATCCGTGGCTTTTCGAGCACGAGAGGAAAAAAAGGCAGGCAAAATTTTTATCAATTTACATTTTTCTGTGATTAATTTTTATGCAAATAAGGGCCCGACAGGGCTCCCATCTCACCTGAATCATTCGGATCATCAAAGACAAATTGAGCATCACTTATTTAAAAAATAGGCTTTAAAATACTCTACAGCTGTGTTGGAAAGAAGCTAAGAGCAGGGCGTGAACTTTTCTAATGTACCAGGAATAGATAAGAAAATAGCCATTTAACTGCATTTACTTCTCAAATAACAAACATGAATAGGATCAATGCAGTTAAAACCATCATTGTGTTCTGTTACTGGAATGTAGAAATTAATTCTGCCCATGTATGAAAAAGACTTGTACAAGGATTGCATCAGCCTATTTGTATCCCCAATACAAAAACTAGCCGCCTTTTTAGTACTGCTGGGGGGGGGCTACCAACAGTTATATAAATAGTGGGTAGCTTCACATATAGCATAGTATATCCAGGAGAATAGCTGGGTGGTGCAACCAGTGTATATGTGCCGGGTACAGGAGAAAAAGTTAGCTTTTTTTTCCTTACCAGAAACAGTGCCATCCTTGTCCATGAAATGACTGATATTGCAGCTCAGCCCCAATCCCCCACCCCTCAGTGATTATAGGGGTTTACTGTGGAATATAAATTGCTCAAATATCTACAACTGTTTTTAAAAAAATTCACTCCTCAACATCGAAATTGCAACATCTAGAAAGAAAAGTCGTGGAGTTTTCAAAATCACTGGATGGATAAATATGTCAATGATATGCAAATGATCAAAAAATGGAAACAACATTTTCAAAACATCTCAGTTTATTCAGTATCAAGTATAAGTGATACATGCAGAAATCCCCACACTTACAGGTTGGCTGCTATCAATGAGTTTATTAAT
The DNA here is from genome assembly GCF_046119375.1 of Phyllobates terribilis. NCBI lineage: Eukaryota > Metazoa > Chordata > Amphibia > Anura > Dendrobatidae > Phyllobates > Phyllobates terribilis. Next base: position 58,599,541 of record NW_027362773.1, read on the forward strand.
AGTTATCCAAGGAGTGCTCTGCCATGCTAGATGCACTTGGGCACGCAAAATATCAAAATCCACTGCTGGCAGCTCCATTTACAATTCCTGAACCACATCCTTGAAACACTGGCCATACCAGAAAATGCTTGTTTAGCCAATATCTGTCTGAGGAAGGTTTGGACTGACCCACAAAGGACCACAAAGGACCCACAAAGCTCCCCTTATGAGCCCCTGTGTTGTGACCTAGATATTTTTGTTTGCTATAAATGCAATCTCTGGGATCCTCACCTAAATGGGGTCCACAAGTCCAATATGCTAGTTTATCATTATACTTCAGTTAAGATATGTCTTCAAGCAAATGCAGCTGCCGTAGGATTCAAATGTATACAGGCTGTTTCAGCTAGGGTCAGCTTGGATTTTTATGTAGAGGTACAGTGGGGCCAAAAATTTAAGGATGGACATTCAACTTGCCCAATTGTTTTTACCACAGACATTTCTGTCTAGGGAGTCTTGGGATATTATGATGTATATTAAATAGCCAGTTCTGCTGAGCATTATATTTTGAGCCAACACTCATCTAATGAATATGTCTATCCTATATTACACTTAAAGAGCCCTAAGCATAAGTCTAAATTGCTTTATAACTGACCAACTACTGACTCTTTCAACACCATGACGTTCTTAATTATAGCAAAGTATACTAAAACAAGCTTTTTAAAGTTTCAACTAATAAATAATGTAAATTATACATAAATTTTTGGACTCATGAAGTCTACCTTTCTATGTCTATGCAGGTAGAATGTATGAGTGGACAACAACAGAATTCAGGCATAACCTTGTACTAGGCAGGACTTTCTGGGTTGTGCGATGCAGAGCGGGTTAATTTTAACTTTTTGTTTTCTACTTTAAGGCACCGGCTGATTCGAGACTACTCTTCTCATCAGCGGTGCTTGCGCTCGCTGTTAACAGTGAGAGTAGGCGCTGGCTGATGGCAGAAGTAGTCTCATCAGCCAGTGTCTGTGACCCGCAGTATGCTTTTTCCTGCGGGTCAGTGTCACGCTGACATGTGACATGAAATAATCCAGATTGATCCACAGCTATTGGATTATTGATAGAATAGCCACATCCAGAGATGAAATTGCTCTATCTGGCAGAGTGTCATCACTCCTGCAGAGTATAGTGCTGAGCTGCCGTGAGAGAGGTCACTTGAGTTCATCAGCTGATAGAGATTCTTTCCAGCAGTGCAGCCAATTTTTAAAAGTGTTTTTATTCTGTTTTGGTAGTTTGTGAACGACATCTTCTGAGATCTCCTTTACTCCTTTGTGGTGGTGTACCTGGACGATATCCTGATTTTTCTCTCCAGGCCTGCTTTCTCATAGGAGAAAAGTTCACTTCGTCTTGCAAACATTTAGAGAGAATCACCTGTACGCTACCTGTGAGAAATGTGTCTTCAAATAGACCTCTCTTCCTTTCCTAGAATATATGATCTCGGATATGGGGTTGAAGATGGATTCAGAGAAGGTGCCTTCAGTTCACAGTCAGCCGTGTCCAGATGGCTCTCAATTAGCCATGTCCAGATAGTTCCTAAGATTTGCCAACTATCACCTCCAGTATATTCCTCATTTCTCGTACCGGACTGCTCCTATCACAACGATGATCCGTTAGGGTAACAATCTCAAGATCTGGAGTCCAGAGGCTGAGGAGGCATTTATCTCCCTAAAACAGGCCTTCTCTTCTACTCCTGTGCTACACAGACCCAAGATAAACAATCAATTTTTCTTGGAAGTGGATGCCTTATCCTCTGGAGCTGGGGCAGTTCTCAGACAGAAGTTTTCCTGCACTCGTATGGTAACCTACGGTTTCTTCTCCAAGATCTTCTCTGCCCCTTACCGAAACTACTCGATTGGTAATCGAGAGTTATTGGCGATCAAGATAGCTCTAGAAGAATGGCATCATTTACTCGACGAAGCAGTCCATACGGTGCTCATATACAACAACCATAAGAACTTGGCCTACTTAGAGTCTGTGCAAAGGCTGAATCCACTCCAAGTCCACTGTTCTTTGCCCGCTTTGACTTCATCTTATATTTTCATCCAGCTAACAAGAATGTCAAGGCAGATGCGCTCCCTTGGAGCTTTCAGCCTCCTGACCAAGAGAAAGAACCCCAGCATATCATTGAATCCTCAGGATGGTGACTGTGGCTCCGGTAAACTTGTTCCAGATTCCCCCTTGGGAAGACTTTTCTAAGTTGACTGGTCAAGATGGGCAGAAGAAGACTACACAGCTCACTTCTCATCATTATTAGTGACCTACAATGAGAAAGGAGATTCTTAGGTATGTTTCTGCCTGTCCTTCCTGTGCTCGAAATAAGACCCCCTAAGCATTTTCCGTCCTGGCATCTTCTACCGCTTCCTGTTCCTTCTGCTTCCTGGCAGCACATTGCAATGGGCTTTATTACTGATCTCCCTGTGTCTTTTGGTTGCTCTGTCATCTGGGGCGTGGTAGACCATTTTTTGAAAATAGCTCACTTTACTCCCTTGCTTGGTCTCCCATCTGCTGCTGAGCATGCTGAGAGGTTTATACAGCACATCTTTTGCTTTCACGGGTTTCCACTTCATATTATGTCCGACAGGGGCGTCCAGTTCACTTCCAAGTTCTGGAGAGCTAGTTGTAAAATATTGAATGTGGTCTTGGACTGTTTGTCTGCATACCATCCTCAGTCCAACGGTCAGGTGGAGAGAATCAACCATATCCTGTCTAACTTTCTGCTGCATTTCAAGAATGTGCACCAAGACAACTGGGTCAAGCAGTTGCCTTGGGCGGAGTTCTCTTATAACAATAATGTAAGTGAGGCCTCCGCAGAATCACCGTTCATCATTGTTTATGGTCACCAGCCTGGCATTCCTCATCCGGTATAAGCCAATGCTCTCACTGAAAATTTCTCCAAGATCTGGAGGGATACCAAAGCTACCCTGGAGTAGTCCTCCAAACAGATGAAAAGGCATGCCAACAAAAAATGTCTGGTCCCACTGATCTTCCAGCCAAGAAGATAAAGTGTGACTCTCTTCAAATTACATCCACCTGAAGATGTCATCCTACAAGTTGGGTATCCGCTTCATCGGTCCTCAAGCAGATCAACACTTCATTATGCATGCCTAAATCTTTCCACATATCTCTCTTCAAGCCAGTTGTCCAAAGTCCCTTCTTCAAGGATTTGGGTACCACTTTTGTGACAGGAAACTTGGAGGATGTCTTTGAGGTAGAGAGTATCTTGGCTATGAAAAAGTTGAGAGGAGCAGCCTTTTTTCTAGTGGATTGGAAGGAGTTTGGTCCTGAAGAGAGATTGTGGGGACCCAAGGAGAATATCCAAGACCCATTTCTTCTGGATAAATTCCTTGTGGGCTTGAAGAAGAAGGGGCATAAAGGAGGGTACTGTAATTCCAGCATCCCTGCATGCCCCCGATCCTCCCTCCGAGCAGGAACAATGATTTACTCACTGCCCAGGCCATCCTGCGGCATCTCCTGCACCAGCTCCTGTGCCCCAGGGTCTATGCATACCATGCAGGTCTTCTGGCTGCGTGCATATGGCGCGTGCTTCCTTTCTCTTACAGAGACAGTGCGCACACTCCTAATGTGTCCCCAGACAATAGCTGGGAGGCACTTAGTACTTAAGGCACCTACACCTGTTGGGAGGTGCCTGCGCAACAATTGTCTTATTCAGTCTGCAAGCTGCTAATCTGTTATTAGATCCCTGTACCTGTCCAGTTTACCTCTACCAATTCTGTCTAAATCGGAGCCTAAACTTGAAACTGCTTCATTGGTATCTGATCCTGAAACCGCACCTGCAATACCCATGTCTGAAAGCACACCTATGGTACATGCACCTGAAACCGCTCCGGGGGTACCTGAACCAGGTCCTGTGCTTGAGATACGCATTATCTGCTTCTGCACCAGTCTCGTGTGAACTATCTCCAATACCTGTGACATCAGAATTCTGTCCTGACTTGGATTCTGAAGTCCGTGTCTACTGTCTTGACCCTTGGGGTCAGCTGCTGCAGTACCAGGATTTGTCCTGGAGTGGCACCTAGCATTCACTTGTGGCTAAAATCTAGCCCCACCATCAGGGGCTCTATTGAAAATCCATGTGTTCACTTAGTTACACCCCTCCAGGCTCTCAGCAGTCTGTGGCACAATGAGTAAACATCCACTAGCATGACAGTTTGCTCCAGTTTGAACCAGACCCAATATCTGTGCCATCAGAATCCTGTCCTGCAACCAGCGTGACACTACGTAAGGTACTAAGTCTAATCCAAGGTCTATTCCCCCCCAGACATTGTAGAAGACAGAAGGGGGTATTATGGAGACAGTCTGAAATAAATACTGAAAACGGGGCATGATGTCCATTTTTAGTGCATCAGTATTAGTGATGAGCGAGCACTAAAATGCTCGGGTGCTCAATGCTCGGGTCGAGCACATTGGAATACTCGGGTGCTCGACACGAGTAACGAGCCCAATGTAAGTCTATGGGAAACTCAAGCATTTTTCAGGCGGCTCTCCCCGGCAGTCTGCAGAGGGACTAAAAATTGCCCAAATCGATGGGAACAGTGCTCAAATGGCATGGGGACAGCATGGGGAAGACCACTGAAAGCATTTCTGACTCCTAGGTCACTTCTGTCAACAATGTTGTCAGAGGTATTACGCCACTTTTACGGACTCACAATAAAACATACCAAAACGAAATCAAAATGGATTTTCCTGGGAAATATGTTAAGAACATTCTTTCCAGGGTAATGACTTGTATATAAAGCAAAATAAATAACCAAAAACAAAATTGTTCCTCCACACCCAGGGCTATGTTCACACGTAGCGTTTTTTCAATTTTGCATTGCTTTCAACCGTGATAAATGCATTCACCAGGAAATGCAATTTTAACATTTTACAACCTTATCTGGCCATGTGGTGTGTGAGATATCATCAGACACATTGTGTTTCATTTATGAAGGAGGGACTCTGAAAGTCACAAAGCTTATTTTTATAGTGCCAGCAGTTGGCCCTCACTATTCTTAAAGAGCCATCAGCTGGCTATGTTTTATTGTTCCCATTACTACAGAGTGTGTCTCCTATACTGTTATTGCATATGCAGTGAGTGGCAGGGCTGCCCAAAATTTGGACGCACCCCAATTCTACTTTGAAAATTTGGATGCACCCCAATACCCATTTGAAGAGACTTAGAGAAGGGCCTCCTGAAAACAATGTTCCAATTATTAGAAAGTAGGTCTCCCATTGTGTTTGCCTATGCAGTGAATGCAAGGGTTGCCAAAAACTTGGAGGCACTCCAATGCCCCTTGGAAGAGACATGGAGGTCAGAGGGACTCCTCAAAACAATGTTCCCATTATTAAGAAGTGGGTCTCCCATAGTGCTGGCCTATGCAGTGAATGCAAGGGTTGCCAAAAATTTGGAGGCACTCCAGTGCCCCTTGGAAGAGACATAGAGGGCCTCATGAAAAAATGTTCCCATTATTAGGTAGTGGGTCTCCCATAATGTTGACCTAGGCAGTGAATGCAAGGGCTGCCAAAAATTGGGAAAAAAATAGCTCACCTCCATGAACCAGCTGGGTGTCTCCGGGATCCGTGATTAGCGCTGCTGCTTGCGCTCAGTAGACAGGTAATAGGAAAGACGATGATCCAGCTCCACAGACTCCAATAATAAAAACAAATGTCTTTTATTTAGCATTTTTAAAAAAATATCCAGATAGCGATAATGTAACTCCAGCTGGTGGAAGAACAATAATAGAAGGGAAAACACAGGGGCACCAAGGAGGGGTGCGCTACCAGACGCGTTACGAGCGAAGACCTCGCTTAAACTTGGTATGAATACACTTATGTGCTTTGATGTCACATTCCTCCCTCATCTTAATTAGCCAGATGTGATAGGCTTCGGTTCATCATTCTCCACTTGTCAGGGACAGTCCATGTGCATTTCTTTCAGCACAGACACAAATATAAGAGGTTTCACCTTCATGGGAACGAAACTTTGTATCATCCAGTTTCCTAAAACAATATTCCATGTCTTCCTTGCAAACAAGCTCCACAATCCCCATTCCATCAGCACAGCAGACATTTTTAGCTTCTCTCTTATGATCTTTCAGATCCTGCTAACTTCCCGAAGGGGAAAGTCCAGAGACTATGACTCTGTATTCAGTTAGCCTGTTCCTCCTGCGTGGCCCTCCATCTATTCCCCCTGGTTCCCTGCTTCACCTGGGAAATGCCACACGTAACCGAAGAGAATGGGACTTGTATCCATGGAGTCCAAACATGGCGTCTTCTGAATCCCACAGATCCTGGAAGCTGATGAAGGCGAACGATGTGGCACCACCTCCCCTGCGATTCTTCAGCTCTATGGTATAGATCCGCCCATTCCGATGGAACAGCCTTTTCAGCTCCTCCCGTACATTGACAGGTAGATTGCCCACGTAAATGTGCACATTTCCTGATCGCTGACCTCCAGCCCAGGAGATGGTCACTTGGCGGCCTAGTAAATGGACTTCTGGGGGGACAATATCTGGGCTAATCAGAGTGATGGAAGACCCATTGTTCTGAAGTCCGTTGTATCTGGATATCACTGACCTTGACCGGCTTGCTACAGCAATGAAAGTTGGCTGGTGTAGTGTGGTCAATCTGCTATATAGTGTGGACCGGGTAAATCACTTTATCTGCTTCTGGTGTATCCCAGGGGTAGTGTCCCTCAGCACTGATGGCTCTTCTTGGCAGACAATGATCATCTGGGCCTGCAGATGGTCTCCAGGATTGGGGGCCCTGTAGACAATCTTTGGCCATGTGTCCAAGGTGCCCACACATATAACAGCGCTGTGAGTTGGGTAAATCACAGGTCCTGTTTGTAAACCTTTGTCCTGGTGAGGTTTCTGCTGGGTAGTGGGATAGCCCTGCTCGAATGGCTGGTGGCTGCTCGAATCCTTGGTTGATGGGTCTCCTGGGATCAGTGGGCATATCGGGTGTTACGCTCAAGCCCGGACTGTTTGGCGTGAGCGTGGTTAGTGGTCCCGCTGGGCCACGGACCGAGGAGTGTCTGTAGGGGTGTGACTAGGGGCCTCGCCTGATCTGACCAAAGACGCACGGCGGCTTAATCAACTCTGTGGTCCGAGGAGGGACGTGGGAGATGGCCCAGGTGCTACTCCAGGTCAGACCCCGGTCACAGCTGTTGACCCACTCTTGGGAATGCAGGAACGGGCAGGTTTTGGTGATATGCAGACAGGCAGATACTGGCAGGCATGGCTGGTATGCCGACAAGTGGGTACTGGCAGGTAGGTAAACAGACTGGATAGGGACTAGTACAGACTGGGATACAGGAACAGAGCCGCAGGTGGGGAGGGCAAGCGGAGCAGAGCAGAGCCGCCGGTGCGGAGGCAAGCGGAGAAGAGCAGAGACGCAGGTTCAGAGGGCAAGTGAAGCAGAGCAGAGACACAGGTGCGGAGGGCAAGCAGAGCAGAGCCACAGGTGCGGGCAGACAGGACAGGGCTCTGTTCACATGCAACAGACAGGGACAGGAAAATACGGGAAGATAGCTAGAACACAGGAGGTAGATACGGAGGCAGGGAAACGGGACAACCAGAACTAGATACACACAAGGTGCATGCTATGAAGTAGCGAGTGGACACAAAACTCACAAATAGAAGTACAGAGACAATGAGAAGGAGTTAGGTACTGGTTCAGACACTGCAGGAAAAGGGAAGGATCAGACATAGAGACAAACAGGTAACGGGCTAGGACACTGTTCAGACAGGAACTGACACAGGAACGAGATACAGGAACGAACCTGGGCATTCAGCCCCCAGGGTGGCAGAAATAGACTAGAAGTCACAGATACAGGTAACGGGCCTGGATACTGAGCCGCCAGGGTGGCGGAAACAGACTAGATTCAGGACAGGCCCTGGCAACTCACAGTTGCACAGAACACACTGAAAGAAAGTGTTGCTCAGGCACCTCCCACTGGGTGGAGAAGGTTTAAGTATCCAGTGACTCACAGCAATAAGCTGGGGACACATTAGGACTGCGCACACTGCAACTTTAAGAAACAGGAAGTACCACCGCTGCCGCCCTAAGCCAGCAGACAAGAGACACGCACACAGCAAGTAGATAAGTATAGTGCACAGCCTGCACTGGTAGGTAAGTTGGCGGTCTTGCATGGTGGGAGATGGTAAGCCATGTCAGCATGCCGCCAGGGATGTTACATCGGGGCTCCAGTGGGTTGATTGGCTGTAAATTTGTTGGCCAATCATGCTGCTTGCTCTGGGGTGTCAGGATTCTGGTCGGCTACCCACTCTCGTATTTCTGGGGGCATTTTCTCCATAAGTTGCTTGAGTACGATCACCTTCCGTAGGACATCAACGAAGTGGGCAGCCCAATCATCGAGCCAGTGGTTGTAGTGCCGTCGCAGTTAACTGCCAAATTATACATAGGAGGCCCCCTTGGGAGAGAAAGTCCAGAACTTGGTGTGATATCTCTTGAGGGTGATGGTAAAAAGGGCCATTAATGGTGTCCTTAATAGTCCAATAGTCCTCTATAATGGAGATGATTTCCTTGGTGGGGGGCCATAATGGTGTCCGGTGCTGGTGTTAGGAGCAGTGAAACTCCCAAAACTGATTCCATAACACAAGCCCACTCCGCGCTTGAGGCACCGGGTCCCAATGCGATTAACAACTCCTGAATTTGGGCTGCTTGGGACTGGGTATTTGATTCGAGACTACCACTGGATCCTGGATTTGACAAGCAGTTAATTCCTCTGGGTCCACCTCAAGTGGAGTTTTCTTCATCCTCCATGACATTCTAGGCATCCCAAAAGACCAATTCCTGTACCAAATTTGACCGAGTGATGGTGGCCCGGTATTTGATCCATCGAAGTTGGCACATTTACTGTAGTCGTCGTTTCTTGTTGCGGCTGTATATCCACTCCGCTCCTCCTCCCAAGGCCGAGCTGGTGGGGTTGCACATGGAAGCATCTAAAACCTGCTGTGTATGCCTCACCTGTGGTCTGCAGGGACTGTCTATCTGTATCCCTGTTTGTGAAGCCCTTGCATAATGTCTACAAACACCAGTCCCCCGCAGCTCTCCCAGATCCACAGGACTGAGCAGTATCCCACTGCTACCACCAAGTGTGGAGACACGGGGGTCAGTGGCTACTCTCACCCGCAGGCCTGGCTGTCTTTAGACATACAGCATGGCTCATCCCACTGAATGTCCGCACTCCTTTTCTGTGGGCAGAATACTACTCACACAACACAGGGTGAGGGTAAAACAGTGTGGCAATTTTTATTGAACCACCAACAGACAATAACATATAGTAGAGTCCCAGAAAGTTCATAAGATGGTACAAAATTAGAGAGTCGCACCCTTCCACTGACTTGCTGGGATTAGAGCAGCTGCGACTTCGGGGCTTCCAGGGTCAACTACCCACACCAGTGGCACCCCGCTTTTTGGCGAGTACCCACAAAGAGAAAGTAACGACAATCTTAGGAAGCTGACAGTCCATTGAGGTTACGTGGCCAGGTGACCTGATTGTTCAATCTGGCTCATATGAACAATGGTCTATGTCTCCTGACTAGTGTTGAGCCACCCCCGTAGTGTTCGAGTTCGGTTCGGTTCGTCGAACACCCGTGTGTTCGCCGAACTGTTCGTCGAACTGTTCGTCGAACACCTTCGAACACCGTTAAAACCAATGGCAGGCAAACAAAAACACATAGAAACACATAGAAAACACCTTCAAAGGTGTCCAAAAGCTGACAAACTGCTCAGAAGACACAACTAACACATGGAAAAGTGACAAGTACATATAGTCATGCGAAAATAAAAGAGGTGGAGGAGTAAAAGGAGGGGGAGACACAGATATAGGCATGTCATGCCCTTCTAAAATCCAAAAAGTGAGAAGCCGACACGGCCAGTCCGCTCCTGCCCGTGCCACCTCCGTGTCGCCGGGTTTGTGCCAGAGCCGCGGTGAACCCTGATGGCCAGCCCCCCTCTCCCAATACTGGTGCCTGTCCGCTGGTGGGTCGAGCGAGCCCCCCTGTGGTGGAGGCAGCTCTAAACTTTTTAATTTAAATTGTCTCTCTAATTTGAATGAATACACTTTAAATCCAATTACAAGGATCTATTGGAGGGCAAGTCTCATGCCAGCAGCCGCGTAATTCCAGCTCCAGTAGCGTCCACTAAAGCTGCTGCAGTTAAAAAGCTTTTATAAGGATCGAGCTCGGCTGTCCACCGCAAGGCATCCTACTGCCAGTCCCAGCCCCTATGCCTTGGGGTGCCTCCTGATGCTCTTCACTGAGTATCCCATGGTCCCGAAGCATTTCCTTTGAAAAAATTAAGTGTCTAAACTACAGGTGGTGTAGCTTGCTTAACAGCCAGGATAATCCGCTGACTAGCAGACACTGCTACTAGGCACAAAGTATTTCCTGGGCTAGATGCAGTTAAAAATTTGTAATTAGATACTCTCGTTGGATGCTGAGAAAGCATTCCATAGAGTCTCCTGGCACGCCATATATGATTCTCTTAAAAAGCTTGGGGTAGGGGTCTAGGGGACCCTTTTATAGCCAAAATCACGGCCCTGTATCGCAATACGTCACCTAGGCTGAAGATAAATGGAACTGTAGCACCCTGAGGGCTCGGTTGCTACAGACGTATTGCACCTCACCCAGAGGTGTGATATCTCACTCTCAGGTAAGGATGTAGTGTGGATCAGGACCCGACACCTGCATGCATTACACCACATTGCCGTGGGGCAGGACGACCAATATGCCCCTGAGATGGGCACGACAGTCCCTGTCCCTGGCTGGAGTGGGGGGAGGGAACACTGAGGAAGGGGAACCCTGTAGTGCAGGAGCAGGGAGGAAGCAGTTCCTGGGTGCATTGAGAAGGGAGTATAAAAGGTGGGCACCATCTTAGTTCAGTGCAGAGAAGTCTGAGCAGAAGTGGCAGGGAGCAGGGGCTCTGCATGAGCTCTGCTCCGGAGGCGGGCCTAGTAACAGAGGCCCAGGCCTGGAAGAGGGAGAAGGAAGGAAGAGGAGCGGAGAAGGCTCCAGGAACGAGGAATGAAGGGATCCCAGGGGTGCGGACGGGCGAGTCGCCACCGCACGCCCGAATCCACCTGCGTGGAGGGGTCAGGCCAAAGGGGGAGACCGGTCCCCGAACTAGTGGAGGCAGGAAACGACCCTCAGCTAGAAACCGGAGGCTCTGACATTTTATGTGGCGCAGCCCCTCGCTACACCCGCTAGGAAGGCACCACATAGGGTCAGGGAAACTGGCGCCAAGTTTACCAAGAGGAGGCCCGAGGCAGCCGGACAGAAGTGTTGGTAAGAAAGGCCAGACAAAGGACACACAAAGGGGGTCCTGTGAAGTGCTCCAAAGTTATCTGGGAGTTGTCTGAGCCCCTCACCTGGTGAGCACAGTACGACGTGGGCAGCCGTTACCTGCAGACGTGGTCTGGATAATAAGAACTGTGAGTAAAGGCCCTGGACTGCATCACTGACTCCGTGTCGTTACTGCTGCTGCCCTGCACCATCACCCCCATCCTCCGCATACACTGCCCTGAGGCTATACTCCTCCCGTGGGGAGTTATGCTACGCTCTGCTGCACCCACAACACCAGCCTCAGCGGTCTGCCCTGTAGCGGCGGTTCACTCTGACCGCAATCCACGGGTGGCGTAGTCGGACATTTAAACATCAAAACCACATAAATAGTTCCGCCACTGGTTTGACCGCCCTGAGCCACGGAACCGGGTCGCCGCCACGAAGACTACAACCACCAGCATCCACCAAAAAGGGTCCGGCTCCGGGTGTCCCAAGGCCCAGGGGGTGCGTCAGAACATTTTCATCACCTTTCACAATCACCAATGGGACAAGGCAGGGATGTCCTCTGTCCCCTCTCTTATACATCCTAGTGACGGAGCACCTGCTCTCATCAATTCGCCATAACCCCAATATTAGGTGGATTGAGGTGGGAGGCACCGAGTACAAGTGCTCTCTATTTGCTGATGATGTCCTAGTATATATCACTCAATCACATATATCCATCCATGCTGTTATGGCTGAAATAGATCACTTTGTTACATGGTAAAATTTTAAAATCAATGCAGCGAAGTCTGAGGCCCTCGATGTCTCCCTCCCCAAATCCATATAGGATTCCATCCAGTCCAACTTTCCCTTTGCCTGGCCCTCACAGGGTATCAAATACTTAGGAATTCCTATTCATAAAGACCTCTCCCATCTATGTTATCTTAATTTTGGGCCCTTTATTGAACAATTCCATACAGACCACGGTTGGCAAGTTAGAACTGTAAGATTCACTACGTGAACCGCTGGTGTTTTGTGGAAAAGCACATGTACACCGCGTTCCAAATTATTATGCAAAAAGTGTTTAGGAGTGATAAGGGAAGAATTTGTTTGTTTGTCAGTTAAACTCATTGATGGTGATGTGTGTCAGGGCTCTTTATATCACTGTAAGCAATTGCAGACACCTGTGCTAATTAGTTTTGCAGGTGTGTCCAATGAAAGGCAAGACTACTTAAGAAGGCTCTCTCACATTATTAAGCAGCCTACATTTTCTGCCAAAATGGGAAAGCAAAAGGATGTGTCGGCTGCTGAGAAGCAACAAATTGTGGAGTGTTTAGGTCAAGGCATGACTACAATCAACATTGTGCGATGATCAGGATGAAGTGTCTTGGCAATCAAGAAGTATGTAGCTGATTCACAGTAGACACGTGTGCGTGCTGATAAGGGCAAATTGAGGACTCTTTCCTACAGGCAATTACGTCAGGTTGAAAGAGCAGCGGCAAAAAAGCCTTGTCATAGCAGCAGACAAGTTTTTGAAGCTGCTTGTGCCTCCAACGTCCCCCGAACAACAAGATGCAGGGTCCTTCAGAGGTTTGCAGCTGTGCATACGCCATCCTGTCGACCTCCTCTATCCACTTCACACAAGCAGAAACGGCTCCAGTGGGCCAAACATTACATGAAGACTGATTTCAAAACTGTTTTGTTCACGGATGAGTGCCGTGCAGCGCTCGATGGTCCAGATGGATGGAGTGGAGGATGGCTGGTTGATGGACACCCCACGCAAACACGGCTACAGCGCCAACAAGGAGGAGGTGGAGTAATGTTTTGGGCTGGAATCATGGGGAGAGAGATTGTCGGCCCCTTTAGGATCCCTGAAGGCGCTAAAGATGAACTCCATAATGTATGTGGATTTTCTCAAACAGCACTTCCTGCCATGGTTCAAGAAGAAGAACCGTGTATTTCACAGCAAGATCATTTTTCTGCATGATAATGCACCATCTCATGCTGCACATAAAACATCTGCATCTCTGGCTGATATGGGCATAAAAGGGGACAAACTTATGGTGTGACCCCCATGCTCCCCTGACCTCTACCCCATTCAGAACCTTTGGAGCATCATTAAAAGGAGTGTCTATGATGGCGGGAGGCAGTTCACATCTAAGCAACAGCTCTGGGAGGGTATTCTGTCCTCATGCAAAACAATTGAAGCAGAAACCATCCAAAACCTGACAAATTCAATGGACGAGAGAGTTCAGAAGCTCCTTTCGAACAAGGGGTCCTATGTGAAAATGTAACATCACCTAGAATAAAGTTTTGAGTTGAAAACTGTTTGATTTCAGTTTCTAACAACCTGCTAATGCTTATAATTTCAAAAATGACCATTTTTTTGGTCTTTATTAAAATGAAAAGGTTGATCGAAAAGTTTGGGGGATCTAAGAGTGTGGCAACCCAGTAGTCATGATTACTTCGAATTCTGACAATATGAGGGTCATGCTGCAGGTAGTGCAGCAAGAAGGCACTTATGTGTCTTGCGCATCTCGGAGCCCCAAAATTATTTTCCGGGCTAGATGCAGCTAAAAATTATTTTTAATTTTAAATCTGGTGGAGCTTATTATAGATGGCCTAATAGGATCAGTGCTGCACACTGCTACAAAGCCCAAATTATTTTCCAGTCAAGATACAGATAAACATGATTAGTAATTTGAAAGCTTAAAACGTTTGGTAGGGTGATTTTAACCAATCATCAAGCTTTTACTCTCCCCAGGATGACACAGGGGTAGAAAAGTCGTTTCGGATCCATGATTTGTTCATCTTTATGAACGTGAGTCTGTCTACATTATCAGTGGAGAGCCGCGTGCGCTTATCTGTCAGCACACCACCAGCAGCGCTGAACACACGTTCAGACAGAACGCTGGCTGCGGGGCATGACAAGATCTCCAAGGCGTAAGTGGCTAGCTCCGGCCATTTATCCAGATTGGAAGCCCAAAAAGAGCAAGGGTCCAGTGACACAGTCGTGGCTTCAATGTTTACTTGGAGATACTCCTGTACCATCGTCTCTAGGCGTTGACTATGTGTAAGACTTCTTGTCTCCTGTGGCCTTGCAAAGGATGGGCTAAAAAAGTGGTGAAATGATTCCGCAAAATTGATGTTACCAGCAGATACTGTGGTTCTGTTACGGTTTGAGTGCTGAACACTTGACGGTCCCACGGTTGGCAAGTTGGAACTGTGAGATTCACTACGTGCACCACTGGTATTTTGTGGAAAAGCACATGTAAGATTCTGCAACAGTCTCTGCTGATACTCCTGCATGCGTGCATCCCTTTCTATGGCAGGAATAATTTCTGCAAATTTACTTTTGTACCGGGGATCTAACAGTGTGGCAACCCAGTAGTCAGGATTATTTCTAATTCTCACAATTCGCGGGTCATGTTGCAGGTAGTGCAGCAAGAAGGCACTCATGTGTGTTGCGCATCCAGGAGCACCAAGTCCCTGTTGTGTTGGTGGCGAGGTAACAATCATGCTTCCTTCCTCTGTCTTCTCCCCCCAACCTCGCACAACAGAAATGTGATCAAGGTCTCCCTCATCTGATGAGTCTTCCATCAGTTCGTCCTCCACTTCTTCCTGGGCTCCTGCACCTTCCTCACTAGTTTGGCTGCTACCATGCGCCCTGGTAAAACCATCTCCCCCACCGTCACATGCCTGCCGCCTTGGTGCTGCCGACCTTCTGGACCTTGCAGATGTTAGCCCTTCCGCATACAACTCCTCCTCCTCTACTTCCTCCACCTCCTCTTGTGCCACCACCTGACTCCGAATTCTGTTTAACATGTGCTCCAGCATGTAAATCACCGGAATAGTCATGCTGATAATGGCATCGTCAGCACTAATCATCTTCGTCGCCATTTCAAAACTGTGCAGAAGGGTGCATAGGTCCCTGATCTGAGACCACTCCTCCAGCGTGATTTGCCCCACCTCTGAATCTCGTTGGCCCAGGCTATACATCAGAACGTATTGCACCAGGGCTTGTCGGTGCTGCCACAGTCGCTGCAACATGTGCAGAGTTGAATTCCACTGGGTAGGCACATCGCATTTTAGCCGGTGAAGTGGCAGGCCCAACGACTTCTGTAGAGATGTAAGTCGCTGAGCTGCGGGATGCGAACGGCGGAAGTGAGCACACAGCGACCGTGCCCTCTGCAGAAGGCCATCTAGTCTGGGATAGTGGGCTAAAAATTGCTGGACAACCAGGTTCAACACGTGAGCCATACAAGGCACGTGTGTGACATTGTCCCGGCGAAGGGCCGCACCCAGGTTTTCAGCATTGTCGCACGTGGCCTTCCCTGGTTTCAGGTCCAGTGGAGACAACCATTCATGAAATTGGTTCTCCAGAGCTGACCACAACTCCTCAGCTGTGTGACTCACATTTCCCAGACATTTCAATGTAAAAACCGCCTGATGACGTTGAGCCCTACTGCCAGCATAGTAAGGAGGTGTGCAGGATCCCTTCTGCGCAGTTAGAAAGCTTGTGGCATGACCAGACAGGCTTTGGGTGCAGGTGGAAGACCGAGAGGAGGTTGAGGAGGCAGAAGCAGTGGAGGAACTTTGACATAAAGAGGATTGACGCACAACTCGTGGGGACGGCAAGACTTGGACAGCAGCCCCTTGTCCTGCTGTCACCATAGTTACCCAGTGCCCAGTCAGCGACATGTAACGCCCCTGTCCATGCCTACTCGTCCAAGTGTCTGTGGTGAAATGCACCCTGTCACACACAGAGTTTCTCAAAGAAGCGGTGATGTTGTGTGCGACATGCTGGTGGAGCGCAGGCACACCTTTCTTTGAGAAGTAGTGCCGACTGGGCATCTGGTACTGGGGCACTGCGACGGACATAAGGTCTCGAAAATCCTCTGTGTCCACCAGGCGGAAAGGCAGCATTTCTGTAGCCAAGAGCTTGCAGATGGTGAAATTCAATCTCTTAGCTTTCTCATGGCTAGGAGGAAATGGTCTTTTACTTGTCCACATCTGAGGGACCGAGGGCTGGCTATTGTGCTTAGACGGGGTTGATAAGGGTGTCCCCGGCAAACTGCCGGTCTGTGAGGAAGATGCAGGCGGACATGTTAGGTTGCCTTCATCCAAAGGTGGTGCTATCGATGTCAACAGCGCTCAACACCAGCTGGTGTTACCACCTCCAAAGAAAATGATGACCTGCCAATCACGCTGGCTGTTGCGGGTAAAGAGGTGGCAGGTCTGCGCCCCAAAACAGGTGTGACTGCTGTCCCCCCAGTCACAGAGGATGAAGAGGCCGCGGATGCACAAGATATGGCAGACGGTGGTTGGCCCGGCCGGCTAGGCCGCATTGTAGCACACTGAGCTTCCCACTGCAACTTATGCTTCATGTCCATGTGCCGGTTCATGCAAGAAGTACTCAAACTATGTATTTTTTGGCCTCTACTTAGCTTTTGCTGACAAATGTTACAGATAACACGAGTTGGGTCATCTTTATCGATCTGAAAAAATGCCCAGGCTATGCAAGGCTTAGCACCCATGCGACCTGAAGAGCCACCACGACTTGTGGTGAGAGGCAGAGTTGTGTTTGAGGATGCAGTTGTTGACGTGCTTCCAGTACTACGTCTCTGTCCAGGAAGGCGCACCCTGACCTCGTCGTCACTAGCATCTTCCTCCACCTCCTCTGCTGACCTCATCTCTTGGCTGACTGTGGGTTGACAGTAAGTGGGATCTCCGACCTCATCATCATCACCCTGTGCGTTATCACACCCGTCGTCCTCAGAGCCAACCTGTTCCTGCCCTGACAAAAAACTAAAGTTGTCGCTCCAATCAGGTATTTGAGTCTTATCATCGTCTTCCTCATTGTCTCCACCAACAGGAGTTACAGTTTGGGAATGAGGGTCTACATTATGGTCAGAACCTTCTGTGTCTGGTCCTGGATCCGACTCATAAAGATTCTGGGCATCAGTGCAGATCATTTCCTCGTCTGGATTCACAGAAGCGCTGGAGTCGACCTCTGATTCCCAGGCTATAGTATGAGTAAACAGCTCTGCAGACTCAACCATCTGTTCTACCTCATACTCAGACGGGCAGCTGGAGATTTGGGAGCTGTGAGGAAGCAAGTGCGATTTGGGTGACACCTTTGAGGACTGGAGTATTTGTGATGTTGAAGTTGATGTGGAGGAGAGCCCACTTAAAGGAGCACTTGATATCCGTTGAAGCACCTGCTGTTTTTGTGCCTCATCTGGAATTTGTAGCGATTGGCGTGGCCGTAAGAAAGGGATCTTATCACATTGTCCGCTAAAAGAAGTAGACATTTTAGTTTGGCTGGAAGATGGTCTTTCTTCTGCAGATGTTACTGTTGCTTTAACACCTACCCCACGGACACAACCTTTTTTCCCCTTCCCAACACGCCTATTCCCCTTTCCACCAGCAGCAGGCCTTTTTCCACTCATTTTGGTGGTTAACTAATTCACAACTCTGGAGTTGTTTGCACAAAAAAACAATGGATGGTAACCAAGCAGAGCTGAGTGGCCAAACTGTGGTATTAGGCCAAAACTATTGGCTGGGTTAGATGCAGAAAAAAATTATTTTGAATTTGCAACCTGATGGAGGTCAGTATAGATGGACTAATAGATAAAGTCCGACACACTACTAGAAGGCCAAATATTTTTTCAGAGGTAGATGCAGAAAAAAATATATTCAGTTTGCAACCTGATGGAGGTCAGTATAGATGGACTAATACAACAAGTCCCGCACACAGCTAGAAGCCCAAATATTTTTTCAGAGGTACTGTAGATGCAGATAAAAATTATTTTTAATTTGCAACCTGATGGAGGTCAGTATAGATGGACTAATAGAGAAAGTCCGACACACTACTAGAAGGCCAAATATTTTTTCAGAGGTAGATGCAGAAAAAAATATATTCAGTTTGCAACCTGATGGAGGTCAGTATAGATGGACTAATACAACAAGTCCCACACACAGCTAGAAGCCCAAATATTTTTTCAGAGGTACTGTAGATGCAGATAAAAATTAGTTTTAATTTGCAACCTGATGGAGGTCAGTATAGATGGACTAATAGAGAAAGTCCGACACACTACTAGAAGGCCAAATATTTTTTCAGAGGTAGATGCAGAAAAAAATATATTCAGTTTGCAACCTGATGGAGGTCAGTATAGATGGATTAATAGAACAAGACCCACACACAGCTAGAAGCCCAATATTTTTTCAGAGGTAGATGCAGAAAAAACTATATTCAGTTTACAACCTGATGGAGGTCAGTATAGATGGACTAATAGAACAAGTCCCACACACTGCTAGAAGCCCAAATATTTTTTCAGAGGTACTGTAGATGCAGATAAAAATTAGTTTTAATTTGCAACCTGATGGAGGTCAGTATAGATGGACTAATAGAGAAAGTCCGACACACTACTAGAAGGCCAAATATTTTTTCAGAGGTAGATGCAGAAAAAAATATATTCAGTTTGCAACCTGATGGAGGTCAGTATAGATGGATTAATAGAACAAGACCCACACACAGCTAGAAGCCCAATATTTTTTCAGAGGTAGATGCAGAAAAAAATATATTCAGTTTGCAACCTGATGGAGGTCAGTATAGATGGACTAATAGAACAAGTCCCACACACTGCTAGAAGCCCAAATATTTTTTCAGAGGTACTGTAGATACAGATAAAAATTAGTTTTAATTTGCAACCTGATGGAGGTCAGTATAGATGGACTAATAAAGAAAGTCCGACCCACTACTAGAAGGCCAAATATTTTTTCAAAGCTAGATGCAGAAAAAAATTATATTCAGTTTGCAACCTGATGGAGGTCAGTATAGATGGACTAATAGAGAAAGTCCGACACACTACTAGAAGCCCAAATATTTTTTCAGAGGTACTGTAGATGCAGATAAAAATTAGTTTTAATTTGCAACCTGATGGAGGTCAGTATAGATGGACTAATAGAGAAAGTCCGACACACTACTAGAAGGCCAAATATTTTTTCAGAGGTAGATGCAGAAAAAAATATATTCAGTTTGCAACCTGATGGAGGTCAGTATAGATGGACTAATAGAACAAGTCCCACACACTGCTAGAAGCCCAAATATTTTTTCAGAGGTACTGTAGATGCAGATAAAAATTAGTTTTAATTTGCAACCTGATGGAGGTCAGTATAGATGGACTAATAGAGAAAGTCCGACACACTACTAGAAGGCCAAATATTTTTTCAGAGGTAGATGCAGAAAAAAATATATTCAGTTTGCAACCTGATGGAGGTCAGTATAGATGGACTAATACAACAAGTCCCGCACACAGCTAGAAGCCCAAATATTTTTTCAGAGGTACTGTAGATGCAGATAAAAATTATTTTTAATTTGCAACCTGATGGAGGTCAGTATAGATGGACTAATAGAGAAAGTCCGACACACTACTAGAAGGCCAAATATTTTTTCAGAGGTAGATGCAGAAAAAAATATATTCAGTTTGCAACCTGATGGAGGTTAGTATAGATGGACTAATACAACAAGTCCCACACACAGCTAGAAGCCCAAATATTTTTTCAGAGGTACTGCAGATGCAGATAAAAATTAGTTTTAATTTGCAACCTGATGGAGGTCAGTATAGATGGACTAATAGAGAAAGTCCGACACACTACTAGAAGGCCAAATATTTTTTCAGAGCTAGATGCAGAAAAAAATTATATTCAGTTTGCAACCTGATGGAGGTCAGTATAGATGGATTAATAGAACAAGACCCACACACAGCTAGAAGCCCAATATTTTTTCAGAGGTAGATGCAGAAAAAAATATATTCAGTTTGCAACCTGATGGAGGTCAGTATAGATGGACTAATAGAACAAGTCCCACACACTGCTAGAAGCCCAAATATTTTTTCAGAGGTACTGTAGATGCAGATAAAAATTAGTTTTAATTTGCAATCTGATGGAGGTCAGTATAGATGGACTAATAGAATGATGCTATGCCCAAAAGATTTTATTTCACTAGGTGCAGTAAAAAAATTGGTATTCTATACACAGGTGGTATATCTTGCAACACAGATAGGCTACTCCACTGACTAACACACTCTGCAATAGGCCAAAAAGGATTAGCTTTGCTAGATTCAGCCAAATGCTGTGAAAAAAACTTGCACAGCACTGGCACAGACCTGCCTGGCAAAAACTGATAGGAACTCATGTAACCTAGTCCTGAAAAGAACTCCAATTACAATTAGTCTTTACTCCCACAACCTATCTATTTAAGAGCACAGACCTCCCTGATAAAAGTCGTAGGAAATGCTGTAACCTAGTCCTTAAAAGGACTGCAATCACAACTATTCCCTACTCCCAAGCTATCTGTATATTTGTGCGAAAATTGGCTTGAAATTAACAAGGTATAGCGCACACAGCAACAGCGGTGCCGTCTAACACGCAGCTGCAGCAGTGAGAAAATGGTGGCGACGGGGAAAATGGCTTGGTCTTATAGGGCAAGGACATGTGACATACACTGCCAATGACACATGCCCTTGCTTGTGTGAAAAAAAGCACTTCGCTCCGTGTGTGCGCTGCTGATAGGCTGACAGATTGCACCTCCCCACTGTAAATGCGGGAAAGAGAAAAAAAAATGGAGATCTTCATTGTTCCTGCAGAGATCCATCCCCTGCCCCTCCCCCCACCCCGCTGTACACTCAAACTGCGTATTAACATTAATTTTCATCATTACTGAGAAAAAATCCAGTTATGATTTTGGTGCACGAACAGTTATCGAACATAACCTCGAACAGCCGAATTTTTCTCAAATTGTTCGTGTTCGCCGAACGGCTCGAACACCGCCCAAAACAGCTCGAATTTGAGATTGGCGAACAGTTCGAGTAGAACAACGCTCATCTCTACTCCTGACCTACTAAAATATAGAGTGGCATGTTTAAAAATAAATACTGTGTTGTCACATACAGCATTTAAGTAATGTAAAGTGTTGATGTATAATGTGCATTGTGCATGGTAAGCACAAGATTAAATTAGGAATAAGATATGTACTGTTTATATAGTACGTTTTTTAGCAACGATATATGACATAAGATAATAATAGGATACGGCATAGTTGATAATAGAACTAGCCCAGTGGGTTGGAACTAGTGTTAATAAAAGGTGGGAACTTCCTGACAGTGATAAGGATAGAGAAGTGCGATGACAAGTCCAAGTTCAAGTCCAGCGGGCTGCTAGGGTCAGCATGTGTCTACCATTCGAGGCAGTGGGACCCCATACTGGAATCCCGAGCAGACTCTCCTGTCGCTCCTGGAGCTTAAGGTCTGACATAGGGGCTCCTGGACACATCATGTTCTTTGGCGTACAAGGGAATATAGACAGGGGCCCACCAAGTCAGAAGGTAATAGATTCCGGGAGCACTGCCGAATGGGAAGGGAGGTACTTGGGGCTAATAGAGCAAGTGGGTGAAGGGATGCTCAAAGAGGAGCGAATGGTAGAGCTGAAGGTGTGTTGTGCTAAGAAAGTAAGGAATATGAAGTACTGTGCCCTATCCCATGTTTTACCATATGATGTTCTTGGACTGACCAGTAAACGTTTACTTGTTGCAATGGACTTGGTGTCCCCTGAGTTTTGTGTGGCAGCTCCTGAAGATGGAGGCTTGAAGATAGTGGAGGCTTGTGGCTTACAAGTGAGTGTGATACACCCCACACCTGACAGTACACTGGGACACCGTTAGTCTGTAAAGTGTCAGAGCGTAACCAGACAGCAGCTTGGTCATGACTACCACTCTCGCGCACTTTACAGACAGACCCAGAGTGAGACTCAAGTGAGACTCAAGTTCTGCTCCCCGAGATGAAGCTTGAGTCTGGGAATATGGAGCAACCTCTGTTGACATACTTTCCACTCCTAGGTCTTTATGGAGAGCGTCTGGGTTGTTCGTGGTTAGAGAGGGAATAGATGTAGTTTGCAGACTGGGCTCCTCAGCAGCAGCTCCATCTGACATCTGCTTGATGAATCCTCTGATGGTCACTCCCGTGCCTCGAAGGGAAGGTAGATGAGATAGTGTCTGTTGGGAGTTAGCCTCCAATAGCTGATCAGTCTCTGTTCTACCATGGGATAAGGCTGCCACCGAGTAGCTAGAGGAGCCAATGGCTCCATGAAGAAATTAAGTATTCCTGCGGTGCTGGTGCGAAAGTCTGAAGTGTTGCGGTAGGGTGTTCTCCCCTTCTTCCTGATACTCATAGTCCAGGATACAGGATTCTGGCAAGTCATGTTTGGCTGTTTTTTGGAGCAGTTGAGGGAGCTGATACAAAGTGCTTTTTCACTCATCCTTAACCAGGCCACACCCCAAACATCTATCTTTTTTACCGCGAGAATGGTCGCAGTGTGTTTTGTGACTCGAAAGACATGATGATATGGAATTTAGCTTGTGAGCACCAATGGGGACAGCGATAATAGTTGTTGAAAGCTGTATGAGAGGACCTGGTGGCGACTCTGAAGCTAGGCAAGCTTGCACACTTATCATGCCTGGCCCATGTGCTCAATTGAGTGGTTCAGCAGTTTCTCAAAACCTACCCGGATCTGGCAGAGCGGCATGTGAAAGTACGCCGCGTGTGATCATTTCAGAAAGTTAGCTACAGCTTATGCCACCCTGGAAGGATTTCAGCAGCGTTTGCAGCTTCCAGCTCACCGACTGGTGTGTGATGTGACCATGCATTGGAAATCAATGCTGCACATGTTTGGAATGATTTTGAGCAGCAGAGGGCAGTTGTTGAGTACCAGCTTCTACACACTCGTCGGCATTCAGGTCAGCCTTCGCACATAAGAGCTGATGAGTGGGCATGGATGTCTGACATCTGTGCCATCCTCCAAAATGTTGAGGACTCCACCGAGATGGTGAGTGATAACGCCATAATTAGCATTACCATCCTGCTTCTCTGTCTACTGAAACACTCGCTGCTCACAATTAAAGAGGAGGCATTGCAGGTGGAACAAGAAAATATACAGGGTGATGCTACTCAGCCCAGCCTCATCTCATCTCAACGGATTCAGTGATAATGAGGAAGAGAAGGAAGCGAATTTGGACAGTTTTCCTCTTGGTGAGAACAGGGAAGTCTTGGCTGTTGGCAGTCTGACACACCTGGCCGAATTTATGTTCCGCTGCCTTTACCGTGAAAAACGCGTAGTACGCATTTTGGGCATTACAGAAAACTTGCATGGCACAAGAGAATTCTTGGAGACGGAGGTGATGGGAGTGATGGTGGCACCACCTAAAGTAAATTGCAAAGTCAGGTATAGGTAGGATAGTAATAGTCAGATATAGGTAGGTTAGTAAAAGTCAGGTATAGTTAGGTTAGTAGAGGGAGGAAACAGAAGGAGTTCATTTTTGGAGATTTTAAGTTCAGGCTCTTGTTGAATTATAACAAAATAAAAATTCCCATCTGAGAATGTTGGCGGCAGAGTTCACAGACAGTTCATTGGACAACCAAGGAGTACAAGCGAGGGAGACACAAATCAGATGTGGCAGAGGCAGGCGAACACTGTCAACGCCATCAGAATCGTACATAAACTCAAATCTAGTGGTTGTTTTTTGGGGGGTCTATTCCCATGCACCCCTTCACACCCAGACATGGGTATATGCTTTAGGAATTGTTCTATTTTATGTTGTCCTCCTCCTTCTCCTCATCCTCCACCACACTGTCTGTGGAGAGGACCCTGCCTGTGAGGGCGCACAAAAAGCCTATAAGGGATGGGTGAGGATACAGTAGGTAAGGGTAAAGCTGGTTGTGCAACAGTATGGTGGAGCAAGAGTTACTGCAGGTTGTAGGCTTGTCAAAAGAGGTGGGTCTTTAGTTTCCTTTTCAGGTTTCAACAGTAGGCAAGAGTCTGATATGTTGGGGTACAGAGTTCAAGAGTAGGGGGGATGCATGGGGAAAATTTTATATGCAATTGTGAGAAGAGGAGATAAGACGGGAGTAGAGAAGGAGATCTTGTGAGGATCGGAGGTTGCGTGCAGGTATGTACCAGGAGACTAGGCCACAGATACATGGAGGAGACAGTTGTGGATGGCTTTGCATGTCATAATTAGGGTTTTGAACTGTAATCCCTGGGCAATTGGGAACCAGTAAATGGAGCTTATACAACCCCTGGCAAAAATTATGGAATCACCGGGCTCGGAGGATGTTCATTCAGATGTTTAATGTTGTTGATAAAAAGCAGATCACAGACATGGCACAAAACAAAAGTAATTTCAAATGGCAACTTTAGGGCTTTAAGAAACACTAAAATAAATCAAGATTAAAAATGTTGTACTCAGTAAGAGTGATTTTTTTTAAACCAAGCAGAGGGAAAAAATTATGGAATGACTCAATTCTGTGGAAAAAATTATCGAATCACCCTGTAAATTTTCATTCCCAAAAGTAACATCTGCATCAAATTAGATCTGCTCATTAGTCTGCATCTAAAAAGGAGTGCTCACACCTTGGAGAGCTGTTGCACCAAGGGGACTGACATGAATCATGGCTGCAACACGAGAGATGTCAATTGAAACAAAGGAGAGGATTATCAAACTCTTAAAAGAAGGTAAATCATCACGCAATGTTGCAAAGGATGTTGGTTGCTCACAGTCAGCTGTGTCTAAAATCTGGACCAAATACAAACAACATGGGAAGGTTGTTAAAGGCAAACATACTGGTAGACCAAGGAAGACATCAAAGCGTCAAGACCGGAAACATAAAGCAATATGTCTCCAAAACAGGAAATGCATAACAAAACAAATGAGAAACGAATGGGAAGAAAATGGAGCCAATGTCTGTGAACGAACTGTAAGAAACCGCCTAAAGGAAATGGGATTTACGTACAGAAAAGCTAAACATAAGCCATCATTAACACCTAAACAGAAAAAAACAAGGTTACAATGGGCTAAGGAAAATCAATCATGGACTGTGGATGACTGGATGAAAGTCATATTCAGTGATGAATCGCAAATCTGCATTGGGCAAGGTGATGATGCTGGAACTTTTCTTTGGTGCCGTTCCAATGAGATTTATAAAGATGACTGCATGAAGAGAACATGCAAATTTACACATTCATTAATGATATGGGGCTGCATGTCAGGTAAAGGCACTGGGGAGATGGCTGTAATTACATCTTCAATAAATGCCCAAGTTTACATTGATATTTCGGACAGTTTTCTTAACCCATCAATTGAAAGGATGTTTGGGGATGATGACATCATTTTTCAAGATGATAATGCATCCTGCCATAGAGCAAAAACTGCGAAAACATTCCTTGAAAGAAGACACATAAGGTCAATGTCATGGCCTGCAAATAGTCCGGATCTCAATCCAATTGAAAATCTTTGGTGGAAGTTGAAGAAAATGGTCCATGACAAGGCTCCAACCTGCAAAGCAGATCTAGCAACAGCAATCAGAGAAAGTTGGAGCCAGATTGATGAAGAGTACTGTTTGTCACTCATTAAGTCCATGCCTCAGAGACTGCAAGCTGTTATTAAAGCCAGAGGTGGTGCAACAAAATACTAGTGATGTATTGGAGTGTTCTTTTGTGTGTTTGTTTTTCATGATTCCATATTTTTTTCTGGGATTTGTCCTGGAGTGGCACCTAGCATTCACTTGTGGCTAAAATCTAGCCCCACCATCAGGGGCTCTAATGAAAATCCATGTGTTCACTTAGTTACACCCCTCCAGGCTCTCAGCAGTCTGTGGCACAATGAGTAAACATCCACTAGCATGACAGTTTGCTCCAGTTTGAACCAGATCCAATATCTGTGCCATCAGAACATACTGAAAGAAAGTGTTGCTCAGGCACCTCCCACTGGGTGGAGAAGGTTTAAGTATCCAGTGACTCACAGCAATAGGCTGGGGACGCATTAGGACTGCGCACACTGCAACTTTAAGAAACAGGAAGTACCACCACCGCCGCCCTAAGCCAGCAGACAAGAGACATGCACACAGCAAGTAGAGAAGTATAGTGCACAGCCTGCACTGGTAGGTAAGTTGGCGGTCTTGCATGGTGGCAGATGGTAAGCCATGCCAGCATGCCGCCATGGATGTTACATCGGGGCTCCAGTGGGTTGATTGGCTGTAAATTTGTTGGCCAATCATGCTGCTTGCTCTGGGGTGTCAGGATTCTGGTCGGCTACCCACTCTCGTATTTCTGGGAGCATTTTCTCCATAAATTGCTTGAGTACGATCACATTCCGTAGGACATCAGCAAAGTGGGCAGCCCGACCATCAAGCCAGTGGTTGTAGTGCCGTCGGAGTTAACTGCCAAATTATACATAGGAGGCCCCCTTGGGAGAGAAAGTCCAGAACTTGGTGTGATATCTCTTGAGGGTGATGGTAAAAAGGGCCATTAATGGTGTCCTTAATAGTCCAATAGTCCTCTATAATGGAGATGATTTCCTTGGTGGGGGGCCATAATGGTGTCTGATGCTGGTGTTAGGAGCAGTGAAACTCCCAAAACCAGCTTCAACACACTCGTCGGCATTCAGGTCAGCCTTCGCACATAAGAGCTGATGAGTGGCATGGATGTCTGACATCTATGCCATCCTCCAAAATGTTGAGGACTCCACCGAGGTGGTGAGTGATGATGACGCCATAATTAGCGTTACCATCCCGCTTCTCTGTCTACTGAAACACTCGCTGCTCACAATTAGAGAGGAGGCATTGCAGGTGGAATAAGAAAATATACAGGGTGATGCTACTCAGCCCGGCCTCATCTCATCTCAACGGATTCAGTGATAATGAGGAAGAGAAGGAAGAGAACATGGACAGTTGTCCTCTTGGTGAGAACAGGGAAGTCTTGGCTGTTGGCAGTCTGACACACCTGGCCGAATTTATGTTCCGCTGCCTTTACCGTGAAAAACGCGTAGTATGCATTTTGGGCATTACAGAAAACTTGCACGGCACAAGAGAATTCTTGGAGACGGAGGTGATGGGAGTGATGGTGGCACCACCTAAAGTAAATTGCAAAGTCAGGTATAGGTAGGATAGTAAAAGTCAGATATAGGTAGGATAGTAAAAGTCAGGTATAGTTAGGTTAGTAGAGGGAGGAAACAGAAGGAGTTCATTTTTGGAGATATTAAGTTCAGAATCTTGTTGAGTTATAACAAAATAAAAATTCCCATCTGAGAATGTTGGCGGCAGAGTTCACAGACAGTTCATTGGACAACCAAAGAGTACAAGCGAGGGAGATACAAATCAGATGTGGCAGAGGCAGGGGAACACTGTCAACGCCATCAGAATCGTACATAAACTCAAATCAAGTGGTTATTTTTTGGGGGTCTATTCCCATACACCCCTTCACACCCAGACATGGGTATATGCTTCAGGAATTGTTCTATTTTATGTCATCCTCCTCCTTCTCCTCATCCTCCACCACCCTGTCTGTGGAGAGGACCCTGCCTGTGAGGGCGCACAAACAGTCTATAAGGGATGGGTGAGGATACAGTAGGTAAGGGTACAGCTGGTTGTGCAACAGTATGGTGGAGCAAGAGTTACTGCAGGTTGTAGGCTTGTCAGAAGAGGTGGGTCTTCAGTTTCCTTTTCAGGTTTCAACAGTAGGCAAGAGTCTGATATGTTGGGGTACAGAGTTCACGAGTAGGGGGGATGCACGGGGAAAATCTTATATGCAATTGTGAGAAGAGGAGATAAGACGGGAGTAGAGAAGGAGATCTTGTGAGGATCGGAGGTTGCGTGCAGGTATGTACCAGGAGACTAGGTCACAGATACATGGAGGAGACAGTTGTGCATGGCTTTGCATGTCATAATTAGGGTTTTGAACTGTAATCCCTGGGCAATTGGGAACCAGTAAAGGGATCTTATACAACCCCTGGCAAAAATTATGGCATCAACTGGCTCGGAGGATGTTCATTCAGTTGTTTAATGTTGCTGATAAAAAGCAGATCACAGACATGGCACAAAACTAAACTAATTTCAAATGGCAACTTTAGGGCTTTAAGAAACACTAAAATAAATCAAGATTAAAAATGTTGTACTCAGTAAGAGTGATTTTTTTCAGACCAAGCAGAGGGAAAAAATTATGGTATCACTCAATTCTGAGGAAAAAATTAAGGAATCACCCTGTAAATTTTCATTTCCAAAACTAACATCTGTATCAAATTAGATCTGCTCGTTAGTCTGCATCTAAAAAGGAGTGCTCACACCTTGGAGAGCTGTTGCACCAAGTGGACTGACATGAATTATGGCTGCAACACGAGAGATGTCAATTGAAACAAAGGAGAGGATTATCAAACTCTTAAAAGAAGGTAAATCATCACGCAATGTTGCAAAGGATGTTGGTTGCTCACAGTCAGCTGTGTCTAAAATCTGGACCAAATACGAACAACATGGGAAGGTTGTTAAAGGCAAACATACTGGTAGACCAAGGAAGACATCAAATCGTCAAGACCGGAAACATAAAGCAATATGTCTCCAAAACAGGAAATGCACAACAAAACAAATGAGAAACGAATGGGAAGAAAATGGAGCCAATGTCTGTGACCGAACTGTAAGGAACCGCCTAAAGGAAATGGGATTTACGTACAGAAAAGCTAAACATAAGCTATCATTAACACCTAAACAGAAAAAAACAAGGTTACAATGGGCTAAGGAAAATCAATCATGGTCTGTGGATGACAGGATGAAAGTCATATTCAGTGATGAATCGCGAATCTGCATTGGGCAAGGTGATGATGCTGGAACTTTTGTTTGGTGCCGTTCCAATGAGATTTATAAAGATGACTGCATGAAGAGAACATGCAAATTTCCATAGTCATTAATGATATGGGGCGGCATGTCAGGTAAAGGCACTGGGGAGATGGCTGTAATTACATCTTCAATAAATGCCCAAGTTTACATTGATATTTTGGACAGTTTTTTTATCCCATCAATTGAAATGATGTTTGGGATGATGACATCATTTTTCAAGATGATAATGCATCCTGCCATAGAGCAAAAACTGAGAAAACATTCCTTGAAAGAAGATACATAAGGTCAATGTCATGGCCTGCAAATAGTCCGGATCTCAATCCAATTGAAAATCTTTGGTGGAAGTTGAAGAAAATGGTCCATGACAAGGCTCCAACCTGCAAAGCAGATCTAGCAACAGCAATCAGAGAAAGTTGGAGCCAGATTGATGAAGAGTATTCTCTGTCACTCATTAAGTCCATGCCTCAGAGACTGCAAGCTATTATTAAAGCCAGAGGTGGTGCAACAAAATACTAGTGATGTATTGGAGTATTCTTTTGTGTGTTTGTTTTTCATGATTCCAAAATTTTTTCCTCAGAATTGAGTGATTCCATAATTTTTTCCCTCTGCTTGGTCTGATAAAAATTACCCTTACTGAGTACCACATTTTTAATCTTGATTTCTTTTAGTGTTTCTTAAAGCCCTAAAGTTGCCATTTGAAATGAATTTAGTTTTGTGCCATGTCTGTGATCTGCTTTTTTTCAACAACATTAAACAACTGAATGAACATCCTCTGAGCCCGGTGATTCCATAATTTTTGCCATGGGTTGTAGATTGAAATCTTATAGATTGCTGGAGCCAGTCCACACTAAAAAATCAGCCATAGAGTGTCTGGGAACCTACCCTCAGACTTTTCTAAGCCAGAGCTGCTTCTCGGCAGGGTTGGATGGGGGAAAGACTCCTCAGGTGGGCCTTGGCTTCTCCTTCAGGAGAGTTTATAGTGCAAACCTTGCAGTTCGTGATGATGATAGAGGCCACCATCTCCTTAGCTTGCTGCTGGTACTTTTCTGTGGGAATCAGCTTGGCTCCTACCAACCTGTAATATTTCCAGTGAACTATGGCACGACGCCATGGTATTAGCAGTGCCCCCAGTACCAGTAGCAAAGCCATCCACAATTTCCTTCTTAGGAATTTTATTTGGTAGACTGAGTGGCTGCCCAAATACATTTGTTTCTCACAAAGGAGCTGAAGATACTGAGTGGCAGTAGGTGCAAGTTTCTCCAGCATGCTAGATATCAGAGGGAGAACAGAGAGGGCAGCACAATGGCTCAGTGGTTACCACTGAAGCCTTTCAGCGCTGGGGTCCTGGCTTCAAATCCCACCAAGGAAAAAGATTTTGTATGTTTTCCCTATGATTGCGTGGGTTACCCCCTCAGTAAAACAGCAGCCATAGAGTGTCCAGGAACATTCACACTGACTTTTCTTTTCTTAACCAGGGCTGCTTCTCGGCAGGGTTGGATGCGCCCACCAGAGAATCCTCCGGTGAGTCCTGGCTTCTCCATTAGGAGAGGTCATAGCGCAAACTTTGCAGCTGCTATGGGGCTCTTGAGCAGGGGAGAAAGGGGGGCCCTCAAAATCAAATTCTCTGGTGGGTCCAATGTTCTTACACTGCTTCTCGTTGATAGTTGTATTTTACCACAGCCATAGCTGGGTGAAAGGACTGGTATAAAGGGAAACCACATCTACTCCAGCTGTCATTTCTCCCAGGAAGTCCACTAATGCAGCTTGTTGCATAAGCAATGGCAGCCCGTCCAACATCAGCTCACACTTCTCGGTGGTGTTTCAGCACACAAAGATCTTTCTTTGCGCCTTGAATTTCATGACTACAGAGTTGGGCAATGGCCTGATCTGCTATGTGGTTTGAGAAATAACACGCATAAGCACGTCCAATCTACAGTAAAAAAGCAGCCATAGAGTGTCCGGGAACTTTCACACAGACTTCTCTTAACTCTCTCCGAGAAGCAGCCCTGGCTATATTTCACCACAGCCATATCATATTCTTTAGCTCGGTGAAAGGACTGGCATAGGGGGAAACCGTATCTACTCCGGCTGTCATTTCTCCGTCACCAGGTTCCGGCCATTGTCACACATGACCATGCCTGGCTGTATGTTCAGCAGTGAGAGCCACAGATCTTCCTGCTGTGTTACAGCTTTCAACAACTCATATATCTAACTATTACACTGCCAATTCTGTCCCTCACACAGCAGCACCTCTCCCTACTCTGCCTGTTTCCGGGGATAGACTGTGATCAGCCTAGCGTCAACAGGTCTTATATAGATCCGATGACGCTATGTGGCCAGCCAATCACTGTTATGCCGCAACCAACATGGCTACGGCATTACAGTGCGTGGCAAGCAATCCCTGCATGTTCATTGCCTTTCTAAAGAGCACCAAACATGAAGGGGGCGGTGACCCAAGCTCCTGCTCGAGCAACCCGGAAATACTCACCGAACAGTGATGCTCGGCAAGTACTGAGCAGTGGTGAGCACGCTCACTCATCACTATTCATTATACTTTCAAAAGTATGATTCAGCACCTTATACACTATAGGGGATGTGCCACTGACAATCCAGCCACAAGGGAACAGTAAATGCCGGTATCACCCCTGCACATTCATCGCTATGTGTACACAACTGCATCAGTGCACATAACCTCAGGCATTGACAGACACCATCAGTAACAAAAGGGATCCAATCCATGCTGATAAACTTGTTACTGCTAACTGCATGCACATTTGTAATACACTAAATTTGTATTTATATAAAAATATAATATGAAATGGTTGTACGGGGGGGATTTCTGAGAGTCTTTACCTCAGGTCATGTTGTGACACATAGAAAATGCTAGGAAATGTTTGCTCAGCCAATCATAGGCCGAAAAGGGGAATGTCTTTAGCCAGAGAAAGGCCAAAGCAGCATTATACTGTTTGACGAAGTTGACAACAGGGCTATTTTTAGGTGCCAGTGGGTTACTGTTCTGGTTGTCACTGTGTAAATTTCTTGAAGGAATTGCAGAGAAATGGCATAATGCAGAGATATCAGGAACGATTGTCCAGAATTGTAGTTTCAAGGGCAATAAAATAATTTACTAAAATAGGCAGATCAAGGCAGCCATCTGGTCCTTTTTGAAACTTTGATATTAAAAACATTGTAAAATTTTGGGCAAGAGGATGGTCCACACTTTCTATACAACTCTCGATTTTAGAAATTTGCCTCTGGCTGTTGGAATATATGGCAATTGATGTTTTCAGAATATTGTTACACGCACGCCGCTAGGTTCAGATAAGGCGAGACGGGTTTCATGAATTCTTTGGAATCCTGGGCCACTCAGGGCGACCATAGGCTGCAGTTTCTCTCAGGCACACGATAGATTCAATTGCTGACCAGACACATCTGACGAGAGTCTTTTTCAACAGTGGAATTTAATCTGAAGCACGGCCAGTGCAATTCAGGGATATTACAACAACAATCTTCATTACAGTACAGTCTGAGTTTCTTGAGCAACTGGCTCCAGTAACAATACAGTAGTTTATTCACAAGGCACAGTGTTACAGTCTCTTCAGTAGCATAATTCAGCATAGATTAGATCTCTTTGCAGCACACTTCTATGCATACACAACCACAGGATTTTCCTTCACAAGGACACAATAGTACACAGCATTCTTTATCCTGCATGGAGATGGAGGGGGAGAGGGTTTGATGAGGGAGATGATCCCTGTGACACAATTCCTTCCAGTCCTTATCTTCCTGCCCGATATTACTTTGCACTGTTAGTTCAGGGAGTTTATCTGACCTGTGTTTAGTTTCTCTCCTGATCTGAATCCTGTTCAGTTGCCTTCTATCAGATCCAGATAACACACCACCTTTTCTTCGGCTTCAGCCAGACTACCATAACAAGTTCCCCACAATTTCCCTGGGGCTCTGCTAAAACACTCCCTGTCTCCTGTGACTGTGTTAACCCTTTTAGATGCTGGATGCTTCTGAAGCACAACACTTCCTGTCTCCTGTGCTTGTGTTATTTGTAACAGTTGCTGGATGCTTTTGAAGCAACAGCACTACTCCTGCATGTCACAATATGCAAGCTAGATACCTCAGTCCAGTGGTTGCTATTAGACATTAGTCTCCTCTGGGTAATTGGTTATTATCGTACATAATTTTCCTCCAGTCTTGGGATAACCAACAGGTCCTAGTTTCCACCAGTCCAGCTGTTATTATCAGACACAAGTTTCTTATAATCCAATGCTCATAATGAGACACCAGTCCCCTACAGTTCAGGGACTTTGCTTAGGATTCGACCAAAAGATGTGTGGCGCCCTGTAAAGTCAGACTTCACAAATGTCTGTGAACTGTGATATGAGAAGATAGCTCTTCAGCCATTTTTACACACACACATGTAATTAGTGTAAGGGCCATTGTGAAGTCTGGTGGGCAGCAGCCCCTGCAGGTGAACTACTAAGCCCAGGAGAAGCAACCCTGTGCCCCTGGGATTGAGTGGCTCTGGAGATCAAGGAGGCCAGCCAGTGCCTTTGCTGAGGTCATTGCCAGAACTACAGTGAAATCTGTGTGGTCACATGGAACATAGTGTCCTGCGTGGTTAAAGAAGGGCCCAACTGCCAGACGACGGCAGTTAGGGATCAGACATGTGTTACACTTATGCTGCCTAAGTTCAGATAGGGGCGAGACTGGTTACATGAATTCAATGGAATCCTGAGTGAATCGTTACTCAGGGCGACCATAGGCTGCAGCTTCTCTCAGGCACACGATAGATTCAGTTGCTGACCAGACACATCTGACAAGAGTATTCATAAACGGTAGAATAGTAACATTTAATTAGGCATGGCCAGTGCAATGCAAATGTCTCATTGAGCAACAGGCTCCAGTAATAACAGTAGAGTCTCCTTTGCAGCACAGCAGTACACAGTCTATTATCCGGTTACACAGTACAGCACAGTTTTAATGTGTACACAACCACAGGCTTTTCTTTCACAAGGACTCAGTAGTACACAGTATTCTTTATCCTGCATGGAGATAGAGGGGGGGGGAAGGGTGTGATGAGGGAGAAGATCTCTATGACAGGCTTCCTTCCAGTCCTTATCTTCCTGGCCAATAATACTCCACACTGTTAGCTCAGGGAGTTTAACTGACCTTTGATTAGCTTCCCTCCTGGCCTGAATTCTGTTCCCTTGCCTTCTGTGAGATACAGATCATAAGCCACCTTTCTCTTCGGCTCCTGCCAGATAGTAAATAACTTCCCCACAATCCCCCTGGGGCTCTGCTAAAACACTCCCCTTCTCCTGTGACTGTGTTAATGTGGCGCCCCTGAGGGTTCGACTGCCACAGGGATGTTGCACTTCTCTAATGGAGTGTGGTGTTCCTCCTCTGAGGTAAGAACAGTGCGATTGTCAGGACCCCACCTACACATCCAACACCACACTTCTCCCACTTGAGGGGGCTAGAAGGCACTAGGTGCTGCCCCTCCTGGTAATCGGGAGACTGGGGAACCAAGAGATAGGGGAACCATTTAGTGGGTGAGGGTGGAGGACTCACATTTTAGTGACACTTAAAAATTCATATTTAATACACAGCCATCTTGGTTCATGGTCCTTTGGTCGTTATGTCAGTCTTTTGATGGATCTTTGACTGTTCCTTATCGTGATCTCCCTCCCTCAGCGTGGATCCTGTGTGGACCTGCAGAGGATGGAGACACAGCCCTCGTACCCCGGCCTTGGGTCGAAGGGCAGGTTGCAGATAATGGATGTCTCAACCCGGTAAAGGACCATGACCGAGAAGGCCCGGAGCTTAGGAGTGTAGCTCCACTGCAAATGGATCCCAGGGAGGATGCAGACGGAGCGGTATACGCCACCTGTCCTCGCCAACCTGATCTATTCAGTGGGATTCCGGCTGCAAGAGGGGTACCGGCCCCCGACACCTGACCTTGCTACTCCACGTCCTGGTCAGGGAAGCCCGGTAGGCCCTGAGGATCCCATCGGGTAACGGAAGGAGCGGAGCTGCCACCCGTACCCTTGTTCTGAGAGAAGTTCAGAGGGAGACCCGGCCTATCTACACACACACAGACAGGAAAGGACCCGGTCTGAAGTCTAGGAACACTCTGGTGCGGGGTCCTGATTGAACACTGGACTTACTCGGAGGTTGTCGGACCCCCCCGTCTCTGGTGACCGCAGAACTCCGCGAGGAGCAGGGAGAAGCCTTGCAGCTGTACTCTACAATGTGAGTAAAAACCCTGGAAGTTAACCCCTATGGCCTCCGGACTGTTTATTCTGCCTTACAACGCACTAAGTAGCACCAGACCGCCTAGACTACTACCCCCGCCATCTTGTCCCTCTGCCCTGAGGCCTTGCTCTGCCTGTGGGGAGTAGTAACAACGACGGCTGCCATAACACCATGCCTCAGCAGACTGCAGCAGCGCTGGTGGCCTTCACCAGGTGCCACAGGTGGTGTAGTCGAGATCAGCCACTCAACCCGGATAGGCCCGTACCATCTCTTTTGTTTCAGTGTGACGACCCTAGGCACGGAGCGGGTCTGGGCCACGGCTGCACCCCATCTCTACATCACTGGACCCGACTCCGAGTCCCCCATCTCCCAGGGTAGGGCTTACAGAAGGTGCGCGTGAGTCACACATTAACCCCTCTAGTTGCTGGATGCTTCTGGAGCACACTTCCTGTCTCCTATGCTTGTATTACTTCTAATAGTTGCTGAATGAAAGCAACAGCACTACTTCTGCATGTCACACTCTTCAACATCACTACTTCTGCATATCACACATGGGATCTCTATGTAGGATCCTTAGCTCTCAGCAGTGGAAAGAGAGCTGAGGTTTTTTCATGTAAGCCTGAGGTGCTGTGGATGCCAAGGTCCAGGCTGAGAGAAGATTTAGTGCATGTGTAGGGCTATATGCAGCAGGAGTGAGGAGAGCAGCTACACATTGCTGGAAAAGAGCTGGGTTCATCACACCATGAGTGGCTGTTGGCTCAGTGTACTGAATCACTGTGGAGACCTGTAATCATCATCAACATCATGATCAACTACTCCAGTAAAAGTGAGTTTTTCTTCCTGTTGCACCTGAAGTTTGGACATTGCTTATTGAGACAGGCTGATCCTGCATCCCATCCACAACTTTCCCCTTTTTATTCTGCTGAGAACGACCTGCCGGCTGGCGAGACCACCATGACTTTTGGCCGCCATTACGCCCCGGCTCTGTGGAGGCCGACCCAGACAGATGCTTATGGCCCTTTTAAAACGGGCCAATTAAGGATGGTAAATGATTACAAAAATGTAATACAAAGTACAAGCCAATCGGTGGCCATTTATTCCCTTTTTAGACAATCAAATGGATATTCTACGAATACTGAGCGATCGATAATATGATTACACTGTGTGCATAGAATATTATGCTATCATGTTACCCCCAGGTCATCAAATGTCTTCATGGGACGATGTGTTCCTTATGAGGTTGATTTTTATGCCAGTACAAAAATCATTGCACCCAACAAAAGATTATTTTGCTCCCTCATTGTGTGATTGCTGGCCTGCTTGAACAGGCTGCTACATTATTTGGGAATGGGCAGAAAGAAGTTCTGACTGTGCTGCTGTTAATAGACAATCCCATAACCAATGGTGTGAGAGTAATTATTTATTGACATGTACAAGTTGATGCATTTCCGGGTCAGACTTACCCCTTCATCAGGAAAATATTCTCTGATATCTGGGAACGAGCATCCCTATAAACTCCATTGGCTCATCTAAATGGGCCATTAGGGTTATTTATGTCACGGCTTGGCTACTACTAGTATTTATTGGACATCTAAGCAGTTACTGATGAATCCATGAGAATAAGTACGGTGTAGTTTCATGCAGCCACTATACTAGTGGGTGCAGGGATGTGATGGCGGAATAATTGCATAATAGTGCATAGGTGAGACTGGCGGTGGTGGCATATTATGAACAAATACAAATTTCAGGAATTAATTGAGAAAGAGCTTAAATTGTTAGAACATACACTAAAAAATTCCAAGGATAATCTCACACCAGCTGAGAGGTTAGCGTAAAATGAATTGCAAGACAATGAAGATTTATTGATTAGACCAGCTGATGGGGGGGGGGTATTGTACTTATGAATTCTTCATTATGTCTAAAGGAGACTATGACCATTCTTACAGACGCGGACTCTTATATTCAGTTACATATGGACCCCATAATGAAATTCACAGAAGAATTATCCTCTTGCTTAATGAGGGTGTACTACTTGGCGCTATAGACAAAAAAAATTCTGAGCACCTTTTTGGTAAAGACCCTGTCACACCAACCATGCTCTCCTTAAAGTGCACAAGCTAATTTTCCCTCCACCCATCAGATCTATTATAGCGGGGATAGGGGGTCTTAATGAAAAACTAGGAGAATGGGTAGATTTTTATTTACAACCTCTTGTTAAAAATATTCCTGGCTCAGTTCCTGATACTAAAATGGTTACTTTGATGGATAAATTTCCCTGGTGTACAGACTACAAATGGCTTGGATGTGATGTGATTAATTTATATCCATCCATCCCACATGACATAGCCATTTCTACTCTGCAATTTTATCTTAAAAATACAGCACTTATAAAACAGAAATACAGCTATTTTTGGTTATGGCAGTTTCTTTTTTATTATCCCACAACTATTTTTCATTTAATAATGAATTTTTTCTTCAAGTTAGGGGAGTTAGTATGTGAGGAAAATTTTCCCCGTCCCTAGCAAATATTGTGATTGCAGTATGGGAGGAATTCTATTTGTTCTCTGACAAAAATAAATATCAACATTTGATTCAATTTTATGGTCTCGATATATAGACGAACTGATATTAATATAGAGTGGGACACAGGAAGAGGCTTCAGAATTTGTTTTATCTCTATGCGAGAATAAATTTTTCACTTATCCTTTACACATTTAATATCTGATCATGAGATAAACTATTTGGATATAACATTGACAGGTAATACAATAACTAATAATATAGAAATATACCCTTACAGAAAACCAACTGATACTAATTCTATTTT
This sequence comes from Phyllobates terribilis, assembly GCF_046119375.1. NCBI lineage: Eukaryota > Metazoa > Chordata > Amphibia > Anura > Dendrobatidae > Phyllobates > Phyllobates terribilis. The sequence continues at coordinate 58,637,679 of NW_027362773.1, forward strand.
AACAGCCATTCCCCCCTTGTAGTCAAAAACATTCCTGTGGGAGAGTTAATTAGAATTAAAAGAAACTGCTCATCAGAAGAATCTTATGCCACAGAATCTAATAAGGCAATGAAAAGATTGAGAGATAGGGGATATTCCAACAGAAATCTCATGCGTGCATCTAATTTGATAAATATTGAAAAGACAGTGCACATAGGGCTTTATCTGTATAAAAGCAAATACCAGGTCCCACAATCAGTCTGACTCACCTTCTGAGGTTGTGTGAGTCACAACCAACTGTGAAGCACCTGGAGTAAACAATAACAGGAGATAAGAAGCCGGGCTGATCCTCTGCATTGGTCCAGAGACACACAAGGGTTAATGATAAACCAAACTTTCTTTATTACTTGGCCTACGCATTTCGTAGCTACACTGCCACTTCCTCAGTTTGGTTTATCATTAACCCTTGTGTGTCTCTGGACCAGCGCGGAGGATCAGCCCGGCTTCTTATCTCCTCTTATTGTTAATTTGATAAATAAAATGGACAGGGAAAAACTATTGCAGAAACGCAACAGAGGTTTTATTAATAACACTTCTGTTGTCTTTACCACACAATATAGTCCCCAATTCTCTCACATCATAGAAATTATTAATTGCTAGTGTTGAGCGAGCCCTAAAATTCTCGGATGCTCGAAGCTCGGGCCGAGCTCGCCGTGATACTCGGGTGCTCGACCCGAGCAACGAGCCCAATGTTAGTCTATGGGAGACCCGAGCATTTTTGCGGCGGCACCCCAGGCAGTCTGTAGAAAGCCTAATAAGTGCCCAAAACGATAGTGACAGTGCTCAAAAGAAATGAGGACAGCATGGGCATCGCCCCAGGAAACACTTCTGACCCCCAGGTCACTGCTGTCAACAACGTGGTCAAAGGTATTAAGCCACTTTAATGGGCTCACAATAAAACGTTCAAAAATGAAACTGAAACGGTTTTCCTGTGAAATATGTTAAGGAACTTCCTTTCCAGGGTAAAGACTTGTGTATAAGGTAAAATAAATAACCAAAAACCAAAATACTCCTCCACACCTTGGGCTATGTTCCCAAGTAGCATTTTTTATGCGTTTTTGCACTTTTGTATTGCTTTCAACCGTGACAAATGCATTCACCAGGAAATGTCATTTTAACATTTTACAATCTTATCTGGCCATGTGCTGTGTGACACATGCATACAGTGCTGAAAAGACATGGGAACAGCATGGGGAAGACCCCTGGAAGCATCTCTGACACCCAGGTCACTGCCTAAAAGTGTGCCCATCAGAAGTGATCCTTGCCGCATCAGAAGATGCAGACTTGCAACTATCCCCGTGCAAGTCCTTGTCCCAGGGCAGTGTTCAATTGTACCTCCCCCATTCCTTGCAATGCAAGCGCAAGTATGCAGCCTGCCACCCACCCACCCCCAGGCTGCAATACCATACTGCTAGCTTGCTTGCACTTGAAATGAGGCCTTTTAGTTTGGAGGAGGCCGAAGCTGGCCACTACCTCATCACTGCTTCGGCAGCGAGGTATCCATACTCAGTCCCCAGCCGCCCAGCGGCTGGGTATCCACGCTCGGTCCCCAGCTGCCAGGGGGCGGCTGGGTGTCCATACTCAGTCCCCAGCTGCCCCGCAGCCGGGTGTCCACACATGCTCCCCAGCCGCCTGTGGGCAGCTGGGTGTCCATAAACGGTCCCCAGCCGCCCCTATTTCTCCTTGGAACATCCCCCACACACTTTTCTTAGCCCAGCCTGCTTTAGGGCAGCATTGAATGAGCCCACCAGAGTACCAGACTCCTCTGGTGGGCCCTGGCTTCTGCATCGGTGGAGTTGAGAGTGCCAAGGTGAGGAGCATGATGATGATGATAGAAGTTAGCATCTGCTTTGTTTTCTTGGAATGCGAGCGTAAGTGTGCAGCCTGCCACCCACCCACCCCCAGGCTGCAATACCATACTGCTAGCTTGCTTGCACTTGAAATTGGGCCTTTTAGGCATGTGGAGGCAGACGCCGGCCACCATGTCATGACTGCGTTGGCGGCCTGGTATTCATACTCAGTCCCCAGCCGCCTGGCGGCCGGGTGTCCACGCTCGGTCCCCAGCTGCCAGGGGGCGGCCAGGTGCCCATACTCGGTCCTCAGCCGCCCCGAGGCCGGATGTCCACACACGGTCCCCAGTCGCCTGGGGGCGGCCAGGTGTCCATAAACGGTCCCAGCCGCCCCTATTTCTCCTTGGAACATCCCCCCACACACTTTTCTTAGCCCGGCCTGCTTTAGGGCAGCATTGGACGAGCCCACCAGAGAACCAGACTTGACAGGCCCCCGATATCCGACTTTGGTACTTCAAGTCTTAGTCGGAAAAGCCCGGAGGCTTAGTGGATGCCAGGAGGGATATGGACGGAGTGGCATACGCCACCTGTACCTCTCTACCTGCGTTTATCCAGTGGGACCCGGCCTTACACCTAGTTCTAGCCACACAAACAGTCAGGAGAAGACTTAGTGGGAGAACTCACCAAGGAGAGGAACACACACCAGAGGGGTCTCGACAGGTGCTCTTGATCTACCTGGAAAGTGCTGGACCCTCTACCCGGTGGCCGCAGTATGCCGCGAGGAGCAGAGGGAAGCTTTGCGGCTAAAGTCCATCTCAATGTGAGCAAAAACCCTGGATGACTTCACACGCCGCTTCAGCCTGTTATTTCCTGCGCGGCACTGCACCCACCATTCCCTTATCACACTGCCCTGAGGCCTGCTCCGCCTGCAGGGAGCCGTCCCATCTAAGCTGCCCCTTTAACACCGGCCTCAGTGGACTGAAGCAGCGCTGGTGTCTATCACCGGAAACCGTAGGTGGCGTAGTCAGAAAATACCACTCAACCCTGAAAGCCCATTAAAACTTTTATGTGACCGCCCTGGGCACGGACCGGGTCCGGGCCACGACTTCAACCCCGAGACATCTACACTGACCTGGCTCCGAGTAACCCCATTTCTCAGGGAGGGCCTCACAAGAGTACCCCGCGTCTCAGGGCCTGTAAGCTGGGCGGGTCTCAGAAAACTGTCCCAGAACGTTGACAGTGTTCCGCTGCCTCTGCTGGATTGGAGTTGTGTCTCTCTCGCCTGTACGCCTTGGTTGGGCAACGAACTGTGACCTCTGCCGCTAGCGTATTCAGATGGGAATTTTTTTAACAGTTCTGCAGTAAGGGCCTTCTGGTACTGCCCCATTTTTGTAGACCTCTCCACCTCAGGAATAAGAGACTGAAAGTTCTCCTTGTAGCGGGGGTCTAAAAGTGTCACCAACCAGTAATGACTGTCACCCAACATTTTGACAACGCGAGGGTCACGGTTAATGCAGCGTAACAAAAAGTCAGCCATGTGTGCTAGACTGGTAATGGGCAAGAATTCAGTGTCCTCACCAAGATGACGACTGACCATGCTCTCCTCCTCCTCCCCCCTGTCCTCAGGCCACCCACGCTGAACCAACGGTATGACAGTTGTACAGGTACTACCGTCTACAGTGCATGATACCAGCTCCTGTTCTTCCTCCTCCTCCTTCTCTCCCTCATTGTCCCCCAATGTTGGGATGAGATGAGGCTGGGCTGTGTGTAATCGCCCGCTACGGCTTCTTGATCCATCTCATCATACTCTGGCTGCAATGCCTCCTCTTTAATTCTCTGCAGAGAGCGTTGCAAAAGACAGACAAGTGGGATGCTGATGCTAATGATGGCGTCATCGCCACTCACCATCTTGGTGGACTCCTCAAAGTTTGTCAAGATGGTACATATGTCAGACATCCAGGTCCACTCCTGAGGTCTTATGTGTGGTGTCTGACCTGAATATCGACGGCCTTGTTGCAGCTGGTTCTCCACAACTGCTCTCTTCTGCTCACAAATCCTTTGCAACATGTGGAGGGTAGAGTTCCAATGTGTGGGGACATCACACACCAGTCGATGTGCCGGAAGCTGCAAATGCTGCTGCAACACAGCAAGGGCGGCGGAAGCTGTAGCCGACTTGCGAAAATGAGCTGACAGGCGGCGTACTTTGACGAACAGATCTGGCAACTCGGGGTACGATTTAAGAAACTGCTGAACCACGAGGTTAAGCACATGAGCCAGGCATGGTATGTGTGTGATCTCGCCTCGCCTCAGAGCCGCCACCAGGTTACAGCCATTGTCACACACGACCATGCCTGGATGTAGGTTCAGCGGTTTCAGTCACAGATCTGCCTGCTCTTTCACAGCTGTCCACAACTCACAAGCAGCGTGAGGTTTATCACATAAGCTTATGAGTTTCAGCACAGCCTGTTGCCGCTTGGCTGAGGCAGTACTGCAGTGCTTCCAGCTTGTAACTGCTGTGGTGATAACTGAGATGGAGGCTGAACATGAGGAGGAGGATGATGCGCAGGAGTTGTACACTGTGGGGGCAACTCTGATTGACATAGGGCCCGCATTCCTTGGTGTGGGGAGGATGTGTTCTGTCCCAAGGTCCGACTGGGTCCTGGCTTCCACTATGTTTACCCAGTGTGCCGTCAGGGAGATGTACCGTCCCTTGCCACAAGCACTTGTCCACGTGTCCGTTGTCAGGTGGACTCTCCCAGTAACTACATTGTTGAGGGCACGGCAGATGTTTTGGGACACGTGCTTGTGTAGTGCGGGGATGGCACACCGGGCAAAATAGTGTCGGCTGGAGACCGAGTACCGAGGGACGGCCACCGCCATAAGGTTGCAGAAGGATTCCATCTCCACCAGCCTGAAAGGCAGCATTCCCAACTCAAGCAGTCGTGAAATGTGCGAATTTAGGACTGTGGCCTGTGGGGCGTTGACTGCGAATTTGCGGTTTCGTTTAAAGCTCTGGGATATGGACAATTTAATGCTGCAGTAGGACGTGGACATTGATGCTGTTTCTTGAGAAACTGCCATAACAAGTGAAGACTGAGAGGAGGGGTCATCTTTGCATGCAGTATGGACAGGGGATTGCCTTGCACAAACAACAGGGGGTTCTATTACACACACACCAGCGGAAGAAGCAGTGGTGACACCCGCTGACACTGGTCGTGGACCCTGGGGTTCTCCCCACAAAGTCAGGTGCATTGCTGCCATGTGCCTGATCATGCTGGTGGTGGTCAGGCTGGTAGTTTTGTCACCCCTGCTGATGCTGGCATGGCAGGTGGTACAAATGGCCTTTTAGGGTTATCAGCAGAGTCTTTAAAAAATTCCAGACTCTGGAAGACCTACCAGTTGTACTGGCAACGTCCCTCGTGTTGGTGTTACGGGGAACTGTTGCCTGCCTTCTGTGTGCGGCCACCACACTGCTTCTTCCTGCCTATTGGGGTACTCTGCCTCCCTCCCCCTGTGTGCTGCTGGCCTCGCTCTGCGTGTCCTCCTGCCATGTTGGGTCAGTTAGTAGATCATCCACCACCTCCTCCTCTTCCACTTGCGCACCACAATCCTCCTCCTCACTTCGTGGCAATTGTATCTCATCATCATCCACCTCTTGTGACAAATTGCCAATCGACTTCCTCTGGCCGTGGCTGTACAAATATTTGGGCATCGCTACATGGGGTCTCCTCTTCCACCACTTAAAGCGGAGCAGGCGAGGGGAACAAATATGGAAATGGACCAGTGAACAGCTCTTCAGAGTGTCCAAGTGTGGGATCAGTTGCTGTCTGACGACACTCAGCATGGTGGGAGGAAGGAGCATCAGGAGGAGGAGTATGCGGTAGAGACTCACGGCTACTAAAACTTGACCATGTGGAAGACAGACCGGAGGCGGTGGTGCCCAGGTAACTGGAAGTATTATCTGCTATCCAATTAATAACCTGTTCACACTGATCAGTTTGCAATACTGGTGTTGTAGTGTGCTTCCCTAGTAATTCGGACAAGAAGTGGGAGCAAGAAGATGTGACTGTTGGCTGTGGCACATTTTCACCTTAGCCACGGCCCCGTCCTCTACAAGCACCATCACCAGAACGTCCAGTTCCACGTCCTTTGCCACGTGCCTTGCCCATTGTAAATTAAGTAAAATAGCTTACACTCGCACTATCAATTGAAAAAGGTTAATAAAAAGTAGATTAGAACCGTGGAAGAAAAAAACCACAGTTCTATTTCTCTAGCCTACACCAGAATCTTTTAAACAGACATATTTGTGACTGAACAGACAGGGAGACACTACTACTGTTTTTTTTTTACGTAAAACAGGCCAAAAGCTGGATAATACAGAGATTTTAACCGTGGAACTGCAAATCCACAGCTCTAATTTACTGGTGTATACCAGACTTTTTTAAATATATATATTTGGGGCTGATCAGTCAGCGACACACTCAAACTGTTTTTTTTATGTAAAAATGGCCTAAAAGTGGATAATACAGAGATTTGAACCGTGGAAATGCAAAACCACAGTTATAGTTATGGGGCGTACACCAGAATCTTTCAAACATATATATTTGTGTCTGAACAATCAGGGAGACACTATTACTGTTTTTCTTTACAGAAAAATACCAAAAGCTGGATAATACAGAGATTTGAACCGTGGAACTGCAAAACCACAGTTATATTTTTCTGGCCTACACCAGATTCTTTTAAACAGATATATTGGTGTCTGACCAGTCAGGGAGACACTATTACAGTTTTTTTTACGGCAAAAAATTACAAAAACAGGATAATACAGAGATTCGACCCGTGGAACAGCGAAACCACAGTTATATTTTTCTGGCCTACAACAGACTCTTTTAAACAGATATATTGGTGTCTGACCAGTCAGGGAGACACTATTACTGTTTTGTTTACGGCAAAAAATGCCGAAAACAGGATAATACAGAGATTTGACCCATGGAACTGCAAAACCACAGTTATAGTTATGTGGCGCACACCAGAATCTTTCAAACAGATATATTGGTGTCTGACCAGTCAGGGAGACACTATTACAGTTTTTTTTATGGCAAAAAATGCCAAAAACAGGATAATACAGAGATTTGACTCGTGGAACTGCAAAACCACAGTTATAATTTTCTGGCCTACACCAGACTCTTTTAAAAAGATATATTGGTGTCTGACCAGTCAGGGAGACAATATTACAGTTTTTTCTTACGGCAAAAAATGCCAAAAACAGGATAATACAAAGATTTGACCCGTGGAACTGCAAAACCACAGTTATATTTTTCGAGCCTACACCAGACTCTTTTAAACAGATATATTGGTGTCTGACCAGTCAGGGAGACACTATTACAGCATTTTTTTACGGCAAAAAATGCCAAAAACAGAATAATACAGAAATTTGACCTGTGGAATTGCAAAACCACAGTTATATTTTTCTGGCCTACACCAGACTCTTTTAAACAGATATATTGGTGTCTGACCCGTCAGGGAGACACTATTACAGTTTTTTTAATGGCGAAAAATGACAAAAACAGGATAATACAGAGATTTGACCCGTGGAAATGCAAAACCACAGTTATAGTTATGTGGCATACACCAGAATCTTTCAAACAGATATATTGGTGTCTGACCTGTCAGGGAGACACTATTACAGTTTTTTTTTACGGAAAAAAATGCCCAAAACAGGATAATACAGAGATTTGACCCATGGAACTGCAAAACCACAGTTATAGTTATGTGGCGCACACCAGAATCTTTCAAACAGATATATTGGTGTCTGACCAGTCAGGGAGACACTATTACAGTTTTTTTTTACGGCAAAAAATGCCAAAAACAGGATAATACAGAGATTTGACCCGTGGAACTGCAAAACCACAGTTATAATTTTCTGGCCTACACCAGACTCTTTTAAACAGATATATTGGTGTCTGACCAGTCAGGGAGACACTATTACAGTTTTTTCTTACGGCAAAAAATGCCAAAAACAGGATAATACAAAGATTTGACCCGTGGAACTGCAAAACCACAGTTATATTTTTCGAGCCTACACCAGACTCTTTTAAACAGATATATTGGTGTCTGACCAGTCAGGGAGGCCACTATTACAGCTTGTTTTACGGCAAAAAATGCCAAAAACAGAATAATACAGAAATTTGACCTGTGGAACTGCAAAACCACAGTTATATTTTTATGGCCCACACCAGACTCTTTTAAACAGATATATTGGTGTCTGACCCGTCAGGGAGACACTATTACAGTTTTATTAATGGCGAAAAATGACAAAAACAGGATAATACAGAGATTTGACCGGTGGAAATGCAAAACCACAGTTATAGTTATGTGGCATACACCAGAATCTTTCAAACAGATATATTGGTGTCTGACCTGTCAGGGAGACACTATTACAGTTTTTTTTTTTACGGCAAAAAATGCCCAAAACAGGATAATACAGAGATTTGACCCATGGAACTGCAAAACCACAGTTATAGTTATGTGGCGCACACCAGAATCTTTCAAACAGATATATTGGTGTCTGACCAGTCAGGGAGACACTATTACAGTTTTTTTTTACGGAAAAAATGCCAAAAACAGGATAATACAGAGATTTGACCCGTGGAACTGCAAAACCACAGTTATAATTTTCTGGCCTACACCAGACTCTTTTAAACAGATATATTGGTGTCTGACCAGTCAGGGAGACACTATTACAGCTTTTTTTACGGCAAAAAATGCCCAAAACAGAATAATACAGAAATTTGACCTGTGGAACTGCAAAACCACAGTTATATTTTTATGGCCCACACCAGACTCTTTTAAACAGATATATTGGTGTCTGACCCGTCACGGAGACACTATTACAGTTTTTTTAATGGCGAAAAATGACAAAAACAGGATAATACAGAGATTTGACCCGTGGAACTGCAAAACCACAGTTATAGTTATGTGGCATACACCAGAATCTTTCAAACAGATATATTGGTGTCTGACCTGTCAGGGAGACACTATTACAGTTTTTTTTTACGGCAAAAAATGCCAAAAACAGGATAATACAGAGATTTGACCCGTGGAACTGCAAAACCACAGTTATAATATTCTGGCCTACACCAGACTCATTTAAACAAATATATTGGTGTCTGACCAGTCAGGGAGACACTATTACAGTTTTTTCTTATGGCAAAAAATGCCAAAAACATTATAATATAGAGATTTGACCCATGGAACTGCAAAACCACAGTTATATTTTTCGAGCCTACACCAGACTCTTGTAAACAGATATATTGGTGTCTGACCAGTCAGGGAGACACCATTACAGTTTTTTTATGGCAAAAAATGCCAAAAACAGGATAATACAGAGATTTGACCCGTGGAACTGCAAAACCACAGTTATATTTTTCTGGCCTACACCAGACTCTTTTAAACAGATATATTGGTGTCTGACCAGTCAGGGAGACTCTATTACAGTTTTTTTGTACGGCCAAAAATGCCAAAAACAGGAAAATACAGAGATTTGACCAGTGGAACTGCAAAACCACAGTTATAGTTTTGTGGCGCACACCAGAATCTTTCAAACAGATATATTGGTGTCTGACCAGTCAGGGAGACACTATTACATTTTTTTTACGGCAAAAAAATGCCAAGACCAGGATAATACAGAGATTTGACCCATGGAACTTCAAAACCACTGTTAAATTTTTCTGGCCTACACCACGCTCTTTTAAATAGATATATTGGTGTCTGACCAGTCAGGGAGACACTATTACAGTTTTTTTTACGGCAAAAAATGCCAAAAACAGGATAATACAGAGATTTGACCCGTGGAACTGCAAAACCACAGTTATATTTTTCTGGCCTACACCAGACTCTTTTAAACAGATATATTGGTGTCTGACCAGTCAGGGAGACACTATTACAGTTTTTTTTTACGGCAAAAAATGGCAAAAGCAGGATAATACAGAGATTTGACCCGTGGTACTGCAAAACCACAGTTATAGTTATGTGACGTACACCAGACTCTTTTGAATAGATATATTGGTGTCTGACCAGTCAGGGAGACACTATTACATTTTTTTTTACGGCAAAAAATGCCAAAAACAGGATAATACAGAGATTTGACCCATGGAACTGCAAAACCACTGTTAAATTTTTCTGGCCTACACCACACTCTTTTAAATAGATATATTGGTGTCTGACCAGTCAGGGAGACACTATTACAGTTTTTTTGTATGGCCAAAAATGCCATAAACAGGATAATACAGAGATTTGACCCGTGGAACTGCAAAACCACAGTTATTTTTTTCGGGCCTACACTAAACTCTTTTAAACAGATATATTGGTGTCTGACCAGTCAGGGAGACACTATTACTGTTTTTTTACGGCAAAAAATGCCAAAAACAGGATAATACAGAGATTTGACCAGTGGAACTGCAAAACCACAGTTATAGTTTTGTGGCGCACACCAGAATCTTTCAAACAGATATATTGGTGTCTGACCAGTCAGGGAGACACTATTACATTTTTTTTTACGGCAAAAAATGCCAAAAACAGGATAATACAGAGATTTGACCCATGGAACTGCAAAACCACTGTTAAATTTTTCTGGCCTACACCACACTCTTTTAAATAGATATATTGGTGTCTGACCAGTCAGGGAGACACTATTACAGCTTTTGTTTACGGCAAAAAATGCCAAAAACAGAATAATACAGAAATTTGACCCGTGGTACTGCAAAACCACAGTTATATTTTTCTGGCCTACACCAGACTCTTTTAAACAGATATGTTGGTGTCTGACCAGTCAGGGAGACACTATTACAGTTTTTCTTATGGCAAAAAATGCCAAAAACAGGATAATATAGATATTTGACCCATGGAACTGCAAAACCACAGTTATATTTTTCGAGCCTACACCAGACTCTTTTAAACAGATATATTGGTGTCTGACCAGTCAGGGAGACACTATTACAGTTTTTTTTTACGTCAAAAAATGCCAAAAACAGGATAATACAGAGATTTGACCCATGGAACTGTAAAACCACTGTTAAATTTTTCTGGCCTACACCAGACTCTTTTAAACAGATATGTTGGTGTCTGACCAGTCAGGGAGACACTATTACAGTTTTTCTTATGGCAAAAAATGCCAAAAACAGGATAATATAGAGATTTGACCCATGGAACTGCAAAACCACAGTTATATTTTTCGAGCCTACACCAGACTCTTTTAAACAGATATATTGGTGTCTGACCAGTCAGGGAGACACTATTACAGTTTTTTTTTACGTCAAAAAATGCCAAAAGCAGGATAATACAGAGATTTGACCCGTGGAACTGCAAAACCACAGTTATAGTTATGTGACGTACACCAGACTCTTTTAAACAGATATATTGGTGTCTGACCAGTCAGGGAGACATTAGTACAGTTTTTTTTTACGGCAAAAAATGCCCAAAACAGGTTAATACACAGATTTGACCAGTGGAACTGCAAAACCACAGTTATATTTTTCTGGCCTACACCAGACTCGTTTAAACAGATATATTTGTGTCTGACCAGTCAGGGAGACACTATTACGTTTTTTTTTTTACGGCAAATAATGCCAAAAACAGGATAATACAGAGATTTGACCCATGGAACTGCAAAACCACACCTATAGTTATGTGGCGTACACCAGAATCTTTCAAACAGTGTCTCCCTGACTGGTCAGACACCAATATATCTGTTTGAAAGATTCTGGTGTATGCCACATAACTATAACTGTGGTTTTGCAGTTCCACGGGTCAAATCTCTGTATTATCCTGTTTTTGGCATTATTTGCCGTAAAAAAAAAACGTAATAGTGTCTCCCTGACTGGTCAGACACCAATATATCTATTACATTTTTTTTACGGCAAAAAATGCCAAAATCAGGATAATACAGAGATTTGACCCATGGAACTGCAAAACCACTGTTAAATTTTTCTAGCCTACACCACACTCTTTTAAATAGATATATTGGTGTCTGACCAGTCAGGGAGACACTATTACAGTTTTTTTGTATGGCCAAAAATGCCATAAACAGGATAATACAGAGATTTGACCCGTGGAACTGCAAAACCACAGTTATTTTTTTCGGGCCTACACTAAACTCTTTTAAACAGATATATTGGTGTCTGACCAGTCAGGGAGACACTATTACTGTTTTTTTACGGCAAAAAATGCCAAAAACAGGATAATACAGAGATTTGACCAGTGGAACTGCAAAACCACAGTTATAGTTTTGTGGCGCACACCAGAATCTTTCAAACAGATATATTGGTGTCTGACCAGTCAGGGAGACACTATTACATTTTTTTTTACGGCAAAAAATGCCAAAAACAGGATAATACAGAGATTTGACCCATGGAACTGCAAAACCACTGTTAAATTTTTCTGGCCTACACCACACTCTTTTAAATAGATATATTGGTGTCTGACCAGTCAGGGAGACACTATTACAGCTTTTGTTTACAGCAAAAAATGCCAAAAACAGAATAATACAGAAATTTGACCCGTGGTACTGCAAAACCACAGTTATATTTTTCTGGCCTACACCAGACTCTTTTAAACAGATATGTTGGTGTCTGACCAGTCAGGGAGACACTATTACAGTTTTTCTTATGGCAAAAAATGCCAAAAACAGGATAATATAGAGATTTGACCCATGGAACTGCAAAACCACAGTTATATTTTTCGAGCCTACACCAGACTCTTTTAAACAGATATATTGGTGTCTGACCAGTCAGGGAGACACTATTACAGTTTTTTTTTACGTCAAAAAATGCCAAAAACAGGATAATACAGAGATTTGACCCATGGAACTGTAAAACCACTGTTAAATTTTTCTGGCCTACACCAGACTCTTTTAAACAGATATGTTGGTGTCTGACCAGTCAGGGAGACACTATTACAGTTTTTCTTATGGCAAAAAATGCCAAAAACAGGATAATATAGAGATTTGACCCATGGAACTGCAAAACCACAGTTATATTTTTCGAGCCTACACCAGACTCTTTTAAACAGATATATTGGTGTCTGACCAGTCAGGGAGACACTATTACAGTTTTTTTTTACGTCAAAAAATGCCAAAAGCAGGATAATACAGAGATTTGACCCGTGGAACTGCAAAACCACAGTTATAGTTATGTGACGTACACCAGACTCTTTTAAACAGATATATTGGTGTCTGACCAGTCAGGGAGACATTAGTACAGTTTTTTTTTACGGCAAAAAATGCCCAAAACAGGTTAATACACAGATTTGACCAGTGGAACTGCAAAACCACAGTTATATTTTTCTGGCCTACACCAGACTCGTTTAAACAGATATATTTGTGTCTGACCAGTCAGGGAGACACTATTACGTTTTTTTTTTACGGCAAATAATGCCAAAAACAGGATAATACAGAGATTTGACCCATGGAACTGCAAAACCACACCTATAGTTATGTGGCGTACACCAGAATCTTTCAAACAGTGTCTCCCTGACTGGTCAGACACCAATATATCTGTTTGAAAGATTCTGGTGTATGCCACATAACTATAACTGTGGTTTTGCAGTTCCACGGGTCAAATCTCTGTATTATCCTGTTTTTGGCATTATTTGCCGTAAAAAAAAAACGTAATAGTGTCTCCCTGACTGGTCAGACACCAATATATCTATTACATTTTTTTTACGGCAAAAAATGCCAAAATCAGGATAATACAGAGATTTGACCCATGGAACTGCAAAACCACTGTTAAATTTTTCTAGCCTACACCACACTCTTTTAAATAGATATATTGGTGTCTGACCAGTCAGGGAGACACTATTACAGTTTTTTTGTACGGCCAAAAATGCCATAAACAGGATAATACAGAGATTTGACCCGTGGAACTGCAAAACCACAGTTATTATTTCGGGCCTACACCAGACTCTTTTAAACAGATATATTGGTGTCTGACCAGTCAGGGAGACACTATTACTGTTTTTTACGGCAAAAAATGCCAAAAACAGGATAATACAGAGATTTGACCAGTGGAACTGCAAAACCACAGTTATAGTTTTGTGGCGCACACCAGAATCTTTCAAACAGATATATTGGTGTCTGACCAGTCAGGGAGACAATATTACATTTTTTTTTACGGCAAAAAATGCCAAAAACAGGATAATACAGAGATTTGACCATGGAACTGCAAAACCACTGTTAAATTTTTCTGGCCTACACCACACTCTTTTAAATAGATATATTGGTGTCTGACCAGTCAGGGAGACACTATTACAGCTTCTGTTTACGGCAAAAAATGCCAAAAACAGAATAATACAGAAATTTGACCCGTGGTACTGCAAAACCACAATTATATTTTTCTGGCCTACACCAGACTCTTTTAAACAGATATATTGGTGTCTGACCAGTCAAGGAGACACTATTACTGTTTTTTCATGGCAAAAAATGCCAAAAACAGGATAATACAGAGATTTGACCAGTGGAACTGCAAAACCACAGTTATAGTTATGTGGCGCACACCAGAATCTTTCAAACAGATATATTGGTGTCTGACCAGTCAGGGAGACACTATTACATTTTTTTTTACGGCAAAAAATGCCAAAAACAGGATAATACAGAGATTTGACCCATGGAACTGCAAAACCACTGTTAAATTTTTATGGCCTACACCACACTCTTTTAAATAGATATATTGGTGTCTGACCAGTCAGGGAGACACTATTACAGTTTTTTTTACGGCAAAAAATGCCAAAAACAGGATAATACAGAGATTTGACCTGTGGAACTGCAAAACCACAGTTATATTTTTCTGGCCTACACCAGACTCTTTTAAACAGATATGTTGGTGTCTGACCAGTCAGGGAGACACTATTACAGTTTTTTTTTTACGGCAAAAAATGCCAAAAGCAGGATAATACAGAGATTTGACCCGTGGAACTGCAAAACCACAGTTATATTTATGTGGCGTACACCAGACTCTTTTAAACAGATATATTGGTGTCTGACCAGTCAGGGAGACACTATTACAGTTTTTTTTTTATGGAAAAAAATGTCAAAAACAGGATAATACACAGATTTGACCAGTGGAACTGCAAAACCACAGTTATATTTTTCTGGCCTACACCAGACTCTTTTAAACAGATATATTGGTGTCTGACCAGTCAGGGAGACACTATTACGTTTTTTTTTTTACGGCAAAAAATGCCAAAAACAGGATAATACAGAGATTTGACCTGTGGAACTGCAAAACCACAGTTATATTTTTCTGGCCTACACCAGACTCTTTTAAACAGATCTATTGGTGTCTGAACAGTCACAGACACACTCAATTTTTTTTTTTGGGGGGGGGGGGGAATACCAAAAGGTTAATAAGATGCGTATTTGGACAGTCTGACTGAGGAAAAAAAAATTACAGCATTTAGATGAAAAAAAAAATTTTTTTCCTGACCCATGAGACCGGGGTGATAAGTCTAGCAATTTGACCAACAGGAGCTCACAGGACTGTAATGCAGCATTTGCTGGTATAACCACTGCGTCTCCTATACAGCCTGCCTGCCTGCCTGATATCTAGGATGGATATTAATCCTGATAAGGACTGTTTGTTTGATTTGGCAGGCTTTAGAGACCCTACACTACCTATTTCACACTATATATCTCTCCCTAACTCAGCAGCACTCTCCCTACACTGTCTGATCCGGAGCGACTGTGTCCAAGATGGCGGCGCCCGCTTTTAAATACTCTAGGTGACGTTGTGCGGCCAGCCAATCACTGTAATGCCCACAAACAGCATGGCTGCGGCATTACAGTGACTGGCTGGCAATCCCTGCATGTTCATTGGCTCTGTAAGAGCGCCAACCGTGCAGGGCGGAGACCCGAGCTCCCGCCCGAGTAACCCGGAAATGCTCGGTGGTCGCCGAACATCCCGAGTAGCGTGATGCTCGGGCGAGTAACGAGTAGTGTCGAGCATGCTCGGACAACACTATTAATTACCTATTCTAAAGGAGGACGATAAAATGGCAGCAGTTTTGAAAAATACAAAATTAAGATTTGTTGCAACAGGGCACCAACTCTGGCAAATATTTTGTCTCCGAGCTACTTTAAAAAAACCGAACCCAATACATCACTTACCTAGTTATCGTTGAAAGCTTGTTTTTATGCAGAACATAGGAAAAATAAATTCCAATCAGTTGAATCAAGAAAATAATATACTATCCACAATTTTATTAATTGATGTACTACAGGCGTTATCTATTTCATAGAATGTACTGATTGTGTCCTACAGTATGTTGGTTGCACAACAAGACCATTGAAAACAAGAATCGGAAGGCATTTATCGGATGCTGCTAATCTGGCAGCATTCAATACCTCGTCCGTTTCAAAGCATTTTGCCATGGTGCACAAAGGTGATCTGAGTGCACGTAGATTTGTGGGGATCGAGAAAGTACATAGACCCTGGAGAGGAGGTAACTTTAAACGTAAATTATTAAATAGGGAGAGTTTTTTGATTTTTATGCTACAGACAAGAGTTCCGTTAGGTTTGAGTAAACGGCAAGATCTGATTTTACAATATAATTAATTATTTAACAATGTTTCTATGTATTATGCATAATGGTTTTATTTTTCACTGTATTTTTTTTTTATTCTTTTTGATATATGTTTGTTATATGTTGTGAGGTTTCTAGGTATGTGTTTGGCAGAGGGATAAATTTCAGGTGCAGGAGATTGATGTGAGACGCCCTGCTTCCTTTTTCTTTGCAACCTTAACCTTGGTTATAAATGAACTTGATAGTCTCCATTATACTTACCATGATTAAGGCGCTTCGCCGAAACGCGTCGGTCTGTGTTCCTTGGAGGTCCTAAAGGTATTTGCATGTTTTTAATCTTCCCATGATGGATTAATAAAGAACGTATTTTTTTTTAAAAATTTCTTCGCCGGAGGATTTTTTCCCTTTTTTTTCCTATGAACAAATACATGTTACAATTGTTCTTCCAGGAGAGTAGAGTACGAAAAATTATTTACAATTACCAGGCCATGCAATATAACCTCTATCAAGTAGTAATGCTAATACTATTTAAGTACTATAGAAAAGTAACAGAGAAGGTTAAAAGTTTGCAGGGTGCAATGCTGTATGCCAATCCGGTGATCTCAGGGTGAAATGAATTGTAAACACGTATGAACACACAGGACTGTTGTGGAGAAGAGGATGTGAGCTCCTCACTGCACACGCGGCTGCAGCTAATTACGTGAAGAGACAGATCCTGGTTCCCCCGAAGGCTTGCTCTACCACCACAGTTAGTCTCTGCTTTAGTCAACGGGCAGGTAGTGAGGGAACTCAAATGTTATTTGACAAGGCAGCAGGCCCCATCACCTAAGGTTAGAAAACAGACAAGCCACACTGTGTTTGAAAGTAAAGATGGAGAAATTTCAAGCAGATTGTATCTGACAGAAATCGTATCACGGCCGCACATCCTGACGAGGCCTGCATGAGCGAAACTACACACTTTATGTTTTCTATCTAGCCCTTTAAGATATAGACTTGCACTTCAAATGTACATTGGAGGTGACAGCTGGATCCTCAACAGTTACTAACTTTTTAAGTGACTTCTTTTTTCCCCACGGAAATGTTTAAGAGGTAATTTGCTTACAACCAGGCCCCTGGTTTGAGGCTTGTGCACCATGTCTGCCATTTTCACAGTAAAGTCATTTTTATACTACCAAACCTCTCTACATAATGATGGTTCATGCTTTCTTATATTATCCTAGATTGCAGTGCTCTCAGAGACATTCAGTGAGTCTCTGTTATCAGAATAATATAATTGCACAAGCGCTGCATGACAGAGTCTTAAAGGGAACCTGTCATGTGAAAAACAATTGTAGCCTGCAGATATGAGGTTAATCTGCAGGTTAATAGCGCTTTGAACCTGCTTGGTGCTTGTACTTAGACCCACGCTGCTGGGAGGAAATTAACTTTATTTTTCCCAGCAGAGTTCCGGTTTCAGTCACGGAGGCTGTGGCGTTGCGGGTTCAGACACCGCTCTATATATAGAGAATGGCAGCTGTTACCACTCCCCTGGCACTGACAGACAGTCATCCCTGATGCTGAGTTGCTGTCAGTCAGTGCGATGGGCACCGCTCCAGCCACTGCTGTCTATACCCAGAGTGGTGACTGAGCCCCCGACGGCGCCACCCCTGTGACTCAAACTGGAAAGGTACCGCAAACTCTGCCGCAAGGAATAATGTTAATTTCCTCCTGACAGAGGAAAGGTACAGGTAATCAAACACAGAGCTAGTGCAGAAAACAGATCCATTACCATGGAAAAAAAGCCTGGCTATGGCTCAGTAAAAGCTATAGAAAGAATGAAAAATATGACCAAATGTTCTCTTTCTTTCAGAAAAGTTTTTATAGCATATCCACTGAATCTGGAGAATGGGGATCACCAGAACCCTGATCCATCAGGAGATGTGGATCGTGCGCTCGGCTCTCTTCTTGGGGAGTTACAAAACGGTTGACAGCCAAGGTCTCCATTCAATCACTACCTACTGTAGATACGGCTCACACTACATTTTAATGAGCCCATTTATGGGAGCATCCTATTTCCAATGACATTTCACCAATCACACATTTATTCTACTGTATGTCTGACTGAAAGTTTTTGAAAAAGTTTTGATTGAAAACCCTTTAAAATGTATTAGGAGAAACCAAATGAATTAAATTATTAGCTACCGATGTTGATGGCGTACATATAGCTGCTAAAGTCACCTCTGTGTCCTTCTTGCTGAAGTCAAAGTTTTATCTATTAAGAGGACTGCTGTAGAACGAGCAAAAAAGCTTGTAAAAGAACTTCAACATGACGTTTCAAGGATGGAGCGAGACTGCCATCTACTGGCCAGAGACAGTCAAGCGGAACCAAAATATACAAAGGAAGTTGCAGGGAGGGCAGATTCAGAGGCTGGACCCGATTAGGTGACTTCCAGGAAGGAGTTCAGAGAGATAAGAGGCCAGCGCGCCAAACCTGAGGGGTCTTCGGCGCCAAGCAGCAGAGAGGAGCAGACGTGCTCCCTGCGTCCTGAGAAACCCCGCGTGACAGGCCAATTCCAGAGGCCTGATAGGTGCTCCAGCCGGGCACCGGTAAAAGAGCTCCGGATCCCTCACAGTTGTGACTCGAGTGCTGTGCCTGCTGAGGATACTAGGAACCTGATCGCGGTGCTGAGTGAGTTCGCGGAACCCGATGTCGGCCGCCGACAGACGAGGCCTGGACCCCCTATCCAAGGCTCGAGAGACTGCCCCCAACAGCCAAACAGAGAGGAGCTGCATACGTGAGCAGGGCAGTCACTTCCACTGCTCACCCACGGTACCGGGGACAATTGGGTTTAAGTACTCAGGTTGGGAGGGGGACGGTTGGGGCTAAAGTAGCACAACATGATTTAATTAAATTCATCCGGAAAGAGACTCACGGCCTAGCGGGAATATCCGGTGACCCCCGCTAGGGCCAAATTCACGGTTAAAGAACTTGTGTGGTGCTTCTCATGCTTGAGGGCATCACCTTACTTTAAGAGACTGCACCTTATTTTAAGAAACTGCGCCTTACTTTGAGAAGTTTCGTATTTTTTCTGATATTTCAAACCACGGTTCATTACCCTTGTTGCTAATCCCTTGTTTCAGTATACCTGTTGTATAAAACTGTTTACAAACATCTCTGACTGTTCTCGCCTTGTGTCTCTGTGCGTTGCATCCCGGCACCTGCATTACATTTGGCGTAGTCGGCAGGATGCAACATTCAGATGTAGAGATGGTGGATCAGTCTGTGGCTGGGTCCAGCCGGAGCCATATACCCCTGGGGGCTATGCTCAGCCATCTTCCCAAGTTTACAGGGGATGGCATGTCACTTTGGGACTGGGCAGAAAGACTGAGAAGTATGCTCCGTATGTATCCCCTTGACCCTCTAGCCCAGGCGGAGCTGGCCCTCCTAACTAGTGTTGAGCCACCCCCGTAGTGTTCGGGTTCGGTTCGTCGAACACCGGGATGTTCAAGGAACTGTTAGTCGAACTGTTCGTCGAACACCTTAGAACACCGTCGAACACCGTTAAAACCAATGGCAGGCAAACAAAAACACATAGAAACACATAGAAAACACCTGCAAAGGTGTCCAAAAGCTGACAAACTGCTCAGAAGACACTCTCTTTAAAAAAGCCGGCCGGCAAATTCAGCAGCGGCATACACCGGTACCCGACAATTTAGACAAGAAGGAATAGAGCATCACACATAGATTAGATAGATAGAAACATGTCAGTCACACATATAAGAAGCACAGTGACAGTGTTGGTTACTGCACTTGTCATTTAGTGTAAAGGATTTATTAAAAAAAATATTAGTGTTTTCATGCACCGTCTCTTTAAAAAAGCCGGCCGGCAATTCAGCATCTGTACCCGACAATTTAGAACAGAAAGAATAGAGCTTCACACATAGATTAGATAGATAGAAACATGTCAGTCACATATATAATAAGTACAGTGATAGTGTTGCTTACTGTACTTGTCATTTAGTGTAAAGGATTTATTTAAAAAAATAATAGTGTTTTCATGCACTGTCTCTTTAAAAAAGCCGGCCGGCAATTCAGCAGCGGTACCCGACAATTTAGAACAGAAAGATAGAGCATCACACATAGATTAGATAGATAGAAACATGTCAGTCACATATATATGAAGTACAGTGATAGTGTTGGTTACTGTACTTGTCATTTAGTATTAAAATAAAGGATTTATTATTAAAAAAATTGGCGTGGGTTCCCCTTAATTTTAGGCTCTAGCGGAGGTTAAGCAGACGGCTGGGGCAGATGTTTGAAGCCTGGGAAGGGGGTAATACCCACGGAGCTTCCCAGGCTACTAATATCAGCCCCCAGCTGAATACATAGCCTTTACTAGCTATTAAAATGGGGGACACCCCCAAAAAAATGACGTGGGGTCCCCCCTAATTTAATAGCTAGCAAAGGCTAGGCAGACAGCTGGGGGCTGATATTAATAGCCCAGGAAGGGAGCCATGAATATTGGCCCCCTCCCAGGCTAGAAACACCAGCCGTCAGCCGCCCCAGAAATGGCGCATTCATAGGATGCGCCAATTCTGGCACTAAGCCTCGCTCTTCCACGCTGCCCTGGTGCGGTGGCAGGGGGTAATAGGGTTGGGGTTGATGTCAGCTTATAATGCCAGCTGACATCAAGCCCAGGTTAGTAATGGAGAGGCGTCTATAAGACACCCCCATTACTAACCCCATAGTCAAAGTTAAAAAAAACACAAACACCCAGAATAAAGTCCTTTAATTGAAATAAAGACACAATCCTTTATTGTTCTAAATTAAACCATACTTACCATCACGCCCATTCCAGCTGAAGCCAACGATCTCCTGCAATAAAAGAAAAATAATAAAGCAACCTCATCCTTACCTTTCCATGGTTCCCACGACAGCTTCAGCTCTGCTACATCGAGATGACAGGCTGGACCGCAGCAGAACGCTGCCATCCAGCCTGTCATCCCGCAGACACTGAGAAGCGCAGGCTTGCTTGCGCTGCTCAGCGTCTCTCTGTGACGACATCCAGATGAGCCGAGTTCATGTCCAATGAACTCGGCTCACCTCATGCACGTCACTGACAGCGTGGGAAAATTCTCACGCTGAAGCGCTGATTGCAGGAGAATTTTCCCACGCTGTCAGAGACGTGCAGGAGGTGAGCTGAGTTCATTGGACATGAGCTCACCTCATGCACATCACTGACAGCGTGGGAGAATTCTCCTGCACTCAGCACTTCAGCGTGAGAATTTTCCCACGCTGTCAGTGACGTGCATGAGGTGAGCCGAGTTCATTGGACATGACCTCGGCTCATCTGGATGCCGTCACAGCGAGACAGTGAGGAGCGCAAGCATGCCTGCGCTTCTCAGTGTCTGCGGGATGACAGACTGGATGGCAGCGTTCTGCTGCGGTCCAGCCAGTCATCTCGATGTAGCAGAGCTGAAGCTGTCGTGGGAACCATGGAAAGGTAAGGATGAGGTTGGTTTATTATTTTTCTTTTATTGCAGGAGATCGTTGGCTTCAGCTGGAATGGGTGTGATGGTAAGTATGGTTTAATTTAGAACAATAAAGAATTGTGTCTTTATTTCAATTAAAGGACTTTATTCTGGGTGTTGTGTTTTTTTTAAATACTTTACTAGAAATTCATGGCGGTCATGTCTAATACTGGCGTGACCCCATGAATTTTGGGCTTGGGGCCAGCTGATAATACCAAGCTGGCCCTAACCCCTTTATTACCCAGTGAGCCACCGCACCAGGGCCCTGGATGAGTTGGGTACAGCGCCAGAAGATGGCGCTTCTATGAACGCGCCATTTTCCGGGGTGGCTGCGGACTGCAATTTGTAGCGGGGGGGGGCCCAGAAAGCTTGGGCCTCCCTGCGCTGCAGATTCCAGCCCCCAGCTGCCTAGTTGTACCTGGCTGGACACAAAAATAGGGCGAAGCCCCACGTACTTTTTTTTCAATTATTTCATGAAATTCATGAAATAATTAAGAAAAAAAGGCCTTCCCTATATTGTTGTGTCCGGCCAGGTACAAATAGGCAGCTGGTGGATGGGGGCAGCCCGTTCCTGCCTGCTGTACCTGGCTGGACACAAATATAGTGCGAAGCCCCACTTCAATTTTTTTTAATTATTTCATGCAATTCATGAAATAATTAAGAAAAAAAGGGCTTCCCTATATTGTTGTGTCCGGCCAGGTACAAATAGGCAGCTGGTGGATGGGGGCAGCCCGTTCCTGCCTGCTGTACCTGGCTGGACACAAATATAGTGCGAAGCCCCACTTCAATTTTTTTAAATTATTTCAGGAAATTCATGAAATAATTTAAAAAAAATTGACGTGGGGCTTCGCACTATATTTGTGTCCAGCCAGGTACAGCAGGCAGGAACGGGCTGCCCCCAACCACCAGCTGCCTATTTGTACCTGGCCGGACACAACAATATAGGGAAGCCCTTTTTTTCTTAATTATTTCATGAAATAATTTAAAGAAAATTGACGTGGGGCTTCGCCCTGTTTTTGTGTCCAGCCAGGTACAACTAGGCAGCTGGGGGCTGGAATCCGCAGCGCAGGGAGGCCCAAGCTTTCTGGGCCACCCCCGCTGCAAATTGCAGTCCGCAGCCACCCCGGAAAATGGCGCGTTCATAGAAGCGCCATCTTCTGGCGCTGTACCCAACTCATCCAGGGCCCTGATGCGGTGGCTCACTGGGTAATAAAGGGGTTAGGGCCAGCTTGGCATTATCAGCTGGCCCTAAGCCCGAAATTCATGGGGTCACGCCAATATTAGACATGACCACCATGAATTTCTAGTAAAGTATTTAAAAAAAACACAACACCCAGAAAAAAGTCCTTTAATTGAAATAAACACACAATTCTTTATTGTTCTAAATTAAACCATACTTACCATCACGCCCATTCCAGCTGAAGCCAACGATCTCCTGAAATAAAAGAAAAATAATAAAGCAACATCATCCTTACCTTTCCATGGTTCCCATGACAGCTTCAGCTCTGCTACATCGAGATGACAGGCTGGACCGCAGCAGAACGCTGCCATCCAGCCTGTCATCCCGCAGACACTGAGAAGCGCAGGCTTGCTTGCGCTCCACAGTGTCTCTCTGTGAGGGCATCCAGATGAGCCGAGTTAATGTCCAATGAACTCGGCTCACCTCATGCACGTCACTGATAGCGTGGGAAAATTCTCCTGCACTCAGCGCTTCAGCGTGGGAGAATTCTCACACTGAAGCGCTGAGTGCAGGAGAATTCTCCCACGCTGTCAGTGACGTGCAGGAGGTGAGCTGAGTTCATTGGACATGAGCTCACCTTATGCACGTCACTGACAGCGTGGGAAAATTCTCCTGCACTCAGCGCTTCAGCGGGAGAATTCTCACGCTGAAGCGCTGAGTGCAGGAGAATTCTCCCACGCTGTCAGTGACGTGCAGGAGGTGAGCTGAGTTCATTGGACATGAGCTCACCTTATGCACGTCACTGACAGCGTGAGAGAATTCTCCTGCACTCACCGCTTCAGCTTGAGAATTTTCCCACGCTGTCAGTGACGTGCATGAGGTGAGCCGAGTTCATTGGACATGAACTCGGCTCATCTGGATGTCGTCACAGAGAGACGCTGAGCAGCGCAAGCAAGCCTGCGCTTCTCAGTGTCTGCGGGATGAGAGGCTGGATGGCAGCGTTCTGCTGCGGTCCAGCCTGTCATCTCGATGTAGCAGAGCTGAAGCTGTCGTGGGAACCATGGAAAGGTAAGGATGAGGTTGCTTTATTATTTTTCTTTTATTGCAGGAGATCGTTGGCTTCAGCTGGAATGGGCGTGACGGTAAGTATGGTTTAATTTAGAACAATAAAGGATTGTGTCTTTATTTCAATTAAAGGACTTTATTCTGGGTGTTTGTGTTTTTTTTAACTTTGACTATGGGGTTAGTAATGGGGGTGTCTTATAGACGCCTCTCCATTACTAACCTGGGCTTGATGTCAGCTGGCATTATAAGCTGACATCAACCCCAACCCTATTACCCCCTGCCACCGCACCAGGGCAGCGTGGAAGAGCGAGGCTAAGTGCCAGAGTTGGCGCATCCTATGAATGCGCCATTTCTGGGGTGGCTGACGGCTGGTGTTTCTAGCCTGGGAGGGGGCCAATATTCATGGCTCCCTTCCTGGGCTATTAATATCAGCCCCCAGCTGTCTGCCTAGCCTTTGCTAGCTATTAAATTAGGGGGGACCCCACGTCATTTTTTTTGGGGGGTCCCCCATTTTAATAGCTAGTAAAGGCTATGTATTCAGCTGGGGGCTGATATTAGTAGCCTGGGAAGCTCCGTGGGTATTACCCCCTTCCCAGGCTTCAAACATCTGCCCCAGCCGTCTGCTTAACCTCCGCTAGAGCCTAAAATTAAGAGGAACCCCACGCCAATTTATTTAATAATAAATCCTTTATTTTAATACTAAATGACAAGTACAGTAACCAACACTATCACTGTACTTCATATATATGTGACTGACATGTTTCTATCTATCTAATCTATGTGTGAAGCTCTATTCTGTCTGTTATAAATTGTCGGGTACCGCTGCTGAATTGCCGG
Organism: Phyllobates terribilis; assembly: GCF_046119375.1. Lineage (NCBI taxonomy): Eukaryota > Metazoa > Chordata > Amphibia > Anura > Dendrobatidae > Phyllobates > Phyllobates terribilis. Next base: position 58,662,675 of record NW_027362773.1, read on the forward strand.
CCGGCTTTTTTAAAGAGACGGTGCATGAAAACACTAATATTTTTTTTGATAAATCCTTTACGCTAAATGACAAGTACAGTAAGCAACACTGTCACTGTACTTCGTATATATGTGGCTGACATGTTTTTATCTATCTAATCTATGTATGATGCTCTATTCTGTCTGTTATAAATTGTCGGGTACCGCTGCTGAATTGCCGGCCGGCTTTTTTAAAGAGACAGTGCATGAAAACACTATTATTTTTTTAAATAAATCCTTTACACTAAATGACAAGTACAGTAATCAACACTGTCACTGCACTTCTTATATATGTGACTGACATGTTTCTATCTATCTAATCTATGTGTGATTCTCTATTCCTTCTATTCTAAATTGTCGGGTACCGCTGCTGAATTGCCGGCCAGCTTTTTGAAAGAGACGGTGCATGAAAACACTATTATTTTTTTTGATAAATCCTTTACGCTAAATGACAAGTACAGTAAGCAGCACTTTCACTGTACTTCGTATATATGTGGCTGACATGTTTCTATCTATCTAATCTATGTGTGAAGCTCTATTCTTTCTGTTATAAATTGTCGGGTACCGGTGTATGCCGCTGCTGAATTACCGGCTTTTCATGTTTCACTGTGAGCACTGTTCCCATCGATTTGGGCAATCACATTAATGCCACAACCACCATGGCTGTGGCATTACAGTGAGTGGCAGACAATCCCTGCATGATTGGTGCTCTAAATAGCGCCAGACATGCAGGACACGCTTTTGGTGCACGAACAGTTATCGAACATAACCTCGAACAGTCGAATTTTTGCAAATCGTTCGGGTTCGTGGAACAACTCGAACACCGCCCAAAACAGCTCGAATTTGAGATTGGCGAACAGTTCTAGTCGAACACCGCTCATCTCTACTCCTAACCCTTGATGGAGAGGCCAGACAGAATGTGATGTACCGCCCACCTGGGGACCGTGACACAGTAGATAAAGTGATAAAAATTCTAGAGGACATGCACGGTGATACTACAGATTTAGGACACTTGCGTTTCAGCGGGTCCAAGGGGAAAATGAGACAGTAAATCAGTATGTTAATGCATTACAGGAAGAGACGGCCCATATCACTAAGAAAACTCGAGATGGGAACCGAGGACTGGGACCATTGGATGAGGTGTTGAGTGACCAACTGATTGCTGGCTTGAAAGACCCTTCCCTGAGGCAGATCCTGAAGGAGCGGCTGCAATTGAGCCCTGATATGGGCTTCCTGGAGGTAGGGGCTGAAACCAGAGTCCTGGAGAGAGAAGTTCCTGTTCTCAAAGCCACAGTTAGAAGTCATGAGGCAATTGCTCCTGGATTCACCAACCAAGAGCCTGATTGGGTACGGGAAATACGTCAGGAAATTCGAGACATTCGGGATGAGCTGAATTCTATTAGGAAGACTCCTACGGCCCCCTTGCCGACGGACCGTACTGCTCAACGTGGACGGAGACCAGAATGAGAAAGACGTTCCTATCCGGCCCCAGCACGACATGTACCCGACCTATCAGCAGAACGAGGACCGGAGTGCTGGACCTGCGGAGGTAGGGGGCATATCTCCAAAGACTGTCCCAACCGAGAAAGGAGGAGGAGGGGACAGCTGTTAAACTAAAATTCCCCACAGTTGTGGAGCATACCGTGGGGTCTCGAGCTTCAGAGAGTAGAAGAGGGAGCTCTGAAGACATTGTCTCCGAGAGGCCCATTATCTGGGCTGAATTCAATGGGCAGCGGATCCGCTGTTTGATGGACACCGGGTCTCAAGTGACCACTATGCCTGAGACGTACTTCCAAAGTCACTTTCCTGAAGTCGCTCGTTCCTGCCGGGAACCCACTGTCAAACTGGTGGCAGCTAATCAACTACCTATCCCAGTAGCGGGAGTAATATGGATGTCCGTGCGGGCATGTGGAAAGGACCTCGGTCGAAAAGGGATTGTACTGACCACTGGGCCTGGAGGCGATGGGCCCATTGTAACCCTGGGCATGAATGTGCTGAAAGAAGTTGGACAGTTCCTGGCTGAGGGGTGTAGCAAAAACAACTTGACCCGCGCCACTCGAGACGCAGCTAACAAGAGAGTGTTCCAGCACCTCGTGTGGGTCAGTCAGATTCAAAAGTTGCCCACTACCTCCCAGTACCTTGGTAAGGTATCGATACCGCCCGAAGCCACAATGACACTGCCGGTGGGACAGACTGTACTCACTTTGCCAGTGCTGGCACATGTGTCCTTAGAGGGTGTGGACATTCAAGTTGAACCAATGGAGGGAGAAGAAGCACCCTCTGGACTCCTGATTGCTTGGACTCTGGCCACCGTGCGGCACGGTCGAGTACCCATGCGCTGCATCAATTTAAGTAGCACCAGTTTACAGTTGTTGCCCCGACAAGAGGTGGCGCGAGTGTGCGTAATGCCGGAGGCCCTTACTAGAGCTGACGCTATAGGGCTGGCACCTGTGGAAGGAAAACCATGGACCCTAGAGGTGTCCCTCAATAGCCAGGAACATGGAAGAGAACCGTTGGCTGTACGCCACCTCCTGGAAGAAATGGAAGCTAACCTGACTGAGTTTTCTGCTGGACAAGTAAGGCAGATTGAACAACTTCTACAGCAATATCAGGGAGTGTTTGCACAGCATGAAGATGATTTCGGGTGCACTCGGGACATTCAGCACGAAATGCCCACCGGAAATACTGCTCCCATTCGAGAGAGATATCGGCAGATCCCGCCTCAAATGTACCAGGAGGTGAAAGAGCTGTTGGCCCACATGTTGCGGAATGGTGGATCCGTGAAAGCCAGAGCCAATGGGCAGCTCCGATCGTGCTGGTCCGAAAGAAGGACGCTACCCTGAGATTCTGCGTAGACTATCGGAAGCTGAATGCCTGTACAGTACGGGACTCCTATCCACTCCCCCGAATCGAAGAGTCTCTATCTGCACTAGGGAGCACCAAATTCTTCTCCTCCCTCGACCTGGCCAGTGGCTATTGGCAGGTCCCAGTAGCTGAGAAGGATCATCCGAAGACAGCTTTTGTTCTCCCTATGGGCCTGTTTGAGTTCAATCGAATGCCGTTCGGACTAACAAATGCGCCAGGAACCTTCCAACGGCTGATGGAGAGATGCTTGGGGGACCTCAACTTTGAAGCCACTTTAATATATCTGGACGATATAATTATCTATTCCGCAACATTTGAGGATCATCTCCGCCAATTGGAACAAGTGTTACAAAGGCACGGCCTGAAAATTAAGCCTCGTAAGTGTCGTCTCTTCAAACGAGAAATTGAATATCTGGGGCACAGTGTGTCCAGTGCAGGGGTGCACCCCACTGCGGAGAAAGTAGCTGCCGTGCAGAAGTGGCCCACGCCCGCCAATCTAAGGGAACTAAGGGCATTCCTGGGGCTCGCTGGATACTACCGCAGATTCATTAAAGACTTCGCTAAGATTGCGAACCCGCTCAATGAATTGCTGAGAGGAACAGCCGGGGGAGCCAAGCGGCAGCCCATTCAGTGGGGCCCACGACAAGAAGAGGCATTCCGAGCATTGAAAATGGCGCTAACAGATGCCCCGATTCTGGCCTACGCTGACTTTTCGCAGCCGTTCATGTTGTACACTGATGGAAGCTTGCATGGGATGGGAGCAGTGCTGGCTCAAGTACAAGGAGGGAAAGAGCGAGTGATCGCGTATGCCAGCAGGTCACTCCAAGATACGGAGAAGAATCCGGACAACTACAGTTTGTTTAAGCTGGAGCTACTGGCACTGGTGTGGGCCATGACCGAGAAGTTTGCTGAGTACCTGTCAGGGTCATAAGTGCAAGTGCGGACAGATAACAACCCTTTGGCCCACTTGGAGAACGCCAAACTGGGCGCGTTAGAACAGCGGTGGGTCGCAAGGATGTCCAAATTCCAGTATAAAATCGCCTATCGGTCCAAGGCCCTGAACACACATGCAGATGCCCTGTCCCGGGTCACTCAGGCGGGGCCGAAGAAGGACAGAGATGAGGAGCTCGAAGGCGACGAGATCCCGGATTTCAGCCAGTTCACCGCTGCGGTCGACGCCCAAGAGACGAGAGGTGAGCCGAGGCCCACTCAGATTCTGGGCCGTTCAAGAGACGAATGGATACATCTGCAGCAATCCGACCCGGAGCTATCAAAGTTGAGAGAATGGGTCGCCCTTAATCAGAGACCCGACCAGGAAACCAGAGCCGCTTCACTTCCAACTACCCTACAAATCCTAGGCCAGTGGGAGAGGCTCCTTCTGAAGGACGGCTTGCTATGCCGAAGAATCCAGCTGCCTCAAGAGTTTGATGTTACCTGGCAAGTGGTAGTTCCAGGAGCGCTAGTAACACAGCTAGCCCAAGAAGCTCATAGAAGAGGTGCTCACTTCGGAGTAGAAAAGACCTTCCGGTGGTTGCAACGGCTGGTGTATTGGCCTCAACTGCGACAAGAAGTCGAGGGGGTCTGCCGAACATGTCGCCAGTGTGAGTTGAACAAGCCCCCGGAGCAAAGAGCTCCCATTCAGACCATCCGAACTTCTGCCCCCTTGGAAGTCTTGATGTTTGACTACTTGATGGTAGGAACTTCATACAACAGTTATGGACACTGTTTAGTCATGACTGATCACTTCACCGAGTTTGCAGTAGTGACGCCCACTAAAGATCAGACGGCAGAAGCCGCAGCCAAGGCCATCTGTCAAGATTTCATCCGGATTTATGGGTGCCCGAAGCGAACACATTCTGACCAGGGAGCCTGCTTCCAAGGACGAGTGATGGATGAGCTATACCGCATCTATGGGATCGACCGTTCCCGGACAACGCCCTACCACCCGCAAGGGAACGGTGCATGCGAGCGCTTTAACCGAACCCTGTTGCAAATGTTGCGAACACTGGAAGCGGACAAAAAGATGAAGTGGCCCGAATTCGTGTCCGAGCTGGTGTGGGTGTATAATAATCGAGTTCATGCAACCACCGGCTACACCCGCTACATGTTGCTGTTTGGAAGAAGTGGACGAGAAATCATCGAACTGGAGCTAGACTCAGAAGACCCCGGTCCGGGCAGTAGCCCAAGTACCTGGATTCGAGAACACCAGCGTCGACTCCATACCGTGAGAAGACTGGTTGCTCATAAGTTTCAGGAAGTAGAGCATGCAGTTCGGCCCCTGACCACAGGTGGATCGCTTCAGCCAGGAGACCGAGTGCTGGTGAGGGCTAAACGATTTGGGAGTAAGCTGGACCATTGTTGGGAGGCAATACCATCTCGATTGGTGGTGAAGAAGGTTCACCCAGACAACCCCGTCTACGAGGTTAGGCCCGAAGGGGATGACGCCGCGAAATCCAGGGTGTTGCACCGTAATATGTTGCGACCTTGTTCCTCTGAAGCAGAAGTCTGTAACAGGGCTGGGACCTCAGACGTGTTGGCTGAAGTGCCACATACAGGAACCTTGGGGGATGAAGAAGGGTGGGCCACAATGCAGTTGGGCCCGTCAGAACCGTTGGTGCCACTCCCGAGTGGAAGTCAGAATGAGTCAGGAAATTATTTGCAATCCCCAGTAGTTGATTCCTCAGATCTCCCGGAGTCTCCTCCGCAAGAAGAGCCCCGCGGAACTGAGCGGGCTAATGCCGGAATTCCTCCTAACCGGTACGCTCAGGAAGAGTTTATCTGGTCTCGAATCCAACAGAAAACGCAGGAGTGTGCCCAACTCCTGTCTGAGCTTGCACTGCCTGGAAGGAGACATCAATTCTGCGAGGAGTCCACTCGCCCGAGGACTGGCGAGCAAAAAGGAGGGAGGAATGTAGAACGAGCAAAAAAGCTTGTTAAAGAACTTCAACATGACGTTTCAAGGATGGAGCAAGACTGCCATTTACTGGCCAGAGACAGTCAAGCGGAACCAAAATATACAAAGGAAGTTGCAGGGAGGGCAGATTCAGAGGCTGGATCCGATCAGGTGACTTCCAGGAAGGAGTTCAGAGAGATAAGAGGCCAGCGCGCCAAACCTGAGGGGTCTTTGGCGCCAAGCAGCAGAGAGGAGCAGACGTGCTCCCTGCGTCCTGAGAAACCCCGTGTGACAGGCCAAATCCAGAGGCCTGAGAGGTGCTCCAGCCGGGCACCGGTAAAAGAGCTTTGGATCCCTCTCAGTTGTGACTCGAGTGCTGTGCCTGCTGAGGATACTAGGAACCTGATCGCGGTGCTGAGTGAGTTCGCGGAACCCGACGTCGGCCGCCGACAGACGAGGCCTGGACCCCCCTATCCCAGGCTCGAGAGACTGCCCCCAACAGCCAAGCAGAGAGGAGCTGCATATGTGAGCAGGGCCGTCACTTCCACTGCTCACCCACGGTACCGGGGGATAATTGGGTTTAATTACTCAGGTTGGGAGGGGGACGGTTGGGGCTAAAGTAGCACAACATGATTTATTTGAATTCATCCTGAAAGAGACTCACGGCCTTGCGGGAATAACCGGTGACCCCCGCTAGGGCCAAATTCATGGTTAAAGAACTTGTGTGGTGCTTCTCATGTTTGAGGGCATCACCTTACTTTAAGAGACTGCGCCTTATTTTAAGAGACTGCGCCTTACTTTGAGAAATTTCGTATTTTTTCTGATATTTCAAACCACTGTTCATTACCCTTGTTGCTAATCCCTTGTTTCAGTATACCTGTTGTATAAAACTGTTTACAAACATCTCTGACTGTTCTCGCCTTGTGTCTCTGTGCGTTGCATCCCGGCACCTGCATTACACTGCACTAATGTAAGAGTGTGACAGAGACTGTCATATACCTGCCCCTGAAAACAACAATGGTAGTGTGAATAATGACTTTGGTTTTAGTGTGTTTTATTGTATGATGTCAAATGTGTAACATGTAATGTAAATTGCATAGTGTTATAGGGACTGATGCTGATGTGAGGGTGCTGTATTGGTAATGGCTGAGGGAACCTGAGACACTCAGTTCAGGGGTCAGGAAAGTATAGAACATAGTTTAGTGCTTAGTTATTAATAGATAGGAACATTAGGATAAGTAAGGCAGTGGTGGGCCTAATTACTGTACAACAGGGATGGGGAAACTCAGGCCAGAGGGCCATTTATGGCTCTCTATGACCCTTTCTCTGGCCCCTCTGCAGATTCCTGGGGACCACAATGCTTGGGCCGGCAGCCGTGTTTTGATGGCCACCGGCCTTTTAACTTCCTCTTGCTCTGTGAGCACACGCGTGCAGTGTTTACTACTGAATGCTTAGGAGTGTGCAATGAAAGATTACGTCCTGACACAGGTGCTGGCATCAGGACGTACTTTGTGTGTGACGCTCCCCCTGGGCCTGTGTTGTGCAGGGAATACCCGGAGCCGGATCGCTGGGGGTTGTAGTCTCCGTGGCGCTGACCTGGTCCGTGCCCAGGTTGGTCAATTCAGTGGCAGTCTTAGTGAGATAATAGTCCGACTACGCCACCCGTGGATTGCGGTCAGTGGGGACTGCCGCTGCAAGGCAGACCGCTGAGGCCGGTGTTGTGTGTGCAGCTAAGAACGGGATGACTCCCCACGGGAGGAGTATAGCCTCAGGGCAGTTAGTGTGGATGATGGGAGTGATGGTGCATGAGCGCAGCAGGAATAACTCAGAGTCTGTGCAGTGCAGTTCAGGGTCTTTACTGATGTTATAAAGCAGACCCTTCCGGGAGTACTGGCTAGCAGTAGAGGCCTGGTCAGTCTGAGAGCTAGCAGGATCTCCCCTGGCCAGGAGGAGTTGTAGGCCTCCCTGTCTATCTGTACTCTTTCCTGGCTACCTTGCTGTGTGCGGGTAGAAGTAGCCCACGTCCCTGAGTATACCGTGTGGTGCTCACCCGTACGGCCGGTGACTTGGGGCCTTCTGTTAGCCTCCGCTTCATGATGGCGGTGCTAGTCCCTTGCTTGTGACCGTGCCTCCGGGCTTCTCTGGCCAGAGGACATGGAATCCCCTGCCGGTTGGATGCTGCTGCTGGACCTGGATGTCCCCACAGCCTCGGACTCCGTGTCCGGTCTTAATGTCTTCAGCCAGGGCGAGCTATCTAGCTTCCAGCCCCTGGCACTCGCTCCTGCTCCTACAGAGCTCCTTGCTGACACTTTCCCTGTGTCTGGAACTGTCTCCAGGCTCTGACTGACCTAATCCCGCCCCAGACCCAGTTTATAAGGGCAGATTCCTCCCCTCCCAGGTCTGGGCGGGCGGTGTTGCATGCTTAGGGCTCCTGACCAGAGAAACCTCCCACTTGCTCTCAGACGTAATATTTCTATTACTGTGGTAACCAGACCCCTGGGGTGCGACATGTGCACAGCTAGTGCACAATTTGTATGACCCCCAAAGGATGGTGTAAACATCCAAATGGCCCTTGGCAGAAAGAAGTTTCCCCACCCCTGGTGTACATTGTATAGGATACAGTTAAATGTTTGGGACCAGACCAGTATTGGAGGGATTGAGTCAAGTAATATGGGGAATCACTTCCTTGTTTAGTTAGTGAGAGAGAGTTAGAGAGAGTTAGAGAAAGTTCGTGTAAAGTTCAGATTCAAGCTGCAGTGGGCTGGAGGCACTTGAAGTATATATCGTTCTGGCAGCATGGGTTCTTACCAAATGTCCTGCGAACATTCCTGTAACGTCCGGAGCCTCTGGCCTGAACTAGGCACTATGGAGGGTACCTTAATCCCTTCCATACAGAGGAAGCCCGACAGGGAAACAAGTGAGGGAAATGTAATGGATCTCAGGAGTGCTGCGGTGCCGGACGGGAAATCAATGAGTCTGACAGGAGTATTAAGCGTAGGGATAGTCCGGGCTGAATGTAAGCAAGAGCTTGAAAGATGCTGTGTTGATGAAATTGGAACTGGAGGGTGCTGTGCCCGATACTGCGTGTTAAAGACTGATGTTCTTGAGCTGTCCAGTAAAGTTGAACTTGTTATAACGTACCGGGTGTCCCCTGATGTGTGTGTGGCTGATCCTAGATCTAAGGGCAGCGGAGACATCCGGACTGCAAGTGAGTACAATGCACTGTACACAGCACAACACTTATGGACTGGAACACTGTGCATTTGTGGAGTGTGAGGGTGTGGAGAAGCAGCAGCTCACCTGCAGCCTGCACCCTGGGAATCTTGCAGTATCACAAAAGGTCACAGAGCGGTTTAGTGGCATTACAGGAGAAATGCATGATAATAATTTTTATTTTTATAGCGCCAACCTATTCTGCAGCACTTTACAATTTTAGGGGGAACTTACAGTGGGTACGGAAAGTATTCAGACCCCTTTAAATTTTTCACTCTTTAATTTGATGCGCCCCCTGGGTACTCGGTAGATGCTGGGGGATGTCACGGTGGCAGTGACCCGGTCCTTGACCCAGGGCGGTCAATTAAAGGAAAAGGTAAAAGGGAAGTAAAGTTTTTATAGAGATAATGCTCGTGATGCCACCTGTGGTATGCGGCTATATGGGGCCGCCGCTGCAGTGCAGATCCTCTGGAGCTGATAGTGACGCAGCAGAGTTGGTTCAGCTCTCCACAGGCAGAGCTTAGCTCCATGGCAGGATATAGTGATGCTATGAGGTAGATGTTGTTGGTGCGGTGTAGTGCAGGTGATGGCACAGATAATGACCAGTCCACAGCTTAATGGCGGTTTCCTCTTATCTTTACTTGCGGTTGTTAAGCAGACCGGAGCACGGGTACCAGCTGGTAGTAGAGGTCCGGGTGGCCTGGGAGCAAGTTGGGGATCCACCTCGCCAGGTGAAGTTGTAGGCCTTCCCTCTGCGCTAATCTCCTTGGCCCTGCTGCTTGAAGTTATTCTGCGGCCCTCGTCCCTGAGTAAAATGTCTTTTTCCTCACCCGTATGGCAGGCAGCTCGGGCCTTCCTGGAGTGTCGCTCCCATGTCGCGGTGCTGGGCCCTATGTGCTGCTGAGCCTCCATGCGTCTGGTGGGGCCAGGAGACCAGCAGTCTCCTGCCCTCCGGTTTCTGCTGCTGGGCCTTCAGTGCCCCACAACCTCAGACTCCGGTGTCAGGTTCTTCTGCGCTTCACTCCTCAGGGGTGAGCTTGTACACATCTCCCTTCCCCAGGTCCTTCCTCATCACTGTCCTGTATTCAACTCCTCTCCACTTACTCTTACTAACCCCGCCTCCAGATTCCAGCTGCTAAGGGGAGGAGCTACCCTTTCTGGTCGGGAGCCAGGAAAGTGTTCTATGCTGGTAAACCTGATTAGGGGACCCCTCCTTGCTTCCAGGCATGGCATCACTCCTTGTGAGGGAGGCAATGCCACTGTGGCAAACGGACCCCTGGGGTGCCACATTTTCATTGCAGCCATTTAGTGAATTCTAAAAATTTCATTTTTTTTTCTCATTAAAGTACACTCTGCACAGCATCTTGACTGAAAAAAAAACAGAAATGTATAAATTTTAGCATATTTATTAAAAAAGAAAAACTGAAATATCACATGGTCATAAGTGTTCAGACCCTTTGCTCAGTATTGAGTAGAAGCACCCTTTTGAGCTAGTACAGCCATGAGTCTTCTTGGGAATGATGCAGATCCTCTCCAGTTCCGTCAGGTTGGATGGTGAACGTTGGTGGACAGCCATTTTTCAGGTCTCTCCAGAGATGCTCAATTGGGTTTAGGTCAGGGCTCTGGCTGGGCCAGTCAAGAATGGTTACAGAGTTGTTTTGAAGTCACTCCTTTGTTATTTTATCTATGTGCTTAGGGTCATTGTCTTGTTGGAAGGTGAACCTTTGGTCAAGTCTCAGTTCCAGAGCACTCTGAAAGAGGTTTTCATCCAGGATATCTCTGTACTTGGCCACATTCATGTTTCCTTCAATTGCAACCAGTCGTCCTGTCCCTGCAGCTTAAAAACACCTTATAGCATGATACTGTCACCACCATGTTTCACTGTTGGGATTGTATTGGGCAGGTGATGAGCAGTGCCTGGTTTTCTCCACACATGCCACTTAGCATTATCACCACAAAGTTCTGTCTTATTTCTCATAGTCTGGGAGTCCTTCATTTGTTTTTGAGCTAACTCTATGCGGGCTTTCATATCTCTTGCACTGAGGAGAGGCTTCCGTCAGGCCACTCTGCCATAAAGGCCCAACTGGTGGAGGGCTGAAGTGATAGTTGATGAATTGCTCAGTTTGGCTGGACGGCCAGGTCTAGGAAGACAGGTCTAGGAAGACTTCTGGTGGCCCCATACTTCTTCCATTTAAGGATTATGGAGGCCACTCTGCTCTTAGGACCCTTGAGTAATGCAGAAATTCTTTTGTAACCTTGGCCAGATGTGTGCCTTGCCACAATTCTGTCTCTGAGCTCTTGAGCAGTTCCATTGAGCTCATGATTCTCATTTGGTCTGACATGCACTGTGAGCTGTGAGGTCTTATATAGACAGGTGTGTGCCTTTCCAAATCAAGTCCTATTAGTTTAATTAAACACAGCTGGACTCCAATGAAGGAATAGAACCACCTCAAGAAGGATCAGAAGGAAATGGACAGCATGTGACTTAAATATCAGTGTCTGAGCAAAAGGTCTGAATACTTATGACCATGTGATATTTCAGTTTTTCTTTTTTAATAAATTTGCAAAAATTTTTACATTTCTGTTTTTTTTTCAGTCAAGATGGGGTGCAGAGTGTAGTGTTTTATAATTTACGAACTGGCTGCAATGAAACAAAGAGTGAAAAATTTAAAGGGGTCTGAATACTTTCCGTACCCACTGTATACAGACAATACAGACATTACAGAATAAGCATAACTCATATCAAAAGGAGTAAGGGCCCTGCTCGCAAGCTTACAGTCTATGAGGAAATAGGGGGGACATACATGTACATATGTTGTATCGTACAGCCATCATATACTAAATCGGGTATGTACTGTACATAACACTACATGAACAGGTCGCCAGCCAGTATGTGTACAGTACAGACAGAGGCTATTAAGTACATGGATGATATGAACATGAATTTGAATAAAATTTTAATATGGGCCAAACTTGGACAGTTAGATAAGTATGTTGAGGCGATAGGCCAGTCAAAAGAAATGGGCTTCTAGGGTGGGTATTGGGAATTAATCAAATTGTCCTGGGTCCAATTCCAAAGAATTGGTGCAGCACTTGAGAAATCTTGGAGACGGGAGTAGGAAGTTCGGATTATGGAGGATTTTAGTTTTAAGTTATTGGCAGAATGGAGGGCACAGGTAGAGTGGTAGACTGAGAGGAGAGAGAAGATGTAGGGGGGTGCTGAAGCTTGGAGTGCTTTGTGGGTAAGAGTGATAAGTTTATATTGAACTCTGTATTGGATGGGCAACCAGTGCAATCACTGGCACAGGGAAGAGGTATCAGTGTAGCGGTTGGCGAGGGATATGATCCTGGCTGCTGCCTTCAGGACGGACTGGAGAGGGGAAAGTTTAATAAGAGGGAGACCGATTAGTAAAGAGTTGCAATAGTTCAGACGAGAATGAATAAGAGCTACAATAAGAGTTTTTGCCCAGTCAAAGGTGAGAAAAGTTCTGATTCTTGAGATGTCTTTGAGGTATAGATGACATGAACGAGCAAGTGATTTGATGTGAGGAGTGAAGGAAATATCTGAATCAAATATGACCCCAAGACAGCGGGCTTGTTGCTGGGGATTAATGGTAGAGACACAAATGGAAATGGCAATATTGGGCATAGGTAGGTTAGTAGAGGGAGGAAATACAAGTAGTTCAGTTTTTGACAGATTCAGTTTTAGATAGAGGGAGGACATAATGTTAGAGACAGTGGAAAGACAATCACTGGTTATTTGTAATAATGCAGGGGTGATGTCTGGAGAAGAGATGTATAATTGGGTGTCATCAGCATAGAGATTGTACTGAAAACAGAATCTGATGTTTGCTTGTCCAATAGGAGCAGTGTATAAGGAAAAAAGAAGGGGGTCTAAGACTGATCCTTGAGGAACCCCGACACCAAGGGGAAGGGGAGAGAAAGAGGAGTCAGCAAAAGACACAGAGAATGAGCGGTCAGAGAGGTAGGAGGAGGTAGGAGGAGAACCAGAAGAGAACAGTGTCCTTGAGGCCAAAAGAGCGGAGCATAGTGAACAGGAGCTGGTGATCCATGGTGTTGAATGCTGCAGAGAGATCCAGGTGAATCAGCAGTGAGTAGTGACCATTAGATTTAGCTGTTAGTAGATCATTAGATACTTTAGTGAGTGCAGTTTCAGTAGATTGTAAAGAGCGGAAATCAGATTGTAAAGGGTCAAGAAGAGAGTTATCTGAGAGATAGCGGGTTAGACGGGAGTGGACTAAGCGTTCCAGGAGTTTAGAGATGAAGGGAATATTGGAAATAGGTCCGTAGTTAGCTGCGCAGTTCCGGTCAAGGGATTTTTTTTAATAGTGATGAGTGAGCATATTCGCAAGTACTCGGTACTCGCCCGAGCATCTCAGTACTTGAGATGCTCGGAGCTTGCCAAGTACTTGTGAGATGCTCGGCTTGATGCTCAGGTCCCCTCCCTGCATGTTTGGCGCTCTTTAGAACGCCAATCAACATGCAGGGATTGCCTGCCACTCATTGTAATGCCGCAGCCATGTTGGTTGTGGCATTACAGTGAATGGCTGGCCGCACAGCGTCATCGGGTCTATATCAGACCTGGCGCCGCTGTGCTCGTCAGTCTACTCCGCAATCAGGCAGTGTAGGGAGAGGTGCTGCTGAGCTAGGGAGAGATTTGTTTGTGTATTAGGTAGTGTAGGGAGAAAACAAGTACATTACACATATCCATCTCAACAAACAGTCCTTCTGAGGACTAATCCATCTGCAGAGATATCAGGCAGGCAGTGTATATAGGCAGGCAGTGTATATAGCAGACTGCATAGCATATAGCACAAGAGGCTCCATTTCAGTTCTGCCTTCTGCTGCTGTTAGATATTTCTAGACAAAGGCCCAGGTCTCAAGGGCCAGGAATATTTTCTTTTGGATCTTAATTAGAGATGAGCGTTGTTCTACTCGAACTGTTCGCCAATCTCAAATTCGAGCTGTTTTGGGCGGTGTTCGAGCCGTTCGGCGAACACGAACAATTTGAGAAAAATTCGGCTGTTCGAGGTTATGTTCGATAACTGTTCGTGCACCAAAATCATAACTGGATTTTTTCTCAGTAATGATGAAAATTAATGTTAATACGCAGTTTGAGTGTACAGCGGGGTGGGGGGAGGGGCAGGGGATGGATCTCTGCAGGAACAATGAAGATCTCCATTTTTTTTTTCTCTTTCCCGCATTTACAGTGGGGAGGTGCAATCTGTCAGCCTATCAGCAGCGCACACACGGAGCGAAGTGCTTTTTTTCACACAAGCAAGGGTCATTGGCAGTGTATGTCACATGTCCTTGCCCTATAAGACCAAGCCATTTTCCCCGTCGCCACCATTTTCTCACTGCTGCAGCTGCGTGTTAGACGGCACCGCTGTTGCTGTGTGCGCTATACCTTCTTAATTTCAAGCCAATTTTCGCACAAATCTACAGATAGCTTGGGAGTAGGGAATAGTTGTGATTGCAGTCCTTTTAAGGACTAGGTTACAGCATTTCCTACGACTTTTATCATGCAGGTCTGTGCTCTTAAATAGATTGTGGGAGTAAAGACTAATTGTAATTGGAGTCCTTTTCAGGACTAGGTTACATCAGTTCCTATCAGTTTTTGCCAGGCAGGTCTGTGCCAGTGCTGTGCAAGTTTTTTTCACAGCATTTGGCTGAATCTAGCAAAGCTAATCCTTTTTGGCCTATTGCAGAGTGTGTTAGTCAGTGGAGTAGCCTATCTGTGTTGCAAGATATACCACCTGTGTATAAAATACCAATTTTTTTACTGCACCTAGTGAAGTAAAATCTTTTGGGCATAGCATCATTCTATTAGTCCATCTATACTGACCTCCATCAGGTTGCAAATTGAATATAATTTTTTTCTGCATCTAGCTCTGAAAAAATATTGGGCTTCTAGCTGTGTGTGGGACTTGTTGTATTAGTCCATCTATACTGACCTCAATCAGGTTGCAAACTGCATATATTTTTTTCTTAATCTACCTCTGAAAAAATATTGGGCTTCTAGCTGTGTGTGGGACTTGTTCTATTAATCCATCTATACAGACCTCCATCAGGTTGCAAACTGAATATATTTTTTTCTGCATCTACCTCTGAAAAAATATTGGGCTTCTAGCTGTGTGTCGGACTTGTTGTATTAGTCCATCTATACTGACCTCCATCAGGTTGCAAACTGAATATATTTTTTTCTGCATCTACCTCTGAAAAAATATTGGGCTTCTAGCTGTGTGTGGGACTTGCTGTATTAGTCCATCTATACAGACCTCCATCAGGTTGCACACTGAATATATTTTTTTCTGCATCTACCTCTGAAAAAATATTGGGCTTCTAGCTGTGTGTGGGACTTGTTGTATTAGTCCATCTATACTGACCTCCATCAGGTTGAAAACTGAATATATTTTTTTCTGCATCTACCTCTGAAAAAATATTGGGCTTCTAGCTGTGTGTGGGACTTGTTCTATTAATCCATCTATACAGACCTCCATCAGGTTGCAAACTGAATATATTTTTTTCTGCATCTACCTCTGAAAAAATATTGGGCTTCTAGCTGTGTGTGGGACTTGTTGTATTAGTCCATCTATACTGACCTCCATCAGGTTGCAAACTGAATATATTTTTTTCTGCATCTACCTCTGAAAAAATATTGGGCTTCTAGCTGTGTGTGGGACTTGTTCTATTAATCCATCTATACAGACCTCCATCAGGTTGCAAACTGAATATATTTTTTTCTGCATCTACCTCTGAAAAAATATTGGGCTTCTAGCTGTGTGTGGGACTTGTTGTATTAGTCCATCTATACTGACCTCCATCAGGTTGCAAACTGAATATATTTTTTTATGCATTTACCTCTGAAAAAATATTGGGCTTCTAGCTGTGTGTGGGACTTGTTCTATTAATCCATCTATACAGACCTCCATCAGGTTGCAAACTGAATATATTTTTTTCTGCATCTACCTCTGAAAAAATATTGGGCTTCTAGCTGTGTGTGGGACTTGTTGTATTAGTCCATCTATACTGACCTCCATCACGTTGCAAACTGAATATATTTTTTTCTGCATCTACCTCTGAA
The DNA here is from genome assembly GCF_046119375.1 of Phyllobates terribilis. Classification (NCBI taxonomy): domain Eukaryota; kingdom Metazoa; phylum Chordata; class Amphibia; order Anura; family Dendrobatidae; genus Phyllobates; species Phyllobates terribilis. Next base: position 58,678,769 of record NW_027362773.1, read on the forward strand.
AAAATATTGGGCTTCTAGCTGTGTGTGGGACTTGTTCTATTAATCCATCTATACAGACCTCCATCAGGTTGCAAACTGAATATATTTTTTTCTGCATCTACCTCTGAAAAAATATTGGGCTTCTAGCTGTGTGTGGGACTTGTTGTATTAGTCCATCTATACTGACCTCCATCAGGTTGCAAACTGAATATATTTTTTTCTGCATCTACCTCTGAAAAAATATTGGGCTTCTAGCTGTGTGTGGGACTTGTTCTATTAATCCATCTATACAGACATCCATCAGGTTGCAAACTGAATATATTTTTTTCTGCATCTACCTCTGAAAAAATATTGGGCTTCTAGCTGTGTGTCGGACTTGTTGTATTAGTCCATCTATACTGACCTCCATCAGGTTGCAAACTGAATATATTTTTTTCTGCATCTACCTCTGAAAAAATATTGGGCTTCTAGCTGTGTGTGGGACTTGTTGTATTAGTCCATCTATACAGACCTCCATCAGGTTGCAAACTGAATATATTTTTTTCTGCATCTACCTCTGAAAAAATATTGGGCTTCTAGCTGTGTGTGGGACTTGTTGTATTAGTCCATCTATACTGACCTCCATCAGGTTGAAAACTGAATATATTTTTTTCTGCATCTACCTCTGAAAAAATATTGGGCTTCTAGCTGTGTGTGGGACTTGTTCTATTAATCCATCTATACAGACCTCCATCAGGTTGCAAACTGAATATATTTTTTTCTGCATCTACCTCTGAAAAAATATTGGGCTTCTAGCTGTGTGTGGGACTTGTTGTATTAGTCCATCTATACTGACCTCCATCAGGTTGCAAACTGAATATATTTTTTTCTGCATCTACCTCTGAAAAAATATTGGGCTTCTAGCTGTGTTTGGGACTTGTTCTATTAATCCATCTATACAGACCTCCATCAGGTTGCAAACTGAATATATTTTTTTCTGCATCTACCTCTGAAAAAATATTGGGCTTCTAGCTGTGTGTCGGACTTGTTGTATTAGTCCATCTATACTGACCTCCATCAGGTTGCAAACTGAATATATTTTTTTCTGCATCTACCTCTGAAAAAATATTGGGCTTCTAGCTGTGTGTGGGACTTGCTGTATTAGTCCATCTATACAGACCTCCATCAGGTTGCACACTGAATATATTTTTTTCTGCATCTACCTCTGAAAAAATATTGGGCTTCTAGCTGTGTGTGGGACTTGTTGTATTAGTCCATCTATACTGACCTCCATCAGGTTGCAAACTGAATATATTTTTTTCTGCATCTACCTCTGAAAAAATATTGGGCTTCTAGCTGTGTGTGGGACTTGTTCTATTAATCCATCTATACAGACCTCCATCAGGTTGCAAACTGAATATATTTTTTTCTGCATCTACCTCTGAAAAAATATTGGGCTTCTAGCTGTGTGTGGGACTTGTTGTATTAGTCCATCTATACTGACCTCCATCAGGTTGCAAACTGAATATATTTTTTTATGCATTTACCTCTGAAAAAATATTGGGCTTCTAGCTGTGTGTGGGACTTGTTCTATTAATCCATCTATACAGACCTCCATCAGGTTGCAAACTGAATATATTTTTTTCTGCATCTACCTCTGAAAAAATATTGGGCTTCTAGCTGTGTGTGGGACTTGTTGTATTAGTCCATCTATACTGACCTCCATCACGTTGCAAACTGAATATATTTTTTTCTGCATCTACCTCTGAAAAAATATTGGGCTTCTAGCTGTGTGTGGGACTTGTTCTATTAATCCATCTATACAGACCTCCATCAGGTTGCAAACTGAATATATTTTTTTCTGCATCTACCTCTGAAAAAATATTGGGCTTCTAGCTGTGTGTGGGACTTGTTGTATTAGTCCATCTATACTGACCTCCATCAGGTTGCAAACTGAATATATTTTTTTCTGCATCTACCTCTGAAAAAATATTGGGCTTCTAGCTGTGTGTGGGACTTGTTCTATTAATCCATCTATACAGACATCCATCAGGTTGCAAACTGAATATATTTTTTTCTGCATCTACCTCTGAAAAAATATTGGGCTTCTAGCTGTGTGTCGGACTTGTTGTATTAGTCCATCTATACTGACCTCCATCAGGTTGCAAACTGAATATATTTTTTTCTGCATCTACCTCTGAAAAAATATTGGGCTTCTAGCTGTGTGTGGGACTTGTTGTATTAGTCCATCTATACAGACCTCCATCAGGTTGCAAACTGAATATATTTTTTTCTGCATCTACCTCTGAAAAAATATTGGGCTTCTAGCTGTGTGTGGGACTTGTTGTATTAGTCCATCTATACTGACCTCCATCAGGTTGAAAACTGAATATATTTTTTTCTGCATCTACCTCTGAAAAAATATTGGGCTTCTAGCTGTGTGTGGGACTTGTTCTATTAATCCATCTATACAGACCTCCATCAGGTTGCAAACTGAATATATTTTTTTCTGCATGTACCTCTGAAAAAATATTGGGCTTCTAGCTGTGTGTGGGACTTGTTGTATTAGTCCATCTATACTGACCTCCATCAGGTTGCAAACTGAATATATTTTTTTCTGCATCTACCTCTGAAAAAATATTGGGCTTCTAGCTGTGTTTGGGACTTGTTCTATTAATCCATCTATACAGACCTCCATCAGGTTGCAAACTGAATATATTTTTTTCTGCATCTACCTCTGAAAAAATATTGGGCTTCTAGCTGTGTGTGGGACTTGTTGTATTAGTCCATCTATACTGACCTCCATCAGGTTGCAAACTGAATATATTTTTTTATGTATCTACCTCTGAAAAAATATTGGGCTTCTAGCTGTGTGTGGGACTTGTTCTATTAATCCATCTATACAGACCTCCATCAGGTTGCAAACTGAATATATTTTTTTCTGCATCTACCTCTGAAAAAATATTGGGCTTCTAGCTGTGTGTGGGACTTGTTGTATTAGTCCATCTATACTGACCTCCATCACGTTGCAAACTGAATATATTTTTTTCTGCATCTACCTCTGAAAAAATATTGGGCTTCTAGCTGTGTGTGGGACTTGTTCTATTAATCCATCTATACAGACCTCCATCAGGTTGCAAACTGAATATATTTTTTTCTGCATCTACCTCTGAAAAAATATTGGGCTTCTAGCTGTGTGTGGGACTTGTTGTATTAGTCCATCTATACTGACCTCCATCAGGTTGCAAACTGAATATATTTTTTTCTGCATCTACCTCTGAAAAAATATTGGGCTTCTAGCTGTGTGTGGGACTTGTTCTATTAATCCATCTATACAGACCTCCATCAGGTTGCAAACTGAATATATTTTTTTCTGCATCTACCTCTGAAAAAATATTTGTCCTTCTAGCAGTGTGTGGGACTTTCTCTATTAGTCCATCTATACTGACCTCCATCAGGTTGCAAATTAAAAATAATTTTTATCTGCATCTAGCTCTGAAAAAATATTTGGCCTTCTAGCAGTGTGTGGGACTTTCTCTATTAGTCCATCTATACTGACCTCCATCAGGTTGCAAATTGAATATAATTTTTTTCTGCATCTAACCCAGCCAATAGTTTTGGCCTAATACCACAGTTTGGCCACTCAGCTCTGCTCGGTTCCCATCCATTGTTTTTTTGTGCAAACAACTCCAGAGTTGTTAATTAGTTAACCACCAAAATGAGTGGAAAAAGGCCTGCTGCTGGTGGAAAGGGGAATAGGCGTGTTGGGAAGGGGAAAAAAGGTTGTGTCCGTGGGGTAGGTGTTAAAGCAACAGTAACATCTGCAGAAGAAAGACCATCTTCCAGCCAAACTAAATGTCTACTTCTTTTAGCGGACAATGTGATAAGATCCCTTTCTTACGGCCATGCCAATCGTTACAAATTCCAGATGAGGCACAAAAACAGCAGGTGCTTCAACGGATATCAAGTGCTCCTTTAAGTGGGCTCTCCTCCACATCAACTTCAACATCACAAATACTCCAGTCCTCAAAGGTGTCACCCCAATCGCACTTGCTTCGTCACAGCTCCCAAATCTCCAGCTGCCCGTCTGAGTATGAGGTAGAACAGATGGTTGAGTCTGCAGAGCTGTTTACTCATACTATAGCCTGGGAATCAGAGGTCGACTCCAGCGCTTCTGTGAATCCAGACGAGGAAATGATCTGCACTGATGCCCAGAATCTTTATGAGTCGGATCCAGGATGAGACGCAGAAGGTTCTGACCATAATGTAGACCCTCATTCCCAAACTGTAACTCCTGTTGGTGGAGACAATGAGGAAGACGATGATAAGACTTAAATACCTGATTGGAGCGACAACTTGAGTTTTTTGTCAGGGCAGGAACAGGTTGGCTCTGAGGACGACGGGTGTGATAACGCACAGGGTGATGATGATGAGGTTGGAGATCCCACTTACTGTCAACCCACAGTCAGCCAAGAGATGAGGTCAGCAGAGGAGGTGGAGGAAGATGCTAGTGACGACGAGGTCAGGTTGCGCCTTCCTGGACAGAGACGTAGTACTGGAAGCATGTCAACAACTGCATCCTCAAACACAACTCTGCCTCTCACCACTAGTCGTGGTGGCTCTTCAGGTCGCATGGGTGCTAAGCCTTGCATAGCCTGGGCATTTTTTCAGATCGATAAAGATGACCCAACTCGTGTTATCTGTAACATTTGTCAGCAAAAGCTAAGTAGAGGCCAAAAAATACATAGTTTGAGTACTTCATGCATGATCCGGCACATGGACATGAAGCATAAGTTGCAGTGGGAAGCTCAGTGTGCTACAATGCGGCCTAGCCGGCCGGGCCAACCACCGTCTGCCATATCTTGTGCATCCGCGGCCTCTTCATCCTCTGTGACTGGGGGGACAGCAGTCACACCTGTTTTGGGGCGCAGACCTGCCACCTCTTTACCCGCAACAGCCAGCGTGATTGGCAGGTCATCATTTTCTTTGGAGGTGGTAACACCAGCTGGTGTTGAGCGCTGTCCAACATCGATAGCACCACCTTTGGATCAAGGCAACCTAACATGTCCGCCTGCATCTTCCTCACAGACCGGCAGTTTGCCGGGGACACCCTTATCAACCCCGTCTAAGCACAATAGCCAGCCCTCGGTCCCTCAGATGTGGACAAGTAAAAGACCATTTCCTCCTAGCCATGAGAAAGCTAAGAGGTTGAATTTCACCATCTGCAAGCTCTTGGCTACAGAAATGCTGCCTTTCCGCCTGGTGAACACAGAGGATTTTCGAGACCTTATGTCCGTCGCAGTGCCCCAGTACCAGATGCCCAGTCGGCACTACTTCTCAAAGTAAGGTGTGCCTGCGCTCCACCAGCATGTCGCACACAACATCACCGCTTCTTTGAGAAACTCTGTGTGTGACAGGGTGCATTTCACCACAGACACTTGGACGAGTAGGCATGGACAGGGGTGTTACATGTCGCTGACTGGGCACTGGGTAACTATGGTGACAGCAGGACAAGGGGCTGCTGTCCAAGTCTTGCCGTCCCCACGAGTTGTGCGTCAATCCTCTTTATGTCAAAGTTCCTCCACTGCTTCTGCCTCCTCAACCTCCTCTCGGTCTTCCACCTGCACCCAAAGCCTGTCTGGTCATGCCACAAGCTTTCTAACTGCGCAGAAGGGATCCTGCACACCTCCTTACTATGCTGGCAGTAGGGCTCAACGTCATCAGGCGGTTTTTACATTGAAATGTCTGGGAAATGTGAGTCACACAGCTGAGGAGTTGTGGTCAGCTCTGGAGTACCAATTTCATGAATGGTTGTCTCCACTGGACCTGAAACCAGGGAAGGCCGTGTGCGACAATGCTGCAAACCTGGGTGCGGCCCTTCGCCGGGGCAATGTCACACACGTGCCTTGTATGGATCACGTGTTGAACCTGGTTGTCCAGCAATTTTTAGCCCACTATCCCAGACTAGATGGCCTTCTGCAGAGGGCACGGTCGCTGTGTGCTCACTTCCGCCGTTCGCATCCCGCAGCTCAGCGACTTACATCTCTACAGAAGTCGTTGGGCCTGCCACTTCACCGGCTAAAATGCGATGTGCCTACCCGGTGGAATTCAACTCTGCACATGTTGCAGCGACTGTGGCAGCACCGACAAGCCCTGGTGCAATACGTTCTGACGTATAGCCTGGGCCAACGAGATCCAGAGGTGGGGCAAATCACGCTGGAGGAGTGGTCTCAGATCAGGGACCTATGCACCCTTCTGCACAGTTTTGAAATGGCGACGAAGATGTTTAGTGCTGACGATGCCATTATCAGCATGACTATTCCGGTGATTTACATGCTGGAGCACATGATAAACAGAATTCGGAGTCAGGTGGTGGCACAAAAGGAGGTGGAGGAAGTAGAGGAGGAGGAGTTGTATGCGGAAGGGCTAACATCTGCAAGGTCCAGATGGTCGGCAGCACCAAGGCGGCAGGCATGTGAGGGTGGGGGAGATGGTTTTACCAGGGCGCATGGTAGCAGCCAAACTAGTGAGGAAGGTGCAGGAGGCCAGGAAGAAGTGGAGGACGAACTGATGGAAGACTCATCAGATGAGGGAGACCTTGATCACATTTCTGTTGTGCGAGGTTGGGGGGAGAGGACAGAGGAAGGAAGCATGATTGTTACCTCGCCACCAACACAACAGGGACTTGGTGCTCCTGGATGCGCAACACACATGAGTGCCTTCTTGCTGCACTACCTGCAACATGACCCTCGAATTGTGAGAATTAGAAATAATCCTGATTACTGGGTTGCCACACTGTTAGATCCCCGGTACAAAAGTAAATTTGCAGAAATTATTCCTGCCATAGAAAGGGATGCACGCATGCAGGAGTATCAGCAGAGACTGTTGCAGAATCTTACATGTGCTTTTCCACAAAATACCAGTGGTGCACGTAGTGAATCTCATAGTTCCAACTTGCCAACCGTGGGACCGTCAAGTGTTCAGCACTCAAACCGTAACAGAACCACAGTATCTGCTGGTAACATCAATTTTGCGGAATCATTTCACCACTTTTTTAGCCCATCCTTTGCAAGGCCACAGGAGACAAGAAGTCTGACACATAGTCAACGCCTAGAGACGATGGTACAGGAGTATCTCCAAGTAAACATTGAAGCCATGACTGTGTCACTGGACCCTTGCTCTTTTTGGGCTTTCAATCTGGATAAATGGCCGGAGCTAGCCACTTACGCCTTGGAGATCTTGTCATGCCCCGCAGCCAGCGTTCTGTCTGAACGTGTGTTCAGCGCTGCTGGTGGTGTGCTGACAGATAAGCGCACGCGGCTCTCCACTGATAATGTAGACAGACTCACGTTCATAAAGATGAACAAATCATGGATCCGAAACGACTTTTCTACCCCTGTGTCATCCTGGGGAGAGTAAAAGCTTGATGATTGGTAAAAATCACCCTACCAACCGTTTTAAGCTTTCAAATTACTAATCATGTTTATCTGTATCTTGGCTGGAAAATAATTTGGGCTTTGTAGCAGTGTGCAGCACTGATTCTATTAGGCCATCTATAATAAGCTCCACCAGATTTAAAATTACTAATCATGTTTATCTGTATCTTGACTGGAAAATAATTTGGGCTTTGTAGCAGTGTGCAGCACTGATCCTATTAGGCCATCTATACTAAAGCTTCACCAGATTTAAAATTAATAATAATTTTTAGCTGCATCTAGCCCGGAAAATAATTTTGGGGCTCCGAGATGCGCAAGACACATAAGTGCCTTCTTGCTGCACTACCTGCAGCATGACCCTCATATTGTCAGAATTCGGAGTAATCATGACTACTGGGTTGCCACACTCTTAGATCCCCCAAACTTTTCGATCAACCTTTTCATTTTAATAAAGACCAAAAAAAATGGTCATTTTTGAAATTATAAGCATTAGCAGGTTGTTAGAAACTGAAATCAAACAGTTTTCAACTCAAAACTTTATTCTAGGTGATGTTACATTTTCACATAGGACCCCTTGTTCGAAAGGAGCTTCTGAACTCTCTCGTCCATTGAATTTGTCAGGTTTTGGATGGTTTCTGCTTCAATTGTTTTGCATGAGGACAGAATACCCTCCCAGAGCTGTTGCTTAGATGTGAACTGCCTCCCGCCATCATAGACACTCCTTTTAATGATGCTCCAAAGGTTCTGAATGGGGTAGAGGTCAGGGGAGCATGGGGGTCACACCATAAGTTTGTCCCCTTTTATGCCCATATCAGCCAGAGATGCAGATGTTTTATGTGCAGCATGAGATGGTGCATTATCATGCAAAAAAATGATCTTGCTGTGAAATACACGGTTCTTCTTCTTGAACCATGGCAGGAAGTGCTGTTTGAGAAAATCCACATACATTATGGAGTTCATCTTTAGCGCCTTCAGGGATCCTAAAGGGGCCGACAATCTCTCTCCCCATGATTCCAGCCCAAAACATTACTCCACCTCCTCCTTGTTGGCGCTGTAGCCGTGTTTGCGTGGGGTGTCCATCAACCAGCCATCCTCCACTCCATCCATCTGGACCATCGAGCGCTGCACGGCATTCATCCGTGAACAAAACAGTTTTGAAATCAGTCTTCATGTAATGTTTGGCCCACTGGAGCCGTTTCTGCTTGTGTGAAGTGGATAGAGGAGGTCGACAGGATGGCGTATGCACAGCTGCAAACCTCTGAAGGACCCTGCATCTTGTTGTTCGGGGGACGTTGGAGGCACCAGCAGCTTCAAAAACTTGTCTGCTGCTATGACAAGGCTTTTTTGCCGCTGCTCTTTCAACCTGACGTAATTGCCTGTAGGAAAGAGTCCTCAATTTGCCCTTATCAGCACGCACACGTGTGTACTGTGAATCAGCTACATACTTCTTGATTGCCAAGACACTTCATCCTGATCATCGCACAATGTTGATTCTAGTCATGCCTTGACCTAAACACTCCACAATTTGTTGCTTCTCAGCAGCCGACACATCCTTTTTCTTTCCCATTTTGGCAGAAAATGTAGGCTGCTTAATAATGTGAGACAGCCTTCTTAAGTAGTCTTGCCTTTCATTGGACACACCTGCCAAACTAATTAGCACAGGTGTCTGCAATTGCTTACAGTGATATAAAGAGCCCTGACACACATCACCATCAATGAGTTTAACTGACAAACAAACAAATTCTTCCCTTATCACTCCTAAACACTTTTCGCATAATAATTTGGAACACAGTGTACATGTGCTTTTCCACAAAACACCAGTGGTTCACGTAGTAAATCTTACAGTTCTAACTTGCCAACCGTGGTCTGTATGGAGTTGTTCAATAAAGGGCCCAAAATTAAGATAACATAGATGGGAGAGGTCTCTATGAATAGGAATTCCTATGTATTTGATACCCTGTGAGGGCCAGGCAAAGGGAAAGTTGGACTGGATGGAATCCTATATGGATTTGGGGAGGGAGACATCGAGGGCCTCAGACTTCGCTGCATTGATTTTAAAATTTGACCATGTAACAAAGTGATCTATTTCAGCCATAACAGCATGGATGGATATATGTAATTGAGTGATATATACTAGGACATCATCAGCAAATAGAGAGCACTTGTACTCGGTGCCTCCCACCTCAATCCACCTAATATTGGGGTTATGGCGAATTGATGAGAGCAGGTGCTCCGTCACTAGGATGTATAAGAGAGGGGACAGAGAACATCCCTGCCTTGTCCCATTGGTGATTGTGAAAGGTGATGAAAATGTTCTGACGCGCCCCCTGGGCCTTGGGACACCAGGAGCCGGACCCTTTTTGGTGGATGCTGGTGGTTGTAGTCTCCGTGGCGGCGACCCGGTTCCGTGGCTCAGGGCGGTCAAACCAGTGGTGGAACTATTTATGTGGTTTTGATGTTTAAATGTCCGACTACGCCACCCGTAGATTGCGGTCAGAGTGAACCGCCGCTCCAGGGCAGACCGCTGAGGCTGGTGTTGTGGGTGCAGCAGAGCGTAGCATAACTCCCCACGGGAGGACTATAGCCTCAGGGCAGTGTATGCGGAGGATGGGGGTGATGGTGCAGGGCAGCAGCAGTAACGACACGGAGTCAGTGATGCAGTCCAGGGCCTTTACTCACAGTTCTTATTATCCAGACCACGTCTGCAGGTAACGGCTGCCCACGTCGTACTGTGCTCACCAGGTGAGGGGCTCAGACAACTCCCAGATAACTTTGGAGCGCTTCACAGGACCCCCTTTGTGTGTCCTTTGTCTTGCCTTTCTTACCAACCCTTCTGTCCGGCTGCCTCGGGCCTCCTCTTGGTAAACTTGGCGCCAGTTTCCCTGACCCTATGTGGTGCCTTCCTAGCGGGTGTAGTGAGGGGCTGCGCCACATAAAATGTCACAGCCTCCTGTTTCTAGCTGAGGGTCGTTTCCTGCCTCCACTAGTTTCGGGGACCGATCTCCCTCTTTGGCCTGACCCCTCCACGCAGGTGGATTCGGGCGTGCGGTGGCGACTCGCCTGTCCGCACCCCTGGGATCCCTTCGTTCCTCGTTCCTGGAGCCTTCTCCGCTCCTCTTCCTTCCTTCTCCCTCTTCCAGGCCTGGGCCTCTGTTACTAGGCCCGCCTCCGGAGCAGAGCTCATGCAGAGCCCCTGCTCCCTGCCACTTCTGCTCAGACTTCTCTGCACTGAACTAAGATGGTGCCCACCTTTTATACTCCCTTCTCAATGCACCCAGGAACTGCTTCCTCCCTGCTCCTGCACTACAGGGTTCCCCTTCCTCAGTGTTCCCTCCCCCCACTCCAGCCAGGGACAGGGACTGTCGTGCCCATCTCAGGGGCATATTGGTCGCCCTGCCCCACGGCAATGTGGCGTAATACATGCAGGTGTCGGGTCCTGATCCACACTACATCCTTACCTGAGAGTGAGATATCACACCTCTGGGTGAGGTGCAATACCTCTGTAGCAACCGAGCCCTCAGGGTGCTACAGTTCCATTTATCTTCAGCCTAGGTGACGTATTACGATACAGGGCCGTGATTTTGGCTATAAAAGGGTCCCCTAGACCCCTACCCCAAGCTTTTTAAGAGAATCATATATGGCGTGCCAGGAGACTCTATGGAATGCTTTCTCAGCATCCAACGAGAGTATCTAATTACAAATTTTTAACCGCATCTAGCCCAGGAAATACTTTGTGCCTAGTAGCAGTGTCTGCTAGTCAGCGGATTATCCCCGCTGTTAAGCAAGCTACACCACCTGTAGTTTGGACACTTAATTTTTTCAAAGGAAATGCTTCGGGACCACGGGATACTCAGTGAAGAGCATCAGGAGGCACCCCAAGGCATAGGGGCTGGGACTGGCAGTAGGATGCCTTGCGGTGGACAGCCGAGCTCGATCCTTATAAAAGCTTTTTAACTGCAGCAGCTTTAGTGGACGCTACTGGAGCTGGAATTACGCGGCTGCTGGCATGAGACTTGCCCTCCAATAGATCCTTGTAAATGGATTTAAAGTGTATTCATTCAAATTAGAGAGACAATTTAAATTAAAAAGTTTAGAGCTGCCTCCACCACAGGGGGGCTCGCTCGACCCACCAGCGGACAGGCACCAGTATTGGGAGAGGGGGGCTGGCCGTCAGGGTTCACCGCGGCTCTGGCACAAACCCGGCGACGCGGAGGTGGCACGGGCAGGAGCGGACTGAACGTGTCGGCTTCTCACTTTTTGGATTTTAGAAGGGCATGACATGCCTATATCTGTGTCTCCCCCTCCTTTTACTCCTCCACCTCTTTTCTTTTCGCATGACTATATGTACTTGTCACTTTTCCATGTGTTAGTTGTGTCTTCTGAGCAGTTTGTCAGCTTTTGGACACCTTTGAAGGTGTTTTCTATGTGTTTCTATGTGTTTTTGTTTGCCTGCCATTGGTTTTAACGGTGTTCGAAGGTGTTCAACGAACAGTTCGACGAACAGTTCGGCGAACACACGGGTGTTCGACGAACCGAACCGAACTCGAACACTACGGGGGTGGCTCAACACTAATCTTAATCCTCATTATTTGCTTAAAAAGCAATCCAGAGAACACAGTTTTTCTGCGCCATTTGCTTGTTGGCACTGCAGAATACAGCCAGGTCCTTTCCATATTACAGCGCTAAAAATTCAGCTATTTAAAACTGTGGTTTGTCCATCACATGGATCACATATAATTTTTCGGAAAATACTTCAATTTTTGGCCTCCATTCAAATTTTTTTTCAGTGTGTCAGCAAAATTTTTGACACAGGATTGCTGTTTAAACTACTTACCTACAGGCCAGGTATTTAAAACTGTGGTTTCTCCGTCACACTGATCACATTCACATGTAATTGCGCTGAAAATACTGCCATTTTTGGCCTCCATTTAATTTTTTTTTCAGTGCGTCAGCAAAGTTTTTGGCACCGGTTTGCTGTTCAAAATAGTTACCTACTGGTCAGGTATTTAAAACTGTGGTTTCTCCATCACACGGATTACATTTAGCTTCGCTCCAAATTCAGCTACTTGTAGTGAGCATCTCAATACATCTTCTCGCCTGACCTTCCTGTCCCAATTCCTAGGGGACCGCAGCAAACCACTATTGAACCCAGAGCAGTGTCAAAAGGTTGTTGACTGGATAGTGGATAATGCTTCCAGTCACTTAGCCACCACCACCACCACCCTGTCTTCCACACGGTCAAGTCTCAGTAGCCATGAGTGTGGACCGCATATTCCTCACCCTGATCCTACTTCCTCCCACCATGCCGAGTGCCCGAAGACAACTAATCCCACACTTGGACACTCTGAAGAGCTGTTCACTTTTCCATTTATAGATTCGAGCCTCTTGCCCGGTCCACTTGAAGAGGGGCAAGAGGAGATCGCATGTAGCGATGCCCAAATATTTAAGCAGTCACGGTCACACGAAGGCGACGGTGGAAAAGTGTCACAAGAGGTGGACGATGATAAGACACAATTGCCAGAAAGTCAGGAGGAGGACCAGGGTGCGGAAGTGGAAGACGAGGTGGCGGAAACTAAAGTAACTGACCCCACCTGGCAGGAGGACATGCAGAGCGAGGACAGCAGCACACAGGGGGAGGGACGCAGAGCACCCCAACAGGCAGGAAGAAGCAGTGTGGTGGCCGCAGACAGAAGGCAGCTAACCATTCCCAGTAACACCAACATGAAGGAAGTTGCCAGTACAACTGTTATTTCTTCCCGAGTCTGGTTGTTTTTTAAAGACTCTGCTGATAACCCCAAAAAGGCCATTTGCACCACCTGCCTAGCCAGCATCAGCAGGGGTGGCAAAACTAGCAACCTGACCACCACTAGCATGATCAGGCACATGACAGAAAAGTACCCGACTTTGTGGGCCTAACCCCAGGGTCCAGGAACAGTGTCTGCGGGTGGCACCATTGCTTCTTCCGCTGTTGTGCATGCATGCCAATCCCCTGTCCATGGAGCAGGCAAAGATGCCTCATGCCCTGCACCTGTCGTCGCACACTCTCAAGTAGCGGCATCAGGAAGCACGTCCACGTCCTTGTCCCAGCGCTGCATTCAGTTGTCCATACCCCAGTCCTTGGAGCGCAAGCGCAAATACGCAGCCATTGCCCTGCAGGCCACACTACTAAATTCCCACATTTCATGACTGCTTGCACTCAAAATATTGACTTTTAGGCTCGTGGAGATGGAAGCATTCCGCAACCTGATGGCGGTGGCCGTCCCTCGGTCCCAAGCCACCACTATTTCTCCCGGTGTGCCGTCCCCGCATTACACAAGCACCTGTCCCAAAACATTAGCCGTGCCTTCAACAACGCAGTTTCAGGGAAAGTCCACCTAACCACGGACACGTGGACAAGTGCTTGTGGGCAGGGATGGTACATCTCGCTGACTGCACACTGGATTAACATAGTGTAAGCTGGGACCCAGTCGGACCTTGGATGGAACACGTCCTCCCGACGCCAAGGATTGCGGGCCCTAGGTAAATCAGGGTTGCCTCCATAGTCTACAGCTCCTGCACCTCATCCTCCTCAGCCTCCTCCTCCTCTTCAGCCTCCTACCACATCAGTCACAAGTAGGAAGCACTGCAGCACTGCCTCAGCCAAGTGGCAGGCTGTGCTGAAGCTAATATGCTTAGGTGATAAACCACACAATGCTCAAGAGTTGTGGACAGCTCTGAAAGAGCAGGCAGATCGGTGGCTCACATCGCTGAATCTACAGCCAGGCATGGTTGTGTGTGACAATGGCCAGAACCTGGTGGCGGCTCTGAGGCGAGGCGAGCTCACACACGTAACATGCCTGGCCCTTGTGCTTAACCTTGTGGTTCAGCGGTTTCTCAAATCCTACCCGGAGCTGCCAGATCTGCTTGTTAAAGTACGCCGCTTGTGTGCCCATTTTAGAAAGTCAGCTACAGCTTCCGCCGCCCTTGCCGTTTTTCTGCAGCGTTTGCAGCTTCCGGCTCACAGACTGGTGTGTGATGTCCCCATGCGTTGGAACTCTACACTGCAGATGTTGGGAAGGATTTGTGGTATTGGGGTGCATCCAAATTTTGGGCAGCCCTGCAACTCACTGCATATGCAAAAACAGTATAGGAGACCCACTCTTTAGTAATAGGAACAATAAAACACAGCCGGCTGATGGCTCTCTAAGAATAGTGAGGGCCGACTGCTGAACCTTTAAGCATAGTAAAAGTCGCCTGATGGCCCTATAAAAATAGGCTTTGTTACTTTCAGAGTCCCTCCTTCATTACTGAAATATGATGTGTCTGATGATATATCACACACCACATGGCCAGATAAGGTTGTAAAATGTTAAAATGACATTTCCTGGTGAATGCATTTGTCACGGTTGAAAGCAATGCAAAAGTGAAAAAACGCATAAAAAACGCTACGTGTGAACATAGCCCAAGGTGTGGAGGAACATTTTTGTTTTTGGTTATTTATTTTGCTTCATATACAAGTCATTACCCTGGAAAGGATGTTCCTTAACATATTTCCCAGGAAAAATCATTTTGGTTTCGTTTTTGTATGTTTTATTGTGAGTCCATAAAAGTGGCGTAATACCTCTGACAACGTTGTTGACAGAAGTGACCGAGGAGTCAAAAATGCTTCCGGGGTGATCCCCAAGCTGTCCCTATGTCATTTGAGCACTGTTCCCATCCATTTGGGCAATTTTCAGGCCCTCTGCAGACCGCCGGGGTAGCCGTCTGAAAAATGCTCGAGTTCCCCATACACTTACATTGGGCTCGTTGCTCGGGTCGAGCACCCGAGTAATCCAATGTGCTCGACCCGAGCATCGAGCACCCGAACATTTTAGTGCTCGCCAATCACTATTTTTTAAGTAGTCGATGTATGCTGGCATGTTTAAAAGAGGAGGGAAAAATACCACATGAGAGGGAGAGGTTGAATATTTTAGTTGGGTAAGTGGTGACAGTTGGAGAAAGAGACTGAAGGAGATGTGAGGGAATAGGGTCACTGATGCAGGTAGTAGGGCGAGAAGATGCAAGGAGCCTGATCACTACTTCTTCAGTGACTGGTTTGAAGTCAGAAAGTGATCAAGATGAAATGTGTTAGGGAGGAGCATGCATAACATTTGGGGATTGGAAGAAAATTTCCTGTCCAATATGGTCAATTTTTTTTTTTTAAATAATTGGCCAGATTGTCAGCGCTGAGGTAGGTGGTCAGGGTCTGTGCTGTTTGATTAAGGAGAGAGTGAAAAGTGCTAAAGAGGCGTTTAGGATTACTGGACAGTGAGATGAGGTTGTTAAAGTAAGTTTGTTTGGAGAGGTGAAGGGCAGAGTTATATGTTTTAAGCATAAATTTATAATGGATGAAATCTTCGGCCAGATTAGATTTTCTCCACAGCCATTCAGTGCACCTGGAGCACCGCTGTTGAAACCATGTTTGCGACGTGTGCCAGGGTTGTCACTGTCTGTGCCAAGTTTTTCTATGTGTAGGAGGTGCGGCTTCATCCAGGGAGCATTGGAATGTTTCGCTATAATGCTTCCATGAGTCAGGACATGAGAGGGAGGAGATTGGGGCCAATGATGATTGCAATGTTTTCATAAATTCCTAGGTGTTAATGACACATATATTTCTATAAGTGTGGAAAGTGGGGATCTCTTGAGTAGGGTCACAGTTCTTGCCAGAGAATGAAAGAAGGTTGTGGTCAGAGAGCAGGAGAGGAGAGTTAGTAAAGTCACATATTGAGCACAGCCGGGAGAAGATCAGGTCCAGTGTGTTCCCGTCTTCATGTGTATGAGAATTGTAAGCTGTGAAAGGCCGATGGAGGAGGCTAGCGATAAAAGATGAGCGGCAGATGGGGAAAGGGGTTCACCAATTGGGATGTTAAAGTCCCCCATGATGAGAGTGGGGATGTTGCAGGATAGAAAACTTGGAAGCCAGGCGGCAAAGTGATCCAGGAACTGATGGGAACGGCCGGAGGGTGATACACAACTGCCACTCACAGGGAGAAGGGCCGGTAGAGTCTGATGGTGTGGGCCTCAAAAGAAGGGAAGATAAGGGAGGGTACTGGGGGGATAACCTGAAAAGTACATTTTGTTGAAAGGAGAAGACTAACACCTCCACCTGATCTGTTGTCAGGTCTGGGGGAACCTGAAAAGTACATTTTGTTGAAAGGAGCAAACCAACATCTCCACCTGATCTGTTGTCTGGTCTGGGGGTATGAGAGAAGTGTAGGCCACCATATGAGAGAGCAGCGGCAGCGGTGGTGTCCGACTGCTGGATCCATATTTCTGTGAGAGCCAGAAGGTTGAGGGAATTTGAGAGGAAAAAGTCATGGATATAGGAGAGTTTATTAAATGCTGATCGCACGTTCCAAAGAGCACAATTGAAAGAGATAAAAGTCATCCATTGAATATTAATGAGATTAGCAGGGTTCCTGAATGTAGCAGGGAAAGGGCTAATCTTATTATAACAAGAAGATCCTGGATTAGGAGAAATAACACCTGCGAGTAAGAGAAGGAAGATAGAGAGAGTGAGCAGATGGTTGAGTGATTTATGAGAGCGTTTCTTCGGTTGTATGGTGGGAATGAATGGGTCTGTGCGGTATAACATTGTGAAGAGAGCATGAGAGCTGTACATAGTAGAAGAGAGGAGAGAGGGGTTAATATGGATGAAATGTTCAGAGTTTGTGGGAGAACGGTGAAAGTGGATGATTGTAGCAGCCAGAATGTAAATGGCACAAATAAAAATGGTGAACAACATTTGCAAATCAGATGACCTGGAAGCAAGTAGAAATATAGTAAATGGAGACTGAGCCATCTAACAATGTAAATATATAGCCAGGGACCCTGCCAAAAATGTAACAAATGGGCCCTGCTGACATTAGATGAGCCTGCAGCTCCAAAAGTGAAGATTTATGCAGGTAAATATTACAATGCGATTAAGTGATGTTTATGATGTGTTCAGCTAATATGTGCTATTTGCATCTAATATGTAAGTGGTGTGTGTGTGCTGTATGCGTCTAATGTTTAAGTGGTATGTGTGTGCTGTATGCATCTAATGTGTAAGTGGTATGTGGGTACTGTATGCGTTTAAAGTTTCAGTGGTATGTGTGTGCTGTATGCATCTAATGTGTAAGTGATATGTGTGTGCTGTATGTGTCTAATGTGTAAGTGGTGTGTATGTGCTGTATGCGTCTAATGTGTAAGTGGTATGTGTGTGCTGTTTGTGTCTAATTTGTAAGTGGTATGTGTGTGCTGTATACGTCTAAGGTCTAAGGCGTAAGGTTTCTCCTTGTGGAGAGTGACAAGCCAGGTCTGGCAAGCCAGCATGAGGAGACTTAAAGACCTTGCATGCTCCTCTGGGAAATTAAATATGCTAATTGTCTCTTTAGAAAGGAAGAGGACTTAAACTTTAGTGATACCTATTGGAAGTAGCAATCCTACAAGTAATATTGACTCTTTAACGAGCCTTGCCGTATGACTTAGGATAAAAGCCAAACCAGAATCCCAATTTGCAGACACGGTGTTTCGGAGTATTGCCCCTCATCAGTGCAAAGTTTGAGATCTGATTTAACTAGGTGAGAGGCTAAGACTGGGATCTAAGAAGTAAGGTTTCTACTTTTGGAGAGTTGTATGCTAGTATGAGGAGACTTAAACACCTTGCATGCTCCTCTGGGAAATTAACATATTAATTTAGCCCCAAATTTTGAATTTTAAAAAGGGTAACAGGAGAAAATGAACCATACCATTTGTTGTGCAATTTCTACTGAGTACCCTGAAACCCTGTGATGTAAAACTACTGTTTGGGTACAAGGCAGGGCTTAAAAGGGAAGGAGCATCCTTCAACTTTTGGAGGCCATAGAGAGAGGATGCCATGTTGCGATTGCAGAGCCCCTGATGTGCCTAAACAGTGGAAAACCACCACAAGTGACCCCATTTTAGATACTACACCTCTTAAGGCACTTATCTAGAGGTGTGGTGAGCACCTCGAACCTGCAGGTGCTTCACAGAATTTTATAACATTGAGCTCTGAAAATGAAAAATTTGGGGCTGGAGCAACATTTTTGTGGGAATAATGTGATTTTTTTATTTTCACAAGTATAACAGGAGAAAATTGACCATACAATTTGTTGTGAAATTTCTCCAGAGTGCACCGACACCCAATATGTGGTGGAAAACTACTGTTTGGATGCACGGCAGGGCTTGGAAGAAAAGGAGCACCATTTGACTTTTGGAACGCAAAATTCGCTGTAATGCATAGTGCACACCTTGTCATGTTTGCAGCGCTCCTGAAGTGCCTAAACAGTGGACACCCTCCACAGGTAGCCCTATTTTGTAAACTAAACCTCTCAAAGAATTTATCTAGAGGTGTGGTGAGCACTTTCAACCCACAGGTGCTTCATAGAATTTTATAACGTGGAGCAGTGAAAATTAAAAAATAAAATTTTCCAGCAAAAATGTTGCTTTTGCCCAGATTTTCCCATTTCACAAGGGTAACAGGAGAAAGTGGACCCCATAATGTGTTGTCCTATTTCTCCTGAGTGCACCAATATGCTACATGTGGCAGGCAGGCGCATGGCAGGGATTGGAAAGAAAGGAGCGTCAATTGAATTCAGGAGCGCAATTTTGCCATGTCACATGTGAAGAGCCCCTGACAATCCAAAACAGCCAAAAATCTCTCAAGTGACCCCCTTTTGAAAGCTACACCAGGTGAGTAACTCATCTAGGGGTGTAGTGAGCACTTTTAACCCTCAGGCAATTCACAGAACTGTATAACATTGGACCGAGTCAATGGAAAATTAAATTTTTTTTCACTAAAATGTTGCCTTAGCACCAAATTTTCAATTTTTAAAAGGGAAAATTGGAGAAAATTAACTATGCAGTATGTTACGCAATTTCTCCTAAGTATGCCAATACCATTGTGGTTGAAAACTACTTTAGAAGCAGAGTAGAAAGCTCAGAAGGGAATATGCACCATATTGGGGTTCACCCTGAGGAGCCAGAACAGCAGAACCCCAAAATAAGTGACCCCATTTTACAAACTACACTGCTCAGTGAGTTCATCTAGGTGTGCAGTGAGCATATTGACACCAAATGTGCCTCACAGAATTTTATACCATTGGGCGGTGAAGAAAGAATAATTACATTTTTACTACTAAATTGTTGTTTTAGCCCCAAGTTTTTAATTTTTATAAGCGCTGAAAAATGGACCACCCAGTTTGTTGTGCAATTTCTCCTGAGTGTGCCAATACCCTGCATGCAATCAGGAAATATTTGTCAGGCACAGTGGAAAGCTCAGTAGGGTAGGATTGTGATGTATGGGTACGTCAAAAGTCATGAAGGGGTTAAAGAGGTTGTCCAGGCTTGGAACAAAAGTCTCCAGGCAGTTTATGTGACTGCAGCCTGATAAACCATGGCAGTTTTTGGTGCATATGCTGTCAAGATTTCCCAGAATTGCCATTGTGAGCAAGCTGTCACGTGACTGCATTTATACGATTTTCACACTAGTGGTCACATGCTGACTAGACTCATTCAACTCATTTCACTTCTATGGAGAAAAGCTGAATGTGCCAAGTCGGCACAAGACCACAAGTATGCAAATCATATAAATGTGGTCATATGACTGAACAATCACACTGGCAATATCGAAGATTCAGCAATCTGCAGTCACATGGAGTGACTGCTTACTTTTATTCCAATTTAAAAATAATTATAACCATTTAAAAATTATCCTTTATAAGGATTTATCTAAAATATACCAATCTAATGAAAAATTGTTAATCAAATGCACGTACATAAGTGATGAGATAAAAAATGTATAAATTTAACAACAGACGATGCAAATTTGTAAAATATGCCCACAGACAAACCTGTATCTATTCCTATAAGGCCCTGCATATTAGCCTTACCCAACCGCGGAGGTTTTAACCCTAGTAATCTCGTCAATTGTGCCCCCGCTCAGCGATGGCTGACCCTGTCTAGTCCTAATACATACTAAATAATGCTCAAGATTGTATAGGAACTCAAGGACTCAGGTACGGCAATTAAATAATAAGTGTCTTTCAATAGTCAATAGGAGTGATAACAGGTATAACGACATAGTATAAGGGAAACATAAAAATTCCCATTAGAAAAAAACAGATATAACTATATAGTGTAAAGAAAGCATATGTAGAATATAACAAGCAATCTAATTAAATAAAACTACTCATCTGGATCCCTTGCTGTGTATTGCCTGGACACGTTTCTCCTCCATTATATGGTTCCTCAGGAGGCTCCGTGAAGAAATTATATCAATTTATAATGCCCATAATGAAGGTGCTGTGGCCCGACTGCAGGTCTCAGAGAGTCACTAAAGCACTACCCGTAGATGGCATTCTCGAGGCGCTCAGTGACCTCATGGAGAAGCCCTTCTCCGAGTCCCAGAAAGAAAGGGTACTATGGGATCTTGGGAGGTTGTGCCATAAGGTGGGCGTGAGAGACAATATGTAAATCAGTCTCCCTTGCCACGTCTAAGAGCAAGAGGTGTCATAGAGAACAATTAAAAATCCATAAGACATCTCCAACCCCTTTTCACATTGAACATCTGGGATTAGTTATAACGGGGGAAGCTAAAGAATGGCTGACACCTCCAGTTCCTTTGAAGCAGATAGCCATTGCAGGTCCAGGTAATTAAACAGGATATCTGCTGGGAAAAGACAGTAAGCTTTGAGATCTATTGTATTTTTGCAGAGAAGAATTGCAGGGGCTGCCTTTGTTCCAAAGAAGAAGCATCCTGGATTCAAAGGATTTTTCTGAGAGTGTTACAGACTTTGTGTCTCCATTGTTCAGATATAAATAGTGGTGTTTTGTATTGATTCGATATTTATGAGATATAGATTTTAGGTGTCGTAGTGAAGGTATGGACATGATGCATTCACTCCCACTCCTGTGGGTCCACTAGAACCTCTCCAACTTAATAAAAGTCCGATAGATAATGCAAACCAGACCATGTTTGATCTCTATGTAATGTTTAAATCATGATAAGAAGATATGACATCAAAATCTACCACCTGGATCCTTCAGGGGTGAAGATATCCTGTAACTTGAGGATCTCATAAAATTTTAACAGACCCAGCACATACCACAATCCGCCCCCAGATGAGCTCATCAAGGAGATGTATATGGGCGCAACTTTGAGTTAATAAAAAGCAGTATTTGGGTCTGGATTATTTGTTAGTCCTTGGAAGGTATAGTTCGCTGTGGGTTCTGTCCATTTTGCCAATCGGAGTGCTTTCTTCGCTAAGCTCTGAGCCATTTCTGTGACCAGGTTTAGTAGTTTTATTTTGTTATTCCTTTTTATTTCATGTAATTGTAAATATCATATTCTTTGATCCCATTTTGTGTCATCTTGTGTCATCATTTAATAGCTCTGTTCCTCTGGCTCTGTAAACGGCACCCCTGAACCATATATATTACCTGTAAAAGGTGTCCAATCGGCTTACATAAACGATTGGTGATGGCAGCTAGTAGTTCTTTTGTTATTGCGGAGACGGCAGTGACCGTATGGGGGTATATATATATTCCATGCGTTGGAATCTGAGGTGTATATACCATACACTGACTGTTAATTCCCTAATAATCAGCCTAGTAGTGGAAGCAGCTGAAGTCTCGTCCATCAGTCGTCAACCAATTGTGTAATTGTCCTGACGATTGGAGCCAGCGGAGTTGCATTCCTTTGACAATGGGTGGCAATGGTGAGCTCTGTATGATCTCTCCAATGTCATCTGTGACAAAGTGGTAACAGTGATGGATGCTGCTTGACCCCGCCATGCTATGAAATAATTTAAAGAAAAATGATGTGGGGCTTCACCCTGTTTATGTGTCTAGCCAGGTACAACTAGGCAGCTGGGGGCTGGAATCCGCAGCGCAGGGAGGCCCAAGCTTTTTGGGCCACCCCCGCTGCAAATTGCAGTCCGCAGCCACCCCGTAAAATGGCGCGTTCATAGAAGCGCCATCTTATGGCGCTGTACCCAACTCATCCAGGGCCCTGGTGCGGTGGCTCACTGGGTAATAAAGGGGTTAGGGCCAGCTTGGCATTATCAGCTGGCCCTAAGCCCGAAATTCATGGAGTCACGCCAATATTAGACATGACCGCCATGAATTTCTAGTAAAGTATTTAAATAAAACACAACACCCAGAAAAAAGTCCTTTAATTGAAATAAACACACAATTCTTTATTGTTCTAAATTAAACCATACTTACCATCACGCCCATTCCATCTGAAGCCAACGATCTCCTGAAATAAAAGAAAAATAAAAAAGCAACATCATCCAATGTTCATTGGACATGAGCTCACCTCATGCACGTCACTGACAGCGTGGGAGAATTCTCCTGCACTCAGCGCTTCAGCGTGAGAATTTTCCCACGCTGTCAGTGACGTGCATGAGGTGAGCCGAGTTCATTGGACATGAACTCGGCTCATCTGGATGCCGTCACAGAGAGACGCTGAGGAGCGCAAGCATGCCTGCGCTTCTCAGTGTCTGCGGGATGACAGGCTGGATGGCAGCTTTCTGCTGCAGTCCAGCCTGTCATCTCGATGTAGCAGAGCTGAAGCTGTCCTGGGAACCATGGAAAGGTAAGGATTATGTTGCTTTATTATTTTTCTTTTATTGCAGGAGATCGTTGGCTTCAGCTGGAATGGGGGTGATTGTAAGTATGGTTTAATTTAGAACAATAAAGAATTGTGTCTTTATTTCAATTAAAGGACTTTATTCTGGGTGTTTGTGTTTTTTTTTAACTTTGACTATGGGGTTAGTAATGGGGGTGTCTTATAGACGCCTCTCCATTACTAACCTGGGCTTGATGTCAGCTGGCATGATAAGCTTACATCAACCCCAGCCCTATTACCCCACTGCCACCGCTACAGGGCAGTGGGAAGAGCGAGGCTAAGTGCCAGAATTGGCGCATCCTATGGATGCGCCATTTCTGGGGCGGCTGACGGCTGGTGTTTCTAGCCTGGGAGGGGGCCAATATTCATGGCACCCTTCCTGGGCTATTAATATCAGCCCCCAGCTGTCTGCCTAGCCTTTGCTAGCTATTAAAATGGGGGGGACCCCACGTCAATTTTTTGGGGGGTCCCCCATTTTAATAGCTAGTAAAGGCTAGGTATTCAGCTGGGGGCTGATATTAGTAGCCTGGGAAGCTCCGTGGGTATTACCCCCTTCCCAGGCTTCAAACATCTGCCCCAGCTGTCTGCTTAACCTCCGCTAGAGCCTAAAATTATGGGGAACCCCACGCCAATTATTTTTTAAATAAATCCTTTATTTTAACACTAAATGACAAGTACAATAATCAACACTGTCACTGTACTTCATATATATGTGACTGACATGTTTCTATCTATCTAATCTATGTGTGATTCTCTATTCCTTCTATTCTAAATTGTCGGGTACCGCTGCTGAATTGCCGGCCGGCTTTTTTAAAGAGACGGTGCATGAAAACACTAATATTTTTTTAAATAAATCCTTTACACTAAATGACAAGTACACTAATCAACACTGTCACTGTACTTCTTATATATGTGACTGACATGTTTCTATCTATCTAATCTATGTGTGAAGCTCTATTCTTTCGGTTCTAAATTGTCGGGTACCGGTGTATGCCGCTGCTGAATTGCCGGCTTTTCGTGTTTCACTGTGAGCACTGTTCCCATCGATTTGGGCAATCACTGTAATGCCGCAACCACCATGGCTGTGGCATTACAGTGAGTGGCAGACAATCCCTGCATGATTGGTGCTCTAAATAGCGCCAGACATGCAGGACACGCTTTTGGTGCACGAACAGTTATCGAACATAACCTCGAACAGCCGAATTTTTTGCAAATCGTTCGGGTTCGTCGAACAACTCGAACACCGCCCAAAAGAGCTTGAATTTGAGATTGGCAAACAGTTCTAGTCGAACACCGCTCATCTCTAATTATCACCACTATATATGCTGGTAATATGTGGTTTTTGGCTGGTGGTATTATATGTGTATTGTATTGCAATATACAGGCTAATATTGGTCTCGCTACAGTCATGTTTGTGAAAAAGTTTGTACACCCCTGAGTAAATTGTCAGCAAGCACTGCAACTTGTCAAATCCTAATTTCATGTTATGCTTTCTGGTTCCACCAGTAGTTATGTCCTGTGCATACTTGCAGTCATGTACCCACTCGAATAGAACATTGAGTGAAGCGGCTGAGACTCAGAAAGTTACCACAAGTATGCACATCACACACTAAAGATGGGTTCACAATGGAGGGGCAGTGCAGAGTGAAACAGTAATAAGCCGACAGCATGAAGTAAAGTAAGTGTGTGGGCTATTGTTCACAAAGAGGGGCAGAGTGGAATTCATAGGTTATAAGGAGTTAAGGCATATTATCATAGTTCATAAGAGCAGATAGTGTGGAGGTTATAGTTCTTAAGATGGACAGTGTGGAGGTTATAGTTCATAAGGGCGGACACTGTGGAGGCTATGGTTGATAAGGTGATACGGTGTGGATGCTATAGTACATAAGGATGGACAGTGTGGTGGTCACAGTTCATAAGGGCATATGACATGGAGATTATGCTTCACATGGGCGGACAATGTGGAGGTTATAGTTCATACGAATTCATAAGAGAGGATTATGTGGAGGCAATATTTTGTAGGAGAGGACACTATGGAGGCTATGTACCATAAGAGGGAAAGTGTGTGGTCATATTTTGTGCAAGGAGCACAGTGAGAGGCAATAGTTCTTCAAGGGTACAGCATGTTGAGACATCCTTATTTAGGAGCATTACATTATGATGGCACTGTTATTTTTAAGGCCATCATGTTAGGATTAGTGTTAAGCCACCCCCGTAGTGTTCGAGTTCGGATCGTCAAACACCCGTATGTTCGCCGAACTGTTCGTCGAACTGTTCGTCGAACACCTTCAAACTCCGTTAAAACTAATGGCAGGCAAACAAAAACACATAGAAACAAATAGAAAACACCTTCAATGGAGTCCAAAACCTGACAAACTGCTCAGAAGACACAACTAACACATGGAAAAGTGACAAGTACATATAGTCATGTGAAAAGAAAAGAGGTGGAGGAGTAAAAGGAGGGGGAGACACAGATATAGGCATGTCATGCCCTTCTAAAACCTAAAAAGTGCGAAGCTGACACGGCAGTCCGTTCCTGCCCGTGCGACCTCCGTGTCGCCGGGTTTGAGCCAGAGCCGCGGTGGACCCTGACGGCCAGCCCCCCTCTCCCAATACTGGTGCCTGTCCGCTGGTGGGTTGAGCCCCCCCGCGGTGGGGGGGGAGTAACATCTGCAGAAGAAAGACCATCTTCCAGCCAAACTAAGATGTATACTTCTTTTCGTGGACAATGTGATACGATCCCTTTCTTACGGACATGCCCATCGCTACAAATTCCAGATGAGGCACAAAAACAGCAGGTGCTTCAACGGATATCAAGTGCTCCTTCAAGTAGGCTCTCCTCCACCTCAACTTCAACATCACAAATACTCCAGTCCTCAGAGGTGTCACCCCAATCGCACTTGCTTCCTCACAGCTCCCAAGTCTCCAGCTGCCCGTCTGAGTATGGCGTAGCACAGATGGTTGAGTCTGCACAGCTGTTTACTCATACTATAGCCTGGGAAACGGAGGTCTGCTCCAGAGCTTCTGTTAATCCAGACGAGGAAATGATCTGCACTGATGCCCAGAATTTTTATAAGTCGGATCCATTACCAGATGAAGAAGATTCTGAGCATAATGTAGACCCTCGTTCCCAAACTGTAACTGCTGTTGGTGGAGACAATGATGAAGACGATGATTTGACTCAAATACCTGATTGGAGCGACAACTTGACATTTCGGGCAGGAAGAGGTTGGCTCTGAGGACGACGGGTGTGAGAACACACTGGGTGCTGATGACGAGGTTGGAGATCCCACTTACTGTCAACCCACAGTCAGCCAGTCGATGAGGTCAGCAGAGGAGGTGGAGGAGGATGTGACTAGCCCAGGGGATGGGAATGACTCGGTACCCTGGCCTTTGCCTGGCCTTGGGGATGTCGCGGTGGTCGGCTCCCAGGCCCGTACACTGGGGTCACTCTTTAAAAGGGTGGATAATTGTTAATTTTATAAGAGTTCGTGACGCCACCTGTGGTATCTGGTGAGAAGCCCCAGCGATGCAGCAGTCCACTGAAGCCGGTGATAAGGCAGCTCGATGGTATAGCTCCCCACAGGTGGAGCTAGGTCTCAGGGCAGAGTATGCAGGGGGAATGCAGGACAGGCGAGACCCAGCTGGGTCAGAGCAAGAACGGGAACGGACACGGTAGTCACTTCAGTACCTTTTACTGGTGGAAATTCAGGCACATCCCGGAGCACTGTAGGGTGAAGGGTGCATATCAGGATTCTCCCCAATGAGCGGGTGTAGGGCCTCCTGTTTCTTGCCTCTGCATAGTAAGTTTCTGACCTGCCTGGAGCTAGGCCTAACTTTGTCTCTGTAAACCAACAAAGAGGTATAAAGAACTACAATATAGACAATTATTAATACATAATTTTTATTGAATACATAAAGAAATAAAAACAGACAACAAGACTAAAATTAAAAATGAATATAAAACACAATTAAAATAAGACTCAAGAGGGGGAAAGGGGATGCTCACAAAAAAAAGAATATTTTCATATCATCAAATGGGTCTATCACATAGATTCAATTACTAGATAAATTGTTCATAGTCACCATTCCAACAAACATACTCATATAGATGTGGCGGTATAGTGTGAATATATATCAAGAATATAAAAAATATATATAATATAAAGTGCCAGTGCACAGAATATATTTATCAATATTATCCCAGCTTAGAAAAATTAAGAAAAAATAGCAGACAATATGTGTTAATTTATTGCTATAAACACCGCCATATAAAGAGAAGCACACAAATTAGCCCAAAGGAATCCCACTTTATTATAAATTTGGCATCCGTAGTCACTTAAAAAAATGGAAATGTGATGGAAATAATATATATACCAAAGTCAATAAGCGTAAAGTGCTTGTGCAATACATCTAAGAAAAAATCAAATTTAGTTCATCACAAAAATCCCATTCAGGAAAGATTAGCTGCCATACATTTTCTTAAATACCTGCCATGTGCAGGCTCTCACTAATGGGGAGATCCTGAGCACTTCAATAATACATCCAAAATGGGAGACCACATAAACATAAAAAAAATAATGAGTGAACATACCCTGGCCCCCTCACACCACTCCAACGCCGTTTCGCTCCTCGCTTCTTCAGGGAGTGTGGTGTGAGGAGGAGTGAGGGTTTAAATGTAGTCCTGCCAGCTGCTCCACGTTATTAATCAATTGCGAGCGCCTTACTATCGGGCGCCGCTAGCCGCGCATGCGCTCCCTCGGTACTTCCGGGGTAGGAGGTCCGGAGCGCGTCACTGAAGGGCATGTTGCCATTCATGATGCGTGTCCAGTACCAACCACTCCGGAGGCCGACAGAGCGCACGTGCGCTGCGGCGCACGACGCTTGCAGCAGCCATATTTAGGTAGGGAATTCAACCTATTCCTTGCCCATAGTGTATGCACCAGAAAGAAAAACAGAGAAAGGAGAGAAAGAGGGAATGATAGAAAAACCAAAAAGAAGGAAAAAGAGGGAAAATTGGTGTGAAAAAAGGGGGGGGAGAGAGAGAGAATAAAAAATAAAAATAGTGTATGTGAAATATGAAAGAATTAAATGAATAAAGTAAATGAATAAATAATGAGTAATTACAAGACAAGAAATGTACATAGAAATGTATGTAAAATGAATAAAAATGCTGTGACAAAATATATAGAAAAAAGATGTGAAGGTGAATGTAATAGAATAAAGCACACATAAATAGTAAAAAATGAAAAACAATTGTTATTTCTAGTGTTGTAAAAAATGATGACAATAAAGTAAAAGAGAATGTGATGGTGCTAAGTGCAAAGTGCAAGTGCATGAAAAAAAAAAAATTATAGGGGAAGGGGAAAGATCAATTGAATCATAATACTAATAATAAAAAATAAAAACACTGTGTGATCGTGCACATGGCAAAAAATATATATATATTAAGACGGGATCAAAGAAAGATCTCTATAATCCCCACTAAACATACCACGCCAGGACCGGCATGAGAAGATGAAAGATGCAAAAAAAACCTGCATACCCCATCACTCCAAGTAGAGAAAAACCATTGAGCCTAAAAGGAAAAAATTAAATACAAAAAAACACAAATGAAAGGAATAAAAATATATAAATATATGAATATATATAAAGGACAGAGGTCGCAGTGGAAAACAGAGTGACACATCAGAGGGAAAACAAAATCACTCATAAGAAGCTCCCAAAACCCCACTGTTCATTAAGACCATCCGGTCTCATGCTTTTTAATGTGGTGATCCATTTACATTCCATCTGCAATAATTTTTGGGCTAAATTTCCCTTTCTGATGCTAGGATAAAGGCGGTCAATACCCCTGAATCTCAGAAGGTGTTCTTGATGGGGATGATGTTCCCTAAAATGTCTGGCTACCGGTTTTAATTTGGCAATGGCTTCCAGGTCATCAGGTTGCAATTTCATGGCAGATCTAATATCTTTGATGTGTTCCAAAATCCGAACCCGCGACTCCCGTGTCGTCATCCCAACATAATTCAATCCACAGGGACAAATGGCCAAATAGATGACAAATGAAGTCTTACAATTTATAAAATGCAGAATTTTATATTCATGCGTTGCCTTGGAATCAGAGAAGCTATTAGTCTTCTCTACCTGTCTGCATGCCTTACAGCTCCCACATTGCCAAGATCCCCATTTTGGGCCTTTAGAATAAAACAGAAATTTCGAAGGTGGTATTGTATGATGTCTATGGACCAATGTATCCTTAATCATTTTTGCCCGTTTAGCCGTTAGGCTCGGTTTATCTGATATAAAGGTGGAAATAGTTATGTCCTGTCTCAGGATAGGCCAATATTTACCTATTACCTCAGTCATCTCCTTCCATCTCGAATTATAATTCGTGATAAGTCTAGTATGGTTTTTCTGATCTCTCTTTTTATCTTTAGCTGGAGCAAGGAGAGACTGTCGATCCAGTTTTTTCGCCCGTAGATAGTCCCTATCTATATTTTCTTTCTTATACCCACGCTGTGTAAATCTACGTTCAAGATCCTTGGCCTGTTGTTCAAAAACTTTCTCCTGACTACAAATCCGTTTAGCCCTAATGAATTGACCCGTGGGAATGGCTTTTATTACATGTGCTGGGTGTGCTGATCTGGCATGCAGAAAGGAATTTACACTCGTATCCTTCCGATAAATATCTGTGTTTATTCTTCCATGTGTATCAATCCTGATGCTGAGGTCCAGAAAGTTGATCGTGGTTTGGCTTATCACCGAAGATAATTTGATGTTGTATTCATTGTTGTTTAGATGAATTAAAAACAGGTCCAGGAGTTCCCGAGAACCCTGCCAAACAAATAGCACATCATCTATGAAATGCATCCACGAGACCAGAGAGCCAGAGAAAATATCCTCCTCATTCTGTACTAGTTCTCTCTCCCACCATCCCAAGAAGAGGTTTGCGTACGAGGGGGCGCAAGCCGCCCCCATCGCCACTCCCCTCTTCTGCAGGAAATGACCATCTTTGAATAGGAAATAATTGTGGGTGAGAACATATTCCATTAAAATAAGGATTAATTCAGATAAAGATCCACTTAAGCTTTGGCTCCTCAGGAAAAATCTCAAAGCTCTCAAGCCATGTTGATGTTCAATGTTAGTATACAATGACTCCACGTCACAAGTAACTAAAAACATATCCAACTCCATATGAACCCCATCCAAACTCTGAAACCAATCGTGGGAGAATTACCTTCTTATGTTAAAGATTCCACGGAGGTTCTTCAAATAGAAATCCAAAAACTTAGATATTGGTTCACTCAGGCTGCCATTTCCAGATAGAATTGGACGACCTGGTGGATTTTTCAAATCCTTGTGCACTTTGGGGATCAATGGAGAATGCACTTTCAGGCCTTCCATAAGGCCCTTCGAGTTGATGCCCTGCTCATGGGCTGAGTCCAAGATATGGAATAATTCCTTTTGAAAAACAAGGGTGGGATCACCGGGCAGGCGAGTATAGCATTCAGTGTCACCCAATTGTCTGAGTGCCTCTCTTTCATAGAGTTCTATTGGCCATGCCACAATATTCCCACCCTTGTCCGCTGGCTTAAAAACCACATTTCTCATTTTCTTTAGCTCCCCCAAAGCCCGCCTCTCCCCCTTTGTGAGATTGTCAAAGGGTCTATATGAGGGGATGTGAGTTAATTCCTCACATACCATACGAACAAAAATTTCAATGGAGGAGCTAAGACCCAAAGAGGGAAAGCAATGGGATCTCTTCTCTAAAAATGTTGGAGTCTTACCCGCAATATTTTCCGTTTGTTCTGCCAGAAGATCTTCTAGCGCTTGCAGCGCCTCCAATTCCTCTTCTGAAGAAAAAGAGCGAAAGGATTGTTTATTTTCATGAAATTTACGTAGGAGGAGTTTTCTGGCAAATAAAAAAACATCCTTTATCGCCACAAAACTATCATAATTGGCCATGGGACTAAAGCCAAAACCCAAAGATAATACTGATAATTGGTCAGCAGAAAAGTTTATCCCAGATAAATTAATTACCTTTAAAGATCCATTTTCATCATTATCCTGATCCAGGAAGGCCTTTTGTTTATTAACAGTCTTCCTAGTATAGTAACGGGATGCCTCAATTACTGAGTTGGAGTCCCTACTTGCTGATTCATTTCACAAGAAGTGTCCAAATTGATAAATTAATAGTACTTCCGAACACTCAATTATTACCACAAAGAATTTTTTTACCAGGATGTATTATAATAACCCAGTAAAACATGAAGTACCAAAATAATTTTAAAATAAATATTTTATTTTAGACACGTTAAAATCCAGAATTAAACCATAAAAAGAGAAAGGTACCAAACATGAGGAGGCAGGAGAAACAATATTAAAATCTTTAGGAAAGCTTGAGTAGTCTTATAATGATTTAATTATGCTGTGGATGAAGCACTCATCATAAAGAAAGAGGTATAGTAGTGTTATATGTAACAGCATGGAGTGTCAAAAAGGAATCAATTTATGCCACACATTGGACCGAATCAACAGGGCAGCAGTGCTATAGCATACTGGTGTTCTCGTGCACAAAGGTGCATAGATCAGCACTATTTATTAATTGCATGACCAGCACCTGCGGCCGAAGTGATCGATCCAGTGCATATAAATATATAGAAATCTCCTGCTGTCACCAACACCTAATACTAAATGAGTACATTCAATACATAGGCATATCTAAACAGTAAAGTGTAAAGTACTTATTCCATACCAATGTAGATACTCCTGCTTCCTGCCCCGACGCGCACGTTTCCCGAAGAAGCTAATGCGAATAGCTATAGCACTGCTGCCCTGTTGATTCGGTCCAATGTGTGGCATAAATTGATTCCTTTTTGACACTCCATGCTGTTACATATAACACTACTATACCTCTTTCTTTATGATGAGTGCTTCATCCACAGCATAATTAAATCATTATAAGACTACTCAAGCTTTCCTAAAGATTTTAATATTGTTTCTCCTGCCTCCTCATGTTTGGTACCTTTCTCTTTTTATGGTTTAATTCTGGATTTTAACGTGTCTAAAATAAAATATTTATTTTAAAATTATTTTGGTACTTCATGTTTTACTGGGTTATTATAATACATCCTGGTAAAAAAATTCTTTGTGGTAATAATTGCTGATTCATTTGTAGCCGTACTCGTAGATGTTGCCATAGACATCGTCCTTTTTCTAACAGAACGGTTTTTCCACTTGTATACTTTATCCGTCTGATAATCAGATACATCCCTTTGATACTTAGTGATCTTGACCTGTTGGATATCCTTGTCCCATTTGCCCAACGCCTCCTCCAATTCTTGTTCAAATTTCACCAATTGATCCTTACTAAGATTATTCTTTATTTTATCTTGAAGGTTTTTAATCTTCTCCTCCAGATTTTGAAGACTTTTTTTATCAATATCAATCAGAATATTCAGAAAGGTGAACGAGCATAAGTCACATGCCTCTACCCATTTTTTCGTCAGATCCACGTCCTCGACCTGAAAGGAGGGGAACATCTGGATACGGAGACCACGCGGGATTAATTTCTGCTGTAAGTACTGTTCTAAGGTAACTTTATTCCACCAGTATCTGGTTCTTTTGTACAATAAATCCTTCAATAATATCTTATCCTCATAAGTATCATCAGATGTGTGACCTCCACCACTGCGACCACTGTCCTTAAAAATACTAGAAATTTGTGACAACCAACTTGTGTCTCGATTTTTCAGATCCATATTAGTGGGTCCTTCTAAACCAAACAATAGAATAGATCCTATAGAAGAAGGAAATGCCACAGGTTTTAAAGAAGTATATAACAAAATACCTCAAACCATACAAAGTAAACCAACAAAGAGGTATAAAGAACTACAGTATACACAATAATTAATACATAATTTTTATTGAATACATAAAGAAATAAAAACAGACAAGACTAAAATTAAAAATGAATATAAAACACAATTAAAATAAGACTCAAGAGGGGGAAAGGGGATGCTCACAAAAAAAAGAATATTTTTATATCATCAAATGGGTCTATCACATAGATTCAATTACTAGATAAATTGTTCATAGTCACCATTCCAACAAACATACTCATATAGATGTGGCGGTATAGTGTGAATATATATCAAGAATATAAAAAATATATATAATATAAAGTGCCAGTGCACAGAATATATTTATCAATATTATCCCAACTTAGAAAAATTAAGTAAAAATAGCAGACAATATGTGTTAATTTATTGCTATAAACACTGCCATATAAAGAGAAGCACACAAATTAGCCCAAAGGAATCCCACTTTATTATAAATTTGGCATCCGTAGTCACTTAAAAAAATGGAAATGTGATGGAAATAATATATATACCAAAGTCAATAAGCGTAAAGTGCTTGTGCAATACATCTAAGAAAAAATCAAATTTAGTTCATCACAAAAATCCCATTCAGGAAAGATTAGCTGCCATACATGTTCTTAAATACCTGCCATGTGCAGGCTCTCACTAATGGGGAGATCCTGAGCACTTCAATAATACATCCAAAATGGGAGACCACATAAACATAAAAAAAATAATGAGTGAACATACCCTGGCCCCCTCACACCACTCCAATGCCGTTTCGCTCCTCGCTTCTTCAGGGAGTGTGGTGTGAGGAGGAGTGAGGGTTTAAATGTAGTCCTGTCAGCGGCTCCACGTTATTAATCAATTGCGAGCGCCTTACTATCGGGCGCCGCTAGCCGCGCATGCGCTCCCTCGGTACTTCCGGGGTAGGAGGTCCGGAGCGCGTCACTGAAGGGCATGTTGCCATTCATGATGCGTGTCCAGTACCAACCACTCCGGAGGCCGACAGAGCGCACGCGTGCTGCGGCGCACGACGCTTGCAGCAGCCATATTTAGGTAGGGAATTCAACCTATTCCTTGCCCATAGTGTATGCACCAGAAAGAAAAACAGAGAAAGGAGAGAAAGAGGGAATGATAGAAAAACCAAAAAGAATGAAAAAGAGGGAAAAATGGTGTGAAAAAAGGGGGGGGGGGAGATAGAGAGAATAAAAAATAAAAATAGTGTATGTGAAATATGAAAGAATTAAATGAATAAAGTAAATGAATAAATAATGAGTAATTACAAGACAAGAAATGTACATAGAAATGTATGTAAAATGAATAAAAATGCTGTGAAAAAATATATAGAAAAAAGGTGTGAAGGTGAATGTAATAGAATAAAGCACATATAAATAGGGGGAGGGAGCGCATGCGTGGCTAGCGGCGCCCGATAGTAAGGCGCTCGCAATTGATTAATAATGTGGAGCAGCTGGCAGGACTACATTTAAACCCTCGCTCCTCCTCACACCACACTCCCTGAAGAAGCGAGGAGCGAAACGGCGTTGGAGTGGTGTGAGGGGGCCAGGGTATGTTCACTCATTATTTTTTTTATGTTTATGCGGTCTCCCATTTTGGATGTATTATTGAAGTGCTCAGGATCTCCCCATTAGTGAGAGCCTGCACATGGCAGGTATTTAAGAAAATGTATGGCAGCTAATCTTTCCTGAATGGGATTTTTGTGATGAACTAAATTTGATTTTTTCTTAGATGTATTGCACAAGCACTTTACGCTTATTGACTTTGGTATATATATTATTTCCATCACATTTCCATTTTTTTAAGTGACTACGGATGCCAAATTTATAATAAAGTGGGATTCCTTTGGGCTAAATTGTGTGCTTCTCTTTATATGGCTGTGTTTATAGCAATAAATTAACACATATTGTCTGCTATTTTTACTTAATTTTTCTAAGTTGGGATAATATTGATAAATATATTCTGTGCACTGGCACTTTATATTATATATATTTTTTATATTCTTGATATATATTCACACTATACCGCCACATCTATATGAGTATGTTTGTTGGAATGGTGACTATGAACAATTTATCTAGTAATTGAATCTTTGTGATAGACCCATTTGATGATATAAAAATATTCTTTTTTTGTGAGCATCCCCTTTCCCCCTCTTGTGTCTTATTTTAATTGTGTTTTATATTCATTTTTAATTTTAGTCTTGTTGTCTGTTTTTATTTATGTATTCAATAAAAATTATGTATTAATAATTGTCTATATTGTAGTTCTTTATACCTCTTTGTTAGTTTACTTTGTATGGTTTGAGGTATTTTGTTATATACTTCTTTGCAACCTGTGGTATTTCCTTCTTCTATAGGATCTATTCTATTGTTTGGTTTAGAAGGACCCACTAATATGGATCTGAAAAATCGAGACACAAGTTGGTTGTCACAAATTTCTAGTATTTTTAAGGACAGTGGTCGCAGTGGTGGAGGTCACACATCTGATGATACTTATGAGGATAAGATATTATTGAAGGATTTATTGTACAAAAGAACCAGATACTGGTGGAATAAAGTTACCTTAGAACAGTACTTACAGCAGAAATTAATCCCGCGTGGTCTCCGTATCCAGATGTTCCCCTCCTTTCAGGTCGAGGACGTGGATCTGACGAAAAAATGGGTAGAGGCATGTGACTTATGTTCGTTCACCTTTCTGAATATTCTGATTGATATTGATAAAAAAAGTCTTCAAGATCTGGAGGAGAAGATTAAAAACCTTCAAGATAAAATAAAGAATAATCTTAGTAAGGATCAATTGGTGAAATTTGAACAAGAATTGGAGGAGGCGTTGTGCAAATGGGACAAGGATATCCAACAGGTCAAGATCACTAAGTATCAAAGGGATGTATCTGATTATCAGACGGATAAAGTATACAAGTTTTAAAAACCGTTCTGCTAGAAAAAGGACGATGTCTATGGCAACATCTACGAGTACGGCTACAAATGAATCAGCAAGTAGGGACTCCAACTCAGTAATTGAGGCATCCCGTTACTATACT
Organism: Phyllobates terribilis; assembly: GCF_046119375.1. Classification (NCBI taxonomy): domain Eukaryota; kingdom Metazoa; phylum Chordata; class Amphibia; order Anura; family Dendrobatidae; genus Phyllobates; species Phyllobates terribilis. The sequence goes on from NW_027362773.1 coordinate 58,714,739, forward strand.
AGGAAGACTGTTAATAAACAAAAGGCCTTCCTGGATCAGAATAATGATGAAAATGGATCTTTAAAGGTAATTAATTTATCTGGGATAAACTTTTCTGCTGACCAATTATCAGTATTATCTTTGGGTTTTGGCTTTAGTCCCACGGCCAATTATGATAGTTTTGTGGCGATAAAGGATGTTTTTTTATTTGTCAGAAAACTCCTCCTACGTAAATTTCATGAAAATAAACCATCCTTTCGCTCTTTTTCTTCAGAAGAGGAATTGGAGGCGCTGCAAGCGCGAGAAGATCTTCTGGCAGAACAAACGGAAAATATTGCGGGTAAGACTCCAACATTTTTAGAGAAGAGATCCCATTGCTTTCCCTCTTTGGGTCTTAGCTCCTCCATTGAAATTTTTGTCCGTATGGTATGTGAGGAATTAACTCACATTCCCTCATATAGACCCTTTGACAATCTCACAAAGGGGGAGAGGCGGGTTTTGGGGGAGCTAAAGAAAATGAGAAATGTGGTTTTTAAGCCAGCGGACAAGGGTGGGAACATTGTGGCATGGCCAATAGAACTCTTTGAAAGAGAGGCACTCAGACAATTGGGTGACACTGAATGCTATACTCGCCTGCCCGGTGATCCCACCCTTGTTTTTCAAAAGAAATCATTCTATATCTTGGACTCAGCCCATGAGCAGGGCATCATCTCGAAGGGCCTTATGGAAGGCCTGAAAGTGCATTCTCCATTGATCCCCACATTGTATTTAATCCCCAAAGTGCACAAGGATTTGAAAAATCCACCAGGTCGTCCAATTCTATCTGGAAATGGCAGCCTGAGTGAACCAATATCTAAGTTTTTGGATTTCTATTTGAAACCAATCGTGGGAGAATTACCTTCTTATGTTAAAGATTCCACTAAGGTTCTTCAGAGATTGGATGGGGTTCATATGGAGTCGGATATGTTTTTAGTTACTTGTGACGTGGAGTCATTGTATACTAACATTGAACATCAACATGGCTTGAGAGCTTTGAGATTTTTCCTGAGGAGCCAAAGCTTAAGTGCATCTTTATCTGAATTAATCCTTATTAGTGTTGAGCCACCCCCGTAGTGTTCGAGTTCGGTTCGGTTCGTCGAACACCCCTGTGTTCGCCGAACTGTTCGTCGAACTGTTCGTCGAACACCTTCGAACACCGTTAAAACCAATGGCAGGCAAACAAAAACACATAGAAACACATAGAAAACACCTTCAAAGGTGTCCAAAAGCTGACAAACTGCTCAGAAGACACAACTAACACATGGAAAAGTGACAAGTACATATAGTCATGCGAAAAGAAAAGAGGTGGAGGAGTAAAAGGAGGGGGAGACACAGATATAGGCATGTCATGCCCTTCTAAAATCCAAAAAGTGAGAAGCCGACACGTTCAGTCCGCTCCTGCCCGTGCCACCTCCGCGTCGCCGGGTTTGTGCCAGAGCCGCGGTGAACCCTGACGGCCAGCCCCCCTCTCCCAATACTGGTGTCTGTCTGCTGGTGGGTCGAGCGAGCCCCCCTGTGGTGGAGGCAGCTCTAAGCTTTTTAATTTAAATTGTCTCTCTAATTTGAATGAATACACTTTAAATCCATTTACAAGGATATATTGGAGGGCAAGTCTCATGCCAGCAGCCGCGTAATTCCAGCTCCAGTAGCGTCCACTAAAGCTGCTGCAGTTAAAAAGCTTTTATAAGGATCGAGCTCGGCTGTCCACCGCAAGGCATCCTACTGCCAGTCCCAGCCCCTATGCCTTGGGGTGCCTCCTGATGCTCTTCACTGAGTATCCCGTGGTCCCGAAGCATTTCCTTTGAAAAAATTAAGCGTCCAAACTACAGGTGGTGTAGCTTGCTTAACAGCCGGGATAATCCGCTGACTAGCAGACACTGCTACTAGGCACAAAGTATTTCCTAGGCTAGATGCAGTTAAAAATTTGTAATTAGATACTCTCGTTGGATGCTGAGAAAGCATTCCATAGAGTCTCCTGGCACGCCATATATGATTCTCTTAAAAAGCTTGGGGTAGGGGTCTAGGGGACCCTTTTATAGCCAAAATCACGGCCCTGTATCGCAATACGTCACCTAGGCTGAAGATAGATGGAACTGTAGCACCCTGAGGGCTCGGTTGCTACAGAGGTATTGCACCTCACCCAGAGGTGTGATATCTCACTCTCAGGTAAGGATGTAGTGTGGATCAGGACCCGACACCTGCATGCATTACACCACATTGCCATGGGGCAGGGCGACCAATATGCCCCTGAGATGGGCACAATAGTCCCTGTCCCTGGCTGGAGTGGGGGGAGGGAAAACTGAGGAAGGGGAACCCTGTAGTGCAGGAGCAGGGAGGAAGCAGTTCCTGGGTGCATTGAGAAGGGAGTATAAAAGGTGGGCACCATCTTAGTTCAGTGCAGAGAAGTCTGAGCAGAAGTGGCAGGGAGCAGGGGCTCTGCATGAGCTCTGCTCCGGAGGCGGGCCTAGTAACAGAGGCCCAGGCCTGGAAGATGGAGAAGGAAGGAAGAGGAGCGGAGAAGGCTCCAGGAACGAGGAATGAAGGGATCCCAGGGGTGCGGACGGGCGAGTCGCCACCGCACGCCCGAATCCACATGCGTGGAGGGGTCAGGCCAAAGGGGGAGACCGGTCCCCGAAACTAGTGGAGGCAGGAAACGACCCTCAGCTAGAAACAGGAGGCTGTGACATTTTATGTGGCGCAGCCCCTCGCTACACCTGCTAGGAAGGCACCACATAGGGTCAGGGAAACTGGCGCCAAGTTTACCAAGAGGAGGCCCGAGGCACCCGGACAGAAGGGTTGGTAAGAAAGGCCAGACAAAGGACACACAAAGGGGGTCCTGTGAAGCGCTCCAAAGTTATCTGGGAGTTGTCTGAGCCCCTCACCTGGTGAGCACAGTACGACGTGGGCAGCCGTTACCTGCAGACGTGGTCTGGATAATAAGAACTGTGAGTAAAGGCCCTGGACTGCATCACTGACTCCGTGTCATTACTGCTGCTGCCCTGCACCATCACCCCCATCCTCCGCATACACTGCCCTGAGGCTATACTCCTCCCGTGGGGAGTTATGCTACGCTCTGCTGCACCCACAACACCAGCCTCAGCGGTCTGCCCTGGAGCGGCGGTTCACTCTGACCGCAATCCACGGGTGGCGTAGTCGGACATTTAAACATCAAAACCACATAAATAGTTCCGCCACTGGTTTGACCGCCCTGAGCCACGGAACCGGGTCGCCGCCACGGAGACTACAACCACCAGCATCCACCAAAAAGGGTCCGGCTCCGGGTGTCCCAAGGCCCAGGGGGCGCGTCAGAACATTTTCATCACCTTTCACAGTCACCAATGGGACAAGGCAGGGATGTTCTCTGTCCCCTCTCTTATACATCCTAGTGACGGAGCACCTGCTCTCATCAATTCGCCATAACCCCAATATTAGGTGGATTGAGGTGGGAGGCACCGAGTACAAGTGCTCTCTATTTGCTGATGATGTCCTAGTATATATCACTCAATCACATATATCCATCCATGCTGTTATGGCTGAAATAGATCACTTTGTTACATGGTCAAATTTTAAAATCAATGCAGCGAAGTCTGAGGCCCTCGATGTCTCCCTCCCCAAATCCATATAGGATTCCATCCAGTCCAACTTTCCCTTTGCCTGTCCCTCACAGGGTATCAAATACTTAGGAATTCCTATTCATAGAGACCTCTCCCATCTATGTTATCTTAATTTTGGGCCCTTTATTGAACAACTCCATACAGACCACGGTTGGCAAGTTAGAACTGTAAGATTCACTACGTGAACCACTGGTGTTTTGTGGAAAAGCACATGTACACTGTGTTCCAAATTATTATGCAAAAAGTGTTTAGGAGTGATAAGGGAAGAATTTGTTTGTTTGTCAGTTAAACTCATTGATGGTGATGTGTGTCAGGGCTCTTTATATCACTGTAAGCAATTGCAGACACCTGTGCTAATTAGTTTGGCAGGTGTGTCCAATGAAAGGCAAGACTACTTAAGAAGGCTGTCTCACATTATTAAGCAGCCTACATTTTCTGCCAAAATGGGAAAGAAAAAGGATGTGTTGGCTGCTGAGAAGCAACAAATTGTGGAGTGTTTAGGTCAAGGCATGACTACAATCAACATTGTGCGATGATCAGGATGAAGTGTCTTGGCAATCAAGAAGTATGTAGCTGATTCACAGTACACACGTGTGCGTGCTGATAAGGGCAAATTGAGGACTCTTTCCTACAGGCAATTACGTCAGGTTGAAAGAGCAGCGGCAAAAAAGCCTTGTCATAGCAGCAGACAAGTTTTTGAAGCTGCTGGTGCCTCCAACGTCCCCCGAACAACAAAATGCAGGGTCCTTCAGATGTTTGCAGCTGTGCATACGCCATCCTGTCGACCTCCTCTATCCACTTCACACAAGCAGAAACGGCTCCAGTGGGCCAAACATTACATGAAGACTGATTTCAAAACTGTTTTGTTCACGGATGAGTGCCGTGCAGCGCTCGATGGTCCAGATGGATGGAGTGGAGGATGGCTGGTTGATGGACACCCGACGCAAACACGGCTACAGCGCCAACAAGGAGGAGGTGGAGTAATGTTTTGGGCTGGAATCAAGGGGAGAGAGATTGTCGGCCCCTTTAGGATCCCTGAAGGCGCTAAAGATGAACTCCATAATGTATGTGGATTTTCTCAAACAGCACTTCCTGCCATGGTTCAAGAAGAAGAACCGTGTATTTCACAGCAAGATCATTTTTTTGCATGATAATGCACCATCTCATGCTGCACATAAAACATCTGCATCTCTGGCTGATATGGGCATAAAAGGGGACAAACTTATGGTGTGACCCCCATGCTCCCCTGACCTCTACCCCATTCAGAACCTTTGGATCATCATTAAAAGGAGTGTCTATGATGGCGGGAGGCAGTTCACATCTAAGCAACAGCTCTGGGAGGGTATTCTGTCCTCATGCAAAACAATTGAAGCAGAAACCATCCAAAACCTGACAAATTCAATGGACGAGAGAGTTCAGAAGCTCCTTTCGAACAAGGGGTCCTATGTGAAAATGTAACATCACCTAGAATAAAGTTCTGAGTTGAAAACTGTTTGATTTCAGTTTCTAACAACCTGCTAATGCTTATAATTTCAAAAATGACCATTTTTTTGGTCTTTATTAAAATGAAAAGGTTGATCGAAAAGTTTGGGGGATCTAAGAGTGTGGCAACCCAGTAGTCATGATTACTTCGAATTCTGACAATATGAAGGTCATGCTGCAGGTAGTGCAGCAAGAAGGCACTTATGTGTCTTGCGCATCTCGTAGCCCCAAAATTATTTTCTGTTCTAGATGCAGCTAAAAATTATTATTAATTTTAAATCTGGTGAAGCTTTAGTATAGATGGCCTAATAGGATCAGTGCTGCACACTGCTACAAAGCCCAAATTATTTTCCAGTCAAGATACAGATAAACATGATTAGTAATTTTAAATCTGGTGGAGCTTATTATAGATGGCCTAATAGAATCAGTGCTGCACACTGCTACAAAGCCCAAATTATTTTCCAGCCAAGATACAGATAAAAATGATTAGTAATTTGAAAGCTTAAAACGGTTGGTAGGGTGATTTTTACCAATCATCAAGCTTTTACTCTCCCCAGGATGACACAGGGGTAGAAAAGTCATTTCGGATCGATGATTTGTTCATCTTTATGAACGTGAGTCTGTCTACATTATCAGTGGAGAGCCGCGTGCGCTTATCTGTCAGCACACCACCAGCAGCGCTGAACACACGTTCAGACAGAACGCTGGCTGCGGGGCATGACAAGATCTCCAAGGCGTAAGTGGCTAGCTCCGGCCATTTATGCAGATTGGAAGCCCAAAAAGAGCAAGGGTCCAGTGACACAGTCATGGCTTCAATGTTTACTTGGAGATACTCCTGTACCATCGTCTCTAGGCGTTGACTATGTGTCAGACTTCTTGTCTCCTGTGGCCTTGCAAAGGATGGGCTAAAAAAGTGGTGAAATGATTCTGCAAAATTGATGTTACCAGCAGATACTGTGGTTCTGTTACGGTTTGAGTGCTGAATACTTGACGGTCCCACGGTTGGCAAGTTGGAACTGTGAGATTCACTATGTGCACCACTGGTATTTTGTGGAAAAGCACATGTAAGATTCTGCAACAGTCTCTGCTGATACTCCTGCATGCGTGCATCCCTTTCTATGGCAGGAATAATTTCCGCAAATTTACTTTTGTACCGGGGATCTAACAGTGTGGCAACCCAGTAGTCAGGATTATTTCTAATTCTCACAATTCGAGGGTCATGTTGCAGGTAGTGCAGCAAGAAGGCACTCATGTGTGTTGCGCATCCAGGAGCACCAAGTCCCTGTTGTGTTGGTGGCGAGGTAACAATCATGCTTCCTTCCTCTGTCCTCTCCCCCCAACCTCGCACAACAGAAATGTGATCAAGGTCTCCCTCATCTGATGAGTCTTCCATCAGTTCGTCCTCCACTTCTTCCTGGCCTCCTGCACCTTCCTCACTAGTTTGGCTGCTACCATGCGCCCTGGTAAAACCATCTCCCCCACCCTCACATGCCTGCCGCCTTGGTGCTGCCGACCGTCTGGACCTTGCAGATGTTAGCCCTTCCGCATACAACTCCTCCTCCTCTACTTCCTCCACCTCCTCTTGTGCCACCACCTGACTCCGAATTCTGTTTAACATGTGCTCCAGCATGTAAATCACCGGAATAGTCATGCTGATAATGGCATCGTCAGCACTAAACATCTTCGTCGCCATTTCAAAACTGTGCAGAAGGGTGCATAGGTCCCTGATTTGAGACCACTCCTCCAGCGTGATTTGCCCCACCTCTGGATCTCGTTGGCCCAGGCTATACGTCAGAACGTATTGCACCAGGGCTTGTCGGTGCTGCCACAGTCGCTGCAACATGTGCAGAGTTGAATTCCACCGGGTAGGCACATCGCATTTTAGCCGGTGAAGTGGCAGGCCCAACGACTTCTGTAGAGATGTAAGTCGCTGAGCTGCGGGATGCGAACGGCGGAAGTGAGCACACAGCGACCGTGCCCTCTGCAGAAGGCCATCTAGTCTGGGATAGTGGGCTAAAAATTGCTGGACAACCAGGTTCAACACGTGAGCCATACAAGGCACGTGTGTGACATTGCCCCGGCGAAGGGCCGCACCCAGGTTTGCAGCATTGTCGCACACGGCCTTCCCTGGTTTCAGGTCCAGTGGAGACAACCATTCATGAAATTGGTTCTCCAGAGCTGACCACAACTCCTCAGCTGTGTGACTCACATTTCCCAGACATTTCAATGTAAAAACCGCCTGATGACGTTGAGCCCTACTGCCAGCATAGTAAGGAGGTGTGCAGGATCCTTTCTGCGCAGTTAGAAAGCTTGTGGCATGACCAGACAGGCTTTGGGTGCAGGTGGAAGACCGAGAGGAGGTTGAGGAGGCAGAAGCAGTGGAGGAACTTTGACATAAAGAGGATTGACGCACAACTCGTGGGGACGGCAAGACTTGGACAGCAGCCCCTTGTCCTGCTGTCAGCATAGTTACCCAGTGCCCAGTCAGCGACATGTAACGCCCCTGTCCATGCCTACTCGTCCAAGTGTCTGTGGTGAAATGCACCCTGTCACACACAGAGTTTCTCAAAGAAGCGGTGATGTTGTGTGCGACATGCTGGTGGAGCGCAGGCACACCTTTCTTTGAGAAGTAGTGCCGACTGGGCATCTGGTACTGGGGCACTGCGACGGACATAAGGTCTCGAAAATCCTCTGTGTCCACCAGGCGGAAAGGCAACATTTCTGTAGCCAAGAGCTTGCAGATGGTGAAATTCAACCTCTTAGCTTTCTCATGGCTAGGAGGAAATGGTCTTTTACTTGTCCACATCTGAGGGACCGAGGGCTGGCTATTGTGCTTAGACGGGGTTGATAAGGGTGTCCCCGGCAAACTGCCGGTCTGTGAGGAAGATGCAGGCGGACATGTTAGGTTGCCTTGATCCAAAGGTGGTGCTATCAATGTCGGACAGCGCTCAACACCAGCTGGTGTTACCACCTCCAAAGAAAATGATGACCTGCCAATCACGCTGGCTGTTGCGGGTAAAGAGGTGGCAGGTCTGCGCCCCAAAACAGGTGTGACTGCTGTCCCCCCAGTCACAGAGGATGAAGAGGCCGCGGATGCACAAGATATGGCAGACGGTGGTTGGCCCGGCCGGCTAGGCCGCATTGTAGCACACTGAGCTTCCCACTGCAACTTATGCTTCATGTCCATGTGCCGGTTCATGCATGAAGTACTCAAACTATGTATTTTTTGGCCTCTACTTAGCTTTTGCTGACAAATGTTACAGATAACACGAGTTGGGTCATCTTTATCGATCTGAAAAAATGCCCAGGCTATGCAAGGCTTAGCACCCATGCGACCTGAAGAGCCACCACGACTTGTGGTGAGAGGCAGAGTTGTGTTTGAGGATGCAGTTGTTGACGTGCTTCCAGTACTACGTCTCTGTCCAGGAAGGCGCAACCTGACCTCGTCGTCACTAGCATCTTCCTCCACCTACTCTGCTGACCTCATCTCTTGGCTGACTGTGGGTTGACAGTAAGTGGGATCTCCAACCTCATCATCATCACCCTGTGCGTTATCACACCCGTCGTCCTCAGAGCCAACCTGTTCCTGCCCTGACAAAAAACTAAAGTTGTCGCTGCAATCAGGTATTTGAGTCTTATCATCGTCTTCCTCATTGTCTCCACCAACAGGAGTTACAGTTTGGGAATGAGGGTCTACATTATGGTCAGAACCTTCTGCGTCTGGTCCTGGATCCGACTCATAAAGATTCTGGGCATCAGTGCAGATCATTTCCTCGTCTGGATTCACAGAAGCGCTGGAGTCGACCTCTGATTCCCAGGCTATAGTATGAGTAAACAGCTCTGCAGACTCAACCATCTGTTCTACCTCATACTCAGACGGGCAGCTGGAGATTTGGGAGCTGTGAGGAAGCAAGTGCGATTGGGGTGACACCTTTGAGGACTGGAGTATTTGTGATGTTGAAGTTGATGTGGAGGAGAGCCCACTTAAAGGAGCACTTGATATCCGTTGAAGCACCTGCTGTTTTTGTGCCTCATCTGGAATTTGTAGCGATTGGCGTGGCCGTAAGAAAGGGATCTTATCACATTGTCCGCTAAAAGAAGTAGACATTTTAGTTTGGCTGGAAGATGGTCTTTCTTCTGCAGATGTTGCTGTTGCTTTAACACCTACCCCACGGACACAACCTTTTTTCCCCTTCCCAACACGCCTATTCCCCTTTCCACCAGCAGCAGGCCTTTTTCCACTCATTTTGGTGGTTAACTAATTCACAACTCTGGAGTTGTTTGCACAAAAAACAATGGATGGGAACCGAGCAGAGCTGAGTGGCCAAACTGTGGTATTAGGCCAAAACTATTGGCTGGGTTAGATGCAGAAAAAAATTATATTCAATTTGCAACCTGATGGAGGTCAGTATAGATGGACTAATAGAACAAGTCCCACACACAGCTAGAAGCCCAAACATTTTTTCAGAGGTAGATGCAGAAAAATTTTTTATTCAGTTTGCAACCTGATGGAGGTCTGTATAGATGGATTAATAGAACAAGTCCCACACACAGCTACAAGCCCAATATTTTTTCAGAGGTAGATGCAGAAAAAAAATATATTCAGTTTGCAACCTGATAGAGGTCAGTATAGATGGACTAATAGAGAAAGTCCCACACACTGCTAGAAGGCCAAATATTTTTTCAGAGCTAGATGCAGACAAAAAATTATTTTGAATTTGCAACCTGATGGAGGTCAGTATAGGTGGACTAATAGAACAAGTCCCACACACTGCTAGAAGGCCAAATATTTTTTCAGAGCTAGATGCAAAAAAAAATTATATTCAGTTTGCAACCTGATGGAGGTCTGTATAGATGGATTAATAGAACAAGTCCCACACACAGCTAGAAGCCCAAATATTTTTTCAGAGGTAGATGCAGATAAAAAATATTTTTAATTTGCAACCTGATGGAGGTCAGTATAGATGGACTAATAGAGAAAGTCCCACACACTGCTAGAAGGCCAAATATTTTTTCAGAGCTAGATGCAGATAAAAATTATTTTTAATTTGCAACCTGATGGAGGTCAGTATAGATGGACTAATAGAGAAAGTCCCACACACTGCTAGAAGGCCAAATATTTTTTCAGAGCTAGATGCAGATAAAAATTATATTCAATTTGCAACCTGATGGAGGTCAGTATAGATGGACTAATAGAACAAGTCCCACACACAGCTAGAAGCCCAAATATTTTTTCAGAGGTACTGTAGATGCAGATAAAAATTATTTTTAATTTGCAACCTGATGGAGGTCAGTATAGATGGAATAATACAACAAGTCCCACACACAGCTAGAAGCCCAATATTTTTTCAGAGGTAGATGCAGAAAAAAATATATTCAGTTTGCAACCTGATGGAGGTCAGTATAGATGGAGTAATACAACAAGTCCCACACACAGCTAGAAGCCCAAATATTTTTTCAGAGGTAGATGCAGATAAAAATTATTTTTAATTTGCAACCTGATGGAGGTCAGTATAGATGGACTAATAGAGAAAGTCCCACACACTGCTAGAAGGCCAAATATTTTTTCAGAGCTAGATGCAGATAAAAATTATATTCAATTTGCAACCTGATGGAGGTCAGTATAGATGGACTAATAGAACAAGTCCCACACACAGCTAGAAGCCCAAATATTTTTTCAGAGGTACTGTAGATGCAGATAAAAATTATTTTTAATTTGCAACCTGATGGAGGTCAGTATAGATGGAATAATACAACAAGTCCCACACACAGCTAGAAGCCCAATATTTTTTCAGAGGTAGATGCAGAAAAAAATATATTCAGTTTGCAACCTGATGGAGGTCAGTATAGATGGAGTAATACAACAAGTCCCACACACAGCTAGAAGCCCAAATATTTTTTCAGAGGTAGATGCAGATAAAAATTATTTTTAATTTGCAACCTGATGGAGGTCAGTATAGATGGACTAATAGAGAAAGTCCCACACACTGCTAGAAGGCCAAATATTTTTTCAGAGCTAGATGCAGATAAAAATTATATTCAATTTGCAACCTGATGGAGGTCAGTATAGATGGACTAATAGAACAAGTCCCACACACAGCTAGAAGCCCAAATATTTTTTCAGAGGTACTGTAGATGCAGATAAAAATTATTTTTAATTTGCAACCTGATGGAGGTCAGTATAGATGGACTAATAGAGAAAGTCCCACACGCTGCTAGAAGGCCAAATATTTTTTCAGAGCTAGATGCAGAAAAAAATTATATTCATTTTGCAAACTGATGGAGATCAGTATAGATGGACTAATAGAGAAAGTCCCACACACTGCTAGAAGGCCACATATTTTTTCAGAGGTAGATGCAGAAAAAAATATATTCAGTTTGCAACCTGATGGAGGTTTGTATAGATGGATTAATAGAACAAGTCCCACACACAGCTAGAAGCCCAATATTTTTTCAGAGGTAGATGCAGAAAAAAATATATTCAGTTTGCCACCTGATGGAGGTCTGTATAGATGGATTAATAGAACAAGTCCCACACACAGCTAGAAGCCCAATATTTTTTCAGAGGTAGATGCAGAAAAAAATATATTCAGTTTGCAACCTGATGGAGGTCAGTATAGATGGACTAATACAACAAGTCCCACACACAGCTAGAAGCCCAATATTTTTTCAGAGGTAGATGCAGAAAAAAATATATTCAGTTTGCAACCTGATGGAGGTCTGTATAGATGGATTAATAGAACAAGTCCCACACACAGCTAGAAGCCCAATATTTTTTCAGAGGTAGATGCAGAAAAAAATATATTCAGTTTGCAACCTGATGGAGGTCAGTATAGATGGACTAATACAACAAGTCCCACACACAGCTAGAAGCCCAATATTTTTTCAGAGCTAGATGCAAAAAAAAATTATATTCAATTTGCAACCTGATGGAGGTCAGTATAGATGGACTAATAGAATGATGCTATGCCCAAAAGATTTTACTTCACTAGGTGCAGTAAAAAAATTGGTATTCTATACACAGGTGGTATATCTTGCAACACAGATAGGCTACTCCACTGACTAACACACTCTGCAATAGGCCAAAAAGGATTAGCTTTGCTAGATTCAGCCAAATGCTGTGAAAAAAACTTGCACAGCACTGGCACAGACCCGCCTGGCAAAAACTGATAGGAACTGATGTAACCTAGTCCTGAAAAGGACTCCAATTACAATCAGTCTTTACTAGAGATGAGCGGTGTTCGACTAGAACTGTTCGCCAATCTCAAATTCGAGCTGTTTTGGGCGGTGTTCGAGTTGTTCGACGAACCCGAACGATTTGCAAAAAATTCGGCTGTTCGAGGTTATGTTCGATAACTGTTCGTGCACCAAAAGCGTGTCCTGCATGTCTGGAGCTATTTAGAGCACCAATCATGCAGGGATTGTCTGCCACTCACTGTAATGCCACAGCCATGGTGGTTGTGGCATTACAGTGATTGCCCAAATCGATGGGAACTGTGCTCACAGTGAAACACGAAAAGCCGGCAATTCAGCAGCGGCATACACCGGTACCCGACAATTTAGAACCGAAAGAATAGAGCTTCACACATAGATTAGATAGATATAAACATGTCAGCCACATATATACGAAGTACAGTGAAAGTGCTGCTTACTGTACTTGTCATTTAGCGTAAAGGATTTATCAAAAAAAATAATAGTGTTTTCATGCACCGTCTCTTTAAAAAAGCCGGCCGGCAATTCAGCATCTGTACCCAACAATTTAGAATAGAAGGAATAGAGAATCACACATAGATTAGATAGATAGAAACATGTCAGTCACATATATATGAAGTACAGTGACAGTGTTGCTTACTGTACTTGTCATTTAGTGTAAAGGATTTATTAAAAAAAATAATAGTGTTTTCATGCACCGTCTCTTTAAGAAAGCCGGCCGGCAATTCAGCATCTGTACCCGACAATTTATAACAGACAGAATAGAGCTTCACACATAGATTAGATAGATAGAAACATGTCAGTCACATATATATGAAGTACAGTGATAGTGTTGGTTACTGTACTTGTCATTTAGTATTAAAATAAAGGATTTATTATTAAAAAAATTGGCGTGGGGTTCCCCTTAATTTTAGGCTCTAGCGGAGGTTAAGCAGACAGCTGGGGCAGATGTTTGAAGCCTGGGAAAGGGGTAATACCCACGGAGCTTCCCAGGCTACTAATATCAGCCCCCAGCTGAATACATAGCCTTTACTAGCTATTAAAATGGGGGACCCCCCAAAAAAAATGACGTGGGGTCCCCCCTAATTTAATAGCTAGCAAAGGCTAGGCAGACAGCTGGGGGCTGATATTAATAGCCCAGGAAGGGAGCCATGAATATTGGCCCCCTCCCAGGCTAGAAACACCAGCCGTCAGCCGCCCCAGAAATGGCGCATTCATAGGATGCGCCAATTCTGGCACTTAGCCTCGCTCTTCCATGCTGCCCTGGTGCGGTGGCAGGGGGTAATAGGGCTGGGGTTGATGTCAGCTTATAATGCCAGCTGACATCAAGCCCAGGTTAGTAGTGGAGAGGTTTGGAATTTTACTGATATAATCTTACATTCCTACTCTCTGAACTGTATTTATTTATTTTTTGTGCTTATAGTGATATCTTTTGACCACACTGCCTCAATTTTATTGGGGCTCTCTATGTCTTAGGGGTTTTTTGACATGATTTTATGGGGTGTGTGTATGTCTTGTGATAACATTAATAAAAATTTGAAATAGCAGATTTACTGAGTACTTTGATCTCTTTATTTAAATTATCAATGTAGAATGAGGAATGAGAAATAGTTTAGTAATGGAGAGGCGTCTATAAGACACCCCCATTACTAACCCCATAGTCAAAGTTAAAAAAAACACAAACACGCTGTCAGTGAGGTGCATGAGGTGAGCCGAGTTCATTGGACATGAGCTCACCTCATGCACGTCACTGACAGCGTGGGAGAATTCTCACGCTGAAGCGCTGAGTGCAGGAGAATTTTCCCATGCTGTCAGTGAGGTGCATGAGGTGAGCTGAGTTCATTGGACATGAGCTCACCTCATGCACGTCACTGACAGCGTGGGAGAATTCTCCTGCACTCAGCACTTCAGCGTGAGAATTTTCCCACGCTGTCAGTGACGTGCATGAGGTGAGCCGAGTTCATTGGACATGACCTCGGCTCATCTGGATGCCGTCACAGTGAGACAGTGAGGAGCGCAAGCATGCCTGCTCTTCTCAGTGTCTGTGGCATGGCAAGCTGGATGGCGGCGTTCTGCTGCGGTCCAGCCTGTCATCTCGATGTAGCAGAGCTGAAGCTGTCGTGGGAACCATGGAAAGGTAAGGATGAGGTTGGTTTATTATTTTTCTTTTATTGCAGGAGATCGTTGGCTTCAGCTGGAATGGGCGTGATGGTAAGTATAGTTTAATTTAGAACAAAAAAGAATTGTGTGTTTATTTCAATTAAAGGACTTTATTCTGGGTGTTGTGTTTTTTTTAAATACTTTACTAGAAATTCATGGCGGTCATGTCTAATACTGGCGTGACCCCATGAATTTTGGGCTTGGGGCCAGCTGATAATACCAAGCTGGCCCTAACCCCTTTATTACCCAGTGAGCCACCGCACCAGGGCCCTGGATGAGTTGGGTACAGCGCCAGAAGATGGCGCTTCTATGAACGCGCCATTTTCCGGGGTGGCTGCGGACTGCAATTTGCAGCGGGGGGGGGGGCCCAGAAAGCTTGGGCCTCCCTGCGCTGCAGATTCCAGCCCCCAGCTGCCTAGTTGTACCTGGCTGGACACAAAAATAGGGCGAAGCCCCACGTATTTTTTTTTTAATTATTTCATGAAATTCATGAAATAATTAAGAAAAAAAGGCCTTCCCTATATTGTTGTGTCCGGCCAGGTACAAATAGTCAGCTGGTGGTTGGGGGCAGCCCGTTCCTGCCTGCTGTACCTGGCTGGACACAAATATAGTGCGAAGCCCCACTTCAAATTTTTTTAATTATTTCAGGAAATTCATGAAATAATTAAAAAAAAATTGACGTGGGGCTTCGCACTATATTTGTGTCCAGTCAGGTGCAGCAGGCAGGAACGGGCTGCCCCCAACCACCAGCTGCCTATTTGTACCTGGCCGGACACAACAATATAGGGAAGCCCTTTTTTTCTTAATTATTTCATGAAATAATTTAAAGAAAATTGACGTGGGGCTTCGCCCTGTTTTTGTGTCCAGCCAGGTACAACTATGCAGCTGGGGGCTGGAATCCGCAGCGCAGGGAGGCCCAAGCTTTCTGGGCTACCCCCGCTGCAAATTGCAGTCCGCAGCCACCCCGGAAAATGGCGCGTTCATAGAAGCGCCATCTTCTGGCGCTGTACCCAACTCATCCAGGGCCCTGATGCGGTGGCTCACTGGGTAATAAAGGGGTTAGGGCCAGCTTGGCATTATCAGCTGGCCCTAAGCCCAAAATTCATGGGGTCACGCCAATATTAGACATGACCACCATGAATTTCTAGTAAAGTATTTAAAAAAAACACAACACCCAGAAAAAAGTCCTTTAATTGAAATAAACACACAATTCTTTATTGTTTAAAATTAAACCATACTTACCGTCACGCCCATTCCAGCTGAAGCCAACGATCTCCTGAAATAAAAGAAAAATAATAAAGCAACCTCATCCTTACCTTTCCATGGTTCCCATGACAGCTTCAGCTCTGCTACATCGAGATGACAGGCTGGACCGCAGCAGAACGCTGCCATCCAGCCTGTCATCCCGCAGACACTGAGAAGCGCAGGCTTGCTTGCGCTCCACAGTGTCTCTCTGTGAGGGCATCCAGATGAGCCGAGTTAATGTCCAATGAATTCGGCTCACCTCATGCACGTCACTGACAGCATGGGAAAATTCTCCTGCACTCAGCGCTTCAGCGTGGGAGAATTCTCACGCTGAAGCGCTGAGTGCAGGAGAATTCTCCCACGCTGTCAGTGACGTGCAGGAGGTGAGCTGAGTTCATTGGACATGAGCTCACCTTATGCACGTCACTGACAGCGTGGGAGAATTCTCCTGCACTCAGCGCTTCAGCGTGAGAATTTTCCCACGCTGTCAGTGACGTGCATGAGGTGCGCCGAGTTCATTGGACATGAACTCGTCTCATCTTTATGCCGTCACAGCCAGACACTGCAGAGCGCAAGCATGCCTGCGCTTCTCAGTGTCTGCGGGATGACAGGCTGGATGGCAGCGTTCTGCTGCGGTCCAGCCTGTCATCTCGATGTAGCAGAGCTGAAGCTGTCGTGGGAACCATGGAAAGGTAAGGATGATGTTGCTTTATTATTTTTCTTTTATTGCAGGAGATCGTTGGCTTCAGCTGGAATGGGCGTGATGGTAAGTATGGTTTAATTTAGAACAATAAAGGATTGTGTCTTTATTTCAATTAAAGGACTTTATTCTGGGTGTTTGTGTTTTCTTTTAACTTTGACTATGGGGTTAGTAATGGGGGTGTCTTATAGACGCCTCTCCATTACTAACCTGGGCTTGATGTCAGCTGGCATTGTAAGCTGAGATCAACCCCAGCCTTATTACCCCCTGCCACCGCTACAGGGCAGCGTGGAAGAGCGAGGCTAAGTGCCAGAATTGGCGCATCCTATGAATGCGCCATTTCTGGGGCAGCTGACGGCTGGTGTTTCTAGCCTGGGATGGGGCCAATATTCATGGCTCCCTTCCTGGGCTATTAATATCAGCCCCCAGCTGTCTGCCTAGCCTTTGCTAGCTATTAAATTAGGGGGGACCCCACGTCATTTTTTTGGGGGGGTCCCCCATTTTAATAGCTAGTAAAGGCTATGTATTCAGCTGGGGGCTGATATTAGTAGCCTGGGAAGCTCCGTGGGTATTACCCCCTTCCCAGGCTTCAAACATCTGCCCCAGCCGTCTGCTTAACCTCCGCTAGAGCCTAAAATTAAGGGGAACCCCACGCCAATTTTTTTTAATAATAAATCCTTTATTTTAATACTAAATGACAAGTACAGTAAACAACACTATCACTGTACTTCATATATATGTGACTGACATGTTTCTATCTATCTAATCTATGTGTGAAGCTCTATTCTGTCTGTTATAAATTGTCGGGTACAGATGCTGAATTGCCGGCCGGCTTTTTTAAAGAGACAGTGCATGAAAACACTATTATATTTTTTAATAAATCCTTTACACTAAATGACAAGTACAGTAAGCAACACTGTCACTGTACTTCATATATATGTGACTGACATGTTTCTATCTATCTAATCTATGTGTGAGGCTCTATTCCTTCTTGTCTAAATTGTCGGGTACAGGTGTATGCCGCTGCTGAATTGCCGGCCGGCTTTTTTAAAGAAAGCGTCTTCTGAGCAGTTTGTCAGCTTTTGGACACCTTTGAAGGTGTTTTCTATGTGTTTCTATGTGTTTTTGTTTGCCTGCCATTGGTTTTAACGGTGTTCGATGGTGTTCTAAGGTGTTCGACGAACAGTTCCTCGAACATCCCGGTGTTCGACGAACCGAACCGAACCCGAACACTACGGGGGTGGCTCAACACTAGTCTTTACTCCCACAATCTATCTATTTAAGAGCACAGACCTGCCTGATAAAAGTCGTAGGAAATGCTGTAACCTAGTACTTAAAAGGACTGCAATCACAACTATTCCCTACTCCCAAGCTATCTGTATATTTGTGCGAAAATTGGCTTGAAATTAACAAGGTATAGCGCACACAGCAACAGCGGTGCCGTCTAACACGCAGCTGCAGCAGTGAGAAAATGGTGGCGACGGGGAAAATGGCTTGGTCTTATAGGGCAAGGACATGTGACATACACTGCCAATGACACATGCCCTTGCTTGTGTGAAAAAAAGCACTTCGCTCCGTGTGTGCGCTGCTGATAGGCTGACAGATTGCACCTCCCCACTGTAAATGCGGGAAAGAGAAAAAAAAATGGAGATCTTCATTGTTCCTGCAGAGATCCATCCCCTGCCCCTCCCCCCACCCCGCTGTACACTCAAACTGCGTATTAACATTAATTTTCATCATTACTGAGAAAAAATCCAGTTATGATTTTGGTGCACGAAGAGTTATCGAACATAACCTCGAACAGCCGAATTTTTCTCAAATTGTTCGTGTTCGCCGAACGGCTCGAACACCGCCCAAAACAGCTTGAATTTGAGATTGGCGAACAGTTCGAGTAGAACAACGCTCATCTCTACTCCTTTATGATGACAAAGGCCACCATCTCCTTGCTGCTGGTACTTTTCTGTGGGAATGCGCTTGTCTCCAACCAGCCTGGAATATTTCCAGTGAATTATGGCATGCCATGGTATTAGCAGTGCACCCAATAGTACCAGAAGCGAAGTCATTCACAATTTCCTTCTCAGGAATTTTATTTGGTAGACTGAGTGGTTGCTCAAACATTACTTTCTCACAAAGGCACTGAGTGGCAGTAGGTTCAAGTTAGACATCAGAGCCGGGAGAACAGAGAGGGCAGCACGGTGGCATGGTGGCTCAGTGGTTAGCACTGCAGCCTTGCACTGCTCGAGTACTGGGTTTAAATCCCACTAAGGACAACATCTGCAAGTAGTTTGTATGTTTTCACTGTGTTTGCGGGGGTTTCCCCCAGGTTCTCCGGTTTCCTCCTCAGTAAAAAAGCAGCCATACAGGAGTGTTCACAGTTCAAAAAATTAGGGCCTGATACCACCATTTCTGTGGCCAGATTGATGATGGTAGAGCTCAATCTCTTAGTTTTGTCATGTGTAGGAGGAAACAATCTTTTACGTGACCACAACTATGGGACAGAGGGCTGGCTGCTGTGCCGAGAGCGGGCGGAGTACGGTGAACCGGACAAACTGCTGGACCATGAGTGAGATGCAGGCAGAGATGTTACCATGGATTGAAAAAGTTGTGGTGTGCTCGTTTTCTAAGATCGGTCAAAAACAGCAGCTTCCGATAGAGCTGATGGGCTCTCACTCAGCCTTACTGGAGCGGGTAGAGAACCAGAAGTTCTGCAGTGGGAGACCTGTGTGAAAATACTTGGCATGGTAACAGAGGAGGAGGAAGGATCAGCGGATGCGGTTGATGGGGCGGCTGATGGTTGTTGAGGTCTGCATTTTAATCGCAGTGAGATTGCCAGAGTAACGCATGTTGATTGCGCATGTGAAGGTTCATGCATGTAGTAGTCAAATTATTGCACTTTTTCCCCCTACTGAGTTTTTTAGTGCAAAGTTTGCAGATAACGTGACTTTTCAGTCTCAAGAAAGGCCCAGGGTAGGCAACCCTTGCCGTTCCTGCGAGCTGTAGACCGGCGACCGCTGCTGGCCACAGCCGGAGTTGTGGCTAAGGATGCAGTGCTCGTCGCTTTTGCATCACTCTATGTGTGCGCCGTAGGACGCAATGTAACCTTCTCGTCTTCCTCTCCTCCACCACCTCCTCACATAAACTACTCAGCAGTGTACTTCTGGGTTCACACCAAGTGGGGTCTACAACCTTATCATCATCCAATGTGTTATCCCATTCCTCGCCTTGAGAGTCACCCTCCTCCTCTTCTTGCCCTAACAGCACAATACAGTCAAGGGTCAGGAATCTGCTAAACCTTTTTTTCCCCCTGTATGGAGAACAATATCTGCCTTAAATAATTTTAAGCTGAGATGTTGTCTGCTTTACATACCAATTTTGAGTTTATCATGTCTTTGTACCCCTGTAAAGAGAACAACATCTTCCCCAAATAATATTAAGCTGAGATGTAGTCTGCTTTATATACAAATATTGAGTTTATCATGTCTGTGTACCCCTGTATGGAGAACAATATCTGCCCCAAATAATTTTAAGAAGAGATATAGTCTGCTTTATATACCAATTTTGAGTTTATCATGTCTGTGTACCCCTGTATGGAGAACAATATCTGCCCATAATAATTTTAAGAAGAGATGTAGCCTGCTTTATGTACCATGGTAGAAAGAAAACCAATTTCTATTTTATCATGTGTTCTCCCGTGAGAACAATATCTGCATCAAACAATTAATTTAAATTGAGTATAAGTATTATAATGGGGACAGATACCTCCTCCACTACAGCCAACCCAGCAGATGGAAACACAATCAGGAATGTTCACATTTAAAAAAAATTAGGGCCTCTCACCACCATTTCCATGGCCAACAGATTGGAGATGGTGAAGTTCAACCTCTTAGCTTTGTCATGTGTACGATGAAACAATCTTTTACATGACCTGCGGGACCGAGAGCTAGCTGCGGTGCTGAAAGTTGTGGGAGTATGGTGAACTGGACAAACTGCTGGACCGTGAGTGAGGTACTGGCGGAGATGTTACGGTGGATTGAGAAAGATGTGGTGTGCTCAGTGAAACAAACACAGCAAGTATGTCCACTTCTGTTGTAGCTGACGGATTTTCACTCAGCCTGACTGGAGCGGGTAGAGAACAGGAGGTTCTGCGGTGGGAGACCTGCATGACAATACTTGGCACGGTAACAGAGGAGGAGGAAGAAGCAGCGGATGCGGTTGATGGGGCAGCTGATGGTTGTTGAGGTCCGCTGGTCAGCATTTAAGCAAAGGGAGATTCCCAACATAACGCATGTTGTATGCGCATGTGAAGGTTCATGCATGTAGTAGTCAAATGATTGCACTTTTTCCCTCTACTGAGTTTTTTCTTGCAACATGTGCAGATAACATGAGTTGGCTCATCCTTTGTGGTCTCAAAAATTGCCCAGGCTAGGCAACCCTTGCAACCCATGACAGCTGCAGACCCACGACCGATGCTGGCCACAGCTGTGGCTAAGGATGCAGTGCTCCTCATGCTTGCATCACTCCGTGTCTGCGCCATAGGGCAAAAGGTAACATCCTTGTCTTCTTCCTCCATCTCCTCAGATGAACTACTTGGCTGCGTGACTCTGGGTTCACACCATCTAGGATCTTCAACTTCGTCATCATCCAATGTGTTATCCCATTCCTTTCCCTCAGAGTGACCCCTCTGCTCTTGTTGCCCTGACATCACAGTACAGTCTGCATGAGCCTCAGGTATCTGAGTCTCATCAGGATCAACTCCCTCCGCGGTGGTTAACGTCTGGTGATGAGGATCAGGAACCTGTACGGACCCTACTTCGTCCTGCCCCAAATCCAACCTAAAAAAAATTTGGGCATCGGTGCAGATGCTTTCCTCCTCTTCTTGACTCTGTGAATGTTTGGAATACACTTCTGATGCCCATGGTATAGAATGGGTGAACAGTTCTACAGACTCGTCCTTCTGTGGTACAGTTGGTGCTACAGTCAGTGGGACAGTAGGACAGTTGTGACATGGGGGGAAGCAAGGGTAACTGGGGTGCCACCTCTGTGGACTGTACTGTGTGTGATGTTGGGGTGGAGGAAGAAGAGGATCGGCCACTTGAAGCAGCGCTTGCCATCAACTGGAGCACCTGCTCTTTCAGACCCTTATCAAAAAGGTGTATCGCTGTGCGGCTGCCAAAGAAAGGGAGTGGAGTAACCCGTCCACTAACAGAAGTTGTCAGTTGTCTTCGGATCGGACATGATGGTGTTTGTTCACCAGTGCTACCACCTACCCCACGTATACCTTGAACACCAAGCCTATTCCCCCTTCCACCACAACCTCTCTTTTTCCCACTCATGTTGCTCAGATATTGTGGTAGGAGCACGCTATTAGCAAAACAAAATTAGATTTTGTTTGGACTCTGCCTAGCAAAACAAAAAATACATTTTTTTACTCTGAATACAGCTGAAGTTCACAGCCACTAATGTAGTAGATGGCTTTTAGCAGTGTATCCCATTTGCGACACAAAAAAATCTTTTGTGGACTCTGCCTACCAATAGAAAAAATATATTTGTTTTACTATGCATACAGCTGAATTTCACGCACCAAATAAATGACAAACTGGGCTAACAAACTGGGCTAACACAGCTTGCACTATCACATTAGAAAATGAAAAAAAAAGGTTTTTGTAGCCTGCAGACAGCTGAATTTCAGCCCCACAAAATCAAAAAGTGCCCTAAAAAGGCTTTGCTTGCTTTATCACATTAACAAGTGCAAAAATGGATTGAAGGTATACTCGTGCATACAGCACAATACAACCAGCGCACAACACTTCTATGGCATGGTCCCTGCTCTTTCTTTCTGAATGTCTGTAATTGCAAAAGAAAAAAAAATGTCCTGCAAGGTCAATTGAACAGGTACACAACAGAGGACTTATCTACACTATCTGACTTCCAAACAGATAGTGCCCATCTATCTAGCTAATATCTCTCATTACACAGGAGCACACTGAGCAGCGTCTGTCTCCAGCAGTGACATGGATAAAATGCTGCTGAGGGAATATGACTGCCTTATAAGGAGGATGTGATTTCAGCAGCCAATGGTAGAAGCCCATGTGTCTGGACACTGTGGGTGCTTCCTGCGCTGTGATTGGCTAGTCGCGTTTTCCTCACTTAAAGTTACAGGAAGAAAAAAAAATTACAAATGCGACACTGATCTGACCTGTTCCGAGCTATCACCAGCCCCCCCCCGCTCATCTTACACAAGCACTATGCTAGCAAAACTGTTAAAAACGCTGTAGTTGCCCCGCAATCATGTTCCCGCACTTATTCGCCAAACAGTGCCAATTTTAAGTAAAAATGCTCGCCTTTCCGATCAAGAGTCCGAATATGCCACATTCGTGTCGAACTTAAGTTTGGAGATCGGATTTTGAACATATTCGCTCATCACTAGTTCTGTTAATATATTCATATATTAATTTACTGATGGTAGTTCTGATGCTGTATTCCTATACTGATGATGGTTCTGGTGATGTATGCATGTACTGATAGTTGTTCTGGTGCCGCTTTGATGTACTGATGTTGGTGCTGGTGATGTATTCATGTACTTTTGATGGTTCTGGTAGTATATTAATTTACTCAAAGTGGTTATATTGATATATTCATGTACTCATGGTAGTTTTGATGGTGTATTAATGTACTGACAACAGTTCTAGTGATGTATTCATGTATTGATGATGATTCTCTTGATGTATTTATGTACTGATGGTGGTTGTGGTGATGTTTTCATGTACTGATGGTTGTTCTAGTTCTTCTTTAATGTAGTAATGGTGGTTCTTGTGCTATATTTATGTACTGATGATGGCTTTAGTGATGCATTCATGTACTGATGGTAGTTATAGTGATGTATTCTTGTATTGATAGTGGTTTTGGTAGTGTGTCTATATACTGATTGTGGTTCTTGTGATGTTTTAATGTACTTCTGGTGCTGTACTACTGTACTGATAGTGGTTCTGGGGCTTTATTCATGTGCTGATGCTAATTCTGTTGCTGTATTCATGTACTGATGATGGTTCTAACGCTGCATTCCTTCACAGGAGATATTGATTTGTTTTATACTGTAACAGAGTATTGCAGTATATAGTATAAATGATCACAGGCTCAAGTCTCCCAAGGGGACTAAATAATTATGAATAAATATATTAAAAGCAGAACACAAAAACTACTGCTGAAAATGCATTTGTTCACTACAGGTTTAAATTGCACTGTGGGGAGAAGCACCATTTTAAATGTTGCATCATACAGCAGAAACCCTAGGATCTCCCCTGATTAAATGGTTGTGTGTGCTGTATCTGTCTAATGTGTAAGTGGTTTGTGTGTGCTCTATCCATCTAATATGTAAGTGGTGTTTGTTCTGTTTCTACCCAATATATAAATGGTATTTGTGAGGTAATGAGGACAAGACAAACAGTATTCATGTGCAAAACAGATCCATTTCATAACTGTGCAAACATAAAAAGTAGGAACCCACTGATCATTATGGAGCTTGTTTAGGTTCCATTATTTCTTCCCTTCTAAAAATTGACCCAAAACGGAAATAAGATTGGAGAAAAAAAAATCCAATGACTGAATTTCTGTTTAATTTTTCATCCTTTTTCCTGGAAGCAAAATATAAAGTGATCAAAAAGTCTCATTAACTCATCCTGCAAAACTCAAGTCCTTATACAACTGTTAGCATTGCCTATTATTAAGCAGGGCTGGCTCCAGGTTTTTCTGGGCCCCGGGCGAAAGAGTCTCAGTGGCCCCTTTAACACATACCATGATTCATGAAGCACAGATACCGCAGAGAAATATATATATAGTACAAGGCCAAAGAGTTCACTTCTTACATTACATGAGTGATATCTATTGTAAATTCCACAATAGCTCAGAAACCGGCGAATCGCTCCACACAGTATACTGGCCCCCATAAAATGCTCCATACGGAATACTGGCCCCCATATAATTCTCCATACGGAATACTGGCCCCCATATAACATTCCATACAGGATACTGTTCCCCATATAACGCTCCATACAGAATACTGGCCCCCATAAAATGCTCCATACAGGATACTGCTCCCCATATAATGCTCCATGCAGGCTGTTGCCCCCACATAATGCCCCATGCAGCTGTCCCCCCCCTTATAATGCCCCATGCAGGATGTCACCCCCCATATAATGCCCCATGCAGGATGTCATCCCTCCATTTATAATGCCCCATGCAGGATGTCACCCCCCTTTATAATGCCCCATGCAGGATGTCACCCCTACTCTTTATAATGCCCCATGCAGGATATCACCCCCCCATATAATGCCCCATGCAGGATGTCACCCCTCCTCTTTATAATGCCCCATCACATGTCACAGGCATTGAAAATCAGTGACGCTATTATGCCGTTAGCAATGTCACCTGTTACCACTAGCTTCTAACATGCCTGCAGTGTGTTCAGGTATTTCGGGGCAGCGAGCCAACGGTTCTCTGCTCTGCAATACTTTTCAACTAGATGTATGTGCAACACAGGACACCAGTGCTACAATGCAATACTGCTAACTATTAACCCATTATATTGTCATTGGCTCATAGGTAGAGTTCACCTTGGTCTAATGGCTACGTCACCAGAGCCCTGCATCCCTCCTCCTGAATAATGGAATGGCATCACCGGCGAGACGTCATGCGTGGGTCTCACTGAAATAATGAAATCACGCTGGGTCTGCTAAGCATAAGAGGCACTGGGGAAGGGGGCTAGCTGTACGAGGTTTAGAGGGTTAAGGTCCGGAGGCTCTGGACTACCGACCACCGAAATATCATGGTTTTGTGTATCTTTTTGATCAGTTCTACTCATAGCAGCTAAACCCTTGTACATATTTTGCACGAAAGCACGGAAGCGTCAAAATAAATTAGTAGCTAATGTTATATTAATCACACTGGATAGATATTTTCATTATATAAGTACAAGAATATTGCTCACTGGTATTTGCACTAATATGCTAACTAAAAAATAAAATTGGATGTAATACAATATTTGCCCTGTTTGTCGGCCTATTGCATGTAATCTATGTGACAACAGATGTTAGAGATAAATATCCCTATTTATTATGTTCATAAAATTAAATCTACAATGCGACGGCTGCCAATAAGCACGAATAATAGACTGAAAGTATAATAATTAGTAATGATATTGAATGCCAGAACAAATTAATACACCTGTTATGCTGATGAGTGCACACAGTATCGTACTAGTGCAGTTGATTAACACTGTGGCATGTATTCTTTTTGTTTAATTATAAGGAATATCCGGATTTCTTAAATGTTTAATTCATAAATCAATCACATTGAGTTATATAGACGCCCTTTTTTTGGGATAGCTAAAATATTTTCCCTTTACTTTGTAACGGTGATAAAAATAACATATGGGACTGTTTAAAAAAGTAAATTTATTTGCACACTGTTGATAACCATCTATATAATATCGAAGAGTGGTCTCCAGCTGTGAATCTACAGTTCCCGGCACAGTCTGAAAGTCACTGACGGTTTAGGTATGTTGGAAGTTGTAGTTTCTCAAAAGCTTGAAAATGATAGGTTAAAAAACATTGCTGCTGTCTTCTTCAAGCAGTTATCACTATATTATCATAATGATAGACGTTTTGGGCTTTAATTAAATGCTCACGAGCTAGAGACAATGGGAAGGACTTTCACAGACTCTAAGGTTACGTTCCCATGATGAGCTTTTGGTGTGTTTTTGATACTGTATATTTTTGCTGCGGCTAAAACACAGCGTTTTAGACTTCATGCAAAGTAGATGGGATTTATAGAAATCTCATGGCCACTGTACTTTTATTTTACTCAGAATAAAGTGACCTGCGGTGCGTGTTTCAAATCAGCAGCATGTCAATTTCTCTTTCAGGTGCGCTGAGTTTTCTGTGCGGATTTTCCACATAGACTAGTATTAGATGCAGAAAATCCGCAGGTAATAAAATGCATATGCGGTTTAAGTGCGTTTCCGCAGCGGAAACCTATAAAAAATGCATGTAATCCGCACCTAAGTATGTCAATGTTTTGTCAAAGCCAAATACTAGGAAGTATCAAAAACAAAGCAGCTTTCTTTAGCGCTTGACACACCAAAAAGAGACAAAAAAAATGCAGCATCAAAAACGCGATAAAAACACATGCTAAAAAACATAATGACAAACGGCAAGTAACCTAATTTAATTATCAGGTGCAGAAATTCTGCAGCGTCAAAAACTCAACAAAAGCTCATCGTGAGAACGCAGCCTTAGTGAACAAAAATACAGTATGCCAATTGAGCCATAACTTATCTTTAGCTGGCAAATATCAAGAAAAATCTACAAGATTATCTCAAGAAGGGGTGGTCATATCATTGGTGCAGCCTATGCGGCTGCACAAGGGCCCAAGAGATAAAGGGGCAAAGGGGGCCAATTTCCGCCTCCAAAGCACGTGGAATTGTGCATTATGATTAGAGATGAGCGGTGTTCGACTAGAACTGTTCGCCAATCTCAAATTCAAGCTGTTTTGGGCGGTGTTCGAGTTGTTCGACGAACCCGAACGATTTGCAAAAAATTCGGCTGTTCGATGTTATGTTCGATAACTGTTCGTGCACCAAAAGCGTGTCCTGCATGTCTGGCGCTATTTAGAGCACCAATCATGCAGGGATTGTCTGCCACTCACTGTAATGCCACAGCCATGGTGGTTGTGGCATTACAGTGATTGCCCAAATCGATGGGAACAGTGCCAACAGTGAAACATGAAAAGCCGGCAATTCAGCAGCGGCATACACCGGTACCTGACAATTTAGAACCGAAAGAATAGAGCTTCACACATAGATTAGATAGATATAAACATGTCAGCCACATATATACGAAGTAAGTGAAAGTGCTGCTTACTGTACTTGTCATTTAGCGTAAAGGATTTATCAAAAAAAATAATAGTGTTTTCATGCACCGTCTCTTTAAAAAAGCCGGCCGGCAATTCAGCAGCGGTACCCGACAATTTAGAATAGAAGGAATAGAGAATCACACATAGATTAGATAGATAGAAACATGTCAGTCACATATATATGAAGTACAGTGACAGTGTTGATTACTGTACTTGTCATTTAGTGTAAAGGATTTATCAAAAAAAATAATAGTGTTTTCATGCACCGTCTCTTTAAAAAAGCCGGCCGGCAATTCAGCATCTGTACCCAACAATTTAGAATAGAAGGAATAGAGAATCACACATAGATTAGATAGATAGAAACATGTCAGTCACATATATATGAAGTACAGTGACAGTGTTGCTTACTGTACTTGTCATTTAGTGTAAAGGATTTATTAAAAAAAATAATAGTGTTTTCATGCACCGTCTCTTTAAGAAAGCCGGCCGGCAATTCAGCATCTGTACCCGACAATTTATAACAGACAGAATAGAGCTTCACACATAGATTAGATAGATAGAAACATGTCAGTCACATATATATGAAGTACAGTGATAGTGTTGGTTACTGTACTTGTCATTTAGTATTAAAATAAAGGATTTATTATTAAAAAAATTGGCGTGGGGTTCCCCTTAATTTTAGGCTCTAGCGGAGGTTAAGCAGACAGCTGGGGCAGATGTTTGAAGCCTGGGAAGGGGGTAATACCCACGGAGCTTCCCAGGCTACTAATATCAGCCCCCAGCTGAATACATAGCCTTTGCTAGCTATTAAAATGGGGGACCCCCCAAAAAAAATGACGTGGGGTCCCCCCTAATTTAATAGCTAGCAAAGGCTAGGCAGACAGCTGGGGGCTGATATTAATAGCCCAGGAAGGGAGCCATGAATATTGGCCCCCTCCCAGGCTAGAAACACCAGCCGTCAGCCGCCCCAGAAATGGCGCATTCATAGGATGCGCCAATTCTGGCACTTAGCCTCGCTCTTCCACGCTGCCCTGGTGCGGTGGCAGGGGGTAATAGGGCTGGGGTTGATGTCAGCTTATAATGCCAGCTGACATCAAGCCCAGGTTAGTAATGGAGAGGCGTCTATAAGACACCCCCATTACTAACCCCATAGTCAAAGTTAAAAAAAACACAAACACCCAGAATAAAGTCCTTTAATTGAAATAAAGACACAATTCTTTATTGTTCTAAATTAAACCATACTTACCATCACACCCATTCCAGCTGAAGCCAACGATCTCCTGTAATAAAAATAAAATAATAAAGCAACCTCATCCTTACCTTTCCATGGTTCCCACGACAGCTTCAGCTCTGCTACATCGAGATGACAGGCTGGACCGCAGCAGAACGCCGCCATCCAGCCTGTCATCCCGCAGACACTGAGAAGAGCAGGCTTGCTTGTGACGCGCCCCCTGGGCCATATTCGTTAGTGGGAATATCCGGAGCCGGATCAGATGGGGGTTGTAGTCTTCCGAGTGGCTGTGACCCGGTCCGTGCCCAGGGTGTCAAACTCAGTTGTATGTGGCAGTCCTACAGATGTTATAAGTTCTTTATTGTCGACTACGCCACCCGTTGTGTTGCGGTCACTATGGCCGCCGCTGCAGCAGGGTCCGCTGAGGCTGATGGTGTAGGTGCAGCTTGTGATGGTATAACCCCCAACGGGTGGGGTATAGCCTCAGGGGGATCAGGTGCAGAGGATGGGAGTTGTGGTGATGCAGTGTAGACGGCAATCAGAGACAGAGTCGGGTTATGCAGTTTAGGATGTTTACTCACTGCTGATGTTCCGGTCACTCCAGCTTCGAGTGACCTCCCGAGCCGTGCTGCGTCCACCAGGTTCTGGATCCAGCCAACTCCCAAATAAGTCCGGAGCGTGACCCTGAGCTCTCCTTCTGTCCTTTCTCTGGCCGTCCCCACTATTGATCCACCCAGGTCCAGCTCCCTCGGGCCTTCTGTGGGGAGACCCTTGGCCTGGGGTTCCCTGACCCTCCTCGTGGTATGCCTTCGTGGTGGATGTGGTGGGTGACCGTGACAAACGCTGCCCACGGTCTCCGGTCTCTGGCTGGGGAGTGTTTTTGCCCCCACCAGCTTGGGTTCCGGTACCCTGATGCCGACTCTTCACCCGGGGATTTAAGTTGGGTTCTTGGAGTCCTTTTCTTCTGGTTCCCCCTCTGGGTCTCTCTCTCTCCTCTCTCACTCTGGGTCTCTCTTCTCCTCCGCTCGCTGACTTTCTCTCTGCAACTGACCCTGTTCTTAGTTGGTGCCCACCTTATATACACCCTCTATGTGTGAGCTCAGGTGACCAGCACCCAATGAGCTCCTATCTTTACCCAGGCTGCTCCCCCTATCTGCCCCTACACTACTTGGGATGTTCCACCCCCCTCCCACTCCAGCCAGGAACAGACTCGGTCGTACCTGCACATTTCTAAGTGGGAGTACCGTCGGCCTGTTCCTCGGAAATGGGATGTATGTAGTGCATGCAGCCTACCGAGCTCAGATCCACACTCCATCCTTACCCGGGAGTGGAATATCACACCTCTGGGTTGAGGTGCAATACCCCTGTAGCAGCCGGATCCTCAGGGTGCTACATTCCCCCCTGGTAAATCACAGCACGTCCTCGGGCTGTAAGACAAAAACAACACCAAAACATACAAATTTTTTTCATAAACATATAAAACATATAAAACAACATATCTTAGCAGATAAAACATCCTCGTCGCCTCAGGCTCCTCCTCCGGTCACTGTGCAACGTGTGACCGGGTAAAGCGCGACAGTCTCTCTGGAAAACTGGTTTTCCCTATAAAACCGGTAGGGGGCGCTTTAGGACGCGCAACTATATACAGGGAATGGTGGCCGCTCTCAGTCCTCGGCCAGGTATGGAGGGAAAGGGAATGGCTGCTCACAGTCCTCAGCCTGTGGGATTAAGGGTAAACGGGTAAACAGTTCACTCAGCTGGTCCCAACGGGGACTATATTTGCAGTAACAGTTTCTTTATACCCCGATCGGGTAACTATTTACAGCACCTTCTCCGCTGTACTCAACAACGTCTTCCTCCTGCTCCTGCTTTGGGGATCTCAGCTTCAGACCCGTCCGGATCCTCTTGCTCTTCCTCCTCACACCGCAGCTCCTCCTCTGTCAGGCGATGCACATGGAGGGCGTAAGGTCCTTTGGCACACTTGTGCCGGGTGAAGGTGACCTCGTCCCCGATATAAAGGTCACGACCTCTGTGCCCCTCCGGCAGATGGGACTCCACATCTCTGCGCGTGACAAAGACGTCGCCGGGGGTGTTGTGGTCTCTGATGAAGCCCCACCCATGCTGCATGTTGAACTTAATTACAGTCCCGGTGGTGCGGGGACTGTGCGCTGCACGGGGGTCCCTCCTGGTTCGGCTCTTCTGCTCGGCGCTCCTTATTTGGGCCTGTTGTTCCCGGACCCGCCTCTCTCTCCGCTCCCTCGCAAACTCCTCGAGCTGCTGTCGGCAGCACGCAGCACGCTCCGCTGCAGCTGCCCTGGTTTCTTGAGTGAACCCCATTAGGTCTTCTCCGGTGGGGTCCCACTCAAATTGGGTCTCTTCAAGCGGGGGCGAGATCCTTATCACGGGCTTCGGAGCCGGAATCAGGGGTGCACACATGGCCCCAACTCTCCTCTGGTGCTCCAGTTCATAATATTTCTGGGGCCAGATGAAAGGCTGCCCGTCCGGCCACGTGTGCTGGGCAAACAAGTCCTCTCCGAGACGCGGCACCCTTGGTTTTACGGGTGCGGGCGCGGTGGTGGTGGCGCCCGGGTTGCCCAGGCCTTGCGGCCAGGCCTGGGGCACCTGGAAGGTGAAGGGCACCGTTAGGACGGCGGCGCCCTGGGCTACCTGGCCTTGCGGCCAGGCCGGAGGCTCCGCGGAGGTAGGGGGCGCTGTTGGTGATGCGACGCCCGGGAATTCTAGGCCCTGCGACCAGGCTGGTGTTACTTCCTGTTTTGCCACGCTCGGGGTCGGTGAGCATGGCGTCACAGGGGTCGCGGCGGCGGCTTCCGGTTGGGGCCTAGTCTGCGTCGGTGACATGGCGTTTTCGGGCACAGCAGGGGGACTTTCGGGCTCTGCGACGGGGAGCTGGGGCAGGTAAGCGGTGTCCTGGTTTGGGGTATAGACGTCCCCTTTACCTGCCTCCATGCGTTCGGCTCCCTTCTCGGCGCCGTCTCCGGCCTTGGGTCCTCCCGCGCCATCCTCAGAGGCGGTCTGTCTCCTCATCTTGGCTGGCGTGCTCCGGATCTTGGTTTGCTGGGCCATCTCTCGGCTCCACTCCGCCAATGTCTCTCGCTGTACCCGGGCCATCCTCCGTGCGAGGCCCTCCAGGGCAGTCTGTGCACACTCCCGGTCTCGGGGGAGCTGTGCGAGGACCTCCACTAGGCCTAGTGGGGTCGTGGTTTCCAGCAGGCTCCTGACCAACGGGTCGGTGCTGCTCTGCTCTTCTTCAGTTGTCTCCAGCAGGCTCCTGGCCAGCGGGCCGGTGCTGCTCTGCTCTCTGGCCATCTCCGGGTGAGCTTCTCTGCTACTCCTCTCCAGGCTTCTTGCCTCCGGGTGCGCTCTCTCCAGACTGCTCCAAGCGACACCCATCTTTTCTCTCTCCTTTCGTCTCCTCCCCCTTCGAGGGCGGTCCCGGGGCCACTTGGTGATTGTCAGCTCCAGGGGCTGTTCTTTCACGCTGACAGACACCTCTAGCATCACAGTCTCTGTTGGTGGGGGCGGTTTCCACTTTTGGCGCCATTTTCGGTCCTGGCCCACGATGGGAGGTGGCCTCTCGCCACCCTCTGGCACGCCCATAATGGCGTCCGCTCTTCCAAGGCGGGAAACCTTTGGAAATGGCGGGAATCGCTTCCCAGTGGCGGGAAACTCTGCAGATGGCGGGAAAACGCTGTTAATGGCGGACAACCGGCTGGAATCGACTGGTGATGGGGTCCGATGGCGGGGACCCTCCGGAACCGGCAGGAGACTTCTTTTTGAGGTAAACTTGCACTTTTCTTCAGGCACGCAGTACCCGGGTGTTGCGGGCACGTAATCCTGCCGACTACGCCAAAGTTGACGCGCCCCCTGGGCCATATTCGTTAGTGGGAATATCCGGAGCCGGATCAGATGGGGGTTGTAGTCTTCCGAGTGGCTGTGACCCGGTCCGTGCCCAGGGTGTCAAACTCAGTTGTATGTGGCAGTCCTACAGATGTTATAAGTTCTTTATTGTCGACTACGCCACCCGTTGTGTTGCGGTCACTATGGCCGCCGCTGCAGCAGGGTCCGCTGAGGCTGATGGTGTAGGTGCAGCTTGTGATGGTATAACCCCCAACGGGTGGGGTATAGCCTCAGGGGGATCAGGTGCAGAGGATGGGAGTTGTGGTGATGCAGTGTAGACGGCAATCAGAGACAGAGTCAGGTTATGCAGTTTAGGATGTTTACTCACTGCTGATGTTCCGGTCACTCCAGCTTCGAGTGACCTCCCGAGCCGTGCTGCGTCCACCAGGTTCTGGATCCAGCTAACTCCCAAATAAGTCCGGAGCGTGACCCTGAGCTCTCCTTCTGTCCTTTCTCTGGCCGTCCCCACTATTGATCCACCCAGGTCCAGCTCCCTCGGGCCTTCTGTGGGGAGACCCTTGGCCTGGGGTTCCCTGACCCTCCTCGTGGTATGC
Organism: Phyllobates terribilis; assembly: GCF_046119375.1. NCBI lineage: Eukaryota > Metazoa > Chordata > Amphibia > Anura > Dendrobatidae > Phyllobates > Phyllobates terribilis. The sequence continues at coordinate 58,747,781 of NW_027362773.1, forward strand.
CTTCGTGGTGGATGTGGTGGGTGACCGTGACAAACGCTGCCCACGGTCTCCGGTCTCTGGCTGGGGAGTGTTTTTGCCCCCACCAGCTTGGGTTCCGGTACCCTGATGCCGACTCTTCACCCGGGGATTTAAGTTGGGTTCTTGGAGTCCTTTTCTTCTGGTTCCCCCTCTGGGTCTCTCTCTCTCCTCTCTCACTCTGGGTCTCTCTTCTCCTCCGCTCGCTGACTTTCTCTCTGCAACTGACCCTGTTCTTAGTTGGTGCCCACCTTATATACACCCTCTATGTGTGAGCTCAGGTGACCAGCACCCAATGAGCTCCTATCTTTACCCAGGCTGCTCCCCCTATCTGCCCCTACACTACTTGGGATGTTCCACCCCCCTCCCACTCCAGCCAGGAACAGACTCGGTCGTACCTGCACATTTCTAAGTGGGAGTACCGTCGGCCTGTTCCTCGGAAATGGGATGTATGTAGTGCATGCAGCCTACCGAGCTCAGATCCACACTCCATCCTTACCCGGGAGTGGAATATCACACCTCTGGGTTGAGGTGCAATACCCCTGTAGCAGCCGGATCCTCAGGGTGCTACACTTGCGCTCCACATTGTCTCTCTGTGACGGCATAAAGATGAGCCGAGGTCATGTCCAATGAACTCGGCTCACCTCATGCACGTCACTTACAGCGTGGGAGAATTCTCACGCTGAAGCGCTGAGTGCAGGAGAATTTTCCCACGCTGTCAGTGAGGTGCATGAGGTGAGCTGAGTTCATTGGACATGAGCTCACCTCATGCACGTCACTGACAGCGTGGCAGAATTCTCCTGCACTCAGCACTTCAGCGTGAGAATTTTCCCACGCTGTCAGTGACGTGCATGAGGTGAGCCGAGTTCATTGGACATGACCTCGGCTCATCTGGATGCCGTCACAGCGAGACACTGAGGAGCGCAAGCAAGCCTGCTCTTCTCAGTGTCTGCGGCATGACAGGCTGGATGGCAGCGTTCTGCTGCGGTCCAGCCTGTCATCTCGATGTAGCAGAGCTGAAGCTGTCGTGGGAACCATGGAAAGGTAAGGATGAGGTTGGTTTATTATTTTTCTTTTATTGCAGGAGATCGTTGGCTTCAGCTGGAATGGGCGTGATGGTAAGTATAGTTTAATTTAGAACAATAAAGAATTGTGTGTTTATTTCAATTAAAGGACTTTATTCTGGGTGTTGTGTTTTTTTTAAATACTTTACTAGAAATTCATGGCGGTCATGTCTAATACTGGCGTGACCCCATGAATTTTGGGCTTGGGGCCAGCTGATAATACCAAGCTGGCCCTAACCCCTTTATTACCCAGTGAGCCACCGCACCAGGGCCCTGGATGAGTTGGGTGCAGCGCCAGAAGATGGCGCTTCTATGAACGCGCCATTTTCCGGGGTGGCTGCGGACTGCAATTTGCAGCGGGGGGGGCCCAGAAAGCTTGGGCCTCCCTGCGCTGCAGATTCCAGCCCTTAGCTGCCTAGTTGTACCTGGCTGGACACAAAAATAGGGCGAAGCCCCACGTATTTTTTTTTTAATTATTTCATGAAATTCATGAAATAATTAAGAAAAAAAGGCCTTCCCTATATTGTTGTGTCCGGCCAGGTACAAATAGTCAGCTGGTGGTTGGGGGCAGCCCGTTCCTGCCTGCTGTACCTGGCTGGACACAAATATAGTGCGAAGCCCCACTTCAATTTTTTTTAATTATTTCATGAAATTCATGAAATAATTAAGAAAAAAAGGCCTTCCCTATATTGTTGTGTCCGGCCAGGTACAAATAGGCAGCTGGTGGTTGGGGGCAGCCCATTCCTGCCTGCTGTACCTGGCTGGACACAAATATAGTGCGAAGCCCCACTTCAATTTTTTTAAATTATTTCAGGAAATTCATGAAATAATTAAAAAAAAATTGACGTGGGGCTTCGCACTATATTTGTGTCCAGTCAGGTGCAGCAGGCAGGAACGGGCTGCCCCCAACCACCAGCTGCCTATTTGTACCTGGCCGGACACAACAATATAGGGAAGCCCTTTTTTTCTTAATTATTTCATGAAATAATTTAAAGAAAATTGACGTGGGGCTTCGCCCTGTTTTTGTGTCCAGCCAGGTACAACTAGGCAGCTGGGGGCTGGAATCCGCAGCGCAGGGAGGCCCAAGCTTTCTGGGCCACCCCCGCTGCAAATTGCAGTCCGCAGCCACCCCGGAAAATGGCGCGTTCATAGAAGCGCCATCTTCTGGCGCTGTACCCAACTCATCCAGGGCCCTGATGCGGTGGCTCACTGGGTAATAAAGGGGTTAGGGCCAGCTTGGCATTATCAGCTGGCCCCAAGCCCAAAATTCATGGGGTCACGCCAATATTAGACATGACCACCATGAATTTCTAGTAAAGTATTTAAAAAAAACACAACACCCAGAAAAAAGTCCTTTAATTGAAATAAACACACAATTCTTTATTGTTCTAAATTAAACCATACTTACCGTCACGCCCATTCCAACTGAAGCCAACGATCTCCTGAAATAAAAGAAAAATAATAAAGCAACATCATCCTTACCTTTCCATGGTTCCCATGACAGCTTCAGCTCTGCTACATCGAGATGACAGGCTGGACCGCAGCAGAACGCTGCCATCCAGCCTGTCATCCCGCAGACACTGAGAAGCGCAGGCTTGCTTGCGCTCCACAGTGTCTCTCTGTGAGGGCATCCAGATGAGCCAAGTTAATGTCCAATGAACTCGGCTCACCTCATGCACGTCACTGACAGCGTGGGAAAATTCTCCTGCACTCAGCGCTTCAGCGTGGGAGAATTCTCACACTGAAGCGCTGAGTGCAGGAGAATTCTCCCACGCTGTCAGTGACGTGCAGGAGGTGAGCTGAGTTCATTGGACATGAGTTCACCTTATGCACGTCACTGACAGCGTGGGAAAATTTTCCTGCACTCAGCGCTTCAGCGTGGGAGAATTCTCACGCTGAAGCGCTGAGTGCAGGAGAATTCTCCCACGCTGTCAGTGACGTGCAGGAGGTGAGCTGAGTTCATTGGACATGAACTCACCTTATGCACATCACTGACAGCGTGGGAGAATTCTCCTGCACTCAGCGCTTCAGCGTGAGAATTCTCCCACGCTGTCAGTGACGTGCATGAGGTGCGCCGAGTTCATTGGACATGAACTCGTCTCATCTTTATGCCGTCACAGCCAGACACTGCAGAGCGCAAGCATGCCTGCGCTTCTCAGTGTCTGCGGGATGACAGGCTGGATGGCAGCGTTCTGCTGCGGTCCAGCCTGTCATCTCGATGTAGCAGAGCTGAAGCTGTCGTGGGAACCATGGAAAGGTAAGGATGATGTTGCTTTATTATTTTTCTTTTATTGCAGGAGATCGTTGGCTTCAGCTGGAATGGGCGTGATGGTAAGTATGGTTTAATTTAGAACAATAAAGGATTGTGTCTTTATTTCAATTAAAGGACTTTATTCTGGGTGTTTGTGTTTTCTTTTAACTTTGACTATGGGGTTAGTAATGGGGGTGTCTTATAGACGCCTCTCCATTACTAACCTGGGCTTGATGTCAGCTGGCATTATAAGCTGACATCAACCCCAGCCCTATTACCCCCTGCCACCGCTACAGGGCAGCATGGAAGAGCGAGGCTAAGTGCCAGAATTGGCGCATCCTATGAATGCGCCATTTCTGGGGCTGCTGACGGCTGGTGTTTCTAGCCTGGGAGGGGGCCAATATTCATGGCTCCCTTCCTGGGCTATAAATATCAGCCCCCAGCTGTCTGCCTAGCCTTTGCTAGCTATTAAATTAGGGGGGACCCTACGTCATTTTTTTGGGGGGGTCCCCCATTTTAATAGCTAGTAAAGGCTATGTATTCAGCTGGGGGCTCATATTAGTAGCCTGGGAATCTCCGTGGGTATTACCCCCTTCCCAGGCTTCAAACATCTGCCCCAGCTGTCTGCTTAACCTCCGCTAGAGACTAAAATTAAGGGGAACCCCACGCCATTTTTTTTTAATAATAAATCCTTTATTTTAATTCTAAATGACAAGTACAGTAACCAACACTATCACTGTACTTCATATATATGTGACTGACATGTTTCTATCTATCTAATCTATGTGTGAAGCTCTATTCTGTCTGTTATAAATTGTCGGGTACAGATGCTGAATTGCCGGCCGGCTTTTTTAAAGAGACAGTGCATGAAAACACTATTATATTTTTTAATAAATCCTTTACACTAAATGACAAGTACAGTAAGCAACACTGTCACTGTACTTCATATATATGTGACTGACATGTTTCTATCTATCTAATCTGTGTGTGAGGCTCTATTCCTTCTTGTCTAAATTGTCGGGTACCGGTGTATGCCGCTGCTGAATTGCCGGCCGGCTTTTTTAAAGAAAGCGTCTTCTGAGCAGTTTGTCAGCTTTTGGACACCTTTGAAGGTGTTTTCTATGTGTTTCTATGTGTTTTTGTTTGCCTGCCATTGGTTTTAACGGTGTTCGACGGTGTTCTAAGGTGTTCGACGAACAGTTCGACGAACAGTTCCTCGAACATCCCGGTGTTCGACGAACCGAACCGAACCCGAACACTACGGGGGTGGCTCAACACTAATTGTGATGAACTATTGGGTTGCAAAGGGCCCATATATTGTTCTTGCATAAGGGCCATTTTCTGTCTGTGTCCAACAGTGATCTCAAGGTAGTATTAGGCCACGTGCACAAGTTGAGTATTTGGTATAAGAGTGAACATCATAATGATATTGTGCACACAACCTATTTTTCATTCAGATTCTACCTGGAAGTCTCCTGAAAAAGCACTGTAGAGCCGCAGGAAAATATGAACATAGTGCACAGCAATGTAATACAACATTACTGTGCGCATGTTCAGTCTTTTGTTACTTCTTTTAACCACTTCATGGTTCAGAAACCATGAAGCAGTTAAAAAACGTAGCATGTTCATTTTTCGGAAACTGCTAGCTAGTTACAGTATAAATTAAGGGAAAAAATGCTGACGGCGGAGCCACTGCAAAAATGACGGCTAAGCAGTCAGAGAAACCACTTCAGGGAAAAGATCATCAGCTATTTCCTTGAGCAGTTTGGCCTAAAAAAAACTATGGCGGGTCTGCCGGCATCTGAAAAACGCTGTGTGCACATACCCTAAAGCCAAGTGCACACGTTGAGTGTTCAGTGAGTTTTTTACATCAGTATTTGTAGGCCAAAATCAGGAGTGGAACAATCAGAGGAAAAGTATAATAGAAACACGTCATCTACTCTGAATATTTTACTCACTCCTGGTTTTGGCTTACAAATACTGATGTAAAATGCTGACCAAGTACTAAACATGTGAACCTGGACTTAATGTCAGGATAGGTTGCACAGAATGTTCCACACCTGATATCTACTGGAGATGCGCACTGGATAAAGGAACATGCATAAATATTAAGTGGACATGCCTCTTAATTATTACATTTTAGGTTATAGTCTTTGCCTTATATAATCTAGTGAGTTTTTACTCTGTGCAGTCTTCTCCTGCTAGTACTATGTTAATGTTATTATCAGGGTCAATGTCTCAACCATATTTTCTGTCCAAGTGTGACATGCAGAAGTAGTGCTGTTGCAGAGTGTGACATGCAGACGTAGTTCTGTTGCTTTAAAAGCACTCAGCAACTATTAGAATAAGGCTAAATGCACACGATGCAGAAATGCTGCATATTTTTTCCGCTTCTCCCTGGCAGGAAAAGCGCATGCAGATTTTATATGCGTTTTTCCTGCCAGGTTGAAGCGTTTTTGCATGCATTTCTGCATGAGGGTTATCAAGCGCTTTTCCAAGTAATTTTAGCATCACTTGGAAAAGTGCTTGACAACTTGGTCACACTATATAAATCCATGCAACCGGCATGGGATTATATAGTGTGACCAAGTAATAGTAAAAGATAAAGAATAAGAATGGTAAAAAATAAAGATTATACTTACCTTCCGATGGCCCCCGTCTTTTCTCTGCTGCGTCCGGTCTGTTGTATCGGTCGTGGTGGTGTGAAAGGTCCTGCGATGACGTCATTTAGTCATGTGACAGGTCACGCGACCGCCGACGTCAGCGGTCGTGTGACCTGTCACATGACTAAATGACGTCATGGCAGGTCCATTCACACCACCGCGACTGATACAACAGACCGGACGCAGTGGAGAAATGACCGGAGGCCATCGGAAGGTAAGTATAATCTTTATTTTTTGTTATAAATTATTTTTCTAACAGGTTCTATGGTACGTGGGTCTGGAGGAAAGTCTCCTCTTCTCAAAACCCGGGTACCATCCGCACATTGAACCGTATGATATCCGCATGTGCAGATGCAATGATGCGGATGTCTCGAGGTCCAATGGAAGTCAATGGCGGCGATTACGCTGTGTGTCCGCAAAATTAATGGACTTGCTGCGTATTTTTCTGCAATGATAATCCGCAGCTGAAATTTCCGCAGCATGTGCACAGTACATGCTGATTATCATTGGGGACCATGGGGCGAGTATTACCAAGCGTTTTTTAAGCGTTTTCGCTGTGGAAATTCAGCGGCAAAAATGCTTGAAAAACGCATAGTGGGCACGCAGCCTTAACACAAGCACATGAGACAGGAAGTGTTGTGCTCAAGAAGCATCCAGCAACTAGAGGGGTTAACACAGTCACAGGAGAAGGAGAATGTTTTAGCAGAGCCCCAGGGGGATTGTGGGAAAGTTGTTTACTGTCTGGCTGGAGCCATAGAGAAATGTGGTGTGCGTGTTCTGTATCTCACAAAAGCGCCCCTGCAAGTGAAAAGGAATCATGTCAGGAGTGAAGCTAAGCACAGGTCAGGTAGAGTTCCTGAACTAACAGTGCAGAGTATTGTCAGGCAGAAAGATAAGGACTGGAAGAAATGGTGTCACAGGGATCATCTCCCTCAGCAAACTCTCCCCCCTCCTCCTTCTCACTGTGCTGTAAAGAATGATTTGTTCATTAATGTGCCTTTGCATTAGAACTGTGCTGTCCTGTACTACTGGGAAGACTGTGAACTGCTGTGCTGCTAAGGAAACTGTACTGTTTGTCACTGGAGCCTGTTTCTCATAAGACTTAACTTGCATTGGCTGTGTGGCTCCTTATTAAATGCTATTGTTCTACCGTTTATGAGGATTCTTGTCAAGTGTGTTTGGTCAGCAAGTGAAACAACCTACATGTCTGTGCCTGTGGGTCAATACCCCTGTGTGCCTGAGAGAAGCTGTAGCACATGGTCTATGGTTGCCCTGAGTAACGGTTCCCCCAAGATTCCAAAGAATTCATATAACCTCTCTCGCCCCTATCTAAACCTAGCGGCGTGTGTGTAATATTGGTGGCCCGTACTGGGAATCCTGAGCTGGAATTAGCATGTAGAGGGAGAAGAGGAAAAGTGTCTGGAAAAACACAGCAGCTCAGCACATCAACTCAACTCTGCTACACCAGTTAAAGGGGACCAGCCCTAATGAAAAACTCACTAGCAGCAATGGATGTGGAAATGCAAATGGACATAATTAGTGAGCTGCTTCTTCAGTTAACCTGTGAATAATTGAGAACAGTGGCAGAACATATAAAGATGTCAGTAGAACAGATTTCCAAAGCACACAACTGCAGGCAACTGTTAGCTGCCATTAATGCAAAAATGAATGAGCTGGGGGAGAAATAAGCTGAAGGCGTCATGGAGACATTCCTCCAGGAACTAACACAGTTTCTAACCAGGTTGAAGGGCGGCACCAATTGCCAAAAGCGGGAATCTCCGTCCACAGACTGAGCTACAGGAATTGAAAGAACTATTCAAAGCCCTAACAACAGCCCTGCAGGAATCGACCAAAACCTCTGAAAGGGTGATAGAATCAGACAACACCTTTAACCTGCTCGGGTTAGATAAATCAGGGAGACAGTCCTCTCTAACACCACAAATCATCGTAAGAAAAGAATTCAAGATCCTGGGACAGATTGGAGAGCGTGAACAGAAAGAGAGACTGTCCTATAGGAACTTGTTGCATCAGATCGATGCAGGCTTACAGAAAGGTTACCAGCCAGATGAGATAGTTGAGGGGGTGGTGAAAGTGGTCAGCCCAGGACTGAACCTCCATTGTATGCTAGAAATGAAAAGTTAATTGACCTTGCAACATCTGAAGATGATTTTAAAAGGGCACTATAAAGAAGATAGTACTTCAGAATTGCTCCACCAACTCATTAACCTCTCAGAAAAATAATGAACCACCCCAAAATCTCTTGTTCAGAGCAATTGAACATAAGGTTAGACTGTTGTTTGCATCCAGAGATGTAGAAGTGGAAGAGAAGTTTGATGCTGGACTAGTCCAGAAGAAGTTCTTGAGATCATTAGGAATGGAAATAATCAGCAAAGATATCAAGTTGCAGCTGAAACAGTACCTAGAAGATCCTGGCATTTTGGACGAAGTCCTAATTGAAAAAATTAATGAGGCCGCTAGTTTAGAGTCAGAGAGCGAACAGAAGTTAAAGAAAGGCTCTTCTCCTAAAATCACCAAAATGATTCAGCTGAGGTTGGAGACCCCCAGTGGCCAGTCCAAAGGTAATCATAGAGACCCTCCAGTGCCACCTCTGAGAGGGAACCTTAAATAACCAACAAAAGAGAGGCCTGCCAGCGGTGACTGGGAGGAAGTAATAGGAGAACTGCGAGGTGATTGAGGTGAAAAAGTTGATTTGTTCCAGGCCTGAACCGGTATCCCTCAGACACAGGAGTGGGTTCCAAAACAGAATATACCCGGCTAGTGAAGCGAGCCGTTCATCAAATCAGAGTAGCGTGTGTGTCCACTGTCTAAAATGTGGTGAGGAAGGACATTATGCCAAGGAATGCCAATGGTCATGGTCGTTTGGGTTAAAAGACAGGAGGTTACCAGTGCGGGGCAACTGGTAACCGCGACACGGAGGAGGCCCCAGAAGCAAATCCAAATCTCACCAAATCCCAGAACAGCACATGAGGTAAACTCGGTACCCTGGGACTCCTCAGTCAGTAAAGATAGCCTCATCAGCCTAATTAGTGAAAGATGCTTTATACAGTACCAGCTAGTTGGACTCCTAGTAAAAGCACTGTGGAACACTGGAGCCCAAGCAAGCCTTTTAATTGAAGAATGGAGAAGGCGCTACCTGCCACACTTGCCTTCGGTCACTAAAAGATCTCTTGGGACCATTGGAACTCCACGGCAAAGCTGTCAACCAGACCGAAATCCCTTTCATAGGCTGGGTGGAAGTGACTTTCCAACACAGGGCCACGAAGAACAGCAACACCATCGAGCTTTTGGTACCTCTTCTCATGACCAGTGATCAGAGCGTGGCAGAAGATCCTATCCTAGGTTATAATATAATCAGTGAGGTCATCACGAAACACAAGACAGGGGCATTGGTGGTGGATGCAATCGCAACATCACTCACTATACCCAATGCCGTGGCGGAAAACGTGATTCATAGAGTAAAGAAAGCAGAGAATACAATGGACCTAAAAGAAGTCAAGGTAGGCTTGTGCCCAACCATCATCCCTGCAAACCAAATGGTGGGGGTGAAGTGTGGAGTCTGGGTAGAACCGTGAAGAAAAGTCCAGAAAAGACTGTTTGTGCCAAAAGACTCCTCAGAACTTCCGGAAGGCCTAGTTCAAGGTGAGACTGTGCTTACGATTCCTACTGGTGGGTTTTCTCGAGTGATAGTATTTGTGATGAATACTACGAAACATGAAATTAGACTGGATCCAAAGACTTTGTTAGGTCACATCAAAACCGTTAAAAGGGTATATCCAGCCAGTGTGAGACCAGTCCAGGGGTCTACAGTGAATTCAGTCTACCCACCAAGGATCAGGAGTTGCCCAGGGGAGAAAATTTTAAAACCCACCTCACCACCTCGGGGTCCTGGGATCCCCCAGGACCCCTGGAACACTTGTATGCTGAAGATCGAGCGGTAGCAAAACAGATGCTGAGAGAAGAGTGTCATGCGTTCTCCAAAGATGACTCTGATATAGGCTGTATTCCGACGTTGCATTTGAAATTCAATTTGAAAGACACGACCCCAGTAACCAGTAGTTACATGTCTGAGCCCAAACCATTACATTGTGAACTCAAAGAATATTTACAAGATCTCATCAACAGAGGGTGGGTCCAAAAGTCGAAGTCGTCTTATTCCTCTCCTATTGTCTGTGTTAGGAAGAAGGACGGTATCTGATCAACACCTGATACCAAAGATCCAAGATATGCTGGATAGCCTATCAGGAAGCACCAGGTTCTCTGTCCTCGTTCAGGGTAACGAATACCACCAAACCACCAAGGGTTTGTTGAAGAGTCCAGTAGACCCTTGACAGCATTCATCACACGGTGGGGATTATGTGAGTGGATCCGCATACCGTTTGGGCTTAGTTCAGCTGCAGCAGAATTCCAGAGGAGCATGGAAACATGTTTAGAAGGATTGAGGGAAGATATCTTCCAGCCGTACTTGGATGACAATGTGGTACACAGCAAAACCTTCCGGGAGCCTGTTGAACACGTGAGGACCATATTACAACGGTATCAACAACATGGCGTTAAGTTGACCCCAAAGAAGTGTGAACTGTTAAAAAGACAAGTCCGATTTCTAGGGGAAATTGTGTCCGGAGAAGGATATACCATGGACCCAGCAGAAATCGCTCCGGTACTGGCCTTAAAAGACAAGCGGCCCTCTACCATCAGGGAGATGAGGCAGATATTAGAATTCCTCTCCTACTATCGTACTTACGTTCGGAACTTCTCCAGGATTGCCGCCCCACTCTACCTCCTCTTGGGGAGGATGACAGAGACAACAACACCCACGGAGAAAAGAAAGAAAGCAGGTAGGAGCGGGCTTAAAAGAAACAACGCTGTTTCGTCCCAACAGCCCATTCTCTGGACAGGAGACCGCCAGGAGGTAATGGAAGAACTAGTAGACTGCATGGTAAAACCACCCATTTTGGGATATCCTGATTTCAATTTACCATTTGTTCTTCATTGTGACACTTCTCAAGTTGGACTGGGAGCTGCCCTGTATCAGCATCAAGATTGAAAAATGAGAGTAATCGGTTACAGTTCTAGAACGTTGGCAGACACCGAGAAGATTTACCATCTACATTCCAGAAAATTGGAGTTCCTGGCACTGAAATGGGCTATCTGTGAACGATTTAGAGATTATCTCTACTACAGAAAAGAGTTTGAGGTATACACTGATAACAACCCTTTGACCTATGTCCTAACTACAGCCAAACTGAATACAATGGGTCAGAGATGAGTCGCTGAACTAGCTGACTTCAATTTCAGCATCAAGTACAGGCCAAGAAAATGCAATGCAGTTGCTGATGGATTGTCTAGAATGCCTCTAGTGCCTTAGAAGTTCATGCAAGTTGGCTTGGAGGAAGTCAGTCTGGAAGCAATTGAGAGCACTACCCAAGCAGTACAAGCTTATCAGGAGGAAAACACACCATTGTGGTGTCCGTTGATGGTGGAAACCACCATAAAAGCAAGAGAACAAGATCACCCCTGGTCTATTCAACAACTACCAAAAGGGAAAATTCGTAGAGCACAATGGGAAGATCAGATAATTGGTAGAATACTACTTTATGTGGACTAAAATCGGTTTCCAAGTAAACGGGAGAGAGACAATGAGTCAACAGCAGTATCTGTTTTAATTAAAGATGAAGCTCTACCTCAGTGAAGACGATATCCTGTATTGTAAAGAAGGACAAAACCGGCAGTTGGTACTACCCAGAGTATTCCGTAGGTTGGTCTTCAAAGAACTCCATGAAAACATGGGATACCTGGGAGTGGAAAGGACAACAAATTTGATCCATGAACGTTTCTTCTGGCCATACATGCAGAGAGATATTAAGAGGTACGTGACCAGGGAGTGTGAGTGTCTGAAAGATAAACATCCCAACACATCAACCCGGGCACCTATCGGCAACATCCAAATTGTCTATCCATTTGAGATGGTCTGAATATACTTTCTACATCTCGAGACATGGAAGGGTGATTACGAATACATCTTGATGGTGATGGACCATTTCAATCAATTTGCTCAAGCATATGCCACCACCAATAAATCGGGTCGAACAGCAGCAGAGAAGATCTTCAATGATTTTACTTAGAGGTTTGGGTTCCCTGCGAGGTTACCCCACGAGTTTTGGATGACGTTCGCCAATTCAAGTCTATGGGTAAGCAAAAAAATCAGATTCCATATACAGCCATTGTATAACATTCGTTTTTTAAGTATATATTGCAGTTGTTTAACGTAGAAAACTGTATTTGGTATAATACATTTTTGATAACTGCTGCTGTATAAAAACAGATTGCACATGGGTTGCATAAGGATGACAAAAAAAAAAAAAGACCTGAGTTTTCTGGAGAAATCTGGGATGATTTTTTATGCTCTTGTGTGAACTTCCATACACAGATTTGTATTTCACACATAGGCTAGGATTACACCACCGTATTTTCTCACATCCAAGAGAATCGGGCCGATTATGCTACTCACACTCTGATCAGAGCTTGATCACAGTTTGATCACCGTGTGAACCAATTTCTCAGGTGAGGAGAATATGGAAAAAAAAATTCTCCATCTTCTCCATTCTGAAAGCCAATGAAAATTGGGCTGAAATCAGATGTCATTTGAGTGCAGTCCAATTTCTTCCATAGACTCATTGACTTATATGGCCGTTTGTAATCCAAATATAGGATGCAAATCATGCATGCTGCAATTTTTTCTTCGGACAGGCTCTGTCAGAGAGAAAAAAATCACCTTTGTACACTGCCCCATAGACTAACATTGGTCTGAGTGCGATCCAATGTTTTTTCAGATCACACTTGGACAGCAAATACGCTCGTCTGCACGAGCCCATATAGAATTGAATGGGTGAGTCATGTCTGACACACGGAAGAAACTACTGCATACTGCAATATTTTCCATGCCAGATTCTGTCCGTGAAAAACATCTCTCATCTGTACTGCCTCTTTGAATACCATTGGTCCTAGTGCTGTCCATTTTGTCACAGACTGCACTTGCACCAAAAATACGGTCGAGTGAACCTGGCCCAAAAAAGGCTTTCTGAGACACTTCAACAGCTGCTCAATGCTGTATACCCTACGACAGGAAATCGACTGTGATTCTTTAAATAAATTGCATACATTATGTGTATGGAGGATCTGATGGCATTCGATCAAGACAAGAGATGGGCGAAACCTAACAGTATAATCTGGGATCCGTACTGAACACCTAGTGTTTGGGCACGGAAGGAAGTCCGTGTTACCGATCGGGTTCGTCAGCCTGAACATCCGTGGTTTCCCACGCTGTCATCTGGATGACAGTGCCGGAAACATGGGCTCTGATCGGCAGTAAGATCATTACTGCTGGTTGGTCAGAGCACTGCAGGCTCACGCTGTTACTATTAATACTAGCCAGGGAAAGGGGCCATTAGGCCCAAATGTTGGTTTGCTATTAATAACAGCTCACAGCTGTTTGATTAGAATATACTGGCTATTTTTACAGGGGACCCCTGGAAAAAAAATTGACGTAAGGTCCCCCTGTAAATTTTAACCAGCAAAGGCTAAAGAGACAACTGTGGGCTGATATTAATAGCCAGGGAAGGGGCCATGGATACTGGGACTCTGCGAGACTAATAACATCAGCCCTCAGTGGCCCCAGAAATGGTGCATCAATAAGATGAGCCAAATCTGGCGCTTAGCCTCGGCTCTTCCCATTTGCCCTGGTGCAGAGGCAAGTGGGGTAATAGGGTTGGGGTTCATGTCAGCCTTGTATTGGCAGCTGACATGAAGCCCAGGTGTTAGTAATAGAGAGGCATCTCTAAGACACCCCCATTACTAACCCCATAGTAAAAGTTTGTAAATAGCCTGAAAAAAATCCTTTATTTGAAATAAAAGTTCAAATTGTTTTACGTATTTATTTGAAAATTAAAAACACATTATACTCACCTAACACTTAATCCCCGAAGCTATTGTCCACTGTAAAAAAAAAAATAAAAATAAAAAACAACCATATGCCTCACTTGTCCGAAGTGCAGACATAATCCATACTGTCCCACGACGATCCAGATGACTTGGAGAGCAGTCACATCAGCAGTCACTCATGTGACTGTTCTCCAGGTCAACAGGCTCACACTGACACAAGAGTGTAATCGCTTCTGTGCAGGGCGGATTAAGAGAAGCCAGGACCCTGGGAAGTTTATAAGGCGTGGACCCCCCTGGTACCAGATGTATCATGTGACATGTCACATGATCCCGTTTGATAGATCATGTGATAGGTCATGTGAGTAAAACACAGGTGCTTTGGTGCACATCCATACACTGAATACGCCAAAGATAGCTTAACTCTTTGCGCAAGTTTTTCCCTTATGTGCAGCACCATACATAACAGCGTTATACAGAATAGAGCAGTAGTGGGAGATTAATTTTCTCAAAGAGCCACATGAAAGACTGTGACTGTTGTGGAGGCCGAACCAATAGGCTGAAATTAATTCTGCTTAATATTAACATAGTAGAAAAAAAAATATTAACAATTATATGGCTTAATATTAAGCAGAATTAAGTATGCTGACATCTCCCTATATACAGTATGACCCACCACATAGCCCCCTACATACAACATGAGCCCCCACATAGCCCCCACAATGAACAGTCAGTTGAAAGGCGGGCAACTAGATTATTATAAGGGATGGAGGGCCTCTCATATGATGAGAGGTTGAAAAAGTTATACTTGTTTAGCTTAGAAAAAAGACGCCTCAGAGGAGATCTCATTTACATATACAAATTATATGTGTGGTCAGTATAAAGTACTGACACATGACTTATTCCTTCCAAAGACCATAGTAAGGACCAGGGGGCACTCATTTCGGGTGGAAGAAAGGTGATTCCGGCAGCTAAATAGGAAAGGGTTCTTTACACTTATAATGTCTGCCATTACTACCTCTTGTGGTAGGGTATTTCACAATCTGACTGCTCTAACAGCTTTTAAACAGGGCAGGATGATTTACTCAATACACGTAACATTGTGTGCTGTAGTTAAATTAGTGAGAAAATGTACAATTGGTGGAGGAAGGTTGAACTTGATGAACCAAGGTCTTTTTTCAACCTATTTACAGTGGAAACCAGAAGTCACCAATTCTGCATTTATCAACCACTCCTGGTTTTGGCTCCCACTCATAAAATACTGACCAAATACTGATAGTGGGGCCGTAGCCTAACCCTTCAAATCATAAATAGCCAGTCAAGTGGCAGTGCAATTAACAGCACAAAACATCCATATACCTCATAGTCACGTTTCTATGGACATGGACTGTCCTATATATAGACCCTATATGGCCTGAACAGTTGTGTACTTAGCTTATTTGCATCTTCTTCCCCCTTTTTTCGTCATTCAGGGGTTCCTTGAATCAGGATAAGAAAATGAGACCATAAGCCGTACTGCAATGAGGATAACTCACAAGCCCATGCAATATCACCCCACAAAGCCCCTACATATAATATGAGCCCCCACACAACCCCATACATACTGTATGAGCTCCCACATAGATCCCTATATACAGTATGAGTCCACATACAACCCCCTATATACAGTATGAGCCCCCACATAGCTACCTAGATACAGTATAAGCACTCACATAGCTCCCTATATACAATATGAGCTCACACATAGCCTCCTATATACAATCTGAGCCCACGCATAGATCTGTATATACAGTATGAGTTCCCTTTTAGCCTCCCATATACAGTATGAACCCGCACATAGCTCCCTATATACAGTATGAGCCTCCATATAGCCTCCTATATACATTATCAGCCTGCACATAGCCTCCTGTATACAGTGTGAGCCCCCATATATCCTCCTATATACAGTATGAGCCCCAACATAGCCTCCGGTATACAGTGTGAGCCCCCACATAGCCTTCAGTATACTGTCTGAGCCCCTATATAGCCCCCTATATTCAGTATGAACCCCTACATAACCTTCTACATACACTCTGAGCCCACACATACAGTGCCTACAAGTAGTATTCAACCCCCTGCAGATTTAGCTGGTTGACACATGTGGCATTAACTTGGCATTGTGACATTTGTACTGTAGATCAGCCTGGAAGTGGGAAATGCACTGCAGCAAATTTTTTTTTTTTTTTTTTTTTTTAAAAACGTTAAAAGTTAATTCAGAGTGTCATTTATTATTCAACCCCTCAAACCACAAGAATTCTGTTTGGTCCCCCTAAAGTATTAAGAAGTAGTTCAGGCACCAAGAATAATGAGCTTCACATGTGTGGATTAAAGATCTCTTTTGCCAGCCTTTTCTGACTATTTAAGACCCTCCCCAAACTTGTGAACAGCACTCAGACATGGTCAACATGGGAAAGACAAAGGAGCATTCCAAGGCCATCAGAGACAAGATCGTGGAGGGTCACAAGGCTGGCAAGGGGTACAAAACCCTTTCCAAGGAGTTGGGCCTACCTGTCTCCACTGTTGGGAGCATCATCCGTAAGTGGAAGGCTTATGGAACTACTGTTAGCCTTCCACGGCCTGGACAGCTTTGAAAGTGTCCTCCCGTGCCGAGGCCAGGCTTGTCCGAAGAGTCAAGGCTAACCCAAGGACAACAAGGAAGGAGCTCCGGGAAAATCTCATGGCAGTGGGGACATTGGTTTCAGTCAATACCATAAGTAACGTACTCCACCGCAATGGTCTCCGTTCCAGACGAGCCCGTAAGGTACCTTTACTTTCAAAGCGTCATGTCAAGGCTCGTCTACAGTTTGCTAATGATCACTTGGAGGACTCTGAGACAGACTGGCTCAAGGTTCTATGGTCTGATGATACCAAGATCGAGATCTTTGGTGCCAACCACACACGTGACGTATGGAGACTGGATGGCACTGCATACGACCCCAAGAATACCATCCCTACAGTCAAGCATGGTGGTGGCAGCATCATGCTGTGGGGCTGTTTCTCAGCCAAGGGGCCTGGCCATCTGGTCCGCATCCATGGGAAGATGGATAGCACGGCCTACCTGGAGATTTTGGCCAAGAACCTCCGCTCCTCCATCAAGGATCTTAAGATGGGTCGTAATTTCATCTTCCAACAAGACAACGACCCAAAGCACACAGCCAAGAAAACCAAGGCCTGGTTCAAGAGGGAAAAAGTCAAGGTGTTGGAGTGGCCTAGTCAGTCTCCTGACCTTAACCCAATTGAAAACTTGTGGAAGGAGCTCAAGAATAAAGTCCACATGAGACACCCAAAGAACCTAGATAACTTGGAGAAGATCTGCATGGAGGAGTGGGCCAAGATAACTCCACAGAACTGTGCCGGCCTGATCAGGTCTTATAAAAGACGATTATTAGCTGTAATTGCAAACAAGGGTTATTCCACAAAATATTAAACATAGGGGTTGTATAATAATTGACCCACACTTTTATGTTTAAAATTTAATAAAATTCAACTGAGCAACATAACTTTTTGGTTTGTAATATTTATGCTTCTGTTCATAAAACCTACTCTCGTTTGCAGTTTGAAGGCTCTAACTTATTTGCATCTTATCAAACCAGCTAAATCTGCAGGGGGTTGAATACTACTTGTAGGCACTGTAGCTCCCAATATACAGTATGAGCCCATGCATATCTCCCTATATACAGTATAAGCCCCCATATAGCCTCCCATATACATTATGAGCCTGCACATAGCCTACTATACATAGTATGACCCTGCACATAGCCTCCTGTATACAGTGTGAGCTCCTATATAGATTATGAGCCCGCACATAGACTTCTGTATAAAGAGTGAGCCCCCATATAGCCTGATATATAAATTATGAGCCTGCACATAGCCTCCTGTATACAGTATGAGCCCCCATATAGCCTCCAATATACATTATGAGCATTCACATAGCCTCCTGTGTACATTGTGAGCCCCCAGATAGCCTCCTATATACATTATGAGCCTGCACATAGCAACCTATATACAGTGTGAACCCCCATATAGCCTCCTATATACATTATAAGCCCCAACATAGCCTCCGGTATATAGTGTGAGCCCCCACATAGCCTGCTATATACATTATGAGTCTGCACATAGCAACCTATATACAGTGTGAGCCCCCACATAGCCTCCTGTATACAGTATAAGCCCCCATATAGCCTCCTATATATATATTATGAGCCTGCACATAGCCTCCTGTATACAGTGTGAGCCCCCATATAGCCTCCTAAATACATTATGAGCCTGCACATAGCCTCCGGTATACAGTGTGAGCCCCATATAGTCTTCTATATACAATATGAGCCTGCACATAGCTTCTTGTATACAGTGTGAGCCTCTATATAGCCTCCTATATACATTATGAGCCTGCACATAGTCATTGTTCTAGCGCCAGCTGATGTTCTCATTGCGCTGGCACATCGCAGAAGCAACTGGAGTTCCACTAGCTCTGCGCTGCCATTCCGTATCATTGGCAGATCAGCGCCAGGGGAGCTCCCTGCTGGGATATGTGCACCACAGATGGCGGCGCCAAAAACATTATAATGAGTGCAATCTGGTGATAGGCCCCCTTGGAGCTTCGGGCCCTGGGCAGTAGCACAGATTGCCCTCATTATTATTCGCCTATGCCCCTGTGTCACTGTGTAACACTGAGCTACATTGAGAAAGTTCACTGGAGTTCAACAGCCTATGAACCCCGGTGAACTCACAACACCGCTTTTGCAGGAGAACTTTCCTCTTTCTTCTCCCGCAGGCTCACCGCCTCGACCTTCTATCTGGTCTCCTGGCAGCGTGCTTGCTACCTGCTTCTTAAAGGGGTAGCGCATGCACTCCTTATTTGTCCCCAACCAATAGCTGGGAGGCGCTAAGTATTTAAAGCACCTTCCCCTGTAGAGATATGCTGGAGCAACATCAGTGTTTAGTTTGTCTGCAAGCTGCTAAGTCCGTTGTCAGGTCCCTGTTCCAGCACCTGTCCTGTTACTCTGAACCTGAACCAGTTCTGACTTCCTGAACCAGCATCTGAACCTGTTACCCATCCTGTCAATACCTGTACCAGAATCCGAACTGTCTGAACCAGCACCTGTGGCCACCCTGTCTGGTGATCCAGAATCCTTACTGTCTGAATCAACATCAGTATCCAGTCCTGCCTTGGACTCCAAGTCCTCACTTGCATCTGTGACCCTAGAGGTCAGCTGCTGCAGTACCGCTCTGGAGTGTTACCGGGCAGCTACCTGGAGGTCAAGCCTAACCTCACCATCAGAGGCTCTAGTGAACACCAGGTAGCTGCTTAGTTATGCTCCTCCAGGGTAGGCCCGGCCTGTGGCGCAGTAGGACCACATCCACCGCCGTGACAATAGTATAATTTTGGCTGCCTTTACTAGTTGTATGTATTGTGGTAGATCGCTCACTCGGCTGCACACGGAGGTAGACACAGGTACGCCGTCTCTTTAAATCTTTGGTTGATTTATTATAATGCTGCATAGACCAACCTTTAGTTCATAAAAATAAACACAGCCCGCTGGGCAAAACAGGAAACCAAAGCAAAAATGGTAACACATAGAAACCAGCCCTTGGACTAGCTGGGATTTGCCTGCTGAGAGTTCAGCAACTCCACATGGTTCAAACACAAGCTCGCTTCTGGAGCTTACTTTTCCAGACAATGAACTCTGAATGCCTCATCTGCCTGAGTATTTAAACTCCCCCAGACAACACCATGAGGTGGGGAGATATGGTGAATGACCTCCCACCCTTCACAATAGTCATTCACAAAAAAACACTCCGTTTTACTATAGAGTTAACCCCTCTCAACAAATAACATGCTGGAGGAAACTTAATGGTTTTAGTTCACTGACGCCAACAGCCTCAGCGAAACATATCTCCCCTCCAGCACTTTACCAGTGACTTTGTCACAGTACTCATGTTGAAAATATAAAACATGATAAAATAAAAACATCTATAGAAAGAGACAATATTAAAAGGATCCAGAGACATATCGACTCGCTCGACTGCTTCTGGAAGTAGACTCAGGAATCGGGTTTTCTCTGCAGGCTTTATTATATGGCATAAAGCCCTGCAACTCCAGCAAGAATAAACATGGCCTTACTGGCAAAACAACAAAACAAAAGATAAACGATAAGACAGTCCATATGTGTGTGTGCGGTTCGCTCACACAGGTTATGTCCAGCCTTCAGCTCCTCTCTGAGCTATCACTGTCCAGACTGGAGACCTTGCCTCTCCAAACATAACACAGAAAGAAAAACAAGACTGAACATTTAAATATTGCTCAGCCACACCCTGAGGTGGAGGTATGGGGAATAACATCCCTCCCATCTCTAAGTCATTCCCATAAAACCACGCCCTTTAAAAGAGTTAACCCTCCAGCATATAACATGCTGGCAGAAAGTTTATTTGTTCTAGTTCACACAGGCTAGCAAACCTGCGTGACACATACCTCGCCTCATATATCATACTAGTGACTCTGTCACAACACAGACACCCATATAAACACACGCATACACAAATAAATATATACACGCACACACGTACATACACAGGCATAGACATACACACATACTGTACACACATACTGTACACACATACAGTACATACACTTATACAGACACACACAAACAGTGAGAGTAAGACAAACATAATTGCTCATAAGTTTCTTTAGCTCTAAGCAATTGCAGTATAGAGTTTGTCTTGCGCTTGTTGATTCTTAACAAGTCTGAATAACTTGAAGTTTAATTTGAATACCCTGTTAAGCTTTTGAGTATGGTTTTGTTATATTTCTCAAAGGATAAGCAGATCCTCTAAGTCACAGTCAGTTTGGGGCCAGCTAAACAATCATGTGAAGTCTAAGGCTATGTGCCCATGATGCAGAAATGCTTCGGATTTTTTCCTGAGCGTTTCTGCATTTCTCTGGCAGAAAAAACGCATGTAGATTTTACATGCTTTTTTCTGCCAGGGACAAGCATATGCCCCACGTTTTTCACATGCGATTTTTCATGCGGGTTGTCAAGCACTTTTCCAAGTGATTTTAGCATCACTTGGAAAAGCGCTTGACAACTTGGTTACACTATATAAATCCATGCAACCGGCATATATAGTGTGACAAAGTTAATAGTAACAGAATGGTAAAAAATAAAAAATAATGATTATACTCAACTTCTGATGGTCCCCGGTCTCCTTCTCCGATGCGTCCGGTGTGTTAGGCGGCTCGCGGTGGTCTAAAAGGACCTTCCATGACGTCATTTAGTGATGTAACAGGTCACGCGACCGCCGATGTCAGCGCTCGCATGACCTGTCACATGACTAAATGATGTCATGGAAGGTCCTTTTAGACCATCGCAAGCCGCTAGGGAGCCAGGATTCATCGCCAAGGAGACTGGGGGCCATCAGAAGGTGAGTATAATGTTTATTTTTTATTTTAAATTCTTTTTTCTAAAGGTACTATGGTACCCAGGGTCTGGAGGAGAGTCTCCTCTTCTCCAGACCCAGGTAATAATACTACTACTACTACTACTAATAATAATAATTTTTATTTTTATAGCGCCAACATATTCCGCAGCACTTTACAATTTTAGGGGGGACTAGTACAAACAATACAGAATAAGCATTTCTAAAATCAAAAGGAGTGAGGGCCCTGTTTGCAAGCTTACAGTCTATGAGGAAATGGGGCAGACACAAAAGGTAAAGTGTACATATATTGCATAATGCAGCCTTGATATACTAAATAGGATAAATAATAATACATGGACTGGTCGCCAGCCAGTATGTGTACAGTCCTGACTGAGGCTATTAAGTACATGGATGGTATGAACCTGAAATTGAAGAAGATTTTAATATGGGGGAAAACTGGGATGGACAGATAGTGTGTTTAGGCGATATGCCAGTCTAAAGAAATGGGTTTTTCGGGTCCGCTTGAAACTGTGGGTATTGGGAATTAATCGAACTGTCCTGGGTAGTGCATTACAAAGAATTGGCGCAGCAAGCAAGAAATCTTGGAGACAGGAGTGGGAAGTTCGGATTATGGAGGATTTTAGTTTTAAGTCATTGGCAGAATGGAGGGCACGTGTAAGGTGGTAGACTGAGACAAGGGAGGAGATGTAGGGGGGGTACTGAAGCATGGAGCGCTTTGTGGGTAAGCGTGATAAGTTTAAATTGAACTCTATATTGGATGGGTAACCAATGCTATGACTGGCACAGGGAAGATGCATCAGTATAGCGGTTGGAGAGGAATATGATCCTTGCTGCTGCGTTAAGGACAGATTGGAGAGGGGAGAGTTTAGTAAGAGGGAGACCGATTAGTAGAGAGTTGCAATAGTCGAGACGAGAATGAATAAGAGTACAGTAAGAGTTTTTGCCGAGTCAAAGGTGAGGAATGTCCTGATTCTTGAAATGTTTTTGAGGTGTAGATGACATGAACGAGCGAGTGATTTAATGTGAGGAGTGAAGGAAAGATCAGAATCAAAAATTACCCCAAGACAGCGGGCTTGTTGCTGGGGAGTAATGGTTGAGCCACAAACGGAAATGGCAATATCGGGCACAGGTGGGTTAGTGGAGGGAGGAAATATGAGTAGTTCAGTTTTTTACACATTCAATTTTAGGCAGAGGGAGGACATAATGTTAGACACAGCAGAAAGATAATCACTGGTCTTTTGTAGTAATGCAGGGGTGATGTCCGGAGCAGAGGTGTATAATTGGGTGTCACCAGCATAGAGATGGTACTGAAAATCAAATCTACTGATTGTTTGTCCAATAGGAGCGGTGTATAAGGAGAAAAGAAGGGGGCCTAGGGCTGATCCTTGAGGAACCCCGACAGTAAGGGGAAGGAGTGAGGAGGAGGAGCCGGCAAAAGACACAGAGAAGGAGCGGTCAGAGAGATAGGAGGAGAACCGGGAGAGAACAGTGTCCTTGAGGCCAATAGTGTGGAGCATAGTGAGGAGGAGCTGGTGATCCACAGTGTCAAATGAAGCAGAGAGATGCAGGAGAATCAGCAGGGAATAGTGATCATTAGATTTAGCTGTTAGTAGGTCATTAGAGACTTTAGTGAGGGCAGTTTCAGTAGAATGTAAAGAGCGGAAACCAGATTGTAGAGGGTCAAGAAGAGAGTTGTCTGAGAGATAGCGGATTAGAAGGGAATGAACCAGGCGTTCCAGGAGTTTAAAGATAAATGGAAGATTGGAAACAGGTCTGTAGTTGGCCGTGCGGTTCTGGTCAAGGGATGGTTTTTTAAGTAATGGATGTATGCTGGCGTGTTTAAAAGAAGAGGGAAAGATACCAGATGAGAGGGAGAGGTGGAAAATTTTAGCTAAGTGAGTGGTGACAGCTGGAGAAAGGCACTGAAGGAGATGTGCGGGAATAGGGTCACTGGTGAAGGTAGTAGGGCGAGAAGATGCAAGGAGCCTGATCACTTCATCTTCCGTGACTGGTTCAAAGTCAGAAAGGGAGCAAGATACAATGTGGCAGGGGAGAGCATGCATAACGTTTGGGGATTGGGAGAAAATTTCCTGTCGGATATGGTCAATTTTTTCTTTGAAATAATTGGCCAGATTGTCAGCGCTGAGGTCGGTGGTCGAGGCCTGTGGTGTTTGATTGAGGAGAGAATGAAACGTGTCAAAAAGGCGTTCAGGATTATTGGAAAGTGAGATGATGAGAGTGTTAAAGTAGGTTTGTTTGGAGAGGTGAAGTGCAGAGTTATATGTTTTCAGCATAAATTTATAATGGAGGAAATCTTCGGGCAGATTAGATTTTCTCCACAGCCATTCGGCGCACCTGGAGCACCTCTGGACAAGACGTGTTTGAGGCGTGTGCCAGGGTTGTCGCCGTCTATGCCGAATTTTTCTTTGTGTAGGAGGTGCGGCTTCATCCAGGGCACATAGCAATATTTCGTTATAATGCTTCAATGCAGAGTCGGGACATGAGAGGGAGGAGATTGGGGCCAATGATGATTGCAACTTTTTCATAAATTTCTGGGTGTTAATGGCGCGTATATTTCTATAAGTGTGGAAAGTGGGGGTTTCTTGAGTAGCCTCACAGTTCTTAACAGAGAATGAAAGAAGATTATGGTCAGAGAGTGGAAGAGGAGAGTTAGTAAAGTCATGTACTGAGCAAAGCCGGGAGAAGATCAGGTCCAATGTGTTCCCGTCTTCATGTGTAGGAGAATTAGCAAGCTGTGAAAGGCCGAAGGAGGAGGTTAGGGATAAAAGATGAGCGGCAGATGGGGAAAGAGAATCGCCAATTGGGATGTTAAAATCTCCCATGATTAGAGTGGGGATGTCACAGGATAGAAAATTTGGAAGCCAGGCAGCAAAGTGATCCAGGAACTGACAGGAGGGACCTGGAGGGTGATAGACAACCACCACTCGCAGGGAGAAGGGCTGGTAGAGTCTGATTGTGTGGGTCTTAAAAGAAGGGAAGATAAGGGAGGATACTGGGGGGATAACCTGAAAAGTACATTTTGTTGAAAGAAGCAGACGAACACCCCCACCTGATCTGTTGTCAGGTCTCGGGGTATGAGAGAAGTGTAGGCCACCATAGGAGAGAGCTGCAGCGGTGGTGGTGTCTGACTGCTGGATCCAGGTTTCGGTAAGAGCAAGAAGGTTGAGGGAATTAGAGAGGAAAAAGTCATGGATGTAAGAGATTTTAATACATGCTGAGCCCGCATTCCAAAGGGCACAGTTGTATGAGGCAGAAGATATGCAGGGAATATTAATGAGATTAGCAGGGTTTCTGAATGTAACAGGGAAAGAGTGTTATTATTACTGGAGGGTCCTGGATTAGGAGAAATATTACTTGTGACTAAGTGAAGCAAGATACAGAGAGTGAGCAGATGGTTGAGTGATTTGTGAGAGCGTTTCCTGTGTTGTATGGTGGGAATGAATGGATCTGTGCGGTACAACATTGTGAAGAGAGAATGACAGCTGTACATAGGAGAAGAGAGGAGAGAGGGGTTAATATGGATGAAGTGTGCCAAATTTGTGGGAGAACAGTGAATGTGGATGATTGTATCAGCCAGAACGTAAATGGCACAAATAAAAGTGGTGAATGCTGTTTGCAAAACAGATGACCTGGAAGCAAGTTTGTTTAATTGTCTTGCATGTCTTACCTGTCTCCTGCCCTGTCCAACTGCCATATCTAACTGCCGTGGCACTTTGATAAACTATGTCACTTCGATAAAGTATGCATAAATGCTATATGCATAAATGCCCCTGCATAATTGCTGCCCCATGACTATGTCTCAATATATAGAGGCGTATCTGCTTAGATATATGCAGATTTAACTCGTTAGCAATCAATAAACTAGCTTAAGACAACAGGAGACAATAAAACTGCAGAAACAAAAACAGACCGGCAACTCAACATGGATCATAAACTGTTAAAGTAAGTGTGATGACCTTAAAGTATCATGGATTAAACAACATAGATGAATGAGATATATATACCAGTGATTAGCTGCAGAGCATTGCAAGTAACATGGAGATACAATGCAGGTTTCAGAATAGATAACACGTAGCAGAGGAGTGAGATATATATACCTGTAAGAAGAGAAGAAAGATGAATATTAGAACTGCCGTGTCTAACTGCCGTGACACTTTGATGAACTATGGCACTTTGATAAAGTATGCATAAATGCTATATGAATAAATGCCCCCGCATTAACCATACGCACATTGAATTGCTTAATATCCGCATGTGCACAAGTAGTCATGCGGATATTATGCGATTCAATGCAAGTCAATGACGGCGAAAACTCCGCGATTACGCAAAATTAATGGTAGTGCTGCAGACTTTTTTGCAATGATAATCTGCAGCGGAAATTTCCGCAGCATGTGCACAGCACATGCGGATTATCATTGGGGAACATTGCAGACCTTCTACCAAGCGTTTTTTAAGCATTTTCGTGGCAGAATTGCCACTGCGTAAACGCAAAAAAAAAACGCATCATGGGCACACAGCCTAAGGAGTCCCCATTTTTTTCACTCTTAGGCTATGTGCCCACGTTGCGGACCTGAAGCATATTTTTTACGCTTCTCCCTGGCGGGAAAATCGCATGCGGATATTACATGCGGTTTTCCCGCCAGGTAGAAGCGTTTGTGAGGCGTCTTTGCATGCATTTCCGCATGCGGGTTATCAAGCACTTCTCCAAGCATCACTTGGAAAAGTGCTTGACAACTTGTTCAGAATGGTAAAAAATAAAAAAATAAACTTTATACTCACCTTCTGATGCATTCTCTGCCCCGTCCGGAGGCTTGAGCGGCTCACGCTGTTGTGTGCAGGACCTGCGGTGACGTCATTGAGTCATGTGGTGGGTCACATGACTCAATGACGTGGCAGGTCCTTCAGACAACAGCGCGACGGAGGGAAAACATCATAAGATAAGTATAAACTTTATTTTATTCTTTTTTTTACAGGTTCTTTGGTACCCAGGTCTGGAGGAGAGTCTCCTCTCCTCCAGACTTGGGTACCATCCGCACATTGATTCCGCTGCGCTTCCGCAAAATTAATGAACATGCTGCGGATTTTTGACTGCAGCATATACGCTGCGGAAAAATCCGCAGCATGGGCATTGACATTGCGGAATGCCATTGGGGACCATGGGGTGCGGATCTACATGCGTTTTTCAAGCGTTTACGCTGCGGAAATTCCGCAGCATATACGCTTGAAAAACGCTACGTGGGCACACAGCCTTAAAATCTGCAAAGAGTTATGGAGTTCCCAGTCTGCAGATTCCAAAGTCAATGTCCCCAGAATAGTCACACATTAGCAGCAGGAGTACTGAAAGAACTGAACTACAGTCAGAAATGCAACAAGTGGTTGTCAGCAGAAAAGCGGTCAGGTTGGCCATGTACTAAAACCGAAGTTAAAAAGGATGAATCATCAAGGATCAATACCAGAAGTAGAACAATAAGTATGAAGTGACAATTCCAATAGTCAAGACAGAAATAAAATCAAGAGCGACACCAAAAACACAGTAAATAGCAGGAACAGGGTCAAAAACAGAGAAACAATAGCCAAAGCAAAGGATATACTTTAATCTACTAGAAAATTTAGAAAATATTTTAATGAGATATCATCAAATTATGACCTATTGGGGATATACAGTATAGGGCTAGAATTAAGACATATTGACATATTTCCAAGTATTGGTTTAAAGGGAATCTGTCATAAGAAAGTGGCAAACTGTTTACATATTTTTGATGTTAAATATATCATCTACAGATTTTTGGTAATATTTATTTTTTATTTTTCATACCACATTCTACTGTATATTAAAAAATATTTAGAAATCTTGTAATTTTCCCACTGGCCGCTAGGTCTATTCTAGACTTAGACTTTTGGTTCTTTCAAGGAATCCACATGTGTATTAGCAGTAATAGACTGATATATCTTCACTATTGAAGAATCTAATCAGCATGTGTATAGGTCATTGTGCATTGTGAAGGAAGGAGGAGCAGGGTCAGTTGTGACATCTGATATGGTGATTGATGGATCATCAGCTGTATAATGAAGTGTTAATTGTTTACATTTTAATACTGCCTGTGATGATAAGGACGCTGCTGTAAACTCTTCCTGAAAGGAAAGGAAGTATGAATCTAAAATAACTCCAGTGGTCTGAGTGAAAATTTCAGGAATTCTATTTTTTTAAGACAGATTGTGTATGAAAAAAATTGCCCCCAAATTTTTAAAAATATATTTGACACAAAAAAATAATTTAAAAAATAGACCATTTTCTGATGATACAATTATTTACATTGTAAAGCATTTACACTGTATAATTGTTGTGAACAAGCATTCCTTGTTTCCTAATAATCGGTATTTTAAGCAGGATGCTATCACTTGACGAACAAGTAAACGCTTGTTCATCAGGTGAAATGATTTTTAAGCCTGCTTAAAATTCATCATCCTCTGTAAACAGGACAAGTGTTTCTGAAATTAATGACAGTTTATGTGTACTAAATAGTGTTGAGCGAGCACTAAAATGCTCGGGTGCTCGAAGCTCGGGCCGAGCTCGCCGTGATACTCGGGTGCTCGACCCGAGCAACGAGCCCAATGTTAGTCTATGGGAGACTCGAGCATTTTTGCGGTGGCACCCCCGGCAGTCTTTTAAAAGCCTAACAAGTGCCCAAAACGATAGTGACAGTGCTCAAATGACATGGGGACAGCATGGGGATCGCCCCAGGAAGCATTTCTGACCCCCAGGTCACTGCTGTCAACAACGTGGTCAGAGGTATTAAGCCACTTTTACAGGCTCACAATAAAACGTTCAAAAACGAAAGTGAAACTTTTTTCCTGTGAAATATGTTAAGGGACATCCTTTCCAGGGTAAAGACTTGTGTATAAGTTAAAATAAATGACCAAAAACAAAAATACTCCTCCACACCTTCGGCTATGTTCACAAGTAGCATTTTTATGCGTTTTTGCACTTTTGTATTGCTTTCAACTATGACAAATGCATTCACTGTGAAATGTCATTTTAACATTTTACAACCTTATCTGGCCATGTGCTGTGTGACACATGCATAAAGTGCTGAAAAGACAAGGGAACAGCATGGGGAAGACCCCTGGAAGCATCTCTGACTCCCAGGTCACTGTCTAAAAGTGTGCCCATCATAAGTGATCCTTACCGCATCAGAAGATGCAGACTTGCAACTATCCCCGTGCAAGTTCTAGTCCCAGGGCAGTGTTCAATTGTACCTCCCCCATTCCTTGCAATACAAGCTCAAGTATGCAGCCTGCCACCCACCCACCCCCAGGCTGCAATACCATGCTGCTTGCTTGCTTGAACTTGAAATTGGGCCTTTTAGGCATGTGGAGGCGGAATCTGGCCACCACGTCATGGCTGTGTTGGCGGCCTGGAATCCATACTCAGTCCCCAGCCGCCCGGCGGCCGGGTGTCCATACTCGGTCCCCAGCCGCCCCGCGGCCGGGTGTCCACACACGGTCCCCAGCCGCCTGGGGGCAGCCGGGTGTCCATAAACGGTCCCCAGCCGCCCCTATTTCTCCTTGGAACATCCCCCCACACACTTTTCTTAGCCCGGCCTGCTTTAGGCAGCATTGGACGAGCCCACCAGAGAACCAGACTTCTCCGGTGGGCCCTGACTTCTCCATCGGTGGAGTTGAGAGTGCCAAGGTGAGGAGCATGATGATGATGACAGAAGTTAGCATCTGCTATGTTTTCTTTTAATGCAAGTGTAAGTGTGCAGCCTGCCACCCACCCACCCCCAGACTGCAATTCCATACTGCTAGCTTGCACTTGAAATGGGGCCTTTTAGTTTGGAGGAGGCCGAAGCTGGCCACTACCTCATGGCTGCTTCGGCAGCGAGGTATCCATACTCAGTCCCCAGCCACCCATATTTGTCCTGGTGTGCCTTATACATAAGATTAAGCGCGTATACCAAAACATTACCTGTGCCCTCCCCAGTGCATTTAGTGGAAAGGAGAGCCTATTCCGCTGTAGTGTGTGCATGCCAAACCCCTGTTCATGGTACATGCGAAGATGCCTCCCACCTTGCACCTGTCATTGCAGACTTGCAACTATCCCCATTCAAGTCCTTGTCCCAGGGCAGTGTTCAATTGTACCTCTCCTATTCCTTGCAATGCAAGCGCAAGTATGCAGCCTGCCATCCACCCACCCCCAGGCTGCAATACCATACTGCTTGCTTGCTTGCACTTTAAATTGGGCCTTTTAGGCATGTGGAGGTGGAATCTGGCCACCACGCCATGGCTGTGTCGGCGGCCTGGTATCCATACTCAGTCCCCAGCCGCCTCGTGGCCGGGTGTCCCCGCTTGCTCCCCAGCCTCCAGGGGGTGGCCGGGTGTCCATACTCGGTCCCCAGCCACCCCTATTTGTCCCGGTAACCCTTCCCACACTTTTCTTAGCCTGGCTTTCTTTAGGGCAGCATTGGCCGAGCCCACCGGACTATCAGACTCCTCCGGTGGGCCCTGGCTTCTCCATCAGGGGAGTTGAGAGTGCCAAGGTGAGGAGCATGATGAGGATGATAGAAGTTAGCATCTGCTTTGTTTTGTTGTAATGCAAGCGCATGTATGTAGTAGCGACTAGGCCTAAGGTGGTCAGCGTTTTGGCGCATATCCTACCTCCTCCGAGGATTGCTGGATGTTTTCCTGCTACTATCCAAGTTCTATGACTCCCGTTAAAACAAAGCTTCAGGTGATAAATGATGGATGAGGTAGTGGCAAAGGAGAAAGAGCAGGAGGAACAGGGACCATTCACATCAATATCAGGCCAGTCAACCAGATATGTCTTGTAGGATATGTTTCTGTAACAAAAGGAGCGGTTCGGCTACACAGCTATAGGGCATACAGTGAGTGCAATGCCTACCAAAAATTTCGAGCCACTCCAATGCCCCTTGGAAATGACATGGAGGTCAGAGGGCGTTAACTAAACCTTTTTTTCCATTTATAGCAACTGGGTCTCCCGTACACTGTTGGCCTTAGCAGTGAATGGAAGGCTTTCCAAAAATTATGAGTTACTGCAATGCCCCTTACAAGAGCCATGTGTGGCACCCCAGGGGTCTGGTCACCACAGTAATAGAGATATTACGTCGGAGAGCAAGTGGGAGGTTTCCTGGTCAGGATCCCTTAAACATGCAACATCCTCCTGCCCCAGTCCTGGGAGGGGAGAATTCTGTCCTTATAAACTGGATCTGGGGCGGGGTTGAGTGAGTCAGAGAACAGTCAGAGTCAGAGTGAGAGCAAGGGAAAGTAACAGCAAGGAGCTCTGTAGGAGCTAGGAGCTAAAGACCAGGGGCTGGAAGCTGAGCAGAGCTCGCCCTGGCAGAAGACAATAGAAACCGGACACAGGAGTCCGAAGCTGTGAGGACTTATATATCCAGCAGCAGAAACCAGCCGGCAGGGGATTTCAGGTCCTCTGGCCATAGAAGCCCGGAGGCTCAGTCACAAGCAAGGGACCAGCACCGCCGTCGTGGAGCGGAGGCTAACAGAAGGCCCCAAGTCACCAGCCATACGGGTGAGCACTACACGGTACACTCAGGGACGTGGGCTACTTCTACCCGCTTACAGCAAGGTAGCCAGGAAGAGTGCAGACAGACGGGGAGGCCTACAACTCCACCTGGCCAGGGGAACTCCTGCTTGCTCACAGACTGACCAGGCCTCTTATGCTAGCCAGTACTCCCGGGAGGGTCTACCTTATAATCATCAGTAAAGACCCTGAACTGCACTGCAAAGACTCTGAGTCATTCCTGCTGCGCTCGTGCACCATCACCCCCATCATCCACACTCACTGCCCTGAGGCTATACTCCTCCCGAGGGGAGTTATCCCATTCTATGCTGCGCACACAACACCAGCCTCAGCGGTCTGCCTCGCAGCGGTGGTACTCCCTGACCGCAATCCACGGGTGGCGCAGTCGGACAATTAACCTCAAAACCTAAGAAAGACTGCCACTGGTTTGACCAGCCTGAGCCACGGGACCGGGTCACCGCCACGGAGACTACAAACCCCAGAGACCCGGCACCGGGTATCCCACACACGTGTACACACAGCCCAGGGGGCGCATCACATGCAGTACAGCATATTACAAACATAAGTCACATTATTGGGGATTGGGTGTCCCATAGTATTTGCTTATGCTTTCCCAGCAAAAGCTGCCAAAAATTAGGACAGAGCAACTTGCAATGCCCCTTACAAGAGCCATGCAGTACAGCATATTACAAACATAAGTCCCATTATTGGGGAGTGGGTGTCCCATAGTTTTTGCTTATGCTTTCCCAGCAAAAGCTGCCAAAAATTAGGACGGAGCAACTTGCAATGCCCCTTACAAGAGCCATGCAGTACAGCATATTACAAACATAAGTCCCATTATTGGGGAGTGGGTGTCCCATAGTATTTTCTTATGCTTTCCCAGCAAAAGCTGCCAAAAATTAGGACAGAGCAACTTGCAATGCCCCTTACAAGAGCCATGCAGTACAGCATATTACAAACATAAGTCCCATTATTGGGGAGTGGGTGTCCCATAGTATTTGCTTATGCTTTCCAAGCAAAAGCTGCCAAACATTAGGATGGAGCAACTTGCAATGCCCCTTACAAGAGCCATGCAGTACAGCATATTACAAACATAAGTCCCATTATTGGAGAGTGGGTGTCCCATAGTATTTGCTTATGCTTTCCCAGCAAAAGCTGCCAAAAATTAGGACGGAGCAACTTGCAATGCCCCTTACAAGAGCCATGCAGTACAGCATATTACAAACATAAGTCCCATTATTGGGGAGTGGGTGTCCCATAGTATTTGCTTATGCTTTCCCAGCAAAAGCTGCCAAAAATTAGGACAGAGCAACTTGCAATGCCCCTTACAAGAGCCATGTAGTACAGCATATTACAAACATAAGTCCCATTATTGGGGAGTGGGTGTCCCATAGTATTTGCTTATGCTTTCCCAGCAAAAGCTGCCAAAAATTAGGACGGAGCAACTTGCAATGCCCCTTACAAGAGCCATGCAGTACAGCATATTACAAACATAAGTCCCATTATAGGGGAGTGGGTGTCCCATAGTATTTGCTTATGCTTTTCCAGCAAAAACTGCCAAAAATTAGGACGGAGCAACTTGCAATGCCCCTTACAAGAGCCATGCAGTACAGCATATTACAAACATAAGTCCCATTATTGGGGAGTGAGTGTAACATAGTATTTTCTTATTCTTTCTCAGCAAAAGCTGCCAAAAATTAGGACTGAGAAACTTGCAATGCCCCTTACAAGAGCCATGCAGTGCAGCATATTACAAACATAAGTCCCATTATTGGGGAGTGGGTGTCCCATAGTATTTGCTTATGCTTTCCCAGCAAAAGCTGCCAAAAATTAGGATGGACCAACTTGCAATGCCCCTTACAAGAGCCATGCAGTACAGCATATTACAAACATAAGTCCCATTTTTGGGGAGTGGGTGTCCCATAGTATTTGCTTATGCTTTCCCAGCAAAAGCTGCCAAAAATTAGGACAGAGAAACTTGCAATGCTCCTTACAAGAGCCATGCAGTACAGCATATTACAAACATAAGTCCCATTATTGGGGAGTGGGTGTCCCATAGTATTTGCTTATGCTTTCCCAGCAAAAGCTGCCAAAAATTAGGATGGACCAACTTGCAATGCCCCTTACAAGAGCCATGCAGTACAGCATATTACAAACATAAGTCCCATTATTGGGGAGTGGGTGTCCCATAGTATTTGCTTATGCCTTGCAAGCAAAAGCTGCCAAAAATAAGGACGGAGGAACTTGCATTGCTGGCACCCTGGTGGTATAGTGGTGGTGGAGGCTGAGGATAAGGAGAAGAAGATTAAACAGCCGAAACGAGGAAGCGTATACCCATGTGTGGGTGTGAAGCGGTGCATGTGAATACACCTCCCGAAATAACACAGTGGATTTGACTTTATGTTACTCTGCTGTCATTTGGTGGTGATGAGAAGTCTGGCCCAATCCAGCCCTTGTTCATTTTGATAAGGGTCAGCTTGTCAGCATTGTCAGTTGACAGGTGAGTGCGCTTATCAGTTATAATTCCCCCAGCGGCACTAAAAACACGCTAGGATAACACGCTAGCGGCAGGGCAGGCCAGGACCTCCAAGGCGAAGAGAGCGAGTTCATTCCAAGTGTCCAGCTTGGATACCCAATAATTAAAAGGCACAGAGGAATCACGGAGGACGCTGGTACGATCGGCAAGGTACTCCCTCACCATCTTTTGAAACTTTCCACTCCTTGTGAGAGTACCCCGCGCCTCAGGGCCTGTAAGCTGGGCGGGTGTCAGAAAATTGTCCCAGAACATTGACAGTGTTCCCCTGCCTCTGCTGGATTGGAGTTGCATCTCTCTCGCCTGTACGCCTTGGTTGGGCAACGAACTGTGACCTCTGCCGCTAGCGTGTTCAGATGGGAATTTTTTTAAGAGTTCTGCAGCAAGGGCCTTCTGGTATTGCCCCATTTTTGTAGACCTCTCCACCTCAGGGATAAGAGAGTGAAAGTTCTCCTTGTAGCGGGGGTCTACAAGTGTCACCAACCAGTAATGACTGTCACCCAACATTTTGACAACGCGAGGGTCACGGTTAAGGCAGCGTAACATAAAGTCAGCCATGCGTGCTAGACTGGTAACGGGCAAGATTTCCGTGTCCTCACCAAGATGACGACTGACCATGCTCTCCTCCTCCTCCTCCTCTTCCTCCTCCCCCGTCCTCAGGCCACCCACGCTGAACCGACAGTATGACACTTGTACAGGTACTACCGTCTACAATGCATGATAGCAGCTCCTGTTCTTCCTCCTCCTCCTCCTCTCCCTCATTTTCCCCCAATGCACATTGGGATGAGATGAGGCTGGGCTGTGTGTAATCGCCCGCTACGGCTTCTTGATCCATCTCATCATACTCTGGCTGCAATGCCTCCTCTTTAATCCTCTGCAGAGAGAGTTGCAAAAGACAGACAAGTGGGATGCTGACACTAATGATGGCGTCATCGCCACTCACCATCTTGGTGGCCTCCTCAAAGTTTGTCAGGATGGTACATATGTCAGACATCCAGGTCCACTCCTGAGGTCTTATGTGTGGAGTCTGACCTGAATATCGACGGCCTTGTTGCAGCTGGTACTCCTCAACTGCTCTCTTCTGCTCACAAATCCTTTGCAACATGTGGTGGGTAGAGTTCCAATGTGTGGGGACATCACACACCAGTCGGTGTGCTGGAAGCTGCAAACGCTGCTGCAACACAGCAAGGGCGGCGGAAGCTGTAGCTGACTTGCGAAAATGAGCTGACAGGCGGCGTACTTTCACGAGCAGATCTGGCAACTCGGGGTACGATTTAAGAAACCGCTGAACCACGAGGTTAAGCACATGAGCCAGGCATGGTATGTGTGTGATCTCACCTCGCCTCAGAGCCGCCACCAGGTTACGGCCATTGTCACACGCGACCATGCCGGGATGTAGGTTCAGCGGTCTCAGCCACAGATCTGCCTGCTCTTTCACAGCTGTCCACAACTCACAAGCAGTGTGAGGTTTATCACCTAAGCTTATGAGTTTCAGCACAGCCTGTTGTCGCTTGGCGGAGGCAGTACTGCAATGCTTCCAGCTTGTAACTGATGTGGTGTTATCTGAGATGGAGGCTGAACATGAGGAGGAGGAGGAGGAGGAGGATGCGCAGGAGCTGTACACTGTGGGGGCAACTCTGACTGACATAGGGCCCGCAATCCTCGGTGTGGGGAGGATGCGTTCCGTCCCAAGGTCCGACTGGGTCCCGGCTTCCACTATGTTTACCCAGTGTGCCGTCAGAGAGATGTACCGTCCCTGGCCACAAGCACTTGTCCACGTGTCCGTTGTCAGGTGGACTCTCCCAGTAACTGCGTTGTTGAGGGCACGTCAGATGCTTTGGGACACGTGCTTGTGTAGTGCGGGGATGGCACACCGGGCAAAATAGTGTCGGCTGGGGACCGAGTACCGAGGGACGGCAACCGCCATAAGATTGCGGAAGGATTCCGTCTCCACCAGCCTAAAAGGCAGCATTTCCAATGCAAGCAGTCGTGAAATGTGCGAATTTAGGACTGTGGCCTGTGGGGCGTTAGCTGCGAATTTCCGCTTTCGTTCAAAGGTCTGGCATATGGACAATTGAACTCTGCGGTGGGACGTGGACGTGGACGTTGATGCTGTTTCTTGAGAAACTGCCATAACAAGTGAAGACTGAGAGGAGGGGGCATCTTTACATGCAGTATGGACAGGGGATTGCCTTGCACACACAACAGGGGGTTCTATTGCACGCGCAACAGTGGAACAAGCAGTGGTGACACCCGCTGACACTGGTCGTGGACCCTGGGTTTCGCCCCACAAAGTCGGGTGCTTTGCTGCCATGTACCTGATCATGCTGGTGGTGGTCAGGCTGGTAGTTTTGTCACCCCTGCTGATGCTGGCATGGCAGGTGGAACATATGGCCTTTTTGGGGTTATCAGCAGAGTCTTTAAAAAAATTCCAGTCTCTGGATGACCAACCGCTTGTACTGGCAACGTCCCTCGTGTTGGTGTTACGGGGAACGGTTGCCTGCCTTCTGTCTGCGGCCACCACACTGCTTCTTCCTGCCTGTTGGGGTACTCTGTCTCCCTCCCCCTGTGTGCTGCTGGCCTCACTCTGCATGTCCTCCTTCCACGTTGGGTCAGTTACTAGATCATCCACCACCTCCTCCTCTTCCACTTGAGCACCACGATCCTCCTCCTCACTTCCTGGCAATTGTGTCTCGTCATCGTCCACCTCTTGTGACAGATAGCCAACGTCGACTTCCTGTGGCCGTGGCTGTTCAAATATTTGGGCATCGCAACATGGGATCTCCTCTTCCACCACTTCAAGCGTATCAGGCGAGGGGCCCAAATATGGAAATGGACCAGTGAACAGCTCTTCAGAGTGTCCAAGTGTGGGATCACTTGCTGTCTGACGACACTCGGCATAGTGGGAGGAAGGAGCATCAGGGTGAGGAGGAGTATGCGGTTGAGACTCACGGCTACTAAGAGTTGACCGTGTGGAAGACAGACCGGAGTTGGTGGTGCCCAGGTAACTGGAAGTATTATCTGCTATCCAATTAATAACCTGTTCACACTGATCAGTTCTCAATACTGGTGTTGTTCTGTGCTTCCCTAGTAATTCGGTCAAGACGTGGGAGTGAGAAGATGTGGCTGTTGGTTGTGGCACATTTTCACCTTGGCCACGGCCCCGTCCTCTGCACGAACCATCACCAGAACGTCCACTTCCACGTCCCTTGCCACGCACCTTGCCCATTATAAATTAAGTAAAATAGCTTACACTTGCACTATCAATGGAAAAAGGGTAATAAAGAGTAGATTAGAACCGTGGAAGAGGAAAACCACAGTTATTGTTTACTGGGGTATACCACACTTTTTTAAATAGAGATATTTGCGGCTGAACAGTGAGCGACACACTCAAACTGCTTTTTTTTAGATACCAAAGGCCCAAAACTGGATAGTACAGCGATTTGACCCGTGGAACTGCAAAACCACACTGGGATGTCGGGCCTACACAAGACTATTTTCAACAGATATATTTTTGTGTCACAACAGTAAGGAGACACTACTGCTTTTCTTTACGGAAAAAACTACCAAAACCTGAATAATAGAGATTTTTTACCGTGGGATGGCAAAACCACAGTTATTGTTTACTGGGGTATACCACACTTTTTTAAATAGAGATATTTGCGGCTTAACAGTGAGCGACACACTCAAACTGCTTTTTTTTTAGATACCAAAAGCCCAAAACTGGATAGTACAGCGATTTGACCCGTGGAACTGTGAAACCACACTGGGATTTCGGGCCTACACAAGACTATTTTCAACCGATATATTTTTGTGTCACAACAGTCAGGAGACACTACTGTTTTTCTTTACGGAAAAAACTACCAAAACCTGAATAATAGAGATTTTTTACCGTGGGATGGCAAAACCACAGTTATTGTTTACTGGGGTATACCACACTTTTTTAAATAGAGATATTTGCGGCTGAACAGTGAGCGACACACTCAAACTGCTTTTTTTTAGATACCAAAGGCCCAAAACTGGATAGTACAGTGATTTGACCCGTGGAACTGCGAAACCACACTGGGATGTCGGGCCTACACAAGACTATTTTCAACAGATATATTTTTGTGTCACAACAGTAAGGAGAAACTGCTGTTTTTCTTTAAGGAAAAATCTACCAAAACCTGAATAATAGAGATTTTTTACCGTGGGATGGTAAAACCACAGTTATTGTTTACTGGGGTATACCACACTTTTTTAAATAGAGATATTTGCGGCTGAACAGTGAGCGACACATGCAAACTGCTTTTTTTTTAGATACCAAAGGCCCAAAACTGGATAGTACAGCGATTTGACCCATGGAACTGCGAAACCACACTGGGATGTCGGGCCTACACAAGACTATTTTCAACAGATATATTTTTGTGTCACAACAGTCAGGAGACACTACTGTTTTTCTTTATGGAAAAAACTACCAAAACCTGAATAATAGAGATTTTTTACCGTGGGATGGCAAAACCACAGTTATTGTTTACTGGGATATACCACACTTTTTTAAATAGAGATATTTGTGGCTGAACAGTGAGCGACACACTCAAACTGCTTTTTTTTTAGATACCAAAGGCCCAAAACTGGATAGTACAGCGATTTGACCCGTGGAACTGCAAAACCACACTGGGATGTCGGGCCTACACAAGACTATTTTCAACAGATATATTTTTGTGTCACAACAGTCAGGAGACACTACTGTTTTTCTTTACGGAAAAAACTACCAAAAGCTGAATAATAGAGATTTTTTTACCGTGGGATGGCAAAACCACAGTTATTGTTTACTGGGGTATTCCACACTTTTTAAATAGAGATATTTGCGGCTGAACAGTGAGCGACACACTCAAACTGCTTTTTTTTTCAGATACAAATGGCCCAAAACTGGATAGTGCAGCGATTTGACCCGTGGAACTGCGAAACCACACTGGGATGTTGGGCCTACTCAAGACTATTTTCAACAGATATATTTTTGTGTCACAACAGGCAGGAGACACTACTGGTTTTCTTTACGGAAAAAACTACCAAAAGCTGAATAATAGAGATTTTTTACCGTGGGATGGCAAAACCACAGTTATTGTTTACTGGGGTATACCACACTTTTTAAATAGAGATATTTGCGGCTGAACAGTGAGCGACACACTCAAACTGCTTTTTTTTTAGATACCAAAGGCCCAAAACTGGATACTACAGCGATTTGACCCGTGGAACTGCGAAACCACACTGGGATGTCGGGCCTACACAAGACTATTTTCAACAGATATATTTTTGTGTCACAACAGTCAGGAGACACTACTGTTTTTCTTTACGGAAAAAACTACCAAAACCTGAATAATAGAGATTTTTTACCGTGGGATGGCAAAACCACAGTTATTGTTTACTGGTGTATACCACACTTTTTTAAATAGAGATATTTGCGGCTTAACAGTGAGCGACACACTCAAACTGCTTTTTTTTTAGATACCAAAAGCCCAAAACTGGATAGTACAGCGATTTGACCCGTGGAACTGTGAAACCACACTGGGATTTCGGGCCTACACAAGACTATTTTCAACCGATATATTTTTGTGTCACAACAGTCAGGAGACACTACTGTTTTTCTTTACGGAAAAAACTACCAAAACCTGAATAATAGAGATTTTTTACCGTGGGATGGCAAAACCACAGTTATTGTTTACTGGGGTATACCACACTTTTTTAAATAGAGATATTTGCGGCTGAACAGTGAGCGACACACTCAAACTGCTTTTTTTTAGATACCAAAGGCCCAAAACTGGATAGTACAGTCATTTGACCCGTGGAACTGCGAAACCACACTGGGATGTCGGGCCTACACAAGACTATTTTCAACAGATATATTTTTGTGTCACAACAGTCAGGAGACACTACTGTTTTTCTTTATGGAAAAAACTACCAAAACCAGAATAATAGAGATTTTTTACCGTGGGATGGCAAAACCACAGTTATTGTTTACTGGGGTATACCACACTTTTTTAAATAGAGATATTTGCGGCTGAACAGTGAGCGACACACTCAAACTGCTTTTTTTTTAGATACCAAAGGCCCAAAACTGGATAGTACAGCGATTTGACCCGTGGAACTGCGAAACCACACTGGGATGTCGGGCCTACACAAGACTATTTTCAACAGATATATTTTTGTGTCACAACAGTAAGGAGAAACTGCTGTTTTTCTTTAAGGAAAAATCTACCAAAACCTGAATAATAGAGATTTTTTACCGTGGGATGGTAAAACCACAGTTATTGTTTACTGGGGTAAACCACACTTTTTTAAATAGAGATATTTGCGGCTGAACAGTGAGCGACACATGCAAACTGCTTTTTTTTTAGATACCAAAGGCCCAAAACTGGATAGTACAGCGATTTGACCCATGGAACTGCGAAACCACACTGGGATGTCGGGCCTACACAAGACTATTTTCAACAGATATATTTTTGTGTCACAACAGTCAGGAGACACTACTGTTTTTCTTTATGGAAAAAACTACCAAAACCTGAATAATAGAGATTTTTTACCGTGGGATGGCAAAACCACAGTTATTGTTTACTGGGATATACCACACTTTTTTAAATAGAGATATTTGTGGCTGAACAGTGAGCGACACACTCAAACTGCTTTTTTTTTAGATACCAAAGGCCCAAAACTGGATAGTACAGCGATTTGACCCGTGGAACTGCAAAACCACACTGGGATGTCGGGCCTACACAAGACTATTTTCAACAGATATATTTTTGTGTCACAACAGTCAGGAGACACTACTGTTTTTCTTTACGGAAAAAACTACCAAAAGCTGAATAATAGAGATTTTTTTACCGTGGGATGGCAAAACCACAGTTATTGTTTACTGGGGTATTCCACACTTTTTAAATAGAGATATTTGCGGCTGAACAGTGAGCGACACACTCAAACTGCTTTTTTTTTCAGATACAAATGGCCCAAAACTGGATAGTGCAGCGATTTGACCCGTGGAACTGCGAAACCACACTGGGATGTTGGGCCTACTCAAGACTATTTTCAACAGATATATTTTTGTGTCACAACAGGCAGGAGACACTACTGGTTTTCTTTACGGAAAAAACTACCAAAAGCTGAATAATAGAGATTTTTTACGGTGGGATGGCAAAACCACAGTTATTGTTTACTGGGGTATACCACACTTTTTAAATAGAGATATTTGCGGCTGAACAGTGAGCGACACACTCAAACTGCTTTTTTTTTAGATACCAAAGGCCCAAAACTGGATACTACAGCGATTTGACCCGTGGAACTGCGAAACCACACTGGGATGTCGGGCCTACACAAGACTATTTTCAACAGATATATTTTTGTGTCACAACAGTCAGGAGACACTACTGTTTTTCTTTACGGAAAAAACTACCAAAACCTGAATAATAGAGATTTTTTACCGTGGGATGGCAAAACCACAGTTATTGTTTACTGGTGTATACCACACTTTTTTAAATAGAGATATTTGCGGCTGAACAGTGAGCGACACACTCAAACTGCTTTTTTTTTTACATACCAAAGACCCAAAACTGGATAGTACAGCGATTTGACCCGTGGAACTGCGAAACCACACTGGGATGTCGGGCCTACACAAGACTATTTTCAACAGATATATTTTTGTGTCACAACAGTCAGGAGACACGACAGTTTTTCTTTACGGAAAAAACTACCAAAAGCTGAATAATAGAGATTTTTTACCGTGGGATGGCAAAACCACAGTTAATGTTTACTGGGGTATTCCACACTTTTTTAAATAGAGATATTTGCGGCTGAACAGTGAGCGACACACTCAAACTGCTTTTTTTTTAGATACAAATGGCCCAAAACTGGATAGTACAACGATTTGACCCGTGGAACTGCGAAACCACACTGGGATGTTTGGCCTACTCAAGACTATTTTCAACAGATATATTTTTGTGTCACAACAGGCAGGAGACACTACTGTTTTTCTTTACGGAAAAAACTACCAAAAGCTGAATAATAGAGATTTTTTACCGTGGGATGGCAAAACCACAGTTATTGTTTACTGGGGTATACCACACTTTTTTAAATAGAGATATTTGCGGCTGAACAGTGAGCGTCACACTCAAACTGCTTTTTTTTTAGATACCAAAGGCCCAAAACTGGATAGTACAGCGATTTGACCCGTGGAACTGCGAAACCACACTGGGATGTCGGGCCTACCCAAGACTATTTTCAACAGATATATTTTTGTGTCACAACAGTCAGGAGACACTACTGTTTTTCTTTACGGAAAAAACTACCAAAACCTGAATAACAGAGATTTTTTACCGTGGGATGGCAAAACCACAGTTATTGTTTACTGGTGTATACCACACTTTTTTAAATAGAGATATTTGCGGCTGAACAGTGAGCGACACACTCAAACTGCTTTTTTTTTAGATACCAAAGGCCGAAAACTGGATAGTACAGCGATTTGACCCGTGGAACTGCGAAACCACACTGGGATGTCGGGCCTACACAAGACTATTTTCAACAGATATATTTTTGTGTCACAACAGTCAGGAGACGCCTACACAAGACTCTTTTCAACAGATATATTTTTGTGTCACAACAGTCAGGAGACACTACTGTTTTTCTTTACGGAAAAAACTACCAAAAGCTGAATAATAGAGATTTTTTACCGTGGCATGGCAAAACCACAGTTATTGTTTACTGGGGTATACCACACTTTTTTAAGTAGAGATATTTGCGGCTGAACAGTGAGCAACACACTCAAACTGCTTTTTTTTTACATACCAAAGGCCCAAAACTGGATAGTACAGCGATTTGACCCGTGGAACAGCGAAACCACACTGGGATGTCGGGCCTACACAAGACTATTTTCAACAGATATATTTTTGTGTCACAACAGTCAGGAGACACTACTGTTTTTCTTTACGGAAAAAACTACCAAAACCTGAATAATAGAGATTTTTTACCGTGGGATGGCAAAACGACAGTTATTGTTTACTGGTGTATACCACACTTTTTTAAATAGAGATATTTGCGGCTGAACAGTGAGCGACACACTCAAACTGCTTTTTTTTTTAGATACCAAAGGCCCAAAACTGGATAGTACAGCGATTTGACCCGTGGAACTGCGAAACCACACTGGGTTGTCGGGCCTACACAAGACTATTTTCAACAGATATATTTTTGTGTCACAACAGTCAGGAGACACTACTGTTTTTCTTTATGGAAAAAACTACCAAAACCAGAATAATAGAGATTTTTTACCGTGGGATGGCAAAACCACAGTTATTGTTTACTGGGGTATACCACACTTTTTTAAATAGAGATATTTGCGGCTGAACAGTGAGCGACACACTCAAACTGCTTTTTTTTTAGATACCAAAGGCCCAAAGCTGGATAGTACAGCGATTTGACCCGTGGAACAGCGAAACCACACTGGGATGTCGGGCCTACACAAGACTATTTTCAACAGATATATTTTTGTGTCACAACAGTCAGGAGACACTACTGTTTTTCTTTACGGAAAAAACTACCAAAAGCTGAATAATAGAGATTTTTTACTGTGGGATGGCAAAACCACAGTTATTGTTTACTGGGGTATACCACACTTTTTAAATAGAGATATTTGCGGCTGAACAGTGAGCGACACACTCAAACTGCT
The DNA here is from genome assembly GCF_046119375.1 of Phyllobates terribilis. Classification (NCBI taxonomy): domain Eukaryota; kingdom Metazoa; phylum Chordata; class Amphibia; order Anura; family Dendrobatidae; genus Phyllobates; species Phyllobates terribilis. Next base: position 58,791,019 of record NW_027362773.1, read on the forward strand.
TTTTTTTTTTGATACCAAAGGCCCAAAACTGGATACTACACCGATTTGACCCGTGAAACTGCGAAACCACACTGGGATGTCGGGCCTACACAAGACTATTTTCAACAGATATATTTTTGTGTCACAACAGTCAGGAGACACTACTGTTTTTCTTTACGGAAAAAACTACCAAAACCTGAATAATAGAGATTTTTTACCGTGGGATGGCAAAACCACAGTTATTGTTTACTGGTGTATACCACACTTTTTAAAATAGAGATATTTGCGGCTGAACAGTGAGCGACACACTCAAACTGCTTTTTTTTTTAGATACCAAAGGCCCAAAACTGGATAGTACAGCGATTTGACCCGTGGAACTGCGAAACCACACTGGGATGTCGGGCCTACACAAGACTATTTTCAACAGATATATTTTTGTGTCACACCAGTCAGGAGACACTACTGTTTTTCTTTACGAAAAAAAATACCAAAAGCTGAATAATAGAGATTTTTTACCGTGGGATGGCAAAACCACAGTTATTGTTTACTGGGGTATTCCACACTTTTTAAGTAGAGATATTTGCGGATGAACAGTGAGCGACACACTCAAACTGCTTTTTTTTTAGATGCAAATGGCCCAAAACTGGATAGTACAGCGATTTGACCCGTGGAACTGCGAAACCACACTGGGATGTTGGGCTACTCAAGACTATTTTCAACAGATATATTTTTGTGTCACAACAGGCAGGAGACACTACTGTTTTTCTTTACGTAAAAAACTACCAAAAGCTGAATAATAGAGATTTTTTACCGTGGGATGGCAAAACCACAGTTATTGTTTACTGGGGTATGCCACACTTTTTAAATAGAGATATTTGCGGATGAACAGTGAGCGACACACTCAAACTGCTTTTTTTTTAGATACAAATGGCCCAAAACTGGATAATACAGCGATTTGACCCGTGGAACTGTGAAACCACACAGGGATGTCGGGCCTACACAAGACTATTTTCAACAGATATATTTTTGTGTCACACCAGTCAGGAGACACTACTGTTTTTCTTTACGGAAAAAACTACCAAAAGCTGAATAATAGAGATTTTTTACCGTGGGATGGCAAAACCACAGTTATTGTTTACTGGGGTATACCACACTTTTTAAATAGAGATATTTGCGGCTGAACAGTGAGCGACACACTCAAACTGCTTTTTTTTTAGATACCAAAGGCCCAAAACTGGATACTACAGCGATTTGACCCGTGGAACTGCGAAACCACACTGGGATGTCGGGCCTACACAAGACTATTTTCAACAGATATATTTTTGTGTCACAACAGTCAGGAGACACTACTGCTTTTCTTTACGGAAAAAACTACCAAAACCTGAATAATAGAGATTTTTTACCATGGGATGGCAAAACCACAGTTATTGTTTACTGGTGTATACCACACTTTTTTAAATAGAGATATTTGCGGCTGAACAGTGAGCGACACACTCAAACTGCTTTTTTTTTTAGATACCAAAGGCCCAAACTGGATAGTACAGCGACTTGACCCGTGAAACTGCGAAACCACACTGGGATGTCGGGCCTACACAAGACTATTTTCAACAGATATATTTTTGTGTCTCAACAGTCAGGAGACACTACTGCTTTTCTTTACGGAAAAAACTACCAAAACCTGAATAATAGAGATTTTTTACCGTGGAATGGCAAAACCACAGTTATTGTTTACTGGGGTATACCACACTTTTTTAAATAGAGATATTTGCGGCTTAACAGTGAGCGACACACTCAAACTGCTTTTTTTTTAGATACCAAAAGCCCAAAACTGGATAGAACAGCGATTTGACCCGTGGAACTGTGAAACCACACTGGGATTTCGGGCCTACACAAGACTATTTTCAACCGATATATTTTTGTGTCACAACAGTCAGGAGACACTACTGTTTTTCTTTACGGAAAAAACTACCAAAACCTGAATAATAGAGATTTTTTACCGTGGGATGGCAAAACCACAGTTATTGTTTACTGAGGTATACCACACTTTTTTAAATAGAGATATTTGCGGCTGAACAGTGAGCGACACACTCAAACTGCTTTTTTTTAGATACCAAAGGCCCAAAACTGGATAGTACAGCGATTTCACCCGTGGAACTGCGAAACGACACTGGGATGTCGGGCCTACACAAGACTATTTTCAACAGATATATTTTTGTGTCACAACAGTCAGGAGACACTACTGTTTTTCTTTATGGAAAAAACTACCAAAACCAGAATAATAGAGATTTTTTACCGTGGGATGGCAAAACCACAGTTATTGTTTACTGGGGTATACCACACTTTTTTAAATAGAGATATTTGCGGCTGAACAGTGAGCGACACACTCAAACTGCTTTTTTTTTAGATACCAAAGGCCCAAAACTGGATAGTACAGCGATTTGACCCGTGGAACTGCGAAACCACACTGGGATGTCGGGCCTACACAAGACTATTTTCAATAGATATATTTTTGTGTCACAACAGTCAGGAGACGCCTACACAAGACTATTTTCAACAGATATATTTTTGTGTCACAACAGTCAGGAGACACTACTGTTTTTCTTTACGGAAAAAACTACCAAAAGCTGAATAATAGAGATTTTATACCGTGGCATGGCAAAACCACAGTTATTGTTTACTTGGGTATACCACACTTTTTTAAGTAGAGATATTTGCGGCTGAACAGTGAGCAACACACTCAAACTGCTTTTTTTTTTACATACCAAAGGCCCAAAACTGGATAGTACAGCGATTTGACCCGTGGAACAGCGAAACCACACTGGGATGTCGGGCCTACACAAGACTATTTTCAACAGATATATTTTTGTGTCACAACAGTCAGGAGACACTACTGTTTTTCTTTACGGAAAAAACTACCAAAACCTGAATAATAGAGATTTTTTACCGTGGGATGGCAAAACCACAGTTATTGTTTACTGGGGTATACCACACTTTTTTAAATAGAGATATTTGCGGCTGAACAGTGAGCGACACACTCAAACTGCTTTTTGTTTAGATACCAAAGGCCCAAAACTGGATAGTACAGCGATTTGACCCGTGGAACTGCGAAACCACACTGGGATGTCGGGCCTACACAAGACTATTTTCAACAGATATATTTTTGTGTCACAACAGTCAGGAGACGCCTACACAAGACTATTTTCAACAGATATATTTTTGTGTCACAACAGTCAGGAGACACTACTGTTTTTCTTTACGGAAAAAAACTACCAAAAGCTGAATAATAGAGATTTTTTACTGTGGGATGGCAAAACCACAGTTATTGTTTACTGGGGTATACCACACTTTTTAAATAGAGATATTTGCGGCTGAACAGTGAGCGACACACTCAAACTGCTTTTTTTTTTTGATACCAAAGGCCCAAAACTGGATACTACACCGATTTGACCCCTGAAACTGCGAAACCACACTGGGATGTCGGGCCTACACAAGACTATTTTCAACAGATATATTTTTGTGTCACAACAGTCAGGAGACACTACTGTTTTTCTTTACGGAAAAAACTACCAAAACCTGAATAATAGAGATTTTTTACCGTGGGATGGCAAAACCACAGTTATTGTTTACTGGTGTATACCACACTTTTTAAAATAGAGATATTTGCGGCTGAACAGTGAGCGACACACTCAAACTGCTTTTTTTTTTAGATACCAAAGGCCCAAAACTGGATAGTACAGCGATTTGACCCGTGGAACTGCGAAACCACACTGGGATGTCGGGCCTACACAAGACTATTTTCAACAGATATATTTTTGTGTCACACCAGTCAGGAGACACTACTGTTTTTCTTTACGAAAAAAAATACCAAAAGCTGAATAATAGAGATTTTTTACCGTGGGATGGCAAAACCACAGTTATTGTTTACTGGGGTATTCCACACTTTTTAAGTAGAGATATTTGCGGCTGAACAGTGAGCGACACACTCAAACTGCTTTTTTTTTAGATACCAAAGGCCCCAAACTGGATACTACAGCGATTTGACCCGTGGAACTGCGAAACCACACTGGGATGTCGGGCCTACACAAGACTATTTTCAACAGATATATTTTTGTGTCACAACAGTCAGGAGACACTACTGCTTTTCTTTACGGAAAAAACTACCAAAACCTGAATAATAGAGATTTTTTACCATGGGATGGCAAAACCACAGTTATTGTTTACTGGTGTATACCACACTTTTTTAAATAGAGATATTTGCGGCTGAACAGTGAGCGACACACTCAAACTGCTTTTTTTTTTAGATACCAAAGGCCCAAACTGGATAGTACAGCGACTTGACCCGTGAAACTGCGAAACCACACTGGGATGTCGGGCCTACACAAGACTATTTTCAACAGATATATTTTTGTGTCTCAACAGTCAGGAGACACTACTGCTTTTCTTTACGGAAAAAACTACCAAAACCTGAATAATAGAGATTTTTTACCGTGGAATGGCAAAACCACAGTTATTGTTTACTGGGGTATACCACACTTTTTTAAATAGAGATATTTGCGGCTTAACAGTGAGCGACACACTCAAACTGCTTTTTTTTTAGATACCAAAAGCCCAAAACTGGATAGAACAGCGATTTGACCCGTGGAACTGTGAAACCACACTGGGATTTCGGGCCTACACAAGACTATTTTCAACCGATATATTTTTGTGTCACAACAGTCAGGAGACACTACTGTTTTTTTTTTACGGAAAAAACTACCAAAACCTGAATAATAGAGATTTTTTACCGTGGGATGGCAAAACCACAGTTATTGTTTACTGGGGTATACCACACTTTTTTAAATAGAGATATTTGCGGCTGAACAGTGAGCGACACACTCAAACTGCTTTTTTTTTAGATACCAAAGGCCCAAAACTGGATAGTACAGCGATTTCACCCGTGGAACTGCGAAACCACACTGGGATGTCGGGCCTACACAAGACTATTTTCAATAGATATATTTTTGTGTCACAACAGTCAGGAGACGCCTACACAAGACTATTTTCAACAGATATATTTTTGTGTCACAACAGTCAGGAGACACTACTGTTTTTCTTTACGGAAAAAACTACCAAAAGCTGAATAATAGAGCTTTTATACCGTGGCATGGCAAAACCACAGTTATTGTTTACTTGGGTATACCACACTTTTTTAAGTAGAGATATTTGCGGCTGAACAGTGAGCAACACACTCAAACTGCTTTTTTTTTTACATACCAAAGGCCCAAAACTGGATAGTACAGCGATTTGACCCGTGGAACAGCGAAACCACACTGGGATGTCGGGCCTACACAAGACTATTTTCAACAGATATATTTTTGTGTCACAACAGTCAGGAGACACTACTGTTTTTCTTTACGGAAAAAACTACCAAAAGCTGAATAATAGAGATTTTTTACCGTGGGATGGCAAAACCACAGTTATTGTTTACTGGGGTATACCACACTTTTTAAATAGAGATATTTGCGGGTGAACAGTGAGCGACACACTCAAACTGCTTTTTTTTTTTGATACCAAAGGCCCAAAACTGGATACTACACCGATTTGACCCGTGAAACTGCGAAACCACACTGGGATGTCGGGCCTACACAAGACTATTTTCAACAGATATATTTTTGTGTCACAACAGTCAGGAGACACTACTGTTTTTCTTTACGGAAAAAACTACCAAAACCTGAATAATAGAGATTTTTTACCGTGGGATGGCAAAACCACAGTTATTGTTTACTGGGGTATTCCACACTTTTTAAGTAGAGATATTTGCGGATGAACAGTGAGCGACACACTCAAACTGCTTTTTTTTTAGATACAAAAGGTCCAAAACTGAATAGTACAGCGATTTGACCCGTGGAACTGCGAAACCACACTGGGATGTTGGGCTACTCAAGACTATTTTCAACAGATATATTTTTGTGTCACAACAGGCAGGAGACACTACTGTTTTACTGTACGTAAAAAACTACCAAAAGCTGAATAATAGAGATTTTTTACAGTGGGATGGCAAAACCACAGTTATTGTTTACTGGGGTATGCCACACTTTTTAAATAGAGATATTTGCGGCTGAACAGTGAGCGACACACTCAAACTGCTTTTTTTTTAGATACCAAAGGCCCAAAACTGGATAATACAGCGATTTGACCCGTGGAACTGCGAAACCACACTGGGATGTCGGGCCTACACAAGACTATTTTCAACAGATATATTTTTGTGTCACAACAGTCAGGAGACACTACTGTTCTTCTTTACGGAAAAAACTACCAAAACCTGAATAATAGAGATTTTTTACCGTGGGATGGCAAAACGACAGTTATTGTTTACTGGTGTATACCACACTTTTTTAAATAGAGATATTTGCGGCTGAACAGTGAGCGACACACTCAAACTGCTTTTTTTTTTAGATACCAAAGGCCCAAAACTGGATAGTACAGCGATTTGACCCGTGGAACTGCGAAACCACACTGGGATGTCGGGCCTACACAAGACTATTTTCAACAGATATATTTTTGTGTCACACCAGTCAGGAGACACTACTGTTTTTCTTTACGGAAAAAACTACCAAAAGCTGAATAATAGAGATTTTTTACCGTGGGATGGCAAAACCACAGTTATTGTTTACTGGGGTATACCACACTTTTTAAATAGAGATATTTGCGGCTGAACAGTGAGCGACACACTCAAACTGCTTTTTTTTAGATACCAAAGGCCCAAAACTGGATACTACAGCGATTTGACCCGTGGAACTGCGAAACCACACTGGGATGTCGGGCCTACACAAGACTATTTTCAACAGATATATTTTTGTGTCACAACAGTCAGCAGACACTACTGCTTTTCTTTACGGAAAAAACTACCAAAACCTGAATAATAGAGATTTTTTACCGTGGGATGGCAAAACCACAGTTATTGTTTACTGGTGTATACCACACTTTTTTAAATAGAGATATTTGCGGCTGAACAGTGAGCGACACACTCAAACTGCTTTTTTTTTTTAGATACCAAAGGCCCAAAGCTGGATAGTACAGCGATTTGACCCGTGAAACTGCGAAACCACACTGGGATGTCGGGCCTACACAAGACTATTTTCAACAGATATATTTTTGTGTCACAACAGTCAGGAGACACTACTGTTTTTGTTTACGGAAAAAACTACCAAAAGCTGAATAATAGAGATTTTTTACCGTGGGATGGCAAAACCACAGTTATTGTTTACTGGGGTATACCACACTTTTTTAAATAGAGATATTTGCAGCTGAACAGTGAGCGACACACTCAAACTGCTTTTTTTTTAGATACCAAAGGCCCAAAACTGGATAGTACAGCGATTTGACCCGTGGAACTGCGAAACCACACTGGGATGTCGGGCATACACAAGACTATTTTCAACAGATATATTTTTGTGTCACAACAGTCAGGAGACGCCTACACAAGACTATTTTCAACAGATATATTTTTGTGTCACAACAGTCAGGAGACACTACTGTTTTTCTTTACGAAAAAAACTACCAAAAGCTGAATAATAGAGATTTTTTACTGTGGCATGGCAAAACCACAGTTATTGTTTACTGGGGTATACCACACTTTTTTAAGTAGAGATATTTGCGGCTGAACAGTGAGCAACACACTCAAACTGCTTTTTTTTTACATACCAAAGGCCCAAAACTGGACAGTACAGCGATTTGACCCGTGGAACAGCGAAACCACACTGGGATGTCGGGCCTACACAAGACTATTTTCAACAGATATATTTTTGTGTCACAACAGTCAGGAGACACTACTGTTTTTCTTTACGGAAAAAACTACCAAAAGCTGAATAATAGAGATTTTTTACCGTGGGATGGCAAAACCACAGTTATTGTTTACTGGGGTATACCACACTTTTTAAATAGAGATATTTGCGGCTGAACAGTGAGCGACACACTCAAACTGCTTTTTTTTTAGATACCAAAGCTCCAAAACTGGATACTACACCGATTTGACCCGTGAAACTGCGAAACCACACTGGGATGTCGGGCCTACACAAGACTATTTTCAACAGATATATTTTTGTGTCACAACAGTCAGAAGACACTACTGTTTTTCTTTACGGAAAAAACTACCAAAACCTGAATAATAGAGATTTTTTACCGTGGGATGGCAAAACGACAGTTATTGTTTACTGGTGTATACCACACTTTTTTAAATAGAGATATTTGCGGCTGAACAGTGAGCGACACACTCAAACTGCTTTTTTTTTTAGATACCAAAGGCCCAAAACTGGATAGTACAGCGATTTGACCCGTGGAACTGCGAAACCACACTGGGATGTCGGGCCTACACAAGACTATTTTCAACAGATATATTTTTGTGTCACACCAGTCAGGAGACACTACTGTTTTTCTTTACGGAAAAAACTACCAAAAGCTGAATAATAGAGATTTTTTACCGTGGGATGGCAAAACCACAGTTATTGTTTACTGGGGAATTCCACACTTTTTAAGTAGAGATATTTGCGGATGAACAGTGAGCGACACACTCAAACTGCTTTTTTTTTAGATACAAATGGCCCAAAACTGGATAGTACAGCGATTTGACCCGTGGAACTGCGAAACCACACTGGGATGTTGGGCCTACTCAAGACTATTTTCAACAGATATATTTTTGTGTCACAACAGGCAGGAGACACTACTGTTTTTCTTTACGGAAAAAACTACCAAAAGCTGAATAATAGAGATTTTTTACCGTGGGATGGCAAAACCACAGTTATTGTTTACTGGGGTATGCCACACTTTTTAAATAGAGATATTTGCGGCTGAACAGTGAGCGACACACTCAAACTGCTTTTTTTTAAGATACCAAAGGCCCAAAACTGGATACTACAGCGATTTGACCCGTGGAACTGCGAAACCACACTGGGATGTCGGGCCTACACAAGACTATTTTCAACAGATATATTTTTGTGTCACAACAGTCAGGAGACACTACTGTTTTTCTTTACGGAAAAAACTACCAAAACCTGAATAATAGAGATTTTTTACCGTGGGATGGCAAAACGACAGTTATTGTTTACTGGTGTATACCACACTTTTTTAAATAGAGATATTTGCGGCTGAACAGTGAGCGACACACTCAAACTGCTTTTTTTTTTAGATACCAAAGGCCCAAAACTGGATAGTACAGCGATTTGACCCGTGGAACTGCGAAACCACACTGGGATGTCGGGCCTACACAAGACTATTTTCAACAGATATATTTTTGTGTCACACCAGTGTAACGGGTCTGGGAGGCGGAACCTCTGAGCTACTATACAAGGGGGCGGTCCTTGTAAGGCAGCGGGTGGCGTCCAGTCACAGCAGGTGACCGGGACAGTCTCTGGAAGAACGAGCAGGAGGTCACGGCAAGTGACCGGGGCAGTGTCTGGATGAACGGGCAGATGGTCACGGCAAGTGACCGGGGCAGTCTCTGGGTGAACGGGCAGATGGTCACGGCAAGTGACCGGGGTAGTCTCTGGGTAAAGGGTTGGTACGACCTGTGGCGGCTGATGGTAGACGTGAGCTCCCAGGTGAGCAGGCGAGAGTCTCTGGATAAACGGGTGGTCACAGCATGTGACGGCGGAGCCTCCAGGAAGACCAACAGACAGGCGACAGATGAGCACTCCCAGGTGAGCGGGCAGAAGTCTCTGGACAGGCGGGTGGTCACAGCACGTGACGGCAGAGCCTCCAGGTAGGCTAGCAGACAGGCAGCAGAAGAGCGCTCCCAGGTGAGCGGGCAGGAGTCACTGGACAGGCAGGTGGTCACAGCACGTGACGGCGGAGCCTCCAGGTAGGCTAGCAGGCAGGTAGCAGATGTGTGCTCCCAGGTGAGCGGGCAAGCTGGTCCATAGACAGACTGACAAGAGTTAGAAGGCAGACCGTCGGACCTCAGGCAAGCAGGCAGGTAGTTGATGTGCGCTCCCAGGTGAGCGGGCAAGCTGGTCCTTAGACAGACTGACAGGAGTTGTAAGGCAGACCGTCGGACCTCAGGCTAGCAGGCAGGTAGCAGAATATCAGGCAGGAATAAGACAGCAAGCTGGCAGGAATCTGGCAGGTATCTGGCAGGTAACTGGCAACGGGACCTGAGGGCTGAAGCAGAGTAGTGAACAGTGCAACAACATTGCTCGGGCACCTCCATTTTGGGGGAGGTGCCTTATATATGGTGAAGTCCTCCGGCCATTGGCCGGGGACTCCTTAGGACAGCACGCGCGGCCCCTTTAAGAGGGAGGGAGAGCGCGCGCGCGCGCCCTAAGCACAGTGGCCGGGAAGGAGCACGCGCTGCCAGCAGAGCGGGAGGAGGACGCCGGGCACGGAGCAGAGAGGTGAGGGGAACAGCGTCCCTGCCTAGCAGAGGGCAGGGACGCCGGCACTACAACCAGTCAGGAGACACTACTGTTTTTCTTTACGGAAAAAACTACCAAAAGCTGAATAATAGAGATTTTTACCGGGGGATGGCAAAACCACAGTTATTGTTTACTGGGGTATTCCACACTTTTTTAAATAGAGATATTTGCGGCTGAACAGTGAGCGACACACTCAAACTGCTTTTTTTTTAGATACAAATGGCCCAAAACTGGATAGTACAACGATTTGACCCGTGGAACTGCGAAACCACACTGGGATGTCGGGCCTACTCAAGACTATTTTCAACAGATATATTTTTGTGTCACAACAGTCAGGAGACACTACTGTTTTTCTTTACGGAAAAAACTACCAAAACCTGAATAATAGAGATTTTTTACCGTGGGATGGCAAAACGACAGTTATTGTTTACTGGTGTATACCACACTTTTTTAAATAGAGATATTTGCGGCTGAACAGTGAGCGACACACTCAAACTGCTTTTTTTTTTAGATACCAAAGGCCCAAAACTGGATAGTACAGCGATTTGACCCGTGAAACTGCGAAACCACACTGGGATGTCGGGCCTACAAAAGACTATTTTCAACAGATATATTTTTGTGTCACAACAGTCAGAAGACACTACTGTTTTTCTTTACGGAAAAAACTACCAAAAGCTGAATAATAGAGATTTTTTACCGGGGGATGGCAAAACTACAGTTAATGTTTACTGGGGTATTCCACACTTTTTTAAATAGAGATATTTGCGGCTGAACAGTGAGCGACACACTCAAACTGCTTTTTTTTTAGATACAAATGGCCCAAAGCTGGATAGTACAACGATTTGACCCGTGGAACTGCGAAACCACACTGGGATGTTGGGCCTACTCAAGACTATTTTCAACAGATATATTTTTGTGTCACAACAGTCAGGAGACACTACTGTTTTTCTTTACGGAAAAAACTACCAAAAGCTGAATAATAGAGATTTTTTACCGTGGGATGGCAAAACCACAGTTATTGTTTACTGGGGTATACCACACTTTTTAAATAGAGATAAATGCGGCTGAACAGTGAGCGACACACTCAAACTGCTTTTTTTTTAGATACCAAAGCCCCAAAACTGGATACTACACCGATTTGACCCGTGGAACTGCGAAACCACACTGGGATGTCGGGCCTACACAAGACTATTTTCAACAGATATATTTTTGTGTCACAACAGTCAGAAGACACTACTGTTTTTCTTTACGGAAAAAACTACCAAAACCTGAATAATAGAGATTTTTTACCGTGGGATGGCAAAACGACAGTTATTGTTTACTGGTGTATACCACACTTTTTTAAATAGAGATATTTGCGGCTGAACAGTGAGCGACACACTCAAACTGCTTTTTTTTTTAGATACCAAAGGCCCAAAACTGGATAGTACAGCGATTTGACCCGTGGAACTGCGAAACCACACTGGGATGTCGGGCCTACACAAGACTATTTTCAACAGATATATTTTTGTGTCACACCAGTCAGGAGACACTACTGTTTTTCTTTACGGAAAAAACTACCAAAAGCTGAATAATAGAGATTTTTTACCGTGGGATGGCAAAACCACAGTTATTGTTTACTGGGGTATTCCACACTTTTTAAGTAGAGATATTTGCGGATGAACAGTGTGCGACACACTCAAACTGCTTTTTTTTTAGATACAAATGGCCCAAAACTGGATAGTACAGCGATTTGACCCGTGGAACTGCGAAACCACACTGGGATGTTGGGCCTACTCAAGACTATTTTCAACAGATATATTTTTGTGTCACAACAGGCAGGAGACACTACTGTTTTTCTTTACGGAAAAAACTACCAAAAGCTGAATAATAGAGATTTTTTACCGTGGGATGGCAAAACCACAGTTATTGTTTACTGGGGTATGCCACACTTTTTAAGTAGAGATATTTGCGGCTGAACAGTGAGCGACACACTCAAACTGCTTTTTTTTAAGATACCAAAGGCCCAAAACTGGATACTACAGCGATTTGACCCGTGGATCTGCGAAACCACACTGGGATGTCGGGCCTACACAAGACTATTTTCAACAGATATATTTTTGTGTCACAACAGTCAGGAGACACTACTGTTTTTCTTTACGGAAAAAACTACCAAAACCTGAATAATAGAGATTTTTTACCGTGGGATGGCAAAACGACAGTTATTGTTTACTGGTGTATACCACACTTTTTTAAATAGAGATATTTGCGGCTGAACAGTGAGCGACACACTCAAACTGCTTTTTTTTTTAGATACCAAAGGCCCAAAACTGGATAGTACAGCGATTTGACCCGTGGAACTGCGAAACCACACTGGGATGTCGGGCCTACACAAGACTATTTTCAACAGATATATTTTTGTGTCACACCAGTGTAACGGGTCTGGGAGGCGGAACCTCTGAGCTACTATACAAGGGGGCGGTCCTTGTAAGGCAGCGGGTGGCGTCCAGTCACAGCAGGTGACCGGGACAGTCTCTGGAAGAACGAGCAGGAGGTCACGGCAAGTGACCGGGGCAGTGTCTGGATGAACGGGCAGATGGTCACGGCAAGTGACCGGGGCAGTCTCTGGGTGAACGGGCAGATGGTCACGGCAAGTGACCGGGGTAGTCTCTGGGTAAAGGGTTGGTGCGACCTGTGGCGGCTGATGGTAGACGTGAGCTCCCAGGTGAGCAGGCGAGAGTCTCTGGATAAACGGGTGGTCACAGCATGTGACGGCGGAGCCTCCAGGAAGACCAACAGACAGGCGACAGATGAGCACTCCCAGGTGAGCGGGCAGAAGTCTCTGGACAGGCGGGTGGTCACAGCACGTGACGGCAGAGCCTCCAGGTAGGCTAGCAGACAGGCAGAAGAAGTGCGCTCCCAGGTGAGCGGGCAGGAGTCACTGGACAGGCAGGTGGTCACAGCACGTGACGGCGGAGCCTCCAGGTAGGCTAGCAGGCAGGTAGCAGATGTGTGCTCCCAGGTGAGCGGGCAAGCTGGTCCATAGACAGACTGACAAGAGTTAGAAGGCAGACCGTCGGACCTCAGGCAAGCAGGCAGGTAGTTGATGTGCGCTCCCAGGTGAGCGGGCAAGCTGGTCCTTAGACAGACTTACAGGAGTTGTAAGGCAGACCGTCGGACCTCAGGCTAGCAGGCAGGTAGCAGAATATCAGGCAGGAATAAGACAGCAAGCTGGCAGGAATCTGGCAGGTATCTGGCAGGTAACTGGCAACGGGACCTGAGGGCTGAAGCAGAGTAGTGAACAGTGCAACAACATTGCTCGGGCACCTCCATTTTGGGGGAGGTGCCTTATATATGGTGAAGTCCTCCGGCCATTGGCCGGGGACTCCTTGGGACAGCACGCGCGGCCCCTTTAAGAGGGAGGGAGAGCGCGCGCGCCCTAAGCACAGTGGCCGGGAAGGAGCGCGCGCTGCCAGCAGAGCGGGAGGAGGACGCCGGGCACGGAGCAGAGAGGTGAGGGGAACAGCGTCCCTGCCTAGCAGAGGGCAGGGACGCCGGCACTACAACCAGTCAGGAGACACTACTGTTTTTCTTTACGGAAAAAACTACCAAAAGCTGAATAATAGAGATTTTTACTGGGGGATGACAAAACCACAGTTATTGTTTACTGGGGTATTCCACACTTTTTTAAATAGAGATATTTGCGGCTGAACAGTGAGCGACACACTCAAACTGCTTTTTTTTTAGATACAAATGACCCAAAACTGGATAGTACAGCGATTTGACCCGTGGAACTGCGAAACGACACTGGGATGTCGGGCCTACACAAGACTATTTTCAACAGATATATTTTTGTGTCACACCAGTCAGGAGACACTACTGTTTTTCTTTACGGAAAAAACTACCAAAAGCTGAATAATAGAGATTTTTTACCGTGGGATGGCAAAACCACAGTTATTGTTTACTGGGGTATACCACACTTTTTTAAATAGAGATATTTGCGGCTGAACAGTGAGCGACACACTCAAACTGCTTTTTTTTTTAGATACCAAAGGCCCAAAACTGGATAGTACAGCGATTTGACCCGTGAAACTGCGAAACCACACTGGGATGTCGGGCCTACACAAGACTATTTTCAACAGATATATTTTTGTGTCACAACAGTCAGGAGACACTACTGTTTTTCTTTACGGAAAAAACTACCAAAAGCTGAATAATAGAGATTTTTTACCGGGGGATGGCAAAACTACAGTTAATGTTTACTGGGGTATTCCACACTTTTTTAAATAGAGATATTTGCGGCTGAACAGTGAGCGACACACTCAAACTGCTTTTTTTTTAGATACAAATGGCCCAAAGCTGGATAGTACAACGATTTGACCCGTGGAACTGCGAAACCACACTGGGATGTCGGGCCTACCCAAGACTATTTTCAACAGATATATTTTTGTGTCACAACAGTCAGGAGACACTACTGTTTTTCTTTATGGAAAAAACTACCAAAACCTGACTAATAGAGATTTTTACCGTGGGAATGCAAAACCACAGTTATTGTTTACTGGTGTATACCACACTTTTTGAAATAGAGATATTTGCGGCTGAACAGTGAGCGACACACTCAATCTGCTTTTTTTTTAGATACCAAAGGCCGAAAACTGGATAGTACAGCGATTTGACCCGTGGAAGTGCGAAACCACACTGGGATGTCGGGCATACACAAGACTATTTTCAACAGATATATTTTTGTGTCACAACAGTCAGGAGACACCTACACAAGACTATTTTCAACAGATATATTTTTGTGTCACAACAGTCAGGAGACACTACTGTTTTTCTTTACGAAAAAAACTACCAAAAGCTGAATAATAGAGATTTTTTACCGTGGCATGGCAAAACCACAGTTATTGTTTACTGGGGTATACCACACTTTTTTAAGTAGAGATATTTGCGGCTGAACAGTGAGCAACACACTCAAACTGCTTTTTTTTTACATACCAAAGGCCCAAAACTGGATAGTACAACGATTTGACCCGTGGAACAGCGAAACCACACTGGGATGTCGGGCCTACACAAGACTATTTTCAACAGATATATTTTTGTGTCACAACAGTCAGGACACACTACTGTTTTTCTTTACGGAAAAAACTACCAAAAGCTGAATAATAGAGATTTTTTACCGTGGGATGGCAAAACCACAGTTATTGTTTACTGGGGTATACCACAATTTTTAAATAGAGATATTTGCGGCTGAACAGTGAGCGACACACTCAAACTGCTTTTTTTTTAGATACCAAAGGCCCAAAACTGGATACTACACCGATTTGACCCGTGAAACTGCGAAACCACACTGAGATGTCGGGCCTACACAAGACTATTTTCAACAGATATATTTTTGTGTCACAACAGTCAGAAGACACTACTGTTTTTCTTTACGGAAAAAACTACCAAAACCTGAATAATAGAGATTTTTTACCGTGGGATGGCAAAACGACAGTTATTGTTTAATGGTGTATACCACACTTTTTTAAATAGAGATATTTGCGGCTGAACAGTGAGCGACACACTCAAACTGCTTTTTTTTTTAGATACCAAAGGCCCATAACTGGATAGTACAGCGATTTGACCCGTGGAACTGCGAAACCACACTGGGATGTCGGGCCTACACAAGACTGTTTTCAACAGATATATTTTTGTGTCACACCAGTCAGGAGACACTACTGTTTTTCTTTACGGAAAAAACTACCAAAAGCTGAATAATAGAGATTTTTTACCGTGGGATGGCAAAACCACAGTTATTGTTTACTGGGGTATTCCACACTTTTTAAGTAGAGATATTTGCGGATGAACAGTGAGCGACACACTCAAACTGCTTTTTTTTTAGATACAAATGGCCCAAAACTGGATAGTACAGCGATTTGACCCGTGGAACTGCGAAACAACACTGGGATGTTGGGCATACTCAAGACTATTTTCAACAGATATATTTTTGTGTCACACCAGTGTAACGGGTCTGGGAGGCGGAACCTCTGAGCTACTATACAAGGGGGCGGTCCTTGTAAGGCAGCGGGTGGCGACCAGGTGGGCAGTCACAGCAGGTGACCGGGACAGTCTCTGGAAGAACGGGCAGGAGGTCTCGGCAAGTGACCGGGGCAGTGTCTGGATGAACGGACAGATGGTCATGGCAAGTGACCGGGGCAGTCTCTGGGTGAACGGGCAGATGGTCACGGCAAGTGACCGGGGCAGTCTCTGGGTAAAGGGTTGGTACGGCCTGTGGCGGCTGATGGTAGACGTGAGCTCCCAGGTGAGCAGGCGAGAGTCTCTGGATAAACGGGTGGTCACAGCATGTGACGGCGGAGCCTCCAGGAAGACCAACAGACAGGCGGCAGATGAGCGCTCCCAGGTGAGCGGGCAGAAGTCTCTGGACAGGCGGGTGGTCACAGCACGTGACGGCAGAGCCTCCAGGTAGGCTAGCAGACAGGCAGCAGAAGAGCGCTCCCAGGTGAGCGGGCAGGAGTCACTGGACAGGCAGGTGGTCACAGCACGTGACGGCGGAGCCTCCAGGTAGGCTAGCAGGCAGGTAGCAGATGTGTGCTCCCAGGTGAGCGGGCAAGCTGGTCCATAGACAGACTGACAAGAGTTGGAAGGCAGACCGTCGGACCTCAGGCAAGCAGGCAGGTAGTTGATGTGCGCTCCCAGGTGAGCGGGCAAGCTGGTGCTTAGACAGACTGACAGGAGTTGTAAGGCAGACCGTCGGACCTCAGGCTAGCAGGCAGGTAGCAGAATATCAGGCAGGAATAAGACAGCAAGCTGGCAGGAATCTGGCAAGTATCTGGCAGGTAACTGGCAACGGGACCTGAGCTCTGAAGCAGAGTAGTGAACAGTGCAACAACATTGCTCGGGCACCTCCATTTTGGGGGAGGTGCCTTATATATGGTGAAGTCCTCCGGCCATTGGCCGGGGACTCCTTAGGACAGCGCGCGCGGCCCCTTTAAGAGGGAGGGAGAGCGCGCGCGCCCTAAGCACAGTGGCCAGGAAGGAGCGCGCGCTGCCAGCAGAGCGGGAGGAGGACGCCGGGCACGGAGCAGAGAGGTGAGGGGAACAGCGTCCCTGCCTAGCAGAGGGCAGGGACGCCGGCACTACAACCAGTCAGGAGACACTACTGTTTTTCTTTATGGAAAAAACTACCAAAACCTGAATAATTGGTTTTGCCATCCCACGGTAAAAAATCTCTCAGTTATTGTTTACTGGTGTATACCACACTTTCTTAAATAGAGATATTTGAGGCTGAACAGTGAGCGACACACTCAAACTGCTTTTTTTTTAGATACCAAAGGCCGAAAATTGGATAGTACAGCAATTTGACCCGTGGAACTGCGAAACCACACTGGGATGTCGGGCCTACACAAGACTATTTTCAACAGATATATTTTTGTGTCACAACAGTCAGTAGACGCCTACACAAGACTATTTTCAAAAGATATATTTTTATGTCACAACAGTCAGGAGACACTACTGTTTTTCTTTACGGAAAAAACTACCAAAAGCTGAATAGTAGAGATTTTTTACCGTGGGATGGCAAAACCACAGTTATTGTTTACTGGGGTATACCACACTTTTTTAAATAGAGATATTTGCGGCTGAACAGTGAGCGACACACTCAAACTGCTTTTTTTTTACATACCAAAGGCCCAAAACTGGATAGTACAGCGATTTGACCCGTGGAACAGCGAAACCACACTGGGATGTCGGGCCTACACAAGACTATTTTCAACAGATATATTTTTGTGCCACAACAGGCAGGAGACACTACTGTTTTTCTTTACGGAAAAAACTACCAAAAGCTGAATAATAGAGATTTTTTACCGTGGGATGGCAAAACCACAGTTATTGTTTACTGGGGTATACCACACTTTTTTAAATAGAGATATTTGCGGCTGAACAGTGAGCGACACACTCAAACTGCTTTTTTTTTAGATACCAAAGGCCCAAAACTGGATAGTACAGCGATTTGACCCGTGGAACTGCGAAACTACACTGGGATGTCGGGCCTACACAAGACTAGTTTCAACAGATATATTTTTGTGTCACAACAGTCAGTAGACGCCTACACAAGACTATTTTCAAAAGATATATTTTTGTGTCACAGCAGTCAGGAGACACTAATGTTTTTCTTTACGGAAAAAACTAACAAAAGCTGAATAATAGAGATTTTTTACCGTGGGATGGCAAAACCACAGTTATTGTTTACTTGGGTATACCACACTTTTTTAAATAGAGATATTTGCGGCTGAACAGTGAGCGACACACTCAAACTGCTTTTTTTTTACATGTCAAAGGCCCAAAACTGGATAGTACAGCGATTTGACCCGTGGAACAGCGAAACCACACTGGGATGTCGGGCCTACACAAGACGGTTTTCAACAGATATATTTTTGTGTCACAACAGGCAGGAGACACTACTGTTTTTCTTTATGGAAAAAACTACCAAAGCTGATTAATAGAGATTTTTTACCGTGGGATGGCAAAACCACAGTTATTGTTTACTGGGGTATACCACACTTTTTTAAATAGAGATATTTGCGGCTGAACAGTGAGCGACACACTCAAACTGCTTTTTTTTTAGATACCAAAGGCCCAAAACTGGATAGTACAGCGATTTGACCCGTGGAACTGCGAAAACACACTGGGATGTCGGGCCTACACAAGACTATTTTCAACAGATATATTTTTGTATCACAACAGTCAGGAGACGCTACTGTTTTTCTTTACGGAAAAAACTACCAAAACCTGAATAATAGAGATTTTTTACCGTGGGATGGCAAAACCAAGGTTATTGTTTACTGGGGTATACCACACTTTTTTAAATAGAGATATTTGCGGCTGAACAGTGAGTGACACACTCAAACTGCTTTTTTTTTAGATACCAAAGGCCCAAAACTGGATACTACACCGATTTAACCCGTGGAACTGCGAAACCACACTGGGATGTCGGGCCTACACAAGACTATTTTCAACAGATATATTTTTGTGTCACAACAGTCAGGAGACACTACTGTTTTTCTTTACGGAAAAAACTACCAAAACCTGAATAATAGAGATTTTTTACCGTGGGATGGCAAAACCACAGTTATTGTTTACTGGGGTATACCACACTTTTTTAAATAGAGATATTTGCGGCTGAACAGTGAGCGACACACTCAAACTGCTTTTTTTTTAGATACAAATGGCCCAAAACTGGATAGTACAGCGATTTGACCCGTGGAACTGCGAAACCACACTGGGATGTCGGGCCTACACAAGACTATTTTCAACAGATATATTTTTGTGTCACAACAGTCAGGAGACACTACTGTTTTTCTTTACGGAAAAAAATACCAAAACCTGAATAATAGAGATTTTTTAACGTGGGATGGCAAAACCACAGTTATTGTTTACTGGGGTATACCACACTTTTTTAAATAGAGATATTTGCGGCTGAACAGTGAGCGACACACTCAAACTGCGTTTTTTTTAGATACCAAAGGCCCAAAACTGGATAGTACAGCGATTTGACCCGTGGAACTGCGAAACCACACTGGGATGTTGGGCCTACTCAAGACTATTTTCAACAGATATATTTTTGTGTCACAACAGTCAGGAGACACTACTGTTTTTCTTTACGGAAAAAACTAACAAAAGCTGAATAATAGAGATTTTTTACCGTGGGATGGCAAAACCACAGTTATTGTTTACTTGGGTATACCACACTTTTTTAAATAGAGATATTTGCGGCTGAACAGTGAGCGACACACTCAAACTGCTTTTTTTTTACATGCCAAAGGCCCAAAACTGGATAGTACAGCGATTTGACCCGTGGAATAGCGAAACCACACTGGGATGTCGGGCCTACACAAGACTATTTTCAACAGATATATTTTTGTGTCACAACAGGCAGGAGACACTACTGTTTTTCTTTATGGAAAAAACTACCAAAGCTGATTAATAGAGATTTTTTACCGTGGGATGGCAAAACCACAGTTATTGTTTACTGGGGTATACCACACTTTTTTAAATAGAGATATTTGCGGCTGAACAGTGAGCGACACACTCAAACTGCTTTTTTTTTAGATACCAAAGGCCCAAAACTGGATAGTACAGCGATTTGACCCGTGGAACTGCGAAAACACACTGGGATGTCGGGCCTACACAAGACTATTTTCAACAGATATAATTTTGTATCACAACAGTCAGGAGACGCTACTGTTTTTCTTTACGGAAAAAACTACCAAAACCTGAATAATAGAGATTTTTTACCGTGGGATGGCAAAACCAAGGTTATTGTTTACTGGGGTATACCACACTTTTTTAAATAGAGATATTTGCGGCTGAACAGTGAGTGACACACTCAAACTGCTTTTTTTTTAGATACCAAAGGCCCAAAACTGGATAGTACAGCGATTTAACCCGTGGAACTGCGAAACTACACTGGGATGTCGGGCCTACACAAGACTATTTTCAACAGATATATTTTTGTGTCACAACAGTCAGGAGACACTACTGTTTTTCTTTACGGAAAAAACTACCAAAACCTGAATAATAGAGATTTTTTACCGTGGGATGGCAAAACCACAGTTATTGTTTACTGGGGTATACCACACTTTTTTAAATAGAGATATTTGCGGCTGAACAGTGAGCGACACACTCAAACTGCGTTTTTTTTAGATACCAAAGGCCCAAAACTGGATAGTACAGCGATTTTACCCGTGGAACTGCGAAACCACACTGGGATGTCGGGCCTACACAAGAGTATTTTCAACAGATATATTTTTGTGTCACAACAGTCAGGAGACACTACTGTTTTTCTTTACGGAAAAAACTACCAAAAGCTGAATAATAGAGATTTTTTACCGTAGGATGGCAAAACCACAGTTATTGTTTACTGGGGTATACCACACTTTTTTAAATAGAGATATTT
The DNA here is from genome assembly GCF_046119375.1 of Phyllobates terribilis. Lineage (NCBI taxonomy): Eukaryota > Metazoa > Chordata > Amphibia > Anura > Dendrobatidae > Phyllobates > Phyllobates terribilis. The sequence goes on from NW_027362773.1 coordinate 58,812,319, forward strand.
GCGGCTGAACTGTGAGCGACACACTCAAACTGCTTTTTTTTTAGATACCAATGGTCCAATACTGGATAGTACAGCGATTTGACCCGTGGAACTGCGAAACCACACTGGGATGTTGGGCCTACTCAAGACTATTTTCAACAGATATATTTTAGTGTCACAACAGTCAGGAGACACTACTGTTTTTCTTTACGGAAAAAACTAACAAAAGCTGAATAATAGAGATTTTTTACCGTGGGATGGCAAAACCACAGTTATTGTTTACTTGGGTATACCACACTTTTTTAAATAGAGATATTTGCGGCTGAACAGTGAGCGACACACTCAAACTGCTTTTTTTTTACATGCCAAAGGCCCAAAACTGGATAGTACAGCGATTTGACCCGTGGAACAGCGAAACCACACTGGGATGTCGGGCCTACACAAGACTATTTTCAACAGTTATATTTTTGTGTCACAACAGGCAGGAGACACTACTGTTTTTCTTTATGGAAAAAACTACCAAAGCTGATTAATAGAGATTTTTTACCGTGGGAAGGCAAAACCACAGTTATTGTTTACTGGCGTATACCACACTTTTTTAAATAGAGATATTTGCGGCTGAACAGTGAGCGACACACTCAAACTGCTTTTTTTTTAGATACCAAAGGCCCAAAACTGGATAGTACAGCGATTTGACCCGTGGAACTGCGAAAACACACTGGGATGTCGGGCCTACACAAGACTATTTTCAACAGATATATTTTTGTATCACAACAGTCAGGAGACGCTACTGTTTTTCTTTACGGAAAAAACTACCAAAACCTGAATAATAGAGATTTTTTACCGTGGGATGGCAAAACCAAGGTTATTGTTTACTGGGATATACCACACTTTTTTAAATAGAGATATTTGCGGCTGAACAGTGAGTGACACACTCAAACTGCTTTTTTTTTAGATACCAAATGCCCAAAACTGGATAGTACAGCGATTTAACCCGTGGAACTGCGAAACCACACTGGGATGTCGGGCCTACACAAGACTATTTTCAACAGATATATTTTTGTGTCACAACAGTCAGGAGACACTACTGTTTTTCTTTACGGAAAAAAACTACCAAAACCTGAATAATAGAGATTTTTTACCGTGGGATGGCAAAACCACAGTTATTGTTTACTGGGGTATACCACACTTTTTTAAATAGAGATATTTGCGGCTGAACAGTGAGCGACACACTCAAACTGCTTTTTTTTTAGATACAAATGGCCCAAAACTGGATAGTACAGCGATTTGACCCGTGGAACTGCGAAACCACACTGGGATGTCGGGCCTACACAAGACTATTTTCAACAGATATATTTTTGTGTCACAACAGTCAGGAGACACTACTGTTTTTCTTTACGGAAAAAAATACCAAAACCTGAATAATAGAGATTTTTTAACGTGGGATGGCAAAACCACAGTTATTGTTTACTGGGGTATACCACACTTTTTTAAATAGAGATATTTGCGGCTGAACAGTGAGCGACACACTCAAACTGCGTTTTTTTTAGATACCAAAGGCCCAAAACTGGATAGTACAGCGATTTGACCCGTGGAACTGCGAAACCACACTGGGATGTTGGGCCTACTCAAGACTATTTTCAACAGATATATTTTTGTGTCACAACAGTCAGGAGACACTACTGTTTTTCTTTACGGAAAAAACTAACAAAAGCTGAATAATAGAGATTTTTTACCGTGGGATGGCAAAACCACAGTTATTGTTTACTTGGGTATACCACACTTTTTTAAATAGAGATATTTGCGGCTGAGCAGTGAGCGACACACTCAAACTGCTTTTTTTTTACATGCCAAAGGCCCAAAACTGGATAGTACAGCGATTTGACCCGTGGAATAGCGAAACCACACTGGGATGTCGGGCCTGCACAAGACTATTTTCAACAGATATATTTTTGTGTCACAACAGGCAGGAGACACTACTGTTTTTCTTTATGGAAAAAACTACCAAAGCTGATTAATAGAGATTTTTTACCGTGGGATGGCAAAACCACAGTTATTGTTTACTGGGGTATACCACACTTTTTTAAATAGAGATATTTGCGGCTGAACAGTGAGCGACACACTCAAACTGCTTTTTTTTTAGATACCAAAGGCCCAAAACTGGATAGTACAGCGATTTGACCCGTGGAACTGCGAAAACACACTGGGATGTCGGGCCTACACAAGACTATTTTCAACAGATATATTTTTGTATCACAACAGTCAGGAGACGCTACTGTTTTTCTTTACGGAAAAAACTACCAAAACCTGAATAATAGAGATTTTTTACCGTGGGATGGCAAAACCAAAGTTATTGTTTACTGGGGTATACCACACTTTTTTAAATAGAGATATTTGCGGCTGAACAGTGAGTGACACACTCAAACTGCTTTTTTTTTAGATACCAAAGGCCCAAAACTGGATAGTACAGCGATTTAACCCGTGGAACTGCGAAACCACACTGGGATGTCGGGCCTACACAAGACTATTTTCAACAGATATATTTTTGTGTCACAACAGTCAGGAGACACTACTGTTTTTCTTTACGGAAAAAACTACCAAAACCTGAATAATAGAGATTTTTTACCGTGGGATAGCAAAACCACAGTTATTGTTTACTGGGGTATACCACACTTTTTTAAATAGAGATATTTGCGGCTGAACAGTGAGCGACACACTCAAACTGCGTTTTTTTTAGATACCAAAGGCCCAAAACTGGATAGTACAGCGATTTTACCCGTGGAACTGCGAAACCACACTGGGATGTCGGGCCTACACAAGAGTATTTTCAACAGATATATTTTTGTGTCACAACAGTCAGGAGACACTACTGTTTTTCTTTACGGAAAAAACTACCAAAAGCTGAATAATAGAGATTTTCTACCGTAGGATGGCAAAACCACAGTTATTGTTTACTGGGGTATACCACACTTTTTTAAATAGAGATATTTGCGGCTGAACTGTGAGCGACACACTCAAACTGCTTTTTTTTTAGATACCAATGGTCCAATACTGGATAGTACAGCGATTTGACCCGTGGAACAGCGAAACCACACTGGGATGTCGGGCCTACACAAGACTATTTTCAACAGTTATATTTTTGTGTCACAACAGGCAGGAGACACTACTGTTTTTCTTTATGGAAAAAACTACCAAAGCTGATTAATAGAGATTTTTTACCGTGGGAAGGCAAAACCACAGTTATTGTTTACTGGCGTATACCACACTTTTTTAAATAGAGATATTTGCGGCTGAACAGTGAGCGACACACTCAAACTGCTTTTTTTTTAGATACCAAAGGCCCAAAACTGGATAGTACAGCGATTTGACCCGTGGAACTGCGAAAACACACTGGGATGTCGGGCCTACACAAGACTATTTTCAACAGATATATTTTTGTATCACAACAGTCAGGAGACGCTACTGTTTTTCTTTACGGAAAAAACTACCAAAACCTGAATAATAGAGATTTTTTACCGTGGGATGGCAAAACCAAGGTTATTGTTTACTGGGGTATACCACACTTTTTTAAATAGAGATATTTGCGGCTGAACAGTGAGTGACACACTCAAACTGCTTTTTTTTTAGATACCAAATGCCCAAAACTGGATAGTACAGCGATTTAACCCGTGGAACTGCGAAACCACACTGGGATGTCGGGCCTACACAAGACTATTTTCAACAGATATATTTTTGTGTCACAACAGTCAGGAGACACTACTGTTTTTCTTTACGGAAAAAAACTACCAAAACCTGAATAATAGAGATTTTTTACCGTGGGATGGCAAAACCACAGTTATTGTTTACTGGGGTATACCACACTTTTTTAAATAGAGATATTTGCGGCTGAACAGTGAGCGACACACTCAAACTGCTTTTTTTTTAGATACAAATGGCCCAAAACTGGATAGTACAGCGATTTGACCCGTGGAACTGCGAAACCACACTGGGATGTCGGGCCTACACAAGACTATTTTCAACAGATATATTTTTGTGTCACAACAGTCAGGAGACACTACTGTTTTTCTTTACGGAAAAAAATACCAAAATCTGAATAATAGAGATTTTTTAACGTGGGATGGCAAAACCACAGTTATTGTTTACTGGGGTATACCACACTTTTTTAAATAGAGATATTTGCGGCTGAACAGTGAGCGACACACTCAAACTGCGTTTTTTTTAGATACCAAAGACCCAAAACTGGATAGTACAGCGATTTGACCCGTGGAACTGCGAAACCACACTGGGATGTTGGGCCTACTCAAGACTATTTTCAACAGATATATTTTTGTGTCACAACAGTCAGGAGACACTACTGTTTTTCTTTACGGAAAAAACTAACAAAAGCTGAATAATAGAGATTTTTTACCGTGGGATGGCAAAACCACAGTTATTGTTTACTTGGGTATACCACACTTTTTTAAATAGAGATATTTGCGGCTGAGCAGTGAGCGACACACTCAAACTGCTTTTTTTTTACATGCCAAAGGCCCAAAACTGGATAGTACAGCGATTTGACCCGTGGAATAGCGAAACCACACTGGGATGTCGGGCCTACACAAGACTATTTTCAACAGATATATTTTTGTGTCACAACAGGCAGGAGACACTACTGTTTTTCTTTATGGAAAAAACTACCAAAGCTGATTAATAGAGATTTTTTACCGTGGGATGGCAAAACCACAGTTATTGTTTACTGGGGTATACCACACTTTTTTAAATAGAGATATTTGCGGCTGAACAGTGAGCGACACACTCAAACTGCTTTTTTTTTAGATACCAAAGGCCCAAAACTGGATAGTACAGCGATTTGACCCGTGGAACTGCGAAAACACACTGGGATGTCGGGCCTACACAAGACTATTTTCAACAGATATATTTTTGTATCACAACAGTCAGGAGACGCTACTGTTTTTCTTTACGGAAAAAACTACCAAAACCTGAATAATAGAGATTTTTTACCGTGGGATGGCAAAACCAAAGTTATTGTTTACTGGGGTATACCACACTTTTTTAAATAGAGATATTTGCGGCTGAACAGTGAGTGACACACTCAAACTGCTTTTTTTTTAGATACCAAAGGCCCAAAACTGGATAGTACAGCGATTTAACCCGTGGAACTGCGAAACCACACTGGGATGTCGGGCCTACACAAGACTATTTTCAACAGATATATTTTTGTGTCACAACAGTCAGGAGACACTACTGTTTTTCTTTACGGAAAAAACTACCAAAACCTGAATAATAGAGATTTTTTACCGTGGGATGGCAAAACCACAGTTATTGTTTACTGGGGTATACCACACTTTTTTAAATAGAGATATTTGCGGCTGAACAGTGAGCGACACACTCAAACTGCGTTTTTTTTAGATACCAAAGGCCCAAAACTGGATAGTACAGCGATTTGACCCGTGGAACTGCGAAACCACACTGGGATGTCGGGCCTACACAAGAGTATTTTCAACAGATATATTTTTGTGTCACAACAGTCAGGAGACACTACTGTTTTTCTTTACGGAAAAAACTACCAAAAGCTGAATAATAGAGATTTTTTACCGTAGGATGGCAAAACCACAGTTATTGTTTACTGGGGTATACCACACTTTTTTAAATAGAGATATTTGCGGCTGAACTGTGAGCGACACACTCAAACTGCTTTTTTTTTAGATACCAAAGGTCCAATACTGGATAGTACAGCGATTTGACCCGTGGAACTGCGAAACCACACTGGGATGTTGGGCCTACTCAAGACTATTTTCAACAGATATATTTTTGTGTCACAACAGTCAGGAGACACTACTGTTTTTCTTTACGGAAAAAACTAACAAAAGCTGAATAATAGAGATTTTTTACCGTGGGATGGCAAAACCACAGTTATTGTTTACTTGGGTATACCACACTTTTTTAAATAGAGATATTTGCGGCTGAACAGTGAGCGACACACTCAAACTGCTTTTTTTTTACATGCCAAAGGCCCAAAACTGGATAGTACAGCGATTTGACCCGTGGAACAGCGAAACCACACTGGGATGTCGGGCCTACACAAGACTATTTTCAACAGTTATATTTTTGTGTCACAACAGGCAGGAGACACTACTGTTTTTCTTTATGGAAAAAACTACCAAAGCTGATTAATAGAGATTTTTTACCGTGGGAAGGCAAAACCACAGTTATTGTTTACTGGCGTATACCACACTTTTTTAAATAGAGATATTTGCGGCTGAACAGTGAGCGACACACTCAAACTGCTTTTTTTTTAGATACCAAAGGCCCAAAACTGGATAGTACAGCGATTTGACCCGTGGAACTGCGAAAACACACTGGGATGTCGGGCCTACACAAGACTATTTTCAACAGATATATTTTTGTATCACAACAGTCAGGAGACGCTACTGTTTTTCTTTACGGAAAAAACTACCAAAACCTGAATAATAGAGATTTTTTACCGTGGGATGGCAAAACCAAGGTTATTGTTTACTGGGGTATACCACACTTTTTTAAATAGAGATATTTGCGGCTGAACAGTGAGTGACACACTCAAACTGCTTTTTTTTTAGATACCAAATGCCCAAAACTGGATAGTACAGCGATTTAACCCGTGGAACTGCGAAACCACACTGGGATGTCGGGCCTACACAAGACTATTTTCAACAGATATATTTTTGTGTCACAACAGTCAGGAGACACTACTGTTTTTCTTTACGGAAAAAAACTACCAAAACCTGAATAATAGAGATTTTTTACCGTGGGATGGCAAAACCACAGTTATTGTTTACTGGGGTATACCACACTTTTTTAAATAGAGATATTTGCGGCTGAACAGTGAGCGACACACTCAAACTGCTTTTTTTTTAGATACAAATGGCCCAAAACTGGATAGTACAGCGATTTGACCCGTGGAACTGCGAAACCACACTGGGATGTCGGGCCTACACAAGACTATTTTCAACAGATATATTTTTGTGTCACAACAGTCAGGAGACACTACTGTTTTTCTTTACGGAAAAAAATACCAAAACCTGAATAATAGAGATTTTTTAACGTGGGATGGCAAAACCACAGTTATTGTTTACTGGGGTATACCACACTTTTTTAAATAGAGATATTTGCGGCTGAACAGTGAGCGACACACTCAAACTGCGTTTTTTTTAGATACCAAAGGCCCAAAACTGGATAGTACAGCGATTTGACCCGTGGAACTGCGAAACCACACTGGGATGTTGGGCCTACTCAAGACTATTTTCAACAGATATATTTTTGTGTCACAACAGTCAGGAGACACTACTGTTTTTCTTTACGGAAAAAACTAACAAAAGCTGAATAATAGAGATTTTTTACCGTGGGATGGCAAAACCACAGTTATTGTTTACTTGGGTATACCACACTTTTTTAAATAGAGATATTTGCGGCTGAGCAGTGAGCGACACACTCAAACTGCTTTTTTTTTACATGCCAAAGGCCCAAAACTGGATAGTACAGCGATTTGACCCGTGGAATAACGAAACCACACTGGGATGTCGGGCCTACACAAGACTATTTTCAACAGATATATTTTTGTGTCACAACAGGCAGGAGACACTACTGTTTTTCTTTATGGAAAAAACTACCAAAGCTGATTAATAGAGATTTTTTACCGTGGGATGGCAAAACCACAGTTATTGTTTACTGGGGTATACCACACTTTTTTAAATAGAGATATTTGCGGCTGAACAGTGAGCGACACACTCAAACTGCTTTTTTTTTAGATACCAAAGGCCCAAAACTGGATAGTACAGCGATTTGACCCGTGGAACTGCGAAAACACACTGGGATGTCGGGCCTACACAAGACTATTTTCAACAGATATATTTTTGTATCACAACAGTCAGGAGACGCTACTGTTTTTCTTTACGGAAAAAACTACCAAAACCTGAATAATAGAGATTTTTTACCGTGGGATGGCAAAACCAAAGTTATTGTTTACTGGGGTATACCACACTTTTTTAAATAGAGATATTTGCGGCTGAACAGTGAGTGACACACTCAAACTGCTTTTTTTTTAGATACCAAAGGCCCAAAACTGGATAGTACAGCGATTTAACCAGTGGAACTGCGAAACCACACTGGGATGTCGGGCCTACACAAGACTATTTTCAACAGATATATTTTTGTGTCACAACAGTCAGGAGACACTACTGTTTTTCTTTACGGATAAAACTACCAAAACCTGAATAATAGAGATTTTTTACCGTGGGATGGCAAAACCACAGTTATTGTTTACTGGGGTATACCACACTTTTTTAAATAGATATTTGCGGCTGAACAGTGAGCGACACACTCAAACTGCGTTTTTTTTAGATACCAAAGGCCCAAAACTGGATAGTACAGCGATTTGACCCGTGGAACTGCGAAACCACACTGGGATGTCGGGCCTACACAAGAGTATTTTCAACAGATATATTTTTGTGTCACAACAGTCAGGAGACACTACTGTTTTTCTTTACGGAAAAAACTACCAAAAGCTGAATAATAGAGATTTTTTACCGTAGGATGGCAAAACCACAGTTATTGTTTACTGGGGTATACCACACTTTTTTAAATAGAGATATTTGCGGCTGAACTGTGAGCGACACACTCAAACTGCTTTTTTTTTAGATACCAATGGTCCAATACTGGATAGTACAGCGATTTGACCCGTGGAACTGCGAAACCACACTGGGATGTTGGGCCTACTCAAGACTATTTTCAACAGATATATTTTTGTGTCACAACAGTCAGGAGACACTACTGATTTTCTTTACGGAAAAAACTAACAAAAGCTGAATAATAGAGATTTTTTACCGTGGGATGGCAAAACCACAGTTATTGTTTACTTGGGTATACCACACTTTTTTAAATAGAGATATTTGCGGCTGAACAGTGAGCGACACACTCAAACTGCTTTTTTTTTACATGCCAAAGGCCCAAAACTGGATAGTACAGCGATTTGACCCGTGGAACAGCGAAACCACACTGGGATGTCGGGCCTACACAAGACTATTTTCAACAGTTATATTTTTGTGTCACAACAGGCAGGAGACACTACTGTTTTTCTTTATGGAAAAAACTACCAAAGCTGATTAATAGAGATTTTTTACCGTGGGAAGGCAAAACCACAGTTATTGTTTACTGGCGTATACCACACTTTTTTAAATAGAGATATTTGCGGCTGAACAGTGAGCGACACACTCAAACTGCTTTTTTTTTAGATACCAAAGGCCCAAAACTGGATAGTACAGCGATTTGACCCGTGGAACTGCGAAAACACACTGGGATGTCGGGCCTACACAAGACTATTTTCAACAGATATATTTTTGTATCACAACAGTCAGGAGACGCTACTGTTTTTCTTTACGGAAAAAACTACCAAAACCTGAATAATAGAGATTTTTTACCGTGGGATGGCAAAACCAAGGTTATTGTTTACTGGGGTATACCACACTTTTTTAAATAGAGATATTTGCGGCTGAACAGTGAGTGACACACTCAAACTGCTTTTTTTTTAGATACCAAATGCCCAAAACTGGATAGTACAGCGATTTAACCCGTGGAACTGCGAAACCACACTGGGATGTCGGGCCTACACAAGACTATTTTCAACAGATATATTTTTGTGTCACAACAGTCAGGAGACACTACTGTTTTTCTTTACGGAAAAAACTACCAAAAGCTGAATAATAGAGATTTTTTACCGTAGGATGGCAAAACCACAGTTATTGTTTACTGGGGTATACCACACTTTTTTAAATAGAGATATTTGCGGCTGAACTGTGAGCGACACACTCAAACTGCTTTTTTTTTAGATACCAATGGTCCAATACTGGATAGTACAGCGATTTGACCCGTGGAACTGCGAAACCACACTGGGATGTTGGGCCTACTCAAGACTATTTTCAACAGATATATTTTTGTGTCACAACAGTCAGGAGACACTACTGTTTTTCTTTACGGAAAAAACTAACAAAAGCTGAATAATAGAGATTTTTTACCGTGGGATGGCAAAACCACAGTTATTGTTTACTTGGGTATACCACACTTTTTTAAATAGAGATATTTGCGGCTGAACAGTGAGCGACACACTCAAACTGCTTTTTTTTTACATGCCAAAGGCCCAAAACTGGATAGTACAGCGATTTGACCCGTGGAACAGCGAAACCACACTGGGATGTCGGGCCTACACAAGACTATTTTCAACAGTTATATTTTTGTGTCACAACAGGCAGGAGACACTACTGTTTTTCTTTATGGAAAAAACTACCAAAGCTGATTAATAGAGATTTTTTACCGTGGGAAGGCAAAACCACAGTTATTGTTTACTGGCGTATACCACACTTTTTTAAATAGAGATATTTGCGGCTGAACAGTGAGCGACACACTCAAACTGCTTTTTTTTTAGATACCAAAGGCCCAAAACTGGATAGTACAGCGATTTAACCCGTGGAACTGCGAAAACACACTGGGATGTCGGGCCTACACAAGACTATTTTCAACAGATATATTTTTGTATCACAACAGTCAGGAGACGCTACTGTTTTTCTTTACGGAAAAAACTACCAAAACCTGAATAATAGAGATTTTTTACCGTGGGATGGCAAAACCAAGGTTATTGTTTACTGGGGTATACCACACTTTTTTAAATAGAGATATTTGCGGCTGAACAGTGAGTGACACACTCAAACTGCTTTTTTTTTAGATACCAAATGCCCAAAACTGGATAGTACAGCGATTTAACCCGTGGAACTGCGAAACCACACTGGGATGTCGGGCCTACACAAGACTATTTTCAACAGATATATTTTTGTGTCACAACAGTCAGGAGACACTACTGTTTTTCTTTACGGAAAAAACTACCAAAACCTGAATAATAGAGATTTTTTACCGTGGGATGGCAAAACCACAGTTATTGTTTACTGGGGTATACCACACTTTTTTAAATAGAGATATTTGCGGCTGAACAGTGAGCGACACACTCAAACTGCTTTTTTTTTAGATACAAATGGCCCAAAACTGGATAGTACAGCGATTTGACCCGTGGAACTGCGAAACCACACTGGGATGTCGGGCCTACACAAGACTATTTTCAACAGATATATTTTTGTGTCACAACAGTCAGGAGACACTACTGTTTTTCTTTACGGAAAAAAATACCAAAACCTGAATAATAGAGATTTTTTAACGTGGGATGGCAAAACCACAGTTATTGTTTACTGGGGTATACCACACTTTTTTAAATAGAGATATTTGCGGCTGAACAGTGAGCGACACACTCAAACTGCGTTTTTTTTAGATACCAAAGGCCCAAAACTGGATAGTACAGCGATTTGACCCGTGGAACTGCGAAACCACACTGGGATGTTGGGCCTACTCAAGACTATTTTCAACAGATATATTTTTGTGTCACAACAGTCAGGAGACACTACTGTTTTTCTTTATGGAAAAAACTAACAAAAGCTGAATAATAGAGATTTTTTACCGTGGGATGGCAAAACCACAGTTATTGTTTACTTGGGTATACCACACTTTTTTAAATAGAGATATTTGCGGCTGAACAGTGAGCGACACACTCAAACTGCTTCTTTTTTACATGCCAAAGGCCCAAAACTGGATAGTACAGCGATTTGACCCGTGGAATAGCGAAACCACACTGGGATGTCGGGCCTACACAAGACTATTTTCAACAGATATATTTTTGTGTCACAACAGGCAGGAGACACTACTGTTTTTCCTTATGGAAAAAACTACCAAAGCTGATTAATAGAGATTTTTTACCGTGGGATGGCAAAACCACAGTTATTGTTTACTGGGGTATACCACACTTTTTTAAATAGAGATATTTGCGGCTGAACAGTGAGCGACACACTGAAACTGCTTTTTTTTTAGATACCAAAGGCCCAAAACTGGATAGTACAGCGATTTGACCCGTGGAACTGCGAAAACACACTGGGATGTCGGGCCTACACAAGACTATTTTCAACAGATATATTTTTGTATCACAACAGTCAGGAGACGCTACTGTTTTTCTTTACGGAAAAAACTACCAAAACCTGAATAATAGAGATTTTTTACCGTGGGATGGCAAAACCAAGGTTATTGTTTACTGGGGTATACCACACTTTTTTAAATAGAGATATTTGCGGCTGAACAGTGAGTGACACACTCAAACTGCTTTTTTTTTAGATTCCAAAGGCCCAAAACTGGATAGTACAGCGATTTAACCCGTGGAACTGCGAAACCACACTGGGATGTCGGGCCTACACAAGAGTATTTTCAACAGATATATTTTTGTGTCACAACAGTCAGGAGACACTACTGTTTTTCTTTACGGAAAAAACTACCAAAAGCTGAATAATAGAGATTTTTTACCGTAGGATGGCAAAACCACAGTTATTGTTTACTGGTTATACCACACTTTTTTAAATAGAGATATTTGCGGCTGAACTGTGAGCGACACACTCAAACTGCTTTTTTTTTAGATACCAATGGTCCAATACTGGATAGTACAGCGATTTGACCCGTGGAACAGCGAAACCACACTGGGATGTCGGGCCTACACAAGACTATTTTCAACAGTTATATTTTTGTGTCACAACAGGCAGGAGACACTACTGTTTTTCTTTATGGAAAAAACTACCAAAGCTGATTAATAGAGATTTTTTACCGTGGGAAGGCAAAACCACAGTTATTGTTTACTGGCGTATACCACACTTTTTTAAATAGAGATATTTGCGGCTGAACAGTGAGCGACACACTCAAACTGCTTTTTTTTTAGATACCAAAGGCCCAAAACTGGATAGTACAGCGATTTGACCCGTGGAACTGCGAAAACACACTGGGATGTCGGGCCTACACAAGACTATTTTCAACAGATATATTTTTGTATCACAACAGTCAGGAGACGCTACTGTTTTTCTTTACGGAAAAAACTACCAAAACCTGAATAATAGAGATTTTTTACCGTGGGATGGCAAAACCAAGGTTATTGTTTACTGGGGTATACCACACTTTTTTAAATAGAGATATTTGCGGCTGAACAGTGAGTGACACACTCAAACTGCTTTTTTTTTAGATACCAAATGCCCAAAACTGGATAGTACAGCGATTTAACCCGTGGAACTGCGAAACCACACTGGGATGTCGGGCCTACACAAGACTATTTTCAACAGATATATTTTTGTGTCACAACAGTCAGGAGACACTACTGTTTTTCTTTACGGAAAAAACTACCAAAACCTGAATAATAGAGATTTTTTACCGTGGGATGGCAAAACCACAGTTATTGTTTACTGGGGTATACCACACTTTTTAAAATAGAGATATTTGCGGCTGAACAGTGAGCGACACACTCAAACTGCTTTTTTTTTAGATACAAATGGCCCAAAACTGGATAGTACAGCGATTTGACCCGTGGAACTGCGAAACCACACTGGGATGTCGGGCCTACACAAGAGTATTTTCAACAGCTATATTTTTGTGTCACAACAGTCAGGAGACACTACTGTTTTTCTTTACGGAAAAAACTACCAAAAGCTGAATAATAGAGATTTTTTACCGTAGGATGGCAAAACCACAGTTATTGTTTACTGGGGTATACCACACTTTTTTAAATAGAGATATTTGCGGCTGAACTGTGAGCGACACACTCAAACTGCTTTTTTTTAGATACCAAATGTCCAAAACTGGATAGTACAGCGATTTGACCCGTGGAACAGCGAAACCACAATGGGATGTCGGGCCTACACAAGACTATTTTCAACAGTTATATTTTTGTGTCACAACAGGCAGGAGACACTACTGTTTTTCTTTATGGAAAAAACTACCAAAGCTGATTAATAGAGATTTTTTACCGTGGGAAGGCAAAACCACAGTTATTGTTTACTGGCGTATACCACACTTTTTTAAATAGAGATATTTGCGGCTGAACAGTGAGCGACACACTCAAACTGCTTTTTTTTTAGATACCAAAGGCCCAAAACTGGATAGTACAGCGATTTGACCCGTGGAACTGCGAAAACACACTGGGATGTCGGGCCTACACAAGACTATTTTCAACAGATATATTTTTGTGTCACAACAGTCAGGAGACACTACTGTTTTTCTTTACGGAAAAAACTACCAAAACCTGAATAATAGAGATTTTTTACCGTGGGATGGCAAAACCACAGTTATTGTTTACTGGGGTATACCACACTTTTTTAAATAGAGATATTTGCGGCTGAACAGTGAGCGACACACTCAAACTGCTTTTTTTTTAGATACAAATGGCCCAAAACTGGATAGTACAGCGATTTGACCCGTGGAACTGCGAAACCACACTGGGATGTCGGGCCTACACAAGACTATTTTCAACAGATATATTTTTGTGTCACAACAGTCAGGAGACACTACTGTTTTTCTTTACGGAAAAAAATACCAAAACCTGAATAATAGAGATTTTTTAACGTGGGATGGCAAAACCACAGTTATTGTTTACTGGGGTATACCACACTTTTTTAAATAGAGATATTTGCGGCTGAACAGTGAGCGACACACTCAAACTGCGTTTTTATTAGATACCAAAGGCCCAAAACTGGATAGTACAGCGATTTGACCCGTGGAACTGCAAAACCACACTGGGATGTCGGGCCTACACAAGACTATTTTCAACAGCTATATTTTTGTGTCACAACAGTCAGGAGACACTACTGTTTTTCTTTACGGAAAAAACTACCAAAAGCTGAATAATAGAGATTTTTTACCGTAGGATGGCAAAACCACAGTTATTGTTTACTGGGGTATACCACACTTTTTTAAATAGAGATATTTGCGGCTGAACTGTGAGCGACACACTCAAACTGCTTTTTTTTAGATACCAAATGTCCAAAACTGGATAGTACAGCGATTTGACCCGTGGAACAGCGAAACCACAATGGGATGTCGGGCCTACACAAGACTATTTTCAACAGTTATATTTTTGTGTCACAACAGGCAGGAGACACTACTGTTTTTCTTTATGGAAAAAACTACCAAAGCTGATTAATCGAGATTTTTTACCGTGGGAAGGCAAAACCACAGTTATTGTTTACTGGCGTATACCACACTTTTTTAAATAGAGATATTTGCGGCTGAACAGTGAGCGACACACTCAAACTGCTTTTTTTTTAGATACCAAAGGCCCAAAACTGGATAGTACAGCGATTTGACCCGTGGAACTGCGAAAACACACTGGGATGTCGGGCCTACACAAGACTATTTTCAACAGATATATTTTTGTATCACAACAGTCAGGAGACGCTACTGTTTTTCTTTACGGAAAAAAATACCAAAACCTGAATAATAGAGATTTTTTACCGTGGGATGGCAAAACCAAGGTTATTGTTTACTGGGGTATACCACACTTTTTTAAATAGAGATATTTGCGGCTGAACAGTGAGTGACACACTCAAACTGCTTTTTTTTTAGATACCAAATGCCCAAAACTGGATAGTACAGCGATTTAACCCGTGGAACTGCGAAACCACACTGGGATGTCGGGCCTACACAAGACTATTTTCAACGGATATATTTTTGTGTCACAACAGTCAGGAGACACTACTGTTTTTCTTTACGGAAAAAACTACCAAAACCTGAATAATAGAGATTTTTTACCGTGGGATGGCAAAACCACAGTTATTGTTTACTGGGGTATACCACACTTTTTTAAATAGAGATATTTGCGGCTGAACAGTGAGCGACACACTCAAACTGCTTTTTTTTTAGATACCAAAGGCCCAAAACTGGATAGTACAGCGATTTGACCCGTGGAACTGCGAAACCACACTGGGATGTCGGGCCTACACAAGAGTATTTTCAACAGCTATATTTTTGTGTCACAACAGTCAGGAGACACTACTGTTTTTCTTTACGGAAAAAACTACCAAAAGCTGAATAATAGAGATTTTTTACCGTAGGATGGCAAAACCACAGTTATTGTTTACTGGGGTATACCACACTTTTTTAAATAGAGATATTTGCGGCTGAACTGTGAGCGACACACTCAAACTGCTTTTTTTTAGATACCGAATGTCCAAAACTGGATAGTACAGCGATTTGACCCGTGGAACTGCGAAACCACACTGGGATGTTGGGCCTACTCAAGACTATTTTCAACAGATATATTTTTGTGTCACAACAGTCAGGAGACACTACTGTTTTTCTTTAAGGAAAAAACTAACAAAAGCTGAATAATAGAGATTTTTTACCGTGGGATGGCAAAACCACAGTTATTGTTTACTGCGGTATACCACACTTTTTTAAATAGAGATATTTGCGGCTGAACAGTGAGCGACACACTCAAACTGCTTTTTTTTTAGATACCAAAGGCCCAAAACTGGATAGTAGAGCGATTTGACCCGTGGAACTGCGAAACCACACTGGGATGTCGGGCCTACACAAGACTATTTTCAACAGATATATTTTTGTGTCACAACAGTCAGGAGACACTACTGTTTTTCATTACGGAAAAAACTACCAAAAGCTGAATAATAGAGATTTTTTACCGTGGGATGGCAAAACCACAGTTATTGTTTACTGGGGTATACCACACTTTTTTAAATAGAGATATTTGCGGCTGAACAGTGAGCGACACACTCAAACTACTTTTTTTTAGATACCAAAGGCCCAAAACTGGATAGTACAGCGATTTGACCCGTGGAACTGCGAAACCACACTGGGATGTCGGGCCTACACAAGAGTATTTTCAACAGCTATATTTTTGTGTCACAACAGTCAGGAGACACTACTGTTTTTCTTTATGGAAAAAACTAACAAAAGCTGAATAATAGAGATTTTTTACCGTGGGATGGCAAAACCACAGTTATTGTTTACTTGGGTATACCACACTTTTTTAAATAGAGATATTTGCGGCTGAACAGTGAGCGACACACTCAAACTGCTTCTTTTTTACATGCCAAAGGCCCAAAACTGGATAGTACAGCGATTTGACCCGTGGAATAGCGAAACCACACTGGGATGTCGGGCCTACACAAGACTATTTTCAACAGATATATTTTTGTGTCACAACAGGCAGGAGACACTACTGTTTTTCCTTATGGAAAAAACTACCAAAGCTGATTAATAGAGATTTTTTACCGTGGGATGGCAAAACCACAGTTATTGTTTACTGGGGTATACCACACTTTTTTAAATAGAGATATTTGCGGCTGAACAGTGAGCGACACACTGAAACTGCTTTTTTTTTAGATACCAAAGGCCCAAAACTGGATAGTACAGCGATTTGACCCGTGGAACTGCGAAAACACACTGGGATGTCGGGCCTACACAAGACTATTTTCAACAGATATATTTTTGTATCACAACAGTCAGGAGACGCTACTGTTTTTCTTTACGGAAAAAACTACCAAAACCTGAATAATAGAGATTTTTTACCGTGGGATGGCAAAACCAAGGTTATTGTTTACTGGGGTATACCACACTTTTTTAAATAGAGATATTTGCGGCTGAACAGTGAGTGACACACTCAAACTGCTTTTTTTTTAGATACCAAAGGCCCAAAACTGGATAGTACAGCGATTTAACCCGTGGAACTGCGAAACCACACTGGGATGTCGGGCCTACACAAGAGTATTTTCAACAGATATATTTTTGTGTCACAACAGTCAGGAGACACTACTGTTTTTCTTTACGGAAAAAACTACCAAAAGCTGAATAATAGAGATTTTTTACCGTAGGATGGCAAAACCACAGTTATTGTTTACTGGTTATACCACACTTTTTTAAATAGAGATATTTGCGGCTGAACTGTGAGCGACACACTCAAACTGCTTTTTTTTTAGATACCAATGGTCCAATACTGGATAGTACAGCGATTTGACCCGTGGAACAGCGAAACCACACTGGGATGTCGGGCCTACACAAGACTATTTTCAACAGTTATATTTTTGTGTCACAACAGGCAGGAGACACTACTGTTTTTCTTTATGGAAAAAACTACCAAAGCTGATTAATAGAGATTTTTTACCGTGGGAAGGCAAAACCACAGTTATTGTTTACTGGCGTATACCACACTTTTTTAAATAGAGATATTTGCGGCTGAACAGTGAGCGACACACTCAAACTGCTTTTTTTTTAGATACCAAAGGCCCAAAACTGGATAGTACAGCGATTTGACCCGTGGAACTGCGAAAACACACTGGGATGTCGGGCCTACACAAGACTATTTTCAACAGATATATTTTTGTATCACAACAGTCAGGAGACGCTACTGTTTTTCTTTACGGAAAAAACTACCAAAACCTGAATAATAGAGATTTTTTACCGTGGGATGGCAAAACCAAGGTTATTGTTTACTGGGGTATACCACACTTTTTTAAATAGAGATATTTGCGGCTGAACAGTGAGTGACACACTCAAACTGCTTTTTTTTTAGATACCAAATGCCCAAAACTGGATAGTACAGCGATTTAACCCGTGGAACTGCGAAACCACACTGGGATGTCGGGCCTACACAAGACTATTTTCAACAGATATATTTTTGTGTCACAACAGTCAGGAGACACTACTGTTTTTCTTTACGGAAAAAACTACCAAAACCTGAATAATAGAGATTTTTTACCGTGGGATGGCAAAACCACAGTTATTGTTTACTGGGGTATACCACACTTTTTAAAATAGAGATATTTGCGGCTGAACAGTGAGCGACACACTCAAACTGCTTTTTTTTTAGATACAAATGGCCCAAAACTGGATAGTACAGCGATTTGACCCGTGGAACTGCGAAACCACACTGGGATGTCGGGCCTACACAAGAGTATTTTCAACAGCTATATTTTTGTGTCACAACAGTCAGGAGACACTACTGTTTTTCTTTACGGAAAAAACTACCAAAAGCTGAATAATAGAGATTTTTTACCGTAGGATGGCAAAACCACAGTTATTGTTTACTGGGGTATACCACACTTTTTTAAATAGAGATATTTGCGGCTGAACTGTGAGCGACACACTCAAACTGCTTTTTTTTAGATACCAAATGTCCAAAACTGGATAGTACAGCGATTTGACCCGTGGAACAGCGAAACCACAATGGGATGTCGGGCCTACACAAGACTATTTTCAACAGTTATATTTTTGTGTCACAACAGGCAGGAGACACTACTGTTTTTCTTTATGGAAAAAACTACCAAAGCTGATTAATAGAGATTTTTTACCGTGGGAAGGCAAAACCACAGTTATTGTTTACTGGCGTATACCACACTTTTTTAAATAGAGATATTTGCGGCTGAACAGTGAGCGACACACTCAAACTGCTTTTTTTTTAGATACCAAAGGCCCAAAACTGGATAGTACAGCGATTTGACCCGTGGAACTGCGAAAACACACTGGGATGTCGGGCCTACACAAGACTATTTTCAACAGATATATTTTTGTGTCACAACAGTCAGGAGACACTACTGTTTTTCTTTACGGAAAAAACTACCAAAACCTGAATAATAGAGATTTTTTACCGTGGGATGGCAAAACCACAGTTATTGTTTACTGGGGTATACCACACTTTTTTAAATAGAGATATTTGCGGCTGAACAGTGAGCGACACACTCAAACTGCTTTTTTTTTAGATACAAATGGCCCAAAACTGGATAGTACAGCGATTTGACCCGTGGAACTGCGAAACCACACTGGGATGTCGGGCCTACACAAGACTATTTTCAACAGATATATTTTTGTGTCACAACAGTCAGGAGACACTACTGTTTTTCTTTACGGAAAAAAATACCAAAACCTGAATAATAGAGATTTTTTAACGTGGGATGGCAAAACCACAGTTATTGTTTACTGGGGTATACCACACTTTTTTAAATAGAGATATTTGCGGCTGAACAGTGAGCGACACACTCAAACTGCGTTTTTATTAGATACCAAAGGCCCAAAACTGGATAGTACAGCGATTTGACCCGTGGAACTGCAAAACCACACTGGGATGTCGGGCCTACACAAGACTATTTTCAACAGCTATATTTTTGTGTCACAACAGTCAGGAGACACTACTGTTTTTCTTTACGGAAAAAACTACCAAAAGCTGAATAATAGAGATTTTTTACCGTAGGATGGCAAAACCACAGTTATTGTTTACTGGGGTATACCACACTTTTTTAAATAGAGATATTTGCGGCTGAACTGTGAGCGACACACTCAAACTGCTTTTTTTTAGATACCAAATGTCCAAAACTGGATAGTACAGCGATTTGACCCGTGGAACAGCGAAACCACAATGGGATGTCGGGCCTACACAAGACTATTTTCAACAGTTATATTTTTGTGTCACAACAGGCAGGAGACACTACTGTTTTTCTTTATGGAAAAAACTACCAAAGCTGATTAATAGAGATTTTTTACCGTGGGAAGGCAAAACCACAGTTATTGTTTACTGGCGTATACCACACTTTTTTAAATAGAGATATTTGCGGCTGAACAGTGAGCGACACACTCAAACTGCTTTTTTTTTAGATACCAAAGGCCCAAAACTGGATAGTACAGCGATTTGACCCGTGGAACTGCGAAAACACACTGGGATGTCGGGCCTACACAAGACTATTTTCAACAGATATATTTTTGTATCACAACAGTCAGGAGACGCTACTGTTTTTCTTTACGGAAAAAAATACCAAAACCTGAATAATAGAGATTTTTTACCGTGGGATGGCAAAACCAAGGTTATTGTTTACTGGGGTATACCACACTTTTTTAAATAGAGATATTTGCGGCTGAACAGTGAGTGACACACTCAAACTGCTTTTTTTTTAGATACCAAATGCCCAAAACTGGATAGTACAGCGATTTAACCCGTGGAACTGCGAAACCACACTGGGATGTCGGGCCTACACAAGACTATTTTCAACGGATATATTTTTGTGTCACAACAGTCAGGAGACACTACTGTTTTTCTTTACGGAAAAAACTACCAAAACCTGAATAATAGAGATTTTTTACCGTGGGATGGCAAAACCACAGTTATTGTTTACTGGGGTATACCACACTTTTTTAAATAGAGATATTTGCGGCTGAACAGTGAGCGACACACTCAAACTGCTTTTTTTTTAGATACCAAAGGCCCAAAACTGGATAGTACAGCGATTTGACCCGTGGAACTGCGAAACCACACTGGGATGTCGGGCCTACACAAGAGTATTTTCAACAGCTATATTTTTGTGTCACAACAGTCAGGAGACACTACTGTTTTTCTTTACGGAAAAAACTACCAAAAGCTGAATAATAGAGATTTTTTACCGTAGGATGGCAAAACCACAGTTATTGTTTACTGGGGTATACCACACTTTTTTAAATAGAGATATTTGCGGCTGAACTGTGAGCGACACACTCAAACTGCTTTTTTTTAGATACCGAATGTCCAAAACTGGATAGTACAGCGATTTGACCCGTGGAACTGCGAAACCACACTGGGATGTTGGGCCTACTCAAGACTATTTTCAACAGATATATTTTTGTGTCACAACAGTCAGGAGACACTACTGTTTTTCTTTAAGGAAAAAACTAACAAAAGCTGAATAATAGAGATTTTTTACCGTGGGATGGCAAAACCACAGTTATTGTTTACTGCGGTATACCACACTTTTTTAAATAGAGATATTTGCGGCTGAACAGTGAGCGACACACTCAAACTGCTTTTTTTTTAGATACCAAAGGCCCAAAACTTGATAGTAGAGCGATTTGACCCGTGGAACTGCGAAACCACACTGGGATGTCGGGCCTACACAAGACTATTTTCAACAGATATATTTTTGTGTCACAACAGTCAGGAGACACTACTGTTTTTCATTACGGAAAAAACTACCAAAAGCTGAATAATAGAGATTTTTTACCGTGGGATGGCAAAA
This sequence comes from Phyllobates terribilis, assembly GCF_046119375.1. Taxonomy (NCBI): domain Eukaryota; kingdom Metazoa; phylum Chordata; class Amphibia; order Anura; family Dendrobatidae; genus Phyllobates; species Phyllobates terribilis. The sequence continues at coordinate 58,834,221 of NW_027362773.1, forward strand.
CCACAGTTATTGTTTACTGGGGTATACCACACTTTTTTAAATAGAGATATTTGCGGCTGAACAGTGAGCGACACACTCAAACTACTTTTTTTTAGATACCAAAGGCCCAAAACTGGATAGTACAGCGATTTGACCCGTGGAACTGCGAAACCACACTGGGATGTCGGGCCTACACAAGAGTATTTTCAACAGCTATATTTTTGTGTCACAACAGTCAGGAGACACTACTGTTTTTCTTTACGGAAAAAACTACCAAAAGCTGAATAATAGAGATTTTTTACCGTAGGATGGCAAAACCACAGTTATTGTTTACTGGGGTATACCACACTTTTTTAAATAGAGATATTTGCGGCTGAACTGTGAGCGACACACTCAAACTACTTTTTTTTAGATACCAAATGTCCAAAACTGGATAGTACAGCGATTTGACCCGTGGAACAGCGAAACCACAATGGGATGTCGGGCCTACACAAGACTATTTTCAACAGTTATATTTTTGTGTCACAACAGGCAGGAGACACTACTGTTTTTCTTTATGGAAAAAACTACCAAAGCTGATTAATAGAGATTTTTTACCGTGGGAAGGCAAAACCACAGTTATTGTTTACTGGCGTATACCACACTTTTTTAAATAGAGATATTTGCGGCTGAACAGTGAGCGACACACTCAAACTGCTTTTTTTTTAGATACCAAAGGCCCAAAACTGGATAGTACAGCGATTTGACCCGTGGAACTGCGAAAACACACTGGGATGTCGGGCCTACACAAGACTATTTTCAACAGATATATTTTTGTATCACAACAGTCAGGAGACGCTACTGTTTTTCTTTACGGAAAAAACTACCAAAACCTGAATAATAGAGATTTTTTACCGTGGGATGGCAAAACCAAGGTTATTGTTTACTGGGGTATACCACACTTTTTTAAATAGAGATATTTGCGGCTGAACAGTGAGCGACACACTCAAACTGCTTTTTTTTTAGATACCAAATGCCCAAAACTGGATAGTACAGCGATTTAACCCGTGGAACTGCGAAACCACACTGGGATGTCGGGCCTACACAAGACTATTTTCAACAGATATATTTTTGTGTCACAACAGTCAGGAGACACTACTGTTTTTCTTTACGGAAAAAACTACCAAAACCTGAATAATAGAGATTTTTTACCGTGGGATGGCAAAACCACAGTTATTGTTTACTGGGGTATACCACACTTTTTTAAATAGAGATATTTGCGGCTGAACAGTGAGCGACACACTCAAACTGCTTTTTTTTTAGATACAAATGGCCCAAAACTGGATAGTACAGCGATTTGACCCGTGGAACTGTGAAACCACACTGGGATGTCGGGCCTACACAAGACTATTTTCAACAGATATATTTTTGTGTCACAACAGTCAGGAGACACTACTGTTTTTCTTTACGGAAAAAAATACCAAAACCTGAATAATAGAGATTTTTTAACGTGGGATGGCAAAACCACAGTTATTGTTTACTGGGGTATACCACACCTTTTTTAAATAGAGATATTTGCGGCTGAACAGTGAGCGACACACTCAAACTGCGTTTTTTTTAGATACCAAAGGCCCAAAACTGGATAGTACAGCGATTTGACCCGTGGAACTGCGAAACCACACTGGGATGTCGGGCCTACACAAGACTATTTTCAACAGCTATATTTTTGTGTCACAACAGTCAGGAGACACTACTGTTTTTCTTTACGGAAAAAACTACCAAAAGCTGAATAATAGAGATTTTTTACCGTAGGATGGCAAAACCACAGTTATTGTTTACTGGGGTATACCACACTTTTTTAAATAGAGATATTTGCGGCTGAACTGTGAGCGACACACTCAAACTGCTTTTTTTTAGATACCAAATGTCCAAAACTGGATAGTACAGCGATTTGACCCGTGGAACAGCGAAACCACAATGGGATGTCGGGCCTACACAAGACTATTTTCAACAGTTATATTTTTGTGTCACAACAGGCAGGAGACACTACTGTTTTTCTTTATGGAAAAAACTACCAAAGCTGATTAATAGAGATTTTTTACCGTGGGAAGGCAAAACCACAGTTATTGTTTACTGGCGTATACCACACTTTTTTAAATAGAGATATTTGCGGCTGAACAGTGAGCGACACACTCAAACTGCTTTTTTTTTAGATACCAAAGGCCCAAAACTGGATAGTACAGCGATTTGACCCGTGGAACTGCGAAAACACACTGGGATGTCGGGCCTACACAAGACTATTTTCAACAGATATATTTTTGTATCACAACAGTCAGGAGACGCTACTGTTTTTCTTTACGGAAAAAAATACCAAAACCTGAATAATAGAGATTTTTTACCGTGGGATGGCAAAACCAAGGTTATTGTTTACTGGGGTATACCACACTTTTTTAAATAGAGATATTTGCGGCTGAACTGTGAGCGACACACTCAAACTGCTTTTTTTTAGATACCGAATGTCCAAAACTGGATAGTACAGCGATTTGACCCGTGGAACTGCGAAACCACACTGGGATGTTGGGCCTACTCAAGACTATTTTCAACAGATATATTTTTGTGTCACAACAGTCAGGAGACACTACTGTTTTTCTTTAAGGAAAAAACTAACAAAAGCTGAATAATAGAGATTTTTTACCGTGGGATGGCAAAACCACAGTTATTGTTTACTGCGGTATACCACACTTTTTTAAATAGAGATATTTGCGGCTGAACAGTGAGCGACACACTCAAACTGCTTTTTTTTTAGATACCAAAGGCCCAAAACTGGATAGTAGAGCGATTTGACCCGTGGAACTGCGAAACCACACTGGGATGTCGGGCCTACACAAGACTATTTTCAACAGATATATTTTTGTGTCACAACAGTCAGGAGACACTACTGTTTTTCATTACGGAAAAAACTACCAAAAGCTGAATAATAGAGATTTTTTACCGTGGGATGGCAAAACCACAGTTATTGTTTACTGGGGTATACCACACTTTTTTAAATAGAGATATTTGCGGCTGAACAGTGAGCGACACACTCAAACTGCTTTTTTTTTAGATACCAAAGGCCCAAAACTGGATAGTACAGCGATTTGACCTGTGGAACTGCGAAAACACACTGGGATGTCGGGCCTACACAAGACTATTTTCAACAGATATATTTTTGTGTCACAACAGTCAGGAGACACTACTGTTTTTCTTTACAGAAAAAAATACCAAAACCTGAATAATAGATATTTTTTACCGTGGGATGGCAAAACCACAGTTATTGTTTACTGGGGTATACCACACTTTTTTAAATAGAGATATTTGCGGCTGAACAGTGAGCGACTCACTCAAACTGCTTTTTTTTTTAGATACCAAAGGCCCAAAACTGAATAGTACAGCGATTTGACCCATGGAACTGCAAAACCACACTGGGATGTCGGGCCTACGCAAGACTATTTTCAACAGATATATTTTTGTGTCACAACAGTCAGGAGACACTACTGTTTTTCTTTACGTAAAAAACTACCAAAACCTGAATAATAGAGATTTTTTACCGTGGGATGGCAAAACCACAGTTATTGTTACTGGGGTATACCACACTTTTTTAAATAGAGATATTTGCGGCTGAACAGTGAGCGACACACTCAAACTGCTTTTTTTTTAGATACCAAAGGGCCAAAACTGGATAGCACAGCGATTTGACCCGTGGAACTGCGAAACCACACTGGGATGTCGGGCCTACACAAGACTATTTTCAACAGATATATTTTTGTGTCACAACAGTCAGGAGACACTACTGTTTTTCTTTACAGAAAAAACTACCAAAACCTGAATAATAGAGATTTTTTACCGTGGGATGGCAAAACCACAGTTATTGTTTACTGGGGTATACCACACTTTTTTAAATAGAGATATTTGCGGCTGAACAGTGAGCGACACACTCAAACTGCTTTTTTTTTAGATACCAAAGGCCCAAAACTGGATAGTACAGCGATTTGACCCGTGGAACTGCAAAACCACACTGGGATGTCGGGCCTACGCAAGACTATTTTCAACAGATATATTTTTGTGTCACAACAGTCAGGAGACACTACTGTTTTTCTTTACGGAAAAAACTACCAAAACCTGAATAATAGAGATTTTTTACCGTGGGATGGCAAAACCACAGTTATTGTTTACTGGGGTATACCACACTTTTTTAAATAGAGATATTTGCGGCTGAACAGTGAGCGACACACTCAAACTGCTTTTTTTTTAGATACAAATGGCCCAAAACTGGATAGTACAGCGATTTGACCCGTGGAACTGCGAAACCACACTGGGATGTCGGGCCTACACAAGACTATTTTCAACAGATATATTTTTGTGTCACAACAGTCAGGAGACACTACTGTTTTTCTTTACGGAAAAAAATACCAAAACCTGAATAATAGAGATTTTTTAACGTGGGATGGCAAAACCACAGTTATTGTTTACTGGGGTATACCACACTTTTTTAAATAAAGATATTTGCGGCTGAACAGTGAGCGACACACTCAAACTGCGTTTTTTTTAGATACCAAAGGCCCAAAACTGGATAGTACAGCGATTTGACCCGTGGAACTGCGAAACCACACTGGGATGTCGGGCCTACACAAGAGTATTTTCAACAGCTATATTTTTGTGTCACAACAGTCAGGAGACACTACTGTTTTTCTTTACGGAAAAAACTACCAAAAGCTGAATAATAGAGATTTTTTACCGTAGGATGGCAAAACCACAGTTATTGTTTACTGGGGTATACCACACTTTTTTAAATAGAGATATTTGCGGCTGAACTGTGAGCGACACACTCAAACTGCTTTTTTTTAGATACCGAATGTCCAAAACTGGATAGTACAGCGATTTGACCCGTGGAACTGCGAAACCACACTGGGATGTTGGGCCTACTCAAGACTATTTTCAACAGATATATTTTTGTGTCACAACAGTCAGGAGACACTACTGTTTTTCTTTAAGGAAAAAACTAACAAAAGCTGAATAATAGAGATTTTTTACCGTGGGATGGCAAAACCACAGTTATTGTTTACTGCGGTATACCACACTTTTTTAAATAGAGATATTTGCGGCTGAACAGTGAGCGACACACTCAAACTGCTTTTTTTTTAGATACCAAAGGCCCAAAACTGGATAGTAGAGCGATTTGACCCGTGGAACTGCGAAACCACACTGGGATGTCGGGCCTACACAAGACTATTTTCAACAGATATATTTTTGTGTCACAACAGTCAGGAGACACTACTGTTTTTCATTACGGAAAAAACTACCAAAAGCTGAATAATAGAGATTTTTTACCGTGGGATGGCAAAACCACAGTTATTGTTTACTGGGGTATACCACACTTTTTTAAATAGAAATATTTGCGGCTGAACAGTGAGCGACACACTCAAACTGCTTTTTTTTTAGATACCAAAGGCCCAAAACTGGATAGTACAGCGATTTGACCAGTGGAACTGCGAAAACACACTGGGATGTCGGGCCTACACAAGACTATTTTCAACAGATATATTTTTGGGTCACAACAGTCAGGAGACACTACTGTTTTTCTTTACAGAAAAAAATACCAAAACCTGAATAATAGATATTTTTTACCGTGGGATGGCAAAACCACAGTTATTGTTTACTGGGGTATACCACACTTTTTTAAATAGAGATATTTGCGGCTGAACAGTGAGCGACACACTCAAACTGCTTTTTTTTTTAGATACCAAAGGCCCAAAACTGAATAGTACAGCGATTTGACCCATGGAACTGCAAAACCACACTGGGATGTCGGGCCTACGCAAGACTATTTTCAACAGATATATTTTTGTGTCACAACAGTCAGGAGACACTACTGTTTTTCTTTACGTAAAAAACTACCAAAACCTGAATAATAGAGATTTTTTACCGTGGGATGGCAAAACCACAGTTATTGTTACTGGGGTATACCACACTTTTTTAAATAGAGATATTTGCGGCTGAACAGTGAGCGACACACTCAAACTGCTTTTTTTTTAGATACCAAAGGGCCAAAACTGGATAGCACAGCGATTTGACCCGTGGAACTGCGAAACCACACTGGGATGTCGGGCCTACACAAGACTATTTTCAACAGATATATTTTTGTGTCACAACAGTCAGGAGACACTACTGTTTTTCTTTACAGAAAAAACTACCAAAACCTGAATAATAGAGATTTTTTACCGTGGGATGGCAAAACCACAGTTATTGTTTACTGGGGTATACCACACTTTTTTAAATAGAGATATTTGCGGCTGAACAGTGAGCGACACACTCAAACTGCTTTTTTTTTAGATACCAAAGGCCCAAAACTGGATAGTACAGCGATTTGACCCGTGGAACTGCAAAACCACACTGGGATGTCGGGCCTACGCAAGACTATTTTCAACAGATATATTTTTGTGTCACAACAGGCAGGAGAAACTACTGTTTTTCTTTACGGAAAAAACTACCAAAAGCTGATTAATAGAGATTTTTTACCGTGGGATGGCAAAACCACAGTTATTGTTTACTGGGGTATACCACACTTTTTTAAATAGAGATATTTGCGGCTGAACAGTGAGCGACACACTCAAACTCCTTTTTTTTTAGATACCAAAGGCCCAAAACTGGATAGTACAGCGATTTGACCCGTGGAACTGCGAAACCACACTGGGATGTCGGGCCTACACAAGACTATTTTCAACAGATATATTTTTGTGTCACAACAGTCAGGAGACGCTACTGTTTTTCTTTACGGAAAAAACTACCAAAACCTGAATAATAGAGATTTTTTACCGTGGGATGGCAAAACCAAGGTTATTGTTTACTGGGGTATACCACACTTTTTTAAATAGAGATATTTGCGGCTGAACAGTGAGTGACACACTCAAACTGCTTTTTTTTTAGATACCAAAGGCCCAAAACTGGATAGTACAGCGATTTAACCCATGGAACTGCGAAACCACACTGGGATGTCGGGCCTACACAAGACTATTTTCAACAGATATATTTTTGTGTCACAACAGTCAGGAGACACTACTGTTTTTCTTTATGGAAAAAACTACCAAAACCTGAATAATAGAGATTTTTTACCGTGGGATGGCAAAACCACAGTTATTGTTTACTTGGGTATACCACACTTTTTTAAATAGAGATATTTGCGGCTGAACAGTGAGCGACACACTCAAACTGCTTTTTTTTTAGATACAAATGGCCCAAAACTGGATAGTACAGCGATTTGACCCGTGGAACTGCGAAACCACACTGGGATGTCGGGCCTACACAAGACTATTTTCAACAGATATATTTTTGTGTCACAACAGTCAGGAGACACTACTGTTTTTCTTTACGGAAAAAAATACCAAAACCTGAATAATAGAGATTTTTTAACGTGGGATGGCAAAACCACAGTTATTGTTTACTGGGGTATACCACACTTTTTTAAATAGAGATATTTGCGGCTGAACAGTGAGCGACACACTCAAACTGCTTTTTTTTTAGATACCAAAGGCCCAAAACTGGATAGTACAGCGATTTGACCTGTGGAACTGCGAAAACACACTGGGATGTCGGGCCTACACAAGACTATTTTCAACAGATATATTTTTGTGTCACAACAGTCAGGAGACACTACTGTTTTTCTTTACAGAAAAAAATACCAAAACCTGAATAATAGATATTTTTTACCGTGGGATGGCAAAACCACAGTTATTGTTTACTGGGGTATACCACACTTTTTTAAATAGAGATATTTGCGGCTGAACAGTGAGCGACTCACTCAAACTGCTTTTTTTTTTAGATACCAAAGGCCCAAAACTGAATAGTACAGCGATTTGACCCATGGAACTGCAAAACCACACTGGGATGTCGGGCCTACGCAAGACTATTTTCAACAGATATATTTTTGTGTCACAACAGTCAGGAGACACTACTGTTTTTCTTTACGTAAAAAACTACCAAAACCTGAATAATAGAGATTTTTTACCGTGGGATGGCAAAACCACAGTTATTGTTACTGGGGTATACCACACTTTTTTAAATAGAGATATTTGCGGCTGAACAGTGAGCGACACACTCAAACTGCTTTTTTTTTAGATACCAAAGGGCCAAAACTGGATAGCACAGCGATTTGACCCGTGGAACTGCGAAACCACACTGGGATGTCGGGCCTACACAAGACTATTTTCAACAGATATATTTTTGTGTCACAACAGTCAGGAGACACTACTGTTTTTCTTTACAGAAAAAACTACCAAAACCTGAATAATAGAGATTTTTTACCGTGGGATGGCAAAACCACAGTTATTGTTTACTGGGGTATACCACACTTTTTTAAATAGAGATATTTGCGGCTGAACAGTGAGCGACACACTCAAACTGCTTTTTTTTTAGATACCAAAGGCCCAAAACTGGATAGTACAGCGATTTGACCCGTGGAACTGCAAAACCACACTGGGATGTCGGGCCTACGCAAGACTATTTTCAACAGATATATTTTTGTGTCACAACAGTCAGGAGACACTACTGTTTTTCTTTACGGAAAAAACTACCAAAACCTGAATAATAGAGATTTTTTACCGTGGGATGGCAAAACCACAGTTATTGTTTACTGGGGTATACCACACTTTTTTAAATAGAGATATTTGCGGCTGAACAGTGAGCGACACACTCAAACTGCTTTTTTTTTAGATACAAATGGCCCAAAACTGGATAGTACAGCGATTTGACCCGTGGAACTGCGAAACCACACTGGGATGTCGGGCCTACACAAGACTATTTTCAACAGATATATTTTTGTGTCACAACAGTCAGGAGACACTACTGTTTTTCTTTACGGAAAAAAATACCAAAACCTGAATAATAGAGATTTTTTAACGTGGGATGGCAAAACCACAGTTATTGTTTACTGGGGTATACCACACTTTTTTAAATAAAGATATTTGCGGCTGAACAGTGAGCGACACACTCAAACTGCGTTTTTTTTAGATACCAAAGGCCCAAAACTGGATAGTACAGCGATTTGACCCGTGGAACTGCGAAACCACACTGGGATGTCGGGCCTACACAAGAGTATTTTCAACAGCTATATTTTTGTGTCACAACAGTCAGGAGACACTACTGTTTTTCTTTACGGAAAAAACTACCAAAAGCTGAATAATAGAGATTTTTTACCGTAGGATGGCAAAACCACAGTTATTGTTTACTGGGGTATACCACACTTTTTTAAATAGAGATATTTGCGGCTGAACTGTGAGCGACACACTCAAACTGCTTTTTTTTAGATACCGAATGTCCAAAACTGGATAGTACAGCGATTTGACCCGTGGAACTGCGAAACCACACTGGGATGTTGGGCCTACTCAAGACTATTTTCAACAGATATATTTTTGTGTCACAACAGTCAGGAGACACTACTGTTTTTCTTTAAGGAAAAAACTAACAAAAGCTGAATAATAGAGATTTTTTACCGTGGGATGGCAAAACCACAGTTATTGTTTACTGCGGTATACCACACTTTTTTAAATAGAGATATTTGCGGCTGAACAGTGAGCGACACACTCAAACTGCTTTTTTTTTAGATACCAAAGGCCCAAAACTGGATAGTAGAGCGATTTGACCCGTGGAACTGCGAAACCACACTGGGATGTCGGGCCTACACAAGACTATTTTCAACAGATATATTTTTGTGTCACAACAGTCAGGAGACACTACTGTTTTTCATTACGGAAAAAACTACCAAAAGCTGAATAATAGAGATTTTTTACCGTGGGATGGCAAAACCACAGTTATTGTTTACTGGGGTATACCACACTTTTTTAAATAGAAATATTTGCGGCTGAACAGTGAGCGACACACTCAAACTGCTTTTTTTTTAGATACCAAAGGCCCAAAACTGGATAGTACAGCGATTTGACCAGTGGAACTGCGAAAACACACTGGGATGTCGGGCCTACACAAGACTATTTTCAACAGATATATTTTTGGGTCACAACAGTCAGGAGACACTACTGTTTTTCTTTACAGAAAAAAATACCAAAACCTGAATAATAGATATTTTTTACCGTGGGATGGCAAAACCACAGTTATTGTTTACTGGGGTATACCACACTTTTTTAAATAGAGATATTTGCGGCTGAACAGTGAGCGACACACTCAAACTGCTTTTTTTTTTAGATACCAAAGGCCCAAAACTGAATAGTACAGCGATTTGACCCATGGAACTGCAAAACCACACTGGGATGTCGGGCCTACGCAAGACTATTTTCAACAGATATATTTTTGTGTCACAACAGTCAGGAGACACTACTGTTTTTCTTTACGTAAAAAACTACCAAAACCTGAATAATAGAGATTTTTTACCGTGGGATGGCAAAACCACAGTTATTGTTACTGGGGTATACCACACTTTTTTAAATAGAGATATTTGCGGCTGAACAGTGAGCGACACACTCAAACTGCTTTTTTTTTAGATACCAAAGGGCCAAAACTGGATAGCACAGCGATTTGACCCGTGGAACTGCGAAACCACACTGGGATGTCGGGCCTACACAAGACTATTTTCAACAGATATATTTTTGTGTCACAACAGTCAGGAGACACTACTGTTTTTCTTTACAGAAAAAACTACCAAAACCTGAATAATAGAGATTTTTTACCGTGGGATGGCAAAACCACAGTTATTGTTTACTGGGGTATACCACACTTTTTTAAATAGAGATATTTGCGGCTGAACAGTGAGCGACACACTCAAACTGCTTTTTTTTTAGATACCAAAGGCCCAAAACTGGATAGTACAGCGATTTGACCCGTGGAACTGCAAAACCACACTGGGATGTCGGGCCTACGCAAGACTATTTTCAACAGATATATTTTTGTGTCACAACAGGCAGGAGAAACTACTGTTTTTCTTTACGGAAAAAACTACCAAAAGCTGATTAATAGAGATTTTTTACCGTGGGATGGCAAAACCACAGTTATTGTTTACTGGGGTATACCACACTTTTTTAAATAGAGATATTTGCGGCTGAACAGTGAGCGACACACTCAAACTCCTTTTTTTTTAGATACCAAAGGCCCAAAACTGGATAGTACAGCGATTTGACCCGTGGAACTGCGAAACCACACTGGGATGTCGGGCCTACACAAGACTATTTTCAACAGATATATTTTTGTGTCACAACAGTCAGGAGACGCTACTGTTTTTCTTTACGGAAAAAACTACCAAAACCTGAATAATAGAGATTTTTTACCGTGGGATGGCAAAACCAAGGTTATTGTTTACTGGGGTATACCACACTTTTTTAAATAGAGATATTTGCGGCTGAACAGTGAGTGACACACTCAAACTGCTTTTCTTTTAGATACCAAAGGCCCAAAACTGGATAGTACAGCGATTTAACCCATGGAACTGCGAAACCACACTGGGATGTCGGGCCTACACAAGACTATTTTCAACAGATATATTTTTGTGTCACAACAGTCAGGAGACACTACTGTTTTTCTTTATGGAAAAAACTACCAAAACCTGAATAATAGAGATTTTTTACCGTGGGATGGCAAAACCACAGTTATTGTTTACTTGGGTATACCACACTTTTTTAAATAGAGATATTTGCGGCTGAACAGTGAGCGACACACTCAAACTGCTTTTTTTTTAGATACAAATGGCCCAAAACTGGATAGTACAGCGATTTGACCCGTGGAACTGCGAAACCACACTGGGATGTCGGGCCTACACAAGACTATTTTCAACAGATATATTTTTGTGTCACAACAGTCAGGAGACACTACTGTTTTTCTTTACGGAAAAAAATACCAAAACCTGAATAATAGAGATTTTTTAACGTGGGATGGCAAAACCACAGTTATTGTTTACTGGGGTATACCACACTTTTTTAAATAGAGATATTTGCGGCTGAACAGTGAGCGACACACTCAAACTGCGTTTTTTTTAGATACCAAAGGCCCAAAACTGGATAGTACAGCGATTTGACCCGTGGAACTGCGAAACCACACTGGGATGTCGGGCCTACACAAGAGTATTTTCAACAGATATATCTTTGTGTCACAACAGTCAGGAGACACTACTGTTTTTCTTTACGGAAAAAACTACAAAAAAGCTGAATAATAGAGATTTTTTACCGTAGGATGGCAAAACCACAGTTATTGTTTACTGGGTATACCACACTTTTTTAAATAGAGATATTTGCGGCTGAACAGTGAGCGACACACTCAAACTGCTTTTTTTTTAGATACCAAAGGCCCAAAACTGGATAGTACAGCGATTTGGCCCGTGGAACTGCGAAACCACACTGGGATGTCGGGCCTACACAAGACTATTTTCAACAGATATATTTTTGTGTCACAACAGTCAGGAGACGCTACTGTTTTTCTTTACGGAAAAAACTACCAAAACCTGAATAATAGAGATTTTTTACCGTGGGATGGCAAAACCAAGGTTATTGTTTACTGGGGTATACCACACTTTTTTAAATAGAGATATTTGCGGCTGAACAGTGAGTGACACACTCAAACTGCTTTTTTTTTAGATACCAAAGGCCCAAAACTGGATAGTACAGCGATTTAACCCGTGGAACTGCGAAACCACACTGGGATGTCGGGCCTACACAAGACTATTTTCAACAGATATATTTTTGTGTCACAACAGTCAGGAGACACTACTGTTTTTCTTTACGGAAAAAACTACCAAAACCTGAATAATAGAGATTTTTTACCGTGGGATGGCAAAACCACAGTTATTGTTTACTGGGGTATACCACACTTTTTTAAATAGAGATATTTGCGGCTGAACAGTGAGCGACACACTCAAACTGCTTTTTTTTTAGATACAAATGGCCCAAAACTGAATAGTACAGCGATTTGACCCGTGGAACTGCGAAACCACACTGGGATGTCGGGCCTACACAAGACTATTTTCAACAGATATATTTTTGTGTCACAACAGTCAGGAAACACTACTGTTTTTCTTTACGGAAAAAAATACCAAAACCTGAATAATAGAGATTTTTTAACGTGGGATGGCAAAACCACAGTTATTGTTTACTGGGGTATACCACACTTTTTTAAATAGAGATATTTGCGGCTGAACAGTGAGCGACACACTCAAACTGCGTTTTTTTTAGATACCAAAGGCCCAAAACTGGATAGTACAGCGATTTGACCCGTGGAACTGCGAAACCACACTGGGATGTCGGGCCTACACAAGAGTATTTTCAACAGATATATTTTTGTGTCACAACAGTCAGGAGACACTACTGTTTTTCTTTACGGAAAAAACTACAAAAAAGCTGAATAATAGAGATTTTTTACTGTAGGATGGCAAAACCACAGTTATTGTTTACTGGGTATACCACACTTTTTTAAATAGAGATATTTGCGGCTGAACAGTGAGCGACACACTCAAACTGCTTTTTTTTTAGATACCAAAGGCCCAAAACTGGATAGTACAGCGATTTGACCCGTGGAACTGCGAAACCACACTGGGATGTCGGGCCTACACAAGACTATTTTCAACAGATATATTTTTGTGTCACAACAGTCAGGAGACGCTACTGTTTTTCTTTACGGAAAAAACTACCAAAACCTGAATAATAGAGATTTTTTACCGTGGGATGGCAAAACCAAGTTTATTGTTTACTGGGGTATACCACACTTTTTTAAATAGAGATATTTGCGGCTGAACAGTGAGTGACACACTCAAACTGCTTTTTTTTTAGATACCAAAGGCCTAAAACTGGATAGTACAGCGATTTAACCCGTGGAACTGCGAAACCACACTGGGATGTTGGGCCTACACAAGACTATTTTCAACAGATATATTTTTGTGTCAAAACAGTCAGGAGACACTACTGTTTTTCTTTATGGAAAAAACTACCAAAACCTGAATAATAGAGATTTTTTACCGTGGGATGGCAAAACCACAGTTATTGTTTACTGGGGTATACCACACTTTTTTAAATAGAGATATTTGTGGCTGAACAGTGAGCGACACACTCAAACTGCTTTTTTTTTAGATACAAATGGCCCAAAACTGGATAGTACAGCGATTTGACCCGTGGAACTGCGAAACCACAATGGGATGTCGGGCCTACACAAGACTATTTTCAACAGATATATTTTTGTGTCACAACAGTCAGGAGACACTACTGTTTTTCTTTACGGAAAAAAATACCAAAACCTGAATAATAGAGATTTTTTAACGTGGGATGGCAAAACCACAGTTATTGTTTACTGGGGTATACCACACTTTTTTAAATAGAGATATTTGCGGCTGAACAGTGAGCAACACACTCAAACTGCGTTTTTTTTAGATACCAAAGGCCCAAAACTGGATAGTACAGCGATTTGACCCGTGGAACTGCGAAACCACACTGGGATGTCGGGCCTACACAAGACTATTTTCAACAGATATATTTTTGTGTCACAACAGTCAGGAGACACTACTGTTTTTCTTTACGGAAAAAAATACCAAAACCTGAATAATAGAGATTTTTTAACGTGGGATGGCAAAACCACAGTTATTGTTTACTGGGGTATACCACACTTTTTTAAATAGAGATATTTGCGGCTGAACAGTGAGCAACACACTCAAACTGCGTTTTTTTTAGATACCAAATGTCCAAAACTGGATAGCACAGCGATTTGACCCGTGGAACTGCGAAACCACACTGGGATGTTGGGCCTACTCAAGACTATTTTCAACAGATATATTTTTGTGTCACAACAGTCAGGAGCCACTACTGTTTTTCTTTAAGGAAAAAACTAACAAAAGCTGAATAATAGAGATTTTTTACCGTGGGATGGCAAAAACACAGTTATTGTTTACTGCGGTATACCACACTTTTTTAAATAGAGATATTTGCGGCTGAACAGTGAGCGACACACTCAAACTGCTTTTTTTTTAGATACCAAAGGCCCAAAACTGGATAGTAGAGCGATTTGACCCGTGGAACTGCGAAACCACACTGGGATGTCGGGCCTACACAAGACTATTTTCAACAGATATATTTTTGTGTCACAACAGTCAGGAGACACTACTGTTTTTCTTTACGGAAAAAACTACCAAAAGCTGAATAATACAGATTTTTTACCGTGGGATGGCAAAACCACAGTTATTGTTTACTGGGGTATACCACACTTTTTTAAATAGAGATATTTGCGGCTGAACAGTGAGCGACACACTCAAACTGCTTTTTTTTTAGATACCAAAGGCCCAAAACTGGATAGTACAGCGATTTGACCCGTGGAACTGCGAAAACACACTGGGATGTCGGGCCTACACAAGACTATTTTCAACAGATATATTTTTGTGTCACAACAGTCAGGAGACACTACTGTTTTTCTTTACAGAAAAAAATACCAAAACCTGAATAATAGATATTTTTTACCGTGGGATGGCAAAACCACAGTTATTGTTTACTGGGGTATACCACACTTTTTTAAATAGAGATATTTGCGGCTGAACAGTGAGCGACACACTCAAACTGCTTTTTTTTTTAGATACCAAAGGCCCAAAACTGGATAGTACAGCGATTTGACCCATGGAACTGCAAAACCACACTGGGATGTCGGGCCTACGCAACACTATTTTCAACAGATATATTTTTGTGTCACAACAGGCAGGAGAAACTACTGTTTTTCTTTACGGAAAAAACTACCAAAAGCTGATTAATAGAGATTTTTTACCGTGGGATGGCAAAACCACAGTTATTGTTTACTGGGGTATACCACACTTTTTTAAATAGAGATATTTGCGGCTGAACAGTGAGCGACACACTCAAACTCCTTTTTTTTTTAGATACCAAAGGCCCAAAACTGGATAGTACAGCGATTTGACCCGTGGAACTACGAAACCACACTGGGATGTCGGGCCTACACAAGACTATTTTCAACAGATATATTTTTGTGTCACAACAGTCAGGAGACGCTACTGTTTTTCTTTACGGAAAAAACTACCAAAACCTGAATAATAGAGATTTTTTACCGTGGGATGGCAAAACCAAGGTTATTGTTTACTGGGGTATACCACACTTTTTTAAATAGAGATATTTGCGGCTGAACAGTGAGTGACACACTCAAACTGCTTTTTTTTTAGATACCAAAGGCCCAAAACTGGATAGTACAGCGATTTAACCCATGGAACTGCGAAACCACACTGGGATGTCGGGCCTACATAAGACTATTTTCAACAGATATATTTTTGTGTCACAACAGTCAGGAGACACTACTGTTTTTCTTTATGGAAAAAACTACCAAAACCTGAATAATAGAGATTTTTTACCGTGGGATGGCAAAACCACAGTTATTGTTTACTGGGGTATACCACACTTTTTTAAATAGAGATATTTGCGGCTGAACAGTGAGCGACACACTCAAACTGCTTTTTTTTTAGATACAAATGGCCCAAAACTGGATAGTACAGCGATTTGACCCGTGGAACTGCGAAACCACACTGGGATGTCGGGCCTACACAAGACTATTTTCAACAGATATATTTTTGTGTCACAACAGTCAGGAGACACTACTGTTTTTCTTTACGGAAAAAAATACCAAAACCTGAATAATAGAGATTTTTTAACGTGGGATGGCAAAACCACAGTTATTGTTTACTGGGGTATACCACACTTTTTTAAATAGAGATATTTGCGGCTGAACAGTGAGCGACACACTCAAACTGCGTTTTTTTTAGATACCAAAGGCCCAAAACTGGATAGTACAGCGATTTGACCCGCGGAACTGCGAAACCACACTGGGATGTCGGGCCTACACAAGAGTATTTTCAACAGATATATTTTTGTGTCACAACAGTCAGGAGACAATACTGTTTTTCTTTACGGAAAAAACTACAAAAAAGCTGAATAATAGAGATTTTTTACCGTAGGATGGCAAAACCACAGTTATTGTTTACTGGGTATACCACACTTTTTTAAATTGAGATATTTGCGGCTGAACAGTGAGCGACACACTCAAACTGCTTTTTTTTTAGATACCAAAGGCCCAAAACTGGATAGTACAGCGATTTGGCCCGTGGAACTGCGAAACCACACTGGGATGTCGGGCCTACACAAGACTATTTTCAACAGATATATTTTTGTGTCACAACAGTCAGGAGACGATACTGTTTTTCTTTACGGAAAAAACTACCAAAACCTGAATAATAGAGATTTTTTACCGTGGGATGGCAAAACCAAGTTTATTGTTTACTGGGGTATACCACACTTTTTTAAATAGAGATATTTGCGGCTGAACAGTGAGTGACACACTCAAACTGCTTTTTTTTTAGATACCAAAGGCCTAAAACTGGATAGTACAGCGATTTAACCCGTGGAACTGCGAAACCACACTGGGATGTCGGGCCTACACAAGACTATTTTCAACAGATATATTTTTGTGTCACAACAGTCAGGAGACACTACTGTTTTTCTTTACGGAAAAAACTACCAAAACCTGAATAATAGAGATTTTTTACCGTGGGATGGCAAAACCACAGTTATTGTTTACTGGGGTATACCACACTTTTTTAAATAGAGATATTTGCGGCTGAACAGTGAGCGACACACTCAAACTGCTTTTTTTTTAGATACAAATGGCCCAAAACTGGATAGTACAGCGATTTGACCCGTGGAACTGCGAAACCACACTGGGATGTCGGGCCTACACAAGACTATTTTCAACAGATATATTTTTGTGTCACAACAGTCAGGAGACACTACTGTTTTTCTTTACGGAAAAAAATACCAAAACCTGAATAATAGAGATTTTTTAACGTGGGATGGCAAAACCACAGTTATTGTTTACTGGGGTATACCACACTTTTTTAAATAGAGATATTTGCGGCTGAACAGTGAGCAACACACTCAAACTGCTTTTTTTTTAGATACCAAAGGCCCAAAACTGGATAGTACAGCGATTTGGCCCGTGGAACTGCGAAACCACACTGGGATGTCGGGCCTACACAAGACTATTTTCAACAGATATATTTTTGTGTCACAACAGTCAGGAGACGATACTGTTTTTCTTTACGGAAAAAACTACCAAAACCTGAATAATAGAGATTTTTTACCGTGGGATGGCAAAACCAAGTTTATTGTTTACTGGGGTATACCACACTTTTTTAAATAGAGATATTTGCGGCTGAACAGTGAGTGACACACTCAAACTGCTTTTTTTTTAGATACCAAAGGCCTAAAACTGGATAGTACAGCGATTTAACCCGTGGAACTGCGAAACCACACTGGGATGTCGGGCCTACACAAGACTATTTTCAACAGATATATTTTTGTGTCACAACAGTCAGGAGACACTACTGTTTTTCTTTACGGAAAAAACTACCAAAACCTGAATAATAGAGATTTTTTACCGTGGGATGGCAAAACCACAGTTATTGTTTACTGGGGTATACCACACTTTTTTAAATAGAGATATTTGCGGCTGAACAGTGAGCGACACACTCAAACTGCTTTTTTTTTAGATACAAATGGCCCAAAACTGGATAGTACAGCGATTTGACCCGTGGAACTGCGAAACCACACTGGGATGTCGGGCCTACACAAGACTATTTTCAACAGATATATTTTTGTGTCACAACAGTCAGGAGACACTACTGTTTTTCTTTACGGAAAAAAATACCAAAACCTGAATAATAGAGATTTTTTAACGTGGGATGGCAAAACCACAGTTATTGTTTACTGGGGTATACCACACTTTTTTAAATAGAGATATTTGCGGCTGAACAGTGAGCAACACACTCAAACTGCGTTTTTTTTAGATACCAAAGGCCCAAAACTGGATAGTACAGCGATTTGACCCGTGGAACTGCGAAACCACACTGGAATGTTGGGCCTACTCAAGACTATTTTCAACAGATATATTTTTGTGTCACAACAGTCAGGAGACACTACTGTTTTTCTTTAAGAAAAAAACTAACAAAAGCTGAATAATAGAGATTTTTTACCGTGGGATGGCAAAAACACAGTTACTGTTTACTGCGGTATACCACACTTTTTTAAATAGAGATATTTGCGGCTGAACAGTGAGCGACACACTCAAACTGCTTTTTTTTTAGATACCAAAGGCCCAAAACTGGATAGTAGAGCGATTTGACCCGTGGAACTGCGAAACCACACTGGGATGTCGGGCCTACACAAGACTATTTTCAACAGATATATTTTTGTGTCACAACAGTCAGGAGACACTACTGTTTTTCTTTACGGAAAAAACTACCAAAAGCTGAATAATAGAGATTTTTTACCGTGGGATGGCAAAACCACAGTTATTGTTTACTGGGGTATACCACACTTTTTTAAATAGAGATATTTGCGGCTGAACAGTGAGCGACAAACTCAAACTGCTTTTTTTTTAGATACCAAAGGCCCAAAACTGGATAGTACAGCGATTTGACCTGTGGAACTGCGAAAACACACTGGGATGTCGGGCCTACACAAGACTATTTTCAACAGATATATTTTTGTGTCACAACAGTCAGGAGACACTACTGTTTTTCTTTACAGAAAAAAATACCAAAACCTGAATAATAGATATTTTTTACCGTGGGATGGCAAAACCACAGTTATTGTTTACTGGGGAATACCACACTTTTTTAAATAGAGATATTTGCGGCTGAACAGTGAGCGACACACTCAAACTGCTTTTTTTTTTAGATACCAAAGGCCCAAAACTGGATAGTACAGCGATTTGACCCATGGAACTGCAAAACCACACTGGGATGTCGGGCCTACGCAAGACTATTTTCAACAGATATATTTTTGTGTCACAACAGGCAGGAGAAACTACTGTTTTTCTTTACGGAAAAAACTACCAAAAGCTGACTAATAGAGATTTTTTACCGTGGGATGGCAAAACCACAGTTATTGTTTACTGGGGTATACCACACTTTTTTAAATAGAGATATTTGCGGCTGAACAGTGAGCGACACACTCAAACTCCTTTTTTTTTAGATACCAAAGGCCCAAAACTGGATAGTACAGCGATTTGACCCGTGGAACTGCGAAACCACACTGGGATGTCGGGCCTACACAAGACTATTTTCAACAGATATATTTTTGTGTCACAACAGTCAGGAGACGCTACTGTTTTTCTTTACGGAAAAAACTACCAAAACCTGAATAATAGAGATTTTTTACCGTGGGATGGCAAAACCAAGGTTATTGTTTACTGGGGTATACCACACTTTTTTAAATAGAGATATTTGCGGCTGAACAGTGAGTGACACACTCAAACTGCTTTTTTTTTAGATACCAAAGGCCCAAAACTGGATAGTACAGCGATTTAACCCATGGAACTGCGAAACCACACTGGGATGTCGGGCCTACACAAGACTATTTTCAACAGATATATTTTTGTGTCACAACAATCAGGAGACACTACTGTTTTTCTTTATGGAAAAAGCTACCAAAACCTGAATAATAGAGATTTTTTACCGTGGGATGGCAAAACCACAGTTATTGTTTACTGGGGTATACCACACTTTTTTAAATAGAGATATTTGCGGCTGAACAGTGAGCGACACACTCAAACTGCTTTTTTTTTAGATACAAATGGCCCAAAACTGGATAGTACAGCGATTTGACCCGTGGAACTGCGAAACCACACTGGGATGTCGGGCCTACACAAGACTATTTTCAACAGATATATTTTTGTGTCACAACAGTCAGGAGACACTACTGTTTTTCTTTACGGAAAAAAATACCAAAACCTGAATAATAGAGATTTTTTAACGTGGGATGGCAAAACCACAGTTATTGTTTACTGGGGTATACCACACTTTTTTAAATAGAGATATTTGCGGCTGAACAGTGAGCGACACACTCAAACTGCGTTTTTTTTAGATACCAAAGGCCCAAAACTGGATAGTACAGGGATTTGACCCGTGGAACTGCGAAACCACACTGGGATGTCGGGCCTACACAAGAGTATTTTCAACAGATATATTTTTGTGTCACAACAGTCAGGAGACACTACTGTTTTTCTTTACGGAAAAAACTACAAAAAAGCTGAATAATAGAGATTTTTTACCGTAGGATGGCAAAACCACAGTTATTGTTTACTGGGTATACCACACTTTTTTAAATAGAGATATTTGCGGCTGAACAGTGAGCGACACACTCAAACTGCTTTTTTTTTAGATACCAAAGGCCCAAAACTGGATAGTACAGCGATTTGGCCCGTGGAACTGCGAAACCACACTGGGATGTCGGGCCTACACAAGACTATTTTCAACAGATATATTTTTGTGTCACAACAGTCAGGAGACGATACTGTTTTTCTTTACGGAAAAAACTACCAAAACCTGAATAATAGAGATTTTTTACCGTGGGATGGCAAAACCAAGGTTATTGTTTACTGGGGTATACCACACTTTTTTAAATAGAGATATTTGCGGCTGAACAGTGAGTGACACACTCAAACTGCTTTTTTTTTAGATACCAAAGGCCTAAAACTGGATAGTACAGCGATTTAACCCGTGGAACTGCGAAACCACACTGGGATGTCGGGCCTACACAAGACTATTTTCAACAGATATATTTTTGTGTCACAACAGTCAGGAGACACTACTGTTTTTCTTTACGGAAAAAACTACCAAAACCTGAATAATAGAGATTTTTTACCGTGGGATGGCAAAACCACAGTTATTGTTTACTGGGGTATACCACACTTTTTTAAATAGAGATATTTGCGGCTGAACAGTGAGCGACACACTCAAACTGCTTTTTTTTTAGATACAAATGGCCCAAAACTGGATAGTACAGCGATTTGACCCGTGGAACTGCGAAACCACACTGGGATGTCGGGCCTACACAAGACTATTTTCAACAGATATATTTTTGTGTCACAACAGTCAGGAGACACTACTGTTTTTCTTTACGGAAAAAAATACCAAAACCTGAATAATAGAGATTTTTTAACGTGGGATGGCAAAACCACAGTTATTGTTTACTGGGGTATACCACACTTTTTTAAATAGAGATATTTGCGGCTGAACAGTGAGCAACACACTCAAACTGCGTTTTTTTTAGATACCAAAGGCCCAAAACTGGATAGTACAGCGATTTGACCCGTGGAACTGCGAAACCACACTGGGATGTTGGGCCTACTCAAGACTATTTTCAACAGATATATTTTTGTGTCACAACAGTCAGGAGACACTACTGTTTTTCTTTAAGAAAAAAACTAACAAAAGCTGAACAATAGAGATTTTTTACCGTGGGATGGCAAAAACACAGTTATTGTTTACTGCGGTATACCACACTTTTTTAAATAGAGATATTTGCGGCTGAACAGTGAGCGACACACTCAAACTGCTTTTTTTTTAGATACCAAAGGCCCAAAACTAGATAGTAGAGCGATTTGACCCGTGGAACTGCGAAACCACACTGGGATGTCGGGCCTACACAAGACTATTTTCAACAGATATATTTTAGTGTCACAACAGTCAGGAGACACTACTGTTTTTCTTTACGGAAAAAACTACCAAAACCTGAATAATAGAGATTTTTTACCGTGGGATGGCAAAACCAAGGTTATTGTTTACTGGGGTATACCACACTTTTTTAAATAGAGATATTTGCGGCTGAACAGTGAGTGACACACTCAAACTGCTTTTTTTTTAGATACCAAAGGCCCAAAACTGGATAGTACAGCGATTTAACCCATGGAACTGCGAAACCACACTGGGATGTCGGGCCTACACAAGACTATTTTCAACAGATATATTTTTGTGTCACAACAATCAGGAGACACTACTGTTTTTCTTTATGGAAAAAGCTACCAAAACCTGAATAATAGAGATTTTTTACCGTGGGATGGCAAAACCACAGTTATTGTTTACTGGGGTATACCACACTTTTTTAAATAGAGATATTTGCGGCTGAACAGTGAGCGACACACTCAAACTGCTTTTTTTTTAGATACAAATGGCCCAAAACTGGATAGTACAGCGATTTGACCCGTGGAACTGCGAAACCACACTGGGATGTCGGGCCTACACAAGACTATTTTCAACAGATATATTTTTGTGTCACAACAGTCAGGAGACACTACTGTTTTTCTTTACGGAAAAAAATACCAAAACCTGAATAATAGAGATTTTTTAACGTGGGATGGCAAAACCACAGTTATTGTTTACTGGGGTATACCACACTTTTTTAAATAGAGATATTTGCGGCTGAACAGTGAGCGACACACTCAAACTGCGTTTTTTTTAGATACCAAAGGCCCAAAACTGGATAGTACAGGGATTTGACCCGTGGAACTGCGAAACCACACTGGGATGTCGGGCCTACACAAGAGTATTTTCAACAGATATATTTTTGTGTCACAACAGTCAGGAGACACTACTGTTTTTCTTTACGGAAAAAACTACAAAAAAGCTGAATAATAGAGATTTTTTACCGTAGGATGGCAAAACCACAGTTATTGTTTACTGGGTATACCACACTTTTTTAAATAGAGATATTTGCGGCTGAACAGTGAGCGACACACTCAAACTGCTTTTTTTTTAGATACCAAAGGCCCAAAACTGGATAGTACAGCGATTTGGCCCGTGGAACTGCGAAACCACACTGGGATGTCGGGCCTACACAAGACTATTTTCAACAGATATATTTTTGTGTCACAACAGTCAGGAGACGATACTGTTTTTCTTTACGGAAAAAATTACCAAAACCTGAATAATAGAGATTTTTTACCGTGGGATGGCAAAACCAAGTTTATTGTTTACTGGGGTATACCACACTTTTTTAAATAGAGATATTTGCGGCTGAACAGTGAGTGACACACTCAAACTGCTTTTTTTTTAGATACCAAAGGCCTAAAACTGGATAGTACAGCGATTTAACCCGTTGAACTGCGAAACCACACTGGGATGTCGGGCCTACACAAGACTATTTTCAACAGATATATTTTTGTGTCACAACAGTCAGGAGACACTACTGTTTTTCTTTACGGAAAAAACTACCAAAACCTGAATAATAGAGATTTTTTACCGTGGGATGGCAAAACCACAGTTATTGTTTACTGGGGTATACCACACTTTTTTAAATAGAGATATTTGCGGCTGAACAGTGAGCGACACACTCAAACTGCTTTTTTTTTAGATACAAATGGCCCAAAACTGGATAGTACAGCGATTTGACCCGTGGAACTGCGAAACCACACTGGGATGTCGGGCCTACACAAGACTATTTTCAACAGATATATTTTTGTGTCACAACAGTCAGGAGACACTACTGTTTTTCTTTATGGAAAAAAATACCAAAACCTGAATAATAGAGATTTTTTAACGTGGGATGGCAAAACCACAGTTATTGTTTACTGGGGTATACCACACTTTTTTAAATAGAGATATTTGCGGCTGAACAGTGAGCAACACACTCAAACTGCGTTTTTTTTAGATACCAAAGGCCCAAAACTGGATAGTACAGCGATTTGACCCGTGGAACTGCGAAACCACACTGGGATGTTGGGCCTACTCAAGACTATTTTCAACAGATATATTTTTGTGTCACAACAGTCAGGAGACACTACTGTTTTTCTTTAAGAAAAAAACTAACAAAAGCTGAACAATAGAGATTTTTTACCGTGGGATGGCAAAAACACAGTTATTGTTTACTGCGGTATACCACACTTTTTTAAATAGAGATATTTGCGGCTGAACAGTGAGCGACACACTCAAACTGCTTTTTTTTTAGATACCAAAGGCCCAAAACAAGATAGTAGGGCGATTTGACCCGTGGAACTGCGAAACCACACTGGGATGTCGGGCCTACACAAGACTATTTTCAACAGATATATTTTAGTGTCACAACAGTCAGGAGACACTACTGTTTTTCTTTACGGAAAAAACTACCAAAAGCTGAATAATAGAGATTTTTTACCGTGGGATGGCAAAACCACAGTTATTGTTTACTGGGGTATGCCACACTTTTTTAAATAGAGATATTTGCGGCTGAACAGTGAGCGACACACTCAAACTGCTTTTTTTTTAGATACCAAAGGCCCAAAACTGGATAGTACAGCGATTTGACCTGTGGAACTGCGAAAACACACTGGGATGTCGGGCCTACACAAGACTATTTTCAACAGATATATTTTTGTGTCACAACAGTCAGGAGACACTACTGTTTTTCTTTACAGAAAAAAATACCAAAACCTGAATAATAGATATTTTTTACCGTGGGATGGCAAAACCACAGTTATTGTTTACTGGGGTATACCACACTTTTTTAAATAGAGATATTTGCGGCTGAACAGTGAGCGACACACTCAAACTGCTTTTTTTTTTAGATACCAAAGGCCCAAAACTGGATAGTACAGCGATTTGACCCATGGAACTGCAAAACCACACTGGGATGTCGGGCCTACGCAAGACTATTTTCAACAGATATATTTTTGTGTCACAACAGGCAGGAGAAACTACTGTTTTTCTTTACGGAAAAAACTACCAAAAGCTGATTAATAGAGATTTTTTACCGTGGGATGGCAAAACCACAGTTATTGTTTACTGGGGTATACCACACTTTTTTAAATAGAGATATTTGCGGCTGAACAGTGAGCGACACACTCAAACTCCTTTTTTTTTAGATACCAAAGGCCCAAAACTGGATAGTACAGCGATTTGACCCGTGGAACTGCGAAACCACACTGGGATGTCGGGCCTACACAAGACTATTTTCAACAGATATATTTTTGTGTCACAACAGTCAGGAGACGCTACTGTTTTTCTTTACGGAAAAAACTACCAAAACCTGAATAATAGAGATTTTTTACCGTGGGATGGCAAAACCAAGGTTATTGTTTACTGGGGTTTACCACACTTTTTTAAATAGAGATATTTGCGGCTGAACAGTGAGTGACACACTCAAACTGCTTTTTTTTTAGATACCAAAGGCCCAAAACTGGATAGTACAGCGATTTAACCCATGGAACTGCGAAACCACACTGGGATGTCGGGCCTACACAAGACTATTTTCAACAGATATATTTTTGTGTCACAACATTCAGGAGACACTACTGTTTTTCTTTATGGAAAAAACTACCAAAACCTGAATAATAGAGATTTTTTACCGTGGGATGGCAAAACCACAGTTATTGTTTACTGGGGTATACCACACTTTTTTAAATAGAGATATTTGCGGCTGAACAGTGAGCGACACACTCAAACTGCTTTTTTTTTAGATACAAATGGCCCAAAACTGGATAGTACAGCGATTTGACCCGTGGAACTGCGAAACCACACTGGGATGTCGGGCCTACACAAGACTATTTTCAACAGATATATTTTTGTGTCACAACAGTCAGGAGACACTACTGTTTTTCTTTACGGAAAAAAATACCAAAACCTGAATAATAGAGATTTTTTAACGTGGGATGGCAAAACCACAGTTATTGTTTACTGGGGTATACCACACTTTTTTAAATAGAGATATTTGCGGCTGAACAGTGAGCGACACACTCAAACTGCGTTTTTTTTAGATACCAAAGGCCCAAAACTGGATAGTACAGCGATTTGACCCGTGGAACTGCGAAACCACACTGGGATGTCGGGCCTACACAAGAGTATTTTCAACAGATATATTTTTGTGTCACAACAGTCAGGAGACACTACTGTTTTTCTTTACGGAAAAAACTACAAAAAAGCTGAATAATAGAGATTTTTTACCGTAGGATGGCAAAACCACAGTTATTGTTTACTGGGTATACCACACTTTTTTAAATAGAGATATTTGCGGCTGAACAGTGAGCGACACACTCAAACTGCTTTTTTTTTAGATACCAAAGGCCCAAAACTGGATAGTACAGCGATTTGGCCCGTGGAACTGCGAAACCACACTGGGATGTCGGGCCTACACAAGACTATTTTCAACAGATATATTTTTGTGTCACAACAGTCAGGAGACGCTACTGTTTTTCTTTACGGAAAAAACTACCAAAACCTGAATAATAGAGATTTTTTACCGTGGGATGGCAAAACCAAGGTTATTGTTTACTGGGGTATACCACACTTTTTTAAATAGAGATATTTGCGGCTGAACAGTGAGTGACACACTCAAACTGCTTTTTTTTTAGATACCAAAGGCCCAAAACTGGATAGTACAGCGATTTAACCCGTGGAACTGCGAAACCACACTGGGATGTCGGGCCTACACAAGACTATTTTCAACAGATATATTTTTGTGTCACAACAGTCAGGAGACACTACTGTTTTTCTTTACGGAAAAAACTACCAAAACCTGAATAATAGAGATTTTTTACCGTGGGATGGCAAAACCACAGTTATTGTTTACTGGGGTATACCACACTTTTTTAAATAGAGATATTTGCGGCTGAACAGTGAGCGACACACTCAAACTGCTTTTTTTTTAGATACAAATGGCCCAAAACTGAATAGTACAGCGATTTGACCCGTGGAACTGCGAAACCACACTGGGATGTCGGGCCTACACAAGACTATTTTCAACAGATATATTTTTGTGTCACAACAGTCAGGAAACACTACTGTTTTTCTTTACGGAAAAAAATACCAAAACCTGAATAATAGAGATTTTTTAACGTGGGATGGCAAAACCACAGTTATTGTTTACTGGGGTATACCACACTTTTTTAAATAGAGATATTTGCGGCTGAACAGTGAGTGACACACTCAAACTGCGTTTTTTTTAGATACCAAAGGCCCAAAACTGGATAGTACAGCGATTTGACCCGTGGAACTGCGAAACCACACTGGGATGTCGGGCCTACACAAGAGTATTTTCAACAGATATATTTTTGTGTCACAACAGTCAGGAGACACTACTGTTTTTCTTTACGGAAAAAACTACAAAAAAGCTGAATAATAGAGATTTTTTACTGTAGGATGGCAAAACCACAGTTATTGTTTACTGGGTATACCACACTTTTTTAAATAGAGATATTTGCGGCTGAACAGTGAGCGACACACTCAAACTGCTTTTTTTTTAGATACCAAAGGCCCAAAACTGGATAGTACAGCGATTTGAAACGTGGAACTGCGAAACCACACTGGGATGTCGGGCCTACACAAGACTATTTTCAACAGATATATTTTTGTGTCACAACAGTCAGGAGACGCTACTGTTTTTCTTTACGGAAAAAACTACCAAAACCTGAATAATAGAGATTTTTTACCGTGGGATGGCAAAACCAAGTTTATTGTTTACTGGGGTATACCACACTTTTTTAAATAGAGATATTTGCGGCTGAACAGTGAGTGACACACTCAAACTGCTTTTTTTTTAGATACCAAAGGCCCAAAACTGGATAGTACAGCGATTTAACCCGTGGAACTGCGAAACCACACTGGGATGTCGGGCCTACACAAGACTATTTTCAACAGATATATTTTTGTGTCACAACAGTCAGGAGACACTACTGTTTTTCTTTACGGAAAAAACTACCAAAACCTGAATAATAGAGATTTTTTACCGTGGGATGGCAAAACCACAGTTATTGTTTACTGGGGTATACCACACTTTTTTAAATAGAGATATTTGCGGCTGAACAGTGAGCGACACACTCAAACTGCTTTTTTTTTAGATACAAATGGCCCAAAACTGGATAGTACAGCGATTTGACCCGTGGAACTGCGAAACCACACTGGGATGTCGGGCCTACACAAGACTATTTTCAACAGATATATTTTTGTGTCACAACAGTCAGGAGACACTACTGTTTTTCTTTACGGAAAAAAATACCAAAACCTGAATAATAGAGATTTTTTAACGTGGGATGGCAAAACCACAGTTATTGTTTACTGGGGTATACCACACTTTTTTAAATAGAGATATTTGCGGCTGAACAGTGAGCGACACACTCAAACTGCGGTTTTTTTAGATACCAAAGGCCCAAAACTGGATAGTACAGCGATTGGACCCGTGGAACTGCGAAACCACACTGGGATGTCGGGCCTACACAAGAGTATTTTCAACAGATATATTTTTGTGTCACAACAGTCAGGAGACACTACTGTTTTTCTTTACGGAAAAAACTACAAAAAGCTGAATAATAGAGATTTTTTACCGTAGGATGGCAAAACCACAGTTATTGTTTACTGGGTATACCACACTTTTTTAAATAGAGATATTTGCGGCTGAACAGTGAGCGACACACTCAAACTGCGTTTTTTTTAGATACCAAAGGCCCAAAACTGGATAGTACAGCGATTTGACCCGTGGAACTGCGAAACCACACTGGGATGTCGGGCCTACACAAGAGTTTTTTCAACAGATATATTTTTGTGTCACAACAGTCAGGAGACACTACTGTTTTTCTTTACGGAAAAAACTACAAAAAAGCTGAATAATAGAGATTTTTTACTGTAGGATGGCAAAACCACAGTTATTGTTTACTGGGTATACCACACTTTTTTAAATAGAGATATTTGCGGCTGAACAGTGAGTGACACACTCAAACTGCTTTTTTTTTAGATACCAAAGGCCCAAAACTGGATAGTACAGCGATTTAACCCGTGGAACTGCGAAACCACACTGGGATGTCGGGCCTACACAAGACTATTTTCAACAGATATATTTTTGTGTCACAACAGTCAGGAGACACTACTGTTTTTCTTTACGGAAAAAACTACCAAAACCTGAATAATAGAGATTTTTTACCGTGGGATGGCAAAACCACAGTTATTGTTTACTGGGGTATACCACACTTTTTTAAATAGAGATATTTGCGGCTGAACAGTGAGCGACACACTCAAACTGCTTTTTTTTTTAGATACAAATGGCCCAAAACTGGATAGTACAGCGATTTGACCCGTGGAACTGCGAAACCACACTGGGATGTCGGGCCTACACAAGACTATTTTCAACAGATATATTTTTGTGTCACAACAGTCAGGAGACACTACTGTTTTTCTTTACGGAAAAAAATACCAAAACCTGAATAATAGAGATTTTTTAACGTGGGATGGCAAAACCACAGTTATTGTTTACTGGGGTATACCACACTTTTTTAAATAGAGATATTTGCGGCTGAACAGTGAGCGACACACTCAAACTGCGTTTTTTTTAGATACCAAAGGCCCAAAACTGGATAGTACAGCGATTTGACCCGTGGAACTGCGAAACCACACTGGGATGTCGGGCCTACACAAGAGTATTTTCAACAGATATATTTTTGTGTCACAACAGTCAGGAGACACTACTGTTTTTCTTTACGGAAAAAACTACAAAAAGCTGAATAATAGAGATTTTTTACCGTAGGATGGCAAAACCACAGTTATTGTTTACTGGGTATACCACACTTTTTTAAATAGAGATATTTGCGGCTGAACAGTGAGCGACACACTCAAACTGCGTTTTTTTTAGATACCAAAGGCCCAAAACTGGATAGTACAGCGATTTGACCCGTGGAACTGCGAAACCACACTGGGATGTCGGGCCTACACAAGAGTATTTTCAACAGATATATTTTTGTGTCACAACAGTCAGGAGACACTACTGTTTTTCTTTACGGAAAAAACTACAAAAAAGCTGAATAATAGAGATTTTTTACTGTGGGATGGCAAAACCACAGTTATTGTTTACTGGGTATACCACACTTTTTTAAATAGAGATATTTGCGGCTGAACAGTGAGTGACACACTCAAACTGCTTTTTTTTTAGATACCAAAGGCCCAAAACTGGATAGTACAGCGATTTAACCCGTGGAACTGCGAAACCACACTGGGATGTCGGGCCTACACAAGACTATTTTCAACAGATATATTTTTGTGTCACAACAGTCAGGAGACGCTACTGTTTTTCTTTACGGAAAAAACTACCAAAACCTGAATAATAGAGATTTTTTACCGTGGGATGGCAAAACCAAGTTTATTGTTTACTGGGGTATACCACACTTTTTTAAATAGAGATATTTGCGGCTGAACAGTGAGTGACACACTCAAACTGCTTTTTTTTTAGATACCAAAGGCCCAAAACTGGATAGTACAGCGATTTAACCCGTGGAACTGCGAAACCACACTGGGATGTCGGGCCTACACAAGACTATTTTCAACAGATATATTTTTGTGTCACAACAGTCAGGAGACACTACTGTTTTTCTTTACGGAAAAAACTACCAAAACCTGAATAATAGAGATTTTTTACCGTGGGATGGCAAAACCACAGTTATTGTTTACTGGGGTATACCACACTTTTTTAAATAGAGATATTTGCGGCTGAACAGTGAGCGACACACTCAAACTGCTTTTTTTTTAGATACAAATGGCCCAAAACTGGATAGTACAGCGATTTGACCCGTGGAACTGCGAAACCACACTGGGATGTCGGGCCTACACAAGACTATTTTCAACAGATATATTTTTGTGTCACAACAGTCAGGAGACACTACTGTTTTTCTTTACGGAAAAAAATACCAAAACCTGAATAATAGAGATTTTTTAACGTGGGATGGCAAAACCACAGTTATTGTTTACTGGGGTATACCACACTTTTTTAAATAGAGATATTTGCGGCTGAACAGTGAGCGACACACTCAAACTGCGGTTTTTTTAGATACCAAAGGCCCAAAACTGGATAGTACAGCGATTTGACCCGTGGAACTGCGAAACCACACTGGGATGTCGGGCCTACACAAGAGTATTTTCAACAGATATATTTTTGTGTCACAACAGTCAGGAGACACTACTGTTTTTCTTTACGGAAAAAACTACAAAAAGCTGAATAATAGAGATTTTTTACCGTAGGATGGCAAAACCACAGTTATTGTTTACTGGGTATACCACACTTTTTTAAATAGAGATATTTGCGGCTGAACAGTGAGTGACACACTCAAACTGCTTTTTTTTTAGATACCAAAGGCCCAAAACTGGATAGTACAGCGATTTAACCCGTGGAACTGCGAAACCACACTGGGATGTCGGGCCTACACAAGACTATTTTCAACAGATATATTTTTGTGTCACAACAGTCAGGAGACGCTACTGTTTTTCTTTACGGAAAAAACTACCAAAACCTGAATAATAGAGATTTTTTACCGTGGGATGGCAAAACCAAGTTTATTGTTTACTGGGGTATACCACACTTTTTTAAATAGAGATATTTGCGGCTGAACAGTGAGTGACACACTCAAACTGCTTTTTTTTTAGATACCAAAGGCCCAAAACTGGATAGTACAGCGATTTAACCCGTGGAACTGCGAAACCACACTGGGATGTCGGGCCTACACAAGACTATTTTCAACAGATATATTTTTGTGTCACAACAGTCAGGAGACACTACTGTTTTTCTTTACGGAAAAAACTACCAAAACCTGAATAATAGAGATTTTTTACCGTGGGATGGCAAAACCACAGTTATTGTTTACTGGGGTATACCACACTTTTTTAAATAGAGATATTTGCGGCTGAACAGTGAGCGACACACTCAAACTGCTTTTTTTTTAGATACAAATGGCCCAAAACTGGATAGTACAGCGATTTGACCCGTGGAACTGCGAAACCACACTGGGATGTCGGGCCTACACAAGACTATTTTCAACAGATATATTTTTGTGTCACAACAGTCAGGAGACACTACTGTTTTTCTTTACGGAAAAAAATACCAAAACCTGAATAATAGAGATTTTTTAACGTGGGATGGCAAAACCACAGTTATTGTTTACTGGGGTATACCACACTTTTTTAAATAGAGATATTTGCGGCTGAACAGTGAGCGACACACTCAAACTGCGGTTTTTTTAGATACCAAAGGCCCAAAACTGGATAGTACAGCGATTTGACCCGTGGAACTGCGAAACCACACTGGGATGTCGGGCCTACACAAGAGTATTTTCAACAGATATATTTTTGTGTCACAACAGTCAGGAGACACTACTGTTTTTCTTTACGGAAAAAACTACAAAAAGCTGAATAATAGAGATTTTTTACCGTAGGATGGCAAAACCACAGTTATTGTTTACTGGGTATACCACACTTTTTTAAATAGAGATATTTGCGGCTGAACAGTGAGCGACACACTCAAACTGCTTTTTTTTTAGATACCAAAGGCCCAAAACTGGATAGTACAGCGATTTGACCCGTGGAACTGCGAAACCACACTGGGATGTCGGGCCTACACAAGACTATTTTCAACAGATATATTTTTGTGTCACAACAGTCAGGAGACACTACTGTTTTTCTTTACGGAAAAAAATACCAAAACCTGAATAATAGAGATTTTTTAACGTGGGATGGCAAAACCACAGTTATTGTTTACTGGGGTATACCACACTTTTTTAAATAGAGATATTTGCGGCTGAACAGTGAGCGACACACTCAAACTGCGTTTTTTTTAGATACCAAAGGCCCAAAACTGGATAGTACAGCGATTTGACCCGTGGAACTGCGAAACCACACTGGGATGTCGGGCCTACACAAGAGTTTTTTCAACAGATATATTTTTGTGTCACAACAGTCAGGAGACACTACTGTTTTTCTTTACGGAAAAAACTACAAAAAAGCTGAATAATAGAGATTTTTTACTGTAGGATGGCAAAACCACAGTTATTGTTTACTGGGTATACCACACTTTTTTAAATAGAGATATTTGCGGCTGAACAGTGAGTGACACACTCAAACTGCTTTTTTTTTAGATACCAAAGGCCCAAAACTGGATAGTACAGCGATTTAACCCGTGGAACTGCGAAACCACACTGGGATGTCGGGCCTACACAAGACTATTTTCAACAGATATATTTTTGTGTCACAACAGTCAGGAGACACTACTGTTTTTCTTTACGGAAAAAACTACCAAAACCTGAATAATAGAGATTTTTTACCGTGGGATGGCAAAACCACAGTTATTGTTTACTGGGGTATACCACACTTTTTTAAATAGAGATATTTGCGGCTGAACAGTGAGCGACACACTCAAACTGCTTTTTTTTTTAGATACAAATGGCCCAAAACTGGATAGTACAGCGATTTGACCCGTGGAACTGCGAAACCACACTGGGATGTCGGGCCTACACAAGACTATTTTCAACAGATATATTTTTGTGTCACAACAGTCAGGAGACACTACTGTTTTTCTTTACGGAAAAAAATACCAAAACCTGAATAATAGAGATTTTTTAACGTGGGATGGCAAAACCACAGTTATTGTTTACTGGGGTATACCACACTTTTTTAAATAGAGATATTTGCGGCTGAACAGTGAGCGACACACTCAAACTGCGTTTTTTTTAGATACCAAAGGCCCAAAACTGGATAGTACAGCGATTTGACCCGTGGAACTGCGAAACCACACTGGGATGTCGGGCCTACACAAGAGTATTTTCAACAGATATATTTTTGTGTCACAACAGTCAGGAGACACTACTGTTTTTCTTTACGGAAAAAACTACAAAAAGCTGAATAATAGAGATTTTTTACCGTAGGATGGCAAAACCACAGTTATTGTTTACTGGGTATACCACACTTTTTTAAATAGAGATATTTGCGGCTGAACAGTGAGCGACACACTCAAACTGCGTTTTTTTTAGATACCAAAGGCCCAAAACTGGATAGTACAGCGATTTGACCCGTGGAACTGCGAAACCACACTGGGATGTCGGGCCTACACAAGAGTATTTTCAACAGATATATTTTTGTGTCACAACAGTCAGGAGACACTACTGTTTTTCTTTACGGAAAAAACTACAAAAAAGCTGAATAATAGAGATTTTTTACTGTAGGATGGCAAAACCACAGTTATTGTTTACTGGGTATACCACACTTTTTTAAATAGAGATATTTGCGGCTGAACAGTGAGTGACACACTCAAACTGCTTTTTTTTTAGATACCAAAGGCCCAAAACTGGATAGTACAGCGATTTAACCCGTGGAACTGCGAAACCACACTGGGATGTCGGGCCTACACAAGACTATTTTCAACAGATATATTTTTGTGTCACAACAGTCAGGAGACACTACTGTTTTTCTTTACGGAAAAAACTACCAAAACCTGAATAATAGAGATTTTTTACCGTGGGATGGCAAAACCACAGTTATTGTTTACTGGGGTATACCACACTTTTTTAAATAGAGATATTTGCGGCTGAACAGTGAGCGACACACTCAAACTGCTTTTTTTTTAGATACAAATGGCCCAAAACTGGATAGTACAGCGATTTGACCCGTGGAACTGCGAAACCACACTGGGATGTCGGGCCTACACAAGACTATTTTCAACAGATATATTTTTGTGTCACAACAGTCAGGAGACACTACTGTTTTTCTTTACGGAAAAAAATACCAAAACCTGAATAATAGAGATTTTTTAACGTGGGATGGCAAAACCACAGTTATTGTTTACTGGGGTATACCACACTTTTTTAAATAGAGATATTTGCGGCTGAACAGTGAGCGACACACTCAAACTGCGTTTTTTTTAGATACCAAAGGCCCAAAACTGGATAGTACAGCGATTTGACCCGTGGAACTGCGAAACCACACTGGGATGTCGGGCCTACACAAGAGTATTTTCAACAGATATATTTTTGTGTCACAACAGTCAGGAGACACTACTGTTTTTCTTTACGGAAAAAACTACAAAAAGCTGAATAATAGAGATTTTTTACCGTAGGATGGCAAAACCACAGTTATTGTTTACTGGGTATACCACACTTTTTTAAATAGAGATATTTGCGGCTGAACAGTGAGCGACACACTCAAACTGCGTTTTTTTTAGATACCAATGGCCCAAAACTGGATAGTACAGCGATTTGACCCGTGGAACTGCGAAACCACACTGGGATGTCGGGCCTACACAAGAGTATTTTCAACAGATATATTTTTGTGTCACAACAGTCAGGAGACACTACTGTTTTTCTTTACGGAAAAAACTACAAAAAGCTGAATAATAGAGATTTTTTACCGTAGGATGGCAAAACCACAGTTATTGTTTACTGGGTATACCACACTTTTTTAAATAGAGATATTTGCGGCTGAACAGTGAGCGACACACTCAAACTGCTTTTTTTTTATATACCAAAGGCCCAAAACTGGATAGTACAGCGATTTGACCCGTGGAACTGCGAAACCACACTGGGATGTCGGGCCTACACAAGACTATTTTCAACAGATATATTTTTGTGTCACAACAGTCAGGAGACACTACTGTTTTTCTTTACGGAAAAAAATACCAAAACCTGAATAATAGAGATTTTTTAACGTGGGATGGCAAAACCAAGGTTATTGTTTACTGGGGTATACCACACTTTTTTAAATAGAGATATTTGCGGCTGAACAGTGAGCGACACACTCAAACTGCGTTTTTTTTAGATACCAAAGGCCCAAAACTGGATAGTACAGCGATTTGACCCGTGGAACTGCGAAACCACACTGGGATGTCGGGCCTACACAAGAGTATTTTCAACAGATATATTTTTGTGTCACAACAGTCAGGAGACACTACTGTTTTTCTTTACGGAAAAAACTACAAAAAGCTGAATAATAGAGATTTTTTACCGTAGGATGGCAAAACCACAGTTATTGTTTACTGGGTATACCACACTTTTTTAAATAGAGATATTTGCGGCTGAACAGTGAGCGACACACTCAAACTGCTTTTTTTTTAGATACCAAAGGCCCAAAACTGGATAGTACAGCGATTTGACCCGTGGAACTGCGAAACCACACTGGGATGTCGGGCCTACACAAGACTATTTTCAACAGATATATTTTTGTGTCACAACAGTCAGGAGACACTACTGTTTTTCTTTACGGAAAAAACTACCAAAACCTGAATAATAGAGATTTTTTACCGTGGGATGGCAAAACCACAGTTATTGTTTACTGGGGTATACCACACTTTTTAAATAGAGATATTTGCAGCTGAACAGTGAGCGACACACTACAACTGCCTTTTTTTTAGATACCAAAGGCCCAAAACGGGATAGTACAGCGATTTGACCCGTGGAACTGCGAAACCACACTGGGATGTCGGGCCTACACAAGACTATTTTCAACAGATATATTTTTGTGTCACAACAGTCAGGAGACACTACTGTTTTTCTTTACGGAAAAAACTACCAAAAGCTGAATAATAGAGATTTTTTACTGTGGGATGTCAAAACCAAGGTTATTGTTTACAGGGGTTTACCACACTTTTTTAAATAGAGATATTTGCGGCTGAACAGTGAGAGACACACTCAAAATGCCTTTTTTTTAGATACCAAAGGCCCAAAACTGGATAGCACAGCGATTTTACCCGTGGAACTGCGAAACCACACTGGGATGTCGGGCGTACACAAGACTATTTTCAACAGATATATTTTTGTGTCACAACAGTCAGGAGATGCTACTGTTTTTCTTTACGGAAAAAAACTAGCAAAAGCTGAATAATAGAGATTTTTTACCGTAGGAGAGGAAAACCACAGTTATTGTTTACTGGGGTATACCACACTTTTTTAAATAGAGATATTTGCGGCTGAACAGTGAGCGACACACTCAAACTGCTTTTTTTTTAGATACCAAAGGCCCAAAACTGGATAGTACAGCGATTTGACCTGTGGAACTGCGAAACCACACTGGGATGTCGGGCCTACACAAGACTATTTTCAACAGATATATTTTTGTGTCACAACAGTCAGGAGACACTACTGTTTTTCTTTACAGAAAAAACTACCAAAACCTGAATAATAGAGATTTTTTACCGTGGGATGGCAAAACCACAGTTATTGTTTACTGGGGTATACCACACTTTTTTAAATAGAGATATTTGCGGCTGAACAGTGAGCGACACACTCAAACTGCTTTTTTTTTAGATACCAAAGGCCCAAAACTGGATAGTACAGCGATTTGACCCGTGGAACTGCGAAACCACACTGGGATGTCGGGCCTACACAAGAGTATTTTCAACAGATATATTTTTGTGTCACAACAGTCAGGAGACACTACTGTTTTTCTTTACGGAAAAAACTACAAAAAAGCTGAATAATAGAGATTTTTTACTGTAGGATGGCAAAACCACAGTTATTGTTTACTGGGTATACCACACTTTTTTAAATAGAGATATTTGCGGCTGAACAGTGAGTGACACACTCAAACTGCTTTTTTTTTAGATACCAAAGGCCCAAAACTGGATAGTACAGCGATTTAACCCGTGAACTGCGAAACCACACTGGGATGTCGGGCCTACACAAGACTATTTTCAACAGATATATTTTTGTGTCACAACAGTCAGGAGACACTACTGTTTTTCTTTACGGAAAAAACTACCAAAACCTGAATAATAGAGATTTTTTACCGTGGGATGGCAAAACCACAGTTTTTGTTTACTGGGGTATACCACACTTTTTTAAATAGAGATATTTGCGGCTGAACAGTGAGCGACACACTCAAACTGCTTTTTTTTTAGATAC
Source organism: Phyllobates terribilis (assembly GCF_046119375.1). NCBI lineage: Eukaryota > Metazoa > Chordata > Amphibia > Anura > Dendrobatidae > Phyllobates > Phyllobates terribilis. Next base: position 58,872,624 of record NW_027362773.1, read on the forward strand.
AAATGGCCCAAAACTGGATAGTACAGCGATTTGACCCGTGGAACTGCGAAACCACACTGGGATGTCGGGCCTACACAAGACTATTTTCAACAGATATATTTTTGTGTCACAACAGTCAGGAGACACTACTGTTTTTCTTTACGGAAAAAAATACCAAAACCTGAATAATAGAGATTTTTTAACGTGGGATGGCAAAACCACAGTTATTGTTTACTGGGGTATACCACACTTTTTTAAATAGAGATATTTGCGGCTGAACAGTGAGCGACACACTCAAACTGCGGTTTTTTTAGATACCAAAGGCCCAAAACTGGATAGTACAGCGATTTGACCCGTGGAACTGCGAAACCACACTGGGATGTCGGGCCTACACAAGAGTATTTTCAACAGATATATTTTTGTGTCACAACAGTCAGGAGACACTACTGTTTTTCTTTACGGAAAAAACTACAAAAAGCTGAATAATAGAGATTTTTTACCGTAGGATGGCAAAACCACAGTTATTGTTTACTGGGTATACCACACTTTTTTAAATAGAGATATTTGCGGCTGAACAGTGAGCGACACACTCAAACTGCGTTTTTTTTAGATACCAAAGGCCCAAAACTGGATAGTACAGCGATTTGACCCGTGGAACTGCGAAACCACACTGGGATGTCGGGCCTACACAAGAGTATTTTCAACAGATATATTTTTGTGTCACAACAGTCAGGAGACACTACTGTTTTTCTTTACGGAAAAAACTACAAAAAGCTGAATAATAGAGATTTTTTACCGTAGGATGGCAAAACCACAGTTATTGTTTACTGGGTATACCACACTTTTTTAAATAGAGATATTTGCGGCTGAACAGTGAGCGACACACTCAAACTGCTTTTTTTTTAGATACCAAAGGCCCAAAACTGGATAGTACAGCGATTTGACCCGTGGAACTGCGAAACCACACTGGGATGTCGGGCCTACACAAGACTATTTTCAACAGATATATTTTTGTGTCACAACAGTCAGGAGACACTACTGTTTTTCTTTACGGAAAAAACTACAAAAAGCTGAATAATAGAGATTTTTTACCGTAGGATGGCAAAACCACAGTTATTGTTTACTGGGTATACCACACTTTTTTAAATAGAGATATTTGCGGCTGAACAGTGAGCGACACACTCAAACTGCTTTTTTTTTAGATACCAAAGGCCCAAAACTGGATAGTACAGCGATTTGACCCGTGGAACTGCGAAACCACACTGGGATGTCGGGCCTACACAAGAGTATTTTCAACAGATATATTTTTGTGTCACAACAGTCAGGAGACACTACTGTTTTTCTTTACGGAAAAAAATACCAAAACCTGAATAATAGAGATTTTTTAACGTGGGATGGCAAAACCACAGTTATTGTTTACTGGGGTATACCACACTTTTTTAAATAGAGATATTTGCGGCTGAACAGTGAGCGACACACTCAAACTGCGTTTTTTTTAGATACCAAAGGCCCAAAACTGGATAGTACAGCGATTTGACCCGTGGAACTGCGAAACCACACTGGGATGTCGGGCCTACACAAGAGTATTTTCAACAGATATATTTTTGTGTCACAACAGTCAGGAGACACTACTGTTTTTCTTTACGGAAAAAACTACAAAAAGCTGAATAATAGAGATTTTTTACCGTAGGATGGCAAAACCACAGTTATTGTTTACTGGGTATACCACACTTTTTTAAATAGAGATATTTGCGGCTGAACAGTGAGCGACACACTCAAACTGCGTTTTTTTTAGATACCAAAGGCCCAAAACTGGATAGTACAGCGATTTGACCCGTGGAACTGCGAAACCACACTGGGATGTCGGGCCTACACAAGAGTATTTTCAACAGATATATTTTTGTGTCACAACAGTCAGGAGACACTACTGTTTTTCTTTACGGAAAAAACTACAAAAAGCTGAATAATAGAGATTTTTTACCGTAGGATGGCAAAACCACAGTTATTGTTTACTGGGTATACCACACTTTTTTAAATAGAGATATTTGCGGCTGAACAGTGAGCGACACACTCAAACTGCTTTTTTTTTAGATACCAAAGGCCCAAAACTGGATAGTACAGCGATTTGACCCGTGGAACTGCGAAACCACACTGGGATGTCGGGCCTACACAAGACTATTTTCAACAGATATATTTTTGTGTCACAACAGTCAGGAGACACTACTGTTTTTCTTTACGGAAAAAAATACCAAAACCTGAATAATAGAGATTTTTTAACGTGGGATGGCAAAACCACAGTTATTGTTTACTGGGGTATACCACACTTTTTTAAATAGAGATATTTGCGGCTGAACAGTGAGCGACACACTCAAACTGCGTTTTTTTTAGATACCAAAGGCCCAAAACTGGATAGTACAGCGATTTGACCCGTGGAACTGCGAAACCACACTGGGATGTCGGGCCTACACAAGAGTATTTTCAACAGATATATTTTTGTGTCACAACAGTCAGGAGACACTACTGTTTTTCTTTACGGAAAAAACTACAAAAAGCTGAATAATAGAGATTTTTTACCGTAGGATGGCAAAACCACAGTTATTGTTTACTGGGTATACCACACTTTTTTAAATAGAGATATTTGCGGCTGAACAGTGAGCGACACACTCAAACTGCTTTTTTTTTAGATACCAAAGGCCCAAAACTGGATAGTACAGCGATTTGACCCGTGGAACTGCGAAACCACACTGGGATGTCGGGCCTACACAAGACTATTTTCAACAGATATATTTTTGTGTCACAACAGTCAGGAGACACTACTGTTTTTCTTTACGGAAAAAACTACCAAAACCTGAATAATAGAGATTTTTTACCGTGGGATGGCAAAACCACAGTTATTGTTTACTGGGGTATACCACACTTTTTAAATAGAGATATTTGCAGCTGAACAGTGAGCGACACACTACAACTGCCTTTTTTTTAGATACCAAAGGCCCAAAACGGGATAGTACAGCGATTTGACCCGTGGAACTGCGAAACCACACTGGGATGTCGGGCCTACACAAGACTATTTTCAACAGATATATTTTTGTGTCACAACAGTCAGGAGACACTACTGTTTTTCTTTACGGAAAAAACTACCAAAAGCTGAATAATAGAGATTTTTTACTGTGGGATGTCAAAACCAAGGTTATTGTTTACAGGGGTTTACCACACTTTTTTAAATAGAGATATTTGCGGCTGAACAGTGAGAGACACACTCAAAATGCCTTTTTTTTAGATACCAAAGGCCCAAAACTGGATAGCACAGCGATTTTACCCGTGGAACTGCGAAACCACACTGGGATGTCGGGCGTACACAAGACTATTTTCAACAGATATATTTTTGTGTCACAACAGTCAGGAGATGCTACTGTTTTTCTTTACGGAAAAAAACTAGCAAAAGCTGAATAATAGAGATTTTTTACCGTAGGAGAGGAAAACCACAGTTATTGTTTACTGGGGTATACGACACTTTTTTAAATAGAGATATTTGCGGCTGAACAGTGAGCGACACACTCAAACTGCTTTTTTTTTAGATACCAAAGGCCCAAAACTGGATAGTACAGCGATTTGACCTGTGGAACTGCGAAACCACACTGGGATGTCGGGCCTACACAAGACTATTTTCAACAGATATATTTTTGTGTCACAACAGTCAGGAGACACTACTGTTTTTCTTTACAGAAAAAACTACCAAAACCTGAATAATAGAGATTTTTTACCGTGGGATGGCAAAACCACAGTTATTGTTTACTGGGGTATACCACACTTTTTTAAATAGAGATATTTGCGGCTGAACAGTGAGCGACACACTCAAACTGCTTTTTTTTTTAGATACCAAAGGCCCAAAACTGGATAGTACAGCGATTTGACCCGTGGAACTGCGAAACCACACTGGGATGTCGGGCCTACGCAAGACTATTTTCAACAGATATATTTTTGTGTCACAACAGTCAGGAGACACTACTGTTTTTCTTTACGTAAAAAACTACCAAAACCTGAATAATAGAGATTTTTTACCGTGGGATGGCAAAACCACAGTTATTGTTTACTGGGGTATACCACACTTTTTTAAATAGAGATATTTGCGGCTGAACAGTGAGCGACACACTCAAACTGCTTTTTTTTTAGATACCAAAGGCCCAAAACTGAATAGTACAGCGATTTGACCCGTGGAACTGCGAAACCACACTGGGATGTCGGGCCTACACAAGACTATTTTCAACAGATATATTTTTGTGTCACAACAGTCAGGAGACACTACTGTTTTTCTTTACGGAAAAAAATACCAAAACCTGAATAATAGAGATTTTTTAACGTGGGATGGCAAAACCACAGTTATTGTTTACTGGGGTATACCACACTTTTTTAAATAGAGATATTTGCGGCTGAACAGTGAGCGACACACTCAAACTGCGTTTTTTTTAGATACCAAAGGCCCAAAACTGGATAGTACAGCGATTTGACCCGTGGAACTGCGAAACCACACTGGGATGTCGGGCCTACACAAGAGTATTTTCAACAGATATATTTTTGTGTCACAACAGTCAGGAGACACTACTGTTTTTCTTTACGGAAAAAACTACAAAAAGCTGAATAATAGAGATTTTTTACCGTAGGATGGCAAAACCACAGTTATTGTTTACTGGGTATACCACACTTTTTTAAATAGAGATATTTGCGGCTGAACAGTGAGCGACACACTCAAACTGCGTTTTTTTTAGATACCAAAGGCCCAAAACTGGATAGTACAGCGATTTGACCCGTGGAACTGCGAAACCACACTGGGATGTCGGGCCTACACAAGAGTATTTTCAACAGATATATTTTTGTGTCACAACAGTCAGGAGACACTACTGTTTTTCTTTACGGAAAAAACTACAAAAAGCTGAATAATAGAGATTTTTTACCGTAGGATGGCAAAACCACAGTTATTGTTTACTGGGTATACCACACTTTTTTAAATAGAGATATTTGCGGCTGAACAGTGAGCGACACACTCAAACTGCTTTTTTTTTAGATACCAAAGGCCCAAAACTGGATAGTACAGCGATTTGACCCGTGGAACTGCGAAACCACACTGGGATGTCGGGCCTACACAAGACGATTTTCAACAGATATATTTTTGTGTCACAACAGTCAGGAGACACTACTGTTTTTCTTTACGGAAAAAAATACCAAAACCTGAATAATAGAGATTTTTTAACGTGGGATGGCAAAACCACAGTTATTGTTTACTGGGGTATACCACACTTTTTTAAATAGAGATATTTGCGGCTGAACAGTGAGCGACACACTCAAACTGCGTTTTTTTTAGATACCAAAGGCCCAAAACTGGATAGTACAGCGATTTGACCCGTGGAACTGCGAAAACACACTGGGATGTCGGGCCTACACAAGAGTATTTTCAACAGATATATTTTTGTGTCACAACAGTCAGGAGACACTACTGTTTTTCTTTACGGAAAAAACTACAAAAAGCTGAATAATAGAGATTTTTTACCGTAGGATGGCAAAACCACAGTTATTGTTTACTGGGTATACCACACTTTTTTAAATAGAGATATTTGCGGCTGAACAGTGAGCGACACACTCAAACTGCTTTTTTTTTAGATACCAAAGGCCCAAAACTGGATAGTACAGCGATTTGACCCGTGGAACTGCGAAACCACACTGGGATGTCGGGCCTACACAAGACTATTTTCAACAGATATATTTTTGTGTCACAACAGTCAGGAGACACTACTGTTTTTCTTTACGGAAAAAAATACCAAAACCTGAATAATAGAGATTTTTTACCGTGGAATGGCAAAACCACAGTTATTGTTTACTGGGGTATACCACACTTTTTAAATAGAGATATTTGCAGCTGAACAGTGAGCGACACACTACAACTGCCTTTTTTTTAGATACCAAAGGCCCAAAACGGGATAGTACAGCGATTTGACCCGTGGAACTGCGAAACCACACTGGGATGTCGGGCCTACACAAGACTATTTTCAACAGATATATTTTTGTGTCACAACAGTCAGGAGACACTACTGTTTTTCTTTACGGAAAAAACTACCAAAAGCTGAATAATAGAGATTTTTTACTGTGGGATATCAAAACCAAGGTTATTGTTTACAGGGGTTTACCACACTTTTTTAAATAGAGATATTTGCGGCTGAACAGTGAGAGACACACTCAAAATGCCTTTTTTTTAGATACCAAAGGCCCAAAACTGGATAGCACAGCGATTTTACCCGTGGAACTGCGAAACCACACTGGGATGTCGGGCCTACACAAGACTATTTTCAACAGATATATTTTTGTGTCACAACAGTCAGGAGATGCTAGTGTTTTTCTTTACGGAAAAAAACTAGCAAAAGCTGAATAATAGAGATTTTTTACCGTAGGAGAGGAAAACCACAGTTATTGTTTACTGGGGTATACCACACTTTTTTAAATAGAGATATTTGCGGCTGAACAGTGAGCGACACACTCAAACTGCTTTTTTTTTAGATACCAAAGGCCCAAAACTGGATAGTACAGCGATTTGACCTGTGGAACTGCGAAACCACACTGGGATGTCGGGCCTACACAAGACTATTTTCAACAGATATATTTTTGTGTCACAACAGTCAGGAGACACTACTGTTTTTCTTTACAGAAAAAACTACCAAAACCTGAATAATAGAGATTTTTTACCGTGGGATGGCAAAACCACAGTTATTGTTTACTGGGGTATACCACACTTTTTTAAATAGAGATATTTGCGGCTGAACAGTGAGCGACACACTCAAACTGCTTTTTTTTTTAGATACCAAAGGCCCAAAACTGGATAGTACAGCGATTTGACCCGTGGAACTGCGAAACCACACTGGGATGTCGGGCCTACGCAAGACTATTTTCAACAGATATATTTTTGTGTCACAACAGTCAGGAGACACTACTGTTTTTCTTTACGTAAAAAACTACCAAAACCTGAATAATAGAGATTTTTTACCGTGGGATGGCAAAACCACAGTTATTGTTTACTGGGGTATACCACACTTTTTTAAATAGAGATATTTGCGGCTGAACAGTGAGCGACACACTCAAACTGCTTTTTTTTTAGATACCAAAGGCCCAAAACTGAATAGTACAGCGATTTGACCCGTGGAACTGCGAAACCACACTGGGATGTCGGGCCTACACAAGACTATTTTCAACAGATATATTTTTGTGTCACAACAGTCAGGAAACACTACTGTTTTTCTTTACGGAAAAAAATACCAAAACCTGAATAATAGAGATTTTTTAACGTGGGATGGCAAAACCACAGTTATTGTTTACTGGGGTATACCACACTTTTTTAAATAGAGATATTTGCGGCTGAACAGTGAGCGACACACTCAAACTGCGTTTTTTTTAGATACCAAAGGCCCAAAACTGGATAGTACAGCGATTTGACCCGTGGAACTGCGAAACCACACTGGGATGTCGGGCCTACACAAGAGTATTTTCAACAGATATATTTTTTGTCACAACAGTCAGGAGACACTACTGTTTTTCTTTACGGAAAAAACTACAAAAAAGCTGAATAATAGAGATTTTTTACTGTAGGATGGCAAAACCACAGTTATTGTTTACTGGGTATACCACACTTTTTTAAATAGAGATATTTGCGGCTGAACAGTGAGCGACACACTCAAACTGCTTTTTTTTTAGATACCAAAGGCCCAAAACTGGATAGTACAGCGATTTGACCCGTGGAACTGTGAAACCACACTGGGATGTCGGGCCTACACAAGACTATTTTCAACAGATATATTTTTGTGTCACAACAGTCAGGAGACGCTACTGTTTTTCTTTACGGAAAAAACTACCAAAACCTGAATAATAGAGATTTTTTACCGTGGGATGGCAAAACCAAGTTTATTGTTTACTGGGGTATACCACACTTTTTTAAATAGAGATATTTGCGGCTGAACAGTGAGTGACACACTCAAACTGCTTTTTTTTTAGATACCAAAGGCCCAAAACTGGATAGTACAGCGATTTAACCCGTAGAACTGCGAAACCACACTGGGATGTCGGGCCTACACAAGACTATTTTCAACAGATATATTTTTGTGTCACAACAGTCAGGAGACACTACTGTTTTTCTTTACGGAAAAAACTACCAAAACCTGAATAATAGAGATTTTTTACCGTGGGATGGCAAAACCACAGTTAGTGTTTACTGGGGTATACCACACTTTTTTAAATAGAGATATTTGCGGCTGAACAGTGAGCGACACACTCAAACTGCTTTTTTTTTAGATACAAATGGCCCAAAACTGGATAGTACAGCGATTTGACCCGTGGAACTGCGAAACCACACTGGGATGTCAGGCCTACACAAGACTATTTTCAACAGATATATTTTTGTGTCACAACAGTCAGGAGACACTACTGTTTTTCTTTACGGAAAAAAATACCAAAACCTGAATAATAGAGATTTTTTAACGTGGGATGGCAAAACCACAGTTATTGTTTACTGGGGTATACCACACTTTTTTAAATAGAGATATTTGCGGCTGAACAGTGAGCGACACACTCAAACTGCGTTTTTTTTAGATACCAAAGGCCCAAAACTGGATAGTACAGCGATTTGACCCGTGGAACTGCGAAACCACACTGGGATGTCGGGCCTACACAAGAGTATTTTCAACAGATATATTTTTGTGTCACAACAGTCAGGAGACACTACTGTTTTTCTTTACGGAAAAAACTACAAAAAGCTGAATAATAGAGATTTTTTACCGTGGGATGGCAAAACCACAGTTATTGTTTACTGGGGTATACCACACTTTTTAAATAGAGATATTTGCAGCTGAACAGTGAGCGACACACTACAACTGCCTTTTTTTTAGATACCAAAGGCCCAAAACGGGATAGTACAGCGATTTGACCCGTGGAACTGCGAAACCACACTGGGATGTCGGGCCTACACAAGACTATTTTCAACAGATATATTTTTGTGTCACAACAGTCAGGAGACACTACTGTTTTTCTTTACGGAAAAAACTACCAAAAGCTGAATAATAGAGATTTTTTACTGTGGGATGTCAAAACCAAGGTTATTGTTTACAGGGGTATACCACACTTTTTTAAATAGAGATATTTGCGGCTGATCAGTGAGAGACACACTCAAAATGCCTTTTTTTTAGATACCAAAGGCCCAAAACTGGATAGCACAGCGATTTGACCCGTGGAACTGCGAAACCACACTGGGATGTCGGGCCTACACAAGACTATTTTCAACAGATATATTTTTGTGTCACAACAGTCAGGAGACACTACTGTTTTTCTTTACGGAAAAAACTACAAAAAGCTGAATAATAGAGATTTTTTACCGTGGGATGGCAAAACCACAGTTATTGTTTACTGGGGTATACCACACTTTTTAAATAGAGATATTTGCAGCTGAACAGTGAGCGATACACTACAACTGCCTTTTTTTTAGATACCAAAGGCCCAAAACGGGATAGTACAGCGATTTGACCCGTGGAACTGCGAAACCACACTGGGATGTCGGGCCTACACAAGAGTATTTTCAACAGATATATTTTTGTGTCACAACAGTCAGGAGACACTACTGTTTTTCTTTACGGAAAAAACTACCAAAAGCTGAATAATAGAGATTTTTTACTGTGGGATGTCAAAACCAAGGTTATTGTTTACAGGGGTATACCACACTTTTTTAAATAGAGATATTTGCGGCTGAACAGTGAGAGACACACTCAAAATGCCTTTTTTTTAGATACCAAAGGCCCAAAACTGGATAGCACAGCGATTTGACCCGTGGAACTGCGAAACCACACTGGGATGTCGGGCCTACACAAGACTATTTTCAACAGATATATTTTTGTGTCACAACAGTCAGGAGACACTACTGTTTTTCTTTACGGAAAAAAATACCAAAACCTGAATAATAGAGATTTTTTAACGTGGGATGGCAAAACCACAGTTATTGTTTACTGGGGTATACCACACTTTTTTAAATAGAGATATTTGCGGCTGAACAGTGAGCGACACACTCAAACTGCGTTTTTTTTAGATACCAAAGGCCCAAAACTGGATAGTACAGCGATTTGACCCGTGGAACTGCGAAACCACACTGGGATGTCGGGCCTACACAAGAGTATTTTCAACAGATATATTTTTGTGTCACAACAGTCAGGAGACACTACTGTTTTTCTTTACGGAAAAAAATTACAAAAAGCTGAATAATAGAGATTTTTTACCGTGGGATGGCAAAACCACAGTTATTGTTTACTGGGGTATACCACACTTTTTAAATAGAGATATTTGCAGCTGAACAGTGAGCGACACACTACAACTGCCTTTTTTTTAGATACCAAAGGCCCAAGACGGGATAGTACAGCGATTTCACCCGTGGAACTGCGAAACCACACTGGGATGTCGGGCCTACACAAGACTATTTTCAACAGATATATTTTTGTGTCACAACAGTCAGGAGACACTACTGTTTTTCTTTACGGAAAAAACTACCAAAAGCTGAATAATAGAGATTTTTTACTGTGGGATGTCAAAACCAAGGTTATTGTTTACAGGGGTATACCACACTTTTTTAAATAGAGATATTTGCGGCTGAACAGTGAGAAAAACACTCAAAATGCCTTTTTTTTAGATACCAAAGGCCCAAAACTGGATAGCACAGCGATTTGACCCGTGGAACTGCGAAACCACACTGGGATGTCGGGCCTACACAAGACTATTTTCAACAGATATATTTTTGTGTCACAACAGTCAGGAAACACTACTGTTTTTCTTTACGGAAAAAAACTAGCAAAAGCTGAATAATAGAGATTTTTTACCGTAGGAGAGGAAAACCACAGTTATTGTTTACTGGGGTATACCACACTTTTTTAAATAGAGATATTTGCAGCTGAACAGTGAGCGACACACTCAAACTGCTTTTTTTTTAGATACCAAAGGCCCAAAACTGGATAGTACAGCGATTTGACCTGTGGAACTGCGAAACCACACTGGGATGTCGGGCCTACACAAGACTATTTTCAACAGATATATTTTTGTGTCACAACAGTCAGGAGACACTACTGTTTTTCTTTACGGAAAAAACTACCAAAACCTGAATAATAGAGATTTTTTACCGTGGGATAGCAAAACCACAGTTATTGTTTACTGGGGTATACCACACTTTTTTAAATAGAGATATTTGCGGCTGAACAGTGAGCGACACACTCAAACTGCTTTTTTTTTAGATACAAATGGCCCAAAACTGGATAGTACAGCGATTTGACCCGTGGAACTGCGAAACCACACTGGGATGTCGGGCCTACACAAGACTATTTTCAACAGATATATTTTTGTGTCACAACAGTCAGGAGACACTACTGTTTTTCTTTACGGAAAAAAATACCAAAACCTGAATAATAGAGATTTTTTAACGTGGGATGGCAAAACCACAGTTATTGTTTACTGGGGTATACCACACTTTTTTAAATAGAGATATTTGCGGCTGAACAGTGAGCGACACACTCAAACTGCGTTTTTTTTAGATACCAAAGGCCCAAAACTGGATAGTACAGCGATTTGACCCGTGGAACTGCGAAACCACACTGGGATGTCGGGCCTACACAAAAGTATTTTCAACAGATATATTTTTGTGTCACAACAGTCAGGAGACACTACTGTTTTTCTTTACGGAAAAAAATACCAAAACCTGAATAATAGAGATTTTTTAACGTGGGATGGCAAAACCACAGTTATTGTTTACTGGGGTATACCACACTTTTTTAAATAGAGATATTTGCGGCTGAACAGTGAGCGACACACTCAAACTGCGTTTTTTTTAGATACCAAAGGCCCAAAACTGGATAGTACAGCGATTTGACCCGTGGAACTGCGAAACCACACTGGGATGTCGGGCCTACACAAGAGTATTTTCAACAGATATATTTTTGTGTCACAACAGTCAGGAGACACTACTGTTTTTCTTTACGGAAAAAACTACAAAAAGCTGAATAATAGAGATTTTTTACCGTGGGATGGCAAAACCACAGTTATTGTTTACTGGGGTATACCACACTTTTTAAATATAGATATTTGCAGCTGAACAGTGAGCGACACACTACAACTGCCTTTTTTTTAGATACCAAAGGCCCAAAACGGGATAGTACAGCGATTTGACCCGTGGAACTGCGAAACCACACTGGGATGTCGGGCCTACACAAGACTATTTTCAACAGATATATTTTTGTGTCACAACAGTCAGGAGACACTACTGTTTTTCTTTACGGAAAAAACTACCAAAAGCTGAATAATAGAGATTTTTTACCGTGGGACGGCAAAACCAAGTTTATTGTTTACTGGGGTATACCACACTTTTTTAAATAGAGATATTTGCGGCTGAACAGTGAGTGACACACTCAAACTGCTTTTTTTTTAGATACCAAAGGCCCAAAACTGGATAGTACAGCGATTTAACCCGTGGAACTGCGAAACCACACTGGGATGTCGGGTCTACACAAGACTATTTTCAACAGATATATTTTTGTGTCACAACAGTCAGGAGACACTACTGTTTTTCTTTACGGAAAAAACTACCAAAACCTGAATAATAGAGATTTTTTACCGTGGGATGGCAAAACCACAGTTATTGTTTACTGGGGTATACCACACTTTTTTAAATAGAGATATTTGCGGCTGAACAGTGAGCGACACACTCAAACTGCTTTTTTTTTAGATACAAATGGCCCAAAACTGGATAGTACAGCGATTTGACCCGTGGAACTGCGAAACCACACTGGGATGTCGGGCCTACACAAGACTATTTTCAACAGATATATTTTTGTGTCACAACAGTCAGGAGACACTACTGTTTTTCTTTACGGAAAAAAATACCAAAACCTGAATAATAGAGATTTTTTAACGTGGGATGGCAAAACCACAGTTATTGTTTACTGGGGTATACCACACTTTTTTAAATAGAGATATTTGCGGCTGAACAGTGAGCGACACACTCAAACTGCGTTTTTTTTAGATACCAAAGGCCCAAAACTGGATAGTACAGCGATTTGACCCGTGGAACTGCGAAACCACACTGGGATGTCGGGCCTACACAAGACTATTTTCAACAGATATATTTTTGTGTCACAACAGTCAGGAGACACTACTGTTTTTCTTTACGGAAAAAACTACAAAAAGCTGAATAATAGAGATTTTTTACCGTAGGATGGCAAAACCACAGTTATTGTTTACTGGGTATACCACACTTTTTTAAATAGAGATATTTGCGGCTGAACAGTGAGCGACACACTCAAACTGCTTTTTTTTTAGATACCAAAGGCCCAAAACTGGATAGTACAGCGATTTGACCCGTGGAACTGCGAAACCACACTGGGATGTCGGGCCTACACAAGACTATTTTCAACAGATATATTTTTGTGTCACAACAGTCAGGAGACACTACTGTTTTTCTTTACGGAAAAAACTACCAAAACCTGAATAATAGAGATTTTTTACCGTGGGATGGCAAAACCACAGTTATTGTTTACTGGGGTATACCACACTTTTTAAATAGAGATATTTGCAGCTGAACAGTGAGCGACACACTACAACTGCCTTTTTTTAAGATACCAAAGGCCCAAAACGGGATAGTACAGCGATTTGACCCGTGGAACTGCGAAACCACACTGGGATGTCGGGCCTACACAAGACTATTTTCAACAGATATATTTTTGTGTCACAACAGTCAGGAGACACTACTGTTTTTCTTTACGGAAAAAACTACCAAAAGCTGAATAATAGAGATTTTTTACTGTGGGATGTCAAAACCAAGGTTATTGTTTACAGGGGTATACCACACTTTTTTAAATAGAGATATTTGCGGCTGAACAGTGAGAGACACACTCAAAATGCCTTTTTTTTAGATACCAAAGGCCCAAAACTGGATAGCACACCGATTTGACCCGTGGAACTGCGAAACCACACTGGGATGTCGGGCCTACACAAGACTATTTTCAACAGATATATTTTTGTGTCACAACAGTCAGGAGACGCTACTGTTTTTCTTTACGGAAAAAAACTAGCAAAAGCTGAATAATAGAGATTTTTTACCGTAGGAGAGGAAAACCACAGTTATTGTTTACTGGGGTATACCACACTTTTTTAAATAGAGATATTTGCAGCTGAACAGTGAGCGACACACTCAAACTGCTTTTTTTTAGATACCAAAGGCCCAAAACTGGATAGTACAGCGATTTGACCTGTGGAACTGCGAAACCACACTGGGATGTCGGGCCTACACAAGACTATTTTCAACAGATATATTTTTGTGTCACAACAGTCAGGAGACACTACTGTTTTTCTTTACGGAAAAAACTACCAAAAGCTGAATAATAGAGATTTTTTACCGTGGGATGGCAAAACCACAGTTATTGTTTACTGGGGTATACCACACTTTTTGAAATAGAGATATTTGCGGCTGAACAGTGAGCGACACACTCAAACTGCTTTTTTTTTAGATACAAATGGCCCAAAACTGTATAGTACAGCGATTTGACCCGTGGAACTGCGAAACCACACTGGGATGTCGGGCCTACACAAGACTATTTTCAACAGATATATTTTTGTGTCACAACAGTCAGGAGACACTACTGTTTTTCTTTACGGAAAAAAATACCAAAACCTGAATAATAGAGATTTTTTAACGTGGGATGGCAAAACCACAGTTATTGTTTACTGGGGTATACCACACTTTTTGAAATAGAGATATTTGCGGCTGAACAGTGAGCGACACACTCAAACTGCGTTTTTTTTAGATACCAAAGGCCCAAAACTGGATAGTACAGCGATTTGACCCGTGGAACTGCGAAACCACACTGGGATGTCGGGCCTACACAAGAGTATTTCCAACAGATATATTTTTGTGTCACAACAGTCAGGAGACACTACTGTTTTTCTTTACGGAAAAAACTACAAAAAGCTGAATAATAGAGATTTTTTACCGTAGGATGGCAAAACCACAGTTATTGTTTACTGGGTATACCACACTTTTTTAAATAGAGATATTTGCGGCTGAACAGTGAGCGACACACTCAAACTGCTTTTTTTTTAGATACCAAAGGCCCAAAACTGGATAGTACAGCGATTTGACCCGTGGAACTGCGAAACCACACTGGGATGTCGGGCCTACACAAGACTATTTTCAACAGATATATTTTTGTGTCACAACAGTCAGGAGACACTACTGTTTTTCTTTACGGAAAAAACTACCAAAACCTGAATAATAGAGATTTTTTACCGTGGGATGGCAAAACCACAGTTATTGTTTACTGGGGTATACCACACTTTTTAAATAGAGATATTTGCAGCTGAACAGTTAGCGACACACTACAACTGCCTTTTTTTTAGATACCAAAGGCCCAAAACTGGATAGTACAGCGATTTGACCTGTGGAACTGCGAAACCACACTGGGATGTCGGGCCTACACAAGACTATTTTCAACAGATATATTTTTGTGTCACAACAGTCAGGAGACACTACTGTTTTTCTTTACAGAAAAAACTACCAAAACCTGAATAATAGAGATTTTTTACCGTGGGATGGCAAAACCACAGTTATTGTTTACTGGGGTATACCACACTTTTATAAATAGAGATATTTGCGGCTGAACAGTGAGCGACACACTCAAACTGCTTTTTTTTTTAGATACCAAAGGCCCAAAACTGGATAGTACAGCGATTTGACCCGTGGAACAGCGAAACCACACTGGGATGTCGGGCCTACACAAGACTATTTTCAACAGATATATTTTTGTGTCACAACAGGCAGTAGACACTACTGTTTTTCTTTACGGAAAAAACTACCAAAAGCTGATTAATAGAGATTTTTTACCGTGGGATGGCAAAACCACAGTTATTGTTTACTGGGGTATACCACACTTTTTTAAATAGAGATATTTGCGGCTGAACAGTGAGCGACACACTCAAACTGCTTTTTTTTTACATACCAAAGGCCCAAAACTGGATAGTACAGCGATTTAACCCGTGGAACTGCGAAACCACACTGGGATGTCGGGCCTACACAAGACTATTTTCAACAGATATATTTTTGTGTCACAACAGTCAGGAGACGCTACTGTTTTTCTTTATGGAAAAAACTACCAAAACCTGAATAATAGAGATTTTTTACCGTGGGATGGCAAAACCAAGGTTATTGTTTACTGGGGTATACCACACTTTTTTAAATAGAGATATTTGCGGCTGAACAGTGAGTGACACACTCAAACTGCTTTTTTTTTAGATACCAAAGGCCCAAAACTGGATAGTACAGCGATTTAACCCATGGAACTGCAAAACCACACTGGGATGTCGGGCCTACACAAGACTATTTTCAACAGATATATTTTTGTGTCACAACAGTCAGGAGACACTACTGTTTTTCTTTACGGAAAAAACTACCAAAACCTGAATAATAGAGATTTTTTACCATGGGATGGCAAAACCACAGTTATTGTTTACTGGGGTATACCACACTTTTTAAATAGAGATATTTGCGGCTGAACAGTGAGCGACACACTCAAACTGCTTTTTTTTTTAAGATACAAATGGCCCAAAACTGGATAGTACAGCGATTTGACCCGTGGAACTGCGAAACCACACTGGGATGTCGGGCCTACACAAGACTATTTTCAACAGATATATTTTTGTGTCACAACAGTCAGGAGACACTACTGTTTTTCTTTACGGAAAAAAATACCAAAACCTGAATAATAGAGATTTTTTAACGTGGGATGGCAAAACCACAGTTATTGTTTACTGGGGTATACCACACTTTTTTAAATAGAGATATTTGCGGCTGAACAGTGAGCGACACACTCAAACTGCGTTTTTTTTAGATACCAAAGGCCCAAAACTGGATAGTACAGTGATTTGACCCGTGGAACTGCGAAACCACACTGGGATGTCGGGCCTACACAAGAGTATTTTCAACAGATATATTTTTGTGTCACAACAGTCAGGAGACACTACTGTTTTTCTTTATGGAAAAAACTACCAAAAGCTGAATAATAGAGATTTTTTACCGTAGGATGGCAAAACCACAGTTATTGTTTACTGGGGTATACCACACTTTTTTAAATAGAGATATTTGCGGCTGAACAGTGAGCGACACACTCAAACTGCTTTTTTTTTAGATACCAAAGGCCCAAAACTGGATAGTACAGCGATTTGACCCGTGGAACTGCGAAACCACACTGGGATGTCGGGCCTACACAAGACTATTTTCAACAGATATATTTTTGTGTCACAACAGTCAGGAGTAGAGATGAGCGCTGTTCTACTCGAACTGTTCGCCAATCTCAAATTCGAGCTGTTTTGGGCGGTGTTCGAGCCGTTCGGCGAACATGAACAATTTGAGAAAAATTCGGCTGTTCGAGGTTATGTTCGATAACTGTTCGTGCACCAAAATCATAACTGGATTTTTTCTCAGTAATGATGAAAATTAATGTTAATACGCAGTTTGAGTGTACAGCGGGGTGGGGGGAGGGGCAGGGGATTGATCTCTGCAGGAACAATGAAGATCTCCATTTTTTTTTTCTCATTCCCGCATTTACAGTGGGGAGGTGCAATCTGTCAGCCTATCAGCAGCGCACACACGGAGCGAAGTGCTTTTTTTCACACAAGCAAGGGCATGTGTCATTGGCAGTGTATGTCACATGTCCTTGCCCTATAAGACCAAGCCATTTTCCCCGTCGCCACCATTTTCTCACTGCTGCAGCTGCGTGTTAGACGGCACCGCTGTTGCTGTGTGCGCTATACCTTTTTAATTTCAAGCCAATTTTCGCACAAATCTACAGATAGCTTGGGAGTAGGGAATAGTTGTGATTGCAGTCCTTTTAAGGACTAGGTTACAGCATTTCCTATGACTTTTATCAGGCAGGTCTGTGCTCTTAAATAGATAGATTGTAGGAGTAAAGACTAATTGTAATTGGAGTCCTTTTCAGGACTAGGTTACATCAGTTCCTATCAGTTTTTGCCAGGCAGGTCTGTGCCAGTGCTGTGCAAGTTTTTTTAACAGCATTTGGCTGAATCTAGCAAAGCTAATCCTTTTTGGCCTATTGCAGCGTGTGTTAGTCAGTGGAGTATCCTATCTGTGTTGCAAGATATACCACCTGTGTATAGAATACCAATTTTTTACTGCACCTAGTGAAGTAAAATCTTTTGGGCATAGCATCATTCTATTAGTCCATCTATACTGACCTCCATCAGGTTGCAAATTGAATATAATTTTTTTCTGCATCTAGCTCTGAAAAAATATTGGGCTTCTAGCTGTGTGTGGGACTTGTTGTATTAGTCCATCTATACTGACCTCCATCAGGTTGCAAACTGCATATATTTTTTTCTTCATCTACCTCTGAAAAAATATTGGGCTTCTAGCTGTGTGTGGGACTTGTTCTATTAATCCATCTATACAGACCTCCATCAGGTTGCAAACTGAATATATTTTTTTCTGCATCTACCTCTGAAAAAATATTGGGCTTCTAGCTGTGTGTGGGACTTGTTGTATTAGTCCATCTATACTGACCTCCATCAGGTTGCAAACTGAATATATTTTTTTCTGCATCTACCTCTGAAAAAATATTGGGCTTCTAGCTGTGTGTGGGACTTGTTGTATTAGTCCATCTATACAGACCTCCATCAGGTTGCAAACTGAATATATTTTTTTATGCATCTACCTCTGAAAAAATATTGGGCTTCTAGCTGTGTGTGGGACTTGTTCTATTAATCCATCTATACAGACCTCCATCAGGTTGCAAACTGAATATATTTTTTTCTGCATCTAGCTCTGAAAAAATATTTGGCCTTCTAGCAGTGTGTGGGACTTTCTCTATTAGTCCATCTATACTGACCTCCATCAGGTTGCAAATTGAATATAATTTTTTTCTGCATCTAACCCAGCCAATAGTTTTGGCCTAATACCACAGTTTGGCCACTCAGCTCTGCTCGGTTCCCATCCATTGTTTTTTTGTGCAAACAACTCCAGAGTTGTTAATTAGTTAACCACCAAAATGAGTGGAAAAAGGCCTGCTGCTGGTGGAAAGGGGAATAGGCGTGTTGGGAAGGGGAAAAAAGGTTGTGTCCGTGGGGTAGGTGTTAAAGCAACAGTAACATCTGCAGAAGAAAGACCATCTTCCAGCCAAACTAAAATGTCTACTTCTTTTAGCGGACAATGTGATAAGATCCCTTTCTTACGGCCATGCCAATCGCTACAAATTCCAGATGAGGCACAAAAACAGCAGGTGCTTCAATGGATATCAAGTGCTCCTTTAAGTGGGCTCTCCTCCACATCAACTTCAACATCACAAATACTCCAGTCCTCAAAGGTGTCACCCCAATCGCACTTGCTTCCTCACAGCTCCCAAATCTCCAGCTGCCCGTCTGAGTATGAGGTAGAACAGATGGTTGAGTCTGCAGAGCTGTTTACTCATACTATAGCCTGGGAATCAGAGGTCGACTCCAGCGCTTCTGTGAATCCAGATGAGGAAATGATCTTCACTGATGCCCAGAATCTTTATGAGTCGGATCAAGGACCAGACGCAGAAGGTTCTGACCATAATGTAGACCCTCATTCCCAAACTGTAACTCCTGTTGGTGGAGACAGTGAGTAAGACGATGATAAGACTCAAATACCTGATTGGAGCGACAACTTTAGTTTTTTGTCAGGGCAGGAACAGGTTGGCTCTGAGGACGACGGGTGTGATAACGCACAGGGTGATGATGATGAGGTTGGAGATCCCACTTACTGTCAACCCACAGTCAGCCAAGAGATGAGGTCAGTAGAGGAGGTGGAGGAAGATGCTAGTGACGACGAGGTCAGGTTGCGCCTTCCTGGACAGAGACGTAGTACTGGAAGCACGTCAACAACTGCATCCTCAAACACAACTCTGCCTCTCACCACAAGTCGTGGTGGCTCTTCAGGTCGCATGGGTGCTAAGCCTTGCATAGCCTGGGCATTTTTTCAGATCGATAAAGATTCTGCACAGTTTTGAAATGGCGACGAAGATGTTTAGTGCTGACGATGCCATTATCAGCATGACTATTCCGGTGATTTACATGCTGGAGCACATGTTAAACAGAATTCGGAGTCAGGTGGTGGCACAAGAGGAGGTGGAGGAAGTAGAGGAGGAGGAGTTGTATGCGGAAGGGCTAACATCTGCAAGGTCCAGACGGTCGGCAGCACCAAGGCGGCAGGCATGTGAGGGTGGGGGAGATGGTTTTACCAGGGCGCATGGTAGCAGCCAAACTAGTGAGGAAGGTGCAGGAGCCCAGGAAGAAGTGGAGGACGAACTGATGGAAGACTCATCAGATGAGGGAGACCTTGATCACATTTCTGTTGTGCGAGGTTGGGGGGAGAGGACAGAGGAAGGAAGCATGATTGTTACCTCGCCACCAACACAACAGGGACTTGGTGCTCCTGGATGCGCAACACACATGAGTGCCTTCTTGCTGCACTACCTGCAACATGACCCTCGAATTGTGAGAATTAGAAATAATCCTGACTACTGGGTTGCCACACTGTTAGATCCCCGGTACAAAAGTAAATTTGCAGAAATTATTCCTGCCATAGAAAGGGATGCACGCATGCAGGAGTATCAGCAGAGACTGTTGTAGAATCTTACATGTGCTTTTCCACAAAATACCAGTGGTGCACGTAGTGAATTTCACAGTTCCAACTTGCCAACCGTGGGACCGTCAAGTGTTCAGCACTCAAACCGTAACAGAACCACAGTATCTGCTGGTAACATCAATTTTGCGGAATCATTTCACCACTTTTTTAGCCCATCCTTTGCAAGGCCACAGGAGACAAGAAGTCTGACACATAGTCAACGCCTAGAGACGATGGTACAGGAGTATCTCCAAGTAAACATTGAAGCCACGACTGTATCACTGGACCCTTGCTCTTTTTGGGCTTCCAATCTGGATAAATGGCTGGAGCTAGCCACTTACGCCTTGGAGATCTTGTCATGCCCCGCAGCCAGCGTTCTGTCTGAACGTGTGTTCAGCGCTGCTGGTGGTGTGCTGACAGATAAGCGCACGCGGCTCTCCACTGATAATGTAGACAGACTCACGTTCATAAAGATGAACAAATCATGGATCCGAAACGACTTTTCTACCCCTGTGTCATCCTGGGGAGAGTAAAAGCTTGATGATTGGTTAAAATCACCCTACCAACCGTTTTAAGCTTTCAAATTACTAATCATGTTTATCTGTATCTTGGCTGGAAAATAATTTGGGCTTTGTAGCAGTGTGCAGCACTGATTCTATTAGGCCATCTATAATAAGCTCCACCAGATTTAAAATTACTAATCATGTTTATCTGTATCTTGACTGGAAAATAATTTGGGCTTTGTAGCAGTGTGCAGCACTGATCCTATTAGGCCATCTATACTAAAGCTTCACCAGATTTAAAATTAATAATAATTTTTAGCTGCATCTAGCCCGGAAAATAATTTTGGGGCTCCGAGATGCGCAAGACACATAAGTGCCTTCTTGCTGCACTACCTGCAGCATGACCCTCATATTGTCAGAATTCGAAGTAATCATGACTACTGGGTTGCCACACTCTTAGATCCCCCAAACTTTTCAATCAACCTTTTCATTTTAATAAAGACCAAAAAAATGGTCATTTTTGAAATTATAAGCATTAGCAGGTTGTTAGAAACTGAAATCAAACAGTTTTCAACTCAAAACTTTATTCTAGGTGATGTTACATTTTCACATAGGACCCCTTGTTCGAAAGGAGCTTCTGAACTCTCTCGTCCATTGAATTTGTCAGGTTTTGGATGGTTTCTGCTTCAATTGTTTTGCATGAGGACAGAATACCCTGTCAGAGCTGTTGCTTAGATGTGAACTGCCTCCCGCCATCATAGACACTCCTTTTAATGATGCTCCAAAGGTTCTGAATGGGGTAGAGGTCAGGGGAGCATGGAAGTCACACCATAAGTTTGTCCCCTTTTATGCCCATATCAGCCAGAGATGCAGATGTTTTATGTGCAGCATGAGATGGTGCATTATCATGCAGAAAACTGATCTTGCTGTGAAATACACGGTTCTTCTTCTTGAACCATGGCAGGAAGTGCTGTTTGAGAAAATCCACATACATTATGGAGTTCATCTTTAGCGCCTTCAGGGATCCTAAAGGGGCCGACAATCTCTCTCCCCATGATTCCAGCCCAAAACATTACTCCACCTCCTCCTTGGGGTGGGGTGTCCATCAACCAGCCATGCTCCACTCCATCCATCTGGACCATCCGTGAGCAAAACAGTTTTGAAATCAGTCTTCATGTAATGTTTGGCCCACTGGAGCCGTTTCTGCTTGTGTGAAGTGGATAGAGGAGGTCGACAGGATGGCGTATGCACAGCTGCAAACCTCTGAAGGACCCTGCATCTTGTTGTTCGGGGGACGTTGGAGGCACAAGCAGCTTCAAAAACTTGTCTGCTGCTATGACAAGGTTTTTTTGCCGCTGCTCTTTCAACCTGACGTAATTGCCTGTAGGAAAGAGTCCTCAATTTGCCCTTATCAGCACGCACACGTGTGTATTGTGAATCAGCTACATACTTCTTGATTGCCAAGACACTTCATCCTGATCATCGCACAATGTTGATTGTAGTCATGCCTTGACCTAAACACTCCACAATTTGTTGCTTCTCAGCAGCCGACACATCCATTTTCTTTCCCATTTTGGCAGAAAATGTAGGCTGCTTAATAATGTGAGACAGCCTTCTTAAGTAGTCTTGCCTTTCACTGGACACACCTGCCAAACTAATTAGCACAGGTGTCTGCAATTGCTTACAGTGATATAAAGAGCCCTGACACACATCACCATCAATGAGTTTAACTGACAAACAAACAAATTCTTCCCTTATCACTCCTAAACACTTTTTGCATAATAATTTGGAACACAGTGTACATGTGCTTTTCCACAAAACACCAGTGGTTCACGTAGTGAATCTTACAGTTCTAACTTGCCAACCGTGGTCTGTATGGAGTTGTTCAATAAAGGGCCCAAAATTAAGATAACATAGATGGGAGAGGTCTCTATGAATAGGAATTCCTAAGTATTTGATACCCTGTGAGGGCCAGGCAAAGGGAAAGTTGGACTGGATGGAATCCTATATGGATTTGGGGAGGGAGACATCGAGGGCCTCAGACTTCGCTGCATTGATTTTAAAATTTGACCATGTAACAAAGTGATCTATTTCAGCCATAACAGCATGGATGGATATATGTGATTGAGTGATATATACTAGGACATCATCAGCAAATAGAGAGCACTTGTACTCGGTGCCTCCCACCTCAATCCACCTAATATTGGGGTTATGGCGAATTGATGAGAGCAGGTGCTCCGTCACTAGGATGTATAAGAGAGGGGACAGAGAACATCCCTGCCTTGTCCCATTGGTGATTGTGAAAGGTGATGAAAATGTTCTGTCGCGCCCCCTGGGCCTTGGGACACCCGGAGCCGGACCCTTTTTGGTGGATGCTGGTGGTTGTAGTCTCCGTGGTGGCGACCCGGTTCCGTGGCTCAGGGTGGTCAAACCAGTGGCGGAACTATTTATGTGGTTTTGATGTTTAAATGTCCGACTACGCCACCCGTGGATTGCGGTCAGAGTGAACCGCCGCTCCAGGGCAGACCGCTGAGGCTGGTGTTGTGGGTGCAGCAGAGCGTAGCATAACTCCCCACGGGAGGAGTATAGCCTCAGGGCAGTGTATGCGGAGGATGGGGGTGATGGTGCAGGGCAGCAGCAGTAATGACACGGAGTCAGTGATGCAGTCCAGGGCCTTTACTCACAGTTCTTATTATCCAGACCACGTCTGCAGGTAACGGCTGCCCACGTCGTACTGTGCTCACCAGGTGAGGGGCTCAGACAACTCCCAGATAACTTTGGAGTGCTTCACAGGACCCCCTTTGTGTGTCCTTTGTCTGGCCTTTCTTACCAACCCTTCTGTCCGGCTGCCTCGGGCCTCCTCTTGGTAAACTTGGCGCCAGTTTCCCTGACCCTATGTGGTGCCTTCCTAGCGGGTGTAGCGAGGG
Source organism: Phyllobates terribilis (assembly GCF_046119375.1). NCBI lineage: Eukaryota > Metazoa > Chordata > Amphibia > Anura > Dendrobatidae > Phyllobates > Phyllobates terribilis. The sequence goes on from NW_027362773.1 coordinate 58,896,737, forward strand.
GCTGCGCCACATAAAATGTCACAGCCTCCTGTTTCTAGCTGAGGGTCATTTCCTGCCTCCACTAGTTTCGGGGACCGGTCTCCCCCTTTGGCCTGACCCCTCCACGCAGGTGGATTCGGGCGTGTGGTGGCGACTCGCCCGTCCGCACCCCTGAGATCCCTTCGTTCCTCGTTCCTGGAGCCTTCTCCGCTCCTCTTCCTTCCTTCTCCCTCTTCCAGGCCTGGGCCTCTGTTACTAGGCCCGCCTCCGGAGCAGAGCTCATGCAGAGCCCCTGCTCCCTGCCACTTCTGCTCAGACTTCTCTGCACTGAACTAAGATGGTGCCCACCTTTTATACTCCCTTCTCAATGCACCCAGGAACTGCTTCCTCCCTGCTCCTGCACTACAGGGTTCCCCTTCCTCAGTATTCCCTCCCCCCACTCCAGCCAGGGACAGGGACTGTCGTGCCCATCTCAGGGGCATATTGGTCGCCCTGCCCCACGGCAATGTGGTGAAATGCATGCAGGTGTCGGGTCCTGATCCACACTACATCCTTACCTGAGAGTGAGATATCACACCTCTGGGTGAGGTGCAATACCTCTGTAGCAACCGAGCCCTCAGGGTGCTACAGTTCCATTTATCTTCAGCCTAGGTGACGTATTGTGATACAGGGCCGTGATTTTGGCTATAAAAGGGTCCCCTAGACCCCTACCCCAAGCTTTATAAGAGAATCATATATGGCGTGCCAGGAGACTCTATGGAATGCTTTCTCAGCATCCAACGAGAGTATCTAATTACAAATTTTTAACTGCATCTAGCCCAGGAAATACTTTGTGCCTAGTAGCAGGGTCTGCTAGTCAGCGGATTATCCCGGCTGTTAAGCAAGCTACACCACCTGTAGTTTGGACACTTCATTTTTTCAAAGGAAATGCTTCGGGACCACGGGATACTCAGTGAAGAGCATCAGGAGGCACCCCAAGGCATAGGGGCTCGGACTGGCAGTAGGATGCCTTGCGGTGGACAGCCGAGCTCGATCCTTATAAAAGCTTTTTAACTGCAGCAGCTTAAGTGGACGCTACTGGAGCTGGAATTACGCGGCTGCTGGCATGAGACTTGCCCTCCAATAGATCCTTGTAAATGGATTTAAAGTGTATTTATTCAAATTAGAGAGACAATTTAAATTAAAAAGCTTAGAGCTGCCTCCACCACAGGGGGGCTCGCTCGACCCACCAGCGGACAGGCACCAGTATTGGGAGAGGGGGGCTGGCCGTCAGGGTTCACCGCGGCTCTGGCACAAACCCGGCGACACGGAGGTGGCACGGGCAGGAGCGGACTGAACGTGTCGGCTTCTCACTTTTTGGATTTTAGAAGGGCATGACATGCCTATATCTGTGTCTCTCCCTCCTTTTACTCCTCCACCTCTTTTCTTTTCGTATGACTATATGTACTTGTCACTTTTCCATGTGTTAGTTGTGTCTTCTGAGCAGTTTGTCAGCTTTTGGACACCTTTGAAGGTGTTTTCTATGTGTTTCTATGTGTTTTTGTTTGCCTGCCATTGGTTTTAACGGTGTTCGAAGGTGTTCGACGAACAGTTCGACGAACAGTTCGGCGAACACACGGGTGTTCGACGAACCGAACTGAACTCGAACACTACGTGGGTGGCTCAACACTAGTCAGGAGACACTACTGTTTTTCTTTTTTTTAGATACCAAAGGCCCAAAACTGGATAGTACAGCGATTTGACCCGTGGAACTGCGAAACCACACTGGGATGTCGGGCCTACACAAGACTATATTCAACAGATATATTTTTGTGTCACAACAGTCAGGAGACACTACTGTTTTTCTTTACGGAAAAAACTACCAAAAGCTGAATAATAGAGATTTTTTACCGTGGGATGGCAAAACCACAGTTATTGTTTACTGGGGTATACCACACTTTTTTAAATAGAGATATTTGCGGCTGAACAGTGAGCGACACACTCAAAATGCTTTTTTTTTAGATACCAAAGGCCCAAAACTGGATAGCACAGCGATTTGACCCGTGGAACTGCGAAACCACACTGGGATGTCGGGCCTACACAAGACTATTTTCAACACATATATTTTTGTGTCACAACAGTCAGGAGACGCTACTGTTTTTCTTTACGGAAAAAACTAGCAAAAGCTGAATAATATAGATTTTTTACCGTAGGAGAGGAAAACCACAGTTATTGTTTACTGGGGTATACTGTTATGTTCTGCTACGAGAGCTAAGGAAAGAGAGGAGATCTGTCCCTACGATAGAACTCAGCTGAATCCCTACGATGTAACAGGGAACCTGATCCTGCGATCACACCTGCTAAAGTCCTAAGCTAGTCTGTACGGAGACCTATAGATGTGGGGAAGGAATCCCTACAAGTACTAAGGACTGGGAGGAAAATGGGACACCTCCTAACAGAAATAGTAGCAGACAGACGAACAAACAAAATTTATAGAACATAGAGGTCCGTAGACCAAGCAAACTAACAGAGTTAGATACAGAGCACAGGCTAGCTAGAAAGTAGTTATACAATGAAGTCCAGCAAAGCCAGGAGGGCGGAGCAGGATTAAATAGGCCAACAAGGTCATGTGACCAGCAAAGGAAAAAACCTAAGAGCAAGGTTCTAACAGTACCCCCCCTTCTAAGAGGATCCTCCGGATCCCCTAGGACCAGGCTTATCAGGAAATCTCCTGTGAAACGCTCTGATAAGTCTGGACGCGGAAACATCATCTGACCTCACCCAAGAGTTATCCTCGGGTCCGAAACCTTTCCAGGCCACAAGATACTGCAAACTACCTCTATACCGTCTAGAGTTAAGGATGCGAGAAATTTCATATTCCCCGTCCTCCACCACCGGAGGAACAGAGGCAGAGGCGTCACCATCCGACACAACAGCTTTTTTTAACAGAGAGACATGAAATACCGGATTAATTCTCCAGGAGGTAGGAACCTCCAACCTAACAGCAGATTGGTTGACAACCTGAAGCACCTTAAAGGGCCCTACAAACTTGGGACCCAATTTCTTAGAAGGAATCCTCAACCGCAGATTCCTAGAGGACAACCAGACCATGTCACCAACAGCGAACAAAACCTCCTGTCGTTTCCTATCAAAGTAGTCTTTAGATTTTCTGTTGGCCTCCTGAAGATTACCACGCACATCCGTCCAAACTCTCTCCAAATCACCGGAAAAATTCTCCTGTGCTTTAAGAATCTCATCTTCCAAAACGGAGTCCAAAGCAGCTATCACAACACCTTCTTGTAAAATGTTCTCCTCTTTCTCAGCACCGACTATGGGAGAAAAACTGCGAGACAAGGCATCCGCCTTAACATTCTTAGTACCAGGGATGTAAGTAACGGAGAAATTAAACCGCAAGAAAAACAGTGCCCACCTAGCCTGACGGGCATTCAGGCGCTTGGCAGCATCAAGATATATCAGATTTTTATGATCCGTAAGAACCTGAACGGGAAATTCCGCACCTTCCAAGAAGTGGCGCCAGTGTTCAAATGCGAGTTTAATAGCCAATAATTCCCGATTACCAATATCGTAATTCAGTTCAGTCTCCGAAAAAATTTTTGAAAAAAAGGCACAGGGATGTAATCCATCCCCGTTATCCTGAGACAATACTGCGCCAACCCCCACAGAGGAAGCATCAACCTCAACCAAAAACGGCTTAGTCACATCAGGCTGCATAAGGATGGGAGCAGAGGTGAACCTCTCCTTGAGATACACAAAAGCTTCAATGGCCTCAGAAGACCACTGAACCGCATCAGCACCTTTCCTGGTGAGATCGGTCAGAGGTTTGACAATACTAGAAAAATTTTTTATGAATTTTCTGTAATAATTGGCGAAACCCAAAAACCTCTGTATCGATTTCAAACCAATAGGCCTAGGCCATTCCTGTACAGCTTGAACTTTAACCGGGTCCATCTCAAAACCTTCGCTGGAGATAATGTAACCCAAAAAACTAATTCTCTGTACAGCGAACTCACATTTCTCCAGCTTAGCAAAAAGCGAATTGTCCATTAATAACTGTAATACCTCACGTATGCTCCACCAATGAGACTCCAGATCCGGCGAATAAATCAAAATGTCATCCAAATACACAACCACATTTTTGCCGATCAAAGGTCTATGGATGTCATTAATAAGATTCTGAAAAAATGCAGGAGCATTAGTAAGATCAAAAGGCATAACCAGGTTCTCAAAATGACCCACAGGAGTGTTAAAAGCAGTCTTCCATTCATCACCCTCCTTCATGCGCAACAGATTGTATGCCCCCTAAAGGTCAATTTTAGAGAACCACTTGGACCCCATTAACTGGTTAAACAGATCAGGAATCAATGGCAGTGGGTAAGGATTGCGTACAGTAATTTTGTTAATCTCACGAAAATCCAGATAAGGACGTAAACCGCCGTCCTTTTTTTTTACAAAAAAAAATCCAACCGCCACAGGAGACTTAGAGGGCCTAATGTGACCGGAGGCCAAACTTGTCTGTATGTATTCCTCCAAAGCCTTCCTCTCAGGAATAGTAAGGTTAAATAAACGACTTTTAGGAAGAGTCGCTCCAGGGACAAATTCAATAGAACAATCATAGTCTCTATGGGGAGGCAAAACCTGCGATTCCTTCTCAGAAAAAACTCTCCAAAAATCCTGAATAGGAACAGGCAATTCTCCCCTATCCAAAGCTGCAATACGCCCGTTACAACACTTGTCATAACATTTATGGCTCCAGGATTTAATTTCACTGGTAGACCAATCCAGTACAGGATTGTGAAATTTTAACCAGGGCAATCCCAATATTACTGGAGAAGGCAAGTTATTCAAAACTACCAAATCCAATTTCTCATGGTGAACACCATTAATAGTGAGAGGAAATTCACAGACCTTGAGAGTAATATTCTTCAAAGGGGAACCATCCACAGAAACCACAGCAATGGGGGATGATAAAGGTTCGGGTTTTAAATTGAGTCTTTCCAAGAATCCCCCATCAATTACATTCAGAGTAGACCCACAATCAACAAACACCCGAAATTCCATTAATTTTTACTGAGCAATCGTGGAAGCAGCTAAAAATACACCCTTGGAATTTAAACAGGCAATACGGGCATGACTGACCATTTTTTTTTCTTTCTTCATACGAAGCTCACAGCCTTTAATCAAATGACCAGATTTTCCGCAATAGAAACACAAGCCTTCAGAAAATCGACGGTCTTTTTCTTGAGAGCGAGGTGCCACCGATCCAATCTCCATCGGTTCACCACTGTTAGTACACACATTCTCATAACCAGAAACTGACATAGCAGAGGATTTGCTCTCATTAACCCTTGCACGCAGTCTCCTATCCACCCGTATAGCTAATTGCATAGCCTGTTGCAAATCTTCAGGTGTAGGATAAGCAATTAGCAGGTCTTTAACCCTTTCATTGAGCCCAGCAAGAAATAGACTTTTCAGAGCAGAATCGTTCCACCCTGTTTGAGTAGACCAACGACGGAAATGAGTACAATATTTTTCCACATTACCTGATCCCTGTTTCAAACGTCTCAACTCAGTCTCAGCTGATGCGACACGGTCAGGATCATCATATAATAGTCCCAAAGCAGAAAAAAAACTATCCACTGATCTGAAGCATGTATCACTAGGTTGCAAAGAAAAGGCCCACTCCTGAGGCTCTTTGCGCAAAAGTGACATTATGAACCCTATGCGCTGGGATTCATCCCCAGAGGACTTGGGTCTCAAACGAAAATACAATAAGCAAGCATTTTTAAATGAAAAAAATTCTCGGTGTTCACCAAAAAATAAATCCGGCAAACATACCTTAGGCTCCAAGAAATGTGCTCCAGGACAGTTACTCACGTGCTGACGGAGCTCGGCCACCTCCAGAGAGAGTCCCTGCAGGCGATGAGCCAAATCCTGAACCGACACCATGATGGAACAGAAAAATCTTTCCTTAGAGAATCTGCAGGCTGGACTTACTGTTATGTTCTGCTACCAGAGCTAAGGAAAGAGAGGAGATCTGTCCCTACGATAGAACTCAGCTGAATCCCTACGATGTAACAGGGAACCTGATCCTGCGATCAGACCTGCTAAAGTTCTAAGCTAGTCTGTACGGAGACCTATAGATGTGGGGAAGGAATCCCTACAAGTACTAAGGACTGGGAGGAAAATGGGACACCTCCTAACAGAAATAGTAGCAGACAGACGAACAAACAAAATATATAGAACATAGAGGTCCGTAGACCAAGCAAACTAACAAAGTTAGATACAGAGCACAGGCTAGCTAGAAAGTAGTTATACAATGAAGTCCAGCAAAGCCAGGAGGGCGGAGCAGGATTAAATAGGCCAACAAGGTCATGTGACCAGCAAAGGAAAAAACCTAAGAGCAAGGTTCTAACATATACCACACTTTTTTAAATAGAGATATTTGCGGCTGAACAGTGAGCGACACATTCAAACTGCTTTTTTTTTAGATACCAAAGGCCCAAAACTGGATAGTACAGCGATTTGACCTGTGGAACTGCGAAACCACACTGGGATGTCGGGCCTACACAAGACTATTTTCAACAGATATATTTTTGTGTCACAACAGTCATGAGACACTACTGTTTTTCTTTACAGAAAAAACTACCAAAACCTGAATAATAGAGATTTTTTACCGTGGGATGGCAAAACCACAGTTATTGTTTACTGGGGTATACCACACTTTTTTAAATAGAGATATTTGCGGCTGAACAGTGAGCGACACACTGAAACTGCTTTTTTTTTTAGATACCAAAGGCCCAAAACTGGATAGTACAGCGATTTGACCCGTGGAACTGCAAAACCACACTGGGATGTCGGGCCTACGCAAGACTATTTTCAACAGATATATTTTTGTGTCACAACAGTCAGGAGACACTACTGTTTTTCTTTACGTAAAAATCTACCAAAACCTGAATAATAGAGATTTTTTACCGTGGGATGGCAAAACCACAGTTATTGTTTACTGGGGTATACCACACTTTTTTAAATAGAGATATTTGCGGCTGAACAGTGAGTGACACACTCAAACAGTTTTTTTTTTTAGATACAAATGGCCCAAAATGGATAATACAGAGGTTTGAACTGTGGAAGTGCAAAACAACACTTCTGTTTCTCTAGCCTACACCAGACTATTTTCAACAGTTATATTTGTGTCTGAAAAATCAGAGACACGCTTTTTTTTTGGGGGGGGGGACACACCAAAAGGTTAATAAGACGGGTATTTGTACAGTATGAAGGAGGAAAAAAAATGGAGGATTTAGATGAAAAAAAAAGGATTTTTCCTGGCCCCCGACACCTCGTGCTAATTCCAGCAATTTCAGCAACAGGAGCACACAGGACTGTAATGCAGCGTTTGCTGGTATAACCACTGTGTCTCCTATACAGCCTGCCTGCCTGGTATCTGGGATGGATATTAGTCCTGAAAAGGACTGTTTGTTTGTTCTGGCAGCCTTTACAGACCCTACACTAACTATTTCGCAGTTTATATCTCCCCCTAAATCAGCAGCGCTGTCCCTACACTGTCTAATCCGGAGAGACTGTGTCCAAGATGGCGGCGCCCCGTTTTAAATACTCGAGGTGACGCTGTGCGGCCAGCCAATCACTGTAATGCCCACAACCAACATGGCTGCAGCATTACAGTGACTGGCTGGCAATCCCTGCATGTTCATTGGCTCTGTAAAGAGCGCCAAACATGCAGGGCAGAGACCCGAGCTCCCGCCCGAGTAACCCGGAAATGCTCGGTGCTCGCCGAACATCCCGAGTAGCATGATGCTCGGGCGAGTACCGAGCAGTGTCGAGCATGTTTGCTCAACACTAGTACTAAAAGATCTATTGCTGTTCGTTCTGTGCATATTGTAAACGCAGGCTGAAAAAGGTTGTGTGGAGCTCCTGATTGTGGGTGGATTCCACTCCACAAACAGTATAAAAATAAATTTGGCACTCCAAAGTAGATGTAAAAAATGTGTTTGAGTTTTATTTCACATAGGTTATCCATTGTATATAATATCATTGACGTTTCGGCCAGTTATTTGGCCTTCTTCAGAACAGGGATACCTTGGTATCGTTATGCCATTCTTCCAGCATGGTAGTGAACTTCTGCAGTGCCGTCCCCCTTATTTTATGGGCTATCAAATACAATACTAAGTATCAGTATTGTAAGCGCAGTCGGCCTATCTAAACAGGCTATTAAACAACCATCCATCTGCAAACATATAAAATCGCCGGTCAATTAACGGGTCGCATTTCATTAACTCTAAATGCACTCTGATTATTGTGAGTAATCACACTACGCTTGTTCATAGGGTGAAATGATCTTCTGGTTGGCCTAAAAGATCATCGTTCTCGGCCACATAGCATCCTGCTAAATGAAACAACAACTGGAGGGTGCTGGGCCCGATACCGCATCTTGCACACTATTGGATCTGAACTGTATAGTAAAGTTGAACCTGTTGAAAAGTACCAAGTGTCCCCTGTTGTGTGTGTGGCTTATCATGGACCCATGGACATGGATGCAGCAAAGGCTTCTGGCCTACAGTTGAGTACAAAGCAAACCTTACAGCACAGCACAGCACACATGGAATAGGACACTGTTTATTAGTGGGGAGTCAGGGTGTAGATAAGCAGCAGCAGGCCCACAGCACTAGCCCTTAGCCCCGCTTCACTGCCACCAACAAAGATAATGAGAATGTAGTAGAAGAAATTCAGCTGAACGGTTTAAAATCTTCAGCATTAGTCCATAGATAAGAACATCAACGTATTTCTGGTGAAGTTGACACGCCCCTGGGCCTGTGTCGCGCTGCGTTGCGCACGCGGGAGCTTACCCGGAGCCGGATCTCTTGAGGGTTGTAGTCTCGTGGCGGTGATCCGGTCCGTGCCCAGGGAGTCAGACTAAGTGGCGCTGTATCAGCGGTAGATGTTGGACGACTACGCCACCCGTTGAGTACAGCTAAGGAGCTGCTGCTGCAGGGCAGACCGCTGAGGCCGGTGGTAGGATTGTGCAGCGTGATAGCATAACCCCCAACGGGAGGGGTATGGCCTCAGGGCAGCCGACGTGGACGATGGGGGTAGCAGGAACCACTCGGAGACGGTACGGTGTAGTTCAGGGTCTTTACTGGTGACAAAGATAGACCCTCCCGGAGTACTGGCTAGCGATTGGGGCCTGGTCAGTCCTTGAGCAGATGGGATCTCCCCTGGCCAGGCGGAGTTGTAGGCCTGCCAAACTGACTGTACTCTTCTGGCTACCTTGCTAGAGGCGGGTATAAGTAGCCCACGTCCCTGAGTGTACCGTGTGGTGCTCACCCGTATGGCCGGTGACTCGGGGCCTTCTAGTAGCTTCCGCTCCACGACGGCGGTGCTGGTCCCACGCGTGTGACCGTGCCTTCGGGTTTCTGGGCCAGAGGACCTGCAATCCCCTGCCGGTCGGTTTCTGCTGCTGGATAGGAGTTAGTCCCCACAGCCTCGGACTCCGGGTCCGGTGAGAAATCTTCTCAGTCAGGGCGAGCTCTGCAGCTGCCGGCCCCTGACTCCTTGTTGCACTGCTCCTACAGAGCTCCTGTAGTTTCTTCCTATGCTGCTTCTCTTCTCTACCTCTTCTCTACTCACTAACCCTGCCTCAGCCCTAGGTTTATATAGGGGAAGTTCTTCCCCTCCCAGGACTGGGCAGGAGGTGTGGCATGCATAGGATCCCTGACCAAGAGACCTCCCACCTGCTCTCAGACGTAATATCTCTATCACTGTGGCAACCAGACACCTGGGGTGTCACATTCCCCCCTAGTGAAATTTAGTACTCCGGGACTAAACATATTTTTGGAAAAACATAACAAGGTATAACAATAATGATACAATAAGAAAAACACATAAAGGTGGTCACGGCATGTCCGTAACCGGGTGCAGTCTTTGAAGAAAAGCAAGGTGTCCATTTCACCAAAACAGGGAGACGTAACCAGGTAGGGGTCTGTCCTGCCCCGAGTCCTTAACAGTCTTTAGTCCGTCCTGGGTTACGCTCCAACTATGTACACAGGATTCCCGGTAAATCCACCAAAGACTCCTACAAACAACTAGAAACACATAATTATACACAAGCAACAAGAAAAACAGGTAACCACAAATAAAACAATTTATACACTTCAAATCCTCCAACGTGCGGGTAACTGGCCTCTAGTGGCCCTAGTGGACCTACGGAGCTGACTGTCTAGCCCTGAACTACAGGGTGTAGGAGCTGTCAAGGGTAAACTGGGCAGCTGTCTACCGGCTCCTTGGCTCACTAGGGGTACGGCAGGCTCACTATAAGCAGAGGGTTGATCCTCCTGTTCTGCTTGTGTGGAGTCTTCTGCCTCCTGGACCGGCTGCTCTTCCAGCTCTACCTGTCGCTCCGTAGGTGCTTGGGATGCTGGTTGGAGGAAGGTGAGTACGGGTACCACAACTGCGCCATTGACTTGAGTCCAAGACCGAGGGAAGTCTCCGAGCACAGTACTAACCATGTCTTCCCTTTCCTCTACGGGTCGAGGGTCTTCTTGTTCCTCTTCAGGGTTCCGTAGCTGTTCGGGACACTTCTTCAGGTGATCCCGGGATACAATGGTCGTGGTTTCCCCTCCGTCTTTACTGATGGTACAGACCTTTGGGTTGTCGTGGCTTGAGGGCAGTACGGTGTACGGGTCCTTCTCCCACTGGTCGTCCAACTTGTGGAGCCGTCTTTTTCTCTTCAAGACCTGCTCTCCGGGTACCAGGGGAACAGCGGGAGCATACTGGTTGTAAGTTTTCTCTTGTCTTTCCCTAGCCTGACAGAGACTTCGCTCTACACTCTCCTGTACTCTCCGGTACTGCTGCTGCCTCTCTGTGTCCCAGTCTGCTTCTGGTGAAGTGTCCTCGGGTGTCAGGACTCCCATTTCCAGGTCAACAGGTAACTTACCAGGTCTCGCCCTCATTAGGTAAGCCGGGGTACAGTTGGTGGAACCTACCGGGATGTGGTTGTATAGGTCCACCAGATCGGGCAGCTTCTCAGGCCACAGACTGCGTTCTTCCAGGGGCAACGTTTTCAGAAGATCCATTACCACCTGGTTCATTTTCTCACAAAGTCCATTAGTTTGCGGATGATAGGGTGTTGTCCTTATCTTCCGGCAGCCATACAGAGTGCAGAATTCTTGGAAGACCTCCGCTTCAAAGGCAGGTCCCTGGTCTGTCAACACTTGGTCCGGGTACCCGTGTGGACGGCAGAAATACTGCTGGAAGGCTCTAGCTGCTGTTCGAGCTGTTAAGTCCTTGACGGGGACGACAACCAAGAACCGGGAGTAGTGATCCACGATGGTTAGTGCGTAGACGTAGCCACTTCTGCTTGGGGTCAGTTTTACATGATCCAAGGCTACCAGTTCCAACGGCTGCCGGGTGACGATGGACTGCAGGGGAGTCTTCTGGCTGGCACGGTCCTTCCTTCTTAGGTTGCACGGGCCACAGTCTCTGCACCACCTCTCGATGGTTCCCCTCATGCCTACCCAGTGGAACCGCTCGCGCAGCAGGAACTCCAGCTTCTTCCATCCGAAGTGTCCAGCCCCGTCGTGGTATGCCTCCATCACCATGGCTGCGTCTCTTCGTGGCACCACTACTTGCCAGATTAGTTCATGCGTCCGGGAGTTAACCATTCTGCGGCACAACTTCCCCTTGTAAAGGAACAGTCGACTCTTCTCAGCCCATAGTTGCTTGGCTTCCTCCGGAGCGTCTGGGTCAAGGCGAGCCTCTGGCCGAGTCAGCATCTCCTTCACCAGTCGGACGGCAGGGTCACTGTCTTGCGTTTCCTCCCAGTTGTAGTGAGGCAAGGGGTTAAACGTAGCGGCTTGCTTACTCATTACCCGATGGGAATACTGGATAGTCCCATGACGGTGGAACGCGGGGAGTTCAACTTCTTCCAGTCCCTCTGGATCTTCTCCTACGTCCGGTAGGTTTGGCATCCTGGACAGGGCGTCCGCGTTGGTATTGGAGCGTCCTGCCCGGTATTTGATTGTGAACTCGTAGTTGGACAGACGGGCCATCCATCTCTGCTCTAGGGCACCGAGTCTTGCCGTGTCCAGGTGTGTCAACGGGTTGTTATCCGTGTACACGATGAACCGGGAAGAAGCGAGGTAGTGCTTAAAGCGTTCGGTGACTGCCCACACCACTGCCAGGAACTCTAGCCTAAATGAGCTGTAATTCTCAGGGTTTCTCTCGGTGGGTCGCAGTTTTCGGCTGGCGTAAGCGATTACTCGTTCTTTCCCCTGCTGGATCTGGGACAGCACGGCTCCTAGCCCGATGTTACTTGCGTCGGTGTAGAGGATAAAGGGCTGGCTGTAATCAGGGTACGCCAGGATTTCATCCCCCGTGAGGGCCATCTTCAGCTGGCGGAAGGACTCTTCTTCTAACTTCTCCCATCTGAAGGGTAGCTTCTGGTTCTTGGCCTTCCGGGACTGGCCTATCAGGAGGTCCTGCATAGGAGCTGCCTTTTTGGTGAAACCGGGGATGAATCTGCGGTAATAGCCTACCAACCCGAGGAACTGCCGCACTTCTTTTACACTGGAGGGACTTGGCCATTCCTTAATTGCGGTGATCTTATCAGGGTCGGGAGCCACTCCGTCAGCGCTCACCACGTGTCCCAGGTACTGCACCTTTGGTTTCAGGAGGCGACACTTGGAGGGTTTCACCTTTAGGCCGTAGCTTGCCAGAGCTTCGAACACTTCCGCCAGGTGTTTCAGGTGGTCCTCATACGTCTTGGAATATACGATGACATTGTCCAGGTACAACAAGACCGTCTCGAAGTTTCTGTGGCCCAGACAGCACTCCATTAATCGTTGGAAGGTTCCTGGTGCGTTGCAGAGTCCGAACGGCATGCAGGTAAACTCGCTAAGTCCCATCGTGGTGGTGAATGCGGTCTTCTCCCGGTCCGCCTCTGCTACAGGAACCTGCCAGTACCCACTAGTGAGATCCAAGGTAGAGAAGAAGTTAGCAGATCTTAAAGCAGCCAAAGACTCCTCTATCCTTGGTAAGGGGTACGCATCCTTGTGTGTGATACGGTTGATTTTCCGGTAATCTACACACATCCTCATGGTGTTGTCTTTCTTTTTGACTAAGACTAGTGGAGCTGCCCAGGGGCTACAGCTATCCCTGATCACCCCAGCCTCCTTCATGTCTCTAAGCATCCCCTTGGCGTGTTGGTAGTGTGCAGGGGGTACGGGTCGATACCTCTCTTTTATTGGAGGATGGTCTCCCGTGGGGATGTGTTGTTCTACCCCCTTGACTCGCCCGAAGTCTAACGGGTGTTTACTAAACACTCTCTCGTACTCTTGAACCACCCGATAGACTCCCTGTTTCTGGTGTGAGGGAGTGGAGTCAGTACCCAAATGTAGTTGCTGACACCAGTCCTCCATCGTTTTCTTAGAGCCGTTACCTTCCTCCGGGGAAGATGGAGGCAAGGGTTCTACGGACTGTATGGAATCTTGATTGATGGTATACAATTTGGCTAGTGTGGCAGGTACACTTCCCTCTTCCCGATATTTATTATGCGAACGGGCACCCTCCCATGGCGTACATTGACCACCCCCCGTGCTGTCAAAATGGTGGGCCTACTGTCTGAGTAAACTGGTTCTACCATTGCCTGGTAATCTCTACCTCTCAGACCAATAGCTGCCCGGCACCAAATCATCATTTCACTTTTTGGGGGCATGGCAATAGGGAAAGGGTCACACATTCGCACGCTACCAATCTCACCACCGGAGAGTTCTAGCTGTTGCCGTCGCATCAGTGCCCGGATCTCTTTCTGGAGCACTCGCTGCTGGCCGGAGCTGGCGTTCTTGGCAACCTGCTGTAAAAGGAAAATCACCTCTGCAAGACAATTTTCAATTACATTAGTTCCTAGAGTTATCTTTGGGTGACTCTCGTGTTTGTCAATGTCTACAATGATCAGTCCCTGTGCTGCCAATTCGACTCTACCGATTTTAATGGTCACCTCTTTAAATCCAATCTGTGGCACGGGCTGACCATTGCTGGCGATGATACTCAAGTCGTCGTCAGGGTAGCGGGTGATATCCGAGTCATTCCAGTACTGCTTGAAGAGCACGTACGGGATGGTGGTGACCTGTGACCCGGTGTCCAGCAGGGCACTCATAGGAATGCCATCCAGTACCACGGGTAAGACTGGACGTCCTCCCACATATTTGTCGTGCCAGTTCGATGGGCCTGGTGATCTTTTTCCTGGGGGTTGGCCCTCTACCCCAGGTTGTGCCAGTTTAAAGGACAGTACCTTGCCATATGTCCGGGTTGATTGCAGCGGCGGCAGATGGGTCGTCCGTCCTCGTTGTATCGGTCGCTGGGTCTTCCTCTGGCCGGTGGGGTCCTCCTTGGTCGACGCCACGGGATGTCCTCCGGTCCGGATGCCAGCTGGATTTTCCCTGGAGTGGAAACCTGTAAAGACTGCACAGTTCGGGTTAGCGCAGCAACGCTTTTAGCTAGCTCTTGGACCTGATGGTGCAGGTCTGGAGCCGGGTCATTGTTCAAAGCCTGCGCATCAGCTCCCACAGGCCCTGCCGACAAGGGCGCCGCCTCCTGGTGGTAAGTGGTAGTGGGGCGTCTGTGGGTCACAACGCCACCTGGTGCCGGTTCTCGAAGCACCCGGATGGCTCTGTCCTTGAACTGTGCAAATCCCAGATGAGGGTCCTGTAAGGCCATTGCCCGCAACTGGGTTCGGTGGGCATTGCAATATAAACCCTCTATAAATTGTTCAGTCAACAGCCTGTCCTCGTCTCCCACGCCGTCAGGGTCGGTCTGCTTAATGGCTCTCAGGGCCTCTTGTAGGTTTAGGGCATAGTCCCTTATACTCTCATGTGCCCGCTGTTTGCACCCGTAGAATCTAAGCTTAATCTCGGCTGAGGTGCGGGTATCAAAGGTGTCCCTCAGCCGGGTTAGTATCCCTGCGACAGTTCTCCCCCCAGGTGGTCAGGACTTTACCTCCCTTTGGGCTGCCCCGGTTAATTGGGCCACCAGGATGCTCACTTTTTGCTCCTCTGTGAGGGGGTACACCTGGAAGAGGCTATCCAGCTTTTCTCTAAAATCATGCAGGGTATGTGACTCCCCCGAGTACTGGGGTAGCCAGGCTGCCCCCGGGATATAGGACATGGTGAAAGGCATGACCGCCACAGCGGTGGTGCTGGCGGGGGTTGAAGCGGTGAAGCTCTCCTCCGTATCCGACATCCTTCTCCCCCCTAGTGGACCGTGGCCTACCTTGCGATGATCCTCTTCCGTAGGCCGCGGCTCCGCAGTGGATCGTCAGGGTTGAGGACCTTCCGTCGCGCTCCTGTGACGTCGGCGTCTGCTGGGCTCCTTCCAGGACCTTACGCAACGTCCGGACGTGAGGCGGGGCTTCAGTTCTCGCGCGCTTTCGGAGTCCACGCCCCTCTTCTTCCCGCGCGGCGTCCTCAAGATGGCGTCCAATGGCGGGAAAACTCCACGTATGGCGGGAAGAAGGCTGAAGATGGCGCCGGATGGCGGGAAAACTCCACCGATGGCGGGAAGGAAGCGGGAGATGGCGCCGGATGGCGGGAATCTTCACCACAGGTAAGTTTGAACAGTCTTTTCAGGCACGCGGTACCCGGTGGTTGCGGGCACGAGATCCTGCCGACTACACCAAAAGTTGACGCGCCCCTGGGCCTGTGTCGCGCTGCGTTGCGCACGCGGGAGCTTACCCGGAGCCGGATCTCTTGAGGGTTGTAATCTCGTGGCGGTGATCCGGTCCATGCCCAGGGAGTCAGACTAAGTGGCGCTGTATCAGCGGTAGATGTTGGACGACTACGCCACCCGTTGAGTACAGCTAAGGAGCTGCTGCTGCAGGGCAGACCGCTGAGGCCGGTGGTAGGATTGTGCAGCGTGATAGCATAACCCCCAACGGGAGGGGTATGGCCTCAGGGCAGCCGACGTGGACGATGGGGGTAGCAGGAACCACTCGGAGACGGTATGGTGTAGTTCAGGGTCTTTACTGGTGACAAAGATAGACCCTCCCGGAGTACTGGCTAGCGATTGGGGCCTGGTCAGTCCTTGAGCAGATGGGATCTCCCCTGGCCAGGCGGAGTTGTAGGCCTGCCAAACTGACTGTACTCTTCTGGCTACCTTGCTAGAGGCGGGTATAAGTAGCCCACGTCCCTGAGTGTACCGTGTGGTGCTCACCCGTATGGCCGGTGACTCGGGGCCTTCTAGTAGCTTCCGCTCCACGACGGCGGTGCTGGTCCCACGCGTGTGACCGTGCCTTCGGGTTTCTGGGCCAGAGGACCTGCAATCCCCTGCCGGTCGGTTTCTGCTGCTGGATAGGAGTTAGTCCCCACAGCCTCGGACTCCGGGTCCGGTGAGAAATCTTCTCAGTCAGGGCGAGCTCTGCAGCTGCCGGCCCCTGACTCCTTGTTGCACTGCTCCTACAGAGCTCCTGTAGTTTCTTCCTATGCTGCTTCTCTTCTCTACCTCTTCTCTACTCACTAACCCTGCCTCAGCCCTAGGTTTATATAGGGGAAGTTCTTCCCCTCCCAGGACTGGGCAGGAGGTGTGGCATGCATAGGATCCCTGACCAAGAGACCTCCCACCTGCTCTCAGACGTAATATCTCTATCACTGTGGCAACCAGACCCCTGGGGTGTCACACTCTCAGCAGTAGCACCCTTATTCATGAAGTAAGAGCACTGAGTGCACTAGAAATTCATCAATGTTCTTATCTATGGACTAATGATGCACGTGAAGAGAAGATGTTTTAGTCATATACAAATAAAGCTGAAGATTTTATACTGCTGAATTGGATTTCTTCTACAACATTCTCAAACCTCGTTAATGCACCTTCTTTCTAAAAAAATTGCTCAAAAACCCTTTTATGAACTTTTGGATGGTTCCTTACCACCTTGTTTCCTACCAAGTATAAAAAGATATACCTAATAAAGTAAGCAGAGTATAAGGGCTAATAAATGAAATTCACTTGTCCTTGACTCTGATTCTTCTTGCTTTTTATCTATAACAATTTTTGAGCCAAAAGACACGTTATAATGAAAGAATGTAATTATCAGATGGGCATGATCACAGATTTGCTGCAATAAAATCTGGAAACCATTATGCTCTCTCATAACACTGACTACAGCGAGAGCCGTTTTTCACTGTCCTGCATGGCTGTGTTTTGGTGACCCCAGAACATTTTGGATTACAGTTATATTTGCTTGCTGTGCTCAGCCCCATCTTAAATTTGGTGCCATTAATTTTCCTTGATAAGTTACACTCAAAATATCAATAGGATGATGTGTGCTTGATGGAAGTTAAATGTCCCTAAATCCCATGAATTGATCTGCTGGAACTGTTTTCCACTTGAGTGGGGCGCTCGGCCAAGCATACATCCGCAGAACAACGGAGGTCATAGTGATGAAAGGAGAGGTGGGTATGTCGGCATATATGCACTCCATTCCCGACAGTGCCTTGCCTCGGCAGTGGCAAGTGAAGCGGATATGCCATGCTCACTGGCATTTCTAAATGCCTCTCAGCTGGGGGCCTCTGCTTATTGCATCAATGGCACATACTGAGAAAAAAAGGAAATACATAATTTTGTCAAAGTACTAGATCATAATCTACCATCCCCCTCTACTCCTCCTTCAAAATCATCACCACTAGACTAATAGCCCTTAATAGATAGAGATGTTATGCATATTTCAGGCACAGCGGCAATTCTAATGCATTTGTGAAAGGCTCCTTAATTTATGTATACCAACTGTGTGTTGCCCTTTTTTTGGGGTAATGTCACCGTCCTAATGGTGTCTCTATTATACTCAAAGGTAGCAAATGAGGCTTATTGTGGGACAGTAATTGATTTTCACTGAGTGAAAATGTAAATAGCCATAAGAAATCCTCTGAAAGATAAGCAGGTCAAAATTGTCAGTGAAAACAATTCAAGTAGGAAACTTAAAGCTTCTCACGTTCAGAGCCATTTGCTTCCAGAAATACATCCAAATATAGCACAGAAATATGAATTATGCTCCTACAAGTTGTCCTTGTCTGTATTTCGGAAATCCTTAAACTGCATTTTGATTTATAATACTATTTTACTAGAACAGGAAACGCATAGAACAGAAATAGCTGTAACAGGAATATTTATAAACTTTTTTTTACCAGTAATTTATTATATTTATTAATATTTTTTTGTCTTTTTTTATTTTAGCTTTTTGATGGCTAACATATATATGAAAAAAAGAAAGAAAACAAGAAAACTTAATTTGATAAACTTGGGAATGTGATTTTGCTAGTGTTAATGTTCTATATTGCCACAATGCCAACAGCTCCTTAGCAGATATACAGCTCATCAGCTGCCCTCCTCCGTGATTGCTAACACACTATTTGGAAACAGATGGACTGCAGCAACCAGTTGTAACATGTTAAGTGCCAAGATGCAAATTTTCCACACCCTCTCGCTATTTTTATTTATTTCACTTGCTTATATAGCGCTATTAGTTTTCACATCGCTTTACAGACATTATCATCACAGTCCCCATTGGGGATCACAATATAATTTCCCTATCAGTATGTCTTTGGAGCGTGGGGGAAACCGAAGAACCCGGAGGAAACCCACACAAACACGGGGAGAACATACAAACTCCTTGCCGATGTTGTCCTTGGTGGGATTTTAACTCAGGACCCCAACGCTACAAAGCAATAATGTTAATCACAGGGCAACCCATATACTTGCCATAATAATACATTTATTATAATAGTAATAATAATAATAAAAATAATAATGAAATAATGCACACACTCATATATATACAGTACAGACCAAAAGTTTGGACACACCTTCTCATTTAAAGATTTTTCTGTATTTTCATGACTATGAAAATTGTACATTCACCCTGAAGGCATCAAAACTATGAATTAACACATGTGGAATTATATACTTAACAAAAAAGTGTGAAACAACTGAAAATATGTCTTATATTCTAGGTTCTTCAAAAGTAGCCACCTTTTGCTTTGATGACTGCTTTGCCCACTCTTGGCATTCTCTCGATGAGCTTCAAGAGGTAGTCACCGGAAATGGTCTTCCAACAATCTTGAAGGAGTTCCCAGAGATGCTTAGCACTTGTTGGCCCTTTTGCCTTCACTCTGCGGTCAAGCTCACCCCAAACCATCTCGATTGGGTTCAGGTCTGGTGACTGTGGAGGCCAGGTCATCTGGTGTAGCACCCCATCACTCTCCTTCTTGGTCAAATAGCCCTTACACAGCCTGGAGGTGTGTTTGGGGTCAATGTCCTGTTGAAAAATAAATGATGGTCTAACTAAACGCAAACCGGATGGAATAGCATGCCGCTGCAAGATGCTGTGGTAGCCATGCTGGTTCAGTATGCCTTCAATTTTGAATAAATCCCAAACAGTGTCACCAGAAAAGCACCCCCACACCATCACACCTCCTCCTCCATGCTTCACGGTGGGAACCAGGCATGTAGAGTCCATCCGTTCACCTTTTCTGCGTCGCACAAAGACTCGGTGGTTGGAACCAAAGATCTCAAATTTGGACTCATCAGACCAAAGCACAGATTTCCACTGGTCTAATGTCCATTCCTTGTGTTCTTTATCCCAAACAAGTCTCTTCTGCTTGTTGCCTGTCCTTAGCAGTGGTTTCCTAGCAGCTATTTTACCATGAAGGACTGCTGCACAAAGTCTCCTCTTAACAGTTGTTGAAGAGATGTGTCTGCTGCTAGAACTCTGTGTGGCATTGACCCGGTTTCTAATCTGAGCTGCTGTTAACCTGCGATTTCTGAGGCTGGTGACTCGGATAAACTTATCCTCAGAAGCAGAGGTGACTCTTGGTCTTCCTTTCCTGGGGTGGTCCTCATGTGAGCCAGTTTCTTTGTAGCGCTTGATGGTTTTTGCAACTGCACTTGGGGACACTTTCAAAGTTTTCCCAATTTTTCGCAATGACTGACTTTCATTTCTTAAAGTAATGATGGCCACTCATTTTTCCTTACTTAGCTGCTTTTTTCTTGCCATAATACAAATTCTAACAGTCTATTCAGTAGGACTATCAGCTGTGTTTCCACCAGACTTCTGCACAACACAACTGATAGTCCCAACCCCATTTATAAGGCAAGAAATCCCACTTATTAAACCTGACAGGGCACACATGTGAAGTGAACACCATTTCCGGTGACTACCTCTTTAAGTTCATCAAGAGAATGCCAAGAGTGTGCAAAGCAGTCATCAAAGCAAAAAGTAGCTACTTTGAAGAATCTAGAATATAAGACAAATTTCAAGTTGTTTAACACTTTTTTGTTAAGTATATAATTCCACATGTGTTAATTCATAATTTTGATGCCTTCAGTGTGAATGTACAATTTTCATAGTCATGAAAATACGGAAAAATCTTTAAATGAGAAGGTGTGTCCAAACTTTTGGTCTGTACTGTATATGTCAAAGTTAGAATCATTATTAAATATCATATTGATCATATTATCGGATTCCGCACTTTAATTCTGGAATTATTTACTTAGTCAAACGTGCTTGAGATGTATCCACTGGTATAAGTTATACATGTTAAAAACCATTTGCGAAGTGATTCTTATTAATGTATCCACTGAATAAATCTCATGTACCATTGGTATATTCTATGCTAACTCAGTGTGACCTCCCACCAGGTCAAGAAAACAGCAAAAGTTCCAAGGAATCCGAGGCACCAAAAATAACTTGTATGAAAAAAACGTAACTTTTATTCCATCCTTAAAATAGCATAACAACAATAAAAATACAAGATAGACAAGGCAACTTTTCTGCCATATTTGTTTTTTTTCAAGAGACAAATAATGAAGAAACAGCTATTTTTACAGTGAGTCACATTACTCATGTCTATAGCACTTCAATTGATCCACTGTATCCAAAGCAAACCTTGCCAACTGTCCAGATCAAAATGCCCTATAATCCTGTTCCCCCACTCCCTACTATTAACGTCCACTCTTTATAAACAGAAAAGAAAAAAGGTCAGATGGAAAGACCAGACCAGTCAAGTCCCAATGAAATCAAGATTAAACTAGCCTGCCAAAGTACCAGGGTATGGAAATTCCAGTCTCTTAACACAATAATGGACCCCAAATGTCTAAAAGAACCAATGAAAACATCAAATTGAATGATGCAATTAAAAGTCCTGTATAGATGGAGGGTGGGACCTCTTGTGGTTCCAAGGAACCCCAGTCTGGCACTAAATGCAGTGATGCAGATTTGTAAGCCTGCAAAGGTGCAGATAACTTGAAAGAACAGCAGTCCAGTATATTGTGTTTCTCAAGCCATTGAGCCATTGCCAGATTCAGTGATGGCATGTTATATAACTTATTTGTTAAATTTGCGGTGGTGATTAATCATAGATGCATCCATTGTTTTGATACTAAGAGGATATCTAAAGGGTGGTGTAATAAAAATTTGTCAGAGACTCTCACCAGGACTAAGGAGTGCTTTAAGGGTGTGCCTCAATTCATGGTTACCATATGAAGAAAGGTAAAGCAAAAAATGCCAACATATGTCATATTACTGTACAATAATGGCGTAGAAGTATAATCTCGCATTGCTGTTTGCTAATTCCGTTTTCAATCTAGAAATGCCAAGTTTTTACAGAATTGCAACATAAATGTGGCATAATTGATAATGAAAGGCTTTAATTATTAATCCCTAACTGGGTTCTTACAACATGTTATGCAATGGCAACAGCTGTGCCCAGAACGCTTAGCTGAGTTACAATCACGGATGAAAATTAACACAATAGAATATCTGAGTTAATAGATTTCAAACTGAGGCTGATTGCATTAAAACAAAAGGTAAAGAATAGTGATGAGAGAACACTAAAATGCTTGAGTGCTCGGTAATCGAATCGAACAGGCAGGGCGCTCGGACGGGCTCGACTCGAGTACCGAGTATAATGGAAGTCAAAGGGAAACTCAAGCATGTTTCCGGAAGACCCTACCTGGAGGGCTAGAGGTGGCAGGAAAATAGCTGAAATAGAGGGAAACAACACTCAAATGAAATGGGAAAAGCATGAGGAAGATGCCTGGATGCATCTCTGACTCTCAGGTCACTGCTGGGAAC
The DNA here is from genome assembly GCF_046119375.1 of Phyllobates terribilis. Classification (NCBI taxonomy): domain Eukaryota; kingdom Metazoa; phylum Chordata; class Amphibia; order Anura; family Dendrobatidae; genus Phyllobates; species Phyllobates terribilis. The sequence goes on from NW_027362773.1 coordinate 58,918,845, forward strand.
AATGTTGTCAGAGTTTTACTCCACTTTTACGGACAGACAATTAAACATACAAAACCGAAGATAAAATGGATTTTACAGGAAAAAATGTTAAGAAACATTCTTTCCTTTATAATTACTTGTATATAAGGCAAAATTAAAAAGAGAAAAAAAAATGCTTCCTCCACTCCTTAATAGCTGGGCCATCTCTCACCATATTTCCTTGTCGCCTATGACTATGGCAGTAGGTGTAATTTTAACATTTTACTACCTTATCTGTTCATGTGGTGTGTGTGACATGGTCAGACATATCCTGTTTAATTTATGAAGGAGGGACTCTGAAATTCACCAAGCCTATGCGGACAATGCAATAACTTGCAAAAATTAGAAGGAAGAAGAACTGTATTAGACATAAAGGTGGGCCTCATACACATTTGGTTAAAATTGTTAGGTAGTGAGACTCCTAGACTCATAAAGCCTATGCACAAAGTGCAAGGGCTACCAAAAATTAGAATGAGGAGGGCCTCAGAAAAGACTTTCTTGCCATTTTTAAGGAGTAGGACTCCTAGACTGGAAAAACCTTTGAACTAAGAGTAAGGGTTGAAAAACATTTATCCTTGGGGGGTATACATATATATATATATATATGTAAGAAAATTGTAGAGGTAGGCCTCTTACACATCCTGTTAAAATGATAAAAGAGGGCATAATACACACCCTGGAAAAATTAAGAGCGAGGGTAGCATCATGACCATCTACAAATTTGGAGTGAGGGTCGCCTGGTGACCCTCTAAAGATTTTGAATGAGGGCCACCTGATGAACATTTGAATCGGCTTTATGTTCCGCTGTTGTCATCCGGTGGGGTTGAAAAGTCTGGGCCTATCCAGGCCTTGTTCATTTTGATAAGAGTCAGCCTGTCAACATTTTCAATTGATAGATGGATGTGCCTAAATGCTAGCGGCAGGGCAGGCCAGCACCTCAAGGCGTAGAGGGACAGTTCATGACACATCACCGGATTGGATACCCCATAGTTGTATGGCACAGAGGAATCATGGAAGATGCTGGTATAGTTGGCTAGGTACTCCTTCACCACCTTCAAAAACTTTTCCCTCCTTGTCAGACTACCCTGCGCATCAGGACCTGGGCACTGGGAGGGTCTAATGAAACTGTCACAGATCTCTCCTCCTTGGTTGCCAAAGGATCTATGTCCTCTGCTGCTAGTGTTGTCAGATGGAAATTTTTGTACTAATTGTTCAATTAGGACCTTCTGGTATTCTGGTATTGCACCATTCTACTAGCCTTTCCCGCCGCAGTAAGGAGAGATGGAAAGTTCTCCTTGTAGGGTGGGTACAGAAGGGTGAATAACCAGTGTTGGCCAAAATGCATATAACGCGAGGGTCACGGGAAAGAAAGCGGGACATAAAGTCATCCATGTGTGCCAGACTCCCAACAAGCAAGACTTCCCTGTAACCACCAGAAGGACAACTCTCCATCTCCTTCCTCTCCTCCTCTTCAACCCATACATGCTGAACAGATGGGATAAAGCTAGTCTGGGTAGTACCCTCTGTAGCACAAGCAACCATCTCCTGTTCCTCCTCAGCCTTCTCCTTATTATCACCTAATCCGTGCTGAGAAGATGAGATGAGGCTGGGTACAGGGGTGGGATTGGTCCCGTTCTCCCCAGATCCAGAGCCACGATCCGGTTCAGTGGCTTCCAGTGGGGCCCCATAGCAGCGGCGTAAGGAGGAGGATAGGTGAGTATTGGGGGGAGGGAGGTTGCAGCGGTGGAGGAGCGGGCACAGGCAGTAGCCGCTGCTGCAGCTACCACATGTGTTAAAGAGACATGAATATTCCCTACTCCCATGGGCGTGGAGAAGAGGGAATATTCATTCTCTTTAGTAGCGGGCATGGAGGAGTGCTGAGCCACGGCTTCTGCAGTCAGTGCCCGCTACTAAAGAAAAAGTGTATTCACTCTTCTCCACGCCCATAGTCCCAGCGTGGAGAGGAGTGAATATTCCAGCAGCAGCTCACCTCGGCCTCTGAGAGTGCGCTGGCTGACAGGACACAGCAGTGCTGGAGCTGAGGTGAGGAAGGAAGGTGAGTATAAGCGTTTATTTTTTTAGGTGTAAAGTAATTGGGCCACAAATACCAGGATTGGGGGATGAGGGGGCCACGCATACCAGGATTGCGGGATGAGGGGGCCCACACATACCAGGATTGGGGGATGGGGAGGCCATACATAACAGGATTGGGGGATGAGGAAGCCATACATTCCAGGATTGGGGGATGAGGAGTCCATACATACCTGGATTTGGGGATGAAGAGGCCATACATAGCAGGATTGGGATGAGGAGGCCATACATACCAGGATTGGGGGATGAGGGGGCCATACATACCAGGATTGGGGGATGAGTTGGCCCACACATACCAGGATTGGGGTATGAGGAGGTCATACATACCAGGATTGGGGGATGAGGGGACCATACATACCAGGATTGGGGGATGAGGGGGCCCACACATACCAGAATTGGGGAATGAGGAGGCCATATATACCAGGATTGGGGGATGAAGGGGCCATACATACCAGGATTGGGGGATGAGTTGGCCCACACATACCAGGATTGGGGGATGAGGAGGCCACGCATACTGGGATTGGTGGATGAGGAGGCCATACATACCAGGATTGGGTGATGAGGAGACCATACATACTGGGATTGGGGGATGAGGAGGCCATGCATACCGGGATTGGGGGAAGAGGGGGCCATACATACAAGGAGGGGAATGAAGGTGCCATGCATACCAGGATTGGGGGGATGAGGGGGGCCATACATACCAGGAGGGGAATGAGGGTGCCATGCATACCAGGATTGGGGGGATGAGGGGGGCCATACATACCAGGATTGGGGGGATGAGGGAGCCATACATATCAGGATTGGGGGGTGAGGGGTGCCATGCATGCATACCAGGATAGGGGGCATGAGGGGTGCCATGCATACCAGGATTGGGGGGGATGAGGGGTGCCATGCATACCAAGATTGTGGGATGAGGAGACTATGCATACCATGATTGGGGGATGAGGAGGCCATGCATACCAGGAATGGGGGATGAGGGGGTCATGCATACCAGGATTGGGGATGAGGGGGCCATGCATACCAGGATTGGGGGATGAGGAGACCATGCATACCAGGATTGGGGGATGAGGAGGCCATACATACCAGGATTGGGGGATGAGGAGACCATGCATATCAGGATTGGTGGGTGAGGAAACCATGCATATCAGGATTGGGGGGATGAGGAGACCATGAATACCAGGATTGGGGGATGAGGGGGGCCATGCATACCAAGATTGGGGATGAGGGGTGCCATGCATACCAGAACTGGGGGATGAGGGGTGCCATACATACCAGGATAGGGGAATTTACCAGTAGCTGCTGCATATCCCACCCTAGGCTTATACTTTGACTGCGCCTCTACTTGTATATGTTTGAGGAAAAGGTGTGTGTAAATGGGTGTGGCTTAAAATGGGTGTGGCTTTAAAAAATGGGTGTGGTTTTCCTGCACACAAACACAACCTGTTGTTAAAAATTTGAATCCCACCCCTAGCTGGGCAGTATCACCCTGGGTACTTTCTTCCTCCATCTCCAAGTGGACCACATGCAAAGTTTCCTCTTTGTAAGCAGTGAGAGTATGAGTAGACACAGAAGCAGGATGGTTACACTGTCATCATTGCCGCTCTCCATTTTGATTGATTCCTCGAAGTTTTGTAGAACCTCACAGATGCCAGACATCCATGCTTACTCGTTGGTTGTTATGTGCGGAGGTTGACCGGAATACTGACGGGCATGTTGTGGTTGGTATTCAACTACTGCTGTTCACAAAGCCTTGCAAACATGATTAATGTGGAGTTCCAGCGCATGGTCACAACGCAAACCAGTTGGTGAGGTGGCAGTTGCAAACGCTGCTGCTGCACTGTTAGACCGGCGGTAGCTGTGGCTGACTTGTGGAAATAGGCGCACACGCAGCATATCTTCACAAGTAGCTCAGTCAAATCTGGGTAGGTTTTCAGAAACTGCTGAACAACTAAGTTGAGCACATGGGTCAGGCATGGTATGTGTGCGAGCTTGCTAAGCTTCAGAGCCACCACAGGTTACAGCAATTATCACACACAACCATGCCTGATTGCAGGTTCAGCGGCGAGAGCCACAGATCTTTCTGGTCTGTTAAACTTTCCAAAACTCTGTGGCAGTGTGCTGTTTGTCACCTAAACAAATTAGTTTCATCACAGCTTGTTGCCGCTTTACCGAGGCAGTGCTGCAGTGCTTCCAGCTTGCGACTGATATGGACGACATACTACCAGATGACTATTCCGAGATGGAGGATGAGGAGGAGGAGGGGGTGCAGGAACTGGTGTAGGAGGTGAAGGAAACCCTGATGGAACTAGGGCCTGCAATCCTCGGCGTCGGTAGCACATGTGCCATCCCAGGGTGTGACTTGGTCCAGGTCTTCACAAGGTTCACCCAGTGTGCCGTCAATTAAATTTAGCGTGGGAACCTGAAGCGTGTGGGTGCTCTGGGGAACTGTTGCCCTCCTTCTCCCTCTGGCCATCCCACTACATCTTCCTGCCTGTTGCAGGGCTGAAGATCCCTCCCCCTCCAAGCTGCTGGCGTCGCTATGAATGGCACCTTCCCAGGTTGGGTCAGTGGCTTCATTGTCCAAAACCTCATCTTTCATTTCTGCACTCTGGTCCTCTTGACTTGTTGACTTAACAACATAACTTGTTGTCAACTGTGCCTCATCATCATCTACCTCTTGAGACACTAATTGCCGTTCCCCACCGTCGTCTTCTTCTGATGGTGACTGCTCAAATATTTGGGCATCATTACATACAATCTCCTCATGTCCCTCTGTAAACATGCCGGGCAAAAGGCCAAAACCATTAAATGGAAATGTAAAGAGCTCCTCGGAGTGTCCGAGTGTGGGATCACTTGCCTCTTGTGACTCGCCATGGTAGGTGGAAGAGGATCGGGGTAAGTGTGAAGGATCTCCTTCGCGCCTCCCGCCTGACGTCACTATTATGTCAGATGGATCATGTGATACGGATCCGCACTTTGCACCAATGTGACGTTTCGCACCCCCTCGGGGACACGTAAGGTCAGATTGGTACAATTTTACACAGACACCCCCTGTCCACACAGGCTCAGGAAGGTACCGGAGTGAGAAGAGGTGGCCCACTCAGTCACTGACGTGGCACCACACTCTCTCACACCCCTGACAGGCTAAGAGGCCCTTTTCACTTACCCCAGTAAAACAGAACCTTATTAGCCTGGTAGAGCCGCCACCAGTTCATATTAGATATAAGCCCCGGTTTATAATGGGAATTTTATCGGGCCAGAAACCAGCCCCAGTAGCTGTGTGTTAACCGAACAATGGACATGTGGATTTGTGGATCGAGATAAAAGAGCAGCCCATGGTTAAATTATATATTTAATCGCCTTGAGGGCACAATAGACAATACACTGCATAAGGGGTTATACTGCCTTGTGAAAGTATTTGGCCCCCTTGAACTTTTCTACCTTTTGCCACATTTCTGGCTTCAAACATAATGATATAAAATTCTAATTTTTTTGGGAAGAATCAACAACAAGTGGGACACAATCGTGAAGCGGAACGAAATTTATTGGATATTTTAAACTTTTTTAAAAAACTAAAAACTGAAAAGTGGGGCGTGCAATATTATTCGGCCCCTTTACTTTCAGTGCAGCAAACTCACTCCAGAAGTTCAGTGAGGATCTCTGAATGATTCAATGTTGTCCTAAATGACTGGTAATGATAAATAAAATCCACCTGTGTGTAATCAAGTCTCCGTATAAATGCACCTGCTCTGTGATAGTCTCAGGGTTCTGTTTCAAGTGCAGAGAGCATCATGAAGACCAACGAACACACCAGGTAGGTCCGAGATACTGTTGTGGTGAACTTTAAAGCCGGATTTGGATACAAAAAGATTTCCCAAGTTTTAAACATCTCAAGGAGCACTGTGCAAGCGATCTTATTGAAATGGAAGGAGTATCAGACCACTGCAAATCTACCAAGACCCGGTCGTCCCTCTAAACTTTCATCTCAAACAAGTAGAAGACTGATCAGAGATGCAGCAAAAAGGCCCATGATCACTCTGGATGAACTGCAGAGATCTACAGCTGAGGTGGGAGAGTCTGTCCATAGGACAACAATCAGTCGTACACTGCACAAATCTGGCCTTTAGGGAAGAGTGGCAAGAAGAAAGCCATTTCTCAAAGATATCCATAAAAAATCTTGTTTGAAGTTTGCCACAAGCCATCTGGGAGACACACCATACATGAGGAATAAGGTTCTCTGATCAGATGAAACCAAAATCAAACTTTTTGGCCACAATGCAAAACAATATGTTTTCAAAGCAACACAGCTCATCACCCTTAAAACACCATCCCCACTGTCAAACATGGTGGTGGCTGCATCAAGGTTTGGGCCTGCTTTTCTTCAGCAGGGACAGCGAAGATGGTTAAAATTGATGGGAAGATGGACAGAGCCAAATAGAGGACCATTCTGGAAGAAAACCTGTTGGAGTCTGCAAAAGACCTGAGACTGTGACGGAGATTTATCTTCCAACAAGACAATGATCCCAAACATAAAGCAAAATCTACAATGGAATGGTTAAAAAATAAACGTATCCAGGTATTAGAATGCACGTCACTGACAGCGTGGGAAAATTCTCACGCTGAAGCGCTGAGTGCAGGAGAATTCTCCCACGCTGTCAGTGACGTGCATGAGGTGAGCCGAGTTCATTGGACATTAACTCGGCTCATCTGGATGCCGTCACAGAGAGACACTGTGGAGCGCAAGCAAGCCTGCGCTTCTCAGTGTTTGCGGGATGACAGGCTGGATGGCAGCGTTCTGCTGCGGTCCAGCCTGTCATCTCGATGTAGCAGAGCTGAAGCTGTCATGGGAACCATGCAAAGGTAAGAATGATGTTGCTTTATTATTTTTCTTTTATTTCAGGAGATCGTTGGCTTCAGCTGGAATCGGCGTGACAGTAAGTATGGTTTAATTTAGAACAATAAAGAATTGTGTGTTTATTTCAATTAAAGGACTTTTTTCTGGGTGTTGTGTTTTTTTTAAATACTTTACTAGAAATTCATGGTGGTCATGTCTAATATTGGCGTGACTCCATGAATTTCGGGCTAAGGGCCAGCTGATAATGCCAAGCTGGCCGTAACCCCTTTATTACCCAGTGAGCCACCGCACCAGGGCCCTGGATGAGTTGGGTACAGCGCCAGAAGATGGCGCTTCTATGAACGCGCCTTTTTCCGGGGTGGCTGCGGACTGCAATTTGCAGCGGGGGTGGCCCAGAAAGCTTGGGTCTCCCTGCGCTGCGGATTCCAGCCCCCAGCAGCCTAGTTGTACCTGGCTGGACACATAAACAGGGCGAAGCCCCACGTCAATTTTCTTTAAATTATTTCATGAAATAATTAAGAAAATAATTAAAAAAAATTGAAGTTGGGCTTCGCACTATATTTGTGTCCAGCCAGGTACAGCAGGCAGGAACGGGCTGCCCCCAACCACCAGCTGCCTATTTGTACCTGGCCGGACACAACAATATAGGGAAGGCCTTTTTTCCTTAACTATTTCATGAATTTCCTGAAATAATTTAAAAAAATTGAAGTGGGGCTTCGCACTATATTTGTGTCCAGCCAGGTACAGCAGGCAGGAACGGGCTGCCCCCAACCACCAGCTGCCTATTTGTACCTGGCCGGACACAACAATATAGGGAAGGCCTTTTTTTCTTAATTATTTCATGAATTTCATGAAATAATTAAAAAAAAAATATGTGGGGCTTCGCCCTATTTTTGTGTCCAGCCAGGTACAACTGGGCAGCTGGGGGCTGGAATCTGCAGCGCAGGGAGGCCCAAGCTTTCTGGACCCCCCCCCCCCCCGCTGCAAATTGCAGTCCGCAGCCACCCCGGAATATGGCGCGTTCAAAGAAGCGCCATCTTCTGGCGCTGTACCCAACTCATCCATGGCCCTGGTGCGGTGGCTCACTGGGTAATAAAGGGGTTAGGGCCAGCTTGGTATTATCAGCTGGCCCTAAGCCCGAAATTTATGGGGTCACGCCAATATTAGACATGACCGCCATGAATTTCTAGTAAAATATTTAAAAAAAACACAACACCCAGAATAAAGTCCTTTAATTGAAATAAACACACAATTCTTTATTGTTCTAAATTAAACCATACCTACCATCACGCCCATTCCAGCTGAAGCCAACGATCTCCTGCAATAAAAGAAAAATAATAAAGCAACATCATCCTTACCATTCCATGGTTCCCACGACAGCTTCAGCTCTGCTACATCGAGATGACAGGCTGGACCGCAGCAGAATGCTGCCATCCAGCCTGTCATCCCGCAGACACTGAGAAGCGCAGGCTTGCTTGCGCTCCTCAGTGTCTCGCTGTGACTGCATCCAAATGAGGCGACAATGAACTCAGCTCACCTCATGCACGTCACTGACAGCGTGGGAAAATTCTCCTGCACTCAGCGCTTCAGCGTGAGAATTCTCCCACGCTGTCAGTGACGTACATGAGGTGAGCTGAGTTCATTGGACATGACCTCACCTCATGCACGTCACTGACAGCGTGGGAGAATTCTCACGCTGAAGCGCTGAGTGCAGGAGAATTTTCCCACGCTGTCAGTGACGTGCATGAGGTGAGCTGAGTTCATTGGACATAAACTCACCTCATGCACATCACTGACAGCGTGGAAAAATTCTCACGCTGAAGCGCTGAGTGCAGGAGAATTTTCCCACGCTGTCAGTGACGTGCATGAGGTGAGCCGAGTTCATTGGACATGACCTCGGCTCATCTGGATGCCGTCACAGCCTGACACTGAGGAGCGCAAGCAAGCCTGCGCTTCTCAGTGTCTGCGGGATGACAAGCTGGATGGCAGCGTTCTGCTGCGGTCCAGCCTGTCATCTCGATGTAGCAGAGCTGGAGCTGTCCTGGGAACCATGGAAAGGTAAGGATGATGTTGCTTTATTATTTTACTTTTATTGCAGGAGATCGTTGGCTTCAGCTGGAATGGGCGTGACGGTAAGTATGGTTTAATTTAGAACAATAAAGAATTGTGTCTTTATTTCAATTAAAGGACTTTATTCTGGGTGTTTGTGTTTTTTTAACTTTGACTATGGGGTTAGTAATGGGGGTGTCTTATAGACGCCTCTCCATTACTAACCTGGGCTTGATGTCAGCTGGCATTATAAGCTGACATCAACCCCAGCCTAAATACCCCACTGCCACTGCTACAGGGCAGTGGGAAGAGCGAGGCTAAGTGCCAGAATTGGCGCATCCTATGGATGCGCCATTTCTGGGGCGGCTGACGGCTGGTGTTTCTAGCCTGGGAGGGGGCCAATATTTATGGCACCCTTCCTGGGCTATTAATATCAGCCCCCAGCTGTCTGCCTAGCCTTTGCTAGCTATTAAAATAGGGGGGACCCCACGTCATTTTTTTGGGGGGGGTCCCCCATTTTAATAGCTAGTAAAGGCTAGGTATTCAGCTGGGGGCTGATATTAGTAGCCTGGGAAGCTCCATGGGTATTACCCCCTTCCCAGGCTTCAAACATCTGCCCCAGCCGTCTGCTTAACCTCCGCTAGAGACTAAAATTACGGGGAACCCCACGCCAATTTTTTTTTTAATAAATCCTTTATTTTAACACTAAATGACAAGTACAGTAACCAACACTATCACTGTACTTCTTATATATGTGACTGACATGTTTCTATCTATCTAATCTATGTGTGATGCTCTATCTTTCTGTTCTAAATTGTCAGGTACAGATGCTGAATTGCCGGCTGGCTTTTTTAAAGAGATGGTGCATGAAAACACTATTATTTTTTTAAATAAATCCTTTACACTAAATGACAAGTACAGTAAGCAACACTGTCACTGTACTTATTATATATGTGACTGACATGTTTCTATCTATCTAATCTATGTGTGAAGCTCTATTCTTTCTGTTCTAAATTGTCGGGTACCGCTGCTGAATTGCCGGCCGGCTTTTTTAAAGAGACGGTGTATGAAAACACTAATATTTTTTTTAATAAATCCTTTACACTAAATGACAAGTACAGTAACCAACACTGTCACTGTGCTTCTTATATGTGTGACTGACATGTTTCTATCTATCTAATCTATGTGTGATGCTCTATTCCTTCTTGTCTAAATTGTCGGGTACCGGTGTATGCCGCTGCTGAATTTGCCGGCCGGCTTTTTTAAAGAGAGTGTCTTCTGAGCAGTTTGTCAGCTTTTGGACACCTTTGAAGGTGTTTTCTATGTGTTTCTATGTGTTTTTGTTTGCCTGCCATTGGTTTTAACGGTGTTCGACGGTGTTCTAATGTGTTTGACGAACAGTTCGACGAACAGTTCCTCGAACATCCCGGTGTTCGACGAACCGAACCGAACCCGAACACTATGGGGGTGGCTCAACACTAACCATCAGCAGCATGTCCACATCCCCATCCCTTAACACATGCCTTGTGCATTTTAAATTAGGTATATATTTATATGCCTTCAAGCTTTCCTATATTACAGGGAAAAGAAAATATGTAGCCCTGAAAATGACGTTTGTTTTTAGGTTGCAGCAGCAGTATACCTATACAAGTACTGCAATAGCAATATTAAACATGGCCTATATGCCTGTAATCCAAAACTATCCCTCCACTGAATGTAGGTAACAGCGATTTTACTAGAGAAAGGAAAATATTTAGCCCTGAAAAGGACATTCCTTTTAGTGGTACTGCAATAGCAATATTAAACCCTTACTATATACCTCTAATTCAAAACTATCCTTCCTCTACCAGCTATTCCTACACTGAATGCAGGTTACAGTGGTTTTACTAGAGGAAGGACAGTTTGTAGCCCTGAAAGGGACTGTTGTTTTTAGGTTGCAGCTGAATATCTACAGAAGGACTGTACAGCAATAAACCCTGACTATTTGCCTGCTCTAAAATACGCGCTCTCTTCTATAGCAACCCTCCCTGAATTGCTTCATTAGGAAAGTGCGCCAAGCACTGTGTCACCAGGTGTTAAATAAGACCGGATGGCGCTATGTGGCCGGCCAATCACAGTAATGCCAGCAGCCAACATGGCATTCTCCGTATGTTTATTGGCAATCTAAGAGGCATGAAACATGCATGGCAGGGACTCAAGCATGGCGCTTGAGCACCCACGATATTCGATCGAGTAACAAGCATACCTGAGCACCCAGATGCTCAATTGAGTAACGAGCAGTGGCGAGCACGCTCGCTCATCACTAGTAAAGAAGCTGCATTAAGGATCAAAATCACAATGAGGAATTTTATGAAAACTTAAGCTGTTACGTATAGAGATGTGTGAACATTTAAATGTTTGGTTCGGAAATGCTAGCCAAATATTTAGACATTCGCCTAATTTCTTCGTTGATTAATTTGTCGAACATTACCGAACGCCATAGGATTCAATGGGTGAGACAAAAAAAAGCATATACTGTACAACACCTTCAAAAGGGCCTAGAAGCTGCCAAAACACATCAAATAAGGGGTAGACACCAGGAAAGTGCCATCAATTGATCCATAGTACAAGTACTATAATTATTATTACTAGTACATTATTCAGTGGCGCGTTACATGTGAAAAGGGGTCACCGACTGATACAAGAGCAGAGACCACCCTGTCAGCGAGGGAGCACAAACAATGTACAAGGGATGGGTGAGGGTACAGTAGTTCAAGGTACAGCTAGTCGTGCCGCGGTATGCTGGAGCGAGGCTTAACGCAGATTGTACGCTTGTCACAAGAAGTGGGTCTTCAGCTTAATTTTCAAGGTTTTCACGGTAGGCGACAGTCTGATGTGTTGGGGTACAGCGTTATCACAGTAGGGGAAATGCACGGGACAAATCTGCTGAGAGCCTAAATCACGGTAAGCTTCCAGGAGCTCACAACTGAGATTGACCCCTGCACCGATTAATGTGAAGGCGAAAGGCTTCTGATGACTGCAGCAGTGGGAGCAATCAGACGCTGTGGTCTTCTGGCTCCACACTGTCACGGTAAACCCGTGACACCTTGCAAGCTTCAACACAATGTTCACAAGGTGGACAGCAGCAGTGGTCAGTCTCATAGACAACGAGCTAACTCCTTTATGATGATAGAGGACAACATATGCAAGTACATCACGTGCAGAATTATTAGGCAAATGCGTATTTTGATCACTTTGATACTTTTTATACATGTTGTCCTATTCCAAGCTGCATAGGCTTGAGAGCCAACTACCAATTAAGTAAATCTGGTGATGTGCATCTCTTTAATGAGGAGGGGTGTTGACTAATGACATCAACACCCTATATAAGGTGTGCTTAATTATTACGCATCTTCCTTTCCTTTGGCAAAATGGGTCAGAAGTGAGATTTGACGAGCTCTGAAAAGTCCAAAATTGTGAGATGTCTTGCAGAGGGATGCAGTAGTCTTGAAATTTCCAAACTTTTGAAGCGTGATCACCGAACAATCAAACCTTTCATGGCAAATAGACAACAGGGTCGTAAGAAGTGTGTTGGCCAAAAAAGGCGCAAAATAACTGTCCATGAATTGAGGAAAATCAAGCGTGAAGCTGCCAAGATGCCATTCGCCACCAGTTTTGCCATATTTCAGAGCCGCAACGTTACTGGAGTATCAAAAAGCACAAGGTGTGCAATACTCAGGGACATGGCCAAGGTAAGGAAGGCTGAAAAACGACCACCTTTGAACAAGAAACATAAGATAAAACGTCAAGAATGGGTCAAGAAATATCTTAAGACTGATTTTTCAAAGGTTTTATGGACTGATGAAATGAGCATGACTCTTGATGGGCCAGATGGATGGGCCAGAGGCTGGATCAATAAAGGGCAGAGAGCTCCACTCCGACTCAGACGCCAGCAAGGTAGTGGTGGGGTACTGATATGGGCTGGTATCATCAAAGATGAACTTATGGGACCTTTTCGGGTTGAGGATGGAGTGAAGCTCAACTCCCAGACCTACTGCCAGTTTCTGGAAGACAGCTTCTTCAAGCAGTGGTACAGGAAGAAGTCGGTATCGTTCAAGAAAAATATGATTTTCATGCAGGACAATGCTCCATCACATGCATACAACTACTACACAGAGTGGCTGGCCAGTAAAGTTCTAAAAGAAGAAAAAATAATGACATGGCCCCCTTGTTCAACTGATCTGAACCCCATAGAGAATCTGTGGTCCATCATAAAATGTGAGATCTACAGGGAGGGAAAACAGTACACCTCTCGGAACAGTGTCTGGGAGGCTGTGGTGGCTGCTGCACGCAATGTTGATCGAAAACAGATCAAGCAACTGACAGAATCTATGGATGGAAAGCTGTTGAGTGTCATCATAAAGAAAGGTGGCTATATTGATCACTAATTTTTTTTTGTTTTTGTTTTTGCATGTCAGAATTGTTTATTTCTAAATTTTGTGCACTGATATTGGTTTACCTGTTGAAAATAAACAAGTGAGGTGGGATTATATTTGGTTTTTATTAAGTTGCCTAATAATTCAGCACAGTAATAGTTACCTGCACAAACAGATATCCTACTAAGATAGCCAAATCTAAAAAAAAACACTCCAACTTTCAAAAATATTAAGCTTGGATATTTATGAGTAGAGATGAGCATTGTTCGACTCGAACTGTTCGCCAATCTCAAATTTGAGCTGTTTTGGGCGGTGTTCGAGCCGTTCGGCGAACACGAACGATTTGAAAAAAATTCGGCTGTTCGAGGTTATGTTCGATAACTGTTCGTGCACCAAAATCATAACTGGATTTTTTCTCAGTAATGATGAAAATTAATGTTAATACGCAGCTTGAGTGTACAGCGGGGCGGGGGGAGGGGCAGGGGATGGATCTCTGCAGGAATAATGAAGATCTCCATTTTTTTTTTCTCTTTACCGCATTTACAGTGGGGAGGTGCAATCTGTTAGCCTATCAGCAGCGCACACACGGAGCGAAAAGCTTTTTTTCACACAAGCAAGGGCATGTGTCATTGGCAGAGTATGTCACATGTCCTTGCCCTATAAGACCCAGCCATTTTCCCCGTCGCCACCATTTTCTCACTGCTGCAGCTGCGTGTTAGACGGCACCGCTGTTGCTGTGTGCGCTATACCTTGTTATTTTCAAGCCAATTTTCGCACAAATCTACAGATAGCTTGGGAGTAGGGAATAGTTGTGATTGCAGTCCTTTTAAGGACTAGCTTACAGCATTTCCTACGACTTTTATCAGGCAGGTCTGTTCTCTTAAATAGATAGGTTGGGAGTAAAGACTAATTGTAATTGCAGTCCTTTTCAAGACTAAGTTACATCAGTTCCTATAAGTTTTTGCCAGGCAGGTCTGTGCCAGTGCTGTGCAAGTTTTTTTTCACAGCATTTGGCTAAATCTAACAAAGCTAATCCTTTTTGGCCTATTGCAGAGTGTGGTAGTCAGTGGAGTAGCCTATCTGTGTTGCAAGCTACACCACCAGTGTATAGAATACCAATTTTTTTACTGCACCTAGTGAAGTAAAACCTTTTGGGCATAGCATCATTCTATTAGTCCATCTATACTGACCTCCATAAGGTTGCAAATTGAATATAATTTTTTTCTGCATCTAGCTCTGAAAAAATATTTGGCCTTCTAGCTGTGTGTGGGACTTTTCTATTAGTCCATCTATACTGACCTCCATCAGGTTGCAAACTGAATATAATTTTTTTCTGCATCTACCTCTGAAAAAATATTTGGGCTTCTAGCTGTGTGTGGGACTTGTTCTATTAGTCCATCTATACTGACCTCAATCAGGTTGCAAATTGAATATAATATTTTTCTGCATCTAGCTCTGAAAAAATATTTGGCATTCTAGCAGTGTGTGGGACTTGTTCTATTAGTCCATCTATATTGACCTCCATCAGGTTGCAAACTGAATATAATTTTTTTCTGCATCTACCTCTGAAAAAATATTTGGGCTTCTAGCAATGTGTGGGACTTGTTCTATTAGTCCATCTATACTGACCTCCATCAGGTTGCAAACTGAATATAATTTTTTTTCTGCATCTAGCTCTGAAAAAATATTTGGCCTTCTAGCAGTGTGTGGGACTTGTTCTATTAGTCCATCTATACTGACCTCCAGCAGGTTGCAAATTGAATATAATTTTTTTCAGCATCTAGCTCTGAAAAAATATTTGGCCTTCTAGCTGTGTGTGGGACTTGTTCTATTAGTCCATCTATACTGACCTCCATCAGGTTGCAAACTGAATATAATTTTTTTCTGCATCTAACCCAGACAATAGTTTTGGCCTAATACCACAGTTTGGCCACTCAGCTCTGCTCGGTTCCCATCCATTGTTTTTTTGTGCAAACAACTCCAGAGTTGTGAATTAGTTAACCACCAAAATGAGTGGAAAAGGGCCTGCTGCTGGTGGAAAGGGGAATAGGCGTGTTGGGAAGGGGAAAAAAGGTTGTGTCCGTGGAGTAGGTGTTAAAGCAACAGTAACATCTGCAGAAGAAAGACCATCTTCCAGCAAAACTAAAATGTCTACTTCTTTTAGAGGACAATGTGATAAGATCCCTTTCTTACGGCCACGCCAATCGCTACAAATTCCAGATGAGGCACAAAAACAGATGGTTGAGTCTGCAGAGCTGTTTACTCATACTATAGCCTGGGAATCAGAGGTCGGCTCCAGCGCTTCTGTGAATCCAGACGAGGAAATGATCTGCACTGATGCCCAGAATCTTTATGAGTCGGTTCCAGGATGAGACGCAGAAGGTTCTGACCATAATGTAGACCCTCATTCCCAAACTGTAACTCCTGTTGGTGGAGACAATGAGGAAGACGATGATGAGACTCAAATACCTGATTGGAGCGACAACTTTAGTTTTTTGTCAGGGCAGGAACAGGTTGGCTCTGAGGACGACGGGTGTGATAACACACAGGGTGATGATGATGAGATTGGAGATCCCACTTACTTTCAACCCACAGTCAGCCAAGAGATGAGGTCAGCAGAGGAGGTGGAGGAGGATGCTAGTGACAACGAGGTCAGGTTGCGCCTTCCTGGACAGAGACGTAGTACTGGAAGCACGTCAACAACTGCATCCTCAAACACAACTCGGCCTCTGACCACAAGTCGTGGTGGCTCTTCAGGTCGCATGGGTGCTAAGCCTTGCAAAGCCTGGGCATTTTTTCAGATCGATAAAGATGACCCAACTCGTGTTATCTGTAACATTTGTCAACAAAAGCTAAGTAGAGGCCAAAAAATACATAGTTTGAGTACTTCATGCATGAACCCGCACATGGACATGAAGCATAAGTTGCAGTGGGAAGCTCATTGTGCTACAATGCGGCCTAGCTGGCCGGGCCAACCACCGTCTGCCCCATCTTGTGCATCTGCGGCCTCTTCATCCTCTGTGATTGGGGGGACAGCAGTCACACCTGTTTTGGGACGCAGACCTGCCATCTCTTAACCCGCAACAGCCAGCGTGATTGGCAGGTCATCATTTTCTTTGGAGGTGGTAACACCAGCTGGTGTTGAGCGCTGTCCGACATCGATAGCACCACCTTTGGATCAAGGCAACCTAACATGTCCACCTGCGTCTTCCTCACAGACCGGCAGTTTGCCGGGGACACCCTTATCAACCCCGTCTAAGGACAACAGCCAGCCCTCAGTCCCTCAGATGTGGACAAGTAAAAGACCATTTCCTCCTAGCCATGAGAAAGCTAAGAGGTTGAATTTCACCATCTGCAAGCTCTTGGCTCCAGAAATGCTGCCTTTCCACCTGGTGGACACAGAGGATTTTCGAGACCTTATGTCCGTCGCAGTGCCCCAGTACCAGATGCCCAGTCGGCACTACTTCTCAAAGAAAGGTGTGCCTGTGCTCCACCAGCATGTCGCACACAACATCACTGCTTCTTTGAGAAACTCTGTGTGTGACAGGGTGCATTTCACCACAGACACTTGGACGAGTAGGCATGGACAGGGGCATTACATGTCGCTAACTGGGCACTGGGTAACTATGGTGACAGCAGGACAAGGGGCTGCTGTCCAAGTCTTGCCGTCCCCACTAGTTGTGCATCAATCCTCTTTATGCCAAAGTTCCTCCACTGCTTCTGCCTCCTCAACCTCCTCTCGGTCCTCCACCTGCACCCAAAGCCTGTCTGGTCACGCCACAAGCTTTCTAACTGCGCAGAAGGGATCCTGCACACCTCCTTACTATGCTGGCAGCAGGGCTCAACGTTATCAGGCGGTTTTTACTTTGAAATGTCTGGGAAATGTGAGTCACACAGCTGAGGAGTTGTGGTCAGCTCTGGAGAACCAATTTCATGAATGGTTGTCTCCACTGGACCTGAAACCAGGGAAGGCCGTGTGCGACAATGCTGCAAACCTGGGTGCGGCCCTTCGCCGGGGCAATGTCACACACGTGCCTTGTATGGCTCACGTGTTGAACCTGGTTGTCCAGCAATTTTTAGCCCACTATCCCGGACTAGATGGCCTTCTGCAAAGGGCACGGTCGCTGTGTGCTCACTTCCGCCGTTCGCATCCCGCAGCTCAGCGACTTACATCTCTACAAAAGTCGTTGGGCCTGCCACTTCACCGGCTAAAATGCGATGTGCCTACCCGGTGGAATTCAACTCTGCACATGTTGCAGCGACTGTGGCAGCACCGACAAGCCCTGGTGCAATACGTTCTGACGTATAGCCTAGGCCAACGGGATCCAGAGGTGGGGCAAATCACGCTGGAGGAGTGGTCTCAGATCAGGGACCTATGCACCCTTCTGCACAGTTTTGAAATGGCGACGAAGATGTTTAGTGCTGACGATGCCATTATCAGCATGACTATTCCAGTGATTTACATGCTGGTGCACATGTTAAACAGAATTCGGAGTCAGGTGGTGGCACAAGAGGAGGTGGAGGAAGTAGAGGAGGAGGAGTTGTATGCGGAAAGGCTAACATCTGCAAGGTCCAGACGGTCGGCAGCACCAAGGCGGCAGGCATGTGAGGGTGGGGGAGATGGTTTTACCAGGGCGCATGGTAGCAGCCAAACTAGTGAGGAAGGTGCAGGAGCCCAGGAAGAAGTGGAGGACGAACTGATGGAAGACTCATCAGATGAGGGAGACCTTGATCACATTTCTGTTGTGCGAGGTTGGGGGAAGAGGACAGAGGAAGGAAGCATGATTGTTACCTCGCCACCAACACAACAGGGACTTGGTGCTCCTGGATGCGCAAGACACATGAGTGCCTTCTTGCTGCACTACCTGCAACATGACCCTCGAATTGGGAGAATTAGAAATAATCCTGACTACTGGGTTGCCACACTGTTAGATCCCCGGTACAAAAGTAAATTTGCAGAAATAATTCCTGCCATAGAAAGGGATGCACGCATGCAGGAGTATCAGCAGAGACTGTTGCAGAATCTTACATGTGCTTTTCCACAAAACACCAGTGGTGCACGTAGTGAATCTCACAGTTCCAACTTGCCAACCGTGGGACCGTCGAGTGTTCAGCACTCAAACCGTAACAGAAACACAGTATCTGCTGGTAACATCAATTTTGCGGAATCATTTCACCACTTTTTTAGCTCATCCTTTGCAAGGCCACAGGAGACAAGAAGTCTGACACATATTCAACGCCTAGAGACGATGGTACAGGAGTATCTCCAAGTAAACATTGAAGCCATGACTGTGTCACTGGACCCTTGCTCTTTTTGGGCTTCCAATCTGGATAAATGGCCGGAGCTCGCCACTTACGCCTTGGAGATCTTGTCATGCCCCGCAGCCAGCGTTCTGTCTGAACATGTGTTCAGCGCTGCTGGTGGTGTGCTGACAGATAAGCGCACGCGGCTCTCCACTGATAATGTAAACAGACTCACGTTCATAAAGATGAACAAATCATGGATCCGAAATGACTTTTCTACCCCTGTGTCATCCTGGGGACAGTAAAAGCTTGATGATTGGTTAAAATCACCTCACCAACCGTTTTAAGCTTTCAAATTACTAATCATGTTTATCTGTATCTTGGCTGGAAAATTATTTGGGCTTTGTAGCAGTGTGCAGTAATGATTCTATTAGGCCATCTATACTAAGCTCCACCAGATTTAAAATTACTAATCATGTTTATCTGTATCTTGGCTGGAAAATTATTTGGGCTTTGTAGCAGTGTGCAGTACTGATTCTATTAGGCCATCTATACTAAGCTCCACCAGATTTAAAATTAATAATAAATTTTAGCTGCATCTAGCCCGGAAAATAATTTTGGGGCTCCGAGATGCGCAAGACACATAAGTGCCTTCTTGCTGCACTACCTGCAACATGACCCTCAGATTGTCAGAATTCGAAGTAATCCTGACTACTGGGTTGCCACACTCTTAGATCCCCCTCACTCTTCGATCAACCTTTTCATTTTAATAAAGACCAAAAAAATGGTCATTTTTGAAATTATAAGCATTAGCAGGTTATTAGAAACTGAAATCAAACAGTTTTCAACTCAAAACTTTATTCTAGGTGATGTTACATTTGTACATAGGACCCCTTGTTCGAAAGGAGCTTCTGAACTCTCTCGTCCATTGAATTTGTCAGGTTTTGGATGGTTTCTGCTTCAATTGTTTTGCATGAGGACAGAATACCCTCCCAGAGCTGTTGCTTAGATGTGAACTGCCTCCCGCCATCATAGACACTCCTTTTGATGATGCTCCAGAGGTTCTGAATGGGGTAGAGGTCAGGGGAGCATGGTGGTCACACCATAAGTTTGTCCCCTTTTATGCCCATATCAGCCAGAGATGCAGATGTGTTATGTGCAGCATGAGACGGTGCATTATCATGCATGAAAATGATCTTGCTGTGGAATACACGGTTCTTCTTCTTGAACCATTGCAGGAAGTGCTGTTTGAGAAACTCCACATACATTATGGAGTTCATCTTTACCCCTTCAGGGATCCTAAAGGGGCTGACAATCTCTCTCACCATGATTCCAGCCCAAAACATTACTCCACCTCCTCCTTGTTGGCGCTGTAGCCGTGTTTGCGTGGGGTGTCCATCAACCAGCCATCCTCCACTCCATTCATCTGGACCATCGAGCGTTGCACGGCACTCATCCGTGAACAAAACAGTTTTGAACTCAGTCTTCATGTAATGCTTGGCCCACTGGAGCCATTTCTGCTTGTGCAGTGGATAGAGGAGGTCGACAGGATGGCGTACGCACAGCTGCAAACCTCTGAAGGACCCTCCATCTTGTTGTTCGGGGGACGTTGGAGGCACCAGCAGCTTCAAAAACTTGTCTGCTGCTATGACAAAGCTTTTTTGCCGCTGCTCTTTTAACCTGACATAATTGCCTGTAGGAAAGAGTCCTCAATTTGCCTTTATCAGCACGCACACGTGTGTACTGTGAAGCAGCTACATACTTCTTGATTGCCAAGACACTTCATCCTGATCATTGCACAATGTTGATTGTAGTCATGCCTTGACCTAAGCACTCCACAATTTGTTGCTTCTCAGCAGCCGACACATCCTTTTTCTTTCCCATTTTGGCAGAAAATGTAGGCTGCTTAATAATGTGGGACAGCCTTCTTAAGTAGTCTTGCCGTTCATTGGACACACTTGCCAAACTAATTAGCACAGGTGTCTGCAATTGCTTACAGTGATATAAAGAGCCCTGACACACATCACCATCAATGAGTTTAACTGAAAAACAAACAAATTCTTCCCTTATCACTCCTAAACACTTTTTGCATAATAATTTGGAACACAGTGTACATGTGCTTTTCCACAAAACACCCGTGGTTCACGTAGTGAATCTTACAGTTCTAACTTGCCAACCGTGGTCTGTATGGAGTTGTTCAATAAAGGGCCCAAAATTAAGATAACATAGACGGGAGAGGTCTCTATGAATAGCAATTCCTAAGAATTTGATACCCTGTGAGGGCCAGGCAAAGGGAAAGTTGGACTGGATGGAATCCTGTATGGATTTGGGGAGGGAGACATTGAGGGCCTCAGACTTCGCTGTATTGATTTTAAAATTTGACCATGTAACAAAGTGATCTATTTCAGCCATAACAGCCTGCTGATGGATATATGTGATTGACATCATCAGCAAATGCAGAGCACTTGTACTCAGTGCCTCCCACCTCAATCCACCAAATATTGGGGTTATGGCGAATTGATGAGAGCAGGTGCTCCGTCACTAGGATGTATAAGAGAGGGGACAGAGGACATCCCTGCCTTGTCCCATTGGTGATTATGAAAGGTGATGAAAATGTTCTGACGCGCCCCCTGGGCCTTGGGACATCCGGAGCCGGACCCTTTTTGGTGGATGCTGGTGGTTGTAGTCTCCGTGGCTGCGACCCGGTTCCGTGGCTCAGGGTGGTCAAACCAGTGGCGGAACTATTTATGTGGTTTTGATGTTTAAATGTCCGACTACGCCACCCGTGGATTGCGGTCAGAGTGAACCGCCGCTGCAGGGCAAACCGCTGAGGCTGGTGTTGTGGGTGCAGCAGAGCGTAGCATAACTCCCCACGGGAGGAGTATAGCCTCAGGGCATTGTATGCGGAGGATGGGGGTGATGGTGCAGGGCAGCAGCAGTAACGACACGGAGTCAGTGATGCAGTCCAGGGCCTTTACTCACAGTTCTTATTATCCAGACCACTTCTGCAGGTAACGGCTGCCCACGTCGTACTGTGCTCACCAGGTGAGGGGCTCAGACAACTCCCAGATAACTTTGGAGCGCTTCACAGGACCCCCTTTGTGTGTCCTTTGTCTGGCCTTTCTTACCAACCCTTCTGTCTGGCTGCCTCGGGCCTCCTCTTGGTAAACTTGGCGCTAGTTTCCATGACCTTATGTGCTGCCCTCCTAGCAGGTGTAGCGAGGGGCTGCGCCACATAAAATGTCACAGCCTCTGGTTTCTAGCTGAGGGTCGTTTCCCGCCTCCACTAGTTTCGGGGACCGGTCTCCCCCTTTGGCCTGACCCCTCCACGCAGGTGGATTCGGGCGTGCGGTGGCGACTCGCCCGTCCACACCCCTGGGATCCCTTCGTTCCTCATTCCTGGAGCCTTCTCCGCTCCTCTTCCTTCCTTCTCCCTCTTCCAGGCCTAAGCCTCTGTTACTAGGCCCGCCTCTGGAGCAGAGCTCATGCAGAGGCCCTGCTCCCTGTCACTTCTGCTCAGACTTCTCTGCACTGAACTAAGATGGTGCCCACCTTTTATACTCCCTTCTCAATGCACCCAGGAACTGCTTCCTCCCTGCTCCTGCACTACAGGGTTCCCCTTCCTCAGTGTTCCCTCCCCCCACTCCAGCCAGGGACAGGGACTGTCGTGCCCATCTCAGCGGCATATTGGTCGCCCTGCCCCACGGCAATGTGGTATAATGCATACAGGTATCGGGGTCCTGATCCCCACTCCATCCTTACCTGAGAGTGAGATATCACACCTCTGGGTGAGGTGCAATACGTCTGTAGCAACCGAGCCCTCGGTGCTACAGTTCCATTTATCTTCATCCTAGGTGACGTATTGTGATACAGGGCCGTGATTTTGGCTATAAAAGGGTCCCCTAGACCCCTACCCCAAGCTTTTTAAGAGAATCATATATGGCGTGCCAGGAGACTCTATGGAATGCTTTCTCAGCATCCAACGAGAGTATCTAATTACAAATTTTTAACTGCATCTAGCCCAGGAAATACTTTGTGCCTAGTAGCAGTGTCTGCTAGTCAGCGGATTATCCCGGCTGTTAAGCAAGCTACACCACCTGTAGTTTTGACACTTAATTTTTTCAAAGGAAATGCTTCGGGACCACGGGATACTCAGTGAAGAGCATCAGGAGGCACCCCAAGGCATAGGGGCTGGGACTGGCGGTAGGACGCCTTGCGGTGGACAGCCGAGCTCAATCCTTATAAAAGCTTTTTAACTGGAGCAGCTTTAGTGGACACTACTGGAGCTGGAATTACGCGGCTGCTGGCATGAGACTTGCCCTTCAATAGATCCTTGTAAAAGGATTTAAAGTGTATTCATTCAAATTAGAGAGACAATTTAAACTAAAAAGCTTAGAGCTGCCTCCACCACAGGGGGGCTCGCTCGACCCACCAGCGGACGGGCACCAGTATTGGGAGAGGGGGGCTGGCCGTCAGGGTCCACCGCGGCTCTGACACAAACGGAGGTGGCACGGGCAGGAACGGATTGGCCATGTCGGCTTCTCACTTTTTGGATTTTAAAAGGGCATGGCATGCCTATATCTGTGTCTCCCCCTCCTTTTACTCCTCCACCTCTTTTCTTTTCGCATGACTATATGTACTTGTCACTTTTCCATGTGTTAGTTATGTCTTCTGAGCAGTTTGTCAGCTTTTGGACACCTTTGAAGGTGTTTTCTATGTGTTTCTATGTGTTTTTGTTTGCCTGCCATTGGTTTTAACGGTGTTCGAAGGTGTTCGACGAACAGTTCGACGAACAGTTCGGCAAACACAAGGGTGTTCGACGAAACGAAGCGAACTCGAACACTATGGGGGTGGCTCAACACTATTTATGAGTCTTTTCGGTTGATTGAGAACATAGTTGTTGATCAATAATAAAAATAATCCTCTAAAATACAACTTGCCTAATTATTCTGCACACTGTGTAGTTTGTATGTTCTCCCCGTGTTTTCGGAAGTTTACCCCAGGTTTTCCAGTTACCTCCTCAGTAAAAAAGCAGCCATACAGGAGTGTTCATAGTTCAAAAAATTAGGGCCTGACTCCACCATTTCCATGGCCAACAGATTGGAGATAGTGGAGTTCCGCCTCTTTGCTTTGTCATGTGTGGGAGGAAACAATCTTTTACGTGACCACAACTGTGGGACCAAGAGCTGACTGCAGTGCTGAGAGAGGGCGGAGTATGGTGAAACTGACAAACTGCTGGTCCGTGAGTGAGGTGCAGGGGTAGATGTGACGGTGGATTGAGATTCATGTGGTGTGCTTGGTGAAACAAACACAGCAAGCATGTCCATTTCCATTACAGCTGATGGGCTCTCACTCAGCCTGAGTGGAGCAGATAGAGAACCAGAAGTTCTTCGGTGGGAGACCTGCATGACAATACTTGGCATGGTAACAGAGGAGCAGGAAGAAGCAGCGGGTGGGGTTGATGGGGCAGCTGATGATTGGTGAGGTCCGCATTTTATAGCAGTAAGATTGCCAGAGTACCGCATGTTGATTGTGCATGTGAAGGTTCATGCATGTAGTAGTGAAATTATTGCACTTTTTATCTTTACTAAGTTTTTAACGCAAAGTTTGCAGGTAACGTGAGCAGGCTCATCCTTTGCAGTCTCAAAAAGGCCCAGACTAGGCAACCCTTGCCACCCCTGTGACCTGCGAATGCTGCTGGTCAATGCCACGGTTGTCGCTAAGGATGCAATGCTCCTTGAGCTTGCATCACTCCATTTCTGCGCCATAGGACGCAACGTAACCTCCTCGTCTTCCTCCTCCTCCATCTCCTCAGATGAGCTACTCAGCTGCGTGCCTCTGGGTTCACACCAAGTTGGATGTACAACCTCTTCATTATCCAATGTGCTATCCCATTCCTAGCCCTCACAGTCACCCTCCTCCTCTTCTTGCCCTGACAGCACAGTACAGTTGAGGGTCAAAAAAGCTGCTCGTACCCAAACTTTTTTATTCCCCATGTATCGAGAACAATATCTGCCCCAAACAATTTTAAGCAGAGATGTAGCCTGCTTTATATACCCATTGTGAGTTTATCAGGTCTGTGTACTCCCTGTGTGTAGAACAATATCTGCCCCAAACAAGTTTAAGTGGATATGTAGCCTGCTTTATATACACATTTTGAGTTTATCAGTAGTGATGACCGAGCATACTCTCAAGTACTTGTTGCTCGCCTGAGCATCTCAGTACTCGAGATGCTCAGAGCTTGCAAAGTACTTCCGAGATGCTCGGGCGGATGCTCGGGTTCCCTCCCTGCCTGTTTGGCGCTCTTTAGAGCACCAATCAACATACAGGGATTGTCTGCCACACAATGTAATGCTGCAGCCATGTTTTTTGTGGCATTACAGTGATTGGCTGGCCGCACAGTGTCATCAGGTCTATATCAGACCTGGCGCAGCCGTGCTCGTCAGTCTACTCCGCAATCAGGCAGTGTAGGGAGAGGTGCTGCTGAGCTAGGGAGAGATTTGGTTGTTTATTAGATAGTGTAGGTATTCCACAAGATTCTCTACACATATCCATCTCAACTAACAGTCCTTCTGAGGACTAATTCACCTGCAGAGATATCAGTGCTAGGCAGGCAGGCAGGGTATTTAGCACACTGCAGTGCATATAGCAAGAGGGTCCATTCCAATTCTGTTTGCTGGTGCTTTTACAAATATTTGTAGAAATAACCCCAAGTATCAGGGGCCAGGAATATTTTTTTTTATCTTAATCCTGATTATTTGCTTAAAAAGCAATCCAGAGAACACTGTTTTTCTGCGCCATTTGCTTGTTGGCACTGCAGAATACAGCCAGGTCCTTTCCATATTACAGCGCTAAAAATCCAGCTATTTAAAACTGTGGTTTGCCCATCACACGGATCACATATAATTGCACTGAAAATTCTGCCATTTCTGGCCTCCATTGAAACTTTGTTGCAGTGTGTCAGGTAACTTATTGACATGAGGTCGCTGCTAAAAATACTTACCTACAGGTCAGATATTTAAAACTGTGGTTTATCCGTCACACGGATCACATATAAGTTCGCTGAAAATTCTTCAATTTCTGGCCTCCATTAAAATTTTGTTTCAGTGTGTCAGTGAAGTTATTGACACCAGTGTGCTGTTAAAATAGTTACCTACGTGTCAGTGTGGTGCCCCTGCGGGTCCAGTTGCCACATAGGTACTACATCTCAGCCAGAGGTGTGGTACCCCACTTTCAAGTAAGGAGGGAGCACTACCTGGGACCCACACACTCACATCCAACCCTACACCACTCCTGAGGGAAGGACCAGATAGCTCCTAAGGGAGAGCACAGGCCTGATCCCTGTATGGAGGGTGGAACTAAGTAGAGGAGGTGGGTGGAGGAAGTAGTTTAGAGGAGCACTGGCAGAGGAGTATAAAGCAAGGGTAGAAACATCTAGAAGGAGTTGAGAGGAGTACAGTGAGTGAGGAGTAGGGCCCAGTCAGAGAGGCCCAGGAGGAGAGTGAGGAGAGAACACCGGAGCAGTGAGAAGGGCTCTGTAACATCCCTGGCGGTGTGCATGCATAGTGCACCACCTCCCACCATGCAAGACCGCAATCTTACCCATCAGTCCTGCCTGCAAACCTTGCTCCAGTTCATGCTGTGTGCATGTCTCTTGACTGATTGCTTAGGGCGGCGGCCCGGTTACTTCCTGATTCTTATAGCTGCTGTGGGCGCACCACTAATGCATCTCCAGCCTATTGCTGTGAGTCACTGGATATTTAAACCCCCTCCACCCAGAAGTGCTCCTTGCCTCTGAGTTGCCAGGTCTTGTCCTGTATCTTGTCTGTTTCTGCCACCCTGGGGGCTGCATACCCAGGCCTGTTATCTCTGACTTCTAGTCTGTTTCTGCACCTAACTCCAACTCGTTGTCTCTGTACTTCTGTTTGTGAGTTTTGTATCCACTCGCTACCTCATTGTAGGTACCTTGTGTGTATCTGGTTCTGCTTGTCCCTTTTCCCTTCCTCCGTATCTACCTCCTGTGCTCTAGCCATCTTCCTGTATTTTCCTATCAGTTCCATGTGTACAGAGCCCTGTCCTCTCTGCCTGCTACGTCAGCCCTGTTCTGCTCTGCTTGCTCACCACTCCGGCGGTTTTGCTCTGCTCTGCCTTGCCCACCGCTCCGGCGGTTGCTCTCTGCTCTGCCTTGTCCACTGCACCTGCGGTTTCGCTCTGCTCTGCCTTGTCCACTGCTCCAGCGGTTCCTCTCTGCTCTGCCTTGTCCACCGCTCCAGCGGCTTCACTCTGCTCTGCCTTGTTCACCGCACCTGCGGTTTTGTTCTGCTCTGCTTGCTCACCGCGCCCGTGGTTTCTCTCTGCTCTGCCTTGCCCACCGCTCCGGCGGTTCCTCTCTGCTCTGCCTTGTCCACCGCACCTGCGGTTTCGCTCAGCTCTGCCTTGTCCACCGCTCCAGCGGTTCTTCTCTGCTCTGCCTTGTCCACCGCTCCAGCGGTTTCGCTCTGCTCTGCCTTGTCCACCGCTCCTGCGGTTTCGCTCTGTTCTGCCTTGTCCACAGAACCTGCGGTTATGCTCTGTTCTGCCTTGTCCTCCGCTCCGGCGGTTCCGCTTTACTCTGCTTGTCTACCGCATCTGCGGCTCTGTTCCTGTCTCCCAGTCTGTACTGGACCCTATCCAGCCTGTGCTCCAACCTGCTAGTACCTACCTGTCTGCACTCCAGCCGTGCTTGCCAGTATCTTCCTGTCTGCACTCCAGCCATGCTTGCCAGTACCCACCTGTCTGCATACCAGCCGTGCTTGCCAGTACCCACCTGTCTGCATACCAGCCATGCTTACCAGTACCCACCTGTCTGCATATCAGCCGTGCCTGCCAATACCCACCTGTCTGTATGCCAGTCTAAACTGCCTGTTCCTGCATTCCCCGGTGTGGGTCAACAGCTGTGACCGGGGTCTGACCTGGAGTAGCACCTGGTCCCTCTGCTCAGTTCCTCCTTGGTTCACGGAGTCGACTGAGCCGCCGTGCGACCTTGATCGGATCAGGTTGATACTTATTTACGCCCCTCCAGGCACTCCTCGGTTCATGGTACAGTGGGATCACTAATTCCGCCAGTCAGTCCAGGCGCGAGCGTAATAGGCTCCAGAGAGAGAAAGGATCCTAGGGGCAAGGCGAGTGCGGGATGTCACCCGTGAGCCCGAGTTCATGCTGATCGTGGAGGGATCAGGCCGCAGTAGGGGACCTGCCCCAGACTAGTGGAGGTCTACAAGACTCAGCAAGCAAACCGGAGGTTTAGATTTCTTCATGTGCCATAGCCAACAACCACACACATTCGCTGAAAAGATGACCATATAGGACAAAGGGGACAGACAGGACATCGCCCAACAGGGCCCGGGGCCACTGGCTCGGGACACTGTGTGTGAGAAGCACGGCAGGAGAGAGAGAGAGCCAGCGCAGAGAGAGACGACCTGGGAAGTTACACAAGAAGGGGGTCCCGATCATGTGCACCCTAGTTATCTGAGAGTTGGCTGGATCACTTCGCCGGAGGACACAGGATGACGTGGGCAGTTATAATCTGGCAATTGTAACCTGGAGCATCTTGATAACTGTGAGTAAATACTTGAAGACTGTACCCCGCTGCATCCTTGACTTAATTATTACGCCACCTGCCTTGCACTACAACACCAACATCCTACTCCTCCTATTTAACTGCCATGAGACCTAGCTCTACCCGTGGAGAGATGAACCATCTTTGCTGCGTCACCAATGGCCCCAGTGGATCTCAATAGCAGCGGTGGCTATCTATAGCCGCATACCACGGGTGGAGTCACAAATTTTAATCCCAAAACTTTATTTCCCCATTTGACTTTTCATTGATTGACCACCCTGGGGCACGGACCGGGTCACTGCCGCCGTGACTACCCCAAATAGAACCGACCAGCCTGGCTACGAGTACCCCACAGCCCCAGGGGGCGCATCACCAACTATTTAAAACTGTGGTTTCTCCGCCACACAGATCACATATAAGTTTGCTGAAAATTCTACCATTACTGGCCTCCATTAAAAAAAAATGTCAGTGTGTCAGTGAAGTTATTGACACCAATTTGCTGTTACCTACAGGCCAGCTATTTAAAACTGTGGTTTGTCCGTCACACGGATCACAAATAAGTTCGCTGAAAATTCAGCCATTTGCAGTGAGCGTGGAAGATATTGGCCTCCTTTTAAAATGGCAAGGCGCGTGGCAAGGGACGGGTAACTGGAGGTGATGGTGATGGTGCATGCAGTGGCCAAGGCCGTGGGCAAGCTGAAATTGTGCCACAACAAACACCCACATCTTCTCGCCCGACCTTCCTGTCCCAATTAATAGGGGACTGCAGCACACCACTATTGAACCCAGAGTAGTGTCAAAAGGTTGTTGGCTGGATAGCGGATAATGATTCCAGTCACTTTGCCACCGCCACCCTGTTTTCCACACGTTCAAGTCTCAGTAGCCATGAGTCTGGACTAGTGTTGAGCCACCCCCGTAGTGTTCGAGTTCGGTTCGTCGAACACCCGTGTGTTCGCCGAACTGTTCGTCGAACTGTTCGTCGAACACCTTCGAACACCGTTAAAACCAATGGCAGGCAAACAAAAACACATAGAAACACATAGAAAACACCTTCAAAGGTGTCCAAAAGCTGACAAACTGCTCAGAAGACACAACTAACACATGGAAAAGTGACAAGTACATATAGTCATGCGAAAAGAAAAGAGGTGGAGGAGTAAAAGGAGGGGGAGACACAGATATAGGCATGTCATGCCCTTCTAAAATCCAAAAAGTGAGAAGCCGAGACGGCCAGTCCGCTCCTGCCCGTGCCACCTCCGTGTCGCCGGGTTTGTGCCAGAGCCGCGGTGAACCCTGACGGCCAGCCCCCCTCTCCCAATACTGGTGCCTGTCCGCTGGTGGGTCGAGAGAGCCCCCCTGTGGTGGAGGCAGCTCTAAGCTTTTTAATTTAAATTGTCCCTCTAATTTGAATGAATTCACTTTAAATCCATTTACAAGGATCTATTGGAGGGCAAGTCTCATGCCAGCAGCCGCGTAATTCCAGCTCCAGTAGCGTCCACTAAAGCTGCTGCAGTTAAAAAGCTTTTATAAGGATCGAGCTCGGCTGTCCACCGCAAGGCATCCTAGTGCCAGTCCCAGCCCCTATGCCTTGGGGTGCCTCCTGATGCTCTTCACTAAGTATCCCGTGGTCCCGAAGCATTTCCTTTGAAAAAATTAAGTGTCCAAACTACAGGTGGTGTAGCTTGCTTAACAGCCGGGATAGTCCGCTGACTAGCAGACACTGCTACTAGGCACAAAGTATTTCCTGGGCTAGATGCAGTTAAAAATTTGTAAGTAGATACTCTCGTTGGATGCTGAGAAAGCATTCCATAGAGTCTCCTGGCACGCCATATATGATTCTCTTAAAAAGCTTGGGGTAGGGGTCTAGGGGACCCTTTTATAGCCAAAATCACGGCCCTGTATCACAATACGTCACCTAGGCTGAAGATAAATGGAACTGTAGCACCGAGGGCTCGGTTGCTACAGACGTATTGCACCTCACCCAGAGGTGTGATATCTCACTCTCAGATAAGGATGGAGTGTGGATCAGGACCCGACACCTGCATGCATTACACCACATTGCCGTGGGGCAGGGCGACCAATATGCCCCTGAGATGGGCACGACAGTCCCTGTCCCTGGCTGGAGTGGGGGGAGGGAACACTGAGGAAGGGGAACCCTGCAGTGCAGGAGCAGGGAGGAAGCAGTTCCTGGGTGCATTGAGAAGGGAGTATAAAAGGTGGGCACCATCTTAGTTCAGTGCAGAGAAGTCTGAGCAGAAGTGGCAGGGAGCAGGGGCTCTGCATGAGCTCTGCTCCGGAGGCGGGCCTAGTAACAGAGGCCCAGGCCTGCAAGAGGGAGAAGGAAGGAAGAGGAGCGGAGAAGGCTCCAGGAACGAGGAATGAAGGGATCCCAGGGGTGCGGACGGGCGAGTCGCCACCGCACGCCCGAATCCACCTGCGTGGAGGGGTCAGGCCAAAGGGGGAGACCGGTCCCCGAACTAGTGGAGGCAGGAAACGACCCTCAGCTAGAAACCGGAGGCTCTGACATTTTATGTGGCGCAGCCCCTTGCTCCACCCGCTAGGAAGGCACCACATAGGGTCAGGGAAACTGGCGCCAAGTTTACCAAGAGGAGGCCCGAGGCAGCCGGACAGAAGTGTTGGTAAGAAAGGCCAGACAAAGGACACACGAAGGGGGTCCTGTGAAGCGCTCCAAAGTTATCTGGGAGTTGTCTGAGCCCCTCACCTGGTGAGCACAGTACGACGTGGGCAGCCGTTACCTGCAGACGTGGTCTGGATAATAAGAACTGTGAGTAAAGGCCCTGAACTGCATCACTGACTCCGTGTCGTTACTGCTGCTGCCCTGCACCATCACCCCCATCCTCCGCATACACTGCCCTGAGGCTATACTCCTCCCGTGGGGAGTTATGCTACGCTCTGCTGCACCCACAACACCAGCCTTAGCGGTCTGCCCTGTAGCGGCGGTTCACTCTGACCGCAATCCACGGGTGGCGTAGTCGGACATTTAAACATCAAAACCACATAAATAGTTCCGCCACTGGTTTGACCGCCCTGAGCCACGGAACCGGATCGCCGCCACGAAGACTACAACCACCAGCATCCACCAAAAAGGGTCCGGCTCCGGGTGTCCCAAGGCCCAGGGGGTGCGTCAGAACATTTTCATCACCTTTCACAATCACCAATGGGACAAGGCAGGGATGTCCTCTGTCCCCTCTCTTATACATCCTAGTGACGGAGCACCTGCTCTCATCAATTCGCCATAACCCCAATATTAGGTGGATTGAGGTGGGAGGCACCGAGTACAAGTGCTCTCTATTTGCTGATGATGTCCTAGTATATATCACTCAATCACATATATCCATCCCTGCTGTTATGGCTGAAATAGATCACTTTGTTACATGGTAAAATTTTAAAATCAATGCAGCGAAGTCTGAGGCCCTCGATGTCTCCCTCCCTAAATCCATATAGGATTCCATCCAGTCCAACTTTCCCTTTGCCTGGCCCTCACAGGGTATCAAATACTTAGGAATTCCTATTCATAGAGACCTCTCCCATCTATGTTATCTTAATTTTGGGCCCTTTATTGAACAATTCCATACAGACCACGGTTGGCAAGTTGGAACTGTGAGATTCACTACGTGCACCACTGGTATTTTGTGGAAAAGCACATGTAAGATTCTGCAACAGTCTCTGCTGATACTCCTGCATGCGTGCATCCCTTTCTATGGCAGGAATAATTTCTGCAAATTTACTTTTGTACCGGGGATCTAACAGTGTGGCAACCCAGTAGTCAGGATTATTTCTAATTCTCACAATTCGAGGGTCATGTTGCAGGTAGTGCAGCAAGAAGGCACTCATGTGTGTTGCGCATCCAGGAGCACCAAGTCCCTGTTGTGTTGGTGGCGAGGTAACAATCATGCTTCCTTCCTCTGTCCTCTCCCCCCAACCTCGCACAACAGAAATGTGATCAAGGTCTCCCTCATCTGATGAGTCTTCCATCAGTTCGTCCTCCACTTCTTCCTGGGCTCCTGCACCTTCCTCACTAGTTTGGCTGCTACCATGCGCCCTGGTAAAATCATCTCCCCCACCCTCACATGCCTGCCGCCCTGGTGCTGCCGACCGTCTGGACCTTGCAGATGTTAGCCCTTCCGCATACAACTCCTCCTCCTCTACTTCCTCCACCTCCTCTTGTGCCACCACCTGACTCCGAATTCTGTTTAACATGTGCTCCAGCATGTAAATCACCGGAATAGTCATGCTGATAATGACATCGTCAGCACTAAACATCTTCGTCGCCATTTCAAAACTGTGCAGAAGGGTGCATAGGTCCCTGATCTGAGACCACTCCTCCAGCGTGATTTGCCCCACCTCTGAATCTCGTTGGCCCAGGCTATACGTCAGAACGTATTGCACCAGGGCTTGTCGGTGCTGCCACAGTCGCTGCAACATGTGCAGAGTTGAATTCCACCGGGTAGGCACATCGCATTTTAGCCGGTGAAGTGGCAGGCCCAACGACTTCTGCAGAGATGTAAGTCGCTGAGCTGCGGGATGCGAACGGCGGAAGTGAGCACACAGCGACCGTGCCCTCTGCAGAAGGCCATCTAGTCTGGGATAGTGGGCTAAAAATTGCTGGACAACCAGGTTCAACACGTGAGCCATACAAGGCACGTGTGTGACATTGCCCCGGCGAAGGGCCGCACCCAGGTTTGCAGCATTGTCGCACACGGCCTTCCCTGGTTTCAGGTCCAGTGGAGACAACCATTCATGAAATTGGTTCTCCAGAGCTGACCACAACTCCTCAGCTGTGTGACTCACATTTCCCAGACATTTCAATGTAAAAACCGCCTGATGACGTTGAGCCCTACTGCCAGCATAGTAAGGAGGTGTGCAGGATCCCTTCTGCGCAGTTAGAAAGCTTGTGGCATGACCAGACAGGCTTTGGGTGCAGGTGGAAGACCGAGAGGAGGTTGAGGAGGCAGAAGCAGTGGAGGAAAAATGACATAAAGAGGATTGACGCACAACTCGTGGGGACGGCAAGACTTGGACAGCAGCCCCTTGTCCTGCTGTCACCATAGTTACCCAGTGCCCAGTCAGCGACATGTAACGCCCCTGTCCATGCCTACTCGTCCAAGTGTCTGTGGTGAAATGCACCCTGTCACACACAGAGTTTCTCAAAGAAGCGGTGATGTTGTGTGCGACATGCTGGTGGAGCGCAGGCACACCTTTCTTTGAGAAGTAGTGCCGACTGGGCATCTGGTACTGGGGCACTGCGACGGACATAAGGTCTCGAAAATCCTCTGTGTCCACCAGGTGGAAAGGCAGCATTTCTGTAGCCAAGAGCTTGCAGATGGTGAAATTCAACCTCTTAGCTTTCTCATGGCTAGGAGGAAATGGTCTTTTACTTGTCCACATCTGAGGGACCGAGGGCTGGCTATTGTGCTTAGACGGGGTTGATAAGGGTGTCCCCGGCAAACTGCCTGTCTGTGAGGAAGATGCAGGCGGACATGTTAGGTTGCCTTGATCCAAAGGTGGTGCTATCGAAGTCGGACAGCGCTCAAGACCAGCTGGTGTTACCACCTCCAAAGAAAATGATGACCTGCCAATCACGCTGGCTGTTGCGGGTAAAGAGGTGGCAGGTCTGCGCCCCAAAACAGATGTGACTGCTGTCCCCCCAGTCACAGAGGATGAAGAGGCCACGGATGCACAAGATATGGCAGACGGTGGTTGGCCCGGCCGGCTAGACCGCATTGTAGCACACTGAGCTTCCCACTGCAACTTATGCTTCATGTCCATGTGCCGGTTCATGCATGAAGTACTCAAACTATGTATTTTTTGGCCTCTACTTAGCTTTTGCTGACAAATGTTACAGATAACACGAGTTGGGTCATCTTTATCGATCTGAAAAAATGCCCAGGCTATGCAAGGCTTAGCACCCATGCGACCTGAAGAGCCACCACGACTTGTGGTGAGAGGCAGAGTTGTGTTTGAGGATGCAGTTGTTGACGTGCTTCCAGTACTACGTCTCTGTCCAGGAAGGCGCAACCTGACCTCGTCGTCACTAGCATCTTCCTCCACCTCCTCTGCTGACCTCATCTCTTGGCTGACTGTGGGTTGACAGTAAGTGGGATCTCCGACCTCATCATCATCACCCTGTGCGTTATCACACCCGTCGTCCTCAGAGCCAACCTGTTCCTGCCCTGACAAAAAACTAAAGTTGTCGCTCCAATCAGGTATTTGAGTCTTATCATCGTCTTCCTCATTGTCTCCACCAACAGGAGTTACAGTTTGGGAATGAGGGTCTACATTATGGTCAGAACCTTCTGCGTCTGGTCCTGGATCCGACTCATAAAGATTCTGGGCATCAGTGCAGATCATTTCCTCGTCTGGATTCACAGAAGCGCTGGAGTCGACCTCTGATTCCCAGGCTATAGTATGAGTAAACAGCTCTGCAGACTCAACCATCTGTTCTACCTCATACTCAGACGGGCAGCTGGAGATTTGGGAGCTGTGAGGAAGCAAGTGCGATTTGGGTGACACCTTTGAGGACTGGAGTATTTGTGATGTTGAAGTTGATGTGGAGGAGAGCCCACTTAAAGGAGCACTTGATATCCGTTGAAGCACCTGCTGTTTTTGTGCCTCATCTGGAATTTGTAGCGATTGGCGTGGCCGTAAGAAAGGGATCTTATCACATTGTCCGCTAAAAGAAGTAGACATTTTAGTTTGGCTGGAAGATGGTCTTTCTTCTGCACCTACCCCACGGACACAACCTTTTTTCCCCTTCCCAACACGCCTATTCCCCTTTCCACCAGCAGCAGGCCTTTTTCCACTCATTTTGGTGGTTAACTAATTCACAACTCTGGAGTTGTTTGCACAAAAAAACAATGGATGGTAACCGAGCAGAGCTGAGTGGCCAAACTGTGGTATTAGGCGAAAACTATTGGCTGGGTTAGATGCAGAAAAAAATTATTTTTAATTTGCAACCTGATGGAGGTCAGTATAGATGGACTAATAGACCAAGTCCCACACACCGCTAGAAGCCCAAATATTTTTTCAGAGCTAGATGCAGAAATTTTTTTTATTCAATTTGCAACCTGATGGAGGTCAGTATAGATGGACTAATAGACCAAGTCCCACACACTGCTAGAAGCCCAAATATTTTTTCAGAGCTAGATGCAGAAAAAAATTATTTTTAATTTGCAACCAGATGGAGGTCAGTATAGATGGACTAATAGACCAAGTCCCACACACCGCTAGAAGCCCAAATATTTTTTCAGAGCTAGATGCAGAAAAAAATTATATTCAATTTGCAACCTGCTGGAGGTCAGTATAGAAGGACTAATAGAACAAGTCCCACACACTGCTAGAAGCCCAAATATTTTTTCAGAGCTAAATGAAGAAAAAAATTATTTTTAATTTGCAACCTGATGGAGGTCAGTATAGATGGACTAATAGACCAAGTCCCACACACTGCTAGAAGCCCAAATATTTTTTCAGAGCTAGATGCAGAAAAAAATTATATTCAGTTTGATGGAGGTCAGTATAGATGGACTAATAGAATGATGCTATGCCCAAAAGATTTTACTTCACTAGGTGCAGTAAAAAAATTGGTATTCTATACACAGGTGGTATATCTTGCAACACAGATAGGCTACTCCACTGACTAACACACTCTGCAATAGGCCAAAAAGGATTAGCTTTGCTAGATTCAGCCAAATGCTGTGAAAAAAACTTGCACAGCACTGGCACAGACCTGCCTGGCAAAAACTGATAGGAACTGATGTAACCTAGTCCTGAAAAGGACTCCAATTACAATTAGTCTTTACTCCCACAATCTATCTATTTAAGAGCACAGACCTGCCTGATAAAAGTCGTAGGAAATGCTGTAACCTAGTCCTTAAAAGGACTGCAATCACAACTATTCCCTACTCCCAAGCTATCTGTATATTTGTGCGAAAATTGGCTTGAAATTAACAAGGTATAGCGCACACAGCAACAGCGGTGCCGTCTAACACGCAGCTGCAGCAGTGAGAAAATGGTGGCGACGGGGAAAATGGCTTGGTCTTATAGGGCAAGGACATGTGACATACACTGCCAATCACACATGCCCTTGCTTGTGTGAAAAAAAGCACTTCGCTCCGTGTGTGCGCTGCTGATAGGCTGACAGATTGCACCTCCCCACTGCAAATGCGGGAAAGAGAAAAAAAAATGGAGATCTTCATTGTTCCTGCAGAGATCCATCCCCTGCCCCTCCCCCCGCCCCGCTGTACACTCAAACTGCGTATTAACATTAATTTTCATCATTACTGAGAAAAAATCCAGTTATGATTTTGGTGCACGAACAGTTATCGAACATAACCTCGAACAGCCGAATTTTTCTCAAATTGTTCGTGTTCGCCGACCGGCTCGAACACCGCCCAAAACAGCTCGAATTTGAGATTGGCGAACAGTTCGAGTAGAACAACGCTCATCTCTAGTCTGGACCGCATATTCCTCACCCTGATCCTCCTTCCTCCCACCATGCCGAGTCCCCGGCGACAACTGATCCCACACTTGGACACTCCGAAGAGCTGTTCACTTTTCCATTTATAGATTCTGGCCTCTCGCCTAGTCCACTTGAAGCGGGGCAAGAGGAGATCGCATGTAGCGATGCCCAAATATTTGAGCAACTACCGTTATACGAAGGCGATGATGGGAAAGTGTCACAAGAGGCGGACTATGATGAGACACAATTGCCAGAAAGTCAGGAGGAGGACCAGGGTGCAGAAGTGGAGGACAAGGTGGTGGATGATATAGTAACTGACCCAACCTGGCAGGAGGACATGCAGAGCGAGGACAGCAGTACAAAAGGGGAGGGGGGCAGAGCACCCCAACAGGCAGGAAGAAGCAGTGTGGTGGCCGCAGACTGAAGGCGGGCAACCGTTCCCTGTAATACCAACAGGACAGAAGTTGACAGTACAACTGTTAGGTCTTCCCGAGTCTGGTTGTTTTTTAAAGACTCTGTTGATAACCCCAAAAAGGCCATTTGCACCACCTGCCAGGCCAGCATCAGCAGGGGTAGCAAAACTAGCAGCCTGACCACCACCAGCATGATCAGGCACATGGCAGCAAAGCACCTGACTTTGTGGGTCGAACCCCAGGGTCCATTAACATTGTCACCACTGCTTCTTCCGCTATTGTGCGTCCAAGCAATCCCCTGTCCATAGTGCATGCGAAGATGCTTCCTGCCCTGCACCTGTCATTGCACACTCTCAACTAGCACCATCAGTAAGCACATCCTTGTCCCAGTGCAGCATTCAGTTGTCCATACCCCAGTCCTTGGAACGCAAGTGCAAGTACGCAGCCAACGCCCCACAGGCCACACTACTAAATTCCCACATTTCACAACTACTTGCGTTCGAAATGTTGCCTTTTAGGCTCATGGAGACGGAAGCTTTCTGCAACCTGATGGCGGCGGCCATCCCTCAATACTGGGTCCCCAGCTGCCACTATTTCTCTCGGTGTGCCATCCCTGCATTACACAAGCATATGTCCCACAACATTAGCCGTGCCCTCAACAATGCAGTTACTGGGAAAGTCCACCTAACCACGGACATGTGGACAAGTGCTTGTGGGCAGGTACGGTACATCTCGCTGACTGCACACTGGGTTAACATAGTGGAAGCCGGGACCCAGTCGGACCTTGGGACGGAACACATCCTCCCGACACTGAGGATTGCAGGTCCTAGGTTAATCAGGGTTGCCCTCACAGTCTACAGCTCCTGCATCTCATCCTCCTCAGCCTCCTCCACCTCTTCAGTCTCCATCTCCGAAATTACCACAACTGGCTCTCTAAGCCTTGGAGGTCCTGGCCTGCCCTGCCGCCAGCGTTTTATCAGAGCGGGTTTTTAGTGCCGCTGTTGAAATTATAACTGATAATCACATCCACCTGTCAACTGAAAATGCTGACAGACTGACAAGGGCTGGATTGCGCCAAACTTCTCAACACCACCGAATAATAGCAGCGTAGCATAAACTCAAATCCAGTGTTTTTTTTGGGAGATATATTCCCATACACCTTTTCACACCCACACATGGGTATACGCTTCCTGATTTTGGCTATTTGCTCATGTCCTCCTCCTTCTCCTCATCCTCATTCTTCACCACCATATCACCAGGGTGACCGTGGTCAGTGATGCAACACCCACATGCATTTTTTAAAGGGTGTTTATGATGCCTGTAAAAAAAAATTTTTATACAGTATGTTCATGTATACCCCCCAGGGGTAAATGTTTGTCAGCCCATACACTTAGTGCATGGGCCTTACAAGTATAGGAGACCCGCTCCTTTCTCATGGGAACATTTTTTTATGAGCTCCTCCTCCACTTCTTTTCCAAGATGCATTGGAGTGCCTCCAAATTTTTGGCAACCCTTGCATTCACTGCATAGGCAAACACAATGGGAGACAGACTTCCTAATAATGGGAACATTTTTTTCAGGAGGCCCTCCTCTACATCTCTTCCAAGGGGCAATGGAGAAGGTCCAAATTTTTGGCAGCCCTTGCATTTACTGCATAGGCAAACAGTATGGGAGACCCACTTCCTAATAATGGGAACATTGTTTTCAGGAGGACCTCCTCTAAGTCTCTTCAAAGGGGTATTGGGATGCGTCCAAATTTTCAAAGGGGTATTGGGGTGCGTCCAAATTTTTGGGAGCACTGCCACTCACTGCATATGCAATAACAGTAAAGGAGACCCACTCTTTAGTAATGAGAACAATAAAGCATAGCCGGTTGATGGCTCTCTAAGAATAGTGAGGGCCGACTGCTGGCCCTTTAAGAATAGTAAACGCCGCCTGATGGCCCTATAAAAATAGGCTGTTCACATGTCATTTGAGCACTGCTCCCATCGATTTGGGCAATTTTTAGGCCCTCTGCAGACAGCCAGGGGGAGCCGCCTGAAAAATGCTTGCGTTTCCCATAGACTTACATTGTGCTCTTTGCTCGTATCGAGCACCCGAGTATTCCAATGTGCTCGACCAGAGCAATGAGCACCCGAGCATTTTAGTGCTCGCCCATCACTATTTATCAGGAATGTGTAGCCCTGTGTGGGGAGGAATATATGTGTTACACGCACGCCGCTAGGTTCAGATAGGTTGAGACGGGTTTCATGAATTCATTGGAATCCTGGGGGAACCATCACTCAGGGTGACCATAGGCTGCAGCTTCTCTCAGGCACACAAAATATTCAGTTGCTGACCAGACACATCTGACAAGAGTCTTTTTTAACAGTTTAACAGTGGAATTTAATCTGAAGCACGGCCAGTGCAATTCAGAGATATTATAGCCATAATCTTCATTACAGTACAGGTTAATAAAGCATGCAAAGTAACCTTAGTCTCTTCAGTAGCATAATTTAGCACAGATTAGATCGCTTAGCAGCACACTTCTATGCATAAACAGCAGGCTTTTTCTTCACAAGGACTCAATAGTACACAGCATTCTTCATCCTGCATGGATATGGAGGGGGGAGGGTTTAATGAGGGAGATGATCCCTATGACACAATTCCTTCCAGTCCTTATCTTTCTGCATGATAATACTCCACACTGTTAGCTCAGTGAGTCTATTTGACCCGTGTTTAGCTTCCCTCCTGACCTGAATTCTGTTCCTTGTCTTCTGTGAGATACAGCTCACACACCACCTTTCTCTATGGCTCCTGCCAGAACAGCTGAGCCCCCACAATCCCCCTGGGGCTCAGCTAAAACACTCCCTGTCTCCTGTGACTGTTTTAACCCCTCTATTTGCTGGATGCTTTTAAAGCAGCAGAACTACTTCTCCATGTCACATCTGCCCCAAACAATTTTAATCGGAGATGCAGCCTGCTTTATATACCAATTTTGAGTTTATCAGGTCTGTGTACCCCTGTGTGGAGAAGAATATCTGGCCCAAACAATTTTAAGTTGAGATGTAGTCTGCTTTCTATACCCCTTTTGAGTTTATCAGGTCTGTATACCCCTGTGTGGAGAAGAATATTTGCCCCAAACAATTTTATGCGGAGATGTAGCCTGTTTTATATATATATATATATATATATATATATATATATATATATATATATATATATATATATATATATATATATATTTATTTATTTATTTATGTATAAAGAAAACAAATTTCTATTTTATCATGTGTTCTGTTGTGACAACAATATCAGCACCAAACAATTAATTTAAATTGTGTATAAGTATTATAATGGGGACCGACACCTCTTCCACTACAGACAACCCAGCAGATGGAAACACAATCAGGAATGTTCACATTTAAAAAAAATTAAGGCCTAACACCACCATTTCCATTGCCAATAGATTGGAGATGGTGGAGTTCAGCTTCTTAGCTTTGTCATGTGTAGGATGAAACAGTCTTTTACGTGACCACAAATGCGGGACCAAGAGCTAGCAGCAGTGCTGAGAGAGGGCAGAATACGGGGAAACGGACAAACTGCTGGACCGTGAGTGAGGGGGAGATCTTATTGTGGATTGAGAAACATGTGGGGTGCTTGGTGAAATAAACACAGAAGGCATTTCTGCTTCCATTACAGCTGACGGTCTCTCACTCAGCCTCACTTGAGCGGGTAGAGAACCAGAAGTTCTGCGGTGAGAGACCTGCGTGACAATACTTGGCATGGTAACAGAGGAGGAGGAATAAGCAGCAGATGCTGTAAATGGGACGGCTGATGGTTGTTGAGGATCGCAATTTATCGCACTGAGATTGCCAGAGTAACGCATGTTGATTGCGCATGTGAAGGTTTATGCATGTAGTAATCAAATTACTGCACTTTTTACCTCTACTGAATTTTTTAGCGCAAAGTTTGCAGATAACTTGAGCTGGCTCATCCTTTGCGGTCTCAAAGGCCCAGGCTAGGCAACCCTTACCGCCCCTACGAGCTGCAGAACCGCGACCACTGCTGGCCACTACCATGGTTGTTGCTAACGATGCAGTGCTCCTTTGCTTGCATCACTCCGTGTCTGCGCCATAGGACGTAACATAACCTCCTCGTCTTCCTCCTCCTCCACCTCCTTAGATGAGCTACTCAGCTGCGTGCCTCTGGGTTCACACCAAGTCTGATGTACAACCTCTTCATCATCCAATGTGTTATCCCATTCCTCGCCCTCACAGTCACCCTCCTTTTCTTGCCCTGACAGAACAGTACAGTCGAGGGTCAGGAAGCTGCTTGTATCTAAACTTATTATGGTTGCTTAAAAACTTGTTTCGATACTCCAACATTAGCGGGTCTCTTTCCATGGGCGGGAAGCATCCGGCAAAATTTACTCTTATAACGTGGATCTAACAGAGTGGCAACCTTGTAGTCAGCATTATTTTGAATCTTAACTATATGGGGATCATGTTGCAGATAGTGCACTCATATGTCTGGCTCTTCCACGAGGTCCAAAGCCAAGCTCTTTTGTTGGCTGTGTAACACTGATGCTTGTTTCCTCCGTACCCTCCTGCCAACCACGTTCAACAGAGAGGGGATGATTATCCTCTTCTTCTTCTGACTGTTGCTCGCCTATCACCTCATCCTCCTCCATTTGTTCCTTGGCTTTTGCACCTTTACTAACAGTATGTCTGGTGTCACCAAACCCCCTCGATCGTAGGAATCCACTGTCACTTGGCATCCGCCTGTGTGACGACAGTCTGGAACTTTGAGACATTCTTATCCCTTCCGCATTCTCCTCTACTTTTGGGACAACTACCTCGTGCTGCACGCTATTGAAAGTCTGCTCCAGCATGTAGATGACCAGAATAATGATGTTGATGATGGCATCGTCACAGCTAACTATTTTAGTAGCCATTTTAAAACTGTGCAGAAGGGTGCAGAGGTCCTTAATCTGTTCCCACTCCATAAACGTGATATGCCCCACGTCCGTACTTTATTGGCCCAGGCTACACAACATGACATACTGCATCAGGGCTCGTTGCTGCTGACATAG
This sequence comes from Phyllobates terribilis, assembly GCF_046119375.1. Lineage (NCBI taxonomy): Eukaryota > Metazoa > Chordata > Amphibia > Anura > Dendrobatidae > Phyllobates > Phyllobates terribilis. The sequence continues at coordinate 58,961,078 of NW_027362773.1, forward strand.
TTGCTGAAACATGTGCAGAGTGGAATTCCACCACGTCGGCACACCGCATATCACCCTGTTAACTGGCACGGAGAAAGACCTCTGTATCGAAGCTAGTCGATGACATGAAAGGTGCGAATGGTGGAAGTGAACACACAGTTTCTGTACTTTCTGAATCAACTCATCCAGACCAGGATAGTGGTGGAGAAATCGTTTCACCACCAGGTTGAGGACGTGAGCCATGCAAAGCACGTGTGTGAGTTCGCCTCGGCGTAGGGCCGCGAACAGGTTCACACCGTTATCGCACATGGCCTTCCGCATTTCATTGCAGTGAGACTGCCAGCGCAACACATGTTGTTTGCGCATGTGAACTTTCATGCATGTAATAGTCAAATTATTGCAGTTTTTCACTCTACTGAGTTTTTTTATTGCAAAGTGTGAAGATAACGTGAGTTGGTTCATATTTTTTGGTGAAAAAAAAGGCCCAGGCTAGGCAACCCTTGCTGCCCCTGCGAGCTGCAGACCTGCGACCACTGCTGTCCTCCTCGCGCTTGCATCACTCTGTGTCTGCGCCATAGGGCAAAAGGTAACATCCTCCACCTCCTCAGATGAGCTACTTTGCTGTGTGACTCTGGGTTCTCACCAAGTAGGATCGTCAACCTCTTCATCATTCAATGTGTTATCCCATTCCTCGCCATCAGAGTGACACTTCTCCTCTTGTTGCCCTGACAGCACAGTACAGTCCGCATGAGCCTCAGGTATCTGAGTCTCATCAGAATCACCTCCCTCCCCGGTGGTTAACATCTGGTGACGAGGGTCAGGAACCTGCTCGGACCCTACTCCATCCTGCCCTGAATCCAACCTAAAAAAAATTTGGGCATCTGTGCAGATGCTTTCCTCCTCTTATTGACTATGTGAATATTTGGAGTACACTTCTGATGCCCATGGTATAGAATGGGTAAACAGTTCTACAGTCTCACCCATCTGTGGTTCGCTACAGTCAGTTGGGCACTTGGACAGTTGTGACAAGGGGGTAAGCAAGGGTAATTAGGGTGCCACCTCTGTGGACTGTACTGCATGTGATGTTGAGATGGAGTAAGAAGAGGAGAGGCCACTTGAAGCAGCGCTTGCAATCCACTGGAGCACTTGCTCTTTCTGACCCTTATCAACAAGGCGTATCGCTGTACGGCTGCCAAAGAAAGGGAGTGGAGTAGCCCATCCACTTACATAAGTTGTCAGTTGTCTTTGGATAGGGCATGAAGGTGTTGGTTCACTAGTGCTTTCACTAACATTACCACCTACCCCACGTATACCTTGAACACCAAGCCTATTCCCACTTTCACCATGACGCGGTGCGCATGTGCGGATGAACCATGATATCATTGCCTATTTCCAGTCATGTGACTGCAGATCCTGAAAGTTAAAAATAAGCATGAAAGGTCCTTTTCTTTAATATTCCCTCGAGGAAGCTGTAAACACCACATGAAACGTATGTTGGGTCTCTGTTTTCCTGTCCTGGTGACTGCTATCTGGTTCTATTTGAGTAAGAGTGCAATATAATGGGTATAACTATTTGAGAATTATTATTTAGGTTTGTTGTGGATGTGTGATCAATATATCCACAGTGATACCAACATTTATGAGATTGATTGTACCCAACATACATGCTTATCCCTATAGAATCAATGTTGCATTTTTTATCCTTTGAGACCTATACTATTTACATTTTAAGATATTTTATGCATATGTCACTCAGGTATGGTTGTCTGTTGTCGTCCTTCTTTAATTATGTGTGTTCCATTTTTCATGATTGTTTAATAAAGTGTTCAATTCTTTTGCCTAAAACGCCTTTGTATCTGATTGTTATACATGTTTGGCATTTATGTAGTGATGAGAGCTTGCCTAATTTACGGGTGCATGTCTCCAAAAGCACAAGCTGGGCATAATGTACTGGGCACTATAACGCACTGGTCACTATAATGTATGGCCGCTATAATGGCAGATTTTAATTTTTCACTCAGCAACATCCACTGCTGCTTGTTTATGGAAAACACCCATGGAGTCAAATCATCACTACACCTGTAGATAAAATCCCAAAGGGGTATAATTTCCAAAATGAGGGGGTACTCTGCTCTTCTAGCACTTAGGGGCTCTGTATATTGTGTCTACAAATCATTCTTGGAAAATCTGTGATCCATTAGACAAATAGCGCTCCGTCCCTCCCGAGTAACGCCATCTGGCTAAGCAGTAATGTACAGCCACATATAGGATATTTCTACATTCAGTAGAAATTGTGTGACAAATTTTGATGGCATATTTCCCCATTTCACCATGTGACAATGTAAAATCTGGGGCTAAAACTAAATTTTTGTGGTAAAAATTTAATTATTTTTTCTTCACAGCTCAATGGTATAAAATTCTGTGATACACCTGTAGTGTCAATGTGATCACCTTAAGGCCTCTCTCAGTGGATCATGGCACCCGCAAACCATAACAGTAAACTCTGCACTATAATATGGTGCTCCTTCCCTTCTGAGCTTTGCATTGTGCTTGAAAAGTAGTTCCTGTTTACCTGTAGGGTATTGGCACACTCAGGAGAAATTGCACAACAAACTGAGCTTCATTTTTTCCTGTTAGCTCTTATAAACATTAAAAACTTGGGGGTAAAACAACATTTTCGTTGTAAAAATGTAATTGTTCTTTCTTCACCACCCAGCGGCATAAAATTCTGGCACATGTGGTATGAACATGCTCACTGCACCCCAGATGAATTATTTGGGAGGTATAGTTTGTAAAATTATGTCATTCATGGGAGTGTCTGCTGTTCTAGCACCTCAGGGGCTCTGCCAATGTGACATGGCACCCTCAAACCATTCCACCAAAATCTGAACTCCAATATGGCGCTTCTTCCATTTTGAGCTTTGCACTGTACCTCAAAAAAAGTTTTCTACCACATATGGGGTATTGATGAACTCAGGAGAAATTGCACAACAAATTTTGGGGTCCAGTTTCTACTGCTATCTTTGTGAAAATGAAAAAAATTGGGGCTAAAACAATATTTTTGTGGGAAAAATAAAGTTTTTACATTTTCACAGTTCAGCATTGTAAATTTCTATGTAGCACCTGTGGGTTCAAGGTGCTCACCACACATCGAAATAAATTCCTTGAGGAGTTTAATTTCCAAAATGGGGTCACTCATGGGGGTGTTTCCTCTTTTTAGGAACATCAGGGCTGTCCAAACTCGACTTGATGTCCGCAGATCAAAGTGGTGTCCACTCTTGATTCCAGCCAATTTTGCATTCAAAAAGTCAAATGGTGCTCCTTCCCTTCAGAGCCCCGCCATGCACCCAGACAGTTGTTTTCCCCCATACATGGGGTATCAACGTAGTCGAGAATAATTTCACATCAAATTATGGGCTCATTTTCTCCTGTTACCCTTGAAAATGAAAAAATTGGGGCTAAAACAACATTTTTTGTGGTTAAATGTGATTCTTTATTTTCACGGCACAATGTTATAAACTTCTGTGAAGCACCTAAGTTTTCAAGGTGCTCTCCTCTAGAGATGAGCGAACCTTTAAAGGTTCGATTCGTTTCAGATCGGCTAACTTAGCATTGTTCGCCAAACAGTTAGTCGAACGGTTCGTCGAACATATCTGAACCCAATGGAAGGCAAAACCAAACGCATATACAACACCTTCAAAGGGGCCCAAAAGCTGCCAAAACAGCTTAAATGAGGGACAGACACTTCCAAAGTGTCATCATTTTCACCATAGTAGAAATAGTATAATGGGGACCGTCACCCTTCCACTACAGAAAACACATCAGATGGAAACCCAACGAGTAGTATCCACATTTCGAAAAAATTAGGGGCAGACACCACCAAAGTATCATCAATTTCACCAGAGTAGAACTAGTATAATAGAGGACCGACACCCTTTCACTTCAGCCAACCCACCAGATTTAGACCCAATCAGAAGTCTCCACATTTGAAAAAATAAGGGGCAGACACCACCAAAGTGGCGTCAATTTCACCAAAGTAGAAATAGTATACTGGGGACCGACATCCTTCCACTACAGAAAACACTACAGAAAACACATCAGATGGAGACCCAACGAGGAGTCTCCACATTTCAAAAAATAAGGGTCAGACAGCACCAAAGTGGCATCAATTTCACCTGAGTAGAACTAGTATAATGGAAGACCGACACCCTTCCACTACAGTCGACCCACCAGATGGAGACCCAATCAGTAGTCTCCACATTTCAAAAAATTAGAGGCAGACACCACCAAAGTGGCATTAATTTCACCAGAAAAGAACTAGTATAATAGAGGGCAAACACCCTTTCACTACAGCCAACCCACCAGATGGAGACCTAATCAGGAATCTCCACATTTCAAAAAATTAGGGGCAGACATCAGCAGCAGCAACAGCAGGCACAGAAGCCATGACAAAGATATCACAGACTCCAATAATGCGAGATCAGTGCAGCACACTAAAAAATACAGCATCGCCTAGTCTGCACTGTCTGCGATTGGGGTGCAAAAGTCCTTGGAGATCTATGACTTGTTCATCTTTATGAAAGTTTGGCGGTCTACACTTTCAGGGGACAGTCGGATGCGCTTAACTGTCAGGACACCACCAGCAGCGTTGAAGACATGTTCTGAGAGAACGCTGGCTGCCGGGTATGATAAAACCTCCAAGGAGTGACAGGCGAGCTCAGGCCACTCTTCCATTTTTGAAGGTTAAAATTTAAAAGGGTCCACATCCTCCCTGATGGTGTTGATATTAAGCAATGGATACTCCTGCACCATCCTCTCCAGCCGTTCACCACGTGTCAGACTTGTACTCTGTTGTGCTGGTGCACGAGCTGGTCTAAAAAAAGTGTGAAACGACTCACAGAAACAGCTTCTGCCACTCACACTGCTGCTGCTAATGTTTTGTGATGACAAATTGACGTTCCTGGGGTTAGAAGTCTAGAGCTGTGACGCACGCTGTGTGCCTCACTGCTGTCTTGGGGAAAACCTCTCTTTAGGTAGTGTAAAAGCGTGTTTCCAGGGCAGGAAGCATCTAGCAAAATTTCCTCTTGTACCGTGGATTTAATAGAGCGGCAACCAACTAGTCAGCACTATTTTGAGTCTTAACAATACGGGGATCATGTTACAGATAGTGCAGCAAAAAGGCACTCATGTGTCAAGCTTTTCCATGAGGTCCAAGCCCATGGTTTGTTGGTGGCTGGGCAACACTGATGCTTGCTTCCTCCGTCCCCTCCCGCCAACTACGGACAACATAGAGGGGATCATTATCCTCTTCATCTCCTGACTGTTGCTTGCCCATCATCTCTTCCTCTTCATCCTCCTTCATTTGTTCCTCGGCTCCTACACCTTCACTAACAGCTTGTCTGGTAACACAAGCCCCCCCTTTATCTCTGCAATACACCCTCCCTTGGCACCCACCTGTGTGATGACGGTGTGGAACTTAGATACATTGCTATCCCTTCCGCATCCTTCTCTGCTTCCTCCTCTTCATCTGGAACCACCACTTCTTCCTGCAGACTATTCAAAGTGTGCTCCAGCATGTAAATGACAGGAATAGTGATGCTGATGATAGCATCGTCAGCGCTAACCATCTTAGTAGCCATTTCAAAACTGTGCAGAAGGGTGCAGAGTTCCTTAATCTGTACCCACTCCACAAATGTGATTTGCACCACGTCCGTACTGCGGGCCAAGGGTATACAACATGAGATACTGTGTCAGGGCTTGTCGCTGCTGTCACAGTCACTGCAACATGTGCAGAGTGGAATTCCACCTTGTTGGTGGGGCACCCCAGGGGTCCAGTTGCCACAGTGGCATTGCCTCCCTCACAAGAGGTGATGCCATGCCTGGAAGCAAGGGGTCCCCTAGTCAGGTATACTCGCATGCAACACTTTCCTGGCTCCAGACCAGCAAGGGGAGCTCCTCTAGATCTGGAGGCAGGGTTAGTTAGAGTTAGTGAGAGGAGTTGAAGACAGGACAGCGAAGAGGAAAGACCTGGGGAGTGGAGCTGCACAGTAGCTCACCCCAGAGAGGAGCGTAGAAGAACCAAACACCGGAGTCCGAGGTTGTGGGGCACTGAAGGCCCAGCAGCAGAAACCAGAGGGCAGAAGACTGCAGGTCTCCTGGCCCCATCAGAAGCCCGGAGGTTCAGCAACACATAGGGCCCAGCACCGCCACGTGGGAGCGACACTCCAGGAAGGCCTGAGCTGCCTGCCATACGGGTGAGCACAAAGACGTTTTATTCAGGGACGAGAGCCACAGCACAGTTATAAGCAGGGCCAAAGAGATTAGCGCAAAAGGGAAGGCCTTCAACTTCACCTGGCGAGGTGGATTCCCAACTTGCTTCCAGGCCGCCCGGACCTCTACTACAAGCTAGTACCCGTGCCCCGGTCTGCCTAACCACCGCAAGTAAAGATAAGAGGAAACCGCTATTAAGTAGTGGACTGGTTATTATCTGCGCCGTCCCCTGCACTACACTGCACAGCAACATCTATAACATCACCATTTCCTGCCCTGGAGCTAAGCTCTGCCTGTGGAGAGCTGTCCCAACTCTGCTGCGTCACCATCAGCTCCAGAGGATCTGCACCGCAGTGGAGGGTCCATATAGCCGCATACCATAGGTGGCGTCACGAACATTAAACTATAAAAACTATAATCCCCTTTTATTGACCGCCCAGGGTCACGGACCGGGTCACTACCACTGTGACATCCCCTGCACCAACCAGCCCGGCACCGAGTACTCCACGGCCCAGGGGGCGCGTCAACTTGACGTCACGTACAGGATTCACGAAGCTTGGTATAACCGGGTACTGTGCACCATAGACTTAACTGAACGGTGTGATCACGTCATTTGCCGTCCGCCGAGGGGAAGCAAGAGGCCCCGATCCGGAACCGCGGGGTAAGCGATCCCTCCCGCCTGCAGAGCAGCATACTGGTACGTCAGCAGAAACCCCAGACCTGGCTGAGGCTTACTAGGGGGGAAGAAGATGCCCAACCTGGGAGAGGATTCAGCCGCAGGCGCGGCCGCCGCCACTGTAATGCCGTTATCAATGCCATATATACCAGGGGCGGCATGGTTGTCCCAGTACTCAGGGGAGTCGCACACCCTGACTGACTTTGAGGAGAGACTGCGCAGTTTGTTTAAAGTGTACCCCCTGTCTGAGGAGCAAAAAGTCAGCATCCTCATAGGCCAGCTAATCGGTGCAGCCCAGAGAGAGGTGAAGTCCTGGCCGGGCAGGGACAAAAGCACTGTTAAGGAAATACTGGCCCAGTTGAAGGATACCTTTGACACCCGCACAGCAGCAGAGATTAAAATGAAGTTCTACAGGTGCAAACAAAGGGTGCAGGACAGTGTGCGGGTCTATGCTCTAAACCTGCAGGAGGCGCTGCGGGCCATTAAACAGAGAAAAACCAAAGACAAGCAAAATAACCAAATAACTGGAAGTAAATGGATAAATAAGAATAATGGTATAGACCCCAACAGTGTGCAAGATGAGGACAGATTGCTAACTGAGCAGTTTATTGAGGGGCTCCTGTCTGACGCTCACCTGACACAGCTGCGCATTATGGCTCTGCAAAACCCTGATCTGGACTTTGCGCAATTTAAATACCGAGCCATCCGGGTGCCGCAAGAACCATCCCCAGGTGGCACTGCACCCCTCCGGCGCCCAGCTATCACATACCACCAGGAGGTGGCGTCCTTTTCCCCAGCACCTGTGGAGGCTGACGCGCAGACCCTAGATAATGACCTGTCTGCAGACCTACGCCTTCAGGTCCAGGAGCTGACCAAAAGTATGGCTACACTAACAAAACTGTGCAGGCCATGCAAGTGTCTCCAAAGGAAAGGATCCAACTGGCTTCCAGTCCAGGTGACGTCCCATGGCGAAGGCAGAGAAGGATTCCACCGACCAGACGGAGGAACAGTGATCGCTACGACCAGAACGGACAACCCATCTGCTTCCGCAGTCAAAAGGTGGGGCACTTCGCAAGATTCTGTGATTTAAAACGAGAAACCCCTGGGGCAGAGGGCCAACCCCCAGGAGTAAGACAACCAGGCCCACAAAGCTGGCGAGACAAGTACGTGGGAGGACGACCGGTCCTACCTGTCGTGCTTGATGGCATCCCGATGAACGCACTGCTGGACACTGGGTCCCAGGTGACAACGATGCCATATATCCTTTATAAACAATACTGGACTGATTCAGACATTACCCACCGTCCAGATGAACATCTTAGCATCTATGCCAGCAATGGTCAGCCCTTGCCTCAGGTGGGGTATAAAGAGGTGACCATAAAAGTTGGCCGAGTAGAATTGCCATCACAAGGAATGATTATTGTTCATTTTGATCGCCGAGAAAGTCATCCTATAATAACTATAGGCACCAATGTGATAGAGAATTGTCTTGGGGAAATTATTCTTTTGTTGCAACAGGTCGAAGAGACTGCCAGTTCCAGTCAGCAGCGAGTTCTGCAGAAGGAAATCCGAGCCCTGATGAAAAGACAACAGGTAGAGCTGTCTGGAGGAGAAGTTTGCAGTGTCAGAATGAGTGATCCATTCCCCATTGCAATGCCCCCTAGGAGTGAAATGTTAATATGATGTCGGGCAGCAATCGGTCTCAGGAGTCAAGATTATCAGGCCATGGTAGAACCCGTGTACTCTGATAGTAGGCCCACCATCTTGACAGCAAGGGGGGTAGTCGATGTCCGCAAGGGAGAGTACCGATACGCATCCTGAATTGTGGGGAGAAAGAGGTCCATTTACCCCGATATGCTACCCTTGCTAAGCTATTCACTGTCAGTAACAACGCAATAAAGACAGTGGAACCCTTGCCTCCATCCAAACCGGCGGAGTTTAATGGCTCCAAGGGGCAGATGGAGGATTGGTGTCAGAAGCTACAAGTGGGCACTGACTCCACCCCTTTGCACCAAAAGCATGTAGTATACCGGGTGGTCCAAGAATATGAGCGAGTCTTCAGCAAACACCTACTAGATTTTGGGCAGGTAAAAGGGGTCCAACATCATATCCCCACGGGAGATCATCCGCCCATTAAAGAGAAGTACCGGCCTGTACCCCCAGCTCACTATCAATGTGCCAAAGGAATGCTACGGGAGATGAAGGAGGCTGGGGTGATCAGAGATAGTTGTAGCCCCTGGGCAGCTCCATTAGTTCTCGTTAGAAAGAAAGATGGTAAAATGAGGATGTGTGTTGATTACAGGCAGATTAACCGCATTACACATAAGGACGCCTACCCTTTACCCAGAATTGAGGAATCATTAGCTGCACTAAGATCCGCTAATTATTTCTCCACTTTGGATCTCATCAGTGGGTATTGGCAGGTTCCCGTGGCAGAGGCGGGCAGAGAAAAGACCGCGTTTACAACACCAATGGGCCTCAGTGAGTTCAACTGCATGCCATTCAGGCTCTGCAACACCCCAGGAACCTTCCAGTGGTTAATGGAGTGTTGCCTAGAACACAAAAACTTTGAAACCGTCCTGCTGTACCTAGACGACGTAATCGTCTACTCAAAGACATATGCAAAACACCTGGAGCACCTGGCCGAGGTGTTCGAAGCCCTATCTGGTTATGGCCTGAAAGTAAAGCAGTCCAAGTGCCACCTGTTAAAGCCCAAGGTGCAGTACCTAGGTCATGTGGTAAGCGCCGAAGGTGTAGCACCAGACCCTGAAAAAGTCACTGTGATCAAGGACTGGCCAAGACCCTCCACTATCAAGGAAGTGCGGCAGTTCCTCGGGCTGGCAGGCTACTACAGGAGATTCATCAAGGGTTTCACCAATATAGTGGCACCCATGCAGGACCTCTTAGTGGGCCAGTCCAAGAAGGCCAAGAACCCGAAACCTCCGTTCAAATGGGGTAAACCAAAGACGAATCTTTCACTTGACTGAAAATGGCTCTTACTGGAGACGAAGTCCTGTCCTACCCCGACTATGGCCAACCCTTTATACTCCATATGGATGCCAGCAACATGGGATTGGGAGTGGTGCTGTCCCAGGTACAGCAGGGCAGAAAGAGTGATTGCCTATGCCAGCGGGAAGCTCCGTCCTGCAGAAAGGAACCCCGACAACTATAGTTCCTTTAAGTTGGAGTTTTTAGCCATAGTCTAGGGAAAATATATATTCTTGTACCATGTTAGCCAGTAGATAGAAAAATATTTAGATTTGAGAGTCCTCAGTGGTTGATACCTTTTAATGGCTAACAGAAAAGATGGTAACAAATTGCAAGCTTTCGGGACTACTCAGGTCTCTTCATTAGTGTTGAGCCACCCCCGTAGTGTTAGAGTTTGGTTCGGTTCGTCGAACTGTTCGTCGAACACCTTCGAACACCGTTAAAACCAAAGGCAGGCAAACAAAATCACATAGAAACACATAGAAAACACCTTCAAATGTGTCCAAAAGCTGACAAACTGCTCAGAAGACATAACTAACACATGGAAAAGTGACAAGTACATATAGTCATGCGAAAAGAAAAGAGGTGGAGGAGTAAAAGGAGGGGGAGACACAGATATAGGCATGTCATGCCCTTCTAAAATCCACAAAGTGAGAAGCCGACACGGCCAGTCCGTTCCTGCCCGTGCCACCTCCGTGTCGCCGGGTTTGTGCCAGAACCGCGGTGGACCCTGACGGCCAGCCCCCCTCTCCCAATACTGGTGCCTGTCCGCTGGTGGGTCGAGCGAGCCCCCCTGTGGTGGAGGCAGCTCTAAGCTTTTTAATTTAGATTGTCTCTCTAATTTGAATGAATACACTTTAAATCCTTTTACAAGGATCTATTGAAGGGAAAGTCTCATGCCAGCAGCCGCGTAATTCCAGCTCCAGTAGCGTCCACTAAAGTTGCTGCAGTTAAAAAGCTTTTACAAGGATCGAGCTCGGCTGTCCACCGCAAGGCGTCCTACCGCCAGTCCCAGCCCCTATGCCTTGGGGTGCCTCCTGATGCTCTTCACTGAGTATCCCGTGGTCCCTAAGCATTTCCTTTGAAAAAATTAAGTGTCGAAACTACAGGTGGTGTAGCTTGCTTAACAGCCGGGATAATCCCCTGACTAGCAGACACTGCTACTAGGCACAAAGTATTTCCTGGGCTAGATGCAGTTAAAAATTTGTAATTAGATACTCTCGTTGGATGCTGAGAAAGCATTCCATAGAGTCTCCTGGCACGCCATATATTATTCTCTTAAAAAGCTTGGGGTAGGGGTCTAGGGGACCCTTTTATAGCCAAAATCACGGCCCTGTATCGCAATGCGTCACCTAGGCTGAAGATAAATGGAACTGTAGCATCCCGAGGGCTCGGTTGCTGCAGAGGTATTGCACCTCACCCAGAGGTGTGATATCTCACTCTCAGGTAAGGATGGAGTGTGGATCAGGACCCCGACACCTGCATGCATTACACCACATTGCTGTGGGGCAGGGCGACCAATATGCCCCTGAGATGGGCACGACAGTCCCTGTCCCTGGCTGGAGTGGGGGGAGGGAACACTGAGAAAGGGGTACCCTGTAGTGCAGGAGCAGGGAGGAAGCAGTTCCTGGGTGCATTGAGAAGGGAGTATAAAAGGTGGGCACCATCATAGTTCAGTGCAGAGAAGTCTGAGCAGAAGTGACAGGGAGCAGGGGCTCTGCATGAGCTCTGCTCCAGTGGCGGGCCTAGTAACAGAGGCCCAGGCATGGAAGAGGGAGAAGGAAGGAAGAGGAGCGGAGAAGGCTCCAGGAACGAGGAACGAAGGGATCCCAGGGGTGTGGACGGGAAAACGACCCTCAGCTAGAAACCGGAGGCTGTGACATTTTATGTGGCGCAGCCCCTCGCTACACCCGCTAGGAGGGCAGCACATAGGGTCAAGGAAACTGGCGCCAAGTTTACCAAGAGGAGGCCCGAGGCAGCCGGACAGAAGGGTTGGTAAGAAAGGCCAGACAAAGGACACACAAAGGGGGTCCTGTGAAGCGCTCCAAAGTTTTCTGGGAGTTGCCTGAGCCCCTCACCTGGTAAGCACAGTACGACGTGGGCAGTCGTTACCTGCAGAAGTGGTCTGGATAATAAGAACTGTGAGTAAAGGCCCTGGACTGCATCACTGACTCCGTGTCGTTACTGCTGCTGCCCTGCACAATCACCCCCATCCTCCGCATACACTGCCCTGAGGCTATACTCCTCCCGTGGGGAGTTATGCTACGCTCTGTTGCACCCACAACACCAGCCTCAGCGGTCTGCCCTGCAGCGGCGGTTCACTCTGACCGCAATCCACGGGTGGCGTAGTCGGACATTTAAACATCAAAACCACATAAATAGTTCCGCCACTGGTTTGACCACCCTGAGCCACGGAACTGGGTCGCCGCCACGGAGACTACAACCACCAGCATCCACCAAAAAGGGTCCGGCTCCGGATGTCCCAAGGCCCAGGGGGCGCGTCATAACATTTTCATCACCTTTCATAATCACCAATGGGACAAGGCAGGGATGTCCCCTGTCCCCTCTCTTATACATCCTAGTGACGGAGCACCTGCTCTCATCAATTCGCCATAACCCCAATATTAGGTGGATTGAGGTGGGAGGCACCGAGTACAAGTGCTCTGCATTTGCTGATGATGTCAGTCACATATATCCATCAGCAGGCTGTTATGGCTGAAATAGATCACTTTGTTACATGGTCAAATTTTAAAATCAATACAGTGAAGTCTGAGGCCCTCGATGTCTCCCTCCCCAAATCCATACAGGATTCCATCCAGTCCAACTTTCCCTTTGCCTGGCCCTCACAGGGTATCAAATTCTTAGGAATTCCTATTCATAGAGACCTCTCCAGTCTATGTTATCTTAATTTTGGGCCCTTTATTGAACAACTCCGTAGGTTGGCAAGTTAGAACTGTAAGATTCACTACGTGAACCACTGGTGTTTTGTGGAAAAACACATGTACACTGTGTTCCAAATTATTATGCAAAAAGTGTTTAGGAGTGATAAGGGAAGAATTTGTTTGTTTGTCAGTTAAACTCATTGATGGTGATGTGTGCCAGGGCTCTTTATATCACTGTAAGCAATTGCAGACACCTGTGCTAATTAGTTTGGCACCTGTGTGCAATGAACGGCAAGACTACTTAAGAAGGCTGTCCCACATTATTAAGCAGCCTACATTTTCTGCCAAAATGGGAAAGAAAAAGGATGTGTCGGCTGCTGTGAAGCAACAAATTGTGGAGTGTTTAGGTCAAGGCATGACTACAATCAACATTGTGCGATGATCAGGATGAAGTGTCTTGGCAATCAAGAAGTATGTAGCTGATTCACAGTACACACGTGTGCGTGCTGATAAGGGCAAATTGAGGACTCTTTCCTACAGGCAATTACGTCAGGTTAAAAGAGCAGCGGCAAAAAAGCCTTGTCATAGCAGCAGACAAGTTTTTGAAGCTGCTGGTGCCTCCAACGTCCCCCGAACAACAAGATGCAGGGTCCTTTAGAGGTTTGCAGCTGTGCGTACGCCATCCTGACGACCTCCTCTATCCACTGCACACCAGCAGACACGGCTCCAGTGGGCCAAACATTACATGAAGACTGATTTCAAAACTGTTTTGTTCACGGATGAGTGCCGTGCAACGCTCGATGGTCCAGATGGATGGAGTGGAGGATGGCTGGTTGATGGACAGCCCTCGCAAACACGGCTACAGCGCCAAGAAGAAGGAGGTGGAGTAATGTTTTGGGCTGGAATCATGGGGAGAGAGATTGTCGGCCCCTTTAGGATCCCTGAAGGGGTAAAGATGAACTCCATAATGTATGTGGAGTTTCTCAAACAGCACTTCCTGCCATGGTTCAAGAAGAAGAGCCGTGTATTCCACAGCAAGATCATTTTCATGCATGATAATGCACCGTCTCATGCTGCACATAACACATCTGCATCTCTGGCTGATATGGGCATAAAAGGGGACAAACTTTTGGTGTGACCCCCATGCTCCCCTGACCTCTACCCCATTCAGAACCTCTGGAGCATCATCAAAAGGAGTGTCTATGATGGCGGGAGGCAGTTCACATCTAAGCAGCAGCTCTGGGAGGGTATTCTGTCCTCATGCAAAACATTTGAAGCAGAAACCATCCAAAACCTGACAAATTCAATGGACGAGAGAGTTCAGAATCTCCTTTCGAACAAGGGGTCCTATGTGCAAATGTAACATCACCTAGAATAAAGTTTTGAGTTGAAAACTGTTTGATTTCAGTTTCTAATAACCTGCTAATGCTTATAATTTCAAAAATGACCATTTTTTTGTTCTTTATTAAAATGAAAAGGTTGATCGAAGAGTGTGGGGGATCTAAGAGTGTGGCAACCCAGTAGTCAGGATTACTTCGAATTCTGACAATCTGAGGGTCATGTTGCAGGTAGTGCAGCAAGAAGGCACTTATTTGTCTTGCGCATCTCGGAGCCCCAAAATTATTTTCCGGGCTAGATGCAGCTAAAAATTATTATTAATTTTAAATCTGGTGGAGCTTAGTATAGATGGCCTAATAGAATCAGTACTGCACACTGCTACAAAGCCCTAATTATTTTCCAGCCAAGATACAGATAAACATGATTAGTAATTTTAAATCTGGTGGAGCTTAGTATAGATGGCCTAATTGAATCAGTACTGCACACTGCTACAAAGCCCAAATTATTTTCCAACCAAGATACAGATAAACATGATTAGTAATTTGAAAGCTTAAAATGGTTGGTGAGGTGATTTTAACCAATCATCAAGCTTTTACTCTCCCCAGGATGACACAGGGGTAGAAAAGTCGTTTCGGATCCATGATTTGTTCATCTTTATGAACATGAGTCTGTCTACATTATCAGTGGAGAGCCGCGTGCGCTTATCTGTCAGCACACCACCAGCAGCGCTGAACACACGTTCAGACAGAACGCTGGCTGCATGGCATGACAAGATCTCCAAGGCGTAAGTGGCGAGCTCCGGCCATTTATCCAGATTGGAAGCCCAAAAAGAGCAAGGGTCCAGTGACACAGTCATGGCTTCAATGTTTACTTGGAGATACTCTTGTACCATCGTCTCTAGGCGTTGACTATGTGTCAGACTTCTTGTCTCCTGTGGCCTTGCAAAGGATGAGCTAAAAAAGTGGTGAAATTATTCCGCAAAATTGATGTTACCAGCAGATACTGTGTTTCTGTTACGGTTTGAGTGCTGAACACTCGACTGTCCCACGGTTGGCAAGTTGGAACTGTGAGATTCACTACGTGCACCACTGGTGTTTTGTGGAAAAGCACATGTAAGATTCTGCAACAGTCTCTGCTGATACTCCTGCATGCGTGCATCCCTTTCTATGGCAGGAATTATTTCTGCAAATTTACTTTTGTACCAGGGATCTAACAGTGTGGCAACCCAGTAGTGAGGATTATTTCTAATTCTCCCAATTCGAGGGTCATGTTGCAGGTAGTGCAGCAAGAAGGCACTCATGTGTGTTGCGCATCCAGGAGCACCAAGTCCCTGTTGTGTTGGTGGCGAGGTAACAATCATGCTTCCTTCCTCTGTCCTCTCCCCCCAACCTCGCACAACAGAAATGTGATCAAGGTCTCCCTCATCTGATGAGTCTTCCATCAGTTCGTCCTCCACTTCTTCCTGGGCTCCTGCACCTTCCTCACTAGTTTGGCTGCTACCATGCACCCTGGTAAAACCAACTCCCCCACCCTCACATGCCTGCCGCCTTGGTGCTGCCGACCGTCTGGACCTTGCAGATGTTAGCCCTTCCGCATACAACTCCTCCTCCTCTACTTCCTCCACCTCCTCTTGTGCCACCACCTGACTCCGAATTCTGTTTAACATGTGCTCCAGCATGTAAATCACCGGAATAGTCATGCTGATAATGGCATCGTCAGCACTAAACATCTTCGTCGCCATTTCAAAACTGTGCAGAAGGGTGCATAGGTCCCTGATCTGAGACCACTCCTCCAGCGTGATTTGCCCCACCTCTGGATCCCGTTGGCCCAGGCTATACGTTAGAACGTATTGCACCAGGGCTTGTCGGTGCTGCCACAGTCGCTGCAACATGTGCAGAGTTGAATTCCACCGGGTAGGCACATCGCGTTTTAGCCGGTGAAGTGGCAGGCCCAACGAGTTCTGTAGAGATGTAAGTCGCTGAGCTGCGGGATACGAATGGCGGAAGTGAGCACACAGCGACCATGCCCTCTGCAGAAGGCCATCTAGTCCGGGATAGTGGGCTAAAAATTGCTGGACAACCAGGTTCAACACGTGAGCCATACAAGGCACGTGTGTGACATTGCCCCGGTGAATGGCCGCACAGAGGTTTGCAGCACATGGCCTTCCCTGGTTTCAGGTCCAGTGGAGACAACCATTCATGAAATTGGTTCTCCAGAGCTGACCTCAGCTGTGTGACTCACATTTTCCAGACATTTCAATGTAAAAACCGCCTGATGACGTTGAGCCCTACTGCCAGCATAGTAAGGAGGTGTGCAGGATCCCTTCTGCGCAGTTAGAAAAGCTTGTGGCATGACCAGACAGGCTTTGGGTGCAGGTGGAGGACCGAGAGGAGGTTGAGGAGGCAGAAGCAGTGGAGGAACTTTGACATAAAGAGGATTGACGCTCAACTCGTGGGGACGGCAAGACTTGGACAGCAGCCCCTTGTCCTGCTGTCACCATAGTTACCCAGTGCCCAGTCAGCGACATGTAACGCCCCTGTCCATGCCTACTCGTCCAAGTGTCTGTGGTGAAATGCACCCTGTCACACACAGAGTTTCTCAAAGAAGCGGTGATGTTGTGTGCAACATGCTGGTGGAGCGCAGGCACACCTTTCTTTGAGAAGTAGTGCCGACTGGGCATCTGGTACTGGGGCACGGCGACGGACATAAGGTCTCGAAAATCCTCTGTGTCCACCAGGCGGAAAGGCAGCATTTCTGTAGCCAAGAGCTTGCAGATGGTGAAATTCAACCTCTTAGCTTTCTCATGGCTAGGAGGAAATGGTCTTTTACTTGTCCACATCTGAGGGACTGAGGGCTGGCTGTTGTGCTTAGACGGGGTTGATAAGGGTGTCCCCGGCAAACTGCCGGTCTGTGAGGAAGATGCAGGCGGACATGTTAGGTTGCCTTGATCCAAAGGTGGTGCTATCGATGTCGGACAGCACTGAACACCAGCTGGTGTTACCACCTCCAAAGAAAATGATGACCTGCCAATCACGCTGGCTGTTGCGGGTAAAGAAGTGGCAGGTCTGCGTCCCAAAACAGGTGTGACTGCTGTCCCCCCAGTCACAGAGGATGAAGAGGCTGCGGATGCACAAGATGTGGCAGACGGCGGTTGGCCCGGCCGGCTAGGCCGCATTGTAGCACAATGAGCTTCCCACTGCAACTTATGCTTCATGTCCATGTGCCGGTTCATGCATGAAGTACTCAAACTATGTATTTTTTGGCCTCTACTTAGCTTTTGCTGACAAATGTTACAGATAACACGAGTTGGGTCATCTTTATCGATCTGAAAAAATGCCCAGGCTATGCAAGGTTTAGCACCCATGCGACCTGAAGAGCCACCACGACTTGTGGTCAGAGGCAGAGTTGTGTTTGAGGATGCAGTTGTTGACGTGCTTCCAGTACTACGTCTCTGTCCAGGAAGGCGCAACGTGACCTCGTCATCACTAGCATCCTCCTCCACCTCGTCTGCTGACCTCATCTCTTGGCTGACCGTGGGTTGACAGTAAGTGGGATCTCCAACCTCATCATCATCACCCTGTGTGTTATCACACCCGTCGTCCTCAGAGCCAACCTGTTCCTGCCCTGACAAAAAACTAAAGTTGTCGCTCCAATCAGGTATTTGAGTCTCATCATCGTCTTCCTCTTTGTCTCCACCAACAGGAGTTACAGTTTGGGAATGAGGGTATACATTATGGTCAGAACCTTCTGCGTCTGGTCCTGGATCCGACTCATAAAGATTCTGGGCATCAGTGCAGATCATTTCCTCGTCTGGATTCACAGAAGCGCTGGAGCCGACCTCTGATTCCCAGGCTATAGTATGAGTAAACAGCTCTGCAGACTCAACCATCTGTTCTACCTCATACTCAGACGGGCAGCTGGAGATTTGGGAGCTGTGAGGAAGCAAGTGCGATTGGGGTGACACCTCTGAGGACTGGAGTATTTGTCATGTTGAAGTTGATGTGGAGGAGAGCCCACTTAAAGGAGCACTTGATATCCGTTGAAGCACCTGCTGTTTTTGTGCCTCATCTGGAATTTGTAGCGATTGGCGTGGCCGTAAGAAAGGGATCTTATCACATTGTCCGCTAAAAGAAGTAGACATTTTAGTTTTGATGGAAGATGGTCTTTCTTCTGCAAATGTTACTGATGCTTTAACACCTACTCCACGGACACAACCTTATTTCCCCTTCCGAACACGCCTTGTCCCCTTTCCACCAGCAGCAGGCCTTTTTCCACTCATTTTGGTGGTTAACTAATTCACAACTCTGGAGTTGTTAGCACAAAAAAACAATGGATGGGAACCGAGCAGAGCTGAGTGGCCAAACTGTGGTATTAGGCCAAAACTATTGTCTGGGGTAGATGCAGAAAAAAATTATATTCAGTTTGCAACCTGATGGAGGTCAGTATAGATCGACTAAAAGAACAAGTCCCACACACTGCTAGAAGGCCAAATATTTTTTCAGAGCTAGATGCAGAAAAAAATTATATTCAATTTGCAACCTGATGGAGGTCAGTATAGATGGACTAATAGAACAAGTCCCACACACTGCTAGAAGGCCAAATTTTTTTTCAGAGCTAGATGCAGAAAAAAATTATATTCAATTTGCAACCTGATAGAGGTCAGTATAGATGGACTAATAGAACAAGTCCCACACATTGCTAGAAGGCCAAATATTTTTTCAGAGCTAGATGCAGAAAAAAATTATATTCAATTTGCAACCTGATGGAGGTCAGTATAGATGTACTAATAGAACAAGTCCCACACACTGCTGGAAGGCTAAATATTTTTTAAGAGCTAGATGCAGAAAAAAATTATATTCAATTTGCAACCTGATGGAGGTCAGTATAGATGGACTAATAGAACAAGTCCCACACACTGCTAGAAGGCCAAATATTTTTTCAGAGCTAGATGCAGAAAAAAATGATATTCAATTTGCAACCTGATGGAGGTCAGTATAGATGGACTAATAGAACAAGTCCCACACACTGCTAGAAGGCCAAATATTTTTTCAGAGCTAGATGCAGAAAAATATTATATTCAATTTGCAACCTGATGGAGGTCAGTATAGATGGACTAATAGAACAAGTCCCACACACTGCTAGAAGGCCAAATATTTTTTCAGAGCTAGATGCAGAAAAATATTATATTCAATTTGCAAACTGATGGAGGTCAGTATAGATGGACTAATAGAACAAGTCCCACACACAGCTAGAAGCCCAAATATTTTTTCAGAGGTAGATGCAGAAAAAAATTATATTCAGTTTGCAACCTGATGGAGGTCAGTATAGATGGACTAATAGAACAAGTCCCACACACTGCTAGAAAGCCAAATATTTTTTCAGAGCTAGATGCAGAAAAAAATTCTATTCAATTTGCAACCTGATGGAGGTCAGTATAGATGGACTTATAGAACAAGTCCCACACACTGCTAGAAGGCCAAATATTTTTTCAGAGCTAGATGCAGAAAAATATTATATTCAATTTGCAACCTGATGGAGGTCAGTATGGATGGACTAATAGAACAAGTCCCACACACAGCTAGAAGCCCAAATATTTTTTCAGAGGTAGATGCAGAAAAAAATTATATTCAGTTTGCAACCTGATGGAGGTCAGTATAGATGGACTAATAGAACAAGTCCCACACACTGCTAGAAGGCCAAATATTTTTTCAGAGCTAGATGTAGAAAAAAATTATATTCAATTTGCAACCTGATGGAGGTCAGTATAGATGGACTAATAGAACAAGTCCCACACACTGATAGAAGGCCAAATATTTTTTCAGAGCTAGATGCAGAAAAATATTATATTCAATTTGCAACCTGATGGAGGTCAGTATAGATGGACTAATAGAACAAGTCCCACACACAGCTAGAAGCCCAAATATTTTTTCAGAGGTAGATGCAGAAAAAAATTATATTCAGTTTGCAACCTGATGGAGGTCAGTATAGATGGACTAATAGAACAAGTCCCACACACTGCGAGAAGGCCAAATATTTTTTCAGAGGTAGATGCAGAAAAATATTATATTCAATTTGCAACCTGATGGAGGTCAGTATAGATGGACTAATAGAATGATGCTATGCCCAAAAGGTTTTACTTCACTAGGTGCAGTAAAAAAATTGGTATTCTATACACAGGTGGTGTAGCTTGCAACACAGATAGGCTACTCCACTGACTAACACACTCTGCAATAGGCCAAAAAGGATTAGCTTTGCTAGATTTAGCCAAATGCTGTGAAAAAAACTTGCACAGCACTGGCACAGACCTGCCTGGCAAAAACTGATAGGAACGATGTAACTTAGTCCTGAAAAGGACTGCAATTACAATTAGTCTTTACTCCCACAACCTATCTATTTAAGAGCACAGACCTGCCTGATAAAAGTCGTAGGAAATGCTGCAACCTAGTCCTTAAAAGGACTGCAATCACAACTATTCCCTACTCCCAAGCTATCTGTAGATTTGTGCGAAAATTGGCTTGAAATTAACAAGGTATAGCGCACACAGCAACAGCGGTGCCGTCTAACATGCAGCTACAGCAGTGAGAAAATGGTGGCGACGGGGAAAATGGCTGGGTCTTATAGGGCAAGGACATGTGACATACACAGCCAATGACACATGCCCTTGCTTGTGTGAAAAAAAGCACTTCGCTCCGTGTGTGCGCTGCTGATAGGCTGACAGATTGCACCTCCCCACTGTAAATGCGGGAAAGAGAAAAAAAAAATGGAGATCTTCATTATTCCTGCAGAGATCCATCCCCTGCCCCTCCCCCCGCCCCGCTGTACACTCAAACTGCGTATTAACATTAATTTTCATCATTACTGAGAAAAAAAACAGTTATGATTTTCGTGCACGAACAGTTATCGCACATAACCTCGAACAGCCAAATTTTTTTCAAATCGTTCGTGTTCGCCGAACGGCTCGAACACCGCCCAAAACAGCTCGAATTTGAGATTGGCGAACAGTTCGAGTCGAACAACGCTCATCTCTACTCTTCATCAGGCATAGTCTGATGCCTGATGAAGAGATCTGAGTAGTCTCGAAAGCTTGCAATTTGTTACCATCTTTTCAGTTAGCCATTAAAAGGTATCAACCACTGAGGACTCTCAAATCTAAATATTTTTAGCCATAGTCTGGGCTGTAATGGAGAGCTTCAAACACTACCTCGCCTCCTCCAGATTTACAGTCTTCACAGACAACAACCCGCTGACGCACCTGGAGACTGCGAAGCTTGGTGCCCTAGAGCAACGATGGATGGCCCGACTGTCTAAATACGAGTTTACCATCAAGTATTGGGCGGGGCATAAAAACACCAATGCTGATGCACTGTCCAGGATGCCCAACTTGAGAGATGGGGAGAAAACCCGGAAGATCTGGAGGAGATAG
Source organism: Phyllobates terribilis (assembly GCF_046119375.1). Lineage (NCBI taxonomy): Eukaryota > Metazoa > Chordata > Amphibia > Anura > Dendrobatidae > Phyllobates > Phyllobates terribilis. Next base: position 58,982,634 of record NW_027362773.1, read on the forward strand.
AGCTACGCGCTTTCCATCGCCACGGGGTGACACAGTGCTCCCACTGTATGAGGGACAAGCGCTCCGCCAACAGAGAGGCCACGTTCAACCCATTGCCCCCCCATGGTTGGGCAGAGATGCAGGATTGCGACCCGGCTGTCCGCCTGGACACAAGCTGACTCGCACACTGATCCAGATGCTCCACAGGGGGTCCAACAGTTGCTGAAGGAGAAGAGCAAACTGTTCATCTATGAGGGAAAGCTGTGTCGAAGAAGCATCAACTCCCGGACACACGAACTGGTCTGACAGGTGGTAGTCTCAAGGCGGGATGCACCAATGGTCTTAGAAGCGTACCACGATGGAGCAGGACACTTCGGGTGGAAGAAGTTGGAAGCCCTGCTACGTGAGCAATTCTACTGGGCTGGCATGAGGAAAGCAATTGAGAGATGGTGTCGAGAATGTGGTCCATGCAACCTGAGACGGAAAGACCGTGATAGCCAGAGGGCTCCTCTGCAGCCCATAATCACCAAACAACCACTTGAACTGGTAGCCTTGGACCACGTGAAGCTAGCCCCAAGCCGGACAGGCTATGTCTACTCTCTCACCATAGTAGACCGCTACTCCCGGTTCTTGGTAGTAGTGCCAGTGAAAGATCAGATGGCATTTCAACAACACTTTTGTCGCCGAACGCTGAACGAGTGCTTACCGACCAAGGTCCAGCCTTTGAAGCAGAAGTGTTCCAGGAATTCTGTAACTTGTATGGCTGCAAGAAAATAAGGATGACGTCGTATCATCCCCAGACCAATGGGTTGTGCGAGAAAATGAACCAGGTGGTAATAGACCTGTTGAAGACATTGTGCCTTGAAGAACGTAGCCTGTGGCCAGAGAACTTACCAGATTTGGTGGACCTATATAACCACATCCCGGTGAACACCACCAACTGTACACCCGCTTACCTGATGAGAGCAAGACCTGGCAAGTTACCCATTGACTTAGACATGGGAGTCTTAACACCAGAGAAGACATCACCAGATGCAGATTGGGATACAGGGCGGCAGCAACAATACCGCAAGGTGCAAGAGTGTGTGGAGAGAAGTTTGTCCCTGGCGAGACAGAAGCAGGAGAAAACTTACGATCAGCATGCACTTGCAGTTCCCTTATCACCTGGATAACAGATACTCAAGAGGAAGAGACGAGTCCATAAATTAGATGACCAGTGGGAGGTTGAGCCATACACCGTCCTACCCTCTAATTATGATAACACGAAAGTGTGTCTCATCACTCATCTGTAAAGATGGAGAGGAAACTTCAGCGGCAGTCTCAAGAGACCACCTGAACATATGCCCTGAACAGTTGAAACACAAAGAAAAAGACCAAGACAGCCCTCCGCCCACAGGAAAAATGGAGGAAACGGTCCAGACAGTCCTTGGAGCATTTCCCCGGTCTTGGACGCAGGTGAACAGAGCAATTGTGGTGCCGGTACGGACCTTTCTCAAAGCGGCCTCTCCGGAAGCTGCAGAGGCTCCAGAACAGCAGAGAGACCAATCGGCCCCAGAGACAGATGCCTCATCAGCAGCAGATCAGGAGAATCTACCCTCTGCTAGCAGTGTACCTGTCATACCCAGGGTGAGCCACAGAATTCGTAGGAGATTACCCAGCCTACCGGTGTTACCTTAGACTACCCGTAGTGTAGTTCACACTGAACCCACCACACCAGGGGTAGACACTAGGGACCAGGGTAGGTCAGTGACAACAAATGTACTACGTAGATTGACCCGTAGTACTAAAGGTCAGCTCCCTGCCCGCTGGAGGAACTAAAGTGTATGTTATATATAGTTGAAACCATTAAATAATCTTGGATATATATAGTTGTTAAATTTATGGACAATCGGACCACAGGACTAGGTGTGGTCAGGACAATATTGAAAATAGTTAGTAAGTGGCCTTGAAAATAAACCGCAGGCATAGCCAAAGACCAGGCCCAACGACAGAGTGCCCTGAAGCCACGCCCAGGGATGATACACAAAGTGGGTTGATGCGGTTCCCACCAGCCAAATTTCAATTATCCGGAAAAAGACAATCCCCGGATTGTCGCGTAAAGACTAAGCGCCGCAGTGACTGCTATAAATTTTTGGTTGAGTTTTTTGTAATTTTTGTAAACTATTTGTAATGTGAATTGTTATTATTGTTGATTGTTAATTCAAAAAGGTATCCTCAGTCTGGGAGTACTGAGTTTAACTAGGGGGGAATGTGGCATTCCGGTTGCCACAGTGATATTGACTCCCTCACAAGAGGTGATGCCATGCCTGGAAGCAAGCAGGGGTCCATAGTCAGGTATACTAGCATGCAACACTTTCCTGGCTCCAGACCAGCAAGGGGAGCTCTTCCCCTTAGCAACTGGGATCTGGAGGCGGGATTAGTTAGAGTTAGTGACAGGAGTTGAAGACAGGACAGTGAAGAGTAAAGACCCGGGAAGTGGAGCTGCACGGCAGGTCACCCCAGAGAGGAGCGTAGAAGAACCGGACACCGGAGTCCGAGGTTGTGGGGCACTGAAGGCCCAGCAGCAGAAACCAGAGGGCAGAAGACTGCAGGTCTCCTGGCCCCATCAGATGCCCGGAGGCTCAGCAGCACATAGGGCCCAGCACCACCACATGGGAGCGACACTCCAGGAAGGCCCAAGCTGTCTGCCATACAGGTGAGCACAAAAAGGTTTTACTCAGGGACGAGGGCCACAGCACAGCTATAAGCATCAGGGCCAAAGAGATTAGCGCAAAAGGGAAGGCCTGCAACTTCACCTGGCGAGGTGGATTCCCAACTTGCTTCCAGGCCGCCCGGACCTCTACTACAAGCTTGTACCCGTGCCCTGGTCTGCCTAACCAGCGCAAGTAAAGATAAGAGGAAACCGCCATTAAGTTGTGGACTGGTTATTATCTGCGCCATCCCCTGCACTACACTGCACAGCAACATCTATAACATCACCATTCCATGCCCTGGAGCTAAGCTCTGCCTGTGGAGAGCTGTTCCAACTCTGCTGTGTCACCATCAGCTCCAGAGGATCTGCACCGCAGCGCCGGGTCCATATAGCTGCATACCACAGGTGGCTTCACGAACATTAAACTATAAAAACTATAATCCCCTTTTATTGACCGCCCTGGGTCACGGACCGGGTCACTGCTACTGTGACATCCCCTGCACCAACCGGCCCCGCACCGAGTATCCCATGGCCCAGGGAGAGCGTCATTGGCACCTCATATATCAACCAGTTAACAGGTATGGCCAAAGACCTCTGTATCGATGCAAGTCTATGACTGCATGGTGTGAACAGCGGAAGTGAACCCCACAGCAACTGTTCTTTCCGCAGCAGAACATCCACGCCAGGATAGTGGCAGAGAAATAGCTGTACTGTACCACAAGGTTGAGAATATGAGTCATGCAAGGCATGTGTGTGAGTTTGCCCCGGCGTAGGGCCGCCACCAGGTTCACACTGTTATCGCACACGGCCTTCCCTGGCTCCAGGTTCAGTGGAGAAAGCCATTGCTCAAACTCAGCCTGGATAGCTGTCCACAACTCTTGACCTCTGTGACTGCAATCTCCAAGACATATTAATTTTAATATTGCCTGATTGCGGTGAGCTCTGGCTGTGCAGTACAGAGATGGTGGGGATTCGCTCTCCACTGCTGGAACATGTGTCTCAGTAAGGCAGAGGTTGAGGGTGCAGGTGTAGGCCCTAGAGGGGGTGGAGGAGGCAGAAGCAGTGGAGGAAGTGTTAGATACAGAGGTTTGTCCCGCAAACCTTGGGGATTCTAAGACATGTGGAGCAGCCCCTTCCCCACCGGCCCACACAGCCACCAGAGTCACCCAGTGCCCAGTCAGTGAGCTGTAATGCGCCTGGCCATGCTTACTCGCTCAGGGGTCTGTGGTGAAATGCACCCTGGCAGACATAGATATACTCAAGGAACGGGTGATGTTGTTTGCGACATGTTGGTGTAGCGCAGACACAGCTTTCTTAGAGAAGTAATGGCAACTTGGCAACTGGTACTGGGGGACTGTGACGGCCATCAGCTTTTAGAAACTGTCTGCATTCACCAGGTGGAAAGGCAGTTTTTCCATGGCCAACAGATTGGAGATGGTGGAGTTCAAACTCTTAGCTTTGGCATGTGTTGAATGAAACAATCCAGATAGTGTGGTATTAGCAACAATTTTTTTTTTCTTTTTACTGTGGAGTACTGGATACAGTAAAATATATGCACCAAAAAATTACAAACTGAGATGTGGCCTGCTGTATGTATCATGTTAGTAACAGAAGAAATTAGATTTTTTTACTGTGGATGAGGACAGGATACAGTAGAATATATATGCCAAAAAAATTACAAGCTTAGATGTGGGCTGCTGTATGTTTCACAGTAGTAACAGAAGAAATTAGATTTTTTTTACTGTGGACGAACTCTGGATACAGCAGAATCTTTGCGCCAAAAAAATAAAAGCTGAGATGTGGCCTGCTGTATGTATCACGTTAGCAACAGAAAAAAATAGATTTTTTACTATGGAGCCCTTGATACATCTAAATCTGAGAGCAAAATAAGTACAAGCTCAGATGTGGCCTGCTTTATGTAGCACAGTAGGAACAGAAAAAATTAGAGTTTCAAAGGTGTACGCCTGCATGGAGCACTATATCAGCACAACAGAGTTCGATGCTAAAATGTGCTTGGCCTGTTGTCTCTGTCTGGACCACACTAATATACCAGAAGGTCAATTTCACAGCCGCACAGGATCCTATCTATCTAAACTATCTGACTTAGAAGCAACCGCCTAGTTAGCTATCTCAATCTCTCAGTATCCAGGAGCAGCGTCCGGAGCAGCCTCTCTGCATTGTTAAACTGGCAAAATTGCTCTAAAACAACATGTCCGCTCTTTATATGGAGAGGGACATGTGACTTCAGCAGTCAATGGCACAAGCAGCCACAGGAACGTTGTGGATGGTTCCTGCGCCCTGATTGGCTTTCTGAAATCGGCACACATTACTTTAAGAAATAAAAAAATTAAGATTAACAGCTTGCCCCTACTCTGACCGCTCCCCACCCCCTCCCATCAAACATGTCTCCCCCCCCCCCGCTCATCATACAGCACCACTATCTTAGCCAAAGTCATAAAAAATACAGTAGTGGAAATGCGATCATTTACCGCACTTTTGCCAAATTGGGCCGATTTTCAGTAAAAACTCTCGGGTGACCGATCACGAATCTGAATGTGCAATGTTAATGCCGAATTTGCAAAAAAACAACATTTTCCGCATATGTTCGCTCATCTCTACTCTCCACACATCTAGATAAATTCCTTGAGGGGTCTAGTTTCCAAATTGTGGGGGGGTTAGGCACATCAGGGGCTTTTCAAATGCAACATGGTGTCCGCTATCGGTTCTAGCCTATTTTGAGTTTAAAAAGTCAAATGGTTCTTCTTCCCTTCCGAGCGCTGCCATGTGTCCAAACAATAGTTTTCCCCCACATATGAGATACCATTGTACTCAAGAGAAATTGCTCAACAAATTATTGGTCCATTTTCTCCAGTTAGCCTTGTGAAAATGAAAATTTTGGGGCTAAAACATTTTTGTGGTTAAAATGTGATTTTTTATTTTCACGGCTCAATGTTATAAACTTCTGTGAAGCAGAAGTGTGGGAGTTCAGGGTGCTCACCACAAATCTAGATAAATTTCTTGAGTGGGGTTTCCACTGTTTAGGCATATCAAGAGCTCTCCAAACGCGATATGGCGCCCGCTCTCGATTCCAGCCAATTTTGAGTTCAAAAAGTCAAATCATACTCCTTCCCTTCCAAGCCCTGCCGTGCAATCAAACAGTAGTTTTCCCCCACATATGGGGGTATTAGCATATCCAGGAGAAATTGCACAAAAAAATTTGAGGTCCATTTTCTCCTGCTACCCTTGTGAAAATAAATTAAAAATTTCGACCTGAAGCAACATTTTTGTGAAAAAATGTAAAATGTTCATTTTTTCCTTCCAAATTACTTTAATTCCTGTGAAACACCTGAAGGGTTAATAAACTTTTTGAATGTGTTTTTGAGCACTATCAGGGGTGCAGTTTTTATGGGTGCAGTTTTATAAAGGTGTCATTTTTGGGTATTTTCTGTCATATAGGCCCCCCAAAGTCACTTCAAATGTGATATGGTCCCTTAAAAAAATGGTTTTGTAAATTTTGCTGGAAAAATGAGAAATTACTGATCAACTTTTAACCCTTTTAACTTACTAACAAATAAAAAAATATATTTTGTGTGATATAACTATGGTTTAAGGGCATAAGAATTAAAAATGTGAAAATAAGCATGTAATATCAAAGAAATTTTTCCACTATCATGAAGTACGATATGTCACAAAAAAACTCTCAGAATCACTGGGATCCATTGAAACATCCCAGAGTTATTACCACATAAAGTGACACTGGTCAGAATTGTAAAATTTTGCCTGGTCATGAAGACAAAAATTGGCTTGGGGGTGAAGGGGTTAAAAAAACCTTTAAGTTCTTTAAGACATGATGTTTTTTCATTGATTGTTCTCATATAGCCAACTGTCTTTTTTCTATAGGGTTATTAATCTATTTATCTATTCAGTTATAATGTCTTTTCCATATATAATAGCAAGCAGGTGCATTTGTGAAGGCATCATGGGAAGTGTAGTTCCTATAGCATCTGTTCTGCAGACGGCTTGCCAGTTCTCCTTGAGTACAAGGAATCTGGTACATTATGCAGTCCTAATAATTTTCACACAGTCTGTGAACTCATAAGATGACTTTGTTCTTCCTGGACTCATTTGAATTTAAAGTAGATTAATCCTGTATTTCACTGGGAGAAGATAATCCCTATTCATGCCAGAAAACATTATGTCAGTGAGATCATCTAATTCATTATCTTCTCACATGTAATATAATTCATTAATGACCACTTTGTTCCCCTTATTAAAATGTCAGGAGGTGAAATACATGGAATATAAATCATAACATTTAAAGAAAAAGAAAAACTAAACCTGTTCATGAAACAATTAGGAATTGTAATAATAAATAAATGATAAAATAAATACATTTTACAATCACTTTAATTCTATTACTTATTGTCGATAGTTATAGTGTTTCTCAAGAACTTTGACATCAATATCTTATCTATTGGCTCGACACTAGTGCAGAGTGTCAGACACAGCTGCATGTATAGATGACAAGCTACTGTGCATTTTGATTGTGCTTAACATTGGGGGTCATGGAAGTCGGATCCCACTGGTAAACTTTAATTGACTATTTAGGTCTTATGATAGATGAGACCAGTTTTTCAGTTAGAGATTTCCCAACTATAGCCCTCGTCAATGCAGTAGTGTATACTAAGTTAAGAAAAGTACATTATGTTATATTATACTATATGGAGTTTCAATTTTCAGTAATGGGGGCAGAAAAAAGGAGTTAACATAACAAAATGAAGAATATGCCACATTTTGGTGGCCATTCTGACTCTTTGGTATTTTCATCCTTTCCTTGATCTCCCGGTGATCTGCATTAAAGGGATTATCTGGGACTTTGTTTTTTTCATCTACCGGGCTAAGAACTTACCATTAGCTAGCTACTAACTATCTGTCTGTTCTTCCTTGCGACAATCTATTTAGTCTCTGAGCTGTCATAGGCCACTTTTGCCAGCAATTCTTCCTTCCAGTGATGTCAACAGCCGGCTCACCATTGCCTAACTTCAAGAAGCAGGCTGTCAATCAGCATGATATCAATATTGATGTCCCATCGAAAGAGCAGTCTGGAAAAGAAAGAGCTGCTCAGTTGGCATGAGAATTCAGGGGTGTAACTATTATAGGTACAGTAGTTGCAATCTCACCCATGCACTGGAGACTAGGGGGCCCCAAAGGTCCCTTTGCCCCATATGAAAGGACTATTATTATTAAAGACTTGTGTACGTTGAGAGCCCCATTGGAGATTCTGCATTGGGGCACATAAGCTTCAAGTTACGCCACTTCGTGAGGTCAAATGAAGCTGGAAAATCACCATCTCAACCAAAACAGATCATTGCAGAGCAGGACAGGCAGGTTGTTAGCAATAACTTAGCAATTACAGCAATTACAACTTAGCTAACAGGTTGTTAGCAATAACCGGCATAAGTTCTTAGCCAAATATGCAAAAAAACACAAAGTCCTGGAAGACCCATTTAAATATTCCACTGCCTCGTCAGCATTCATGTTCCGTCTTCAATAGTGATCACTAACTGTAACTTAGGAAGGTCCCTTTGAATCCTTGGTCCTATAAAAGCTGCTACGTTCATGTTCTATAGTTGTACCCAGATGAACAAGTGGTGTTTTTAGGTTTGCTTAGTTACTGTTCCAATTTTTAAACTGCACAGACAGAATCAGCAACAGCACACACACAGACCAAATGGGATATAGGAAAAAACCTTCCTTTACTCGAATAACTTGCAATATTTCAGCTTGTCAAAGTCTTTCTCAAACATTATAAAGGCATTGACAAATCGAAATGTATTGGGGTTGAAGTAAAAAAAACATTTTTGCATACAGATTCACAATTGCTCCAAGTGTTTTGTTTTTGACACTCTTTGGACATTTGTACAATTTTGTTATTGAGTTGGACATTGTCCACCAGGTGTTGTCGACCATCAAACAGATTTACAAGCCATAACTTTTGCTTCAATTTTTGCTGCTTATCTTCCCTCCTGTGACCATTTCATCTACAGGTTGTAAAAGTGAGCAATATTCTAAGTCAGTGGACTGTTCAGCTGGTAGTATACCAGTATGAAGGCATGCAGTGGGTGCATTTTACATTGCTTATATAGAACTGACACATTGTGCAGTGCTGTACAGAATTTGTTATCACTAGTGTTGAGCATTCCGATACTGAAATATCGGGTATCGGCCGATATTCGCGGAATCGGAATTCCGATACTTAATTCCGATACTTTTGCAATATCGTATACCGGAATCGGAAGTTCCCATAATGCAATGAGCCATTTTCATTTTATTCAGCCAATGAGGATCCTAAGAAGTGTGGGCACATCCTGTTAGGCATGTAGGCATCTTAACTAATGGCATGGCTGTGATTGGCTGCTGAAATGATGTCATGATGCACTATAAAAGCTGCCGCCGCCATTTTGAGCTCACTCTGCTGTGAATTCATTTAGGGATAGGACGCTGTTGTTCTGAGGGACAGTTTTAGCTACCTATTTGGTCTATTCTGCTTTACCCAAGCTACTTTATAAATCGCTGTGCCTTGCAGTGCTAGTGCACAGTTCTCTGAGCTGTTCACCGCTGTCTGCAAGGTCTCTGTGTGTGAGTGCAGCTCACGCTGTAGTGTGTGCTTCAACCAAGTCTGGTTGTAGTGCACTCAGTGTGTGTCACTGCCTCATACATTGTCCTTTTTTGCCAATTCAGAATTTTTCCTGATATCTCCTATTAGTGTGGTGGTTCCATCCATATTCAGCTAAATTGGTTCCAAACACGCTATATAGGAGTAGATAGAGAAATTTTTTTGGACTTGCAGCGCTAGTGCACAGTGCTCTGCATCTGTACTGTTCACCGCTGTCTGCAAGGTCTGTGTGTGTGAGTGCAGCTCACCCTGTAGTGTGTGCTTCAGCCACGTCTGGTTGTAGTGCACTCAGTGTGTGTCACTGCCTCATACATTGTCCTTTTTTGCCAATTCATAATTTTTCCTGATTTCTCTTATTAGTGTGGTGGTTCCATCCATATTCAGCTAAATTGGTTCCAAACACACTATATAGGAGTAGTTAGAGGAGCCTTTCTGCAGCATTGGGCCCTGCAGCCCCAGCCAGATTAGTATTAGCCTATTTTTTGTAGCCTCATTTATTGCATTGTAGGTTACCTTCCTACATTGTAATAGCTACAAAAAGTTTGTGATACTATCGTTATTACATCTTTAGGCACATCCAGTGTCTTTTTGTGACAAAAAAAACCTAAATAAAGTTCACCAAACACTCCACTTTACAGTTGTGTAGGCCACATTAGCTCATATTAAAGTCTAGTCCACACTTTATAAAATTAGTGTTTCTTATACCTGTTAGCAGCTGTTCAGGAATAAGCACACTAAGCCCTTAGTACTTTTCTGCCTATCTTTATCAGTCTACCAAGATGAAGAAGGCAGGGAGTAAGGCATGTGGGCGTGGGCGTGGAGTTTCTGCAGGGAGAGGACATGAGGATTCTGTGCCTGCAGGGAGAGGACGTGGGGATTCTGTGCCTGCTGCGGGCACCAGTGACTCAGCATCCCCCAGTTTTACCAGGGAACAGTCCTTTATGCGCAGCTTTGTAGGAGCTAGCCGTACCCCACTGCTGCGGGAGGACCAAATTGAAGCCGTTGTCGGATGGATGGCAGCTAACGCATCGACTTCAATTAGTTCCAGAACCTCTCAGGTCCTGAGCACTGAAGAGCACCCATCTGTCTCTTCACCACCTGCCAAATTGCCCAGGCAGCCAGAGAGCCATGGACAGGAGCCATCTCTACTTCTGTTCTCTGAATCTCTTGGCTTGGAAAGAGGGGGCCAGCCAAGCAGAATTTGAGAATTTGAAGAAGAGGTAGTATGCAGTGATGTGCAACCATTTTATCTCTCTGAATCTGAAGAGGCGGGTGGGCCAGTGCCTATGGTCAGCAGCACACCTCAGTACGCATCTGATGATGAGACTCAGGTGCCACTTTCTGGTGCGTACTGTGCTGTCGAGACTACCCAGGAGAAGCAGTTGTTTGAAGAGGGTGGTGTAGATGATGAGGTCCTTGACCCATCATGGCGTGAGGGACAGGAAGGTGGTGGGAGCAGCTCTGAGGAACAGATTCCCCGAACAGCCCAAAAAGGAGGGAGAGGGAGGGGGCAGACTTGGTTGCCTATAGCCTCCACTTCAGCACCCATTAGGAGCATGGCTCTTCCAAAATCCAAAGCGGGCGCCCCCAAGACTTGCAGTGCCTGGTCCTTTTATGACACAGTTGCAGATGACATTTGCTTTGTCAAATGCAAGCTGTGTAATCAGAAGGTGAAAAGAGGGAAAAGTGTCAGCAACCTCAATACCAAAAATATGTGGAAACATGTGCGGACCAAGCACGTGGTGGAGTTACAAAAACACACTGAAGACCTAGGCCAACCTACAGCGCCACCTACCACCTCTTCAGCTCGTGTTGTAGCCTCTTCCTCCAGCTCACACACAGCTGGTTCGGCTTCCTCACAGGATCGCCATGGAAGAATCTCTGGCACTGTTGTACAGAGACACAGTGTAATTCCACCCACAGCACCACTTTCCCAGTCATCCTCACACTCCCAGTCTACAGCCATCGTTAGCATAGGCATGGGAGAAAAGGCGCCCATACTTGGCAAACCACCCCCGAGCACAGGCTCTGAATGCTGGCATTGCTAAACTACTGGCCCTTGAAATGCTATCATTCAGGCTGGTGGAGACTGACACATTCCGTAACTTTATGGCATTGGCAGTCCCACAATACAACGTGCCCAGCCGCTTTTCTTTCAGCAGGCAAGCTGTCCCTGCCCTGCAACATCATGTGGAGGGAAAAATTAAACATGCGCTACAAAACGCCGTCAGTAGCAAGGTCCACCTGACCACCGATGCGTGGACCAGTAAGCATGGACAGGGACGATACCTTTCCCTCACTGCCCATTGGGTAAATGTTGTGGAGCCAGGTACAGATCTTGAGAGTGGCGCTGTACGTGTTCTGCCAACTCCAAGGATTGCAGGAATCCAGTCTGTACACATTGACTCCTCCTCATACTCCAGTTCCTCTGAATCAGCGCTGCAGGAGCCGTCACGGTCTACCTCCACATCGACCCGTGAACGGCTACCTGTTATGATGACCGATATGAGCACAGCCGTGGCAAAACGTCAACAGGCCGTATTAAAATTAATTTCTTTGGGGAATCGAAGCCACACAGCGCAGGAGCTCTGGAATGCCATCAAGCAGCAGAGCGACGTGTGGTTTGTGCCAGCGAATCTCCAGCCAGGCATGGTAGTGTGTGACAATGGCCGAAATCTGGTGGCAGCTCTAGGCCTAGGCAACCTCACTCACATCCCATGTCTGGCACATGTGCTCAACTTGGTCGTGCAGAGTTTTTTGAGGGACTATCCGGATCTTGATGCACTGCTTCACAAGGTCCGCATAGAGTGCGCTCACTTGCGGCGTTGCAGCAATGCAAGATCACGCATTGCAGCTCTGCAGCGCCGATTACGTCTTCCGGAACATCGCATCATATGTGACCTACCCACCAGGTGGAATTCAACGTTACATATGTTGGAGAGGTTGTGTGAGCAGCAGGCAGCAGTAATGGAGTACCAGCTGCAGCAGGCGCAAACAAGTCGCAGTGCGCGCCGTTCACACTTCACCACCACTGAGTGGGCCTCTATGAAGGACATTTGCCACGTTTTGCATGCCTTCGATTATTCCACGCGGATGGCGAGTGCAGATGATGCACTAGTCAGCATGACTATCCCCCTTATCTGCCTGCTTGAAAAAACACTGCAAGCACTAAGGGACGAGGTTTTGGAAGAGGTGGAGGATGAGGAGTCACAAATGCCATCTGCTTCTCTACAGTCTGTGCAACGTGGTTCCTCACAAAGGCCTAGGCAGGGGACACTTTGTGAGGAGGATGAGGAGGAGTCAATGGATGAGGAAGACATCTGTCCAGAGGAGGGAGGTACACAATGCTCTAGTAGTCAGTACCTAGAGCGAGGGTGGGGTGATGCAGAGCAGGCAGAGATCACGCCTCAAGCAGGGGACAGTGTTTCTTGGCCAGTTGGCAGTCTGCAGCACATGGTTGATTTCATGCTGCAGTGCCTGAGAAACTACCGCCGCATCGCCCACATTCTCAACACGGCTGATTATTGGGTGTCCACCCTCCTAGATCCTCGCTACCGGGACAACTTACAAAGCCTCATAACACCGTTGAACCGGGAGCGTAAAATGCGGGAGTACCAAGACGCACTGGTGCATTCCATCATGTTCTCCATTCCAACCGAGAGCAGTGCTGCTAGTGCTTTACAAAGCAGCTCAGTACGTCGAGGCAGTGGAGGAAGCTCTGCACAAAGAGGGAGCAGAAGCAGCGCCTCAGCACAAGGCAAGACCAGTATGGCCGAAATGTGGCAAAGTTTTGTGTCCCCGCCGCCACAAATGTCTACACCATCACAGACGGCTCCAGTTAGCAGGAGGCAACGTTTCCGTCAGATGGTGACAGACTACATGTCTTGCCCTCTTAGTGTACTCCCAGACGGCTCTTCTCCCTTCAAGTTTTGGGTCTGTAAGCTGGATACATGGCCAGAGCTTAGTCAGTATGCATTGGAGGTGCTAGCTTGCCCTGCTGCTAGTGTATTATTGGAACGCGTCTTTAGTGCCGCAGGTGGTGTACTAACAGACCGTCGCATGCGACTATCCTCCGATAACGTTGACCGGCTTACTTTTCTCAAAATGAACAAGGCCTGGATCTCTCATGAATTTGCCAGTCCTCTTCCAGAATAAATAATTGGTTGGCAACAGTATCCAGGTCTCCTGTTGTGTTCATGTTTCTACCACCTGAACTGTAATCCCTGAGCTCCAACACTGCCAGTTGGCGCTCGGAAGTGCCGTCTGCACAGTCAACACTTGCTGCCGTGTTATTGGGGTTCAGTAACGTCAGCTGTTCCCCTGCTGTGCGGACGGCAATTTCTCCTGCTCTGTCCACATTCTCACTACTACAGATTTTAAAGTTGCTCCAATTACACCTCTGGCTCCTCTGTTTTCAGTATTATCCTTGAGCTCCAACACCGCCAGTTGGCGCTTGGAAGTGCCGTCTGCACAGTCAACACTTGCTGCCGTGTTATTGGGGTTCAGTAACGTCGCTGTTCCCCTGCTGTGCGGATGGCAATTTCTCCTGCTCTGTCCACATTCTCACTACTACAGATTTTAAAGTTGCTCCAATTACACCTCTGGCTCCTCTGTTTTCAGTATTATCCGTGAGCTCCAACACCGCCAGTTGGCGCTCGGAAGTGCCGTCTGCACAGTCAACACTTGCTGCCGTGTTATTGGGGTTCAGTAACGTCAGCTGTTCCCCTGCTGTGCGGACGGCAATTTCTACTGCTCTGTCCACATTCTCACTACTACAGATTTTAAAGTTGCTCCAATTACACCTCTGGCTCCTCTGTTTTCAGTATTATCCCTGAGCTCCAACACCGCCAGTTGGCGCTTGGAAGTGCCGTCTGCACAGTCAACACTTGCTGCCGTATTATTGGGGTTCAGTAACGTCAGCTGTTCCCCTGCTGTGCGGATGGCAATTTCTCTTGCTCTGTCCACATTCTCACTACTACAGATTTTAAAGTTGCTCCAATTACACCTCTGGCTCCTCTGTTTTCAGTATTATCCCTGAGCTCCAACACCGCTAGTTGGCGCTCGGAAGTGCCGTCTGCACAGTCAACACTTGCTGCCGTGTTATTGGGGTTCAGTAACGTCAGCTGATCCCCTGCTGTGCGGACGGCAATTTCTCCTGCTCTGTCCACATTCTCACTACTACAGATTTTAAAGTTGCTCCAATTACACCTCTGGCTCCTCTGTTTTCAGTATTATCCCTGAGCTCCAACACCGCCAGTTGGCACTCGGAAGTGCCGTCTGCACAGTCAACACTTGCTGCCGTGTTATTGGGGTTCAGTAACGTCAGCTGTTCCCCTGCTGTGCGGACGGCAATTTCTCCTGCTCTGTCCACATTCTCACTACTACAGATTTTAAAGTTGCTCCAATTACACCTCTGGCTCCTCTGTTTTTAGTATTTACCCTGAGCACCAATACCGCTAGTTGCTGCTCAGAAGTGCCGTCTGCACAGTCAACGCTTGCTCCAGTTTTATTGGGGTTCAGTAACGTCAGCTGATCCCCAGCTGTGTGTCCGGCAAATTCTCCTTTTTGTCCACATCCACTGTACTACTGATTTAAAACCTCCTCCAAATACACCTCTGGCTCCTCTGTTTTTAGTATTTACCCTGGGCTCCAATACCGCTAGTTGCTGCTCAGAAGTGCCGACTGCACAGTCAACGCTTGATCCAGTGTTATTGGGGTTCAGTAACGTCAGCTGATCCCCAGCTGTGTGTCCGGCAAATTCTCCTGCTTTGTCCACATCCACTGTACTACTGATTTAAAACCTCCTCCAAATACACCTCTGGCTCCTCTGTTTTTAGTATTTACCCTGGGCTCCAATACCGCTAGTTGCTGCTCAGAAGTGCCGTCTGCACAGTCAACGCTTGCTCCAGTGTTATTGGGGTTCAGTAACGTCAGCTGATCCCCAGCTGTGTGTCCGGCAAATTCTCCTGCTTTGTGCACATCCACTGTACTACTGATTTAAAACCTCCTCCAAATACACCTCTGGCTCCTCTGTTTTTAGTATTTACCCTGGGCTCCAATACCGCTAGTTGCTGCTCAGAAGTGCCGTCTGCACAGTCAACGCTTGCTCCAGTGTTATTGGGGTTCAGTAACGTCAGCTGATCCCCAGCTGTGTGTCCGGCAAATTCTCCTGCTTTGTCCACATCCACTGTACTACTGATTTAAAACCTCCTCCAAATACACCTCTGGTTCCACTCTGTTTTTAGTATTTACCCTGGGTTCCAGTGCCGTCAGCTGGTTCTCGGCAGTGTCTTTGGCATGGGTACTCCCTCCTGCCCAGCCTGGTTCCAGCACGCCAGCTGTTTCCGGGTAGTGTCAACGTCACTTTGCCTCCAATGCGTTGTCCTGTCGTGTTGCGGTCGGGTTAGCCGACTCTATGGTGCCTGCAGTTAGGTGACTCCTATGTGGGCTGCGGGATCTGGCAATGAAGGCTGGTTCCATAGTGCCAATAGGACAAGCACCCCCTGTAGGACTGTGGGTTTTGGTAACTGCGGCCGACTCGCGGCCTTGAAACTTTTTTTTATATGGGTACCTTCTACTACCCATCCGAGTTCCAGTACCGTCAGCTGGTTCTCGGCAGTGCCTTTGGATTAGGTGCCTCCTTCTCGGCATCCAATTCCACCAACGTCTGCTGGTCCTTGGTAGTGCATTCGGCACAGGTACCTCCTGCTTAGTAACCGAGTTCCAGTACCGTCAGCTGGTCCTCGGCAGTTTCATTGGCTCTTGTACCTTCTGCTACCCATCCGGGTTCCAGTACCATCAGCTGGTCCTCTGTAGTTACATTTACTCTTGTACCTTCTACTACCCATCCGGGTTCCAGTACCGTCAGCTGGTCCTCGGTAGTTCCATTTACTCTTGTACCTTCTACTAGTGTTGAGCCACCCCCGTAGTGTTCGAGTTCGGTTCGGTTCGTCGAACACCCGTGTGTTCGCCGAACTGTTCGTCGAACTGTTCGTCGAACACCTTCGAACACCGTTAAAACCAATGTCAGGCAAACAAAAACACATAGAAACACATAGAAAACACCTTCAAAGGTGTCCAAAAGCTGACAAACTGCTCAGAAGACACAACTAACACATGGAAAAGTGACAAGTACATATAGTCATGCGAAAAGAAAAGAGGTGGAGGAGTAAAAGGAGGGGGAGACACAGATATAGGCATGTCATGCCCTTCTAAAATCCAAAAAGTGAGAAGCTGACACGTTCAGTCCGCTCCTGCCCGTGCCACCTCCGTGTCGCCGGGTTTGTGCCAGAGCCGCAGTGAACCCTGACGGCCAGCCCCCCTCTCCCAATACTGGTGCCTGTCCACTGGTGGGTCGAGCGAGCCCCCCTGTGGTGGAGGCAGCTCTAAGCTTTTTAATTTAAATTGTCTCTCTAATTTGAATGAATACACTTTAAATCCATTTACAAGGATCTATTGGAGGGCAAGTCTCATGCCAGCAGCCGCGTAATTCCAGCTCCAGTAGCGTCCACTAAAGCTGCTGCAGTTAAAAAGCTTTTATAAGGATCGAGCTCGGCTGTCCACCGCAAGGCATCCTACTGCCAGTCCCAGCCCCTATGCCTTGGGGTGCCTCCTGATGCTCTTCACTGAGTATCCCGTGGTCCCGAAGCATTTCCTTTGAAAAAATTAAGTGTCCAAACTACAGGTGGTGTAGCTTGCTTAACAGCCGGGATAATCCGCTGACTAGCAGACACTGCTACTAGGCACAAAGTATTTCCTGGGCTAGATGCAGTTAAAAATTTGTAATTAGATACTCTCGTTGGATGCTGAGAAAGCATTCCATAGAGTCTCCTGGCACGCCATATATGAGTCTCTTAAAAAGCTTGGGGTAGGGGTCTAGGGGACCCTTTTATAGCCAAAATCACGGCCCTGTATCACAATACGTCACCTAGGCTGAAGATAAATGGAACTATAGCACCCTGAGGGCTCGGTTGCTACAGAGGTATTGCACCTCACCCAGAGGTGTGATATCTCACTCTCAGGTAAGGATGGAGTGTGGATCAGGACCCGACACCTGCATGCATTACACCACATTACCGTGGGGCAGGGCAACCAATATGCCTCTGAGATGGGCACGACAGTCCCTGTCCCTGGCTGGAGTGGGGGGAGGGAACACTGAGGAAGGGGAACCCTGTAGTGCAGGAGCAGGGAGGAAGCAGTTCCTGGGTGCATTGAGAAGGGAGTATAAAAGGTGGGCACCATCTTAGTTCAGTGCAGAGAAGTCTGAGCAGAAGTGGCAGGGAGCATGGGCTCTGCATGAGCTCTGCTCCGGAGGCGGGCCTAGTAACAGAGGCCCAGGCCTGGAAGAGGGAGAAGGAAGGAAGAGGAGCGGAGAAGGCTCCAGGAACGAGGAATGAAGGGATCCCAGGGGTGCGGACGGGCGAGTCGCCACCGCATGCCCGAATCCACCTGCGTGGAGGGGTCAAGCCAAAGGCGGAGACCGGACCCCGAAACTAGTGTAGGCAGGAAACGACCCTCAGCTAGAAACCGGAGGCTGTGACATTTTATGTGGCGCAGCCCCTCGCTACACCCGCTAGGAATGCACCACATAGGGTCAGGGAAACTGGCGCCAAGTTTACCAAGAGGAGGCCCGAGGCAGCCGGACAGAAGGGTTGGTAAGAAAGGCCAGACAAAGGACACACAAAGGGGGTCCTGTGAAGCGCTTCAAAGTTATCTGGGAGTTGTCTGAGCCCCTCACCTGGTGAGCACAGTACGACGTGGGCAGCCATTACCTGCAGACGTGGTCTGGATAATAAGAACTGTGAGTAAAGGCCCTGAACTGCATCACTGACTCCGTGTCATTACTGCTGCTGCCCTGCACCATCACCCCCATCCTCCGCATACACTGCCCTGAGGCTATACTCCTCCCATGGGGAGTTATGTTACGCTCTGCTGCACCCACAACACCAGCCTCAGCGGTCTGCCCTGCAGCAGCGGTTCACTCTGACCGCAATCCACGGGTGGCGTAGTCGGACATTTAAACATCAAAACCACATAAATAGTTCCGCCACTGGTTTGACCACCCTGAGCCACGGAACCGGGTCGCCGCCACGAAGACTACAACCACCAGCATCCACCAAAAAGGGTCCGGCTCCGGGTGTCCCAAGGCCCAGGGGGTGCATCAGAACATTTTCATCACCTTTCACAATCACCAATGGGACAAGGCAGGGATGTCCTCTGTCCCCTCTCTTATACATCCTAGTGACGGAGCACCTGCTCTCATCAATTCGCCATAACCCCAATATTAGGTGGATTGAGGTGGGAGGCACCGAGTACAAGTGCTCTCTATTTGCTGATGATGTCCTAGTATATATCACTCAATCACATATATCCATCCATGCTGTTATGGCTGAAATAGATCACTTTGTTACATGGTCAAATTTTAAAATCAATGCAGCGAAGTCTGAGGCCCTCGATGTCTCCCTCCCCAAATCCATATAGGATTCCATCCAGTCCAACTTTCCCTTTGCCTGGCCCTCACAGGGTATCAAATACTTAGGAATTCCTATTCATAGAGACCTCTCCCATCTATGTTATCTTAATTTTGGGCCCTTTATTGAACAACTCCATACAGACCACGGTTGGCAAGTTAGAACTGTAAGATTCACTACGTGAACCACTGGTGTTTTGTGGAAAAGCACATGTACACTGTGTTACAAATTATTATGCAAAAAGTGTTTAGGAGTGATAAGGGAAGAATTTGTTTGTTTGTCAGTTAAACTCATTGATGGTGATGTGTGTCAGGGCTCTTTATGTCACTGTAAGCAATTGCAGACACCTGTGCTAATTAGTTTGGCAGGTGTGTCCAATGAAAGGCAAGACTACTTAAGAAGGCTGTCTCACATTATTAAGCAGCCTACATTTTCTGCCAAAATGGGAAAGAAAAAGGATGTGTCGGCTGCTGAGAAGCAACAAATTGTGGAGTGTTTAGGTCAAGGCATGACTACAATCAACATTGTGCGATGATCAGGATGAAGTGTCTTGGCAATCAAGAAGTATGTAGCTGATTCACAGTACACACGTGTGCGTGCTGATAAGGGCAAATTGAGGACTCTTTCCTACAGGCAATTACGTCAGGTTAAAAGAGCAGCGGCAAAAAAGCCTTGTCATAGCAGCAGACAAGTTTTTGAAGCTGCTGGTGCCTCCAACGTCCCCCGAACAACAAGATGCAGGGTCCTTCAGAGGTTTGCAGCTGTGCATACGCCATCCTGTCAACCTCCTCTATCCACTTCACACAAGCAGAAACGGCTCCAGTGGGCCAAACATTACATGAAGACTGATTTCAAAACTGTTTTGTTCACGGATGAGTGCCTTGCAGCGCTCGATGGTCCAGATGTATGGAGTGGAGGATGGCTGGTTGATGGACACCCCACGCAAACACGGCTACAGCGCCAACAAGGAGGAGGTGGAGTAATGTTTTGGGCTGGAATCATGGGGAGAGAGATTGTCGGCCCCTTTAGGATCCCTGAAGGCGCTAAAGATGAACTCCATAATGTATGTGGATTTTCTCAAACAGCACTTCCTGCCATGGTTCAAGAAGAAGAACCGTGTATTTCACAGCAAGATCATTTTTTTGCATGATAATGCACCATCTCATGCTGCACATAAAACATCTGCATCTCTGGCTGATATGGGCATAAAAGGGGACAAACTTATGGTGTGACCCCCATGCTCCCCTGACCTCTACCCCATTCAGAACCTCTGGAGCATCATCAAAAGGAGTGTCTATGATGGCGGGAGGCAGTTCACATCTAAGCAACAGCTCTGGGAGGGTATTCTGTCCTCATGCAAAACAATTGAAGCAGAAACCATCCAAAACCTGACAAATTCAATGGACGAGAGAGTTCAGAAGCTCCTTTCGAACAAGGGGTTCTATGTGAAAATGTAACATCACCTAGAATAAAGTTTTGAGTTGAAAACTGTTTGATTTCAGTTTCTAATAACCTGCTAATGCTTATAATTTCAAAAATGACCATTTTTTTGATCTTTATTAAACTGAAAAGGTTGATCGAAAAGTTTGGGGGATCTAAGAGTGTGGCAACCCAGTAGTCATGATTACTTCGAATTCTGACAATATGAGGGTCATGTTGCAGGTAGTGCAGCAAGAAGGCACTTATGTGTCTTGCGCATCTCGGAGCCCCAAAATTATTTTCCGGGCTAGATGCAGCTAAAAATTATTATTCAATTTAAATCTGGTGGAGCTTAGTATAGATGACCTAATAGGATCAGTGCTGCACACTGCTACAAAGCCCAAATTATTTTCCAGTCAAGATACAGATAAACATGATTAGTAATTTTAAATCTGGTGGAGCTTATTATAGATGGCCTAATAGAATCAGTGCTGCACACTGCTACAAAGCCCAAATTATTTTCCAGCCAAGATACAGATAAACATGATTAGTAATTTGAAAGCTTAAAACGGTTGGTAGGATGATTTTAACCAATCATCAAGCTTTTACTCTCCCCAGGATGACACAGGGGTAGAAAAGTCGTTTCGGATCCATGATTTGTTCATCTTTATGAACGTGAGTCTGTCTACATTATCAGTGGAGAGACACGTTCAGACAGAACGCTGGCTGCGGGGCATGACAAGATCTCCAAGGCGTAAGTGGCTAGCTCCGGCCATTTATCCAGATTGGAAGCCCAAAAAGAGCAAGGGTCCAGTGACACAGTCATGGCTTCAATGTTTACTTGGAGATACTCCTGTACCATCGTCTCTAGGCGTTGACTATGTGTCAGACTTCTTGTCTCCTGTGGCCTTGCAAAGGATGGGCTAAAAAAGTGGTGAAATGATTCCACAAAATTGATGTTACCAGCAGATACTGTGGTTCTGTTACGGTTTGAGTGCTGAACACTTGACGGTCCCACGGTTGGCAAGTTGGAACTGTGAGATTCACTACGTGCACCACTGGTGTTTTGTGGAAAAGCACATGTAAGATTCTGCAACAGTCTCTGCTGATACTCCTGCATGCGTGCATCCCTTTCTATGGCAGGAATAATTTCTGCAAATTTACTTTTGTATCGGGGATCTAAAAGTGTGGCAACCCAGTAGTCAAGATTATTTCTAATTCTCACAATTCGAGGGTCATGTTGCAGGTAGTGCAGCAAGAAGGCACTCATGTGTCTTGCACATCCAGGAGCACCAAGTCCCTGTTGTGTTGGTGGCGAGGTAACAATCATGCTTCCTTCCTCTGTCCTCTCCCCCCAACCTCGCACAACAGAAATGTGATCAAGGTCTCCCTCATCTGATGAGTCTTTCATCAGTTCGTCCTCCACTTCTTCCTGGGCTCCTGCACCTTCCTCACTAGTTTGGCTGCTACCATGCGCCCTGGTAAAACCATCTCCCCCACCCTCACATGCCTGCCGCCTCGGTGCTGCCGACCGTCTGGACCTTGCAGATGTTAGCCCTTCTGCATACAACTCCTCCTCCTCTACTTCCTCCACCTCCTCTTGTGCCACCACCTGACTCCGAATTCTGTTTAACATGTGCTCCAGCATGTAAATCACCGGAATAGTCATGCTGATAATGGCATCGTCAGCACTAAACATCTTCGTCGCCATTTCAAAACTGTGCAGAAGGGTGCATAGGTCCCTGATCTGAGACCACTCCTCCAGCGTGATTTGCCCCACCTCTGGATCTCGTTGGCCCAGGCTATACATCAGAACGTATTGCACCAGAGCTTGTCGGTGCTGCCACAGTCGCTGCAACATGTGCAGAGTTGAATTCCACCGGGTAGGCACATCGCATTTTAGCCGGTGAAGTGGCAGGCCCAACGACTTCTGTAGAGATGTAAGTCGCTGAGCTGCGGGATGCGAGCGGCGGAAGTGAGCACACAGCGACCGTGCCCTCTGCAGAAGGCCATCAAGTCTGGGATAGTGGGCTAAAAATTGCTGGACAACCAGGTTCAACACGTGAGCCATACAAGGCACGTGTTTGACATTGCCCCGGCGAAGGGCCGCACCCAGGTTTGCAGCATTGTCACACACGGCCTTCCCTGGTTTCAGGTCCAGTGGAGACAACCATTCATGAAATTGGTTCTCCAGAGCTGACCACAACTCCTCAGCTGTGTGACTCACATTTCCCAGACATTTCAAAGTAAAAACCGCCTGATGACGTTGAGCCCTACTGCCAGCATAGTAAGGAGGTGTGCAGGATCCCTTCTGCGCAGTTAGAAAGCTTGTGGCATGACCAGACAGGCTTTGGGTGCAGGTGGAAGACCGAGAGGAGGTTGAGGAGGCAGAAGCAGTGGAGGAACTTTGACATAAAGAGGATTGACACACAACTCGTGGGGACGGCAAGACTTGGACAGCAGCCCCTTGTCCTGCTGTCACCATAGTTACCCAGTGCCCAGTCAGCGACATGTAACGCCCCTGTCCATGCCTACTCGTCCAAGTGTCTGTGGTGAAATGGACCCTGTCACACACAGAGTTTCTCAAAGAAGCGGTGATGTTGTGTGCGACATGCTGGTGGAGCGCAGGCACACCTTTCTTTGAGAAGTAGTGCCGACTGGGCATCTGGTACTGGGGCACTGCGACGGACATAAGGTCTCGAAAATCCTCTGTGTCCACCAGGCGGAAAGGCAGCATTTCTGTAGCCAAGAGCTTGCATATGGTGAAATTCAACCTCTTAGCTTTCTCATGGCTAGGAGGAAATGGTCTTTTACTTGTCGACATCTGAGGGACCGAGGGCTGGCTATTGTGCTTAGACGGGGTTGATAAGGGTGTCCCCGGCAAACTGCCGGTCTGTGAGGAAGATGCAGGCGGACATGTTAGGTTGCCTTGATCCAAAGGTGGTGCTATCGATGTCGGACAGCGCTCAACACCAGCTGGTGTTACCACCTCCAAAGAAAATGATGACCTGCCAATCACGCTGGCTGTTGCGGGTAAAGAGGTGGCAGGTCTGCGCCCCAAAACAGGTGTGACTGCTGTCCCCCCAGTCACAGAGGATGAAGAGGCCGCGGATGCACAAGATATGGCAGGCGGTGGTTTGCCCGGCCGGCTAGGCCGCATTGTAGCACACTGAGCTTCCCACTGCAACTTATGCTTCATGTCCATGTGCCGGTTCATGCATGAAGTACTCAAACTATGTATTTTTTGGCCTCTACTTAGCTTTTGCTGACAAATGTTACAGATAACATGAGTTGGGTCATCTTTATCGATCTGAAAAAAAGCCCAGGCTATGCAAGGCTTAGCACCCATGCGACCTGAAGAGCCACCACGACTTGTGGTGAGAGGCAGAGTTGTGTTTGAGGATGCAGTTGTTGACGTGCTTCCAGTACTACGTCTCTGTCCAGGAAGGCGCAACCTGACCACGTCGTCACTAGCATCTTCCTCCACCTCCTCTGCTGACCTCATCTCTTGGCTGACTGTGGGTTGACAGTAAGTGGGATCTCCAACCTCATCATCATCACCCTGTGCGTTATCACACCCGTCGTCCTCAGAGCCAACCTGTTCCTGCCCTGACAAAAAACTAAAGTTGTCGCTCCAATCAGGTATCTGAGTCTCATCATCATCTTCCTCATTGTCTCCACCAACAGGAGTTACAGTTTGGGAATGAGGGTCTACATTATGGTCAGAACCTTCTGCGTCTGGTACTGGATAGATTCTGGGCATCAGTGCAGATCATTTCCTCGTCTGGATTCACAGAAGCGCTGGAGTCGACCTCTGATTCCCAGGCTATAGTATGAGTAAACAGCTCTGCAGACTCAACCATCTGTTCTACCTCATACTCAGACGGGCAGCTGGAGATTTAGGAGCTGTGAGGAAGCAAGTGCGATTGGGGTGACACCTTTGAGGACTGGAGTATTTGTGATGTTGAAGTTGATGTGGAGGAGAGCCCACTTAAAGGAGCACTTGATATCCGTTGAAGCACCTGCTGTTTTTGTGCCTCATCTGGAATTTGTAGCAATTGGCGTGGCTGTAAGAAAGGGATCTTATCACATTGTCCGCTAAAAGAAGTAGACATTTTAGTTTGGCTGGAAGATGGTCTTTCTTCTGTAGATGTTACTGTTGCTTTAACACCTACCCCACGGACACAACCTTTTTTCCCCTTCCCAACACGCCTATTCCCCTTTCTACCAGCAGCAGGCCTTTTTCCACTCATTTTGGTGGTTAACTAATTCACAACTCAGGAGTTGTTTACACAAAAAAACAATGGATGGGAACCGAGCAGAGCTGAGTGGCCAAACTGTGGTATTAGGCCAAAACTATTGGCTGGGTTAGATGCAGAAAAAAATTATATTCAATTTGCAACCTGATGGAGGTCAGTATAGATGGACTAATAGAACAAGTGCCACACACAGCTAGAAGCCCAAATATTTTTTCAGAGGTAGATGCAGAAAAAAATTGTATTCAGTTTGCAACCTGATGGAGGTCAGTATAGATGGACTAATAGAACAAGTCCTACACACAGCTAGAAGCCCAAATATTTTTTCAGAGGTAGATGCAGAAAAAAATTATATTCAGTTTGCAACCTGATGGAGGTCAGTATAGATGGACTAATAGAACAAGTCCCACACACAGCTAGAAGCCCAAATATTTTTTCAGAGGTAGATGCAGAAAAAAAATATATTCAGTTTGCAACCTGATGGAGGTCAGTATAGATGGACTAATAGAGAAAGTCCCACACACTGCTAGAAGGCCAAATATTTTTTCAGAGCTAGATGCAGATATAAATTATTTTGAATTTGCAACCTGATGGAGGTCAGTATAGATGGACTAATAGAGAAAGTCCCACACACTGCTAGAAGGCCAAATATTTTTTCAGAGCTAGATGCAGATATAAATTATTTTTAATTTGCAACCTGATGGAGGTCAGTATAGATGGACTAATAGAGAAAGTCCCACACACTGCTAGAAGGTCAAATATTTTTTCAGAGCTAGATGCAGAAAAAAATTATATTCAGTTTGCAACCTGATGGAGGTCAGTATAGATGGACTAATAGAACAAGTCCCACACACAGCTAGAAGTCCAAATATTTTTTCAGAGGTAGATGCAGATAAAAATTATTTTTAATTTGCAGCCCGATGGAGGTCAGTATAGATGAACTAATAGAGAAAGTCCCACACACTGCTAGAAGGCCAAATATTTTTTCAAAGCTAGATGAAGACAAAAAATTATTTTGAATTTGCAACCTGATGGAGGTCAGTATAGATGGACTAATAGGGAAAGTCCCACACACTGCTAGAAGGCCAAATATTTTTTCAGAGCTTGATGCAGATAAAAAATATTTTTAATTTGCAACCTGATGGAGGTCAGTATAGATGGACTAATAGAGAAAGTCCCACACACTGCTAGAAGGCCAAATATTTTTTCAGAGCTAGATGCAGACAAAAAATTATTTTGAATTTGCAACCTGATGGAGGTCAGTATAGATGGACTAATAGAGAAAGTCCCACACACTGCTAGAAGGCCAAATATGTTTTCAGAGCTAGATGCAGACAAAAAATTATTTTTAATTTGCAACCTGATGGAGGTCAGTATAGATGGACTAATAGAGAAAGTCCCACACACTGTTAGAAGGCCAAATATTTTTTCAGAGCTAGATGCAGGTAAAAATTATTTTTAATTTGCAACCTGATGGAGGTCAGTATAGATGGACTAATAGAGAAAGTCCCACACACTGCTAGATGGCCAAATATTTTTTCAGAGCTAGATGCAGAAAAAAATTATATTCAGTTTGCAACCTGATGGAGGTCAGTATAGATGGACTAATAGAACAAGTCCCACACACAGCTAGAAGCCCAAATATTTTTTCAGAGCTAGATGCAGGCAAAAAATTATTTTAAATTTGCAACCTGATGGAGGTCAGTATAGATAGACTAATAGAGAAAGTCCCACACACTGCTAGAAGGCCAAATATTTTTTCAGAGCTAGATGCAGATAAAAATTATTTTTAATTTGCAACCTGATGGAGGTCAGTATAGATGGACTAATAGAGAAAGTCCCACACACTGCTAGAAGGCCAAATATTTTTTCAGAGCTAGATGCAGAAAAAAATTATATTCAGTTTGCAACCTGATGGAGGTCAGTATAGATGGATTAATAGAGCAAGTCGCACACACAGCTAGAAGCCCAAATATTTTTTCAGAGGTAGATGCAAATAAAAATTATTTTTAATTTGCAACCTGATGGAGGTCAGTATAGATGGACTAATAGAGAAAGTCCCACACACTGCTAGAAGGCCAAATATTTTTTCAGAGCTAGATGCAGATAAAAATTATTTTTAATTTGCAACCTGATGGAGGTCAGTATAGATGGACTAATAGAGAAAGTCCCACACACTGCTAGAAGGCCAAATATTTTTTCAGAGCTAGATGCAGAAAAAAATTATATTCAGTTTGCAACCTGATGGAGGTCAGTATAGATGGACTAATAGAACAAGTCCCACACAAAGCTAGAAGCCAAAATATTTTTTCAGAGGTAGATGCAGATAAAAATTATTTTTAATTTGCAACCTGATGGAGGTCAGTATAGATGGACTAATAGAGAAAGTCCCACACACTGCTAGAAGGCCAAATATTTTTTTCAGAGCTAGATGCAGATAAAAATTATTTTTAATTTGCAACCTGATGGAGATCAGTATAGATGGACTAATAGAGAAAGTCCCACACACTGCTAGAAGGCCAAATATTTTTTCAGAGCTAGATGCAGAAAAAAATTATATTCAGTTTGCAACCTGATGGAGGTCAGTATAGATGGACTAATAGAACAAGTCCCACACACTGCTAGAAGCCCAAATATTTTTTCAGAGCTAGATGCAGAAAAAAATTATATTCAATTTGCAACCTGATGGAGGTCAGTATAGATGGACTAATAGAATGATGCTATGCCCAAAAGATTTTACTTCACTAGGTGCAGTAAAAAAATTGGTATTCTATACACAGGTGGTATATCTTGCAACACAGATAGGCTACTCCACTGACTAACACACTCTGCAATAGGCCAAAAAGGATTAGCTTTGCTAGATTCAGCCAAATGCTGTGAAAAAAACTTGCACAGCACTGGCACAGACCTGCCTGGCAAAAACTGATAGGAACTGATGTAACCTAATCCTGAAAAGGACTGCAATTACAATTAGTCTTTACTCCCACAATCTATCTATTTAAGAGCACAGACCTGCCTGATAAAAGTCACAGGAAATGCTGTAACCTAGTCCTTAAAAGGACTGCAATCACAACTATTCCCTACTCCCAAGCTATCTGTAGATTTGTGCGAAAATTGGCTTGAAATTAACAAGGTATAGCGCACACAGCAACAGCGGTGCCGTCTAACACGCAGCTGCAGCAGTGAGAAAATGGTGGCGACGGGGAAAATGGCTTGGTCTTATAGGGCAAGGACATGTGACATACACTGCCAATGACACATGCCCTTGCTTGTGTGAAAAAAAGCACTTCGCTCCGTGTGTGCACTGCTGATAGGCTGACAGATTGCACCTCCCCACTGTAAATGCGGGAAAGAGAAAAAAAAATGGAGATCTACATTATTCCTGCAGAGATCCATCCCCTGCCCCTCCCCCCACCCCGCTGTACACTCAAACTGCGTTTTAACATTAATTTTCATCATTACTGAGAAAAAATCCAGTTTAGATTTTGGTGCACGAACAGTTATCGAACATAACCTCGAACAGCCGAATTTTTCTCAAATCGTTCGTGTTCGCCGAACGGCTCGAACACCGCCCAAAACAGCTCGAATTTGAGATTGGCGAACAGTTCGAGTCGAACTATGCTCATCTCTACCTTCTACTACCCATCCGGGTTCCAGTACCGTCAGCTGGTTCTCGGCAGTGTCTTTGGCACGGGTACTCCCTCCTGCCCAGCCTGGTTCCAGCACGCCAGCTGTTTCCGGGTAGTGTCAACGTCACTTTGCCTCCAATGCGTTGTCCTGTCGTGTTGCGGTCGGGTTAGCCGACTCTATGGTGCCTGCAGTTTAGGTGACTCCTATGTGGGCTGCGGGATCTGGCAATGAAGGCTGGTTCCATAGTGCCAATAGGACAAGCACCCCCTGTAGGACTGTGGGTTTTGGTAACTGCGGCCGGCTCGGGCCTTGAAACTTTTTTTTACATGGGTACCTTCTACTACCCATCCGGGTTCCAGTACCGTCAGCTGGTTCTCAGCAGTGCCTTTGGATTAGGTGCCTCCTTCTCGGTATCCAAGTTCCACCAACGTCTGCTGGTCCTTGGTAGTGCTTTCTGGCACAGGTACCTCCTGCTTAGTAACCGAGTTTCAGTACCGTCAGATGGTCCTCGGCAGTTCCATTGGCTCTTGTACCTTCTGCTACCCATCCGGGTTCCAGTACCGTCAGCTGGTCCTCGGTAGTTCCATTTGCTCTTGTACCTTCTATTACCCATCCGGGTTCCTGTAACGCCAGCTGGTTCTCGGCAGTGTCTTTGGCACGGGTACTCCCTCCTGCCCAGCCTGGTTCCAGCACGCTAGCTGTTTCCGGGTAGTGTCAACGTCACTTTGCCTCCAATGCGTTGTCCTGTCGTGTTGCGGTCGGGTTAGCCGACTCTATGGTGCCTGCAGTTTAGGTGACTCCTATGTGGGCTGCGGGATCTGGCAATGAAGGCTGGTTCCATAGTGCCAATAGGACAAGCACCCCCTGTAGGACTGTGGGTTTTGGTAACTGCGGCCGGCTCGCGGCCTTGAAACTTTTTTTTACATGGGTACCTTCTACTACCCATCTGGGTTCCAGTACCGTCAGCTGGTTCTCGGCAGTGCCTTTGGATTAGGTGCCTCCTTCTCGGTATCCAAGTTCCACCAACGTCTGCTGGTCTTTGGTAGTGCTTTCTGGCACAGGTACCTCCTACTTAGTAACTGAGTTCCAGTACCGTCAGCTGGTCCTCGGCAGTTCCATTGGCTCTTGTACCTTCTGCTACCCATCCGGGTTCCAGTACCGTCAGCTGGTCCTTGGTAGTTCCATTTACTCTTGTAGCTTCTACTACCCATCTGGGTTCCAGTACCGTCAGCTGGTTCTCGGCAGTGTCTTTGGCATGGGTACTCCCTCCTGCCCAGCCTGGTTCCAGCACGCCAGCTGTTTCCGGGTAGTGTCAACGTCACTTTGCCTCCAATGCGTTGTCCTGTCTTGTTGCGGTCGGGTTTGCCGACTCTATGGTGCCTGCAGTTTAGGTGACTCCTATGTGGGCTGCGGGATCTGGCAATGAAGGCTGGTTCCATAGTGCGAATAGGACAAGCACCCCCTGTAGGTCTGTGGGTTTTGGTAACTGCGGCCGGCTCGAGGCCTTGAAACTTTTTTTTACGTGGGTACCTTCTACTACCCATCCGGGTTCCAGTACCGTCAGCTGGTTCTCGGCAGTGCCTTTGGATTAGATGCCTCCTTCTCGGTATCCAATTTCCACCAACGTCTGCTGGTCCTTGGTAGTGCTTTCTGGCACAGGTACCTCCTGCTTAGTAATCGAGTTCCAGTACCGTCAGCTGGTCCTCGGCAGTTCCATTGGCTCTTGTACCTTCTGCTATCCATCCGGGTTCCAGTACCGTCAGCTGGTCCTCGGTAGTTCCATTTGCTCTTGTACCTTCTACTACCCATCCGGGTTCCAGTACCGTCAGCTGGTTCTCGGCAGTGTCTTTGGCACGGTTACTCCCTCCTGCCCAGCCTGGTTCCAGCACGCCAGCTGTTTCCGGGTAGTGTCAACGTCAGTTTGCCTTCAATGCGTTGTCCTGTCATGTTGCGGTCGGGTTAGCCGACTCTATGGTGCCTTTAGTTTAGGTGACTCCTATGTGGGCTGCGGGATCTGGCAATGAAGGCTGGTTCCATAGTGCCAATAGGACAAGCACCACCTGTAGGACTGTGGGTTTTGGTAACTGCGGCCGGCTCGCGGCCTTGAAACTTTTTTTTACATGGGTACCTTCTACTACCCATCCGGGTTCCAGTACCGTCAGCTGGTTCTCGGCAGTGCCTTTGGATTAGGTGCCTCCTTCTTGTTATCCAAGTTCCACCAACGTCTGCTGGTCCTTGGTAGTGCTTTCTGGCACAGGTACCTCCTGCTTAGTAACCGAGTTCCAGTACCGTCAGCTGGTCTTCGGCAGTTCCATTGGCTCTTGTACCTTCTGCTACCCATCCGGGTTCCAGTACCGTCAGCTGGTCCTCGGTAGTTCCTCAGCCTTCTTGTACCTTCTGCTACATTTCCAAGTTCAAGCTTTTTGAAATGGTTCTTGGTAATCACTCTGGATCTCCCTGACGAGGACCCTGAAGACGAGGACCCTGAAGACCAATCCGAAGAAGACGAGGACCCCGAAGACGACGACCCTGAAGACGAGGACCCTGAAGACCTCCCCGAAGAAGACCAGGACCCTGAAGACCACCCCGAAGAAGACGAGGACCCTGAAGACCACCCCAAAGAAGACGAGGACCCCGAAGACGAGGACCCAGAAGACCAACCCGAAGAAGACGAGGACCCCGAAGACGAGGACCCCCGAAGACGACGACCCTGAAGACCACCCCGAAGAAGACCAAGAAGATGACCCTGAAGAAGTTGACCAAGAGGACAAAGAAGAGAAGACAAGCACCAAGATACAGAAGAACAAGAGACAGAAAACCAAGAAGCAGAAATACAAGAAGCTGCAGAACAAAAAGCGGAAGAACATTAAGCATAAGACTAAAAATCAGAGCAAAAGATAATATCTAAATTATAAGCAGAAGATGACTAAGCAGTGTATGGGGGTGAGTCCGTTCCTCCTCGTGGTGCCCCTGGAAAAGACCTGCTGCTGCAGGCCAAACTGAACGCGGACAAATCCTGTTGTAAATCTTTTGTGACGGGCAGAACGAAAGGTGTAATGTCCAACCTTTTATAGATAACAACTACAGGAATGCCTGTCACGAAGAAGAATATGAAGAAGATGTAGAAGTAGAATATGAAGAATGTAAAAAAAAAGAATAATACGAAGAAGCTGAAGAAGAAGAAGATGAAGAAGGTGAAGAAGAAGTGGATGAAAAAGATGCTGAGGATGATGAAGGAGAAAGTGTGGGAGAAGTAAAAAAGAAGGTGAAGAGCATGGAAGTAGTGAAACATAAATATGTGACAAAATATAAAAATACTTAACATAGTCAATATTTCCGTAACTCAGAACGTCTTAAAAAAAATATTAATTCCTGTTATTCCATTTGATTGGGCTAAACCTCTATGCCTTTATTGTCTCCCCCACCTCCCCCAATAC
This sequence comes from Phyllobates terribilis, assembly GCF_046119375.1. Taxonomy (NCBI): domain Eukaryota; kingdom Metazoa; phylum Chordata; class Amphibia; order Anura; family Dendrobatidae; genus Phyllobates; species Phyllobates terribilis. Next base: position 59,014,193 of record NW_027362773.1, read on the forward strand.
ATTCTACATTATTCTTAGTTGTTTTCCTTCATGTAGAATTAACCTACAAGGAAAGAAAGGGTTTATTTTCATTCCGATATTTCTGTCCCATTGACTTGCATTGGTTTCCGGTATCGGAATCGGCGATATCCGATACTTTTTCGGTATCGGTCCGATCCAATCCGATCCGATATTTCCCGATATCGGAAGGTATCGCTCAACACTAGTTATCACTCAGAATAATACAAGTCCTTAAAGGGCCTTATCTAATTTCCCTATATCAGACATATACACACAAAGTAGGGATAATGCGTTATATTCCAATACATTTTTGGAATGTGAAAGTAATATGGACTAACCAAAGGAAACCCATATAGGCAACATAGAAGTTCCATGCAGATGTTGTTCTTGGTACGATGTGAACTCAGGCCTGAAAAGCAACATTACTAACAACCGAGCCATCAACAAGCGATTCCTGAGTGTTTGGAGTCAGTGAATGACAGTTCTGCCATCCAATCTAGGAATGGGGTGTGCTGAGCTGTCAGTATTTATTTATTTTTCTCACTTATACAGCGCCATTAATTCCACAGCACTTCACAGACAATATCGGCACTGTCCCCATTGGGGCTCACAATCTAAATTCCCTATCAGTATGTCTTTGGAGTGTGGAAGGAAACCGGAGAACCTGGAGGAAACCCACACATGGGCAGAACATACAAACTCCTTGCAGATGTTGTCCTTGGTGAGATTTGAACCCAGGACCCAGGAACCCAGCACTGCAAGGCTGCAGTGTTAACAACTGAGCCACAATGCTGCCCTGTATGGTGATGGACAGCTCAGCCGTCCAATCGGATGCTGGGGCATGCTGAGTTGTCAGTGTCTTGAGTGACAGATTAGCTGTCCAATTAGGGCCAGGATGTGCTGGGGCTTCATCCATGTGTCTCATGTCCAGAGTAATCACCTGGCTATTTAACCAACTCTCTGCCTTTGATTGCTACCATTTGTAGCTTTGCTCAAGAGGTGTGTGCTTGCTCTGTGCTCCTTGTCTGGTATTCTGATCTTTGCTGTTTGACCTAGGATTTGTCTTGACCACCCGTTTGCCTAGTCTCTTTGTCGTGATCTGCTACTTTTTTGGAATATTGATTGGTTTCCTGACTATGCCTTCATCTCACCTCTCTGTCTATGACGTACTCTCCTGACTTTTGACCATGGACCTCTTGACTAATCGGCGTCATGGTTTATCCATTCAGCAGAACCGGAATATACAGTATATTATGGGCCAAAATATAGAAGTACATAGGGACTGATTCATCAAGACTGGCATAGCACACGCTCATGCTATAGCAGTCTTGCTGGAGTACAATGCGCTGAATTCATTAACAGGCATGTGTCACTTAATAAATTTGGCGCATTTTATAAGTGGCACACACCTCTATTCTCCGTGCCAGAAATGCTACTGCAGTCAGAGCCCCGTCCTGAATCAGCCCTTCCCTAGCTCCAACAATTTTGTTGAATCTGACCCAAACTGGTGTGACAACACAAAGTCTCTAAATTTTTACTCAAGTACACGTTGTGACAAAATTTTTAGACATTTTACGCCACTTTTCTAACATAAAAGCTTTGATGAATGAGCACCATAATATATAACGTTTACCTTTGTGTTAAAGTTTTTACTGTGATGCCCAACAAGTACTGACTTATGATGGTATTGCTATACGAGGTGCCAAAGTAAAGTCGTACTTGAGTCCTGCTGTCCAAGGAGTCCAATAGCCTCTTTAACATATAACAGTACAACATTACTGTAAATGGAATGATGGTACACAGGTGTATTTCTGAATGCGCATGCATGGAGTAGGTTTGTTTGTGAATATATATAATCTGCGTTCAGTGTGTGTAAGTATATAGGTGTGTTTATGCATGAATAAATATGTGTGTGCAGATCTGTTCACAGGTGTATATTCTATGTATCTGTGTATATGTAGGTTTTTGTATGTGAATATGTTCTGTGGCTGCACAGTATGTATTATTCTGTGTATGTAGGCATGTGTATTTTTGTATATACTGTATATATTTTGTATTTGTTTGCTTTCACCAAATATTGCACAATGAGACTATGGCATAAATATATAATTTATTTTTAATAAAATATTAAATGCCAAATAAACCATTAAAATAAATGTCAGCTTTATCAGTGGCAGCTGCTCTCCATAATAGGAAGGGAGGGCACATATAGGAGCAGGGCAGCAAGAAAAGCCCACAGCGGTCTGCAAAGTCACTAGTGGGAAAAAAACAAAGGCCTCTCCATGAATGTAACACAGATGTGCCCATAGCCAAACTGTCAGAAGCAGTTAGGATGACAGCTACTCACAGTTCATTATTTCCTTCTCACAGGTCACTGGGTGACAAGCTGGGTCAGGATGCTTTGTCGGCTGCTACACTTCTTTCTATTCATTCTCAATAAAGGTAAGCTACTTAATTTGATAAGCTAATATAGACAACTGCGTCCAAATTAATAAAGAAATACCACCATGCTACAGGTTATTGTGTGCTGTTATATTACTCCCATGGGGCATTTGGGATTTTTAGCAGTACAATAAGGGGATTTTTCTGTTGCAATATCTCATATCGCTGTGTGACACTCAGGTTACAATGCAACACTCACCCCTCCAGGATTCAAGTGCTTGAGGGATATTCCAAACCCATTCTTGTCTCCATCCTTAACTCCAGATATTTCGCCAGTCAATTAGCAGCAGCCATAGAGCAAGTACATCAACACATCAAGATTAAGATATCTGGAAAAGAAAGAAATACAATTAAACAGATATGTCTGCCTCTCAAAGTTGCAAAGAATTTCCCTCTAAATGTAAATGAGCCTAAACCTTTCCATTTGGTCGGTTTCATAGGCTATTCCTCAATCATCAGCCCTGCCATCAGAAGTGTTAGCAAGTATGAAAAGTGTCACATGTCCCCCAATATAATCTAGGATGTCAGCATGCAATGAAACTTCCATACGTCTAAAGTATCATGAACAAGTTATTTGTGATATTATCCACATCCCCGATACGGGACTGCCAAAGTATATCAGCAGGGTAAGAATATGTACTTGAATGTGTGGCACCCCAGGGGTCTGGTTGCCACAGTAATAGAAATATTATGTCTGAGAGCAAGTGGGAGGTTTCCTGGTCAGGAGCCCTTAAACATGCAACACCTCCTGTCCCAGACCAGATAGGGGAGGAACCTGCCCTATATAAACTGGATCTGGGGCGGGGTGAGTGGAGTTAGAGCCTGGAGTTTGTTCCAGACACAGGGAAAGCAACAGCTAGGAGCTCTGTAGGAGCAGGAGCTGAAGACCGGGGGCTGGAGCTAAGCAGAGCTCGCCCTGGCAGAAGAATCTAAGAACCGGACACCTGAGTCCGAGGCTGCAAGGATCTTTAAGTCCAGCAGCAGAAACCAGCCGGCAGGGGATTCCAGGTCCTCTGGCCATAGAAGCCCGGAGGCTCAGTCAAGAGCAAGGGACCAGCACCGCCATCGAGGAGCGGAGGCTATCAGAAGGCCCCAAGTCACCAGCCATACGGGTGAGCACTACACGGTACACTCAGGGACGTGGGCTACTTACACTCGCTTACAGCAAGGTAGCCAGGAAGAGTGCAGACAGACGGGGAGGCCTACAACTCCACCTGGCCAGGAGAACTCCTATTTGCTCACAGACTGACCAGGCCTCTTATGCTAGCCAGTACTCCCGGGAGGGTCTGCCTTATTATCACCAGTAAAGACCCTCAACTGCACTGCAAAGACTCTGAGTCATTCCTGCTGCGCCCGTGCACCATCACTCCCATCATCCACATTCCCTGCCCTGAGGCTATACTCTTCCCGTGGGGAGTTATCCCATCCTTTGCTGCGCACACCACACCAGCCTCAGCGGTCTGCCTCGCAGCGGCGGTACACCCTGACCGCAATCCACGGGTGGCGTAGTCGGACATTAAACCACAAAAACCCTATAAAGACTGCCACTGGTTTGACCACCCTGAGCCACGGGACCGGGTCACCGCCACGGAGACTACAACCACCAGAGACCCGGCTCCGGGTAACCCACACACGTGCACACACGGCCCAGGGGGCGCGTCAAATGCAAACTAAATGTGGGAATCCAACTTAAAGCAAACCTGGCAGGCGATGCATGCTGCCCAAACTGCAGGCAGGATGAATAGCAGCCTTGCAGCCAGGTATATTATACTACAAAACACCCCAGCATTTCAGAGATTATATACTTTGAAAATCTAGCCAAAAACCATATCCATGAACAGGCTAACCTGATCTCTAGCTATGGTCTCAAGCTGACTCTTCCCAGAACTGCACCAGGTGATTTATTTATCTTACTCACTTCTACAACGCAATTATTTCCATGGCACTTTACAGACACCATCATCACTGCCCCCATTGGGGCTCACAATCTAGATTCCCTATCAGTATGTTTTTGGAGTGTGGGAGGAAACCAGAGGAAACCCACACAAACATGGAGAGAACTCTTTGTAGATGTTGTCCTTGGTGGGATTTGAACCCAGGACCCCAGCGCTGCAAAGCAACAGTGCTAACCACTGAGCCACCGTGCTGCCCTGGTGATTGATAAGTCTCTATGTACAAGCAGAAAGAACTGTCAATCACCTGCCGCAGCGCTGGGAAAAGCTGTCTGCGCCAGTGTCTGCCTATGGTCCCCAGCCAGATCATCAAAGTATACATTCTCTGAAACTATTTCAGAGAATAATATATGTGGCTTCAATCATACACACAGGCTCTGATTCATGCTGCTCACATCTTGGACTGCATGAGTTGCCTGATGGGTTTCCTTTAAATATTCTCTAGCCAAATACTCATTCAGTTAATAATTATTTTGCCAAATGTCACATAATAAATAATAATAATTTTATCTACATAGAAGCATAATATTCCATTGCATTTTAATTGAGAGAAAACATGTACAAACTCGCAAGTTAACAATCTATGAGGAAATGGTGTGACACAAAAGGTAAAAAGTGCTTGTAGTGTGTGGTCTACCCATCTTATATATCAAATAAGGGTATTGAAGTAAGGCTGCATGAACAGGTTGTCAAACAGTATCTTTATAGAGTTATGGCTGAAAGTTTTTGCACCCTTAAAATTGTTCCAGATAATGAATTATTTCTCCCAAAAAAATTATTGCAATTACACACGTTTTGTTATACACATGTTTATTTCCTTTGTGTATTGGAACAACACAAAAAGACAAGATAAAAAGGCAAATTGGACATAATTTCACACAAAACCCCAAAAATGGGATGGACGAAATTGTTGGCACCCTCAACTTAATATTTGGTTGCACACACTTTGAAATAAATAACTGCAATCAATCACTTCCTATAACCATTAACAAGCTTCGTACACCTCTCAAATGGAATTTTGGACCACTTTTCTTTTGAAAACTGCTCCAGGTCTCTCATATGTGAAGGGCGCCTTCTCCCAACAGCAATTTTAAGATCTCTCCACAAGTGTTCAATGGGATTTAGATCTGGACTCTTTGCCTGCCACATCGGAACTCTCCAGGGCTTTGTTTCCTTCCATTTCTGGGTGCTTCTTGAAGTACAGTATGTTTGAGGTCATTGTCCTGGTCAAAGACCTATGACCCAGGCTGCAAGCCCAGCTTTTGGACACTACATTGCGACGCAAAATCCTTTGGTAATCTTCAGATTTCATGATACCTGGCACACAGTAAAGGTATCCAGTGCCAAAGGCAGCAAAACAACCCCAAAACATCTTTGAACCTTCACCATATTTGACTGTAGGTACTGCGTTCTTTTCTTTGTAGGCCTCATTCTGTTTTCGGTAAGCAGTAGAATAATATGCTTTACCAAAAAGCTCTATCTTGGTCTCATCTGTCCACAAAATGCTTTCCCAGAAGGATTTTGGCTTACTCACTTACATTTTGCCAAACTACAGTCTAGTTTTTTATGTCTCTGTGTCAGTAGTGGGGTTCTCCTAGGTCTCCTGCCATAGCGTTTCATTTCATTCAAATGTTGACAGACAGTTCTCGCTGACACTGATGCACCCTGAGCCTACAGGACAGCTTGAATTTCTTTGGAACTTGATTGGGGCTGCTTATCCACCATCCGGACTATTCTGCATTGCAAGTAGTGTTGAGCGAGTATGTTCTATTAACCCTTTCGCCGAACTCCGAGTATTTACAGCTGCTCGGTGATAAGGTTAAATCGCTCCCGTGTGCATGATTTGCAACTGTTTGACAGCTTTATTACATGTGAGGAATGTCTATTTCTTACACATTCCTCACATGTAATAAAGCTGTCAAACAGTTGCAAATCATGCACATGGGAGCGATTTACCTTATCACCGAGCAGTAGTGTTGAGCCACCCCCGTAGTGTTCGAGTTCGGTTCAGTTCGTCGAACACCCGTGTGTTCGCCGAACTGTTCGTCGAACTGTTCGTCGAACACCTTCGAACACCGTTAAAACCAATGGCAGGCAAACAAAAACACATAGAAACACATAGAAAATAGGTGTCCAAAAGCTGACAAACTGCTCAGAAGACACAACTAACACATGGAAAAGTGACAAGTACATATAGTCATGCGAAAAGAAAAGAGGTGGAGGAGTAAAAGGAGGGGGAGACACAGATATAGGCATGTCATGCCCTTCTAAAATCCAAAAAGTGAGAAGCCGACACGGCCAGTCCATTCCTGCCTGTGCCACCTCTGTGTCGCCGGGTTTGTGCCAGAGCCGCGGTGCACCCTGACGGCCAGCCCCCCTATCCAAATACTGGTGCCTGTCCGCCGGTGGGTCGAGGCCCCCCACGGTGGGGGGGGAGTAACATCTGCAGAAGAAAGACCATCTTCCAGCCAAACTAAGATGTCGACTTCTTTTCGTGGACAATGTGATACGATCCCATTCTTACGGACACGCCCATCGCTACAAATTCTAGATGAGGCACAAAAACAGCAGGTGCTTCAACGGATATCAAGTGCTCCTTCAAGTGGGCTCTCCATCACCTCAATTTCAACATCACAAATACTCCAGTCCTCAGAGGTGTCACCCCAATCGCACTTGCTTCCTCACAGCTCCCAAGTCTCCAGCTGCCCGTCTGAGTATGGGGTAACACAGATGGCTGAGTCTGCCCAGCTGTTTACTCATACTATAGCCCGGGAAACGGAGGTCTGCTCCAGAGCTTCTGTTAATCCAGATGAGGAAATGATCTGATCCGATGCCCAGAATCTTTATAAGTTGGATCCAGGACCAGATGAAGAAGGTTCTGAGCATAATGTAGACCCTTGTTCCCAAACTGCAACTCCTGTTGGTGGAGACAATGATGAAGACGATGATGAGACTCAAATACCTGATTGGAGCGACAACTTGACTTTTCGGTCAGGGCAGGAAGAGGTTGGCTCTGAGGGCGACGGGTGTGATAACACACAGGGTGATGATGACGAGGTTGGAGATCCCACTTACTGTCAACCCACAGTCAGACAGTCGATGAGGTCAGCAGAGGAGGTGGAGGAGGATGTGACTAGCCCTGGGGATGGGGATGACTCGGTACCCGGGCATTTGCCTGGCCTTGGGGATGTCGCGGTGGTCGGCTCCCTGGCCCGTACTCTGGGGTCTCTCTTTAAAAGGGTGGATAATTGTTAATTTTCTAAGAGTTCATGATGCCACCTGTGGTATCTGGTGACAAGAATCAGCGCTGCAGCAGTCCACTGAGGCCGGTGATAAGGCAGCTCGATGGTATAGCTCCCCACAGGTGGAGCTAGGTCTCAGGGCAGCGTATGCAGGGGGAATGCAGGACAGGCGAGACCCAGCTGGGTCAGAGCAAGAACGGGAACGGACACGGTAGTCACTTCAGTACCTTTTACTGGTGGAAATTCAGGCACATCCCGGAGCACTGTAGGGTGAAGGGTGCATATCAGGATCCTCCCCAATGAGCGGGTGTAGGGCCTCCTGTTTCTTGCCTCTGCGTAGTAAGTTTCTGACCTGCCTGGAGCTAGGCCTAACTTTGTCTCTGTCCTGTGCTGGCTGACCTTGTGGTAGGGCCTTCTCTTGGAGTTCACGCTCCCAGTATGCGGGGCCTAAGCGTCTCCTGGCTCTGTTACATATCAGCACCTTAGCGATCCTGGGACTTGTAGTTCTCCAGGGATTCCGGTTATGCCTTACTGGGTCATAGAGATACCGGTAAGCTCGGATCCTGTGTCCGGTAAATGCTTCGGGGTGAGCTGGTTAAGCTCCTCTGCCCCTTATGTACTAACTCGCCACTCGCCTTCGGCCTACTCGGGCCCTCACTAGGCTATACACACTAACGGCAGCTTGCCGCGCTTCACTGATCTTACGGCACCGGCACACCTTAAGCTCTATCTGGGCTCCCTGAATCTAGCAAGCAGGAGCCTCGTGCTCCACTGCTGAACTATTAACTGCGTTCTCTAGACTAGACTGAGCTCCACTGCAGACTGATCTCTCTTAGGCTTCTCTACTGCAGGAACTCTTCAGAGGAACTGAACTGCCTAGCTCCACCTTCCCTATTTATATCCCTAATGGGCTCCCTCTGCTGGTCTGAGGTGGAAGGTGGAGATGTGTGAATGTTTATGGGGGCCTCTTGTGGAGGATTCCATCAATGCACTCTTGTAGGATCTGTGATACCAAGCGTAGCGGGGCATCACAGATGCTATTGACGACGAGGTTAGGTTGCGCCTTCCTGAACAGAGACGGAGTACTGGAAGCACGTCAACAACTGCATCCTCAACCACAACTCTGCCTCTGACCACAAGTCGTAGTGGCTCTTCAGGTCACATGGGCTCTAAGCCTTGCATAGCCTGGGCATTTATTCAGATCGATAAGGATGACCCAACTCGTGTTATCTGTAATATTTGTCAGCAAAAGCTAAGTAGAGGCCAAAAAATACATAGTTTGAGTACTTCATGCATGTACCGTCACATGGATATGAAGCATAAGTTGCAGTGGGAAGCTCACTGTGCTACAATGCGGCCTAGCCGGCTGGGCCAACCACCGTCTGCCCCATCTTGTGCATCCGCAGCCTCTTCATCCTCTGTGACTGGGGGGACAGCAGTCACACATGTTTTTGGACGCAGACCTGCCACCTCTTTACCCGCAACAGCCAGTGTGATTGGCAGGTCGTCAGTTCTTTGGGAAGTGGAAACACCTGCTAGTGTTGAGCGCTCTCCGACATCGAGAGCACCACCTTTGGATCAAGGCAACCTAACATGTCCACCTGCATCTTCCTCACAGACCGGCAGTTGCCGGGGACACCCTACTCAACACCGTCTAAGCACAACAGCCAGCCCTCGGTCCCTCAGATGTGGAAAAGTAAAATACCATTTCCTCCTAGCCATGAGAAAGCTAAGAGGTTGAATTTCACCATCTGCAAGCTGTTGGCTACAGAAATGCTGCCTTTCCACCTGGAGGACACAGAGGATTTTCAAGACCTTATGTCCGTCACAGTGCCCCAGTACCAGATGCCAAAGAAAGGTGTGCCTGCGCTCCACTAGCATGTCGCACACAACATCACCGCTTCTTTGAGAAACTCTGTGTGTGACAGGGTGCACTTCACCACAGACACTTGGACGAGAAGGCATGGACAGGGGCGTTACATGTCGCTGACTGGGCACTGGGTAACTATGGTGACAGCAGGACAAGGGGCTGCTGTCCAAGTCTTACCGTCCCCACGAGTTGTGTGTTAATCCTCTTTATCTCGAACTTCCTCCACTGCTTCTGCCTCCTCAACCTCCTCTCTGTCCTCCACCTGCACCCAAAGCCTGTCTGGTAATGCCACCTGCTTTCTAACTGCGCAGAAGGAATCCTTGCACACCTCCTTACTATGCTGGCAGCAGGGCTCAACGCATCAGTGTTTACTTTGAAATGTCTGGGAAATGTGAGTCACACAGCTGAGGAGTTTTGGTCAGCTCTGGAGACCCAGTTTCATGAAAGGTTGTCTCCACTGGACCTGCAACCAGGGAAGGCCATGTGCGACAATGCTGCAAACCTGGGTGCGGCACTTCGCCGGGGCAATGTCACACACGTGCCTTGTATGGCTCACGTGTTGAACCTGGTTGTCCAGCAATTTTTAGCCCACTATCCCGGACTAGATAGCCTTCTGCAGAGTGCACGGTCGCTGTGTGCTCACTTCCGCCGTTCGCATCCCGCAGTTCAACGACTTACATCTCTACAGAAGTCGTTGGGCCTGCCAGTTCACCGGCTGAAATGCGATGTGCCGACATGGTGGAATTCAACTCTGCACATGTTGCAGCGACTGTGGCAGCACCGACAAGCCCTGGTGCAATCGTTCTGACGTATAGCCTGGGCCAACGAGATCCAGAGGTGGGGCAAATCACGCTGGAGGAGTGGTCTCAGATCAGGGACCTATGCACCCTTCTGCACAGTCTTGAAATGGCGACGAAGATGTTTAGTGCTGACGATGCCATTATCAGCATGACTATTACGGTGATTTACATGCTGGAGCACATGTTAAACAGAATTTAGAGTCAGGTGGTGGGACAAGAGGAGGTGGAGGAAGTAGAGGAGGAGTCGTATGCGGAAGGGATAACATCTCCAAGGTCCAGACGGTTGGCAGCACCAAGGCGGCAGGCATGGGAGGGTGGGGGAGAGGGATTAACCAGGGCGCATGGTAGCAGCCAAACTGTTGAGGAAGGTGCAGGAGCCGAGGAAGAAGTGGAGGACGAACTGGCAATGGGCATGGAAGACTCATCAGATGAGGGAGACCTTGATCACATTTCTGTTGTGCGAGGTTGGAGGGAGAGGGCAGAGGAAGGAAGCATGATTCTTACCTCGCTACCAACACAACAAGGACTTGGTCCTTCTGGATGCGCAAGACACATGAGTGCCTTCTTGCTGCACTACCTGCAACATGACCCCCGGTTTGTCAGAATTCAAAGTAATCCCGACTACTGGGTTGCCACACTCTTAGATCCCCGGTACAAAAGTATATTTGCCAAAATAATTCCTGCCATAAAAAGGAATTGACGAATGCAGGAGTATCTGTTGCAGAATCTTACCTGTGCTTTTCCACAAAACACCAGTGGTGCACGTAGTGAATCTCACAGTTCTAACTTGCCAACGGTGGGACTGTCGAGTCTTCATCACTCAAACAGTAACAGTAACACAGTATCTGCTGGTAACAGCAATTTTGTGGAATCGTTTCACCACTTTTTTAGACCATCCTTTGCAAGGCCACAGGAGACAAGAAGTCTGACACATAGTCAATGCCTAGAGAGGATGGTACAGGAGAATCTCCAAGTGAACATCGAAGCCATGACTGTGTCACTGGACCCTTGCTCAATTTGGTATTCCAATCTTGAAAAATCGCAGGAGCTCGCCACTCACGCCTTGGAGATCTTGTCATGCCATGCAGCCAGCGTTCTCTCTGAACGTGTGTTCAGCGCTGCTGGTGGTGTGCTGACAGATAAGCGCACGCGGCTGTCCACTGAGAATGTAGACAGACTCACGTTCATAAAGATGATCAAATCATGGATTCGCAACGACATTTCTACCCCTGTGTCATCCTTGGGAGACTAAAAGCTTGGGGATTTGGTAAAATCACCTCACCAACCGTTTTAAGCAACAGTGGGGCAATTGATGCCACTTAACCCTAGAACGCATGACCATAAAAATCTACACTTTCACATAGCTGGGGCCCTTTAGGCCCGTGTGCAAATAACATGGAATAACTCAAACTCAAATGACAAACAACTATATACATGAATAATACCTAGAGTTTCAAAATTCTAACTAAAGCAATCTTGCAGAAAATAGAAAACAATTAACTGGGCGGGCCTGCAAGGCCACAGGTATGCGTTCTAGGGTTAAGTGGTGTCTGTGCCACAATTTTGGGAGTCCCCTTGCTGTGTCTTACGTGACGTTGGCATCGTCAATTCCAGGTGGGTTGGGTCGCACCCCCCCCCTTTTAACTGTAAGAAACTACATACACTATGGCTTGGGGTAACACAGATGGTTGAGTCTGAAGAGCTGTTTACTCAGAGGTCTGCTCCAAATCTTCAGTGTCTGCTAGTCAGCGTAGAATTTTTAACTGCATCTAGCCTAGGCCAAGCTGCACCGCCTGTGTATCTAATAAGAATTTTTAAATTAATCTAGCCTAGGCAGACTGTGGGGACCCACAACCAAACCCAGATGCTCAGCCCCCCTACCGCCCCCCTTTCATGGACAACCCAATAATGTAACTCTTACAACTGGATGGGTGAGGATCGGTCACAGCTTTATTAACTCTTTATACTCATTCCAATAGAAAGGCATTTTATTTCTAAAATAATTCAGCTTGTTGCAGCATGCCCTGGGTCCCCACTCCGGCAAGTTGGCCAACAAGTGTAACTCTCCAACATGTCCTTTCTATTTCCAGGCCACGGAGGATCCAGCGTACTCGTATGCAGGACTCTGACCCCCACCCATCACTCTTAACGCTTGTTCCACTCTGTCCTGGAGTCCTGACAGGAATATGTCCAGTCCAATATCTATTAAGTGAACACCGTTGGGCCGTATGAGGCCTGCTTTATCTCCTTCCAGTTGTCGGTGTCGTATCACTACACCGCCTCTGTCTCTTCTAAATTTTGCCATCCGAATATTTATTACCCGCCTTGTCCATTCGATGGCCGTGATGTCTCGCGCACCTTGCCATACCGCTATCGGCACAATCTCTGACCATACTATAGCTAATTTTGTGAAAAATTCTCTGAAGCGCTCAGTGTCTAGTTTCATTATTGCCATTAGTTATGCGCTCTTGTGATGACCTAGGTTGTTTCCCCCGGCCTGTATAACTAAGATGACCGGACCTCTTGCCTCTCTCCCTACCTTGATTACCTCCATTAGTACCTGTGGCCATAGCAGGCCTCTAATACCTCTCCAGTTGAAATATGTGTTATGAAACTCTAATTTCCTCCCACCTGGGCGGACTTTCGACCTTTTTTGTGCCCAATATATATACGAGTGGCCTATCACTCACACTGTTGGCTTAGCGTCACCTGTAAAAGAAACAAACCACGTTAGGATAACAAGTCCGGTCTTATGTATCTCGCCAAACACGTGGATCGCCATCTCCCTATCCTCTGAACTTCCGTTTCTGGCAGTCCTGCTCTTGCTGCTTCCGTGGCCGCACCTATGCGGAATGAGTGTGTCCCGTAATCTTTGGGGTGGTTCCCTGCCGATGTTATGCATTTATTAAATATAGCTTGGAACAGGTATCGTGATAATGGCATTCCATCAATGTGTGATACGAAGAAATTACTTCGTGATCTGATGGTTAGATATGTTTTTACTATTGTTACCCGACTCAGTGTACCGTTTGTGGGTTGTAGAAGTACCCAAGTACCCCTGCCCGCTGGAACCGTTTTCGATTGGTGTATGCGTACACGTATTGCATTATTGGCTATGACTACTTCCTGGTGTAATAAGCGTCCACTGGTGGTAATTTTGGATTGAGGGACTAATTCGCTTATACATAGCGCCCCGAAGAAGGCGATCACAAATGCAGTAGACATTAGTGTTGCTTCAAATTGTGAGTGTCATGTTAATGGTGTTAGGGATAAGATGTAAGAAATCAGTTTTAGTGACACGGGACGGGACGTCTACATTCCTGACTTGGCTGACCCCTTTTCCACCCTTTTATGGATTGTCTGATGATGAATCTTTGTCACATCTCCCCAATTCAGTAGTTGGAAGTGAAATGCTACTCCGGTCAGACACCGCTGCGCTGACGCCCCTGATATGCCCCTCATCATTAGCTGGTGGAGAAATTCTATGGTGACTTGTGATCTGGCTTGTTCACATTGGTCAACCCGTCTGCCTGCTACTAGTCGTGTCCACTCTTCCCATGCCTTACCGTATGCTGGCCACGTTGACGGGGCAACTGACGCTCTGATTAATGGCATCAACTATTCGCCACTAGATCCCATAGGGAGGGTGGGCAACTGTTGCGCGATGGGTGGGCGTTGTGGAAGAGCTCTGTGAAAATATGCCAATTGAATTGTTATAAAGCGTTAGCAGCAGCTTTATACCCCTCAGAATAGTGGCTAGCGTGGACCCATACATTGTGTTTTAGGCACAGGAATACTAGCCTGCGTAGTAGGCCTAGCACTGGGAGAGACGATGATGCCATCTTATTAATGCAGTGCGCTAGGCTGGTGTTTTGTGTTATGAAGCGTATATTTTTGTTAGCCAGGCGCGCGCCCCATATTTCTATTGCTACCACTATTGGGAAAAATTATTTTCAGGGCTAGATGCAGCTAAAAATTATTATTAATTTCAAAGCTGGTGGAGCTTGGTATAGATGGCCTAATACAATGAGTCCCACACACTGCTAGAAGCCCAAATATTTTTTCAGAGGTAGATGCAGATAAAAATTATTTTTAATTTGCAACCTGATGGAGGTCAGTACAGATGGACTAATAGAGAAAGTCCCACACACTGCTAGAAGGCCAAATACTTTTTAAGAGCTAGATGCAGATAAAAATTATATTCAATTTGCAACCTGATGGAGGTCAGAATAGATGGACTAATAGAACAAGTCCCACACACAGCTAGAAGCCCAAATATTTTTTCAGAGGTACTGTAGATGCAGATAAAAATTATTTTTAATTTGCAACCTGATGGAGGTCAGTATAGATGGACTAATACAACAAGTCCCACACACAGCTAGAAGCCCAATATTTTTTCAGAGCTAGATGCAGACAAAAAATTATTTTGAATTTGCAACCTGATGGAGGTCAGTATAGATGGACTAATAGAGAAAGTCCCACACACTGCTAGAAGGCCAAATATTTTTTCAGAGCTAGATGCAGAAAAAAATTATATTCAGTTTGCAACCTGATGGAGGTCAGTATAGATGGACTAATAGAGAAAGTCCCACACACTGCTAGAAGGCCACATATTTTTTCAGAGGTAGATGCAGAAAAAAATATATTCAGTTTGCAACCTGATGGAGGTCTGTATAGATGGATTAATAGAACAAGTCCCACACACAGCTAGAAGCCCAATTTTTTTTCAGAGGTACTGTAGATGCAGATAAAAATTATTTTTAATTTGCAACCTGATGGAGGTCAGTATAGATGGACTAATACAACAAGTCCCACACACAGCTAGAAGCCCAATATTTTTTCAGAGCTAGATGCAGACAAAAAATTATTTTGAATTTGCAACCTGATGGAGGTCAGTATAGATGGACTAATAGAGAAAGTCCCACACACTGCTAGAAGGCCAAATATTTTTTCAGAGCTAGATGCAGAAAAAAAATATATTCAGTTTGCAACCTGATGGAGGTCAGTATAGATGGACTAATACAACAAGTCCCACACACAGCTAGAAGCCCAAATATTTTTTCAGAGGTAGATGCAGATAAAAATTATTTTTAATTTGCAACCTGATGGAGGTCAGTATAGATGGACTAATAGAGAAAGTCCCACACACTGCTAGAAGGCCAAATATTTTTTCAGAGCTAGATGCAGATAAAAATTATATTCAATTTGCAACCTGATGGAGGTCAGTATAGATGGACTAATAGAACAAGTCCCACACACAGCTAGAAGCCCAAATATTTTTTCAGAGGTACTGTAGATGCAGATAAAAATTATTTTTAATTTGCAACCTGATGGAGGTCAGTATAGATGGACTAATACAACAAGTCCCACACACAGCTAGAAGCCCAATATTTTTTCAGAGGTAGATGCAGAAAAAAATATATTCAGTTTGCAACCTGATGGAGGTCTGTATAGATGGATTAATAGAACAAGTCCCACACACAGCTAGAAGCCCAATATTTTTTCAGAGGTAGATGCAGAAAAAATATATTCAGTTTGCAACCTGATGGAGGTCAGTATAGATGGACAAATAGAATGCTATGCCCAAAAGATTTTACTTCACTAGGTGCAGTAAAAAAATTGGTATTCTATACACAGGTGGTATATCTTGCAACACAGATAGGCTACTCCACTGACTAACACACTCTGCAATAGGCCAAAAAGAATTAGCTTTGCTAGATTCAGCCAAATGCTGTGAAAAAAACTTGCACAGCACTGGCACAGACCTGCCTGGCAAAAACTGATAGGAACTGATGTAACCTAGTCCTGAAAAGGACTCCAATTACAATTAGTCTTTACTCCCACAATCTATCTATTTAAGAGCACAGACCTGCCTGATAAAAGTCGTAGGAAATGCTGTAACCTAGTCCTTAAAAGGACTGCAATCACAACTATTCCCTACTCCCAAGCTATCTGTAGATTTGTGCGAAAATTGGCTTGAAATTAACAAGGTATAGCGCACACAGCAACAGCGGTGCCGTCTAACACGCAGCTGCAGCAGTGAGAAAATGGTGGCGACGGGGAAAATGGCTTGGTCTTATAGGGCAAGGACATGTGACATACACTGCCAATGACACATGCCCTTGCTTGTGTGAAAAAAAGCACTTCGCTCCGTGTGTGCGCTGCTGATAGGCTGACAGATTGCACCTCCCCACTGTAAATGCGGGAAAGAGAAAAAAAAAATGGAGATCTTCATTGTTCCTGCAGAGATCCATCCCCTGCCCCTCCACCCACCCCGCTGTACACTCAAACTGCGTATTAACATTAATTTTCATCATTACTGAGAAAAAATCCAGTTATGATTTTGGTGCACGAACAGTTATCGAACATAACCTCGAACAGCCGAATTTTTCTCAAATTGTTCGTGTTCGCCGAACGGCTCGAACACCGCCCAAAACAGCTCGAATTTGAGATTGGCGAACAGTTCGAGTAGAACAACGCTCATCTCTACCGAGCAGCTGTAAATACTCGGATCTCGGCCCAAGCATACTCGGACAGAACATTCTCGCTCAACCCTAATTGCAAGCCTTCATCAATTTTTCTCTGCTGTCCATGTCCAGGGAGATTAGCTACAGTGCCATGAGCTGTAAACTTTTTGATTATGTTGCGCATCGTTGGCAAAGAAATATTAAGGTCTCTGGAGATGGACTTTTAGCCTTGAGATTGTTGATATTGTTCAACAATTTTGGTTCTCAAGTACTCAGACAGTTCTCTTCTTCTCTTTGTGTTCCCCATGCTTAGTGTGGCACACACAGACATATAATACAAATATTGAGTCAACTTCTCCCCTTTTTATCTGGTTTCAGGTGTGATTTTCATATTGCTCATACATTTTACTTGCCACAGGTGAGCTTGAATGAGCATCACATGCTTGAAACAAAGTTGTTTACCCACAATTTTTGAATGGTGCCAACAATTTTGTCAAGCCCATTTTTGGGGTTTTGTGTGAAATTATGTCCAATTAGCCTTTTTTTCTAATTTTTTTGTGTTGTTTCAATACACACAAATGAAATAAACAAGTGTATAGCAACACATGTGTAATTGCAATCATTTTCGGAGAGAAATACTTCATTTTCTGGAACAATTTATCACTTTCGGCCATAACTGTATGTCACATGGACACATCAGATTGTACTGTCAAAACTAAAAGCTTTAATCTGACTACTATATGGGTTGATTATATCTGCTGGAGAGATTTTATTATGGCAAGTTGGTCCATTTTTAGCTTTCATTGTTTACTTTTGTGTGGGATTTTGGATTTAAAATGTATAAATTTTTTAATGTTTTATATGATGGCTGAATTTTTATTTGTCTGGAATTAAATAACTTGATCCTCTTAATATATAAATAAAAGCTTGAAAGCTTCCCAATGGTGAAAGGCCTCTTTGCAATCTACACCTAGTGGACCACATTACTGAGAAAATTTGGCGAGATATCTGACCTAATAAGTGGAAATTTTCTTTGAAAATGCATGGCATAAATCTAACATAAAACATGGAAATGTGACTTCCATTAATTTTACCAACAGAATAAAAATGTGAACTTGCAAGCCAGAGGGCTTCTGAGATATTTCAATACTTTCTGGGGAATCTATGTAACATAAAACTGAAGGAAAACATCTAATGTCATTGAACAATAAATATCTGTTCTGTCAGTAGCTTACCTTTGAGCTGAGGCCTTGGGATGTTTCTCTTCGAGAATCCTCACCAACGCCACTGTCAGCTGCTTCAATTCCTCCGGGCCACCTGCAGGCAATGGCTGGCCAGCCAATGGTTGTGAAATTCGCTGTTGATTGAAATGACTGGCATCATTTGCAGAAGTCTTAAACATTGAAATGTTTCAATGTCATGCTACATTACTCATATATATTATTCAGATACTTTATTAAAATTATGGGGAGAAATTGTGCTAGAAATTAGGACTTTTTACAATGGTGTAGAATTTGTACACACTTTCTGCACAGTGCTTTATAATTTTCATTGCTTTAAATAGTGTAAATATGGAAAGATATAAGAAAAAAGCTAATTTTACCAAAGGTGAATCACTAAACCTATGACCAGCTCATGTATTTTTAAAATCAAGTGGATGTATAATATTTAAAACCACAATATGAATCAATACATCTGGTATGTTCAAGTCTTTTTAATTGGGCAAGATATATACAGGGTATTTATTTTACCAGCTTATATTTATTTTACTTATATAGCACCATTAATTTCACAACACTTTACAGTCATTATCATTAGTGATGAGCAAGCATACTCGCAACTACTCAGTACTCACCCGAGCATCTCAGTACTCGAGATGCTCGGGCGGATGCTCGGGTCCCCTACCTGCATGTTTGGTGCTCTTTAGAGCTCTAGTCAATGTGCAGGGATTGCCTGCCACTTACTGTAATGCCACAGCCATGTTGGTTGTGGTATTACTGTGACTGGCTGGCCGCACAGCATCATCAGGTCTATATCAGACCTGGCGCCGCCATGCTCGTCAGTCTACCTTGGAATCAGGCAGTGTAGGGAGAGATGCTGCTGAGTTAAGGAGAGATTTGGTTCTGAATTAGGTAGTGTAGGGAGAAAACAAGTACATTACACATATCCATCTCAACAAACAGTCCTGAGGACTAATCAATCTGCAGAGATATCAGGCAGGCAGTGTATGACGCGCCCCCTGGGCCGTGGGGTACTCGGTAGCCGGGCCGGTCGATGCTGAGGGATGTCACAGTGGCAGTACCCCAGTCCGTGACCCAGGGCGGTCAATTCAAGGGAAAGTAAAAGGGGAATAAAGTTTTTAGAGATAATGTTCATGACGCCACCTGTGGTATGCGGCTATATGGAGCCGTCGCTGTGGTGCAGATCCTCTGGAGCTGATGGTGACGCAGCAGAGTTGGTTCAGCTCTCCACAGGCAGAGTTTAGCTCCAGGACAGGAAATAGTGATGCTATGAGGTAGATCTTGTTGGTGCTGTGTAGTGCAGGGCTGGTGATGGCACAGCAATTATTCAAGGACACAGTGGGGTGCAGTCTTCAGGTTTTACTCACAGTTGTTAAGTTCCTCAGGTTACACTTTCCGGATTATAACCGCCCACGTCCTCCTGTGTTCACCAAGGAAGGGGTTCAGCAGCTCTCAAGTATTTCAGGAGTACTTAAACGGGACCCCGTTCTATGTTCCTTTCTCGGTCATCTTCCCTGCTCTGGCTCTCATCCTCCTGCCCTGCGCCTCACAATCAGTGTCCCACGCCGGTAGCCTCAGATCTTGTAGGGCGACATGCAGTCCCCTGGACCCTCTGTGGCCACATTTTCGGTGATGTAATTGTGGTGGTTGGCAGCTGCACCTTGCAAGTACAGTAGCCGCCGGTTATCTAGCTGAGCCTGATTATTCTCCACTAGTTTAGGGGCCGGTTCCCTCTGCGGTCTGATCTTTCCACGTCTATGTAGATTCGGACACACAGGTGGCTTCCTGCACTCACCGTGCCCCTAGGATCCCCTCTGCCTCTGGAGCCTTCCCTCTGCTCCTGTCCTCTCCACTCTCTCCTGGGCCTCTCTTACTAGGCCCCTCTCCTCTCAACTCCTGCTCCAAGCACTGGAGCCAGGAGCCTGGACCTCCTCCACTACTCTCCTGATCAGGACTCGACCTGACTGAACTCCTTCTAGATGGATCCCTTTCTTCTTATACTCCTACTGACGGTGCTCCACTGAATTGCTTCCTCCACCCACACCCACTACATGGTTCCCCCTCTCTTGGTTTCCCCCCTTCCAACCAGGGACAGGGCTCAGCAGTGGATTCGTGCATCTTGCCCCTCCTACTGGTCTGGAATGGTGTAGTGTTGGATGCAGGTGGGTGGGTCCCGTGCAGTACTCCCTCCTTACCAGAGAGTGGGGTACCACACCCCTGGGTGAGGTGCAGTACCTCTGTGGCGATTGAACCCGCAGGGGCACCACATATTTATAGGCAGGCAGGCAGGCAGTGTATATAGCAGACTGCAGTGCATATAGTACAAGAGGCTCCATTCCAGTTCTGCCTTCTGCTGCTGTTAGACATTTCTAGACAAAGGCCCAGATCTCAGGGGCCAGGAATAATTATTTTTGGATCTTAATCCTCATTATTTGCTTAAAAAGCAATCCAGAGAACATTGTTTTTCTGTGCCACTTGCTTTTTGGCACTGCAGAATACAGCCAGGTCCTTTCCATATTACAGCGCTAAAAATCCAGCTATTTAAAACTGTAGTTTGTCCGTCACACGGATAACATATAATTGCGCTGAAAATACTGCCATTTCTGGCCTCCATTCAAATTTTTTTCAGTGTGTCAGCAAAGTTTTTGACACCGGTTTTCTGTTCAAATAGTTACCTACAGGCCAGGTATTTAAAACTGTGGTTTGTCCGTCACAAGGATCACATATACGTTTTCTGAAAATTCTGCCATTTCTGGCCTCCATTCTAATTTCTTTTCATTGTGTCAGCAAATTTTTTGACACCAGTTTGCTGTTCAAAATAGTTACCTGCATGCCATGTATTTAAAACTGTGGTTTGTCAGTCACACGGATCACATATACGTTTTCAGAAAATTCTGCCATTTCTGGGCTCCATTATAATTTTTTTTCACTGTGTCTGCAAAGTTTTTGACACCGGTTTGCTGTTCAAAATAGTTACCTACAGGACATGTATTTAAAACTGTGGTTTGTCCGTCACAAGGATTACACATAACTTCGCACCAAATTCAGCCATTTGTAGTGAGAGTGGAAAATATTGTCCTCCATTTAAAATGGGCAAGGTGCATGGCAAGGGACAGGTAACTGGACGTGATGGTGATAGTGAATGCAGACGCTGAGGCCGTGGGCAAGCTGAAATTGTTCCACAACAAACACCCACATTTTGTCGCTCGACCTTCCTGTCCCAATTAATAGGGGACCGCAGAACACCACTATTGAACACAGAGCAGTGTGAAAAGGTTATTGGTTGGATAGCAGATAATGCTTCAAGTCACTTAGCCACCACCACCACCACCCTGTTTTCCACACGGTCAAATCTCAGTAGCCGTGAGTCTGGACTGTATATTCCTCACCCTGATCCTCCTTCCTCCCACCATGCTGAGTGCCCGGAGACAACTGATCCCACACTTGGACACTCCGAAGAGCTGTTGACTTTTCCATTTAAAGATCTGGGCCTCTCATCCGGTCTACTTGAAGCAAGGCAAGAGGAGATCGCATGTAGCGATGCCCAAATATTTGAGCAGCAACACGAAGGCGACGGTGGGAAAGTGTCACAAGAGGTGGACAATGATGTGACACAATTGCTAGAAAATCAGGAGGAGGACCAGGGTGCAGAAGTGGAAGACGAGATGGTGGATGATATAGTAACTGACTCAACCTGGCAGAAGGACTTGCAGAGCGAGGACAGCTGCACACAGGGGGAGGGAGGCAGAGCACCCCAACAGGAATGAAGAAGCAGTGTGGTTAAGGCAGACAGAAGGCAAGCAACCATTCCCAGTAACACCAACACGAAGGGAGTTGCCAGTACAACTGTTAGGTCTTCCCGAGTCTGGTTGTTTTTAAAAAGACTCTGCTGATAAACCCAAAAAGGCCATTGGCACCACCTGCCAGGCCAGCATCAGCAGGGGTGGCAAAACTACCAGCCTGACCACCACAAGCATGATCAGGCACATGGCAGCAAAGCACCCGACTTTGTGGGCCGAACCCCAGGGTCCAGGAACAGTGTCTGCGGGTGACACCACTGCTTCTTCCGCTGTTGTGCATGCAAGCCAATCCCCTGTCCATGGTGCATGCGAAGATGCCTCCTGCCCTGCACCTGTCGTTGCACACTCTCAAGTAGGAGCATCAGGAAGCACATCCTAGTCCCAGCGCAGTGTTCAGTTGTCTATACCCCAGTCCTTGGAATGCAAGCGCAAATACGCAGCCAATGGACCACAGACCGCACTACTAAATTCCCACATTTCATGACTGCTTATGCTCGAAATGTTGCCTTTTAGGCTCATGGAGACGGAAGCATTCCGCAACCTGATGGCGGCGGAAGCATTCTGTAACCTGTACTCAGTCCCCAGCCGCCACAATTGTGCTGTCCCCGCATTACACAAGCACGTGTCGCAAAACATTAGCCGTGCCCTCAACAATGCAGTTACTGGGAAAGTCCACCTAACCATGGACACGTGGACAAGTGCTTATGGGCAAGGAAGGTACATCTCGCTGACGGCACACTGGGTTAACATAGTGGAAGCCGGGACCCAGTTGGACCTTGGAACGGAACACGTCCTACCGACGCCAAGGATTGCAGGCCCTAGGTCAATCAGGGTTGCCCTCACAGTCTACAGCTCCTGCACCTCATCCTCCTCAGCCTCCTCCTCCTCTTCTGCCTCTATCTCCAAAATAACCACATCAGTCACAAGCTGGAAGCACTGCAGCACTGCCTCGGCCAAGCGGCAGCAGGCTGTGTTGAAGCTAATATGCTTAGGTGACAAACCACACAATGCTGAAGAGTTGTGGACAGCTCTGAAAGAGCAGGCAGATCTGTGGCTCACACCACTGAACCTACAGCCAGGGATGGTCGTGTGTTACAATTGTCGGAACCTGGTGGCGGCTCTGAGGCGAGTCGAGCTCACACACATACCATGACTGGCCCATGTGCTTAACCTCGTGGTTCAACAATTTCTCAAATCCTACCCGGAGCTGCCGAGTCTGCTTGTTAAAATATGTCGTCTGTGTGCCCATTTTAGAAAGTCACCTACAGCTTCCACCGCCCTTGCAGTGTTTCAGCAGCGTTTGCAGCTTCCGGCTCACTGACTGGTGTGTGATGTCCCCACGCATTGGAACTCTAAACTGCAAATGTTGGGAAGGATTTGTGAGCAGAAGAGGGCAGTTGTTGACTACCAGCATCAACAAGGCCGTCGGTATTCAGTTCAGACTTCACACATAAGACCTCAGGAGTTGACATGGATGTCAGACATAAGTACCATCCTCCAAAACTTGGAGGACGCCACCAGGATGGTGAGCGGCAATGACGCCATAACTAGCATCACCATCCCGCTTCTCTGTCTTTTGAAACTCTCTCTGCTCACAATCAAAGAGGATGCATTGCAGGCAAAGCATGATGAGATGGAGCCAGGAACTATACAGGGTGATTACACACATCCCAGCCTCATCTCATCTCAATGTGGATTGGGTGACAATGAGGAATAGGAGGAGGAAGAACAGGAGCTAGTTTCCTGCGCTATAGACAGTACTACCTGCACAACTGTCATACATTTGTTCAGCGTGGATAGCCTGAGGACAGAGAGGAGGAGGAGGAGAGCATGGTCAGTCATCCTCTTGGTGAGGACACGGAAGTCTTGCCTGTTAGCAGTCTGGCATGCATGGCTGAATTTATGTTACACTGCTTTTCCCATGACCCTCGCATTCACAAAATTTTTTGTGACAGTCATTACTGGTTGGTGACACTTCTAGACCGACACTACAAGGAGAACTTTCTATCTCTTATTTCTGAAGCGGACAGGTCTACAAAAATAGGGCAGTACCAGAAGGCCCTTGTTGCGGAACTATTAAAAAAATTCCCATCTGAAAACACTGGTGGCAGAGGTCACAGTTCGTTGGACAACCAAGCAGTACAAGTGAGAGAGACACAACTCCAATCCAGCAGACGAAGGGGAACACTGTCAAAGTTCTGGAAGAATTTTCTCAGCCTCTTCCATTGCGCAAGCCCGGAGGCGCGGGGTACTCACAAGGAGTGCAAAGTTTGGGAAGATGCTGAGAGAGTTCCTTGCCGACCGTACCAAGTCCTCCGTGATTCCTCTGAGCCTTATAATTATTGGGTATCCAAGCGAGATATGTGGAATGAACTGGCTCTCTATGCCTTGGAGGTCCTGGCCTACCCTGCCGCTAGCGTTTTATCAGAGTGTGTTTTTAGTGTCGCTGGTGGAATTATAACTGATAGGCGCATCCGATTGTCAATTGAAAATGCTGACAGGCTGACTCTTATAAAAATGAACAATGGCTGGATTGGGTCAGACTTCACAACACCACCGAATGATAGCAGAGTAACATAAACTCAAATCCAGTGTCTTTTTATGAGGTGTATTCCCATGCACCTTTTCACACCCAGACATGGGTATACGCTTCCTGATTTTGGCTATTTGTTCTTGTCCTCCTCCTTTTCCTCATCCTCCACCACTATATTACCAGGGTGACCGTGGTCCGTGATGCAACACCCACATAATTTTTTTAAAGGGTATGATGCCCGTAAAAAAATTTTTTATACAGTATGTGTATGTATACCCCCCAGGGGTAAATGTTTGTCAGCCCATACACTTAGTGCATGGGCATTATAAGTATAGGAGACCCGCTCCTTTCTAATGGGAACATTTTTCATGAGGCCCTCCTCCACGTCTCTTTCAAGGGGCATTGGAGTGCCTCCAAATTTTTGGCAACCCTTGCATTCACTGCATAGTCAAACACAATGGGAGACCCACTTCCTAATAATAGGAACATTTTTTCATGAGGCCCTCTACGTCTCTTCCAAGGGGTATTGGAGTGCCTCCAAATTTTTGGCAACCCTTGCATTCACTGCATAGGCAAACACAATGGGAGACCCACTTCCTAATAAAGGGAACATTGTTTTCAGGAGACCCTCCTCTAAGTCTCTTCAAAGGGGTATTGGGGTGTGTCCAAACTTTCAAAGTGGTATTGGGGTGCTTCCAAATTTTGGGCAGCCCTGCCACTCACTGCATACGCAATAACAGTATAGGAGACCCACTCTTTAGTAATGAGAACAATAAAGCATAGCCGGTTGATGGCTCTCTAAGAATATTGAGGGCCGACTGCTGGCCCTTTAAGAATAGTAAAGGCCACCTGATGGCCCTATAAAAATAGGCTTTGCGACTTTCAGAGTTCCTCCTTCATAAATGAAGCACAATGTGTCTGATTATATCTCACACACCACATGGCCAGATAAGGTTGTAAAATGTCAAAATGACATTTCCGGGTGAATGCATTTGTCACGGTTGAAAGCAATGCAAAAGTGCAAAATTCATCAAAAACGCTGAAAGTGTGAACATAGCCCAAGGTGTGGGGGAGTATTTTTGCATTTGGTTATTTATTTTGCTTTATATACAAGTCATTACCCTGGAAATTGTATGTTTTATTATGAGTCCGTAAAAGTGGCATAATACCTCTGACAATGTTGTTCACAGCAGTGACCTAGGAGTCATAAATACTTCCAGACGTCTTCCCCATGCTCTTCACATGTCATTTGAGCACTGTTCCCATCAATTTGGGCAATTTTTAGGCCCTCTGCAGACTGCCGTGGGGAACCGCCTGAACAATGCTCGAGTTTCCCATAGACTTACATTGGGCTCATTGCTCAGGTCGAGCACCCGAGTATTCCAATGTGCTCAACCCGAGCATCGAGCACCCGAGCATTTTAGTGCTCGCCTATCACTAATTATCACCATTGTCCTCATTTGGGGCTGACAATCTAAATTCCCTACCAGCATGTCTTTGAAATGTGGGAGGAATCTCATGCAAACATGGTGAGAACATACAAACTCCTTCCAGAAGTTGTCCTTGATGGGATTTGAGTCCAGGAGGACCCCAGGGCAGCAAAGCAACAACACTGCTGACTACCACGGAGGATAGATTTTGAGTTGAATTTTCTGCCATTTGCCTGTGCATTCAAACTCTTTACTATTCGATTTGTGAGGATCGCCAAAAAAAATGCCTGACACTATTTCACACACTGCTGAAGACTCATTTAGCTGGCTAATTATGTCAGGCATAGCAATACAGGCATTCCCATAATGCTCTGCAGCTATCAAATCACATGGTCTAGCACAGCCAATCAGGGGAGCTATCTCAGCCAATATAAAAGATAGCGGCCGGACAAGCAGCTCCACTCTATGCTAGCATAGTGTAGGGATAGGTGGTCAGAGCGCACAGCTCATTCTACTTAGGGATACAAAAAGGCCTAATCTGATTGTGATGTACTACTTTAGTGCCCAAGCTAATTGAAAATGGGAGTAGTAGTCTCAGTCTGTGAATGCTAACCCAAAGATTCAAGTAGTACACATGAAAGTGCTTTGGCTGTACGGTTATATCTAAATTGATTGATATGAGATATGCTGAAGTGACAGCACCTTATTAAGAGCTTTTTTCTTCTTCATACACTGCAAACAAGAATGGAAGTATTAAGACTCCACAGTGCTAATTTTGCTAAGAAAACTAAATTCTGAATCCAAGGCTTGTGCCACAGAAAGTGTGATATATGCTTCCAATATTGTAAGACAACTTCAAAATTGGTTCTTTACACTTCTAGGAGATTTCAGAGTGTTATACATATATTCAGGACAATTAGAGGCTTCTTATTCTTGCGATACATGGCAAATTCATTCTACACGAATTAAATTTTGGTGAAAAATTCAGAGAAGTCAGCAAATTCAAATTTCAATCGATCTGCTTATCTCTACCTTGGACACATACCCAAAGAGTGCAGAATAGGAAGGCTTCTTAAAGAAAAACTAGTAGGTCTGTGAGAGCCAGAATTCTTGCTAGTTGGCAGGTGATCAAATTCTTTTTTCATACAATAAAATGCAATTTAGCTATTTAAAAATCATACAATGTAACTTTCTGAGGGGCAAGTTTAGATTCTGTCTCTCACAATTGAAGTGTACCTAGAATAACAATTACAGACCTCTCCACTCCTTGTGGGTGGGAAAACTTGCAAGATCGGCAGTGTATTACTTATTTTCCCCTCTGCATATATATACAGTACAGACCAAAAGTTTGGACACACCTTCTCATTTAAATATTTTTCTGTATTTTCATGACTATGAAAATTGTACATTCACACTGAAGGCATCAAAACTATGAATTAATACATGTGGAATTATATACTTAACAAAAAAGTGTGAAACAACTGAAAATATGTCTTATATTCTAGGTTCTTCAAAGTAGCCACCTTTTGCTTTGATGACTGCTTTGCACACTCTTGGCATTCTCTTGATGAGCTTCAAGAGGTAGTCACCGGAAATGGTCTTCCAACAATCTTGAAGGAGTTCCCAGAGATGCTTAGCACTTGTTGGCCCTTTTGCCTTCACTCTGCGGTCCAGCTCACCCCAAACCATCTCGATTGAGTTCAGGTCTGATGACTGTGGAAAAAGAAATCTGACAGATTTGGGCAGTAAATATGTAATACACTTATTATATATATTATATTCCATCGTAATATATCACCCACTTCACAGGTGTGCCCTGTCAGGTTTAATAAGTGGGATTTCTTGCCTTATAAATGGGGTTGGGACCATCAGTTGTGTTGTGCAGAAGTCAGGTGGATACACAGTTGATAGTCCTACTGAATAGACTGTTAGAATTTGTATTATGGCAAGAAAAAAGCAGCTAAGTAAAGAAAAATGAGTTTGTCCTGGTGTGCCTTATACATAAGATTAAGCGCGTATACCAAAACATTACCTGTGCCCTCCCCAGTGCATTTAGTGGGAAGGAGAGCCTATTCCGCTGTAGTGTGTGCATGCCAAACCCCTGTTCATGGTACATGCGAAGATGCCTCCCACCATGCACCTGTCATTGCAGACTTGCAACTATCCCCATTCAAGTCCTTGTCCCAGGGCAGTGTTCAATTGTACCTCTCCCATTCCTTGCAATGCAAGCGCAAGTATGCAGCCTGCCACCCAACCACCCCCAGGCTGCAATACCATACTGCTTGCTTGCTAGCACTTTAAATTGTGCCTTTTAGGCATGTGGAGGCGGAATCTGGCCACCACGCCATGGCTGTGTCGGCGGCCTGGTATCCATACTCAGTCCCCAGCCGCCTGGTGGTCGGGTGTCCCCGCTTGCTCCCCAGCCTCCAGGGGGTGGCCGGGTGTCCATACTCGGTCCCCAGCCACCCCTATTTGTCCTGGTAACCTTTCCCACACTTTTCTTAGCCTGGCCTGCTTTAGGGCAGCATTGGCCGAGCCCACCGGACTATCAGACTCCTCCGGTGGGCCCTGGCTTCTCCATCAGGGGAGTTGAGAGTGCCAAGGTGAGGAGCATGATGAGGATGATAGAAGTTAGCATCTGCTTTGTTTTGTTGTAATGCAAGCGCATGTATGTAGTAGTGGCTAGGCCTGAGGTGGTCAGCATTTTGGCGCATATCCTACCTCCTCTGAGGATTGCTGGATGTTTTCCTGCTACTATCCAAGTTCTATGACTCCCGTTAAAACAAAGCTTCAGCTGATAAATGATGGATGAGGTAGTGGCAAAGGAGAAAGAGCAAGAGGAACAGGGACCATTCACATCAATATCAGGCCAGTCAACCAGATATGTCTTGTAGGATATGTTTCTGTAACAAAAAGAGCGGTTCGGCTACACAGTTATAGGGCATACAGTGAGTGCAATGCCTACCAAAAATTTCGAGCCACTCCAATGCCCCTTGGAAATGACATGGAGGTCAGAGGGCGTTAACTAAACCTTTTTTTCCATTTATAGCAACTGGGTCTCCCGTGCACTGTTGGCCTAAGCAGTGAAGGGAAAGCTTTCCAAAAATTATAAGGAACTGCAATGCCGCTTACATGAGCTATGTGTGACACCCCAGGGGTCTGGACACCACAGTAATAGAGATATTATGTCGGAGAGCAAGTGGGAGGTTTCCTGGTCAGGATCCCTTAAACATGCAACATCCTCCTGCCCCAATCCTGGGAGGGGAGAATTCTGCCCTTATAAACTGGATCTGGGGCGGGGTTGAGTGAGTCAGAGAACAGTCAGAGTGAGAGCAAGGGAAAGTAACAGCAAGGAGCTCTGTAGGAGCTAGGAGCTAAAGACCAGGGGCTAGAAGCTGAGCAGAGCTCGCCCTGGCAGAAGACAATAGGAACCGGACACAGGAGTCCGAAGCTGTGAGGACTTATATATCCAGCAGCAGAAACCAGCCGGCAGGGGATTTCAGGTCCTCTGGCCATAGAAGCCCGGAGGCTCAGTCACAAGCAAGGGACCAGCACCGCCATCGTGGAGCGGAGGCTAACAGAAGGCCCCAAGTCACCAGCCATACGGGTGAGCACTACACGGTACACTCAGGGACGTGGGCTACTTCTACCTGCTTACAGCAAGGTAGCCAGGAAGAGTGCAGACAGACGGGGAGGCCTACAACTCCACCTGGCCAGGGGAACTCCTGCTTGCTCACAGACTGACCAGGCCTCTTATGCTAGCCAGTACTCCCGGGAGGGTCTACCTTATAATCATCATTAAAGACCCTGAACTGCACTGCAAAGACTCTGAGTCATTCCTGCTGCTCTCGTGCACCATCACCCCCATCATCCACACTCACTGCCCTGAGGCTATAATCCTCCCGAGGGGAGTTATCCCATTCTATGCTGCGCACACAACACCAGCCTCAGCGGTCTGCCTCGCAGCGGTGGTACTCCCTGACCGCAATCCACGGGTGGCGCAGTCGGACAATTAACCTCAAAATCTAAGAAAGACTGTCACTGGTTTGACCAGCCTGAGCCACGGGACCGGGTCACCGCCACGGAGACTACAGACCCCAGAGACCCGGCACCGGGTATCCAACACACGTGTACACACGGCCCAGGGGGCGCGTCACTTGCAGTACAGCATATTACAAACATAAGTCCCATTATAGGGGAGAGGGTGTCCCATGGTATTTGCTTATGCTTTCCAAGCAAAAGCTGCCAAAAATTAGGACGGAGCAACTTGCAATGCCCCTTACAAGAGCCATGCAGTACAGCATATTACAAACATAAGTCCCATTATTGGGGAGTGGGTGTCCCATAGTATTTGCTTATGCTTTCCCAGCAAAAGCTGCCAAAAATTAGGATGGAGCAACTTGCAATGCCCCTTAGAAGAGCCATGCAGTACAGCATATTACAAACATAAGTCCCATTATTGGGGAGTGGGTGTCCCATGGTATTTGCTTATGCTTTCCAAGCAAAAGCTGCCAAAAAATAGGACGGAGCAACTTGCAATGCCCCTTACAAGAGCCATGCAGTACAGCATATTACAAACATAAGTCCCATTATTGGGGAGTGGGTGTCCCATAGTATTTGCTTATGCCTTGCAAGCAAAAGCTGCCAAAAATAAGGACGGAGGAACTTGCAATGCTGGCACCCTGGTGGTATAGTGGTGGTGGAGGCTGAGGATAAGGAGAAGAAGATTAAACAGCCGAAACGAGGAAGCGTATACCCATGTGTGCGTGTGAAGCGGTGCATGTGAATACACCTCCCGAAATAACACAGTGGATTTGACTTTATGTTACTCTGCTGTAATTTGGTGGTGATGAGAAGTCTGGCCCAATCCAGCCCTTGTTCATGTTGATAAGGGTCAGCTTGTCAGCATTGTCAGTTGACAGGCAAGTGCGCTTATCAGTTATAATTCCCCCAGCGGCACTAAAAACACGCTCCGATAACACGCTAGCGGCAGGGCAGGCCTGGACCTCCAAGGCGTATAGAGCGAGTTCATTCCAAGTGTCCAGCTTGGATACCCAATAATTAAAAGGCACAGAGGAATCACTGAGGACGCTGGTACGATCGGCAAGGTACTCCCTCACCATCTTTTGAAACTTTCCACTCCTTGTGAGAGTACCCCGCGCCTCAGGGCCTGTAAGCTGGGCGGGTGTCAGAAAACTGTCCCAGAACGTTGACAGTGTTCCCTGCCTCTGCTGGATTAGAGTTGCATCTCTCTCGCCTGTACGCCTTGGTTGGGCAACGAACTGTGACCTCTGCCGCTAGCGTGTTCAGATGGGAATTTTTTTAAGAGTTCTGCAGCAAGGGCCTTCTGGTATTGCCCCATTTTTGTAGACCTCTCCACCTCTGGAATAAGAGAGTGAAAGTTCTCCTTGTAGCGGGGGTCTACAAGTGTCACCAACCAGTAATGACTGTCACCCAACATTTTGACAACGCGAGGGTCACGTTTAAGGCAGCGTAACATAAAGTAAGCCATGCGTGCCAGACTGATAACGGGCAAGATTTCCGTGTCCTCATCAAGATGACGACTGACCATGCTCTCCTCCTCCTCTTCCTCCTCCCCCCTGTCCTCAGGCCACCCACGCTGAACCGACGGTATGACACTTGTACAGGTACTACCGTCTACAACGCATGATAGCAGCTCCTGTTCTTCCTCCTCCTCCTCCTCCTCCTCTCCCTCATTGTCCCCCAATGCACGTTGGGATGAGATGAGGCTGGGCTGTGTGTAATCGCCCGCTATGGCTTCTTGATCCATCTCATCATACTCTGGTTGCAATGCCTCCTCTTTAATTCTCTGCAGAGAGCGTTGCAAAAGACAGACAAGTGGGATACTGACACTAATGATGGCGTCATCGCCACTCACCATCTTGGTGGCCTCCTCAAAGTTTGTCAGGATGGTACATATGTCAGACATCCAGGTCCACTCCTGAGGTCTTATGTGTGGAGTCTGACCTGAATATTGACGGCCTTGTTGCAGCTGGTACTCCACAACTGCTCTCTTCTGCTCACAAATCCTTTGCAACATGTGGAGGGTAGAGTTCCAACGTGTGGGGACATCACACACCAGTCGGTGTGCCGGAAGCTGCAAACGCTGCTGCAACACAGCAAGGGCGGCGGAAGCTGTAGCCGACTTGCGAAAATGAGCTGACAGGCGGCGTACTTTCACGAGCAGATCTGGCAACTCGGGGTACGATTTAAGAAACCGCTGAACCACGAGGTTAAGCACATGAACCAGGCATGGTACGTGTGTGATCTCACCTCGCCTCAGAGCCGCCACCTGGTTACGGCCATTGTCACACACGACCATGCCGGGATGTAGGTTCAGCGGTCTCAGCCACAGATCTGCCTGCTCTTTCACAGCTGTCCACAACTCACAAGAAGTGTGAGGTTTATCACCTAAGCTTATGAGTTTCAGCACAGCCTGTGGCCGCTTGGCGGAGGCAGTACTGCAATGCTTCCAGCTTGTAACTGATGTGGTGATATCTGAGATGGAGTCTGAACATGAGGAGGAGGAGGAGGAGGAGGATGCGCAGGAGCTGTACACTGTGGGGGCAACTCTGACTGACATAGGGCCCGCAATCCTCGGTGTGGGGAGGATGTGTTCCTTCCAAAGGTCTGACTGGGTCCCGGCTTCCACTATGTTTACCCAGTGTGCCGTCAGAGAGATGTACCGTCCCTGGCCAGAAGCACTTGTCCACGTGTCCGTTGTCAGGTGGACTCTCCCAGTAACTGCGTTGTTGAGGGCACGGCAGATGCTTTGGGACACGTGCTTGAGTAGTGCGGGGATGGCACACCGGGCAAAATAGTGTCGGCTGGGGACCGAGTACCGAGGGACGGCCACCGCCATAAGATTGCGGAAGGATTCCGTCTCCACCAGCCTAAAAGGCAGCATTTCCAATGCAAGCAGTCGTGAAATGTGCGAATTTAGGACTGTGGCCTGTGGGGCGTTAGCTGCGAATTTCCACTTTCGTTCAAAGGTCTGGGATATGGACAATTGAACGCTGCGGTGGGACGTGGACGTTGATGCTGTTTCTTGAGAAACTGCCATAACAGGTGAAGACTGAGAGGAGGGGGCATCTTTGCATGCAGTATGGACAGGGGATTGCCTTGCACACACAACAGGGGGTTCTATTGCACGCACAACAGTGGAAGAAGCAGTGGTGACACCCGCTGACACTGGTCGTGGACCCTGGGTTTCGCCCCACAAAGTCGGGTGCTTTGCTGCCATGTGCTTGATCATGCTGGTGGTGGTCAGGCTGGTAGTTTTGTCACCCCTGCTGATGCTGTCATGGCAGGTGGAACATATGGCCTTTTTGGGGTTATCAGCAGAGTCTTTAAAAAAATTCCAGACTCTGGAAGACCTATCGCTTGTACTGGCAACGTCCCTCGTGTTGGTGTTACGGGGAACGGTTGCCTGCCTTCTGTCTGCTGCCACCACACTGCTTCTTCCTGCCTGTTGGGGTACTCTGCCTCCCTCCCCCTGTGTGCTGCTGGCCTCACTCTGCATGTCCTCCTTCCACGTTGGGTCAGTTACTAGATCATCCACCACCTCCTCCTCTTCCACTTGCGCACCACGATCCTCCTCCTCACTTCCTGGCAATTGTGTCTCGTCATTGTTCACCTCTTGTGACGGATTGCCAACGTCGACTTCCTGTGGCCGTGGCTGTTCAAATATTTGGGCATCGCAACATGGGATCTCCTCTTCCACCACTTCAAGCGTATCAGGCGAGGGGCGCAAATATGGAAATGGACCAGTGAACAGCTCTTCAGAGTGTCCAAGTGTGGGATCACTTGCTGTCTGACGACACTCGGCATGGTGGGAGGAAGGAGCATCAGGGTGAGGAGGAGTATGCGGTCGAGACTCACGGCTACTAAGAGTTGACCGTGTGGAAGACAGACCGGAGGTGGTGGTGCCCAGGTAACTGGAAGTATTATCTGCTATCCAATTAATAACCTGTTCACACTGATCAGTTCTCAATACTGGTGTTGTTCTGTGCTTCCCTAGTAATTAGGTCAAGAAGTGGGAGCGAGAAGATGTGGCTGTTGGTTGTGGCACATTTTCGCCTTGGCCACGGCCCCGTCCTCTGCACGAACCATCACCAGAACGTCCACTTCCACGTCCCTTGCCACGCGCCTTACCCATTGTAAATGAAGTAAAATAGCTTACACTTGCACTATCAATGGAAAAAAGGTAATAAAGAGTAGATTAGAACCGTGGAAGAGGAAAACCACAGTTATTGCTTACTGGGGTATACCACACTTTTTTAAATAGAGATATTTGCGGCTGAACAGTGAGCGACACACTCAAACTGCTTTTTTTTTAGATACCAAAGGCCCAAAACTGGATAGTACAGCGATTTGACCCGTGGAACTGCGAAACCACACTGGGATGTCGGGCCTACACAAGACTATTTTCAACAGATATATTTTTGTGTCACAACAGTCAGGAGACACTACTGTTTTTCTTTACAGAAAAAACTACCAAAAGCTGAATAATAGAGATTTTTTACCGTGGGATGGCAAAACCACAGTTATTGTTTACTGGGGTATACCACACTTTTTTAAATAGAGATATTTGCGGCTGAACAGTGAGCGACACACTCAAACTGCTTTTTTTTTAGATACCAAAGGCCCAAAACTGGATAGTACAGCGATTTGACCCATGGAACTGCGAAACCACACTGGGATGTCGGGCCTACACAAGACTGTTTTCAACAGATATATTTTTGTGTCACAACAGTCAGGAGACACTACTGTTTTTCTTTACAGAAAAAACTACCAAAAGCTGAATAATAGAGATTTTTTTACCATGGGATGACAAAACCACAGTTATTGTTTACTGGGGTATACCACAGTTTTTTAAATAGAGATATTTGCGGCTGAACAGTGAGCGACACACTCAAACTGCTTTTTTTTTAGATACCAAAGGCCCAAAACTGGATAGTACAGCGATTTGACCCGTGGAACTGCGAAACCACACTGGGATGTCGGGCCTACACAAGACTATTTTCAACAGATATATTTTTGTGTCACAACAGTCTGGAGACACTACTGTTTTTCTTTATGGAAAAAACTACCAAAAGCTGAATAATAGAGATTTTTAACCATGGGATGGCAAAACCACAGTTATTGTTTACTGGGGTATACCACACTTTTTTAAATAGAGATATTTGCGGCTGAACAGTGAGCGACACACTCAAACTGCTTTTTTTTTAGATACCAAAGGCCCAAAACTGGATAGTACAGCGATTTGACCCGTGGAACTGCGAAACCACACTGGGATGTCGGGCCTACACAAGACTATTTTCAACAGATATATTTTTGTGTCACAACAGTCAGGAGACACTACTGTTTTTCTTTACGGAAAAAACTACCAAAAGCTGAATAATAGAGATTTTTTACCGTGGGATGGCAAAACCACAGTTATTGTTTACTGGGGTATACCACACTTTTTTAAATAGAGATATTTGTGGCTGAACAGTGAGCGACACAATCAAACTGCTTTTTTTTTAGATACCAAAGGCCCAAAACTGGATAGTACAGTGATTTGACCCGTGGAACTTCGAAACCACACTGGGATTTCGGGCCTACACAAGACTATTTTCAACAGATATATTTTTGTGTCACAACAGTCAGGAGACACTACTGTTTTTCTTTACGGAAAGAACTACCAAAAGCTGAATAATAGAGATTTTTTACCGTGGGATGGCAAAACCACAGTTATTGTTTACTGGGGTATACCACACTTTTTTAAATAGAGATATTTGCGGCTGAACAGTGAGCGACACACTCAAACTGCTTTTTTTTTAGATACCAAAGGCCCAAAACTGGATAGTACAGCGATTTGACCCGTGGAACTGCGAAACCACACTGGGATGTCGGGCCTACACAAGACTATTTTCAACAGGTATATTTTTGTGTCACAACAGTCAGGAGACACTACTGTTTTTCTTTACGGAAAAAACTACCAAAAGCTGAATAATAGAGATTTTTTACCGTGGGATGGCAAAACCACAGTTATTGTTTACTGGGGTATACCACACTTTTTTAAATAGAGATATTTGCGGATGAACAGTGAGCGACACACTCAAACTGCTTTTTTTTTAGATACCAAAGGCCCAAAACTGGATAGTACAGCGATTTGACCCGTGGAACTGCGAAACCACACTGGGATGTCGGGCCTACACAAGACTATTTTCAACAGGTATATTTTTGTGTCACAACAGTCAGGAGACACTACTGTTTTTCTTTACGGAAAAAACTACCAAAAGCTGAATAATAGAGATTTTTTACCGTGGGATGGCAAAACCACAGTTATTGTTTACTGGGGTATACCAGACTTTTTTAAATAGAGATACTTGCGGCTGAACAGTGAGCGACACACTCAAACTGCTTTTTTTTTAGATACCAAAGGCCCAAAATTGGATAGTACAGCGATTTGACCCGTGGAACTGCGAAACCACACTGGGATGTCGGGCCTACACAAGACTATTTTCAACAGATATATTTTTGTGTCACAACAGTCAGGAGACACTACTGTTTTTCTTTACAGAAAAAACTACCAAAAGCTGAATAATAGAGATTTTTTACCGTGGGATGGCAAAACCACAGTTATTGTTTACTGGGGTATACCACACTTTTTTAAATAGAGATATTTGCGGCTGAACAGTGAGCGACACACTCAAACTGCTTTTTTTTTAGATACCAAAGGCCCAAAACTGGATAGTACAGCGATTTGACCCGTGGAACTGCGAAACCACACTGGGATGTCGGGCCTACACAAGACTATTTTCAACAGATATATTTTTGTGTCACAACAGTCAGGAGACACTACTGTTTTTCTTTACGGAAAAAGCTACCAAAAGCTGAATAATAGAGATTTTTTACCGTGGGATGGCAAAACCACAGTTATTGTTTACTGGGGTATACCACACTTTTTTAAATAGAGATTTTTGCGGCTGAACAGTGAGCGACACACTCAAACTGCTTTTTTTTTAGATACCAAAGGCCCAAAACTGGATAGTACAGCGATTTGACCCGTGGAACTGCGAAACCACACTGGGATGTCGGGCCTACACAAGACTATTTTCAACAGATATATTTTTGTGTCACAACAGTCTGGAGACACTACTGTTTTTCTTTACAGAAAAAACTACCAAAACCTGAATAATAGAGATTTTTAACCATGGGATGGCAAAACCACAGTTATTGTTTACTGGGGTATACCACACTTTTTTAAATAGAGATATTTGCGGCTGAACAGTGAGCGACTCACTCAAACTGCTTTTTTTTTAGATACCAAAGGCCCAAAACTGGATAGTACAGCGATTTGACCCGTGGAACTGCGAAACCACACTAGGATGTCGTGCCTGCACAAGACTATTTTCAACAGATATATTTTTGTGTCACAACAGTCAGGAGACACTACTGTTTTTCTTTACGGAAAAAACTACCAAAAGCTGAATAATAGAGATTTTTTACCGTGGGATGGCAAAACCACAGTTATTGTTTACTGGGGTACACCACACTTTTTTAAATAGAGATATTTGTGGCTGAACAGTGAGCGACACAATCAAACTGCTTTTTTATTAGATACCAAAGGCCCAAAACTGGATAGTACAGTGATTTGACCCATGGAACTGCAAAACCACACTGGGATGTCGGGCCTACACAAGACTATTTTCAACAGATATATTTTTGTGTCACAACAGTCAGGAGACACTACTTTTTTCTTTACGGAAAAAACTACCAAAAGCTGAATAATAGAGATTTTTTACCGTGGGATGGCAAAACCACAGTTATTGTTTACAGGGGTATACCACACTTTTTTAAATAGAGATATTTGCTGCTGAACAGTGAGCGACACACTCAAACTGCTTTTTTTTTAGATACCAAAGGCCCAAAACTGGATAGTACAGCGATTTGACCCGTGGAACTGCGAAACCACACTGGGATGTCGGGCCTACACAAGACTATTTTCAACAGATATATTTTTGTGTCACAACAGTCAGGAGACACTACTGTTTTTCTTTACAGAAAAAACTACCAAAAGCTGAATAATAGAGATTTTTTACCGTGGGATGGCAAAACCACAGTTATTGTTTACTGGGTGTAACGGGTCTGGGAGGCGGAACCTCTGAGCTACTATACAAGGGGGCAGTCCTTGTAAGGGAGCGGGTGGCGACCAGGGAAGACGGGCAGGAGGTCACAGCAGGTGACCGGGACAGTCTCTGAGTGAACGGGCTGGAGGTCACGGCAAGTGACCGGGGCAGTCTCTGGATGAACGGGCTGATGGTCACGGCAAGTGACCGGGGCAGTCTCTGAATGAACGGGCAGATGGTCACGGCAAGTGACCGGGGCAGTCTCTGAATGAACGGGCAGATGGTCACGGCAAGTGACCGGGGCAGTCTCTAGGTAAAGGGTTGGTACGACCTGTGGCGGCTGATGATAGACGTGAGCTCCCAGGTGAGCAGGCGAGAGACTCTGGATGAACGGGTGGTCACAGCATGTGACGGCGGAGCCTCCAGGAAGACCAACAGACAGGCGGCAGATGAGCGCTCCCAGGTGAGCGGGCAGAAGTCTCTGGACAGGCGGGTGGTCACAGCACGTGACGGCAGAGCCTCCAGGTAGGCTAGCAGACAGGCAGCAGATGAGCGCTCCCAGGTGAGCGGGCAAGCTGGTCCATAGACAGACTGACAGGAGTTGGAAGGCAGACCGTCGGACCTCAGGCAGGCAGGCAGGTGGCTGATGTGCGCTCCCAGGTGAGCGGGCAGGCTGGTCCTTAGACAGACTGACAGGAGTAGTAAGGCAGACCGTCGGACCTC
This sequence comes from Phyllobates terribilis, assembly GCF_046119375.1. Taxonomy (NCBI): domain Eukaryota; kingdom Metazoa; phylum Chordata; class Amphibia; order Anura; family Dendrobatidae; genus Phyllobates; species Phyllobates terribilis. The sequence continues at coordinate 59,052,830 of NW_027362773.1, forward strand.
AGACTAGCAGGCAGGTAGCAGATAATCAGGCAGGAATCTGGCAGGTAACTGGCAGGTAACTGGCAACGGGACCTGAGGGCTGAAGCAGAGTAGTGAACAGTGCAACAACATTGCTCGGGCACCTCCATTTTGGAGGAGGTGCCTTATATATGGTAAAGTCCTCCGGCCATTGGCCGGGGACTCCTTAGGACGGCGCGCGCGGCCCCTTTAAGAGGGAGGGAGGGCGCGCGCGCGCGCCCTAAGCACAGTGGCCGGGAAGGAGCGCGCGCTGCCAGCAGAGCGGGAGAGGGACGCCGGGCACGGAGCAGAGCGGTGAGGGGAACAGCATCCCTGCCTAGCAGAGGGCAGGGACGCCGGCACTACAGTACCCCCCCTTTAGGCCCCCCCTTTTTTAGGCCAGATAGAAATTTAGCTAGGATGAGAGGGGCATGGATGTTCTCCCGGGGCTCCCACGTTCTCTCCTCAGGACCAAACCCCTTCCAATCTACCAGAAAAAAGGTTCTTACCCTTTTGGTGGCAAGAATGTTCTCTACCTCAAACTCGTCCTCAGCAGAAACCGGAGCAGGAGGCGTACCTGTAGACTTGGAAAAAGAGTTAAGCACCACGGGTTTGAGGAGAGATACATGGAAGGAGTTAGGGATCCGTAAGTTGGCCGGGAGTTTCAATTTATAGGCCACCGTGTTGATCTGACTGATGACCTCCAGAGGACCGATGAACCGAGGCCCTAACTTGTAAGAAGGTATCTTGAGTCGAACATATTTAGATGAGAGCCAGACTTTATCTCCTGGACGAAATTGTGGAGGATCCAGGCGTTTTTTGTCAGCGTGTCTTTTCATACGCTCGGATGACAGAAGGAGTGCGGACCGGGTACTCTCCCATATGGAGGAAAATTTGCTAACGAGAGATTCCGCAGCCGGATTGTCCACAGAGGTGGAGACAGGAAAATGAATCCGAGGATGCTGACCAAAGACTACAAAAAACGGGGATTTGGAGGAGGATTCGCTCTCGTGATTATTATAAGAGAACTCGGCCCATGGTAGGAGATCCACCCAGTCAGAATGGTGGGCATTAACGAAGTGCCGGAGGTAACTGGTCAGGTTCTGATTGATCGGCTCCACTTGACCATTGGACTGTGGGTGGTAAGCGGAAGAGAAGTCCAGGGTGACGTCTAGTAGTTTACAAGTGGCTCTCCAGAAACGTGAGGTGAACTGTACCCCACGATCCGACACGATGTGGAGGGGCAGGCCATGAAGACGGAAGATGTGGCGGATAAAGTCTTTAGCCTGCTCGGGTGCAGACGGAAGGCCTGGCAGGGGAATAAAGTGAGCCATCTTGGAAAAGCGGTCAGCGACCACCCAAATGACCGTACAACCGGCAGAGACGGGGAGATCAGTTATAAAGTCCATTGCTATATGCTGCCAGGGGGCAGCAGGTACAGGAAGCGGAAGGAGGCGTCCGGCTGGCAGATGTCTCGGGACTTTGTTGCGGGCGCAGGACACACAGGCAGAAACAAAGTCTATTATGTCCTTGTGCAGGGTAGGCCACCAATAGTGCCGGGCAATAAGCTGGAGGGTCTTTTTCTGACCGGCGTGGCCAGCTAGTTTAGACGAATGGCCCCAGTGTAGGATCTTCTCCCGATCAGGTACTGAAACAAACGTCTTACCGGGAGGGAGACGATTTAGACTCACGGGAGCCACCTGCATTACTCTGGCGGGATCGATGATATGTTTAGGTTCTTCCTCAAGATCGGACACCAGAAAGGATCGGGACAAGGCGTCTGCTTTGACGTTTTTGTCAGCCGGGCGAAAATGAAGAACAAAATCAAAGCGAGCAAAAAACAAGGACCACCGGGCTTGGCGCGGGTTAAGTCTCTGGGCATGCTGGAGGTAAGCCAAGTTCTTGTGGTCAGTGTAAATTATTACCGGATGAAGAGCCCCCTCGAGTAGGTAACGCCACTCCTCCAACGCCAGCTTGATGGCCAATAACTCTCGGTCTCCTATGGAATAGTTGCGCTCAGAAGAGGAGAAGAGTTTGGAGAAGAAGCCACAAGTTACTATTCTCCCGGAAGATGATTTTTGAGTAAGTACCGCTCCGGCTCCAGAGGAGGAGGCGTCAACTTCCAGGAAGAACTGCTTGTTGCCGTCCGGGCGATGCAGCACCGGGGCGGAAGAGAAGGCCTGTTTTAGGGAAAGAAAGGCCTCCTCTGCTTCGGGCGGCCACTCTTTGGGATTAGTACCCTTACGGGTGAGCGCGGAAATTGGGGCAGTCCGGGAAGAGAAGTGCGGGATGAAGAGGCGGTAATAGTTGGCGAAGCCCAGGAACCGTTGAATAGCCTTCAACCCCTCTGGTCGGGGCCATTTCTCGATGGCAGACAGTTTCTCAGGATCCATTTGTAGGCCGGTCTGAGAGATAATGTAGCCCAGAAACGGAAGCGAGGTCTGCTCAAAGAGGCACTTCTCATATTTAGCGTAGAGATGGTTCTGCCTGAGCCTGAGCAGGACCTGACAAACATCCCTCCGGTGAGTCTGGAGATCCGGAGAGAAGACCAAGATGTCGTCCAGGTACACCACTACGCAGGAGTAGAGAAGGTCCCGGAAGATGTCATTGACCAACTCTTGAAAGACGGCAGGAGCGTTACAGAGGCCAAAGGGCATTACCAGATATTCATAGTGGCCGTCCCGGGTGTTGAATGCCGTCTTCCATTCATCCCCCTGACGGATACGAACCAGGTTGTACGCCCCACGGAGGTCCAGTTTGGTGAAGATTCTAGCCCCCCTCAGACGATCAAATAACTCCGGAATGAGCGGAAGGGGGTACTTATTCTTCACCGTGATCTGTTTAAGGCCTCTATAGTCTATACAGGGACGGAGAGAGCCGTCCTTCTTTTTGACGAAAAAGAAGCCTGCTCCCGCCGGGGAGGTAGATTTCCGGATGAATCCCCTGGCCAGATTCTCCTCAATATATTCGGACATCGACCGGGTCTCAGCAGCGGATAATGGATAAATACGCCCACGGGGAGGAGAAGTACCAGGTAACAGGTCGATAGGGCAGTCGTATGGTCTATGAGGGGGTAGTGTCTCTGCCTCCTTTTTATTAAAGACATCAGCATAAGACCAATAAGGAATTGGAAGTCCAGGTAGATTAGCTGGGGTAGGAGAAGGACGGACGGGATGAACGGGAACCAGACAGGTCTTATGGCAGCCCTGTCCCCAGCGAAGGACTTCTCCGGTCTGCCAGTCAAGAACGGGTGCATGTTTCTGGAGCCAAGGTAGACCTAGCAAGAGGGCGTGAGAGAGTCCAGGCAGAACATGGAAGGAGATACTTTCAGAATGCAGCATTCCCACCTGCAGAGTAATGGATTCGGTGATGAGTTGGATGGGGCGTGGTAAGAGCCCCCCATCCACGGCAGCAACAGACAAGGGTACAGCCAGAGGTTTGGTGGGGATGCGGTATTTCTCTACCAGGGACTGTGAAATAAGATTCCCGGCTGCTCCAGAGTCCAGTTGGGCTAGTTCGAAATAACGGTTCTCCCCGTAGACGATTGAAACTGACAACAGCAGGGATGGAGAGGATTTATTCTTGTCTAGGTGGACCTCTCTGAGCGAACCTAGACACAGGCGTTTCCCGACCTCTCCGGGCAGGCACGGATCCGGTGCTCCTTACTGCCACAGTAGAAGCAGGTCCCCTCGGCACGGCGTAAGTCCTGACGGGTCTTGACCATCTTGGTCTGGTCGACCTGCATAGGCTCAGGAGGGTGTACCTGGTTAGAGACAGAAGGAGTGACGGGTTTCTGAAAAGTAGGAGCTAGACGTGGTAACCTCCTCTCACGGGTGACCTCTCTGGCACGCTCCTGGAACCGTAGGTCAATCCGGGTGGCAAGAGTTATTAAGTCATCGAGAGTGGTAGGAATGTCCCGACCGGCAAGTTCATCTTTAATACGGCCGGACAGACCCTCCCAGAAGACGGAAACCAGAGCGTCGTTATCCCAGGCCAGCTCCGAGGCAAGGGTACGGAACCATATGGCATATTGGCCCACGGTGAGACTTTCCTGACGGAGGCGTAGCAACGATGATGCGGATGAGGTCTTCCGTCCGGGTTCGTCGAAGACTTTCCGGAAAGCCGTGAGAAAAGCAGGCAAGTTGGACACCAGGGGGTCTCCTCTCTCCCATAGAGGATTTAGCCAGGCCAAGGCCTCCCCGGTGAGATGGGACATGATGAATGCAATTTTGGCCCGGTCGGAGTTAAACTGGTGGGACAATAGTTCAAAGTGCAGGGTGCACTGATTTATGAAGCCCCGAGCCTGAGTGGAGTCGCCTCCGAAGCGAGGAGGTGCAGAAAGCCGGGGTCCGGTGTAGGATATCATGGTATTGGTGGGCAGCGGAGCTGCCGGGTTGCGAGTCATGGCACTGGCGGTGGTTGCTGGTGAAGCAGTCAGAGTGTCCAGGCGAGAATTGACATTCCGCAGGTGACCCAGGATGGACTCCTGTTGGGACCTCTGACGGGACAGTTCATGACAGAGGTCCGAGAGCGAGGGTACTTGGGTGCCACCGGGTTCCAGGGCCCGAGCAAACTGTAACGGGTCTGGGAGGCGGAACCTCTGAGCTACTATACAAGGGGGCAGTCCTTGTAAGGGAGCGGGTGGCGACCAGGGAAGACGGGCAGGAGGTCACAGCAGGTGACCGGGACAGTCTCTGAGTGAACGGGCTGGAGGTCACGGCAAGTGACCGGGGCAGTCTCTGGATGAACGGGCTGATGGTCACGGCAAGTGACCGGGGCAGTCTCTGAATGAACGGGCAGATGGTCACGGCAAGTGACCGGGGCAGTCTCTGAATGAACGGGCAGATGGTCGCGGCAAGTGACCGGGGCAGTCTCTAGGTAAAGGGTTGGTACGACCTGTGGCGGCTGATGATAGACGTGAGCTCCCAGGTGAGCAGGCGAGAGACTCTGGATGAACGGGTGGTCACAGCATGTGACGGCGGAGCCTCCAGGAAGACCAACAGACAGGCGGCAGATGAGCGCTCCCAGGTGAGCGGGCAGAAGTCTCTGGACAGGCGGGTGGTCACAGCACGTGACGGCAGAGCCTCCAGGTAGGCTAGCAGACAGGCAGCAGATGAGCGCTCCCAGGTGAGCAGGCAAGCTGGTCCATAGACAGACTGACAGGAGTTGGAAGGCAGACCGTCGGACCTCAGGCAGGCAGGCAGGTGGCTGATGTGCGCTCCCAGGTGAGCGGGCAGGCTGGTCCTTAGACAGACTGACAGGAGTAGTAAGGCAGACCGTCGGACCTCAGACTAGCAGGCAGGTAGCAGATAATCAGGCAGGAATCTGGCAGGTAACTGGCAGGTAACTGGCAACGGGACCTGAGGGCTGAAGCAGAGTAGTGAACAGTGCAACAACATTGCTCGGGCACCTCCATTTTGGAGGAGGTGCCTTATATATGGTAAAGTCCTCCGGCCATTGGCCGGGGACTCCTTAGGACGGCGCGCGCGGCCCCTTTAAGAGGGAGGGAGGGCGCGCGCGCGCGCCCTAAGCACAGTGGCCGGGAAGGAGCGCGCGCTGCCAGCAGAGCGGGAGAGGGACGCCGGGCACGGAGCAGAGCGGTGAGGGGAACAGCGTCCCTGCCTAGCAGAGGGCAGGGACGCCGGCACTACACTGGGGTATACCACACTTTTTTAAATAGAGATATTTGCGGCTGAACAGTGAGCGACACACTCAAACTGCTTTTTTTTAGATACCAAAGGCCCAAAACTGGATAGTACAGCGATTTGACCCGTGGAACTGCGAAACCACACTGGGATGTCGGGCCTACACAAGACTATTTTCAACAGGTATATTTTTGTGTCACAACAGTCTGGAGACACTACTGTTTTTCTTTACAGAAAAAGCTACCAAAAGCTGAATAATAGAGATTTTTTACCGTGGGATGGCAAAACCACAGTTATTGTTTACTGGGGTATTGTTAGAACCTTGCTCTTAGGTTTTTTTTCCTTTGCTGGTCACATGACCTTGTTGGCCTATTTAAGCCTGCTCCGCCCTTCTGGCTTTGCTGGACTTCATTGTATATCTACTTTCTAGCTAGCCTGTGCTCTGTGTCTTGCTCTGTTAGTTTGCTTGGTCTACTGACCTCTATGTTCTATATATTTTGTTTGTTCGTCTGTCTGCTACTATTTCTGTTAGGAGGTGTCCCATATTCCTCCCAGTCCTTAGTACTTGTAGGGATTCCTTCCCCACATCTATAGGTCTCCGTACAGACTAGCTTAGGACTTTAGCAGGTCTGATCGCAGGATCAGGTCCCCTGTTACATCGTAGGGATTTAGCTGAGTTCTATTGTAGGGACAGATCTCCTCTCTTTCCTTAGCTCTGGTAGCAGAACATAACAGTAAGTCCAGCCAGCAAATTCTCTAAGGAAAGATTTTTCTGTTCCATCGTGGTGTCGGTTCAGGATTTGGTTCATCGCCTGCAGGGACTCTCTCTGGAGGTGGCCGAGCTCCGTCAGCACGTGAGTAACTGTCCTGGAGCACATTTCTTGGAGCCTAAGGTATGTTTGCCGGATTTATTTTTTGGTGAACACCGAGAATTTTTTTCATTTAAAAATGCTTGCTTATTGTATTTTCGTTTGAGACCTAAGTCCTCTGGGGATGAATCCCAGCGCGTAGGGTTCATAATGTCACTTTTGCGCAAAGAGCCTCAGGAGTGGGCCTTTTCTTTGCAACCTAGTGATACATGCTTCAGATCAGTGGATAGTTTTTTTTCTGCTTTGGGACTATTATATGATGATCCTGACCGTGTCGCATCAGCTGAGACTGAGTTGAGACGTTTAAAACAGGGATCAGGTAATGTGGAAAAATATTGTACTCATTTCCGTCGTTGGTCTACTCAAACAGGGTGGAACGATTCTGCTCTGAAAAGTCTATTTCTTGCTGGGCTCAGTGAAAGGGTTAAAGACCTGCTAATTGCTTATCCTACACCTGAAGATTTGCAACAGGCTATGCAATTAGCTATACGGGTGGATAGAAGACTGCGTGCAAGGGTTAATGAGAGCAAATCCTCTGCTATGTCAGTTTCTGGTTATGAGAATGTGTGTACTAACAGTGGTGAACCGATGGAGATTGGATCGGTGGCACCTCGCTCTCAAGAAAAAGACCGTCGATTTTCTGAAGGCTTGTGTTTCTATTGCGGAAAATCTGGTCATTTGATTAAAGGTTGTGAGCTTCGTATGAAGAAAGAAAAAAAAATGGTCAGTCACGCCCGTATTGCCTGTTTAAATTCCAAGGGTATATTTTTAGCTGCTTCCACGATTGCTCAGAAAAAATTAATGGAATTTCGGGTGTTTGTTGATTGCGGGTCTACTCTGAATGTAATTGATGGGGGATTCGTGGAAAGACTCAATTTAAAACCTGAACCTTTATCATCCCCCATTGCTGTGGTTTCTGTGGATGGTTCCCCTTTGAAGAATATTACTCTCAAGGTCTGTGAATTTCCTCTCACTATTAATGGTGTTCACCATGAGAAATTGGATTTGGTAGTTTTGAATAACTTGCCTTCTCCAGTAATATTGGGATTGCCCTGGTTAAAATTTCACAATCCTGTACTGGATTGGTCTACCAGTGAAATTAAATCCTGGAGCCATAAATGTTATGACAAGTGTTGTAACGGGCGTATTGCAGCTTTGGATAGGGGAGAATTGCCTGTTCCTATTCAGGATTTTTGGAGAGTTTTTCTGAGAAGGAATCGCAGGTTTTGCCTCCCCATAGAGACTATGATTGTTCTATTGAATTTGTCCCTGGAGCGACTCTTCCTAAAAGTCGTTTATTTAACCTTACTATTCCTGAGAGGAAGGCTTTGGAGGAATACATACAGACAAGTTTGGCCGCCGGTCACATTAGGCCCTCTAAGTCTCCTGTGGCGGTTGGATTTTTTTTTGTAAAAAAAAAAGGACGGCGGTTTACGTCCTTGTCTGGATTTTCGTGAGATTAACAAAATTACTGTACGCAATCCTTACCCACTGCCATTGATTCCTGATCTGTTTAACCAGTTAATGGGGGCCAAGTGGTTCTCTAAAATTGACCTTAAGGGGGCATACAATCTGTTGCGCATGAAGGAGGGTGACGAATGGAAGACTGCTTTTAACACTCCTGTGGGTCATTTTGAGAATCTGGTTATGCCTTTTGGTCTTACTAATGCTCCTGCATTTTTTTCAGAATCTGATTAATGACATCCTTAGACCTTTGATCGGCAAAAATGTGGTTGTGTATTTGGATGACATTTTGATTTATTCGCCGGATCTGGAGTCTCATTGGCGGAGCGTGCGTGAGGTATTACAGTTATTAATGGACAATTCGCTTTTTGCTAAGCTGGAGAAATGTGAGTTCGCTGTACAGAGAATTAGTTTTTTGGGCTACATTATCTCCAGCAAAGGTTTTGAGATGGATCCGGTTAAGGTTCAGGCTGTGCAGGAATGGCCTAGGCCTATTGGTTTGAAATCGATACAGAGGTTTTTGGGTTTCGCCAATTACTACAGAAAATTCATAAAAAATTTTTCTAGTATTGTCAAACCTCTGACTGATCTCACCAGGAAAGGTGCTGATGCGGTTCAGTGGTCTTCTGAGGCCATTGAAGCTTTTGTGTATCTCAAGGAGAGGTTCACCTCTGCTCCCATCCTTATGCAGCCTGATGTTACTAGGCCATTTTTGGTTGAGATTGATGCTTCCTCTGTGGGGGTTGGCGCAGTATTGTCTCAGGATAACGGGGATGGATTACATCCCTGTGCCTTTTTTTCAAAAAATTTTTCGGAGACTGAACTGAATTACGATATTGGTAATCGGGAATTATTGGCTATTAAACTCGCATTTGAACACTGGCGCCACTTCTTGGAAGGTGCGGAATTTCCCGTTCAGGTTCTTACGGATCATAAAAATCTGATATATCTTGATGCTGCCAAGCGCCTGAATGCCCGTCAGGCTAGGTGGGCACTGTTTTTCTCGCGGTTTAATTTCTCCGTTACTTACATCCCTGGTACTAAGAATGTTAAGGCGGATGCCTTGTCTCGCAGTTTTTCTCCCATAGTCGGTGCTGAGAAAGAGGAGAACATTTTACAAGAAGGTGTTGTGATAGCTGCTTTGGACTCTGTTTTGGAAAATGAGATTCTTAAAGCACAGGAGAATGCCCCTTCTAACACTCCTCATGGGAGGTTGTTTGTGCCTGGGACCTTTAGGAGAGATTTGTTTGTTGAGTGTCACGAATCTCGGTTGGCAGGTCATCCCGGAATCTCTGAGACCAAGAGACTGGTGGGTCGCAGTTTTTGGTGGCCTGGATGGCAGAAGGAAGTCATTAAGTGGGTGCGTCAATGTACTATATGTGCTAGATCTAAGTCCTCACATACTCCTGCTGCGGGGTTGCTTTGTCCTTTGGAGGTTCCCAGTGCTCCTTGGACACATTTGGCTATGGACTTTATAACTGACCTTCCCCCCTCTGAGGGTTTTACTGTCATCTGGGTGGTCGTGGACCGTTTTAGCAAGATGTGTCACTTGGTTCCCTTTGTCAAACTGCCCTGCGCTAAAACTCTCGCTAAGGCCTTTGTCAAGGAAATTGTCAAACTTCATGGCGTTCCTACTGACATTGTTTCTGATAGGGGTCCTCAGTTCGTGGCTCGTTTTTGGCGTGCCTTTTGTGACAGGTTGGGAGTTCATTTATCGTTCTCGTCCGGATATCATCCTGAATCTAATGGCCAGACAGAAAGGAAAAACCAGGATGTTGAGCAGTTCTTGCGTTGTTTTGTGGCAGACAATCAAGAGGGGTGGTCTGAGTTTCTGCCACTTGCTGAATTTGCTCTGAACAATCATACATCTTCTTCTGCTGGTTGTTCGCCTTTTTTTTGTTGTTCTGGGAGACATCCGTCGTTTGGGTCGTTCTCCAAGTTGGGATCTGCCGTGCCTGAGGAGGAGAATTTTTCCGGTGATTTGGAGAGAGTTTGGACGGATGTGCGTGGTAATCTTCAGGAGGCCAACAGAAAATCTAAGGACTACTTTGATAGGAAACGACAGGAGGTTTTGTTCGCTGTTGGTGACATGGTTTGGTTGTCCTCTAGGAATCTGCGGTTGAGGATTCCTTCTAAGAAATTGGGTCCCAAGTTTGTAGGGCCATTTAAGGTGCTTCAGGTTGTCAACCAATCTGCTGTTAGGTTGGAGGTTCCTACCTCCTGGAGAATTAATCCGGTATTTCATGTCTCTCTGTTAAAAAAAGCTGTTGTATCGGATTGTGACGCCTCTGCCTCTGTTCCTCCGGTGGTGGAGGACGGGTAATATGAAATTTCTCGCATCCTTAACTCTAGACTGTATAGAGGTAGTTTGCAGTATCTTGTGGCCTGGAAAGGTTTCGGACCCGAGGATAACTCTTGGGTGAGGTCGGATGATGTTTCCGCGTCCAGACTTATCAGAGCGTTTCACAGGAGATTTCCTGATAAGCCTGGTCCTAGGGGATCCGGAGGATCCTCTTAGAAGGGGGGGTACTGTTAGAACCTTGCTCTTAGGTTTTTTTTCCTTTGCTGGTCACATGACCTTGTTGGCCTATTTAAGCCTGCTCCGCCCTTCTGGCTTTGCTGGACTTCATTGTATATCTACTTTCTAGCTAGCCTGTGCTCTGTGTCTTGCTCTGTTAGTTTGCTTGGTCTACTGACCTCTATGTTCTATATATTTTGTTTTTTCGTCTGTCTGCTACTATTTCTGTTAGGAGGTGTCCCATATTCCTCCCAGTCCTTAGTACTTGTAGGGATTCCTTCCCCACATCTATAGGTCTCCGTACAGACTAGCTTAGGACTTTAGCAGGTCTGATCGCAGGATCAGGTCCCCTGTTACATCGTAGGGATTTAGCTGAGTTCTAACGTAGGGACAGATCTCCTCTCTTTCCTTAGCTCTGGTAGCAGAACATAACAGGTATACCACACTTTTTTAAATAGAGATATTTGCGGCTGAACAGTGAGCGACACACTTAAACTGCTTTTTTTTTAGATACCAAAGGCCCAAAACTGGATAGTACAGCGATTTGACCCGTGGAACTGCGAAACCACACTGGGATGTCGGGCCTACACAAGACTTTTTTCAACAGATATATTTTTGTGTCACAACAGTCAGGAGACACTACTGTTTTTCTTTACGGAAAAAGCTACCAAAAGCTGAATAATAGAGATTTTTTACCGTGGGATGGCAAAACCACAGTTATTGTTTACTGGGGTATATCACACTTTTTTAAATAGAGATATTTGCGGCTGAACAGTGAGCGACACACTTAAACTGCTTTTTTTTTAGATACCAAAGGCCCAAAACTGGATAGTACAGCGATTTGACCCGTGGAACTGCGAAACCACACTGGGATGTCGGGCCTACACAAGACTATTTTCAACAGATATATTTTTGTGTCACAACAGTCAGGAGACACTACTGTTTTTCTTTACGGAAAAAGCTACCAAAAGCTGAATAATAGAGATTTTTTACCGTGGGATGGCAAAACCACAGTTATTGTTTACTGGGGTATACCACACTTTTTTAAATAGAGATATTTGCGGCTGAACAGTGAGCGACACACTTAAACTGCTTTTTTTTTAGATACCAAAGGCCCAAAACTGGATAGTACAGCGATTTGACCCGTGGAACTGCGAAACCACACTGGGATGTCGGGCCTACACAAGACTATTTTCAACAGATATATTTTTGTGTCACAACAGTCTGGAGACACTACTGTTTTTCTTTACGGAAAAAACTACCAAAACCTGAATAATAGAGATTTTTTACCATGGGATGGCAAAACCACAGTTATTGTTTACTGGGGTATACCACACTTTTTTAAATAGAGATATTTGCGGCTGAACAGTGAGCGACACACTCAAAGTGTTGTTTTTTTTAGATACAAATGGCCCAAAATGGATAATACAGAGGTTTGAACTGTGGAAGTGCAAAACAACACTTCTGTTTCTCTAGCCTACACCAGACTATTTTCAACAGTTATATTTGTGTCTGAAAAATCAGAAACACGCTTTTTTTTTTGGGGGGGGACACACCAAATGGTTAATAAGACGGGTATTTGTACAGTGTGAAGGAGGAAAAAAAAAGGAGGATTTAGATGAAAAAAAAGGATGTTTCCTGGCCCCCGACACCTGGTGCTAAGTCCAGCAATTTCAGCAACAGGAGCACACAGGACTGTAATGCAGCGTTTGCTGGTATAACCACTGTGTCTCCTATACAGCCTGCCTGCCTGGTATCTGGGATGGATATTAGTCCTGAAATGGACTCTTTGTTTGTTCTGGCAGCCTTTACAGACCCTACACTAACTATTTCACAGTTTATATCTCTCCCTAAATCAGCAGCGCTGTCCCTACACTGTCTAATCCGGAGCGACTGTGTCCAAGATGGCGGCGCCCCGTTTTAAATACTCGAGGTGACGCTGTGCAGCCAGCCAATCACTGTAATGCCCACAACCAACCTGGCTGCAGCATTACAGTGACTGGCTGGCAATCCCTGCTCTGTAAAGAGCGCCAAACATGCAGGGCAGAGACCCGAGCTCCCGCCCGAGTAACCCGGAAATGCTCGGTGCTCGCCGAACATCCCGAGTAGCGTGATGCTCGGGCGAGTATCGAGCAGTGTCGAGCATGTTCGCTCGACACTAGTTACATCGTGTCAAGGACTTAAAAAAAATATGTTACAGCGTGTCAAGGATCAAAAAAAACACGTTACAGCGTGTCACGGACCAAAAAAAACTGTGTTATAGCGTGTCACGGACCAAAAAAAACACGTTACAGCGCGTCAAGGACTTAAGGAAAAACACGTTACAGCGTGTCAAGGATTAAAAAAAAAAACATGTTACAGGGTGTCACGGACAAAAAAAAAACACGTTACAACGTGTCACGGACCTAAAAAAAACACGTTACAGCATGTCAAGGATTTAAAAAAAAAAACATTACAGCGTGTCGCGGACCAAAAAAAACACGCTACAGCGTGTCACGGATGAAAAAACCCTCGTTGCAGCGTGTCACGGACCCCAAAAAACACGCTACAGCGTGTCAAGGATTTAAAAAAAAAACACGTTACAACGTGTCAAGGATTTAAAAAAAAAATACATTACAGCGTGTCACGGACGAAAAAACCCACGTTGCAGCGTGTCACGGACCCAAAAAAACACGCTACAGCGTGTCAAGGACTTTAAAAAAACACGTTACAACGTGTCAAGGATTTTAAAAAAAACACATTACAGCGTGTCACGGACGAAAAAACCCACGTTGCAGCGTGTCACGTACCAAAAAAACCACGCTACAGCGTGTCAAGGACCTAAAATCACGTTACAGCGTGTCATGGGCCTAAAAAAGCACGTTACAGCATGTCACGGACCTAAAAAAAGACACATTGTAGCATGTTACGGACCTAAAAAAATAAATACATATTATAGCGTGTCACAGACTCACAAACCAACACAAGCGCACGTTTAACCACCTGGGCTAATTTAGGTTTCTTTAAAAAGCAAATATCAATGCCAACATGGCTCCTCCTAAAAAGTACGCCAATGACAATGAAAGGAAAGCAGCAAAGGCACAAGGTCAAAGGCAACAACGGGCAAATGAGACTCTTGAAGAGCAACAGCATCGCTGGGACAAAAACAATGCATATCAGCGTAGGCGTCAAGCACATGAGTCCCCTGATGCAAAAGTCATTAGATTATCACAGGATGCCATTAGGCAACAACAGCACCGCAAACAGAAATCTGCAGTCTTAACAGCAATACCATGCTCACAAGATGATCCATCAGAACCAGCACACCACACCACCGAGTCTACAACTTCAAAGTGTATGAGGTTAACTAAGAAGGCATTTTCCCAACGCAAGCTACTTCAGGAACAATGTCCATTGGCCACAGCAAGGAGACTGTCACATGATGCAGAAGCACACCATCTACAGTGACTAGCTGAAACACAAAGCCAGAGAGAAGTGTGACTACAATAGCTACGATAAATCAACATCCACCAGCAAATAAGTCACATATAAAAAGAAAGACATGAACTTCAACTACAAGCAAAATATGTAACCCATGATGAAAACACAATTCACGAACACAGCTACGGTCCCATGAACCATTTATGTCAAAGTTGTCAATCTTTGAATTTTGGAGCTGAGACGCCTTCCGATGGAAAGTTTACTCAGTGTTGTCAGAAGGGGAAAGTCCATCTACCCATACTCCAGTATCCTGAAGAATTAAAAAAGATGATGACAGGAGAAAGTGAATTCAGCAAAAATTTCAAGGACAATATTCGCAGTATCAACAGTTCTTTTGCTTTTGCCTCTATGGAAGCAAGTATTTCACCACCACCTGGATATGGCCCATACTGTTTTCACAGATCTATCATCGAACAGGCATACTACATCCAACAGACGAAGACCAATCAAAATTTTTTCAACTTTATATACTGGATACCGCTAATGCAAATGAACTCAGGCTCAAAAAAAAGAAAATGAAAAATGTCATCCTACATTGATGAACATTATCGCTGAGCAACTGAATGCTATCAATCCATTCGCTGCTGCCTACCAAATGCTACGCAATGTGGAACAACAAGAACCAATCAAAGCTCATCAAAATGGAACTGTCATGCCAATCATCACAATGGCTATTAAGCAAGATAGGACTCAAGATCCAAGGTGATACAACAACCCAACGGTGAGTGAAGTTGTAGTTGTCTTTCACAATGAAGATAGTGAGCCTCCCTTCAATAGAGACATATTAATTCATTTAAAACCTGATTCATGCAACCCTCTGGCTCCAAAAACACAACGCATCAGCATTCTCCATAGCAATTTGGTTGCTCTACTGTATCCTATCTTTTTCCCTTATGGAGACCAAGGTTGGCATGACGGTCTAAAACAACAGGGAAATAGTGCCCGAAGAATAACTCAACTTCAGTACTATATCTTTGTATTATCGGTCAGGAAGGGTTTTAATCCACTATTCAATGGTGGCAAACTCACACAGCAATATTTGGTCGATACATATGCCAAAATTGAGGCAAATCATCTACATTACATCAGAATGCACCAGAAAGATTTAAAAATGGAAAATTACTGCCTCCTACAAGAACATTTACTAAAAAAATCTATTGAAAAGGGCATCCCAGTTGGAAAGACAGTAATTTTGCCATCCTCTTTTGAAGGCAGTCCAAGAAACATGCAACAGCGCTACCAGGATGCTATGCGTACAGTAACAAAGTATGGTCGACTAGATCTGTTTGTCACCATGACATGCAATCCCAAGTGGACTGAGATTACACAAAATTTAGAACCGTGGCAACGTGTGGAACATAGGCCAGACTTGGTGGCACGTGTTTTTAAAATTAAACTTGATTCCCTATTAGCGGACATCAACAATGGCTTATTTGGAGAGGTCACCACAGCCGTCCATGTCATCGAGTTTCAAAAGCACGGTCAGCCACACGCACATATTTTAATAATCCTTGAAAGCAATTCAAAAATAAGAACTGAAGAGGACATGGACAACATAGTATGGGCAGAAATTCCCAATGAAACAAAATACCCACAGCTCCACAACATTGTTATTAAGAACGTGATTCATAGTCCCTGTGGAGAAGCCAATCCTAACTCTCTCTGTATGGATAATGGGAAGTGTTCCAAAGGTTTCCCCAAAAAATACCAAGAATATACCATCAAAGAAATGGACGGCTATCCAAGTTACCGCAGAAATATTGGGAGAACATACGACCATCATTCAAAGACAATTGATAATTCATGGATTGTTCCATATAACCACTATTTGCTCAAAAAATACAACTACCACATTAATGTGGAAATCTGTGCTTCCATCCAAAGTGTAAAATATTTGTTTAAATATGTATACAAAGGGCACGACAAGGCTAATATTGAAATAGCTCAAAGAGACATCAAACATGATGAAACAAGCCAATTTGTTGATTCGAGATATGTCAGTGCACCAGAAGCTGAATGGAGAATATTTGGTTGTCCAATGCATAAACAATCTCATGCCATCATTCGCCTAGCGGTACACCTGCCTAACTCTCAGCCACTATATTTTCATGAAGACGATCCCATTGACAACATTCAACAAAAGATCCATAATAATTCCACACTAATGGCGTACTTTAACTTTAATAAGATCGACCTAAATGCACATCAATATTACTACCGAGAAATTCCTGAGCACTATGTTTGGAAACAAGGTACACGGGAACCCAGAAAGCAACGAGGCAAAAAAGTAATTGGAACAATGTATACAATTAGTATGAAAGACCAAGAACGATATTATTTACGTTTGTTATTATTGCATGTAAAAGGCCCAACAAGTTTTGAGAGCATTAAATCCATAAATGGTGTTACACATCAAACATTTAAAGATGCTGCATTAGCACTAGGATTATTAATAAATGACAGTGTCTGGAAAAATACTATAATAGATGCCACCGTTCTGAACATGCCTACACAACTTCAGGAGATGTTTGCTTACATCTGTGTTTTTGGCCCACCTACTAATCCCCTAGAGTTGTGGAATGAGTTTAAGGAACATTTTTTAAAAGACTATTGTCACAGATACCACAATAACACAGAAGATTGCATCAATTGTGAAGGCTATGCTATGAAAGATGTGCTGCTTATCCATGGGAAGTATTTTGATGATTTCAATTTACCACGACCAGCAAAGAAAAAAAAGTAAAGCCCCCGTCTCACATAGCGAGATCGCTAGCGAGATCGCTGCTGTGTCACGGTTTTGGTGACGCAACAGCGACCTCACCAGCGATGTCGCTATGTGTGACACTTTGCAACGATCAGGCCCCTGCTGTGAGGTCGCTGATCGCTGCAAAGTGTCCTGGACCATTTTTTGGTCGTTGCTCTCCCGCTGGTCAGCACACATCGCTGTGTGTGACAAGCGGGAGCAGCGATCAGGCTGGTAACCATGATAAACATCGGGTTACTAGGGGCACACGCGCACCTAGTAACCCGTTGTTATCATGGTTACGAGCCTGCTGAAGTGAGCGGTAACCTCCCGCTCACTGTAGCAGAGTGGTAACCATGATAAACAACGGGTTACTAGGTGTGCGTGTGCCCCTAGTAACCCGATGTTTACCATAGTTACCAGCCTGCTCCTGCTTCAGCTGGCTCGTAACCAGGAGCAGGACATCGTGGAAAGGTTCTTTCCACGATGTCGCTGCTCCCCTGATCGTTGGTGAGCCTGCCTGTTTGACAGCTCACCAGCGACCACATAGCGACGCAGCAACGATCCCTGACAGGTCGTATCGTTGTCTGGATCGTTGCAGCGTCGCTAAGTGTGACGGGGCCTTAAGCCTCAAGAAGAGGACTATGATAAGGAATATGAGTTGACAAAGTCTGCAGAGATGAAAGAAACTCTGAATCAGGAGCAACGTTTTGCCTACGAGGCCATAGTTCAAACTTTACAAGACACATTAACACCTAAGTGCTTCTTTATTGATGGCCCTGGTGGCAGTGGAAAAACCTACCTATACCATCTACTCATACATTATGTAAGAGGACCAGGAGAAGTTGTCTCACCTGCAGCCACAACAGGAATAGCAGCTAACTTGCTACAAGGAGGACGAACAATGCACTCTCTTTATGGCATACCAATTCCTATCAATGAAACATCTGTTTCCAGGATTAAAAGTGATACCAATGCTGCCAAAAAGTTACAGCATACTAAACTTTTTATCATTGATGAGTGCACAATGGCACAAAACCATGCTTTGAATGTCATTGATAGACTTCTACGTGATGTCATGACAACACATGTTGCTGACAAAAATAAAGTACCTTTTGGTTGTAAAGTTTTCGGTTTTGGAGGAGACTTCAGACAATGCCTTCCTGTACTTGCTAATGCCACAAGAACAGAAATTGTAGACTCCTTTGTTAAATATTCTAAACACTGGAAAAACTTTATAAGACTGCTGCTATTCAACAACTTGTGCTCCAGTGATCCAGAATACAGCAGTTGGTTGCTTAAACTAGGAAACGGTGAGCCGTCAAATGAACACAACCTTGGAGATGATGTCATAGAAATTCCTTCTGGTGTGCTGTGCACTGGCTGTTTAGTGACTGACATCTTTGGACAAAACATTACCATATATGTGTTAGAACCCTCCTGTTAGTTCTTTTTCTATTTTGTTGGTCACATGACTTTCTGTCTATATAATCCAGCTCCGCCCTTCTGGCCTTGCTGGACTTCAGTGTTTCTTTTACTCTTAAGCTAGCCAGGTGCCTTGTACCTAACTCTGTAGTTTGCTTGGTCTTTGGACCACTAGTACTTTTTGTTTGTTTGTCTTTGCTCTGCTACAATTTCTGCTAGGAGGTGTCCATCTACATCCCAGTCCTTAGTTCTAGTAGGGACCCCTCCCTTATATCTATAGGTCTGCGTTCAGACTAGCCGAGGACTTAGGCAGGTCTGCTCACAAGGAACAGGTCCCCCGCTGCATCGTAGGGAATCAGCTTAGTCCTATTGTAGGGACAGTTTTCCTATCCTTCCTTAGTGCTTGTAGCAGTTCCTAACAATATGCCAATGACAAAGACAGTGTTAACACTGCAGCATCACATGCAATACTCTGTCCAGAAAATAAGGATGTACACCTTCTCAACTCTCAAATAATGGATAGAATGAGTGGCGAGTACGCTGTATATACAAGCGACGATTCTCTGGATCCTGATGACGTTGAAGAACGAGAACAGTACCCAGTGTAATTTTTAAATTCTCTGACGCCATTGGCAATACCATTATATCGGCTCCAACATAAAATTTGCACCATTGTCATGCTACTGCGAAACCTCAATACCACCAAAGGTCTCTGCAATGGAACTCGGCTGATTGTCACTGCCTTACACCCCAACATCATACAGGCTAAAGTGAATACTGAATCAGCCGAATTGGGGATTGTATTTATTCCAATCATAGATTTGTGTCCTTCTGACACTGGGTTACCCTTTAAATTAAGAAGACGACAGTTTCCAGTCAAACCTGCATTCGCAATGACTATTAACAAATCCCAAGGACAGACCCTCAATTGAGTGGGTATTTATTTACCTGAACCAGCCTTTGGACATGGACAGCTATACGTTGCTTTTTCCAGAGTGAACCAATGCTCCCATGTCAAAATGAAAGTTATTAATACACCACTTCAAGGAAAGTTGTTATGTAATAGTGATACAATTTTTACAAGGAATGTTGTTTATAAAAATGTTTTAAATTAATCTATTTAATTTGTAATATGATTAATAGATACCATGTATGATTTATAGGAAGATAATGGATAAATATCACATATATATACATAGATAGTATAATAAATAGATAAATATTTTATATATATAGTACAGACCAAAAGTTTGGACACACCTTCTCATTTAAAGATTTTTCTGCATTTTCATGACTATGAAAATTGTACATTCACACTGAAGGCATCAAAACTATGAAATAACACATGTGGAATTATATACTTAACAAAAAAGTGTTCTTCAAAGTAGCCACTTTTTGCTTTGATGACTGCTTTGCACACTCTTGGCATTCTCTTGATGAGCTTCAAGAGGTAGTCACCGGAAATGGTCTTCCAACAATCTTGAAGGAGTTCCCAGAGATGCTTAGCACTTGTTGGCCCTTTTGCCTTCACTCTGCGGTCCAGCTCACCCCAAACCATCTCGATTGGGTTCAGGTCTGGTGACTGTGGAGGCCAGGTCATCTGGCGTAGCACCCCATCACTCTCCTCCTTGGTCAAATAGCCCTTACACAGCCTGGAGGTGTGTTTGGGGTCATTGTCCGGTTGAAAAATAAATGATGGTCCAACTAAATGCAAACCGGATGGAATAGCATGCCGCTGCAAGATGCTGTGGTAGCCATGCTGGTTCAGAATGCCTTCAATTTTGAATAAATCCCCAACAGTGTCACCAGCAAAGCAACACCACACCATCACACCTCCTCCTCCATGCTTCACGGTGAGAACCAGGTATGTAGAGTCCATCCGTTCACCTTTTCTGCGTCGCACAAGACACGGTGGTAGGAACCAAAGATCTCAAATTTGGACTCATCAGACCAAAGCACAGATTTCCACTGGTCTAAGGTCCATTCCTTGTGTTCTTTAGCCCAAACAAGTCTCTTCTGCTTGTTGCCTGTCCTTAGAAGTGGTTTCCTAGCAGCTATTTTACCATGAAGGCCTGCTGCACAAAGTCTCCTCTTAACAGTTGTTGAAGAGATGTGTCTGCTGCTAGAACTCTGTGTGGCATTGACCTGGTCTCTAATCTGAGCTGCTGTTAACCTGCGATTTGTGAGGCTGGTGACTCGGATAAACTTATCCTCAGAAACAGAGGTGACTCTTGGTCTTCCTTTCCTGGGGCGGTCCTCATGTGAGCCGGTTTCTTTGTAGCGCTTGATAGTTTTTGCAACTGCACTTGGGGACACTTTCAAAGTTTTCCCAATTTTTCGCACTGACTGACCTTTATTTCTTAAAGTAATGATGGCCACTCATTTTTCTTTACTTAGCTGCTTATTTCTTGCCATAATACAAATTCTAACAGTCTATTCAGTAGGACTATCAGCTGTGTATCCACCGGACTTCTGCACAACACAACTGATGGTCCAAACCCCATTTATAAGGCAAGAAATCCCACTTATTAAACCTGACAGGGCATACCTGTGAAGTGAAAACTATTTCCAGTGACTACCTCTTGAAGCTCATCAAGAGAATGCCAAGAGTGTGCAAAGCAGTCATCAAAGCAAAAGGTGGCTACTTTGAAGAACCTAGAATATAAGACATATTTTCAGTTGTTTCACACTTTTTTGTTAAGTATATAATTCCATATGTGTTAATTCATAGCTTTGGTGCCTTCAATGTGAATGTACAATTTTCATAGTCCTGAAAATACAGAAAAATCTTTAAATGAGAAGGTGTGTCCAAACTTTTGGTCTGTACTGTACATACATATGACATAGACATAGATAGGTGGATAGATAGATGCACATACACATAGATAGATGTTTCATAGCTATGAGATAGATATAGAAAGATTGTTTGATATATAGACATATATTTAATATTGTAATGTGATCACAGGGAAGATATGTATCATCCAGTTTGTAAAACTTGGTGATATGGATCCGGATTTAATGCTCCAGTGTCACAGATGCTGAGAGACTTAAATTAACTTTAACAGGGCTGTGTTTTTTGTGAACAGCTAAAGAGATGGACGGGATGGCTGTTCACCATATCTCCACCTCAGGGTGTGGTCCATAGAGCTAGATAGATATAGATATACATAGATAGATAAATAGATAGCCAGATAGATATGAGATACATAGATAGATCATAGATAGATATCACATACATTGATAGATGATAGATACATATGAGATACATCGATGATAGAGACATACATAGATGAGAGATAGATAGAAATGACATATATACATTAAATATAGATTGAGACACATACAAATAACAGATGATAGAGACATAGATAGATGATAGATCAATATAAAATACATATATAATAGATAGATACAGGGATAGATAGACATAGATTATAGAATAAAATGTGTTTTTTGTCCTTATGTGAATACAATGTAAATTAAAGCATCTTTGTCATAAATTTTTCCATGTTAATAAAATGTTACCTTTACCTACTTTGCTTTCATTTTAACACAGGGGAGGGATGAGTGCACATAGGAAAGAGGACACACAGGGGGGAGACAGCTCAAACGAGAGAACACATGAGGGAAGAAGACAGCACAGGGGGGAGAGAGAGAGCAGACAAGGGGGACAGCACATGGGGTACACAGGTCAAAGAAGAGATCACATGAGAGGAGAAGACAGAAGATGGGGGAGAGAGAAAGCGCACAGGGGGAGAGAGACAGAGCAGAGGGGGAGACCGCTCAAACAGGACAGCACATGAGGGGTGAACACAGCACAGGAAGGAGAGAGACAGCAGACATGGGAAATAGCACATGGGGTAGACAGGTCAAAGAAGAGATCACATGAGAGGAGAATACAGAAGATGGGGGAGAGAGAAAGCACAAAGGGGGAGAGAGACAGAGCACAGGGGGGAGACAGCTCAAACAGGACAGCACATGAGGGGTGAACACAGCACAGGAAGGAGAGAGACAGCAGACATGGGAAATAGCACATGGGGTAGACAGGTCAAAGAAAAGATCACAGATGGGAGAAGTCAGCACATAGGGAAAGAGAGAGTGGATAGGTGGGTGAGCACATGGGGGGGAGATTCTCAACGCTGCAAAGCCTGCCCCCATCGTGACATTACCGCCCTTCCAATGTGATAGCATCGGGCCTCCATTTAGTGTGTATATGTATATATATATATATATATATATATATATATATATATATATATATATACATATATATATCTATATATATATATATATACATATACACACACAGGTGCTTCTCACAGACCTCTCCATTCTTTGTGGGTGGGAAGACTTGCAACAAGATCGGCAGTGTATTAAATTCTTTTTTCCCCCACTTTGTGTATATGACGCGCCCCCTGGGCCTGTGCTGCTGCTGCTGTGCAGGGGGAATACCCGGAGCCGGATCGCTGGGGGTTGTAGTTCTCCGTGGCGGTGACCCGGTCCGTGCCCAGGGTGGTCAAACCAGTGGCAGTCTATTTGTATGGTAATAAGTGTCCGACTACGCCACCCGTGGATTGCGGTCAGTGGGGACCGCCGCTGCACTGCAGACCGCTGAGGCTGATGTTGTTTGTGCAGCTGAGTATGGGATGACTCCCCACGGGAGGAGTATTGCCTCAGGGCAGCTAGTGTGGATAATGATGGGAGTGATGGTGAAAGTGTCCCAGTACTGATGGTGCTGGTGCGGCGATGAAACACAGAGACTTGTGGTGCAGTTTCCAAAGCTTTACTCACTGTTGTTGTTCAGATCACTTTGGCCAGCAGTGACCGCCCGAGCCGTGCTGCGTCCACCAGGTGAGGGACTCGGTCAACTCCCAGGCAATTCCAGAGTGCGGTTCAGAGCTCCCCTCTCTTCCGTTCTACTGGCCGTCCTCACCAGTGACCCACCTTTGTCCAGCTTCCTCGGGCCTTCTGTTGGTGAAACCTCTCTCCGGTTTCCCTGACCCTATGCGGTATGCCTTTCTGGTGGATGTAGTGAGGGGTCGCACCAAGATGTGACAACCTCCGGTTTTGGCTGAGGATTAGTCGCCTCCACCAATTCGGGTTCCGGTACCCTGCTCTGCCAACCCTTCACCCAGTATCTCCTCTGGGAATCTGGGGTTCCTTCTGCCTTCGTGTCTCTGGGCCTTTCTCTGTGTTCCTCGCCTCCTTTCTCCTCTGTTTCAGTTCCTTTCTTACTCTCCTTGCTGTTCCTTCTCTTCTCTCCCTCTCTGCTGTCTCAGGCCTCTTCTCCAGGCCTGGCTCTGGAGCTGGGCCCAGACTGAGCCACAGCTCCCTGTCAGCCCTCTCTGGCTGAGCTCCTCTCTGAACTGACCCTGATCTAAGATGGTGCCCACCTTATATACCTCCTTCTGACACCCGAGCCCAGGTGACTAGCAACCAATGGGCTCCTACCTATGCCCAGAAACCCACCCCTATCTGCTCCTACACCACTGGGTTTTCCTCCCCCTCCCCACTCCAGCCAGGAACAGAAGCTGTCGTGCCTGCACTCTGTCTAGTGGGAGCACCGTTGGTCTGTTCCTCGGAAATGGGGTGTGTGTGGTGCATGCAGCCTACTGAGCCCTGGTCCACAGTCCATCCTTACCCGGGAGTGGAATATCACACCTCTGGTCTGAGGTGCAATACCCCTGTAGCAGCCGAGCCCTCGGGGTGCTACATTCCCCCCTGGTAAATCACAGCACGTCCTCGGGCTGGAAAAGAGCAAAGACAATTCAAAAACATGCAATACTTTTTCAAAACTTTTCACATTAGAAACCGGCCGGCATTATTCAACTTCTCTTTATGGGAAACACTTTCTCTTTACTAGACATTATACTGCACTTTTAATATTACTGGAACTCTTTTGTCATATAACATTTTCTAGCAGCATATAAAACCATTCAGCATATCAAACTTTTTCTGGTAAAACATTTTAGTAAATTCTCTTCTTCACTGGCCACTGTGCAACTTGCGACCAGGTGTCCATTTTTCTATTAGGGAGATGGCTGCTCTCAGTCCTCAGCCAGGTAGGGAAGAGGGATGGCTGCTCTCAGTCCTCAGCCAGATAACTTAGGGAATAGGGCAACTTTTCAAACCGGTAACAGTCCCAACGGGGACCACACTCCACTCAGCAACAGTTTCTATACCCTTACGGGTAACTATATACAGTTACACTTTACCGCTCATTAGTAACGGTGTCCTCCTTGCGCACCTTCCTCATAATCTTCAGACCCATCCGGGTCCTCTTGGCTTTCCTCGTACTGGTGGTACTGTAGCTCTTCCTCGGTTAGCCGGTTGACGTGGAGGGTGTACAGTCCTTTTGCGCCTGGGGAGTTCAGGCCTTGCGACCGGGCCTGGAGAGGGCCGCCGTTTATGATGCCCGGGGTCAGAGGGTGCGACTTTGGGCCTGGGCGTGGGCTGGTGGTGTCTGTGCCCAGGGCTGGAGGGCTCGGCTGCAGGGCTTGTTGCGGGGTCTGGAGCAGGTCGGTGTCTGCAGCGCCCGGGAGTGGCGGCTCCACCAGGGGGCCCGGGAGCAGGCTGATGCTGGCAGCGTCCGGGACAGGGAGACTCCTCTTACCTGCTCCCGCGACCGCTCCTGCATCACGCGTCTTCTCCTGGCGCTGGTCGGGGCCCGCGACGGCTGGGGCACTGCCGATGCTGGGCAGCTTAGTCTGCTGCCGGTCCGCTATCTTGCTCTCCGTTCCTGGTGTCCTCCTCCCCCCTGGTTAACCGTGGCCTACCTTCCGGCGATCCTCTTCTGTAGGCCGCGGCTCCGCAGTCGATCGTCGGGGTTGAGGACCTTGCGTCGCGCTCCTGTGACGTCAGCGTCGCTCCCTCTCCCTTCCAGGACCTTACGTAGCGTCAGTGCGTGGGGCGGAGCTTCAGATCTCGCGCGCTTTCGGCGTCCACGCCCCTCTTCTTCCTGTGTGGCGTCCCAAAGATGGCGTCCGAAGGCGGGAAGAAGGCAGAAGACGGCGGGAAATGGTCCAAGATGGCGTCCGATGGCGGGAAGAAGGCAGAAGACGGCGGGAAACGTTCCAAGATGGCGTCTGATGGCGGGAATCGGCTCCAGATGGCGGGAAACGACTCCGGACGGCGGGAAACTTCTGGAAATGGCGGGAGGCTTCTTTTTTAAGGTACATGTGCAGTTTTCTTCAGGCACGCAATACCCGTTTGTGGCGGGTTGGTAACGATCCTGCCGACTACGCCAAAGTTGACGCGCCCCCTGGGCCTGTGCTGCTGCTGCTGTGCAGGGGGAATACCCGGAGCCGGATCGCTGGGGGTTGTAGTTCTCCGTGGCGGTGACCCGGTCCGTGCCCAGGGTGGTCAAACCAGTGGCAGTCTATTTGTATGGTAATAAGTGTCCGACTACGCCATCCGTGGATTGCGGTCAGTGGGGACCGCCGCTGCACTGCAAACCGCTGAGGCTGATGTTGTTTGTGCAGCTGAGTATGGGATGACTCCCCACGGGAGGAGTATTGCCTCAGGGCAGCTAGTGTGGATAATGATGGGAGTGATGGTGAAAGTGTCCCAGTACTGATGGTGCTGGTGCGGCGATGAAACACAGAGACTTGTGGTGCAGTTTCCAAAGCTTTACTCACTGTTGTTGTTCAGATCACTTCGGCCAGCAGTGACCGCCTGAGCCGTGCTGCGTCCACCAGGTGAGGGACTCGGTCAACTCCCAGGCAATTCCAGAGTGCGGTTCAGAGCTCCCCTCTCTTCCTTTCTACTGGCCGTCCTCACCAGTGACCCACCTTTGTCCAGCTTCCTCGGGCCTTCTGTTGGTGAAACCTCTCTCCGGTTTCCCTGACCCTATGCGGTATGCCTTTCTGGTGGATGTAGTGAGGGGTCGCACCAAGATGTGGTGACAACCTCCGGTTTTGGCTGAGGATTAGTCGCCTCCACCAATTCGGGTTCCGGTACCCTGCTCTGCCAACCCTTCACCCAGTATCTCCTCTGGGAATCTGGGGTTCCTTCTGCCTTCGTGTCTCTGGGCCTTTCTCTGTGTTCCTTGCCTCCTTTCTCCTCTGTTTCAGTTCCTTTCTTACTCTCCTTGCTGTTCCTTCTCTTCTCTCCCTCTCTGCTGTCTCAGGCCTCTTCTCCAGGCCTGGCTCTGGAGCTGGGCCCAGACTGAGCCACAGCTCCCTGTCAGCCCTCTCTGGCTGAGCTCCTCTCTGAACTAACCCTGATCTAAGATGGTGCCCACCTTATATACCTCCTTCTGACACCCGAGCCCAGGTGACTAGCAACCAATGGGCTCCTACCTATGCCCAGAAACCCACCCCTATCTGCTCCTACACCACTGGGTTTTCCTCCCCCTCCCCACTCCAGCCAGGAACAGAAGCTGTCGTGCCTGCACTCTGTCTAGTGGGAGCACCGTTGGTCTGTTCCTCGGAAATGGGGTGTGTGTGGTGCATGCAGCCTACTGAGCCCTGGTCCACACTCCATCCTTACCCGGGAGTGGAATATCACACCTCTGGTCTGAGGTGCAATACCCCTGTAGCAGCCGAGCCCTCGGGGTGCTACATATATGCAGTACAGACCAAAAGTTTGGACACACCTTTTCATTTAAAGATTTTTCTGTATTTTCATGACTATGAAAATTGTACATTCACACTGAAGGCATCAAAACTATGAATTAAGACATGAGGAATTATATACTTAACAAAAAAGTGTGAAACAACTGAAAATATGTCTTATATTCTAGGTTCTTCAAAGTAGCCACCTTTTGCTTTGATGACTGCTTTGCACACTCTTGGCATTCTCTTGATGAGTTTCAAGAGGTAGTCACCGGAAATGGTCTTCCAACAATCTTGAAGGAGTTCCCAGAGATGCTTAGCACTTGTTGGCCCTTTTGCCTTCACTCTGCAGTCCAGCTCATCCCAAACCATCTCGATTTCGTTCAGGTCTGGTGACTGTGGAGGCCAGGTCATCAGGCATAGCACCCCATCACTCTCCTTCTTGGTCAAATAGCCCTTACACAGCCTGGAGGTGTGTTTGGGGTCATTGTCCTGTTGAAAATTAAATGATGGTCCAACTAAACGCAAACCGGATGGAATAGCATGCCGCTGCAAGATGCTGTGGTAGCCATGCTGGTTAAGTATGCCTTCAATTTTGCATGAATCCCCAACATTGTCACCGGCAATACACCCCCACACCATCACACCTCCTCCTCCATGCTTCACGGTGGGAACCAGGCATGTAGAGTCCATCCGTTCACCTTTCCTGCGTCGCACAAAGACATGGTAGTTGGAACCAAAGATCTCAAATTTGGACTCATCACACCAAAGCACAGATTTCCACTGGTCTAATGTCCATCCCTTGTGTTCTTTAGCCCAAACAAGTCTCTTCTGCTTGTTGCCTGTCCTTAGCAGTGGTTTCCTAGCGGCTATTTTACCATGAAGGCCTGCTGCACAAAGTCTCCTCTTATCAGTTGTGGTAGAGATGTGTCTGTTGCTAGAACTCTGTGTGGCATTGACCTGGTCTCTAATCTGAGCTGCTGTTAACCTGCGATTTCTGAGGCTGGTGACTCGGATAAACTTATCCTCAGAAGCAGAGGCGACTCTTGGTCTTCTTTTCCTGGGGCAGTCCTCATGTGAGCCAGTTTCTTTGTAGCGTTTGATGGTTTTTGCAACTGCACTTGGGGACACTTTCAAAGTTTGCCCAATTTTTTCGCACTGACTGACCTTCATTTCTTAAAGTAATGATGGCCACTCATTTTTCTTTACTTAGCTGCTTTTTTCTTGCTATAAAACTAATTTTAACAGGCTATTCAGTAGGACTATAAGCTGTGTATCCACCTGACTTCTGCACAACACAACTGATGGTCCCAACCCCATTGAAAAGGCAAGAAACCCCACTTATTAAACCTGACAGGGCACACCTGTGAAGTGAAAACCATTTCCGGTGACTACCTCTTGAAGCTCATCAAGAGAATGCCAAGAGTGTGCAAAGCAGTCATCAAAGCAAAAGGTGGCTACTTTGAAGAACCTAAAATATAAGACATATTTTCAGTTGTTTCACACTTTTTTGTTAAGTATATAATTCCACATGTGTTAATTCATAGTTTTGATGCCTTCAGTGTGAATGTACAATTTTCAAAGTCATGAAAATAGAGAAAAATCTTTAAATGAGAAGGTGTGTCCAAACTTTTGGTCTGTACTGTATATATATATATATATATATATATATATATATATATATATATATATATATATACAGGTGCTTCTCACAAAATTAGAATAGACTGCCTCCATGCCATGCCGCATTGATGCATTAATTGATGCAAAAGGAGCCCCGACCAAGTTTTGAGTGCATTTACTGTGCATACATTTCAGTAGGCCAATATTTCGGATTTTAAAATCCTTTTTCAAGCTGGTGTTATAAAGTATTCTAATTTACTGAGATAATGACTTTTGTGTTTCCATTGGCTATAAGCCATAATCATCAACATTAACAGAAATAAACACTTGAAATAGATCACTCTGTTTATAATATGAGTTTCACTTTTTGCATTGAAGAACTGAAATAAATTAACTTTTTGATGATATTCTAATTTTGTGAGAAGCACTAGTGTTGAGCCACCCCTGTAGTGTTCGGGTTCGGTTCGTCGAACACCGGGATGTTCGAGGAACTGTTCGTCGAACTGTTCGTCGAACACCTTAGAACACCGTCGAACACCGTTAAAACCAATGGCAGGCAAACAAAAACACATAGAAACACATAGAAAACACCTTCAAAGGTGTCCAAAAGCTGACAAACTGCTCAGAAGACACTCTCTTTAAAAAAGCCGTCCGGCAAATTCAGCAGCGGCATACACCGGTACCCGACAATTTAGACAAGAAGGAATAGAGCATCACACATAGATTAGATAGATAGAAACATGTCAGTCACACATATAAGAAGCACAGTGACAGTGTTGCTTACTGTACTTGTCATTTAGTGTAAAGGATTTATTAAAAAAAATATTAGTGTTTTCATGCACCGTCTCTTTAAAAAAGCCGGCCGGCAATTCAGCAGCGGTACCCGACAATTTAGAATGGAAGGAATAGAGCATCACACATAGATTAGATAGATAGAAACATGTCAGTCATATATATATGAAGTACAGTGACAGTGTTGATTACTGTACTTGTCATTTAGTGTTAAAATAAAGGATTTATTTTAAAAAAAATTGGCGTGGGGTTCCCCTTAATTTTAGGCTCTAGCGGAGGTTAAGCAGACAGCTGGGGCAGATGTTTGAAGCCTGGGAAGGGGTAATACCCACGGAGCTTCCCAGGCTACTAATATGAGCCCCCAGCTGAATACCTAGCCTTTACTAGCTATTAAAATGGGGGACCCAAAAAAATGACGTGGGGTTCCCCCTATTTTAATAGCTAGCAAAGGCTAGGCAGACAGCTGGGGGCTGATATTAATAGCTCAGGAAGGGTGCCATGAATATTGGCCCCCTCCCAAGCTAGAAACACCAGCCGTCAGCCGCCCCAGAAATGGCACATCCATAGGATGCGCCAATTCTGGCACTTAGCCTCGCTCTTCCCACTGCCCTGTAGCGGTGGCAGGGGGTAATAGGGCTGGGGTTGATGTCAGCTTATAATGCCAGCTGACATCAAGCCCAGGTTAGTAATGGAGAGGCGTCTATAAGACACCCCCATTGCTAACCCCATAGTCAAAGTTAAAAAAAACCACAAACACCCAGAATAAAGTCCTTTAATTGAAATAAAGACACAATTCTTTATTGTTCTAAATTAAACCATACTTACAATCACGCCCATTCCAGCTGAAGCCAACGATCCCCTGCAATAAAAGAAAAATAATAAATCAACATAATCCTTACCTTTCCATGGTTCCCACGACAGCTTCAGCTCTGCTACATCGAGATGACAGGCTGGACCGCTGCAGAACGCTGCCATCCAGCCTGTCATCCCGCAGACACTGAGAAGCGCAGGCTTGCTTGCGCTCCTCAGCGTCTCTCTGTGACGGCATCCAGATGAGCCGAGTTCATGTCCAATGAACTCGGCTCACCTCATGCACGTCACTGACAGCGTGGGAAAATTATCACGCTGAAGCGCTGAGTGCAGGAGAATTTTCCCACGCTGTCAGTGACGTGCATGAAGTGAGCCGAGTTTATTGGACATTAACTCGGCTCATCTGGATGCCCTCACAGAGAGACACTGTGGAGCGCAAGCAAGCTTGCGCTTCTCAGTGTCTGCGGGATGACATGCTGGATGGCAGCGTTCTGCTGCGGTCCAGCCTGTCATCTCGATGTAGCAGAGCTGAAGCTGTCATTGGAACCATGGAAAGGTAAGGATGATGTTGCTTTATTATTTTTCTTTTATTTCAGGAGATCGTTGGCTTCAGCTGGAATGGGCGTGACGGTAAGTATGGTTTAATATAGAACAATAAAGAATTGTGTGTTTATTTCAATTAAAGGACATTTTTCTGGGTGTTGTGTTTTTTTTAAATACTTTACTAGAAATTCATGGTGGTCATGTCTAATATTGGCGTGACCCCATGAATTTCGGGCTTAGGGCCAGCTGATAATGCCAAGCTGGCCCTAACCCCTTTATTACCCAGTGAGCCACCGCATCAGGGCCCTGGATGAGTTGGGTACAGCGCCAGAAGATGGCGCTTCTATGAACGCGCCATTTTCCGGGGTGGCTGCGGACTGCAATTTGCAGCGGGGGTGGCCCAGAAAGCTTGGGCCTCCCTGCGCTGCGGATTCCAGCCCCCAGCTGCCTAGTTGTACCTGGCTGGACACAAAAACAGGGCGAAGCCCCACGTCAATTTTCTTTAAATTATTTCATGAAATAATTAAGAAAAAAAGGGCTTCCCTATATTGTTGTGTCCGGCCAGGTACAAATAGGCAGCTGTTGGTTGGGGGCAGCCCGTTCCTGCCTGCTGTACCTGGCTGGACACAAATATAGTGCGAAGCCCCACGTCAATTTTTTTAAAATTAATTCATGAAATAATTAAAAAAAAAAAGGGCTTCCCTATATTGTTGTGTCCGGCCAGGTACAAATAGGCAGCTGGTGGTTGGGGGCAGCCCGTTCCTGCCTCCTGTACCTGGCTGGACACAAATATAGTGCGAAGCCCCACGTCAATTTTTTTAAAATTATTTCTTGAAATAATTTTTAAAAAAAAGTGCTTCCCTATATTGTTGTGTCCGGCCAGGTACAAATAGGCAGCTGGTGGTTGGGGGCAGCCCGTTCCTGCCTGCTGTACCTGGCTGGACACAAATATAGTGCGAAGCCCCACGTCAATTTTTT
Organism: Phyllobates terribilis; assembly: GCF_046119375.1. NCBI lineage: Eukaryota > Metazoa > Chordata > Amphibia > Anura > Dendrobatidae > Phyllobates > Phyllobates terribilis. The sequence goes on from NW_027362773.1 coordinate 59,084,275, forward strand.
TTTAATTATTTCATGAAATAATTTTTAAAAATGGGCTTCCCTATATTGTTGTGTCCGGCCAGGTACAAATAGGCAGCTGGTGGTTGGGGGCAGCCCGTTCCTGCCTGCTGCACCTGACTGGACACAAATATAGTGCGAAGCCCCACGTCAATTTTTTTTAAATTATTTCATGAATTTCCTGAAATAATTAAAAAAAATTGAAGTGGGGCTTCGCACTATATTTGTGTCCAGCCAGGTACAGCAGGCAGGAACGGGCTGCCCCCAACCACCAGCTGCCTATTTGTACCTGGCCGGACACAACAATATAGGGAAGGCCATTTTTTCTTAATTATTTCATGAATTTCGTGAAATAATTTAAAGAAAATTGACGTGGGGCTTCGCCCTGTTTTTGTGTCCAGCCAGGTACAACTAGGCAACTGGGGGCTGGAATCCGCAGCGCAAGGAGAACCAAGCTTTCTGGGCCACCCCCGCTGTAAATTGCAGTCCGCAGCCACCCCGGAAAATGGCGCGTTCATAGAAGCGCCATCTTCTGGCGCTGTACCCAACTCATCCAGGGCCCTGATGCGGTGGCTCACTGGGTAATAAAGGGGTTAGGGCCAGCTTGCCATTATCAGCTGTCCCTAAGCCCGAAATTCATGGGGTCACGCCAATATTAGACATGACCACCATGAATTTCTAGTAAAGTATTTAAAAAAAACACAACACCCAGAAAAATGTCCTTTAATTGAAATAAACACACAATTCTTTATTGTTCTAAATTAAACCATACTTACCGTCACGCCCATTCCAGCTGAAGCCAACGATCTCCTGAAATAAAAGAAAAATAATAAAGCAACATCATCCTTACCTTTCCATGGTTCCCACGACAGCTTCAGCTCTGCTACATCGAGATGACAGGCTGGACCGCAGCAGAACGCTGCCATCCAGCCTGTCATCCCGCAAACACTGAGAAGGGGAGGCTTGCTTGCGCTCCACAGTGTCTCTATGTGAGGGCATAAAGATGAGCCGAGGTCATGTCCAATGAACTCGGCTCACCTCATGCACGTCACTGACAGCGTGGGAAAATTCTCACGCTGAAGGGCTGAGTGCAGGAGAATTCTCCCACGCTGTCAGTGACGTGCATGAGGTGAGCTCATGTCCAATGAACTCAGCTCACCTCATGCACGTCACTGACAGCGTAAGAAAATTCTCCTGCACTCAGCGCTTCAGCGTGAGAATTCTCCCATGCTGTAAGTGACGTGCATGAGGTGAGCTGAGATCATTGGACATGAACTCACCTCATGCACGTCACTGACAGCGTGGGAAAATTCTCACGCTGAAGCGCTGAGTGCAGGAGAATTTTCCCACGCTGTCAGTGACGTGCATGAGGTGAGCTGAGTTCATTGGACATGACCTCGGCTCATCTGGATGCCGTCACAGCGAGACACTGAGGAGCACAAGCAAGCCTGCTCTTCTCAGTGTCTGCGGGATGACAGGCTGGATGGCACCGTTCTGCAGCGGTCCAGCCAGTCATCTCGATGTAGCAGAGCTGAAGCTGTCATGGGAACCATGGAAAGGTAAGGATGATGTTGGTTTATTATTTTTCTTTTATCGCAGGAGATCGTTGGCTTCAGCTGGAATGGGCGTGATGGTAAGTATGGTTTAATTTAGAACAATAAAGAATTGTGTGTTTATTTCAATTAAAGGACTTTATTCTGGGTGTTGTGTTTTTTTTAAATACTTTACTAGAAATTCATGGCGGTCATGTCTAATACTGGCGTGACCCCATGAATTTTGGGCTTAGGGCCAGCTGATAATACCAAGCTGGCCCTAACTCCTTTATTACCCAGTGAGCCACCACACCAGGGCCCTGGATGAGTTGGGTACAGCGCCAGAAGATGGCGCTTCTATGAACGCGCCATTTTCTGGGGTGGCTGCGGACTGCAATTTGCAGCGGGGGGGGGGGCCCAGAAAGCTTGGGCCTCCCTGCGCTGCAGATTCCAGCCCCCAGCTGCCTAGTTGGACCTGGTTGGACACAAAAATAGGGCGAAGCCCCAAGTATGTTTTTTTAAATTATTTCACGAAATTCATGAAATAATTAAGAAAAAAAGGCCTTCCCTATATTGTTGTGTCCGGCCAGGTACAAATAGGCAGCTGGTGGTTGGGGGCAGCCCGTTCCTGCCTGCTGTACCTGGCTGGACACAAATATAATGCGAAGCCCTACTTCAATTTTCTTTAATTATTTCAGGAAATTCATGAAATAATTTAAAAAAAATTGACGTGGGGCTTCGCACTATATTTGTGTCCAGCCAGGTACAGCAGGCAGGAACGGGCTGCCCCCAACCACCAGCTGCCTATTTGTACCTGGCCGGACACAACAATATAGGGAAGCACTTTTTAAAAAAAATTATTTCATGAAATAATTAAAAAAAAATTGATGTGGGGCTTCGCACTATATTTGTGTCCAGCCAGGTACAGCAGGCAGGAACGGGCTGCCCCCAACCACCTGCTGCCTATTTGTACCTGGCCGGACACAACAATATAGGGAAGCCCTTTTTTTCTTAATTATTTCATGAAATAATTTAAAAAAAATTGACGTGGGGCTTCGCCCTGTTTTTGTGTCCAGCCAGGTACAACTAGGCAGCTGGGGGCTGGAATCCGCAGCGCAGGGAGGCCCAAGCTTTCTGGGCCAACCCCGCTGCAAATTGCAGTCCGCAGCCACCCCGGAAAATGGCGCGTTCATAGAAGCGCCATCTTCTGGCGCTGTACCCAACTCATCCAGGGCCCTGATGTGGTGGCTCACTGGGTAATAAAGGGGTTAGGGCCAGCTTGGCATTATCAGCTGGCCCTAAGCCCGAAATTCATGGGGTCACGCCAATATTAGACATGACCACCATGAATTTCTAGTAAAGTATTTAAAAAAAACACAACACCCAGAAAAATGTCCTTTAATTGAAATAAACACACAATTCTTTATTGTTCTAAATTAAACCATACTTACCGTCACGCCCATTCCAGCTGAAGCCAACGATCTCCTGAAATGAAAGAAAAATAATAAAGCAACATCATCCTTACCTTTCCATGGTTCCCATGACAGCTTCAGCTCTGCTACATCGAGATGACAGGCTGGACCGCAGCAGAACGCTGCCATCCAGCCTGTCATCCCACAGACACTGAGAAGGGCAGGCTTGCTTGCGCTCCACAGTGTCTCTCTGTGAGGGCATAAAGATGAGCCGAGGTCATGTCCAATGAACTCGGCTCACCTCATGCACGTCACTGACAGCGTGGGAAAATTCTCCTGCACTCAGCGCTTCAGCGTAGGAGAATTCTCACACTGAAGCGCTGAGTGCAGGAGAATTTTCCCACTCTGTCAGTGACGTGCATGAGGTGAGCTGAGTTCATTGGACATGAGCTCACCTCATGCACGTCACTGACAGCGTGGGAGAATTCTCCTGCACTCAGCGCTTCAGCGTGATAATTTTCCCACGCTGTCAGTGACGTGCATGAGGTGAGCCGAGTTCATTGGAAATGAACTCGGCTCATCTGGATGCCGTCACAGAGAGACGCTGAGGAGCGCAAGCAAGCCTGCGCTTCTCAGTGTCTGCGGGATGACAGGCTGGATGGCAGCTTTCTGCTGCGGTCCAGCCTGTCATATCGATGTAGCAGAGCTGAAGCTGTCGTGGGAACCATGGAAAGGTAAGGATTATGTTGCTTTATTATTTTTCTTTTATTGCAGGGGATCGTTGGCTTCAGCTGGAATGGGCGTGATTGTAAGTATGGTTTAATTTAGAACAATAAAGAATTGTGTCTTTATTTCAATTAAAGGACTTTATTCTGGGTGTTTGTGTTTTTTTTTTAACTTAGACTATGGGGTTAGTAATGGGGGTGTCTTATAGACGCCTCTCCATTACTAACCTGGGCTTGATGTCAGCTGGCATTATAAGCTGACATCAACCCCAGCCCTATTACCCCACTGCCACCGCTACAGGGCAGTGGGAAGAGCGAGGCTAAGTGCCAGAATTGGCGCATCCTATGGATGTGCCATTTCTGGGGCGGCTGACGGCTGGTGTTTCTAGCCTGGGAGGGGGCCAATATTCATGGCTCCCTTCCTGGGCTATTAATATCAGCCCCCAGCTGTCTGCCTAGCCTTTGCTAGCTATTAAAATAGGGGGGACCCCACGTCAATTTTTTGGGGGGTCCCCCATTTTAATAGCTAGTAAAGGCTAGGCATTCAGCTGGGGGCTGATATTAGTAGCCTGGGAAGCTCCGTGGGTATTACCCCTTCCCAGGCTTCAAACATCTGCCCCAGCTGTCTGCTTAACCTCCGCTAGAGCCTAAAATTATGGGGAACTCCACGCCAATTTTTTTTTAAATAAATCCTTTATTTTAACACTAAATGACAAGTACAGTAATCAACACTGTCACTGTACTTCATATATATGTGACTGACATGTTTCTATCTATCTAATCTATGTGTGATGCTCTATTCCTTCCATTCTAAATTGTCGGGTACCGCTACTGAATTGCCGGCCGGCTTTTTTAAAGAGACGGTGCATGAAAACACTAATATTTTTTTTAATAAATCCTTTACACTAAATGGCAAGTACAGTAATCAACACTGTCACTGTACTTCTTATATATGTGACTGACATGTTTCTAGCTATCTAATCTATTTGTGATTCTCTATTCCTTCTATTCTAAATTGTCGGGTACCGCTGCTGAATTGCCGGCCAGCTTTTTTAAAGAGACGGTGCATGAAAACACTAATATTTGTTTTAATAAATCCTTTACACTAAATGACAAGTACAGTAATCAACACTGTCACTGTACTTCTTATATATGTGACTGACATGTTTCTATCTATCTAATCTATGTGTGAAGCTCTATTCTTTCGGTTCTAAATTGTCGGATACCGGTGTACGCCGCTGCTGAATTGCAGGCTTTTCATGTTTCACTGTGAGCACAGTTCCCATCGATTTGGGCAATCACTCTAATGCCACAACCACCATGGCTGTGGCATTACAGTGAGTGGCAGACAATCCCTGCATGATTGGTGCTCTAAATAGCGCCAGACATGCAGGACACGCTTTTGGTGCACGAACAGTTATCGAACATAACCTCGAACAGCCGAATTTTTTGCAAATCGTTCGGGTTCATCGAACAACTCGAACACCGCCCAAAACAGCTCGAATTTGAGATTGGCGAACAGTTCTAGTCGAACACCGCTCATCTCTAAGAAGCACCTGTTTTCATATACACTGATCATCCATAACAGTAAGCTTACTGCCTAATACTGTGCACCGTGATGTTAGCAGCAAAACCTTTCATAGTAGCTTCATTTTACATTTTTTTCATACATGAACAGTACAAGTGAAGATAACATTTTTTTAAATATATGTATCTTATTAGAGAGAATTGTCTCTTCTACCACATATTATTCACTTTCTAATTACCCTGCACTTATATTTAATAAAAACTGCTCTAATCTGTCTTCAGTTCTGTCTTCAATGAGAAGTCAAATTGCACATGTTGCCTATAAAAGTCTATGCAAATGGGAGACTAAAGGAGGAGGAGGGTGAAAGAGGCAGAGAGGTACAAAGAGAAGCTGCAATGGCTTCTAATCCAGAGGGAGAAAATGCTAGAAAAAAATGCATGATACAAGTCATATAATAGCCAGAAACAGTGGTATTCACCATGTAAACCCATGACAACTTATTCTACATAGGTACCTGAGAGTGTACTTACACTTTAGGTTCTGTAGGTTGTGAAGACTTTTTTTTCAGTACATCTCATGGAAGTTTTTCTAGTACATCTCATGGGTGCTCAATCAAATTCAGATATTGGAGATTTAGAAGCCAATCAACCAATTGAGGTTTTCATCATGTTCATTAAACCATTGCTGGACAAATTATGCAGTGTGTCATTGTATAGGTTTGCCCAAAGTATGTCATAATTAAGTACAAAGTTTATGTTATTTGCAGTAGAAGCATTTGGAAATGATGTTCTTTATTATTGTTTGCAGAAGTACAAATTTATTATATATGTAATTGCACATGACTTTAACCCCTTGTAATCACAGGCAGTTTTGGCTTTTTATGACAAAACATTTTTTTTCACTTTTTATTGTCATGTTTCAGAAGACATAATAAATTTTTTTTTTTTTTTACAACATAGTCATTTGAGGTCTTGCTTATTTGGGATGAATTGTATATGTAAGTGGCATCGTTTTGGGGTTCAGAGCACTGAGTAACAAATTTTAATGACATTTTTATGGGGAAGATTCTAAACAAAATAGAAAAATAATAAACACATTATTCTCACCTACATCTTGTCTCCAATGTTCTCGTCCCCTGTAAAAAAAAATGAAAATAAAAAAACACCATAAACTCACCTTAACACCTAATCACTGATGCCCATGTCTTCTGTAATAAATAAAAAATAATAAACCACCTTAGTCCTCACCTCTCCGCCATAGTCCATATTAGCGAGTGTCCCACAACGATCTCACTGATAGCACAGCCACATCCAGAGATGTGACTGTGCTATCCGGCAGCCGGCGATAGACTGACAGGAGCGCAATCGCTCCTGAGGTGTATCGCGATGAGCTGCATGAGAGGTCACACGAGTTCATCAGCTGAGAGCTCATGTGATCTCACTTACTGCACTGCTGCGTGACAAAATTCCCACACAGCAGTGCTCCCGTAAGTGAGGCCACTGGAGCTCTCAGCTGATGAACTCCAGTGACCGCTCTCACTGCAGCTCAGAGCTGTACATTGACAGGAGTGATTACACTCCTGTCAGTGTATAGCGTGCAGTATTGTAGAGCAGTCACATCAGTGACTGTAGATGTGACTGTCCTACAAATGATTGCCATGGGACACTCGGGATTATGTCATCACGGCGGACAGTTGAGGGATATGGTTGTTTTTTACTTTTGGTTTCTTACAGGAGATGTGGGCATCAGGGATTAGGTGTTTTTGCCGACATTTTGTCACGTTTTTTGTTGCGATATTGCCTGCAATTTTTCAGTGCATTCAATGGGGGGAAAATGCAGGCAAAAATGCACAGAGAATTGAAATGCTGAAGATTATTTTCTATTTTCATTTTTGGTGCATTTTACCTGCATTTTCACCCATTTCACTGCAAAAAATGCGGCAAAAAAGCACAGAGAATTGACATGCTGATAATTATATTCTGCACCAAATCTGCAAGTCAAAAAAATACTCAATGTGTGGATGACACTTCACATTTCTCATTCACTTTGCTGGAGAAAAAACACATTTTTGGTGCGTTTTTGCATGCATTTTTTTGCATGCATTTTTTGCATGGATTTTTGTATAGCAATGAATGCTTTTTGGAGCTAAATAAAAATATTTGAAAAGAGAAATGTGGGACATCGCTTTAACCCCTGGATTACTGTCGGACCTGAGGTGAGTATTTTCACTGAGACCAAAACTTTGCTTTCTAATGCCACACTTCTTTTGTCAGTATATGGGGATCCACCGCATGTAATGACATTTCAATCAGTCAAAATCTGCAGTGGAGACTTTTGCCTCCACTACAGAAATTTACATGCTTTGGGAGAGTTTATGCAGCGTCAAAAACAAGCACAGTGGTCATGATATTTCTTATAAATGAAACAAAATGAAGAATTAAATAAAAAAAAAAGGCGTGGGCTTGCTTGTCATTTTCATAACCAGCAGAGGGAACGCTGACCGCTGGGGAAACCGGAGAAGGGGCCATTAGCCAAAGATGTTCCCTGGCTATTAATAACAGCTCACAGCTGTTTTCTTAGCCTTTTCTGGCTAGATTACAGGGGCACCCTAAAAAAAATTGACGTAGGGTCCCCCTATAAAATCTAGCCAGCAAAGGCTAAACAGACAGCTGTGAGCTGATATTAATAGCCAGGGAAAGGGCCATGGATCCTTGCACCCTTCTAGGCTAATAATATCAGCCCTCAGCGGCCCCAGAAATGGCGCATCCATAAGATGTGCCAAATCTGGCGCTTAGCCTTGCTCTTCCCACCTGCCCTGGTGCGGTGGCAAGTGGGGTAATAGGGTTGGAGTTCACGTCAGCCTTGTATTGGCGGCTGACGAGAAGACCAGGTTTGTAATGGAGAGCATCTATAATATACCCCCATTACTAACCCTGTAGTCAAGGTTTTGAAATAAAGACACGGCCAGAATAAAGTCTTTTACTTTAAATAAAAGTCCACGCAGTTTTAATAATTTATTTAAAAATAACAAACACCATATACTCACCTAGCGCCTAATCCCCATCGCCCTCATCTCCTGTAAGAAACCAAAAATAAAAAACAACAATATCCCTCACCTGTCCGCCATGATGACATAATCCTGAGTATCCCACGGTGATCATTTTTAGGACAGTCACACCAACAGTCACTGATGTGACTGTTCTACAACCACAGCAGAATGTACACTGACAGGAGTGTAATCACTCCTGTCAATGTATAGCTCTGAGCTGCAGTGAGAGAGGTCACTGGAGTTCATCAGCTGAGAGCTGAAGTGACCTCACTTATGGCAGCACTGCTGTGTGGGAATTTTCTCACACGGCAAGGCAGTAAGTGAAGTCACACAAGCTCTCAGCTAATGAACTCGTGACCTCTCCCACGCAGCTAATCATTATACACTGCAGGAGCGATCGATTGCACTCCTGTCAGTGTATCGCCCACTGCCAAATAGCACAGGCATATCTCCGGATGTGGCTGAGTTATCAGTGAGATTGTCATGGGACTCTCGCTATTATATGGACTACGGTGGACAGGTGAGGATTATGGTAGTTTATTATTTTTCATTTATTACAGGAGATATGGGCATCGGTGATTAGAACATTGAAGACAAGGTGTAGGTGAGTATAATATGTTTATTATTACTCTATTTTGTTTAGAATCTTCCCCATAAAAATGTAATTAAAATTTGTTACTAAGTGATCTGAACCCCAAAACGATGCCACTTACAAATACAATTCAACCCAAATAAACAAGCCCTCAAATGACTATGTCGTCTGTAGGGATTTGTACTCACTGAGCCGCATTGGAGGTAGGCACAGGTTCATACAGTGATGCAGTCCACGGGTTCAAACAAACTGGTGGTTTATTTAGTGTCCATACACCAGTGAGGAAACAAAAGTAACAGCCTTTTCCTGGCACAAAAAAGGAATAACAGAACAAAGCTCAAAATAACAAGTCCATGCAGCACGGCTTTCAGCCGTTTAAACAAAGTGTCTTCCTCTGCCTCCAGCCAACTCTGAGAAGCACATGCAAGGTCTGCTCACTTTGCCCAACAAACACAAACAGACAGAGACAGGCGCAGCTGTCTTAAATCAGCCTTCTATGATCTGGACTGAAGGTAAGGGAGCAGCTGCCTCCCCCAGCTCTTTCAGGTGCTCATAAAACCTGGCCCTGTAATCCGGGCCCATTAAATTCCTCTCAGCACTATGTGTGCTGGAGCCTGCTCCTCCATGTCCTACATCACCGAAACTTGGCACTTCGGGGACACATACCTCCTGTCCACGACCTGTCCGGCAGCCACCTTACATACCCCCCCTCTGCCCAAAGCCGGGGGGCTTGGCACCTTTTGTCACCATACAATAAACCCTTGACAAGGCATCAGCATTCCCATATTGTTTCCCAGTCCTATGCTCTACCGGGAAACTAAAATCTTGTTCTTCTCCATTAATCTCCTGGGACAAAACTGCTCCCAGCCCAACATCAGATGCATCTGTCTGGATCACAAACTCTTTGGAGAAGTTGGGCGACACCAAGACTGGCTGTTTACAAAGGACCAGTATCAATTCCTGGAAGGCCGCTTCTGCTTCCGGGGACCACTTGGCCATAGCCGACTTCGTCCCTTTCAGAAGATCCGTCAGTGGGGCTGCTATCAGGGCAAAGTTAGGGACAAATCTTTGATAGTAGCCCACAATGCCTAGAAACGCCCTGACCTGCTTCTTCAAGAGGGGCTGTGGTCAGTTCAAGATCACCTCGACCTTATTTATTTGTGGTTTTAATTCCCCTCTACCAACCACGTACCCTAGGTACTTGGCTTCCTCCACCCCCATGGCAGATTTCTTCGGGTTGATAGTAAAGCCCGCCTTCCTTAGCGCATCAAGTATGGCTTGAACTTTATCCAGATAACTTTCAAAGTCCTGGCTGAATATGACGATGTCATCTAGGTAGGCCGCTGCATACTTTTTGTGGGGTGCTAAGATCCGGTCCATGGCTCTCTGGAAGGTGGCCGGAGCTCCGTGCAACCCAAACCACATCCTGACGTATTGATAACATCCGTCTGGCATCGAGAAAGCTGTCTTCTCCATGGCCTCTTTGGACAGGGGAATTTGCCAATATCCTTTGGTGAGGTCCAGAGTGGTGATGTACTGAGCGGGTCCTAGCCTCTCAATAAGCTCATCTACCCTAAGCATTGGGTAGGCGTCGAACTTCGAAACCTCGTTCAGCTTCCTATAGTCATTGCAAAATTGCCATTCCCCATCAGGTTTCGGCACTAAGACTATAGGACTGGACCATCCTCTTTTGGACTCTTCAATGACTCCCAGATTAAGCAACTGTCTCACTTCTTTTGAGATCACCTCTCTGCGGGCCTCAGGGACCCTGTATAGTTTTAGATTGATGCGAATATGAGGCTCTGTGAGAACCTCATGCTCTATGACCTAAGTGAGTCCTGGCAACTCCAAAAACAGGTCTTTATTTTGCTGTAGCAACTCTTTGCACTGTGGCTTTTGGGCACGTGACAGTGACACCTTGACCTCTTTCACATCGGCCTCAGCCACTAAACAGGGAGCTTCCACGGGCTCTCTATCTTGCCATGGCTTAATCAAGTTAACATGGTAAATTTGGTAGGGCTTCCTCTTCCCCGGTTGGTGGATTTTATAGTTGACCTCCCCCACTTTCTCTACCACCTTATAGGGGCCCTGCCACTTGGCCGTGAACTTGCTCTCCACTGGGGGCACTAGCACAAGCACTCGATCTCCTGGGTTGAACAATCTCACCCTGGCCGACCTATTATACACCCTTGACTGTGCCTCTTGTGCCTTGAGGAGGTGCTCCCTCACAATGGGCATCACATGGGCAATCATCTCTTGCATCTGGGCAACGGGCTCCACCACGCTCCTATAAGGAGTGGTCTCAGCTTCCCAGGACTCTTTCGCCACATCCAGGAGTCCTCGAGGGTGTCGTCCATAGAGTAGTTCAAACGGGGAGAAACCTGTAGAATCTTGGGGAACTTCCTTGATGGCAAACAACAGATAGGGAAGCAGACAGTCCCAGTCTCGACCATCCTTTTCCACTGCTTTCCTCAACATTGCTTTCAAGGTTTTGTTAAACCTCTCAACCAGTCCGTCCATCTGGGAATGGTACAGGGAGGTTCTCAGTTGTGCAATCTGCAATGTCTTGCACAATTCCCTCATGACCTTCAACATAAATGGAGTTCCTAGGTCGGTTAGGATCTCCTTAGGCAACCCCGTTCTTGTAAACTTGTCGACTAACTCCCGGGCTATATACCTGGCGGAGGAGTTTCATAGTGGTACGGCCTCCGGATACCGTATAGCATAATCTAATACCACCAGGATATACTGATGCCCTCGTGTGGACTTGACGAGAGGCCCCACTAGATCCATTGCTATGCATTCGAATGGAACCTCGATGACGGGTAGGGGCACTAGGGGACTGCGGAAGTGGGCCACAGGGGAGGTTATCTGGCATGTGAGGCAGGAACGACAATAACACTTTATTTCTCTATAGCAACCTGGCCAGTAGAATCTCTGGAGGATCCATTCCTGAGTCTTGTCTGCACCCGAGTGACCACGCAGCACATGAGAATGAGCCATGTCTAACACCCTGCGTCTATAGGGCCCTGGCACCAGCAACTGTTGTATTACCTCACCCCTTGGCTTGGTTACTCTGTAGAGCAAATCTCCATTCACAGCAAAATGAGGGAACTGAGTGTCAGCCCCCGGTTCCTGAGGCACCCTATTTAACACAGTAACATTTTCAAAGGCCCCTTTCAGAGTTCAATCCCTGAATTGGGCAGTTCCAAAATTTCCCTTGGACACCTCCAGCTCAGGGATATTGGACTCAGGGGATGTTGCCTCATCCTCATCGCCCACAAACACAAACATGGGAAACTCATCTACCATGTTCGGCGGGTAAGTTTCCTTACGGGCGATCTGGCTGTCGTTCGAGCAACCAGGTGTCCCCGCTTTCCCCCACATTTCCCAGAATAATGCAAAGTCACATCAGATTGTTATGGGATGCAATAGGTCCATAACGACCGCCACTTCTTGAGATGTGGTGTGACAGTCCATGTTTACATCCACTTGGGCCACAGGATAGTTCTTAGCGTCCCCATGGATACACCGGACACCCACCACCTGCCCAGGAACCAGTTGGTGAGGGAGTGTGGCCCCTATCAGGGTCACCAAAGTTCCTGAGTCCAATAGTCCAGAGACTTGTGCCCCGTTTACTGACACTGAGCATGCCTGAGGTCCCTCGCCATGTTGAGGAACCTCACTGCAGGCGGGGTAGGCAAAATAAGAGCAATGCCGGCCCATGTTGCAGTCCATTGGCTCAGAGTTTACGGGACACCGGGCTGCAATATGGCCAGGGGTATGACATCTCCAACACACTATATTATGGGGTGGGACCTTGGGCAGCAACTCAGACCCCTCCTGAACTCTAGGACGCCCCCCAGGTGTGGTGCTAGCTCCCTTTTTTTGGGTGTCTGATGCCTTTTGGGAACCCCAGTATTGAGAGGCTACAACCCCTTGTTTTCCCAATGGACTCTCAACCGCCTGGTATCTTTCCACCAACCCCACCAAGTCATCGGCATTATGGGGATCTCCCTGGGCAACGAAGGATTTCACCGACTTCGGGAGATAGTGTATAAACCTGTCTATAATGACCTTCTCCGCCATCTGTGCTGGGGAGGAAGATTCAGGTTGCAGCCACTTTTGGACCAGGTGTAGGAGGTCGAACATCTGGGACCGGGGAGGTTTGTCACTGCAATAGGCCCAGTGGTGCACCCGTTGCGCCCTGACAGTCAGAGTCCCTCCTAAGCGTGCCAAAATCTCAGTTTTCAACTTAGCTTACTCTTTCGCGTCCTGCAAGGCCAAGTCATAATAGGCCTTCTGCGGCTCGCCTGTCAAATATGGCACTAGCACCTCCGCCCACTGCTCCAGAGGCAATTTCTCCTGCTCTGCCACCCTCTCAAAGACAGTCAGGAACGCCTCAACGTCATCCCCCTGGGTCATCTTTTGGAATGCTCTTCTTACCGTCTTCCTGACGTATGAGTCATCACCTGGATCTCAGGATGTGGCGGTCGTCCTGCCACGGATCTGCTCTGCCAAGATATCCATTTGTCTTTGCTGTCGTTGGTCTGCTGCATCAGAAGTTTATTTGTTTCCTGCTGCTGCAGCATGCTCTGCTGGCTCTGCTGGCTCTGCTGGTACTGCTGCTTGTGTTGCTCTTGCTGCTGTTGGTGCTGCGCTTGTTGCGCCTGCTGTGCCTGCAACAGATGTTTAAGCAGGTCCTCCATTTTGTCCGCCGACACTTGCTGGCTTATGGCCGACTTCACCCAGGACATATACGTCTTCTTGTAGCAGTTAAACTGCCGCTTGGGATCTGTGCCCGTGCTTCTAGCACCAATTGTAGGGATTTGTACACACTGAGCGGCGTTGGAGGTAGGCACAGGTTCACAAAGTGATGCAGTCCACGGGTTCAAACAATCTGGTGGTTTATTTAGTGTCCATACACCAGTGAGGAAACAAAAGTAACAGCCTTTTCCTGGCACAAAAAAAGAATAACAGAACAAAGCTTAAAATAACAAGTCCATGCAGCACGACTTTCAGCCATTTAAACAAAGTGCTTTTTCTCTGCCTCCAGCAGACTCTGAGAAGCACATGCAAGGTCTGCTCACTTTGCCCAACAAACACAGACAGACAGAGACAGGCGCAGCTGTCTTAAATCAGCCTTTCAAGATCTGGACCGGAGGAAAGTGAGCAACTGTTCCCCCCAGCTCTTTCAGGTGCTCGTTAAACCCGGCCCTGTAATCCGGGCCCATTAAATTCTTCTCAGCACTATGTGTGCTGGAGCCTGCTCCTTCGGGTCCTACATCACCGAAGCTTGGCACTTCGGGGACACATACCTCCCATCCACAACCTGTCCGGCAGCCACCTTACACGTCAAAAAAAAAATTAATTATGTCTTCTAAAACATGACACTAAAAAGTGAAAAAAAATTGTTCTGATTACGTGTTAAGTAGTGATGAGCTAGCACTAAAATACTCAAGTACTCGTTGTTCGAGCCGAGCTAATTGGAATGCTCGAGTGCTCGGACCGAGTAATGAGCCTAAAAATTTCCCAAATCGATGGGAACAGTGCTCAAATGACATGGGATCAACATGGGGAAGACCCCTGGAAGCATTTCGGACGCCCAGGTCACTGCTGTCAACAATGTTGTCAGACGTATTACGCCACTTTTACGGACTCACAATAAAACATTCAAAAATGAAACCAAAATGGATTTTCCTGGAAATATGTTAAGGAACATCCTTTCCAGGGTAATGACTTGTATATAGGGCAAAATAAATAACCAAAAACAAAAATGCTCCTCCACACCTTTGGCTATGTTTACACGTAGGGTTTTTGATGCGTTTTTGCACTTTTGCATTGCTTTCAACGGTGAAAAATACATTCACCAGTAAATGTAATTTTAACATTTTACTACCTTATCTTGCCATGTGGTGTGTGACACATCATCAGACACGTGCATACAGTGCTGAAAAGACATGGGAACAGCATGGGTAAGACCTATGGAAGCATCTCTGACTCCCAGGTCACTGCCTAAAAGTGTGCCCATCATAAGTGATCCTTGGCGCATGGAAAGATGCCTCCTGCCATGCACCTGTCATTGCAGACTTGCAACAATCGCCGTCCACGTCCTTTGCCCAGCGCAGCGTTCAGTTGTCCCTACCCCATTTCTTGGAATGCAAATTCAAGTATGCAGCCAGCCACCCATAACAGGCTGTAACATTATACTGCCAAATTTTTGACAGCTGCTTGCACTTAAAATGTGGCCTTTTAGGCTCATGGAGGCGAAAGCTGTCCACAACCTCATGGCGGCGGCCAGATATCCATACTCGGTCCCCGGCCGCCAATATTTCTCCCAGTATCGTCTCCGCCTTCCACAAGCATGGGTCCCAGAACATTACCCTTGCCCTCCCCAGTGCACTTACTGGGAAGGACTACCTAACCACAAACACGTGGACAAGTGAATGTGGCCAGGGATGGAGCTTGTCGACACACAAACATCCTTCTTTGTGCCTTTCATTTCATAACTACAGAGTTGGGCAGTGGCCAGATCTGCAATGCGGTTTGAGAAATAACTTGCATAAGCACGTCCAATCCACATTAAAAAAGCAGCCATAAAGTGTTCGGGAACTTTCCCACACCCACACACTTTTTTTTAGCCAGGGCTGCTTCTCGACAGGGTTGGACAGGCCCACTAGAGAACCGGAGACTCCTCTGGTGTGCCCTGGAAGATTTTCACAACCTCAAGGCAGTGGCGGACGGGTGTCTATACTCGGTTCCCAGCCGCCACTCTTTCTCCCGGTATCGTCTTTGCCTTCCACAAACTCGGGTCCAGAACATTACCCGTGCCCTCCCCAGTGCAGTCACTGGGAAGGACCGCCTAACCACAAACACGTGGACAAGTGAATGTGGCCAGGGTTGGTACAGAGCCAGTCCACAGCTTGTCGGTGAGAGTTGTATTTCACCACAGCCATATTCTTTAGCTCAGTGAAAGGACTTGGGAAACCGTATCTACTCCAGCTGTCATTTTTCCGTCGCCAGGTTCTGCTCATTGTCACATGCAATCATGCCTGGCTGTATGTTCAGCAGTGAGAGCCACAGATCAGGCTGCTGTGTTACAACTTTCAACAACTCTGCAGTGGTGGGCAGTTTGTCACCTAAGCATTAAGCATGTTATCTTCAGCACAGCCTGTTGCCTCTTGGCCAAGGCAGTGCTGCAGTGCTTTCAACTTGTGACTGATGTGGTCATTTCGGAGATGGAGGCCGAACTGGAGGAGGAGGTGCAGGAGCTGAACAATGTGATTACATTGAGGTTACATTGGTCTAGTTTTTAAACTAAACAAAGATCCTACTGTTTTTTTGATTTTTTAACGTTATTTTCTAAGATAAATGCATTCAACCTTATCTGGCCATGTGATGTGTGACACATCATCAGACATATCAACCCCAAAATACTGCCAATACACTCAGAATTGAGTTAAAAATATATATTTTATTGAATTGCATTAAAAATAGAAGAAAAACAGTAAATTTAATCAAATGGTATAAGGTGAAGAATATGTGAAAGATCACAGAGGGGCACAGTCCATCAAAATGCCATCTAAGTCATCTAGGTAACTGAGTACCAGTAACCAATATGCTAATGTTACATATATGTAAATACATCCTAGAAACACCGAGAGATAAGGTATCCCATAGGGCAAGTGCACACGAAAGGGATATATGGTACGCGTAAAGTGATAGTACCAGATGATAAAACTCTCAAACTGTTATATAGAAAGAGTGGGGCTTACCCATGGCACAGAAGTATGTCCGACTGCAATCGTCGCCCCGATCTGCGCCATGGGTAAGCCCCACTCTTTCTATATAACAGTTTGAGAGTTTTATATTCTGGTACTATCACTTTACGCATACCATATATCCCTTTCGTGTGCACTTGCCCTATGGGATACCTTATCTCTCTGTGTTTCTCGGATGTATTTACATATATGTAGCATTAGCATGTTGGTTACTGGTACTCAGTTACATAGATGACTTAGATGGCATTTTGATGGACTGTGCCCCTCTGTGATCTTTCACATATTCTTCACCTTATACCATTTGATTAAATGTACTGTTTTTCTACAATTTTTAATGCAATTCAATAAAATATATATTTTTAACTCAATTCTGAGTGTACTGTCAGTATTTTGGGGTTGACTATTCAGAAATATAGGTTGATAATGTTGGGAGGCATAGAAAACCCCTTTCTCCATATGGTATTATGAGATTTAAATTTACCCACAGCGTTGGTTCTATGTTTACATCATCAGACACATCCTGTTTCATTTATGATGGAGGGACTTTGAAAGTCACAAAGCCTATTTTTATAGGGTCATCAGGCGTCCCTTACTATCCTTAAAGAGCCAGCAGTCGGCCCTCACTATTGGTAGAGAGTAGTGATGAGCGAGAATGTTTTATTAACCCTTTCTCCGAGTATACTCTGCCGAGCACCGAGTATTTATAGCGTGCTCGAAGGTTAAGTTTTCGTCACTCCGTGAACATGATTTGCGACTGTTTGACAGATTTAATACATTTCAGGAATGCCTGTTTTTCCAGCATTCCTCACATGCTGGCGGCGTTCATTTACATGCAGATGCGACAGATCCAGGTAGATTTTGAGAAACCGGTGAACCACGAGGTTAAGCACATGGGCCAGGCATGGTACGTGTGTGAGCACGCTTCGCCACAGAGCTGCCACCAGGTTCTGGCCATTGTCACACATGACCATGCCTGGCTGTAGGGTCAACGGTGTCAGCCAAAGATCTGCCTGCTCTTTCAGAGCTGTTCACAACTCTTCAGCATTGTGCAGTTTGTCACCTAAGCATTTTAGCTTCAGCACAGCCTGTTGCCACTTGGCCGAGGCAGTGCTGCAGTACTTCCAGCTTGCGACTGATGTGGTAAATTAGAGATGGAGGCTGAAGAGAAGGAGGAGCAGGTGCAGGAGATGTAGAATGCGGGTGCAACCCTGATTGACCCAGGACCCGCAATTCTCGGCGTCCCAAGGACCGACTGGATCCCGGCTTCCACTATATTAACCCAATGTGCCGTCAGCGAGATGTACCATGCCTGCCCACAAGCTCTTGTCCACGTGTCCATGGTTAGGTGGCCTTTCCCAGTAACTGTGTTGTTGAGGGAACATCTAATGTTGTAGGACATGTGCGTGTGTAATGCAGGGACAGCACACCGGGAGAAATAGTGGGGGCTGGAGACCGAGTACCGAGGGATGGACACCGCCAACAGGTTGTGGAAAGCTTCCGTCCCCATGAGCCTAAAAGGCAACATTTCGAGCGCAAGCTTTCCTGAAATGTGTGAATTTAGTAGTGTGGCTTGTGGGGTGTTGGCTGCTTATTTGCGCTTGCGTTCCAAGGACTGGGGTAGGGACAACTGAATGCTGTGCTAGGACAAGGACGTGGACGTGCTTGCTGAAAGTGCTAGTTGAAAGTGTTCAACAACAGGTGCAGGGCGGGAGGCATCTTGGCATGCGCCATGGACAGGGGATTGGCGTGAACAAGAAGTAGTGTCAACTGCAGACACTGTTGCTGGACCCTGGGGTTCGGTCCACTTAGTCGGGTGCTTTGCTGCCATGTGCCTGGTCATGCTGGTGGTGGTCAGGCTGGTAGTTTTGCTACCCCTGCTGATGTTGGCCTGGCAGGTGGTGCAAATGGCCTTTTTGGGGTTATCTGCACAGTCTTAAATAACCAGACTCAGGAAGACCTAACAGTTGTACTGGCAACTTCCGTCATGTTGGCGTTACGAGGAAAGCTTTCCCACCTTTTGTCTGTGGCCGTCACACTGCTTCTTCCTGCCTGTTGTGATGCTACACCTCCCTCCCCGTGTGCTGCTGTCCTCGCTCTGTATGTCCCCTTGCCAGGTTGCATCAGTTACTATATGATCCACCACCTCATCTTCCACTTCCGCACCTTGGTCCTCCTTCTGACTTTCTGGCAATTGTATCTCATCATCATCATCCACCTCTTGCGACAGTAATTGCACTTTCCCACCGTCGCCTTCGTGTGACTGGCTGCTCCAATATTTGGGCATCGCTACACGCGTTCACCTTTTGACTCGCTTGTAGCTGGCCAGATGAGAGGTCCATATCTACAAATGGAAAAGTGAACAGCTCTTCTGAGTGTCCAAGTGTGAGATCAGTTGTCTCCGGCACTTGGCATGGTGGGAAGAAGGAGGATCAGGGTGAAGAATATGCGGTCCAGAATCACGGCTATTGAGACTTGACCGTGTGGAAGACAGGGTGGTGGTGGCTAAGTGACTGAAAGCATTATCTGCTATCCAACCAACAACCTTTTTGTTTAAATAATCTTTATTGAAGGTTTTTTACAATATAAGGGAGGGGGGGGGACAAAACTTCCAATCTTTATAGAGTGATAAAATGTAATATATATAGATACATATGGATTGAGTAAATACACTTTAAACAACTGAACAAAATATTACATATGTAAGATTAATTGACAAAGAATTTAAATAAATTTGAATCACACGAAGTATATGTGTGGCACCCCTGCGGGGGATACCACAGGATCCATAGGTGCAGGGGGAGATGTACGCTTGGGTACACACAACACCTTCCACCCCAGGTCTGAGGGGAGGAGTCAGTTTCCAGGGAGACAGCAAAGCGGCAGTTAGTCTGGAAAACGGGGGTGAAGGAAGGATGTAGAAGGAGAGCTGTTGGCCGGGGACCAGTTAAGCCCTGAACTAGGAAACCGGACTGTGTTGTGAAAGCGCCCTAGAGAGAGGGACGGAGGCTAGAAGGAGAAAGAAAGACATAAAATGATTATCCCTTTAGCTCACCCGGACACCGGAGTCCGAGATTGCTATTAATTTAGGAATAGCATAGAAAACCCAGACAGATCAGGAGGATCTATTCCCCCTGAAGAAGAAGGGGAAAGAGTTGCCAAATTTGACCAAGTATAGGACCAGGGGCTCAAAAAGAGAATTGGTAGCCCCAAGGAAAGGTCCTCATTGTCAGTTGTGGAGAAGGACCCTAAAGAAAGTCAAGGTGACAGTTTCAGCTTAAGGCAGGACTGATCCCAAACAATGCACACATTGATAGAGGAGGCCTCACAAATCCCCAAGGTGAATAACTCTACCTGCACCCAAAACCTGGTTACCCTCCTGAACTGTACTTGTTACCGGACATCAGTAAAAAAAAAAGGTACTGAAACAAAGACTTAATGTGTGTGTGTGTGCCTACTTTGCGATTATTGCCTGTAGCGTTCGGACAAGCCATATGCCGATCATCTCAGCGACCATTCAAGTAGCCCATCCATCCCGGTATCCGAGTACCCCTATCCTGTCGACCGAATCATATGAATGTGGACGAGGAAGCGGAAAAAAAAAGAAAGAGAAGAAGGAAAAGGAGGAGCTTGAAACCAAAGGAGTGGGTAAAATATTAAAGGAAAAAGGGAGAGGGAAGATGCTGGGAAAACCAGAAAGGGAAACTAAAGGGGAAAAAAAGTAAGTCTTCTGAGAATATTTTTCCACGGATGTTATACATTATGAACAACTAGATAATTATATCAACATGTGTAAACATGTAAACGTGCTGGTAATATCAAGGTATATTTTGAATGACTAGCTCCACTTTGGAGGGGAAATACAAGTTCCATAATGACCATTTAGAATGGTATATTGAAATAGAATTGTTTTTGAGGGCAAATGCAAGCTCAAATGTGTTATGTTGAGAGACCTTTTACAAAATGTTATTTATAGAGGGTATATCCTCTGCTTTCCATTTAGCAGCAATAAATAAATCACCATATCTACACGAAATCATCAGTGCAGAGAAACAAAGAGATCCATTAGTATGTAAAAGTCGATTTTATTTCATCAATCAATTAAAATTATAACAACCAAGGTATCCACACAACATATAATTAAAAAACAGAGCGCCCAGCATGGGGGATTAGCTTCTGCCCAGAGATATAATGTCCATAAAGGCTCATAAGTGACTACCCTAGTATAATATTGCTATAATCCTAAGGACTTCCTTAAGGTAACAATGTCTGCATGAGGTCTATAATATATGGCTATGTCTTAATATAATGGGTATGGATCAATGAAGGGACACCAAACCCCTTTCCTTAGATCCAAATAATCCCCAATTGAAAGAAGAAGCCAAAAAATTAATTCATACAAAGTATGCTGGGTGTGGATCAATGAAGGGACACCGCTTAACCCTTTCCTTAGATCCACATAAACCCTAATATACAGAAGTCAAAATGACACAATGATCATTCATATAAAAGGAGCCATATACCTGATCAATGTTATGCCAGGAGAAGAGCCATAATGAAAAGTAGCCAAAATCAGAGCAGGATGCTGTCCCCCTTCACCCCGATGCGCGTTTCGCCCCCTTGCTTCTTCCGGGGGCGAAACGCATTTCAATTGAGAACCGCTAAGTTTTGTGTCTATCATTGTGAGAGTAACCAGCAAGAGTTCCTCACTAAAAAGCACAACAAGGGCTCACTCAACGTCATTTGCATGTTCCTTAGGGAATCTTTCACCTTCAACCATCTCCTAGCAAGGGGATGAACTTACCCACTATTTTGCCTTTAAGGTTATGTTCCCACATTGAGTTTTTGGTGAATTTATTACAATGTGTATTTTTAAAAAGAATGCAAGTAACCTATTTTACTTAATATGTGCAGAAATGGTGTAGAAAATCTGCTACATCAAAAACTCACAAAAACTCATTGTGGGAACATAGCATGAGAGAGCAAAGAATAAATATTCTAAAAATATGGAAATCTGCTACGAGTCTTTTCTCTTAGGCGGATAGTTTTGTTTTTGTTTAGTTTTGAAAAGTAATAATTTGCATTGATAATCGACAACTCTTGCTAGTACCAGATGTGAAGAACAGTAACATTGACATCACACATACAACCGTAATGACCTGTTTCTGAGGTGCACTTTATGGAAATTACTCACATACCTTAGAAAAATTGAGCCCCTGATTTCAAAGCCTGATAAGTGTCCAGAGTTATTCCTGCCTCTGAAATATAAATATCAGTATTTGAGTTACGCAGCCGTCAAAATAAGATTGACACTTGGCATGTTTGTCTTAGGGAAAGAGATGCTTAGAGAAAAGAAGAAGTGTCTTTGCTTCACCCATTATGTCTCTAGTCTTTATCCTTTATCTTCTTGACATGTTTCATATCAGCCATTCTCCGATTCATCATGACAATTAGATCAACAAGTAGAAAGGTTCATACTGTAGCCTAAAAAACTCAGTAGTTTTCATACATACTGTATGTCCAAGATAATCAACATGTAATTAAACAAACTGATGTATAGGGTAATCCGTAAATTTATAATACAATACAATACAATACTAGTTTATTTTAGACAATCATTACAAGTTGAAAATATTATAATATATTGTCATTTAAGTATGCAAATCTGAACATTATTACATTATCAAGAAAAAGTAATGGAACGAAGTAGGTTAACTGCGCTACTGGTGGAAGAATCCAAGAGACCGAAGATTATTCTATGATGTTTAACCGCATAGAATAATCTTTGGTCTCTTGGATTCTTCCATTTGTTATCATCAGCAGCGTAGTTTACCCACTTCGTTCTATTCCTATTCTATTCTATATCACTTTGGATCTCCTTCGTGTGAGCACATTCTTGCACCCTAAATTTCTCCATCATCGGATAAGACCCTATTGTACTTTATATTGTTTCTCCAGTATTTTTTCCACTTATAAAGAAATTTCTCCATCATCGGATAAGACCCTATTGTATTTTATATTGTTTCTCCAGTATTTTTTCCACTTATAAAGAAAGACATCCAGGCCCTCCTTGAACTTTTGTAATGAATCAACCATTTCAAAATTATGTGGCAGAGAGTTTCACAGTGTCACTGCTCTTACAGTAAAGAATCACCATCTGTGATCATTGCAGGCCCAAGTTTGATAAGTTATCTTGGCACTCTAGTTCACCCATTCCCGTAAAGAAGCACTCACAACATGTTTTCTTTTCTAAACCTGTCTACATACAGTGGGGAAAATAAGTATTTGATACACTGCTGAAGTTTTCCCACCTGCAAAAAATTTTTATCGTTGGTACACTTCAACTATGAGAGGCATGATTTAAAAATAAAAGCCAGAAAATCACATTGTATGATATTTGAATAATTAAATTGCATTTTATTGCATGAAATAAGTATTGGATCACCTACCAACCAGAAAAAAACTCTGGCTCTCACAGACCTGTTGGTTTTTCTTTAAGAAACCCTCCTACTGTGCACTCATTATCTGTATTAAGTGCACCTGTTTGAACGTGTTACCTGTATGAAAGACACCTGTCCACATTCTCAATCAATCAAACTCCAACCTCTCCACCCTTGCCAAGACCAAAGAACTATCTAAGGACACCAGTGACAAAATTGAAGACCTGCACAAGGTTGGGATGAGCTACAGGACATTAGGCAATCAGGTTGGCGAGAAGACAACAACTGTTGGCACAATTATTAGAAAATGGAAGAAACACAAGATGACTGTCAATCTTTCTCGGTCTAGGGCTCCATGCAACATCTCAACTCGTGGGATAAGGATAAGTCTGAGAAAGGCCAGGAATCAGCCCAGAACTACACGAGAGGACCTGGCCAGTGATCTGGCCACTGTCTCAACAATACATTTAGTAACACACTACGCTGTCATGGATTAAAATCCTGCAGGGTACGCAAGGTCCCCCTGCTCACTCCAGCACATGTCCAGTCCTGTTTAAAGTTCACCTATGACCATCTGGATGATCCAGTGGAGGCACACTAGAAGGTCATGTGGTCAGATTAGACCAAAATCAAATTTTGGCATCAACTCTATTCGCTGTGTTTGGAGGAAGAAGAAGGATGAGTACAACCCCAAGAACACCATCCCAACCGTAACATAGTAACATAGATTTTTAAGGTTGAAGGTAGACTAAGTCCATCTAGTTCAACCCATAGCCTAACATGTTGATCCAGAGGAAGGCAAAAAAAACCCATGTGGCAAACACTAAGCTCCACATTGGGGAAAAAAATTCCTTCCTGACTCCATACGACAATCAGACTAGCTCCCTGGATCAACGCCCTATCAAGGAATCTAGTATATATAACCTGTAATATTATACTTTTCAAGAAAGGCATCTATGCCCTTCTTAAATTTTAATAGTGAATCACTCATTACAACATCATGCGGCAGAGAGTTCCATAGTCTCACTGCTCTTACAGTAAATAATCCCTGTCTGTGATTATGATTAAACCTTCTTTCCTCCAGACGTAGAAGATGCCCCCTTGTCCCCGTCTCTGGCCTCAGAGTAAAAAGATCAGTAGACAGGTGTTTGTACTGACCCCTCATATACTTGTACATAGTAATAAGATCACCCCCAAGCCTTCTTTTTTCCACAGTAAATAACCCCAAGTGTAATAACTTGTCTTGGTATTGCAGACCCCCAGTCCTCTAATAAACTTGGTCGCTCTTCTCTGCACCCTCTCTAGTTCAGCTATGTCTTTCTTATACACCGGAGACCAGAACTGTACAAAGTATTCTAAGTGTGGTCGCACTAATGACTTATCTAGAGGTAAAATTATGTTCTCCTCATGAGCATCTATGCCTCTTTTAATGCATTCCATTATTTTATTTGCCTTTGCAGCAGCTGCCTGACACAGGCCACTAAACGTGAGCTAACATAGTAACATAGTAACATAGTTTTAAGGTTGAAGGAAGACTAAGTCCATCTAGTTCAACCCATAGCCTAACATGTTGATCCAGAGGAAGGCAAAAAAAAAACATGTGGCAAACACTAAGCTCCACATTGGGGAAAATAATTCCTTCCCGACTCCATACGACAATCAGACTAGTTCCCTGGATCAACACCCTATCAAGGAATCTAGTATATATGTAGCGTCGGCGTCCCTGCCTCCTGCTAGGCAGAGACGCCGCTCCTCTCACCTCCCTGCTCCGTCCTCGGCGCCCTCATCCCGCGCTACTGGCAGCGCTCGCCGCTTCCCGGGCACTGTGCTTAGGGCGCGCGCGCGCTCCCTCTCTTAAAGGGGCCGCGCGCTCCATCCTAAGGAGTCCCCGGCCAATTGCCGGTGGAGCTCCCATATATAAGGCACCTCGTCCAAAATGGAGGTGCCTGAGCAAAGTTGTTGCAAAGCCTTTCACCTCTGCTTCAACCCTCAGGTCCCGTTGCCAGTCTGCTGTCCAGCTCTGTCTACCTGCTTGCATTCCTGCGGTCCGACAGTCTGTCTACCTGCGTCCGCCAGTCTGTCTATGGACCAGTCCGCCGGCAGATCAGGAAGCACCTGCCTGATACCTGCCTGATACCTGCCTAAGACCACCTGCCAGCCAGCCGAGAGACTCTTACCCACTCACCTGGGAGCGCTCACCTGCTACCCGCCAGCTAGCCTACCTGGAGGCTCTGCCGTCACTTGCCGTGACCACCTGCCAGCCAGCCAAGAGACTCTTACCCGCTCACCTGGGAGCGCTCACCTGCTACCCGCCTGCTAGCCTACCTGGAGGCTCTGCCATCACTTGCCATGACCACCTGCCTGTCTAGAGACTCTTACCCTGCAGTCATTTGCCGTGACTACCTGCCCGCCTTCCCTGGGAGCCACCCGCTTCCTTACAAGGACTGTCCCTTTGTATAGTAGCTCAGACGTTCCACCTCCCAGACCCGTTACAATATATAACCGGTAATATTGTACTTTTCAAGAAAGGCATCCATGACCTTCTTAAATGTTAGAAGTGAATCACTCATTACAACATCATGCGGCAGAGAGTTCCATAGTCTCACTGCTCTTACAGTAAAGAATCCCCGTCTGTGATTATGATTAAACCTTCTTTCTTCCAGACGTAGAAGATGCCCCGTTGTCCCAGTCTCTGGCCTCAGAGTAAAAAGATCAGCAGAAAGGTCTTTGTACTGTCCCCTCATATACTTGTACATAGTAATAAGATCACCCCTAAGCCTTCTCTTTCCACACTAAATAACCTCAAGTGTAATAACCTGTCTTGGTATTGCAAACCCCCCAGTCCTCTAATAACCTTGGTCGCTCTTCTCTGCACCCTCTCTAGTTCAGCGATGTCTTTCTTATACACCAGAGACCAGAACTGTACACAGTATTCTAAGTGTGGTCGCACTAGTGACTTGTATAGAGGTAAAATTATGTTCTCCTCATGAGCATCTATGCCTCTTTTAATGGATCCCATTATTTTATTTGCCTTTGCAGCAGCTGGCCACTAAACGTGAGCTTGTCGTACACCAATACACCCAGGTCTTTTTCAGTTACAGTTTTGCCCAGTGTTTTACAATTAAGCATATAATTATACATTTTATTTCCTCTGCCCAAGTGCATTACCTTACATTTATCCCCATTAAAGCTCATTTGCCCTTTATCAGCCCAAGCTTCTAGTTTACATAGACCCTCCTGTAATATAAAATTGTCCTCCTCTGTATTGATTACCCTGCAGAGTTTAGTGTCATCTGCAAATATTGAAATATTACTCTGTATGCCCCCTACAAGGTCATTAATAAATATGTTAAAAAGAAGGGGGCCCAATACTGACCCCTGTGGTACCCCACTGTTAACTGTGACCCAGTCTGAGTGTTTTCCATTAATAACCACCCTTTGTTTCCTATCACTGAGCCAATTCTTAACCCATATACATATATTTTCCCCTATCCCCATTGTTCTCATTTTATGTATCAACCTTTTGTGTGGAACCGTTTCAAAAGCTTTTGAAAAGTCCATATACACAACATCCACTGCATTTCCTTGGTCCAGTCCAGAACTTGCCTCCTCATAAAAACTGATCAGATTAGTTTGACAGGAACGGTCCCTCATAAACCCATGTTGATATTGGGTCATGAGTAGTGTTGAGCTTTACCTTCCGATATCGGGAAATATCGGATCGGGTTGGATCGGACCGATACCGAAAAAGTATCGGATATCGCCGATTCCGATACCGGAAACCAATGCAAGTCAATGGGACAGAAATATCGGAATGAAAATAAACCCTTTCTTTCCTTGTATTCTATATGAAGGAAAACAACTAAGAATAATGTAGAATGTATTGGGGGAGGTGGGGGAGACAATAAAGGCATAGAGGTTTAGCCCAATCAAATGGAATAGCAGGAATTAATATTTTTTTTTAAGACGTTCTGAGTTACGGAAATATTGACTATGTTAAGTATTTTTATATTTTGTCAGATATTTATGTTTCACTACTTCCATGCTCTTCACCTTCTTTTTTACTTCTCCCACACTTTCTCCTTCATCATCTTCAGCATCTTTTTCATCCACTTCTTCTTCACCTTCTTCATCTTCTTCTTCTTCACCTTCTTCGTATTATTCTTTTTTTTTACATTCTTCATATTCTACTTCTTCATCTTCTTCATCTTCTTCTTCTTCATCATATTCTTATTTGTGGCAGGCATTCCTGTAGTTGTTATCTATAAAAGGTTGGACATTACACCTTTCGTTCTGCCCGTCACAAAAGATTTACAACAGGATTTGTCCGCGTTCAGTTTGGCCTGCAGCAGCAGGTCTTTTCCAGGGGCACCACGAGGAGGAACGGACTCACCCCCATACACTGCTTAGTCATCTTCTGCTTATAATTTAGATATTATCTTTTGCTCTGATTTTTAGTCTTATGCTTAATGTTCTTCCGCTTTTTGTTCTGCAGCTTCTTGTATTTCTGCTTCTTGGTTTTCTGTCTCTTGTTCTTCTGTATCTTGGTGCTTGTGTTCTCTTCTTTGTCCTCTTGGTCAACCTCTTCAGGGTCATCTTCTTGGTCTTCTTCGGGGTGGTCTTCAGGGTCGTCGTCTTCGGGGGTCCTCGTCTTCGGGGTCCTCGTCTTCTTCGGGTTGGTCTTCTGGGTCCTCGTCTTCGGGGTCCTCGTCTTCTTCGGGGTGGTCTTCAGGGTCCTCGTCTTCTTCGGGGTGGTCTTCAGGGTCCTCGTCTTCTTCGGGGTGGTCTTCAGGGTCCTCGTATTCAGGGTCGTCGTCTTCGGGGTCCTCGTCTTCTTAGGGTTGGTCTTCAGGGTCCTCGTCTTCAGGGTCCTCGTCAGGGAGATCTAGAGTGATTACCAAGAACCATTTCAAAAAGCTTGAACTTGGAAATGTAGCAGAAGGTACAAGAAAGCTGAGGAACTACCGAGGACCAGCTGATGGTACTGGAACCCGGATGGGTAGCAGAAGGTACAAGAGCCAATGGAACTGCCGAAGACCAGCCGACGGTACTGGAACTCGGTTACTAAGCAGAAGGTACCTGTGCCAGAAAGCACTACCAAGGACCAGCAGACGTTGGTGGAACTTGGATACCGAGAAGGAGGCACCTAATCCAAAGGCACTGCCGAGAACCAGCCGACGGTACTGGAACCCGGATGGGTAGCAGAAGGTACCCATGTAAAAAAAAGTTCAAGGCCGCGAGCCGGCCGCAGTTACCAAAACCCACAGTCCTACAGGGGGTGCTTGTCCTATTGGCACTATGGAACCAGCCTTCATTGCCAGATCCCGCAGCCCACATAGGAGTCACCTAAACTGCAGGCACCATAGAGTCGGTTAACCCGACCGCAACACGACAGGACAACGCATTGGAGGCAAAGTGACGTTGACACTACCCGGAAACAGCTGGCGTGCTGGAACCAGGCTGGGCAGGAGGGAGTACCCGTGCCAAAGTCACTGCCGAGGACCAGCTGACGGTACTGGAACCCGGATGGGTAGCAGAAGGTACAAGAGCCAATCGAACTGCCGAAGACCAGCTGACGGTACTGGAACTCGGTTACTAAGCAGGAGGTACCTGTGCCAGAAAGCACTACCAAGGACCAGCAGACGTTGGTGGAACTTGGATACCGAGAAGGAGGCACCTAATCCAAAGGCACTGCCGAGAACCAGCTGACGGTACTGGAACCCGGATGGGTAGCAGAAGGTACCCATGTAAAAAAAAGTTCAAGGCCGCGAGCCGGCCGCAGTTACCAAAACCCACAGTCCTACAGGGGGTGCTTGTCCTATTGGCACTATGGAACCAGCCTTCATTGCCAGATCCCGCAGCCCACATAGGAGTCACCTAAACTGCAGGCACCATAAAGTCGGCTAACCCAACCGCAACACGACAGTACAACGCATTGGAGGCAAAGTGACGTTGACACTACCCGGAAACAGCAGGCGTGCTGGAACCAGGCTGGGCAGGAGGGAGTACCCATGCCAAAGTCACTGCCGAGAACCAGCTGACGGTACTGGAACCCGAATGGGTAGTAGAAGGCGGTGCTGGAACCCAGGGTAAATACTAAAAACAGAGTGGAGCCAGAGGTGTAATTGGAGCAAGTTTTAAATCCGTAGTACAGTGGATGTGGACAAAGCAGGAGAATTTGCCGGACACACAGCTGGGGATCAGCTGACGTTACTGAACCCCAATAACACTGGAGCAAGCGTTGACTGTGCAGACGGCACTTCTGAGCAGCAACTAGCGGTATTGGAGCCCAGGGTAAATACTAAAAACGGAGGAGCCAGAGGTGTATTTGGAGGAGGTTTTAAATCCGTAGTACAGTGGATGTGGACAAAGCAGGAGAATTTGCCTGACACACAGCTGGGGATCAGCTGACGTTACTGAACTCCAATAACACTGGAGCAAGCGTTGACTGTGCAGACGGCACTTCTGAGCAGCAACTAGCGGTATTGGAGCCCAGGGTAAATACTAAAAACGGAGGAGCCAGAGGTGTATTTGGAGGAGGTTTTAAATCCGTAGTACAGTGGATGTGGACAAAGCAGGAGAATTTGCCTGACACACAGCTGGGGATCAGCTGACGTTACTGAACCTCAATAACACTGGAGCAAGCGTTGACTGTGCAGACGGCACTTCTGAGCAGCAACTAGCGGTATTGGAGCCCAGGGTAAATACTAAAAACGGAGGAGCCAGAGGTGTATTTGGAGGAGGTTTTAAATCCGTAGTACAGTGGATGTGGACAAAGCAGGAGAATTTGCCGGACACACAGCTGGGGATCAGCTGACGTTACTGAACCCCAATAACACGGCAGCAAGTGTTGACTGTGCAGACGGCACTTCCGAGCGCCAACTGGCGGTGTTGGAGCTCAGGGATAATACTGAAAACAGAGGAGCCAGAGGTGTAATTGGAGCAACTTTAAAATCTGTAGTAGTGAGAATGTGGACAGAGCAGGAGAAATTGCTGTCCGCACAGCAGGGGAACAGCTGACGTTACTGAACCCTAATAACACGGCAGCAAGTGTTGACTGTGCAGACGGCACTTCCGAGCGCCAACTGGCGGTGTTGGAGCTCAGGGATTACAGTTCAGGTGGTAGAAACATGAACAGAACAGGAGACCTGGATACTTTTGCCAACCAATTATTTATTCTGGAAGAGGACTGGCAAATTCATGAGAGATCCAGGCCTTGTTCATTTTGAGAAAAGTAAGCCGGTCAACGTTATCGGAGGATAGTCGCATGCGACGGTCTGTTAGTACACCATCTGCGGCACTAAAGACGAGTTCCGATAATACACTAGCAGCAGGGCGAGCTAGCACCTCCAATGCATATTGACTAAGCTCTGGCCATGTATCCAGCTTACAGACCCAAAACTTGAAGGGAGAAGAGCCGTCTGGGAGTACACTAAGAGGGCAAGACATGTAGTCTGTCACCATCTGACGGAAACGTTGCCTCCTGCTGACTGGAGCCGTCTGTGATGGTGTAGACATTTGTGGCGGCGGGGACACAAAACTTTGCCACATTTCGGCCATACTGGTCTTGCCTTGTGCTGAGGCGCTGCTTCTGCTCCCTCTTTGTTCAGAGCTTCCTCCACTGCCTTGACGCACTGAGCTGCTTTGTAAAGCACTAGCAGCACTGCTCTCGGTTGGAATGGAGAACATGATGGAATGCACCAGTGCGTCTTGGTACTCCCGCATTTTACGCTCCCGGTTCAACGGTGTTATGAGGCTTTGTAAGTTGTCCCGGTAGCGAGGATCTAGGAGGGTGGACACCCAATAATCAGCAGTGTTGAGAATGTGGGCGATGCGGCGGTCGTTTCTCAGGCACTGCAGCATGAAATCAACCATGTGCTGCAGACTGCCAACTGGCCAAGAAACGCTGTCCCCTGCTTGAGGCGTGATCTCTGCCTGCTCTGCATCACCCCACCCTCGCTCTAGATACTGACTACTAGAGCATTGTGTACCTCCCTCCTCTGGACAGATGTCTTCCTCATCCATTGACTCCTCCTCATCCTCCTCACAAAGTGTCCCCTGCCTAGGCCTTTGTGAGGAACCACGTTGCGCAGACTGTAGAGAAGCAGATGGCATTTGTGACTCCTCATCCTCCACCTCTTCCAAAACCTCGTCCCTTAGTGCTTGCAGTGTTTTTTCAAGCAGGCAGATAAGGGGGATAGTCATGCTGACTAGTGCATCATCTGCACTCGCCATCCGCGTGGAATAATCGAAGGCACGCAAAACGTGGCAAATGTCCTTCATAGAGGCCCACTCAGTGGTGGTGAAGTGTGAACGGCGCGCACTGCGACTTGTTTGCGCCTGCTGCAGCTGGTACTCCATTACTGCTGCCTGCTGCTCACACAACCTCTCCAACATATGTAACGTTGAATTCCACCTGGTGGGTAGGTCACATATGATGCGATGTTCCGGAAGACGTAATCGGCGCTGCAGAGCTGCAATGCGTGATCTTGCATTGCTGGAACGCCGCAAGTGAGCGCACTCTATGCGGACCTTGTGAAGCAGTGCATCAAGATCCGAATAGTCCCTCAAAAAACTCTGCACGACCAAGTTGAGCACATGTGCCAGACATAGGATGTGAGTGAGGTTGCCTAGGCCCAGAGCTGCCACCAGATTTCGGCCATTGTCACACACTACCATGCCTGGCTGGAGATTCGCTGGCACAAACCACACGTCGCTCTGCTGCTTGATGGCATTCCAGAGCTCCTGCGCTGTGTGGCTTCGATTCCCCAAAGAAATTAATTTTAATACGGCCTGTTGACGTTTGGCCACGGCTGTGCTCATATCAGTCATCATAACAGGTAACCGTTCACGGGTCGATGTGGAGGTAGACCGTGACAGCTCCTGCAGCGCTGATTCAGAGGAACTGGAGTATGAGGAGGAGTCAATGTGTACAGACTGGATTCCTGCAATCCTTGGAGTTGGCAGAACACGTACAGCGCCACTCTCAAGATTTGTACCCGGCTCCACAACATTTACCCAATGGGCAGTGAGGGAAAGGTATCGTCCCTGTCCATGCTTACTGGTCCACGCATCGGTGGTCAGGTGGACCTTGCTACTGACGGCGTTTTGTAGTGCATGTTTAATTTTTCCCTCCACATGATGTTGCAGGGCAGGGACGGCTTGCCTGCTGAAATAAAAGCGGCTGGGCACGTTGTATTGTGGGACTGCCAATGCCACAAAGTTACGGAATGTGTCAGTCTCCACCAGCCTGAATGATAGCATTTCAAGGGCCAGTAGTTTAGCAATGCCAGCATTCAGAGCCTGTGCTCGGGGGTGGTTTGCCGAGTATGGGCGCCTTTTCTCCCATGCCTGTGCTAACGATGGCTGTAGACTGGCCTGGGAGTGTGAGGATGACTGGGAAAGTGGTGCTGTGGGTGGAATTACACTGTGTCTCTGTACAACAGTGCCAGAAATTCTTCCATGGCGATCCTGTGAGGAAGCCGAACCAGCTGTGTGTGAGCTGGAGGAAGAGGCTACAACACGAGCTGAAGAGGTGGTAGGTGGCGCTGTAGGTTGGCCTAGGTCTTCAGTGTGTTTTTGTAACTCCACCACGTGCTTGGTCTGCACATGTTTCCACATATTTGTGGTATTGAGGTTGCTGACACTTTTCCGACTTTTCACCTTCTGATTACACAGCTTGCATTTGACAAAGCAAATGTCATCAACAACTGTGTCAAAAAAGGACCAGGCACTGCAAGTCTTGGGAGCGCCCGCTTTGGATTTTGGAAGAGCCATGCTCCTAATGGGTGCCGAAGTGGAGGCTACAGGCAACCAAGTCTGCCCCCTCCCTCTCCCTCCTTTTTGGGCCGTTCGGGGAATCTCTTCCTCAGAGCTGCTCCCACCACCTTCCTGTCCCTCACGCCATGATGGGTCAAGGACCTCATCATCTAGACCACCCTCTTCAAACAACTGCTTCTCCTGGGTAGTCTCGACAGCACAGTACGCACCAGAAAGTGGCACCTGAGTCTCATCATCAGATGCGTACTGAGGTGTGCTGCTGACCATAGGCACTGGCCCACCCGCCTCTTCAGATTCAGAGAGACAAAACGGTTGCGCATCACTGCATACTACCTCTTCTTCAAATTCTCGAATTCTGCTTGGCTGGCCACCTCTTTCCAAGCCAAGAGATTCAGAGAACAGAAGTAGAGATGGCTCCTGTCCAGGGCTCTCTAACTGCCTGGGCAATTTGGCAGGTGGTGAAGAGACAGATGGGTGCTCTTCAGTGCTCAGGACCTGAGAGGATCTGGAACTAATTAAAGTCGATGCGTTAGCTGCCTTCCATCCGACAACGGCTTCAATTTGGTCCTCGCGCAGCAGTGGGGTACGGCTAGCTCCTACAAAACTGCGCATAAAGGACTGTTCCCTGGTAAAACTGGGGGATGCTGAGTCACTGGTGCCCGCAGCAGGCACAGAATCCCCACGTCCTCTCCCTGCAGGCACA
Source organism: Phyllobates terribilis (assembly GCF_046119375.1). Taxonomy (NCBI): domain Eukaryota; kingdom Metazoa; phylum Chordata; class Amphibia; order Anura; family Dendrobatidae; genus Phyllobates; species Phyllobates terribilis. The sequence continues at coordinate 59,117,811 of NW_027362773.1, forward strand.
GAATCCTCACGTCCTCTCCCTGCAGAAACTCCACGCCCACGCCCACGACCACATGCCTTACTCCCTGCCTTCTTCATCTTGGTAGACTGATAAAGATAGGCAGAAAAGTACTAAGGGCTTAGTGTGCTTATTCCTGAACAGCTGCTAACAGGTATAAGAAACACTAATTTTATAAAGTGTGGACTAGACTTTAATATGAGCTAATGTGGCCTACACAACTGTAAAGTGGAGTGTTTGGTGAACTTTATTTAGGTTTTTTTTGTCACAAAAAGACACTGGATGTGCCTAAATATGTAATAACGATAGTATCACAAACTTTTTGTAGCTATTACAATGTAGGAAGGTAACCTACAATGCAATAGATGAGGCTGCAACAAATAGGCTAATACTAATCTGGCTGGGGCTGCAGGGCCCAATGCTGCAGAAAGGCTCCTCTAACTACTCCTATATAGTGTGTTTGGAAAAAATTTAGCTGAATACGGATGGAACCACCACAATAATAGGAGAAATCAGGAAAAATTATGAATTGGCAGAAAAGGACAATGTATGAGGCAGTGACACACACTGAGTGCACTACAACCAGACGTGGTTGAAGCACACACTACAGGGTGAGCTGCACTCACACACCAGACCTTGCAGACAGCGGTGAACAGTACAGATGCAGAGCACTGTGCACTAGCGCTGCAAGACCAAAAAAATTTCTCTATCTACTCCTATATAGTGTGTTTGGAACCAATTTAGCTGAATACGGATGGAACCACCACACTAATAGGAGATATCAGGAAAAATTATGAATTGGCAAAAAAGGACAATGTATGAGGCAGTGACACACACTGAGTGCACTACAACCAGACGTGGTTGAAGCACACACTACAGGGTGAGCTGCACTCACACACCAGACCTTGCAGACAGCGGTGAACAGTACAGATGCAGAGCACTGTGCACTAGCGCTGCAAGACCAAAAAAATTTCTCTATCTACTCCTATATAGTGTGTTTGGAACCAATTTAGCTGAATACGGATGGAACCACCACACTAATAGGAGATATCAGGAAAAATTATGAATTGGCAAAAAAGGACAATGTATGAGGCAGTGACACACACTGAGTGCACTACAACCAGACGTGGTTGAAGCACACACTACAGAGTGAGCTGCACTCACACACCAGACCTTGCAGACAGCGGTGAACAGTACAGATGCAGAGCACTGTGCACTAGCGCTGCAAGACCAAAAAAATTTCTCTATCTACTCCTATATAGTGTGTTTGGAACCAATTTACCTGAATACGGATGGAACCACCACACCACACTAATAGGAGATATCAGGAAAAATTGTGAATTGGCAAAAAAGAACAATGTATGAGGCAGTGACACACACTGAGTGCACTACAACCAGACGTGGTTGAAGCACACACTACAGGGTGAGCTGCACTCACACACAGAGACCTTGCAGAAAGCGGTGAACAGCAGAGAACTGTGCACTAGCACTGCAAGGCAGAGCGATTTATAAAGTAGCTTGGGTAAAGCAGAATAGACCAAATAGGTAGCTAAAATTGTCCCTCAGAACAACAGCGTCCTATCCCTAACTGAATTCACAGCAGAGTGAGCTTAAAATGGCGGCGGCGGCTTTTATAGTGCATCATGACATCATTTCAGCAGCCAATCACAGCCATGCCATTAGTTAAGATGCCTACATGCCTAACAGGATGTGCCCACACTTCTTAGGATCCTCATTGGCTGAATAAAATGAAAATGGCTCATTGCATTATGGGAACTTCCGATTCCGGTATACGATATTGCAAAAGTATCGGAATTAAGTATCGGAATTCCGATACCGCGAATATCGGCCGATACCCGATATTTCAGTATCGGAATGCTCAACACTAGTCATGAGGTTATTCTTCTTCAGATACTCTATTATAGCATCTCTTAGGAAACCCTCCAGGATTTTACCCACAGTAGAGGTTAAGCTTACTGGCCTATAATTTCCAAGTTCAGTTTTTGTCCCCTTTTTGAATATTGGCACCACATTTGCTATACGCCAGTCGTGTGGTACAGACCCTGTTATTATGGAATCTTTAAAGATTAAAAATAATGGTCTATCTATGACGTTACTTAATTCCTGAAGTACTCGCGGGTGTATTCCATCCGGGCCCGGGGATTTGTCAACTTTAGTGATTTTTAGACGCAGCCGTACTTCCTGCTGGGTTCAGCAAGTGACATTTAATGGAGAATTTTTGTTTTCACTAATCATGTTTTCTGTCATGCAATTTTCTTGTTTAAATACGGTTTAAAAAAAATCATTTAGCATATTGGCTTTTTCCTCATCCTCATCTACCATTTCACCCAGACTATTTTTTAAGGGGGCCAACACTATCATTTTTTAGTTTTTCACTATTTATGTAGTTAAAGAATATTTTGGGGTTATTTTTACTTTCTCTGGCAATGATTCTCTCTGCCTCAATCTTTGCTGCCTTGATTTGGTTTTTACAGAATTTATTTAATTTTCTATATTTATTTAATGCCTCATCATTACCTACTTGCTTTAATTCTCTAAATGCTTTCTTTTTGTCACTTATTGCGCCCCTTACAGCTTTATTTAGCCATAGTGGTTTCCTCCTATTTCTAGAATGTTTATTCCCAAAGGGTATATATTGTGCACAGGTCCTATTCAGGATGCTAATAAATGTCTCCCATTTGCTTTGTGTAGCTTTATGTCTCAGGATATCGTCCCAGTTTATTGCACTAAGATCATCTCTCAACCGTTGGAAATTTGCCTTCCTGAAGTTCAGTGTCCTTGTAACCCCTCTACTACACATCTTATTAAAGGTTACATGAAAACGTATTATTTTGTGATCACTATTACCCAAGTGACCCCCAACTCGTATATTTGATATGCCGTCTGGCCTATTGGTTAATATTAGGTCTAGCAGTGCCCCCCTTCTTGTTGGGTCCTGAACCAGTTGTGAAAGGTAATTGTCTCTCATAGTTGTCAAAAACCTATTACCTTTGCTTGAACTACAGGTTTCTGTCCCCCAATGTATTTCAGGGTAGTTGAAGTCCCCCATAATAATGACTTCTCCTTGAGTCGCTGCTTTATCTATTTGCTTTACGAGGATATTCTCTGCTGCTTCCATTATTTTTGGAGACTTATAACAAACCCCTATCAGTAATTTATTATTTTTTCCCCCTCCCCTTATCTCCACCCACAGGGACTCTACATTTTCATTAGATTCACATATATCCTCCCACAAGACGGGTTTTAAGGATGATTTTACATATAAACACACACCCCCCCCTCGCTTGTTTGTACTGTCATTTCTGAACAGACTATAGCCCTGTAAATTAACTGCCCAGTCATGGTTCTCGTCCAGCCACGTCTCAGATATCCCTACCATGTCATAATTATTTTCCAACAAAATTAATTCTAATTCCTCCATTTTGTTTTTGAGGCTTCTGGCATTAGTGTACATGCATTTTATGTATCTCTCTGTACCTCTATTCCTTCTTACTATATTGACTGTTCTAACCCTACCCCCAATTTCTTTATTTGTGCCCAGGTCACTATCTTCACTATCTTCCCCACCATAAAATGAATACCCTCCCCCCAAATCCCTAGTTTAAACACTCCTCCAACCTTCTAGCCATTTTCTCCCCCAGCACAGCTGCACCCTCCCCATTGAGGTGCAGCCGGTCCCTAGCGTAGACTCTGTAGCCAACTGAGAAGGCTGCCCAGTTCTCCAGGAACCCAAGTCCCTCCTTCCTACACCAGTTCTTGAGGCACTTATTTATCTCCCTAATCTCCCGTTGCCTCTCTGGCGTGGCACGTGGTACCGGTAGTATTTCAGAGAATACCACCTTGGAGGTCCTTGCTTTCAGCTTGCAGCCTAATTCCCTGAAATCATCTTTAAGGACCTTCCACCTACCTCTAACTTTGTCATTTTTGCCAATGTGCACCATGACTGCTGGGTCCTCACCAGCCCCTCCCAGTAATCTGTCAACCCAATCAGCGATGTGCCGGACTCGAGTGCCAGGTAGGCAGCACTCTGTTCGACTATCCTTGTCATTGTGACAGATTGCCCTATCTGTTCCCCTAATAATTGAGTCCCCCACTACCAGCACCTGCCTGGTCAGCCCTGCCCTGCTCTCCTATTTCCCTCTTTACTGGAGCTGACACTCCTCTGGCTTTCAGGGGACATGACTTGCTGCAGCAGTGCTACCCCTGTACTATCACCCCCCTCATCTTCCAACTTTGTAAACTTATTGGGGTGTTCCAGATCAGGACTAGCCTCCCTGCCACTCTTCCCCCTACCCCCCTTCTAACTATCACCCAACTAGTGGCCTCACTGTCCTGCAGCTCCCTACTACCACCCTCCCCACATCTACCCCAATGAGCAGCTGCTCAGTGAGCAGCAGACTCCTTTCCATATTGTCAATGGATCTCATTGTTGCCAGCTGCTCTTTTAGATCCAATACTTGGGCTTCCAAGTGCACAATGTGCACACATCTCGCGCAGCAGTAAGCAACCCCAACCGGCTGTTCAAGGAATGCATACATGTGGCAAGATGTGCACTGGATAGCATTGCCAATAATGGAGCTCATTTCCTAATGGGGATTGCAATAGACAGAATGTTAAGTAAAATGAAATGTAAAGAATTAATAAAATACAGACAGCAATTCAGTCCAAATTCCTCCCTTACAAACTCCCTGAATCCAAAGCCACTAAAAAACAAGTCACACACTTACTTTCGTTCGCACTTACGCTCCGTTCACACTCGCTAACTAAGAAGATTTAAAGAGTTTTTTTTTTCCCCTTTTGCAGCAATGCACCCTACAGCTCAATGCACTTCCAAAGGGAAGTGGGAAGGGGAAACATCATACTTTGGGGGTGCTTTTCCACAAAAAGAACAGGATGACTGTATCGTATTGAAGGGAGGATGGATGGGGTCATGTATCTCTAGATTTTGGCCAACTTCCTTCCCTCAGCAAGACCATTGAAGATGGGTCGTGGCTGGGTCTCCAGCTTGACAATGACCCAAAACACGCATCTAGGGCATCTAAGGAGTGGCTCCATAAGAAGTATTTCAAAGTCCTGGAGTGGCCTAGCCAGTCTCCAGACCTGAACCCAACAAACAGAAATAGAATCCAGAGCGAAACCAAGGTCAGGATGACAGTCAAAAACACAGTAAATAGGAGGAACACAGTCAAAATCACGGAGACAATAGCCAAAACAAAGTATATACCTTAATCTGCTAGAAATTTCTCCTGTCCAGAAGAGAAGTCATCGAACAGAGTGCAGACTCCTGTGGAAAGAAGGAAGGCCACAGGCAGAACTAGAACTGCACTGTATTGAAGGGAGGATGGATAGGGTCATGTATGGTGAGATTTTGGGCAACAAACTCCTTCTCTTAGTAAGAGCATACAAGATGGGTCATGGTTGAGTCCTCAAGCATGACAATGACCCGAAACACACAGCCAAGGTAACTAAGGAGTGGCTTCATGAGAAGGGCCTGGAGTGGCCTAGCCACTGTCCAGACCTGAAAACAATAGAAAATCTTTGGAGGGAGCTGAACCTCAATGTTGCCCAGCGACAGTCCCAAAACCTGAAAGATCTGGAGAAGATCTGTATGGAGGAGTGGGCCAAAATCCCTGCTGCAGTGTGTGCAAATTTGGTCAAGAACTACAGGAAACATCTGACCTCTGTAATTGCAAACTAAGGTTTCTGTACCAAATATTAAGTTCTGTTTTTCTATTGTTTTTCTATTGTATCAAATACTTATTTCATGCAATAAAATGCAAATTAATTATATAAAAATCATACAATGTGATTTTCTGGATTTTTTTTTAAATTCTGTCTCTCACAGAGAGTGTACCTACGATAAAAATTACAGACCTCTCCATTCTTCGTAGGTGGGAAAACTTGCAAAATCAGCAATTTATCATATACTTATTTTCCCCACGGTATGTGTATTGTGTAAGTGCATTGATATTCTCACCAATCTCTATCTTCCTAGGTTTTCAGGGCATGCTCAAGTTCTCTTTTCACTCACGTGACTGAAACTCCAACTCACCAGGTCACATTGGGCTTTATGTGTTAGCTGGAAGTCGCTTTCACTTTGTAAGTCTATGGTGCATCGGAACAAAACTGTAGGGTTGTGATTTAAGCATTGGGCACAAATGGCAAATGTTATAAAGCAAAAGATGGTTATAATCTGTCAATATGATATAAACATCAGTCTGTAGCCTATTACAACAAATATGTCAAGTCATGTCCAAAATGAGATGCAGCTGGCAGAAGAGACTAAGGTGATCCTGACCTCGGATCTATGCCTCTGAGGTAAGAATGGAAACCATTAAATCCATCAATAGTTTCTGACCATATTAGAAGTCTACGAATAATGCATCCATTCTTGAAAAGAAAGCTTTAACTGATCTAATTATTGAGAGTAAAATAACAATCAAACCAGCCAATAAAGGCGGGACAGTCGTAGTAATGGATAGTTGTAAATACAAAGCACAGATTTTACGCCAATTGAATGATGATTTTGTATATGAGAAGTTATCTTGTAATCCCTCATCCCATTTCCAATCAGAATTACAGCTTGTGGTTAATGACTCGCTACAGAGTGGACTCATTGATCACAAGCTGGTTGAATATCTAATGGTTAGCTCTCCTATTGTACCTGTACTATATACTTTATATAACATACACAAGAGTATAGAGAACCCCCCTGGATGTCCGACTGTTTCGGTAGGGTGTCATTGTTCATTAAGACAGCCATTTTCTTTGACCGAGTACTGCATGAATTTGTGCTCGTTCTTATATCAAGGACACTGGTGATTTTATGAACAAAATCAAAGAAGTTGTAACAACTGAGTCTATGTTTCTAGTGTTATTTGACGTAGTGTTTTTGTACACATCTTTTTAAGAAGAAGTAGAAGTAGCACTCACCAGTTATTCAAAGTTCAAAGTCTTTATTTAAGGCATAAAAACTATTTGCAGGGAGGGATAGAGCACTTTGAATGGATAAACGAGATCTACTGCGCTGGTACACTCACTTTAAATGACACGAGAGGTTAAGAAGATAAAAGGAAAAATTTTTTTATTTTTATTTATACAAAACTGGTTAAAATAAGGATAAAATATGAGGCTAAAATTTCCAGAAGAAGCGAGGTTCCGTGGAGGAATATGAACGAAATATCAGTGGATTATTCTCGGTATATCCAGGACGTACAGGTACCTTTGAAGGGTATATATACTATGATAAGTATAGGAATAGTTGGCGAATTATCTTATTAATATATAGAGATTTTAGTTACCTGAAAGGTAATTAGGTGGTGGAAGAATAATCACATATGGATGCCTCTGGCTAGTTCTCTTGAACCTGTCAGCTGTGAGTAAAAGAAGGGGGGCTAATTATTAAGAGACAGGGTATTACCACGTTTAGAGTTTGAGTTGGGTATTTTACCTGTATAGTAGAAATCTTAAATAAGTGGAAAGGTCTGTATATATCTGGTAGGATTAGGGGGTTACTCCCGTGGGTTATTGCAGAGACTATAGGGTACTAGAAAGTGGGAATAGAAAATTAAAACGTTAAAACGTATATAGATCTAGGTAGCACACTTTTCACAGTTTGTCTTACCCGTAGGGAAGTAGTTTTGTGGATCTAGAGGGTAGTAGTTGTCTAATGGTGGTGGATGTAGTCACAGTATAGTCATCCAGACTAGTGTAGTCATCGAGATTAGTTATACCACCTAGGGGAGCTATGTGTCAATGATGGTTATTATAAATAATAATTATTATAAATACAGTACTCATAGGTAAAAAGAAGGGTAAGATGATCTCTTATATATATATATAGAGTTACGTACTGCTGCAATAGAATGAGAAGTCTTACCACTAGTGGCTCTGTGTGATGGAAAAAGAATCAGCTGTGGAGTAGGTTGAGCTGTATAGAAAAAATCCTGGTTCGTAGCAATAGATAGAGAGCGCTGGTAAATGCTTTGTAGCTGTTTCTTTCGACGGTGGTGGTGGTAAGTATTCCTTGGAGCGGTGGAGTCTGTCGTGCATGCACGTGTAGTCCTGGATGGGTACGTGTTGCTGGAGTTGTTACCTTTGTCGGCGTCCTGGTTAGAAGGCTTGCTTCGTGGGGACGGGACTGCTGGATGTCAGGGCTGAGGGCGTCAGAGTCCCGGCCGGAGACTCCGGCACCTGCGTGCAGCACCCGAGGAAAGAAAGATGATGATCTCAGTAGGACCTGCGTTGCGTAAGGTCCTACTAGTCACGTGACTGGGAGACGGAGAGCAGGAGAGGCCACACTTCCTACGCGTTTCGGATACTACGGTATCCTTCGTCAGGGATGGTCATGATTCTCACTGCTCTCATTATATACCCGCCAGAGCTTCTGGGAGGTGTTTGTAGTTAATTATCATTAAAAGCAAAAAGTTCAATTCCGGTGTTTAGGCCCCTTGGCCTCAAAGAGTCCATCTTAAATATCCATTCTGTTTCCTTTTTAGACATTTGTTTAATGTAATTGCCATTCCTCCAGTTTTTTTGGATAATCTGTATCCCTGTAATTTCCATGTCTTTTATGGATCCTTTGTGCTTATCTTTAAAATGCTTGGATAGGGGATGTCCCTCAAATTTATTTTTGATATTTCTAACGTGTTCACTGATCCTTTTATTGAGAGCCCGTATGGTCCGCCCAACATATAATTTTTTACATGGACACTTTAACCCATATATCACACCTTTAGTGGTGCACGTGATCTGGTCTTTTATGGGGAATTTTATAGTTAGTTGCTGCAGGTTAACTTAATTATACCCACCAGCGCCCTTAAGAACTTTTATATATTTTTATTTGTACACCACCATAGCAAGTGGCAGCGGTGGGCACACATGACACGAGTATATTAAATCAGCCCCATACGTCTCCAGATCCAATATCTTTAAATACTTCAGTAGATCCGGAAACTACCAATCAATATGAGTGACCTTTGGACTCATAGAACTGATAGAATCCAAAACATCCAAAAATTTTTTAACATACGACAAAAATCCACTAATTCTCTCCCTACAGGTAATTTAGATCATATTAAAGAATCGCTCAAAATATTGGAGCAATTACTACTAAAAGAAATGCGTGACCTATGGGAAGTGGCTACCCTGGAAAGGTATTTGACCTATGACATAATTCCAGCGGGTTTATGTGTCACAAAATCTCTATCAGGAGACATAGGTGATGCAACAACCTTAACTGAGTGGGAAGACATGTTTAAATCTTTCTCTAAACAAGCTGTAATATTCATTATAGAGAAAAGGAAACAGCAACTTATGGAAAGTAAGAGTAAAATCTCTAAACTATTTCGAACCATTAAACCCCACCAGAACCACCCAGCTATTATCAAATTATCTAAAAATATTATAATTAGAATAGATAATAAAGAACAAGAAATCATTGAAAGGAAACGCAAAAAATTTGGCAGGGACTGCATCCCTGAACCCACTCTAAGTGAATTAATTACAGAGAATGGTTACAAGATCATTGACCAAATAGATGCCAGTCCAACTAGCCCTATAACCAACTCAGAAGACTTCTCTATACATCCAACTCCTGAAGATGACAACCAACGCAACACCACCCCAAGGAATAGAGAAACACCTAATAACCAGGAACCAGATCTAAATAATATCGGGACCCCCATTTCTATTCACAATAGATACAGGGCACTACATAACATAGGAGAATCACCTCCTCTCCCCCTCCTCTCTTCCCCTCCCTCTCCCTCTCCCCCTCCCCCTCCCCCCTTCTCTCCTTACCCTCTACATCTACCCACTTGCCCTCTCAGAATACTATCAATCATATAAATACCGATACCAGACCCAAAGATAGAAATCCCCAACATCCACAAGTTAGAAAAAGACCGACTACCGCGGATTTTTTTCGTGTGGCCAATCGAGGAAACGTCAGAGGGGCTGTAGGGGGAGGAAATTCGCCAAAAAGAAAAAGATACAATCTCAGGAATTAAACACAACAAAAACTACATCAATTTTCAATTTAAGTCAATACATTCTCCAACCAAATGAAATGCAACTATTAAATAAGGGGTTAAAATATGCCCCATCCACAAAATTCAATAAATTTGGTGCCTTCATAGGAGTAAAAAAATTCATGCGTAATCTAGCTCTTAAAAAACATTTTCTCAAGAAAAAAACATGTCCAACTACGTTTTCTACATCTGCAGATTCTATGTTCATACACACAGATCTAAAGAAAAAATCCAATTTTCACCCTATCCATGAATATTCAGAATCAATGGAAACCTTCCAAAAAAATGTCGTGGATGATATTAGAAGAATCAGTGAGAAAAAATGCATGAGGTTTAAAAATAACCTCAGCAACAAGGAACGCACAGCAATGCATAGTTTGGCTAATAACGAAAATATCGCCATACGCCCAGCGGACAAAGGAGGAGGCATAGTAATTCTGGACTACTCTCAATATCATGCGGAAGCTATGCGACTTCTTAACGACACCCGTATTTACGAACTACTAAAAGAGGACCCTACTAGAGAACATCTAAGAGAAATGAAAGTTCTCCTTGAAAAAGGCCTCAATGAAGGTTTCCTAAACAAAAATGAGTTTGATTATATACAGACCCTCCACCCCAGAACACCAATCTTCTATCACCTCCCTAAAATACACAAATCCCTAGTGAACCCCCCAGGTAGACCTATTATATCCGGTATCCAGAGCCTCACCTCCAATCTTTCAAGATATGTGGATCGCCATATTCAATCTTTAGTACCACAATTACCTGCCCACCTGAAGGACACAAAACATGCTCTTCAATTGCTAAGCCAAATTCAATGGCAAAAACATTATATCCTAGGTACATTGGACATTACCTCCCTTTACACGGTGATTCAGCATCACAAAGGCTGTGAAGCCACTACGTTCTTTCTAAAAAAGCTAAGTAATATACCAGACACACAAATTCACTTCATAGAGGAATGTATGTACTTCATCTTGAATCACAACTCTTTCAAATATGGTAAGAACTACTATACCCAGAGGTGGGGTACCGCTATGGGCACGAGATTTGCACCTAGTTATGCAAATCTATATGTGGGTATGTGGGAACATTCTAACATTTACCCAGAAGGACACCTACGTTCTAACCTAGTCTTATGGCGTCGGTTTATAGATGATATCCTCTTCATCTGGTCAGGCAGCCCACCAGCCCTAGACCAATTTTTAGAGGATATTAATCAAAATGAATACTTCTTGAAATTTACTGCCTCCATTAGCAAAGAACAAGTCAACTTTCTGGACTTAAACATCTTCATTTATAATGAACAACTATGTACTAACACCTTTTATAAACCCACGGATACAAATGGATATATCCATTTAGATAGTTGTCATCTACCCAGATGGCTCCTAAATGTACCAAAGAGCCAATATGTAAGATTACGCAGGAATTGCTCAAAAACATCAGATTTTAACGAAGAGGCGAATCTCCTCACAGATAAATTTACTGCCAAAGGGTACCAACAAGACTTTCTACTAAAAACCAAAAATCAGATTAAAACAATTCCACGCGGCCAATTATTAACAACTAATAACTCCAAGAATACGAACCGCCCCATACGTATGGAACCCACACTTGAAGTGCCCATTATCACCACCTACAACTCCAACTCTAATATACTTAAAACTATCATCCATAAACACTGGGACACTTTAAAGGATGATAAGATAATTGGGGATTTGATACTTCCATGCCCCCAATTTATTTTTAAGAAAGCTAAAAACATTGGCATGAAAGTGGCACCGACAATCAAAAATCCACAGCCCCTCCACCCAACAGATACTGTGGGCTTCTTTCCATGTAGAGACTGTAAAATATGTAAAGCTCTACACACAAAAAAACAAAGCCACATCTCTCATGGACTTATAAAATTCCCCATAAAAGACCAGATCACGTGCACCACTAAAGGTGTGATATATGGGTTAAAGTGTCCACGTAAAAAATTATATGTTGGGCGGACCATACGGGCTCTCAATAAAAGGATCAGTGAACACGTTAGAAATATCAAAAATAAATTTGAGGGACATCCCCTATCCAAGCATTTTAAAGATAAGCACAAAGGATCCATAAAAGACATGGAAATTACAGGGATACAGATTATCCAAAAAAACTGGAGGAATGGCAATTACATTAAACAAATGTCTAAAAAGGAAACAGAATGGATATTTAAGATGGACTCTTTGAGGCCAAGGGGCCTAAACACCGGAATTGAACTTTTTGCTTTTAATGATAATTAACTACAAACACCTCCCAGAAGCTCTGGCGGGTATATAATGAGAGCAGTGAGAATCATGACCATCCCTGACGAAGGATACCGTAGTATCCGAAACGCGTAGGAAGTGTGGCCTCTCCTGCTCTCCGTCTCCCAGTCACGTGACTAGTAGGACCTTACGCAACGCAGGTCCTACTGAGATCATCATCTTTCTTTCCTCGGGTGCTGCACGCAGGTGCCGGAGTCTCCAGCCGGGACTCCGACGCCCTCAGCCCTGACATCCAGCAGTTCCGTCCCCACGAAGCAAGCCTTCTAACCAGGACGCCGACAAAGGTAACAACTCCAGCAACACGTACCCATCCGGGACTACACGTGCATGCACGACAGACTCCACCGCCCCAAGGAATACTTACCACCACCACCGTCGAAAGAAACAGCTACAAAGCACTTACCAGCGCTCTCTATCTATTGCTACGAACCAGGATTTTTTCTATACAGCTCAACCTACTCCACAGCTGATTCTTTTTCCATCACACAGAGCCACTAGTGGTAAGACTTCTCATTCTATTGCAACAGTACGTAACTCTATATATATATATAAGAAATCATCTTACCCTTCTTTTTACCTATGAGTACTGTATTTATAATAATTATTATTTATAATAACCATCATTGACACATAGCTCCCCTAGGTGGTATAACTAATCTCGATGACTACACTAGTCTGGATGACTATACTGTGACTACATCCACCACCACTAGACAACTACTACCCTCTAGATCCACAAAACTACTTCCCTACGGGTAAGACAAACTGTGAAAAGTGTGCTACCTAGATCTATATACGTTTTAACGTTTTAATTTTCTATTCCCACTTTCTAGTACCCTATAGTCTCTGCAATAACCCACGGGAGTAACCCCCTAATCCTACCAGATATATACAGACCTTTCCACTTATTTAAGATTTCTACTATACAGGTAAAATACCCAACTCAAACTCTAAACGTGGTAATACCCTGCCTCTTAATAATTAGCCCCCCTTCTTTTCCTCACAGCTGACAGGTTCAAGAGAACTAGTCAGAGGCATCCATATGTGATTATTCTTCCCCCACCTAATTACCTTTCAGGTAACTAAAATCTCTATATATTAATAAGATAATTCGCCAACTATTCCTATACTTATCATAGTATATATACCCTTCACAGGTACCTGTACGTCCTGGATATACCAAGAATAATCCACTGATATTTCGTTCATATTCCTCCACGGAACCTCGCTTCTTCTGGAAATTTTAGCCTCATATTTTATCCTTATTTTAACCAGTTTTGTATAAATAAAAATAAAAAAATTTTTCCTTTTATCTTCTTAACCTCTCGTGTCATTTAAAGTGAGTGTACCAGCGCAGTAGATCTCGTTTATTTTAGGTTTTATGCTTATGTGGTATATGGTGCCCCTTACTACGTGCTGCAGGTTAACTTAATTATACCCACCAGCGCCCTTAAGAACTTTTATACACTTTGAATGGATGACGGCTGTTTTGCGCAATGTGCGCTTCAACGCGTCTCCTGGAGCCTTTGAAGCGCACATTACGTGAAACAGCCATTGTCCGTTCACTGTGCTATATCCCTCCCTGCAAATAGTTTGTATGCCTTAAATAAAAACTTTGAACTTTGAAGAACCGGTGAGTACTACTTCTACTTCTTATCATGATACATGAACTTTTTCATAACTAAGCGCCCATGAGTTCTTAGGGCGATATTTTTGCTCTGAACCAAATCAGTCTGCTAAGGACATGCAGGTTGTTTAGTGTGGGCTTTTTTCCTCTTTTGTCTTCTTTGTACACATCTATTGTGCATGAAAAGTGACTCCATGCTGTGTCTAGTGTGCTATTGGGCTCGAGCCTCGTGCCTCAGTGTGCTTGTCTTGTCCTGACCCTGCTGAGGTTCATCCTGGAGAGGAATTTCTTCATCTTTGGGGATGATTACTTCTTGCAGTTTCAGGGTACTGCCATGTGGCCCCCATGTATGCCAACATCAACATGGCGGTATTCAGGGACAGGTCCGTGTAAAGTTCAACCTTCTGTCACCATGATCGAACCTGATGGCGATACATAGATGATGTTCTTCTATTGTGGGAAGGTAGTGTTGCTGAAGTTGTTCCTTTTCAGAATGAACTTAACCATGTTTACCCGAAGTTGCAGTTCATTTTCTAAAACTGAGTTGCAGTTCCTCGATACTTGGGTATAGAAAAGAATATGGTAAACTGAGTACTGATTTATTTGTAATACATATGGACAAGAACAGTACATTACATTTTGATAGTAACCATCCTTGCAGAATGATTAGTTCTCTCCCTTGGAGTCAATTGATCAGTGTTAGGCGCATTGTATCATGTGATGATAGGATGGATAAAAGGCAAGATGAGATGTGTTAGAAATTTAGATCAAGGGGATATCCAAATATCCATTTGACATACATGGAGGGAGAACCTCTTGAGAACCTTGCGCCCCAAACAAACAAAAAGAAGGATTCCCTTTCTCTCGAACTTTTGTCCCACCATTGGACGTGTAGCTGGATCCTTAATAAACATTGGCCCCTATTACAGAATGTCCTTCCTTCAGTGCCTGACTTCATATCTCGGTCCTTTCTGTCTTACACATGGGACCGAAATCTGAAGGACAGTCTGGTCAAATCTGATTTTGGCACTTTGAAAATGCTAACACAAACCACATTGTGCACCCTCAGGCTTGGTAATTTTCCTTGTCCGAGATATGTGGGTTGCAGTAATATGGTCAAAGGTAACTCTTTTCATCATCCCGACACTGGTATGCGGTACCTAATTAGAGAAAGATATACTGTACGTGCTCTTCTCGTTTTATTGTGTATTTGATTTTTTGTCTTTGTGGATTCATTTATGTTGGGGGGACGGCAATTGTGATACAGGCTCGTATCTCCAAGCATAATAGTACCATCTGGACTGGTCCTACTGATTTACCGGTGCCACAACATTTCATTGATAATAGACATTCAGTGAATCAATTAAGCTTTAGGTTACATCCCCACGATCAGGAACCAGCAGCACATTGAACTCAGCGTATTTTTGCTACATCCAAAACAATGCATTCTATTGCCACACTTGTTTGTCAGTACATTCAATTGGTCAAAATTAGTGTTGAGCATTCCGATACTGAAATATCGGGTATCGGCCGATATTCGCGGTATCGGAATTCCGATACTTAGTTCCGATACTTTTAGAATATCGGATACCGGAATCGGAAGTTCCCATAATGCCATGAGCCAGTTTCATTTTATTCAGCCAATGAGGATCCTAAGAAGTGTGGGCACATCCTGTTAGGCATGTAGGCATGTTAACTAATGGCATGGCTGTGATTGGCTGCTGAAATGATGTCATGATGCACTATAAAAGCCGCCGCCGCGATTTTGAGCTCACTCTGCTGTGAATTCAGTTAGGGATAGGACGCTGTTGTTCTGAGGGACAGTTTTAGCTACCTATTTGCTCTATTCTGCTTTACCCAAGCTCTTTATAAACCGCTGTGCCTTGCAGCGCTAGTGCATAGTTCTCTGCGTCACTGCCTCATACATTGTCCTTTTTTGCTAATTGATCATTTTTCCTTATTTATCCTATTAGTGTGGTGGTTCCATCCGTATCCAGCTACATTGGTTCCAAACACACTATATAGGAGTAAATAGAGAAGTTTTATTTTGTCTTGCAGCGCTATTGCACAGTTCTCTGTGCTGTTCACCGCTGTCTGCAAGGTCTCTGTGTGCGAGTGCAGCTCACGCTGTAGTGTGTGCTTCAGCCACGTCTGGTTGAAGTGCGCTCAGCATGCGTCACTGCCTCATACATTGTCCTTTTTTGCTAATTGATCATTTTTCCTTATTTCTCCTATTAGTGTGGTGGTTCCATCCGTATCCAGCTACATTGGTTCCAAACACACTATATAGTAGTAGATAGAGAAGTTTTATTTTGTCTTGCAGCGCTAGTGCACAGTGCTCTGCATCTGCACTGTTCACGGCTGTCTGCAAGGTCTCTGTGTGTGTGTGTGCAGCTCACGCTGTAGTGTGTGTCACTGCCTCATACATTGTCCTTTTTTGCTAATTGATCATTTTTCCTGATTTCTCCTATTAGTGTGGTGGTTCCATCCGTGTCCAGCTACATTGGTTCCAAACACTCTATATAGGAGTAGATAGAGGAGCCTTTCTGCAGCCTTGTGCCCTGCAGCCCCAGCCAGATTAGTATTAGCCTATTTTTTGTAGCCTCATCTATTGCATTGTAGGTTACCTTCCTGCATTGTAATAGCTACAAAAAGTTTGTGATACTATCGGTATTTCATCTTTGGGCACATCCAGTGTCTTTTTGTGACAAAAAAAACCTAAATAAAGTTCACCAAACACTCCACTTTACAGTTGTGTAGGCCACATTAGCTCATATTAAAGTCTAGTCCACACTTTATAAAATTAGTGTTTCTTATACCTGTTAGCAGCTGTTCAGGAATAAGCACACTAAGCCCTTAGTACTTTTCTGCCTATATTTATCAGTCTACCAAAATGAAGAAGGCAAGGAGTAAGGCATGTGGTCGTGGGCGTGGGTGTGGAGTTTCTGCAGGGAGAGGAAGTGAGGATTCTGTGCCTGCAGGGAGAGGACGTGGGGATTCTGTGCCTGCTGCGGGCACCAGTGACTCAGCATCCCCCAGTTTTACCAGGTAACAGTCCTTTATGCGCAGCTTTGTAGGAGCTAGCCGTACCCCACTGCTGCGCGAGGACCAAATTGAAGCCGTTGTCTGATGGATGACAGCTAACGCATCGACTTCAATTAGTTCCAGATCCTCTCAGAATAAATAATTAGTTGGCAACAGTATCCAGGTCTCCTGTTGTGTTCATGTTTCTACCACCTGAACTGTAATCCCTGAGCTCCAACACCGCCAGTTGCCGCTCAGAAGTGCCATCTGCACAGTCAACACTTGCTGCTGTGTTATTGGGGTTCAGTAACATCAGCTGATCCCCTGCTGTGTGTCCGGCAAATTCTCCTGCTCTGTCCACATCCACTCTACTACTAATTTAAAACTTGCACCAATTACACCTCTGGCTCCTCTGTTTTCAGTATTTACCCTGAGCTCCAACACCACCAGTTGCTGCTCAGAAGTGCCGTCTGCTCAGTCAACACTTGCTGCCGTGTTATTGGGGTTCAGTAACGTCAGCTGAACCCCAGCTGTGTGTCCGACAAATTCTCCTGCTCTGTCCACATTCTCACTACTACTACAGATTTAAAACTTACTTCAATTACACCTCTGGCTCCTCACTATTTTCAGTATTATCCCTGAGCTCCAACACCACTAGTTGCTGCTCAGATGTGCCGTCTGCACAGTCAATGCTTGCTCCAGTGTTATTGGGGTTCAGTAACGTCACCTGTTCCCCTGCAGTGTGTATGGCAATTTCTCCTGCTCTGTCCACATTCACACTACTACAGATTTTAAAGTTGCTCCAATTAGGCCTCTGGCTCCTCTGTTTTCAGTATTATCCCTGAGCTCCATCACCGCCAGTTGCCGCTCAGAAGTGCCGTCTGCACAGTCAACACTTGCTGCCGTGTAATTGGGGTTCAGTAATGTCAGCTGATCCCCTGCTGTGTGTCCGGCAAATTCTCCTGCTCTGTCCACATCCACTCTACTACTAATTTAAAACTAGTGTTGAGCCACCCCGGTAGTGTTCGAGTTCGGTTCGGTTCGTCGAACACCCGTGTGTTCGCCGAACTGTACGTCGAACACGTTCGTCGAACACGTTCGAACACCGTTAAAACCAATGGCAGGCAAACAAAAACACATAGAAACACATAGAAAACACCTTCAAAGGTGTCCAAAAGCTGACAAACTGCTCAGAAGACATAACTAACACATGGAAAAGTGACAAGTACATATAGTCATGCGAAAAGAAAAGAGGTGGAGGAGTAAAAGGAGGGGGAGACACAGATATAGGCATGTCATGCCCTTCTTAAATCCAAAGAGTGAGAAGCCGACACGGCCAGTCCGTTCCTGCCCGTGCCACCTCTGTGTCGCCGGGTTTGTGCCAGAGCCGCAGTGGACCCTGTTCCCCCTCTCCCAATACTGGTGCCTGTCCGCTGGTGGGTCGAGCGAGCCCCCCTGTGGTGGAGGCAGCTCTAAGCTTTTTAATTTAAATTGTCTCTCTAATTTGAATGAATACACTTTAAATCCTTTTACAAGGATCTATTGGAGGGCAAGTCTCATGCCAGCAGCCGCGTAATTCCAGCTCCAGTAGCGTCCACTAAAGCTGCTGCAGTTAAAAAGCTTTTATAAGGATCGAGCTCGGCTGTCCACCGCAAGGCATCCTAGTGCCAGTCCCAGCCCCTATGCCTTGGGGTGCCTCCTGATGCTCTTCACTGAGTATCCCGTGGTCCCGAAGCATTTCCTTTGAAAAAATTAAGTGTCCAAACTACAGGTGGTGTAGCTTGCTTAACAGCCGGGATAATCCGCTGACTAGCAGACACTGCTACTAGGCACAAAGTATTTCCTGGGCTAGATGCAGTTAAAAATTTGTAATTAGATACTCTCGTTGGATGCTGAGAAAGCATTCCATAAAGTCTCCTGGCAAGCCATATATGATTCTCTTAAAAAGCTTGGGGTAGGGGTCTAGGGGACCCTTTTATAGCCAAAATCACGGCCCTGTATCGCAATACGTCACCTAGGCTGAAGATAAATGGAACTGTAGCACCCTGAGGGCTCGGTTGCTACAGAGGTATTGCACCTCACCCAGAGGTGTGATATCTCACTCTCAGGTAAGGATGGAGTGTGGATCAGGACCCGACACCTGCATGCATTACACCACATTGCCGTGGGGCAGGGCGACCAATATGCCCCTGAGATGGGCACGACAGTCCCTGTCCCTGCCTGGAGTGGGGGGAGGGAACACTGAGGAAGGGGAACCCTGTAGTGCAGGAGCAGGGAGGAAGCAGTTCCTGGGTGCATTGAGAAGGGAGTATAAAAGGTGGGCACCATCTTAGTTCAGTGCAGAGAAGTCTGAGCAGAAGTGGCAGGGAGCAGGGGCTCTGCATGAGCTCTGCTCCGGAGGCGGGCCTAGTAACAGAGGCCCAGGCCTGGAAGAGGGAGAAGGAAGGAAGAGGAGCGGAGAAGGCTCCAGGAACGAGGAACGAAGGGATCCCAGGGGTGCGGACAGGCGAGTCGCCACCGCACGCCCGAATCCACCTGCATGGAGGGGTCAGGCCAAAGGGGGAGACCGGTCCCCGAAACTAGTGGAGGCAGGAAACGACCCTCAGCTAGAAACCGGAGGCTGTGACATTTTATGTGGCGCAGCCCCTCGCTACACCCGCTAGGAGGGCAGCACATAGGGTCAGGGAAACTGGCGCCAAGTTTACCAAGAGGAGGCCCGAGGCAGCCGGACAGAAGGGTTGGTAAGAAAGGCCAGACAAAGGACACACAAAGGGGGTCCTGTGAAGCGCTCCAAAGTATCTGGGAGTTGTCTGAGCCCCTCACCTGGTGAGCACAGTACGACGTGGGCAGCCGTTACCTGCAGACGTGGTCTGGATAATAAGAACTGTGAGTAAAGGCCCTGGACTGCATCACTGACTCCGTGTCGTTACTGCTGCTGCCCTGCACCATCACCCCCATCCTCCGCATACACTGCCCTGAGGCTATACTCCTCCCGTGGGGAGTTATGCTACGCTCTGCTGCACCCACAACACCAGCCTCAGCGGTCTGCCCTGCAGCGGCGGTTCACTCTGACCGCAATCCACGGGTAGCGTAGTCGGACATTTAAACATCAAAACCACATAAATAGTTCCGCCACTGGTTTGACCACCCTGAGCCACGGAACCGGGTCGCCGCCACGAAGACTACAACCACTAGCATCCACCAAATAGGGTCCGGCTCCGGGTGTCCCAAGGCCCAGGGGGTGCATCAGAACATTTTCATCACCTTTCACAATCACCAATGGGACAAGGCAGGGATGTCCTCTGTCCCCTCTCTTATACATCCTAGTGACGGAGCACCTGCTCTCATCAATTCACCATAACCCCAATATTAGGTGGATTGAGGTGGGAGGCACCGAGTACAAGTGCTCTCTATTTGCTGATGATGTACTAGTATATATCACTCAATCACATATATCCATCCATGCTGTTATGGCTGAAATAGATCACTTTGTTACATGGTCAAATTTTATAATCAATGCAGCGAAGTCTGAGGCCCTCGATGTCTCCCTCCCCAAATCCATATAGGATTCCATCCAGTCCAACTTTCCCTTTGACTGGCCCTCACAGGGTATCAAATACTTAGGAATTCCTATTCATAGAGACCTCTCCCATCTATGTTATCTTAATTTTGGGCCCTTTATTGAACAACTCCATACAGACCACGGTTGGCAAGTTAGAACTGTAAGATTCACTACGTGAACCACTGGTGTTTTGTGGAAAAGCACATGTACACTGTGTTCCAAATTATTATGCAAAAAGTGTTTAGGAGTGATAAGTAGAGATGAGCGTTGTTCTACTCGAACTGTTCGCCAATCTCAAATTCGAGCTGTTTTGGGCGGTGTTCGAGCCGGTCGGCGAACACGAACAATTTGAGAAAAATTCGGCTGTTCGAGGTTATGTTCGATAACTGTTCGTGCACCAAAATCATAACTGGATTTTTTCTCAGTAATGATGAAAATTAATGTTAATACGCAGTTTGAGTGTACAGCGGGGCGGGGGGAGGGGCAGGGGATGGATCTCTGCAGGAACAATGAAGATCTCCATTTTTTTTTCTCTTTCCCGCATTTGCAGTGGGGAGGTGCAATCTGTCAGCCTATCAGCAGCGCACACACGGAGCGAAGTGCTTTTTTTCACACAAGCAAGGGCATGTGTGATTGGCAGTGTATGTCACATGTCCTTGCCCTATAAGACCAAGCCATTTTCCCCGTCGCCACCATTTTCTCACTGCTGCAGCTGCGTGTTAGACGGCACCGCTGTTGCTGTGTGCGCTATACCTTGTTAATTTCAAGCCAATTTTCGCACAAATATACAGATAGCTTGGGAGTAGGGAATAGTTGTGATTGCAGTCCTTTTAAGGACTAGGTTACAGCATTTCCTACGACTTTTATCAAGCAGGTCTGTGCTCTTAAATAGATAGATTGTGGGAGTAAAGACTAATTGTAATTGGAGTCCTTTTCAGGACTAGGTTACATCAGTTCCTATCAGTTTTTGCCAGGCAGGTCTGTGCCAGTGCTGTGCAAGTTTTTTTCACAGCATTTGGCTGAATCTAGCAAAGCTAATCCTTTTTGGCCTATTGCAGAGTGTGTTAGTCAGTGGAGTAGCCTATCTGTGTTGCAAGATATACCACCTGTGTATAGAATACCAATTTTTTTACTGCACCTAGTGAAGTAAAATCTTTTGGGCATAGCATCATTCTATTAGTCCATCTATACTGACCTCCATCAGGTTGCAAACTGAATATAATTTTTTTCTGCATCTAGCTCTGAAAAAATATTTGGGCTTCTAGCAGTGTGTGGGACTTGGTCTATTAGTCCATCTATACTGACCTCCATCAGGTTGCAAATTAAAAATAATTTTTTTCTTCATTTAGCTCTGAAAAAATATTTGGGCTTCTAGCAGTGTGTGGGACTTGTTCTATTAGTCCTTCTATACTGACCTCCAGCAGGTTGCAAATTGAATATAATTTTTTTCTGCATCTAGCTCTGAAAAAATATTTGGGCTTCTAGCAGTGTGTGGGACTTGTTCTATTAGTCCTTCTATACTGACCTCCAGCAGGTTGCAAATTGAATATAATTTTTTTCTGCATCTAGCTCTGAAAAAATATTTGGGCTTCTAGCGGTGTGTGGGACTTGGTCTATTAGTCCATCTATACTGACCTCCATCAGGTTGCAAATTAAAAATATTTTTTTTCTGCATCTAGCTCTGAAAAATATTTGGGCTTCTAGCAGTGTGTGGGACTTGGTCTATTAGTCCATCTATACTGACCTCCATCAGGTTGCAAATTAAAAATAATTTTTTTCTGCATCTAGCTCTGAAAAAATATTTGGGCTTCTAGCAGTGTGTGGGACTTGGTCTATTAGTCCATCTATACTGACCTCCATCAGGTTGCAAATTGAATAAAAAAAATTTCTGCATCTAGCTCTGAAAAAATATTTGGGCTTCTAGCGGTGTGTGGGACTTGGTCTATTAGTCCATCTATACTGACCTCCATCAGGTTGCAAATTAAAAATATTTTTTTTCTGCATCTAGCTCTGAAAAAATATTTGGGCTTCTAGCAGTGTGTGGGACTTGGTCTATTAGTCCATCTATACTGACCTCCATCAGGTTGCAAATTAAAAATAATTTTTTTCTTCATTTATCTCTGAAAAAATATTTGGGCTTCTAGCAGTGTGTGGGACTTGTTCTATTAGTCCTTCTATACTGACCTCCAGCAGGTTGCAAATTGAATATAATTTTTTTCTGCATCTAGCTCTGAAAAAATATTTGGGCTTCTAGCGGTGTGTGGGACTTGGTCTATTAGTCCATCTATACTGACCTCCATCAGGTTGCAAATTAAAAATATTTTTTTTCTGCATCTAGCTCTGAAAAAATATTTGGGCTTCTAGCAGTGTGTGGGACTTGGTCTATTAGTCCATCTATACTGACCTCCATCAGGTTGCAAATTGAATAAAAAAATTTTCTGCATCTAGCTCTGAAAAAATATTTGGGCTTCTAGCGGTGTGTGGGACTTGGTCTATTAGTCCATCTATACTGACCTCCATCAGGTTGCAAATTAAAAATAATTTTTTTCTGCATCTAACCCAGCCAATAGTTTTGGCCTAATAGCACAGTTTGGCCACTCAGCTCTGCTCGGTTACCATCCATTGTTTTTTTGTGCAAACAACTCCAGAGTTGTGAATTAGTTAACCACCAAAATGAGTGGAAAAAGGCCTGCTGCTGGTGGAAAGGGGAATAGGCGTGTTGGGAAGGGGAAAAAAGGTTGTGTCTGTGGGGTAGGTGCAGAAGAAAGACCATCTTCCAGCCAAACTAAAATGTCTACTTCTTTTAGCGGACAATGTGATAAGATCCCTTTCTTACGGCCACGCCAATCGCTACAAATTCCAGATGAGGCACAAAAACAGCAGGTGCTTCAACGGATATCAAGTGCTCCTTTAAGTGGGCTCTCCTCCACATCAACTTCAACATCACAAATACTCCAGTCCTCAAAGGTGTCACCCAAATCGCACTTGCTTCCTCACAGCTCCCAAATCTCCAGCTGCCCGTCTGAGTATGAGGTAGAACAGATGGTTGAGTCTGCAGAGCTGTTTACTCATACTATAGCCTGGGAATCAGAGGTCGACTCCAGCGCTTCTGTGAATCCAGACGAGGAAATGATCTGCACTGATGCCCAGAATCTTTATGAGTTGGATCCAGGACCAGACGCAGAAGGTTCTGACCATAATGTAGACCCTCATTCCCAAACTGTAACTCCTGTTGGTGGAGACAATGAGGAAGACGATGATAAGACTCAAATACCTGATTGGAGCGACAACTTTAGTTTTTTGTCAGGGCAGGAACAGGTTGGCTCTGAGGACGACGGGTGTGATAACGCACAGGGTGATGATGATGAGGTCGGAGATCCCACTTACTGTCAACCCACAGTCAGCCAAGAGATGAGGTCAGCAGAGGAGGTGGAGGAAGATGCTAGTGACGACGAGGTCAGGTTGCGCCTTCCTGGACAGAGACGTAGTACTGGAAGCACGTCAACAACTGCATCCTCAAACACAACTCTGCCTCTCACCACAAGTCGTGGTGGCTCTTCAGGTCACATGGGTGCTAAGCCTTGCATAGCCTGGGCATTTTTTCAGATCGATAAAGATGACCCAACTCGTGTTATCTGTAACATTTGTCAGCAAAAGCTAAGTAGAGGCCAAAAAATACATAGTTTGAGTACTTCATGCATGAACCGGCACATGGACATGAAGCATAAGTTGCAGTGGGAAGCTCAGTGTGCTACAATGCGGCCTAGCCGGCCGGGCCAACCACCGTCTGCCATATCTTGTGCATCCGCGGCCTCTTCATCCTCTGTGACTGGGGGGACAGCAGTCACACCTGTTTTGGGGCGCAGACCTGCCACCTCTTTACCCGCAACAGCCAGCGTGATTGGCAGGTCATCATTTTCTTTGGAGGTGGTAACACCAGCTGGTCTTGAGACCTGTCCGACATCGATAGCACCACCTTTGGATCAAGGCAACCTAACATGTCCGCCTGCATCTTCCTCACAGACCGGCAGTTTGCCGGGGACACCCTTATCAACCCCGTCTAAGCACAATAGCCAGCCCTCGGTCCCTCAGATGTGGACAAGTAAAAGACCATTTCCTCCTAGCCATGAGAAAGCTAAGAGGTTGAATTTCACCATCTGCAAGCTCTTGGCTACAGAAATGCTGCCTTTCCGCCTGGTGGACACAGAGGATTTTCGAGACCTTATGTCCGTCGCAGTGCCCCAGTACCAGATGCCCAGTCGGCACTACTTCTCAAAGAAAGGTGTGCCTGCGCTCCACCAGCATGTCGCACACAACATCACCGCTTCTTTGAGAAACTCTGTGTGTGACAGGGTGCATTTCACCACAGACACTTGGACGAGTAGGCATGGACAGGGGCGTTACATGTCGCTGACTGGGCATTGGGTAACTATGGTGACAGCAGGACAAGGGGCTGCTGTCCAAGTCTTGCCGTCCCCACGAGTTGTGCGTCAATCCTCTTTATGTCAAAGTTCCTCCACTGCTTCTGCCTCCTCAACCTCCTCTCGGTCTTCCACCTGCACCCAAAGCCTGTCTGGTCATGCCACAAGCTTTCTAACTGCGCAGAAGGGATCCTGCACACCTCCTTACTATGCTGGCAGTAGGGCTCAACGTCATCAGGCGGTTTTTACATTGAAATGTCTGGGAAATGTGAGTCACACAGCTGAGGAGTTGTGGTCAGCTCTGGAGAACCAATTTCATGAATGGTTGTCTCCACTGGACCTGAAACCAGGGAAGGCCGTGTGCGACAATGCTGCAAATCTGGGTGCGGCCCTTCGCCGGGGCAATGTCACACACGTGCCTTGTATGGCTCACGTGTTGAACCTGGTTGTCCAGCAATTTTTAGCCCACTATCCCGGACTAGATGGCCTTCTGCAGAGGGCACGGTCGCTGTGTGCTCACTTCCGCCGTTCGCATCCCGCAGCTCAGCGACTTACATCTCTACAGAAGTCGTTGGGCCTGCCACTTCACCGGCTAAAATGCGATGTGCCTACCCGGTGGAATTCAACTCTGCACATGTTGCAGTGACTGTGGCAGCACCGACAAGCCCTGGTGCAATACGTTCTGACGTATAGCCTGGGCCAACGAGATTCAGAGGTGGGGCAAATCACGCTGGAGGAGTGGTCTCAGATCAGGGACCTATGCACCCTTCTGCACAGTTTTGAAATGGCGACGAAGATGTTTAGTGCTGACGATGCCATTATCAGCATGACTATTCCAGTGATTTACATGCTGGAGCACATGTTAAACAGAATTCGGAGTCAGGTGGTGGCACAAGAGGAGGTGGAGGAAGTAGAGGAGGAGGAGTTGTATGCGGAAGGGCTAACATCTGCAAGGTCCAGACGGTCGGCGGCAGGCATGTGAGGGTGGGGGAGATGATTTTACCAGGGCGCATGGTAGCAGCCAAACTAGTGAGGAAGGTGCAGGAGCCCAGGAAGAAGTGGAGGACGAACTGATGGAAGACTCATCAGATGAGGGAGACCTTGATCACATTTCTGTTGTGCGAGGTTGGGGGGAGAGGACAGAGGAAGGAAGCATGATTGTTACCTCACCACCAACACAACAGGGACTTGGTGCTCCTGGATGCGCAACACACATGAGTGCCTTCTTGCTGCACTACCTGCAACATGACCCTCGAATTGTGAGAATTAGAAATAATCCTGACTACTGGGTTGCCACACTGTTAGATCCCCGGTACAAAAGTAAATTTGCAGAAATTATTCCTGCCATAGAAAGGGATGCACGCATGCAGGAGTATCAGCAGAGACTGTTGCAGAATCTTACATGTGCTTTTCCACAAAATACCAGTGGTGCACGTAGTGAATCTCACAGTTCCAACTTGCCAACCGTGGGACCGTCAAGTGTTCAGCACTCAAACCGTAACAGAACCACAGTATCTGCTGGTAACATCAATTTTGCGGAATCATTTCACCACTTTTTTAGCCCATCCTTTGCAAGGCCACAGGAGACAAGAAGTCTGACACATAGTCAACGCCTAGAGACGATGGTACAGGAGTATCTCCAAGTAAACATTGAAGCCACGACTGTGTCACTGGACCCTTGCTCTTTTTGGGCTTCCAATCTGGATAAATGGCCGGAGCTAGCCACTTACGCCTTGGAGATCTTGTCATGCCCCGCAGCCAGCGTTCTGTCTGAACGTGTGTTCAGCGCTGCTGGTGGTGTGCTGACAGATAAGCGCACCCGGCTCTCCACTGATAATGTAGACAGACTCACGTTCATAAAGATGAACAAATCATGGATCCGAAACGACTTTTCTACCCCTGTGTCATCCTGGGGAGAGTAAAAACTTGATGATTGGTTAAAATCACCCTACCAACCGTTTTAAGCTTTCAAATTACTAATCATGTTTATCTGTATCTTGACTGGAAAATAATTTGGGCTTTGTAGCAGTGTGCAGCACTGATCCTATTAGGCCATCTATAATAAGCTTCACCAGATTTAAAATTAAAAATAATTTTTAGCTGCATCTAGCCCGGAAAATAATTTTGGGGCTCCGAGATGCGCAAGACACATAAGTGCCTTCTTGCTGCACTGCCTGCAGCATGACCCTCATATTGTCAGAATTCGAAGTAATCATGACTACTGGGTTGCCACACTCTTAGATCCCCCAAACTTTTCGATCAACCTTTTCATTTTAATAAAGACCAAAAAAATGGTCATTTTTGAAATTATAAGCATTAGCAGGTTGTTAGAAACTGAAATCAAACAGTTTTCAACTCAAAACTTTATTCTAGGTGATGTTACATTTTCACATAGGACCCCTTGTTCGAAAGGAGCTTCTGAACTCTCTCGTCCATTGAATTTGTCAGGTTTTGGATGGTTTCTGCTTCAATTGTTTTGCATGAGGACAGAATACCCTCCCAGAGCTGTTGCTTAGATGTGAACTGCCTCCCACCATCATAGACACTCCTTTTAATGATGCTCCAAAGGTTCTGAATGGGGTAGAGGTCAGGGGAGCATGGGGGTCACACCATAAGTTTGTCCCCTTTTATGCCCATATCAGCCAGAGATGCAGATGTTTTATGTGCAGCATGAGATGGTGCATTATCATGCAGAAAAATGATCTTGCTGTGAAATACACGGTTCTTCTTCTTGAACCATGGCAGGAAGTGCTGTTTGAGAAAATCCACATACATTATGGAGTTCATCTTTAGCGCCTTCAGGGATCCTAAAGGGGTCGACAATCTCTCTCCCCATGATTCCAGCCCAAAACATTACTCCACCTCCTCCTTGTTGGCGCTGTAGCCGTGTTTGCGTGGGGTGTCCATCAATCAGCCATCCTCCACTCCATTCATCTGGACCATCGAGCGCTGCACGGCACTCATCCGTGAACAAAACAGTTTTGAAATCAGTCTTCATGTAATGTTTGGCCCACTGGAGCCCTTTCTGCTTCTGTGAAGTGGATAGAGGAGGTCGACAGGATGGCGTATGCACAGCTGCAAACCTCTGAAGGACCCTGCATCTTGTTGTTCGGGGGACGTTGGAGGCACAAGCAGCTTCAAAAACTTGTCTGCTGCTATGACAAGGCTTTTTTGCCGCTGCTCTTTCAACCTGACGTAATTGCCTGTAGGAAAGAGTCCTCAATTTGCCCTTATCACCACGCACACGTGTGTACTGTGAATCAGCTACATACTTCTTGATTGCCAAGACACTTCATCCTGATCATCGCACAATGTTGATTGTAGTCATGCCTTGACCTAAACACTCCACAATTTGTTGCTTCTCAGCAGCCGACACATCCTTTTTCTTTCCCATTTTGGCAGAAAATGTAGGCTGCTTAATAATGTGAGAGAGCCTTCTTAAGTTGTCTTGCCTTTCATTGGACACACCTGCCAAACTAATTAGCACAGGTGTCTGCAATTGCTTACAGTGATATAAAGAGCCCTGACACACATCACCATCAATGAGTTTAACTGACAAACAAACAAATTCTTCCCTTATCACTCCTAAACACTTTTTGCATAATAATTTGGAACGCGGTGTACATGTGCTTTTCCACAAAACACCAGTGGTTCACGTAGTGAATCTTACAGTTCTAACTTGCCAACCGTGGTCTGTATGGAATTGTTCAATAAAGGGCCCAAAATTAAGATAACATAGATGGGAGAGGTCTCTATGAATAGGAATTCCTAAGTATTTGATACCCTGTGAGGGCCAGGCAAAGGGAAAGTTGGACTGGATGGAATCCTATATGGATTTAGGGAGGGAGACATCGAGGGCCTCAGACTTCGCTGCATTGATTTTAAAATTTTACCATGTAACAAAGTGATCTATTTCAGCCATAACAGCAGGGATGGATATATGTGATTGAGTGATATATACTAGGACATCATCAGCAAATAGAGAGCACTTGTACTCGGTGCCTCCCACCTCAATCCACCTAATATTGGGGTTATGGCGAATTGATGAGAGCAGGTGCTCCGTCACTAGGATGTATAAGAGAGGGGACAGAGGACATCCCTGCCTTGTCCCATTGGTGATTGTGAAAGGTGATGAAAATGTTCTGACGCACCCCCTGGGCCTTGGGACACCCGGAGCCGGACCCTTTTTGGTGGATGCTGGTGGTTGTAGTCTTCGTGGCGGTGATCCGGTTCCGTGGCTCAGGGCGGTCAAACCAGTGGCGGAACTATTTATGTGGTTTTGATGTTTAAATGTCCGACTACGCCACCCGTGGATTGCGGTCAGAGTGAACCGCCGCTACAGGGCAGACCGCTAAGGCTGGTGTTGTGGGTGCAGCAGAGCGTAGCATAACTCCCCACGGGAGGAGTATAGCCTCAGGGCAGTGTATGCGGAGGATGGGGGTGATGGTGCAGGGCAGCAGCAGTAACGACACGGAGTTAGTGATGCAGTTCAGGGCCTTTACTCACAGTTCTTATTATCCAGACCACGTCTGCAGGTAACGGCTGCCCACGTCGTACTGTGCTCACCAGGTGAGGGGCTCAGACAACTCCCAGATAACTTTGGAGCGCTTCACAGGACCCCCTTTGTGTGTCCTTTGTCTGGCCTTTCTTACCAACACTTCTGTCCGGCTGCCTCGGGCCTCCTCTTGGTAAACTTGGCGCCAGTTTCCCTGACCCTATGTGGTGCCTTCCTAGCGGGTGGAGCAAGGGGCTGCGCCACATAAAATGTCAGAGCCTCCGGTTTCTAGCTGAGGGTCGTTTCCTGCCTCCACTAGTTCGGGGACCGGTCTCCCCCTTTGGCCTGACCCCTCCACGCAGGTGGATTCGGGCGTGCGGTGGCGACTCGCCCGTCCGCACCCCTGGGATCCCTTCATTCCTCGTTCCTGGAGCCTTCTCCGCTCCTCTTCCTTCCTTCTCCCTCTTGCAGGCCTGGGCTTCTGTTACTAGGCCCGCCTCCGGAGCAGAGCTCATGCAGAGCCCCTGCTCCCTGCCACTTCTGCTCAGACTTCTCTGCACTGAACTAAGATGGTGCCCACCTTTTATACTCCCTTCTCAATGCACCCAGGAACTGCTTCCTCCCTGCTCCTGCACTGCAGGGTTCCCCTTCCTCAGTGTTCCCTCCCCCCACTCCAGCCAGGGACAGGGACTGTCGTGCCCATCTCAGGGGCATATTGGTCGCCCTGCCCCACGGCAATGTGGTGTAATGCATGCAGGTGTCGGGTCCTGATCCACACTCCATCCTTATCTGAGAGTGAGATACCACACCTCTGGGTGAGGTGCAATACGTCTGTAGCAACCGAGCCCTCGGTGCTACAGTTCCATTTATCTTCAGCCTAGGTGACGTATTGTGATACAGGGCCGTGATTTTGGCTATAAAAGGGTCCCCTAGACCCCTACCCCAAGCTTTTTAAGAGAATCATATATGGCGTGCCAGGAGACTCTATGGAATGCTTTCTCAGCATCCAACGAGAGTATCTACTTACAAATTTTTAACTGCATCTAGCCCAGGAAATACTTTGTGCCTAGTAGCAGTGTCTGCTAGTCAGCGGATTATCCCGGCTGTTAAGCAAGCTACACCACCTGTAGTTTGGACACTTAATTTTTTCAAAGGAAATGCTTCGGGACCACGGGATACTCAGTGAAGAGCATCAGGAGGCACCCCAAGGCATAGGGGCTGGGACTGGCACTAGGATGCCTTGCGGTGGACAGCCGAGCTCGATCCTTATAAAAGCTTTTTAACTGCAGCAGCTTTAGTGGACGCTACTGGAGCTGGAATTACGCGGCTGCTGGCATGAGACTTGCCCTCCAATAGATCCTTGTAAATGGATTTAAAGTGTATTCATTCAAATTAGAGGGACAATTTAAATTAAAAAGCTTAGAGCTGCCTCCACCACAGGTGGGCTCTCTCGACCCACCAGCGGACAGGCACCAGTATTGGGAGAGGGGGGCTGGCCGTCAGGGTTCACCGCGGCTCTGGCACAAACCCCGCGACACGGAGGTGGCACGGGCAGGAGCGGACTGGCCGTCTCGGCTTCTCACTTTTTGGATTTTAGAAGGGCATGACATGCCTATATCTGTGTCTCCCCCTCCTTTTACTCCTCCACCTCTTTTCTTTTCGCATGACTATATGTACTTGTCACTTTTCCATGTGTTAGTTGTGTCTTCTGAGCAGTTTGTCAGCTTTTGGACACCTTTGAAGGTGTTTTCTATGTGTTTCTATGTGTTTTTGTTTGCCTGCCATTGGTTTTAACGGTGTTCGAACGTGTTCGACGAACAGTTCGACGAACAGTTCGGCGAACACACGGGTGTTCGACGAACCGAACCGAACTCGAACACTACGGGGGTGGCTCAACACTAGTGATAAGGGAAGAATTTGTTTGTTTGTCAGTTAAACTCATTGATGGTGATGTGTGTCAGGGCTCTTTATATCACTGTAAGCAATTGCAGACACCTGTGCTAATTAGTTTGGCAGGTGTGTCCAATGAAATGCAAGACTACTTAAGAAGGCTGTCTCACATTATTAAGCAGCCTACATTTTCTGCCAAAATGGGAAAGAAAAAAGATGTGTCAGCTGCTGAGAAGCAACAAATTGTGGAGTGTTTAGGTCAAGGCATGACTACAATCAACATTGTGCGATGATCAGGATGAAGTGTCTTGGCAATCAAGAAGTATGTAGCTGATTCACAGTACACACGTGTGCGTGCTGAAAAGGGCAAATTGAGGACTCTTTCCTACAGGCAATTACGTCAGGTTAAAAGAGCAGTGGCAAAAAAGCCTTGTCATAGCAGCAGACAAGTTTTTGAAGCTGCTGGTGCCTCCAACGTCCCCCGAACAACAAGATGCAGGGTCCTTCAGAGGTTTGCAGCTGTGCGTACGCCATCCTGTCGACCTCCTCTATCCACTTCACACAAGCAGAAACGGCTCCATTGGGCCAAACATTACATGAAGACTGATTTCAAAACTGTTTTGTTCACGGATGAGTGCCGTGCAACGCTCGATGGTCCAGATGGATGGAGTGGAGGATGGCAGGTTGATGGACACCCCACGCAAACACGGCTACAGTGCCAACAAGGAGGAGGTGGAGTAATGTTTTGGGCTGGAATCATGGGGAGAGAGATTGTCGGCCCCTTTAGGATCCCTGAAGGGGTAAAGATGAACTCCATAATGTATGTGGAGTTTCTCAAACAGCACTTCCTGCCATGGTTCAAGAAGAAGAACCGTGAATTCCACAGCAAGATCATTTTTATGCAAGATAATGCACCATCTCATGCTGCACATAACACATCTGCATCTCTGGCTGATATGGGCATAAAAGGGTACAAACTTATGCTGTGACCCCCATGCTCCCCTGACCTCTAGCCCATTCAGAACCTCTGGTGCATCATCAAAAGGAGTGTCTGTGATGGCGGGAGGCAGTTCACATCTAAGCAACAGCTCTGGGAGGGTATTCTGTCCTCATGCAAAACAATTGAAGCAGAAACCATCCAAAACCTGCCAAATTCAATGGACGAGAGAGTTCAGAAGCTCCTTTCGAACAAGGGGTCCTATGTGCAAATGTAACATCACCTAGAATAAAGTTTTGAGTTGAAAACTGTTTGATTTCAGTTTCTAATAACCTGCTAATGCTTATAATTTCAAAAATGACCATTTTTTTTATCTTTATTAAAATGAAAAGGTTGATCGAAGAGTGTGGGGGATCTAAGAGTGTGGCAACCCAGTAGTCAGGATTACTTCGAATTCTGACAATCTGAGGGTCATGTTGCAGGTAGTGCAGCAAGAAGGCACTTATGTGTCTTGCGCATCTCGGAGCCCCAAAATTATTTTCCGGGCTAGATGCAGCTAAAAATTATTATTAATTTTAAATATGGTGGAGCTTAGTATAGATGGCCTAATAGAATCAGTACTGCACACTGCTACAAAGCCCAAATTATTTTCCAGCCAAGATACAGATAAACATGATTAGTAATTTTAAATCTGGTGGAGCTTAGTATAGATGGCCTATTAGAATCAGTGCTGCACACTGCTACAAAGCCCAAATTATTTTCCAGCCAAGATTCAGATAAACATGATTAGTAATTTGAAAGCTTAAAACGGTTGGTAAGGTGATTTTAACCAATCATCAAGCTTTTACTCTCCCCAGGATGACTCAGGGGTAGAAAAGTTGTTTCGGATCCATGATTTGTTCATCTTTATGAACGTGAGTCTGTCTACATTATCAGTGGAGACCCGCGTGCGCTTATCTGTCAGCACACCACCAGCAGCGCTGAACACACGTTCAGACAGAACGCTGGCTGCGGGGCATGACAAGATCTCCAAGGCGTAAGTGGCTAGCTCCGGGCATTTATCATGATTGGAAGCCCAAAAAGAGCAAGGGTCCAGTGACACAGTCATGGCTTCAATGTTTACTTGGAGATACTCCTGTACCATCGTCTCTAGGCGTTGACTTTGTGTCAGACTTCTTGTCTCCTGTAGTCTTGCAAAGGATGGGCTAAAAAAGTGGTGAAATGATTCCGCAAAATTGATGTTACCAGCAGATACTGTGGCTCTGTTACGGTTTGAGTGCTGAACACTCGACGGTCCCACGGTTGGCAAGATGGAACTGTGAGATTCACTACGTGCACCACTGGTAATGTAAGATTCTGCAACAGTCTCTGCTGATACTCCTGCATGCGTGCATCCCTTTCTATGGCAGGAATAATTTCTGCAAATTTACTTTTGTACCGGGGATCTAACAGTGTGGCAACCCAGTAGTCAGGATTATTTCTAATTCTCACAATTCGAGGGTCATGTTGCAGGTAGTGCAGCAAGAAGGCACTCATGTGTGTTGCGCATCCAGGAGCACCAAGTCCCTGTTGTGTTGGTGGCGAGGTAACAATCATGCTTCCTTCCTCTGTCCTCTCCCCCCAACCTCGCACAACAGAAATGTGATCAAGGTCTCCCTCATCTGATGAGTCTTCCATCAGTTCATCCTCCACTTCTTCCTGGGCTCCTGCACCTTCCTCACTAGTTTGGCTGCTACCATGCGCCCTGGTAAAACCATCTCCCCCACCGTCACATGCCTGCCGCCTTGGTGCTGCCGACCGTCTGGACCATGCAGATGTTAGCCCTTCTGCATACAACTCCTCCTCCTCTACTTTCTCCACCTTCTCTTTTGCCACCACCTGACTCGTAATTCTGTTTAACATGTGCTCCAGCATGTAAATCACCGGAATAGTCATGCTGATAATGGCATCGTCAGCACTAAACATCTTCGTCGCCATTTCAAAACTGTGCAGAAGGGTGCATAGGTCCCTGATCTGAGACCACTCCTCCAGCGTGATTTGCCCCACTTCTGGATCTCGTTGGCCCAGGCTATACGTCAGAACGTATTGCACCAGGGCTTGATGGTGCTGCCACAGTCGCTGCAACATGTGCAGAGTTGAATTCCACCGGGTAGGCACATCGCATTTTAGCCGGTGAAGTGGCAGGCCCAACGACTTCTGTAGAGATGTAAGTCGCTGAGCTGCGGGATGCGAATGGCGGAAGTGAGCACACAGCGACCGTGCCCTCTGCAGAAGGCCATCTAGTCCGGGATAGTGGGCTAAAAATTGCTGGACAACCAGGTTCAACACGTGAGCCATACAAGGCACGTGTGTGACATTGCCCCGGCGAAGGGCCGCTCCCAGGTTTGCAGCATTGTCGCACACGGCCTTCCCTGGTTTCAGATCCAGTGGAGACAACCATTCATGAAATTGGTTCTCCAGAGCTGACCACAACTCCTCTGCTGTGTGACTCACATTTCCCAGACATTTCAAAGTAAAAACCGCCTGATGACGTTGAGCCCTACTGCCAGCATAGTAAGGAGGTGTGCAGGATCCCTTCTGCGCAGTTAGAAAGCTTGTGGCATTACCAGACAGGCTTTGGGTGCAGGTGGAGGACCGAGAGGAGGTTGAGGAGGCAGAAGCAGTGGAGGAACTTTGAGATAAAGAGGATTGACGCACAACTCGTGGGGACGGCAAGACTTGGACAGCAGCCCCTTGTCCTGCTGTCACCATAGTTACCCAGTGCCCAGTCAGCGACATGTAACGCCCCTGTCCATGCCTACTCGTCCAAGTGTCTGTGATGAAATGCACCCTGTCACACACAGAGTTTCTCAAAGAAACGGTGATGTTGTGTGCGACATGCTGGTGGAGCGCAGGCACACCTTTCTTTGAGAAGTAGTGCCGACTGGGCATCTGGTACTGGGGCACTGCGACGGACATAAGGTCTCGAAAATCCTCTGTGTCCACCGGGTGGAAAGGCAGCATTTCTGTAGCCAAGAGCTTGCAGATGGTGAAATTCAACCTCTTAGCTTTCTCATGGCTAGGAGGAAATGGTCTTTTACTTGTCCACATCTGAGGGACCGAGGGCTGGCTATTGTGCTTAGACGGTGTTGATAAGGGTGTCCCCGGCAAACTGCCGGTCTGTGAGGAAGATGCAGGCGGACATGTTAGGTTGCCTTGATCCAAAGGTGGTGCTATCGATGTCGGACAGCGCTCAAGACCAGCTGGTGTTACCACCTCCAAAGAAAATGATGACCTGCCAATCACGCTGGCTCTTGCGGGTAAAGAGGTGGCAGGTCTGCGTCCCACAACAGGTGTGACTGCTGTCCCCCCAGTCACAGAGGATGAAGAGGCCGTGGATGCACAAGATATGGCAGACAGTGGTTGGCCCGGCCGGCTAGGCCGCATTGTAGCACAGTGAGCTTCCCACTGCAACTTATGCTTCATGTCCATGTGCCGGTTCATGCATGAAGTACTCAAACTATGTATTTTTTGGCCTCTACATAGCTTTTGCTGACAATTGTTACAGATAACACGAGTTGGGTCATCTTTATCGATCTGAAAAAATTCCCAGGCTATGCAAGGCTTAGCACCCATGCGACCTGAAGAGCCACCACGACTTGTGGTCAGAGGCAGAGTTGTGTTTGAGGATGCAGTTGTTGACGTGCTTCCAGTACTACGTCTCTGTCCAGGAAGGCGCAACCTGACCTCGTCGTCACTAGCATTCTCCTCCACCTCCTCTGCTGACCTCATCTCTTGGCTGACTGTGGGTTGACAGTAAGTGGGTTCTCCAACCTCATCATCATCACCCTGTGCGTTATCACACCCGTCGTCCTCAGAGCCAACCTGTTCCTGCCCTGACAAAAAGCTAAAGTTGTCGCTCCAATCAGGTATTTGAGTCTCATCATCGTCTTCCTCATTGTCTCCACCAACAGGAGTTACAGTTTGGGAATGAGGGTCTACATTATGGTCAGAACCTTCAGTGTCTGGTCCTGGATCCGACTCATAAAGATTCTGGGCATCAGTGCAGATCATTTCCTCGTCTGGATTCACAGAAGCGCTGGAGCCGACCTCTGATTCCCAGGCTATAGTATGAGTAAACAGCTCTGCAGACTCAACCATCTGTTCTACCTCATACTCAGACGGGCAGCTGGAGATTTGGGAGCTGTGAGGAAGCAAGTGCGATTGGGGTGACACCTTTGAGGACTGGAGTATTTGTAATGTTGAAGTTGATGTGGAGGAGAGCCCACTTAAAGGAGCACTTGATATCCGTTGAAGCACCTGCTGTTTTTGTGCCTCATCTGGAATTTGTAGTGATTGGCGTGGCCGTAAGAAAGGGATCTAATCACATTGTCCGCTAAAAGAAGTAGACATTTTAGTTTGGCTGGAAGATGGTCTTTCTTCTGCAGATGTTACTGTTGCTTTAACACCTACCCCACAGACACAACCTTTTTTCCCCTTCCCAACACGCCTATTCCCCTTTCCACCAGCAGCAGGCCTTTTTCCACTCATTTTGGTGGTTAACTAATTCACAACTCTGGAGTTGTTTGCACAAAAGAACAATGGATGGGAACCGAGCAGAGCTGAGTGGCCAAACTGTGGTATTGGGCCAAAACTATTGGCTGGGTTAGATGCAGAAAAAAATTATATTCAATTTTCAACCTGATGGAGGTCAGTATAGATGGACTAATAGACCAAGTCCCACACACTGCTAGAAGCCCAAATATTTTTTCAGAGCTAGATGCAGAAAAAAATTATATTCAATTTGCAACCTGATGGAGGTCAGTATAGATGGACTAATAGACCAAGTCCCACACACTGCTAGAAGCCCAAATATTTTTTCAGATCTAGATGCAGAAAAAAATTACATTCAATTTGCAACCTGATGGAGGTCAGTATAGATGGACTAATAGACCAAGTCCCACACACTGCTAGAAGCCCAAATATTTTTTCAGAGCTAGATGCAGAAAAAAATTATATTCAATTTGCAACCTGATGGAGGTCAGTATAGATGGACTAATAGAACAAGTCGCACACACTGCTAGAAGCCCAAATATTTTTTCAGAGCTAGATGCAGAAAAAAAATATTTTTAATTTGCAACCTGATGGAGGTCAGTATAGATGGACTAATAGACCAAGTCCCACACACTGCTAGAAGCCCAAATATTTTTTCAGAGCTAGATGCAGAAAAAAATGATATTCAATTTGCAACCTGATGGAGGTCAATATAGATGGACTAATAGAACAAGTCGCACACACTGCTAGAAGCCCAAATATTTTTTCAGAGCTAGATGCAGAAAAAAAATATTTTTAATTTGCAACCTGATGGAGGTCAGTATAGATGGACTAATAGACCAAGTCCCACACACTGCTAGAAGCCCAAATATTTTTTCAGAGCTAGATGCAGAAAAAAATTATATTCAATTTGCAACCTGATGGAGGTCAGTATAGATGAACTAATAGACCAAGTCCCACACACTGCTAGAAGCCCAAATATTTTTTCAGAGCTAGATGCAGAAAAAAATTATATTCAATTTGCAACCTGATGGAGGTCAGTATAGATGGATTAATAGAATGATGGTTTACTTCACTAGGTGCAGTAAAAAAATTGGTATTCTATATACAGGTGGTGTAGCTTGCAACACAGATAGGCTACTCCACTGACTAACACACTCTGCAATATGCCAAAAAGGATTAGCTTTGCTAGATTTAGCCAAATGCTGTAAAAAAAACTTGCACAGCACTGGCACCGACCTGCCTGGCAAAAACTGATAGGAACTGATGTAACTTTTTCCTGAAAAGGACTGCAATTACAATTAGTCTTTACTCCCAACCTATCTATTTAAGAGCACAGATCGGCCTGATAAAAGTCGTAGGAAATGCTGTAACCTAGTCCTTAAAAGGACTGCAATCACAACTATTCCCTACTCCCACACTATCTGTAGATTTGTGCGAAAATTGGCTTGAAATTAACAAGGTATAGCGCACACAGCAACAGCGGTGCCGTCTAACACGCAGCTGCAGCAGTGAGAAAATGGTGGCGACTGGGAAAATGGCTGGGTCTTACAGGGCAAGGACATGTGACATACACTGCCAATGACACATGCCCTTGCTTGTGTGAAAAAAAGCACTTCGCTCCGTGTGTGCGCTGCTGATAGGCTGACAGATTGCACCTCCCCACTGTAAATGCGGGAAAGAGAAAAAAAAATGGAGATCTTCATTATTCCTGCAGAGATCCATCCCCTGCCCCTCCCCCCGCCCCGCTGTACACTCAAACTGCGTGTTAACATTAATTTTCATCATTACTGAGAAAAAATCCAGTTATGATTTTGGTGCACGAACAGTTATCGAACATAACCTCGAACAGCAGAATTTTTTTCAAATCGTTCGTGTTCGCCGAACGGCTCGAACACCGCCCAAAACAGCTTGAATTTGAGATTGGCGAACAGTTCGAGTCGAACAACGCTCATCTCTATTTAAAACTTGCTCCAATTACACCTCTGGCTCCTCTGTTTTCAGTATTTACCCTGGGCTCCAACGCCGCTAGTTGCTGCTCAGAAGTGCCGTCTGCACAGTCAACGCTTGCTCCAGTGTTATTGGGGTTCAGTAATGTCAGCTGTTCCCCTGCTGTGTGTATGGCAATTTCTCCTGCTCTGTCCACTTTCACATTACTACAGATTTTAAAGTTGCTCCAATTAGGCCTCTGGCTCCTCTGTTTTCAGTATTATCCCTGAGCTCCAACACCACCAGTTGCTGCTCCGAAGTGCCGTCTGCACAGTCAACACTTGCTGCCATGTTATTGGGGTTCAGTAACGTCAGCTGATCCCCTGCTGTGTGTCCGGCAAATACACCTGCTCTATCCACATCCACTCTACTACTAATTTAAAACTTGCTCCAATTACACCTCTGGCTCCTCTGTTTTCAGTATTTACCCTGGGCTCCAACACCGCTAGTTGCTGCTCAGAAGTGCCATCTGCACAGTCAATGCTTGCTCCAGTGTTATTGGGGTTCAGTAACGTCAGCTGTTCCCCTGCTGTGTGTATGGCAATTTCTCCTGCTCTGTCCACATTCTCACTACTACTACAGATTTAAAACTTGCTCCAATTACACCTCTGGCTCCTCTCTGTTGTCAGTATTATCCCTGAGCTCCAACACCACTAGTTGCTGCTCAGAAGTGCCATCTGCACAGTCAACGCTTGCTCCAGTGTTATTGGGGTTCAGAAACGTCAGCTGTTCCCCTGCTGTGTGTACGGCAAATTCTCCTGCTCTGTCCACATTCACACTACTACAGATTTTAAAGTTGCTCCAAATAGGCCTCTGGCTCCTCTGTTTTCAGTATTATCCCTGAGCTCCAACACCGCCAGTTGCTGCTCAGAAGTGCTGTCTGCACAGTCAACACTTGTTGCCGTGTTATTGGGGTTCAGTAACGTCAGCTGATCCCCTGCTGTGTGTCCGGCAAATTCTCCGGCTCTGTCCACATCCACTCTACTACTAATTTAAAACTTGCTCTATTTACACCTCTGGCTCCTCTGTTTTCAGTATTTACCCTGGGCTCCAACACCGCTAGTTGCTGCTCAGAAGTGCCATCTGCACAGTCAACGCTTGCTCCAGTGTTATTGGGGTTCAGTAATGTCAGCTGTTCCCCTGCTGTGTGTACGGCAATTTCTCCTGCTCTGTCCACATTCACATTACTACTAGTGTTGAGCCAACCCCGTAGTGTTCGAGTTCGGTTCGGTTCGTCGAACACCCGTGTGTTCGCCGAACTGTTCGTCGAACTGTTCGTCGAACACCTTTGAACACCGTTAAAACCAATGGCAGGCAAACAAAAACACATAGAAACACATAGAAAACACCTTCAAAGGTGTCCAAAAGCTGACAAACTGCTCAGAAGACATAACTAACACATGGAAAAGTGACAAGTACATATAGTCATGCGAAAATAAAAGAGGTGGAGGAGTAAAAGGAGGGGGAGACACAGATATAGGCATGTCATGCCCTTCTAAAATCCAAAAAGTGAGAAGCCGACACGGCCAGTCCGCTCCTGCCCGTGCCACCTCCGTGTCGCCGGGTTTGTGCCAGAGCCGCGGTGAACCCTCATGGCCAGCCCCCCTCTCCCAATACTGGTGCCTGTCCGCTGGTGGGTCGAGCGAGCCCCCCTGTGGTGGAGGCAGCTCTAAGCTTTTTAATTTAAATTGTCTCTCTAATTTGAATGAATACACTTTAAATCCATTTACAAGGATCTATTGGAGGGCAAGTCTCATGCCAGCAGCCACGTAATTCCAGCTCCAGTAGCGTCCACTAAAGCTGCTGCAGTTAAAAAGCTTTTATAAGGATCGAGCTCGGCTGTCCACCGCAAGGCATCCTACTGCCAGTCCCAGCCCCTATGCCTTGGGGTGCCTCCTGATGCTCTTCACTAAGTATCCCATGGTCCCGAAGCATTTCCTTTGAAAAAATTAAGTGTCTAAACTACAGGTGGTGTAGCTTGCTTAACAGACGGGATAATCTGCTGACTAGCAGACACTGCTACTAGGCACAAAGTATTTCCTGGGCTAGATGCAGTTAAAAATTTGTAATTAGATACTCTCGTTGGATGCTGAGAAAGCATTCCATAGAGTCTCCTGGCACGCCATATATGATTCTCTTAAAAAGCTTGGGGTAGGGGTCTAGGGGACCCTTTTATAGCCAAAATCACGGCCCTGTATCACAATACGTCACCTAGGCTGAAGATAAATGGAACTGTAGCACTCTGAGGGCTCGGTTGCTACAGACGTATTGCACCTCACCCAGAGGTGTGATATCTCACTCTCAGGTAAGGATGGAGTATGGATCAGGACCCGACACCTGCATGCATTACACCACATTGCCGTGGGGCAGGGCGACCAATATGCCCCTGAGATGGGCACGACAGTCCCTGTCCCTGGCTGGAGTGGGGGGAGGGAACACTGAGGAAGGGGAACCTGGTAGTGCAGGAGCAGGGAGGAAGCAGTTCCTGGATGCATTGAGAAGGGAGTATAAAAGGTGGGCACCATCTTAGTTCAGTGCAGAGAAGTCTGAGCAGAAGTGGTAGGGAGCAGGGGCTCTGCATGAGCTCTGCTCCGGAGGCGGGCCTAGTAACAGAGGCCCAGGCCTGGAAGAGGGAGAAGGAAGGAAGAGGAGCGGAGAAGGCTCCAGGAACGAGGAATGAAGGGATCCCAGGGGTGCGGACGGGCGAGTCGCCACCGCACGCCCGAATCCACCTGCGTGGAGGGGTCAGGCCAAAGGGGGAGACCGGTCCCCGAACTAGTGGAGGCAGGAAACGACCCTCAGCTAGAAACCGGAGGCTCTGACATTTTATGTGGCGCAGCCCCTCGCTACACCCGCTAGGAAGGCACCACATAGGGTCAGGGAAACTGGCGCCAAGTTTACCAAGAGGAGGCCCGAGGCAGCCGGACAGAAGTGTTGGTAAGAAAGGC
Organism: Phyllobates terribilis; assembly: GCF_046119375.1. Lineage (NCBI taxonomy): Eukaryota > Metazoa > Chordata > Amphibia > Anura > Dendrobatidae > Phyllobates > Phyllobates terribilis. The sequence goes on from NW_027362773.1 coordinate 59,159,592, forward strand.
CAGACAAAGGACACACAAAGGGGGTCCTGTGAAGTGCTCCAAAGTTATCTGGGAGTTGTCTGAGCCCCTCACCTGGTGAGCACAGTACGACGTGGGCAGCCGTTACCTGCAGACGTGGTCAGGATAATAAGAACTGTGAGTAAAGGCCCTGAACTGCATCACTGACTCCGTGTCGTTACTGCTGCTGCCCTGCACCATCACCCCCATCCTCCGCATACACTGCCCTGAGGCTATACTCCTCCCGTGGGGAGTTATGCTACGCTCTGCTGCACCCACAACACCAGCCTCAGCGGTCTGCCCTGTAGCGGCGGTTCACTCTGACCGCAATCCACGGGTGGCGTAGTCGTACATTTAAACATCAAAACCACATAAATAGTTCCGCCACTGGTTTGACCGCCCTGAACCAAGGAACCGGGTCGCCGCCACGAAGACTACAACCACCAGCATCCACCAAAAAGGGTCCGGCTCCGGGTGTCCCAAGGCCCAGGGGGTGCGTCAGAACATTTTCATCACCTTTCACAATCACCAATGGGACAAGGCAGGGATGTCCTCTGTCCCCTCTCTTATACATCCTAGTGACGGAGCATCAATTCGCCATAACCCCAATATTAGGTGGATTGAGGTGGGGGGCACCGAATACAAGTGCTCTCTATTTGCTGATGATGTCCTAGTATATATCACTCAATCACATATATCCATCCATGCTGTTATGGCTGAAATAGATCACTTTGTTACATGGTCAAATTTTAAAATCAATGCAGCGAAGTCTGAGGCCCTCGATGTCTCCCTCCCCAAATCCATATAGGATTCCATCCAGTCCAACTTTCCCTTTGCCTGTCCCTCACAGGGTATCAAATACTTAGGAATTCCTATTCATAGAGACCTCTCCCATCTATGTTATCTTAATTTTGGGCCCTTTATTGAACAACTCCATACAGACCACGGTTGGCAAGTTAGAACTGTAAGATTCACTACGTGAACCGCTGGTGTTTTGTGGAAAAGCACATGTACACTGCGTTCCAAATTATTATGCAAAAAGTGTTTAGGAGTGATAAGGGAAGAATTTGTTTGTTTGTCAGTTAAACTCATTGATGGTGATGTGTGTCAGGGCTCTTTATATCACTGTAAGCAATTGCAGACACCTGTGCTAATTAGTTTGGCAGGTGTGTCCAATGAAAGGCAAGACTACTTAAGAAGGCTCTCTCACATTATTAAGCAGCCTACATTTTCTGCCAAAATGGGAAAGAAAAAGGATGTGTCGGCTGCTGAGAAGCAACAAATTGTGGAGTGTTTAGGTCAAGGCATGACTACAATCAACATTGTGCGATGATCAGGATGAAGTGTCTTGGCAATCAAGAAGTACGTAGCTGATTCACAGTACACACGTGTGCGTGCTGATAAGGGCAAATTGAGGACTCTTTCCTACAGGCAATTACGTCAGGTTGAAAGAGCAGCGGCAAAAAAGCCTTGTCATAGCAGCAGACAAGTTTTTGAAGCTGCTTGTGCCTCCAACGTCCCCCGAACAACAAGATGCAGGGTCCTTCAGAGGTTTGCCGCTGTGCATACGCCATCCTGTCGACCTCCTCTATCCACTTCACACAAGCAGAAACGGCTCCAGTGGGCCAAACATTACATGAAGACTGATTTCAAAACAGTTTTGTTCACGGATGAGTGCCGTGCAGCGCTCAATGGTCCAGATGGATGGAGTGGAGGATGGCTGGTTGATGGACACCCCACGCAAACACGGCTACAGCGCCAACAAGGAGCAGGTGGAGTAATGTTTTGGGCTGGAATCATGGGGAGAGAGATTGTCGGCCCCTTTAGGATCCCTGAAGGCGCTAAAGATGAACTCCATAATGTATGTGGATTTTCTCAAACAGCACTTCCTGCCATGGTTCAAGAAGAAGAACCGTGTATTTCACAGCAAGATCATTTTTCTGCATGATAATGCACCATCTCATGCTGCACATAAAACATCTGCATCTCTGGCTGATATGGGCATAAAAGGGGACAAACTTATTGTGTGACCCCCATGCTCCCCTGACCTCTACCCCATTCAGAACCTTTGGAGCATCATTAAAAGGAGTGTCTATGATGGCGGGAGGCAGTTCACATCTAAGCAACAGCTCTGGGAGGGTATTCTGTCCTCATGCAAAACAATTGAAGCAGAAACCATCCAAAACCTGACAAATTCAATGGACGAGAGAGTTCAGAAGCTCCTTTCGAACAAGGGGTCCTATGTGAAAATGTAACATCACCTAGAATAAAGTTTTGAGTTGAAAACTGTTTGATTTCAGTTTCTAACAACCTGCTAATGCTTATAATTTCAAAAATGACCATTTTTTTGGTCTTTATTAAAATGAAAAGGTTGATCGAAAAGTTTGGGGGATCTAAGAGTGTGGCAACCCAGTAGTCATGATTACTTCGAATTCTGACAATATGAGGGTCATGCTGCAGGTAGTGCAGCAAGAAGGCACTTATGTGTCTTGCGGAGCCCCAAAATTATTTTCCGGGCTAGATGCAGCTAAAAATTATTTTTAATTTTAAATCTGGTGAAGCTTTAGTATAGATGGCCTAATAGGATCAGTGCTGCACACTGCTACAAAGCCCAAATTATTTTCCAGTCAAGATACAGATAAACATGATTAGTAATTTGAAAGCTTAAAACGGTTGGTAGGGTGATTTTAACCAATCATCAAGCTTTTACTCTCCCCAGGATGACACAGGGGTAGAAAAGTCGTTTCGGATCCATGATTTGTTCATCTTTATGAACGTGAGTCTGTCTACATTATCAGTGGAGAGCCGCGTGCGCTTATCTGTCAGCACACCACCAGCAGCGCTGAACACACGTTCAGACAGAACGCTGGCTGCGGGGCATGACAAGATCTCCAAGGCGTAAGTGGCTAGCTCCGGCCATTTATCCAGATTGGAAGCCCAAAAAGAGCAAGGGTCCAGTGACACAGTCGTGGCTTCAATGTTTACTTGGAGATACTCCTGTACCATCGTCTCTAGGCGTTGACTATGTGTCAGACTTCTTGTCTCCTGTGGCCTTGCAAAGGATGGGCTAAAAAAGTGGTGAAATGATTCCGCAAAATTGATGTTACCAGCAGATACTGTGGTTCTGTTACGGTTTGAGTGCTGAACACTTGACGGTCCCACGGTTGGCAAGTTGGAACTGTGAGATTCACTACGTGCACCACTGGTATTTTGTGGAAAAGCACATGTAAGATTCTGCAACAGTCTCTGCTGATACTCCTGCATGCGTGCATCCCTTTCTATGGCAGGAATAATTTCTGCAAATTTACTTTTGTACCGGGGATCTAACAGTGTGGCAACCCAGTAGTCAGGATTATTTCTAATTCTCACAATTCGAGGGTCATGTTGCAGGTAGTGCAGCAAGAAGGCACTCATGTGTGTTGCGCATCCAGGAGCACCAAGTCCCTGTTGTGTTGGTGGCGAGGTAACAATCATGCTTCCTTCCTCTGTCCTCTCCCCCCAACCTCGCACAACAGAAATGTGATCAAGGTCTCCCACATCTGATGAGTCTTCCATCAGTTCGTCCTCCACTTCTTCCTGGGCTCCTGCACCTTCCTCACTAGTTTTGCTGCTACCATGCGCCCTGGTAAAACCATCTCCCCCACCCTCACATGCCTGCCGCCTTGGTGCTGCCGACCGTCTGGACCTTGCAGATGTTAGCCCTTCCGCATACAACTCCTCCTCCTCTACTTCCTCCACCTCCTCTTGTGCCACCACCTGACTCCGAATTCTGTTTAACATGTGCTCCAGCATGTAAATCACCGGAATAGTCATGCTGATAATGGCATCGTCAGCACTAAACATCTTCGTCGCCATTTCAAAACTGTGCAGAAGGGTGCATAGGTCCCTGATCTGAGACCACTCCTCCAGCGTGATTTGCCCCACCTCTGAATCTCGTTGGCCCAGGCTATACGTCAGAACGTATTGCACCAGGGCTTGTCGGTGCTGCCACAGTCGCTGCAACATGTGCAGAGTTGAATTCCACTGGGTAGGCACATCGCATTTTAGCCGGTGAAGTGGCAGGCCCAACGACTTCTGTAGAGATGTAAGTCGCTGAGTTGCGGGATGCGAACGGCGGAAGTGAGCACACAGCGACCGTGCCCTCTGCAGAAGGCCATCTAGTCTGGGATAGTGGGCTAAAAATTGCTGGACAACCAGGTTCAACACGTGAGCCATACAAGGCACGTGTGTGACATTGCCCCGGCGAAGGGCCGCACCCAGGTTTGCAGCATTGTCGCACACGGCCTTCCCTGGTTTCAGGTCCAGTGGAGACAACCATTCATGAAATTGGTTCTCCAGAGCTGACCACAACTCCTCAGCTGTGTGACTCACATTTCCCAGACATTTCAATGTAAAAACCGCCTGATGACGTTGAGCCCTACTGCCAGCATAGTAAGGAGGTGTGCAGGATCCCTTCTGCGCAGTTAGAAAGCTTGTGGCATGACCAGACAGGCTTTGGGTGCAGGTGGAAGACCGAGAGGAGGTTGAGGAGGCAGAAGCAGTGGAGGAACTTTGACATAAAGAGGATTGACGCACAACTCGTGGGGACGGCAAGACTTGGACAGCAGCCCCTTGTCCTGCTGTCACCATAGTTACCCAGTGCCCAGTCAGCGACATGTAACGCCCCTGTCCATGCCTACTCGTCCAAGTGTCTGTGGTGAAATGCACCCTGTCACACACAGAGTTTCTCAAAGAAGCGGTGATGTTGTGTGCGACATGCTGGTGGAGCGCAGGCACACCTTTCTTTGAGAAGTAGTGCCGACTGGGCATCTGGTACTGGGGCACTGCGACGGACATAAGGTCTCGAAAATCCTCTGTGTCCACCAGGCGGAAAGGCAGCATTTCTGTAGCCAAGAGCTTGCAGATGGTGAAATTCAACCTCTTAGCTTTCTCATGGCTAGGAGGAAATGGTCTTTTACTTGTCCACATCTGAGGGACCGAGGGCTGGCTATTGTGCTTAGACGGGGTTGATAAGGGTGTCCCCGGCAAACTGCCGGTCTGTGAGGAAGATGCAGGCGGACATGTTAGGTTGCCTTGATCCAAAGGTGGTGCTATCGATGTCGGACAGCGCTCAACACCAGCTGGTGTTTCCACCTCCAAAGAAAATGATGACCTGCCAATCACGCTGGCTGTTGCGGGTAAAGAGGTGGCAGGTCTGCGCCCCAAAACAGGTGTGACTGCTGTCCCCCCAGTCACAGAGGATGAAGAGGCCGCGGATGCACAAGATATGGCAGACGGTGGTTGGCCCGGCCGGCTAGGCCGCATTGTAGCACACTGAGCTTCCCACTGCAACTTATGCTTCATGTCCATGTGCCGGTTCATGCATGAAGTACTCAAACTATGTATTTTTTGGCCTCTACTTAGCTTTTGCTGACAAATGTTACAGATAACACGAGTTGGGTCATCTTTATCGATCTGAAAAAATGCCCAGGCTATGCAAGGCTTAGCACCCATGTGACCTGAAGAGCCACCACGACTTGTGGTGAGAGGCAGAGTTGTGTTTGAGGATGCAGTTGTTGACGTGCTTCCAGTACTACGTCTCTGTCCAGGAAGGCGCAACCTGACCTCGTCATCACTAGCATCTTCCTCCACCTCCTCTGCTGACCTCATCTCTTGGCTGACTGTGGGTTGACAGTAAGTGGGATCTCCAACCTCATCATCATCACCCTGTGCGTTATCACACCCGTCGTCCTCAGAGCCAACCTGTTCCTGCCCTGACAAAAAACTAAAGTTGTCGCTCCAATCAGGTATTTGAGTCTTATCATCGTCTTCCTCATTGTCTCCACCAACAGGAGTTACAGTTTGGGAATGAGGGTCTACATTATGGTCAGAACCTTCTGCGTCTGGTCCTGGATCCGACTCATAAAGATTCTGGGCATCAGTGCAGATCATTTCCTCGTCTGGATTCACAGAAGCGCTGGAGTCGACCTCTGATTCCCAGGCTATCTTATGAGTAAACAGCTCTGCAGACTCAACCATCTGTTCTACCTCATACTCAGACGGGCACCTGGAGATTTGGGAGCTGTGAGGAAGCAAGTGCGATTGGGGTGACACCTTTGAGGACTGGAGTATTTGTGATGTTGAAGTTGATGTGGAGGAGAGCCCACTTAAAGGAGCACTTGATATCCGTTGAAGCACCTGCTGTTTTTGTGCCACATCTGGAATTTGTAGCGATTGGCGTGGCCGTAAGAAAGGGATCTTATCACATTGTCCGCTAAAAGAAGTAGACATTTTAGTTTGGCTGGAAGATGGTCTTTCTTCTGCAGATGTTACTGTTGCTTTAACACCTACCCCACGGACACAACCTTTTTTCCCCTTCCCAACACGCCTATTCCCCTTTCCACCAGCAGCAGGCCTTTTTCCACTCATTTTGGTGGTTAACTAATTCACAACTCTGGAGTTGTTTGCACAAAAAAACAATGGATGGTAACCGAGCAGAGCTGAGTGGCCAAACTGTGGTATTGGGCCAAAACTATTGGCTGGGTTAGATGCAGAAAAAAATTATATTCAATTTGCAACCTGATGGAGGTCAGTATAGATGGACTAATACAACAAGTCCCACACACAGCTAGAAGCCCAATATTTTTTCAGAGGTAGATGCATAAAAAAATATATTCAGTTTGCAACCTGATGGAGGTCAGTATAGGTGGACTAACAGAACAAGTCCCACACACTGCTAGAAGGCCAAATATTTTTTCAGAGCTAGATGCAGAAAAAAATTATATTCAGTTTGCAACCTGATGGAGGTCTGTATAGATGGATTAATAGAACAAGACCCACACACAGCTAGAAGCCCAATATTTTTTCAGAGGTAGATGCAGAAAAAAATATATTCAGTTTGCAACCTGATGGAGGTCAGTATAGGTGGACTAATAGAACAAGTCCCACACACTGCTAGAAGGCCAAATATTTTTTCAGAGCTAGATGCAGAAAAAAATTATATTCAGTTTGCAACCTGATGGAGGTCTGTATAGATGGATTAATAGAACAAGACCCACACACAGCTAGAAGCCCAATATTTTTTCAGAGGTAGATGCAGAAAAAAATATATTCAGTTTGCAACCTGATGGAGGTCAGTATAGATGGACTAATACAACAAGTCCCACACACAGCTAGAAGCCCAAATATTTTTTCAGAGGTACTGTAGATGCAGATAAAAATTATTTTTAATTTGCAACCTGATGGAGGTCAGTATAGATGGACTAATAGAGAAAGTCCGACACACTACTAGAAGGCCAAATATTTTTTCAGAGCTAGATGCAGAAAAAAATTATATTCAGTTTGCAACCTGATGGAGGTCAGTATAGATGGATTAATAGAACAAGACCCACACAGAGCTAGAAGCCCAATATTTTTTCAGAGGTAGATGCAGAAAAAAATATATTCAGTTTGCAACCTGATGGAGGTCAGTATAGATGGACTAACAGAGAAAGTCCCACACACTACTAGAAGGCCAAATATTTTTTCAGAGCTAGATGCAGAAAAAAATTATATTCAGTTTGCAACCTGATGGAGGTCTGTATAGATGGATTAATAGAACAAGACCCACACACAGCTAGAAGCCCAATATTTTTTCAGAGGTAGATGCAGAAAAAAATATATTCAGTTTGCAACCTGATGGAGGTCAGTATAGATGGACTAACAGAGAAAGTCCCACACACTACTAGAAGGCCAAATATTTTTTCAGAGCTAGATGCAGAAAAAAATTATATTCAGTTTGCAACCTGATGGAGGTCAGTATAGATGGACTAATACAACAAGTCCCACACACAGCTAGAAGCCCAAATATTTTTTCAGAGGTACTGTAGATGCAGATAAAATTTATTTTTAATTTGAAACCTGATGGAGGTCAGTATAGATGACTAATAGAGAAAGTCCGACACACTACTAGAAGGCCAAATATTTTTTCAGAGCTAGATGCAGAAAAAAATTATATTCAGTTTGCAACCTGATGGAGGCCAGTATAGATGGATTAATAGAACAAGACCCACACACAGCTAGAAGCCCAATATTTTTTCAGAGGTAGATGCAGAAAAAAATATATTCAGTTTGCAACCTGATGGAGGTCAGTATAGATGGACTAACAGAGAAAGTCCCACACACTACTAGAAGGCCAAATATTTTTTCAGAGCTAGATGCAGAAAAAAATTATATTCAGTTTGCAACCTGATGGAGGTCTGTATAGATGGATTAATAGAACAAGACCCACACACAGCGAGAAGCCCAATATTTTTTCAGAGGTAGATGCAGAAAAAAATATATTCAGTTTGCAACCTGATGGAGGTCTGTATAGATGGATTAATAGAACAAGACCCACACACAGCTAGAAACCCAATATTTTTTCAGAGGTAGATGCAGAAAAAAATATATTCAGTTTGCAACCTGATCGAGGTCAGTATAGGTGGACTAATAGAACAAGTCCCACACACTGCTAGAAGGCCAAATATTTTTTCAGAGCTAGATGCAGAAAAAAATTATATTCAGTTTGCAACCTGATGGAGGTCTGCATAGATGGATTAATAGAACAAGACCCACACACAGCTAGAAGCCCAATATTTTTTCAGAGGTAGATGCAGAAAAAAATATATTCAGTTTGCAACCTGATGGAGGTCAGTATAGATGGACTAATACAACAAGTCCCACACACAGCTAGAAGCCCAAATATTTTTTCAGAGGTACTGTAGATGCAGATAAAAATTATTTTTAATTTGCAACCTGATGGAGGTCAGTATAGATGGACTAATAGAGAAAGTCCGACACACTACTAGAAGGCCAAATATTTTTTCAGAGCTAGATGCAGAAAAAAATTATATTCAGTTTGCAACCTGATGGAGGTCAGTATAGATGGATTAATAGAACAAGACCCACACAGAGCTAGAAGCCCAATATTTTTTCAGAGGTAGATGCAGAAAAAAATATATTCAGTTTGCAACCTGATGGAGGTCAGTATAGATGGACTAACAGAGAAAGTCCCACACACTACTAGAAGGCCAAATATTTTTTCAGAGCTAGATGCAGAAAAAAATTATATTCAGTTTGCAACCTGATGGAGGTCAGTATAGATGGACTAATACAACAAGTCCCACACACAGCTAGAAGCCCAAATATTTTTTCAGAGGTACTGTAGATGCAGATAAAATTTATTTTTAATTTGAAACCTGATGGAGGTCAGTATAGATGACTAATAGAGAAAGTCCGACACACTACTAGAAGGCCAAATATTTTTTCAGAGCTAGATGCAGAAAAAAATTATATTCAGTTTGCAACCTGATGGAGGCCAGTATAGATGGATTAATAGAACAAGACCCACACACAGCTAGAAGCCCAATATTTTTTCAGAGGTAGATGCAGAAAAAAATATATTCAGTTTGCAACCTGATGGAGGTCAGTATAGATGGACTAACAGAGAAAGTCCCACACACTACTAGAAGGCCAAATATTTTTTCAGAGCTAGATGCAGAAAAAAATTATATTCAGTTTGCAACCTGATGGAGGTCTGTATAGATGGATTAATAGAACAAGACCCACACACAGCGAGAAGCCCAATATTTTTTCAGAGGTAGATGCAGAAAAAAATATATTCAGTTTGCAACCTGATGGAGGTCTGTATAGATGGATTAATAGAACAAGACCCACACACAGCTAGAAACCCAATATTTTTTCAGAGGTAGATGCAGAAAAAAATATATTCAGTTTGCAACCTGATGGAGGTCAGTATAGGTGGACTAATAGAACAAGTCCCACACACTGCTAGAAGGCCAAATATTTTTTCAGAGCTAGATGCAGAAAAAAATTATATTCAGTTTGCAACCTGATGGAGGTCTGCATAGATGGATTAATAGAACAAGACCCACACACAGCTAGAAGCCCAATATTTTTTCAGAGGTAGATGCAGAAAAAAATATATTCAGTTTGCAACCTGATGGAGGTCAGTATAGATGGACTAATACAACAAGTCCCACACACAGCTAGAAGCCCAAATATTTTTTCAGAGGTACTGTAGATGCAGATAAAAATTATTTTTAATTTGCAACCTGATGGAGGTCAGTATAGATGGACTAATAGAGAAAGTCCGACACACTACTAGAAGGCCTAATATTTTTTCAGAGCTAGATGCAGAAAAAAATTATATTCAGTTTGCAACCTCATGGAGGTCAGTATAGATGGATTAATAGAACAAGACCCACACACAGCTAGAAGCCCAATATTTTTTCAGAGGTAGATGCAGAAAAAAATATATTCAGTTTGCAACCTGATGGAGGTCAGTATAGATGGACTAACAGAGAAAGTCCCACACACTACTAGAAGGCCAAATATTTTTTCAGAGCTAGATGCAGAAAATAATTATATTCAGTTTGCAACCTGATGGAGGTCTGTATAGATGGATTAATAGAACAAGACCCACACACAGCTAGAAGCCCAATATTTTTTCAGCGGTAGATGCAGAAAAAAATATATTCAGTTTGCAACCTGATGGAGGTCAGTATAGATGGACTAATACAAGTCCCACACACAGCTAGAAGCCCAATATTTTTTCAGAGGTAGATGCAGAAAAAAATATATTCAGTTTGCAACCTGATGGAGGTCAGTATAGATGGACTAATACAACAAGTCCCACACACAGCTAGAAGCCCAAATATTTTTTCAGAGGTACTGTAGATGCAGATAAAAATTATTTTTAATTTGCAACCTGATGGAGGTCAGTATAGATGGACTAATAGAGAAAGTCCGACACACTACTAGAAGGCCAAATATTTTTTCAGAGCTAGATGCAGAAAAAAATTATATTCAGTTTGCAACCTGATGGAGGGCAGTATAGATGGATTAATAGAACAAGACCCACACAGAGCTAGAAGCCCAATATTTTTTCAGAGGTAGATGCAGAAAAAAATATATTCAGTTTGCAACCTGATGGAGGTCAGTATAGATGGACTAACAGAGAAAGTCCCACACACTACTAGAAGGCCAAATATTTTTTCAGAGCTAGATGCAGAAAAAAATTATATTCAGTTTGCAACCTGATGGAGGTCTGTATAGATGGATTAATAGAACAAGACCCACACACAGCTAGAAGCCCAATATTTTTTCAGAGGTAGATGCAGAAAAAAATATATTCAGTTTGCAACCTGATGGAGGTCAGTATAGATGGACTAACAGAGAAAGTCCCACACACTACTAGAAGGCCAAATATTTTTTCAGAGCTAGATGCAGAAAAAAATTATATTCAGTTTGCAACCTGATGGAGGTCAGTATAGATGGACTAATACAACAAGTCCCACACACAGCTAGAAGCCCAAATATTTTTTCAGAGGTACTGTAGATGCAGATAAAAATTATTTTTAATTTGAAACCTGATGGAGGTCAGTATAGATGACTAATAGAGAAAGTCCGACACACTACTTGAAGGCCAAATATTTTTTCAGAGCTAGATGCAGAAAAAAATTATATTCAGTTTGCAACCTGATGGAGGTCAGTATAGATGGATTAATAGAACAAGACCCACACACAGCTAGAAGCCCAATATTTTTTCAGAGGTAGATGCAGAAAAAAATATATTCAGTTTGCAACCTGATGGAGGTCAGTATAGATGGACTAACAGAGAAAGTCCCACACACTACTAGAAGGCCAAATATTTTTTCAGAGCTAGATGCAGAAAAAAATTATATTCAGTTTGCAACCTGATGGAGGTCTGTATAGATGGATTAATAGAACAAGACCCACACACAGCGAGAAGCCCAATATTTTTTCAGAGGTAGATGCAGAAAAAAATATATTCAGTTTGCAACCTGATGGAGGTCTGTATAGATGGATTAATAGAACAAGACCCACACACAGCTAGAAACCCAATATTTTTTCAGAGGTAGATGCAGAAAAAAATATATTCAGTTTGCAACCTGATGGAGGTCAGTATAGGTGGACTAATAGAACAAGTCCCACACACTGCTAGAAGGCCAAATATTTTTTCAGAGCTAGATGCAGAAAAAAATTATATTCAGTTTGCAACCTGATGGAGGTCTGCATAGATGGATTAATAGAACAAGACCCACACACAGCTAGAAGCCCAATATTTTTTCAGAGGTAGATGCAGAAAAAAATATATTCAGTTTGCAACCTGATGGAGGTCAGTATAGATGGACTAATACAACAAGTCCCACACACAGCTAGAAGCCCAAATATTTTTTCAGAGGTACTGTAGATGCAGATAAAAATTATTTTTAATTTGCAACCTGATGGAGGTCAGTATAGATGGACTAATAGAGAAAGTCCGACACACTACTAGAAGGCCAAATATTTTTTCAGAGCTAGATGCAGAAAAAAATTATATTCAGTTTGCAACCTGATGGAGGTCAGTATAGATGGATTAATAGAACAAGACCCACACACAGCTAGAAGCCCAATATTTTTTCAGAGGTAGATGCAGAAAAAAATATATTCAGTTTGCAACCTGATGGAGGTCAGTATAGATGGACTAACAGAGAAAGTCCCACACACTACTAGAAGGCCAAATATTTTTTCAGAGCTAGATGCAGAAAATAATTATATTCAGTTTGCAACCTGATGGAGGTCTGTATAGATGGATTAATAGAACAAGACCCACACACAGCTAGAAGCCCAATATTTTTTCAGAGGTAGATGCAGAAAAAAATATATTCAGTTTGCAACCTGATGGAGGTCAGTATAGATGGACTAATACAAGTCCCACACACAGCTAGAAGCCCAATATTTTTTCAGAGGTAGATGCAGAAAAAAATATATTCAGTTTGCAACCTGATGGAGGTCAGTATAGATGGACTAATACAACAAGTCCCACACACAGCTAGAAGCCCAAATATTTTTTCAGAGGTACTGTAGATGCAGATAAAAATTATTTTTAATTTGCAACCTGATGGAGGTCAGTATAGATGGACTAATAGAGAAAGTCCGACACACTACTAGAAGGCCAAATATTTTTTCAGAGCTAGATGCAGAAAAAAATTATATTCAGTTTGCAACCTGATGGAGGGCAGTATAGATGGATTAATAGAACAAGACCCACACACAGCTAGAAGCCCAATATTTTTTCAGAGGTAGATGCAGAAAAAAATATATTCAGTTTGCAACCTGATGGAGGTCAGTATAGATGGACTAACAGAGAAAGTCCCACACACTACTAGAAGGCCAAATATTTTTTCAGAGCTAGATGCAGAAAAAAATTATATTCAGTTTGCAACCTGATGGAGGTCTGTATAGATGGATTAATAGAACAAGACCCACACACAGCTAGAAGCCCAATATTTTTTCAGAGGTAGATGCAGAAAAAAATATATTCAGTTTGCAACCTGATGGAGGTCAGTATAGATGGACTAATACAAGTCCCACACACAGCTAGAAGCCCAATATTTTTTCAGAGGTAGATGCAGAAAAAAATATATTCAGTTTGCAACCTGATGGAGGTCAGTATAGATGGACTAATACAACAAGTCCCACACACAGCTAGAAGCCCAAATATTTTTTCAGAGGTACTGTAGATGCAGATAAAAATTATTTTTAATTTGCAACCTGATGGAGGTCAGTATAGATGGACTAATAGAGAAAGTCCGACACACTACTAGAAGGCCAAATATTTTTTCAGAGCTAGATGCAGAAAAAAATTATATTCAGTTTGCAACCTGATGGAGGTCAGTATAGATGGATTAATAGAACAAGACCCACACACAGCTAGAAGCCCAATATTTTTTCAGAGGTAGATGCAGAATAAAATATATTCAGTTTGCAACCTGATGGAGGTCAGTATAGATGGACTAACAGAGAAAGTCCCACACACTACTAGAAGGCCAAATATTTTTTCAGAGCTAGATGCAGAAAAAAATTATATTCAGTTTGCAACCTGATGGAGGTCTGTATAGATGGATTAATAGAACAAGACCCACACACAGCTAGAAGCCCAATATTTTTTCAGAGGTAGATGCAGAAAAAAATATATTCAGTTTGCAACCTGATGGAGGTCAGTATAGATGGACTAATAGAATGATGCTATGCCCAAAAGATTTTACTTCACTAGGTGCAGTAAAAAAATTGGTATTCTATACACAGGTGGTATATCTTGCAACACAGATAGGCTACTCCACTGACTAACACACTCTGCAATAGGCCAAAAAGGATTAGCTTTGCTAGATTCAGCCAAATGCTGTGAAAAAAACTTGCACAGCACTGGCACAGACCTGCCTGGCAAAAACTGATAGGAACTGATGTAACCTAGTCCTGAAAAGGACTCCAATTACAATTAGTCTTTACTCCCACAACCTATCTATTTAAGAGCACAGACCTGCCTGATAAAAGTCGTAGGAAATGCTGTAACCTAGTCCTTAAAAGGACTGCAATCACAACTATTCCCTACTCCCAAGCTATCTTTATATTTGTGCGAAAATTGGCTTGAAATTAACAAGGTATAGCGCACACAGCAACAGCGGTGCCGTCTAACACGCAGCTGCAGCAGTGAGAAAATGGTGGCGATGGGGAAAATGGCTTGGTCTTATAGGGCAAGGACATGTGACATACACTGCCAATGACACATGCCCTTGCTTGTGTGAAAAAAAGCACTTCGCTCCGTGTGTGCGCTGCTGATAGGCTGACAGATTGCACCTCCCCACTGTAAATGCGGGAAAGAGAAAAAAAATGGAGATCTTCATTGTTCCTGCAGAGATCCATCCCCTGCCCCTCCCCCCACCCCGCTGTACACTCAAACTGCGTATTAACATTAATTTTCATCATTACTGAGAAAAAATCCAGTTATGATTTTGGTGCACGAACAGTTATCGAACATAACCTCGAACAGCCGAATTTTTCTCAAATTGTTCGTGTTCGCCGAACGGCTCGAACACCGCCCAAAACAGCTCGAATTTGAGATTGGCGAACAGTTCGAGTAGAACAACGCTCATCTCTAATTCCTACAGATTTTAAAGTTGCTCCAATTAGGCCTCTGGCTCCTCTGTTTTCAGTATTATCCCTGAGCTCCAACACCACCAGTTGCTGCTCAGAAGTGCCGCCTGCACAGTCAACACTTGCTGCCGTGTTATTAGGGTTCAGTAACGTCAGCTGATCCCCTGCTGTGTGTCCGGCAAATTCTCCTGCTCTGTCCACATCCACTGTACTACAGATTTAAAACTTGCTCCAATTACACCTCTGGCTCCACTCTTTTTTCAGTATTTACCCTGGGTTACATCCCCGCCAGCTGTTTCCCGGCAGTGTCTTTGGCACGGTTACTCCCTCCTGCCCAGCCTGGTTCCAGCACGCCAGCTGTTTCCAGGTAGTGTCAATGTCACTTTGCCTCCAATACGTTGTCCTGTCGTGTTGCGGTCTGGTTAGCTGACTCTATGGTGCCTGCAGCTTAGGTGACTCCTATGTGGGCTGCGGGATCTGGCAATGAAGGCTGGTTCCATAGTGCCCCCTGTAGGACTGTGGGTTTAGGTAACTCTGACCGGCACGTGGCCTTGCAACTTTTTTTTCATGGGTACCTTCTGCTACACATCCGGGTTCCAGTACCTTCAGCTGGTTCTCGGCAGTGCCTTTGGCTTAGGTGCCTCCTTCTCGGTATCCGAGTTCCACCAGCATCTGCTGGTCCTTGGTAGTGCTTTCTGGCACAGGTGCCTCTTGCTTAGTAACCGAGTTCCAGTACCGTCAGCTGGTCCTCGGTAGTTCCATTGGCTTAGGTGCCTCCTTCTCGGTATCCCAGTTCCACCAACGTTTGCTGATTTTTGGTAGTGCTTTCTGGCACAGGTACCTCCTGCTTAGTAACTGAGTTCCAGTACCGTCAGCTGGTCCTCGGTAGTTCTATTGGCTCTTGTACCTTCTGCTACCCATCCGGGTACCAGTACCGTCAGCTGGTTCTCGGTAGTTCCATTTGATCTTGTACCTTCTGCTACCCATCCGGGTTCCAGTACCGTCAGCTGGTTCTCGGCAGTGCCTTTGGCTTAGGTGCCTCCTTCTCGGTATCCCAGTTCCACCAACGTTTGCTGATTTTTGGTAGTGCTTTCTGGCACAGTTACCTCCTGCTTAGTAACCGAGTTCCAGTACCGTCAGCTGGTCCTCGGTAGTTCTATTGGCTCTTGTACCTTCTGCTACCCATCCGGGTACCAGTACCGTCAGCTGGTTCTCGGTAGTTCCATTTGATCTTGTACCTTCTGCTACCCATCCGGGTTCCAGAACCGTCAGCTGGTTCTCGGCAGTGCCTTTGGCTTAGGTGCCTCCTTTTCGGTATCCAAGTTCCACCAACGTCTGCTGGTCCTTGATAGTGCTTTCTGGCACAGGTACCTCCTTCTTAGTAACCGAGTTCCAGTACCGTCAGCTGGTCCTCGGTAGTTCCATTGGCTCTTGTACCTTCTGCTACCCATCCGGGTTCCAGTACTGTCAGCTGTTTCCCGGCAGTGTCTTTGGCACGGGTACTCCCTCCTGCCCAGCCTGGTTCCAGCACGCCAGCTGTTTCCGGGTAGTGTCAACGTCACTTTGCCTGCAATACGTTGTCCTGTCATGTTGCAGTCGGGTTAGCTGACTCTATGGTGCCTGCAGCTTAGGTGACTCCTATGTGGGCTGCGGGAGCTGGCAATGAAGGCTGGTTCCATAGTGCCAATAGGACAAGCACACCCTGTAGGACAGTGGGTTTCGGTAACTCAGGCCGGCTAGCGGGCTTGCAACTTTTTTTTTCATGAGTACCTTCTGTTACCCATCCGAGTTCCAGTACCGTCAGCTGGTTCTCGGCAGTGCCTTTAGCTTAGGTACCTCCTTCTCAGTATCCGAGTTCCACCAACGTCTGCTGGTCCTTGGTAGTGCTTTCTGGCACAGGTACCTCCTGCTTAGTAACTGGGTTCCAGTACCGTCAGCTGGTCCTCGGTAGATCCTCAGCCTTCTTGTACCTTCTGCTAAATTTCCAAGTTCAAGCTTTTTGAAATGGTTCTTGGTAATCACTCTGGATCTCCCTGATGACGACCCTGAAGACAAGGACCCTGAAGACCACCCCGAAGAAGACGAGGACCCCGAAGACGACGACCCTGAAGACGAGGACCCCGAAGACCACCCCGAAGAAGATGAGGACCCCGAAGACGACGACCCCGAAGAAGAAGACAAGGACCCTGAAAACCACCCCAAAGAAGACAAGGACCCCAAAGACGATGACCCTGAAGACGACGACCCTGAAGACCACCCTGAAGAAGACGAGGACCCCGAAGACGACGACCCTGAAGACGAGGACCCTGAAGACCACCCCGAAGAAGACGAGGACCCCGAAGACGATGACCCTGAAGACGACGACCTTGAAGACCACCCCGAAGAAGACCAAGAAGATGACGCTGAAGAAGATGACCAAGAGGACAAAGAACAAAACGACAACCACCAAGATACAGAAGAACAAGAGACAGAAAACCAGGAAGCAGAAGAACAAGAAGCTGCAGAACAAAAAGCGGAAGAACATTAAGCATAAGACTAAAAATCAGAGCAAAAGATATTATCTAAATTATAAGCAGAAGAAGACTAAGCAGTGTATGGGGGTGAGTCCATTCCTCCTCTTGGTGCCCCTGGAAAAGACCTGCTGCTGCAGGCCAAACTGAACGCAGACAAATCCTGTTGTAAATCTTTTGTGACACGTTGAACGAAAGGTGTAATCTTCAAACTTTTATAGATAACAACTGCAGGAATACCTGTCACAAATAAGAATCTGATGAAGAAGAATATGAAGAAGATGAAGAAGTAGAATATGAAGAAGAATAATAGTTGAATAAGAAGAATATGAAGAATGTAAAAAAAAAAGAATAATACGAAGAAGGTGAAGAAGAAGAAGATAAAGAAGGTGAAGAAGAAGTTGATGAAAAAGATGCTGATGCTGAGGATGATGAAGGAGAAAGTGTGGGAGAAGTGAAAAAGAAGGTGAAGAGCATGGAAGTAGTGAAACATAAATATCTGACAAAATATAAAAAAACTTAACATAGTCAATATTTTTGTAACTCAGAACGTCTTAAAAAAATATTAATTCCTGTTATTCCATTTGATTGGGCTAAACCTCTATGCCTTTATTGTCTCCCCCACCTCCCCCAATACATTCTACATTATTCTTAGTTGTTTTCCTTCATGTAGAATTAACCTACAAGGAAAGAAAGGGTTTATTTTCATTCCGATATTTGTGTCCTTGCATTGGTTTCCGGTATCGGAATCGGCGATATCCGATATTTTTTGGGTATCGGTCCGATACAATCCGATCCGATATTTCTCGATATCGAAAGGTATCGCTCAACACTAGTCAAAATCTGCATCAGAGACTTGCATCTCAGTTACAGAATTTTACACGCTGTTGCTTGTAAACCTGCACCGTGGTTGAGTTTATGCAGCATCAAAAAGAAGCACAGTGGGCATGAGATTTCTATAAATCCCATCCACTGTTCTTCTAATGTAAAATGCAGCGTTTTGGATGCAGCGCAGGTGAACTGCGTCCAAAACGCTGCTATTCCTGATCGTGGGCATGTACACTTAGAGTTATAGATAGCCTTCCTCTACAGAGGGGGGAGGAGATAGACTTAGACTCCTTAAAAAAAAAGATATATGAGTTGGAGAGCCTTCAACTTAGGGGTCTAAATATTTAGTTTCATGTGCACAGCTGTCTTTATTGATCTCCGACTCTGTGTTTGTTTGTCTTTATATGTTTTTAATTGTTCCTCTGTTCTTTTTCTTTTCTATAGGTCTTTCTATCAAGATGAGGAATTGGAGTGTGTGGAAAAGGAGGAAGAAAATACTCATTCATTACACATGTAGATTGTTATGTATAGAGCATGGGATTTGCTCTGTTATTTGTCTTCCTTCTTTTCCTCCTTTCCTCTCTATTGTTTTTTCCTTCCCCTCTTTTTTATTTTCCCTCCCTTTTCTCCGCTCTCCCTGCCCTCTTTTTCTTTGAGCTTCTCTTAATTATTTATATTGCTCCGGCTTAGTCTCTGTTGCTATAGTGATGAGACCTGAGCTTGGATTGGCTGGCCTCTTATATGTGCCCCGGCGTCTTTTGAGAGGCGGTCATGTAACCATTCTATGGGCACCATAGTTACATTTACCTGGAGCAATACACAGTGTTTGACCAGTATGTCCGTCGCCTGGGTTGTGGTCATGTGACCGCTTCCCGAGTGATGTATGCGATCGCCCGCCCATAAGGGGCAGAGTATCTGCAACATATGTCTGTGTGGGTTGCCGCAACAACCTTAATGCGGACACTTGATAGGAGGAATAGATGAACACTTATGATCAAATGACATGGCTGTGAGCTTTAGGACCTTGGTATATCTTCTTATGAGATCTGTGATTGGTTGGGGGAGTGGTCTTTCAAGTTGCACATATGTGGATCTGCACATATGTGGATCTGTGGGATTGGTGGGTTGTTGTAACCATAACTACATTGATGCCTCTTTTTGATTACAAAGGATTTTGCACTGTCTTATTAAACTTTAAATATGTATATCAATTATGTATTTGATTATAGTTGATATTCAGATAATGTATACAGAGGACTGAGATTCTGTGTTTAATATTGTGATTGCATGTCGTTTTCTGAGCTGGGGGTAGATCTATATGGTGATTGGTGATTGTATGTGCACCACACTATATTAAACCCCTCTGCACTCCATTGCATGTACTTGATCAATATAAAGATAAAGACCTCCCAAAGGTTGAAACATTGCATTTTTAATAATAGCAGGATAAACTTCATCTTTTATTGAACCACCCTGGACTGGATGCTGTCTACCTTTAACTTGGCTGATGGTTTTCCAATTGGGTTCCTTGGAGCTTCTGGATGTGCGTCCTGATGTTGAGAGATGTCAGCTTTTCTTTATTGGATCATATTAGAAATAACATCATCTATGTGCCATCAGAATTTGGCTACAGTAGTGGGATACATAGAACTCTACTGCTTATTTCTTAGGTCTTTGCAGGTTTTCTTTGCTTCTTATGTGCTGGTATAGGTATTTGATGAAAAATGTCATCATAGGAGGCCAGGATGAACCCAGATCAACATAGAAATCCATGTTAAAATTTCAGCAGCAGAATTGAGTAATTTATTTTCTTTTTTTGTAATCTAGATTTAGGGATTTTGCATTTTGCTCATGGGTAATCCACAGCAAAATCCATATAAGAGGCACTTTATTCCAGATTCTGACTTTAAACATGAATGGAAAGTTCCACTATAAACCTCTGATTTAGAAAATAAAACAATTGCGCTGTTGCTTCAGTTATTTTTGTGGTGTTCACTATGTGGTAAAAATAACCTAGTCAATAAAATAATTATTAGTTATATTAAACTAATTATATAGTTTTTCTATTACTTTTATTGGATTTTAAAAAGTTAAAAAAAAAATGTTTTCAAAAATTAAAGTTTCTTTTGCACTACCATATTCTGAGAAATATGGTCCATATTCATCAAGTTGTTTGTACCAGGTTACTGGCATAAAACACCCTCAAATATTTTAGCTTTTGGCATTTTCTCACCAGTTTTGGCTAGCTTTTCCATTATGGGTGGTGCTAGGGAGGCATCAGGGTGGGGTGTGACAATGTCGGCCCGACTAAAATAATTTGAAATTCCGGCATATCTTACACCAGAATTGTTACTCCAATTCCTGAATGGAATAGCATCTCTGTTGAGGCGCATAGAGACACCTACCAGTGATAGGATGCACCAAATTCATTATCTTGTGTGTGACTCTAAATCATTTCAGCTGTTTATATATCTACAGCGGGTACAGAAAGTATTCAGACCCCTTTAAATTGTTCACTCTTTGTTTCATTGTAGCCATTTGGTAAATTCTTTTTTTTTCTCATTAAAGTACACTCTGCACCCCATCTTGACTGAAAAAAAACAGAAATATAGAAATTTTTGCAAATTTATTAAAAAGGAAAAACTGAAATATCACATGGTCATAAGTATTCAGACCCTTTGCTCAGACACTCATATTTAAGTCACATGCTGTCCATTTCCTTGTGATCCTCCTTGAGATGGTTCTACTCCTTCATTGGAGTCCAGCTGTGTTTAATTAAACTGATAGGACTTGATTTGGAAAGGCACACACCTGTCTATATAAGACCTCACAGCTCACAGATAGATGACCAGATAGGTCCTTCTTTCATCAGTACTCTTCCTTTTCTACCTCACAAAAAGGAAACTGAATTTCCTATGCCCATGTAGCTCTTCCCACCATGGGCTGGCCTCAGTAGTTAACTCTATCCACTGATTGGCTAAGTGCTGCAGGCCACAAAATAGATAAAGTAGCATTTAAAAAAGCACAGTGAATTATATCACTATAATGTCTTCAAGGGAGGGTGTCAACATTTTCTCCACTCTTTTACATATGTCCTTGAAATGAACCTTGTAAACAAAAGTGATCACTAGTGATGAGCGAGCATGCTCGCCACTGCTCGGTACTCACCCGAGCATCTCAGTACTCGAGATGCTCGGAGCTCCCCGAGTACTTGCGCAATGCTCGGGCGGGAGCTCGGGTCCCCGTCCTGCATGTTTGGCGCTATTTAGAGCACCAATCAAGCAGGGATTGTCTACCACTCACTGTAATGCCACAGCCATGGTGGTTGTGGCATTACAGTGATTGCCCAAATCGATGGGAACAGTGCTCACAGTGAAACATGAAAAGCCTGCAATTCAGCAATATCAATGTAGCAGAGCTGAAGCCGTCCTGGGAACCATGGAAAGGTAAGGATGAGGTTGGTTTATTATTTTACTTTTATTGCAGAAGACATTGGCTTCAGCTGGAATGGGCGATACGATAAGTAGAGTTTAATTTACAACATTAAATGAATGTGTGTTTATTTCAATTAAAGGATTATATTCTGGGTGTTGGTGTTTTTTTTAACTTTCACTATGGGGTTAGTAATGGGGGTGTCTTATAGATGCCTCTCCATTACTAACCTGGGCTTGATGTCAGCTGGCATTATAAGCTGACATCAACCCCAGCCCTATTACCCCACTGCCACCGCTACAGGGCAGTGGGAAGAGCGAGGCTAAGTGCAAGAATTGGCACATCCTATGGATGCGCCATTTCTGGGGCAGCTGAGGGCTGGTGTTTCTAGCCTGGGAGGGGGCCAATATTCATGGCACCCTTCCTGGACTATTAATATCAGCCCCCAGCTGTCTGCGTAGCCTTTGCTAGCTATTAAAATAGGGGGTCCCCACGTCATTTTTTTTTGGGGTCCCCCATTTTAATAGCTAGTAAAGACTAGGTATTCAGCTGGGGACTGATATTAGTAGCCTGGGAAGCTCCGTGGGTATTACCCCCTTCCCAGGCTTCAAACATCTGCCCCAGCCGTCTGCTTATCCTCCGCTAGAGACTAAAATTACGGGGGATCCCACTGCAATTTTTTTTTTTTTTTAATGAATCCTTTATTTTAACACTAAATGACAAGTACAGTAACCAACACAGTCACTGTACTTATTATATATGTGACTGACATGTTTCTATCTATCTAATCTATGTGTGATGCTCTATTCTTTCTGTTCTAAATTGTCAGGTACCGGTGTATGCCGCTGATGAATTGCCGGCCGGCTTTTTAAAGAGACGGGTGCATGAAAATCGGAGGGCACTAGTGTGTTCCAAGTGCCCTGCTATGTTTTTCATGCACCCTCCTATATACCCTGCCTGCCTGTCTGCCTATATGTTCTGCCTGCCTGACGTTTAATTGAGCACTGTTCCCATCGATTTGGGCAATTTTTGACCTTCTGCAGACAACCGGGGGAGACTGCCAGAAAAATGTTTGAGTATCCCATAGACTTACATTGGGCTCGTTGCTCGGGTCGAGCACCCGAGTATTCCAATGTGCTCGACCCGAGCTTCGAGCACCCGAGCATTTTAGTGCTTGCTCATCACTAGTGATCACTTAAAAAAACATCAAACTGTAGATTGACCAAAGGTAGCACAATATAGCCCATAAAAGATTGATTGGTGGATATTCAACCTCAGAGACCTGCTCCAAAGCATTATTCATTTATCCATCCTGGTTTATTTAGGCACAACAACATACTTTATGTCTATAGTGGGAACTTCTCCACAGAACCATTCCAGCAAGGACTCCAGCCTATTCAATCTGATTAGTGGTTGTTTTAACAGATTTAAGTGGGTTCAGGAAACCCGGAGTTTTGCCATCTTCATAAATTTCATTCTGAAATCATCCTAACAAATTTTTACCAAGCAGGGTTACATTCCTTGAAGGGTCAATCAATATCGATGTAGCTCAGACTCTCGTGCTCAGTTTAGCAAATAGGCCATTCACAACCGAGGCAGACCTTTGGCATAGTTTTAACTCAAGATCATACCAGCCTAGCAAAAAGACATTAAATAAGTGAAAAGTACCAGAAAATGAAACATTTTGTCCTAATAAAGAGGTTATCATAGCTGAATAATCAAACATATTAGCCATGAAGGAAGCTTAATATTACCCACAACTTGGAGGATGATCCCTGTTTATTGCCAGTGATCCTTTTTACAGCAATAGCAGCATTTTACAGTTCACTGTGCAAGGAGGGAGACCTCTGGTATTTCTATTCTGTTTTATCCTGGATGAATCTCGAAGGCTAATAATGCAGGTTCCATAACGTGTCACTTGCTCTACTTTCTAACACCTCATTTTCCTTCAGACGTGTGACTGCTGACAAAAGGCCAGTGAACCGAGAAGATTACAGAAATGCTGTTGCCTTGCAAATAATTAAGAGAAATTATACATATACTGCAAGCGAGGTACGAAGGCTGATTAATAAGGGGATTTGGCAGTATGTTTAGGTCACTCCTCAGGGAATATTGCAATTTTAAATTTTTTCTTTAACTCTGCACAATGGACAACATATACATTAGAGCACAGTACCCAGGATGGGCATGAGTAAGTGAGGACAAAAGCAGTATGTGCAGGTGAGGTCAACCAGTATCAGGGCTCGTGCTTGACAAGGCACAGAACAATCGATAGTAAGAAGCAAGTCACAATTTTTTTTCTCTGACGGATATTTACCGAGTCCATATGGAGGTACAGTAGAGGCCATATACAGCTCTATGGAAGCCCTATTAATGCTAGATTTCCCAAAAACTAATTTAGGCATTCTTTTTGCATGATTTTTAAATGTTTTTAAAGTGAATCTGTCTGCAGGATTTCATCTCCAAAACTATTTATATGCACTTGTAACTCTTGCAAAAACAAGTCTGGCCATACCTTTAGCTAGATAGTCTGTTCCTCTGCTACCGAGAAATCAGCATCTGAATCGATATGAAAATGAGGCTGAAGTGCTTTGGATGCCTAGAAGCACTTACCAAGACTCAATCACTGCAGCTCTATTACCCACCCAGTGCTGCCTCCTCCTGCTTGACTGACCACTCCTTTGCTTGAATTCACACAGCAAAGAAGCTGTCAGACAAGCAGGAGGAGGCAGACCAGGTCATGGAATAAAGCTGGGGTGAACAGAGGCTTGGGAAGTGCTTCCAGGCAGCCAAAGAACTTCAGCCTCATTTGCATATCGATTTAAATGCAGATTTATGAGTAATAGTGGAGTAATTAGCCTGGCTAAACATATATCTAGACTTGTTTTTGCAAGAGCTACATATGCATATAAATAGTTTGCGGGGTGAAATCCTGCTGACAGATTCACTTTAAAGTATTTTAAAAGAAAATCTAAATAATTTTTACATATATTGTTGTGGAGATATAAAAAGAAAAACTGGTGCAAAGAAAAATAGGGTAGCTGTCCACAACAACTATGTCTCAATTTACAGGGACTATTTGACCACTTCCTTTGCACCACTGTCTAAGAATCAGCTGCATTGAGTTTTGCGTAAAGGGATGGTCCCAAAGGCAAAGTAAATTTCTTCTTAAATCCTTATATATTTGATGCCATAATCAAAACTATTTTCTAATATTATTGCATTAAAAATTTCCTATCATTCCCTAACTACACTAACAGCTATTCTATTTTTTTCCCAAATTCCTTTCTGATGACGCTTTGTTTGAGAATTCCACTGCATGCTGGGATACTCAAAGGAAGTGTCATCAATGGCTTCGGTCACTGGCACAGCCCCCACAAGTGACAGTGCTATGCCGCTTAGTTTAGATTACGGCATTGTAATGTGGCGTAGGGCAGTAGCCATGGGCGAGGTACTCGTCTTTTGCACCCCAGCATGTTGCATGAAAATGGGGGTCCTGGCTCGGTGTGTGGACTTGTGCTGTGAGGGTGCTCGTGTAGGTGTCATATAACTGATGTTGCTTGTTTGCCAGGACCAGAAGATTTACAGTTCTATGAGGGAGACCACCATTTAAAAATAAACTTTTTACTGAACAGGAACTTAGTAGGGAATA
Organism: Phyllobates terribilis; assembly: GCF_046119375.1. NCBI lineage: Eukaryota > Metazoa > Chordata > Amphibia > Anura > Dendrobatidae > Phyllobates > Phyllobates terribilis. The sequence goes on from NW_027362773.1 coordinate 59,184,969, forward strand.
CAGTTGACACCAGAAGTTTACATACACTATACAAAATGACACATATGCATGTTTTTCTCAATATCTGACATGAAATCAGAATAAACATTTCCCATTTAAGGTCAATTAGGATTACCATAATTTTTAATATTTGCCAAAAGCCAGAATAATGAGAGAGAGAGAGAATGTTTTAAGGCATTTTTATTACTAAGTCAAAAGTCTGTTGTCTGTTCTGTCTGCATTTTATCTATTTATGTCTTTTAATATATACCCAATAAAAATTGTTTTTATTTGCATCCATAATACTCCGTATTCCTCTTGATTTGTTAAATGTCTTAACTTGGAGTTGGATGGGGTTGCAGGGCGGTGATTCCCCGGCTTTGTTCCCCGGTATTTATATGAATAATGCCTGATCTGGGACTTTTTGTGTTAATAAGTCAAAAGTTTACATACTCTAAGATTACTATGCCTTTAAACAATTCTGGACTGCCTATATGATGATGTAATGTGTTTGGAAGCTTCTGATAGGTTTTTTGGCAAAATCTGAGTTAATTAGAGACACACCTGTGGATGTATTTTAATGCACACCTGAAACACACTGCTTCTTTGTGTAGCATCATGGGAAAGTCTAAAGAAATCAGCTAAGATATCAGCAAGCAATTGTGGACTTGCACAAGTCTGGCTCATCCATGGGTACAATTTCAAGATACGTAAAGGTGCCTCGTTCATCTGTACAAACAATTATATGCAAGTACAAACAAGATGGGAATTCCCAGGCATCATACCGCTCAGGAAGGAGATGGTTTCTGTGTCCCAGAGATGAACGTGCTTTGGTCCGACATGTGCATATCAACCCAAGAACAAAAGCAAAAAAGCAAAAGACCTTGTGAAAATGATGGCGGATGCTGGTAAGATTGTGTCAATATCCACAGTGAAACAAGCACTGTATCAACATGGGCTGAAAGGCCACTCTGCCAGGAAGAACTGATTACTCCAAAAGAAACATAAATAAGCCTGATTAATGTTTGCAAATGCACACAAGAACAAAGACCTTAATTTTTGGAGACATGTCCTGTGGTCTGATGAAACTAAAATTGAACATTTTGGGCATAATGACCAACATTACGTTTGGAGAAAAAAGGGAGAAGCTTGGAAGCCTAAGAACACCATCCCAACTGTGAAACATGGGATGACAGCATCATGTTGTGGGGTTGTTTTGCTACAGGAGGGACTGGTGCACTTCACAAAATAGATGGCATCATGAGAAAAGAAGATTATGTGGCAATACTGAAGCAACATCTCAAGACATCAGCCAGGAAGTTAAAGCTTGGGCAGAAATGGGTCTTCCAAATGAACAATGACCCAAAGCATACTGCCAAAATGGTAACAAAGTGGCTTAAGGATAACAAAGTCAATGTTTTGGAGGGGCCATCACAAAGTCCTGATCTCAATCCTATTGAAAATTTATAGCCAAAGCTTAAAAGGCAGGTGCAAGCAAGGCGACCTACAAACCTGGATCAGTTACACCAGTTTTGTCAGGAGGAATGAGCCCTAATTCCAACCAACTATTGTGAGAAGCTTGTGGAAGAATATCCCAAACTTTTGACCCAAGTCATTCAGTTTAAGGGCAATGGTACCAAATACTAATGAAATGCATGTAAACTTTTGACTTTGCAGTAAGTAATGAAAATGCCTTAAAACATTCTCTCTCATTATTCTGGCATTTGGCAAATATTAAAAATGATGGTAATCCTAATTCACCTAAAACAGGAAAGGATTATTCTGATTTCATGTCAGATATTAAGAAAAACATGCATATATGTCTTTTTATAAAGTGTATGTAAACTTCTGGTTTCAACTGTATATAGAAAAGATAGTGTGTACACAGTCTTATGAGCATTTCCTTTACAACGCAAAGCATTTTCCTCACAGTTTCCTTCCATTTCTTCTCTATTGTTCTCCTTTCCTTTTTATTCTCTCTAGTTGTCGTCTGTCTCAACTGTTTCTCTCTACTTCACCACAGCCCAGCTTGACTCTACAGTCCTGTTTAGCAAGAGCCCTTTATTTGACTCGTGGTTCCACTTCTTCTTTCCCCTCAGAGTGCCAGTATCGCTGGTACTTATCTTCTCTAATGCTGACGCTCTGGAACTCCCTCCTGGAACTTTCTACTTGTCTCACGTACTCAGTCCTGTCTAGGCCTGTTAACCTTCAAGAGTTATAAACTCTGGGCCTTTCTGCTAGTCGTCCTCTCCCAGGACCTGGTAGATCACTCTGTCTCTTAGTCACTTCTGCTTCGAATCTCGCTGTCTCTTTCCTTCGGTCTCCTCTCACTTTAGGGACACCCCAAAATGTAGCACTGATCACAATGGACCTTAGGTCCTCTTTCTATGCACTCCAGGCCCTATCTGCCTCACTACCAGGAAATTGTCACTTTCCCTTCAACTCAGCCCCTCTCATTCTGGGCTAGTACCACACATTAACTCTTACTATCACTACTGTCAAACTGTACACACTATCAATATTACTAACACCTTTAACTCACATCACAATTCACATTCTTCTTCATATAACATTGTACTTGTTTCTTCAAGGGGCCACATGGGCAGTATAACCTTCTCCTTACAGCATCAAAAAGATAGGGATCTAGGAAGAAATGTACTTTGCCTTCGGACCATCCCTTTAATGAATATTATTTTGATTTTGAAGCCAATGTTTCTTTTTTCAAAATTCTGCATGCTTTGACATTCTTCTATATGGGTTTTAATACATTTTTATATGCCGTTACAAAGTGCACAAAACAATGTGTAAAAAACACACACAACAGTATAAAAAAAGCTTCTAAGTTTAAAAAATTGCACGTGTTAATGCGATGTTAAAAGAAAATGAAAAATTGTTCTGGACATCAGAAGGGAAAGGGGCAAAATATAAATATTGTTAAGGAAACAGTAAGAGAAATTTGAACATTTTCCTAATACTTGAATGCTCAAAGTGATATTTGAGATTAGAAAAAATAGTCTGTCCCAGAACAGAACCACTGTTGTCCATGGGCTATCTATGATATTACTGCCCTGTTCCATTCACTTAAACAGGGTTTAATTGCCCATGAACAGCAATGGTGGTATTCCTAGAAGACAGTAGTCATGCATATTTAAAATGTATAACTGGGTGATAATGAATATTAACACTATGAGTGACAACCAATATGGCTAATATGACATTAAGCGCACTGAACTGCATTTTTGCTTAGTAATTCTTCATTAACCCCTTGACACTATTTGATGCATATATTTGTCATAAGCAAATGTCACTTTGTGATCCATGTAAATTATATACATCATGCTTTTTGCACAGTACTGCTTGTGTACCAACGTGATCAGCTACACAAGTCTACTGATATCCATAGCTAGGCTAATGTTGTGACTTATATGATTAGTATTCTTCCCAATCCTAGCAGTTTAACACCACATCTGCAATTGTCAACAATGAGAGCAGCTCATGAGGAGTTTGACAGAGGGAGAGTGCTTCCTCTGTCAGCCCATCCGCACCTCTGCAGCATGATTGTGTGGTATTGCTGTGTTTTCTATGGGTTTCCTAACAGTGGCCTTCTGGTATGCCATGCACTTTAGTCTATCAAATCCCACAGAAGGAAGAAGGCTACTTGTCAGCCTTTCATTGACAGGCACTGTAATGCACTGCTTTATGTAAATAGTGCACTATAATAGCTATGTAGTTATGGGATCACATATTCAAGTCTCCCATGGGGACTATTAAGTATTGTAAAAATATATATATTTTAAGTGTTTAAAAAAAATAAAAAACCCTCCCAAAAATCCCCGTTTTCTCAATGAAAAATAGTTTAATCTTTAAAAAAGCCCCCAAATGGAATTGTGGCATCTGTAATGATCCATATCATAACATTATGTCATTACTTATTCGGTATAACGATTGCCACTACAAAAAAATATGAAAAACATTGCCACAATTGTTGTTTTTCGTCATCCTGCCTCACAAAAAAAGAAATAAATAAAAAGTGGTCAAAATGTTGTATGTGTCCGAAAACAGTATTAATAAAAACTACAGCTTGTAACACAATTAACAAAGCCTTATACACACACACATATATATATATATATATATATATATATATATATATGTATATATACACACTACCGTTCAAAAGTTTGGGGTCACCCAGACAATTTTGTGTTGTCCATGAAAACTCATACTTTTATTTATCAACTGAGTTGCAAAATTAATAGAAAATATAGTCCAGACATTGACAAGGTTAGAAATAATGATTTTTATTTGAAAGAATAATTTTCTCCTTCAAACTTTGCTTTCGTCAATGAATGCTCCCAATTACAGCATTGCAGACCTTTGGCATTCTAGCTTTTAATTTGCTGAGGTAATCTTGAGAAATTTCACCCCATGCTTCCTGAAGCTCCTCTCACATGTTGGATTGGCTTGATGGGCACTTTTTGCGTACCATACGGTCAAGCTGCTCCCACAACAGCTCAATGGGGTTGAGATCTGGTGACTGCGCTGGCCACTCCATTACAGATAGAATTACAGCTGCCTGCTTCTTCCCTAAATAGTTCATGCATAATTTGGAGGTGTGCTTTGTGTCATTGTCCTGTTGTAGGATGAAATTGGCTCCAATCAAGCGCTGTCCACAGGGTATGGCATGGAGTTGCAAAATGGGGTGATAGCCTTTCTTATTCAAAATTCCATTTACCTTGTACAAATCTCCCACTTTACCAGCACCAAAGCAACCCAAGACCATCACATTACCTCCACCATGCTTGACTGATGGCGTCAGGCAATCTTCCAGCATCTTTTCAGTTGTTCTGCGTCTCACAAATGTTCTTCTGTGTGATCCAAACACCTCAATCTTTGATTCGTCTGTCCATTAAACTTTTTTCCAATCTTCCTCTGTCCAATGTCTGTGTTCTTTTGCCCATATTAATCTTTTCCTTTTATTAGCCAGTCTCAGATATGGCTTTTTCTTTGCCACTTTGCCCTGAATGCCAGCATCCCAGAGTCACCTCTTCACTGTAGACGTTGACACTGGCGTTTTGCGTGTACTATTTAATGAACCTGCCAGTTGAGGAACTGTGAGGCGTTGATTTCTCAAACTAGAGACTCTAATGTACTTGTCTTGTTGCTCAGTTGTTCTGCGGGACCTCCCACTTCTCTTTCTACTCTGGTTAGAGCCTGTTTGTGCTCTCCTCTGAAGGGAGTAGTACACACCGTTGTAGGAAATCTTCAGTTTCTTGGCAACTTCTCGCATGAAATAGCCTTCATTTGTAAGAACAAGTATAGACTGTCGAGTTTCACATGAAAGTTCTCTTTTTCTGGCCATTTTGAGAGTTTCATAGAACAAACAAATGTAATGCTCCAGATTCTCAATTAGCTCAAAGGAAGGTCAATTTTTTAGCTTCTCAAATCAGCCAAACCATTTTCAGCTGGGCTAATGTGTCACCCTACCTGGATGCCACAAGTGTAATAAAGCTGTGTCTGAGAGCAAGGGGGAGGTTCTCTGGTCAGGGGAACATTAGCATGCAATGCCTCCTGTCTCAGGCCAGTAGGGGGAGCAGGCTGCCCCTATAAAAGCTGGTACTGGGGACAGGGTTAGAGAGAACTGGATTGCCTGTCTCAGTTCTGAGACGTGTCCCAGAGTGGAGCAGGGACAGAAAGTTGATTGCACCTAAGAGGAAGTGTGGCAGTGGGAGAGAGCCACAAGCCAGAGACAAGAGGCGCAGTGAGCCTGTCTTGGCAGAGAAAAGACTTCATTTTACCAGACTCTGGTGTCTGAGGCTGGAAGGATTCCACATCCCCCAGCAGAGAACCAGTCCGCAAGGGACTGTACATTCCTTGGCCTAAGAAGCCTGGAGGCCCTGCCACAACCGAAGGGACATGTGAAGCCGTACAAGGCTGGGAGCAGAAAGGAACCCACGTCACAGGCCATACAGGCGAGAAAGCACGGAAGCTCGGAAACGTGGGCTGTTACCCTATAACGAGGAGATAGCCAGAAGGAGCACAGAAAGCACGGTAGGCCTACACCCTCACCCTAACCAGGGCCAATTTCCCCGTTGCTTTCAGACATCCAGGTCCCCTCCTAGCTGGGACTGTTTGTGGGTCAGTTTACCTGTTCTAGTAAAGACCCTGAACTGCAACCTGTTGTCTGTGTGCTACTTGCTCCTCCAGCACTATCAGCACTGGGACTCTCACTACCATCACTCCCACCATCCACTATACTGCCCTGGGGCCGCACTCTTCCCGTGGGGAGTCACACTACCATAGCTGCACACCTCATCAGCCCCAGCGGTCTGCATGCAGCGGCGGTTCCTAATGACCGCAAATCCACGGGTGGCGTAGTCGGACATAAACATCAGTACATAACGGACTACCACTGGCCTGACCACCCTGAGCCACGGAACCGGGTTGCCACTACTACTCCCATCGTTTCCCCCTATTGCCCGGATCCGAGTGCCCCACGGCCCAGGGGGTGAGTCACTAACATACTGGTGCAAGGGTTTTCTAGTGTTTTCTAAACATCCATTAGCCTTCTTACACAGTTAGCAAACACAATGTACCATTAAAACACTGGAGTGGTGGTTGTTGGAAATGGGCCTCTATACACCTATGTAGATATTACAATAAAAACAAGACGTTTGCAGCTAGAATAGGCATTTACCACATTAGCAATGTATACAGTATATTTCTGATTCATTTAATATTAGCTTCATTGAAAAAAAATGTGCTTTTCTTTCAAAAATAATGAAATTTCTAAATGACCCTAAACTTTTGAACGGTAGTGTACTGTATATATTTATTTATTTTGATATTCTTGTGCAAAAGTAGTAAAATCTAAAAAAGATATAGATTGGGTATCATTGTAATGCACCAATCCATCCAATAAAACTATATTATTATTTATCCCACACGATGAACACCAAAAGAAAAAATACGAAAAGCATTGTTAGAATTTATGCTTTTTTTGTTCAATTAACGTCACAAAATAATGTACTAATAAGTGATCAAAAGCTATATTTACCAAAAAATGGTATAAGTGCAAACTACACCTAATCCAACAAAAATTAATCCTAACTAGTATTGATCGAATTTGTTTGGCATTTCAAGTTCGTGTTTATCTGCATGACAGCGTGGCAAATCAGGATTGTTCGTGGGTGGAGCTCATTTTTTGGTGCGAACAAGCCGGAACGCCAAACACGAACACGAATTTGAAATGCCGAACAAATTCATTCAACACTAAATCCTAACAACTCTGTCTTCAAACAAATAAAAAAGTCATTGGTCTCAGGATATGGCAACCCCCCCTAAAAAGATGTATTTATTTAAATGTTCACATTGTGGAATCCCATGCACCACTCCCCTTAGGTCTGTGCTGTCTTGATGCAACTCTCCACTGTATTGTCAAATAAATAAGAACATGGATTGTTTATTGGTTATAGAATACTAAAATTAAAATGTGATGTTTCAGCCATAGACAGCCCTTTTCAAGCCATATAGAGAGAAATATGAAGTATGTGTTTCTTTCACTACATATGGCTCGAGGAACTCAATCTGTGACTGAAGTAGTGCATTTTAATTTTTGTATGCTGTAGCCAATGAAACTTTTTGAGGACAACTTCTGGTGTTTGGATATCCATGTTCTGAATTTTTCTTTAAATGTACAGTATTTTGCTGCAGGGTGTAACCTAGATTACAAGGGATAAAAGGGAGACAAGGGAGCGCTATCTAAGCGTAGTATTAGATTATATCATGATTGGTAGCAAATTAAAGATTTTGCTCACCATATGCGGTTGTGCATACAGGCACAACTCTAGGATAACATGTATTCCGTATAAATCCTTCTTAACGGTCTGTTGCCACATTGAAATACCTTGGAGGGTCTTTCAAGAGGTTCCAATGTAACAGGTTCCACAGGAAGCAATGGCCCTGGCTCCTGTGGCCCCGCTCTGCCGCCCCCCCCAGGTGGGCTACCGTTAAAACAGACTATAAGGTGCACCACCATTTTATTTAAAAATGTTTTTTTCCTATTTTCCACCCCAAAACTTGAGGTGCGTCTTATAATGTGGTGCGTCTTATGGTACGCAAAATATGGTAATTTAATTTATTAATATATCAATCATCTTTGTACACAAAAATACAAAAATATTAAGAAAAAAATAAAATCCAAACATTTATAAAAAATAGAGGAAACAAAAAAACTGATAGAATAAAATAAAAAATGAAAAACAAATACAAAATAACATCACATCACGTATCCCTTATGCTAAAGAGATAGTTTGTGTAAAATTCATGTCTGTATTAGCATTTTATGAAATATTTTATTAAATAAGTCTTCTAACACTCAGAAAAAGACTTTTTGTTTTTTTAAAACCAAATTCAACCAAAATGTTATTGTTAATATATTGTATAAGCAAATGTGTGAGATGAATTCTATGTATGTTGTTACAAATATTTTGATTGATTGCATTATATCTATACACATATGATTTAAGAAGCTAAGGAAAAGTATAGAAAAAAGAAAAAGTGAGGGCAGGTACTCTGAAAGTATTTGCTATTCAAATGAGCACCACCTGCTACTAGCATCAGAAAAGGTATAAATAAGCTGCTTGTTTCATTATCGAGCTATTCACCTGATGAAGGCAGACCCAGCCGAAACACATTGTGTTTTTATCTTTGCATTTTAATAAACCGTACTGAAGAATCCTGGAAGCACAGAGTGGAAGCGCCAATTTCTTGTATTTTTTCTACAAATATTTAAATGTATTTTGTTATTTAAAAATAGTAAAGCAAAAACAATAGCATAAATTTGGTATCATAATTATCATATCAACCTGCAGAATTACCATTTCAAATGAACTGAATAGTGAACGATGTTTAAAAAAAAGTCCACGTGTTATTTCTATTGTTCATTCCACTTACCAGAAAGTGTGATAAAAAGAGATCAAATAGTCATATGTAGTAGAAAATCGACCATGGAAAACTACATCTTGTATAAAACAAATAAGCCCCATTACAGCTCTGCTGCCTGAATGACACAAAATCAAATTATAATTTGTCAAACAGCGTAGTTATTGTTTAAAGGTCCTAAAACATAAATAAAACTATATACATTTAATATCTCTGCCATCAAGCTGACCCACTGAATAAAGTTACAATTTTATTTGTCCAGGATGTGAATAGCATAAAGTTTAAAACGTCAAAAACAATACCATAATTGCTGTTTTTTTTATTTTATTCAGTAAAGAGTACATCTGGAAAGAGCAAAAGGACAAGACGCCCTCCCTGTGTAACACCACTGAGAGCAGGTGGAGGTGAGTTAGAGGGTTGGCTGCTCACCTGGATAGGTATAGATACAGTATAACAGTATAGATACCAAACGTGGCTGCTGCTCAAGCCGCTGGCCTCACACCGATTGGATGTAGGACATGACGAATAAAGAAAGATAGAGGGCAATGCATCCCAGGCACTGCCTCTGACAAAGTTGGTTTCAGGTGGTTAATGCAAAATATATTTCAATTTTGTTGATGCAACGCGTTTCGGACTAGTTTCTACTCCTTTTTCAGGCACCCGAAGAAAGAGTAGCATCTACTCTGAAATGCGCTGCATCAATATAATTGAAATATATTTTACATTCGCCATCTGGAACAACCTTTGTCAGCGGCAGCACCAGGGATCTACCACACTTTATCTTCTTTCAATAAAGAGTACATAGAAGCTAAGCAATATGTTATATGTACTCCAAAATGGTACCACTGACAAATACAACCCATTTTACAAAAAACAAGCACTCTACGGCTATTTTGACTAACTAATTTAAATATTATGTCTCCTGAAATGTGACAATGAAAAAATGAAGAAAAAAAAATGCTTTGGTCTAAAAGCCCAAAAATAGACCGGTCCTTAAAGGGTTAGAAGGCAGGGTATATATCAGGGTGTAACTAGTTTCATTTTTAATGGTAGCCATTTAAATTGTCACCCAACTTTCCCATATACACATATAAATAAAAAAGCATCGAAAGAGTTTTAGCAGAAGACTTCTCAATGACTTTAGGAGTGAACATTCTTCACTATAATTATTTTTTAATAGACAGGAAAGAAACATCTTGAGTTTGTTTTGCAAACTTTATATGCAATTTAGTTTATTCAGCTCTGAATGAGTGACACTGTTCTGAGAATCAGCCACATTAGCAAACAAATCCAAACATTGATTTCTTTACGTCAAATAATGCACCTTCTGTGCCCGAACACTGGAATTAAAGCAATCTGAAGTCTATTCTTTTCTAACACAATTAATGGAAATTTCCATTTCCTCTGTAATGCAAATAGACATAGATAGACTGCATGCCCAAGAGAGGGACTATATTATTGCAGGGGAAACATATGTACATCCCAGCACAAATTAAATGTATCGCCTTTTACATCAATAGCCAGAATCTTGAAACCCTGAAATCCAAACCCAATACTAAGATTGGATTTTAACCCTCACTTAGCAAACACAATTCAGTCAGAATCAATTATTTGTATGTGATCCCTGGAAGTCTCAGCAGCCAATGACCTGTAAGGGTTTAGTCTGCTTAGGAAACCATTCATGAAGAAGTTTGTTATGCACAAAACTAAAACTATTGTCTGGTAGAACAAAGTGAGAGTTTCAAATCCCAAAGCTTATTTAAAAAAAAAATGCCTAAAAGTGTCAGATTCATAACCATCTATCTTATTCATTGTTCAGCATATGTCAGATATTCCAAGTGAAATTCAGTGAATTGGAATAGTATATAGTGAATAATATATAGAGTTACATCGTGTTTTATATATACATGCAGTACAGACCAAAAGTTTGGACACACCTTCTCATTTAAAGATTTTTCTGTATTTTCATGACTATGAAAATTGTACATTCACACTGAAGGCATCAAAACTATGAATTAACACATGTGGAATTATATACTTAACAAAAAAGTGTGAAGCAACTGAAAATATGTCTTATATTCTAGGTTCTTCAAAGTAGCCACCTTTTGCTTTGATGACTGCTTTGCTTACTCTTGGCATTCTCTTGATGAGCTTCAAGAGGTAGTCACTGGAAATGGTTTTCACTTCACAGGTGTGCTCTGTCAGGTTTAAGAAGTGGGATTTCTTGCCTTATAAATGGGGTTGGGACCATCAGTTGTGTTGTGCAGAAGTCTGATGGATACACAGCTGATAGTCCTACTGAACAGACTGTTAGAATTTGTATTATGGCAAGAATAAAGCAGCTAAGTAAAGAAAAACGAGTGACCATCATTACTTTAAGAAATGAAGGTCAGTCAGTGCGAAAAATTGGGAAAACTTTGAAAGTGTCCCCAAGTGCAGTTGCAAAAACCATCAAGTGCTAGAAAAAAACTGGCTCACATGAGGACCGCCCCAGGAAAGGAAGACCAAGAGTCACCTCTGCTTCTGAGGATAAGTTTATCCGAGTCACCAGCCTCCGAAATCGCAGGTTAAAGCAGCTCGGATTAGAGACCAGGTCAATGCCACACAGAGTTCTAGCAGCAGACACATCTCTTCAACAACTGTTAAGAGGAGACTTTGTGCAGCAGGCCTTCAAGGTAAAATAGCTGCTAGGAAACCACTGCTAAGGACAGGCAACAAGCAGAAGAGACTTGTTTTGGCTAAAGAATACAAAGAATGGACATTAGACCAGTGGAAATCTGTGCTTTGGTCTGATGAGTCCAAATTTGAGATCTTTGGTTCCAACCACCGTGTCTTTGTGCGACGCAGAAAAGGTGAACGGATGGACTCTACATGCCTGGTTCCCACCGTGAGTCATGGAGGAGGAGGTGTGATGGTATGGGGGGGCTTTGCTGGTGACACTGTTGGGGATTTATTCAAAATTGAAGGCATACTGAACCAGCATGGCTGCCACAGCATCTTGCAGCAGCATGCTATTCCATCCGGTTTGCGTTTAGTTGGACCATCTTTTATTTTTCAACAGGACAATGACCCCAAACACACCTCCAGGCTGTGTAAGGGCTATTTGACCAAGAAGGAGAGTGATGGGGGGCTACGCCAGATGACCTGGCCTCCACAGTCACCAGACCTGAACCCAATCGAGATGGTTTGGGGTGAGCTGGACCGCAGAGTGAAGGCAAAAGGGCCAACAAGTGCTAAGCATCTCTGGGAACTCCTTCAAGATTGTTGGAAGACCATTTCCGGTGACTACCTCTTGAAGCTTATCAAGAGAATGCCAAGAGTGTGCAAAACAGTCATCAAAGCGAAAGGTGGCTACTTTGAAGAACCTAGAATATAAGACATATTTTCAGTTGTTTCACACTTTTTTATTAAGTATATAATTCCACATGTGTTAATTCATAGTTTTGATGCCTTCAGTGTGAATGTACAATTTTCATAGTCAAGAAAATACAGAAAAATCTTTAAATGAGAAGGTGTGTCCAAACTTTTGGTCTGTACTGTACATAGTAGCTTTCCACTTCCTCTGTGGCAGTTCGGTAGTGTTTCCATGCTGAGACCATAAGTCAGGACCTCACCTCATAAGATGGATTTTCAATTGAGAATTGTCCCCAAAAATAAGAAAAAAATAATTAAATGGTCAATATACAAGTTTCTATTTTTGCAGAAGTCTGAGAAAACTGAGGCTAAGCTGAAGCTCCTGGGCCCCAAGGTCAATCTGTAACAGGGTTCCTCACCTATCATGTATGAATGGTGCTATATAGTGCCTTCTAATGTAACAAAGAAGACTTTTGGGTCCAGAAGAAACAGCTTCCACTGCACTCCCGATAGCTATACCCATGGAAAGGTACAAGAGACCAACTTCTACAAGGACAAATGAATAAGGGATTACTAGTGATTAATGACACAGCACAAATGTCCTTCCATGGGCTCATACTGTGCCTCCATGCGCCTACAATTTTATATGGAGGGACACAGTAATACAGAGCCATGGGAGCTCTATGTGTCTACGATCCGTATCAATCCAAAGGTTTCTATATATGCCATGGGCCTATAATGTAACTCTGGATGCCTTTCCATCTTCTATGAAGGCATTCAGATGTGTGTTCTGTTCCAACCAGGTAAAACCGAGCTACAGGAGGAACTCTTTGTGCCAATATTTAGGGTTTGTGTGCTTGAAGTTTTAATGCCAACTTGTCACCTAATGATCTAATGCTGTAAAACCTGAAAACAATAGTCCATGCAAGTCCTTGTTTAAATTGTTTCTCATTCTGGCCAAAAAAAAGCTTTTTCTTAGCAGAGAGTTTATCAAAAGTTATTGAGGAGGGTGCATGAACCTTGCAGAGTCACAATGTCCAGTCTTTTAGCATACCTTAACCATAGCTCCTAACCGTCCCGGAATGAGCGGACCTGTCCTGATTTGAGGGCTCAGTCCCACATTCCGTCATGTCAGAGCTTTTGTCCCAGCTTCTATACTCACCTCTCCTCTCTGATATCTTCATTTCTCCATATCGCCTCCTTAAGGGGTGGGGCTGCTCTCTGCATAAATAAAATTATATATTCACTGATTATCCATCCTGTGATCTGGTCTCCCAGTGACTGAAACTCACATCTAAGCGTTCGCAGGCTGTTGCTCTATCCAGGAGCCAAAGCCCACTATGATGTAGATAGGAGAATTTAGCAATCTTGACCTCTATTGCAGGCAATGAACCCAGAAACAGGTTATCTATGTCCATAGACATACATTGTGGATAACAATGTTTTTCTATGGTCACTGTATACTGAGGTGAAGAAAACTATTTTTTTTTGCTCCTACAAAAGTAGTAAAAATAATAATCAATTACAAAAATGTTGTTTTCTTTTTCTGTGAGTTTCCTCAGATTTCAAATCCACAACCTTAACATTGCAGGCAAGAGCTTAAGCTACTGAACTGAGCAACAAGCTCTGATGATGTAATGGGGAGAATTTTGTGTACTTGATCTGTATTGCGGGCTTTGACTCCACAGGCAGATTATACTGATAGAAATACACTGCTATGTACAATGTATGTATTTCTATTCTAGAGGGAGAATAAATGTTTTCATCCTATAAAAATACTAAAAAATACTAATAAAAAACACTTGATAATGTAAAAAATAATGTCATCTTTAATGTGTTTTTTTATGTTAAATGTTAAACAATAAACATTACAAATCAGCAAATAACATGGGCATATTTGGTGTCCTGTAGTCGTAACGACCCGCAGAACACAGCGATCAGATTACTTACGGGTATTGGTAAATTACGTAAAAAATGGCATGATTGGAATTTTTCTCTATTAAACCCATAAAAAATGTAATAAAATTGTAATCCTGAGGCCGTGTTCACAAGTAGCGTAAATGGCGCGTTATTTCTGCTGCTTTTTTCGCACCACATGACACAATAACAATCTTCTTAGATTATTGTGTGTTTGCCGCATTTCTTTTATGTGTTTTCCCCTTATTTGATGCAATTTCAGTGCAGATATGAGCAGAGTTTTTAATGCTTTTTTTAATAGTACTCAAAAGCTTTGATTCTGTGCTTAAAAATGCAGCGGTGGGTTTTTTTTTATGCATTTTTTTTTCCAAAGAAGCCTGTAGAGAGAAAATGCAACAAAACCGCAGAGTTCAAGAGAGTCTTCATACCACATGGGGCGGAGATTTGAAGGAATCACATTCACTTTGCTTCGAAATTTAGACCTTGTTCACATGTAGTGTAAATGTTGCGTATTTTCTGCTGCTTTTTTTGCACAAAAATTCTGCTGTATTTAATTGTCCAAGCAAAGTGGATGTAATTTCATGAAAACTGCAGCTGCTGTGCGCCCCAGGACTCTGGTGAACTGTGCAATTTTAGTGCTTTTTTTTCTAATTTGCCTTCTATGCGGAGCCTAAAAAATTGCCTGTGAAAAATTGCATTTTTTTTTTTAAGCACAGAGTCAAAGCTTTTCTATACTTGAAAAAACACATTAAAAATGCGGCTTCACATCTGCACCAGAAACGCATCAAACAAGGGTGGGGGGGATTGTTATTGTGTAGTTTGGTGGGGACATATGCAGAAAAAAAATACACAGTACTTTTGCAATGTGAGAACACGGCTTTACAGACACAAAAAAGCCAGATGTCGTATAGTGAAGCTACATAAAGAGGAGAAAGTTCTGGTGGCTCCGACTGTGAATGAATAAGCAAAAAATAATCCACAAGTCCCAACTAGAGATGAGCAGGAAGCACAGATAATGTCCTTCCAGCCCTGGGTGATCAAAAGCCACCAGGAACACCGGAAGGAAAGAGATTCCCGTCCAGCCACCAGGTACCACTGACCTGGACGCTGGACCAGAGACCTGTGAATCGATCCACTCATCTCTAGTCCCAACTGTTCCAGATACAACGGACAGCCCTGGATTTTGGTCTTTTCCCTGCAGTCCTGAGCATCTGCTGAACTTCCCTCACTGCCAGCTCTCCTCTGACAACTCCTCCTGCCAGAGTAGAAAGAAATGGTAAATGGGAATGGATCAGGGTGTAGCCAGGACATGGCCAAAATTTATTGCGGCACGCGCCGCATGAACTGGCCCTCTTTCTGTTCTTCAACAGTTGGGAGGTATGCCTTAACATACACTTTTTGGCTTGGTAAGAAAGATAATCAAGGGTGTGCTAACATATGATTTTCCACAACAGTCTGATAGTCTAGGTACTCTATAATCTTGATCATCTAGTATATTTCATAATCTAAAGATCTGTTCACATGGACCGACCAACGGCAAGACACAACCACAGATGGCTGTTTACACATGCAGACCAAAGTAAATGATGCACACTGAGCGATCTGTAGCAGATCATCGTTTTCAGCATCGCGGGTCCTGTTTACACAAGAACACCAAGAATGATGACCTTTTGCGCTACACAAAAACATAATCTCACCCAATGAACAAGCGTTTTTTGTTCAGGTGATCGACAGCCAGACACTGCAAGATAAACATGAAACGAGCGTTTATAAGAACGTTTATTCATGATTATCTTTTATTGTAAATGCAGCCCCATTGATGACTCATTAAATGGATTTTATTGCATTTAGAGTGCGGTTATGTGCACATGTTTAGTATTTGCAGCAAAGTTTTCTGTTGCAAAAACCAGAGTGTTGGCAGGAATAATGCTGTTCAAAATATGCATGTTTTTGCTCAGTTTTTGTATGGTTTTTGATGTGTTGTTACGTGCATTTTTTTCCATTCATTTGAATGGGTGAAAAATGCTGCAAGAAATGCTGAAATAATTGACATGCTGCAGGTTTGAAAAAAAATGTTTTAAATATTCAAATCTGCAAGGAAAAAAATAAGCAGCATGTGCATGTACTGTAGAACTATGCGGGAAAAAACATGCGAAAAAGACGTGTCAAAAAGGCAACTGTAGCGCCCCGAGGGCTCGACCGCTACAGGGGTATTGCACCTCTGCCAAAGGTGTGATATTCCACTCCCGGGAAAGGATGGAGTATGGACCAGGGCTCGGGTAGCTGCATATATCACACACACCCCATTTCCGGGGGACAGTTCAACGGTGCTCCCATTAGACAGTAATGCAGGCACGACAGACCATGTCCCTGGCTGGAGTGGGGAGGGGGGAGGAAAACCCGGTGATGTAGGAGCAAGAGGGGACGGTTCCTGAGCGTAGATAGGAGCTCATTGGTTGCTGGTCACCTGAGCTCACACACTAAGGGAAGTATAAAAGGTGGGCACCATCTTAGATCAAAGTCGAGTCCAGTCCAGTTCCGTTCAGGCAGTCGGTGAGAGGAGAAGATAGGGAGCGGAGGCTCTGTAGGAGCTCTGCTCAGGAGTGGGCCTAGAGAAGAGGTTGAGAAAGGAGGAAGAGAAGGAACAGGAAAGAAGAAGAAAGAGAGAGAAACAGAAGGGCTCAGGAACAAGAAGGTGAAAGGGACCCTAAGAACCCATGAGAATACCGGGTGAAGGGTCAGGCAGATTAAGGGTACCGGATCCCAAGTTGGTGGAGGAGAAACTACCCTCAGCCAAAGACCGGAGGTCGTGACCATTCATTGGTGCGACACCTCAACAAACCTGCTAGGAAGGCACCATATAGGACAGCGGGAAACGGGGCCCACGTTTAGCTGCGCAGATCCGCGGCAGCTGGACAAAAGTGGGTCACTGGTGAGGCAGGCCAGAGAAATGATAGAAGGGAGTCCTGTGCCCTACTCTGAAATTGCCTGGGGGTTGACCGAGCCCCTCACCTGGTGGACGCAGCATGGCTTGGGCGGTCATTGCCTGTACAGAAGTGACCCGGAGCATATGAACTATGAGTAAAAGGCATCGGACTGCAGTACGTTGTTTGTGTGTTCCTTGCTCCTCCAGCACTAACGGTACCGGGACACTCCTCACCATCACCCTCACCATCCCCTGCACTGCCCTGGGGCTACACTCTTCCAGTGGGGAGTTGTACAATCTCAGCTGCACACACCACCAGCCTCAGGGGATTACCTTGCAGCGGCGGTTCATAATAACCGCAATCCACGGGTGGCGTAGTCGGACATCACTTAAAACTTATAAAGGGACTACCACTGGTCTGACCACCCTGAGCCACGGACCGGGTTGCCACAACTACCCCCATCGTCTCCCTATTGCCCGGCTCCGAGTGCCCTGCGGCCCAGGGGGCAAGTCAGCTTTGGCGTAGTCGGCAGGATCGTTACCAACCCGCCACAAGCGGGTATTGCGCGCCTAAAAAGAGACTGTTTCACTCTGTTAAAGATGGCGCCCGCCCCAGAAGAACGAGCGCCAAAATGTGCGCACCAAAAGACCAAAGGAAGCCACCTCCCATCGTGGGCCAGGTCCCAGAATGGCGCCAAAGAAGGAGTCCACACCCAACATCCATGAGCGCGGCTGTGGTGATGTCCATCAAGGTGGGGGGCTGCCCCTGAAAGTGATTGTCACCAAGTTGCCCCGGGACCACCCCCAATGGGGGTGAGAAGAGAAGAAAACTGTGGGGCAGGGCACGGTCTGGATCAGTCTAGACAGACCGCACCCGGGAATGGAAGAAGCGTTCAGCAACACCAATATCTTGGCCCGGAGCCTGCTGCAGGCTGAATCGCCATGCAACCTGGCAGAGATCCTGGCGCAGCTCCCTAGAGATCCGGAGCGTGCGCAAGCTGCGCTGGAGGACCTGGATCGGAGGATGGTCTGGGCGCAGCGGAGTGCACCCACCGAGTGGAAAGGAGAACTGGCCCGACAGGCTGTGACCCGCCAGCGGCAAGCATCAGCCACACCCCGGAGTACGCCTGCCTCTGAGGACGGTGCGGGAGGAGTGAAGGCCGGAGACGGCGGCGCGGAGGAAGCCACGAGCAGTGTTGAGCCACCCCCGAAGTGTTCAAGTTCGGTTCGGTTCGTCAAACACCCGTGTGTTCGCCGAACTGTTCGTCGAACTGTTCGTCGAACACCTTCGAACACCGTTAAAACCAATGGCAGGCAAACAAAAACACATAGAGACACATAGAAAACACCTTCAAAGGTGTCCAAAAGCTAACAAACTGCTCAGAAGACATAACTAAAAGGAGGGGGAGACACAGATACAGGCATGTCATGCCCTTCTAAAATCCAAAAAGTGAGAAGCCGACAGGGCCAATCCGCTCCTGCCCGTGCCACCTCCGTGTCGCCGGGTTTGTGCCAGAGCCGCGGTGGACCCTGACGGCCAGCCCCCTCTCCCAATACTGGTGCCTGTCCACTGGTGGGTCGAGCCCCCCCCGCGGTGGGGGGGGAGTAACATCTGCAGAAGAAAGACCATCTTCCAGCCAAACTAAGATGTCGACTTCTTTTCGTGGACAATGTGATACGATCCCTTTCTTACGGACACGCCCATCGCTACAAATTCCAGATGAGGCACAAAAACAGCAGTAGTGTTGAGCCACCCCCGTAGTGTTCGGGTTCGGTTCGGTTCGTCGAACACCGGGATGTTCGAGGAACTGTTCGTCGAACTGTTCGTCGAACACCTTAGAACACCGTCGAACACCGTTAAAACCAATGGCAGGCAAACAAAAACACATAGGAACACATAGAAAACACCTTCAAAGGTGTCCAAAAGCTGACAAACTGCTCAGAAGACGCTTTCTTTAAAAAAGCCGGCCGGCAATTCAGCAGCGGCATACACCGGTACCCGACAATTTAGACATGAAGAAATAGAGCATCACACATAGATTAGATAGATAGAAACATGTCAGTCACATATATATGAAGTACAGTGACAGTGTTGCTTACTGTACTTGTCATTTAGTGTAAAGGATTTATTAAAAAATATAATAGTGTTTTCATGCACCGTCTCTTTAAAAAAGCCGGCCGGCAATTCAGCAGCGGTACCCGACAATTTATAACAGACAGAATAGAGCTTCACACATAGATTAGATAGATAGAAACATGTCAGTCACATATATATGAAGTACTGTGACAGTGTTGCTTACTGTACTTGTCATTTACTGCAAAGAATTTATTTAAAAAAATAATAGTGTTTTCATGCACAGTCTCTTTAAAAAAGCCGGCTGGCAATTCAGCATCTGTACCCGACAATTTAGAATAGAAGGAATAGAGAATCACACATAGATTAGATAGATAGAAACATGTCAGCCACATATATACGAAGTACAGTGACAGTGTTGCTTACTGTACTTGTCATTTAGTGTAAAGAATTTATTAAAAAATATAATAGTGTTTTCGTGCACCGTCTCTTTAAAAAAGCCGGCCGGCAATTCAGCAGCGGTACCCGACAATTTATAACAGACAGAATAGAGCTTCACACATAGATTAGATAGATAGAAATATGTCAGTCACATATATATGAAGTACTGTGACAGTGTTGCTTACTGTACTTGTCATTTACTGCAAAGGATTTATTAAAAAAAATAATAGTGTTTTCATGCACCGTCTCTTTAAAAAAGCCGGCCGGCAATTCAGCATCTGTACCCGACAATTTATAACAGACAGAATAGAGCTTCACACATAGATTAGATAGATAGAAACATGTCAGTCACATATATAATAAGTACAGTGACAGTGTTGGTTACTGTACTTGTCATTTAGTATTAAAATAAAGGATTTATTATTAAAAAAAATTTGCGTGGGGTTCCCCGTAATTTTAGTCTCTAGCGGAGGTTAAGCAGACAGCTGGGGCAGATGTTTGAAGCCTGGGAAGGGTGTAATACCCACGGAGCTTCCCAGGCTACTAATATCAGCCCCCAGCTGAATACCTAGCCTTTACTAGCTATTAAAATGGAGGACCCCCCCAAAAAAATGACGTGGGGTCCCCCCTAATTTAATAGCTAGCAAAGGCTAGGCAGACAGCTGGGGGCTGATATTAATAGCCCAGGAAGGGAGCCATGAATATTGGCCCCCTCCCAGGCTAGAAACACCAGCCCTCAGCCGCCCCAGAATGGCGCATCCATAGGATGCGCCAATTCTGGCACTTAGCTTCGCTCTTCCACGCTGCCCTGGTGCGGTGGCAGGGGGTAATAGGGTTGGGGTTGATGTCAGCTTATAATGCCAGCTGACATCAAGCCCAGGTTAGTAATGGAGAGACGTCTATAAGACACCCCCATTACTAACCCCATAGTCAAAGTTAAAAAAAAAACACAAACACCCAGAATAAAGTCCTTTAATTGAAATAAAGACACAATTCTTTATTGTTCTAAATTAAACCATACTTACCATCACGCCCATTCCAGCTGAAGCCAACGATCTCCTGCAATAAAAGAAAAATAATAAAGCAACCTCATCCTTACCTTTCCATGGTTCCCAGGACAGCTCCAGCTCTGCTACATCGAGATGACAGGCTGGACCGCTGCAGAACGCTGCCATCCAGCTTGCCATGCCGCACACACTGAGAAGCGCAGGCATGCTTGCGCTCCTCAGTGTCTGACTGTGACGGCATCCAGATGAGCCGACAATGAACTCGGCTCACCTCATGTACGTCACTGACAGCGTAGGAAAATTCTCCTGCACTCAGTGCTTCAGCGTGAGAATTTTCCAACGCTGTCAGTGACGTGCATGAGGTGAGCCGAGTTCATTGGACATGACCTCGGCTCATCTGGATGCCGTCACAGCCAGACACTGAGTAGCGCAAGCATGCCTGCGCTTCTCAGTGTCTGCGGGATGACAGGCTGGATGGCAGCGTTCTGCTGCGGTCCAGCCTGTCATCTCGATGTAGCAGAGCTGAAGCTGTCGTGGGAGCCATGGAAAGGTAAGGATGATGTTGCTTTATTATTTTACTTTTATTGCAGGAGATCATTGGCTTCAGCTGGAATGGGCGTGGCGGTAAGTATGGTTTAATTTAGAACAATAAAGAATTGTGTGTTTATTTCAATTAAAGGACTTTTTTCTGGGTGTTTGTGTTTTTTTTAAATACTTTACAAGAAATTCATGGTGGTCATGTCTAATATTGGCGTGACCCCATGAATTTCGGGCTTAGGGCCAGCTGATAATGCCAAGCTGGCCTTAACCCCTTTATTACCCAGTGAGCCACCGCACCAGGGCCCTGGATGAGTTGGGTACAGCGCCAGAAGATGGCGCTTCTATGAACGCGCCATTTTCCGTGGCGGCTGCGGACTGCAATTTGCAGCGGGTGGGGCCCAGAAAGCTTGGGCCTCCCTGCACTGCAGATTCCAGCCCCCAGCTGCCTAGTTGTACCTGGCTGGACACAAAAATAGGGCGAAGCTCCACGTATTTTTTTTTTAAATTCATGAAATTCATGGAATAATTAAGAAAAAAAGGGCTTCCCTATATTGTTGTGTCCGGCTAGGTACAAATAGGCAGCTGGTGGTTGGGAGCAGCCCGTTCCTGCCTGCTGTACCTGACTGGACACAAATATAGGGCGAAGCCCCACATCAATTTTTTTTTCATTATTTCATGAATTTCCTGAAATAATTTAAAAAAAATTGACGTGGGGCTTCGCCCTATATTTGTGTCCAGTCAGGTACAGCAGGCAGGAACGGGCTGCCCCCAACCACCAGCTGCCTATTTGTACCTGGCCAGACACAACAATATAGGGAAGCCCTTTTTTAAAAAAATTATTTCATGAAATAATTAAAAAAAAATTGACGTGGGGCTTCGCACTATATTTGTGTCCAGCCAGGTACAGCAGGCAGGGACGGGCTGCCCCCAACCACCAGCTGCCTATTTGTACCTGGTTGGACACAACAATATAGGGAAGCCCTTTTTTTCTTAATTATTCCATGAATTTCATGAAATAATTTAAAAAAAAAATGCGTGGGGCTTCGCCCTATTTTTGTGCCCAGCCAGGTACAACTAGGCAGCTGGGGGCTGGAATCTGCAGCGCAGGGAGGCCCAAGCTTTCTGGACCCCACCCGCTGCATATTGCAGTCCGCAGCCGCCCCGGAAAATGGCGCGTTCATAGAAGCGCCATCTTCTGGCGCTGTACCCAACTCATCCATGGCCCTGGTGCGGTGGCTCACTGGGTAATAAAGGGGTTAAGGCCAGCTTGGCATTATCAGCTGGCCCTAAGCCCGAAATTCATGGGGTCACGCCAATATTAGACATGACCACCATGAATTTCTAGTAAAGTATTTAAAAAAACACAACACCCAGAATAAAGTCCTTTAATTGAAATAAACACACAATTCTTTATTGTTCTAAATTAAACCATACTTACCGTCACGCCCATTCCAGCTGAAGCCAATGTCTTCTGCAATAAAAGTAAAATAATAAAGCAACCTCATCCTTACCTTTCCATGGTTCCCACGACAGCTTCAGCTCTGCTACATCGAGATGACAGGCTGGACCGCAGCAGAACGCTGCCATCCAGCCTGTCATCCCGCGGACACTCAGAAGCGCAGGCATGCTTGCGCTCCTCAGTGTCTCGCTATGACGGCATAAAGATGAGACAAGCTCATGTCCAATGAACTCGGCGCACCTCATGCACGTCACTGACAGCGTGAGAGAATTCTCCTGCACTCAGCACTTCAGCGTGAAAATTCTCCCACGCTGTCAGTGACGTACATGAGGTCAGCTGAGTTCATTGGACATGAATGAGCTCACCTCATGCACGTCACTGACAGCGTGGGAAAATTCTCACGCTGAAGCGCTGAGTGCAGGAGAATTTTCCCACGCTGTCAGTGACGTGCATGAGGTGAGCTCATTCATGTCCAATGATCTCAGCTCACCTCATGCACGTCACTGACAGCGTGGGAAAATTCTCCTGCACTCAGCGCTACAGCGTGAGAATTCTCCCACGCTGTCAGTGACGTGCATGAGGTGAGCTCATTCATGTCCAATGAACTCAGCTGACCTCATGCACGTCACTGACAGCGTGGGAGAATTCTCACGCTGAAGTGCTGAGTGCAGGAGAATTCTCCCACGCTGTCAGTGACGTGCATGAGGTGCGCCAAGTTCATTGGACATGAACTCGTCTCATCTTTATGCCGTCACAGCCAGACACTGCAGAGCGCAAGCATGCCTGCGCTTCTCAGTGTCTGCGGGATGACAGGCTGGATGGCAGCGTTCTGCTGCGGTCCAGCCTGTTATCTCGATGTAGCAGAGCTGAAGCTGTCGTGGGAACCATGGAAAGGTAAGGATGAGGTTGCTTTATTATTTTTCTTTTATTGCAGGAGATCGTTGGCTTCAGCTGGAATGGGCGTGACGGTAAGTATGGTTTAATTTAGAACAATAAAGGAATGTGTCTTTATTTCAATTAAAGGACTTTATTCTGGGTGTTTGTGTTTTCTTTTAACTTTGACTATGGGGTTAGTAATGGGGGTGTCTTATAGACGCCTCTCCATTACTAACCTGGGCTTGATGTCAGCTGGCATTATAAGCTGACATCAACCCCAACCCTATTACCCCCTGCCACCGCACCAGGGCAGCGTGGAAGAGCGAGGCTAAGTGCCAGAATTGGCGCATCCTATGGATGCGCCATTTCTGGGGCGGCTGACGGCTGGTGTTTCTAGCCTGGGAGGGGGCCAATATTCATGGTTCCCTTCCTGGGCTATTAATATCAGCCCCCAGCTGTCTGCCTAGCCTTTGCTAGCTATTAAATTAGGGGGGACCCCACGTCAATTTTTTTTAATAATAAATCCTTTATTTTAATACTAAATGACAAGTACAGTAACCAACACTGTCACTGTACTTATTATATATGTGACTGACATGTTTCTATCTATCTAATCTATGTGTGAAGCTCTATTCTGTCTGTTATAAATTGTCGGGTACAGATGCTGAATTGCCGGCCGGCTTTTTTAAAGAGACGGTGCATGAAAACACTATTATTTTTTTTAATAAATCCTTTGCAGTAAATGACAAGTACAGTAAGCAACACTGTCACAGTACTTCATATATATGTGACTGACATGTTTCTATCTATCTAATCTATGTGTGAAGCTCTATTCTGTCTGTTATAAATTGTCGGGTACCGCTGCTGAATTGCCGGCCGGCTTTTTTAAAGAGACGGTGCACGAAAACACTATTATATTTTTTAATAAATCCTTTACACTAAATGACAAGTACAGTAAGCAACACTGTCACTGTACTTCGTATATATGTGGCTGACATGTTTCTATCTATCTAATCTATGTGTGATTCTGTATTCCTTCTATTCTAAATTGTCGAGTACAGATGCTGAATTGCCGGCCGGCTTTTTTAAAGAGACGGTGCATGAAAACACTATTATTTTTTTTGATAAATCCTTTACACTAAATGACAAGTACATTAAGCAACACTGTCACTGTACTTATTATATATGTGACTGACATGTTTCTATCTATCTAATCTATGTGTGATGCTCTATTCTTTCTGTTCTAAATTGTCGGGTACCGGTGTATGCCGCTGCTGAATTGCCGGCTTTTCATGTTTCACTGTGAGCACTGTTCCCATCGATTTGGGCAATCACTGTAATGCCACAACCACCATGGCTGTGGCATTACAGTGAGTGGCAGACAATCCCTGCATGATTGGTGATCTAAATAGCGCCAGACATGCAGGACACGCTTTTGGTGCACGAACAGTTATCGAACATAACCTCGAACAGCCGAATTTTTTGCAAATCGTTCGGGTTCGTCGAACAACTCGAACACCGCCCAAAACAGCTCGAATTTGAGATTGGCGAACAGTTCTAGTCGAACACCGCTCATCTCTAAACAGCAGGTGCTTCAACGGATATCAAGTGCTCCTTCAAGTGGGCTCTCCTCCACCTCAATTTCAACATCACAAATACTCCAGTCCTCAGAGGTGTCACCCCAATCGCACTTGCTTCCTCACAGCTCCCAAGTCTCCAGCTGCCCGTCTGAGTATGGGGTAACACAGATGGTTGAGTCTGCAGAGCTGTTTACTCATACTATAGCCTGGGAAACGGAGGTCTGCTCCAGAGCTTCTGTTAATCCAGACGAGGAAATGATCTGCACTGATGCCCAGAATCTTTATAAGTCGGATCCAGGACCAGATGAAGAAGGTTCTGAGCATAATGTAGACCCTCGTTCCCAAACTGTATCTCCTGTTGGTGGAGACAATGATGAAGACGATGATGAGACTCAAATACCTGATTGGAGCGACAACTTGACTTTTCGGTCAGGGCAGGAAGAGGTTGGCTCTGAGGACGACGGGTGTGATAACACACAGGGTGATGATGACGAGGTTGGAGATCCCACTTACTGTCAACCCACAGTCAGCCAGTCGATGAGGTCAGCAGAGGAGGTGGAGGAGGATGCTATTGACGACGAGGTTAGGTTGCGCCTTCCTGGACAGAGACGGAGTACTGGAAGCATGTCAACAACTGCATCCTCAACCACAACAGCCAGTCGATGAGGTCAGCAGAGGAGGTGGAGGAGGATGTGACTAGCCCAGGGGATGGGGATGACTCGGTACCCAGGCCTTTGCCTGGCCTTGGGGATGTCGCGGTGGTCGGCTCCCGGGCCCATACCCTGGAGTCACTCTTTAAAAGGGTGGATAATTGTTAATTTTATAAGAGTTCAAGACGCCACCTGTGGTGAGAAGCACGAGCGCTGCAGCAGTCCACTGAGGCCCTTGATAAGGCAGCTCGATGGTATAGCTCATCAAAGGTGGAGCTAGGTCTCAGGGCAGCGTATGCAGGGGGAATGAAGGACAGGCGAGACCCAGCTGGGTCAGAGCAAGAACGGGAACGGACACAGTAGTCACTTCAGTACCTTTTACTGGAGGAAATTCAGGCACATCCCGGAGCACTGTAGGGTGAAGGGTGCATATCAGGATCCTCCCCAATGAGCGGGTGTAGGGCCTCCTGTTTCTTGCCTCTGCGTAGTAAGTTTCTGACCTGCCTGGAGCTAGGCCTAACTTTGTCTCTGTCCTGCGCTGGCTGACCTTGTGGTAGGGCCTTCTCTTGGAGTTCACGCTCCCAGTATGCGGGGCCTAAGCGTCTCCTGGCTCTGTTACGTATCAGCACCTTAGCGATCCTGGGACTTGTAGTTCTCCAGGGATTCCGGGTATGCCTTAATGGGTCATAGAGATCCCGGTAAGCTCGAATCCGGTGTCCGGTAAATGCTTCGGGGTGAGCTGGTTAAGCTCCTCTGCCCCTTATGTACTAACTCGCTACTCGCCTTCGGCCTACTCGGGCTCTCACTAGGCTATACACACTAATGGCAGCTTGCCACGCTTCACCGATCTTATGGCGCCGGCACACCTTAAGCTCTATCTGGGCTCCCTGAATCTAGCTAGCAGGAGCGCCGTGCTCCACTGCTGAACTATTAACTGAGTTCTCTAGACTAGACTGAGCTCCACTGCAGATTGACCTCTCTTAGGCTTCTCTACTCTTCAGAGGAGCTGAACTGCCTATTTCCACCTTCACTATTTATATGCCTAACGGGCTCCCTCTGCTGGTCTGAGGTGGAAGGTGGAGATGTGTGAATGTTTATGGGGGCCTCTTGTGGAGGATTCCATCAATACACTCTTCTAGGATCTGTGATACCAAGCGATGCGGGGCGTCACAGATGCTATTGACGACGAGGTTAGGTTGCGCCTTCCTGGACAGAGACAGAGTACTGGAAGCACGTCAACAACTGCATCCTCAACCACAACTCTGCCTCTGACCACAAGTCGTAGTGGCTCTTCAGGTTGCATGGGCTCTAGGCCTTGCATAGCCTGGGCATTTATTCAGATCGATAAGGATGACCCAACTCGTGTTATCTGTAATATTTGTCACCAAAAGCTAAGTAGAGGCCAAAAAATCCATAGTTTGAGTACTTCATGCATGTACCATCACATGGATATGAAGCATAAGTTGCAGTGGGAAGCTCACTGTGCTACAATGCGGCCTAGCAGGCTGGGCCAACCACCGTCTGCCCCATCTTGTGCATCCCCGGCCTCTTCATCCTCTGTGACTGGGGGGACAGCAGTCACACATGTTTTTGGACGCAGACCTGCCACCTCTTTACCTGCAACAGCCAGTGTGATTGGCAGGTCGTCAGTTCATTGGGAAGTGGAAACACCTGCTGGTGTTGAGCGCTCTCCGACATCGAGAGCACCACCATTGGATCAAGGCAACCTAACATGTCCGCCTGCATCTTCCTCACAGACCGGCAGTTTGCCGGGGACACCCTACTCAACCCCGTCTAAGCACAACAGCCAGCCCTCGGTCCCTCAGATGTGGAAAAGTGAAAGATCATTTCCTCCTAGCCATGAGAAAGCTAAGAGGTTGAATTTCACCATCTGCAAGCTGTTGGCTACAGAAATGCTGCCTTTCCGCCTAGAGGACACAGTGGATTTTCGAGACCTTATGTCCGTAGCAGTGCCCCAGTACCAGATGCCCAGTCAGCACTACTTCTCAAAGAAAGGTGTGCCTGCGCTCCACCAGCATGTCGCACACAACATCACCGCTTCTTTGAGAAACTCTGTGTATGACAGGATGCATTTCACCACAGACACTTGGACGAGTAGGCATGGACAGGGGCGTTACATGTCGCTGACTGGGCACTGGGTAACTATGGTGACAGCAGGACAAGGGGCTGCTGTCCAAGTCTTACCGTCCCCACGAGTTGTGCGTCAATCCTCTTTATCTCGAAGTTCCTCCACTGCTTCTGCCTCCTCAACCTCCTCTCGGTCCTCCACCTGCACCCAAAGCCTGTCTGGTAATGCCACCAGCTTTCTAACTGCACAGAAGGAATCCTGCACACCTCCTTACTATGCTGGCAGCAGGGCTCAACGGCATCAGTGTTTACTTTGAAATGTCTGGGAAATGTGAGTCACACAGCTGAGGAGTTGTGGTCAGCTCTGGAGACCCAGTTTCATGAATGGTTGTCTCCACTGGACCTGCAACCAGGGAAGGCCGTGTGCGACAATGCTGCAAACCTGGGTGCGGCTCTTCGCCGGGGCAATGTCACACACGTGCCTTGTATGGCTCACGTGTTGAACCTGGTTGTTCATAAATTTTTAGCCCACTATCCCGGACTAGATGGCCTTCTGCAGAGGGCACGGTCGCTGTGTGCTCACTTCCGCCGTTAGCATCCCGCAGCTCAACGACTTACATCTCTATAGAAGTCGTTGGGCCTGCCAGTTCACCGGCTGAAATGCGATGTGCCGACACGGTGGAATTCAACTCTGCACATGTTGCAGCGACTGTGGCAGCACCGACAAGCCCTGGTGCAATACGTTCTGACGTATAGCCTGGGCCAACGAGATCCAGAGGTGGGGCAAATCACGCTGCAGGAGTGGTCTCAGATCAGGGACCTATGAAGTTGACGCGCCCCCTGGGCCATGGGGTACCCTGAGCCGGGCCGGTAGACGCTGGGGGTTGTAGTCACTGTGGCGGTGACCCGGTCCGTGACCTAGGGCGGTCAATCCAAGGGTAATTTGTATATATGGATTTTATAATGTCCGACTACGCCACCTGTGGAGTGCGGCCAAAGGGGCCGCCGCTGCTGAACAGTCCTCTGAAGCTGGTGGTTTTGCAGCAATGGTATTATTACTCACCACAGGAAGAGTGTAGCTTCAGGGCAGTGTGGGTGGATGATGGTGGTTGTAGTGCAGGGAGTCAGTAATGAACACAGAGTCCGTGTGATGCAGTCCCAAGGTCTCACAGTTGTAGCAGTCCAGATTACAGGTACCAGAGCAATCTCACCCGTCGTGCTGTGCGTACTCAGTGAGGGGCTCAGTCCACCCCCAGATAGCTCCGGAGTACTTAGCAGGACCCCCTTCTGTGTGTCCTTTCTCTGGCCTTCTCTGCACCTCACACCCAGTGACACTTCTATCCGGTATCCTCGGGCCTTGGCGGGCGACTTGTGTTCCGTCCCCTGGGTCCTATGTGGCTACCTTCTTAGTGAGACTGGTGTGGACTTTGGCCTGCAGTACATGAAATGCTGCAGCATCCGGTTTCGAGTTAAGCCTTGCTGTTTCTCCGCTAGTTGAGGGACCGGTTCCCCTTATCTGGCCTGACCCCTCTACCTCCTGGTAGCAGCGGGAGTACGGGTGGCCTTCTGCACGGCCCGTAGACCTAGGGTCCCTTCGGTTCCTGGAGCCTTCCTGCTCCCACTCCTCTCTTCTCTCCTTCAGTCCTGGGCCTCCCAGGCTACGCCCGCCTCCGGAGCAGAGCTCATGCTGAGCCTCTGCTCCTGTCACTTTTCCTCCTCTGACTAGCTTGCTCTTTCTAAGATGGCTTCTTATTTATACTCTCCCTGTCATGTGCTCCCCTAAGCTGCTCCCCTAAGCACCCACTACATAGGACCCTCCCACCAGCTAGGGACCTAGGACTGTGCTCTCCCTTAGGAGCAATCTCGCCCTACCCTCACTGTGGGTATGTGTTAGATGCAGGTGTTAGGGTCCCGAGCCATACGCCTTCCTTACCTGAGGGTGAGATACCACACCTCTGGGTGAGATGCAGTAACTCTGTGGCGACTGAACCCTCAGGGGTGCCACATACCCTTCTGCACAGTTTTGAAATGGCGACGAAGATGTTTAGTGCTGACGACGATGCCATTATCAGCATGACTATTTCGGTGATTTACATGCTGGGGCACACATTAAACAGAATTCAGAGTCAGGTGGTGGGACAAGAGGAGGTGGAGGAAGTAGAGGAGGAGTCGTATGCGGAAGGGATAACATCTCCAAGGTCCAGACGGTTGGCAGCACCAAGGCGGCAGGCATGGGAGGGTAGGGGAGAGGGATTAACCAGGGCGCATGGTAGCAGCTAAACTGTTGAGGAAGGTGCAGGAGCCGAGGAAGAAGTGGAGGACGAACTGGCGATGGGCATGGAAGACTCATCAGATGAGGGAGACCTTGATCACATTTCTGTTGTGCGAGGTTGGGAGGAGAGGGCAGAGGAAGGAAGCATGATTCTTACCTCGCTACCAACACAACAAGGACTTGGTCCTCCCGGATGCGCAAGACACATGAGTGCCTTCTTGCTGCACTACCTGCAACATGACCCTCGGATTGTCAGAATTCGAAGTAATCCCCACTACTGGGTTGCCACACTCTTAGATCCCCGGTACAAATGTAAATTTGCCACAATAATTCCTGCCATAAAAAGGGATTGACGCATGCAGGAGTATCTGCAGACGCTGTTGCAGAATCTTACATGTGCTTTTCCACAAAACACCAGTGGTGCACGTAGTGATTCTCACAGTTCTAACTTGCCAACCGTGGGACTGTCGAGTCTTCATCACTCAAACCATAACAGTAACATAATATCTGCTGGACACAGCAATTTTGTGGAATCGTTTCACCACTTTTTTAGACCATCCTTTGCAAGGCCACAGGAGACAAGAAGTCTGACACATAGTCAATGCCTAGAGAGGATGGTGCAGGAGTATCTCCAAGTGAACATCGAAGCCATGACTGTGTCACTGGACCCTTGCTCATTTTGGTATTCCAATCTGGAAAAATGGCCGGAGCTCGCCACTCACGCCTTGGAGATCTTGTCATGTCCTGCAGCCAGTGTTCTCTCTGAACGTGTGTTCAGCGCTGCTGGTGGTGTGCTGACAGATAAGCGCACACGGCTGTCCACTGAGAATGTAGACAGACTCACGTTCATAAAGATAAACAAATCATGGATTCGCAAGGACTTTTCTACCCCTGTGTCATCCTGGGGAGACTAAAAGCTTGAGGATTTGGTAAAATCACCTCACCAACCGTTTTAAGCAACTGTGGGGCAATTGATGCCACTTAACCCTAGAACGCATGACCATAAAAATCTACACTTTCACATACCTGGGGCCTTTTAGGCCCATGTGCAAATAACATGGAATAACTCAAACTCAAATGACAAACAACTATATACATGAAGAATACCTAGAGTTTCAAAATTCTAACTAAAGTGATCTTGCAGAAAATAGAAAACAATTAACAGGGCGGGCCTGCGAGGCCCCAGGTATGCGTTCTAGGGTTAAGTGGTGTCTGTGCCACAATTTTGGGAAAAAATGGAGCGTCTTTTTGGAGTCCCCTTGCTGTGTCTTACGTGACGTTGGCATCGTCAATTCCAAGTGGGTTGGGTCGCTCCCCCCCTTTTAACTGTAAGAAAATACATACACTATGGCTTGGGGTAACATAGATGGTTGAGTCTGAAGAGCTGTTTACTCAGAGGTCTGCTCCAAATCTTCAGTGTCTGCTAGTCAGCGTAGAATTTTTAACTGCATCTAGCCTAGGCAATACTTTGGGCGTAGTAGCCCAGCTGCGAAGCAAGCTGCACCGCCTGAGTATCTAATAAGAATTTTTAAATGCATCTAGCCTAGGCAGACTGTGGGGACCCCCAACCAAACCCAGACGCTCAGCCCCCCTACCGCCCCCCTTTCCTTGACAATACAATAATGTAACTCTTACAACTGGATGGGTGATGATCGGTCACAGCTTTATTAACTCTTTATACTCATTCCATTAGAAAGGCATTTTATTTCTAAAATAATTCAGCTTGTTGCAGCATGCCCTGTGTCTCCACTCCGGCAAGTTGGCCAACAAGTGTAACTCTCCAACATGTCCTTTCTATTTCCAGGCCACAGAGGATCCTGCGTACTCGTATGCAGGACTCTGACCCCCACCCATCACTCTTAACGCTTGTTCCACTCCGTCCTGGAGTCCTGACAGGAATATGTCCAGTCCAATATCCATTAAGTGAACACCGTCGGGCCATATGAGGCCTGCTTTATCTCCTTCCAGTTGTCGGTGTCGTACCACTACACCGCCTCTGTCTCTTCTAAATTTTGCCATCCGAATATTTATTACCCGCCTTGTCCATTCGATGGCCGTGATGTCTCGCGCACCTTGCCATACCGCTATCGGCACAATCTCTGACCATACTATAGCTAGTTTTGTGAAAAATTCTCTGAAGCGCTCAGTGTCTAGTTTCATTTTTGCCATTAGTTAAGCGCTCTTGTGATGACCTAGGTTGTTTCCCCCGGCCTGTATAACTAAGATGACCGGACCTCTTGCCTCTCTCCCTACCTTGATTACCTCCATTAGTACCTGTGGCCATAGCAGGCCTCTAATACCTCTCCAGTTGAAATATGTGTTATGAAACTCTAATTTCCTCCCGCCTCTGCGGACTTTCGCCCTTTTTTCTGCCCAATATATATACGAGTGGCCTATCACCCACACTGTTGGCTTAGCGTCACCTGTAAAAGAAACAAACCACGTTAGGATAACAAGTACAGTCTTATATATCTCGCCAAATACGTGGATCGCCATCTCCCTATCCTCTGAACTTCCGTTTCTGACAGTCCTGCTCTTGCTGCTTCCGTGGCCGCGCCTATGCGGAATGAGTGTGTCCCGTAATCTTTGGGGTGGTTCCCTGCCGATGTTATGCATTTATTAAATATAGCTTGGAACTGGTATATTGATAATGGCATTCCATCAATGTGTGATAGGAAGAAATTACTTTGTGATCTGATGGTTAGATATGTTTTTACTATTATTACCCGACTCAGTGTACCGTTTGTGGGTTGTAGAAGTACCCAAGTGCCCCTGCCCGCTGGAACCATTTTCAATTGGTGTATGCGTAGACGTATTGCATTATTGGCTATGACTACGTCCTGGTGTAATAAGCCTCCACTGGTGGTAATTTTGGTTTGAGGGACTAATTCGCTTATGCATAGCGCCCCGAAGGAGGCGATCACAAATGCAGTAGACAGTAGTGTTGCTTCAAATTGTGAGTGTCATGTTAATGGTGTTAGGGATATGATGTGAGAAATCAGTTTGTGACACGGGACGGGACGTCTACACTCCTGACTTGGCTGACCCCTTTTCCACCCTTTTATGGATTGTCTGATGATGAATCTTTGTCACATCTCCCCAATTCAGTAGTTGGAAGTGAAATGCTACTCCGGTCAGACACCGCTGCGCTGACGCCCCTGATATGCCCCTCATCATTAGCTGGTGGAGAAATTCTATGGTGACTTGTGATCTGGCTTGTTCACATTGGTCAACCCATCTGCCTGCTACTAGTATTGTCCACTCTTCCCATGCCTTACCGTATGCTTGCCACGTCTACAGGGCAACTGACGCTCTGATTAATGGCATCAACTATTCGCCACTAGATCCCATACGGAAGGTGGGCAACTGTTGCCCGATGGGTGGGCGTTGTGGAAGAGCTTTGTGAAAATCTGCCAATTGAATTGTTATAAAGCGTTAGCAGCAGCTTTAGACCCCTCAGCATAGTGGCTAGCGCGGACCCATACATTGTGTTTTAGGCACAGGAATGCTAGCCTGCGTAGTAGGCCTAGCACTGGGAGAGACAATGATGCCATCTTATTAATGCAGTGCGCTAGGCTGGTGTTTTTTGTTATGAAGCGTATCTTTTTGTAAGCCAGGCGCGCGCGCCATATTTCTATTGCTACCACTATTGGGAAGAAAAATTATTTTCAGGGCTAGATGCAGCTAAAAATTATTATTAATTTCAAAGCTGGTGGAGCTTGGTGTAGATGGCCTAATACAATGAGTCCCACACACTGCTAGAAGCCCAAATATTTTTTCAGAGCTAGATGCAGAAAAAAATTATATTCAATTTGCAACCTGGTGGAGGTCAGTATAGATGGACGAATAGAACAAGTCCCACACACTGCTAGAAGCCCAAATATTTTTTCAGAGCTAGATGCAGAAAAAAATGATATTCAATTTGCAACCTGATGGAAGTCAGTATAGATGGACTAATAGAATGATGCTATGCCCAAAAGGTTTTACTTCAATAGGTGCAGTAAAAAAATTGGTATTCTATACACAGGTGGTGTAGCTTGCAACACAGATAGGCTACTCCACTGACTAACACACTCTGCAATAGGCCAAAAAGGATTAGCTTTGCTAGATTTAGCCAAATGCTGTGAAAAAAACTTGCACAGCACTGGCACAGACCTGCCTGGCAAAAACTGATAGGAACTGATGTAACTTAGTCCTGGACTGCAATTACAATTAGTCTTTACTCCCAACCTATCTATTTAAGAGCACAGACCTGCCTGATAAAAGTCGTAGGAAATGCTGTAACCTAGTCCTTAAAAGGACTGCAATCACAACTATTCCCTACTCCCAAGCTATCTGTAGATTTGTGCGAAAATTGGCTTGAAATTAACAAGGTATAGCGCACACAGCAACAGCGGTGCCGTCTAACACGCAGCTGCAGCAGTGAGAAAATGGTGGCGACTGGGAAAATGGCTGGGGCTTATAGGGCTAGGACAAGTGACGTACACTGCCAATGACACATGCCCTTGCTTGTGTGAAAAAAAGCACTTCGCTCCGTGTGTGCGCTGCTGATAGGCTGACAGATTGCACCTCCCCACTGTAAATGCGGGAAAGAGAAAAAAAAATGGAGATCTTCATTATTCCTGCAGAGATCCATCCCCAGCCCCTCCCCCCGCCCCGCTGTACACTCTAACTGCATATTAACATTAATTTTCATCATTACTGAGAAAAAATCCAGTTATGATTTTGGTGCACGAACAGTTATCGAACATAACCTCGAACAGCCGAATTTTTTTCAAATCGTTCGTGTTCGCCGAACGGCTAGGCCTCAAGCGGAGGAAGCCGCGGCCACGCCCCGCCCGGCGCCACGCCCCCTGACCCCGGGCGCGGTGAAGAAGGAGGCGTCACCGGCCGGGTCGCAAGGCCTGGTAAACCTGGGCGCCGTCACCCCACCAGCGCCCCCCTCCTGGACTGGGCCGCCATCGGGCACAACCAGAAGACCCCCGGCCTGGTCGCAAGGCCGAGTGCCCCCAGGCGCTGCTCCCAAATCGAGGCCCTCCACTATACCACCGCTGGGCGCGGACCTGTTTGCCCAACACACCGGTCCGGATGGACTGCCGTTAGTGTGGCCGGCCGAGCTGTTCAGCGGCCAACCATGGAAGACCCAGCCCCCGCGCAAGCCCCTGATACCTGCTCCGGAGCCCGTAGAAGTCACCCTGCCCCCACTAGAGGATGCCCAATTCGAGTGGGACCCCGTGTGAGGACTTAATAGGGTTCACTCAGGAGACCCGGGCAGACACAGCCCACCATCTGGAGGCCTGCCAACAGCAGCTGGTGACCTTTGAGCGGGAACGGCGAGAGAGGCGCGTTAGGGAGGAGCGGCTCCAGGCCCAGAGCGCCGAGCAGAAGGGCAGGGCCCGTCGAGATCCCCGGGCCACCCGTGGTCCCCGAGCCACCGGGACCATGATAACGTTCCACATGGAGAATGGCTGGGGCTTTATAAGAGATCCGGAGACCATCGGCAACGTCTTTGTAACCCGCAGAGTCGTCGAAAGCTATCTACCCGAGGGACACCGTGGACGTGACCTATACCCTGGTGATGTGGTCACCTTTACCCGACACGAGGGCGCAAAAGGACTATACGCCCTCCATGTCCATCGGCTTACCGAGGAAGAACTGCAGCACTACTGCTATGAGCAGAGCCAAGAGGACCCGGACGGGTCTGAAGACTATCCTGAGTAGGGTGCGCAAGGAGGACATCGTCACTGAAAAATGGCAGTGCACAAATGTATATAGTTACCCGTCAGGGTATAAGGACTGTTAAAGGAACTGTTTCCAGAGAGTGTGTGGTCCCCGTTGGGACTGTTAAGAGACTGTTACCTGTTTGAACTTTACCCCTCATCCCTTACCTGGCTGAGGACTTAGAGCAGCCATCCCCTTTCCCAAAACTGGCCGAGGACTGAGAACGGCCGTCCCTGTAAATAGTTGCGCTTCCTAAAGCGCCCCCTACTGGTTTTATAACAAGACTGCAACGTCTACCTCGGGACAGAGAGTCACTCACGTCTAAAAGTTTGCTGAAGTTTTGGCACTTAAAAGAAGAATGAACACCTGGTCGCAAGTTGCACCCCGGCCAGGATCCAAGAATGTGTTTTGCTTAAAAATGTTTTATATGAAAAAGTTTTATATGCTGCTAAATTGTAATGTGAAAGTTTTCTATAATGTTTTGACAAAAGAAAAGTGAGGTGTGTTAAAAATGAGAAAAATGTTTTTCCCATAAAGGGAATTGAACTGTGTCGTCCGTTTTCCAAATGTGAAAAGTTTTGAAAAGTTTTGCATGTCCTGTACTTAATTGTTTTTGCTCTTTTCCAGCCCGAGGTCGTGCTGTGGTTTACCGGGGGGGAATGTAGCGCCCCGAAGGCTCGGCCGCTACAGGGGTATTGCACCTCTGCCAGAGGTGTAATATTCCACTCCCGAGTAAGGATGGAGTATGGACCAGGGCTGGAGTGGGGAGGGGGGAGGAAAACCCAGTGATGTAGGAGCTAGAGGGGACGGTTCCTGAGCGTAGATAGGAGCTCATTGGTTGCTGGTCACCTGAGCTCACACACTAAGGGAAGTATAAAAGGTGGGCACCATCTTAGATCAAAGTCGAGTCCAGTCCAGTTCCGTTCAGGCAGTCGGTGAGAGGAGAAGATAGGGAGCGGAGGCTCTGTAGGAGCTCTGCTCAGGAGTGGGCCTAGAGAAGAGGCCGAGAAAGGAGGAAGAGAAGGAACAGGAAAGAAGAAGAAAGAGAGAGAAACTGAAGGGCTCAGGAACAAGAAGGTGGAAGGGACCCTAAGAACCCATGAGAATACCGGGTGAAGGGTCAGGCAGATTAATGGTATCGGATCCCAAGTTGGTGGAGGAGAAACTACCCTCAGCCAAAGACCGGAGGTCGTGACCATTCATTGGTGCAACACCTCAACAAGCCTGCTAGGAATGCACCATATAGGACAGCGGGAAACGGGGCCCACGTTTACCCGCGCAGATCCGCGGCAGCTGGACAAAAGTGGGTCACTGGTGAGGCAGGCCAGAGAAATGATAGAAGGGAGTCCTGTGCCCTACTCCGGAATTGCCTGGGACTTGACCGAGCCCCTCACCTGGTGGACGCAGCACGGCTTGGGCGGTCATTGCCTGTACAGAAGTGACCCGGAGCATATGAACTGTGAGTAAAAGGCATCGGACTGCAGTACGTTGTTTGTGTGTTCCTTGCTTCTCCAGCACTAACGGTACCGGGACTCTCCTCACTATCACCCTCACCATCCCCTGCACTGCTCTGGGGCTACACTCTTCCCGTGGGGAGTTGTACAATCTCAGCTGCACACACTACCAGCCTCAGGGGATTACCTTGCAGCGGCGGTTCATAATAACCGCAATCCACGGGTGGCGTAGTCGGACATCACTTAAAACTTATAAAGGGACTACCACTGGTCTGACCACCCTGAGCCACGGACCGGGTTGCCACTACTACCCCCATCGTATCCCTATTGCCCGGCTCCGAGTGCCCCGCGGCCCAGGGGGCGCGTCACAACATGTGAACAAGCCCTAAAAGTCTCTGCTAAAATCCTAATTGTAATAGGATGGGACTATGTATGCATAAACGTCCTATCCATTTCTGTGTATATAAAAACATAAGTAGAAGTAAAAGTGTTACATGGACCATAGTCAAATAAAATCTAACTGAAGGTGTCAAAGAATATAAAATGAAAACATTTGCTTGATAAAAGGGTTAAACTGTCACCTGAAGACACGTCTTCCTCTGCAATGTCAGATTCACTACAATAGGTATATGTGACAATTATCAATTTATTCTGCTTGAGTGATACTCTCATTTTAAAGCCTAAGGCTTCCCATGATAAACACAGAGCTGGGGCTAAATATACTGTTTATTCAGAGAGCACCGTGGATAGTTCAATTTCAGACGCCTGCATTTGGGGTGCTTATTGGATGACACATTCCACAAAATCTCTATATAATTGTGTTCTTACAATATGCATGGTAAGATTTGCAGCAGCAAAATAAAAAAAATGACAAAGTAAAGGAAATAAACCATTCATTGATTGATCAGCAAAGTCTAACTATAATTTAGACCGCCTGTCTGTATGGTTTATTAGTGGCATGGTCCATGGACATCAAAAAAGATGATCTCTCACTCAGGACCCCTCTATTAACAACTGTGGACAATTGCTAGCAAAGAGCTAGACAGACCAAGCCCATCTGGGTATTACGTGGTTCACTCGTCATTTGTATGTCTGGAATGTAATACTACATTTCCCCTATAGGCTGAGCTTTCCCCAGCAATAATAGTTGATTTCCACAGAGTTCTGAATCCTGACTTGTCTGATCATCAAACTGAATTACGTTGTTAAAAGAATTATCTTAAAGGGGTTGATCACCTTATCTCTATTTTAAAAAAGTGCATTGGGACTGTGATTTTGTGTAACTTACTAATAAATAGGTAATATAATATGCCCTTTTTTAACTATCACCTACATATTATTCCATCTCTTCCCACAGACTTCACAGATCTCCCACTTCCAAAATTATAATTAAAACAACTCCTTCTCAATCCCTATTCTTTCCCCTTATAAAATAATAACTTATACTTCCCTCCAATGCCAGTGCCGTTCTAGCAGTCTCGGCACTGGCTCTCCCAGGGCTTGTGTGACATTGTTATGTCACGCAATCCCTGCAGCCAATCAGCGCTGGCTTCACTCTCCCCATCTTTGGACTAATCATATACATCCAGAGGAAGTCAGAGAGCAGCAGTTCCGAGGAAAAAATTGGACATGTAGACAGCCTAATAGAATAACTTAGGGATGAGTGCAATCCATCAAAATGACGGATAGCACTCATCAGATTTTTACAATCGTGCGCAAAAGCCCATAAGGTGCTTTGCCCATCAGATAGTTAATAATATGGGTGGAGATGCATCCAATGGGATGTTAGCTTGGTCAGAACTCTATTTTTCTGATACAGGGCTCAAATCCTATCTCTAGATATAGAGGAAAATGATAGTATGATAAATGATAATGTCTGCAGTCATTTCTAGGAGCTTTGTGATTTCATTTTTTTTGCTGGATGTTTTGAGTTAGGTATTTAGTGCTAACTGTGGAAGTGGATGTAAAGTGATGGAAAAGAAGTAAAAATGGAATGCAGATCAATGGAAGACTAAGGAATGGAGAAAAAGTTGCATGGGAACCATAAACATTTCATGCCTTGAACCCACTTGCAGCGAATATACTGTATTATTAGTAAAGTATAGCCTGTTTTAAAATTTGCAGTAGGCTTGCCTGGCTTATTTTTGTAACCTTGGCTGATTGTTCATGTGGGATACGTTTTTCTGTAGAACTGACATGCCAGGCATCGAATCCACATAATTTAGTACTTGGGGCCTGAAACAGTTTCCAATGGCATATTATTGTGTGTTATCGTATATGTGTAATTACAATTTCACTACAAAACTAAAAAGCAAAGTTCTATCAACCTAAATGTGGAAGATGTTCTGGAATAACCCCGTCTGTGTAAGACCTGGGTCACCATTAACATAACGATCTATGTATTAATAATACCTTATTTTCTGAGTCCAAAGCTGGTAAATAGGGAAAATGTCAAAGAGTGAAAGTGGATCATTATCACACCGGCCACCAGGGCATAGATGTCATCTGAACTAAGGAATGGGTGACAGGTCGTCATAGTAACAAAGGATTACTGCCCATGTATATTTATGGCTTTCTATAGCAGAACATGAATAGACGTCATTTAAGGAGCAGGAGATATTTTAAAAGAAAACATTTGCATTCTAATAATACAGCATCGGATGTAACATATGACATATTTTAATTTTTTTTATGTTTCAAATTTTTAGTTTGAATAGAAACAGTATATTTCTTTTAAGTAAATTATAAAGAACCAATCAGAGTCCCGTTATCCCTCATCCTGCTGTAGTAGACATTGTAGGAAAGTATATTTAGTTTACTTTCATCAATCATATAGAAGTGCGGTAAGTGCAGTCATAGTACTCTCTGTGCACCGCTGATGGGGTGGATTTTGTTTTATTCACCTTTTTGGACATTAATACTTCACATTCTTGTGCTTCACAGGTGATTTCTGTATTTATACACCATTTGTATTATTAATGGAATTTTATAAACTTTGATACTGTTTTTTAATTTTTTTTATCATTCATATCTAGTTTTTGTTATTTATTATGCTATGTCCTTCAATTATATTTTGATTTATTTTTTATCAATCAATGTTAAAGCCTAACAACAAGTTGCTATTGCTTCGTTTTATTGGCTCTCTCTTGTGGAAACCAGCAGAAATCATTTTGAGAATCCACCCTCCATGAATAAGAAGAACCTGCAAGAAGCAAAAATGAAAATAAACCCGGCTGTAAATAAATAAAAAGCAAGTGCATTTAAATAAAATAGGGTTCTTAGTAACACTGTTTTTGATCAAAAATAGTATGAAAGCTATCCCACCAGCGACAAGGTGAACCCGTTCGAGATAGAACCTATTCTGTCTAATATTAAAAACCTTACCATGTGTCAAAGTGGACCTCTGTGTGAATAAGGCAGACTGAGGCTTCGGTCCCAAATTAGGAACATCAGCCAAGGGAAGCTTTTTAAATGTGTTGTCCAGCTCTAAGCAGGGAGGCCACAACCAGGTTTGCACAGAATGCAAAATATACAAAGAAAAAAACACAAAATTTGAGCTTGGTTTAAGTTTGTATACATGCAGCACATAAAGGCATGTTTCACAATGGCCATGAATCAGAAAAACCAACAAGAAGTAAAAATTAAAATAAACCCTCCTTGCATACTGTAAAAATATGCACATCCACTATTATGAGCTTTATCTTGTGCTATGTGTATGTATAGATATATGTGTAATATACAATGTGTGTATTACAAACAGTATGTGTGTCACATACGGTGTGTATGTAGCATCCACATTTATAAACACCAGCAGTGCAGACCAGAGTTGATAGGTGTAAACATGTCAACAATCACCCAACGAACGAGCAAAATGCTGCCTATTCATCGGGTGATTGGATTGTCTATGCCGGAACAAAAATCATTGTTCTCAGCAGCACATCACCCGGTGTAACCTGCAGATAAGCTGCTGGTAACATGATGCTGGGGACAGATTGATCTATTAGTGTTCGTTCTGTGCTCATCATTGTTTGAAAACCTGTGCGAAAAGTCCAGGAAACTAGCACCAAAGGACTTCAATATTGTCAATCAAGCTCATTTAACTGTCTGAACTCAGCGCATGTAAATGGAATCGAAATTCTTGAGAGTGATGGTGTAATAAGATAGACATACTGCACACGTTCCCCCTTGAAGAAAGAAGTATATTGTTATAATGTGAATTGTGATGTGCGTTAAAGATGTTAGTAATATTGATAATGTGTGTAATTTGACAGCAGGGATAGTGAAAGTTAATGTTTGGGACTAGCCCCAAGTGGAAGGGGTTAAGTTGAAGGGAAAGTGACAACTTCTAGGTAGTGAGGCAGATAAGGCCTGAAGTGCAAAGAAAGAGGACCTAAGGTCTATTGTGAGCAGTGCCGCATTCTGGGGTGTCCCTAAAGGCAGAGGAATCCGAAGGACAGAGATAGTGATAGAGACAGAGTGACCTACTGGAGATGGGTCCTGGGAGAGGACACCTAACAGAAATGCCCAGAATTTACAACTTGTAGGGATTGTACTCAATCAGGTGCGATGAGAGGCAAACAGGAGGCATGTTCCTTTAAATGTCCATAGCGGTTTATTGGCTTCATAAACCGTCAAAAGGAAAATGCAAACAAACAGCCTTTAGTCCAAGCAAAAGGAAAAGAAAACAGTACTTTAAGCAAAGTCTCTGGTAAACCGGACCTGTGGTCACACAGGCTGGTAAGCATCCAGTGCACAGCTCATTCTGGAGTCAACACATAGGAGGCCTTCTTCCTCCAAACACAGACCATGTGCCAAATAACAGCCTCCATTATATAGGCTGGTAACCACACCAAGAGGTGAGGTATATGGGTAGCTAGACCCGCCCATCTCTCTAAACTACCTCTAACCCGGCTCCCAGGTGCACCAAACGATCCTCTAAGTGCTACGTGCACTAGAGAAACATTCCGGGTTACATCCAGAGACCAGCCATCTCTGTGACACATACCTCCCATCGACTATGCGATCATTAGTAACCTTACAAACTCATAAAGGTAGCGGGCCTAGACAGGACTGAGTACATGAGACAAGTAAAACTGCAGAACTGTGGGTCGAAGAATGGACTCTTGTTAAACAGGACTGTAGAGCCAAGCTGGGTAGTGGTGAAGTAGTGAGAAGCAGTGGAGACAGAGGACAAGTAAAGAGAGTAAAGAGCAAAAGAGAACAATAGCGAAAAGAAGGAAAGAAACTGTGTGAAAAATGCTTCGAGTTGTAAAGGAAAAGTTCATAAGACTGTGGACACACAATCTTTTGTATATATTCCCTGCCAAGTTTCCATTCAGTAAAAAACATATTTTTGAATGGTGGTTTCCCTCATTGAATTGTTCAACACCTGGTCCTTGCAAACCAGCAACATTAGGTACATGTGGTCTGCATGGGTGTACCTCCCTCATAGCACAAGTCCACACACCCAGCCAGGACCCCAATTTATTATAGTTTAGTGGAAGCAGGTGCTGGGAATGTAAGGATTGGTAGAATGTAGGAAATTTCACAATTTAGTTACATATTTTTGTTAAATATTTATCCATTTCCAACTTTTGCATTTTGAGCTAGTTATTGCTTACAATTAGTTTTGTAGGCTTTTTAAAGAACTTTAAAGGGGTTTTCCACTATTATGATATTGATGACCTATCATGGTGTTGGACCCCAACTTCTATAATAATGATAACCTATCCTACACAATTGACATTCTGGATGTCATCAATATTATAGTAGTGAAAACTCCTCTAAATATAAAAAAAAATATTCATTATTATAAAATGAAGTCATATTTTAGTAAAATTCACAAAAAATGAACCCTGTTTCTTGGTGAAAGCAGCAATACACTCAAGTTAACTTTGCATAAAATTGCTCAAAATTGTTCATGTACACAACTGTGTTCACTTTTTCATCAATGAATATTGGACTCTCGATACGTGCACCTATAGCCACACAGCAAACAGAAATTTTTGTATCAAAGTGGCTGTTGGTGCAACCGTATAAATTTTCTGTGTGTTAGTACCTATTGTTTTTTTGAATTAACGGACACAGATTGACTCACGCTTCATCAAACATAAATGTATTGCAAGAGGACCAAATGGCTGTTTATGATCATATCCAGTAGCCAATTGTGATAGTCTGAGTCCACACGCTTCTGTTTACCCTCTGCCTTTAACTCCTGCACAGCTGACACTTGGTGTGGCTTCAGGTGAAGCAATTTTAGTACATGCTGATGTGTTGTTCTGCTAATGTGCGCCTGAGAGGATCATTTTTCCAATGGGTTTCTCATAATCTTTTCCTGGATGTCTGCAAGAATGGAAGGAGGTTGTCTATTTTTGTTTTTGCATGGACTACAGATCCAATGTAGTCCTCCTTGTAGTGCTTTTTACTTTAAAGGGAAGGTTCGGAAATTGATCAGCAAAACATTCATGTGTTTCCACGAATAAGTCTGTCTCTAAATAAGTATAGGTAGTGGAGAAACAAATGGGTTAATTCTGCGCTGCCGTGGAAAAAGGATAAAGAATGCCAATCTGAGTCTAAGTGGTTTATTTGTCAACGCGTTTCAATGTATACAACTTCTTCAGGACAACCAATTCTCTAAATAAGGCGCCATACTATCAAGATTCTTTACAGACTTAACTACGCCATGTTGGACACAGTGACGCACAGCTCAAATGCCCTCAAACAGTAGAGAATAATATGTCTTATTAATATCTTCAGCTGCAATGGTAAAATAAAAGCTGAGCTCTGATTATCCAGTCTTTCTTAGTTAAAGAAATTGTCACAGACAACCCCTTTAAAGCAGCTGACTTTGCAGGGGAAAGTTTCTGTCGTCTGCTCATTTCCCCTGCAGAGGCCACTAGAGCTCAGCAATATTGCATGTAACTGTTCGAATGAGTGGTCATCCATGTAATGTATGGAGAGACCTGGTATATAGGAGTGAAAGCCACTGCTCAGTAGCGTCTGTCCACTCAGACTCTCAGAGGATGGTCTCAGCATGATGATTTATCTCTATGAAAGTCATATGAAGTAATAGGATTAATGAAAAGGGGTTGACCTGATGCAACAATCCCGTTACAACTAATGTTTCGGAAAAATATTAAAAAAACTTCTGTAGTCAAACCCAAATAATAATATAATAAAAGAAGCCCCAGTCCCTTATTACTATAAGGCTGTGTGCCCACGATGCGTTTTTTAAGCGTTTCCGCAGCGGCAAAAATGCTGCAGAAATG
This sequence comes from Phyllobates terribilis, assembly GCF_046119375.1. Classification (NCBI taxonomy): domain Eukaryota; kingdom Metazoa; phylum Chordata; class Amphibia; order Anura; family Dendrobatidae; genus Phyllobates; species Phyllobates terribilis. The sequence continues at coordinate 59,229,518 of NW_027362773.1, forward strand.
CTTAAAAAACACATGGTAGAAGGCCTGCCATGTTCCCCAATGATAATCCGCACGTGCTGTGCACATGCTGCGGAAATTTCCGCTGCGGGTTATCATTGCGGAAAAAAACGCAGCACTACCAATTATTTTGCGAAAGCGCTGCATTTTCGCCGCCATTGACTTGCATTGGAACGCATGGATTCCGCATCACTGTATATGTAGATGCGCATTCCATGCGTTCCAATGTGCGGATGGTACCCAGGTGTGGAGGACAGGAGACTCTCCTCCAGAACCTGTAAAAAAAAGAATAAAATAAAAAATATATGTTATATTTACCTTCTGACGGCCCCCGCTGCGCTCCCATGCCGGCATATCGCGGTGGACTGAAGGACCTGCGCTGACGTCATAGTCATGTGACGGGTCACGCGATGCTGACGTCGGCAGATCCTTCAGTGTACCGCGATCTGCCGGCAGCCAGGACAGAGCGAAGCAAGACTGCGGGGGCCATCGGAAGGTAAGTATAGATTTATTTTTTTATTTTTAACCATTCTTTAGGGTCACACTTTATAAATCCATGCCGTTTGCATGGATTTATATAGTGTGACCAAGTTGACAAGCACTTTCCAAGTGATGCTAAAATTGCTTGGAAAGCGCTTGTCAACCCGCATGCGGAAATGCATGTGAAGAACGCTTCACTTCCGCATGTCCCTGGCAGGAAAAGCACATGTACAATCCGCATGTACAATCCGCATGTAAAATCCGCATGTACAATCCGCATGTACAATCCGCATGCGTTTTTTTCTGCCAGGGGAGATGCAGAAACGCTCAGGAAAAATCCGGAGCATTTCTGCATCATGGGCACATAGCCTTAAGCTAGGCAGATATCTGCTATATTAGTTGTCAGACAACTGTCCAATAAACAGACGTAAAATTAAATTTTTTTATCTGTATGACAAAACAGGACTTCTGAAGGTTTTATGCTGTATGAACTGGTAATTTTTTAATTTAATCTTTTTAATGGAATAAATGTTTTGATCCAATTCTACATGTAAATCTTGCGATATACGTTACCACTTTATTCATTATGCAGAGTAAAACTAGTAGTATGTAGTTTCCTAGTAAATGCTCCTGCTAGCAAATTACCCCTTGTCATTGTAAATTTTTAACATATACGAATGATATTGTAAAATGAACTCCCACCTCAGCAGATAATTACTCTCTATAACCACTGACATTTTTATTTTTTAGTATTTTGTCTATTCTTAGCTTTTAAATTGTATATAACATGCATCGTATAGTTTCACATAAGCTGCCCTTTAATTTAAAGTGCACCATATACAAATCTTCGCAATGGGGTGCTATTTTTTCCTGCCATTTTTTTTTTTGCTGAACTGACATTTATGAAAATCAACCCACCATACTGTATCAAGAATAAACAATATCTGATTCTTTTATTGTCACATCTGAAACATATTTTTAATTCACAATGAATTGAAACAGTCTTCTGATTTTCCCCAAATGATGATTGTCCCATAATGTTCATTATAAATACACTTCTTTTATAATAATTTAAATCCATGATACAGTGACAAAAATGGTATATTGATCTCAGAGCTAATGAGTCCATACACAAATGTCTAAAATCCAAAAAGACCATATTTCCAATAAAGTGTTGAATGTTTTAGACCCCAGAGATCAGGATTATATAGTACACTACTGTTGAGGTGCTTTTTTATTAAAAGGTCCAAAACAATCTAAATGCATACATTGGTGTAAAAAAGTGTTTGCCCCCTTCCAGATTTCTTATTCTTTTGCATGTTTGTCACACTTAAATGTTTCCAATCACAAAACAAATTTAAATATTAGACAAAGATAACACAAGTAAACACAAAATGCAGTTTTTAAATGAAAGTCTTTATTATTAAGAGAAAAAGAAATCCAAACAGGGCCCTGTGTGAAAAATTGATTGCCCCCTAAACCTAATAACTGGTTGGGCCACCCTTATCAGCAACAACTGCAATCAAGCGTTTGCGATAACTGGCAATGAGTCTTTTACAATGCTCTGGAGAATTTTTGTCCACTCATGTTTGCAAAATTGTTGTAATTCAGCCACTTTGGAGAGTTTCCGAGTATGAACCGCTTTTTAAGGTCATGCCACAGCATCTCAATTAAGATCAGGACTTTGACTAGGCCACTCCAAAGTCATAATTTTGTTTTCCATAATCCATTCAGAGGTGGACTTACTGATGTGTTTTGGATCATTTTCCTGCTGCATAACCCAAGTGCGCTTCAGCTTGAGGCCACGAAGAGATGGCCGGACATTCTTCTTCAGGATTTTTTGGTGGACAGCAGAATTCTTGGTTCCATTTACCACAGCAAGTCTTCCTGGTCCTGAAGCAGGAAAACAGCTCCAGACCATCACACTACCACCACCATATTTTACTGTTGGTATGATGTTCCTTTTCTGAAATGTTGTTTTACTTCTATGCCAGATGTAATGGGACACACACCTTCCAAAAAGTTCAACTTTTGTCTCGTCAGTCCACAGAGTTTTCTCCCAAAAGTCTTGGCAATCATCAAGATGTTTACTGGCAAAACTGAGATGAGCCTTTATGTTCTTTATGCGCAGCAGTGGTTTTCGTCTTGTAATTGGCCCATGCATGCAATTTTTGCCCAGTCTCTTTCTTATGGTGGAGTCATGAACACTGACCTTAACTGAGGCAAGTGAGGCCTGCAGTTCTTTGGATGTTGTTGTGGGGTCTTTTGTGACCTTTTCGATGAGTCATCGCTGCACTCTTGGGGTAATTTTGGTCAGCCGGCCACTCCTAGTAAGGTTCACCACTGTTCCATGTTGTCACCATTTGGGGATAATGGCTCTAACTGTGGTTCGCACGAGTCCTAAATTAGAAATGGCTTTATAATTTTTTCCAGGCTGATAGAACTCAATTACTTTGTTTCTCATTTGTTCCTGAATTTCTTTGGATTGCAGCATGATGTCTAGCTTTTGAGAATCCTTTGGTCTACTTCACTTTGTCAGGCAGGTCCTATTTAAGTGATTTCTTGATTGAGAACAGGTCTGGCAGTAATTAGGCCTGTGTGTGGCTAGGGAAATTGAACTCAGCTTCCCAAAGATGTTATAAACCATAGTTAATTTATGTTTTAAGGGGAGAGGAAATCACTTTTTCACACAGGGCCCTGTGGGTTTGGATTTCTTTTTGCCTTAATAATAAAGACCTTTGTTTAAAAACTGCATTTTGTGTTTTCTTGTGCTATTTTGGTCTAATGTTTAAATTTGTTTTGTGATCGGAAACATTTATGTGTGACAAACTTTCCTAAGAATAAGAAATTAGGAAGAGGGCAAACACTTTTTCACACCACTGTACTTATTGTTAATACACAAACTAAGGCTGACATGACATATCTTTCTTGTACTTTTGTGTATTTTTTCCTCTCTATTTGCCTCTCTGTGCATGCAGCTTCACGTATCTGAATGAGCCGTCCTATTCTTACACTACTAAAACTACATTTCACAGCAGCACTCTGCTTCTCCTCAGTTCTGCAGACCTCTACCTCTCCTTTGTGCTTCAGACAGGAAGCACTTCTTTAACCCCTTAAAGCCCGATAACGAGGATAACCCGTCATGGCTGGAACTGTCACTGCGTGTAAACAATAGCAGCGTTCAGGAGGCAGCTCCCTCTGCCTTCAGGTCGGCGCTCCCGCGACATCATCGCGGGGGCCCGACCGATGCCATGGTGATCCGGGGTCACCAAGCTATGTAAAGCTCCTGAGACCAATGCATAGCATGGTCTCAGGAGCTTTCACTACAGGTATAATGTACTGCAATGCTAGCGCATTGCAATACATTATACCTGTGAAAAAAGTGAAAGTCCCATAGTGGGACTAAGTAAAAAAGTTTAAAAAAAAAAAAAAAAATTGTAAAAATCTAAAAAAAAATGTTAAAAAATAAAATAATAAAATATATTACAGTAATAAATACAGATTTTTATGTAAAAAATAAAAATAAACAAAAAAAGTACACATATTTGGTATCGCTGCATCTAGAATGACCCGATCTATAAATGTGTCACATTAGTTAACCTCTTCAGTGAACAGCGTAAAAAACAAACAAACAAAAAAAAACACATGGGAAACTATGCCCTTTGATCATACCGCTGGAAAGAGGTGGAATAAAATGCGATCAAAAAGACTGATGTAAATAAAGATGGTACCACTGAAAACGACATCTTGTCCGGCAAAACTTAAGCCGCCATACAGCTCCATCAACCGGAAAATTGAAAAGTTGCAGTGCTCAGAATAAAGCGATGCAAAGATAATTATTTTTTCTTTAAAATTTTTTATTATGTAAAAGCACAAAAACATAAAAAAAATACATAAATATGTTATCGCTGTAAAAGTACTGACCCAAAGAAAAAAGCTGCCTTATCAATTTTGCCACACAAGTAACAACAAAAAAAACAAACAAACAAAAAAAATCCTGAATTGTTTGTTTTTGTTCATTCTACCTCCCAAAAATCAAATGGTACCAATAAAAACATCAACTTGTCCCGCAAAAAACAAGCCCTTACATGACTCTGTCGGCCAAAATATGGAAAAATCATAGCTCTCTACATATGGAGATGTAAGCATTAGTTTTTGCAAAAAAAGCGTCTTTTAGTGAGTGACAGCTGTCAATCATAAAAACCCGATATGAATCTGGCATCGCTGTAATCGCACCGACCCGAAGAATAAAGTTGCCTAATCATTTTTATACTGCACGAGAAAAGGTGTAAAAAATAAATGAAACCAATACTTCACCTGCTGCTGATTTGTTTATTCTGCCTCATAAAAGATCGCAGTAAGGCTCGGAGCACATTTATCCTGCGCTCTACGCTGAGCACTTACACCGATGTTTCCGTGTAAATCTCTGAAATATGTGATTCAGACAGAACCCCCGGAAGAAGATTCCCTATAATGATGCAGATGGAGGCACTGTGGATGCCGTCTAACCTATGATTTGGCGGTGTCCATCTTTTTAGGCCTAGATAAAATTGCGTCGGCCACAGTTTTGTGCACCTCTGAAAAGGACAAGGCTGAACAGAGGCCAGATGGTGTCCAGAGTAACTCTGCTGCCTCATCTCATTATTAGTGTTGAGCCACCCCCGTAGTGTTCGGGTTCGGTTCGTCGAACACCGGGATGTTTGTGGAACTGTTCGTCGAACACCTCAGAACACTGTCGAACACCGTTAAAACAAATGGCAGGCAAATAAAAACACATAGAAAACACCTTCAAAGGTGTCCAAAAGCTGACAAACTGCTCAGAAGACACTCTCTTTAAAAAAGCCGGCAATTCAGCAGCGGTACCCGACAATTTAGAACAGAAAGAATAGAGCATCACACATAGATTAGATAGATAGAAACATATCAGTCACATATATAAGAAGTACAGTGACAGTGTTGGTTACTGAACTTGTCATTTAGTGTTAAAGGATTTATTAAAAAAATAATAGTGTTTTCATGCACCGTCTCTTTAAAAAAGCCAGCCGGCAATTCAGCATTGGTACCCGACAATTTATAACCGAAAGAATAGAGCATCACACATAGATTAGATAGATAGAAACATGTCAGTCACATATATAATAAGTACAGTGATAGTGTTGATTACTGTAGTTGTCATTTAGTGTTAAAATAAAGGATTTATTTAAAAAAAAATTGGCGTGGGGTTCCCCGTAATTTTAGTCTCTAGCGGAGGTTAAGCAGATGGCTGGGGAAGATGTTTGAAGCCTGGGAAGGGGGTAATACCCACGGAGCTTCCCAGGCTACTAATATCAGCCCCCAGCTGAATACCTAGCCTTTACTAGCTATTAAAATGGGGAACCCCAAAAAAGAATGACGTGGGGTCCCCCCTATTTTAATAGCTAGCAAAGGCTAGGCAGACAGCTGGGGGCTGATATAAATAGCCCAGGAAGGGTGCCATGAATATTGGCCCCCTCCCAGGCTAGAAACACCAGCCGTCAGCCGCCCCAGAAATGGCGCATCCATAGGATGCGCCAATTCTGGCACTTAGCCTCGCTCTTCCCACTGCTCTGTAGCGGTGGCAGTGGGGTAATAGGGCTGGGGTTGATGTCAGCATATAATGCCAGCTGACATCAAGCCCAGGTTAGTAATGGAGAGGCGTCTATAAGATACCCCCATTACTAACCCCATAGTCAAAGTTAAAAAAAAACAACACAACATCCAGAAAAAAGTCCTTTAATTGAAATAAACACACAATTCTTTATTGTTCTAAATTAAACCATACTTACCATCACGCCCATTCCAGCTGAAGCCAACGATCTCCTGCAATAAAAGTAAAATAATAAACCAACATCATCCTTACCTTTCCATGGTTCCCAGGACGGCTCCAGCTCTGCTACATCGAGATGACAGGCTGGATCGCAGCAGAACGCTGCCATCCAGCTTGCCATGCCGCAGACACTGAAAAGCGCTGGCATTTTGGCGCTCCTCAGTGTCTGGCTGTGATGGCATCCAGATGAGCCGAGTTCATGTCCAGTGAACTCAGCTCACCTCATGCACGTCATTGACAGCGTGGGAGAATTCTCCTGCGCATGCGGTGAGCATGAGAGAATTCTCCTGCGCTCACGGCAAATGCAGGAGAATTTTCCCACGCTGTCAGTGACGTGCATGAGGTGAGCTGAGTTCATTGGACATGAACTCGGCTCATCTGGATGCCGTCACAGCCAGACACTGAGGAGCGCAAGCATGCCTGCGCTTCTCAGTGTCTGCGGCATGGCAAACTGGATGCCAGCTTTCGAATTTCATGAAATAATTTTAAAAAAATTTACGTGGGGCTTCGCCCTATTTTTGTGTCCAGACAGGTACAGCAGGCAGGAACGGGCTGCCCCCAACCACCAGCTGCCTATTTGTACCTGGCCGGACACAACAATATAGGGAAGTCCTTTTTTTAAAAATTATTTCATGAAATAATTAAAAAAAAATACGTGGGGCTTCGCCCTATTTTTGTGTCCAGCCAGGTACAACTAGGCAGCTGGGGGCTGGAATCCGCAGCGCAGGGAGGCCCAAGCTTTCTGGGCCCCCCCGCTGCAAATTGCAGTCCGCAGCCACCCCAGAAAATGGCACGTTCATAGAAGCGCCATCTTCTGGCGCTGTACCCAACTCATCCAGGGCCCTGGTGCGGTGGCTCATTGGGTAATAAAGGGGTTAGGGCCAACTTGGTATTATCAGCTGGCCCTAAGCCCGAAATTCATGGGGTCACGCCAATCTTAGACATGACCGCCATGAATTTCTAGTAAAGTATTTAAAAAAAACACAACACCCAAAATAAAGTTCTTTAATTGAAATAAACACACAATTTTTTAATATTCTAAATTAAACCATACTTACCATCATGCCCATTCCAGCTGAAGCTAATGTCTTCTGCAATAAAAGTAAATTAAGAAACCAACATTATCCTTACCTTTCCATGGTTCCCAGGATGGCTTCAGCTCTGCTACATTCACATGACATGCTGGATCGCAGCCGAAAGCTGCCATCCAGCTTGCCATGCCTCAGACACTGTGAAGCGCAGGCATGTTTGCGCTCCTCAGTGTCTGGCTGTGACAGCATCCAGATGAGCCGAGTTCATGTCCAATGAACTCGGCTCACCTCATGCACGTCACCGCTACAGGGCAGTGGGAAGAGCGAGGCTAAGTGCCAGAATTGGCGCATCCTATGGATGCGCCATTTCTGGGGCGGCTGATGGCTGGTGTTTCTAGCCTGGGAGTGGGCCAATATTCATGGCACCCTTCCTGGGCTATTAATATCAGTCCCCAGCTGTCTGCCTAGCCTTTGCTAGCTATTAAAATCGGGGGGGACCCCACGTAATTTTTTTGGGGGTCCCCCATTTTAATAGCTAGTAAAGGCTAGGTATTCAGCTGGGGGCTGATATTTTAGCCTGGGAAGCTCCGTGGGTATTACCCCCTTTCCAGGCCTCAAACATCTGCCCCAGCCGTCTGCTTAACCTCCACTAGAGACTAAAATTACGGGGAACCCCACGCCAATTTTTTTTTAATAAATCCTTTATTTTAACACTAAATGACAAGTACAGTAATCAACACTATCACTGTACTTATTATATATGTGACTGACATGTTTCTATCTATCTAATCTTTGTGTGATGCTCTATTTCTTCTGTTATAAATTGTCGGGTACCGATGCTGAATTGCCGGCCGGCTTTTTTAAAGAGACGGTGCATGAAAACACTATTATTTTTTTTAATAAATCCTTTAACACTAAATGACAAGTACAGTAACCAACACTGTCACTGTACTTCTTATATATGTGACTGACATGTTTCTATTTATCTAATCTATGAGTGATGCTCTATTCTGTTCTAAATTGTAGGGTACCGGTGTATGCCGCTGCTGAATTGCCGGCTTTTCATGTTTCACTGTGAGCACTGTTCCCATCGATTTGGGCAACCACTGTAATGCCACAACCACCATGGCTTTGACATTACAGTGAGTGGCAGACAATCCCTGCATGATGTGAAAAAATCCAGTTACGCTTTTGGTGCACGAACAGTTATTGAACATAACCTCGAACAGCCGAATTTTTTGCAAATCGTTCTCGTTCGTCGAACGACTCGAACACCGCCCAAAACAGCTCGAATTTGAGGTTGGCGAACAGTTCTAGTCAAACACCGCTCATCTCTACTCATTATAGTGAATGGATTCCTCAGGGGTTTTATCTGAATCACGTCATTCAGAGATTTAGATGGAAGCCCCAAAGTAAGTGCTCAGCGTGGAGCGTCGGATAAATGTGATCTGAAATGTTATGTAAAATGTTCCCAATAAAAGCTTCACTCAGGTCTGTCATGTGTTAATGGAAATATAGGGGGTTTCCATGTTACTGGTAGTACAAAGGCTCTGGAAAAGCAAAATGGCTACTCGTCCCCCAAAAGAAATTCAGCAAATTCTGCACTCTCAAATCCAAATCCCCCCTCCCTTCTGAGCACCGCAGTGTGTCTAAACCACATTTAGAGTCCACATGTTTGGCAGGAGTATAATTTCCAAAATGGGGTCATGTGAGGGGGGATTCTGCTCTTCTAGCACTTAGGGGCTTTGTATATGGAGTCTGCAAAATATTCTAGGAAAATCTTCACTCCAAGAGGCAAATAGCGCTCCGTCCCTCCCAATTGTCGCTGTGTGGGTAAGCAGTACTGTACAGCCACTTATGAGGTGTTGCAACATTCAGCAGAAATTATGGGGCAAATTTTGGTGCCATTTTTATCCATTATCCCAGTGTGAAAATGTAAAATCTGGGGCTAAAACAAAATTTTTGCGGTAAAAATGTAATTATTTTTTCCTCACTGCCCAATGGTATAAATTTCTGTTAAACAACTGTGGTGTCAATATAATCACTGCACCCCTAGATGAATTCATTGAGAGGTGTAGTTTGTAAAATGGGGTCATTTATGGGGGAATCCGCTGTTCTGGCACCTCAGGGGCTCTCTCAGTGGGTCATGTCACCTGCAAACCACAACAGTAAAATCTGCACTATAATATGGTGCTCCCTCCTTTCTGACTTTTGCACTGTACCTCAAAAGTAGTTCCCAATTACATGTAGGGTATTGGCGTACTCAGGAGAAATTACACAACAAAATGAGAGGTCCATTTTCTCCTGTTACCCTTGTGAAAATAAAAAAAATTGGGGCTAAAAGAAAATTTTTGTGATTTTTTTTTATTTTCACTACTCTACGTTATAAACTTCTGTGAAGCACCTGTGGGTTCAAAGTGCTCGCCACACATCTAGATAAGTTCATTGAGAGGTTTAGTTTCAAGTGGTTTTAATCCACATATAAGGTATCGGCGTACTCAGGAGAAATTGCACTACAACTTTTGGGGCTCATTTTCTTCTGTTACCTTTGTGAAAATAAAAAAAATAGGGCTAAAAGAACATTTTTGTGATTTTTTTATTTTCACAGCTCTATGTGATAAACTTCTGTGAAGCATCTGGGATTCAAAATGCTCACCACTCATCTAGATAAGTTCATTGAGGTGGCTAGTTTCCAAAATGGGATAATTTGTGGGGGCTTTCCGCTGTTTAGGCACATCAGGGGCTCACTTAATGCGACATGGCATTCGCTGATTGTTCCAGCAAATTTTGAATTCAAAAAGTCAAATGGCGCTCTGTCCCTTCCGAGCCCTGCTATGTGCCAAAACAGTGGTTTTCCGCCACATATAGGGTATCGGCGTGCTCTGGGGAAATTCCAAAACAACATTTGGGGTTCATTTTCTCCTGTTACCCTTGTGAATATAACAAAATTGGGGCTAAAAGAAAATTTTTGTGATTTTTTTTATTTTCGCGGCTCTATGTTATAAATTTCTGTGAAGCACCTGGGGGTTCAGGGTGCTCATGACACATATAGATAAGTTCATTGAGGGGTCTATTTTCCAAAATGGGGTCACGTGTGGGGGGTTTCCTCTGTTTAGGAACATCAGGGACTCTCCAAATGTGACATAGTGTTCGCTAATTATTCCAGCAAATTTTGAATTCTAAAAGTCAAATGGCGCTCCTTCCCTTCCGAGCCCTGCCGTGCGCCCAAACAGTGGTTTTCCGCCACATATTGGGTATTAGCATGCTCAGGAGAAATTGCACAATATATTTTGGGGTCCTTTTTTATCTGTTACCCTTGTGAAAATAAAAAAAAATTGGGTTGAAATTTATTTTTTTGTGAAAAAAATTAAATGTATTTTTTTTTCTTCCTCATTGCGTCAGTTCCTGTGAAGCACCTGAAGGTTTAATAAACTTCTTGAATGTGATTTTGAGCACCTTGAGGGGTGCAGTTTTTGGAATGGTGTCACTTTTGGGTATTTTTTTGTCATATAGACACCTCAAAGTCACTTCAAATGGGATGTGGTCCCTAAATAAAATGGTTTTGTAAATTTTGTTGGAAAAATGAGAAATCGCTGGTCAACTTTTAACCCTTATAACTTCCTAACAAAAAATTTTTTTTTACAAAATTGCGCTGATATAAAGTAGACATGTGGGAAATGTTATTTTTTAACTATTTTGTGTGACATATCTCTCTGATTTCAGGGCATAACAATTCAAAGTTTAAAAATTGCAAAATCTCAGAATCAGGGGGATTCGTTGAAGTGTTCCTGAGTAATTACCTCATAAAGTGACAATGGTCAGAATTGAAAAAATTGGCCTGGTCATTAACCTACAAAGTTGCTTAAGGGATTAGTTTGATCACTCTACATTCACCACAAATATTTGGTAAATGTGTGCATTGTATGCTTGTATTCTTGGACTACATACTATTCCTTGGAGTAAATTTAGTAAAACTGTTTAATTTCTAGACAAAGTAAACTTCGACAAAACAGTCTTGAATTGGCTGATTTTGTGGTCAAAACTTACGCCAAAATCTTGGCCTATGTTTTTAGAGATCCTAATTGTATGTTATGTCACTAAGACCCACCCATTCCCTGAGAAGCCCTCTTGTCGGGTAAGGAGTTGGAATTGTCAGTAGTATGAACATTTGTTTGTTTTTTGTCCAATTTGCATATTAAATCTCCCCTATGTGTTTCTATTGTAAAATGATCATATTTAAATAAAAATAAATACATTAAAATATATATATATATATATATATATGTTTATATAATGTTCGTGTTTTTACTTTTATTTATTTATAATATTTTTAAACCTTCAATCATTAGTTCTTAGAACTCCAATTTTTTTGGTATATATACTGTACATTCTATACGTCCTATTCATGACATCTGTGTTGTATACATTTATATACAGCTCATTGTGATTCACTGTTACACAGTACAGTTCAAACAGACTTTTTTCTCAGTCTAAAGCACCGATATTACCGTAGACTGTGAAAAGTCATCATAAGTCATGAAAAAACATCTGCAAATGAAGCATGATGAGATGGTAATTACATTTATTTGAGAAGACTAAGCAAGGGTTTATTCACAGTGGCTTGTGATCTTGAGCTCTAGTGGCTAGGTGATCTGGGGAGAGCAGCTGCAGCCCTGATGCTTTGTGACAGAGCAGATTTCACCCATATTAAGAAACTAATAATCTGATTACAGATCTCCTTAGAGGGCTGTTGTAACTGGAAAGTGACAGGCTAAATTTTCTTCAGTGAGACTCAAAATGTTAAATACAGTATAAATATGAAACTTTGAAATTAAATCCATAGCAAGGTGTGAAAGAACAAGATGATTCACACATGGCTTTCATAGATTTTCACTTTGTTGTATAATTGTAATGGTAGTAGCAAAACAAAAAAAAAATCACAAATGCCCTTTCTGCATGCCCAAAAACTGTTACCCAGTCCATTTGATGTCTGTGTTTTTGATGTGTCAATCAATAAGGTTTACTATGTGTTGTCTGCTACAGTTTGAGGACTTCAGAGTACACATTCTTACTAGGAATACTGTCCCTTTTGCAAGATTTTGGTATAGCACCCTTACTTATGCCAACATGACCACCAGGGTCAAAGCTGACAATCAGCAGATGACAGCACTCTATTCTGTGACCTTAAAGGGCATATTTATTTACTAGCAAATGAAAATCCTGGTGTGGTCTATTTAGCACGTTCTGTCAACTGGAAAACTGAAGCAAAACCATTGGCAACTGAATCCATCCGATAGACAGCCCCCTGCTTCTTTGCTCTCAGAATTATTACTTTTTTCAACATTTTTGGTCATTTACATTTGGGCTACTTTCTTTTTTCTTGATAATAGCTCTATCCTGTTTTTATCAACCTTTTTATTTTTCAATAAAAGTTACTGAAAAAAACTTCAATTTCTGCTTCATTTTCCATAGTGCAAGCAAATAGTAGAACCAAAAACATGGGCCAGCACACCTGTAAGTATACGTGTAATATTCAGGTGCTGTGGCCATTAAACAAATATAACCTTTAATAAAAACTCAATGTGTAGAAACACTGCAGTGAGTAAGTAAATAATAACATGCGTAAAAACATCAAGTACTTAGCTGACATTTTTTTATATAAAAAAGTAAAAGCCATCCTACTGCAACAAGGTGTACCCAATCTGGATGGTCCCTAACTCTAGTGATTCACCTCGCTATGTGCCATCCAACCCTCAAAATATATGGGGGCAGAGCATGGGCCTGACTGTGTTTTACACCTGCCAGTGGAAAGCTGAGTAGATAAGGTAGAATTAGGGTAGAATTAGGGTATGGATTAACACACCCTGAGTACAAGAAACTAAAGTAAAACTAAAAACAAGGGCCAGCACATCTGTAAGTGTAAGGTCACGTTCACACGTTCAATATTTGATCAGTATTTTCCATCAGTATTTGTAAGCCAAAATTAGGAGTGGAAGAATCAATGGAAAAGTATAATAGAAACACGTCACCACTTCTGTATTTATCACCCACTCCTGGTTTTAGCTTACACATGCTGATGGAAAATACTGACCAAATCATGAATGTGTGCACGTGGCCTAAGTGTAGTGTTTAAAAGCGTGTTATTTTCATTCTAAATCTCTGTCTATCTAGTACCATAATCTTACCTAATTTATAATATAGGTAGATCCACATAAAAGCCAGCACGCATGGTATTCCATAAAAAAGTACGTTTATTGTTCAGATTAAAAACAGGGAAGTGGAAAAGAGCACTGCTAAATAGACAGGCATTCTAGATATTAATGTTAAATACCTCCCACTCGGCAGGCCTTAAAAAAAGATCACATTTCATTCTTTATTATTAATATATAATTTTTGAAAAACATTGTTTCATTTACAGTTTTGCTCTTATTCATAAATGTTTTCATGTGTTATTTATACTCACCTGATTGAGTTTGTGACTAAATCCTGAACTCATATACTATGTGACAGTGTAATGTTTTTCAGGCTCAGACTAAGGTCACGTTCACACATTCAGTATTTGTAAGCCAAAACCAGGAGAGGAGCAATCAGAGGAAACATATAATAGAAACATGTCACCCACTCCTGTATTTATCACCCACTCCTGGTTTTGTTTTACAAATACTGATGTAAAATACTGACCAAATACTGAACGTGTGAACATGGCCTAAGGGTTCGCTCACACGAGGGTATAACTTGGATGAGTGTTATCCGATTTTTTATTTGATAGCACTTGGACCAATGTGATTAAATGGGGCTCTGCTGAATCAGTCTGTGAAAAAAATCGCAGCACGCTAGGATTTCACTCTGGATACCTAAGGTCCTGCAATGCCTGCACATGAGGAAAGAGACATAGCGAATCAGGAGAACTATACAATATTTCTAATTGGAGGTATTTACTAATATTATTATTATTATTGTTATTATTATTATATCTACTACTTATTGGAATAGGATCTTGGAGATTGCTATACTTCTTTAAGCAGTCCTGCAATTTTTTACCAATCCTGGGCCACCCATCTGATTGCCTTTGCGTTTGTTTTAAATATGGTGCAACAATGTAATTTAGTCTCCTCTTTCTTCTCTTCAGACTCTATTCCCATATTTTACTTTGCATTTTATTCATCTATACTCTGCTATCAGTCCTATGATAAACCAGTTCATTATCACATGGCCAGTACCATCTCTGCCTGATGTGTGTGCATATTCTTTTCTCTATATGCTCCTAAATAAGCTAAGAGATTATGAGAATATAGTCAGGGAGGCTGAGCTGTGATCTCTTTCATTCATTACAACTATCTAATCATCATCAGTAACTCTGTTTCTGTCTCCCACTGTGGAGAACTTTAGTAATAATATCCAATGGAATGGAAATACAAAGGTACCATGTATCCCAACATGTAGCCCAACTTTTGCTGGGCTACACGTGCATATAAATGGTTTTGTCAAACTTAGGCTATGCGCAGATTGCATTTTACCCTCACGTCATTGGCTCTGTTGGGCTTATATCTGAAGCCCTGGAAAATGGGATTCGGGCATATGTGCTGTTGGGCCACATGTCACGGTTTCATAACTGACTGTGGCCTAGGGAAGCTGTGAGTGACAGCTCAGCTGTCCTATCGAATCTGGAGCTGCTGAACTACTTGGTTGTGTAAGTAACAGCCCAGTTATTCAATTTGATCCTGGGGCATGCTGGGCTGTCGGCATTTTTATTGACAGCCCTCCTGCTCTCTCTGCTTTAGTCTGCGGGTGTTTCCCCAGGTGCCTCCAATCCTTAATAATCATTTGCAAGGTATTTTGCTGACTAGCTGCTAGTAGTCTGTGTCAGTTGTAGCTCTGCTTAAGCTAGATGTGTTTGCTTAGCTCTGTGTCTCTTTCTTCTGACCCTGTTGCCGGATCTAGGATTTGTAGTCACTATTCATGTGGATTCTCCCTTCTGCTTTTGACTCTCTCTGACTTCAGATATCTGACTCCAGACATGGTCTCTGACTATTCATTTGTTGTACTCCCAGGTTTTGATGTACTCTCCTTGCATTTGACCCTAGACTGTTTTCTGACCACACCTTTGACTTACCCCTCCTGTACTATGAGCCCTCCTGGTATCAGACCTCGAAACTCCTGACTACCCTGTCTCATAGCTTGCTCGTGAGTATTGACTCAGCATCATACTATTGACTTTAACAATGGAGACGGAGTCACTGTGTGCTGGCAACAAGACGCAGTCGACTATGTCTTCAAGTTCCTCCACCAAGGTTTTTTTGTCCATTTCTTCCCATCTTTAACACCAATAAATCATGTACAAGACAATTCTTCACTGGGTTTTGCTTTATATTAAACATTCAAAATGAATTTGAAGGGAGGAAAACATTTATCCACAAAGATTAATTTTAACAGAAGCAAACATTTCTTCATTCAACATAAGCTTTAAACTGGCTGAGGTGGCCTTAATTGCTTACACTTAACTGCAAGCAGGATCATAAAGGGACATGTCTGCTACTGTTGCTGTGAAGGGGCTAGAGATTCACTACAACAGGTCAATGGACAGCGGGTCCTTCAGCTTTCAACAAGGTCTTGTCACTCTCCCTTGGACCTCCTATTCATTCATTTTAACTAATGGCCCCTTCTACCTCACTGAAGGGCCTCTAGTTAGAAAGGACTTCTCCAAGGTGTAGCAGTTCTTGCCATCATGAGCCATGATGGCAAGAACTGCTACACCTTGGAGAAGTCCTTACTAACTAGTGGCCCTTCAGTGAGGTAGAAGGGGTCATTAGTTAAAATGGACATTGCTGTAGTCTTTTCATCCCAAATGCTACAGAAGTTAAAAACCCAATGTTCCCTTATGATTATTCGGGAGCTGTACCACTCTTGTCCTTGTCTTGTTATTAGCTCCCTGCTGTTCCAGCCATACCTGTTGACCAGCACACAACAGGGAAGTCAATATAGTCAGACAACACATACTGAAAAAACAATGTCTGATGTCCTGGGGGAACTCCTCCTTACACATAGGTCAGAATTTTAGGCTACATTTTTGGAACAACTATGGCTCAACAGGCAATTTGACGAGGCAGAAATGAGAATATGATCTCTACTCTAGCTGGGTGTATGACATTTATGTGCAACCAATGAAGAGGCTAATCCTTTAATAGTGGTTAAGCTGAAATAGTACAAATTATCAATCCATAACCATACATATTATTAGATGTGATTTTATTAATGATGCATGAATTTTGGTCAAGTTGTAAGACTATAATGTATAGGGCTAAACACTGGATATCAGATGCCAGTAAAGTTTAATTTTTTTATTTGGCTAAAAGAGTTACGAACAGACTTAATACAATTTGATGGAGGAAGCTGATACTCTTCAGGGTCTCCCACTTTGTGCAATTAAAGAAATAATTCAAAAACTTTCCTTCTTCTGAAGAGGGACATTCTGTGATCACTGCAGCCAGTCAGTAGTAGTGACTGATTGGCTGCAGCCAGTGGCGTACCGCTAGCGGCAGCCGACAACGCGACCAGTTTGGGGCCCGTGAGTCGAGGGGGCCCAGCTGACTCTCCCATCATTCCTCCTCTACATCTTAGCTTAGTGACGTCTCAGCACAGAGGGTGCGATGATGTCACTACAACGTGCCCTCTGTGCTGAGCAGTGCAGAGGGTCAGAAGATGCACTGCAGAGTCTGACGCAGTGGAGAACGGGGAAAGGTGAGTACTTATTTATTTTAATGTGGGGCTAAAATACTACATGGAGAACTACATGAGACATATAATAATGTATGGAGGACTATATGGGGCTCATAATAATGTATGGAGGACTATATGAGGCATATAATACTGTATTGAGGATTACATGGGACCCATAATAATGTAATAATGTATGGATGATTATATGGAACCCATAATAATGTATGGAGGACTATCTGAGGCTAATAATACTGTATGGAGGACTATAGGGGGCCCATAATACTGTATGAAGGATTATGTGGGATCCATAATACTGTATGGAGGACAATGTGGGGCCCATAATACTGTATGTAGGACTATGTGGGCCCATACTACTGTATGCAGGACTTTGTGGGGTCCATAATACTCTATGTAGGACTATGTGGGGCCCATAATACTATATGGAGGACTGCCTGGGACCAATAATACTGTATGGGGGACTGCCTGGGGCCCATAATACTGTATGGAGAACTATCTGGGGCCCATTATATTGTATGGAGGAATATATGGGGCCCATAATAATATATGGATGACTGTGGGTCCCGTTATACTATTTGGAGGGCTATGTGGGGGCCATTATACTATTTGGAGGGCTATGTGGGGCCAGTATGCTATTTGGAGGGCTATGTGAAGGCCATTACACTATATGGATGGTTATGTGGGGGCCATTACACTGTTTGGAGGGCTATGTAGGGGCCATTATACTGTATGGAGGGCTATGTGGGGGCCAGTATACTATTTGGAGGGCTATTTTATATATATATATATATATATATATATATATATATATATATATATATATATATATATATACAGTGGTGGCCAAAAGTATTGGTACCCTGCAAATCTGTCAGATAATACTCAGTTTCTTCCTGAAAATGATTGCAATCACAAATTCCTTGGTATTATTATCTTCATTTAATTTGCTTGCAAGGAAAAAACACAAAAGAGAATGAAGCAAAAATCAAATCATTGATCATTTCACACAAAACTCCAAAAATGGGCCAGACAAAAGTATTGGCACCCTCAGCCTAATACTTGGTTGCACAACCTTTAGCCAAAATAACTGCGAACAACCGCTTCCGGTAACCATCAATGAGTTTCTTACAATGCTCTGCTGGAATTGTAGACCATTCTTCTTTGGCAAACTGCTCCAGGTCCCTGATATTTGAAGGGTGCCTTCTCCAAACTGCCATTTTGAGATCTCTCCACAGGTGTTCTATGGGATTCAGGTCTGGACTCATTGCTGGCCACCTTAGAAGTCTCCAGTGCTTTCTCTCAAACCATTTTATAGTGCTTTTGGAAGTGTGTTTTGGGTCATTGTCCTGCTGGAAGACCCATGACCTCTGAGGGAGACCCAGCTTTCTCACACTGGGCCCTACATTATGCTGCAAAATTTGATGGTAGTTTTCAGACTTCATAATGCCATGCACACGGTCAAGCAGTCCAGTGCCAGAGGCAGCAAAGCAACCCCAAAACATCAGGGAACCTCCGCCATATTTGACTGTAGGGACCGTGTTCTTTTCTTTGAATGCCTCTTTTTTTTTCCTGTATACTCTATGTTGATGCTTTTTCCCAAAAAGCTCTACTTTTGTCTCATCTGACGAGAGAACATTCTTCCAAAACGTTTTAGGCTTTCTCAGGTAAGTTTTGGCAAACTTCAGCCTGGCTTTTTTATGTCTCGGGGTAAGAAGTGGGGTCTTCCTGGGTATCCTACCATACAGTCCCTTTTTATTCAGACACCGACGGATAGTACGGGTTGACACTGTTGTACCCTCGGACTGCAGGGCAGCTTGAACTTGTTTGGATGTTAGTCGAGGTTCTTTGTCCACCATCCGCACAATCTTGTGTTGAAATCTCTCGTCAATTTTTCTTTTCCGTCCACATCTAGGGAGGTTAGCCACAGTGCCATGGGCTTTAAACTTCTTGATGACACTGCGCACGGAAGACACAGGAACATTCAGGTCTTTGGAGATGGACTTGTAGCCTTGAGATTGCTCATGCTTCCTCACAATTTGGTTTCTCAAGTCCTCAGACAGTTCTTTGGTCTTCTTTCTTTTCTCCATGCTCAATGTGGTACACACAAGGACACAGGACAGAGGTTGAGTTAACTTTAATCCATGCTAACTGACTGCAAATGTGATTTAGTTATTGCCAACACCTGTTAGGTGCCACAGGTAAGTTACAGGTGCTGTTAATTACACGAATTAGAGAAGCATCACATAATTTTTCAAACAGTGCCAATACTTTTGTCCACCCCCTTTTTTAGGTTTGGTGTGGAATTGTATCCAATTGGGCTTTAGGACAATTCTTTTTCTGTTTTTTCATTGAAGACAAATTAAATGAAGATAATAATACCAAAGAATTTGTGATTGCAATCATTTTCAGGAAGAAACTGAGTACTATCTGACAGAATTGCAGGGGTGCCAATACTTTTGGCCACCACTGTATACAGTACAGACCAAAAGTTTGGACACACCTTCTCGTTTAAAGATTTTTCTGTATTTTCATGACTATGAAAATTGTACATTCACACTGAAGGCATCAAAACTATGAATTGACACATGTGGAATTATATACTTAACAAAAAAGTGTGAAACAACTGAAAATATGTCTTATATTCTAGATTCTTCAAAGTAGCCACCTTTTGCTTTGATGACTGCTTTGCATACTCTTGGCATTCTCTTAATGAGCTTCAAGAGGTAGTCACCGGAAATGGTCTTCCAACAATCTTGAAGGAGTTCCCAGAGATGCTTAGCACTTGTTGGCCCTTTTGCCTTCACTCTGTGGTCCAACTCACCCAAAACCATCTCGATTGGGTTCAGGTTTGGTGACAGTGGAGGCCAGGTCATCTGGCGTAGCACCCCATCACTCTACCTCATGGTCAAATAGCCCTTACACAGCCTGAAGGTGTGTTTGGGGTCATTGTCATGTTGAAAAATAAATGATGGTCCAACTAAACGCAAACCGGATGGAATAGCATGCTGCTGCAAGATGCTGTGGTAGCCATGCTGGTTCAGTATGCCTTCAATTTTGAATAAATCCCCAACAGTGTCACAAGCAAAGCACCCTCACACCATCACACCTCCTCCTCCATGCTTCACGGTGGGAACCAGGCATGTTGAGTCCATCCTTTCACCTTTTCTGCGTCGCACAAAGACATGGTGGTTGGAACCAAAGATCTCAAATTTGGACTCATCAGACCAAAGCACAGATTTCCACTGGTCTAATGTCCATTCCTTGTGTTCTTTAGCCCAAACAAGTCTTTTCTGCTTGTTGCCTGTCCTTAGCAGTGGTTTCCTAGCAGCTATTTTACCACGAAGGCCTGCTGCACAAAGTCTCCTCTTAACAGTTGTTGTAGAGATGTGTCTGCTGCTAGAACTCTGTGTGGAATTGACCTGGTCTCTATTCTGAGTTTCTGTTAACCTGCGATTTCTGAGGTTGGTGACTCAGATAAACTTATCCTCAGAAGCAGAGGTGACTCTTGGTCTTCCTTTCCTGGGGCAGTCTTCATGTGAGCCAGTTTCTTTGTAGCGCTTGATGGTTTTTGCAACTGCACTTGGGTACACTTTCAAAGTTTGCCCAATTTTTCACACTGACTGACCTTCATTTCTTAAAGTAATGATGGCCACTCGTTTTTCTTTACTTAGCTGCTTTTTTCTTGCCATAATACAAATTCTAACAGTCTATTCAGTAGGACTATCAGCTGTGTATCCACCTGACTTCTGCACAACACAACTGATGGTCCCAACCCCATTTATAAGGCAAGAAATCCCATTTATTAAACCTGACAGGGCACACCTGTGAAGTGAAAACCATTTCCGGTGACTACCTCTTGAAGCTCATCAAGAGAATGCCAAGAGTGTGCAAAGCAGTCATCAAAGCAAAAGGTGGCTACTTTGAAGAACCAAGAATATAAGACATATTTTCAGTTGTTTCACACTTTTTTGTTAAGTATAAAATACCACATGTGTTAAATCATAGTTTTGATGCCTTCAGTGTGAATGTACAATTTTCATAGTCATGAAAATACAGAAAATTCTTTAAATGAGAAGGTGTGTCCAAACTTTTGGTCTGTACTGTACATATATAGGGTATTCAGTAGGCCCCGGGGACATGAGCTATTGTTCATATGAGACTGCACGTTGACTCTTATTGTAGTTTGAATTGATGTTTGTTGATTTATTGAACAGTTGCTGACTACCTTTTTTATCAGTCCTTGCAGCTTATTGTTTTGCTATCCTTGAGGGACAAAGGTGCATTTTAATTGAACAATCAAAGTTTGTTAATGTGTTGTTAATATGTTGATATTTGATGAAATGGTCTGCGAGCGCCATGTCACGTTTGGAGAGCCCCTGATGTGCTTAAACAGTGGAAATCCCCCACGTGTGACCCTATTTTGAAAACTATACCCCCCAAGGAATTTATCTACATTTGTGGTTAACACCTTGAACCCACAGGTGCTTCACAGAAATGCATAATGTTGAACTATGAAAATAAAAAAAAATCAAATTTTTTAAAAAAATTTGGGGAATTTTTTTTATTTTCACAAGGGTAACAGGAGAAGATAGACTGCATAAACAGTTGTGCAATTTCCCCTGGGTACGTTAATACCCCATATGTGATGGAAACCTATTGTTTGGGCACATTGCAGGGTTCAGCCGAGAAGGAGTGACGGTTTGGAGAGCAGACTCTGATGGAATGGTATGCGAGTGCCTTGTTGCGTTTGGAGATCCCCTGATGTGCCTAATCAGTGCTAATCCCCCACATGCGACCCTATTGTGGAAACTAGACCCCCAAGAAATTTATCTAGCTTTGTGGTGAGCACCTTGAACCACCTGATGCTCACAAAAATGTATAACGTTGAGCTAAGAAAATAAAAACAATCTCATTTTTTCCACAAAAATGTTTTTAGCCCCAATTTTTTTATTTTCACAAGGGTAACAGGAGAAACTGGAGCACATAAACTGCTGTGCAATTTCCCCTGAGTATGCTGTTTTCTTATATGTGGTGGAAACCTACTGTTTGGGCACACGGCTGGACTTGGCAGGGAAAAAGTGACGGTTTGGAGTGCAAACTTTGATGGAATGGTCGGTGAGCACCATGTCACATTTGGAGAGCCCCTGATGCACTTAAGCAGTGGAAATCCCTCACATGTGACCCTATTTTGGAAACTAGACCCTCCAAGGAATTTATCTAGTAGCATAGTTTTATAGTAATGATTGTAATGCTTTTGATTTTACTGGTGTATGAATTTATAATGTGATGTTATGTGTAAGCTGTGTGGAGTACATCAGATTATAAAAGTGTGTTGTGTCAACAGGGTAAAAACAAATTTTAATAATTTGTGGACGTGTGGTACGCTTTGAAGCAATCCTTAATGCAAAGGCCAGGTTTCTCAGGGCAGGTTTCACAATAGTAAATTGTTTCTTTAACGATTCCCCTCTTGGAGCATACTCTACATGATTTCTGTTATCCTCCCTTCTTCGCTGTTTGGGGAACCTCTCTTGGAAAATGCTGACCTGGGACGATACGGGCACTATCAGTTTCAGAAGTACTGGGACCCTCATGTCCTGAATGCCAAACATTAGGGCCTTGATGACTACCTTCTGAAACTTAAGGAAGGTCCACGTATTGCCTGTAGATCGAAACAGCACAAAAGCATTGTACAGTGCCATCTGTACAATGTGCACGGCCAATTCTTTATACAATACTTTAGCTTTTTGCATGGCACTGTATGGTTTGAGGACCTGATCTGAGAGATCTACACCTCCATGTACTTATTATAATCCAAGATACAATCTGGCTTTGCGATTTGTGTTGTGGTACCTCGGACAGTGACATGGCAGCTGTTGTCTTAGTGTATGGTTGTCAAGATAAGGACACTCCTCTTGTCCTTATACTTGACCACCAGCATGTTGTCGCTGCATAGGGCTCTGCTTTCGCCCTTTCTCGGCAGTTGCCCAATTAGCGGCTTAGGGAGGCCTCTTTGATTTTTTCGCATAGTGCCTCAAGCAACTGTACCTCTGACAGAGAGGGTCTTGAAGAGTAGAAAGCTGGTGTAAAAGTTATCAATGTAGAGGTGATAACTCTTATCCAGCAGTGGGTACAGAAATTCCCAAACAATTTTCTCACTTACTCCCAGGACAGGGGGCATTCAAGGGGGTCAATCTGGGTGCACTTTCCTTCATAGATCTAAATCTGTGGGTGTACCCTGAGGTACTGTCACACAGCTTGTACAGTCTAATTCCATACCCGGCCTTCTTCATGGGCAGGTATTGTCGGAATTTTAATCTCCCTTTGAAATGAACCAGAGAATCATTTATAGCGATGTCCCTTTGGGGGTTGTATGCCTCAGCAAATTTTCTGCTGAAGTGTTCAACTACTTCCCGAATTTTGTATAGACGATCAAAGTTAGGATTGTCTCAGGGAGGACACTGCGCACTATCACTATAATGCAAAAAAATTTTGGATCGCTTCAAATCATGTCCTTGTCATTGCCAATTGAAATACCGGTGTGCTGTAGAGAATATCAGTACTCCAATATTGTCGAATCTCTATTTTTTTGACTATGCCCACATGCAGCACAATGCCCCAAAATGTCATCATGTTTGCTGCATTTACAAGGGTCCATCTGGTGTATGATGACTTGAGATTTTGGATGAAAAACTGATGGGCATACAAGTTTGTCTGGGCCACCATAACATTTATTATTTCCTCTTTTAAAAAGTCAATTTCAGTGAAGCCTGTAACATCAAATTGGATTCCTGAGCTGCTGATAAAACTCGGAATAACAGGCTGATAATTTTCGGGAGGTGCAGTCCATATAGAACCGATTACTGTAGTGGTTGCCTGGGTCTAGGGCGCCTTGCTGGGGGTCCTTCCTCATTAGCTGAGAATAATTGAGGAAAGTGGGATCTTCCTCAATGCCTGAATCCGTGTCTGAGGCAAGCAAAGCGTATGCCTCTTCTGGCAAATAGCGTCTTCTTGATGAATGGGCCATTTTTATTTTATTTTTGAAAACACATGGGGATATGTGTGTAGGTGGTGCTTTTATACATGTAATGTGTTGAGCTTGTGTACAGGGTACTATTTATTATAATAAGTAGAGAGAAAAAAAGTAGAGTGAAAAAAGTAAAGAAAAAAGTAAAAAGTAAAAATTTAGAAGAAACACTTAGAAGAAAAAAATGAAAAGAAAAATCAAAGGTAAAAATAAAGTTTGTATAAAGAAAATTACAGTGACATTAACTATACTAATGCCCTACCTATAAATTTATCTGGCTCTAACTATTATTTTTTTTCTTGCAAAAGAAAAATGGACGTCACTAACACTGCGACTTATGCTCCCCTAATGCACTAAGATAATGCCCAGCGATAATTTTTTTTTTATGCAAAAGAAAGATGTTACCACCCTACCTATAAGGCTACTCTGTAATAACTATTATTTTTTTCCTAAAATAAAATGCTATAAAACTACTCTATACGATTAATTTTTTTTCTCTAAAAGAAATTTGGACGTCACTAACACTGTGATGTCCGCTACTCTAATACTCTACCTCCCTAGCTATAAAACTACTCTGTACGATTATTTTTTCTCTCTAAAATAAAATCGGAAATCACTAACACTGTGACGTCCACTACTCTAATGCACTACCTTGCTACCTATAATTGGGGGGACTGGAACACAGCAGCCAGCACACAGCACAAGAGACATATCGCAGCAGGCACAGATCCCAGGCGAGACAGCACAGGAGGACACTGTCACGGGTGTGTCAGATGTGACAAACAGTCGCTCTGCAGTTGGCTGCAGGAGATATCTTTGTTTGGCATTACAGACACCTTCTTAGTTCTGTCTTACTCTAGGATCCAGTGGCTACCTTCCTCTTGCTAATTAATACCCTGGCCTGGGTGTTTAAATACTTTCAGTCTGCAATAGGAAGGTGCCAGTGATATTCACATGATCCCTTGTGAAGGCTTGGAGTGCAGTTCTTACTTCCTCTCTGGTGCTAAAGGACGTGTGTGCCATCTCTCTGAAGTCAACTGAAGCTAAGCTACTTCCTCCGTGTCTGTCTCTCCTTGCTGTCTTTAGTTGTCAGTGGGGATCGACTAGCGCTCATCCCCCCTTCCCTATATAGGGCCAAGAGCTAAGGAAATACAGGAATAGGGTCCTGTGTGGCAATTGGTGAGGAACCAATATAGGGACGGTAGGGGTAGACCGGGTGATTTTAGATCAGCCTAGAAGGTCTTCACTTCCCCCTATCCCTAGTGTCTGTGCTCCCTTCCCCTCATCCCTTCGTGTCGCACTTTGTCTTTCCTACACTGTGCGTAACAGACACATATAGCAGGTGGATAACACTGGCCACCAATGATTTTCTCTATCTCAGGTACACAGAGGGGGTAGACAACTGCTCTGCACGTCAACTCTGTGGTAAACATGACGTGTAGAGAGGTGATCGCTATTTTAGATTAACCCGATTGGTCAGAAGCTATTTTTCAGCCAATCAGCGCCAAAGGGGTTAATCAGGAGAGGTGATGTCGCAATCACCCGACCAATTATGACTGCTTTGATTGGTACTGTGTCAGACAGCACCAATCACAGCGTTTCACATGGTTTTGTTTTTTTAAACCTTTTTGTCACATTGCTGTGATTGGTTGGTCAGAATTGACCAGCCAATCACAGCGATCACCAACGCGGGAAGGGGGGGGCGGTACAGACCCCCGGGGCGACATGCAGCAATGGCCTGCTGTCAGAGACAGCAGCTACCTTAACCCGGTCACTGCACGATGCAGCTCGGTGACCGGAAATAGCGGCACCTTATATATACTGTTCTTTGCGGAAACACAGCTCCAGCAGAGCAGTATATATATGGCACAAATCGGGAAGGGGTTAATTAATATTTTTGTCATTTGTGTAAGAATTTATCTAAACACATGAAAAGGCACATAGACTCTGAAGTTCTTCAATACGCCATAACAATACACAATGGTACTTGTACTGCTATAGTAAAAAATCCATGGAATCCCTGCACTACCACAAAAAGAAATCTAATTTCACAAGGTTTTTTTTTGTTATAATGCACTAGGGTCCCCTGAGATGAAAAGCAATCAAAACATTGTACCTTTCCTATCATGACTGACCCTTGCTGAGAATTGAAGCAGTGGTGGAGCACTGATGTTAAACGTGTAAAGGAAACACATTTCTGTGTCTTAGTAAATTATTATTTTTTGTATCAAATACTGTCAGGAAAAACATTTTTTTATAATAAATAAGTTCCAAAAATATACTATAGTTGTCTGGTTATGTTATAGTTTAAGACTCAATAAAAATAATATAAAAAAGGAATAAAGTCTGAATTTACTGTATATGCATATTCTTAATTATGAGTTTGTTTAGATTTTTTAGCATTTTCAGAAAAAGAAACAACTGGTCCTAGATTAATTGAATGATTCAATACTGATTAAAAAAATATTCATAAAGATAAAAGCTATAATAAATGGCAAATCTGAAACAATTAGAAAAGTCTAATGCTATATTTTCTTTTCCCTTTATTATCTGTCTTTGCTTTTTGATTGGTTTTATTATATATTTTTTATGTGAAAGTGAAAAATCTATATGAGTTTATGAATGGTTAGTAAAAAAATAAAATGATAAAATATTTTACATTTTTTCATATATAAAGTTTTTGCAAACCCTCTATCCTAACCTTTAATAATGCTAACAGTCTCATTCATGTCACATCAGCATTTAAATGAACAGTAATTGTGTAATCTGAATTATTAGTAACACATAGTCCGTTCCTCACATCTATTTTTCCTACAATGCATATAGGAGATATACTTATCAGGAAGATCTGCATGAAAATTGTATTCAAATGCTGGCGAACATGTAAATTATTGCATTTGCTGAGATTTGAAAATTCAATAGACAGACATGTAAGAAATACAGAAGAATACATTTACCAATTCTGTATTTCAAAGGAAATAGCAACTCACAATGAACAGCTGTCACTTTTACCTGACTAATAATACAAGGAATAACAGAAAATATTATTTCTGTGTGAGTGGGTTAGGAAAAACAGATTCAGAATAGGGTCAATATTCTAGGCAATAACTTACTGAGACACAAGACAAATCTCAATTATGTTTATGAAAGTTTTAGATTTTTTACTTCTAACTTTACATATAAAGAGCAAAACAATTTATGTGCTATTATATTTCAATACATCACATTCAGAAAATATTCATATTATACCTATTTGAAAAGAAAAACAAAAATGCATATACATTTACCTGATCTGATGTCTATATATTTCAGATTCTGATTCCATCCATACACAAAACCAAAAAAGGAGCAAAAAAATGTAGGTACCCCAAAAATTCATAAAAGGTAGAAAATGTATTTATGTTTTCTTTTTCTTTTTTTTCTTTTCAGTTTTGTGGTTCCACAGCTGTATTGCTGGCCCAGCATTCTTTCCGTTCATCCGCTATTGTATTCTAGTATTGACGACTACAATTGTTAGCTGATTTTTTTCTTTTTACTGTTTATGTACCCCAAATAAATACCACTACTGAGGAGTCATCATCATTCACTGTCTATAATTTGTCTGCACAAATTTTTTTCACCACCCAAATCCAGGTATTGGAAAAAGGTTTGAATTTCATTCCTGCAACCAGAGCCAATCTATTTCATACCATTAAGAACATAAATAAGTTTATACGGTTACTTAACATGAAGAGGCACTCCTATACAACTGATTCAAAGAACAATTCTAATTCCTATGCAACTGATAATGAATACTCTTGGAAAATTCCCTTTCATATGGAACTTCCTGATCAAATTTCTACACTTACTTTAACGGACTTAGAATGTGAATCTGTTGTCTCCACACAATTGCAGTTCACAATTGGTCTATATAGATTACCGAATCCTGACTTTTATCTTATAGCAGCATGAGTTCCTGCTATGGACGCTTACGAAAACATTATGGAAAGAGAAATCAAAAATCTTCTTTAGTCAAAAAACAGGTGGTGTGTAATCTTCGCCATGATGAAAGGCAGGATGAGAACATCATAATACTTCCCTCTGATAAAAGGGGATCATTAGTCATTTTGGACAAAGACCTATATAAACGAGAAGTCATGTCTCTTTTATCGTATACCACCACATATTTATGTGTTCCATATGATCCTACCAACATCGTTAAACAACATTTGGTGACTGTCCTATGTGAGGGGACTTATAGATATGAAACACAAGGATTATTTCTTGGTAGAAGATCCAATCAGCCCTATATTCCATGAATTACTGAAAACTCATGGAGCTTAATTTCCCCCTCCACTATGCCCCGTAGTGGTCGGGATAGGTTCACTCACTGAACGCTTATCATCATGGCTGGATGACCTGCTCCAACCGATGGTGTAATGCAATGCTGGTCATATACGAGATTTCCAAGCATCTCTTGGCCACTGTTCAAAAAATTGCATGGACTAATAACTCTTGTTGAGATACTTCTAATGTTTCCTCAATGTATTCTTCCATTCCTCATAATTTATCCCTCTGTGCATTAACTTATCATTTTAAGAGGTTTAATGAATATTCTGATATTTTATGTCAATATATTCTCACTGTTACCAGGTTTCAATTGAAAAATAATATTTTGTCATTTGATGGCTCCTTTTTCTTCCAGGTTTGTGGATGTCTTATGGGGACAAAATTTTCACCATCACTTGCTAACCTATATATGTCATGGTGAGAATCTGATTTCATATATTTTGTACATAGCCCCTTTCTTACATCTATCAGATGGTTTGGAAGATATGTCAATGATTTGATCATGATTTGGCAGGTTGGTGACACTGAGCGCACAAATGTTATCCCTTTGTTAAGGAATCTTAACAACAATTCCTTAAATCTTCAATTTACTGTTGAGATATTTAATGACACTGCACCTTTTTTGGATGTGTTTCTCATTGGAGAAACTTCCAGTGGAGTTACTAACACTTCCCTGTACTGGAAACCCACATGCGGCAATTCAGTCCTCCATGCCACAAGCTGCGATCCTCCCCATGTGATTCGAAGCTTCCCGGTTGGTAACTACAGTATGTGAGAGCCCAATGAGCATTCTCCACTTCATCGTCCCATCACGGTGAATGTGCATGTATAAAAAAATTGGTTTCTCAAAAGGGGCTACAAACGTACTATTCTTGATAGAGCCATATTAATTACATCTAATAAAATGCGTGAATCCCTTGTACTGAATACACACACTGTGGGTGCTCATGCCTCTGATATCTCACAATGTATTACTTTCTCAACACCATATAGTGTGGACTACTTAGACATATCCAAACTCATGTTGAAATACATACCCATTTTGTGTCAAGATGACAAATTACAAAATATTTTGTCAGGAGGTATCAGATGTGTGGCTAAAAAAGCTACAAATATTGGACAACTGGTTTCTCCTAGTTTTTTTTCTAGTATATTTTTTCACAGAAATATACTTGGTTGGACCTGAAAGGTTCTTTTAAGTGCGGTGGCAACAAATGCAACTTGTAGAAATATATGTTGAAAACAGACACATTTACCAGCAATACTATCAAAACATATGGGATAAAGTCCTTTATCAACTGCTGCACAACTTATGTTGTATAAAAGGCCATCTATACCAGTTGCACTAAATATTATATAGGATGCACATCTCGAATGCTCAAGAGAAGAATCTCTGAGCATATTACTGCTTCTACACTAACTGCCACACATCTTAATCATTCATCCTCGGGTCTATCTAAACATTTTTCGGATATCCACCAGGGGAATATTTCCTCACTAAAAATAATTGGCATTGAACAGGTTAAACAACCCAGGAGAGGTGGACATTGGTATAAAGATTAACTCTTGAGGAAAGTACATTGGATATTAGCACTAGAGATGAACGAACCTTTTGATGTTCGGGTTCGTCAACTAAACCGAAACATCAAAATAAGGTTAGTGTTCGGGTACCCGAACCCGAACACAAACCTGAACGGGGCCCCGAACATCAGTAGTTTCCCACGCTGTCATCTGCATCACACCACGGGAAACATGGGCTTTGATCGGTGGTAACATAGTTACCGCCGGTCACAGAGCAGCGGGATCACGCTGTCAGATGTCAGCGTGATCCCGCAGCTGTGACAGTGACCAGTTGTAAAAAGCTTGCCGCGGGTCACAGGCGCTGGCTGATGAGACTACTACCCACATCAGCCAGCGCCTGCTCTCCCTGTTAACAGCTAACACAGGTGCCGCTGATGGAAGAAGTAGCCTCATCAGTGGGTGCCTGTGCTCATAGTGTCAGAAAAAAAATTAAAATTAATAGATATTAAAATAAAAAAACACATTATACTCACCTATCCACCATAATCGCTAGTGTCCCATGGCAATTGGATCACCCGGCAGCACTCTATGCAATGACCAGAGAGTGAACGCTCCTGGCAGTGTATAGCGCTGAGCGGCCGGGAGAGAGGTCACATGAGTTCATCAGCTGATGCATTCCAGTTACCTCACTTACTGCACTGCTGCATGAGAATTTTCTCATGCAGCGGTGGTGAAGTAAGTGAGGTCACAGGAGCTCATCAGCTGATGAACCCAAATGACCTCTCTCCCGGCAGCTCAGTGCAATACACTGCGGGAGCAACAATGCTCCTGTCAGTGTATAAATGACTGCCACATAGAGCAGTCACATCTCTGGATGTGGCTGTTCTATCAATGATCCGATCGCCATGGAACAATCTGGATTATTTCATCACAACGGGGACAGGTGAGTATTATGTTGCTTTATTATTTTATTTTTGCTACAGGAGAAATGGGCTTCAGTGGATTTGGCGTTAGGTAAATATAATTATTTTTGGTAAATTAAGAATCATAAAGAAAGGAGTCTGTGTCATTATTTCAAATAAAGTACTTTATTCTGGGTGTTTGTTTTTTTTTCTTACAACTTTACTATGGGGTTAGTAATGGGGGCGTCTTATAGAAGCCTCTCCATTACTAACCTGGGCTTCATGTCAGCTGCCAGTACAGGGCTGACATGAACATCAATCCTATTACCCCTTTTGCCACTGCATCAGGGCAAGAGGGAAGAGCAAGACTATGCGCCAGAATTGGCGCATCTTATTGATGCGCCATTTATGAGGTGGCTGAGAGATGATGCTTTTAGCCTCGGAGGGGGCCAATATCCATGGCCCCTTCTTAGGCTATTAATATCAGTCTGCAGCTGTCTGCCTAGTCTTTGCTGGTTATTAATTATAGTGGGGGTCCAATTTTTTTCTGGGGTCACCCATTTTAATAATCAGTAAAGGCTAAGTATATAGCTGTGAGTTGATATTAATAGCCTGGGAAGCTCCATGGCTATTACCCTCTTCTCAGGCTATAAACATCAGCCCCATCTGTTCGCTTTCCCTCTGCTGGTTAATAAAATTTAGGAGCATCCCACTCCATTTTTTTCTGAAATGTAACCATTTATTAATAAATGACATGGACAGTAAGCTACGACCTCAAAGCACTGATCATGTATCTCACTCACATATTTCTATCTATCTATGTATCTATCTATCCATATGTATATCTATCCATATATCTATCTATGCGTATCTATCTATCCAATGATAGGTCTCCTCGGACACAGCTTTGGGGGAGCATTTATGTAGGGGGCATTTATGTCTATTTTATCTAAGTCCATTTTTCAAAGTACTTGCAGTTAGTCATGACAGTTAGACAGGGCAGGAGACAGGTAAGACTTCCACAACTACTTTATAATGATAAATTGCAGAGTGCCCTGGATGAAGCTGCACCTCCTACACATAGAACAACTCGGCACAGGCGATAACAACCTTGGCACACCCAGCAAACACGTTTTCTCCAGCGGTGCTCCAGGTGCACTGAACATCTGTGGAGAAAATCCGATCTGGCCGAAGATTTCATCCATTATAAGTTTATGCTTAAAACCTACAACTCTGTCCCTCACCTCTCCAAACAAACCTATTTCAACATCCTTATCACCTCACTTTCCAACAATCCTAAACACATCTTTGACACTTTTTATTCCCTCTTCCACCCAAGAGTGAAAGCCCCTACTATCGACCTCAGCGCTGACAATATGGATAATTATTTCAAAGAAAAAATTGACCATATCAGACAGGAAATTTTCTCACAGTCCCCTAATATCATGCACGGTCCTCCTTCCCCTATTGCATCTAGCTCACTCTCTGTCTTTGAACCAGTCACGGAAGGAGAAGTAACCCAGCTCCTTGCATCTTCTCGCCCTACTACCTGCACCAGTGACCCTTTTCCCTCACATCTCCTTCAGTCCCTTTCCCCAGCTGTCAGCACTCACCTAGCTAAAAAATGTAACCTCTCTCCCTCTCTCATCTGGCATCTTTCCCTCCTCATTTAAATATTCCAGCATACATCCATTACTTAAAAAAAACATCCCTAAACCAAAACTGTGCTGCTAACTACAGACCTGTGTCTAATCTTCCCTTCATCTCTAAACTCCTGGAATGCTTGGTCTACTCTCGTCTAATCTGCTATCTCTCAGATAACTCTCTTTTTGACCCTCTACAATTCAGTTTCAGCTCTTTACACTCCGCTGAAACTGCCCTCACTAAAGTCTCTAATTATCTAATAACAGCTAAATCTAATGGTCACTATTCCCTGCTGATTCTCCTTGATCTCTCTGCAGCATTTGACGCTGTGGATCAACAGCTCCTCCTCATGATGCTCCGCTCTATCGGGCTCAAGGACACTGTTCTCTCCTGGTTCTCCTCCTACCTATCTGACCGCTCCTTCACTGTATCTTTTGCTGGCTCCTCTTCCTCCCCTATTCCCCTTACTGTCAGGGTTCCTCAAGGATCAGTCCTAGGCCCCCGTCTTTTCTCCTTATACACCGCTCCTATTGGACAAACAATCAGTAGATTTGATTTTCAGTACCATCTCTATGCTGATGACACCCAATTATACACATTGTCTCCTGACCTCACCCCTGAGTTATTTCAAAACACCAGTGTCTTTCTGCTGTCTCTTACATCAAGTCCTCCCTCTATCTGAAACTGAACATGTCAAAAACTTAACTTCTTGTTTTTCCTCCCTCCACTAACCTACCTATACCCAATATTGTCATCTCCGTGTGTGGCTCCACCATTACTCCCCAGCAACAAAAAATATTATTATTATTATCTATCTATCCATCTATGCATATCTATCTATCTATCTATCTATCTATCTATCTATCTATCTATCCATCCATCTATCTATCCATCCATCTATGCATATCTATCCATCCATTTATCTATCTATCTACCTATCTATTCCCCTCTACTCCTCTTTAATCGGGCCTCACCTGGAATACTGTGACCAGGTCTGGGCACCACATGAAGACATGAAGAAACTGGAGCAAGTTTAGAGAAGAGTGACCAGAATGGTGACCGGTCTGCAAACAATGCCCTATGAGGATCAGTTAGAGGATTTGGGAATATTTAGCTTGCAAAAGATAAGTCTGAGAGGAGACTTAATAGCTGTCTACAAATATCTCAATGGCTGTCCCCAGGGGTGGATTAAGAGTAGCAAGGGCCCCGGGCAGTTTAGAAGGCGTGGGCACCCCCCTCCCCCACAAACACACCTGATGTATCATGTGACATGTCACATGATCCCCTGTGATAGATCATGTGATAGTTTGCGTGAAATTAATTTGGCACAATATTAATATACTAATTCTAATAATTTTTTTATATTAATTGTATGACTTAATATTGAGCACAATTAAGTATGCTGACATCCCCTATATACAGTATAAGACCCTACACATAATATGAGCTGCCACAATCCTCCTATACACAGCAGTAGGCCGCATAGTGCCATCTATACACAGCGGGAGGCCGCATGTAGCCATCTATACACAGTGGGAGGCCACACGTAGCCATCTATACACAGCAGGAGGCTGCACGTAGCAATCTATACACAGCAGGAGACCGCACGTAGCCAACTATACACAGCAGGAGGCCGCACGTAGCATCTATACACAGCGGGAGGCCGTACGTAGCCATCTATACACAGCGGAAGGCCGCACATAGCCATCTATATACAGCGGGAGGCCGCACTTATCCATCTATACACAGCGGGAGGCTGCATGTAGCCATCTATACACAGCGGGAGGCCGCATGTAGCCATCTATACACAGTGGGAGGCCACACGTAGCCATCTATACACAGCGGGAGGCCGCACGTAGCCATCTATACACAGCAGGAGGACGCACGTAGCCATCTATATACAGCATGAGGTCGCACGTAGCTATCTATACACAGTGGGAGGCCACATGTAGCCATCTCTACACAGCGGGAGTCTGCACGGTGTCATCTACACACAGTGGGAATCCGCACATAGCCATCTATACACAGCAGGAGGCCGCACGTAGCCATCTATACACAGCGGGAGAATGCATGGCACCATCTATACACAGCAGGAAGACGCATGTAGCCATCTATACACAGCAGGAGGCCACACGGCGCCATCTATACACAGCGGGAGGCCGCACTTATCCATCTATACACAGCGGGAGGCTGCATGTAGACATCTATACACAGCAGGAGGCCACATGTAGCCATCTATACACAGTGGGAGGCCACACATAGCCATCTATACACAGCGGGAGGACGCACGTAGCCATCTATATACAGCATGAGGTCGCACGTAGCTATCTATACACAGTGGGAGGCCACATGTAGCCATCTATACACAGCGAGAGTCCGCACGGTGTCATCTTCACACAGTGGGAGGCCGCACGTAGCCATCTATACACAGCAGGTGGCCGCATGTTGCCATCTATACACAGCGGGAGGCCGCATGGCGCCATCTAGACACAGTGGGAGGTTGATGGCGCCATCAATACGCAGGAGGCTGCACGGAGCCATCTATACACAGCAGGAGGCCGCAGGTAGCCATCTATACACAGCAGGATGCCGCACGGCGACATCTATACACAGCAGGAGGCCGTACGCGCCAACTGTGCCATCTATACACAGCAGAAGGCAGCACGTAGCCATCTATACACAGCGGGAGGCCGCAGGGTGCCATCTATACACAGCAGGAGGCCGCATTTAGCCATCTATACACAGCGAGAGGCCGCACGTAGCCATCTATACACAGTGGGAGGTTGATGGCGCCATCTATACACAGCAGGAGGCGGCACGTAGCCATCTATACACAGCAGGAGGCCGCACATAGCCATCTATGCACAGTGGGAGGCCGCACGGCACCCCCCAGATACAGCGGGAGGTCCCACGCGCACACACAAACATATACAGACATATACAGTGCATTGTGAAAGTATTTGCCCCCCTAGAACTTTTCTACCTTTTGCCACATTTCTGGCTTCAAACATAAAGATATAAAATTCTAATTTTTTTTGGAAGAATCAACAACAAGTGGGACACAATTGTGAAGTGGAATGAAATTTATTGGATATTTTAAACTTTTTTAACAAATTAAAAACTGAAATGTGGGGTGTGCAATATTATTCGGCGCCCTTGAGTTAATTCTTTGTAGCGCCACCTTTTGCTGCGATTACAGCTGCAAGTCGCTTGAGGTATGTCTCTATCAGTTTTGCACATCGAGAGGCTGAAATTCTTGCCCATTCTTCCTTGCAAAACAGCTCGAGCTCATTGAGATTGGATGGAGGGCATTTGTGAACAGCAGTTTTCAGCTCTTTCCACAGATTCTCGATTGGATTCAGGTCTGGACTTTGACTTGGCTATTCTAACACCTGGATACGTTTATTTTTGAACCATTCCATTGTAGATTTTGCTTTATCTTTGGGATCATTGTCTTGTTGGAAGATAAATCTGCATCCCAGTCTCAGGTCTTTTGCAGACTCCAACAGGTTTTCTTCCAGAATGGTCCTGTATTTGGCTCCGTCCATCTTCCCATCAATTTTAACCATCTTCCCTGTCAATGCTGAAGAAAATCAGGCCCAAACCATGATGCTGCCACCACCATGTTTGACAGCAGGGATGGTGTTTTGAGGGTGATGAGCTGTGCTGCTTTTACGCCAAATATATCATTTTGCATTGTGGCCAAAAAGTTAGATTTTGGTTTCATCTGACCAGAGCACCTTATTTCACATGTTTGGTGTGTCTCCCAGGTGGCTTGTGGCAAACTAAAAACGAGAATTTTTATGGATATCTTTGAGAAATGGCTTTTTTCTTGCCACGCTTCCATAAAGGCCAGATTTGTGCAGTGTACGACTGATTGTTGTCCTATGGACAGACTCTCCCACCTCAGCTGTAGATCTCTGCAGTTCATCCAGAGTGATCATGGGCCTTTTGGCTGCATCTCTGATGAGTCTTCTCCTTGTTCGAGATGAAAGTTTAGAGGGACAGTGGGGTCTTGGTAGATTTGCAGTGGTCTGATACTCCTTCCATTTCAATATGATCACTTGCACAGTGCTCCTTGAGATGTTCAAAACTTGGGAAATCTTTTTGTATCCAAATCCGGCTTTAAACTTCGCCACAACAGTATCTCGGACCTTCCTGGTGTGTTCATTGGTCTTCATGATGCTCTCTGCACTTGAAACAGAACCCTGAGACTATCACAGAGCAGGTGCATTTATACGGAGACTTGATTACACACAGGTGGATTCTATTTATCATTACCAGTCATTTAGGACAACATTGGATCATTCAGAGATCCTCACTGAACGTCTGGAGTGAGTTTGCTGGATTGAAAGTAAAGGGGCCGAATAATATTGCATGCCCCACTTTTCAGTTTTTAATTTGTTAAAAAAGTTTAAAATATCCAATAAATTTCATTCCACTTCACGATTGTGTCCCACTTGTTGTTGATTCTTCCCCAAAAAATTAGAATTTTATATCTTTATGTTTGAAGCAAGAAATGTGGCAAAAGGTTGAAAAGTTCAAGGGGGCTAAATACTTTCACAATGCACTGTACATACACGCATAAACACATTTGAAACACAAAAATACATATAAACAGACATTACACAATGATATCTGCCTGCACACACACACTCACTCAATCACACACTCAATCAAACACACACTCACACACACTCACACACACACACAGACACACACTCACACACACACTCAATCACACACTTAATCACACACTCACTCATTCACCATCCACCGGCTCGGCTCCAGTCGTCCAGCTCCTCTCCGGTGCAGCAGTACATGGCGCACACTGCGTGACGTCATGCTAGCAGACACGGCCGCGCACAGGCCCGTGTCTCCTAGCTGTGATGTGGCCGGGCCAGCACACAGGGAAGTTAACAGATGCAGTTCTTGCCCGGCCGAAGAAGAAGCAGCCGCCGTGCGCAGCTGCTGGGGGAGCGGTCCTGGCCCCAACGCCTCTGCCTGCCGGTATGTGCCGCATTGGCGCCCACATATTATAATGAGGGCAATCTGGCCATGGGCCCCCCCCGGAGCCCCGGGCCCTGGGCAGTAGCCCTCATTATAATCCGCCTACGGATGTCACACTGTAGAGGAATCATCTTTATTCTCATTTGCACAAAGAAAGACTAGAAGCAATGGGATGAAACTGAATGGGAGAAGATAAAGATTAGATATTAGAAAAAAACTTTTTGACAGTGAGGGTGATTAACGAGTGGAACAGGCTGCCACAAGAGGTGGTGAGTTCTCCTTCAATGGAAGTCTTCAAACAGAGGCTGAACAGACATTTGTTTGAGATGGTTTAGTGAATCCTGCATTGAGCAGGGGGTTGAACCAGATGACCCTGGAGGTCCCCTCCAACTCTAAGACTCAAACTAGAGCCAAAACGTCACCAGAGATCTTTTTTTTAGCTAAATAAATCACCTTTTTCTACAAGGAGTGCTGTTTTCATCGCTTTTTCTACTTATATGGAAGGTTTGATACATATCTAGAGAACGGGCACCCCGATTTTTACAAATTGGTTGCAAGTGCTGCTTGAATTTGCTTTTTTTTACATTTTTATCTATCTATCTATCTATCTATCTATCTATCTATCTATCTATCTATCTATCTGTTCATATCTATCTATCTATCATCTATCTATCCATCTATTTATCCATATCAATCTATCTCTATCTATCTATTTATCTATCCATCTATCTATCTATCTATCTATCTATCTATCTATATGTATATCTATCTATTGTATCTAATCTATATGTAGATAGATGCATGCATGGATAGATGGATGGATTGATAGATAGATGGATAGATAAATAAATAGATAGATAGATAGATATCCAAAAAGGGAAAAAGGCAGCACCCCATAGTCTAAAAAGTGATAATTTATTGACCCATCATGTCAGGGCTATGTTTCGTTCCACACTGAGGAACTTTTTCAAGCAATGAATCATTTTACAAAGAACATATAAATAGGTGTGCCAATCAATTATTAATATATAAATACAAT
Organism: Phyllobates terribilis; assembly: GCF_046119375.1. Taxonomy (NCBI): domain Eukaryota; kingdom Metazoa; phylum Chordata; class Amphibia; order Anura; family Dendrobatidae; genus Phyllobates; species Phyllobates terribilis. The sequence continues at coordinate 59,268,075 of NW_027362773.1, forward strand.
TTAATGAAATCCATATATATAAAAAGTGCTTTGTGCATTAAGCATTGTGCATTGTGCTATATACCATTAAAATGTTAATACCGCATTAGATGGACAAATCCTGTGTACCGTCAATATTCTTATACCAATGTATGTTATTTGAAGTCCACATTGAGCTCATTTGGTTTCAAAGATTCCATTCTGTAGATCTATTCTAACTCTTTCTTTTTGAGTAATTTCTCACGATCCCCACCCCGCCTCAGGGGGGCGACATGATCTATAAAATAAAACTTAAGATCTTTTTCTCGATGACCCAATTCTACAAAATGCCTTTTTTCTGATAGTATACCGATGATTCTTGTTTTAAATTCACAGGTTGTTTCACCTATGTATAATAATTTGCATGGACACTGTAAAATGTAAATTACATATTCTGATTCAAATGTCAAATAGAATTTAGAATTGCATATTCTCCTAGAGGTTGGATGTATAAACTTTTTGCCTTTTAACATATATATACAATTGACTCTACACAAACAAGGGAAACATCCCCTTCGTTCTCGCCCCGTTAATATACCTTGGCTTCTCTTCTTGAATGACCCAATATCCGAATGGACCAAATTGTCCTTAAAGTTTTTAGAACGCTTATACGAAAGTAGAGGTGGTACCATAAATTCCTCAACTCCTGGTATACAATTACCCAGCATGGTCCAATGTTTTTTAATAATTTTCACCACCCAACTACTCTCTTCTGAATAAGCCGAAACCATGGGAATCTTCCTTTTATTAATCAAATTAATTTTATTTTATGTTCAATCTGTTTTATTAAACATTTTACAAACAAGTAGTATATTATGTGCAATGTATTCAGAGTACATAAAGTCATAGAAAGTATCTAATATTGAAAATGAAAATACCTCTTTCAACATTAAGTCAAAATGTAACACACTGAACAATGACAGTAAATGTATGACAAACGCCAACAAGGTATTCAAATAAGGAGTTATCCTCTAGGTTATATAAAAGAAAGATATAAGATAAAAAGAAGAATGAAAGAAAGACTTAAGTAACAAAGAAAGATAAGAAAGGGGGAGAATAAGAATAAGTTATGGGTAAAGGGAAAGGGGTCCTTACAGTCAAAATGTATATTAATGCGCAAATTCCTACGTAACTGTAAAACTCAACAGAACAGGTTATGGAAATCAGATAAGTACTGAAATAAAATCCATCCACTCCAAATCCTTCTGAATTTATCATTTGTTCCATTGCAGTCTGCAGAAAGCTCCTCCATTCTACACAAATTAACCGTTCATTTTATTTTGGTGATCATCACTACATAATAGTGTAGGTACGCTGGTTGAATTCGCTTTATTTTCACATTCCTTTAATATTTTACTCAGGTAGTTTATATCTTTAAATTATTTTATTAAACCATCAAAGGCCATTTTAATATTTGATTCATCACTGACAATACGCTTTGCCCTTAGGTATTGGCTAAAAGGGAGTGACTCTACCATCTGCGTCGGGTGCTGACTCTCAAATCGTAGAATATTGTTTTTATCTGTGGGCTTACTGTATAAAGTCGCAGAAAATTTACACTTATTACATTTCGCCAGTATATCCAAGAATTGTATCTCAGATTAACTCAGGGTAAATTTGATTTCACTATCCATACCGGGGACAGCTTGTGTTTATGTTAACAAGTGTATGGATTACTAATGGTGGGGTGAGTCATGCTGGCTATTAGAATTATTATGAATTATGCACACATGTGGTAATTGGCATCAATTAAACTGTAATATGGATATATGATGGATATTAGTGATGAGCGAGCATGCTTTCTACTGCTTGGTACTCGGGTACTCGCCCGAGCATCTCACTGCTCGACATGCTCAGCGAGTATTTCCGTGTTGCTCGGGCTGGAGCTCGGGTCCCCGCCCTGTATGTTTGGCGCTCTTTAGAGAGCCAATGAACATGCAGGAATTGCTTACCACGCACTGTAATGCTGTCGTCATGTTGGTTGTGGCATTACAGTAAACAAAGAGAATGCCTGCACCACCCGATAGGCAGTTTATAGACCCCACCTCATTTTTATGGGCACAAAACATCTCCATCTCCGAAATGACCACATCAGTCACAAGCTGGAAGCACTGCAGCACTGCCTCGGCCAAGTGGTAATAGGCTGTGTTGAAGATAATATGCTTATGCTTAGGTCACAACCGCACACCACTGCAGAATTGTTGAAAGCTGTAACACAGCAGGCAGTTCTGTGGCTCTCACCCCTGAACATACAACTGTGGCACCCCAGGGGTCTGGTTGCCACAGTAATAGAAATATTATGTCTGAGAGCAAGTGGGAGGTTTCTCTGGTCAGGAGCCCTAAGCATGCAACACGGCCCACCCAGACCTGGGAGGGGAGGAATCTACCCTTATGGACTGGGTCTGGGGCGGAATTAGGTCAGACAGAGTCTGAGAGACAGAGCCTGCAGAACAAGCAGAGCAGTCAGAGCCTGGAGAGGGAAAGTAAGAACCAGGAGCTCTGTAGGAACAGTAGCTGAATACCAGGGGCTGGAGCTGAGCAGAGTTCGCCCTGGTTAAAGACACTAATACTGGACACGGAGTCCGAGGCTGTGGGGACATCCAGGTCCAGCAGCAGAATCCAACCGGCAGGGGATTCTTTGTCCTCTGGCCATAGAAGCCCGGAGGCACGGTCACAAGCAAGGGACCAGCAACGCCATTGTGAAGCGGAGGCTAACAGAAGGCCCCAAGTCACCGGCCATACGGGTGAGCACCACACGGTATACTCAGGGACGTGGGCTACTTCTACCCGCATAGAGCAAGGTAGCAAGGAAAGAGTGCAGATAGACGGGGAGGCCTACAACTCCACCTGGCCAGGGGGAGATCCTGCTTGCTCACAGACTGACCAGGCCTCCACTCCTAACCAGTACTCCCGGGAGGGTCTGCTTTATACCATCAGTAAAGACCCTGAACTGCACCACACGTCTCTGTGTTTCATCGCCGCACCAGCACCATTAGTACTGGGACGCTCACAGCATCACTCCCATCATCCACACTAGCTGCCCTGAGGCAATACTTCTCCCGTGGGGAGTTATCCCATACTCGGCTGTGCAAACAACATCAGCCTCAGCGGTCTGCAGCGCAGCGGCGGTCCCCACTGACCGCAATCCACGGGTGGCGTAGTCGGACACTTATTATAACACCAATAGACTGCCACTGGTTTGACCGCCCAGGGCACAGACCGGGTGACCGCCACGGAGGACTACAACCCCCAGCGATCCGGCTCCGGGTATCCCCTGCACGACACAGGCCCAGGGGGCGCGTCACAAGTATGGTCGTGTGTGACAATGTCTGGAACCTGGTGGTGGAGAAATGACAACAGAGTAGATACGGTTTCCATCTATGCCAGTCCTTTCACCGAGCTAAAGAATATGGCTGTGGTGAAATACAACTGTGACCGAGAAGCATTGTCAGACTAAAGAACATTGGGCCCATCAGAGGATTTTATTCTTAGGGCCCACCTTTCTCCCCCGCTCAAGAGCCCTATAGTCACTGCAAAGTTTGCGCTATGAACTCTCCTGATGGAGAAGCCAGGACTCACAGGAGGATTCTCAGGTTCTCTGGTGAGCCAGTCCAACCCTGCCGAGAAGCAGCCCTGGCAAAGAAAAGTCTGTGGAAGGCTATGAGCCCATGATGCAGAAATGCTCTGGATTTTTTCCTGAGCGTTTCTGCATCTCCCTGACAGAAAAAACGCATGCGGATTGTACATGCGTTTTTCCTGCCAGGGACATGCGGATGTGAAGCGTTCTTCATATGCACTTCCGCATGTGGGTTGACAAGCGCTTTCCAAACAATTTTACCATCACTTGGAAAGTGCTTGACAACTTGGTCACACTGTATAAATCCATGTGAAAAGCATGGATTTATAGAGTGTGACCCCAAAGAATGTCAAAAAATAAAGTAATAAACCTATACTTACCTTCTGATGGCCCCCGGAGTCTTGCTTCGCTTCGTCCTGGCTTGCCGGCAGCTCGCGGTACACTGAAGGACCTGCCGACGTCAGCATCGCGTGACCCGTCACATGACTAAATGACGTCACCGCAGGTCCTCCAGTCCACTGCGATCTGCTGGCAAGCGAAGACAAGCACACCGGGGGCCATCAGAAGGTAAATGTAATATTTATTTTTTATTTTATTCTTTTTTTTACAGGTTCTATGGTACCTGGGTCCGGAGGAGAGTCTCCTCTCTTCCAGACCCGGGTACCATCTGCACATTGAAATGCATGGATTCCGCATGTACAGATGCAGTGATGCGGAATCCAAGTGTTCCAATGCAAGTCAATGGCGGCGAAAATACAGCACTTCTGCAAAATAATTGGTAGTGCTGCGTTTTTTTCCGCAATGAAAACCTGCAGCGGAAATTTCCTCAGCATGTGCGCAGCACATGCGGATTATCATTGGGGAACATGGCAGGCCTTCTACCATGCGTTTTTTAAGCGTTTCTGCAGCATTTTTGCCGCTGTGGAAACGCTTAAAAAATGCATCGTGGGCACACAGCCGAAAGGTTCCCGGACACTCTATGGCTGCTTTATTACTGTGGACTGGCTCCAGTAATCTATAAGATTGCAATCTATAAATTCCCTTCACTGGCTCCCAATTGCCCTGCATATCCAGTTCTAACTAGAGATGAGCGTTGTTCTACTCGAACTGTTTGCCAATCTCAAATTCGAGCTGTTTTGGGCGGTGTTCGAGCCGTTCGGCGAACACGAACGATTTGAGAAAAATTCGGCTGTTCGAGGTTATGTTCGATAACTGTTCGTGCACCAAAATCATAACTGGATTTTTTCTCAGTAATGATGAAAATTAATGTTAATACGCAGTTTGAGTGTACAGCGGGGTGGGGGGAGGGGCAGGGGATGGATCTCTGCAGGAATAATGAAGATCTCCATTTTTTTTCTCTTTCCCGCATTTACAGTGGGGAGGTGCAATCTGTCAGCCTATCAGCAGCGCACACACGGAGCGAAGTGCTTTTTTTCACACAAGCAAGGGCATGTGTCATTGGCAGTGTATGTCACATGTCCTTGCCCTATAAGACCCAGCCATTTTCCCTGTCGCCACCATTTTCTCACTGCTGCAGCTGCGTGTTAGAAGGCACCGCTGTTGCTGTGTGCGCTATACCTTGTTAATTTCAAGCCAATTTTCGCACAAATCTACAGATAGCTTGGGAGTAGGGAATAGTTGTGATTGCAGTCCTTTTAAGGACTAGGTTACAGCATTTCCTACGACTTTTATCAGGCAGGTCTGTGCTCTTAAATAGATAGATTGTGGGAGTAAAGACTAATTGTAATTGCAGTCCTTTTCAGGACTAGGTTACATCAGTTCCTATCATTTTTTGTCAGGCAGGTCTGTGCCAGTGCTGTGCAAGTTTTTTTCACAGCATTTGGCTGAATCTAGCAAAGCTAATCCTTTTTGGCCTATTGCAGAGTGTGTTAGTCAGTGGAGTAGCCTATCTGTGTTCCAAGACATACCACCTGTGTATAGAATACCAATTTTTTTACTGCACCTAGTGAAGTAAAATCTTTTGGGCATAGCATCATTCTATTAGTCCATCTATACTGACCTCCATCAGGTTGCAAATTGAATATAATTTTTTTCTGCATCTAGCTCTGAAAAAATATTTGGGCTTCTAGCAGTGTGTGGGACTTGTTCTATTAGTCCATCTATACTGACCTCCATCAGGTTGCAAACTGAATATAATTTTTTTCTGCATCTAGCTCTGAAAAAATATTTGGCCTTCTAGCAGTGTGTGGGACTTGTTCTATTAGTCCATATATACTGACCTCCATTACGTTGCAAATTCAAAATAATTTTTTGTCTGCATCTAGCTCTGAAAAAATATTTGGCCTTCTAGCAGTGTGTGGGACTTTCTCTATTAGTCCATCTATACTGACCTCCATCAGGTTGCAAACTGAATATAATTTTTTTCTGCATCTAGCTCTGAAAAAATATTTGGCCTTCAAGCAGTGTGTGGGACTTTCTCTATTAGTCCATCTATACTGACCTCCATCAGGTTGCAAATTAAAAATAATTTATATCTGCATCTAGCTCTGAAAAAAAATTTGGCCTTCTAGCTGTGTGTGGGACTTTCTCTATTAGTCCATCTATACTGACCTCCATCAGGTTGCAAATTAAAAATATTTTTTTGTCTGCATCTAGCTCTGAAAAAATATTTGGCCTTCTAGCAGTGTGTGGGACTTTCTCTATTAGTCCATCTATACTGACCTCCATCAGGTTGCAAATTAAAAATAATTTATATCTGCATCTAGCTCTGAAAAAATATTTGGCCTTCTAGCAGTGTGTGGGACTTTCTCTATTAGTCCATCTATACTGACCTCCATCAGGTTGCAAATTAAAAATAATTTTTTGTCTGCATCTAGCTCTGAAAAAATATTTGGCCTTCTAGCAGTGTGTGGGACTTTCTCTATTAGTCCATCTATACTGACCTCCATCAGGCTGCAAATTAAAAATAATTTTTATCTGCATCTACCTCTGAAAAAATATTTGGCCTTCTAGCAGTGTGTGGGACTTGTTCTATTAGTCCATCTATACTGACCTCCATCAGGTTGCAAATTGAATATCATTTTTTTCTGCATCTACTTCTGAAAAAATGTTTGGGCTTCTAGCAGTGTGTGGGACTTGGTCTATTAGTCCATCTATACTGATCTCCATCAGGTTGCAAATTAAAAATAATTTTTACCTGCATCTAGCTCTGAAAAAATATTTGGCCTTCTAGCAGTGTGTGGGACTTGTTCTATTAGTCCATCTATGCTGACCTCCATCAGGTTGCAAATTGAATATCATTTTTTTCTGCATCTACTTCTGAAAAAATGTTTGGGCTTCTAGCAGTGTGTGGGACTTGGTCTATTAGTCCATCTATACTGATCTCCATCAGGTTGCAAATTAAAAATAATTTTTATTTGCATCTAGCTCTGAAAAAATATTTGGGCTTCTAGCTGTGTGTGGGACTTGTTCTATTAGTCCATCTATACTGACCTCCATCAGGTTGCAAACTGAATATCATTTTTTTCTGCATCTACCTCAGAAAAAAAATTTGGGCTTCTAGCAGTGTGTGGGACTTGGTCTATTAGTCCATCTACACTGACCTCCATCAGGTTGCAAATTAAAAATAATTTTTATCCGCATCTAGCTCTGAAAAAAATATTTGGGCTTCTAGCAGTGTGTGGGACTTGGTCTATTAGTCCATCTATACTGATCTCCATCAGGTTGCAAATTAAAAATATTTTTTATCTGCATCTAGCTCTGAAAAAGTATTTGGGCTTCTAGCAGTGTGTGGGACTTGGTCTATTAGTCCATCTATACTGACCTCCATCAGGTTGCAAATTGAATATCATTTTTTCTGCATCTAGCTCTGAAAAAATATTTGGGCTTCTAGCAGTGAGTGGGACTTGTTCTATTAGTTCATCTATACTGACCTCCATCAGGCTGCAAATTGAATATAATTTTTTTCTGCATCTAGCTCTGAAAAAATATTTGGGCTTCTAGCAGTGTGTGGGACTGGGTCTATTAGTTCATCTATACTGACCTCCATCAGGTTGCAAATTAAAAATAATTTTTATCTGCATCTAGCTCTGAAAGAAATTTGGGCTTCTAGCAGTGTGTGGGACTAATTATATTAGGCCATCTATACCAAGCTCCACCAGCTTTGAAATTAATAATAATTTTTAGCTGCATCTAGCCCTGAAAATAATTTTTCCCAATAGTGGTAGCAATAGAAATATGGGGCGTGCGCCTGGCTAACAAAAATATACGCTTCATAACACAAAACACCAGCCTAGCGCACTGCATTAGTAAGATGGCATCATCATCTCTCCCAGTGCTAGGCCTACTACGCAGGCTAGCATTCCTGTGCCTAAAACACAATGTATGGGTCCGCACTAGCCACTATGCTGAGGGGTATAAAGCTGCTGCTAACGCTTTATAACAATTCAATTGGCAGATTTTCACAGAGCTCTTCCACAACGCCCACCCATCGGGCAACAGTTGCCCACCCTCCCTATGGGATCTAGTGGCAAATAGTTGATGCCATTAATCAGAGCGTCAGTTGCCCCGTCAACGTGGCAAGCATACGGTAAGGCATGGGAAGAGTGGACACGACTAGTAGCAGGCAGACGGGTTGACCAATGTGAACAAGCCAGATCACAAGTCACCATAGAATTTCTCCACCAGCTAATGATGAGGGGCATATCAGGAGCGTCAGCGCAGCGGTGTCTGACCGGAGTAGCATTTCACTTCCAACTATTGAATTGGGGAGATGTGACAAAGATTCATCATCAGACAATCCATAAAAGGGTGGAAAAGGGGTCAGCCAAGTCAGGAATGTAGACGTCCCGTCCCGTGTCACTAAAACTGATTTCTCACATCATATCCCTAACACCATTAACATGACACTCACAATTTGAAGCAACACTAATGTCTACTGCATTTGTGATCGCCTTCTTCGGGGCGCTATGTATAAGTGAATTAGTCCCTCAATCCAAAATTACCACCAGTGGAGGCTTATTACACCAGGACGTAGTCATAGCCAATAATGCAATACGTCTACGCATACACCAATCGAAAACGGTTCCAGCGGGCAGGGGTACTTGGGTACTTCTACAACCCACAAACAGTACACTGAGTCGGGTAACAATAGTAAAAACATATCTAACCATCAGATCACAAAGTAATTTCTTCCTATCACACATTGATGGAACGCAATTATCAAGAAACCTGTTCCAAGCTATATTTAATAAATGCATAACATCGGCAAGGAACCACCCCAAAGATTACGGGACACACTCATTCCGCATAGGTGCGGCCACGGAAGCAGCAAGAGCAGGACTGTCAGAAACGGAAGTTCAGAGGATAGGGAGATGGCGATCCACGTGTTTGGCGAGATACATAAGACCGGACTTGTTATCCTAACGTGGTTTGTTTCTTTTACAGGTGACGCTAAGCCAACAGTGTGAGTGATAGGCCACTCGTATATATATTGGGCACAAAAAAGGGCGAAAGTCCGCCCAGGCGGGAGGAAATTAGAGTTTCATAACACATATTTCAACTGGAGAGGTATTAGAGGCCTGCTATGGCCACAGGTAGTAATGGAGGTAATCAAGGTAGGGAGAGAGGCAAGAGGTCATCTTAGTTATACAGGCCGGGGGAAACAACCTAGGTCATCACAAGAGCGCATAACTAATGGCAATAATGAAACTAGACACTGAGCGCTTCAGAGAATTTTTCACAAAATTAGCTATAGTATGGTCAGAGATTGTGCCGATAGCGGTATGGCAAGGTGCGCGAGACATCACGGCCATCAAATGGACAAGGCGGGTAATAAATATTCGGATGGCAAAATTTAGAAGAGACAGAGGCGGTGTAGTGATACGACACCGACAACTGGAAGGAGATAAAGCAGGCCTCATACGGCCCGACGGTGTTCACTTAATAGATATTGGACTGGACACATTCCTGTCAGGACTCCAGGACGGAGTGGAACAAGCGTTAAGAGTGATGGGTGGGGGTCAGAGTCCTGCATACGAGTACGCTGGATCCTCCGTGGCCTGGAAACAGAAAGGACATGTTGGAGAGTTACACTTGTTGGCCAACTTGCCGGAGTGGGGACCCAGGGCATGCTGCAACAAGCTGAATTATTTTAGAAATAAAATGCCTTTCTAATGGAATGAGTATAAAGAGTTAATAAAGCTGTGACCGATCCTCACCCATCCAGTTGTAAGAGTTACATTATTGTATTGTCAAGGAAAGGGGGGCGGTAGGGGGGCTGAGCGTCTGGGTTTGGTTGGGGGCCCCCACAGTCTGCCTAGGCTAGATTCATTTAAAAATTCTTATTAGATACACAGGCGGTGCAGCTTGCTTCGCAGCTGTGCTACTACGCCCAAAGTATTGCCTAGGCTAGATGCAGTTAAAAATTCTACGCTGACTAGCAGACACTGAAGATTTGGAGCAGACCTCTGAGTAAACAGCTCTTCAGACTTAACCATCTGTGTTACCCCAAGCCATAGTGTATGTAGTTTCTTACAGTTAAAAGGGGGGGGGCTGGGACCCAACCCACCTGGAGTTGACGATGCCAACGTCACGTAAGACACAGCAAGGGGACTCCCAAAATTGTGGCACAGACACCACTTAACCCTAGAACGCATACCTGTGGCCTTGCAGGCCCGCCCAGTTAATTGTTTTCTATTTTCTGCAAGATTACTTTAGTTAGAATTTTGAAACTCTAGGTATTCTTCATGTATATAGTTGTTTGTCATTTGAGTTTGAGTTATTCCATGTTATTTGCACATGGGCCTAAAGGGCCCCAGGTATGTGTAAGTGTAGATTTTTATGGTCATGCGTTCTAGGGTTAAGTGGCATCAATTGCCCCACTGTTGCTTAAAACGGTTGGTGAGGTGATTTTACCAAATCCCCAAGATTTTAGTCTCCCAAGGATGACACAGGGGTAGAAATGTCCTTGCGAATCCATGATTTGTTCATCTTTATGAACGTGAGTCTGTCTACATTCTCAGTGGACAGCCGTGTGCGCTTATCTGTCAGCACACCACCAGCAGCGCTGAACACACGTTCAGAGAGAACGCTGGCTGCATGGCATGACAAGATCTCCAAGGCGTGAGTGGCGAGCTCCGGCGATTATTCCAGATTGGAATACCAAAATGAGCAAGGGTCCAGTGACACAGTCATGGCTTCGATGTTCACTTGGAGATTCTCCTGTACCATCCTCTCTAGGCATTGACTATGTGTCAGACTTCTTGTCTCCTGTGGCCTTGCAAAGGATGGTCTAAAAAAGTGGTGAAACGATTCCACAAAATTGCTGTTACCAGCAGATACTGTGTTACTGTTACTGTTTGAGTGATGAAGACTCGACAGTCCCACGGTTGGCAAGTTAGAACTGTGAGATTCACTACGTGCACCACTGGTGTTTTGTGGAAAAGCACATGTAAGATTCTGCAACAGCGTCTGCAGATACTCCTGCATTCGTCAATACCTTTTTATGGCAGGAATTATTTCGGCAAATATACTTTTGTACCGGGGATCTAAGAGTGTGGCAACCCAGTAGTCGGGATTACTTCGAATTCTGACAATCCGGGGGTCATGTTGCAGGTAGTGCAGCAAGAAGGCACTCATGTGTCTTGCGCATCCAGAAGTACCAAGTCCTTGTTGTGTTGGTAGCGAGGTAAGAATCATGCTTCCTTCCTCTGCCCTCTCCCTCCAACCTCGCACAACAGAAATGTGATCAAGGTCTCCCTCATCTGATGAGTCTTCCATGCCCATCGCCAGTTCGTCCTCCACTTCTTCCTCGGCTCCTGCACCTTCCTCAACAGTTTGGCTGCTACCATGCGCCCTGGTTAATCCCTCTCCCCCACCCTCCCATGCCTGCCGCCTTGGTGCTGCCAACCGTCTGGACCTTGGAGATGTTATCCCTTCCGCATACGATTCCTCCTCTACTTCCTCCACCTCCTCTTGTCCCACCACCTGACTCTGAATTCTGTTTAATGTGTGCTCCAGCATGTAAATCACTGGAATAGTCATGCTGATAATGGCATCGTCGTCAGCACTAAACATCTTCGTCGCCATTTCAAAACTGTGCAGAAGGGTGTGTGGCGCCCCTGAGGGTTCAGTCGCCACAGAGTTACTGCATCTCACCCAGAGGTGTGGTATCTCACCCTCAGGTAAGGAAGGCGTATGGCTCGGGACCCTGACTCCTGCATCCAACACATACCCGCAGTGGGGGTAGGGCGAGATTGCTCCTAAGGGAGAGCACAGTCCCAGTTCCCTAGCTGGTTTGAGGGTCCTATGTAGTGGGTGCTTAGGGGAGCAGCTTAGGGGAGCACATGACAAGGAGAGTATAAATAGGAAGCCATCTTAGAAAGAGCAAGCCAGACAGAGGAGGAAAAGTGAGAGGAGCAGAGACTAGGCATGAGCTCTGCTCCGGAGGCGGGCCTAGCCTGGGAGGCCCAGGACTGAAGGAGAGAAGAGAGGAGTGGGAGCTGGAAGGCTCCAGGTACCGAAGGGACCCTACGGCTACGGGCCGTGCAGAAGGCCACCCGTACTCCCGCTGCTACCAGGAGGTAGAGGGATCAGGCCAGATAAGGGGAACCGGTCCCTCAACTAGCGGAGAAACAGCAAGGCTCAACTAGAAACCGGAGGCTGCTGCATTTCATGTACTGCAGGCCAAAGTCCACACCAGTCTCACTAAGAAGGTAGCCACATAGGACCCAGGGGACGGAACACACGTCACCCGCCAAGGCCCGAGGATACCGGATAGAAGTGTCACTGGGTGTGAGGTGCAGGGAGAAGGCCAGAGAAAGGACACACAGAAGGGGGTCCTGCTAAGTACTCCGGAGCTATCTGGGGGTGAACTGAGCCCCTCACTGAGTATGCACAGCACGACGGGGGAGATTGCTCTGGTACCTGTAATCTGGACTACAACAACTGTGAGTAATATCTTGAGACGGCATCACACGGACTCTGTGTTCATTACTGACTCCCTGCACTACAACCACCATCATCCACCCACACTGCCCTGAAGCTACACTCTTCCTGTGGTGAGTAATAATACCGTTGCTGCAAAACCACCAGCTTCAGAGGACTGTTCCGCAGCGACGGCCCCTTTGGCCGCACTCCACAGGTGGTGTAGTCAGACATTATAAAATCCATATATACAAATTACCCTTGGATTGACCGCCCTGGGTCACGGACTGGGTCACCGCCACAGTGACTACAACCCCCAGCGTCTACCGGCCCGGCTCAGGGTACCCCATGGCCCAGGGGGCGCGTCAACTTCATAGGTCCCTGATCTGAGACCACTCCTGCAGCGTGATTTGCCCCACCTCTGGATCTCGTTGGCCCAGGCTATACGTCAGAACGTATTGCACCAGGACTTGTCGGTGCTGCCACAGTCGCTGCAACATGTGCAGAGTTGAATTCCACCGTGTCGGCACATCGCATTTCAGCCGGTGAACTGGCAGGCCCAACGACTTCTGTAGAGATGTAAGTCGTTGAACTGCGGGATGCGAACGGCGGAAGTGAGTACACAGCGACCGTGCCCTCTGCAGAAGGCCATCTAGTCCCGGATAGTGGGCTAAAAATTGCTGGACAACCAGGTTCAACACGTGAGCCATACAAAGCACGTGTGTGACATTGCCCGGGCGAAGTGCCGCACCCAGGTTTGCAGCATTGTCGCACATGGCCTTCCCTGGTTGCAGGTCCAGTGGAGACAACCTTTCATGAAACTGGGTCTCCAGAGCTGACCACAACTCCTCAGCTGTGTGACTCACATTTCCCAGACATTTCAAAGTAAACACTGATGCCGTTGAGCCCTGCTGCCAGCATAGTAAGGAGGTGTGCAGGATTCCTTCTGCGCAGTTAGAAAGCAGGTGGCATTACCAGATAGGCTTTGGGTGCAGGTGGAGGACCGAGAGGAGGTTGAGGAGGCAGAAGCAGTGGAGGAACTTCGAGATAAAGAGGACTGACGCACAACTCGTGGGGACGGTAAGACTTGGACAGCAGCCCCTTGTCCTGCTGTCACCATAGTTACCCAGTGCCCAGTCAGCGACATGTAACGCCCCTGTCCATGCCTTCTCGTGCAAGTGTCTGTGGTGAAGTGCACCCTGTCACACACAGAGTTTCTCAAAGAAGCGGTGATGTTGTGTGCGACATGCTAGTGGAGCGCAGGCACACCTTTCTTTGAGAAGTAGTGCCGACTGGGCATCTGGTACTGGGGCACTGTGACGGACATAAGGTCTTGAAAATCCTCTGTGTCCTCCAGGTGGAAAGGCAGCATTTCTGTAGCCAACAGCTTGCAGATGGTGAAATTCAACCTCTTAGCTTTCTCATGGCTAGGAGGAAATGGTCTTTTACTTTTCCACATCTGAGGGACCGAGGGCTGGCTGTTGTGCTTAGACGGTGTTGAGTAGGGTGTCCCCGGCAAACTGCCGGTCTGTGAGGAAGATGCAGGCGGACATGTTAGGTTGTCTTGATACAAAGGTGGTGCTCTCGATGTCGGACAGTGCTCAACACTAGCAGGTGTTTCCACTTCCCAATGAACTGATGACCTGCCAATCACACTGGCTGTTGCGGGTAAAGAGGTGGAAGGTCTGCGTCCAAAAACATGTGTGACTGCTGTCCCCCCAGTCACAGAGGATGAAGAGGCTGCGGATGCACAAGATGGGGCAGACGGTGGTTGGCCCAGCCGGCTAGGCCGCATTGTAGCACAGTGAGCTTCACACTGCAACTTATGCTTCATATCCATGTAACGGTACATGCATGAAGTACTCAAACTATGGATTTTTTGGCCTCTACTTAGCTTTTGCTGACAAATATTACAGATAACACGAGTTGGGTCATCCTTATCGATCTGAATAAATGCCCAGGCTATGCAAGGCTTAGAGCCCATGTGACCTGAAGAGCCACTACGACTTGTGGTCAGAGGCAGAGTTGTGGTTGAGGATGCAGTTGTTGACGTGCTTCCAGTACTCCGTCTCTGTTCAGGAAGGCGCAACCTAACCTCGTCGTCAATAGCATCTGTGATGCCCCGCTGCGCTTGGTATCACAGATCCTAGAAGAGTGCATTGATGGAATCCTCCACAAGAGGCCCACATAAACATTCACACATCTCCACCTTCCACCTCAGACCAGCAGAGGGAGCCTGTTAGGGATATAAATAGGGAAGGTGGAGCTAGTCAGTTCTGTTCCTCTGAAGAGTTCCTGCAGTAGAGAAGCCTAAGAGAGGTCAGTCTGCAGTGGAGCTCAGTCTAGTCTAGAGAACGCAGTTAATAGTTCAGCAGTGGAGCACGAGGCTCCTGCTTGCTAGATTCAGGGAGCCCAGATAGAGCTTAAGGTGTGCCGGTGCCGTAAGATCAGTGAAGCGCGGCAAGCTGCCGTTAGTGTGCATAGCCTAGTGAGAGCCCGAGTAGGCCGAAGGCGAGTGGAAAGTTAGTACATAAGGGGCAGAGGAGCTTAACCAGCTCACCCCGAAGCATTTACCGGACACAGGATCCGAGCTTACCGGTATCTCTATGACCCAGTAAGGCATAACCGGAATCCCTGGAGAACTACAAGTCCCAGGATCGCTAAGGTGCTGCTATGTAACAGAGCCAGGAGACGCTTAGGACCCGCATACTGGGAGCGTGAACTCCAAGAGAAGGCCCTACCACAAGGTCAGCCAGCGCAGGACAGAGACAAAGTTAGGCCTAGCTCCAGGCAGGTCAGAAACTTACTACGCAGAGGCAAGAAACAGGAGGCCCTACACTCGCTCATTGGGGAGGATCCTGATATGCACCCTTCACCCTACAGTGCTCCGGGATGTGCCTGAATTTCCACCAGTAAAAGGTACTGAAGTGACTACCGTGTCCGTTCCCTTTCTTGCTCTGACCCAGCTGGGTCTCGCCTGTCCTGCATTCCCCCTGCATACGCTGCCCTGAGACCTAGGTCCACCTGTGGGGAGCTATACCATCGAGCTGCCTTATCACCGCCTTCAGTGGACTGCTGCAGCGCTGGTGCTTGTCACCAGATACCACAGGTGGCGTCATGAACTGTTATAAAATTAACAATTATCCACCCTTTTAAAGAGAGACCCCAGGGTACGGGCCAGGGAGCCGACCACCGCGACATCCCCAAGGCCAGGCAAAATCCCCAGGGCTAGTCACATCCTCCTCCACCTCCTCTGCTGACCTCATCGACTGGCTGACTGTGGGTTGACAGTAAGTGGGATCTCCAACCTCGTCATCATCACCCTGTGTGTTATCACACCCGTCGTCCTCAGAGCCAACCTCTTCCTGCCCTGACCGAAAAGTCAAGTTGTCGCTCCAATCAGGTATTTGAGTCTCATCATCGTCTTCATCATTGTCTCCACCAACAGGAGTTACATTTTGGGAACAAGGGTCTACATTATGCTCAGAACCTTCTTCATCTGGTCCTGGATCCGACTTATAAAGATTCTGGGCATCAGATCAGATCATTTCCTCATCTGGATTAACAGAAGCTCTGGAGCAGACCTCCGTTTCCCAGGCTATAGTATGAGTAAACAGCTGTGCAGACTCAACCATCTGTGCTACCCCATACTCAGACGGGCAGCTGGAGACTTGGGAGCTGTGAGGAAGCAAGTGCGATTGGGGTGACACCTCTGAGGACTGGAGTATTTGTGATGTTGAAATTGAGGTGATGGAGAGCCCACTTGAAGGAGCACTTGATATCCGTTGAAGCACCTGCTGTTTTTGTGCCTCATTTAGAATTTGTAGCGATGGGCGTGTCCGTAAGAATGGGATCGTATCACATTGTCCACGAAAAGAAGTCGACATCTTAGTTTGGCTGGAAGATGGTCTTTCTTCTGCAGATGTTACTCCCCCCCCCCACCGTGGGGGGCCTCGACCCACCGGCGGACAGGCACCAGTATTGGGATAGGGGGGCTGGCCGTCAGGGTCCACCGCGGCTCTGGCACAAACCCGGCGACACAGAGGTGGCACGGGCAGGAACGGACTGGCTGTGTCGGCTTCTCACTTTTTGGATTTTAGAAGGGCATGACATGCCTATATCTGTGTCTCCCCCTCCTTTTACTACTCCACCTCTTTTCTTTTCGCATGACTATATGTACTTGTCACTTTTCCATGTGTTAGTTGTGTCTTCTGAGCAGTTTGTCAGCTTTTGGACACCTTTGAAGGTGTTTTCTATGTGTTTCTATGTGTGTTTGTTTGCCTGCCATTGGTTTTAACGGTGTTCGAAGGTGTTCGACGAACAGTTCGACGAACAGTTCGGCGAACACACGGGTGTTCGACGAACCGAACCGAACTCGAACACTACGGGGGTGGCTCAACACTAGTTCTAACTACTAACACTGACCTACAAAGCCATCCATAACCTTTCTCCTCTTTACATCTCTGAACGAATCTGTCCCCTTATATTCCCTTATGTAATCTTAGGTCTAACATGCTAGAGAAACTTGCACCTACTGCCACTCAGTATCTTCAGCTCTTTTGTGAGAAACTAATGTATTTGGGCAGCCACTCAGTCTACCAAATAAAATTCCTGAGAAGGAAATTGTGGATGGCTTCGCTACTGGTACTGGGGGCACTGCTAATACCATGTCATGCCATAATTCACTGGAAATATTCCAGGCTGGTTGTAGCCAAGCTGATTCCCACAGAAAAGTACCAGCAGCAAGCTAAGGAGATGGTGGCCTCTATCATCATCAAAATCTGCAAGGTTTGCACTATGAACTCTCCTGAAGGAGAAGCCAGGGCACACTGGAGGAGTCTTCGTTTCTCTGGTGGGCCCGTCCAACCCTGCCGAGAAGCAGCCCTGGCTAAAACAAGTCTGTCGGAAGGTTCCCGGACACTCTATGGCTGCTTTATTACTGTGGACTGGCTCCAATAATCTATAAGATTGCAATCTATAAGTTCCCTTCACTGGCTCCCAATTGCCCAGCATATCCAGTTCTAATTACTAACACTGACCTACAAAGCCATCCATAACCTTTCTCCTCTTTACATCTCTGAACGAATCTCTCCTGATATATTCTCTTTGGTCTAACATGCTTGAGAAACTTGCACCTGCTGCCACTCAGTATCTTCAGCTCCTTTGTAAGAAATGAATGTATTTGGCCAGCCACTCAGTCTACCAAATAAAATTCCTGAGAAGGAAATTGTGGATGGCTTCGCTTCTGGCACTGGGGGCACTGCTAATACCATGGCATCGTGCCATAGTTCACTGGAAATAATTTGCTCGTTAACTAGGAGACCGTCTACTGGTGCTGTCTAATTTGTGAATATTGTGTTGAAGCTTGATTGACCCAGGGCCCGCATTCCTATGCGACGGGAAGACGTATTCCATCCCAGTGTGGGTGGGTGTCTAGCTGCATACTTGCGCTTGCATTACAAGTACCAGAAAGCTAAGGAGATGGATGGCCTCTATCATCATCATGAATAATATGGCTGCATATTTGCGCTTGCATTCCAAGGACTGGGGTAGGGACATCTGAACATTGCGCTGGGACAAGGACGTGGACAGTGATGGTTGCAGCGACGGGTGCAGGGCAGGAGACAACTTTGCATGCGCCATGGACAGGAGATTGGCGTGCATGCACAAAGCAGAAGAGGCAGTGTTGTCACCCGCAGACACTGTTTCTGGACCTTGGCGTTCGGCCCAGCTAGTCGGGTGCATTGTTGTCATGTGCCTGAGCATGCTGGTGGCTGTCAGGCTGGTAGTTTTGGTGCTCTTGCTGATGCTGGCCTGGCAGATGTTGCAAATGGCCTTCATCGGGTTATCTGAACAGTCTTTAAAAAAGACCAGACTCGGGAAGACCTAACAGTTGTACTGGCAACTTCCGTTGTGTTGGTGTTCCGGGGAGCAGTTGCCCACCTTGTGTCTGTGACCACCACACTGCTTGTTCCTGCCTGTTGTGGTGCTATGCCTCCCTCCCCCTATGTGTTGCTGTCCTCGCTCTGCATGTCCCCTTGCCAGGTTGGGTCAGTGACTTCATCATCCCCCAATTCGTCTCCCACTTCCGCACCCTGGTCCTCCTCCTGACTTTCAGTTCATTGTGTCTCATCATCACCCACCTCTTGTGACAGTAATTGCACACTCCCGCTGTCACCTTTGGGTGACCATGACTGCTGAAATATTTGGGCATCGCTACATGCGATCTTCTGTTGCCCTGCTTAAAGCAGGCCGGGCGAGAGGCCCGAATCTATAGATGGAAAAGTGAACAGTCCTTGGGGTAACCCTGGACTCTAATCTCTCCTTCAAACCACATATCCAAGCTCTTTCCACTCTTTCCACTTGCGGACGAAGCGAGAGGCCAGAATCTATAAATGGAAAGATGAACAAAACAGCTCTTCGAAGTGTCCAAGTGTGGGATCAGTTGTCTCAGGGCACTCGGAATGGTGGGAGGAAGGAGGATCAGGGTGAGGAATATGCCGACTCCAAGTAAAAAAAATCTGCCGGATCTACACATTCCTCAACCACGAATGTACAAAAACACTAGTGCACGCCCTCATCATCTCCCACCTTGATGACTGCAACCTCCTGCTTTTTGGCCTCCCTTCTAACACTCTTGCACCCCTAAAATCTATCCTAAACTCTGTTGTCCAACTAATCCACCTGTCCCCTCGCTATTCCCTGGCCTCTCCTCTCTGTCAATCCCTTCACTGGCTCCCCATTGCCCAGAGACTCCAATTCAAAACCCTAACCTTGGCATGCAAAGCCATCCACAACCTGTCTCCTCCATACATCTGTGACCTAGTCTTCCGGTACTTACCTGCAAGCAACCTCCGATCCTCACAAGATCTCCTTCTCTACTCCCCTCTTATCTCCTCTTCCCACAATCACATACAAGATTTCTCCCGTGCATCCCCCCTTCCCTGGAACTCCCCCCAACATTTCTGACTCTCGCCTACTGTTGAAACCTTCAGAAAGCACCTGAAGACCCACCTGTTCCGACAAGCATACAACCTGCAGTAACCCTCGCTCCACCATACCGCTGCATGACCAGTTCTATCCTCACCTACTGTATCCTATTCCTCACTAGAGATGAGCGTTGTTCTACTCGAACTGTTCGCCAATCTCAAATTCGAGCTGTTTTGGGCGGTGTTCGAGCCGTTCGGCGAACACGAACAATTTGAGAAAAATTCGGCTGTTCGAGGTTATGTTCGATAACTGTTCGTGCACCAAAATCATAACTGGATTTTTTCTCAGTAATGATGAAAATTAATGTTAATACGCAGTTTGAGTGTACAGCGGGGTGGGGGGAGGGGCAGGGGATGGATCTCTGCAGGAACAATGAAGATCTCCATTTTTTTTTCTCTTTCCCGCATTTACAGTGGGGAGGTGCAATCTGTCAGCCTATCAGCAGCGCACACACGGAGCGAAGTGCTTTTTTTCACACAAGCAAGGGCATGTGTCATTGGCAGTGTATGTCACATGTCCTTGCCCTATAAGACCAAGCCATTTTCCCCGTCGCCACCATTTTCTCACTGCTGCAGCTGCGTGTTAGACGGCACCGCTGTTGTTGTGTGTGCTATACCTTGTTAATTTCAAGCCAATTTTCGCACAAATATACAGATAGCTTGGGAGTAGGGAATAGTTGTGATTGCAGTCCTTTTAAGGACTAGGTTACAGCATTTCCTACGACTTTTATCAGGGAGGTCTGTGCTCTTAAATAGATCGGTTGTGGGAGTAAAGACTAATTGTAATTGCAGTCCTTTTCAGGACTAGGTTACATGAGTTCCTATCAGTTTTTGCCAGGCAGGTCTGTGCCAGTGCTGTGCAAGTTTTTTTCACAGCATTTGGCTGAATCTAGCAAAGCTAATCCTTTTTGGCCTATTGCAGAGTGTGTTAGTCAGTGGAGTAGCCTATCTGTGTTGCAAGATATACCACCTGTGTATAGAATACCAATTTTTTTACTGCACCTAGTGAAGTAAAATCTTTTGGGCATAGCATCATTCTATTAGTCCATCTATACTGACCTCCATCAGGTTGCAAATTAAAACTAATTTTTATCTGCATCTACAGTACCTCTGAAAAAATATTTGGGCTTCTAGCAGTGTGTGGGACTTGTTCTATTAGTCCATCTATACTGACCTCCATCAGGTTGCAAACTGAATATATTTTTTTCTGCATCTACCTCTGAAAAAATATTGGGCTTCTAGCTGTGTGTGGGTCTTGTTCTATTAATCCATCTATACTGACCTCCATCAGGTTGCAAACTGAATATAATTTTTTTCTGCATCTAGCTCTGAAAAAATATTTGGCCTTCTAGTAGTGTGTCGGACTATCTCTATTAGTCCATCTATACTGACCTCCATCAGGTTGCAATTTAAAAATAATTTTTATCTGCATCTACAGTACCTCTGAAAAAATATTTGGGCTTCTAGCTGTGTGTGGGTCTTGTTCTATTAATCCATCTATACTGACCTCCATCAGGTTGCAAACTGAATATATTTTTTTCTGCATCTACCTCTGAAAAAATATTTGGCCTTCTAGTAGTGTGTCGGACTTTCTCTATTAGTCCATCTATACTGACCTCCATCAGGTTGCAAATTAAAACTAATTTTTATCTGCATCTACAGTACCTCTGAAAAAATATTTGGGCTTCTAGCAGTGTGTGGGACTTGTTCTATTAGTCCATCTATACTGACCTCCATCAGGTTGCAAACTGAATATATTTTTTTCTGCATCTACCTCTGAAAAAATATTTGGCCTTCTAGTAGTGTGTCGGACTTTCTCTATTAGTCCATCTATACTGACCTCCATCAGGTTGCAAATTAAAACTAATTTTTATCTGCATCTACAGTACCTCTGAAAAAATATTTGGGCTTCTAGCAGTGTGTGGGACTTGTTCTATTAGTCCATCTATACTGACCTCCATCAGGTTGCAAATTAAAACTAATTTTTATCTGCATCTACAGTACCTCTGAAAAAATATTTGGGCTTCTAGCAGTGTGTGGGATTTGTTCTATTAGTCCATCTATACTGACCTCCATCAGGTTGCAAACTGAATATATTTTTTTCTGCATCTACCTCTGAAAAAATATTGGGCTTCTAGCTGTGTGTGGGTCTTGTTCTATTAATCCATCTATACTGACCTCCATCAGGTTGCAAACTGAATATATTTTTTTCTGCATCTACCTCTGAAAAAATATTTGGCCTTCTAGTAGTGTGTCGGACTTTCTCTATTAGTCCATTTATACTGACCTCCATCAGGTTGCAAATTAAAACTAATTTTTATCTGCATCTACAGTACCTCTGAAAAAATATTTGGGCTTCTAGCAGTGTGTGGGACTTGTTCTATTAGTCCATCTATACTGACCTCCATCAGGTTGCAAACTGAATATATTTTTTTCTGCATCTACCTCTGAAAAAATATTGGGCTTCTAGCTGTGTGTGGGTCTTGTTCTATTAATCCATCTATACTGACCTCCATCAGGTTGCAAACTGAATATATTTTTTTCTGCATCTACCTCTGAAAAAATATTTGGCCTTCTAGTAGTGTGTCGGACTTTCTCTATTAGTCCATCTATACTGACCTCCATCAGGTTGCAAATTAAAACTAATTTTTATCTGCATCTACAGTACCTCTGAAAAAATATTTGGGCTTCTAGCAGTGTGTGGGACTTGTTCTATTAGTCCATCAATACTGACCTCCATCAGGTTGCAAACTGAATATATTTTTTTCTGCATCTACCTCTGAAAAAATATTGGGCTTCTAGCTGTGTGTGGGTCTTGTTCTATTAATCCATCTATACTGACCTCCATCAGGTTGCAAACTGAATATATTTTTTTCTGCATCTACCTCTGAAAAAATATTTGGCCTTCTAGTAGTGTGTCGGACTTTCTCTATTAGTCCATTTATACTGACCTCCATCAGGTTGCAAATTAAAACTAATTTTTATCTGCATCTACAGTACCTCTGAAAAAATATTTGGGCTTCTAGCAGTGTGTGGGACTTGTTCTATTAGTCCATCTATACTGACCTCCATCAGGTTGCAAACTGAATATAGTTTTTTCTGCATCTACCTCTGAAAAAATATTGGGCCTTCTAGTAGTGTGTCGGACTTTCTCTATTAGTCCATCTATACTGACCTCCATCAGGTTGCAAATTAAAACTAATTTTTATCTGCATCTACAGTACCTCTGAAAAAATATTTGGGCTTCTAGCAGTGTGTGGGACTTGTTCTATTAGTCCATCTATACTGACCTCCATCAGGTTGCAAACTGAATATAGTTTTTTCTGCATCTACCTCTGAAAAAATATTGGGCTTCTAGCTGTGTGTGGGTCTTGTTCTATTAATCCATCTATACTGACCTCCATCAGGTTGCAAACTGAATATATTTTTTTCTGTATCTACCTCTGAAAAAATATTTGGCGTTCTAGTAGTGTGTCGGACTTTCTCTATTAGTCCATCTATACTGACCTCCATCAGGTTGCAAATTCAAAATAATTTTTTTCTGCATCTAACCCAGCCAATAGTTTTGGCCTAATACCACAGTTTGGCCACTCAGCTCTGCTCGGTTACCATCCATTGTTTTTTTGTGCAAACAACTCCAGAGTTGTGAATTAGTTAACCACCAAAATGAGTGGAAAAAGGCCTGCTGCTGGTGGAAAGGGGAATAGGCGTGTTGGGAAGGGGAAAAAAGGTTGTGTCCGTGGGGTAGATGTTAAAGCAACAGTAACATCTGCAGAAGAAAGACCATCTTCCAGCCAAACTAAAATGTCTACTTCTTTTAGCGGACAATGTGATAAGATCCCTTTCTTACGGCCACGCCAATCGCTACAAATTCCAGATGAGGCACAAAAACAGCAGGTGCTTCAACGGATATCAAGTGCTCCTTTAAGTGGGCTCTCCTCCACATCAACTTCAACATCACAAATACTCCAGTCCTCAAAGGTGTCACCCAAATCGCACTTGCTTCCTCACAGCTCCCAAATCTCCAGCTGCCCGTCTGAGTATGAGGTAGAACAGATGGTTGAGTCTGCAGAGCTGTTTACTCATACTATAGCCTGGGAATCAGAGGTCGACTCCAGCGCTTCTGTGAATCCAGACGAGGAAATGATCTGCACTGATGCCCAGAATCTTTATGAGTCGGATCCAGGACCAGACGCAGAACTTTCTGACCATAATGTAGACCCTCATTCCCAAACTGTAACTCCTGTTGGTGGAGACAATGAGGAAGACGATGATAAGACTCAAATACCTGATTGGAGCGACAACTTTAGTTTTTTGTCAGGGCAGGAACAGGTTGGCTCTGAGGACGACGGGTGTGATAACGCACAGGGTGATGATGATGAGGTCGGAGATCCCACTTACTGTCAACCCACAGTCAGCCAAGAGATGAGGTCAGCAGAGGAGGTGGAGGAAGATGCTAGTGACGACGAGGTCAGGTTGCGCCTTCCTGGACAGAGACGTAGTACTGGAAGCACGTCAACAACTGCATCCTCAAACACAACTCTGCCTCTCACCACAAGTCGTGGTGGCTCTTCAGGTCGCATGGGTGCTAAGCCTTGCATAGCCTGGGCATTTTTTCAGATCGATAAAGATGACCCAACTCGTGTTATCTGTAACATTTGTCAGCAAAAGCTAAGTAGAGGCCAAAAAATACATAGTTTAAGTACTTCATGCATGAACTGGCACATGGACATGAAGCATAAGTTGCAGTGGGAAGCTCAGTGTGCTACAATGCGGCCTAGCCGGCCGGGCCAAACACCGTCTGCCATATCTTGTGCATCCGCGGCCTCTTCATCCTCTGTGACTGGGGGGACAGCAGTCACACCTGTTTTGGGGCGCAGACCTGCCACCTCTTTACCCGCAACAGCCAGCGTGATTGGCAGGTCATCATTTTCTTTGGAGGTGGTAACACCAGCTGGTGTTGAGCACTGTCCGACATCGATAGCACCACCTTTGGATGAAGGCAACCTAACATGTCCGCCTGCATCTTCCTCACAGACCGGCAGTTTGCCGGGGACACCCTTATCAACCCCGTCTAAGCACAATAGCCAGCCCTCGGTCCCTCAGATGTGGACAAGTAAAAGACCATTTCCTCCTAGCCATGAGAAAGCTAAGAGGTTGAATTTCACCATCTGCAAGCTCTTGGCTACAGAAATGCTGCCTTTCCACCTGGTGGACACAGAGGATTTTCGAGACCTTATGTCCGTCGCAGTGCCCCAGTACCAGATGCCCAGTCGGCACTACTTCTCAAAGAAAGGTGTGCCTGCGCTCCACCAGCATGTCGCACACAACATCACCGCTTCTTTGAGAAACTCTGTGTGTGACAGGGTGCATTTCACCACAGACACTTGGACGAGTAGGCATGGACACGGGCGTTACATGTCGCTGACTGGGCACTGGGTAACTATGGTGATAGCAGGACAAGGGGCTGCTGTCCAAGTCTTGCCGTCCCCACGAGTTGTGCGTCAATCCTCTTTATGTCAAAGTTCCTCCACTGCTTCTGCCTCCTCAACCTCCTCTCGGTCTTCCACCTGCACCCAAAGCCTGTCTGGTCATGCCACAAGCTTTCTAACTGCACAGAAGGGATCCTGCACACCTCCTTACTATGCTGGCAGTAGGGCTCAACGTCATCAGGCGGTTTTTACATTGAAATGTCTGGGAAATGTGAGTCACACAGCTGAGGAGTTGTGGTCAGCTCTGGAGAACCAATTTCATGAATGGTTGTCTCCACTGGACCTGAAACCAGGGAAGACCGTGTGCGACAATGCTGCAAACCTGGGTGCGGCCCTTCGCCAGGGCAATGTCACACACGTGCCTTGTATGGCTCACGTGTTGAACCTGGTTGTCCAGCAATTTTTAGCCCACTATCCCAGACTAGATGGCCTTCTGCAGAGGGCACGGTCGCTGTGTGCTCACTTCCGCCGTTCGCATCCCGCAGCTCAGCGACTTACATCTCTACAGAAGTCGTTGGGCCTGCCACTTCACCGGCTAAAATGCGATGTGCCTACCCGGTGGAATTCAACTCTGCACATGTTGCAGCGACTGTGGCAGCACCGACAAGCCCTGGTGCAATACGTTCTGATGTATAGCCTGGGCCAACGAGATTCAGAGGTGGGGCAAATCACGCTGGAGGAGTGGTCTCAGATCAGGGACCTATGCACCCTTCTGCACAGTTTTGAAATGGCGACGAAGATGTTTAGTGCTGACGATGCCATTATCAGCATGACTATTCCGGTGATTTACATGCTGGAGCACATGTTAAACAGAATTCGGAGTCAGGTGGTGGCACAAGAGGAGGTGGAGGAAGTAGGGGAGGAGGAGTTGTATGCGGAAGGGCTAACATCTGCAAGGTCCAGAAGGTCGGCAGCACCAAGGCGGCAGGCATGTGAGGGTGGGGGAGATGGTTTTACCAGGGCGCATGGTAGCAGCCAAACTAGTGAGGAAGGTGCAGGAGCCCAGGAAGAAGTGGAGGACGAACTGATGGAAGACTCATCAGATGAGGGAGACCTTGATCACATTTCTGTTGTGCGAGGTTGGGGGGAGAGGACAGAGGAAGGAAGCATGATTGTTACCTCGCCACCAACACAACAGGGACTTGGTGCTCCTGGATGCGCAACACACATGAGTGCCTTCTTGCTGCACTACCTGCAACATGACCCTCGAATTGTGAGAATTAGAAATAATCCTGACTACTGGGTTGCCACACTGTTAGATCCCCGGTACAAAAGTAAATTTGCAGAAATTATTCCTGCCATAGAAAGGGATGCACGCATGCAGGAGTATCAGCAGAGACTGTTGCAGAATCTTACATGTGCTTTTCCACAAAATACCAGTGGTGCACGTAGTGAATCTCACAGTTCCAACTTGCCAACCATGGGACCGTCAAGTGTTCAGCACTCAAACCGTAACAGAACCACAGTATCTGCTGGTAACATCAATTTTGCGGAATCATTTCACCACTTTTTTAGCCCATCCTTTGCAAGGCCACAGGAGACAAGAAGTCTGACACATAGTCAACGCCTAGAGACGATGGTACAGGAGTATCTCCAAGTAAACATTGAAGCCACGACTGTGTCACTGGACCCTTGCTCTTTTTGGGCTTCCAATCTGGATAAATGGCCGGAGCTAGCCACTTACGCCTTGGAGATCTTGTCATGCCCCGCAGCCAGCGTTCTGTCTGAACGTGTGTTCAGCGCTGCTGGTGGTGTGCTGACAGATAAGCGCACGCGGCTCTCCACTGATAATGTAGACAGACTCACGTTCATAAAGATGAACAAATCATGGATCCGAAACGACTTTTCTACCCCTGTGTCATCCTGGGGAGAGTAAAAGCTTGATGATTGGTTAAAATCTCCCTACCAAACGTTTTAAGCTTTCAAATTACTAATCATGTTTATCTGTATCTTGACTGGAAAATAATTTGGGCTTTGTAGCAGTGTGCAGCACTGATCCTATTAGGCCATCTATAATAAGCTCCACCAGATTTAAAATTAAAAATAATTTTTAGCTGCATCTAGCCCGGAAAATAATTTTGGGGCTCCGAGATGCGCAAGACACATAAGTGCCTTCTTGCTGCACTACCTGCAGCATGACCCTCATATTGTCAGAATTCGAAGTAATCATGACTACTGGGTTGCCACACTCTTAGATCCCCCAAACTTTTCGATCAACCTTTTCATTTTAATAAAGACCAAAAAAATGGTCATTTTTGAAATTATAAGCATTAGCAGGTTGTTAGAAACTGAAATCAAACAGTTTTCAACTCAAAACTTTATTCTAGGTGATGTTACATTTTCACATAGGACCCCTTGTTCGAAAGGAGCTTCTGAACTCTCTCGTCCATTGAATTTGTCAGGTTTTGGATGGTTTCTGCTTCAATTGTTTTGCATGAGGACAGAATACCCTCCCAGAGCTGTTGCTTAGATGTGAACTGCCTCCCGCCATCATAGACACTCCTTTTAATGATGCTCCAAAGGTTCTGAATGGGGTAGAGGTCAGGGGAGCATGGGGGTCACACCATAAGTTTGTCCCCTTTTATGCCCATATCAGCCAGAGAGGCAGATGTTTTATGTGCAGCATGAGATGGTGCATTATCATGCAGAAAAATGATCTTGCTGTGAAATACACGGTTCTTCTTCTTGAACCATGGCAGGAAGTGCTGTTTGAGAAAATCCACATACATTATGGAGTTCATCTTTAGCGCCTTCAGGGATCCTAAAGCGGCCGACAATCTCTCTCCCCATGATTCCAGCCCAAAACATTACTCCACCTCCTCCTTGTTGGCGCTGTAGCCGTGTTTGCGTGGGGTGTCCATCAACCAGCCATCCTCCACTCCATCCATCTGGACCATCGAGCGCTGCACGGCACTCATCCGTGAACAAAACAGTTTTGAAATCAGTCTTCATGTAATGTTTGGCCCACTGGAGCCGTTTCTGCTTGTGTGAAGTGGATAGAGGAGGTCGACAGGATGGCGTACGCACAGCTGCAAACCTCTGAAGGACCCTGCATCTTGTTGTTCGGGGGACGTTGGAGGCACAAGCAGCTTCAAAAACTTGTCTGCTGCTATGACAAGGCTTTTTTGCCGCTGCTCTTTCAACCTGACGTAATTGCCTGTAGGAAAGAGTCCTCAATTTGCCCTTATCAGCACGCACACGTGTGTACTGTGAATCAGCTACATACTTCTTGATTGCCAAGACACTTCATCCTGATCATCGCACAATGTTGATTGTAGTCATGCCTTGACCTAAACACTCCACAATTTGTTGCTTCTCAGCAGCCGACACATCCTTTTTCTTTCCCATTTTGGCAGAAAATGTAGACTGCTTAATAATGTGAGAGAGCCTTCTTAAGTAGTCTTGCCTTTCATTGGACACACCTGCCAAACTAATTAGCACAGGTGTCTGCAATTGCTTACAGTGATATAAAGAGCCCTGACACACATCACCATCAATGAGTTTAACTGACAAACAAACAAATTCTTCCCTTATCACTCCTAAACACTTTTTGCATAATAATTTGGAACGCGGTGTACATGTGCTTTTCCACAAAACACCAGCGGTTCACGTAGTGAATCTTACAGTTCTAACTTGCCAACCGTGGTCTGTATGGAATTGTTCAATAAAGGGCCCAAAATTAAGATAACATAGATGGGAGAGGTCTCTATGAATAGGAATTCCTAAGTATTTGATACCCTGTGAGGGCCAGGCAAAGGGAAAGTTGGACTGGATGGAATCCTATATGGATTTGGGGAGGGAGACATCGAGGGCCTCAGACTTCGCTGCATTGATTTTAAAATTTTACCATGTAACAAAGTGATCTATTTCAGCCATAACAGCATGGATGGATATATGTGATTGAGTGATATATACTAGGACATCATCAGCAAATAGAGAGCACTTGTACTCGGTGCCTCCCACCTCAATCCACCTAATATTGGGGTTATGGCGAATTGATGAGAGCAGGTGCTCCGTCACTAGGATGTATAAGAGAGGGGACAGAGGACATCCCTGCCTTGTCCCATTGGTGATTGTGAAAGGTGATGAAAATGTTCTGACGCACCCCCTGGGCCTTGGGACACCCGGAGCCGGACCCTTTTTGGTGGATGCTGGTGGTTGTAGTCTTCGTGGCGGCGACCCGGTTCCGTGGCTCAGGGCGGTCAAACCAGTGGCGGAACTATTTATGTGGTTTTGATGTTTAAATGTCTGACTATGCCACCCGTGGATTGCGGTCAGAGTGAACCGCCGCTACAGGGCAGACCGCTGAGGCTGGTGTTGTGGGTGCAGCAGAGCGTAGCATAACTCCCCACTGGAGGAGTATAGCCTCAGGGCAGTGTATGCGGAGGATGGGGGTGATGGTGCAGGGCAGCAGCAGTAACGACACGGAGTCAGTGATGCAGTCCAGGGCCTTTACTCACAGTTCTTATGATCCAGACCACGTCTGCAGGTAACGGCTGCCCACGTCGTACTGTGCTCACCAGGTGAGGGGCTCAGACAACTCCCAGATAACTTTGGAGCACTTCACAGGACCCCCTTTGTGTGTCCTTTGTCTGGCCTTTCTTACCAACACTTCTGTCCGGCTGCCTCGGGCCTCCTCTTGGTAAACTTGGTGCCAGTTTCCCTGACCCTATGTGGTGCCTTCCTAGCGGGTGTAGCGAGGGGCTGCGCCACATAAAATGTCAGAGCCTCCGGTTTCTAGCTGAGGGTCGTTTCCTGCCTCCACTAGTTCGGGGACCGGTCTCCCCCTTTGGCCTGACCCCTCCACGCAGGTGGATTCGGGCGTGCGGTGGCGACTCGCCCGTCCGCACCCCTGGGATCCCTTCATTCCTCGTTCCTGGAGCCTTCTCCGCTCCTCTTCCTTCCTTCTCCCTCTTCCAGGCCTGGGCCTCTGTTACTAGGCCCGCCTCCGGAGCAGAGCTCATGCAGAGCCCCTGCTCCCTGCCACTTCTGCTCAGACTTCTCTGCACTGAACTAAGATGGTGCCCACCTTTTATACTCCCTTCTCAATGCACCCAGGAACTGCTTCCTCCCTGCTCCTGCACTACAGGGTTCCCCTTCCTCAGTGTTCCCTCCCCCCACTCCAGCCAGGGACAGGGACTGTCGTGCCCATCTCAGGGGCATATTGGTCGCCCTGCCCCACGGCAATGTGGTGTAATGCATGCAGGTGTCGGGTCCTGATCCACACTCCATCCTTACCTGAGAGTGAGGTATCACACCTCTGGGTGAGGTGCAATACGTCTGTAGCAACCGAGCCCTCAGGGTCCTACAGTTCCATTTATCTTCAGCCTAGGTGACGTATTGCGATACAGGGCCGTAATTTTGGCTATAAAAGGGTCCCCTAGACCACTACCCCAAGCTTTTTAAGAGAATCATATATGGCGTGCCAGGAGACTCTATGGAATGCTTTCTCAGCATCCAACGAGAGTATCTAATTACAAATTTTTAACTGCATCTAGCCCAGGAAATACTTTGTGCCTAGTAGCAGTGTCTGCTAGTCAGCGGATTATCCTGGCTGTTAAGCAAGCTACACCACCTGTAGTTTAGACACTTAATTTTTTCAAAGGAAATGCTTCGGGACCATGGGATACTCAGTGAAGAGCATCAGGAGGCACCCCAAGGCATAGGGGCTGGGACTGGCAGTAGGATGCCTTGCGGTGGACAGCCGAGCTCGATCCTTATAAAATCTTTTTAACTGCAGCAGCTTTAGTGGACGCTACTGGAGCTGGAATTACGCGGCTGCAGATTGCACATTTTCTGTTAGTACAATTAACCTCATTTCAAGGCAGAAACATTACTGTGTCCAACAGTAATTACATATATCAAACTGAAATAGCTGTTGCAAAAACACCAATTTTTATAAAACATTAAGCTTAAGATTAATAGGGGTGCCCAAACTTTTTCATATAACTGTATGGTGCTAGAGTTTTCTTTATAACTAATGTGGCAATATTGTGGACACATAACTATAGTTTTAGAAAGAGGTGTTGAGAACTGTTTTGAGACAAAATCTGGTGGCAGGTTCAGTTTCAAGATGATAATTCTGTAAAATATTATGCAACTTCTGGACCGCCAATAGATTATAAATTTCTGGGCAGTTGGCCTTCTACTCTGCAGTGACGTTCTGAAAAGTCACTACTGCATAATAGAGCAGATACATCATACAGCTGCAGAAATGTGGAGCTCACTGTAAGACACAGTGGTACTCGCAAAATACAAGGCAGATATGGTTTACTATTCTCTCTGCCTTCTTCATTGATGAATACACAGGGCTGTTCAAGCACTGTATATTGTACACAGAATAGGAAGTGCTGACAGTGCTTCCACTCTGGACCCAGTGTAGTGAGGAAGCCGGAGCTGCTGGACCCTAAACAGACCCAGTCAGCTCTGCTATGCAACTAAGACATTAATTTTCCCCTGCAATTTGGACTAATATACAGTACAGACCAAAAGTTTGGACACGCCTTCTCATTTAAAGATTTTTCTGTATTTTCATGACTTTGAAAATTGTACATTCACACTGAAGGCATCAAAACTATGAATTAACACATGTGGAATTATATACTTAACAAAAAAGTGTGAAACAACTGAAAATATGTCTTATATTCTAGGTTCTTCAAAGTAGCACCTTTTGCTTTGATGACTGCTTTGCACACTCTTGGCATTCTCTTGATGAGCTTCAAGTGGTAGTCACCGGAAATGGTTTTCACTTCACAGGTGTGCCCTGCCAGGTTTAATAAGTGGGATTTCTTGCCTTATAAATGGGGTTGGGACCATCAGTTGTGTTGTGCAGAAGTCTGGTGGATACACAGCTGATAGTCCTACTGAATAGACTGTTAGAATTTGTATTATGGCAAGAAAAAAGCAGCTAAGTAAAGAAAAATGAGTGGCCATCATTACTTTAAGAAATGAAGGTCAGTCAGTCCAAAAAATTGGGAAAACTTTGAAAGTGTCCACCAGTGCAGTTGCAAAAACCATCAAGCGCTACAAAGAAACTGGCTCACATGAGGACCGCCCCAGGAAAGGAAGACCAAGAGTCACCTCTGCTTCTGAGGATAAGTTTATCCGAGTCCCCAGCCTCAGAAATCGCAGGTGAACAGCAGCTCAGATTAGAGACCAGGTCAATGTCACACAGAGTTCTAGCAGCAGACACATTTCTTCAATAACTGTTAAGAGGAGACTTTGTGTAGCAGACCTTCATGGTAAAATATCTGCTAGGAAACCACTGCTAAGGATAGGCAACAAGCAGATGAGACTTGTTTGGGCTAAAGAACACAAGGAATGGACATTAGACCAGTGCAAATTTGTGCTTTGGTCTGATGAGTCCAAATTTGAGATCTTGGGTTCCAACCACCGTGTCTTTGTGCGACACAGAAAAGGTGAACGGATGGACTCTACATGCCTGGTTCCCACCGTGAAGCATGGAGGAGGAGGTGTGATGGTGTGGGGGTGCTTTGCTGGTGACACTGTTGGGCATTTATTCAAAATTGAAGGCATACTGAACCAGCATGGCTTCCACAGCATCTTGCAGCGGCATGCTATTCCATCCGGTTTGTGTTTAGTTGGACCATCATTTATTTTTCAACAGGACAATGACCCCAAACACACCTCCAGGCTGTGTAAGGGCTATTTGACCAAGAAGGAGAGTGATGGGTGCTACGCCAGATGACCTGGCCTCCACAGTCACCAGACCTGAACCCAATCGAGATGGTTTGGGGTGACCTGGACCGCAAAGTGAAGGAAAAAGGGCCAACAAGTGCTAAGCATCTCTGGGAACTCCTTCAAGATTGTTGGAAACCATTTCCAGTGACTACCTCTTGAAGCTCATCAAGAGAATGCCAAGAGTGTGCAAATTAGTCATCAAAGCAAAAGGTGGCTACTTTGAAGAACCTAGAATATAAGACATATTTTCAGTTGTTTCACACTTTTTTGTTAAGTATATAAATCCACATGTGTTAATTCATAGTTTTGATGTCTTCAGTGTGAATGTACAATTTTCATAGTCATGAAAATACAGAAAAATCTTTAAATGTGAAGGCGTGTCAAAACTTTTGGTCTGTACTGTATAAATCTTAGTTACAGGGAAAATCAGATTTTTAAACAAAGTATTTAAATGTTGAAATGACCCCCCAAAATATTTTTTATTTTATGGGAAGCGTAATCTGTTAAATAAATGATAGATAAATAAATACATAAATACATAGGAAGCAGGAAAAAAGTAAAAGTGTGGTAAAACTAAATTCTGTTTCCAGCCTGATATATAAGAATAATTGTTAAGGAAAGGGGAACAAATTTTAAAATGTATGTTAGTTGTCCTTTTGTGGTCATAAAAAAAGTGAAAAACAGAAACATATTACCTATTTTTCATCCAACCAATACCACTTAGCTTAAAAAATACAACTTTATACCACGTGTAAAGACAAAACAAAAGTGTATCTGATGATATATCTGTGAAAATGAAAAAAGGAAAATTGTCTTTTTTCACAAATTTTTTTTACAATCACAAAATCACAAAGGACCACTGAAATACATTTTAAAAATTTTAATATCATTTTTAAATATTGGACATGTTTTTTGACAGAGATAGGAGCATCCATTTGGATAGGAAGTGGCTTTTTTAACTTATTCTTTCTTGCTTTTTTATTTGTTTGCATATGTATTTATGTCATTTTCATTTACTTCACAAATTGTGGCCCCCAATAAGATCATAATAAACTTGTGGGAGCATTTCAACACTTAAATACTTTCTTTTTAACTTATTCCCTTTGTAATTAGGGCTGGTATATTAATCCCAGTTACAGGAGAAATTCAGTCTCCTCACTGCATAACAAAGCTTACCAATAGCCAGCAGCTCCTGCTCCATCCCTACACCCAGCAATCACATGTTTGTTGGGTCCACAGGATGAAAAACTGTTAAAGATTCCTATTACTGTATACATAGCCCTATTTTAGTGCTGTGACAACAGATTGTCACAGGTTTACTGCAACAGAGAGGTGCCAGAAGACCGCAGCATCAGATTTCCTGTACTTCCCTTGTTAGTCTGGTTTGTGTATTCATATACACTACAACTCCCCACTTCCCTGGGTGGGGGAGGTGATAGACAAGGGCTGACTTAGGAGCCCAGCAAGGTATGTGACCCCGGCATCTTCACTATTAGAAGTAATCCGGGGAGCAGGGATAGTTAGGGTGCCCCTAGCTTTAGGGATAGGGAAGGAGCCCTTAGCCCCGGAATATCCGACAACAGAGCCGTAACACAGATATGAGGAAGGTAAAATGGTAGCAAATCATTTCTGACTGGTTCATGGGGAGCCTGGCTGTACCTGACCTACCCGCTTCCGCAGCTGCATGATCGCCTGCATCTGCTCTGCTATGCCGTAACATTTTAGAACGTGACTGTAGAGTAAAATATCGACTGCCCAGATGTTTATCATCTATGGTAGGTCCAGAAGTAGCTAATACTTCACACAAAAAGATACTGTAGCTCTATATGGTAAGTTACATATAAGTTGTTACATGACATAGTTAAGATCTAATAATTGCACTTACAATTAGGGGAGTAAGTGATAAAATAAATATTTTTTAATATCTAGAATACATTTTTTTATTTATCTTATTAGAATTTTTACCTTGTGTCATTGTATAAAAAGTACAAATTTATTAATCCATTTTAAAAAGTTTATTTCTAGGACATCATTTTTTATATCTCATTATCTCATATGTTTCTAGAAAGCTGGTAGCTTATTTTTATTTTATTTTTTTAGAAGTAGTGCTTTGAGGAAAACTGTCCCCATCACATGAAAAGTTAAATATTTCTACATGATAAATGGCATCAGAGGACAGGTGGGGAATTAAAGTCGTGGACTTTCATTTTCTATGTTTGGTTAAAAAAAAAGATAACATAAAATAAAATAAGGGGAGACGGTGGCTGTAAGATGGTTTTCAATTACCATCCATTTCTCTCTTAAAAAGGAAGAAACACAGAGGAGGGGAAACGGGTCAGGGCAGCCTGTGACAATGACAACGTGATGGGCTGGGACCCCTGTGGAGTTTCCATCTGCTATCATTAAGGTGACTATTCACACATGAAGAAATCCCTCTTGCTGTGCTGACAGGCAGGCATCAAGAACTATGACAAGGCATTAAGACGGAGTCAGGGAGAGGGGTTGTCATATTCGCAAACAGCAATGCCTCTAACAGGACCTCCGTTAGTTTACAGATTTTTTTTGTTACTCTGTCACCTGGATGTGAGGTAACCCTTTCAGTACAAGACTTGTGAGAATTTATCAATTCTGAAAGCGATGCCACCGACCTTGTATCCTAATTGAAAAAAAAAATTTTTTTAAACACTAAATTATTTTTGGCTGCAGCTCAAAAGGGAAATACAAGTATAATAACATTTGGACTTGTCATATAGACATGTGAGAAGAAGAAGACATTAGTAAAGGTCTATGCATCTGGACCCCCACTGACTTCCAAAATGAAGGTGCTTTTATGGCAATCATTTTTACTTTATTCCAAGCATTGAGTCAGTGATTTCAAGCTAAGAAAATATCTGAGCATTGCCAAAATATATTTTCCAATTCATTGGGAGGCCAGTCTTATGGACCCTGAATGATACCATCTTCGGATAAGTTTATACAATATGGTGGAGATTAAGTTTACTGGATTTACCAGACAATCATTGTAATTATGAAATATATAAAAAGCCTAAATATAGTTAGGGTAGGGCGATTTTATATTATTAGAGTAGTTTTCTTTCTGAGGTTTTAGGGGGTTTTGTATTTTGATTTGTGAAGTTTAGATCCAGTGTCCACATCGATAATCTGTGGCCTCCAGACTAGAGTCCAACAAACTTCCTCCTTCAATCGAGAATGCCTTTCTTTTTCTGGTTTGTAGACCCAATTTAGAGTCATCATTACAGCGCAACGCGCACATGACGACACGCCGGGGTTACTATTGGAAGAGATGCCATGGGTTATAGCTGGTAGGGGGAGGTTCGCAGGAATCTGGTCTAGAGGCCATGGACTACTGATGTGGGCAATATAACTGAGTCCTGCAAATCTTTTTGATCATCTCTAGTATTCATTTGTAACTATATTGATAAAAAAATCCTTATATTTTTAATATTGTGTTTTATATATTGTTTTAGTTGGTTGGTTTTTCAATATATATGATTATTCTAAAGGAGGTTTAGAAGCACTTAAGCACCAACTTACTTACCTATATGTTTGTGGATAGCTATGACTACTTTAGTATATTGAAATGCCATTCAATATAACAGCAGACATCCTTCAGGCACTGATACTTCTGCCAAAATGCCAACATACTGTACTTTGTGTAAAGTGCCCTAGGCTGGTTGGAAGAAGTAGGATTTGTTAGAAAATGACATTAGTAAAAATGTTGAGCACAGCAAAATCTAGATTTCAACCTCATGGTAAAATGTCTTAAAACCAATCTGTAACAGGGAGCTGTATAATCACAGGAAGAAAGCTGTAGTAAAATCGAAATCCTGTCTAACGATGTTGACAGCATTCTAAATGGAGTACAATGAGATGTCATTGTCATGTAATGATGGTGAATAGTTTTGTTTTCGGGATCCATAATTCAGCCATTACATTGCCTTTGACCTGTTCTGACCATAAAGGGACCATTTTGGATAATATTTTTATCTTAGAGAATTGCTGGAAATTCTTTTAAAGGAAATCCTTTCCAATAGAAAGAAATAGCATATTTTTAGCCTATTCTATAATTTTCTGATCTGGGTATCCAATTCCATGAGCCCCATAATTTTCAGATTTAAGAGGCTTAAATGGGGACATAATGAAGTTGCTTGCACTGTTCTTGGCTGCAAGCACTGCTATGGTCAGATGAAGCTTAAGGAACTTTAGTTCTACAAATGGGAGAATTGATTCTGAGGAGTCAAATCCATCGGCCACGTCAGAAATTTGTGATCACTGGACGGGAGACCTGTGAATCTCCTTACCTCCTGCCAGTCTTGGCTCCTCATTTGACTAGCCAGGTTGGCTCAACATCACGCTGCAATAATGATGTTGGGCCAGTTCAGATAATCAAAAGAAGAGCTGGGAATGCCGGGAGGTAAGAAGATTTGCAGGTCTCGTGTCTTACGGTCACAGATTACTGACCTGACTGATGGACCGGAGTACTCTGATTCAATCTGTAGAACTAATGTTCCTTTAGCTTCATCCCAACATAGAAGTGCACCCAGCCATCTATCCTGCTTTAACACATCCCCATTCAAGCCTCTTAAACCTGAAGTCTGTGGGGCTCCTGGAGTTGGACACCTGATTCTGGCTGACACTTTCTCCATACATTTGAATGGAAAGGTGATTATGTTTGTATGCGTCCACATTGCAATTAAAGTATGGCAAGTCAAAGTTGGTGAACCCACAATCACCCTCTTGGCGAGTCCAGAAAAGGAGAAGTCATTATTTCTGACCTCTCCTTGTCTGGACTCTTGTTTTTGTCATCATGGAAGCCCTCTCAGTAGCCTTATGCTTTGCCATTTTCTTGATCTAGAGAATTACACACAAGTACATTCTCGCACAAGGAGTTCGGTACTGTACAGAGATGGGATACCAATTGTCAGTATTTTTTTTTATTGTTCCCTGAAATTTGTACAATGCATGCAGCATCTGTTCTTTTAATTCTAGTTTTGGGTTTGCTTTTTTATGATTCTAGAGCATGGGGGCATGGTTTATGTCTGTAAAAATTCAAGGTTGTCTGTTTTTGGTCTATTTGTCTAGACACAAATGAGTAAGTTGGCAACCCTGCCATGTCTGTCTTAGCACTTGGAGAGGACACTTGTTGACTACTATTCTTAGCGATTGATCTCTCCCATGACTAGAGATCTAGGACAGGCTGTATTGTGCAGCGGACTTTACAGAGCAGAGAAAGTGGCTGCTAATGTTTGGAGAGAAAGGACCACTTTTCCAGAAGAGGAGATTGGAAACCTTTCTTCCTGGAAAGTGGCAGCAACACCAGGAAGACAAGAAGAAAAACAATAATGGTACATCCACTTGTAAGTAAAAAAAAAAAGAGCTTCTTTATGTCAAATCCATTAAAATGTTACTCATGCTGTCTGAACACACACACCTCTGACACATTTCTGGCGTTGAACACGCCTGTAGTCATAGAGTTTTTTCAGAGTGGTCATGGACTGCTCCTGAGGCTTCTGCTGATGTCACTGTAAGGTGCTCAGGGCGGTAGCCATGGGTGAGCTGCTGCTACTCCATGCCCTGGCACTTTAAAAACTATAGTGTCCCAGCCCATATGTGTTGTGCTGTGAAGTTTGCTTTGAACTCACTTGTAGGCCAGAAGCCTCCACTGCTTCCATGTCCTTGGTTCCAGGATCATCCACACACATCAGGGGACAACCGAATTTTTTTAACAAGAACAACTTTACTGGACAGTTCAAATACATCAGTCTTTAACATGCAGTATTGGTCACAGTACCCTCTAGTTTCATCAATACAGTACATTTCAAGCTCTTTCTTATGTTCAGCTCGGATTATCCCTATACTTGATTCTTATGTCAGCCCCAGGGATTTCTTGTACTGTATCACAGCACTCCCCAGATACATTACATTTTCCTCATGTGTTTCTCTGTCCGGATTCCTTTGTATGGAAGGGATTAAGGCACACTCCTTAGTGCCTAGTTCGGGCCCTAGGCCCCGGACGTTGCAGGAAAGTCCGCAGGAAATTTGATACTACCTCATGCTGCTAAAATGATATATGTACTCCTTGTGCCTCAAGCTAACTGCATCTTGAATTTGATCTTCACGCGAAGATCACACTTTCTCTAATTAACTAAACCAGGAAGTAGTTATTATTATTTATTATTATAGTGCCATTTATTCGATGGTGCTTTAGTTACCTTTTTACTGGCCTTAACCTCTCCCACTGTGGACTGGACCAATTATTAACTCTCTTTACTTTGTCTGCCCCAGGAGTCTGTTGCTGGAAAAGCTTAACATTTCACCTACTTAACTACAGTCACTATCTTCTAACAGGATGCACTAAGTATATTACACTTGCAATGCTTATCATTGTCTCATCTGCTCTATGTCCTAAACTCTAAACTATTTCCTATTCTTTCCCTAAGCTTGAGCTGAGTGTACCAGGTTACCTTAGGCATTACCAATACAGTACCCATACAGCAGCATCAGTACCTATAACAATCTATGCATTTTACATTTCACATGTCACCATAAAACACAGCAAAAATGTATGACAGTATTTACACTACACAATTGTTGCCTTCAGGGGCAGGAACGCAGCATTCTGTCAAACTCTTATATCACATGGACAGAGCAGAGTCTTCTCTTCTGCTCTGTTGATGCAGCTTCTCTCGCCAATCTCATGATAATTGACAGCCAGCTCCCTGCTGCCTAACTGCAAGTGTGGGTGCCCTCTGATCCCCCTGTATGCAGTGGCCAATCACTGCATACAGGATTGCATACCAGCATGCGGCTGATGGACAAGAAACGGAAATGAGAGCTCATTCTGACACTGCAGGAGCCGAGCATGCACAGCGTCAGTGCAGCCGAGCTCTTATCTCCCTCTACTATCAGCAGCATCAGCTGCCCGCTGTTATTTGATCCTGTGTTCAGCGATTGGCTGCTAAAGACATGATAGGGGGATCAGAGCACACTGCGCTCACTGACATTATGTGAGCTCTTGTTTCCTGCATTGTCAGTGTGTGCAGGGATGAGGATTCAATACAGACAGTGCTCCTTGGAGTGCTGTCAATCACCACAAGGGAGATGTGGAGGATGGTAATTGAGGGTGCAGAACAATGGAACGAGCACTTGAACACAATGGTGCACAGAAGCAACCTCATTTATACAGTACAGACCAAAAGTTTGGATGCAGCTTCATATTTAAAGATTTTTCTGTATTTTCATGACTATGAAAATTGTACATTCACAGTGAAGACATAAAAACTATGAATTAACACGTGGAATTATATACTTAACAAAAAAGTGTGAAACAACTGAAAATATGTCTTATATTCTAGGTTCTTCAAAGTAGCCACCTTTTGCTTTGATGACTGCTTTGCACACTCTTGGCATTCTCTTGATGAGCTTCAAGAGGTAGTCACCGGAAATGGTTTTCACTTCACAGGTGTGCCCTGTCAGGTTTAATAAGTGGGATTTCTTGCCTTATTAATAGGGATGGGATCATCAGTTGTGTTGTGCAGAAGTCTGGTGGATACAAAGCTGATAGTCCTACTGAATAGACTGTTAGTATTTGTATTATGGCAAGAAAAAAGCAGCTAAGTAAAGAAAAACGAGTGGCCATTATTACTTTAAGAAATTAAGGTCAGTCAGTGCGAAAAATTGGGAAAACTTTGAAAGTGTCCCCAAGTGCAGTTGCAAAAATCATCAAGCGCTACAAAGAAACTGGCTCACATGAGGACCGCCCCAGGAAAGGAAGACCAAGAGTCACCTCTGCTTCTGAGGATAAGTTTATCCGAGTCACCAGCCTCAGAAATCGCAGGTTAACAGCAGCTCAGATTAGAGACCAGGTTAATGCCACACAGAGTTCTAGCAGCAGACACATCTCTACAACAACTGTTAAGAGGAGACTTTGTGTAGCAGGCCTTCATGGTAAAATAGCTGCTAGGAAACCACTGGTAAGGACAGGCAACAAGCAGATGAGACTTGTTTGGGCTAAAGAACACAGGGAATGGACATTAGACCAATGGAAATCTGTGCTTTCATGAGTCCAAATTTGAGATCTTTGGTTCCACCACCGTGTCTTTGTGCGACACAGAAAAGGTGAACGGATGGATTCTACATGCCTGGTTCCCACCGTGAATCATGGAGGAGGAGGTGTGATGGTGTGGGGGTGCTTTGCTGGTGACACTGTTGGGGATTTATTCAAAATTCAAGGCATACTGAACCAGCATGGCTACCACAGCATCTTGCAGCGGCATGCTATTCCATCCGGTTTGCGTTTAGTTGGACCATCGCTTTTTTTTCAACAGGACAATGACCCCAAACACACCTCCAGGCTGTGTAAGGGCTATTTGACTAAGAAGGAGAGTGATGGGGTGCTACGCCAGATGACCTGGCCTCCACAGTCACCAGACCTGAACCCAATAACGATGGTTTGGGGTGAGCTGGACCACAGAGTGAAGGCAAAAGGGCCAACAAGTGCTAAGCATCTCTGGGAACTCCTTCAAGATTGTTGGAAGACCGTTTCTGGTGACTACCTCTTGAAGCTCATCAAGAAAATGCCAAGAGTTTGCAAAGCAGTCATCAAAGCAAAAGGTGGCTACTTTGAAGAACCTAGAATATAAGACATATTTTCAGTTGTTTCACACTTTTTTGTTAAGTATATAATTCCACATGTGTTAATTCATAGTTTTGATGCCTTCAGTGTGAATGTACAATTTCCATAGTCAAGAAAATACAGAAAAATCTTTAAATGAGAAGTTGTGTCCAAACTTTTGGTCTGTACTGTATATGTAATAAAACAGTTTTTACATAAAACAAAATACACCCAAAAAAGATTTTTTTTATGGGGCCTAAGTTTCCTATATGAATGTATAAATGGTTTAATTTCAGTTTTAGGAGTGACAGAATCCCTCTAATGATTTATTTAACTTTAACACCATCACTCCACACCCACTTTGAGAAAATTCTGAGTATGAGTGATAGATAGGTGTCATGACTTATGCTACACTGAAACGTCATAATTAGGGATGAGTGAACCGAACTGTAAAGTTTGGGGTTCCTACCGGTACCGAACCCTGAACACGAACTTCTTTCTGTACGTCCGTGTTACTGTTCAGGTTCGGTAGTCTAATAAAGCTTGTTGAAAGGCTGCAGTGCAGCCAATCAACAAGCTTTTCCAGTGTGGACACTTCCGGCACCATCACAGCCATGGCAAGTACTGACTAATAAAAAGTATTAATAAAAAAAAAAAGATGTGGAGTCCCCCATTTTTTGATAACAAGCCTAGGTAAAGCAAACAGCTGCGGGCTGTCTGCCCCAATGCCATTTTTTAAAATTGTTCAAATAAATTATTTAAATAAACGTTCTGAGAGCGAGGCTCAATAGGGTTACTCAAGGTCAGCGGCAGGCAGGAGCGTGAGAATGTCCATGCCTGCCGCTGAACAGCTGAACAGGAATGAACTATGAAGTCTCGTTCTGAGAATTTTCCCACAACGAGACTCCATAGGATTCGATAGGAATCATGGGACATTTCACTATTGGACTACCACTGGAATTTCCTGGAGTTTTCTACATTGAGGTGATGTCAGTAAGGTTACCTCAGTTCACAGCGATGCTACCCTTATGAGAACCGGCCACTGTGAACTGAGATAACCTTACTGACGTCACCTCAATTCACAGCGGCCGGGTCTCATGGAGTGCAGCGCGATACCCGGCAGTGGCTGCTGCTCGTGTCTATGGAGCTGCGTTCTCTGAACGGAGCTCCATAGACTGGATGAAGAAGACTCGTCGTAGTACCTTCATATTATGGATTACGGCGGACCCTGTGGATTATTACTATTATTTTTTTTTATTATTACTTTAATAAATGGGGGAAAGAAGGAAATTGTTGGGGATTTTTTTTCAAATAAAGATATTTTTTTCAGTGTGTTTACTTCTCTTTTTACTTACTGATTTAGTAATGGGGTGTCTGATAGACGCTTGTCCATTACTAACCTGTGAGCTTGATGTCAGCAGACATTACACAGCAATTGCAATAATTTTCTGGGAGAAATACTTCATTTTATGGAAAAATTTCAAGGGTGCAAACACTTTCAGCCATAGCTATATATATATATTTTCATTTAATAAATGTATTTATATTATATATATATATATATATATATATATATATATATATATATCTTGAAGTATATGCTGTGTCAATATATGATATATATATTTATTTATTTATTATGCGCACAACATTCACTTTACTCTGTTACCTTTGAGGTCTAAACACTTGATAATTAAATTCATATACAATGTTAAAGTCACTGTGAAATGACTGCAATGTTTATCTCAGTGTAGAATAACAAAATGAGCGCAGGCTTTTAACCAGCAGGGGGGGCAACAGGATTATTATTGAGCTCTGACCCGTTGGCACAGAGGCTGAAAGCTGATTTGACAGTTGTAGCGAGCGAGCACTCTGCTGAGATACACTTCATCAAGCCTTTTGTAAAAGGTTATGTTTTTTTCTTTCCAGAGCCTTTCTGCAATACGCACTATATTTCCTAAGTGTGTTAGCTAATGGATTTTTAAGGGTTTACTTAAAAAAAAAAGCAGAACTCAATAAGGACACTCTACTTCTAATCATAAATTGCAAGAGAGGTAGTTTTCAACTTATGTGCTAGCACATTATAAGAATACCCGTGGCACCTTGGATTGAGGAACTCAGTATGGACCTGCACGTCTCCATCTTGTATATCCATGTGTTATATGCGGAATTTCTGTGGGGGTGCAGAGTTTGTGCAATTTTAATAGAGCCATGTAACTGCCATCTTGGTCCTCCTGTGAAACTTAGCCACAGACTGAGCCCTATAGGAGAACGACAATTTTACTATGTACTACACAGTGTAAGCAATCAATCAGTTACAGGTTCAAGTTGCTAAGTGGGCAAAAAATAAAAAAGGAAAAAAGTTGAAAACAATATAAAAAAAATAAAATATATGTAAAAGTTTAAAGGGAACCTGTCATGTTCCCAAACAATAATAACTTGCAGGAATAGGACGAATCTGTAGGATAATAGCGTTACAATGCTGTGAGATCGCCTTACAGAAAGCTTGGCTACTGGGAGAAAATGAACTTTATTCCTCCAAGGAGCCACTGGCTTTCAGTTATAGAGGAGTAGCCAGAGCAGCTACAGTTGTCACTGGTCAATATACAGTACGCTGTGGCTGTCAGCTCACCCGGCACTTTGACAGCTTGCGAATTTGAATTCTCCTGTTCCATATGGATTTTCCCAGGAGATTTGATTCACAGAGAAGTTAGAAGAAATGTTGCTTTCGAAACTTCAAAACATATTAAAAGTAATATGTAAAAAAGAATAAAAATCCTTATACTCACCTCTCCGGCTCATCCACGGCATGGGCCTCAAAGTTTTTGGGCACATGTGCAAAACCCACCAGGGCAAAGCAAACCCAGAAGCCTTGGCCTAGTGACCAAGGCCATGGAATTTCAGCACTTTCTACGCCGATCCAAAGATGCAACGAGAACTGGGTGGGTGGTGATGAGGAGCAGAGGGGCTGAAGAGGTGAGTATAAGTTTTTTTTTTAATCATTTTGATGGCCTTTTATGGTTCAGAAAAATGGCAACTATCAGTCGCCTTTCTGCTAAATCTGCGCAGTAGCGAATTATAAAAATGCACATTTTGGAGAATTCAGATTTTTGTAAAATTCAAATAGATTTCAAATCCACTCGAATTTATTTGCTCATTTCTACTATGCAGCTGTGCAGAGCCAGCTGTCAATCAAAGGGCCAGGTCAGGCTTAAAGCTGCCGTTCACAATGTTGTAAGCGGTGACTGCATCCCCATCGGCACGCCTCAGAGTCATAACTGAAAAAGCTCATGTGAGGAAAAAAGTTAATTTTCTAACATAATTACCGTATTTTTCGGACTATAAGACGCACCTATGTTTTAGAGGAGGAAAATATAAAAAAAAATTTAAGCAAAATATGTGTTCATGATGGACTTTTAAGGGGGAGGGGGCCTTCTGCTGACACTGGTATAGGGGTAATATCCCCCAATTCTGACAATATCCCCTATCCTGGTATATATGTCCCCCCCCTTCCTTTTATACGTGGTCCCCATCCCCATGCTGGTATGCCTGGCATCCCTCCATCTTGGTATGCATGGAACCCCTCCATCCTGGTATGCATGGAACCCCAATCCCTATCCTGGTATGCATGGCACCCCTAATCCCTATCCTGGTATGCATGGCACAGCAATCCCCATTCTGGTATGCATGGCACAGCA
The DNA here is from genome assembly GCF_046119375.1 of Phyllobates terribilis. Taxonomy (NCBI): domain Eukaryota; kingdom Metazoa; phylum Chordata; class Amphibia; order Anura; family Dendrobatidae; genus Phyllobates; species Phyllobates terribilis. The sequence continues at coordinate 59,313,071 of NW_027362773.1, forward strand.
ATCCCCATCCTGGTATGCATGGCACAGCAATCCCCTTCCTGGTATGCATGGCACAGCAATCCCCATCCTGGTATGCATGGTACCCCTCATCCCTATCCTGATATGCATGGCACCCCTCATCCCTGTCGCAGTATGCATGGCCCCCTCATCCCTGTCCTGGTATGAATGCCACCCCTAATCCCCATCCAGGTATGCATAGCACCCCTAATCCCCATCCTGGTATGCATGGCACCACAAATCCTTATCCTAGTATGCATGGCACCCCTAATCCCTATCCTGGTATGCATGGCACCCCTAATCCCTATCCTGGTATGCATGGTACCCCTCATCCTTATCCTGGTATGTATGGCCCCCTCATCTTTATCCTGTTATGTATGCCCCCCTCAGAGTTATCCTGGTATGCATGGCCCCCTCATCTTTATCTTGTTACTGTATGTATGGCCCCCTCATCTTTATCCTGTTATGTATGGCCCCCTCAGCATTACCCTGGTATGTATGGTCCCCTCATCCTTACCCTGGTATGTATGCCCCCCTCATCCTTACCCTGGTTTGTATGGCCCCCCATCCATACCCTAGTATACATGATCCCCCTAATCCCCATCAGGCTGCACATAAAAAAAAATAAACACTCCTACTCACCTTTCTTCTCTCTCCTCCAGCGCTGCGTCCTGTCTGCCCGCACTGATCTCTACATGTGAGCTGCTCATGACGTCACTTCCATGCGCGGCTCACATGGAGAGATCAGCTGGCAGAAGTCACTGCTCCCCACGCCGGGACTGTGTGCGTGGAGAGCAGTGACTTCACTCTCCTTCATAGCTCCTGCTGCTGCCGGGCTATCTCGCATGCCCGCTTATTAAAGGGCATGAATATGCACCCCTCTCAACGCCCATGGGCGTGGAGAGAGGTTGAATATTCATGCCCTTTAACAGCGGGCACTGGCAATTCCAGCTGCAGCAGGAGCCGCAGCGCAGCTACACTGTGTGCTGCTATTAAGGAGCATGAATATTCAGTGCTCCCCATGCCACAAAATTTTGGAGGAAAAAAGTGCGTCTTATAGTCCAAAAAATACGGTATATTAAAGGCGCATACTCCCATTAAAGGGGTTTTCCAGGCTGAATAGAAACTTCTGCAGTAACTCTGTATGTGAATCTAGTCGACATTCACAAGTATGTGAATGGCATGCTTACTGGCACATGACCACCCACTTGCGCTGGAAATGAAGGGGAATCCTGATAGTGTGCACATGGCAAACTGTCATGATTTAGCTATCGGACAGAGAGTGCAGAAATTTTTCTTGAGCCCAGAAAACACTTTTAAAGATAAGATAAATAGATAACAAATATAATAAATGAACCTAAGACCTTATCCATACGGCAATATTTTGATTAGTAAATTGCATCAGTATTTCTAAGATAAAAACAATAATGAGCCTTAAATCAGAAGTGAAAATCTTTTCAATACACTTTTTCTCTGTGTGGGTTGCACCCCTAGTTTTGGCGTACAAATACTGATGCAAAATGCTGCCATGTAAACGAGGCCTATGCGAAAAGTAATGAGTGTTTCCTAATTTAAATATATCATTATTATGGCTCAGTACATAGAGCCTTGTCAGAGATGCTGAATAATGGTTATATTAGATAGCAGCGACCAATCAAGTCTAATTATTTTATAAATTTGTCAAATTCTTTCCAATTCCAAATATTCTATATCTCATGTTGTCCTCTATGCTTTGTAAAAGCATAATGTAGATACAATTATAGGTATGCAGGTGCATTCTGATATGGATTCATTTCTCTTTTGTACTTTATATAATCATACTTATCAGCTAGAATCATGCTCATACTAATGTTATCTGGCACTAGGCACCTTATATTCTTCTGATAGCAAAGTGGATAAACAATAGAGTCATTAACTCTGCTTCTTATACTGTGATCCACGGGGTCTCATCCAAGAAATCTATGATACATTAATATTTGTTTTTCTACCATATTATTTAGTGTATCATGATTGTGCATGTACGGTAATTATGTATTTTGCTATTGCATTATTATGCATTTATGTCCCATTCCTGTAAAATATTGGCACTACATATTATACGTTAATACATTGCCTGCATTCATCATCCCTGCCATGTCGTCTTTTTGCCCATTGTGGTTCTGTTTTTAAGCTTCCCAATTTTTTTATTTTTAATCATGTTGTTCATCTAGTAAAATACATATTTTTACTTGTGTGCTTTTGAACTATATATATATATATATATATATATATGTATATATATATATATATATATATATACACACATAAACAAACATATATATTTACATATAATATACTCACATAGATATAATATTATAATACTTATGTAAACAATTCTATAATTATCTGTACAAAAGGATGAATCTATGTATATATATATATATATATATATATACAGTATATATATGCTGTATATTGGGCACCTGTGATGTTAAAATTAGTTTTCAGTGCTCCACTTTTTTTCCTTCTTGTCCACAGAAAAGCGTTTGCCTTTGCATGAAACAGTTTTTATTAATATATATTTATCTTTTTCTAAAGCATGTGATATAGTATTTGGATTGTTGGGAATTAACTGAAATAATGTCTTTTTATCTAACAATAAATATTATATAAATATTCTTTATATAAAAAGTTAACAGAATGATTAAAAATAATTTATACCAAATGTAATGAATTATTATCTTAGAACTGAAAATGGTATACCTATTTAAAATGATGTCTAATATATCTCTATTTACAGGTTTGACATCCATCTCACTGGGGAAATATTGCTGATCAGTCACCAGAGTCTTTCCAGAGATAGCTCCAGCCTTTTTTAGCATGGTGCCTAAACTCCTTCTATGGTTGTTATTTTTTTTATATATTTTTTCTTTTTTCAATATTTTTTTTGGGGGTGGGAGGGCGGAAGAGTGAGGATGGCAGAAATGCAATGACTTGCAAAGGATTGAAAAAAAATAACACATTGAGCCAAGTATTCATCATATTCTGCATACTCATGATATATATGTTTAGTATGTGACCCTTGACGGAGACAAGAACGACAACAGCCTACGGCAGGCCCACCATGTAGCACAATAACCTAATTAGTATATAATGGTAAAATGGCATATAAACATGAATGGAAAAGGGACATGATGAATGTGCTGAATACATAAGATTTTATGGAACTACAAGCTTTACAAGGGAAATATAAAAGGATTTAAAGAAAAATAATTGCCCGAGTTATAAGTCAAGCGAAAGATGTCTGTCTATAAATTCTAGTAAACTCTATGCACGGTGTTGCGTTTGATTATTATCCTGAAGTAGTGAACGTGAACAAGTTAATTAAGTCGTATAACATGTAGCACTGAATATTGCTAAACGCTAGAAGGTAAAATAACTCCAGGATATGGCTTTAAAATGCAAAACACCCTGTTCTCAAGAGAATAGGTTATTACTTAATACTTCAATGATCATGTTCAGCATTAACTACAACTGGCAAATGAATTTCTTATAAGGTGACAAATCATAGAGGCAAATGTAGCCCACAGTTCGCAGCAAATGTGAAGGGAACATAAAAAAATGAAATGAAAATAAACAAAATTACAATGAAAAAATATAAAAAAAAGTTACCTAATCTTTTATTTTAACAGTATGTAAAGTGTAGAAAGATGAAAAAAAAAAGAAAGAAAGCAGTCTGCAGTCTTATTTTAGGAAAAAATCAAGTGTTTTTCGTGCCAGGAATCTCATATTCTGAAAATGTATTATATATATGGAAAATAATGCAAACAAGAAAATATTTGTAAAAAATTTCGATTTTTTTTTCAGCTGAAACTGCATATATAATGTATAATTCATAAAATAGCAGTTCTTCTATGACGTGAAGACCCTCATATTAAGGACAAATGTAAACATAATAGCATGTTTCCCCAAAAAAAAAAGGATGTAAAATAAGGTCTGATGTTTAAACTCATATGATGGCTTGTGCTGTACTGATCTGTAATACAGGGACCCTGGATTGTTAAGAACTGTCGTGTTCATCAGATTTTCCATACAATCACAATACGGATTTTTCTAATGGATTCTTATAGAATCTCTGAGAATAAAAAAATCATGCATGTTCCTTGTATTGCTTCACATGTTGTTCACTCATTGCATTTTTGCACAATACATGTGTTTTTGTTGCATTTTTGTTTGCGTTTTTTGTAGGGTTTTTAATTGCATTTTTCACTTATTCATATGAATGGGTCAAAAGCAGTTCAAAAACGCTAAAATAATTGACACGCTGCATCTTGTAAAAAACAGCAGTGCTAAAATTGCATGCAGAAAACAGAAAAAAAAAACAAAGTGCATGAGATTTCAGAAAGCTCGTTAATTAAGCTGGCACTGTAAAAAGCTACATTTTACGCAGCAAATACGCTATGTAAAAACGCAGCAAAAATGCCATGTGTTACCATACCCTGAATATTACTCATAGGTGCATCATACCGTAATCAGCAGCCATAGGCACTTCGAGCACTACTGTACAGGTCTCATCATGCACAGGGGCATGCCTTTAGTCATTAGGGTCATCTTCTGTAACTTTAGGGAAAATGCTGTCGTTTCTTACACCTGATTGTGTACATTGGTCCCACAAGAGATTTCACCCTTTTCTGGGCCCTTGAACTCCTTTCTAGCTATGGAAAGATACTGGGGCATTTTTCTGTAGAGCTACAGTAGGGTAGACTTACACAGATACAGTAGATACAATATACTACAGGTAAGTAAGAGGACGAACACTTTACAACAGTGTACAGAAGACCAACCTCTTATATTTCCAATTATAATCCATATTATATATATATATTTTTTTTTTTCTTTTCAACAAAGTATCTGCTTTTTTCCATTCTATAGAAGCCCTTATATGACATCAAACAATCCCTATCTCCATTACTTAATCCAATCACTTCCCCTCTAATTTGTTAGGCCAACTCCATATCTTAAAGAGTAACCATTGCTATAATTTTTATTTCATAAATCAAAGATATACATAAAAATAAGCAACTGTGTAATATATATTATCAGAGAAATCTGGTTCTTTATCTGTCAAAATTGATCAGTCATTATCAAAATTCTCAATTCTGAGGTAAAATCTGTATTCAGTGAGGACTTTCCCAGTACTGAGATAGGAGATGGTGGTTGCTTCTATGTAGACAGGAGGAGGGAGGTTCTAGAGGCTGAGCTCCTCCCTCCTCCTTCCTATTTACATAGAATTGTATCTGCAGCAACTGCCATCTCCTATCTCAGTAATGGGAAAGATGAAAAATAGATTTTACCTTAGAATTGAGAATTTTGGTAATTTAATGACTGATGAATTTTGACAGAGAAAGAAGCAAATTTCTCTGATAAGATATATTACCAAGTTGCTTATTTTCAAGTTCACTATTGTTTTATGAAATAAAAATTAATACAACGGTTATGCTTTAACCCTTCATACTCAGCTGATCTGATCCGCTGTCATGTGCCCCTAACAGCCAAGCTTGGAATCACGAGCCACCCCCGGTTGTTAACATGTTAAATGCTGCTGTCAATCTCTCACAGTGGCATTTAACATCGACGAGCAGGAAGTGCATCATAAGTCCCACCCATTGGCGCTCGTGTCACCAATGGGATGGCATGACAACCCGGCGTCTACAGGGGACCTCTGTGGTTGTCATTGCCGGGGAGGTTATGAGCGCTGCCCAGTGGTCGGCGCTCATAACAAGTGAGCATCAGACGATCGCAGCTTCTAGTCTCCCATGGAAACTATTGAAGCAAGTGTAAAGTAAAAAAAAAATGTTTTCAAAAATATTTAAATTTTTTTTAAAAATATAAAAGTTCAAATCACCCCCCTTTTGCCCCATTAAAAATAAAACAATAAAAAAATCAAGTATACACATATTTGGTATTGCCGCATTCAGAATCACCCGATCTATCAATATATAAAAAGAATTAATTCGATCGTATATGGCGTAACAAGAAAAATTCAAAATGACAGAATTACCATATTTTTCGCTTTATAAGACGCACTTTTTTCTCCTCAAAGTGAGAGGAAAAGCTCAGTACGTCTTATAAAGCGAACACATGAAAGCTCAAACTGATCACTCACCGCAGCCTGGGGAAAGCTTTGGGTGGACAGGCTGTGCGGCAGCTGTGGATTGTGCTGGCTGGAGCAGTGGGTGGTAAGTGACGGCGGCGGAAGTGGCGGGCGGTGAGTGATGGCGGCGGGAGCGGCTGGCGGTGAGTGATGGTGGCGGGAGTGGCTGGCGGTGAGTGATGGTGGCAAGAGCTGGTGGTGGGTCATGACGGCAGGAGAGGCTGGCGGTGGATCATGGCGGCGGGAACAGCTGGCGGTGGATCATGGTGGCGGGAGAAGCTGGCGGTGGATCATGGCGGTGGGCAGTCACAGCACATGGCCACTGTTAATTCTCCAGAGATCTGCCGGAGATTTCCTTTAAGGCAGAGGAAAAAGAGGAGAGTGATTCTCCTCCCCCTCTGCAGGGCCGGATACTGATTGGTGGAGGGAGCTGCTGCTGAGCTGCCTCCACCAATCATTGATCCCTTATACAAAAGGTCCTGTCAGTTTACAAGCCACAGATATTTAGGCTAGGTGAGCAGACACTGAAGTGGAGTTGCAATATAACTACAAACCTCATCATCCTTCAAAATATTATACAGTACCAATGGGTGTATTGTGAAGAATGATGGGGATTATAGTCATATTTAGTATAATTACTTTAGGGAGGGACTGTAATGTTTATTGTAAATGTGACTACCACCTCCCTCATATTTCAAACTACACCTATGAGGACTTGGGTGTATTCCTAAGGATGAGAGGGGTGGTAGTCAAACAGGGACTGTAATGTACGGTAATTAATCAAAGTGTTTCCTGTATTTTAATATGACAATAAACCCAGTCATCCTTAAGAATGCATCCAGACTGTGCAGTACATATGGTAGGTGTATTCTGAAGGATGATGAGGCTGTAGTTACATTAAATATACAGTGTATCCCCCATAACAGTGTGTCATCCACAGATCCCCATAACAGTGCATCATCCACAGATCCCCCATAACAGTGCGTCATCCAGATCCCCATAACAGTGTGATATCCAATGATCGCCCATAACAGTGCGATATCCACAGATCCCCATAACATTGTGATATCCACAGATCCCCATAACAATGTGTCCTCCTCAGATCACCGATAACAATGCGTCATCCACAGATCACCCATAACAATTTGTCCTCCACAGATTCCCCATAACACTGTCATCCACAGATCCCCCATAACAGTGTGCAGGGCCGGCATCAGCACCCAGCGTACCCGGGCAAGTGCCGGAGCCCTGGACCATCAGGGGGCCCACTCGTTATCGGGGCCCGGGCCGCTTCCCCGGCATCTGTGCAGGGCCGCTGGTGCTGTTCAAGCCCTGCTCTGCTTCATGCAGCAGCAGCAGTGTGCGGTCAGTGTGCGGTCAGTGTGCAGCTGCTCCACCAATCAGGCCCAGTGCTGTTACTGTCAAGACATGGCCGCGCGCTGTGCGCAGTGCTGCTGTGTCTGGTAGTAATGACGCGCAGGGGCGACACTGCGCCTTAAATTGTGCTTGTGTGTCGCACCTGCCACGTCATTACTACCAGACACAGCCGCACAGCGCGCGGCCATGTCTTGACAGTGACAGCACTGCGCCTGATTGGTGGAGCAGCAGCACATGTCTGTAAAGTGACAGCACTGGGCCTGATTGGTGGAGCAGCAGCATACTGACCGCACACTGCTGCTGCTGCATGTAGCAGAACAGGGCTTGAACAGCACCGGCGGTCCTGCCGGGGAAGCGGCCTGGGCCCTGACGGCGAGTGGGCCACCCTGATGGTCCAGGGCCATGTGACATGCCTGAGGCCATGCACTGCCGCATGATTGAGGAGCTGGACGGGACACAGGCCAGGGGGCAGGTGAGCGAGCTTCCCCAATCCCCATATAAAAAATATTTCTTATGTGTGTGTGCATGTATGATATGAATGTCTGTGTATGTCAGTGTGCTTGACTGTGTATATATATTTATGTCAGTTTTATATGTGTTTTTAAGAATGTGTTCAAATATGTATGTGTATGTATCTGTGCGTGTCTGCGTATTGTGTGTGTATATCTGTGTACCATGTTCATGTGTGTATATGTGTGCATGCCTGTGTACCGTGTGCATGCGCATGTCTGTGCACTGTGTGTGCGTGTCTGCGTATTGTGTGCGTGTCTGCGTATTGTGTGCGTGTCTGCGTATTGTGTGCATGTGTGTGCGTGTCTGCGTATTGTGTGTGCGTGTCTGCGTATTGTGTGTGTGTGTCTGCGTATTGTGTGTGTGTCTGCATATTGTGTGTGTGTGTCTGCGTATTGTGTGTGTGTCTGCGTATTTTGTGTGTGTCTGCATATTATGTGTGTGTCTGCGTATTGTGTGTGTGTCTGCGTATTGTGTGTCTGCGTATTGTGTGTGTGCGTGTCTGCGTATTGTGTGTGTGTGCCTGTCTGCATACTGTGTGTGCGTGCATGTCTGCGTACTGTATGTGTGCGTGCGTGCATGTTTGCATATGTGAAGGATGAGGTGGCAGGCTGGGCCCTGTGTTGTATACCTATATTTCTCCGCCGTATCTGTGCATCATGAATGGTGGTATGTGCTAAAGGGGCCCACTGAGACTCTTTCGCCCGGGGCCCACAAAAACCTGGAGTCGGCCCTGACAGTGTGTCCTCCACAGATATTTTTTATTCTGATTTTTCTCCTCTTAAACGTAGGTGCGTCTTATCGGGTGCGTCTTATAAAGCGAAAATACGGTACTTTTTTTGGTCTCCTCGACATCGCAATAAAACAATGCAATAACAGGCAATCAAAACATTGCATCTACCCCAAAAGGGTATCAATAAAAATGTCAGCTTGGGGCGCAAAAAAATAAGCCCTCATCCGGCCCCAGATCCCGAAAAATGGAGACGCTGCGGGTCTCGGAAATGGTGTCTTTTTTTTTTGCTAACTTGGGATTTTTTTTCTCACCACTTAAATAAAAAAGAACCTGCACATGTTTGGTATCTACAAACTGGGAAATCATAATCACAGGTCAGTTTTGCCATACAGTGAACGTGGTAGAAAATAAAAAAACAATTGTGGAATTGAAATTTTTTTGCAATTTCACCGCACTTTGAATATTTTTCCATTTTACAGTACATGATATGGTAATACCAATGCTGTGGTTCATGAATACAACTCGTATTGCAAAAGACAAACCCTCACATGGCCATATTGACTTAAAAATAAAAATGTTATGGCTCTGGGAAGACAAAGAGCGGTGGATGCTGGGCTGTGGGTGGGGATACCCCGCACGTCACACACAGCATCCATCGCGCACTTTCCCTCTCCTCATTCATTGGGAAACCGCGTGGAGCACGTCACTGATGTCATACCTCACTTGACATGACATCAGCGGAAGGAAGAGCCGGCTGCAGCTGGGGGTCACGTGATGCCTGTGAGCGGCCAGCGATAGTGCCACTCACAGGTAAGAAGGACAACTAAAAGTATTTGAAAAAACACTTATCGGCACAGGGTAAATACATTGAGGTCATTGTAAAAAGTAATGGGCAACTTCCTTAAATAACACTTTGGGATATAGGAGCAAACAATTGGTTAACCTGAGGGTTTGTATAAATCACATCAGTTTACAAAGAAGAATGCTGCACAATATGAACAGTAAGATAGAAACAAAATGAACATATACCCTGCTATTAGTAATTAAAAAGCATTAGTGCATATAAATAACATAGGGTACTTAGTAAACACTGTATTTGATAAAAAAAAAGAGTGAAAGTCATCCCACCAGCACCAAGGTGTATCTTTTATGCTTTTTTTAAATCAAATACAGTATTTACTAAGCCCCTTATGTTATTTGTATGCACTATAGCTTTTTTACTTACTTATAGCAGGGTATATGTTCATTTTGTTTTAGGTTTTGCTGTTTAATGGCCAGTGTGAACAAGCTTCTACACATTGCATGCATACCAACTTATACTCCATTTAATTTCTTTTGGTTTTACAATATGAACAGTCTGTAAGTATCAGTTTGTGACACATATGACAAATGATGGGTAAACAAACAAATCTGAGGATTTGTATAAATCACAGGTTGCAAAGACGAATGCTGAGTAGTATTAACAGTCTCTGTCATTTCTAGATGCTTATGGCAAACAATGAATTAACCAGCTGGTCTTGTGGAGCCGTAGCTAATGATTGCAGAAATCATAGAAGTCTCAGCAGTAGAAATGAGAGAACCTTTCAATATTCAGTTTGTTCCAGTTTGGCAAACTTCCCAATGTTTGCCGAATAAATCGCCAAACGTTCCCAACCACATTGGATTCAATGGGAGGCAACACTAAACGCATACACAACACCTTCAAATGGGCCTAAAATCTGCCAAAACAGATCAAATTAGGGGTTGACTGCAGGAAAGTGGCATCAATTGACCCACAGTACAAATTTTACAATGGCACAGTAGCAGTCAGCTATAAGTCATGCATGAGGTATAAGGGCCTAGGCCAGCATTTACAGCTTTGAATTGAACTTCAAATTAAGATGAGGTGGGTGAGGGATCGGTGTAGGTCTGATGTGCTGGGAGCCCTGATACCACATACAACAGCTCAACCTGGTTTCATGCTCAGCCACACTCAGATGGCAGAAAAATCTGTTTCATAGATTAGCATTGGTACAAAAATGTAAGCATAGTAGCACCGGTAGTTGACGGAAAGTGAGTGGAGGCCTGCTGGTCAACACACATGAAGGGGACCCAACCATGATTCTCTCTATTTCCAAAAATTAAAGGCTGACACCACCAAAGTGACATCAATTTCACCAGAGTAGAAATAGTATAATGGGGACAAAAACACCTCTTCCACTACAGCCTACCCAGCAGATGGAGACCCAACCACGCGTCTTCACATTTCCAAAAATTATGGGCTGACACCAATGAAATAGCATCAATTTCACCAGAGTAGAAATAGTATAATTAGGACGGACACCTCTTCCACTACAGCCAACCCAGCAGATGGAGAACCAACCAGGAGTGTTCACATTTCCCTTAATTAGGGGCTGACACCACCAAAGTGGCATCAATTTCACCAGAGTAGAAATAGTATAATTAAGACTGACACCTCTTCCACTACAGCCAACCCAGCAGATGGCGAATCAACCAGGAGTCTCCCCATTTCCAAAAATTATGGGCTGTCAGCACCAAAGTGGCATCAATTTCACCATAGAAGAAATAGTATAATGGAGACCGACACGTCTTCCACTACAGCCAACCCAGCAGATGGAGACTCAACCAGTAGTGTTCACATTTCCCTAAATTAGGGGATGACACCACCGAAGTGGCATCAATTTCAGTAGAGTAGAACTAGTATAATGGGAACCGAAGCCTCTTGCACTACAGCCAACCCAGCAGATGGAGACCCAACCACGAGTCTTCACATGTCCAAAAATTATGGGCTGACATCACCAAAGAAGCATCAATTTCACCAGAGTAGAAATAGTATAATTAGGACGGACACCTCTTCAACTACAGCCAACCCAGCAGATGGAGACCCAACCACGAGTCTTCACATTTCCAAAAATTATGGGCTGACAACACCAAAGTAGCATCAACTTCACCAGAGTAGAAATAGTATAATTAGGACCGACACCTCTTCCACTACAGCCAACCCAGCAGATGGAGACCCAACCAGGAGTGTTTACATTTCCAAAAATTAGGTGCTGACACCACCGAAGTGGCATCAATTTCAGTAGAGTTCAAATAGTATAATTAGGACCAACACATCTTCCACTACTGCCAAGCCATCAGATGGAGACCCAACCACGAATCTTCACATTTCCAAAAATGATTGTTAACATCAGCAGCAGCAATAGCAGGCACAGAAGCCATGATAAAAAATATCACAGGCTGCAATTACACGAGATCAATGCAGCACACTAAAAACTACAAGATCATCTAGTCTGTACCGTCTGCGATTGGGGTGCAAGTCCTTGGAGATCCATGACTTGTTCATCTTGATGTAAAAATGTAAAAGGGTCCAAACCTCCCTGATGGTATTGATATTGAGCTCTAGATACTCCTGCACCATCCTCTCCTGTCGTTCACCACGTGTCAGACTTGTACTCTGTTGTGCTGGTGCACGAGATGGTCTAAAAAATGTGTGAAAGGACTCACAGAAATTGCTTCTGTCACTTACATGGCTGATGCTAATGTTTTGACATTGATGAATTGTCATTATGGAGGTTGGAACTCTAGAGCTGAGATGCACACTGTGTGCCTCACTGCTGTCTTGGGGAAAACCTCTCTTAAGGTTGTGCAAAAGCGTACTCCTTGAAAAAGCTGAAACGGCGTTGGAGGTGGTGGGGCTCTAATTATATGGTATTTATTCCTGTCTGTATGTTTACATCTGTTTTTTTGCATGTGATTTACTTAATATAGCTCTTCTATTTATTATATATGTATTTAGTACTTACTATTTATTTACAGTGGTGGCCAAAAGTATTGGCACCCTTGCAATTCTGTCAGAAAATACTCAGTTTCTTCCTGAAAATGATTGCAATCACAAATTCTTTGGTATTATTATCTTCATTTAATTTGTCTTCAATGAAAAAACACAAAAATAATTGTCCTAAAGCCAAATTGGATACAATTCCACACCAAACCTAATAAAGGGGGTGGACAAAAGTATTGGCACTGTTTGAAAAATCATGTGATGCTTCTCTAATTCATGTAATTAACAGCACCTGTAACTTACCTGTGGCACCTAACAGGTGTTGGCAATAACTAAATCACACTTGCAGCCAGTTAACGTGGATTAAAGTTGACTCAACCTCTGTCCCATGTCCTTGTGTGTACCACATTGACCATGGAGAAAAGAAAGAAAACCAAAGAACTGTCTGAGGACTTGAGAAACCAAATTGTGAGGAAGCATGAGCAATCTCAAGGCTACAAGTCCATCTCCAAAGACCTGAATGTTCCCGTGTCTTCCATGCGCAGTGTCATCAAGAAGTTTAAAGCCCATGGCACTGTGGCTAACCTCCCTAGATGTGGACGGAAAAGAAAAATTGACGAGAGATTTCAGCGCAAGATTGTGCGGATGGTGGATAAAGAACCTCGACTAACATCCAAACAAGTTTAAGCTGCCCTGCAGTCCGAGGGTACAACAGTGTCAACCCGTACTATCCGTCGGCGTCTGAATGAAAAGGGACTGTATGGTAGGATACCCAGGAAGACCCCACTTCTTACCCCGAGACATAAAAAAGCCAGGCTGGAGTTTGCCAAAACTTACCTGAGAAAGCCTAAAACATTTTGGAAGAATGTTCTCTGGTCAGATGAGACAAAAGTAGAGCTTTTTGGGAAAAAGCATCAACATAGAGTGTACAGGAAAAAAAAAGAGGCATTCAAAGAAAAGAACACGGTCCCTACAGTCAAACATGGCGGAGGTTCCCTGATGTTTTGGGGGTTGCTTTGCTGCCTCTGGCACTGGACTGCTTGACCGTGTGCATGGCATTATGAAGTCTGAAGACTACCAACAAATTTTGCAGCATAATGTAGGGCCCAGTGTGAGAAAGCTGGGTCTCCCTCAGATGTCATGGGTCTTCCAGCAGGACAATGACCCAAAACACACTTCCAAAAGCACTATAAAATGGTTTGAGAGAAAGCACTGGAGACTTCTAAGGTGGCCAGCAATGAGTCCAGACCTGAATCCCATAGAACACCTGTGGAGAGATCTCAAAATGGCAGTTTGGAGAAGGCACCCTTCCAATATCAGGGACCTGGAGCAGTTTGCCAAAGAAGAATGGTCTACAATTCCAGCAGAGCATTGTAAGAAACTCATTGATGGTTACCGGAAGCGGTTGTTCGCAGTTATTTTGGCTAATGGTTGTGCAACCAAGTATTAGGCTGAGGGTGCCAATACTTTTGTCAGGCCCATTTTTGGAGTTTTGTGTGAAATGATCAATGATTTGATTTTTGCTTCATTCTCTTTTTTGTTTTTTCCTTGCAAGCAAATTAAATGAAGATAATAATACCAAAGAATTTGTGATTGCAATCATTTTCAGGAAGAAACTGAGTATTATCTGACAGAATTGCAGGGGTGCCAATACTTTTGGCCACCACTGTATATATATATACTGTATATATATATATATATATATATATATATATATATATAATATGAATTGGTTGGTGTTATATTTATTATTGATCTATCTATGAAATGTACATACCCAGGATGTACCATTGTTGTCAGCTATATGTAATACCCCACCTTTATTGTTCTGGGAAAACTGTCTATCCCTGAGTTATCTCCTAATCTCCTTCCCCCCCCCCCCCTAATTTTTTTTTTATCATATACAGTACAGACCAAAAGTTTGGACACACCTTCTCATTTAGAGATTTTTCTGTATTTTCATGACTATGAAAATTGTACATTCACACTGAAGGCATCAAAACTATGAATTAACACATGTGGAATTATATACTTAACAAAAAAGTGTGAAACAACTGAAAATATGTCTTATATTCTAGGTTCTTCAAAGTAGCCACCTTTTGCTTTGATGACTGCTTTGCACACTCTTGGCATTCTCTTGATGAGCTTCAAGAGCTAGTCACCGGAAATGGTTTTCACTTCACAGGTGTGCCCTGTCAGGTTTAATAAGTGGGATTTCTTGCCTTATAAATGGGGTTGGGACCATCAGTTGTGTTGTGCAGAAGTCTGGTGGATACACAGCTGATAATCCTACTGAATAGACTGTTAGAATTTGTATTATGGCAAGAAAAAAAGCAGCTAAGTAAAGAAAGATGAGTGGCCATCATTACTTTAAGAAATGAAGGTTAGTCAGTCCGAAAAATTGGGAAAACTTTGAAAGTGTCCCCAAGTGCAGTTGCAAAAACCATCAAGCGCTACAAAGAAACTGGCTCACATGAGGACCTCCTCAGGAAAAGAAGACCAAGAGTCACCTTTGCTTCTGAGGATAAGTTTATCCGAGTCACCAGCCTCAGAAATCGCAGGTTAACAGCAGCTCAGATTAGAGACCAGGTCAATGCCACACAGAGTTCTAGCAGCAGACACATCTCTTGAACAACTGTTAAGAGGAGACTTTGTGCAGCAGGCCTTCATGGTAAAATAGCTGCTAGGAAACCACTGCTAAGGACAGGCAACAAGCAGAAGAGACTTGTTTGGGCTAAAGAACACAATGAATGGACATTAGACCAGTGGAAATCTGTGCTTTGGTCTGATGAGTCCAAATTTGAGATCTTTGGTTCCAAACACCGTGTCTTTGTGCAACGCAGAAAAGGTGAATGGATGGACTCTACATGCCTGGTTCCCACCGTGAAGCATGGAGGAGGAGGTGTGATGGTGTGGGGGTGCTTTGCTGGTGACACTGTTGGGGATTTATTCAAAATTGAAGGCATACTGAACCAGCATGGCTACCACAGCATCTTGCAGCGACATGCTATTCCATCCGGTTTGCCTTTAGTTGGACCATCATTTATTTTTCAACAGGACAATGACCCCAAACACACCTCCAGGCTGTGTAAGGGCTATTTGACAAAGAGGGAGAGTGATGGGGTGCTACCCCAGATGACCTGGCCTCCACAGTCACCAGACCTGAACCCAATCGAGATAGTTTGGGGTGAGCTGGACCGCACAGTGAAGGCAAAAGGGCCAACAAGTGCTAAGCATCTCTGGGAACTCCTTCAAGATTGTTGGAAGACCATTTCCGGTGACTACCTCTTGAAGCTCATCAAGAGAATGCCAAGAGTGTGCAAAGCAGTCATCAAAACAAAAGGTGGCTACTTTGAAGAACCTAGAATATAAGACATATTTTCAGTTGTTTCACACTTTTTTGTTAAGTATATAATTCCACATGTGTTAATTCATAGTTTTGATGCCTTCAGTGTGAATGTACAATTTTCATAGTCATGAAAATTCAGAAAAATCTCTAAATGAGAAGGTGTGTCCAAACTTTTGGTCTGTACTGTATATCAATAAATATCACATTTTATATCAAAGTATCATGGTGTTCATTTACTGTTGTTTGGAGTAGGTTTAATTGAATTGTGTAAAAGTGTGTTTTGATACTCCAGCATTTGCGGTTCCCTTTCCAGGGCGGGAAACATCTGGCAAAATTTACTCTTATAACGTGGATCTAACAGATTGGCAACCCAGTAGTCAGCATTATTTTGAATACTAATTATACGGGAATCATGTTGTAGATAGTGCAGCAAGAAGGCACTCATATGTTAGGCTCTTTCATGAGGTCCAAGGACATGCTGTATTGGTGGCTGGGTAACACTGATGCTTATTTTCTCCGTCCCCTACCGTCAACCACGAACAATAGAGAGGGCATGATTATCCTCTTCATCTCCTGACTGTTGCTCACCCATCACCTCTTCCTCCTCCATTTGTTCTTCGGCTCCTACACCTTCACTAACAATTTATCTGGTATCACCAGCCCCCCTTGATCGCTGTAATCTACCCTCCCTTGGCACCCGCCTGTGTGACGACAGTCTGGAACTTTGAGACATTGTTATACCTTCAGCATCCTCCTCTTCCTCTGGGACCACCACCTCCTCCTGCAGGCTATTCAAAATCTGCTCCAGCATGTACATGACCGGAATAGTGATGCAGATGACGGCATCGCCATTGCTAACCATCTTATTAGCCATTTTGAGTGTGCCCACTCCATAAACATGATATGATCCACGTCCGTACTGCATTGGCCCAGGCTATACGACATGACATACTGTGTCAGGGCTCATTGCTGCTTCCACAGTCGCTGCAACATGTGTAGAGTGGAATTCCACCGTTTCTGTACATCGCATATCAACCGGTAAACTGGCATGGGCAAAGACCGCTATATCGATGCAAGTCGATAACCTGAGGGGTGCAAACGGCGGAAGTGAGACATAGATTCCATGCTTTCTGCAGCAGCGCATCCAGGCCAGGACAGTGGCAGAGAAATCACTGTTCCAGCAGGTTGAGGATGTGAGCCATGCAAGGCACATGTGTGAGCTTGCCCTTGCCTCTACATGGGGCCACCAGCAGGTTCACACCGTTATCGCACACAGCCTTCCCTGGCTCCTGTTTAAGCGGAGACAGCCATTGCTCAAACTCAGCATGGATAGCTGTCCACAACTCTTTATATGTATGACTGCGATCTCCAAAGCATATTAATTTTAAGACTGCCTGATTGAGGTGAGCCCTGGCTGCGCAATACGGAGGTGGAGGACATTCGCTCTGCACTGTTGGAATGTGTGTCTCATTAAGGCAGAGGTTGAGGGCACAGGTGGAGGCCCTAGCGGAGGTGGAGGAGGCAGAAGCAGCGAAGAAAGTGTGAAATGCAGAGGTTTGTCCTGCATGCCTTGTGGATTCCAAGGCTTGTGGAGCGGCCCCTTTCCCACCTGCCCCCACAGCCACCAGAGTAACCCAGTGCCCAGTCAGCAAGATGTGATGCCCCTGGCCATGCTTACTCGTCCAGGTGTCTGTGGTGAAATGCACCCTGGCAGACATAGATTTAGTCAAGGAATGGGTGATGTTGTCTGTGACATGCTGCTGTAGCACAGGTACAGCTTTCTTAGAGAAGGAATGGCGATTGGGCAGCTAGTACTGGAGGACTGTGATGGCCATCAGCTTTCGCAAACCGTCTGTATCTAACATGCGGAAAGGCAGCATTTCCGTGGCCAACAGATTGGAGATGGTGGAGTTCAACCTCTTAGCTTTGTCATGTGTAGGAGGACACAATCTTTTACGTGACCACAACTGCGGGACTGAGGGCTGGCTGCAGTGCTAAGAGAGGGCGGAGTAGGGTGAACAGAACAAACTGCTGGACCATGAGTGAGGTGCAGGTGAAAATGTTATGGTGGATTAAGAAAGGTGTAGTGTGCTCGTTGTGTGAGATCGGTCAAAAACAGCAGACATGTCCACTTCTATTACAGCTGACAAGCTATCACTCAGCCTGACTGGAGTGGGTAAGCAACTGGAGGTTCTGCACTTGGAGACCTGCGTGACAACACGTGGCATGGTAAAAGAGGAGTAGGAAGAAACAGCAGATGCGGTTGATGGGGCGTCTGATGGTTGGTGAGGTCTGCTTTTTATCACAGTGAGATTGTCAGAGTAACGCATGTTGACTGCGCATGTGAAGGTTCATGTATGTAGTAGTCAAATTATTGCACTTTTTCCCTCTACTGAGGTTTTTTTTTGCAAAGTTGGCAGACAACGTGAGTTGGCTCATCCTTTGCGATGTCATAAAAGGCCCAGGCTAGGCAACCCTTGCCGCCCCTGTGAGCTACAGACCCGTGACCACTGCTAGCCACAGCCACAGTTGTGGCTAAGGATGCAGTGCTCGTCGTAGTTGCATCACTCCGTGTCTGTGCTGTAGGGTGCAACGTAACGTCCTCATCTTCCTCCTCCTTCACCTCCTCAGATGACCTACTCAGCTGCGTGCCTCTGGGTTCACAGAAACTGGGATCATCCTCTCTGTTCTCCCATTCCTCACCCTTAGAGTCACCCTTCTCCTCTTCTTGCCCTGAGAGCACAGTACAGTCCACGTGAGCCTCAGGTATCTGAGTCTCATCAGGATCACTTCCCCCCGCCCAGGGGTTAACGTCTGGTGACAAGGGTCAGGATGCTGTTCGGACCCCACTTCATCCTGCCCTGTATCCAACCTAAAAATTTTTTGGCATCGGTGCAGATGCTTTCCTCCTCTTGAGTCTGTGCATCTTTGGAGCAGACTTCTGATGCCCATGGCATAGAAATTGTGAACAGCTCTGCAGTCTCACCCATCTGTGGTTCCCTACAGTCAATTGGGTGGTTGGAGAGTTGTGACATGGGGGGGGACAATGGTAATTGGGGTGCCAACTCTGAGGATTGTACTGTGTGTGATGTTGAGGTGGAAGAAGAGGAGGAGAGGCCACTTGAAGCAGCACTTGCCATCCACTGGAGTACATGCTTTTACTGGCCCTCATATACAGGGTGTATAGATTCAAAATTAAAAAAATTTGATTCTTAACTGTTAATAAGGCCTGTATTAAATAGAATACATGTTCAAAACAATTTCAAACTGAGATCTGGCCTACTGTATCACTTTAGTAACAGAAGATTTTTTTTACTGTGGATGAGGCCTGTATAACATAGAATACATGCTCAAAACAATTTCAAACTGATATCTCCCCTGCTGTATCTCTTTAGTAACAGTAGAATTTTTTTTACTGTGGTTGAGGCCTGTATAACATAGAATATATGCTCCAAACAATTTCAAACTGAAATCTGGCATGCTGTATCACATAAGTAGCAGAAAAAAATAGATTCTTTTACTCTGAACGAGCTCTGCATACAGCTGAATTTCACAGCCACAAAATGACAAATTGAGATATGGCGTGCTGTATCACGTTAGTAACAGGCAAAATTCAATTTTCAAAGGTGTACTCGTGCATGGAGTACAATAGAAGCAGTGCACAACAGAGTTCTATGCTGTAATGTACCCTGCTGTTTTTGTCTGGACCTCACTAATGGCACAAGAAAAAAAATCTTCTGGAAGGTCGATTTCACAGCCACACAGGACACTAGCTATCTAAATTATGTGACTTAGAAGCAATCGCCTAGCTAACTAAGTAAAATCTCTCTGTATCCAGGACAGAGCAGCGTCAGGAACATCCTCACTGAGCTGTTACAGTGACAAAATGGTGCTAAAACAACATGTCTGCTCTTTATATAGGGAGGGACATGTGATTTCAGCAGCCAATGGTACAAGCCCTTGTGTCTGGACATTGTGGATTGTTCCTGCACCCTGATTGGCTAGCCGCTAATTGCACACATAAACTTAGGGAAAAAAAAGATTACAAGAACATCGCTCCTCTGACCTCTCTCCACCCCCACCCTCATCAAACATGTCCGCTCACCATACAGCCCCACTATGCTAGCCAAAGTGATACAAATACTGTAGTGGAAACGCAATAATTTCCCGCACTTTTACCAAATTTTGCTGATTTTAAGTAAAAATGCTCGAGTGTCCGATCACGAATCCGAATGTGCAATGTTTGTGCCGAATTTGAAATTGGCGAATGTGTTCGCTCATCTCTACTCAGGAGATAATATCAACAAAAGCAGCTGCATGTTGGCAGAATTCAAACACATGGCAACTGACCACCATACTGTCTTACTACTCCCTAGGCCTGAAAGGTCTAGGGAGAAGATGTCTCTGAAATCCGCCAGGCAACTTGTAAAGCCCGAAGTGGAGCACATCAAAGGGCAGCAGCCACATAGGAAGGGAACGGAGCTTAGCCCAGAACCCAAAACAAGTGTGTAATAGTGAAAGCACTGTGACCATCCAACATTTCTAGAAAAGCAATATTTCCTTTTGTCAGCTTTAGTTTGCTTTTTTGGACAACCAAATGGATAACCATTATAGTCAATAGCCATCTGTAGATAACCGCTGCCAATTCATACTAGCAAAATGATGTGTTTCACAGACTACTGCTGATCAGAAGCTGGTAGAAAAGTCTTGCTATATACCATCAAGGTATATAGTATATCACATCCAATTGGCAGGTGCTTCCAATATTTAAATCTATAATATGAGATAAAGACTGGAGGTCATTTAAAAAATGTGGAAAGAGACATTAAAACTTTTTTGCAAGCTTTCATGAGGAATACATCCAATTACATCACATTGTGGACAATCTCCTCTTATAATTTGGGTACCCCCTGCAAGAAACTGATCACGGATGATCTTATGGCCCCTCTAATTACGTGTTATTGGCAGGAGAGTCACAATGTCACTGTCATGAAAAGAAGCATGAAAGGTCATCGATGTCATCCATCGTTTTTAAAGGGCAGTCTGTATGTTTCTCTCAGGGAGGGAGGCCCGAGAGGAGACACTCTCTCTGTTATCTGGCCATGGTCTAATAGGGCATATGTCAAAGGGGCTGGCTATTACAGACAAAGCTTTCACTCTATATGTAAACGTTTACTAAGGCAGATTAGATTAGACATGTCAGCAATTACAATGCTTTATCATCAGAGATAGTTATCATGATTATATATGTGGAACTGCACAGTACCTGATACGTGGAATTAATACCAGAATCTGAGGAACATTATAGATTCGTCATTTAATGAACAGTAATTGATTGCCTGTTGTTTCCTGAGTTACCCCATACATAAAGTGGCATGTAAAGATGTGGGCACCCCTGGTCAAGATTACTGTTATTGTGAACTGTTAATGTGGCGCCCATAAGGGTTCAGTCGCCACAGGGGTACTGCACCTCAGAACGAGGTGTGGTATCTCCTCTCCCAGGTAAGGATGGAGTACTACACAGGACCCCAACCACACATTCAACACTACACCACTCCAGTTCCACACCATAGTACTGCCCCGGTCCTGAATGGAGGAATTGGGGGGAACCAAAGTTAGGGGGAACCACGTAGTGAGTGAGGGTGGAGGAAGCATTTACTTAAGCACTTAATCAGAATTCTATATAACTGGAGGCCATCTTAATAACAGGGTCTTTGGTCGTGGGTCTTTGGGACGGCAAGTAAGCACCAAAGCTGCTGCCGGCTGAGGGTCCACGGTTCCCGGTCTCAGGCCTCGAGACAGGGGTCGGGGCAGAGTTATAACCGGCTCTGTCCCCGGTCAGGGTCCAACCAAGAAGGCCCAGGAGGGGAGCACAGGCGAAAGGATCTCAGGGGGTGCGGACGGAGCGGAGTCGCCACCTGCATACCTTATTCTGGCCCCGCCAGAGAGACCCTGCCGCAAGAGGGGGTACCGGTCCCCGATTATCTGACTTTGCACTTCACGTCTCTGTCGGAAAAGTCCGGAGGCTTATGTGGATCCCAGGAGGATACGGACGGAGTGGAGTCACCACCTGTATGCCCTAATCTGAGTTTATCCAGAGGGACCCGGCCTTACGCCACGTTCTCACCACCAGTGACCAAAAAGGGCACCCAGTCGGTCCGGAAACTACACGTTACCCACAAGGGACATCGCAGTACCCGTACGGGACTCAGTGGGGGACACAAGGTGGGAGAAGTTCAACAAGAGAGGAACACACTAGAGCGGGGGTCCTGTCAAGTGCTCCTGAACCAACTGGAGTGTGCTGAACCCCACCATGGCGGCCGCAGCTCACCATGAGACAGCAGAGAGGAGCTCTGAACTGAGAAAACACTACCATGAGTAAAGACTTGGATGACTTCAACTACTGCCTCTGTCTGTTCTTTCCTCCGTGGCTCTGCACCCGCCAACGCTCTATTCTGCATCCCTCTCTACACTGTCCTGAGGCCCCGCTCCACCTGTAGGGAGCAGCACCAACTAAGCTGCCTGAACATCGGCCCCAGAGGACTGTTGCAGCGCTGGTGATCCTCACCAGACACCACTGGTGGAGTCACGAACATTCCCCTTTCCCATACAACATTTCCCCTTTTCCCTTCTTTTAAGAATGACCCCAGGGTATGGGCCCGGGAGCCGGCCACCGCGACATTCCCCAAGATCAGGCAACAACAAGGCCCGGGCGCCGAGTCGTTTCCCCCATCACCCTGGGCGCGTCATTAAGCAAGTTGAAGATGAAATAATCTCTAAAAGGGTTAAAGATGACACATTTTGTTTGTATTTTAGGCAAATATATATATATATATATATATATATATATATATATATATATATAGTCATTTTTTACATTTTAAAAATTACAAACAGGAGAATGGGCAGATGTAAAAGTTTGGGCACCCATGGAGATTTGTGTGCTCAGATAACTTTGACCAAGATTTCAGACGTTAATTAGGATGAAAGGGTTATGACTTGTCATCATTAGGAAAGCTTCCTAAGTTTGAAATGTAATTAAAAAGATGGCAGTGTCACGCACAGTGTAGGAAAGACAAAGTGCGACACAAAGGGATGAGGGGAAGGGAGCACAGACACTAGGGAAAGGGGGAAGTGGAGACCTCCTAGGATGATCTACAATCACCCTATCTACCTCTACCGTTCCTATATTGGTTCCTCACCAATCGTTGCACAGGATCCTATCCCTGTATTTCCTTAGCGCTTGGCCCTAGATAGGGAGGGGGGGAGATGAGCGCTAGTCGATCCCCACTAACAACTAAAGACAGCAAGGGGAGACAGACACGGGGGAAGTAGCTTAGCTTGAGTCGACTTCAGAGAGATGGCACACACGTCCTCTTAGCACCAGAGAGGAAGTAAGAACTGCACTTGCTCCAAGCCTTCACAAGGGGTTACGTGAATATCACCGGCGCCTCCCTATTGCAGACCGAAAGTATTCAAACACCCAGGCCAGGGTGCCACCTAGCAAGAGGAAGGTAGCCGCTGGGTCCCAGAGTGAGACAGAACTAAGAAGGTGTCTGTAATGCCAAACGAAGAGATTTCCTACAACCATCTGCAGGGCGGCTGTCTGTTATATCTGACACACCCGTGAAAGGCAGTTAACAAGAACAATGAAGGTCAAGATAAGGTCTGGAAGACCAAACAAAATTTCAGTGAAAGCTGCTCATAAGATTGCTAGAGAGGAAAATCCGAACCCCTACTTGACTGCAAAAGACCTTCAGAAAGATTTAGCAGACTTTGGAGCTGTGGTACATTGCTCTACTGTTCACAGACACCTGCACAAATATGGCCTTCATGGACGAGTCATCAGAAGAAAACCTTTCCTGTGTCCTTACCATAAAATTCAGCATCAGAAGTATACAAAAGAATATCTAAACAAGCCTGATGCATTGTGGAAACAAGTCCTGTTTACCAATGAGATTAAAATAAAACTCTTTGGCCACAAGGATCAAGGGTATGAGTGGAGAAAAAAGGACACAGAATTTCAGGAAATATTGGATCCAGTTGGATGAACAGGTAAGTGGGCTGCGCTGCTGAAGTAAATCAATTCTCCAGAGATGATGATGATGATGATGATGATGATGATGATGAAAAGGCTTTTTATTAACAAAGTGTTTCAACTCCGTACCGGCGTCTTTTTCAAGTAAAAAAAAACAAATGCTCATATTAATATCTAATGCAAGAACAAGGTATATCTGAAAAAAAACATATAGAAACATGTCAGTATGCTAAAAACTAAGCTGAGTAAGCCTTAGGGTATGTGCACACGATGCAGAAATGCTCAGGATTTTTTCCTGAGCGTTTCTGCATCTCTCTGGCAGGAAAAAACGCATGCGGATTGTACATGCGGTTTCCTGCCAGGGACATGCGGAAATGAAGCGGTCTTCACTTTCATTTCCGCATGCGGGTTGACAAGCGCTTCCCAAGCGATTTTAGCATCACTTGAAAAGTGCTTGTCAACTTTACACTATATAAATCCATGCAAACAGCATGGATTTATATAGTGTGTGAATGTCAAAAAATAAATATATACTTTACCCTCTTATGGCCCCCGGTGTCCTGCTTCGCTCGGTCCCGGCTGCCGGCAGTGAAGACTTTAGGACCTTCCGACGTCAGCGTCACGTGACCCGTCACATGACTCTGACGTCAGCGAAGGTCCTTCTTCATTCAACCCCGAAGTGCCGCGAACCAAGCAGGAGCGCTGCGCGGGCCGTCAGAAGGTGAGAATATATATATTTTTTATTTTATTCTTTTTTTTTTAATGGTACCTGGGTCTGGAAGAGAGTCCTCTCCTCCATACCCGGGTACCATCCGCACATTAGACCGCATGAAAAGCGCATCAACATATACAGTGATGCGGATTCCATGCGGTCTAATGCAAGTCAATGGCGGCAAAAGAGCAGCGTTTCCGCAAAATTAATTGACATGCTGCGGATTTTTGACCGCAGCGTTTACGCTGCGGAAAAATCCGCATCATGGGCACAGCACATGCGGATTTCAATTGGGGAACATTGCTGCCCTTCTACAATGCGTTTTTAATGCGTTTCCGCGGCGTTTACGCAACTGCAAAAACGCCGCGGAAACGCATGAAAAACGCATCGTGTGAACTCAGCCTAAAACTGTATATCATATACAGAGGGCATTTATAAAAGTTGATGATGTACCTCTAATTAGGATTACGCTATCGGAGCTGAGTTGACGTTTTTGGATTGGTCACCCTAAGATGGTATAATACTGAAGGCTCAATAGACTAAATAGATGAAGTATTAGACTAGCTGCTAACAATGCAATAATGATGATGAAATAAAAAAGTGACAATGTTTCTATAAGCCTGCATGAAAGGTGTCATAAGTAATTACAACCTCTGGTTCTTGGAAATTAGCCCATCAGCAAATTTAAGCATCATCTTCGTTTTCAGCACCACAAAATTAGTTAAGTTCAACTGTTTTCGTCTCTGACCCAATTTGGCTGTAGAAGAGTGTCATCGGGGGTAAATTGTGCATGCTGTGATTTAGTCCGAGGAAAGAATCAGACATGTACACTGCCTCACAGAATAACATGGGGACGTGTGCTATCCATCAAAATGACAAATAGCACACGTCTGAGTTATACGGTCGTCTGCTTGAGTCCTATGCATGAGAAGCACTGTGGCTGGCACTCATAGGAGCACTGTATCTGGTACTCATACAGCAACTATTATTGGTATTCAAGGTTACACTGAGGCCTGTACTCAAGAAGTGACTGTGACATAGCACTCATAGGGTACTGTGGCTGCGTATACATATCTATATGTGATGATTATCATCTTCAGCTCCAATGTCAGTGTGTATTCTTTTATGGGGCATACAAACAAACAATCAGGTCTTCAATTTTTTACTATTGCGCTCTGCGTATGCAAAATGCCACAGAACAGCTATGCCAGAAGTATGCTTATTTGACACCATCAATCGCAATTCTACACTCTCAGTAAAATAGAGAACTCATTACTAGTAATGTAACAACTGCTGCAGGACAGATCATCGCAGTGTGGGAAAAGTGCTGATTATTAACTCAATATTTCTAAGCTGAAGAAAGACAGTGCCTCAGAGCATTATCAGCGGTCACACTTCCAAACTGTTAATTGTAGTGGTGAAATAAAAACAAACTGTAAGGATTTTTCATAAGACATGACAGGTATCTGAGAAGCTAGGAGATGCTCGTAGCTACAAACAGTATATAACAGAATGTATGGATCTGGCAACAGTCACACAATCTTTTCAGCTATAGCCAAGAGTCCAGGAGAATAAGCAATGTATAGGATATCAGAGTAGTAAATATTATGCGAAAATTCCGTTATATTTTTAATGCGCTGTCTCACATGAAACCTTTTTAGAGATAGTATACTTGTTAACTAAGTATTGCCTGCCATGTTTATGTAGGTCTTCAATAGGAACAGCCTCTTCCTTAAAAGGGTATTCCATTCTTAGCAATTTATGTGGCATTTTTAATAAGTTGAGTAATACCTCTGAGACCAATGGGGAATACAACTTTAAAAAGTGTAATACCACTTTAAAAATCATTGTAAAGGTGGAGAAGTCATCCAAACACCCTCTCTGAAGACTTCTATAATGTTATTTTATGGATTAGCTGTTTTAGTTGACATATTTATGTGATGTTACAGTCATTAGCCTGCAAGCAGCTTGTTAGCCTAGGACAGGATTAACAGTTAGTGTTAGCCCAGGTGGGGAGGATTTACATGGGCATCTTGTACAGGAAGCTAGTTCCTGCTAGTCAGTTATGAGAGAGTTATTGAAATAATAAGAAGCATCAGAAAGCTACAGGCCACAAGTGAAAGTGTGCAATCGCAAGTTTTAAATTCGGCATGAATATGGAAGATTCGGATTCATGGTCGTAAACAAAAGCACTTGTTATTAAAATCTGCAAAAATTGGTAAAATGTGGTGAAAAAGTGCAGGAAATTATTGCGCTGCAACTAAAGTATTTTTGTAGCATCGGCGCCTCTGTATAAGGGGGAAGACCGGGGTGTAAGTACTTTCAGAGCAAGGGATCCGGAATAGAGATGAGAGTTGTTCGACTCGAACTGTTCACCAATCTCAAATTCGAGCTGTTTTGGGTGGTGTTCGAGCCGTTCGGCGAACATGAACGATTTGAAAAAAATTCGGCTGTTTGAGGTTATGTTCGATAACTGTTCGTGCACCAAATTCATAACTGGATTTTTTCTCAGTAATGATGAAAATTAATGTTAATACGCAGTTTGAGTGTACAGCGGGGCGGGGGGAGGGGCAGGGGATGGATCTCTGCAGGAATAATGAAGATCTCCATTTTTTTTCTCTTTCCCGCATTTCCCGCAAGGGCATGTGTCATTGGCAGTGTATGTCACATGTCCTTGCCCTATAAGACCCCTCCATTTTCCCCGTCGCCACCATTTTCTCACTGCTGCAGCTGCGTGTTAGACGGCATTGCTGTTGCTGTGTGCGCTATACCTTGTTAATTTCAAGCCAATTTTCGCACAAATCTACAGATAGCTTGGGAGTAGGGAATAGTTGTGATTGCAGTCCTTTTAAGGACTAGGTTACAGCATTTCCTACGACTTTTATCAGGCAGGTCTGTGCTGTTAAATAGATAGGTTGGGAATAAAGACTAATTGTAATTGCAGTCCTTTTCAGGACTAAGTTACATCAGTTTCAATCAGTTTTTGCCAGGCAGGTCTGTACCAGTGCTGTGTAAGTTTTTTTCACAGCATTTGGCTAAATCTAGCAAAGCTAATCCTTTTTGGCCTATTGCAGAGTGTGTTAGTCAGTGGAGTAGCCTATCTGTGTTGCAAGCTTCACCACCTGTGTATAGAATACCAATTTTTTTACTGCACCTAGTGAAGTAAAACCTTTTGGGCATAGCATCATTCTATTAGTCCATCTATACTGACCTCCATCAGGTTGCAAATTGAATATAATTTTTTGTCTGCATCTAGCTCTGAAAAAATATTTGGCCTTCTAGCAGTGTGTGGGACTTGGTCTATTAGTCCATCTATACTGACCTCCATCAGGTTGCAAATTGAATATAATTTTTTTCTGCATCTAGCTCTGAAAAAATGTTTGGGCTTCTAGCAGTGTGTGGGACTTGGTCTATTAGTCCATCTATACTGACCTCCATCAGGTTGCAAATTGAATATAATTTTTTTCTGCATCTAGCTCTGATAAAATATTTGGGCATTGTAACGGGTCTGGGAGGCGGAACCTCTGAGCTACTATACAAGGGGGCGGTCCTTGTAAGGGAGCGGGTGGCGACCAGGCAGGCAGTCACAGCAGGTGACCGGGACAGTCTCTGGGTGTACGGGCAGGAGGTCACGGCAAGTGACCGGGACAGTCTCTGGATGAACGGGCTGGAGGTCACGGCAAGTGACCGGGGCAGTCTCTGGGTGAACGGGCTGGAGGTCACGGCAAGTGACCGGGGCAGTCTCTGGGTGAACGGGCTGGAGGTCACGGCAAGTGACCGGGGCAGTCTCTAGGTAAAGGGTAGGTACGACCTGTGATGGCTGAACCTCCAGGTAGGCTAGCAAGGCAGATGGAGGATGTGTGCTCCCAGGTGAGCAAGCGAGAGTCTCTGGAATAGCAGGTGTTCACAGCACGTGACGGCGAAGCCTCCAGGTAGGCAAGCAGGCAGGTAGCGGAGAAGCGCTCCCAGGTGAGCGGGCAAGAGTCTCTGGAATAGCTGGTGGTCACAGCACGTGACGGCGGAGCCTCCGGGCAGGCAAGCAGGCAGGTAGCGGAGGAGCGCTCCCAGGTGAGCGGGCAAGCTGGTCCATAGACAGACTGACAGGAGTAGAAAGGCAGACCGTCGGACCTCAGGCTAGCAAGCAGGCAGGTAGCTGATGTGCGCTCCCAGGTGAGCGGGCAAGCTGGTCCTTAGACAGACTGACAGGAGTTGTAAGGCAGACCGTCGGACCTCAGGCTAGCAAGCAGGTAGCAGGAATAACAGGCAGGAAACAGACAGCAAACTGGCAGGACTCTGGCAGGAATCAGGCAGGTAACTGGCAGGTAACTGGCAACGGGACCTGAGGGCTGAAGCAGAGTAGAACAGTGCAACAACATTGCTCGGGCACCTCCATTTTGGAGGAGGTGCCTTATATATGGTGAAGTCCTCCGGCCATTGGCCGGGGACTCCTTAGGACGGCGCGCGCGGCCCCTTTAAGAGGAAGGGAGAGCGCGCGCGCGCGCCCTAAGCACAGTGGCCGGGAAGGAGCGCGCGCTGCCAGCAGAGCGGGAGGAGGACGCCGGGCACGGAGCAGGGAGGTGAGGGGAACAGCGTCCCTGCCTAGCAGAGGGCAGGGACGCCGGCGCTACAGTCATCTAGCAGTGTGTGGGACTTGGTCTATTAGTCCATCTATACTGACCTCCATCAGGTTGCAAATTAAAAATAATTTTTATCTGCATCTAGCTCTGAAAAAATATTTGGGCTTCTAGCAGTGTGTGGGACTTGTTCTATTAGTCCATCTATACTGACCTCCACCAGGTTGCAAATTTAATATATTTTTTTTCTGCATCTAGCTCTGAAAAAATATTTGGGCTTCTAGCAGTGTGTGGGACTTGTTCTATTAGTCCATCTATACTGACCTCCATCAGGTTGCAAATTAAAAATAATTTTATTCTGCATCTAGCTCTGAAAAAATATTTGGGCTTCTAGCAGTGTGTGGGACTTGTTCTATTAGTCCATCTATACTGACCTCCATCAGGTTGCAAATTGAATATAATTTTTTTCTGCATCTAGCTCTGAAAAAATATTTGGGCTTCTAGCAGTGTGTGGGACTTGGTCTATTAGTCCATCTATACTGACCTCCATCAGGTTGCAAATTAAAAATAATTTTTGTCTGCATCTAGCTCTGAAAAAATATTTGGGCTTCTAGCAGTGTGTGGGACTTGGTCTATTAGTCCATCTATACTGACCTCCATCAGGTTGCAAATTAAAAATAATTTTTATCTGCATCTAGCTCTGAAAAAATATTTGGGCTTCTAGCAGTGTGTGGGACTTGGTCTATTAGTCCATCTATACTGACCTCCATCAGGTTGCAAATTGAATATAATTTTTTTGGCCTAATACCACTTTGGCCACTCAGCTCTGCTCGGTTCCCATCCATTGCTTTTTTGTGCAAACAACTACAGAGTTGTGAATTAGTTAACCACCAAAATGAGTGGAAAAAGGCCTGCTGCTGGTGGAAAGGGGAATAGGCATGTTGGGAAGGGGAAAAAAGGTTGTGATCGTGGGGTAGGTGTTAAAGCAACAGTAACATCTGCAGAAGAAAGACCATCTTCCAGCCAAACTAAAATGTCTACTTCTTTTAGCGGACAATGTGATAAGATCCCTTTCTTACGGCCACGCCAATCGCTACAAATTCCAGATGAGGCACAAAAACAGCAGGTGCTTCAACGGATATCAAGTGCTCCTTTAAGTGGGCTCTCCTCCACATCAACTTCAACATCACAAATACTCCAGTCCTCAGAGGTGTCACCCCAATCACACTTCCTCACAGCTCCCAAATCTCCAGCTGCCCGTCTGAGTATGAGGTAGAACAGATGGTTGTGTCTGCAGAGCTGTTTACTCATACTATAGCCTGGGAATCAGAGGTCGGCTCCAGCGCTTCTGTGAATCCAGACGAGGAAATGATCTGCACTGATGCCCAGAATCTTTATGAGTCGGATCCAGGACCAGACACAGAAGGTTCTGACCATAATGTAGACCCTCATTCCCAAACTGTAACTCCTGTTGGTGGAAACAATGAGGAAGACGATGATGAGACTCAAATACCTGATTGGAGCGACAACTTTAGTTTTTTGTCAGGGCAGGAACAGGTTGGCTCTGAGGACGACGGGTGTGATAACACACAGGGTGATGATGATGAGGTTGGAGATCCCACTTACTGTCAACCCACAGTCAGCGAAGAGATGAGGTCAGCAGAGGAGGTGGAGGAGAATGCTAGTGACGGCGAGGTCAGGTTGCACCTTCCTGGACAGAGACGTAGTACTGGAAGCACGTCAACAACTGCATCCTCAAACACAACTCTGCCTCTCACCACAAGTCTTGGTGGCTCTTCAGGTCGCATGGGTGCTAAGCCTTGCATAGCCTGGGCATTTTTTCAGATCGATAAAGATGACCCAACTCGTGTTATCTGTAACATTTGTCAGCAAAAGCTAAGTAGAGGCCAAAAAATACATAGTTTGAGTACTTCATGCATGAACCGGCACATGGACATGAAGCATAAGTTGCAGTGGGAAGCTCACTGTGCTACAATGCGGCCTAGCCGGCCGGGCCAACCACGGTCTGCCATATCTTGTGCATCCGT
This sequence comes from Phyllobates terribilis, assembly GCF_046119375.1. NCBI lineage: Eukaryota > Metazoa > Chordata > Amphibia > Anura > Dendrobatidae > Phyllobates > Phyllobates terribilis. The sequence goes on from NW_027362773.1 coordinate 59,344,326, forward strand.
GGCCTCTTCATCCTCTGTGACTGGGGGGACAGCAGTCACACCTGTTTTGGGACGCAGACCTGCCAACTCTTTACCTGCAACAGCCAGCGTGATTTGCAGGTCATCATTTTCTTTGGAGGTGGTAACACCAGCTGGTGTTGAGCGCTGTCCGACATCGATAGCACCACCTTTGGATCAAGGCAACCTAACATGTCCGCCTGCATCTTCCTCACAGACCGGTAGTTTGCCGGGGACACCCTTATCAACCCTGTCTAAGCACAACAGCCAGCCCTCGGTCCCTCAGATGTGGGACAAGTAAAAGACCATTTCCTCCTAGCCATGAGAAAGCTAAGAGGTTGAATTTCACCTTCTGCATGCTCTTGGCTACAGAAATGCTGCCTTTCTGCCTGGTGGACACAGAGGATTTTCCAGACCTTATGTCCATCGCAGTGCCCCAGTACCAGATGCCCAGTCGGCACTACTTCTCAAGAAAGGTGTGCCTGCGCTCCACCAGCATGTCGCACACAACATCACCGCTTCTTTGAGAAACTCTGTGTGTGACAGGGTGCATTTCACCACAGGCACTTGGACGAGTAGGCATGGCCAGGGGCATTACATGTCGCTGACTGGGCACTGGGTAACTATGGTGACAGCAGGACAAGGGGCTGCTGTCCAAGTCTTGCCGTCCCCACGAGTTGTGCGTCAATCCTCTTTATCTCAAAGTTCCTCCACTGCTGCTCCCTCCTCAACCTCCTCTCGGTCCTCCACCTGCACTCAAAGCTTGTCTGGTCATGCCACAAGCTTTCTAACTGCGCAGAAGGGATCCTGCACACCTCCTTACTATGCAGGCAGTAGGGCTCAACGTCATCAGGCGGTTTTTACTTTGAAATGTCTGGGAAATGTGAGTCACACAGCTGAGGAGTTGTGGTCAGCTCTGGAGAACCAATTTCATGAATGGTTGTCTCCACTGGACCTGAAACCAGGGAAGGCCGTGTGCGACAATGCTGCAAACCTGGGTGCGGCCCTTCGCCGGGGCAATGTCACACACGTGCCTTGTATGGCTCACGTGTTGAACCTGGTTGTCCAGCAATTTTTAGCCCACTATTCCAGACTAGATGGCCTTCTGCAGAGGGCACGGTCGCTGTGTGCTCACTTCCACCATTCTCATCCCTCAGCTCAGCGACTTACATCTCTACAGAAGTCGTTGGGCCTGCCACTTCACCGGCTAAAATGCGATGTGTCTACCCGGTGGAATTCAACTCTGCACGTGTTGCAGCGACTGTGGCAGCACCGACAAGCCCTGGTGCAATACGATCTGACGTATAGCCTGGGCCAACGAGATCCAGAGGTGGGGAAAATCTCGCTGGAGGAGTGGTCTCAAATCAGGAAACTATGCACCCTTCTGCACAGTTTTGAAATGGCGACGAAGATGTTTAGTGCTGACGATGCCATTATCAGCATGACTATTCCGGTGATTTACATGCTGAGCACATGTTAAACAGAATTCGGAGTCAGGTGGTGGCACAAGAGGAGGTGGAGGAAGTAGAGGAGGAGGAGTTGTATGCGGAAGGGCTAACATCTGCAAGGTCCAAACAGTCGGCAGCACCAAGGCGGCAGGCATGTGAGGGTGGGGGAGATGGTTTTACCTGGGTGCATGGTAGCAGCCAAACTAGTGAGGAAGGTGCAGGAGCCCAGGAAGAAGTGGAGGCCGAACTGATGGAACACTCATCAGATGAGGGAGACCTTGATCACATTTCTGTTGTGCGAGGTTGGGGGGAGAGGACAGAGGAAGGAAGCATGATTGTTACCTCGACCACCAACACAACAGGGACTTGTTGCTCCTGGATGCGCAACACACATGAGTGCCTTCTTGCTGCACTACCTGCAACATGACCCTCGAATTGTGAGAATTAGAAATAATCCTGACTACTGGGTTGCCACACTGTTAGATCCCCGGTACAAAAGTAAATTTGCCTAAATTATTCCTGCCATAGAAAGGGATGCACGCATGCAAGTGTATCAGCAGAGACTGTTGCAGAATCTTACATGTGTTTTTCCACAAAACACCAGTGGTGCATGTAGTGAATCTCACAGTTCCAACTTGCCAACCGTGGGACCGTCGAGTGTTCAGCACTCAAACCGTAACAGAAACACAGTATCTGCTGGTAACATCAATTTTGCGGAATCATTTCACCACTTTTTTAGCCCATCCTTTGCAAGGCCACAGGAGACAAGAAGTCTGACACATAGTCAACGCCTAGAGATGATGGTACAGGAGTATCTCCAAGTAAACATTGAAGCCATGACTGTGTCACTGGACCCTTGCTCTTTTTGGGCTTCCAATCTGGATAAATGGCCGGAGCTGGCCACTTACGCCTTGGAGATCTTGTCGTGCCCCGCAGCCAGCGTTCTGTCTGAACGTGTGTTCAGCGCTGCTGGTGGTGTGCTGACAGATAAGCGCACGCGGCTCTCCACTGGTAATATAGATAGACTCACGTTCATAAAGATGAACAAATCATGGATCCGAAATGACTTTTCTACCACTGTGTCATCCTGGGGAGAGTAAAAGCTTGATGATTGGTTAAAATCACCTCACCAACCGTTTTAAGCTTTCAAATTACTAATCATGTTTATCTGTATCTTGGCTGGAAAATAATTTGGGCTTTGTAGCAGTGTGCAGTACTGATTCTATTAGGCCATCTATACTAAGCTCCACCTGATTTAAAATTACTAATCATGTTTATCTGTATCTTGGCTGGAAAATAATTTGGCTTTGCAGCACTGTGCAGTACTGATTCTATTAGGCCATCTATACTAAGCTCCACCAGATTTAAAATTACTAATCATGTTTAGCTGTATCTTGGCTGGAAAATAATTTGGGCTTTGTAGCAGTGTGCAGCACTGATTCTATTAGGCCATCTATACTAAGCTCCACCAGATTTAAAATTAATAATAATTTTTAGCTGCATGTAGCCCGGAAAATAATTTTGGGGCTCCGAGATGCGCAAGACACATAAGTGCCTTCTTGCTGCACTACCTGCAACATGACCCTCAGATTGTCAGAATTCGAAGTAATCCTGACTACTGGGTTGCCACACTCTTAGATACCCCACACTCTTCGATCAACCTTTTCATTTTAATAAAGACCAAAAAAAATGGTCATTTTTGAAATTATTAGCAATAGCAGGTTATTACAAACTGAAATCAAACAGTTTTCAACTCAAAACTTTATTCTAGGTGATGTTACATTTGCATATAGGACCCCTTGTTTGAAAGGAGCTTCTGAACTCTTTCGTCCATTGAATTTGTCAGGTTTTGGATGGTTTCTGCTTCAATTGTTTTGCATGAGGACAGAATACCCTCCCAGAGCTGTTGCTTAAATGTGAACTGCCTCCCGCCATCATAGACACTCCTTTTGATGATGCTCCAGAGGTTCTGAATGGGGTAGAGGTCAGGGGAGCATGGGGGTCACACCATAAGTTTGTCCCCTTTTATGCCCATATCAGCCAGAGATGCAGATGTGTTATGTGCAGCATGAGACGGTGTATTATCATGCATGAAAATGATCTTGCTGTGGAATACACGGTTCTTCTTCTTGAACCATGGCAGGAAGTGCTGTTTGAGAAACTCCACATACATTATGGAGTTCATCTTTACTAGTGTTGAACGAGCACTAAAATGCTCGGGTGCTCGAAGCTCAGGCCGAGCTTGCTGTGATACTCGGGTGCTCGACCCGAGCAACGAGCCCAATGTTAGTCTATGGGAGACTCGAGCATTTTTGCGGTGGCACCCCCGGCAGTCTTTTAAAAGCCTAACAAGTGCCCAAAACGATAGTGACAGTGCTCAAATAACATGGGGACAGCATGGGGATCGCCCCAGGAAGCATTTCTGACCCCCAGGTCACTGCTGTCAACAACGTGGTCAGAGGTATTAAGCCACTTTTACAGGCTCACAATAAAACGTTCAAAAACGAAAGTGAAACTTTTTTCCTGTGAAATATGTTAAGGAACATCCTTTCCAGGGTAAAGACTTGTGTATAAGTTAAAATAAATGACCAAAAACAAAAATACTCCTCCACACCTTCGGCTATGTTCACAAGTAGCATTTTTTATGCATTTTTGCACTTTTGTATTGCTTTTAACTATGACAAATGCATTCACCGTGAAATGTCACTTTAACATTTTACAACCTTATCTGGCCATGTGCTGTGTGACACATGCATAAAGTGCTGAAAAGACAAGGGAACAGCATGGGGAAGACCCCTGGAAGCATCTCTGACTCCCTGGTCACTGTCTAAAAGTGTGCCCATCATAAGTGATCCTTACCGCATCAGAAGATGCAGACTTGCAACTATCCCCATGCAAGTTCTAGTCCCAGGGCAGTGTTCAATTGTACCTCCCCCATTCCTTGCAATACAAGCTCAAGTATGCAGCCTGCCACCCACCCACCCCCAGGCTGCAATACCATACTGCTTGCATGCTTGAACTTGAAATTGGGCCTTTTAGGCATGTGGAGGCGGAATCTGGCCACCTCGTCATGGCTGTATTGGTGGTCTGGAATCCATATTCAGTCCCCAGCCGCCCGGCGGCCGGGTGTCCATACTCGGTCCCCAGCCGCCCCACGGCCGGGTGTCCACACACGGTCCCCAGCCGCCTGGGGGCAGCCGGGTGTCCATAAACGGTCCCCAGCCGCCCCTATTTCTCCTTGGAACATCCCCCCACACACTTTTCTTAGCCCGGCCTGCTTTAGGCAGCATTGGACGAGCCCACCAGAGAACCAGACTCCTCCGGTGGGCCCTGACTTCTCCATCGGTGGAGTTGAGAGTGCCAAGGTGAGGAGCATGATGATGATGACAGAAGTTAGCATCTGCTATGTTTTCTTTTAATGCAAGTGTAAGTGTGCAACCTGCCACCCACCCACCCCCAGACTTCAATTCCATACTGCTAGCTTGCACTTGAAATGGGGCCTTTTAGTTTGGAGGAGGCCGAAGCTGGCCACTACCTCATGGCTGCTTCGGCAGCAAGGTATCCATATTCAGTTCCCAGCCGCCCATATTTGTCCTGGTGTGCCTTATACATAAGATTAAGCGCGTATACCAAAACATTACCTGTGCCCTCCCCAGTGCATTTAGTGGAAAGGAGAGCCTATTCCGCTGTAGTGTGTGCATGCCAAACCCCTGTTCATGGTACATGCGAAGATGCCTCCCACCTTGCACCTGTAGTTGCAGACTTGCAACTATCCCCATTCAAGGCCTTGTCCCAGGGCAGTGTTCAATTGTACCTCTCCCATTCCTTGCAATGCAAGCGCAAGTATGCAGCCTGCAACCCACCCACCCCCAGGCTGCAATACCATACTGCTTGCTTGCACTTTAAATTGGGCCTTTTAGGCATGTGGAGGCGGAATCTGGCCACCACGCCATGGCTGTGTCGGCGGCCTGGTATCCATAATCAGTCCCCAGCCGCCTGGTGGCTGGGTGTCCCCGCTTGCTCCCCAGCCTCCAGGGGGTGGCCGGGTATCCACACTCGGTCCCCAGCCACCCCTATTTGTCCCGGTAACCTTTCCCACACTTTTCTTAGCCTGGCCTGCTTTAGGGCAGCATTGGCCGAGCCCACCGGACTATCAGACTCCTCCGGTGGGCCCTGGCTTCTCCATCAGGGGAGTTGAGAGTGCCAAGGTAAGGAGCATGATGAGGATGATAGAAGTTAGCATCTGCTTTGTTTTGTTGTAATGCAAGCGCATGCATGTAGTAGCGGCTAGGCCTGAGGTGGTCAGCGTTTTGGCGCATATCCTACCTCCTCCGAGGATTGCTGGATGTTTTCCTGCTACTATCCAAGTTCTATGACTCCCGTTAAAACAAAGCTTCAGGTGGTAAATGATGGATGAGGTATGCTAGCCCGTACTCCCGGGAGGGTCTACCTTATAATCATCAGTAAAGACCCTGATGTTAGAACCTTGCTGTTAGGTTTTTTTTCCTTTGCTGGTCACATGACCTTGTTGGCCTATTTAGTCCTGCTCCGCCCTTCTGGCTTTGCTGGACTTCATTGTATATCTACTTTCTAGCTAGCCTGTGCTCTGTATCTAATTCTGTTAGTTTGCTTGGTCTACGGACCTCTATGTTCTATCTATTTTGTTTGTTCGTCTGTCTGCTACTATTTCTGTTAGGAGGTGTCCCATATTCCTCCCAGTCCTTAGTACTTGTAGGGATTCCCTCCCCACATCTATAGGTCTTCGTACAGACTAGATTAGGACTTTAGCAGGTCTGATCGCAGGATCAGGTTCCCTGTTACATCGTAGGGATTCAGCTGAGTCTCATAGTAGGGACAGATCTCCTCTCTTTCCTTAGCTTTGGTAGCAGAACATAACAGTAAGTCCAGCCAGCAAATTCTCTAAGGAAAGATTTTTCTGTTCCATCATGGTGTCGGTTCAGGATTTGGCTCATCGCCTGCACGGACTCTCTCTGGAGGTGGCCGAGCTCCGTCAGCACGTGAGTAACTGTCCTGGAGCACATTTCTTGGAGCCTAAGGTATGTTTGCCGGATTTGTTTTTTGGTGAACACCGAGAATTTTTTTCATTTAAAAATGCTTGCTTATTGTATTTTCGTTTGAGACCTAAGTCCTCTGGGGATGAATCCCAGCGCGTAGGGTTCATAATGTCACTTTTGCGCAAAGAGCCTCAGGAGTGGGCCTTTTCTTTGCAACCTAGTGATTCATGCTTCAGATCAGTGGATAGTTTTTTTTCTGCTTTGGGACTATTATATGATGATCCTGACCGTGTCGCATCAGCTGAGACTGAGTTGAGACGTCTAAAACAAGGATCGGGTAATGTGGAAAAATATTGTACACATTTTCGTCGTTGGTCCACTCAAACAGGGTGGAACGATTCTGCTCTGAAAAGTCTATTTCTTGCTGGGCTCAGTGAAAGGGTTAAAGACCTGCTAATTGCTTATCCTACACCTGAAGATTTGCAACAGGCTATGCAATTAGCTATACGGGTGGATAGAAGACTGCGTGCTAGGGTTAATGAGAGCAAATCCTCTGCTATGTCAGTTTCTGGTTATGATAATGTGTGTACTAACAGTGGTGAACCGATGGAGATTGGATCGGTGGCACCTCGCTCTCAAGAAAAAGACCGTCGTTTTTCGCAAGGCTTGTGTTTCTACTGCGGAAAATCTGGTCATTTGATTAAAGGCTGTGAGCTTCGTATGAAGAAAGAAAAAAAAATGGTCAGTCACGCCCGTATTGCCTGTTTAAATTCCAAGGGTATATTTTTAGCTGCTTCCACGATTGCTCAGGAAAAATTAATGGAATTTCGGGTGTTTGTTGATTGCGGGTCTACACTGAATGTAATTGATGGGGGATTCGTGGAAAAACTCAATTTAAAACCTGAACCTTTGTCATCCCCCATTGCTGTGGTTTCTGTGGATGGCTCCCCTTTGAAGAATATTACTCTCAAGGTCAGTGAATTTCCTCTCACTATTAATGGTGTTCACCATGAGAAATTGGATTTGGTAGTGTTGAATAACTTGCCTTCTCCAGTAATATTGGGTTTGCCCTGGTTAAAATTTCACAATCCTGTACTGGATTGGTCTACCAGTGAAATTAAATCCTGGAGCCATAAATGTTATGACAAGTGTTGTAACGGGCGTATTGCAGCTTTGGATAGGGGAGAATTGCCTGTTCCTATTCAGGATTTTTGGAGAGTTTTTTCTGAGAAGGAATCGCAGGTTTTGCCTCCCCATAGAGACTATGATTGTTCTATTGAATTTGTCCCTGGAGCGACTCTTCCTAAGAGTCGTTTATTTAACCTTACTATTCCTGAGAGGAAGGCTTTGGAGGAATACATACAGACAAGCTTGGCCGCCGGTCACATTAGGCCCTCTAAGTCTCCTGTGGCGGTTGGATTTTTTTTTGTAAAAAAAAAGGACGGCGGTTTACGTCCTTGTCTGGATTTTCGTGAGATTAACAAAATTACGGTACGCAATCCTTACCCACTGCCATTGATTCCTGATCTGTTTAACCAGTTATTGGGGGCCAAGTGGTTCTCTAAAATTGACCTTAAGGGGGCATACAATCTGTTGCGCTTGAAGGAGGGTGATGAATGGAAGACTGCTTTTAACACTCCTGTGGGTCATTTTGAGAATCTGGTTATGCCTTTTGGTCTCACTAATGCTCCTGCATTTTTTCAGAATCTGATTAATGACATCCTTAGACCTTTGATCGGTAAAAATGTGGTTGTGTATTTGGATGACATTTTGATTTATTCGCCAGATCTGGAGTCTCATTGGCGGAGCGTGCGTGAGGTATTACAGTTATTAATGGACAATTCGCTTTTTGCTAAGCTGGAGAAATGTGAGTTCGCTGTACAGAGAATTAGTTTTTTGGGCTACATTATCTCCAGCAAAGGTTTTGAGATGGATCCGGTTAAGGTTCAGGCTGTGCAGGAATGGCCTAGGCCTATTGGTTTGAAATCGATACAGAGGTTTTTGGGTTTCGCCAATTACTATAGAAAGTTCATAAAAAATTTTTCTAGTATTGTCAAACCTCTGACTGATCTCACCAGGAAAGGTGCTGATGCGGTTCAGTGGTCTTCTGAGGCCATTGAAGCTTTTGTGTATCTCAAGGAGAGGTTCACCTCTGCTCCCATCCTTATGCAGCCTGATGTTACTAGGCCGTTTTTGGTTGAGGTTGATGCTTCCTCTGTGGGGGTTGGCGCAGTATTGTCTCAGGATAACGGGGATGGATTACATCCCTGTGCCTTTTTTTCAAAAAAATTTTCGGAGACTGAATTGAATTACGATATTGGTAATCGGGAATTATTGGCTATTAAACTCGCATTTGAACACTGGCGCCACTTCTTGGAAGGTGCGGAATTTCCCGTTCAGGTTCTTACGGATCATAAAAATCTGATATATCTTGATGCTGCCAAGCGCCTGAATGCCCGTCAGGCTAGGTGGGCACTGTTTTTCTCGCGGTTTAATTTCTCCGTTACTTACATCCCTGGTACTAAGAATGTTAAGGCGGATGCCTTGTCTCGCAGTTTTTCTCCCATAGTCGGTGCTGAGAAAGAGGAAAACATTTTACAAGAAGGTGTTGTGATAGCTGCTTTAGACTCCGTTTTGGAAGATGAGATTCTTAAAGCTCAGGAGAATGCCCCATCTAACACTCCTCATGGGAGGTTGTTTGTGCCTGAGACCTTTAGGAGAGATTTGTTTTTTGAGTGTCACGAATCTCGGTTGGCAGGTCATCCCGGAATCTCTGAGACCAAGAGACTGGTGGGTCGCAGTTTTTGGTGGCCTGGATGGCAGAAGGAAGTCATTAAGTGGGTGTGCCAATGTACTATATGTGCTAGATCTAAGTCCTCACATACTCCTGCTGCGGGGTTGCTTTGTCCTTTGGAGGTCCCCAGTGCTCCTTGGACACATTTGGCTATGGACTTTATAACTGACCTTCCCCCCTCTGAGGGTTTTACTGTCATCTGGGTGGTCGTGGACCGCTTTAGCAAGATGTGTCACTTGGTTCCCTTCGTCAAACTGCCCTGCGCTAAAACTCTCGCTAAGGCCTTTGTCAAGGAAATTGTCAGACTTCATGGCGTTCCTACTGACATTGTTTCTGATAGGGGTCCTCAGTTCGTGGCTCGTTTTTGGCGTGCTTTTTGTGACAGGTTGGGAATTCATTTTTCGTTTTCGTCCGGATATCATCCTGAATCTAATGGCCAGACAGAAAGGAAAAACCAGGATGTTGAGCAGTTCTTGCGTTGTTTTGTGGCAGACAATCAAGAGGGGTGGTCTGAGTTTCTGCCACTTGCCGAATTTGCTCTGAACAATCATACATCTTCTTCTGCTGGTTGTTCGCCTTTTTTTTGTTGTTCTGGGAGACATCCGTCGTTTGGGTCGTTCTCCAAGTTGGGATCTGCCGTGCCTGAGGAGGAGAATTTTTCCGGTGATTTGGAAAGAGTTTGGACGGATGTGCGTGGTAATCTTCAGGAGGCCAACAGAAAATCTAAAGACTACTTTGATAGGAAACGACAGGAGGTTTTGTTCGCTGTTGGTGACATGGTTTGGTTGTCCTCTAGGAATCTGCGGTTGAGGATTCCTTCTAAGAAATTGGGTCCCAAGTTTGTAGGGCCCTTTAAGGTGCTTCAGGTTGTCAACCAATCTGCTGTTAGGTTGGAGGTTCCTACCTCCTGGAGAATTAATCCGGTCTTTCATGTCTCTCTGTTAAAAAAAGCTGTTGTGTCGGATGGTGACGCCTCTGCCTCTGTTCCTCCGGTGGTGGAGGACGGGGAATATGAAATTTCTCGCATCCTTGACTCTAGACGGTATAGAGGTAGTTTGCAGTATCTTGTGGCCTGGAAAGGTTTCGGACCCGAGGATAACTCTTGGGTGAGGTCAGATGATGTTTCCGCGTCCAGACTTATCAGAGCGTTTCACAGGAGATTTCCTGATAAGCCTGGTCCTAGGGGATCCAGAGGATCCTCTTAGAAGGGGGGGTACTGTTAGAACCTTGCTGTTAGGTTTTTTTTCCTTTGCTGGTCACATGACCTTGTTGGCCTATTTAGTCCTGCTCCGCCCTTCTGGCTTTGCTGGACTTCATTGTATATCTACTTTCTAGCTAGCCTGTGCTCTGTATCTAACTCTGTTAGTTTGCTTGGTCTACGGACCTCTATGTTCTATCTATTTTGTTTGTTCGTCTGTCTGCTACTATTTCTGTTAGGAGGTGTCCCATATTCCTCCCAGTCCTTAGTACTTGTAGGGATTCCCTCCCCACATCTATAGGTCTTCGTACAGACTAGATTAGGACTTTAGCAGGTCTGATCGCAGGATCAGGTTCCCTGTTACATCGTAGGGATTCAGCTGAGTCTCATAGTAGGGACAGATCTCCTCTCTTTCCTTAGCTTTGGTAGCAGAACATAACACCTGAACTGCACTGCAAACACTCTGAGTCATTCCTGCTGCGCTCGTGCACCATCACCCCCATCATCCACACTCACTGCCCTGAGGCTATACTCCTCCCAAGGGGAGTTATCCCATTCTATGCTGCGCACACAACACCAGCCTCAGCGGTCTGCCTCGCAGCGGTGGTACTCCCTGACCGCAATCCACGGGTGGCGCAGTCGGACAATTAACCTTAAAACCTAAGAAAGACTGCCACTGGTTTGACCAGCCTGAGCCACGGGATCGGGTCACCGCCACGGAGACTACAGACCCCAGAGACCCGGCACCGGGTATCCCACACACGTGTACACACGGCCCAGGGGGCGCGTCACATGCAGTACAGCATATTACAAACATAAGTCCCATTATTGGGGAGTGGGTGTCCCATGGTATTTGCTTATGCTTTCCAAGCAAAAGCTGCCAAAAATTAGGATGGAGCAACTTGCAATGCCCCTTACAAGAGCCATGCAGTACAGCATATTACAAACATAAGTCCCATTATTGGGGAGTGGGTGTCCCATAGTATTTGCTTATGCTTTCCCAGCAAAAGCTGCCAAAAATTAGGACGGAGCAACTTGCAATGCCCCTTACAAGAGCCATGCAGTACAGAATATTACAAACATAAGTCCCATTATTGGGGAGTGGGTGTCCCATAGTATTTGCTTATGCTTTCCCAGCAAAAGCTGCCAAAAATTAGGACGGAGCAACTTGCAATGCCCCTTACAAGAGCCATGCAGTACAGAATATTACAAACATAAGTCCCATTATTGGGGAGTGGGTGTCCCATAGTATTTGCTTATGCTTTCCCAGCAAAAGCTGCCAAAAATTAGGACGGAGCAACTTGCAATGCCCCTTACAAGAGCCATGCAGTACAGCATATTACAAACATAAGTCCCATTATTGGGGAGTGGGTGTCCCATAGTATTTGCTTATGCTTTCCCAGCAAAAGCTGCCAAAAATTAGGACAGAGCAACTTGCAATGCCCCTTACAAAGAGCCATGCAGTACAGCATATTACAAACATAAGTCCCATTATTGGGGAGTGGGCGTCCCATAGTATTTGCTTATGCTTTCAAAGCAAAAGCTGCCAAAAATTAGGACGGAGCAACTTGCAATGCCCCTTACAAGAGCCATGCAGTACAGCATATTACAAACATAAGTCCCATTATTGGGGAGTGGGTGTCCCATAGTATTTGCTTATGCTTTCCCAGCAAAAGCTGCCAAAAATTAGGACGGAGCAACTTGCAATGCCCCTTACAAGAGCCATGCAGTACAGCATATTACAAACATAAGTCCCATTATTGGGGAGTGGGTGTCCCATAGTATTTGCTTATGCTTTCCCAGCAAAAGCGGCCAAAAATTAGGACGGATCAATTTGCAATGCCCCTTACAAGAGCCATGCAGTACAGCATATTACAAACATAAGTCCCATTATTGGGGAGTGGGTGTCCCATGGTATTTGCTTATGCTTTCCCAGCAAAAGCTGCCAAAAATTAGGACGGAGCAACTTGCAATGCCCCTTACAAGAGCCATGCAGTACAGCATATTACAAACATAAGTCCCATTATTGGGGAGTGGGTGTCCCATAGTATTTGCTTATGCTTTCCCAGCAAAAGCTGCCAAAAATTAGGACGGAGCAACTTGCAATGCCCCTTACAAGAGCCATGCAGTACAGCATATTACAAACATAAGTCCCATTATTGGGGAGTGGGTGTCCCATAGTATTTGCTTATGCTTTCAAAGCAAAAGCTGCCAAAAATTAGGACGGAGCAACTTGCAATGCCACTTACAAAGAGCCATGCAGTACAGCATATTACAAACATAAGTCCCATTATTGGGGAGTGGGTGTCCCATAGTATTTGCTTATGCTTTCAAAGCAAAAGCTGCCAAAAATTAGGACGGAGCAACTTGCAATGCCCCTTACAAGAGCCATGCAGTACAGCATATTACAAACATAAGTCCCATTATTGGGGAGTGGGTGTCCCATAGTATTTGCTTATGCTTTCCCAGCAAAAGATGCCAAAAATTAGGACGGAGCAACTTGCAATGCCCCTTACAAGAGCCATGCAGTACAGCATATTACAAACATAAGTCCCATTATTGGGGAGAGGGTGTCCCATAGTATTTGCTTATGCTTTCCCAGCAAAAGCTGCCAAAAATTTGGACGCAGCAACTTGCAATGCCCCTTACGAGAGCCATGCAGTACAGCATATTACAAACATAAGTCCCATTATTGGGGAGTGGGTGTCCCATGGTATTTGCTTATGCTTTCCCAGCAAAAGCTGCCAAAAATTAGGACGGAGCAACTTGCAATGCCCCTTACAAGAGCCATGCAGTACAGCATATTACAAACATAAGTCCCATTATTGGGGAGTGGGTGTCCCATAGTATTTGCTTATGCTTTCCCAGCAAAAGCTGCCAAAAATTAGGACGGAGCAACATGCAATGCCCCTTACAAGAGCCATGCAGTACAGCATATTACAAACATAAGTCCCATTATTGGGGAGTGGGTGTCCCATAGTATTTGCTTATGCTTTCCCAGCAAAAGCGGCCAAAAATTAGGACGGAGCAACTTGCAATGCCCTTACAAGAGCCATGCAGTACAGCATATTACAAACATAAGTCCCATTATTGGGGAGTGGGTGTCCCATAGTATTTGCTTATGCTTTCCCAGCAAAATCTGCCAAAAATTAGGACGGAGCAACTTGCAATGCCCCTTACAAAGAGCCATGCAGTACAGCATATTACAAACATAAGTCCCATTATTGGGGAGTGGGTGTCCCATAGTATTTGCTTATGCTTTCAAAGCAAAAGCTGCCAAAAATTAGGATGGAGCAACTTGCAATGCCCCTTACAAGAGCCATGCAGTACAGCATATTACAAACATAAGTCCCATTATTGGGGAGTGGGTGTCCCATAGTATTTGCTTATGCTTTCCCAGCAAAAGCTGCCAAAAATTTGGACGGAGCAACTTGCAATGCCCCTTACAAGAGCCATGCAGTACAGCATATTACAAACATAAGTCCCATTATTGGGGAGAGGGTGTCCCATAGTATTTGCTTATGCTTTCCCAGCAAAAGCTGCCAAAAATTAGGACGGAGCAACTTGCAATGCCCCTTACGAGAGCCATGCAGTACAGCATATTACAAACATAAGTCCCATTATTGGGGAGTGGGTGTCCCATGGTATTTGCTTATGCTTTCCCAGCAAAAGCTGCCAAAAATTAGGACGGAGCAACTTGCAATGCCCCTTACAAGAGCCATGCAGTACAGCATATTACAAACATAAGTCCCATTATTGGAGAGTGGGTGTCCCATAGTATTTGCTTATGCTTTCCCAGCAAAAGCTGCCAAAAATTAGGACGGAGCAACTTGCAATGCCCCTTACAAGAGCCATGCAGTACAGCATATTACAAACATAAGTCCCATTATTGGGGAGTGGGTGTCCCATAGTATTTGCTTATGCTTTCCCAGCAAAAGCGGCCAAAAATTAGGACGGAGCAACTTGCAATGCCCCTTACAAGAGCCATGCAGTACAGCATATTACAAACATAAGTCCCATTATTGGGGAGTGGGTGTCCCATAGTATTTGCTTATGCTTTCCCAGCAAAAGCTGCCAAAAATTAGGACGGAGCAACTTGCAATGCCCCTTACAAGAGCCATGCAGTACAGCATATTACAAACATAAGTCCCATTATTGGGGAGTGGGTGTCCCATAGTATTTGCTTATGCTTTCAAAGCAAAAGCTGCCAAAAATTAGGACGGAGCAACTTGCAATGCCACTTACAAAGAGCCATGCAGTACAGCATATTACAAACATAAGTCCCATTATTGGGGAGTGGGTGTCCCATAGTATTTGCTTATGCTTTCAAAGCAAAAGCTGCCAAAAATTAGGACGGAGCAACTTGCAATGCCCCTTACAAGAGCCATGCAGTACAGCATATTACAAACATAAGTCCCATTATTGGGGAGTGGGTGTCCCATAGTATTTGCTTATGCTTTCCCAGCAAAAGATGCCAAAAATTAGGACGGAGCAACTTGCAATGCCCCTTACAAGAGCCATGCAGTACAGCATATTACAAACATAAGTCCCATTATTGGGGAGAGGGTGTCCCATAGTATTTGCTTATGCTTTCCCAGCAAAAGCTGCCAAAAATTTGGACGCAGCAACTTGCAATGCCCCTTACGAGAGCCATGCAGTACAGCATATTACAAACATAAGTCCCATTATTGGGGAGTGGGTGTCCCATGGTATTTGCTTATGCTTTCCCAGCAAAAGCTGCCAAAAATTAGGACGGAGCAACTTGCAATGCCCCTTACAAGAGCCATGCAGTACAGCATATTACAAACATAAGTCCCATTATTGGGGAGTGGGTGTCCCATAGTATTTGCTTATGCTTTCCCAGCAAAAGCTGCCAAAAATTAGGACGGAGCAACATGCAATGCCCCTTACAAGAGCCATGCAGTACAGCATATTACAAACATAAGTCCCATTATTGGGGAGTGGGTGTCCCATAGTATTTGCTTATGCTTTCCCAGCAAAAGCGGCCAAAAATTAGGACGGAGCAACTTGCAATGCCCTTACAAGAGCCATGCAGTACAGCATATTACAAACATAAGTCCCATTATTGGGGAGTGGGTGTCCCATAGTATTTGCTTATGCTTTCCCAGCAAAATCTGCCAAAAATTAGGACGGAGCAACTTGCAATGCCCCTTACAAAGAGCCATGCAGTACAGCATATTACAAACATAAGTCCCATTATTGGGGAGTGGGTGTCCCATAGTATTTGCTTATGCTTTCAAAGCAAAAGCTGCCAAAAATTAGGATGGAGCAACTTGCAATGCCCCTTACAAGAGCCATGCAGTACAGCATATTACAAACATAAGTCCCATTATTGGGGAGTGGGTGTCCCATAGTATTTGCTTATGCTTTCCCAGCAAAAGCTGCCAAAAATTTGGACGGAGCAACTTGCAATGCCCCTTACAAGAGCCATGCAGTACAGCATATTACAAACATAAGTCCCATTATTGGGGAGAGGGTGTCCCATAGTATTTGCTTATGCTTTCCCAGCAAAAGCTGCCAAAAATTTGGACGGAGCAACTTGCAATGCCCCTTACGAGAGCCATGCAGTACAGCATATTACAAACATAAGTCCCATTATTGGGGAGTGGGTGTCCCATGGTATTTGCTTATGCTTTCCCAGCAAAAGCTGCCAAAAATTAGGACGGAGCAACTTGCAATGCCCCTTACAAGAGCCATGCAGTACAGCATATTACAAACATAAGTCCCATTATTGGAGAGTGGGTGTCCCATAGTATTTGCTTATGCTTTCCCAGCAAAAGCTGCCAAAAATTAGGACGGAGCAACTTGCAATGCCCCTTACAAGAGCCATGCAGTACAGCATATTACAAACATAAGTCCCATTATTGGGGAGTGGGTGTCCCATAGTATTTGCTTATGCTTTCCCAGCAAAAGCGGCCAAAAATTAGGACGGAGCAACTTGCAATGCCCCTTACAAGAGCCATGCAGTACAGCATATTACAAACATAAGTCCCATTATTGGGGAGTGGGTGTCCCATAGTATTTGCTTATGCTTTCCCAGCAAAAGCTGCCAAAAATTAGGACGGAGCAACTTGCAATGCCCCTTACAAGAGCCATGCAGTACAGCATATTACAAACATAAGTCCCATTATTGGGGAGTGGGTGTCCCATAGTATTTGCTTATGCTTTCCCAGCAAAAGCTGCCAAAAATTAGGACGGAGCAACTTGCAATGCCCCTTACAAGAGCCATGCAGTACAGCATATTACAAACATAAGTCCCATTATTGGGGAGTGGGTGTCCCATAGTATTTGCTTATGCTTTCCCAGCAAAAGCTGCCAAAAATTAGGACGGAGCAACTTGCAATGCCCCTTACAAGAGCCATGCAGTACAGCATATTACAAACATAAGTCCCATTATTGGGGAGTGGGTGTCCCATAGTATTTGCTTATGCTTTCCAAGCAAAAGCTGCCAAAAATTAGGATGGAGCAACTTGCAATGCCCCTTACAAGAGCCATGCAGTACAGCATATTACAAACATAAGTCCCATTATTGGGGAGGGGGTGTCCCATAGTATTTGCTTATGCTTTCCCAGCAAAAGCTGCCAACAATTAGGACGGAGCAACTTGC
This sequence comes from Phyllobates terribilis, assembly GCF_046119375.1. NCBI lineage: Eukaryota > Metazoa > Chordata > Amphibia > Anura > Dendrobatidae > Phyllobates > Phyllobates terribilis. The sequence goes on from NW_027362773.1 coordinate 59,361,406, forward strand.
AATGCCCCTTACAAGAGCCATGCAGTACAGCATATTACAAACATAAGTCCCATTATTGGGGAGTGGGTGTCCCATAGTATTTGCTTATGCTTTCCCAGCAAAAGCTGCCAAAAATTTGGACGGAGCAACTTGCAATGCCCCTTACGAGAGCCATGCATTACAGCATATTACAAACATAAGTCCCATTATTGGGGAGTGGGTGTCCCATGGTATTTGCTTATGCTTTCCCAGCAAAAGCTGCCAAAAATTAGGACGGAGCAACTTGCAATGCCCCTTACAAGAGCCATGCAGTACAGCATATTGCAAACATAAGTCCCATTATTGGGGAGTGGGTGTCCCATAGTATTTGCTTATGCTTTCCCAGCAAAAGCTGCCAAAAATTAGGATGGAGCAACTTGCAATGCCCCTTACAAGAGCCATGCAGTACAGCATATTACAAACATAAGTCCCATTATTGGGGAGTGGGTGTCCCATAGTATTTGCTTATGCTTTCCCAGCAAAAGCTGCCAAAAATTAGGACGGAGCAACTTGCAATGCCCCTTACAAGAGCCATGCAGTACAGCATATTACAAACATAAGTCCCATTATTGGGGAGTGGGTGTCCCATAGTATTTGCTTATGCTTTCCCAGCAAAAGCGGCCAAAAATAAGGACGGAGCAACTTGCAATGCCCCTTACAAGAGCCATGCAGTACAGCATATTACAAACATAAGTCCCATTATTGGGGAGTGGGTGTCCCATAGTATTTGCTTATGCTTTCCCAGCAAAAGCTGCCAAAAATTAGGACGGAGCAACTTGCAATGCCCCTTACAAGAGCCATGCAGTACAGCATATTACAAACATAAGTCAAATTATTGGGGAGTCGGTGTCCCATAGTATTTGCTTATGCTTTCCCAGCAAAAGCTGCCAAAAATTAGGATGGAGCAACTTGCAATGCCCCTTACAAGAGCCATGCAGTACAGCATATTACAAACTAAGTCCCATTATTGGGGAGTGGGTGTCCCATAGTATTTGCTTATGCTTTCCCAGCAAAAGCTGCCAAAAATTAGGACGGAGCAACTTGCAATGCCCCTTACAAGAGCCATGCAGTACAGCATATTACAAACATAAGTCCCATTATTGTGGAGTGGGTGTCCCATAGTATTTGCTTATGCCTTGCAAGCAAAAGCTGCCAAAAATAAGGACGGAGGAACTTGCAATGCTGGCACCCTGGTGGTATAGTGGTGGTGGAGGCTGAGGATAAGGAGAAGACGATTAAACAGCCGAAACGAGGAAGCGTATACCCATGTGTGGGTGTGAAGCAGTGCATGTGAATACACCTCCCGAAATAACACAGTGGATTTGACTTTATGTTACTCTGCTGTCATTTGGTGGTGATGAGAAGTCTGGCCCAATCCAGCCCTTGTTCATTTTGATAAGGGTCAGCTTGTCAGCATTGTCAGTTGACAGGCGAGTGCGCTTATCAGTTATAATTCCCCCAGCGGCACTAAAAACATGCTCCGATAACACGCTAGCGGCAGTGCAGGCCTGGACCTCCAAGGCGTACAGAGCGAGTTCATTCCAAGTGTCCAGCTTGGATACTCAATAATTAAAAGGCACAGAGGAATCACGGAGGACGCTGGTATGATCGGCAAGGTACTCCCTCACCATCTTTTGAAACTTTCCACTCCTTGTGAGAGTACCCCGCGCCTCAGGGCCTGTAAGCTGGGCGGGTGTCAGAAAACTGTCCCAGAACGTTGACAGTGTTCCCCTGCCTCTGCTGGATTGGAGTTGCATCTCTCTCGCCTGTACGCCTTGGTTGGGCAACGAACTGTGACCTCTGCCGCTAGCGTGTTCAGATGGGAATTTTTTTAAGAGTTCTGCAGCAAGGGCCTTCTGTTATTGCCCCATTTTTGTAGACCTCCCCACCTCACGAATAAGAGAGTGAAAGTTCTCCTTGTAGCGGGGGTCTACAAGTGTCACCAACCAGTAATGACTGTCATCCAACATTTTGAAAACGCGAGGGTCACGGTTAAGGCAGCGTAACATAAAGTCAGCCATGCGTGCCAGACTGGTAACGGGCAAGATTTCCGTGTCCTCACCAAAATGACAACTGACCATGCTCTCCTCCTCCTCCTCTTCCTCCTCCCCCCTGTCCTCAGGCCACCCACGCTGAACCGACGGTATGACACCTGTACAGGTACTACCGTCTACAACGCATGATAGCAGCTCCTGTTCTTCCTCCTCCTCCTCCTCCTCCTCCTCTACCTCATTGTCCCCCAATGCACATTGGGATGAGATGAGGCTGGGCTGTGTGTAATCGCCCGCTATGGCTTCTTGATCCATCTCATCATACTCTGGCTGCAATGCCTCCTCTTTAATTCTCTGCAGAGAGCGTTGCAAAAGACAGACAAGTGGGATGCTGACACTAATGATGGCGTCATCGCCACTCACCATCTTGGTGGCCTCCTCAAAGTTTGTCAGGATGATACATATGTCAGACATCCAGGTCCACTCCTGAGGTCTTATGTGTGGAGTCTGACCTGAATATCGACGGCCTTGTTGCAGCTGGTACTCCACAACTGCTCTCTTCTGCTCACAAATCCTTTGCAATATGTGGAGGGTAGAGTTCCAACGTGTGGGGACATCACACACCAGTCGGTGTGCCGGAAGGTGCAAACGCTGCTGCCACACAGCAAGGGCGGTGGAAGCTGTAGCCGACTTGCGAAAATGAGCTGACAGGCGGCGTACTTTCACGAGCAGATCTGGCAACTCGGGGTACGATTTAAGAAACCGCTAAACCACGAGGTTAAGCACATGAGCCAGGCATGGTACGTGTGTGATCTCACCTCGCCTCAGAGCCGCCACCAGGTTACGGCCATTGTCACACACGACCATGCTGGGATGTAGGTTCAGCGGTCTCAGCCACAGATCTGCCTGCTCTTTCACAGCTGTCCACAACTCACAAGCAGTGTGAGGTTTATCACCTAAGCTTATGAGTTTCAGCACAGCCTGTTGCCGCTTGGCGGAGGCAGTACTGCAATGCTTCCAGCTTGTAACTGATGTGGTGATATCTGAGATGGAGGCTGAACATGAGGAGGAGGAGGATGCGCAGGAGCTGTACACTGTGGGGGCAACTCTGACTGACATAGGGCCCGCAATCCTCGGTGTGGGGAGGATGTGTTCCGTCCCAAGGTCCGACTGGGTCCCGGCTTCCACTATGTTTACCCAGTGTGCCGTCAGAGAGATGTACCGTCCCTGGCCACAAGCACTTGTCCACGTGTCCGTTGTCAGGTGGACTCTCCCAGTAACTGCGTTGTTGAGGGCACGGCAGATGCTTTGGGACACGTGCTTGTGTAGTGAGGGGATGGCACACCGGGCAAAATAGTGTCGGCTGGGGACCGAGTACCGAGGGATGGCCACCGCCATAAGATTGCGGAAGGATTCCGTCTCCACCAGCCTAAAAGGCAGCATTTCCAATGCAAGCAGTCGTGAAATGTGCCAATTTAGGACTGTGGCCTGTGGGGCGTTAGCTGCGAATTTCCGCTTTCGTTCAAAGGTCTGGGATATGGACAATTGAACGCTGCGGTGGGACGTGGACGTGGACGTTGATGCTGTTTCTTGAGAAACTGCCATAACAAGTGAAGACTGAGAGGAGGGGGCATCTTTACATGCAGTATGGACAGGGGATTGCCTTGCACACACAACAGGGGGTTCTCTTGCACGCACAACAGTGGAAGAAGCAGTGGTGACACCCGCTGACACTGGTCGTGGACCCTGGGTTTCGCCCCACAAAGTCGGGTGCTTTGCTGCCATGTGCCTGATCATGCTGGTGGTGGTCAGGCAGGTAGTTTTGTCACCCCTGCTGTCACCCATGGCAGATGGAACATATGGCCTTTTTGGGGTTATCTGCAGAGTCTTTAAATAAATTCCAGACTCTGGAAGACCTACCGCTTGTACTGGCAACGTCCCTCGTGTTGGTGTTACGGGGAACGGTTGCCTGCCTTCTGTCTGCGGCCACTACACTGCTTCTTCCTGCCTGTTGGGGTACTCTGCCTCCCTCCCCCTGTGTGCTGCTGGCCTCACTCTGCATGTCCTCCTTCCACGTTGGGTCAGTTACTAGATCATCCACCACCTCCTCCTCTTCCACTTGCGCACCACGATCCTCCTCCTCACTTCCTGGCAATTGTGTCTCGTCATCGTCCATCTCTTGTGACAGATTGCCAACGTTGACTTCCTGTGGCCGTGGCTGTTCAAATATTTGGGCATCGCAACATGGGAACTCCTCTTCCACCACTTCAAGCGTATCAGGCGAGGGGCCCAAATATGGAAATGGACCAGTGAACAGCTCTTCAGAGTGTCCAAGTGTGGGATCACTTGCTGTCTGACGACACTCGGCATGGTGGGAGGAAGGAGCATCAGGGTGAGGAGGAGTATGCGGTCGAGACTCACTGCTACTAAGAGTTGATCGTGTGGAAGACAGACCGGAGGTGGTGGTGCCCAGGTAACTGGAAGTATTATCTGCTATCCAATTAATAACCTGTTCACACTGATCAGTTCTCAATACTGGTTTTGTTCTGTGCTTCCCTAGTAATTCGGTCAAGAAGTGGGAGCGAGAAGATGTGGCTGTTGGTTGTGGCACATTTTCACCTTAGCCACGGCCCCGTCCTCTGCACGAACCATCACCAGAACGTCCACTTCCACGTCCCTTGCCACGCGCCTTGCCCATTGTAAATGAAGTAAAATAGCTTACACTTGCACTATCAATGGAAAAAGGGTAATAAAGAGTAGATTAGAACCGTGGAAGAGGAAAACCACAGTTATTGTTTACTGGGGTATACCACACTTTTTTAAATAGAGATATTTGCGGCTGAACAGTGAGCGACACACTCAAACTGCTTTTTTTTTAGATACCAAAGGCCCAAAACTGGATAGTACAGCGATTTGACCCGTGGAACTGCGAAACCACACTGGGATGTCGGGCCTACACAAGACTATTTTCAACAGATATATTTTTGTGTCACAACAGTCAGGAGACACTACTGTTTTTCTTTACGGAAAAAACTACCAAAAGCTGAATAATAGAGATTTTTTACCGTGGGATGGCAAAACCACAGTTATTGTTTACTGGGGTATACCACACTTCGAACACCGTTAAAACCTATGGCAGGCAAACAAAAACACATAGAAACACTACGGGGGTGGCTCAACACTAATCCGGAACTGCCAGGGCCGTACCTCTTGTTGCAGGCAGAGGAGTCATGTGACAGGGAAGCAGTGGGTGTGTTGAGAGAGCTGGGAGGTCAGGTGACAGTGGGACTCCTGGTGTGACTGGAGAGAGGAAGAGACGAGTACGTTTTGCACGGGAAAGTGGAGCTGGATCCGGCTCAGCAGAGCAGCGTGAGAGGTTCCAGGCTCCTGGCTCCAGGACTGGGAGCAAGAGCCGAGTGCAGTGGACCGGAGGAGTCAGGCCGACTAGAGAAGAGACGCAGGGTCGGTGGAGCCGGGCACGTGAGGTGCCGGGTTATGGACTAGGGGCTCAGCGGGTAAAACCGAAGACCTCTCGCTGCCACCAGAAGACAGAGCATTGTTTGAGCGGGGACGCCTGAAAAATCAACACCGGCATCAGCGTGCATCTGCCTTGTGAGGAGCGAAATGAGATACAGGAGATGTGAGATGAATGGTCCAGTCTCAAGAAGACCCCTGCCCCGACACCAGAGATACCCAGATCGATTGTCCCAGTTATGGAAAGAATTGAATTCAGGACCCCCCCTGCAGGAGAGTTCCGTAGAGAAGTGAGGCAGCCCTACACATACAGAGACACGACCTGCTGGAAGTGTGGAGGCGCAGGACATTATGCCAGGGGCTGTGCTAGCCAAGGGCGGCCCCTGTCGCGGCAGCCGTTAAACTAGCTGGCTCAGTGTTCAGGAGATATAGCATGGAGCCTGAGGAAGGGGAAAGAAAAAGACCTAGTTTCCAGCAGCCCGACTGTCTAGGCCGAAATAAGTGGTTGGGCTGTTCACTGCCTGACTAACATGGGATCCCAGGTGACTACGATGACAGAAGCCTACTTCCAACAGCGATTTCCTGAGATAGCGCGGCCTGAATGGGGACCAGTAATTAGACTCACGGCAGCTAATGAATTACCCATCCCGGTCGCATGGGGTGGTGTGGATGAAGATCCGAGTGTGTGGAAAAGATGTTGGAAAAAAAGGAGTCGTCCTGGTCGCAGGGAGAACAGGAAGTGGATCCCAGGTGACCCTCGGAATGAATGTGCTGAAAGAGATTGGGCAAATCCTGCTTAGTGAGCCGAAGGAGATTCTTCTAGACCAGTGGGACCCGCAAACTCCCCAAAGGAGGATCTTTCAACAACTAATCCGAGCTGCCCAGGCTCAGGAGACGTCGAGTGAAGGGAAGATCCTGGGGAAAATAATAGTGCCAGCAGCTGCGGTGCTCACCTTACCGCCTGGGCAAACTGTACTCACGTTACCCGCATGGGCCTGCACACCTCTTGAGGGGGTCGAAGTTCAGATAGAACCAGCATCAATGGACAAAGTACCCCCCGGACTCTTGGTGGCTCGAACTCTGGCCACCGTGGCAATGTTATAGTGCGGTGTGTTAATCTGGGCGAAGATGATCTCACACTCCCTCCCAGGGCGGAAATAGCCCAGATTCTGGGAATGCCAGAATAGTTAGTGCGACCTGATGTGGTACAGCTGTCTGCTGTACGAGGAGACCCCTGGACTCTGGTGGTCACTGTGCCGCCAGAATCCCATTGGGCTAGTGTGAAGGGGGGACGAAGAATCCTAGAACGAATGCGGGCTGAATTGACTGGACTTACACCTCGACAGGTGCAGCAGGTTGAGGAGGTGCTGGAGCGGTACCAGGAAGTCTTTGCTCGCCATGAGGATGATTTTGGTTGCACTGCAGCCATTACCCACGAGTTTCCCATGGGGAGTGCTGCCCCAGTGCGGGAGAGATACCAGCAGATACCTCCCCAGATGTATAAAGAGGTTAAGGAGATGCTAGCCCATATGTTACAGAATGGTGTGATACGGGAGAGTCAGAGTACGTGGGCGGCCCCGATTGTCCTGGTCCGGAAGAAAGATGGGACCCCGCGGTTCTGTGTGGACTATAGACGGCTGAATGCCTGTACAGTACAGGACTCTTACCCACTACCCCGAATCGAAGAGTCCCTGTCGGCCTTAGGGAAGGCAAGATACTTCTCCTCTTTGGATCTGGCCAGTGGGTACTGGCAGGTGCCCGTGGCCAAACATGACCGTGCAAAGACAGCGTTCATATTATTATTGGGACTGTTTGAGTTCAATCGGATGCCCTTCGGCCTGACTAACACCCCCGGGACGTTCCAGCGTCTGATGGAGAGGTGCCTGGGCGATTTGAACTTTGAGGCGACACTGATTTACCTTGACGACATAATTGTCTATGCCGCCACCTTCGAGGAGCACCTCCAGTGACTGGAACAAGTACTGAGTCGCCTACAGAGTCATGGCCTAAAGGTGAAGTCCCAAAAGTGCCACCTGTTCCGCAAAAAGATCGAATATCTCGGTCATACTGTGTCCAGTGAAGGAGTCAGGCCCACCCAGGAAAAGGTAGCCGCCGTACAGGAGTGGCCTACCCCGAAGACAGTAAAGACGTTCGGGCCTTCCTGGGACTTGCCGGGTACTACCAAAGATTCGTGAAGAACTTCACCCGCATAGCCAACCCATTGCTGGAGCTACTTAAGGGAGTGCCGGGGGGCTCCAAGAATCAAGTGATTCGGTGGGGAAGCAGCCAGGAAGAGGCCTTCCGTGCCCTAAAAATGGCCCTGACCGAGGCCCCAATACTTGCCTATGCGGATTTCTCCCAACCCTTCATACTCCACACTGATGGGAGCCTACATGGTCTGGGAGACGTGTTATTCCAAGTACAGGAGGGGAAAGAGCGCGTGATTGCGTACGCCAGCCGCTCCCTTCACGACTCCGAGAGGAACCCAGATAATTATAGCTCTTTCAAATTAGAGTTTCTGGCCCTGGTTTGGGCAATGACCGAGAAGTTTGCGGAGTATTTGTCCGGATCCGAAGTACTGGTGAGAACAGATAACAACCCGCTGGCCCGCCTGGAAAATGCGAAATTAGGGGCCCTGGAGCAGCGGTGGGTGGCCCGCATGCCCAGGTACCGGTATAAGATCACCTACCAGCCTAAGGCAGAGAATACTCATGCCGACGCCCTCTCCAGAGTGACATATGAACTGCCCCTAGCTTCCAAAGTTTCGTGGGACCGCTGGCTGCGGCGCAGGGACAGATCAGAGAGACGTCGGAAGAACAAGTGCTAGGACGGCCAAGAGATGACTGGATCCGACTTCAACAGACTGACAGAGAAGTTGCTCAATTACGTCAATGGGTGGCTTTGCGGCAAGTCCCCAGTCGAGAAGAGAGGAGTACCCTGTCCTCGGGAGCACTGAAAATGCTGGGACAATGGGAGAGACTGTGTTTGCGAGACAGGCTGCTGTACCGACGGGAGCAGTTACTGCGAGAGTTCGGGACCACCTGGCAAGTGGTGATCCCAGAGAAGTTGGTCGGAGTAGTGACTAAGGAGGCTCATGAACGAGGGGCTCACTTCGGACCAGAGAAGACGTTTCAGTGGTTGCAGAGGCTGGTGTATCATCCCCGACTGCGAGCAACAATAGAAGACACTTGTCGAAGATGTCGGAGCTGTGAGCTGGTAAAGCCCCCGAAGCAGCGGGTCCCCATACAAACTATTGTGACTTCTGCCCCCTTGGAGGTGCTGATGATCGACTATTTGACTGTTGGACTGGCGCATCTCGGGTATGAACATTGCCTGGTAATGACAGACCACTTCACCAAGTTTGCGTAGTGACCCCGACCAGAGACCACACCGCTGAGTCAGCTGCGCAGGCTATCTGCCGAGACTTCATTCGGGTGTACGGCTGCCCAAAGAGGATTCATTCCGATCAAGGTGCCTGCTTCCAAGGCCGGGTGATGGAAGAGCTGCACCGGTTGTACAAGATTGAGAAGTCACGGACTACTCCTTACCACCCTCAAGGAAATGGGGCCTGTGAACGCTTTAATTGGACACTGATCCAAATGCTCCGCACGTTGGAGAAAGATCAGAAGGTACGATGGACTGAGTTTGTGGCCGAGCTCGTGTGGGTCTACAACAACCGAGTGAATAGTACGACGAGGCTCACTCCTTATACCTTGCTGTTCGGATGAAAGGGGTGAGAGATCACTGAGTTAGAGCTGGACCCCAAGGAGGACTACCCACGGACGGGGGTGTCTTCCTGGGTCCGAGAACATCAGCATCGACTGCAGACCCTCCGGCGGTTGGTAAAACAAAAGTTTCAGGAGCTCAAACATCATGAGACATTGCCTCTTCGAGGGACAGCTCTGAGGCCTGGAGAGCGGAGGTTGGTTCGGGACAGGCGGCCCCAGGGCAGATTGAGTAGGCGGTGGGAACGGACCCCGCACCGAGTGAAGCGCAGGATTGGCGCTGAAGGACCTGTGTATGAACCCGTATGACCTGTGTGTTCAACCCGAGGGGGCTGAAGGAGCCCCTACCAGAGTGGTTCATCGTAGTATGCTGCGACCCTGTCTATCTAAAGATGACGAGGGTGGATAAGAATCATCTGCTTGTAGAGAGGGACCTGTCACAGTTGCCCCAAGTCACGATGTGGACGAAGAAGAGTTGTTTATTCTACCTCCGAGCCACAGCACTCGATTACCTGCAGTCCCCAGTGCAGGCGGCGAGGGAACAACATCGGTTGAAGCCACCGGGCAGGCGGAGATTGGAAATCCGAGTGACCCTGCACCCTGCATCGGTCAAACTGAGTTACGTCGGTCAGAACGGACAACAGCAGGAGTGCCTCCTCACCGTTACGAACAAGATCAATTCATATGGTACCGTATCGTCCAGGAAGTCCAAGAATGTGAACGTTTGATGAAGGAACTCTCGCCCGTGGAATGGCGAGTTAAAGGAGAGCGGGAGTGTAAGGGGGAAGACTGGGGTGTAAGTATTTTCAGAGCAAGGGATCCGGAACTGCCGGGGCCGTACCTCTTGTTGCAGGGGGAAGACAGACTGCAAGCAGAGGAGTGATGTGACAGGGAAGCAGGGGGTGGGTCGAGAGAAAGAGCTGGGAGGTCAGGTGACAGAGGGACTCCTGGTGTGACTTGAGGGAGGAAGAGACGAGTACGTTTTGCTCGGGAAAGCGGAGCTGGATCCGGCTCAGCAGAGCAGCGTGAGAGGGTCCAGGCTCCTGGGTCCAGGACTGGGAGCAAGAGCCGAGTGCAGTGGACCAGAGGAGTCAGGCCGACTAGAGAAGAGACGCAGGGTCGGTGGAGCCGGGCACGTGAGGTGCCGGGTTATGGACTAGGGGCTCAGCGGGTTAAACCGGAGACCGCCCGCTACCGCCAGAAGACAGAGCATTGTTTGGGCAGGGATGCCTGAAAAATCAACACAGGCATCAACGTGCATCTGCCTTGTGAGGAGCGAGAGTCAGCTAAGTGACAAAAACTGTTGATTATAACCGGTTAGACTCTGCTACATCCAGTTAAACTGTGAACTGTCAGTGATAGACTTTTACTTGCTTTTCCCTTGTTTTTCCCCTGATACTCCCTGCGTGGAGTTTTACCCTGTTATTATAAACTTCCGCTGTTTATTAACCCCGTATTGGCTGCTCTGTGTTTCTGTGTCGCTGCATCTAAAGTGCTCGTGTTACATTTGCCTCCTGCCAGACAGAGACGCCGTTCCCCTCACAGCCGCGGTCCCGGTCCGGCGTCTTCCTGCTCCCCTCCTGTTGCTGCTGTGGCGTGCACCGCTCGCAGCTTTCCGGGCACTGTGCTTAGGGCGCGTGCATGCTCCCTCCCTCTTAAAGCGGCCGCGCGCGCCATCCTAAAGAGTCCCTGGCCAATGGCCGGAGTACTTCCCCTTTATAAGGCACCTCCTCCAAAATGGAAGTGCCTGTGCAAGGTTGTAGTTTTGTGTGCTAAAACTTTCTTTAGCCCTCAGGTCCTGCTGCCTGTCAGCCTTGCCCGCCAGTCTGTCTAACAGTCCTGCCCGCCAATCTGTCTAACAGTCCTGCCCGCCAGTCTGTCTATCAGCCGTGTCCACCAGCCTGCCTACCTGGAGCACCGCCAGTAACCTGCCGTGCCCCCCAGTCTGCCTACATGGAGCACCTGCCAGTTACCTGCCGTGCCCGCCAGCTTGCCTACCCGGACCACCTGTCTGGCTATCAGCTGTACCTGCCTGCTTATCTACCCGGATCACCCGCCAGCCTTCCTGCCGTGCTCATCCGCTGTACCAGTCAGCTCCTGCCTTCTGACCCGTGGGAGTCACCTGCTCTCACACAAGGTCAGTCCCAGAGTGGCACCTGGTTCACCTGCATGGTCCCTCCCTGGTTCACGGAGTCGACTAAGCCGCCGTGTGACCTGGGTCGGTCCGAGTAGGCACTTAGTTATGCCCCTCTGGTCCCTCCTTGCACCAAAGCACAGAGGTTCCACCACCCGGACCCGTAACAGTTTTTAACACTTTGGCTAACATACTGGTGGTGTATGATGAGTGGGGGGACGTGTTTGATGACGGGAGGGGCTGGGGAGAGCTGACAGGAGCTGAGGGCAGCGCCATGCTTGTAATTTTTTTCCCCAAACTTTATGTGTGCAAATCGTGGCTAGCCAATCAGGGCGCAGGAAGGATCCATACTTTTCAGACACAAGGGCTTTTGCCATTGGCTGCTGAAATCACATGTCCTCGCTATATAAAGAGTGGACATGTTGTGTCAGCGCCATTTTCTGATTATAACAGGTCACAGAAGCTACTGCTGACGGTGCTCCTGCATACTGAGAGATTTTAGCTAGTTAGATAGGCGATTGCTTCTAAGTCAAATAGTTTAGATAGCTAGGGTCCTGTGCAGTTGCTTCTAAGTCAGATAGTTTAGATAGATAGTGTCCTGTGTGGCTGTGAGATTGACCTTCCAGCAGATTATTTTTTCTTGTGCCATTACTGAGGTCCACACAAGGACAGCAGGGCCCATGTCATAGAACTCTGTTGTGCACTGCTTCTATTGTGCTCCGAGCACGAGTACACCTTTAAAAATCTAATTTTTTTCACTTGCTAATGTGATAAAACAAGCCCTAGTAGACCACCCTGTCATCTTTTGGGGTTGAAATTCAGCTGTATGCAGAGTTCCTGTCCTGAGTGCAGAGTAGAAAAAACAGTTTTTTTCTTTTGTGGTGGTGAAATTAAGCTATATGCAGATTTAAAAAATCTTTTTTTTTCTGTGAGCAACATGACGCTACACACCATAAGCCACCTTGTCATTTTGTGGCGTTAAATTTCACCTGTGTACAGACCGAGTAAACAAACCATTTTTTTCTGTTGCTAACAAGAGTAAAAAAATATTTTTTTCTGTGACAAACATGATACATTCCGCCATAAGCCAACTTGTGATTTTGTGGCTGTTAAATTAAGCTGTATGCAGATTTAAAAAATCTTTTTTTCTGTGAGTAACGTGACGCTGCACGCCATTAGCCTCCTTGTCATTTTGTGGCGTTGAAATTCAACTGTGTGCAGACTGAGTAAACATACTTTTTTTATCTGTTGCTAACAAGAGTAAAAAAATCTATTTTTTTCTGTGACAAACGTGATTCAGCAGGCCAGATCTGAGTTTGAAATTGTTTGGAGCATATCTTCTCTGTTATTCAGGCCTCATCCACACTAAAAATAAAATTTCTTCTGTTACTAACATGATACAGTAGGGGACATCTCAGGGTGCCAAGGGAGGGTGGATTACTGCGATCGAAGGGGGCTGGTGATACCAGACAAGCTGTTAGTGAAGGTGCAAGAGCCGAGGAACAAATGGAGGAGGAAGAGGTGATGTCAGGAGATGAAGAGGATAATCATTCCCTCTCTGTTGTTCGTGGTTAGCAGGAGGGGATGGAGGAAACAAGCATCAGACTTACCCAGCCACCAACACAGCATGGGCTTGGACCTCATGGAAGAGCCCGACATATGAGTGCCTTCTTGCTGCACTATCTGCAACATGATCCCTGTATAGTTATGATTCAAAATAGTGTGCACAGTGTGAATCGCAGCTCTACACATCCAACTTCCGGCATGTCAATTCATCAATGCCAAAATATTAGCAGCAACAGCAGCTGTGTAAATGGAAGAAGCAATTTTTGTGAGTCCTTTCACACATTTTTAGACCAGCTCGTGCACTAGCACAATAGAGTACAAGTCTGACACGTGGTGAACGACTGGAGATGATGGTGCAGGAGTATCTAGAACTCAATATCTATACCATCAGGGAGGGTTTGGTCCCTTTGACACTTTGGTCTTCAAAAATGGATGAGTGGCCTGAGCTCGCCTGTCACGCCTTGGAGGTTTTATCATGCCTGGCAGCAAGCGTTCTCTCAGAACGTGTCTTCAGCGCTGGTAGCGTTCTGTCGGATAATCGCAGCCGGCTGTCCCCTGAAATTGTAGACCGCCTAACTTTAATCATAATGAACAAGTCATGGATGTCCAAGGACTTTTGCACCCCAAACGCAGACTGTGCAGACTAGGTGATGCTGTAGTTTTTAATGTGCTGCACTGATCTCGCATAATTGCAGTCTATGATTTGTGTAGTGTGATTTTAGTGCCTGCTGTTGCTGCTGCTGCAAAAAAAAAATAAGCCCTCACCCAGCCCAGGTCCAAAAAATGGAGACACTAATTACAATGTCTAAGGACCCTTTTACAAACTGAACAAAGGTCTAACATTTAGCTTCAGAATACAATATGATATACACCCAAATTTCAATATCATGCCTGCATATGACTTTGTTATTGTTTGTCTGTTTTATCAGTTTCATGCCTCGCATTTGATTCTAGTTACGAAATAATTTCTTTTTATGCACTTTTGTCGATGTGCTTTCTCTACTGACTGTTCCCAAGAATCTACGTAGGGAAATTCGGTTCTGCAATATTCTTATAGTTTGATATTGGTGTTGTCAATAGGGTTGAGCGGACCATTGGAAGGTCGGGTTCTGCTATCTGACCCGAACTTTTGAGAAAGTTTGGTTCAGGTACCAGAACAGTACCCGAACTTCCACCAGAACCGAAACCCCATTGAAAATCATAGAGACCCGAACTGGTAGGAAGAAAAAAATCTCTCCCTCTCCCTCTCTCTCTTGCCCTCTCCCCCTCTCTCTTTGGGTTCGCTCATCTCTAGTAAATAATAATATTTCTTGATGTTGTTATTGATCAGTATCCTTGTGATTTGATATTGATATTGTTCGCGATAATGGTATTTCTTACAAGTGTAACTAGCAACCCTCCAGTACACTGTGCGCAGAATTATTAGGCAAGTGAGTATTCGACCGTATCATCATTTGTATGCAGATTTTCCTCCTCCAAACTGTATAAACTTGAATGCTTATTGGATGAAGAAGATTAAGTGATGTGTATTTGTGTAATGAGGGATGGTGAGGCCTAAGGATACAATACCAGAGATTGCTCTCTGTCAGTCCCCAGCAGCATGTTTGTGGGGTGCCAATGGACCTCCGGTTCTGTTATACTCTACAGCTTAACAGATTCCATGGGAGACTGGGCCTGATACATTACCTGTCAATCAAACAGTGGCAGGATAGTGTAATACACAGCTCTACATAGTATTACTACATAGTAGAACAGTATATTTCTGATGAAATCATAGGATTGCATGTTCAAGTTCCCTTAGGGAACTAATGCATATTGTTAAAAAAAAGAGATTTTAAGTGCTTAAATAAAAAAAGCAAAAATGCCCTCTCAATATCACAGCATTACCGATAAAAAAATATTTAAATCTGCAAAATAATGTACAATACAGACCAAAAGTTTGGACACACCTTCTCATTTAAAGATTTTTCTGTATTTTCATGACTTTGAAAATTGTACATTCACACTGAAGGCATCAAAACTATGAATTGACACATGTGGAATTATATACTTAACAAAATAGTGTGAAACAACTGAAAATATGTCTTATATTCTAGGTTCTTCAAAGTAGCCACCTTTTGCTTTGATGACTGCTTTGCACACTCTTGGCATTCTATTGATGAGCTTCAAGAGGTAGTCACCGGAAATGGTTTTCACTTCACAGTTGTGCCCTGTCAGGTTTAATAAGTGGGATTTCTTGCCTTATAAATGGGGTTGGGACCATCAGTTGTGTTGTGCAGAAGTCTGGTGGATACACAGCTGATAGTCCTACTGAATAGACTGTTAGAATTTGTATTATGGCAAGAAAAAAGCAGCTAAGTAAAGAAAAACGAGTGGCCATCATTACTTTAAGAAATGAAGGTCAATCAGTGCGAAAAATTGGGAAAACTTTGAAAGTGTCCCCAAGTGCAGTTGCAAAAACCATCAAGTGCTACAAAGAAACTGGCTCACATGAGGACCGCCCCAGGAAAGGAAGACCAAGAGTCACCTCTGCTTCTGAGGATAAGTTTATCCGAGTCACCAGCCTCAGAAATCACAGGTTAACAGCAGCTCAGATTAGAGACCAGGTCAATGCCACACAGAGTTCTAGCAGCAGACACATCTCTTCAACAACTGTTAAGAGGAGACTTTGTGCAGCAGGCCTTCATGGTAAAATAGCTGCTTGGAAACCACTGATAGGGACAGGCAACAAGCAGAAGAGACTTGTTTGAGCTAAAGAACACAAGGAATGGACATTAGACCAGTGGAAATCTGTGCTTTTGTCTGATGAGTCCAAATTTGAGATCTTTGGTTCCAACCACCGTGTCTTTGTGCGAAGCAGAAAAGGTGAACAAATGGACGCTACATGCCTGGTTCCCACCGTGAAGCATGGAGGAGGAGGCGTGATGGTGTGGGGGGGCTTTGCTGGTGACACTTGGGGATTTATTCAAAATTGAAGGCATACTGAACCAGCATGGCTACCACAGCATCTTGCAGCGGCATGCTATTCCATCCAGTTTGCGTTTAGTTGAACCATCATTTATTTTTCAACAGGACAATGACCCCAAACACACCTCCAGGCTGTGTAAGGGCTAATTGACCAAGGAGAGTGATGGGGTGCTACGCCAGATGACCTGGCATCCACAGTCACCAGACTTGAACCCAATCGAGATGGTTTGGGGTGAGGTGGACTGCAGAGTGAAGGCAAAAGGGCCAACAAGTGCTAAGCATCTCTGGGAACTCCTTCAAGATTGTTGGAAGACCATTTCCGGTGACTACCTCTTGAAGCTCATCAAGAGAATGCCAAGAGTGTGCAAAGCAGTCATCAAAGCAAAAGGTGGCTACTTTGAAGAACCTAGAATATAAGACATATTTTCAGTTGTTTCACACTTTTTTGTTAAGTATATAATTCCACATATGTTAATTCATAGTTTTGATGCCTTCAATGTGAATGTACAATTTTCATAGTCATGAAAATGCAGAAAAATCTTTAAATGAGAAGGTGCGTCCAAACTTTTGGTCTGTACTGTACGTATCTTCACCTCGTGCCTCTGCAGACAGTTTTAGTTTTTATGATTGCACTTTTTCGTCCCCTTAGTCCAAGAGCCAAAACTTTTTTTTTATTTTACCATTAACATAACCATGTAATGGCTTGTTTTTTGCCAGGCAGTGTGTAGTTTTGAATGACACATCCATTTACCATATATTGTACTGATAAATAAGAAAAAAATCCAAGTGGGATGAAATTATGAAAAAAAATTAAATTTTGCCATTCTTTTTTGTGATTTGGTGTTATAGCGTTTATTGTATGGTAAAAATAACCTGGAGATATGTTTCTCGAGGTCAATATCATAACGACAATATCATACTTGCACGGATTCTTTTTTATTTAAGCAATGAAAAATAATCTGAATTTTGAAAATAAAAAAAAATGAAATTTGTGTCACCAATTTCCAAGAACTGTAACATTTTTATTTTTCCATCAAAGGAGGTCTTGTTTTTTTCATAGTGAGCTGACTGTTTTATTGATGGTTCATACAATGTTTTGATAATATTTTTATTGCCATTTTTTAGGAAGATAGGGTGAAAAATCACAACTGCAAAAAAAAAAAACATCTGCAAGGCGTTTGTATGTTCTCCCCGTGTTTGTGTCAGTTTACTCTGGGTTCTCCAGTTTCCTCACATACTCCAAAGATATACTGATAGGGAATTTAGATTGTGAGCCCCAATGGGGACAGTGATGATAATGTCTGTAAAACAATTTGGCAGCACTTTATACAGGTGCATCTCACTAAATTAGAATATCATCAAAAAGTTAATTTATTTCAGTTCTTCAATACAAAAAGTGAAACTCATATATTATATAGAGTCATTACAAACAGAGTGATCTATTTCAAGTGTTTATTTCTGTTAATGTTGATGATTATGGCTTACAGCCAATGAAACCACAAAAGTCATTATCTCAGTGAATTAGAATAATTAACAAAAAACATCAGTGACAAGTGTAATGTATTGCAATGCGTTATACCAGTTATCAGAGTAATAAAAGTTAAAGTACCATAGTGGGACTAAATAAAGAAATAAAAAAAAGTTAAATTATTTTTAAAAAATCACAAAATAAATAAAAAAAATATTTTTTTTTAACAATTATACGTTATACCAATAAATGCGTATATTTATGTAAAAACAAAATTAAACAAAAAGAGTGCTCATATTTGGTAGCTTCGTGTCCATAGCGACTCGATCTATAAAACTGGTCACATTAATCGATTCAGCAAACACCATTAAAAAAATATAAAAAAAGCGGCAAAACATAAAAAACATTATTTAAATTTGGTATCGCTGTAATCATTTTGACCCAAAGGATAAAGGTGTCATACCAATTTTACCAAACAGTGAATGGCATTAAAGAAAAAATAATTCTGAATTGCTGTCTTTTGTTCATTCTACCTCCCCAAAATTGGAATTGAAAGTGATCAAAAAATGGTATGTGCCTGAAAATGATGCCAATAAAAACATCAATTTGTTCCGCAGGAAACAAGCCCTCACATGAATCTGTCGGCAGAAATATAGAATAATTATAGCTCTCAAAATATGGCAATGTAAAAACTTTCTTTGTAAAAATAGTATTTTTTTAGTATGTGACAGCAGCATAGAAAAACAATATAAATCTGGTATCACTCAAATCGCACCGACCTGAAGAATAGCACCAACCTGAAGAATAGCATAGACCTGAAGAATAAAGTCGTCTAATCACTTTCACCACATGAGGAACGGTGTAAAAAAATAAATAAAACCAATTTTTGACCTGCTGTTGTTTTGTTTATTTTGCCTCCCAAAGAACGCAATAAGGCTTGGCTCAAATTTATCCTGTGCTCTATGCTGAGCGCTTACCCCAGAGTTTTCATGTAAATCTCTGAAATACGTGATTCAGACAGAGCCCCAGATAGAAGATTCTCTATAATGAGGTAGATGAGGACACTGTGGATGCTTTCTGGCCTATGTTCTGCAGTGTCCATCTTTGTAAGCGTGCATAAAGGCATGGTCATCCACAGTTTTGTGCACTTCTGAAAAGAAGGATACCACTGAACAGAGGCCAGATAGAGTCCAGAGTAACTTTGCTGTCTCATTATAGTAAATGTATCCCTCAGGGGTTTCATCTGAACCACGTCATTCGGAGATTTAGATGTAAACCCTGGTGGAAGTGCTTAGCATAGAGCACAGGATAAATGTGATCAAAATTTTATGTAAAATGCTCCCAATAAATGCTTCAACTCAAAAACAAAAAAAACAAGTCACCACTCAGGTCCATCATCTGTCAATGGAAATATAGGGGGCTTCCAAATTACTGATAACAAAAAGGCTCTGAAAAAGTGCTATGGCTCCTCCCAAAAAGAAATCTAGAAAAATCTTTGCTCCCAAATCCAAATGCTACCCTCCCTTCTGAGCCCCATGATGTGCCTAAACCACATTTAGCGTCCATATAATTTACGTGAAGCTTATCTCCAGAAGCACGAGCTTGGCACAATGTATGCGCAGTACAATGTACTGGGGTTTACAATGTACTGGGCAGTACAATGTAGGGGCACAACAATGGCAGATTTGCAATTTGCATACTGCAACATCCATTACTTATTTGTTTGTGGAAAACACCCATGGCGTCTAAATCATCACTACACCTGTAGATAAATTTCCAGAGGGGTGTAATTTCCAAAATGCAGTCATTTAAAGGAGGATTCTGCTCATCTGGCATTTAGGGGCCCTAAATATGGAGTCTGCAAACTATTCTGAGAAAACTTGTTCTCCAAGAGTCAAATAGTGATCCATCTCTCCTGAGTCACAACGTTTGGCTAAGCAATACTGTGCAGGGACATATGAGGTATGGCCACGTTCAGCAGAAATTGTGTGACACATTTTGGTGTCATTTTTACCCATTTCCTCTTGTGACAATGTAAAATCTGCAGCTAAAACTAAATTTTTGTGGTAAAACTTAATTATTTTTTCTTCACCAGAATTACCACCCAATGGAATAAAGTTCTGTGACACATCTGTGGTGTCAATGTAAAGATATGGACATGCTGCCAACGTTTCCCACTTGAAGACAAGCTTTATTGTTGAAATGTGTTGTATAATGTAATCTGTCCTGTGAATTGTATTGTATTGTGATGTTTGCCTGTGTTCCTGTATATTGTATAGTAATGTAATGCATAGTATAGCGTTATAGTTAAAGCGTTAATATACAGTATGTATAGTTGACTATAGGAAGTTCTGCCTAACAACAGGCAGCAAGGTCAGGAGTAGTTAACATTTAGGAATAGCCCATAGTTGGAGGGGCTAAGTGTTAGGGAAAGAGACCACTTCCTGTAGTTAATTAGTTGGAGTATAATTTCAAGTGTGAGTAGGAGATGCAGAGCAAGCAGAACTGCCTTAAGGGTGAACCGGAGCGAGAGGAGACTAAGGGCAAGGGAATAGTGAGATCCTGAAGTGACCTAGGAGACAGAGTGGCCTTCCAGAAAGGAGTTCTTTCATAGAACAAGTCACAAGAAACAGTGAGCTTGGAAACTCTGAAGGTAACAAACCTAAACAGGACTGAGTTCGTGGGATTAGTGGCGGTCCCGAGCGGTAGATCCAGGGCACCAGTAGTGGAAGAAA
Organism: Phyllobates terribilis; assembly: GCF_046119375.1. Taxonomy (NCBI): domain Eukaryota; kingdom Metazoa; phylum Chordata; class Amphibia; order Anura; family Dendrobatidae; genus Phyllobates; species Phyllobates terribilis. The sequence continues at coordinate 59,381,484 of NW_027362773.1, forward strand.
TAGGATGCAGAGCCTCTTGAGCTGGGTTATGATAAAGTAGGTCGAAACGTTGTGCTTTACTTGCCATGGAGCAGACTACAGAGGAAGGATACTTTGTGAGTGAATATGCTTTGTACTGCAAAGGAAACATCCATAAGACTTTGTAAATGCTATCCCTTGTACATAACCCTTAGCAAGTTACCGTTCAGTAAAGATTTTGTTTTCTCCTTTTACCCTCTTTGAAAATTACAAACTTGGGGTCAAACCAAACTTTCATGGGAAACAATTGTAATTTTTCATTTACTCAGTCCAAAATTATACAATTCTGTGAATCGCCTGAGTGTTAAAAAAGCACACTACTCCCCTGGATGAATTCCTTGAGAGCTGTAGTTTTCAAAATGGGGTCACTTGTGGGAGGTTTCCACTGTTTAGGCACATCAGGGGCTCTGCAAATGTGACATTTTGTCTGCTATCTATTCCAGCCAATTTTGCTCTCCATAAGTCAAATGATGCTCCTTCTCTTTCGAGCCCTGCCGTGGGCCCAAACAGTCATTTGTTTTTCACCACATATAAAGTATCAGTGTACTCAGAAGAAATTGCGTAACAAATTTTATGGTCCATTTTCTCCTGTTACTCTAGTGAAAAGGAAACATTTTTTCGCTCAATAACTTTTTTGTGGGAAAAATTAGATTTTTTATTTTCACGGCTCAATGTTATAAAATTCTAAGAAGCACCTGTGAGTTCAAAGTGCTCAGCACACATCTACATAAATTCCTCGAGGGATGTAGTTTTCAAAATAGGGTCACTTGTTGTGGGTTTGCACTGTTTAGGCATATCAGTAACTCAGCAAACGTGACACGGTGTCCACTATCTATTTCAGCCAATTTAGCGCTCCAAAAGTTGAATCCCTCTCCTTCCCTTCCGAGCCCTGCCGTGCGCTTCAACCATAGTTTTCCACTATATGTGGGATATCGGTGTTCTCAGGAGAAATTGCACAACAAATTGTACAGGCATTTTCTCCTGTTACCCTTGTGATAATACAAAATTTGGGACTAAAACAATATTTCTGTGGGAAAAATTAAAATTTCCATGTTTACCTAAAGGGTTAATAAACTTTTAGAATGTGGTTTTGAGCACATTGAGTGTTGCAGTTTTTAAAATGGTGTCACTATTTTTACTACTTTCTGTCACATAGGCCCCTCAAAGTCACTTCAAATGTGATGTGGTCCCTAAAAAAATTGCTAATATACTTTTAACCCTTAACTTCATAACAAAAAATTATGTTTCAAAAATTATGGTGATGTAAAGTAGACACAATATCAGGTTGGCATCAGCATCCGGTGCACCCGGGCAAGTGCCGGGGCCCCGAGCAGGCGGGGGGGGCCCACTCGCCGTCAGGCACCCCGCCACGCTGTGGACCCGTGAGCGGAGGAGAGCGGTGTCAGCGCCCCCCCCCCCCGCTTGCTCAGGGCTCCGGCAGCCGGCAAAATGCTTACCTCTCCCCGAGCCTCCGCAGCAGCTCCGGTGTCTTCCGCGTCCTCTGACTGTGACGTCTCAGGTCAGAGGGTGCAGTGACGTCTTTCCACTGCGCTCTCTCCTGAGCTGTCACAGCACAGAGCGGGAAGACGCCATCGACACTGGAGTCCAGAGCAGCTGCAGCAGGTGAGAAGTAAGGTGAGTATTTGATTTTTTTTTTAATACATGGAGGCAAGGGGCATTATAAGGGAGGGGGGGTGTGACATCCTGCATGGGGCATTATAAGGGGGGTGTGACATCCTGTATGGGGCATTAAAAGGGGGGGTGACATCCTGCATGGGGCATTATAAGGGAGGGGGGGTGTGTGACATCCTGCATGGGGCATTATATGGGAGGGGGGGTGACATCCAGCATGGGGCATTATAAGGGAGGGGGGTGACATCCTGCATGGGGCATTAAAAGGGGGGGTGACATCCTGCAATGGGCATTAAAAGGGGGGGAGTGACATACTACATGGGGCATTATAAGGGAAGGCGTTGACATCCTGCATGGGGCATTAAAAGGGGGGAGTGACATCCTGCATGGGGCATTAAAAGGGGGGGAGAGTGACATCCTGCATGGGGCATTATAAATGGGGATAACATCCTACATGGGGAATTATAAGGGGGGGTGACATAATGCATGGGGCATTATAAGGGGGGTGACATCTTGCATGGGGCATTAAAAGGGGGGTTGACATCCTGCAATGGGCATTAAAAGGGGGGGAGTGACATACTGCATGGGGCATTATAAGGGAAGGGGGTGACATCCTGCATGGGGCATTAAAAGGGGGGAAGTGACATCCTGCATGGGGCATTAAAAGGGGGGGAGAGTGACATCCTGCATGGGGCATTATAAGAGGGAGTGACATCCCGCATGGGGAATTATAAGGGGGTTACATAATGCATGGGGCATTATAAGGGGGGTGACATCCTGGATTGGGCATTATAAGGGGGGGTAACATCCTGCATGGGGCATTATATGGGGGGAGCAGCCTGCATGGGGCATTATGAGTTGGAACAGCCTGCGTGGGGCATTATGTGGGGGGAGCAGCCTGTATGAGGCATTATGTGGGGGGAACAGCCTGCATGAAGCATTATGTGGGGGCACAGCCTGCATTTAGTGTTATATGGGGGCCAGTATTCTGTATGGAGTGTTAAATGGGGACCAGTATCCTGTATGGAGCGTTATATGGGGGCCAGTATCCTGTATGGAGCGTTATATAGGGGCCAGTATCCTGTATGGAGCATTTTATGGGGGCCAGTATTCTGTATGGAGCGATTCGCCGGTTTCTGAGCTATTGTGGAATTTACATATCGGTTATGTAATGTAAGAAGTGACATTTTTGGCATTGTAGTATATATATACTTCTCTGCGGTATCTGTGCATCATGAACCGTGGTATGTGTTAAAGGGGCCCACTGAGACTCTTTTGCCCAGGGCCCACAAAAACCTGGAGCCGGTCCTGCATGTGGTATATGTTATTTATTAACTATTTTGTGTCAAAGTTTGAAAATTGCAAAATTTTCTAATTTTTGCCAATTTTTTTAAATTTTCATAAATAAACGCAAATCATTTGACCAAAATTTACCACTAGCCTAACATACAATTTGCTACGAGAAAACAGTTTCAGAATCAATCTAATGTATTGAAGCGTTCCAGAGTTATTACCTTATAAAGTGACACTGGCCATAATTGAAAAAATTGGCCTGATCAGGAAAGTGAAAACAGGCTCGGATGTGAAGGGGTTAAATTACTAAAACATAAATAAAACTATATAAATTAGGTATCGCCATACTGTCAAGTTCACTAGGACCAATGTTATTCAACGGGGCAGTGAAGATGAGTGATTCTTCCATTTGTTGGATTAGCCTCACTATTCAAGTCTATGGGTGGGTAAAAAAACCTCGGATCCCATATGGATCATCGTAGAGTATTCAAATTTTACATTGCCATTATTACCCTAGGAAATGGATGTATGAAAATGGATACCACACAGATGTTTGAAACGGAAACATGGATGGCGTATGGATTGCATAAAGATGGCAATATGGATTTTTTATATGCATGTGTGAACTTAGCCTAAATGTGCTGACCCACAGAGTAAAGTTAATCCTTTAATTGTGCAGCACGTAAATAGCAGAAAAATTACATAGAAATTAGCTTTTTTTCTATTTCTTCCGATAAAGAATAATAAAAGTTAAGTAGTAGAAAAAAAGCTGCATCATCAAAAAAACAACAATACTATACAAATACTGAAATATGATAATAAAGAAAAAAATGCAGTGTCTTAATGGCCCAAAAGAGCCAGTCATTAATTGGTTAAGCAACTTGTCAACACAAGGGAATGTCAAGAATTGCTCTGATGAACAGGAAGTGCACAGTCACGCAAATTGCAGCTGAACTCAACACTGGTGATCCAAGTAATGCGTCCGAATGCACAAGTCCCTAGCAGAAGTGGGCTATAACCGCAGACAACCAATTTGACTGAAATTGCTGCCTAGGGAAACAAAAAGACATGATTCCAGTTTCCAAAAAAGCACAAAAATTGGATCACTGAGTGGTGGAAAAAATTCCCTGTGAGATGAATCCTGATTTCTGTCACACCGTTCTGCTAGGAGATTAAGAATTTAGAGCAAGCTGCAAGAATCGATGAACCCCTCCAGTCGTGCCTCAACACTTCAGAGTAATGGTGTGGGGAATATTTTCTTAGCTCTGTCTGGGTCCTCTGATACCTATAGATGGATGTTTGGACAGTAGGTTTTACCAAAGCATCGAGGATGACCAGTGTTTCAGAAACATGAAAGTGAGTTTTCTTTCTTTCTTTCTTAGTCTTCTCAGTCTCCAGATCTTAATCATATAGAGTATTTATAGGGAAAAGACTGTTCAAAGCATGTTAGTACCTCCAATAACCTCCTAGAAAATTGCATTCAAAGGAGATCAAAATATACAATCTTTCTCAAATATATGTAGCTAGAAATACTAAGCTATTACTGTCTAATTTAGTACTAAAAAGCTCTGGCACTTTAAGAGAGCAATGTTTAACCTGGCTAAAGTTTGGGCTTTCTGCTGTCTTACTATTTTGACAGCTGTGTGAGACTTCATGCTTCTGAAGAATGTAATGTAAGTAAAACCTGTGTCCATTTAGTTCTGAAGTAAATCACATTGTTTGCTAATGAAATGTTTTAGAAAAATTTTATGGACTGTCACTCTTTTTAACTCACATTTTAATACTATATACTGCATATTTTTTAGTTGAAAAAAATCTATGCTGACAAATTTTCTAAAGATTTAAAAAATTTTAAAACAGCAGGGAAGGTAAGAAAATAAAGAAAACAATTGATTCTCACCTGTTAAATTTCCAACCTCTCATTCCTAGCAGTCTGTGCAGTTAAACATTTCTTAATCCTGGAGTGATTCCTTTAAATGAAGAAATCTGGGCTATCTACAGCCACCACTAGAGGGGGCAAAGTGTTTACTGCATTCTATTTATACATTGAAATCAATAAAAACAATCATGCAGCAAGCTGCTTAGCCCCCTCTAGTGGTGTCTGTGGGAAGACTGAATTGTACCTTCTAATTCTACAGCTGTGAGCTGTTATTAATAGCCAGAGAACATGTTTGGCTAATGGCCCCTTCCCCGGCTACTAATATCAGCCCCCAGCAGTCAGCTTTCCCTCTGCTCGTTATGAAAATGACACGGGAGCCCACACCATTTTTTTTATTTAATTCTTCATTTTATTTTATTTATAAGAATCCCATTCCCACTGTGCTTGTTTTTGACGCTGTGTAAACTCACCCGCAGCATGTCAACTTCTGTAGCGGAGACGCAAGTCTCCACTGCAGATTTTGACCGATTGAAAAGTCATTACATGAGGTGAATATGCATATACTGACAAAACAAGTGCGGCATTAGAACGCAGCATTTCGGATGCAACGAAAATACTCACCCCTGGTCCGACGGTAATCCAAGGGTTAGGGTATGTGCACGCGATCCGGACAAGCAGCGCTTTGGACGCAGCATACTTTATGCTGTGTCCAAAGCACTGCATTCTATTGAACGCAGGTGAATTCCCATGTGCTCATTGAACCATACGGATTCACCGCATTCAGTAAATTGTATGGATCAGATTTCTCTTGCGGAGGCTAGCGACTCTGCAAGAGAAATTGACATGATGAGGTCTTGAAAGATGCACCGCATGTCCGTGTCCGCGGGTGATCTGCAGGCACAGATGAATGCATAGTGGACATAGGATTTCTACAAATCCCATCTACTATGCGGTAACATCTGTCCGCTACGGGTTTGACGCTGCATAAGCATGCAGCGTCAAACCCGCAGAGGCTCCTGATTATGTACACATACCCTTAAAGCAATGTCCAACATTTATTTTTTCAAATATCTTTAGCTCCAAAAAGCATTCATTGCTGTACAAAAATGCATGCAAAAAATGCACCTAAAGCTCTGCAGCAAAGTGAATGAAAAATGTGAAGTGTCATGCACACATTGAGTATTTTTTTACTTGCAGATTTGATGCAGAAAATAATCATCAGCATGTCAATTCTCAGTGCATTTTTGCCGCATTTTTTGCCAGCTTTATCGCAGTGCATTTAATGGGTGAAAAACGCAGCAAAAGCACACAGAGAAGTGACATGTTGATGATTATTTTCTGCACCAAATCTGCAAGTCAAAAAATACTCAATGTGTGCATGACACTTCAAATTTCTCATTCACTTTGCTGCAGAGTTTTTGATGCCTTTTTGAATTCATATTTTGCATGCGTTTTTTGGTAAGTTTTTGTAAAGCAATGAATGCTTTTTGGAGATAATTAAAGATATTTGAAAAAATAAATGTTGGACATCGCTTTAATGGCTCATACTCATATGCGAGAAAAACGGAGCAATTGGACGACTGACCAATGCTATTCAATGGGTTATATCTCATCTGCGATTTTTTTCTCAGCTGAAATCAGAGAAAAAAAATCGCAACATGCTGCGCATTGCCGCGTATCTCGAACTAGACTCGCCAATGCAAATCAAAAAAATGGCGTGGGGTCCCCTGTAATTTTACACACCAGCAGAGGTTAAGCGGACAACTGTGGGAAGATATTTTTAGCCTGGGAAGGGGGCAATACCCATGGAGCTTCCCAGGCTATTAATATCAGCCCCCAGCTGTATACTTAGCTTTTACTGGCTATTAAAATGGGGGATCCCCAAAAAAATTGACGTGAGGTCCCCTTATTTTTACATCCAGCATAGGCTAGGCAGGCAGCTGGGGGCTGATATTAATAGCCTAGGAAGGGGCCATGAATATTGGCACCCTCCCAGACTTCAAATACCAGCCCTCAGCCACCCTAGAAAAGGCACATCTATAAGATGCGCAAATTTTGGCACTTAGTCTCGCTCTGCCCACTGCCGTGTAGCATTGGTGATTGGGGTTATAGGGCTGGGGTTGATGTCAGCTTTTAATGCCAGCTGACATCAAGCCCAGGTTAGTAATGGAGAGGCGTCTATAGACGCCCCCATTACTAACCCCATAGTGAGAGTGAAATGTGAAGAAAAAAACACCCACACCCAGAATAAAATATTTTATTTGAAATAAACACACACACTCCTTTATTATTCTAAATTAAACCATACTTACCATTATGGCTATTCCATCTGAATCCCTTGTCACCTGCAATAAATAAAAATAAAATAATAAACCAACCTCAATCTTACCTTTCTGACGTGAAGAACACAATTCATGTGTCCCATGACGGGTCCAGCTTTACTACATCTATATGGCAGGCTGCATAGTAGCTGGATGCGACCATCCAACCTGCAATCCTGCAGAGACACTGAGTAGTGCACACATGCTTGCTCATTGACGTCAGTGCGAGCGTGGGAAAGTTCTCACTGCTCATGTGCTGACGTCATTCATTCTCGTAGTGCCGTCAAATGACGTCAGCGCATGCACGGTGAGAACTTTCCCACGCTCGTGCTGATGTCACTGAGTTGAACTGAGTTCATGTGACATCAACCCCGCTCAACTTAATGTCACGGGTGTGTTAGATGTGACAGACAGTCGCCCTGCAGTTGGTTGCAGGAGATCTCTTCATTGGGCATTACAGACACCTTCTTAGATCTGTCTCACTCTAGGACCCAGCGGCTACCTTCCTCTTGCTAATTAACACCCTGGCCTGGGTGTATAAATACCTTCACTTTGCAATAGGGAGGCGCCGGTGATATTCACATGACCCCTTGTGAAAGTTTGGAGCAAGTGCAGTTCTTACTTCCTCTCTGGTGCTAAGAGGACGTGTGTGCAATCTCTCTGAAGTCGACTCAAGCTAAGCTACTTCCCCCGTGTCTGTCTCCCCTTGCTGTCTTTAGTGTTAATGGGAACTGACCCCCCCCCCCATTCCCTAACCAAACCCTAGCTCTAGGGAGAGACAGGGTTTTAGTTTCCTGCTCGGCGATTGGTGAGCAATCAATTTAGGGACGGTAGGGAAGGACAGGGTGATATCAGATCAGCATAGGAGGTCTCCATCCCCTCTGTCCTTAGTGTCGGGCTCCCTTCCCCTCATCCCTTTGTGTTGCACTTTGTCTTTCCTACACTGTGCATGACAGCGAGTCACTGTGGAGCGCAAACATGCGTGCGCTCCGCAGTCTCTGCAGGATGGCAGACTGGATGGTCGCATGTAAATGACATGTACAGTAAGTAACACAGTCACTGTACTAATTATATATGTCACTGACATCTTTCTATCTAACTATTCTATGTATGCATAGCTATTCTCTCTATTCTATATTGTCGGGTACCGCTGTAATTTTACAGCATGCGGATGATGAATTGTCGGGTTTGAAGGAGATAAGTGAGTGAAAATCGGTCGGCACTCACATGGTCTGAGTGCTGTGCGATTTTTTTCACGAACCCATTGATTTGCATTGGCGAGTCTAGTCTGAGGTACGTGGCAAAACGCAGCATGCTGCGATTTTTTTCTCAGTCCAATTTCAGCTGCAATTTTTTATCGGATTGCACTCGCCCGTTTTTCTCGCATATGAGTATGAGTCCTTAAAGCGATGTCCCACATTTCTTTTTTCAAATATCTTTAATTATCTCCAAAAAGCATTCATTGCTTTACAAAAACGCATCAAAATATGCATGCAAAACACGCATGCAATAACGCACCAAAAACTCTGCAGCAAAGTGAATGAGAAATGTGAAGTGTCATGCACACGTTGGTGCAGAAAATAATCATCAGCATGTCAATTCTCTGTCCATTTTTGCTGCATTTTTTGCCTGCGTTTGTTCAGTGTATTCAATGGGTGAAAAACGCAGGCAAAGCGCACCATAAGTCAAAATAGAAAATAATCTTCAGCCTGTCAATTCATTGAATGCACTGAAAAAACGCAGGCAAAATCGTGACAAAAAACGCGACAAAATCGTGCCCAAAACACAGGAAATAACACTCACTTCACTTTGCTGCAGAGTTTTTGGTGCTTTTTTGTATGCATTTTTACATGTGTTTTTGTACAGCAATGGATGCTTTTTGGAGCTAAAGATATTTGAAAATAGAAACGTGGCGCATTGCTTTAAGGGCATGTAAACGATCAGGAGCTGCTCTGGGTTTGATGCTGCATTGTCAACCCCGCAGCGGCCAGATGTTACAGCATAGTGGATGGGATTTGTAGAAATCCCATCTTCGCTATGCGTTCATCTATGCCTGAGGATCACCCGTGGACGTGGACATGCGGTGCGTCTTTCAAGACCGCATCATGTCAATTTCTCTTGTGGAGTCACTAGTTTCCGCAAGAGAAAAGTACTGAATGCGGTGAATCCGTATGGTTCAATGAACACATGCGTATTCACCTGCATTCAATAGAAAGCAGCACTTTGGACGCAGCCAAAAGTATGCTGCGTCCAAAACACTGCCTGTCCGGATCGTGTGCACATACCCTAAACCTTGGATTACCCTGACCAGGAGTGAGTATTTTCGCTGCGTCTGAAACGCTGCATTCTAATGCCGCACTTGTTTTGTCAGTACATGCGAATCCACCGCATGTAATGACATTTCAATCGGTCAAAATCTGCAAAGGAGACTTGCATCTCTGCTACAGAAATTGACAAGCTGCGGGTGAGTTTATGCAGCATCAAAAACAAGCACAGTGGGCATGAGATTTCTTGTAAATGAATTAAAATGAAGAATAAAATTAAAAAAATGGCGTGGGTTCTCTCGTAATTTTCATAACCAGCAGAGAGAAAGCTGACCGCTGGGGGCTGATATTACTAGCCAGGGAAGGGGCCATTATACAAAGATGTTCCCTGGCTATTAATAGCAGCTCACAGCTATTTTCTTAGTCTTTACTGGATAAATTACAGGGGGACCCCAGAAAAAAATTGACGTAGGGTCCCCCTATAAAATCTAACTAGCAAAGGCTAAACAGACAGCTGTGAGCTGATAGTAATAGCCATGGAAGGGGCCATGGATCCTGGCCCCAGGGCCGGCTCCAGGTTTTTCTGGGCCCCGGGCGAAAGAGTCTCAGTGGGCCCTCTTAAAACATACCACGATTCATGATGCACAGATACCGCAGAGAAATATAGGTATAGTACAATGCAAAGATTTCACTTCTTACATTACATGAGTGATATCTATTGTAAATTCCACAATAGCTCAGAAACCGGCGAATCACTCCACACAGTATACTGGCCTCCATAAAATGCTCCATACAGAATACTGGCCCCCATATAACACTCCATACACGATACTGGCCCCCATATAACGCTCCATAAAGAATACTGGCCTCCATATAACGCTCCATACAGAATACTGGCCCCCATAAAACACTCCGTACAGGATACTGGCCCCCATATAACGCTCCATACAAGATACTGGCCTCAATAAAATGCTCCATACAAAATACTGGCCCCATATAACACTCCATACAGGATACTGGCCCCCATATAACGCTACATACGGAATACTGGCCCCCATATAACGCTCCATACAGAATACTGGTCCCCATAAAACGCTCCGTACAGGATACTGGCCCCCATATAACGCTCCGTACAGGGTACTGGTCCCCTTATAACTCTCCATACAGGATACTGGCCTCCATATAACGCTCCATACAGAATACTGGCCCCCATAAAACACTCCGTACAGGATACTGGCCCCCATATAACGCTCCATACAAGATACTGGCCTCAATAAAATGCTCCATACAAAATACTGGCCCCATATAACACTCCATACAGGATACTGGCCCCCATATAACGCTACATACGGAATACTGGCCCCCATATAACGCTCCATACAGAATACTGGTCCCCATAAAACGCTCCGTACAGGATACTGGCCCCCATATAACGCTCCGTACAGGGTACTGGTCCCCTTATAACTCTCCATACAGGATACTGGCCCCCATATAATGCTCCATGCAGGCTGTTCCACCCACATAATTCCCTATGCAGGCTGTTCCTCCCCTTATAATACCCCATGCAGGCTGTTCCCCCCCTTATAATTCCCCATGCAGGATGTGCCTTTCTCCCCCATATAATGCCCCATTCAGGATGTCCCTTTCCCCCACCATATAATGCCCCATGTAGGATGTCACCCCCTCTTTATAATGCCCCATGCAGGATGTCACCCACCCATATAATGCCCCATGCAGGATGTCATCACCTCATACAATGCCCCATGCAGGATGTCACCCCCCATATAATGCCCCATGCAGAATGTCACCCCCCATATAATGCCCCATGCAGGATGTCACCCCTCATATAATGCCCCATGCAGGATGTTACTCCCCCCATATAATGCCCCATGCAGGCTATCACTTCTCCCCCCATATAATGCCCTATGCAGGATGTCCCTTTCCCCCCATATAATGCCCCATGCAGGATACCACTTTTCCCCCCATATAATGCCCCATGCAGGATGTCCCTTTCACCCACCATATAATGTCCCATGCAGGAATGTCACTTCCCCCCATAAAATGCCCCATGCAGGATGTCCCTTTCCCCCCCATATAATTCCCCATGCAGGATGTCACTCCCCCTCTTTATAATGCCCCATGCAGGATATCACCCCCCTCTCTTTAAAATGCCCCATGCAGGATGTCACCCTCTCTTTACAATGCCCCATGCAGGATGTCACCCCCCCATATAATGCTCCATGCCTCCATACATAAAAAAAATCAAATACTCACCTCACTCCTCCTCACCTGCTGCCGCTGCTCAGGTCCGGACTCCAGCGTTGCCACCGCACCCTCTGACCTGAGATCACAGGGAGCACACAGCAGGAAGACAGCGGATCTGCGGAGGCACGGGGAGAGGTAAGTATCCGGCTGCCGGGGCCCTGAGCAAGCTGGGGAAGAAAGGCACCGCTCTCCTCTGCCCATAGCTCGGCGGGGTGCCCGACCGCGAGTAGGCCCTGCACCTGCTCAGGGCCCCGGCACTTGCCCGGGTGCGCCGGGTGCTGACGCCGGCCCTGCCTGGCCCCCTCTGAGGCAAATAACATTAGCCCTCAGTGGACCCAGAAACAGCGCATCCATAATATTCGCCAAATCTAGCACTTAGCCTCGCTCTTCTCACTGCCGTGTAACAGTAGTCAGTGTGGTAATAGGGTGGGGTTCACATCAGCTTTGTATTAGCGGCTGACATGAGGCCCAGGTTAGTAATGGAGAGGCGTCTATAAGATACCCCCATTACTAACCCTGTAGTAAAGGTTTTTGACATTTTTTCAATAAAGATACAGCCAGAATAAAGTCTTTTATTTAAATAAAATTCTACATGGTTTTAATAATTTATTTAAAAATAAAAAAAAAACTATACCCACCTAACTCCCAGTCCTCTAATCCCTCGTCTCCTGTAAGAAACCAAAAATAAAAAACAACCATATCCCTAACCTGTCTATCATCATGACGTAATCCGAGTGTTCCATGGCAACCTGGATCACTCCTACAGCAGTCACATCAGCATTCACTGATGTCATTGCTGTAGAAGACAGCACTGTATACACTGAAAGGAGTGTAATCACTCCTGTCAGTGTATAGCGCTGTGCTGCATGAGTGAGGTCACTGGAGTTCAAACAGCTGAAGATCAGCTGAGAGCTCCAGTGATCTCACTTATGGCATTAGTGCTGCTTGGGAATATTCCCACACAACACTAATGCCATAAGTGAGATCACCAGAGTGCTCAGCTGATCCTCAGCTGTTTGAACTCCAGTGACCTCAGCTAGCAGCTTCTCACGATACACTGCGGGAGCCATAATGCTCCTGTCAGTGTATCGCCGGCTGCCGGATAGGACGATCACATCTCCGGATGTGGCCGTGCTATCACTGAGATCAACGTGGGACACTCGGTATATGGACTACGGTGGACAGGTGAGGATGATTTTGGTTTATTATTTTATCTTTATTACAGGTGACATGGGCATCGGGGATTAGCTGTAAGGTGAGTATATGGTGTTTTTTTATTTTTACAGGGGACGAGAACATCGGAGTCAATGTGTAGGTAAGTGGCAGGTGAGTATGATGCGTTTATTATTTTTATTTTAATAATTATTTATTTATTTTAACTTTTTTCTTTTTTACTTTCACTTTCACTGCCCAAGCACAGCTGAAGAGAGATTACTTCTCCCATCAGCAGCGCTTGGGCAGCTTGTGTACTGTGAGAGCAGGCGCCTTATGATGGGGCTAGTAGTCCCATCAGCCGGCGCCTGTCACCCGCGGTAACCTTTTTACCGCAAGTGACTGTCACAGCTGCGGGGATCATGCTGACACGTGACAGCATGATCCCGCAGCGCTGTGACCCGCAGTAATGATCTTACCACGGGTCACAGCCCCTGAGTCTCGTGCTGTCACGCAGATGAGAGTGTGGGAAACTAGGGATGTTCGTGTTCAGGGCTGACTTTCGCCGATTTTTGCGGCAAAAGTTTGGTAACCACTAAAGTATATGTAAAAATGTGTTCCCCATTCTGTAACAACTATATAGCGGACACTTTTTTATGGGTTATGGCTAGTAACAGTTATTTGGATTGTCAGCAGCTTTTTTTATTTATTTTTTTCCTGCTTTGTATTTCTTATTTTTTATCTACAGTGGGTACGGAAAGTATTCAGACCCCTTTAAATGTTTCACTCTTTGTTTCATTGCAGCCATTTGGTAAGTTCTAAAAAGTTCCTTTCTTTCTCATTAAAGTACACTCTGCACCCCATCTTGACTGGAAAAAAACAGAAATGTAGAAATTTTTGCAAATTTATTAAAAAAGAAAAACTGAAATATCACATGGTCATAAGTATTCAGACCCTTTGCTCAGACACTCATATTTAAGTCACATGCTGTCCATTTCCTTGTGATCTTTTAGATGGTTCTACTCCTTCATTGGAGTCCAGCTGTGTTTAATTAAACAGATATGACTTGATTTGGAAAGGCATACACCTGTCTATATAAGACCTCACAGCTCACAGTGTATGTCAGACCAAATGAGAATCATGAGCTCAAAACAACTGCAAAAGGAGCTCAGAGACAGAATTGGGCAATGCACAGATCTGGCCAAGGTTACAAAAGAATTTCTACATTACTCAAGGTTCCTAAGAGCACAGTGGCCTCCATAATCCTTAAATGGAAGAAGTTTGGGACCAGCAGAAGTCTTCCTAGACCTGGCCATCCAGTCAAACTGAGCAATCGTGTTTGAAGAACACATGAAGGACTCCCAGACTATGAGAAATAAGATTCTCTGGTCTGATGAGATGAAGATAGAACTTTTTGGTGATAATTCTAAGTGGTATGTGTGGAGCAAACCAGGCACTGCTCATCACCTACCCAATACAATCCCAACAGTGAAACATGGTGGTGGCAGCATCATGCTATGGGGGTGTTTTTCAGCTGCAGGGACAGGACGACTTGTTGCAATTGAAGGAAACATGAATGCGGCCAAGTACAGAGATATCCTGGATGAAAACCTCTTCCAGAGTGCTCTGGACCTCAGACTTGGCCAAAGGTTCACCTTCCAACAAGACAATGACCCTAGGCACACAGCTAAAATAACAAAGTAGTGGCTTCAGAACAACTCTGTGACCATTCTTGACTGGCCCAGCCAGAGCCCTGGCCTGAACCCAAATGAGCATCACTGGAGAGACCTGAAAATGGCTGTCCACTAATGTTCACAATCCAACCTAACGGAACTGGAGAGGATCTGCAAGGAAAAATGGCAGAGGATCCCCAAATCCAGGTGTGAAAAACTTGTTACATCATTCCCAAGAAGACTCATGGCTGTACTAGCCCAAAAGGGTGCTTCTACTCATTACTGAGCAAAGGGTCTGAATACTTATGACCATGTGATATTTCAGTTTTTCTTTTTTAATAAATTTGCAAATATTTCTACATTTCTAGTTTTTTTCAGTCAAGATGGGGTGCAGAGTGTACTTTAATGAGAAAAAAAAGAACTTTTTAGAATTTACCAAATGGCTGCAATAAAACAAAGAGTGAAAAATTTAAAGAGGTCTGAATACTTTCCGTAGCCACTGTATTTCACATATTGTGCACCTCATAATGTCATAAAAGACCCTTGGAGTTCCTTTTAATATTTAAACATTTTTGTACCTAGTTTCTCTTGTAAATTGGGCTGTTATATTAGCCCCAGTTACAGTGAAAATGCAGCCTACTGGCTACATAGCAAAGCTGATTAAGTCTCCTAAGAGCCAGCAACTCTTGCTCTCTCCCTACATCCAGTGATCACATGACCACTGGGTTTGGAAGAGGAAGCACCACTAGCGCTATTACTGTATACAGCAACTGAGACAGAGGAGAAGGTGATAAATCATCAGAGCCCTCCTTATTGGGAGTCTGGGTGTCCGATAGCTGAATCTCCACTCCCATAGCTAAACGATCATGTTCACCTAGTTTACTATGCAGTGACATTTTAGAATATCACTGCAAAGTAGAACGCTGACCGCTGTTGTTTATCTTCCATGGGCGGTCAGGAAGTAGCTCAGTTAAAGGGAACTTCTCACCAGGTTTTTACTACCCCATCTGAGAGCAGCATAATGAAGGGGCCGAAACCCTGATTCCAGCAATGTGTCACTGGGCTGCATGCTGCCATTTTAATAAAATCACCGGTCTATCTGCTGCAGATCTATCAGTGCTCTGAGTGCTGAGCTCTGTATAACCCCACCCACACCACTGATTGGCAGCTTTCTGCCCATGTGAGATGTACACAGAAAGCTGCCAATCAGTGGTGGAGGGCGGGGTTATACAGAGGGCATGAATATGGAGGACTACATGGCAGCAGGTTTACTAGTCCTCTAGTGATAATCTCCTACTGATAAAATAGTGATTTTATCAAACCTACAGCAAGCAGCCCAATAAGTGACACATCGGTGAAATCAGGGTCTGTGCCTTGACATTATGCTGCTCTCGAATCAGGTGGCAAAAACCTGATGATAGATGCCCTTTAAAAAATATACATATATATATATATATATATATATATATATATATATATATATATACTGTATATATATTAATTGGTATTTTAGAAGGGAAATTCAAATATTACTGTTATCTGTTGTACAATTTGATTGCTTTTGAAAAATGACAGCTCAGAAAATATCTATAAATCTGTGCACAATCACTGATATTGAACTGTTTGACCTCTTGAACAGAATGATAATTACCAATGTATGCATGAGAGATTTTTTCATGTATGAACTATCAACTTTGAAAAAATGAATTTTGGTGCTTTACACAGAACACTTATCTTTACCTGCTCTTCTAACTGATGGGATCTGAAGGATAATTGCTTTGTGGACAAGATGCTATAAAAGTCTCATGGAGAATGACCACAAGAAAGAGCCAAATCTCCTAGTCATGTAATGGTGTAAGCACCTAACTTGAGTGTGAGCCTAATGAGAGGACATTGCTGGTGAGGGGGCTTTATCATGCTTGTAAACATAAGTGTTGCACGGATCCGGCCCGTCTTGTAATTGTGGGGCAGCTGACCCCGGTGTACTTTAATAGCTGTTTTCAATTCATCAATCAGCTCATTCACCTGAAAGAGTTAAATTACAAGAGCCTTTTCACAATGTAATTGTCTGTGTCAGATCATTGAGATATTTGCAGAGGGAATAGAAGCAATTTCAGAAACAACAACCTGAGCAGCCAGATGACGACACGCAGACACGTTGTTAGGGTTCCTAATATTTCTAGAATTTCAGATGGGGGTTGGGTTCACACACTTTTGCCCTTTTGATGCAAATTTTGAAGACAAAAATAGGAGTGGATTATAAAGAGAAAGATGCCCACGATGACGCTCTAGAGCCCTGAGCCTACCACGTTCTATTTAAAATGCTGGTATTATCTTATCTTTGAGAACCCAGATACAGTCTCTGCAATCCCTTTTTATTGTGGGTTGATGCAGTATTTATGGTTTTAATAATTTGAATAGGACCCACGTACATTGATTTCTGGGCGTCGTATGTGCCCAAAATTAAAACAAACAGGAGAGGAACACTTTAAAGGAACAGAAAACTTAGAAATGAATGATTCTTCAGAGGATAAGCCTATCACCACTGTTTGCAGAATTTTTACAAGACTTTTTCAGGAACCAGCAGATAATGTTTCAGGGAAGAATATAGCGGACAACTGAGGCTTATAACAAGAGTCTTACAATCTCTGTGCCCTACAGCAGTTAGGACAAGGGAAGATGGGCTCCTGCTGCAGCCAGTTGTCTTACAACCTGCTAATAGGAAGAGCTCCTGAGCCTCGGATTACGTCGTTGAATATTTATCCCTTTTCATTTTAATGAGACAAAATAGGAGTAAGAAAAAATAAAGAGAGAACTTTTTTTTGTGTGTGCAATTTTACATTTAGATTGCAACCATATGACTATTACAACATTTCATACCTGTCCGAAAGTACTAAAGTCACAAAGTAACGCAGTATTTGGTTATGATCTCCTTAGGCTGTACTTCTTCAATATCTTATTTATTGTACTCACTTATATAGTGCCATTAATTCCACAGCGCCTTGCAGACATTATGGGCACTGTCCCCATTGGGGCTCACAATCTACATTCCCTATCAGTATGTCTTTTGGAATCTTATCCTCCGTTTGTTCTAAATATACATACAGGAAAGTCGATCTCCCTGGCATGATCTACAAGGTGGTATAAGTTTGTAAAGTATGAAGGAAAGCCTATGCCTCTCTTATTGTTAATCTCCACCTACTTACGGATAGAAACAAGTGCATGAAAAATGTAGAGAGAAAAAGGTCCAAAAAATAACATAAAGAGCAACATAAGAAAATAAACTCACACAAATGAATATAAAATGTATAATCTATTTTATAATAGTGGGAGACATAATGAAACCTCTGAAAAAAACTCACCTAACACATTCCCACCCACAACCCCCGGACACACATTATTTTTGCGACCTGCAGGTGTCACTGTTGTAGCTGCTTTAACAGAAGGGGATTATTCTCGAAACAGTGACACCTAAGGGTTACTATTACTAAAAGAAACAAATGAGTAAGAAATTGCGTTAATTTAAAAAAAAAGCCTAATAAATTTTAGTAGCTACTGGTAACCATATCTATTGTTAGTAATAGAAGTATTAATTATATTCATAAAAAAAAATCATCATCATGATTGAATTACTTTAATACAAGTTGAAATAATTCCAAAATCAGAATCTCTAGGTTTTACATGAGTTTATTCACAATTGTATGGAGCCATAATAGCACTTTATGTGCAATAATGTATTAGGGAGAGTAGGGACTGTGACAGTGACTTCTGTGTGTGATCCCCATCAGGTCTCTGCCAGTTAATGAATTCTTCTATTTGGTAAATATTGTTTGTTCTTGTTGTTCTCTAAAATTATGATTCTGTTTTTTTCTAATTAGTTATTGTTATAAGGAGACACAGTCAGACACATTAAACCGTACAAGAAATTCACAGCAATATAATATACTGGACTGGACAAAATCAAAATAATAAAATTCAGTGAAATTGTATCAATTGTTTCTAAACCAAAAATATCAATGTTCCCAAATATGTTGTGAATAGATTTTAAAGCAACCAATATTTGGGGATAATCTTACTCTTTAATTAATGGTGTTATATGCAGGATGTAATCTTTACTCTTTTTCTTAAGCAAAAAACATAATCAACCTAATAACATTTTCTTTTTAAAGCTTGAGCCTAGCATTTGAAGGTAACGTACATTGAATTTTAGTATATGCACTTTATATAGAATATTTATTTTATAGCAGATATAGGAGGGATATATAGAAAACAAAGATAGAATACAAATGGAGAAAAAAGTATATAAAGACGAGAAAAAAGACAGATTGACGACAAGGACAGGACATGTAGATAGGTAGTAGATATAAAGATAAATAGATATGGTTAAATAGGAATTACCGTATATAGATAAGAAAATACAGATAGTTGAATAGGTAGATGAGAACAACAAAATAGGTAGATGACAAAAAACATAAGTAGAAAAAAAAAGAAAGAAAAGATAAATACTGTAGATGGGGGGAAAATAGATGAGAAAGGAAAGAAGGATACATGAGAAAGAAAATGAGAGATGAAGAAGAGAGCTAGATTCATACATAATAGATAGAAAAAAAGAAAAGATAGAAAAGTAAGAAAAGACCGAAAGGTTAAGAAGAAAAGAAGATAAATAGATGAAAGAGAAGAAATAAAACAGAAAAGAAAAATTAGACAAAAAATACAAGATACATTTGATAAATATGAGAAAGAAACAGGATAAAGGAAAGGTAGAGTGATGAGCGGGAAATTATAAGAAAGAAAGAAAGAATAACTAAGAAAACACAAAAACACAGAAAGATAGATGAGCAATAAAAAGATACGAAGGTACGAGAAAGGTAGATGAACAAGAAAGAAAAGATGAGACAGAAAAAAGAGAGAGATACATGAAAAAAGATAGACAAAAGCAGATTGATGGACAATAAAGAAGAGGCCCATATGTAGAAGAGAGATTAGAGATTAGGTAGATAGATATGAGACAGAAGTAGAGATTTGAGCGTTTTTGTAATTGCTTTCTTCTTATTTTAGTGTACTTGGTAGGTTAGAGAGAACTCTTCGACCTTTTTTCCCTCCCGTGATAAATCCCTTTCCTCCCCTCTTTATTTTATAAGAGAAATTCTGAATGGAGGTAAAAGAAGACAAAACTTGACCCTTCGTGATCCCACCATTAATAGGTCTGTTCATAATTCAATGTGTTTGTGTGCCTGGGCATCCATGTGGAAACCTGCAAGCCTCTGAGACATAATGCTTCTCCCTTCAAACATCATCTGACCCTATCCACTCTATTCACAATGGAAGGGCTTACGTAGCCATACGTTGGAATAAAATGCACATTTTCATTGTGGCTGAGAAATTCTACACATTTTACTGTTGTGGCTTTAGTAAAAACACAGCATGAAATAGCAATATATACAGGGACGGGGAGGACCAGGGCTACAAGAGTAGATGACCACATAAAAGACTTGAAACAGACCTGGAGAAACGTGCTGCATGGTGCACAAGGGAGAATAGGGGGCCAACTTCAGCAGACTATTTTTACATTTCAATCTACAGACTTCCCACACATACTGGCAACAGTTCTGTAATGTTTTTGGTGTGGGAGGAACAAACTGAAAATAAAGACTTTATGTGAGATGCAACAGAAAAAATCCTCACTGACTAGGGCACATGACTTTTTTCCATTTTAAGAAAATAAAGGGTTTTATTTATTTATTTATTTAATTAATTTTATTAGTTTATTTTTCAAGTTTTTCAAAGTGTCTATATTTTTAACATTTCTGAGACTTGAAATTTTCATTTGGTTAATATACAAATTGTATCATCAATGATACATGTATAAAGTATACTGTATATTAACTGTACATTATTTAAGATATCTATATAGAGAAGAGTGACAGATATATAGATAGGGGTCAGATCACAAAATAAGTATAAATCATATCCAGAGATAAACATAGAGACAAAAAGATAGACAGACAGATAGATAATAAAAAGTTAGAAATAGCTAGATAGATAATAGATAGATAGATAGATAATAGATATATAGATAGATAGATAATAGATAGATAGATAGATATGGATAGATAGATAGATATAGATAGATAGATAGATAGATCATAGATAGATAGATAGATAGATAGATAATAGATAGATAGATAGATAGATAGATAGATGGATAGATAGATAGATAGATAGATATGGATAGATAGATAGATAGATAGATAGATGTGGATAGATAGATAGATAGATAGATAGATGGATAGATAGATAGATAGATAGATAGATAGATAGATAGATAGATATAAATAGGAATGAGATAGATGGTTAGGAGATAGATAATAAGAGATGTATGAGATGATAATATATAATGATACAGAATTGATAGATGCAAAGATATGAGATAAAGTTTTGCAGGAGAGAGGCATTGTCTTATTATTTATTTTTATCTTTTTACAATAGGAGCATCTATTAGAGATATATACTGTGCGTCTGGACTTCCTATTCATCCAATGGACTTAGCAAAATACAGTGTGAAAAAGCCATACATAGAATAAATTGTTCAGTACTAGAAATCACATAGATAAGAGAGAGATAGATATCATATTAGTAAGACAGATGGTTACTAGATGTGCAGTTATCTCTATTAACTTCTATAGGAGTTCTGAAAATTGCCAAGCATTCTCATAGGAGCTAAGAAGGGCCCTGTTCTTGAAGTAGGTGCAGGTCCCAGAGGTGCGATCTACATCTATCACACATTTATGTCATATCCTCTTGTCTTCTGAGACATTAGCGGATATCAAAAGGATATCCATGAATGTCCGCCAAGGGAGTATCCCTTTAAGCTAACGTCTACAGGCATATTAAACCCCTTAGTGACCGGACCAATTTTTTGAAATCTGACCAGTGTCACTTTATGTAATAATAACTCTGGAATGCTTCAACATATCCCATTGATTTTGAGACTGCTTTTTGTGACACATGATACTTTATAATAATAGTAAATTTAGGTTAATATGTTTTGCGCTTATTTATAAAAATATTAGAAATTTGACAAAAATGTTTTAAAAATTGCAATTTTCAAACTGTGAATGACTATCCCTTTAATCCCAATAGTCATACCACACAAAAACATTAATAAATAATATTTCCCTCATGTCTGCTTTACATCAGCACCATTTGTAAAATGTTCTTTTATTTTGTTAGTATTTTAGAAGGTTTAAAAATGTAGCAGTAATTTTTCATTTTTCCAAGGAAATTTACAAAACTTATTTTTATAGGGACCTGTTCAGTTTTGAAGTGACTTTGGGCGTCCTATATGTTGGAAACCACCCAAAAGTTATACCATTTTAAAAACTGCACCCCTCAACGTATTTAAAATTGCTTTCAGGCAGTTCATTAACCCTTCTGGTTCTTTTCAGGAAGTAATGGAAAGTGGCATGACAGGAGTAAAAAAGTTTATTTTTACCACCTAAATTTTGATAACTTCTGAACAGGCCGCTATAGCCGGCAGACTCTAAGGCCGTTATTTGGCCATTATCTGCCATGGCAAACATCAGGACCACACAATCAAGATCTCAGGGTGACGATGAGGTTAAAGAGGAAGCCCCACACTCTGTTAACTATTTAGATTCTGTAGTCACTATTGACAGCAGAATCTAAGGGGTTAAACGTCCATGGTTGGTGCCAACACGGATCGAGGCTGATGCAGCAAGTTGTCAGCAATAATGTACAGGTGACAGATACAGGATAGTCACCTGTCACGGAATGCTAGTCTCTTATATCTCAGGTCAGTAAAAAGACGTCTGTTGGTCACTAAGGGGTTAAATATTTCTGTTAATAATAAAGAAATATAATTACATATAATAAAATAATAATGTAGTATATAATATATAATTTATAAATAAATATACATGGGATGACAAGGATATATGATTAAATATAAATGCTACATTTTGATTTAAGATACTAAATAATTCTGAACTGATAATGTTTACAGTTTTGTTTGCCGGCTGTATGGGATGGGGATGTATGAAACGTCCATCCTAAGTGCATGTGGGGGTCAGGTTTCAATATGTGTCTCTGAGATGGTCACTATATGTTTTCCCACTTTGAATGTAAGCAAAAAAGTTTCTATTCACAGTGACCCAGCAGACGTTATAAAGTAGTGAAATATTAAACTGAATATATTACTCGGAAATGCTGCAGATACTTTGTAAAGTCTTCGGGGAACATGTGTCTCCCATGACTAGTCCAAGAGGCCGGTCCCTGGCAGCTTCATGCCTTGACTGACAGGTTTTTCCCTATGTAATCCTGTCAGGTTTCCTGTGAGTCTTGTCTTCTACTTTAGCAATTACCTCAGTTTCCCTGTGAGGGAAACAGCATGGAAGGGTTTTTTCAATGCTCACAAGAAATTCAGCCATGTCATGTATGCATACCTCCATAATGGTATGGAGCAAGCCACAATATTCTCTAGGAATCAGTGAGTAAAAAACCTCTGCGTGCCCCGATAGATCGATAGATGGATATATAGATAGATAGATATGGATAGATAGAAGGATAGAAGGATAGATAGATAGATAGATAGATAGATAGATAGATAGATCGATGGATAGATAGATAGATAGATAGATATGGGATAGATAGATAGATATGGATAGCTAGATAGATAGATAGATAGATAGATAGATAGATAGATAGATATAGATAGATAAATATGGATAGATAGATAGATATAGATAGATAGATATGGATAGATAGATAGATAGATAGATAGATAGATAGATAGATAGATAGATATGCACTAAAGTATCAAAGCAGCACTTATATGTGCAATGTAGGTGCATGTTTAAAGATAACTCCCCCATTGTCCAGAAAATTATCATCTAAGACAAAAGGCAGGACTCCATCTTCAAGTAATAAAAGTGGACTTGTGTTTATTCATTTTATTCATCCATAGTGTAGTAGCAACATTTTGGCTCAAGCTTCAACGTTTTGGCGTCAAATAAGTTCACTGCTTAATTTGAACACAGAGCTTTTTTCCTTGGATTATAGACAGAGAGAGAGATAGAGAAAGAAATAAAAGGTACATACAGGTCTATTGCTAAAGACCTTTAGGCACTTCCAAATTTCTCAAGCAATCTGTAAAGAAAAAGCCTCTGTGTGCCTCCACGTACAATCCGTGGCGCTGTGTGGACTCAGCAAGCTATGAGAACTCCTTTATGGATCCATAAAACAAGGACATATTAGGAGACATAAAATATATATGGAACCTTAATGAATACTGAATGGCTTGGATGTTATCAGGTAACATAGGAAGTACTAACCTTAACGTTTGGGGCATAGGTGGTCCTTCATCCACCAATGGGACCCATGCATCATGTGGGACAAAAAGACTATCCCGTCTGATGAGTCTATAACTATAAAAGATTACAAAAATCATCAGTGAAACATATTCACAATAACGGTTATGTGGTTATATGAGAAATTGACATTAAGTACATGTATTATTCATTAACTCGTCCTCACTTTAAGCTTCTTATGTTAATGGACCAAAATTGGCAAATACAGCTTTTACCAAAAATAAAAAATAAAGATCAGTTTTTGCATTTCTGGAATCCATGGAACATAATATTCCACTTTTTTCCTGGGGCCAATCTTGTGTGATTATTTCATTTATACACCGTGCCTGTCAACGACCCAGCATGGGCGCTGGGAACAAGTCGATGCAATTTAACCCACTGTAATCCAGGGGGAACGTGCTCCATTGCCAGGCCTCTCTTCCTGCACTGCAGGGGTTAGAGTATCTTTTTTACATAATAGCAGCTCTACCCTTCCAAACTAATTGCAATACTTTGAAAGAAGTGAAAATAATAAGCCTCTTTCTAACGGCAGCACAATATGCTTTAAAAAGCTTAACGGCGTGACACTCTTCGCATAATATTTAAGAAATTTCATGGGTTAGTTTTTCCTTTTCCAAACTTTTTTTTTTATAGCTTTTGATAAATCATAAAAGCAGACGACACTGACGTTTCTAGTTAATATCGATTTTCTGCCTGTGACCAACAAAAATAAAATAAAATCAGTCCTCGCATATGTGAATGGTTTAATGAACATTAAGATGGGGCTTTAAATGTCAATGAACAATTCTCATAATTTTGGTTCAGTTGGTAAATGGAGAATAGATTGATCTCTCATCTTACCTCTTTGTGGGCCATATAAAGTTCCTTTTCTGTCATAGAAAATATTTCCTTCCTATCGATTTCATCTCTCTGGCCGTCCATGTAATGTTCAAGCTGCAAAATTAAGGAGTGGGAGTGAACAGGAAATAAAAGGTAGCTAACTGAATTACCGGGGGGTAACACGGCATGAATGCTTATGAGGCTTCAAATCTGCTGATATTACCTGAAGGAGAAGAAGCAATGATCTCTCATTCGGCGTGCCGAACCACATACATGTAGGCTGCTGGTTGTAAGTCATCAGGAAATATTCTATTAATAATATTGATCATTATTGATTTGTAGAATCTGACTACTGAATTCCCTTTATAGAATATTGTATCATTTTTACAAGAAGAGTTATGGCTGCAATGAATGCTAGGAACAGGGAAAACCATTTCTGATTTGAGGATATGATGTGAATGCAGATGTGTAAGGCAAAGCAAAAATGTGTAAGGCAAGGAACACACACTGTCTGCAGCACCACAAAACTCCATAGGATCACATTGAGTTGCCCTTTTGAACAACTACAATGTCATGTGCATTGAACTTGCCCTCTGTAAGTCTTTGTCTAGTTCCCTCTCAAAAATGTTACTGATGCCACCATTGTTGGGGTGCGGAAGCTGATTAAAAGTTCCAGCGGAATAAAAAAAAGTGTCCTACCGGGTATCCTGTAGCCAGGTAAATGTTGACAGGGAACCTGCTGTAGAAGATGCAAAAGTAGAAGTTGTACCCTGATCCTGGTGCCTAAGGGAGAATAACGCCCTTCTGCCCCATATAACGACACCAGCATGATAAATGGCACATGGTAGCTTAAGGAACCTATCGTAAAAGTGGCATTAGGGCCCAAGGGGTTTCTAGTTCCTCCCCCTGTGTCATGCATGATCTTATGTGATGATGGACTCCATTGTAAGCAAATGAGATCCATAGAGCTGAGCTGCACAATAAGGCACAGACCGTGAACAAGGGTGGTGCTGCATCTGAAGAAAATGCTCTATGGCATGGATATTGCCCTCTACTTAATAGTACTTAATAGATATTTTCTATATATATATATATATATATATATATATATATATATATATATATATATATACAGTGCATTGTGAAAGTATTTTGCCCCCTTGAACTTTTCTACCTCTTGCCACATTTCTGGCTTCAAACACAAAGATATAAAATTCTAATTTTGGGGGGAAGAATCAACAAGTGGGACACAATCGTGAAGTGGAACGAAATTTATTGGATATTTTAAACTTTTTTAACAAATTAAAAGCTGAAAAGTAGGGCGTGCAATATTATTCGTCCCCTTTACTTTCAGTGCAGCAAACTGACTCCAGAAGTTCAGTGAGGATCTGTTAAGGGGATGGTTGCAAACAACTTTATTGTAATGGAACGCAACCGACCCCGGGATCCGCAATGTAGCCTGGTGGACTGCTGCTGAACACTTTCCGGGTGAGAAGGAAAGCAACCAACTTAAATGATAAACCCTTCCGTGTTACTGCACACGGGAACGGGTATAGCGGTTCGCTCAATCTCCGTTAACAGCACGGGAGATGTGCGACCGGGGAAGTAGCTGTAGCCCTGTTAACTACACAGGGACTACGCAGAAGGCACTAGGATGCGTGTGTGACTGAGAGCACTTACACGCCGGCGTGCTACCGGACTGAGGAGAATCACACCACGTGGCTCACAGGTGGTATCGGGAATTCTGCATCTGCAGACTGCTCGGGGTGTATGGCGACTCCCTAGTCGGAGCCAGTCTGTATGGCCAAGCTACCTGCCTATTTCCACTAGCCTGCCTATTTCCACTACACCTGCCTATTTCCACTAAAGCACACGTGGAGCTCTATAGGCCAAGCGTCCACACAACAGCATCACTGCTCAATGATCAAAGCGCGCCGCCATGTTTGTGGGCTGCCCTTATAAAGATTAAGCCCTGCCCACCGTCGCACCATTGGTGACGTCACCCCCGACCAATCAGGCGGTGCCAGGTCACCGGATCAGCTGACTCCCAAACCACCAATCACGGTCCGCCATGTCACGGACATGCTCAGTACAGAGAAACCTGGACTTAGACTTTAACAGCCCTGTCTCCCTCCACAACCTATGCTTCGTGTTGCTAGGCACAAAGGCCCAAGAGACAACCTGTACTTCTCGTGGACCAGCTAGGCATTGGGACTAACGACAATGCTGAGCAGCATCAGCCCTGGCTGGCCTGGAATGGGAAACCACAGAAGGTTCTGGACCCATTTCAAATCCAGCAAACACCCAACATTATCCCCCCTTCTAACATCCCCCTCCACTTGATGCTCATTTTCCTCAACGAGCAGGGGAGCATGAAAGTGGTCCACCGGTTCACAGGCATGATCCTCAGGTCCATGGCCCCTCCAGTGCACTGGGTAACCCTTTTTCCCACTAACCATTTTAGACCCCATGATAGCCTGCACCTCGAGATTATCACCCCTGGTATCTGTAGCAGGTTGGGGTTCAGCAAGTTTTGACAGGTGAACGGGTCTAAGAAGCGACACATGGAAAGAGTCGTGACTCATCCGGTGTCGTGGTAACTGTAACTGGTACATTACAGAGTTTACTTGGGCCAAAATTTTGAAAGGACCAAAAAAGCGGGGGGCAAACTTAGCAGGTTCCCCGCATACTTTAGTATTGCGAGCAGTGAGCTACACTCTGTTGCCCGGATAGAATAAGGGAGCAGAACGACGAAGAGTGTCAGCCGACTCTCTATCTGTGGAGTCAGCCACGGGTAACGGGTGGAGAAAGCCAGCCGGACTTTGACGGGAAGATTTATCTCTCGCACAGAAGGCACACGCAAGAACATATTCCTTAACGTCCTGGCGCCACCGGGGCCACCAATAGGACCGTTGAAGGGACTTTGTGGTACGTTTGACCCCAAGATAGGCTCCGATCTTAGGGGCATGAGCCAAGGAGAGCACCTCATTTTGTAGATTAGGGAGAACGAACGTCCTCCCTGAAGGAACCTGGTTCTTTTTGACATAATCTGACAAGACCTGGGACTCGGGGACAGACAGAGGATCTGTGTCGGGAGCCACATCGGTAGAAGGGTCAGAGACTACCCTCCGGGTGACTGTGACCATACACTGAGACACACAATTCTCACTCCAGGAAGAAATTCTCCCCGTATTCCTGGAGTGTGACAACGTAACCATGGAAGACCCAATAACACCTCATCTAATCCATCAGGAATAATAAGAAAGGAGATAACCTCCCGGTGACCCTGAGGAAATGACATGGTGAGGGAAATCGACTAGTGGGTGATTTGCATGTCCAGGAGGGAACCGTTGACTACCCTAATGTTCATTGGTCTTGGCAGTAACTCTATAGGGATGGCATGCCTCTGGGCAAATGTAGATGACAAAAAATTGCCATCGGCGCCAGAATCCACCCACGCCTTGGCAGTAACCGCGGTTGCTCCGAAGGACAATGTCACCTTATACAATAATTTGGAGGAAGAAGCCCTAGAATCTAACACACCTCCTCCAACGGTGGTTAGACACACTCGTTTACCCGACTGCTTGGAACCCTTATTAACGGGGAACTCCAAGAGATGTGCAGGTTGGAAATGAGAAGAGCTAGACTCAGTTCGGGATATATCCATAGCCTCAGGCTTCGGGTCGGGAGTCTCAGGTTTAGAAATGGGTCTAGAGAAGGATGGTGCCAACTGGTACTGAAGTCTGGTGACCTCCAGCTCTAACTTGTGTTCTGCATGACGCAAATCTATTCGGTTAGCGAGAGATATTAACTCCTCCAGGGAGGTTGGAATCTCTCTGGTAGATAGAGCATTTTTAATATGCCCAGCCAGACCCTTCCACAACACCGGGATTAGAGACCGCTCAGACCAGTCCAATTCAGCCGCTAAGGTTCTGAATTGGATGGCATAGTGGCTGGCGGTGACCGAGCCCTGGACCAACGCAAGAAGCTTAAGAGCCGTATCATGCGTGACCTGAGGACCCAGGAAAACACTTTTTAGGGCATTAAGAAAGAGACCCGCATTAGCCACTACCGGGTCATTGAGCTCCCATAGAGGAGTAGCCCACTCCAGAGCCCTATGGGAGAGTAGCGAGATGACATAATCCACTTTGGCCCTTTCGGAGGGGAACCGTGCCTCCATCATCTCCAATTGAATGGAGCATAGGTTAATGAAACCTCTGCAGGATTTGCTGTCACCAGAAATTTTTTCCGGGAGAGCAAAATGGGGTAATGGGGCACTTGCAGTGGTCGCAGTATTCACCGCAGCCGAGTTAATAATATTGGCTGCTAGAGAAGCCGCCTGGGTAGCTACTGCAGTGATATCAGCGACTGGGACAGCTTGTTCCAGAGACTTAAGTCTGGCCTCAAGTCGCTGTATATAGTGCAGCAGTTGCTGGTTGTCGGCCATGTTCGGCAAGACCCTGGCGCTCTGATACTGTTAAGGGGACGGTTGCAAACAACTTTATTATAATGGAACGCAAGCGACCCCGTGGTCCGTAATGCAGCTTGGTGGACTGCTGCTGAACACTTTCCGGGTGAGAAGGAAAGCAACCCACTTAAATGATAAACCCTTCGAATATGGAAAGTGAGAGGGTAAATATATGTGGAGGAAGGGGGAAAAGTGAGGGGAATAGTACAAGGAGACAGTATGGGGGAGAAAAGTGCGAGTAGGCACAAAATATCGACTGAGTAGTGTGGGGGGCAGTATGGGGGAACAGTGTAAGGGCACAGCCAGTAGGGGACAATATACCAAGGAGGGGGAGTGTGGAGAGGGGGCATAATATAGAGACTGGGCCCTATAAAGGGGACCCAGTGTGAGAGGACACTGTGAAGAGGGAGCAGGACCGGCGTCAGCACCCGGCACACCCGGGCAAGTTCCGGGGCCCTGAGCAGGCAGGGGGGCCCACTGGCGGTCACGCACCCCGCTGGGCTATGGGCGGAGGAGAGCGGTGTCAGCGTCCACCCTTCTTCCCCTGCTTGCTCAGGGCCCCGGCAGCCAGATACTTACCTCTCCCCGTGCCTCCGCAGATCCGCTGTCTTCCTGCTCTGCGCTCCCAATGACATCTCAGGTCAGAGGGCGCGGTGATGACGTCTTTCCACCGCGCGCTCCCCTGAGCCGTCGCAGAGAGCGCAGAGTGGGAAGACGCCGGCAGCGCTGGAGTCTGGACCCGAGCAGCGGGCAGCAGGTGAGGAGGAGGGAGGTGAGTGTTTGATTTTTTTTTTTTTAATGTATGGAGCCAGGCATGGGGCATAATATGGGCGGGTGACATCCTGCATGGGGCTTTATAAAGAGAGGGGGAGGTGACATCCTGCATGGGGCATTATAAAGAGAGGGGGGTGACATCCTGCATGGGGCATTATAGAGAGAGGGGGTGACATCCTGCATGGGGCATTTTAGAGAGAGGGGGTGACATCCTGCATGGGGCATTATAGAGAGAGGGGGTGACATCCTGCATGGGGCATTATAAAGAGAGGGTGGGTGACATTCTGCATGGGGCCTTATAAAGAGGGGGGTACATCCTGCATGGGGCATTATAGAGAGGGGGGTACATCCTGCATGGGGCATTATAAAGAGAGGGGGGTGACATCCTGCATGTGGCATTGTAAAGAGGGGGGGTGACATCCTGCATGGGGCATTATAAAGAGAGGTGGGTGACATCCTGCATGGGGCATTATAAAGAGAGGGGGTGACATCCTGCATGGGGCATTATAAAGAGGGGGGGTGACATCCTGCATGGGGCCTTATAAAGAGGGGGGTACATCCTGCATGGGGCATTATAAAGAGGAGGGGTGACAGCCTGCATGGGGCATTAAAAAGGGGGGAAGAGCCTGCATGGGGCATTATAAGGGGGGGGGGGGACAGCCTGCATAGTGCATTATGTGGGGGGAAACAGCCTGCATGGAGCATTATAAGGGGGGGACAGCCTGTATGGGGACATTATGTGGGGGGGTAACAGCCTGCATGGAGCATTATAAGGGGGGGACAGCCTGTATGGGGCATTATGTGTGGGGTAACAGCCTGCATGGAGCATTATAAGGGGGCGGACAGCCTGTATGGGGCATTATGTGGGGGGTAACAGCCTGCATGAAGCATTATATGGGGGCCAGTATCCTGTATGGAGCGTTATAAGGGGACCAGTATCCTGTATGGAGCGTTATATGAGGGCCAGTATTCTGTATGGAGCCTTATATGGAGGCCAGTATTCCGTATGGAGCCTTATGTGGGGGCCAATATTCCGTATGGAGCCTTATATGGGGCCAGTATTCCGTATGGAGCCTTATATGGGGGCCAGTATTCCGTATGGAGCCTTATATGGGGCCAGTATTCCGTATTGGGCCTTATATGGGGGCCAGTATTCCGTATGGGGCCTTATATGGGGGCCAATATTCGGTATGGGGCCTTATATGGGGGCCAATATTCCGAATGGGGCCTTATATGGGGGCCAGTATTCCATATGGGGCCTTATATGGGGGTCAGTATACTGTGTGGAGCGATTCGCTGGTTTCTGAACTATTGTAGAATTTACAATAGATATCGCTCATGTAATGTAAGAAGTGAAATCTTTGCATTGTACTATATATATATATATATATATATATATATATATATATTTCTCTGCGGTATCTGTGCATCATGAATCATGGTATGTATTAAAGGGGCCCACTGAGACTCTTTCGCCTGGGGCCCAGAAAAACCTGGAGCCGGACCCTGAGAGGGAGCCCAGTATGGAAAGGAGGGGGCAGTGTGGAGAGCATGTACCATAGGAGGTAATGTGTGGGGATCCTATTTTGTGCAGGTAATATAGTGAGGGGCAATTATTTATTCAGGGACTCAGCGTAGGGCAGATATTTTTACTCAGGAACATTATAATAACTCTGCTATCTTTAAGGACAAGATGAAGAAGAAAGAGAATGACTCCAGAGACAACGTCATCTGTCAGGTACCTGGATGTAAATGTTTTTTGTGATACTGACCCTCCCCTCCTCATATTTTTATTTATGTTAGGAGCATTAAAGGGATTGTCCAAGTATGTGATGAGCCGGCAGTCATTCTATGTGACTGCAGACTTCTGAATTATCATAGTGTGCACTGCATGCTGTCAGGATTCTCTTGTGCTGGCGATTTACATACATGCGGTCATGTGCCGACCAGACAAGTGTGGCCTCACTCAATGAAAATGAACTGAGCAAGGCAGAACACGTCTAGTCGGAATGTGGCCAGAAGTATACAAATTGCAAACTTGTGCAAGGGAGAATCCTAAAAGTGTGCAGCACATGTGCTGTGACAATTCAGAAGCCTGCAGTCACACAGCGTCACTACAGACTTTCATCTCAAACCTGGACGAGCCCTTTAATTACAAAACGAAACCCTGTAGCCAATCCTAACAGTGTGTAATATACTCACCGTCAGGATTCAGCTCTGCTTGCAGGTTCCAGCAGTCATCACTAGAGATGAGCGTTGTTCTACTCGAACTGTTCGCCAATCTCAAATTCGAGCTGTTTTGGGTGGTGTTCGAGCCGTTCGGCGAACACAAACAATTTGAGAAAAATTCGGCTGTTCGAGGTTATGTTCGATAACTGTTCGTGCACCAAAATCATAACTGGATTTTTTCTCAGTAATGATGAAAATTAATGTTAATACGCAGTTTGAGTGTACAGCGGGGTGGGGGGAGGGGCAGGGGATGGATCTCTGCAGGAACAATGAAGATCTCCATTTTTTTTTTCTCTTTCCCGCATTTACAGTGGGGAGGTGCAATCTGTCAGCATATCAGCAGCGCACACACGGAGCGAAGTGCTTTTTTTCACACAAGCAAGGGCATGTGTCATTGGCAGTGTATGTCACATGTCCTTGCCCTATAAGACCAAGCCATTTTCCCCGTCGCCACCATTTTCTCACTGCTGCAGCTGCGTGTTAGACGGCACCGCTGTTGCTGTGTGCGCTATACCTTGTTAATTTCAAGCCAATTTTCGCACAAATCTACAGATAGCTTGGGAGTAGGGAATAGTTGTGATTGCAGTCCTTTTAAGGACTAGGTTACAGCATTTCCTATGACTTTTATCAGGCAGGTCTGTGCTCTTAAATAGATAGGTTGTGGGAGTAAAGACTAATTGTAATTGGAGTCCTTTTCAGGACTAGGTTACATCAGTTCCTATCAGTTTTTGCCAGGCAGGTCTGTGCCAGTGCTGTGCAAGTTTTTTTCACAGCATTTGGCTGAATCTAGCAAAGCTAATACTTTTTGGCCTATTGCAGAGTGTGTTAGTCAGTGGAGTAGCCTATCTGTGTTGCAAGATATACCACCTGTGTATAGAATACCAATTTTTTTACTGCACCTAGTGAAGTAAAATCTTTTGGGCATAGCATCATTCTATTAGTCCATCTATACTGACCTCCATCAGGTTGCAAATTGAATATAATTTTTTTCTGCATCTAGCTCTGAAAAAATATTGGGCTTCTAGCTGTGTGTGGGACTTGTTGTATTAGTCCATCTATACTGACCTCCATCAGGTTGCAAACTGAATATATTTTTTTCTGCATCTACCTCTGAAAAAATATTGGGCTTCTAGCTGTGTGTGGCACTTGTTCTATTAATCCATCTATACAGACCTCCATCAGGTTGCAAACTGAATATATTTTTTTCTGCATCTACCTCTGAAAAAATATTGGGCTTCTAGCTGTGTGTGGGACTTGTTGTATTAGTCCATGTATACTGACCTCCATCAGGTTGCAAATTAAAAATAATTTTTATCTGCATCTACAGTACCTCTGAAAAAATATTTGGGCTTCTAGTTGTGTGTGGGACTTGTTCTATTAGTCCATCTATACTGACCTCCATCAGGTTGCAAATTGAATATAATTTTTATCTGCATCTAGCTCTGAAAAAATATTTGGCCTTCTAGCAGTGTGTGGGACTTTCTCTAATAGTCCATCTATACTGACCTCCATCAGGTTGCAAATTAAAAATAATTTTTATCTGCATCTACCTCTGAAAAAATATTTGGGCTTCTAGCTGTGTGTGGGACTTGTTCTATTAATCCATTTATACAGACCTCCATCAGGTTGCAAACTGAATATATTTTTTTCTGCATCTACCTCTGAAAAAATATGTGGCCTTCTAGCAGTGTGTGGGACTTTCTCTATTAGTCCATCTATACTGACCTCCATTAGATTGCAAATTCAAAATAATTTTTTGTCTGCATCTAGCTCTGAAAAAATATTGGGCTTCTAGCTGTGTGTGGGACTTGTTGTATTAGTCCATCTATACTGACCTCCATCAGGTTGCAAACTGAATATATTTTTTTCTGCATCTACCTCTGAAAAAATATTGGGCTTCTAGCTGTGTGTGGGACTTGTTCTATTAATCCATCTATACAGACCTCCATCAGGTTGCAAACTGAATATATTTTTTTCTGCATCTACCTCTGAAAAAATATTGGGCTTCTAGCTGTGTGTGGGACTTGTTCTATTAATCCATCTATACAGACCTCCATCAGGTTGCAAACTGAATATATTTTTTTCTGCATCTACCTCTGAAAAAATATTGGGCTTCTAGCAGTGTGTGGGACTTTCTCTATTAGTCCATCTATACTGACCTCCATCAGGTTGCAAATTCAAAATATTTTTTTGTCTGCATCTAGCTCTGAAAAAATATTGGGCTTCTAGCTGTGTGTGGGACTTGTTGTATTAGTCCATCTATACTGACCTCCATCAGGTTGCAAATTAAAAATAATTTTTATCTGCATCTACAGTACCTCTGAAAAAATATTTGGGCTTCTAGCTGTGTGTGGGACTTGTTCTATTAGTCCATCTATACTGACCTCCATCAGGTTGCAAATTGAATATAATTTTTATCTGCATCTAGCTCTGAAAAAATATTTGGCCTTCTAGCAGTGTGTGGGACTTTCTCTATTAGTCCATCTATACTGACTTCCATCAGGTTGCAAATTAAAAATAATTTTTATCTGCATCTACAGTACCTCCGAAAAAATATTTGGGCTTCTAGCTGTGTGTGGGACTTGTTCTATTAGTCCATCTATACTGACCTCCATCAGGTTGCAAACTGAATATAATTTTCATCTGCATCTAGCTCTGAAAAAATATTTGGCCTTCTAGCAGTGTGTGGGACTTTCACTATTAGTCCATCTATACTGACCTCCATCAGGTTGCAAATTGAATATAATTTTTATCTGCATCTAGCTCTGAAAAAATATTTGGCTTTCTAGCAGTGTGTGGGACTTTCTCTATTAGTCCATCTATACTGACCTCCATCAGGTTGCAAATTAAAAATAATTTTTATCTGCATCTACCTCTGAAAAAATATTTGGGCTTCGAGCAGTGTGTGGGACTCATTGTATTAGGCCATCTATACCAAGCTCCACCAGCTTTGAAATTAATAATAATTTTTATCTGCATCTAGCCCTGAAAATAATTTTTCCCAATAGTGGTAGCAATAGAAATATGGGGCGCGCGCCTGGCTAACAAAAATATACGCTTCATAACACAAAACACCAGCCTAGCGCACTGCATTAATA
The DNA here is from genome assembly GCF_046119375.1 of Phyllobates terribilis. Classification (NCBI taxonomy): domain Eukaryota; kingdom Metazoa; phylum Chordata; class Amphibia; order Anura; family Dendrobatidae; genus Phyllobates; species Phyllobates terribilis. The sequence goes on from NW_027362773.1 coordinate 59,416,758, forward strand.
AGGTGGCATCATCGTCTCTCCCAGTGCTAGGCCTACTACGCAGGCTAGTATTCCTGTGCCTAAAACACAATGTATGGGTCCGCGCTAGCCACTATGCTGAGGGGTATAAAGCTGCTGCTAACGCTTTATAACAATTCAATTGGCAGATTTTCACAGAGCTCTTCCACAACGCCCACCCATCGGGCAACAGTTGCCCACCCTCCCTATGGGATCTAGTGGCGAATAGTTGATGCCATTAATCAGAGCGTCAGTTGCCCCGTCAACGTGGCAAGCATACGGTAAGGCATGGGAAGAGTGGACACGACTAGTAGCAGGCAGACGGGTTGACCAATGTGAACAAGCCAGATCACAAGTCACCATAGAATTTCTCCACCAGCTAATGATGAGGGGCATATCAGGGGCGTCAGCGCAGCGGTGTCTGACCAGAGTAGCATTGCACTTCCAACTACTGAATTGGGGAGATGTGACAAAGATTCATCATCAGACAATCCATAAAAGGGTGGAAAAGGGGTAAGCCAAGTCAGGAATGTAGACGTCCCGTCCCGTGTCACTAAAACTGATTTCTCACATCTTATCCCTAACACCATTAACATGACACTCACAATTTGAAGCAACACTAATGTCTACTGCATTTGTGATCGCCTTCTTCGGGGCGCTATGTATAAGCGAATTAGTCCCTCAATCCAAAATTACCACCAGTGGACGCTTATTACACCAGGAAGTAGTCATAGCCAATAATGCAATACGTGTACGCATACACCAATCGAAAACGGTTCCAGCGGGCAGGGGTACTTGGGTACTTCTACAACCCACAAACGGTACACTGAGTCGGGTAACAATAGTAAAAACATATCTAACCATCAGATCACAAAGTAATTTCTTCGTATCACACATTGATGGAACGCCATTATCAAGATACCTGTTCCAAGCTATATTTAATAAATGCATAACATCGGCAGGGAACCACCCCAAAGATTACGGGACACACTCATTCCGCATAGGTGCGGCCACGGAAGCAGCAAGAGCAGGACTGTCAGAAACGGAAGTTCAGAGGATAGGGAGATGGCGATCCACGTGTTTGGCGAGATACATAAGACCGGACTTGTTATCCTAACGTGGTTTGTTTCTTTTACAGGTGACGCTAAGCCAACAGTGTGAGTGATAGGCCACTCGTATATATATTGGGCACAAAAAAGGGCGAAAGTCCGCCCAGGCGGGAGGAAATTAGAGTTTCATAACACATATTTCAACTGGAGAGGTATTAGAGGCCTGCTATGGCCACAGGTACTAATGGAGGTAATCAAGGTAGGGAGAGAGGCAAGAGGTCCGGTCATCTTAGTTATACAGGCCGGGGGAAACAACCTAGGTCATCACAAGAGCGCATAACTAATGGCAATAATGAAACTAGACACTGAGCGCTTCAGAGAATTTTTCACAAAATTAGCTATAGTATGGTCAGAGATTGTGCCGATAGCGGTATGGCAAGGTGCGCGAGACATCACGGCCATCGAATGGACAAGGCGGGTAATAAATATTCGGATGGCAAAATTTAGAAGAGACAGAGGCGGTGTAGTGATACGACACCGACAACTGGAAGGAGATAAAGCAGGCCTCATACGGCCCGACGGTGTTCACTTAATAGATATTGGACTGGACATATTCCTGTCAGGACTCCAGGACGGAGTGGAACAAGCGTTAAGAGTGATGGGTGGGGGTCAGAGTCCTGCATACGAGTACGCTGGATCCTCCGTGGCCTGGAAATAGAAAGGACATGTTGGATAGTGTTGAGCCACCCCCGTAGTGTTCGAGTTCGGTTCGGTTCGTCGAACACCCGTGTGTTCGCCGAACTGTTCGTCGAACTGTTCGTCGAACACCTTCGAACACCGTTAAAACCAATGGCAGGCAAACAAAAACACATAGAAACACATAGAAAACACCTTCAAATGTGTCCAAAAGCTGACAAACTGCTCAGAAGACACAACTAACACATGGAAAAGTGACAAGTACATATAGTCATGCGAAAAGAAAAGAGGTGGAGGAGTAAAAGGAGCGGGAGACACAGATATAGGCATGTCATGCCCTTCTAAAATCCAAAAAGTGAGAAGCCGAGACGGCCAGTCCGCTCCTGCCCGTGCCACCTCCGTGTCGCCGGGTTTGTGCCAGAGCCGCGGTGAACCCTGACGGCCAGCCCCCCTCTCCCAATACTGGTGCCTGTCCGCTGGTGGGTCGAGAGAGCCCCCCTGTGGTGGAGGCAGCTCTAAGCTTTTTAATTTAAATTGTCCCTCTAATTTGAATGAATACACTTTAAATCCATTTACAAGGATCTATTGGAGGGCAAGTCTCATGCCAGCAGCCGCGTAATTCCAGCTCCAGTAGCGTCCACTAAAGCTGCTGCAGTTAAAAAGCTTTTATAAGGATCGAGCTCGGCTGTCCACCGCAAGGCATCCTAGTGCCAGTCCCAGCCCCTATGCCTTGGGGTGCCTCCTGATGCTCTTCACTGAGTATCCCGTGGTCCCGAAGCATTTCCTTTGAAAAAATTAAGTGTCCAAACTACAGGTGGTGTAGCTTGCTTAACAGCCGGGATAATCCGCTGACTAGCAGACACTGCTACTAGGCACAAAGTATTTCCTGGGCTAGATGCAGTTAAAAATTTGTAAGTAGATACTCTCGTTGGATGCTGAGAAAGCATTCCATAGAGTCTCCTGGCACGCCATATATGATTCTCTTAAAAAGCTTGGGGTAAGGGTCTAGGGGACCCTTTTATAGCCAAAATCACGGCCCTGTATCACAATACGTCACCTAGGCTGAAGATAAATGGAACTGTAGCACCGAGGGCTCGGTTGCTACAGACGTATTGCACCTCACCCAGAGGTGTGATATCTCACTCTCAGATAAGGATGGAGTGTGGATCAGGACCCGACACCTGCATGCATTACACCACATTGCCGTGGGGCAGGGCGACCAATATGCCCCTGAGATGGGCACGACGGTCCCTGTACCTGGCTGGAGTGGGGGGAGGGAACACTGAGGAAGGGGAACCCTGCAGTGCAGGAGCAGGGAGGAAGCAGTTCCTGGGTGCATTGAGAAGGGAGTATAAAAGGTGGGCACCATCTTAGTTCAGTGCAGAGAAGTCTGAGCAGAAGTGGCAGGGAGCAGGGGCTCTGCATGAGCTCTGCTCCGGAGGCGGGCCTAGTAACAGAGGCCCAGGCCTGCAAGAGGGAGAAGGAAGGAAGAGGAGCGGAGAAGGCTCCAGGAACGAGGAATGAAGGGATCCCAGGGGTGCGGACAGGCGAGTCGCCACCGCACGCCCGAATCCACCTGCGTGGAGGGGTCAAGCCAAAGGGGGAGACCGGTCCCCGAACTAGTGGAGGCAGGAAACGACCCTCAGCTAGAAACCGGAGGCTCTGACATTTTATGTGGCGCAGCCCCTTGCTCCACCCGCTAGGAAGGCACCACATAGGGTCAGGGAAACTGGCGCCAAGTTTACCAAGAGGAGGCCCGAGGCAGCCGGACAGAAGTGTTGGTAAGAAAGGCCAGACAAAGGACACACAAAGGGGGTCCTGTGAAGCGCTCCAAAGTTATCTGGGAGTTGTCTGAGCCCCTCACCTGGTGAGCACAGTACGACGTGGGCAGCCGTTACCTGCAGACGTGGTCTGGATAATAAGAACTGTGAGTAAAGGCCCTGAACTGCATCACTGACTCCGTGTCGTTACTGCTGCTGCCCTGCACCATCACCCCCATCCTCCGCATACACTGCCCTGAGGCTATACTCCTCCCGTGGGGAGTTATGCTACGCTCTGCTGCACCCACAACACCAGCCTTAGCGGTCTGCCCTGTAGCGGCGGTTCACTCTGACCGCAATCCACGGGTGGCGTAGTCGGACATTTAAACATCAAAACCACATAAATAGTTCCGCCACTGGTTTGACCGCCCTGAGCCACGGAACCGGATCGCCGCCACGAAGACTACAACCACCAGCATCCACCAAAAAGGGTCCGGCTCCGGGTGTCCCAAGGCCCAGGGGGTGCGTCAGAGCATTTTCATCACCTTTCACAATCACCAATGGGACAAGGCAGGGATGTCCTCTGTCCCCTCTCTTATACATCCTAGTGACGGAGCACCTGCTCTCATCAATTCGCCATAACCCCAATATTAGGTGGATTGAGGTGGGAGGCATCGAGTACAAGTGCTCTCTATTTGCTGATGATGTCCTAGTATATATCACTCAATCACATATATCCATCCCTGCTGTTATGGCTGAAATAGATCACTTTGTTACATGGTAAAATTTTAAAATCAATGCAGCGAAGTCTGAGGCCCTCGATGTCTCCCTCCCTAAATCCATATAGGATTCCATCCAGTCCAACTTTCCCTTTGCCTGGCCCTCACAGGGTATCAAATACTTAGGAATTCCTATTCATAGAGACCTCTCCCATCTATGTTATCTTAATTTTGGGCCCTTTATTGAACAATTCCATACAGACCACGGTTGGCAAGTTAGAACTGTAAGATTCACTACGTGAACCACTGGTGTTTTGTGGAAAAGCACATGTACACCGCGTTCCAAATTATTATGCAAAAAGTGTTTAGGAGTGATAAGGGAAGAATTTGTTTGTTTGTCAGTTAAACTCATTGATGGTGATGTGTGTCAGGGCTCTTTATATCACTGTAAGCAATTGCAGACACCTGTGCTAATTAGTTTGGCAGGTGTGTCCAATGAAAGGCAAGACTACTTAAGAAGGCTCTCTCACATTATTAAGCAGCCTACATTTTCTGCCAAAATGGGAAAGAAAAAGGATGTGTCGGCTGCTGAGAAGCAACAAATTGTGGAGTGTTTAGGTCAAGGCATGACTACAATCAACATTGTGCGATGATCAGGATGAAGTGTCTTGGCAATCAAGAAGTATGTAGCTGATTCACAGTACACACGTGTGCGTGCTGATAAGGGCAAATTGAGGACTCTTTCCTACAGGCAATTACGTCAGGTTGAAAGAGCAGCGGCAAAAAAGCCTTGTCATAGCAGCAGACAAGTTTTTGAAGCTGCTTGTGCCTCCAACGTCCCCCGAACAACAAGATGCAGGGTCCTTCAGAGGTTTGCAGCTGTGCATACGCCATCCTGTCGACCTCCTCTATCCACTTCACACAAGCAGAAACGGCTCCAGTGGGCCAAACATTACATGAAGACTGATTTCAAAACTGTTTTGTTCACGGATGAGTGCCGTGCAGCGCTCGATGGTCCAGATGAATGGAGTGGAGGATGGCTGGTTGATGGACACCCCACGCAAACACGGCTACAGCGCCAACAAGGAGGAGGTGGAGTAATGTTTTGGGCTGGAATCATGGGGAGAGAGATTGTCGGCCCCTTTAGGATCCCTGAAGGCGCTAAAGATGAACTCCATAATGTATGTGGATTTTCTCAAACAGCACTTCCTGCCATGGTTCAAGAAGAAGAACCGTGTATTTCACAGCAAGATCATTTTTCTGCATGATAATGCACCATCTCATGCTGCACATAAAACATCTGCATCTCTGGCTGATATAGGCATAAAAGGGGACAAACTTATGGTGTGACCCCCATGCTCCCCTGACCTCTACCCCATTCAGAACCTTTGGAGCATCATTAAAAGGAGTGTCTATGATGGCGGGAGGCAGTTCACATCTAAGCAACAGCTCTGGGAGGGTATTCTGTCCTCATGCAAAACAATTGAAGCAGAAACCATCCAAAACCTGACAAATTCAATGGACGAGAGAGTTCAGAAGCTCCTTTCGAACAAGGGGTCCTATGTGAAAATGTAACATCACCTAGAATAAAGTTTTGAGTTGAAAACTGTTTGATTTCAGTTTCTAACAACCTGCTAATGCTTATAATTTCAAAAATGACCATTTTTTTGGTCTTTATTAAAATGAAAAGGTTGATCGAAAAGTTTGGGGGATCTAAGAGTGTGGCAACCCAGTAGTCATGATTACTTCGAATTCTGACAATATGAGGGTCATGCTGCAGGTAGTGCAGCAAGAAGGCACTTATGTGTCTTGCGCATCTCGGAGCCCCAAAATTATTTTCCGGGCTAGATGCAGCTAAAAATTATTTTTAATTTTAAATCTGGTGAAGCTTATTATAGATGGCCTAATAGGATCAGTGCTGCACACTGCTACAAAGCCCAAATTATTTTCCAGTCAAGATACAGATAAACATGATTAGTAATTTGAAAGCTTAAAACGGTTGGTAGGGTGATTTTAACCAATCATCAAGCTTTTACTCTCCCCAGGACGACACAGGGGTAGAAAAGTCGTTTCGGATCCATGATTTGTTCATCTTTATGAACGTGAGTCTGTCTACATTATCAGTGGAGAGCCGCGTGCGCTTATCTGTCAGCACACCACCAGCAGCGCTGAACACACGTTCAGACAGAACGCTGGCTGCGGGGCATGACAAGATCTCCAAGGCGTAAGTGGCTAGCTCTGGCCATTTATCCAGATTGGAAGCCCAAAAAGAGCAAGGGTCCAGTGACACAGTCGTGGCTTCAATGTTTACTTGGAGATACTCCTGTACCATCGTCTCTAGGCGTTGACTATGTGTCAGACTTCTTGTCTCCTGTGGCCTTGCAAAGGATGGGCTAAAAAAGTGGTGAAATGATTCCGCAAAATTGATGTTACCAGCAGATACTGTGGTTCTGTTACGGTTTGAGTGCTGAACACTTGACGGTCCCACGGTTGGCAAGTTGGAACTGTGAGATTCACTACGTGCACCACTGGTATTTTGTGGAAAAGCACATGTAAGATTCTGCAACAGTCTCTGCTGATACTCCTGCATGCGTGCATCCCTTTCTATGGCAGGAATAATTTCTGCAAATTTACTTTTGTACCGGGGATCTAACAGTGTGGCAACCCAGTAGTCAGGATTATTTCTAATTCTCACAATTCGAGGGTCATGTTGCAGGTAGTGCAGCAAGAAGGCACTCATGTGTGTTGTGCATCCAGGAGCACCAAGTCCCTGTTGTGTTGGTGGCGAGGTAACAATCATGCTTCCTTCCTCTGTCCTCTCCCCCCAACCTTGCACAACAGAAATGTGATCAAGGTCTCCCTCATCTGATGAGTCTTCCATCAGTTCGTCCTCCACTTCTTCCTGGGCTCCTGCACCTTCCTCACTAGTTTGGCTGCTACCATGCGCCCTGGTAAAATCATCTCCCCCACCCTCACATGCCTGCCGCCTTGGTGCTGCCGACCGTCTGGACCTTGTAGATGTTAGCCCTTCCGCATACAACTCCTCCTCCTCTACTTCCTCCACCTCCTCTTGTGCCACCACCTGATTCCGAATTCTGTTTAACATGTGCTCCAGCATGTAAATCACCGGAATAGTCATGCTGATAATGGCATCGTCAGCACTAAACATCTTCGTCGCCATTTCAAAACTGTGCAGAAGGGTGCATAGGTCCCTGATCTGAGACCACTCCTCCAGCGTGATTTGCCCCACCTCTGAATCTCGTTGGCCCAGGCTATACGTCAGAACGTATTGCACCAGGGCTTGTCGGTGCTGCCACAGTCGCTGCAACATGTGCAGAGTTGAATTCCACCGGGTAGGCACATCGCATTTTAGCCGGTGAAGTGGCAGGCCCAACGACTTCTGTAGAGATGTAAGTCGCTGAGCTGCGGGATGCGAACGGCGGAAGTGAGCACACAGCGACCGTGCCCTCTGCAGAAGGCCATCTAGTCTGGGATAGTGGGCTAAAAATTGCTGGACAACCAGGTTCAACACGTGAGCCATACAAGGCACGTGTGTGACATTGCCCCGGCGAAGGGCCGCACCCAGGTTTGCAGCATTGTCGCACACGGCCTTCCCTGGTTTCAGGTCCAGTGGAGACAACCATTCATGAAATTGGTTCTCCAGAGCTGACCACAACTCCTCAGCTGTGTGACTCACATTTCCCAGACATTTCAATGTAAAAACCGCCTGATGACGTTGAGCCCTACTGCCAGCATAGTAAGGAGGTGTGCAGGATCCCTTCTGCGCAGTTAGAAAGCTTGTGGCATGACCAGACAGGCTTTGGGTGCAGGTGGAAGACCGAGAGGAGGTTGAGGAGGCAGAAGCAGTGGAGGAACTTTGACATAAAGAGGATTGACGCACAACTCGTGGGGACGGCAAGACTTGGACAGCAGCCCCTTGTCCTGCTGTCACCATAGTTACCCAGTGCCCAGTCAGCGACATGTAACGCCCCTGTCCATGCCTACTCGTCCAAGTGTCTGTGGTGAAATGCACCCTGTCACACACAGAGTTTCTCAAAGAAGCGGTGATGTTGTGTGCGACATGCTGGTGGAGCGCAGGCACACCTTTCTTTGAGAAGTAGTGCCGACTGGGCATCTGGTACTGGGGCACTGCGACGGACATAAGGTCTCGAAAATCCTCTGTGTCCACCAGGCGGAAAGGCAGCATTTCTGTAGCCAAGAGCTTGCAGATGGTGAAATTCAACCTCTTAGCTTTCTCATGGCTAGGAGGAAATGGTCTTTTACTTTTCCACATCTGAGGGACCGAGGGCTGGCTATTGTGCTTAGACGGGGTTGATAAGGGTGTCCCCGGCAAACTGCCGGTCTGTGAGGAAGATGCAGGCGGACATGTTAGGTTGCCTTGATCCAAAGGTGGTGCTATCGATGTCGGACAGCGCTCAAGACCAGCTGGTGTTACCACCTCCAAAGAAAATGATGACCTGCCAATCACGCTAGCTGTTGCGGGTAAAGAGGTGGCAGGTCTGCGCCCCAAAACAGGTGTGACTGCTGTCCCCCCAGTCACAGAGGATGAAGAGGCCGCGGATGCACAAGATATGGCAGACGGTGGTTGGCCCGGCCGGCTAGGCCGCATTGTAGCACACTGAGCTTCCCACTGCAACTTATGCTTCATGTCCATGTGCCGGTTCATGGATGAAGTACTCAAACTATGTATTTTTTGGCCTCTACTTAGCTTTTGCTGACAAATGTTACAGATAACACGAGTTGGGTCATCTTTATCGATCTGAAAAAATGCCCAGGCTATGCAAGGCTTAGCACCCATGCGACCTGAAGAGCCACCACGACTTGTGGTGAGAGGCAGAGTTGTGTTTGAGGATGCAGTTGTTGACGTGCTTCCAGTACTACGTCTCTGTCCAGGAAGGCGCAACCTGACCTCGTCGTCACTAGCATCTTCCTCCACCTCCTCTGCTGACCTCATGTCTTGGCTGACTGTGGGTTGACAGTAAGTGGGATCTCCGACCTCATCATCATCACCCTGTGCGTTATCACACCCGTCGTCCTCAGAGCCAACCTGTTCCTGCCCTGACAAAAAACTAAAGTTGTCGCTCCAATCAGGTATTTGAGTCTTATCATGGTCTTCCTCATTGTCTCCACCAACAGGAGTTACAGTTTGGGAATGAGGGTCTACATTATGGTCAGAACCTTCTGCGTCTGGTCCTGGATCCGACTCATAAAGATTCTGGGCATCAGTGCAGATCATTTCCTCGTCTGGATTCACAGAAGCGCTGGAGTCGACCTCTGATTCCCAGGCTATAGTATGAGTAAACAGCTCTGCAGACTCAACCATCTGTTCTACCTCATACTCAGACGGGCAGCTGGAGATTTGGGAGCTGTGAGGAAGCAAGTGCGATTTGGGTGACACCTTTGAGGACTGGAGTATTTGTGATGTTGAAGTTGATGTGGAGGAGAGCCCACTTAAAGGAGCACTTGATATCCGTTGAAGCACCTGCTGCTTTTGTGCCTCATCTGGAATTTGTAGCGATTGGCGTGGCCGTAAGAAAGGGATCTTATCACATTGTCCGCTAAAAGAAGTAGACATTTTAGTTTGGCTGGAAGATGGTCTTTCTTCTGCACCTACCCCACGGACACAACCTTTTTTCCCCTTCCCAACACGCCTATTCCCCTTTCCACCAGCAGCAGGCCTTTTTCCACTCATTTTGGTGGTTAACTAATTCACAACTCTGGAGTTGTTTGCACAAAAAAACAATGGATGGTAACCGAGCAGAGCTGAGTGGCCAAACTGTGGTATTAGGCCAAAACTGTTGGCTGGGTTAGATGCAGAAAAAAATTATTTTTAATTTGCAACCTGATGGAGGTCAGTATAGATGGACTAATAGACCAAGTCCCACACACCGCTAGAAGCCCAAATATTTTTTCAGAGCTAGATGCAGAAAATTTTTTTATTCAATTTGCAACCTGATGGAGGTCAGTATAGATGGACTAATAGACCAAGTCCCACACACTGCTAGAAGCCCAAATATTTTTTCAGAGCTAGATGCAGAAAAAAATTATTTTTAATTTGCAACCTGATGGAGGTCAGTATAGATGGACTAATAGACCAAGTCCCACACACTGCTAGAAGCCCAAATATTTTTTCAGAGCTAGATGCAGAAAAAAATTATTTTTAATTTGCAACCTGATGGAGGTCAGTATAGATGGACTAATAGAACAAGTCCCACACGCTGCTAGAAGCCCAAATATTTTTTCAGAGATAAATGAAGAAAAAAATTATTTTTAATTTGCAACCTGATGGAGGTCAGTATAGATGGACTAATAGACCAAGTCCCACACACTGCTAGAAGCCCAAATATTTTTTCAGAGCTAGATGCAGAAAAAAATTATTTTTAATTTGCAACCTGATGGAGGTCAGTATAGATGGACTAATAGACCAAGTCCCACACACCGCTAGAAGCCCAAATATTTTTTCAGAGCTAGATGCAGAAAAAAATTATATTCAATTTGCAACCTGCTGGAGGTCAGTATAGAAGGACTAATAGAACAAGTCCCACACACTGCTAGAAGCCCAAATATTTTTTCAGAGCTAAATGAAGAAAAAAATTATTTTTAATTTGCAACCTGATGGAGGTCACTATAGATGGACTAATAGACCAAGTCCCACACACTGCTAGAAGCCCAAATATTTTTTCAGAGCTGGATGCAGAAAAATATTATTTTTAATTTGCAACCTGATGGAGGTCAGTATAGATGGACTAATAGACCAAGTCCCACACACCGCTAGAAGCCCAAATATTTTTTCAGAGCTAGATGCAGAAAATTTTTTTATTCAATTTGCAACCTGATGGAGGTCAGTATAGATGGACTAATAGACCAAGTCCCACACACTGCTAGAAGCCCAAATATTTTTTCAGAGCTAGATGCAGAAAAAAATTATTTTTAATTTGCAACCTGATGGAGGTCAGTATAGATGGACTAATAGACCAAGTCCCACACACTGCTAGAAGCCCAAATATTTTTTCAGAGCTAGATGCAGAAAAAAATTATTTTTAATTTGCAACCTGATGGAGGTCAGTATAGATGGACTAATAGAACAAGTCCCACACGCTGCTAGAAGCCCAAATATTTTTTCAGAGCTAGATGCAGAAAAAAATTATTTTTAATTTGCAACCTGATGGAGGTCAGTATAGATGGACTAATAGACCAAGTCCCACACACTGCTAGAAGCCCAAATATTTTTTCAGAGCTAGATGCAGAAAAAAATTATTTTTAATTTGCAACCTGATGGAGGTCAGTATAGATGGACTAATAGAACAAGTCCCACACGCTGCTAGAAGCCCAAATATTTTTTCAGAGATAAATGAAGAAAAAAATTATTTTTAATTTGCAACCTGATGGAGGTCAGTATAGATGGACTAATAGACCAAGTCCCACACACTGCTAGAAGCCCAAATATTTTTTCAGAGCTAGATGCAGAAAAAAATTATTTTTAATTTGCAACCTGATGGAGGTCAGTATAGATGGACTAATAGAATGATGCTATGCCCAAAAGATTTTACTTCACTAGGTGCAGTAAAAAAATTGGTATTCTATACACAGGTGGTATATCTTGCAACACAGATAGGCTACTCCACTGACTAACACACTCTGCAATAGGCCAAAAAGGATTAGCTTTGCTAGATTCAGCCAAATGCTGTGAAAAAAACTTGCACAGCACTGGCACAGACCTGCCTGGCAAAAACTGATAGGAACTGATGTAACCTAGTCCTGAAAAGGACTCCAATTACAATTAGTCTTTACTCCCACAATCTATCTATTTAAGAGCACAGACCTGCTTGATAAAAGTCGTAGGAAATGCTGTAACCTAGTCCTTAAAAGGACTGCAATCACAACTATTCCCTACTCCCAAGCTATCTGTATATTTGTGCGAAAATTGGCTTGAAATTAACAAGGTATAGCGCACACAGCAACAGCGGTGCCGTCTAACACGCAGCTGCAGCAGTGAGAAAATGGTGGCGACGGGGAAAATGGCTTGGTCTTATAGGGCAAGGACATGTGACATACACTGCCAATCACACATGCCCTTGCTTGTGTGAAAAAAAGCACTTCGCTCCGTGTGTGCGCTGCTGATAGGCTGACAGATTGCACCTACCCACTGCAAATGCGGGAAAGAGAAAAAAAAATGGAGATCTTCATTGTTCCTGCAGAGATCCATCCCCTGCCCCTCCCCCCGCCCCGCTGTACACTCAAACTGCGTATTAACATTAATTTTCATCATTACTGAGAAAAAATCCAGTTATGATTTTGGTGCACGAACAGTTATCGAACATAACCTCGAACAGCCGAATTTTTCTCAAATTGTTCGTGTTCGCCGACCGGCTTGAACACCGCCCAAAACAGCTCGAATTTGAGATTGGCGAACAGTTCGAGTAGAACAACGCTCATCTCTAATGTTGGAGAGTTACACTTGTTGACCAACTTGCCGGAGTGGGGACCCAGGGCATGCTGCAACAAGCTGAATTATTTTAGAAATAAAATGCCTTTCTAATGGAATGAGTATAAAGAGTTAATAAAGCTGTGACCGATCCTCACCCATCCAGTTGTAAGAGTTACATTATTGGGTTGTCCATGAAAGGGGGGCGGTAGGGGGGCTGAGCATCTGGGTTTGGTTGGGGGTCCCCACAGTGTGCCTAGGCTAGATTAATTTAAAAATTCTAATTAGATACACAGGCGGTGCAGCTTGCTTTGCAGCTGGGCTACTACGCCCAAAGTATTGCCTAGGCTAGATGCAGTTAAAAATTCTACGCTGACTAGCAGACACTGAAGATTTGGAGCAGACCTCTGAGTAAACAGCTCTTCAGACTCAACCATCTGTGTTACCCCAAGCCATAGTGTATGTAGTTTCTTACAGTTAAAAGGGGGGGGTGCGACCCAACCCACCTGGAATTGACGATGCCAACGTCACGTAAGACACAGCAAGGGGACTCCCAAAATTGTGGCACAGACACCACTTAACCCTAGAACGCATACCTGTGGCCTTGCAGGCCCGCCCAGTTAATTGTTTTCTATTTTCTGCAAGATTGCTTTAGTTAGAATTTTGAAACTCTAGGTATTCTTCATGTATATAGTTGTTTGTCATTTGAGTTTGAGTTATTCCATGTTATTTGCACACGGGCCTAAAGGGCCCCAGGTATGTGAAAGTGTAGATTTTTATGGTCATGCGTTGTAGGGTTAAGTGGCATCAATTGCCCCACTGTTGCTTAAAACGGTTGGTGAGGTGATTTTACCAAATCCCCAAGCTTTTAGTCTCCCAAGGATGACACAGGGGTAGAAATGTCCTTGCGAATCCATGATTTGATCATCTTTATGAACGTGAGTCTGTCTACATTCTCAGTGGACAGCCGCGTGCGCTTATCTGTCAGCACACCACCAGCAGCGCTGAACACACGTTCAGAGAGAACGCTGGCTGCATGGCATGACAAGATCTCCAAGGCATGAGTGGCGAGCTCCGGCGATTTTTCAAGATTGGAATACCAAAATGAGCAAGGGTCCAGTGACACAGTCACGGCTTCGATGTTCACTCGGAGATTCTCCTGTACCATCCTCTCTAGGCATTGACTATGTGTCAGACTTCTTGTCTCCTGTGGCCTTGCAAAGGATGGTCTAAAAAAGTGGTGAAACGATTCCACAAAATTGCTGTTACCAGCAGATACTGTGTTACTGTTACTGTTTGAGTGATGAAGACTCGACAGTCCCACCGTTGGCAAGTTAGAACTGTGAGATTCACTACATGCACCACTGGTGTTTTGTGGAAAAGCACATGTAAGATTCTGCAACAGATACTCCTGCATTCGTCAATACCTTTTTATGGCAGGAATTATTTCGGCAAATATACTTTTGTACCGGGGATCTAAGAGTGTGGCAACCCAGTAGTCGGGATTACTTCGAATTCTGACAATCCGGGGGTCATGTTGCAGGTAGTGCAGCAAGAAGGCACTCATGTGTCTTGCGCATCCAGAAGGACCAAGTCCTTGTTGTGTTGGTAGCGAGGTAAGAATCATGCTTCCTTCCTCTGCCCTCTCCCTCCAATCTCGCACAACAGAAATGTGATCAAGGTCTCCCTCATCTGATGAGTCTTCCATGCCCATTGCCAGTTCGTCCTCCACTTCTTCCTCGGCTCCTGCACCTTCCTCAACAGTATGGCTGCTACCATGCGCCCTGGTTAATCCCTCTCCCCCACCCTCCCATGCCTGCCGCCTTGGTGCTGCCAACCGTCTGGACCTTGGAGATGTTATCCCTTCCGCATACGACTCCTCCTCTACTTCCTCCACCTCCTCTTGTCCCACCACCTGACTCCGAATTCTGTTTAACATGTGCTCCAGCATGTAAATCACCGTAATAGTCATGCTGATAATGGCATCGTCAGCACTAAACATCTTCGTCGCCATTTCAAGACTGTGCAGAAGGGAGCATAGGTCCCTGATCTGAGACCACTCCTCCAGCGTGATTTGCCCCACCTCTGGATCTCGTTGGCCCAGGCTATACGTCAGAACGTATTGCACCAGGGCTTGTCGGTGCTGCCACAGTCGCTGCAACATGTGCAGAGTTGAATTCCACCGTGTCGGCACATCGCATTTCAGCCGGTGAACTGGCAGGCCCAACGACTTCTGTAGAGATGTAAGTCGTTGAACTGCGGGATGCGAACGGCGGAAGTGAGCACACAGCGACCGTGCACTCTGCAGAAGGCCATCTAGTCCGGGATAGTGGGCTAAAAATTGCTGGACAACCAGGTTCAACACGTGAGCCATACAAGGCACGTGTGTGACATTGCCCCGGCGAAGTGCCGCACCCAGGTTTGCAGCATTGTCGCACATGGCCTTCCCTGGTTGCAGGTCCAGTGGAGACAACCTTTCATGAAACTGGGTCTCCAGAGCTGACCAAAACTCCTCAGCTGTGTGACTCACATTTCCCAGACATTTCAAAGTAAACACTGATGCGTTGAGCCCTGCTGCCAGCATAGTAAGGAGGTGTGCAGGATTCCTTCTGCGCAGTTAGAAAGCAGGTGGCATTACCAGACAGGCTTTGGGTGCAGGTGGAGGACCGAGAGGAGGTTGAGGAGGCAGAAGCAGTGGAGGAAGTTCGAGATAAAGAGGATTAACACACAACTCGTGGGGACGGTAAGACTTGGACAGCAGCCCCTTGTCCTGCTGTCACCATAGTTACCCAGTGCCCAGTCAGCGACATGTAACGCCCCTGTCCATGCCTTCTCGTCCAAGTGTCTGTGGTGAAGTGCACCCTGTCACACACAGAGTTTCTCAAAGAAGCGGTGATGTTGTGTGCGACATGCTAGTGGAGCGCAGGCACACCTTTCTTTGAGAAGTAGTGCCGACTGGGTATCTGGTACTGGGGCACTGTGACGGACATAAGGTCTTGAAAATCCTCTGTGTCCTCCAGGTGGAAAGGCAGCATTTCTGTAGCCAACAGCTTGCAGATGGTGAAATTCAACCTCTTAGCTTTCTCATGGCTAGGAGGAAATGGTCTTTTACTTTTCCACATCTGAGGGACCGAGGGCTGGCTGTTGTGCTTAGACGGTGTTGAGTAGGGTGTCCCCGGCAACTGCCGGTCTGTGAGGAAGATGCAGGCGGACATGTTAGGTTGCCTTGATCCAAAGGTGGTGCTCTCGATGTCGGAGAGCGCTCAACACTAGCAGGTGTTTCCACTTCCCAATGAACTGACGACCTGCCAATCACACTGGCTGTTGCGGGTAAAGAGGTGGCAGGTCTGCGTCCAAAAACATGTGTGACTGCTGTCCCCCCAGTCACAGAGGATGAAGAGGCTGCGGATGCACAAGATGGGGCAGACGGTGGTTGGCCCAGCCGGCTAGGCCGCATTGTAGCACAGTGAGCTTCCCACTGCAACTTATGCTTCATATCCATGTGACGGTACATGCATGAAGTACTCAAACTATGTATTGTTTGGCCTCTACTTAGCTTTTGCTGACAAATATTACAGATAACACGAGTTGGGTCATCCTTATCGATCTGAATAAATGCCCAGGCTATGCAAGGTTTAGAGCCCATGTGACCTGAAGAGCCACTACGACTTGTGGTCAGAGGCAGAGTTGTGGTTGAGGATGCAGTTGTTGACGTGCTTCCAGTACTCCGTCTTTGTTCAGGAAGGCGCAATCTAACCTCGTCGTCAATAGCATCTGTGATGCCCCGCTGCGCTTGGTATAACAGATCCTACAAGAGTGCATTGATGGAATCCTCCACAAGAGGCCCCCATAAACATTCACACATCTCCACCTTCCACCTCAGACCAGCAGAGGGAGCCCGTTGGGGATATAAATAGCGAAGGTGGAGCTAGGCAGTTCAGTTCCCCTGAAGAGTTCCTGCAGTAGAGAAGCCTAAGAGAGGTCAGTCTGCAGTGGAGCTCAGTCTAGTCTAGAGAACGCAGTTAATAGTTCAGCAGTGGACAATTATCCACCCTTTTAAAGAGAGACCCCAGGGTACGGGCCAGGGAGCCGACCACCGCGACATCCCCAAGGCCAGGCAAATGCCCGGTTACCGAGTCATCCCCATCCCCAGGGCTAGTCACATCCTCCTCCACCTCCTCTGCTGACCTCATCGACTGTCTGACTGTGGGTTGACAGTAAGTGGGATCTCCAACCTCGTCATCATCACCCTGTGTGTTATCACACCCGTCGCCCTCAGAGCCAACCTCTTCCTGCCCTGACCGAAAAGTCAAGTTGTCGCTCCAATCAGGTATTTGAGTCTCATCATCGTCTTCATCATTGTCTCCACCAACAGGAGTTACAGTTTGGGAACAAGGGTCTACATTATGCTCAGAACCTTCTTCATCTGGTCCTCGATCCAACTTATAAAGATTCTGGGCATCGGATCAGATCATTTCCTCATCTGGATTAACAGAAGCTCTGGAGCAGACCTCCGTTTCCCAGGCTATAGTATGAGTAAACAGCTGGGCAGACTCAGCCATCTGTGTTACCCCATACTCAGACGGGCAGCTGGAGACTTGGGAGCTGTGAGGAAGCAAGTGCGATTGGGGTGACACCTCTGAGGACTGGAGTATTTGTGATGTTGAAATTGAGGTGATGGAGAGCCCACTTGAAGGAGCACTTGATATCCGTTGAAGCACCTGCTGTTTTTGTGCCTCATCTATAATTTGTAGCGATGGGCGTGTCCGTAAGAATGGGATCGTATCACATTGTCCACG
Organism: Phyllobates terribilis; assembly: GCF_046119375.1. NCBI lineage: Eukaryota > Metazoa > Chordata > Amphibia > Anura > Dendrobatidae > Phyllobates > Phyllobates terribilis. Next base: position 59,434,224 of record NW_027362773.1, read on the forward strand.
AAAAGAAGTCGACATCTTAGTTTGGCTGGAAGATGGTCTTTCTTCTGCAGATGTTACTCCCCCCCCCACCGTGGGGGGCCTCGACCCACCGTCGGACAGGCACCATTATTGGGATAGGGGGGCTGGCCGTCAGGGTCCACCGCGGCTCTGGCACAAACCCGGCGACACAGAGGTGGCACAGGCAGGAACGGACTGGCCGTGTCAGCTTCTCACTTTTTGGATTTTAGAAGGGCATGACATGCCTATATCTGTGTCTCCCCCTCCTTTAACTCCTCCACCTCTTTTCTTTTCGCATGACTATATGTACTTGTCACTTTTCCATGTGTTAGTTGTGTCTTCTGAGCAGTTTTTCAGCTTTTGGACACCTTTGAAGGTGTTTTCTATGTGTTTCTATGTGTTTTTGTTTGCCTGCCATTGGTTTTAACGGTGTTCGAAGGTGTTCGACGAACAGTTCGACGAACAGTTCGGCGAACACACGGGTGTTCGACGAACCGAACCGAACCGAACTCGAACACTACGGGGGTGGCTCAACACTAGTCATCACATGGTCACTTCACTCATATGCAAGTTTCATACTTATGGTCATGTGACAACTAGCAGCTACTCTTCCTGCTTCTCTGTATTTCACTGAACAGAGAATTAGGGAGAGCAGCTCGTCGGCACGTGACTAAGTGAGCAAATAGTATACAGTGGGGAAAAAAGTTTTTAGTCAGCCACCAATTGTGCAAGTTCTCCCACTTATAAAGATGAGAGGGGCCTGTAATTGACATCATAGGTAGACCTCAACTATGAGAGACAAAATGAGAAAACAAATCCTGAAAATCACATTGTCTGATTTGGAAAGAATTTTTTTCAACTTTTGGTGGAAAATAAGTATTTGGTCAATTACAAACAAGCAAGATTTCTGGCTCTCACAGACCTGTAACTTCTTCTTTAAGAGGCTCCTCTGTCCTCCACTCATTACCTGTAGTACTGGCACCTGTTTGAACTTGTTATCAGTATAAAAGACACCTGTTCGCAACCTCAATCAGTCACACTCCAAACTCCACTATGTTGAAGACCGAAGAGCTGTCGAAGGACACCAGAAACAAAATTGTAGCCCTGCACTGGGAAGACTGGGAAGGCTGGGAATCTGCAATAGGCAAGCAGCTTGGTGTGAAGAAATCAACCGTGGGAGCAATAATTAGAAAATGTAAGACATACAAGACCACAGATAATCTCCCTCGATCTGGGGCTCCACACAAGATCTCACCTAGTGGGGTCAAAATGATCTCAAGAACAGTGAGCAAAAATCCCAGAACCATACGTGGAGACGTAGTGAATGACCTGCAGAGAGCTGGGACCAACGTTACACAGGCTACCATCAGTAACACACTACGTCGCCAGGTACTCAGATCCTGCAGTGCCAGACATGTCCCCCTGCTTAAGCCATTACATGTCCGGGCCCATCTGAAGCTTGCTAGAGATCATTTGGATGATCCAGAAGAATATTTGGAGAATTGACTTGCCCCCTGGGCCGTGGGGCACGCGGATCCGGGCGATAGGGGAACGATGGGGGTAGTAGTAGTGGCGGCCCGGTCCCGCGGCTCAGGGTGGTCAGGCCAATGGTAGTCTGCTACGTACTGATGATAAAGTCCGACTACGCCACCCGTGGATTGCGGTTATTAGGAACCGCCGCTGCATGCAGACCGCTGGGGCTGATGAGGTGTGCAGCTAGGGTAGTGTGACTCCCCACGGGAAGAGTGCGGCCCCAGGGCAGTGTAGTGGATGGTGGGAGTGATGGTGGTGAAGGTCCCAGTACCGGTAGTGCCGGAGGAGCGAAGGAGCACACGGACAGCAAGTTACAGTCCAGGGTCTTTACTCACAGTTCGTTTGTTCCGGGTCACTTCCGTCGGCAGTGACCGCCCGAGCCGTGCTGCGTCCACCAGGTGTGGGGCTCGGTCAACTCCCAAGCAGTCAAGAGCATGGCACAGGACCCCCTTAATCCTTTCTCTGGCCTGCCTCACCAGTGACCGACTTTTGTCCGGCTGCCGCGGACTTGTGCGGTTAAACGTAGGCCCCGTCCTCCGCTGTCCTATATGGTGCCTTCCTAGCAGGTTTGATGAGGTGTCGCACCAATAGATGATCACGACGACCGGTCTTTGGCTGAGGGTTGTTTCTCCTCCACCAACTTGGGATCCGGTACCCTTAATTTGCCTGACCCCGCACCCTGGATTCTCATGGGTTCTTAGAGTCCCTTCCACCTTCTTGTTCCTGAGCTCTTCTGTTTCTCTGTCTCTCCTTCTCTTTCTCTGTTCCTTTCTGTTCCTTTCTTGTTCCGTTCTCTTGGAGCTGAGATGAGCCAGAATCTCAGCTCCCCTTCACCTCCTCCTCGGCCTCTCACTAGGCCCTCCTGGAGTAGAGCTCCTACAGAGCCTCTACTCCCTGTCTTCTCCTCTGGCTGAACTGACTGAACGAATGAACCTAGATCTAAGATGGTGCCCACCTTTTATACCTCCTTCTGACCATGAGCCCAGGTGACCAGCAACCAATGGGCTCCTTCCTACACTCAGAAACCGCCCCCTATCTGCCCCTACAGCACTGGGTGTTCCACCCCTCCCTCCCCACTCCAGCAGGGACATGGTCGGTCGTGCCTGCACTTCTGTCTAGTGGGAGCACCGTTGAGCTGTCCCTCGGAAATGGGGTGTGTGTGCTGTATGCAGCTAACTGAGCCCTGGTCCATACTCCATCCTTACCTGAGATTGGAATATCACACCTCTGGCAGAGGTGCAATACCCCTGTAGCGGCCGAACCCTCGGGGCGCTACAGAATGTCATATGGTCACATGAAACCAAAGTAGAACTGTTTGGTGGAAACACAACTCATCATGTTTGGAGGAGAAAGAATGCTGAGTTGCATCCAAAGAACACCATACCTACTGGGAAGCATGGGGGTGGCAACATCATGCTTTGGGGCTGTTTCTCTGCCAAGGACCAGGACGACTGATCCGTGTACATGAAAGAATGAATGGGGCCATGTATCGTGAGATTTTGAGTGCAAACCTCCTTCCATCAGCAAGGGCATTGAAGATGAAACGTGGCTGGGTCTTTCAGCATGACAATGATCCCAAGCACACCACCAGGGCAACGAAGGAGTGGCTTCATAAGAAACATTTCAAGGTCCTGGAGTGGCCTAGCCAGTCTCCAGATCTAAACCCTATAGTTTAGATCTGGAGCCAACATACCAGCAACAGTGTGTGCCAACCTTGTGAAGACTTACAGAAAACGTTTGACCTCTGTCATTGCCAACAAAGGATATATAACAAAGTATATAAGTAAATACTTATTTTCCACCAAAATTTGAAAAAAAATTCTTTCCAAATCAGACAATGTGATTTTCAGGATTTGCTTTCTCATTTTGTCTCTCATAGTTGAGGTCTACCTATAATGTCAATTACAGATCTCTCTCATCTTTTTAAGTGGGAGAACTTGCACAATTGGTGGCTGACTAAATACCTTTTTTCCCCACTGTATGTGCTTGGGGAGGGGAGAGGCGCCGAACTGAATCCTTGCCCCGGGTGCAAGAAAACCTAGACACACCTCTGCTTTTAGGTCTATGCAACCATTTTCAAACATACACGAGAGTAATCGGACCTTGGGATTGACATATGCTGTGTAGCACTTGGGGAATGTGACCACCGTCTCATTCAGACATCCACGGCCATCGGTCCAAGCACAAACCGCTAAAGCACCGACTAGCTGTGGCTCTCCCGGCCCAAGTGTGACAGCTTCATATATTTCTATGAAGTTGTCACACTTGGATCAGAAGACCCTTGTGAAAATCAATCTCAGACAAATTTGCACAGACATCTGATTGAGCCCTTATGTTGTAAGAAGATTGAAAACTATGGCACAACCCATATTTGTGTTGTAATTAGTAACTTCTCCCTTTTATCAACTCTCTTTAAAAATGTTAAGAAAAGTGGTTAACCAAGAGGGACATGGTCATCTTAATTCTGACACATTCATTAACTTTTAATGCAGAAAATGCATGTGCAGCACTCCTGTGGATAACGCAATATATATTTTTCAATGGAATATAGAAATATAACACTTTATCAGCTGGACTTCTGCGGTAATTCATTTTCCCACTATTTAGATTTATTAAGGGTGGTACGCCTCTTAATAATTTTGGTGCACATAGATCTGTGCCTACTGTATGTAAATACAGAGGATTGAAAACTATGTATTAGACAAAACAAGCTTTGATCCTCAAAAAAATAATCAGAATATTGGAGCTAAAATTGACATGATGACAAAAAGCTGAATATCACCTATGGAGGCTCTCCAAAATTACAAATATACTTTAATCCTTTACTTCTCTATGTCGTTTGAATCGTCGTTTCATAGTTTAAGATCTGGAAGACCTCATGGATGGTTGAAATAATTGTACTGTAGCTGCAACAGTGTCCCGTGCTACAAAGTAATTGACTTCTGAAAGATAGCAGAACCGATGTAAAGGACAATCAATAGACATCCAACATACGGAGACAAAAATCACTACCAACTCTCAAGCTTCTAAAGCCTCTATGTAAGATTTCAAGTAAAGATTTCCAATGAAATCTAGTTTGCATAGATATTTCTAAACTAATCTCTAAATAGTAATTAGCCAAACTGGATATATATAGTGGGGAAAATAAGTATTTGATACACTGCCAACTTTGCAAGTTTTCCCACCTACAAAGAATGGAGAGGTCTGTAATTTTTATCGTAGGTACACTTCACCTGTGAGAGATAGAATTTTTAAAAAAATCCAGAAAATCACATTGTATGATTTTTACATAATTAATTTGCATTTTATTGCGTGAAATAAGTATTTGATGCAATAGAAAAACAGAACTTAATACTGGGTACATTTGTTTACAGTTACAGAGGTCAGACGTTCCCTGTAGCCCTTGACCAGGTTTACACACACTGCAACAGAGATTTTGGCCCACTCCTCCATACAGATCTTCTCCAGATGTTTCAGGTTTTGGGGCTATCACTGGGCAACATTGAGTTTAATCTCCCTCCAAAGATTTTCTATTGGATAGACTGTCCTGAGGAAGTGGTGTGATCACCACGAAACACGTAGAAATAAAGTCTATTTCACCATTACAACGACTTGGATTCCTCTGGTACATTGACAGGTGAGCAGTGCATTTTCATGCCCACTCTCTTCACCCAACAAAGGATCATTGCTTCGGGGTTTGCAGCAGCCACCAATGCCAAGTACAGTGGTTGTGTCTCACACAACCCTAATAGGTGAGTGAATTTGAATTATCTTTCACAAATAGTCCTTTTATCTCGGATAAGACGCTATGTGCGCTCTATATTCTTTCTAGTTACCTTACTCCAGAACCTTGAAATACTTCTTACGGAGCCACTCCTTAGTTGCCCTGGCTGTGTGTCATTGGTCATTATCATGCTGGAAGACCCAGTCTCGACCCATCTTCTAAGGGAAGGAGGGGGTTGGCCAAATTCTTGCGATACATGATCCCATTCATCCTCCCTTCAATACGGTGCAGTCTTCCTGTCCCCTTTGCAGAAAAGCACCCCCAAAGTATGATGTTTCCCCCACCATGCTTCACGGCTGAAAGAGTGTTCTTGGGGTTATACTCATCCTTCTTCTTCCTCCAAAAACGGCTACTGGAGTTAATACCGAACAGTTCTATTTTTGTCTCAAGGAAAGCAAATCCAGGCACTCTTGTATTGTTGGTTAATTCATTTATTCCACAAATCCATTCAAAATGTTTCAGCCTATTTTGGTCTCATTTGACCACATGACCTTCTCCCATGCCTCTTCTGGAACATCCAGATGGTCATTGGCAAACTTCAAACTGGCCTGGACAAGTGCTGGCATGAGCTGGGGGACCTTGCATGCCCTGCAGGATTTTAATCCATGAAGGCGTAGTGTGTTACTCATGGTAATGTTTGAGACTATGGTCCCAGCTTTCTTCAGGTCATTGACCAGGTCCCACTATGTAGTTGTGGGCTGACTCCTGACCTTCCTCAGAATCATCCTTACCCCATGAGGTGAGATCTTGCATGAAGCCCCAGACCGAGAAACATAGTAACATAGTTTTTAAGGTTGAAGGAAGACTAAGTCCATCTAGTTCAACCCATAGCCTAACATGTTGATCACATTGGGGAAGAAAATTCCTTCCTGACTCCATACGACAATCAGACTTGTTCCCTGGATCAACGCCCTATCAAGGAATCTAGTATATATAAACTGTAATATTATACTTTTCAAGAAAGGCATCCATGTCCTTCTTAAATTTTAGTAGTGAATCACTCATTACAACATCATGCGGCAGAGAGTTCCATAGTCTCACTGCTCTTACAGTAAAGAATCTGCGTTTGTGATTATGATTAAACCTTCTTTCCTCCAAACATAGAAGATGCCCACTTGTCCCCGTCTCAGGCCTCAGAGTAAAAAGATCAGTAGAAAGGTCTTTGTACTGTCCCCTCATATACTTGTTCATAGTAATAACATCACCCCTAAGCCTTCGTTTTTCCAAAGTAAATAACCCTAAGTGTAATAACCTGTCTTGGTATTACAGACCCCCCAGTCCTCTAATAACCTTGGTCGCTCTTCTCTGCACCCACTCTAGTTCAGCTATGTCTTTCTTATACACCGGAGACCAGAACTGTACACAGTATTCTAAGTGTGGTCGCACTAGTGACTTGTATGGAGGTAAAATTATGTTCTCCTCATGAGCATCTATGCCTCTTTTAATGCACCCCATTATTTTATTTGCCTTTGCAGCAGCTGCCTGACACTGGCCACCAAACGTGAGCTTGTCGTTCTCCAATACACCCAGGTCTTTTTCAGTGACAGTTTTGCCCAGTGTTTTACAATTAAGCATATAATTATACATTTTATTTCCTCTGCCCAAGTGCATTACCTTACATTTATCCCCATTAAAGCTCATTTGCCATTTATCAGCCCAAGCTTCTAGTTTACATAGATCCTCCTGTAATATAAAATTGTCCTCCTCTGTATTGATTACCCTGCAGAGTTTAGTATCATCTGCAAATATTGAAATACTACTCTGTATGCCCACTACAAGGTCATTAATAAATATGTTAAAAAGAAGCAGGCCCAATACTGACCCCTGTGGAACCCCACTGTTAACTGTGACCCAGTCTGAGTGTGTTCCATTAATAACCACCCTTTGTTTCCTATCACTGAGCCAGTTCTTAACCCACATACTGTGCATATATCTTCCCCTATCCTCATTGTTCTCATTTTATGTATCAACCTTTTGTGTGGCACCGTATCAAAAGCTTTTGAAAAGTCCATATACACAACATCCACTGCATTTTCTTGGTCCAGCCCGGAACTTACCTCTTCATAAAAGATGATCAGATTAGTTTGACAGGAACGGTCCCTCATAAACCCATGTTGATATTGGGTCATGAGGTTATTCTTCTTCAGATACTCTATTATAGCATCTCTTAGGAAACCCTCCAGGATTTTACCCACAGTAGAGGTTAAGCTTACTGGTCTATAATTTGCAAGTTCAGTTTTTGTCCCCTTTTTGAATATTGTCACCAAATTTGCTATACGCCAGTCCTGTGGTACAGACCCTGTTATTATGGAATCTTTAAAGATTAAAAATAATGCTCTATCTATGACTTTACTTAATTCCTGCAGTACTTGCGAGTGTATCCCACCCGGGCCCGGGGATTTGTCAACTTTAGTGATTTTTAGACGCTGCCGTACTTCCTGCTGGGTTAAGCAAGTGACATTTAATGGAGAATTTTTGTTATCACTGATCATGTTTTCTGTCGTGCGATTTTCTTGTGTAAATACTGTTGAAAAAAAATCATTTAGCATATTGGCTTTTTCCTCATCCTCATCCACCATTTCATCCAGACTATTTTTAAGGGGGCCAACACTAACATTTTTTAGTTTCTTACTATTTATGTAGTTAAAGAGTATTTTGGGATTATTTTCACTTTCTATGGCAATGAGTCTCTCTGTCTCAATCTTTGCTGCCTTGATTTGGTTTTTACAGAATTTATTTAATTTTCTGTATTTATTTAATGCCTCATCACTACCTACTTGCTTTCCCTCTCTAAATGCTTTCTTTTTGTCACTTATTGCGCCCCTTACAGCTCTATTTAGCCATAGTGGTTTCCTCCTATTTCTTACATGTTTATTCCCATAGGGTATATATTGTGCATAGGTCCTGATGCTAATAAATGTCTCCCATTTGCTTTGTGTAGTTTTATGTCTCAGGATATCATCCCAGTTTATTGCACTAAGATCATCTCTCCACTTTTGGACATTTGCCTTCCTGAAGTTTAGTGTCCTTGTAACCCCTCTACTACACATCTTATTAAAAGATACATGAAAACTTATAATTTTGTGATCACTATTACCCAAGTGACCCCCTACTCGTATATTTGACATGCGGTCTGGCCTGTTGGTTAATATTAGGTCTAGCAGTGCCCCCCTTCTTGGTGGGTCCTGAACCAGTTGTGAAAGGTAATTGTCTCTCATAGTTGTCAAAAACCTATTACCTTTGCTGGAACTACAGGTTTCTGTTCCCCAATGTACTTCAGGGTAGTTAAAGTCCCCCATAATAATGACTTCTCCTTGAGTCGCTGCTTCATCTATTTGTTTTATGAGGATATTCTCCGCTGCTTCCATTGACAGTCATCTTGTTTTTCTTCCACTTTCTAATAATTGTGCCAACAGTTGTTGCATTCTCACCAAGCTACTTGCCTATTGTCCTATAGCCCATCCAAGTCTTGTTCAGGTCTACAATTATGTCCCTGGTGTCTTTAGACAGCTTTTTGGTCTTGACCATGGTGAAGATGTTGGAGTGTGATTGATTGTGTGCACAGGTGTCTTTTATACAGGTAACGAGTTCAAACAGGTGCAATTAATACAGGTAATGAGTACAGAGTAGGAGGGCTTCTTAAAGAAAAACTAACAGGTCTGAGAAAGCCAGAATTCTTGCTGGTTGGTAGGTGATTAAATACTTATTTCATGCAATAAAATGCAATTTAATTATGTGAAAATCATACAATATGATTTTCTGGATTTTTTTTTGATTCTGTCTCTCACAGTTGAAGTGTACTCATGATACAAAATACAGACCTCTCAATTCTTTGTAGATGGGAAAACTTGCAAAATGGGGAGTGTATCAAATACTTATTTTCTCCACTGTTGAAGAAAGAATGCCATTCATCAGGTCACATCCATAGCATCTCCAGTTGAAACCAGAAGTTTACATACACTATATAAAAAGACACATGCATTTTTTTCTCAATATCTGACATGAAATCAGAATAAACTTTTCCTGTTTTAGGTCAATTAGGATTACCCTGATTTTTAATATTTGCCAAATGTCAGAATAATGAGAGAGAGAATGCTTTAAGGCATTTTTATTACTTACTGCAAAGTCAAAAGTTTACATACATTTCATTAGTATTTGGTACCATTGCCCTTAAACTGAATGACTTGGGTCAAACATTTGGGATATTCTTCCACAAGCTTCTCACAATAGTTGGTTGGAATTTGGGCTCATTCCTTCTGACAAAATTGGTGTAACTGATCCAGGTTTGTAGGTCGCCTTGCTCTCACCTGCCTTTTCAGCTTTGCCCATAAATTCTCAATAGGATTGAGATCAGGGCTTTGTGATGACCACTCCAAAACATTGACTTTTTTATCCTTAAGCCACTTTGTTACCATTTTGGCAGTATGCTTCAGGTCATTTCAAATTTGGAAGACCCATTTCCACGTAAGCTTTAACTTCCTGGCTGATGTCTTGAGATGTTGCTTTAGTATTGCCACATAATCTTTTTTTCTCACGATGCCATCTATTTTGTAAAGTGGACCAGTTCCCCCTGCAGCAAAACAACCCCACAACATGATGCTGCCACCCCCATGTTTCACAGTTGGGATGGTGTTCTTAGGTTTCCAAGCTTCTCCCTTTTTCTTCCAAACCTAACGATGGTCATTATGCCCAAAAACTTCAATTTTAGTTTTATCAGACCACAGGACGTCTCAAAAAATAAGGTATTTCTTCCTGAGTGCATTTGCAAACATTTATTTGGCTTTTCTATGTTTCTTTTGGAGTAATGGCTTCTTCCTGGCAGAGTTTCATTTCAGCCCATGTTGATACAGTACTCGTTTCACTGTGGATATTGACACAATCTTACCAGCTTCCGCCATCATCTTCACAAGGTCTTTTGCTTTTGTCCTTGGATTGATATGCACATGTCGGACCAAAGCACGTTCATCTCTAGGACACAGAACCCGTCTCCTTCCTGAGCGGTATGATGACTGGACAGTCCCATCTTGTTTGTACTTGTGTATAATTCTTTGTACAGATGAATGAGGCACCTTCAGGTATATGTAAACTTTTGACTTTGCAGTAAGTAATAAAAAAGCCTTAAAGCATTCTCTCTCTCTCTCTCATTATTCTGGCATTTGGCAAATATTAAACATTATGGTAAATCTAATTGATCTAAAATGGGAAAGATTTATTCTGATTTCAAGTCAGATATTGAGAAAAACATGCATATGTGTCTTTTTACATAGTGCATGTAAACTTTTGGTTTCACCTGTATGTTATGAGACATTTTATTTATGGCCCTTATGGATAGCTATATGACATGTTCTTTATACTGGATGGTCATTAATCAGTGTTTTGGTGTTGACAAATTTCCAACTAGGCATCTTATACATGTAAAATGGTTTCTTATGCAGCAAAGAAGCCTTTGGGCTCCTTATGGCACTACAGCCTAGGACCGACTGCTAGTACCTACATATCCTGAAGACAGAGTTCCTGTGCCACAGTGCGAAATCTGTAACAGTCCACCGCCTACTTTGTGCCTTCACGCCCAAAGCACCAGGGCCCAGTGTGACTACTGCCTCGCATCCTCTATAGCTATACCCTTGGACAAGAAATGTGCATAGACAAGAATTTCCAATGAGCTGTTAACGAGACAATGAATTGGCACAAATTAGTTATTTATATATACAAAACCCTTCATAAAGAGCAGCTGCAGGTAGTTCTGGAAAGTGCAATTTAATAGCGGGCTATTCACCAGGGGAACAAATGTGGGGGGAAGTAGTTTGCACTACAGAGTTTAGTGCAATACCCTTCTCATTCTCCAGAGACAATATCAATCATTTGTCCAGACTGTGGGAGTCAGAGATACTTAGTGAAAGGGGCTCCATATATAAACAAGTCAATAACTCATTGTGTTGCATTGTTGAACTGGAGAACTCTGCTTTCAAGAAAATCTCTCCAAATGAATCTAACTCTGCCCATAAAACTAGGGAAATGTTTTATAGTTAGTTTTGGAAAGTATGGGAAAACAGAGGGAAAAGAAAGGAAATAAAGGAGAAATATCTGCTGTTTTTTGTAGATACAGAAAATGACTTCAGTTTCCTCGGGCAATGGACATGAAAAAACAAAGCAAAAATAGATGTATAAAATAAAAATGATATACTTTTTTTAGAATTATTTCAAAATTTGTTAGTTAAAATTTTTTTTTGTCTTCTACATGATGGTCTAGGTAGTCTGACTATCCCTCATAGTTACTTGATAGTCCAGATCTGTTGTGGTGTATTATTGGCATCAGCATGAACATTACTAATTTCATGTTCTTTCCACTACTTTGAGCATTGTTAATGGACCTCTGAGTGGTGACAACACTAGCACCAATGGGAGTGGTGCATAAGATTGCTGACCCCAAGAGGGCACACCTGTATGAACATGTATTTCTATATGAGCCAATCATTGTATACAAATACTCCGTGTATGGAGAATTGTTATGTAACTGACTGCTCAACTGGAATTTCACGTATTTTGGGATCAAATGTTCACGTTAACCAAACATTTTAGGCAACTAGGAAAAGTTTGGCAACTTTTTAGTATAACATTTTCCATGATCAACACTTTCTGTCAGTGAATTGTAACATCATTCTTTATTTCATGTAATATGTCACACATCTTAGAATTTCCTACTATACAATTCAATTATCCAGTCTATCAGCTGAGGATTAATGATGATGCTGTTAGTTTGCACGATCAGACACCCAGTTGGACTGGGATTTGTGGCTGCAATAAGAGTACAGAAATGTGCCTATATTAAAGGGAATTAGTCAGCTGGTTTTTGCTACCTCATCTGAGAGGAGCATTATGTAGAGGCAGAGACACCGATTCCAGCAATGCATCACTTAGTTTACAGCAGGGTGCAGCAGTTGTGACACAATCTGAGTTTTCAGATGTAGCATGTAGCAGAGCTCTAAAGCTGCCCCCGCCCACACCAGGCTCTGTATGTACAAAGTCCATAGACAGTGAGCTGCTAATCAGTGCTCGGGGTGGAGTTGGACCAGGAGGCACAAAGGCAGCTAGTCCAGCCAGTGATAATCTCCTGCTGATAAAACACTCATTGTATTGAAACAACAGCACACAGCCTAATAAGTGACACATAGCTGAAATCAGTTTCTCAGTCCCTACCTCCTGCTGTCCCCAGATTACATAGCAAAAACCTGCTGACAGATTCCCTTTAAGCACTTGGCCTGACAGCCTTGACTTCGTGGTGTATATACAGTACAGACCAAACGTTTGGACACACCTTCTCATTTAAAGATTTTTCTGTATTTTCATGACTATGAAAATTGTACATTCACACTGAAGGCATCAAAACTATGAATTAACACATGTGGAATTATATACTTAACAAAAAAGTGTGAAACAACTGAAAATATGTCTTATATTCTAGGTTCTTCAAAGTAGCCACCTTTTGCTTTGACGACTGCTTTGCACACTGTTGGCATTCTCTTCATGAGCTTCAAGAGGTAGTCACCGGAAATGGTCTTCCAACAATCTTGAAGGAGTTCCCAGAGATGATTAGCACTTGTTGGCCCTTTTGCCTTCACTCTGCAGTCGAGCTCACCCCAAACTATCTCGACTGGGTTCAGGTCTGGTGACTGTGGAGGCCAGGTCATCTGGCGTAGCACCATATCACTCTCCTTCTTGGTCAATTAGCCCTTACACAGCCTGGAGGTGTGTTTCTGGTCATTGACCTGTTGAAAAATAAATGATGGTCCAACTAAACGCAAACTGGATGGAATAGCATACCGCTGCAAGATGCTGTGGTAGCCATGCTGGTTCAGTATGCCTTCAATTTTGAATAAATCCCCAACAGTGTCACCAGCAAAGCACCCCCACACCATCACACCTCCTCCTCCATGCTTCACGGTGGGAACCAGGCATGTAGAGTCCATCCGTTCACCTTTTCTGCGTCGCACAAAGACACGGTGGTTGGAACCAAAGATCTCAAATTTGGACTCATCAGACCAAAGCACAGATTTCCACTGGTCTAATGTCCATTACTTGTGTTCTTTAGCCCAAGCAAGTCTCTTCTGCTTGTTGCCTGTCCTTAGCAGTGGTTTCCTAGCAGCTATTTTACCATGAAGGCGTGCTGCACAAAGTGTCCTCTTAACAGTTGGTGAAGAGATGGGTCTGCTGCTAGAACTCTGTGTGGCATTGACCTGGTCTCTAATCTGAGCTGCTGTTAACCTGCGATTTCTGAGGCTGGTGACTCGGATAAACTTATCCTCAGAAGCAGAGGTGACTCTTGGTCTTCCTTTCCTGGGGCGGTCCTCATATGAGCCAGTTTCTTTGTAGCGCTTGATGGTTTTTGCAACTGCACTTGGGGACACTTTCAAAGTTTTCCCAATTTTTCGCACTGACTGACCTTCATTTCTTAAAGTAATGATGGCCACTCGTTTTTCTTTACTTAGCTGCTTTTTTCTTTCCATAATACAAATTCTAACAGTCTATTCAGTAGGACTGTCAGCTGTGTATCCACCAGACTACTGCATAACACAACTGATGGTCCCAACCCCATTTATAAGGCAAGAAATCCCACTTATTAAACCTGACAGGGCACACCTGTGAAGTGAAAACCATTTCCGGTGACTACCTCTTGAAGCTCATGAAGACAATGCCAACAGTGTGCAAAGCAATCATCAAAGCAAAAGGTGGCTACTTTGAAGAACCTAGAATATAAGACATATTTTCAGTTGTTTCACACTATTTTGTTAAGTATATAATTCCACATGTGTTAATTCATAGTTTTGATGCCTTCAGTGTGAATGTACAATTTTCATAGTCATGAAAATACAGAAAAATCTTTAAATGAGAAGGTGTGTCCAAACTTTTGGTCTGTACTGTACATTGTAACACGCTTGTACAACAGAAAAGCTATTAAAGTGGTGCCTTCAAATTATATCGTCATAAGCTCATAGCTACTCAGCCCCGGTTTTCTTCTTTACCAGGGTATGGGTGGCGGTCTTACAAAAAATGACAATAATACCTAAGATAGAAGCAAAATGAACATATACCCTGCTATAGGGATGTAAAAATCAAAGGTGCATATAAATAACATAAGGTACCATATTTTTCAGACCATAAGACACACTTTTTCCCCCCAAATTTGAGAGGAAAATGAGGGGTGTGTCTTATGGTCCGAATATAACTATGCACTCAGCTTGCCTCAGCGTCGACACTGGCCCTGCAGTATCTCATCGCTTCCGCCACTGGGTTGCTGAGGGAGAGACCCTGCTTTCTGCGATCCCGCTCCACTACCGCCACAACCCCCTGCTGCTTTGACACCCCATTCTCCTACCCAGGGCCTGCAGCATTGCTCCACTTCTGCCGCCCACGGCTTCCTGAGGGACCATGCCTCCTGTGACCTGCACTCCACCGCCCCCCCTGGTAAGATACCTATTCGGACTATAAGACGGACCCGCACCTTATAAAAAAAAAATGTCTTCCCATTTTCCACCCCAAAATTTGGGGTGCATCTTATAATTCGAGAAATAAGGTACTTAGTAAACAGTGTTTTTGATATAAAAAAAAAGTAAAAGCCATCCCACCAGCGTCAAGGTGTACCCTTTCAGGATGGTCCCAACCTCTAGTATTAAAACCTTACCATGTGCAAAATTGTAAAGTGCTACGGAATTATTATTATTATTATTATGTCCTAAAAATGATCTCAATGTGAATAAGGGCCGAGTAGGACCGAGGCCCAACTATAGACACTCTGCCATGGGAAGCTATATAAATGTAATGCCCAGCATTATTGTCTGTTGAATGGCCAGTGCGAACATGCTCCTACATGTTGCATGCATACAAACTTTTACTCCAGTTCATTTCTTTCGGCTTTGAAAATGACAATATGAAAATTTACCCTTGCAGCATGGGAGAGGCGGAGGAGGACTGTGCTGGATCTGGCCTGCTTCAGAGCAGCATTTGCAGGTTATAAGGCAAAGTGCCTGCTCACGACGTACGTTCCTTGCCTAGATAATCGGCCATTTTGGCTGGTGACCTAAACAAGCTGTGCACTATAAAATTAAAAATCCCTCCATTCTTGAAAGCAGAGGGTTTTTAATAAGTAGTAAATTGCAAAGTTTCTTATTTTTATAATCACTTTGTAATTTTTTCTTATTTCTGAACTCGAAACAACCTATTTAAGGTCACAGAATCCAGTCCTTTTTCCTCCTATTTTTGCAGAATTATATAAAAAAATGCAATGTAGCCAAAATTGAAGCAGAAACTGCAATATGACCATCGGGGTAACCCTTGACTCTGATCTCTCCTTCAAAGCACATATCAAAATCCTTTCTACTTCATGCCGACTCCAACTCAAAAATATTTGCCAGATCCGCACATTTCTTAATTAAAATCTGCAAAAACACTAGTGCACGCCCTCATCATCTCCTGCCTCGACTACTGCAACTTCCTGCTCTGTGGCCTCCCCTCTAACACCCTCGCACCCCTCCAATCTATCATAAACTCAGCTGTTTGACTAATCCACCTGTCCCCTCCGCTATTCCCCGGCCTCTCCCTTTTGTCAATCTCCTCCCTGGCTCCCCATTGCCCAGAGGCTCGACTTCAAAACCATGGCATACAAAGCCATCCACAACCTGTCTTCTCCATACATCTGTGACCTAGTCTCCCGGTACTTACCTGCACGCAGCCTCCAATCCTCACAAGATCTCCTGCTCTACTCCCCTCTTATCTCCTCCTCCCACAATTGCATACAAGATTTCTCCCGTGCATCCCCCCTACTCTGGAACTCTCTACCCCAACACATCAGACTGTCGCCGACCGTGGAAACCTTCAAAAGGAACCTGAAGACCTACCTCTTCCAACAAGCCTACAACCTGCAGTAACCAGCACTCCACCATACTGCTGCACGACCAGCTCTACCCTCTCCTACTGTATCCTCACCCATCCCTTGTAGATTGTGAGTCCTCATGGGCAGAGTCCTCTCTCCTCCTGTACCAGTCACTGACTTGTATTGTTCAAGATTATTGTACTTGTTTTTTATTATGTATACACCCTTTCACATATAAAGCGCCATGGAATAAATGGCACTATAATAATAATTAATAATAATGTTTGAATGATCCCATAGCTTGAAATCATAGGACAAAAAAAAGAAATTGAATCCAACAGAAAAGAAAAATCTAAGCATTTGCTAAGGGTCGGGTCACATGGCAGTCGCTTCTCTCATGTGAGAGAAGAGGGCTGATTATGCAAATACTCTCGGATCAAACTCTGTCAGAGTGTCAGTGCACTGTGCTCTGATTTTCTAGCATGAGAGAATCGCAGCACAGGTGAGGAGGAGATGGAGATCTTAATCTCTCCATCTTCTCCATTGACTCTGTGTGAGTACATCGGTCTGCACTCAGATGGCATCCAAGTGCAGTCCGATGTTTTACACACACCATAGACTTGTATGGGTGTGTGTGAGACAAGTCTCGCAGCAACTCACAGCATGCTGTGATTCTTTTGTCATGTCAAATCGGCATGAGAAGCAAATTGCAAATCTGAGCCGCCCCATAGAATAACACTGAGCCGAATGCTATTCGATAAAACATTGCATATCACGTGGTCATGTTATAAGCTCGTGTGAGTGAGCCTTTATATTTCCTCTTTTCTATTAGCTCTTTTGCGTGCACGATTGTGTAAGAACCCCTCACTTTTTCAGGCTATGTTCCCATGACGAGTTTTGATGCATTTTTGATGCTGTTTATTTTTGCTGTGTCAAAAACGCAGCGTCTTACAGTTCCAGCAGAGTGGATGAGATTTATAGAGATCTCATTCCCACTGTGTTACTTTTACTCAGCATAAACTGACCTGCGGTGTTTCAATTTTGCAGCATATCTACTTCTCTTGTGAGTACGCTGAGTTTACCGTGCAGATTTTACCCGTAGACTTGCATTAGGTGCGGAAAGTCCACAGATAAAAAATGCGCATGCGTCTTTAGTGCGTTTCCACAGCGGAAATGCATAAAAAATGCATGTAATATGCACCTAAGTATAGCAATAAAGTTTTGCCAAAGCCAAATACCAGGAAGAATCAAAAGCAAAGCAGCTTTTTTTGAAATATGACACACCAAAAACAAACAAAAAACACAGCGTAAAAAACACGAGAAAAACACATGTAAAAAAAACGCACACAAAAACTCAATGAAAAACCACAAGTGACCTAATTTACATAATAGGTGCAGAAATAGTTCTGAAATTCTGCAGAGTCAAAACTCACCAACAGCTCTGTGATGACCCGGGGTCTTCCGCGGGCATAATACTGCTCAGACAACAAAGGGTGAGGGTAAAGCAATGTGGCAATACTTTATTGAACCACCAAACAGACAATAAACATATAGAACAGTCCCAGCAAATACACAAGATGGTGCAAGTTACAGAGTCTCAAGTTTCGCTGGCCTGCCGGGAATCGAGCAGAGGGATATGTGGCCAGGTGACCTGAATGTTCGAACTTGGATTTCCTCATAACGTCTCTGAGAGTTCAGTGATATTCAATGGAACAGATCTGTATTCCTCTTGATGGAGCCATGTGTTCTGATTGCTGTCTTAAAGAGTCTCTCTTGGCTGTCTCTTTGTAAAGTCTCCATGCTACAGAGGCCTATGTGTGGCACCCCAGGGGTCTGGTTACCACAGTAATAGAAATAATACGTCTGAGAGCAAGTGGGAGGTTTCCTGGTCAGGAGCCCTTAAACATGCAACACCTCCTGTCCCAGACCAGATAGGGGAGGAACCTGCCCTATATAAACTGGATCTGGGGCGGGGTTAGTCCAGTCAGAGCCTGGAGTTAGTTCCAGACACAGGGAAAGTAACAGCTAGGAGCTCTGCAGGAGCAGGAGCTGAAGACCAGGGGCTGGAGCTAAGCAGAGCTCGCCCTGGAAGAAGGATCTAAGAACCGGACACCGGAGTCCGAGGCTGCAAGGATCTTTAAGTCCAGCAGCAGAAACCAGCCGGCAGGGGATTCCAGGTCCTCTGGCCATAGAAGCCCGGAGGCTCAGTCACAAGCAAGGGACCAGCACTGCCATCGAGGAGCGGAGGCTATCAGAAGGCCCCAAGTCACCAGCCATACGGGTGAGCACTACACGGTACACTCAGGGACGTGGGCTACTTCCACTCGCTTACAGCAAGGTAGCCAGGAAGAGTGCAGATAGACGGGGAGGCCTACAACTCCACCTGGCCAGGGGAACTCCAGTTTGCTCACAGACTGACCAGGCCTCTTATGCTAGCCAGTACTCCCGGGAGGGTCTGCCTTATCATCATCAGTAAAGACCCTGAACTGCACTGCAAAGACTCTGAGTCAATCCTGTTGCGCTCGTGCACCATCACTCCCATCATCCACACTCATTGCCCTGAGGCTATACTCCTCCCGTGGGGAGTCATCCCATTCTCTGCTGCGCATACAACACCAGCCTCAGCGGTCTGCCTCGCAGCGGCGGTACACCCTGACCGCAATCCACGGGTGGCGTAGTCGGACAATTAACCTAAAACCTATAAAAGACTGCCACTAGTTTGACCACCCTGAGCCACGGGACCGGGTCGCCGCCACGGAGACTACAACCCCCAGAGACCCGGCTCCGAGTATCCCACACACGTGCACACTCGGCCCAGGGGGCGCGTCATATGTCCTTTAAATAGTTCACAATTGTCCTTTCAAGCACACATCCACAGGTCAAGGATAGGGATGATATTATTCCACAGGGCTCGAGTATCCACAGCTCATTCCCCAAGATTGACTGGCAAAAATCCTACAATGGTATTTATCTTATCTAGCAAACATCCATTGTTCAGAGTCCCTGAATTGAAAATCTGTCAGACGATACGTTGTAGCAGCTGATATAAGATCTGAATATCAGCCATTCATCAATTACCAATATCACCTCAAGTGATCAGCATTCAGGTTTATACAAACAATAGTCTGTAATGAGCAACCAAAGAGGAACACAAGTTCAAAAGTCAACATAACAATAAAGGTGTTTCTGACCCATGGCATGTATGTCTGGCATAATTAAGAAGAAAAACTGGGTTGTCACAAGCTCATCGTGGGAGCATAGCCTCGATGCATCTTCTCTGGCAGCAATGACATGGTTTTTAGGGTTTCAACGGATGGAGCAAGTACACATTGCCGAATATATGTAGACGTACGTAGAAGAATACATGATAGAGACAAGTGTGGCGCCCAGCTACGCATTAGTGCCACAGAACCCAGAAAGGTGCATGGATGGACTTCTCCACAAGAGGCCCTCACACATTCACACACCTCCACCCTACCACCTCAGACCAGCAGAGGGAGCCCTGATAGAGATATATATAGGGAGGGTGGAGCCAGGCAGCTCAGTTCTGAGTTTAGTTTCAGTAGTCAGTCTTTCAGTCAGAGCAGAGAGCGTGCTGATGCTCAGAGAGCAGCGAAGAGCAGCACGCTGCTGCAGTGCTTAGGCGAGCCAAGGCCTACAGCACAAGGTGAAGCCTAGTGATGGTCCTGAGTGTGGCCGAAAGCGAGAGGAGAAGGAAGAAGTAGCGAGGGGGCAGAGGAGCATACCAGGCTCACCCTGAGATATATGCCGGACACCGAGTCCACGCCTACCTGGTCCCTTCATACCCAGTAGGGACCACCGGAACCCCGTGAGGACTACAAGTCCCAGGTTTACCAAACGCTGACTACAGTACCAGGGCTAGGAGTCACGGAGGCCCCAGCGTCCAGGGAGAGTGATCTCCAAGAGAAGGCCCTACCACCAGGTCAGCAGGTGCAAGAGAGAGACAGTAACCAAGCTAGGCCTAGCTCCAGGCAGGTCAGAAGCTTAGCAAGAGGAAGCAACGGATCAGGAGGCCCTACACCCGCTCACTGGGGAGAGTCCAAAAGTGCACCCTTCGCCCGGAGTACCCTGGACCGTGCCTGCATCATCACCAGTAAAGGTACTGAAGCTTACCCCCGTGTGAGTGTCTTTCCTCCGGGACCGTCCTGCCATCTCTCATCAGCATCCACCATCTACCCCTACACTGCCCTGGAGCTAGCTCTACCTGTGGAGAGCCACGCCATGCCTGCTGCCGTAACACCAGCTCCAGAGGACTGCTCCACAGCGGCGGCTCCCATTAGCCGCATTCCACAGGTGGCGTCACGAACTCTTTACCAAAATCCCCTATAAATGATATCCCCTTTTTTTGTTGACCGCCCTGGGCCACGGATTGGGCCAGCTACCGTGATATCACCCCCAGCATCTACCGGCCTGGCACCGGGTACCCCACGGCCCAGGGGGCGCGTCAAAAGTAGTGTTGAGCCACCCCCGTAGTGTTCGAGTTCGGTTCGGTTCGTTGAACACCGGGATGTTCGTGGAACTGTTCGTCGAACACCTTAGAACACCGTCGAACACCGTCGAACACCGTTAAAACCAATGGCAGTCAAACAAAAACACATAGAAACATATAGAAAACACCTTCAAAGGTGTCCAAAGGCTGACAAACTGCTCAGAAGACACTCACTTTAAAAAAGCCAGCCGGCAATTCAGCAGCGGCATACACCGGTACCCGACAATTTAGACAAGAAGGAATAGAGCATCACACATAGATTAGATAGATAGAAACATGTCAGTCACATATATAAGAAGTACAGTGACAGTGTTGGTTACTGTGCTTGTCATTTAGTGTTAAAGGATTTATTTAAAAAAATATTAGTGTTTTCATGCACCGTCTCTTTAAAAAGCCGGCCGGCAATTCAGCATCGGTACCCGACAATTTATAACAGAAAGAATAGAGCATCACACATAGATTAGATAGATAGAAACATGTCAGTCACATATATAAGAAGTAAAGTGATAGTGTTGATTACTGTACTTGTCATTTAGTGTTAAAATAAAGGATTTATTTTAAAAAAAATTGGCGTGGGGTTCCCCGTAATTTTAGTCTCTAGCGGAGGTTAAGCAGACGGCTGGGGCAGATGTTTGAAACCAGGGAAGGGGGTAATACCCACGGAGCTTCCCAGGCTACTAATATCAGCCCCCAGCTGAATACCTAGCCTTTACTAGCTATTAAAATGGGCATTCATGGCACCCTTCCTGGGCTATTAATATCAGCCCCAGCTGTCTGCCTAGCCTTTGCTAGCTATTAAAATAGGGGGGACCCCACGTCATTTTTTGGGGGTCCCCCATTTTAATAGCTAGTAAAGGCTAGGTATTCAGCTGGGGGCTGATATTAGTAGCCTGGGAAGCTCCGTGGGTATTACGCCCTTCCCAGGCTTCAAACATCTGCCCCAGCCGTCTGCTTAACCTCCGCTAGAGACTAAAATTACGGGGAACCCCACGCCAATTTTTTTTTAATAAATCCTTTATTTTAACACTAAATGACAAGTACAGTAATCAACACTATCACTGTACTTCTTATATATGTGCCTGACATGTTTCTATCTATCTAATCTATGTGTGATGCTCTATTCTTTCTGTTATAAATTGTCGGGTACCGATGCTGAATTGCCGGCCGGCTTTTTTAAAGAGACGGTGCATGAAAACAGTAATATTTTTTTTAATAAATCCTTTAACACTAAATGACAAGTACAGTAAGCAACACTGTCACTCTACTTCTTATATATGTGACTGACATGTTTCTATCTATCTAATCTATGTGTGATACTCTATTCTTTCGGTTCTAAATTGTCAGGTACCGGTGTATGCCGCTGCTGAATTGCCGGCTTTTCATGTTTCATTGTGAGCACTGTTCCCATCGATTTGGGCAACCACTATAATGACACAACCACCATGGCTGTGGCATTACAGTGAGTGGCAGACAATCCCTGCATGATTGGTGCTCTAAATAGCGCCAGACATGCAGGACACGCTTTTGGTGCACGAACAGTTATCGAACATAACCTCGAACAGCCGAATTTTTTGCAAATCGTTCGCGTTCGTCGAACGACTCGAACACCGCCCAAAACAGCTCGAATTTGAGATTGGCGAACAGTTCTAGTCGAACACCGCTCATCTCTAGTCACAAGGTGTAGCGTCGGCGTCCCTGCCCTCTGCTAGGCAGGGACGCTGTTCCCCTCACCTCTCTGCTCCGAGCCCGGCGTCCTCCTCCCGCTCTGCTGGCAGCGCGCGCTCCTTCCCGGCCACTGTGCTTAGGGCGCGCGCGCGCTCCCTCCCTCTTAAAGGGGCCGCGCGCGCCGTCCTAAGGAGTCCCCGGCCAATGGCCGGAGGACTTCACCATATATAAGGCACCTCCTCCAAAATGGAGGTGCCCGAGCAATGTTGTTGCACTGTTCACTACTCTGCTTCAGCCCTCAGGTCCCGTTGCCAGTTACCTGCCAGATACCTGCCAGATTCCTGCCAGCCTGCTGTCTTATTCCTGCCTGATATTCTGCTACCTGCCTGCTAGCCTGAGGTCCGACGGTCTGCCTTACTACTCCTGTCAGTCTGTCTAAGGACCAGCTTGCCCGCTCACCTGGGAGCGCACATCAACTACCTGCCTGATTGCCTGAGGTCCGACGGTCTGCCTTCCAACTCTTGTCATTCTGTCTATGGACCAGCTTGCCCGCTCACCTGGGAGCGCACATCTGCTACCTGCCTGCTTGCCTACCTGGAGGCTCTGCCGTCACGTGCTGTGACCACCTGCCTGTCCAGTGACTCCTGCCCGCTCACCTGGGAGCGCTCATCTGCTGCCTGTCTGCTAGCCTACCTGAGGCTCTGCCGTCACGTGCTGTGACCACCCGCCTGTCCAGAGACTTCTGCCCGCTCACCTGGGAGCGCTCATCTGCCGCCTGTCTGTTGGTCTTCCTGGAGGCTCCGCCGTCACATGCTGTGACCACCCGTTTATCCAGAGACTCTCGCCTGCTCACCTGGGAGCTCACGTCTACCATCAGCCGCCACAGGTCGTACCAACCCTTTACCCAGAGACTGCCCCGGTCACTTGCCGTGGCCATCTGCCCGTTCACCCAGAGAATGCCCCGGTCACTTGCCGTGACCATCTGCCCGTTAACCCAGAGACTGCCCCGGTCACTTGCCGTGACCATCTGCCCGTTCATCCAGAGACTGCCCCGGTCACTTGCCGTGACCTCCTACCCGTTCTTCTAGAGACTGTCCCGGTCACCTGCTGTGACTACCTGCCTGGTCGCCACCCGCTCCCTTACAAGGACCGCCCCCTTGTATAGAAGCCCAGAGGTTCCGCCTCCCAGACCCGTTACAGTTTGCTCGGGCCATGGAACCCGGTGGCACGCAAGCTCCCTCGCTCTCGGACCTCTGTCATGAACTGTCCCGTCAGAGGTCCCAACAGGAGTCCATCCTGGGTCACCTGCGGAATGTCAATTCTCGTCTGGACACTCTGACTGCTCCACCAGCAACCACCGCCAGTGCCATGACTCGCAACCCTGCAGCTCCGCTGCCCACCAATACCATGGTATCCTACCCCGGACCCCGGCTTTCTGCACCTCCTCGCTTCGGAGGCGACTCCGCCCAGGCTCGGGGCTTCATAAATCAGTGCACCCTGCACTTTGAACTCCTGTCCCACCAGTTTAACTCGGACCGGGCCAAAATTGCCTTCATCATGTCTCATCTCACCAGGGAGGCCCTGGCCTGGCTAAATCCTCTATGGGAGAGAGGAGACCCCCTGGTGTCCAATTTGCCTGCCTTTCTCATGGCTTTCCGGAAAGTCTTCGACGAACCCGGACGGAAGACCTCATCCGCATCATCTCTGCTACGCCTCCGTCAGGGAAATCTCACCGTTGGCCAATATGCCATACGGTTCCGTACCCTTGCCTCGGAGCTGGCCTGGGATAACGACGCTCTGGTATCCGTCTTCTGGGAGGGTCTGTCCGGCCGTATTAAAGATGAACTCGCCGGTCGGGACATTCCTACCACTCTCGATGACCTAATAACTCTTGCCACCCGGATTGACCTACGGTTCCAGGAGCATGCCAAAGAGGTCACCCGTGAGAGGAGGTTTCCACGTCTAGCTCCTACTTTTCAGAAATCCGTCTCTCCCCAGGTACACTCTCCTGAGCCTATGCAGGTCGACCAGACCAAGATGGTCAAAACCCGTCAGGACTTACGCCGTGCCGAAGGGAGCTGCTTCTACTGTGGCAGTAAGGAGCACCGGATCCGTACCTGCCCGGAGAGGTCGGGAAACGCCTGTGTCTAGGTTCGCTCAGAGAGGTCAACCTAGACAAGAATAAATCCTCTCCATCTCTGCTACTCTCAGTCTCTATTATCTGCGGGGAGAATCGTTATTTCGAACTAGCCCAACTTGACTCTGGAGCGGCCGGGAATCTTATCTCACAGTCCCTGGTAGAAAAATACCGCATTCCCACCAAACCTCTGGCTGTACCAATATCTGTCGCTGCTGTGGATGGGGGCCTCTTACCACGTCCCATCCAACTCATCACCGAATCCGTAACTCTGCAGGTGGGAATGCTGCATTCTGAGAGCATCTCTTTTCATGTTCTGCCTGGACTCTCTCACGCCCTCTTACTAGGTCTACCTTGTCTCCAGAGACATGCACCCGTGCTTGACTGGCAGACCGGAGAAGTCCTTCGCTGGGGACAGGACTGTCATAAGACTTGTTTGGTTCCTGTTCATCTCGTCCGTCCTTCTCCTACCCCAACTAATCTACCTGGACTTCCGATTCCCTATTGGTCATTTGCTGATGTCTTTAATAAAAAGGAGGCAGAGACATTACCCCCTCATAGACCATACGACTGTCCTATCGACCTGTTACCCGGTACTACTCCTCCCCGTGGGCGTATTTACCCATTGTCCGCTGCTGAGACCCGGTCGATGTCCGAATATATTGAGGAGAATTTGGCCAGGGGATTCATCCGGAAATCTACCTCCCCGGCGGGAGCAGGCTTCTTCTTCGTAAAAAAAAAGGACGGCTCTCTCCGTCCCTGTATAGACTATAGAGGCCTTAACCAGATCACGGTGAAGAATAAGTACCCCCTTCCGCTCATTCCAGAATTATTTGATCGCCTGAGGGGGGCTAGAGTCTTCACTAAACTGGACCTCCGTGGGGCGTACAACCTGGTCCGTATCCGTCAAGGGGATGAATGGAAGACTGCATTCAACACCCGGGACGGCCACTATGAATATCTGGTAATGCCCTTTGGTCTCTGTAACGCTCCTGCCGTCTTTCAAGAGTTGGTCAATGACATCTTCCGGGACCTTCTCTACTCCTGCGTTGTGGTGTACCTGGACGACATCTTGGTCTTCTCTCCGGATCTCCAGACTCACCGGAGGGACGTTCGTCAGGTCCTGCTCAGGCTCAGGCAGAACCACCTCTTCGCTAAATATGAGAAGTTCCTCTTTGAGCAGACATCGCTTCCGTTTTTGGGCTACATTATTTCTCAGACCGGCCTACGAATGGATCCAGAGAAACTGTCTGCCATCGAGAAATGTCCCCGACCGGAGGGGTTGAAGGCCATTCAGCGGTTCCTGGGCTTCGCCAACTACTACCGCCTCTTCATACCGCACTTTTCTTCCCGGACTGCCCCAATTTCCGCGCTCACCCGTAAGGGTACTAATCCCAAAGAGTGGCCGCCCGAAGCAGAGGAGGCCTTTCTTTCCTTAAAACAGGCCTTCTCTTCCGCCCCGGTGCTGCATCGCCCGGACGGCAACAAGCAGTTCTTCCTGGAAGTTGACGCCTCCTCCTCTGGAGCCGGAGCGGTACTTACTCAAAAATCATCTTCCGGGAGGATGGTAACTTGCGGCTTCTTCTCTAAACTCTTCTCCTCCTCAGAGCGCAATTATTCCATAGGAGACCGAGAGTTATTGGCCATCAAACTGGCATTGGAGGAGTGGCGTTACTTGCTCGAGGGGGCTCTTCATCCGGTTATAATTTACACTGACCACAAGAACTTGGCTTATCTCCAGCATACCCAGAGACTTAATCCACGCCAAGCCCGGTGGTCCTTGTTTTCTGCTCGCTTTGATTTTGTTCTACATTTTCGCCCGGCTGACAAGAACATTAAAGCAGACGCCTTGTCCCGATCCTTTCTGGTATCTGATCTCGAGGAAGAACCTAAACATATCATCGATCCCGCCAGAGTAATGCAGGTGGCTCCCGTGAGTCTAAATCGTCTCCCTCCCGGTAAGACGTTCGTATCGGTACCTGATCGGGAGAAGATCCTACACTGGGGTCATTCGTCTAAACTAGCTGGCCACGCCGGTCAGAAAAAGACCCTCCAGCTTATTTCCCGGCACTACTGGTGGCCTAACCTGCGCAAGGATGTAATAGACTTTGTTTCTGCCTGTGTGTCCTGTGCCCACAACAAAGTTCCGAGACACCTGCCAGCCGGTCGCCTTCTTCCTCTGCCAGTACCTGCTGCCCCCTGGCAGCATATAGCGATGGACTTCATAACTGATCTTCCCGTCTCTGCCGGTTGTACGGTCATTTGGGTGGTCGCTGACCGCTTTTCCAAGATGGCTCACTTCATTCCCCTGCCAGGCCTCCCGTCTGCACCCGAGCTGGCTAAAGACTTTATCCGCCACATCTTCCGTCTTCATGGCCTGCCCCGTCACATCGTGTCGGATCGTGGGGTACAGTTTACTTCTCGTTTCTGGAGAGCCACTTGTAAATTGCTAGACGTCACCCTGGACTTCTCCTCCGCTTACCACCCACAGTCTAATGGTCAAGTGGAGCGGATCAATCAGATCCTGACCAGTTACCTCCGGCACTTCGTTAATGCCCACCATTCTGACTGGGTGGATCTCCTGCCATGGGCCGAATTCTCGTACAACAATCACGAGAGCGAATCTTCCTCCAAATCCCCGTTTTTTGTAGTCTTCGGTCAGCATCCTCGGATCCCGTTTCCCGTCTCCACCTCGGTGGACAACCCGGCTGCGGAATCTCTTGTTAACAAATTTTCCTCCACATGGGAGAGTACCCGGTCCGCACTCCTTCTGTCATCCGAGCGTATGAAAAGACATGCTGACAAAAAATGTCTGGATCCTCCTCAATTCCGTCCAGGGGATAAGGTCTGGCTCTCGTCCAAGTATGTCCGGCTCAAGATTCCTTCCTATAAGTTAGGGCCTCGGTTCATCGGTCCTCTGGAGGTCATCAGTCAGATCAACCCGGTGGCCTATAAATTGAAACTCCCGGCCAACTTGCGGATCCCTAACTCCTTCCATGTATCTCTCCTCAAACCTGTGGTACTTAACTCTTTTTCCAAGTCTACAGGCACGCCTCCTGCTCCGGTTTCCGCTGAAAACGAATTTGAGGTAGAGAACATTCTGGCCACCAAAAGGGTAAGAGGGAAGACCTTTTTTCTAGTAGATTGGAAGGGGTTTGGTCCTGAAGAGAGAACGTGGGAGCCCCGGGAGAACATCCATGCCCCTCTCATCCTTGCTAAATTTCTGTCTGGCCTAAAAAAGGGGGGGCCTAAAGGGGGGGGTACTGTAGCGTCGGCGTCCCTGCCCTCTGCTAGGCAGGGACGCTGTTCCCCTCACCTCTCTGCTCCGAGCCCGGCGTCCTCCTCCCGCTCTGCTGGCAGCGCGCGCTCCTTCCCGGCCACTGTGCTTAGGGCGCGCGCGCTCCCTCCCTCTTAAAGGGGCCGCGCGCGCCGTCCTAAGGAGTCCCCGGCCAATGGCCGGAGGACTTCACCATATATAAGGCACCTCCTCCAAAATGGAGGTGCCCGAGCAATGTTGTTGCACTGTTCACTACTCTGCTTCAGCCCTCAGGTCCCGTTGCCAGTTACCTGCCAGATACCTGCCAGATTCCTGCCAGCCTGCTGTCTTATTCCTGCCTGATATTCTGCTACCTGCCTGCTAGCCTGAGGTCTGACGGTCTGCCTTACTACTCCTGTCAGTCTGTCTAAGGACCAGCTTGCCCGCTCACCTGGGAGCGCACATCAACTACCTGCCTGATTGCCTGAGGTCCGACGGTCTGCCTTCCAACTCTTGTCAGTCTGTCTATGGACCAGCTTGCCCGCTCACCTGGGAGCGCACATCTGCTACCTGCCTGCTTGCCTACCTGGAGGCTCTGCCGTCACGTGCTGTGACCACCTGCCTGTCCAGTGACTCCTGCCCGCTCACCTGGGAGCGCTCATCTGCTGCCTGTCTGCTAGCCTACCTGAGGCTCTGCCATCACGTGCTGTGACCACCCGCCTGTCCAGAGACTTCTGCCCGCTCACCTGGGAGCGCTCATCTGCCGCCTGTCTGTTGGTCTTCCTGGAGGCTCCGCCGTCACATGCTGTGACCACCCGTTTATCCAGAGACTCTCGCCTGCTCACCTGGGAGCTCACGTCTACCATCAGCCGCCACAGGTCGTACCAACCCTTTACCCAGAGACTGCCCCAGTCACTTGCCGTGACCATCTGCCCGTTCACCCAGAGACTGCCCCGGTCACTTGCCGTGACCATCTGCCCGTTCACCCAGAGACTGCCCCGGTCACTTGCCGTGACCATCTGCCCGTTCATCCAGAGACTGCCCCGGTCACTTGCCGTGACCTCCTACCCGTTCTTCTAGAGACTGTCCCGGTCACCTGCTGTGACTACCTGCCTGGTCGCCACCCGCTCCCTTACAAGGACCGCCCCCTTGTATAGAAGCCCAGAGGTTCCGCCTCCCAGACCCATTACACAAGGCCTTGGTAAGATTCTTTGCAGTGCCATTCTAATCTATTTCTGAAAATACAAAAATATACTATTCTAACTATTATCATTTATCATCAGAAAAGAAATAAAAACAAAAAAACAAAGCCGTCTTACTTTGAAAAAAAATTATTAATACTGCTGAGCTTTTGTTTATTTAATTAGCAATTTTTTTAATTATCCGTCTTGGATAAAAAAAATATCTGTGCAGGCACATATATATGTATATACATCTACAGAACCGTGGTTGTGAAAGGGTTAATAAGTAGATGTTGTCTCCGGGATAACCTTGGCAACAGTTCACTCAGATGTATTTTAAATATTGAAAGCTACAATGTGCAGGAATACTGGAAAATCAAATTGTGCTATTAAAAGGTGGGAAAGTGTTAAGAAGGTGGTGATAATGTGTCTTTAGCAGTCCATGCACCTTTAGTAGTGTGTGAACTGCAGCAGATACATCATTTGAAAGCATTCAAGCATATATATATATATATATATATATATATATATATATACACACATATGCATACTTCATATATTATGTATGTATGCAGTACTGTGCAAAAGTTTTAGGCGGGTATGTAAAATAATGCTGCAAGGTATGAATGGTTTAAAAAATGTTAGCGTTAATAGATTATTTTTAGCAATTCCCAAAATAAAAATTCAAAGAACAAAACAGAAATCAAAATCTAATCTATATTTGGTGTAACCCCCTTTTGTCTTCAAAACAGCATCAAAGCATCGGTTCTTCTAGGTACACTTGCGCACAGTTTTTGAAGAAGCTCAGCAGGGAGGTTATTCCAGATATCCAGACATCTTGAAAAAGTAACTACAGATCTTTGTGGACTAAGGACTGTAAAAATCCTTCCGTCTCTTCATGTAACCCTAAAGGACTGGATGATGTTAAGATCATGGCTCTATAGGGCCATATCATAATTTACAGGACTCCTTGTTCATTTTTTTTTGCTCAAGATTCTTCATTGGCTGTATGTTTGGGGTTGCTGTTTTGTTGCAGTATAAATTTGGAACCAATCAGACACCTCTCTGATTTGGTAATGCATGATGATATTGCAAGATGGAATAGTATTTTCCTGTATTTCTCAGCATTGACAACACCAAAACAGTGGGTAGCGTTGAGGACCATAGAATCAGTGGTCAGCCAAGGAAACAGTGATGCAGATGAAAGACATATTATGCTTACTTCCTTCGAAATTGGAAGATTTCCAGCAGTCTCATCAGCTCGGATTTGACAGCAACTAGTATCCCAGACACACTTATCTGCTGTTTGGAGAAGTGTAGCCAAAGTAGTCTTCATGAAAGAATTGCGGTCAAATACCATACCTTCAGAATACGGTGAAGTCTTGCAGGACTACAGAACCAAAGTCAGCTGTGCTGCTGCTGTTCGTTATCCCCACGACGGTCAGCAACTGCTTGGCACTGACCATCATTGAGATGATGAACAGAAGTACAGCCAACTTTGGCCCTGTAATGCTGGAATACTTCATTGTATCCTTATACACTTTTGGCTATACATGCCCAATGGCACTATTCAGCAGCAGCTACCTCAATGTGACAATTTGTGTTGTGATCTGCATACAGCATCTGAAGGGTAGTGGGTGACCTTCGGGAGCGGGAGCTGGACATACCTGTATACCTCATCTTATATACTTACACATTAACTCCCTTCTCACGCTGTGCTGCCCTATGAGCACCCTCCCCCCTAGTTTTTAGGTCAAGGTTAAATGATTCTGTGGCGCCCTGCTGCGCATGAGTGCCACAGAACCCAGAAGGGTGCATGGATGGACTTCTCCAAAAGAGGCCCTCACACATTCACACACCTCCACCCTACCTCCTCAGACCAGCAGTGGGAGCCCGTTAGGGATATATAAATGGAGGGTGGAGCCAGGCAGCTGAGTGGAGTTTAGTGTTTAGTCAGTCTCTCAGTCAGAGGGAGAGTGTGCTGGCACTTAGACCAGTGAAGAGGCAGCACGCTGGCTGCTGTGCTTAGGCAGCGCCAAGGCCTACAGCACGAGTTGAAGCCTAGTGAGGGCCCTGAGTGTGACCAAAGGCGAGAGGAGAGGAGAAGTAACAAGGGGGCAGAGGAACGTACCAAGCTCACCCCGAACTATACACCAGACCCCGGGTCCACGCCTACCGGGTCCCTTTATACCCAGTAGGGACAACTGAATACCTGGAGGACTACAAGTACCAGGTCGACCAATGCTGACTACCGTCCACCTAAAGGGCTAGGAGTTACAGAGGCCCCAGCGTCCAGGGAGAGTGATCTCCAAGAGAAGGCCCTACCACCAGGTCAACAGGTGCAGAGAGAGAGACAATAATCAAGCCAGGCCTAGCTCCAGGCAGGTCAGAAGCTTAGCAAGTGAAAGCAATGGATCAGGAGGCCCTATACCCGCTCACTGGGGAGAGTCCAGAAGAGCACCCTTCGTACCGAGTACCCTGGACCATACCTGCAACAACACCTGTAAAGGTACCGAAGCGAACCCCGTGTGAGTGTCTGTCATTTCTCCCTGAACCGTCCTGGCCGTCTCTCACCTGTACCACCATCCATTTCCCTACACTGCCCTGAGGCCCGCTCCACCTGTGGGGAGCCATTCCATCATAAGCTGCCCTAACATCCGCCTCAGAGGACTGTCGCAACGCTGGTAATCCTTACCAGGCACCACAGGTGGCGTCACGAACTTTACAAATCCCCTATAAATAATTCCCTTTTTTGTTGACCCCCCTGAGCCACGGACCGGGCCAGCCACGGTGATATCCCCCACCGGCATCCATAGGCCCGGCTGCCGAGTACCCCACGGCCCTGGGGGCGCGTCATCTTCTGGCGTCATGAACAGGATTGCGTGCCGTTGCAACGAACAGGATTCCATGCCCGTTGCCACTGGGTACTGTGCGCCTTAAAAGACTGTAACACTTACTGTGGTGAAGATTTCCTGCCATTTCCGATGTTTCCCGCCATTTTCCGGAAAGAAAAGGGGCGTAACCGCGGGAATCGGAGAGGCATAACCGCTGGATGCGCGCGAAGCCCAAGCCCCGCCTCGCGCCTTGACGCCGAACCAGGAGGCGTCAGGGCCTGGAAGGAGTCCAGGGGACGCTCTGACGTCAGACGCGAGCGACACAAGGTCCTGGAAGAAGACCGTCGCCTGCGGAGCTGCGGCCTACCGGATAGAAAAAGTGAAGAAGGTAGGCTACGGTTTACTAGGGGAGCGCAACCATGGCCGACGACGAGCAAGCCGCCGAAGCACCGGTTAACGCTCCTGATGCTCAACTTGCGTCCGGTGCTGCTCGCAGTGGTCGCGATTCCAGTCATGCCCATGGCCCTGCCGTATATCCCTGGAGCGAAATGGCTTCCCCAGTATGATGGAAAACCAGACACCCTGTTTGGATTCAAAAGGAATATATGCGGTGTACTGGACATATATTCTATGACTGATAAGCAGAGAGCCGCTGTTGTGCTGGGACAATTGATGCAGAGTGGGAAGACAAAACCTGGCCAGCCGCAGACCAGGAATCAGTATCCATTTTCTTTAAGAGACTGCAAACTGTGTTTGAAAACCGCACTGAGACAGATCTCCGGATGAGGTTCTACCATTGTGTCCAGAAACCTGAGGACAGTATCCGGGACTACACCTGGTGCTTACAGGAAGCCCTGCAGGCCCTGAAACAGGTTAGTCCAGCCAGCATACAAGATGAGAATAAAATGCTGACGGAACTGTTCATCCGGGTGTTGAGGTCCCAGGAGGAGAGCAGAACTGTACGGTGGTGGGCTTTAGATCATCCAGATGCCACCTTTGACACCCTCAATAACATGGCTATTAAGGGTCTACAGCCCCTGGAAACATCAGGGACTGCTATCCAGCGTTACCAGGGTGGGGCCATCCCAGTGGCCGCAGCACCCACTGCTCCTTCATTAACGGCTGAAACAAAGACGCAAACAGTGCCCTCTAGCGAGCTGGACAGCCTGCGCTCTGAAGTGCGCCAGCTAAGTAAAACCCTGGCCACTGTCCTAAGCACCCTGCAGCTGCAGACAGAGCCCGAGACGGAAGGAAGGATCCTCTTCACCAATAGCCCTGAGGATGTCCCCTGGATGAGGAGAAGAAGGGAGACAACGCCACCCCGTAGGAGGACAATGCCACCCCGGAGGAGGACAACGCCACCCCGTGGGAGGACCAATGACCAACATCGCCCTCCAGGAGACTTCATCTGCTACCGCTGCCACAAGGCAGGCCACACAGCGCGGAACTGTCCTTTAAACTAGCAAACCCTGGGGCCGAGGGCCGACACCCAGGAGTAAATCAACCAGGCCCATCAAGCTGGTACCACCGGTTCGTAGGAGGAAGGCCTTTCCTGTCCATCGTGCTGGACGGTATAGCTACACCTGCATTACTGGACACCGGCTCACAGGTAACCATCATACCTGATGTCCTCTACAAAAGGTACTGGTCTGTAGATGAACTCCAGCCGCCAGCCCCGAACCTCTCTGTGTATGCCTCTAACGGCCTTCTTCTTAACCTAGTAGGGGTTAAGGACGTGACAGTGAAGGTGGGGAGAGCGGAACTAAAGGACCAAGGACTGATTGTAGTGGAATCTAACCCTGGTGATACAGACTTGTACATGATACTTGGTACAAATATTGTTGGTAACTGTTTGGGAGAAGTGTTGTTTTTGCTCCAACAGATTGCTGACACTGCCAAACCAGGGCAGAGGAAGGTGCTTCAGAGAGAGATTCGAGCCCTCCTGTACCAGCAACAGGTAAAGCTATCAGGTGGTGAAATTGGTAATGTACGGGTGACAGACCCAATACCCATTGTGATTCCAACAATGAGTGAGATGCTGATTTGGTGTAGGGCAGCAATAGGTCTCAAGGGACAGAACTTCCAGGCGGTAGTGGAGCCCATTAGCTCAGAGCACAGACCTACACTCTTAACTGCTAGAGGGGTAGTGGATGTACGCAATGGGAGGGTACCCATACGTCTCCTAAATTGTGGGGAGGAGGAGGTCAAATTGCCAAGGTATGCCACTGTTGCCAGATTGTATACTGTGAATGATGACGCCATACACACAGTAGAGTCCTTAACATCATCAGACACAGTGGAGGGTAATGACTCAGAAACCCAGGTGGGGGATTGGTGTCAACAGCTCCATGTTGGGACTGACGCCACTCCTGTCCATCAAAAACAAGGTGTACACAGGGTGGTGCAGGAATACGAACAGATGTTCAGCAAACACCCATTTGATTTTGGGAGGCTTAACACCATACAACACCATATACCCACAGGTGACCATCCACCCATCAAAGAACGTTACAGGCCCATACCACCAGCACACTACCAGAAAGCGAAGGAAATGTTGCATGACATGAAGAAAGTAGGGGTAATAAGAGATAGCTGTAGTCCCTGGACAGCTCCTCTGGTCCTGGTCAGGAAAAAGGATGGAAGCATGAGGATGTGTGTAGATTACAGACAGGTAAATTGCATAACACATAAAGATGCATACCCTTTGCCCCGCATAGAGGAATCCCTGGCAGCACTAAGGTCTGCAAATTAATTCTCTACCCTTGACCTCACTAGTGGGTACTGGCAAGTAGCAGTTGCTGAGGAGGACGGCCTTCACTACCCCGATGGGACTCTGCGAGTTCAACAGTATACCATTTGGACTCTGCAACGCCCCTGGAACGTTCCAGAGATTGATGGAGTGCTGTTTGGGACACCGTAACTTTGAGACCGTGCTGCTATACCTGGATGATTTGATAGTGTACTCCAAGACATATGAGGACCATTTGAAGCACCTGGCGGAGGTATTTGAGTCTTTGTCCCTGTATGGGATGAAATTGAAGCCTTCCAAGTGCCACCTGCTCAAACAGAAGGTTCAGTACCTGGGGCACATCGTCAGTCCAGAAGGAGTAGCACCAGACCCAGAGAAGGTCACTGCCATCCAGAAATGACCGGAACCGAAGAATCTCAAGGAGGTGCGTCAGTTCCTGGGACTGGTCGGGTATTACCGGAGATTTGTAAAGGACTACACCAAGAAGGCAGCGCCTTTGCAAAATCTCCTGGTAGGACAGTCCAACAGAGGCAAACCCCCCCCCCTTCCAGTGGGGTAAAGAGCAGGCTGAGTCCTTTGCAGTGATGAAAGAGATCCTGACTGGCGAAGAAATCCTGGCCTACCCTGACTACAGCCAAACTTTCCTGCTGTACACTGATGCCAGCAACAAGGGACTAGGAGCTGTGTTGAGTCAGAAGCAGTATGGCAAAGAGAAGGTGATTGCCTTTGCCAGCCGGAAGCTTCGTCCGACTGAGAGGAATCCAGAAAACTATAGCTCCTTCAAGTTGGAGTTCCTGGCCTTGGTCTGGGCCATCACTGAACGATTCAAGCACTTCCTAGCCTCCACTAAATTCACTGCCTATACTGACAACAACCCCTTGACACATCAAGAGACAGCCAAGTTGGGAGCCATGGAACAGCGTTGGATGTCCCGACTGTCAAACTATCAGTTCACCATCAAATACCGGGCAGGCCACAAGAACGCCAACGCCGATGCCCTATCCAGAATTCATCATCAGTCGGACACTGAAGAAGAAGTGGATGACCTGGAGGAGATTGAGCTACCTGCCTTCCACAGAAATGGGATGGTCCACAAGCAGCGCACCTCCAGGAGGTATCATGGTAAGACACTAAACCCTTTACCTCATCACAGTTGGAAGGAGACCCAGGACAGCGACCCAGTTGTCAGCCATATCAAAGAACTGATAACCCAGGAAGGTTCCTCCCTGGAGAAGGACGCTCCTCCACAAGCCAAACAACTGTGGAATGAGAGAAGCCAGCTGTTCATCTATAGAGAGAAGCTGTGCCGAAGGTATGTCAATCCTAGGACCCATGAAATGGTATGGCAGATCGTAGTGCCCAGGACAGACATCCAGATGGTGTTGGAGGCCTACCATGATCAAGCAGGGCACTTTGGCTGGAAGAAGCTGGAAACCCTCCTGAAGAGTCGGTTTTATTGAGTTGGAATGCGGAGTTGCATAGAGAGGTGGTGCCGGGATTGTGGACCATGTAGCCTCAGAAGAAAAGACTACAGCAGCCAGAAAGCACCCTAGCAGTCCATCAAGACAATCCAGCCCCTGAAGATCGTCGCTCTGGATCACATCAAGCTGTCACCCAGCAGGTCAGGCTACTCCTATGCCCTGACCATGGTGGATCACTACTCCCAGTTCCTGGTGAACTGAGTTTTATTAAGGCGGGATGTGGCGCCCTGCTGCGCACTGGTGCCACAGAACCCAGAAGGGTGCATGGATGGACTTCTCCACAAGAGGCCCTCACACATTCACACACCTCCACCCTACCACCTCAGACCAGCAGAGGGAGCCCATTAGGGATATATAAATGGAGGGTGGAGCCAAGCAGCTGAGTGGAGTTTAGTGTTTAGTCAGTCTCTCAGTCAGAGGGAGAGTGTGCTGGCACTTAGACCAGTGAAGAGGCAGCATGCTGGCTGCTGTGCTTAGGTGAGCCAAGGCCTACAGCATGAGTTGAAGCCTAGTGAGGGCCCTGAGTGTGGCCGAAGGTGAGAGGAGAGGAGAGGTAACAAGGGGGCTGAGGAGCGTACCCGGCTCACCCCGAACTATACACCGGACCCTCGGTTAGCGTCTACCGGGTCCCTTTATACCCAGTAGGAACCACCAGATACCTGGAGGACTACAAGTCCCAGGTCGACCAACGCTGACTACCGTACCAGGGCTAGGAGTCACGGAGGCCCCAGCGACCAGGGAGAGTGATCTCCAAGAGAAGGCCCTACCACCAGGTCAGCAGGTGCAGAGAGAGAGACAATAATCAAGCCAGGCCTAGCTCCAGGCAGGTCAGAAGCTTAGCAAGTGAAAGCAATGGATCAGGAGGCCCTATACCCGCTCACTGGGGAGAGTCCAGAAGTGCACCCTTCGTACCGAATACCCTGGACCATACCTGCAACAACACCAGTAAAGGTACCGAAGCGAACCCCCGTGTGAGTGTTTGTCATTTCTCCCTGAACCGTCCTGGCCGTCTCTCACCTGTACCACCATCCATTTCCCTACTCTGCCCTGAGGCCAGCTCCACCTGTCGGGAGCCGTTCCATCATAAGCTGCCCTAACATCCGCCTCAGAGGACTGTCGCAGCGCTGGTAATCCTTACCAGGCACCACAGGTGGCGTCACGAACTTTGCAAATCCCCTATAAATAATTCCCCTTTTTGTTGACCGTCCTGGGCCATGGACCGGGCCAGCCACCGTGATATCCCCCACCGGCATCCATAGGCCCGGCTGCCGAGTACCCCATGGCCCTGGGGGCTCGTCAATTCAACTATGCACAAAACAGTAATTGGGGTGCAAAAAATGGCAGCAGGTGCTCTGGTTTGGTGAGTAAAAATGTGAAATATTTGGCTGTAACAGAAGGCATTTTGCTACCAAAGTGCTGGAGAGCAGAACAATAATGATTATCTGCAGTAAACAGGGAATTATGGGGTAGGGTCCTTGCTCAGCTCAATGATGGCTGCCATCATTGATGGAACAATTAATTCTGCATTTTCCAAGCAAATTCTAAAGGAAAATGTCTGATCTTTAGCTGAATCTCAATAAAACTTAGGTCATTCATCAAGACAATGACCCACAGCATGTCATTCTCCAAACAAATAGTTAAAAATAAGAATAAAGTTAACGTTTTGGAACAGCCAAGTCAAAGTCCTGACCTTAATCCTATAGAAATGTTGTGGAATTTCGTGATGCAAGCAGTTCTTGGGAAACCCAACCAATATGCCAGAGTTAAAGCTGTTTTATAGGGAGGAATAGGCTAACATTCTTACAAAGTGATGTGCCACAATAATCAACAGTTACCGAAAGCATTTTGATACAATTATTGCGGCACAAGGAATTCACACCAGATACTGAAAGTATAGGTTCACATACTTTTGCCACTCACAAACATGTGATATTGGGTGATTTTCCTGAATAAAAAAGCAACATAGCATAATATTTTTTACTCAATTATTTAATTTTTTTCTCTTTATTACTGTAGATCATAAATAGTTTTAAATACTTGCATTTTACATGCTATTAAAAAAAATGATCCAGTAAAGAATTATTACATTTACGTGAATGGTATGGCACCACCTGGTGTTCATTGTTTATAGCAAAGTGCAGGTCCACCTCTTGAGCTGCGTGCTGATGGACATGTGCTCAGTCACTGTCCCCACAGCCAATCCTCCACTGTGCAGCAAGCAGATGATCACAGTGCAGTCAATAAAACCTTCTTCTTCTGCTTGCTATGGAAAGAGTAGACCTTCCGCAGTAACATGGCTTTGAGCAGGAGGTTGGACCAGATGACCCAGGAGGTCCCCTCCAACTCTACCATTCTATGATTCTATGGCAGTACAGCTCAGGCGGCTGCTTCCTCAGGTGGAGTAAGAAATTTATATACTATGGGCTGTCAAAGGTAAAAAGAGACTGAGAGCCCCTCCCTGGCAGCACAGATTAGTAGCCATAATGGGGACACTTGGAAGTAAGTAATGATAAAATAGGTATTTTTATGCTACAAACACATGAAATGAATTGAAAAGAATAATTGAATACATTGTAGGTCATTTGGTAGCAAAATAATGAATGGAAGAGATTTATTATTCTAGAACTGTGGACAATTATGACATCCAATTTTATTTTACTGCCCTCTTCTCCAATTAAAAAATGGGTTAAGTGAAGTAAAATCCTGAAGTGCATTATTGCAAAAGTTAAAAAACTTGCATTGTTCTCTGATCATGATTTAATTTTATAATACTGATATATTATAGAGTGCTGTGCACACAAAGCAGTAGTGTCAGAGTGCCCCATGTTCCAATGGCGCTTACAACCTACTTTCCATACTAGAGGCTCACAATAAGACTAATACCATAGAAAGTCCATACTTACCAGTATGTTTTTGGACTGTGGATGGATTTTAAAGAGA
The DNA here is from genome assembly GCF_046119375.1 of Phyllobates terribilis. NCBI lineage: Eukaryota > Metazoa > Chordata > Amphibia > Anura > Dendrobatidae > Phyllobates > Phyllobates terribilis. Next base: position 59,473,158 of record NW_027362773.1, read on the forward strand.
AAGTATACTCCCAGTATAATAATCCCTGGTTGGGATCAAGCCCGGGTCATCATCACTGCAAGTTGACATTGCCCACTGTGCCCACTGTTGAACATAAGTAGTAATTATATTCATTACTTATCTTACTAATGTAAGATTTAGATGCCTGACAATATATAGAAAAAATAAAAAAACAGTAACCGAGGTCTCTGGAAAAAGATGTTTGAAGACAATTTTAAAATGACAGATTTCATTAAACAGAAAAATCAAAAGAAAATAGAAAAAAAATCCCTGTAGTACCATTAGCTCTTTTCTTCATGTTGTCACTGCAGAGCCTGACCCAGTCTGTGGAGTTACAAGTCAGCAGCTGTGATTGCAGTACAGATTTCACAGAGTGTAATTATTGCAGTGACACCAGGACTGAGAGGTACAAAGGAAAAAAATAAGAGGCCCTACAGGTTATTAACGCTAAACACTAGGAGAAATGAAACAGAGAGTCAATGCGTAATTTCGAGGCCTATCAAGCCTCATCAGAAACAGCAGGGAAGAAAGCGCTGCACTTCATCATCTCACTCTCTGACTCTTGTTGAAAATTACAGTAATTAAAAGAGAGCTAAGTACTTCTCAGGCAAGGGGTCCTTTCTTTACCCACCACCTTTTAGTTGACTGCTGATTTTGTGTGACCTCTTCCTCGGCTCTGTCTGTTGCAGTCAACACAGATCTCTCCTGAATGGCTCTCTCAAACCTAATTACTGTCTGCTGGGTGATGTAGTATTGATCACAAAGGTGGCATAGCAAAACAAGAGGACCGACACTGTGGCCCCGGCAATCGAAAACTAATTCCAGGCCCATACAAACGTCTCTCCCATCCCACTTATTAGAAACAGCTGTGAAGTTGCCAAATCGATACGCGCTACTGAATTGCTTCTTTGACTAAAATGTTGTTTGTTTGGGTTTTGTTTTTCTATCTTTACCCTTTTTTTCCAATTTTTTTTGAATGCCACAATCAGTGCCCTCTGACTTCTAAAGACGGAGTGCTAATAATGTATTAAACTAATCCATCGATGAGTAGATAAAGAGTTGGAGAAGATTGGCTGCCTGCTCTTTGTATTGTGGAAAATCAATCATATTTTAGCAATGCGAAGGTACTGAGGCAAAAGAGAAAGTTAGTAATGGACAATTAGGACGAATTTACCTATGAACTAAATTCAATGGTTAGTTTTAATTCTGAAGGAAAATCTCTGTGTGGATTTTTATACCGCTTTTATTTTAATAGTTTTTAAAAAATCAAATTTTCTATTTGGAGGGGTCAAGGAGCTGGCACGCTTATCATATACTGTAAGTTGAAGACTACCACAAATTCAACCATTGGCCACTCAAAGCATTCTTGTGTATTCAGGTGTTGGGAAAGATAACTTTCAGCCAGCTTTAGGTTGCATACACACACCCAATCGCAACTGTTATATGACTGCCAGACAGCTGCATGCAAGACAATCAGCAGTTCTTCAATGTCTTGTCGAGCTAGACTGACCCACTTCAACATATACAAAATTATTGTTAGTACAATTGTTTTGTATGTATAGAATAGCAATCTTCTCGGCAGTACATGTTATGTTTACACAAGAAGATGTGCTGCCGAGAACAATGATTCTAAAATCAAGTTTAAAAATCATTTCACCTGACGAACAAGGGTTTTGCTAATTTCCCACCATATCCACCAATTCTGTACTGCAACCTATGGAGCCTTGTTCTGAGAACAATGCTTCATAGGTCACTCCCTGTCATGTCTCACGAATGATGACGTTACTGAGTTACTGACGTCATCGCTCATGAGACATGACCGAGAGTGACCTATGAAGCGTCATTCTCAGAACAAGGCTCCATTTATTGTGGTACAGAATCGGTGGACGTTGTGGGAACACCATGGATTACGTTGGAGCTGCAGGGATTATTTTTTAATAATAAATTGGTGAATGAGGGACTGTTTCTTGCTTTTATTTCTAAATCTCTGTCTTTTTATGTCTTTCAGGTTCCCATTTGTGGACTACTTCGGATTTGCTGGACCACATCGGAATCCCTGGACTGAATGGCTTTTTTTTTTAAATAAATTTGTAAAACAGGGCTGAAATCGGGAGGGGGGTGTTTTTTAAAATAAAATATTAGTGTGTGTGTTTTTTTTCTTTTAACTACATAGTAAACATAGTAACATAGGTTGAATAAAGACTTAGGTCCATCATATTCAACCTTCCTCGCTCAATTGTACATTTTGTCTAATTTAACTATAACCCACAATGTTACAGTGGTGGCCAAAAGTATTGGCACCCCTGCAATTCTGTCAGATAATACTCAGTTTCTTCCTGAAAATGATTGCAATCACAAATTCTTTGGTATTATTATCTTCATTTAATTTGTCTTCAATGAAAAAACACAAAAGAGAATGAATCAAAAATCAAATCATTGATCATTTCACACAAAACTCCAAAAATGGGCCAGACAAAAGTATTGGCACCCTCAGCCTAATACTTGGTTGCACAACCTTTAGCCAAAATAACTGCGAACAACCGCTTCCGGTAACCATCAATGAGTTTCTTACAATGCTCTGCTGGAATTGTAGACCATTCTTCTTTGGCAAACTGCTCCAGGTCCCTGATATTTGAAGGGTGTCTTCTCCAAACTGCCATTTTGAGATCTCTCCACAGGTGTTCTATGGGATTCAGGTCTGGACTCATTGCTTTTTAAAATGTGGAACCCAAAACTGGATACCATATTCCAGATGTGGCCTCACCAGTGATTTATAAAGGGGTAACAGTACATTCAGATCTGGGGATTTTATTTCTCTTTTTATATATCCTAAAATCTTGTTAGCTTTTGCAGCTGCTGCTTGACATTGACTACTGCTGCTCAGCTTACTTGTAACCAGAATACCCAAGTCCTTCTCCTGTTCTGTAGTCCCGACTATACTCCCATTTAAAGTATATGTAGCAATAGGATTACTCCATCCTATGTGCATTCCTCTACATTTATCTACATTAAACCTCATCTGCCAAGTGTTTGCCCATTCAGTCATCTTATCCAGATCGTTCTGCAATATTGTAAAGTCAAAGTCAGATTTTAATATCCTAGATAGTTTGGTGTCATCACCAAAGACAGACACTTTATTCTCAATCCCATGCCCAAGGTCATTAATAAAGTGGTTAAAAAGAATCAGTCCTAGCACAGATCCTTGTGGCACCCCTCTGCTGACTATATCAGCGTATCATTTATGGCTACTCTTTGTTTCCTATCATTTAGCCAAATTTTTACTCGTTCCCCCAAGTCCTTGCTTCTGTAGCTTCAGTATAAAGTTGTTATGTGGCACGGTATCAAATGCCGATACCATCTGTTTTTTTTCTTTTTGCCATTGATGTATTTATAAAAAAATGTGCGGTTTATTTTAATGTTGCTGGCAATTTGTTGCTCCGTTGATAACTTTGCTAGCTTGATTTCTTTTTTACATTTCTTATTTAGGTCTTTATACTCCAGAAATGCTATTTCTGTATTCTTGGCCTTCAAGATTGAATGCCCTTTTTTTTTACCAGAGGGTATACATTTTCTACAGGATTCTAGTAGTATTTCCTTAAACATGCCCCATTTACGTTCGGTATTCCCAGTTACCATGACATGATCCCAGTTTACACGATTCCCAGTTTACACGATTAAGCTCTTGCCTTAATTTGCTGAAATCAGCTTTCCTAAAGTTTCTGGTTTTTGCATTTCCTTTTTGAAATGTTTTATTGAATAGTACTGTACAATGAAACTTACCATATTATGGTGGCTTCTTCCCAAATGCTCCCGTTCCCGTAGATCTGAAATTGACAGAACTAGATCCAGCAGATTACCTCCCCTCGTTGGTTCATCTACCAGCTGAGAGAGGTAATTGTCCTGAATTGTGGATAAGAACTTGCAGATTTTAGCACAACTGGAAGATTCTATGTCCCATTGAATATCTGCAAAGTTAATATCCCCCATAATAAGAACCCGAATATTATTTGCTGCATTTTTAATTTGTTGAAGCATTTCATCCTCTAACGGGACTGCTAAATTAGGAGGCTTCTAACAAACTCCAATTAGCAGCTTTCCATTATTGCCATCCCTGTGTACATTTGCCCAGACTGTCTCTACATTGTTGCAGCTCCCCCCAATGTCGTCATTGAGCACAGCTTTTAAGTTGGATCTTACAAAACTACACACTCCTACAACTCATTTGTCTTTCCTGTCATTTTTAAATGTAGTATACCCTTCTACATTTGTCACCCAGTCATGGCTTTCATCCAGACAGGTTTCCGTAATACCCACCACATCATATTCTGTGACCGACATGAGTCTCCAGTTCATTCATTTTGTTTGTGAGACTTCTTGCTTTTGCCAGCAAAAATTTAATACTATTAGCACATTTGTTACTACTACTCAGCTCCCTACTTTCCTTGCATATCCCAGCCACCCCTAGATCCTCATTAACCCCTACTGTCTCATTCTCTCTGTCTACTTTATCTATCCCCTTATTAGCACGACTACCCTTCCCCCAGATCCTAGTTTTAAAGTAGAGATGAGCGCACATGTTTGAAAAACGTTTGCCAATTTCAAATCAGGCATAAACATTGCACATTCGGATTCATGATTGGACACACAAGTATTTTTACTTAAAATCGGCAAAATTCGGTAAAAGTGTGGGAAATGATTACATTTCCACTACATTATTTTTATCACTAAGATAGTGGTGCTGTATGATGAGCAGAAGCGACGTGTTTGATGAGGGGAGGGGGTGGGGAGAGGTCAGAGGAGCGACGTGCTTGTAATCTAATTTTTTTTCCTAACTTATTGTGTGCAAATTGCGGCTAGCAAATCAGGGTGCAGGAACCAGACACAAGAGCTTGTGCCATTGGCTGCTGAAATCACATGTCCCTCTCTATATAGCGCCACTTTATCAGTATAACAGCTCAGAGAGGATCCTCCTGACGCTGCTCCTGGATACAGAAAGATTTTAGCTAGTTAGCTGGGCGGCTGCTTCTAAGTCACATAGTTTAGATAGCTAGGGTCCTGTGTGGCTGTGAAATCGACCTTTCAGCAGATTTTTTTTTTGTGCCATTAGTGAGGTCCAGACAAAGACAGTGTAACATACCTGGCGGCGTCCTTGCATAGTGGTCCATCTCCCACTGTGCAAGAGCGCGCACTTGATTTCCAGTCCAGACTGCCACTCTGGCTTCTTTCCATGCTGTCTGCTTTGCTCTGCTCTGGCTGCTTAGGGCGACGCCCGCTGAACTTCCTGTTTCTTGTAGCTGCTGCAGACACACCCCTAATGCGTACTCAGCCTATTGCTGTCTGTCACCTGGTATTTAAATCAGCTCCTCCTTGGAATCCATGCCTGAGCATCTTGTTCTGTCAGTTGGCTTCTTGTCACTGATGTGCCAGGTCCTGTCTATGTTTCCTACCTTGCGGTATCAGTTCCCGTGTCTGAACTGTGTCCTGTCTGTGTACTCTAGCCAGCTGTCTTTCTGCCTTTCCTGGAGGCTGTATTTCCAGGCCTGTGTGAACACGCTCTTAGCCTGTTCCTTCTGCCCTCTAGGGGCCACATACCTAGATCTGTTGTCTGTGTCTTTTCCCAGTGTCTGTTCCTGCCCTAACTATCTTCCAGCCTGTTTCCTGTCTCTCTCTACGCCCATATCTTCCCTTTTTCTGCAGAGTCTGAACTCGTACCTAACTCCTGCTCGTTGTCACTGTACTTCCGTTTGTGAGTTTGTGGTCCACTCGCTACTTCACTGCAAGTACCCTGTGGGTATCTGGTTCTGCCTTTCCTTTCCTGTCTGTTCCGTGTGAACAGAGCCCAGTCCCCTCTGCCCTGCCTTGCTCGCAGCTCCGGCGGTTTCTGCCTGCTCTGCCTTGTTCACCGCTCCGGCGGTCCTTGCCTGCTCTGCCTTGCTCACTGCTCCGGCAGTCTCGCTCTACTCTGTCCCTTTGCTCTCTGCTCCAGCAGTCTCGCTCTGCTCTGACCCTTTGCTCACTGCTCCGGCAGTCTCGCTCTGCTCTGACCCTTTGCTCACTGCTCTGGCAGTCTCGCTCTGCCCTGACCCTTTGCTCACTGCTCCGGCAATCTCGCTCTGCTCTGACCCTTTGCTCACTGCTCCGGCAGTCTCGCTCTGCTCAGACCCTTTGCTCACTGCTCCAGCAGTCTCGCTCTGCTCTGACCCTTTGCTCACTGCTCCGGCAGTCTCGCTTTGCTCTGACCCTTTGCTCACTGCTCCGGCAGTCTCGCTCTGCTCTGACCCTTTGCTCACTGCTCTGGCAGTCTCACTCTGCTCTGACCCTTTGCTCACTGCTCCGGCAGTCTCGCTCTGCTCTGACCCTTTGCTCACTGCTCAAGCAGTCTCGCTCTGCTCTGACTCTTGCTCACCGCTCCAGGCGGTCTCGTCTTGCTCTGCTCTTGCTCGCCGCTCTGGGCGGCCTCACTCTGCTGTGCTTGTCCACTGCATCTGCGGTTCTGTTCCTGAGTCCCAGTCTGTACTGGGACCTATCCACTCTGTGCTCCAACCTGTCGTACCTGCCAGTACCTCCCTGCCTGCATACCAGTCGTGCTTACCAGCATTCACCTGCCTGCATACCGGCCGTACCTGTCAGTACCTCCCTGTTTGCATACCAGTAGTGCTTGCCAGCAGCCACCCGTCTGTGTGCCAGCCTAACCTGCCTGTTCCTGTATTCCCCGGTGTGGGTCAACAGCCGTGCCCGGGGTCTGACCTGGAGTAGCCCCTGGTCCCTCTGCTCGGTTCCTCCTTGGTGCACTGGGGTCATATGCCGTCTTGTGACCTTGGTCGGATCGGGTGGATACTTAGTTACGCCCCTCCAGGCATTCACTCTCCGGTACGGTCCAGTGGAATCACTACATATACACGCACACGCCAGTCAGTCCGGGCGTGTGCATTACAGACAGCAGGGCACATTACAGCATAGAACTCTGTTGTGCACTGCTTCTATTGTACTCCATGCACGAGTACCCCTTTAAAAATTTAATTTTGCCTGTTACTAACATGATACAGCATGCCACATCTCAGTTTGTCATTTTGTGGCGGTGAAATTCAGCTGTATGCATAGCTCGTGCAGAGTAAAAAAATCTATTTTTTTGTGTTATTAACGTGATACAGCATGCCATAACTCAGCTTGTCATTTTGTGGCAATGAAATTCAGCTGCATACAGAGCTCGTGCAGAGTAAAAAAATCTATTTTTTTCTGTTACTAACGTGGTACAGCACATCATATTTCAGCTTGTCATTTTGTGGTGGTGAAATTCAGCTGTATGAAGAGCTTGTGCAGAGTAAAGAACTCAATTTTTTTCTGTTACAAAAGTGATACAGCAGGGGAGATCTCAGTTAGAAATTGTTTGGAGCATATATTTTATGTTATACAGGCTTCATCCACAGTAAAAAAAAATTCTTCTGTTACTAATGTGATACCGCAGGGGAGATCTCAGTTTGAAATTGTTTGGAGCATATATTCTATTTAATACAGACCTCATCAACAGTAAAAAAAAATCTAATTTGTGTTGCTAATAGAGTGTTTCAACAACACTATCTGAGCAACATGAGTGGGAAAAAGCGAGGTCGTGGTGGAAGGGGGAATAGGCTTGGTGTTCAAGGTATACATGGGGTAGGTGGTAATCTTATTGAAAGCACTAGTGAACCAACACCATCACGTCCTATCCAAACACAACTGAGAACTTCTCTTATGGGATGGGCTACTCCATTCCCTTTCTTTGGCAGCCGCACAGTGGTACGCCTTGTAGATGATGGCCAGAAAGAGCACATGCTCCAGTGGATGGCAAGCGCTGCATCAAGTGGCCTCTCCTCCTCATCCTCCACCTCAACATCACACACAGTACAGTCCTCACAGTTGGCACCCCAATTACCCCTGTTCCCCCCCCCCCCCCCGCGTCACAAATTTCCAACTGCCCAACTGACTGTAGGGAACCACAGATGGGTAAGTCTGCAGAGCTTTTCACACATTCTATGCCATGCGTATCAGAAGTCTGCTCCAAAGTTTCAGAGACACAAGAGGAGGAAAGCATCTACATCTATGGCCAAATTTTTTTTAGGTTGGATCTGAGGCTGGACAAAGTAGGGTCCAAGCAGCATCCTGACCCTCATCACAAGATGTTAACCCTTGGAGGGGGTGGTGATACTGATGAGATTCAGGTACCTGAGGCTCACACGGACTGTGCTGTGCTCTCAGGGCAAGAAGAGGTTGAAGGGTGACTCTCATGGCGAGGAATGGGAGAACAGAGAGGATGATGATTAGGTTGTAGATCCCATTTGGTGTGAACCCAGAGGCACGCAGCTGAGTAGGTCATCTGAGGAGGTGGAGGAGGAGTTGCACCCTACAGCACAGACACGGAGTGATGCAAACATGACAAGCACTGCATCCTTAGCCACAACTGTGGCTGTGGCCAGCAGCGGTCGAGGGTCTGCAGCAAACAGGGACGGCAAGAGTTGTCTAGCTTTGGCCTTTTTTGACACCACAAAGGATGAGCCAACTCACGTTATCTGCCAACTTTGCAAAAAGAAACTCAGCAGAGGAAAAAAGTGCAATAATCTGTCTGCTACATGCATGAGCCTTCATATGAGCAATCAACATGTCTTACTCTGGCAATCTCACTGCGATAAAATGCGGACCAGTGAACCTCACCAACCATCAGCCGCCCCATCAACCACATCTGATGCTTGTCAAACAGGTCTCTGACCACAGAACTTACAGTTGTTTACCAGCTCCAGTCAGGCTGAGTGAGAGCCTGTCAACTGTAACGGAAGTGGACATGCCTGCTGTTTTTGACCGATCTCAGACAACGAGCACACCACATCTTTCTCAATCCACCGCAACATCTCCGCCTGCACCTCAGCAGTTTGTCCTGTTCACCCTACTCCGCCCTCTCTGAGCACCGCAGCCAGCCCTCGGTCCCACAGTTGTGGTTACGTAAAAGATTGTTTCCTCCTACACATGACAAAGCTAAGAATTTGAACTCCACAATCTCCAATCTTTTGGCCACGGAAATGCTGCCTTTCCACCTGGTTTCCGAAAGCTGCCTTTCAGATGGTTTCCTAAAGCTGATGGCTGTCGCAGTCCCCTATTACCAGTTGCCCAGCTGCCATTACTTCTCTAAGAAAACTGTGCCTGCGCTACACCAGCATATTGCAGAGAACATGACCCATTCCTTGACTAAATCTATGTCTGCCAGGATGCATTTCACCACAGACACCTTGACGAGTAAGCATGGCCAGGGGCGATACATCTCGCTGAGTGGGCACTGGGTGACTCTGGTAGCTATGGGGGCAGGTGATAAAGGGGCAGCTCCACAAGTCATGGATTTCCCAAGACTTGCAGGACAAACCTCTGTATTTCACACTTTCTCCACTGTTTCTGTCTCCTCCACCTCCTCTAGGGCCTCCACCTGCGCCCTCAACCTTTGCCTTAATGAGACATGCATTCCAACAGTGCAGAGCGAATCCCCACAACCTCCGTACTGCGCAGCCAGGGCTCATCGCAATCAGGTAGTGTTAATATTAATATGCCATGGAGGTCACAGTCATACAGCTGAAGAGTTGGGGACAATTATCCAGGCCAAGTTTGAGCAAAGTCTGTGTGCGATAGCGGTGCAAGCCTGCTGGCGGCATGCCTTGCATGGCTCACGTCCTCAAGCTGGTGGCACAGTGATTTCTCCACCCCTATCCCTGCCTGGATCTGCAGCTGCGAAAACACGGAAGCTGTGTGCTCATTTCCGCCATTCGCACCCCTCAGATCATCGACTTCCATCGATACAGAGGTCTTTGACCATGCTAGTTAACCCATGGAATTCCACTTTGCACATGTTGCAGTGACTGTGGCAGCTGCAACGAGCCCTGATGCAGTACGTCATGTTGTATAGGGTGAGCCAACACAGTACGGACGTGGGGCATATCACGTTTATGGAGTGGGCACAGATTAAGGACTTCTGCACCTTCTGTACAGTTTCGAAATGGCTACTAAGATGGTTAGCGCTGACAATGCTGTCATCAGCATCACTATTTCAGTCATCTGCATGCTTGAATAGCCTGTGGGAGGAGGTGGTGGTCCCAGAGTAAGAGGAGGAAGCAGAAGAAGATGCAAAAGGGATAGCAACGTCTCAAAGTTCCAGACTGTCGTCACACAGGCGGGTGCCAATGGAGGGTTGATTACAGTGATCAAGGGGGGCTGGTGATACCAGACAAACTGGTAGTGAAGGTGCAGGTGTAATAGCGGGGAAGGACGTAGCCTTCCCTTGGCACTGAAGTAGTTAAAGGAAGTGTCCCTGTAGTTAGACCTCTCTGAACTGTTGGTAGGCCGAGCTAAGGGGTTAGCTTTAGTGGTCCAGTCAGTAGAGTAGAGGGGGAACTTAGTGCCCTGATCAAGCCTTGAGCGTTATAGAGCTTGTTCCTGGCATAATTCCTTGTGGGCTGCAGTACTTGTAATCAGCCACAAGATGCCACTGTCCTGGGTGCAGATGTCAGGATGAGTCTGCTGGCAGTGTTACAGACAGTGATGGGGTTAATGCTGTGTGATGACAGTCCACAGTGGGTGGGCACATTAGGAAAATCTCTGCTTAGTTTCCAGGAGCAGGAAGTGATGTTCAGTAAGATATAGGACAGTGAACTGTACGTGCAGCCTGAGTATATGGTGGCTGCTAGGGTAGTTCCATACCCTCAGACAGTGGGATCACCAGTGTAAAAGTCTCCTTACGCAAGAGCAAGAGTCCTGTTAGCCAGCCCGAGAAACTCAACAGAGGGATTGAGAACCCGGGGCACTTCTAGTCTGCAGGAAGCAGAGGAAGATAAATAGGACTCCAGGCTAAGACGTAGGGGAGATATCAGAACGGGAACACTGTTGATATTGCAGAAGAGTCTCTTGGGCTAGAGATTAGAGTCACAGAGATGCTTCACTTAAAGAGGGAACCAGGGCTGAAGATGTTGCCAGCGCCCGTGAGAGAGATAATAACCTGTCGGGCCTTATCCATTATTTCTGCCTGTAAATACTGTACATATTCCTCTTCCCCAAGTAAAGTCCAAGTTATGGTTAAAAACCTCGTGTCCTCTGAATTTATTGCTGCCCTGGTCCCAGAAGAGAAATGCCTGGAGACAGCCGCGATCGGATGGTTTGAAGTAAGTGGAGAGCACCACATACACATACACACTTCAGAGGGAGGACACGAATTGTCTGTAGGGTGCCAGAGCGAGAGGGGGCTACAGCTCGCCCACGACTACCTCGCTGGGGCCCCTTACACAGGAGCAGAGTAACAAATTGAGGAGGAAGAGGTGATGGGTGAGCAAAAGTCAGGAGATGAAGATGATAATCATGCCCTCTCTGTTGTTCATGGTTGGCGGAAGAAACAAGCATCAGTGTTACCCAGCCACTAATACATCATGGCCTGGGACCTCATGGAAGAGCCCGACATATGAGTGCCTTCTTGCTGCACTGTCTGCAACATGATCCCCGTATAGTTAGGATTCGAAATAGTGCTGACTACTGGGTTACCACTCTGTTAGATCCACGTTATAAGAGTAAATTTTGCCAGATGCTTCCCACCCTGGAAAGTGACCTGCGAATGCTGGAGTATCGAAACACGCCTTTACACAACCTTAAGAGAGGTTTTCCCTAAAACAGCAATGAGGCACACAGTGTGCATCACAGCTCTAGACTTCAAACCTCCGGAACGTCAATTTGTCAACGCCAAAACATTAGGAGCAGCAGGAGTGTAAGTGGCAGAAGCAATTTCTGTGAGTCCTTTCACACATTTTTTAGACCAGCTCGTGCACCAGCACAACAAAGTACAAGTTTGACACACGGTGAATGACTGGAGAGGATGGTAAAGGATCATCTAGAACTCAATATCAATACCATCGGGGAGGGTGTGGGTTTTGATCTTCAAAAATGGAAGAGCGGCCTGAGCTCGCCTGTTACGCCTTTGGAGGTTTTATCATGCCCGGCAGCCAGGGTTCTCTAAGAACGAGTCTTCAGTAGAGATGAGCGTTGTTCTACTCGAACTGTTCGCCAATCTCAAATTCGAGCTGTTTTGGGCGGTGTTAGAGCCGTTCGGCGAACACGAACGATTTGAGAAAAATTCGGCTTTTCGAGGTTATGTTCGATAACTGTTCGTGCACCAAAATCATAACTGGATTTTTTCTCAGTAATGATGAAAATTAATGTTAATACGCAGTTTGAGTGTACAGCGGGGTGGGGGGAGGGGCAGGGGATGGATCTCTGCAGGAATACTGAAGATCTCCATTTTTTTTTCTCTTTCCCGCATTTGCAGTGGGGAGGTGCAGTCTGTCAGCCTATCAGCAGCGCACACACGGAGTGAACTGCTGTTTTTCACACAAGCAAGGGCATGTGTCATTGGCAGTGTATGTCACATGTCCTTGCCCTATAAGACCAAGCCATTTTCCCCGTCGCCACCATTTTCTCACTGCTGCAGCTGCGTGTTAGACGGCACCGCTGTTGCTGTGTGCGCTATACCTTGTTAATTTCAAGCCAATTTTTGCACAAATCTACAGATAGCTTGGGAGTAGGGAATAGTTGTGACTGCAGTCCTTTTAAGGACTAGGTTACAGCATTTCCTACGACTTTTATCAGGCAGGTCTGTGCTCTTAAATAGATAGATTGTGGGAGTAAAGACTAATTGTAATTGCAGTCCTTTTCAGGACTAGGTTACATCAGTTCCTATCAGTTTTTGCCAGGCAGGTCTGTGCCAGTGCTGTGCAAGTTTTTTTCACAGCATTTGGCTGAATCTAGCAAAGCTAATCCTTTCTGGCCTATTGCAGAGTGTGTTAGTCAGTGGAGTAGCCTATCTGTGTTGCAAGATATACCACCTGTGTATAGAATACCAATTTTTTTACTGCACCTAGTGAAGTAAAATCTTTTGGGCATAGCATCATTCTATTAGTCCATCTATACTGACCTCCATCAGGTTGCAAATTGAATATAATTTTTTTCTGCATCTAGCTCTGAAAAAATATTTGGGCTTCTAGCAGTGTGTGGGACATGTTCTATTAGTCCATCTATACTGACCTCCATCAGGTTGCAAACTGAATATAATTTTTTTCTCCATCTAGCTCTGAAAAAATATTTGGCCTTCTAGCAGTGTGTGGGACTTTCTCTATTAGTCCATCTATACTGACCTCCATCAGGTTGCAAATTAAAAATAATTTTTATCTGCATCTACCTCTGAAAAAATATTTGGGCTTCTAGCTGTGTGTGGGACTTGTTCTATTAGTCCATCTATACTGACCTCCATCAGGTTGCAAACTAAATATAATTTTTTTCTGCATCTAGCTCTGAAAAAATATTTGGCCTTCTAGCAGTGTGTGGGACTTTCTCTATTAGTTCATCTATACTGACCTCCATCAGGTTACAAACTGAATATATTTTTTTTCTGCATCTACCTCTGAAAAAATTTTATGCTTCTAGCTGTGTGTGGGACTTGTTCTATTAATCCATCTATACAGACCTCCATCAGGTTGCAAACTGAATATATTTTTTTTCTGCATCTACCTCTGAAAAAATATTGGGCTTCTAGCTGTGTGTGGGACTTGTTCTATTAATCCATCTATACAGACCTCCATCAGGTTGCAAACTGAATATAATTTTTTTCTGCATCTAGCTCTGAAAAAATAGTTGGCCTTCTAGCAGTGTGTGGGACTTTCTCTATTAGTCCATCTATACTGACCTCCATCAGGTTGCAAATTTAAAATAATTTTTATCTGCATCTAGCTCTGAAAAAATATTTGGCCTTCTAGCAGTGTGTGTGACTTTCTCTATTAGTCCATCTATACTGACCTCCATCAGGTTGCAAGTTAAAAATAATTTTTATCTGCATCTATCTCTGAAAAAATATTTGGGCTTCTAGCTGTGTGTGGGACTTGTTCTATTAGTCCATCTATACTGACCTCCATCAGGTTGCAAACTGAATATAATTTTTTTCTGCATCTACCTCTGAAAAAATATTTTTCCTTCTAGTAGTGTGTGGGACTTTCTCTATTAGTCCATCTATACTGACCTCCATCAGGTTGCAAACTGAATATAATTTTTTTCTGCATCTAGCTCTGAAAAAATATTTGGCCTTCTAGCAGTGTGTGGGACTTTCTCTATTAGTCCATCTATACTGACCTCCATCAGGTTGCAAATTAAAAATAATTTTTATCTGCATCTAGCTCTGAAAAAATATTTGGCCTTCTAGCAGTGTGTGGGACTTTCTCTATTAGTCCATCTATACTGACCTCCATCAGGTTGCAAATTAAACATAATTTTTTTTCTGCATCTACCTCAGAAAAAATATTGGGCTTCTAGCTGTGTGTGGGACTTGTTCTATTAATCCATCTATACAGACCTCCATCAGGTTGCAAACTGAATATAATTTTTTTCTGCATCTACCTCTGAAAAAATATTTGGGCTTCTAGCTGTGTGTGGGACTTGTTCTATTAGTCCATCTATACTGACCTCCATCAGGTTGCAAACTGAATATAATTTTTTTCTGCATCTAGCTCTGAAAAAATATTTGGCCTTCTAGCAGTGTGTGGGACTTGTTCTATTAGTCCACCTATACTGACCTCCATCAGGTTGCAAATTCAAAATAATTTTTTGTCTGCATCTAGCTCTGAAAAAATATTTGGCCCTCTAGCAGTGTGTGGGACTTTCTCTATTAGTCCATCTATACTGACCTCCATCAGGTTGCAAACTGAATATATTTTTTTTCTGCATCTACCTCTGAAAAAATATTTGGGCTTCTAGCTGTGTGTGGGACTTGTTCTATTAGTCCATCTATACTGACCTCCATCAGGTTGCAAATCGAATATAATTTTTTTCTCCATCTAACCCAGCCAATAGTTTTGGCCTAATACCACAGTTTGGCCACTCAGCTCTGCTCGGTTCCCATCCATTGTTTTTTTGTGCAAACAACTCCAGAGTTGTGAATTAGTTAACCACCAAAATGAGTGGAAAAAGGCCTGCTGCTGGTGGAAAGGGGAATAGGCGTGTTGGGAAGGGAAAAAAAGGTTGTGTCCGTGGGGTAGGTGTTAAAGCAACAGTAACATCTGCAGAAGAAAGACCATCTTCCAGCCAAACTAAAATGTCTACTTCTTTTAGCGGACAATGTGATAAGATCCCTTTCTTACGGCCACGCCAATCGCTACAAATTCCAGATGAGGCACAAAAACAGCAGGTGCTTCAACGGATATCAAGTGCTCCTTTAAGTGGGCTCTCCTCCACATCAACTTCAACATCACAAATACTCCAGTCCTCAAAGGTGTCACCCCAATCGCACTTGCTTCCTCACAGCTCCCAAATCTCCAGCTGCCAGTCTGAGTATGAGGTAGAACAGATGGTTGAGTCTGCAGAGCTGTTTACTCATACTATAGCCTGGGAATCAGAGGTGGACTCCAGCGCTTCTGTGAATCCAGACGAGGAAATGATCTGCACTAATGCCCAGAATCTTTATGAGTCGGATCCAGGACCAGACGCAGAAGGTTCTGACCATAATGTAGACCCTCATTCCCAAACTGTAACTCCTGTTGGTGGAGACAATGAGGAAGACGATGATGAGACTCAAATACCTGATTGGAGCGACAACTTTAGTTTTTTGTCAGGGCAGGAACAGGTTGGCTCTGAGGACGACGGGTGTGATAACGCACAGGGTGATGATGATGAGGTTGGAGATCCCACTTACTGTCAACCCACAGTCAGCCAAGAGATGAGGTCAGCAGAGGAGGTGGAGGAAGATACTAGTGACGACGAGGTCAGGTTGCGCCTTCCTGGACAGAGACGTAGTACTGGAAGCACATCAACAACTGCATCCTCAAACACAACTCTGCCTCTCACAACAAGTCGTGGTGGCTCTTCAGGTCGCATGGGTGCTAAGCCTTGCATAGCCTGGGCATTTTTTCAGATCGATAAAGATGACCCAACTCGTGTTATCTGTAACATTTGTCAGCAAAAGCTAAGTAGAGGCCAAAAAATACATAGTTTGAGTACTTCATGCATGAACCGGCACATGGACATGAAGCATAAGTTGCAGTGGGAAGCTCAGTGTGCTACAATGCGGCCTAGCCGGCCGGGCCAACCACCGTCTGCCATATCTTGTGCATCCGCGGCCTCTTCATCCTCTGTGACTGGGGGGACAGCAGTCACACCTGTTTTGGGGCGCAGACCTGCCACCTCTTTACCCGCAACAGCCAGCGTGATTGGCAGGTCATCATTTTCTTTGGAGGTGGTAACACCAGCTGGTGTTGAGCGCTGTCCGACATCGATAGCACCACCTTTGGATCAAGGCAACCTAACATGTCCGCCTGCATCTTCCTCACAGACCGGCAGTTTGCCGGGGACACCCTTATCAACCCCGTCTAAGCACAATAGCCAGCCCTCGGTCCCTCAGATGTGGACAAGTAAAAGACCATTTCCTCCTAGCCATGAGAAAGCTAAGAGGTTGAATTTCAACATCTGCAAGCTCTTGGCTACAGAAATGCTGCCTTTCCGCCTGGTGGACACAGAGGATTTTCGAGACCTTATGTCCGTCGCAGTGCCCCAGTACCAGATGCCCAGTCGGCACTACTTCTCAAAGAAAGGTGTGCCTGCACTCCACCAGCATGTCGCACACAACATCACCGCTTCTTTGAGAAACTCTGTGTGTGACAGGGTGCATTTCACCACAGACACTTGGACGAGTAGGCATGGACAGGGGCGTTACATGTCGCTGACTGGGCACTGGGTAACTATGGTGACAGCAGGACAAGGGGCTGCTGTCCAAGTCTTGCCGTCCCCACGAGTTGTGCGTCAATCCTCTTTATGTCAAAGTTCCTCCACTGCTTCTGCCTCCTCAACCTCCTCTCGGTCTTCCACCTGCACCCAAAGCCTGTCTGGTCATGCCACAAGCTTTCTAACTGCGCAGAAGGGATCCTGCACACCTCCTTACTTTGCTGGCAGTAGGGCTCAACGTCATCAGGCGGTTTTTACTTTGAAATGTCTGGGAAATGTGAGTCACACAGCTGAGGAGTTGTGGTCAGCTCTGGAGAACCAATTTCATGAATGGTTTTCTCCACTGGACCTGAAACCAGGGAAGGCCGTGTGCCACAATGCTGCAAACCTGGGTGCGGCCCTTCGCCGGGGCAATGTCACACACGTGCCTTGTATGGCTCACGTGTTGAACCTGGTTGTCCAGCAATTTTTAGCCCACTATCCCAGACTAGATGGCCTTCTGCAGAGGGCACGGTCGTTGTGTGCTCACTTCCGCCGTTCGCATTCCGCAGCTCAGCGACTTACATCTCTACAGAAGTCGTTGGGCCTGCCACTTCACCGGCTAAAATGCGATGTGCCTACCCGGTGGAATTCAACTCTGCACATGTTGCAGCGACTGTGGCAGCACCGACAAGCCCTGGTGCAATACGTTCTGACATATAGCCTGGGCCAACGAGATCCAGAGGTGGGGCAAATCACGCTGGAGGAGTGGTCTCAGATCAGGGACCTATGCACCCTTCTGCACAGTTTTGAAATGGCGACGAAGATGTTTTGTGCTGACGATGCCATTATCAGCATGACTATTCCGGTGATTTACATGCTGGAGCACATGTTAAACAGAATTCGGAGTCAGGTGGTGGCACAAGAGGAGGTGGAGGAAGTAGAGGAGGAGGAGTTGTATGCGGAAGGGCTAACATCTGCAAGGTCCAGACGGTCGGCAGCACCAAGGCGGCAGGCATGTGAGGGTGGGGGAGATGGTTTTACCAGGGCGCATGGTAGCAGCCAAACTAGTGAGGAAGGTGCAGGAGCCCAGGAAGAAGTGGAGGACGAACTGATGGAAGACTCATCAGATGAGGGAGACCTTGATCACATTTCTGTTGTGCGAGGTTGGGGGGAGAGGACAGAGGAAGGAAGCATGATTGTTACCTCGCCACCAACACAACAGGGACTTGGTGCTCCTGGATGCGCAACACACAGGAGTGCCTTCTTGCTGCACTACCTGCAACATGACCCTCGAATTGTGAGAATTAGAAATAATCCTGACTACTGGGTTGCCACACTGTTAGATCCCCGGTACAAAAGTAAATTTGCCGAAATTATTCCTGCCATAGAAAGGGATGCACGCATGCAGGAGTATCAGCAGAGACTGTTGCAGAATCTTACATGTGCTTTTCCACAAAACACCAGTGGTGCACGTAGTGAATCTCACAGTTCCAACTTGCCAACCGTGGGACCGTCAAGTGTTCAGCACTCAAACCGTAACAGAACCACAGTATCTGCTGGTAACATCAATTTTGAGGAATCATTTCACCATTTTTTTAGCCCATCCTTTGCAAGGCCACAGGAGACAAGAAGTCTGACACATAGTCAACGCCTAGAGACGATGGTACAGGAGTATCTCCAAGTAAACATTGAAGCCATGACTGTGTCACTGGACCCTTGCTCTTTTTGGGCTTCCAATCTGGATAAATGGCCGGAGCTAGCCACTTACGCCTTGGAGATCTTGTCATGCCCCGCAGCCAGCGTTCTGTCTGAACGTGTGTTCAGCGCTGCTGGTGGTGTGCTGACAGATAAGCGCACGCGGCTCTCCACTGATAATGTAGAAAGACTCACGTTCATAAAGATGAAGAAATCATGGATCCGAAACGACTTTTCTACCCCTGTGTCATCCTGGGGAGAGTAAATGCTTGATGATTGGTTAAAATCACCCTACCAACCGTTTTAAGCTTTCAAATTACTAATCATGTTTATCTGTATCTTGGCTGGAAAATAATTTGGGCTTTGTAGCAGTGTGCAGCACTGATTCTATTAGGCCATCTATAATAAGCTCCACCAGATTTAAAATTACTAATCATGTTTATCTGTATCTTGGCTGGAAAATAATTTGGGCTTTGTAGCAGTGTGCAGCACTGATCCTATTAGGCCATCTATACTAAGCTCCACCAGATTTAAAATTAATAATAATTTTTAGCTGCATCTAGCCCGGAAAATAATTTTGGGGCTCCGAGATGCGCAAGACACATAAGTGCCTTCTTGCTGCACTACCTGCAACATGACCCTCATATTGTCAGAATTCGAAGTAATCATGACTACTGGGTTGCCAAACTCTTAGATCCCCCAAACTTTTCGATCAACCTTTTCATTTTAATAAAGACCAAAAAAATGGTCATTTTTGAAATTATAAGCATTAGCAGGTTATTAGAAACTGAAATCAAACAGTTTTCAACTCAAAACTTTATTCTAGGTGATGTTACATTTTCCCATAGGACCCCTTGTTCGAAAGGAGCTTCTGAACTCTCTCGTCCATTGAATTTGTCAGGTTTTGGATGGTTTCTGCTTCAATTGTTTTGCTTGAGGACAAAATACCCTCCCAGAGGTGTTGCTTAGATGTGAACTGCCTCCCGCCATCATAGACACTCCTTTTGATGATGCTCCAGAGGTTCTGAATGGGGTAGAGATCAGGGGAGCATGGGGGTCACACCATAAGTTTGTCCCCTTTTATGCCCATATCAGCCAGAGATGCAGATGTTTTATGTGCAGCATGAGATGGTGCATTATCATGCAAAAAAATGATCTTGCTGTGAAATACACGGTTCTTCTTCTTGAACCATGGCAGGAAGTGCTGTTTGAGAAAATCCACATACATTATGGAGTTCATCTTTAGCGCCTTCAGGGATCCTAAAGGGGCCGACAATCTCTCTCCCCATGATTCCAGCCCAAAACATTACTCCACCTCCTCCTTGTTGGCGCTGTAGCCATGTTTGCGTGGGGTGTCCATCAACCAGCCAACCTCCACTCCATCCATCTGGACCATCGAGCGCTGCACGGCACTCATCCGTGAACAAAACAGTTTTGAAATCAGTCTTCATGTAATGTTTAGCCCACTGGATCCGTTTCTGCTTGTGTGAAGTGGATAGAGGAGGTCGACAGGATGGCGTATGCACAGCTGCAAACCTCTGAAGGACCCTGCATCTTGTTGTTCGGGGGACGTTGGAGGCACCAGCAGCTTCAAAAACTTGTCTGCTGCTATGACAAGGCTTTTTTGCCGCTGCTCTTTTAACCTGACGTAATTGCCTGTAGGAAAGAGTCCTCAATTTGCCCTTATCAGCACGCACACGTGTGTACTGTGAGTCAGCTACATACTTCTTGATTGCCAAGACACTTCATCCTGATCATCGCACAATGTTGATTGCAGTCATGCCTTGACCTAAACACTCCACAATTTGTTGCTTCTCAGCAGCCGACACATCCTTTTTCTTTCCCATTTTGGCAGAAAATGTAGGCTGCTTAATAATGTGAGACAGCCTTCTTAAGTAGTCTTGCCTTTCATTGGACACACCTGCCAAACTAATTAGCACAGGTGTCTGCAATTGCTTACAGTGATATAAAGAGCCCTGACACACATCACCATCAATGAGTTTAACTGACAAACAAACAAATTCTTCCCTTATCACTCCTAAACACTTTTTGCATAATAATTTGGAACACAGTGTACATGTGCTTTTCCACAAAACACCAGTGGTTCACATAGTGAATCTTACAGTTCTAACTTGCCAACCGTGGTCTGTATGGAGTTGTTCAATAAAGGGCCCAAAATTAAGATAACATAGATGGGAGAGGTCTCTATGAATAGGAATTCCTAAGTATTTGATATCCTGTGAGGGCCAGGCAAAGGGAAAGTTGGACTGGATGCAATCCTATATGGATTTGGGGAGGGAGACATCGAGGGCCTCAGACTTCGCTGCATTGATTTTAAAATTTGACCATGTAACAAAGTGATCTATTTCAGCCATAACAGCATGGATGGATATATGTGATTGAGTGATATATACTAGGACATCATCAGCAAATAGAGAGCACTTGTACTCGGTGCCTCCCACCTCAATCCACCTAATATTGGGGTTATGGCGAATTGATGAGAGCAGGTGCTCCGTCACTAGGATGTATAAGAGAGGGGACAGAGGACATCCCTGCCTTGTCCCATTGGTGATTGTGAAAGGTGATGAAAATGTTCTGATGCACCCCCTGGGCCTTGGGACACCCGGAGCCGGACCCTTTTTGGTGGATGCTGGTGGTTGTAGTCTTCGTGGTGGCGACCCGGTTCCGTGGCTCAGGGTGGTCAAACCAGTGGCGGAACTATTTATGTGGTTTTGATGTTTAAATGTCCGACTACGCCACCCGTGGATTGCGGTCAGAGTGAATCGCCGCTGCAGGGCAGACCGCTGAGGCTGGTGTTGTGGGTGCAGCAGAGCGTAGCATAACTCCCCACGGGAGGAGTATAGCCTCAGGGCAGTGTATGCGGAGGATGGGGGTGATGGTTTCGGGCAGCAGCAGTAACGACACGGAGTCAGTGATGCAGTCCAGGGCCTTTACTCACAGTTCTTATTATCCAGACCACGTCTGCAGGTAACGGCTGCCCACGTCGTACTGTGCTCACCAGGTGAGGGGCTCAGACAACTCCCAGATAACTTTGGAGCGCTTCACAGGACCCCCTTTGTGTGTCCTTTGTCTGGCCTTTCTTACCAACCCTTCTGTCCGGCTGCCTCGGGCCTCCTCTTGGTAAACTTGGCGCCAGTTTCCCTGATCTTATGTGGTGCCTTCCTAGCGGGTGTAGCGAGGGGCTGCGCCACATAAAATGTCAGAGCCTCCGGTTTCTAGCTGAGGGTCGTTTCCTGCCTCCACTAGTTTCGGGGACCGGTCTCCCCCTTTGGCCTGACCCCTCCACGCAGGTGGATTCGGGCGTGCGGTGGCGACTCGCCCGTCCGCACCCCTGGGATCCCTTCATTCCTCGTTCCTGGAGCCTTCTCCGCTCCTCTTCCTTCCTTCTCCCTCTTCCAGGCCTGGGCCTCTGTTACTAGGCCCGCCTCCGGAGCAGAGCTCATGCAGAGCCCCTGCTCCCTGCCACTTCTGCTCAGACTTCTCTGCACTGAACTAAGATGGTGCCCACCTTTTATACTCCCTTCTCAATGCACCCAGGAACTGCTTCCTCCCTGCTCCTGCACTACAGGGTTCCCCTTCCTCAGTGTTCCCTCCCCCCACTCCAGCCAGGGACAGGGACTGTCGTGCCCATCTCAGAGGCATATTGGTCGCCCTGCCCTACGGCAATGTGGTGTAATGCATGCAGGTGTCGGGTCCTGATCCACACTCCATCCTTACCTGAGAGTGAGATATCACACCTCTGGGTGAGGTGCAATACCTCTGTAGCAACCGAGCCCTCAGGGTGCTACAGTTCCATTTATCTTCAGCCTAGGTGACGTATTGTGATACAGGGCCGTGATTTTGGCTATAAAAGGGTCCCCTAGACCCCTACCCCAAGCTTTTTAAGAGAATCATATATGGCGTGCCAGGAGACTCTATGGAATGCTTTCTCAGCATCCAACGAGAGTATCTAATTACAAATTTTTAACTGCATCTAGCCCAGGAAATACTTTGTGCCTAGTAGCAGTGTCTGCTAGTCAGCGGATTATCCCGGCTGTTAAGCAAGCTACACCACCTGTAGTTTGGACACTTAATTTTTTCAAAGGAAATGCTTCGGGACCACGGGATACTCAGTGAAGAGCATCAGGAGGCACCCCAAGGCATAGGGGCTGGGACTGGCAGTAGGATGCCTTGCGGTGGACAGCCGAGCTCGATCCTTATGAAAGCTTTTTAACTACAGCAGCTTTAATGGACGCTACTGGAGATGCAATTACGCGGCTGCTGGCATGAGACTTGCCCTCCAATAGATCCTTGTAAATGGATTTAAAGTGTATTCATTCAATTTAGAGAGACAATTTAAATTAAAAAGCTTAGAGCTGCCTCCACCACAGGGGGGCTCGCTCGACCCACCAGCGGACAGGCACCAGTATTGGGAGAGGGGGGCTGGCCGTCAGGGTTCACCGCGGCTCTGGCACAAACCCGGCGACACGGAGGTGGCACGGGCAGGAGCGGACTGAACATGTCGGCTTCTCACTTTTTGGATTTTAGAAGGGCATGACATGCCTATATTTGTGTCTCCCCCTCCTTTTACTCCTCCACCTCTTTTCTTTTCGCATGACTATATGTACTTGTCACTTTTCCATGTGTTAGTTGTGTCTTCTGAGCAGTTTGTCAGCTTTTGGACACCTTTGAAGGTGTTTTCTATGTGTTTCTATGTGTTTTTGTTTGCCTGCCATTGGTTTTAACGGTGTTCGAAGGTGTTCGACGAACAGTTCGACGAACAGTTCGGCGAACACACGGGTGTTCGACGAACCGAACCGAACTCGAACACTACGGGGGTGGCTCAACACTAGTCTTCAGCAATGTTGGTGGTGTCCTGAAGGATAAGCACATCTGGCTGTCCCATGAAAGTGTTGACTTTTACACCCCAATTGCAGACTGTACAATCTAGGCGATGCTGTCGTTTTTAGTGTGCTGCATTGATTTGCAGTCTGTGATATCTTTTGCGTGGCTTCTGAGCCTGCTGTTGCTGCTGCTGCTACTGCAGATGTTAACAATAATTTTTGGAAAAGTGAACACTCCTGGTTGGGTCTCCATCTGCAAGGATGGCTGTAGTAGAAGTGGTGTTGGTCCTAATTATACGATTTCTACTCAACTGAAATTGATGCCACTTTGGTGGTGTCAGCCCCTAATCTTGGGAAATATGAATACTCCTGATTGAGTCTCCATCTGCTGGGCTGGCTGTAGTGGAAGAGGTGTTGTCCTAATTATACGATTTCTACTCAACTGAAATTGATGCCACTTTGGTGGTGTCAGCCCCTAATCTTGGGAAATATGAATACTCCTGATTGAGTCTCCATCTGCTGGGCTGGCTGTAGTGGAAGAGGTGTTGTCCTAATTATACGATTTCTACTCTACTGAAATTGATGTCACTTTGGTGGTGGCAGCCCCTAATTTTTGGGAATGGGGAGACTCCTGGTTGGGTCTCCTTCATGTGTGGCTTGTAGCAGTAGGCTTCCCAGACCAGCAGGCCTCCACTTACTTTCAGTCAACTACCCGTGTTACTATCCTTACATTTTTGTTCCAATACTAATATTCGAAAATGATTTTTCTGCTATCTGAGTGTGGCTGAGCATGAAACCAGGTTGAGCTGTTGCATGTGGTATCAGGGCTCCCAGCACACCAATCTCTCACCCACCTCGTCTTAATTTGAAGTTCAATTAAAAGCAGTAAATGCTGGCCCAGACCCTGATACCTCATGCATGGCCCATAGTTGATTGCTGCTGTGCCATTATAACATTTGTTCTGTGGGTCAATTGATGCCACTTTCCTTCTGTCTGCCCCTAATTTGGTCTGTTTTTGCAGCTTTTGGGCCCACTTAAAGGTGTTGTGTATGCGTTTGGTGTTGCCTCCCATTGAATCCAATGGGGTTCAGTACGTTTGTCAAATTATTTGGCGAACGTCGGGAAGTTCGCCGAACTGGAATGAACTGAACATTGAAAGATTTGCTCATCTCTATTTAAAAGCTCCTCCATCCATCTGACCATTTTTTCCCCCCAAAATAGCTGCACCCTCCCCAATGAGATGCAGTCCGTCCCTACCGTAGAGCCTGTAGCTAATAGCGAAGTTAACCCAGTTCTCCATGATCCCAAACCCTTCCTTCCTGCACCAATTTTTAAGCCACTTATTTATCTCCCAAGCTCTCACTGTCTTTCCAGTGACGCTCGTGGCACCGACAGTATTTCTGAAAACACCATCTTGGAGATCTTGGCCTTCAGCTTCTCTCCTGGCTCCCTGTAACCTTCCACCTACCTCTAACTTTGTCATTCGTACCCATGTGTACCATGACAGCTGGGTTTTCCCAGCCCCACCCAGCAATTTGTTTATCCGATCCACAATATGTCTAACCGGAGCACCCAGCAGACAACACACTGTTCGGCATTCACTGTCTTGGCGGCAGATGACCATGTCTGTCAGCCTAATTGTAGAGTCCCCTACCACCAACATCTGTCTGGCCTTAGCTGCACTACTATTTCACTTCGTACTTACTGGGTTAGTAATGATAGATGCCTCTCCATTACTAACACCATGGCTTGTTGCCAGCTGACATTATTCAGCTGATATCAACACTGTAAGCCTTTGCCGAGATTGCCTCCGCAGTAATTTTTAGATTATAATACAACTGTTCTGAGGAAAAAACGTGGCTAACATGTAACCTCATAATGAAAAACCTTTAATCAGAAAAGTCTCTGTAAAAAGTGGACCAACATACATATTATTGTGAAAAAAAACACACTAGAGGTACTGGACTCTATTGGTTTATCCCACAGAGCCCTATTGGCAAAAAGAAGGGGTTATCTTACACAGCTAGTATACCATTTATCATAATCAAGTAATCCCTTCCTTTATACATGTAGAAAGGATTAAATAGAATCATATAGTGAGTATTTCAGTACCTCACAAGAATAAGTGCAACCCAATGAACAAAGTGATTGTTGTGCATAATTAAAACAAACAAGTAGGATCACTCTTCCATAGACCTCTACACTGAATATACCACTGACCAGGCCCTAAATTATTACCTATATGCTGATTCTTGCCTATCTGCGGAGGTTGGCACCCTAATTAAAGTTGCCGATTTTGCCGCCCCGCTCCACGACGGCTATCCCCAAATATCCTGGCTCGCCCAGAATGAATTCCTAATTCCCCCCCATCAGGGGAGTTGAGAGTGCCAAGGTGAGGAGCATGATGATGATGATGATAGAAGTTAGCATCTGCTTTGTTTTCTTGGAATGCAAGCGTAAGCGTGCAACCTGCCACCCACCCACCCCCAGGCTGCAGTACCATACTGCTAGCATGCACATGAAATGGGGCCTTTTAGTTTGGAGGAGGCCGAATCTGGCCACTACATTATGGCTGCTACGGCAGCGAGGTATCCATACTCAGTCCCCAGCCGCCCGGCGGCCGGGTGTCCACGCTCGGTCCCCAGCCGCCAGGGGGCGGCCGGGTGTCCATAAACAGTCCCCAGCTGCCCATATTTCTCCTTGAAACTTCCCCCACACTTTTCTTAGCCCGGCCTGCTTTAAGGCAGCATTGGACGCGCCCACCAGAGAACCAGACTCCTCCGGTGGGCCCTGGCTTCTCCATCAGGGGAGTTGAGAGTGCCAAGGTGAGGAGCATGATGATGATGATAGAAGTTAGCATCTGCTTTGTTTTCTTGGAATGCAGGCGTAAGTGTGCAACCTGCCACCCACCCACCCACAGGCTGCAATACCATACTGTTAGCTTGCACTTGAAATGGGGCCTTTAGTTTGGAGGAGGCCGAAGCTGGCCACTACCTCATGGCTGCTTCGGCAGCGAGGTATCCATACTCGGTCCCCTGCCGCCCCACGGCCGGGTGTCCACACACGGTCCCCAGCCACCTGGGGGCGGCCGGGTGTCCATAAATGGTCCCCAGCCACCCCTATATCTCCTTGAAACTTCCCCCACACTTTTCTTAGCCTGGCCTGCTTTAGGGCAGCATTGGACAAGCCCACCAGAGAACCAGACTCCTCTGGTTGACCCTGGCTTCTCCATCAGAGGAGTTGAGTGTGCCAAGGTGAGGAGCATGATGATGATGATAGGAGTTAGCATCTGCTTTGTTTTCTTGGAATGCAAGTGCATGTATGTAGTAGCGGCTAGGCCTGAGGTGGTCAGCGTTTTGGCGCATATCCTACCTCCTCCGAGGATTGCTGGATGTTTTCCTGCTACTATCCAAGTTTTATGACTCCCGTTAAAACAAAGCTTCAGGTGAAGAATGATTGATGAGGTGGGGGCAAAGGAGAAAGAGCAGGAGGAACAGGGACCACTCACATCAATATCAGGCCAGTCAACCACACTTGTCTTTTAGGATATGTTTCTGTACCAAAAGGAGTGGTTCGGCTACACAGTTATAGGGCATGCAGTGAGTGCAATGCCTAACAAAAATTTGGAGGCACTCCAATGCCCCTTGGAAGTGACATGGAGGTCAGAGGGCCTTAACTAAACCGTTTTTTCCATTTATAACAACTGGGTCTCCTGTGCACTGTTGGCCTAAGCAGTGAATGGAAGGCTTTCCAAAAATTATGGGGAACTGCAATGTCCCTTGAAACAGACGTGGATTACAGCATACTAAAAACCTGCTACCCATTATTGGGGAGTGGGTCTCCCTTAGTGTTCGCCTATGCATTGAAAAGCAAAAGCTGACTAAAATTCGGAAGAAATGCAAAGACTGTTGGAAGAATGGTGGAGGTCGAAGTGGAATTAAAAGACAATATCAATCCCCTGGGAAAAGTGGTGGAGGTCGCAGTAGCTTAACAAGATGGTCTTAATGCCCCTTGGAATAGACGTGGAGGTTGCAGTAGCTTAACAAGACGGTTTTAATGCCCCTTGGGAGAGACAGGGAGGTTGCAGTAGCTTAACCAGATGGTTTTAATGCCCCTTGGAAGAATGGTGGAGGTCGCAGTAGCTTAACAAAGCGGTTTTAATGCCCCTTGGAAGAGATGTGGAGGTCGCAGTGGAATAAAAAGACAATATCAATGCCCCTGGGAAAAGTGGTGGAGGTCGCAGAAGCTTAACAAGACGGTTTTAATGCCCCTTGGAAAAGCGGTGGAAGTCGCAGTAGCTCAACAAGACGGTTTTAATGCCCCTTGGAGGAGTGGTGAATGTCGCAGTGGAATAAAAAGACAATATCAATCCCCTGGGAAAAGTGGTGGAGGTCGCAGTAGCTTAACAAGACGGTTTTAATGCCCCTTGGAAAAGTGGTGGAGGTCGCAGTAGCTTAACAACACGGTTTTAATGCCCCTTGGAAGAGACATGGAGGTCGCAGTAGCTTAACAAGACGGTTTTAATGCCCCTTGGAAAAGTGGTGGAGGTCGCAGTGGAATAAAAAGACAATATCAATCCCCCTGGGAAAAGTGGTGGAGGTCGCAGTAGCTTAAGAAGACGGTTTTAATGCCCCTTGGAAGAGACGTGGAGGTCGCAGTGGAATAAAAAGACATTATCAATGTCCCTGGGAAAAGAGGTGAAAGTCGCAGTAGCTTAACAAGATGGTTTTAATGCCCCTTGGAAGAGACGTGGAGGTCGCAGTGGATTAAAAAGACAATATCAATGACCCTGGGAAAAGTGGTGGAGGTTGCAGTAGCTTAACAAGACGGTTTTAATGCCCCTTTCAAGAGACGTGGAGGTCGCAGTAGCTTAACAAGACGGTTTTAATGCCCCTTCGAAGAGACGTGGAGGTCGCAGTAGCTTAACAAGACGGTTTTAATGCCCCTTGGAAGAGACGTGAAGGACGCAGTAGCTTAAGAAGATGGGTTTAATGCCCCTTGGAAAAGTGGTAGAGGTCGCAGTGGAATAAAAAGACAATATCAATGCCCCTGGGAATAGTGGTAGAGGTCGCAGTAGCATAACAAGACAGCTTTAATGCCCCTTTGAAGAGACGTGGAGGTCGCAGTAGCTTAGCAAGACGGTTTTAATGCCCCTTAGAAAAGTGGTGGAGGTCGCAGTAGCTTAACAAGATGGTTTTAATGCCCCTTGGAAGAGACATGGAGGTAGCAGTAGCTTAACAAGACGGTTTTAATGCCCCTTGAAAAAGTGGTGGAGGTCGCAGTAGCTTAACAAGACGGTTTTAATGCCCCTTGGAAGAGTGGTGGAGGTCGCAGAGGAATAAAAACACAATATCAATGCCCGTGGAAAAAGTGGTGGAGGTCGCAATAGCTTAACAAGACGGTTTTAATGCCCCTTGGAACAGACGTGGAGGTTGCAGTAGCTTAACAAGACGGTTTTAATGCCCCTTGGAAGAGACGTGGAGGTCACAGTAGCTTAACAAGACGGTTTTAATGCCCCTTGGAAGAGAAGTGGAGGTCACAGTGGAATAAAAAGACAATATCAATGCCACTGGGAAAAGTGTTGGAGGTCGCAGTAGTTTAACAAGACGGTTTTAATGCCCCTTGGAAGAGACGTGGAGGTCGCAGTGGAATAAAAAGACAATATCCATGCCACTGGGAAAAGTGTTGGAGGTCGCAGTAGTTTAACAAGACGGTTTTAATGCCCTTTGGAAGAGTCGTGGAGGTCGCAGTAGCTTAACAAGACGGTTTTGATGCCCCTTGGAAAAGTGGTGGAGGTCGCAGTGAAATAAAAAGACAATATTAATGCCCCTGGGAAAAGTGGTGGAGGTCGCAGTAGCTTAACAAGACGGTTTTAATGCCCCTTGGAAGAGACGTGGAGGTCGCAGTAGCTTAGCAAGACGGTTTTAATGCCCCTTTGAAGAGACATGGAGGTCGCAGTAGCTTAACAAGACGGTTTAAATGCCCCTTGGAAAAGTGGTGGAGGTCGCAGTAGCTTAACAAGATGGTTTTAATGCCCCTTGGAAGAGACATGGAGGTCGCAGTAGCTTAACAAGACGGTTTTAATGCCCCTTGGAAAAGTGGTGGAGGTCGCAGTAGCTAAACAAGACGGTTTTAATGCCCCTTGGAAGAGACGTGGAGGTTGCAGTAGCTTAACAACACTGTTTTAATGCCCCTTGCAAGAGACGTGGAGGTCGCAGTAGCTTAACAAGACGGTTTTAATGCCCCTTGGAAGAGACGTGGAGGTCACAGTAGCTTAACAAGATGGTTTTAATGCCCCTTGGAAGAGACGTGGAGGTCACAGTGGAATAAAAAGACAATATCAATGCCACTGGGAAAAGTGTTGGAGGTCGCAGTAGTTTAACAAGACGGTTTTAATGCCCCTTGGAAGAGACGTGGAGGTCACAGTAGCTTAACAAGACTGTTTTAATGCCCCTTGGAAGAGACGTGGAAGTCACAGTGGAATAAAAAGACAATATCAATTACACTGGGAAAAGTGTTGGAGGTCGCAGTAGTTTAACAAGACGGTTTTAATGCCCCTTGGAAGAGACGTGGAGGTCGCAGTGGAATAAAAAGACAATATCAATGACACTGGGAAAAGTGTTGGTGGTCACAGTAGCTTAATAAGACGGTTTTAATGCCCCTTGGAAGAGTCGTGGAGGTCGCAGTAGCTTAACAAGACGGTTTTGCTGCCCCTTGGAAAAGTGGTGGAGGTCACAGTAAAATAAAAAGACAATATCAATGCCCCTGGGAAAAGTGGTGGAGGTCGCAGTAGCTTAACAAGACTGTTTTAATGCCCCTTGGAAGAGACGTGGAGGTCACAGTAGCTTAACAAGACGGTTTTAATGCCCCTTGAAAGAGATGTGGAGGTTGCAGTAGCTTAAGAAGATGGTTTAAATGCCCCTTGGAAGAGCCATGCAGTACAGCATCTTAAAAACGTTATTACCATTATTGGGGAGTGGGTATCCCATAGTCTTTGCCTATTCCTTCCAAGGAAAAGCTGCCCAGAATTAGGACGGACGAACTTGCAATGCTGGCAACACGGACCAAGGTCACCCTGGTGGTATAGTGGTGGTGGAGGCTGAGGATAAGGAGAAGAGCAAAATACAGCCAAAATGAGGAAGCATTTACCTATGTGTGGGTGTGAAGCGGTGCATGGGAATACACCTCCCGAAATAACACAGTGGATTTGACGTTATGTTACTCTGCTGTAATTTGGTGGTGATAAGAAGTCTGGCCCAATCCAGCCCTTGTTCATTTTGAAAAGGTTCAGCTTGTCAGCATTGTCAGTTGACAGGCGAGTGCGTTTATCTGTTATAATTCCCCCAGCGGCACTAAAAACATGCTCCAATAACACGCTAGCGGCAGGGCAGGCCAGGACCTCCAAAGTGTACAGAGCGAGTTCATTGCAAGTGTCAAGCTTGGATACTCAAAAATTAAAAGGTACAGAGGAATCACGGAGGACGCTGGTACGGTAGGCAAAGTACTCCCTCACCATCTTTTGAAACTTTCCACTCCTTGTGAGAGTACCCCGCGCCTCAGGGCCTGCAAGCTGTGCGGGTCTCAGAAAACTGTCCCAGAATATTGACAGTGTTCCCCTGCCTCTGCTGGATTGGAGTTGCGTCTCTCTCGCCTGTACGCCTTGGTTGGTCAATGAACTGAACCTCTGCCGCTAGCGTATTCAGATGGAAATTTTTTTAACAGTTCTGCAGCAAGGGCCCTCTGGTACTGCCACATTTTTGTAAACCTCTCTACCTCATGAATAAGAGAGTGAAAGTTCTCCTTGTAGCGGGGGTCTAAAAGTGTCACCAACCAGTAATGACTGTCACCCAATATTTTGACAACGCGTGGTTCATGGTTAAGGCAGCATAACATAAAGTCAGCCATGCGTGCCAGACTGGTAACGGGCAAGACTTCCGTGTCCTCACCAAGATGACGACTGACAATGCTCTTCTCCTCCTCCCCCCTGTCCTCAGGCCACCCACGCTGAACCGACTGTATGACAGTTGTGCAGGTACTAC
Source organism: Phyllobates terribilis (assembly GCF_046119375.1). Taxonomy (NCBI): domain Eukaryota; kingdom Metazoa; phylum Chordata; class Amphibia; order Anura; family Dendrobatidae; genus Phyllobates; species Phyllobates terribilis. Next base: position 59,504,473 of record NW_027362773.1, read on the forward strand.
TGCCTACAGCGCATGATACCAGCTCCTGTTCTTCCTCCTCCTCCTCTCCCTCAATGTCCCCCAATGCACGTTGGGATGAGATGAGGCTGGACTGTGTGTAATCGCCCACTACGGGTTTTTGATCCATCTCATCATACTCTGGCTGCAATGCCTCCTCTTTAATTCTCTGCAGAAAGCGTTGCAAAAGACAGACAAGTGGGAAGTGGGATGCTGACGCTAATAATGGCGTCATCGCCACTCACCATCTAGGTGGACTCCTCAAAGTTTTTCCGGATGGTACATATGTCAGACATCCAGGTCCACTCATTAGGTCTTATGTGTGGAGTCTGACCTGAATATCGATGGCCTTGTTGCAGCCGGTACTCCACAACTGCTCTCTTCTGCTCACAAATCATTTGCAACATGTGGAGGGTAGAGTTTCAACGTGTAGGGACATCACACACCAGTTGGTGTGCCGGAAGCTGCAAACGCTGCTGCAACACAGCAAGGGCGGCGGAAGCTGTAGCCGACTTGCGAAAATGAGCTGACAGGTGGCGTAATTTGAGGAGCAGATCTGGCAACTCGGGGTACAATTTAAGAAACCACTGAACCACGAGGTTAAGCACATTAGCCAGGCATGGTACATGTGTGATCTCGCCTCACCTCAGAGCCGTCACCTGGTTACGGCCATTGTCAAACACGACCATGCCTGGATGTAGGTTCAGCGGTCTCAGCCACAGATCTGCTTGCTCTTTCACAGCTGTCCACAACTCACAAGCAGTGTGAGGTTTATCACCTAAGCTTATGAATTTCAGCACAGCCTGTTGCCGCTTGGCTGAGGCAGTACTGCAGTGCTTCCAGCTTGTAACTGATGTGGTGATATCTGAGATGGAGGCTGAACATGAGGAGGAGGAGGAGGATGATGCGCAGGAGCTGTACACTGTGGGGGCAACTCTGACTGACATAGAGCCCGCAATCCTCGGTGTGGGGAGGATGTGTTCCGTCCCAAGGTCCGACTGGGTCCCAGCTTCCACTATGTTTACCCAGTGTTTCATCAGGGAGATGTACCATCCCTGGACACAAGCACTTGTCCACGTGTCCATTGTCAGGTGGACTCTCCCAGTAACTGCGTTGTTGAGGACATGGCAGATGTTTTGGGATACGTGCTTGTGTAGTGCGGGGATGGCACAACAGGCAAAATAGTGTCGGCTGGGGACCGAGTACCGAGGGACCCCCACCGCCATAAGGTTGCGGAAGGATTCCGTCTCCACCAGCCTAAAATGCAGCATTTCCAACGCAAGCAGTTGTGAAATGTGCGAATTTAGGAATGTGGCCTGTGGGGCGTTGGCTGTGAATTTGCGCTTTTGTTCAAAACTCTGGGATATGGACAATTGAACGCTGCGGTGGTACATGAACAAGGACGTTGATGCTGTTTCTTGAGAAACTGCAATAACAATTGAAAACTGAGAGGAGGGGGCATCTTTGCATGCAGTATGGACAGGGGATTGTCTTGCACGCACAACAGGGGGTTCTATTACACGCACAACAGCGGAAGAAGCAGTGGTGACACCCGCTGACACTGGTTGTGGACCCTGGGGTTCGCCCTATAAAGTCAGGTGCTTTGCTGCCATGTGCCTGATCATGCAGGTGGTGGTCAGGCTGGTAGTTTTGTCACCCCTGCTGATGCTGGCCTGGCAGGTGGTACAAATGGCCTTTTTGGGGTTATCAGCAGAGTCTTTAAAAAAAATCCAGACTCTGGAAGACCTACCGGTTGTACTGGCAACGTCCCTCGTGTTGGTGTTACGGGGAACTGCTGCCCGCCTTCTGTGTGCGGCCACCACACTGCTTCTTCCTGCCTGTTGGGGTACTCTGCCTCCCTCCCCCTGTGTGCTGCTGGCCTCGCTCTTTGTGTCCTCCTGCCACTTTGGGTCAGTTACTAGATCATCCACCACCTCCTCCTCTTCTACTTGCGCACCACGATCCTCCTCCTCACTTCGTGGCAATTGTGTCTTGTCATCGTCCACCTCTTGTGACAAATTGCCAGCGTCGACTTCCTGTGGCCGTGGCTGTTCAAATATTTGGGCATCGCTACATGGGATCTCGTCTTCCACCACTTCAAGCGGAGCAGGTGAGGGGCACAAATATGGAAATGGACCAGTGAACAGCTCTTCAGAGTGTCCAAGTGTGGGATCCGTTGCTGTCTGACGACACTCGGCATGGTGGGGGGAAGGAGCATCAGGGTGAGGAGGAGCATGCGGTCGAGACTCACGGCTACTAAAACTTGACCGTGTGGAAGACAGACCGGAGGTGGTGGTGCCCAGGTAACTGGAAGTATTATCTGCTATCCAATTAATAACCTGTTCACACTGATCAGTTCGCAATACTGGTGTTGTAGTGTGCTTCCCTAGTAATTCGGTCAAGAAGTGGGAGCGAGAAGATGTAGCTGTTGGTTGTGGCACATTTTCACCTTGGCCACGGCCCCGTCCTCTACACGCACCATCACCAGAACGTCCAGTTCCACGTCCCTTGCCACGCGCCGTGCCCATTGTAAATGAAGTAAAATAGCTTACACTCGCACTGTCAATGGAAAAAGGGTAATGAAAAGGAGATTAGAACTGTGGAAGAGGAAAACCACAGTTCTATTTGTCTGGCCTACACCAGATTCTTTTAAACAGATATATTTGTGACTGAACAGACTGGGAGACACTATTACAGCTTTTTTAACGTAAAACAGGCCAAAAGCTGGATAATACAGAGATTTGAACCATGGAACTGCAAAACCACAGTTCTAATTTATTGGCGTATACCAGACTTTTTTAAATAGATATATTTGGGGCTGAACAGTCAGCGACTAACTCAAACTGTTTTTTTATGTAAAAAAGACCCAAAAGTGGATAATACAGAGATTTGACCCGTGGAACTGCAAAACCACAGTTATAGCTTTGTGGCATACACAAGAATCTTTTAAACAGATATATTGGTGTCTGACCAGTTAGAGAGACACTATTACAGTTTTTTTTTACGGCAAAAAATGCCAAAAGCAGGATAATACAGAGATTTGACCCGTGGAACTGCAAAACCACAGTTTTATTTTTCTGGCTTACACTAGACTCTCTTAAACAGATATATTGGTGTCTGAACAGTCAGGGAGACACTATTACTGTTTTTTTATGGCAAAAAATGCAAAAAGCAGGATAATACACAGATTTGACCCGTGGAACTGAAAAACCACAGTTATAGTTATGTGGCATACACCAGACTCTTTTAAACAGATATATTGGTGTCTGATCAGTCAGGGAGACACTATTACAGTTTTTTTTACGGCAAAAAATGCCAAAAGCAGGATAATACAGAGATTTGACCCGTGGAACTGCAAAACCACAGTTATAGTTATGTGGCGTACACCAGACTCTTTTAAACAGATATATTGGTGTCTGACCAGTCAGGGAGACACTTATACAGTTTTTTTTACGGCAAAAAATGCCAAAAGCAGGATAATACAGATATTTGACCCGTATAACTGCAAAACCACAGTTATTGTTATGTGGCGTACATCAGACTCTTTTAAACAGATATATTGGTGTCTGACTAGTCAGGGAGACACTATTACAGTTTTTTTTACGGCAAAAAGTGCCAAAAACAGGATAATACAGATATTTGACCCGTGGAAATGCAAAACCACAGTTAAATTTCTCTGGCCTACACCAGACTCTTTTAAACAGATATATTGGAGTCTGAACAGTCAGGGAGACACTATTACAGGTTTTTTGACGGCAAAAAATGCAAAAAGCAGGATAATACAGAGATTTGACCCGTGGAACTGAAAAACCACAGTTATAGTTATGTGGCATACACCAGACTCTTTTAAACAGATATATTGGTGTCTGACCAGTCAGGGAGACACTATTACAGGTTTTTTTTTGTGGCAAAAAATGCCAAAAGCAAGACAATACAGAGATTTGACCTGTGGAACTGCAAAACAACAGTTATAGTTATGTAGCGTACACCAGACTCTTTTAAACAGATATATTGGTGTCTGACCAGTCAGGGAGACACTATTACAGTTTTTTTTACGGCAAAAAATGCCAAAAACCGGATAATACAGAGATTTGACCCGTGGAACTGCAAAATCACAGTTCTATTTTTCTGGCCTACACCAGACTCTTTTAAACAGATATATTGGTGTCTGAACAGACACAGACACACTCTTTTTTTTTGGGGGGGGGGGGGATACCAAAAGGTTAATAAGACGCGTATTTGGACAGTCTGACTGAGGAAAAATAAATAAATACAGGATTTAGATGAAAAAAATAATAATTTTTCCTGGCCCCTGAGACCGGGGTGATAAGTCTAGCAATTTGACCAACAGGAGCACACAGGACTGTAATGCAGCATTTGCTGGTATAACCACTGCGTCTCCTATACAGCCTGCCTACCTGCCTGCCTGATATCTGGGATGGATATTAGTCCTGAGAAGGATTGTTTGTTTGATTTGGCAGGCTTTAGAGACCCTACACTACCTATTTCACTCTATATATCTCTCCCTATCTCAGCAGCACTCTCCATACACCGTCTGATCCAGAGCGACTGTGTCCAAAATGGCTGCGCCCGGTTTTAAATACTCGAGGTGACGCTGTGCGGCCAGCCAATCACTGTAATGCCCACAAACAACATGGCTGCGGCATTACAGTGACTGGCTGGCAATCCCTGCATGTTCATTGGCTCTGTAAAGAGCGCCAAACGTGCAGGGCGGAGACCTGAGTTCACGCCCGAGTAACCCAGAAATTCTCGGTGCTCGCCGAACATCCCGCAGAGCGTGATGCTTGGGCGAGTAACGAGCAGTTTCGAGCATGCTTGCTCAACACTAATGCCCCTTTCTTATAGGTTCTTTTTTATGGTGTGTTGTTTTTTTCTGAGGGATCCTCTGGTACATCACTTAGGCCCAGTTTTGGACTTAAAATTGATTGTTGACCTGCCATGATCTATGGGTTGTCCTATGCTTGGTACACTCGCATCTTGATTTATCTTTACATCGTGTATATTCTTCTTCTCGGTCCATTAGGTTTATTTATTTAAATATATTTACATATATTTGTATATGGATAAAATAAACCCCCACTCTAAGCTGAACTCCTTCTGCAGGGCTATCAAGCCATATTGTTTAGGGGTTTACAAATTATAAAATCTGTACTCTTTGTGGGCCCCTCCCTTTAGTATTGTAGTCTATCGATTGACATTTTTATATCCTTTATAAGTGATAGGTAAAGTGTCTATATCTGCTGGCCTGCCTGCTGATTTCGCATCTATTCGCACATATTTTGCTGCCTTGTGGCGGGGTTACACCCCCTTCTGATGTCTCTAGCTGTGGGGCGCATCAACCGTGGTTGATCCTTTGTGCTGCTGCATAGTTGTTAGCATTATGCGTTCCAAGAAGTGGAACGCAAGGTCTTTTTCCGGGGAGCGCCTGATGTGACGCATTAAACCTTTAGCCTTGCGCTCCAAGGGCTGGAACGCACAAACACAATATTGCCGAGCACTGGGACACTGATGAAAGGCTTAAACCTTCGTTATACATCCTGGACCATCTCCTTATGGGCAAGATAAGTCATCTATTTACATTACTCTCATAGTTTTTTTGCTGTGTTTACAATATATGCCTTAGATTGCATCGGATTGTGGTGCAATTAGGAATTCATTCTAGGGCAAGCCAGGATATTTAGGGATAGCTGGCATGGAGCGCGGGCGCCAAAATTGCCAACTTTAATTAGGGTGCCAACCTCCGCAGATAGGCAGGAATCAGCATATAGGTAATAATTTAGGGCCTGGTCAGTGGTATATTCAGTGTAGAGGTCTATGGAAGAGTGATCCTACTTGTTTGTTTTAATTATGCACTACAATCACTTTGTTCACTGGGTTGCACTTATCCTTGTGAGGTACTGAAAGACTCGCTATATGACTCTATTTAATCCTTTCTACATGTATAAAGGAAGGGATTACTTGATTATGATAAATGGTATACTAGATGTGTGAGATACCCCCTTCTTTTTGCCAATAGGGCTCTGTGGGATAAACCAATAGAGTCCAGTACCTCTAATGTGTTTTTTTTCACAATAATATGTATGTTGGTCAGCTTTTTAAAGAGATTTTTCTGATTAAAGGTTTTTCATTCTGAGATTACATGTTAGCCACAGATTGCCTCCCCACCAGGGCAATCGGGAAGAGTGAGGACGAAGTGCCAGAATTGGTGCATGTAATGTGATGCGCCAATTCTGGGGCAGCTGCAGGCTTGTATTTTTAAGCTGGAAAGGGCCCAATAACCAGGGACCTTCCCAGCCTGATAATATAAGCCCAGAGCTGTCTATTTTACCTTGGCTGGTTATCAAAAATAACGGGGACCCCGCTTTATTTTTTAAATTATATATTTATTTAATAGTTTAAATAAGGCTAAACACCCTTTAGTGCCACATGAAAAGCACTAAAGAGTGCAAATTTATTACATGTAGGGGTATTGTGAATTTACATGTCTACATAATACAGTATATATTCTATCATCTATCTATATCTGTATATAAGATTGCTGTACTAGTTTGTAAACTAGCTTTAAGTTACATAGAGAGTATGTAGAAGTTACATAGACAGTATGTAAAAGATGATGTTAAAAACACATTGCAAACGGATTGCATACGCATATCATACAGATGCTAGGTGAGAAAAAAAATGCACATTCGCATTGCACGCGCATGACATAAGTTGAACACTATGGATTCCACTCCTCCAACTTTTCAGGAGCATCATCAGAGCTACTTTTTATATGCTAATGTGAGTGAGCCCTTATCCTTAGTTTTCATTTTGAGATAAGTTGCACCAGAGGTATCTGAAATCTGATTATCACCATCTCGTACTGATTAATATGAATGTTCAACTTACTCCATGCATGCTTATGGGAACATTGCTGATTATTAAGGCCTACATACACAGTAGGTTCTGTTCACATGTCCAGTTCTCATCCTACTGTAACAGATCCAGTATTAAAAAAACTGATCTATTATAAATAGAGTAAATACAGATGAACACTTTTGATTCCATTCTGCATATGTTTTTGTTCTGTTTATAATGGATCCCTTTTTACTAGAGGTGTCACTGAACACATTTAGTATTCTGGACATAAAAACACATCCCATAACATATGACATTTCAGATGACCATCCATTATCATCCTTTTTCCACAGATTTCAATGTAAAAAAAGGTGCAAAGTTGAGCAGATAATGTTTTTTGATCCAGCTAATGTCACGAGCGTGTCACATTCCCCTGAAAGACCTGGAGTTAGAAGGTCACAACGGGTAATGAATTGCAGGTCCTCTTTAGAGACGGTGAGATTCATGTCCTATTTTAAATGGATTTCCTTTCCATGAGTGCTGAAAGGGTTACAGACTTTTTACATACTGGCTGGGAACATACAGCATTGTTGCTCTCAGCTGCTGATATAATTTCTTCTCTCTACATATACTGTCTCTAGAGTTTCTTCCTTGCCAGTGAAAGAATCTTCCTCCTGAAAGTGTTGAGCTGTGTAGTTTTATAGTTGGGAGTAGTAGCTGGAGTGTTCTGTGTGCAGTAGTTTCTGAGTGTTCATCTTCTTGTCTTTATTTCTATTTAGCTTGTTTATTCCTCCCTTTCCCTATCTTCCTCCCTATTTTTGGTGAGTGTTTTTGTATGATAATGGTTTTCAGTTATCCCTGTTTGTCTTTGTGTCTTGTTTCCCTTACATTTCTGTCCAATGCCTGAGGGTGTGGGGAAGGGGACAGATTAAGGTTTAACAGGAGCATAGTAAGGTCAGAGACTCAAGCCTCTTTACCATAAAGAGTACCCCTGGGACAGGGATAGTGAGGGTCCCAGTTCCAGGAACAGTTTTAGGCCCCTCTACCTTGCTTCATACCAACACATCATGACAGCTAAAAATCGAATTGATGTTAGATCGCAGTCAAACAAAGGGGATTATAGAACATTTTTGTCCATATTCAAATGAATGGATCCTGTTCTGGATCATTTTGTTTCTGTCTTTGTCATCCCAAACAAATAAAAAAAAAGGAAATAACTACTGGACATATGTACATAGTAGATATCTCTCAGGGCCCCCATTCACAGAAATGGTTGCTCGGCCAAACACTCTTGTGTTCCCTATGAGAGAGGTATTGCTAGACTCCTCTGACAACAGCTTATCCAGAGAGAACAAAAGGATATGCCCCTGAAATTCAGCAGGCGGGATTCTTTTCTCCCCCGACATCATCTATCGGGAAAGAGTTTGGAGGCCCTCATACACATTTGACCAAAGGCCAATCTTGCTGACATTGTCAATTTGGCCAACTTTGGTCCAATGTTTATGGTGCCAATTAGGTTATCTGTATATAGCCAATATAGCATTAGGTATATTGCTTCCACTGGTAAAAAAGTGAGAAAAAAGTAGCAAAGATCTAAATTAAATGTGAAATACATCATGGTAGTGCGATACTTAAAATGATGATTGTGGTTGTCCTGAAGTAGAAGTTGGTATACTTTGAAACGCGTTAACTAATAAATCACTTATACTCAGATTGACATCCCGTATCCTTCCTACACGATAGCGCCGAATTAACCCACTTGTTTCTCCATTACCTGCACTTAAAATGAGCCTAAATGAGCCTAAATTGACAAAACAAATTTTAAATCTGTTGAGAAATTTGCCAGTTTATGTTAATGGCGAGTGAATCAGCGAAATATGTATGAAGTGTATAGCTTTGCAAGTAACAACTGTGATTATGAATTTTTAGATTTCTAGCAGTTGGCAGAATATTGTTCCTGAAAAAATGAGACTTCACAAATTCAAAATGTTCTCATTTTCCCCTTAAGAAATGTTACAGACTCTCCACCTGTACTCCTAATGTGATTCACTTATTTGATTGATCTGATCTGGTGTGTTACATTTGACAATCAGCTGCCTGAAAGATGTGTTAATCTCACTTTTTAATCTACAACATATGGCAGTAACATATAGAAAATATGACTTCTCTGTTTAATGAATTCAAGAATGTTTTCTGGCAATATTAGTCAAATCAATGAACAAAGTATAATGTATTCTGATTCTGTTTCTATCCATTCAGTTGTGTCCGACCCTTGGATACTCTGTAGGCCACGTCTCACCAGGCCTCCTTGTTTTCCATGGCGTCTTTCAACATTGATGTTCATTCCCATGTTATTCTTGGTGATCACCCATTTTCTTTTACCACAGACCATTCCAAGGAGCATCTCCTTTTCTTATGAATTTACTCTCGTCATATGTCCAAAATAGAACAATTTCTATCTCTTGATCTTGCTTTCCATGGACAATTCTGGGTTTACATCTTTGTTGGTGATCCTAGCTGTTTATGGAATTTGTAGAAGACTTCTCTAGTACCACAAATCAAAGGCATCAATTTTTCTTCTGTCTGCTTTCACGAGTGTCCACATCTCACAGTCATATGTTGCAATTGGGAATACAATTAAAGTGATCAGTCTTTGTTGGATGAGTACTAAGACGTCCTTGCATTTTCATAATATTTGGTCCATTCTCACCTCGGCTTCACGTCTAAGTGTTTTGGCTTTTTATTTTTCTGTTGGCATAAATGTTTGAGTTTTTTTTTTTTGCAGAACAAGTTGTACTTTTTAATGACACAATTTATTTTATCATGTGATATATTTGAAAGCAGGAGAAAAATTCCAAGTGCAGCAAAATTGTGAATAAAGCGCAATTCCGGCATGTTTTTTTGGGTTTTGTTATAACAGAGGTCATTATACAGCAAAAATTACCTAGCAATATGATTTTCCTAATCAGTAGAATTATAGTGATACCAAACATGCATATTTTTTTTATTTAAGTGATGAAAAAAATATTGGAGATTCATAAAAATTAAAAATGTTACTTGTGTCACCACGTCCTGTGACCCATAACCTGGGGCATACTGTCAATAACGGTAGACCACATGGCCCCTCTGGGGCCCATAAGCTGGAGGGGCCGGATGCAGAGTATCACCGCCCCAGCACACACCCACGTGCCTATCGTCACAATTTTAATGTTATCTGCTCCTGGACTCTGGCATCTGTGATGCAGATACTGTTGAATAGAATGGTGCAGAAAGCAGCATCATTGTGTATATCTGTGGGGCAGGGTCTACTGAGCCATCAAGCTGTGTGTGAAGGTTCTCATACTGATTTGGAGGCAGTGGGGGCCATGATACTGAGTGCGGTGATGTGGAGTCACCTCATACTGCCTATTTGGGACATCATATTATGTGTAGGGGCACTCATATTTGTGTGGGTCACTGTGGAGGCCCTCATGGGGGCTATGGCGGACATCAAATTGTGTGTGTGGTCCCTCATACTTTGTGGAGGGCGGTGGGTGCCTTCAAACTACCTATGTGGGCTGTGGGGGACATATGGAAGCCCTCATACTGCCTGTAGGGGATGTGACGGTCATCATATTGTGTGTGACACTATGGGGGATTTTATACTGTGTGGAGGGGCACAGATTGCATCAGGAACTGGGCCCCCATGTGGGTTTCCCTCTCTTGTATCATCCTTGTCTTGATTAATTCAGATCTGCTGTGATGCTAGTCACTACTCACAGGCAAGCCATGAGGCTGGGAAGTCAAGAGTCCCAGGGTCAAATACCAAGAGAGCTCATTGTAAACTAAGAGGAAAGACAGAGGCGTAGCAAGGCAACAATCCAAGGTCAGAATTCCAGGAAGGTAGCAGATCAAGACAAAGGGGCTAGGCAAATGGATGGTCAAAGGCAAATCCAAGGTCGGGAAACAAAGATCAGAATGTAAAAATTCAGAGTACAAAGCAAACACAACACTTAAGCTAAGCTACAACTGCAGCAATCAGATACAGACAGGTAAATGGCCAGGTAGTAACCCAGGATGGGAGACACCTGGAGGAAACCCAGCACGACCTGACTCTGATTGGATGGCTGGACTGTCACTCACAATACTGACAGCTTAGCATGCCCATCCCCAGATTGGATGGCTGAACTGTCACTTACTGCGTCGAAGACACAATGAATAGTGGAATCATGACATTTGCCTTTGCTCTTCCTCAGTCACTTGAATGATGCTGTCCAGCAAGGTTTCCCAATGTGAGGATCATATTTGAATCATATTGATTCAGATCCATAGAGATTTATGGTCAAGATTTTATGAGGCAGGTCACCAGCTCTTTCCCCAACCAATAACATTTGTTGACCCATTGGCAGACACAAAGAAGGGCCCCTGTGCAAGAACAATATATGAACCCTTTGCAGCCCAAAAGCTAATCATAATGCATAATTCCACCTGCTTTGGAGGTAATAGTGAGCCCCATTACCTCTTGGCACCCTGTGCGGCCGCACATGCTGCATCAATGATATGTTAGCCCAGTGGGGACCTCTTAGGCATCAGAACCCCAGGTGAGTGCAAGCTCTTCATGCAGTGATGGATTACAACAAGGGCAATTTATTTAAGGCTCAGGTGGAAACAATATCCAAATTTCTTGTATTACAATCCTGCTACAGCCAATAACTTCATTCCTGTAGAAAATCAAGTTTGAATGCAAAAACAATATTTCCAATAATACTTTTATATAAGATTTAATAATAATAATACTGCAATAATATAATCGCAATATAAGGTAAAGTTCTTACAATTAGCTTTTGGTTCCTGTATGTTCGCTGCACAAAAAATGCTGTTCCGGCAAAGAAGATTGCATTTATAGACATCTCATGCACACTGTTCTTTTTTTTTCGCAGTGTAAATTGACCTGCGATACGTGATTGAAATCTACGACATGTCAATCTCTCTTGCAGGTACGCGGAGTTTTATGGGCAGATTTTCTTCATAGAATGGCACTAGATGCAGAAAATATATATGCAAAAAAAACACATGTAATCCACATGTAGTCAAAGCCACATACCAGAAAGTATCAAAAACAAAGCAGCTTTATTGAAAACATGACAAACCAACATGAGACAAAAACGAAGCATCAAAACCGTGATAAATACGAAAGTGTTAGGCGTCGGTCAGTGGCTTGGTTTGAAATGGGTCCAGGACCTTCTGTGGTCTCCCATTTTGGTCCAGCCAGGGCTGATGATGCTCTGCATCATCGTCAGCCCCAAAGCCTAGCTGGTCCACAAGACGTACAGATTGTCTTCTGTGTATTGGTACCTAGCAATGTTAAGCATGGGTTGCAGAGGGAGACAGGGCGTTTGGAGTCTAAGTCCAGGATTCGCTGCACTGAGCATGCCCGTGACCTGGCGGATCGTGATTGGTGGTTTGGCACCCACCTGACTCGGTGACCTGGCACCGCCTGATTGGTCCACGGGTGGCGTCACCAATGGCGCGTCAGTAGGCAGGGCTTAGTCTTTAAAAGGCCCGCCCACAAACATGGCGGCGCGCTCTGATCATTGAGCAAGTGTTGCTGTGTGTGGATGACTGTGATCCACATAGTTTCTGTCAGGCAGGCTAGTTCCACAGAGGCAGGTAGTTTCGTCTAGCAGTCTGGCTCTGCCAAAGGGGTCGCCTAACAACCCGAGTAGCCTGCAGATGTCCTATCCACGGCTATCGCCTGTCAGCCACAAGGAATTGTACTCTTCAGTCTGGTAGCACGCCGGCTGGAGGCACGTGTACCCGTCGACGTAGTCACACATGCATCCTAGTGTGATGTAACAGGACTACAGATAGTTTTTCTCCGCCTATCTCTTATGTTGCTAACGGAGATAGAGCGAACCACTATACCAGTTCCTGTGTGCAGTAACACGGAAGGGTTTACCATTTAAGTTGGTTGCTTTACTTTCCATCCGGAAAGTGTTCGGCAGCAGTCCTCCAGGCTGCATCGCGGACCCCAGGGTCGGTTGCGTTCCATTATAATAAAGTTGTCTGCAACCGCCCTCCTAACAGAAAGTAACCTAAATTTAATAGGTGCAGAAATGCTGCAAAATATCTGCAACATCAAAAACTGCTGGAATAATAAGGCTTATTGTTGTATATATTGCAACAACTACTATTTACTAATGTTTAATAGTGCATGAGTTTCTGTCTCCAGCAACAGTGTTATATTGCTAATAATTAGTGTTGAGCGAGCATGCTCGACACTGCTCGGTACTCGCCCGAGCATCACGCTACTCGGGATGTTCGGCGAGCACCGAGCATTTCTGGGTTTTCCCCGGGCGGGAGCTCGGGTCTCCGCCCTGCATGTTTGGCGCTCTTTACAGAGCCAATGAACATGCAGGGATTGCCAGCCAGTCACTGTAATGCCGCAGCCATGTTGTTTGTGGGCATTACAGTGATTGGCTGGCTGCACAGCGTCACCTCGAGTATTTAAAACCGGGCGCTGCCATCTTGGACACAGTCGCTCCGGATTAGACAGTGTAGGGACAGCGCTGCTGAGCTAGGGAGAGATTTATCCTGCAAAATAGTTAGTGTAGGGTCTGTAAAGGCTGCCAGATCAAACAAACAGTCCTTCTCAGGACTAATATCCATCCCAGATATCAGGCAGGCAGGCAGGCTGTATAGGAGACGCAGTGGTTATACCAGCAAACGCTGCATTACAGTCCTGTGTGCTCCTGTTTCTGAAATTGCTGGACTTAGCTCCAGGTCTCGGGGGCCAGTAAAAATCCTTTTTTTTCATCTAAATCATCTTTTTTTTTCCTCCTTCACACTGTACAAATACCCGTCTTATTAACCTATTGGTGTCCCCCCCCCCCTCAAAAAAAAAGTGTGTCTCTGATTTTTCAGACACAAATATATCTGTTGAAAAGAGTCTGGTATAGGCCACAGAAACAGAAGTGTGGTTTTGCAGTTCCATGGGTCAAATCTCTGTATTATCCAGTTTTGGGCCTTTTGTATCTAAAAAAAAACAGTTTGAGTGTGTCGCTCACTGTTCAGCCGCAAATCTATATTTTTAAAAAAGTCTGGTATACACCAGTAAATTAAAACTGTGGTTTTGCTGTTCCATGGTAAAAAATCTCCATTATCCAGTTTTTTGCTTTTTTGCCTTAAAAAAAAACAGTACTGTCTCCTGACTAGTGTTGAGCATTCCGATACTGAAATATCGGGTATCGGCCGATATTCGTGGTATCGGAATTCCGATACTTAATTCCGATACTATTGCAATATCGTATACCGGAATCGGAAGTTCCCATAATGCAATGAGACATTTTCATTTTATTCAGCCAATGAGGATCCTAAGAAGTGTGGGCACATCCTGTTAGGCATGTAGGCATCTTAACTAATGGCATGGCTGTGATTGGCTGCTGAAATGATGTCATGATGCACTATAAAAGCCACCGCCGCCATTTTGAGCTCACTCTGCTGTGAATTCAGTTAGGGATAGGACGCTGTTGTTCTGAGGGACAGTTTTAGCTACCTATTTGCTCTATACTGCTTTACCCAAGCTACTTTCTAAATCACTGTGCCTTGCAGTGCTAGTGCACAGTTCCCTGTGCTGTTCACCGCTATCTGCAAGGTCTGTGTGTGTGAGTGCAGCTCACCCTGTAGTGTGTGCTTCAGCCAAGTCTGGTTGTAGTGCACTCAGTGTGTGTCACTGCCTCATACATTGTCCTTTTTTGCCAATTCATAATTTTTCCTGATATCTCCTATTAGTGTGGTGGTTCCATCTGTATTCAGCTAAATTGGTTCCAAACACACTATATAGGAGTAGATAGAGAAATTTTTTTCCGTCTTGCAGCACTAGTGCACAGTGCTCTGCATCTGTACTGTTCACCGCTGTCTGCAAGGTCTGGTGTGTGAGTGCAGCTCACCCTGTAGTGTGTGCTTCAACCCCGTCTGGTTGTAGTGCACTCAGTGTGTGTCACTGCCTCATACATTGTCCTTTATTGCCAATTCATAATTTTTCCTGATATCTCCTATTAGTGTGGTGGTTCCATCTGTATTCAGCTAAATTGGTTCCAAACACACTATATAGGAGTAGATAGAGAAATTTTTTTCCGTCTTGCAGCACTAGTGCACAGTGCTCTGCATCTGTACTGTTCACCGCTGTCTGCAAGGTCTGGTGTGTGAGTGCAGCTCACCCTGTAGTGTGTGCTTCAACCCCGTCTGGTTGTAGTGCACTCAGTGTGTGTCACTGCCTCATACATTGTCCTTTATTGCCAATTCATAATTTTTCCTGATATCTCCTATTAGTGTGGTGGTTCCATCTGTATTCAGCTAAATTGGTTCCAAACACACTATATAGGAGTAGATAGAGAATTTTTTTTCCGTCTTGCAGCACTAGTACACAGTGCTCTGCATCTGTACTGTTCACCGCTGTCTGCAAGGTCTGGTGTGTGAGTGCAGCTCACCCTGTAGTGTGTGCTTCAACCCCGTCTGGTTGTAGTGCACTCAGTGTGTGTCACTGCCTCATACATTGTCCTTTATTGCCAATTCATAATTTTTCCTGATATCTCCTATTAGTGTGGTGGTTCCATCCATATTCAGCTAAATTGATTCCAAACACACTATATAGGAGTAGATAGAGGAGCCTTTCTGCAGCATTGGGCCCTGCAGCCCCAGCCAGATTAGTATTAGCCTATTTTTTGCAGCCTCATCTATTGCATTGTAGGTTACCTTCCTACATTGTAATAGCTACAAAAAGTTTGTGATACTATCGTTATTACATCTTTAGGCACATCCAGTGTCTTTTTGTGACAAAAAAAACCTAAATAAAGTTCACCAAACACTCCACTTTACAGTTGTGTAGGCCACATTAGCTCATATTAAAGTCTAGTCCACACTTTATAAAATTAGTGTTTCTTATACCTGTTAGCAGCTGTTCAGGAATAAGCACACTAAGCCCTTAGTACTTTTCTGCCTATCTTTATCAGTCTACCAAGATGAAGAAGGCAGGGAGTAAGGCATGTGGTCGTGGTCGTGGGCGTGGGCGTGGAGTTTCTGCAGGGAGAGGACGTGAGGATTCTGTGCCTGCAGGGAGAGGACGTGGGGATTCTGTGCCTGCTGCGGGCACCAGTGACTCAGCATCCCCCAGTTTTACCAGGGAACAGTCCTTTATGCGCAGCTTTGTAGGAGCTAGCCGTACCCCACTGCTGCGCGAGGACCAAATTGAAGCCGTTGTCGGATGGATGGCAGCTAACGCATCGACTTCAATTAGTTCCAGATCCTCTCAGGTCCTGAGCACTGAAGAGCACCCATCTGTCTCTTCACCACCTGCCAAATTGCCCAGGCAGTCAGAGAGCCCTGGACAGGAGCCATCTCTACTTCTGTTCTCTGAATCTCTTGGCTTGGAAAGAGGGGGCCAGCCAAGCAGAATTCGAGAATTTGAAGAAGAGGTAGTATGCAGTGATGCGCAACCGTTTTGTCTCTCTGAATCTGAAGAGGCGGGTGGGCCAGTGCCTATGGTCAGCAGCACACCTCAGTACGCATCTGATGATGAGACTCAGGTGCCACTTTCTGGTGCGTACTGTGCTGTCGAGACTACCCAGGAGAAGCAGTTGTTTGAAGAGGGTGGTGTAGATGATGAGGTCCTTGACCCATCATGGCGTGAGGGACAGGAAGGTGGTGGGAGCAGCTCTGAGGAAGAGATTCCCCGAACGGCCCAAAAAGGAGGGAGAGGGAGGGGGCAGACTTGGTTGCCTGTAGCCTCCACTTCGGCACCCATTAGGAGCATGGCTCTTCCAAAATCCAAAGCGGGCGCTCCCAAGACTTGCAGTGCCTGGTCCTTTTTTGACACAGTTGCAGATGACATTTGCTTTGTCAAATGCAAGCTGTGTAATCAGAAGGTGAAAAGAGGGAAAAGTGTCAGCAACCTCAATACCACAAATATGTGGAAACATGTGCGGACCAAGCACGTGGTGGAGTTACACAAACACACTGAAGACCTAGGCCAACCTACAGCGCCACCTACCACCTCTTCAGCTCGTGTTGTAGCCTCTTCCTCCAGCTCACACACAGCTGGTTCGGCTTCCTCACAGGATCGCCATGGAAGAATCTCTGGCACTGTTGTACAGAGACACAGTGTAATTCCACCCACAGCACCACTTTCCCAGTCATCCTCACACTCCCAGGCCAGTCTACAGCCATCGTTAGCACAGGCATGGGAGAAAAGGCGCCCATACTCGGCAAACCACCCCCGAGCACAGGCTCTGAATGCTGGCATTGCTAAACTACTGGCCCTTGAAATGCTATCATTCAGGCTGGTGGAGACTGACACATTCCGTAACTTTATGGCATTGGCAGTCCCACAATACAACGTGCCCAGCCGCTTTTATTTCAGCAGGCAAGCCGTCCCTGCCCTGCAACATCATGTGGAGGGAAAAATTAAACATGCGCTACAAAACGCCGTCAGTAGCAAGGTCCACCTGACCACTGATGCGTGGACCAGTAAGCATGGACAGGGACGATACCTTTCCCTCACTGCCCATTGGGTAAATGTTGTGGAGCCGGGTACAGATCTTGAGAGTGGCGCTGTACGTGTTCTGCCAACTCCAAGGATTGCAGGAATCCAGTCTGTACACATTGACTCCTCCTCATACTCCAGTTCCTCTGAATCAGCGCTGCAGGAGCCGTCACGGTCTACCTCCACATCGACCCGTGAACGGTTACCTGTTATGATGACCGATATGAGCACAGCCGTGGCCAAACGTCAACAGGCCGTATTAAAATTAATTTCTTTGGGGAATCGAAGCCACACAGCGCAGGAGCTCTGGAATGCCATCAAGCAGCAGAGTGACGTGTGGTTTGTGCCAGCGAATCTCCAGCCAGGCATGGTAGTGTGTGACAATGGCCGAAATCTGGTGGCAGCTCTGGGCCTAGGCAACCTCACTCACATCCCATGTCTGGCACATGTGCTCAACTTGGTCGTGCAGAGTTTTTTGAGGGACTATCCGGATCTTGATGCACTGCTTCACAAGGTCCGCATAGAGTGCGCTCACTTGCGGCGTTCCAGCAATGCAAGATCACGCATTGCAGCTCTGCAGCGCCGATTATGTCTTCCGGAACATCGCATCATATGTGACCTACCCACCAGGTGGAATTCAACGTTACATATGTTGGAGAGGTTGTGTGAGCAGCAGGCAGCAGTAATGGAGTACCAGCTGCAGCAGGCGCAAACAAGTCGCAGTGCGCGCCGTTCACACTTCACCACCACTGAGTGGGCCTCTATGAAGGACATTTGCCACGTTTTGCGTGCCTTCGATTATTCCACGCGGATGGCGAGTGCAGATGATGCACTAGTCAGCATGACTATCCCCCTTATCTGCCTGCTTGAAAAAACACTGCAAGCACTAAGGGACGAGGTTTTGGAAGAGGTGGAGGATGAGGAGTCACAAATGCCATCTGCTTCTCTACAGTCTGCGCAACGTGGTTCCTCACAAAGGCCTAGGCAGGGGACACTTTGTGAGGAGGATGAGGAGGAGTCAATGGATGAGGAAGACATCTGTCCAGAGGAGGGAGGTACACAATGCTCTAGTAGTCAGTATCTAGAGCGAGGGTGGGGTGATGCAGAGCAGGCAGAGATCACGCCTCAAGCAGGGGACAGCGTTTCTTGGCCAGTTGGCAGTCTGCAGCACATGGTTGATTTCATGCTGCAGTGCCTCAGAAACGACCGCCGCATCGCCCACATTCTCAACACGGCTGATTATTGGGTGTCCACCCTCCTAGATCCTCGCTACCGGGACAACTTACAAAGCCTCATAACACCATTGAACCGGGAGCGTAAAATGCGGGAGTACCAAGACGCACTGGTGCATTCCATCATGTTCTCCATTCCAACCGAGAGCAGTGCTGCTAGTGCTTTACAAAGCAGCTCAGTGCGTCGAGGCAGTGGAGGAAGCTCTGCACAAAGAGGGAGCAGAAGCAGCGCCTCAGCACAAGGCAAGACCAGTATGGCCGAAATGTGGCAAAGTTTTGTGTCCCCGCCGCCACAAATGTCTACACCATCACAGACAGCTCCAGTCAGCAGGAGGCAACGTTTCCGTCAGATGGTGACAGACTACATGTCTTGCCCTCTTAGTGTACTCCCAGACGGCTCTTCTCCCTTCAAGTTTTGGGTCTGTAAGCTGGATACATGGCCAGAGCTTAGTCAGTATGCACTGGAGGTGCTAGCTTGCCCTGCTGCTAGTGTATTATCGGAACGCGTCTTTAGTGCCGCAGGTGGTGTACTAACAGACCGTCGCATGCGACTATCCTCCGATAACGTTGACCGGCTTACTTTTCTCAAAATGAACAAGGCCTGGATCTCTCATGAATTTGCCAGTCCTCTTCCAGAATAAATAATTGGTTGGCAACAGTATCCAGGTCTCCTGTTCTGTTCATGTTTCTACCACCTGAACTGTAATCCCTGAGCTCCAACACCGCCAGTTGGCGCTCGGAAGTGCCGTCTGCACAGTCAACACTTGCTGCCGTGTTATTGGGGTTCAGTAACGTCAGCTGTTCTCCTGCTGTGCGGACGGCAATTTCTCCTGATTTGTCCACATCCACTGTACTACACATTTTAAAGTTGCTCCAATTACTCCTCTGGCTCCTCTGTTTTCATTCTTATCCCTGGGCTCCAGCACCGCCAGTTGGCGCTCGGAAGTGCTGTCTGCACAGTCAACACTTGCTACCATGTTATTGGGGTTCAGTAACGTCAGCTGTTCCCCTGCTGTGCGGACGGCAATTTCTCCTGCTCTGTCCACATTCTCACTACTACAGATTTTAAAGTTGCTCGAATTACACCTCTGGCTCCTCTGTTTTCATTCTTATCCCTGGGCTCCAGCACCGCCAGTTGGCGCTCGGAAGTGCTGTCTGCACAGTCAACACTTGCTACCATGTTATTGGGGTTCAGTAACGTCAGCTGTTCCCCTGCTGTGCGGACGGCAATTTCTCCTGCTCTGTCCACATTCTCACTACTACAGATTTTAAAGTTGCTCCAATTACACCTCTGGCTCCTCTGTTTTCAGTATTATCCCTGAGCTCCAACACCGCCAGTTGGCGCACGGAAGTGCCGTCTGCACAGTCAACACTTGCTGCCGTGTTATTGGGGTTCAGTAACGTCAGCTGTTCTCCTGCTGTGCGGACGGCAATTTCTCCTGCTTTGTCCAAATCCACTGTACTACACATTTTAAAGTTGCTCGAATTACACCTCTGGCTCCTCTGTTTTCATTCTTATCCCTGGGCTCCAGCACCGCCAGTTGGCGCTCGGAAGTGCCGTCTGCACAGTCAACACTTGCTGCCGTGTTATTGGGGTTCAGTAACGTCAGCTGTTCTCCTGCTGTGCGGACGGCAATTTCTCCTGATTTGTCCACATCCACTGTACTACACATTTTAAAGTTGCTCCAATTACTCCTCTGGCTCCTCTGTTTTCATTCTTATCCCTGGGCTCCAGCACCGCCAGTTGGCGCTCGGAAGTGCTGTCTGCACAGTCAACACTTGCTACCATGTTATTGGGGTTCAGTAACGTCAGCTGTTCCCCTGCTGTGCGGACGGCAATTTCTCCTGCTCTGTCCACATTCTCACTACTACAGATTTTAAAGTTGCTCCAATTACACCTCTGGCTCCTCTGTTTTCATTCTTATCCCTGGGCTCCAGCACCGCCAGTTGGCGCTCGGAAGTGCCGTCTGCACAGTCAACACTTGCTGCGGTGTTATTGGGGTTCGGTAACGTCAGCTGTTCCCCTGCTGTGTTCACGGCAATTTCTCCTGCTCTGTCCATATTCACTGTGCTACTTATTTAAAACTTGCTCCAATTACACCTCTGGCTCCTCCGTTTTTAGTATTTACCCTGGGCTCCAACACCGCCAGTTGGCGCTCGGAAGTGCTGTCTGCACAGTCAACACTTGCTGCCGTGTTATTGGGGTTCAGTAACGTCAGCTGTTCTCCTGCTGTGCGGACGGCAATTTCTCCTGCTTTGTCCACATCCACTGTACTACACATTTTAAAGTTGCTCGAATTACACCTCTGGCTCCTCTGTTTTCATTCTTATCCCTGGGCTCCAGCACCGCCAGTTGGCGCTCGGAAGTGCCGTCTGCACAGTCAACACTTGCTGCGGTGTTATTGGGGTTCGGTAACGTCAGCTGTTCCCCTGCTGTGTTCACGGCAATTTCTCCTGCTCTGTCCATATTCACTGTGCTACTTATTTAAAACTTGCTCCAATTACACCTCTGGCTCCTCCGTTTTTAGTATTTACCCTGGGCTCCAATACCGCTAGTTGCTGCTCAGAAGTGCCGTCTGCACAGTCAACGCTTGCTCCAGTGTTATTGGGATTCAGTAACGTCAGCTGATCCCCAGCTGTGTGTCCGGCAAATTCTCCTGCTTTGTCCACATCCACTGTAGTACGGATTTAAAACCTCCTCCAAATACACCTCTGGCTCTTCTGTTTTTAGTATTTACCCTGGGCTCCAGCACCGCCAGCTGGTTCTCGGCAGTTCCATTGGCTCTTGTACCTTCTGCTACCCATCCGGGTTCCAGTACCGTCAGCTGGTTCTCGGCAGTGTCTTTGGCACGGGTACTCCCTCCTGCCCAGCCTGGTTCCAGCACGCCAGCTGTTTCCGGGTAGTGTCAACGTCACTTTGCCTCCAATGCGTTGTCCTGTCGTGTTGCGGTCGGGTTAGCCGACTCTATGGTGCCTGCAGTTTAGGTGACTCCTATGTGGGCTGCGGGATCTGGCAATGAAGGCTGGTTCCATAGTGCCAATAGGACAAGCACCCTCTGTAGGACTGTGGGTTTTGGTAACTGCGGCCGGCTCGCGGCCTTGAACTTTTTTTTTACATGGGTACCTTCTGCTACCCATCCGGGTTCCAGTACCGTCAGCTGGTTCTCGGCAGTGCCTTTGGATTAGGTGCCTCCTTCTCGGTATCCAAGTTCCACCAACGTCTGCTGGTCCTTGGTAGTGCTTTCTGGCACAGGTACCTCCTGCTTAGTAACCGAGTTCCAGTAACATCAGCTGGTCCTCGGTAGTTCCATTGGCTCTTGTACCTTCTGCTACCCATCCGGGTTCCAGTACCGTCAGCTGGTCCTCGGTAGTTCCATTTAGTCTTGTATCTTCTGCTACCCATCCGGGTTCCAGTACCGTCAGCTGGTTCTCGGCAGTGTCTTTGGCACGGGTACTCCCTCCTGCCCAGCCTGGTTCCAGCACGCCAGCTGTTTCCGGGTAGTGTCAACGTCACTTTGCCTCCAATGCGTTGTCCTGTCGTGTTGCGGTCGGGTTAGCCGACTCTATGGTGCCTGCAGTTTAGGTGACTCCTATGTGGGCTGCGGGATCTGGCAATGAAGGCTGGTTCCATAGTGCCAATAGGACAAGCACCCTCTGTAGGACTGTGGGTTTTGGTAACTGCGGCCGGCTCGCGGCCTTGAACTTTTTTTTTACATGGGTACCTTCTGCTACCCATCCGGGTTCCAGTACCGTCAGCTGGTTCTCGGCAGTGCCTTTGGATTAGGTGCCTCCTTCTCGGTATCCAAGTTCCACCAACGTCTGCTGGTCCTTGGTAGTGCTTTCTGGCACAGGTACCTCCTGCTTAGTAACCGAGTTCCAGTAACATCAGCTGGTCCTCGGTAGTTCCATTGGCTCTTGTACCTTCTGCTACCCATCCGGGTTCCAGTACCGTCAGCTGGTCCTCGGTAGTTCCATTTGCTCTTGTATCTTCTGCTACCCATCCGGGTTCCAGTACCGTCAGCTGGTTCTCGGCAGTGTCTTTGGCACGGGTACTCCCTCCTGCCCAGCCTGGTTCCAGCACGCCAGCTGTTTCCGGGTAGTGTCAACGTCACTTTGCCTCCAATGCGTTGTCCTGTCGTGTTGCGGTCGGGTTAGCCGACTCTATGGTGCCTGCAGTTTAGGTGACTCCTATGTGGGCTGCGGGATCTGGCAATGAAGGCTGGTTCCATAGTGCCAATAGGACAAGCACCCTCTGTAGGACTGTGGGTTTTGGTAACTGCGGCCGGCTCGCGGCCTTGAACTTTTTTTTTACATGGGTACCTTCTGCTACCCATCCGGGTTCCAGTACCGTCAGCTGGTTCTCGGCAGTGCCTTTGGATTAGGTGCCTCCTTCTCGGTATCCAAGTTCCACCAACGTCTGCTGGTCCTTGGTAGTGCTTTCTGGCACAGGTACCTCCTGCTTAGTAACCGAGTTCCAGTAACATCAGCTGGTCCTCGGTAGTTCCATTGGCTCTTGTACCTTCTGCTACCCATCCGGGTTCCAGTACCGTCAGCTGGTCCTCGGTAGTTCCATTTGCTCTTGTATCTTCTGCTACCCATCCGGGTTCCAGTACCGTCAGCTGGTTCTCGGCAGTGTCTTTGGCACGGGTACTCCCTCCTGCCCAGCCTGGTTCCAGCACGCCAGCTGTTTCCGGGTAGTGTCAACGTCACTTTGCCTCCAATGCGTTGTCCTGTCGTGTTGCGGTCGGGTTAGCCGACTCTATGGTGCCTGCAGTTTAGGTGACTCCTATGTGGGCTGCGGGATCTGGCAATGAAGGCTGGTTCCATAGTGCCAATAGGACAAGCACCCTCTGTAGGACTGTGGGTTTTGGTAACTGCGGCCGGCTCGCGGCCTTGAACTTTTTTTTTACATGGGTACCTTCTGCTACCCATCCGGGTTCCAGTACCGTCAGCTGGTTCTCGGCAGTGCCTTTGGATTAGGTGCCTCCTTCTCGGTATCCAAGTTCCACCAACGTCTGCTGGTCCTTGGTAGTGCTTTCTGGCACAGGTACCTCCTGCTTAGTAACCGAGTTCCAGTAACATCAGCTGGTCCTCGGTAGTTCCATTGGCTCTTGTACCTTCTGCTACCCATCCGGGTTCCAGTACCGTCAGCTGGTCCTCGGTAGTTCCATTTGCTCTTGTATCTTCTGCTACCCATCCGGGTTCCAGTACCGTCAGCTGGTCCTCGGTAGTTCCATTTGCTCTTGTATCTTCTGCTACCCATCCGGGTTCCAGTACCGTCAGCTGGTTCTCGGCAGTGCCTTTGGATTAGGTGCCTCCTTCTCGGTATCCAAGTTCCACCAACGTCTGCTGGTCCTTGGTAGTGCTTTCTGGCACAGGTACCTCCTGCTTAGTAACCGAGTTCCAGTAACATCAGCTGGTCCTCGGTAGTTCCATTGGCTCTTGTACCTTCTGCTACCCATCCGGGTTCCAGTACCGTCAGCTGGTCCTCGGTAGTTCCATTTGCTCTTGTATCTTCTGCTACCCATCCGGGTTCCAGTACCGTCAGCTGGTTCTCGGCAGTGCCTTTGGATTAGGTGCCTCCTTCTCGGTATCCAAGTTCCACCAACGTCTGCTGGTCCTTGGTAGTGCTTTCTGGCACAGGTACCTCCTGCTTAGTAACCGAGTTCCAGTAACATCAGCTGGTCTTCGGTAGTTCCATTGGCTCTTGTACCTTCTGCTATCCATCCGGGTTCCAGTACCGTCAGCTGGTCCTCGGTAGTTCCTCAGCTTTCTTGTACCTTCTGCTACATTTCCAAGTTCAAGCTTTTTGAAATGGTTCTTGGTAATCACTCTGGATCTCCCTGACGAGGACCCTGAAGACGAGGACCCTGAAGACCAACCCTAAGAAGACGAGGACCCCGAAGACAATGACCCTGAAGACGAGGACCCTGAAGACCACCCCGAAGAAGACGAGGACCCTGAAGACCACCCCGAAGAAGACGAGGACCCTGAAGACCACCCCGAAGAAGACGAGGACCCCGAAGACGAGGACCCAGAAGACCAACCCGAAGAAGACGAGGACCCCGAAGACGAGGACCCCCGAAGACGACGACCCTGAAGACCACCCCGAAGAAGACCAAGAAGATGACCCTGAAGAAGTTGACCAAGAAGACAAAGAAGAGAAGACAAGCACCAAGATACAGAAAAACAAGAGACAGAAAACCAAGAAGCAGAAATACAAGAAGCTGCAGAACAAAAAGCGGAAGAACATTAAGCATAAGACTAAAAATCAGAGCAAAAGATAATATCTAAATTATAAGCAGAAGATGACTAAGCAGTGTATGGGGGTGAGTCCGTTCCTCCTCGTGGTGCCCCTGGAAAAGACCTGCTGCTGCAGGCCAAACTGAACGCGGACAAATCCTGTTGTAAATCTTTTGTGACGGGCAGAACGAAAGGTGTAATGTCCAACCTTTTATAGATAACAACTACAGGAATGCCTGTCACAAATAAGAATATGATGAAGAAGAAGAATATGAAGAAGATGAAGAAGTAGAATATGAAGAATGTAAAAAAAAGAATAATACGAAGAAGGTGAAGAAGAAGAAGGTGAAGAAGAAGTGGATGAAAAAGATGCTGAGGATGATGAAGGAGAAAGTGTGGGAGAAGTAAAAAAGAAGGTGAAGAGCATGGAAGTAGTGAAACATAAATATCTGACAAAATATAAAAATACTTAACATAGTTAATATTTCCGTAACTCAGAACATAATAAAAAAATATTAATTCCTGCTATTCCATTTGACTGGGCTAAACCTCTATGCCTTTATTGTCTCCCCCACCTCCCCCAATACATTCTACATTATTCTTAGTTGTTTTCCTTCATGTAGAAATAACCTACAAGGAAAGAAAGGGTTTATTTTAATTCCGATATTTATGTCCCATTGACTTGCATTGGTTTCCTGTATCGGAATCGGCGATATCCGATACTTTTTCGGTATCGGTCCGATCCAATCCGATCCGATATTTCCCGATATCGGAAGGTATCGCTCAACACTACTCCTGACTGTTCAGACACAAAAATATATCTGTTGAAAATAGTCTGTTGTAGGTCCGACAAATCCCAGTGTGGTTTTGCAGTTCCACGGGTCAAATCTCTGTATTATACACTTTTGGACCGTTTGTATTTAAAAAAAAACTGCTTGAGTGTGTCGCTCACTGTTCAGCCGCAAATATATATATTTAAAATTTTATGGTATACCCCAGTAAACAATAACTGTGGTTTTGCCATTCCACGGTAAAATATCTCTATTATTCAGGTTTTGGTATTTTTTCCGTAAAGAAAAACAGTAATAGTTTATCCCTGATTGTTCTGATTGTTTAAGAGAGTCGGGTGTAGGCCAAAGAAATAGAACTGTGGTTTTCCTCTTCCACGGTTCTAATCTACTTTTTATTACCCTTTTTCCATTGATAGTGCGAGTGTAACCTATTCTACTTCCTTTACAATGGGCAATGCGCGTGGCAAGGGACGTGGAAGTGGACGTTCTGGTGATGGTGCGTGCAGAGGACGGGGCCGTGGCCAAGGTGAAAATGTGCCACAACCAACAGCCACATCTTCTCACTCCCACTTCTTGACCGAATTACTAGGGAAGCACAGAACAACACCAGTATTGCGAACTGATCAGTGTGAACAGGTTATTAATTGGATAACAGATAATACTTCCAGTTACCTGGGCACCACCACCTCCGGTCTGTCTTCCACACGGTCAACTCTTAGTAGCCGTGAGTCTCAACCGCATACTCCTCCTCACCCTGATGCTCCTTCTTCCCACCATGCCGAGTGTCGTCAGACAGCAACTGATCCCACGCTTGGACACTCTGAAGAGCTGTTCACTGGTCCATTTCCAGATTTGTGCCCCTCGCCTGCTCTGCTTGAAGTGGTGAAAGAGGAGATCCCATGTAGTGATGCCCAAATATTTGAACAGCCACGGCCACAGGAAGTCGACGCTGGCAATTTGCCACAAGAGGTGGACGATGACGAGATACAATTGCCAGAAGGGAGGAGGAGCATCGTGGTGCGCAAGTGGAAGAGGAGGAGGTGGTGGATGATCTTGTAACTGACCCAACATGGCAGGAGGACATGCAGAGTGAGGCCAGCAGCACACAGGGGGAGGGAGGCAGAGTACCCCAACAGGCAGGAAGAAGCAGTGTAGTGGCCGCAGACAGAAGGCGGGAAACCGTTCCCCGTAACAGCAACACGAGGGACATTGCCAGTACAATCGGTAGGTCTTCCAGAGTCTGGAATTTTTTTAAAGATGCCAGCATCAGCAGGGGTGACAAAACTACCAGCCTGACCACCACCAGCATGATCAGGCACATGGCAGCAAAGCACCTGACTTTGTGGGGCGATCCCCAGGGTCCACGACCAGTATCAGCGGGTGTCACCACTGCTTCTTCCGCTTTTGTGCATGCAATAGAACCCCCTGTTGTGTGTGCAAGGCAATAGCCTGTCCATACTGCATGTAAAGATGCCCCCTCCTCTCAGTCTTCACTTGTTATGGCAGTTTCCCAAGAAACAGCATCAACGTCCAAGTCCACGTCCCACCGCAGCGTTTATTTGTCCATATCCCAGACCTTTGAACTAAAGCGGAAATTCGCAGCTAATGCCCCACAGGCCACAGTCCTAAATTCGCACATTTCACGACTGCTTGCGTTGGAAATGCTGCCTTTCAGGCTGGTGGAGACAGAATCCTTCCGCAACCTTATGGCGGTGGCCGTCCCTCGGTACTCAGTCCCCAGCAGGCACTATTTTGCCCGGTGTGCCATCCCCGCACTACACAAGCACGTGTCCCAAAACATCTGCCGTGCCCTCAACAACGCAGTTACTGGGAGAGTCCACCTGATAACGGATACGTGGACAAGTGCTTGTGGCCAGGGACGGTACATCTCCCTGACAGCACACTGGGTAAACATAGTGGAAGCCGGGACCCAGTCGAACCTTGGGAAGGAACACATCCTCCCCACACCGAGGATTGCGGGCCCTATGTCAGTCAGAGTTGCCCCCACAGTGTACAGCTCCTGCGCATCATCCTCCTCCTCCTCCTCCTCATGTTCAACCTCCATCTCAGATATCACCACATCAGTTACAAGCTGGAAGCACTGCATTACTGCCTCCGCCAAGCGGCAACAGGCTGTGCTGAAATTCATAAGCTTAGGTGATAAACCTCACACTGCTTGTGAGTTGTGGACAGCTGTGAAAGAGCAGGCAGATCTGTGGCTGAGACCGCTGAACCTACATCCAGGTATGGTTGTGTGTGACAATGGCCGTAACCTGGTGGCGGCTCTGAGGCGAGACGAGATCACACACGTACCATGCCTGGCTCATGTGCATAACCTCGTGGTTCAGCGGTTTCTTAAATCGTACCCCGAGTTGCCAGATCTGCTCGTGAAAGTACGCCGCCTGTCAGCTCATTTTCGCAAGTCGGCTACAGCTTCCGCCACCCTTGCTGTGTTGCAGCAGCGTTTGCAGCTTCCGGCACACCGACTGGTGTGTGATGTCCCCACACGTTGGAACTCTACCCTCCACATGTTGCAAAGGATTTGTGAGCAGAAAAGAGCAGTTGTGGAGTACCAGCTGCAACAAGGCCGTCGATATTCAGGTCAGACTCCACACATAAGACCTCAGGAGTGGACCTGGATGTCTGACATATGTACCATCCTGACAAACTTTGAGGAGGCCACCAAGATGGTGAGTGGCGATGACGCCATCATTAGTGTCAGCATCCCACTTGCCTGTCTTTGCAACGCTCTCTGCAGAGAATTAAAGAGGAGGCATTGCAGCCAGAGTATGATGAGATGGATCAAGAAGCCGTAGCGGACAATTACACACAGCCCAGCCTCATCTCATCCCAACGTGCATTGGGGGACAATGAGGGAGAGGAGGAGGAGGAGGAAGAACAGGAGCTGGTATCATGCACTGTAAACGGTAGTACCTGTACAACTGTCATACCGTTGGTTCAGCGTGGGTTGCCTGAGGACGGGGGGAGAGGAGGAGGAGGAGAGCATGGTCAGTCGTCATCTTGGTGAGGACACGAAAATCTTGCCCGTTACCAATCTGGCACGCATGGCTGACTTTGTTAAGCTGCCTTAACCGTGACCCTCGCGTTGTCAAAATGTTGGGTGACAGTCATTACTGGTTGGTGACACTTGCAGACCCCGCTACAAGGAGAACTTTCACTCTCTTATTCCTGAGGTGGAGAGGTCTACAAAAATGGGGCAGTACCAGAAGGACCTTGCTGCAGAACTGTTAAAAAAAATTCCCATCTGAACACGCTAGCGGCAGAGTTCACAGTTCGTTGCCCAACCAAGGTGTACAAGCGAAAGAGATGCAACTCCAATCCAGCAGAGGCAGGGGAACACTGTCAACGTTCTGGGACAGTTTTCGGACAGACCCTGAGGCGCGGGGTACTCTCACAAGGAGTGAAAAGTTTCAAAAGATGGTGAGGGAGTACTTTGCCGACCGTACCAGCATCCTCCGTGATTCCTCTGTGCCTTTTAGTTATTGGGTATCCAAGCTGGAAACTTGGAATGAACTCGCTCTGTATGCCTTGGAGGTCCTGGCCTGCTCTGCCGCTAGCGTGTTATCGGATCGTGTTTTTAGTGTCACTGGGGGAATTATAACTGATAAGCGCACTCGCCTGTCAACTGACAATGCTGACAAGCAGATCCTTATCAAAATGAACAAGGGCTGGATTGGGTCAGACTTCTCATCACCACCAAATGACAGCAGAGTAACATAAAGTCAAGTGCACTGTGTTATTTCGGGAGGTGTATTCCCATGCACCGCTTCACACCCACACATGGGTATACGCTTCCTCATTTCGGCTGTTTTATGTTCTTCTCCTTATCCTCAGCCTCCACCACCACTATACCACCAGGGTGACAGTGGTCCGTGTTGCCATTATTGAAAGTTCCTCCTTCTTGATTTTGTCAGCTTTTGCTTGGAAGGCATAAGCAAAGACTGTGGGAGACCCACTCCCCAATAATGGGAATAATATTTTTAAGATGCTGTACTGTATGGCTCTTCCAAGGGGCATTAAAACCGTCTTGTTATAATAATAATAATAATTTTATTTTTTATAGCACCAACATATTCCGCAGAACTTTACAAATTTTAAGGGGGACTTATACAAACAATACAGAATGAACATAACTCATATCGAAATGAGTGAGGGCCCTGCTCGCAAGCTTACAGTCTATGAGGAAATGGGGGAGACACAAAAGGTAGAATATATGTACATATATTGTATAATTGCAGCCTTGATATACTATATAGGATAAATAATACATGGACTGGTCGCCTGCCAGTATGTGTACTGTCCTGACCGAGGCTATTATGTGCATGGTTGGTATGAACCTGAAATTGAAGAAGATTTTAATATGAGGGAAAACTGGGACGGACAACTGGGATGGACAGATAGTGTGTGGAGGCGATATGCCAGTCTAAAGAAATGGGTTTTTAGGGTCCGCTTGAAACTGTGGGTATTGGGAATTAATCGAACTGTCCTGGGTAATGCATTCCAAAGAATTGGTGCAGCACGTGAGAAATCTTGGAGACGGGAGTGGGAAGTTTGGATTATGGAGGATTTAAGTTTTACGTCACTGGCAGAACGGAGGGCGCGTGTAGGGTGGTAGACTGAGACAAGGGAGGAGATGTAGGGGGGTACTGAAGCATGGAGCACTTTGTGAGTAAGCGTGATAAGTTTAAATTGAACTCTATATTGGATGGGTAACCAATGCAATGACTGCCAGAGGGAGGAGGCATCGGTGTAGCGGTTGGCAAGGAATATGATCCTGGCTGCTGCGTTACCGCTCTGACCTCCATGTCTCTTCTGAGGGGCATTAAAAGCGTCTTGCTATACCACTCTGACCTCCACATCTCTTCTGAGGGGCATTAAAAGCATCTTGTTATACCACTCTGACCTCCACGTCTCTTCTGAGGGGCATTAAAAGCGTCTTGTTATACCACTCTGACTTCCACGTCTCTTCCAAGGGGCATTAAAACCATCTAGTTATACCACTCTGACCTCCACGTCTCTTCTGAGGGGCATTAAAAGCGTCTTGTTATACCACTCTGACCTCCACGTCTCTTCTGAGGGGCATTAAAAGAGTCTTGTTATACTACTCTGACCTCCACGTCTCTTCTGAGGGGCATTAAAAGCATCTTGTTATACCACTCTGACCTCCACGTCTCTTCTGAGGGGCATTAAAAGCGTTTTGTTATACCACTCTGACCTCCATGTCTCTTCTGAGAGGCATTAAAAGTGTTTTGTTAAGCTACTTGGACCTCCACGACTCTTCGAACGGGCATTGCATTTCCTCATAAATTTTGGAAGCTTTTGCTTGGAAGGCATAAGCAAATACTATGGGAGACCCACTCCCCAATAATGGGACTAATGTTTGTAATATGCTGTACTGCATGGCTCTTGTAAGAGGCATTGCAAGTTGCTCCGTCCTAATTTTTGTAAGCTTGTGCTTGGAAGGCATAAGCAAATATTATGGGAGACCCACTCCCCAATAATGGGACCAATGTTTGTAATATGTTGTACTGCATGGCTCTTGTAAGGGGCATTGCAAGTTGCTCGGTCCTAATTTTTGGAAGATTTGCCTTGGAAGGCATAAGCAAATACTATGGGAGATCCACTCCCCAATAATGGGAATAATGTTTTTAAGATGCTTTACTGTATGGCTCTTGTAAAACCATCTTGTTAAGCTACTGTGACCTCCACCTCTATTCCACGGGGCATTGATATTGTCTTTTTATTCCACTGCGACCTCCACCACTCTTCCAAGGGGCATTAAAACCGTCTTGTTAAGCTACGGTGACCTCCACGTCTCTTCCACGGGGCATTGATATTGTCTTTTTATTCCACTGCGACCTCCACCACTCTTTCAAGAGGCATTAAAACCGTCTTGTTAAGCTACTGTGACCTTCACGTCTCTTCCAAGGGGCATTAAAACCGTCTTGTTAAACCACTCTGAACTCCACAGCTCTTCCAAGGGGCATTAAAACTGTCTTATTAAGCTACTGTGACCTCCACATCTCTTCCACGGGGCATTGATATTGTCTTTTTATTCCACTGCGAACTCCACCACTCTTCCAAGGGGCATTAAAACCATCTTGTTAAGCTACTGTGACCTCCACGTCTCTTCCAAGGGGCATTGATATTGTCTTTTTATTCCACTGCGACCTCCACCACTCTTCCAAGGGGCATTAAAACCGTCTTGTTAAGCTACTGTGACCTCCATGTCTCTTCGAAGGGGCATTGATATTGTCTTTTTATTCCACTGCGACCTCCACCACTGTTCCAAGGGGTATTAAAACCGTCTTGTTAAGCTACTGTGACCTCCACGTCTCTTCCACGGGGCATTGATATTCTCTTTTTATTCCACTGCGACCTTCACCACTCTTCCAAGGGGCATTAAAACCATCTGGTTAAGCTACTGTGACCTCCATGTCTCTTCCAAAGGGCATTAAAACCGTCTTGTTAAACCACTCTGAACTCCACAGCTCTTCCAAGGGGCATTAAAACCGTCTTGTTAAGCTACTGTGACCTCCACGTCTCTTCCACGGGGCATTGATATTGTCTTTTTATTCCACTGCAACCTACACCACTCTTCCAAGGGGCATTAAATCCGTCTTGTTAAGCTACTGTGACCTCCATGTCTCTTCCAAGGGGCATTAAAACCGTCTGATTAAACCACTCTGAACACCACAGCTCTTCCAAAGGGCATTAAAACCGTCTTGTTAAGCTACTGTGAGCTCCACGTTTCTTCCACGGGGCATTGATATTGTCTTTTTATTCCACTGCAACCTCCATCACTCTACCAATGGGCATTAAAACCATCTTGTTAAGCTACCATGACCTCCACGTCTCTTCCAAGGGGCATTAACACTGTCTTGTTAAACCATTCTGAACTCCACAGCTCTTCCAAGGGGCATTAAAACCGTCTTGTTAAGCTACTGTGACCTCCACGTCTCTTCAAAGGGGCATTAAAAGCGTCTTCTTAAGCCACTCTGAACTCCACAGCTCTTCCAAGGGGCATTGAAATGTTGTTTTTAATTACCTCTAATCTCCACGACTCTTCCAATGGGCATTGCATTTCCTCCTAATTTTAGTCAGCTTTTGCTTTTCAATGCAAAGGCGAAAACTAAGGGAGCTACACTCCCCAATAATGGGTAGAAGGTTTTTAGTACGCTGTGATCCACGTCTGTTTCAAGGGGCATTGCAGTTCCTCATAATTTTTGGAAAGCCTTCCATTCACTGCTTAGGTCAACAGTGCACAGGAGACCCAGTTGCTATAAATGGAAAAAAAGGTTTAGTTAAGGCCCTCTGACCTCCATGTCATTTCCAAGCTGCATTGGAGTGCCTCAAAATTTTTGGTAGGCATTGCATTCACTGTATGCCCTATAACTGTGTAGCCGAACTGCTCCTTTTGTTACAGAAACATATCCTACAAGACATATGTGGTTGACTGGCCTGATATTGATGTGAATGGTCACTGTTCCTCCTGCTCTTTCTCCTATGCCACTACCTCATCCATCATTTATCACCTGAAGCTTTGTTTTAACGGGAGTCATAGAACTTGGATAGTAGCAGGAAAACATCCAGCAATCCTCGGAAAAGGTAGGATATGCGCCAAAACGCTGACCACCTCAGGCCTAGCCGCTACTACATACAGTACATGCGCTTGCATTCCTTGAAAACAAAGCAGCTGCTAACTTCTATCATTCTCATCATGCTCCTCACCTTGGCACTCTCAGCTCCCCTGATGGAGAAGCCAGTGCCCACTGGAGGAGTCTGGTTCTCTGGTGGGTTAGTCCAATGCTGCCCTAAAGCAGGCCGGGCTAAGAGTGGGGGGAAGTTGACAGGAGAAATAGGGGCGGCTGGGGACCGTTTATGGACACCCGGCTGCCCCCAGGTGGCTGGGGACCGTGTGTGGACACCCGACCGCGGGGTGGCTGGGGACTGAGTATGGACACCCGGCCGCCGCCTCGCGGCTGGGGACTGAATGTGGACACCTGGCCGCTGGGCGGCTGGGGACTGAGTATGGATTCCAGGCCGCCGACGCAGCCATGACGTGGTGGCCAGATTCCGCCTCCACATGCCTATAAGGCCCAATTTCAAGTGCAAGCAAGCAAGCAGTATGGTATTGCAGCCTGGGGGTGGGTGGGTGGCAGGCTGCACACTTACGCTTGCATTCCAAGAAAACAAAGCAGATGCTAACTTGTATCATCATCATCATGGTCCTCACCTTGGCACTCTCATCTCCCCTGATGGAGAAGCCAGGGCCCACCGGGGGAGTCTGGTTCTCTGGTGGGCTCGTCCAATGCTGCCCTAAAGCAGGCCGGGCTAAGAAAAGTGTGTGGGGGGATGTTCCAAGGATAAATAGGGGCAGCTGGGGACCGAGTGTGGACAACCGGCCGCCGGGCGGCTGGGAACTGAGTATGGATTCCAGGCCGCCAACGCAGCCATAACGTGGTGGCCAGATTCCGCCTCCACATGCCTAAAAGGCCCAATTTCAAGTGCAAGCAAGCAGTATGGTATTGCAGCCTGGGGGTGGGTGGATGATTGGCTGCATATTTGCGCTTGCATTGCAAGGAATGGGGGAGTTACAATTGAACACTGCCCTGGGACAAGAACTTGCATGTCGATAGTTGCAAGTCTGCATCTTCTGATGCGGCAAGGATGACTTCTGATGGGCACACTTTTAGGCAGTGATCTGGGTGTCAGAGATGCTTCCAGGGGTCTTCCCCATGCTGTTCCCATGTCTTTTCAGCACTGTATGCATGTGTCACACAGCACATGGCCAGATAAGGTTGTAAAATGTTAAAATGACATTTCCCGGTGAATGCATTTGTCACGGTTGAAAGCAATACAAAAGTGCAAAAACGCATAAAAAATGCTACTTGTGAACATAGCCCAAGGTGTGGAGGAGTATTGTTTTTTTTGGTTATTTATTTTACCTTATACACAAGTCTTTATCCCGGAAAGGAACTTCCTTAACATATTTCACAGGAAAGCAGTTTCAGTTTTGGTTTTGAATGTTTTATTGTGAGCCCTTAAAAGTGGCTTAATACCTCTGACCACGTTGACAGCAGTGACCTGGGAGTCAGAAATGCTTCCTGGGGCAATCCCCATGCTGTCCCCATGTCATTTGAGCACTGTCACTATCGTTTTGGGCACTTGTTAGGCTTTTAAAAGACTGCCGGGGGTGCCGCTGCAAAAATGCTCGGGTCTCCCATAGACTAACATTGGGCTCATTGCTCGGGTCGAGCACCCGAGTATCACGGCGAGCTCGGCCCGAGCTTCGAGCACCCGAGCATTTTAGTGCTTGCTCAACACTACTAATAATACATTATTATAAAAAAAAACACAGGAAGTTCTTCTATAGAGATGAGGGAACATTTCAATGTTCGGTTCTGAAATGCTTTCCGAATATTTAGACATTCGCCGAACATTACAGAACGCCATAGGATTCAATGGGGGGGAGGGGGGGGGAAAGCATACACAACACCTTCAAACCAGCCCAAAAGCTGACAAAACACATCAAAAAAGGTGTAGACAACAGGAAAGTGCCATCAACCAGTGCCATTGACCCAGAGTACAAGTACTAAACTTATTACTATTACAGCAACATTTATTCCATGGCGCGTTATATGTGAAAAGGGTACAAGAGGAGAGAGGACCCTGCCCGCAAGGGTGCACAAACAATGTACAAGGGATGGGTGAGGATACAGTAGGTCAGGGAACAGCTAGTCGTCTGCTGGAGCGAGAGTTACCGCAGATTGTACGCTTGTCGCAAGAAGTGGGTCTTCAGCTTCATTTTTAAGGTTTCCCCGGTACACAGTAGGGGAGATGCACTGTACAAATCTTGTATGCGATCGTGGCAAGAAGAGATAAGAGGCAAGTAGTGAAGGAGATCTTGGAAGGATGAGAGGTTGCATGCAGGTAACTAGTACAGGGAGACTAGGTCACACATGTATGGAGGAGGTTTTCGATGGCTTGGTATGCCAAAGTTTGGCTTTTCAATTGGAGTCTCTGGGCAACAGGGAGCCAGTGCAGGGATTGAAAGAGGGGAGAAGCCTGGGAATAGTGGGGAGACAGGTGGATTAATCAGCCAGAACAGTTTAAAATAGATTGGAGGGGTGTGAGTGTAGGGTATCGGCTCTTTTATTGGACATTCAATACACAGTGACTTTAAGGCATCATGCTCCCCTCTGAGTCTTATGTTGGGACTATTTGCCTCCCCCTGCTATGGTTGGTATGTGTTGAGAGAGAAGAACCAGGAAGTAGATACGTGGTGTGTGTCTGAGGTAACAAAGAGAGACTCCTGCAGAGTTCTAATCACAGAGACTATAAAGAAGACACTGTTACTAGTGTTGAGCCACCCCCGTAGTGTTCGAGTTCGGTTCGGTTCGTCGAACACCCGTGTGTTCGCCGAACTGTTCGTCGAACTGTTCGTCGAACACCTTCGAACACCGTTAAAACCAATGGCAGGCAAACAAAAACACATAGAAACACATAGAAAACACCTTCAAAGGTGTCCAAAAGCTGGCAAACTGCTCAGAAGACACAACTAACACATGGAAAAGTGACAAGTACATATAGTCATGCGAAAAGAAAAGAGGTGGAGGAGTAAAAGGAGGGGGAGACACAGATATAGGCATGTCATGCCCTTCTAAAATCCAAAAAGTGAGAAGCCGAGACGGCCAGTCCGCTCCTGCCCGTGCCACCTCCGTGTCGCCGGGTTTGTGCCAGAGCCGCGGTGAACTCTGACGGCCAGCCCCCCTCTCCCAATACTGGTGCCTGTCCGCTGGTGGGTCGAGAGAGCCCCCCTGTGGTGGAGGCAGCTCTAAGCTTTTTAATTTAAATTGTCCCTCTAATTTGAATGAATACACTTTAAATCCATTTACAAGGATCTATTGGAGGGCAAGTCTCATGCCAGCAGCCGCGTAATTCCAGCTCCAGTAGCGTCCACTAAAGCTGCTGCAGTTAAAAAGCTTTTATAAGGATCGAGCTCGGCTGTCCACCGCAAGGCATCCTAGTGCCAGTCCCAGCCCCTATGCCTTGGGGTGCCTCCTGATGCTCTTCACTGAGTATCCCGTGGTCCCGAAGCATTTCCTTTGAAAAAATTAAGTGTCCAAACTACAGGTGGTGTAGCTTGCTTAACAGCCGGGATAATCCGCTGACTAGCAGACACTGCTACTAGGCACAAAGTATTTCCTGGGCTAGATGCAGTTAAAAATTTGCAAGTAGATACTCTCGTTGGATGCTGAGAAAGCATTCCATAGAGTCTCCTGGCACGCCATATATGATTCTCTTAAAAAGCTTGGGGTAGGGGTCTAGGGGACCCTTTTATAGCCAAAATCACGGCCCTGTATCACAATACGTCACCTAGGCTGAAGATAAATGGAACTGTAGCACCGAGGGCTCGGTTGCTACAGACGTATTGCACCTCACCCAGAGGTGTGATATCTCACTCTCAGATAAGGATGGAGTGTGGATCAGGACCCGACACCTGCATGCATTACACCACATTGCCGTGGGGCAGGGCGACCAATATGCCCCTGAGATGGGCACGACAGTCCCTGTCCCTGGCTGGAGTGGGGGGAGGGAACACTGAGGAAGGGGAACCCTGCAGTGCAGGAGCAGGGAAGAAGCAGTTCCTGGGTGCATTGAGAAGGGAGTATAAAAGGTGGGCACCATCTTAGTTCAGTGCAGAGAAGTCTGAGCAGAAGTGGCAGGGAGCAGGGGCTCTGCATGAGCTCTGCTCCGGAGGCGGGCCTAGTAACAGAGGCCCAGGCCTGCAAGAGGGAGAAGGAAGGAAGAGGAGCGGAGAAGGCTCCAGGAACGAGGAATGAAGGGATCCCAGGGGTGCGGACGGGCGAGTCGCCACCGCACGCCCGAATCCACCTGCGTGGAGGGGTCAGGCCAAAGGGGGAGACCGGTCCCCGAACTAGTGGAGGCAGGAAACGACCCTCAGCTAGAAACCGGAGGCTCTGACATTTTATGTGGCGCAGCCCCTTGCTCCACCCGCTAGGAAGGCACCACATAGGGTCAGGGAAACTGGCGCCAAGTTTACCAAGAGGAGGCCCGAGGCAGCCGGACAGAAGTGTTGGTAAGAAAGGCCAGACAAAGGACACACAAAGGGGGTCCTGTGAAGCGCTCCAAAGTTATCTGGGAGTTGTCTGAGCCCCTCACCTGGTGAGCACAGTACGACGTGGGCAGCCGTTACCTGCAGACGTGGTCTGGATAATAAGAACTGTGAGTAAAGGCCCTGAACTGCATCACTGACTCCGTGTCGTTACTGCTGCTGCCCTGCACCATCACCCCCATCCTCCGCATACACTGCCCTGAGGCTATACTCCTCCCGTGGGGAGTTATGCTACGCTCTGCTGCACCCACAACACCAGCCTTAGCGGTCTGCCCTGTAGCGGCGGTTCACTCTGACCGCAATCCACGGGTGGCGTAGTCGGACATTTAAACATCAAAACCACATAAATAGTTCCGCCACTGGTTTGACCGCCCTGAGCCACGGAACCGGATCGCCGCCACGAAGACTACAACCACCAGCATCCACCAAAAAGGGTCCGGCTCCGGGTGTCCCAAGGCCCAGGGGGTGCGTCAGAACATTTTCATCACCTTTCACAATCACCAATGGGACAAGGCAGGGATGTCCTCTGTCCCCTCTCTTATACATCCTAGTGACGGAGCACCTGCTCTCATCAATTCGCCATAACCCCAATATTAGGTGGATTGAGGTGGGAGGCACCGAGTACAAGTGCTCTCTATTTGCTGATGATGTCCTAGTATATATCACTCAATCACATATATCCATCCCTGCTGTTATGGCTGAAATAGATCACTTTGTTACATGGTAAAATTTTAAAATCAATGCAGCGAAGTCTGAGGCCCTCGATGTCTCCCTCCCTAAATCCATATAGGATTCCATCCAGTCCAACTTTCCCTTTGCCTGGCCCTCACAGGGTATCAAATACTTAGGAATTCCTATTCATAGAGACCTCTCCCATCTATGTTATCTTAATTTTGGGCCCTTTATTGAACAATTCCATACAGACCACGGTTGGCAAGTTAGAACTGTAAGATTCACTACGTGAACCACTGGTGTTTTGTGGAAAAGCACATGTACACCGCGTTCCAAATTATTATGCAAAAAGTGTTTAGGAGTGATAAGGGAAGAATTTGTTTGTTTGTCAGTTAAACTCATTGATGGTGATGTGTGTCAGGGCTCTTTATATCACTGTAAGCAATTGCAGACACCTGTGCTAATTAGTTTGGCAGGTGTGTCCAATGAAAGGCAAGACTACTTAAGAAGGCTCTCTCACATTATTAAGCAGCCTACATTTTCTGCCAAAATGGGAAAGAAAAAGGATGTGTCGGCTGCTGAGAAGCAACAAATTGTGGAGTGTTTAGGTCAAGGCATGACTACAATCAACATTGTGCGATGATCAGGATGAAGTGTCTTGGCAATCAAGAAGTATGTAGCTGATTCACAGTACACACGTGTGCGTGCTGATAAGGGCAAATTGAGGACTCTTTCCT
The DNA here is from genome assembly GCF_046119375.1 of Phyllobates terribilis. Taxonomy (NCBI): domain Eukaryota; kingdom Metazoa; phylum Chordata; class Amphibia; order Anura; family Dendrobatidae; genus Phyllobates; species Phyllobates terribilis. The sequence goes on from NW_027362773.1 coordinate 59,543,682, forward strand.
ACAGGCAATTACGTCAGGTTGAAAGAGCAGCGGCAAAAAAGCCTTGTCATAGCAGCAGACAAGTTTTTGAAGCTGCTTGTGCCTCCAACGTCCCCCGAACAACAAGATGCAGGGTCCTTCAGAGGTTTGCAGCTGTGCATACGCCATCCTGTCGACCTCCTCTATCCACTTCACACAAGCAGAAACGGCTCCAGTGGGCCAAACATTACATGAAGACTGATTTCAAAACTGTTTTGTTCACGGATGAGTGCCGTGCAGCGCTCGATGGTCCAGATAAATGGAGTGGAGGATGGCTGGTTGATGGACACCCCACGCAAACACGGCTACAGCGCCAACAAGGAGGAGGTGGAGTAATGTTTTGGGCTGGAATCATGGGGAGAGAGATTGTCGGCCCCTTTAGGATCCCTGAAGGCGCTAAAGATGAACTCCATAATGTATGTGGATTTTCTCAAACAGCACTTCCTGCCATGGTTCAAGAAGAAGAACCGTGTATTTCACAGCAAGATCATTTTTCTGCATGATAATGCACCATCTCATGCTGCACATAAAACATCTGCATCTCTGGCTGATATGGGCATAAAAGGGGACAAACTTATGGTGTGACCCCCATGCTCCCCTGACCTCTACCCCATTCAGAACCTTTGGAGCATCATTAAAAGGAGTGTCTATGATGGCGGGAGGCAGTTCACATCTAAGCAACAGCTCTGGGAGGGTATTCTGTCCTCATGCAAAACAATTGAAGCAGAAACCATCCAAAACCTGACAAATTCAATGGACGAGAGAGTTCAGAAGCTCCTTTCGAACAAGGGGTCCTATGTGAAAATGTAACATCACCTAGAATAAAGTTTTGAGTTGAAAACTGTTTGATTTCAGTTTCTAACAACCTGCTAATGCTTATAATTTCAAAAATGACCATTTTTTTGGTCTTTATTAAAATGAAAAGGTTGATCGAAAAGTTTGGGGGATCTAAGAGTGTGGCAACCCAGTAGTCATGATTACTTCGAATTCTGACAATATGAGGGTCATGCTGCAGGTAGTGCAGCAAGAAGGCACTTATGTGTCTTGCGCATCTCGGAGCCCCAAAATTATTTTCCGGGCTAGATGCAGCTAAAAATTATTTTTAATTTTAAATCTGGTGAAGCTTATTATAGATGGCCTAATAGGATCAGTGCTGCACACTGCTACAAAGCCCAAATTATTTTCCAGTCAAGATACAGATAAACATGATTAGTAATTTGAAAGCTTAAAACGGTTGGTAGGGTGATTTTAACCAATCATCAAGCTTTTACTCTCCCCAGGATGACACAGGGGTAGAAAAGTCGTTTCGGATCCATGATTTGTTCATCTTTATGAACGTGAGTCTGTCTACATTATCAGTGGAGAGCCGCGTGCGCTTATCTGTCAGCACACCACCAGCAGCGCTGAACACACGTTCAGACAGAACGCTGGCTGCAGGGCATGACAAGATCTCCAAGGCGTAAGTGGCTAGCTCCGGCCATTTATCCAGATTGGAAGCCCAAAAAGAGCAAGGGTCCAGTGACACAGTCGTGGCTTCAATGTTTACTTGGAGATACTCCTGTACCATCGTCTCTAGGCGTTGACTATGTGTCAGACTTCTTGTCTCCTGTGGCCTTGCAAAGGATGGGCTAAAAAAGTGGTGAAATGATTCCGCAAAATTGATGTTACCAGCAGATACTGTGGTTCTGTTACGGTTTGAGTGCTGAACACTTGACGGTCCCACGGTTGGCAAGTTGGAACTGTGAGATTCACTACGTGCACCACTGGTATTTTGTGGAAAAGCACATGTAAGATTCTGCAACAGTCTCTGCTGATACTCCTGCATGCGTGCATCCCTTTCTATGGCAGGAATAATTTCTGCAAATTTACTTTTGTACCGGGGATCTAACAGTGTGGCAACCCAGTAGTCAGGATTATTTCTAATTCTCACAATTCGAGGGTCATGTTGCAGGTAGTGCAGCAAGAAGGCACTCATGTGTGTTGCGCATCCAGGAGCACCAAGTCCCTGTTGTGTTGGTGGCGAGGTAACAATCATGCTTCCTTCCTCTGTCCTCTCCCCCCAACCTCGCACAACAGAAATGTGATCAAGGTCTCCCTCATCTGATGAGTCTTCCATCAGTTCGTCCTCCACTTCTTCCTGGGCTCCTGCACCTTCCTCACTAGTTTGGCTGCTACCATGCGTCCTGGTAAAATCATCTCCCCCACCCTCACATGCCTGCCGCCTTGGTGCTGCCGACCGTCTGGACCTTGCAGATGTTAGCCCTTCCGCATACAACTCCTCCTCCTCTACTTCCTCCACCTCCTCTTGTGCCACCACCTGACTCCGAATTCTGTTTAACATGTGCTCCAGCATGTAAATCACCGGAATAGTCATGCTGATAATGGCATCGTCAGCACTAAACATCTTCGTCGCCATTTCAAAACTGTGCAGAAGGGTGCATAGGTCCCTGATCTGAGACCACTCCTCCAGCGTGATTTGCCCCACCTCTGAATCTCGTTGGCCCAGGCTATACGTCAGAACGTATTGCACCAGGGCTTGTCGGTGCTGCCACAGTCGCTGCAACATGTGCAGAGTTGAATTCCACCGGGTAGGCACATCGCATTTTAGCCGGTGAAGTGGCAGGCCCAACGACTTCTGTAGAGATGTAAGTCGCTGAGCTGCGGGATGCGAACGGCGGAAGTGAGCACACAGCGACCGTGCCCTCTGCAGAAGGCCATCTAGTCTGGGATAGTGGGCTAAAAATTGCTGGACAACCAGGTTCAACACGTGAGCCATACAAGGCACGTGTGTGACATTGCCCCGGCGAAGGGCCGCACCCAGGTTTGCAGCATTGTCGCACATGGCCTTCCCTGGTTTCAGGTCCAGTGGAGGCAACCATTCATGAAATTGGTTCTCCAGAGCTGACCACAACTCCTCAGCTGTGTGACTCACATTTCCCAGACATTTCAATGTAAAAACCGCCTGATGACGTTGAGCCCTACTGCCAGCATAGTAAGGAGGTGTGCAGGATCCCTTCTGCGCAGTTAGAAAGCTTGTGGCATGACCAGACAGGCTTTGGGTGCAGGTGGAAGACCGAGAGGAGGTTGAGGAGGCAGAAGCAGTGGAGGAACTTTGACATAAAGAGGATTGACGCACAACTCGTGGGGACGGCAAGACTTGGACAGCAGCCCCTTGTCCTGCTGTCACCATAGTTACCCAGTGCCCAGTCAGCGACATGTAACGCCCCTGTCCATGCCTACTCGTCCAAGTGTCTGTGGTGAAATGCACCCTGTCACACACAGAGTTTCTCAAAGAAGCGGTGATGTTGTGTGCGACATGCTGGTGGAGCGCAGGCACACCTTTCTTTGAGAAGTAGTGCCGACTGGGCATCTGGTACTGGGGCACTGCGACGGACATAAGGTCTCGAAAATCCTCTGTGTCCACCAGGCGGAAAGGCAGCATTTCTGTAGCCAAGAGCTTGCAGATGGTGAAATTCAACCTCTTAGCTTTCTCATGGCTAGGAGGAAATGGTCTTTTACTTGTCCACATCTGAGGGACCGAGGGCTGGCTATTGTGCTTAGACGGGGTTGATAAGGGTGTCCCCGGCAAACTGCCGGTCTGTGAGGAAGATGCAGGCGGACATGTTAGGTTGCCTTGATCCAAAGGTGGTGCTATCGATGTCGGAGAGCGCTCAACACCAGCTGGTGTTACCACCTCCAAAGAAAATGATGACCTGCCAATCACGCTGGCTGTTGCGGGTAAAGAGGTGGCAGGTCTGCGCCCCAAAACAGGTGTGACTGCTGTCCCCCCAGTCACAGAGGATGAAGAGGCCGCGGATGCACAAGATATGGCAGACGGTGGTTGGCCCGGCCGGCTAGGCCGCATTGTAGCACACTGAGCTTCCCACTGCAACTTATGCTTCATGTCCATGTGCCGGTTCATGCATGAAGTACTCAAACTATGTATTTTTTGGCCTCTACTTAGCTTTTGCTGACAAATGTTACAGATAACACGAGTTGGGTCATCTTTATCGATCTGAAAAAATGCCCAGGCTATGCAAGGCTTAGCACCCATGCGACCTGAAGAGCCACCACGACTTGTGGTGAGAGGCAGAGTTGTGTTTGAGGATGCAGTTGTTGACGTGCTTCCAGTACTACGTCTCTGTCCAGGAAGGCGCAACCTGACCTCGTCGTCACTAGCATCTTCCTCCACCTCCTCTGCTGACCTCATCTCTTGGCTGACTGTGGGTTGACAGTAAGTGGGATCTCCGACCTCATCATCATCACCCTGTGCGTTATCATACCCGTCGTCCTCAGAGCCAACCTGTTCCTGCCCTGACAAAAAACTAAAGTTGTCGCTCCAATCAGGTATTTGAGTCTTATCATCGTCTTCCTCATTGTCTCCACCAACAGGAGTTACAGTTTGGGAATGAGGGTCTACATTATGGTCAGAACCTTCTGCGTCTGGTCCTGGATCCGACTCATAAAGATTCTGGGCATCAGTGCAGATCATTTCCTCGTCTGGATTCACAGAAGCGCTGGAGTCGACCTCTGATTCCCAGGCTATAGTATGAGTAAACAGCTCTGCAGACTCAACCATCTGTTCTACATCATACTCAGACGGGCAGCTGGAGATTTGGGAGCTGTGAGGAAGCAAGTGCGATTTGGGTGACACCTTTGAGGACTGGAGTATTTGTGATGTTGAAGTTGATGTGGAGGAGAGCCCACTTAAAGGAGCACTTGATATCCGTTGAAGCACCTGCTGTTTTTGTGCCTCATCTGGAATTTGTAGCGATTGGCGTGGCCGTAAGAAAGGGATCTTATCACATTGTCCGCTAAAAGAAGTAGACATTTTAGTTTGGCTGGAAGATGGTCTTTCTTCTGCACCTACCCCACGGACACAACCTTTTTTCCCCTTCCCAACACGCCTATTCCCCTTTCCACCAGCAGCAGGCCTTTTTCCACTCATTTTGGTGGTTAACTAATTCACAACTCTGGAGTTGTTTGCACAAAAAACAATGGATGGTAACCGAGCAGAGCTGAGTGGCCAAACTGTGGTATTAGGCCAAAACTATTGGCTGGGTTAGATGCAGAAAAAAATTATTTTTAATTTGCAACCTGATGGAGGTCAGTATAGATGGACTAATAGACCAAGTCCCACACACTGCTAGAAGCCCAAATATTTTTTCAGAGCTAGATGCAGAAAAAAATTATTTTTAATTTGCAACCTGATGGAGGTCAGTATAGATGGACTAATAGAACAAGTCCCACACGCTGCTAGAAGCCCAAATATTTTTTCAGAGATAAATGAAGAAAAAAATTATTTTTAATTTGCAACCTGATGGAGGTCAGTATAGATGGACTAATAGACCAAGTCCCACACACTGCTAGAAGCCCAAATATTTTTTCAGAGCTAGATGCAGAAAAAAATTATTTTTAATTTGCAACCTGATGGAGGTCAGTATAGATGGACTAATAGAACAAGTCCCACACGCTGCTAGAAGCCCAAATATTTTTTCAGAGATAAATGAAGAAAAAAATTATTTTTAATTTGCAACCTGATGGAGGTCAGTATAGATGGACTAATAGACCAAGTCCCACACACTGCTAGAAGCCCAAATATTTTTTCAGAGCTAGATGCAGAAAAAAAATATTTTTAATTTGCAACCTGATGGAGGTCAGTATAGATGGACTAATAGACCAAGTCCCACACACCGCTAGAAGCCCAAATATTTTTTCAGAGCTAGATGCAGAAAAAAATTATATTCAATTTGCAACCTGCTGGAGGTCAGTATAGAAGGACTAATAGAACAAGTCCCACACACTGCTAGAAGCCCAAATATTTTTTCAGAGCTAAATGAAGAAAAAAATTATTTTTAATTTGCAACCTGATGGAGGTCAGTATAGATGGACTAATAGAATGATGCTATGCCCAAAAGATTTTACTTCAGTAGGTGCAGTAAAAAAATTGGTATTCTATACACAGGTGGTATATCTTGCAACACAGATAGGCTACTCCACTGACTAACACACTCTGCAATAGGCCAAAAAGGATTAGCTTTGCTAGATTCAGCCAAATGCTGTGAAAAAAACTTGCACAGCACTGGCACAGACCTGCCTGGCAAAAACTGATAGGAACTGATGTAACCTAGTCCTGAAAAGGACTCCAATTACAATTAGTCTTTACTCCCACAATCTATCTATTTAAGAGCACAGACCTGCTTGATAAAAGTCGTAGGAAATGCTGTAACCTAGTCCTTAAAAGGACTGCAATCACAACTATTCCCTACTCCCAAGCTATCTGTATATTTGTGCGAAAATTGGCTTGAAATTAACAAGGTATAGCGCACACAGCAACAGCGGTGCCGTCTAACACGCAGCTGCAGCAGTGAGAAAATGGTGGCGACGGGGAAAATGGCTTGGTCTTATAGGGCAAGGACATGTGACATACACTGCCAATCACACATGCCCTTGCTTGTGTGAAAAAAAGCACTTCGCTCCGTGTGTGCGCTGCTGATAGGCTGACAGATTGCACCTCCCCACTGCAAATGCGGGAAAGAGAAAAAAAAATGGAGATCTTCATTGTTCCTGCAGAGATCCATCCCCTGCCCCTCCCCCCGCCCCGCTGTACACTCAAACTGCGTATTAACATTAATTTTCATCATTACTGAGAAAAAATCCAGTTATGATTTTGGTGCACGAACAGTTATCGAACATAACCTCGAACAGCCGAATTTTTCTCAAATTGTTCGTGTTCGCCGACCGGCTCGAACACCGCCCAAAACAGCTCGAATTTGAGATTGGCGAACAGTTCGAGTAGAACAACGCTCATCTCTAACTGTTACTCTATGGAAAAAGAAGATTACGGACTACAGTAAGTTTTGTTGTTGGGGACTGTGTCAAGTAGAAGTGAATTTTATCCTTTTCCTGAACTTTTTTCCCTGGAGATTGAGGACTTGAGATAACACACAACACAGCGTGTCAGCCATTTCTGTGAGAGTGAAACAAGGCTTTCCTGCTCTCTGCAAGAAAGAGAAAAGGGATCTCGTATACAAGGAAAGGACTCAACTGAATTCATCTGGCTCTTTCACACCAGAAACAAGCGGCTGCCGCCATCTGCGCCTGATCTACGCAACAGTTAGTGACTCATCAGCGTGAACTGTTAGGGTTTAGCGAAGTTTCCTGTAGCTAGGACGCTGTAGCAGCGTGGCCCGAATAGCGGAAAGTCAGATAGGGGATTAGCTCAGAGTAGTTTGTGAAAGTTGTTGTGCACTACTTGTTCTGAGCTTTCTTTGCCATAGCTGGAGCATAGCTTGTGACTCAGTCCAGCTATATCTTCCTATGTTCATGTCGATAATATCGTTATTAGTGTTGAGTGAGCATGCTCGACACTGCTCAGTACTGCCCCGAGCATCTCACTACTCGGGATGTTCGGCGAGCACCGAGCATTTCCGGGTTACTCGGGCGGGAGCTCGGGTCTCCGCCCTCCATGTTTGGCGCTCTTTACAGAGCCAATGAACATGCAGGGATAGGCAGCCAGTCGCTGTAATGCCGCAGCCATGTTGGTTGTGGGCATTACAGTGATTGGCTGGCCGCACAGCGTCACCTCGAGTATTTAATACCGGGCGCCGGATCAGACGGTGTAGAGAGAGTGCTGCTGAGCTAGGGAGAGATTTATACTGCAAAATAAGTAGTGTAGCGTCTCTAAAGCCTGCAAAATCAAACAAACAGTCCTTTCCAGGACTAATATCCATCCCAGATATGAGGCAGGCAGGCAGGCTGTATAGGAGACACAGTGGTTATACCAACAAACACTGCACTACAGTCCTGTGTGCTGCTTTTCAAATCGCTAGACTTAGCCCCAGGTCTCAGGGGCCAGGAAAAATAGTTTTTTTCATCTAAATCCTCTTTTTTTTTTTTCCCTAAGTCAGACTGTACAAATACCCATCTTATTAACCTTTTAGTATTCCCCCCCCCCCAAAAAAAAAATATTGAGTGTGTCTGTGAGTCTTCAGACATAAATATATCTGTTTAAAAGAGTCTAGTGTAGGCCAGATAACTAGAACTGTGGTTTTGCAGTTCCACGGTTCAAATCTCTGTATTATCCACTTTTTTGCCTTTTTTCCATAAAAAAACATTTTGAGTGTCTCGCTGACTATTCAGACACAAATATATCTGTTTAAAAGATTCTGATGTAGGCCAGATAACTAGAACTGTAGTTTTGCAGTTCCACGGTTCAAATCTCTGTATTATCCACTTTTTCGTCTTTTTTTGCATAAAAAAAACATTTTGAGTGTGTCGCTGACTGTTCAGACACAAATAAATCTGTTTAAAAGATTCTGGTGTAGGCCAGATAACTAGAACTGTGGTTTTGCAGTACCACGGCTCAAATCTCTGTATTATCCACTTTTTTGCCTTTTTTCCATAAAGAAAAACATTTTGAGTGTCTCGCTGACTGTTCAGACACAAATATATCTTTTTAAAAGATTATGGTGTAGGCCAGATAACTAGAACTGTGGTTTTCCTCTTCCACGGTTCAAATCTGGCTGTAATCCACCTTTTTGCATAAAAAAAACATTTTGACTATCTCGCTGACTGTTCAGACACAAATATATCTGTTTAAAAGAGTGTCGTGTAGGCCAGATAACTAGAACTGTGATTTTGCACTTCCATGGTTCAAATCTCTGTATTATCCACTTTCTTGCCTTTTTTCCATAAAAAAAACATTTTGAGTGTCTCGATGACTGTTCAGACACAAATATATATGTTTAAAAGATTCTGGTGTAGACCAGATAACTAGAACTGTGGTTTTCCTCTTCCACAGTTCAAATCTGGGTGCAATCCACATTTTTGCATAAAAAAAAACATTTTGAGTGTCTCGCTGATTGTTCAGACACAAATATATCTGTTTAAAAGAATCTGGTGTAGGCTAGATAACTAGAACTGTGGTTTTGCAGTTCCATGATTCAAGTCTCTGTATTATCCACTTTTTTGCCTTTTTTCCATAAGAAAAAATCATTTTGAGTGTCTCGCTGACTGTTCAGAAACAAATAAATCTGTTTAAAACATTCTGGTGTAGGCCAGAAAACTAGAACTGTGGTTTTTCATTTCAACGGTTCAAATCTCTGTATTATCCACTTTTTTGCCTTTTTTCCTTAAAAAAAAACATTTTGATTGTCTCACTGATTGTTCAGACACAAATATATCTGTTTAAAAGATTCTGGTGTAGGCCAGAGAAATAGAACTGTGGTTTTACTCTTCCACAGTTCAAATCTCTGTATTATCCACTTTTTTGCCTTTTTTACATAAAAAAAAAGATATTTTGAGTGTCTCGCTGACTGTTCAGACACAAATATATCTGTCTAAAAGATTCTGGTGTAGGCCAGAGAAATAGAACTGAGGTTTTCCTCTTCCACGGTTCAAATCTGGGTGTAATCCACTTTTTTACATAAAAAAAAAAACGTTTCAGTGTCTCGCTGACTGTTCAGACACAAATATATCTGTTTAAAAGATTCTGGTGTAGGCCAGAGAAATAGAACTGTGGTTTTCCTCTTCCAAGGTTCAAATCTAGGTGTAATCCACCTTTTTGCAGAAAAAAAAAACATTTTGAGTGTCTCGCTGACTGCTCAAACACAAATATATCAATTTATAGAGTCTGGTGTAGGCCAGATAACTAGAACTGTGGTTTTGCAGTACCACTGTTCAAATCTCTGTATTGTCTACTTTTTTGCCTTTTTTGATAAAAAAAACATTTTGAGTGTCTCGCTGACTGTAAAGACACAAATATATCTGTTTAAAAGATTCTGGTGTAGGCCACATAACTATAACTGTGGTTTTGCAGTTCCACTGTTAAAATCGCTGTATTATCCACTTTTTTGTATTTTTTCCACTAAAAATACACATTTTGAGTGTCTCGCTGACAATTCAGACACAAATATATCTGTTTAAAAGTTTCTGGTGTAGGCCAGAGAAATAGAACTGTGGTTTTCCTCTTCCACGGTTCAAATCTGGGTGTAATCCACCTTTTTGCCTTTTTTCCATAAAAAAAAACATTTTGAGTGTCTCGCTGACTGTTCTGACACAAATATATCTGTTTAAAAGATTCTGGCGTAGGCCAGAGAAATAGAAATGTGGTTTTCCTCTTTCACGGTTCAAATCTGGGTGCAATCCACCTTTTCGCATAAAAAAAAAACGTTTCAGTGTCTCGCTGACTGTTCAGACATAAATATATCTGTTTAAAGATTCTGGTGTAGGCAACATAACTAAAACTGTGGTTTTCCTCTTCCACGGTTCAAATCTGGGTGTAATCCACCTTTTTGCCTTTACTCCATAAAAAAAGCATTTTGAGTGTCTCGCTGACTATTCAGACACAAATATATCTGTTTAAAGATTCTGGTGTAGGCAACATAACTAAAACTGTGGTTTTCCTCTTCCACGGTTCAAATCTGGGTGTAATCCACCTTTTTGCCTTTACTCCATAAAAAAAAGCATTTTGAGTGTCTCGCTGACTGTTCAGACACAAATTTATCTGTTTAAAAGATTCTGGTGTAGGCCAGAGAAATAGAACTGTGGTTTTGCTCTTTCACGGTTCAAATCTGGGTGCAATCCACCTTTTTGCATAAAAAAAAAAGTTTCAGTGTCTCGCTCACTGTTCAGACACAAATATATCTGTTTAAAAGTTTATGGTGTAGGCCAGAGAAATAGAACTGTGATTCACCTCTTCGACGGTTCAAATCTGGATGCAATCCACCTTTCTGCAAAAAAAAAAAACGTTTCAGTGTCTCGCTGACTGTTCAGACATAAATATATCTGTTTAATAGATTCTGGTGTATGCCAGAGAAATAGTACTGTGCTTTTCCTCTTCCACGGTTCAATTCTGGGAGAAAAACACCTTTTTGCATAAAAAAAAACATTTTCAGTGTCTCGCTGACTGTTCAGACACAAATATATCTTTTTAAAAGATTCTGGTGAAGGCCAGAGAAATACAAAGGTGGTTTTCCTCTTCCACAGTTGACATCTGGGTGTAATCCACCACTTTTTACATAAAAATATACATTTCCGTGTCTCGCTGACGGTTCAGACATAAATATATCTGTTTAATAGATTCTGGTGTAGGCCAGAGAAATAGAACTGTGGTTTGACTCTTCCACGGTTCAAATCTGGGTGTAATCCACCTTTTTGCATAAAAAAACCAGTTTGAGTGTCTCGCTGACTGTTCAGACACAAATATATCTGTTTAGAAGAGTCTGGTGTAGGCCAGATAACTAGAACTGTGGTTTTGCAGTACCACGGTTCAAATCTCTGTATTATCCACTTTTTTGACTTTTTTGCATAAAAAAAACATTTTGATTGTCTCGCTAACTGTTCAGACACAAATATATCTGTTTAAAAGATTCTGGTGTAGGCCAGAGAAATAGAAATGTGGTTTTCCTTTTCCACGGTTGAAATCTGGGTGAAATCCACTTTTTTAAATTAAAAAAAACGTTTCACTGTCTCGCTGACTGTTCAGACACAAATATAACTGTTTAAAAGATTCTGGTGTAGGCCTGATAACTAGAACTGTGGTTTTGAAGTTCCACAGTTCAAATCTCTGTATTATCCACTTTTCTGCCTTTTTTCCATAAAAAAAACATTTTGAGTGTCTCGCTGACTGTTCAGATTCAAATATATCTGTTTAAAACGTTCTGGTGTAGGCCAGATAACTAGAACTGTGGTTTTCCTCTTCCACTGTACAAATCTGGGTGTAATCCACCTTCTTGCATAAAAAAAACCATTTTGAGTGTATCGCTGCCTGTTCCGACACAAATATATCTGTTTAAAAGATTCCGGCGTAGGCCTGATAACTAGAACTGTGGTTTTGAAGTTCCACGGTTCAAATCTCTGTATTATCCACTTTTCTACCTTTTTTCCATAAAATAAAACATTTTGAGTGTCTCGCTGACTGTTCAGACACAAATATTTCTGTTTAAAAGATTGTGGTGTAGGCCACATAACTAGAACTGTGGTTTTCCTCTTCCACGGTTCAAATCTGGCTGTAATCCACCTTTTTGCATAAAAAAAAACATTTTGAGTGTGTCTCTGACTGTTCAGAAACAAATATATCTGTTTAAAAGATTGTGGTGTAGGCCAGATAACTAGAAGTGTGGTTTTACAGTTACATGGTTCAAATCTCTGTATTATCCACTTTTTTGCCATTTTCCATAAAAAAAAACATTTTGAGTGTCTCGCTGACTGTTCAGACACAAATATATCTGTTTGAGAGATTCTGGTGTAGGCCACATAACTAGAACTGTGGATTTCCTCTTCCACGGTTCAAATCTGGCTGTAATCCACCTTTTTGCATAAAAAAAAACATTTTGAGTGTGTCACTGACTTTTCAGACACAAATATATCTGTTTAAAAGAATCTGGTGTAGGCCAGATAACTAGAACTGTGGTTTTCCTCTTCCACGGTTCAAATCTGGGTGTAATCCACCTTTTTTCATAAAAAAACTGTTTCAGTGTCTCACTGACTGATCAGACACAAATATATCTGTTTAAAAGATTCTGGTGTAGGCCAGATAACTAGAACTGTGGTTTTGAAATTTCACGGTTCAAATCTCTGTATTATATACTTTTTTGCCTTTTTTCCATAAAAAAAACATTTTGAGTGTCTCGCTGAATGTTCAGACACAAATATATCTGTTTAAAAGATTCTGGTGTAGGCCAGAGAAATAGAACTGTGGTTTTACTCTTCCACAGTTTAAATCTCTGTATTATCCACTTTTTTGCCTTTTTTACATAAAAAAAAACGTTTTGAGTGTCTCGCTGACTATTCAGACACAAATATATCTGTTTAAAAGATTCTGGTGTAGGCCAGAGAAATAGAACTGAGGTCTTCCTCTTCCACGGTTCAAATCTGGGTGTAATCCACTTTTTTGCATAAAAAAAAACATTTCAGTGTCTCCCTGACTGTTCAGACACAAATATATCTGTTTAAAAGATTCTGGTGTAGGCCAGATAACTATAACTGTGCTTTTGTAGTTCCACAGTTTAAATCTCTGTATTATCCACTTTTTTGCCTTCTTTTCCATAAAAAAAACATTTTGAGTGTCTCGCTGACTGTTCAGACAAAATATATCTGTTTAAAGATTCTGGTGTAGGCCAGATAACTAGAACTGTGGTTTTGCAGTTCCACTATTCAAATCTCTGTATTATCCACTTTTTTGCCTTTTTTCCAGAAAAAAAAACATTTTGAGTGTCTCGCTTTCTGTTCAGACACAAATATATCTGTTTAAAAGATTCTGTGTGGGCCAGATAACTAGACATGTGGTTTTGCAGTCCCACGGTAGAAATCTCTGTATTATCCATTTTTTTGCCTTTTTTCCATAAAAAAAAACATTTTGAGTGGCTCGCTGACTGTTCAGACACAAATATATCTGTTTAGAAGAGTCTGGTGTAGGCCACATAACTAGAATTGTGGTTTTCCTCTTCCACGGTTCAAATCTGGCTGTAATCCACCTTTTTGCATAAAAAAAAACATTTTGAGTGTGTCGATGACTGTTCAGAAACAAATATATCTGTTTAAAAGATTGGGGTGTAGGCCAGATAACTAGAAGTGTGGTTTTACAGTTCCACGGTTCAAATCTCTGTATAATCCACTTTTTTGCCTTTTTTCCATAAAAAAAACATTTTGAGTGTCTCGCTGACTATTCAGACACAAATATATCTGTTTAAAAGAATCTGGTGTAGGCCAGAGAAATAGAACTGTGGTTTTCCTCTTCCTCGGTTCAAATCTGGGTGTAATCCACCTTTTTGCAAAAAAAAAAATTGCTTAAGTGTCTCACTGACTGTTCAGACACAAATATATCTGTTTAAAAGATTCTGATGTAGGCCAGATAACTAGAACTATGGTTTTCGTCTTCCACGGTACAAGTCTGGGTGTAATCCACCTTTTTGCATAAAAAAAAACATTTTGAGTGTCTCGCTGACTGTTCAGACACAAATATATCCTTTTAAAAGAGTGTAGTGTAGGCCAGATAACTAGAACTGTGGTTTTGCAGTTTCACGATTCAAGTCTCTGTATTATCCACTTTTTTGCCTTTTTTCCATATAAAAAACATTTTGAGTGTCTCGCTGACTGTTCAGACACAAATATATCTGTTTAAAAGATCATGTTGTAGGCCAGAGAAATAGAACTGAGGTCTTACTCTTCCACGGTTCAAATCAGGGTGTAATCCACTTTTTTACATAAAAAAACATTTCAGTGTCTCCCTGACTGTTCAGACACAAATATATCTGTTTAAAAGATTCTGGTGCAGGCCAGATAACTAAACATGTGGTTTTGCAATCCCACGGTACAAATCTCTGTATTATCCACTTTTTTGCCTTTTTTCCATAAAAAAAACAATTTGAGTGTCTCGCTGACTGTTCAGACACAAATATTTCTGTTTAAAAGATTGTAGTGTAGGCCACATAACTAGAACTGTGGTTTTCCTCTTTCACGGTTCAAATCTGGCTGTAATCCACCTTTTTGCATAAAGAAAACCATTTTCCGTGTGTCGCTGACTGTTCAGAAAAAAATATATCTGTTTAAAAGATTGTGGTGTAGGCCAGATAACTAGAAGTGTGGTTTTGAAATTTCACGGTTCAATCTCTGTATTATACTGTATACTTTTTTGCCTTTTTTCCATAAAAATACATTTTGAGTGTCTCGCTGACTGTTCAGACACAGATATATCTGTTTGAAAGATTTTGGTGTAGGCCAGAGAAATAGAACTGTGGTTTTACTCTTCCACAGTTTAAATCTCTGTATTATCCACTTTTTTGCCTTTTTTACATAAAAAAAAAACATTTTGAGTGTCTCGCTGACTATTCAGACACAAATATATCTGTCTAAAAGATTCTGGTGTAGGCCAGAGAAATAGAACTGAGGTCTCCCTCTTCCACAGTTCAAATCTGGGTGTAATCCACTTTTTTGCATAAAAAAAACATTTCAGTGTCTCCCTGACTGTTCAGACACAAATATATCTGTTTAAAAGATTCTGGTGTAGGCCAGATAACTAGACATGTGGTTTTGCAGTCCCACGGTACAAATCTCTGTATTATCCACTTTTTTGCCTTTTTTCCATAAAAAAAACATTTTGAGTGTGTCGCTGACTGTTCAGAAACAAATATATCTGTTTAAAAGATTGTGGTGTAGGCCATATAACTAGAAGTGTGGTTTTACAGTTCCATGGTTCAAATCTCTGTATTATCCACTTTTTTGCATTTTTCCATAAAAAAAAACATTTTGAGTGTCTCGCTGACTGTTCAGACACAAATATATCTGAAAGATTCTGCTGTTGGCCACATAACTAGAACTGTGGATTTACTCTTCCACGGTTCAAATCTGGCTGTAATCCACCTTTTTGCATAAAAAAAAACATTTTGAGTGTGTCACTGACTTTTCAGACACAGATATATCTGTTTAAAAGAATCTGGTGTAGGCCACATAACTAGAACTGTGGTTTTCCTCTTCCACGGTTCAAATCTGGGTGTAATCCACCTTTTCATAAAAACAACTGTTTCAGTGTCTCACTGACTGTTCAGACACAAATATATCTGTTTAAAAGATTCTGGTGTAGGCTAGAGAAAAAGAACTGTGGTTGTCCTCTTCCGCGGTTTTGCATAAAAAAAAACAGTTTGCGTGTCTCGCTGATTGTTCAGGCACAAATATATCTGTTTAAAAGAGTCTGGTGCTGGCCAGATAACTAGAACTGTGGTTTTGCAGTTCCATGGTTCAAATCTCTGTATTATCCACTTTTTTGCCTTTTTTCCATAAAAAAACACATTTTGAGTGTCTCGCTGACTGTTCAGACACAAATATATCTGTTTAAAAGATTCTTAAAAGATTCTGGTGTAGGCAAGATAACTAGAACTGTGGTTTTGCAGTTCCATGGTTCAAATCTCTGTATTATCCACTTTTTTGCCTTTTTTCCATAAAAAAAAAAACATTTTGAGGGTCTCGCTGACTGGTCAGACACAAATACATCTGTTTAAAATATTCTGGTGTAGGCCAGATAACTAGAACTGTGGTTTTCCTCTTCCACGGTTCAAATCAGGGTGTAATCCACCTTTTAGCATTAAAAAAAAACACTTTCAGTGTCTCGCTGACTGTTCAGACACAAATATATCTCTTTTATAGTTTCTGGTGTAGGCCAGAGAAATAGAATTTTGGTTTTCGTCTTCCACAGTTCAAATCTGTATGTAATCCACCTTTTAGCATTAAAAAAAAACAATTTGTGTGTCTCGCTGACTGTTCAGACACAAATATGTCTGTTTAAAAGAGTCTGGTGTAGGCAAGATAACTAGAACTGTGGTTTGGCAGTTCCATGGTTTAAATCTCTATATTGTCCACTTTTTTGCCATTTTTCCATAAAAAAACATTTGGAGTGTCTCGCTGACTGTTCAGACACAAGTATATCTGTTTAAAAGATTCTGGTGTAGGCCAGAGAAATAGAATTGTGGTTCTCCTCTGCCATGGTTCAAATCTGGATGTAATCCACCTTTTAGCGTTAATAAAAAACAGTTTGTGTGTCTCCCTGACTGTTCAGACACAAATATATCTGTTTAAAAGAGTCTGGTGTAGGCCAGATAACTAGAACTGTGGTTTTGCAGTTCCACGATTCAAATCTCTATATTATCCACCTTTTTGCCATGTTTTTTTTTAAAAAATAAACATTTTGAGTGTCTCGCTGACTGTTCAGAAACAAATATATCTGTTTAAAAGATTCTGGTGTAGGCCTGAAAAGTAAAACTGTGGTTTTTCTCTTCCATGGTTCAAATCTGGAAGTAATACACCTTTTTCCATAAAAAAAAAACATTTTGAGTGTCTCGCTGACTGTTCAGACACAAATATATCTGTTTAAAAGAGTCTGGTGTAGGCCAGATAACTAGAACTGTGGTCTTCCTCTTCCACAGTTCAAATCTGGGTGTAATCCACTTTTTTGCATAAAAAAACATTTCAGTGTCTCCCTGACTGTTCAGACACAAATATATCTGTTTAAAAGATTCTGGTGAAGGCCAGATAACTATAACTGAGCTTTTGCTGTTCCACAGTTAAAATCTCTGTATTATCCACTTTTTTGCCTTTTTTTCCATAAAAAAAACATTTGGAGTGTCTCGCTGACTGTTCAGACAAAATATATCTGTTTAAAGATTCTGGTGTAGGCCAGATAACTAGAACTGTGGTTTTGCAGTTCCACTGTTCAATTCTCTGTATTATCCAATTTTTTGCCTTTTTTCCAGAAAAAAAACATTTTGAGTGTCTCGCTTTCTGTTCAGACACAAATATATCTGTTTAAAAGATTCTGGTGTAGGCCAGATAACTAGAACTGTGGTTTTGAAATTTCACAGTTCAAATCTCTGTATTATCCACTTTTTTGCCTTTTTCCATAAAAAAAAACATTTTGAATGTCTCGCTGACTGTTCAGACACAAATATATCTGTTTGAAAGATGCTGGTGTAGGCCACATAACTAGAACTGTGGATTTCCTCTTCCACAGTTCAAATCTGGGTGTAATCCAACTTTTTGCATAAAAAAAAAATTTTGAGTGTCTCACTGACTGTTCAGACACAAATATATCTGTTTAAAAGATTCTTGTGTAGGCCAGATAACTAGAACTGTGGTTTTGGAGTTCCACTGTTCAAATCTCTGTATTATCTACTTTTTTCCTTTTTTCCTTTAAAAAAAAACATTTTGAGTGGCTCGCTGACTGTTCAGACACAAATATATCTGTTTAGAAGAGTCTGGTGTAGGCTTCATAACTAGAATTTTGGTTTTCCTCTTCCACGGTTCAAATCTGGCTGTAATCCACCTTTTTGCATAAAAAAAAAACATTTTGAGTGTGTCGATAACTGTTCAGAAACAAATATATCTGTTTAAAAGATTGTGGTGTAGGCCAGATAACCAGAACTGTGGTTTTCCTCTTCCACGGTTCAAATCTGGGTGTAATCCACCTTTTTGCAAAAAAAAAATTGCTTAAGTGTCTCACTGACTGTTCAGACACAAATATATCTGTTTAAAAGATTCTGGTGTAGGCCAGATAACTAGAACTATGGTTTTGCAGTTCAATGGTTCAAATCTCTGTATTATCCACTTTCTTGCCTTTTTTTCACAAAAAAAAACATTTTGAGTGTCTCGCTGACTGTTCAGACACAAATATATCTGTTTAAAAGATTCTGGTGTAGGCCAGAGAAATAGAACTGTGGTTTTACTCTTCCAAGGTTTAAATCTCTGTATTATCCACTTTTTTGCCTTTTTTACATAAAAAAACATTTTGAGTGTCTCGCTTTCTGTTCAGACACAAATATATCTGTTTAAAAGATTCTGGTGTAGGCCAGATAACTAGAACTGTGGTTTTGAAATTTCACAGTTCAAATCTCTGTATTATCCACTTTTTTGCCTTTTTCCATAAAAAAAAACATTTTGAGTGTCTCGCTGACTGTTCAGACACAAATATATCTGTTTGAAAGATGCTGGTGTAGGCCACATAACTAGAACTGTGGATTTCCTCTTCCACAGTTCAAATCTGGGTGTAATCCAACTTTTTGCATAAAAAAAAAATTTTGAGTGTCTCACTGACTGTTCAGACACAAATATATCTGTTTAAAAGATTCTTGTGTAGGCCAGATAACTACAACTGTGGTTTTGCAGTTCCACTGTTCAAATCTCTGTATTATCTACTTTTTTCCTTTTTTCCTTAAAAAAAACCATTTTGAGTGGCTCGCTGACTGTTCAGACACAAATATATCTGTTTAGAAGAGTCTGGTGTAGGCTTCATAACTAGAATTTTGGTTTTCCTCTTCCACGGTTCAAATCTGGCTGTAATCCACCTTTTTGCATAAAAAAAAAACATTTTGAGTGTGTCGATGACTGTTCAGAAACAAATATATCTGTTTAAAAGATTGTGGTGTAGGCCAGATAACTAGAAGTGTGGTTTTCCTCTTCCACGGTTCAAATCTGGGTGTAATCCACCTTTTTGCAAAAAAAAAAATTGCTTAAGTGTCTAACTGACTGTTCAGACACAAATATATCTGTTTAAAAGATTCTGGTGTAGGCCAGATAACTAGAACTATGGTTTTGCAGTTCAATGGTTCAAATCTCTGTATTATCCACTTTCTTGCCTTTTTTCCACAAAAAAAAACATTTTGAGTGTCTCGCTGACTGTTCAGACACAAATATATCTGTTTAAAAGATTCTGGTGTAGGTCAGAGAAATAGAACTGTGGTTTTACTCTTCCAAGGTTTAAATCTCTGTATTATCCACTTTTTTGCCTTTTTTACATAAAAAAAATTTTGAGTGTCTCGCTGACTGTTCAGACACAAATATATCTGTTTAAAAGATTCTGGTGTAGGCCAGAGAATTAGAACTGAGGTCTTCCACTTCCACGGTTCAAATCAGGGTGTAATCCACTTTTTAACATAAAAAAAAACATTTCAGTGTCTCCCTGACTGTTCAGACACAATTATATCTGTTTAAAAGATTCTGGTGCAGGCCAGATAACTAGACATGTGGTTTTGCAATCCCATGGTACAAATCTCTGTATTATCCACTTTTTTGCCTTTTTTCCATAAAAAAAACATTTTGAGGGTCTCGCTGACTGTTCAGACACAAATATTTCTGTTTAAAAGATTGTAGTGCAGGCCACATAACTAGAACTGTGGTTTTCCTCTTCCACGGTTCAAATCTGGCTGTAATCCACCTTTTTGCATAAAAAAACCCATTTTGAGTGTGTCGCTGACTGTTCAGAAAAAAATATATCTGTTTAAAAGATTGTGGTGTAGGCCAGATAACTAGAAGTGTGGTTTTGAAATTTCACGGTTCATTCTCTGTATTATACTGTATACTTTTTTGCCTTTTTTCCATAAAAATACATTTTGAGTGTCTCGCTGACTGTTCAGACACAGTTATATCTGTTTAAAAGATTCTGGTGTAGGCCAGAGAAATAGAACTGTGGTTTTACTCTTCCACAGTTTAAATTTCTGTATTATCCACTTTTTTGCCTTTTTTCCATAAAAAAAAACACTTTGAGAGAACCGCTGACTGTTCAGACACAAATATTTCTGTTTAAAAGATTATGGTGTAGGCCACATAACTAGAACTGTGGTTTTCCTCTTCCACGGTTCAAATCTGGCTGTAGTCCACCTTTTTGCATAAAAAAAAACATTTTGAGTGTGTCGCTGACTGTTCAGAAACAAATATATCTGTTTAAAAGATTGTGGTGTAGGCCAGATAACTAGAATTGTGGTTTTACAGTTCCATGGTTCAAATCTCTGTATTATCCACTTTTTTGCCTTTTTCCATAAAAAAAACATTTTGAGTGTCTCGCTGACTGCTCAGACACAAATATATCTGTTTAAAAGATTCTGGTGTAGGCCAGATAACTAGAACTGTGAATTACTTCAACGGTTCAAATCAGGGTGTAATCCACCTTTTTGCTTAAAAAAAACATTTTGAGTGTCTCGCTGACTGTTCGGACACAAATATATCTGTTTAAAAGATTCTGGTGTAGGCCAGATAACTAGAACTGTGGTTTTGAAATTTCACAGTTCACATCTCTGTATTATATACTTTTTTGCCTTTTTTCCATAAAAAATAATTTTGAGAGTCCCGCTGACTGTTCAGACACAAATATATCTGTTTAAAAGATTCTGGTGTAGGCCAGAGAAATAGAACTGTGGTTTTAATCTTCCACAGTTTAAATCTCTGTATCATCCACTTTTTTGCCTTTATTACATAAAAAAAAACATTTTGAGTGTCTCGCTGACTATTCAGACACAAATATATCTGTTTAAAAGATTCTGGTGTAGGCCAGAGAAATAGAACTGAGGTCTTCCTCTTCCACGGTTCAAATCTGGGTGTAATCCACTTTTTTGCATAAAAAAAAGATTTCAGTGTCTCCCTGACTGTTCAGACACAAATATATCTGTTTAAAAGATTCTGGTGTAGGCCAGATAACTAGACATGTGGTTTTGCAGTCCCACGGTACAAATCTCTGTATTATCCACTTTTTTGCCTTTTTTCCATAAAAAAAACACTTTGAGAGTCTCGCTGACTGTTCAGACACAAATATTTCTGTTTAAAAGATTATGGTGTAGGCCACATAACTAGAACTGTGGTTTTCCTCTTCCACGGTTCAAATCTGGCTGTAGTCCACCTTTTTGCATAAAATAAACCATTTTGAGTGTGTCGCTGACTGTTCAGGAACAAATATATCTGTTTAAAAGATTGTGGCGTAGGCCAGATAACTAGAAGTGTGGTTTTACAGTTCCATGGTTCAAATCTCTGTATTATCCACTTCTTTGCCCTTTTCCATAAAAAAAAACATTTTGAGTGTCTCGCTGACTGTTCAGGCACAAATATATCTGAAAGATTCTGGTGTAGGCCACATAACTAGAACTGTGGATTTCCTCTTCCACGGTACAAATCTGGCTGTAATCCACCTTTTTGCATAAAAAAAAACATTTTGAGTGTGTCACTGACTTTTCAGACACAAATATATCTGTTTAAAAGAATCTGGTGTAGGCCAGATAACTAGAACTGTGGTTTTCCTCTTCCACAGTTCAAATCTGGGTGTAATCCACCTTTTCATAAAAAAAACTGTTTCAGTGTCTCACTGACTGTTCAGACACAAATATATCTGTTTAAAAGATTCTGGTGTAGGCCAGATAACTAGAACTTTGGTTTTCATCTTCCACGGTACAAGTCTGGGTGTAATCCACCTTTTTGCATAAAAAAAAAACATTTTGAGTGTCTCCCTGACTGTTCAGACACAAATATATCTGTTTAAAAGAGTATGGTGTAGGCCAGATAACTAGAACTGTGGTTTTGCAGTTCCACGATTCAAGTCTCTGTATTATCCACTTTTTTGCCTTTTTTCCATAAAAAAAAAACATTTTGAGTGTCTCGCTGACTGTTCAGACACAAATATATCTGTTTAAAAGATTCTGGTGTAGGCCAGATAACTAGAACTGTGGTTTTCCTCTTCCACAGTTCAAATCAGGGTGAAATCCACCTTTTTGCATAAAAAAAACATTTTGAGTGTCTCGCTGACGGTTCGGACACAAATATATCTGTTTAAAAGATTCTGGTGTAGGCCAGATAACTAGAACTGTGGTTTTGAAATTTCACAGTTCAAATCTCTGTATTATATACTTTTTTGCCTTTTTTCCATAAAAAAAAACATTTTGAGAGTCCCGCTGACTGTTCAGACACAAATATATCTGTTTAAAAGATTCTGGTGTAGGCCAGAGAAATTGAACTGTGGTTTCACTCTTCCACAGTTGAAATCTCTGTATCATCCACTTTTTTGCCTTTATTACATAAAAAAAAACATTTTGAGTGTCTCGCTGACTATTCAGACACAAATATATCTGTTTAAAAGAATCTGGTGTAGGCCAGAGAAATAGAACTGAGGTCTTCCTCTTCCACGGTTCAAATCTGGGTGTAATCCACTTTTTTGCATAAAAAAAACATTTCAGTGTCTCCCTGACTGTTCAGACACAAATATATCTGTTTAAAAGATTCTGGTGTAGGCCAGATAACTAGACATGTGGTTTTGCAGTCGCACGGTACAAATGTCTGTATTATCCACTTTTTTGCCTTTTTTCCATAAAAAAAAACACTTTGAGAGTCTCGCTGACTGTTCAGACACAAATATTTCTGTTTAAAAGATTCTGGTGTAGGCCAGAGAAAGAGAACTGTGGTTTTACTTTTCCACAGTTTAAATCTTGGTATCATCCACTTTTTTGCCTTTATTATATAAAAAAAACATTTTGAGTGTCTCGCTGACTATTCAGAAACAAATATATCTGTTTAAAAGAATCTGGTGTAGGCCAGAGAAATAGAACTGTGGTTTTCCTCTTCCACGGTTCAAATCTGGGTGTAATCCACCCTTTTGCAAAAAAAAAAATTGTTTAAGTGTCTCACTGACTGTTCACACACAAATATATCTGTTTAAAAGATTCTGGTGTAGGCCAGATAACTAGAACTATGGTTTTGCAGTTCCACGGTTCAAATCTCTGTATTATCCACTTTCTTGCCTTTTTTCCATAAAAATAACATTTTGAGTGTCTCGGTGACTGTTCAGACACAAATATATCTGTTTAAAAGATTCTGGTGCAGGCCCGATAACTAGAACTGTGGTTTTCGTCTTCCACGGTACAAGTCTGGGTGTAATCCACCTTTTTGCATAAAAAAAAACATTTTGAGTGTCTCGCTTACTGTTCAGACACAAATATATATGTTTAAAAGAGTATGGTGTAGGCCAGATAACTAGAACTGTAGTTTTGCAGTTCCACGATTCAAGTCTCTGTATTATCCACTTTTTTGCCTTTTTTCCATAAAAAAAAACATTTTGAGTGTCTCGCTGACTGTTCAGACACAAATATATCTGTTTAAAAGATTCCGGTGTAGGCCAGAGAAATAGAATTGAGGTCTTCCTCTTCCACGGTTCAAATCAGGGTGTAATCCACTTTTTTACATAAAAAAAACATTTCAGTGTCTCCCTGACTGTTCAGACACTAATATATCTGTTTAAAAGGTTCTGGTGCAGGCCAGATAACTGTAACTGTGCTTTTGAACTTACACTGTTCAAATCTCTGTATTATCCACTTTTTTGCCTTTTTTCCAGAAAAAAAACATTTTGAGTGTCTCGCTTTCTGTTCAGACACAAATATATCTGCTTAAAAGATTCTGGTGTAGGCCAGATAACTAGACATGTGGTTTTGCAGTCCCACGGTACAAATCTCTGTATTATCTACTTTTTTGCCTTTTTTCCTTAAAAAAAACATTTTTAGTGCCTCGCTGACTGTTCAGACACAAATATATCTGATTAAAAGAGTCTGGTGTAGGCCACATCACTAGAATTGTGGTTTTCCTCTTCCATGGTTCAAAACTGGCTGTAATCCACCTTTTTGCATAAAAAAAAAACATTTTGAGTGTCTCGCTGACTGTTCAGACACAAATATATCTGTTTAAAAGATTCCGGTGTAGGCCAGATATCTAGAACTGTGGTTTTGCAGTTCCACAATTCAAGTCTCTGTATTATCCACTTCTTTGCCTTTTTTCCATAAAAAAAAATATTTGAGTGTCTCCCTGACTGTTCAGACACAAATATATCTGTTTAAATGATTGTGGTATAAGCAAGATAACTAGAACTGTGGTTTTGCAATTCCACAGTTCAAATCTCTGTAATATCCACTTTTTTGGATTTTTTCCATAAAAAAAAATATTTTGAGTGTCTCGCTGACTGCTCAGACACAAGTATATCTGTTTAAAAGATTCTGGTGTAGGCCAGATATCTAGAATTGTGGTTTTCCTCTACCACGGTTCAAGTCTGGGTGTAATCCACCTTTTTACACAAAAAAAAACAGTTTGAATGTCTCGCTGACTGTTTAGACACAGATATTTCTTTTTAAAAGAGTCTGGTGTAGGCAAGATAACTAGAACTGTGGTTTGGCAGTTTGATGGTTCATATCTCTGTATTATCCCCTTTTTTGCCTCTTTTCCATAACAAAAAAAACATTTTGAGTGTCTCGCTGACTGGTCAGACACAAATATATCTGTTTAAAAGATTCTGGTGTAGGCCAGATAACTAGAACTGTGGTTTTCCTCTTTCACAGTTTAAATCAGGGTGTAATCCATCTTCTTGCATAAAAAAATAGTTTCAGTGTCTCGCTGACTGTTCAGACACAAATATATCTGTTTAAAAGAGTCTGGTGTAGGCAAGATAACTAGAACTGTGGTTTGGCAGTTCCATGGTTCAAATCTCTGTATTGTCCAGTTTTTTGCCTTTTTTCCATAAAAAAAACATTTTGAGTGTCTCGCTGACTGTTCAGACACAAGTATATCTGTTTAAAAGAATCTGGTGTAGGCCAGATAACTTGAATTGTGGTTCTCCTCTACCATGGTTCAAATCTGGTTGTAATCCACCTTTTTGCATAAAAAAACATTTTGAGTGTCTCACTGACTGTTCAGGCACAAATATATCTGTTTAATAAAGTCTGGTGTAGGCCAGAGAAATAGAACTGTGGTTTTCCTCTTCCACGGTTTAAATCTGTATGTAATCCACCTTTTACCATTAAAAAAAACAGTTTGAATGTCTCGCTGACTGTTCAGACACAGATATATCTTTTTAAAAGAGTCTGGTGTAGGCAAGATAACTAGAACTGTGGTTTGGCAGTTTGATGGTTCATATCTCTGTATTATCCACTTTTTGCCTTTTTTCATAAAAAAAATGTTGAGTGTCTCGCTGACTGTTCAGACACAAATATATCTGTTTAAAAATGTCTGGTGTAGGCCAGATAAATAGAATTGTGGGTTTCCTCTTCCACGGTTCAAATCTGGGTGTAATGCACATTTTTGCATAAAAAAAAAACATTTTGAGTGTCTCGTTGACAGTTCAAACACAAATATATCTGTTTAAAAGATTCTGGTGTAGGCCAGAGAAATAGAACTGTGGATTTCCTCTTCCACGGTTTAAATCTGCGTGTAATCCACCTTTTTGCACAAAAAAAAATGTTTCAGTGTCTCGCTGACTGTTCAGACACAAATTTATCTGTTTAATAGATTCTGGTGTAGGCCAGAGAAAAAGAACTGTGGTTTTCCTCTTCCACGGTTTAAATCTGTGTGTAATCCACCTTTTTGCATAAAAAAAAAGTTTGCATGTCTCGCTGACTGTTCGGACACAAATATATCTGTTTAAAAGAGTCTGGTGTAGGCCAGATAACTAGAACAGTGGTGTTTCAGTTCCACGGTTCAAATCTCTGTATTATCCACTTTTTTTTGCCTTTTTTCCATTAAAAAAACATTTTGAGTGTCTCGCTGACTGTTCAGACACAAATATATCTGTTTAAAAGATTCTGGTGTATGCCAGATAACTAGAATTGTGGTTTTCCCCTTCCACTGTTCAAATCAGGGTGTAATCCACCTACTTGCATAAAAAAATAGTTTCATTGTCTCGCTGGCTGTTCAGACACAAATATATCTCTTTAATAGATTCTGGTGTAGGCCAGAGAAATAGAATTGTGGTTTTCCTCTTCCACGGTTCAAATTTGTGTGTAATCCACCTTTTTGCAGAAAAAAAAACATTTTGAGTGTCTCGCTGACTGTTCAGACACAAATATATCTGTTTAAAAGTTTCTGTTGTAGGCCTGATAACTAGAACTGTGATTTTGCAGTTCCACGGTTCAAATCTCTGTATTATCCACCTTTTGCCTTTTTTCATAAAAAAAACATTTTGAGTGTCTCGCTGACTGTTCAGACACAAATATATCTGTTTAAAAGAGTCTGGTGTAGGCCAGGTAACTAGAACTGTGGTTTTGCAGTTCCATGTTTCAAATCTCTGTAGTATCCACTTTTTTGCCTTTTTTCCATAAAAAATACATTTTGAGTGTCTCGCTGACAGTTCAGACACAAATATATCTGTTTAAAAGATTCTGGTGTAGGCCAGATAACTAGAACTGTGGTTTTGCAGTTCCATGTTTCAAATCTCTGTAATATCCAGTTTTTTGCCTTTTTTCATAAAAATAAAAACATTTTGAGGGTCTCGCTGACTGTTCAGACACAAATACATCTGTTTAAAATTGTCTGGTGTAGGCCAGATTAATAGAATTGTGGGTTTCCTCTTCCACGGTTCAAATCTGGGTGTAATGCACCTTTTTGCATAAAAAAACATTTTGAGTGTCTCGCTGACTGTTCAGACACAAATATATTTGTTTTAAAGATTCTGGTGTAGGCCTGAAAAATAGAACTGTGATTTTCCTCTTCCACGGTTCAAATCTGAGAGTAATCCACCTTTTTGCATAAAAAAAAACATTTCAGTGTCTCGCTGTTTGTTCAGACACAAATATATCTGTTTGAAAGATTCTGGTATAGGCCAGATAACTAGAATTGTGGTTTTCGTCTTCCACGGTACAAATCTGGGTGTAATGCAACTTTTTGCAGAAAAAAAAACATTTTGAGGGTCTCGCTGACTGTTCAGACACAAATATATCTGTTTAATAGTTTCTGGTGTAGGCCAGATAACTAGAACTGTGGTTTTGCAGTTCCACGGTTCAAATCTCTGTATTATTCACTTTTTGCCTTTTTTCATAAAAAAAACATTTTGAGTGTCTCGCTGACTGCTTAGGCACAAATATAGCTGTTTAGAAGATTCTGGTGTAGGCCAGATAGCTAGAATTGTGGTTTTCCTCTTCCACAGTTCAAATTTGGGTGTAATCCACCTTTTTTGCAGAAAAAAAAAATTTTGAGTGTCTCGCTGACTTTTCAGAAACAAATGTATCTGTTTAAAATATTCTGGTGTAGGCCAGATAACTAGAACTGTGATTTTGCAGTTCCACGGTTCAAATCTGGGTGTAATCCACCCCTTTGCATAAAAAAAAAACGTTTCAGTGTCTCTCTGACTGTTCAGACACAAATATATCTGTTTAATAGATTCTGGTGTAGGCCAGAGAAATAGAACTGTGGTTTTCCTCTTGCACGGTTTAAATCTGTATGTAATCCACATTTTACCATTAAAAAAAAACAGTTTGAGTGTCTCGCTGACTATTCAGGCACAAATATATCTGTTTAAAAGAGTCTGGTGTAGGCCAGATAACAAGAACTGTGGTTTTGCAGTTCCATGGTTCAAATCTCTGTATTATTCACTTTTTTGCCTTTTTTCAATTAAAAAAACATTTTTAGTGTCTCGCTGACTATTCAGACACAAATATATCTGTTTATATTATTCTGGTATAGGCCTGAAAAATAGAACTGTGGTTTTCCTCTTCCACGGTTCAAATCTGGATGTAATCCACCTTTTTGCATTAAAAAAAACAGTTTGAGTGTCTCGCTGACTGTTCAGGCACAAATATATCTGTTTAAAAGAGTCTGGTGTAGGCCAGATAACTAGAACTGTGGTTTTGCAGTTCCACGGTTCAAATCTCTGTATTATCCACTTTTTTGCCTTTTTTTTAATTAAAAAAAAATCATTTTGAATGTCTCGCTGACTGTTCAGACACAAATATATCTGTTTAAAAGATTCTGGTGTAGGCCAGAGAAATAGAACTGTGGTTTTCCTCTTCCACGGTTCAAATCTGGGTGTAATCCAACTTTTTGCATAAAAAAAAACATTTTGAGTGTCTCGCTGACTGTTCAGGCACAAATATATCTGTTTAAAAGAGTCTAGTGTAGTCCAAATAACTAGAACTGTGGTTTTGCAGTTCCACGGTTCAAATCTCTGTATTCTCTACTTTTTTGCCTTCTTTTTATTAAAAAAAACATTTTGAGTGTCTCGCTGACTGTTCAGACACATATACATCTGTTTAAAAGATTCTGGTGTATGCCAGATAACTAGAATTGTGGTTTTCCTCTTCCACGGTTCAAATCAGGGTGTAATCCACCTATTTGCATAAAAAAATAGTTTCATTGTCTCGCTGACTGTTCAGACACAAATATATCTCTTTAAAAGATTCTGGTGTAGGCCAGAGAAATAGAATTGTGGTTTTCCTCTTCCACGGTTCAAATTTGGGTGTAATCCACCTTTTTGCAGAAAAAAAACATTTTGAGTGTCTCGCTGACTGTTCAGACACAAACATATCTGTTTAAAAGTTTCTGGTGTAGGCCAGATAACTAGAACTGTGATTTTGAAGTTCCACGGTTCAAATCTCTGTAATATCCACTTTTTTGCCTTTTTTCCATAAAAAAAACATTTTGAGTGTCTCGCTGACTGTTTAGACACAAATATATCTGTTTAAAAGATTCTGGTGTAGGCCAGATAACTAGAACAGTGGTGTTTCAGTTCCACGGTTCAAATCTCTGTATTATCCACTTTTTTTTGCCTTTTTTCCATTAAAAAAAACATTTTGAGTGTCTCGCTGACTGTTCAGACACAAATATATCTGTTTAAAAGATTCTGGTGTATGCCAGATAACTAGAATTGTGGTTTTCCCCTTCCACTGTTCAAATCAGGGTGTAATCCACCTACTTGCATAAAAAAATAGTTTCATTGTCTCGCTGGCTGTTCAGACACAAATATATCTCTTTAATAGATTCTGGTGTAGGCCAGAGAAATAGAATTGTGGTTTTCCTCTTCCACGGTTCAAATTTGTGTGTAATCCACCTTTTTGCAGAAAAAAAAACATTTTGAGTGTCTCGCTGACTGTTCAGACACAAATATATCTGTTTAAAAGTTTCTGTTGTAGGCCTGATAACTAGAACTGTGATTTTGCAGTTCCACGGTTCAAATCTCTGTATTATCCACCTTTTGCCTTTTTTCATAAAAAAAACATTTTGAGTGTCTCGCTGACTGTTCAGACACAAATATATCTGTTTAAAAGAGTCTGGTGTAGGCCAGGTAACTAGAACTGTGGTTTTGCAGTTCCATGTTTCAAATCTCTGTAGTATCCACTTTTTTGCCTTTTTTCCATAAAAAATACATTTTGAGTGTCTCGCTGACAGTTCAGACACAAATATATCTGTTTAAAAGATTCTGGTGTAGGCCAGATAACTAGAACTGTGGTTTTGCAGTTCCATGTTTCAAATCTCTGTAATATCCAGTTTTTTGCCTTTTTTCATAAAAATAAAAACATTTTGAGGGTCTCGCTGACTGTTCAGACACAAATACATCTGTTTAAAATTGTCTGGTGTAGGCCAGATTAATAGAATTGTGGGTTTCCTCTTCCACGGTTCAAATCTGGGTGTAATGCACCTTTTTGCATAAAAAAACATTTTGAGTGTCTCGCTGACTGTTCAGACACAAATATATTTGTTTTAAAGATTCTGGTGTAGGCCTGAAAAATAGAACTGTGATTTTCCTCTTCCACGGTTCAAATCTGAGAGTAATCCACCTTTTTGCATAAAAAAAAAACATTTCAGTGTCTCGCTGTTTGTTCAGACACAAATATATCTGTTTGAAAGATTCTGGTATAGGCCAGATAACTAGAATTGTGGTTTTCGTCTTCCACGGTACAAATCTGGGTGTAATGCAACTTTTTGCAGAAAAAAAAACATTTTGAGGGTCTCGCTGACTGTTCAGACACAAATATATCTGTTTAATAGTTTCTGGTGTAGGCCAGATAACTAGAACTGTGGTTTTGCAGTTCCACGGTTCAAATCTCTGTATTATTCACTTTTTGCCTTTTTTCATAAAATAAACATTTTGAGTGTCTCGCTGACTGCTTAGGCACAAATATAGCTGTTTAGAAGATTCTGGTGTAGGCCAGATAGCTAGAATTGTGGTTTTCCTCTTCCACAGTTCAAATTTGGGTGTAATCCACCTTTTTTGCAGAAAAAAAAAATTTTGAGTGTCTCGCTGACTTTTCAGAAACAAATGTATCTGTTTAAAATATTCTGGTGTAGGCCAGATAACTAGAACTGTGATTTTGCAGTTCCACGGTTCAAATCTGGGTGTAATCCACCCCTTTGCATAAAAAAAAAACGTTTCAGTGTCTCTCTGACTGTTCAGACACAAATATATCTGTTTAATAGATTCTGGTGTAGGCCAGAGAAATAGAACTGTGGTTTTCCTCTTGCACGGTTTAAATCTGTATGTAATCCACCTTTTACCATTAAAAAAAAACAGTTTGAGTGTCTCGCTGACTATTCAGGCACAAATATATCTGTTTAAAAGAGTCTGGTGTAGGCCAGATAATAAGAACTGTGGTTTTGCAGTTCCATGGTTCAAATCTCTGTATTATTCACTTTTTTGCCTTTTTTCAATTAAAAAAACATTTTTAGTGTCTCGCTGACTATTCAGACACAAATATATCTGTTTATATTATTCTGGTATAGGCCTGAAAAATAGAACTGTGGTTTTCCTCTTCCACGGTTCAAATCTGGATGTAATCCACCTTTTTGCATTAAAAAAAACAGTTTGAGTGTCTCGCTGACTGTTCAGGCACAAATATATCTGTTTAAAAGAGTCTGGTGTAGGCCAGATAATAAGAACTGTGGTTTTGCAGTTCCACGGTTCAAATCTCTGTATTATCCACTTTTTTGCCTTTTTTTTAATTAAAAAAAAATCATTTTGAATGTCTCGCTGACTGTTCAGACACAAATATATCTGTTTAAAAGATTCTGGTGTAGGCCAGAGAAATAGAACTGTGGTTTTCCTCTTCCACGGTTCAAATCTGGGTGTAATCCAACTTTTTGCATAAAAAAAAACATTTTGAGTGTCTCGCTGACTGTTCAGGCACAAATATATCTGTTTAAAAGAGTCTAGTGTAGTCCAAATAACTAGAACTGTGGTTTTGCAGTTCCACGGTTCAAATCTCTGTATTCTCTACTTTTTTGCCTTCTTTTTATTAAAAAAAACATTTTGAGTGTCTCGCTGACTGTTCAGACACATATACATCTGTTTAAAAGATTCTGGTGTATGCCAGATAACTAGAATTGTGGTTTTCCTCTTCCACGGTTCAAATCAGGGTGTAATCCACCTATTTGCATAAAAAAATAGTTTCATTGTCTCGCTGACTGTTCAGACACAAATATATCTCTTTAAAAGATTCTGGTGTAGGCCAGAGAAATAGAATTGTGGTTTTCCTCTTCCACGGTTCAAATTTGGGTGTAATCCACCTTTTTGCAGAAAAAAAACATTTTGAGTGTCTCGCTGACTGTTCAGACACAAATATATCTGTTTAAAAGTTTCTGGTGTAGGCCAGATAACTAGAACTGTGATTTTGAAGTTCCACGGTTCAAATCTCTGTAATATCCACTTTTTTGCCTTTTTTCCATAAAAAAAACATTTTGAGTGTCTCGCTGACTGTTCAGACACAAATATATCTGTTTAAAAGAGTCTGGTGTAGGCCAGATAACTAGAACTGTGGTTTTGCAGTTCCATGTTTCAAATCTCTGTAATATCCACTTTTTTGACTTTTTTCCATAAAAAATACATTTTGAGTGTCTCGCTGACTGTTCAGACACAAATATATGTGTTTAAAAGATTCTGGTGTAGGCCAGATAACTAGAACTGTGGTTTTGCAGTTCCATAGTTCAAATCTCTGTATTATCCACTTTTTTGCCTTTTTTCATAAAAATAAATACATTTTGAGTGTCTCGCTGTAGAGTCGGCGTCCCTGCCTCCTGCTAGGCAGGGACGCTGTTCCCCTCACCTCTCCACACTGTGCCCGGCGTCCTCCTCCCGCTCTGCTGGCAGCGCGCGCTGCTTCCTGGCCACTGTGCTTAGGGCGCGCGCGCCCGCTCCCCCTCTCTTAAAGGGGCCGCGCGCGCTCCCCCTCTCTTAAAGGGGCCGCGCGCGCCGTCCTAAGGAGTCCCCGGCCAATGGCCGGAGGACCTCACCATATATAAGGCACCTCCTCCAAAATGGAGGTGACCGAGCAATGTTGTTGCAAAGCCTTCACTCTGCTTCAGCCCTCAGGTCCCGTTACCAGTTACCTGCCAGTCACCTGCCAGATCCCTGCTTGATACCTGCCTGATATCCATTTACCTGCTTGCAAGCCTGCGGTCCGACGGTCTGCCTTCCGACACCTGTCAGTCTGTTTATGGACCAGCCTGCCCGCTCACCTGGGAGTGCTCATCTGCTACCTGCCTGCTAGCCTACCTGGAGGCTTCGCTGTCACTTGCCGTGACCACCTGCCTGTCCAGAGACTCTTGCCTGCTCACCTGCTACCTGTCTGCTAGCCTACCTGGAGGCTCTGCCATCACTTGCCGTGACCACCTGCCCGTCCAGAGACTCTTGCCCGCTCACCTGGGAGCGCTCACCTGCTACCTGCCTGCTAGCCTACCTGGAGGCTCTGCCGTCACTTGCCGTGACCACCTGCCTGTCCAGAGACTCTTGCCTGCTCACCTGGGAGCGCTCACCTGCTACCTGTCTGCTAGCCTACCTGGAGGCTCTGCCGTCACTTGCCGTGACCACCTGCCTGTCCAAAGACTCTCGCCCGCTCACCTGGGAGCGCTCACCAGCCACCTGCCTGCTGTCCTTCTACCCAGAGACTGTCCCTGTCACTTGCCGTGAGTACCCGTCCTTCTACTCAGAGACTGTCCCTGTCACTTGCCGTGACTACCTGCCCTTCTACCCAGAGACTGTCCCTGTCACTTGCCGCGACTACCTGCCCGTCTTCCCCGGGAGCCACCCGCTTCCTTACAAGGACCGCCCCCTTGTATAGCTGCTCAGAGGTTCCGCCTCCCAGACCCGTTAGTTTGCTCGGGCCATGGAACCCGGTGGCACCCAAGCTCCCTCGCTCTCTGACCTATGTCATGAATTGTCCCGTCAGAGGTCCCAACAGGAGTCCATCCTGAGTCATCTGCGGAATGTCAACTCTCGCCTGGACACTCTGACTGCTCCACCAGCAACCACCGCTAGTGTCATGACTCGCAGCTCGGCAGCGCCGCTGCCCACCAATACCATGGCATCCTGCCCCGGACCCCGGCTTTCTGCACCTCCTCGCTTCGGAGGCGACCCCGCTCAAGCTCGGGGCTTCATAAACCAGTGCACCCTGCACTTTGAACTCCTGTCCCACCAGTTTATCTCCGACCGGGCCAAAGTAGCCTTCATCATGTCCCATCTCACGGGGGAGGCACTGGCTTGGCTAAATCCTCTATGGAAGAGAGGAGACCCCCTGGTGTCCAACCTGCCAGCCTTTCTCACGGCTTTCCGGAAAGTCTTCGACGAACCCGGACGGAAGACCTCATCCGCATCATCTCTGCTACGCCTCCATCACGGAAATCTCACCGTGGGCCAATATGCCTTACGGTTCCGTACCCTTGCTTCGGAGCTGGCGTGGGATAACGACGCCCTGGTGTCTGTCTTTTGGGAGGGTCTGTCCGGCCTTTTTAAAGATGAACTCACCGGTCGGGACATACCTACCACTCTCGACGACTTAATAACTCTTGCCACCCGGATTGACATCCGGTTCCAGGAACGCGCCAAAGAGGCCACCCGTGAGAGGAGGTTTCCACGTCTAGCCCCTGCCTTTCAGAAACCTGTTACTTCTCCCGCTACTCCCCAGGCGCACTCACCCGAGCCTATGCAGGTCGACCAGACCAAGATGGTCAAAACCCGTCAAGAGTTACGCCGTGCCGAGGGGAGCTGCTTCTACTGTGGCAGTAAGGAGCACCGGATCCGTTCCTGCCCGGAGAGGTCTGGAAACGCCTGTGTCTAGGATCGCTCAGAGAGGTCGTCCTAGACAAGAGTAAACTCTCTCCATCTCTGTTGCTGTCGGTCTCTATCATCTGCGGGGAGAACCGTTATTTTGAACTAGCCCAACTTGACTCTGGAGCTGCCGGAAATCTCATTTCTCAGTCTCTGGTAGAGAAATACCGCATTCCCACCAAACCTCTAGCTGTACCCTTATCTGTCGCTGCCGTGGATGGGGGCCTCTTACCACATCCCATCCAACTCATCACCGAATCCATAACCCTGCAGGTGCTGTACTCTGAGAGCATCTTCTTTCATGTTCTGCCTGGACTCTCTCACGCCCTCTTACTAGGCCTACCTTGGCTTCAGAGACATGCACCCGTGCTTGATTGGCAGACCGGAGAAGTCCTTCGCTGTGGACAGGACTGCCATAAGACTTGTTTAGTTCCCGTCCATCCTGTCCGTCCTTCTCCTACTCCAGCCAATCTACCTGGTCTTCCGGCTCCTTATTGGTCGTATGCGGACGTCTTTAATAAAAAGGAGGCAGAGACATTACCCCCTCATAGACCATACGACTGCCCAATCGACCTGATGACCGGCGCTACTCCTCCCCGTGGGCGCATTTACCCTTTGTCCGCTGCTGAGACCTGATCCATGTCAGAATATATTGAGGAGAATCTGGCCCGGGGGTTCATCCGGAAATCTACTTCCCCGGCGGGAGCAGGCTTCTTCTTCGTCAAAAAGAAGGACGGCTCACTCCGTCCCTGTATAGACTATAGAGGCCTTAACCAGATCATGGTGAAGAATAAATACCCCCTTCCGCTCATTCCGGAATTATTTGACCGTCTGAGGGGGGCTAGAATCTTCACCAAGCTGGACCTCCGTGGGGCGTATAACCTGGTCCGTATCCGTCAGGGGGATGAATGGAAGACAGCATTCAACACCCGGGACGGCCACTATGAATACCTGGTAATGCCCTTCGGTCTCTGTAACGCTCCTGCCATCTTTCAAGAGTTGGTCAATGACATCTCCTGGGACCTTCTCTACTCCTGCGCAGTGGTGTACCTGGACGACATTTTGGTCTTCTCTCCGGATCTCCCCACACACCGGAGGGATGTTCGTCAGGTCCTGCACAGGCTCAGGCAGAACCACCTCTACGCTAAATATGAGAAGTGCCTCTTTGAGCAGACCTCGCTTCCGTTTTTGGGCTACATAATTTCTCAGACCGGCCTACGAATGGATCCTGAGAAACTGTCTGCCATGGAGAAGTGGCCTCGACCAGAGGGGTTGAAGGCTATTCAGCGGTTCCTGGGCTTCGCCAACTACTACCGCCTCTTCATACCGCACTTCTCTTCCCGGACTGCCCCTATCTCTGCACTCACCCGTAAGGGCACTAATCCCAGAGAATGGTCGCCCGAAGCAGAGGAAGCCTTTCTTTCCTTAAAACAGGCTTTCTCTTCCGCCCCGGTGCTGCATCGCCCGGACGGCAACAAGCAATTCTTCCTGGAAGTTGACGCCTCCTCCTCTGGAGCCGGAGCGGTACTTACCCAAAAATCGTCTTCCGGGAGAATGGTAACTTGCGGCTTCTTCTCCAAACTCTTCTCCTCTTCCGAGCGCAACTATTCTATAGGAGACCGAGAGTTATTGGCCATTAAGCTGGCATTGGAGGAGTGGCGTTACCTGCTCGAGGGGGCTCTTCACCCGGTAATAATTTACACGGACCACAAGAACTTGGCTTACCTCCAGAGTGTCCAGAGACTTAACCCGCGCCAAGCCCGGTGGTCCTTGTTTTTTGCTCGCTTTGATTTTGTTCTTCATTTTCGCCCGGCTGACGAAAACATCAAAGCTGATGCCTTGTCCCGATCCTTCCTGGTGTCTGATCTTGAGGAGGAACCTAAACACATCATCGATCCCGCCAGAGTAATGCAGGTGGCCCCCGTGAGTCTAAATCGTCTCCCTCCCGGTAAGACGTTCGTAACGGTAACTGATCGGGAGAAGATCCTACACTGGGGTCACTCGTCTAAGCTTGCTGGCCACGCCGGTCAGAAAAAGACCCTCCAGCTTATCACCCGGCACTACTGGTGGCCTACCCTGCACAAGGACGTAATAGACTTTGTTTCTGCCTGTGTGTCCTGCTCCCGCAACAAGGTTCCGAGACACCTGCCAGCCGGTCGCCTTCTTCCTCTTCCAGTACCTGCTGCCCCCTGGCAGCATATAGCTATGGACTTCATAACAGATCTCCCTGTCTCTGCCGGTTGTACGGTCATTTGGGTGGTCGCTGACCGCTTTTCCAAAGTGGCTCATTTCATTCCCCTGCCAGGCCTCCCGTCTGCACCTGAGCTGGCTAAAGACTTTATCCGCCACATCTTCCGTCTCCATGGCCTCCCCCTCCACATCGTGTCGGATCGTGGGGTCCAGTTCACCTCACGCTTCTGGAGAGCCACATGCAAGCTGCTAGACGTCACCCTGGACTTCTCCTCCGCATACCACCCACAGTCCAATGGTCAAGTGGAGCGGATCAATCAGATCCTGACCAGTTACCTCCGGCACTTCTTTAATGCCCACCATTCAGATTGGGTGGATCTCCTGCCATGGGCCGAATTCTCTTACAATAATCACGAGAGCGAATCTTCCTCCAAATCCCCATTTTTTGTAGTCTTCGGTCAGCATCCTCGGATCCCATTTCCCGTCTCCACCTTGGTGGACAATCCGGCTGCGGAATCTCTCGTTAGCAAATTTTCCTCCATTTGGGAGAGTACCCGATCCGCACTCCTTCAGTCGTCCGAGCGGATGAAAAAACACGCTGACAAAAAACGCCTGGATCCTCCACAATTCCGTCCTGGAGATAAAGTCTGGCTCTCGTCCCAGTATGTCCGGCTCAAGATTCCTTCCTACAAGTTAGGGCCTCGGTTCATCGACCCACTGGAAGTTATCAAGCAAATCAACCCAGTGGCCTATAAATTGAAACTCCCGGCCAACTTGCGGATCCCTAACTCCTTCCATGTATCTCTCCTCAAACCCGTGGTACTTAACTCTTTTTCCAAGTCTACAGGTACGCCTCCTGCTCCGGTTTCCGCTGAAAATGAGTTTGAGGTAGAGAACATTCTGGCCACCAAAAGGGTAAGAGGAAAAATCTTTTTTTCTGGTAGATTGGAAGGGGTTTGGTCCTGAGGAGAGAACTTGGGAGCCCCGGGAGAACATCCATGCCCCTCTCATCCTTGATAAATTTCTGTCTGGCCTAAAAAAGGGGGGGCCTAAGGGGGGGGTACTGTAGTGTCGGCGTCCCTCCCTCCTGCTAGGCAGGGACGCTGTTCCCCTCACCTCTCCACTCCATGCCCGGCGTCCTCCTCCCGCTCTGCTGGCAGCGCGCGCTGCTTCCTGGCCACTGTGCTTAGGGCGCGCGCGCGCTCCCCCTCTCTTAAAGGGGCCGCGCGCGCCGTCCTAAGGAGTCCCCGGTCAATGGCCGGAGGACCTCACCATATATAAGGCACCTCCTCCAAAATGGAGGTGCCCGAGCAATGTTGTTGCAAAGCCTTCACTCTGCTTCAGCCCTCAGGTCCCGTTACCAGTTACCTGCCAGTCACCTGCCAGATTCCTGCTTGATACCTGCCTGATATCCGTTTACCTGCTTGCAAGCCTGCGGTCCGATGGTCTGCCTTCCGACACCTGTCAGTCTGCCTATGGACCAGTCTGCCCGCTCACCTGGGAGCGCTCATTTGCTAACTGCCTGCTAGCCTACCTGGAGGCTTCGCTGTCACTGGCCGTGACCACCTGCCTGTCCAGAGACTCTTGCCTGCTCACCTGGGAGCGTTCACCTGCTACCTGTCTGCTAGCCTACCTGGAAGCTCTGCCGTCACTTGCCGTGACCACCTGCCTGTCCAGAGACTCTTGCCTGCTCACCTGGGAGCGCTCACCTGCTACCTGTCTGCTAGCCTACCTGGAGGCTCTGCCGTCACTTGCCGTGACCACCTGCCCGTCCAGAGACTCTTGCCTGCTCACCTGGGAGCACTCACCTGCTACCTGCCTGCTAGCCTACCTGGAGGCTCTGCCGTCACTTACCGTGACCACCTGCCTGTCCAGAGACTCTTGCCTGCTCACCTGGGAGTGCTCACCTGCTACCTGTCTGCTAGCCTACCTGGAGGCTCTGCCGTCACTTGCCGTGACCACCTGCCCATCCAGAGACTCTTGCCCGCTCACCTGTGAACGCTCACCTGCTACCTGCCTGCTAGCCTACCTGGAGGCTTTGCCGTCACTTGCCGTGACCACCTGCCTGTCCAAAGACTCTCGCCCGCTCACCTGGGAGCGCTCACCAGCCACCTGCCTGCTGTCCTTCTACCCAGAGACTGTCCCTGTCACTTGCCGTGAGTACCCGTCCTTCTACTCAGAGACTGTCCCTGTCACTTGCCGTGACTACATGCCCTTCTACCCAGAGACTGTCCCTGTCACTTGCCGTGACTACCTGCCCTTCTACCCAGAGACTGTCCCTGTCACTTGCTGCGACTAAATGCCCGTCTTCCCCGGGAGCCACTGCTTGTTTACAAGGACCGCCCCCTTGTATAGTTTCTCAGAGGTTCCGCCTCCCAGACCCGTTACACTCTCTGACTGTTCAGACACAAATACATCTGTTTAAAATTGTCTGGCGTAGGCCAGATGAATAGATTTGTGGGTTTCCTCTTCCACGGTTCAAATCTGGGTGTAATGCACCTTTTTGCATAAAAAAAACATTTTGAGTGTCTCGCTGACTGTTCAGACACAAATATATCTGTTTAAAAGATTCTGTTGTAGGCCAGAGAAATAGAACTGTGGTTTTCCTCTTCCACGGTTTAAATCTGGGTGTAATCCACCTTTTTGCATAAAAAAAACGTTTCAGTGTCTCGCTGACTGTTCAGACACAAATATATCTGTTTAATAGTTTCTGGTGTAGTCCAGAGAAAAAGAACTGTGGTTTTCCTCTTCCACGGTTCAAATCCGGGTGTAATCCACCTTTTTGCATAAAAAAAAACAGTTTGCGTGTCTCGCTGACTATTCAGACACAAATATATCTGTTTAAAAGAGTCTGGTGTAGGCCAGATAACTAGAACTGTGGTTTTGCAGTTCCACGGTACAAATCTCTGTATTAACCACTTTTTGCCTTTTTTTCATAAAGAAAACATTTTGAGTGTCTCGCTGACTGTTCAGACATAAATATATCTGTTTAAAAGATTCTGGTGTAGGTCAGATAATTAGAATTGTGGTTTTCCTCTTACACGGTTCAAATCTGGGTGTAATCCACCTTTTTGCAGAAAAAAAAAACATTTTGAGTGTCTCGCTAACTGTTCAGACACAAATATATCTGTTTAAAATATTCTGGTGTAGGCCAGATAACTAGAACTGTGGTTTTGCAGTTCCATAGCTCAAATCTCTGTATTATCCACTTTTTTGCCTTTTTTCATAAAAAAAAAACATTTTGAGTGTCTCACAGACTGTTCAGACACAAATATATCTGCTTAAAATTGTCTGGTGTAGGCCAGATAAATAGAATTGTGGGTTTCCCCTTCCACGGTTCAAATCAGGGTGTAATGCACCTTTTTGCATAAAAAAAACATTTTGAGTGTCTCGCTGACTGTTCAGACACAAATATATCTGTTTAAAAGATTCTGTTGTAGGCCAGAGAAATAGAACTGTGGTTTTCCTCTTCCATGGTTTAAATCTGGGTGTAATCCACGTTTTTGCCTAAAAAAAAAACGTTTCAGTGTCTCGCTGACTGTTCAGACACAAACATATTTTTTTAATAGATTCTGGTGTAGGCCAGAGAAAAAGAACTGTGGTTTTCCTCTTCCACGGTTCAAATCTGGATGTAATCCAGCTTTTTGCATAAAAAAACAGTTTGAGTGTCTCGCTGACTGTTCAGACACAAATATTTCTGTTTAAAAGAGTCTGGTGTAGGCCAGGTATCTAGATCTGTGGTTTTGCAGTTCCACGGTTCAAATCTCTGTATTATCCACATTTTTGCATTTTTTCCTTAAAAAAAAAACATTTTGAGTGTCTCGCTGACTGTTCAGACACAAATATATCTGTTTAAAAGATTCTGGTGTAGGCCAGATAACTAGAACTGTGGTTTTCCTCTTCCACAGTTCAAATCAGGGTGTAATCCACCTTTTTGCATAAAAAAAATAGTTTCAGTGTCTCGCTACTGTTCAGACACAAATACCGTATATCTGTTCAATAGATTCTGGTGTAGGCCAGAGAAAGAGAACTGTGGTTTTCCTCTTCCACAGTTCAAATCTGGGTGTAATCCACCTTTTTGTATAAAATAAAACAGTTTGAGTGTCTCGCTGACTATTCAGACACAAATATGTCTGTTTAAAAAAGTCTGGTGTAGGCCAGAAGACTAGAACTGTGGTTTTGCAGTTCCACGGTTCAAATCTCTGAATTATCCACTTTTTTGCCCTTTTTCATTAAAAAAAAAACATTTTGAGTGTCTCGCTGACTGTTCAGACACAAATGTAGCACCCTGAGGATTCGGCTGCTACAGGGGTATTGCACCTCAACCCAGAGGTGTGGTATTCCACTCCCGGGTAAGGATGGAGTATGGAACTGAGCTAGTAGGCTGCATGCACTACATACATCCCATTTCCGGGGGACAGATCAACGGTACTCCCACCAAGTAAATGTGCAGGTACGACAGCGTCTGTCCCTGGCTGGAGTGGGAGGGGGGTGGAACATCCCAGTAGTGTAGGGGCAGATAGGGGGAGCAGCCTGGGTAAAGCTAGGAGCTCATTGGGTGCTGGTCACCTGAGCTCACACATAGAGGGAGTATATAAGGTGGGCACCATCTTAGATCAGGGTCAGTCAGTCAGTCAGTCAGTCAGACAGTCTGTCTGAGAGCCTGAGAAGCAGAGCAGAGGAGAAGGAAGAGGGACCCAGAGGCGCAGGACGAGAGGGGACCCCAAGATCCCAGAATAAGGACAAAAGGGTGAAGGGTCGGCAAAAGGGTACCGGATCCCAAGCTGGCGGAGGCTACAGCACACCTTAGCCAGGAACCGGAGGTTGTGGGCAGGATCTGCCACGACCCTCACCAAATCCACTAGAAAGGCATACCAAGCATAGCGTCAGGGAGCCCAGAGGAGGCTTGACCACCAAGAGACCCGAGGGAGCCGGCCAAAAGTGGATCCCTGGTGGGAACGGCCAGAAGAAGGGAGAGTCAGAAAGGAGCTCAGGACCATACTCAAGAATTGCCCGGGAGTTGGCCGAGTCCAGGACCTAGTGGACGCAGCACGGCTTGGGTGGTCACTGATCTGAGAGTGACCCGAGCAACACCAGTGAGTAAAAACCCTGAACTGCATTTTATGCCTCTGAGTCTCCTTGCTGCACCTTCACAACCACCATCCTCCACGTCTGACCCCCTGAGGCTATACCCCTCCCGTTGGGGGTTATACTACCGCAGCTGCACACACACCACCAGCCTCAGCGGACCATCCTGCAGCGGCGGCCTTTTGACCGCAAATCAACGGGTGGCGTAGTCGACACAGAAACAACAACTACCAGGACTGCCGCACACTGAGTTTGACACCCTGGGCACGGACCGGGTCACAGCCACTCGGAGACTACAACCCCCATCTGATCCGGCTCCGGGTATCCCTAACAACATGGCCCAGGGGGTGCGTCACAAATATATCTGTTTAATAGATTCTGGTGTAGGCCAGAGAAAGAGAACTGTGGTTTTCCTCTTCCACAGTTCAAATCTGGGTGTAATCCACCTTTTTGCATAAAATAAAACAGTTTGAGTGTCTCGCTGACTATTCAGACACAAATATGTCTGTTTAAAAAAGTCTGGTGTAGGCCAGATGACTAGTACTTTGGTTTTGCAGTTCCACAATTCAAATCTCTGAATTATCCACTTTTTTGCCTTTTTTCATAAAAAAAAAACATTTTGAGTGTCTCGTTTACTGTTCAGACACAAATATATCTGTTTAAAAGATTCTGCTGTAGGCCAGATAACTAGAACTGTGGTTTTGCAGTTCCACGGTTCAAATCTCTGTATTATCCACTTTTTTGCCTTTTTTCCATAAAAAAAAACATTTTGAGCGTCTCGCTGACTGTTCAGACACAAATATATCTGTTTAAAAGATTCTGGTGTAGGCAAGATAACTAGAACTGTGGTTTCCTCTTCCACGCTTCATATCAGGGTGTAATCCACCTTTTTGCATAAAAAAAACAGTTTGAGTGTCTCGCTGACTGTTCAGATACAAATATATCTTTTTAAAAGATTCTGGTGTAGGCCAGAGAAATAGAACTGGGGTTTTCCTCTTCCACGGTTCAAATCTGGATGTAATCCACCTTTTTGCATAAAAAAAACATTTTGAGTGTCTCGCTGACTGTTGAGACACAAATATATCTTTTTAAAATATTCTGGTGTAGGCCAGATAACTAGAACTGTGGTTTTGCATTTCCACGGTTCAAATCTCTGTATTATACACTTTTTTGCCTTTTTTCCATTAAAAAAAAACATTTTGAGTGTGTCGCTGACTGTTTAGACATAAATATATCTGTTTAAAAGATCTGGTGTAGGCCAGATAACTAGAATTGTGGTTTTCCTCTTACACTGTTCATATCTCGGTGTAATCAACCTTTTTGCATAAAAAAAAACATTTTGAGTGTCTCGCTGACTGTTCAGACACAAAAGTATCTGTTTAAAAGAGTCTGGTGTAGGCCAGATAACTAGAACTGTGATTTTGCATTTCCATAGTTCAAATGTCTGTAATATCCTCTTTTTTGCCTTTTTTCAATTAAATAAAACATTTTGAGTGTCTCGCTGACTGTTCAGACACAAATATATCTGTTTAAAAGATTCTGGTGTACACCAGATACTGTAACTAGAACTGTGGTTGTCCTCTTCCATGGTTCAAATCAGGATGTAATCCACTTTTTTTCATAAAAAAACAGTTTCAGTGTCTCGCTGACTGTTCAGACACAAATATATCTGATTAATAGATTCTGGCGAAGGCCAGAGAAATAGAACTGTGGTTTTCCTCTTCCACGGTTCAAATCTGGGTGTAATCAAACTTTTTGCATAAAAAAAAACAGTTTAAGTGTCTTGCTGACTGTTCAGACACAAATATATGTGTATAAAAGAGTCTGGTGTAGGCCAGATACCTAGAATTGTGGTTTTGCAGTTCCATGTTTCAAATCTGTGTAATATCCACTTTTTTGCCTTTTTTCCATGAAAAAAACATTTTGAGTGTCTCGCTGACTGTTCAGACACAAATATATCTGTTTAAAATATTCTGGTGGAGGCCAGATAACTAGAACTGTGGTTTTGCAGTTCCATGGTTCAAATCTCTGTATTATCCACTTTTTTGCCTTTTTTCCATAAAAAAAACCTTTTGAGTGTCTCGCTGACTGTTTAGACACAAATATATCTGTTTAAAAGATTCTGGTGTAGGCCAGAGAAATACAACTGGGGTTTTCCTCTTCCACGGTTCAAATCTGGATGTAATCCAGCTTTTTGCATAAAAAAAACAGTTTGAGTGTCTCGCTGACTGTTCAGACACAAATATATCTGTTTAAAAGAGTTTGGTGTAGGCCAGGAATCTAGATCTGTGGTTTTGCAGTTCCACGGTTCAAATCTCTGTATTATCCACTTTTTTGCATTTTTTCCTTAAAAAAAACATTATGAGTGTCTCGCTTACTGTTCAGACACCAATATATCTGTTTAAAGATTCTGGTGTAGGCCAGATAACTAGAACTGTGGTTTTGCAGTTCCACGGTTCAAATCTCTGAATTATCCACTTTTTTGCCTTTTTTCATAAAAAAAAAACATTTTGAGTGTCTCGCTGACTGTTCAGACACAAATATATCTGTTTAATAGATTCTGGTGTAGGCCAGATACCTAGAATTGTGGTTTTCCTCTTCCAAGGTTCAAATCTGGGTGTAATCCACCTTTTTGCATAAAAAAAACATTTTGAGTGTCTTGCTGACTGTTCAGACACAAATAAATTTGTTTAAAAGATTCTGGTGTAGGCCAGAGAAATAGAACTGTGATTTTCCTTTTCCAAGGTTAAAAT
Organism: Phyllobates terribilis; assembly: GCF_046119375.1. Classification (NCBI taxonomy): domain Eukaryota; kingdom Metazoa; phylum Chordata; class Amphibia; order Anura; family Dendrobatidae; genus Phyllobates; species Phyllobates terribilis. The sequence goes on from NW_027362773.1 coordinate 59,587,821, forward strand.
CTGGGTATAATCCACCTTTTTGCATAAAAAAAAAAACAGTTTGCGTGTCTCGCTGACTGTTCAGACACAAATATATCTGTTTAAAAGAGTCTGGTATAGGCTAGATAACTAGAACTGTGATTTTGCAGTTACGCACTTCAAATCTCTGTATTATTCACTTTTTTGCCTTTTTTTTATACAAAAAAAAACATTTTGAGTGTCTCGCTGACTGTTCAGACACAAATATATCTGTTTAAAAGACTCTGATGTAGGCCAGAGAAATAGAACTGGGGTTTTCTTCTTCCACGGTTCAAATCTGGATGAAATCCACCTTTTTGTATAAAAAAAACATTTTGAGTGTCTCGCTGACTGTTCAGACACAAATATATCTGTTTAAAATATTCTGGTGGAGGCCAGATAACTAGAACAGTGGTTTTGCAGTTCCTCGGTTCAAATCTCTGTATTATCCACTTTTTTGCCTTTTTTCCATAAAAAAAAAACGTTTTGAGTGTCTCGCTGACTGTTCAGGCACAAATATATCTGTTTAAAAGATTCTGGTGTAGGCCAGATAACTAGAACTGTGGTTTTCCTCTTCCACGGTTCAAATCAGGGTGTAATTCACCTATTTGCATAAAAAAATAGTTTCAGTGTCTCGATGACTGTTCAGACACAAATATATGTCTTTAATAGATTCTGCTGTAGGCCAGAGAAATAGAATTGTGGTTTTCCTCTTCCACGGTTCAAATTTGGGTGTAATGCAGCTTTTTGCAGAAAAAAAAAAATTTTGAGTGTCTCGCTGACTGTTTAGACACAAATATATCTGTTTAAAAGATTCTGGTGTACACCAGATACTGTAACTAGAACTGTGGTTGTCCTCTTCCATGGTTCAAATCAGGATGTAATCCACTTTTTTTCATAAAAAAACAGTTTCAGTGTCTCGCTGACTGTTCAGACACAAATATATCTGATTAATAGATTCTGGCGAAGGCCAGAGAAATAGAACTGTGGTTTTCCTCTTCCACGGTTCAAATCTGGGTGTAATCAAACTTTTTGCATAAAAAAAAACAGTTTAAGTGTCTTGCTGACTGTTCAGACACAAATATATGTGTATAAAAGAGTCTGGTGTAGGCCAGATACCTAGAATTGTGGTTTTGCAGTTCCATGTTTCAAATCTGTGTAATATCCACTTTTTTGCCTTTTTTCCATGAAAAAAACATTTTGAGTGTCTCGCTGACTGTTCAGACACAAATATATCTGTTTAAAATATTCTGGTGGAGGCCAGATAACTAGAACTGTGGTTTTGCAGTTCCATGGTTCAAATCTCTGTATTATCCACTTTTTTGCCTTTTTTCCATAAAAAAAACCTTTTGAGTGTCTCGCTGACTGTTTAGACACAAATATATCTGTTTAAAAGATTCTGGTGTAGGCCAGAGAAATACAACTGGGGTTTTCCTCTTCCACGGTTCAAATCTGGATGTAATCCAGCTTTTTGCATAAAAAAAACAGTTTGAGTGTCTCGCTGACTGTTCAGACACAAATATATCTGTTTAAAAGAGTTTGGTGTAGGCCAGGAATCTAGATCTGTGGTTTTGCAGTTCCACGGTTCAAATCTCTGTATTATCCACTTTTTTGCATTTTTTCCATAAAAAAAAAACGTTTTGAGTGTCTCGCTGACTGTTCAGGCACAAATATATCTGTTTAAAAGATTCTGGTGTAGGCCAGATAACTAGAACTGTGGTTTTCCTCTTCCACGGTTCAAATCAGGGTGTAATTCACCTATTTGCATAAAAAAATAGTTTCAGTGTCTCGATGACTGTTCAGACACAAATATATGTCTTTAATAGATTCTGCTGTAGGCCAGAGAAATAGAATTGTGGTTTTCCTCTTCCACGGTTCAAATTTGGGTGTAATGCAGCTTTTTGCAGAAAAAAAAAAATTTTGAGTGTCTCGCTGACTGTTTAGACACAAATATATCTGTTTAAAAGTTTCTGGTGTAGGCCAGATAACTAGAACTGTGATTTTTCAGTTCCACGGTTCAAATCTCTGTATTATCCACTTTTTGCCTTTTTTCATAAAAAAAACATTTTGAGTGTCTCGCTGACTGTTCAGACACAAATATATCTGTTTAAAAGATTCTGGTGTAGGCCAGATAACTAGAACTGTGGTTTTCCTCTTCCACGGTTCAAATCTGGGTGTAATCCACCTTTTTGCATAAAAAAAATAGTTTCAGTGTCTCGCTACTGTTCAGACACTAACATATCTGTTTAATAGATTCTGGTGTAGGCCAGAGAAATAGAACTGTGGTTTTCCTCTTCCACAGTTCAAATCTGGGTGTAATCCACCTTTTTGCATAAATAAAACATTTTGAGTGTCTCGCTGACTGTTCAGACACAAATATATCTGTTTAAAATATTCTGGTGGAGGCCAGATAACTAGAACTGTGGTTTTGCAGTACCATGTTTCAAATCTTTGTAAAATCCACTTTTTTGCCTTTTTTTCCATAAAAAAAACATTTTGAGTGTCTCGCTGACGGTTCAGACACAAATATATCTGTTTAAAAGATTCTGGTGTAGGCCAGATAGCTAGAACTGTGGTTTTGCAGTTCCATGGTTCAAATCTGTGTATTATCCACTTTTTTGAATTTTTTTCCATTAAAAAAAAACATTTTGAGTGTCTCGCTGACTGTTCAGACACAAATATATCTGCTTAAAAGATTCTGGTGTACGCCAGACAACTATAACTGTGGTTGTCCTCTTCCATGGTTCAAGTCAGGATGTAATCCACCTTTTTTCATAAAAAAAACAGTTTCAGTGTCTCGCTGACTATTCAGACACAAATATATGTGATTAATAGATTCTGGTGAAGGCCAGAGAAATAGAACTGGGGTTTTCCTCTTCCACCGTTCAAATCTGGGTGCAATCCACCTTTTTGCATAAAAAAATACTTTTTGATTGTCTCGCTGACTGTTCAGACACAAATATATCTGTTTAAAAGAGTCTCGTGCAGGCCAGATAACTAGAACTGTGTTTTTGCAGTTACACAGCTCAAATCTCTGCATTATCCACTTTTTTACCTTTTTTCTATAAAAAAAAACCATTTTGAGTGTCTCGCTGACTGTTCAGACACAAATATATCTGTTTAAAAGAGTCTTGTGTAGTCCAGGTATGTAGATCTGTGGTTTTGCAGTTCCTCGGTTCAAATCTCTGTATTATCCACGTTTTTGCATTTTTTCCTTAAAAAAAACATTATGAGTGTCTCGCTTACTGTTCAGACACCAATATATCTGTTTAAAAGATTCTGGTGTAGGCCAGATAACTGGAACTGTGGTTTTGCAGTTCCACGGTTCAAATCTCTGTATTATCCACTTTTTTGCCTTTTTTCCATAAAAAAAACCATTTTGAGTATCTCGCTACTGTTCAGACACAAATATATCTGTTTAATAGATTCTGGTGTAGGCCAGAGAAAGAGAACTGTGGTTTTCCTCTTCCACAGTTCAAATCTGGGTGTAATCCACCTTTTTGCATAAAATAAAACAGTTTGAGTGTCTCGCTGACTATTCAGACACAAATATGTCTGTTTAAAAAAGTCTGTTGTAGGCCAGATGACTAGAACTGTGGTTTTGCAGTTCCACGGTTCAAATCTCTGAATTATCCACTTTTTTGCCCTTTTTCATTAAAAAAAAAACATTTTGAGTGTCTTGCTGACTGTTCAGACACAAATATATCTGTTTAATAGATTCTGGTGTAGGCCAGAGAAAGAGAACTGTGGTTTTCCTCTTCCACAGTTCAAATCTGGGTGTAATCCACCTTTTTGCATAAAATAAAACAGTTTGAGTGTCTCGCTGACTATTCAGACACAAATATGTCTGTTTAAAAAAGTCTGGTGTAGGCCATATGACTAGAACTGTGGTTTTGCAGTTCCACGGTTCAAATCTCTGAATTATCCACTTTTTTGCCTTTTTTCATAAAAAAAAAAACATTTTGAGTGTCTCGCTGACTGTTCAGACACAAATATATCTGTTTAATAGATTCTGGTGTAGGCCAGATAGCTAGAATTGTGGTTTTCCTTTTCCAAGGTTCAAATCTGGGTGTAATCCACCTTTTTGCAAAAAAAAACACATTTTGAGTGTCTCGCTGACTGTTCAGACACAAATATATCTGTTTAATAGATTCTGGTGTAGGCCAGATAACTAGAATTGTGTTTTTACTCTTCCACGGTTCAAATCTGGGTGTAATCCACCTTTTTGCATAAGAAAAACAGTTTGAGTGTCTCGCTGACTGTTCAGACGCAAATATATCTGTTTAAAAGATTCTGGTGTAGGCCAAAGATATAGAACTGGGGTTTTCCTCTTCCACGGTTCAAATCTGGATGTAATCCACCTTTTTGCATAAAAAAAACATTTTGAGTGTCTCGCTGACTGTTCAGACACAAATATATCTGTTTAAAATATTCTGGTGTAGGCCAAATTACTAGAATTGTGGAATTCCTCTTCCACGGTTCAAATCTGGGTGTAATGCACCTTTTTGCATAAAAAAAACATTTTGAGTGTCTTGCTGACTGTTCAGACACAAATAAATTTGTTTAAAAGATTCTGGTGTAGGCCAGAGAAATAGAACTGTGGTTTTCCTTTTCCAAGGTTAAAATCTGGGTATAATCCACCTTTTTGCATAAAAAAAAAAACAGTTTGCGTGTCTCGCTGACTGTTCAGACACAAATATATCTGTTTAAAAGAGTCTGGTATAGGCTAGATAACTAGAACTGTGGTTTTGCAGTTACGCACTTCAAATCTCTGTATTATTCACTTTTTTGCCTTTTTTTTATACAAAAAAAAACATTTTGAGTGTCTCGCTGACTGTTCAGACACAAATATATCTGTTTAAAAGACTCTGATGTAGGCCAGAGAAATAGAACTGGGGTTTTCCTCTTCCACGGTTCAAATCTGGATGAAATCCAACTTTTTGTATAAAAAAAACATTTTGAGTGTCTCGCTGACTGTTCAGACACAAATATATCTGTTTAAAATATTCTGGTGGAGGCCAGATAACTAGAACAGTGGTTTTGCAGTTCCACGGTTCAAATCTCTGTATTATCCACTTTTTTGCCTTTTTTCCATAAAAAAAAAACGTTTTGAGTGTCTCGCTGACTGTTCAGGCACAAATATATCTGTTTAAAAGATTCTGGTGTAGGCCAGATAACTAGAACTGTGGTTTTCCTCTTCCACGGTTCAAATCAGGGTGTAATTCACCTATTTGCATAAAAAAATAGTTTCAGTGTCTCGATGACTGTTCAGACACAAATATATGTCTTTAATAGATTCTGCTGTAGGCCAGAGAAATAGAATTGTGGTTTTCCTCTTCCACGGTTCAAATTTGGGTGTAATGCAGCTTTTTGCAGAAAAAAAAAAATTTTGAGTGTCTCGCTGACTGTTTAGACACAAATATATCTGTTTAAAAGTTTCTGGTGTAGGCCAGATAACTAGAACTGTGATTTTTCAGTTCCACGGTTCAAATCTCTGTATTATCCACTTTTTGCCTTTTTTCATAAAAAAAACATTTTGAGTGTCTCGCTGACTGTTCAGACACAAATATATCTGTTTAAAAGATTCTGGTGTAGGCCAGATAACTAGAACTGTGGTTTTCCTCTTCCACGGTTCAAATCTGGGTGTAATCCACCTTTTTGCATAAAAAAAATAGTTTCAGTGTCTCGCTACTGTTCAGACACTAACATATCTGTTTAATAGATTCTGGTGTAGGCCAGAGAAATAGAACTGTGGTTTTCCTCTTCCACAGTTCAAATCTGGGTGTAATCCACCTTTTTGCATAAATAAAACATTTTGAGTGTCTCGCTGACTGTTCAGACACAAATATATCTGTTTAAAATATTCTGGTGGAGGCCAGATAACTAGAACTGTGGTTTTGCAGTACCATGTTTCAAATCTTTGTAAAATCCACTTTTTTGCCTTTTTTTCCATAAAAAAAACCTTTTGAGTGTCTAGCTGACTGTTCAGACACAAATATATCTGTTTAAAATATTCTGGTGTAGGCCAGATAACTAGAACTGTGATTTTGCATTTCCACGGTACAAATCTCTATATTATCCACTTTTTTGCCTTTTTTCCATTAAAAAAAACATTTTGAGTGTCTCGCTGACGGTTCAGACACAAATATATCTGTTTAAAAGATTCTGGTGTAGGCCAGATAGCTAGAACTGTGGTTTTGCAGTTCCATGGTTCAAATCTGTGTATTATCCACTTTTTTGAATTTTTTTCCATTAAAAAAAAACATTTTGAGTGTCTCGCTGACTGTTCAGACACAAATATATCTGCTTAAAAGATTCTGGTGTACGCCAGACAACTATAACTGTGGTTGTCCTCTTCCATGGTTCAAGTCAGGATGTAATCCACCTTTTTTCATAAAAAAAACAGTTTCAGTGTCTCGCTGACTATTCAGACACAAATATATGTGATTAATAGATTCTGGTGAAAGCCAGAGAAATAGAACTGGGGTTTTCCTCTTCCACCGTTCAAATCTGGGTGTAATCCACCTTTTTGCATAAAAAAATACTTTTTGATTGTCTCGCTGACTGTTCAGACACAAATATATCTGTTTAAAAGAGTCTCGTGCAGGCCAGATAACTAGAACTGTGTTTTTGCAGTTACACAGCTCAAATCTCTGCATTATCCACTTTTTTACCTTTTTTCTATAAAAAAAACCCATTTTGAGTGTCTCGCTGACTGTTCAGACACAAATATATCTGTTTAAAAGAGTCTGGTGTAGTCCAGGTATGTAGATCTGTGGTTTTGCAGTTCCTCGGTTCAAATCTCTGTATTATCCACGTTTTTGCATTTTTTCCTTAAAAAAAACATTGAGTGTCTCGCTTACTGTTCAGACACCAATATATCTGTTTAAAAGATTCTGGTGTAGGCCAGATAACTGGAACTGTGGTTTTGCAGTTCCACGGTTCAAATCTCTGTATTATCCACTTTTTTGCCTTTTTTCCATAAAAAAAAACATTTTGAGTATCTCGCTACTGTTCAGACACAAATATATCTGTTTAATAGATTCTGGTGTAGGCCATAGAAAGAGAACTGTGGTTTTCCTCTTCCACAGTTCAAATCTGGGTGTAATCCACCTTTTTGCATAAAATAAAACAGTTTGAGTGTCTCGCTGACTATTCAGACACAAATATGTCTGTTTAAAAAAGTCTGGTGTAGGCCAGATGACTAGAACTGTGGTTTTGCAGTTCCCCGGTTCAAATCTCTGAATTATCCACTTTTTTGCCCTTTTTCATTAAAAAAAAAACATTTTGAGTGTCTCGCTGACTGTTCAGACACAAATATATCTGTTTAATAGATTCTGGTGTAGGCCAGAGAAAGAGAACTGTGGTTTTCCTCTTCCACAGTTCAAATCTGGGTGTAATCCACCTTTTTGCATAAAATAAAACAGTTTGAGTGTCTCGCTGACTATTCAGACACAAATATGTCTGTTTAAAAAAGTCTGGTGTAGGCCATATGACTAGAACTGTGGTTTTGCAGTTCCACGGTTCAAATCTCTGAATTATCCACCTTTTTGCCTTTTTTCATAAAAAAAAAAACATTTTGAGTGTCTCGCTGACTGTTCAGACGCAAATATATCTGTTTAATAGATTCTGGTGTAGGCCAGATAGCTAGAATTGTGGTTTTCCTCTTCCAAGGTTCAAATCTGGGTGTAATCCACCTTTTTGCAAAAAAAAACACATTTTGAGTGTCTCGCTGACTGTTCAGACACAAATATATCTGTTTAAAATATTCTGGTGTAGGCCAGATAACTAGAACTGTGGTTTTGCAGTTCCACCGTTCAAATCTCTGTATTATCCACTTTTTTGCCTTTTTTCCATTAAAAAAAACATTTTGAGTGTCTTGCTGACTGTTCAGACACAAATATATCTGTTTAAAAGATTCTGGTGTAGGCCAGATAACTAGAACTGTGATTTTGCTGTTCCATGGTTCAAATCTCTGTAATATCCACTTTTTTGCATTTTTTCCATAACAAAAACAATTTGAGTGTCTCGCTAACTGTTCAGACACAAATAAATCTGTTTAAGAGATTCTGGTGTAGGCCAGATGACTAGAAGTGTGGTTTTCCTCTTCCACGGTTCAAATCTGGGTGTAATCCACCTTTTTGCATAAAAAAAAACATTTTGAGTGTCTCGCTGACTGTTCAGACACAAAAGTATCTGTTTAAAAGAGTCTGGTGTAGGCCAGATAACTAGAACTGTGATTCTGCTGTTTCATGGTTCAAATCTCTGTAATATCCACTTTTTTGCCTTTTTTCCATAAAAAAAACATTTTGAGTGTCTCGCTAACTGTTCAGACACAAATAAATCTGTTTAAGAGATTCTGGTATAGGCGAGATAACTAGAACTGTGGTTTTGCAGTTCCATGGTTCAAATCTGTGTATTATCCACTTTTTTGCCTTTTTTTCCATTAAAAAAACATTTTGAGTGTCTCGCTGACTGTTCAGACACAAATATATCTGTTTAAAAGATTCTGGTGTACACCAGACAACTAGAACTGTGGTTGTCCTCTTCCATGGTTCAAATCAGGAGGTAATCCACCTTTTTTCATTAAAAAAAAATAGTTTCAGTGTCTCGCTGACTGTTCAGACACAAATATATCTTATTAAAAGATTCTGGTGAAGGCCAGAGAAATAGAACTGGGGTTTTCCTCTTCCACGGTTCAAATCTGGGTGTAATCCACCTTTTTGCATAAAAAAATACTTTTTGATTGTCTCGCTGACTGTTCAGACACAAATATATCTGTTTAAAAGAGTCTGGTGTAGGCCAGATAACTAGAACTGTGGTTTTGCAGTTACACAGTTCAAATCTCTATATTATCCTCTTTTTTGCCTTTTTTCCATTAAAAAAAACATTTTTAGTGTCTCGCTGACTGTTCAGACACATATATATCTGTTTAAAAGTTTCTGGTGTAGGCCAGATGACTAGAACTGTGGTTTTCCTCTTCCACGGTTCAAATCTCTGTAATATCCACTTTTTTGCCTTTTTTCCATAAAAAAAACATTTTGAGTGTCTCGCTGACTGTTTAGACACAAATATATCTGTTTAAAAGATTCTGGTGTAGGCCAGAGAAATACAACTGGGGTTTTCCTCTTCCACGGTTCAAATCTGGATGTAATCCAGCTTTTTGCATAAAAAAAACAGTTTGAGTGTCTCGCTGACTGTTCAGACACAAATATATCTGTTTAAAAGAGTTTGGTGTAGGCCAGGAATCTAGATCTGTGGTTTTGCAGTTCCACGGTTCAAATCTCTGTATTATCCACGTTTTTGCATTTTTTCCTTAAAAAAAACATTATGAGTGTCTCGCTTACTGTTCAGACACCAATATATCTGTTTAAAGATTCTGGTGTAGGCCAGATAACTAGAACTGTGGTTTTGCAGTTCCACGGTTCAAATCTCTGTATTATCCACTTTTTTGCCTTTTTTCCATAAAAAAAAAACATTTTGAGTGTCTCGCTGACTGTTCAGACACAAATATATCTGTTTAAAAGATTCTGGTGTAGGCCAGATAACTAGAACTGTGGATTTCCTCTTCCACGGTTCAAATCAGGGTGTAATCCACCTTTTTGCATAAAAAAAATAGTTTCAGTGTCTCGCTACTGTTCAGACACAAATATATCTGTTTAATAGATTCTGGTGTAGGCCAGAGAAAGAGAACTGTGGTTTTCCTCTTCCACAGTTCAAATCTGGGTGTAATCCACCTTTTTGCATAAAATAAAACAGTTTGAGTGTCTCGCTGACTATTCAGACACAAATATGTCTGTTTAAAAAAGTCTGGTGTAGGCCAGATGACTAGAACTGTGGTTTTGCAGTTCCACGGTTCAAATCTCTGAATTATCCACTTTTTTGCCTTTTTTCATAAAAAAAAAACATTTTGAGTGTCTCGCTGACTGTTCAGACACAAATATATCTGTTTAATAGATTCTGGTGTAGGCCAGATACCTAGAATTGTGGTTTTCCTCTTCCAAGGTTCAAATCTGGGTGTAATCCACCTTTTTGCAGAAAAAAACACATTTTGAGTGTCTCGCTGACTGTTCAGACACAAATATATCTGTTTAATAGATTCTGGTGTAGGCCAAATTACTAGAATTGTGGAATTCCTCTTCCACGGTTCAAATCTGGGTGTAATGCACCTTTTTGCATAAAAAAAACATTTTGAGTGTCTTGCTGACTGTTCAGACACAAATAAATTTGTTTAAAAGATTCTGGTGTAGGCCAGAGAAATAGAACTGTGATTTTCCTTTTCCAAGGTTAAAATCTGGGTATAATCCACCTTTTTGCATAAAAAAAAAAACAGTTTGCGTGTCTCGCTGACTGTTCAGACACAAATATATCTGTTTAAAAGAGTCTGGTATAGGCTAGATAACTAGAACTGTGATTTTGCAGTTACGCACTTCAAATCTCTGTATTATTCACTTTTTTGCCTTTTTTTTATACAAAAAAAAACATTTTGAGTGTCTCGCTGACTGTTCAGACACAAATATATCTGTTTAAAAGACTCTGATGTAGGCCAGAGAAATAGAACTGGGGTTTTCTTCTTCCACGGTTCAAATCTGGATGAAATCCACCTTTTTGTATAAAAAAAACATTTTGAGTGTCTCGCTGACTGTTCAGACACAAATATATCTGTTTAAAATATTCTGGTGGAGGCCAGATAACTAGAACAGTGGTTTTGCAGTTCCTCGGTTCAAATCTCTGTATTATCCACTTTTTTGCCTTTTTTCCATAAAAAAAAAACGTTTTGAGTGTCTCGCTGACTGTTCAGGCACAAATATATCTGTTTAAAAGATTCTGGTGTAGGCCAGATAACTAGAACTGTGGTTTTCCTCTTCCACGGTTCAAATCAGGGTGTAATTCACCTATTTGCATAAAAAAATAGTTTCAGTGTCTCGATGACTGTTCAGACACAAATATATGTCTTTAATAGATTCTGCTGTAGGCCAGAGAAATAGAATTGTGGTTTTCCTCTTCCACGGTTCAAATTTGGGTGTAATGCAGCTTTTTGCAGAAAAAAAAAAATTTTGAGTGTCTCGCTGACTGTTTAGACACAAATATATCTGTTTAAAAGTTTCTGGTGTAGGCCAGATAACTAGAACTGTGATTTTGCAGTTCCACGGTTCAAATCTCTGTATTATCCACTTTTTGCCTTTTTTCATAAAAAAAACATTTTGAGTGTCTCGCTGACTGTTCAGACACAAATATATCTGTTTAAAAGATTCTGGTGTAGGCCAGATAACTAGAACTGTGGTTTTCCTCTTCCACGGTTCAAATCTGGGTGTAATCCACCTTTTTGCATAAAAAAAATAGTTTCAGTGTCTCGCTACTGTTCAGACACTAACATATCTGTTTAATAGATTCTGGTGTAGGCCAGAGAAATAGAACTGTGGTTTTCCTCTTCCACAGTTCAAATCTGGGTGTAATCCACCTTTTTGCATAAATAAAACATTTTGAGTGTCTCGCTGACTGTTCAGACACAAATATATCTGTTTAAAATATTCTGGTGGAGGCCAGATAACTAGAACTGTGGTTTTGCAGTACCATGTTTCAAATCTTTGTAAAATCCACTTTTTTGCCTTTTTTTCCATAAAAAAAACATTTTGAGTGTCTCGCTGACGGTTCAGACACAAATATATCTGTTTAAAAGATTCTGGTGTAGGCCAGATAGCTAGAACTGTGGTTTTGCAGTTCCATGGTTCAAATCTGTGTATTATCCACTTTTTTGAATTTTTTTCCATTAAAAAAAAACATTTTGAGTGTCTCGCTGACTGTTCAGACACAAATATATCTGCTTAAAAGATTCTGGTGTACGCCAGACAACTATAACTGTGGTTGTCCTCTTCCATGGTTCAAGTCAGGATGTAATCCACCTTTTTTCATAAAAAAAACAGTTTCAGTGTCTCGCTGACTATTCAGACACAAATATATGTGATTAATAGATTCTGGTGAAGGCCAGAGAAATAGAACTGGGGTTTTCCTCTTCCACCGTTCAAATCTGGGTGCAATCCACCTTTTTGCATAAAAAAATACTTTTTGATTGTCTCGCTGACTGTTCAGACACAAATATATCTGTTTAAAAGAGTCTCGTGCAGGCCAGATAACTAGAACTGTGTTTTTGCAGTTACACAGCTCAAATCTCTGCATTATCCACTTTTTTACCTTTTTTCTATAAAAAAAACCCATTTTGAGTGTCTCGCTGACTGTTCAGACACAAATATATCTGTTTAAAAGAGTCTGGTGTAGTCCAGGTATGTAGATCTGTGGTTTTGCAGTTCCTCGGTTCAAATCTCTGTATTATCCACGTTTTTGCATTTTTTCCTTAAAAAAAACATTATGAGTGTCTCGCTTACTGTTCAGACACCAATATATCTGTTTAAAAGATTCTGGTGTAGGCCAGATAACTGGAACTGTGGTTTTGCAGTTCCACGGTTCAAATCTCTGTATTATCCACTTTTTTGCCTTTTTTCCATAAAAAAAACCATTTTGAGTATCTCGCTACTGTTCAGACACAAATATATCTGTTTAATAGATTCTGGTGTAGGCCAGAGAAAGAGAACTGTGGTTTTCCTCTTCCACAGTTCAAATCTGGGTGTAATCCACCTTTTTGCATAAAATAAAACAGTTTGAGTGTCTCGCTGACTATTCAGACACAAATATGTCTGTTTAAAAAAGTCTGGTGTAGGCCATATGACTAGAACTGTGGTTTTGCAGTTCCACGGTTCAAATCTCTGAATTATCCACTTTTTTGCCTTTTTTCATAAAAAAAAAAACATTTTGAGTGTCTCGCTGACTGTTCAGACACAAATATATCTGTTTAATAGATTCTGGTGTAGGCCAGATAGCTAGAATTGTGGTTTTCCTTTTCCAAGGTTCAAATCTGGGTGTAATCCACCTTTTTGCAAAAAAAAACACATTTTGAGTGTCTCGCTGACTGTTCAGACACAAATATATCTGTTTAATAGATTCTGGTGTAGGCCAGATAACTAGAATTGTGTTTTTACTCTTCCACGGTTCAAATCTGGGTGTAATCCACCTTTTTGCATAAGAAAAACAGTTTGAGTGTCTCGCTGACTGTTCAGACACAAATATATCTGTTTAAAATATTCTGGTGTAGGCCAAATTACTAGAATTGTGGAATTCCTCTTCCACGGTTCAAATCTGGGTGTAATGCACCTTTTTGCATAAAAAAAACATTTTGAGTGTCTTGCTGACTGTTCAGACACAAATAAATTTGTTTAAAAGATTCTGGTGTAGGCCAGAGAAATAGAACTGTGGTTTTCCTTTTCCAAGGTTAAAATCTGGGTATAATCCACCTTTTTGCATAAAAAAAAAAACAGTTTGCGTGTCTCGCTGACTGTTCAGACACAAATATATCTGTTTAAAAGAGTCTGGTATAGGCTAGATAACTAGAACTGTGGTTTTGCAGTTACGCACTTCAAATCTCTGTATTATTCACTTTTTTGCCTTTTTTTTATACAAAAAAAAACATTTTGAGTGTCTCGCTGACTGTTCAGACACAAATATATCTGTTTAAAAGACTCTGATGTAGGCCAGAGAAATAGAACTGGGGTTTTCCTCTTCCACGGTTCAAATCTGGATGAAATCCAACTTTTTGTATAAAAAAAACATTTTGAGTGTCTCGCTGACTGTTCAGACACAAATATATCTGTTTAAAATATTCTGGTGGAGGCCAGATAACTAGAACAGTGGTTTTGCAGTTCCACGGTTCAAATCTCTGTATTATCCACTTTTTTGCCTTTTTTCCATAAAAAAAAAACGTTTTGAGTGTCTCGCTGACTGTTCAGGCACAAATATATCTGTTTAAAAGATTCTGGTGTAGGCCAGATAACTAGAACTGTGGTTTTCCTCTTCCACGGTTCAAATCAGGGTGTAATTCACCTATTTGCATAAAAAAATAGTTTCAGTGTCTCGATGACTGTTCAGACACAAATATATGTCTTTAATAGATTCTGCTGTAGGCCAGAGAAATAGAATTGTGGTTTTCCTCTTCCACGGTTCAAATTTGGGTGTAATGCAGCTTTTTGCAGAAAAAAAAAAATTTTGAGTGTCTCGCTGACTGTTTAGACACAAATATATCTGTTTAAAAGTTTCTGGTGTAGGCCAGATAACTAGAACTGTGATTTTTCAGTTCCACGGTTCAAATCTCTGTATTATCCACTTTTTGCCTTTTTTCATAAAAAAAACATTTTGAGTGTCTCGCTGACTGTTCAGACACAAATATATCTGTTTAAAAGATTCTGGTGTAGGCCAGATAACTAGAACTGTGGTTTTCCTCTTCCACGGTTCAAATCTGGGTGTAATCCACCTTTTTGCATAAAAAAAATAGTTTCAGTGTCTCGCTACTGTTCAGACACTAACATATCTGTTTAATAGATTCTGGTGTAGGCCAGAGAAATAGAACTGTGGTTTTCCTCTTCCACAGTTCAAATCTGGGTGTAATCCACATTTTTGCATAAATAAAACATTTTGAGTGTCTCGCTGACTGTTCAGACACAAATATCTGTTTAAAATATTCTGGTGGAGGCCAGATAACTAGAACTGTGGTTTTGCAGTACCATGTTTCAAATCTTTGTAAAATCCACTTTTTTGCCTTTTTTTCCATAAAAAAAACCTTTTGAGTGTCTAGCTGACTGTTCAGACACAAATATATCTGTTTAAAATATTCTGGTGTAGGCCAGATAACTAGAACTGTGATTTTGCATTTCCACGGTACAAATCTCTATATTATCCACTTTTTTGCCTTTTTTCCATTAAAAAAAACATTTTGAGTGTCTCGCTGACGGTTCAGACACAAATATATCTGTTTAAAAGATTCTGGTGTAGGCCAGATAGCTAGAACTGTGGTTTTGCAGTTCCATGGTTCAAATCTGTGTATTATCCACTTTTTTGAATTTTTTTCCATTAAAAAAAAACATTTTGAGTGTCTCGCTGACTGTTCAGACACAAATATATCTGCTTAAAAGATTCTGGTGTACGCCAGACAACTATAACTGTGGTTGTCCTCTTCCATGGTTCAAGTCAGGATGTAATCCACCTTTTTTCATAAAAAAAACAGTTTCAGTGTCTCGCTGACTATTCAGACACAAATATATGTGATTAATAGATTCTGGTGAAAGCCAGAGAAATAGAACTGGGGTTTTCCTCTTCCACCGTTCAAATCTGGGTGTAATCCACCTTTTTGCATAAAAAAATACTTTTTGATTGTCTCGCTGACTGTTCAGACACAAATATATCTGTTTAAAAGAGTCTCGTGCAGGCCAGATAACTAGAACTGTGTTTTTGCAGTTACACAGCTCAAATCTCTGCATTATCCACTTTTTTACCTTTTTTCTATAAAAAAAAACCATTTTGAGTGTCTCGCTGACTGTTCAGACACAAATATATCTGTTTAAAAGAGTCTGGTGTAGTCCAGGTATGTAGATCTGTGGTTTTGCAGTTCCTCGGTTCAAATCTCTGTATTATCCACGTTTTTGCATTTTTTCCTTAAAAAAAACATTGAGTGTCTCGCTTACTGTTCAGACACCAATATATCTGTTTAAAAGATTCTGGTGTAGGCCAGATAACTGGAACTGTGGTTTTGCAGTTCCACGGTTCAAATCTCTGTATTATCCACTTTTTTGCCTTTTTTCCATAAAAAAAAACATTTTGAGTATCT
Organism: Phyllobates terribilis; assembly: GCF_046119375.1. NCBI lineage: Eukaryota > Metazoa > Chordata > Amphibia > Anura > Dendrobatidae > Phyllobates > Phyllobates terribilis. Next base: position 59,603,527 of record NW_027362773.1, read on the forward strand.
CGCTACTGTTCAGACACAAATATATCTGTTTAATAGATTCTGGTGTAGGCCATAGAAAGAGAACTGTGGTTTTCCTCTTCCACAGTTCAAATCTGGGTGTAATCCACCTTTTTGCATAAAATAAAACAGTTTGAGTGTCTCGCTGACTATTCAGACACAAATATGTCTGTTTAAAAAAGTCTGGTGTAGGCCAGATGACTAGAACTGTGGTTTTGCAGTTCCCCGGTTCAAATCTCTGAATTATCCACTTTTTTGCCCTTTTTCATTAAAAAAAAAACATTTTGAGTGTCTCGCTGACTGTTCAGACACAAATATATCTGTTTAATAGATTCTGGTGTAGGCCAGAGAAAGAGAACTGTGGTTTTCCTCTTCCACAGTTCAAATCTGGGTGTAATCCACCTTTTTGCATAAAATAAAACAGTTTGAGTGTCTCGCTGACTATTCAGACACAAATATGTCTGTTTAAAAAAGTCTGGTGTAGGCCATATGACTAGAACTGTGGTTTTGCAGTTCCACGGTTCAAATCTCTGAATTATCCACCTTTTTGCCTTTTTTCATAAAAAAAAAAACATTTTGAGTGTCTCGCTGACTGTTCAGACGCAAATATATCTGTTTAATAGATTCTGGTGTAGGCCAGATAGCTAGAATTGTGGTTTTCCTCTTCCAAGGTTCAAATCTGGGTGTAATCCACCTTTTTGCAAAAAAAAACACATTTTGAGTGTCTCGCTGACTGTTCAGACACAAATATATCTGTTTAAAAGATTCTGGTGTAGGCCAGATAACTAGAACTGTGGTTTTGCAGTTCCACCGTTCAAATCTCTGTATTATCCACTTTTTTGCCTTTTTTCCATTAAAAAAAACATTTTGAGTGTCTCGCTGACTGTTCAGACACAAATATATCTGTTTAAAAGATTCTGGTGTAGGCCAGATAACTAGAACTGTGATTTTGCTGTTCCATGGTTCAAATCTCTGTAATATCCACTTTTTTGCATTTTTTCCATAACAAAAACAATTTGAGTGTCTCGCTAACTGTTCAGACACAAATAAATCTGTTTAAGAGATTCTGGTGTAGGCCAGATGACTAGAAGTGTGGTTTTCCTCTTCCACGGTTCAAATCTGGGTGTAATCCACCTTTTTGCATAAAAAAAAACATTTTGAGTGTCTCGCTGACTGTTCAGACACAAAAGTATCTGTTTAAAAGAGTCTGGTGTAGGCCAGATAACTAGAACTGTGATTCTGCTGTTTCATGGTTCAAATCTCTGTAATATCCACTTTTTTGCCTTTTTTCCATAAAAAAAACATTTTGAGTGTCTCGCTAACTGTTCAGACACAAATAAATCTGTTTAAGAGATTCTGGTATAGGCGAGATAACTAGAACTGTGGTTTTGCAGTTCCATGGTTCAAATCTGTGTATTATCCACTTTTTTGCCTTTTTTTCCATTAAAAAAACATTTTGAGTGTCTCGCTGACTGTTCAGACACAAATATATCTGTTTAAAAGATTCTGGTGTACACCAGACAACTAGAACTGTGGTTGTCCTCTTCCATGGTTCAAATCAGGAGGTAATCCACCTTTTTTCATTAAAAAAAAATAGTTTCAGTGTCTCGCTGACTGTTCAGACACAAATATATCTTATTAAAAGATTCTGGTGAAGGCCAGAGAAATAGAACTGGGGTTTTCCTCTTCCACGGTTCAAATCTGGGTGTAATCCACCTTTTTGCATAAAAAAATACTTTTTGATTGTCTCGCTGACTGTTCAGACACAAATATATCTGTTTAAAAGAGTCTGGTGTAGGCCAGATAACTAGAACTGTGGTTTTGCAGTTACACAGTTCAAATCTCTATATTATCCTCTTTTTTGCCTTTTTTCCATTAAAAAAAACATTTTTAGTGTCTCGCTGACTGTTCAGACACATATATATCTGTTTAAAAGTTTCTGGTGTAGGCCAGATGACTAGAACTGTGGTTTTCCTCTTCCACGGTTCAAATCTCTGTAATATCCACTTTTTTGCCTTTTTTCCATAAAAAAAACATTTTGAGTGTCTCGCTGACTGTTCAGACAGAAATATATCTGTTTAAAATATTCTGGGGAAGGCCAGATAACTAGAACTGTTGTTTTGCAGTTCCACTGTTCAAATCTCTGTATTATCCACTATTTTGCCTTTTTTCACAAGAAAAAACATTTTGAGTGTCGCGTTGGCTGTTCAGACATAAATATGTGTTTAAAATATTCTGGTGTATGCCAGATAACTAGAACTGTGGTTTTGCAGTTCCACGGTTCAAATCTCTGTATTATCCACTTTTTTGCCTGTTTTCATAAAAAAAATTTTTTTGAGTGTCTCGCTGACTGTTCAGACAAAAATATATCTGTTTAAAAGAGTCTGGTATAGGCCAGAGAAATAGAACTGTGATTTTCCTTTTCCAAGGTTAAAATCTGGGTGTAATCCACCTTTTTGCATAAAAAAAAAACTGTTTGCGTGTCTCGCTGACTGTTCAGACACAAATATATCTGTTTAAAAGACTGTGATGTAGGCCAGAGAAATAGAACTGGGGTTTTCCTCTTCCACGGTTCAAATCTGGATGAAATCCACCTTTTTGTATAAAAAAAACATTTTGAGTGTCTCGCTGACTGTTCAGACACAAATATATCTGTTTAAAATATTCTGGTGGAGGCCAGATAACTAGAACAGTGGTTTTGCAGTTCCACGGTTCAAATCTCTGTATTATCCACTTTTTTGCCTTTTTTCCATAAAAAAAAACGTTTTGAGTGTCTCGCTGACTGTTCAGACACAAATATATCTGTTTAAAAGATTCTGGTGTAGGCCAGATAACTAGAACTGTGGTTTTCCTCTTCCACGGTTCAAATCAGGGTGTAATTCACCTATTTGCATAAAAAAATAGTTTCAGTGTCTCGATGACTGTTCAGACACAAATATATGTCTTTAATACATTCTGCTGTAGGCCAGAGAAATAGAATTGTGGTTTTCCTCTTCCACGGTTCAAATTTGGGTGTAGTGCAGCTTTTTGCAGAAAAAAAAACATTTTGAGTGTCTCGCTGACTGTTCAGACACAAACATATCTGTTTAAAAGTTTCTGGTGTAGGCCAGATAACTAGAACTGTGATTTTGCAGTTCCACGGTTCAAATCTCTGTATTATCCACTTTTTGCCTTTTTTCATAAAAAAAAACATTTTGAGTGTCTCGCTGACTGTTCAGACACAAATATATCTGTTTAAAAGAGTCTGGTATAGGCCAGATAACTAGAACTGTGGTTTTCCTCTTCCACGGTTCAAATCTGGGTGTAATCCACCTTTTTGCATAAAAAAAATAGTTTCAGTGTCTCGCTACTGTTCAGACACTAACATATCTGTTTAATAGATTCTGGTGTAGGCCAGATAACTAGAACTGTGGTTTTGCAGTTCCATGTTTCAAATCTTAGTAATATCCACTTTTTTGCCTTTTTTCCATAAAAACAACATTTTGAGTGTCTCGCTGACTGTTCAGACACAAGTATACCTGTTTAAAAGATTCTGGTGTAGGCCAGATAACTAGAATTGTGGTTTTGCTCTTCCACGGTTCAAATCTGGGTGTACTCCACCTTTTTGCATAAAAAAAACATTTTGAGTGTCTCGCTGACTGTTCAGACACAAATATATCTGTTTAAAAGATTCTGGTGTAGGCCAGAGAAATAGAACTGGGGTTTTCCTCTTCCACGGCTCAAATCTGGATGTAATCCACCTTTTTGCATAAATAAAACATTTTGAGTGTCTCGCTGACTGTTCAGACACAAATATATCTGTTTTAAATATTCTGGTGGAGGCCAGATAACTAGAACTGTGGTTTTGCAGTACCATGTTTCAAATCTTTGTAGAAACCACTTTTTTGCCTTTTTTCCATAAAAAAAACCTTTTGAGTGTCTAGCTGACTGTTCAGACACAAATATATCTGTTTAAAAGATTCTGGTGTAGGCCAGATAATTAGAACTGTGGTTTTCCTCTTCCACAGTTCTAATCTCCTTTTTATTACCCTTTTGCCATTGATAGTGCGAGTGTAAGCTTTTTTACTTCATTTACAATGGGAGAGGCGCGTGGCAAGGTACGTGGAACTGGTTGGTTTGGTGATGGTGCGTGCAGAGGATGGGGCAGTGGCCAAGGTGAAAATGTGCCACAACCAACAGCCACATCTTCTCGCCCCCAGTTCTTTACCGAATTACTAGGGAAGCACACAACAGCACCACTATTGCGAACTGATCAGTGTGAACAGGTTATTAATTGGATAGCAGATAATACTTCCACTCACCTGGGCACCACCACCTCCGGTCTGTCTTCCACATGGTAAAGTGTTAGTAGCCGTGAGTCTCGACTGCATACTCCTCCTCACCCTGATGCTCCTTCCTCCCACCATGCCAAGTGTCGTCAGACAGCAACTGATTCCACAGTTGGACACTCTGAAGAGCTGTTCACTGGTCCATTTCCATATTTGGGCCCCTCTCCTGCTCCGCTTGAAGTGGTGGAAGAGGAGATCCCATGTAGCGATGGCCAAATATTTGAACAGCCACGGCCACAGGAAGGCGACGCTGGCAATTTGTCTCAAGAGGTTGACGATGACGAGACACAATTGCCACGAAGTGAGGAGGTGGGTCGTGGAGCGGAAGTGGAAGAGGAGGAGGTGGTGGATGATCTAGTAACTGACCCAACGTGGCAGAAGGACATGCAGAGCGAGGCCAGCAGCACACAGGGGAAGGGAGGCAGAGTACTCCAACAGGCAGGAAGAAGCAGTGTGGTGGCCACAGACAGAAGGCAGCCAAACGTTCCCCGTAACACCAACACGAGGGACGTTGCCAGTACAAGCAGTAGGTCTTCCAGAGTCTTGAATTTTTTTAAAGACTCTGCTGATATCCCCAAAATGGCCATTTGTACCACCTGCCAGGCCAGCATCAGCAGGGGTGACAAAACTACCAGCCTGACCACCACCAGCATGATCAGGCACATGTCAGCAAAGCACCCGACTTTGTGGGGTGAACCCCAGGGTTCACAACCAGGGTCAGCGGGTGTCACCACTGCTTCTTCCGCTGTTGTGCGTGTAAGAGTACCCCATGTTGTGCGTGCAAGGCAATCCCTTGTCCATACTGCATGCAAAGATGCCCTCTCCTCTCAGTCTTCACTTGTTATTGCAGTTTCTCAAGAAACAGCATCAACGTCCATGTCCACGTCCCACCGGAGCATTCAATTGTCCATATCCATGACCTTTGAAGGAAAGCGCAAATTCGCAGCCAATGCCCCACAGGCCACAGTCCTAAATTCGCACATTTCATGACTGCTTGCGTTGGAAATGCTGCCTTTTAGGCTGGTGGATACGGAATTCTTCCGCAACCTTATGGCAGTGGCCATCCTTCGGTACTCGGTCTCCAACCGACACTATTTTGCCCGGTGTGCCATCCCCGCACTACATAAGCACGTGTCCCAAAACATCTGCCGTGCCCTCAACAACACAGTTACTGGGAGAGTCCACCTGACAATGGACACGTGGACAAGTGGTTGTGGCCAGGGACGGTACATCTCCCTGACGGCACACTGGGTAAACATGTTCATGTTCAGCCTCCATCTCAGATATCACCACATCAGTTACAAGCTGGAAGCACTGCAGTACTGCCTCAGCCAAGCGGCAACAGACTGTGCTGAAACTCATAAGCTTAGGTGATAAACCTCACACTGCTTGTGAGTTGTGGACAGCTGTGAAAGAGCAGGCAGATCTGTGGCTGAGACCGCTGAACCTAGCCAGGCATGGTCGTGTGTGACAATGTCCGTAACCTGGTGGCGGCTCTGAGGCGAGATCACACACGTACCATGCCTGGCTCATGTGCATAACCTCGTGGTTCAGCGGTTTCTTAAATCGTACCCCGAGTTGCCAGATCTGCTCATCAAAGTACGCCGCCTGTCAGCTCATTTTCGGAAGTCGGCTACAGCTTCTGCTGCCCTTGCTGTGTTGCAGCAGCATTTTCAGCTACTGGCACACCGACTGGTGTGTGATATCCCCACACATTGGAACTCTACACTTCGCATGTTGCAAAGGATTTGTGAGCAGAAGAGAGCAGTTGTGGAGTACCAGCTGCAACAAGGCCGTCGATCTTCAGGTCAGACTCCACACATAAGACCTGAAGAGTAGACCTGAATGTCTAACTTATGTACCATCCTGACAAACTTTGAGGACTCCATCAATATGGTGAGTGGCGATGACGCCATCATTAGCTTCAGCATCCCACTTGTCTGTCTTTTGCAATGCTCTCTGCAGAGAATTAAAGAGGAGGCATTGCAGCCAGAGTATGATGAGATGGATCAAGAAGCCGTAGCGGGCGATTACACACAGCCCAGCTACATCTCATCCCAACGTGCATTGGGGAACAATGAGGGAGAGGAGGAGGAGGAGGAATAACAGGAGCTGGTATCATGCGCTGTAGACGGTAGTACCTGTACAACTGTCATACCGTTGGTTCAGCGTGGGTGGCCTGAGGACAGGGGGGGAGAAGGAGGAGGAGAGCATGGTCAGTCGTTATCTTGGTGAGGACACGGAAGTCTTGCCCGTTACCAGTCTGGCACGCAGGGCTGACTTTATATTACGCTGCCTTAACTGTGATCCTTGCGTTGTCAAAATATTGGGTGACAGTCATCACTGGTTGGTGACACTTTTAAACCCCCACTACAAGGAGAACTTTCACTCTCTTATTCCTGAGGTGGAGAGGTCTACAAAAATGGGGCAGTACCAGAAGGTCCTTGCTGCAGAACTGTTAAAAAAATTCCCATCTGAACACGCTAGCGGCAGAGGTCACAGTTCGTTGCCCAACCAAGGCATACAGGCGAGAGAGACACAACTCCAATCCAGCAGAGGCAGGGGAACACTGTCAACGTTCTGGGACAGTTTTCTGAGACCCGCCCAGTTCACAGGCCTTGAGGCGTGGGGTACTCTCACAAGGAGTGGAAAGTTTCAAAAGATGGTGAGGGAGTACCTTGCCGACCGTACCAGCGTCCTCCGTGATTCCTCTGTGCCTCTTAATTATTGGGTATCCAAGCTGGACACTTGGAATGTACTCGCTCTGTACGCCTTGGAGGTCCTGGCCTGCCCTGCTGCTAGCGTGTTATCAGAGCGTGTTTTAGTGCCGCTGGAGGAATTATAACTGATAAGCGCACTCACCTGTCAGCTGACAATGCTGACAAGCTGACCCTTATCAAAATGAACAAGGGCTGGATTGGGCCAGACTTCTCATCACCACCAAATGACAGCAGAGTAACATAAAGTCAAATCCACTGTGTTATTTTGGGAGGTGTATTCCCATGCACCGCATCACATCCACACATGGGTATACGCTTCCTCATTTCGGCTGTTTTTTGTTCTTCTCCTTATCCTCAGCCTCCACCACCACTATACCACCAGGGTGACCGTGGTCCGTGTTGCCAGCATTGCAAGTTCCTCCGTCCTAATTTTTGGCAGCTTTTGCTTGGAAGACATAGGCAAAGACTATGGGAGACCCACTCCCCAATAATGGGAATAATGTTTTTAATATGCTGTACTGCATGGCTCTTGTAAGGGGCATTAAAATAGTCTTGTTAAGCTACTGTGACCTCCACGTCATTGATATTGTCTTTTATTTCACTGGCACCTCCACGTCTCTCCCAAGGGGCATTGATATTGTCTTTTTATTCCACTGTGACCTCCATGTCTCTTTCAAGGGGCATTAAAAACGTTTTGTTAAGCTACTGTGACCTCCACATCTCTTCCAAAGGGCATTAAAACCGTCTTGTTAAACCACTCTGACCTCCACGTCTCTTCCAAGTGGGATTAAAACCGTCTTGTTAAACCACTATGAACTCTACATCTCTTCCAAGGGGCATTAAAACTGTCTTGTTAAACCACTCTGAACTCCACGTCTCTTCCTAGGGGCATTAAAACCGTCTTGTTAAGCTACTGTGACCTCCACGTCTCTTCCAAGGGGCATTAAGCCATCTTGTTAAACCACTCTAGACTCAACATCTCTTCCAAGGGGCATTGAAATGTTGTTTTTAATTAACTCTAACCTCCACGACTCTTCCAATGGGCATTGCATTTCCTCCTAATTTTAGTCAGCTTTTGCTTTTCAATGCATAGGCGAACACTAAAGGAGACCCGTTCCCCAATAGTGGGTAGAAGGTTTTTAGTATGCTGTAATCCACCTCTGTTTCAAGGGGCATTGCAGTTCCTCATAATTTTTGGAAAGCCTTCCATTCACTGCTTAGGCCAACAGTGTACAGGAGACCCAGTTGCTATAAATGGAAAAAACGGTTTAATTAAGGCCCTCTGACCTCCATGTCACTTCCAAAGGGGCATTGGAGTGTCTCGAAATTTTTGGTAGGCATTGCACTCACTGTATGCCCTATAACTGTGTAGCCAAACCGCTCCTTTTGGTACAGAAACATATCCTACAAGACATGTGCGGTTGACTGGCCTGATATTGATGTGAATGGTCCCTGTTCCTCCTGCTCTTTCTCCTTTGCCACCACCTCATCCATCATTCATCACCTGAAGCTTTGTTTTAACGGGAGTCATAGAACTGGGATGGTAGCAGGAAAACATCCAGCAATCCTCGGAGGAGGTAGGATATGCGCCAAAGCGCTGACCACCTCAGGCCTAGCTGCTACTACATACATGCGCTTGCATTCCAAGGAACAGAAAGCTAAGGAGATGGATGGCCTCATGATCATGAATAATTTACTCGTTGTGTAGGAGGCCGACCACTGCTGCTGTCTGCCTTCTGAACTTTGTGTTGAAGCCTGATTGACCCAGGACCCGCAATCCTCTATGTCTGGAGGATGTGTTGCATCCCAGTGTCCAACTGTGTCCCGGCTTCCACAATATTAACCCAGTGTGAAGGCGTCAGTGGCCACATTCACTTATCCACGTGTTTTGGGTTAGGCTGTCCTTCCCACTAAATGCACTGGGGAGGGCACAGGTGATGTTTTGGTATGCACGCTTTTGTATAAGGCGCACCAGGACAAATTAGGGCGGCTTGGGACCGTTTATGGACACGCGGCCGCCCCCAGGCGGCTGGGGACCGTGTGTGGGCACCCGGCCGCGGGGCGGCTTGGGACTGAGTATGAACACCCGACTGCCCCCTGGTGGCTGGGGACCAAGCGTGGACACCCGGCTGGGGACTGAGTATGGATACCAGGCCGCCGATGCAGCCATGACGTGGTGGCCAGATTCCGCCTCCACATGCCTAAAAGGCCCAATTTCAAGTGCAAACAAGCAGTATGGTAATGCGGCCTGGGGGTGGGTGTGTGGCAGGCTGCATACTTGCGCTTGCATTGCAAGGAATGGAGGTACAATTGAACACTGCCCTGGGACAAGGACTTGCACGGGGATAGTTTCAAGTCTGCATCTTCTGATGCTTCAAGGATCACTTCTGATGGGCAAACTTTTAGGCAGTGACCTGGGTGTCAGCGATGCTTCCAGGGGTCTTCCCCATGCTGTTCCCATGTCTTTTCAGCACTGTATGCATGTGTCAAACAGCACATAGCCAGATAAGGTTGTAAAATGTTAAAATTACATTTCCCGGTGAATGCATTTGTCACGGTTGAAAGCAATACAAAAGTGCAAAAACGCATAACAAATGCTACTTGTGAACATAGCCCAAGGTGTGAAGGAGTATTTTTGTTTTTGGTTATTTATTTTACCTTATACACAAGTCTTTACCCTGGAAAGGATGTTCCTTAACATATTTCACAGGAAAGCAGTTTCAGTTTCATTTTTGAACGTTTTATTGTGAGCCCGTAAAAGTGGCTTAATACCTCTGACCACGTTGTAGACAGCAGTGACCTGGGGGTCAGAAATGCTTCCTGGGGCGATCCACATGCTGTCCCCATGTCATTTGAGCACTGTCACTATCGTTTTGGGCACTTTGTAGGCTTTCTACAGACTGCCGGGTGTGCCGCCGCAAAAATGCTCAGGTCTCCCATAGACTAACATTGGGCTTGTTGCTCGGGTCGAGCACCCGAGTATCACGGTGAGCTCGGCTACACAGTTATAGGGCATACAGTGAGTGCAATCTTACCAAAAATTTTGAGGCACTCCAATGCCCCTTGGAAATGACATGGAGGTCAGAGGGCCTTAACTAAACCTTTTTTTCCATTTATAGCAACTGGGTCTCCTGTGCACTGTTGGCCTAAGCAGTGAATGGAAGGCTTTCCAAAAATTATGAGGAACTGCAATGCACCTTGAAACAGAGGTGGATTACAGTGTACTAAAAACCTTCTAATCATTATTGGGGAGTGTGTCTCCCTTAGTTTTCACCTTTGCATTGAAAAGCAAAAGCTGACTAAAATTAGGAGGAAATGCAATGCCTATTGGAAGAGTCGTGGAGATTAGAGTTAAGGTAATTGAAAACAACATTACAATGCCCCTTGGAAGATATGTGGAGGTCACAGTAGCTTAACAAGACGGTTTTAATGCCCCTTGGAAGAGTGGTGGAAGTTACAGTGGAATAAAAAGACAATATCAATGCCCCGTGGAATAGACGTTGAGGTCACAGTAGCTTAACAAAATGGTGTTAATGCCCCTTGGAAGAGTGGTGGAAGTTACAGTGGAATAAAAAGACAATATCAATGCCCCGTGGAATAGACGTTGAGGTCACAGTAGCTTAACAAGACGGTTTTAATGCCCCTCGGAAGAGACGTGGAGGTCACAGTAGCTTAACAAGACGTTTTTAATGCCCCTCACAAGAGCCATGCAGTACAGCATATTACAAACCTTAGTCCCATAATTGGGGAGTTGGTCTCCTATAGTATTTGCTTATGCCTTCCAAGCAAAAGCTTCCAAAAATTAGGACGGAGCAACTTGCAATGCCTCTTTCAAGCGCCATGCAGTACAGCATATTACAAACATTAGTCCCTGTATTGGGGAGTGGGTCTCCCATAGTATTTGCTTATGCCTTCCAAGCAAAAGCTTCCAAAAATTAGGACGGAGCAACTAGCAATGCCTCTTACAAGAGCCATGCAGTACAGCATATTACAAACATTAGTCCCATTATTGGGGAGTGGATCTCCCATAGTATTTGCTTATGCCTTCCAAGCAAAAGCTTCCAAAAATTAGGACGGAGCAACTTGCAATGCCTCTTACAAGAGCCATGCAGTACAGCATATTACAAACATTAGTCCCATTATTGGGGAGTGGGTCTCCCATAGTATTTGCTTATGCCTTCCAAGCAAAAGCTTCCAAAAATGAGGATGGAGCAACTTGCAATGCCTCTTACAAGAGCCATGCAGTACAGCAGGGCCGGCGTCAGCACCCGGCGCACCCGGGCAAGTGCCGGGGCCCTGAACAGGCAGGGGGGCCCACTGGAGGTCGCGCACCCTGCTGGGCTATGGGCGGAGGAGAGTGGTGTCAGCGCCCGCCCTTCTCCGCCGCTTGCTCAGGGCCCCGGCAGCCGGATACTTACCTCTCCCCGTGCCACCGCAGATCCGCTGTCTTCCTGCTCTGCGCTCCCTGTGACGTCTCAGGTCAGAGGGCGCGGTGACGGCTTTCCACCGCGCGCTCCCCTGAGCCGTCACAGGGAGTGCAGAGCGGGACGACGCCGGCAATGCTGGAATCCGGACCTGAGCAGCGGGCAGCAAGTGAGGAGGAGGGAGGTGAGTATTTGATTTTTTTTTTAATGTATGGAGGCATGTGGCATAATATGGGGGGGGTGACATCCTGCATGGGGCATAATATGGGGGGGTGACATCTTGCATGGGGCATTAAAAAGAGGGGGGGTGACATCCTGCATGGGGCATTATAAAGAGAGGGGGGGTGACATCCTGCATGGGGCATTATAGAGAGAGGGGGGGTGACATCCTGCATGGGGCATTATAGAGAGAGGGGGGTGACATCCTGCATGGGGCATTATAGAGAGAGGGGGGGTGACACCCTGCATGGGGCAATATAGAGAGAGGGGGTGACAGCCTGCATGGGGCATTATAAAGAGGGGGGTTACATCCTGCATGGGGCATTATAAAGAGAAGGGGGGTGACATCCTGCATGGGGCATTATAAAGAGGGGGGGTGACATCCTGCATGGGGCATTATAGAGAGAGGGGGTGACATCCTGCATGGGGCATTATAGAGAGAGGGGGTGACATCCTGCATGAGGCCTTGTAAAGAGGGGGGGTACATCCTGCATGGGGCATTATAAATAGAGGGGGTGACATCCTGCAAGGGGCATTATAAAGAGAGGGGGGTGACATCCTGCATGGGGCATTATAAAGAGGGGGGGTGACATCCTGCATGGGGCATTATAAAGAGAGGGGGCTGACATCCTGCATGGGGCATTATAAAGAGGGTCGGTGACATCCTGCATGGGGCCTTATAAAGAGGGGGGGTACATCCTGCATGGGGCATTATAAAGAGGAGGGGTGACAGCCTGCATGGGGCATTATAAGGTGGGGAACAGCCTGCATGGGGCATTATAAGGGAGGGAACAGCCTGCATAGTGCATTATGTGGGGGGAACAGCCTGCATGGAGCATTATAAGTTGGAGGACAGCCTGTATAGGGCATTATGTGGGGGGTAACAGCCTGCATGGAGCATTATAAGGGGGGGACAGCCTGTATGGGGCATTATGTGGGGGGTAACAGCCTGCATGCAGCATTATATGGGGGCCAGTATCCTGTATGGAGCGTTATAAGGGGACCAGTATCCTGTATTGAGCGTTATATGGGGGCCAGTATCCTGTATGGAGCGTTATAAGGGGACCAGTATCCTGTATGGAACGTTATATGGGGGCCAGTATTCTGTATGGAGCCTTATATGGGGGCCAGTATTCCGTATGGAGCCTTATATGGAGGCCAGTATTCTGTATGGAGCCTTATATGGGGGCCAAGTATTCCGTATGGAGCCTTATATGGGGGCCAAGTATTCCGTATGGAGCCTTATATGGGGGCCAGTATTCCGTATGGGGCCTTATATGGGGGCCAGTATTCCGTATGGGGCCTTATATGGGGGCCAAGTATTCCGTATGGAGCCTTATATAGGGGCCAGTATTCCGTATGGGGCCTTATATGGGGGCCAAGTATTCCGTATGGGGCCTTATATGGGGGCCAAGTATTCCGTATGGGGCCTTATATGGGGGCCAGTATTCCGTATGGGGCCTTATATGGGGGCCAGTATTCCGTATGGGGGCCAGTATTCCGTATGAGGCCTTATATGGGGGCCAGTATTTCGTATGGAGCCTTATATGGGGGCCAGTATTCCGTATGGGGCCTTATATGGGGGCCAGTATCCTGAATGCAGCATTTTATGGGGGCCAGTATTCTGTGTGGAGCGATTCGCTGGTTTCTGAGCTATTATGGAATTTACAATAGATATCGCTCATGTAATGTAAGAAGTGAAATCTTTGCATTGTACTATATATATATTTCTCTGCGGTATCTGTGCATCATGAATCGTGGTATGTATTAAAGGGGCCCACTGAGACTCTTTCGCCCGGGGCCCAGAAAAACCTGGAGCCGGCCCTGCAGTACAGCATATTACAAACATAAGTCCCATTATTGGGGAGTGGGTCTCCCATAGTATTTGCTTATTCCTTCCAAGCAAAAGCTTCCAAAAATTTTGAGGAAATGCAATGCCCGTTCAAAGAGTCATGGAGGTCCCAGTAGCTTAGCAAGACGCTTTTAATGCCCCTTACAAGGGACGTGGAGGTCAGAGTGGTGTAACAAGATGCTTTTAATGCCCCTCAGAAGAGACGTGGAGGTCAGAGTGGTATAACAAGACGCTTTTAATGCCCCTTACAAGAGACATGGAGGTCAGAGTGGTATAACAAGACGCTTTTAATGCCCCTTTACAAGAGATGTAGAGGTCAGAGTGGTATAACAAGACGCTTTTAATGCCCCTTACAAGAGACGTGGAGGTCAGAGTGTTATAACAAGACGCTTTTAATGCCCCTTACAAGAGACGTGGAGGTCAGAGTGGTATAACAAGACGCTTTTAATGCCCCTCAGAAGAGACGTGGAGGTCAGAGTGGTATAACAAGACGCTATTAATGCCCCTTACAAGAGACGTGGAGGTCAGAGTGGTATAACAAGACTCTTTTAATGCCCCTCAGAAAAGACGTGGAGGTCAGAGTGTTATAACAAGACGCTTTTAATGCCCCTCAGAAGAGACGTGGAGGTCAGAGTGGTATAACAAGGCGCTTTTAATGCCCCTTACAAGAGACGTGGAGGTCAGAGTGGTATAAGAAGACGCTTTTAATGCCCCTTACAAGAGACGTGCAGGTCAGAGTGGTATAACAAGACTCTTTTAATGCCCCTCGGAAGAGACGTAGAGGTCAGAGTGGTATAACAAGATGCTTTTAATGCCCCTTGGAAGAGCAATACAGTACAGCATCTTAAAAATATTATTCCCATTATTGGGGAGTCGGTCTCCCACAGTCTTTGCTTATGCCTTCCAAGCAAAAGCTAACAAAAATCAGGATGGAGGAACGTTCAATAATGGCAACACGGACCACGGTCACCCTGGTGGTATAGTGGTGGTGGAGGCTAAGGATAAGGAGAAGAACATAAAACAGCCGAAATGAGGAAGCGTATACCCATGTGTTGGTGTGAAGCGGTGCATGTGAATACACCTCCCGAAATAACACAGTGGATTTGACTTTATGTTACTCTGCTGTCATTTGGTGGTGATGAGAAGTCTGGCCCAATCCAGCCCTTGTTCATTTTGATAAGGGTCAGCTTGTCAGCATTGTCAGTTGACAGGCGAGTGCGCTTATCAGTTATAATTCTCCCAGCGGCACTAAAAACACGCTCCGATAACACGCTAGCGGCAGGGCAGGCCAGGACCTCCAAGGCGCACAGAGCGAGTTCATTGCAAGTGTCCAGTTTGGATACCCAATAATTAATAGGCACAGAGGAATCACAGAGGATGCTGGTACGGTCGGCAAGGTACTCCCTCACCATCTTTTGAAACTTTCCACTCCTTGTGAGAGTACCCCACGCCTCAGGGTCTGTCCAAAGGGAGGGTCTGAGAAAACTGTCCCAGAAAGTTGACAGTGTTTCCCTGCCTCTGCTGGATTGGAGTTGCGTCTCTCTCGCATGTACGCCTTTGTTGGGCAACAACAAACTGTGACCTCTGCTACTAGCATGTTCAGATGGGAATTTTTTTAACAGTTCTGCAGCAAGGGCTTCTGGTACTGCCCTATTTTTGTAGACCTCTCCACCTCAGGAATAAGAGAGTGAAAGTTCTCCTTGTAGCGGGGGTCTACAAGTGTCACCAACCAGTAATGACTGTCACCCAACATTTTGACAACACGAGGGACACGGTTAAGGCAGCGTAACATAAAGTCAGCCATGCGTGCCAGACTAGTAATGGGCAACATTTCCGTGTCCTCACCAAGATGACGACTGACCATGCTCTCCTCCTCCTCCTCCTCCTCCTCCTCCTCCTCCCCCCCTCTGTCCTCAGGCCACCCACGCTGAACCGACGGTATGACAGTTGTAGAGGTACTGCCATCTACAGCGCATGATACCAGCTCCTATTCTTCTTCCTCCTCCTCCTCCTCCTCTCCCTCATTGTCCCCCAATGCACGTTGGGATGAGATGTAGCTGGGCTGTGTGTAATCGACCGCTACTGCTTCTTGATCCATCTCATCATACTCTGGCTGCAATGCCTCCTCTTTAATTCTCTGCAGGGAGCGTTGCAAAAGACAGACAAGTGGAATGCTGATGCTAATGATGGCGTCATCGACACTCACCATCTTGGTGGACTCCTCAAAGTTTGTCAAGATGGTACATATGTCAGACATCCAGGTCCACTCCTGAGGTCTTATGTGTGGAGTCTGACCTGAATATCGACGGCCTTGTTGCAGCTGGTACTCCACAACTGCTCTCTTCTGCTCACAAATCCTTAGCAACATGTGGAGGGTAGAGTTCCAACGTGTAAGGACTAGTGTTGAGCATTCCGATACTGAAATATCGGGAATTGGCCGATATTCGCGGTATCGGAATTCCGATACTTAATTCCGATACTTTTACAATATCGAATACCGGAATCGGAAGTTCCCATAATGCCTGCGCTCTGCCGTTTCTCTGAAGGATGACAAGCTGGATGGCAGCGCTCAGCTGCAATCCAGCCTGTCATCAGAATGCCATCCCAGCGTGGGAGAATTCTCCTGATTGTTTAAAAGCCGGCGCGCGGTAAAAAGCCGCCGGCTTTTAAACAAGCACACAACCCCATACTACTTCCCCGCAGCCTCCCACCCCGATCCTCTGCTCCCCTCGCCACCTCCCATCCCGATCGTAAGTTAGGACCGGGCGGGGAGCGCAGCACCAAGGAGCGGGGAGCGAAGGACCCGGGCGGGGAAGCCAGCAGTGAAAAGACTTCACCGCCGGCTTTCCAGTTCTGTGCTGCGCTTTCCCGCCGGTTATTTCAAATGAACAGCTGAGGTATCAGGTGATGCCGATCAGCTGTTCATTTGAAGTCGCCGCGGTGCCCTCAGAGGGTTCATGTGAGTTCATGCTTGACTGCATGAACTCACATGAACTTTCCCACGGCCGCACAGGTCAGCCTCACCTCCCAGACCCGTCATGATTGGTGTGTGTGGGTGTCTGTGCGATGTGTGCGGGTGTGTGCGGTGCCTTTGCGATGTGAGCGTGTGTGCACGGTGTCTGTGTGATGTGTGCGGGTGTGTGCGTGCAGGCAGACATAGGCCGATGTGACACTACTACTCCCATCGGCCTATGTCTGTCCCCCGTCCACTCGTGCCAGCAGGATCAGCTCGATGGGAGCAGTAGTTCCCATCAGCCTGATCCTGCTATATAAATTGCCCTACTGTGTCCCCAATAAATTTTAAATACATGTCATTGGTGGCCAGTGGTTACCTACAATAAATTAGTTCATACATTACCTGTCCCCGCCGATCGCCACCTAAAATAAAGTAAAAAATAAAAAACTACACCTATACTCACCTAGACACCTAATTCCCCGAAGCCATCGATCTCCTGTAATAAAATATAAAATAATAAACCACAACCTTATCCTTACCCCTCCGTAGTAGTCCACGAGTGTCCCACGAAGATCTCCAGTTCAGAGCAGCCACATAGAATGTGACCGCTCTGAACCGCTGCCGCCGCTAGAATGATGGGGCCGTAAAGCAGCCCCGTCATTGCATAAGCGGGTTCACCGGAGATCAGGCAGCGCTGCTCCGGTCAACTCCTTTACGGCCCTGCTGTATCATGAGAAATTCCCACGGTACAGCAGTGCCGTAAAGGAGGTCTCCGGAGCTGCGCTGCCTGAATGCACTCCGGTGACCTCAGTCAGTGGCTCCCGCTGCCGGGAGCGGACGTGTTCCCGGCAGTGTGAGCTTACAGCAGCCATGCACAGCTGTCACCATCTCCAGATGTGACAGCTGTGCATGGGAGATCAGCGCAGGAACGTGGACAAGTAACTATTTTTTTTTAGTAAACTAAGAATTTAATAAAATTGTGTGTTTTATTTCAAATAAATTATTTTTTTCTGGGTGTAGTGTGTTTTTTCTTTTTAACACTTTGTAGGTTAGTAATGGGGGTGTCTTATAGACGCCCATCATTACTAACCTGGGCTTCATGGCAGCTGGCGCTGACATGAACCCCAGCCCTATTACCCCCTGCCACCGCATCAGGGCAGCGCGGAAGAGCGAGGCTAAGTGCCAGAATTGGCGCATCCTATGGATGCGCCATTTCTGGGGCGGCTGACGGCTGGTGTTTCTAGCCTGGGAGGGGGCCAATATTCATGGCACCCTTCCTGGGCTATTAATATCAGCCCCCAGCTGTCTGCCTAGCCTTTGCTAGCTATTAAAATAGAGGGGACCCCACGTCATTTTTTTGGGGGGGTCCCCCATTTTAATAGCTAGTAAAGGCTAGGTATTCAGCTGGGGGCTGATATTAGCAGCCTGGGAAGCTCCGTGGGTATTACCCCCTTCCCAGGCTTCAAACATCTTCCCCAGCCATCTGCTTAACCTCCGCTAGAGACTAAAATTATGGGGGATCCCACGCCAATTTTTTTTTTAAATAAATCCTTTATTTTAACACTAAATGACATTTGAGGAGTTAATAAAGATGCAGTCCCTAAATTATTATTTATTTTTTAATTAATTTTTCCCAAAAATTTTGATGTGGGCTTTGCCATATTTTTGTATGCCAGCCAGGTACAGCATCCAGCTTCTATGAACGCGCCATTTTCCGGGGTGGCTGCGGACTGCAATTTGCAGCGAGGGGGGGCCCAGAAAGCTTGGGTCTCCCTGCGCTGCAGATTCCAGCCCCCAGCTGCCTAGTTGTACCTGGCTGGACACAAAAATAGGGCGAAGCTCCACGTATTTTTTTTTTTAATTATTTCATGAAATTCATGAAATAATAAAGAAAAAAAGGGCTTCCCTATATTGTTGTGTCCGGCCAGGTACAAATAGGCAGCTGGTGGTTGGGGGCAGCCCGTTCCTGCCTGCTGTACCTGACTGGGCACAAATATAGTGCAAAGCCCCACGTCAATTTTTTTTTAATTATTTCAGGAAATTCATGAAATAATTAAAAAAAATTGATGTGGGGCTGCGTCCTATATTTGTGTCCAGCCAGGTACAGCAGGCAGGAACGGGCTGCCCCCAACCACCAGCTGCCTATTTGTACCTGGCCGGACACAACAATATAGGGAAGCCCTTTTTTTCTTAATTATTTCATGAATTTCATGAAATAATTAAAAAAAAAAATACGTGGGGCTTCGCCCTATTTTTGTGTCCAGCCAGGTACAGCAGGCAGGAACGGGCTGCCCCCAACCACCAGCTGCCTATTTGTACCTGGCCGGACACAACAATATAGGGAAGCCCTTTTTTTCTTAATTATTTCATGAATTTCATGAAATAATTAAAAAAAAAAATACGTGGGGCTTCGCCCTATTTTTGTGTCCAGCCAGGTACAACTAGGCAGCTGGGGGCTGGAATCTGCAGCGCAGGGAGGCCCAAGCTTTCTGGGCCCCACCCGCTGCAAATTGCAGTCCGCAGCCGCCCCGGAAAATGGTGCGTTCATAGAAGCGCCATCTTCTGGCGCTGTACCCAACTCATCCAGGGCCCTGGTGCGGTGGCTCACTGGGTAATAAAGGGGTTAAGGCCAGCTTGGCATTATCAGCTGGCCCTAAGCCCGAAATTCATGGGGTCACGCCAATATTAGACATGACCACCATGAATTTCTAGTAAAGTATTTAAAAAAAACACAACACCCAGAATAAAGTCCTTTAATTGAAATAAAGACACAATTCTTTATTGTTCTAAATTAAACTATACTTACCATCACGCCCATTCCAGCTGAAGCCAACGATCTCCTGCAATAAAAGAAAAATAATAAACCAACCTCATCCTTACCTTCCCATGGATCCCACGACAGCTTCAGCTCTGCTACATCGAGATGACAGGCTGGACCGCAGCAGAACGCTGGCATCCAGCCTGTCATCCCGCAGACACTGAGAAGCGCAGGCATGCTTGCGCTCCTCAGTGTCTCTCTGTGACGGCATAAAGATGAGCCGAGTTCATGTCCAATGAACTCAGCTCACCTCATGCACGTCACTGACAGCGTGGGAAAATTCTCCTGCACTCAGCGCTTCAGCGTGAGAATTCTCCCACGCTGTCAGTGACGTACATGAAGTGAGCTGAGTTCATTGGACATGAGCTGACCTCATGCACGTCACTGACAGCGTGCACGCTGAAGCGCTGAGTGCAGGAGAATTTTCCCACGCTGTCAGTGACGTGCATGAGGTGAGGTCATGTCCAATGAACTCGGCTCACCTCATGCACGTCACTGACAGCGTGGGAAAATTCTCCTGCACTCAGCGCTTCAGCGTGAGAATTCTCCCACGCTGTCAGTGACGTGCATGAGGTGAGCCGAGTTCATTGTCGGCTCATCTGGATGCCGTCACAGAGAGACACTGAGGAGCGCAAGCAAGCCTGCGCTTCTCAGTGTCTGCGGGTTGACAGGCTGGATGACAGCGTTCTGCTGCGGTCCAGCCTGTCATCTCGATGTAGCAGAGCTGGAGCCGTCTTGGGAACCATGGAAAGGTAAGGATGATGTTGCTTTATTATTTTTCTTTTATTGCAGGAGATCGTTGGCTTCAGCTGGAATGGGCGTGACGGTAAGTATGGTTTAATTTAGAACAATAAAGAATTGTGTGTTTATTTCAATTAAAGGACTTTATTCTGGGTGTTTGTGTTTTTTTTTTAACTTTCACTATGGGGTTAGTAATGGGGGTGTCTTATAGACGCCTCTCCATTACTAACCTGGGCTTGATGTCAGCTGGCATTATAAGCTGACATCAACCCCAGCCCTATTACCCCACTGCCACCGCTACAGGGCAGTGGGAAGAGCGAGGCTAAGTGCCAGAATTGGCGCATGCTATGGATGCGCCATTTCTGGGGCGGCTGACGGCTGGTGTTTCTAGCCTGGGAGGGGGCCAATATTCATGGCACCCTTCCTGGGCTATTAATATCAGCCCCCAGCTGTCTGCCTAGCCTTTGCTAGCTATTAAAATAGGGGGGACCCCACGTCATTTTTTTGGGGGGTCCCCCATTTTAATAGCTAGTAAAGGCTAGGTATTCAGCTGGGGGCTGATATTAGTAGCCTGGGAAGCTCCGTGGGTATTACCCCCTTCCCAGGCTTCAAACATCTGCCCCAGCTGTCTGCTTAACCTCCGCTAGAGACTAAAATTAAGGGGAACCCCACGCCAATTTTTTTTTAAATAAATCCTTTATTTTAACACTAAATGACAAGTACAGTAATCAACACTATCACTGTACTTCATATATATGTGACTGACATGTTTCTATCTATACAATCTATGTATGATTCTCTATTCCTTCTATTCTAAATTGTCGGGTACAGATGCTGAATTGCCGGCCGGCTTTCTTAAAGAGACGGTGCATGAAAACACTATTATTTTTTTATATAAATCCTTTACACTAAATGACAAGTACAGTAACCAACACTGTCACTGTACTTCATATATATGTGACTGACATGTTTCTATCTATCTAATCTATGTGTGATGCTCTATTCTGTCTGTTATAAATTGTCGGGTACCGCTGCTGAATTGCCGGCCGGCTTTTTTAAAGAGACGGTGCATGAAAACACTAATATTTTTTTAAATAAATCCTTTACACTAAATGACAAGTACAGTAAGCAACACTGTCACTGTACTTCATATATATGTGACTGACATGTTTCTATCTATCTAATCTATGTGTGAAGCTCTATTCTCTCTGTTGTAAATTGTCGGGTACCGGTGTATGCGCTGATGAATTGCCGGTTTTTCGCATACATTCTACATTATTCTTAGTTGTTTTACTTCATGTAGAATTAACCTACAAGGAAAGAAAGGGTTTATTTTCATTCCGATATTAGTGTCCCATTGACTTGCATTGGTTTCCGGTATCGGAATCAGCGATATCCGATACTTTTTGAGTATCGGTCCGATCCAATCCGATACGATATTTCCTGATATCGGAAGGTATCGCTCAACACTAGTAAGGACATCACACACCAGTCGGTGTGCCGGAAGCTGCAAACGCTGCTGCAACACAGCAAGGGCGGCGGAAGCTGTAGCCGACTTGCGAAAATGAGCTGACAGGCGGCGTACTTTCACGAGCAGATCTGGCAACTCGGGGTACGATTTAACCCTAGAACGCATGACCATAAAAATTTACACTTTCACATACCTGGGGCCTTTTAGGCCAGTGTGCAAATAACATGGAATAACTCAAACAAAAATGACAAACAACTATATACCTTAGGAATACCTAGAGTTTCAAAATTCTAACTAAAGTAATCTTGCAGAAAATAGAAAACAATTAACAGGGCGGGCCTGCGAAGCCCCAGGTATGCGTTCTAGGGTTAAGAAACCGCTGAACCACGAGGTTAAGCACATGAGCCAGGCATGGTACGTGTGTGATCTTGCCTCGCCTCAGAGCCGCCACCAGGTTACGGCCATTGTCACACACGACCCTGCCTGGATGGAGGTTCAGCTGTCTCAGCCACAGATCTGCCTGCTCTTTCACAGCTCTCTACAACTCACAAGCAGTGTGAGGTTTATCACCTAAGCTTATGAGTTTCAGCACAGCCTGTTGCCGCTTGGCGGAGGCAGTACTGCAGTGCTTCCAGCTTTTAACTGATGTGGTGATATCTGAGATGGAGGCTGAGCATGAGGAGGAGGAGGAGGATGATTCGCAGGAGCTGTACACTGTGGGGGTAACTCTGACTGACATTGGGCCCGCAATCCTTGGTGTGAGGAGGATGTCTTCCGTCCCATGGTCCGACTGGGTCCCGGCTTCCACTATGTTTACCCAGTGTGCTGTCAGGGAGATGTACCGTCCCTGGCCACAAGCACTTGTCCACGTGTCCGTTATCAGGTGGACTCTCCCAGTAACTGCGTTGTTGAGGGCACGGCAGATGTTTTGGGACACGTGCTTGTGTAGTGCGGGGATGGCACAACGGGTAAAATAGTGTCGGCTGGGGACCGAGTACCGAGGGACGGCCACCGCCAGAAGCTTGCAGAAGGATTCCGTCTCCACCAGCCTAAAAGGCAGCATTTCCAACGCAAGCAGTCGTGAAATGTGCGAATTTAGGACTGTGGCCTGTGGGGCGTTAGCTGCGAATTTCCACTTTCATTCAAAGGTCTGGGATATGGACTACTGAACGCTGCGGTGGGATGTGGACGTGTACGTTGATTCTGTTTCTTGAGAAACTGCCGTAACAAGTGAAGACTGAGAGGAGGGGGCATCATTACATGCAGTATGGACAGGGGATTGCCTTGCACACACAACAGGGAAGCAGTGGTGACACCCGCTGACACTGGTCGTGGACCCTGGGGTTCGCCCCACAAAGTCGGGTGCTTTGCTACCATGTGCCTGATCATGCTGGTGGTGGTCAGGCTGGTAGTTTTGTCACCCCTGCTGATGCTGGCATGGCAGGTGGTACAAATGGCCTTGTTGGGGAACGGTTGCCCGCCTTCTGTCTGCGGCCACCACACTGCTTCTTCCTGCCTGTTGGGGTACTCTGCCTCCCTCCCCCTGTGTGCTGCTGGCCTCACTCTGCATGTCCTCCAGCCACGTTGGGTCAGTTACTAGATCATCCACCACCTCCTCCTCTTCCACTTGCGCACCACGATCCTCCTCCTCACTTCCTGGCAATTGTGTCTTGTCATCGTCCACCTCATGTGACAAATTGCCAGCGTCGACTTCCTGTGGCCGTGGCTGTTCAAATATTTGAGCATCGCTACATGGGATCTCCTCTTCCACCACTTCAACTGGAGCAGGCGAGGGGCACAAATATGGAAATGGACCAGTGAACAGCTCTTCAGAGTGTCCAAGTGTGGGATCAGTTGCTGTCTGACGACACTCGGCATGGTGGGAGGAAGGAGCATCAGGGTGAGGAGGAGTATGCGGTCGAGACTCATGGCTACTAACATTTGACCGTGTGGAAGACAGACCGGAGGTGGTGGTGCTCAGGTAACTTGAAGTATTATCAGCTATCCAATTAATAACCTGTTCACACTGATCAGTTCGCAATACTGGTGTTGTTCTGTGCTTCCCAAGTAATTCGGTCAAGAAGTGGGAGTGAGAAGATGTGGCTGTTGGTTGTGGCACATTTTCACCTTGGCCACGGCCCCGTCCTCTGCACGCACCATCACCAGAACGTCCACTTCCACGTCCCTTGCCACGTGCCTTGCCCATTGTAAAGGAAGTAAAATAGCTTACACTATCAATGGGAAAAGGGTAATAAAAAGGAGATTAGAACCGTGGAAGAGGAAAACCACAGTTCTATTTCTCTGGCCTACATCTAACTCTTAAACAATCAGAACAATCAGGGATAAACTATTACTGTTTTTCTTTGCGGAAAAAATACCAAAACCTGAATAATAGAGATTTTTTACCGTGGAATGGCAAAACCACAGTTATTGTTTACTGGGGTATACCAGACTTTTTTAAATATATACATTTGTGGCTGAACAGTGAGCGACACACTCAAACTTAAACTGTTTTTTTTTAGATACAAAATGCCCACAACTGGATACTACAGAGATTTGACCCGTGGAAATGCAAAACCACACTGGGATTTGTCGGGCCTACAACAGACTATTTTCAACAGATATATTTTTGTGTCAGAACAGTCAGGAGACACTACTGTTTTTTTTTTTAAGGCAAAAAAAGTGAAAAGCAGGATAATAGAGATTTTTTACCGTGGAACAGCAAACCCACAGTTATAATTTACTGGTGTATACCAGACTTTTTTAAATATATAGATTTACGGCTGAACAGTGAGCGACACACTCAAACTGTTTTTTTTTAGATGCAAAAGGCCCACAACTGGATACTACAGAGATTTGACCAATGGAAATGCAAAACCACACTGGGATTTGTCGGGCCTACAACAGACTATTTTCAACAGATATATTTTTGTGTCAGAACAGTCAGCAGACACTACTGTTTTTCTTTAAGGCCAAAAAAGCGAAAAGCAGGATAATAGAGATTTTTTACCGTGGAACAGCAAACCCACAGTTATAATTTACTGGTGTATACCAGACTTTTTTAAATATATAGATTTGCGGCTGAACAGTGAGCGACACACTCAAACTGTTTTTTTTTACATACAAAAGGCCCACAACTGGATACTACAGAGATTTGACCCGTGGAAATGCAAAACCACACTGGGATTTGTCGGGCCTACAACAGACTATTTTCAACAGACATATTTTTGTGTCAGAACAGTCAGGAGACACTACTGTTTTTTTAAGGCAAAAAAAGCGAAAAGCAGGATAATAGAGATTTTTTACCGTGGAACAGCAAACCCACAGTTATAATTTACTGGTGTATACCAGACTTTTTTAAATATATAGATTTGCGGCTGAACAGTGAGCGACACACTCAAACTGTTTTTTTTTAGATACAAAAGGCCCACAACTGGATACTACAGAGATTTGACCCATGGAAATGCAAAACCACACTGGGATTTGTCGGGCCTACAACAGACTATTTTCAACAGATATATTTTTGTGTCAGAACAGTCAGGAGACAGTACTGTTTTTTTTTAAGGCAAAAAAAGCGAAAAGCAGGATAATAGAGATTTTTTACCGTGGAACAGCAAACCCACAGTTATAATTTACTGGTGTATACCAGACTTTTTTAAATATATAGATTTCCGGCTGAACAGTGAGAGACACACACAAACTGGGTTTTTTTTAGATACAAAAAGCCCACAACTGGATACTATAGAGATTTGACCCATGGAAATGCAAAACCACACTGGGATTTGTCGGGCCTACAACAGACTATTTTCAACAGATATATTTTTGTGTCAGAACAGTCAGGAGACACTACTGTTTTTCTTTAAGGCCAAAAAAGCGAAAAGCAGGATATTAGAGATTTTTTACCGTGGAACAGCAAACCCACAGTTATAATTTACTGGTGTATACCAGACTTTTTTAAATATATAGATTTGCGGCTGAACAGTGAGCGACACACTCAAACTGGGTTTTTTTCGATACAAAAGGCCCACAACTGGATACTACAGAGATTTGACCCGTGGAAATGCAAAACCACACTGGGATTTGTCGGGCCTACAACAGACTATTTTCAACAGATATATTTTTGTGTCAGAACAGTCAGGAGACACTACTGTTTTTTTTTAAGGCAAAAAAAGCGAAAAGCAGGATAATAGAGATTTTTTACCGTGGAACAGCAAACCCACAGTTATAATTTACTGGTGTATACCAGACTTTTTTAAATATATAGATTTCCGGCTGAACAGTGAGAGACACACTCAAACTGGGTTTTTTTAGATACAAAAAGCCCACAACTGGATACTATAGAGATTTGACCCATGGAAATGCAAAACCACACTGGGATTTGTCGGGCCTACAACAGACTATTTTCAACAGATATATTTTTGTGTCAGAACAGTCAGGAGACATTATTGTTTTTCTTTAAGGCCAAAAAAGCGAAAAGCAGGATAATAGAGATTTTTTTACCGTGGAACAGCAAACCCACAGTTATAATTTACTGGTGTATACCAGACTTTTTTAAATATATAGATTTGCGGCTGAATAGTGAGCGACACACTCAAACAGTTTTTTTTTCGAAACAAAAGGCCCAAAAATGGATACTACAGAGATTTGACCCGTGGAAATGCAAAACCACACTTCTGTTTCTGTGGCCTATACCAGACTCTTTTCAACAGATATATTTGTGTCTGAAAAATCAGAGACACACTATTTTTTTGGGGGGGGGGAGGGGACAGCACTAGGTTAATAAGATGGGTATTTGTACAGTGTGAAGGAGGAAAAAAAAAAGAGGATTTAGATGAAAAAAAAGGATTTTTAATGGCCCCCGAGACCTGGAGCTAAGTCCAGCAATTTCAGAAACAGGAGCACACAGGACTGTATTGCAGCATTTGCTGGTATAACCACTGCGTCTCCTATACAGCCTGCCTGCCTGCCTGCCTGATATCTGGGATGGATATTAGTCCTGAGAAGGACTGTTTGTTTGTTCTGGCAGCCTTTACAGACCCTACACTAATTATTTCGCAGGAAAAATCTCTCCCTAGCTCAGCAGCGCTGTCCCTACACTGTCTGATCCGGAGCGACGGTGTCCAAGATGGCGGCGCCCGGTTTTAAATACTCAAGGTGACGCTATGCGGCCAGCCAATCACTGTAATGCCCACAAACAACATGGCTGCGGCATTACAGTGACTGGCTGGCAATCCCTGCATGTTCATTGGCTCTGTAAAGAGCGCCAAACATGCAGGGCGGAGACCCGAGCTCCCGCCCGAGTAACCCGGAAATGCTCGGTGCTCGCCGAACATCCCGGGTAGCGTGATGCTCGGGCGAGTACCGAGCAGTTTTGATCATGCTCGCTTAACACCAGTCTGGACCTATAACAATCGGGTCCACACCACCACAGGTTATACGCCATACACGCTACTGTTTGTTAGAGCAGGCCGAGAAATCATTGAGCTAACTTTGGAACAGCCAGAGGAACTATTTGAACGATCTACCACCTCCTGGGTGAAAGAGCATCGGCGATGACTTCAGACAATCCGCCGGCTAGCAGGCCAGTGACTACAAGAGAAGGTGCACAACAGTCAACCGCCAATTCAGTAAGTTCCGCTCCAGCCTGGAGACCGAGTGCTGGTGCGGGAAAAACACCTCAAAGGGAAGCTGAGCGGACGTCGGGAGGTACAACAATACAAAGTGATCAAGAGAGTGTATCCCAATGGTCCAGTGTACAAAGTGCAAGCTGAAAATGAGGAGTCTTGTCAGAGAACTCTACATAGGAATATGTTACGACCATGTTGCTCCGAGGATCTGTGGCGCCCCGGCGGGTTCAGTCGCCACAGAGGTACTGCATCTCACCCAGAGGTGTGGTACCTCACTCTCAGGTAAGGATAAAGTGCTGCCCGGGACCCTAACACCTGCATCCAACACTACACTACTCCAGACCAGCAGGAGGGGCAAGATGTGTTGCTTCCCTGCTGAGCCCTGTCCCTGGCTGGAGTGGGGGGAACCAAGAGAGGGGGAACCATGTAGTGGGTGTGGGTGGAGGAAGTAAATCATGGGAGCACTTGTTAGGGATAGTATAAAGAGGGAAGCCATCTTGGGTGTGTGGCGAGTTCAGTCAGTGAGTCTGAGAGAGGGAGCAGGAGCTCTGCAGGAGCTCTGCTGAGGAGGAGGAGGGCCTAGCCAGAGAGGCCCAGGACAGACTGAGGAGGAGAGGAGCAGGAGAAAGGCTCCAGAAATGAAGAAGGGATCCCAGGGGTATGGGCAGTGCTGGAGGCCATCCGTACACCCGAATCTGTCAGGCGGTGGAGGGATCGAGCCGCAGAGGGGACCGGCCCCTAATCAGTGAGAATTACAAAGTTCAACTAGAATTCGGAGGCTTCGGTACTTTCAGGGTGCAGTTGCCACATCCGCACTCAAGTCGCCAAAAAGGTAACCATATAGGATCCAGGGAACTCTAGGTTGCCCAGAAAGATCCGAGGATACCGGCTTGGGACATTGTTTAGCGAGGCGCAGGGCAAGAAGGGTGAGGGTCAGCGCAGGAAGATGGCTGAGAAGGGCATATAGAAGGGGGTCCTGTCACGTACTCTTGAAACACATGGGAGTTTGCTGAACCCCTGCTTGGTGAACGCAGCGCGACGTGGGAGGTCGCAATCCGGAAAGTGTAACCTGAGGAACTTAACAACAGTGAGTAGACTCTGAAGACTGCACCCCACTGTCTCTGTCAATTATTACTGCTGCGCCATCATCCCCTGCACTACACTGCACCACGAGTGCTACTTCCATAACAGCAACATCTACACTGCCCTGGAGCTAAGCTCTACACCAGCATCAGAGGACCTGCTCCGCAGCGGCAGCTCCCTTTAGCTGCATACCACAGGTGGCGTCACGAACTGTATATAAAAACTATAAATCCCCTGTAAATATCCCCTTTTGATTGACCACCCTGGGTCACGGACCGGGTCACCGCCACTGTGACATCTCCCCTAGCAACGACCGGCCCGGCACCGAGTACCCCACGGCCCAGGGGGCGCGTCAGATCCAACACCTGTCCCAAGAGTTACTCCTCCTGCTCGTTCACCAAGACCGTTTTTTCCTGACAGTGACTTTGTTGAAGACTGGTGGACAGTTTCTGAGTTCGCGGAATGTCCCCAGTCAGTGGGAGTTGACATTCTGGACAAGGATGCATTGCCAGCTCATGGAGAGAAGGGAACCACGGCTCCAGCCGAACCTTTAGTTGAAGAGGACAGTCACATGGCAGTTATGCCTATGGAGGACAGTCAAGATCTCCGGAGATCCAGTAGGCCTAATGCAGGGATTCCACCAGAAAGGTACAATGCTGAACAGTTTATTTGGTCCGCTCATATGTATTGTGATGAAAGTGGTCCTATGTTGTATACCGCTGCATGAAGCCTTTATTTCTTTCAGAGTTATACAGCGAGGCCAAGGACCGCCATCTTTAAGTGAGGAGGCATATAGGGGATCGGCTCTTTTATTGGACATTGAATACACAGTGACTTTAAGGCATCATGCTCCCTTCTGAGTCTTGTGTTTGGACTAGTCGCCTCCCCCTGCTATGGTTGGTATGTGCTGAGAGAGAAGAACCAGGATGTAGATACCTGGTGTGTGTCTGAGGTAACAGGGAGAGACTCCTGCGGAGTTCTGATCACAGAGACTATAAATAAGACACTGTTACTAGAGATGAGCGTTGTTCTACTCGAACTGTTCGCCAATCTCAAATTCGAGCTGTTTTGGGCGGTGTTCGAGCCGTTCGGCGAACACGAACAATTTGAGAAAAATTCGGCTGTTCGAGGTTATGTTCGATAACTGTTCGTGCACCAAAATCATAACTGGATTTTTTCTCAGTAATGATGAAAATTAATGTTAATACGCAGTTTGAGTGTACAGCGGGGTGGGGGGAGGGGCAGGGGATGGATCTCTGCAGGAACAATGAAGATCTCCATTTTTTTTTCTCTTTCCCGCATTTGCAGTGGGGAGGTGCAATCTGTCAGCCTATCAGCAGCGCACACACGGAGCGAAGTGCTTTTTTTCACACAAGCAAGGGCATGTGTCATTGGCAGTGTATGTCACATGTCCTTGCCCTATAAGACCAAGCCATTTTCCCCGTCGCCACCATTTTCTCACTGCTGCAGCTGCGTGTTAGACGGCACCGCTGTTGCTGTGTGCGCTATACCTTGTTAATTTCAAGCCAATTTTCGCACAAATATACAGATAGCTTGGGAGTAGGGAATAGTTGTGATTGCAGTCCTTTTAAGGACTAGGTTACAGCATTTCCTACAACTTTTATCAGGGAGGTCTGTGCTCTTAAATAGATAGGTTGTGGGAGTAAAGACTAATTGTAATTGGAGTCCTTTTCAGGACTAGGTTACATCAGTTCCTATCAGTTTTTGCCAGGCAGGTCTGTGCCAGTGCTGTGCAAGTTTTTTTCACAGCATTTGGCTGAATCTAGCAAAGCTAATCCTTTTTGGCCTATTGCAGAGTGTGTTAGTCAGTGGAGTAGCCTATCTGTGTTGCAAGATATACCACCTGTGTATAGAATACCAATTTTTTTACTGCACCTAGTGAAGTAAAATCTTTTGGGCATAGCATCATTCTATTAGTCCATCTATACTGACCTCCATCAGGTTGCAAATTAAAACTAATTTTTATCTGCATCTACAGTACCTCTGAAAAAATATTTGGGCTTCTACCTGTGTGTGGGACTTGTTGTATTAGTCCATCTATACTGACCTCCA
Organism: Phyllobates terribilis; assembly: GCF_046119375.1. Taxonomy (NCBI): domain Eukaryota; kingdom Metazoa; phylum Chordata; class Amphibia; order Anura; family Dendrobatidae; genus Phyllobates; species Phyllobates terribilis. The sequence goes on from NW_027362773.1 coordinate 59,633,836, forward strand.
TCAGGTTGCAAACTGAATATATTTTTTTCCTGCATCTACCTCTGAAAAAATATTGGGCTTCTAGCTGTGTGTGGGTCTTGTTCTATTAATCCATCTATACTGACCTCCATCAGGTTGCAAACTGAATATAATTTTTTTCTGCATCTAGCTCTGAAAAAATATTTGGCCTTCTAGTAGTGTGTCGGACTTTCTCTATTAGTCCATCTATACTGACCTCCATCAGGTTGCAAACTGAATATAATTTTTTTCTGCATCTAGCTCTGAAAAAATATTTGGCCTTCTAGTAGTGTGTCGGACTTTCTCTATTAGTCCATCTATACTGACCTCCATCAAGGTTGCAAATTAAAACTAATTTTTATCTGCATCTACAGTACCTCTGAAAAAATATTTGGGCTTCTAGCTGTGTGTGGGACTTGTTGTATTAGTCCATCTATACTGACCTCCATCAGGTTGCAAACTGAATATATTTTTTTCTGCATCTACCTCTGAAAAAATATTGGGCTTCTAGCAGTGTGTGGGACTTGTTGTATTAGTCCATCTATACTGACCTCCATCAGATTGCAAACTGAATATATTTTTTTCTGCATCTACCTCTGAAAAAGTATTGGGCTTCTAGCTGTGTGTGGGTCTTGTTCTATTAATCCATCTATACTGACCTCCATCAGGTTGCAAACTGAATATAATTTTTTTCTGCATCTAGCTCTGAAAAAATATTTGGCCTTCTAGTAGTGTGTCGGACATTCTCTATTAGTCCATCTATACTGACCTCCATCAGGTTGCAAATTAAAACTAATTTTTATCTGCATCTACAGTACCTCTGAAAAAATATTTGGGCTTCTAGCTGTGTGTGGGACTTGTTGTATTAGTCCATCTATACTGACCTCCATCAGGTTGCAAACTGAATATATTTTTTTCTGCATCTACCTCTGAAAAAATATTGGGCTTCTAGCTGTGTGTGGGACTTGTTGTATTAGTCCATCTATACTGACCTCCATCAGGTTGCAAACTGAATATATTTTTTTCTGCATCTACCTCTGAAAAAATATTGGGCTTCTAGCTGTGTGTGGGTCTTGTTCTATTAATCCATCTATACTGACCTCCATCAGGTTGCAAACTGAATATAATTTTTTTCTGCATCTAGCTCTGAAAAAATATTTGGCCTTCTAGTAGTGTGTCGGACTTTCTCTATTAGTCCATCTATACTGACCTCCATCAGGTTGCAAACTGAATATAATTTTTTTCTCCATCTAGCTCTGAAAAAATATTTGGCCTTCTAGTAGTGTGTCGGACTTTCTCTATTAGTCCATCTATACTGACCTCCATCAGGTTGCAAATTAAAACTAATTTTTATCTGCATCTACAGTACCTCTGAAAAAATATTTGGTCTTCTAGCTGTGTGTGGGACTTGTTGTATTAGTCCATCTATACTGACCTCCATCAGGTTGCAAACTGAATATATTTTTTTCCTGCATCTACCTCTGAAAAAATATTGGGCTTCTAGCTGTGTGTGGGTCTTGTTCTATTAATCCATCTATACTGACCTCCATCAGGTTGCAAACTGAATATAATTTTTTTCTGCATCTAGCTCTGAAAAAATATTTGGCCTTCTAGTAGTGTGTCGGACTTTCTCTATTAGTCCATCTATACTGACCTCCATCAGGTTGCAAACTGAATATAATTTTTTTCTGCATCTAGCTCTGGAAAAATATTTGGCCTTCTAGTAGTGTGTCAGACTTTCTCTATTAGTCCATATATACTGACCTCCATCAGGTTGCAAATTAAAACTAATTTTTATCTGCATCTACAGTACCTCTGAAAAAATATTTGGGCTTCTAGCTGTGTGTGGGACTTGTTGTATTAGTCCATCTATACTGACCTCCATCAGGTTGCAAACTGAATATATTTTTTTCTGCATCTACCTCTGAAAAAATATTGGGCTTCTAGCTGTGTGTGGGACTTGTTGTATTAGTCCATCTATACTGACCTCCATCAGGTTGCAAACTGAATATATTTTTTTCTGCATCTACCTCTGAAAAAATATTGGGCTTCTAGCTGTGTGTGGGTCTTGTTCTATTAATCCATCTATACTGACCTCCATCAGGTTGCAAACTGAATATAATTTTTTTCTGCATCTAGCTCTGAAAAAATATTTGGCCTTCTAGTAGTGTGTCGGACTTTCTCTATTAGTCCATCTATACTGACCTCCATCAGGTTGCAAATTAAAACTAATTTTTATCTGCATCTACAGTACCTCTGAAAAAATATTTGGGCTTCTAGCTGTGTGTGGGACTTGTTGTATTAGTCCATCTATACTGACCTCCATCAGGTTGCAAACTGAATATATTTTTTTCTGCATCTACCTCTGAAAAAATATTGGGCTTCTAGCTGTGTGTGGGTCTTGTTCTATTAATCCATCTATACTGACCTCCATCAGGTTGCAAACTGAATATAATTTTTTTCTGCATCTAGCTCTGAAAAAATATTTGGCCTTCTAGTAGTGTGTCGGACTTTCTCTATTAGTCCATCTATACTGACCTCCATCAGGTTGCAAACTGAATATAATTTTTTTCTGCATCTAGCTCTGAAAAAATATTTGGCCTTCTAGTAGTGTGTCGGACTTTCTCTATTAGTCCATCTATACTGACCTCCATCAGGTTGCAAATTAAAACTAATTTTTATCTGCATCTACAGTACCTCTGAAAAAATATTTGGGCTTCTAGCTGTGTGTGGGACTTGTTGTATTAGTCCATCTATACTGACCTCCATCAGGTTGCAAACTGAATATATTTTTTTCTGCATCTACCTCTGAAAAAATATTGGTCTTCTAGCTGTGTGTGGGACTTGTTGTATTAGTCCATCTATACTGACCTCCATCAGGTTGCAAACTGAATATATTTTTTTCTGCATCTACCTCTGAAAAAATATTGGGCTTCTAGCTGTGTGTGGGTCTTGTTCTATTAATCCATCTATACTGACCTCCATCAGGTTGCAAACTGAATATAATTTTTTTCTGCATCTAGCTCTGAAAAAATATTTGGCCTTCTAGTAGTGTGTCGGACATTCTCTATTAGTCCATCTATACTGACCTCCATCAGGTTGCAAACTGAATATAATTTTTTCTGCATCTACCTCTGAAAAAATATTTGGCCTTCTAGTAGTGTGTCGGACTTTCTCTATTAGTCCATCTATACTGACCTCCATCAGGTTGCAAATTAAAACTAATTTTTATCTGCATCTACAGTACCTCTGAAAAAATATTTGGGCTTCAAGCTGTGTGTGGGACTTGTTGTATTAGTCCATCTATACTGACCTCCATCAGGTTGCAAACTGAATATATTTTTTTCCTGCATCTACCTCTGAAAAAATATTGGGCTTCTAGCTGTGTGTGGGTCTTGTTCTATTAATCCATCTATACTGACCTCCATCAGGTTGCAAATTCAAAATAATTTTTTTCTGCATCTAACCCAGCCAATAGTTTTGGCCTAATACCACAGTTTGGCCACTCAGCTCTGCTCGGTTACCATCCATTGTTTTTTTGTGCAAACAACTCCAGAGTTGTGAATTAGTTAACCACCAAAATGAGTGGAAAAAGGCCTGCTGCTGGTGGAAAGGGGAATAGGCGTGTTGGGAAGGGGAAAAAAGGTTGTGTCCGTGGGGTAGGTGTTAAAGCAACAGTAACATCTGCAGAAGAAAGACCATCTTCCAGCCAAACTAAAATGTCTACTTCTTTTAGCGGACAATGTGATGAGATCCCTTTCTTACGGCCACGCCAATCGCTACAAATTCCAGATGAGGCACAAAAACAGCAGGTGCTTCAACGGATATCAAGTGCTCCTTTAAGTGGGCTCTCCTCCACATCAACTTCAACATCACAAATACTCCAGTCCTCAAAGGTGTCACCCAAATCGCACTTGCTTCCTCACAGCTCCCAAATCTCCAGCTGCCCGTCTGAGTATGAGGTAGAACAGATGGTTGAGTCTGCAGAGCTGTTTACTCATACTATAGCCTGGGAAACAGAGGTCGACTCCAGCGCTTCTGTGAATCCAGACGAGGAAATGATCTGCACTGATGCCCAGAATCATTATGAGTCGGATCCAGGACCAGACGCAGAAGGTTCTGACCATAATGTAGACCCTCATTCCCAAACTGTAACTCCTGTTGGTGGAGACAATGAGGAAGACGATGATAAGACTCAAATACCTGATTGGAGCGACAACTTTAGTTTTTTGTCAGGGCAGGAACAGGTTGGCTCTGAGGACGACGGGTGTGATAACGCACAGGGTGATGATGATGAGGTCGGAGATCCCACTTACTGTCAACCCACAGTCAGCCAAGAGATGAGGTCAGCAGAGGAGGTGGAGGAAGATGCTAGTGACGACGAGGTCAGGTTGCGCCTTCCTGGACAGAGACGTAGTACTGGAAGCACGTCAACAACTGCATCCTCAAACACAACTCTGCCTCTCACCACAAGTCGTGGTGGCTCTTCAGGTCGCATGGGTGCTAAGCCTTGCATAGCCTGGGCATTTTTTCAGATCGATAAAGATGACCCAACTCGTGTTATCTGTAACATTTGTCAGCAAAAGCTAAGTAGAGGCCAAAAAATACATAGTTTGAGTACTTCATGCATGAACCGGCACATGGACATGAAGCATAAGTTGCAGTGGGAAGCTCAGTGTGCTACAATGCGGCCTAGCCGGCCGGGCCAACCACCGTCTGCCATATCTTGTGCATCCGTGGCCTCTTCATCCTCTGTGACTGGGGGGACAGCAGTCACACCTGTTTTGGGGCGCATACCTGCCACCTCTTTACCCGCAACAGCCAGCGTGATTGGCAGGTCATCATTTTCTTTGGAGGTGGTAACACCAGCTGGTGTTGAGCGCTGTCTGACATCGATAGCACCACCTTTGGATCAAGGCAACCTAACATGTCCGCCTGCATCTTCCTCACAGACCGGCAGTTTGCTGGGGACACCCTTATCAACCCCGTCTAAGCACAATAGCCAGCCCTCGGTCCCTCAGATGTGGACAAGTAAAACACCATTTCCTCCTAGCCATGAGAAAGCTAAGAGGTTGAATTTCACCATCTGCAAGCTCTTGGCTACAGAAATGCTGCCTTTCCGCCTGGTGGACACAGAGGATTTTCGAGACCTTATGTCCGTCGCAGTGCCCCAGTACCAGATGCCCAGTCGGCACTACTTCTCAAAGAAAGGTGTGCCTGCGCTCCACCAGCATGTCGCACATAACATCACCGCTTCTTTGAGAAACTCTGTGTGTGACAGGGTGCATTTCACCACAGACACTTGGACGAGTAGGCATGGACAGGGGCGTTACATGTCGCTGACTGGGCACTGGGTAACTATGGTGACAGCAGGACAAGGGGCTGCTGTCCAAGTCTTGCCGTCCCCACGAGTTGTGCGTCAATCCTCTTTATGTCATTTTTCCTCCACTGCTTCTGCCTCCTCAACCTCCTCTCGGTCTTCCACCTGCACCCAAAGCCTGTCTGGTCATGCCACAAGCTTTCTAACTGCGCAGAAGGGATCCTGCACACCTCCTTACTATGCTGGCAGTAGGGCTCAACGTCATCAGGCGGTTTTTACATTGAAATGTCTGGGAAATGTGAGTCACACAGCTGAGGAGTTGTGGTCAGCTCTGGAGAACCAATTTCATGAATGGTTGTCTCCACTGGACCTGAAACCAGGGAAGGCCGTGTGCGACAATGCTGCAAACCTGGGTGCGGCCCTTCGCCGGGGCAATGTCACACACGTGCCTTGTATGGCTCACGTGTTGAACCTGGTTGTCCAGCAATTTTTAGCCCACTATCCCAGACTAGATGGCCTTCTGCAGAGGGCACGGTCGCTGTGTGCTCACTTCCGCCGTTCGCATCCCGCAGCTCAGCGACTTACATCTCTACAGAAGTCGTTGGGCCTGCCACTTCACCGTCTAAAATGCGATGTGCCTACCCGGTGGAATTCAACTCTGCACATGTTGCAGCGACTGTGGCAGCACCGACAAGCCCTGGTGCAATACGTTCTGACGTATAGCCTGGGCCAACGAGATTCAGAGGTGGGGCAAATCACGCTGGAGGAGTGGTCTCAGATCAGGGACCTATGCACCCTTCTGCACAGTTTTGAAATGGCGACGAAGATGTTTAGTGCTGACGATGCCATTATCAGCATGACTATTCCGGTGATTTACATGCTGGAGCACATGTTAAACAGAATTCGGAGTCAGGTGGTGGCACAAGAGGAGGTGGAGGAAGTAGAGGAGGAGGAGTTGTATGCGGAAGGGCTAACATCTGCAAGGTCCAGACAGTCGGCAGCACCAAGGCGGCAGGCATGTGAGGGTGGGGGAGATGGTTTTACCAGGGCGCATGGTAGCAGCCAAACTAGTGAGGAAGGTGCAGGAGCCCAGGAAGAAGTGGAGGACGAACTGATGGAAGACTCATCAGATGAGGGAGACCTTGATCACATTTCTGTTGTGCGAGGTTGGGGGGAGAGGACAGAGGAAGGAAGCATGATTGTTACCTCGCCACCAACACAACAGGGACTTGGTGCTCCTGGATGCGCAACACACATGAGTGCCTTCTTGCTGCACTACCTGCAACATGACCCTCGAATTGTGAGAATTAGAAATAATCCTGACTACTGGGTTGCCACACTGTTAGATCCCCGGTACAAAAGTAAATTTGCAGAAATTATTCCTGCCATAGAAAGGGATGCACGCATGCAGGAGTATCAGCAGAGACTGTTGCAGAATCTTACATGTGCTTTTCCACAAAATACCAGTGGTGCACGTAGTGAATCTCACAGTTCCAACTTGCCAACCGTGGGACCGTCAAGTGTTCAGCACTCAAACCGTAACAGAACCACAGTATCTGCTGGTAACATCAATTTTGCGGAATCATTTCACCACTTTTTTAGCCCATCCTTTGCAAGGCCACAGGAGACAAGAAGTCTGACACATAGTCAACGCCTAGAGACGATGGTACAGGAGTATCTCCAAGTAAACATTGAAGCCACGACTGTGTCACTGGACCCTTGCTCTTTTTGGGCTTCCAATCTGGATAAATGGCCGGAGCTAGCCACTTACGCCTTGGAGATCTTGTCATGCCCCGCAGCCAGCGTTCTGTCTGAAAGTGTGTTCAGCGCTGCTGGTGGTGTGCTGACAGATAAGCGCACGCGGCTCTCCACTGATAATGTAGACAGACTCACGTTCATAAAGATGAACAAATCATGGATCCAAAACGACTTTTCTACCCCTGTGTCATCCTGGGGAGAGTAAAAGCTTGATGATTGGTTAAAATCACCCTACCAACCGTTTTAAGCTTTCAAATTACTAATCATGTTTATCTGTATCTTGACTGGAAAATAATTTGGGCTTTGTAGCAGTGTGCAGCACTGATCCTATTAGGCCATCTATACTAAAGCTTCACCAGATTTAAAATTAAAAATAATTTTTAGCTGCATCTAGCCCGGAAAATAATTTTGGGGCTCCGAGATGCGCAAGGCACATAAGTGCCTTCTTGCTGCACTACCTGCAGCATGACCCTCATATTGTCAGAATTCGAAGTAATCATGACTACTGGGTTGTCACACTCTTAGATCCCCCAAACTTTCGATCAACCTTTTCATTTTAATAAAGACCAAAAAAATGGTCATTTTTGAAATTATAAGCATTAGCAGGTTGTTAGAAACTGAAATCAAACAGTTTTCAACTCAAAACTTTATTCTAGGTGATGTTACATTTTCACATAGGACCCCTTGTTCGAAAGGAGCTTCTGAACTCTCTCGTCCATTGAATTTGTCAGGTTTTGGATGGTTTCTGCTTCAATTGTTTTGCATGAGGACAGAATACCCTCCCAGAGCTGTTGCTTAGATGTGAACTGCCTCCCGCCATCATATGGTGTGACCCCCATGCTCCCCTGACCTCTACCCCATTCAGAACCTTTGGAGCATCATTAAAAGGAGTGTCTAAGTTTGTCCCCTTTTATGCCCATATCAGCCAGAGATGCAGATGTTTTATGTGCAGCATGAGATGGTGCATTATCATGCAGAAAAATGATCTTGCTGTGAAATACACAGTTCTTCTTCTTGAACCATGGCAGGAAGTGCTGTTTGAGAAAATCCACATACATTATGGAGTTCATCTTTAGCGCCTTCGGGGATCCTAAAGGGGCCGACAATCTCTCTCCCCATGATTCCAGCCCAAAACATTACTCCACCTCCTCCTTGTTGGCGCTGTAGCCGTGTTTGCGTGGGGTGTCCATCAACCAGCCATCCTCCACTCCATCCATCTGGACCATCGAGCGCTGCACGGCACTCATCCGTGAACAAAACAGTTTTGAAATCAGTCTTTATGTAATGTTTGGCCCACTGGAGCCGTTTCTGCTTGTGTGAAGTGGATAGAGGAGGTCGACAGGATGGCGCATGCACAGCTGCAAACCTCTGAAGGACCCTGCATCTTGTTGTTCGGGGGACGTTGGAGACACAAGCAGCTTCAAAAACTTGTCTGCTGCTATGACAAGGCTTTTTTGCCGCTGCTCTTTCAACCTGACGTAATTGCCTGTAGGAAAGAGTCCTCAATTTGCCCTTATCAGCACGCACACGTGTGTACTGTGAATCAGCTACATACTTCTTGATTGCCAAGACACTTCATCCTGATCATCGCACAATGTTGATTGTAGTCATGCCTTGACCTAAACACTCCACAATTTGTTGCTTCTCAGCAGCCGACACATCCTTTTTCTTTCCCATTTTGGCAGAAAATGTAGGCTGCTTAATAATGTGAGAGAGCCTTCTTAAGTAGTCTTGCCTTTCATTGGACACACCTGCCAAACTAATTAGCACAGGTGTCTGCAATTGCTTACAGTGATATAAAGAGCCCTGACACACATCACCATCAATGAGTTTAACTGACAAACAAACAAATTCTTCCCTTATCACTCCTAAACACTTTTTGCATAATAATTTGGAACGCAGTGTACATGTGCTTTTCCACAAAACACCAGTGGTTCATGTAGTGAATCTTACAGTTCTAACTTGCCAACCGTGGTCTGTATGGAGTTGTTCAATAAAGGGCCCAAAATTAAGATAACATAGATGGGAGAGGTCTCTATGAATAGGAATTCCTAAGTATTTGATACCCTGTGAGGGCCAGGCAAAGGGAAAGTTGGACTGGATGGAATCCTATATGGATTTGGGGAGGGAGACATCGAGGGCCTAAGACTTCGCTGCATTGATTTTAAAATTTTACCATGTAACAAAGTGATCTATTTCAGCCATAACAGCATGGATGGATATATGTGATTGAGTGATATATACTAGGACATCATCAGCAAATAGAGAGCACTTGTACTCGGTGCCTCCCACCTCAATCCACCTAATATTGGGGTTATGGCGAATTGATGAGAGCAGGTGCTCCGTCACTAGGATGTATAAGAGAGGGGACAGAGGACATCACTGCCTTGTCCCATTGGTGATTGTGAAAGGTGATGAAAATGTTCTGACGCACCCCCTGGGCCTTGGGACACCCGGAGCAGGACCCTTTTTGGTGGATGCTGGTGGTTGTAGTCTTCGTGGCGGCGACCCGGTTCCGTGGCTCAGGGCGGTCAAACCAGTGGCGGAACTATTTATGTGGTTTTGATGTTTAAATGTCCGACTACGCCACCCGTGGATTGCGGTCAGAGTGAACCGCCGCTACAGGGCAGACCGCTGAGGCTGGTGTTGTGGGTGCAGCAGAGCGTAGCATAACTCCCCACGGGAGGAGTATAGCCTCAGGGCAGTGTATGCGGAGGATGGGGGTGATGGTGCAGGGCAGCAGCAGTAACGACACGGAGTCAGTGATGCAGTTCAGGGCCTTTACTCACAGTTCTTATTATCCAGACCACGTCTGCAGGTAACGGCTGCCCACGTCGTACTGTGCTCACCAGGTGAGGGGCTCAGACAACTCCCAGATAACTTTGGAGAACTTCACATGACCCCCTTTGTGTGTCCTTTGTCTGGCCTTTCTTACCAACACTTCTGTCCGGCTGCCTCGGGCCTCCTCTTGGTAAACTTGGCGCCAGTTTCCCTGACCCTATGTGGTGCCTTCCTAGCGGGTGTAGCGAGGGGCTGCGCCACATAAAATGTCAGAGCCTCCGGTTTCTAGCTGAGGGTCGTTTCCTGCCTCCACTAGTTCGGGGACCGGTCTCCCCCTTTGGCCTGACCCCTCCACGCAGGTGGATTCGGGCGTGCGGTGGCGACTCGCCCGTCCGCACCCCTGGGATCCCTTCATTCCTCGTTCCTGGAGCCTTCTCCGCTCCTCTTCCTTCCTTCTCCCTCTTCCAGGCCTGGGCCTCTGTTACTAGGCCCGCCTCCGGAGCAGAGCTCATGCAGAGCCCCTGCTCCCTGCCACTTCTGCTCAGACTTCTCTGCACTGAACTAAGATGGTGCCCACCTTTTATACTCCCTTCTCAATGCACCCAGGAACTGCTTCCTCCCTGCTCCTGCACTACAGGGTTCCCCTTCCTCAGTGTTCCCTCCCCCCACTCCAGCCAGGGACAGGGACTGTCGTGCCCATCTCAGGGGCATATTGGTCGCCCTGCCCCACGGCAATGTGGTGTAATGCATGCAGGTGTCGGGTCCTGATCCACACTCCATCCTTACCTGAGAGTGAGATATCACACCTCTGGGTGAGGTGCAATACATCTGTAGCAACCGAGCCCTCAGGGTGTTACAGTTCCATTTATCTTCAGCCTAGGTGACGTATTGCGATACAGGGCCGTGATTTTGTCTATAAAAGGGTCCCCTAGACCCCTACCCCAAGCTTTTTAAGAGAATCATATATGGCATGCCAGGAGACTCTATGGAATGCTTTCTCAGCATCCAACGGGAGTATCTAATTACAAATTTTTAACTGCATCTAGCCCAGGAAATACTTTGTGCCTAGTAGCAGTGTCTGCTAGTCAGCGGATTATCCCGGCTGTTAAGCAAGCTGCACCACCTGTAGTTTAGACACTTAATTTTTTCAAAGGAAATGCTTCGGGACCATGGGATACTTAGTGAAGAGCATCAGGAGGCACCCCAAGGCATAGGGGCTGGGACTGGCAGTAGGATGCCTTGCGGTGGACAGCCGAGCTCGATCCTTATAAAAGCTTTTTAACTGCAGCAGCTTTAGTGGACGCTACTGGAGCTGGAATTACCACGGCTGCTGGCATGAGACTTGCCCTCCAATAGATCCTTGTAAATGGATTTAAAGTGTATTCATTCAAATTAGAGAGACAATTTAAATTAAAAAGCTTAGAGCTGCCTCCACCACAGGGGGGCTCGCTCGACCCACCAGCGGACAGGCACCAGTATTGGGAGAGGGGGGCTGGCCGTCAGGGTTCACCGCGGCTCTGGCACAAACCCGGCGACACGGAGGTGGCACGGGCAGGAGCGGACTGGCCGTGTCGGCTTCTCACTTTTTGGATTTTAGAAGGGCATGACATGCCTATATCTGTGTCTCCCCCTCCTTTTACTCCTCCATCTCTTTTATTTTCGCATGACTATATGTACTTGTCACTTTTCCATGTGTTAGTTATGTCTTCTGAGCAGTTTGTCAGCTTTTGGACACCTTTCTATGTGTTTTTGTTTGCCTGCCATTGGTTTTAACGGTGTTCGAAGGTGTTCGACGAACAGTTCGACGAACAGTTCGGCGAACACACGGGTGTTCGACGAACCGAACCGAACTCGAACACTACGGGGGTGGCTCAACACTATCTGTTACTCTAAGAAAAGAGAAGATTATGGACTATAGCAAGTTTTGTTGTTGGGGACTGTGTCAAGTAGAAGTGAAATTTATCCTTTTCCTGAACTTTTTTCCCTGGAGATTGAGGATTTGAGATAACACACAACACAGCATGTCAGCCATTTCTGTGAGAGTGAAACAAGGCTTGCCTGCTGTCTGCAAGAAAGAGATCCCGTATATTAGGAAAGGACTCAACTGAATTCATCTGGCTCTTTCACACCAGAAACAAGCGGCTGCCGCCATCTGCGCCTGATCTGCGCAACCATGAGTGACTCATCAGCATGATCTGTTAGGGTTTAGCGTAGTTTCCTGTAGCTAGGACGCTGTAGCAGCGTGGCCCGAATAGCGGAAAGCCAGATAGGGGATTAGCTCAGAGTAGTTTGTGAAAGTTGTTGTGGACTATTTGTTCTGAGCTTTCTTTGCCATAGCTGGAGCATAGTTTGTGACTCACTCCAGCTATACAGTGCATTGTGAAAGTATTTGGACCCCATGAACTTTTCTACCTTTTGCCACATTTCTGGCTTCAAACATAAAGATATAAAATTCTATTTTTTGGGGGAAGAATTAACAACAAGTGGGACACAATCGTGAAGTGGAACGAAATTTATTGGATATTTCAAACTTTTTTAAAAGGTTAAAAAGTGAAAAGTGGGGCATGCAATATTATTCAGCCCCTTTACTTTCAGTGGAGCAAACTCACTCCAGTTCAGTGAGGATCTCTGAATGATCCAACGTTGTCCTAAATTACTGGTAATGATAAATAGAATCCACCTTTGTGTAATCAAGTCTCCGTATAAATGCACCTGCTCTGTGATAGTCTCAGGGTTCTGTTTCAAGTGCAGAGAGCATCATGAAGACCAACGAACACATCAGGCAGGTCCGAGATACTGTTGTGATTAAGTTTAAAGCCGGATTTGGATACAAAAAGATTTTCCTAGTTTTAAACATCTCAAGGAGCACTGTGCAAGCGATCATATTGAAATGGAAGGAGTATCAGACCACTGCAAATCTACCAAGACCCGGTCATCCCTCTAAACTTTCATCTCGAACAAGGAGAAGACTGATCAGAGATGCAGCCAAAAGGCCCATGATCACTCTAGATGAACTGCAGAGATCTACAGCTGAGGTGGGAGAGTCTGTCCATAGGACAACAATCAGTCGTACACTGCATAAATCTGGCCTTTATGGAAGAGTGGCAAGAAGAAAGCCAATTTCTCAAAGATATCCATAAAAAGTCTCATTTGAAGCTTGCCACAAGCCACCTGGGAGACACATTAAACATGTGGAATAAGGTGCTCTGGTCAGATGAAACGAAAATCTAACTTTTTGGCCACAATGCAAAATGATATGTTTAACGTAAAAGCAACACAGCTCATCACCCTCAAAACACCATCCCCACTGTCAAACATGGTTGTGGCAGCATCATGGTTTGGGCCTGCTTTTCTTCAGCAGGGACAGGGAAGATGGTTAAAATTGATGGGAAGATGGACAGAGCCAAATACAGGACCATTCTGGAAGAAAAACTGTTGGAGTCTGCAAAAGACCTGAGACTGAGAAGGAGATTTATCTTCTAACAAGACAATGATCCCAAACATAAAGCAAAATCTACAATGGAATGGTTCAAAAATAAACGTATCAAGGTGTTAGAATGGCCAAGTCAAAGTCCAGACCTGAATTCAATCGAGAATCTGTGGAATGAGCTGAAAACTGCTGTTCACAAACGCTCTCCAACCAACCTCACTGAGCTCGAGCTGTTTTGCAAGGAAGAATAGGCAAGAATTTCAGCCTTTCGATGTGCAAAACTGCTAGAGACATACCCCAAGCGACTTGCAGCTGTAATCACAGCAAAAGGTGGCGCTACAAAGTATTAACTCAAGGGGGCCCAATAATATTGCACGCTCCACTTTTCAGTTTTTCATTTTTTTAAAAAGTTTAAAATATCCAATAAATTTTGTTCTACTTCACGAATGTGTCCCACTTGTTGTTGATTCTTCCCAAAAAAATTAGAATTTTATATCTTTATGTTTGAAGCCAGAAATGTGGCAAAAGGTAGAAAAGTTCAAGGGGGCCAACTACTTTCACAAGGCACTGTATCTTCCTATGTTCATGTTGATAATATCATTATTGTAAACATTGTTATTTTCATCTCCCGGCATATAATTTCTTTGTATATAATAAAGCCAGAGTTTTGTTTCCGCCTTCTCGTCTGCTGTGCCGTACTTTAATCTGCCTTGCAGTGTTCTTTGGATGCCGCTACACGAGAGTGGTAGAAGGGAGGACACAGAGCAGGAGCTTGTAGTAGTCGAAGCGGGAGATGATGAGGACGCGCACTGGTGTTTTTCTAGATTCATGATTGAGGAATGTGCGGATCCCCGAGATACATTGGAGTCAGCAGCAAATGGAAAGGGCTTCGATCTGACAGATCAGAGTCAAGCTTGCGGGACTGGGGAGAGTGGGCAGCCATTCACTTTGATGGATAGGTCAGTTGGAGGGGTGAATGAGATGGTGGAAAAATGATGCATTCTGTGTTATCCATGTTCATTTTTACAAATCTAGCAGAGAAGAATGATGAAATACAGGACACACATTGTGGGATTCGGTTAGTAAGGAGGTGATATCAGGTCCAGAGAGGTAGATCTGTGTGTCATCAGCATAAAGGTGGTACTGAAAGCCATGAAACTATGAGCTGTCCCAGGCTTAAGGTGTAGATGGAGAAGAGCCTGGGTCCTAGAATTGAACCTTAAGGGACACCAGCACATAGGGGGTGAGATGAGGAGGTGGTGTGTAAGTGGGAGACACTCAATGTCCTGTCGGTTAGGTATGAAAATATCCAAGACAGGGCCAAGTCTGTGATGCAGAGAGATGAGAGTCTGTAGTAAGAGGGTATGGTCTACTGTGTCGAAGGCAGATGACAGGTCTAAGAGAAGAAGGACAGAGTAGTCTTACTTGGATTTGGTAGTTAGTAGGTCATTGGTGACTTTAGTCAGGGCAGTTTCAGTGGAATGGTGAGGTCGGTAGCCAGATTGTAAGCAGTCAAAAAGGGAGCAGGAGGAAAGGTGGGAGGACAGTTCAAAATAGATGTGTTGATCCAGTAGTTTGGAGGCATAGGGGAGAAGTGAAATGGGGCAAAATAGCTAAATATAGGATGGATCGAGGGAGGGCTTTTGGAGGATGGGTGTGATCGATGTATGTTTGAATCTGGAGGGGGAAGATGCCAGTTGTTAGTGACAGGTTTAAGAGGAGGTTTAGGCTTGGGATGAAGACTGTGGTATGGTTCGGAATGAGCTTGGATGGTATTGGGTCAAGTTCACAGGTGGGGAGATGTGATTTGGAGAGTAGAGATAATGTTCCGTGGTGGCGGAGAAGCTGGTTTTGGAGGAGGAGAGTTGAGTTGTTATGAGAGAGAAGGGGCTGTTGGGACTTTAAGCAAAAGCTTTGCCCTATGTTGTCAATCTTCTGCTTGAAGAATGAGAATAAGTCTTCAGCTGAGATGAGAGAAGAGGAGGGGGAGGGGGAGCTGGTGGACAGAGGAGGGAGTTGAAAGTACTGAATAGCTGTTTATGGTTGTGAGACATGTATAATATGAGAGATGAGAAGCAGGTTTGTTTTGCTGCAGGGATCAATTGTGCAGCATTTTTAAAACTTCTGTTACTGGACCCCACTCCCTTTCTTTGGCAGTCACACAGCGGTACGCCTTGTAGATGAGGGGCAGAAAGAACATGTGCTCCAGTACATGACAAGCACTGCATAAAGTGGCCTCTGCTCCTCTTTCTCCACCTTAACATCACACACAGTACAGTCCTCAGAGGTAGCACCCCAATTGCAATTGTTTTCACCCACGTCACAACTCTCCAACCGGCCAGCTGACTGTGGGGAAGCACAGATGGTTGAGTCTGCAGAGCTGTTCACACATTCTATTTTGAGGCATTAGAGGTCTGATCAAAAGCTTCACAAACTCAAGAGGGGGAAAGCATGTACAGCGATGCCCAATTTTTTTTTTTAGTTGATCCAGGCCTGGACGAAATAGGGTCTGAGAAGAATGAAAACCCTCGTCACCAGACGTTAACCCCTGGGGGTGGGCATGGATGGGTTGGAGAAAGAAATAAACACACACCAGAACATGGAGAACTAAACTAACAGAAAACAGGGGTTGGAGAACTAAACTAATAAGACAACAGGGGTTGGAACACTAACCTACTAAACAGCTAGGGTTGCAGAACTAAACCAATAGACACCAAGGTGTCACTAGACAGCAAGTGTTGGAATTCCCAAGGCTTGTGGGACAAAGCTTTCTATCCAACACTTCCTCCAGGGCTTCTGCATACTCCACCTCCTTTAGGGCCTCCACCTGCACCCTCAACCTCTGTTTTAATGAGACACACGTTCCAACAGTGAAGAGAGTATTCCCCCCCACCTCTGTACTGCGCAGACAGGACTCATCACAATTAGGCAGAGTTAAAATTAATATGCCCTGGAGATCGCAGTCATACAGTTGAAGAGTTGTGGACAGCTCTCCAGGCCGAGTTTGAGCAATGGCTGTCTCCACTGAACCTGGAGCAAGAGAAGGCCGTGTGTAATAACAGTGCAAACCTGGTGGCGGCCCTACGCCGTGGCAACCTCAGACACGTGCCTTGCATGGCTCACAGCCTTAACCTGATGGTACAGCAATTTCTCCACCACTATCCCGGCCTGGAAGCGCTGCTGCAGAAACCACGATCTCTGTGTGCTCACTTAAAACTATAAAAATGAGCAGGATCTTTAGTATAAAAGCCAGACTAATAGACAATGAGAAAACTACTTCATGATGATAGAGGCCACCATCTCCTTAGCTTGCTGGTACTTTTCTGTGGGAATGAGCTGGTCTCCAACCAGCCAGGAATATCCAGTGAATGGCACGCCACAGTTTGGTATTAGCACCCAGTACCAGAAGTGAAGTCATCCACAATTTACGTACCTCAGGAATTTTATTTGGTAGTGAGAGACATTAGTTTCTCACAAAGGAGCTGAAGACACTGAGTGTCAGTAGGTGCACGTTTCTCCAGCATGATCTGTTTGTTATTGTTAGATATCAGAGGGAGAACATAACTGGGCTTTGCCAAGGTGCCATATTGCATCTTAAGTCTTATAGACCCTGCACTTGTGGCCTTACATTCTACAGGATGGTGGGGAAGGAAACAGTAGGGTGTGGAGTTGCATTAGCTCCGGTGGTGGTGTTGTCTTTAAGAGATGGGTTTTCAGGTTGTGACTGAAGAATCTGAATGTGGTGGCTAATTGGACGTGTTGAGGCACAGAATTCCAGAGGATGGGGGATATTTGGAGGTGATTGGGTGAGGAATAAATAAGTGTGGAGAGAAGGAGGTCTTGGGAGGACCCGAGATAACGTAAAGGAATATATGGGGGAGATTAGTTCAGAGACGTATGGAGAAGAAAGGTTATGGATGGCTTTGTACATCAGTGTTAGTAGTTTGAACTGGATAAGCTGGGCAATTGGGAGACAGTCAAGGCATCTTATGGATTGCAATCTTATGGATTGATGGAGCCAGTCCACAGTAAAAAATCAGCCATAGAGTGTCCGGCAACCTTCGCGCAGGCTTTTCCTAGCCAGGGCTACTTCTTGACAGGGTTGGACAGGCCCACCAGAGAACCGAAGACTCCCCCATTCGGCCCTGGCTTCTCCATCAGGAGCGTTCATAGTGCAAACCTTGCAGGTTGTGATGATGATGACACCATCTATCTCCTTAGTTTTTTGTTACTTAAAATGCAAGTGCAAGTATACAGCCAACCACCCACAGGCCGCAATTCTAAACTGCCACATTTCTGGACAGCTGCTTGAACTTGAAATGTTGTCTTTTAGGCTCGTGGAGGCAGAAGCTTTTCACAACCTCATGGCGGCGATGGCCGGGTCTCCATACTCGGTCCCCAGCCGCCACTATTTCTCACTGTGTCATCCCCGCCTTCCAAAAGCACAGGTGGGTCCCAGAACATTACCCATGCCCTCTCCAGTGCACTTAGTGGGAAGGACCACCTAACCAAAAACACGTGGAGAAGTGAATGTGGCCAGGGATGGTACATCTCACTGGAGCCAGGCAACAGTAAAAAAGCAGAAATAAAGTGTCTGGGAACCTTCCCACAGACTTTTCTTAGCCAGTACTGGGTCCTGGCTTCTCCTTCAGGAGAGCTCATAGCTCAAACTTTGCAGCTGATATGGGGCTCTTTAGTGGGGGAGAAACATGGTCCCCTAGAATCACATCCTCTGGTGGGCTCAATGTTCTTCAGTCTGACACTGCTTCTCTGTGAGAGTTGTATTTCACCACAGCCATATTCTTTAGCTCAGTGAAAGGACTGACAAAGAGGGAAACCGTATCTACTCTGGCTGTCATTTATCCCAGGAAGTCCTCTAATGCAGCTTGTTGCATAAGCAATGGAGGCCCATCCAAAATGAGCTCACACTTCTGCATGGTGCTTAGCCACAGATAAAGATCTTTCTTTACGCCTTGAATTTAATCACTACAGAGTTGGACAATGGCCTGATCTGCAATGCGTTTTGAGAAATAACGTGCATAAGCAAAGCCACGGTTCAGGCCACTGAAGGTCATTAAGCGAAACTCATACAGCTTTCCCACGTACTGAAAGAGGGGTATCAAGACTTCCAAGACAGCCAAGACTTCCTTGTCCTCCTCCTCATCCTCCTCCTCATTATCACCGAATTTGCATTAAGAAGAGATGAAGCTGGGCTGCATAGTTCCTTGCTTCGCCTGCAATGCCTCCTCTTTAACTGTGAGCACTGAGCGTTTCAGTAGACAGAGAATCGGGATGGTGCCGCTAATTAAGGTGTCATCGCCGCTCATCATCTTGGTGGAGTCCTCAAAGTTTTAGAGGATGGCACAGATGTCAGACATCCATGCTCACTCATCAGCTCTTATGTGCGGAGGCTGACCTGAATGCCGATGGGCGTGATGTAGCTGGGCTGGTACTCAACAATTGCCCTCTGCTGCTCACACATCCTTCCCAACATCTGTAACGTTGATTTCCAATATGTGGTGACATCACACTACAGTTAGTGAGCTGGAAGCTGCAAATGCTGCTGAAGCACTTCCAGGGTGGCGGAAGCTATAGCTGACTTTCTGAAATGGGCACACACACGTTGTACTTTCACAAGCAGCTCTAGCAGATCTGGGTAGGATTTGAGAAACCGCTGAACCACTAAGCTAAGCACATTTAGTGCTCTCTCATTACTAATGTGTACCCCTGTATGGAGAACAACATCAGCACCAAAAAAATAAAAGATGAAATATAGTCTGCTTTATATACCATGGTACTAAGAAAACCAATTTCAATTATGTCTTGGGTACCGCTGCGACAAAAATATCTGCACCAAAGAATTAATTTCACTAGAGTAGAACTAGTATAATGGTGACCGACAACTCTTGCACTACAGTCAAACCCAATAGATGGAGACCCAATCAGGATTCTCCACATTTTCAAAAATTAGCGGCAGACACCAGCAAAGTGGCATCAATTTCACCAGAGTAGAAGTAGTTTAATGGAGACAGAAACCACTTCCACTACAGCCAAATCCAATAAATGGAGACCCAATCAGGATTCCCCACATTTCCAAACATTAGTGGCAAACACTAGCAAAGTGGCATCAATTTCACTACAGTAGAAATTGTAGAATTAGGAACGACATTTCTTCCCCTACAGCCAACCCAGTACATGGAGACTCAATCAGAAGTGTTTACATTTCCTTAAATTAGGGCCTAACACCACCAAAGTGGCATCAATTTCACCAGAGTAAAAGCAGTTTAATGGAGACAGAAATCTCTTCTACTACAGCCAAACCCAATATATGGAGACCCAATCAGGATTCTCCACATTTCCAAAAATTAGTGGCAGACACCAGCCGTTAGAATCTATGTTGTTTTACTATCGGCCATCTTGTTGTGGTTTGCTGGCTTCTAGTCTTTTCCTCTGGTGCTGGATGTCTTGGTCACGTGATCTCTTCACTCTATATTACTCAGCACCTGTCTCCTATTAACCCGCTGGACATCAGTGTTGTTACGCTTGTGCTCTGGCTAAGTTGCCTTGTTAAGTTATTTGTGCTTTGGACAATTGATATCCTGGAACTTCTTGTTCCACCAGTTTTGTTCCCTTTAATCTTCATTTCTGCAGCTAACTTTTCTGTTGGGAGGTCTCCTGTTTGTGCTCCCAGTCCTTAGATCTTTTAGGGACCCCTTTCCCCTTCCTTCAGGTCTTCGTTTGAGTTCAGTGCAGGAGTTTCGGTGGGGCTATTCACAAGGAATAGAGCACCCACCCCATCGTAGGGTTAAGCTGAGTCTCAGTGCAGGGACACCTTTTCTCTCCTATTCCTTAGTTCTAAGTTGCAGAACATAGCAGTATGTCCAGCCCCGTTTAAAAAGAAAAAAAAGTTTTTTGTTTTTTTTCTCTCCTCTCCTCGGGTTTTCTTCAGTATGAGTACCATCCAGGAACTTGCTCAACGCTTGCAAGGGTTGACTCTGGAGGTTGCCGGTCTTCAGCAGTGTGTGAGTAAATACCCTGAAGAACCTAAGGTAGGATTAGCTGAGTGTTTCTCGGGGAAATGACAGGATTTTTTTTCATTTAAAAATGCTTGTTTGTTGTGTTTTTGGCTCAGACCTAGATCTTCTGGGAGTGAACTACAGCATGTAGGGATTATTATGTCTCTATTGCGTAAAGAACCTCAAATCTGGGCATTTTTCTTGTCTCCTGATGATCATTGTTTGAGGTCCGTGGAGGCATTTTTTGATGCCATGGGTTTGCTGTATGATGATCCTGATCGGGTTACATCAGCTGACGCAGAGCTCAGACGTCTCAAGCAGGGTTCTCTTGATGCTGAGAGTTATTGCACCCTGTTCAGACGATGGTCTACAGAGGTCAGGTGGAATGACTCTGCACTCAAGGTTCAGTTTCTGGCAGGCTTGAGTGAAAGGGATAAAGATTTGCTCATTGCATTCCCTGCACCTGATACTCTGCAAGTTGCCATGCAGCTAGCTATCCGTGTGGATAGAAGGTTGAGTGCCAGACAGAATGAGAAGTTTCCTGTATTGCTGGATTCTGTTTCTCACGATATTCCTGCCGACACTGGGAAACCTATGCAGGTGGGGGCAATGTCATCCCATTCCAAGGAGAGGGACAGGAGGTTCTCTGAGGGACTTGTATTGCGGTAAGGCTGATCATTTTTTAAAGCAATGCGAGGTTCACTTAAGGAAAGAAAAAAAAAAGGTCAGTAGAAATAACACTCCCATTCGCATTGCATTTTTACGTTCTGCTGGGGTGTTTTTTCCTGGTAATACCACCTGTCAGGGTTGTTCGATTGAGGTTCAGGTTATGGTGGATTGTGGTTCTGCACTTAATTTAATTGATCAACAATTTCTTGAAAAGTATAAGTTTGGTTCTGAACCTTTGTCGTCTCCTTTTCCTGTGGTGGCGATTGATAATACTCCCCTGGAGCATGGGACCATTCTTCGAAAGGTCACTGGGCTTCCGCTTACTATGAATATGGAACATCAGGAGCAGATTGACTTATTTGTACTTGCTAAGTTGCCTTCCCGGGTCGTCCTGGGGTTGCCCTGGTTAAAAATGCATAATCCTTTGCTGGACTGGTCATCTGGTTCCATAAGATCCTGGGGTCAGGGGTGTTATGGTAAGTGCTGTAATGTTCACATTGCGGCTGTTGTGAAGGGGGAGTTACCTGAACCCTTTCAGGATTTTTGGAGGGTTTTTTCGGAGGTGGAGTCGAAAGCTTTACCACCTCATAGAGATTACAATTGCGCTATTGACTTCGTCCTTGATTCTAAGCTCCCTAAGAGTCGGTTGTTTAATCTGACAATTCCCGAGAGGGAGGCTTTCAAAGAATACCTTCAGACTCGTTTAGCTGCAGGTCACATAAGACCCTCTAAGTCTCCTGTGGCGGCTGGGTTCTTTTTTGTCAAAAAGAAGGATGGGGGTCTTAGGCCATGTCTGGATTTTCGGGAGATTAATAAGATCATTGTGCGCAATCCTTACCCATTACCACTTATTCCGGATTTGTTTAACCAATTGACCAAAGCTAAATGGTTTTCTAAGATTGTCCTTCATGGGGCATATAATTTGCTGCGGGTGAAGGATGGAGATGAATGGAAGACAGCTTTTAACACCCCGGAAGGTCATTTTGAGTGTTTGGTGATGCCTTTTGGGCTTACTAACGCCCCTGCATTTTTTCAAAATTTCATCAATGACATTCTGAGACCCTTGATCGGTAGGAGTGTTATTGTTTATGTGAATGACATTTTGATTTATTCATCGGATCTTGAGTCTCATTGGCAGAGAGTCCGCGAAGTTCTTCTGATACTGAGAGATAACACACTCTTTGCTAAATTGGAGAAGTTTCAGTTTGCTGTCCAGAAAATTCGTTTTTTGGGTTACATTGTCTCTTGTGATGGTTTTGAGATTGACCCGGTGAAAGTTCAGGCTGTGCTGGAGTGGCCGAGGCCTGAGGGTTTGAAGTCCATACAGAGTATTTTGGGGTTTACCAATTATTATAGGAAATTCATAAAGAATTTCTCTGTCATCGCTAAACCCATTACTGATCTCACCAAGAAGGGTGCTAATACAGTAAAATGGTCCACTGAGGCTATTGAAGCTTTTAAGTATCTTAAGGAGAGGTTCAGCGCTGCTCCTGTTTCTATCCAGACGGATGAGACCAAGCCATTTTTGGCTGAGGTGAATGCCTCATCTATAGGCGTAGGGGCAGTTCTGTCCCAGGAGGTTGAGGATGGGGTGCATCCCTGTGCTTTCTTTTCAAAGAAATTTTCTGAGACAGAGCTCAACTATGATGTTGGGAATCGTGAGTTGTTGGCTATTAAACTCATGTTCGAGCATTGGCGACATTTTTTGGAGGGGGCTCGACATCCTATACAGGTTTTCACTGATCTTAAGAATTTGATTTATCTGGACGCAGCTAAACATTTGAATGCCTGTCAGGCTAGGTGGGCACAGTTTTTTGCCCGGTTCAATTTCTCTGTAACCTTTGTCCCAGGGACAAAGAATGTTAAGGCTGACGCTTTGTCTCGTAGTTTCTCTCCAGGGGTGAATGCTGAGAGGGAGGAGTGTATTTTGCAAAGAGGAGTGGTGGTGGCCGCATTGGATTCGGAGTTGGAGAATAGCATCCTAGGAGCTCAGAGTGCGGCACCGACTAACACTCCATGTGGGAAATTTTTTGTGCCTAGAGCCTTTAGGAGAGCGTTGTTTGTTGAATGTCATGAGTCCCGGTTGGCGGGTCACCCAGGGATTTTGGAAACTAGGAAGTCTATTGGTTGGAGTTTCTGGTGGCCAGGGTGGCAAAGGGAAGTCATCAAGTGGGTGTGTCAGTGTTCTGTGTGCGCTAGGTCAAAGGCCTCTCACGCTCCAGCTGCAGGGTTGCTGTGCCCCTTTGAAGTTACTAGTTAGCCATGGATGCACCTTGCCATGGATTTTATCACCGATCTGCCTTTATTGGAGGGTTTTTCTGTCATCTGGGTTGTTGTGGACCGGTTTAGTAAAATGTGTCATCCGGTTCCGTTCAACAAGTTACCTTGCGCCAAGACTCTTGCTAAGGCTTTTGTGAAGGAGATTGTCAGGCTCCATGGTGTTCCCACAGACATTGTTTCTGATAGAGGACCACAGTTTGTGGCTCGCTTTTGGCGTGCTTTTTGTGACAGATTGAAAATTCATTTGTCATTCTCGTCGGGGTATCATCCAGAGTCGAATGGACAGACTGAAAGGAAGATCCAGGATGTCGAGCAGTTTTTGAGATGTTTTGTGGCAGACAATCAGGAAATGTGGTCAGAATTTATACCACATGCAGAGTTTGCCCTTAATAATCATACTTCTTCCTCGGCTGGTTGTTCTCCTTTTTTTTGTTGTACTGGCAGGTATCCATCTTTTGGTCTATTTTTCAAAGTTGAGGCTGCTGTACCGGAGGAGGACAATTTTTCTGGTGATTTGGAGAGGGTTTGGACCTTTGTACGCCGGAACCTTAAAGAGGCTAACAGAAGATCAAAAAGGTATTTTGACAAAAAAAAAGAAAGGAGTCCTTGTTTGCTGTTGGGGATATGGCTTGGTTGTCCTCTAGGAATCTTCGTTTGAAAATTCCTTCTAAAAAACTGGGGCCTAAATTTGTGGGTCCTTTCAAAGTGGTTCAGATTGTCAACTCAGCAGCGGTGAGGTTGGGCATTCCCTCGTCCTGGAGGATTAATTCTGTGTTTCATGTGTCGTTACTTAAGAAGGCAGACACTCCTGATAAGCAGGCGAAGCCTACTGTTCCTCCTGTTGATGAGGACGGTGAATTTGAGATTTCTCACATTTTGGATTCCAGGTGGTATAGAGGGAGATTACAGTATCTTGTGTCCTGGAGAAGTTTCGGCCTGAGGATAATTCCTGGGTGAAGGCAGAGAACGTTTCGGCCTCAAGGCTAATTAAGGCTTTTCATTGGAGATTTCCTGGTAAAGCTCGGCCTAGAGGATCCGGAGGATCCTCGTAAAAGGGGAGGTACTGTTAGAATCTATGTTGTTTTACTATCGGCCATCTAATTGTGGTTTGCTGGCTTCTAGTCTTTTCCTCTGGTGCTGGATGTCTTGGTCACGTGATCTCTTCACTCTTTATTACTCAGCACCTGTCTCCCATTCCCCGCTGGACATCAGTGTTGTTACGCTTGTGCTCTTGCTAAGTTGCCTTGTTAAGTTCTTTGTGCTTTGGACAATTGATATCCTGGGACTTCTTGTTCCACCAGTTTTGTTCCCTTTAATCTTCATTTCTGCAACTAACTTTTCTGTTGGGAGGTCTCCTTTTTTTGCTCCCAGTCCTTAGATCTTTTAGGGACCCCTTTCCCCTTCCTTCAGGTCTTCGTTTGAGTTCAGTGCAAGAGTTTCGGTGGGGCTATTCTCAAGGAATAGGGCACCCACCTCAGCGTAGGGTTAAGCTGAGTCTCAGTGCAGGGACAGCTTTTCCCTCCTATTCCTTAGTTCTAAGTTGCAGAACATAATACCAGCAAAGTGGCATTAATTTCACTACAGTAGAAATTGTAGAATTATGAACCAAAACCTCTTCCACTACAGCCAACCCAGCAGATGGAGACTCAATCAGGAGTGCACTATCCTCTCCAGTCGTTCACCACGTGTCAGACTTGTACTCTGTTGTGCAGGTCCACAAGCTGATCTAAAATGTGTGAAAGAACTCACAGAAATTGCTTCTACCACTTACACTACTGCTGCTGCTAATATTTTGGCTTTGACGAATTGACGTGCTGGAGGTTGGAAGTGTAGAGCTGAGATGAACTCTGTATGCCTCACTGCTGGCTTGGGGAAAACCCATGTTAAGGTTGTGTAAAAGCGTGCTTCTATACTTCAGCATTCACGGGTCACTTTCCAGGGCGGGAAGAATCTGGCAAAATGAAGTCTTATAACTTGGATCTAACAGAGTGGCAACCCAGTAGTCAGCACTATTTTGAATCATAACTATACGGGGATCATGTTGCAGATAGTGCAGCAAGAATGCACTCATATGTCGGGCTCTTTCATGAGGTTCAAGCCCATGCTGTGTTGGTGGCTGGGTAATTCTGATGCCTGTTTCCTCCGTCCCCTCCCGCCAAACATGAACAGAGAGGGGATAATTATCCTCTTCATGTTATGACTGTTGCTCGCCCATCACCTCTTCCTCTTCCATTTGTTCCTTACTGTAGCGTCGGCGTCCCTGCCTCCTGCTAGGCAGAGATGCCGTTCCTCTCACCTCCCTGCTCCGTCCTCGGCGTCCTCTTCCCGCGCTGCTGGCACCCTCTTATAGGGGCCGCGCGCGCCACCCTAAGGAGTCCCCGGCCAATTGCCGGTGGAGCTCCCATATATAAGGCACCTCCTCCAAAATGGAGGTGCCCGAGCAAAGTTGTTGCAAAGCCTTTCACCCTCTGCTTCAGCCCTCAGGTCCCGTTGCCAGTCTGTTTTCCAGCTCCGTCTACCTGCTTGCATTCCCTGCGGTCCGACGGTCTGTCTACCAGTATCCGCCAGTCTGTCTATGGACCAGTCCGCCTGCGGATCAGGAAGCACCTGCCTGATACCTGCCTGATACCTGCCTGATACCAGCCTGATACCTGCCTGATACCTGCCTGATACCTGCCTGAGACCACCTGCCAGCCAGCCGAGAGACTCTTACCCGCTCACCTGGGAGCGCTCACCTGCTACCCGCCTGCTAGCCTACCTGGAGGCTTTGCAGTCACTTGCCGTGACCACCTGCCTGTCTAGTGACTCTTACCCTGCTGTCACTTGCCGTGACCACCCGCCTGTCAAGAGACTTTCCCCGTCACTTGCTGTGACCAACTGCCCTTCTACCCAGAGACTGTTCCTGTCACTTGCCGTGTCTACCTGCCCGCCTTCCCTGGGAGCCACCCGCTTCCTTACAAGTAGAGATGAGCGTTGTTCTACTCGAACTGTTCGCCAATCTCAAATTCGAGCTGTTTTGGGCGGTGTTCGAGCCGGTCGGCGAACACGAACAATTTGAGAAAAATTCGGCTGTTCGAGGTTATGTTCGATAACTGTTCGTGCACCAAAATCATAACTGGATTTTTTCTCAGTAATGATGAAAATTAATGTTAATACGCAGTTTGAGTGTACAGCGGGGCGGGGGGAGGGGCAGGGGATGGATCTCTGCAGGAACAATGAAGATCTCCATTTTTTTTTCTCTTTCCCGCATTTGCAGTGGGGAGGTGCAATCTGTCAGCCTATCAGCAGCGCACACACGGAGCGAAGTGCTTTTTTTCACACAAGCAAGGGCATGTGTGATTGGCAGTGTATGTCACATGTCCTTGCCCTATAAGACCAAGCCATTTTCCCCGTCGCCACCATTTTCTCACTGCTGCAGCTGCGTGTTAGACGGCACCGCTGTTGCTGTGTGCGCTATACCTTGTTAATTTCAAGCCAATTTTCGCACAAATATACAGATAGCTTGGGAGTAGGGAATAGTTGTGATTGCAGTCCTTTTAAGGACTAGGTTACAGCATTTCCTACGACTTTTATCAGGCAGGTCTGTGCTCTTAAATAGATAGATTGTGGGAGTAAAGACTAATTGTAATTGGAGTCCTTTTCAGGACTAGGTTACATCAGTTCCTATCAGTTTTTGCCAGGCAGGTCTGTGCCAGTGCTGTGCAAGTTTTTTTCACAGCATTTGGCTGAATCTAGCAAAGCTAATCCTTTTTGGCCTATTGCAGAGTGTGTTAGTCAGTGGAGTAGCCTATCTGTGTTGCAAGATATACCACCTGTGTATAGAATACCAATTTTTTTACTGCACCTAGTGAACTAAAATCTTTTGGGCATAGCATCATTCTATTAGTCCATCTATACTGACCTCCATCAGGTTGCAAACTGAATATAATTTTTTTCTGCATCTAGCTCTGAAAAAATATTTGGGCTTCTAGCAGTGTGTGGGACTTGGTCTATTAGTCCATCTATACTGACCTCCATCAGGTTGCAAATTAAAAATAATTTTTTTCTTCATTTAGCTCTGAAAAAATATTTGGGCTTCTAGCAGTGTGTGGGACTTGTTCTATTAGTCCTTCTATACTGACGTCCAGCAGGTTGCAAATTGAATATAATTTTTTTCTGCATCTAGCTCTGAAAAAATATTTGGGCTTCTAGCGGTGTGTGGGACTTGGTCTATTAGTCCATCTATACTGACCTCCATCAGGTTGCAAATTAAAAATAATTTTTTTCTGCATCTAGCTCTGAAAAAATATTTGGGCTTCTAGCAGTGTGTGGGACTTGGTCTATTAGTCCATCTATACTGACCTCCATCAGGTTGCAAATTAAAAATAATTTTTTTCTGCATCTAGCTCTGAAAAAATATTTGGGCTTCTAGCAGTGTGTGGGACTTGGTCTATTAGTCTATCTATACTGACCTCCATCAGGTTGCAAATTAAAAATAATTTTTTTCTTCATTTAGCTCTGAAAAAATATTTGGGCTTCTAGCAGTGTGTGGGACTTGTTCTATTAGTCCTTCTATACTGACCTCCAGCAGGTTGCAAATTGAATATAATTTTTTTCTGCATCTAGCTCTGAAAAAATATTTGGGCTTCTAGCGGTGTGTGGGACTTGGTCTATTAGTCCATCTATACTGACCTCCATCAGGTTGCAAATTAAAAATAATTTTTTTCTGCATCTAGCTCTGAAAAAATATTTGGGCTTCTAGCGGTGTGTGGGACTTGGTCTATTAGTCCATCTATACTGACCTCCATCAGGTTGCAAATTAAAAATAATTTTTTTCTGCATCTAGCTCTGAAAAAATATTTGGGCTTCTAGCAGTGTGTGGGACTTGGTCTATTAGTCCATCTATACTGACCTCCATCAGGTTGCAAATTGAATAAAAAAATTTTCTGCATCTAGCTCTGAAAAAATATTTGGGCTTCTAGCGGTGTGTGGGACTTGGTCTATTAGTCCATCTATACTGACCTCCATCAGGTTGCAAATTAAAAATAATTTTTTTCTGCATCTAACCCAGCCAATAGTTTTGGCCTAATACCACAGTTTGGCCACTCAGCTCTGCTCGGTTACCATCCATTGTTTTTTTGTGCAAACAACTCCAGAGTTGTGAATTAGTTAACCACCAAAATGAGTGGAAAAAGGCCTGCTGCTGGTGGAAAGGGGAATAGGCGTGTTGGGAAGGGGAAAAAAGGTTGTGTCCGTGGGGTAGGTGCAGAAGAAAGACCATCTTCCAGCCAAACTAAAATGTCTACTTCTTTTAGCGGACAATGTGATAAGATCCCTTTCTTACGGCCACGCCAATCGCTACAAATTCCAGATGAGGCACAAAAACAGCAGGTGCTTCAACGGATATCAAGTGCTCCTTTAAGTGGGCTCTCCTCCACATCAACTTCAACATCACAAATACTCCAGTCCTCAAAGGTGTCACCCAAATCGCACTTGCTTCCTCACAGCTCCCAAATCTCCAGCTGCCCGTCTGAGTATGAGGTAGAACAGATGGTTGAGTCTGCAGAGCTGTTTACTCATACTATAGCCTGGGAATCAGAGGTCGACTCCAGCGCTTCTGTGAATCCAGACGAGGAAATGATCTGCACTGATGCCCAGAATCTTTATGAGTCGGATCCAGGACCAGACGCAGAAGGTTCTGACCATAATGTAGACCCTCATTCCCAAACTCGTGTTATCTGTAACATTTGTCAGCAAAAGCTAAGTAGAGGCCAAAAAATACATAGTTTGAGTACTTCATGCATGAACCGGCACATGGACATGAAGCATAAGTTGCAGTGGGAAGCTCAGTGTGCTACAATGCGGTCTAGCCGGCCGGGCCAACCACCGTCTGCCATATCTTGTGCATCCGCGGCCTCTTCATCCTCTGTGACTGGGGGTACAGCAGTCACACCTGTTTTGGGGCGCAGACCTGCCACCTCTTTACCCGCAACAGCCAGCGTGATTGGCAGGTCATCATTTTCTTTGGAGGTGGTAACACCAGCTGGTCTTGAGCGCTGTCCGACATCGATAGCACCACCTTTGGATCTAGGCAACCTAACATGTCCGCCTGCATCTTCCTCACAGACCGGCAGTTTGCCGGGGACACCCTTATCAACCCCGTCTAAGCACAATAGCCAGCCCTCGGTCCCTCAGATGTGGACAAGTAAAAGACCATTTCCTCCTAGCCATGAGAAAGCTAAGAGGTTGAATTTCACCATCTGCAAGCTCTTGGCTACAGAAATGCTGCCTTTCCGCCTGGTGGACACAGAGGATTTTCGAGACCTTATGTCCGTCGCAGTGCCCCAGTACCAGATGCCCAGTCGGCACTACTTCTCAAAGAAAGGTGTGCCTGCGCTCCACCAGCATGTCGCACACAACATCACTGCTTCTTTGAGAAACTCTGTGTGTGACAGGGTGCATTTCACCACAGACACTTGGACGAGTAGGCATGGACAGGGGCGTTACATGTCGCTGACTGGGCACTGGGTAACTATGGTGACAGCAGGACAAGGGGCTGCTGTCCAAGTCTTGCCGTCCCCACGAGTTGTGCGTCAATCCTCTTTATGTCATTTTTCCTCCACTGCTTCTGCCTCCTCAACCTCCTCTCGGTCTTCCACCTGCACCCAAAGCCTGTCTGGTCATGCCACAAGCTTTCTAACTGCGCAGAAGGGATCCTGCACACCTCCTTACTATGCTGGCAGTAGGGCTCAACGTCATCAGGCGGTTTTTACATTGAAATGTCTGGGAAATGTGAGTCACACAGCTGAGGAGTTGTGGTCAGCTCTGGAGAACCAATTTCATGAATGGTTGTCTCCACTGGACCTGAAACCAGGGAAGGCCGTGTGCGACAATGCTGCAAACCTGGGTGCGGCCCTTCGCCGGGGCAATGTCACACACGTGCCTTGTATGGCTCACGTGTTGAACCTGGTTGTCCAGCAATTTTTAGCCCACTATCCCAGACTAGATGGCCTTCTGCAGAGGGCACGGTCGCTGTGTGCTCACTTCCGCCGTTCGCATCCCGCAGCTCAGCGACTTACATCTCTACAGAAGTCGTTGGGCCTGCCACTTCACCGGCTAAAATGCGATGTGCCTACCCGGTGGAATTCAACTCTGCACATGTTGCAGCGACTGTGGCAGCACCGACAAGCCCTGGTGCAATACGTTCTGACGTATAGCCTGGGCCAACGAGATTCAGAGGTGGGGCAAATCACGCTGGAGGAGTGGTCTCAGATCAGGGACCTATGCACCCTTCTGCACAGTTTTGAAATGGCGACGAAGATGTTTAGTGCTGACGATGCCATTATCAGCATGACTATTCCGGTGATTTACATGCTGGAGCACATGTTAAACAGAATTCGGAGTCAGGTGGTGGCACAAGAGGAGGTGGAGGAAGTAGAGGAGGAGGAGTTGTATGCGGAAGGGCTAACATCTGCAAGGTCCAGACGATCGGCAGCACCAGGGCGGCAGGCATGTGAGGGTGGGGGAGATGATTTTACCAGGGTGCATGGTAGCAGCCAAACTAGTGAGGAAGGTGCAGGAGCCCAGGAAGAAGTGGAGGACGAACTGATGGAAGACTCATCAGATGAGGGAGACCTTGATCACATTTCTGTTGTGCGAGGTTGGGGGGAGAGGACAGAGGAAGGAAGCATGATTGTTACCTCGCCACCAACACAACAGGGACTTGGTGCTCCTGGATGCGCAACACACATGAGTGCCTTCTTGCTGCACTACCTGCAACATGACCCTCGAATTGTGAGAATTAGAAATAATCCTGACTACTGGGTTGCCACACTGTTAGATCCCCGGTACAAAAGTAAATTTGCAAAAATTATTCCTGCCATAGAAAGGGATGCACGCATGCAGGAGTATCAGCAGAGACTGTTGCAGAATCTTACATGTGCTTTTCCACAAAATACCAGTGGTGCACGTAGTGAATCTCACAGTTCCAACTTGCCAACCGTGGGACCGTCAAGTGTTCAGCACTCAAACCGTAACAGAACCACAGTATCTGCTGGTAACATCAATTTTGCGGAATCATTTCACCACTTTTTTAGCCCATCCTTTGCAAGGCCACAGGAGACAAGAAGTCTGACACATAGTCAACGCCTAGAGACGATGGTACAGGAGTATCTCCAAGTAAACATTGAAGCCACGACTGTGTCACTGGACCCTTGCTCTTTTTGGGCTTCCAATCTGGATAAATGGCCAGAGCTAGCCACTTACGCCTTGGAGATCTTGTCATGCCCCGCAGCCAGCGTTCTGTCTGAACGTGTGTTCAGCGCTGCTGGTGGTGTGCTGACAGATAAGCGCACGCGGCTCTCCACTGATAATGTAGACAGACTCACGTTCATAAAGATGAACAAATCATGGATCCGAAACGACTTTTCTACCCCGGTGTCATCCTGGGGAGAGTAAAAGCTTGATGATTGGTTAAAATCACCCTACCAACCGTTTTAAGCTTTCAAATTACTAATCATGTTTATCTGTATCTTGACTGGAAAATAATTTGGGCTTTGTAGCAGTGTGCAGCACTGATCCTATTAGGCCATCTATAATAAGCTTCACCAGATTTAAAATTAAAAATAATTTTTAGCTGCATCTAGCCCGGAAAATAATTTTGGGGCTCCGAGATGCGCAAGACACATAAGTGCCTTCTTGCTGCACTACCTGCAGCATGACCCTCATATTGTCAGAATTCGAAGTAATCATGACTACTGGGTTGCCACACTCTTAGATCCCCCAAACTTTTCGATCAACCTTTTCATTTTAATAAAGACCAAAAAAATGGTCATTTTTGAAATTATAAGCATTAGCAGGTTGTTAGAAACTGAAATCAAACAGTTTTCAACTCAAAACTTTATTCTAGGTGATGTTACATTTTCACATAGGACCCCTTGTTCGAAAGGAGCTTCTGAACTCTCTCGTCCATTGAATTTGTCAGGTTTTGGATGGTTTCTGCTTCAATTGTTTTGCATGAGGACAGAATACCCTCCCAGAGCTGTTGCTTAGATGTGAACTGCCTCCCGCCATCATAGACACTCCTTTTAATGATGCTCCAAAGGTTCTGAATGGGGTAGAGGTCAGGGGAGCATGGGGGTCACACCATAAGTTTGTCCCCTTTTATGCCCATATCAGCCAGAGATGCAGATGTTTTATGTGCAGCATGAGATGGTGCATTATCATGCAGAAAAATGATCTTGCTGTGAAATACACGGTTCTTCTTCTTGAACCATGGCAGGAAGTGCTGTTTGAGAAAATCCACATACATTATGGAGTTCATCTTTAGCGCCTTCAGGGATCCTAAAGGGGCCGACAATCTCTCTCCCCATGATTCCAGCCCAAAACATTACTCCACCTCCTCCTTGTTGGCGCTGTAGCCGTGTTTGCGTGGGGTGTCCATCAACCAGCCATCCTCCACTCCATTCATCTGGACCATCGAGCGCTGCACGGCACTCATCCGTGAACAAAACAGTTTTGAAATCAGTCTTCATGTAATGTTTGGCCCACTGGAGCCGTTTCTGCTTGTGTGAAGTGGATAGAGGAGGTCGACAGGATGGCGTATGCACAGCTGCAAACCTCTGAAAGACCCTGCATCTTGTTGTTCGGGGGACGTTGGAGGCACAAGCAGCTTCAAAAACTTGTCTGCTGCTATGACAAGGCTTTTTTGCCGCTGCTCTTTTAACCTGACGTAATTGCCTGTAGGAAAGAGTCCTCAATTTGCCCTTATCAGCACGCACACGTGTGTACTGTGAATCAGCTACATACTTCTTGATTGCCAAGACACTTCATCCTGATCATCGTACAATGTTGATTGTAGTCATGCCTTGACCTAAACACTCCACAATTTGTTGCTTCTCAGCAGCCGACACATCCTTTTTCTTTCCCATTTTGGCAGAAAATGTAGGCTGCTTAATAATGTGAGAGAGCCTTCTTAAGTAGTCTTGCCTTTCATTGGACACACCTGCCAAACTAATTAGCACAGGTGTCTGCAATTGCTTACAGTGATATAAAGAGCCCTGACACACATCACCATCAATGAGTTTAACTGACAAACAAATTCTTCCCTTATCACTCCTAAACACTTTTTGCATAATAATTTGGAACGCGGTGTACATGTGCTTTTCCACAAAACACCAGTGGTTCACGTAGTGAATCTTACAGTTCTAACTTGCCAACCGTGGTCTGTATGGAATTGTTCAATAAAGGGCCCAAAATTAAGATAACATAGATGGGAGAGGTCTCTATGAATAGGAATTCCTAAGTATTTGATACCCTGTGAGGGCCAGGCAAAGGGAAAGTTGGACTGGATGGAATCCTATATGGATTTAGGGAGGGAGACATCGAGGGCCTCAGACTTCGCTGCATTGATTTTAAAATTTTACCATGTAACAAAGTGATCTATTTCAGCCATAACAGCAGGGATGGATATATGTGATTGAGTGATATATACTAGGACATCATCAGCAAATAGAGAGCACTTGTACTCGGTGCCTCCCACCTCAATCCACCTAATATTGGGGTTATGGCGAATTGATGAGAGGAGGTGCTCCGTCACTAGGATGTATAAGAGAGGGGACAGAGGACATCCCTGCCTTGTCCCATTGGTGATTGTGAAAGGTGATGAAAATGTTCTGACGCACCCCCTGGGCCTTGGGACACCCGGAGCCGGACCCTTTTTGGTGGATGCTGGTGGTTGTAGTCTTCGTGGCGGCGATCCGGTTCCGTGGCTCAGGGCGGTCAAACCAGTGGCGGAACTATTTATGTGGTTTTGATGTTTAAATGTCCGACTACGCCACCCGTGGATTGCGGTCAGAGTGAACCGCCGCTACAGGGCAGACCGCTAAGGCTGGTGTTGTGGGTGCAGCAGAGCGTAGCATAACTCCCCACGGGAGGAGTATAGCCTCAGGGCAGTGTATGCGGAGGATGGGGGTGATGGTGCAGGGCAGCAGCAGTAACGACACGGAGTCAGTGATGCAGTTCAGGGCCTTTACTCACAGTTCTTATTATCCAGACCACGTCTGCAGGTAACGGCTGCCCACGTCGTACTGTGCTCACCAGGTGAGGGGCTCAGACAACTCCCAGATAACTTTGGAGCGCTTCACAGGACCCCCTTTGTGTGTCCTTTGTCTGGCCTTTCTTACCAACACTTCTGTCCGGCTGCCTCGGGCCTCCTCTTGGTAAACTTGGCGCCAGTTTCCCTGACCCTATGTGGTGCGTTCCTAGCGGGTGGAGCAAGGGGCTGCGCCACATAAAATGTCAGAGCCTCCGGTTTCTAGCTGAGGGTCGTTTCCTGCCTCCACTAGTTCGGGGACCGGTCTCCCCCTTTGGCCTGACCCCTCCACGCAGGTGGATTCGGGCGTGCGGTGGCGACTCGCCCGTCCGCACCCCTGGGATCCCTTCATTCCTCGTTCCTGGAGCCTTCTCCGCTCCTCTTCCTTCCTTCTCCCTCTTGCAGGCCTGGGCCTCTGTTACTAGGCCCACCTCCGGAGCAGAGCTCATGCAGAGCCCCTGCTCCCTGCCACTTCTGCTCAGACTTCTCTGCACTGAACTAAGATGGTGCCCACCTTTTATACTCCCTTCTCAATGCACCCAGGAACTGCTTCCTCCCTGCTCCTGCACTGCAGGGTTCCCCTTCCTCAGTGTTCCCTCCCCCCACTCCAGCCAGGGACAGGGACTGTCGTGCCCATCTCAGGGGCATATTGGTCGCCCTGCCCCACGGCAATGTGGTGTAATGCATGCAGGTGTCGGGTCCTGATCCACACTCCATCCTTATCTGAGAGTGAGATATCACACCTCTGGGTGAGGTGCAATACGTCTGTAGCAACCGAGCCCTCGGTGCTACAGTTCCATTTATCTTCAGCCTAGGTGACGTATTGTGATACAGGGCCGTGATTTTGGCTATAAAAGGGTCCCCTAGACCCCTACCCCAAGCTTTTTAAGAGAATCATATATGGCGTGCCAGGAGACTCTATGGAATGCTTTCTCAGCATCCAACGAGAGTATCTACTTACAAATTTTTAACTGCATCTAGCCCAGGAAATACTTTGTGCCTAGTAGCAGTGTCTGCTAGTCAGCGGATTATCCCGGCTGTTAAGCAAGCTACACCACCTGTAGTTTGGACACTTAATTTTTTCAAAGGAAATGCTTCAGGACCACGGGATACTTAGTGAAGAGCATCAGGAGGCACCCCAAGGCATAGGGGCTGGGACTGGCACTAGGATGCCTTGCGGTGGACAGCCGAGCTCGATCCTTATAAAAGCTTTTTAACTGCAGCAGCTTTAGTGGACGCTACTGGAGCTGGAATTACGCGGCTGCTGGCATGAGACTTGCCCTCCAATAGATCCTTGTAAATGGATTTAAAGTGTATTCATTCAAATTAGAGGGACAATTTAAATTAAAAAGCTTAGAGCTGCCTCCACCACAGGGGGGCTCTCTCGACCCACCAGCGGACAGGCACCAGTATTGGGAGAGGGGGGTTGGCCGTCAGGGTTCACCGCGGCTCTGGCACAAACCCGGCGACACGGAGGTGGCACGGGCAGGAGCGGACTGGCCGTCTCGGCTTCTCACTTTTTGGATTTTAGAAGGGCATGACATGCCTATATCTGTGTCTCCCCCTCCTTTTACTCCTCCACCTCTTTTCTTTTCGCATGACTATATGTACTTGTCACTTTTCCATGTGTTAGTTGTGTCTTCTGAGCAGTTTGTCAGCTTTTGGACACCTTTGAAGGTGTTTTCTATGTGTTTCTATGTGTTTTTGTTTGCCTGCCATTGGTTTTAACGGTGTTCGAAGGTGTTCGACGAACAGTTCGACGAACAGTTCGGCGAACACACGGGTGTTCGACGAACCGAACCGAACTCGAACACTACGGGGGTGGCTCAACACTACTTACAAGGACTGCCCCTTTGTATAGTAGCTCAGAGGTTCCACCTCCCAGACCCATTACACTTACCTTCACTAAGACCTTCACTAACACCTTCACTAACACCTTCACTAACAGTTTTTCTGGTAACGCCAACCCCTCTCGATCGCAGTGAACCACCCTCCCTTGGCACCCTGAGATGTCCCCTAGTGTATGACGTTAGGAACAGAAGAAAGTATTTTTTTAGTGTGGATGAGGCCTGTATAACATAGGAGATATGCTACGAATAATTTCAAACTGAGATGTCCCCTACTGTATCACATTAGTAACAGAAGAAAGTATTTTTTATTGTGGATGAGGCCTGTATAACATACGAGATATTCTCCAAACTAATTCAAACTGAGATATCCCCTGAGATTTTTTTACTCTGAAAACAGCTGAAGTTCACCGCCACTAACATAGTAGCTGACGTATAGCAGAGTGTATGACATTTGACAAACAAAAAAATCTTTGGTGGACTATGCCTACCAACAGAAAAAAATATTTGTTTTACTGTGCATACAGCTTAAGTTCACCCACCAAAAAAATGACAAACTGGGCTAACACAGCTTGCACTATCACATTAGAAAGTGAAAAAAAAAAGTTTTTTGTCCTCTGTACTCAGAAACTCTGCACTGACAAGCTCTACAGATAGCTGAATTTCAACTCCACAAAATCAAATAGTGGCCTACAAGGGCTTGCTTGCTTTATCACATAAGCAAGTGCAAAAATAGATTGCAGGAATACTCCTGCATGAAGTACAGTACAAACGTTGCACAAGACTGTTCTATGGCATGGGCCCTGCTCTTTCTGTCAGAATCTCAGTAATTGCACAAGTAAAAAAAAAAAGTACTGCAAAGTCGATTGAACAGGTACACAGCAAAGGACTTATATACACTATCTGATTTTCAAACAAGTGCCTATCTATCTAGCTAATATCTGTTAGTACACAGGCACACACTGAGCAGCGTCTGTCTCCAGCATTGACATGCATGAAATGGAGCTGAAAGAATAAGGCCGGTTTTTATATAGAGAGGACATATGATTTCAGCAGCCAGTTGCAGAAGCCCTTGTGTCTGGACAGTGTGGATGCTACCCGCGCTCTGACTGGCTAGCCGCACTTTCCTGACTTAAAATTACAGCCTACAGGAAGAAAAAATATTACAAGCGCGCCGCTGATCTGACCTTTTCTAAGCTATCACCAGCCCCCCCCACTCATCTACCACATCCCCCCAATGTTCATACACAAGCACTATGCTAGAAAAACAGTTAAAAACGCTGTAGTTGCCCGACAATTACGTTCCCGCATTTATTCGTCGAACGTTGCAGATTTTTCACGATTTTAAGAAATTTTGCTTGCATTTCCGATCACGAATCTGAATGTGCCATATTTGTGTCGAATTGAAGTTGTAAGAGTGGATTTCGAACAAATTTGCTCATCACTATTCCTGTTCACATAACTGTGTGTGTATCTGCAGCACATTTTACTTTCACTTTGCAAGCTGACAGACAAGATGCTAAAATCCTAAGCTATAAGAAATACCAGTTGTAAGCTGTGTCTTGCTGTTATCTTTGTTCCTAAATAAATATATAATTTCTGTTGAACGGCTGGACAGTACAAAGATTAATCCACTGCCAACAGGTAATGGGCCCAGAGACCCAGGGACCCAGAAACTCAAAGACCCAGAGAACAGCCCAGAGGAGAGACAACAACAGTGTACTAAGAAGAAGAAGCAAAGATGGGCACCAGCAGAAACTTTGTGATGTTCACAGTGCCAAATCCGACTAACCAGAACTACCAATACAGGAAATTCAAGGTAAGGATGCTGCTGATAAGAGAAGGTACATAGAGATGTGCTAACCCGAACAGTAAAGTTTGGGGTCCGTACCAAACCGAACACATCCAATCCATTTTAGGCCATTGTCAACTGTAAAAAAACAGAAAACAAAAGCAACCATATCCCTCACCTGTCCAACGTTATGACATAATCCACAGTGTACCACGGCGATCAGATCATATGTATGACAGTCACACCAGAAGTCACTGATGTGACTGCTCTACAAGACTGCTATCTACACACTGACACAGGAGTGAAATTGCTCCTGCATCAGTGCATAGCGCTGACCTGCAGTGAGAGAGTTCACCGGAGTTCAAACAGCAGCGGTGGTGCCGTAAGTGAGGTCACCAGAGCTTATCAGCTGATTGAACTCCAGTGAACTCTTTCACAGCATCTCAGCTCTATACACTGCAGGATATGCAGAATTACATATAAAATATTCTAGAGATTGTGGAGCACCTATTGGGCAATGGAGAAGATCTAAAGGATTTCCATGTTGCTGCACTACTACTAAGTGGTCTACCAGAAAGCAGTGACACACTTGTAACTGCATTAGATGCACGCCATACATTGGAGTATGTCAGAGGAAAGCTTGTAGATGAGTATAAGCAAAAGACAGAAAATGTTAGCAGCAGAGGGGTACCAAATCAGAATCTGCTTTAAAAACCTAAGATCTACCCAAAATTAAAAGAGTGTTTTGTCGGCAAGAAAGTACTGAGGAGAGCTAAGAGAGTGTTAACAGAAGATAAGTAAGAGATGGAAGTGGTCAAGACGAAAATTCTAAAAATTTGTAGCTGTGAGTCAGCTCAGGGGAAGCATACAGGGTGAAGAAGCTGAAAGTCAGTTGTCCCTGAAACCTGAGCTGGTTGATCATCTGGAAACCACTGGTGAGACAGAAACGTCTCGGTACAAGTGCCTCATAGATTTGCCCGAGGATTTGAGAGAAGAATGCACCAGTGAGTCCATGCATGAAGAGTTTAAGAAGGCATTGGGAGCCTGTAAGGTGTACTCGACCTCAGAAGCTAAACAACTGGTGGTCCTGTCCACAACCGAAGTCACAGTGAAGAGGGTGGCTATCCTAAGTGACATGCACTGGCGATGTATTCGCACAAAGCGGTTTGTCCGGTTGAAGACGGAACAATCCATTAGACAACTGGAGCTTATGAGAAAAGCTCAAAGTCTGCATGAAGAGGTCATCCGGGTGTCTCAGGCTCTGATGAGAAAGCTCGTTGGGAGAAATGGCCGAACCATGCCAAAGATGGTAAAGAAGTCTGGTGTGATGAAAGTAAGCAGTCCATGTGATCATCAGGACTGGATACCAGAAGAAGACGGCATGGTGTCATTCTCTGCTGTAGGAACGGAAGAAAGTCTTGCATATATACGCATGCTGATGGGGTACCGAGTGACCAACCTGCGAGAGGTAGAACAGTTGAATCTCGCTAGACTGCAAGTGGAAAGACAGAATCGCCTGAGCGGCAGAAGGTGGCAGCCGTCTAGAAATTGTGAGACTAGACAGAGAAAGGGCCCCCTAAATAACAGAATAGCTGCAGCTGAAGTTAGAGACCTTTCAAGATGTCCTGAAGATAGTGGGCGTGGGTTTAGAGGTAGTGAGACCTCCAGTAACTCAGGTCTGAGTGGCCCATACAAACGACCCAATAGAGTACGGGACAGTACGGAGTCGAACCGGACCTTAGATACCAGGGCGTGTGAGTCACACTGCTGTATGGACTGCTGGGAGCGGGGGAGGTCTGACAAGGTTACGACTGACCGCTGGGAGCGGGGGAAGTCTGACAAGGTTTCGACCCGGAAATGTGACTTGACAAAGTCAGTGACAATGACAGATGGTAGGTCCCTAAGGAATGGGCTAATGTCGTTGACTAAATGTTCCAGGGGCTGAGCAGCGCAATTGTCAAGTACATGGTCTCTGTGTGAACTGTGGGTTATAATGTGATTGTGTATATTATGTGTTCAACCCCACAAGTTTGAACAGAGGGGGGGATATGTAATGCAGCGGCTTGCGGCATTACTGTAATGGTCCAGGGTGTGTTTTGGCTGACCATGTACCTCCCCCTCAGGTGACTGATCACATGACTGTGACATCAGCACAGGTCCTGTGCACACAGAAGGTCTGATCACATGACTGTGACATCAGCACAGGTCCTGTATGCACTGAAGGATATATAAATCTTGGTGCTTTTGAGACAGGGTGAAAAGGCGTGAGGCCTGTTCCCTGTGTGTGTGACACCGTTAGCCTGGAGAGGCTTAGTGAGGCCTAGAGAGGCCTGGTGAAGCCTGAAAGGCAGAGGCTGGATGTTATGTGTGTAAACATACCAGTAGCCTTTGAAGGTACGTGGCCCGGAGGCCCATCTGGGAAGCCGTAAAGCCACAGCGGTGGCAGAACCGAGCTGAGAGAGGCAGCTAAAAGCCGGCAAAGGTAAAACGCTGCTTGATGTGGACATTTATATTGTTACCTTGCTGAAGGCTGTATCTGGAGCCAAGTGGACATATCTGTCACTGGAAAGACTCTTGGACATTATATGAGTAATATGTCGGCGAGCCACTGAGATGGACTCGGTTATGAGCGGTTTATGATAAGTAATAAACTGCTGGATTGTGAAATACCGGAAAGACGTTGCATGTGTGCTTTAATTGACCCGGTGAAGTGAGTGCCCCTCAGCATGATGAATAGCACTGCCTTACACACCCAAAGCAAAACCCTCCTCAATGAGATTGTTGGTTTCTTTCTGAAATACTAAAGTGGGATTATGTGAAAGTGAACTGTATGTGGATGTATCCCCCAGCAATTCAAGAATTTGCTCCTTATACATCACTATATTCATTACTACCACACCCCCCCCCCCCCATTTTTATAGTCACATCCTGCATGTCTCAATTGTAGAGCTTAATTTTGGGCATTTGCAGGCATATGATGTGGATACATGCAGTTTTTTTTAGTTCCCTCTCAATTTTGTCCTGAAACTTGTCCATGCATTCTGCTCTGGAATGAATTAATAGGATAGAAATAAGGGTTTTTGGTCTTGAAATTCTTTATTTGATTGGTGAGATTTTGATCAGAAAACGAGACATACTATCTTGGAGATGAATGACACACTGTTGTTCCTGGAAATCAAGATTGGTATATTCATTGACAACGTTGGTAGGTAAATTAGTTTCTTGACAGGAATTGTTGGGTGTCCAAAAATCTCTCTTAACCATTAAATTGTGTATGCATTTATTAATGTCCATTAATGTTGAGAATAAATCGAAATTCTGGTCAGGCACAAAATTGAATCCATATGCTATTGTTTTAGTTTGGTCCACAGTCAAATTTACTGATGACAAGTTGAGCACACTCGCTTAACAGTCTACTGCTGCATCTTGTTTCTGCGGTGTGTCATCATGCCTAGGAAGCTTCCTGTGTTTCCTCCTGCCACGTATCTGTCGTTTTTTCCATGTTTCGTCCTTTTGTTATTGTAATACGACTGGTTGGAGAAAGAATCAGTGTAATCCAAATCAAAGATGGCATTACAGGATGAATACTCTTCAGAGGAACTGAAACTTCCATGGGTGTTGGATGCAAGTTTGCGGTGTGAATTATGTCTCTTAAGGCTTGGGAGTGCGTTTAGACTCATTCCATCTGCCCCATTCATATATTTGATTGAGCGCATAATTATTGGAATCACTTTGAAATTTTACTTTCTTTCTGGCCATTATAGAGTCCTCCAACTTTGTTAAATAAAATTAACTTTGGATAAGAAAGATTCATAATCAGCATTTGATTTATATTGCTCCAAACATCACTTATTCTTCTCACCAATTTCAAGTTCAGTATCCTTGATATCTTCATACTTAATGATTAATTGCATCAAATTCAAATAACATGTAGATAATGTGAACTTCCATTCCTCTAAAAATTGAGGAGAATAAATGGTTGTAGGAATTTTTTTGATATGTAATCCCCTTATCCTTGTCCACATAATTCTGAAGAGTGGCTTTATCCCACCATGTTTTCATTTCAATTGTCATTAGCTTTTCTAATTTCTTGACATTCTCCAACATGGAGTTTGAACCCAGTTCAGTTGTATTTGAAAAACCTTTTGCGGCTTTATCAGCCCTGTTCAGGGTGGGATCAGACATTGTGATCAAATAGCTTTGGAGGAACTGCAGGATGTAATAAATCTTGAACAGAAAATTATGTATATAATTCAGTGGCTACATACCCATATGATACATTCCAGAGTAAATTTCACCATGGGTGCGTGGCACCCTGCTGTTCACAGGTACCACAGGACCCAAAAGGGTGCATGGATGGACTTCTTCACAAGAGGCCCTCATTACAAACAAACACCTCCACCCTTCCACCTCATACCACCAGAGGGACCTCGTTAGGGATATATATATGGAGGGTGGAGCCAGGCAGTTCAGTCAGTCAGAGTCAGACAGAGTCAGAGAGTCTGAGAGCGTGCTGACGCTGAGAGCAGCGAAGATGCAGCACGTCTGCTGCTGTGTTCTGAGGGCCCCGAGTGTGGCTGACGGCAAGGAGGAGAGGAGAAAGGAGTTGAGGGGGCAGAGGAGCATCATAGGCTCACCCCGAATATACAAACCGGACACGGGTCCGCGCCTACAGGGTCCTTTTTACCCAATAGGGACCACCGGCATTCCAGGAGGACTACAAGTCCCTGGCAGACCTGAAGCTAGACCCATTACAGGACCAGGAACCACGAAAGCCCCGGCGACCAGGGATAGTGGTTGCCAGCAGAAGGTCCCACTACCAAGCGACAGGTGAAGGAACAGCACGACACATAAGCTAGGCCCAGTTGCAGGCTGGCCAGGAGCATACAGAGAGGCAGACATGGACCAGGAGGCCTTATACCAGCTCACTGGGGAGAAGTCCTGAAGTGCACCCATCCTACTGAGTACCCTGGACCGTACCTGACATCCGCACTAGTAAAGGTATTGAAGCGAATCCCCTGTCTCTGTCAGTTACTCCTGCTGCGCCATCCCGTCTGCACTACAAGCCCCAGCATCACCACCCACCATCAAACTCCACACTTCCCCGGGGGCCCGCTCCGCCTGTGGGGAGTAGAAACATACCAGCTGCCATCCCATCACCCACCCGGACGTCTGTAGCAGCTCTGGTAATCCTTACCAGGTACCACAGGTGGCGTCACAAACTATTTACTTTATTTTTATTTCTATCCAAGTTCCAATTCCCTTTTTCAAGAGTGACCCCAGGGTACAGGCCCGGGAGCCGACCACTGCGACATCCCCAAACCAGGCAAAGGCCCGGGTACCGAGTCGTCCCCATCCCCTGGGCGCATCATACTCTTCCTGGCGTCACGAACAGGATTGCGTGCCCGTTGTCACCGGGTACTGTGCGCCTTAAAGAACTGTGTCGCATACCGTGGTGAAGTTTTCCCGCCAATTGCTGCTGTTTCCCGCCATTGTCCGCCATTTTTGAGTCGCCGCACGGGAAGAAGAGGGGCGTAACCGTGGGAATCGGAAAGGCGTGACTGCTGGAAGCGTGCGAAGCTCAAGCCCCGCCTCACGCTCTGACGCAGCACCAGGAAGCGTCAGGTCCTGGATGGAGACCGTCATCTACGGATCTGCGGCCTACCCAATTAAAGAAACAGGAGGTAGACTACGGTTCACTAGGGGGGCGCAACCATGGCGGACGACCAGCGAGACGCCGGAGCACCGGATAACGCTACTGATGCTCAACTTGCGCCCAGCACTGCTCAGGCCGGAGCGGCCGCCCCACCAGCAGGGGTCATGATTCCGTTGATACCCATGGCCCTGCCGTATATCCCTAGAGCAAAATGGCTTCCCCAGTATGACAGCAAACCAGACACCCTGTCTGGATTCAAAAGGAAAATATGCGGTGTACTGGATATGTACTCAATGACTGGTAAACAGAGCTGGGCCAATTGACTGGTGCCACAGAGCGGGAAGTTGAAACCTGGCCAGCCGCAGACCAGGAATCAGTATCCATTATCTTTAAGAGACTGCAAACTGTCTTTGAAAACCGCACTGAGATAGATCTCTGGATGAGGTTCTACCACTGTACCCAGAAACCTGAGGACAGTATCCGGGACTATGCCTGGTGCTTACAGGAAGCCCTGCGGGCCCTGAAACAGGTTAGTCCAGCCAGCATGCAAAATGAGAAAAAAATGCTGACAGAACAGTTCATCCGGGGGTTGAGGTCCCAGGAGGAGAGCAGAACCGTACGGTGGTGGGCCTTAGATCATCCAGATGCCACCTTTGACACCCTGAAGGACATGGCTATTAAGGGTCTACAGCCCCTGGAAACATCAGGCACTACTATCCAGCGTTACCAGGGTGGGGTCACCCACTGCTCCTTCATTGACGGCTGAAACAAAGATGCAAACAGTGCCCCCTAGCGAGCTGGA
This sequence comes from Phyllobates terribilis, assembly GCF_046119375.1. Classification (NCBI taxonomy): domain Eukaryota; kingdom Metazoa; phylum Chordata; class Amphibia; order Anura; family Dendrobatidae; genus Phyllobates; species Phyllobates terribilis. Next base: position 59,678,255 of record NW_027362773.1, read on the forward strand.
CAACCTGCGCTCGGAAGTGTGTCAGCCGAGTAAAACCCTGGCCACTGTCCTGAGCACCTTGCAGCTACAGGCGGAGCCTGAGCCGGAAGGAAGGATCCTACTCGCCGACAGTCCTGAGGATGTCCCCTGGATGAGGAGAAGAAGGAGGATGACACCACCCTGTAGGAGGACGACACCACCCCGTAAGAGGACAACGCCACCCCGTGGGAGGACCAACGTCGCCCTCCAGGAGACTTCATCTGCTACCGCTGCCACAAGGCAGGCCACACCGCGCGGAACTGTCCTTTAAACGGGCAAACCATGGGGCCGAGGGCTGACACCCAGGAGTAAATCAACCAGGCCCATCAAGCTGGTACCACCGGTTCGTAGGAGGAAGGCCTTTCCTGTCCATCGTGCTGGATGGCATAGCAACACCTGCATTACTGGACACCTGCTCACAGGTAACCATCATACCTGATGTCCTCTACAAAAGGTACTGGTCCATAGATGAACTCCACCCGCCAGCCCCAAACCTCTCTGTGTATGCCTCTAACGGCCTTCCTCTTAACCTAGTAGGGGTTAAGGACGTGACAGTGAAGGTGGGGAGGGTGGAACTAAAGGACCAAGAACTAATTGTCATAGAATCTAACCCTGGTGATACAGACTTGTATATGATACTTGGTACAAATATTGTTGGTAACTGTTTGGGAGAAGTGTTGTTTTTGCTACAACAGATTGCTGACACTGCCAAACCAGGGCAGAGGAAGGTGCTCCAGAGAGAGATTAGAGCCCTCCTGTACCAGCAACAGGTATAGCTAACAGGTGGTGAGATTGGTAATGTACGGGTGACAGACCTGATACCCATTGTGATTCCCCCAATGAGTGAGATGCTGATTTGGTGTAGGGCAGCAATAGGTCTCAAGGGACAGAACTACCAGGCTGTAGTGGAGCCCATTAGCTGAGAGCACAGACCTACACTCATAACTGCTAGAGGGGTAGTTGACGTACGCAATGGGAGGGTGCCCATACAACTCCTAAATTGTGGGGAGGAGGAAGTCAAATTGCCAAGGTATGCCACTGTTGTTAGTTTGTATACTGTGAATGATGATGCCATACACACAGTGGAATCCTTGACCCCACCAGATGCAGTGGAGGACAACGATCCCGAAGCTCAGCTGGAGGATTGGTGTCAACAGCTCCATGTTGGGACTGATGCCACTCCTGTCCATCAGAAACACGGTGTTTACAGAGTGGTTCAGGAATATGAACAAGTGTTTAGTAAACACTCACTTGACTTTGGAAGGGTTAAAGGGGTACAACACCCCATACCCACCGGTAACCATCCACCCGTTAAGGAGCATTACCGACCCATACCACCAGCACATTATCAGAAAGCCAAGGAAATGTTGCGTGACATGAAAAAGGCAGGGGTAGTATGGGATAGCTGTAGCCCTTGGGCAGCTCCCCTGGTCCTGGTCAGGAAAAAGGACGGTAGTATGAGGATGTGTGTAGATTATAGACAGATTAATCGCATAACACATAAAGATGCATAACCTTTGCTCCGTATAGAGGAATCCCTGGCTACACTAAAATCTGCCAATTACTTCCCTACACTGGATCTCACTAGCGGGTACTGGCAAGTCTCTGTTGCTGAGGAAGACCGGGAGAAGACGGCCTTCACCACCCCGATGGGACTGTGCGAGTTCAACAGTATGCCGTTTGGACTCTGCAATGCACCCGGAACGTTCCAGAGGCTGATGGAGTGTTGCTTGGGACATCGGAACTTTGAGACAGTGCTGCTGTACCTGGATGACGTTATCGTGTACTCGGGGACGTATGAGGACCATCTGAAGCACCTGGCGGAGGTATTTGAAGCATTGTCCCGGTATGGGATGAAACTAAAGCCTTCTAAATGCTACTTGCTCAAGCAGAAGGTTCAGTACCTGGGGCACATAGTCAGCTAGGAGGGAGTAGCACCAGACCCGGAGAAGGTCACTGCCATCCAGAAGTAGCCTGAGCCGAGAAGCATCAAAGAAGTATGGCAATTCCTGGGACTGGTCGGGTACTACAGGAGGTTCATAAAGGACTATACCAAAAAGGTAGCACCTCTACAAGACCTCCTGGTAGGACAGTCCTAAAGAGGAAAGAGTCCCCCATTCCAGTGGGGCAAAGAACAGGCTGAATCCTTTGCAGTAATGAAGGAAATCCTGACTGGTGAAGAAATCCTGGCTTACCCTGACTACAGCCAGCCTTTCCTGCTGTACACCGATGCCAGCAATGAGGGACTGGGAGCTGTGTTGTCCCAGAAGCAAAATGGAAGAGAGAAGGTAATTGTGTATGCCAGCAGGAAGCTACGCCCTACCGAGAGGAACCCGGAGAACTACAGTTCCTTCAAGCTGGAGTTCCTGGCCTTGGTCTGGGCTATCACTGAAAGGTTCAAACATTACCTAGCCTCAACGAAATTCACAGCCTTTACTGACAACAATCCCTTGACACACCTGGAGACAGCCAGGTTGGGAGCCATGGAACAGCGTTGGGTGGCCAGACTGTCAAATTATCAGTTCACCATCAAGTACCGGGCAGGTCACAAGAACACCAATGCTGATACCCTGTCAAGGATGCCTCACCAGTCAGACACCGAGGATAAAGTGGATGATTTAGAGGAAGTTGAATTACCTGCTTTCCACCAAAGTGGAGTGGTCCATGAGCAATACGTCACCAGAAGACGTCAGGGAAGGACGCTGAATCCTCTACCCCACCACAGTTGGAAGGAGACCCAGGACAGTGACCCGGTTGTCAGCCTTATCAAAAGACTGATCACCCAGGAAGGTTCTCACCTGGAGAAGGATGCTCCTCTACAAGCCAAGCAACTGTGGAATGAAAGAAGCCGGCTGTTCATCTACCGAGAGAAGCTGTGCAGAAGATATGTCAACCCCAAGACCCATGAAATGGTGTGGCAGATTGTTGTACCCAGGACGGATATCCAGATGGTGTTGGAAGCCTACCACGATCAAGCAGCTCACTTTGGCTGGAAGAAGCTGGAAACCCTGCTGAAGGACCGGTTCTACTGGGTTGGAATGCAGAGCTCCATAGAGAGGTGGTGCCAGAATTGTGGGCCCTGTAGCCTCAGAAGGAATGACTACGGCAGCCAGAAAGCACCCTTTCAGTCCATCAAGACAACCCAGCCCCTGGAGATCGTTTCTCTGGATCATGTCAAGCTGTCACCCAGCAGGTCAGGCTACTCCTATGCCCTGACCATGATGGATCACTATTCCCAGTTCCTGGTGGTAGCCCCTGTCAAGGACCTGACAGCAGAGACTGCAGCAAGAACGTTCCAAGCATACTTCTGCAGGCCCCATGGATACCCGGACAAAGTGCTGACGAATCAAGGCCCTGCCTTTGAAGCCAAGCTGTTTAAAGAATTCTGTCATCTGTATGGGTGCAAGAAGATCCGGACTACGCCGTATACCCCTCAGACCAATGGTTTGTGTGAGAAAATGAACAACATCATCATAGACCTGTTGAAAACCTTACCCTTGGAAGAAAGGAACCAGTGGCCAGACAAACTACCTGACCTGGTAGATCTGTACAATCACATACCTGTGAGTTCTACTAATTGTACCCCAGCGTACCTCATGAGAGCAAGACCCGGAAAGTTGCCCATGGACCTGGAACTCGGTGTGGTAGAACCAGAAGCAGATATGTCCACTGAAGACTGGGATACAAATCGGCAAGAGCAGTACAGGAGAGTACAGGCCTGTGTCGAAGACAGTCTGAACAGAGTAAGGGAAAGACAGGAAGAACAGTACAATAAACATGCACCAGCAGAACTCTTGGCACCTGGAGAGATAGTGCTAAAGCGGAAGAGAAGAAGTCACAAGCTCGATGACCAGTGGGAAAGAGAGCCCTACACAGTGCTGAACTCCAAATTTGACAACAGTAAAACCTGCCTGATTAGCAAAGATGGAGGTAAAACAACTGCAACAGTCTCAAGAGACCATCTGAAAGTGTGCCCAAGTCTACTGAAGACAACGGAAGAAGAAGTACCTCCTATAGCACCGGAAGAACCCAAGGAAGACGTTCTAGGAGATTTCCCTGCGGACTGGCCTCAACAGTGATTATACCCGTAATACACTTCTATCAGCCACAAAAAGAACCTGTGAGTTCTCTGGAAGAACCTGCTCAAGAACAGGAAGAGTCCCCAGTAAGAGGAGGATCACCCTTTGAAACAGAGCCTGAAGGCCCAGTGGACAGTGTACTTGCCAGTCCCATAGAGAGATTAAGGCAGTTTTATAATCTACCAGCACGTACACCTGCTAGATTAACAGAAAGGGTACGCACAGACACTAGTGACACCCCAGTGCTACGAAGGTCCACACGCAACACACAAGGACAAATCCCTGCCCGGTTTAGGGAATAAGCATGAAGTGCCTAAATTGTAAATAGTTACCCAGTTGGGTATTGCCTATTATTTATTGCATAAACTGTCAATAATATGTGTGCATTTAGTTACCTTTCAGGGTACAAAGACTTGTAGGCTGAGGACTGTGAGCAGCCAAAAACTGTTCTTGTATATAGTTTGCACTTATCAAAGTGCCCCCTTAAATGACCACAGAACAAAACCCATTTGGTGTGGCCGAAGACGTGGTCCAGCACATGGATCACTTATGCCCTGTAGCCACGCCCAGGGTCTACGTTGAGGGTTTTCAGGCGGGTCCCTCATGTTACTCTTGTTACATCTTCGGTGAAATGGACACCTGGTTACGGGACACACTGTAACTCTATTATTATTATTGTTGTTATTGTTGTTAACCTGTTTTGCAAAATGCTTCAGTCCAGGAGTACTGAATTGTTCTAGGGGGGAATGTGGCACCCTGCTGTTCACAGGTACCACAGGACCCAAAAGGGTGCATGAATGGACTTCTCCACAAGAGGCTCTCATTACAAACAAACACCTCCACCCTTCCACCTCATACCACCAGAGGGAGCCCGTTAGGGATATATATATGGAGGGTGGAGCCAGGCAGTTCAGTCAGTCAGAGTCAGACAGAGTCAGAGAGTCTGAGAGCGTGCTGACGCTGAGAGCAGCGAAGATGCAGCACGTCTGCTGCTGTGTTCTGAGGGCCCCGAGTGTGGCTGACTGCAAGGAGGAGAAGAGAGAGGAGTTGAGGGGGCAGAGGAGCATCATAGGCTCACCCAAATATACAAACCGGACACCGGGTCCGCGCCTACAGGGTCCTTTTTACCCAGTAGGGACCACCGGCATTCCAGGAGGACTACAAGTCCCTGGCAGACCTGAAGCTAGACCCATTACAGGACCAGGAACCACGAAGGCCCCGGCGACCAGGGATAGTGGTTGCCAGCAGAAGGTCCCACTACCAAGCGACAGGTGAAGAAACAGCACGACACATAAGCTAGGCCCAGTTGCAGGCTAGCCAGGAGCATACAGAGAGGCAGACAAGGACCAGGAGGCCTTATACCCGCTCACTGGGGAGAAGTCCTGAAGTGCACCCATCCTACTGAGTGGGTACTCAGTACCTGACATCCGCACTAGTAAAGGTATTGAAGCGAATCCCCTGTCTCTGTCAGTTACTCCTGCTGCGCCATCCTGCCTGCACTACAAGCCCCAGCATCACCACCAACTATCAAACTCCACACTGCCCCGGGGGCCCGCTCCACCTGTGGGGAGCAGAAACATCCCAGCTGCCATCCCATCACCCCCCGGAGGTACCTGGTAATCCTTACCAGGTACCACAGGTGGCGTCACGAACTATTTACTTTATTTTTATTTCTATCCAAGTTCCAATCCCCTTTTTCAAGAGTGACCCCAGGGTACGGGCCCAGGAGCCGACCACCACAACATCCCCAAACCAGGCAAAGCCCGGGTACCGAATCGTCCCCATCCCCTGGGCGCATCAGGTGTGCTCGGCAAAAAAGTCAGTAAATTGCAGCAAGCATAGAAAGGTATTGCCAGCTCACCTGCAGCAGTTCATCAGTTATACCGGTGGAGCATGGATAAGCGTCCTGATCAGACGTGTGTCAAATTGATAGAAGAGAAGAAAAAATCCAGCTCCCTTAAAAACAATTCATTTATTGAAATTCAAAGTTAAAAAACAATTTAATGCAAAGAATACATGAGTCATCCAATATTATGGACAGCCATATGAATGGTCCATTAAATGAAGGACATGTAGGCAACGCGTTTGGAATGCAACCAAGGCATTCTTTATCATAGTTGTAAGGGGTTGGTGAGCAGACATTAAATGCCCTCCTGATGAAACGCCAGTGTGGAAGCACATCATGTCCATAATATTAGAGGAATCATGCATTTTTTGCATCAAATTATTTTTTAACTTTGGATTTCATTTAATGAATAGTTTTTATGGGAGCTGAATTTTCTTTTATTCTATTAATGAAATTTACTAGCTGTCTTAAAAGAAAAATGTCAAGAAAATAATTTCCTAAGAATAGTACTACAAAATTAGAACAGTGTTTGGACTTAATACACACAGATGTTTGTGGTCCAATGAATACTCAAACTCCTGGAGAGAAGAGATATTTTCTCACATTTAATCAATGATTATTCAAGATACACAGTTGACTACCTGCTTCACAGCAAAGATGACATTCCAGAGAAACTTAAAATATATCTCGCTGAAGTATATAACAAATTTGGGAGAATGCCAAAAATTCTATGTGCAGAAAATGTATCTGAATATACAAGTAAGGAGACCCAAAGTATTTTAAGGAAAAATGGAATTGTGTTTCAGACCACTGTACTATACAACCCTGAACAAAATGGTGTAGAGTAAAGAAGGAACTGGACACTTTATGAAAGACGAAGAAGTATGCTATTTGACACAGATTTGCCAACAACATAGTGGGGTGAAGAAATCATGACAGCTTACTATCTTCAAAACAGACTACCAAGTAAGCTACTGAGAAAACTCCATTTGAACAAGGGAACAGCAATAAGACAGAACTACAACACATAAGAATATTGGGAAGTAAAGTATTTATACATTTTCCCAAAGAAAAACGTACCAAGTGGGAATCTCATGCAAGAGAAGGTAGCCTGATGGGGTACAGTGAAACCCAGAAAGGATATAGAATCCTGCACCCAGAAACAAACAAGGCCACAATAAGCAGAGATGTAATGATTGATGACAACTTAATGTCACTCAAGTTTCATGACATCATACCAGTAGTCCAGCTGAAGCAACAACAATCCCAGTCACAATTTCAAAATAACAAGAAAAAGGATTTAGAAGTTTGGTTAGGTTCTTCAACCACTGAAGCAACAGAAAAATCAGATAACCCTGAAGTCAGGAGATCGTCAAGTTCAAACAAGGGTATACCAGCTAAGCGTCTATCCTACTTTATCAAAACACTACCTGAGTCAGAGCCGCAGTCAAGGGATGAAATGCAACAACTACCTGTCCATGAAAAACTGAAGTGGATTAATGCTGTTAATGAGGAAATGAAGTCCCTCCATCAACTTTAAACTTGGAAACTCACCAAATTACCACAAAAAATTTGATTTTCTAATGTGGAGCCCTGGATAGAGCAAAATCTCAGCGCAAAACAATTGCAAGCTCAAATGTAGTATGGTTTCTGTAGCACGGTAGTTACAGAAAAAAATTAGATTTTATAATGTGAACTCCTGGATGGAGCAGCATATCAGCGCTAAACAATTACAAGCTTAGATGTGGCCCTGTTTATATAGCACGGTAGTTCCAGAAAAAAAAATAGATTTTATAATGTAGAGCTTTGGATAGAGCAGAATCTCAGCGCAAAACAATTACAAGCTTAAATGTGGCCTGCTTTATATAGTACGGTATGAACAGAAAAAGTTAGAATTCACAAGTCTGTAGTCACATATAGTGACTGCAGACTTGTAGCCTAAATGTCATGCTAGATATGGGAAGGACCCAGCGTACGACAAGGGGAAAAGGAGGGGAAGCCCAGCAACTAGGAAAAGGGAGAGTGCAGACCCCTAAGTAGATCTTACAACACCCTGATTCCCCTATTGTCCCTAAATAGGTTACCCAAGCAGGGATACCTTAGCCCTGGTTGACCATAGAGCTAGGCCCTAGGTAGGGAGTGGGAGGGGTGAGCACTAGTCAGCCCCACTGCAACTAAATACAAACAAGGTAAACAGACAAGGGGATGCACTCAGCTTTGAGAAGACACCAGAGCGATCACGACAATGATCACAAACGAACTCCAAGAAGAAACTAGCCAACTGCTAGAACTCCAGGTCTGAACAGAGGAATATACCTCTATCACCAGCGATACTCTGGAGAGTCTGGGTGTTATTTAAAGGTCCAGCAAAGGTCTGTTAATTAGCAGCAAAAAGTGGAGCTCACCGCTGGGTCCTAGAGAGTGAAGGATGGTGAAAGGATCAAGAAGGTTTCTGTAAGGCCAAGCGCAGCGATCTTCTACAGCCGGATCCAGAATGATGGTCTGTCACACGCGACACACCCATGACACTAAGGCTGGACAACTCATTTAACCAAAACCACTGTACTGGGACTGCCATTATCACCACACACTGATCATATAATGATTATCTGTTTTACACCAGTGCTCTGATGTCCATGTACTGTATACATATACTGTACAGGTTCTCACCAGTAACATTCTTGATTATCATAAGCATTAATTTTCCCTTTTCTTTTCTATTCGGCCCAGACCGCAATGACCTCTTCTTCCATCCATAACTCATCACTGCAAAATGGAACTCACAGACATCTTTAATCTTACTGCTTTTCCTGCCCCCTTGTCATATTCCCCCCATCTTTGTACAAACCATATAGTGCTATAACCAGTATAATTCCCCTGGACCCCTTATAATAATAATGACCACATACGAGGGGCGATCCAAAAGTAATGATAATCAATACTAAACACAATGAATATAGTCAAAAAAAATAATTATTTTTCTACATAGTCTCCTAACAAGTTTATACATTTAGTCCATCTCTTTTCTAAACTTAGAATTCCCTTCGAAAAAAATTCTTGATCTTGACCCTCAAAAAAATCCCCAACAGCGGTTATCACGTCGCTATTGTCGTCAAATTTACCCCGGAGGTGTTCCATGAGCCGAGGAAAGAGAAAGAAGTCACTGGGGGCTAGATCTGGCGAATAGGAGGGGGTGTTCCACCAGTTCAAAGCCCGCTTCTTGAATGGTAGCCATGGCAACTGCAGCTTTGTGAGCCGGCGCGTTATCTTGGTGAAACAGCACTCCAGCCCGCAGTTTGCCGCACCTTTTCTCCTTGATAGCCTCCCGCAATCTTCTTATTTGTTCTGCGTAGTAGGAGCCCGTAATAGTGTCTCCCTTCTCCAAATAGTCCACCATAATAATTCCTTCAGCGTCCCAAAAAACGGACGCCATAACCTTCCCTGCTGAGCTTGACACTTTGAATTTCTTCGGCGTCGGTTCGTTGCTCGTTTCCATGTCATCGATTGTTGTTTCGTTTCGGGATCAAAGTGGTGGATCCAGGTCTTGTCCATGGTCAAAAAACGTGACAAAAAATTCTCCTTGTCTGCTTAGAACTTTTCGAGATGTGCTATTGAAATGTCAACTCGTTTCTTCTTTTGCTCGTCAGTTAACATTTTTGGCACCCAACGCGCCGAGACCTTTCTCATATGCAATTCTTTTGCAAGGATTCTTTGAATACTGCCATATGAGATCCCTGTGACCTCAGCTACATGCCTGATAGTCACTCTTCGATCGGCCAATACAACTTCTTCAACTTTTTTCACGTTTTCTTCATTGAGGGACGTGGATGGGCGTCCTTCACGATGTTCATCTTCCGTCGATGTTCTTCCCAGCTTAAATTCCTTGGCCCAGCGTGCAACTGTGTAATATGGAGGAGAAGAGTCCCCCAATGTTTCCACCAAGTCGCTATGTATGTCTTTGGAAGTAATTTTTTTCAAGCAGATGTATTTGATGACAGCTCTGAGCTAGTTTTTTTCCATTTTGATGTTCACTCCTCGGCAGTTCCTATTCAAATGAATGTAGCTCCCGGGAATCGTGGCCTATTTAAGTGATTTTTTTTTTCCTGGACAAGTGGGTACATAAGAGAGAAGAAAACATTTTATTTTAATTTCTGTGTGCAATAGAAATAACCGATTATCATTACTTTTGGATTGCCCCTCGTATTTCTTTAAAATAAAACAAACTCACCCTGCGCTTTCTCTAGAATGATAATTATCCCTCGTTGTGTCTCCTTATAAAAATTACCTTAATGTCTCTTTATTGTAATAATTCAGGGGCATACATAGAACTCATAGAACCCCATAGCAAAAGTAATTTCATGTCAAATAGGTGCAGTCACAGAAGGGCATACCAACTTTTTACATTGAGAGATATGTAGTATCGCACTTACATAGTTATTTTGACTCCACTGAAGCCCCTTAGTGTTCTCACCCACTATGATACCCTTGCTCATTCTGAGATCCTGTCCAAAGGATAAAGATATCATCAATATATCTGTACCATACGGATGTAGTACTACACCATTGTCATTGGGGAAGATTGCAGTTTCCACTCACCAGCTAAGGAAGACGCAGACGCATGTACAGTTCCACAAAAAGCTCACAAAAAAAGACTTGCATAGTGCTCCTGCACGGCCTGGATCAAACTCACAACATGAGGCCGACATACGCGTAATACCATTTGGCATTAACAGCACATGCGAGGGGAATCATATAGGATCCTCTAGAGATCAAACCTTAGAGGAAGTGATGCCTACTGACCTCTGACATGAGCAGTCACTGTAATTTATATGTGTATTTTGTATGTAACCCCTTCTCATGTGCATCTCCATGGAATCAATGATGCTCTAAAAATAAATAATAATAATAATAATAATAAATGTGTGAGTTTAGTGCAAGTAATCTAGACATGGCTTTATCAACAAAATCTTATTAAAGCCAAATAACAGAAAATATCCCAAACAAAGCAGTTATATTTAAAAAAAGACATAACAAAAAGAGACAAAAAAAATGCATGTTAAAAAAAACATATTTGAAAACACAATGAAAAAAATGCAAGTAATTTAGTTAATTACTTAGAGCAGAAATGCTGCAGAAAATCTGCAACATCAAAAAGCAGCAAATCTCATCGTGGGAACGTAGCCTTGTGTCGGGTTTGTAATCCTGATTGCTTCGGGACTGAGCAGAGGTTGTCAAGTTCAGCACGACATGGCATGTAACAAATCACAGTATACAAGCTGCAACCTAAAATATACGCAAAAGGAACACATTAGCCATTAAGTACACGAGTAAATGAATGCTCGCAGGGAATTAACAATAGAGTAATTCTGTGTATGTGTGTGAGAGAAAGTCAGCGAGCAAGAGACAAAAAAACCTGGTAGCTGCATTAAAAAGACAAGCTATTTTACAAGAATACCAGATGTAATTTCATTTTGACACTGCATATTTTATATAAACTCTAGTGTATAATAGCAGATCTCTCTTTAAAATTGTGAATAGTGTCAGCATGATAACCTGTACCCCATCATCAGTCACTTCATGCTTGGTGCGATTTCAGTTCACAGTCTCTTTATTGACACCATAGCAGGTGTTCACTAAACATCCTTATTGTCTCTCTCTGTAGTCGCACACAAGCAGCAGTAAGCTCTAATCCCCTCTACAAGCTTCTGCAGTATTTGGAGAATTTCAATCACAAAACGCTTTGATATCTTTAGCATCGGAGGTCCGATTCAATAGGATTTTATTATGGGAGGTTTAATTGAGAGACTTGGTCCTTTTCATTTTTTACAGCCATGGATCGTTGGCTTTCTTTGCTTTTATAACATTTTATGTAATGAAAACATTTTATGTTTGTGGTTTTGGTATCTTAAATTTTTTCCCTTCTTTTTCAATATAGATACAGCATTTTTTTAATACCTTCCCGACGTTTTTTAGTTTGCTTATCTTCAAAGAGACAAAACTGTGGTATTTTTCTGTCAACATCGCAGTACAAAGGTTTGTTTTTTTGTAGGACTATTTGAATGTTTTAATGGCGCCATTCAATGTGCCATATAATGTATTAACAAAAATAATAATTTGGGGGGCTAGAATGGAAAAAAGCAACTCCACAATTTTTGGGATTGTTTTTGTATTTTTAAATATGGCATTCACTGTGTGGTAAACATGTTCACCTTGTTCTTTGGGTGAGTACAGTTAATAATAGAAGCTTAAAGTTTTAATAGTTTTTATAAGAAACTAAATTATGAGACTTTTTAATTTTTATTTCACAGTCTGAGGGCTTCTTGTTTGTGGGATAAGCTCTAGTGATATTGGTACTATTTTGAAGTAAGTAAGAACATTTTGATCACTTTGTTATTTGTTACCAAGGCCACCAATATTTCTGATATTGCTTTTTTTTTTTTTTTTTGGTCACTCAAATTAAGTGTAAAAGGGGTGGATCAATACCTATAATGCCTTTTATAAATATCTATCTAACCACCTAATATACATAACCACCTTTGTAATTTGCTTTATCATAAAATTCTTTACCATTATCCGTATATACTGTAACTAATCCCTACATCAGTTTTTTTACTTTACATCCTGTGACCTTTCATTTAAGGGGAGTCTCAAATATTATGTCACAGGAGGATAATCGTGAAGTCACATAGCCACAGCGTCTACCATCCCCCTGAAAAAGGACATCATCATGCAGTCACTTACCACAGCTTTGTCACTGCTGTTTCCTGATGATGAAGTGCCCACAGCGTCAATGGCCATTGTCACACTTCATCCATGCCCGCATCTTCAATGTTTGCCTCTGCAATCCCTACTTCTTTCACTTCCATCTCTTTCCCTGAAATGAGACATTATCAACTAATGATGATAAAAGAAGAGTAGTGACATCAGCACCAACCCCTGATGACAATTTGTTTGAGGGTGGTGATAGAAACTTTGGGACAGCGCTCTTTTCACTCACCCTGCTTCTATCACCGCCACCTGATGACATCACATTTTAGGAAAAGAGATGGCGGTGATAGAAGCATGGACTATGGCACCGGCAATTGAAGTTGCAGAGAGGAAGTGTGGTGTGGTCACTTCTCCATAATCCCCCTGGAACAGGACATCATCAGGGGATGGCAGTGCCAAAGCTGTGGTAATTGACTGCAGTGCCGCTACCTGATGACTTGCTGTTTCAGTAGGGGTAATGAATGCTGTGGGGAAGTGACTCCAGGGCCAGCCTCCTGTGATGTCCCATTTGAGACTCCTCTCAAATGAAACATCACAGGAAGTAAAGTAACAAACACAGATATATGGATTAGCTGGATAGGGAAAATGCTAGGGAATTTTATAAAAAATCAAATTACAAAAGGGATTATGGCTTAATTATTTTTATAGTAGGCATTATAGATATCTAACAATCCATTTGACTTGATTGGTTAGTGCCCTAGTGTCAGCTGCACACTTAAGCTGGTTTCTGTTATTTTCATGGAGCGATCACTGACTCATTACAATAAATGTGCCCTTTCGCATGTCCTTTCTGTTTGAACATTGATTGTCCACAAAAATATACAGAAACGTCCTACTTTGATCGGTGCTGTGGATCAAACTCACTATTGCAAGTCAAAAGCCCTGTGAAAAACATGTAGAAGAATCTAAGATTTTTTTTCATATGAGAAAAACAAATATAGTAAGAATTGTAAAAACTGACACAGTGACCAAAAATGGGTCCACTGCAAAACTATATTGAAACCGGCCTTATTCAGGCACAAAGTGATCCTTTAAACCCTTCACAACCACCAACAGTAAATAAACATTGGTGCTTACTGGGCTTTGTGCAGCACCAATGTTTCTCTAAGGTCGGCGTTGCAGTGCTCAAGACTCCCACTGTACTGCAAGCACTGGAATTCTGGTGCAGAGCGATAGCTCTGATCGGCAACATAATCGTGTCACGCAAGGTGTGGGAAAGACTAAGTGCAACACAAAGGGAAGAGGGAAAGGAAGCCCAGACTCTAGGGAAAGGAGGGAGTGGAGACCTCCTAGGCTTCTCTAGTATCATCCTGTCTCCACTAACATCGCTATATTGGTTCTTCAACAATCGCCGCACGCGTACCTCACCCTGTCTTTCCCTGGCGTTTGGCTCTGGCTAGGGAAGGGAGGGGATGAGCACTAGTTGATCCCCACCGAACACTAAAGACAACAAGGGGGGACAAACAAGGGAAAATCGCTTAGCTTCAGTTGATTCCAGACAAATGCACACATGTCCTCTAGCACCAGAGAGAAAGAAGTACTGCTCTTGCTCAAGCCTTAACAAGGGGTAATGAATACCGTTGGCACCTCCCTCTGGCACACAGCAGGTATGTATACACCCAGGCCAGGGTGTTAATTAGCCAGAGGAAGGTAGCCGCTGAGTCCTAGAGAGGCAGCCTCTAAGAAAGTGTCTGCAATGCCAAACGTAGAGATCTCCTGTAATCAACTGCAGGGTAACTGTCTGTCACTTCTGACACACCCGTGACACATCGGGACCTGAGTGGCTCAGGTCCCAATGATGTCAACCCTGTGTTATCTTCTAGATGCCGCAATCATTAGCGACTGTGGAATTTAGAAGTTTGTGAGAGGGAATGGGTGCCTTCTCTCACCCCTCCGGCATCTCCACGATGTGATCACGGGGGTTCAGAGGGTTGTCATGGCAGTCGGAGGTAAAATGATGACCTCCGGTTCCTCCAGCTATGGTGGACTATTAGACTCAGCCAGTACAGGGTCTAACAGGCGTTCTGTCCATGTAAAACTGACAGTTCTCATGCATTGCAATACATATGCACTGCAATGCATGAGACCAGCAATCACAAAAATAAAATAAAAGTCCCATACAAGGACTAGGTAAAATAGTAAAAAAAAGTTAAGCTTTAAAAAACTATTTAAAAAAAATCACAAAATATATAAAAATGAAAAAAATATTAAACCAATAAATACGTATATTTATGCAAAAACAGACATTAGCAAAAAAGTTCACATATGATATCGCGGCGTCTGGAATAGCCCAATCTGTTGAATGGTCACACTAGTTAACCCCTTCAGTGAACACCGTAAAAAAAATATATAACAGACGTGACAAAAAAACGGTGCTTTTTCATCATACAAAAAATGGAATAAAACACCTCTGAAAAGAAGAACACCGCTGAACAGAGGCAAGACAGAGTCCAAGTAACTCTGCTGCCTCGTTATAGTAAATGGATCCCTCAGGGGTTTTATCGGAATTGCGTCGTGCGGACATTTAGACGGAAACCCCGATGTAAGTAATCAGCGATAAATGTGTACAGGATAAATGTGATCCAAAATGTTATGTAAAATGTTCCCAATAAAAGCTTCAACTCAATCCACGAAAAAACACAAGTCCTCACCTAGGTCTGACATCTGTCAATGGAAATATATGGGGCTTCCATGTTACTGGTAGCACAAAGGCTACTGAAAAAACGGTATGGCTTTCTCTGCCAAAAAATAAAATAAAATCCAGAAAAGTCTGCGCACCTAAATCCAAATGCTCCTCTCCCTTTTGAGTACCACAGTGTACCTAAGGCCATGGCCCCACTATCAGTATTCGGTCAGCATAGGCGGACTATAATGAGGGCAATCTGAGCTACCGCCCGGGGCCAAGGGCCTCCAGGGGGCCAGGTGTCTATGGCCAGATTGCCCTTCATATATGTGCGGCGCTGCGGTACATACCGGCAGACAGTGGCGGGGGGGCCCCCGGACCGCTCCCCCAGCAGCAATGCACAGCCGCTACTTCTTCTTTGGTTGGGCCAGCACTGCAGCTGTTAATTTCCCTGTGCTGGCCCAGCCGCGTCACTGCTAGGAGACACAGCTCTGTGCGCGGCCATGTCTCCTAGCTGTGACGTCACGCAGTGAGCGCCCGGCCTGCACTGCTTCACCAGAGAGGAGCTGGAGGACTGGAGCCGGGGGATGGTGAGTGTGTGTGTGTGCAGGCAGATATCAATGTGTTGATGTCTGTTTATATGTATTTTTGTGTTTCAAATGTGTTTATACGTGTATGTATATGTCTGTATATGTTTGTGTGTGCGTGAGTGCGTGCGGCCTCCCGCTGTCTCTGGGAGGACGCCGAGCGGCCTCCCGCTGTGTATAGATGGCGCCGTGCGGCCTCCTGCTGTGTATAGATAGCTACGTGCGGCCTCCTGCTGTCTATAGATGGCTACGTGCGGCCTCCTGCTGTGTATAGATGGCTACGTGCGGCCTCCTGCTGTGTATTGATGGCGCCGTGCAGCCTCCCGCTGGGTATAGTTGGCGCCGTGCGGCCTCCCGCTGTGTATAGATGGCGCCGTGCGGCCTCCTGCTGTGTATAGATGCTACGTGCGGCCTCCTGCTGTTTATAGATGGCTACGTCCGGCTCCTGCTGTCTATAGATTGCTACGTGCAGCCTCCTGCTGTCTATAGATGGCTACGTGCGGCCTCCTGCTGTGTATAGATGGCTACGTGTGGCCTCCTGCTGTCTATAGATGGCTACGTGCGGCCTCCTGCTTTCTATAGATGGCTACATGCGGCCTCCTGCTGTGCATCGATGGCACCATGTGGCCTCCTGCTGTGTATAGATGGCTACGTGCGGCCTCCTGCTGTGTATAGATGGCGCCGTGCAGCCTCCCGCTGTGTATAGATGGCGCCGTGCGGTCTCCTGCCGTGTATAGATGGCTACGTGTGCTCAATATTGAGTCATACAATTAATGTAATGCTCTGTGCCCACGATGCAGAAATGCTCCGGATTTTTCCTGCGCATTTCTGCATCTCCCTGGCAGAAAAAACGCATGCGGATTTTACATGCGTTTTTCCTGCCAGGGACAAGCGGAAGTGAAGCGTTCTTCACATGCATTTCCGCATGCTGGTTGACAAGCACTTTCCAAGCGATTTTACCATCACTTGGAAAGTGCTTGACAACTTGGTCACACTGTATAAATCCATGCAACCAGCATGGATTTATATAGTGTGACCGTAAAAGAATGGTAAAAAATAAATATATAATTACCTTCTGATGGCCTGCCGATGTCAGCGGTCACGTGACCCGTCACATGAATAAATGACGTCACGGCAGGTCCTTTTCAGACCATCGCGAGCTGCCGGCAAGCCAGGACGCATCGGATAAAGACATTGTGGGCCATCAGAAGGTAAGTATAATATTTATTTTTTATTTTATTCTTTTTTTACAGGTTCTATGGTACCTGGGTCCGGAGGAGAGTCTCCTTTTCTCCAAACCCGGGTACCATGCGCACATTGAAACGCATGGAATCTGCATGTACAGATGCAGTGATGCGGAATCCAAGTGTTCCAATGCAAGTCAATGGCGGCGAAAACGCCGTGCTTCCGCAAAATAATTGGTAATGCTGCGGATTTTTCCGCAATGTTAATCCGCAGCGGAAATTACCACAGCATGTGCACAGCACATGCGGATTATCATTGGGGAACATGGCAGACCTTCTACCAAGCATTTTTTAAGTGTTTCTGCAGCGGAATTGCCGCTGCGGAAATGCTTAACAGACGCATAGTGGGCACACAGCCTAAAAAAAATTATTATAATTAATATTGTGCCAAATTAATTTCACGTGAACTATCACATGATCTATCACAGGGGATCATGTGACATGTGATACATCAGGTGTGTGTGTGTGGGGGGGGGCCGCGCCTTCTAAACTGCCCGGGGCCCTTGCTACTCTTAATCCACCCCTGTCGGTCAGTATTATTTCTCAGGAGTGGGAGTCAAAACCAGATGAGGAACAATCAGAGAATAGGTATAATAGAAACAAGTGCACCAATTTTGTATTTATCACCCACTCCTGGTTTTGGCTCCCACTCCTGAGAAAAAATACTGACCGAATACTGACTAAATACTAATAGTGGTGCCATGACCAAAACCTCATAACATCCACATGTTTGGCATTTATGTAGCAAAGAGAGTCTGCTTAATTTGCACAGTGCATATCTCCAGAAGCAAGAGCTGGGCACAATGTATGGGCACTACAGTGTACTGGTCATTATAATGGCAGATTTGCAATTTTCTCTAAGCAACATCCACTGCTGCTTGTTTCTGTAAAACTCCCATGGAGTCAAAATCGTCACTACATCTGTAGATAAATTCCCATAGGGGTGCAATTTCCAAAATGGGGTCAGATGTGTGGGGATGGTGCTCTTTTGGCACTTAGAGGCTCTGTATATGGAGTCTGCAAACTATTCTACGAAAATTTGTTCTACAATAGTTAAATAGAGCTTCTTCCCTCCCAAGTCTTGCCATGTGGTTAAGCAGTACTGTACAGCCACATATGGGGTTTTGCCACGTTCAGCTGAAATTGTGTGACACATTTTGTTGCCATTTTTTCCCATTTTCCCCAGTGAAAATGTAAAATCTGGGATTAAAACAATTTTTTTGTGGTAAAAATGTAATTATTTTTTCTTCACTGCCCAATGGTATAAAATTCTGTGACACACCTCTGGCGTCAATATGATCACTGCACCCCTAGATGAATTAAATGCAAGGAGTAGTTTGTAAAATGGGGTCACTTATGGGGGTTCCACTGTTCTGAGACCTCAGGGGCTTTGCCAATGTGACATGGCTCTCGCAAACCATATGTCACATTAGAGTTAGGACTTTGGGCGCTAACCAGGTCCCTAAAACTAGAGACGCCCTTGTCTATCCCTGTCCCCCAGATTACTCCTGAAGGTGGAGATGCTGGGTTTTCATGCCTTGCTATGCTCCTACATCTACACTGATCTATCCCCTCCCCCACCCATGGTAGTGGGAAGCTAAAGTGTATAAGAACATGCTAACCAAACAAACAAGGGAAGACGTGCATGGATAAATGAAAATATCAACCGTACAAAATACACACACCAAACAGCAGAGTGTAACACAGAGGAGTAAAAAGAAGGAGAAACCAAATAGCAGAGGATGAGGATGTGCAAAGAGACAAAACTGTAGGCAACATTCTCCTGAACAATCTCCAAACGCTAACTCCAACCACCAACAACACCTCCAACTGCAGAACCAGGCAGTCAGCACTAACACTGTCAATCCGTAAGTGATTGAGGCAAGCATATATAGCAGAGGGGAGTGGCCAATGCTGAACAGCTAAGACAATCCAAGTAGGAAAGCTCAAGGAGCTTCTACTGAACAGATTAACCCTTGCACTGCTAGCAAGGAAAAAAACTGCACTGTTTAATACAATAGTGAAGTACTTCTAACCAGTGCAGGAGTTCGTGAAACCAGACACAGTGGTCTTCTGGCCCCTCTCTGTCGCAGTATTCCCCTGACACCACAACATTAAAATCTTCACTCCAATATGGCACTCCTCCCCTTCTGAGCTTTGCACTGTGCCTCAAAAGTTGTTTCCGACCACTTATTCAGTATTGGCATACTCAGGAGAAATTGCGTAACAAATTGTCCTATTCATTTTCTCCTATTACTCCAACATTTTAGTGTAAAAAAATGGTAATATTTCATTTACTCAGTCCAAAGTTATACAATTATGGGAATCGCCTGAGGATTAAAAATACTCACTACTCCCCTAGACGAATTTCTAGAGAGATGTAGTTTCCAAAATGGGGTCACTTCTGGGGGTTTCTGCTGTTTTGGCATGTCAGGGCCTCATAAAATATGACACAGCATCTGCAACCTATTCCAGCCAAAATGGTGTCCCTTCCATTTCAAGCCGTGCTGTACGCTCAAACAGTAGTTTTCTAACACACATGGGGTATAGTCATACTGGGGAGAAATTGCACAACTAATTGTATGGTCCATTTTCTCCTATTACCCTTGAGAAAATAAAAAATTTGGGGCTAAAGCAACATTTTTGTAGAGAAAATTAGATTTTTTTTATTTTCACGGCTTAATGTTATAAAATTCTGTGAAGCACCTGTGGTTCAAGATGCTAACTAGAGATGAGCGTTGTTCTACTCGAACTGTTCGCCAATCTCAAATTCGAGCTGTTTTGGGCGGTGTTCGAGCCGTTCGGCGAACACGAACAATTTGAGAAAAATTCGGCTGTTCGAGGTTATGTTCGATAACTGTTAGTGCACCAAAATCATAACTGGATTTTTTCTCAGTAATGATGAAAATTAATGTTAATACGCAGTTTGAGTGTACAGCGGGGTGGGGGGAGGGGCAGGGGATGGATCTCTGCAGGAACAATGAAGATCTCCATTTTTTTTTCTCTTTCCCGCATTTGCAGTGGGGAGGTGCAATCTGTCAGCCTATCAGCAGCGCACACACGGAGCGAAGTGCTTTTATTCACACAAGCAAGGGCATGTGTCATTGGCAGTGTATGTCACATGTCCTTGCCCTATAAGACCAAGCCATTTTCCCCGTCGCCACCATTTTCTCACTGCTGCAGCTGCGTGTTAGACGGCACCGCTGTTGCTGTGTGCGCTATACCTTGTTAATTTCAAGCCAATTTTCGCACAAATATACAGATAGCTTGGGAGTAGGGAATAGTTGTGATTGCAGTCCTTTTAAGGACTAGGTTACAGCATTTCCTACGACTTTTATCAGGGAGGTCTGTGCTCTTAAATAGATAGGTTGTGGGAGTAAAGACTAATTGTAATTGGAGTCCTTTTCAGGACTAGGTTACATCAGTTCCTATCAGTTTTTGCCAGGCAGGTCTGTGCCAGTGCTGTGCAAGTTTTTTTCACAGCATTTGGCTGAATCTAGCAAAGCTAATCCTTTTTGGCCTATTGCAGAGTGTGTTAGTCAGTGGAGTAGCCTATCTGTGTTGCAAGATATACCACCTGTGTATAGAATACCAATTTTTTTACTGCACCTAGTGAAGTAAAATCTTTTGGGCATAGCATCATTCTATTAGTCCATCTATACTGACCTCCATCAGGTTGCAAATTAAAACTAATTTTTATCTGCATCTACAGTACCTCTGAAAAAATATTTGGGCTTCTACCTGTGTGTGGGACTTGTTGTATTAGTCCATCTATACTGACCTCCATCAGGTTGCAAACTGAATATATTTTTTTCCTGCATCTACCTCTGAAAAAATATTGGGCTTCTAGCTGTGTGTGGGTCTTGTTCTATTAATCCATCTATACTGACCTCCATCAGGTTGCAAACTGAATATAATTTTTTTCTGCATCTAGCTCTGAAAAAATATTTGGCCTTCTAGTAGTGTGTCGGACTTTCTCTATTAGTCCATCTATACTGACCTCCATCAGGTTGCAAACTGAATATAATTTTTTTCTGCATCTAGCTCTGAAAAAATATTTGGCCTTCTAGTAGTGTGTCGGACTTTCTCTATTAGTCCATCTATACTGACCTCCATCAGGTTGCAAATTAAAACTAATTTTTATCTGCATCTACAGTACCTCTGAAAAAATATTTGGGCTTCTAGCTGTGTGTGGGACTTGTTGTATTAGTCCATCTATACTGACCTCCATCAGGTTGCAAACTGAATATATTTTTTTCTGCATCTACCTCTGAAAAAATATTGGGCTTCTAGCTGTGTGTGGGACTTGTT
Organism: Phyllobates terribilis; assembly: GCF_046119375.1. Lineage (NCBI taxonomy): Eukaryota > Metazoa > Chordata > Amphibia > Anura > Dendrobatidae > Phyllobates > Phyllobates terribilis. The sequence goes on from NW_027362773.1 coordinate 59,699,731, forward strand.
GTATTAGTCCATCTATACTGACCTCCATCAGGTTGCAAACTGAATATATTTTTTTCTGCATCTACCTCTGAAAAAATATTGGGCTTCTAGCTGTGTGTGGGTCTTGTTCTATTAATCCATCTATACTGACCTCCATCAGGTTGCAAACTGAATATAATTTTTTTCTGCATCTAGTTCTGAAAAAATATTTGGCCTTCTAGTAGTGTGTCGGACTTTCTCTATTAGTCCATATATACTGACCTCCATCAGGTTGCAAATTAAAACTAATTTTTATCTGCATCTACAGTACCTCTGAAAAAATATTTGGGCTTCTAGCTGTGTGTGGGACTTGTTGTATTAGTCCATCTATACTGACCTCCATCAGGTTGCAAACTGAATATATTTTTTTCTGCATCTACCTCTGAAAAAATATTGGGCTTCTAGCTGTGTGTGGGACTAGTTGTTTTAGTCCATCTATACTGACCTCCATCAGGTTGCAAACTGAATATATTTTTTTCTGCATCTACCTCTGAAAAAATATTGGGCTTCTAGCTGTGTGTGGGTCTTGTTCTATTAATCCATCTATACTGACCTCCATCAGGTTGCAAACTGAATATAATTTTTTTCTGCATCTAGCTCTGAAAAAATATTTGGCCTTCTAGTAGTGTGTCGGACTTTCTCTATTAGTCCATCTATACTGACCTCCATCAGGTTGCAAACTGAATATAATTTTTTTCTGCATCTAGCTCTGAAAAAATATTTGGCCTTCTAGTAGTGTGTCGGACTTTCTCTATTAGTCCATCTATACTGACCTCCATCAGGTTGCAAATTAAAACTAATTTTTATCTGCATCTACAGTACCTCTGAAAAAATATTTGGGCTTCTAGCTGTGTGTGGGACTTGTTGTATTAGTCCATCTATACTGACCTCCATCAGGTTGCAAACTGAATATATTTTTTTCTGCATCTACCTCTGAAAAAATATTGGGCTTCTAGCTGTGTGTGGGTCTTGTTCTATTAATCCATCTATACTGACCTCCATCAGGTTGCAAACTGAATATAATTTTTTTCTGCATCTAGCTCTGAAAAAATATTTGGCCTTCTAGTAGTGTGTCGGACTTTCTCTATTAGTCCATCTATACTGACCTCCATCAGGTTGCAAATTAAAACTAATTTTTATCTGCATCTACAGTACCTCTGAAAAAATATTTGGGCTTCTAGCTGTGTGTGGGACTTGTTGTATTAGTCCATCTATACTGACCTCCATCAGGTTGCAAACTGAATATATTTTTTTCTGCATCTACCTCTGAAAAAATATTGGGCTTCTAGCTGTGTGTGGGACTTGTTGTATTAGTCCATCTATACTGACCTCCATCAGGTTGCAAACTGAATATATTTTTTTCTGCATCTACCTCTGAAAAAATATTGGGCTTCTAGCTGTGTGTGGGTCTTGTTCTATTAATCCATCTATACTGACCTCCATCAGGTTGCAAACTGAATATAATTTTTTTCTGCATCTAGCTCTGAAAAAATATTTGGCCTTCTAGTAGTGTGTCGGACTTTCTCTATTAGTCCATATATACTGACCTCCATCAGGTTGCAAATTAAAACTAATTTTTATCTGCATCTACAGTACCTCTGAAAAAATATTTGGGCTTCTAGCTGTGTGTGGGACTTGTTGTATTAGTCCATCTATACTGACCTCCATCAGGTTGCAAACTGAATATATTTTTTTCTGCATCTACCTCTGAAAAAATATTGGGCTTCTAGCTGTGTGTGGGACTTGTTGTTTTAGTCCATCTATACTGACCTCCATCAGGTTGCAAACTGAATATATTTTTTTCTGCATCTACCTCTGAAAAAATATTGGGCTTCTAGCTGTGTGTGGGTCTTGTTCTATTAATCCATCTATACTGACCTCCATCAGGTTGCAAACTGAATATAATTTTTTTCTGCATCTAGCTCTGAAAAAATATTTGGCCTTCTAGTAGTGTGTCGGACTTTCTCTATTAGTCCATCTATACTGACCTCCATCAGGTTGCAAATTAAAACTAATTTTTATCTGCATCTACAGTACCTCTGAAAAAATATTTGGGCTTCTAGCTGTGTGTGTGACTTGTTGTATTAGTCCATCTATACTGACCTCCATCAGGTTGCAAACTGAATATATTTTTTTCTGCATCTACCTCTGAAAAAATATTGGGCTTCTAGCTGTGTGTGGGACTTGTTGTATTAGTCCATCTATACTGACCTCCATCAGGTTGCAAACTGAATATATTTTTTTCTGCATCTACCTCTGAAAAAATATTGGGCTTCTAGCTGTGTGTGGGTCTTGTTCTATTAATCCATCTATACTGACCTCCATCAGGTTGCAAACTGAATATAATTTTTTTCTGCATCTAGCTCTGAAAAAATATTTGGCCTTCTAGTAGTGTGTCGGACTTTCTCTATTAGTCCATCTATACTGACCTCCATCAGGTTGCAAACTGAATATAATTTTTTTCTGCATCTAGCTCTGAAAAAATATTTGGCCTTCTAGTAGTGTGTCGGACTTTCTCTATTAGTCCATCTATACTGACCTCCATCAGGATGCAAATTAAAACTAATTTTTATCTGCATCTACAGTACCTCTGAAAAAATATTTGGGCTTCTAGCTGTGTGTGGGACTTGTTGTATTAGTCCATCTATACTGACCTCCATCAGGTTGCAAACTGAATATATTTTTTTCTGCATCTACCTCTGAAAAAGTATTGGGCTTCTAGCTGTGTGTGGGACTTGTTGTATTAGTCCATCTATACTGACCTCCATCAGGTTGCAAACTGAATATATTTTTTCTGCATCTACCTCTGAAAAAATATTGGGCTTCTAGCTGTGTGTGGGTCTTGTTCTATTAATCCATCTATACTGACCTCCATCAGGTTGCAAACTGAATATAATTTTTTTCTGCATCTAGCTCTGAAAAAATATTTGGCCTTCTAGTAGTGTGTCGGACTTTCTCTATTAGTCCATCTATACTGACCTCCATCAGGTTGAAAACTGAATATATTTTTTTCTGCATCTACCTCTGAAAAAATATTTGGCCTTCTAGTAGTGTGTCGGACTTTCTCTATTAGTCCATCTATACTGACCTCCATCAGGTTGCAAATTAAAACTAATTTTTATCTGCATCTACAGTACCTCTGAAAAAATATTTGGGCTTCTAGCTGTGTGTGGGACTTGTTGTATTAGTCCATCTATACTGACCTCCATCAGGTTGCAAACTGAATATATTTTTTTCCTGCATCTACCTCTGAAAAAATATTGGGCTTCTAGCTGTGTGTGGGTCTTGTTCTATTAATCCATCTATACTGACCTCCATCAGGTTGCAAATTCAAAATAATTTTTTTCTGCATCTAACCCAGCCAATAGTTTTGGCCTAATACCACAGTTTGGCCACTCAGCTCTGCTCGGTTACCATCCATTGTTTTTTCAACATCACAAATACTCCAGTCCTCAAAGGTGTCACCCAAATCGCACTTGCTTCCTCACAGCTCCCAAATCTCCAGCTGTCCGTCTGAGTATGAGGTAGAACAGATGGTTGAGTCTGAAGAGCTATTTACTCATACTATAGCCTGGGAATCAGAGGTCGACTCCAGCGCTTCTGTGAATCCAGACGAGGAAATGATCTGCACTGATGCCCAGAATCTTTATGAGTCGGATCCAGGACCAGACACTGAAGGTTCTGACCATAATGTAGACCCTCATTCCCAAACTGTAACTCCTGTTGGTGGAGACAATGAGGAAGACGATGATAAGACTCAAATACCTGATTGGAGCGACAACTTTAGTTTTTTGTCAGGGCAGGAACAGGTTGACTCTGAGGACGACGGGTGTGATAACGCACAGGGTGATGATGATGAGGTCGGAGATCCCACTTACTGTCAACCCACAGTCAGCCAAGAGATGAGGTCAGCAGAGGAGGTGGAGGAAGATGCTAGTGACGACGAGGTCAGGTTGCGCCTTCCTGGACAGAGACGTAGTACTGGAAGCACGTCAACAACTGCATCCTCAAACACAACTCTGCCTCTCACCACAAGTCGTGGTGGCTCTTCAGGTCGCATGGGTGCTAAGCCTTGCATAGCCTGGGCATTTTTTCAGATCGATAAAGATGACCCAACTCGTGTTATCTGTAACATTTGTCAGCAAAAGCTAAGTAGAGGCCAAAAAATACATAGTTTGAGTACTTCATGCATGAACCGGCACATGGACATGAAGCATAAGTTGCAGTGGGAAGCTCAGTGTGCTACAATGCGGTCTAGCCGGCCGGGCCAACCATCGTCTGCCATATCTTGTGCATCCGCGGCCTCTTCATCCTCTGTGACTGGGGGGACAGCAGTCACACCTGTTTTGGGGCGCAGACCTGCCACCTCTTTACCCGCAACAGCCAGCGTGATTGGCAGGTCATCATTTTCTTTGGAGGTGGTAACACCAGCTGGTGTTGAGCGCTGTCCGACATCGATAGCACCACCTTTGGATCAAGGCAACCTAACATGTCCGCCTGCATCTTCCTCACAGACCGGCAGTTTGCCGGGGACACCTTATCAACCCCGTCTAAGCACAATAGCCAGCCCTCGGTCCCTCAGATGTGGACAAGTAAAAGACCATTTCCTCCTAGCCATGAGAAAGCTAAGAGGTTGAATTTCACCATCTGCAAGCTCTTGGCTACAGAAATGCTGCCTTTCCGCCTGGTGGACACAGAGGATTTTCGAGACCTTATGTCCGTCGCAGTGCCCCAGTACCAGATGCCCAGTCGGCACTACTTCTCAAAGAAAGGTGTGCCTGCGCTCCACCAGCATGTCGCACATAACATCACCGCTTCTTTGAGAAACTCTGTGTGTGACAGGGTGCATTTCACCACAGACACTTGGACGAGTAGGCATGGACAGGGGCGTTACATGTCGCTGACTGGGCACTGGGTAACTATGGTGACAGCAGGACAAGGGGCTGCTGTCCAAGTCTTGCCGTCCCCACGAGTTGTGCGTCAATCCTCTTTATGTCAAAGTTCCTCCACTGCTTCTGCCTCCTCAACCTCCTCTCGGTCTTCCACCTGCACCCAAAGCCTGTCTGGTCATGCCACAAGCTTTCTAACTGCGCAGAAGGGATCCTGCACACCTCCTTACTATGCTGGCAGTAGTGCTCAACGTCATCAGGCGGTTTTTACATTGAAATGTCTGGGAAATGTGAGTCACACAGCTGAGAAGTTGTGGTCAGCTCTGGAGAACCAATTTCATGGATGGTTGTCTCCACTGGACCTGAAACCAGGGAAGGCCGTGTGCGACAATGCTGCAAACCTGGGTGCGGCCCTTCGCCGGGGCAATGTCACACACGTGCCTTGTATGGCTCACGTGTTGAACCTGGTTGTCCAGCAATTTTTAGCCCACTATCCCAGACTAGATGGCCTTCTGCAGAGGGCACGGTCGCTGTGTGCTCACTTCCGCCGTTCGCATCCCGCAGCTCAGCGACTTACATCTCTACAGAAGTCGTTGGGCCTGCCACTTCACCGGCTAAAATGCGATGTGCCTACCCGGTGGAATTCAACTCTGCACATGTTGCAGCGACTGTGGCAGCACCGACAAGCCCTGGTGCAATACGTTCTGACGTATAGCCTGGGCCAACGAGATTCAGAGGTGGGGCAAATCACGCTGGAGGAGTGGTCTCAGATCAGGGACCTATTCACCCTTCTGCACAGTTTTGAAATGGCGACGAAGATGTTTAGTGCTGACGATGCCATTATCAGCATGACTATTCCGGTGATTTACATGCTGGAGCACATGTTAAACAGAATTCGGAGTCAGGTGGTGGCACAAGATGAGGTGGAGGAAGTAGAGGAGGAGGAGTTGTATGCGGAAGGGCTAACATCTGCAAGGTCCAGACGGTCGGCAGCACCAAGGCGGCAGGCATGTGAGGGTGGGGGAGATGGTTTTACCAGGGCGCATGGTAGCAGCCAAACTAGTGAGGAAGGTGCAGGAGCCCAGGAAGAAGTGGAGGACGAACTGATGGAAGACTCATCAGATGAGGGAGACCTTGATCACATTTCTGTTGTGCGAGGTTGGGGGGAGAGGACAGAGGAAGGAAGCATGATTGTTACCTCGCCACCAACACAACAGGGACTTGGTGCTCCTGGATGCGCAACACACATGAGTGCCTTCTTGCTGCACTACCTGCAACATGACCCTCGAATTGTGAGAATTAGAAATAATCCTGACTACTGGGTTGCCACACTGTTAGATCCCCGGTACAATAGTAAATTTGCAGAAATTATTCCTGCCATAGAAAGGGATGCACGCATGCAGGAGTATCAGCAGAGACTGTTGCAGAATCTTACATGTGCTTTTCCACAAAATACCAGTGGTGCACGTAGTGAATCTCACAGTTCCAACTTGCCAACCGTGGGACCGTCAAGTGTTCAGCACTCAAACCGTAACAGAACCACAGTATCTGCTGGTAACATCAATTTTGCGGAATCATTTCACCACTTTTTTAGCCCATCCTTTGCAAGGCCACAGGAGACAAGAAGTCTGACACATAGTCAACGCCTAGAGACGATGGTACAGGAGTATCTCCAAGTAAACATTGAAGCCACGACTGTGTCACTGGACCCTTGCTCTTTTTGGGCTTCCAATCTGGATAAATGGCCGGAGCTAGCCACTTACGCCTTGGAGATCTTGTCATGCCCCGCAGCCAGCGTTCTGTCTGAACGTGTGTTCAGCGCTGCTGGTGGTGTGCTGACAGATAAGCGCACGCGGCTCTCCACTGATAATGTAGACAGACTCACGTTCATAAAGATGAACAAATCATGGATCCGAAACGACTTTTCTACCCCTGTGTCATCCTGGGGAGAGTAAAAGCTTGATGATTGGTTTAAATCACCCTACCAACCGTTTTAAGCTTTCAAATTACTAATCATGTTTATCTGTATCTTGACTGGAAAATAATTTGGGCTTTGTAGCAGTGTGCAGCACTGATCCTATTAGGCCATCTATACTAAAGCTTCACCAGATTTAAAATTAAAAATAATTTTTAGCTGCATCTAGCCCGGAAAATAATTTTGGGGCTCCGAGATGCGCAAGGCACATAAGTGCCTTCTTCCTGCACTACCTGCAGCATGACCCTCATATTGTCAGAATTCGAAGTAATCATGACTACTGGGTTGCCACACTCTTAGATCCCCCAAACTTTTCGATCAACCTTTTCATTTTAATAAAGACCAAAAAAATGGTCATTTTTGAAATTATAAGCATTAGCAGGTTGCTAGAAACTGAAATCAAACAGTTTTCAACTCAAAACTTTATTCTAGGTGATGTTACATTTTCACATAGGACCCTTTGTTCTAAAGGAGCTTCTGAACTCTCTCGTCCATTGAATTTGTCAGGTTTTGGATGGTTCCTGCTTCAATTGTTTTGCATGAGGACAGAATACCCTCCCAGAGCTGTTGCTTAGATGTGAACTGCCTTCCGCCATCATAGACACTCCTTTTAATGATGCTCCAAAGGTTCTGAATGCGGTAGAGGTCAGGGGAGCATGGGGGTCACACCATAAGTTTGTCCCCTTTTATGCCCATATCAGCCAGAGATGCAGATGTTTTATGTGCAGCATGAGATGGTGCATTTTCATGCAGAAAAATGATCTTGCTGTGAAATACACGGTTCTTCTTCTTGAACCATGGCAGGAAGTGCTGTTTGAGAAAATCCACATACATTATGGAGTTCATCTTTAGCGCCTTCAGGGATCCTAAAGGGGCCGACAATCTCTCTCCCCATGATTCCAGCCCAAAACATTACTCCACCTCCTCCTTGTTGGCGCTGTAGCCGTGTTTGCGTGGGGTGTCCATCAACCAGCCATCCTCCACTCCATCCATCTGGACCATCGAGCGCTGCACGGCACTCATCCGTGAACAAAACAGTTTTGAAATCAGTCTTCATGTAATGTTTGGCCCACTGGAGCCGTTTCTGCTTGTGTGAAGTGGATAGAGGAGGTCGACAGGATGGCGCATGCACAGCTGCAAACCTCTGAAGGACCCTGCATCTTGTTGTTCGGGGGACGTTGGAGGCACAAGCAGCTTCAAAAACTTGTCTGCTGCTATGACAAGGCTTTTTTGCCGCTGCTCTTTCAACCTGACGTAATTGCCTGTAGGAAAGAGTCCTCAATTTGCCCTTATCAGCACGCACACGTGTGTACTGTGAATCAGCTACATACTTCTTGATTGCCAAGACACTTCATCCTGATCATCGCACAATGTTGATTGTAGTCATGCCTTGACCTAAACACTCCACAATTTGTTGCTTCTCAGCAGCCGACACATCCTTTTTCTTTCCCATTTTGGCAGAAAATGTAGGCTGCTTAATAATGTGAGAGAGCCTTCTTAAGTAGTCTTGCCTTTCATTGGACACACCTGCCAAACTAATTAGCACAGGTGTCTGCAATTGCTTACAGTGATATAAAGAGCCCTGACACACATCACCATCAATGAGTTTAACTGACAAACAAACAAATTCTTCCCTTATCACTCCTAAACACTTTTTGCATAATAATTTGGAACGCAGTGTACATGTGCTTTTCCACAAAACACCAGTGGTTCACGTAGTGAATCTTACAGTTCTAACTTGCCAACCGTGGTCTGTATGGAGTTGTTCAATAAAGGGCCCAAAATTAAGATAACATAGATGGGAGAGGTCTCTATGAATAGGAATTCCTAAGTATTTGATACCCTGTGAGAGCCAGGCAAAGGGAAAGTTGGACTGGATGGAATCCTATATGGATTTGGGGAGGGAGACATCGAGGGCCTCAGACTTCGCTGCATTGATTTTAAAATTTTACCATGTAACAAAGTGATCTATTTCAGCCATAACAGCATGGATGGATATATGTGATTGAGTGATATATACTAGGACATCATCAGCAAATAGAGAGCACTTGTACTCGGTGCCTCCCACCTCAATCCACCTAATATTGGGGTTATGGCGAATTGATGAGAGCAGGTGCTCCGTCACTAGGATGTATAAGAGAGGGGACAGAGGACATCACTGCCTTGTCCCATTGGTGATTGTGAAAGGTGATGAAAATGTTCTGACGCACCCCCTGGGCCTTGGGACACCCGGAGCCGGACCCTTTTTGGTGGATGCTGGTGGTTGTAGTCTTCGTGACGGCGACCCGGTTCCGTGGCTCAGGGCGGTCAAACCAGTGGCGGAACTATTTATGTGGTTTTGATGTTTAAATGTCCGACTACACCACCCATGGATTGCGGTCAGAGTGAACCGCCGCTACAGGGCAGACCGCTGAGGCTGGTGTTGTGGGTGCAGCAGAGCGTAGCATAACTCCCCACGGGAGGAGTATAGCCTCAGGGCAGTGTATGCGGAGGATGGGGGTGATGGTGCAGGGCAGCAGCAGTAACGACACAGAGTCAGTGATGCAGTTCAGGGCCTTTACTCACAGTTCTTATTATTCAGACCACGTCTGCAGGTAACGGCTGCCCACGTCGTACTGTGCTCACCAGGTGAGGGGCTCAGACAACTCCCAGATAACTTTGGAGCACTTCACAGGACCCCCTTTGTGTGTCCTTTGTCTGGCCTTTCTTACCAACACTTCTGTCCGGCTGCCTCGGGCCTCCTCTTGGTAAACTTGGCGCCAGTTTCCCTGACCCTATGTGGTGTCTTCCTAGCGGGTGTAGCGAGGGGCTGCGCCACATAAAATGTCAGAGCCTCCGGTTTCTAGCTGAGGGTCGTTTCCTGCCTCCACTAGTTCGGGGACCGGTCTCCCCCTTTGGCCTGACCCCTCCACGCAGGTGGATTCGGGCGTGCGGTGGCGACTCGCCCGTCCGCACCCCTGGGATCCCTTCATTCCTCGTTCCTGGAGCCTTCTCCGCTCCTCTTCCTTCCTTCTCCCTCTTCCAGGCCTGGGCCTCTGTTACTAGGCCCGCCTCCGGAGCAGAGCTCATGCAGAGCCCCTGCTCCCTGCCACTTCTGCTCAGACTTCTCTGCACTGGACTAAGATGGTGCCCACCTTTTATACTCCCTTCTCAATGCACCCAGGAACTGCTTCCTCCCTGCTCCTGCACTACAGGGTTCCCCTTCCTCAGTGTTCCCTCTCCCCACTCCAGCCAGGGACAGGGACTGTCGTGCCCATCTCAGGGGCATATTGGTCGCCCTGCCCCACGGCAATGTGGTGTAATGCATGCAGGTGTCGGGTCCTGATCCACACTCCATCCTTACCTGAGAGTGAGATATCACACCTCTGGGTGAGGTGCAATACGTCTGTAGCAACCGAGCCCTCAGGGTGCTACAGTTCCATTTATCTTCAGCCTAGGTGACGTATTGCGATACAGGGCCGTGATTTTGGCTATAAAAGGGTCCCCTAGACCCCTACCCCAAGCTTTTTAAGAGAATCATATATGGCGTGCCAGGAGACTCTATGGAATGCTTTCTCAGCATCCAACGAGAGTATCTAATTACAAATTTTTAACTGCATCTAGCCCAGGAAATACTTTGTGCCTAGTAGCAGTGTCTGCTAGTCAGCGGATTATCCCGGCTGTTAAGCAAGCTGCACCACCTGTAGTTTAGACACTTAATTTTTTCAAAGGAAATGCTTCGGGACCATGGGATACTTAGTGAAGAGCATCAGGAGGCACCCCAAGGCATAGGGGCTGGGACTGGCAGTAGGATGCCTTGCGGTGGACAGCCGAGCTCGATCCTTATAAAAGCTTTTTAACTGCAGCAGCTTTAGTGGACGCTACTGGAGCTGGAATTACCGCGGCTGCTGGCATGAGACTTGCCCTCCAATAGATCCTTGTAAATGGATTTAAAGTGTATTCATTCAAATTAGAGAGACAATTTAAATTAAAAAGCTTAGAGATGCCTCCACCACAGGGGGGCTCGCTCGACCCACCAGCGGACAGGCACCAGTATTGGGAGAGGGGGGCTGGCCGTCAGGGTTCACCGCGGCTCTGGCACAAACCCGGCGACACGGAGGTGGCACGGGCAGGAGCGGACTGGCCGTGTCGGCTTCTCACTTTTTGGATTTTAGAAGGGCATGACATGCCTATATCTGTGTCTCCCCCTCCTTTTACTCCTCCACCTCTTATATTTTCGCATGACTATATGTACTTGTCACTTTTCCATGTGTTAGTTATGTCTTCTGAGCAGTTTGTCAGCTTTTGGACAACTTTGAAGGTGTTTTCTATGTGTTTCTATGTGTTTTTGTTTGCCTGCCATTGGTTTTAACGGTGTTCGAAGGTGTTCGACGAACAGTTCGACGAACAGTTCGGCAAACACACGGGTGTTCGACGAACCGAACCGAACTCGAACACTACGGGGGTGGCTCAACACTAATGCTAACCACACCTCCAGATGAATTCCTTGAGGGGTTCAGCTTTCAAAATGGGGTAACTTGTAGGGGGTTTTCACTATTTAGGCACATTAAGGGCTCTGCTAACAGGAGATGGCGTTTGCTATCTATTCCAGCCACTTTTGCATTGCAAAAGTCAAATGGCGCTCCTTCTCTTCCGAGCTCTGTCGTTCGTCCATACAGCAGTTTTCCATCACATAAAGGGTATTGAGGTATGCAAGAATAATTGCACAACATATTGTACAGTCCATTTTCTCCTGCTACCATTGTGAAAATGCAAAATTTGGGGCTAAAGTAACATTTTTTTGTGGGAAAAAAGTACAATTTTCAATTTTTCCTTCCACATTGCTTCAGTTCAGGTGAAGCACCTGAAGAGTTAATAAAACTTAATAAGTTAATAAACTTCTTGAATGTGGTTTTGAGCACTTTGAGGGGTGCAATTTTTAAAATGGTGTCACTTTTGGCTATGTTCTGTCACATAGACCCTCAAAGTCAATGCAAATGTGATGTGGTCCTTTAAAAATTGGTTATGTAAATTTTGTGGGAAAAATGTGAAATTGCTGATGCACTTTTAACCCTTCTAACTTCCTAACAAAAAAATTATGTTTCAAAAATGATGCTGATGTAAATTAGACATGTGGTAAATGTTATGCATTAAGTATCTTGTGTGATATAACTATCTGATTTAAGAACGTAAAGATTAAAAGTTTGAAAATTGTGAAATTTTCACCAAAATTCTGATATTTTCACAAATAAATGCAAAAAATATTGACCTACAGTGGGGAAAAAAAGTATTTAGTCAGCCACCAATTGTGCAAGTTCTCCCACTTAAAAAGATGAGAGAAGCCTGTAATTGGCATCATAGGTAGAGCTGAACTATGAGAGACAAAATGAGAAAATAATTCCTGAAAATCACATTGTCTGATTTGGAAATACATTTTTTTTAAATTTTGGTGGAAAATAAGTATTTGGTCAATTACAAAAGTTCATCTCAATACTTTGTTATATATCCTTTGTTGGCAATGACAGAGGTCAAACGTTTTCTGTAAGTCTTCACAAGGTTGGCACACACTGTTGCTGGTATGTTGGCCCATTCCTCCATGCTGATCTCCTCTAGAGCAGTGATGTTTTGGGGGTGTCGCTGGGCAACACGGACTTTCAACTCCCTCCAAAGGTTTTCTAAAGGGTTTAGATCGGGAGACTGGCTAGGCCACTTCGGGACCTTGAAATGCTTCTTATGAAGCCACTCCTTTATTGCCCTAGTGATGTGCTTGGGATCATTGTCATGCTGAAAGACCCAGCCACGTTTCATCTTCAATGCCCTTGCTGATGGAAGGAGGTTTGCACTCAAAATCTCACGATACATGGCCCCATTCATTCTTTCATGTACACGGATCAGTCGTCCTGGTCCCTTGGCAGAGAAACAGCCCCAAAGCATGATGTTGCCACCCCCACCCCCCCATGCTTCACTGTAGGTATGGTGTTCTTTGGATGCAACTCAGCATTCTTTCTCCTCCAAACATGACGAGTTGTGTTTCTACCAAACAGTTCTACTTTGGTTTCATCTGACCATATGACATTCTCCCAATACTCTTCTGGATCATCCAAATGCTCTCTAGCAAATGTCAGACGAACCCGGACATGTAATGGCTTAAGCAGGGGGACACGTCTGGCACTGGAGGATCTGAGTCCCTGGCGGCGTAGTGTGTTACTGATGGTAGCCTGTGTAACGTCGGTCCCAGCTCTCTGCAGGTCATTCACTAGGTCCCCCGTGTGGTTCTGGTATTTTTGCTCACCGTTCTTGAGATCATTTTGACCCCACGGGGTAAGATCTTGTGTGGAGCCCCAGATCGAGGGAGATTATCTGTGGTCTTGTATTTCTTCCATTTTCTATTTATTGCTCCCACAGTTGATTTCTTCACACCAAGCTGCTTGGCTATTGCAGATTCAGTCTTCCTAGCCTGGTGCAGGGCTACAATTTTGTTTCTTCGACAGCTCTTTGGTCTTCACCATAGTGGAGTTTGGAGTGTGAGTGTTTGAGGTTGTGGACAGGTGTCTTTTATACTGATAACAAGTTCAAACAGGTGCCAGTACTACAGGTAATGAGTGGAGGACAGAGGAGCCTCTTAAAGAAGAAGTTACAGGTCTGTGAGAGCCAGAAATCTTGCTTGTTTGTAATTGACCAAATACTTATTTTCCACCAAAATTTGAAAAAAAATTTGTTTCCAAATCAAACAATGTGATTTTCAGGATTTGTTTTCTCATTTTGTCTCTCATAGTTGAGGTCTACCTATGATGTCAATTACAGGCCCCTCTCATCTTTTTAAGTGGGAGAACTTGCACAATTGGTGGCTGACTAAATACTTTTTTTTCCCCACTGTAAATTCACCACTAACATGAAGTACAATATGTCACTAAAAAATCAATCTCAGAATCACCGGGACACGTTGAAGCGTTCCAGTGTTATTACCTCATAAAGTGACACTGGTGAGAATTGAAAAAATTGGCCTGGTCTGGAAGGTGAAAACAGTCTGGTGCAAAAATGGTTAAACTAATGCACTTTAACCTCTAAAGGACAAGATGATTTTTAGTTTTTGCACTTTTCTTTTTGTTCCCTCTTCTTCCCAGAGCCATATTTTCTTTTATTTTTCCATGTATATTGCCATATGAGGGATAATTTTTTCATGTTGCAGTTTGGAATGACATCATTAATTTTACCATTTACTGTACTAGAAAATGTGGAAAAACACTCCATGTGAGGTGAAATTGCTAAAAAAACACAATCCACAATTGTTTTGGAGGTTTTCATTGTGTGGTAAAAATGACCTGGAAATATGATTCTCCAGATCACTATGATTATGGCTATGCCAATTTTTTTTTTAAGTGGAAAAAAAAGTCGTAAAAACAATAAAAAAATATTGTTTGTGTTGGCATGTTTTAAGATCCGCAATTTTTTAATTTTTCATTCAATGGAGCTTTGGGAAGGCTTGTTTCTTATGTGGTGAGCTAGAGTTTCTATTTATATGATTTTAGTGTAGATATGTTGTGTTGGCTTCTGTATAAATCAGCTGACATGTGCCCGTTTTAGTGCGGGCTTAGCACAGGAGCCCGCGCTGAACTGGGGGTTACGACGTTGTGCATACTATTATATACCACGTCATAAAGGGGTTAAAGCAGACCCGTCACCAGATTTCACAATATAAACTGCATACATAAGTTACTAAATCTTAGACCTGATGAAGCTAGTGTACTTATTTGAAAATTTATGTCAGAATGGCTGTATAATCCCGTGAGGAAGATATTCCATCTTATACTAAAATGAGCATCTTATGACTGGCTCTAAAATGAGCATTTTATGAGTACGACTCTAGCTATAGCTGGACTCATAGAAAACTAATTTTAAGTTCTGAATTATATAGGCATTCTACCACAGATAGCCTCATCACGTCTCAGAGATGTTTTCACACCATAAATGGCTGACATATGTGGATATATGTCACTAAACAACTAAGGCAGCCAGTTAATGCAGTCCTTCCAAAGACTTAAAAAGAGAGGGTCACATGCTAGCACAGTCTACCTTTCATTGATATGGATGCAGTAAATCAGTGAATTTGTTTCTCACGAATCAGCGATCATAGTAATACCTATATTACTAATAACATATCTATTGCTATTAGTGCATTTTTACCAGCTTTTCACCTGTTTAGAGGTTTGTTAGAATACTGACAATTGAATTTGCACTTAGTTTTGCATCGTTTTTCACATTAGTTCTAGTAGTTTCTATTTTCATTGAAGCGTGTCACAATTGTATCATTTTTGCTAAAGGAAGAACCAAATAAATTATATCAATGAGCATAACCCCTAAGGATAGCTACAGATACATACATCCAAACTTTTGTAGAACAGAAAGAGGGACAAAGTATGCAGCATGCAGTGAGCTCTGTGGCAAATCTTGGCCCCGTCCATGGCCACACCCCAATCCATGCCCATTTACCATTTCTTTCTACCCTGGCAGGTGGAGTTGTCAGTAGAGATGAGCGGTGTTCGACTCGAACTGTTCGCCAATCTCAAATTCGAGCTGTTTTGGGCGGTGTTCGAGTTGTTCGACGAACCCGAACGATTTGCAAAAAATTCGGCTGTTCGAGGTTATGTTCGATAACTGTTCGTGCACCAAAAGCTTGTCCTGCATGTCTGGCGCTTTTTAGAGCACCAATCATGCAGGGATTGTCTGCCACTCACTGTAATGCCACAGCCATGGTGGTTGTGGCATTACAGTGATTGCCCAAATCGATGGGAACAGTGCTCACAGTGAAACATGAAAAGCCGGCAATTCAGCAGCGGCATACACCGGTACCCGACATTTTAGAACAGAAAGAATAGAGCTTCACAGATAGATTAGATAGATAGAAACATGTCAGCCACATATATATGAAGTACAGTGACAGTGTTGCTTACTGTACTTGTCATTTAGTGTAAAGGATTTATCAAAAAAAATAATAGTGTTTTCATGCACCGTCTCTTTAAAAAAGCCGGCCGGCAATTCAGCAGCGGTACCCGACAATTTGGAATAGAAAGAATAGAGAATCACACATAGATTAGATAGATAGAAACATGTCAGTCACATATATATGAAGTACAGTGACAGTGTTGCTTACTGTACTTGTCATTTAGTGTAAAGGATTTATTAAAAAAAATAATAGTGTTTTCATGCACTGTCTCTTTAAAAAAGCCGGCCGGCATTTCAGCATCTGTACCCGACAATTTAGAATAGAAGGAATAGAGCATCACACATAGATTAGATAGATAGAAACATGTCAGTCACATATATAAGAAGTACAGTGATAGTGTTGATTACTGTACTTGTCATTTAGTGTTAAAATAAAGGATTTATTTAAAAAAAAATTGGCGTGGGGTTCCCCGTAATTTTAGGCTCTAGCGGAGGTTAAGCAGACGGCTGGGGCAGATGTTTGAAGCCTGGGAAGGGGGTAATACCCACGGAGCTTCCCAGGCTACTAATATCAGCCCCCAGCTGAATACCTAGCCTTTACTAGCTATTAAAATGGGGGACCCCCCCAAAAAAATGACGTGGGGTCCCCCCTATTTTAATAGCTAGCAAAGGCTAGGCAGACAGCTGGGGGCTGATATTAATAGCCCAGGAAGGGTGCCATGAATATTGGCCCCCTCCCAGGCTAGAAACACCAGCCGTCAGCCGCCCCAGAAATGGCGCATCCATAGCATGCGCCAATTCTGGCACTTAGCCTCGCTCTTCCCACTGCCCTATAGCGGTGGCAGTGGGGTAATAGGGCTGGGGTTGATGTCAGCTTATAATGCCAGCTGACATCAAGCCCAGGTTAGTAATGGAGAGGCGTCTATAAGACACCCCCATTACTAACCCCATAGTCAAAGTTAAAAGAAAACACAAACACCCAGAATAAAGTCCTTTAATTGAAATAAAGACACAATCCTTTAATGTTCTAAATTAAACCATACTTACCATCACGCCCATTCCAGCTGAAGCCAACGATCTCCTGCAATAAAAGAAAAATAATAAACCAACCTCATCCTTACCTTTCCATGGTTCCCAGGACAGCTTCAGCTCTGCTACATTGAGATGACAGGCTGGACCGCAGCAGAATGCTGCCATCCAGCCTGTCATCCCGCAGACACTGAGAAGCGCAGGCATGCTTGCGCTCCTCAGTGTCTCGCTGTGACGGCATAAAGATGAGCCGACAATGAACTCGGCTCACCTCATGCACGTCACTGACAGGGTGGGAGAATTCTCCTGCACTCAGCGCTTCAGCGTGAGAATTTTCCCACGCTGTCAGTGACGTGCATGAGGTGAGCCGAGTTCATTGGACATGAATGAGCTCACCTCATGCACGTCACTGACAGCGTGGGAAAATTCTCACGCTGAAGCGCTGAGTGCAGGAGAATTTTCCCACGCTGTCAGTGACGTGCATGAGGTGAGCTCATTCATGTCCATTGAACTCAGCTGACCTCATGTACGTCACTGACAGCGTGGGAGAATTCTCACGCTGAAGCGCTGAGTGCAGGAGAATTCTTCCACGCTGTCAGTGACGTACATGAGGTGAGCTGAGTTCATTGGACATGACCTCGGCTCATCTGGATGCCGTCACAGCGAGACACTGAGGAGCGCAAGCATGCCTGTGCTTCTCAGTGTCTGCGGGATGACAGGCTGGATGGCAGCGTTCTGCTGCAGTCCAGCCTGTCATCTCGATGTAGCAGAGCTGAAGCTGTCTGGGAACCATGGAAAGGTAAGGATGAGGTTGCTTTATTATTTTACTTTTATTGCAGGAGATCGTTGGCTTCAGCTGGAATGGGCGTGATGGTAAGTATAGTTTAATTTAGAACAATAAAGAATTGTGTGTTTATTTCAATTAAAGGACTTTTTTCTGGGTGTTGTGTTTTTTTTAAATACTTTACTAGAAATTCATAGTGGTCATGTCTAATATTGGCGTGACCCCATGAATTTCGGGCTTAGGGCCAGCTGATAATGCCAAGCTGGCCCTAACCCCTTTATTACCCAGTGAGCCACCGCACCAGGGCCCTGGATGAGTTGGGTACAGCGCCAGAAGATGGCGCTTCTATGAACGCGCCATTTTCCGGGGTGGCTGCGGACTGCAATTTGCAGCTGGGGGGACCCAGAAAGCTTGGGCCTCCCTGCGCTGCAGATTCCAGCCCCCAGCTGCCTAGTTGTACCTGGCTGGACACAAAAATAGGGCGAAGCCCCACGTATTTTTTTTTTTAATTATTTCATGAAATTCATGAAATAATTAAGAAAAAAAGGGCTTCCCTATATTGTTGTGTCCGGCCAGGTACAAATAGGCAGCTGGTGGTTGGGGGCAGCCCGTTCCTGCCTGCTGTACCTGGCTGGACACAAATATAGTGTGAAGCCCCACGTCAATTTTTTTTTAAATTATTTCATGAAACTAGATGGTGGCCCGATTGTAACGCATCGGGTATTCTAGAATATGTATGCGGCAGACCCGGCGCAATCAGCAGAGCGGTGTTTAAATTTGGCGCCAAAATCGCTGACTGGTCGCGGCCAGCAACCGCGACCAATCAGCAAAGCGGTGTTGAAATTTGGCGACTATATCACTGATTGGTCACGGCCGGCGGTGGCGACCAATCAGCAGAGCGGGGTTTAAATTTTGCGCCAATGCTGCTGATAGGTTGTTGTCGCGACCAATCAGCAAAGCGGCGTTTAAATTTGGCACCAATAATGGTGATTGGTCACGACCTCGACCATTCAGCAGAGCGGTGTTTAAATTTGGCGGCAACAATGTTGATTAGTCGCGGCCGGCGGTCGCGACTAATCAGCAGAGCGGGGTTTAAATTTTGTGCCAATAATGCTGATAGGTTGTGGTCGCGACCAATCAGCAAAGCGGTGTTTAAATTTGGCGCCAATAATGGTGATTGGTCACGACCTCGACCATTCAGCAGAGCGGTGTTTAAATTTGGCGGCAACAATGTTGATTAGTCGCGGCCGGCGGTCACGACCAATCAGCAGAGCGGGGTTTAAATTTGGCGCCAATAATGCTGATTGGTCGCAATCGCCGGCCGCGACCAATCAGCAGAGCGGTGTTTAAATTTGGCGTCAAAATCGCTGATTGGTCGCGGAAGGCAACTGTGACCAATCAGCAGAGCGGGGTTTAAATTTGGCGTCAATACTGCTGATTCGTCGCGGCCGGCAACCGTGACCAATCAGCCGAGCAGGGTTTAAATTTGGCGCCAATACTACTCATTGGTCGCGGACGGCGACCGCGATCAATCAGCAGAGCGGTGTTTAAATTTGGCGCCAATAATGCTGATTAGTCGCGGCCGGCATCCGCGACCAATTAGCAGAGCGGGGTTTAAATTTGGCGCCAATCTCACTGATTGGTCGCGGCTGGAGTCCGCGACCAATCAGCAGAGCGGTGTTTAAATTTGGCGCCAATAATGCTGATTAGTCGCGGCCGGCATCCGCGACCAATTAGCAGAGCGGGGTTTAAATTTGGCGCCAATCTCGCTGATTGGTCGCGGCTCGAGTCCGCGACCAATCAGCAGAGCGTTGTTTAAATTTGGCGCCAATCTCACTGATTGGACGCGTCTGGCGTCCGAGACCAATCAGCAGAGCGTTGTTTAAATTTGGCGCCAAGCTCGCTGATTGGTCGCGGCCGCAATTTAAATGTGGTGCCCAAATTGGTGATTGGTCGCGGGCAGCGTCCGCGACCAATCAGCAGAGCGGTGTTTAACTTTAGCGCCAAGATCACTGATTGGTCGCGTGCGGAGAGCGCGACCAATCAGCTAATCGTATTGGTGAGGACCGGGGAGCGCCGCTGCCTGGTCGGATACTTCCGTTGCGAGAAGCCGGGAGATGAGCGACTGCTCGCAGCAGAAGTATCCCGACCCGCAGCGCCGCTCCCCGGTCCTCCCTTGACACCCTAGCCGCTGATGTCCCCACAGTATCCGCATGGTGTTACAAAGATCCGGACATTTGTGTTAAAAATCGCTGATTGGTCGCGGGCGCTGCCCGCGACCAATCACCGATTTGGGCCACTAAATTTAAATATCGGCCGCAACCAATCACCAATCTTGGCTCAACATTTAAACACCGCTGTGCTGATTGGTCGCCGACGCTGGGCGCGACCAATCACCGATTTTGGCGCCACATTTAAATAGCGTCCGCGACCAATCAGTACAGCGGTGTTTAAATGTGGAGCCAAGATGGGTGATTGGTCGCGGAGGATATTTAAATTTGGCGCCAAAATCGGTGATTGGTCGCGGCTGATATTTAAATTTGGCGCCCAAATCGGTGATTGGTCGCGGGCAGCGCCAGCGACCAATCAGCGATTTTTTACACAAATGTCCGGACCTTTGTAACACCATGCAGATACTGTGGGGACATCAGCGGCTAGGGTGTGAAGGGAGGACCGGGGAGCGGCGCTGCGGGTCGGGATACTTCTGCTGCGAGCGCCCGCTCATGTCCCGGGTTCTCGCAGCGGAAGTATCTGCACAGACATCCAATTGGTCGCGGCCGCTATTTAAATGTGTGGCACAAATCGGTGATTGGTCGCCGTCTTGACCGCGACCAATCACTGATCTTGCCGCCAAAGTTAAACACTACTGTGCTGATTGGTCGGATATTTAAATTTGGCGCACAAATCAGTGATTGGTCGCGGGCAGCGTCCGCGACCAATCACCACGGTAGTGTTTAACTTTGGCGGCAAGATCAGTGATTGGTCGCGCGCCAAGACCGCGACCAATCACCGATTTGGGCGCCACATTTAAATATCAGCCGCGACCAATCACCGATCTTGGATCCACATTTAAACAACGCTGTGCTGATTGGTCGCGGCCAATATTTAAATGTGGCGCCCAAATCGGTGATTGGTCGCGGTCTTGGCGCGCGACCAATCACTGATCTTGCCGCCAAAGTTAAACACTACCGTGCTGATTGGTCGCGGACGCTGCCCGCGACCAATCACCGATTTGTGCGCCAAATTTAAATATCCGACCAATCAGCACAGTAGTGTTTAACTTTGGCGGCAAGATCAGTGATTGGTCGCGGTCAAGACGGCGACCAATCACCGATTTGTGCCACACATTTAAATATCAGCCTCATGCACGTCACTGACAGCGTGGGAAAATTCTCCTGCACTCAGCGCTTCAGCGTGAGAATTCTCCCACGCTGTCAGTGACGTACATGAGGTGAGCTGAGTTCATTGGACATGAGCTCACCTCATGCACGTCACTGACAGCGTGGGAAAATTCTCCTGCACTCAGCGCTTCAGCGTGAGAATTCTCCCACGCTGTCAGTGACGTACATGAGGTGAGCTGAGTTCATTGGACATGAGCTCACCTCATGCACGTCACTGACAGCATGGGAAAATTCTCACGCTGAAGCGCTGAGTGCAGGAGAATTCTCCCACGCTGTCAGTGACGTGCATGAGGTGAGCCGAGTTCATTGTCGGCTCATCTTTATGCCGTCACAGCGAGACACTGAGGAGCGCAAGCATGCCTGCGCTTCTCAGTGTCTGCGGGATGGTAAGCTGGATGGCAGCGTTCTGCTGCGGTCCAGCCTGTCATCTCGATGTAGCAGAGCTGAAGCTGTCGTGGGAATCATGGAAAGGTAAGGATGAGGTTGCTTTATTATTTTTCTTTAATTGCAGGAGATCGTTGGCTTCAGCTGGAATGGGCGTGATGGTAAGTATGGTTTAATTTAGAACAATAAAGAATTGTGTGTTTATTTCAATTAAAGGACTTTATTCTGGGTGTTTTTTCTTTTTTTTTTAACTTTGACTATGGGGTTAGTAATGGGGGTGTCTTATAGACGCCTCTCCATTACTAACCTGGGCTTGATGTCAGCTGGCATTATAAGCTGACATCAACCCCAGCCCTATTACCCCACTGCCACCGCTACAGGGCAGTGGGAAGAGCGAGGCTAAGTGCCAGAATTGGCGCATCCTATGGATGCGCCATTTCTGGGACGGCTGACGGCTGGTGTTTCTAGCCTGGGAGGGGGCCAATATTCATGGCACCATTCCTGGGCTATTAATATCAGCCCCCAGCTGTCTGCCTAGCCTTTGCTAGCTATTAAAATAGGGGGGACCCCACGTCATTTTTTTGGGGGGGTCCCCCATTTTAATAGCTAGTAAAGGCTAGGTATTCAGCTGGGGGCTGATATCAGTAGCCTGGGAAGCTCCATGGGTATTACCCCCTTCCCAGGCTTCAAACATCTGCCCCAGCCGTCTGCTTAACCTCCGCTAGAGCCTAAAATTACGGGGACCCCCACGCCAATTTTTTTTTTAATAAATCCTTTATTTTAACACTAAATGACAAGTACAGTAATCAACACTGTCACTGTACTTCATATATATGTGACTGACATGTTTCCATCTATCTAATCTATGTGTGAAGCTCTATCTTTCTGTTCTAAATTGTCGGGTACAGATGCTGAATTGCCGGCAGGCTTTTTTAAAGAGACGGTGCATGAAAACACTCTTATTTTTTAAAATAAATCCTTTACACTAAATGACAAGTACAGTAACCAACACTATCACTGTACTTATTATATATGTGATTGGCATGTTTATATCTATCTATGTGTGATGCTCTATCTTTCTGTTATAAATTGTCGGGTACCGCTGCTGAATTGCCGGCCGGCTTTTTTAAAGAGACGGTGCATGAAAACACTATTATTTTTTTAAATAAATCCTTTACACTAAATGGCAAGTACAGTAACCAACACTGTCACTGTGCTTCTTATATGTGTGACTGACATGTTTCTATCTATCTAATCTATGTGTGAGGCTCTATTCCTTCTTGTCTAAATTGTCGGGTACCGGTGTATGCCGCTGCTGAATTGCCGGCCGGCTTTTTTAAAGAGAGCGTCTTCTGAGCAGTTTGTCAGCTTTTGGACACCTTTGAAGGTGTTTTCTATGTGTTTCTATGTGTTTTTGTTTGCCTGCCATTGGTTTTAACGGTGTTCGACGGTGTTCTAAGGTGTTCGACGAACAGTTCGACGAACAGTTCCTCGAACATCCCGGTGTTCGACGAACCGAACCGAACCCGAACACTACGGGGGTGGCTCAACACTAGTTGTCAGAGGACCGGCAGCAGTGAGAGACATTCAGCAGACTCTCAAGACTGCAAAACGTAGACCCAAATCCGGGACTGTCCGCTGTATCTGGGACAGTTGGGACTAGAGATGAGCAGATGGATTCACAGAACTCAGGTCCAGCGTGCAGGTCAGTGGTACATGGCGGCTGTACGCGAATCGCTTACCTTCCGGTGTCCCTGGCGAGACTCTTGGTTAACCACGGCTGGCACGACGTCATCTGTGCTTCCTGCTCATCTCTAGTTGGGACCTGTGGATTTATTTTTTGTTCCCTCATTCACAGTCGGAGTCACCAGAACTTTTTCACTTTTATGTAGGTTCACTATATGACATCTTGCTTTTTGTGTCTGTAAGGCCGTGTTCACACGTAGTGTAAAAACTGTGATTTTTGTTTTTTGAAGGATCCGTACCAAACTGCACAATAACAATCTTCTCTGGTTATTGCATCTCTGCTGCACTTTTTTAGGCCTTTACCCCCTTATTTGATGCGTTTTCGGTGCAGGTGTGAAGCCGCGTTTCAAATGTTTTTTATAGTACAGAAAAACTTTGATTCCGCACTTAAAAAGTAACTGCAGTTTTTTTACATGAGTTTTTTAGGCTTCACATGGAAACCTCTAGAGAAAAAAAAACACCAAAACCGCTCAGTTCTGCAGTGTCTATAGACGCACAGGGGGCGCAGTTTTCATGAAATCACATCAACATTCCTTGGATAGTTAAACACAGCAGAATTTCTGTGCAAAGAAGCATCAGAAAATACACATCATTTATGCTACATGACAACACAATGTAAATTTCCAAGCAAAGTTGATGTGATTTCATGAAAACTTTGCCTTGGTGTGCCTAAATACGCCGCTGTACTCTATGGTTTTGGTGCTTTTTTTCTCTATAGGCTTCTTTGTGGAACCTGAAAAAAAAACACAAAGAGAAAACCATGCTGTTGCATTTTTAAGCTCAAAATCAAAGCTTTTCTGTACTATTAAATAAGCATTAAAAGCTCAGATTCACATCTGGACCGAAAGCGCATCAAATTTGGTGTCCGTCATGTGGTGCGACACCTGCAGAGAACATGCACAAAAAAAGCAGTAGAAAAAACACATTTACGCTATGTGTGAACATGGACTCAGGGTTATATTTTTATTACTTTTTATGGGTTTAGTAGAGAAAAAATATCAATGATGACATTTTTTATGTCATTTACTGATCCCTGTAAATAATCTGACCACTGTGTAGTGCAGGTCATTACGATTACAGGGGCATCAAATATGTCCGTGTTATTTGCCGATTTGTGATGTTTATTATTTTTTAAAAAAGTGCATTAAAAATGAAATTATTGTAATTGTTGTTCATTATTTTTGTATGCAAATTGCCTCTTTAGAGTAAAAGAGGACTTGAACTCTATAGCGCCACCTATTGGAAGCAGCAATTCTACAAGTCACAATCAACCCTTTAACGAGTCGTGCAATATGACTTAGGATAAAAGCCAAATCAGAATCTCAATTTGCAGACACGGTGTTTCGGGATGTTGGCCCTCGTCAGTACAAAGTATGAGAACTGATTTGGCTAGATGAGAGGCTCTGGACTGAGGTCTAAGGGGTAACGTTTCTCCTTGTGGAGAGTAACATACCAGCTCTGGCATGTCAAGGCAATTTGCATATTAAATTTCCCAGAGGAACATTGCATGGCGAATAAGCCTCCTTATCTCCTTAACTAGCACCATCAGCAAGCACATCCACGTCCTTGTCCCAGCACAGCATTCAGTTGTCCCTACCCTAGTCCTTGGAACGCAAGCGCGAATACGCAGCCAACGCCCCACAGGCCACACTACTAAATTCACACATTTCGCGAATGCTTGCACTCGAAATGTTGCCTTTTAGGCAAGTGGAGACGGAAGCTTTCCGCAACCTGATGGCAGCGACTATCCCTCGGTACTCGGTCCCCAGCCGCCACTATTTCTCCCGGTGTGCCATCCTCGCATTACACAAGCACGTGTCCCACAACATTAGCCGCACCCTCAACAACGCAGTTACTGGGAAAGTCCACCTAACCACGGACACGTGGACAAGTGGTTATGGGCGGGACTGTACGTATCGCTGAAGGCACACTGGGTTAATATAGTGTAAGCTGGGACCCAGTTGGACCTTGGGATGGAACACGTCCTCCAGACGCTGAGGATTGCGGGCCCTGGGTCAATCAGGGTTGCCCCCACATTCTACAGCTCCCACACCACCTCCTCCTCTTCCTCTTCAGCCTCCATCTCCCAAATGACCACATCAGTCACAAGCTGGAAGCACTGCAGCACTGCCTCGGCCAAGCGGCAACAGACTGTGCTGAAGCTAATATGCTTAGGTGAGACACCGCACAACACTGAAGAGTTGTGGACAGCTCTGAAAGAACAGGCAGGTGTGTGGCTGACACCGCTGGCCCTACAGACAGGCATGGTCGTATGTGACAATGGCCGGAACCTGGTGGTGACTCTGAGGCAAGCTCACACACGTACCATGGCTGGCCTATGTGTTTAACCTCTTGGTTCAGCAGTTTCAAAAAAACTACCCAGATCTGCTGGATCTGCATGTCAAAGTACGCCGCGTGTGTGCCCATTTTAGAAAGTCAGCTACAGCTTCCACCGCCCTTGTCGTGCTTCAGCAGTGTTTGCAGCTTCCGGATCACCTACTGGTGTGCGATGTCCCCACGCGTTGGAACTCTACATTGCAGATGTTGTGAAGGATATGTGAGCAGAAGAGGGCAGCTGTCGACTACCAGCATCAACAAGGCCATTGGTATTCAGGTCAGACGACACACATAAAACCTCAGGAGTGGACATGGATGTCAGACATGTACCATTCTCAAAAACTACATCTCTTGCAAGGGGCATTGGAGTTCCTTCAAATTTTTGGCAGTAGTTGCATTCACTGCATAAGCAAACAGTAAGGGAGACCCACTTCATAATAATGGGAACATTGTTTTCAGGAGGCCTTCCAACCTCTATGTCTCTTGCAAGGGACATTGGAGTTCCTCCATATTTTAGGCAGCCATTTCAGCCACTGCATATGCAAGAACAGTATGGGAGACCCATTCCTTTTTAATGGGAACATGTCGTTACTGTGGCCCTGCTCTATGTGTCTTTAAATTGTTAGTAGGGTTTTTCCTAAATTTGGCAGCCATTGGACTCAATGCATACCCTGTATCTGTATAGCAGACCCTCTCCTTTCTAATGGGAACATGTCGTTACTGTGGCCCAGCTCTATGTGTCTTTAAATTGCTAGTGGGGTTTTTCCAAAAATTTAGCAGCTGTTAGACTCACTGCATACCCTATAACTGTATAGCAGACCCTCTCCTTTTTAATGGGAACATGTTGTGACTGTGGCCCAGCTTTCTCTGTCTTTAAATTGTTAGCGGGATTTTTCCTAAATTTTGGCAGCCATTGGACTCACTGCATACCCTATAACTGTATAGCATACCCGCTCCTTTCTAATTGGAACATGTCGTACTCGTTACTGTGGCCCAGCTCTATGTGTCTCTAAATTGTTACTGGGGTTTTTCCCAAATTTTGGCATCCCTTGCAGTCACTATAGGAGACCCACTCCAATACCTTAGCAATTTCGTCCAAGAAGCGTACTACTAGTGATGAGCGAGCACTAAAATGCTTGGGTACTCGTTGCTCGGGTCGAGCAAATTGGAATACTCGGGTGCTCGACCCGAGCAACGAACCCAATGTAAGCCTATGGGAAACTCGAGCATTTTTCAGGTGGCTCCCCCCGGCGGTCTGCAGAGGGCCTAAAAATTGCCCAAATCGATGGGAACAGTGCTCAAATGACATGGGGACAGCATGGGGAAGACCCCTGGAAGCATTTCTGACTCCCAGGTCACTTCTGTCAACAACGTTGTCAGAGGTATTACGCCACTTTTACGGACTCACAAGAAAACATACAAAAAACGAAACCAAAATCGATTTTCCTGGGAAATATGTTAAGGAACATCCTTTCCATGACATGTACAATGTATATAAAGCAAAATAAATAACCAAAAACAAAAATACTCCTCCACACCTTGGGCTATGTTCACACATAACGTTTTTGATGCGTTTTTGCACTTTTACATTGCTTTCAACCAAGACAAATGCATTCACCAGGAAATTTCATTTTAAAACATTTTACAACCTTATCTGGCCATGTGGTGTGTGACACATTATCAGACACATGCATACAGTGCTGTAAAGTCATGGGAACAGCATGGGGAACACCTTTGGAAGCATCTCTGACTCCCAGGTCACTGCCTAAAGTGTGCCGATCATAAGTGATCCTAGGCGCATGTGAAGGTGCCTCTTACGATGCACCTGTCATTGCAGACTTGCAACAATCACCGTCCACGTCCTTGTCCCACTGCAGAGTTCAGTGTCCCTACCCCATTCCTTGGAATGCAAGCGCAAGTATGCAGGCAGCCAGCCAGCCACCCACCCACAGGCTGAAATACTATACTGCCAAATTTTTGACAGCTACTTGCACTTGAAATGTGGCCTTCTTAGGCTCGTGGAGGCGGATGCTTTTCATAACCTCATGCCGGCGGCAGCCGGGTGTCCATACTCGGTCCCCAGCCGCCACTATATTTCCCAGTATCGCCTCCGCCTTCCACAAGTACGGGTCCCAAAACATTACCCGTGCCCTCCCCAGTGCACTTACTGGGAAGGACCGCCTAACCACAAACACGTGGACAGGTGAATGTGGCTAGGGACGGTACAGAACCAGTCCACAACTTTTTTTGCTGAGAGTTGTATTTAGCTTGGTGAAAGGACTGGCATAGAGGGAAACCCTATCTACCCTGCGTGTCATTTCTCACAGGAATTCCTGTAATGCAGCTTGTTGCAAAAGCAATGGCAGCCCGTCCAACATCAACTCGCCCTTGTCGGTGGTGCTTTGGCACACACACATCTTTCTTTGCGCATTTAATTTCTTGAATACAGAGTTGGACAATGGCCTGATCTGTAATGCGGTTTGAGAAATAACATGCATAAGCATGGCCAATCCACATTAAAAAAGCAGCCATAGCGTGTCCGGGAACCTTCCCCCACACTTTTCTTAGCCAGGGCTGCTTTTCGGCAGGGTTGGACGGGCCCACCAGAGAACCGGAGACTCCTCCGGCGGGCCCTAGCTTCTCCTTCAGGAGAGTTCATAGTGCCGAGGTGAGGCCATGATGATGATAGAGGGCACCATCTGCTTAGTTTTCTGTTACTTGGAATGCAAGTGCAAGTATGCAGCCAGCCACCCACCCACAGGCCGCAACACTAAACTGCCAGATTTCTAGGCAGCTGCTTGCACTTGAAATATGGCCTTTTAAGCTCGTGGAGGCGGAAGCTTTTTTGCTGACAGTTGTATTTAGCTCGGTGAAAGGACTGGCATAGAGGGAAACCCTATCTACCTTGCGTGTCATTTCTCACAGGAAGTCCTGCAAAGCTGCTTTCACTTGAAATGTGGCCTTTTAGGCTTGTGGAGGCAGAGGCTTTTCACAACCACATGCCTCATGCCTCGTGTCCATACTTGGTCTCCAGCCGTCACTATTTCTCCCGGTGTTGTCTCCGTCTTCTACAAGCGCGGGTCCCTGAACATTACTGCTGGTACTTTTCTGTGGGAATTTGCTTGCCTCCTACCAGCCTGGAATATTTCCAGCAAACTATGGTACGACGCCATGGTATTAGCACTGCCCCCAGTACCAGTAGCGAAGCCATCCCCAATTTCTCACAAAGGAGCTGAATATAGAGTGGCAGTAGGTGCAAGTTTCTCCAGCCTGTTAGATATTAGAGGGTGAACTGAAGCACATTGGATCAGTGGTTAGCCCTGAATACTTGCAGCGCTGGGATCCTGGGTTCAAATCCCAGCAAGGACAACATCTGCAAGGACTTTGTATGTTCTCCCCATGTTTGCGTGTGTTTCCTCCTCAGTAAAAAAGCAGCCATAGAGTGTCCGTGAACCTTTCCACACACTTTTCTTAGCCAGGACTGCTTCTTGGCAGGGTTGGACGGTCCCACCAGAGAATCCTCTGGTGTGCCTTGGCTTCTACCTCAGGAGAGTTCATGATAGCGCTAACTTTGCAGCTGCTATGGGGCTCTTGAGCGGGTGAGAAAGGTTAGCCATCAGAATCAAATCCTCTGGTGGGCACAATGTTTTTCAATCTGAAACAGCTTCTCAGTGGGAGTTTTATTTCACCACAGCCATATTATTTAGCTTGGTGAAAGGACTGGCATAGAGGGAAACCGTAACTACCCGAGCTGTCATTTCTCCATCACCAGGTTCCGCCCATTGTCACACATGACCATGCCTGGCTGTATGTTCAGCGGTGAGAGCCACAGATCAGGCTGCTGTGTTACAGCTTTCAACAACTCTGCAGCCCTGGGCGGTTTGTCAATTAAGCATTAAGCATGTTATCTTCAGCACAGCCTGCTGCCGCTTGGCTAAGGCAGTGCTGCAGTGCTGTCAGCTTGTGACTGATGTGGTCATTTCAGAGATGGAGGAGGAGGTGCATGAGCTGAACAATGTGAATACATTGTTGTTAAATTGGTGACGCTGTTTTTTATACTAAAGAAAGATCCTATTGTTTTGTTTTTTTTAAGACCAATGCATTCACCGGGAAATGTCATTTTAAAATTTTACAACCTTATCTGGCAATGTGATGTGTGACACATCATCAGACACATCCTGTTCTATTTATGATGGAGGGACTCGGAAAGTCATGAAGCCTATTTTTATAGGGACATAAGACGGCCCTTACTATTCTTAAAAGGCCAGCAGTCGACCCTAGCTATTGTTAGAGAGCCATCAGCCGGCTATGCTTTGTTGTTCCCATTATTAACAAGTGGGTCTCCTGTACATGAACATACTGTATAAAAAATTTTTTTACAGCCATCATAAACACCCTTTAAAAAAATTAGGTGGGTGTTGCAACACGGACCACGGTCACCCTGGTGATATGGTGGTGGAGGATGAGGAGAAGGAGGAGGACAAGAGCAAATAGCCAAAATCAGGAAGCGTATACCCATGAGTGGGTGTGAAAAGGTGCATGGGAATACACCTCCCAAGAAAAGACACTGGATTGGAGTTTGTTACGCTGCTATCATTCGGTGGTGTTGAGAAGTCTGGCCCAATCCAGCCCTTGTTCATTTTTATAAGAGTCAACCTGTCAGCATTTTCACTTGACAGGCGGATGCGCTTATCAGTTATAATTCCACCAGCGGCACTAAAAACCTGCTCTGATAAAACGCTGGCAGCAGGGCAGGCCAGGACCTCCAAGGCATAGAGAGCCAGTTCATTCCACGTATCCAGCTTGGATACCAAATAATTGTAAGGCACAGAGGAATCACGGAGGACGTTGGTACAGCACAGTCGGCAAGGTACTCCCTCAGCATCTTCCCAAACTTTGCACTCCTTGTGAGTGTACCCCGTGCCTCAGGGCCTGTGTTCCCCTGCCTCTGCTGGATTGAAGTTGTGTCTCTCTCGCCTGTACTCCTTGGTTGTCCAACGAAGTGTGCCCTTTGCCGCCAGCGTTTTAAGATGGGAATTTTTTTAATAGTTCCGCAGCAAGGGCCTTCTGGTACAGCCCCATTTTTGTAGACCTGTCCACCTCAGGGATAAGAGATATAAAGTTCTCCTTGTAGCATGGGTCTAGAAGTGTCACCAACCAGTAATGACTGTCACCCAAAATTTTGAGAACGCGAGGGTCATTGGAAAGTCAGCGTAACATAAACTCGGCCATGCATGCCAGACTACTAACAGGCCAGACTTCCGTGTCCTCACCAAGAGGATGACTGACCATGCTCTCCTCCTCCTCCTCCTCTCTGTCCTCTGGCCATCCACGCTGAACAGACGGTATGACAGCTGTGCAGGTAGTACCATCTATAGTGCATGAAACTAGCTCCTGTCCTTGCTCCTCCTCCTCTTCCTCATTGTCACCCAATCCACATTGGGATGAGATGAGGCTTGGCTGTGTGTAATTACCCTGTATGGTTCCTTGCTCCATCTCATCGTGCTCCGCCTGCAATGCATCCTCTTTGATTGTGAGCAGAGAGCGTTTCAGTAGACAGAGAAGCGGATGGTGATGCTAATTATGGCGTCAATGCCGCTCACCATCTTGGTGGAGTCCTCAAAGTTTTGGAGGATGGTAAATATGTCTGACATCCATGTCCACTCCTGAGTTCTTATGTGTGGAGTCTGAACTGAATACCGATGGCCTTGTTGATGCTGGTACTCAACAACTGCCCTCTTCTGCTCACAAATCCTTCCCAACATCTGCAGTGTAGAGTTCCAACGCGTGGGGACATCACACACCAGTCTGTGAGCCGGAAGCTGCAAACGCTGCTGAAAAACTGCAAGGGCGGCGGAAGCTGTAGCTGACTTTCTAAAATGGGCACACAGGCGGCGTACTTTAACAAGCAGATCCGGCAGCTCCGGGTAGGATTTAAGAAACCGTTGAACCACGAGGTTAAGCACATGGGCCAGGCATGGTACGTGTGTGAGCTCGCCTCACCTTAGAGCCGCCACCAGATTCCGGCCATTGTCACACACGACCATGCCTGGCTGTAGGTTCAGCGGTGTGAGCCACAGATCTGCCTCCTCTTTCAGAGCTGTCCACAACTCTTCAGCATTGTGCGGTTTTTCATCTAAGCATATTAGCTTCAGCACAGCCTGTTGCCGATTGGCCGAGGCAGTGCTGCAGTGCTTCCAGCTTGTGACTGATGTGGTCATTTCGGAGATGGAGGCTGAGGAGGAGGAGGTGCAGGAGATGTAGACCATGGGGGCAACCCTGATTGACCTAGGGTCTGCAATCCTTGGCGTCGGGAGGACGTGTTCCGTCCCAAGGTCCGACTGGGTCCCTGCTTCCACTATGTTAACCCAGTGTGCTGTCAGCAAGATGCACTGTCCCTGCTCACAAGCACTTGTCCACGTGTCCATGGTTAGGTGCACTTCACTGGTAACTGCGTTGTTGAGAGCACGGCTAATGGTTTGGGACACGTGCTTGTGTAATGCGGGGACGGCACACCGGGAGAAATAGTGGCGGCTGGGGACCGAGTACCGAGGAACGGCCGCCGCCATCAGGTTGCGGAATTTTTCCGTCTCCACGAGCCTTAAAGGCAACATTTTGAGCGCAAGCAGTCGTGAAATGTGAGAATTTAGTAGTGTGGCCTGTGGGGCGTTGGCTGCATATTTACGCTTCCGTTCTAAGGACTGGGGTATGGACAACGGAATGCTGCGCTGGGACAAGGACATGGACGTGCTTCCTGATGCTGCTACTTGAGAGTGTGCAATGACGGGTGCAGGGCAGGAGGCATCTTCGCATGCACCATGGACAGGGGATTGGCTTGCATGCACAACAGCGGAAGAAGCAATGGTGCCACTCGCAGACACTGTTCCTGGACCCTGGGGTTCGGCCCACAAAGTCGAGTGCTTTGCTGTCATGTGCCTGATCATGCTGGTGGTGGTCAGGCTGGTCGTTTTGCCACCCCTGCTGATGCTGGCCTGGCAGGTGTTGCAAATGGCCTTTTTGGGTTTATTGGCAGAGTCTTTAAAAAACAACCAGACTCGGGAAGACCTAACAGTTGTACTGGCAACTTCCTTCATGTTAGTGTTACGGGGAATGGTTGCCTGCCTTCTGTCTGTGGCCACCACACTGCTTCTTCCTGCCTGTTGGGGTGCTCTTCCTCCCTCCCCCTGTGTGCTGCTGTCCTCGCTCTGCATGTCCTCCTGCCAGGTTGGGTTACCATATCATCCACCACCTCGTCTTCCACTTCTGCACCCTGGTCCTCCTCCCGACTTTCTGGCAATTGTGTCTCATCATCGTCCACCTGTTGTGACACTTTTCCACCGTTGCCTTCGTGTGACCGTGGCTGCTCAAATATTTGGTCATTGCTACACGCGATCTCCTCTTGCCCCGCTTCAAGTGGACCGGGCGAGAGGCCCGAATCTATAAATGGAGAAGTGAACAGCTCTTCAGAGTGTCCAAGTGTGGGATCAGTTGTCTCTGGGTACTCAAAATGGTGGGAGGAAGGAGGATCAGGGTGAGGAATATGCGGCCCAGACTCACGGCTACTGAGACTTGAACGTGTGGAAGACAGGGTGGTGGTGGCTAAGTGACTGGAAGCATTATCCGCTATCCAACCAACAACCTTTCGACACTGCTCTGGGTTCAATAGTGGTGTGCTGTGGTCCCCTAGAAATTGGGACAGGAAGGTCAGGCGAGAAGATGTGGGTGTTTGTTGTGGCACAATTTCGGCTTGCCCATGTCCTTGTCCTCAGCCTCTGCATGCACCATTGCCATCACGTCCAGTTCCCCGTCCCTTGCCACGTGCCTTGCCCATTTTAAATGGAGGACAGTATCTTCCACGCTCACTACAAATGACTGAGTTTGGAGCGAATTTATATGTGATACATGTGATGGAGAAACAGAGTTTTAAATACCTGGCCTGTAGGTAAGTAGTTTGACCAGCAAGCTACTGTGAATTGCTTCACTGACACACTTAAAGAAATTTTTAATGGAGGCCAGAAATGGCAGTATTTTCTGACAATGTATATGTGAGCCGTGTGATGGAGAAAACACAGTTTTAAATACCTGGCCTGTAGGTAACTATTTTGAACAGCAATCTGGTGTCAATTGCTTCAATGACACACTGAAAACATTTTTAATGGAGGCCAGAAATTGCAGTATTTTCTGAAAACATATATGTGATCCGTGTGACGGAGAAAACATAGTTTTAAATAGATGGATTTTTAGCGCTGTAATATGGAAAGGATCTGGCAGTATTCTGCAGTGCCAACAAGCAAATGGCGCAGAAAAAACATGTTCTCTGGATTGCTTTTTAAGCAAATAATGAGGATTAAGATGGAAAAAAAATTATTCCTGGCCCCTGAGACCTGGGCCTATTTCTAGAAATATCTAACAGCAGCAGAAGACAGAACTGGAATGGAGCCTCTTGTGCAATATACACTGCCTGGCTGATATCTCTGCAGATAGATTAGTTAGTCCTCAAAAGGACTGTTTGTTAAGATGGATATGTGTGATGTACGGTTTTTCTCCCAACACTACCTAATACACAAGCAAATCTCTCCCTAGCTCAGCAGCAGCTCTCCCTACACTGTCTGATCCGGAGTGACTGTGACGAGCATGGCGATGCCAGGTCTGATATACACCTGATGACGCTGTGTGGCCAGCCAATCACTGTAATGCCCACAACCAACATGGCTACGACATTACAGTGCATGGCAGGCAATCCTTGCATGTTCATTGGCTCTCTAAAGAGCGCCAAACATGCAGGGAGGGGACCCGAGTTCCCGCCCGAGCAACCTGGAAATGATGCGCCCCCTGGGCCGTGAGGTACTCGGTAGCCGGGCCGGTCGATGCTGGGAGATGTCACAGTGGCGGTGACCCAGTCCCTGACACAGGTCGGTCAATAAAAGGGGAATAAAGAAAAGGGAATATAGTTTTTATATAATGTTCGTGACACCACCTGTGGTATGCGGCTATATGGAGCTGCCGCTGCGGTGCAGAACCTCTGGAGCCGTTGTTAGTGCAGCAGAGTTGGTTTAACTCTCTACAGGTAGAGCTTAGCTCCAGGGCAGTGTAAATGTTAAAGATGTTGCTGTGTATTGCAGGGAGTGATGGCGCAGTTAATAATCAGTCCACAACTTAATGGCGGTTTCCTCTTATCTTTACTTGCGGTGGTTAGGCAGATCAGGGCAGACCAGGGCATGAGTACTAGCTGGTAGTAGAGGTCCGGACGGCCTGGAAGCAAGTTGGGCGATCCACCTAGCCAGGTGGAGTTGTAGGCCTTCCCTTTGCGCTACCTCTTCGGCCCTGCTGCTTATAGCTATACTGCGGCCCTCGTCCCTGAGTAAAACGTCTTTGTGCTCACCCGTATGGCAGGCAGCTCGGGCCTTCCTGGAGTGTCGCTCCCACGTGGCGGTGCTGGGCCCTATGTGCTACTGAGCCTCCGGGCATCTGATAGGGCCAGGAGACCTGCAGTCTCCTGCCCTCTGGATTCTGCTGCTGGGCCTTCATTGCCCCACATCCTCAGACTCCGATGTCTGGTTCTTCTGCACTTCCTCTGGGGTGAACTGCCATGCAGCTCCACTCCCTAGGTCCTTCCTCGTCGACGTCCTGACTTCAACTCCTCTCTTCTCTCCTCAGACTAACTAACCCCGCCTCCAGATCCCAGTTGCTAAGGGGAGGAGCTTCTCTTGCTGGTCGGGAGCCAGGAAAGTGTTGCATGCTAGCAAAACCTGACTAGGGGACCCCTCCTTGCTTCCAGTCATGGCATCACCCCTTTGTGAGGGAGGCAATGCCACTGTGGCAACCGGACTCCTGGGGTGCCACAGAAATACTCGCCGAGCTTGTCGAGCACCATGATGCTCGGGTGAGTACCGAGTAATGGGGAGCACGTTTGCTCATCACTACGTACTACTCTTTTCTTGATAAATGCCCCATTATTGCCTCATTGCCTCAGCATATGTATTATCATTGTTACATTGTACATATTTGTTGGTTGCATTTGATTGTTATGCACCAAATTGTTTAATTTTAGGCCTAACCAGGGCCAGTTAGGGAGTGCCACCGTGGAGCGGGGGCGCCAAATCACCAGTTTTAACTATTGTGCCAACCTCCGCTGCAAGGCAGGTATCATCATATAGGCTTTTTGACTTAGGGCCTTGTTAGCCATTATATTGATGTTGTATCTAGTCTTCATAATAGAGACTAGAGAGAAACTTGTCTTGTCTGTTTTTATATGCACTTAATCACTTTATGCACTTTTGTCACCTAATCAGCGTGGTACACTCAAAGATTTGTATTAACATCATTTGGGGCCCTGTTTAAACCTCCATTTTGCTTACTGCATGTAGGCGGTAGTAGGGTGGTGGCCATATATGCAATTGATGGGCTGGGAATCCTGAGAACAGGGGTGATATTGACACAACCCCTAGCTTGGAACCTACTCACCACCCTATATATTCTGGTAGCTGGGTGGCCCATGAGTGTTACTGGATCTGTTCACACTTAGGGTATTTGTTGTGTCCGCTTTTTAATATTATCAATAATAAAATGTTGTTGGGGTTTTTTAGGTTATGTTAGCTATTTGTTGTTCTCCTCAAAACGGTTTGAATCTAATAAATTTAACCCATACAAAAAATCAAAAAAACGTTTCTCTTTACCTGCAGTCCAGCAGCATCCTCTCCTTCATCCATTTGAGGCACGTATGCACCGGCACATGGCAGTGACATCATACACAGGTGACATGCACGCCGACATCAGCTGCCGGCCTCCGATTGGCTGGCAGCTGTTAATTATTGCTGTGCAGGAAGCTTGTGGCTTCCTAAACGGCAATGGATTTTAACTGAACGTGTGTCCGAGGACCCACATTCAGTTACTGAGCGGATGGCCGAACTCTGCCCTTGGGGCCCGGTGAGCACAAGTAAAAAGAGGGGGGCCCAGACCGGGCCCCCCTCCTTGCTTCTGCTCACCAGGCCCCGTACATCAGTAAGAGCAGTGATGCCCAAAATGGCGGCCCTGCATGTAGGGATACACTCATCCACGATCCAATTCCAGGAGGAATAACAGAAGGAAAGCAGAATGCAGAGCTCTAAGTAAAGATGCACCAGAATGAGCTCTTTTAGGCTGGAATATATTTCAAAATGGCATTTTACCTAATAACATTGTGGTCTTGACATTCAGAATTTTATCTGCAGAAGAACCTTGAATAAATAGACGTTTTTCTTATACAGATGATTTATTTTTTGGAATGTTGTATAACTTGTAAATTAAAACTAACAGTATATGCTTCAAAAGTAGTTTCTGCTTTCACAACCAAATCCTTATCTAATACAATGGAACTTTTGTAACTTTACTAAGCAAATGGAAGATACCAATACAGGTACTGTGACACCGAAGACAAGAATCATCCGGTTATGTAAGAAACAGAAAAGTTCACAGATAAGGCAGTTAATTAAAACTGATGTGTTGTAAATTAACATTTTGGTTGCCAATAGCAGGTCCAGAAGCCTAGCAAGAGTGTGCAGTGTGGTAAGGCAAAACAGTTGGGTTCAGTATCCTGTTATATGTTTTGACAAATGAGGACAGGGTATAAAAATAAATTGTTGTAAAGTGCCAAAAGCCTTCAGGCTCAAGTTTAGAGACAATAAATAGGTGTCATTGTTTAGAAAACTGATGGAGTTTCTTCCTGTCTTATGTATTCTCAAACTATGGAGTATGTGCATTTAAGGCGCAGTCAGACGATTGTATAACACGGAAGACGATCTCATTGCAATGTTCTTGTAAGGGTGTGACAGGAGCTGTCATACGGCTCTCCCCTGTAGAATGTAAATCCGCAAGGGCAGGGTCCTCCTCCCTCTGTACCAGTCCATGATTGTTTATTTGTTACTGTAAGTGATATCTGTATTTTGTATTTAACCCTTTCTCATGGAATCAATGGTGCTATATAAATTAGTAATAATAATAATAAAAAGACAACATCTGCAGGAACTGTATTTGAATATATGTTAGGAGTAGGACATGGTTTTATCGTATGAGTAACGTAAAATGTGAAACACCATTGAATCTTATAGGCACTAATGTGCTCAGTTAATGTAATGCATTGTGATTAATGTATAATGTTCTTTATGTGTAACATATAGGAAAAGTTTCGGGTTAAGATAAGGACATATGTATGGCATAGGACTGAGGGATTAAGTTAGATAGGGAAAGATTCAGTTGGGGGAATACTAGAGATAGGAAGTAAATTGCACAGGATAGGATACAGTTAAATGCTTGGGAAAAGCCTCAGCATGGGAGGGAGTAATGTTTAGTTAATAAGGGAAGCACTTCCTGGTTTTATTCAGATTGAGACAGATAGAGTTGGAGATTAGATAGATAAAGTGATAGCAGTAGTTCAAGACCAGAGGACTGGAGGTCACGAAAAGTACAGACTGTTCAGGCAGTATGAGGACATCGGTTACTGTTCTCTGAAGACATCCCTGCAATGTTCAGGGCCTATGGCCAGAACTAGACACTAGGAAGTGTGTCTTATTCTCTTCCCACAAAGAGAAGCCAGATGGGGAGACGTGTGAAGGAGACAGGACACAACTCGTGAGAGCTGCAGAGCCGGTTGGAGTATCACAGGGGACACAGGAGCCATTATCTGAAGGGATAGCTCACGCTGAATGTATAAAGGAGATGGAAACGTACTGTACTGTAACATCAGTTGAACATGAACTGCTAAGAAAAGGGTTGACCTGTTTGATCTAAAGCAGTTGTCCCCTAATTTATATGTGACTGTTCCTGGACCCGGGATCGTGGAGACAGTGGGGGCCTGTGGCCGAAACATGAGTGTTATGCAGTACCCATACAGCACATAGCCTGGGGCACATTTTACTTGCAAGAAGCCAGTGTGTAGAGAAGCAACCCCTCGACCATGACTACCGTCCTGCGCCCCTTACATTCGGACTGGCTGGCATTTATTTTTCATTATTTTTCACAAAGCCCAGTGAATGCATACTTATAAAGCAAGGATAACATAAAGACACATTGTCCTTATGTGTCTTTTTATCTCCATCTTTGTGCAACCAAATGTAGCTAAAACTTCATTTCCCAGCAGCACCCTCCCTCTTCTGTGTGCCCCAGACTAGTCCCACCTCTCTGAATTAATGGCTAAGATCGGTGCTGGAAGCCAGCTGACTGAAGAATGTGTAAAAGTAGCATAGCGTTCCAGCACAGCTCTGTTACGCTGTGCTCAGCTAGCAGCATTCACTTCAGATACACACAATCACATCATGAAGCTGAACAATGTTTGGAATACAAAATAACTGTAAAAAAAAGATATAGACCTCACATCCAAAATGTATACATTGATCTATTGCGGCTAAGCAAAATTTACAAAACTGAACATGAGGTTCTGAATTAACATTCTGATCGATTTGTATGAAGCCCACTGCCACATCACGGTGAACCTGTTAGTGGTTCTTTAGCCTTAAAGATGCAGATCTTTGCGCCAACCACTGTCAAACTGATACCACACAATCAAAGGGAGTAACGAGGGTGCCCCATAGCACCCTTCCTGCAGGGCAAAGCCCCCACGCCTCCAGGTCTTGTCACCCATGCTTTTATGGTGCCCACTAAGTGGTTTGCCTTTACATGGCAGTGGGCTTCATACAGTCTGATCAGGATGTTAACTAAGAACCTCATGATCAGTTTTGTACATTTTTGCTTAGCCTCAATAGATCATTTTGGATGTTTGATCCATGCCTTTTCTTTACAGCTGTAGTTTGTTTAGAATACACCCTATTCTTTTGTACACAGCGTGGTGCTGTACACAACTCCGCCTAACCGATTTTATATTCTGCCTTCTACATCAACATAGCTGGTAGTGATGAGCGAGCACTAAAATGCTTGGGCACTCATTGCTCGGGTCGACCAAATTGGAATGCTCGAGTGCTCAGTCCAAGCACCGAGCCCAATGTAAGTCTATGGGAAACTCGAGCATTTTTCCGGCGCCCCCTTCCTCTCCCCGGAGGTCTGGAGGAGGCCTAAAAATTGTCCAAATTGATGGAAACAGTGCTCAAATGATATGGGAACAGCATGGGGAAGACCCCTGGAAGCATTTCTGACTTCCAGGTCACTGCTGTGAACAATGTTGTCAGAGTATTACACCACTTTTACGGACTCACAATAAAACATACAAAAACAAAGCCAAAATAAATTCTTTGTTTCCAGGGTAATGACTTGTATATAAGGCAAAATAAATAACCAAAAATTCTCCTCTACACTTTGGGCTATGTTCACATCTAGAGTTTCTTATGCGTTTTTGCACTTTAGCATTGCTTTCAATGATGAAAAATACATTCACCAGTAAATGTAATTTTAACATTTTACTACGTTTTACTACGTTATTTGGTTATGTGGTGTGTGAGACATGATCAGACACATCCATACAGTGCTGAAATGACATGGGAACAGCATGGTGAAGACCCCTGTAAGCATCTCTGTGTCCTTGGTCACTGCCTAAAACCGTGGTCATCACAGACGTGATCCTATATTACTGCGGTAATGATACAGACATTTTTGGCAACGTGACAAATATTATGCTCCATTTAAAATGGGCAAGCCACGTGGCAAGGGACTAGGAAGTGGATGTAATGATGATGGAGATGGTGCACGCAGAGGCCAAGGCCGTGGGCAAGAAGAAACTATAGGAAGAAGCAAATGATCCAGCTCCTAGGACACCACATAATGATAAAAGAATTTGTTTATTTGTTCTGAATCCATGATAAAAAGCCAGATATCTCTGGACATAGTTTACAAGTGCAAAAGACTATAGTCCTTTGGTGGAGCGGGGGTTACTGCAGGTTGTAGGCTTGTTGGAAGAGGTAGATCTTCAGGTTTCTTTAGAAGGTTTCCATGGTAGATGAGAGCCTGATATGTTGGGGTAGGGAGTTCCAGAGTAGGGGGGATGCACGGGAGTAATCTTGTATGCGATTGTGGGAAGAGGATATAAGAGGGGAGTAGAGAAAGAGATCTTATGAGGATCGGAGGTTGTGTGCAGGTAAGTACTGGGAGACTAGGTCACAGATGTATAGAGACAGGTTGTGGATGGCTTTGCATGCCAAGGTTAGAGTTTTGAATTGCAGTCTCTGGGCAATGGGGAGCCAGTGAAGAGATTGACAGAGAGGAGAGGCCGGGGAATAGCAGGGGGACAGGTGGATTAGTTGTGCAGCAGAGATTAGAATAGATAGGAGGGATGCAAGATTGTTAGAAGGGAGGCCACAGAGCAGGAGGTTGCAGTAATCAAGGCGGGAGATGATGGGGGCATGCACAATTGTTTTTGTAGATTCTTGCTTGAGTAATGTGCACATCCGGGAGATTTTGATTTTTTTTTACTTGGAGTCTGCATATTCCTTACCCTGATCCTACTTCCTCCCACCATGCCGAGTGTCCGGAGACTACTGATACCACACTTGGTCATTCCGAAGAGCTGTTTTGTTCATCTTTCCATTTATAGATTCTGGCCTATCGCTCGGTCCGCTTCAACTGGGGCAACAGGAGATCGCATGTAGTGATACCCAAATATTTGAGCAGCCATGGTCACACAAAAGTGACGGTTGGAAAGTGCAATTATTGCCACAAGAGGTGGATGATAATGAGAAAAAATTGACAGAAAGTCACTAGAACAAATGAGACTAGATTTTACAGGAAGATATCCAACAATGTTTTTTAAAAAATGAAACCAATTTTATTTCCATTTATATTAAAACAAAGATTAAAATACAGGTACTTTCCATTGTATCCTTATCCATTGTACTGCACCTATGCCAAATTGTAAGGAACTAGTGACAGGAGATAGGGCACCTTTTTGGAAGAAGCCCAAGTGAAACGGCATCATCAGGGTAGACATCAGCGCTATCATTTACAGACTGACACACTGAGCCATGTAAGTACCCTCCTGGGAGTAATTACTACACAGAGAGTAATACATCCATTGATTTGTATAATATACCTCATAACAATCTTTTGGCAAATGCACCTTACACCTTTATGCAGAATTGCTGCTGGTACTAACTAGGCATGATATTGCATATTGCAGATCCTTATGATTAGCAAATTTCTGGCACTTGCACTTTATATTTATTGTAATGCAGCGGTTTGCGGCATTACTGTAATGGTCCAGGATGTGTTTTGGCTGACCATGTACCTCCCCCTCAGGTGACTGGTCACATGACTGTGACATAGCACAGGTCCTGTGCACACAGAATGTCTGATCACATGACTGTGACATCAGCACTGGTCCTGTGTGCATTGGAAGATATATAAACCCTGGTAGTTTTGAGATAGGGTGTGTAAGGCTTGAGGCCTGTTCCTATGTGGGACACCGCTAGAGTGTGAGGCCTAGTGAGGCCTATTGAAGCCTGGTGAAGCCTGAAAGGCGGAGGCTGGATCCTTAGGTGTAAGCGATCCCAGTAGCCTTGGAGAGCCAGAGGCTTGGAAGGCAAGAGTCCTGGAAGGCAACGGCTGGATGTGAGGTGAGAACACATACCAGTAGCCTTTGAAGGAACGAGGGCTGGAGACCCCCATCTGGGAAGCCGTAAAGCCACAGTGGTGGCAGAACAAGTCGGAAGCAGCTAAAACCCGGCAAAGGTAAAACACTGCTTGATGTGGACATTAATATAAGTGACTTTGCTGGAGGCTGATACTGGAGCCAAGTGGGCCTGTCTGCCACTTGAAAGGCTCCTGGACATTATATGTAATATGTCGGCGAGCTACTGAGTTGGACTCGGTTATAGCAGTTATGTTGTATAATAAACTG
Source organism: Phyllobates terribilis (assembly GCF_046119375.1). Lineage (NCBI taxonomy): Eukaryota > Metazoa > Chordata > Amphibia > Anura > Dendrobatidae > Phyllobates > Phyllobates terribilis. The sequence continues at coordinate 59,742,032 of NW_027362773.1, forward strand.
CTGGAGTGTGAAAACAGGAAAAACACGGCTGGTGTGCTTTAATTGACCCGGTGCAGCGAGTATCCCCCAGTATGATGACTAGCGCTGCCTTACATGTGGTTGGAGAATGCGGGCAACTGCAGCCCGGTTGCTAGGGGCAACTGCAGCCCAGTTGCTAGAGGCAACTGCAGCCCGGTTGCTAGGGGCAGCTGCTGCCCGGTTGCTAGGGGCAATGGCACAGGATGACGAGTGTGGATACAGGCATCTTGCTGTGGCTCGGCGAGGTCACGAAGATTAAAGCATCTTGCTGTAACTCGGCGGGGTTACAAAAATTGTCTTCGCACTCAAACCTGGTTTGCTGTAGCTCGGCGGGGTCACGAAAATTAAAGCATCTGGCTGTAACTCGGCGGGGTTACGAAAATTGTCCTCGCACTCAAACCTGGTTTGCTGTGGCTCGGCAGGGCCACGAAAAAATTTTCCTTGGAAAGCGGTGAAGTGTCGAGTGTGAATAGTATACTGCGATGGCCGTGAACGGAGCAGCAAAAGAAAATGAAGCTATTGAGCGATTAAAGTGCCGGTTAAAACTGCAGCAGATATTTGAGAAACGTCTACAGGACATGGTGCAGGAACGGCAGGAGCTGTGGGCACCATATAGAATGGCGGCAGTGGACCATTCTGTGAACTCTCCGGGGGTGCCAGTATTGTCCCAGAGTGCACGGGGAGGTGGTAAGAGATGTTGTGAACTGAGTCCTAAGACTATTGTTCATTTTTTTTGTAAAACTCCTCCTACAGGTGTGGGTGTCCAAAAGGGGGCGGAGTCTCAAAAGGGGGCGGATTTTCACAAGAGCGTGGAGTATAGAAAACCAAAATTTGTTACTGGTTGTGGGTTGGTACCGCCTAAAAATGACGATTTGACCGTTGATAATGGGGTAGCTCCAGTAGAAGGGGTTGACATCAAAGTGGGAGGTGACCAGTTAGTCCACAAAACCATGGGGAGTGACACAAACCCCGTAGCTGACGGTGACACTATGAAAGTAGAAAGAGAAGTCAGTCAGGAGGGGCTAGATGAGGGGAGAGAGTCCCCCTCTCGTCGTCGACGGCGCAAGGGCCACAAAAAGGTTGCTCCTGTAGTCTTTGCTGAAAGTGAAAATAAAGAAAATGTAGTACTGTGTGCCTTTCTTTCAAGTGTGGATTCTGCTTTAGAGGCAGAAGAGGAGGTGACGTTGCCAGTAGCAACCTCCGGTACAGTACTAAGACAGAGAGATCATTATCTGACAGCCCTGAAAGAGGAGGGGGCCAGTCATGACCAAAAGCTGGAGCCTATCAGGCAGCAGTGTCAGAGTGACGTGCAGCAATCATGGGAAAACCTGGAGAACGTGTCCTCAGACCAGCGGAGCCTGGAGTCTGAAAGGCAGAAAATATACCCGGTTGTGAGGAACTTACAGCGAGACCTGGAGGGAAGCAACGAGGAAATTAACCAATGGAAGGAAATGTTCCAGGAAATTAAGGAGGACCGCCGCAAAATCAAGGAGGAGGTTTTGCAGTTGAAGCTTGAGAAGGAGGCGCTGCTGGATGAAGTTTCTGGGCGTGAACAAAACCTAGAACGACTGCGCGAACAGTTCAACCGGGAGCTGTGTGAATCCAAGAAGGAATATGGTGAACACAGTGGGGAACTGCAACAAATTAAAAGAGACTATGAGGATCTCCTCAGGGTTAAAGAAAAACTAGAGGATGATAAGGCGGATGCAGAGCACATGCGCCAAGTGGTTGAGACCACTCTGCAGGACTCCCGTGATGAAAATGGTGATCTACGCAGAAAGACCCTAGGTCTAGAAGCTCAGGTGAAGGAGCTGCAGACCAGGGCCAGGAGTTGGCCACCGGAGATGGGAGGTATGAAACAAATACCTACTCGAATAATGTGAGCTCAGATGATTCGGTGGATGTAGGAGCCGAGATCAAGGAGCTCAAGGAGTCGCTCCAAGCCCATTTGAAGCAAGAGAAGCTTGAGAGACTGGCTGTTGAGAGCCGAATGGGCGCATTGGGGACAGAGAGGTCTGAGAGAACTCTACTGTTAAAGGAGCAGCTGAAGCAGGAAGAGCTTCAGAGATGGGTTGCTGAGAGGCGAGTAGCTGAGCTAGAGGAAGAAGTTTTCAAGCTCAAAAGTCGCCTGGCAAAGTATCTCTCAGTGAACGAGGCCTCCTTGTTGAAGGAAAAGGAAAAAAAAAGTTGCACTTACTCCTTATACCATGAGAAGGTGGACCTGAGGAGAGCTAAGAGTGTGTCAACAGAAGATAAATATGAGATGGAAGTGGTCAAGATGAAAATTCTTGAAGTTGTACCTGTGAGTCAGCTCAGGGGAAGTATACAGGGTGAAGAAGATGAAAGTCAGTTGTCCCTGAAACCTGAGCTGGTTGATCATCTGGAAGCCACTTGTGAGACAGAAACGTCTCGGTACAAATGCCTCATAGATGTACCCGAGGATTTGAGAGAAGAATGCACCAGTGAGTCTGTGCATGAAGAGTTGAAGAAGGCCGTGGGAGCCTGTAAGGTGTACTCGACCTCAGGAGCTAAACAGCTGGTGGTCCTGTCCACGATCGAATTCACAGTGAAAAGGGTGGCGATCCTAAGTGACATACACTGGCGATGTGTTCGCACGAAGCGGTTTGTCCGGTTGAAGACGGAACAAGCTGTTAGACAACTGGAGCTTATGAGAAAAGCTCACAGTCTGTGGGAAGAGGTCATCCGGGTGCCTCATGTTCTGGTGAGAAAGCTCATTGGGAGAAATTGCCGAGCCATGCAGATGATGGTAAAGAAGTCAGGTGTGATGAGAGTAAGCAGTCCACATGATCGACAGGACTGGATACCAGATGAAGACGGCATGGTGTCATTCTCCGCTGTAGGAACGGAAGAAAGTCTTGCATATATATGCATGCTGATGGAGTACTGAATGACCTACATGCGAGAGGTAGAACAGTTGAATCTCGCTAGACTGCGAGTGGAAAGACAGAATCGCCTGAGCGGCAGAAAGTGGCAGCCATCTAGAAATTGTGAGATCAGACAGAGAAAGGCCGCCCTAAATAACAGAACAGCTACAGCTGAAGTTAGGGACCTTTCAAGATGTCCTGAGAGTAGTGGGCGTGGGTTTAGAGGTAGTGAGACCTCCAGTAACTCAGGCTTGAGAGGCCCATACAAACGACCCAATAGAGTATGGGACAGTACGGAGTCTAACTGGACCTTAGATACCAGGGCGTGTGAGTCACACTGCTGTATGGACCGCTGGGAGTGGGGGAGGTCTGACAAGGTTACGACTGACCGCTTGGAGCGGGGGAGTTCTGACAAGGTTATGACCCGGAAATGTGACTTGACGAAGTCAGTGACAATGACAGATGGTAGATCCCTAAGGAATGGGCTAATGTCGTTGACTAATGTTCGAGGGGCTGAGCAGCGCAATTGTCAAGCACATGGTCTCTGTGTGAACTGGGGGTTATAATGTGATTGTGTATATTATGTGTTCAGCCCCACAAGTTTGAACAGAGGGGGGGGATATGTAATGCAGCGGCTTGCGGCATTACTGTAATGGTCCAGGATGTGTTTTGGCTGACCATGTACCTCCCCCTCAGGTGACTGGTCACATGACTGTGACATAGCACAGGTCCTGTGCACACAGAATGTCTGATCACATGACTGTGACATCAGCACAGGTCCTGTGTGCGTTGGAAGATATATAAACCCTGGTAGTTTTGAGACAGGGTGTTCAAGGCATGAGGCCTGTTCCCGTGTGGGACACCGCTAGAGTGTGAGGCCTAGTGAGGCCTATTGAAGCCTGGTGAAGCCTGAAAGGCGGAGGCTGGATCCTTAGGTGTAAGCGATGCCAGTAGCCTTGGAGGGCCAGAGGCTTGGAAGGCAAGGGTCCTGGAAGGTAACGGCTGGATGTGAGGTGAGACCACATATCAGTAGCCTTTGAAGGAACGAGGGCTGGAGACCCCCATCTGGGAAGCCGTAAAGCCACAGTGGTGGCAGAACAAGTCAGAAGCAGCTAAAACCCAGCAACGGTAAAACACTGCTTGATGTGGACATTAATATAAGTGACTTTGCTGGAGGCTGATACTGGAGCCAAGTGGGCCTGTCTGCCACTTGAAAGGCTCCTGGATAGTGTTGAGCGAGCACTAAAATGCTCGGGTGCTCGAAGCTCGGGCCGAGCTCGCCGTGATACTCGGGTGCTCGACCCGAGCAACGAGCCCAATGTTAGTCTATGGGAGACTCGAGCATTTTTGCAGTGGCACCCCCGGCAGTCTTTTAAAAGCCTAACAAGTGCCCAAAACGATAGTGACAGTGCTCAAATGACATGGGGACAGCATGGGGATCGCCCCAGGAAGCATTTCTGACCCCCAGGTCACTGCTGTCAACAACGTGGTCAGAGGTATTAAGCCACTTTTACAGGCTCACAATAAAACGAAAGTGAAACTTTTTTCCTGTGAAATATGTTAAGGAACATCTTTTCCAGGGAAAAGACTTGTGTATAAGTTAAAATAAATGACCAAAAACAAAAATACTCCTCCACACCTTCGGCTATGTTCACAAGTAGCATTTTTTATGCGTTTTTGCACTTTTGTATTGCTTTCAACTATGACAATTGCATTCACCGGGAAATGTCATTTTAACATTTTACAACCTTATCTGGCCATGTGCTGTGTGACACATGCATATGACGCGCCCGCTGGGACATATTCCTTTTTGAGGGGAATACCCGGCACCGGATCAGATGGGGGGGTTGTAGTCTCCGAGCGGCTGTGACCCGGCCCGTGCCCAGGGCGTCAAGCTCAGTGTTATGTGGCAGTCCTACAGATGTTATTAAGAGTTCTTTTGTGTCGACTACGCCACCCGTTGTGATGCGGTCACTGTGGCCGCCGCTGCAGCAGGGTCCGCTGAGGCTGATGGTGCAGGTGCAGCTTGTGATGATATAACCCCCAACGGGTGGGGTATAGCCTCAGGGGGGACAGGTGCAGAGGATGGGGGTTGTGGTGGTGCGGTGCAGACGGCAGTGAAGACAGAGTCGGGTTGTGCAGTTAAGGGTGTTTACTTACTGCAGATGTTGTACTGGTCACTCCAGCTTCGAGTGACCACCCGAGCCGTGCTGCGTCCACCAGGTCCTGGATCCAGCCAACCCCCAAACAAGTCCGGAGCGTGGCCCTGAGCTCTCCTTCTGTCCCGTTCTCTGGCCGTCCCCACCAGTGATCCACCTAGGTCCAGCTCCCTCGGGCCTTCTGTTGGGACACCCTTGGCCTTGGGTTCCCTGACCCTTCATGTGGTGTGCCTTCGGGGTGGATGTGGTGGGTGACCGTGGCAAACGCTGCCCACGGTCTCCGGTCTCTGGCTGGGGAATGTTTTTACCCCCACCAGCTTGGGTTCCGGTACCCTGATGCCGACTCTTCACCCGGGGTTTTAATTTGGGATCTTAGAGTCCTGTTCTTCTGTGCCTCTGGGTCTCTCTCTTCTCCTCTCTCACTCTGGGTCTTTCTTTTCCTCTGCTCCTGACTTGTTCTCTGCATCTGACCCTGTTCTTAGTTGGTGCCCACCTTATATACACCCTCTATGTGTGAGCTCAGGTGACCAGCACCCAATGAGCTCCTAACTTTACCCAGGCTGCTCCCCCTATCTGCCCCTACACTACTTGGGATGTACCACCCCCCCTCCCACTCCAGCCAGGAACAGACTCGGTCGTACCTGCACATTTCTAAGTGGGAGTACCGTCGGTCTGCTCCTCGGAAATGGGATGTGTGTAGTGCATGCAGCCTACCGAGCTCAGATCCACACTCCATCCTTACCCGGGAGTGGAATATCACACCTCTGGGTTGAGGTGCAATACCCCTGTAGCAGCCGAATCCTCAGGGTGCTACATTCCCCCCTGGTAAATCACAGCACGTCCTCGGGCTGTAAGACATAAAACATCACCAAAACATACAAATTTTTCATATGAACATATAAAACATATAAAACATTATATATATATAAAACTTTTCATATAACATTCTCGTCGTCTCTTGTTCCTGGTTCCTCCTCCGGACACTGTGCAACGTGTGTCCGGGAAAAGTGCGACAGTCTCTTAGAAAAACTGGTTTTCTATAAAACCGGTAGGGGGCGCTTTAGGAAGCGCAACTATATACAGGGATAGTGGCCGCTCTCAGTCCTCGGCCAGGTAAAGGGAAGGGAATGGCTGCTCACAGTCCTCAGCCTGTGGGATTAAGGGGTTAAACGGGTGAACAGTTCACTCAGCTGGTCCCAACGGGGACTATATTAGCAACAACAGTTTCAGTTTCTTTATACCCCGGTCGGGTAACTATTTACATCTACTGCTCTGCCGCACTCAACGGCGTCTTCCTCCTGCTCTTTGCTTGTAGCTGGTGGTAACTTCAGACCCGTCCGGGTCCTCTTGCTCCTCCTCCTCGCACCGCAACTCCTCCTCCGTCAGGCGGTGTACGTGGAGGGCGTAAGGTCCTTTGGCACACTTGTGCCGGGTGAAGGTGACCTCGTCTCCGATGTAGAGGTCACGACCTCTGTGCCCCTCCGGCAGATGGGACTCAACGTCTCTGCGCGTTACAAAAACGTCACCGAAGGTGTTGTGGTCTCGGATGAAGCCCCACCCATGCTGCTGGTTGAACTTGATCACTGTCCCGATGGTGCGGGGACAATGCGCTGCATGGGGGTCCCTCCTGGTCCGGCTCTTCTGCTCGGCGCTCCGTACTTGGGCCTGTTGCTCTCGGACCCGCCTCTCTCTCCGCTCCCTCGCAAACTCTTCAAGCTGCTGTCGGCAACACTCAGCACGCTCCGCTGCAGCTGCCCTGGTTTCCTGAGTGAACCCCATTAGGTCTTCTCCGGTGGGGTCCCACTCAAATTGGGCTTCTTCCAGAGGAGGCGAGATCCTAATCACGGGCTTCGGAGCCGGAATCAGGGGTGCACACATGGCCCCAACTCTCCTCTGGTGCTCCAGTTCATAATATTTCTGGGGCCAGATGAAAGGCTGCCCGTCCGGCCACGTGTGCTGGGCAAACAAGTCCTCTCCCAGACGCGGCACCCTTGGTTTTACGGGTGCGGACGCGGTGGTGGTGGCGCCCGGATTGCCCAGGCCTTGCGGCCAGGCCTGGGGCACCTGGAAGGTGAAGGGCACCGTTAGGACGGCGGCACCCTGGGCTACCTGGCCTTGCGGCCAGGCCGGAGGCTCCGCGGAGGTAGGGGGCGCTGTTGGTATTGCGGCGCCCGGGGGTACTAGGCCTTGCGACCAGGCTGGTGGTACTTCCTGCTTGGTCACGCTCGGGGTCGAGGCGTGTGACGTCACAGGGGTCGCGGCGGCGGCTTCCGGTTGGGGCCTAGTCTGCGTCGGTGACATGGCGTTTTCGGGCACAGCAGGGGGACTTTCGGGCTCTGCGACGGGGAGCTGGGGCAGGTGGGCGGTGTCCCGGCTTGGGGTGTAGACGTCCCCTTTACCTGCCTCCATGCGTTCGGCTCCCTTCTCGGCACCGTCTCCGGCCTTTAGTCCTCCCGCGCCATCCTCAGAGGCGGTCTGTCTCCTCATCTTGGCTGGCGTGCTCCGGGTCTTGGTTTCAGCTTGCTGGGCCATCTCCCGGCTCCATTCCGCCAATATCTCGCGCTGTACCCGGGCTATCCTCCGTGCGAGGCCCTCCAGGGCAGTCTGTGCACACTCCCGGTCTCGGGGAGCTGTGCAAGGACCTCCACTAGGCCTAGTGGGGTCGTGGTGTCTAGCAGGCTCCTGACCAACGGGTCGGTGCTGCTCTGCTCTTCTTCCAGCAGGCTCCTGGCCAGCGGGCCGGTGCTGCTCTGCTCTCTGGACATCTCCGGGTGAGCTTTTCTGCTGCTCCTCTCCAGGCTTCTTGCCTCCGGGTGCGCTCGCTCCAGACTGCTCCAGGCGGCACCCATCTTCGTTCTTTTCTTTTGTCTCCTCCCACTTCGAGGGCGGTTCCGGGGCCACTTGGCGATTGTCAGCTCCAGGGGCGGTTCTTTCACGCTGACAGACACCTCCAGCATCACAGTCTCTGTTGGTGGGGGCGGTTTCCACTTTTGGCGCCATTTTCTGTCCCGGCCCACGATGGGAGGCGGCCTCTTGCCCTCCTTTGGCACGCCCATAATGGCGTCCGCTGCTCTTCCAAGGCGGGAAATCTTCGGATTTGGCGGGAAGCGTCGCCCAGTGGCGGGAAACTCTGCAGATGGCGGGAACAAGCTGGAAATGGCGGACAATCGGCGGGAAACGACCTGTGATGGGGTCCGATGGCGTGGACCCTCCGGAACCGGCGGGAGACTTCTTTCTGAGGTAAACTTGCACTTTTCTTCAGGCACGCAGTACCCGGGTGTTGCGGGCACGTAATCCTGCCGACTACGCCAAAGTTGACGCGCCCACTGGGACATATTCCTTTTTGAGGGGAATACCCGGCACCGGATCAGATGGGGGGGTTGTAGTCTCCGAGCGGCTGTGACCCGGCCCGTGCCCAGGGCGTCAAGCTCAGTGTTATGTGGCAGTCCTACAGATGTTATTAAGAGTTCTTTTGTGTCGACTACGCCACCCGTTGTGATGCGGTCACTGTGGCCGCCGCTGCAGCAGGGTCCGCTGAGGCTGATGGTGCAGGTGCAGCTTGTGATGATATAACCCCCAACGGGTGGGGTATAGCCTCAGGGGGGACAGGTGCAGAGGATGGGGGTTGTGGTGGTGCGGTGCAGACGGCAGTGAAGACAGAGTCGGGTTGTGCAGTTAAGGGTGTTTACTTACTGCAGATGTTGTACTGGTCACTCCAGCTTCGAGTGACCACCCGAGCCGTGCTGCGTCCACCAGGTCCTGGATCCAGCCAACCCCCAAACAAGTCCGGAGCGTGGCCCTGAGCTCTCCTTCTGTCCCGTTCTCTGGCCGTCCCCACCAGTGATCCACCTAGGTCCAGCTCCCTCGGGCCTTCTGTTGGGACACCCTTGGCCTTGGGTTCCCTGACCCTTCATGTGGTGTGCCTTCGGGGTGGATGTGGTGGGTGACCGTGGCAAACGCTGCCCACGGTCTCCGGTCTCTGGCTGGGGAATGTTTTTACCCCCACCAGCTTGGGTTCCGGTACCCTGATGCCGACTCTTCACCCGGGGTTTTAATTTGGGATCTTAGAGTCCTGTTCTTCTGTGCCTCTGGGTCTCTCTCTTCTCCTCTCTCACTCTGGGTCTTTCTTTTCCTCTGCTCCTGACTTGTTCTCTGCATCTGACCCTGTTCTTAGTTGGTGCCCACCTTATATACACCCTCTATGTGTGAGCTCAGGTGACCAGCACCCAATGAGCTCCTAACTTTACCCAGGCTGCTCCCCCTATCTGCCCCTACACTACTTGGGATGTACCACCCCCCCTCCCACTCCAGCCAGGAACAGACTCGGTCGTACCTGCACATTTCTAAGTGGGAGTACCGTCGGTCTGCTCCTCGGAAATGGGATGTGTGTAGTGCATGCAGCCTACCGAGCTCAGATCCACACTCCATCCTTACCCGGGAGTGGAATATCACACCTCTGGGTTGAGGTGCAATACCCCTGTAGCAGCCGAATCCTCAGGGTGCTACACATAAAGTGCTGAAAAGACATGGGAACAGCATGGGGAAGACCCCTGGAAGCATCTCTGACTCCCAGGTCACTGTCTAAAAGTGTGCCCATCATAAGTGATCCTTGCCGCATCAGAAGATGCAGACTTGCAACTATCCCCATGCAAGTTCTAGTCCCAGGGCAGTGTTCAATTGTACCTCCCCCATTCCTTGCAATACAAGCGCAAGTATGCAGCCTGCCACCCACCCACCCCCAGGCTGCAATACCATACTGCTTGCATGCTTGAACTTGAAATTGGGCCTTTTAGGCATGTGGAGGCGGAATCTGGCCACCACGTCATGGCTGTGTTGGCGGCCTGGAATCCATACTCAGTCCCCAGCCGCCCCGCGGCCGAGTGTCCACACGGTCCCCAGCCGCCTGGGGGCAGTCGGGTGTCCATAAACGGTCCCCAGCCGCCCCCATTTCTCCTTGGAACATCCCCCCCACAAACTTTTCTTAGCCCGGCCTGCTTTAGGCAGCATTGGACGAGCCCACCAGAGAAGCAGACTCCTCCGGTGGGCCCTGACTTCTCCATCGGTGGAGTTGAGAGTGCCAAGGTGAGGAGCATGATGATGATGACAGAAGTTAACATCTGCTATGTTTTCTTTTAATGCAAGTGTAAGTGTGCAGACTGCCACCCACACACCCCCAGACTGCAATTCATACTGCTAGCTTGCACTTGAAATGGGGCCTTTTAGTTTAGAGGAGGCCGAAGCTGGCCACTACCTCATGGCTGCTTCGGCAGCGAGGTATCCATACTCAGTCCCCAGCCGCCCCTATTTGTCCTGGTGTGCCTTATACATAAGATTAAGCGCGTATACCAAAACATTACCTGTGCCCTCCCCAGTGCATTTAGTGGGAAGGAGAGCCTATTCCTCTGTAGTGTGTGCATGCCAAACCCCTGTTCATGGTACATGCGAAGATGCCTCCCACCTTGCACCTGTCGTTGCAGACTTGAAACTATCCCCATTCAAGTCCTTGTCCCAGGGCAGTGTTCAATTGTACCTCTCCCATTCCTTGCAATGCAAGCGCAAGTATGCAGCCTGCCACCCACCCACCCCCAGGCTGCAATACCATACTGCTTGCTTGCTTGCACTTTAAATTGGGCCTTTTAGGCATGTGGAGGCGGAATCTGGCCACCATGCCATGGCTGTGTCGGCGGCCTGGTATCCATACTCAGTCCCCAGCCGCCTGGTGGCCGGGTGTCCCCGCTTGCTCCCCAGCCTCCAGGGGGTGGCCGGGTGTCCATACTCGGTCCCCAGCCACCCCTATTTGTACCGGTAACCTTTCCCACACTTTTCTTAGCCTGGCCTGCTTTAGGGCAGCATTGGCCGAGCCCACCGGACTATCAGACTCCTCCGGTGGGCCCTGGCTTCTCCATCAGGGGAGTTGAGAGTGCCAAGGTGAGGAGCATGATGAGGATGATAGAAGTTAGCATCTGCTTTGTTTTGTTGTAATGCAAGCGCATGTATGTAGTAGCGGCTAGGCCTGAGGAGGTCAGCGTTTTGGCGCATATCCTACCTCCTCCGAGGATTGCTGGATGTTTTCCTGCTACTATCCAAGTTCTATGACTCCCGTTAAAACAAAGCTTCAGGTGATAAATGATGGATGAGGTAGTGGCAAAGGAGAAAGAGCAGGAGGAACAGGGACCATTCACATCAATATCAGGCCAGTCAACCAGATATGTCTTGTAGGATATGTTTCTGTAACAAAAGGAGTGGTTCGGCTACACAGTTAAAGGGCATACAGTGAGTGCAATGCCTACCAAAAATTTCGAGCCACTCCAATGCCCCTTGGAAATGACATGGAGGTCAGAGGGCGTTAACTAAACCTTTTTTTCCATTTATAGCAACTAGGTCTCCTGTGCACTGTTGGCCTAAGCAGTGAATGGAATGCTTTCCAAAAATTATGAGGTACTGCAATGCCCCTTACAAGAGCCATGTGTGGCACCCCAGGGGTCTGGTCACCACAGTAATAGAGATTACGTCGGAGAGCAAGTGGGAGGTTTCCTGGTCAGGATCCCTTAAACATGCAACATCCTCCTGCCCCAGTCCTGGGAGGGGAGAATTCTGCCCTTATAAACTGGATCTGGGGTGGGGTTGAGTGAGTCAGAGAACAGAGAACAGTCAGAGTCAGAGTGAGAGCAAGGGAAAGTAACAGCAAGGAGCTCTGTAGGAGCTAGGAGCTAAAGACGAGGGGCTGGAAGCTGAGCAGAGCTCGCCCTGGCAGAAGACAATAGGAACCGGACACAGTAGTCCGAAGCTGTGAGGACTTCTATATCCAGCAGCAGAAACCAGCCGGCAGGGGATTTCAGGTCCTCTGGCCATAGAAGCCCGGAGGCTCAGTCACAAGCAAGGGACCAGCACCACTGTCGTGGAGCGAAGGCTAACAGAAGGCCCCAAGTCACCAGCCATACGGGTGAGCACTACACGGTACACTCAGGGACGTGGGCCACTTCTACCCGCTTACAGCAAGGTAGCCAGGAAGAGTGCAGACTGACGGGGAGGCCTACAACTCCACCTGGCCAGGGGAACTCCTGCTTGCTCACAGACTGACCAGGCCTCTTATGCTAGCCAGTACTCCTGGGAGGGTCTACCTTATAATCATCAGTAAAGACCCTGAACTGCACTGCAAAGACTCTGAGTCATTCCTGCTGCACTCGTGCACCATCACCCCCATCATCCACACTCACTGCCCTGAGGCTATACTCCTCCCGAGGGGAGTTATCCCATTTTATGCTGCGCACACAACACCAGCCTCAGCGGTCTGCCTCGCAGCGGTGGTACTCCCTGACCGCAATCCACGGGTGGCACAGTCAGACAATTAACCTCAAAACCTAAGAAAGATTGCCACTGGTTTGACCAGCCTGAGCCACGGGACCGGGTCACCGCCACGGAGACCACAGACCCCAGAGACCCGGCACCGGGTATCCCACACACGTGTACACACGGCCCAGGGGGCGCGTCACATGCAGTACAGCATATTACAAACATAAGTCCCATTATTGGGGAGTGGGTCTCCCATAGTATTTGCTTATGCTTTCCCAGCAAAAGCTGCCAAAAATTAGGACGGAGCAAATTGCAATGCCCCTTACAAGAGCCATGCAGTACAGCATATTACAAACATAAGTCCCATTATTGGGGAGTGGGTGTCCCATGGTATTTGCTTATGCTTTCCCAGCAAAAGCTGCCAAAATTTAGGATGGAGGAACTTGCAATGCTGGCACCCTGGTGGTATAGTGGTGGTGGAGGCTGAGGATAAGGAGAAGAAGATTAAACAGCCAAAACGAGGAAGCGTATACCCATGTGTGGGTGTGAAGCAGTGCATGTGAATACACCTCCCGAAATAACACAGTGGATTTGACTTTATGTTACTCTGCTGTCATTTGGTGGTGATGAGAAGTCTGGCCCAATCCAGCCCTTGTTCATTTTGATAAGGGTCAGCTTGTCAGCATTGTCAGTTGACAGGCGAGTGCGCTTATCAGTTATAATTCCCCCAGCGGCACTAAAAACACGCTCCGATAACACGCTAGCAGCAGGGCAGGCCAGGACCTCAAAGGCGTACAGAGCGAGTTCATTCCAAGTGTCCAGCTTGGATACCCAATAATTAAAAGGCACAGAGGAATCACGGAGGATGCTGGTACGATCGGCAAGGCACTCCCTCACCATCTTTTGAAACTTTCCACTCCTTGTGAGAGTACCCCGCGCCTCAGGGCCTGTAAGCTGGGCGGGTGTCAGAAAACTGTCCCAGAACGTTGACAGTGTTCCCCTGCCTCTGCTGGATTGGAGATGCATCTCTCTCGCCTGTACGCCTTGGTTGGGCAACGAACTGTGACCTCTGCCGCTAGCGTGTTCAGATGGGAATTTTTTTAAGAGTTCTGCAGCAAGGGCCTTCTGGTATTGCCCCATTTTTGTAGACCTCTCCACCTCAGGAATAAGAGAGCGAAAGTTCTCCTTGTAGCGGGGGTCTACAAGTGTCACCAACCAGTAATGACTGTCACCCAACATTTTGACAACGCGAGGGTCACGGTTAAGGCAGCGTAACATAAAGTCAGCCATGCGTGCCAGACTGGTAACGGGTAAGATTTCCGTGTCCTCACCAAGATGACGACTGACCATGCTCTCCTCCTCCTCCTCCTCCTCCTCTTCCTCCTCCCCCCTGTCCTCAGGCCACCCACGCTGAACCGACGGTATGACACTTGTACAGGTACTACCGTCTACAACGCATGATAGCAGCTCCTGTTCTTCCTCCTCCTCCTCCTCCTCCTCTCCCTCATTGTCCCCCAATGCACGTTGGGATGAGATGAGGCTGGGCTGTGTGTAATCGCCCGCTACGCCTTCTTGATCCATCTCATCATACTCTGGCTGCAATGCCTCCTCTTTAATTCTCTGCAGAGAGCGTTGCAAAAGACAGACAAGTGGGATGCTGACACTAATGATGGCGTCATCGCCACTCACCATCTTGGTGGCCTCCTCAAAGTTTGTCAGGATGGTACATATGTCAGACATCCAGGTCCACTCCTGAGGTCTTATGTGTGGAGTCTGACCTGAATATCGACGGCCTTGTTGCAGCTGGTACTCCACAACTGCTCTCTTCTGCTCACAAATCCTTTGCAACATGTGGAGGGTAGAGTTCCAACGTGTGGGGACATCACACACCAGTCGGTGTGCCGGAAGCTGCAAACGCTGCTGCAACACAGCAAGGGCGGCGGAAGCTGTAGCCGACTTGCGAAAATGAGCTGACAGGCGGCGTACTTTCACAAGCAGATCTGGCAACTCGGGGTACGATTTAAGAAACCGCTGAACCACGAGGTTAAGCACATGAGCCAGGCATGGTACGTGTGTGATCTCACCTCGCCTCAGAGCCGCCACCAGGTTACGGCCATTGTCACACACGACCATGCCGGGATGTAGGTTCAGCGGTCTCAGCCACAGATCTGCCTGCTCTTTTACAGCTGTCCACAACTCACAAGCAGTGTGAGGTTTATCACCTAAGCTTATGAGTTTCAGCACAGCCTGTTGCCGCTTGGCGGAGGCAGTACTGCAATGCTTCCAGCTTGTAACTGATGTGGTGATATCTGAGATGTAGGCTGAACATGAGGAGGAGGAGGAGGATGCGCAGGAGCTGTACACTGTGGGGGCAACTCTGACTGACATAGGGCCCGCAATCCTCGGTGTGGGGAGGATGTGTCCCGTCCCAAGGTCCGACTGGGTCCCGGCTTCCACTATGTTTACCCAGTGTGCCGTCAGAGAGATGTACCGTCCCTGGCCACAAGCACTTGTCCACGTGTCCGTTTTCAGGTGGACTCTCCCAGTAACTGCGTTGTTGAGGGCGCGGCAGATGCTTTGGGACACGTGCTTGTGTAGTGCCGGGATGGCACACCGGGCAAAATAGTGTCGGTTGGGAACCGAGTACCGAGGGACGGCCACCGCCATAAGATTGCGGAAGGATTCCGTCTCCACCAGCCTAAAAGGCAGCATTTCCAAAGCAAGCAGTCGTAAAATGTGCGAATTTATGACTGTGGCCTGTGGGGCATTAGCTGCGAATTTCCGCTTTCGTTCAAAGGTCTGGGATATGGACAATTGAACGCTGCGGTGGGACGTGGACGTGGACGTTGATGCTGTTTCTTGAGAAACTGCCATAACAAGTGAAGACTGAGAGGAGGGGGCATCTTTACATGCAGTATGGACAGGGGATTGCCTTGCACACACAACAGGGGGTTCTATTGCACGCACAACAGTGGAAGAAGCAGTGGTGACACCCGCTGACACTGGTCGTGGACCCTGGTTTTGCCCCACAAAGTCGGGTGCTTTGCTGCCATGTGCTGATCATGCTGGTGGTGGTCAGGCTGGTAGTTTTGTCACCCCTGCTGATGCTGGCATGGCAGGTGGAACATATGGCCTTTTTGGGGTTATCAGCAGAGTCTTTAAAAAAATTCCAGACTCTGGAAGACCTACCGCTTGTACTGGCAACGTCCCTCGTGTTGGTGTTACGGGGAACGGTTGCCTGCCTTCTGTCTGCGGCCACCACACTGCTTCTTCCTGCCTGTTGGGGTACTCTGCCTCCCTCCCCCTGTGTGCTGCTGGCCTCACTCTGCATGTCCTCCTTCCACATTGGGTCAGTTACTAGATCATCCACCACCTCCTCCTCTTCCACTTGTGCACCACGATCCTCCTCCTCACTTCCTGGCAATTGTGTCTCGTCATCGTCCACCTCTTGTGACAGATTGCCAATGTCGACTTCCTGTGGCCGTGGCTGTTCAAATATTTGGGCATCGCAACATGAGATCTCCTCTTCCACCACTTCAAGCGAATCAGGCGAGGGGCCCAAATATGGAAATGGACCAGTGAACAGCTCTTCAGAGTGTCCAAGTGTGGGATCACTTGCTGTCTGACGACACTTGGCATGGTGGGAGGAAGGAGCATCAGGGTGAGGAGGAGTATGCGGCCGAGACTCACGGCTACTAAGAGTTGACCGTGTGGAAGACAGACCGGAGGTGGTGGTGCCCAGGTAACTGGAAGTATTGTCTGCTATCCAATTAATAACCTGTTCACACTGATCAGTTCTCAATACTGGTGTTGTTCTGTGCTTCCCTAGTAATTCGGTCAAGAAGTGAGAGCGAGAAGATGTGGCTGTTGGTTGTGGCACATTTTCACCTTGGCCACGGCCCCGTCCTCTGCACGAACCATCACCAGAACGTCCACTTCCACGTCCCTTGCCACGCGCCTTGCCCATTGTAAATGAAGTAAAATAGCTTACACTTGCACTATCAATGGAAAAAGGGTAATAAAGAGTAGATTAGAACCATGGAAGAGGAAAACCACAGTTATTGTTTACTGGGGTATACCACACTTTTTTAAATAGAGATATTTGCGGCTGAACAGTGAGCGACACACTCAAACTGCTTTTTTTTTAGATACCAAAGGCCCAAAACTGGATAGTACAGCGATTTGACCTGTGGAACTGCGAAACCACACTGGGATGTCGGACCTACACAAGACTATTTTCAACAGATATATTTTTGTGTCACAACAGTCAGGAGACACTACTGTTTTTCTTTACGGAAAAAACTACCAAAACCAGAATAATAGAGATTTTTTACCATGGAACAGCAAAACCACAGTTATAATTTACTGGTGTATACCAGGTTTTTTAAAATATATATAAAAATGTAAAAAGCAGGATAATAGAGATTTTTTACCGTGGAACAGCAAAAGCACACTTCTGTCTCTCTGGCCTACACCAGACTATTTTCAACAGATATATTTGTGTCTGAAAAATCAGGGAGACACTATTATTATTTTTATACAGCAAAAAATGCCAAAAACAGGATAATAGAGATGTTTTACCGTGGAACATCAAAACCACAGTAATAATTTACTGGTGTATACCAGGCTTTTTAAAATATATATATATTTGCGGCTGAACAGTGAGCGACACACTCAAACTGCTTTTTTTAGATACAAATGGCCCAAAAGTGGATAATACAGAGGTTTGTACCGTGGAACTGCAAAACCACGCTTGTATTTCTCGGGCCTACACCAGACTATTTTCAACAGATATATTTGTGTCTGAAAAATCAGGGAGACACTATTTTTTTTTTTTACAGCAAAAAATGCAAAAAGCAGGATAATAGAGATTTTTTACCGTGGAACAGCAAAAGTACACTTCTGTCTCTCTGGCCTACACTAGACTGTTTTCAACAGATATATTTGTGTCTGAAAAATCAGGGAGACACTTATTATTTTTATACAGCAAAAAATGCCAAAAACAGGATAATAGAGATGTTTTACCGTGGAACATCAAAACCACAGTAATAATTTACTGGTGTATACCAGGCTTTTTAAAATATATATATATATATATGCGGCTGAACAGTGAGCGACACACTCAAACTGTTTTTTTTAGATACAAATGGCCCATAGAACTGCAAAACCACACTTCTATTTCTCTGGCCTACACCAGACTATTTTCAACAGATATATTTGTGTCTGAAAAATCAGAGGCACACTTTTGGGGGGGGGGGGGCACCAAAAGGTTAATAAGATGGGTATTTGTACATTGTGAAGGAGGAAAAAAAAAAGAGGATTTAGATTAAAAAAAAAAGGATTTTTCCTGGCCCCCGGGACCTGGAGCTAAGTCCAGCAATTTCAGCAACAGGAGCAGCACACAGGACTGTAATGCAGCGTTTGCTGGTATAACCACTGCGTCTCCTATACAGCCTGCCTGCCTGCCTGCCTGATATACCTGGGATGGATATTAGTCCTGAGAATGACTGTTTGTTTGATCTGGCAGCCTTTACAGACCCTACACTAACTATTTTGCAGGATATATCTCTCCCTAAATCAGCAGCGCTGTCCCTACACTGTCTGATCCGGAGCGACTGTGTCCAAGATGGCGGCGCCTCGTTTTAAATACTCGAGGTAACGCTGTGCGGCCAGCCAATCACTGTAATGCCCACAAACAACATGGCTGCGGCATTACAGTGACTGGCTGGCAATCCCTGCATGTTCATTGGCTCTGTAAAGAGCGCCAAACATGCAGGGCGGAGACCCGAGCTCCCGCCCGAGTAACCCGGAAATGCTCGGTGCTTGCCGAACATCCCGAGTATCGTGATGCTCGGGCGAGTACCGAGCAGTGTCGAGCATGCTCGCTCAACACTACTCCTTGACATTATATGTAATACGTCGTCGAGCCACTGAGTTGGACTCGGTTATAGCAGTTATGTTGTATAATAAACTGCTGGAGTGTGTAAACTGGAAAAACGTGGCTGGTGTGCTTTAATTGACCCGTTGCAGCGAGTATCCCCCAGTATGATGACTAGCGCTGCCTTACATTATATATTGGTCTGCTCTAATATTGTTGAGATTTACAATAGTTTGGACTATATTTGTTTGCATGGAGCTATGCCCTGGCACTAGCACCTCATAATTTGACATAGGTGCAGTACAATCGATATTTGCATGGATTCTGATATTGAATAATCATTGTTACAAATCGGTGGTATATTTATATAGAAATTCATAATCATGATTCTAGTCCGTAAATGATAGTTTAGCTCAGATGTTGAAAGTACCTGTATTTTAATCTTTGTTTTAATATAAATGGAAATAAAATTGGTTTAATTTTTAAAAAAAACATTGTTGGATATCTTCCTATAAAAGTTAGTCTCATTTGTAGTGACATTTTGACTGGAAGTTGTGATTAATAATTGACCTTTTGAGTATAATAACAATTGACAGAAAGTCAGGCGGAGGACCAGGGTGCAGAAGTTTAAGACTAGAGATGAGCGTTGTTCTACTCGAACTGTTCGCCAATCTCAAATTCGAGCTGTTTTGGGCGGTGTTCGAGCCGTTCGGCGAACACGAACAATTTGAGAAAAATTCGGCTGTTCGAGGTTATGTTCGATAACTGTTCGTGCACCAAAATCATAACTGGATTTTTTCTCAGTAATGATGAAAATTAATGTTAATACGCAGTTTGAGTGTACAGCGGGGTGGGGGGAGGGGCAGGGGATGGATCTCTGCAGGAACAATGAAGATCTCCATTTTTTTTTTCTCTTTCCCGCATTTACAGTGTGGAGGTGCAATCTGTCAGCCTATCAGCAGCGCACACACGGAGCGAAGTGCTTTTTTTCACACAAGCAAGGGCAAGTGTCATTGGCAGTGTATGTCACATGTCCTTGCCCTATAAGACCAAGCCATTTTCCCCGTCGCCACCATTTTCTCACTGCTGCAGCTGCGTGTTAGACGGCACCACTGTTGCTGTGTGCGCTATACCTTGTTAATTTCAAGCCAATTTTCGCACAAATCTACAGATAGCTTGGGAGTAGGGAATAGTTGTGATTGCAGTCCTTTTAAGGACTAGGTTACAGCATTTCCTACGACTTTTATCAGGCAGGTCTGTGCTCTTAAATAGATAGATTGTGGGAGTAAAGACTAATTGTAATTGGAGTCCTTTTCAGGACTAGGTTACATCAGTTCCTATCAGTTTTTGCCAGGCAGGTCTGTGCCAGTGCTGTGCAAGTTTTTTTCACAGCATTTGGCTGAATCTAGCAAAGCTAATCCTTTTTGGCCTATTGCAGAGTGTGTTAGTCAGTGGAGTAGCCTATCTGTGTTGCAAGATATACCACCTGTGTATAGAATACCAATTTTTTTACTGCACCTAGTGAAGTAAAATCTTTTGGGCATAGCATCATTCTATTAGTCCATCTATACTGACCTCCATCAGGTTGCAAATTTAATATAATTTTTTTCTGCATCTAGCTCTGAAAAAATATTGGGCTTCTAGCTGTGTGTGGGACTTGTTGTATTAGTCCATCTATACTGACCTCCATCAGGTTGCAAACTGCATATATTTTTTTCTTCATCTACCTCTGAAAAAATATTGGGCTTCTAGCTGTGTGTGGGACTTGTTCTATTAATCCATCTATACAGACCTCCATCAGGTTGCAAACTGAATATATTTTTTTCTGCATCTACCTCTGAAAAAATATTGGGCTTCTAGCTGTGTGTGGGACTTGTTGTATTAGTCCATCTATACTGACCTCCATCAGGTTGCATACTGAATATATTTTTTTCTGCATCTACCTCTGAAAAAATATTGGGCTTCTAGCTGTGTGTGGGACTTGTTCTATTAATCCATCTATACAGACCTCCATCAGGTTGCAAACTGAATATATTTTTTTCTGCATCTAGCTCTGAAAAAATATTTGGCCTTCTAGCAGTTTGTGGGACTTTCTCTATTAGTCCATCTATACTGACCTCCATCAGGTTGCAAATTGAATATAATTTTTTTCTGCATCTAACCCAGCCAATAGTTTTGGCCTAATACCACAGTTTGGCCACTCAGCTCTGCTCGGTTCCCATCCATTGTTTTTTTGTGCAAACAACTCCAGAGTTGTTAATTAGTTAACCACCAAAATGAGTGGAAAAAGGCCTGCTGCTGGTGTAAAGGGGAATAGGCGTGTTGGGAAGGGGAAAAAAGGTTGTGTCCGTGGGGTAGGTGTTAAAGCAACAGTAACATCTGCAGAAGAAAGACCATCTTCCAGCCAAACTAAAATGTCTACTTCTTTTAGCGGACAATGTGATAAGATCCCTTTCTTACGGCCACGCCAATCGCTACAAATTCCAGATGAGGCACAAAAACAGCAGGTGCTTCAACGGATATCAAGTGCTCCTTTAAGTGGGCTCTCCTCCACATCAACTTCAACATCACAAATACTCCAGTCCTCAAAGGTGTCACCCCAATCGCACTTGCTTCCTCACAGCTCCCAAATCTCCAGCTGCCCGTCTGAGTATGAGGTAGAACAGATGGTTGAGTCTGCAGAGCTGTTTACTCATACTATAGCCTGGGAATCAGAGGTCGACTCCAGCGCTTCTGTGAATCCAGACGAGGAAATGATCTGCACTGATGCCCAGAATCTTTATGAGTCGGATCCAGGACCAGACGCAGAAGGTTCTGACCATAATGTAGACCCTCATTCCCAAACTGTAACTCCTGTTGGTGGAGACAATGAGGAAGACAATGATAAGACTCAAATACCTGATTGGAGCGACAACTTTAGTTTTTTGTCAGGGCAGGAACAGGTTGGCTCTGAGGACGACGGGTGTGATAACGCACAGGGTGATGATGATGAGGTTGGAGATCCCACTTACTGTCAACCCACAGTCAGCCAAGAGATGAGGTCAGCAGAGGAGGTGGAGGAAGATGCTAGTGACGACGAGGTCAGGTTGCGCCTTCCTGGACAGAGACGTAGTACTGGAAGCACGTCAACAACTGCATCCTCAAACACAACTCTGCCTCTCACCACAAGTCGTGGTGGCTCTTCAGGTCGCATGGGTGCTAAGCCTTGCATAGCCTGGGCATTTTTTCAGATCGATAAAGATGACCCAACTCGTGTTATCTGTAACATTTGTCAGCAAAAGCTAAGTAGAGGCCAAAAAATACATAGTTTCAGTACTTCATGCATGAACCGGCACATGGACATGAAGCATAAGTTGCAGTGGGGAAACTCAGTGTGCTACAATGCGGCCTAGCCGGCCGGGCCAACTACCTTCTGCCATATCTTGTGCATCCGCGGCCTCTTCATCCTCTGTGACTGGGGGGACAGCAGTCACCCCTGTTTTGGGGCGCAGACCTGCCACCTCTTTACCCGCAACAGCCAGTGTGATTGGCAGGTCATCATTTTCTTTGGAGGTGGTAACACCAGCTGGTGTTGAGCGCTGTCCGACATCGATAGCACCACCTTTGGATCAAGGCAACCTAACATGTCCGCCTGCATCTTCCTCACAGACCGGCAGTTTGCCGGGGACACCCTTATCAACCCCGTCTAAGCACAATAGCCAGCCCTCGGTCCCTCAGATGTGGACAAGTAAAAGACCATTTCCTCCTAGCCATGAGAAAGCTAAGAGGTTGAATTTCACCATCTGCACGTTCTTGGCAACAGAAATGCTGCCTTTCCGCCTGGTGGACACAGAGGATTTTCGAGACCTTATGTCTGTCGCAGTGCCCCAGTACCAGATGCCCAGTCGGCACTACTTCTCAAAGAAAGGTGTGCCTGCGCTCCACCAGCATGTCGCACACAACATCACCGCTTCTTTGAGAAACTCTGTGTGTGACAGGGTGCATTTCACCACAGACACTTGGACGAGTAGGCATGGACAGGGGCGTTACATGTCGCTGACTGGGCACTGGGTAACTATGGTGACAGCAGGACAAGGGGCTGCTGTCCAAGTCTTGCCGTCCCCACGAGTTGTGCGTCAATCCTCTTTATGTCAAAGTTCCTCCACTGCTTCTGCCTCCTCAACCTCCTCTCGGTCTTCCACCTGCACCCAAAGCCTGTCTGGTCATGCCACAAGCTTTCTAACTGCGCAGAAGGGATCCTGCACACCTCCTTACTATGCTGGCAGTAGGGCTCAACGTCATCAGGCGGTTTTTACATTGAAATGTCTGGGAAATGTGAGTCACACAGCTGAGGAGTTGTGGTCAGCTCTGGAGAACCAATTTCATGAATGGTTGTCTCCACTGGACCTGAAACCAGGGAAGGCCGTGTGCGACAATGCTGCAAACCTGGGTGCGGCCCTTCGCCGGGGCAATGTCACACACGTGCCTTGTATGGCTCACGTGTTGAACCTGGTTGTCCAGCAATTTTTAGCCCACTATCCCAGACTAGATGGCCTTCTGCAGAGGGCACGGTCGCTGTGTGCTCACTTTCGCCGTTTGCATCCCGCAGCTCAGCGACTTACATCTCTACAGAAGACGTTGGGCCTGCCACTTCACCGGCTAAAATGCGATGTGCCTACCCGGTGGAATTCAACTCTGCACATGTTGCAGCGACTGTGGCAGCACCGACAAGCCACAAGATCCAGAGGTGGGGCAAATCATGCTGGAGGAGTGGTCTCAGATCAGGGACCTATGCACCCTTCTGCACAGTTTTGAAATGGCGACGAAGATGTTTAGTGCTGACGATGCCATTATCAGCATGACTATTCCGGTGATTTACATGCTGGAGCACATGTTAAACAGAATTCGGAGTCAGGTGGTGGCACAAGAGGAGGTGGAGGAAGTAGAGGAGGAGGAGTTGTATGCGGAAGGGCTAACATCTGCAAGGTCCAGACGGTCGGCAGCACCAAGGCGGCAGGCATGTGAGGGTGGGGGAGATGGTTTTACCAGGGCGCATGGTAGCAGCCAAACTAGTGAGGAAGGTGCAGGAGCCCAGGAAGAAGTGGAGGACGAACTGATGGAAGACTCATCAGATGAGGGAGACCTTGATCACATTTCTGTTGTGCGAGGTTGGGGGGAGAGGACAGAGGAAGGAAGCATGATTGTTACCTCGCCACCAACACAACAGGGACTTGGTGCTCCTGGATGCGCAACACACATGTGCCTTCTTGCTGCACTACCTGCAACATGACCCTCGAATTGTGAGAATTAGAAATAATAATGACTACTGGGTTGCCACACTGTTAGATCCCCGGTACAAAAGTAAATTTGCAGAAATTATTCCTGCCATAGAAAGGGATGCACGCATGCAGGAGTATCAGCAGAGACTGTTGCAGAATCTTACATGTGCTTTTCCACAAAATACCAGTGGTGCACGTAGTGAATCTCACAGTTCCAACTTGCCAACCGTGGGACCGTCAAGTGTTCAGCACTCAAACCGTAACAGAACCACAGTATCTGCTGGTAACATCAATTTTGCGGAATCATTTCGCCACTTTTTTAGCCCATCCTTTGCAAGGCCACAGGAGACAAGAAGTCTGACACATAGTCAACGCCTAGAGACGATGGTACAGGAGTATCTCCAAGTAAACATTGAAGCCACGACTGTGTCACTGGACCCTTGCTCTTTTTGGGCTTCCAATCTGGATAAATGGCCGGAGCTAGCCACTTACGCCTTGGAGATCTTGTCATGCCCCGCAGCCAGCGTTCTGTCTGAACGTGTGTTCAGCGCTGCTGGTGGTGTGCTGACAGATAAGCGCACGCGGCTCTCCACTGATAATGTAGACAGACTCACGTTCATAAAGATGAACAAATCATGGATCCGAAACGACTTTTCTACCCCTGTGTCATCCTGGGGAGAGTAAAAGCTTGATGATTGGTTAAAATCACCCTACCAACCGTTTTAAGCTTTCAAATTACTAATCATGTTTATCTGTATCTTGGCTGGAAAATAGTTTGGGCTTTGCAGCAGTGTGCAGCACTGATTCTATTAGGCCATCTATAATAAGCTCCATCAGATTTAAAATTACTAATCATGTTTATCTGTATCTTGACTGGAAAATAATTTGGGCTTTGTAGCAGTGTGCAGCACTGATCCTATTAGGCCATCTATACTAAAGCTTCACCAGATTTAAAATTAATAATAATTTTTAGCTGCATCTAGCCCGGAAAATAATTTTGGGGCTCTGAGATGCGCAAGACACATAAGTGCCTTCTTGCTGCACTACCTGCAGCATGACCCCCATATTGTCAGAATTCGAAGTAATCATGACTACTGGGTTGCCACACTCTTAGATCCCCCAAACTTTTCGATCAACCTTTTCATTTTAATAAAGACCAAAAAAATGGTCATTTTTGAAATTATAAGCATTAGCAGGTTGTTAGAAACTGAAATCAAACAGTTTTCAACTCAAAACTTTATTCTAGGTGATGTTACATTTTCACATAGGACCCCTTGTTCGAAAGGAGCTTCTGAACTCTCTCGTCCATTGAATTTGTCAGGTTTTGGATGGTTTCTGCTTCAATTGTTTTGCATGAGGACAGAATACCCTCCCAGAGCTGTTGCTTAGATGTGAACTGCCTCCCGCCATCATAGACACTCCTTTTAATGATGCTCCAAAGGTTCTGAATGGGGTAGAGGTCAGGGGAGCATGGGGGTCACACCATAAGTTTGTCCCCTTTTATGCCCATATCAGCCAGAAATGCAGATGTTTTATGTGCAGCATGAGATGGTGCATTATCATGCAGAAAAATGATCTTCTTCTTCTTCTTGAACCATGGCAGGAAGTGCTGTTTGAGAAAATCCTCATACATTATGGAGTTCATCTTTAGCGCCTTCAGGGATCCTAAAGGGGCCGACAATCTCTCTCCCCATGATTCCAGCCCAAAACATTACTCCACCTCCTCCTTGTTGGCGCTGTAGCCGTGTTTGCGTGGGGTGTACATCAACCAGCCATCCTCCACTCCATCCATCTGGACCATCGAGCGCTGCACGGCACTCATCCATGAACAAAACAGTTTTGAAATCAGTCTTCATGTAATGTTTGGCCCACTGGAGCCGTTTCTGCTTGTGTGAAGTGGATAGAGGAGGTCGACAGGATGGCGTATGCACAGCTGCAAACCTCTGAAGGACCCTGCATCTTGTTGTTCGGGGGACGTTGGAGGCACAAGCAGCTTCAAAAACTTGTCTGCTGCTATGACAAGGCTTTTTTGCCGCTGTTCTTTCAACCTGACGTAATTGCCTGTAGGAAAGAGTCCTCAATTTGCCCTTATCAGCACGCACACGTGTGTACTGTGAATCAGCTACATACTTCTTGATTGCCAAGACACTTCATCCTGATCATCGCACAATGTTGATTGTAGTCATGCCTTGACCTAAACACTCCACAATTTGTTGCTTCTCAGCAGCCGACACATCCTTTTTCTTTCCCATTTTGGCAGAAAATGTAGGCTGCTTAATAATGTGAGACAGCCTTCTTAAGTAGTCTTGCCTTTCATTGGACACACCTGCCAAACTAATTAGCACAGGTGTCTGCAATTGCTTACAGTGATATAAAGAGCCCTGACACACATCACCATCAATGAGTTTAACTGACAAACAAACAAATTCTTACCTTATCACTCCTAAACACTTTTTGCATAATAATTTGGAACACAGTGTACATGTGCTTTTCCACAAAACACCAGTGGTTCACGTAGTGAATCTTACAGTTCTAACTTGCCAACCGTGGTCTGTATGGAGTTGTTCAATAAAGGGCCCAAAATTAAGATAACATAGATGGGAGAGGTCTCTATGAATAGGAATTCCTAAGTATTTGATACCCTGTGAGGGCCAGGCAAAGGGAAAGTTGGACTGGATGGAATCCTATATGGATTTGGGGAGGGAGACATCGAGGGCCTCAGACTTCGCTGCATTGATTTTAAAATTTGACCATGTAACAAAGTGATCTATTTCAGCCATAACAGCATGGATGGATATATGTGATTGAGTGATATATACTAGGACATCATCAGCAAATAGAGAGCACTTGTACTCGGTGCCTCCCACCTCAATCCACCTAATATTGGGGTTATGGCGAATTGATGAGAGCAGGTGCTCCGTCACTAGGATGTATAAGAGAGGGGACAGAGAACATCCCTGCCTTGTCCCATTGGTGATTGTGAAAGGTGATGAAAATGTTCTGACGCGCCCCCTGGGCCTTGGGACACCCGGAGCCGGACCCTTTTTGGTGGATGCTGGTGGTTGTAGTCTCCGTGGCGGCAACCTGGTTCCGTGGCTCAGGGCGGTCAAACCAGTGGCGGAACTATTTATGTGGTTTTGATGTTTAAATGTCCGACTATGCCACCCGTGGATTGCGGTCAGAGTGAACCGCCGCTCCAGGGCAGACCGCTGAGGCTGGTGTTGTGGGTGCAGCAGAGCGTAGCATAACTCCCCACGGGAGGAGTATAGCCTCAGGGCAGTGTATGCGGAGGATGGGGGTGATGGTGCAGGGCAGCAGCAGTAATGACACGGAGTCAGTGATGCAGTCCAGGGCCTTTACTCACAGTTCTTATTATCCAGACCACTTCTGCAGGTAACGGCTGCCCACGTCGTACTGTGCTCACCAGGTGAGGGGCTCAGACAACTCCCAGATAACTTTGGAGTGCTTCACAGGACCCCCTTTGTGTGTCCTTTGTCTGGCCTTTCTTACCAACCCTTCTGTCCGGCTGCCTCGGGCCTCCTCTTGGTAAACTTGGCGCCAGTTTCCCTGACCCTATGTGGTGCCTTCCTAGCGGGTGTAGCGAGGGACTGCGCCACATAAAATGTCACAGCCTCCTGTTTCTAGCTGAGGGTCGTTTCCTGCCTCCACTAGTTTCGGGGACCAGTCTCCCCCTTTGGCCTGACCCCTCCACGCAGGTGGATTCGGGCGTGCGGTGGCGACTCGCCCGTCCGCACCCCTGGGATCCCTTCGTTCCTCGTTCCTGGAGCCTTCTCCGCTCCTCTTCCTTCCTTCTCCCTCTTCCAGGCCTGGGCCTCTGTTACTAGGCCCGCCTCCGGAGCAGAGCTCATGCAGAGCCCCTGCTCCCTGCCACTTCTGCTCAGACTTCTCTGCACTGAACTAAGATGGTGCCCACCTTTTATACTCCCTTCTCAATGCACCCAGGAACTGCTTCCTCCCTGCTCCTGCACTACAGGGTTCCCCTTCCTCAGTGTTCCCTCCCCCCACTCCAGCCAGGGACAGGGACTGTCGTGCCCATCTCAAGGGCATATTGGTCGCCCTGCCCCACGGCAATGTGGTGTAATGCATGCAGGTGTCGGGTCCTGATCCACACTACATCCTTACCTGAGAGTGAGATATCACACCTCTGGGTGAGGTGCAATACCTTTGTAGCAACCGAGCCCTCAGGGTGCTACAGTTCCATTTATCTTCAGCCTAGGTGATGTATTGCGATACAGGGCCGTGATTTTGGCTATAAAAGGGTCCCCTAGACCCCTACCCCAAGCTTTTTAAGAGAATCATATATGGCGTGCCAGGAGACTCTATGGAATGCTTTCTCAGCATCCAACGAGAGTATCTAATTACAAATTTTTAACTGCATCTAGCCCAGGAAATACTTTGTGCCTAGTAGCAGGGTCTGCTAGTCAGCGGATTATCCCGGCTGTTAAGCAAGGTACACCACCTGTAGTTTGGACACTTCATTTTTTCAAAGGAAATGCTTCGGGACCACGGGATACTCAGTGAAGAGCATCAGGAGGCACCCCAAGGCATAGGGGCTCGGACTGGCAGTAGGATGCCTTGCGGTGGACAGCCGAGCTCGATCCTTATAAAAGCTTTTTAACTGCAGCAGCTTTAGTGGACGCTACTGGAGCTGGAATTACGCGGCTGCTGGCATGACACTTGCCCTCCAATAGATCCTTGTAAATGGATTTAAAGTGTATTTATTCAAATTAGAGAGACAATTTAAATTAAAAAGCTTAGAGCTGCCTCCACCACAGGGGGGCTCGCTCGACCCACCAGCGGACAGGCACCAGTATTGGGAGAGGGGGGCTGGCCGTCAGGGTTCACCGCGGCTCTGGCACAAACCCGGCGACACGGAGGTGGCACGGGCAGGAGCGGACTGAACGTGTCGGCTTCTCACTTTTTGGATTTTAGAAGGGCATGACATGCCTATATCTGTGTCTCCCCCTCCTTTTACTCCTCCACCTCTTTTCTTTTCGCATGACTATATGTACTTGTCACTTTTCCATGTGTTAGTTGTGTCTTCTGAGCAGTTTGTCAGCTTTTGGACACCTTTGAAGGTGTTTTCTATGTGTTTCTATGTGTTTTTGTTTGCCTGCCATTGGTTTTAACGGTGTTCGAAGGTGTTCGACGAACAGTTCGACGAACAGTTCGGCGAACACACGGGTGTTCGACGAACCGAACCGAACTCGAACACTACGGGGGTGGCTCAACACTATTTAAGACAAGGTGGTGAACGATGAAGTCACTGACCCAACCTGGTAAAGTGACATGCATAGCGAGGACAGCAGCTCAGGTAGGGAGGCACTACAACAGGCACGAAGTAGCAGTGGGGTGGCCACAGATACAAGGCGGGCAACTGTTCCTCAAAACACCAGGGCAAATATGTAGCCACTCACCCACAGGCCACAATACTAAACTGCCACATTACTCAACTGCTTGCACTAAAAATTTTGCCTTTTAGGCCCGTGGAGATGGAAGCTTTCCGCAATCTCATGGCAGCGGCTGTCCATCGGTACTCGGTCACCAGCCGCCACTATTTCTCCCAGTGTGCTGTCCCCACCTTTTACAAGCATGGGTCCCAGAACATTACCTGTACCCTCACCAACAGAGTTACTGGGAAGGACCACCTAACCACGGACACGAAAAAGATATATGAAAAAACTATAAGATGTAAAATCCCACAATATGAATCAATGAGTATAAAAAATAGAAATCTTTATTAAATATGTATATAAGTAAAAATTTGTGAGGTTACATACAGAGTATAAAGACACAAAAAGATCATGTGCACCATTGGAAGAGAACAAGGGACACCACAAAATCTACGGCAATTACAGCAATAGTTGCTTAAAGTTCAAAAATATGATAGTCAATTTGTATATGATTGTTGATATCTAATGGGTCAATAGCCAAGGAAGACAGCCATAGGTAGTAATGTGCAAAAAATTACTTAGAACAAAGCTCATATGCACATAAAATGTGAGTAATTTAACTATAGAGAACCGCCAAGTAAAGCAGTATATATAAAGTAAATTTAGACAGAGCACATGTTTGAATGCGAAGTGGGCTACTAAGTCATGTATAGCACCATGTAAAATGGCATACGTAAGGCATATTCAAATAGCACACAACAGTACCTTAGTGTAAAGTAGTAACAATGAGCCAGAGGATGGGTGTCCGGCCCAACGCGCGTTTCGGCGAGCCTTCTTCAGGGGGACACGTGGACAAGTGTTTGTGGCCAGGGACGGTATATCTCACTGACGGCACACTGGGTTAATATTGTGGAAGCTGGGACTCAGTCAGACCCTGGGACGGAACACGTCCTCCCGAGGATTGCCGGACCTGGGTTAATCAGGGTTGCCCCACATTTTACAGCTCCTACACCTCCTCCTCCTCTTCGGCCTCCATCTCCGAAAAGACCACATCAGTTGCAAGCTGGAAGCACTGCAGCACTGCCTTGGCCAAGTGGTAACAGGATACTATGCTTAGGTGACAAACCGCACACTGCTGCAGAGCTGTTGAAAGCTGTAACAGAGCAGGCAGATCTGTGGCTCTCACTGCTGAACCTACAGCAAGGCATGGTCATATGTGACAATGGCCAGAACCTGGTGGCAGCTCTGAGGCTTGACAACCTCGCACTCATACAATGCCTGGCCCATGTGCTCAACCTAGTAGTTCAGCGGTTTCTCAAAACCTACCCAGATCTGCCTGAGCTGCTTGTGAAAGGACGCCGCATGTGTGCCCACTTCAGAAAGTCAGCTACAGCTTCCGCCGCCATGGCAGTGCTTCAGCAGCTTTTGCACATTCCAGCTCACTGACTGGTGTGCGATGTGAGCACGCATTGGAAATCAACATTGCAGATGTTGGGAAAGATTTATGAGCAGCAGAGGGCAGTTGTTTGTATGTATACCCCCCAGGGGTCAATGTTTTTCAGCCCATGCACTTAATGCATGGGCATTACCAGTCTAGGAGACCCACTCTTTAATTATAGATAATAAATTTTTAACTGAGGCCCTCCACTACGTCTCTTCAAATGTGTATTGGAGTGTGTCCTAATTTTTGGCATCCCTTGAACTTGCTGCATACACAATAACAGTATAGGAGACCCACTCCTTAATAATGGGATGGACAGTTCAAATTGATTCTATATTCTACAATATTACCTCTGTTATCTGAAATTCATTTACGGGTGAGCTATCGCAGTATAGATATCGTATTACACCGATCCAGCCAGGTATTTTTGCCTTACACTAAATGCTGCTGGTACTGCAGAAAAAAATACAGCTCTATTCTTTTCCCTATTGATACCGCTGTTAAATGCATTTACAATAGGGAAAGGTGCTAGGTGGTATCATCAGCTCGAGATGAGTGTTTATTCTGGTCGTATACGTCTCTTCCACAGTACATAACTTGATTTTTTTTTCCATGACCTCATTAACCGATTCAGAATTTTTACAGTGTTCTGTACTCAGAAATTAAACAAGGTTGACATAAATGTATCATAGTTGACAGAAATTCATCGAACTTGTCAGAGATTTTTCATATTAGACAGAAATTAATCAAAGTTAACAAAATGTAAGGATTTAACGTGTCATTGCCAGCTTCTCTACAGCTTCTGAATGTAAGAGGTAGTGGTGGCAGACTTGATGCTACTGGAGCTGGAATTACCACTTCAGAACTCTCTAGTGCTTTGTTTCCATCCATTTCTGGGTGCTCCTTGAAGTATGTTTGGGGTCATTGATCTAGGACGCAAACCCAGCTTTTTGACACTGGGCACTACATTGCGACCCAAAATCAACTGGGAATCTTCACATTTCGTGATGCCTTGCACATAGTCAAGGCACCCTGTGATAGAGGTAGCAAAACAACCCCTAAATATCTTTCAACCTCCTCCATATTTGACTGTAAGTACTGTGTTCTTTTATTTTAGGCCTCATTCCAATTACAGTAAACAGTTGAATGATGTGCTGCTTTACCAAAAAGCTCTATGCCTGCTGGCCCCCTAAAAATAGTGGCTGCCACCTGCTGTCACTCTATATATTGTGAAGGCGGCCTGCTGGACATCCACAAATTGTGAGGGCTGACAGAATATATATGAAAAAAAAATGTGACCACCTCAGATGGATAATTTATATTGCAGTAGCAATGTGCGGCTATCAAAAGCACAGCTGGTTGATGACCCTCTAACAATAGTGAGAGCTGACTTCTGGCCCTTTAACAATAGTAAGTGTAACCTGATGGACCTGTAAAAATAGGCCTTGTGACTTTCAGAGTCCCTCCTTCATAAATGAAACAGGATGTGTCTGATCATGTCTCACACACCACATGGCCAGATAAAGTTAAATGTTAAAATTACATTTACTGGTGAATGTATTTTTCACCTTTGAAAGCAATGCCAAACTGCAAAAACGCATGAAAAACACTACGTCTGAAGGTGTGGAGGATCTTTTTTTTGTTTTTGTTATTTATTTGGCCTTATATACCAGTCATGACCCGCAAAGAATGTTTCTTAACATTTCTTCCAGGAAAATCCATTTTGGCTTTGTTTTTGTATGTTTTATTGTCAGTCCATAAAAGTAGCGTAATACTCTGACAACATTGCTCACAGATAAAACAGAAAATTTGAGATTGGTTTAAGTTTGTATACATGCAACACATAAATGCATGTTTCATAATGCCCATGAATCAGAAAAACCTACAAGAAGCAAAATTAACATAAACCCTGCTGTAAATAAATAAAAAGCAAGTGCACTTAAATAAAATAGTTTTCTTAGTAACACTGTTTTTGATCATTATTCAGTCACTGCGAGAGCATAGGCTGCAGCTGATCTCAGCAGTACAGGTCCTGTTTACACAGGAAGATGTGCTCTCAAAAACGATGTGCTCTGAAAAACAATCTTTTGTACAGCGCAAAAGATAATTTCACCTAATGATCGAGCGTTTTGCTCATTGGTCTGGTGATTGGCAGCCTGCTTAGACTGCTGGAGTACAAGGTTTCATAATTATGCTTGTTCATAAAAATCTTGCAGTGTAAATGGACCTTTAGTTTTGACGTCAACATCAATTTGTTAAATTTACAAAAATGATTCCAGTAGGATAAAATAGATGTTTAATGTACTGTGGCCGTAAGAAATCTGCCTTTATTTGATCTTATCCCCTACAAGTGACACCACCACTATAAAAGGGGAAGTCTCCAGGAGCGCAGCTGTACAGAGTGAAGAGGTAGTTATTGGACTGTGGGGCTTGAAGGGTCCAAAGGTCTATTTATAACATATGGAGATACCAGTGTTATAAATGGTACATGGTAGGTAAAGGTACAGAATTTGTATTGGTGCAAGGGGGTGGGGAGTCGAAGGTGCACTTCATCGAAGTCCTGTGACACTTGCGACCAAATGTCGCCATCTGCTGAGCAAGCCAAGTAAGGTGGAACCAGAAGATGGATGAAGCTTTTCTGAGGGGACGAGGTTGAAGGGAGCACCGGGTCACGTAGTCACTGTGGCACAGTTACCAAATATAAAAGGGCAGAGCAGCAAGGCGGGAAAGCAGTTGGTGCCAATTAGTGAAAGAGTAAGGATGTGTGAATGGTGAAATGCATATGCAGAGAAGAGGCTGGGGACTGAGACCAGCGGGACATCATAGGGCAAGCACCAAAGTCTACACTACACCGGTCATGACCCAAAATCCAAACTATGCCAGTCAAGACCCGGAGCCCAGATTACGCCGGTCAAGACCCGATGTCCAGCCGCTGTAGGTCAAGCACCAAAGGTCGAGTACGGCCGTGCACCTGTCGTGTTAACCAGGAGGCGCAAGTGAACCGGACCGTTACTTTGAGCATAGACGCACGGTACAGGGTGTAAGATGGGGCTGTGCAACAGAAGGGAGCACAGGTAAAGTGTTACATGACTGGCTACTAGAGACTTGCCGCCTAGCGGGATATACCGTTAACCCCCGTTAGTGCCAGTATAGCAAGTGAAGCTAATTGAAAGACTTGTTGCAGTGACGGGCCTACTGTTGTGCGCGCTGCCCGTGAAAGCTAGAAACAGTAGTACATTAAAGCGCCGTTAACACCTGGAGATAGTTAGATAGAATAGAGAATAAGATATTGGAACTGTTAAATTGCTGTTATCTCTATTAGTGCTGATATTGTGTGATTTGTTACCCTCTACCCAAATAGCTAACTGTTTCCACGATTAACCGCTTAACTTCCGTGTTAGAAAAATAAATAACTTAGCTGGTTACTTCCGCCTTGTCTATATCTATCTGTTGCATCCTAGTAACCTGTTCACTTTGGGACCACAGAGACCTACATCTTTGACATACAGTCTTTATAAGAGACCTGGAGCAGTGTGCAAAAGAAGAGTTTTCCAGAATTCCAGCTGAGAGGTGTAAGAAGCTTGTGGATGGTTATAGGAAGTGATTGTAGTTATTTATTCTAAAGGGTGTACAACCGAATATTAAGTTGAGGGTGCCAACAATTTTGTCCAGTCCATTTTTGGGGTTTGTATGAAATTATGTCCAATTTGCATATTTTTCTTTGCATATACAAAAGATATTAAACATGTGTATAACAAAACGTGTAATTACAATAATTTTCTGCGGGAAATACTTCATTTTCTGGCATAATTTCAAAGGTGCCAACACTTTTGGCCATTACTTTATTGTTGCTATGTACCTTATTAGGATGGGTTCCCTGTTGTAGACTTACTCTATGAGCAAAAATGGAAAGTTGCTCTGTGAGGCTGTGTGCCCAGGATGCGGATTTAATGCGTTTCTGCGGCACCATTTCCGCCGCGAAAACGCATTAAAAACGCATGTTAACTTGTCTGCCATGTTTGCCAATGATAATCCGCATGTGCTATGCACATGCTGTGGAAATTTAATGCGATATTATGCGATTCAATGTGCGTATGGTACCCGGGTCTGGAGAAGAGGAGACTCTCCTCCAGACCCAGGTGCCATAGTACCTGTAAGTTAAAAAAACAATTAAAATAAAAAATAACCTTATATTCACCTTCTGATGGCCCCCGCTCTGCTCCCGGCGTCGCTGCTGGCTCTGTGGCAGTTCCGGGAATGTAAAAGGACCTTCCATGACGTCAGCGGTCATGTGACAGGTCACGCGACTGCTGACGTCGACGGTCGCGTGACCTGTCACATGACCGCTGACGTCATGGAAGGTCTTTTTACATTACCGATACCCGCCACGGAGCCAGCAGCGACACCGGGAGCAGAGCGGGGGCCATCAGAAGGTGAGTATAAGGTTATTTTTTATTTTTTACGTTTTAATTCTTTTTTTTTTAACATTATGTTGGTCACACAATATAAATCCATGCCGGTTGCATGGATTTATATTGTGTGACCAACTTTCAAGCACTTTTCCAAGTGATGTTAAAATCGCTTGGAAAAGCACTTGACAAAAGCATGAGAAATCGCATGCTAAAAACGCTTGACAAATGCTTGTCCCTGGCAGAAAAAAACGCATGTAAAATCTGCATGCGTTTTTTCTGCCAGGGAGATGCAGAAACGCTCAGGAAAAATCAGGAGCATTTCTGCATCGTGGGCACATAGCCTAAGAGCACATCTTATTCTGGTGAAAACAGACGATCTGAG
Organism: Phyllobates terribilis; assembly: GCF_046119375.1. Taxonomy (NCBI): domain Eukaryota; kingdom Metazoa; phylum Chordata; class Amphibia; order Anura; family Dendrobatidae; genus Phyllobates; species Phyllobates terribilis. The sequence continues at coordinate 59,777,172 of NW_027362773.1, forward strand.
CATTGCATGGAGGTCTATTTGCACGCCCAGTGTCAGCACCTGGGCAAGTGGGGGGCCCATTCGCCATTGAGGACACTGGCACACTATGGGCACAGTGAGTTGAGAGTGCCCAGTGCCAGAGCAGGCGCCGGTACTGGACCTCCAATCCCGTGCTTTAAACTGCTTGCAATATTTACCTCTCCCTGTTCCACCACAGCTCCAGTGTCTTCCCCGTCTCTTGACTCTGTGACGTCTCAGGGCAGGGGGCACGATGATGTCACTACAGCGCGCCCTCTGCTCTGAACAATTACAGTGCAGAGAGCCGGAAGACATTGAAAAGACAGGACCTGCGGCCATCAAGGAGAGGTGAGTATTTGATTTTTTTTTAGTATGGAGCATTAAATGGGGCCCATTATGTATGAAGTATCATATGGGGCCCATTATGTATTGAGCATTATATGGGGCCCATTATGTATGGAGCATTATATGGGGCCCATTATGTATGGAGCATTATATGGGGCCCATTATGTATTGTGCATTATATGGGGCCATTCTTTATGGAGTATTATATGGGGCCCATTATGTATGGAGAAATATATGAGGCCCAATTATGTATGGAGTATTATATGAGGCCCATTATGTATGGAGCGTTATATGGGGCCCATTATGTATGGACCAATATATTGGGCCCATTATGTATGGAGCATTATATGGGGTCCATTCTGTATGGAACATTATATGGAGCCCATTCTGTATGGAGCACTATATGGGTCCCATTCTGTATGGAGCATTATATGGGGCCCATAATGTATGGAGCATTATATGGGGCCCATTATGTATGGAGCATTATATGGGCACATTATGTATGGAGCATTATATAAGGCCCATTATGTATGGGGCCCATTATGTATGGAGCATTATATGGAGTCTATTCTGTAAGGAGCATTATATGGGGCCCATTCTGTATGGAGCATTATATGGGGCCCATTCTGTATGGTGCATTATATGGGGTCCATTCTGTATGGTGCATTATATGGGGCCCATTCTGTATGGAGCAGTATATGGGGCCCATTCTGTATGGAGCATTATATGGGGCCCATTCTGTATGGTGCATTATATGGGGCCCATTCTGTATGGAGCATTATATATGGCCCATTCGGTAAGGAGCACTATATGGGGCCCATTATTTTGTATAGAGCCTTATATGGGGCCCATTATTCTGTATGGAGCCTTATATGGGGCCCATTATTCTGTGTGGAGCAATATATGGGGTCCATTATTCTGTATGGAGCATTATATGGGGTCCAATATTCTGTATGGAGCATTAAATGGGGCCCATTATTCTTTATGGAGCATTATATGGGGCCAATTATTCTTTACGGAGCATTATATGGGACTCATTATACTGTATAGAGTGCTATATGGGGCTCATTCTGTATGCAGCATTATATGGGGCCCATTAATCTGTATGGAGCATTTAATTGGGCCCATTATTCTTTATGGAGCATTATTTGGAGCCCATTATTCTTTATGGAGCATTATATGGGGCTCATTATTCTGTATGGAGCATTATATATGATATATTATTCTGTATGGAGCAATATATGGGGCTCATTGTTCTTTATGGAGCAATATATGGGGTTCTTTATTCTGTATGGAGCATTATATGAGGTTCTTTATTCTGTATGAAGCAATATATGGGACTCATTATACTGTATGGAGCACTATATGGGGTTCATTAATGCTCCATACAGAATGGGGCCCATTAAACTCTATGGAGCAATATATGGGACTTATTATACTGCATAGAGCGCTATATGGGGCCCATTATTATGTATGGAGCTTTAAATATGGCCCATTATTCTTTATGGGACATTATATGGGGCCCATTATTCTTTATGGAGCATTATATGGGGCCCATTATGTATGGAGCATTATATGGGGCCCATTCTGAATGAAGCATTATATGGGGCCCATTATGTATGGACCAATATATGGGGCCCATTATGTATAGAGCATTATATTGGGCCCATTCTGTATGGTGCATTATATGGGGCCCATTCTGAATGGTGCATTATATGGGGTCCATTCTGTATGGAGCATTATATGGGGTCCATTATTATTTATGGAGCATTATATGGGGTCCATTATTCTTTATGGATAGCTATATGGGGCCCATTATTTTGTATGGAGCAATATATGGGGCCCATTATACTGTATGGAGCAATATATGGGGTTCTTTATTCTGTATGGAGCATTATATGAGGTTCTTTATTCTGTATGAAGCAATATATGGGACTCATTATACTGTATGGAGCACTATATGGGGTTCATTAATGCTCCATTAAACTCTATGGAGCACTAAATAGGGTTTATTATTCTTTTTATGGAGCATTATATGAGGGGACGATTATTCTTTATGGAGCATTATATGGGGCCCATTATTCTTTATGGAGCATTATATGGGGCCCATTATTCTTTATGGAGCATTATATGGGGCTCATTATTCTGTATGGAGCATTATACTATATGGAGGACTATGTGGTGCCCATAATACTGTATGGAGGACTATGTGGTGCCCATAATACTGTATGGAGGACTATACTGTCCGTTCTAAAATGAAATCTTTTGAATCCCCCCAGGTCACACACTGTGCACTGCGAGGATTTGCCGGTTTCTGAGCTACTGTAGAATTTACAATAGATATCGCTCATGTAATGTAAGAAGTGAAATCTTTGCATTGTACTATATATATATTTCTCTGCCGTATCTGTGCATCATGAATCGTGGTATGTGTTAAAGGGGCCCACTGAGACTCTTTCACCTGGGGCCCATGAAAACCTGGAGCCGGCCCTGGTTATTTCAATGGCCTGCATGTATTACTTCATTTAGCCTGTGTAGACAGACCAGTTTGAAGCTGAATGCCAAAGATAAGATAACCTGCAGCAGTCAGATTACAAGGACTGCTACAGATCCAGGGCGGACATATCATTGGTGCAACCTGTTCAGCCGCAAAAGGGCCCAAGAGATAAAGGGGCCCACTTCCACCTCCAAAGCAGCAGGCAGCAGAAGCAGCTTCTGTCATAGGTAGAACTATTGGACTGCAAGGGGCCTATATATTGTTCTTGTACAGGGGCTGCTTTTTGTCTGTGACTGCCACTGTATAGATCCATCCAGTAGAGTTGAGTGTAAACCATAATGATATTGTGCACACAACCTATTTTTCATTTGGATTCTACCTGGAAGTCTCCTGAAAAAGCACTGTAGAGCCGCAGCAAAACATTTACATAGTGCACAGCAATGTAATACAACATTACTGTGCGCAGGTTCAGTCTTCTGTTACTTCTTTTAACCATTTTATTATTCAGAAACCATGAAGCAGTTAAAATATGTAGCATGTTAATTTTTCGCAAAACGCCAGCTAATAACAGTATAAATTAGGGAAAAAGATGCCGATGGCGGAGCCACTGCAAAAATGTGGCTAGGCAGTCAGAAAAACCACTTCAGGAAAAGATCATCAGCTATTTCCTGAAGCAGGTTAGTCTAGGGAAACCATGGCAGGTCTGCCGGCGTCTTAAAGACGCTGTGTGCCACGTGCACACCGTTCAGTATTTGGTCCGTATTTTACCTCAGTATTTTAAGCCAAAACCAGGAGTGGGTGATAAATACAGAAGTGGTGACGTGTTTCTATTATACTTTTCCTCTGATTGTTCCACTCCTGGTTTTGGCTTACAGTAAAATACTGAGGTAAAAAACTCACCAAATACTCAATGTGTGACCGTGGCCTAAGACTTCATTAAAGAGAACCTGTCAACAGGTTTTTGCTATATAATCTGAGGACAGTATAAGGTAGGGGTTGAAACACAGATTTCAACAATGTGTCACATGTCAGCTGTATAATGTTGTATACTTAGACTGAAGGTTTTATCACCTTGTGATTATCATTGTCTGGACAACAGCAGCGCCTGCACACTAATCTGACTCCTCCCCTCCTGTGATTAGCAGCTCACGATCTATAGACAATGGTACATACAGAGCTTGGTGTGGGCGAGGGCAGCTTTGCAGCTCTGCTGTATTGCTAAAGCTAAAAACTCTGTGTCACACCGGCTGCACCCAGTAATCTGGGTGATACATTGTTGGATTCAGCTTCTCTTTACCTACATCATGCTGCTCTCAGATATGGTAGCAAAAACCTGCTGACAGACTCCATCTAAATGCCCTATGTTAGTGTGGTTCTACTAGCACAGATGTTCTCCTACTGTTTCTGAACACATTCAGCACGAGATAAAAAATAACAAGTAAACGCTATGTAAAAATAGTGATCTTTAACTTTAATACCACAATTGCATGTGCACTATTTTTATAAATTGTCCCAGTTAAATTAAAGTTCACTTACGGGCTTTATTAATATAAAATAATAAATGGCGTCATCAACTGTGAATCTGATGATGTTCCATTCCAGTCACCTGACTGCTGAGGCCAATCACAAGCCTTGGCACGATGAAAAAGAGAGGGAAAAATCCAGCAACCGGAAAAAAATAGAAATATATAAAACATTAAATTTTATTAGAGTTTTTAAAATTACAAAAAGGGATAAAGCAGAATTTAAAATAACAATTAACATATTAACACTAGGTCTACGCGTTTCGAGCTTTGCAAGCTCTTAGTCCTTGTACAGCTCAAAATGCGTTGACCTAGCGTAAATGTTATTTTAAATTCTTCTTTTTCCCTTTTTTAAATTTTAATACGCTCTAATACAATGTGATGTTTTGTACATTTCTTTTTGCTGGACTTTTTTCCTCTTTTCCATAGTTTCATAGCTCAGAAAGCCAGCCTGATGCTTCCGTGCACCGCACCTTTATTTCAGGTACTTCTCACATTGGTGAGCTGATGCTAGTCCTCTTTTTTTTCCACAAGCCTTAGTAGTCAGCTGACCAAAGACATCATCACTTTCAGTCTCAGAAGAGATCACTGACGGAGCTGGAACAGTTTTGCTTCATTTATTGTTTTGTACCATTAAATTCCTGGGTAATTTTAATTTCAATTAGAGAAATCCTTTAAATAATGTTGTGAAGTAAGGGTTAAGCCTGTGAACCCAATGCTGACTGTATTCTCCTGTGGCTTTCACTTTGGCACATAATAACAGCTGACCATTAAATAATGTCATCTCTACATATTTATACCTTGCCATGAGGAATACTTATAAGCCACACTGGTGGTCAATGATGTACTGTGGCTACTGTGATGAGATTTTTACAGACTGCAGAGTGTGGCTTTGGATAGTATGTGAGTCTACAGAGATTTGAGCCAAGATCAGGTCTTCTAAATACCTGCATTAGATACACTGGCATGTAACTTGCATGTGCACTGCATGGACGCTTGATGTTATAGGCCTGGGAAATAACATCATCTCGTTGGATCAATCTACCTCCACATCTACGGTGTAACACATTGTAAAACCAGCACAACCAGGTGATCAAACTGCATCCAGTTTCATTAGATAAGAAAGAAAAGCTGTGTTGTCTTTCTTCCCACTGAGTATTGACACATTTTTGCACGAAGAGGTTTGAGCGACTTATCAATGCCCGTTATTTGGCTTCTGTCTATACATCACAATCAGTGGGTAGGCTGAGCTGAGGACAGCAACCAGAGAGAGAATGGTAGGATAGGAGGCTTCTAACTGAGAGCCTAATGACCAGGAAAAAGGCAATATCGAAAATGTTCTCTTTACGGCGTTAGCCAAGCTGTGCTACAGACTTGGACAAAGACAAACACCACTTCTAGATAAACCGATCCAAGATTGTTCAACTGAATCAAACGCTGAGTAATTTGCCTGTTGCAAGAATCAATACATATGAATCAATTTGATATCATCCTAATAGTAGATGAGAGGAAAAAACAAAAATTCTTAAACAATTTACTCTTCTGTTTACAGAAACATCAACCTGTTCGGCAGCAGGGAGTCGGCTGCTGAGCGCCGTCACCACAAGCCAAGGAGATTTTGCACTTCTTTTCCAAATACGTAAAACATAGCAGTCTTGTAAATAGAATAAAGGAGTCGTGGATTTTTTTGGTTGCTAAAGATCTTCATATTTATGTAAAAAAATAAACAAGTCTGCCGATGTAGGACATTATTCAACCTGGAGTACATGATGGATCAGCGTAAAGTACGCAGAGACACAGACGGTACATAGGTTGACACAGATGGGAACTCCAGAAGTATGGGCACCGTTACTGACAGACAATAATAGGACACATTGCTCACTCCCTCAGTTTCCCTTCCATTTGGACCAATATTAGTGATTTATCCTGTTTTTTTGGAACTGCAATCATTCTGGAATTGTATGGTGTTCATTTAGAACTTGCTTCCTAGGATATTCATCTGAGAAAACAGACAGCTACTGAGTTATTTAGGCATATTTTATACATTTTTGTACCCCTGATATTAAGAGATTAGCTGAAAAAAATATTCCAATTGTATTGTTTGCATAAATAGACTTTTATAGATTCCCCCATTCAATATGTTTCTGAAAACAGTTTCACTACTGAGTTGACCTTGGCTTTCTAATTTATAAGATGCCCATAAATGCCACAAGATGATGTTGGACCACGTCCCAAATATTGTATTGTGCATGGGGAGAAAAACATAGAATTTCACATATAGGCCACGGCCCCACTATCAGTATTTGGTCAGTATTCGGTCAGTATTTTTTCTCAGGAGTGGGAGCCAAAACCAGGTGAGGGACAATCAGAGAAAAGGTAGAATAGAAACAAGTCACCAATTCTGCATTTATCACCCACTCCTGGTTTTGGCTCCCACTCCTGAGAAAAAACACTGACCGAATACTGACCAAATACTGATAGTGGGGCCGTGGCCTTACACAGAAAATGGGAGAACGTGTGTGCAGGTAATTTTCTTTACATGATTAAAGCCACTAGCTTTGAGTTATACTTAACTGCTTTTCTGTTCTTCCTAATGAAGACTGAGATGGTATTTCTATAATTTCTTACATTTTATATATATACAGTGGCATGAAAAGTTTGGGCACCCCTGGTCAAAATTACTGTTATTGTGAACAGTTAAGCAAGTTGAAGATTAAATGATCTCTAAAAGGTCTAAAGTTAAAGCTAACACAGTTTTTTATGCCGTTTACACCTTATTTGAAGGATTTTTGGTGGAGATTTAAAGAGGTGTTTTAAAGAGTTTTTAATAGTACAGAAAAGCTTTGATTCTGCACTTAAAAATAGAACTGTGTTTTTTACATGCGTTTTTTCTTTCCCCCCATAGAAGCCTCCAGAGAAAAAACACACAAAACACACAGTTCAGCAGAGTCTTTAGACAAACAGTGGGCAGAGTTTTCATGAAATCACACTCACTTTGCTTGGACCGTTAAATGCAGCAGACTTTCTGTGCAAAAAAAATCAGCAGAAAAAAACACACAATTTACCATACATATAAACAAGGCCTAAATGTTTAGCTACTATTTAACCCCTTTACCCCTGAAGGCTGTTTGCACGTTAATGACAAGGCCAATTTTTACAATTCTGATCAGTGTCATCTTATGAGGTAATAACTCTTGAATGTTTTAACGGATCCCACTGATTCTGAGATTCTTTTTTCATGACATATTGTACTTCATGATAGTGGTAAAATTTATTTGCTATGACTGGCGTTTATTTGTGAAAAAATTGGAAATTTGAAGAAAATTTAGAAAATTTCGCAATTTTCAAACTTTGAATTTTCATGCCATTAAATCAGAGAGATATGTCACACAAAATAGTTAATAAATTTAATTTCAAACATGTCTATTAGACATCAGCACAATTTTGGAACTAAATTTTTTTTTTTTTATTAAAAAATTATAAGGGTTAAAAGTTAACCAGCAATTTCTCATTTTTCCAACAAAATTTACAAAACCATTTTTTTAGGGTTCACATCACATTTGAAGTGACTTTCAAGGGCCTTTATGACAGAAAATACCAAAAAGTGACACCATTCTAAAAACTGCACCCCTCAAGGTGCTCAAAATCACATTCAAGAAGTTTATTAACCCTTCAGGTGTTTCACAGGAATTTTTGGAATGTGGAAGAAAGCAAAGAACATTTAACTTTTTTTCACCAAAAATTTACTTTAGACTCAATTTTTTTTCACAAGGGTAACAGAAAAAAATGGATCCCAAAATTTGTTGTGCAATTTCTCCTGAGCACGTCAATACCCCATTTGTGGGGGAAAACCAGTGTTTGAGCGCACGGCATAGCTTGGAAGGGAAGGAGCGCCATTTGACTTTTTGAATGTAAAATTTGCTTGAATAAGGAGTGGACGCCATGTCGTGTTTGGGGAGCCCCTGATGTGCCTAAACAGTGAAAAAAAAACACAAGTGACACCATTTTGGATACTAGACCCCTCAGGGAACTTATCTAGATGTGTGGTGAGCACCTGAAATCCTGAGGATCTTCACAGAAATTTATAACATTGAGCCGTAAAAATAACATTTACACATTTTTCCCACAAAAATGTTTTTCAGCCCCCAATTTTGCATTTTCATAAGGGTACCAGGATAAATTGCACCATACTATTTGTTGTGAAATTTCTCCTGAGTAAGCCGATACCCCATATGTGGAGGAAAACCACTGTTTGGGCACTCAACAGGGCTCTGAAGGAAGGTGCACTGTTTGACTTTTTCAATGCAAAACTCGCTGGAATTGAGAGCGGACACCATGTTGCAATTGGAGAGCCCCTGATATGCCAAAACAGTGGAAAGCCCCCATAGGTGAACGCATTTTGGAAACTAGGCCCCTTAAGGAACTTATCTAGATGTGTAGTGAGCACTTTGAACCCCCAAGTGTTTCACAAAAGTTTATAACGTAGAGCCGTGAAAATAAAAAAATCACTTTTTTTCTACAAAAATTATCTTTTAGCCCCATTTTTTTATTTTCACAAGGATAACAGGAGAAATTGGACCCCAAAAGTTATTGTGCAAAAAAAAATGTTTGGGAACACGTCAGGGCTCAGAAGGGAAGGAGTGATGTTTTGGAATGCAGACTTTGAAGGAATGGTCTGCGGGCGCCATGTTGCGTTTGCAGAGCCCATGATGTGCCTAAACAGTGGAAAAGCCCAACAAGTGACCCCTTTTTGGAAACTAGACTCCCCCAATGAATTTATCTAGATGTGTGGTAAGCATCTTGAACCCCCAGGTGCTTCATAGAAAATTATAACGTTGACTTGTAAAAATAAAAAAAAATCAAATTTTTTTTGCAAAAATGTTATTTTAGACCCATTTTTTTATTTTCACAAGGGTAACAGGAGAAATTGTAACCTAAAACTTTTTGTACAATTTTTCCTGAGCATGCAGATACTCCATATGTGGTCGAAAACTACTTTTGAGAAACAGTGCAAGGCTCAGAAGGGAAGAAGCACCATTGGAGTTCATATTTTGCTGGGCTGATTTGACGGTGCCATGTCATATTGCCAGAGCCCCTAAGGTGCCAAAACAGCAGAATCCCCACCCACCCCCATAAGAGTCCCCATTTTACAAACTACACCTCTCAATGAATTAATCTAGGGGTGCAGTGAGCATGTTGGCACCACATGTGGGTCACAGTATTTTACACTGGGCAGTGAAGAAAGAATAATTAAATTTTTACCACCAAAGTTTTGTTTTAGCCCAAGATTTTACATTTTCACACAGGGGAATGGATAAAAATGGCACCAAAATTTGTCACACAATTTTTGCTGAATGTAGAAATACCCCATATGTGGCTGTACAGTACTTCTTCAGACTCGGGAGGGACGGAGCGCTATTTGCCTCATGGAGCGCAGATTTTTCTAGAATAGTATGCAGACTCCATATACAGAGCCACTAAGAGCTAGAAAAGCAGAATCCCCCCTCAAGTGACCCCATTTTGGAAATTATACCCCTTTAGTAATTTATCTACAGGTGTGGTGAGGATTTTAACTACATGGGTGTTATCCAGAAACAAGTAGCAGTGGATGCTGCTGAGTGAAAATTGAAAACTGCCATTGTAGTGACTAGTACACTGTGCCCAGCACGTACTTCTGGAGACATGCACTCTTAAATTAGGAGGGGTCTCATCGCTACAGAAATGCCAAACATGTGGACACTAACTGCGGGGCTCAAAAGGGAGGTGAGAATTTATATTTGGGAGCAAAGAATTTGCTGAATTTCTTTTGGGGGTCAAGGGACATTTTGCTTTTCCAGAGCCTTTGTCCTACTAGTAACGTGGAAGCCACCTATATTTCCATTAACAAATGACGGACCTGAGTGGGGACTTGCTTTTTTTTGTGGATTGAGTCGAAGCTTTTATTGTGATCCAAAATGTTATGTAAAATGTTCCCATTTATCCCGTGCTCTATGCTAAGCACTGATATTGGGGTTTCCATTTAAATTTGAGTGATAGAATTCAGATGAAACCCCAGAGGGATCCATTCACTATAATGAGGCAGAAGAGTTAGTCCTCTTTCACACGTCAGTTTCCACACTTACTGGAGACACATACAGTTGAAACCAGAAGTTTCCATACACTATATAAAAAGACACATACAGTGCTGGCCAAAAGTATTTGCACCCCTGCAATTCTGTCAGATAATACTCAGTTTCTTCCTGAAAATGATTGCAATCACAAATTCTTTGATATTATTCTCTTCATTTAATTTGTCTTCAATGAAAAAAACACAAAAAAAATTGTCCTAAAGCCAAATTGGATATAATTCCACACCAAACCTAAAAAAGGGGGTGGACAAAAGTATTGGCACCCTTTGAAAAATTATGTGATGCTTCTCTAATTCGTGTAATTAACAGCACCTGTAACTTACCTGTGGCACCTAACAGGTGTTGGCAATAACTAAATAACACTTGCAGCCAGTTAACATGGATTAAAGTTGACTCAACCTCTGTCCTGTGTCCTTGTGTGTACCACATTGAGCATTGAGAAAAGAAAGAAGACCAAAGAACTGTCTGAGGACTAGAAAAACCAAATTGTGAGGAAGCATGAGCAATCTCAAGGCTACAAGTCCATCTCCAAAGACCTGAATGTTCCTGTGTCTTCCGTGCTCAGTGTCATCAAGAAGTTTAAAGCCCATGGCACTGTGGCTAACCTCCCTAGATGTGGACGGAAAAGAAAAATTGACGAGAGATTTCAACGCAAGATTGTGCGGATGGTGGATAAAGAACCTCGACTAACATCCAAACAAGTTCAAGCTGCCCTGCAGTCCGAGGGTACAACAGTGTCAACCCATACTATTCGTCGGCGTCTGAATGAAAATGGACTGGTAGGATATCCTGGAAGACCCCACTTCTTACCCCGAGACATAAAAAAGCCAGGCTGTAGTTTGCCAAAACTTAGCTGAGAAAGCCTAAAATGTTTTGGAAGAATGTTCTCTGGTCAGATGAGACAAAAGTAGAGCTTTTTGGGAAAAAGCATCAACATAGAGTGTACAGGAAAAAAAAAGAGGCATTCAAAGAAAAGAACACGGTCCCTACAGTCAAACATGGCGGAGGTTCCCTGATGTTTTGGGGTTGCTTTGCTGCCTCTGGCACTGGACTGCTTGACCGTGTGCATGGCATTATGAAGTCTGAAGACTACCAACAAATTTTGCAGCATAATGTAGGGCCCAGTGTGAGAAAGCTGGGTCTCTCTCAGAGGTCATGGGTCTTCCAGCAGGACAATGACCCAAAACACACTTCCAAAAGCACTATAAAATGGAGACTTCTAAGGTGGCCAGCAATGAGTCCAGACCTGAATCCCATAGAACACCTGTGGAGAGATCTCAAAATGGCAGTTTGGAGAAGGCACCCTTCAAATATCAGGGACCTGGAGCAGTTTGCCAAAGAAGAATGGTCTACAATTCCAGCAGAGCATTGTAAGAAACTCATTGATGGTTACCGGAAGCGGTTGTTCGCAGTTATTTTGGCTAAAGGTTGTGCAACCAAGTATTAGGCTGAGGGTGCCAATACTTTTGTCTGGCCCTTTTTTGGAGTTTTGTGTGAAATGATCAATGATTTGATTTTTGCTTCATTTGCTTTTGTGTTTTTTCCTTGCAAGCAAATTAAATGAAGAGAATAATACCAAAGAATTTGTGATTGCAATAATTTTCAGGAAGAAACTGAGTATTATCTGACAGAATTGCAGGGGTGCCAATACTTTTGGCCAGCACTGTATGCATGTTTTTCTCAACATCTGACATGAAATCAGAATAAAACCTTTCCCGTTTTAGGGCAATTGGATTTACCATAATTTTTACTATTTGCCAAATGCCAGAATAATGAGAGAGAATATTTTAAGGCATTTTTATTACTTACTGCAAAGTCAAAAGTTTATATACATTTTACTAGTATTTGGACTATTGCCCATAAACTGAATGACTTGGATCAAACATTTGGGACATCCTTCCACAAGCTTCCCACAACAGTTGGTCGGAATTGGGGCCCATTCATCCTGACAAAGCTGATGTAATTGATCCAGGTTTGTAAGTCGCCTTGCTCACACCTGCCTTATCAGCTTTGTCCATACATTTTCAATAGGATTGAGATCAGAGCTTTGTGATGGCCACTCCAAAACATTGACTTTGTTATCCTTAAGCCACTTTGTTACCATTTTGGCAGCATGCTTTGGGTCATTGTCCATTTGGAAGACCCATTTCCGCCCAAGCTTTAACTTCCTTGCTAATGTCTTGAGATGTTTCTTCAGTATTGCCACATCATCTTCTTTTCTCATGATGCCATCTATTTTGTGAAGTGCACCAGTCCCTCCTGCAGCAAAACAACCCCACAACATGATGCTGCCACCCCCGTGTTTCACATTTGGGATGGTGTTCTTAGGCTTCCGAGCCTCTCCCTTTTTCCGCCAAACGTAACGATGGTCATTATGCCCAAAAAGTTCAATCTTAGTTTCATCAGATCACCGGACATGTCTCCAAAAATTAAAATCTTTGTTCCTGTGTGTATTTGCAAAAATTAATCTGTCTTTTTTATGTTTCTGGCCTTTCAGCCTATGTTGATACAGTACTCATTTCACTTTGGTTATTGACACATTTTTACCAGCTTCCGCCATCATCTTCACAAGATCTTTTCCTTTTGTCCTTGGGTTGATATGCACATGTTGCACCAAAGCACGTTCATCTCTGGGACACAGAACCCATCTCCTTCCTGAGCGATATGATGGCTGGACATTCCCATCTTGCTTGTACTTGCATATACAGTGCCTACAAGTAGTATTCAACCCCCTGCAGATTTAGCTGGTTTGATAAGATGCAAATAAGTTAGAGCCTTCAAACTGCAAACGAGAGTAGGTTCTATGAACAGAAGCATAAATCTTACAAACCAAAAAGTTATGTTGCTCAGTTGAATTTTATTAAATTTTAAACATAAAAGTGTGGGTCAATTATTATACAACCCCTATGTTTAATATTTTGTGGAATAACCCTTGTTTGCAATTACAGCTAATAATCGTCTTTTATAAGACCTGATCAGGCCGGCACAGGTCTGTGGAGTTATCTTGGCCCACTCTTCCATGCAGATCTTCTCCAAGTTATCTAGGTTCTTTGGGTGTCTCATGTGGACTTTATTCTTGAGCTCCTTCCACAAGTTTTCAATTGGGTTAAGGTCAGGAGACTGACTAGGCCACTCCAACACCTTGACTTTTTCCCTCTTGAACCAGGCCTTGGTTTCCTTGGCTGTGTGCTTTGGGTCGTTGTCTTGTTGGAAGATGAAATTACGACCCATCTTAAGATCCTTGATGGAGGAGCGGAGGTTCTTGGCCAAAATCTCCAGGTAGGCCGTGCTATCCATCTTCCCATGGATGCGGACCAGATGGCCAGGCCCCTTGGCAGAGAAACAGCCCCACAGCATGATGCTGCCACCACCATGATTGACTGTAGGGATGGTATTCTTGGGGTCGTATGCAGTGCCATCCAGTCTCCAAACGTCACGTGTGTGGTTGGCACCAAAGATCTCGATCTTGGTCTCATCAGACCATAGAACCTTGAACCAGTCTGTCTCAGAGTCCTCCAAGTGATCATGAGCAAACTGTAGACGAGCCTTGACATGACGCTTTGAAAGTAAAGGTACCTTACGGGCTCGTCTGGAACGGAGACCATTGCGGTGGAGTACGTTACTTATGGTATTGACTGAAACCAATGTCCCCACTGCCATGAGATCTTCCCGGAGCTCCTTCCTTGTTGTCCTTGGGTTAGCCTTGACTTTTCGGACAAGCCTGGCCTCAACACGGGAGGACACTTTCAAAGGCTGTCCTGGCCGTGGAAGGCTAACAGTAGTTCCATAAGCCTTCCACTTACGGATAATGCTCCCAACAGTGGAGACAGGTAGGCCCAACTCCTTGGAAAGGGTTTTGTACCCCTTGCCAGCCTTGTGACCCTCCACGATCTTATCTCTGATGGCCTTGGAATGCTCCTTTGTCTTTCTCATGTTGACCATGTCTGAATGCTGTTCACAAGTTTGGGGAGGGTCTTAAATAGTCAGAAAAGGCTGGCAAAAGAGATCTTTAATCCACACATGTGAAGCTCATTATTCTTGGTGCCTGAACTACTTCTTAATACTTTTGGGGGACCAAACAGAATTCTTGTGGTTTGAGGGGTTGAATAATAAATGACACTCTGAATTAACTTTTAACGCTTTAAAAAAAAAATAAAAAATTTGCTGCAGTGCATTTCCCACTTCCAGGCTGATCTACAGTACAAATGTCACAATGCCAAGTTAATTCCGCATGTGTCAACCAGCTAAATCTGCAGGGGGTTGAATACTACTTGTAGGCACTGTAATTGCTTATACAGATGAACAAGGCACCTTCAGGTATCTTGAAATTGTACCCAAGGATGAGCCAGACTTGGGCAAGTCCACAAGTCTCTTCCTGATATCTTATCTGATTTCTTCAGACTTTTCCATGATGTTACACAAAAAGCAGTGTGTTTCAGGTGTGCATTAAAATACATCTACAGGTGTGTCTCTAATTAACTCAGATGTTGCCAAAAAAACAGAAGCTTCAAAACACATGACATCTTCATATGGGCAGTCCAGAATTGTTTAGGAATATTCGTGTATGTAAACTTTTGACTTTACAGTAAGCCTTAAAACATTCTCTCTCTCTATCTCATTATTCCGACATTTCACAAATATTAAAAATTATGGTAATCCTAATTGACCTAAAATGGCAAAGGTTTATTCTGATTTCATGTGAGATATTGAAAAAAACATGCATATGTGTCTTTTTATATAGTGTATTTAAACTTCTGGTTTCAACTGTACACACGCACATGTCAGTGTGGTTCCACGGACTGTGTCCATTGTCAAAACACGTTGACATGTCCGCTTTTTTTCCTGCTGCACGGGCCGCAAAACGTCCCACACTGATGACACATGGCTGACATCAGTATCACACGTACCGGTGCCTGGGAATCAGTGTACAGTTAGCGCTGTTATCAAGTGACTGGTGCTGAGCGCTGCCCTCATCATTGTCCCCTGCTTGCGCTGCGATCAGCTCGAGCAAGGTACAATGATGAGAGTAGTATTCTGCTCCCACTGTGTCCTGATGGAAAAATAAGAATAAAATTAAAAAATCATTATACTCACCTCAACTGTAATCCACCTGACCGCTCGCGCAGAGGAGCTGGGGGAGAATGACTCACTCCATCGAGTAAGCCCCGGATCTGCACTGAGCTCAGTGAGTGATACGACACTGCTCGCTGAGCGTACAGTGCTGGCCAAAAGTATTGGCACCCCTGCAATTCTGTCAGATAATACTCAGTTTCTTCCTGAAAATGATTGCAATCTCAAATTCTTTGGTATTATTCTCTTCATTTAATTTGTCATCAATGAAAAAAACACACAAAGAATTGTTCTAAAGCCAAATGGGATATAATTCCACACCAAACCTAAAAAAGGGGGTGGACAAAAGTATTGGGTGCCAATACTTTTGGCCAGCACTGTAGACACACACAGACGTACAATGCAAAGATTGAGTCAACTTCTCCCCTTTTTACCTGGTTTATGGTGTGTTTTTCATATTGCCCAAACCTGTTACTTGCCGCAGGTGAGTTTGAATGAGCATCACATGCTTGAAACAAAGTTGTTTACCCACAATTTTGGAAAGGTGCCAAAAATGTTGTCCGGCCCATTTTGGGGGTTTAGTGTGAAATTATGTCCAATCTGCCTTTTTTTCAATTTTTTTGTGTTGTTCCAATACAGACAAAAAAAGAAACGTGTATAACAAAACATGTATAATTACAATAATTTTATGGGAGAAATACTTCATTTTCTGGAACAATTTCAAGGGCGGCAACGCTTTCGGCCATGACTGTATACCTTTAAATAATCATCTTATTCATGCCCTGCAACTCTCATTATAATGCTTTTTGTTCTTCTTTTCTCTCCTTCAGCAATAATGTACAAACTTGAACATGTGACTATTGCAACTAGTCACTGAGTGTATTAGGTCACTGCTACAGAGTCCAACAGGGGACTAGGAAGTGTCAGATTGGGAGCAGTGCGGGATTGGTGAATTTTACTTATTTTATTATTTTATGCTACGATAAACAATTTATCTGAGCCGGACAATTTGTTAAAGGGGTTGTCTGGCCTTGAAAATATTTACAGCGCGCACTGTTACAATTCTCCAATGCCAAATGGCCATGTGACCACAGGTATGCAATTTGCATACTTCCCACTATATTCCGACTAGATGTGCTCGGCCTCGCTCAATACACTTGCATTGAGCGAGGTCATGCATGTCTATCCGGCAGTTGAACGCATTCAAATTGCATACTTTCAGTCAAGCACCTGCCGCTTCTGGCACCGACACCAGAGCACTCACACAGTGTTCAGTGTGTGCACTGTAAGGAATCACAAGTATGCAGTCACACAGAGTGACTGCAGACTTGTAGCCTCAGGCCGAACAACCCCTTTAAACTGATTCTGCCATGTAATTAAACTTTACAAAACATGTATATCTTCTAAATGCTCAATATTTGTATATATATTAATCATTGTCAACAAGATATTTCTAAAATCTTCTTTTCTACATTCTTTATGGCAATTTGAATAAGACACAGGAGCAAAGTATGTAACAACCCTTGTCCATGAGCCTTTTTAGAGCATTTGAATGTTAGAGAGAGTGGGGCATCCTGATGAGAGAAATCCCTTAATGGACCAGAAAGCTTGGCTCATTGTGGGTTTTCCCACTACCTTAATCCATAACTGGCCCATAAAGAACTGCTGATTCATGTGCAATCATATCCTTTGGGTTTAGCTGGGATTATCAGTGGTTAAGCTTGAGATCTTGAAAAATACAGCTGATTGTAGTTCTAGTATTATGAATGAAAAAGGGATGTTGTCTCATGGGTTTAGCCAACGTGTGAGGACTTGTTTAGGTGGACTTCCCAATTGTGCAAGTAGTTTGTCTCATTGACAAGACCTACAGTGGTAGCCAAAAGTATTGGCACCCCTGCAATTCTGTCAGATAATACTCAGTTTCTTCCTGAAAATGATTGCAATCACAAATTCTTTGGTCTTATTCTCTTCATTTAATTTGCTTGCAAGGAAAAAACACAAAAGAGAATGAAGCAAAAATCAAATCATTGATCATTTCACACAAAACTCCAAAAATGGGCCAGACAAAAGTATTGGCACCCTCAGCCTAATACTTGGTTGCACAGCCTTTAGCCAAAATAACTGCGAACAACCGCTTCCGGTAACCATCAATGAGTTTCTTACAATGCTCTGCTGGAATTGTAGACCGTTCTTCTTTGGCAAACTGCTCCAGGTCTTTGATATTTGAAGGGTGCCTTCTCCAAACTGCCATTTTGAGATCTCTCCACAGGTGTTCTATGGGATTCAGGTCTGGACTCATTGCTGGCCACCTTTAGAAGTCTCCAGTGCTTTCTCTCAAACCATTTTAAAGTGCTTTTGGAAGTGTTTTGGGTCATTGTCTTGCTGGAAGACCCATGACCTCTGAGAGAGACCCAGCTTTCTCACACTGGGCCCTACATTATGCTGCAAAATTTGTTGGTAGTCTTCAGACTTCATAATGCCATGCACACGGTAAAGCAATCCAGTGCCAGAGGCAGCAAAGCAACCACAAAACATCAGGGAACCTCCGCCATGTTTGACTGTAGGGACCGTGTTCTTTTCTTTGAATGCCTCTTTTTTTTCCTGTACACTCTATGTTGATGCTTTTTCCCAAAAAGCTCTACTTTTGTCTCATCTGACCAGAGAACATTTTAGGCTTTCTCAGGTAAGTTTTGGTAAACTCCAGCCTGGCTTTTTTATGTCTTGGGGTAAGAAGTGGGGTCTTCCTGGGTATCCTACCATACAGTCCCATTTCATTCAGACGCCGACGGATAGTACAGGTTGACAATGTTGTACCCTCTGACTGCAGGGCAGCTTGAACTTGTTTGGATGTTAGTCGAGGTTCTTTATCCACCATCTGCACAATCTTGCGTTGAAATCTCTCGTCAATTTTTCTTTTCTGTCCACATCTAGGGAGGTTAGCCACAGTGCCATGGGCTTTAAACTTCTTGATGACACTGCGCACGGAAGACACAGGAACATTCAGGTCTTTGGAGATGGACTTGTAGCCTTGAGATTACTCATGCTTCCTCACAATTTGGTTTCTCAAGTCCTCAGACAGTTCTTTGGTCTTCTTTCTTTTCTCCATGCTCAATGTGTTACACACAAGGGCACAGGACAGAGGGTGAGTCAACTTTAATCCATGTTAACTGGCTGCAAGTGTGATTTAGTTATTGCCAACACCTGTTAGGTGCCACAGGTAAGTTACAGGTGCTGTTAATTACACGAATTAGAGAAGCATCACATGATTTTTCAAAGGGTGCCAATACTTTTGTCCACCCCCTTTTTTAGGTTTGGTGTGGAATTATATCCAATTTGGCTTTAGGACAATTCTTTTTGTGTTTTTTCATTGAAGACAAATTAAATGAAGAGAATAATACCAAAGAATTTGTGATTGCAATCATTTTCAGGAAGAAACTGAGTATTATCTGACAGAATTGCAGGGGTGCCAATACTTTTGGCCACCACTGTATGAACATTTCCTTACATTTTTGTCATTTCATCTTTGCTTAGACATGTGTACAAATATTAACCATCTTAGATAGTAAATGAAGTCAATGTTAAGAGAAGCTTCCCAAACAAATATATCAAACCTTTAGAAAATATGGACTCGACTTGTGTCTTGTCCACCGTGGTTCAGCTGATCTGCGAATGATGTCTATGAATTTTGATGTGGCATTCTTGCTGTTACTATATCTGAGGCATTCCCATGTCTAGTAAGGTGAATGGAGTGCCAGTTTCCTGCTGTAGACCTTTTTGAATATATCCAATGTAATTTACCACCTAGGCTGCAACCAAAGCCCTCTTATTCTTCAAGGACTCTTAAGAAAAAAATCCCTGCTAGGACGTGTTGAAGCATATAATTTTACATCACCCAACTTTTTCTGACATTAGTGCTTGTGGCCCTTCAGAATCACAATTGCCTGATATGTTTATGTGTTGAAGAATATTGTGTTAACTGATTAAGCATGAACGAATGAGCAAATTGCAACACTTTAGTATAAGTGGCACTCAAATGGCTCTCAAGAAGCAACCTCAATACAAGTGCATTGTTAAAGATGTTCTTTATTTAGCTGTTTTACAAAAATCCCAATCAAATTATCTCTGAAAACTCTCAATTAAGTTTAATTAAAATGCAGACTTGACAACAGAAATGCTTTAAAGATTTTAGTGAATATGTCCAAACAATGTTAGAAAATGGTGCATATCTATATATTCAAAATGTCATTTCACTACATTTTAAGGGATCTGCTGCAAATTGGGCATGTGAAATTGAAACTAGAGAATATGTAAGTGACTCGCCCCCTGGGCCGTGGGGTACCCGGAACCGGGCCTTCTGGTGTACGGTGCTGAGGGGGGTAGTAGTGGCAACCCGGTCCCATGGCTCAGGGTGGTCAGACCAAATGGCCGCAGTCTATTTATCAGTGTTTTGAATGTCCGACTACGCCACCCGTGGATTGCGGTCAGGGATAACCGCCGCTGCGAGGCAGACCGCTGAGGCTGGTGTTGGTGTGCAGCACAGGGATAGGATAACTCCCCACGGGAAGAGTATAGCCTCAGGGCAGTGTAGGTGGATGCTGGGGGTGATGGTGCAGGCGCAGCAAAGATCACACTGAGTCCAATGGTGCAGTCCAGGGTTTTTACTCACAGTTGTTATCCAAGTCACTTCTGTCAGCAATGACTGCCCAAGCCGTGCTGCGTCCACCAGGTGAGGAGCTCGGTCAACCCCCAGGCAATTCAGGAGTATGGCACAGGACCCCCTTCTGTCTTTTCTCTGGCCTCTCGTGCCCCACCATTGACCAAACTTCTGTCCAGCTACCGTGGACCGTGTTGGGTAAGCATTGGCCTCCGCTTTCCGCTATCCTATATGGCGCCTTCCTAGCAGGTTTGGCGGGGGGTCGCACCAATAAATGATCACGACCTCCGGTTCTTGGCTGAGGGATGATTTACCTCCACCAACTTGGGAATCCGGTACCCTTCCATAGCCTGACCCTTCACCCGATATAACGCGGGTTTGCAACGGTTGCTGTCCGTTCTGCTCTCTTAGGGTCCCTTCTGCCTTCTTGTTTCTGGAGCCTTTCTACTCCTCTGTCTCTTCTCCTTCCTTCCTTCTCCTTCTTCTCTTCTCCTCTCTGGCCCCGGCCTTCTCTCTAGGCCTGCCTCGTGGAGCTGAGCTCAGGCTGAGCCTCGGCTCCCTGTCAGCTCTCTCTCCCTTCTGGACCCACTGACTGGACTTGACTTGACTACCTCCTAAGATGGCTCCCACCTTTTATCTGTTTCTCTGTGTCTGAGCTCAGGTGACCTGCACCCAATGAGCTCCTTACTATGCTCCAGAAAACGTCCCCTTCTGCTCCTACATAACTGTGTTCTCTCCCCCCTCCCCACTCCAGCCAGGGACATGGTCAGTTGTGCCTGCATAAATGGGAGCACCGTCGAGCTGTCCCCCGGAAATGGGGTGAGTGTGTGTATGCAGCTAATTGAGCCCTGGCCCACACTCCATCCTTACCTGGGAGTGGAATATCACACCTCTGGTTGAGGTGCAATACCCCTGTGGCAACCAAGCCCTCGAGGCGCCACATAAGCAAAGTGTGCAAGGTAGCAAAAATTATACAAATCAGGAATTCAAATATTAGAAGAATATTGTCAGTAGGATCAACCCTCCTAAGCTGTCTATATAGACATGTAGGTCATAGGAAGCTGAATAAAGTGATACATTGATATCTGCGATCCGATGTCTTAATCCCGAGAAATCCACATTTTCTTAATATGTAAATGAGTTGTTTATATCTATGGACTGGACACTGATCTCCTTGGGAATCTGCCTCCAGAGCTTATTTTAAATGAAAAGAGGTGTTACCAGTGTGAGACATGTAGATCAGGAGAGCAGAGAGCAGTCATCACACATAACTGTTGGCTGGACATGTTGTGGTCTCGCTGTTAGGCGTCGGTCTGTTGCTGGATTCAAAATGGGTCCAGAACCTTCTGCGGTCTCCCATTTCGGTCCAGCTGGGGCTGATGCTGCTCAGCATCGTCGTCAGCCCCAACGCCTAGCTGGTCCAAGAGATGTGCAGATTGTCTCCTGGGTATTTGTGCCTAGCAATGTTAAGCATAGGTTGCAGAGGGAGACAGGGCTTTTGGAGTCTAAGTCCAGGATTCCCCGCACTGAGCATGCCCGTGACCTGGCGGATCGTGATTGGTGGTTTGGCACTCACCTGACCCAGTGACCTGGCACCGCCTGATTTGTCCACGGGTAGCGTCACCAATGGCGCGTCGGTGGGCAGGGCTTAGTCTTTAAAAGGCCCACCCACAAACATGGCGGCGCGCTCTGATCATTGAGCAGTGATGCTGTTGTGTGGACGACTCTGTTCCACGTGTAGTTTCCGCTAGGCAGGTTAGCTCCATAGAGGCAGGTTAGCTCCATAGAGGCAGGTAGCTTCGTCTAGCAGTCTGGCTCAGCCAAAGGGTTCGCCTAACACCCCGAGCAGCCTGCAGACGTCCTGTTCACGGCTATCGTCTGTCAGACACGTGGAGTAATACCCTGCAGTCCGGTAGCACGCCGGCTGGAGGCACGTGTACCCGTCGGTGTAGTCACACACGCATCCTAGCACCGCCTGTGTAGTCCCTGTGTAGTTAACAGGGCTACGGATAGTTTCCCGGTCGCACATCTCATCTCCCGTGCTGTTAAAGGAGATAGAGCGAACCGCTATACCCGTTCCTGTGGGCAGTAACACGGAAGGGTTTATCATTTAAGTTGGTTGATTTCCATTTCACTCGGAAAGTGTTCAGCAGCAGTCCTCCAGGCTGCATCGCGGACCCCGGGGTCGGTTGCGTTCCATTATAATAACACTCCTAACACTCGCCAGTTGGACGCCCACAGATCAGGAAATTATGGCATATCCTAATGATATGCCATCACTTTCTGTGGTGGGAAAATCCCTAATTATATACAGTACCCGACAACTTTGAAAAGAGCAACACAGACATCAATTTTTATGTCTCCACGGTACAGTCATCTACACAGTATGATGCCCTCACAGATCCCCCTCATACAATAAGATGGCCCCAGCAGACACCCACCACACTTTATGATGCCCTCAAAGAACCACACCTCATATGGTATAATACCCCACCTACCCGCAGTGCCACAGTGTACACACACATTTTGCCATATCAACACACAAGTGCACATACAGTTATGCTACATCAACACACGCATATATTTACATACACACATACACCTCTTACCTGTATCCCGCTCCTCTTCACTACTGCCAGTCATGCAGAAACACTAAGAATATCATGAGACCTTAAGGTCTAGGCAGGATCTTCAGTCCTTACATATGGCTTTGCTAATGACTCTCTGCTCTACTGTTATATTCATCTATAACTGTATGCAAAGTACACAGATATAGCTGAAGTTGGGAAATACCCCTGACATCCCAGGATCATACTGGATCTGGGAAGGTTGGGAAGTATGCTAATTATCATATAAGTATTTTAAGGAGTATATTTACCTTTATGTAAATCAACTTCATGTCAAATCTAACTTGGTTCTGAATTACCATATTTGGTGGTTCATTTTAATATTTAAAAGTAACCTGTCATCAAATTCTTACTGCCCAAACCATATTAGCATGAATCAGACATTGGCTGCATGATTGCAGCCAGGTATATTTTACACTCTATAACATTTCAGAGTAAGCACACTTTGAAAAGCTGGTCAAGGATTATGTATCTAAGCTGACTAGTCTGAGGCAGGTCCCTAGCTTTCTTCTCCCTACCCTTCTCCAACTGACTGACAAGTCTCTCCTATGTGTGAAAATGTGAAGAGATCTATTTGTCAAAGGGATTGGGGTGAGAACAAGCCCGCTGGGCATCTGCGTCAGGAATAAAGCTGAATGAAGGTGTGGCACCCCTGCAGGTCCAGTCACCACAGAGGTACTGCATCTCAGCCAGAGGTGTGGTACCCCACTCTCGGGTAAGGAGGGAGCACTACCCGGGACCCACACACTCACATCCAACACCACATCACTCCAGTAGGGAAGGGCGAGATTGCTCCTGAGGGAGAGCACAGTCCCTGTCCCTGTCTGGAGGAGGGAACTAGATAGAGGAGGTGGGTGGAGGAAGTAGTTTAGGGGAGCACACAAGGAGGGTCTGAAGGTATAGGGGACCACGTAGAGTGACAGTTAGTGACGTGGGTGACATGACAGGCAGCATAAAAAGACAGGTAGAAACATCTAGAAGTGCCCAGTGAGTGAGGACCATTGAGAAGTAGGGTCCAGACAGAGTGAGGGCCCAGTCAGAGGGGCCCAGTAGGAGAGAGAACGAGAGGAACGAGGGAGTCAGAGAAGTGCTCCAGAGACATAGAAGGGATCCTCGGGGCAACGGAAGTGCGGAGTCCACCAGTGCGCCCGAACTCACGCCGACCATAGTCGGGAGAAGGGATCAGGTCGCAGTAGGGGAACTGGCCCCAGACTAGTTGAGGACTGCAAGACTCAGCTAGCAAACCAAGATGCTGCTGTATCTCTAAGTGTCTTAGCCAAAACCACACACATTCGCTGAAAAGGTGGTCATATAGGACCAAGGGGACAGAGAGAACGTCGCATGACATGGCCCTTGGCCACTGCCTTGGGACACTGTGTATGTGATGCAGGGCAGGAGGGCGAGAGCCAGCGCAGAGAGAGATGACCTGGGAAGGTACACAAGAAGGGGGTCCCGATCAAGTGCACCCAAGTTATCTGAGAGTTGGCTGGATCACTTCCCCAGAGGACACAGGACTCGGTGGGCTAGTATAACCTGCTGGCAGATGTAACCTGGAACATCATAAGAACTGTGAGTAAAAACTTGAAGACTGCACCCCACTATGTCCTTGACTTAATTTCTGTGTCACCTGCCTTGCACTACACCAACAACAAAGCTACCTCTTTAACTGCCCTGGGGCCTAGCTCTACCCGTGGAGAGCTGTACTATCTCTGCTGCATCACCAACAGCCCTAGTGGATCTGAACAGCAGCGGTGGCCACCTATACCCGCATACCACGGGTGGCATCAGAAAACTTTACCCCCCCCTGTTTTGACCGCCTGGGGCCACGGACCGGGTCATGCCACCGTGACTATCCCAAAAGAACCGATCGGCCCGGCGCCGAGTACCCAACAGCCCAAGGGGGCCCGGCATCGGCCTTCAAAGTGTTAGAGAGAAAATAGGATATCTTATTAGGATTAAAGAACAAATAAAATTACTATAAATTACCTACAAAGCATAAATAGGAATGTAGACAATTGAGTACATTTAGCCAAATATGGATTGTATGGCCAATAGGAGCATTATGTCCTAATATATACAGTATATATAACTTAAAGGTACCCAACATGTTGTTTGGAAATATATGGTTTAAGCATAATAAAAAAGATTAAAAGTATAGTCACTCGCAAATAACCCCATAGGCTCTAGCGCACACCACTCTGGTAGTCTCCAACTAGCCAGATTGCGATAATGTCCTGTGTTTCAATCACCTGACCACTGAGGCTTTTGATTTGCTACAAAACTGAAATGAGCGATCATTGAATGGGCCTCTGCCAATGTCCCATTCCAGTCACCTGACAGCTGCAACCAATCTCAGGCATCAGGTGACTGAAGAAGGGGATGTCATTGCTTGTTGTCCCATTGAACATCACAGGAGCTGCCTTCGATGGAACCACAGGGGTTGGAGTGGGTTTAATACATTATTTCATTATTTTATTTCCATTCTTTCCTCTTGGATTTTTTTTAAGTTAAACAACCCATTTAACGTGAAATGAGGTTACAAAGTGGACATCCCCTTTAACCTTGCACTATAGGAGCCACCTGCATAATGTGGGAACCAAGCCCTCCACATCAGCAAAGACCTTGGCTTCATAAGAAAAGAGAGCCTCTTCTTTGAAGCAACATCTATTTAAAAAGCCGATCCATTAACACGGTTTTGCACTTCTGCCCATAAGGAGATGCCAACCAGGGATCCTACAGATAAAAGACTGTGTCCAAATTACCAGTCAAAATTTCCACTGCTTAAGAAGCTTAAAACATGAGTTACAAAGCACAAACAAATATGTTTCCATTAAAGGCAATTCAGCAGCGGATTAACCAAATTTCACATATCCTATTTTGAGAATTGTAATATTTTGCCTTCTTGCTGCTTTGGAAAAATAGATTCAAATCTAAGGCAGAAGATGTCACATGGCACGTCCTTAATTGTTGCGATTAGGTCTAATAAGCATGCTTCCCTGCTGTTTGGAGAATGTCTCTGACTTTTGATCCTGACATCTGTATCTTACAATGATTTCACTCCGCTCTGACATTCTTTCTGATGTTGATCCAGGAATTAATGGATTGTAAAAAAAGCTGGCAGGATATCATTTAAAAAATAGAATTCTTACTGCACAAGTGATGAAAAGGTATCAAAAGTCTCATATGTAAGTTCTGATATTAACACTTTTACTGAATTGTTTTTATGGAGATGGCGTTCCAAAAAGTGATGAAGTAAAGGAACTTTTCATCTATTTGTCACTTGGTACAGAAAATACATATTTGGGGTCATTATATAGTATCTGGGGAGATTTTTTGAGCCCCTCCAGCTACATTGACAAGGTCTAATGCTGTGGATGAATTGGAAATCAACCCAAAATTAATAGTCCCTAGTGCCAAGTGATTGTCCTCAAAGTCAGCTCCAAATAGGTTTCTGTTCTGTTGGACATTTGTGGTCCATTACTGCATTGGAGCCTGGGCCTATTGGAGCATCCAGTATGGCCCAGATGAACATTTCCAAGTAACATTAACTATAAAATGCCTTTCTGGATATGATGCTAAAATTTGATAAGGGCTTTAGCCTCACAGGGATTTTCACCACATTTTCTCTGACTCCTTTATTACAGATTTGTCTTTTATGCTGCACTACTGATGATTGGATGTATGACTAAATGACAGAAGTAATGAGTAAACATAATTTGCTTTTCCGAATTTCAAAGTAGATCTGCCTGTCAGAGTGATGGTGGAGAAGTTTTTCTCATGTCTATGAAGCCTCATTCAAACATCCAATTTTCACATATGAGTGATATCCATGTTTTTCACAGAGAACACTCGTATCTATGATTAGATTATGGAGCTATTCACATGCCCGTGATTTTTCGCAGACCAAGAGGACCACAGAAAATCACGGAGACATGCCCAATTTTAATCTGAATGTCGGATCAAAATAAGCAATACAAGTCAATGGGTCTATGAAAAAATTGGATTGCACTCAGATGACATCCAAGTGTGGTCCGATTTTCACGGACTGTTAGCATGGAGAAGGTGGGGAAACTTTTTGTATTTCTCCACGTTTGAGAAAGACATATAACACTCGGATAATACATGCCCCAAGGACTACATTGGCAAAACTAAGAGACAACTACGAGTCCGAATTGGGGAACACATTGGGGATATTAGAAATACTAGGGATACTCCCCTTGCCAAACATATTAATGAAGTCCATCACGGTGATCTGAAGTCCCTCTCTTTTCGATCAATTGAAACTGTTCTGTCTCCACTTGTCAGGGAGACTGGGATAGGAAAATCCTACAGCGTGAGTGTAGGTGGATATTTTGGATGGAATCACTGACCCCCTTGGGTCTAAATGAACAACTTAATTTTTCTAGCTTCATTGAGATTAATCGGTAGTTATCCATATGACATGAATTCTCTATAAGCCTTGATATAGGTCATTCTTGACCTTTCTAAAAAACTTCTATTTGAACTGTCTGTGATATCATATCAGATGGGTCTCTATATGGACATTACATAACCATTAACTAAATATATATGGGCCTTTTTTGTGTTTGCCTGCTTCTCCCCATTCCCTTCACCTAATTTAGCCCGTACTTATTGTCTCAAATAATTTTGCTGCCTTATTTCATATTGGTGTACTATTTTATATTTCCACCCTCTAGGACCTGCTACTGAACTATGTGCACATCTGCGCTCCACTATTGATAAAGGGTGTTAGCTGTTAGTTGAATCTTATAGATAATTTAACATCAGTTTGGGGTTAAAATTCCCTTTCCCCCTCCCCCCCTAACGATAGTTATGTCGCTGGAGCGCATTTGCGTTCCATCTATGGTATCAAGCAGCACATTTGTCCATGCTGGCTGGGGGTTAACCGGAAGCCGCATCATTGGCACGTGTCGCCGGAAGTTGAGTCGCTGGACCGCATTTGCGTTCCACCGGGACGCGACGGTAATATGTCAATTGCCTTATTGGGTATAGGAGAATGATGGCTCCTCCCGGATATGACCCTTAGACTCCTGGCTCTAATTGGCGGGTGTTTTTTTTGCGCGCTCTTGCGGCTATATGAATGGGGATTTATGCTATAATGGTAAACCAGGCATTCACTCTGATGGTTCAAGGCGAATATATTGCTATTGCCGATGCTCCTACTATGGTGTATCTCCGAATTAGTCCCCTGATGAACCCTGAATGAGGAGAGGGTGAAACGCGTTGGGATAGCTGTTGACATTATCTATGCCTGTATCTTTGGGACATTTTTCCTATGCACTGGTACAACCTATAGGACTCTGTCTGAATTGAATTATCCGGCCTTTAACTGCAAGCAATCGATTACCTACTTCAGATAAGTTCATTTTTTCTCCTTTAAATATTTTGGAGTGTGTTCTTTTCTTTTTTGAGACTATTTATTTCCTCCTCATGTATACTTATTGACAGAGACCAGATTATATGCAGTATTTTGAGTATATGCAGCATCAATTATATGCATATAAGACAAGTTATCCTTGGTCTGGGCGGTACCACTGCATAGGATTAAGAAAATATTTCTATGTTAATGTATGTTTGGTGTAAGGGCCTAATAGAGCAAGTAAGGGACAGCCGACGTGGAGAGGGGACACCAAATCGTCTCACTAGGGTGATAAACGTCCGCTGTTAGGCAGGGTCCCAGTTTTAACAGGGTTACCTAGGGCCAGCCTGAATGACATTATTTGAATATACCTTTTATCAATACCCTCTTGCGCACAAACATTTTTATGCTCTCTGTCCATTATGTGACCATTAGTTGGTCTTTTAAAGTATCTATTAAAAGTTATATCTTATTCTGTTTTTTTTTTTCCCTTATTCTAACACTCGAATAATACTCTGAACAAAGTCTGATCAGAATAATCAGTAAGTTTTTCTCCTACGAGGAAAAATCAGAGGTTTGAATGAGCCATTAGATTTCTCACTTAGGAAAACTGTACAAGCTGCATGGCAGCCCAATCAATAGTGGCAGCTGTACTGATTGGGATCCATTTTTCCCAGACATAGCGGCTCAATGCAGTGGTCCGGTATAATGGCTAGCCAAATGAGAATTTTTAACAAGTTAACATTAGAAGACTAGTGATGAGTGAGCACTAAAATGCTCGGGTACTCGTTGCTCGGGTCGAGCAGATTGGAATGCTCGAGTGCTCGGTCTGAGCAATGAGCCCAATGTAAGTCTATGGGAAACTCGAGCATTTTTCTGGCGGCTCCCCCCCGGCGGTCTGCAGAGGGCCTAAAAATTGCCAAAATCGATGGGAACAGTGCTCAAATGACATGGGGACAGCATGGGGAAGACCCCTGAAAGCATTTCTGACTCCCAGGTTACTGCTGTCAACAACGTCACATAAAACATACAAAAATGAAACTAAAATGGATTTTCCTGGGAAATATGTTAAGGAACATCCTTTCCATGACATGTACAATGTATATAAAGCAAAATAAATAACCAAAAACAAAAATACTCCTCCACACCTTGGGCTATGTTCACACGTAGCTTTTTTGATGCGTTTTTCCACTTTTGCATTGCTTTGAACAAAGACAAATGCATTCACTGGGAAATTTGTGACACATCATCAGACACATGCATACAGTGCTGAAAAGACATGGGAACAGCATGGGGAAGACCTCTGGAAGCATTTCTGACTCCCAGGTCACTGCCTAAAAGTGTATCCATCATAAGTGATCTTTGGCGCATGCGAAGATGCCTCCTGCCATGCACCTGTCATTGCAGACTTGCAACAATCACCGTCCACATCCTTGTCCCAGTGCAGCGTTCAGTTGTCCCTACCCCATTCCTTGGAATGCAAGCGCAAGTATGCAGCCAGCCACCCACCCACAGGCTGTAATACTATACTATCAATTTTTTGACAGCTGCTTGCACTTGAAATGTGGCCTTTTAGGCTCGTGGAGGCGGAAGCTTTTCATAACCTCATGCCGGCTGTGGCCAGGAGTCCATGCTCGGTCCGCAGCCGCCACTGTTTCTCCCGGTGTCGTCTCCGCCTTCCCCAAGCACGGGTCCCACAACATTACCCGTGCCCTCCCCAGAGCATTTACTGGGAAGTACCGCCTAACCACAAACACGTGGACAGGTGAATGTGGCCAGGGACGGTACGGAGCCAGTCCACAACTTTTTTTGCTGAGAGTTGTATTTAGCTCGGTGAAAGGACTGGCAGAGAGAGAAACCGTATCTACCCTGGGTGTCATTTCTTCCAGGAAGTCCTCTAATGAAGCTTGTTGCAGAAGCAATGGCAGCCCGTCCAACATCACTCGCACTTGTTGGTGGTGCTTTGACACCCACACATCTTTCTTTGCACATTTAATTTCATGAATACAGAGTTGGACAATGGCCTGATCTGCAATATGGTTTAAGAAATAACATGCACGAGCATGTCCGATCCACATTAAAAAAGCAGCCATAGAGTGCCCGGGAACCTTCCCCCACGCTTTTCTTAGCCAGGGCTGCTTTTCGGCAGGGATGGATGGGCCCACCAGAGAACTGGAGACTCCTCCGGTGGGCCCAGGCTTCTCCTTCAGGAGAGTTCATAGTGCCGAGGTGAGGCCATGATGATGATAGAGGCCACCATCTGCTTAGTTTTCTGTTACTTGGAATGCAAGTGCAAGTATGCAGCCAGCCACCCACCCATGCACAGGCCGCAACACTAAACTGCCAGATTTCTGGGCAGCTGCTTACACTTGAAATATGGCCTTTTAAGCTCGTGGAGGCGGAAGCTTTTCACAACCTCATGCCGGCGGCGGCCGGGTGTCCATACTCGGTCACCAGACGCCACTATTTCTCCCGGTATCGTCTCCGCCTTCCCCAAGCACGGTTACCACAACATTACCCGTGCCCTCCTCAGTGCACTTACTGGGAAGGACCGCCTAACCACAAACATGTGGACAGGTGAATGTGGCCAGGGACGGTACCGAGCCAGTCCACAACTTTTTTTGCTGAGAGTTGTATTTAGCTCGGTGAAAGGACTGGCATAGAGGGAAACCGTATCTACTCCGGCTGTCATTTCTCCGTCACCAGGTTCCGCCCATTGTCACACACGACCATGCCTGGCTGTATGTTCAGCGGTGAGAGCCACAGATCAGGCTGCTGTGTTACAGTTTTCAACAACTCTGCAGCGCTGGGCGGTTTCTCAATTAAGCATTAAGCATGTTATCTTCAGCACAGCCTTTTGCCGCTTGGCCAAGGCAGTGCTGCAGTGCTGTCAGCTTGTGACTGATGTGGTCATTTAGGAGATAGAGGAGGAGGTGCATGAGCTGAACAATGTGATTACATTGTTGTTAAATTGGTGATGCTGTTTTTTATACTAAAGAAAGATCCTATTGTTTTGGTTTTTATACGTTATGTTTTAAGACAAATGCATTCACCGGGAAATGTCATTTTAACATTTTACAACCTTATCTGGCAGACGCATCCTGTTTTATTTATGATGGAGGGACTCTGAAAGTCATAAAGCCTATTTTTATAGGGACATCAGATGGCCCTTACTATTCTTAAAAGGCCAGCAGTCGGCCCTCGCTATTGTTAGAGAGCCATCAGCCGGCTTTGTTGTTCCCATTATTAACAAGTGGGTCTCCTATACTGTTATTGCGTATCCAGTGACTGCAAGGGCTGCCAAAAATTTGGACGCAACCCAATACCCCTTTGAAGAGACATAGAGGAGGGTCTCAGTAAAAAAAATGTTCCCATTATAAAGGAGCGGGTCTCCTATAGTGGCAATGCCTATGCTGTGACGGCAAGGGCTGCCAAAATTTGGGAAAAACCCCACTAAGAATTTAAAGACACACAGAGCAGGGCCACAGTAACAAGTACGACATGTTCCCATTAGAAAGGAGAGAGTCTGTTATAGAATTATAGGGTATGCAGTGAGTCCAACGGCTGCCCAATTTTAGGAAAAACCCCACTAAGAATTTAAAGACACACAAAGCAGGGCCACAGTAACGACAAATTCCCATTAGAAAGGAGAGAGTCTCCCATAGTGTAGGCCTATGCAGTGAATGCAAGGGCTGCCAAAAATTTGGAGGCACTTCAATGCCCCTTGGAAGAGACGTGGAGGAGGGCCTCATAAAAAAATGTTCCCATTAGAAAGGAGCGGGCCTCCTATACTTGTAATGCCCATGCACTAAGTGTATGGGCTGACAAACATTTACCCCTAGGAGGGAAACATGAACCTACTGTATAAAAAAAATCATAAACACCCTTTAAAAAAATTATGTGAGTGTTGCGTCACGGACGACGGTCACCCTGGTGATATGGTGGTGGAGGATGAGGAGAAGGAGGAAGACAAAAGCAAATAGCCAAAATCAGTAAGCGTTATACCCTTGTGTGGGTGTAAAAAGGTGCATGGGAATACATCTACCAAGAAAAGACACTGGATTTGAGTTTATGTTACGCTGCTTTCATTCGGTGGTGTTGAGAAGTCTGGCCCAATCCAGCCCTTGTTAATTTTTATAAGAATCAGCCTGTCAGCATTTTCAGTTGACAGGCGGATGCGCTTATCAGTTATAATTCCACCAGCGGCACTAAAAACCCGCTCTGATAAAACGCTGGCGGCAGTGCAGGCCAGGACCTCCAAGGCATAGAGAGCCAGTTCATTCCACGTATCCAGCTTGAATACCCAATAATTATAAGGCACAGCGGAATCACGGAGGACGTTGGTACGGTCGGCAAGGTACTCCCTCAGCAACTTCACAAACGTTGCACTCCTTGTGAGAGTACCCCGTGCCTCAGGGCCTGTGCGATGGGAGGGTCTGAGAAAACTCTCCCAGAACTTTGACAGTGTTCTCCTGCCTCTGCTGGATTGAAGTTGTGTCTCTCTCGCCTGTACTCCTTGGTTGTCCAACGAAGTGTGCCCTCTGCCGCCAGCGTTTTCAGATGGGAATTTTTTTAATAGTTCCGCAACAAGTGCCTTTTGGTACAGCCCCATTTTTGTAGACCTGTCCGCCTCAGGAATAAGAGATATAAAGTTCTCCTTGTAGCGTGGGTCTAGAAGTATCACCAACCAGTAATGACAGTCACCCAAAATGTTGAGAACGCGAGGGTCATGGGAAAGGCAGCGTAACATAAAGTCAGCCATGCGTGCCAGACTATTAACAGGTAACATGCTCTCCTCCTCCTCCTCCTCTCTGTCCTCTGGCCATCCACGCTGAACAGACGGTATGACAGCTGTGCAGGTAGTACCGTCTATAGTGCATGAAACTAGATCCTGTCCCTCCTCTTCCTCCTCCTCCTCATTGTCACCCAATCCAAGTTGGGATGAGATGAGGCTTGGCTGTGAGTAATCACCCTGTATGGTTCCTTGCTCCATATTATCGTGCTCCACCTGCAATGCATCCTCTTTGATTGTGAGCAGAGAGCGTTTCAGAAGACAGGGAAACGGGATGGTGACGCTAATTATGGCGTCATCGCCGCTCACCATCTTGGTGGAGTCCTCAAAGTTTTGGAGGATGGTACATATGTCTGACATCCATGTCCACTCCTGAGGTCTTATGTGTGGAGTCTGAACTGAATACTGATGGCCTTGTTGATGCTGGTACTCAACAACTGCCCTCTTCTGCTCACAAATCCTTCCCAACATCTGCAGTGTAGAGTTCCAACACGAGGGGACATCACACACCAGTCTGTGAGTCGGAAGCTGCAAACGCTGCTGAAACACTGCAAGGGCGGTGGAAGCTGTAGCTGACTTTCTAAAATGGGCACACAGGCGGCGTACTTTAACAAGCAGATCCGGCAACTCTGGGTAGGATTTGAGAAATCGCTGAACCACGAGGTTAAGCACATGGGCCAGGCATGGTACGAGTGTGAGCTTGCCTCGCCTCAGAGCCGCCACCAGGTTCCGGCCATTGTCACACACGACCATGCCTGGCTGTAGGTTCAGCGGTGTGAGCCACAATTCTCCCTGCTCTTTCAGAGCTGTCCACAACTCTTCAGCATTGTGCGTTTTTTCACCTAAGCATATTAGCTTCAGCACAGCCTGTTGCCGCTTGGCTGAGGCAGTGCTGCAGTGCTTCCAGCTTGTGACTGATGTGGTCATTTCGGAGATGGAGGCTGAAGAGAAGGAGGAGGCTGAGGAGAATGAGGTGCAGGAGCTGTAGACCGTGGGGGCAACCCTGATTGACCTATGACCCGCAATCCTTGGTGTCGGGAGGAGGTGTTCCGTTCCAAGGTCCGACTGGGTCCCGGCTTCCACTATGTTAACCCAGTGTGCCGTCAGCGAGATGTACCATCCCTGCCCACAAGCACTTGTCCACGTGTCCGTGGTTAGGTGGGCTTTATAGGTAACTGTTGTTGAGGGCACGGCTAATGTTGTGGGACACGTGCTTGTGTAATGCAGGGACGGCACACCGGGAGAAATAGTGGCGGCTGAGGACCGAGTACCAAGGGATGGCCGCCGCCATCAGGTTGCGGAATGCTTCCGTCTCCACGAGCCTAAAAGGCAACATTTCGAGTGCAAGCAGTCGTCAAATATGAGAATTTAGTAGTGTGGCCTG
This sequence comes from Phyllobates terribilis, assembly GCF_046119375.1. Taxonomy (NCBI): domain Eukaryota; kingdom Metazoa; phylum Chordata; class Amphibia; order Anura; family Dendrobatidae; genus Phyllobates; species Phyllobates terribilis. The sequence continues at coordinate 59,811,569 of NW_027362773.1, forward strand.
TGGGGCGTTGGCTGCATATTTGTTCTTGCGTTCCAAGGACTGGGGTATGGACAAATGAACGCTGCGCTGGAACAAGGACATTGACGTGCTTCCTGATGCTGCTACTTGAGAGTGTGCAACGACAGGTGCAGAGCAGGAAGCATTTTCGCATGCACCATGGACAGGGGATTGGCTTGCATGCACAACAGAGGAAGAAGCAATGGTGCTACCCGCAGACACTGTTCCTCGACCCTGGGGTTTGGCCCACAAAGTCGGGTGCTTTGCTGCCATATGCCTGATCATGCTGGTGGTGGTCAGGCTGGTCGTTTTGCCACTCCTGCTGATGCTGGCCTGGCATGTGGTGCAAATGGCCTTTTTGGGGTTTCGGGAATACCTAACAGTTGTACTGGCAACTTCCAACGTGTTGGTGCTATGGGAAATGGTTGCCTGCCTTCTGTCTGCGGCCACCACACTGCTTCTTCCTGCCTGTTGGGGTGCACTGCCTCCCTCCCCCTGTGTGCTGCTGTCCTCGTTCCGCATGTCCTCCCCAGGTTGGGTCAGTTACTATATCATCCACCACCTCGTCTTCCACTTCCGCACCCTGGTCCTCCTCCCGACTTTCTGGCAATTGTGTCTCATCATCGTCCACCTCTTGTGACACTTTCCCACCGTTGCCTTCGTGTGACCGTGGCTGCTCAATTATTTGGGCATCGCTACACGCGATCTCCTCTTGCCCCGCTTCAAGTGAAGCTGGCGAGAGGCCCGAATCTATAGATGGAGAAGTGAACAGCTCTTCAGAGTGTCCAAGTGTGGGATCAGTTGTCGCTGGGTACTCGGCATGGTGGGAGGAAGGAGGATCAGGGTGAGGAATATGCGATCCAGACTCATGGCTACTGGTACTTGACCGTGTGGAAGACAGGGTGGTGGTGGTGGTGGTGGCTAAGTGACTGAAAGCATTATCCGCTATCCAACCAACAATCTTTTGACACTGCTTTGGGTGCAATAGTGGTGTGCTGTGGTCCCCTAAAAATTGGGACAGGAAGGTCAGGCGAGAAGATGTGGGTGTTTGTTGTGGAACAATTTCAGCTTGCCCACGGCCTTGTCCTTGGCCTCTGCATGCACCATTATCATCACGTCCAGTTCCCCGTCCGTTGCCACGTGCCTTGCCCATTTTAAATGGAGGACAGTATCTTCCACGCTCACTACAAATGACTGAGTTTGGAACGAACTTATATGTGATCCGTGCGATGGAGAAAACAAAGTTTTAACTACCTGGCCTGTAGGTAAGTAGTTTGAACAGCAAACTGCCTGTGAATTGCTTCACTGACACACTGAAAGAAATTTTTAATGGAGGCCAGAAATGGCAGTATTTTCTGACAATGTAAATGTGATCCGTGTGACGGAGAAAACAGAGTTTTAAATAGCTGGATTTCTAGCGCTGTAATTTGGAAAGGACCTGGCTGTATTCTGCAGTGCCAACAAGCAAATGGCGCAGAAAAACTGTGTTCTCTGCATTGCTTTTTAAACAAATAATGAGGATTAAGATCCAAAGAAAAGTATTCCTGGCCCCTGAGACCTGGGCCTTTGTATAGAAATATCTAACAGCAGCAGAAGGCAGAACTGGAATGGAGCCTCTTGTGCTATATGCACTGTAGTCTGCTATATACCCTGCCTGCCTGCCTATATACACTGCCTGCCTGATATCTCTGCAGAAGGATTAGTTAATCCTCAAAAGGACTGTTTGTTAAGATGGCTATGTGTAATGTACGGTTTTTCTCCCTAGGTAGTCTACCTAATACACAAGCAAATCTCTCCCTGACGCAGCAACACCTCTCCCTACACAAGCAAATGGCACAGAAAAACAGTGTTCTCAAGATTGCTTTTTAAGCAAATAATGAGGATTAAGATCCAAAGAAAAGTATTCCTGGCCCCTGAGACCTGGGCATTTGTATAGAAATATCTAACAGCAGCAGAAGGCAGAATTGCAATGGATCCTCTTGTGCTATATGCACTGCAGTCTGCTATATACACTGCCTGCCTATACACCCTGCCTGCCTGATATCTCTGCAGATGGATTAGTCCTCAGAAGGACTGTTTGTTAAGATGGATATGTGTAATGTACGTTTTTTCTTCCTACACTACCTAATACACAAGCAAATCTCTCCCTGACGCAGCAGCACCTCTCCCTACACTGTCTGATCCGGAGTAACTGTAACGAGCATGGTGGCGCCAGGTCTGATATAGACCTGATGACGCTGTGCGGCCAGCACATCACTGTAATGCCACAACCAACATGGCTATGGCATTACAGTGCATGGCAAGCATCCCTGCATGTTCATTGGCTCTCTAAAGAGCGCCAAACATGCAGGGAGGGGACCCCAGTTCCCGCCTGAGCGACCCGGAAAAACTCAGCGAGCGCCGAGCATCTCGAGCTGTGAGATGCTCGGGCGAGCACCGAGCACTAGCGAGCATGCTCGCTCATCACTATAGAAGACCACTGAAAAAGCTTTATATCAAGGTGAAATTAAATCAAGATATTACTTTAACTTGCCTCAAACTACTGTCAAACCCTTTTGATTTTCATTTATTCTTGGCTACACCATGTCTGGACTATCATGAATTTTCTCAACCCATAATACCTACATGCAGGATAATGGAGGAAGCCCTATCTAGAAATATTGAGTATGGGTGAAATATGTAGTGATATAAGAAGTGTCTACAGATGCACACCTCCTTAGCGTTTCATTTTAAGAGACATATATGTAAATGTACATGACAATTGGAGTTTCTAGGATCTTTTATGGACTTTGCCTTGTAGATTGTAGGATTTTAAACTCCCGTGAATGAAAATTTGAAAGTTGAGAAATCTTCATTTGCGGCCATGAAGAGTCTGGATATAGTTTTGTTGCATGTGGGAGGAACACATTTCAGATAGATGTTGCTCTGGAAAGTCAACCCATGCCCCGTGCCAACCATTCAGCCACATTGTTGCCCTAATGATTTTCACTGTGCACATTTCCTCTGAACCTTATGTTTGGTGTATACACTGTGAAAAGTTCCTGACGTCTAAATCAAATTTATCCATAAGGCTCCATATGGTCCTTTTGGTTTCCATTGTTGTTGCATGCATTGACACCATGGGATGATATTGGCGATGTGCATTATGTCTCTGTATGCCTACAAAGTTGCATTTGTCTTCTGTAGGAGATATACTTTAGGAAATATTTCTAATATGTGCTACAGAAGCACTAAATTTAACCTAAGAGTTAATTGTTAAAAATTTGATTTGCATATTCAAAACTCTACATTCATAAAGTCGTCTTGAAATCCGAAAGCCCCTTTTAATTTTGTACTTTTTCTAGCAGCTTTGTTCTCATCAGGAAATCAAAGATGCTTGATGGTTTTAATACAAAGTACACTTGTTATCAAGTTTCCATTAATTAATAACCATCATTCTATGGCCACATCCATTGTTCTTCGTGCAATTTGCAGGAAAGAAAAAAATGGAAGCTGTCAAGTTGCTTAAAACAAAAGAATCTCTAAAATGAAATTTTACACATCGCAGGATATCGACATGTATTTCACTACTGGTTAATTACTAGATGCCAAAGGAATTTTAACATAGCTCACTCACTGACAGCAAATGTGTGACAGGCGGCAGACTGTAACTTCAGTGTATTTTCCGGTGGAGGGACCAGTGGCACATTGCGTTCCATTACGCTGTAGGTGCCTCCAGGACCAAAGGAAAATCAAGGTAATTATACATGTCATTTATTCTAATAGAAAGTAAATCACATTTCTCAATCCTTTGTGCATTTTCTGCCCATGTATTTTACAGTTATTTTTATACTCAGTGATAATTTCAGTGTTATGCAGGAAACCCATCCAAAAAGATATTCTGGCTGTCATTAGTCAAGATAACCCTTTGATTGCCAGAAGACTTTGCAGGACAGACAACTGAAACAGCCAAACACTAAAGACATGTGTATACTGTCGAACCAGTAGGTTACGTTCACAAATTGTGGAATATCGGAATTCCATTTTATTGAATGTCACGGATTAATAAACTCCCAGTACCTCAAATTGCATGTAAGAATTTGGGGGGGGGGTTAAAGCTGCATCTGAATCCTCATGAAGTTGACGCGCCCCTGGGCCTGTGTCACGCTGCGTTGCGCACGCGGGAGCTTACCCGGAGCCGGATCTCTTGAGGGTTGTAGTCTCGTGGCGGTGATCCGGTCCGTGCCCAGGGAGTCAGACTAAGTGGCGCTGCTTTAGCGGTAGATGTTGGACGACTACGCCACCCGTTGAATGCAGCGAAGGAGCTGCCGCTGCAGGGCAGACCGCTGAAGCCGGTGGTAGGATTGTGCAGCGTGATAGTATCACCCCCAACGGGAGGGGTATGGCCTCAGGGCAGCCGACGTGGATGATGGGGGTAGCAGGAATCACTCAGAGACGATGCGGTGTAATTCAGGGTCTTTACTGGTGATAAAGATAGACCCTCCCGGAGTACTGGCTAGCGATCGGGGCCTGGTCAGTCCTTGAGCAGATGGGATCTCCCCTGGCCAGGCGGAGTTGTAGGTCTCCCAAACTGACTGTACTCTTCTGGCTACCTTGCTAGAGGCGGGTATAAGTAGCCCACGTCCCTGAGTGTACCGTGTGGTGCTCACCCGTATGGCCGGTGACTCGGGGCCTTCTAGTAGCTTCCGCTCCACGACGGCGGTGCTGGCCCCATGCGTGTGACCGTGCCTTCGGGTTTCTTGGCCAGAGGACCTGGAATCCCCTGCCTGACGGATTCTGCTGCTGGGTAGGAGTTAGTCCCCACAGCCTCGGACTCCGGGTCCGGTAAGAAATCTTCTCAGTCAGGGCGAGCTCTGCAGCTGCCAGCCCCTGACTCCTTGTAACACTGCTCCCACAGAGCTCCTGTTGTTTCTTCCCATAGCTGCTTCTCTTCTCTGTCTCTACTTCTGGCATGGCCCAGGAGCTGGGCCCAGCCGGAGCCACAGCTCCCTGTCAGCCCCCCTGGCTGAACTCTCCCTCTCAACTCTCTAACCCTGCCTCAGCCCCAGGTTTATATAGGGGAAGTTCTTCCCCTCCCAGGACTGGGCAGGAGGTGTGGCATGCATAGGATTCCTGACCAAGAGACCTCCCACCTGCTCTCAGACATAACATTGCTGTTACTGTGGAAACCAGACCCCTGGGGTGCCACATTCCCCCCTAGTGAAATTTAGTACTCCGGGACTAAACATATTTTTAAACATAACAAGGTATAAACAATAATAGTACAATAAGAAAAACATATAAAGATGGTCACGGCGTGTCCGCAACCGGGTGCAGTTTTTGAAGAAAAGCAAGGTGTCCATTTCACCAAAACAGGGAGACGTAACCAGGTAGGGGTCTGTCCTGCCCCGAGTCCTTAACAGTCTTTAGTCCATTCCTAGGTTACGCTCCAACCATGTACAAAGGATTCCCGGTAAATCCACCAAAGACTCCCATAAATTACTAGAAACACATAATTATTTACAGGATATGGCCGCTCTCAGTCCTCGGCCAGTGGGGATAAGGAATGGCTGCTCACAGTCCTCAGCCTGGTTTAAGATAGGGGCACATGGGGAACAATTCACTAATCCCAACGGGGACCATATTTTAATTAGCAGCAGTCCTTGTACCCTTACGGGTAACTATTTACAGCTTCACTGTACCGTACTTTAGTAACGGCATCCTCCTGCTCCTTCTTGAGGGTAACCTTCAAACCCGTCCGGGTCCTCTTGGCTTTCCTCGTATTGGTAGTACTGCAGCTCCTCCTCGGTTAGCTGGGTTAGTATCTCTGCGACAGTCCTCCTCCCAGGTGGCCAGGACTTTACCTCCCTTTGGGCTGCCCCGGTTAATTGGGCCACCAGGATGCTCACTTTTTGCTCCTCTGTGAGGGGGTACACCTGGAAGAGGCTATCCAGCTTTTCTCTAAAGTCATGCAGGGTATGTGACTCCCCTGAGTACTGGGGTAGCCAGACTGCCCCCGGGATATAGGGCATGGTGAAAGGCATGACCGCAACAGCGGTGGCGCTGGCGGGGGTTGAAGCGGTGAAGCTCTCCTCCATATCCGACATCCTTCTCCCCCCTAGTGGACCGTGGCCTACCTTGCGATGATCCTCTTCCGTAGGCCACGGCTCCGCAGTGGATCGTCAGGGTTGAGGACCTTCCGTCGCGCTCCTGTGACGTCGGCGTCTGCTGGGCTCCTTCCAGGACCTTACGCAACGTCCGGACGTGAGGCGGGGCTTCAGTTCTCGCGCGCTTTCGGAGTCCACGCCCCTCTTCTTCCCGCGCGGCGTCTTCAAGATGGCGTCCAACGGCAGGAAAACTCCACGGATGGCGGGAAGAAGGCAGAAGATGGCGCCGGATGGCGGGAATCTTCACCACTGGTAAGTTTGAACAGTCTTTTTCAGGCACGCAGTACCCGGTGGTTGCGGGCACGAAATCCTGCCGACTACGCCAAAAGTTGACGCACCCCTGGGCCTTTGTCGCGCGGCATCGCGCGCACGGGAGCTTACTCGGAGCCGGATCTGTTGAGGGTTGTAGTCTCGTGGCGGTGACCTGGTCCGTGCCCAGGGAGTCAAACTGAGCGGCGATGTATCAGCGGTAGATGTTGGACGACTACGCCACCCGTTGAATGCAGCGAAGGAGCTGCCGCTGCAGGGCAGACCGCTGAGGCCGGTGGTAGGATTGTGCAGCGTGATAGTATCACCCCCAACGGGAGGGGTGTGGCCTCAGGGCAGCCGACGTGGATGATGGGGGTAGCAGGAATCACTCAGAGACGATGCGGTGTAATTCAGGGTCTTTACTGGTGATAAAGATAGACCCTCCCGGAGTACTGGCTAGCGATCGGGGCCTGGTCAGTCCTTGAGCAGATGGGATCTCCCCTGGCCATGCGGAGTTGTAGGCCTCCCAAACTGACTGTACTCTTCTGGCTACCTTGCTAGAGGCGGGTATAAGTAGCCCACGTCCCTGAGTGTACCGTGTGGTGCTCACCCGTATGGCCGGTGACTCGGGGCCTTCTAGTAGCTTCCGCTCCACGACGGCGGTGCTGGTCCCATGCGTGTGACCGTGCCTTCGGGTTTCTTGGCCAGAGGACCTGGAATCCCCTGCCTGACGGATTCTGCTGCTGGGTAGGAGTTAGTCCCCACAGCCTCGGACTCCGGGTCCGGTAAGAAATCTTCTCAGTCAGGGCGAGCTCTGCAGCTGCCAGCCCCTGACTCCTTGTAACACTGCTCCCACAGAGCTCCTGTTGTTTCTTCCCATAGCTGCTTCTCTTCTCTGTCTCTACTTCTGGCATGGCCCAGGAGCTGGGCCCAGCCGGAGCCACAGCTCCCTGTCAGCCCCCCTGGCTGAACTCTCCCTCTCAACTCTCTAACCCTGCCTCAGCCCCAGGTTTATATAGGGGAAGTTCTTCCCCTCCCAGGACTGGGCAGGAGGTGTGGCATGCATAGGATTCCTGACCAAGAGACCTCCCACCTGCTCTCAGACATAACATTGCTGTTACTGTGGAAACCAGACCCCTGGGGTGCCACATAGACATTCGTGCAAAATCACATATGGATGTACAAGGATATACTGCGTCTGCTGAGTTCCCTCTATTCTTCGTACATACAAAGTGCAGTATGTTGTGGATAAAATTATCCTTTTACAATAAGGCTAAAAGTAAAAGTAGTAGAAGTGACTGAGAATCACTGTGACCACATGGGACATCTTATGAGTTGGGAGACAATAGACATGCCCTTGGATATAAGTATAGGGGTGAGGCCTAAGCTCATGGCCATGTATTACACAAGATGGATTGTGACGCTCATGAGAAATTGCAGCACAAATTGTATGTAATATGCAATGTGCACCAGTTGTGAGTCGGGGGAGGATATTCAGTTGGGTAAGTAGAGATGGTCAAATTGATTCAAGAGGAATTTAATTCTTCTTGAATTTGACAAAAATCTGTGTTCTCTAAAATATGAATTTTTTTGTAATTCACTCAGCATGAATTTAGCAAACTAGCGGCTGCCATTTTGCCTAACTGAAGCAGGCTGGCAAATGGTAAAAAAACAACAACAAAACTAACTCCTCACTGCCCACCTCACAGGACACCCCACAGCTCACTGCCTGTTGTTCGGTTCTCTGGGCCTCTTCTTTCCACCGCCACACACCACATCTCTGCGGGTCAGGAGTTTATGACATGTAAGGATGCCCAAGGCCTGGTCCCCAATGGAAATCCTGTTCTAAAGTTAAGACACAGGACCAATCACAGGACACAGGACAGGACATTGAGGACCAGTAGCCAGAAGTGTGCAGCCGGGCAGCCAGAGAGGTAGAAGGTGAGATGAGTATTAGTTTTACTTTGTTTATTATTTTAGATTTCACATTTATTATACTCTGGGGTCTGGAATAAGGAGCATTCAATTCGGAGAGGATAACTTTGCTGCAAAATTACATTTCCAGTGAAAATCCTTACTATTTGGTAAATTCAAATTTTGCCAGATCCGCTAATCTCAAGCTTTAAGCAATTTTTGATATTGTGGACATTAGAGGTAAATTAAGTAGATCATAGACATTGACCTGTTCAAAATTATTTGTCCCAGCCCCCAACCCCACAACTGCCCTGCCACACTGTGTCTATAGCTAACTACGCCTTTCTGTGCTGGGTGATACCATTACCCATGTCATTGAGCTGCATCCTTACACCAGCAGGTGGCAACCTGTGGTCCTTAAACTGTTATGAAACTACAACTCCCAGCATGCATGGTGTCCCTGAGGCTATAAGGGCATAATGGGAGTTGTAGTTTCACAATGGCTGGAGTCTCCCATAACAGATCTGCTGGACAAAGGAGAACCTGCATAAAAGAGTATCAGATAATAAACAGCAAACTTTGTGTTTTGGACAACAATATTAAAAGTGATGCTCCTGAAGCTATGCAGGTGCATTAGACATGGTGCATTGAAAAAAGCTTAAATAGTTAAAATGTAGCGCAGGTGAATACAGAAGCCTTGATTTACTTTAGTTATTTAGAGGGTTGATTTTTTTCTACTGGTGTGGCCTCATATCAACTACTATACAGCTAACTGTTACACACCTGTCCTGGGTATCCCAGGCTCCACTTCCTTCCCCTGGGTCTGCTGCCCTCTGCTGTGCTCCACATCAGGCTTTGCAATGATATCATTTCACTAGACCAATTTAAGGCCCATTGACACACACACACCTGTGTCTTGGGATTGAGACCCTAGACCTCTATGTTTGGTGTGCTCCACCTTCTGTGCGTACTGTGCTTTTACTTGCTCCCTTCCCTGCTGGGTTCCACTTCATCCGACCTGCTGCTGCTGAGATTCCTGAGCTTGCCAAGCAGTCGGTGCCCACGTGCATTCCCCCTTGCTGCATCAACACTTAGTGTCCATGTTCCCACCCGGACCTAAGGCTTAGAGGATCCACCTCATAAGGTGAGCCTTACATTAATGCCTATGGGTAGGAGGGTCACCCCTTGTCCCTAGTATAAGGGAAGCAGTAACCCTTGTATGGACACCATCTACTTTTTATTCTTTTATGTTTTTCTACTTGTGGAGAAAGAAATTCCCATGTAAGGACAACCTGAGCTTTCTTCTGCTTAGTCACCTCAGCAGGTCTTACAGATGCAAGATGTGAAGGAGTTGTAGTTTTGTAACTAAGCTGCATCTGATTGATGCCAGATTTTGGATCCATGCTCATCTTTGGTCATTTTAATCAGTGGATATTTCTCAGCTCAACAGTAATACATCTTGATAAAGGTCAAACAAGTTGGCAAAAGAGGGTCATACAGAATAATACATCACTCTCTCTGTAAATTATACATATTTTACAAATTGTAATGACATTGTGAGCCACACAACATCACAAAAGTCTTCCAATTATAAAAAAAGATGTAACCTATGTTTCATTAGTTACAATAATTGAACAATGTTGTTTATTGTTTGTTATTATACTGTGATACAAATAAAACAGTTAACAAATCCCATAGAAACATCAGACAACCAACAATAAGTACAACCTACAGCTTTGATGGGAAATGCCAGATTAGTGTATACATTTTATATCAAAGAGCTAGAAATGGTGGGATGACTATTATGCAGGATTATTCAGATCTTGGAGGGAGTCACATGGAGATGATTTCCCCCCAGGATTGATGAACAAATACAAGTTAACAAGAAGTGACAGGAAACAGATGATGAAGGTCTAATTTAATGTCATTTCCAGCAACAATATACCTTAAACTAGCTGGGGATATTGCATGGGTCAGTGGAAAGACCAGGCAAGTTTTACTATGAAAATATTAAATACTACAGACATCCAATATTTTATGTAACAGTATAATGCAATACATACTAAAGAATGATAAATCTTAGATTTACTGTTTAAGTATAGGAAACAATAGGAACATTCTCATTTTATTTAAAGGGAAAGTTTCTTCACTTAAATAGTCACTGTTGTTGAACAAACTTTGCATAAATCAAAAGTACAAGCAAATATAGGAAACTATGTAATATATCATATCCGAAACAATCTGATTCTTTCTCCACATATGAGCCACTTTTTCCCCTCCCTTGCTCCTGAAATCACCATCCACTCTGAAAAAAACAGCTCATATCTGTCTTACACACTGTAAGCAGAGTGAGACATTGGGTTACACATCCTATGGAGAGGGCAAGAGTGGTGAGGAGCACTAGGCTCAGTGAGACACACACAAACCTGTGCTGCATCTTCAAGTAACTGTATGCCTTAGTACAATGATGAATTCACAGCCACACAGCTCAGTACTGCTGCATAGTATCCTCTATGGTGCAATATATTGAGTGGTGTAACGTGAAATTTGTGGGCCCCAATTCAAAATCTCCAATGGAGCCCTCAACTAACACACATCTTTAAAAGTAATAGTCTTTTTATATGGGGCAAAGGGACATTTGGAACCCACGAGATCTCCAGGGCCTGGGTTTGATTGCAACTCCTGCATCTATTATAGTTACATCACTGTGTGTATTATCTTCCATTCTGTTACTGCTTTCTTCTAAACATGTGTAACACAGAGAAAGAAGAACATCTATCTCTGCGCCCCTAAACACCTTACATAAGAGTCGCTGGATGTGTACTTGCGATTAGATTACGGACACCTTCAGGTTTAGTTCTGTCACAATTTGTGCGACACTTGACCCCTTTAACGTCATGACGAAGAAAACAGACGGTTTTGCAAAAAATAAAGTCTTGTTTACTGATACTGAAACATATATTCAAGGGGTAGCAGGAACAATGCTTGGCTTTCTCTTCTGCACAATACAGAGGCACATTTTTAGTTGTTATGGACATTGGCACATTACTTGTGAAGACCGTTACATATGCATAACAGGTTATGCTGAGGGCCTCCATCTTCCCGGTACAGGAACACTTGGGTCAATGTGCTACGCTGTGCCCACTACACCCGAACTGCACTCTGTGAACAGTGTAAGGGAGCTCTCACAAGCTACCACCTTACGGACCTTCCCCAACCTGGCTGACCCTGTATTCATTCACTACGGACCTCCAAGTCTGGTTAACACTGAGGCATAAAATCTTCTTGCATAGGTGCCCCAACTTACCTGCTATGAGGAAGACTGCCGCCACTGTCGATTGCATGCTGAATAACTTTGTCTCTTGCCAGTCTGATACTTTACACACAGCCAATAATGACAGAACTCTCTGAGGGTGTCATTTCTGCTCTCCAGCTCTCTCAACTGACCTCAACACCAAGAACAAAAACACTTGTGCCCATTACTCCTCCCCAACTTAGGAAAGGGTGACAGGGTTAACTGTAGGGCCATCCCAAACAGAAAACTGCAGTCTACATAAGGGTAAAACACAGAATAAAATACTATTCACACACAATTAAAAACGGTCTTCAGAGAGGTAATGAGTAGTGTTGAGCGATACCTTCCGATATCGGGAAATATCGGATCGGATTGGATCGGACCGATACCGAAAAAGTATCGGATATCGCCGATTCCGATACCGGAAACCAATGCAAGTCAATGGGACATAAATATCGGAATTAAAATAAACCCTTTCTTTCCTTGTAGGTTAATTCTACATGAAGGAAAACAACTAAGAATAATGTAGAATGTATTGGGGGAGGTGGGGGAGACAATAAAGGCATAGAGGTTTAGCCCAATCAAATGGAATAGCAGGAATTACTATTTTTTTAAGATGTTCTGAGTTACGGAAATATTAACTATGTTAAGTATTTTTATATTTTGTCAGATATTTATGTTTCACTACTTCCATGCTCTTCACCTTCTTTTTTACTTCTCCCACACTTTCTCCTTCATCATCCTCAGCATCTTTTTCATCCACTTCTTCTTCACCTTCTTCTTCTTCACCTTCTTCGTATTATTCTTTTTTTTACATTCTTCATATTCTACTTCTTCATCTTCTTCATATTCTTCTTCTTCATCATATTCTTATTTGTGACAGGCATTCCTGTAGTTGTTATCTATAAAAGGTTGGACATTACACCTTTCGTTCTGCCCGTCACAAAAGATTCACAACAGGATTTGTCCGCGTTCAGTTTGGCCTGCAGCAGCAGGTCTTTTCCAGGGGCACCACGAGGAGGAACGGACTCACCCCCATACACTGCTTAGTCATATTCTGCTTATAATTTAGATATTATCTTTTGCTCTGAATTTGAATCTTATGCTTAATGTTCTTCCGCTTTTTGTTCTGCAGCTTCTTGTATTTCTGCTTCTTGGTTTTCTGTCTCTTGTTCTTCTGTATCTTGGTACTTGTCTTCTCTTCTTTGTGCTCTTGGTCAACTTCTTCAGGGTCATCTTCTTGGTCTTCTTCAGGGTGGTCTTCAGGGTGGTCGTCTTCCGGGTCCTCGTCTTCTTCGGGTTGGTCTTCTGGGTCCTCGTCTTCGGGGTCCTCGTCTTCTTCGGGGTGGTCTTCAGGGTCCTCGTCTTCTTCGGGGTGGTCTTCAGGGTCCTCGTCTTCTTCGGGGTGGTCTTCAGGGTCCTCATCTTCAGGGTCCTCGTCTTCTTCGGGGTGGTCTTCAGGGTCCTCGTCTTCAGGGTCGTCGTCTTCGGGGTCCTCGTCTTCTTCGGGTTGGTCTTCAGGGTCCTCGTCTTCAGGGTCCTCGTCAGGGAGATCCAGAGTGATTACCAAGAACCATTTCGAAAAGCTTGAACTTGGAAATGTAGCAGAAAGTACAAGAAGGCTGAGGAACTACCGAGGACCAGCTGACGGTACTGGAACCCGGATGGGTAGCAGAAGGTACAAGAGCCAATGGAACTACCGAGGACCAGCTGATGTTACTGGAACTCAGTTACTAAGCAGGAGGTACCTGTGCCAGAAAGCACTACCAAGGACCAGCAGACGTTGGTGGAACTTGGATACCGAGAAGGAGGCACCTAATCCAAAGGCACTGCCGAGAACCAGCTGACGGTACTGGAACCCGGATGGGTAGCAGAAGGTACCCATGTAAAAAAAAGTTCAAGTCCGCGAGCCGGCCGCAGTTACCAAAACCCACAGTCCTACAGGGGGTGCTTGTCCTATTGGCACTATGGAACCAGCCTTCATTGCCAGATCCCGCAGCCCACATAGGAGTCACCTAAACTGCAGGCACCATAGAGTCGGCTAACCCGACCGCAACACGACAGGACAATGCATTGGAGGCAAAGTGACGTTGACACTACCTGGAAACAGCTGGCGTGCTGGAACCAGGCTGGGCAGGAGGGAGTACCCGTGCCAAAGACACTGCCGAGAACCAGCTGACGGTACTGGAACCCGGATGGGTAGCAGAAGATACAAGAGCAAATGGAACTACCGAGGACCAGCTGACGGTACTGGCACCCGGATGGGTAGCAGAAGGTACAAGAGCCAATGGAACTACCGAGGACCAGCTGATGTTACTGGAACTCGGTTACTAAGCAGGAGGTACCTGTGCCAGAAAGCACTACCAAGGACCAGCAGACGTTGGTGGAACTTGGATACCGAGAAGGAGGCACCTAATCCAAAGGCACTGCCGAGAACCAGCTGACGGTACTGGAACCCGGATGGGTAGTAGAAGGTACAAGAGCAAATGGAACTACCGAGGACCAGCTGACGGTACTGGAACCCGGATGGGTAGCAGAAGGTACAAGAGCCAATGGAACTACCGAGGACCAGCTGATGTTACTGGAATTCGGTTACTAAGCAGGAGGTACCTGTGCCAGAAAGCACTACCAAGGACCAGCAGACGTTGGTGGAACTTGGATACCGAGAAGGAGGCACCTAATCCAAAGGCACTGCCGAGAACCAGCTGACGGTACTGGAACCCGGATGGGTAGTAGAAGGTACAAGAGCAAATGGAACTACCGAGGACCAGCTGACGGTACTGGAACCCGGATGGGTAGCAGAAGGTACAAGAGCCAATGGAACTACCGAGGACCAGCTGATGTTACTGGAACTCGGTTACTAAACAGGAGGTACCTGTGCCAGAAAGCACTACCAAGGACCAGCAGACGTTGGTGGAACTTGGATACCGAGAAGGAGGCACCTAATCCAAAGGCACTGCCGAGAACCAGCTGACGGTACTGGAACCCGGATGGGTAGCAGAAGGTACCCATGTAAAAAAAAGTTCAAGTCCGCGAGCCGGCCGCAGTTACCAAAACCCACAGTCCTACAGGGGGTGCTTGTCCTATTGGCACTATGGAACCAGCCTTCTTTGCCAGATCCCGCAGCCCACATAGGAGTCACCTAAACTGCAGGCACCATAGAGTCGGCTAACCCGACCGCAACACGACAGGACAACGCATTGGAGGCAAAGTGACGTTGACACTACCCGGAAACAGCTGGCGTGCTGGAACCAGGCTGGGCAGGAGGGAGTACCCGTGCCAAAGACACTGCCGAGAACCAGCTGACGGTACTGGAACCCGGATGGGTAGCAGAAGATACAAGAGCAAATGGAACTACCGAGGACCAGCTGACGGTACTGGAACCCGGATGGGTAGCAGAAGGTACAAGAGCCAATGGAACTACCGAGGACCAGCTGATGTTACTGGAACTTGGTTACTAAGCAGGAGGTACCTGTGCCAGAAAGCACTACCAAGGACCAGCAGACGTTGGTGGAACTTGGATACCGAGAAGGAGGCACCTAATCCAAAGGCACTGCCGAGAACCAGCTGACGGTACTGGAACCCGGATGGGTAGTAGAAGGTACAAGACCAAATGGAGCTACCGAGGACCAGCTGACGGTACTGGAACCCGGATGGGTAGCAGAAGGTACAAGAGCCAATGGAACTACCGCGGACCAGCTGATGTTACTAGAACTCGGTTACTAAGCAGGAGGTACCTGTGCCAGAAAGCACTACCAAGGACCAGCAGATGTTGGTGGAACTTGGATACCGAGAAGGAGGCACCTAATCCAAAGGCACTGCCGAGAACCAGCTGACGGTACTGGAACCCGGATGGGTAGCAGAAGGTACCCATGTAAAAAAAAGTTCAAGTCCGCGAGCCGGCCGCAGTTACCAAAACTCACAGTCCTACAGGGGGTGCTTGTCCTATTGGCACTATGGAACCAGCCTTCATTGCCAGATCCCGCAGCCCACATAGGAGTCACCTAAACTGCAGGCACCATAGAGTCGGCTAACCCGACCGCAACACGACAGGACAACGCATTGGAGGCAAAGTGACGTTGACACTACCCGGAAACAGCTGGCGTGCTGGAACCAGGCTGGGCAGGAGGGAGTACCCGTGCCAAAGACACTGCCGAGAACCAGCTGGCTGTGCTGAAACCCAGGGTAAATAATAAAAACAGAGTGCAGTCAGAGGCCTAATTGGAGCAAGTTTTAAATAAGTAGCACAGTGAATGTGAACAGAGCAGGAGAAATTGCCGTGAACACAGCAGGGGAACAGCTGACGTTACTGAACCCCAATAACACCGCAGCAAGTGTTGACTCTGCAGACGGCACTTCTGAGCGCCAACTGGCGGTGCTGGAGCCCAGGGATAAGAATAAAAACAGAGGAGCCAGAGGTGTAATTGGAGCAACTTTAAAATGTGTAGTACAGTGGATGTGGACAAAGCAGGAGAAATTGCCGTGAACACAGCAGGGGAACAGCTGACGTTACTGAACCCCAATAACACCGCAGCAAGTGTTGACTGTGCAGACGGCACTTCTGAGCGCCAACTGGCGGTGCTGGAGCCCAGGGATAAGAATAAAAACAGAGGAGCCAGAGGTGTAATTGGAGCAACTTTAAAATGTGTAGTACAGTGGATGTGGACAAAGCAGGAGAAATTGCCGTGAACACAGCAGGGAAACAGCTGACGTTACTGAACCCCAATAACACCGCAGCAAGTGTTGACTGTGCAGACGGCACTTCTGAGCGCCAACTGGCGGTGCTGGAGCCCAGGGATAAGAATAAAAACAGAGGAGCCAGAGGTGTAATTGGAGCAACTTTAAAATGTGTAGTACAGTGGATGTGGACAAAGCAGGAGAAATTGCCGTCCGCACAGCAGGGGAGCAGCTGACGTTACTGAACCCCAATAATACGGCAGCAAGAGTTGACTGTGCAGACGGCACTTCCGAGCGCCAACTGGCGGTGTTGTAGCTCAGGGATAATACTGAAAACAGAGGAGCCAGAGGTGTAATTGGAGAAACTTTCAAATCTGTAGTAGTGAGAATGTGGACAGAGCAGGAGAAATTGCCGTCTGCACAGCAGGGGAACAGCTGACGTTACTGAACCCCAATAACACGGCAGCAAGTGTTGACTGTGCAGGCGGCACTTCCGAGCGCCAACTGGCGGTGTTGGAGCTCAGGGATAATACTGAAAACAGAGGAGGCAGAGGTGTAATTGGAGAAACTTTCAAATCTGTAGTAGTGAGAATGTGGACAGAGCAGGAGAAATTGCTGTCCACACAGCAGGGGAACAGCTGACGTTACTGAACCCCAATAACACGGCAGCAAGTGTTGACTGTGCAGACGGCACTTCCGAGCGCCAACTGGCGGTGTTGTAGCTCAGGGATAATACTGAAAACAGAGGAGCCAGAGGTGTAATTGGAGAAACTTTCAAATCTGTAGTAGTGAGAATGTGGACAGAGCAGGAGAAATTGCCGTCCGCACAGCAGGGGAACAGCTGACGTTACTGAACCCCAATAACACCGCAGCAAGTGTTGACTGTGCAGACGGCACTTCTGAGCGCCAACTGGCGGTGCTGGAGCCCAGGGATAAGAATAAAAACAGAGGAGCCAGAGGTGTAATTGGAGCAACTTTAAAATGTGTAGTACAGTGGATGTGGACAAAGCAGGAGAAATTGCCGTGAACACAGCAGGGGAACAGCTGACGTTACTGAACCCCAATAACACCGCAGCAAGTGTTGACTCTGCAGATGGCACTTCTGAGCGCCAACTGGCGGTGCTGGAGCCCAGGGATAAGAATAAAAACAGAGGAGCCAGAGGTGTAATTGGAGCAACTTTAAAATGTGTAGTACAGTGGATGTGGACAAAGCAGGAGAAATTGCCGTGAACACAGCAGGGGAACAGCTGACGTTACTGAACCCCAATAACACCGCAGCAAGTGTTGACTCTGCAGACGGCACTTCTGAGCGCCAACTGGCGGTGCTGGAGCCCAGGGATAAGAATAAAAACAGAGGAGCCAGAGGTGTAATTGGAGCAACTTTAAAATGTGTAGTACAGTGGATGTGGACAAAGCAGGAGAAATTGCCGTGAACACAGCAGGGGAACAGCTGACGTTACTGAACCCCAATAACACCGCAGCAAGTGTTGACTCTGCAGACGGCACTTCTGAGCGCCAACTGGCGGTGCTGGAGCCCAGGGATAAGAATAAAAACAGAGGAGCCAGAGGTGTAATTGGAGCAACTTTAAAATGTGTAGTACAGTGGATGTGGACAATGCAGGAGAAATTACCGTGAACACAGCAGGGGAACAGCTGACGTTACTGAACCCCAATAACACCGCAGCAAGTGTTGACTGTGCAGACGGCACTTCTGAGCGCCAACTGGCGGTGCTGGAGCCCAGGGATAAGAATAAAAACAGAGGAGCCAGAGGTGTAATTGGAGCAACTTTAAAATGTGTAGTACAGTGGATGTGGACAAAGCAGGAGAAATTGCCGTGAACACAGCAGGGGAACAGCTGACGTTACTGAACCCCAATAACACCGCAGCAAGTGTTGACTCTGCAGACGGCACTTCTGAGCGCCAACTGGCGGTGCTGGAGCCCAGGGATAAGAATAAAAACAGAGGAGTCAGAGGTGTAATTGGAGCAACTTTAAAATGTGTAGTACAGTGGATGTGGACAAAGCAGGAGAAATTGCCGTGAACACAGCAGGGGAACAGCTGACGTTACTGAACCCCAATAACACCGCAGCAAGTGTTGACTGTGCAGAGGGCACTTCCGAGCGCCAACTGGCGGTGTTGTAGCTCAGGGATAATACTGAAAACAGAGGAGCCAGAGTTGTAATTGGAGAAACTTTCAAATCTGTAGTAGTGAGAATGTGGACAGAGCAGGAGAAATTGCCGTCCGCACAGCAGGGGAACAGCTGACGTTACTGAACCCCAATAACACGGCAGCAAGTGTTGACTGTGCAGACGGCACTTCCGAGCGCCAACTGGCGGTGTTGTAGCTCAGGGATAATACTGAAAACAGAGGAGCCAGAGGTGTAATTGGAGAAACTTTCAAATCTGTAGTAGTGAGAATGTGGACAGAGCAGGAGAAATTGCCGTCCGCACAGCAGGGGAACAGCTGACGTTACTGAACCCCAATAACACCGCAGCAAGTGTTGACTGTGCAGACGGCACTTCCGAGCGCCAACTGGCGGTGTTGTAGCTCAGGGATAATACTGAAAACAGAGGAGCCAGAGGTGTAATTGGAGAAACTTTCAAATCTGTAGTAGTGAGAATGTGGACAGAGCAGGAGAAATTGCCGTCTGCACAGCAGGGGAACAGCTGACGTTACTGAACCCCAATAACACGGCAGCAAGTGTTGACTGTGCAGACGGCACTTCCGAGCGCCAACTGGCGGTGTTGTAGCTCAGGGATAATACTGAAAACAGAGGAGCCAGAGGTGTAATTGGAGAAACTTTCAAATCTGTAGTAGTGAGAATGTGGACAGAGCAGGAGAAATTGCCGTCCGCACAGCAGGGGAACAGCTGACGTTACTGAACCTCAATATCACCGCAGCAAGTGTTGACTGTGCAGACGGCACTTCCGAGCGCCAACTGGCGGTGTTGTAGCTCAGGGATAATACTGAAAACAGAGGAGCCAGAGGTGTAATTGGAGAAACTTTCAAATCTGTAGTAGTGAGAATGTGGACAGAGCAGGAGAAATTGCCGTCCGCACAGCAGGGGAACAGCTGACGTTACTGAACCCCAATATCACCGCAGCAAGTGTTGACTGTGCAGACGGCACTTCCGAGCGCCAACTGGCGGTGTTGTAGCTCAGGGATAATACTGAAAACAGAGGAGCCAGAGGTGTAATTGGAGAAACTTTCAAATCTGTAGTAGTGAGAATGTGGACAGAGCAGGAGAAATTGCCGTCCGCACAGCAGGGGAACAGCTGACGTTACTGAACCCCAATAACACGGCAGCAAGTGTTGACTGTGCAGACGGCACTTCCGAGCGCCAACTGGCGGTGTTGGAGCTCAGGGATTACAGTTCAGGTGGTAGAAACATGAACAGAACAGGAGACCTGGATACTGTTGCCAACCAATTATTTATTCTGGAAGAGGACTGGCAAATTCATGAGAGATCCAGGCCTTGTTCATTTTGAGAAAAGTAAGCCGGTCAACGTTATCGGAGGATAGTCGCATGCGACGGTCTGTTAGTACACCACCTGCGGCACTAAAGACGCGTTCCGATAATACACTAGCAGCAGGGCAAGCTAGCACCTCCAATGCATACTGACTAAGCTCTGGCCATGTATCCAGCTTACAGACCCAAAACTTGAAGGGAGAAGAGCCGTCTGGGAGTACACTAAGAGGGCAAGACATGTAGTCTGTCACCATCTGACGGAAACGTTGCCTCTTGCTGACTGGAGCCGTCTGTGATGGTGTAGACATTTGTGGCGGCGGGGACACAAAACTTTGCCACATTTCGGCCACACTGGTCTTGCCTTGTGCTGAGGCGTTGCTTCTGCTCCCTCTTTGTGCAGAGCTTCCTCCACTGCCTCAACGCACTGAGCTGCTTTGTAAAGCACTAGCAGCACTGCTCTCGGTTGGAATGGAGAACATGATGGAATGCACCAGTGCGTCTTGGTACTCCCGCATTTTACGCTCCCGGTTCAACGGTGTTATGAGGCTTTGTAAGTTGTCCCGGTAGCGAGGATCTAGGAGGGTGGACACCCAATAATCAGCCGTGTTGAGAATGTGGGCGATGCGGCGGTCGTTTCTCAGGCACTGCAGCATGAAATCAACCATGTGCTGCAGACTGCCAACTGGCCAAGAAACGCTGTCCCCTGCTTGAGGCGTGATCTCTGCCTGCTCTGCATCACCCCACCCTCGCTCTAGATACTGACTACTAGAGCATTGTGTACCTCCCTCCTCTGGACAGATGTCTTCCTCATCCATTGACTCCTTCTCATCCTCCTCACAAAGTGTCCCCTGCCTAGGCCTTTGTGAGGAACCACGTTGCGCAGACTGTAGAGAAGCAGATGGCATTTGTGACTCCTCATCCTCCACCTCTTCCAAAACCTTGTCCCTTAGTGCTTGCAGTGTTTTTTCAAGCAGGCAGATAAGGGGGATAGTCATGCTGACTAGTGCATCATCTGCACTCGCCATCCGCGTGGAATAATCGAAGGCACGCAAAACGTGGCAAATGTTCTTCATAAGGGCCCACTCAGTGGTGGTGAAGTGTGAACGGCGTGCACTGCGACTTGTTTGCGCCTGCTGCAGCTGGTACTCCATTACTGCTGCCTGCTGCTCACACAACCTCTCCAACATATGTAACGTTGAATTCCACCTGGTGGGTAGGTCACATATGATGCGATGTTCCGGAAGACGTAATCGGCGCTTCAGAGCTGCAATGCGTGATCTTGCATTGCTGGAACGCCGCAAGTGAGCGCACTCTATGCGGACCTTGTAAAGCAGTGCATCAAGATCCGGATAGTCCCTCAAAAAACTCTGCACGACCAAGTTGAGCACATGTGCCAGACATGGGATGTGAGTGAGGTTGCCTAGGCCCAGAGCTGCCACCAGATTTCGGCCATTGTCACACACTACCATGCCTGGCTGGAGATTCGCTGGCACAAACCACACGTTGCTCTGCTGCTTGATGGCATTCCAGAGCTCCTGCGCTGTGTGACTTCGATTCCCCAAAGAAATTAATTTTAATACGGCCTGTTGACGTTTGGCCACGGCTGTGCTCATATCGGTCATCATAACAGGTAACCGTTCACGGGTCGATGTGGAGGTAGACCGTGACGGCTCCTGCAGCGCTGATTCAGAGGAACTGGAGCATGAGGAGGAGTAAATGTGTACAGACTGGATTCCTGCAATCCTTGGAGTTGGCAGAACACGTACAGCGCCACTCTCAAGATTTGTACCCGGCTCCACAACATTTACCCAATGGGCAGTGAGGGAAAGGTATCGTCCCTGTTCATGCTTACTGGTCCACGCATCGGTGGTCAGGTGGACCTTGCTACTGACGGCGTTTTGTAGCGCATGTTTAATTTTTCCCTCCACATGATGTTGCAGGGCAGGGACGGCTTGCCTGCTGAAATAAAAGCGGCTGGGCACGTTGTATTGTGGGACTACCAATGCCATAAAGTTACGGAATGTGTCAGTCTCCACCAGCCTGAATGATAGCATTTCAAGGGCCAGTAGTTTAGCAATGCCAGCATTCAGAGCCTGTGCTCGGGGGTGGTTTGCCGAGTATGGGCGCCTTTTCTCCCATGCCTGTGCTAACGATGGCTGTAGACTGGCCTGGGAGTGTGAGGATGACTGGGAAAGTGGTGCTGTGGGTGGAATTACACTGTGTCTCTGTACAACAGTGCCAGAGATTCTTCCATGGCGATCCTGTGAGGAAGCCGAACCAGCTGTGTGTGAGCTGGAGGAAGAGGCTACAACACGAGCTGAAGAGGTGGTAGGTGGCGCTGTAGGTTGGCCTAGGTCTTCAGTGTGTTTTTGTAACTCCACCACGTGCTTGGTCCGCACATGTTTCCACATATTTGTGGTATTGAGGTTGCTGACACTTTTCCCTCTTTTCACCTTCTGATTACACAGCTTGCATTTGACAAAGCAAATGTCATCTGCAACTGTGTCAAAAAAGGACCAGGCACTGCAAGTCTTGGGAGCGCCCGCTTTGGATTTTGGAAGAGCCATGCTCCTAATGGGTGCCGAAGTGGAGGCTACAGGCAACCAAGTCTGCCCCCTCCCTCTCCCTCCTTTTTGGGCCGTTCAGGGAATCTCTTCCTCAGAGCTGCTCCCACCACCTTCCTGTCCCTCACGCCATGATGGGTCAAGGACCTCATCATCTACACCACCCTCTTCAAACAACTGCTTCTCCTGGGTAGTCTCGACAGCACAGTACGCACCAGAAAGTGGCACCTGAGTCTCATCATCAGATGTGTACTGAGGTGTGCTGCTGACCATAGGCACTGGCCCACCCGCCTCTTCAGATTCAGAGAGACAAAACGGTTGCGCATCACTGCATACTACCTCTTCTTCAAATTCTAGAATTCTGCTTGGCTGGCCCCCTCTTTCCAAGCCAAGAGATTCAGAGAACAGAAGTAGAGATGGCTCCTGTCCAGGGCTCTCTGACTGCCTGGGCAATTTGGCAGGTGGTGAAGAGACAGATGGGTGCTCTTCAGTGCTCAGGACCTGAGAGGATCTGGAACTAATTGAAGTCGATGCGTTAGCTGCCATCCATCCGACAACGGCTTCAATTTGGTCCTCGCGCAGCAGTGGGGTACGGCTAGCTCCTACAAAGCTGCGCATAAAGGACTGTTCCCTGGTAAAACTGGGGGATGCTGAGTCACTGGTGCCCGCAGCAGGCACAGAATTCCCACGTCCTCTCCCTGCAGGCACAGAATCCTCACGTCCTCTCCCTGCAGAAACTCCACGCCCACGCCCACGACCACATGCCTTACTCCCTGCCTTCTTCATCTTGGTAGACTGATAAAGATAGGCAGAAAAGTACTAAGGGCTTAGTGTGCTTATTGCTGAACAGCTGCTAACAGGTATAAGAAACACTAATTTTATAAAGTATGGACTAGACTTTAATATGAGCTATTGTGGCCTACACAACTGTAAAGTGGAGTGTTTGGTGAACTTTATTTAGGTTTTTTTTTAGGATGTGCCTAAAGATGTAATAACGATAGTATCACAAACTTTTTGTAGCTATTACAATGTAGGAAGGTAACCTACAATGCAATAGATGAGGCTGCAAAAAATAGGCTAATACTAATCTGGCTGGGGCTGCAGGGCCCAATGCTGCAGAAAGGCTCCTCTATCTACTCCTATATAGTGTGTTTGGAACCAATTTAGCTGAATACGGATGGAACCACCACACTAATAGGAGATATCAGGAAAAATTATGAATTGGCAATAAAGGACAATGTATGAGGCAGTGACACACTGAGTGCACTACAACCAGACGTGGTTGAAGCACACACTACAGGGTGAGCTGCACTCACACACCAGACCTTGCAGACAGCGGTGAACAGTACAGATGCAGAGCACTGTGCACTAGCGCTGCAAGACCAAAAAAATTTCTCTATCTACTCCTATATAGTGTGTTTGGAACCAATTTAGCTGAATACGGATGGAACCACCACACTAATAGGAGATATCAGGAAAAATTATGAATTGGCAAAAAAGGACAATGTATGAGGCAGTGACACACTGAGTGCACTACAACCAGACGTGGTTGAAGCACACACTACAGGGTGAGCTGCACTCACACACCAGACCTTGCAGACAGCGGTGAACAGCACAGGGAACTGTGCACTAGCGCTGCAAGGCACAGTGATTTAGAAAGTAGCTTGGGTAAAGCAGTATAGAGCAAATAGGTAGCTAAAACTGTCCCTCAGAACAACAGCGTCCTATCCCTAACTGAATTCACAGCAGAGTGAGCTCAAAATGGCGGCGGCGGCTTTTATAGTGCATCATGACATCATTTCAGCAGCCAATCACAGCCATGCCATTAGTTAAGATGCCTACATGCCTAACAGGATGTGCCACACTTCTTAGGATCCTCATTGGCTGAATAAAATGAAAATGGCTCATTGCATTATGGGAACTTCCGATTCCGGTATACGATATTGCAAAAGTATCGGAATTAAGTATCAGAATTCCGATACCGCGAATATCGGCCGATACCCGATATTTCAGTATCGGAATGCTCAACACTAGTAATGAGCAAACGTGCTCGGTTAACCCTTTAACCGAGTACGCTCTGGTCTTAACCGAGTATCTTCAGCGTGCTCGAAAGCTGTGTTCAAGTCGCTGTAGCTGCATGTCTTGCAGCTGTTAGACAGCTGTGACACATGCAGGAATTGCCAGCAAGACATGCAGCCGTGGCGACTCAAACACAGCTTTCGAGTAAGCCGAAAATACTTGATTAGGCCCCAAACGTGCTCGGTTAAAGGGTTCCACACTCAGGACTGAAGTTTTGCTGTCTCAAAACGTCTTCTTCACGGTTGCCGGCATCTCCACAGCACCCAGTCCTTCTTGGCAAAGACCCTGAAAGAAAAGGTAAGACAGTCTCGCACAATGTCCACAGTCCTTAAAACGCAATTGGATCTAGTCCTTTTAGGTAAGGACCCTGGAATAATGTAAAAGCATCCATAAAAATCACAGTCTCTTTTACCGAAGGTATCAGACCCTCCCAGCAGCGCCGGCGCCTGCAGTCTGGCAAGAAAAGGCGCAACAATCAAAATTCAAAAATCAAAGTTCAGTCTATTGAAAAAATCTACTTCAGTCTACTCATCTATGCAGGCCATTTGGCCAATTTTACTTCTCCAACACTGGAACAACACACAGGCCTTCTCAGCCACGAAGGTACAGAACAGTCCTTCAACAAGGCTTTTCCGACTTAATTCAGCTTTTCTTGAGACCCGCTTGGTCTTCAACCTTTTAAGAAGGGTTTTCCTGGAACTCAACACCCTCACAAACATGGACTATTGGCAAAACAAGAAAACAGACTGTGTGGAGGGGCGCTTCTGTCCAAAGCACTTGCCCTATTTACAGACTTCCAGAGGGCTTCTGTAACAAACTTCTCCCAGGTCCATGGGAAAGGCGGTCTCCTCCATTTCCAGGGTTGATGGGGTTACTTGGCCTGGCCTGAATCCTCCATCGCCTGGGGCGGACCACTACAGTTTATGAGAGAGGGGCCATAACTGGTTACTTGTATGGTCTGGTGTACCAGCCCTGGTGGTGATCGACCCCTTTTCGCTTCGCCTGTTCATTAAGACGAGAGATGAGCGTTTTTCGACTTGAACTGTTCGCCAATCTCAAATTTGAGCTGTTTTGGGCGGTGTTCGAGCCGTTCGGCGAACACGAACGATTTGAGAAAAATTCGGCTGTTTGAGGTTATGTTCGATAACTGTTCGTGCACCAAAATCATAACTGGATTTTTTCTCAGTAATGATGAATATTAATGTTAATAAGCAGTCTGAGTGTACAGTGGGGCGGGGGGAGGGGCAGGGGATGGATCTCTGCAGGAATAATGAAGATCTCCATTTTTTTTTCTCTTTCCCGCATTTACAGTGGGGAGGTGCAATCTGTCAGCCTATCAGCAGCGCACACACGGAGCGAAGTGCTTTTTTTCACACAAGCAAGGGAATGTGTCATTGGCAGTGTATGTCACATGTCCTTGCCCTATAAGACCCAGCCATTTTCCCCGTCGCCACCATTTTCTCACTGCTGCAGCTGCGTGTTAGACGGCACCGCTGTTGCTGTGTGCGCTATACCTTGTTAATTTCAAGCCAATTTTCGCACAAATCTACAGATAGCTTGGGAGTAGGGAATAGTTGTGATTGCAGTCCTTTTAAGGACTAGGTTACAGCATTTCCTACGACTTTTATCAGGCTGGTCTGTGCTCTTAAATAGATAGGTTGTGGGAGTAAAGACTAATTGTAATTGCAGTCCTTTTCAGGACTACGTTACATCATTTCATACGACTTTTATCAGGCAGGTCTGTGCTCTTAAATAGATAGGTTGGGAGTAAAGACTAATTGTAATTGCAGTCCTTTTCAGGGCTAGGTTACATCAGTTCCTATCACTTTTTGCCAGGCAGGTCTGTGCCAGTGCTGTGCAAGTTTTTTTCACAGCATTTGGCTGAATCTAGCAAAGCTAATTCTTTTTGGCCTATTGCAGAGTGTCTTAGTCAGGGGAGTAGCCTATCTGTGTTGCAAGATATACCACCTGTGTATAGAATACCATTTTTTTTACTGCACCTAGTGAAGTAAAACCTTTTGGGCATAGCATCATTCTATTAGTCCATCTATACTGACCTCCATCAGGTTGCAAACTGAATATAATTTTTTTCTGCATCTACCTCTGAAAAAATATTTGGGCTTCTAGCTGTGTGTGGGACTTGTTCTATTAGTCCATCTATACTGACCTCCATCAGGTTGCAAATTGAATATAATTTTTTTCTGCATCTAGCTCTGAAAAAATATTTGGCCTTCTAGCTGTGTGTGGGACTTGTTCTATTAGTCCATCTATACTGACCTCCATCAGGTTGCAAATTAAAAATATTTTTTATCTGCATCTAGCTCTGAAAAAATATTTGGCCTTCTAGCAATGTGTGCGACTTGTTCTATTAGTCCATCTATACTGACCTCCATCAGGTTGCAAATTGAATATAATTTTTTTCTGCATCTAGCTCTGAAAAAATATTTGGCCTTCTAGCAGTGTGTGGGACTTTCTCTATTAGTCCATCTATACTGACCTCCATCAGGTTGCAAATGAAAAATAATTTTTATCTGCATCTAGCTCTGAAAAAAATATTTGGCCTTCTAGCAGTGTGTGGGACTTTCTCTATTAGTCCATCTATACTGACCTCCATCAGGTTGCAAATGAAAAATAATTTTTATCTGCATCTAGCTCTGAAAAAATATTTGGCCTTCTAGCAGTGTGTGGGACTTTCTCTATTAGTCCATCTATACTGACCTCCATCAGGTTGCAAATTAAAAATAATTTTTTGTCTGCATCTAGCTCTGAAAAAATATTTGGCCTTCTAGCAGTGTGTGGGACTTCTCTATTAGTCCATCTATACTGACCTCCATCAGGTTGCAAATTAAAAATAATTTTTATCTGCATCTAGTTCTGAAAAAATATTTGGCCTTCTAGCAGTGTGTGGGACTCATTGTATTAGGCCATCTATACCAAGCTCCACCAGCTTTTAAATTAATAATAATTTTTAGCTGCATCTAGCCCTGAAAATAATTTTTCTTTCCAATAGTGGTAGCAATAGAAATATGGGGCGCGCGCCTGGCTTACAAAAATATACGCTTCATAACAAAAAACACCAGCCTAGCGCACTGCATTAATAAGATGGCATCATCGTCTCTCCCAGTGCTAGGCCTACTACCCAGGCTAGCATTCCTGTGCCTAAAACACAATGTATGGGTCCGCGCTAGCCACTATGCTGAGGGGTCTAAAGCTGCTGCTAACGCTTTATAACAATTCAATTAGAAGATTTTCACAGAGCTCTTCCACAACGCCCACCCATCGGGCAACAGTTGCCCACCTTCCCTATGGAATCTAGTGGCAAATACTTGATGCCATTAATCAGAGCGTCAGTTGCCCCGTCGACGTGGCAAGCATACGGTAAGGCATGGGAAGAGTGGACACAACTAGTAGCAGGCAGACGGGTTGACCAATGTGAACAAGCCAGATCACAAGTCACCATAGAATTTCTCCACCAGCTAATTATGAGGGGCATATCTGGGGCGTCAGCGCAGCGGTGTCTGACCGGAGTAGCATTTCACTTCCAACTACTGAATTGGGGAGATGTGACAAAGGTTCATCATCAGACAATCCATAAAAGGGTGGAAAAGGGGTCGTAACGGGTCTGGGAGGCGGAACCTCTGAGCTACTATACAAGGGGGCGGTCCTTGTAAGGGAGTGGGTGGCGACCAGGGAAGACGGGCAGGCAGTCACAGCAGGTGACCGGGACAGTCTCTGAGTGAACGGGCTGGAGGTCACGGCAAGTGACCGGGGCAGTCTCTGGATGAACGGGCAGGAGGTCACGGCAAGTGACCGGCGCAGTCTCTGGATGAACGGGCAGGAGATCACGGCAAATGACCGGGGCAGTCTCTAGATGAACGGGCAGGAGGTCACGGCAAGTGACCGGGGCAGTCTCTGGATGAACGGGCAGGAGATCACGGCAAGTGACCGGGGCAGTCTCTGGGTAAAGGGTAGGTACGACCTGTGATGGCAGAGCCTCCAGGTAGGCTAGCAGGCAGACGGTAGATGTGAGCTCCCAGGTGAGCAAGCGAGAGTATCTAGAATGGCAGGTGGTCACAGCACGTGACGGCAGAGCTTCCAGGTAGGCTAGCAGGCAAGTAACAGGTGTGCGCTCCCAGGTGAGCGGGCAGGAGTCTCTGGAATGGCAGGTGGTCACAGCACGTGACGGCGGAGCCTCCAGGTAGGCTAGCAGGCAGGTAGCAGATGTGCGCTCCCAGGTGAGAAGGCAAGCTGGTCCATAGACAGACTGACAGGAGTTGGAGGGCAGACCGTCGGACCTCAGGCTAGCAGGCAGGTAGCAGAGGAGCGCTCCCAGGTGAGCGGGCAAGCTGGTCCTTAGACAGACTGACAGGAGTCGGTAGGCAGACCGTCGGACCTCAGGCTAGCAGGCAGGTAAGCAGAATATCAGGCAGGAATCAGACAGCATACTGGCAGGAATCTGGCAGGTAACTGGCAACGGGACCTGAGGGCTGAAGCAGAGTAGTGAACAGTGCAACAACATTGCTCGGGCACCTCCATTTTGGAGGAGGTGCCTTATATATGGTGAAGTCCTCCGGCCATTGGCCGGGGACTCCTTAGGATGGCGCGCGCGGCCCCTTTAAGAGGGAGGGAGCGCGCGCGCGCGCGCCCTAAGCACAGTGGCCGGGAAGGAGCGCGCGCTGCCAGCAGAGCGGGAGGAGGACGCCGGGCTCGGAGCAGAGGGGTGAGGGTAACAGCGTCCCTGCCTAGCAGAGGGCAGGGACGCCGGCGCTACAGTACCCCCCCCTTTAGGCCCCCCCTTTTTTAGGCCAGAGAGAAATTTAGCTAGGATGAGAGGGGCATGGATGTTCTCCCGGGGCTCCCACGTTCTCTCTTCAGGACCAAACCCCTTCCAATCTACTAGAAAAAAGGTCTTCCCTCTTACCCTTTTGGTGGCCAGAATGTTCTCTACCTCAAATTCGTTTTCAGCGGAAACCGGAGCAGGAGGCGTACCTGTAGACTTGGAAAAAGAGTTAAGTACCACAGGTTTGAGGAGAGATACATGGAAGGAGTTAGGGATCCGCAAGTTGGCCGGGAGTTTCAATTTATAGGCCACCGGGTTGATCTGACTGATGACCTCCAGAGGACCGATGAACCGAGGCCCTAACTTATAGGAAGGAATCATAAGCCGGACATACTTGGACGAGAGCCAGACCTTATCCCCTGGACGGAATTGAGGAGGATCCAGACTTTTTTGTCAGCATGTCTTTTCATACGCTCGGATGACAGAAGGAGTGCGGATCGGGTACTCTCCCATATGGAGGAAAATTTGTTAACAAGAGATTCCGCAGCCGGATTGTCCACCAAGGTGGAGACGGGAAATGGGATCCGAGGATGCTGACCGAAGACAACAAAAAACGGGGATTTGGAGGAAGATTCGCTCTCGTGATTGTTGTAGGAAAATTCGGCCCATGGCAGGAGATCCACCCAGTCTGAATGGTGGGCATTAGCGAAGTGCCGGAGGTAACTGGTCAGGTTCTGATTGATCCACTCCACTTGACCATTAGACTGTGGGTGGTAAGCGGAGGAGAAGTCCAGGGTGACGTCTAGCAGTTTACAAGTGGCTCTCCAGAAGCGTGAGGTGAACTGTACCCCACGATCCGACACGATGTGGAGGGGCAGGCCATGAAGACGGAAGATGTGGCGGATAAAGTCTTTAGCCAGCTCGGGTGCAGACGGGAGGCCTGGCAGGGGAACGAAATGAGCCATCTTGGAAAAGCGATCAGCGACCACCCAAATGACCGTACAACCGGCAGAGACGGGGAGATCAGTTATAAAGTCCATTGCTATATGCTGCCAGGGGGCAGCAGGTACTGGGAGCGGAAGGAGGCGACCGGCTGGCAGATGTCTCGGAACCTTGTTGCGGGCGCAGGACACACAGGCAGAAACAAAGTCTATTACGTCCTTGTGCAGGGTAGGCCACCAGTAGTGCCGGGTAATAAGCTGGAGGGTCTTTTTCTGACCGGCGTGGCCAGCTAGTTTAGACGAGTGACCCCAGTGTAGGATCTTCTCCCGATCAGGTACTGATACGAACGTCTTACCGGGAGGGAGACGATTTAGACTCACGGGAGCCACCTGCATTACTCTGGCGGGATCGATGATGTGTTTCGGTTCCTCCTCGAAATCAGACACCAGAAAGGATCGGGACAAGGCGTCCGCCTTGATGTTTTTGTCAGCCGGGCGAAAATGAAGAATAAAATCAAAGCAAGCAAAAAACAAGGACCACCGAGCTTGGCGCGGGTTAAGTCTCTGGGCATGCTGGAGGTAAGCCAAGTTCTTGTGGTCAGTGTAAATTAATACCGGGTGAAGAGCCCCTTCGAGCAGGTAACGCCACTCCTCCAATGCCAGCTTGATGGCCAATAACTCTCGATCTCCTATGGAATAGTTGCGCTCAGAAGAGGAGAAGAGTTTGGAGAAGAAGCCACAAGTTACCATTCTCCCGGAAGATGATTTTTGGGTAAGTACCGCTCCGGCTCCAGAGGAGGAGGCGTCAACCTCCAGGAAGAACTGCTTGTTGCCATCTGGGCGATGCAGCACCGGGGCGGAAGAGAAGGCCTGTTTTAAGGAAAGAAAGGCCTCCTCTGCTTCGGGTGGCCACTCTCTGGGATTAGTGCCCTTACGGGTGAGCGCGAAAATTGGGGCAGTCCGGGAAGAGAAGTGCGGTATGAAGAGGCGGTAGTAGTTGGCGAAGCCCAGGAACCGCTGAATGGCCTTCAACCCCTCCGGTCGGGGCCATTTCTCGATGGCAGACAGTTTCTCTGGATCCATTCGAAGGCCGGTCTGAGAAATAATGTAGCCCAAAAACGGAAGCGAGGTCTGCTCAAAGAGGCACTTCTCATATTTAGCGAAGAGGTGATTCTGCCTGAGCCTGAGCAGGACCTGACGAACGTCTCTCCGGTGAGTCTGGAGATCCGGAGAGAAGACCAAGATGTCGTCCAGGTACACCACTACGCAGGAGTAGAGAAGATCCCGGAAGATGTCATTGACCAACTCTTGAAAGACGGCAGGAGCGTTACAGAGACCAAAGGGCATTACCAGATATTCATAGTGGCCGTCCCGGGTGTTGAATGCAGTCTTCCATTCATCCCCTTGACGGATACGGACCAGGTTGTACGCCCCAAGGAGGTCCAGTTTGGTGAAGATTCTAGCCCCCCTCAGACGATCAAATAATTCTGGAATGAGCGGAAGGGGGTACTTATTCTTCACCGTGATCTGGTTAAGGCCTCTATAGTCTATACAGGGACGGAGAGAGCCGTCCTTCTTTTTTACGAAAAAGAAGCCTGCTCCCGCCGGGGAGGTAGATTTCCGGATGAATCCCCTGGCCAAATTCTCCTCAATATATTCGGACATCGACCGGGTCTCAGCAGCGGACAATGGGTAAATACGCCCACGGGGAGGCGTAGTACCGGGTAACAGGTCGATAGGACAGTCGTATGGTCTATGAGGGGGTAATGTCTCTGCCTCCTTTTTATTAAAGACATCAGCAAATGACCAATAGGGAATCGGAAGTCCAGGTAGATTAGTTGGGGTAGGAGAAGGACGGGCGGGATGAACAGGAACCAAACAAGTCTTATGACAGTCCTGTCCCCAGCGAAGGACTTCTCCGGTCTGCCAGTCAAGCACGGGTGCATGTCTCTGGAGCCAAGGTAGACCTAGTAAGAGGGCGTGAGAGAGTCCAGGCAGAACATGAAAAGAGATGCTCTCAGAATGCAGCATTCCCACCTGCAGAGTTACGGATTCGGTGATGAGTTGGATGGGACGTGGTAAGAGGCCCCCATCCACAGCAGCGACAGATAATGGTATAGCCAGAGGTTTGGTGGGAATGCGGTATTTTTCTACCAGGGCCTGTGAAATAAGATTCACGGCCGCTCCAGAGTCAAGTTGGGCTAGTTCGAAATAACGATTCTCCCCGCAGATAATTGAGACTGACAGCAGCAGAGATGGAGAGGATTTATTCTTGTCTGGGTCGACCTCTCTGAGCGAACCTAGACACAGGCGTTTCCCGACTTCTCCGGGCAGGTACGGATCCGGTGCTCTTACTGCCACAGTAGAAGCAGCTCCCCTCGGCACGGCGTAAGTCCTGACGGGTTTTGACCATCTTGGTCTGGTCGACCTGCATAGGCTCAGGAGAGTGTACCTGGGGAGAAACGGAGGGAGTGACGGATTTCTGAAAAGTAGGAGCTAGACGTGGAAACCTCCTCTCACGGGTGACTTCTTTGGCACGCTCCTGGAACCGTAGGTCAATCCGGGTGGCAAGAGTTATTAGGCCATCGAGAGTGGTAGGAATGTCTCGACCGGCAAGTTCATCTTTGATACGGCCGGACAGACCCTCCCAGAAGACAGATACCAGAGCGTCGTTATCCCAGGCCAGCTCCGAGGCAAGGGTATGGAACCGTATGGCATATTGGCCCACGGTGAGACTTCCCTGACGGAGGCGTAGCAGAGATGATGCGGATGAGGTCTTCCGTCCAGGTTCGTCGAAGACTTTCCGGAAAGCCGTGAGAAAGGCAGGCAAGTCGGACACCAGGGGGTCTCCTCTCTCCCATAGAGGATTTAGCCAGGCCAGGGCCTCCCCGGTGAGATGGGACATGATGAAGGCAATTTTGGCCCGGTCGGAGTTAAACTGGTGGGACAGGAGTTCAAAGTGCAGGGTGCACTGATTTATAAAGCCCCGAGCCTGAGCGGAGTCGCCTCTGAAGCGAGGAGGTGCAGAAAGCCGGGGTCCGGGGTAGGATACCATAGTATTGGTGGGCAGCGGAGCTGCCGGATTGCGAGTCATGGCTCTGGCGGTGGTTGCTGGTGGAGCAGTCAGAGTGTCCAGGCGAGTATTGACATTCCGCAGGTGACCCAGGATGGACTCCTGTTGGGACCTCTGACTGGACAGTTCATGACACAGGTCCGAGAGTGAGGGAGCTTGGGTGCCACCGGGTTCCATGGCCCGAGCAAACTGTAACGGGTCTGGGAGGCGGAACCTCTGAGCTACTATACAAGGGGGCGGTCCTTGTAAGGGAGCGGGTGGCGACCAGGGAAGACGGGCAGGCAGTCACAGCAGGTGACCGGGACAGTCTCTGAGTGAACGGGCTGGAGGTCACGGCAAGTGACCGGGGCAGTCTCTGGATGAACGGGCAGGAGGTCACGGCAAGTGACCAGGGCAGTCTCTGGATGAACGGGCAGGAGATCACGGCAAGTGACCGGGGCAGTCTCTGGGTAAAGGGTAGGTACGACCTGTGATGGCAGAGCCTCCAGGTAGGCTAGCAGGCAGACGGTAGATGTGAGCTCCCAGGTGAGCAAGCGAGAGTCTCTAGAATGGCAGGTGGTCACAGCACGTGACGGCGGACCCTCCAGGAAGGCTAGCAGGCAGGTAACAGGTGTGCGCTACCAGGTGAGCGGGCAGGAGTCTCTGGAATGGCAGGTGGTCACAGCACGTGACGGCGGAGCCTCCAGGTAGGCTAGCAGGCAGGTAGCAGATGTGCGCTCCCAGGTGAGCGGGCAAGCTGGTCCATAAATAGACTGACAGGAGTTGGAGGGCAGACCGTCGGACCTCAGGCTAGCAGGCAGGTAGCAGAGGAGCGCTCCCAGGTGAGCGGGCAAGCTGGTCCTTAGACAGACTGACAGGAGTCGGTAGGCAGACCGTCGGACCTCAGGCTAGCAGGCAGGTAAGCAGAATATCAGGCAGGAATCAGACAGCAAACTGGCAGGAATCTGGCAGGTAACTGGCAACGGGACCTGAGGACTGAAGCAGAGTAGTGAACAGTGCAACAACATTGCTCGGGCACCTCCATTTTGGAGGAGGTGCCTTATATATGGTGAAGTCCTCCGGCCATTGGCCGGGGACTCCTTAGGATGGCGCGCGCGGCCCCTTCAAGAGGGAGGGAGCGCGCGCGCGGGCGCCCTAAGCACAGTGGCCGGGAAGGAGCGCGCGCTGCCAGCAGAGCGGGAGGAGGACGCCGGGCTCGGAGCAGAGGGGTGAGGGGAACAGCGTCCCTGCCTAGCAGAGGGCAGGGACGCCGGCGCTACAGGGGTCAGCCAAGTCAAGAGTGTAGACGTCCCATCCCGTGTCACTAAAACTGATTTCTCACATCATATCCCTAACACCATTAACATGACACTCACAATTTGAAGCAACACTACTGTCTACTGCATTTGTGATCGCCTTCTTCGGGGCGCTATGCATAAGCGAATTAGTCCCTCAATCCAAAATTACCACCAGTGGAGGCTTATTACACCAGGACGTAGTCATAGCCAATAATGCAATACGTCTACGCATACTCAAATCGAAAACGGTTCCAGCGGGCAGGGGCACTTGGGTACTTCTACAAACCACAAACGGTACACTGAGTCGGGTAACAATAGTAAAAACATATCTAACCATCAGATCACAAAGTAATTTCTTCCTATCACACATTGATGGAATGCCATTATCAAGATACCAGTTCCAAGCTATATTTAATAAATGCATAACATCGGCAGGGAACCACCCCAAAGATTACGGGACACACTCATTCCGCATAGGCGCGGCCACGGAAGCAGCAAGAGCAGGACTGTCAGAAACGGAAGTTCAGAGGATAGGGAGATGGCGATCCACGTGTTTGGCAAGATACATAAGACCGGACTTGTTATCCTAACGTGGTTTGTTTCTTTTACAGGTGACGCTAAGCCAACAGTGTGGGTGATAGGCCACTCGTATATGTATTGGGCAGAAAAAAGGGCGAAAGTCTGCCCAGGCGGGAGGAAATTAGAGTTTCATAACACATATTTCAACTAGAGAGGTATTAGAGGCTTGCTATGGCCACAGGTACTAATGGAGGTAATCAAGGTAGGGAGAGAGGCAAGATGTCCGGTCATCTTAGTTATACAGGCCGGGGGAAACAACCTAGGTCATCACAACAGCGCATAACTAATGGCAATAATGAAACTAGACACTGAGCGCTTCAGAGAATTTTTCACAAAACTAGCTATAGTATGGTCAGAGATTGTGCCGATAGCGGTATGGCAAGGTGCGCGAGACATCACGGCCATCGAACGGACAAGGCGGGTAATAAATATTCGGATGGCAAAATTTAGAAGAGACAGAGGCGGTGTAGTGGTACGACACCGACAACTGGAAGGAGATAAAGCAGGCCTCATACGGCCCGACGTTGTTCACTTAATGGATATTGTACTGGACTTATTCTTGTCAGGACTCCAGGACGGAGTGGAACAAGCATTAAGAGTGATGGGTGGGGGTCAGAGTCCTGCATACGAGTACGCAGGATCCTCCGTGGCCTGGAAATAGAAAGGACATGTTGGAGAGTTACACTTGTTGGCCAAGTTGCCGGAGTGGAGACCCAGGGCATGCTGCAACAAGCTGAATTATTTTAGAAATAAAATGCCTTTCTAATGGAATGAGTATAAAGAGTTAATAAAGCTGTGACCGATCCTCACCCATCCAGTTGTAACAGTTACATTATTGTATTGTCAAGGAAAGGGGGGAGGTAGGGGGGCTGAGCGTCTGGGTTTGGTTGGGGGTCCCCACAGTCTGCCTAGGCTAAATGCATTTAAAAATTCTTATTAGATACACAGGCGGTGCAGCTTGCTTCGCAGCTGGGCTACTACGCCCAAAGTATTGCCTAGGCTAGATGCAGTTAAAAATTCTACACTGACTAGCAGACACTGAAGATTTGGAGCAGACCTCTGAGTAAACAGCTCTTCAGACTCAACCATCTGTGTTACCCCAAGCCATAGTGTATGTAGTTTCTTACAGTTAAAAGGGGGGGGGAGCGACCCAACCCACCTGGAATTGACGATGCCAACGTCACGTAAGACACAGCAAGGGGACTCCAAAAAGAGTCTCCATTTTTTCCCAAAATTGTGGCACAGACACCACTTAACCCTAGAACGCATACCTGGGGCCTCGCAGGCCCGCCCTGTTAATTGTTTTCTATTTTCTGCAAGATTACTTTAGTTAGAATTTTGAAACTCTAGGTATTCTTCATGTATATAGTTGTTTGTCATTTGAGTTTGAGTTATTCCATGTTATTTGCACACGGGCCTTTTATGGTCATGCGTTCCAAGGTTAAGTGGCATCAATTGCCCCACAGTTGCTTAAAACGGTTGGTGAGGTGATTTTACCAAATCCTCAAGGTTTTAGTTTCCCAAGGATAACACAGGGGTAGAAAAGTCCTTGCGAATCCATTATTTGTTCATCTTTATGAACGTGAGTCTGTCTACATTCTCAGTGGACAGACGCGTGCGCTTATCTGTCAGCACACCACCAGCAGTGCTGAACACACGTTCA
The DNA here is from genome assembly GCF_046119375.1 of Phyllobates terribilis. Classification (NCBI taxonomy): domain Eukaryota; kingdom Metazoa; phylum Chordata; class Amphibia; order Anura; family Dendrobatidae; genus Phyllobates; species Phyllobates terribilis. Next base: position 59,848,274 of record NW_027362773.1, read on the forward strand.
GAGAGAACACTGGCTGCAGAGCATGACAAGATCTCCAAGGCGTGAGTGGTGAGCTCCGGCCATTTTTCCAGATTGGAATACCAAAATGAGCAAGGGTCCAGTGACACAGTCATGGCTTCGATGTTCACTTGGAGATACTCCTGCACCATCCTCTCTAGGCATTGACTATGTGTCAGACTTCTTGTCTCCTGTGGCCTTGCAAAGGATGGTCTAAAAAAGTGGTGAAACGATTCCACAAAATTGCTGTTACCAGCAGATACTGTGTTACTGTTACGGTTTGAGTGATGAAGACTCGACAGTCCCACGGTTGGCAAGTTAGAACTGTGAGATTCACTACGTGCACCACTGGTGTTTTGTGGAAAAGCACATGTAAGATTCTGCAACAGCGTCTGCAGATACTCCTGCATGCGTCAATCCCTTTTTATGGCAGAAATTATTTCGGCAAATTTACTTTTGTACCGGGGATCTAAGAGTGTGGCAACCCAGTAGTCGGGATTACTTCGAATTCTGACAATCTGAGGGTCATGTTGCAGGTAGTGCAGCAAGAAGGCACTCATGTGTCTTGCGCATCCAGGAGGACCAAGTCCTTGTTGTGTTGGTAGCGAGGTAAGAATCATGCTTCCTTCCTCTGCCCTCTCCCCCCAACCTCGCACAACAGAAATGTGATCAAGGTCTCCCTCATCTGATGAGTCTTCCATGCCCATCGCCAGTTCGTCCTCCACTTCTTCCTCGGCTCCTGCACCTTCCTCAACAGTTTGGCTGCTACCATGCGCCCTGGTTAATCCCTCTCCCCCACCCTCCCATGCCTGCCGCCTTGGTGCTGCCAACCGTCTGGACCTTGGAGATGTTATCCCTTCCGCATACGACTTCTCCTCTACTTCCTCCACCTCCTCTTGTCCCACCACCTGACTCTGAATTCTGTTTAATGTGTGCTCCAGCATGTAAATCACCTGAATAGTCATGCTGATAATGGCATCGTCGTCAGCACTAAACATCTTCGTCGCCATTTCAAAACTGTGCAGAAGGGTGTGTGGCGCCCCTGAGGGTTCAGTCGCCACAAAGTTACTGCATCTCACCCAGAGGTGTGGTATCTCACCCTCAGGTAAGGAAGGCATATGGCTCGGGACCCTAACACCTGCATCCAACACATACCCGCAGTGGGGGTAGGGCGAGATTGCTCCTAAGGGAGAGCACAGTCCCAGGTCCCTAGCTGGTGGGAGGGTCCTATGTAGTGGGTGCTTAGGGGAGCAGCTTAGCGGAGCACATGACAGGGAGAGTATAAATAGGAAGCCATCTTAGAAAGAGCAAGCCAGTCAGAGGAGGAAAAGTGACAGGAGTAGAGGCTCGGCATGAGCTCTGCTCCAGAGGCGGGCCTAGCCTGGGAGGCCCAGGACTGAAGGAGAGAAGAGAGGAGTGGGAGCAGGAAGGCTCCAGGAACCGAAGGGACCCTAGGGCTACGGGCCGTGCAGAAGGCCACCCGTACTCCTGCTGCTACCAGGAGGTAGAGGGGTCAGGCCAGATAAGGGGAACCGGTCCCTCAACTAGCGGAGAAACAGCAAGGCTCAACTAGAAACCGGAGGCTGCAGCATTTCATGTACTGCAGGTAAAAGTCCACACCAGTCTCACTAAGAAGGTAGCCACAAAGGCCCAGGGGACGGAACACAAGTCGCCCGCCAAGGCCCGAGGATACCGGATAGAAGTGTCACTGGGTGTGAGGTGCAGGGAGAAGGCCAGAGAAAGGACACACAGAAGGGGGTCCTGCTAAGTACTCCGGAGCTATCTGGGGGTGGACTGAGCCCCTCACTGAGTACGCACAGCCCGACGGGTGAGATTGCTCTGGTACCTGTAATCTGGACTGCAACAACTGTGAGTAAAGATCTTGGGACTGCATCACATGGACTCTGTGTTCATTACTGACTCCCTGCACTACAAACATCATCATCCACCCACACTGCCCTGAAGCTACACTCTTTCTGTGGTGAGTAATAATACCATTGCTGCAAAACCACCAGCTTCAGAGGACTGTTCCGCAGCGGCGGCCCCTTTTGCCCCACTCCAGAGGTGGCGTAGTCGGACATTATAAAACCCATATATACAAATTACCCTTGGATTGACCGCCCTGGGTCACGGACCGGGTCACCGCCACAGTGACTACAACCCCCATCGTCTACCGGCCCGGCTCAGGGTACCCCACGGCCCAGGGGGCGCGTCAACTTCATAGGTCCCTGATCTGAGACCACTCCTGCAGCGTGATTTGCCCCACCTCTGGATCTCATTGGCCCAGGCTATACGTCAGAACGTATTGCACCAGGGCTTGTCGGTGCTGCCACAGTCGCTGCAACATGGTCAGAGTTGAATTCCACTGTGTCGGCACATCGCATTTCAGCCGGTGAACTGGCAGGCCCAACGACTTCTGTAGAGATGTAAGTCGTTGAGCTGCGGGATGCGAACGGCGGAAGTGAGCACACACCGACCGTGCCCTCTGCAGAAGGCCATCTAGTCCGGGATAGTGGGCTAACAATTTATGGACAACCAGGTTCAACACGTGAGCCATACAAGGCACGTGTGTGACATTGCCCCGGCGAAGGGCCGCACCCAGGTTTGCAGCATTGTCGCACACGGCCTTCCCTAGTTGCAGGTCCAGTGGAGACAACCATTCATGAAACTGGGTCTCCAGAGCTGACCGCAACTCCTTAGCTGTGTGACTCACATTTCCCAGACATTTCAAAGTAAACACTGATGCCTTGAGCCCTGCTGCCAGCATAGTAAGGAGGTGTGCAGGATTCCTTCTGCGCAGTTAGAAAGCAGGTGGCATTACCAGACAGGCTTTGGGTGCAGGTGGAGGACCGAGAGGAGGTTGAGGAGGCAGAAGCAGTGGAGAAACTTCGAGATAAAGAGGATGACGCACAACTCGTGGGGACGGTAAGACTTGGACAGCAGCCCCTTGTCCTGCTGTCACCATAGTTACCCAGTGCCGAGTCAGCGACATGTAACGCCCCTGTCCATGCCTACTCGTCCAAGTGTCTGTGGTGAAATGCACCCTGTCACACACAGAGTTTCTCAAAGAAGCGGTGATGATGTGTGCGACATGCTGGTGGAGCGCAGGCACACCTTTCTTTGAGAAGTAGTGCCGACTGGGCATCTGGTACTGGGGCACTGCGACGGACATAAGGTCTCGAAAATCCACTGTGTCCTCCAGGCGGAAAGGCAGCATTTCTGTAGCCAAGAGCTTGCAGATGGTGAAATTCAACCTCTTAGCTTTCTCATGGCTAGGAGGAAATGGTCTTTTACTTTTCCACATCTGAGGGACCGAGGGCTGGCTGTTGTGCTTAGACAGGGTTGAGTAGGGTGTCCCCGGCAAACTGCCGGTCTGTGAGGAAGATGCAGGCGGACATGTTAGGTTGCTTTGATCCAAAGGTGGTGCTCTCGATGTCAGAGAGCGCTCAACACCAGCAGGTGTTTCCACTTCCCAATGAACTGACGACCTGCCAATCACACTGGCGGTTGCAGGTAAAGAGGTGGCAGGTCTGCGTCCAAAAACATGTGTGACTGCTGTCCCCCCAGTCACAGAGGATGAAGAGGCCGCGGATGCACAAGATGGGGCAGACGGTGGTTGGCCCAGCCTGCTAGGCTGCATTGTAGCAGAGTGAGCTTCCCACTGCAACTTATGCTTCATATCCATGTGACGGTACATGCATGAAGTACTCAAACTATGGATTTTTTGGCCTCTACTTAGCTTTTGGTGACAAATATTACAGATAACACGAGTTGGGTCATCCTTATCATTCTGAATAAATGCCCAGGCTATGCAAGGCTTAGAGCCCATGCGACCTGAAGAGCCACTACGACTTGTGGTCAGAGGCAGAGTTGTGGTTGAGGATGCAGTTGTTGACGTGTTTCCAGTACTCCGTCTCTGTCCAGGAAGGCGCAACCTAACCTCGTCGTCAATAGCATCTGTGACGCCCCGCTGTGCTTGGTATCACAGATCCTAGAAGAGTGTATTGATGGAATCCTCCACAAGAGGCCCCCATAAACATTCACACATCTCCACCTTCCACCTCAGACCAGCAGAGGGAGCCCGTTAGGGATATAAATAGGGAAGGTGGAGCTAGGCAGTTCAGTTCCTCTGAAGAGTTCCTGCAGTAGAGAAGCCTAAGAGAGGTCAGTCTGCAGTGGAGCTCAGTCTAGTCTAGAGAACTCAGTTAATAGTTCAGCAGTGGAGCACGAGGCTCCTGCTAGCTAGATTCAGTAAGGCATAACCGGAATCCCTGGAGAACTACAAGTCCCAGGATCGCTAAGGTGCTGATACGTAACAGAGCCAGGAGACGCTTAGGCCCCGCATAGTGGGAGCGTGAACTCCAAGAGAAGGCCCTACCACAAGGTCAGCCAGCGCAGGACAGAGACAAAGTTAGGCCTAGCTCCAGGCAGGTCAGAAACTTACTACGCAGAGGCAAGAAACAGGAGGCCCTACACCCGCTCATTGGGGAGGATCCTGATATTCACCCTTCACCCTACAGTGCTCCGGGATGTGCCTGAATTTCCTCCAGTAAAAGGTACTGAAGTGACTACCGTGTCCGTTCCCGTTCTTGCTCTGACCCAGCTGGGTCTCGCCTGTCCTGCATTCCCCCTGCATACGCTGCCCTGTGACCTAGCTCCACCTGTGGGGAGCTATACCATCGAGCTGCCTTATCACGGGTCTCAGTGGACTGCTGCAGCGCTGGTGCTTCTCACCAGATACCACAGGTGGCGTCACAAACTCTTATAAAATTAACAATTATCCACTCTTTTAAATAGTGACCCCAGGGACGGGCCAGGGAGCCGACCACCACGACATCCCCAAGGCCAGGCAAAGGCCCGGGTACCGAGCCATCCCCATCCTCTGGGCTAGTCACATCCTCCTCCACCTCCTCCATTGACCTCATCGACTGGCTGACTGTGGGTTGACAGTAAGTGGGATCTCCAACCTCGTCATCATCACCCTGTGTGTTATCACACCCGTCGTCCTCAAAGCCAACCTCCTCCTGCCCTGACCGAAAAGTCAAGTTATCGCTCCAATCAGGTATTTGAGTCTCATCATCGTCTTCATCATTGTCTCCACCAACAGGAGTGACAGTTTGGGAACGAGGGTCTACATTATGCTCAGAACCTTCTTCATCTGGTCCTGGATCCGACTTATAAAGATTCTGGGCATCAGTGCAGATCATTTCCTCGTCTGGATTAACAGAAGTTCTGGAGCAGACCTCCGTTTCCCAGGCTATAGTATGAGTAAACAGCTCTGCAGACTCAACCATCTGTGTTACCCCATACTCAGACGGGCAGCTGGAGACTTGGGAGCTGTGAGGAAGCAAGTGCGATTGGGATGACACCTCTGAGGACTGGAGTATTTGTGATGTTGAAATTGAGGTGGAGGAGAGCCCACTTGAAGGAGCACTTGATATCCACTGAAGCACCTGCTGTTTTTGTGCCTCATCTGGAATTTGTAGCGATGGGCGTGTCCGTAAGAAAGGGATCGTATCACATTGTCCACGAAAAGAAGTCGACATCTTAGTTTGGCTGGAAGATGGTCTTTCTTCTGCAGATGTTACCCCCCCCCACCACGGGGGGGGTTCGACCCACCAGCGGACAGGCACCAGTATTTGGAGAGGGGGGCTGGCCATCAGGGTCCACCGTGGCTCTGGCACAAACCCGGCGACACGGAGGTGGCACGGGCAGGAACGAACTGGCCGTGTCGGCTTCTCACTTTTTGGATTTTAGAAGGGCATGACATGCCTATATCTGTGTCTCCCCCTCCTTTTACTCCTCCACCTCTTTTCTTTTCACATGACTATATGTACTTGTCACTTTTCCATGTGTTAGTTATGTCTTCTGAGCAGTTTGTCAGCTTTTGGACACCTTTGAAGGTGTTTTCTATGTGTTTCTATGTGTTTTTGTTTGCCTGCCATTGGTTTTAAGGGTGTTCGAAGGTGTTCGACGAACAGTTCGACGAACAGTTCGGCGAACACACGGGTGTTCGACGAACCGAACCGAACTCGAACACTACGGGGGTGGCTCAACACTAATTAAGATGGAACTGACCTCTTTCTCTCCTCGAACCGGTATTGTGGTGGTCTATCAACCTTCCTGGGGGTTCGCCCCTCCTGTGGAACCCCAACTGCGAATGCTTAGCCCGCCAAAGCTGCGCTTTGACCCGGGCAGTCTCCCTCTCCAAATCCTCAGGTGTGATGAACAATAAGCCATTTTGTCATTCCGACTGAAGCAATGCTTCCACACAAACATCCAGCAGTATAATGCTGCCAGTTTCTTCTTCCCCTCGTGCTTCTTTCTCCGGCTCCACCTTTCCGGGGGCCATCCCCCTGACATGGCAAGTGCGTCACTCGGCTCTTCTGGTGACTCAGTCTCTGGTTAGACCTTCTGCACTTTAACTAGTGGGCAGGACTTTATTTTCCACCGTACCTGCTTCTGGTGTGCACTTCCCATCTCAAACCAGGTCTTTGGTGCAGGGCATATCTTCTTCTGGGCTGGTAAAATTTTCACGCTCCCAGGTGCCATTTTCCCCCATGATAGGCGGTTTTTCTTCTTCTCATCGCACCAGCTGTCGCTATCCTTAAGCACATGTATCTAGGTGGCATCTTAGCCTCCAGTTCTTTTGGCTCCATCTTGTTCACATCACAGGTCTTTTCCCAAAATTCTTCCTGCAAGGAAACCACATCCTGCCGATTACACCACTTCAGGTGTAAGGGGGGAAATTGGCTAACTATCTCTGCGCTCCTAAACACCTTACATAGGGGTCCCTTAGTGTGTGCCCAAATTACAATTGCATGCACATAGCCGGACACTGATCTCCCTGAGAATCTGCCTCAAGAACTTTTTAGAAATGAAGGAAACATTACTAGTGTGATGTGTAATGGTTACCAGTGTGCCATGTAATGTCTTGTCTCTGCTCTCCTGATCTCACTGCAGAGCTGGTTGTGGTTGTAACTGACACATATGCAGGTTCCTCTCAGCTCCAGCTTCCATCTCACAGGCAGACAGGGTTACAATACTGCAGAGCAATGAGAGCTGCAGCACATGTGTTTGTAAAGAGACAAAGTTCAGTTCTACTGTCATGTGTTAGTTACTTGCCTCACACTGGCAATGCCTCCTTTTTCATTTATAATAAGCCTTGGAGGCGGATTCTCAGGGAGGTCAGTGTCCGGCCCATAGTCTGGAATAGCTCATTTACATATAAGAAAAACGTGGATTTCTCTGGAATAATGACATCGGATCACAGATAACAAGGTATCATTTTATTCAGCTTTCTATGACCTGCATGCCCATATAGATGGCGCAGGAGGTTTGATCCTACTGATAGATGCCCTACAAAAAGATTTGGTTGGTGGGGCTCTCAGAGATCGAACCTCCATCAATTTTGTGGCAGAAATATTTCTTTAATATCGCTTTTTGGATAAATTGATCTAAAAGAAATAACTGCTGCTCCTTCCAGTTTTTTGTTTGCCCCTATCCCAAGATGTAGAGAAGAGCAGTGGGGGCTTATCACTTGTTACCAGAAATTATCAAGTGGGTCAAGGACGTAATAGGAGCATAATAACAATTCACAGCATTGTTGTGGCCTCTCCATTGCTAGGCCGGTTAGCTGTTACAACTGTACATATAGGAAGATTTTCTCCCACTAATTGTTCAGTAGAAAGCTAATATTACCTGGACCACTTTCACTTCTATATTTAATTGTTACTTTTAATGATTATATGACAATAGAAAATACTAGCTGCCAGATCTTATACAGAAAATGAAAAGACTGGGTGTCTTCAGGGGAAGGACAGCTGTCAGGATCCCCTGTAGGAGGCTATTTGTTGAGTATGGAGAGTGACAGCTTAATATAAGTGATAGATCCCTGACAATAGAGCCTATTGATAATTATTTGATAATTAATGCAACACTTGTATTCAGCTCTACTGTTTAAGCAAAGTTAGAGAAACTGTTCTGTGCCACAATTTACATTATATTAAACATGAATATTAAGAATTGTTTAATTAACATTTAAGTGACCAATCCTATAGTATATGATGGGACCCACACCTATCACCTGTCTATGGCATATTCTGTGCTGTTGGCTTCTGGGAAAGGATTGACTGGTTAAATGGGGTCATTCTATAAATCAGCAATCACATTGGTGATCTCAGAAATCAAACCTCCACCCATCGCTGCTGACAAAGTCTTTTTTACTGGGTTTTATGGCCTATTGCTTCATGGATGAAGTGATGTTGTTCCTAGAAGTCCCAATTTAACAACACCATAGAACCACAGCACCATCATTTACAGCTGCCACATCTAAATCGCAGAAAGTCATTCTACTGGTAATATTTATATGGACAGATTTTAAGTATTCTTGTTTTTATGTATTAGTAATTTATACTGTAATTTTTGGCATGTCTGTATATAATGAATAAGTCTAAAATTACCCACATCGATAAACCTTAAAGAGGCTATCCCATCAGAGTCAAAGGCCCCAATTCATCATTTCATTTTCACCTATTTTTTGTCTAATTTTGTATGTTTTTTGCCTCTTTTTTGTTTGCACCAAATTCATTATTCGATTTGTGCCTTTTTGGAAGTATGTCATATGTGCTCTCCTGTTTTTTATTTTTTCCCACTTTGTGGGCAAAGTCTAGTGATTCCAGATGTTTTAGTCTGATTCATCCTTTGTGACCTTTAAAAAGTCACAAAATTTGGTGCACCTCTACTCCAGTCTCCTCTGGAGTGATTTTCTGTACTTAATTCAAAAAGTCCATTCTTTTTGCAGCATTTTGAAAAAGTTGAAACTTTATGCTCAAAAAGACGCAAAAGTGATGTGTCAGGAGAAAAGCCCATTTTTTACTTTGCGTCAAATTCCCAAGGCATGTGCGGCAAAAAAAGAAGTATGAAAAAAAAATGCAAATGATGATCCGGGGGCCAAAATCTTTAATAAATTATACCACCAGAGCGATCGCTGCTAGTGATGAGTGAGCAGTAAAATGCTCGGGTGCTTGTTAGTCGAATCGAGCACATCGGATTGCTCGACTCAAGTAACGAGTATAATGGAAGTCAATGGGAAACTAAGGCATTTTTCCAGCATTTTTCTGGGTAGTGAGAACAACTCTCTTCAGAATCGCTGGCTCTAGCTGAGCGCAGTGTTGAGCCAGCAGCTCTGATGAAAGTTGTCACTGCCAAGCGCCTGTGAAAAGCAGCATTTTACTGCTATTCACAGATGACAGAGACATCGAGGAACATGGATTATGGCAGAGGAGTTTTGTGGGAACATTTTGTTTAATAAATTGAAGAACGAGGGATTGTGTGGGGGACTCTTTATTCAAATACAGTATTTTTTCTGTGTGTTTTTTTCTGTTTACTTAATGGGTGAGTAATGGTGGTTCCTCATACACGCCTCTCCATTACTAACTCCAGGGTTTGACGCCCGCTGACATTACACAGCTGACATCAACCTAAAAAAATATTATCTCGATTGCCATAGCACCAGGGCAATCGAGAAGAGCCTAGGAAAAGCGCCAGAATTGGCTCATCAAGTACAGTTGAAACCAGAAGTTTACAAACACTATATATATGTTTATACGCATGTTTTTCTCAATATCTGGCATGAAATCAGAATAAACGTTTCCCGTTTTAGGTCAATTAGGATTGCCATAATGTTTAATATTTGCCAAACGCCAGAATAATGAGAGAGAATGTTTTAAGGCATTTTTATTTCTTACAGCAAAGTCAAAAGTTTACATACACTAAGATTACAATGACTTTCAACAATTCTGGACTGCCCATATGATGATGCCATGTGTTTGGAAGCTTCTGATAAGCTTTTTGGCAACATCTGAGTTAATTAGAGACACACCTGTGAATGTATTTTAATGCACACCTGAAACACACTGATTCTTTGTGTAGCATCAGGGGAAAGTCAGCCATGATATCAGGAAGAGAATTGTGGACTTGCACAAGTCTGGCTCATTCTTGAGTACAATTTCAGGATACCTGAAGGTGCCTCGTTCATCTGTACAAACAATTATATGCAAGTACAAATGAGATGGGAATGTCCAGCCATCATACAACTCAGGAAGAAGACGGTTCTGTGTTCCAGAGATGAATGTGCTTTAGTCCGACATGTGCATATCAATCCAAGGACAAAAGCAAAAGACCTTGTGAAGATAATGGTGGAAGCTGGTAAGATTGTGTCAATATCCACAGTGCAACGAGTACTGTATCAACATGGGCAGAAAGCCCACTCAGCCAGGAAGAAGCCATTACTCCAAAGGAAACATAAAAAAGTCAGATTAATGTTTGCAAATGCACACAGGAACAAAAACCTTACGTTTTGGAGACATGTCCTGTGGTCTGATGAAACTAAAATTGAACTTTTTGGGCATAATGACCATCATTATGTTTAGAGGAAAAAGGGAGAAGCTTAGAAGCCTAAGAACACCATCCCAACTGTGAAACACGGATGGCAGCATCATGTTGTGGGGTTGTTTTGCTGCAGGAGGGACTGCTGCACTTCACAAAATAGATGGCATAGTGAGAAAAGAAGACTATGTAGCAATACTGAAGAAACATCTCAAGACATCAGCCAGGAAGTTATAGCTTGGGCAGAAATGGGTCTTCCAAGTGGACAATGACCCGAAGCATACTGCCAAAATGGTAACAAAGTGGCTTAAAGGGAATCTGTCACCCCCTGGGAGATTTGAGACCTCTAATATGGGCATACAGGTTATAGAAAAGTAAATCTATACATATGTGGCACCCCAGGGGTCTGATTGCCACAGTAATAGAAATATTATGTCTGAGAGCAAGTGGGAGGTTTCTCTGGTCAGGAGCCCTAAGCATGCAACACTGCCTGCCCAGACCTGGGAGGGGAGGAATCTGCCCTTATAAACTGGGTCTGGGGCGGGATTAGGGAGTTAGAGCTTGGAGAGGGAAAGATACAGCAGGAGCTCTGTAGGAACAGTAGCTGAAGACCAGGGGCTGAAGCTGAGCAGAGCTTGCCCTGGCTGAGGACACTACAACCGGACACCGGAGTCCGAGGCTGTGGGGACTGATATACACCCAGCAGCAGAAACCAGCCGGCAGGGGATTCCAGGTCCTCTGGCCATAGAAGCCCGGAGGCTCAGTCACAAGAAAGGGACCAGCGCCGCCATCTAGGAGCGGAGGCTAACAGAAGGCCCCAAGTCACCAGCCATACGGGTGAGCACCACACGGTATACTCAGGGACGTGGGCTACTTGTAACTGCTTACAGCAAGGTAGCCAGGAAAGAGTGCAGATAGACAGGGAGGCCTACAACTCCGCTTGGCCAGGGGAGAGCCTGCTTGCTCACAGACTGACCAGGCCTCTACTGCTAACCAGTACTCCCGGGAGGGTCTGCTTTATACCATCAGTAAAGACCCTGAACTGCACCACATGTCTCTGTGTTTCATCGCTGCACCAGCACCATTAGTACTGGGACGCTCACACCATCACTCCCATCATCCATACTAGCTGCCCTGAGGCAATACTTCTCCCGTGGGGAGTTATCCCATACTTGGCTGTGCTTACAACATCAGCCTCAGCGGTCTGCAGCGCAGCGGCAGTCCCCACTGACCGCAATCCACGGGTGGCGTAGTCGGACATTTGTTATTACACTAAGACTGCCACTGGTTTGACCACCCTGAGCCACGGACCGGGTCGCCGCCACACTGAGACTACCACCCCCAGCATCCCACCAGAGGCCCGGTTCCGGGTTCCCCACGCGGACAAGGTGGCGAGTCACATACCTGTATGACCAATAGTATAGGTCTGCTTGCAGAGAAATGTAGTTTTATAAAATCTGTTTTCACATGCTTGGTGTCCCCCAGACGCCAAGAAATCCCTGCCTATCTGATTAGTAAACCTAGAAATCACACAGTGACTCCATGGCGCGCTGCGCATTAGAACACTGTGGAGAACAACGGGGATGGGAGAAAAAGAAGCGCTCCTGATCTGCGCATGTGCAGGAAATGAGTGAGACGAAGTCACGTCACAGGGCCCTGTGACATGAAGGGGGTGGAGGGAACATGCTAAATAAACAGATAGGCGGGGATTTCTGGGCATACTAATCAGACAGACGGGGATTTCTTGGCGTCCTGGGGACGCCAAGCATGTGAGAACAGATTTTATAAAAACACATTTCTCTGCAAGCAAACCTCTACTATGGGCCATATAGGTATGTATAGATTAACTTTTCTATAACATGTATGCCCAGATTAGAGGTCTCAAATCTCCCAGGGGTGACAGATTACCTTTAAGGATAACAAAGTTAATGTTTTGGAGTGGCCATTACAAAGCCTTGATCTCAATCCTATTGAAAATTTATGGGCAAAGCTGAAAAGGCAGGTGAGAGCAAGGCGACCTACAAACCTGGATCAGTTACACCAGTTTTGTCAGGAGGAATGAGCCCAAATTCCGACCAACTATTGTGAGTAGCTTGTGGAAGGATATCTCAAACGTTTGACCCAAGTCATTCAGTTTAAGGGCAATGGTACCAAATACTAATGAAATGTATGTAAATTTTTGACCTTGCAGTAAGTAATAAAAATGCCTTAAAAATTCTCTCTCTCTCATTATTCTGGCATTTGGCAAATATTAAAAATTATGGTAATCCTAATTGATCTAAAATGGGAAAAGTTTATCCTGATTTCATGTCAGATATTGAAAAAAACATGCATATGAATCTTTTTACAGTATATAGTGTATGCAAACTTCTGGTTTCAACTGTAGATGAGCCAATTCTGGGGTGGCTGCGGGCTGGTATTTTTAGGCTGGGAAGGGCCCAATATCCATGGACCATCCCAGCCTGATAATATAAGCCCCAGGTTGTCTGCTTTACCTTGGCGGTTATCCAAAATAGGGGGAACCCCTAATAAATATTTATTTATTCATTAAGTTAGACAAGGCTAAACATCCTTTAGTGCCACATGAAAATCAGTAAAGGATGCAAATTGTTTTTTATGTAGGGGGCTTGTGAAATTATATATCTTCTACAGGATTTCTAGCTATTCTATCTATCTATTATATATCTAATATCTTTCTAACATCTATCTATCTATTTTGAGGGTTCTGGTTGTGAATTTACTGTACTTAGCTAATGACATTTCTTGGTTCCTTTGAGATGTGTACGTAAAAATCGGATGACATATGCATGGTCCATGTACCATTCATTTTTTTCTTGCACCCATTGACTTGCATTCTCGAGTCTCATTCATTTTACGCTGCAATACGCAGCAAACTGCAATTCTTTTCCTCAGCCCGATTCCAGCTGAGGAAAAACTCGCAGATGAACACTGCCTCATTGAATAACATTGGTGCAAGTGCAATGCAATTTTTTTGTCACATTGCACTCGGAGTTTTTATACGCAGATGTGAGCCGCACTAATTTAAAAACACTTGGGTCAAATGGGAGGAGTGCTGGTACCAAGAAAAAGAAAAAATTGAGGGCAGTATATAATATGCAATACTATAGAAAAAAAGACTTGGACTGCACATCGAAATAACAGCTCCACACAATAGAGTGGGAGTCATGTGCTTATATCAAGATATCTATATTTTGTAAGCTGCAAGCTGCTTTAGGCCTATTATGGGTGCACAATTACTCATTATTACTTAAGGTCAATATTACTTTTGAAGGGGACAATCAAGAGGCATTAATACTTTTTCAGTGGGAAATTATGGTCAATTATTACTTTTAAGAAGACGGCATTATAAACTTTTAAGTGGGCACTCAGCATATTATTACTTTTTATTGGGCTACTCAATAGGTATTAATATTTTACAACATTACTGTATTGTTACAAAAACGAAAAAGGAAAGAATAGGGCCCACACACATTTAGTATTAAATTAATGTACAGGTGCTCAATACGCTGTGGCCAATATTCAAACATATACAGTACATACACGATGTGTCAGCACACTGCGACCAATGAATACATGACCTCCACTATTGCTGCAAACATTAAAAACGTAAGGTATTTAGCGTTTTTTGATCAAAGAGTGCAAAAGCCATGCAACCACGTCAAGGTGTACCTAAATATGGATGATCCATAACTGCTATATGTCCTACCTCTCCATGTGCCAAACCAAACTAAGTACCTTACATAGTTAATGTTTAAAACGATATTGGAGTTCATTCAGGGGCAAACATATTTCTGGTGCAGCTGCACCGGGGTCCGGAGGTGGAGGGAGGCCCACCGACACCATCGCCACTTTCAGCTGGATGTGCGTCCAATGACACAAATTCAGCTGAAGTGTATTGTAGCACAGGGGTCCAATCAGAGGCCGATGAAAACTGCCAGCTCCTGTGCGGACTTTAGAAGAAGACACCGAGGGCCGCGGGAACATGGGGGAGGGTGAGCAGTATCTTTTTTTTTTTTTTTTTAATGTACTGGTGAACAAAATAGGGTAAATTATACCAGGAAATTGACATGGATCATGGACATTATCAAAGGAAGGGGACCAGGATGGTCCACATTATATCAGAAAGGGGACCAAGAAGGGGCACATTATCCCAGGATGGGGTACATTATCCCAGAAAGAGGACCAGGATAAAGCACATTACACCAGGATGGGGGAACATTATACCAGGAAGGGGCCCAGAAAGGGGAACCAGGATGGTGCATATTATATCAGGAAGGGGACCAGGATAGAGCACATTATACCAGAATGAGGTTCATTATACCAGGAAGGTGACCAGGATGGGGAAGCTGGATGGTACTTACTCTATCATACCAGGATTAGATTCACTATACTAGGAAGGGGACCAAGATAGGGGTCATTATACCTGAACGGGGAAAATTATCCCAGGAAGGGGACCAGGATGGAGCCACTATAACAGGAAGGGAAACACGATGAGGCACATCATACCAGGAAGGCGTATACCAGGAAGGAGACCAGGATGGAGGACATTATACCAGGAAGGGGACCAGGATGGGGGACATTATTCCTAGAAGGGGCTTACCTTATTACATACCATCCTCTCTAGTTATGTATAGGGTGGTCCCTTATTACGTAGTGTCATGTACAGAACTGTCCCATTATTATATAGTATTACATCTTGTTATAGACGCATTTTCTGAGTCCCTTTTCCCTCTTACAGACATAGGTTGCTTACATAATGCAGATGCTACTGCCACTTTATATAAAACCACAACAGCTACAGCTCTCGAATCGGTTGCCCACCTCACACATACCAAAGCATGCACAACAGACAACCCTGGCACACCAGCCTGACTAAAGAACTGAGGCTGGCTTCCAGGGTTGCTAAGCAGAGATGGAAAAGATCCCACTCCAATGAGCACTTCATAACATTCAAACAGTCCCTCACCAATTTCAAGTCCACACTCACTGCAACAAAACAAACCTACTTCTCATCTCTCATATGCTCACTGTCTTTCAACCCTAAACAGCTATTCAATACTTTCAATTCTCTCCTCTATCCCCCAAAACCTCCTCCTCCTCCTCTCATCTCAACTGAAGACTTTCTTCAAGCAGAAGATCGATAACATCAGAGAAAGCTTTTGCCTACAGCCCCTTCTCATAACTATTCAGCTCTCCTCCTCCAAAACCAGCTTCTCCACCATTAGAGAAGATCAACTTTCCCCTCTCACCACCTGTGCACTTGACCCATCCCGTCCCACCTCATCCATAACCTCACCACAGTCATCATCCCATCCCTAACCCATCTCTTCAACCTATCACTAACAACTGGTGTTTTCCGTGCTTCAAACATGCCTCGATCACACTCATCATCAAAAAGCCCTCACTTGACACATCCTCTGTGTCTAGCTATTGCCCCATATCACTTCTACCCTATGCCTCAAAACTACTGGAACAACATGTCCATCATGAACTGTCCTCAACCTCTCCTCCTGCTCCCTCTTTAACAATCTGGCTTCCGATCGCATCATTCCGCTGAAACTGCCTGACTAAAGTTACCAATGCCCTACTAACTGCCACATCTAAGCGATACTACTCTGTCCTCCTCTTCCTGGATCTGTGCTCTGCTTTTGACAGATTCTCTCATCTCTCGGCATCACAGACTTGCCCCTATCTTGGATCTCTTCATACCTAACAGACCGGACATTCAGCATCTCCCACTCACACACCACCTCCTCATCTCGCCCCCTATATGTTGGTGCCCCCCAAGGTTCAGTTCTAGGACCCCTGCTCTTCTCCATCTACACCTTCAGCCTGAGACAGCTCATAGAGTCCCACAATGTCTGTCGGCTATTTCATCCTTCTTCTCTGCTAGATTTCTAAAACTTAAAATGGACAAAACAGAATTCATCATTTTTCCCCTATCAGACCTATCCATCAAGGTCAATGGCTGCTCACTCTCCCCAGTCCTGCAAACTCACTGCCTTGAGGTAACCTGGGCTCTAATCTCTCCTTCAAACCACATATCCAAGCCCTTTCCACTTTCTGCTAACTCTAACTCCAAAATATTTCCCAGATCCGCACATTCCTTAATCAAGAATCTGCAAAAAATCTAGTGCATGCCCTCATCATCTCCTGCCTTGACTAGTGCAACCTCCTGCTATGTGGCCTCCATGCTAACACTCTTGCATCCCTCCAATCTATCCTAAACTCTGATGCCCGACTCATTCACCTTCCCCCCACTATTCCCCGGCCTCTCCTCTCTGTCAATCCCTTCATTGGCTCCCCATTGCCCAGAGACTCCAGTTCAAAACCCTAACTATGGCATACAAAGCCATCCATAACCTGTCTCCTCCATACATCTGTGACCCAGTCTCCCTGTACTTTCCTGCATCCAACCTCCGATTCTCACAAGATCTCCTTCTCTACTCCCCTCTTGTCTCCTCTTTTCACAATCGCATACAAGATTTCTCCCATGCATCTCCCGTACTCTGGAATTCTCTATCCCAACATAGCAGACTCTTGCCTACTGTGGAAACCTTCAAAAGGAACCTGAAGACCTACCTCTTACTACAAGCCTTAAATCTACAGTAACCCTCGTTTCACCATACCTCTGCATGACCAGCTCTATCCTCACCTACTGTATCCTCACCCATTCCTTGTAGACTGTGAGCACTCGCAGGCAGGGTCCTCTCTCCTCCTGTACTAGTTGGTGACTTGTATTGTTTAAGATTATTTTGCTTGTTTTTTATTATGTAATTGTCTCTTCAGAGAGGAAGAGGATCAGAACTCTAGTGCCACTCTCTGAAGAGACAATTTGCATATTTTCCAGAGGAACATTGCGGCTTTAAAAGTCTCCTCACTGTGACATGCTTAACATGTCGCTCTCTGCAAGGAGAAATGTTACCCCTTAGATACCGGTCTGACGCCTCTCACCCTGCCAAACCAGAACTCACACTTTGCACTGACGAGGGGCAGTACCCCGAAACACAGTGTCTGCAAATTGAGTTTCTGGTTCTGGCTTATTTCCTAAGTCATGTGATAAAGCTCGTTAAAGGGTCACTATTGACTTTTAGGATTGCTACTTTCTGTAGGTTGCATTACAGTTCTGGCCCTCTTCCTCTCTGAAGAGACAATTTTCACAGTCTGTTGGACACACACGGGGGCATTATTACTGTCTGTGAGACACACAATGGGTATTATTTTTGTGTATGGGGCACACATGGGGCATTATTACTGTCTATGGGACACACAGAGAGCATTATTATTTTCTAGCGTGTATTATTACTGCCTAAAGTGTACAAAGGAGGCATTATTACTTTGTAAGGGGCACAGTAGTATGCATTATTACTATGTTGGTCACTTAGAAGACTGCTTTTACTATTTGGGGGCACTAAGAAGATCACTAATACTTAGTGTTGAACAAAACATGACAATTTTACTCTCTTGTACTCTATTACTTTCTAGGGTACCATATGGGTCACTTTTTGAGACTATTATTTTTTTGGACACTATCCAGTATTATTCTTTTCAGCGGCTCTGCCTATTTGCCAATATTTGGGGTAATTCTTATAATAACAGAAGTAATTATAGTAATGGCACCATTATTTCTGAAGTGCAGTATTTAGTGTACTGTGCCACACAGCAGGCTCAGAATTGGGGGTAGTAGCTGGGAATTTGTTCAGGTTTTGAACGGATGTTGCTGAAACAAGAGAAGTCAAATGTGTCTGTGTTCCAAACTCTGCAGACAATCTGTGCAGAGAAAAAGTCTTCAAGGCATTTTGGGTGAGATAGAAAAGACTAAAAAGTCAATAACTGTAATCAGAAAGGTGGTCATCTGAGAGCCACTGGATTTAATCGTACCGTAATCATTGGATGGTTTGTCTAAAGGGGTAATCTAGCAGATATACAAGATTTAACTAAAGCCCGCCATAGACATTAGATGGATATCAGCTGAACGAAGCTTCAGCCGATAGTTCGGCTGACAGTCATCTGGCTGAGCGCTCTTGTTCTCTTTATGAGAAAGCCAACACCAGGCATGTCTTGCGATGGCTTATCTCCGCGAGAACAATACGATGGGCTGTCCAAAATCGGACATGCCCAATCGACATCTTCCTGAACAATCAGTTGTCTAGGGCCCCCGTACATATCAAATTGTTGGCTGAATCTGTCAATATCTAATATTTATGGGTTCATTAATACTATGCTGCAGTTAATATCAGGATATGTGTTAGACAAAGACCTCGGGTGAGTACCCATTAGCATGTGTAAGACAAGTACCCTGTGCTACCACAAAAGTAGCCCACTGTAGGTGCCTACAAGTGGTGTAGCGTTGTCTTTGAAGACAAATAGCACAGAGGAGGCTTCAGTGACTAATATGGAACCCATAGAGAGGCACTATGTCTCTGACTAATCCCATAGGTAGTATATAGGGTTCACCATTACCATGTTACCAAACATTGAAGAGCACACTGAACTTATACACACTGGACCCTTCTGTTCCCTGGTCGATATACTGTGCTGATATGAACTAAAGGCCAATTTTAATTTTTGCTATAAACCCTTCTTAACCCCTTCATGACCGGAGTATTTTCCGTTTTTGCATTTTCGTTTTCTGCTCCCCTTCTTCCCAGAGCCATGACTTTTTTTTTTTTTTTAGGTCAATATGGCCATGTGAGAGTTTATTTTTTGTGGGACAAGTTGTACTTTTGAACAACATCACTGCTTTTACCATACCTTGTACTGGAAAACAGGAAAAAAATTCCAAGTGCGGTGAAATTACAAAAAAGTGCAATTCCACAGTTGTTGTTTTTTTTTTTTTTTTTACCACGTTCACTGAATGCTAAAACTGACCTGCCGTTATGATTCTCCAGGTCATTACAAGTTAGTAGATAGCAAACATGTATAGGTTCTTTTTTACTTAAGTGGTGAAAAAAATCCAAAGTTTGCTTAAAAAAATAAATAAATAAAAAATGGCGCCATTTTCCGAGACCCGTAGCGCCTCCATTTTTTGGGATCTGGGGCCAGGTGATAGCTTATTTTTTGCGTGCTGAGCTGATGTTTTCATTGATACCATTTTGGGGTAGATGTTATGTTTTAATCACCCGTTATTGCATTTTATTGCAATGCTGCGGTGACCAAAAAAACTTAATTCTGGCGTTTTTAATTTTTTTCTCGTTACGCCGTTGATTGATCGGATTATTTACTTTTTTATAGATAGATTGGGCGATTCTGAATGCGACGATACCAAATATGTGTATGTGCGTTGTGTGGTTTTTTTTATTGTTTTATTTTGAATGGGGCGAAGGGGGAGTGATATAAACATTTATATATATATATTTTTTTTTTTAAGATTTTTAAAAACATTCCATGGGAGACTAGAAGCAGCACTTGCCTGATCATCTGTACTACACACAGGCAATGATCAGATCGCCTTTGTGAAGCAGATTTTCTCACTTGCTATGAGCGCCGACCGCTGGGCGATCACGTGACGGGGTCACAGATGGGCGGGGCCAATGACGCGCTTCCCAGAAGCGCAAGTTAATTGCCGCTGTCAGAGATTGACAGCGGCATTTAACTAGTTAACAGCCGCGGGTGGATCGCGATTCCACCTGCGGCCGTTGCAGGCACATGTCAGCTGTATAGATCAGCAGACATGTGCCTGGAAAGGTGCGAGCTCAGCGCCGGAGCCCACGCCAAACAGGGGGATCTGACGTGGGACATACTATTACGCTCCACGTCAGAAAGGGGTTAAACTAAAAAAAAAACTTGTATAACAGAATTAAGAGCACAAGTTAGATTGTTATTTACATGTACTATTACTATTTACTTGCTGTAGGGTATATGCTCATTTTGTTTTTATCTTAGTTTTTTTTCTTGGGTTTTGTCTGTGAAATGGCCACAGAGTGAACGTGCTCTTACACATTGCATGTATTCCAGCTTATAGTCCGGCTCATTTCTTTGGTTTTATTGCATTTTCTTGTACTTTTTTTACAAATAGGATGGTGACCCCCCCTGTTCTGAGCTAAGTAATTAATCTATATGGCTTCCCATTGATGGGTGTCTCAGTCAGGATTCAATCCTGCTCACATTGGGGTGGTTTGACACATGGTAAGGTTTTAATTCTAGAGCTGGGTACACGTTGTCGTGATGGGATGACTTTTATGCTTTCTTTGATCAAAATAGCATTAACAAAGTTCCTTGTGTTATTTACTTACTTATTTACTTGCTGTAGGGTATATGCTCATTTTATTGTTAATCTTGGGCTTAGTCTGTGACATGGACACAGTGTGCACATGCTCTTACACTTTGCGCGTATACTAGCTCATAGTTCGGCTCATTTCTTTAGTAGAGCTAGAAACTAGTATCGGCTGAGTTAATGGCTTATCATAACCCATGTTGTCTTTTATTATCCAAAACATGTGTTGGAATAGTTCAAACCAAGCCTGGCGAAGCACATCAGGCATAAGCATTTTATCAGATCCTCTGCCAGGGAATTGATTTTTATCTTTTTTGACAAGAACGATAAGGACGATATTTGGTTCTATGCAAGGTCCTTTGTTCAGTGACATTTACAGATAACTCCAGGAACTAATCAAGATCATGGCATAGATATTAAGAAAATATATGTACAGATAAATACCATATACCATGCATGATGTGGATGATGGCTTTTCTGCAGATCATTAAAATATCCTGAAAGCAACAGGTTCAGTGGGAATTTGAGAAGGAAATGTTTATTTTCTATAGGAGTTATGTGAAATTGGGATTGCTTTGAGCTGCAATTCCAAAATACAGCCAACACGCATGAGAGGCATGGTTCCTAGAAAAAAGAGCAGACTTTCCAACCTCATACGCTTCTTTTAATAAAAAAAAATATTGCAATTTTACCTAAGATAACCTATGGTATAACTTGACTTAAGGACATACATTAACACAATGTCAAGTTTAAAAACTCCAGCAGACATGAAATCATACTCACAGATGAACATGGGCTGAACCGGCAGATCTGGGTGGGACCGGAAGACCAGCTTATGTGTATCAGGGTGTCTCAACTCTCCACAATGACGAGTGTCAGGAGAGAGTAGGATGAGCCATGTTGGATTTCAGCAGCTTATTGCTCATTACCCATTGAGAGCACATGTAAGCTCAGACAAACCAAGAATGCATGTATATGGTGTGGTCAGGAGGAATAACTATCTGCCAAATGAGCGTTTGGCATGCTGCTAAATTGTAGAATTACCTTTATGCCTTCAGCAGGAAACAGCCTTAAAGGGGTTGGCCAGGCTTGGGGCTGCACTCTATGTGACTGCATACTTGTGAATCCTAACAGTGGATACAATGCGCGCTGTCAGGATTCTCCAGTGCCGACACTTGGAGTGGGCAGTCATGTGACTATAAGTATGTGATTTGCATACTCCCGGCCACATTCCTACTAGACGTATCCAGCCTGACTCAATTCACTTGCATTGAGCGAGGCTGTGCACATCTAGTCAACGCGTGACCACATGTATGCAAATCGCATACTTACGATCACCTGCCCACCCGCCCCAGGCACCGTCACAGGAGAATCCTGACAGTGTGCATTGCACGTGATGCGAGGATTCACAAGTCTGCAGTCACATAGAGTGGCAGCAGACTTGAACCCCAAGCCTGGACAATCCCTTTAACTGCCAAATTAAAAGTGTCCAGTTTTTACTCTTATTTTATTCCTCTTTTTCCCATGTCTGTAGTTCTTTTTTGTTTTCAATCCGCTATACGGATCCAGAGACATGGGCCTTTTTATTTGGTGCTTTTTATTGTTTTACCAAGTGGGCGTGGCTCACATGGTAAGACTGCAGAGTAGCCTAAACACATCCTGATTACAGGAGAGGATTTAGATCATTTCTCACAGGAGTCGCACTAGCAGCTAGAAGCATTCTAATAATTTATTTATTTCCAACATATTCCACAGCACTGTACAGAGTTTGTCACCATTCACATCAGTCACTATCCCCAATGAGGGTCACGTTTTACTTTTATTAAGGTCTCACACACTAGGGTCAATCTCATAGGAAAACAATCTCATCACTTATTTTTGGAGTGTGGGAGGAAGTCAGCGTACCGGGAGGATGTTACAGTGTCTGTGTCTTGCATGTCGCACAATACCTTGCAGATATGGAAAGATGTCTATTTACAATTTTCCCTAATATACAGCATATTATGGAACACTAAAGCCATAACAGACCTCACAGTTTAATAAGTCAAAAATAAACAGGTAGGTGGTAATGGTGAGTAAATGAGCATTTGCATTTTTCATCCACATACTGCAGAATTTTTTCTACACTAACAATGACTGGTGATGTGAATTTTCCAATCTACAGGTCAATTTCAGTTGTGGATTTTCAAAGCAAATTTCACCCCTTTAAATGTTCATACATTGAATTATCTATCCATTAAATAATGTCTTAGAAGGTGTTTTCGTAATGCATTGTGCGCCTGGCTTTTTCGCATTCTCTTCTGTTTTGATGCTTTTCCATTGGATGGAATGATTTCCATTTCTCAGTGTGGTGGTATTTCAGCCCAAATAGCCAATGGATGTTAAAAAGAGTGAACAAAAGTCTCCCAAATTGGAGATGAGGCCCACACAGCAGGTGCTGGAGACCCATTTCCCTTGATTGTCAGAATGCATGTTTCTGACACTTAAGAAACGCTTGGAATTCTAAGCTCATAGCCGTGTATGGTAGTAATCAATCCTAAAAGCAGTCTTTCAGAATCTTACAAATGTGACTTCAATACAACAGGGTCTTAAAAGGGAGAGGAACAACATTGATATTCCTGTCCATTCACTGACGCCTCTGACTGAGCGCTGCGGTGGGAGGAGTGGGCTGTATGTGAGGGGCACAGGATGCTGACAGAACAGATAGGATGTCAAATGGTTACAGAAAACTGCGCTCTCTAACCAGCCCATGTCTCTGCGTGAGTGTTTTCTTACAAATAATACCTGTGGGTGTTGAAGTTGTTCAGGAAATTGATCACACATACTCTGCCTCTTCACATCTGCAACTTGACAAATTTATTCTCATTTCAGAGGAGTCATTAGGCAATAATAACTGTATGTCTCAGAGTAATTTCAAGGATGTGTGTCAAACTCCCTGTTACGTGAACGCATTTAGAGCTGCGGCTGTCTAACCTGACTACAAGAAAAAAAATGACTATGTTGATTCTTATGCAGAAAAAAATATATACATTTCTTCAATTCAGCCGTCACAAGTTTACAAGAAATATCACTATAGGAACATGTATTATTTAGCAAACGTCTTGGGAGCTATGAAGGTTAAAGCTAAATTTGGAAGAAAGATTCTATTTTTCCTACAACTTTATTGATGTGGGTGTAAACAATAAAAAAGCAAAATAAAGTAAAAAATAAATAAATAAGGGAATGAAGGAAGGAGAAAGAGTGAAAATGCAATAGACAGAAATCTTAGCTACTCGTGGACATTGAACATGACAGGACATAAAGGCATTTTCCATGTTAGGCTTTGTTCACACTAAGGTCATGGTTTTACAATGAAATGCATTTGGAATGTATACCAACAAATCTTCATGGACCCTCTTGACTTATAATGGGGTCTGTCAGGTTACCCTCTATTTTCTTGCATTTTAACTACTATTTTAGACATCAAAAATACCCAAAAAACTGACACAATCCACAATGAAACAAAGACTTAAAGGGGAGAGACTCTTTAATTTAAAGTAACTGAACTGATCATTGATCCAAAATATGGATTCCTGGAAGGAGGACAGGTGTGCGGACATGCCACCAGTAAGCGTGAATACATTTCAGATTACTATGGAGCCACGCTCTGATAAAAGTCCAGTAAAGAACAAAACTCTTGATTAGTCAGTACATGGCAAAGAGACTTGGTTAGGGGAAGTCATAGGTTTGTAGAGGGGCAAGAAACATAGTCAAAATCAAAGAAAAGAAGAAGATTTTGAACTAGAAATGAATCAGATCAGAACAGAGAAGTCCAAGATGAACACCGACCAAACCTAGACATAGTGACCATAAATATCAAACAGCAATTATATGGGCCTTTCCTTCATCAAGAAAACATACTGCTGCTTTGTCTGGGACTGAGTACAGGTAGAAGAGCATGGATATAAGAATTTAGGATGAATATATGGCATAAAAGTCATTTTGTAGTATTATTCTTAATTACAAAATGCAGTTTTTTTCATGTTTTTAGAACTTGTGTCTGCTGTGAAGTAGGGATGGACACCATTGTATGTATCTAGCTATGAGTTTCTCCCTGCCCTGCATCTGCTCACAGTATTGGCCGATCCATGGCATGAAGGATCTTCAGTGCCCCACCACTATCTTGTGACATCTACAAATTAAGCTTATCCTATTCTTATGAAAGCTTCTATAGAAAATTGTAGCCAAGTTTAATAGACAGGGTACATTCACACATGATATATTTGTTGCAGAAATCAATGATTGTCCAATTTATACAAATAGGGCTTGCAGAAATCCAGACACATATTGCAGAAACAATCACATTTAGATGTATGGAACTGATTGTTAGTTACAGAAATCTTTACAACAAATCTGTCTTGTGTGAATATACACTAATAGTACATTACAGAGTGCTGGAAAAGTAAGGATATGCAGAAAAAGTCTTTGAATCTAAGAAGTAGGAAGTATTTTAAAATCAATATATAAAATTTATAAACCACCAACAAAAAATGTAATACAAGTGTGATGTTTAGCGAGAATATAAGTGAAGAAATCTTATCGCCAATGAATTCACCATTAAACTCAAAAACAAAGGCTTAAAAGTTCTAATAAACCAGTAAGAGAGAGAAGCTAATAAAACACAGCATGCACCACTAAAAAAAAAAAAAAAACAAGATATAAAGCAAAGCTAAACACTACACAAATAAGAAAGTAGAAGCCACTCGCCCGGCTACAGAACAACCAGATGTTCCTAAACAATTACTTGTCCATAGACTCTAGATGGCAATATTGCACTTATTGTAATGGAAAGAGAAACGTCTTGGAGGCTCCTTATGTATTCTCTTTATCAAAATTTTATGTGGCGCAGATCTATACCCTCATATTATAAGTGTAATGAAGCAGAAGTTATTGAAGCATTTTATTGATTGCTCAGATCACAAGTTTACTGTCATACTGAATTGGCACCTCACTCTCTAAAGCAAACTGCTGACACCTTTTTAAAAAAGTGACAACTACATCTATTTCATGACCAGAAATCCATTTTCATCTCTATCAAGACAAGAATACAATTTTCGCTTCATTTAACTGATGTTAGGCCTGTTCAAGGTATGACATTCGAAAACGACACAAGTTTAAGGTTCCTAAAACACTGTACTTCAGATACGTAGGTGGCTGCTTGTTTGAGGGCAGCATGTTGCCCGTCTGTTAAGAGAGCGAGGCATCCACTGTATATTTCGAAAGCCTTCCACTCCACAACACATCCTGTCAAATGTCCCGTGAGTATCACAATACAAGATTCCAAAACGAGGAGTAAGGACCTGATCATTAATGTTGTTGGTGAGCAATGCATGGACAAACTCCGTATCCGGCTCTAGTCCTCCACTAAATTGTCCGGTTTTGTAAAAATAAATTCCAAATTCAGCTCAGCTGGTGAGTAACAGTGTGGATTTAAAGGTACATTATCAAGTGTTTGTTTTATTCCTGACATTTTTTCTCTGCATGTTTTACATAGTTTGTCTTAAAATATTTACAACAGCAAAAATACTTCAAATGGATTCTCAGAAAAATTAATTTTAGCAAAAAAAATTCCAAAAACATTTTTTGACCAATAATAATGTTTATATTAGAACAGGAATTCAAAATTTAAAAAAGAAAGAGGACAGACTCCAATGTGAAATGCCTTGAATAGCATTGAAAAGCACAGAAAAAACAATTTTTGTCAACTTAGTAACTAAAACACTTACATAGTGTCAACACACTGCGAATGAACTCTACTATTGCTATACAAGTAAAAAAGCGTCCTTTTTTATCCAAAAGCGTAAAAGCCATCCAACCTCGACAAGGGAACCTCATTGGATGGTCCCTATCACTAATATAGTGCCAAGCCTCACATATTTTACTGACACATAGTGTATGTATAAGTTTCTATATTGGCCACATAGCGTATTTGTGCACCTGTACGTTAATTTAAAGGGGTTGTCCACCTTTGGAGACATTTTTTTTTCTTTCTTAAATGCATGCAATTGTGGCTAAAAAATCATTTTTACAATTGGGTTTCATTAAGAATATTGCATAGTTTGAAAATAGAAAAGCAGCTTTCCCATGTGAGGAGTTTTTCTATTGAATGAGGCTGATGGAGAGGTCTGGTCACATGATCCTCCACAAGCAGCCATTGTATGGATGGAGAGCTGTGCAGTCTGAAAGGAAAGATGTATTAACAAGAGCAGGAGGAGAACCTATCATTCCTATATAATAGTAAGTGCCACAAAATCATGTCCCCCAACACATCTGATAAAATAAAGATAATGTGGTCGACTCCGATACTTCATTCTGCAGCCAGCAATAGACAGTATAATATTGCGGCTATAGGAGGCAAAGGGGGGAAATGTTTAATGAAACCTAATTGAAAAATAGTTTTTTACCCAAATTGACTGCATTTAAGTAGAAAAAAAAAATGTTCACAAAGGTGGACAACAACTTTAACCCTTTCACGACCTTGGACTTATCCATATGTCCAGGTCGGTAGGTACTTACCGACCTTGGACGTATGAATACGTCCAGGTGATTTTGCGCACAGAGGCTGTGCACGCGCGATCGTCGGCGGGTGTCAGCTGGCACTCAGGGGCAGGAGCAAAGTAACCTCCTAAATGCTGTGATCTAAATTGATCGCAGCATTTAGAGAGCAGGCAGAGGGAGGAAGCCCCCTCTGCCCTTGGAATGGCGCCCCGATGACGTCAATTGCAGGGGGGGGGCGATCATTGCTATGGTGACTTGATGTCATCATGACAACATCCAGGTCACCAGAGCTAGCGAACTTGCTAGATCATGCTCAGTGCATGATCTAACAAGTTTGTCTGTCAGTGCAGCACTGACAGTTTGCACAGCATAGGAATGCTCCTGCATTCCTATGCTACACAAGGGATCAGCCTGCAAAAAGTGAAAGTCCCATAGTGGGACAAAGTAAAAAAAGTAAGAAAGAGTGAAAAAAAATTGAAAAAATGTTTTAAAAAATAAAAAAAATATAAAAATGTATTGTACCCATAAATAAATATATATAAACAAAAAATCCTGAATTGCTGGTTTTTGTTCATTCTGGCTCCCAAAAATCGGAATAGAAAGCAATCAAAAAATGTCATGTGCCCGAAAATGGTACCAATCAAAAAGTTAACTTGTCCCTCAAAAAACAAGCCATCACATGACCCTGTCAGCCGAATTATTGAAAAATTATAGCTCTCAAAATATGGCTATGCAATTTTGCAAAGAAAAGCGTCTTTTAATGTGTGACAGCAGCCAAACAAAAAAACCCGATATAAATCTGATATCGCTATAATCGCACCAACCAATTGCGGTAATGCTCAATGCATTTTTATCCTGCACTCTAGGCTGAGCACTTACACCGGGGTTTCCGCGTGAATCTCTGTAATACGTGATTCAGACGGAACCCTGGCAAAAGATTTCCTATAATGAGGCAGATGAAGGCACTGTAGATGCCATCTGGCCTGTGATTCGGCGGTGTCCGTCTTTTTAGTCATGCATAAAAGTGCCGCCGGCCACAGTTTTTTGCACCTCTGAAAAAAAAATTCAGAGTAATTCTGCTACCTCATTATAGTGAATGAATCCCTCGGGGGTTTCATCTGAATCACATCATTCAGAGATTTAGATGGTAGAACCACGATGTAAGTGCTCAGCGTACAGCGCAGTGTAAATGAGATGCCAAACGTTATGTAAAATGTTCTCAACAAAAGCTTCAAATCAATCCACAAAAAAAAGCTCCCACTCAGGTCCATCATCTGTCAATGGAAATATAGGGGGCTTCCACGTTACTGGTAGTACAAAGGCTCTGGAAAAGCTAAATAGCTCCTCGCCCCCCAAAAGTAATCCAGTGAATTCTGCGCTCCCAAATCCAAAAATAATATAGGGTACTGAGATATTTAAAACCTTAAATATTAGAGTTAGGACTGTCCCAAATAGGGTCACCATGACGAGCTAAGATGGCTTTGCATTATTTTGATATTTTGAGCAAAATTATGTTAACTAAGTACCCTATATTATTTTCATGCACAATTGCTGTTTATTTATTTATTGCAGGGTATTTGCATATTATGTTTCTGTCTTTGTTTTTTTCTGTTTAGTGGCCATGTGTGAACATCCTGTTACATGCTGCATGCACACCAATTTATATTCCAGTTCATTTCTTTAGGTTTTTCAGTTGCACAAGTGTGAACAAGTGCATATAAAGGTGTGGCCTGAATTTTCCTTGAGCTAACTGGGCTCAGTCTCTCAGCTCTTATCCACATGCATGTCACTTGACAAACGGTAAGATTTTAAATATCAGAGTTAGGACTGTCCCAAATATTTTAAATAGGTTTTAAATATTAGAGTTAGGACTGTCCCAAATAGGGTCACTGTGATGAGGTGGAATGGCTTTTGCATTATTTTGATCAAAATTATATTAACTAAGTACCCTATATTATTTGCATGCTCTATTGCTGTTTATTTATTTCTTGCAGGGTATTTGCGTATTATGTTTTTATCTTTGTTTTTTCTGTTTAGTGGCCATGTGTGAACATTTTCTTACCTCTTGCATGCACACCAATTTATATCCCAGTTAATTTCTTTAGTTTTTTTATTTCTACATTAGACAGAAATTGGGGGACACATTTTGGTTCCATTTTAATCCATTTTCTAGTGTAAAAATGTAAAATCTGGGGTTAAAACAAAATTTTGGTGGTAAAAATGTAATTATGTATTTCTTCTCTGCCCAATGGTGTAAAATTATGTGACCCACCT
Source organism: Phyllobates terribilis (assembly GCF_046119375.1). Classification (NCBI taxonomy): domain Eukaryota; kingdom Metazoa; phylum Chordata; class Amphibia; order Anura; family Dendrobatidae; genus Phyllobates; species Phyllobates terribilis. Next base: position 59,877,708 of record NW_027362773.1, read on the forward strand.
GTGGTGACAATATGATCACTGCACCCCTAGATGAATTCATTAAGAGGTGCAGTTTGTAAAATGGGGTCTTCTATGGGGGTTCTGCTGTCCTGACACCTCAGGAGCTCTGGTAATGTGACATGGCACCCTTAAAAAAGTCTAACAAAATCTGAACTCCAATATGGCACTCCTTCTCTTCTGAGCTTTGCACCGTGCCTCAAAAGTAGTTTTCGACCACGTACAGTACAGACCAAAAGTTTGGACACACCTTCTCATTTAAAGATTTTTCTGTATTTTCATGACTATGAAAATAGTACATTCACACTGAAGGCATCAAAACTATGAATTAACACATGTGGAATTATATACTTAACAAAAAAGTGTGAAACAACTGAAAATATGTCTTATATTCTAGGTTCTTCAAAGTAGCCACCTTTTGCTTTGATGACTACTTTTCACACTCTTGGCATTCTCTTGATGAGCTTCAAGAGGTAGTCACCGGAAATGGTCTTCCAACAATCTTGAAGGAGTTCCCAGAGATGCTTAGCACATGTTGGCCCTTTTGCCTTCACTATGCAGTCCAGCTCACCCCAAACTATCTCGATTGGGTTCAGGTCTGGTGACTGTGGAGGCCAGGTCATCTGGCGTAGCACCCCATCACTCTCCTTATTGGTCAAATAGCCCTTACACAGCCTGGAGGTGTGTTTGGGGTCATTGTCCTGTTGAGAAATAAATGATGGTCCAACTAAACGCAAACGGGATGGAATAGCATGCCACTGCAAATGCTGTGGTAGCCATGCTAGTTCAGTATGCCTTCAATTTTGAATAAATCTCCAACAGTGTCACCAGCAAAGCACCCTCACACCATCACACCTCCTCCTCCATGTTTCACAGTGGGAACCAGGCATGTAGAGTCCATCTGTTCACCTTTTCTGCGTCGCACAAAGACACGGTGGTTGGAACCAAAGATCTCAAATTTGGACTCATCAGACCAAAGCACAGATTTCCACTGTTCTAATGTCCATTCCTTGTGTTCTTTAGCCCAAACAAGTCTCTTCTGCTTGTTGCCTGTCCTTAGCAGTGGTTTCCTAGCAGCTATTTTACCATGAAGGCCGGCTGCACAGTCTCCTTTTAACAGTTGTTGAAGAGATGTGTCTGCTGCTAGAACTCTGTGTGGCATTGACCTGGTCTCTAATCTGAGCTGCTGTTAACCTGCGATTTCTGAGGCTGGTGACTCGGATAAACTTATCCTCAGAAGCAGAGGTGACTCTTGGTCTTGCTTTCCTGGGGCGGTCCTCATGTGAGCCAGTTTCTTTGTAGCGCTTGATAGTTTTTGCAACTGCACTTGGGGACACTTTCAAAGTTTGCCCAATTTTTCGGACTGACTGACCTTCATTTCTTAAAGTAATGATGGCCACTCGTTTTTCTTTACTTAGAATTTGTATTATGGCAAGAAAAAAGCAGCTAAGAGTCTATTCAGTAGGACTATCAGCTGTGTATCCACCAGACTTCTGCACAACACAACTGATGGTCCCAACTAGAGATGAGCGTTGTTCGACTCGAACTGTTCGCCAATCTCAAATTCGAGCTGTTTTGGGCGGTGTTCGAGCCGTTCGGCGAACACGAACGATTTGAAAAAAATTCGGCTGTTCGAGGTTATGTTCGATAACTGTTCGTGCACCAAAATCATAACTGGATTTTTTCTCAGTAATGATGAAAATTAATGTTAATACATAGTTTGAGTGTACAGCGGGGCGGGGGGAGGGGCAGGGGATGGATCTCTGCAGGAATAATGAAGATCTCCATTTTTTTTTCTCTTTCCCGCATTTACAGTGGGGAGGTGCAATCTGTCAGCCTATAAGCAGCGCACACACGGAGCGAAGTGCTTTTTTTCACACAAGCAAGGGCATGTGTCATTGGCAGTGTATGTCACATGTCCTTGCCCTATAAGACCCAGCCATTTTCCCCGTCGCCACCATTTTCTCACTGCTGCAGCTGCGTGTTAGACGGCACCGCTGTTGCTGTGTGCGCTATACCTTGTTAATTTCAAGCCAATTTTTGCACAAATCTACAGATAGCTTAGGAGTAGGGAATAGTTGTGATTGCAGTTCTTTTAAGGACTAGGTTACAGCATTTCCTACGACTTTTATCAGGCAGGTATGTGCTCTTAAATAGATAGGTTGTGGGAGTAAAGAATAATTGTAATTGCAGTCCTTTTCAGGACTAAGTTACATCAGTTCCTATCAGTTTTTGCCAGGCAGGTCTGTGCCAGTGCTGTGCAAGTTTTTTTCACAGCATTTGGCTAAATCTAGCAAAGCTAATCCTTTTTGGCCTATTGCAGAGTGTGTTAGTCAGTGGAGTAGCCTATCTGTGTTGCAAGCTACACCACCTGTGAATAGAATACCAATTTTTTTACTGCACCTAGTGAAGTAAAACCGTTTGGGCATAGCATCATTCTATTAGTCCATCTATACTGACCTCCATAAGGTTGCAAATTGAATAAAAAAAATTTCTGCATCTAGCTCTGAAAAAATATTTGGCCTTCTAGCTGTGTGTGGGACTTGTTCTATTAGTCCACCTATACTGACCTCCATCAGGTTGCAAACTGAATATAATTTTTTTCTGCATCTACCTCTGAAAAAATATTTGGGCTTCTAGCTGTGTGTGGGACTTGTTCTATTTGTCCATCTATACTGACCTCCATCACGTTGCAAATTGAATATAATATTTTTCTGCATCTAGCTCTGAAAAAATATTTGGCCTATGAGCAGTGTGTGGGACTTGTTCTATTAGTCCATCTATACTGACCTCCATCAGGTTGCAAATTCAAAATAATTTTTTGTCTGCATCTACCTCTGAAAAAATATTTGGCCTTCGAGCAGTGTGTGGGACTTGTTCTATTAGTCCATCTATACTGACCTCCATCAGGTTGCAAATTGAATATAATATTTTTCTGCATCTACCTCTGAAAAAATATTTGGGCTTCTAGCTGTGTGTGGGACTTGTTCTATTAGTCCATCTATACTGACCTCCATCAGGTTGCAAATTTAATATAATATTTTTCTGCATCTAGCTCTGAAAAAATATTTGGCCTTCTAGCAGTGTGTGGGACTTGTTCTATTAGTCCATCTATACTGACCTCCATCAGGTTGCAAACTGAATATAATTTTTTTCTGCATCTACATCTGAAAAAATATTTGGGCTTCTAGCTGTGTGTGGGACTTGTTCTATTAGTCCATCTATACTGACCTCCATCAGGTTGCAAATGTAATATAATATTTTTCTGCATCTAGCTCTGAAAAAATATTTGGCCTTCTAGCAGTGTGTGGGACTTGTTCTATTAGTCCATCTATACTGACCTCCATCAGGTTGCAAACTGAATATAATTTTTTTCTGCATCTACCTCTGAAAAAATATTTGGGCTTCTAGCTGTGTGTGGGACTTGTTCTATTAGTCCATCTATACTGACCTCCATCAGGTAGCAAATTAAAAATAATTTTTATCTGCATCTAGCTCTGAAAAAATATTTGGCCTTCTAGCAGTGAGTGGGACTTGTTCTATTAGTCCATCTATACTGACCTCCATCAGGTTGCAAACTGAATATAATTTTTTTCTGCATCTACCTCTGAAAAAATATTTGGGCTTCTAGCAGTGTGTGGGACTTGTTCTATTAGTCCATCTATACTGACCTCCATCAGGTTGCAAACTGAATATAATTTTTTTCTGCATCTACCTCTGAAAAAATATTTGGGCTTCTAGCTGTGTGTGGGACTTGTTCTATTAGTCCATCTATACTGACCTCCATCAGGTTGCAAATTTAATATAATATTTTTCTGCATCTAGCTCTGAAAAAATATTTGGCCTTCTAGCAGTGTGTGGGACTTGTTCTATTAGTCCATCTATACTGACCTCCATCAGGTTGCAAACTGAATATAATTTTTTTCTGCATCTACCTCTGAAAAAATATTTGGGCTTCTAGCTGTGTGTGGGACTTGTTCTATTAGTCCATCTATACTGACCTCCATCAGGTAGCAAATTAAAAATATTTTTTATCTGCATCTAGCTCTGAAAAAATATTTGGCCTTCTAGCAGTGAGTGGGACTTGTTCTATTAGTCCATCTATACTGACCTCCATCAGGTTGCAAACTGAATATAATTTTTTTCTGCATCTACCTCTGAAAAAATATTTGGGCTTCTAGCTGTGTGTGGGACTTGTTCTATTAGTCCATCTATACTGACCTCCATCAGGTTGCAAATTTAATATAATATTTTTCTGCATCTAGCTCTGAAAATCTATTTGGCCTTCTAGCAGTGTGTGGGACTTGTTCTATTAGTCCATCTATACTGACCTCCATCAGGTTGCAAACTGAATATAATTTTTTTCTGCATCTACCTCTGAAAAAATATTTGGGCTTCTAGCTGTGTGTGGGACTTGTTCTATTAGTCCATCTATACTGACCTCCATCAGGTTGCAAATTAAAAATATTTTTTATCTGCATCTAGCTCTGAAAAAATATTTGGCCTTCTAGCTGTGTGTGGGACTTGTTCTATTAGTCCATCTATACTGACCTCCATCAGGTTGCAAACTGAATATAATTTTTTTCTGCATCTACCTCTGAAAAAATATTTGGGCTTCTAGCTGTGTGTGGGACTTGTTCTATTAGTCCATCTATACTGACCTCCATCAGGTTGCAAGTTAAATATAATATTTTTCTGCATCTACCTCTGAAAAAATATTTGGCCTTCTAGCAGTGTGTGGGACTTGTTCTATTAGTCCATCTATACTGACCTCCATCAGGTTGCAAACTGAATATAATTTTTTTCTGCATCTACCTCTGAAAAAATATTTGGGCTTCTAGCTGTGTGTGGGACTTGTTCTATTAGTCCATCTATACTGACCTCCATCAGGTTGCAAACTGAATATAATATTTTTCTGCATCTAGCTCTGAAAAAATATTTGGCCTTCTAGCAGTGTGTGGGTGACTCGCCCCCTGGGCTGTGGGGCACTCGGATCCGGGCAATAGGGGAACGATGGGAGTAGTAGTGGCAACCCGGTTCCGTGGCTCAGGGTGGTCAGGCCAGTGGTAGTCCGTTATGTGCTGATGATTATGTCCCACTACGCCACCCGTGGATTTGCGGTCATTAGGAACCGCCGCTGCAAGGCAGACCGCTGGGGCTGATGATGTACGCAGCTGGGATGGTGTGACTCCCCACGGGAAATGTGCGGCCCCAGGGCAATGTAGTGGATGTTGGGAGTGATGGTAGTGAGAGTCCCAGTGCTGATAGTGCTGGAGGAGCAAGGAGCACGCAGACAACAGGTTGCAGTCCAGGGTCTTTACTAGAACAGGTAAATTGACCCACAAACAGTCCCAGCTAGGAGGGGATCTGGATGTCTGAGAGCAACGGGGAAATTGGACCTGGTCAGGGTGAGGGTGTAGGCCTACCGTGCTTTCTGTGCTCCTTCTGGCTATCTCCTCGTTATAGGGTAACAGCCCACGTTTCCGAGCTTTCCGTGTATTCTCGCCTGTATGGCCTGCGACGTGGGTTCCTTTCTGCTCCCAGCCTTGTACGGCTTTGCTGGTCCCTTCTGCTGTGGCAGGGCCTCCAGGCTTCTTAGGCCAAGGAATATACAGTCCCCTGCGGACTGGTTATCTGCTGGGGGATGTGGAATCCTCCCAGCCTCAGACACCAAAGTCTGGTAAATTAAGTCCGTTATCTGCCCAGACAGGCTCTCTTCGCCTCTTGTCTCTGGCTTGTGGCTCTCCTCCTGCCACACTTCCTCTTAGGTGCAATACAACTGTCCCTCTCTGCTCTGGGACCTGAATCCTGAGACAGGTCGTCCATCTCTCCTAACCCTGCCCCCAGCACCAGCTTTTATAGGGGCAGTCTGCTCCCCCTACTGGCCTGAGACAGGAGGTACAGCATGCTAATGTTCCCCTGACTAGAGAACCTCCCCCTTGCTCTCAGACACAGCTTTATTACATTTTGTGGCATCCAGGCCAGGGTGACACATGGGACTTGTTCTATTAGTCCATCTATACGACCTCCATCAGGTTGCAAATTAAAAATAATTTTTTTCTGCATCTACCTCTGAAAAAATATTTGGGCTTCTAGCTGTGTGTGCGACTTGTTCTATTAGTCCATCTATACTGACCTCCATCAGGTTGCAAATTGAATATAATATTTTTCTGCATCTAGCTCTGAAAAAATATTTGGCCTCCTAGCAGTGTGTGGAACTTGTTCTATTAGTCCATCTATACTGACCTCCATCAGGTTGCAAACTGAATATAATTTTTTTCTGCATCTACCTCTGAAAAAATATTTGGCCTTCTAGCAGTGTGTGGGACTTGTTCTATTAGTCCATCTATACTGACCTCCATCAGGTTGCAAACTGAATATAATTTTTTTCTGCATCTACCTCTGAAAAAATATTTGGCCTTCTAGCAGTGTGTGGGACTCATTGTATTAGGCCATCTATACCAAGCTCCACCAGCTTTTAAATTAATAATAATTTTTAGCTGCATCTAGCCCTGAAAATAATTTTTCTTCCCAATAGTGGTAACAATAGAAATATGGGGCACGCGCCTGGCTTACAAAAATATACGCTTCATAACAAAAAACACCAGCCTAGCGCACTGCATTAATAAGATGGCATCATCGTCTCTCCCAGTGCTAGGCCTACTACCCAAGCTAGCATTCCTGTGCCTAAAACACAATGTATGGGTCCGCGCTAGCCACTATGCTGAGGGGTCTAAAGCTGCTGCTAACGCTTTATAACAATTCAATTGGCAGATTTTCAAAGAGCTCTTCCACAACGCCCACCCATCGGGCAACAGTTGCCCACCTTCCCTATGGGATCTAGTGGCGAATAGTTGATGCCATTTATCAGAGCGTCAGTTGCCCCGTCGACGTGGCAAGCATACGGTAAGGCATGGGAAGAGTGGACACGACTAGTAGCAGGCAGACGGGTTGACCAATGTGAACAAGCCAGATCACAAGTCACCCTAGAATTTCTCCACCAGCTAATGATGAGGGGCATATCAGGGGCGTCAGCGCAGCGGTGTCTGACCGGAGTAGCATTTCACTTCCAACTACTGAATTGGGGAGATGTGACAAAGATTCATCATCAGACAATCCATAAAAGGGTGGAAAAGGGGTCAGCCAAGTCAGGAGTGTAGACTAGAGATGAGCGTTGTTCTACTCGAACTGTTCGCCAATCTCAAATTCGAGCTGTTTTGGGCGGTGTTCAAGCCGGTCGGCGAACACGAACAATTTGAGAAAAATTCGGCTGTTCGAGGTTATGTTCGATAACTGTTCGTGCACCAAAATCATAACTGGATTTTTTCTCAGTAATGATGAAAATTAATGTTAATACGCAGTTTGAGTGTACAGCGGGGCGGGGGGAGGGGCAGGGGATGGATCTCTGCAGGAACAATGAAGATCTCCTTTTTTTTTTCTCTTTCCCGCATTTGCAGTGGGGAGGTGCAATCTGTCAGCCTATCAGCAGCGCACACACGGAGCGAAGTGCTTTTTTTCACACAAGCAAGGGCATGTGTGATTGGCAGTGTATGTCACATGTCCTTGCCCTATAAGACCAAGCCATTTTCCCCGTCGCCACCATTTTCTCACTGCTGCAGCTGCGTGTTAGACGGCACCGCTGTTGCTGTGTGCGCTATACCTTGTTAATTTCAAGCCAATTTTCGCACAAATATACAGAGAGCATGGGAGTAGGGAATAGTTGTGATTGCAGTCCTTTTAAGGACTAGGTTACAGCATTTCCTACGACTTTTATCAGGCAGGTCTGTGCTCTTAAATAGATAGATTGTGGGAGTAAAGACTAATTGTAATTGGAGTCCTTTTCAGGACTAGGTTACATCAGTTCCTATCAGTTTTTGCCAGGCAGGTCTGTGCCAGTGCTGTGCAAGTTTTTTTCACAGCATTTGGCTGAATCTAGCAAAGCTAATCCTTTTTGGCCTATTGCAGAGTGTGTTAGTCAGTGGAGTAGCCTATCTGTGTTGCAAGATATACCACCTGTGTATAGAATACCAATTTTTTTACTGCACCTAGTGAAGTAAAATCTTTTGGGCATAGCATCATTCTATTAGTCCATCTATACTGACCTCCATCAGGTTGCAAACTGAATATAATTTTTTTCTGCATCTAGCTCTGAAAAAATATTTGGGCTTCTAGCGGTGTGTGGGACTTGGTCTATTAGTCCATCTATACTGACCTCCATCAGGTTGCAAATTAAAAATAATTTTTTTCTGCATCTAGCTCTGAAAAAATATTTGGGCTTCTAGCAGTGTGTGGGACTTGGTCTATTAGTCCATCTATACTGACCTCCATCAGGTTGCAAATTAAAAATAATTTTTTTCTTCATTTATCTCTGAAAAAATATTTGGGCTCCTAGCAGCGTGTGGGACTTGTTCTATTAGTCCATCTATACTGACCTCCATCAGGTTGCAAATTAAAAATAATTTTTTTCTGCATGTAGCTCTGAAAAAATATTTGGGCTTCTAGCAGTGTGTGGGACTTGGTCTATTAGTCCATCTATACTGACCTCCATCAGGTTGCAAATTAAAAATAATTTTTTTCTGCATCTAGCTCTGAAAAAATATTTGGGCTTCTAGCAGTGTGTGGGACTTGGTCTATTAGTCCATCTATACTGACCTCCATCAGGTTGCAAATTGAATAAAAAAAATTTCTGCATCTAGCTCTGAAAAAATATTTGGGCTTCTAGCAGTGTGTGGGACTTGGTCTATTAGTCCATCTATACTGACCTCCATCAGGTTGCAAATTAAAAATAATTTTTTTCTGCATCTAGCTCTGAAAAAATATTTGGGCTTCTAGCAGTGTGTGGGACTTGGTCTATTAGTCCATCTATACTGACCTCCATCAGGTTGCAAATTAAAAATAATTTTTTTCTTCATTTATCTCTGAAAAAATATTTGGGCTTCTAGCAGCGTGTGGGACTTGTTCTATTAGTCCATCTATACTGACCTCCATGAGGTTGCAAATTAAAAATAATTTTTTTCTGCATCTAGCCCAGCCAATAGTTTTGGCCTAATACCACAGTTTGGCCACTCAGCTCTGCTCGGTTACCATCCATTGTTTTTTTGTGCAAACAACTCCAGAGTTGTGAATTAGTTAACCACCAAAATGAGTGGAAAAAGGCCTGCTGCTGGTGGAAAGGGGAATAGGCGTGTTGGGAAGGGGAAAAAAGGTTGTGTCCGTGGGGTAGGTGCAGAAGAAAGACCATCTTCCAGCCAAACTAAAATGTCTACTTCTTTTAGCGGACAATGTGATAAGATCCCTTTCTTACGGCCACGCCAATCGCTACAAATTCCAGATGAGGCACAAAAACAGCAGGTGCTTCAACGGATATCAAGTGCTCCTTTAAGTGGGCTCTCCTCCACATCAACTTCAACATCACAAATACTCCAGTCCTCAAAGGTGTCACCCAAATCGCACTTGCTTCCTCACAGCTCCCAAATCTCCAGCTGCCCGTCTGAGTATGAGGTAGAACAGATGGTTGAGTCTGCAGAGCTGTTTACTCATACTATAGCCTGGGAATCAGAGGTCGACTCCAGCGCTTCTGTGAATCCAGACGAGGAAATGATTTGCACTGATGCCCAGAATCTTTATGAGTCGGATCCAGGACCAGACGCAGAAGGTTCTGACCATAATGTAGACCCTCATTCCCAAACTGTAACTCCTGTTGGTGGAGACAATGAGGAAGACGATGATAAGACTCAAATACCTGATTGGAGCGACAACTTTAGTTTTTTGTCAGGGCAGGAACAGGTTGGCTCTGAGGACGACGGGTGTGATAACGCACAGGGTGATGATGATGAGGTCGGAGATCCCACTTACTGTCAACCCACAGTCAGCCAAGAGATGAGGTCAGCAGAGGAGGTGGAGGAAGATGCTAGTGACGACGAGGTCAGGTTGCGCCTTCCTGGACAGAGACGTAGTACTGGAAGCATGTCAACAACTGCATCCTCAAACACAACTCTGCCTCTCACCACAAGTCGTGGTGGCTCTTCAGGTCGCATGGGTGCTAAGCCTTGCATAGCCTGGGCATTTTTTCAGATCGATAAAGATGACCCAACTCGTGTTATCTGTAACATTTGTCAGCAAAAGCGAAGTAGAGGCCAAAAAATACATAGTTTGAGTACTTCATGCATGAACCGGCACATGGACATGAAGCATAAGTTGCAGTGGGAAGCTCAGTGTGCTACAATGCGGCCTAGCCGGCCAGGCCAATCACCGTCTGCCATATCTTGTGCATCCGCGGCCTCTTCATCCTCTGTGACTGGGGGGACAGCAGTCACACCTGTTTTGGGGCGCAGACCTGCCACCTCTTTACCCGCAACAGCCAGCGTGATTGGCAGGTCATCATTTTCTTTGGAGGTGGTAACACCAGCTGGTGTTGAGCGCTGTCCGACATCGATAGCACCACCTTTGGATCAAGGCAACCTAACATGTCTGCCTGCATCTTCCTCACAGACCGGTAGTTTGCCGGGGACACCCTTATCAACCCCGTCTAAGCACAATAGCCAGCCCTCGGTCCCTCAGATGTGGACAAGTAAAAGACCATTTCCTCCTAGCCATGAGAAAGCTAAGAGGTTGAATTTCACCATATGCAAGCTCTTGGCTACAGAAATGCTGCCTTTCCGCCTGGTGGACACAGAGGATTTTCGAGACCTTATGTCTGTCGCAGTGCCCCAGTACCAGATGCCCAGTTGGCACTACTTCTCAAAGAAAGGTGTGCCTGCGCTCCACCAGCATGTCGCACACAACATCACCGCTTCTTTGAGAAACTCTGTGTGTGACAGGGTGCATTTCACCACAGACACTTGGACGAGTAGGCATGGACAGGGGCGTTACATGTCGCTGACTGGGCACTGGGTAACTATGGTGACAGCAGGACAAGGGGCTGCTGTCCAAGTCTTGCCGTCCCCACGAGTTGTGCGTCAATCCTCTTTATGTCAAAGTTCCTCCACTGCTTCTGCCTCCTCAACCTCCTCTCGGTCTTCCACCTGCACCCAAAGCCTGTCTGGTCATGCCACAAGCTTTCTAACTGCGCAGAAGGGATCCTGCAAACCTCCTTACTATGCTGGCAGCAGGGCTCAACGTCATCAGGCGGTTTTTACATTGAAATGTCTGGGAAATGTGAGTCACACAGCTGAGGAGTTGTGGTCAGCTCTGGAGAACCAATTTCATGAATGGTTGTCTCCACTGGACCTGAAACCAGGGAAGGCCGTGTGCGACAATGCTGCAAACCTGGGTGCGGCCCTTCGCCGGGGCAATGTCACACACGTGCCTTGTATGGCTCACGTGTTGAACCTGGTTGTCCAGCAATTTTTAGCCCACTATCCCAGACTAGATGGCCTTCTGCAGAGGGCACGGTCGCTGTGTGCTCACTTCCGCCGTTCGCATCCCGCAGCTCAGCGACTTACATCTCTACAGAAGTCGTTGGGCCTGCCACTTCACCGGCTAAAATGCGATGTGCCTACCCGGTGGAATTCAACTCTGCACATGTTGCAGCGACTGTGGCAGCACCGACAAGCCCTGGTGCAATACGTTCTGACGTATAGCCTGGGCCAACGAGATTCAGAGGTGGGGCAAATCACGCTGGAGGATTGGTCTCAGATCAGGAACCTATGCACCCTTCTGCACAGTTTTGAAATGGCGACGAAGATGTTTAGTGCTGACGATGCCATTATCAGCATGACTATTCCGGTGATTTACATGCTGGAGCACATGTTAAACAGAATTCGGAGTCAGGTGGTGGCACAAGAGGAGGTGGAGGAAGTAGAGGAGGAGGAGTTGTATGCGGAAGGGCTAACATCTGCAAGGTCCAGACGGTCGGCAGCACCAAGGCGGCAGGCATGTGAGGGTGGGGGAGATGGTTTTACCAGGGCGCATGGTAGCAGCCAAACTAGTGAGGAAGGTGCAGGAGCCCAGGAAGAAGTGGAGGACGAACTGATGGAAGACTCATCAGATGAGGGAGACCTTGATCACATTTCTGTTGTGCGAGGTTGGGGGGAAAGGACAGAGGAAGGAAGCATGATTGTTACCTCGCCACCAACACAACAGGGACTTGGTGCTCCTGGATGCGCAACACACATGAGTGCCTTCTTGCTGCACTACCTGCAACATGACCCTCGAATTGTGAGAATTAGAAATAATCCTGACTACTGGGTTGCCACACTGTTAGACCCCCGGTACAAAAGTAAATTTGCAGAAATTATTCCTGCCATAGAAAGGGATGCACGCATGCAGGAGTATCAGCAGAGACTGTTGCAGAATCTTACATGTGCTTTTCCACAAAATACCAGTGGTGCACGTAGTGAATCTCACAGTTCCAACTTGCCAACCGTGGGACCGTCAAGTGTTCAGCACTCAAACCGTAACAGAACCACAGTATCTGCTGGTAACATCAATTTTGCGGAATCATTTCACCACTTTTTTAGCCCATCCTTTGCAAGGCCACAGGAGACAAGAAGTCTGACACATAGTCAACACCTAGAGACGATGGTACAGGAGTATCTCCAAGTAAACATTGAAGCCACGACTGTGTCACTGGACCCTTGCTCTTTTTGGGCTTCCAATCTGGATAAATGGCCGGAGCTAGCCACTTACGCCTTGGAGATCTTGTCATGCCCCGCAGCCAGCGTTCTGTCTGAACGTGTGTTCAGCGCTGCTGGTGGTGTGCTGACAGATAAGCGCACGCGGCTCTCCACTGATAATGTAGACAGACTCACGTTCATAAAGATGAACAAATCATGGATCCGAAACGACTTTTCTACCCCTGTGTCATCCTGGGGAGAGTAAAAGCTTGATGATTGGTTAAAATCACCCTACCAACCGTTTTAAGCTTTCAAATTACTAATCATGTTTATCTGTATCTTGACTGGAAAATAATTTGGGCTTTGTAGCAGTGTGCAGCACTGATCCTATTAGGCCATCTATAATAAGCTTCACCAGATTTAAAATTAAAAATAATTTTTAGCTGCATCTAGCCCGGAAAATAATTTTGGGGCTCCGAGATGCGCAAGACACATAAGTGCCTTCTTGCTGCACTACCTGCAGCATGACCCTCATATTGTCAGAATTCGAAGTAATCATGACTACTGGGTTGCCACACTCTTAGATCCCCCAAACTTTTCGATCAACCTTTTCATTTTAATAAAGACCAAAAAAATGGTCATTTTTGAAATTATAAGCATTAGCAGGTTGTTAGAAACTGAAATCAAACAGTTTTCAACTCAAAACTTTATTCTAGGTGATGTTACATTTTCACATAGGACCCCTTGTTCGAAAGGAGCTTCTGAACTCTCTCGTCCATTGAATTTGTCAGGTTTTGGATGGTTTCTGCTTCAATTGTTTTGCATGAGGACAGAATACCCTCCCAGAGCTGTTGCTTAGATGTGAACTGCCTCCCGCCATCATAGACACTCCTTTTAATGATGCTCCAAAGGTTCTGAATGGGGTAGAGGTCAGGGGAGCATGGGGGTCACACCATAAGTTTGTCCCCTTTTATGCCCATATCAGCCAGAGATGCAGATGTTTTATGTGCAGCATGAGATGGTGCATTATCATGCAGAAAAATGATCTTGCTGTGAAATACACGGTTCTTCTTCTTGAACCATGGCAGGAAGTGCTGTTTGAGAAAATCCACATACATTATGGAGTTCATCTTTAGCGCCTTCAGGGATCCTAAAGGGGCCGACAATCTCTCTCCCCATGATTCCAGCCCAAAACATTACTCCACCTCCTCCTTGTTGGCGCTGTAGCCGTGTTTGCGTGGGGTGTCCATCAACCAGCCATCCTCCACTCCATTCATCTGGACCATCGAGCGCTGCACGGCACTCATCCGTGAACAAAACAGTTTTGAAATCAGTCTTCATGTAATGTTTGGCCCACTGGAGCCATTTCTGCTTGTGTGAAGTGGATAGAGGAGGTCGACAGGATGGCATATGCACAGCTGCAAACCTCTGAAGGACCCTGCATCTTGTTGTTCGGGGGACGTTGGAGGCACAAGCAGCTTCAAAAACTTGTCTGCTGCTATGACAAGGCTTTTTTGCCGCTGCTGTTTCAACCTGACGTAATTGCCTGTAGGAAAGAGTCCTCAATTTGCCCTTATCAGCACGCACACGTGTGTACTGTGAATCAGCTACATACTTCTTGATTGCCAAGACACTTCATCCTGATCATCGCACAATGTTGATTGTAGTCATGCCTTGACCTAAACACTCCACAATTTGTTGCTTCTCAGCAGCCGACACATCCTTTTTCTTTCCCATTTTGGCAGAAAATGTAGGCTGCTTAATAATGTGAGAGAGCCTTCTTAAGTAGTCTTGCCTTTCATTGGACACACCTGCCAAACTAATTAGCACAGGTGTCTGCAATTGCTTACAGTGATATAAAGAGCCCTGACACACATCACCATCAATGAGTTTAACTGACAAACAAACAAATTCTTCCCTTATCACTCCTAAACACTTTTTGCATAATAATTTGGAACGCGGTGTACATGTGCTTTTCCACAAAACACCAGTGGTTCACATAGTGAATCTTACAGTTCTAACTTGCCAACCGTGGTCTGTATGGAATTGTTCAATAAAGGGCCCAAAATTAAGATAACATAGATGGGAGAGGTCTCTATGAATAGGAATTCCTAAGTATTTGATACCCTGTGAGGGCCAGGCAAAGGGAAAGTTGGACTGGATGGAATCCTATATGGATTTAGGGAGGGAGACATCGAGGGCCTCAGACTTCGCTGCATTGATTTTAAAATTTTACCATGTAACAAAGTGATCTATTTCAGCCATAACAGCAGGGATGGATATATGTGATTGAGTGATATATACTAGGACATCATCAGCAAATAGAGAGCACTTGTACTCGGTGCCTCCCACCTCAATCCACCTAATATTGGGGTTATGGCGAATTGATGAGAGCAGGTGCTCCGTCACTAGGATGTATAAGAGAGGGGACAGAGGACATCCCTGCCTTGTCCCATTGGTGATTGTGAAAGGTGATGAAAATGTTCTGACGCACCCCCTGGGCCTTGGGACACCCGGAGCCGGACACTTTTTGGTGGATGCTGGTGGTTGTAGTCTTCGTGGCGGCGATCCGGTTCCGTGGCTCAGGGCGGTCAAACCAGTGGCGAAACTATTTATGTGGTTTTGATGTTTAAATGTCCGACTACGCCACCCGTGGATTGCGGTCAGAGTGAACCGCCGCTACAGGGCAGACCGCTAAGGCTGGTGTTGTGGGTGCAGCAGAGCGTAGCATAACTCCCCACGGGAGGAGTATAGCCTCAGGGCAGTGTATGCGGAGGATGGGGGTGATGGTGCAGGGCAGCAGCAGTAACGACACGGAGTCAGTGATGCAGTTCAGGGCCTTTACTCACAGTTCTTATTATCCAGACCACGTCTGCAGGTAACGGCTGCCCACGTCGTACTGTGCTCACCAGGTGAGGGGCTCAGACAACTCCCAGATAACTTTGGAGCGCTTCACAGGACCCCCTTTGTGTGTCCTTTGTCTGGCCTTTCTTACCAACACTTCTGTCCGGCTGCCTCGGGCCTCCTCTTGGTAAACTTGGCGCCAGTTTCCCTGACCCTATGTGGTGCTTTCCTAGCGGGTGGAGCAAGGGGCTGCGCCACATAAAATGTCAGAGCCTCCGGTTTCTAGCTGAGGGTCGTTTCCTGCCTCCACTAGTTCGGGGACCGGTCTCCCCCTTTGGCCTGACCCCTCCACGCAGGTGGATTCGGGCGTGCGGTGGCGACTCGCCCGTCCGCACCCCTGGGATCCCTTCATTCCTCGTTCCTGGAGCCTTCTCCGCTCCTCTTCCTTCCTTCTCCCTCTTGCAGGCCTGGGCCTCTGTTACTAGGCCCGCCTCCGGAGCAGAGCTCATGCAGAGCCCCTGCTCCCTGCAGCTTCTGCTCAGACTTCTCTGCACTGAACTAAGATGGTGCCCACCTTTTATACTCCCTTCTCAATGCACCCAGGAACTGCTTCCTCCCTGCTCCTGCACTGCAGGGTTCCCCTTCCTCAGTGTTCCCTCCCCCCACTCCAGCCAGGGACAGGGACTGTCGTGCCCATATCAGGGGCATATTGGTCGCCCTGCCCCACGGCAATGTGGTGTAATGCATGCAGGTGTCGGGTCCTGATCCACACTCCATCCTTATCTGAGAGTGAGATATCACACCTCTGGGTGAGGTGCAATACGTCTGTAGCAACCGAGCCCTCGGTGCTACAGTTCCATTTATCTTCAGCCTAGGTGACGTATTGTGATACAGGGCCGTGATTTTGGCTATAAAAGGGTCCCCTAGACCCCTACCCCAAGCTTTTTAAGAGAATCATATATGGCGTGCCAGGAGACTCTATGGAATGCTTTCTCAGCATCCAACGAGAGTATCTACTTACAAATTTTTAACTGCATCTAGCCCAGGAAATACTTTGTGCCTAGTAGCAGTGTCTGCTAGTCAGCGGATTATCCCGGCTGTTAAGCAAGCTACACCACCTGTAGTTTGGACACTTAATTTTTTCAAAGGAAATGCTTCGGGACCACGGGATACTTAGTGAAGAGCATCAGGAGGCACCCCAAGGCATAGGGGCTGGGACTGGCACTAGGATGCCTTGCGGTGGACAGCCGAGCTCGATCCTTATAAAAGCTTTTTAACTGCAGCAGCTTTAGTGGACGCTACTGGAGCTGGAATTACGCGGCTGCTGGCATGAGACTTGCCCTCCAATAGATCCTTGTAAATGGATTTAAAGTGTATTCATTCAAATTAGAGGGACAATTTAAATTAAAAAGCTTAGAGCTGCCTCCACCACAGGGGGGCTCTCTCGACCCACCAGCGGACAGGCACCAGTATTGGGAGAGGGGGGCTGGCCGTCAAGGTTCACCGCGGCTCTGGCACAAACCCGGCGACACGGAGGTGGCACGGGCAGGAGCGGACTAGCCGTCTCGGCTTCTCACTTTTTGGATTTTAGAAGGGCATGACATGCCTATATCTGTGTCTCCCCCTCCTTTTACTCCTCCACCTCTTTTCTTTTCGCATGACTATATGTACTTGTCACTTTTCCATGTGTTAGTTGTGTCTTCTGAGCAGTTTGTCAGCTTTTGGACACCTTTGAAGGTGTTTTCTATGTGTTTCTATGTGTTTTTGTTTGCCTGCCATTGGTTTTAACGGTGTTCGAAGGTGTTCGACGAACAGTTCGACGAACAGTTCGGCGAACACACGGGTGTTCGACGAACCGAACCGAACTCGAACACTACGGGGGTGGCTCAACACTAGTGTAGACGTCCCGTCCCGTGTCACTAAAACTGATTTCTCACATCATATCCCTAACACCATTAACATGACACTCACAATTTGAAGCAACACTACTGTCTACTGCATTTGTGATCACCTTCTTCGGGGCGCTATGCATAAGCGAATTAGTCCCTCAATCCAAAATTACCACCTGTGGAGGCTTATTACACCAGGACGTAGTCATAGCCAATAATGCAATACGTCTAAGCATACACAAATCGAAAACGGTTCCAGCGGGCAGGGGCACTTGGGTACTTCTGCAACCCACAAACGGTACACTGAGTCGGGTAACAATAGTAAAAACATATCTAACCATCAGATCATCAAAGTAATTTCTTCCTATCACACATTGATGGAACGCCATAATCAAGATACCAGTTCCAAGCTATATTTAATAAATGAATAACATCGGCAGGGAACCACCCCAAAGATTACACAACCCCAATAGGTGAGTGAATTTGATTTATCTTTCACATATATTTCCTTTATCTCGGATAAGACCCTATGTGTGCTCTATATTCCTTCTAGTTACCTTCTTACCCCAAAGATTACGGGACACACTCATTCAGCATAGGCGCGGCCACGGAAACAGCAAGAGCAGGACTGTCAGAAACGGAAGTTCAGAGGATAGGGAGATGGCGATCCACGTGTTTGGCAAGATACATAAGACCGGACTTGTTATCCTAACGTGGTTTGTTTCTTTTACAGGTGACACTAAGCCAACAGTGTGGGTGATAGGCCACTCGTATATATATTGGGCAGAAAAAAGGGCGAAAGTCCGCCCAGGCGGGAGGAAATTAGAGTTTCATAACACATATTTCAACTGGAGAGGTATTAGAGGCCTGCTATGGCCACAGGTACTAATGGAGGTAATCAAGGTAGGGAGAGAGGCAAGATGTCCAGTCATCTTAGTTATACAGGCCGGGGGAAAAATCCTAGGTCATCACAAGAGCGCATAACTAATGGCAATAATGAAACTAGACACTGAGCGCTTCAGAGAATTTTTCACAAAACTAGCTATAGTATGGTCAGAGATTGTGCCGATAGCGGTATGGCAAGGTGCGCGAGACATCACGTCCATCGAACGGACAAGGCGGGTAATAAATATTCGGATGGCAAAATTTAGAAGAGACAGAGGCGGTGTAGTGGTGCGACACCGACAACTGGAAGGAGATAAAGCAGGCCTCATACGGCCCGACGATGTTCACTTAATGGATATTGGACTGGACATATTCCTGTCAGGACTCCAGGACGGAGTGGAACAAGCGTTAAGAGTGATGGGTGGGGGTCAGAGTCCTGCATACGAGTACGCAGGATCCTCCGTGGCCTGGAAATAGAAAGGACATGTTGGAGAGTTACACTTGTTGGCCAAGTTGCCGGAGTGGAGACCCAGGGCATGCTGCAACAAGCTGAATTATTTTAGAAATAAAATGCCTTTCTAATGGAATGAGTATAAAGAGTTAAAAAAGCTGTGACCGATCCTCACCCATCCAGTTGTAAGAGTTACATTATTGTATTGTCAAGGAAAGGGGGGCGGTAGGGGGACTGAGCGTCTGGGTTTGGTTGCGGGTCCCCACAGTCTGCCTAGGCTAGATGCATTTAAAAATTCTTATTAGATACACAGGCGGTGCAGCTTGCTTCGCAGCTGGGCAACTACGCCCAAAGTATTGCCTAGGCTAGATGCAGTTAAAAAATCTACGCTGACTAGCAGACACTGAAGATTTGGAGCAGACCTCTGAGTAAACAACTCTTCAGACTCAACCATCTGTGTTACCCCAAGCCATAGTGTATGTAGTTTCTTACAGTTAAAAGGGGGGGGGAGCGACCCAACCCACCTGGAATTGACGATGCCAACGTCACGTAAGACACAGCAAGGGGACTCCAAAAAGAGTCTCCATTTTTTCCCAAAATTGTGGCACAGACACCACTTAACCCTAGAACGCATACCTGGCGCCTCGCAGTCCCGCCCTGTTAATTGTTTTCTATTTTCTGCAAGATAACTTTAGCTAGAATTTTGAAACTCTAGGTATTCTTCATGTATATAGTTGTTTGTCATTTGAGTTTGAGTTATTCCATGTTATTTGCACATGGGCCTAAAAGGCCCCAGGTATATGAAAGTGTAGATTTTTATGGTCTTGCGTTCTAGGGTTAAGTGGCATCAATTGCCCCACAGTAGCTTAAAACGGTTGGTGAGGTGATATTACCAAATCCTCAAGCTTTTAGTCTCCCAAGGATAACACAGGGTTAGAAAAGTCCTTGCGAATCCATGATTTGTTCATCTTTATGAACGTGAGTCTGTCTACATTCTCAGTGGACAGCCGCGTGCGCTTATCTGTCAGCACACCACCAGCAGCGCTGAACACACGTTCAGAGAGAACACTGGCTGCTGGGCAAGACAAGATCTCCAAGGCGTGAGTGGCGAGCTCCGGCCATTTTTCCAGATTGGAATACCAAAATGAGCAAGGGTCCAGTGACACAGTCATGGCTTCGATGTTCACTTGGAGATACTCCTGCACCATCCTCTCTAGGCATTGACTATGTGTCAGACTTCTTGTCTCCTGTGGCCTTGCAAAGGATGGTCTAAAAAAGTGGTGAAACGATTCCACAAAATTGCTGTTACCAGCAGATACTGTGTTACTGTTACGGTTTGAGTGATGAAGACTCGACAGTCCCACGGTTGGCAAGTTAGAACTGTGAGATTCACTTCGTGCACCACTGGTGTTTTGTGGAAAAGCACATGTAAGATTCTGCAACAGTGTCTGCAGATACTCCTGCATGCGTCAATCCCTTTTTATGGCAGGAATTATTTCGGCAAATTTACTTTTGTACCGGGGATCTAAGAGTGTGGCAACCCAGTAGTCGGGATTACTTCGAATTCTGCAATCTGAGGGTCATGTTGCAGGTAGTGCAGCAAGAAGGCACTCATGTGTCTTGCGCATCCAGGAGGACCAAGTCCTTGTTGTGTTGGTAGCGAGGTAAGAATCATGCTTCCTTCCTCTGCCCTCTACCTCCAACCTCGCACAACAGAAATGTGATCAAGGTCTCCCTCATCTGATGAGTCTTCCATGCCCATCGCCAGTTCATCCTCCACTTCTTCCTCGGCTCCTGCACCTTCCTCAACAGTTTGGCTGCTACCATGCGTCCTGGTTAATCCCTCTCCCCCACCCTCCCATGCCTGCCGCCTTGGTGCTGCCAACCGTCTGGACCTTGGAGATGTTATCCCGTATTGCACCAGGGCTTGTCGGTGCTGCCACAGTCGCTGCAACATGTGCAGAGTTGAATTCCACCGTGTCGGCACATCGCATTTCAGCCGGTGAACTGGCAGGCCCAACGACTTCTGTAGAGATGTAAGTCGTTGAGCTGCGGAATGCGAACGGCGGAAGTGAGCACACAGCGACCGTGCCCTCTGCAGAAGGCCGTCTAGTCCGGGATAGTGGGCTAAAAATTTATGGACAACCAGGTTCAACACATGAGCCATACAAGGCACGTGTGTGACATTGCCCCGGCGAAGGGCCGCACCCAGGTTTGCAGCATTGTCGCACACGGCCTTCCCTGGTTGCAGGTCCAGTGGAGACAACCTTTCATGAAACTGGGTCTCCAGAGCTGACCACAAGTCCTCAGCTGTGTGACTCACATTTCCCAGACATTTCAAAGTAAACACTGATGCCGTTGAGCCCTGCTGCCAGCATAGTAAGGAGGTGTGCAGGATTCCTTCTGCGCAGTTAGAAAGCAGGTGGCATTACCAGACAGGCTTTGGGTGCAGGTGGAGGACCGAGAGGAGGTTGAGGAGGCAGAAGCAGTGGAGGAACTTCGAGATAAAGAGGATTGACGCAAAACTCGTGGGGACGGTAAGACTTGGACAGCAGCCCCTTGTCCTGCTATCACCATAGTTACCCAGTGCCCAGTCAGCGACATGTAACGCCCCTGTCCATGCCTACTCGTCCAAGTGTCTGTGGTGAAATGCACCCTGTCACACACAGAGTTTCTTAAAGAAGCGGTGATGTTGTGTGCGACATGCTGGTGGAGCGCAGGCAAACCTTTCTTTGAGAAGTAGTGCCGACTGGGCATCTGGTACTGGGGCACTGCGACGGACATAAGGTCTCGAAAATCCACTGTGTCCTCCAGGCAGAAAGGCAGCATTTCTGTAGCCAACAGCTTGCAGATGGTGAAATTCAACCTCTTAGCTTTCTTATGGCTAGGAGGAAATGGTCTTTTACTTTTCCACATCTGAGGGACCGAGGGCTGGCTGTTGTGCTTTGACGGGGTTGAGTAGGGTGTCCCTGGAAAACTGCCGGTCTGTGAGGAAGATGCAGGCGGACATGTTAGGTTGCCTTGATCCAAAGGTGGTGCTCTCGATGTCAGAGAGCGCTCAACACCAGCAGGTGTTTCCACTTCCCAATGAACTGACGACCTGCCAATCACACTGGCTGTTGCAGGTAAAGAGGTGGCAGGTCTGCGTCCAAAGACATGCGTGACTGCTGTCCCCCCAGTCACAGAGGATGAAGAGGCCGCGGATGCACAAGATGGGGCAGACGGTGGTTGGCCCAGCCTGCTAGGCCGCATTGTAGCAGAGTGAGCTTCCCACTGCAACTTATGCTTCATATCCATGTGACGGTACATGCATTAAGTACTCAAACTATGGATTTTTTGGCCTCTACTTAGCTTTTGGTGACAAGTATTACAGATAACACGAGCTGGGTCATCCTTATCGATCTGAATAAATGCCCAGGCTATGCAAGGCTTAGAGCCCATGTGACCTTAAGAGCCACTACGACTTGTGGTCAGAGGCAGAGTTGTGGTTGAGGATGCAGTTGTTGACGTGCTTCCAGTACTCCGTCTCTGTCCAGGAAGGCGCAACCTAACCTCGTCGTCAATAGCATCTGTGACGCCCCGCTGCGCTTGGTATCACAGATCCTAGAAGAGTGTATTGATGGAATCCTCCACAAGAGGCCCCCATAAACATTCACACATCTCCACCTTCCACCTCAGACCAGCAGAGGGAGCCCGTTAGGGATATAAATAGGGAAGGTGGAGCTAGGCAGTTCAGTTCCTCTGAAGAGTTCCTGCAGTAGAGAAGCCTAAGAGAGGTCAGTCTGCAGTGGAGCTCAGTCTAGTCTAGAGAACTCAGTTAATAGTTCAGCAGTGGAGCACGAGGCTCCTGCTAGCTAGATTCAGGGAGCCCAGATAGAGCTTATGGTGTGCCGGCACCATAAGATCGGTGAAGCGCGGCAAGCTGCCGTTAGTGTGTATAGCCTAGTGAGGGCCCGAGTAGGCCGAAGGCGAGTGGCGAGTTAGTACATAAAGGGCAGAGGAGCTTAACCAGCTCACCCCGAAGCATTTACCGGACACCGGATCCGAGCTTACCGGGATCTCTATGACCCAGTAAGGCATAACCGGAATCCCTGGAGAACTACAAGTTCGCTAAGGTGCTGATACGTAACAGAGCCAGGAGACGCTTAGGCCCCGCATACTGGGAGTGTGAACTCCAAGAGAAGGCCCTACCACAAGGTCAGCCAGCGCAGGACAGAGACAAAGTTAGGCCTAGCTCCAGGCAGGTCAGAAACTTACTACGCAGAAGCAAGAAACAGGAGGCCCTACACCCGCTCATTGGGGAGGATCCTGATATGCACCCTTCACCCTACAGTGCTCCGAGATGTGCCTGAATTTCCTCCAGTAAAAGGTACTGAAGTGACTACCGTGTCCGTTCCCTTTCTTGCTCTGACCCAGCTGGGTCTCGTCTGTCCTGCATTCCCCCTGCATACGCTGCCCTGAGACCTAGCTCCACCTGTGGGGAGCTATACCATCGAGCTGCCTTATCACGGGCCTCAGTGGACTGCTGCAGCGCTGGTGCTTCTCACCAGATACCACAGGTGGCGTCACGAACTCTTATAAAATTAACAATTATCCACCCTTTTAAAGAGTGACCCCAGGGTACGGGCCAGGGAGCCGACCACCGCGACATCCCCAAGGCCAGGCAAAGGCCCGGGTGACCTCATCGACTGGCTGACTGTGGGTTGACAGTAAGTGGGATCTCCAACCTTGTCATCATCACCCTGTGTGTTATCACACCCGTCGTCCTCAAAGCCAACCTCTTCCTGCCCTGACCGAAAAGTCAAGTTGTCGCTCCAATCAGGTATTTGAGTCTCATCATCGTCTTCATCATTGTCTCCACCAACAGGAGTTACAGTTTGGGAACGAGGGTCTACATTATGCTCAGAACCTTCTTCATCTGGTCCTGGATCTGCCTTATAAAGATTCTGGGCATCAGTGCAGATCATTTCCTCATCTGGATTAACAGAAGCTCTGGAGCAGACCTCCGTTTCCCAGGCTATAGTATGAGTAAACAGCTCTGCAGACTCAACCATCTGTGTTACCCCATACTCAGACGGGCAGCTGGAGACTTGGGAGCTGTGAGGAAGCAAGTGCGATTGGGGTGACACCTCTGAGGACTGGAGTATTTGTGATGTTGAAATTGAGGTGGAGGAGAGACCACTTGAAGGAGCACTTGATATCCGCTGAAGCACCTGCTGTTTTTGTGCCTCATCTGGAATTTGTAGCGATGGGCGTGTCCGTAACAAAGGGATCGTATCACATTGTTCACGAAAAGAAGTCGACATGTTAGTTTGGCTGGAAGATGGTCTTTCTTCTGCAGATGTTACTCCCCCCCCACCGCGGGGGGGCTCGACCCACCAGCGGACAGGCACCAGTATTGGGAGAGGGGGACTGGCCGTCAGGGTCCACCGCGGCTCTGGCACAAACCCGGCGACACAGAGGTGGCACGGGCAGGAAAGGACTGGCCGTGTCGGCTTCTCACTTTTTGGATTTTAGAAGGGCATGACATGCCTATATCTGTGTCTCCCCCTCCTTTTACTCCTCTACCTCTTTTCTTTTCGCATGACTATATGTACTTGTCACTTTTCCATGTGTTAGTTATGTCTTCTGAGCAGTTTGTCAGCTTTTGGACACCTTTGAAGGTGTTTTCTATGTGTTTCTATGTGTTTTTGTTTGCCTGCCATTGGTTTTAACGGTGTTCGAAGGTGTTCGACTAACAGTTCGGCGAACACACGGGTGTTCGACGAACCGAACCGAACTCGAACACTACGGGGGTGGCTCAACATTAGTCCCAACCCCATTTATAAGGCAAGAAATCCCACTTATTAAACCTGACAGCCTTCAGTGTGAATGAAGCCTGATGCCTTCAGTGTGAATGTACAATTTTCATAGTCATGAAAATACAGAAAAATCTTTAAATGAGAAGGTGTGTCCAAACTTTTTGTCTGTAGTGTATGTGGTATCAGTGTACTCAGGAGAAATTGCACAACCAATTTTGGGGTCCATTTTCTCCTGCTATCCTCACGAAAATGAAAAAAATTGGGACTAAACATTTTTGTGGAAAAATGTTTTGTTTTTTTTCATTTCCACAGATCAACATTGTAAAATTCTGTGAAGCACCTTGAACCCAAATCTAGAGATATTCCTTGAGGGGTCTAGTTTCCAAAATGGGGTCACTTGTGGTAGTTTTCCACTGATTAGGCACAACAGGGGCTTTCCAAACAGGGCACCCGCAGACCATTCCATCAAAGTCTGAGTTCCAAAAACGTTACTCCTTCCTTTCTGTGCCTTGCCATGCACCAAAACAGTAATTAACCCCTACATATAAGGTATCTGTGTATGCAGGAGAAATTGCACAACAAATTTTCTCCTGTTACCATTGTGAAAATAAAAAAATTGGGGCTAAAAACATTTTTGTGAGAAAAATGTGATTTCTTTATTTTCAAGGCTCTACGTACCTGGGCATTCAAGGTGCTTACCACACATCTAGAAAAGTTTCCTGAGGGGTATAGTTTCCAGAATAGTGTCACTTGTGGGGATTTCCACTGTTTAGGTACATCAGGGGATTTTAAAATGCGACATGGCGTCCATTAATTACTCAAGCAAATCTTACATTCAAAAAGTCAAATGGCGCTCCTACCCTTCCGAGCCCTGCCATGTGCCCAAACAGTAGTTTCCCCCCCATGTATTGGGTATCAGCATATTCAGGATAAATTGCACAACAAAATGTATGGTGCAATTTCTCCTGTTACTCTTGTAAAATTGAAAAATTTGGGGCTACAAAACAATTTTGGGGAAAAATGTGATTTTTTTTTATTTCAGGGTTCAACATTATAAACTTAGGTGAAGCACCTGGGGGTTCAAGATGCTAATCAAAAATCTAGATAAGGTCCCTGAGGGGTCTAGTTTCCAGAATGGTGTCACTTGTGGGGGGTTTCCACTGTTTAGGCACATCAGGGACTCTCCAAGCGCAACATGGTGTCAGCTAATTATTCCAGCAAATTTTACATTCGAAAAGTCAAATGGTGCTTCTTCCCTTCCAAGCCCTGCCGTGCGCCCAAACAGTGGTTTTCCCCCCACATATTGGGTATTGGCATGCTCAGGAGAAATTGCACAACAAATTTTGGGGTTCATTTTCTCCTGTTACCCTTGTGAAAGTAAAATAAATTGGGTTTAAAGTAACATTTTTGTGAAAAAAGGTAAATGTTCATTTTTTCCTTCCACATTCCATTACACCTGAAGGGTTAATAAACATCTTCAATGTGGTTTTCAGCACTTTGAGGGGTGCAGTTTTTAGAATGGTGTCATTTTGGGGTATATTCTGTCATATAGACTCCTCAAAGTCACTTCAAATGTGATGTGGCCCCTAAAATGAATGGTTTTGTAAATTTTGCTGGAAAAATTAGAAATTGCTGGTCAACTTTTTACCCTTATAACTTCCTGACAAAAAAAAATATGTTTCAAAAATTGTGCTGATGTAAAGTAGACATGTGGGAAATGTTATTTATGAACTATTTTGTGTGACATAACTCTCTGATTTAAGGGCATAAAAGTTAAAAGTTTGAAAATTGCAACATTTTCAGCATTCAATCTCCGAATCACTGTGATCCGTTGAAGCGTTCCAGAGTTATTACCTCATAAAATGACAGCTTTCAGAATTGTAAAATTGGGCCCGGTCATGAAGGTGAAAACAAGTTTATGGTGAATGAGTTAATACAAAAAGGTGTGTGGGCCTCCTTTTTTTGGTTATTTTTTGTTAATTCATAAAAGATGTTATGGGATGTACCCAGTTCTTCTACAGGCAACTAGACAACTATGGATCATGATGACTCAGTGGCTAGCACTGCTTTGTTTAAAGGGAACCTGTGAGCAGGTTTTTGCTACCTAACCTGAGGAAGCTTGATGAAGGCAAAGAGACCTTGATTCCAATGATGTATCACTCAGTTCACTGGGTGCAGACATTCTGACACAATCAGAGTTTTTAGATTTAGCATGTAGCAGAGCTGAGGAAGCTAACCCCGCCCCCACCAGGCTCTGTATATACAATGTTCATAGATAGGGGGCGGAGTCCTACTAGCTGTTGTGTCCCAGCAATGATAAGTTCCTGGTGCCAAAACAATCATTGCAAGCAAACAAAACCAGAGAGCTTGACTATAGAGGCATTACTGTGTTTTAATCCCTACAGCATGCTGTTTTCAGATTATCAAAAACCTGCTGACAGATTCACTTTAAATCCAACTAAATGTTACGTCTACATTAAGCTTGTATGTTCTTCCCATGATTTCAGTTCCTTCCACATTATACAAATTAGCTGCACTTGTGAGTTTGCAAAAAGAAAGTTAGATTGATCAGAGACAACAAAAAATGTGTTTTAGTCCCCCAACATATGTTGATCACCGACCATCCTGCTATAGGAACCTTCAAACCTCCACTGTTATTTGCAGGACCTATTTACCAACCTGCAAGGGTTTAATGCAACTACAGCACCATCACAGTATAATGAGACATTACATGGTGCCTAATTAAATCAATATACTACTCTTATTAAACAGACATGGTGCACCCTCCATTTTCCACTGGACTGTATATTTGGATGTATATTGTGCTTTTAAATTATGTGGTTCAATAGAATTAAAGAGGACTTGTCACCAAAGTCAAAAGTGACATGTTTGTGCTTTATTTTATTCCTATTCCTCCCCCGAGTAATCTATTTTTCTTCTTTTAAAAACCCTCCTTATGGCTTTTTATTTAGTGCCAACTTTTATGGTCTTTACCAAGTGGGCATGGCTCACAATTTTCTGGAGACGTGTCTTTAGGCTGCTCTGTATTGTTATCCTCTGATCATCCTCCTCGGTAAAGACAAGGGGAGCAGTGGGAAGAGAATAAGAGCAAAAACTGACCACTTTTGATGTGGTGATATGTACTCTTTAAGTATGAACATACTCCTCATATTTCGTTTACGATCTTTCCTATGTTTAATTGCTTTGATAATACAGTTGTGAAAGCCTTATCCTTTCATAATCATCTAATACATTAAATGGGAGTATACTAGGGACTACAGAACAGGAGAAGGACTTGGGTATTCTGGTTACAAGTAAGCTGAGCAGCAGTACTCAATGTCAAGCAGCAGCCGCAAAAGCAAACAAGATTTTAGAATGTATAAAAAGAAATATAAAATCCTGCGATCCCAACGTATTGTTACCCCTTTATAAATCACTGGTGAGGCCACATCTAGAATATGGGACCCAATTTTGGGCTCCATAAATTAAAAAGGATATTCAGAAGTTAATCAGGTCAAAGGTGGGTAACTAGATTATTACAAGGGATCTAAGACCCATATGATGAAAGATTGGAAAAGTTGAGCTTGTTTAGCTTAGAAAAAAGACGCCTCAGAGGAAATCTCATTTACATGTATAAATATATATGTAGTCAGTACAAAGGACTGGCACAAGAATTATTCCTTCCAAAGACCATTGTAAGGACCAGGGGGAAGACAGCAATACTGGCAGCTAAACAGGAAAGGGTTCTTTACAGTCAAGCAGTCAGACTGTGGAATGCCGACCCCAAGAGGTAGTAATGGCCGACACTATAACAGCTTTTATACAAGGGCTGGATGATTTCCTCAATACACATAACATTGTTGGTTACAGTTAAATTAGTGACAAAATGTACAATTGGTGGAGGAAGGTTGAACTTGATGGACCTAGGTCTTTTTTCAATCTATGTAACTAAGTGATATCTCATGTTGTGTCTTGGGACATAAAGTTTATGAACTAAAAAACAATTAGTTCATTTGGCACAAAATTCAAGTTCCAGTGTTATGAGATGACTAATGTGGCTTGAACTAGCGGATGCTAAGAATTCATCTTTAAAGCAAAATTTAGGGGACTTCATAGGCCTGGTATCCAGGTTAACAGGATATTTGGTAGAGTAGCAAAGATTCAACCTTTATTTCTCCAATCACCCAATGCCACAATTTATTAAGAGAATACAAATTTTGGTGGGTGGAGTGCTTCTTTAAGGGGCATTTACATTGCAAGATAATCCTGAATGGGCAAAGAACAATGGCAGCCTTTTCGCACTGAATCGTTTACTTTGGTCTGACTGTGTAAGCAGGCATTTAAACAACTGCCGATCTATTAAAGTTTACTGATCGGCAGTCATATTGTGCCACCAGTGATTCAGTGTAAACCGACCTTATGAGCAAAGACAAGTCATTGTATGTTTCTCAGCTGGCCTTAGTTTCCTGGAAAATATCAAAATGTATGAAGTTTATTTGTAAATTAACTCCTATTAATTTTATCTGCCGTAAAGTGCACAAGCTGTACAGGAAGTACAGCAAGAAAGTATATGTCTCCAATATAGCTGACCCCAAGGAAACTAAAATAATACATCATCCAAAAATCATCAAACATGTTACTTATCATATACTTGACTCTAACTTACAAAGTAAACTTTAAATACTTGTTACATTCCCTTTAAGGGGTTAAAGGTCATGGATTCCTTACAACCTACCATAGTTTTCTATATATTGGATTCATAGTTTTGAGAGAAAGTTTTCTCTTACAATAAATTTTAGTGCTTCATTTTGCTAAAGGAACAAGCACCCCTTCTGGTCTTGGTACTCGTAGCCGTCCCTGGTTATATCTTTTCCTATGTAATCATGACTATGAAGCCAGTAAAATAATTGTACCATGCAGAGGCGTAACTACAGTAGGTGCAGGGGTTGCAATTAAACCCGGGCCCTGGAGCCTAAGGGGTCCAAACAGTCCCTTTGGCCTATATTAAAAGACCAATACTATTTAAGACTTGCAATAATTGGGGGCCCCATAAGAGCTTTTGCATCAGGGCCCATGAGCTTTAAGTTGCGCCACTGGTACCACTTCTCTGTAACATTTTATATAGGAAAATATATCGTCACATCCTAAAGGAAGAAAAATTTTAAAAATAATGAAAACAATTTATGTTTCTAACATTTTCTTCATAAGTCACTAAATAATGTGAGTGCAACCACTGTTCACGTTTGCTTTTGTCACAACATACACTTTGCATACACTTTGGGGCTGATTGGGCTGTTAATTGTTTGGCATGTCAAAACAGGAATTTTTTTTTCAATTCCTTTAAATGCGACTATTATGAATAATAAAAAGTACTGTATTTCAGTCTACTTTACGCTGGCCTCCACTTGCTTGTATTAGGCGGTGAATGACAGCCTCCCTGCTTGAAACACACAGAAACTGCAGCCTGCCTTATTCACTGACATGATGAGAGCCCTTTCACACGTTCCCCCCATAGCAGTGTTTGTCCCCAAACACTAGAACTGAGCACAATGACATTCCAGATTCAACACCCCCACCAACAGCACAAGTACATAGCAAGAATGCTAATTAGAGGGAGCCCGCCCTATTATTCAATGTGTTAAGGGCATTTACACCGCCTCTTGGTAAGTTATTCTCACTGCTACTGCTGTATGAAGTATTACACTCACTTCACTACTAGTGATGAGCGAGCATGCTCGCCACTGCTCGGTACTCGCCCGAGCATCTCAGTACTCGATGTGCCATGTCTGGGGCGGCTGACGGCTGGTGTTTCTAGCCTGGGAGGGGGCCAATATTCATGGCACCCTTCCTGGGCTATTAATATCAGCCCCCAGCTGTCTGCTTAGCATTTGCTAACTATTAAAATAGGGGGGACCCCACGTCATTTTTTTTTTGGGTCCCCCATTTTAATAGCTAGTAAAGGCTAGGTATTCAGCTGGGGGCTGATATTAGTAGCCTGGGAAGCTCCGTGGGTATTACCCCCTTCCCAGGCTTCAAATATCTGCCCCAGCCGTCTGCTTAACCTCCGCTAGAGACTAAAATTACGGCGAACCCCACGCCAATATTTTTTTTAATAAATCCTTTATTTTAACACTAAATGACAAGTACAGTAACCAACACTGTCGCTGTACTTATTATATATGTGACTGACATGTTTCTATCTATCTAATCTATGTGTGATGCTCTATTCTTTCTGTTCTAAATTGTCGGGTACCGGTGTATGCCGCTGATGAATTGCTGGCCGGCTTTTTTAAAGGGACGGGTGCAGGAAAATCGGAGGGCACTAGTGTGTTCTGAGTGCCCTGCTATGTTTTTCATGCACCCTCCTATATACCCTGCCTGCCTGTCTGCCTATATATTCTGCCTGCTTGATGTTTAATTGAGCACTGTTTCCATCGATTTGGGCAATTTTTGACCTTCTGCAGACCGCCGGGGGGGGGACCGCCAGAACAATGCTCGAATTTCCCATAGACTTACATTTGGCTCCTTGCTGGGGTCGAGCACCCGAGTATTCCAATGTGCTCGACCCGAGCTTCGAGCACCCGAGCATTTTAGAGCTCGCTCATCACTAGTCACTACCTAAACTTTTTAGGGCTTGTGCAGACTACTGTATTTTCTGTCCAAGTGCAATCAGATAAAACATCGGATCACATTCAAATCAATGTTATTCTATGGGGCCGTACACATGTCCGATTCTTTCCTCGGACCGAGTCTTTCCAAGAAAAAAATCTCAGCATGATCAATTTGCATCTGATATTCGGATCATACTCGGCCATGCAAGTCAATGAGTCTGTGGAAACCATTGTGAGGCACTCGGATGACATCTGAGTACAGTTCAATTTTGACGCACTGACAGAATGGAAAACATGGAGAATTTTTTTTCCAACTTCTCTCAACCGAGAAAATCAGATCACATTCTGATCATACGTTGATCAAACTCTGATCGGAGTGTGATTACTATAATTGGCCCGATTCTCTCAGATGAGAGAAAATACGGTCATGTGACCCTAGCCTCAGAGACAATTTCTACAAAGTCTCCTTGTAATGGAGGTAGCAGGTCAAGTCGTCATTTAGATCATAATATCACAAAAAGGTCTCCCTGATTTTACATTGGACTGCTGGTAAACCTGTTTAATCATCACAATTCACAGTCATAAGGAGTTAAAGGGGTTGTCAGGTCAGAATATATTAGATAGTGGGGGTCTGACATCTGGCACCCCTACTCATCAGCTGTTACAAACTCCAGCAGCAACTGGATGTAAAAATAAGCAAGAGAGCCCCAATGCGCAGCTCCATTTAATGTGTAACATCCACTGCTGGGTACTGCAGAACAACTCCTATTCTTCAAATGGGCACTGTTTTACAGTACCCAGGAATGGCCGCTACACACTGAATGCTGCTGTGTATTGTTGTGCCCTTCCATTTTTTTTACATCCAATCATTGCCGGAGCTTTTAATAGTTGATCAGTTAGGGTGTCGGGTCTCCGACCTCCACTGATCTAATTCTGATGATCTATATCATCTGATAGGACATCGATATATTCTGATAATACAACCCCTTTAAATGTGTTGTAGTGAACTCCAGCTAAAACACTAGTTGGTTAAACTGCTAAAACCAGTACGACCAGTTGTAATCTACGTAGAGTCCAACTGGTAGCTTTGGTTTTTCTTCACTTTCCTTTTTTCAGTTTACATTCCTACCTCTTTAAATACCCCGCCAAGGCATAGCTTTATGTGTCAACTCCCTTTGTCACTAAACACCCAGGGCATGAACTGAAGAGGGTATTATTCTACAATTAGTAAAATTGTCACACTCAAAGGGTATGAGCAACTAGGGTCTAATAGGACATAATATGGAGGTTCTCTACTTTAGACTACTCACTTTATATGCCTTATAAGTGGCAAAGCCAAATCAGAGAGCTTTAAAAAAGAAC
Organism: Phyllobates terribilis; assembly: GCF_046119375.1. Taxonomy (NCBI): domain Eukaryota; kingdom Metazoa; phylum Chordata; class Amphibia; order Anura; family Dendrobatidae; genus Phyllobates; species Phyllobates terribilis. The sequence continues at coordinate 59,910,105 of NW_027362773.1, forward strand.
AATTTTTGCTTTAACCCCCTTGCGACCATATAACATATATACAGTATACGTCCTATGGGCTCAGGTTGGGGTGTATTAGTGTTAGACAGCCAGCACATGCCTGTAACACAGCAACCACCATCTTTGTACTCCCATGAAGCCCAGCCATGGTCTGGTCTTCACAGGAGATTTTTATTTCTGCTATATACTAAAATACTAAACTATCACAGTGTACTGTATATAGTACAAGCCAGGTCCAAGCACCTAGGGGGAGAAAAAAAATGAAATTCTACAAAAATAAAAAGTCTACAAAAGTTTAAATTTGCTATATTTTCCCAATTCCAAAACAAGGAAAATTAAGTAAAGATCAAAATGCCAAAATTGCCATTTTTCAGTCCTTCCCCCTCCTCCTAAAAATGAGATAAAAATCTAAACATCATATGAACGCCAACATGGTATGAATAAAACCAACAGCTCACCCCACAACACAAAAAAATATTAATATATAGAAACATAGTAAATGTAGAAAGAAAACAATTCTGGGTCTAAAAGATGGAAGTACAAGCCAATTTTTATAACTGTAAAATAAAAAAAAGGATCACACATCCAAAAATCATCCTTTGATCTAACACCGCTAGGCAAAAATTTGCAAAAATGAACATGAGGTTCTTAGTTTAACATTCTGATCAGACTGTATGAAGCCCACTGCCACGTCACGGCAGACCTCTCAGTGGGTACCTGACATAAGAGGTGCATCACAAACCAACCTACCACTGCCAATCCAATAGTGCATAAACAAGCAGACGAATGGCTATTTTAAGGCAAGTATAAAACTGTTTTGGCTCTTGGAAGTAGGGTTGGAAAAAATGCAAGCACAAAGATGAAAAAATGGCATGAACATTAAATGGAATCTGTCACCAGGTTTTTGCTACCCATTTGAGAGCAGCATGATATAGGGGTAGAGTCCTTGATTCCAGCAATGTATCACTTACTGGGCTGCTTCCTACAGTTTTAATAAAAGCACTCATTTATCTGCAGTTCTCTGAATGCTGAGCTGTACAGAGCTCATTAATATAGATGACTACATGGATACGGGTTTACTAGTCCTCTAGTGATAATTTCCTGCTGGTAAGTGATTTTATCAAAATTACAGCAAATAGCCCAGTAAGTTACACATCGTTGGAATCAGGGTCTCGGCCCCAACGCCATGTTGCTCTCAGATTAGGTATCAAAAATCTGGTGACAGATTCCCTTTAAGGGGCTAAAGGATCTGGTTCATCCCTTGTTTCAAAAGGAAGAAAAAATGAGATGTGGTCAAGCAGACATAGACATTAACCTTAATACCCTAATATCCCTAAAGAAACTCTTAACAGGTCAAGTGTTAAATGGGTGGTACAAAGCCGTATGCCCTTGTTGACGCGCCCCTGGGCCTGTGTCGCGCTGCGTTGCGCACGCGGGAGCTTACCCGGAGCCGGATCTCTTGAGGGTTGTAGTCTCGTGGCGGTGACCCGGTCCGTGCCCAGGGAGTCAAACTGAGCGGCGATGTAACAGCGGTAGATGTAGGACGACTACGCCACCCGTTGAATGCAGCTATGGAGCTGCCGCTGCAGGACAGTCCGCTGAGGCCGGTGGATGGATGGTGCAGCGTAGATGGTATAACCCCCAACGGGAGGGGTATGGCCTCAGGGCAGCAGATGTGGATGATGGGGGTAGCAGGAACCACTCAGAGACGGTGCGGTGTAATTCAGGGTCTTTACTGGTAACAACGATAGACCCTCCCGGAGTACTTGCTAGTGAACGGGGCCTGGTCAGTCCTTGAGCAGATGGGATCTCCCCTGGCCAGGCGGAGTTGCAGGCCTCCCAAACTGACTGTACTCTTCTGGCTACCTTGCTAGAAGCGGATATAAGTAGCCCACGTCCCTGAGTGTACCGTGTGGTGCTCACCCATATGGCCGGTGACTCGGGGCCTTCTAACGGCTTCCGCTCCACGATGGCGGTGCTGGTCCCACGCGTGTGACCGTGCCTTCGGGTTTCTGGGCCTGAGGACCTGAAATCCCCTGTCGGTCGGCTTCTGCTGCTGGGTAAGAGTTAGTCCCCACAGCCTCGGACGCCGGGTCCGGTAAGAAAGCTTCTCAGTCAGGGCGAGCTCTGCAGCTGCCAGCCCCTGACTCGTAGTAGTATTGCTCCACTGAGCTTCTGCTGTTTTCTCCTATGCTGCTTCTCTGTCTCTACTCTCCTTGACTCCTAACCCTGCTTCAGCCCCGGGTTTATATAGGGGAAGTTCTTCCCCTCCCAAGACTGGGCAGGAGGTGTGGCATGCACAGGATCCCTGACCAAAGGACCTCCCACCTGCTCTCAGACATAATATCTCTATCACTGTGGCAACCAGACCCCTGGGGTGTCACATTCCCCCCTAGTGAAATTTAGTACTCCGGGACTAAACATATTTAGAGAAACATAACAAGATAAAAACAATAATAATACAATAAGAAAAACATATAAAGATGGTTACAGCATGTCCGTAACCGGGTGCAGTCTTTGAAGAAAAGCAAGGTGTCCATTTCACCAAAACAGGGAGACGTAACCAGGTAGGGGTTTGTCCTACCCCGAGTCCTTAACAGTCTTTAGTCCGTCCTGGGTTACGCTCCAACTATGTATAAGGATTCCCGGTAAATCCGCCAAGGACTCCTACAAATAACTAGAAACACAAAATTATACACAAGCAACAATACACAGGTAAACATAAATAAAACAATTTATACACTTCAAATCCTCCAGCGTGCGGGTAACTGGCCTCTAGTGGCTCTAGTGGACCTACGGAGCTGACTGTCTGGCCCTGAACTACAGGGTGTAGGGGCTGTCAAGGGTAAACTGGGCAGCTGTCTACCGGCTCTTTGTCTCACTAGGGGTACGGCAGGCTCACTATAAGCAGAGGGTTGATCCTCCTGTTCTGCTTGTGTGGAGTCTTCTGCCTCCTGGACCGGCTGTTCTTCCAGCTCTACCTGTTGCTCCGTAGGTGCTTGGGATGCTGGTTGGAGGAAGGTGAGTACGGGTACCACAACTGCACCATTGACTTGAGTCCAAGACCGAGGGAAGTCCCCGAGCACAGTACTAACCATATCTTCCCTTTCCTCTACGGGTCGATGGTCTTCTTGTTCCTCTTCAGGGTTCCTCAGTTGTTCGGGACACTTCTTCAGGTGGTCCCGGGATACAATGGCTGTGGTTTCCCCTCCGTCTTTACTGATGGTACAAACCTTCGGGTTCTCGTGGCTTGAGGGCAGTACGGTGTACGGGTCCTTCTCCCACTGGTCGTCCAACTTGTGGAGCCGTCTCTTCCTCTTCAAGACCTGCTCTCCGGGTACCAGGGGAACAGCGGGAGCATACTGGTTGTAAGTTTTCTCTTGTCTTTCCCTAGCCTGACAGAGACTTCGCTCCACGCTCTCCTGTACTCTCCGGTACTGCTGCTGCCTCTCTGTGTCCCAGTCTGTTTCTGGTGAAGTGTCCTCGGGTGTCAGGACTCCCATTTCCAGGTCAACAGGTAACTTACCAGGTCTTGCCCTCATTAGGTAAGCCGGGGTACAGTTGGTGGAACCTACCGGGATGTGGTTGTATAGGTCCACCAGATCGGGCAACTTCTCAGGCCACAGATTGCGTTCTTCCAGGGGCAACGTTTTTAGAAGATCCATTACCACCTGGTTCATTTTCTCACAAAGTCCATTAGTTTGCGGATGGTAGGGTGTCGTCCTTATCTTCCGGCAGCCATACAGATTGCAGAATTCCTGGAAGACCTCCGCTTCAAAGGCAGGTCCCTGGTCCGTCAGCACTTGGTCCGGGTACCCGTGTGGACGGCAAAAGTGCTGCTGGAAGGCTCTAGCTGCTGTTTGAGCCGTTAAGTCCTTGACGGGGACGACAACCAGAAACCGGGAGTAATGATCCACGATGGTTAACGCGTAGACGTAGCCACTTCTGCTTGGGGTCAGTTTTACATGATCCAAGGCTACCAGTTCCAACGGTTGCCGGGTGACGATGGACTGCAGGGGAGTCTTCTGGCTGGCGCGGTCCTTCCTTCTCAGGTTGCACGGGCCACAGTCTCTGCACCACTTCTCAATGGTTCCCCTCATGCCTACCCAGTGGAATCGCTCGCGCAGCAGGAACTCCAGCTTCTTCCACCCGAAGTGTCCAGCTCCGTCGTGGTATGCCTCCATCACCATGGCTGCGTCCCTCCGTGGCACCACTACTTGCCAGAGTAGTTCATGCGTCCGGGAGTTAACCATTCTGCGGCACAACTTCCCCTTGTAAAGGAACAGTCGACTCTTCTCTGCCCATAGTTGTTTGGCTTCCTCCGGAGCGTCTGGTTCAAGGCAAGCCTCCGGGCGAGTCAGCATCTCCTTCACCAGTCGGACGGCAGGGTCGCTGTCTTGCGTTTCCGCCCAGTTGTAGTGAGGTAAGGGGTTCAACGTAACAGCCTGCTTACTCCTTACCCCGTGGGAATACTGGATAGTCCCATGACGGTGGAACGCAGGGAGTTCAACTTCTTCCAGTCCCTCCGGATCTTCTCCTTCGTCCGGCAGGTTGGGCATCCTGGACAGGGCATCCGCGTTGGTATTGGAGCGTCCGGCCCGGTATTTGATTGTGAACTCGTAGTTGGACAGACGGGCCATCCACCTCTGCTCCAGGGCACCGAGTCTTGCCGTGTCCAGGTGTGTCAACGGGTTGTTATCCGTGTACACAGTGAACCGGGAAGAAGCGAGGTAATGCTTAAAGCGCTCGGTGACTGCCCATACTACGGCCAGGAACTCTAGCTTAAATGAGCTGTAATTCTCGGGGTTCCTTTCGGTGGGTCGCAGTTTTCGGCTGGCGTAGGCGATTACTCGTTCCTTCCCCTGCTGGATCTGGGACAGTACGGCTCCTAGCCCGATGTTACTGGCGTCGGTGTAGAGGATAAAGGGCTGGCTATAATCCGGGTACGCCAGGATTTCGTCCCCCGTGAGGGCCATCTTCAGCTGGCGGAAGGACTCTTCTTCCAGCTCCTCCCATTTGAAGGGCGGCTTCTGGTTCTTGGCCTTCCGGGACTGGCCTATCAGGAGGTCCTGCATAGGTGCTGCCTTTTTGGTGAAACCGGGAATAAACCTTCGGTAGTAGCCTACCAACCCGAGGAACTGCCGCACTTCTTTTACGCTGGAGGGGCTTGGCCATTCCTTAATTGCGGTGATCTTATCAGGGTCGGGAGCCACTCCGTCAGCGCTCACCACGTGTCCCAGGTACTGCACCTTTGGTTTCAGGAGGTGACACTTGGAGGGTTTCACCTTTAGGCCGTAACTCGCCAGAGCCTCGAACACTTCCGCCAGGTGTTTCAGGTGGTCCTCATACGTCTTGGAATATACGATGACATCGTCCAGGTACAACAGGACCGTCTCGAAGTTTCTGTGGCCCAGACAACACTCCATTAGTCGTTGGAAGGTTCCTGGTGCGTTGCAGAGTCCGAACGGCATGCAGGTGAACTCGCTAAGTCCCATCGGGGTGGTGAATGCGCTCTTCTCCCGGTCCGCCTCTGCTACAGGAACCTGCCAGTACCCGCTAGTGAGATCCAAAGTAGAGAAGAAGTTAGCAGATCTTAAAGCAGCCAATGACTCCTCTATCCTTGGCAAGGGGTACGCATCCTTGTGTGTGATACGGTTGATTTTCCGGTAATCTACACACATCCTCATGGTGTTGTCTTTTTTTCTGACTAAGACTAGTGGAGCTGCCCAGGGGCTACAGCTATCCCTGATCACCCCAGCCTCCTTCATGTCTCTAAGCATCCCCTTGGCGTGTTGGTAGTGGGCAGGGGGTACGGGTCGATACCTCTCTTTTATAGGAGGATGGTCTCCCGTGGGGATGTGGTGTTCTACCCCCTTGACTCGCCCGAAGTCTAACGGGTGTTTACTGAACACTCTCTCGTACTCCTGAACCACCCGATAGACTCCTTGTTTCTGGTGTGCGGGAGTGGAGTCAGTACCCAGATGTAGTTGCTGACACCAGTCCTCCATGTTTTTCTTAGAGCCGTTACCTTCCTCCGGGTGAGATGGAGGCAAGGGTTCCACAGATTTTATAGAATTTTGGTTAATGGTATATAATTTGGCTAGCGTGGCATACCGGGGCAGGTACACTTCCCTCTCCCCGATATTTATTATGCGAACGGGCACCCTCCCATGGCATACATCAACCACCCCCCGTGCTGTCAAAATGGTGGGCCTACTGTCCGAGTAAACTGGTTCTACCATTGCCTGGTAATCTCTACCTCTCAGACCAATAGCTGCCCGGCACCAAATCATCATTTCACTTTTTGGGGGCATGGCAATAGGAAAAGGGTCACACATTCTTACGCTACCAATCTCACCGCCGGAGAGTTCCACCTGTTGCCGTCGCATCAGTGCCCAGATCTCTTTCTGGAGCACCCGCTGCTCGCCGGAGCTGGCGTTCTTGGCAACCTGCTGTAAAAGGAAAATCACCTCTGCAAGACAATTTTCAATTACATTAGTTCCTAGAGTTATTTTTGGGTGACTCTCATGTTTGTCAATATCTACAATGATCAGTCCCTGTGCTGCCAGTTCGACTCTACCGATTTTGATGGTCACCTCTTTAAATCCGATCTGTGGCACGGGCTGGCCATTGCTGGCGATGATACTCAAGTCGTCGTCAGGGTAGCGGGTAATATCCGAGTCATTCCAGTACTGCTTAAAGAGCACGTACGGGATGGTGGTGACCTGTGACCCGGTGTCCAGTAGGGCACTCATGGGAATGCCATCCAGTACCACAGGCAAGACTGGACGTCCTCCCACATATCTGTCGCGCCAGTTCGATGGGCCTGGTGATCTTTTTCCTGGGGGTTGGCCCTCTACCCCAGGTTGTGCCCGTTTAAAGAACAGTACCTTGCCATATGTCCGGGTTGATTGCAGCGGCGGCAGATGGGTCGTCCGTCCTCGCTGTATCGGTCACTGGGTCTTCCTCTGGCCAGTGGGGTCCTCCTTGGTCGACGCCACGGGATGTCCTCCGGTCCGGATGCCAGCTGGATCTTCCCTGGGGTGGAAGCCTGTAAAGACTGCACAGTTCGGGTTAGCGCAGCAACGCTCTTAGCTAGCTCTTGGACCTGATGGTGTAGGTCTGGAGCCGGGTCATTGTCCAAAGCCTGCGCATCAGCTCCCACAGGCCCTGCCGACAAGGGCGCCGCCTCCTGGTGGTAAGTGATAGCAGGGCGCCTGTGGGTCACAACGCCACCCGGTGCCGGTTCTCGGAGCACCCGGATGGCTCTGTCCTTGAACTGTGCAAAGCCCAGATGGGGATCCTGTAAGGCCATTGCCCGCAACTGGGTTCGGTGGGTATTACAATACAGTCCCTCTATAAACTGTTCGGTCAACAGCCTGTCCTCGTTTCCCACTCCATCAGGGTCGGTCTGCTTAATGGCCCTCAGGGCCTCTTGTAGGTTTAGTGCATAGTCCCTTATACTCTCATGCGCTCGCTGCTTGCACCCGTAGAATCTAAGCTTAATCTCGGCTGAGGTGCGGGTATCAAAGGTGTCCTTCAGCCGGGTTAGTATCCCTGCGACAGTCTTCCTCCCAGGTGGCCAGGATTTTACTTCCCTTTTGGCTGCCCCGGTTAGTTGGGCCACCAGGATGCTCACTTTTTGCTCTTCTGTGAGGGGGTACACCTGAAAGAGGCTATCCAGCTTTTCTCTAAAGTCATGCAGGGTATGTGACTCCCCTGAGTACTGGGGTAGCCAAGCTGCTCCCGGGATATAGGGCATGGTGAAGGGCATAACTGCAGCAGCGGTAGCGCTGGCGGGGGTTGAGGCAGTGAAGCTCTCCTCCGTATCCGACATCTTCCTCCCCCCTAGTGGACCGTGGCCTACCTTGCGATGATCCTCTTCCGTAGGCCGCGGCTCCGCAGTGGATCGTCAGGGTTGAGGACCTTCCGTCGCGCTCCTGTGACGTCGGCGTCTGCTGGGCTCCTTCCAGGACCTTACGCAACGTCCGGACGTGAGGCGGGGCTTCAGTTCTCGCGCGCTTTCGGAGTCCACGCCCCTCTTCTTCCTGCGCGGCGTCCTCAAGATGGCGTCCAATGGCGGGAAAACTCCACGGATGGCGGGAAGAAGGCAGAAGATGGCGCCGGATGGCGGGAAACTTCACCGATGGCGGGAAGAAGGCTGAAGATGGTGCCGGATGGCGGGAATCTTCACCACAGGTAAGTTTGAAAAGTCTCTTTTTCAGGCACGCAGTACCCGGTGGTTGCGGGCACGAAATCCTGCCGACTACGCCAAAGTTGACGCGCCCCTGGGCCTGTGTCGCGCTGCGTTGCGCACGCGGGAGCTTACCCGGAGCCGGATCTCTTGAGGGTTGTAGTCTCGTGGCGGTGACCCGGTCCGTGCCCAGGGAGTCAAACTGAGCGGCGATGTAACAGCGGTAGATGTAGGACGACTACGCCACCCGTTGAATGCAGCTATGGAGCTGCCGCTGCAGGACAGTCCGCTGAGGCCGGTGGATGGATGGTGCAGCGTAGATGGTATAACCCCCAACGGGAGGGGTATGGCCTCAGGGCAGCAGATGTGGATGATGGGGGTAGCAGGAACCACTCAGAGACGGTGCGGTGTAATTCAGGGTCTTTACTGGTAACAACGATAGACCCTCCCGGAGTACTTGCTAGTGAACGGGGCCTGGTCAGTCCTTGAGCAGATGGGATCTCCCCTGGCCAGGCGGAGTTGTAGGCCTCCCAAACTGACTGTACTCTTCTGGCTACCTTGCTAGAAGCGGATATAAGTAGCCCACGTCCCTGAGTGTACCGTGTGGTGCTCACCCGTATGGCCGGTGACTCGGGGCCTTCTAACGGCTTCCGCTCCACGATGGCGGTGCTGGTCCCACGCGTGTGACCGTGCCTTCGGGTTTCTGGGCCTGAGGACCTGAAATCCCCTGTCGGTCGGCTTCTGCTGCTGGGTAAGAGTTAGTCCCCACAGCCTCGGACGCCGGGTCCGGTAAGAAAGCTTCTCAGTCAGGGCGAGCTCTGCAGCTGCCAGCCCCTGACTCGTAGTAGTATTGCTCCACTGAGCTTCTGCTGTTTTCTCCTATGCTGCTTCTCTGTCTCTACTCTCCTTGACTCCTAACCCTGCTTCAGCCCCGGGTTTATATAGGGGAAGTTCTTCCCCTCCCAAGACTGGGCAGGAGGTGTGGCATGCACAGGATCCCTGACCAAAGGACCTCCCACCTGCTCTCAGACATAATATCTCTATCACTGTGGCAACCAGACCCCTGGGGTGTCACATTTTCATCCTAAATCACTATCTATTAAGTCACATAACCTAAACTATTTTCTAATATACTTAAATTAAAAATTCCCTATCCTTCCCTAACGTCACTATCTAACTGTCTTTCTATTTTTTTCCACTTCCTTTTAATGACGCTTTATTTAAGTGCATGCTGGGATATTCAAACTCTTTATCTTTGCTGGGGGACACATTAATGGCTTATCCTAAAAATTATCCTGGTAACTCAGTGTGATTTTGAAGCGTTAAATAATGTGATGTTTATTACTTTTTGGCTACCTCAATTCGAATTCGGCCCAAACAAATCAAAGAAGTTTGTTTGTCCATCATTTATGAGGTTACATAACAAGTCAGTTTAATGTCAATATTAAACTTGTGCTGAATTAGTAATACATGACTACTTTCTTCCAAAAGCAGTGCCACACCTGTCCACAGGTTGGGTGTAGTATTGCAGCTAAACTATATTCGCTTCAATATGACTGAGCTGCAATACCAGACACAAATCATGAACTCATCCACTTTTTTGGACAACCCCTCTAACAAAAAACTGTAAAATAATGTGTCAGTTTAAAAGGTTTTTGTAATGAATATTCATGAGGAACTGGGATTATATTCAGCCCATACAGCAATGATGAATATGTTGGCGCTATATACAAGATAGCAACCATAATTATGTTCATTATTATTGTTGGTCATTAGCCAATGTTAGGCCATATGTGCTTCGTATTAGGCAGCTGGCTGATAGCATGGCCAACTTTCTTGGCCTTTGCTTATTGACACACAAAAAAAATATGACCACATTTATGTACTAAACCATCATCATCATCCTAGCCATCATCAGTAAAGCATCATCATCATTATATTCTGTTTTTATCATTCATCAATGAGCGTTCTCAGAAGCTGATGAAACTTAAGAGACAAATTGAGGATGAGCGTTCATAGCCCTTCACTCGTTGGTGATTTTTTTCCTTTTAAATTGGTAAAGTATGAGATATTTATGGGGGTCATCAACAATGTAATATGTATATACAGCTTGTCATCTGCTAGTATTAACCCTTTGTTTCCCAAGAGTAAATGGAACCAGATCTCTTGGACATAGACTCTTCCCCCTCACCCTATTGAAACAAGATGCCCATTTGGCCGAGCTGAATTGACATTTTAATGAGTGGTCGTGGAAGATTTTATGTTTTGGCCAGTTTTTACAGGAATCAATTTTTTAATGTAATGTACCTATTGATATCAATGTAGAAAAAAGCACAAAGCGAATTGGATTTTTTTAATTCTCCAGAAAAACTTTGTAATGTTTTCCTATCTTCTACATTTGACATCCACTGTGATAGATGATGGCAAACAGGCCTACTTTAAAAGGGAGAGGCCTCATGTTTTTAACCCTTTATACAGTATGTCTTGTTGCTTTATTAAATGTTTATCCTAGAAGATAATCATATTATGAGGTGCACAATATATTTAGGACGTACCCCATCTTTTTTAGGGGAAACACATCACAGCACTTATATAATTTTAGAATTGGATGGTAATTTATTTTAGGAATAAGGTATTTATTTAATTGCTATTGTTAAAGGCTTACCTAGTGAGGTCGATTCTTTTAGCTCGTAGGTCTGTATGAGCAACACAGACTAGAGGTGATGGTGTAGCAAAGTGGGTCCAGATGGATGACATTTGGATCAGCAGGAACCAAGGCAGCAGAGTATCCAACACAATGGACAAAAAGTGTAAAGATATATAATAGCGCAATAGGGTCTTATCCATGTTAAAGGGTTGGTATTTATAAGTAGAACCGCTCACCTTGCATGGTTGTTTGAGACACAACAGTTATAGGACCTGAATACCAGATGCAGCAGCTTCCAAGAAACAGTAGATTTAAATAGTAAGATAGGATTTGTATGGTTGTCCTGAGGAAGGAGTCAGTGGACTCTGAAACGCATTGATAATGAACCTACAATTCTATTACCAATAATCGTATTGTATTCCGGAGAGCACAGAAATATTTCCTATCCTGCTATTTAAATCTACAATAGACAAAAAATCAGAGAAGGTGGCATGAGATGAAACTGAGCAGATAGACACGAGAAAGTGTATAAAAAACTGGTATCTTTCAGCAAGGATGCAGTTAATCACAGGAATGATGGAGGAGTAAATGTATTTTAGTATCTTCCAGCAAGGCAATAGTTAATAGCAGGGATGCATGCCAACAGACTTGTAACAAGAAAATGGATAACAGCATGATAGCAGAACTATAGGCTAACTGGAGACTCATTTGACTAGATGTGTTACCTTGATTGCAGAGGCCAGGTTTGAACAGGATGGAGGACAGTTGTAAGGAGTTGGTAAGTTTATTGCTGAGTGGTAGTTGTAAACAACACCTAGTAAGCTGGACTGAGATTGGAAATAATCGTGGTTGTGGCATTGAAAACAGGAGCTGCAGAGGAAATTATAGACACGTGGCTAGAGCTAAGCTGAGTGAAGTAAAAGCAATCTCCTGACAATCTTGAGGCAACTGTGGATATTGCTACTTAATACCAAAGCACTTGACGTGTTCAAGAGCCGACTTTAAAGGCCTAGGGTGATGAAGTCAGAGGAGTTCATTGGGAAACCTGAGAAACTCTGTATGGACTACTGCAAAGGGAGGCGGCCATAGGAGAAAGGAGCCGGGACAGGAACAACTATACACCCTTGGGTCTGTTTGGAATTTCTCCTAGACAGCTATAACTAACAGCGTCCAGCCTTTTCTTATATTACCTCTTTATTAATTATTGCTGGTTGGCAACTACTGACTATGGCATGTTTGTAATTTCTTCATTTGTCAGCAAAAAAAAACTTGAGATTTACATTATTTAAAGTCAAGACTATATGCAAGATAGGTATTGTTAGACGGCCATTAAATCACGCAACCAGATGGAATAATGTGCTTTCAAGGAGTGACACTAATGCAGCATTGCATATAGGAAAGACAGATAAATATGGTAATCTGGAAAAATTAAGTTGCCTGCACAGAGTTCTTCTATGAACTGCAAACATTCATGGCATTCTAAAGCAGATTTACAGTATGAACACCGCTCCAAGTTCTGGGGCTATTAAATGTGTATTACATTATCAAAATGTTCTTTCTTTCCAGATTTGCAAATCAGGAAACTAAGCAGCACAAGTCCTTTATGGTCAGTAGTACAGGGTGCATGTTCAGGGTGGTGACCACTGCTCAGCCAAATCTCAATATACAAGTATATGTAGAAAGACGAGCACGCCAACAGTTCTGGTTTTGCCTCAAATGTTTTCCTAATTTTTCCAGTTCTAAATAAAACATTACATGTATTTGTTTTCTTTTTAAGCAACAATTCGTGTAAAAACCCTTCATCAGGCATATGTATCAGAGAGAGAATCATCAAAGAAAGCAGTGGTCCTAGCAGTCAGGTGCGAGGAAAGTGATGCATGGAGTGTTGCTATTTGGCTTAGGAGGATAAATGTCTCTAACACAACAGTCTGGCACAAAATCTGAACCACCGCTGATGTGCAGACCTTGTATAGGAAACTTATGTCTTTTAAGGCTCGCTCACACGAGCGTATCACATGGTCAAGGACTATCTGATGTTTTATCGCATAGCACTCAAACCAACGTTATACTATGGGGCCGCACCGATCTGCGATTATTTTCTCATGCCGATTCAACATGAGAGAACAATTGCAGCATGCTGTGTGTGGCTCCAACATTGTACTGCACTCAGATGTCATCCAAGTGCAGTCCGTTTACCGCAGACACAACAGAAAAGAACCCAGCCTTACCAACACCAGATCAGATTACCAATGCACTAGCAGGATGCTGCAGACCCCCATGATAAATGCTGGGGCAGCACAGGTGCAAAATACTGATGCAAACAGACACTCAGTAACCTACCAATTCATGGAGGGTGTGGCTGTGTAGTATTGTACATGCACACAGATGGGGCTTGCATAGGACGTCAGTCACATAGATACGTGTGATGCACAGTGTCTGGCTTACAGCCTATTAATGACGCCCATAATTTTAAATCAAGTGGGCTGCCTGGCACTATATAAGTGCACCACACAAGACAGACGCTCCAATCCTCCCAACCAACACTAAAGGGCCTGGCTGCATCCTGCAGAAAAATGGGGAAAAAAAAATCAGAACTTTGTAAAAAAAAATTAGTTTTTTATTGCAATTTTCTGAGACCGGTAACTTTTTTGTTTTTCCAGTAATGGCTTCTATTTTTGCACAGTGACCTGATGTTTTTTACTAATACCGTTTTGTGCTAAATATGACATTTCTAATTCTAAAAACTTTTTTCCACTTTTTACTTTTACATATTTTATAGTTCCTTTGAGTTTGATCGCTTACTGCGATATAAAAGTGTTGCTGTACATAGTGTAAATGCCAGCCATAGGCCCGGCTCCAAAAGAGGACCTGGATAGCAGCTATGAGGGGTTTTAGCAGGCAACCCAATGGCATCCCGCGATCACATTGCTGGGGCCATTGGAAGTTGGTGAGTGTGAGTACCAGCAAGCAATCCATTTAAATGCCACTGTCTGTGATTTGATTGACAGGGCATCTACAGTAAATGGTTAAACAGCAGTGATCAGACCTAGCTTCGGTTGCTGTAGTTACAGGCAGATGTTTGCTGTATAATACAGCCGGCATCTGTCACGTGGGAATCAGGCTCAGTTCTTGCAGACCTTACTGGACTGCTTGGTGTAGTTTTGATAAAATCCCTGTTTTCTCTGTTGTAGATGTAGCAGAGCTTTGAATACTGAGCTCTGTATAATCGCTCATAGCACTGATTGTCACCTTCCTGTCTACACTCTGCATTGACAGCAAGCTGCCATTCAGTGGTGGGGATGGGGTTACAAAGACTAGCCTGACTGGTTTGCATGCAACTAACAAAGTAGCACTCTGCAACGCTAAGTATGCGAACATGAAATATCTGAAACTTGAATAGCATTACTGCTCTAGAAAATAGAAATAAATGAGAAATCTTAGAGCATAACTTGGCCAATTCATGTGTACCTGGTAGCCTCGATAAGGTGTTTCTCATTATACCAGGACCCTGCCAATGTGAACTCCTCTCTAAGAGACATAAGTCTGCTTGTGTGTGGGAAAGCAAGATCCTGCTGCAAGTAATGCTATTCAAATTTCATATATTTCATGTTCGCATACTTAGCGTTACTCTATTTGTTAGTTGTATATGGAGGTAGCTGCTCCTAGTAAGCACCTGTACACACCTATTTCTTGTTTTGGATGTGCCGGTCATTTTTTTCTGTTCATATCTATAAGCTCTGACTGAGCACTCCGCCTCTAGGCCACAGGTGGTTTTAATTACAGCAGGATCTTGCCTTCCCACACACATGTAGACTCTACATGGTCTCTTAGAGAGGAGTTCACATTGGCAAGGTCCTGATATTGAGAAACACCTTAACGTGGCTACGAGGTACACATGCATTGGCCAATTTATGAGCTAAGATTTCTCAGTTATTTCTATTTTCTAGAGCTGTAATACTATTCAGATTTTGTATATTTCATGTTCGTATACTTAGCGTTGCAGAGTGCTACTTTATTTGTTAGTTGTATATGGAGGTAGCCACTCCTAGTAAGCACCCGTACACACCTATTTGTTGTTTTGGATGTACCGGTCAGTTTTTTCTGTTTATATGGTTTGCATGCAACACCTAGTCCTGCAGTGATAATCTTTTGCTGATAAAACACTGATTGTATTGAAACTACAGCAGCTGCTGAGCAAGTGACACATCCCTGAAATCAGGGTATCAAACTATGTTACACCGGCTCCTCTATAATTTGCTGGCAGAGATCAGGCTTCGACTGGCCTACCAGGAGAACAGGTAAATTCCCTGGTGGGGCCCAGAGCTACTGCAAAACAGTAAAAAACTCCTCATGCTCTGCTTTCTCAGTATCACCACCGCCACCCTTACCCACCAATTTTCTTGCAGGGTCATTGTATTGTTTAAAGTGGTTGTCCAGGACTATCTTTAGGATAGCTCATCAATATCACTTTGGTGGGGTCCAGCATCTGACACCCACACCGGTCAACTGTTACCAGATTTGTCAGCAGCATGGAAGTACAGAGTCTACGGACCTAACACTCCACAGGTCTGTACATCGTGTCCATTTACAGTAAATGGGAGCTGAGCTGCAGTACCCCAGAACAACCACTGCACAATGTACAGCGCTCTGCTGTCTGGCTGCATTCCCTGCTTAGCTCCAGCTGATGCGGCACATGCTAATATCTGAGCGGCCTCATAATTACAACTGATGTTTAATTGCAAAATGTGACGCTGTTAACAGTCAATTTGAAAACTACAATTTTTTTTTGTAAAACCGCATGCAAACTCAGTCACCTTGCCCTTCAAATGTATGGAGAAGATGTTGGCTGGGAAATCGTGAGGAAGGGTCAGGTAATATTTTCATGTAGCTGTAAAGTGGGCCCCCCCGAATTAATGTTTCCCACCAGTCTGACATTGGTTGAGATTGCCTCTGTTCTACATTTTTTATCAATGACAGCCCTAATTCTCTGCCAAATGTGATTTGAGGTTGAATTATATATGCAAATAAGCTCTCCTCTGTCATTGAGCAATGGGATGGCTCCCTCCGGTAGGTGGGAATAGAGAGTTTTTTTCCTTCTGGTTGAGACCTAATTTGCATACATTTTCCCATGGAGCATTGGCTGTGGCTCTCTCTCCTCAACAAGAACAAGATTGCATGTAAAATAGAAGTATTATTCTTGCTTTTAAACCAAGAGACAGCTACAAACTTTTTGGGCAGTTTGTTATTTTTCAAAATTCTTCAAGACATCATGATGGGCTGGCTTTACATAAGATTCTAGATAATTCTACAGTATCATCTTTACCTTGAGTTCAGAGTGCTCTAACAATGCAGGCAAAAGACTAGACAAACTAAGCTCTGCTACATATATTACCCGATAAAATAAAGCCATCCACACAGCACACCTAGCTCTCACAAGTAATTGCTGAGCACCTTACAGACTGTGACTCCATCCGTCCGCTGCACCCGGCCAGTGAGCCATTACCTGTGATTCTGATTCATAGATTTGTTACTATACTATAATAACCCCAAAATTATCTTTAGCACTAATTGGAAAATGTCCTAATAATGTCCCTATTTTATATTAAAGTGTTAAAGTAAAGTGATAAAAAAGATAATATTTCACGCTTTAATGATCCATTGTGCAAATTAAAAAAAAAAGTCTTATTATTTCATAGTATAGGATGTATCATCCAGTAAGAAAGCAGTAGAAGTGATGCACAGTATGTAGCAGGAGACATGCCATCCCACACAAGACGCATACAATTAGCATTGACTCTCCAGCACTGCCTTTGTATTATGGGGAAGGCATAGCAGCATCCTAATGGGCAGCCGAGCACTATGTGCCAATGTCACTCCTCTTCATGACATTGTGCCAATCATTGCTTTGATACAAAAAATAATAATGTTAGAATTCCTCACCTTTGTGCAGCAACTCCTTGAAGATTTCGACTACATCTTAGGGGCCGATAAAACTCCTTGAACGTAAGCCATAACTCCTGTTGGGCTAAGCCTCTGCCCTTGGGAGTCATACGAGTCTTTGTAAGGATGCAGTTCTGCAAGCGCTTGCCAAGTACGGGGACTGCAGACAAAAGAAAATGCAATCAATATGAAATAAAATTAATTTTTTTCAAGGATAAAATCCGCATCTTTGCATGCATAGAGGAGCGATCTATCATTTCAATAATAGATGACCTGTGTGATGTATCAGGGAACCAGAGCGCTCTGGTAATTGTGACCGTCATTGAATGAAGCATTTATATTGAGATACCCCCTATGTCAGGCTCTTGAGCAGTGTGAACACACCTGAATAGTTCAGAAGAGTCTCTAACTAACTGAACACAGTGTCATGTTGTGCACTGATTGCCTTATCTTCTCATTTATCACAGATGAGTTGGAACAAACCCTGCTGAAATTTACTTGCATTGTCCTCAAAAAAGATTGCACCGTTACAGTCCCTGCTCCCTTTCCAAAAGCAGTTAGGGAAAAAATGAACCTGAAATTGGAAGAAGACAGGAAATTGTGCATTCAGGTATAGCCCCAAAATCCGGTTACCTTTCAATGAGGCCGATCTAATTATCAGGATGCTTTCTACTATAAAAAGTTATCCCTGAAAATGAACCATGAAATATCAAAATTCATAAACTTGTCATAAATTTTTACTCGTAACCAGCATCCTCCTAAACCCCTATAAATATTTGTACCATGAATATATACAATACACCGAAATCTAATATTGTTTGTGACCCACACAATCCGCTCAAAGAATAGCAAGACAGGTCACACGGACAGCTGCAATTGCTCCAAAAATGGAAAGTTGCGTTTTCCCCGCACATTTTTACCATGGAAAAAAATGCAGCATTTTACAGTACTAGCAAATGAATGGGATTTATGAAATCTCCTTCAAATGCTCCTTACTTTTTCCTTGCAGATTTGAGGCATCAAAGAGTTTTTTGAGATCTGCAGCATGCAATTATCTTTTGCAAATGAAATGGGAAAAATCACAAATGAAAACGAAAAAAAAAACAAAACATATTTTGTGCAACATTTTTTCCTGCCAACCCCCTGAGTACCAATTGGTGCACATAGTCGTATATTTTGCTGCTATTTGGAAAAAAATAACATTATTTGAACCAAAAATGTGCCACTTAAAATGCCAATAAAATCTGTCAAACTCTGTGTGTGAATTCAGCTCATAGGGTCTTTATAAGGCCGCATTCACACGTTCAGTATCTGGCCAGTATTTTACATCAGTATTTGTAAGCCAAAACCAGGAGTGGAACAATCAGTGGAGAAGTATAATAGAAACACGTCACCACTTCTGTATTTATCACCCACTCCTGGTTTTGGCTTACAAATACTGATGTAAAATTCTGACCAAACACTGATAGTGTGAATGTGGCCTAAGTGTCACTGTGTTACACTAGTGTAGGATGTACCTTATTATAAGCTCCAGTGTAATAAATTAGTATGGCATGCACTATATGATGTCACATAGCTTCATGAACTTTTTTATTTTAGCCATAGTCCATTGTCATTGGAATTTCCTGAGTCCAGATGTAAAATCTGTTTCACGGAGCCCCTACTATCATGTGCGGTTTATAGAGCTGCTGGCTTTTAGGGCCAGAAATTGTGTGCAAATTTGTCCTCTGCACCCCTTATAGCCAAACCAATGTCCATCTTCATATTGAGCTACAGAACTATGTACAATGAAGACTATACAATTTATCATGGAAGATTAGTCAGTAGACTGTTCGGTGTGTTGATTCTTTTAAATATAAACCTAGTCTGTCAAAAAAAAATTTTCAAAAATTTCAATAAAGGGTCCTGTCTCATCAAATTAAAAATAACCATTATCTTAATGGATCTAATATTGTACTATACATTTCCAATATTGCTTCTCAGCAAAGAATTGTATGCCTGAATAATAAAAAGAACCTGTTATGTTTCTAGAAACAAGATGGAAAGTCCTAAGCATTTTACTGGACAGTGTCAAAAATCTAAAATCTCCATTTTAGATTTTTATACCACAATAGCGACCTACGTTGCACAAAGGCTGAAGGAGTCAGAAACCTGATACTTAGACTATGCTTGAACTTATTATAGAGAAGTAAATGGACAAAATCATATGACCTTCTGGAAACATGTAGGGTTGCCAAACTGCTTCAACAACGATATTCTGTAATCTGTATAAGACAAATTAAAACAAATTATTACAGTCTCAAAAAAATGCAGGCACTGGTACACAGCTATTCTCTTCTGGATTTATTTATTTTTTTTATATAATATTTCTTTTAACATTACAAAGAGCAGCATTTAGCATGTGTGATATTATGTTTATCAACAAATATTATTTAAGTCCTTAAATTAATTCACCTAATTAATTTTGTCAAGGTGGTTGTCTCCCATCCTGTCCAGTTCTGGATGTCAAATATGCCTTTGGTGATATTGGTGAAAACTTGGGCATGTTGGTACGATTGTTCCGTCGTCATACACATTTTAGTTGATATTGACTGTTAAAGTTGTTGAAGGCAGTCAGACTGTCGTTAATGTGTAATGTTAGATTATGCTGGGATAGAATTAGCAGATTTATTTTGCTGGAAGTGATTGTCATCATAGAAAGAAAAATGATCTTTCTTACAAAAGAAGAATCATTCATGAAACATACTGGCTGTGTGATCCAAGTACTAATGACTATTAAATATTTTAAATCCAGCCTACCGCTTTCCAGATCACGACCAAGTACAGGAGAGAAGAGTGCGGTGGATCCCGGGCGCTGCAGTTGACAAACGATATTGCAGGTGTAAAGTATAAAAAACTTCCAATTTATTGCAGCACGTTTCAAAGTAGAACCTACTCCTTCCTCCGAAGAAGGCGCCTGAGGAAGGAGTAGGTTCTACTCCAAAACGCGATGCAATATTTTGGAATTTTTTTATACTTACTACCTGGATTCACCTTTGTCAACAGCAGGGGATCCACCGCACACCTTTCTCCTTTACTTGTTATGTCCTCTTTCCATTTGGTGTGAGTACAGCAGCTGGAGCAGCAGCCAACGATTGGATTATATATCACTGTTTGCATAGTGTAGGTGAGCGACCAACCCTCCAACTCACCCTCACCTGTTGCCTACAGTGTTACATAGGGAGCGCTTCTAGATCTGTAGATGATGACCATGTGTCTTCCTTGAGATAAATCCTTCATTGTGAAATTCAACCTGAAGAACATTTTTTATATTTGAAATTGTCCCTTTTTATCAACCCTAGTCTAATATGTATGGACACCTTAGGATAGACATATATTGTTGGATATCCTACTGAAGCTCGCCGTAAGAGAAACAGCACTTCTTGGATCCGCCTGTCAAAATCCTGCTTTATTCAAATTGTCTCTGACTGTGAAGAAACTTTGAATATTTAGCAAACAGAACTATAATCTGTGAGCAATGTTCTGTTTTACAAGTTAATAACCCGCCATCTGTCTTTGTCTTTTTGTTTCCCATGTTTTGTATACTGATTGACAAGCAAACTTAGCAGCAAAAAAAAAACAACTGGTTTTGAACCCTGTCCAGAAGGTGTGAATGGTACAGAGCATTGAGCTCCATACATGTGATTCTGATCAATAGATTTCTAATTCAAAAGATAATAGTACAACATTGTGCCAATTTTTTGTATTCCACACTAATCCAACATCTGCTGTGTATTTTTGTTTACACGCTGCCTGTCAAACGTTATTGTCCCTTAGGTGCCCACAAGAGGAGCTTTAGCAGTCATTTCCTTAAATACTGATGCCTATCTAAATTTGGATTTTCCACCATTGAGCAGAATGACAAGTACGCGATCGCTGTATTTAAAGCAATCTTTCACAGCTGTTTTCCTGCTCCGACAATTCTATTAAATTGACGACGTGTGCCTGTGGGGCTTGCAGTGTTACAAGGCCTCCAAACAAAAGGTTGATTCACACGTTGCCTTGCAATCAAACATTCAATAATTTGATTGGAGGAATAATTTGTGACAATTGCTGTAAAATGTTTCAATTCTAAATTTTTTTACATTTTAGATAATTATTTTTTCTTTTCTTTAATTTTTTTCGTTAATTTGACAGAAGCCTCACATTCAATTACATCTATGTAGGAAAAAATACAAAACGTTCAGACCTCGTTTTTAAATACAGCGTGACTCATTCCTGCCTTTAAACTGTGCATTAAATATGCTTGACGATCTTATGCTTGAGCAAGTGGACCAAAATGGTGTGAAGTGTTAATGCTGTGCTGCTTTGCCTCCCGGCTGGTGATTGATCATTTGTAACTTTATCTACGCCTTGTTCCATGAAATCAAGTTTGCCGTAATGGGTTCATCAGATTTTTGGGTTAAATTGAGAGTGAAGAAGTACTGTGTAAAGAAATAAGAGTTGCCATGTTCGGGGTTGGCCTTGAAACAGCATGGTATCTAAAGGCGATATTCAAAACCACTTCACTCATCACACGCTTACTGATTCTGAATGGGGTCCAGTTGCGGGGGATATTTGGGAGTTTTCCAATACACTTTAACTCTGTTGCGCTTCCACCAATGAGGCCATCTCTTTGGAGTTAACAGGCGAGCATAACAGGTCAATGTATAGGACTATGTTAATTAAATATCTCAATGCAGGAAATGACATACTTGAAAAGAGCCGACAGTGAGAAATGCAGCTATAGAAATCCTGAATTCACCACAAAACTCAAACCCAGAGCCATATATTTTCCTGAGATTACAAATCCAATATTTTTCCTTAATTCCTAGCCTTTTGATAAAGTGAAGTAGCAGCTGCAATTTAGTGACCCTTATATTTTTTGTCTGGCGTTGTGTGCAGCATTTAAAGGTCTCCTCTTCACAGTTCAGGCTCTTCACAACAAAGGACAGGGATGATTTGCTTACATTGTTATGTTAAGTACCTAAAATACTTTTTGAAGGAATCACCCCGAGCAGAGGAATTGCAATGTAATTCTGTGTAATGTGGTGTAAATGAACACACATGAACTTTTGTTGTGCTGAGTAAATGGAGAAGGAGAGAAAGTGCGGCCACACTTACAGCTGTCTCGATTCACTACACATCATTGTCATCTCCTAATGAGTGAGCATGCTACTCTCTCATAGAGGACTCCAGCACGCGGGAGGGGTTCATGTGCTAAATGGGAGTAGAAAGAAAACGCTCATTCATGTCAATAGCAACAAACTATCAATCATTTCAATAAGAAAAAATTACAACTCATGTATATTATTTTATTGTATATTGTAATTATTTCTAAGGTATCACAGGGGTCAGAACTTTGTTTCCAATGTAGGTTTAATTCATAAGTATATATAGAAAAACTTGGGAATCCACATGTAGCAATTTAGCACCCCCCCCATTAACTTAATTGGTTAGGACTCCTAGGAGTGGGAATGGGGTGCCTATATATAAACAAGCAGACCAATGAACTTTGACCCCTAATTTAGTATATTAAGAAAATATAATACAACTGTATTAATACATCAATCACTAACAAATGTCATAGTATTAATTTCAGTGATATCTTCATCTACACAAAAATGTAATAGAACATAAAAAACATTATTATACATAATGGCTTATGGAAAGTAATGATTCTTCTTGTAACCAAGATCAACTTGGTAAAACGCAATAGAAGACGCTATAATATGGATGCAAAGTTATTTATTTTTACTTCTGCACATAATCCATATAGCTTCAGTTACAAGATGTAAGCTATGAAATACTTGTATGTGTGTGTGTATGTGTGTATATATATATATATATATATATATATATATATATATATATATATATACTGCTCAAAAAAGTAAAGTGAACACTCAAATAACACATCCTAGATCTGAATGAATGAAATATTCTCATTGAATACTTTGTTCTGTACAAAGTTGAATGTGCTGACAACAAAATCACACAAAAATCATCAATGGAAATCAAATTTATTAACCAATGGAGGCCTGGATTTGGAGTCACCTCCAAAATTAAAGTGGAAACACACACTACAGGCTGATCCAACTTTGATGTAATGTCCTTAAAAGAAGTCAAAATGAGGCTCAGTATTGTGTGTGGCCTCCACGTGCCTATATGACCTCCCTACAACGCCTGGGCATGCTCCTAATGATGTTGCGGATGGTCTCCTGTGGGATCTCCTCCCAGACCTGGACTAAAGCATCCGCCAACTCCTGGACAGCCTGTGGTGCAACGTGACGTTGGTGGATGGAGCGAGACATGATGTCTATGATGTGCTCAATCGGATTCAGGTCTGGAGAATGGGCGGGCTACCATTATGACATCATCGTCGCCTTGATGACCATTATGACATCATAGTCGCCATTACGACACTATGACATCATCGTCGGCATGTTGACCCTATGACATCACCGTCGCCATGACAACCATTATGACATCATCATCACCATAACGACCATTATGACATCATCGTCGCCATGACAACCCTATGACATCACCGTCGCCTTGACGACCCCATGACATCATCGTCGCCATTTCGACTCTGTGACATCACCGTCGCCATGACGACCATTATGACATCACTGACGCCATGGCGACCATTATGACATCATCGTTACCATGATGACCATTATGACATCATCGTCGCCATTTCGAGTCTATGACATCACCGTCGCCATGATGACCATTATGACATCATCATCGTCATGACGACCATTATGACATCATCGTCGCCATGACGACCATTATGACATCATCGTCGCCATGACGACCATTAAGACATCATTGTCGCCATTACGACACTATGACATCATCGTCGCCTTGACGACCCTATGACATCATCGTCGCCATTTCGACTCTGTGACATCACTTTCACTGTCAGGAACTGCTGACACTCCAGCCACATGAGGTCTGGCATTGTCCTGCATTAGGAGGAACCCAGGGCCAACCGCACCAGCATATGGTCTCACAAGGTGTCTGAGGATCTCATCTCGTTACTTAATAACAGTCAGGCTACCTCTGGCGAGCACATGGAGGGCCGTGCGTCCCTCCAAAGAAATGCCACCCCACACCATTATGGGTGTAGGGAGGTCATACAGGCATGTGGAGGCCACACATAATACTGAGCCTCATCTTGACTTGTTTTAAGGACATTACATCAAAGTTGGATCAGCCTGTAGTGTGTTTTTCCACTTTAATTTTGGGGGTGACTCCAAATCCAGGCCTCCATTGGTTACTAAATTTGATTTCCATTGATTATTTAACTTTGTACAGAATAAAGTATTCAATGAGAATATTTCATTCATTCTGATCTAGGATGTGTTATTTGAGTGTTCCCTTTATTTTTTTGAGCAGTGTATATATATATATATATTTATATATATATATATATATATATATATATATATATATACATATATATACATATATATAGATAGATATATATAATATATATCTTCACATCCTAACCACTTTTGTAATTTGCATTGTTACACGACACCCTACACATTTCCCTATTCTGCTGATCCTTAAACATGTTTTTTCAACTTCACTTCCTGTGATGTTTCGTTTCAGAGAAGTCTCAAATGTGACATCACAGGAGGCTGGAGCTGCACTCACTTCCCTGCAGAGTCTGTCACCGCTCCTGAAACAGGACATCATGCAGTCTGCAGTTACTCACTAGTTTCTTGCATCGCCGCCCTCTGACGATTTCCTGGATCCATGGTGCTTATAGACTGTAGGAGAGGTGAATGCAGCACCCACACTCTGCTTCTATCTCTGCCACTGCAACTTCTAACTTAAACAAGATGTGGTCAGGGAGCAGAGATAGGATTAGTCAGCAACACCAGGGTCAACTCATAGCTTCGATCACTGCCATCTGACAAATCGTCAGCAAGGGCGGTGCTGGTGTCACTCATTCGGCTTCTATCACCGCCCCTTGAAGAAAATATGTTTGAGGCCAGTGACAGAAGCTGTGGGGCAACACTGCTGTCACTCAAATTGCTTCTATCACTACCCCTGGTGACATCTTCTTTCACATTTAAAAGCTACAGCGGCAGGGGCGAAGCAGAGTGCCAGAGCCTCAGTCACTTCTCTCATAGGTACTATCAGCGCCGTGGATCCAGGACAACCTTCAGAGGGCGGTGATGAAAAAAGCTGTATAAAGTAACTGCAGTGTCGCCTCCTGGTGATGTCCTGTTCCATGAGGGGCAATGGGCGCTTCAGGGAAGTGAGTGCAGCCCCAGCCTCCTGTTACGTCCTGTTTGAGACTCCTCTAAAACCAAATATCATGAGAAGTAAAAACACACATTTAGGGATTCGCAGAATGAGGAGAAGTGTAGGATATTTTATAATTAAGCTAATTACAAAGGTACTTAGGGTGTAAAAATAGATATTTAGCAAGGATGTTTTTAGTTATTGGACCAAGGCTTTATTTCCCGGCATTGTAAATGTAAGTTGTTATACTGGTACAGGTTCAGGAGCTAATAGTAGCTAGCTCCAGTACTCATAACATTACCTCTTAGATGCTGTGGTCAATAGCGACTGCAGCATCTAAGCAGAGGAAATTTCCTCCCTCTGCCACCCCACTGGTGCCCCATATATTAAGATCAGGAGGTGCCAATTGGCTACTTTGCAGTTCTCCTAATAGGCACTGTATTGCAGTGTGTTATATCAGCAATCATTTCAAAGAGTTAAAAACCATGAATGAAAATAATAAAAAAATGGAATAAAAAGTTATCAAAAAGATATGCACATTTTCTACTAGCAAATTCCTTAAAAATAATTTGTCACCAGGGTTTTTTACTTCATAATCTAAGAGCAATATGATGTAGCTCAGGGCAGAGAGCCTGATTCCAGCAGTGTGAGACTTGCTGGTCTGCCTGTTCTAGTTTTTATAAAATTACTGTTTAACCTGCTGCAGATCTAGCAGTTCTCTGAATGCTGAGCTCTATATAACCCCGCCCACACCACTGATTGGCAGCTTTCTGTGTACACTGTTCATTGACAGAAAGCTGCTAATCAGTGGTGGGGGCAGAGTTACATAAAGTAACTTGACTAGGAGGCAGGAGACACCTAGTCCTGTAGCGATAATCTACTGCTGATAAAACACAGATTTTATTGAAGCAATAAAACATACAGCCTAGTAAATGACACATCACTGGAATCAGGGTCTCAGCCTTCCTCAGATTAAATAGCAATAACATTCTGACAGATTCCCTTTCAAACAGCCATTACAGTCATGAGAAAAACTAAGTACACCTTTTTTTATGGTTTTTCATATCAGGACATTTGGTTCTTAAAATTAGGTAAATAATAACCTCAGACGAACAACGATACATGACAAATTACATTGTGTCATTGTTTATTTCACCAAAATTAGGCCAAAATGCAATAGCAGTGTGTGAAAAAATGAAAGAGGTAGTCCTAAGTTGAATGTCCATGAAACAAAAAACAAAAAACCTATAAAACAAAATGGGGCTAATTTTTTAATGAACACTAATTTCAAAACCACCACATGTGAGCATACTTTAACCCGTTAATAACAACCAGCGTACGATGCTCGCAGCAGACGATAAATGGAGACTTCTCAGGAACTGAGCCTGCCCCATTCCCAACACATGATGGCTGTGTCATTCAGCCATTATCTTTCTTTAAGACCACGTGCACACATTGAATATTAGGTGAGTTTTTTGCCTCAGTATTTGTAAGCCAAAATCAGGAGTGTGTGATAAATACAGAAGTGGTGACGCGTTTCTATTATACTTTTTCTCTGATTGATCCTCTCCTTTTTTTGGCTTATAAATACTGAGGTAAAAAACTCACCAAATACTCAACGTGTGCACATGGCCTTTCAGCAGCGAGTGGAGCACGTGAGCTCCACCTGTGGCTTTTTATCTGTTAAATGCCGCTGTCATTCTCCGCTCCCTGATTTATGCTATATACAGCAATACTAAGGTATTGCTGTTTATAGTACAAGTGATCAGATGATTGAAGGTTGAAGACCCCTAAGAAAACTAACAAATACAGTAAAAAGTAGAAAAAATGTTTTAAAAAATATTCAAGTCACCCTCCTTTTCCCCCATTTAAAATAAAGATCTTAAAAAAATGCAAAACATACACATATGTGGTATCGCTGCATCCATAAATATCCGATCTCGCAAACTATAAAATTAATTAACCTGATTGGTAAATACTGTAATGTGAAAAGAAATGAAACACTAGAACTGCATTTTTTTGGTTGCCACAGTGCCACAAAAAATGCAATAAGCAGCGATCAAAATGATGTATTCACAACAAAATAGTATCAATAAAAGTACATGGTCACCCGGCAAAAACAAGCCATCATGCAGCTCCATCAACCACAAAATGAAAACGTTACAGATCTTAAAAAATGGTGACAGAAGCAAATTTTTTATGAATTTCAGATTTTTTTTTCACCATTTCAATAAAAGGAAACCATTTAAGTTTGGTATCTACATAATTGTACTGACCTATAGATTCATATTTCCAGGTCATTTTTACTGCACAGTCAATGCCATGAAAACAAAACCCTAAACAAAAATGCGGAATTGCATTTTTTTGCAATTTCACCTCACTTGTAATTTTTTTACAATTTTCCAATACATTATATGGTAATATGAATTGTGTCATTCAAAATTACACTGTATCCCACAAAAAACAAATCCTCATACAGATATGTGGGTGGAAATATAAAAAATTATAGCTCTAGTCAGAAGGAGAGGAAAAAACGAAAGAGCAAAAAATTAAAAAATCCTCAGAATTGTTAAAGGGGAGAGAGGCAGCTGTATGCTGAGTAGTTTGGGGCCTCTACCACTGACCTTGCCTGATGAACATTCACTGAGCTCATGATAGCCGTTTGACACCTGTTCCTATCCTAAATGACTTGGCTGAGCCAAGTGTGAATGTGTTCTCAATAGGAAGAGGAGAATAAGCTGTTCACAGACACTTCTGGTAGTGGCACAGCTTCCTTAACCTCTACCTGACATATGACGTACAGTTACTTAATAAGCTGGGTCCCTGACTTTGATGCAGGCTCGCAAGCCGAGTCTTCCAAACGAACTTCTTAGTGCTTACATGCACTAGAGAAACACTCCGGGTTTCATCACAGAGGACAGCCATCTCTGTGACACATATCTCCCATCGACTATGCGACCGTTAGCCACCTTACATACCTCCCCCCTCTGCCTAAAGCCATGGGGCTTGGCACTTTCTACTACCAGACAGGAGATTCTTGAGAGGGCATTGGCATTACCATGTAGCTTCCCTGCTCTATGCTTTACATAGAAGTTGAAATCTTGTAGGGCTAAGAACCAGCGGGTGACCCTAGCATTTTTACCCTTTGTTTCCCTTATCCATTCGAGTGGGGCATGGTCAGATACCAACCTAAACTTACGTCCTAACAGATGGTATCGTAATGTGTCCACCACCCACTTTATGGCCAACAACTCCTTCTCTATGACCGAATAATTCCTCTCACATAAGGACAGTTTCGGAGGTCAGTCAGGGGTGCGGCCATCATGGAGAAGTTTGGGATGAACCTCCTGTAGTATCCCATGATCCCCAGGAAAGCGCTAACTTTTTTTTTTTTTACAGCGGCCTCGGCCAGGCTTGGATTGCCTCCACTTTACTGATTTGGGGTTTGATCTCGCCTCTACCCACTACATAACCCAGGTATTTGGCTTCTTCTTTCCCCATGGCACATTTTTTCGGGTTTATTGAAAACCCCGCCTTCCTCAGAGCATCAAACACCGCCTGGACCTTCTCCATATGACTCTCAGTTTGGGCTGAAGATTACAATATCGTCCATGTATGCTGTGGCATATTTCTTACGGGACGCAAGAATTCGATCCATGGCTTTCTGGAAGGTTGCAGGTGCCCCCTGTAGTCCAAACGGCATACGGACATACTGGAAGCATCTGTCCAGCATAGAAAACGCAGTCTTCTCCTTGGCTTCCTGTGCCATGGAGATCTGCCAATATCCCTTCGTCAAATCTAAGGTGGTTATGTATCTTGCTGGCCCAAGCCTCTCGTTCAGCTCATTGACGCATGGCATGGGATACACGTAGAATTTGGAGACCTCATTCAACTTCTCATAGTTGCAGAATCTCCACTCACCATCGGGCTTTGGGACCAAGACAATCGGGCTCGACTAACTTCTCTTGGATTCTTCAATGACACCGAGCTTTAGCATATGAGCCACCTCTTTGGAGATCAACTCTCGTCAGGCGTCAGGTATCCGATAGGGCTTCAAGTTCACCTGCACATGTGGCTCTGTCAGAACAGATTTTCAGGACTTTACATAACTCCGTCATCACCTTACTCATAAAAGGTGTTCTCTGGTCGGTCAGGATCTCCTTTGGTAAACCTGTCCGGGACACAAAAGGGAAACCTGTCTGACTCTGGGTGTGATGATACCTCATCAGGGTTTACTGGTTTCCTATCTGAGCCAGCGAACCCGGAACCCTTCCCCCACAGATCCCCAAATAAACAAAAGTCCCGGCCTATAATGATAGGGTGTAACAAGTCCTGAATGACGCCGACTTCGTGGGACTCAGTACCGTGGGCCATTTTAATGTCCACTTTGGCCATCGGATAGTCCTTAGCATCGCCAAGAATGTACCGTACGCTGACTTTTGTCCCTGGAATCAGTTGGAGAGGAAGGGTGGCCCTCACAAGGGTCACCAGACTCCCGGAGTCTAGCAGTGCCGTTACTTGCCACCCATTCACCTTCATGGGACACTCTTGTGGCCCCTCGCTGGGTGGACAGTTCACGCTGCAGGCTGGTTATGCATAATTTGAACAGCGGCGTC
The DNA here is from genome assembly GCF_046119375.1 of Phyllobates terribilis. Taxonomy (NCBI): domain Eukaryota; kingdom Metazoa; phylum Chordata; class Amphibia; order Anura; family Dendrobatidae; genus Phyllobates; species Phyllobates terribilis. The sequence goes on from NW_027362773.1 coordinate 59,939,788, forward strand.
CTTTTCTGCAGTCCATCTGCTCGGGGGTCAGGGGACAACGGGTGGCTATATGGCCTGGGCCATGGCACCTCCAACAAATCACATCACCCGTAGGAACCTTCGGCTCCACCTCCCCCGCCCCTTTGGACCTTGGACGCACCATCCCCTTTTGGGCCTCCGTCTTCTGTTGGGACCCCCAGTATGGAGTGGGCTATCTTCCGAAGGAACCTTCAAACCCCTGGTATTTCTCGACCAGTCCAACCAGTTCATCGGCATTCTGGTGATCACCCTGGGCAACTCAAGTCTGCATAGGCCTCGGTAGGGAGAGCATAAACCGGTCCATTACCACTCTCTTTACCTACTGCGCAGGCATAGAGGACTCCGGCTGCAGCCACTTCTGAACCAGGTGTGTGACGCCCCTGAGGGTTCAGTCGCCACAGGGGTACTGCACCTCAGACCGAGGTGTGGCATCTCCTCTCCAAGGTAAGGAAGGGGCACCTCTCAGGACTCAGCCATCCATCCAACAGTACACCTCTCCCACCTGAGGGGGGGCTTATATGCACCAGGGTGCTGCCCCAGCCGGGATAAGAGGAGATGGGGGGGAACCAAAAGATAGGGGGAACCATGTAGTGGGTGAGGGTGGAGGACGCACTTTAGGTTACACCACAAAATTCATATTTAATAAACGGCCATCTTGGGTTTATGGTCTTCATCACTGAATGTGGCTTTCTGTGTGAACCTGCAACTGATAGAGGATACACGGTCCTCGTCCTCTGGCCTTGAGGCGAGAAGCGAGCTAGAGTTAACGGTTGTCTCTACCCGGTCAAGGTCCCTACCTAAGAAGGCCTGGAGGGGAGCAGAGGAGACAAGCTCCGCAGGCAAAAGGATCCCAGGGGGATGCAGACGGGGCGGCATATGCCACCTGTCCTCACTATTCTGGCCTAGTCAGAGGGATTCCTGCTGCAAAAGGGGTACCGGCCCCCCGATATCTGACTCTGTCACTTTAAGTCTTAGTCGGAGAAGCCCGGAGGCTCAGTGGATCCCACCGGGTAACAGACGGAGCGAGTCGCCACCCGTACCCTTGTTCTGTGCATAGTCCAGAGGGAGGCCCGGCCTTAGTACACGTACTCCACACGGACAGGAGAGGACCTAGTGGGAAAGTCTAGGAACACTCTGGTGCGGGGGTCCTGATTCATGCACCCGAACTACCCGGAGTGTGCTGAACCCCTTCCTGGTGGCCGCAGCGCGCCATGAGGAGCAAAGAGAAGCCTTGCAGCTGACACCTAACATCGTGAGTAAAGCTTGGAAGACTACATCTATTGCCTCCGGTTCCTTATTGCAACACGGCACCGCACTACACCGCACCACACCTACTACTACTCCCCTGATCCGTCTTCTCTGCCCTGAGGCCCTGCTCCGCCTGTGGGGAGTAGTACCATCTTCTGCTGCCACTACATCCCGCCTCAGAGGACTGCCACAGCGCTGGTGGCGAATCACCAGGCACCACAGGTGGCGTAGTCATTACATCCACTCGATTACCACCGTCCCTCCTGGCCCTTATTTTTGACTGTGACGACACTGGGCACGGGCCGGGCCTAGGCCACGACTGCATCCACCGAACACCAAGAGGCCCGGCTCCGAGTACCCCCATCTCTCAGGGTAGGGCCAGCGAGCGGGAGCGAGGCGTCACAGGTGCAAAAGGTCAAACATTTGAGGGGGAGGGGTTTTGTCCCAGTGATATGCCCAGCGGTGGACCCGCTGTGCCCTGACAGACAACGTCACCCCCAAGCATGCCAGAATCTCAGTTTTTAGCTTGCCATACTATTTGGTGTCCTGCAAAGCTAAATCATAATAAGCCTTCTGGGGCTCCCCCGTCAAGTATGGCGCCAGCACTTCTGCCCACTGCTCTGGCGGAAGTCTCTCTCTTGTAGAGCCATTTTTTGTTGCTGTAGCATCTGCTGGTGCTGCGCTTGCTACTGCTGGTGCTGCGCTTGCTGCGTCTGCTGTGCCTGTAAAGGATGTTTGAGCAGGTCCTCCATTTTGTCCAGTGTCACTTGCTGGCTTATGGCAGACTTCACCCAGGACATGCAGCCCCTCTTATAGCAGTCACACGTGTCTGCTTGGAACGCTGCCCAATTGTAGGGATCGTATTCACTTGGGTGCAATGGGAGGCAAACAGGTGGCATGTTCCTTTAAATGTCCATAACGGTTTATTGGCTTCATAACCGATCCAAAAGCAAAATGCAAACAAACAGCCTTTAGTGCAGGCAAAAACAAAGAACATAGTCCGTTTAGCAAAGACTTTGGTTAACCAGAGCTGTGGTCACACAGGCTGGCAAGCATCCAGTACATGGCCCAGTCTGGAGACAATCACACACAGGAGGCCTTCTCCCTCCAGACACACAGACCATGTGCCAAACGACAGCCTCCATTATACAGGCTGTTAACCACACCAAGCGGTGAGGTATGTGAGTAGCTAGACCCCCCAACTCTTTCAGCTACCCGTAACCCGGTCCCAGGTGCACCAAATTAACCTCTTAGTGCTTACATGCACAAGAGAAACACTCTGGGTTACATCACAGGGGAAAGCCATCTCTGTAACACATACCTTCCATCAACTATGCGACCACTAGCCACCTTATAGTGTACATAGCAATACTATGGTATTACTGTGTATAATATAAGCTATCAGAGCGAGGTTCAATAGGGTTACTTGCAGTCAGCAGCAGGCAAGTTCTGTGCCTGCCACTGACCATGAGTGAACTATGAAGTCTCCTTCTGAGAACTTTCTCAGAACAAGACTCCATAGGATTCGATGGATGTCATGGGACATTTCTTTATTGGATTACCGTTGGAACTTGGATGTTATTTTTAACACAGCTCCATAGACTGGAGCAGCAGGAACTGCCAGGTTTGACGCTGTACTACGCGAGATGCGACTGCTATGAACTAAGGTGACATCAGTAAGATTATCTGAGTTCACAGCGGCCAGTTCTCACGAGAGCAGCGCCGCTGAGAACTGAGGTAACCTTACTGACATCACCTCAGTTCACAGTGGCTGGTTCTCATGAGGGCAGCATGACTGCCGGACTAATGAGTGCCAGAGTGCCGTGGCTTGAGACTCAACACTGCCTGCTGCTCCAGTCTATAGAGCTGCGTTCTCTGAATGGAGCTCCATAGACTGAATGAAGAAGACTGGGATCATTGTGGGACCTCCATATTATGGATTACAGAGAAACCTGTGGATTATTTTTTTTTTCATTATTTTTTTTTTATTAAATGGTGGAAAGAGGGAAATTGTTGGGGAGCTTTTTTTCAAATACATTTTTTTTCCGTGTTTTTCTTCTCTTTTTACTTACTGGGTTAATAATGGATGTGTCTTATAGACACATCGCCATTATTAACCCATGGGCTTGATGTCAGCAGACATTACACAGCTGACATCAACCCCACAATCCCATTACCCTGATTGCCACTGCACTAGGGCAATCTGGAAGAACCGAGGCTAAGCACCAAAACTGGCGCATCCAATGCGCCATTTCTGGGGCAGCTGAGGACTGGTTTTATTAGGCTGGCAAGGGACCAATATCCATGGCCCTTCCCAGCCTATTAATATCAGCTCCCAGCTCTCTGTTTTGCTTTAGCTGGTTATTAAAAATAGGGGTACCCCACATAATTTTTTTAGTGTCCCCCATTTTCAATAACCAACAAAGGCAAAGCAGACAGCTGAGGGCTGATATTAATAGGTTGGGGAGGTTCATGGATATTGGCCCCTTCCCAGAATTATAAGACCAGCTCAGAGCAGTCTGCTTTCCCTTGGCTGGTTATTAAAAATAGGCGGGACCCCACTTAGTTTCTTTTCATTTATTTATTTATTAGTATTTTTCATTTATTTATTAATAATACATTTAAAAAAACATCATGGGGTCCCCCCTATTGTTAATAACCAGCTAAGGGAAAGCAAAAAGCTGCAGGCTGATATTAACAGGCTGGGAATGCTCATGATTATTAGGCCCCATAAGGGGTGCATAGTTAATGCGCCAATACTGGCGCTGAATCTCAGCTCTTCCTGATTGCCCAAGAGCGGTGACAATTAGGGTAATAAACACACACAGAGAAAAAAAACTTTATTTGATTAAAGACTCCCCCACACTAACCCTTGTACACCCATTTATTAATAAAATTATCCCACAAAGTAATCCACATCCATCTTCTTCTTTGTCTCCAGCGCCTGTGGATAGCAATAAAGCTGCCGCTATGCACAGGTGCCAGCTGACAACTACTCTCATCAGTGTCACCTGATCTTGCTGCTATCAGCAAGAGCACAAGACGCTGATGACAGTAGTAGTCATCAGCCGAAGCCTGACCAGCGGTAACCTTGTCACCTCCAGTCACAGCTGCTGGCTCACACGCTGTCCTCTGTGTGACAGCGTGGGAACCCACAGTGGTCCGAGATACCAAGCGGCTCTGACTTCAGTAAGGTTACCACCGGTCAGAGCCAGTGTTTCCCATGCTGTCACACAGAGGACAGCATGGGAACCACAAGATGTTCGGTCCCCTCGTTCTCTTAAATGGGGTTCGGGATCAAGTTCGGCTACCGTTCTGGTACTCAAACCAAACTTTTTTATAGAGTTTGCCTGAACCCGACGGACCCGAACATTCACGGGTCCGCCAATCCCTATTGGCCAGTCCTATAAATATTATTGACTTCTCTCAATCATATAATGTGCAGGGACTAGGATAGGGACATTATTACAGGAAGAGGCCAGGATGAAAGACATTATTATAAGATAGGTGACATAATTACTGTATTTGGGCCAAAATTAGAAACATACATTATTAATTTATGGTAGCAAATAAGGGACATAATTACTGTATGGGGACCAGAATAGGGGCTATTAATACTCCACAATGGGGAACATTAATATTATTCCTCATTGTGATTCATAAATTTTTTATTACTAATTCATGGAGCGACAATTGCTGACATTCCAGCTGTATCAAGAAATAAAAGATGGACACTATTTCTGTATGGGGGCAGAAATTATGTTTTCTACTACTGCATTATTGCGACTGGGGAGGAGCATTACTGTTGTATTTGAGCACAACCACAGACATTACTAATTAATGGGGCCATAAAGAGGAATTGTACTATTGCACATGGGCCGCAAAAGGTGAGATGCATTAACTGAACTTGCAAAAATAAAATATACTACAGTAATGATGTCTCTATTAGTGTTGAGCCACCCCCGTAGTGTTCGAGTTCGGTTCGGTTCGTCGAACACCCGTGTGTTCGCCGAACTGTTCGTCGAACTGTTCGTCGAACACCGTCGAACACCGTTAAAACCAATGGCAGGCAAACAAAAACACATAGAAACACATAGAAAACACCTTCAAAGGTGTCCAAAAGCTGACAAACTGCTCAGAAGACATAACTAACACATGGAAAAGTGACAAGTACATATAGTCATGCGAAAATAAAAGAGGTGGAGGAGTAAAAGGAGGGGGAGACACAGATATAGGCATGTCATGCCCTTCTAAAATCCAAAAAGTGAGAAGCCGACACGGCCAGTCCGCTCCTGCCCGTGCCACCTCCGTGTCGCCGGGTTTGTGCCAGAGCCGCGGTGAACCCTGATGGCCAGCCCCCCTCTCCCAATACTGGTGCCTGTCCGCTGGTGGGTCGAGCGAGCCCCCCTGTGGTGGAGGCAGCTCTAAGCTTTTTAATTTAAATTGTCTATCTAATTTGAATGAATACACTTTAAATCCATTTACAAGGATCTATTGGAGGGCAAGTCTCGCAGCCGCGTAATTCCAGCTCCAGTAGCGTCCACTAAAGCTGCTGCAGTTAAAAAGCTTTTATAAGGATCGAGCTCGGCTGTCCACCGCAAGGCATCCTACTGCCAGTCCCAGCCCCTATGCCTTGGGGTGCCTCCTGATGCTCTTCACTAAGTATCCCATGGTCCCGAAGCATTTCCTTTGAAAAAATTAAGTGTCTAAACTACAGGTGGTGTAGCTTGCTTAACAGCCGGGATAATCCGCTGACTAGCAGACACTGCTACTAGGCACAAAGTATTTCCTGGGCTAGATGCAGTTAAAAATTTGTAATTAGATACTCTCGTTGGATGCTGAGAAAGCATTCCATAGAGTCTCCTGGCACGCCATATATGATTCTCTTAAAAAGCTTGGGGTAGGGGTCTAGGGGACCCTTTTATAGCCAAAATCACGGCCCTGTATCACAATACGTCACCTAGGCTGAAGATAAATGGAACTGTAGCACCCTGAGGGCTCGGTTGCTACAGACGTATTGCACCTCACCCAGAGGTGTGATATCTCACTCTCAGGTAAGGATGGAGTGTGGATCAGGACCCGACACCTGCATGCATTACACCACATTGCCGTGGGGCAGGGCGACCAATATGCCCCTGAGATGGGCACGACAGTCCCTGTCCCTGGCTGGAGTGGGGGGAGGGAACACTGAGGAAGGGGAACCCGGTAGTGCAGGAGCAGGGAGGAAGCAGTTCCTGGGTGCATTGAGAAGGGAGTATAAAAGGTGGGCACCATCTTAGTTCAGTGCAGAGAAGTCTGAGCAGAAGTGGCAGGGAGCAGGGGCTCTGCATGAGCTCTGCTCCGGAGGCGGGCCTAGTAACAGAGGCCCAGGCCTGGAAGAGGGAGAAGGAAGGAAGAGGAGCGGAGAAGGCTCCAGGAACGAGGAATGAAGGGATCCCAGGGGTGCGGACGGGCGAGTCGCCACCGCACGCCCGAATCCACCTGCGTGGAGGGGTCAGGCCAAAGGGGGAGACCGGTCCCCGAACTAGTGGAGGCAGGAAACGACCCTCAGCCCCTCGCTACACCCGCTAGGAAGGCACCACATAGGGTCAGGGAAACTGGCGCCAAGTTTACCAAGAGGAGGCCCGAGGCAGCCGGACAGAAGTGTTGGTAAGAAAGGCTAGACAAAGGACACACAAAGGGAGTCCTGTGAAGTGCTCCAAAGTTATCTGGGAGTTGTCTGAGCCCCTCACCTGGTGAGCACAGTACGACGTGGGCAGCCGTTACCTGCAGACGTGGTCTGGATAATAAGAACTGTGAGTAAAGGCCCTGAACTGCATCACTGACTCCGTGTCGTTACTGCTGCTGCCCTGCACCATCACCCCCATCCTCCGCATACACTGCCCTGAGGCTATACTCCTCCCGTGGGGAGTTATGCTACGCTCTGCTGCACCCACAACACCAGCCTCAGCGGTCTGCCCTGTAGCGGCGGTTCACTCTGACCGCAATCCACGGGTGGCGTAGTCGTACATTTAAACATCAAAACCACATAAATAGTTCCGCCACTGGTTTGACCGCCCTGAGCCACGGAACCAGGTCGCCGCCACGAAGACTACAACCACCAGCATCCACCAAAAAGGGTCCGGCTCCGGGTGTCCCAAGGCCCAGGGGGTGCGTCAGAACATTTTCATCACCTTTCACAATCACAATGGGACAAGGCAGGGATGTCCTCTGTCCCCTCTCTTATACATCCTAGTGACGGAGCACCTGCTCTCATCAATTCGCCATAACCCCAATATTAGGTGGATTGAGGTGGGAGGCACCGAGTACAAGTGCTCTCTATTTGCTGATGATGTCCTAGTATATATCACTCAATCACATATATCCATCCATGCTGTTATGGCTGAAATAGATCACTTTGTTACATGGTCAAATTTTAAAATCAATGCAGCGAAGTCTGAGGCCCTCGATGTCTCCCTCCCCAAATCCATATAGGATTCCATCCAGTCCAACTTTCCCTTTGCCTGTCCCTCACAGGGTATCAAATACTTAGGAATTCCTATTCATAGAGACCTCTCCCATCTATGTTATCTTAATTTTGGGCCCTTTATTGAACAACTCCATACAGACCACGGTTGGCAAGTTAGAACTGTAAGATTCACTACGTGAACCGCTGGTGTTTTGTGGAAAAGCACATGTACACTGCGTTCCAAATTATTATGCAAAAAGTGTTTAGGAGTGATAAGGGAAGAATTTGTTTGTTTGTCAGTTAAACTCATTGATGGTGATGTGTGTCAGGGCTCTTTATATCACTGTAAGCAATTGCAGACACCTGTGCTAATTAGTTTGGCAGGTGTGTCCAATGAAAGGCAAGACTACTTAAGAAGGCTCTCTCACATTATTAAGCAGCCTACATTTTCTGCCAAAATGGGAAAGAAAAAGGATGTGTCGGCTGCTGAGAAGCAACAAATTGTGGAGTGTTTAGGTCAAGGCATGACTACAATCAACATTGTGCGATGATCAGGATGAAGTGTCTTGGCAATCAAGAAGTATGTAGCTGATTCACAGTACACACGTGTGCGTGCTGATAAGGGCAAATTGAGGACTCTTTCCTACAGGCAATTACGTCAGGTTGAAAGAGCAGCGGCAAAAAAGCCTTGTCATAGCAGCAGACAAGTTTTTGAAGCTGCTTGTGCCTCCAACGTCCCCCGAACAACAAGATGCAGGGTCCTTCAGAGGTTTGCAGCTGTGCATACGCCATCCTGTCGACCTCCTCTATCCACTTCACACAAGCAGAAACGGCTCCAGTGGGCCAAACATTACATGAAGACTGATTTCAAAACAGTTTTGTTCACGGATGAGTGCCGTGCAGCGCTCGATGGTCCAGATGGATGGAGTGGAGGATGGCTGGTTGATGGACACCCCACGCAAACACGGCTACAGCGCCAACAAGGAGGAGGTGGAGTAATGTTTTGGGCTGGAATCATGGGGAGAGAGATTGTCGGCCCCTTTAGGATCCCTGAAGGCGCTAAAGATGAACTCCATAATGTATGTGGAGTTTCTCAAACAGCACTTCCTGCCATGGTTCAAGAAGAAGAACCGTGTATTTCACAGCAAGATCATTTTTCTGCATGATAATGCACCATCTCATGCTGCACATAAAACATCTGCATCTCTGGCTGATATGGGCATAAAAGGGGACAAACTTATGGTGTGACCCCCATGCTCCCCTGACCTCTACCCCATTCAGAACCTTTGGAGCATCATTAAAAGGAGTGTCTATGATGGCGGGAGGCAGTTCACATCTAAGCAACAGCTCTGGGAGGGTATTCTGTCCTCATGCAAAACAATTGAAGCAGAAACCATCCAAAACCTGACAAATTCAATGGACGAGAGAGTTCAGAAGCTCCTTTCGAACAAGGGGTCCTATGTGAAAATGTAACATCACCTAGAATAAAGTTTTGAGTTGAAAACTGTTTGATTTCAGTTTCTAACAACCTGCTAATGCTTATAATTTCAAAAATGACCATTTTTTTGGTCTTTAGTAAAATGAAAAGGTTGATCAAAAAGTTTGGGGGATCTAAGAGTGTGGCAACCCAGTAGTCATGATTACTTCGAATTCTGACAATATGAGGGTCATGCTGCAGGTAGTGCAGCAAGAAGGCACTTATGTGTCTTGCGCATCTCGGAGCCCCAAAATTATTTTCCGGGCTAGATGCAGCTAAAAATTATTTTTAATTTTAAATCTGGTGAAGCTTTAGTATAGATGGCCTAATAGGATCAGTGCTGCACACTGCTACAAAGCCCAAATTATTTTCCAGTCAAGATACAGATAAACATGATTAGTAATTTTAAATCTGGTGGAGCTTATTATAGATGGCCTAATAGAATCAGTGCTGCACACTGCTACAAAGCCCAAATTATTTTCCAGTCAAGATACAGATAAACATGATTAGTAATTTGAAAGCTTAAAACGGTTGGTAGGGTGATTTTAACCAATCATCAAGCTTTTACTCTCCCCAGGATGACACAGGGGTAGAAAAGTAGTTTCGGATCCATGATTTGTTCATCTTTATGAACGTGAGTCTGTCTACATTATCAGTGGAGAGCCGCGTGCGCTTATCTGTCAGCACACCACCAGCAGCGCTGAACACACGTTCAGACAGAACGCTGGCTGCGGGGCATGACAAGATCTCCAAGGCGTAAGTGGCTAGCTCCGGCCATTTATCCAGATTGGAAGCCCAAAAAGAGCAAGGGTCCAGTGACACAGTCGTGGCTTCAATGTTTACTTGGAGATACTCCTGTACCATCGTCTCTAGGCGTTGACTATGTGTCAGACTTCTTGTCTCCTGTGGCCTTGCAAAGGATGGGCTAAAAAAGTGGTGAAATGATTCCGCAAAATTGATGTTACCAGCAGATACTGTGGTTCTGTTACGGTTTGAGTGCTGAACACTTGACGGTCCCACGGTTGGCAAGTTGGAACTGTGAGATTCACTACGCGCACCACTGGTATTTTGTGGAAAAGCACATGTAAGATTCTGCAACAGTCTCTGCTGATACTCCTGCATGCGTGCATCCCTTTCTATGGCAGGAATAATTTCTGCAAATTTACTTTTGTACCGGGGATCTAACAGTGTGGCAACCCAGTAGTCAGGATTATTTCTAATTCTCACAATTCGAGGGTCATGTTGCAGGTAGTGCAGCAAGAAGGCACTCATGTGTGTTGCGCATCCAGGAGCACCAAGTCCCTGTTGTGTTGGTGGCGAGGTAACAATTATGCTTCCTTCCTCTGTCCTCTCCCCCCAACCTCGCACAACAGAAATGTGATCAAGGTCTCCCTCATCTGATGAGTCTTCCATCAGTTCGTCCTCCACTTCTTCCTGGGCTCCTGCACCTTCCTCACTAGTTTGGCTGCTACCATGCGCCCTGGTAAAACCATCTCCCCCACCCTCACATGCCTGCCACCTTGGTGCTGCCGACCGTCTGGACCTTGCAGATGTTAGCCCTTCCGCATACAACTCCTCCTCCTCTACTTCCTCCACCTCCTCTTGTGTCACCACCTGACTCCGAATTCTGTTTAACATGTGCTCCAGCATGTAAATCACCAGAATAGTCACGCTGATAATGGCATCGTCAGCACTAAACATCTTCGTCGCCATTTCAAAACTGTGCAGAAGGGTGCATAGGTCCCTGATCTGAGACCACTCCTCCAGCGTGATTTGCCCCACCTCTGAATCTCGTTGGCCCAGGCTATACGTCAGAACGTATTGCACCAGGGCTTGTCGGTGCTGCCACAGTCGCTGCAACATGTGCAGAGTTGAATTCCACCGGGTAGGCACATCGCATTTTAGCCGGTGAAGTGGCAGGCCCAACGACTTCTGTAGAGATGTAAGTCGCTGAGCTGCGGGATGCGAACGGCGGAAGTGAGCACACAGCGACCGTGCCCTCTGCAGAAGGCCATCTAGTCTGGGATAGTGGGCTAAAAATTGCTGGACAACCAGGTTCAACACGTGAGCCATACAAGGCACGTGTGTGACATTGCCCCGGCGAAGGGCCGCACCCAGGTTTGCAGCATTGTCGCACACGGCCTTCCCTGGTTTCAGGTCCAGTGGAGACAACCATTCATGAAATTGGTTCTCCAGAGCTGACCACAACTCCTCAGCTGTGTGACTCACATTTCCCAGACATTTCAATGTAAAAACCGCCTGATGACGTTGAGCCCTACTGCCAGCATAGTAAGGAGGTGTGCAGGATCCCTTCTGCGCAGTTAGAAAGCTTGTGGCATGACCAGACAGGCTTTGGGTGCAGGTGGAAGACCGAGAGGAGGTTGAGGAGGCAGAAGCAGTGGAGGAACTTTGACATAAAGAGGATTGACGCACAACTCGTGGGGACGGCAAGACTTGGACAGCAGCCCCTTGTCCTGCTGTCACCATAGTTACCCAGTGCCCAGTCAGCGACATGTAACGCCCCTGTCCATGCCTACTCGTCCAAGTGTCTGTGGTGAAATGCACCCTGTCACACACAGAGTTTCTCAAAGAAGCGGTGATGTTGTGTGCGACATGCTGGTGGAGCGCAGGCACACCTTTCTTTGAGAAGTAGTGCCGACTGGGCATCTGGTACTGGGGCACTGCGACGGACATAAGGTCTCGAAAATCCTCTGTGTCCACCAGGCGGAAAGGCAGCATTTCTGTAGCCAAGAGCTTGCAGATGGTGAAATTCAACCTCTTAGCTTTCTCATGGCTAGGAGGAAATGGTCTTTTACTTGTCCACATCTGAGGGACCGAGGGCTGGCTATTGTGCTTAGACGGGGTTGATAAGGGTGTCCCCGGCAAACTGCCGGTCTGTGAGGAAGATGCAGGCGGACATGTTAGGTTGCCTTGATCCAAAGGTGGTGCTATCGATGTCGGACAGCGCTCAACACCAGCTGGTGTTCCCACCTCCAAAGAAAATGATGACCTGCCAATCACGCTGGCTGTTGCGGGTAAAGAGGTGGCAGGTCTGCGCCCCAAAACAGGTGTGACTGCAGTCCCCCCAGTCACAGATGATGAAGAGGCCGTGGATGCACAAGATATGGCAGACGGTGGTTGGCCCGGCCGGCTAGGCCGCATTGTAGCACACTGAGCTTCCCACTGCAACTTATGCTCCATGTCCATGTGCCGGTTCATGCATGAAGTACTCAAACTATGTATTTTTTGGCCTCTACTTAGGTTTTGCTGACAAATGTTACAGATAACACGAGTTGGGTCATCTTTATCGATCTGAAAAAATGCCCAGGCTATGCAAGGCTTAGCACCCATGCGACCTGAAGAGCCACCACGACTTGTGGTGAGAGGCAGAGTTGTGTTTGAGGATGCAGTTGTTGACGTGCTTCCAGTACTACGTCTCTGTCCAGGAAGGCGCAACCTGACCTCGTCGTCACTAGCATCTTCCTCCACCTCCTCTGCTGACCTCATCTCTTGGCTGACTGTGGGTTGACAGTAAGTGGGATCTCCAACCTCATCATCATCACCCTGTGCGTTATCACACCCGTCGTCCTCAGAGCCAACCTGTTCCTGCCCTGATAAAAAACTAAAGTTGTCGCTCCAATCAGGTATTTGAGTCTTATCATCGTCTTCCTCATTGTCTCCACCAACAGGAGTTACAGTTTGGGAATGAGGGTCTACATTATGGTCAGAACCTTCTGCGTCTGGTCCTGGATCCGACTCATAAAGATTCTGGGCATCAGTGCAGATCATTTCCTCGTCTGGATTCACAGAAGCGCTGGAGTCGACCTCTGATTCCCAGGCTATAGTATGAGTAAACAGCTCTGCAGACTCAACCATCTGTTCTACCTCATACTCAGACGGGCAGCTGGAGATTTGGGAGCTGTGAGGAAGCAAGTGCGATTGGGGTGACACCTTTGAGGACTGGAGTATTTGTGATGTTGAAGTTGATGTGGAGGAGAGCCCACTTAAAGGAGCACTTGATATCCGTTGAAGCACCTGCTGTTTTTGTGCCTCATCTGGAATTTGTAGCGATTGGCGTGGCCGTAAGAAAGGGATCTTATCACATTGTCCGCTAAAAGAAGTAGACATTTTAGTTTGGCTGGAAGATGGTCTTTCTTCTGCAGATGTTACTGTTGCTTTAACACCTACCCCACGGACACAACCTTTTTTCCCCTTCCCAACACGCCTATTCCCCTTTCCACCAGCAGCAGGCCTTTTTCCACTCATTTTGGTGGTTAACTAATTCACAACTCTGGAGTTGTTTGCACAAAAAAACAATGGATGGTAACCGAGCAGAGCTGAGTGGCCAAACTGTGGTATTAGGCCAAAACTATTGGCTGGGTTAGATGCAGAAAAAAATTATATTCAATTTGCAACCTGATGGAGGTCAGTATAGATGGACTAATACAACAAGTCCCACACACAGCTAGAAGCCCAATATTTTTTCAGAGGTAGATGCAGAAAAAAATATATTCAGTTTGCAACCTGATGGAGGTCAGTATAGATGGACTAACAGAGAAAGTCCCACACACTACTAGAAGGCCAAATATTTTTTCAGAGCTAGATGCAGAAAAAAATTATATTCAGTTTGCAACCTGATGGAGGTCTGTATAGATGGATTAATAGAACAAGACCCACACACAGCTAGAAGCCCAATATTTTTTCAGAGGTAGATGCAGAAAAAAATATATTCAGTTTGCAACCTGATGGAGGTCAGTATAGATGGACTAACAGAGAAAGTCCCACACACTACTAGAAGGCCAAATATTTTTTCAGAGCTAGATGCAGAAAAAAATTATATTCAGTTTGCAACCTGATGGAGGTCTGTATAGATGGATTAATAGAACAAGACCCACACACAGCTAGAAGCCCAATATTTTTTCAGAGGTAGATGCAGAAAAAAATATATTCAGTTTGCAACCTGATGGAGGTCAGTATAGATGGACTAATACAACAAGTCCCACACACAGCTAGAAGCCCAATATTTTTTCAGAGGTAGATGCAGAAAAAAATATATTCAGTTTGCAACCTGATGGAGGTCAGTATAGATGGACTAATACAACAAGTCCCACACACAGCTAGAAGCCCAAATATTTTTTCAGAGGTACTGTAGATGCAGATAAAAATTATTTTTAATTTGCAACCTGATGGAGGTCAGTATAGATGGACTAATAGAGAAAGTCCGACACACTACTAGAAGGCCAAATATTTTTTCAGAGCTAGATGCAGAAAAAAATTATATTCAGTTTGCAACCTGATGGAGGTCAGTATAGATGGATTAATAGAACAAGACCCACACACAGCTAGAAGCCCAATATTTTTTCAGAGGTAGATGCAGAAAAAAATATATTCAGTTTGCAACCTGATGGAGGTCAGTATAGATGGACTAACAGAGAAAGTCCCACACACTACTAGAAGGCCAAATATTTTTTCAGAGCTAGATGCAGAAAAAAATTATATTCAGTTTGCAACCTGATGGAGGTCTGTATAGATGGATTAATAGAACAAGACCCACACACAGCTAGAAGCCCAATATTTTTTCAGAGGTAGATGCAGAAAAAAATATATTCAGTTTGCAACCTGATGGAGGTCAGTATAGATGGACTAATACAACAAGTCCCACACACAGCTAGAAGCCCAATATTTTTTCAGAGGTAGATGCAGAAAAAAATATATTCAGTTTGCAACCTGATGGAGGTCAGTGTAGGTGGACTAATAGAACAAGTCCCACACACTGCTAGAAGGCCAAATATTTTTTCAGAGCTAGATGCAGAAAAAAATTAGATTCAGTTTGCAACCTGATGGAGGTCAGTATAGATGGACTAATAGAATGATGCTATGCCCAAAAGATTTTACTTCACTAGGTGCAGTAAAAAAATTGGTATTCTATACACAGGTGGTATATCTTGCAACACAGATAGGCTACTCCACTGACTAACACACTCTGCAATAGGCCAAAAAGGATTAGCTTTGCTAGATTCAGCCAAATGCTGTGAAAAAAACTTGCACAGCACTGGCACAGACCTGCCTGGCAAAAACTGATAGGAACTGATGTAACCTAGTCCTGAAAAGGACTCCAATTACAATTAGTCTTTACTCCCACAACCTATCTATTTAAGAGCACAGACCTGCCTGATAAAAGTCGTAGGAAATGCTGTAACCTAGTCCTTAAAAGGACTGCAATCACAACTATTCCCTACTCCCAAGCTATCTGTATATTTGTGCGAAAATTGGCTTGAAATTAACAAGGTATAGCGCACACAGCAACAGCGGTGCCGTCTAACACGCAGCTGCAGCAGTGAGAAAATGGTGGCGACGGGGAAAATGGCTTGGTCTTATAGGGCAAGGACATGTGACATACACTGCCAATGACACATGCCCTTGCTTGTGTGAAAAAAAGCACTTCGCTCCGTGTGTGCGCTGCTGATAGGCTGACAGATTGCACCTCCCCACTGTAAATGCGGGAAAGAGAAAAAAAATGGAGATCTTCATTGTTCCTGCAGAGATCCATCCCCTGCCCCTCCCCCCACCCCGCTGTACACTCAAACTGCGTATTAACATTAATTTTCATCATTACTGAGAAAAAATCCAGTTATGATTTTGGTGCACGAACAGTTATCGAACATAACCTCGAACAGCCGAATTTTTCTCAAATTGTTCGTGTTCGCCGAACGGCTCGAACACCGCCCAAAACAGCTCGAATTTGAGATTGGCGAACAGTTCGAGTAGAACAACGCTCATCTCTAGTCTCTATTGGTGACTTCTTAACAGTAGAAATGCCCTTCTTCTGTGGCCCACACACAGTATTGATGCATCAATGCATCAATACTGTGTGTGGGCCACAGAAGAAGGGCATTTCTACTGTTAAGAAGTCACCAATAGAGACATCATTACTGTAGTATATTTTATTTTTGCAAGTTCAGTTAATGTAAAGGAATCACTGTTATTGTGCAAGGCACCAGCAAATAGCTCCCAACCATACCAGATTCAGCATGACTGTCCCGATTTGAGTGCTCAATCCCGCCACATCAGGGGTTTGTCTAGGATTCTAATACTCACCTCTCTCTGACCTCTTCATCGCTCCATAGCACCTCCTCCTGATGAGTGGGGCCTCATCTCTCTGCTCAATGCATAAATTAAATTACTCCCTTCTTGTCTTGTGATCTGCTCTCCCCAAAACTTGAACTGACAATCTCAGGTAGCAACTCTAGCAATGAGCCACAGTCCACAATGTTAATTTGAAAATCTTGAGCTGTATTGCAGTCAATGAACCCAGAAGCAGATTATACACGTACATAGAGATACATTGTATACAGCAGTGTATTTCTATGTATCTGTATTCTGGTGAAGAAAAAGATAGATTTTTTTGCTCCTATAGTACTTCTAAAAATAATGAAAATCAATTACAATAAAGTCATTTTTTCTTTTTTGTGAGTCTCCACAGGACTTGAACCGACAACCTCTATAATTGAAGGCAGGAACTAAATCTATTGAGCCTCAGGCACTGGTGATGTCACACTGAGAATTTTGTGTACTTGGTCTGTATTGAGTAGTGATAGGCGAGCACTAAAATCCTCGGGTGCTCGTTGCTCGGGTTGAGCAAATTGGAATGCTCGGGTACTGGACCCGAGCAACGAGCCCAATGTAAGTCTATTGGAAAGTTGAGCATTTTTCCAGGTGCCCCCCCCAGCAGTCTGCAGAGTCACTAGAAATTGCTGAAATCAATGGGAACAGTGCTCAAATGACATGGGAACAGCAAGGGGAAGACCCCTGGAAGCATTTCTGACTCCCAGGTCATTGTTGTGAACAATGTTGTCAGAGTATTTCACCACTTTTACGGACTCACAATAAAACATACAAAAACGAAACCAAAATAGATTTTCCTGAGAAAAATGTTAAGCAAGATCCTTTGCAGAGTAATGACTTGTATATAAGGCAAAATAAATAACCAAAAACAAAAATGATCCTCCACACCTTGGGCTATGTTCATACATAGCGTTTTTGATGCGTTTTTGCACTTTTGCATTGCTTTTAACCAAGACAAATGCATTCACTGGGAAATGTAATTTTAACGTTTTACGACCTTATCTGGCCATGTGGTGTGTGACGCATCATCAGACACATGCCTACAGTGCTGAAAAGACATGGGAACAGCATGGGGAGGACCCCTGGAAGCATCTCTGACTCCCAGGTCACTGCATAAAAGTGTGCCCATCATAAGTAAACCTTGGAACATGCGAAGATGCCTCCTGCCATGCACCTGTCATTGCAGACTTGCAACAATCACCGTCAACATCCTTGTCCCACCACAGCGTTCAGTTATCCCTACTCCATTCCTTGGAATGCAAGGGCAAGTATGCAGCCAGCCACTCACCCACCCACCCACAGGCTGCAGTACTATACTGCCAAATTTTTGACAGCTACTTGCACTTGTAAAGTGGCCTTTTAGGCTCATGGAGCTTTTCACAAACTCATGCCGGCGGCAGCCGGGTGTCCATACTCGGTCCCCAGCCGCCACTATTTGTCCCGGTGTCTTTTCCTCCTTCCACAAGCACAGGTCCTACAACATTACCCGTGCCCTCCCCAGTGCACCCTGTATGGTTCCTTGCTCCATCTCATCGTGCTCCACCAGGAATGCATCCTCTTTGATTGTGAGCAGAGAGCGTTTCAGAAAATCGGGATGGTGACCACCATCTTGGTGGAGTCCTCAAAGTCCTCAAAGTTTTGGAGGATGGTACATATGTTTAACATCCATGTCGACTCCTGAGGTCTTATGTGTGGAGTCTGAACTGAATATCGACGGCCTTGTTGATGCTGATAGTCAACAACTGCCTTGTTTTGCTCACAAATCCTTCCCAAGATCTGCAATGTAGAGTTCCAACACGTGGGGACATCACACAACAGTCAGTGAGCTGGAAGTTGCAAACGCTGCTGAAACACGGCAAGGGCGGCGGAAGCTGTAGGTGGCTTTCTAAAATGGGCTCACAGGCGGCGTACTTTGACAATCAGATCCAGCAGCTCCGGGTAGGTTTTGAGAAACCGCTGAATCACGAGGTTAAGCACATGGGCAAGGCATGGTACGTGTGTGAGCTCGCCTCGCCTCGCCTCAGCGCCGCCACCAGGTTCCAGCCATTGTCACACGACCATGCCTGACTGTAGGTTCAGCGGTGTCAGCCAAAGACCTGCCTGCTTTTTCAGAGCTGTCCACAACTCTTCAGCATTGTGCGGTTTGTCACCTAAGCATATTAACTTCAGCATAGCCTGTTGCCGCATGGCTGAGGTAGTGCTGCAGTGCTTACAGCTTGTGACTGATGTGGTCATTTTGGAGATGGAGGCTGAAGAGGAGGAGGATGAGGTGCTGGAGCTGTAGACTGTGGGGGAACCTTGATTGACTCAGGGCCGCAATTCTAGGTGTCCGGGGGATGTTTTCCGTTCCAAGGTTCGACTGGGTCCCGGCTTCCACTATGTTAACCCAGTGTGCCGTCAGCGAGATGTACCATCTCTGCTCACAAGCACTTGTCCAAGTGTCCGTGGTTAGGTGGACTTTCCCAGTAACTGCATTGTTGAGGGCACGGCTAATGTTTTGGGACACGTGCTTGTGTAATGCGGGGACTGCACACCGGGAGAAATAGTGGCGGCTGGGGACCGAGTGCAAAGGGACGGCATCCGCCATAAGGTTGCGGAAAGCTACATTTCAAGCGCAAGCATTCGCGAAATGTGTGAATTTAGTAGTGTGGCCTGTGGGGCGTTGGCTGCGTATTTGCTCTTGCGTTCCAAGGACTGGGGTAGGGACAACTGAATGCTGCGATAGGACAAGAACGTGGACGTGCTTGCTGATGGTGCTAGTTGAGAGTGGGCAACGACGGGTGCAGGGCAGGAGGCTGCTTGGCATGCGCCATGGAAAGGGGATTGGCGTGCACACACAACAGCAGAACAAGCAGTGGTGTCACCGGCAGACACTGTTGCTGGACCCTGGGGTTCGGCCCACTTAGTCGGGTGTTTTGCTGCCATATGCCTGATCATGCTGGTGGTGGTCAGGCTGGTAGTTTTGCTACCCCTGCTGATGCTGGCCTGGCAGGTGGTGCAAATGGCCTTTTTGAGGTTATCGGCAGAGTCTCTAAAAAAACAACCAGACTCGGGAAGACCTAACAGTTGTACTGGCAACTTCCGTCGTGTTGATGTTACGGGAAACGGTTGCCCGCCTTCTGTCTGCGGCCACCACACTGCTTGTTCTTGCCTGTTGTGGTGCTACATCTCCCTCCCCCTGTGTGCTGCTGTCCTCGCTCTGTATGTCACCTTGCCAGGTTGGGTCAGTGACTTCATCGTCCACTATCTCATCTTCCACTTCTGCACCCTGGTCCTCCTCCTGACTTTCTGGCAACTGTGTCTCATCATCGGCCACCTCTTGGTACAGTTTCCCACCGTCGCCTTCAAGTGACCGTGGCTGCTCAAATATTTGGGCATCGCTACATGCAATCTCCTCTTGCCCCGCTTCAAGTGGACCGGGCGAGAGGCCCAAATCTATAAATGGAAAAGTGAACAGCTCTTCAGAGTGTTCAAGTGTGGGATCAGTTGTCTCTGGGCACTCAGCATGGTGGGAGGAAGGAGGATCAGGGTGAGGAATATGCAGTCCAGACTCATGGCTACTGAGACTTGACCATATGAAAGACAGGGTAGTGGCTAAGTGACTGGAATCATTATCTGCTATCCAACCAATAACCTTTTCACACTGCTCTGTGTTCAATATTGGTGTTCTGCGGTCCCCTATTAATTGGGACAGGGAAGGTGGATCGAGAAGATGTGAGTGTTTGTTGTGGCACAATTTCAGCTAGCCCATGGCCTCGGACTTGTCATCTGCATGCACCATCATCACCATCACGTCCACTTCCCCGTCCCTTTCCACGCTCCTTGCTCATTTTAAATGGTGGACAATATTTTCCACGTTCACTACAAATGGCTGGATTTGAACTACAGTGATATGTGATACGTGTAACGGAAAACCACAGTTTTAAATAGCTGGCCTGTAGGTAACTATTTTTAAGGCTATGTGCCCACGATGCAGAAATGCTCTGGATTTTTCCTGAGCGTTTCTGCATCTCCCTGGCAGAAAAAACGCATGCAGATTTTACATGTGCTTTTTCAGCCAGGAAAAAGCGATTTTAGCATCACTTGGAAAAGTGCTTGACAACTTGGTCACACTATATAAATCCATGCAACCGGCATGGATTTTATATAGTGTGACCAAGTTAGTTAAAAAAAGAATAAAAATGGTAAAAAATAAAAAAAAACATATAGTCACTTTCCGATGGCCCCGTCTCCTTATCCGATGCGTCCGGTCTCCCAAGTGTCACGCAGTAGTGTAACAGGACCTTCCATGACGTCATTCATTCATGTGACTGGCCACGCGACAGCCGATGTCAGAGGTCTCGTGACACATCACATGACTTAATGACGTCATGGCAGGTCCTTTTAGACCATCGCGAGCTGCCGGGGAGCCAGGACGCATCACTAAGGAGGCCGGGGGCCATCAGAAGGTAAGTATAATGTATATATTTTTTTTTTTTACAGTTACTATGGTACCCGGGTCTGGATGAGAGTCTCCTCTTCTCATTCTCACATTGAATGGCTTAATATTCGCATGTGCACATGTAGTCATGTGGATATTAAGCGATTCAATGCAAGTCAATGGCGGCGAAAACGCCGCGATTACGCTAAATAATTGGTAGTGCTGCGGATTTTTCCGCAATGATAATCCGCAGCGGAAAATTCCGCAGCATGTGCACAGCACATGCAGATTATCATTGGGCAACATTGCAGACCTTCTACAAAGCGTTTTTTAAGCATTTGTGCGGCAGAATTGCCGCTGTGGAAACGCTTAAAAAACGTATAGTGGGCACACAGCTTAACAGCGAAGTGGTGTCAATAACTTCACTAATACACTGCAACAAAATTTAAATGGAGGCCAGAAATGGCAGAATTTTGAGCGCACTTATATGTGATCCGTGTGACGTATAAAGCACAGTTTTAAATAGCTGGTCTGTAGGTAACTATTTTTAATAGCAAACTGGTGTCAATAACATCGCTAACACACTGCAACAAAATTTAAATGGAGGCCAGAAATGGCAAAATTTTGAGTGCACTTATGTGATCCGTGTGACGGACAAACCACAGTTTTAAATAGATGGATTTTTAGCGCTGTAATATGGAAAGGATCTGGTTGTATTCTGCAGTGCCAACAAGCCAATTGAGCAGAAAAACTGTGTTCTCTGGATTGCTTTTTAAGCAAATAATCAGGATTAAGATCCCCAAAAAATTATTCCTGGCCCCTGATACCTGGGGCTATTTCTAGAAATATCTGTAAAAGAACCAGCAGCAGACAGAATTGGAATGGACCCTCTTGCTCTATGCACTACACTCTGCCACATACACTGCCTGCCTGCCTAGCACTGTTATCTATACAGCTGAATTAGTCCTCAGAAGGACTGTTCGTTGAGATGGATATGTATATAATATATTGTGGCATACCTACACTAACTAAGAAACAAGAAAATCTCTCCCTAGCTCAGCAGCATCTCTCCCTACACTGCCTGAGTCCGGGGCAGACTGTAACGAGCATGGCGGTGCCAGGTCTGATATAGACCTGATGACGCTGTGTGGCCAGCCAATCACCGTAATGCCACAACCAACATGGTTGCGGCATTACAGTGTGTGGCTGGCAACCCATGCATGTTCAATGGCTCTGTAAAGAGCGCCAAACATGCAGGAAGGGGACACGAGCTCCCGCCGAGCAACCCCGAAAATACTCGGCGAGCTCCGAGCATCTTGAGCAGTGAGATGCTCGGGCGAGTACCGAGCAGTAGCGGGCATGCTCACTCATCACTAGTATTGAGCCATTAATTCCACAGGCAGATTATATTGAGACATAGAGATTAGTAATGAGCAAGCATGCTCGTTACTCGAGATTTACAAGCATGCTTGGGTGTTTTCCGAGTATCTTAAGTGTGCTCGGGTGTTATGTTTTCGTCACTCCAGGCTCATGATTTGCGACTGTTTGACAGCTTTAATACATGTGAGGAATGCCTGTTTCTTATGCTGTTCACATTTCCATTCACAGAGTCTGGCATCTCGCTCTGTCTACTTCAAGCTGGGCATGAGCAGATCGCATGTAGGGATGCCCAAATATTTGAGCAGCCACGGTCACACGAAGGCGACAATGAGAAAATGCAATTGCTGTCACAAGAGGTGGATGATGAAGAGACACAATTGCCAGAGAGTCAGAAGGAGGCCCAGGGTGCGTACGTGGAAGACGAGGTGGTGGACGATGAAGCCATTGACCCAACCTGGGAAGGTGACATGCATAGCGAGGACAGCAGCACAGAAGGGGAGGCGTAATACCACAACAGACAGGAAAAAGCAGTGGGGTGGCCACAGACACAAGGCAGGCAACTGTTCCCCAAAGCACCAATACGAAGGACGTTGCCAGTCCAACTGTTATGTCTGGCTCTTTTTTAAAGACTGTTCAGTAGACCCAAAAAAGGCCATTTGCAAAATTTGCCATCCCAGCATCAGAAGGGGCAGCAAAACTACCAGCCTGACCACCACTAGAATGCTCAGGCATATGACAGCAAAGCACCCAACTAGTTGGGCTGAATACCAGGGTCCAGAAACAGTGACTACGGGTGACACCACTGCCTGTTCCAGTGTTGTGCATGTGACTCGCCCCCTGGGCCGTGGGGCACTCGGATCCGGGCAATAGGGGAACGATGGGAGTAGTAGTGGCAACCCGGTTCCGTGGCTCAGGGTGGTCAGGCCAGTGGTAGTCTGCGATGCGCTATTGATAATGTCCGACTACGCCACCCGTGGATTTGCGGTCATTAGGAACCGCCGCTGCAAGGCAGACCGCTGGGGCTGATGATGTATGCAGCTGGGATGGTGTGACTCCCCACGGGAAGAGTGCGGCCCCAGGGCAGTATAATGGATAGTGGGAGTGATGGTAGTGAGAGTCCCAGTGCTGATAGTGCTGGAGGAGCAAGGAGCACACAGACAACAGGTTGCAGTCCAGGGTCTTTACTAGAACAGGTAAATTGACCCACAAACAGCCCCGGCTAGGAGGGGACCTGGATGTCTGCGAGCAACGGGGAAATTGGCCCTGGTCAGGGTGAGGGTGTAGGCCTACCGTGCTTTCTGTGCTCCTTCTGGCTATCTCCTCCTTATAGGGTAACAGCCCACGTTTCCGAGCTTTCCGTGTATTCTCGCCTGTATGGCCTGCGACGTGGGTTCCTTTCTGCTCCCAGCCTTGTACGGCTTTGCTGGTCCCTTCTGTTGTGGCAGGGACTCCAGGCTTCTTAGGCCAAGGAATATACAGTCCCCTGCGGACTGGTTATCTGCTGGAGAATGTGGAATCCTCCCAGCCTCAGACACCAAAGTCTGGTAAATTAAGTCCGTTATCTGCCAAGACAGGCTCTCTTCGCCTCTTGTCTCTGGCTTGTGGCTCTCCTACTGCCACACTTCCTCTTAGGGTGCAATACAACTGTCCCTCTCTGCTCTGGGACCTGAATCCTGAGACAGGTCATCCAGCTCTCTCTAACCCTGCCCCCAGTACCAGCTTTTATAGGGGCAGCCTGCTCCCTCTACTGGCCTGAGACAGGAGGTACTGCATGCTAATGTTCCCCTGACTAGAGAACCTCCCCCTTGCTTTATTTACACTTGTGGCATCCAGGCCAGGGTGACACATTCCCCCCTAGTGAAATTTAGTGCTCCGGGACTAAACAATAAACAAAGACAATATGCATAACCATAAAACATTAATAGACAGACGACGCACAAATTGAGTTCTTAAGGTCACAGTGTGGCCTGTGACTGGGTGTCATTATCACCAGCACAACGGGGAGCCTTAACCAGGTGGGGGTCTGTCCTACCCCAAGTCTTTTACAGTCTTAGTTCATTCCTTGGTTAGGCTCCGAACGCAGTCCATACAAGGTCCCGGTTATAAAAAGTCCATAACCTTTGAGTCCTTACGGTAACTGCAAGAAACTGAAACACAGAATTACCAAACATGCATGTAACTTGGCAAACATTTCAACATTTGGCAACAGGGTTATTTACAATCTTAGTGCACCCAATATTCTCCAGCAAGCGGGTTTCTGCCCCTTTGTGCTCCTGGTTGACCTCCTTAACCCACTGTCTGGTAGTGGACTGACTCGGCTTTCCCCACTAGCGTTAGGGGTACAGCTACCAGCTGGGTGTACAGGTAGGGCAGGCAGCTGTCTGCGGGTCCTTTGGCTTACCGCAGGCATGGCAGGCTCACTGTCAGCAGAGGGTTGACTCTCCTGGGCTGCTGGTACAGGCTCTTCTGCCTCTGGAACTGCTTGCTCCTCTTCACCTTCCAGCTCTGGTGTTGGTTGTTGCTGTGACGGTTGCAGGAAATGCAGGACGGGTACCACAATGGCATCGTTTATCCGAGTCCAGGACTGAGGGAACTCTCCGAGAACGGTGCTGATCATTTCTTTCTTGTCCTCTGCGGGTTCAAGGTCACTTTGATCCTCTTCTGCACTACAGAGTTGCTCGGGGCACCTTTTTAGGTGGTCTCTGGAGACGGTACTAGTGGTTTCTCCTCCGTCCTTGGTGATCACGCACACCTTTGGGTTGTCGTGATCAGACTGCAGTACGGTGTAGGGTTCCTTTTCCCACTGGTCGTCCAACTTATGTAGCCTTCTCTTCCGCTTCAGGACTTGCTCACCAGGTTCTAGGGGACCAACAGGGGTGTGTTGGTTGAAGAGTTTTTCTTGCCTCTCTCTCACCTGGGCCAGGCTCTTTTCCACACTCTCCTGTACCTTCTTGTACTGCAGTTGCCTTTCCGTATCCCAGTCCGCATCCGGGGAGGTGTCCTCAGGCGTTAGGACTCCCATCTCCAGGTCTACGGGCAGCTTACCTGGTCTGGCTCGCATCAGGTAAGCCGGGGTGCAGTTGGTAGCATTCACCGGGATATGATTGTATAAGTCTATCAGATCCGGCAGTTTTTCTGGCCACAGGCTGCGTTCCTCCAGGGGCAACGTCTTTAGGAGATCAATGACTATGTTGTTCATTTTCTCACACATCCCGTTGGTTTGTGGGTGGTAAGGCGTTGTACGAATCTTCTTACAGCCATAGAGGTTGCAGAACTCCTGGAAGATTTCAGCTTCGAACGCTGGACCCTGGTCCATCAGGACCTGTTCCGGATACCTGTGTGGACGGCAGAAGTATTGCTGGAAGACTCTGGCCGCTGTTTGGGCTGTCAAGTCCTTTACCGGGACCACCACTAGAAAACGGGAATAGTGGTCCACGATTGTCAGGGCACAGATGTATCCTGACCGGCTTGGAGCCAATTTGACGTGGTCCAGAGCTACCAGCTCAAGAGGCTGCATGGTGACGATGGGCCTCAAGGGTGTCTTCTGGCTGGTGCGGTCCTTCCTCCTTAGGTGACAAGGGCCACAGTCTCTGCACCATTTTTCCATAGCTCCTCTCATGCCGACCCAAAAGAACCTTCCTCTTAGCAGGAACTCCAGTTTCTTCCAACCGAAGTGCCCCGCTCTGTCATGGTAAGCCCCCAGGACCATAGCTGCATCTCGCCTTGGGACCACAACTTGCCAGGTCAGCTCGTGCGTCCGGTGGTTGACAATCCTTCTGCACATCTTGCCTTCGTAGAGGAACAGCTTGCTCTTCTCTTTCCATAGCTGCTTGGCTTCCTCTGGGGCATCTGGATCTAAGCGGGCGTCTTCCTGGGTCAGCAGATCTTTCACCAGGCGGATGGCAGGGTCACTATCTTGGGTCTCGGCCCAGCTGTGATGAGGTAGGGGATTGATCATCACGGTTGTTAGATCCTCCTCCTTCACGCGGTGGGAGTATTGAGCGGCTCCATACCGGTGAAACGCAGGGAGTTCTACCTCCTCCAGCTCTTCTGAGTCTTCGCCACCTTCAGGTAAGTGAGGCATTCTCGATAGGGAGTCAGCGTTGGCATTGGTTTTGCCTGCCCGGTACTTGATCACAAAGTCAAAATTGGAGAGACGGGCCATCCACCGCTGTTCCAGGGCACCAAGTCTTGCATTGTCTAGGTGTGTTAACGGGTTGTTGTCCGTGTACACCGTGAACTTTGCGGAGGCCAGGTAATGCTTGAAGCGTTCCGTCACGGCCCACACCACCGCCAAGAATTCTAGCTTGAAGGAGCTGTAATTCTCCGGGTTCCTCTCGGTGGGTCTCAGCTTCCGGCTGGCGTACGCGATCACCCTTTCTCTGTCCTGTTGGTTTTGGGACAGTACGGCTCCCAGTCCCACATTACTGGCGTCTGTGTGGAGAATAAAAGGCTGGCCATAGTCAGGGTAGGCCAGGATCTCATCCCCCGTAAGGGCCATCTTCAACTGGCGGAAGGACTCCTCTTCCGGTTTATCCCACTTGAAGGGTGGCTTTTGACTTCGGGACTTAGACTGTCCAATCAGGAGGTGCTGCATAGGAGCTGCCATCTTAGTGAACCCGGGGATGAACCTTCGGTAGTAGCCTACCAACCCGAGGAACTGTCTCACCTCCTTGATGTTCGAGGGGCTTGGCCAGCTCTTGATTGCCGTGACCTTGTCAGGGTCGGGGGCTACTCCTTCCGCACTTACCACGTGCCCTAGGTACTGGACCTTCGGTTTCAGCAGGTGACACTTCGATGGTTTCACCTTTAGGCCGTAGCCTGCCAGGGCTTCGAACACCTCGGCCAGGTCCTCGTAGGTCTTTGAATAGACGATCACGTCGTCCAGGTAAAGGAGGACCGTCTCGAAGTTTTGGTGCCCTAGACAGCATTCCATCAGCCTCTGGAAGGTCCCTGGTGCGTTGCAGAGCCCGAAGGGCATACAGTTGAACTCACTCAGTCCCATCGGGGTGGTGAAGGTGGTCTTCTCCTTGTCAGCCTCTGCCACAGGAACCTGCCAGTACCCGCTAGTAAGGTCCAAAGTAGAAAAGAAGTTAGCTGATTTTAGTGCGGCTAAAAACTCCTCTATTCTAGGCAGCGGATATGCGTCTTTGTGGGTGATACGGTTGATTTGTCTATAGTCCACGCACATTCTCATGGTGCCATCTTTCTTTTTTACTAGAACCAGGGGGGCTGCCCAGGGGCTACAGCTATCTCGAATGACCCCAGCTTCCTTCATTTCTCTTAGCATGCCCTTTGCGTTCTGATAATGTGCAGGGGGTACAGGTCGGTGTCTTTCTTTTATCGGTGGGTGGCTCCCTGTGGGGATGTGGTGTTCTATCCCTTTTACTCTGCCGAAGTCTAGCGGGTGCTTACTAAAGACTCTCTCGTACTCCTGTACCTCCCGGTAGACTCCTTGTTTTTGGTGCAGGGGAATGGAGTCAGCACCCACATGGAGTTTCTGGCACCAGTCATCCTTTTGTTTGTGGGAGCCATTACCCTCCGCCTGAGGAGATGGAGGCAAGGGTTCCACGGCCCTGATAGCTTTGTGTTCGACCACAAACAGCTTGGCGAGTGTAGCGTACCAGGGTAAGTGTACCTCCCTCTCCCCAATGTTGAGGATGCGGACGGGCACCCTCCCATGACGGACATCAACCACCCCCCCGGGCTGTCAAAATGGTGGGCCTGCTGTCTGAGTACACGGGTTCTACCATGGCTTGGTAGTCTCTACCTCTCAACCCGATTGCAGTCCGACACCAGATCATCATTTCACTTTTGGGAGGCATGGAAATGGGGAATGGGTCACTCAGTCTTACGCTACCGATCTTACCACCAGACAGTTCAACCTGCTGCCGTCTCATCAGGGCTTTTGTCTCCTTGTTGAGGACTCTCTGTTGGCTGGAACTAGCATTCACCGCCACCTGTTGTAAGATTACAATTACCTCTGAAAGACAATTTTCAATCACGTTAGTACCCACAGTTATTTTAGGGTGACTTTCACGACGGTCAATGTCCACAATAATCACTCCCTGTGCCGGCAGTTCAACTTTACCAATTTTAATGGTCATCTCCTTGAACCCCATCTGCGGCACGGGTAAGCCATTACTGGCGATGATGCTCAAGTTACTGTCTGGATACCGTGTGATATCAGCATCAGTCTAATACTGCTTAAAAAGTACATAAGTGATAGTGGTTACTTGCGACCCAGTATCCAGCAAGGCGCTCATGGGGATACCGTCCAGCACCACGGGTAAAACCGGGCGCCCCCCAACGTACTTATTACGCCAATTGTAAGGGCCTGGTGATCTTATGCCTGGGGGTTGGCCCTCTGCCCCAGGTTGGACCCGTTTAAATTACAGTACCTGGAAATGTGTCTGGGCTGGTTGCATTGACGGCAAATGGGCTGTCCATCCTCTGCGTAGCGGTCTGTGGGCCTCCCTCGGAACAACGGGATCCTCCTCTGTCGACACCACGGGACATCCTCCGGACTTGAAGCCAGCTCGATGGGTCTTGATGGGTCCACTTGTAACGCTTGGACGGTCCTGGTCAATGCCGCGACGCTCCTGGTCAGCTCCTGGACTTGGTGGTGCAGATCTTTCGACGGGGCTTGGTTCAGGGCCTGTGCATCAGCCCCCACGGGGTCCATAGAGGAGGGCGCCGCCTCCTGGTGGTAGGTGAGAGCAGGGCGCCGGGGGTTTATAGCGCCACTGGTTGCAGATTCACGGAGCACCCTTATGGCCCTGTCCTTAAATTGGGCAAAGGTCAGGTCGGGGTTCTGAAAGAACATGAGGCGCAGTTGGGCCCTGTGGGCGCTAGACAGCAGACCTTCTATGAATTGTTCTGTTAGCAGCTTATCCGTTTCCTGCACACTGCCAGGGTCAGTTTGTTGAATAGCCCTCAAGGCTTCCTGCAGATTTAGGGCATAGTCTCTGATGCTGTCCTGTGCCCGCTGCTTACATCCATAGAACCTCATTTTAATCTCAGTGGAGGTACGTGTGTCAAAGGTACCCCGCAGCCGGGCCAGAATACCCTTCACAGTCCTTTTCTCCTCAGTGGGCCATGATTTTACCTCCCTTTGGGCTGCGCCAGTTAACTGCCCTGTCAATATGCTGACCTTCTGTTCCTCTGTCAGGGGGTAAAGTCAGTTAGGGCATGGGGCTCCCCTGAGTACTTGGGCAGCCAGGCCGCTCCAGGGATGTAGGGCAGGGAAAAGGGCATCACCACTGCTGCAGCTGCGTTGGTGGCAGTGGGCGCCTCTGTATCCGACATCTTCCTCCCCCCTAGTTAAGCGTGGCCTACCTTCCGACGATCCTCTTCTGTAGGCCGCGTCTCCGCTGCTGCTGCTCTGGACGAGGACCTTGCGTCGCGTCCTGATGACGTCAGCGTCGCTCTCTCCCTCCCAGGACCTTGCGCAGCGTCGGTGCGTGGGGCGGAGCTTCGGATCTCGCGCGGTTTGGACGTCCACGCCCCTCTTCTTCCCACGCGGCATCCTGAAGATGGCGTCCGACGGTGGGAAAACGACTTCGGATGGCGGGAAAACAGCTGAAGATGGCGGGAACCGACTGAAGATGGCGGGAAACGGCTCCGGATGGCGGGAACCTTCACTACGGCAGGTATGACAGTCTTTTGAAGGCACGCAGTACCCGGTGGTTGCGGGCACGAAATCCTGCCAACTACACCAAAGCTGACTCGCCCCCTGGGCCGTGGGGCACTCGGATCCGGGCAATAGGGGAACAATGGGAGTAGTAGTGGCAACCCGGTTCCGTGGCTCAGGGTGGTCAGGCCAGTGGTAGTCTGCGATGCGCTATTGATAATGTCCGACTACGCTACCCGTGGATTTGCGGTCATTAGGAACCGCCGCTGCAAGGCAGACCGCTGGGGCTGATGATGTATGCAGCTGGGATGGTGTGACTCCCCACGGGAAGAGTGCGGCCCCAGGGCAGTATAATGGATGGTGGGAGTGATGGTAGTGAGAGTCCCAGTGCTGATAGTGCTGGAGGAGCAAGGAGCACACAGACAACAGGTTGCAGTCCAGGGTCTTTACTAGAACAGGTAAATTGACCCACAAACAGCGCCGGCTAGGAGGGGACCTGGATGTCTGCGAGCAACGGGGAAATTGGCCCTGGTCAGGGTGAGGGTGTAGGCCTACCGTGCTTTCTGTGCTCCTTCTGGCTATCTCCTCCTTATAGGGTAACAGCTCACGTTTCCGAGCTTTCCGTGTATTTTCGCCTGTATGGCCTGCGACGTGGGTTCCTTTCTGCTCCCAGCCTTGTACGGCTTTGCTGGTCCCTTCTGTTGTGGCAGGGACTCCAGGCTTCTTAGGCCAAGGAATATACAGTCCCCTGCGGACTGGTTATCTGCTGGAGAATGTGGAATCCTCCCAGCCTCAGACACCAAAGTCTGGTAAATTAAGTCCGTTATCTGCCAAGACAGGCTCTCTTTGCCTCTTGTCTCTGGCTTGTGGCTCTCCTACTGCCACACTTCCTCTTAGGGTGCAATACAACTGTCCCTCTCTGCTCTGGGACCTGAATCCTGAGACAGGTCGTCCAGCTCTCTCTAACCCTGCCCCCAGTACCAGCTTTTATAGGGGCAGCCTGCTCCCCCTACTGGCCTGAGACAGGAGGTACTGCATGCTAATGTTCCCCTGACTAGAGAACCTCCCCCTTGCTCTCAGACACAGCTTTATTTACACTTGTGGCATCCAGGCCAGGGTGACACACATGCGCGCCAATCTCCTGTCCATAATGCAGGCAAAGATGACTCCCGCCCTGCACCTGTCATTGCACACTAGCAACCACCACCATCAACAACCACATCCATGTCCTTGCCCCAGCGCAGCGTTCATTTGTCCGCATCCCAGTCTTTGGAACGCAAGTGCAAATACGCAGCCACCCACCCAAAGGCCACAATACTAAACTGCCACATTTCTAGACTGCTTGCACTGGAAATGTTGCCTTTTAAGCTTGTGGAGATTGAAGCTTTCCAATACCTCATGGCAGTGGCTGTCCCTCTTTACTCAGTCCCCAGTCGCCAATATTTCTCAAGGTGTGTCGTCCCCACCTTACACAACCATGTGTCCCAGAACATTACCCGTCCCCTCACCAACACAGTTTGTGGAATGGTCCACCTAACCATGGACACGTGGACAAGTGCTTGTGGCCAGGGACGCTACATTTTACTGACTGCACACTGGGTGAATATTGTGGAAGCTGGGACCCAGTCGGACCCTGGGACGGTACATGTCCTTCCGACGCTGAGGATTGCGGGCCTTGGGTCAATCAGAGTTGCCCCCACATTCTACAGCTCCAGCACCTCTTCCTCTTCAGCCTCCATCTCCAAAATGACCACATCAGTCGCAAGCTGGAAGCACTGCAGCTCTGCCTCGGCCAATTGGCAGCACTCTATGCTGAAGTTAATCTGCTTAGGTGACCACCCGCACACCGTTGCAGAGTTGTTGAAAGCTGTAACAGAGCAGGCAGATCTGCGGCTCTCACCCCTGAACCTACAACCAGGCATGGTCGTGTGTGACAATGGCTGGAACCTGGTGGCAGCTCTAAACTTGGCAACCTCGCATACGTACCATGCCTGGCCCATGTTCTCAACTTAGTGTTTCAGCAGTTTCTTAAAACCTACCCTGATCTGCCTGAGCTGCTTGTGAAAGTACACCATGTTTGTGTATTCTGGTCAGCTTCCGCACATAAGAGCTGATAAGTGGGCATGGATGTCTGACATCTGTGTCGTTCACCAAAACTTTGAGGACTCGACCAAGATGGTGAGCGGCGATGATGCCATAATTAGCATCACCATCCCGCTTCTCTGCCTACTGAAACGCTCGCTGCTCACAATTAAAGAGGAGGCTTTGCAGGCGGAGCACGATGAGATGGAGCAAGGAACTGTACAGGGCGATGATATACAGCCCAGCTTCACCTCATCTCAATGCGGATTGGTTGATAATGAGGAGGAGCAGGAATAGGAGCTGGTTTCCTGTGCTACAGACGGTACTACCTACACTGGATGGCCTGAGGAGAGGGAGAATGAGGAGGAGGACATGGACAGTTGTCCTCTTGGTGGGGACAGGGAAGTTTTGGCTGTTGGTAGTTTGGCACACATGGCTGAGTTTATGTTCCGCTGCCGTTCCCATGACCCACGTGTTGTACACATTTTTTGCAACAGTGATTACTGGTTGATCATATTTCTATACCCACACTACAAGGAGAACTTTCTATCTCTCCTTTCTTTGGCAGAGAGGTCTAATAAAATGCTGCCGTATCAGAAGACCCTTGTTGAAGAATTATTAAAAAAATTCCCATCTGACAACGCTGATGGCAGAGGTCACAGTTTCCTGGACAACCAAGGAGTAGAGGCGAGGGAGACAAACCAGATGCAGCAGAGGCAGGGGAACACTGTCAACGGTCTGGGACAGTTTTCTCAGACCCTCCCAGCGCCCAGGGCCTGATGCGCGGGGTACTCTGAAAAGGAGGGAAAATTTTGGAAGATGCTGAAGGAGTACCTTGGCGACCATACCAGTGTCCTCCGTGATTCCTCTGTGCCTTACAACGATTGGGTATCCAAGCTGGACATGTGGCATTAACTGTGTCTCTACGCCTTGGAAGTTCTGGCCTGCCATGCTGCTAGTGTTTTGTCAGAGCGGGTTTTTAGTGCCACCAAGGGTATTACAAGTGATTCTCACTAAATTAGAATATCATCAAGTTAATTTATTTCAGTTCTTCAATACAAAAAGTGAAACTCATATATTATATACAGTCATTACAAACAGAGTGATCTATTTCAAGTGTTTATTTCTGTTAATGTTTATTATTTTGGCTTACAGACAATGAAAACACAAAAGTCATTAACTCAGTAAATTAGAATAATTAGCAAAAACACCTGCAAAGGCTTCCTAAGCGTTTAAAAAGGTCCCTTAGTCTGTTTCAGTTGGTTCCACAATCATATTTGACAAAAATTCATCGAAGTTGGTAGAAATTTTCCAAATTTGACAGAAATTATTCAAAGTTAACAAAATTTAATGATTTAATGTGTCCATTCGCTGTTTGGTATGTAAGAGGCAGTGGTGGGAGACTTGTCGGTACTGGAACTGGAATTACCACCTCAGAACTCTCCATTGCATTGTTTCCATCCATTTCTGGGTGTTTCTTGAAGTATGTTTGGGGTCATTGTCCTGCTGAAAGACCTATGACCTAGGATGCAAGCCCAGCTTTCTGACACTGGGCACTACAGTGTAACCCAAAATCCTTTGGGAATCTTCACATTTCATGATGCCTTGCACATAGTCAAGGCACCCTGTACCAGAGGCAGCAATACAACCCCTAAATATGTTTGAACCTCCACCATATTTGACTGTAAGTACTGTGTTCTTTTATTTGTAGGCCTCATTCCATTTACAGTAAACAGTTGAATGATGTGCTTTACCAAAAAATTCTATCTTGATCTCATCTGTCCCCAAGACGCCTACTGGCCCTCTAAAAATAGTGGAGGCCGCCTGCTGACACTCTAAAAATTCTGAGGGCTGCTTGCTGGACATCCATAAATTGTGAGGACCGCCTGCTGGACATTCAAATTTCAAACTTTACAGAATATATACGAAAAAGAAAATTTGACTACCTCAGATGGATATGTTATATTGCAGTAGCAATATACAGCTATGCAAAGCATAGCTGGATGATGGCCCTTTAACAATAGTAAGGGCTGCCTGATGGCCCTGTAAAAATAGGCTTTGTGACTTTCAGAGTTCCTCCTTCATAAATGAAACAGGATGTGTCTGATCATGTCTCACACACCACATGGCCAGATAAGGTAGTAAAATGTTAAAATTACATTTAGTGGTGAATGTATTTTTCCTTGCTGAAAGCAATGTGAAAGTGCAAAAATGCATCAAAAGTACTATGTGTGAACATAGCCCAAGGTGTGGAGGAGCATTTTTGTTTTTGTTATTTATTTTGCCTTATATACAAGTAATTACTCTGTAAAGAATGTTTCTTAACATTTTTTCCAGGAAAATCCATTTCAGCTTTGTTTATGTATGATTTATTGTCAGTCCGTAAAAGTGGTGTAACACTCTGACAACATTGTTCACAGCAGTGACCTGGGATTCAGAGATGCTTCTAGGTGTCTTCCCCATATCATTTCAGCACTGTTTCCATTGATTTGACCAATTTTTAGACCCCCTCCAGACCTTCGGAGGGGTGGCTGCCGGAAAAATGCTTGAGTTTCCCATTGACTTACATTGTACTCATTACTTGGGTCGAGCACCCGAGCATTGCGATTTACTCCACCCGAGTAATGAGTACCTGAACATTTTAGTGCTCGCTCATCACTATTGTTCTGTATTGGTATATTGGATTTGGCATAGCACAATAGCGTAGCTACCGGGGGGGGCAGAGTGTGCAGTCGCCCTGCGCTCAGAGGGGGCCCACCATGGGGCACACACCCAGAGATACACTACTCTTAACTACATCGGCATGCATAGTATGCCGGTATAGTTAAGCCAGGCTGCACAGCATGATGCTCACAGCTCGTTCCCTTTTCTCTGTGCTCAGATGTATTCACATCTCTTAAACTTGAGTACATCTGCGCAACACTTCAGTGCTGTGAAGTAGGGGGCGCTCAATATCTCCCCACCCCATGTGCAGTGGAGTGATGAGGTCGCACACTGCTGACTTCTTCAATCTGCTCCTGTGATCACTGAGCCGCAGAGCGGCAAAGGACGTGTCATGCTTTCATATTATGGGGCAGTAGGGAAAATTGTGAGAGGGAGCAACGTGGGGATGGTTGGACCACATGGAGCAGTGTTGGGACAGTAAGGAGAGGGGGGAGAATGGAGGACCATTTGGAGAAGTGGAAGACATTATGGAGAGGTGGGAGGCCATATGGAAAAATGGGACCATATGGAGAAGTGGGTGTTCAATACGAAGAAGTGGCGGGCCAGTATGGAGAGGTGGGAGCGTGGGGGCAATATGGAGGAACAGGATGGAGCATTGAGAGCATCTGAGGACCATATGGAGAAGTGGGAGTGTGGGGTGATTTTATGGAGAAGTGGGGGCATAGTATGGAAAAGTGGGGAGACCATAGGGAGTGTGGGGGGAGCATATGGAGAAATGGGAATGTGGGTGAACCTTATGGAAAAGTGTGTGTATAATATGAAGAAGTTGGGGGACAGTACGGAGAGGTGAGAGCACAGAAGACAATATGGAGAAGTGGGAGAACAGGATGGAGCATATGGGACAATATTGAAAAATGGGGGTACAGGATGGAGAATTGGGAGCGTGTGGGGACCATATGGAGAAGTGGGAGTGTTTGGGGATTGTATGAAGTAGGGGAACAGTATCTAAAGATGGGAGTGTGGGGAGACAGTATGGAGAGGTGAGAGCATGGGGGACTATATGGAGAAGTGGGGGCACAGTATGGAGAAGTCGAATTCATGTACTGTCCGTGGATCTGATAATGGAGTCATGTACTGACCATGGTCCTGATTGTGTACAAATGTACCAATCCATAACTAATCAGAGGTGGTCACCCAACAGAGGCAGTCACCTTTATGCCACTGGTTCCCTACTGTGGCTGTCACCCTGCTGCCGCTGTCACACTGCTGCCGAAGTGGGAAAGGTAATGCCTTATAGAGCCGAAGGTTATACAGACTTTTATTGTATATGAGGGATGTTAATGTGAAGTCACAGTATTGTGTGGGCAGTATGCAGAGGAGGAAAAGTGTGGTTCTAGTGCTGTATTCATCTACTGACTGTGGTTCTGGCACTGCATTCATTTACCAATAGTGGTTCTGGCACTGCATTCAAGTCTGACGGTGGTTCTCATGCAGCATTCATGTACTGACAGTGGTTCTGTGTATATGGGAGCTGTGGGCCCACTATACTGTGTATAAGGAAGCTGTGGGGCATTATATTGTGTATAGGGGAGCTATGGGCCCATCATACTGTATATAGGGGAGCTATGGGGATATCATACTCTGTATAAGAGAACTGTGGGTCCACTATACTGTATATAGTGGAGCAGTATATTTGGGGATACGGTGGACATTATTAAACATTAAATAGGCACTTAAGAAGCATTATTGTTATAGTGGTACTCAGAGTAGTGTAACCGTCAAAGGGACAAAATGTGGACAGTTTTCTAGGGCATTTGCACAGTGCATTAATCTTTTCAAGGGAGCAATTTTACCATTTAGAGGGCACAAATGATGCATTTTTACTATTAAGGGGCACAGTGGTGGCATTATTATGTGGGGCAGTAAGAGGAGCACTGTTTTTGTAGCACACAGTAGGTGCAGTAATAGGGACACATACGGCAACAGCGGCTCAGTATTGGGGTATCAGCAGGATAAGGAGTTTGTACAGGTTGGGTATAGATGGGGATGGGCCTGGGAATGTGAGAAGTCAAATGATGTGTTTTAGTTGTAATGTATGCAGACGAGTCATGACTGGAAGAAGTTGTCATGTCGGTCCGGGCCAGATGGAAAAGACGGGAAGATGAACTACTCCACCAGATAGAATGTCAGCTGTAAGTTACTATATATACCTGTACTGTAATTACTTATATGGTCTGCAGGTCTGATATCGACCACAATATGGTCATCATAGGGCGGTAATGTAAGTGTTGGTCTTTGTATAGATATTTATTTTCATTAATAGCCTAGCCATCTGCTGAAGTTCCCCTGTACCCACAATCAGGGTTCACCACCGTAGTTATACACACGGTTGCCTGGTTAGGGGCCCACTGAGATCACTGGCCTTCCCTGAGCTGAACCCCTAGCTACGCCATAGCAGACTGTTTGTAATTTGGCAACTGTATGATTCCTATTTAGAAGTATTACAAAATGGTCTTATTGTCCTGTTTTCTATGAGCTTTATATAATTTATCATTAGTATTTTTTTTAACGGGGAGCTGCAAACACATGTGAATCTAAAATGGTATAGGGGCCCATACATCTGACCAAAAGATTGGCGGGTACCCAGGTCCAAATATTGTACTGGAGCCCAGAAGACATTAGTTATGCCATTGCTAATGTGTATGACCAACTAAAAACAGATGCTCCATAAATTCTAGACTCCAGGTGAGTGGGCCAATTGCATGCTCATCCACCTATTCTGTACATGACTGTGAGATTGAGTTAGGTATTGTGATGGATGGTGTCACCAAATAATTTGCCCAGGAATCAGTCCTACTACGGTGGGAAAGTAATATGGAAGAATTATTCAGCTATCATTTCTACTTTGCAACCCTTCATGTACAGATATAATAGAAACTCGTGACACTTAGTGGCAGGAAACACTTCACACTTTTTGTATCAATGATTTCAATAGTCCCCAGTGAATGGGCAGATTGAATAGTGAGCTTGTGAAATGGCTTCCTGATGTGTCCACTTTAAATCTCATCTATATTGATCGAAAAATGTTTTGCTACAAGCAAGTTTATTGACTTCAACATCTCTGTAAAAGCATATTCTGGATAATTAGCTTGTTGCAATTACAACTGTGGAACAAACATATTCATTATACAATGATCAAATGCATTATCTGCTCAGTCGATGATCCGGATGAAATTCTGTAGCTCTGGGTCACAAACATCAAATGTAGTTCAGAGCCAATGTTTTAAAACTGTTCTGCAAGACTGTCACCATAATGTAGATGTACATAATACCTATAATGCATGGATAATTACACAAGATAAATGTTACCCAACTAGATGAATTATCTTCTACAACTTTATCGGTACATTTCAAGACAGGAAAGTCTTTCAGGCCATTATGTATCATAACGGAATGTCATGAAATCACAACATTTCTACCTAAAAAAAGAAAAAAAGTCATATTGCAGAAAATATTTCACTTTCAGCCATCACAATTATTGAAGCTTTAATTTAGGCTTTTAGTTCTGTTCTATTTTAATATAAATGTGCACGGAAAGAGAAGAATATAAATATACAGCTCTACACCCTATTGCATATCTTTGTGCTCATGTGCCCTTATATTCAATATGCCGTGCAACTTTACACAGTAACCTTGAAACCAATGGGTTCATGATCTCGCTCAGTTACCTGAAAAGTACGATTAGACTAAAATGTGGGGGGTTTAGGGTCAAAGTATAAACTTTGACAAGACTTATTGCTACTGATTTTGTAACATCTTTTGCCAAAGATGTGGATTCTTTTAGCCACAAACCATTCAGCGCTGGCCAAACTGGGGAGCTAAATGCAAGGAAGTGTCCCGATTATTCACCATTATTGCTACAAGGAGGTGTGTACATTCCCAGTTGAATTCCTAATTCATGGTCTCTAGATTAATCATTATTAGTTTGTCAATGATATAGTAGCATAGTCATGAATAGAATGCAAGGGTGTCCCAAGGAGAGCGATCAGGATGTGTCAGGCCAGAGGATGAGATAAGAGAATAGTCAGGAACGAACCAGCGCTAGAAGTTGATCAAAAGTTACCAGGTGAACAATCCAAAGGGAAAGGCAGGAGGAAATCATGGAATAGATGAAGTCAATCAGAAACCAAGATCAGAGTCAAAACACAAGATTAGGAGACAGGAAAAGGAAAATACCATAATCTGCAGGAAATAGAAACAAAAACCATGGTTCCGCCAAGTAGGTGAGCTGTGGCTTGCATTGGATTGCCAACCATCCATAAGTTCCTGAACAATAAATAGGGAACTTTTTTCCAGTATCCGTGAAAAAAACTAAATGAGTCCCAGATTTGGTTGAAGCTGGGGGTGCTGGTATGGATTTTTGTGATTGTTCAATAAACAGTTCACAGTGGATGCCTCTAATGTGTTTATTTCAGTATCGATAGGTATCTCTTTTAGTTTTTATGATTTAATATAAAATAAGAAATATTAGTTGTCAGTCATTTTATTGACAAATTGTCCACAAAAAATAAAGATTAAAGTTGGCAAGCCTGTACAAAATGGTAACACCTTCCTGATGAGGCCAATTTTTATTTTTGTTGTTTGTCTTTTCCTCCCCTTTATCCAAGAGCTATAACTTTTTTATTTTTAAGTAAACATAGTTGTTATGATCTGCAACAAGTACTAAGGAAAGATAGGGGAAAGCTGTCCCTACAGTAAGACTAAGCTGAATCCTTACAATGTAGCGGGCTGCCTGATCCTAGCGAACAGACCCGCCTATGTCCTCGGCTAGTCTGAACGAAGACCTATTGCGTAAGGGGAGGGGTCCCTTAAAGAACTAAGGACTGGGACAAAAATGGGGCACCTCCTAAACAGAGAAGTTGTTGCAGAACACAAAAAGACAAACTTAAAAAAGGTACTACAGGTCCCAGAAGGACCAAGCGAACTGACAGAGAAAGGCACAGAAGC
This sequence comes from Phyllobates terribilis, assembly GCF_046119375.1. Lineage (NCBI taxonomy): Eukaryota > Metazoa > Chordata > Amphibia > Anura > Dendrobatidae > Phyllobates > Phyllobates terribilis. Next base: position 59,979,290 of record NW_027362773.1, read on the forward strand.
ACCTGGCTAGAAAAAGCAGTCAAACACTGAAGTCCAGCACAGCCAAAAGGGCGGAGCTGAAATATAAAGGGAGATGATCACGTGACCACAAAACAAAAGATGGAAAAAAAACAAACAGGATTGTTCTAACAATAGTGGTAGGAGGGCTTATTTTTTGCAGGATGAGTTTTAGTTTTTAACAAAATCATTCACTTTTCTATATGATGTCCTGAAAAACAGGGAAAAATTCCAAGTACAGTGAAATAAAAAAAGAAACGCAATTCTGTCATTGTTTTTGTTTTCTTTTTACAGAGACCTGGCAACATGATTCTCAAAGGTCAGTACGATTACAGTTATACTAAATTTATGTCATTCAAATTTGTATATTTCTTGCATTTTTTATATTTTTAAAACTAAGAGTCTTGAAACTGTAATCGGCTGATCGCTAGTTTTGCTTACTATAATACTAATATGTAACAGGATATAGAATAAATAATGTTCTCCTATGAAGCCCAGCCACAGTTCAGGCTTCACAAGAAGAAGATATCGAGCTCCCAGCTGCCATATCAACTCATCGACAGCTGTGCTTGCAACATGGGCGGACTGATGGAGGGATGTGCAGAATTTCATCATTTGAATGTCTATCAGACATAAAAGCCAAAGCATGGAATGCAGCAGCCATTTTAGGGTGATTTGGGATAGTGAGAGTTTGTCAGAATCCATAACTCATCAATAGGGACAGGAAGAGAAAACCATAAAGCATGGAAAATACTTCAGCACTGAAGAAGATGAGAATAGTAGTCTGGGAATTAGACTAGATTACATATTTGATTGAGAGGGAGGGAGAGAACCTTCCACAGTCCCACCGCCCACTCTTGGAAAAACTGCACTTCTGCACCCCGTTCTCACCAATCATACATTAACATTTCACATTGAACACCATATCACACACATAGCCATCAGCTTTTGTTTTGGCCAAAAGATTTTTTAAGCCGCCACCATGACAATGTAGACTTTTGGCCGGGTCCTACTCTATTCTAACCTATCAAAAATTTCTTAAAATATCCAATAGTCTTCTTAGGTATATTTTTATTTATTTTTCTTTAAGGGAATGAGTCACATATATTTTTTAAACTAATTGAAACCAGATTTTGCTAATTTTTTCATAATCTGTATTTCTGATTGCAGGTTATTGTATTCTGTTTTCTGTACATTTAAGGAAGTCACTCTCTTGCCTGTTTGGAGATATAGACTTTGAACACTTTTGGGACTCTCTACTGATCACAAGAAAGGAGCCCCTGTAAATCTCATTTACACCTGAAATAAGCAGAACAGCCAATTGGGCATGCGTGCAGCTGCTCAATTGTAAGGGCCAGCTCACACGACAGATTTTCAAGTGGAATTTTGGTGCGGACAGGTCCTTTCTCGGCACGGCTGCAGCTAAAACCTGCCATTCCTCAATCCTCATCTCTGTCTCTCATAAAGATGAATGGGAGGCATTAAGAGAGCAGTCACCATGGATATTCAGTAGAATGTTTGTGTGGCTGTCTGCGCCAAACTTCTGCTTGAAGATCCGCCATCTGAACTAGCCCCAATAATTATCCCATATGTTGTGTATAGGGGATATATATTAGGTTACTAGAATATCCCCTAGGTTTGAACTTAGTAGTACTTAGTAGTTTACAGGTAGCAGACAGAGATTGTCCCCAACTTCACGCTGCACAAGCAGGGAGGGGGCACAAGAAGAGTACTGGGTGGGAGGACCAGTGGGTGGGAGAATGGGAGGTTGGATGGGGGAATGGGAGGTCGACTGGAAAAGTGGACTGTCAAGTGGGCGGGCGTGTGCACCTCATCAGTTTTGAGTTATCAACTCCTGCATATAATGTGACGCAAGGGCCCGGGGCACGCTGGTGATGCGCCACCTGGGCCGTGGGGTACTTGGTGCCGGGCCGGTCATTGCTAGGGGTGATGTCACAGTGGCGGTGACCGGGCCTGTGACCCAGGGCGGTCAATAAAAGGGGAATAAAGAAAAGGGAATTTTATAGTTTTTATGTATGCAATTCGTGACCCCACCTGTGGTATGCGGCTATAGGCAGCCGCCGCTGCAGCGCAGGTCCTCTGAAGCTGATGTTTAATGCAGCAGAGTTGGTTTGGCTCTTCACAGTTAGAGCTTAGCTCCAGGGCAGTGTAGACGTTGCTGTTATGGTGTAGTGCAGAGGATGGCGCAGTTAATAATCAGTCCACAACTCAATGGCGGTTTCCTCTTATGTTTACTTGCGGTGATTAGGCAGACCGGGGCACGGGTACTGGCTGGAAGTGGAAGTTCAGGTAGCCTGGAAGCAAGTAAGGAAACCACCTCGCCAGGTGGAGTTGTAGGCCTTTCATTTTGCACTAATCTCTTTGGCCCTGCTGCGTGTAGCTGTGCTGTGGCCCTCGTCCCTGAGTACAACGTCCTTGTGCTCACCCATGTGGCAGGCAGCTCGGGCCTTGCTGATGCGTCGCTCCCACGTGGCGGTGCTGGGCCCTGCGGTGCTGCTGAGCCTCCGGGCGTCTAGTGGGGCCAGGAGACCTGCAATCTCCTGCCCTCCGGTTTCTGCTGCTGGGCCTTCGGTGCCCCATAACCTCGGACTCCGGTGTCCGGTCCTTCCGTGCTCTTTTCCTCAGGGGTGAACTGCCGCGCAGCTCCACCCCCTAGGTCTTTTCTCTTCAACGTCCTGACTTCAACTCCTCTCTGTTCTCCTCACACTAACTAATCCCGTCTCCAGATCCCAGTTGCTAAGGGTAGGAGCTCCCCTTGCTGGTCTGGAGCCAGGAAGTGTTGCATGCTAGCAAAACCTGATTAGGGGACCCCTCCTTGCTTCCAGGCATGGCATCACACCCTTGTGAGGGAGGCAATGCCACTGTGGCAACCGGACTCCTGGGGTGCCACACTGGCAGCTTAGGAACAGAGGGCGGGCTGGCAGCATCTGACATGACTGCTGTGGTTATACAATGTAAGTAATTAGCCTGGGCCTCAGTGTGCCATGCAGCTTGACAGGCAGTTTATACAGTGGCTCGGCAGTGCTGCCTCAGTGCAGACTGCGCAGTGTGTCTCACCCAGTCCGGGCCCCCCCTTTTTCCTTCTGCATACCGGGCACCATACTCCAGTAAGGGCAGTAAGGCCCTGATGGTGGCCATGAATAGAAAGCAGCAGCAAGTCAAAGAAAGAGAAATCTGAAATCAGTGTCAATCTAAAATCTGAAACCAGTGTCAGTCAGAGAAATGTGCTTGCTAATCACAAGTGACTGTTCTGAGTTTTCCTTGTGCAATCCTTTTTGTGAAGGGCAAATAATAGTTTTTTAAATAATGAAAAAGAAAATTCACTAAAATTCAGACATTTGCCTTCAAATATCTACCTCACATAATGTGCATGGCCCAAACTATTTTTTTTTTGCATATTTGTTTTGCAAGTCAAGTTTTACATCTCTAAATACCATACCATTACAGCACCATTTTGCAGTTGCTGGAATTTTGGACGTGTACCTAACATGCATTTCTTATTTTGCCATTTTGGGGAAAGTTGCTGAATTTTGTTGAAAAAATTAGAAAAAAAAATATTTAAATAATGTAGACAATTTTCTGTACATGCCTGTTTTTGCACACCTGTTTTATTAGTCGAATTTCACAATCATACACACAACAGCTACACTGCAGCCTGCTTCCATATTTTGCTTTCTATATATGTATAGCACCTTCTTAGCATTTCTTATCATGTCCTTTTTGGCAAGGGTTAAATAATTGTGGTTGAAAAGATTATCAAAATTTAATTAAAAGTGTAGTACAAAATACATGGTAAAAGAAAAAGTGTCAATTGATCGGGTAGTATAAAGCAAAAAAAACACATCATAGCTAAGAATGTGGGAACCACAAGCAGCAGTAAAAACACCACCAGTGGCACTAGTCATCCGGGCAGAAGTACTACCAAACGTGGGCCACAGTCAAGCCTAATAGTGGGGTGGAAGCAGAAGGCATAAGGAACATCATTTGTCTCAGTCACAGCAGGATGATGTTACCTCTGATAGTGACACTATCAGTTTGAGTCAATGTTCTGCACCATCTGCCTGATCACAAATGACTAAGGGGGATATTTTCTGACCATTTTTCATTTTAAAAATCATGAAAAGTCAGTCAGTACATTGTGTTATTAGATGGGCTATTGGTTACTACTGGGTTAAGGTCACTTTGACATTACTAAGGCAATGTTTACATAAAATAGATTGACAGGGGTTGGATACAGTCCTAGGAGACAGCAAAGTGTTATACATATCTTCTCAGGACAATTGAAGTACCTGTGTTAATTTGAAAAAAATTTCAGAACCTGGCGAATTTGAATTTCAAAAGATTCAATCATTTCTACTCAGCTTATATCTGCAAGGTATGGTACGGTATGGTGATAAAATGGATGATGTCATTCAAAAGCACAACTCGTCCTGCAAAAAACAAGCCCTTATACGACTATGGGGTTGGAAAAATAAATAAGTTATGACTCTGGGAATAAAAGAGGAAAAAATGAACGTGCAAAAACGGAAAATTGCAAGGTCATGAATGGAGTGAATGGTTTGGCTGATTGTTTATATTTATTTATATTAATGGACAATTACTTTTGATTGGTAGCCAATCACAGAAACCTAGAAGCAAGTATTACATTTACCTAAGTGATGAAGCATTAAATCGTGAAGTCACTGGATAGTCCACATAATAGAGAAATTTTCTGGGTCCTCCAGAGACAGAGAGGGAATCCATTATTTAGTCAAGCAATTAGTTAAGGCTCCTAAACGGCCTGAACAGGTAACATTACTCTCTATTCTTTGCTTTTTAACCCTTTGACCCCCGGGCGATTTTCCAGGTTTTTTTTTTTTTTCATTTTTGTGTCCCCTTGTCCTCCTATTGCATTGTTGCGGCTTCCAAAAAAAAGTAATTCTGGCATTTTAATTTTTTTTCCATTACACTATTTACCTATCAGATTAATTAATTTTATATTTTGATAGATTGGACATTTCTGAATGCATCGATACCAAATATGTGTATTTTTTTACTTTTTTAATTGTTTTCTTTTCATTGGTGCAAAAGGGGGGTGATTTGAACTTTGCATTTTTTTTTTTTTTTTCATATTTTTAAAAACTTTTTTTAACTTTTCACTGTATTTAATAGCCCCTTTAGGAGATTTGAATCTGCGATCATTCACAGGAGGATCATAATGACAAGCATGGGGGTCTTCAGCAGATCCCGCTGTCATGACAACCCATCAGCGCCTCACGATCACATCACTGGTATAACGATGGGAGCGTGGAATAACACGCTTCGGGCCAGCGTGTATTAACCACTTCGCGCCAGAGCCTGTTTTCGCCTTCGTGACCAGGCCAATTTTTTCAATTCTGACCACTGTCACTTTATGAGGTAATAACTCTGGAACGCTTCAACGGATCCCCTGATTCTGAGATTGTTTTTTCGTGACATATTATACTTCATGATTGTGGCAAAATTTCTTCAATATCACTTGTGTTTATTTGTGAAAAAATCAGAAATTTGGTAAAAAAAAATTAAAATTTTGCAATTTTCAAACTTTGAATTTTCATGCCCTTAAATCAGAGAGATATGTCACACAAAATAGTTAATAAATAACATTTCCCACATGTCTACTTTACATCAGCACAATTTTGGAACCAACAATTTTTTTTGTTAGGAAGTTCTAAGGGTTAAAAGTTGACCAACGATTTCTCATTTTTCCAACAAAATTTGCAAAAACATTTTTTTAGGGACCACATCTTATTTGAAGTGACTTTGAGGGGCCTTTATGACAGAAAATACCCAAAAGTGACACCATTCTAAAAACTGCACCCCTCAAGGTGCTCAAAACCACATTCAAGAAGTTTATTAACCCTTCAGGTGCTTCACAGGAATTTTTGAAATGTGGAAGAAAACAATGAACATTTAACTTTTTTTCACAAAAATGATACTTTGGACACAATTTTTTTATTTTCACAAGGGTAACAGGAAAAAATGGACTAATGGACTACACAATTTGTAGTGCAATTTCTCCTGAGCACGCTGATACCCCATATGTGAGAGAAAACCACTGTTTGGGCGCACTGCAGGGTTCGGAAGGGAAGGAGCGCCATTAGACTTTTTGAATATAAAATTTGTTTGAATAATTAGCGGACGCCATGTTGCGTTTGGAGAGCTCCTGATGTGCCTAAACAGTGGAAACCCCCCACAAGTGACACCATTTTGGAAACTAGACCCCTTAGGGAACTTATCTAGATGTGTGGTGAGCACCTTGTACCCCCAGGTGCTTCACAGAAGTTTATAATATTGAGCTGTAAAAATAAAATTTTCTCATTTTTCCCACAAAAATGTTTTTCATCCCCTAATTTTGCATTATCATAAGGGTAACAGGAGAAATTGCACCATGAAATTTGCTGTACAATTTCTCCTGAGTATGCAAAACCCCAATGTGTGGGGGAAAACCACTGTTTGGGCGCACTGCAGGGTTCGGAAGGGAAGGAGCGCCATTTGACTTATTGAATGTAAAATTTGTTTGAATAATTAGCGGACGCCATGTCGCATTTGGGGAGCCCCTGATGTGCCTAAACAGTGGAAACCCCCACACAAGTGGCACCATTTTGGAAACTAAACCCCTTAGGGAACTTATCTAGATGTGTGGTGAGCACCTTGTACCCCCAGGTGCTTCACAGAAGTTTATAATATTGAGCCGTAAAAATACAATTTTTACATTTTTCCCGCAAAAAATGTTTTTCATCCCCTAATTTTGCATTATCATAAGGGTAACAGGAGAAATTGCACCTTGAAATTTGTTGTGCAATTTCTCATTACAGGGAATCTTCTGTCATGGGTTCCATCTGAATCACGTATTTCAGAGATTTACACGGAAACTCTGGTGTAAGTGCTCAGCGCAGAGCCATACTGCGATCTTTGGGAGACTTAATAAACAAATCAGTAGCAGGTGAAGAATTGGTTTTATTTATTTTATTTATTTTTTACACTGTTCCTCATGTGGTATAACTGATAAGATTACTTTATTCTTCGGATCGGTGCGATTACAGCAATACCAGATTTATATCAGGTTTTTATTTTTGACAGCTGTCACACACTAAAAGACGCTTTTTTTGCAAAATCTAGTTTTTGCATCTACATATTTTGAGAGCTATAATTTTTCTATATTTCGCCCGACAGAGTCATGCGAGGGCTTGTTTTTTGCAGGACGAGTTGACGTTTTTATTGTTACCATTTTTGGGTATGTGACATTTTTTTATCGCTTTCTATTCCGTTTTTTGGGAGGTAAAATGAACAAAAAACAACAATTCAGGAATTTTTTGAGTTTTTTTTTATGCCATTCTGCATGTGGTAAAAGTGATAAGGCAGCGCTATTCTTCGGGTCAGTAGGTTTACAGCGATACTACACTTACCGTATATATTTTTTTTATGTTTTGGCGCTTTTTGTGATTTTTTTTAACAGTTTGAAAACATTTTTTAGACTTTTTTTTTTACATTTTTACTTAGTCCCTGTATGGGACATTAATTTTTATTTTTCTAATCACTGTTTTCATGCAATGCAATAGACACGTATTGCATTGCATGAGAGCTTTGCTGACAGTTTCACAGTCAGTGTCTCCTGCTAGACTTCAGCTGCAGGCTGAGTCTAGCAGGACACCGTACATGGCAGACCCGAAGGTGGTCATGTGACCTCCGGCTGCCATGACAACGGCAGGTCCTGCCAGACATCAGGGGGCCATCGGAGAGGTAAGTGGACGACCCCCTCTCCTCTCACTATCTTCTAAATGCCGTGATCAGTATAGATTGCGGCATATAGAAGATAGCAAAGGTTAACATCATTGGGACCTGATCCAATCAGGTCCCGATGATGTCCCCTGTCAGAGCTGTCGCTCTGCACCGCACCCGCAGTGCTTGCAGGACCCTGGGGGTCCTGAGGGCTGCGGGACCACTGACCATTTATAAACGTCGGCGCTGCACAGAGCCCAGCAAGCGCCGACATTTTTGTAGAGTGGGCGGTCGGGAAGCGGTTAAATGCCGAGATTGACAGCAGGATTTACAGGTTAACAGCTCTGGGCGGAGTACAGCTCCACCCGCGGCTGTTATAGGCACATAATCACTGAATAAATCAGCTGTCATGTGCCGGGATAGGCATGGACACGACATATGACGTACAGTTACGTCATATGTCGTGAAGTGGTTAATAAACTTTGCACCTTAGGTTTAGGCTGCATTCACACGCAGCATTCAATCTGTGGCATGTAACAGCAACAGTTCGGTGCTGCTATGGTCTTTCCACTGTTTCTTGCACAATCATTTAATCTTGCAGGGTAAGAGCTGTGTCCCCTACAAAGCCACACGGCCATTACGATCGGCCTCACGGTCTTACAAGTGGAATAGCTGTTTCCCGACAAGACTAAGTGACTGTGCAGGGAAACAGTCAAAACACCGCAGCAGCACAGAGCAGTTGGGTTAAAAGCTGCAGCATGTCCACTCCATGTGAATGCAACCGCATATTGCCAGTAATAAATATAAATTAACTCACTTCTTCAATTTGCTTAAATGTTTTACTGATCACATTTCACAAAAGTTATCCTTGCAAATTTTGTGGAAAATTTTAAGACATTTTAGAATACATCTACAGGTTTTGTTCTTTTTTCAGCCCTGAAGAAGACAATAAGCCACACACAATTTAAGATACTGTACCTGGACACTTTCTGCAAAATACAAAGTTGTAGATGCTTTTTTATTTTATTTTTCTCTTTCTCATAATCAACATTAGGTTTTGAATTTACCATGAAATTCACGAGACTTTGAAGAGTTGAACCAGTAGCTTCCCACTAAGCGTGACATAAGCCGTACCAGGCTGTCTGCATTGATAGCCTGCATAAATCATCGTTTCTGAAGGGAACAGATGTTCAGGGTATGAAACAGTAATACAACAATTTAGTCATAATTAAAATTCACCTTAGCATGCCTTTATCAGTGATCAAAGAATCATTGAGCTTCTCGTCAACACAAAGAAAAAAAACATGTCAACTCCCTTTAGAAACTGAAAAGATAACCTTTCTTTTACGCAGATTTTAACAACATTTCATCCTGCCTGGTTTAATGCCTCTACTCCACTTGTATGTGACAGTTGATTAGTTAGTGGGTGTTCTAGCGATGCACAAATAAGTAAAATAACAATTCAATCTTTCACTGAAGATAATCATGTATAGCGAGAGGTGTTTAGAAGTAAACAATGCATCTGAGAAATGTTTTTTTCTTTTTTAAGCTATAAAACGGTAGAAAGTAGGGACAATTTTATTTGTAATGTTAATTTAAGAAAATGTGTCAGTCTTTCATTCATTCTAATTTCCTGCAATAATGCAATTTTATTCAAATATACAATGTTTGAAAATATTTAATATTAACACATTCTGATTTTTGATCAGTTTGTTTTGTTTTACTCTTTTATGTTGCTGTTTATGAATCAATAAATAAAATTTTGTGGCTAGACCCTATTTAAAAAATATATATATATAATTGCAATTGGTTTTTCTATGACTTAAGTTATTGGTGGATAGATTGGAAAACAAAGATACTAAAAAAAAATCATCATTTCAAACCCTTACTTTCGGCCGCATGCCAACTTTGGATTTTAAAAGTCCACGCCTGCTGGATGTCAGGTTCCAGTTCGTATTTCACTTTGCCTATGTTCAATGTAAGTCACATATGGCTAAAAATTACTTGAAAAATGTCTGGACTTTTTTAAGCCTATGGCTACATTGCAACACTGGTCACACAGAAGCAAGTTTCATGAACAAAAATATTTATGTGACTTGTGTATGACTGCAGTGGTGAAACTGTTTTAGAGCTGTGATATAGTTGTAGAAAAATAGTTGGATTGCAAATGGCTTACATTTTATGTGGCCACCTGCAAAAAAAATCTAAGAGTTGGATTTTCTGCTGTGGTGGAACTGCATTAGGTCCTGCATTGCATCACAACCTCACTGACAATCCTTAGATGTAACGTCTCAATGTGACACCTTAATTGTGATGTCGCATGACAAGTGATGCCATGTAGCCCTTGTCATACTGACTAATGGGTGTTGCAAATCCTAAATCGCATACAGTTTGCCACCAGGTCACACTATAAAATAGTGCACAGCAGCAAGTCTCAGACAAATTATGCACATTTTTATTGAATGATTTGTAGAAATATTTAACTTTCTGTTGCGCAACCAAAGCCACTGTGTCATTCATACATGAGTATCATGGCATGATCTATTGTCTTCCCATTGACTTTAATAGCAGCAGGTGTTTTGGTCTTTTTTCCTTTAGCAGATCAATAAAAAGGTTACAATTTTATATAAAAAAAAACAACTACATCAACTAAGGAATGTGCCCCTCAGACCTGTGGGAGCATCATAACACTGGACCTAGTCACAGGACAATAAAACCTTCACACTCCTTATCTATTAACTGCTAAAATATTTATAGCCAGAACTGTTTATCTCTCCCATAAAAACTCTGCTTTCCGTCACCTGTCGCATCTAATGCATTATTTCTGTGTCTTTGGCCAACATATTAAAGACTCACGGGTAGGTGGTGACAAAAAAGGCCTGCTCACCACCCATGGCCGTAAGTAAGAAATGCCTACTCAGAAAACACATGTGCCTCTTGATAAAGCCGACGCGAAACGCGCATCAAGGCCCTTCGCGGATGGAAATTAGCTGCCTCCCTGTGCCCTCCACATTGTAGAGAGTTTACCAATCATCTGGGTGACTCATTTATTATTATGGCCTCCCACTCGGGTATTGGAGATAATGGATATCTCACCCTATTTGCTTGATTGATACTTTATACTCTCTCCATGGTTCCATCCTCCCCGCGTATTCTGTCTTTTTTCCCCCCTTTTCCTTTTTTCCTTTTCCTTTAAACTTTTTGTGGATTCTGTTTGAACCCATTATACATTGGAATATATACTTATGAGGGGTTTAAAGATGCAGCGGGGTCTTTCTTGATCCAATGATCACCCATTGTCATTGTACTCATATTTATATCCCTTGTGTCACTATTGTATATTTATAATTGAATAATAAAATATTGTTGTTTCATGCCATTATTACTCGCTCTCGCTTCTTCCACTTTGTGTTATACTAGCCTGATGAAGAGACCTGCGTAGTCTCGAAAGCTTGCAACTTTTTACCATCTTTTCAGTTAGCCATTAAAAGGTATCAACCACTGAGGACTCTCAAAGCTAAATATTTTCCTATCTACTGGCTAACACGGTACAAAAATATATATTTTCCCTATATAGAAAAACAGATACTATACACTACATTAATTGGATAAAACAGTGATTATATTAGATATACCCTACCCATATAAGGGTTGGAAAAACTCACAGCTGGAAAACATAGGACTTTGGGTTGTATGGAATACAAAACTAATGGTGCATAAATGTAAGAGCAGGATCTCTGCACTCCAATGTACAGTACATTTTTTCTAAGGTGACAATCCTGAAAGATGTCAAATACTGACCAGATACTGCAGAGTGAATGTAACTTTATAAGTGCTTATTTTATACTATTTTGTATGCTGATATACCTTATAAAATAACTACTTAATCTTTATGTACTTATGTAGTATATGGTATTGTTTTTCAGCGTATGATTTGACAGTATGAGTTCTCTACCATTTGCTACAATTTTGTTGATTTTTAATTCTCTTTATATCTACATATATTAATTATTTCAATTCAATGCATTTATCATAGTTGTAAACCTACCCGCCCAAAAAAAACAAGCATCCAGTTGCAAGTGTGAATCTAAACATCTAAACTTATCTTTTTATGTTTTGGTTATTTTTATTAACCTTTAGGAAGGAACTTTAACTGTTCATGTAAACATACCAGTATTTTTTTTGCAATATTTATTAGAATTAGTCATTTTAAATTACTATAGGCTATATATGAGAGTAAAGCTACTTCTTAGAAGCTTCTAAAGTCCTGTAATGTTGAGGTTATGGACTGAAGTGAGAGAGGGTTCAGCCAAAAACATTATTATTATCAGTGCGATTGCTTACACTGTACATAAAACAAAAAACCTGTCTGCATTTTCATTTAAGCTCTTATATCAACCTGCAGTTGTGCTGATGGCAATAAAAGCTAATGTCATGTTGCATTATGTCACCTGTCAGGGCTACAATCGCTGCAATGTTTGGTAAATACATTGTGCCCTGGTCACATTCCTGTGCGTAGTTACTCCTTTATGCGTTAAGTATGCAAGCTTTGTGTTTTTACTTGTTTTTGGGTGTCATCATGGACGGCCGCCGGCACAATGGCTATCTTTAACTAATTACGACAGTTGCTGTCATTAAAATTTATAATCAATAACATTATCCTGACACCCAATCTAAAGTACAGTATGCTTCATCCTTCAATTTTATTAAAATTACCAACACCCTGTCTGGGTGTCACTCAAACCGCTGTCACCCCCGGTTGAACCTTGTCATGAGCTGTTTGAGAAAATAAGGAAGGACGTTTGTCTGAGGTTCAAGCTCAGAACAGCTTCAGGTTGAAGAAATATTATTCTAAACTCATTGCTGTGCGACCTATGAGACATATTAACACAACAGACAATTAATGAGCGTTCATGGGAATTTTCTGTACAAGGAAAATGACTTCAGGTAAGTTCCAGTCTGTGAACAGATCATTACCCTTTTTAATTAGGGATGAATCCAAATGAGAATTGTGTAAGTCAAGGCAAGTTGGATCACACATCGGAAAAGTATTTATTAATCCAATGTCAACAAAACACGTATATAGAGATTATACAAGTAAGATTAGAGATTATTAACATAGTGCGTGATTTCTACATGTCTCTTCATGAGGGATGCCGGTCCATTGGTTCTAAGAAAAGCATTAGACACTCTCCTATAGCAAAGAAAAGAAGAATAAAGTTGAGTGCTTTTGCCCCCATGTGATTTAGAAATGTGATGGCCCTCACATAACTCATATTATACTTATTTTCTATATTTCTTAAAAAAAACAAAAAAACATTCTATCATTAGGAAAATTCTGCCCCCGGTCATGTAACATCCTAAGGTTGATTATTATTTTACTCCCCAACTTCAAGTAGAAGCTTTCAATGTTTTCTGTATGCTAGAGGTCTTCATAGGCATAGGACATAACAACATGGCTGGATGTTGCTGAGTGTAGGGGAAGTTGTCAGAACCGTGCACCCTTATCTGACATCACTTCCTGCTCTGCAGCGATTGGCTAAAGCTATAAATCACAAACTTTCTCCTCTGCGAACATTGGCTGATGCTAAACATCACAAACTTCCTGCTACGTGGCCATTGGTGGAAGCTATACATCACAAATTTCCAGCTCTATGGCCATTGGCTGAAGCTTTAGATCACAGACTTCCTGCTCTGCGACCATTGGCTAAAGCTATAGATCACAAACTTTCTGCTCTTTGACCATTGGCTGATGCTAAACATCACAGATGTTTTGCTCTGCAGACATTGGCTTAAGCTGTACATCACAAACTTCCTGCTCTGCCACTATTGGATGATGCTAAACATCACAAACTTCCTGCTCTGCCACTATTGGATGATGCTAAACATCACAAACTTCCTGCTCTGCTCATCCCCTGCATTCACTGTTAATTCTGAAAACTCTCTGAAATAGAGCAATGTGCTCTCAGTGGGTGAAGCAGGAAATCTGTGAGTTGCAGCTGCAGCCAATATTTGAAAAGTAGGAAGTGATGTCAGAGAAGGGGGGTCATAACTTAGGAACTTTATTCTGTACAGTGCAGCCAATTCTTATTGATGATCTATAGTTTACAGAGCCCTTTGAAAGCTCATATGTGAAAAATCTAAATTATACTAGAAGGTCTATTTTAATGTTAAATATTTGCCTGGAGTTGCAATATTCCCATATGAAACTACAACAGCAAAAGAGAAGTTATTAAGGCACATCCCTCAGAGGTCATAGATAAAGAATGGACAGCCACAAACTGAACAACACTATAACTTATAAGCTTGGAGCTAGTGTTGACAAGTGCCAGTATATTAATCAGTATTTACCATATTCTATCTCCTGCAGCAAATTACTTTTTCACTCCCTAGTTGTTCTCACCACTCCTCATTGGGTGCCAAAAGGAAGAACCAGGTGATGGCGCTGTCTTTGCCACCAAGTGAGATCAAGGTGCAGGAACTTCAGGTTGATCGTAAGTAAAAAAAAAATTTTATTCACACTAATGTAAAACAATAAAACCTATATACACAACGCGTTTCGGCTGAAGAAGGCTGCAAACAGCCGAAACGTGTTGTGTATATAGGTTTTATTGTTTTATATTAGTGTTAATAAATTTTTTTTTTACTTACGAGCAACCTGAAGTTCCTGCACCTTGATCTTGGTGGCAAAGACAGCGCCATCACTTGGCTCTCCCTTTTGGCATCCTCGTTGTGGGATACTCCTGTCTCTGAATTCAATCCCACCTCACCAGGTCGGCTGCTGTCTTTTGCAAATTCATCCATACTACAAGCGGGAGTTGTGCCTCTGCTTGCAAAACCGCATCAGGTGAGCAATTTCCTATAGATACTCCCCTTTTTAATTGATCTAATCTTACTACGCTTAGATAGCACCACGTTTTTTCACCTTTAGGAAATCTATTATCGTTCCCTCCTAGTCCAACTCGGCACCTTCAGATCTATACACACTTTTGGTGATTCTAACAATGCAAAACGTTTTTTGTTTCGTATATTTAATTAATAATAGACATTTTTATAGTATAAAACAATGTAAGTCAATCTCAATATTTGAACAATAGACAAAATTGTGTCCCTCCACTTTGCCATAAAGAGATTAACGAAACTGGGGGATTAAATATTGAGATTGACACCCAAAGGATTAAATATCAAGATTGACCCAAATTGTTTTCTAAATTAAAAATATGTATATTTTAAAAAAAAATGGCAAAGTCATAATCAACAATTTTAAATTTAATATGCAGTTTCTTTCCCCTTTATGTTGAAATTTTTAAAGTTTTTTTTATGTTTTTATGTTCATTTTTATGAATTTTTTTCAAGTTATGCTATTTATGCTTTTTATTTATATTTTTTAACTAAGTTTTTTTTCTCCATTTTATGATATGAACCTTGACTCAGATATAATAGTAAGGTTTAAATTTCAAGTGTGGAAGTTTCTGATATAGCCTGATGAGGTGAAACTGGTCAGATTACATGTAATTGATGTTTTATTTGATAGACTAGTTCTAACTATATATCCTATTAGTATAATATTAAATTGTGGAGATGTAACTTCAGGTTCTATTTCTAGATTTCTTTTTGACTTCCCTATGCTTAGTATAGTCTCCTTTGAATTTACTGGTTTCACATGATAAATCATGGGACCAAATCATGGGTCCATGCCACTCCATTGATGAACCATGCAGAGTAATCACCGACACACTACACACTAGCATCACATGATAGATCAGATGATAAAATCATGTAACCATTACTGGACACCCCATGGCATCCAGTGCCATCTTGGATGCAAGTGTCTGTGGCGAGGCACATTAACCCTTTCATGATCGGAGCATTTTCCGTTTTTGAGTTTTCGTTTTTTGCTCCCCTTGTTCCCAGAGCCATAGCCTTTTTATTTTTCAGTGAATATGGCCATGTGAGGGCTTATTTTTTGTGAGACGAGTTGTACTTTTAAATGCCATCACTAGTTTTACCATATCTTGTACTGGAAAACGGGAAAAAAATTCCAAGTGCGGTGAAATTGCAAAAAAAATGCAATTGCACAGTTGTTGTTTTTTTTTTTTTCTTTCCACGTTTACTGAATGCTAAAAGTGACCTGCCATTATTGTTCTCCAGGTCATTACGAGTTCGTAGACACCAAAGATGTATAGGTCCTTTTTTATTTAAGTGGTGAAAAAAAATTCCAAAGTTTGCTAAAAAAAAATGGTCCCATTTTCTGAGACCCGTAGTGTCTCCATTATTTGAGATCTGAAGCCGGGTGAGGGCTTATTTTGTTGCGTGCCGGGCTGACGATTTTATTGATACCATTTTGGGGTAGATCCGATGTTTGATCGCCCGTTATTGCATTTTATTGCAATGTTGCGGTGACCAAAAAAACGTAATTCCGGCATTTGGAATTTTTTTCTCCTTACACCGTTTACCGATCGGATTAATTTTTTCTTTATATTGATAGGTCGGGCGATTCTGAACGCGGAGATACCAAATATGTGTATGTGGGGTTTACTTTTTATTATTTTATTTTGAATGGGGCAAAAGGGAGGTGATTTAAACTTTTTGATTTTTTTTATTTTTTTTTATATTTTTTAAAACATTTTTTTTTTACACTTTTTGCATGCTTCAATAGTCTCCATAGGATCACCTCTATGTAGCAGAAATGCTCCTGTGCTATGAGCGCCGACCGCTAGGTGGCGTTCATAGCAATCTTTATATGACAACCACTGGAGTCTGCTGCAGACCCAGGGTTGTCATGCCCACCCATCAGTGACCCGCGATCACGTGATGGGGTCACCGATGGGCAGGGTAAGTGACGCGCTACCAGCGCGGCGCTGTTAAATGCCGCTGTCAGAGATTGACAGCGGCATTTAACTAGTTAACAGCCGCGGGTGGATCGCGATTCCACCGGCGGCTGTTGCAGGCACATGTCAGCTGTAATAAGCAGCTGACATGTGCCCGGTTCAGTGCGGGCTCAGCGCTGGAGCCCCTGCTGAACCGGCCTTTCCGACGTGGTGTGTACTATTACTAACCATGTCGGAAAGGGGTTAAGGACTCGTGCAAATGATGAGTGCTATCTGTGGTTTTCACAGATAGCACTCGAACCTATGATATTGTAGGGAGCTGTGCACATCTACGATATTTTCCTTGGATCTAATGGTCCACAGAAAAACTCGGAGACATGTCTAATTTGATCCGAGTGTCAAAGTTGGCAATGGAAGTCTATGGCTCAAATGAAAAAAAATCAGACCGTACTCAGATGACTTCCAAGTGCCATCTGATTTTCACGGATTGACATAACAGAGTAGGTGAAAATACTTTTTTTTCTTTTCACATCCAAGAAAAACTGATGCCACTCTGATCAAACTCTGGTCAGAATAATTGGACTCTTTTTCTCAGATGTGGAAAAATTAGTCATGTGAACCTACCGTAACTGAGAACTCCCATAACCAAGCCAATAACCTGCATTTATTGGCTCATCTGTATCTAAAAGGTCATGAACCCATCCCTCATACTTACCCCTGATGAAGCACATTGTGCGAAATGCGCGATAGGTGGACCATGCACCTTGATTACCCTTTATCCTGGTTGGTATTATGCATGTGACTTTGTTGTGGCTATATTTTTGTTTCATTTTATGGTGTGGTTTTTCGCGGTGAATGACACCAACAATGACTATAAGTATATTTATTGTCAGCATATTGTATCACAATGAAATAAATGTTCTATATTATTAGCTGACACTTTTCACTTTATAGGATATATGTCTCTATTTGCTGTGCCATTCACTAGTGATCACAGCATTTCTTTTTCTCCGTATCTCTAAATATTTATATTATTGATTTATATTTTCGGTTGCATTATACCATACTTTGGGATTTCTAGCTACCCCTCCCTTTTCTCTTTTTTTTCTGGTTCTTTACATTGTGTGAATCCCATGTATTGTTATTTTAAAGATTTTTTTTATTTTTAATTGTCTAATAAAGTGAGTGATTTTTTAACACTAATGAATTTATTTATAGGTTATTAGCACTTTGAAAAAGTATCATTGCAGCTGTGAGAGCGGACCTCTTTTGAACCAAAGGAGCCTCTGTAGCAGGGTTGCCCACTTTAGTTTTTATTTTTACTGGACAGCTTATAAAAGAATCAGGGACAGACAATATTTTTTATGGATACATTGGAAAACCATAATAAATTGTGATTCTTATAACAGATATACAGTATGTCTACAGCCCATAATTCTGAAAAGAAGACTTTAGCTTCTGCTTTCACTGTAAATTGTAAAATGTGGATAATCAAAATATAAATCTGTTATAAACCTTGGAAACTCTATTTGATCGTGTACATTTTTTAATGTAGCTGTGTAAAAACGCATCCGACACTGACGTCACCAGGATATCACACGGACGTAAAAAACGTACACATGGACGGCATGCGGATGAAAACCTGATGAAAATGAAAAAAAAATCGTTTTCTGAATGAAACTAGGACCATTCTTCATACGCTCGTCTGCAGAAGCCATTAATGAACGCACATTACATGCTAACACTAGCTCTAAGCCTGTAAAGTATAGTGTTGCTCAGTTTGTTCTGTTCTACCTTTTGGAGGGTAGTGGGTTTTTCTTTAAGTTATGTTATACAATTTATGCTCTGCAAATTCTTGTTTAGTTTCATGTGTAGCAGCTTACTCCAGTCTACTGCTAGAGTTCCCAGATGCAACATAATCGAGTGGACATCCTCTCCACTCCTCAGGGCAGGTGCAGACCAGCGTATTTGCCAAAACATCGGATCACACTTGGACCAACGTTATTCTGGGCCGAGCACATCTGACTTTTTCTTCAGACAGAATGTGTCCGAGGAATAAATCACAGCATGCGTGAGTTTGATCCGATATACTGATTGCACTCAGTCATGCCAGTCAATGAGTGCGTGGAAAACATCGGACTGTCCTCGGATGGCAGAATGGGGAAGATGCAGTAATATTTTTTTCCTTCCAAGAGAATGGGCTCACACTATGATCATTCTGATCAGAGTATGATTTGCATAATCGGCCCGATTCATTCAGATGAGAGAATCTATGGTCATCGGCCCCTGCCCTTATGGTGATGTAGCAGGGTGGAATTGGCCAATTGGACACTGCAGTTCATATCCAAGTCTTGCCATGCATGAGGCTTAGATAACATGGGTCTGCACAATTCCCTATTACAGAATACCTCTATAATACAACATCTTCATTGGCATGGAAGTTTTTTTCTCATAGATTCAAGAAGATTCAGAGAGAAAAACCTCAGTATGCGTCTGTATGAAAAAAGGTCTTGGGGTGCAATATTATGGATCCATACAATGCAAAATTTGTAATATTGCCAAGTACAAGAGGCATGCGATGGAATAATGCTAATTAAAGGGATCATCCTTTCATTATCTATTATCATTATCTGATCACTGGGAGCAATATTACTGCACACTTTCCAGTCTCTGGAATGGGATCACAAGCCCCCGTTAGCACAATCAGGAAGAGTTTGAAGGGAGAGCTAGTATTCGGGTGTTTCCATCAGCCATATAGACATTGATTGGAGAGACAGGGCAGATGTGGGGTCACCGAACCTTTCATACTATTCCCTACTGTGACGGTTCTGTGATAAGGAATCAGGGTTATGGGACATCTGCACTAGTGATCGGTAGGTGTCTCAGCATTGTGGTTTCCAGCAATCACACATTTAGCACCTATTCTGTGGATGATTTGTATGACTTTGACAATCCCTTTACCAGTGAAATGCTTTACTTTTTTCTGTCTTGTTATTAAGGAGTTACAAACAAAGTTGACAGCATTAAGCAGACACATAAGATAATAATTGTCTTGGACAAAACACAAAAAATGGTCTAAATCACACAAATGAAGTCACGTATTCTTTTCATTCCTTTAGTTGCAGGTGAGATGTTATACAAAACACCAGTCATTATTAACAAGGGATCCAACTATTTTTCTTTTGCAGTTCTTCTCTGTTAAATTATTCCAGTGTCATGGATCTAATAACATATATAAGATAATTAGCTGCAAGCAATCACAAAACAATAAACGCGATGAAAACACTGACAAGTGATAAAAAAACAACTCAAGCGACAACCCATCTCGGTGAATTCGGACCATCCTGCGTTCTGCTATTCACAAAAGATGGACGTGAACATAACAAAAGATGACATCTCCCTCACACTTGTGTCACTGCAGCACAGAGGAAGACAATGTGTAAAATACATTTTTCCGAAAATTAAATGTCTGCACAAATATTTATATATTCTATTACATTTTTAAGCGTCAGGGAATTATGTGTGATAGTATATTAAATTTGGAGTGCGGGAACATACAGGAATAGTGCTGTTGAATTTGGTCTTACCTATTGCAATTAATTTAATTATAGCTTCAATTAAAATGCTTTGATACTCTTGTCTATAGTCGGTGCGTGGTATTCTGATTTAGTTCAATGTCAATGCATGTAATTCTCTGTATCTATCATTAGACAGAGCTATTTTACAAATGGTCATCTGGTAAATATCCTTAAGGGGTTAAAAAAATGGATATCCAGTGCACGCAACACGTGGTGGCCTGAGCCATAGTTTGAAGGCCAGCAATCGGGGAACTTTGGGAGGATATCACTATCCTACATTACTTAGTAGTAATGTAGTGTAACAAGGGTTGTCCACTACACGAACAAATCCTTCTGAATCCCACCTCCGATGCATGCATCGTACCAGTGGTGTCGGCACCAGCTCTCCCAGGACTGGCTTCATTCGCCTCTCCTTCGGACATAATTGATATCCAGAGGAAGTGAGAGTGTAGCCGCTGCTCTCACTTGCTGCGGATGTCTGAAAAAAGGGAGAGTGAAGCCAGTGCTGATTGGCCACAGGGATCCCGTGACATAACAATGTCACGCAAGCCAGTGCCAACACCCCTGGAATGGACTGCACCAGAGGTGAGTATTAGTATTATTATTTTACTGGGGGGAAACATAAGGTTTCAGAAGGGGTTTTCCAAGTAGTGGACAACCCCTTTAATTTCAACCAATTAGTGTAACTAAGATAACTCAATGCAATTCAGATTAGCAGAGATGGGATCCCACTAACCTACACTGCCCAGCTTCAAGACCTTTACGAGGGTGCAGACAGGTCAACATGTGGCCCAGAGGCTGTGTGCCAATAAGCTACTCTATATAAGCCAGTGTTTTTAGAAAATGGGCTAGGGCAGCAATCCGAATCTATGCTCGGGGGTTAATGTCTAGCTATCAGTTGCTGCTGCAGAACCACTTTCTGCCTGTGCTTCAGTAGTGAGGTTACTGTGTATTCCCAGCTTTAATTAAACATGATCACGTCAATGTGGATATTTGTGCTCTTTATAAATATTATATTTCAAATATAAAAATCATAATGAAAATAATACATTTCCTAGCATGTGTCCAGAGATAGAACAGGAACATTTTCAGTTCAATGCACGGTAAAGGTGGTGGAAAAAAAAACCTCATAAACCGCCTGTTCACAAGTGTCTTCTTATCATGCTGAAGAGCCAATGGATTTCTAGGTTTTGATTGCTTTGTTGACGCTGGCATCTTCGTAAAGACTGCGAGAATCATCTCTGAGCTGGCAGAGAGATTGGCAGGGGCTGCTAGTGCAGCTGAGTCACAGATAGTTGGCACAAAGGACTTACGAGTTTTGGGTGGAGATTTTTATTGGCAAGACCCCAGTAGTCGGAAGTAAAACAAAGGGATGAAATCCAGGTGGACGTTGTATGAGGATTTGACTATATTATTTGCCTCTAACTAGATCTTGCTAATTGTTGAAACATATTGCATATTAAGCATCTAGAAAAATTATAGACAACTGAAAAGCTCACCAGTGCTACTCACCAAATCAGTGGTCATGGTCCTAGGCAAAATATCCAATATATCCACTATTCACACCGCACAAAGATGAAGATTTATTTTATAGTAGGAGCCCAAAAATGTGATGAATTAAATACTTAAAGGAGTTGTCCACTACCAGGACTACCCCCTCTCACTCTGAATGTTTGCCCCATTAAAATAAGAAGACCTATACTCAGCTCCCATGATGGCGCCATTCCAGTGGTGTCAGCATTAGAGTTCCCGGAGCTCACGTGAGGTTATGTCATGTGAGTCCAGCGTCCAATCAGCGCTGGCGTCATTGTTCCCTCCTTCGGAAGTATAATTAATCAAGAGGAAGTCATAGCTGTGGCTGGCCGCTCACTTTCTCTTGATTACTAATATGTCCCAAGGCGGGGACAGTGATGCCAGCGCTGATTGGACGCTGGACTTACATGACATAACCTCACGTGAGCTCCGGGAACTCAAATGCTGACACCTCTGGAACGGTGCCATCATGGGAGGTGAGTATAGGTCTTTTAATTTTAACAGGGGCAAACATTCAGAGTGAAAAGGGGTTGTCCTAGCAGTGAACAACCCCTTTAATATATATATAAGAGGTTGTCCACTGCTCGGACAAATCCTTCTTAAATACGATATTACTCCTTGAAAAAAAAAACCTTTACTCACCTCCCGTATCAGAACTGAGACAAGCAATGTCGGTGCCGGGTCTCTGTAGGCTCAAGTAATATTGTTTTTAATATTTTACAAGGGGAGATATAGTATTTAAGATCTTTAATCCTGCTAGGAACTCCTGTTTTGAAACATAGAGAGACATCCATGAAGAGTGGTGTTCATACACCAGTCTTGAACAAATGGCTGCTAAAAAAAAGATGCTTTTATAAATGTGGGGCAATTTGCGTTAAGCCCTAGGGGCCACTGTTTATCACTCCCATATTACTAAGTCTCATCAACTTTTTAGAGAAGAGGCAAGGCCAGCAGAAAACTGAAAAAAGTCACTTTTTTGGGGCAAATGAAATTTGCGCAAAAATCTGTATCTTGTTTTGTATCGGGGAACTGGTGTGCAGGCACTAAGTAATTTTCCCCATAGAGTTCCAAATTCTGTGCATAGACATAAGAATCGGCCAGATAAATACTAAAGATGCAGCCTGTGGTTGAAGTTATAGCACTGTACAAGCTCCTGAAGTTTCATTCATCTGAATGGTGGCATTACAGAGATCCACTGCTGCCCGCTACTGTTCCCAGCTGAAACCTGGGCATCACATAGTTTATCAATGATGACAACTACTTTGCAGTGTAATATTAGGACACCTATCATGATCAAGCTTGGATAAAGTTAAAGGGGTTGTCCACTACTTTATATGATCCCCCAATGTATTCCCCTAAGGCCCATAAGTGTTTCTCTAAATACCTTGTAGTGCCTTTTCTGCCTGTGAGCGACACTATCACTGGCCATTCACAGGCATCACGTGACCCCCGGCAGCAACCGGCTCTGACATCCGCTGATGTCACGTCAAGTCCTGACAGCAGCAGGGGGTTACTCACTTCTGCGTTCCACGGTGGACGCTGGGCTGTGGGCAGGGTTACCCAGCACATTACACCCGGCATCCACCGCGTGCTCTCCCTCTCCTCATTCACTGGGAAAGCGCGCGGTCCCCGCGGTGGATGCTGGGCTATGGGCAGGGTTATCCAGCGCGTCACACCCAGCATCCACCGCGGGGACCGCGTCATTGATGTCACACCTCACTTGACACGACATCAGTGATGGGTCACGTGATGCCGGTGAGCGGCCAGCGATAGCACCGCTCAGAGGCAGAAAAGGCACCGCAAGGTATTTACAAAAACACTTCTGGGCCCCGGGGAATACATTGGGGTGTTCATATAAAGTAGTGGACAACTTCTTTAAGATGTATAATTACCTTAATTACCTTTATGTTAGCTGTGCTCAACGTAGGAAGGACTTATCTGTTGCAGAAAGGGCAGTTTTATCAAAGGGGTTGTCCAATCCCCAAAATAGTCTGAAATCAGCTGAGAATGTTTAAAAATAGTTAAATTACCAATATCGATCTGCTCTGGTTATGACACTTCCCAGTTTCCTTCTGGTCTCTGTATTTTCCCCTACTAACCGTGTGCCATCCACAAAACTGTTTGGCTGCTGCAGTTTTGTGGCAAGACCACATGTGATGAGATGCGGGAAAATTCAGAAACCCGGGCAAATGTAGGAAGCATAAGAATCCCAGCAGCGAGGAATTAATAAATTAAAGGGGTACTAATGTGGCGCCCTGCTGCGCATTGGTGCCACAGACCCTAGAGGGGTGCATGGACGGATTCCTCCACAAGAGGCCCTCGTAACATTCACACACCTCCACATTCCACCCCAGACCAGCAGAGGGAGCCCGGATAGGGATATAAAAAGGGAAGGTGGAGCTAGGCAGTCAGTCAGTCTGCTGCAGCCAGAGAGGTTGTCAGTCCAGCTCAGACTCAGGGAGCTCAGGTTAGTGAGCCTAAGGCGTGCCAACGCCGTTAGAGCGGTGAAGAGTAGCAAGGCCTACTGCCAGTGTGAAGCCTAGTGAGGGCCCCGAGCATGGCCGAAGGCAAGTGGAGTAAGCGAGCTACATAGGGGGCAGAGGAGCATAGCCAGCTCACCCCAAGTTCATATACCGGACACCGGGTCCATGTCTGCAGGGATCTCTACGACCAGCAGAAACTACCGGAACCCCTGGTGAACTATATGTCCCAGGAATACCAAAAGTTGACTGTCATACCGGGGTCAGGAGTCACTGAGGCCCAAGAGACCAGGGAGTGTGATCTCCAACAGAAGGCCCTACCACCAGGTCAGCCGGTGCAAGACAGAGACCAAGTTAGACCTAGCTCCAGGCAGGTCACAAACTTATCAGGAAAAGGCAAGAAACAGGAGGCCCCACACCCGCTCATTGGGGAGAGTCCTGAAATGCACCCTTCACCCTACAGTGCCCCGGATCGTGCCTGAAACACCACCAGTAAAGGTACTGAAGTGAACTGTTGTGAGTGTGCCTATTCTTCCTCTGACCCGGCTGGGTCCCCTCTGTCCTGCATCCCTTCTCCTACGCTGCCCTGAGGCCCCTGCTCCACCTGTGGGGAGCTGTACCAACTAAGCTGCCTGATCACCGGCCTCAGAGGACTGTAGCAGCACTGGTGATCCTCACCAGACACCACGGGTGGCGTCACGAACATTCCCCTTTCCCATACACCTTTTCCCCCAATTCCTTGCATTATAAGAGTGACCCCAGGGTACGGGCCCGGGAGCCGGCCACCGCGGCAGCCCCAAAACCAACAACAAGGCACGGGCGCCGAGTCATCCCCATCCCCTGGGCGCGTCACTCCCATCTCCAAGATCCTATCCCAATATGTAGTAGGTGTAATAATAACATCATCAGCAAATACCACCAATTAGAAATGTAGCATAGTATTTCTGAGTTGCAATTTCTCTTTCCTCATGTGCAGGCATTGCAGGACCTTAGGTATCCATGGCTATGACCACTGATATAGTAACAGTTTGTTAGCTAATTGCTAGTGTTTGGAACCATGGATACCTAAGGTCCTGCAATGCCCTTCACATGAGGAAAGAGATATAGCGAATCAGAAAAACTATACTACATTTATAATTGGAGGTATTTGCTAATATTATTTTTTATTACACCTACTACATATTGGGATAGGATCTTGGAGATGGGAGTATCCCTTTAAGTATTACTTCTTTTGTATCTTACAATATTCTAAACTGTTTTCACATTTTTTAATAGATGGGCAAACGCTTTAATATACGGCTGATTTAATTACAATGACTGTGCAGGCCATCGTTGATGAAGCAGGGGGTAGAGAACGGTGAGCAGTGTTGGTACAGGAGAGATTAGTAAAGTGAGTGTTACTTCTGTTTTATGCCATTTGTATCATTGTATTTTTTAAATATTGAAGTGGACAACTCTTATAAATTTACTGTCCCCATAGAAAATCGCATTGAATTTCCTAATGGACTTCTGAGTTTCTGATGATAAATTGTCTCAATGATGAGGAGTGTCATGGAATCTGATATATATTTATTATGTATGTGCATTTCCCTGTATCATACAGTAGAGGTGGCATAGAAAATGCTGTAGGGACATCAGGCCATAGTTTTTAGATTACTTGACAAATGAAATCATAAGTGACGGTGCTGACACCATGAAGGAATCTGCTCGCTCCCGGGAAAGTGACTGGCTTGGATATGCACGACTTGTTACTTTTTTCCCGGCACACCTACAACCCCTTCTCTCAGAGGACAAAACACATCTGCCACTTCCTCCAGTCAACGTCCCTGTAACAACTGTCGAGCAAAAAAAAGATTGATTATCAGTCAAAAACATTGCACAACACCAGATTTTGGTAGGTTAAGCTTGCTGATCCAGCAAGAGACGGTTTGAAATTTCCATCGTCCTTTGCCAATATTTTAGTACAAAAAGAACAGCAGCGTAAATCACTGAAAACTCAGCCAAACAGCACAGAGCTTCAATATTATGTCTCCTCCAGGCTTACACCGGCAACGAGGAGAAAAACCTCAGACAGGGACATATACAAGCAGAGACAGTGAGCGCAGGAAATTTGCTTGATGAATCTTGATATCCATTTTAATGTCCAGTCAAGTGTATAGATTCGCCATAAGAATGATAAAATTCTATGTGCCCTGCAGGCTCCTCTAACATGCGATGTGCTGAGTACGGGGAAATCTCAGCCGCAGAGGGATGTATTGTAGGGCTAGGAAGACTGCAAGGTTAATAACGCAGTTTTATCTAGTTACTGCCGGCAAATAAGACGTTCAGAAAAGTCGGAATATTTAAGGAGCGCTGAGTAATACAAGGAGAACAGAATTTATTTACTAGCTTAACCATCTGGCTGCCAGAGTGTCTAACAACACATTAGGTTGAAGGCTGTGAAATGAGTTGTCCCCTCTGGCAGCAAAATGCTATGTAAGTTTATGTGTGAAAGCGAGACAGCAATTGAGCTTCTGGAGAGTGAGAAATGCGGATTCTTAAAATGACTGCATACATGTAAATGTTAGTACATGAGGAATCCATATGTGGGAATTTTCCTGTTTGTCCGCAGGTCGTTCTCAAGTATCTGCATTACAAATTGGAGGTACTCGAAAGAGAAATGTAGATGATGGAAAGCGTTGCTGGCTTATGTGAAGTTATCTAACTTTCTAGCTAGCAGGCACCATGCACACAGTGTACGCAACGTTACAAAGCACTACAGACACTGTGCTGCCATTTGGTGCCAACACACTTATATGGAAAACTGTGAGACAAAGATCTGGTCTTCACAGGTGATTTGAGTAAAAAAAGAAATGTATTTAGAATGCGTTACAATTTAAAAGGAAAAAAATAAAAGATTAAAAGGTAAGTATACTGCAATCTCATCAATATGAGAGAGATCTGACCTGTTGTAACAGGTTGCACTATTTAAAGGGGTTGGCCATCTTTAGGAACAATTTTTCTTACTTAAATGCTTTTATTTTGGGCTAAAAATAATTTTTGCAATTGGGTTTCATTCCAAATTTTGCACCGTTTGTCTTTTACAGACGCTATGTTTCCCTACAAATAAACTTTAATGTAGTCTGTGGTCATAAATCGGCTGAAAGGAGCTCAGAAAAAGGCAGATCAGGGCTATAAACTTTCCTGCTAGACTGTGAGAACAAGCTCACTGAAGGATTTTGAGTTAAAGAGGTCAGTCACTTTCTCTTGTTAGGCTGTGTGCCCACGATGCATTTTTTTAAGCGTTTCCGCAGCAGCAAGAACGCTGCAGAAACGCTTAAAAAACGCTTGGTAGAAGGCCTGCCATGTTCCGCAATGATAATCCACATGTGCTGTGCACATGCTGCGGAAATTTCTGCTGCGGAATATCATTGCGGAAAAATACACAGCACTTACCATTATTTTGCGGAAGTGCTGCGTTTTCGCCGCCATTGACTTGCATTAGACCGCATGGATTACGCATCACTGTGTGACGCTCACAGCCCTCCCTGGGAAATGGGGTACCAGGAGCCGGGTCAGATGTTGGGGAGGCAGTCGTGGCCTGGACCCGTTCCGTGCCCAGGGCCGTCACATGAAAGTAATGGGCTAACAGTGGTCAGAATTGTAAAAACTGGCCTGGTCATTAATGTGCAAACCACCCTCGGGGGTAAAGGGGTTAAAGAAAAAAAAAGGAGGAAGGCTGTGATTGGTCCATGTGATCAAGTGTCTGTGATATAAGTGTTTCTAGTAGCTTCTATTAGCCACATCTGTGCTGTGCTGTTTGGAGGACTACAAATTCCAGTGACTCTAAGCGTAGGCTGCATTAAAGTGCGGAGGCAGCAGTGCATAGTGCATAGTTTAAACACAGGAGCATAGTTTGGTGTTTTACTTAGTAGTTTTCAATTGTATTTTCTGCATTTATCTGTACTGTTTATCCCCATTTAATATGTGCTTGTGACGCTCACAGCCCTCCCTGGGAAATGGGGTACTCGGAGCCGGGTCAGATGTTGGGGAGGCAGTCGTGGCCTGGACCCGTTCCGTGCCCAGGGCCGTCACATTAAAAAGTAATGGGCTTTCAGGGTTGAGTGGTATTTATCGACTACACCACCTGTGGTGTCTGGTGATGCGCCACCAGCGCTGCTAGCAGTCCTCTGAGGCTGGATGTAGTGGCAGCAGGCGATGGTATAACTCCCCACAGGCGGAGCAGGGCCTCAGGGCAGATGTGACAGGAGGATGGGGAGAGTAGTCCTGGGTCACTCAGGTGCTGTGTGGTGCAGTGCAGAAATGAAGGAACCAGAGGCCATAGGGATAGTCTTCCAGGTCTTTTACTCACAGTTCTTTTAAGCAGCGGCAAGGCTTCTCCCTGCTACTCACGGATCACTGCGGCCACCAGGGATGAGGGCTCAGCGCACCCAAGGAATTCAGGTACCTCGATCAGGACCCTCCGAGTGTTCCTAACAGTCCCCTTTGAACCTCTCCTGTGTGTGTGCGTGCAAAGGCTGGGTCCCACTGGATAAACGCAGGTAGAGGGGTACAGGTGGCGTAGGCCGCTCCGTCTGTATCCCTCCCGGGATCCACTAAGCCTCCGGGCTTTTCTGACTAAGACATGAAGTAACAAAGTCAGATATTGGGGGCCGGTCACCCCTCTTGCAGCAGGAGTCCCTCTGGCAAGCCAGAATGGAGAGTACAGGTGGCGTACGCCGCTCCATCCGTGCTCCCTGGGATCCTTTTGCTTGTGGAGCTGTACTAAAGCTCCCAACCTTCTCAAGCAAGGGAACTTGACCTGGGGAGAGACTCTGTTAACTCCTTCCCGCTCCTCGTGTCAAGGTCAGGGCACGAGGACCGTGTATCTTCAGCACACTGCAGGCTCCTACACAAGGCCACTGACAGCTGCAAAGACCACAATCAAAGAACCTTGTGCTTAAGATGGCTGGCTAATATATATAAAACTATGTGTGTAACTAAAAGTCTGTTCTACCCTTCACCCACTACATGGTTCCCCTAACTTTTGGTTCCCCCCACTCGTGATCCTGCTGAGGCAGCACTATGGTGCATACCTGCCTCCCATAGGTCAGGAGTGTGTAGTGTTGAATGTAGATTCAGGGTCCTGACCAGTGCACCTTCCTTACCTGGGTGAGGAGACACTACACCTGCTGACAGGCTGCAGCATCCCCCCTTGTGGCGACCTGTTAGCAGAGGATTAATCCGCGTGACATCCAGAGTTTAGAACACAGAATGTAGGTTTATTTATATCCAGCATAGGCACAGCATGGAGTCTGGTGTTACTGCAGCATGAAGAAATCAAAAACAGATATATAACAACAACACAGGAAGAGAAGGAGGGGGCATCCTGTCTGTGGGAGGTTTTTTTTTTTTTTTTTTTAGCTAAACTTTGTTAACAACCTCACAATATGCACAACATATGAAACAGCACAGTAGTTGTTGTAATACACATACAGATTAATGTGTATTATTCCAACACCCCCACTCAACAACTACTTATCCTCTTAGTCCCATTGTGGTTCTCAATTCTTGGAACCTAGCTCGTGGCAATGGCTTTGTCATAATGTCAGCTACCATCTTATCAGTTTCACAATAGACAAACTGAATTATCCCACGATCTATCAAATCACGTAGATGATGATGTCTGACGTCAATGTGCTTGGTTCTAGAACTGATCTTTTCACTGCATGCAAGTTTAATGCATCCTTAGTTGTCCTCATAAATCACCGTCGGCTGAGTTGTCGGTTTGCCAAGATCGTCCATCAATTGTCTTAGCCAAATAACCTCCTGGCTTGCATAGGCTGCGGACACATACTCCGCTAGATAACAAGGCAACAGACACTTGTTTCCTACTAGACCAGGAGATTGAACTTTCTCCAACTTTAAACAAGTATCCACTTGTGGATTTACGATCACGCGAATCACCAGCCCAATCCGCATCTACATAGCCGGTAAGTTCTAGATCTCCTGCTGCAGATAGTTTTAAATTTACATCTTGCGTTTCTTTCAAATATCGGAGAAGTCTCTTAACAGCATTCCAGTCTCTTTGGCGCGGTTTTTCCACATATCTGCAAAGGATTCCAACTGTTGTTGTGATATCCGGTCGAGTCATAGTTGATATGTGTAGAAGTGCCCCCACTGCCTGACGATATTTCTCATTGTTAGGCAACAGGTCATCTTCTCCTTCCAGCTTCAGGTAGGATGGTTCCATTGGGGTTGATATACCTTTGGCCTCTGACATTTTAAACTGATTCAGAATCAAATTAATTTTTGCACTTTGGTTTAGAAGAAAACTTCCATCTTCCTCTCTCTGGATTTGGATTCCTAGATAATATGTCACACTTCCAAGGTCTTTTGTTTCAAAGTGTTGATTCAGAATTTCAGTCATTTTTCCAATTTCTGCGTCGTCTTGATGAACAACAATCACGTCGTCCACATATAAGAGAATATACATCCACTTTCCATCTGTATATTTTGTGTATAAGCACGGATCTGCTTGACCTCTTTTAAATCCTTCTTCCAACATGACTTTATTCATCTTGGTGTTCCATGCTCTTGCTGATTGCTTAAGACCATAGAGAGATTTTTGTAGTTTGCAAACAAGATTCTCTTCACCTCCTTTTACATAACCTTCAGGTTGAGTCATGTATAAGTCCTCCTCAATGTTACCATTTAAAAAGGCAGTTTTTATATCCAAATGTCTGACATACATCTTTTGTACAGCAGCTACAGCTAACAAAGCTCTGAACGTGGTCTGTTTAGCGACTGGAGCAAATGTAGCATCGCAATCTTCGCCATACTTTTGAGAATATCCTTTTGCGACCAACCTTGCTTTGAATCTGTGGACTTTACCTTCAGAGTCATATTTGGTTTTGAAGACCCACTTGCACTTGATTGCCTTTTTGCCCTGTGGTAGCTTGGTGAGTTTCCAAGTTTGTAGTTGATGAAGCGATTTGATTTCCTCATTAGCGGCATCGGTCCACTTTGTTCTTTCATGGACAGGTAGTGCTTGCATTTCATCCCATGACTGCGGCTCTGACTCAGGTAGTGTCTTGACAATGTAGGATAGACGTTTAGCTGGTATACCTTTGTTTGATCTTGACGATCTCCTGATTTCAGATTCACCTGATTTTTCTGTTGTCCTTCATTAGTTGAAGAATCCAGCCAGACCTCTACATCCTCCTTGTTGCTGTCTTGTAATTGTGACTTCAGCTGGACTACTGGCGTGATGTCACAAAACTTGGGTGATACAAAGTTCTCATCAATCACTACATCTCTACTTATTGTGATCTTGTTTGTTTCTGGGTGTAGAATCCTATAACCTTTCTGGGTTTCGCTGTAGCCTACCAGGATACCTTCCTTAGCGTGAGATTCCCACTTAGTTCGCTTTTCTTTGGGAACATGTACAAATGCTTTACTTCCGAATATTCTTATGTGATGTAATTTTGGCTTTCTGCTATTCCATTGCTCAAATGGAGTTTTCTCTGTAGCTTTACCTGGTAGTCTGTTCTGAAGATAGCAAGCTGTCATGATTGCTTCACCCCAATATGCTGTGGGCAGATTTGCATCAAATAACATGCTTCTTCCACTTTCACATAGTGTTCGGTTCCTTCTTTCTGCGACACCATTTTGCTCTGGGTTGTACGGTACAGTGGTCTGAAATAGGATTCCATTTTTCTTTAAAATGCTCTGTGTCTCATTACTTGTATATTCAGTCCCATTATCTGCACGTAGAATCTTTGGCATTCTTCCAAATTTATTATATACTTCAGCTAGGTATATTTCAAGTTTCTCTGGAACTTCCTTCTTGCTGTGAAGCAGGTGGACAACTGTATATCTTGAATGATCATCAATAAATGTGAGAAAATATCTCTTCTTCCCTGGGGTCAGAGTGCTCATTGGACCACAGACATCTGTGTGTATTAAATCTAGTGGCTGTGCTGTTGTTGTACTAATTCTCTTAGGAAAAGCTTTCCTAGACATTTTCCCTTTGATGCAGCTAGTACACTTCATTGTCTGTTTACATAGATCAATTGTAATATCCTCAGCTAGTTGCTTTTGGGCTAACTTTCTTATTGCTTCTGGGTCTCTGTGTGCCAGACGCCTATGCCACACATGAATACAGTTTTTATGCTCTTCATGTTGCGCTGTATACACACACTCTTTGCATTTCAGCTGATAAAGTTCATCTGTGATGTTTCCCTCTACTAGTGTGTGACCTTCCTTTGAGATGATGCAGCTATCATGCTTAAATGTAACTTCATTTCCTTGTTTTGTGAGTTTCTTCACAGATAGTAGATTACTTTCAAGACTAGGCACATACAGCACATCCTTTACTGGGATCTTCCTGCTTTGTGTTGGTGAGATTTGACAATCAATATAACCATCTCCTATGCCTTCTGAAGTCATGTACTGACCATTAGCCATAATCACTTTCTCTGATTTACTTTGGTCAAGCTTAGAAAAGAAGTCTCTGTTATTAGTCATGTGACTAGTTGCTCCAGAGTCTATACACCATGCATGCTTTGATGTATTTGCACTGACAGTAAATGCAGTTTCAGTATTCACAGAATCATTTTCTCCAGATACAGCACTTTTAACCCTTTGATGACTGCTTTGCTTTTTCAGCTGATTCATTCTAGCTTTCCAGACTCTGCAGTCAGCTTTCAAATGTCCTGATTTCTTGCAAACAAAACATTCACGTGTTTCTTTTATGTGCTTCCTGTTATCAGTTAGGTTTCGTGTCTGTAAAGCAGATTCTGTGTTGCATGTCCTACTGTTTACACCTTCTGCCTTTCGCTTATATTCATCTATGAGCTTCCCCCTGACATACTCCAGTGTAAGCTCATCATCTGGACGTATCATAGCTCTCTGGAAGGCCACTAAGCAGTAATGCGGCCACATGAAAGTCGTTTAGATCTTCCCCAATGCCTCTCAGGCATTCTACAACTTCCAGAACACTTCTTATGTAATCCTACATATCCTGGCCTTTCTGTAGCTTAGACTGGTACAGCTTTCTCATGAGATAGAGCTTATTGCTTAAATTTATCCTCTCATGTACCTTTTGCAACTGCTCCCACATTTCCTTTGCAGTATTACATTTACACACATGCACAATCTGGTCATCATCTATACTGAGTGATATGGTACTTTGTGCTTTCTGATCCATCTCTGTCCACTCCTGTGGCACTGGGTCAGGTTTAGGCTCCTGTGTGTATTTCCACGTACCTTCTCTTATCAGCAGCATTTTCACTTTGAATTTCCAGGATTGATAATTCTGGTTAGTGAGACTTGGCACTGTAAATTTCATGGAGCTGCTGCTGGTGGCCATCTTTGCTTCTTCTCAGTTTGCTCTCTTTCTTTCTTTTCTTTCCTCTGTGTTCTGGGGATCTGTGACTCTGGGAACTCTGGGGACTCTGGTACTCTGGTACATCTGGGCCCATAACCTGTTAGCAGAGGATTAATCCGCGTGACATCCATAGTTTAGAACACAGAATGTAGGTTTATTTATATCCAGCATAGGCACAGCATGGAGTCTGGTGTTACTGCAGCATGAGGAAATCAAAAACAGATATATAACAACAACACAGGAAGAGAAGGAGGGGGCATCCTGTCTGTGGGAGTTTTTTTTTTTTTTTTTAACTAAACTTTGTTAGCAACCTCACAATATGCACAACATATGAAACAGCACAGTAGTTGTTGCAATACACATACAGAATAATATGTATTATTCCAACACGACCGAACCCTCAGGGGCGCCACAACTGCATCTTTACATGCGGAATCCATGTGTTCAATGTGCGGATTGTACCCGGGTGTGGAGGACAGGAGACTCTCCTCCGGACCCGGGTACCATAGAAACTGTAAAAAAAAGAATAAAATAAAAAATATGTTATATTTACTTTCTGATGGCCCCAGTGTGCTTGTCTTCGCTTTCCGGCAGATCGCGGTGGACTGAAGGACCTGTGCTGACGTCATAGTCATGTGACAGCAGGTCCTTCAGTGTAGTGTACCGCGAGCTGCCGGCAGCCAGGACGGAGTGAAGCCAGACTCCAGGGGTCATCAGAAGGTAAGTATAGATTTATTTTTTTAATTTTAGCCATTCTTTAAGGTCACACTATATAAATCCATGCCGTTTGCATGGATTTATATAGTGTGATCAAGTTGACAAGCACTTTCCAAGTGATGCTAAAATCGCTTGGAAAGCGCTTGTCAACCCGCATGCGGAAATGCATGTGAAGAACGCTTCACATCCGCATGTCCCTGGCAGGAAAAACGCATGTACAATCCGCATGTACAATCCGAATGCGTTTTTTCTCCCAGGGAGATGCAGAAACGCTCAGCAAAAAATAGGGAGCATTTCTGCATCGTGGGCACATAGCCTCATTGCAGCTTTGCTCACAGACTGACCAGCTCTTCTGTCCGTACAATGGCTGCCAGTGGAAAGTCATGTGACCAGACCTGTCTATCAGCCTCATCCAATAGAAAAACACTTCACAGGGAAACCTGCTTTTCTATTGAAGGCTGATGGACAGGTCTGGTCACAAGCTCCTCCATCAGCAGCCATGGATGAACAGAAGTGCTGCTCAGTATGTGAGGAAAGATACAGCAGCAAGGGAAATTGGCCGTCCTAACTGAGAATGTATCCGTGAACTTGCTCTGACAGTCTAACAGGAAAGTTTGTAACTTTTATGTCTTTTTCTGACTACATTAAAGATGTACACATAGCTCCCGTCCATCCCATATTTAGCGGGACTGTCCCGATTTGAGGGCTCAGTCCTGACTTCTAATACCTCGCTCCGACGTCGTCATCGCTCCATTGCTCCTCCTCATGGGGGAAATGCATCTCTCTGCACTGACATAAGTTAAATTATAATATTTATTTTACTCCCTTATATAGCATCATTAATTCCACAGTGCTTGACAGGTATTGTCCCCATTGGAGCTCACAATTTAAATTACATGGGGAGAACATACAAACTCCTTGCAGATGTTTCCCTTGGTGGGATTTAAACCAAGGACCCAAGCACTGCAAGGCTGCAGTGCTAACCACTGAGCCACCGTGCCGCCCATATTCACTTTTTCTCTGGTGATCAGGTCTCCTCAGGACTCAAACTCTTGTTTCCATGTTTGCAGGAAGGAACTCTAGCTAAGAGCCAAATCTCATAATGATGCAGATAGGAGAATTTAGTAATCTTGACCTGTATTTCAGGCAGTGAACCCAGAAGCAGACTATACATGTATGTGGAGGTATATAGAATATACATTCTATATAACAGTGTATTTCTATGCTGCCTGTATACTAGAGGTGAAGAAAAAGTCAGATTATTTGTTCCTATCAAACTACTAAAAATAATAAAAATCAATTACAAAAGTATTTTTCTTTTTTGTGAGTTTTCCCAGTACTGGAACCCACAACCTTCAACATTATAGGCAGGAGCTAAAGCAATTGAGCTACAGGCTCTGGTGATGTCACTAGGAAAATTTTGTGTACTTGATCTTTGTTGCAGACTCTGACTCCACAGGCAGATTGTACAGATAAATTGTATATAACAGTGTATTTCTATATATTTGTATTCTAGAGGGTGAATAAAAATGAATTTTTTCTTCCTACAAAATTGCTAAAAAATAATTAAAAATTAAAAACACTAATGTCATTTTAAATGTGCTTATTAAAAAAATAGTAAACATCACAAATTAGCAAAAATTACTGACATTTGGTGTCCCTGTAACCATAACAATCCGCCCAACACAGCGATCAGATTATTTACAGAGATCGGTAAATGGCATAAAAAATGGCGTGATTGATAATGATTGTAATAAAAATGTAACACTTAGACTGTGTTCATATGTAGCATAAATGCTGGGTTTTTTCTACCTCTTTTTTTCTGCACGTTTCTGAAGGTGTCTTCACCACACAACGCAATAACAAGCTTCTCTGATTATTGCATGTTGGCTGCGTTTCTTTTATGCGTTTTCCAGAATACAGAAAAGCTTTGATTCTGCGCTCCATTCTGACATGTCATACATGTACGGCACATGTCGGGTCTCTCCCTTTGATGAGAGCTCCAGCGATGAGCCCGCACCTTTCCGGGGACGTGACATCTTATCTGATCTGCTGTCATGTGCCCCTAACAGCCGCGGGTGGAATTGTGATCCACCTGCGGCTGTTAACATGTTAAATGCCGCTGTCAATCTCTGACTCAAGGATGTTATAAGTCCCGCCCATCGGCGCCTGTGTCACATGACCGCGGGTTGCCGATGGGTTGCCATGACAACCCGGGGTCTGCAGGAGACCCCTGCGATTGTCATTGCCGTGAAGCTATGAACGCCGCCCAGCAGTCAGCGCTCATAGCCAGTGAGCATTTCTGCTACACACAGGCGATCTGATGATCGCAGCCTCTAGTCTCCCATGGAGACCATTGAACCATGTGTAAAGTAAAAAAAAAATGTTTATAAAAATATAAAAAAAATGGAAAAATATAAAAGTTTAAATCACCCCCCTTTCACCCTATTCAAAATAGAACAATAAAAAAATCAAATATACACATATTTGGTTTAGCCGCTTTCAGAATCGCCCGATCTATCCATGTATAAAAAGAATTAATCCGATCAGTAAACGGCGTAATGAGAAAAAGAATCAAAATGTCAGAATTATGTTTTTTCGGTCACCACAACATTGCAATAAAATACAATAACGGGCGATCAAAACATTGTGTCTACACTGAAATGGATCAATAAAAATGTCAGCTCGGTGAGCAAAAAATAAGCCCTCACCCAGCCCTAAATCCAGAAAAATTGAGACCCTACAGGTCTCGGCGCCATTTTTTTTTTTTTTAACAAACTTTGGATTTTTTTTTACCACTTAAATAAAAATGAACCTACACATGTTTGGTATCTACGAACAATTTCACAGCACTTGGATTTTTTTTCCCTGTTTTCCAGTACATGATATGGTAAAACCAATGGTGTCGTTCAAAAGTACAATTTGTCCTGCAAAACATAAGCCCTCACATGGCCATATTGACTGAAAAATAAAAAAGTTGTGGCTCTGGGAAGAAGGGGAGAAAAAAACGAAAGTGCAAAAATGGAAAATGGCCCGGGGTGAAGGGTTAAGTAAAAAAAACAATGCCCCTAAAGTTGGCCAACCCCGTTAAGCTAAAATTCAGACTCACAGCTATGGCGTTTCTGCGCACTCCCAAGTCAAAAAATGTTCTGCATCAATAATAATTAAACAATATTTAAGCAAAATATAAACAATCATTAGTTTCCAAGGACCATTTGCCGCAAAATACATCAAAGCACCGGGTTTCTCCAGCACATTTTATCTAGAGAACACCAGTTTATAGAACGTCCCAAGGATTTCTGCAGCCTCACTGATTTCTATAGCTGAGATTAACAAAACATGATTTAAAGGGCTGTTCTATAGCTGGCATATAGCAAGTGATTATAATAGCTGGAATGACCATTTTCCTTCTGAGTGCAGTACACCGCTATATGGGATGGAGATATTCTAGGGGACAAAGACTCTGTAACGTGCTGTCTGATAGAACATGGAATATTTTTTGGCTCTGTACGAATTGGAGTATACAGAAGTACAGTACTGTATGGCCACATGGACATTTATAGGAGCTACAGTATATTACCCCAAGCTTGTTCGAAACAACAATACAGTCGTGGACAAACTGGACATGAACCTAAGAGTTCTGAAATATGGTAAATTTAAAGGAATTTGGGAAGTGCAGAGAATTTCGATTTTTTTTATGTAAAACTTGCAAAATATTAAAACTATGGTATGACTGGAGATAGCTGGAGGGAAATCAAAATATAAATGATGTGTCTTTGCTAAGCATCTGTAGAATTTTACCCTCGAGAACTTGTGTAAAACATTGTAAAATGACATTTGACTATAAAGTATAAGTAATTGGTCTTGCTTCACTGTGGAGCCATTGAGGAGTCCAGAAGTATTCAGCATTATTAACCATGTAACAACTGTCCAGGATAGAAGTTACTAGGAAGCAATTTTACAGAAAATGTCGGAATATGTGATAATGGTGTTGTCTTTCAGTTGCGGATTGTTGCACAACAATTACAACCAAGCTTCAAAGAATAGGGGAGTATCAAGACACCCTGTCACACCAGAGACGACCTGCCATTATATATTATATACATTATTATAATCCTGTTAAAGGGAAGCTGTCGGCAAGTTTTTTCTATTTAATCTGAGAGCAGAATAATATAGGGCAAGAAAGGCTGAACCCACAGATGTGTCACTTACTAGGCTGGGTGTTGTAGTTTTAATACATTCAGTGTTTTATCAGCAGGAGACTATCACTGCTGGACTAGGTCTCACGTGCACATCAGTCTAGCTAATCTGTGTAACCCCACTCTCACCACTGATTAGCACTTTGCTGACAATGTACACTGTACACAGAAATCTGTGCTGTAGATGGGGTTATACACAGCTCAGCATTCTGACCACTACTACATCTACAGCAGATAAATCAGGGATTCTATTAAAACTCCACTAAGAAGTCCAGTATGTGAAACATCGCTGGAATCAGGATCTCTTGCCATATACTATGCTGCTCTCGGATTACATAGCAAAAATCGCCGACAGATTCTTTTTATATTCAAGTGGCAAGGTGGCTCAGTGGTTAGCACTGCAGCCTTGCAGCACTGGGGTCCTAGGTTCAAATCCCACCAAGGACAACATCTGCAAGGAGTTTGTATGTTCTCCCAGTGTTTGTGTGGGTTTCCTCTGGGTTCTCCAGTTTCCTCCCACACTCCAAAGACACACTGATAGGGAATGTAGATTGTGAGCCCCAATGGGGACAGTGATGATAATTTCTGTAAAGTGCTGTGGGACTAATAGTGCTATATAAGCGAGTAAAATAAATAAATATATATATAGTATGCCAGTTAAGTATTTCCGGTCAGTGGAACTTTACCAATCTATGAATGTATAATCCATATTCACAGTGTATATCACACCTATACTGATTGATCTCATCTCTAGTAAGGTAAAGGCCCTAGATACAGAATTTGTGTCAAGACACTAGAGGTTTGCACAAATTGTAGGCTATAGTAATATATTTAATAAACTTACTGCAAAATTCAAAGTGGTTTTCCTTAATAATTAAATGAGATCAAGAATTCAGGCTACTTTTTAGTTTTAAAATGGTTGTCCACTTTCTCATTATTTTAACAAATGTGTTGGGGACATGAGTTTGTGACACTTACTAATATACACTTGCTAACATACAAAGTATTCACAATTCTCCTCCTGGTGAAGGGCTACCCACTTGTTAGTGCAGGTTAAAAGACCCCTTTTGACAGGATCGACCACCCACAACCATAATTGCAGGTGCCGATCATTGTCATGGTACCCTGAGGTCATCTGATGATCCCAGGGTACGGTGGGCTGTAAGATCCAGCTATAAGCCGTGTCTCACATGCTCTGTCAGTGAGACACTAACCTGTCTAAGGCACTGCAGTATGCCAGTGATCAAAGTAAAAAATGTCCCGCAGTGGGACTAAGTGAAAAAGTAAAAAAAAAAAGTTAAATAAAATATGTAAAAAAAAGTTTTAAAAAAAGCTCACAAAAATCACAAAAACCGGCTTTGCCACACAGCCTTTGTGATAAAACAAAAATAAGTATACATAATTCATATTGCTGCGTCCAGAATGATCCGATCTATAAAACTGTCATTTTATTTATTCCGTACAACAAATACCATAAAAAAATAATAAAAAACACACCAAAAGAGTAACTTTTTCATCATAGTAAAACACAAAAAATTGAATAAAAAGCGATTAAAAAGTCATATGTAAAAAATAATGGTAAAATGAAAACTGCAAATTGTCCTACAAAAAAACAGGCCCTAATATGGCTCATTCAGCAAAAAAATAAAAAGAGTTACAGCTCTCAGAATACGGTTATGCAAAAACAAAAACAAATTTATTTTTGCAAAATATTTTTTTTAGTCTATAAATGCAGCAAAGCATAAAAAAATCTATATAAATCTGGTATCGCTGTAATTGTACCGACCCGATGAACAAATCGTTCTTATCACTTTTATGGCATGGTGAACGGTGCAAAAAAAATTGATTAAAACAATGACTGAATTGCTGGTTTTTGTTCGTTCTGTGTCTGACAAATCTAAATAAAAAGCTGTCAAAAAATGTTATGTACCCTAAAATGGTACTAAAAGAACTCTAACTAGTCACGCATAAAATAAGCCATCATACAGCTGTTAGCAAAAAAAATAAAAAAGTTACAGCTCTCAGAATATAGCAACGAATTAACTATATTTTTTGTAGAAAAGCATTTTTAGTGTGTGAGAGCAGCAAAACATAAAAAATATATAAATCTGGAATCGTACCGACCCGAAGAATAAATACATCTTATCATTTATACCGTACAGTGAACCACGCAAAAATAAAAATAAGAACTATTCTTGTATTGTTGTCTTTGTTCATTCTGCCTCCCAAAAATTGGAACAAGGCTCGGCTCACATATATCCTGTGCTCTCCGCTGAGCGCTTATGTCAAGGTTTCAGTGTAAATCCTGAAAACCACGGTTCAGACAAAATCACTGATGGAACCACTCACTTATTAGGCAGATGGAGTCGCCTTAGACGCCTTCTGGTTTCGGTGCTGTCATGCGATTTTAATAGTCTTTTTAGGGCACAAGTGTAGTCAACAACAGTTCTGTGCATGCCTAAAAGATGGATACCACCGGAGCAGACGCCAAATGGACTCCAAAGTGTCTCTACCTGCCTCATTATGGTGTGTGGTTCCGTCGGGGGTTTCGTCCGAATCGCATTTTTGTGGGATCTACACGGAAACCCTGATGTAGGTGCTCAGCGTAGAACACAAGATTGTGATCCCAGCCTTTTTCTGGAAGTAATCGAAAAATATTAGGTACCTCGAAATGTTGCCAATAAAAACCCTAACATATCCAGCACAAAAATAAAAGTGACACGGCTCCCATCTCCTCAAAAAGAATCCAGTGAATTCTATGCTCCCAAATCCAAATGTTCCCTCCTTTTGAGCCCCACTGTGCCTAAACCACAGTAAGCGGTCATATGTTTGGCATTATTGTAGTGGGGAGAGCCAAATTAACAATTTCCAGGGTACATGTTACCAGAAGCACAAGCTGGGCACAACGTATGGGGGGCTACAATATATGGGGGCAATACACTGTATGGAGGCACAATATATGGGGGCACTAAACTGGCATATTTGCAATTCTCCAGAACAAAGCATGGCATGGATGTTACAAAATAGTCACTGCAGCCATAGATGAATTGATCTAGAGGAGGAATTTCTACAATGGGGTCACTCTTGGGATTTTTCTGCTGTTCTGACACCACAAATGTCTCTCACAAGCTATTGTAGCAAAATCTGTGCTCTAAAGCCAAATAACGCTCCTGCCTTCTCAGCCCTGACTTGTGACCAAACAGTAGTTTCTGATGATAAATGGGGCATCAACACATTCTGGAGAAATTGCGCAATAAATTGTGGGGTCCAGTTTCATCTATTAACCTTTGAGTAACTGACAAATTTGCCACAAATAAAAAATTACATTTTACCAGTAAAATGTTATATTTCCACTTCTTAATGTTATAAAATTCTGTGATGCACTTCTGGGTTCAAAATGCTCACTACAAACCCAGATGAAATTCTTAAGCATTAAAGTTGCCAATATGGGGTCACTTGTGTGGGTTTCTGCTCATCTGGCATCTCAGAGCTTCGGCTAGTGCAGCCCATAATCTGCTCAAAAAGAATTTGCGTTCTAAAAGCCAAGTAGTGCTCCTTCCTTTCCGATCCCTGCCGTGTACACAAACAGTAGTATGCAACCACATATTGCCATGTTCAGTAAAAATGACATAACAAATTATGGGGTACATTTCTCCTATTACCCCTCGTGTAAATTATAAATTTGGTGCTAAATCAGTATTTTAGTGGAAAAAATTTAATTTTTTGTTTTCTCATCTAAATGTTATAAAGTTTTGTGACTCATCTGCAGGGTAAATATGCTCAGTACACCACTAGATGAATAACTTGAGGGGTCTAGTTTCCAAAATGGGATCACTTTTGGGGGGCTTCTGCTGTTTTGCCACATCAGGGGCTCTACAAATGCAACATAGCGCTCTTGCCTTTCTGAGCCCTGCCAAGTGGCCAAACAGAAGTTTTTGACCAGATATGGGGTGACATCACATTCGGGAGAAATTGCATAACAAAATTATGGGGTCTGTTTTCTCCTATTATCCATTGTGAAAATTACAAATTTGGAGCAAAAGCAACATTTTAGCAGAAAAAAAATATTTTTTGTGTTCACATCTACATTTTAAAAACTTTTGTGAAACACCTGTGGGTTCAACATGCTCAAAACAGCCCTAGATAAATTCCTTGATGGGTATAGTTTCCAAAATGAGGTCACTTGTGGGGGGTTCTTCTGTTTTGGTACCTCAGGGGCAGTGTAAATGAGACAAGGTGTCTGCAATCTATTTCAACCAAATTTCCATTTCAAGTACCAAATGTTGCTTCATCCCTTCCGAGCCCTGCCGTGTGTCTAAACAGTACTTTTTGACCATATGTCAGGTATCGACGCTCTCAGAAGAAAGTGGGTAACAAACTCTGGGGTCCACTTTTTCGTGTTTCCTCTTGCGAAAGTGAAAAATTTTGGGATAAAGAAACATTTTCATAAAAAAAAATGAAAATTTTCAATATGATGACCTAATGTTATAAAAAACTGTGTAGTATCTGTGGGTTCAATATCCTGACTATACCCCTGGGTAAAATCCTTGAGTGGGTAGTTTCCAAAATCGGGTCACTTGTTGCAGGTTTCTGCTGTTTAGGCACCTTATTAATGGCCTTGCAAATGCGACATGGCACC
This sequence comes from Phyllobates terribilis, assembly GCF_046119375.1. Classification (NCBI taxonomy): domain Eukaryota; kingdom Metazoa; phylum Chordata; class Amphibia; order Anura; family Dendrobatidae; genus Phyllobates; species Phyllobates terribilis. Next base: position 60,022,395 of record NW_027362773.1, read on the forward strand.
AGCAATTTATTTCAGCAAAATTTGTGTTCTGAGCCCTGCCGTTTGTTTAAATAGAGGTTTCTGACCACATGTGGGGTATCAGCGCACTCAGAAGAAACTGAGTAACAAATTTTGGGGTCAATTTTCTTGTGCTATTCCTTGTAAAAGTGAAAAAATTGGGGCTAAAGTAACATTTTAGAAGAAAAATTACAATTTATTTATTTTTTATTCCACTTTGCATTAATTCCTGTGTAGCACATGAAGGATTAAAAAATTTCCTGACAACATTTATGAAGTATTTGAGGGGTGCGGTTTTTAAGATGGTATCACTTTTGGGAATTTTCAAATATATAGGCCCCTGAAAGTCCATTTAAATCTGAATAGGTCCCTAAAGAAGCAGGTTATGTAAATGCCTTGAAAAAATGAGAAATTGCTGCTCAAATTTTAACCCTTTTAAAATCCTAATAAAATAAAATGACATTTGAAAAATGATGCAATTGTAAAGTAGACATATGGGAAAAGTTATTTATTAATTATTTTGTACAGCATGACTAACTGGTTTAAGTATATAAAATTTGAAAGTTTGAAAATTGCAAACTTTTCAAACTTTTCGGCAAAATTCCGATATTGTCACAAGCACAAATCATATCGACCTAAATTTACCGCTAACATAAAGTACAAAGGGGTTAATACAATGTAAAAAAATCTATGGCAGCAAAGTTGCCACAAAAAATGTCAGAGAAGTCAAAAAAGACTCTTGAAGAAAAACAATGTAGGTATTTCCCGAAATGTCTTTTCCAGGAAAAACTCAGCTGGAGTCTATAAGAAGCTGTGTGCACATACCCTGAGGCTGGCTTCATAGGATAAGGCTAGAGTGACACACACAGTTTTTGGAACCAAACACAGAAATAAAAAAGAATTTAAGTTAAAAAAGGAATATCAGTAAGAAGAAATTGATAAGTCTTCAAGATTTTGTATTTACTCCTGTGTTTTGCTCAAAAACCTGCTGCAAAAAAGGCAAATGTGATTTAAGCCTAAGGGCCTAAGGCTATGTTCACACATTGCATTTTTTTAACGTATTTTTATGCTAATTTTCAGCTGCATTTTATAGTACCAGCAATGTCTATGATATTCCAGAAATCTCATGGACACACCTTGGTTTTTGTTTGATCAGTATTTTGTTCTTTGCATGTTTTTTTGCAGAATAGAGCATGTCACTTCTTTCAGCGTTTTTTCAGTGTTTTTCACCCATTATAAGTAAAGGGTGGGGAAAAATCACTGAAAAAACCCAGATGTTAGGTTTTTCAGCGTCTTTTGTGCCAAAACCAGAATGAGATTTTTTTTTTTCACTGAACTTTATGTACATGCATAAAGAGACAAAAGGACAGTGAAAAAAATGCAGCAAAAAATGCAACAAAATCCTGAACAAACCTGGCAAGAGATCAGGTTTTGCTACAGAAAAAAAACGCAATGTGTGAACATAGCCTAATACTGACATATGTTTTTTGCCCCACATTACACCCACAAATCTCGGCCCAATCTCCATTTATTGATCTTTATGATGATGTTAGTTCAGGCCATGAGACCACAGATTAGGCTGAGATTAATTCAGATGTGGACAGAAAGTTGTGTCCGTGGACAGCCATGTTCTAATACAATAAGGAGCTGTCTTTGATCGCCCAGTCACAGCTATAGACACCTACACACAGACCCTGCCTTGCCCTCTGCTTCCTTCTCCACCTTTCTTGCTTATGTCAGTCAGTTTTGTGTATGTTACTTTCACAATCACAGTCTTATGCCATCTGTGCCCGCTTGCATGAATGCACAAAGTACGATTATTAGTACAGGTTGGACAGCCCAAGTTAGGAATGTAAACTCTTCCTCTTGAAGTCATTCCAATGGAAGGAGTAGTCAGATCGAATAATATAATAACATGGTAAGGACTGAAATTTTTGAAGGCGGTGGCGCTTTTCAACATATATTTTAATTCTTTCCATAATGCCAATGGTATACCAATGAAATTTCTAGAATGGAGCCTCCAGAGAAGCAGGGGCACTGCTAAATACTTGATTATTTGGTGAGAGGGTCCTACAGTAACGCTTTTCTAACTTGTGGCTGTTTAGCTGTTGGGAAACTAAACTCCAAATAAACCACTGTCAGGGCATGCTGGTAGTTACAGTTTCTCAGCAGGTGAAAAGCCACAGGTTAAAGACCGAGAGTGTAGACCATGTAAACCTCAATTAAAGTTGGTCAAACCTGCTGATATTGACAAGATCAGGTTACCAAATAATGTGTATAGAGGTCTCTCAACTCTCTATCCTGACAGATGATGTGGGGAAGAGAAGGATTCAGCCTGCTGGATATCCAATGACTGAGCCTGACAGAGAACTGAGGAGAGTCTGGTGGTGGCTCTCTCATAAAGAACCCAAAATCACTCAAATGATCCAAGTGTTCCTGGGTGTTGGGGGATCGGAGGAGATAGCTGACTGCTGAAGACCTGTTGGTCAGACAGCTGTATAACTAATATTGAGGTCTATACTGCCAATGGCTCCATGCTACAAAGTTGTAGGGACTTGACTTGTCTACGTACAGGCTCTATGAATATGGATCCTCAGTGTACATGATGGCTTACAGAAATAAAAGGAACCTGTCAAGATGAATTACCCCTTGTGAGGCAGTGACCGGGATCGTATACGAGGGACGTTATATATCCCCCAGAATGTGTACAGAGACCTATTAAATCCATTAGAGTGCATTGCAGTCACAAACTCACCTGCGGCTGCAATGCTGGAATGAAGGTGATCATTGACCTGGTCAGGCTATCTGGCTAAGGCAGATTAGTAAAACCCGGCAGGGCCTTCATTTCTTGGAGGAAAGGCAGTGGGCGGCCTCCTCTTTCCAACCCGGGTTTTCGAGTGGCTCTTGCCACAGGTCCTTTAAAAACCCTGCACTAAGGATTAGTGTTGTTCAGTGTTGGGACCTGATAGGAGCATAGCAGGAAAACTTGGCAGGACTGTGTATAGCTGAACCCACGCCTGGGAAGGCTCTGCACTCGTCAGGCTCTGAGCGGCCCGGCGCAGCCGTTGCCCACGGCAACCATTGTGTATGGACTTCTGTTAACCCGGCTGCGAACCGGAGGACTTTCTGTTAACCCGTGAGTTGCTGAAATAAAAGCTGTTTATGTTGGACTTGCTTGGATCACTGCCTCAGTTACTGCGCTGTGTGAACACTGCCGCCTTACAGCTTGGTGGAGAATGCGGGCATTGTGATTGAGGCATACCCCACCGGCAGCTGCATGACCAAAATCCGCCGGCCACCTTTCAGCCCAACCCCGTGGACAAAATGGAGGAGCTGTTAAGGAAATTGGTCCACACGCAGCGGCAGCAACAGCAAACCAATGAGCTGATCATGCAGCAGCTCACAGCTTTGCAGAAGATGCCGACAGCACAAGCCCCGGAACGTCGAGAGACTCGGGACAAGATTCGCTCCGCGTTGAGGAAGATGGGACCGGAGGACGACATGGAAGCCTTCATGACTATTTATGAGCGCACAGCAGAGCGGGAAAACCTACCAGCCAGCCAGTGGGCAGAAGTGGTGGCTCCGTTTCTGGTCAGCGATGCCCAAAAGGCCTACTTCAACCTCAGTCGGGAGGACGCCCAGGACTACCAGAGGCTCAAAGGTGAGATCCTTGCCCGACTGGGGGTCAAGACATATGTGAGGGCTCAGCGCGTATTTTCATGGGCCTATGTGGAGACCCGACCCGCCCGGTCTCAGGCTTATGACCTTTTGCAGCTGGTAAAGAGGTGTTTCCAGCCTGAGTCTTTGACTCCAGCCCAGATGGTGGAGAGGGTGGTGGTCGACTGGCTGGTGAAGACTCAGCCAGCAGCTATCCAATGTTGGGTGGAGCAAAGGGACCCCGGCACACTCAACCAGGTGGTCAGCCTGATTGAGCACTACTCGGCCACTCAGGACTTTATCCAGGACTCTGCCCCCTCGTGGCTGTCACGCCGATCCTTGTCAACCCAGGAACCAGGAAAGGGGTCGCATCCCTCTGCTGAGGACAGTCAGCACCATACCCGAGCTGAAGGGGTACCCCGGAATGAGAGTGGCAGGGGACTGGTTCCCTCCCAAACGGTCATAGGACCTAACAGTACCTCCACCCTTAGGAGCTGGCGGTGTCAGGGGCCGGGACTAGTGTTGAGCGATACCTTCCGATATCGGGAAATATCGGATCGGATTGGATCGGACCGATACCGAAAAAGTATCGGATATCGCCGATTCCGATACCGGAAACCAATGCAAGTCAATGGGACATAAATATCGGAATTAAAATAAACCCTTTCTTTCCTTGTAGGTTATTTCTACATGAAGGAAAACAACTAAGAATAATGTAGAATGTATTGGGGGAGGTGGGGGAGACAATAAAGGCATAGAGGTTTAGCCCAGTCAAATGGAATAGCAGGAATTACTATTTTTTTATTATGTTCTGAGTTACGGAAATATTAACTATGTTAAGTATTTTTATATTTTGTCAGATATTTATGTTTCACTACTTCCATGCTCTTCACCTTCTTTTTTACTTCTCCCACACTTTCTCCTTCATCATCCTCAGCATCTTTTTCATCCACTTCTTCTTCACCTTCTTCTTCTTCACCTTCTTCGTATTATTCTTTTTTTTACATTCTTCATATTCTACTTCTTCATCTTCTTCATATTCTTCTTCTTGATCATATTCTTATTTGTGACAGGCATTCCTGTAGTTGTTATCTATAAAAGGTTGGACATTACACCTTTCGTTCTGCCCGTCACAAAAGATTTACAACAGGATTTGTCCGCGTTCAGTTTGGCCTGCAGCAGCAGGTCTTTTCCAGGGGCACCACGAGGAGGAACGGACTCACCCCCATACACTGCTTAGTCATCTTCTGCTTATAATTTAGATATTATCTTTTGCTCTGATTTTTAGTCTTATGCTTAATGTTCTTCCGCTTTTTGTTCTGCAGCTTCTTGTATTTCTGCTTCTTGGTTTTCTGTCTCTTGTTCTTCTGTATCTTGGTGCTTGTCTTCTCTTCTTTGTCTTCTTGGTCAACTTCTTCAGGGTCATCTTCTTGGTCTTCTTCGGGGTGGTCTTCAGGGTCGTCGTCTTCGGGGGTCCTCGTCTTCTTCGGGTTGGTCTTCTGGGTCCTCGTCTTCGGGGTCCTCGTCTTCTTCGGGGTGGTCTTCAGGGTCCTCGTCTTCTTCGGGGTGGTCTTCAGGGTCCTCGTCTTCTTCGGGGTGGTCTTCAGGGTCCTCGTCTTCAGGGTCATTGTCTTCGGGGTCCTCGTCTTCTTAGGGTTGGTCTTCAGGGTCCTCGTCTTCAGGGTCCTCGTCAGGGAGATCCAGAGTGATTACCAAGAACCATTTCAAAAAGCTTGAACTTGGAAATGTAGCAGAAGGTACAAGAAAGCTGAGGAACTACCGAGGACCAGCTGACGGTACTGGAACCCGGATGGGTAGCAGAAGGTACAAGAGCCAATGGAACTACCGAGGACCAGCTGATGTTACTGGAACTCGGTTACTAAGCAGGAGGTACCTGTGCCAGAAAGCACTACCAAGGACCAGCAGACGTTGGTGGAACTTGGATACCGAGAAGGAGGCACCTAATCCAAAGGCACTGCCGAGAACCAGCTGACGGTACTGGAACCCGGATGGGTAGCAGAAGGTACCCATGTAAAAAAAAGTTCAAGGCCGCGAGCCGGCCGCAGTTACCAAAACCCACAGTCCTACAGGGGGTGCTTGTCCTATTGGCACTATGGAACCAGCCTTCATTGCCAGATCCCGCAGCCCACATAGGAGTCACCTAAACTGCAGGCACCATAGAGTCGGCTAACCCGACCGCAACACGACAGGACAACGCATTGGAGGCAAAGTGACGTTGACACTACCCGGAAACAGCTGGCGTGCTGGAACCAGGCTGGGCAGGAGGGAGTACCCATGCCAAAGACACTGCCGAGAACCAGCTGACGGTACTGGAACCCAGATGGGTAGCAGAAGATACAAGAGCAAATGGAACTACCGAGGACCAGCTGACGGTACTGGAACCCGGATGGGTAGCAGAAGGTACAAGAGCCAATGGAACTGCCGAGAACCAGCTGGCGGTGCTGGAGCCCAGGGTAAATACTAAAAACAGAGGAGCCAGAGGTGTATTTGGAGGAGGTTTTAAATCCGTAGTACAGTGGATGTGGACAAAGCAGGAGAATTTGCCGGACACACAGCTGGGGATCAGCTGACGATACTGAACCCCAATAACACTGGAGCAAGCGTTGACTGTGCAGACGGCACTTCTGAGCAGCAACTAGCGGTATTGGAGCCCAGGGTAAATACTAAAAACGGAGGAGCCAGAGGTGTAATTGGAGCAAGTTTTAAATAAGTAGCACAGTGAATATGGACAGAGCAGGAGAAATTGCCGTGAACACAGCAGGGGAACAGCTGACGTTACCGAACCCCAATAACACCGCAGCAAGTGTTGACTGTGCAGACGGCACTTCCGAGCGCCAACTGGCGGTGTTGGAGCCCAGGGATAAGAATAAAAATAGAGAGGAGCCAGAGGTGTAATTGGAGCAAGTTTTAAATAAGTAGCACAGTGAATATGGACAGAGCAGGAGAAATTGCCGTGAACACAGCAGGGGAACAGCTGACGTTACCGAACCCCAATAACACCGCAGCAAGTGTTGACTGTGCAGACGGCACTTCCGAGCGCCAACTGGCGGTGTTGGAGCCCAGGGATAAGAATGAAAACAGAGGAGCCAGAGGTGTAATTGGAGCAACTTTAAAATGTGTAGTACAGTGGATGTGGACAAAGCAGGAGAAATTGCCGTCCGCACAGCAGGGGAACAGCTGACGTTACTGAACCCCAATAACACGGCAGCAAGTGTTGACTGTGCAGATGGCACTTCCGTGCGCCAACTGGCGGTGTTGGAGCTCAGGGATAATACTGAAAACAGAGGAGCCAGAGGTGTAATTGGAGCAACTTTAAAATCTGTAGTAGTGAGAATGTGGACAGAGCAGGAGAAATTGCCGTCCGCACAGCAGGGGAACAGCTGACGTTACTGAACCCCAATAACATGGTAGCAAGTGTTGACTGTGCAGACGGCACTTCCGAGCGCCAACTGGCGTTGTTGGAGCTCAGGGATAATACTGAAAACAGAGGAGCCAGAGGTGTATTTGGAGGAGGTTTTAAATCAGTAGTACAGTGGATGTGGACAGAGCAGGAGAAATTGCCGTCCGCACAGCAGGGGAACAGCTGACGTTACTGAACCCCAATAACACGGCAGCAAGTGTTGACTGTGCAGACGGCACTTCCGAGCGCCAACTGGCGGTGTTGGAGCTCAGGGATAATACTGAAAACAGAGGAGCCAGAGGTGTAATTGGAGCAACTTTAAAATCTGTAGTAGTGAGAATGTGGACAGAGCAGGAGAAATTGCCATCCGCACAGCAGGGGAACAGCTGACGTTACTGAACCCCAATAACATGGTAGCAAGTGTTGACTGTGCAGACGGCACTTCCGAGCGCCAACTGGCGGTGTTGGAGCTCAGGGATAATACTGAAAACAGAGGAGCCAGAGGTGTATTTGGAGGAGGTTTTAAATCAGTAGTACAGTGGATGTGGACAGAGCAGGAGAAATTGCCGTCTGCACAGCAGGGGAACAGCTGACGTTACTGAACCCCAATAACACGGCAGCAAGTGTTGACTGTGCAGACGGCACTTCCGAGCGCCAACTGGCGGTGTTGGAGCTCAGGGATAATACTGAAAACAGAGGAGCCAGAGGTGTAATTGGAGCAACTTTAAAATCTGTAGTAGTGAGAATGTGGACAGAGCAGGAGAAATTGCCATCCGCACAGCAGGGGAACAGCTGACGTTACTGAACCCCAATAACATGGTAGCAAGTGTTGACTGTGCAGACGGCACTTCCGAGCGCCAACTGGCGGTGTTGGAGCTCAGGGATAATACTGAAAACAGAGGAGCCAGAGGTGTATTTGGAGGAGGTTTTAAATCAGTAGTACAGTGGATGTGGACAGAGCAGGAGAAATTGCCGTCTGCACAGCAGGGGAACAGCTGACGTTACTGAACCCCAATAACACGGCAGCAAGTGTTGACTGTGCAGACGGCACTTCCGAGCGCCAACTGGCGGTGTTGGAGCTCAGGGATTACAGTTCAGGTGGTAGAAACATGAACAGAACAGGAGACCTGGATACTGTTGCCAACCAATTATTTATTCTGGAAGAGGACTGGCAAATTCATGAGAGATCCAGGCCTTGTTCATTTTGAGAAAAGTAAGCTGGTCAACGTTATCGGAGGATAGTCGCATGCGACGGTCTGTTAGTACACCACCTGCGGCACTAAAGACGCGTTCCGATAATACACTAGCAGCAGGGCAAGCTAGCACCTCCAGTGCATACTGACTAAGCTCTGGCCATGTATCCAGCTTACAGACCCAAAACTTGAAGGGAGAAGAGCCGTCTGGGAGTACACTAAGAGGGCAAGACATGTAGTCTGTCACCATCTGACGGAAACGTTGCCTCCTGCTGACTGGAGCCGTCTGTGATGGTGTAGACATTTGTGGCGGCGGGGACACAAAACTTTGCCACATTTCGGCCATACTGGTCTTGCCTTGTGCTGAGGCGCTGCTTCTGCTCCCTCTTTGTGCAGAGCTTCCTCCACTGCCTCGACGCACTGAGCTGCTTTGTAAAGCACTAGCAGCACTGCTCTCGGTTGGAATGGAGAACATGATGGAATGCACCAGTGCGTCTTGGTACTCCCGCATTTTACGCTCCCGGTTCAACGGTGTTATGAGGCTTTGTAAGTTGTCCCGGTAGCGAGGATCTAGGAGGGTGGACACCCAATAATCAGCCGTGTTGAGAATGTGGGCGATGCGGCGGTCGTTTCTCAGGCACTGCAGCATGAAATCAACCATGTGCTGCAGACTGCCAACTGGCCAAGAAACGCTGTCCCCTGCTTGAGGCGTGATCTCTGCCTGCTCTGCATCACCCCACCCTCGCTCTAGATACTGACTACTAGAGCATTGTGTACCTCCCTCCTCTGGACAGATGTCTTCCTCATCCATTGACTCCTCCTCATCCTCCTCACAAAGTGTCCCCTGCCTAGGCCTTTGTGAGGAACCACGTTGCGCAGACTGTAGAGAAGCAGATGGCATTTGTGAGTCCTCATCCTCCACCTCTTCCAAAACCTCGTCCCTTAGTGCTTGCAGTGTTTTTTCAAGCAGGCAGATAAGGGGGATAGTCATGCTGACTAGTGCATCATCTGCACTCGCCATCCGCGTGGAATAATCGAAGGCACGCAAAACGTGGCAAATGTCCTTCATAGAGGCCCACTCAGTGGTGGTGAAGTGTGAACGGCGCGCACTGCGACTTGTTTGCGCCTGCTGCAGCTGGTACTCCATTACTGCTGCCTGCTGCTCACACAACCTCTCCAACATATGTAACGTTGAATTCCACCTGGTGGGTAGGTCACATATGATGCGATGTTCCGGAAGACATAATCGGCGCTGCAGAGCTGCAATGCGTGATCTTGCATTGCTGGAACGCCGCAAGTGAGCGCACTCTATGCGGACCTTGTGAAGCAGTGCATCAAGATCCGGATAGTCCCTCAAAAAGCTCTGCACGACCAAGTTGAGCACATGTGCCAGACATGGGATGTGAGTGAGGTTGCCTAAGCCCAGAGCTGCCACCAGATTTCGGCCATTGTCACACACTACCATGCCTGGCTGGAGATTCGCTGGCACAAACCACACGTCACTCTGCTGCTTGATGGCATTCCAGAGCTCCTGCGCTGTGTGGCTTCGATTCCCCAAAGAAATTAATTTTAATACGGCCTGTTGACGTTTGGCCACGGCTGTGCTCATATCGGTCATCATAACAGGTAACCGTTCACGGGTCGATGTGGAGGTAGACCGTGACGGCTCCTGCAGCGCTGATTCAGAGGAACTGGAGTATGAGGAGGAGTCAATGTGTACAGACTGGATTCCTGCAATCCTTGGAGTTGGCAGAACACGTACAGCGCCACTCTCAAGATCTGTACCCGGCTCCACAACATTTACCCAATGGGCAGTGAGGGAAAGGTATCGTCCCTGTCCATGCTTACTGGTCCACGCATCAGTGGTCAGGTGGACCTTGCTACTGACGGCGTTTTGTAGCGCATGTTTAATTTTTCCCTCCACATGATGTTGCAGGGCAGGGACGGCTTGCCTGCTGAAATAAAAGCGGCTGGGCACGTTGTATTGTGGGACTGCCAATGCCATAAAGTTACGGAATGTGTCAGTCTCCACCAGCCTGAATGATAGCATTTCAAGGGCCAGTAGTTTAGCAATGCTAGCATTCAGAGCCTGTGCTCGGGGGTGGTTTGCCGAGTATGGGCGCCTTTTCTCCCATGCCTGTGCTAACAATGGCTGTAGACTGGCCTGGGAGTGTGAGGATGACTGGGAAAGTGGTGCTGTGGGTGGAATTACACTGTGTCTCTGTACAACAGTGCCAGAGATTCTTCCATGGCGATCCTGTGAGGAAGCCGAACCAGCTGTGTGTGAGCTGGAGGAAGAGGCTACAACACGAGCTGAAGAGGTGGTAGGTGGCGCTGTAGGTTGGCCTAGGTCTTCAGTGTGTTTGTGTAACTCCACCACGTGCTTGGTCCGCACATGTTTCCACATATTTGTGGTATTGAGGTTGCTGACACTTTTCCCTCTTTTCACCTTCTGATTACACAGCTTGCATTTGACAAAGCAAATGTCATCTGCAACTGTGTCAAAAAAGGACCAGGCACTGCAAGTCTTGGGAGCGCCCGCTTTGGATTTTGGAAGAGCCATGCTCCTAATGGGTGCCGAAGTGGAGGCTACAGGCAACCAAGTCTGCCCCCTCCCTCTCCCTCCTTTTTCTGCCGTTCGGGGAATCTCTTCCTCAGAGCTGCTCCCACCACCTTCCTGTCCCTCACGCCATGATGGGTCAAGGACCTCATCATCTACACCACCCTCTTCAAACAACTGCTTCTCCTGGGTAGTCTCGACAGCACAGTACGCACCAGAAAGTGGCACCTGAGTCTCATCATCAGATGCGTACTGAGGTGTGCTGCTGACCATAGGCACTGGCCCACCCGCCTCTTCAGATTCAGAGAGACAAAACGGTTGCGCATCACTGCATACTACCTCTTCTTCAAATTCTCGAATTCTGCTTGGCTGGCCCCCTCTTTCCAAGCCAAGAGATTCAGAGAACAGAAGTAGAGATGGCTCCTGTCCAGGGCTCTCTGACTGCCTGGGCAATTTGGCAGGTGGTGAAGAGACAGATGGGTGCTCTTCAGTGCTCAGGACCTGAGAGGATCTGTAACTAATTGAAGTCGATGCGTTAGCTGCCATCCATCCGACAACGGCTTCAATTTGGTCCTCGCGCAGCAGTGGGGTACGGCTAGCTCCTACAAAGCTGCGCATAAAGGACTGTTCCCTGGTAAAACTGGGGGATGCTGAGTCACTGGTGCCCGCAGCAGGCACAGAATCCCCACGTCCTCTCCCTGCAGGCACAGAATCCTCACGTCCTCTCCCTGCAGAAACTCCACGCCCACGCCCACGCCCACATGCCTTACTCCCTGCCTTCTTCATCTTGGTAGACTGATAAAGATAGGCAGAAAAGTACTAAGGGCTTAGTGTGCTTATTCCTGAACAGCTGCTAACAGGTATAAGAAACACTAATTTTATAAAGTGTGGACTAGACTTTAATATGAGCTAATGTGGCCTACACAACTGTAAAGTGGAGTGTTTGGTGAACTTTATTTAGGTTTTTTTTTGTCACAAAAAGACACTGGATGTGCCTAAAGATGTAATAACGATAGTATCACAAACTTTTTGTAGCTATTACAATGTAGGAAGGTAACCTACAATGCAATAGATGAGGCTGCAAAAAATAGGCTAATACTAATCTGGCTGGGGCTGCAGGGCCCAAGGCTGCAGAAAGGCTCCTCTATCTACTCCTATATAGTGTGTTTGGAATCAATTTAGCTGAATACGGATGGAACCACCACACTAATAGGAGATATCAGGAAAAATTATGAATTGGCAATAAAGGACAATGTATGAGGCAGTGACACACACTGAGTGCACTACAACCAGACGGGGTTGAAGCACACACTACAGGGTGAGCTGCACTCACACACCAGACCTTGCAGACAGCGGTGAACAGTACAGATGCAGAGCACTGTGCACTAGCGCTGCAAGACCAAAAAAATTTCTCTATCTACTCCTATATAGTGTGTTTGGAACCAATTTAGCTGAATACAGATGGAACCACCACACTAATAGGAGATATCAGGAAAAATTATGAATTGGCAAAAAAGGACAATGTATGAGGCAGTGACACACACTGTGTGCACTACAACCAGACGGGGTTGAAGCACACACTACAGGGTGAGCTGCACTCACACACCAGACCTTGCAGACAGCGATGAACAGTACAGATGCAGAGCACTGTGCACTAGCGCTGCAAGACGGAAAAAAATTTCTCTATCTACTCCTATATAGTGTGTTTGGAACCAATTTAGCTGAATACAGATGGAACCACCACACTAATAGGAGATATCAGGAAAAATTATGAATTGGCAAAAAACGACAATGTATGAGGCAGTGACACACACTGAGTGCACTACAACCAGACGGGGTTGAAGCACACACTACAGGGTGAGCTGCACTCACACACCAGACCTTGCAGACAGCGTGAACAGTACAGATGCAGAGCACTGTGCACTAGCGCTGCAAGACCAAAAAAATTTCTCTATCTACTCCTATATAGTGTGTTTGGAACCAATTTAGCTGAATACGGATGGAACCACCACACTAATAGGAGATATCAGGAAAAATTATGAATTGGCAAAAAAGGACAATGTATGAGGCAGTGACACACACTGAGTGCACTACAACCAGACGGGGTTGAAGCACACACTACAGGGTGAGCTGCACTCACACACCAGACCTTGCAGACAGCGGTGAACAGTACAGATGCAGAGCACTGTGCACTAGTGCTGCAAGACGGAAAAAAATGTCTCTATCTACTCCTATATAGTGTGTTTGGAACCAATTTAGCTGAATACAGATGGAACCACCACACTAATAGGAGATATCAGGAAAAATTATGAATTGGCAAAAAAGGACAATGTATGAGGCAGTGACACACACTGAGTGCACTACAACCAGACTTGGCTGAAGCACACACTACAGGGTGAGCTGCACTCACACACACAGACCTTGCAGACAGCGGTGAACAGTACAGGGAACTGTGCACTAGCACTGCAAGGCACAGTGATTTAGAAAGTAGCTTGGGTAAAGCAGTATAGAGCAAGTAGGTAGCTAAAACTGTCCCTCAGAACAACAGTGTCCTATCCCTAACTGAATTCACAGCAGAGTGAGCTCAAAATGGCGGCGGTGGCTTTTATAGTGCATCATGACATCATTTCAGCAGCCAATCACAGCCATGCCATTAGTTAAGATGCCTACATGCCTAACAGGATGTGCCCACACTTCTTAGGATCCTCATTGGCTGAATAAAATGAAAATGTCTCATTGCATTATGGGAACTTCCGATTCCGGTATACGATATTGCAAAAGTATCGGAATTAAGTATCGGAATTCCGATACCGCGAATATCGGCCGATACCCGATATTTCAGTATCGGAATGCTCAACACTAGCCGGGACATGTGGTTGCTAACTGCCCCCTGACTACGGAACCCATGGACTGCGGGTATAACCGCCGGGTCTCAATGTACGCCCAGACCGTCTGCACTGCGAGCGCCGACCCCCCGGACAGTGAACCCCAACTGTGCCAGGTACTGGTTAATGGGTACCCCACAGAGGCCCTCCTAGATTTGAGGAGCCTAGTGACTTTGGTACATGGGTCGCTGGTGGCAGGAGACAACCCCAGTGGATGGACAGTCGGGGTTTTGTGTATCCATGGGGACCTCCGAGAGTACCCAACCGCGGAGGTAGTTTTGTCCACGCCATGTGGAGACATAAAACATGTGGTGAGGTGGTAAAAACTCTTCCCTATGGGATTGTGTTGGGAAGAGACTTGCCCCTGTTCTGGACAACAAAATCCACTCTCCCCCGGTAAAATGTGTTACAGGGGCTGTACCAGACGAACCCGAGTCAGGGGTACCTGCCGTAGGGGTGGCCAACCTAGGGACAGAGTGTGACCCCGATAGGTCTCCCCTAGAGGTGCTGGCAGGAGAGGTCAAGGAGACCCCATCGATCCCCGAGCTGGAGGTGTCCCGGGGCACATTTGGGACAGCTCAGCTACAGGATCCCACTCTGACTCGGGCGCGGGAAAGGGTGTTAGAGGTAAATGGCGTAGCTCAACAGCCCGGTGCAGATACTGTATTTCCACGCATGGTAGTCAACAGTGAGTTGCTCTATAGGATAGACAAAATCAGAGACGAGGCCGTGGAACAGTTAGTGGTACCTCAGTCGTACCATCGGGCAGTTCTGGAGTTGGCACACACACACCTGCTGGGTGGACACTTAGGGGTTAAAAAGACGCAAGAGCGTATCTTTCAGCGGTTCTTTTGGCCGGGGATTTACGCGGAGGTCCAAAAGTACTGTGAATTCTGTCCCGAATGTCAGTTGACCACACCCACCACAAGTTTCCGTAGCCCATTGGTACCCCTGCCAGTGATAGAGGTACCTTTTGAACGGATTGCAATGGACTTGGTAGGGCCCATTGTAAAATCCGCTCGTGGCCACCAACATATACTGGTGGTCGTCGACTATGCCACCCGGTACCCGGAGGCTATACCGCTACATCACACCTCGGCGAAACTGATTGCACAGGAGCTATTTGCCATGTTGTGTCGCCTTGGACTACCCAAGGAGATCCTGATGGATCAAGGGACCCCTTTTATGTCCAAGGTGACAAGGGAACTGTGCAAACTGCTAAAAATTAAACAATTGAGCACCTCGGTGTACCATCCTCAAACCGACAGGCTAGTAGAACGGTTAAATAAAACTCTCAAGTCCATGTTAAAAAAGGTGGTTTCTAAGGACGGAAGGGATTGGAACATGTTGCTACCCTATTTGATGTTCGCCGTCCGTGAGGTACCCCAGGCTTCCACAGGGTTCTCTCCCTTTGAGTTATTGTATGGCAGACACCCTAGGGGTCTGTTGGACGTAGCCAAAGAGACGTGGGAACAACAGCCGACTCCACATAGGAGTATAATTGAACACGTGGCTAGTATGCAGGACCGGATTGCGCCGGTCATGCCCATCGTGAAAGAATATCTGTTAGATGCCCAGGCCGCCTAGAGGCACGCATATAATAAAAGAGCCACGGTCAGGTCTTTTAACAAGGGCGATCGGGTGTTAGTACTGGTACCCACAGCCGAGAGTAAACTCATGGCCAAGTGGCAAGGGCCATATGAGGTTCGAGAAAAGATGGGGGAGGTAAATTAATGGGTGCATCAGCCCGGAAGGAGGAAACCTGAGCAGCTTTACCATGTAAACCTGCTAAAACCTTGGAAAGATCAAGAGTGTTTAGTTACAGACGTCTTTTCAGGCATGCCGTCAGAGAGTTCTCTACCTTCAGCCAGGGATGCATCCGGGGGAGAGGTCCGGATAAGTGATGCTCTCACTAAACAGCAGCAATGGGAGGCTCGCTCGCTGGTGCATTAGGATACCGACGTGTTCTCCGAGCTACCGGGTAGGACTACAGTTCTCCAACATGACATTGTCACTGAACCTGGGGTAAGGGTGCGAATAAGACCGTACCGGGTACCCGAAGCCCGGAAGCAAGCCATCACGGCTGAGGTGAAACAAATGCTCCAGTTAGGCGTCATCGAGGAATCACGGAGTGAGTGGGCTAGCCCCATCGTACTGATTCCGAAACCAGACGGATCGTTACGCTTCTGTAACGATTTCCAGAAATTAAATGAAGTGTCAAAGTTTGACCTTTATCCAATGCCCAGGGTGGATGAACTGATTGAGAGACTGGGGCAGGCCCAGTACTTTACCACGCTCGATCTCACCAAGGGTTACTGGCAGGTACCTCTCACGAAATCGGCGAAGGAAAAGGCCACCTTCATAACTCCGGAGGGTCTATATCACTATGTGGTCTTACCTTTTGGGTTACATGGGGCCCCGGCTACATTCCAGAGGTTGATGGAAATAGTGCTCAAGCCTCATCAGGAGTACGTGTCCGCGTATCTAGATGACATACGCATCTATCCCAGGTACAAGCGGTGCTGGATTCTCTCAGAGCCGCGGAGTTAACGGCAACCCCAAAAAAATGTGTGATAGGGCTAGAGAAAGCCCGATATTTGGGGTATGTGATTGGCCGAAGAGTTATCAAGCCCCAAATCAATAAAGTTGAGATCATAAAAACTGGCCTAAACCATCAAGTACAAAGCAGGTGAGGGCGTTCCTTGGCATCCTTGGGTATTACCGCCGGTTTATACCTAATTTTGCTGGGAGAACGGCGGCCCTGACCGATCTCTTGAAAGGAACAAAATCGGTAATGGTTCGGTGGACCTCTCAGGCAGAAGAAGCCTTTTAGTCCATGAAGTTGGCCCTGTGTGGACAGCCGGTCCTCATCAGCCCCAACTTCAAGGAAACCTTCATTGTACAGACAGAAGCCTCGGAGGTAGGCCTCGGGACGGTATTGTCACAAAAAGTGAATGGTGAAGAGCACCGGTCACCTACTTGAGTAGAAAATTTCTCCCGGCAGAGAAAAACTATAGCGTGGTAGAGAAGGAGTGTTTGGCTATTAAGTGGGTCTTGGAATCGCTGCGTCATTATTTACTTGGGAGTCAGTTCCGCTTGGTGACGGACCACTCACCCTTGGTATGGATGAGGAATGCCAAGGAGAGGAATGCACGAGTCACCAGGTGGTTCCAGTCACTGCAAAATTTCAGTTTCTCTGTAGAACATCGCCCTGGGAAGCCGCAGGCAAACGCAGATGCCCTGTCCCGGGCACCCTGTATGGTGTCAAGTGTTCAACCCCACAAGATTGAACAAAGGGGGGGATATGTGAGGCAGTGACCGGGATCGCATACGAGGGACATTATATATCCCCCAGAATGTGTACAGAATCCTATTAAATCCATTGGAGTGCATTGCAGTCACAAACTAACCTGCGGCTGCAATGCAGGAATGAAGGTGAGCATAGCCTGACCAGGTCAATCTGGCTAAGGCAGATTAGTAAAACCCGGCAGGGCCTTCATTTCTTGGAGGAGGTTACAGGAAGGCAGTGTGGCGGCCTCCTCCCCCCAACCCGGGTTTTCCAGTGGCTCTTGCCACAGGTCCTTTAAAAACCCTGCACTAAGGATAAGTGTTGTTCAGTGTTGGGACCTGCTAGGAGCATAGCAGGAAAACTCGGCAGTACTGTGTATAGCTGAACCCACGCCTGGGAAGCCTCTGCACCCGTCAGGCTCTGAGCGGCCCGGCACGGCCGTTGCCGACGGCAACCATTGTGTATGGACCTCTGTTAACCCGGCTGCGAACAGGAGGACTTTCTGTTAACCCGTGAGTTGCTGAAATAAAAGCTGGTTATGTTGAACTTGCTTGGGTCACTGCCTCAGTTACTGCACGGTGTGAACACAGCCGCCTTACACCCTATAGTACATTACCAGTGCTTTATCAGGCTTCTAATAAGTTCACTGGCATCATGCTATTGTGTGCATGATGCCAGTAAACTGCAGGGATGAGTGACACCCTCACCTACTGTATCCTCACCCATCCCCTGTAGATCGTGAACCCTCGCGAGCAGGGTCCTCGCTCGTCCTGTACCAGACGCTGACTTGTATTGTTCAAAATTATTGTAATTGCTGGTGCTTTGCATATCCCTTTCACATGTAAAGTGCCATGGAATAAATGGCGCTATAATAATAAATAATAATAATAATAATGGTAATCCTAGACTAGTCCGGGTACAAGCTCGCCCGGATGAAACATTATTTTTACAAAGACCGTAGTTAGCTGTAATAAAGGTGTGATTACACTGTAGATTATACATTGAGGATCGGAGTACCTTCTCTCTTCTATCTCCCAATTCCTTATTAGCTAATTTTTAAGTAAGTTTTCTAAACCAAACAACCCAATTAATCACATTATTGTGACAAGACTATCCCTTTAAATATCTGATTCATGGGAACACATTAAATGAATAGTTTGTATCCAGAATAAATTATGTGAGGAAATTCATATCTTTTCCATCTCTCCATCTGCACAATAAAGTTGCTTCCGACATTAATATTAAAATAAAACTGAGAACATCAGCAGAATATCCAGGAATGAAATACAGAAATCTATATAAAATGCATGAGGGGCAGCATGAGAAATAGGCATCAAATTATTTTATGGAGATTACATGTGTTTTTCTTTGTGGGAAACAATAAAAGAAATATGCATGGATTGGATCTGCAGGAAATGCATGCAGAGCAAGATCTAGTGGTATGGAGTTTCCATCACCATAGAATGAATGTGATATTAACCAATGCAAACCTTCTAGTACGCAGAGAAAGGAAAGCAAAGAATGTTGTCCTCAATGGAAGCGCAGCTTTTATTAGGAGGGATGAGAAAATGAATTATCAGACTTTTTAAAAGCCATCAGTTGAGTCAGGCCGCTCCCTCTGTCTGGTAAAACCTTAGCAGGCATGTTTCTCCCTATGAATGTCCCATTCCAGGTTCACATACACATCTATGATGTCATGCTCATCAAATAGTGCAGAAGTGCTGCTACTTTTTACCTATCATTAGTTTTAGTGGTCTGAGTTATTAGCGCTGGGGAATATGTTGATTTGGGATGCCTAGAGCCCACAGGGAATGCTGATTCTGTAGCGCCCAGAGGATGGGGACCACTCGGCGCCCGGGCCTTAATGCCTGGTCTTGGGGGATGTCGCAGTGGTCGGCTCCCAGACCCGTACCCTGGGGTCTCTCTTAAAAAGGGGAAAAAGGAAAATGAAATGTCGAAGTTCGTGACGCCACCTGTGGTGTCTGATGAGGACCACCAGAGCTGCGGCAGTCCACTGAGGCCGGTGTTACGGCAGCTATGATGGTGTAGCTCCCCACAGGTGGAGCTAGGCCTCAGGGCAGCGGTGTTTGGTAAGGTGCACGATATGGCGGTGACCCAGCCGGGTCCAAGGAAAAATGGGAGACACACTCACGTTTGGCTTCAGTACCTTTTTACTGGTGGAGTTGCAGTACCGCCCGGAGCACTGTAGGGTGAGGGGTGCACTGCAGGTCTCTCCCCAGTGAGCAGGTATAGGGCCTCCTGTATCGTTGCCGCTTCGTGTAGTTTATGGCCCATCTGAAAGTAGGCCCAACTTAGTCCTTGTGATGCTCTGGCTGACTTGGTGTTAGGGCCTTTTGCTGAAGAGCACGCTCCTGGTATGGCGGAGCCTCCGTGCCTCCTGGTCCTGCTACGTGTCAGCTCCTGGGCTATCCTGAGACCTGAAGTCTTCCAGGAAAGATCCGGCTGTTTTCCACAGAGGGTATACTGCTCTGCAGACTCGGAGCCGGTGTCCGGTATATTTCTGGTGTGAGCCTATGAAGCTCCTCTGTCCCCAACATTACTGTTCCACTAGCCTTCGGCCTACTCTGGGCCCTCACTAGGCTATACACACTGGCAGTTAGCTGGCTGCCTCTTCGGCCACTCTCTAGAGCATCGGCAACGCTCCTAGCTGTCTCTCTGTCTCAGGCTGCAGCAGACTCCAGTCTGTTCGCTCACCGCAGAAACCTGCTGAGTCCCCTCCTGCCTAGCTCCACCATCCCTATTTATATCTCCCTGTAGGGCTCCCTCTGGTGGTTCTGAGGTAGGGTGGAGGTGTGTGCATGCTCTGGGGGCCTCTTGTGGAGAAAACCTGAAATGCACCCCCCTTGGGTCTGTGACTCCATGCACAGCAGGGCGTCACATTCCCCCCTAGTTGAACTCAGCACTCCCGGGCTGAAGCACATTTTGTAATAACAAAAATAACAAGCTCCCCTTTATGGGAGGTTAGGACACTCGAACATTGCATAACAAGTTAGTAATGAATACATATATATATAATGCAATAAATAATTGGCAATGAGCAACTAGAAAGTCCAAGTCTCTTCCGGAGAGGTTGCTCAAAGGGGCACTCCAGGGAGCGCAAATATTTACAATAAAAATTCTTTGGGCTGCACAAAGTCCTCAGCCTCAGAGTTCATATATGAGAAATAAGCAGGTTAGGGTTAAAGTGTCCATTTCACTTAGATTGTCCAATCAAAGGGAAAAAATATAAGTTAAATACACACATGAATACAATATGCAGTATAATACATAATACCGCAGGGGTAACTATCTACATGAATCATTGCTTCTATTTTAGATTCTATATCTAGCAGGGGTTTGACCTTGTGTGGTGCGGGTTGATCTGCGCAGAAATGGGATGCGTGAGACACTAGTGTTTGTACTATTTCCCATGTGGTCAATGCTAGATATAGATGGACTGCTGGTATGTTTTGACCTCCCTAACCGACTGGCAAGTGTACCGTTTGCTGGGCCTTCTTGCTCTGCTCCCGCCGGTGATCCTTCTTGAGCAGGCTCTTCTCCAGTATTAGCAGGTTCAACTTGCGGTGGGGAGTTTTCTGGTTGTTGGGAGAAGTGGAGTACTGGGACGATTACCGCTCCTTCTATTTGAGGCCAATCTGCCGGGAAGTCGCCTAAGTCAGTATGAATTACTGCTTCTTCAGGTTCCTCCTGGATGATGAGAGGCACTTCTTCTTGGGGTTTGAGCAGCTCCGGACACAACTTCAGGTGGTCCCGAGATACTGTTGCAGTGGTTCTCCCTCCATCTTTGCTGATCAAACACGTCTTCCTGTTGTCAAACCTTGAATTCAACACAGTGTAGGGTTCTCTCTCCCACTGGTCATCAAGCTTGTGGTTCCTCCGCTTCCTTTTCAATACCACTTCTCCTGGTGTGAAGGGTTCTGCTGGTGCACTTCTGTTGTATTGTACCTCTTGTTTATCCCTCACCCGAGTGAGACTGTCTTCGACACAGGCTTGGACTCTCCTGTATTGCTCCTGTCTGGTCGTGTCCCAGTTCTCAGTGGTCACATCAGCTTCAGGTTCTACAACACCAAGCTCCAGGTCCATGGGCAACTTCCCTGGTCTTGCCCGCATGAGATATGCCGGAGTGCAATTGGTGGAACTTACTGGTATGTGATTATACAGATCCACTAGGTCAGGTAGTAGGTCTGGCCACTGGTTTCTCTCTTCTAGTGGTATGGTCTTCAGTAGATCGATGATGATGTTATTCATCTTTTCACAGAGACCGTTAGCTTGGGGGTGGTATGGTGTAGTCCTGATCTTTTTACACCCGTACAGATGGCAGAACTCTTTGAACAATTCAGCCTCAAAGGCCGGGCCTTGGTCAGTCAGTACCTGCTCAGGGTATCCATGGGGTCTGCAGAAGTATGCTTGGAATGTCTTCGCTGCTGTCTCTGCTGTCAGGTCTTTGACAGGGGCGACCACCAGGAACCTGGAGTAGTGATCCACCATGGTCAGGGCATAGGAGTATCCTGACCGACTGGGTGACAACTTGACATGGTCCAGGGCCACGATCTCCAGATGGCGAGTCGTCTTGATGGGTTGCAGGGGTGCCTTCTGGCTGCTGTAGTGTTTTCTTCTGAGGCTACAGGGTCCACAGTCTCTGCACCACCTCGCAATGGAGCTGCGCATCCCCACCCAGTAGAATAGACACTTCAACAGGGTCTCTAGCTTTTTCCAGCCAAAGTGCCCCACCTGATCGTGGTAGGCCTCCAACACCATCTGGATGTCAGTCTTGGGGACCACTATCTGCCACACCATCTCGTGGGTTTTGGGATTGACGTACCTCCGGCACAACTTCTCACGGTAGATAAACAACCGGCTTCTCTCATTCCACAGCTGCTTTGCTTGGAGAGACACATCCTTCTCCAGGGAGGAACCTTCTTGGGTTATCAGCTCCTTGATACGGCTGACAACCGGGTCGCTGTCCTGGGTCTCTTTCCAGCTGTGGTGAGGCAAGGGGTTTAATGTCTTACCGCGTTGCTTCCTGGAGGCTCGTAGCTCGTGGGCCATCCCATTCCGGTGGAAGGCAGGTAGTTCAACCTCTTCCAGGTCATCCACTTCTTCTTCTGTGTCTGACTGGTGAGGCATCTTGGACAGGGCATCGGCGTTGGCGTTCTTGCGGCCCGCCCGATACTTTATGGGGAATTGGTAGTTTGACAGCCGAGCCATCCATCATTGTTCCATGGCTCCCAGCTTGGCTGTTTCAAGATGAGTTAAGGGGTTATTGTCAGTGTAGGCAGTAAACTTGCTGGAGGCTAGGTAGTGCTTGAACCTTTCTGTGATGGCCCAGACCAAGGCCAGGAACTCCAACTTGAAGCTGCTATAGTTCTCTGGGTTCCTCTCGGTCCGGCGGAGCTTCCTGCTTGCATACGCGATGACTTTCTCCTGGCCATTCTGCTTCTGACTTAGGACAGCTCCCAATCCTTCATTGCTGGCATCAGTATACAGCAGGAACCGTTGGCTGTAGTCAGGGTAGGCCAGGATCTCATCACCTGTCAGGATCTCCTTCATTTCTTGAAATGATTCAGCCTGTTCTTTACCCCAGTAGAACGGGGGATTTCTGCCTTTAGGGGACTGTCCTACCAGGAGGTCTTGCAGAGGTGCTGCTCTCTTGGTGTAATCTTTTACAAACCTCCGGTAGTATCCTATCAATCCCAGGAACTGACGCATCTCCTTGAGGTTCTTCGGCTCCGGCCATTTCTGGATGGCAGTGACCTTCTCCGGGTCTGGTGCTACCCCTTCTGGACTGACAATGTGTCCCAGGTACTGTACCTTCTTCTTGAGCAGGTGGCACTTGGAGGGCTTCAACTTCATCCTATACTGGGACAGTGACTCAAATACCTCCGCCAGGTGCTTCAAGTGGTCCTCATACGTCTTGGAGTACACAATCACGTCATCCAGGTATAGTAACACAGTCTCGAAGTTGCAGTGTCCCAGGCAGCACTCCATCAATCTCTGGAACGTTCCAGGGGCATTGCAGAGTCCAAACGGCATACTGTTGAACTCGCAGAGTCCCATCGGGGTGGTGAAGGCCGTCTTCTCCCGATCCTCCTCAGCCACAGCTACTTGCCAGTACCCACTAGTGAGGTCAAGGGTGGAAAAGTAATTTGCAGACTTCAAGGCAGCCAGGGATTCCTCAATACGTGGTAAAGGGTATGCATCTTTATGTGTAATATGATTTACTTGTCTGTAATCTACACACATTCTCATGCTTCCATCCTTTTTCCTGACTAGAACTAGGGGAGCTGCCCAGGGACTACAACTATCCCTTACTACCCCTGCCTTCTTCATGTCATGCAACATCTCCTTGGCTTTCTGGTAGTGTGCTGGAGGTATAGGCCTGTACCGTTCCTTGATGGGGGGATGGTTGCCTGTGGGGATGTGATGTTGTACCCCATTAATCCTCCCAAAGTCAAGTGGGTGTTTGCTGAATACCTGCGTGTATTCCTGAACCACCCGGTGAACTCCCTGTTTCTGGTGGGCAGGAGTGGTGTCTGTCCCAACGTGGAGCTGTTGACACCAATCCTCCACCTGTGTTGTAGGGTCATTATCCTCCACTTGGTCTGGGGAGGTTAAGGACTCCGCCGTGTGAATAGAGTTATTATTTACAGTGTAGAGTTTGGCAATAGTGGCATAACATGGTAATCTGACCTCGTCTTCCCCATAGTTAAGAATGCGGACGGGCACCCTCCCATTGCGTACATCTACTACCCCCCTGGCAGTCAAGAGTGTAGGTCTGTGCTCTGAGCTCAAGGGTTCTACTACCGCCTGGTAGCTCTGTCCTTTAAGACCTATTGCTGCTCTACACCAGATAAGCATTTCACTCATTGGGGGAATTACAATGGGTATCGGGTCTGTTACCCGCACATTACCAATCTCACCACCGGTCAGCTTCACTTGCTGCTGGTACGTCAGGGCTCGGATCTCCTTCTGGATCGCTCTCTTCTGCCCTGGTCTGGCAACGTCAGCGAGCTGTTGGAGTAAAAACACAACCTCCTCCAAACAGTTACCAACAATGTTAGTGCCTAGTACCATGTTCAGTCCATTTTCCTCATGGGCAGTCTTCACCACAATGAGTCCCTGGTCCTTTAACTCCACTCTCCCCACTTTTACTGCTACATTCTTAACCCCAAGTAGGTCAAGAGGGAGGCCGTTAGAGGTGTATACTGAAAAGTCTGGGTTTGGGGGCTGGAGACTGTCCATGGACCAGTATTTGCTATAGAGGATATAAGGTATGATTGTTACCTGGGATCCGGTGTCCAGCAGGGCAGGTATCGCAATGCCGTCCAGAATGATGGATAGGAAAGGTCTTCCTCCCACGAACCTGCGGTGCCAGTCTGAGGGGCCTGCTGAGTCTATTACTGGGTGCTGGCCCTCGGACCCAGGGTTTGCTCGTTTAAAGGACACTGGTGCACTGTGTGACCTGCCTTCTGGCAGCGGTGGCAGACAAACTCTTGGCGAGGATGATGCTGGTTGTTGGCCCTTCCTCCTGGGGGTGGCGTTGTCCTCCTCCGGGGTGGCGACGTCCTCCTCCGGGGTGGCGACGTCCTCCTTCTCTTCCGGTTCATCCAGGGGACATCCTCAGGGCAGTCGGCTAGCAGGGTCTTTCCCTCCGTCTCTGGCTCCGTCCGTAGTTGCAGGGCACTCATTACAGTGGCCAGGTTTTTGGTCAGCTGGTGCACTTCTGAGCGCAGACAGTCCAGCTCAGTAGGGGGCGCTGCCTGCACTTTGGCTTCAGCAGCCAGCGGGAAAAAGGTGGGTGCTGCTGGTGTTGGAGTGGCCCCACCCTGGTAACGCTGGATAGACGTATCTGCTGTCTCCAGGGGTTGTAGTCCCTTGATAGCCATGTCCTTAAGGGTGTCAAAGGTAGCATCTGGATGGTCCAAGGACCACCAACGCACAGTCCGGCTCTCCGCTTGGGACCTCAGCCCCCGGACAAATTGTTCTTTTAGCATTTTACTCTCATTAGTTATGCTAATTGGACTAACCTGTTTTAGAGCCCGCAGGGCCCCTTGTAAGCGGCAGGCGTAGTCCCGAACGCTGTCCTCCGGTCTCTGAGAGCATTGGTAGAACCTCATCCGGAGGTCTGCTTCAGTGCGGTCCTCGAAGGCAGTCTGTAACTTTTCGAAAATTACGGACACTGATTCCTGGTCTGCGGCTGTCCAAGTCTCTACTTCCCTCTCCGCAGCACCAGTCAATTGTCCCACAACTACTGCAGCTCTTTGTTTGTCCGTCATAGAATACATGTCCAGGATGCTGCATATTTTGCGCTTGAATCCAGACAGGGTGTCCGGCTTGCCGCTGTACTGGGGGAACCACTTTGCTCCAGGCATGTACGGTAAAGTCAATGGTATGATAGGGGCTACAGGCCCTGGTAATGGGACGGCTGCTCCGTCCTGCGCGGCGGCGGCTGCGGGTACATCATCGGGGCTGTCAGCCTGGGCAGCGACGTCGGGCTGTTGTTGCAACATCTTGGCGCCCCCCTAGTGAACCGTGGAGTACCTTCCTTCTGTAGGCTGCAGCTCCGCAGGTGACGGTCTGCTGATAGGACCTTGCGTCGCTTACATTCCACGTCAGCGCGTTCGCTGGGTTTTCCTGCCAGGACCTGACGCTGCGTCAGTGCGTGGGGCATGTCCTCAACTTCGCGCGCTTTCAGCGGTTACGCCCCCTAGTTTTCCCGCGGTTACGCCCTTCTTCTCGCGTGGTGACCGGAAAGATGGCGGCCAGCAGCAGGAAACTCCAGAAAATGGCGGGAAAAGCTTCACCACTGTGAGTTTTACAGTTTCTTAAGGCGCACAGTACCTGGTGGCAATGGGCACAACTCTTTCCGTTGCCGCGGGCACGCAATCCTGTTCGTGACGCCAGTTAGAGAGATGTAGCGCCCAGGGGATGGGGACCACTCGGCGCCTGGGCCTTAATGCCTGGTCTTGGGGGATGTCGCGGTGGTCGGCTCCCGGGCCCATACCCTGGGGTCTCTCTTAAAAAGGGGAAAAAGGAAAATGAAATGTCGAAGTTCGTGACACCACCTGTGGTGTCTGGTGAGGACCACCAGCGCTGCGGCAGTCCACTGAGGCCGGTGTTATGGCAGCTATGATGGTGTAGCTCCCCACAGGTGGAGCTAGGCCTCAGGGCTGCGGTGTTTGGTAAGGTGCACGATATGGCGGTGACCCAGCCAGGTCCAAGGAAAAATGGGAGACACACTCACGTTTGGCTTCAGTACCTTTTTACTGGTGGAGTTGCGGTACCGCCCGGAGCACTGTAGGGTTAGGGGTGCACTGCAGGTCTCTCCCCAGTGAGCAGGTATAGGGCCTCCTGTATCCTTGCCGCTTGGTGTAGTTTATGGCCCGTCTGAAAGTAGGCCCAACTTAGTCCTTGTGATGCTCTGGCTGACTTGGTGTTAGGGCCTTTTGCTGAAGAGCATGCTCCTGGTATGGCGGAGCCTCCGTGCCTCCTGGCCCTGCTACGTGTCAGCTCCTGGGCTATCCTGAGACCTGAAGTCTTCCAGGAAAGATCCGGCTGTTTTCCACAGAGGGTATACTGCTCTGCAGACTCGGAGCCGGTGTCCGTTATATTTCTGGTGTGAGCCTATGAAGCTCCTCTTTCCCCAACACTACTGTTCCACTAGCCTTCGGCCTACTCTGGGCCCTCACTAGGCTATACACACTGGCAGTTAGCTGGCTGCCTCTTCTGCCGCTCTCTAGAGCGTCGGCAACGCTCCTAGCTGTCTCTCTGTCTCAGGCTGCAGCAGACTCCAGTCTGTTCTCTCACCGCAGAAACCTGCTGAGTACCCTCCTGCCTAGCTCCACCATCCCTATTTATATCTCCTTGTAGGGCTCCGTCTGGTGGTTCTGAGGTAGGGTGGAGGTGTGTGCATGCTCTGGGGGCCTCTTGTGGAGAAAACATGAAATGCACCCCCTTGGGTCTGTGACTCCATGCACAGCAGGGCGTCACAATTCCAGGGGTCCACACTGAGGTCTCATATAGAAGCCAATTTTTCTTGTATGTGTTCTAACTGTGATTTTCCCAGATGTAACAAATATCCACTGTTTTGCCATGTGATGTCTTCACTGAGCATGCTCAGCATCATGCTTTTTGCTGCAGGGATGGCATAACAATGTCACATGAGCCCTGGAAGAGCCCGTGGAAACACTGCTGGAACGGCGCCGACACAGGAGGTGAGCATAAGTGTTATTATTTTACTGGGGGGAAACATAGGAGTTCAGAGGGGGTTGTATAAGTAATGGACATCCCTTTAATAATAATTCAATTTGCTTTAACTTCCATAAAAAATAAATGCGTGTGGAGCTGTTAGAGGCAGGTGGACAGCGGAGGACAGCAGCAATAACTGCACAGCGGCATGGGGACGCGTCATTCTATGCGCCCATCGGCACCCCTATGATGGGATTGCAGGGTGCAGAGGGGTTGTTATGACAGCCGGGGGTCTATTGAAGACCTCTCTGCCTGTCATCACAGAGCTCCCTTGAAACCCAGCCTGTGGCTGAGCTTCAAAGGAAACAGTAATTTTTACTATATACAGCAATTGGCATTTCGGTATATAGCACAAGCGATCAGATGATCGCAGGTTCAAGTCCCCTAAAGCGACTAATAAATACAGTAAAAATTAACAAGAAAAAGTTTTAAAAAAATATGAAATAAAAAAAAACATAAGTTCAAATCACCCTCTGTTTCCACAATAAAGATAATAAAATAATTTAAAAAAATACATATATGTGATATCGCCACATCCAGAAAAGTCAGATCTATCAAAATATAAAAATAATTCACCCAATCAGTAAAAACCATAAACAGAAATACCACAAAAAATGCAGTAAGAAGCGATCAAAATGTCATATTTATCTCAAAATGATATCAATAAAAATGTCGCCTCGTCCTGCAAAAAATAAGCCCTCACACAGCTGTATTGACTGAAAAATGAAAATTAAAATGTTACCATCTCAGAAAATACCAGCACAATCAATTTTTTTAGACAAATTTCTGATTTTTTTTGACCACTAAAATAATTTAAAAAAAAATGTACAAGTTTGGCATTGCCATAATCATACTGATGAGGAGAATCATATTTTACCACACAATGCACACTCTATAAACAATTGTCACATTTTTTTTTCGTCATTTCACTGCATTTTGGACTTTGTTACAATTTTCCAGTACACTATGTGGTAAAATAAATAGTGTCAATAAAAAAGTACAAGTTGTCCCACAAAAAATTATCCCTACGTGGACAGGAAAATAAAAAAGTTATGGCTCTTGGAAGAAGCGGAGGAAAAAACAAAAAAGCATAAACGAAAATTGGCCATGTCAGGAAGGGGTTAATAACCTCGTGGATAGCTGCCAAGGCTGTAAGTGCGGGGATTTCTGAGGGAGGCGCTCGTCATACTCAATACTGAATAAATCAAGATGGTTCAAACATTTTGTTTCCATTTTTCATTATTTGCAGTTTATTATCATGTCTATCTATTCTGTGATTTCCAGAATTTCTCGATTTTTCCTTCTGGGTGTTGTAATTGTAATATTGTGGAACTTCTGCTCAATGGCTTACATTAAAAGAATTGAAAATGGACCTATAAGAATTAATAACGGCAGGCCAACCAATGTCCCCAAATGATGGCAAGTGGGTTTCATACATTCATTACATTTCATACATTACTTACCCACCCAACCAAAATGAAGAAAATGACACCTGTTACACATGGCTTTTGCACGTTCTGAAATTATATACCACTTACGCATTGCTTGGTAAATCACTTATAAAGTTTACCGGCCCTTTAAATGTAATTAGAAGACATGATACAGACAACAGGGAGCATTTCTCACATATGCACAACCAATAAATCATCCATATGGAATAATAATGCAGATTATAAAGGGTGTTTTCCAGCTTCAAAAGCAAATAATAATTCAATTAGACCCATGAATACATGCATTATATAACGTTGATTGATTTGGAAGTGACAGGTAAAGCATGATCTATTGTATTTATGCAAAATCAAATTAACATCATACACTTACCCATACGTATCCTAACAACCGCACGTGATACCTCAATTAGTTCTCTCCTGCAAGCAATGCAAATAGTTAAAAAGACATCCAAAATGATATAGGCATGTTATGATGATAGAAATACTTGTGTCACTCCTGAGCGCGGTAAACAATAGGAACGTTCATACGTAATGTATTATCTCAGGGCCTAGTCCTCTCAGTTACACCACATGCCCCGCACAGGTTCATAAGGCCAAAATAAAAGGCAGAAAAGGGATGGCCCATTAATTCATTAAAGACCTACAGAGAACAAGACATGGTTATAATACATCCCTCCATCAGTTTACAATTGACCCTTTCTTGTCTTCTCTCTGCAAATTATGGGACAATAGTGTCAGTAGTAAGAAACCTTGTAGTCAGAAATTATGTAGCAATCCTTTAAGGGGTTGTCTAGAATTTTAAAAAAATGCCAACAGCAAAGAATTGTATAAAAATATTCATTCCATAAGTCCCCCACTGCTTCAGTGGAAAATAAAATGTCTATGCCAAAGCTGCACATCCAAAAGTATGAGACTTTAATATTAAAAAAAGAGAACAAAGATAACATAGTGATTAAAAAGAATGAAACACAAAGGCGCTGTGTGCAGCCATACGCAATGGGCCTCTGTCCGCCCTCTCCTTGTCTCCAGATATGATTGGCTAAATCTGCTTCTTTATCTTCTTTTTGCCTTTTATGGGTTGATGTTATTAGCTTTTACAGCTTTTACAGCTTTTTTTCTACCATGCATGGTGTTTCTATCTTGACCAATATCGCTGTTGCCGCTACACACTTCTATTGGTTTCTTCTTTTCTTATCATCCCTGTTAGACTCTAAAACATCATATTTATTATACACCCATTCTTCAAATGTTTTTAATTGTATTACATTATTGTCATTATTGGGGTATTGTTTTATTTTTGTATGTTCCAACTTCATATCTGTACCAATTACTTTGTTTAGAGGACGTGATTTATTCTTGTTCATTATCTCAGGCTGAGATATGTTATCATATGCACCTTTGGTGTTTTTAATTTCTATGTTATATTTGTTCTCTTTTTTTCATAATGAAGTCCAATTTTTTGTGATGTTTAGTCTTCCTTATGCATATACTGTTTTGTTTTCCATTGGTTGATTTTATATGCTCAACTGGCACTCCATACAAATGTATAGTTGTGTCAGCACAGTCTCTTCCTCCCCACTGCTTTACTAGCGCTGCTTTAGTTGTCCCTGCCGGTCTCTGTATACTTTACTGCAGCCATCACTTGCCATGAATTCTTGTGACCACTGCAGCCAATTACTGACCTCAGTGATGTTGTGCCATACGTATAGGCATAACCTAAGGCTAGTGATTGGCATTATGTATGGCACGTAATCACTGCTGCAAAGTAAATAGGACCAAATTTTGTACTTTTTGGCTAATAGTAGTGATCAAAGAATAAAGAAGCCTCATGAGAGCTGATTTTAAACAGAGTCCATTCCTGAAGCCTTCTTAGATGCCCATCAGGCTTAAAGAGAAACTCCTCAAACTACTTTCAACAGATTAAGCTGAATTGAAAATCTAAATCTGCACTGACTAACCCTATGGGTGTGTGCAGACGATCCGGAGCCGCTGCGGGTTTGACGCCGCGGACTTATGCAGCATCAAACCCGCAGAGGCCAGCTGTTACAGCATAGTGGATGGGATTTGTACAAATCCCATGTCCACTATGCGTCTCTGTGCACCTGCGGAAACTGACATGCTGTGCTTCTTTCCAGACCGCAGCATGTCAATTTCTCCTGCGGGTCCGAATGCAGACTTTCCCCATAGACTTAACCTCTATGGGGAAAGTCCGTAGGTTAAAGAAAAAAAAAGAGGAGCTCATTGGCATATCCGCGCGCGGCTCCTCCACAGCGTCGGGGCCGCAGGCTGGGAGATACGTCTTCACAAACCCTATTAATGTAAATAGGGTATGTCTAAGCTCCTGTAATTTTGGAAGAAAGTCTATGAGAGAACAACATAATATAAATGGAGCCCAATAATTACACCATGAGACCTTCCATGAGTGCCAGAGCCGTGTATTCTGGTAATTTTCATATCATAGAAAATAGAAATAAATAGAAATAATCCTAGAATACAGGTTTGATTTTAGGTTTTATTGAATTATTGAGGTTCATAAATTCATATATGGATTGCTTTACTTTGAGACGACTGGTGTTACATGCCTAATGGGATGTGTCTGTAAGGTGTCACTGAAACCAAACAGCAAATTCAATAATCTGTGATTTAATTTCTTATATTTTTCAGCATTTAACCTCCTGCAGGCTGCCTAATGTCTATTCTGATCTATATTAAATGAAGCACCGCTGCTAATGAAGGGCAATAAACGTGCCTGTCAGTAGGCTCGTCTTTCATTAGGCACATTATCATTTTACTGAGCTGTAAATGAGTAAACATTAGTTTTGTTAAACCAAGCAAAAGGCAGAGTGAAAATCATTCTTAATTGTACACCCTAAAGCCATGTGCAGATTTTTCCCTCGGTTCTTGTACCTTTCTGAGTTTTCACAAGAACTAACAAAGGCCGCGATATAACATTTGTGTTATGGATATCTGTCATAAGGAATATGCCGTATCTCGCACTCCAGTAATTGCATCACGTGCACGGGTAAGTGAAACTATCCTACGTCAATCCACATTTTTCTTGAATTTACATTTTTTTATTATTAGTTTGTCACATTTCTGAGTTACTAAAGGCTCAAAAAAATGTTGATTTAAACTTGCAATCCCACCTCTGAATATTTTACCATTTTAGTTTCAATATCGTCGAGGAACGGAACATTATAAAAGTTGTAAATATTATTACATTTAACATAAATATTTACATTAAAATGTAAGTGTATGATCACACATTGCATTTTTGCCACATTTTATCCTGAATTTAGTTTTTGCATATTTTTGCCTTGAGAATATGTGACTTTTTGCTGTCGCAGCAAAGGGAATGAGATTTATGAAATCTCAGGCACGTTGCTTATTTTTTTCGTTGCAGATTTGAAGCAGTTTCTTATTTGCAGCATGTCAATTCTTTCAGCGGTTTTTCACCCTTACTAATGAATGAAAAAAATGCATCAATAAGGTGTATTTCTTTATGCAGCATTTTTACTGTCTAGAAATGCTGAAATGTCTGCAGCAAATACTTAATGTGTGCACATACCCTAATGGGTTAATTGTATTGTATTTTATTTTGTTTCTTGTGAAAGAGAGGATTTTATGTAATGCTCAATTAATAATGCTTCTGTTCATAATGGAGGCATGATACAGACTCACAGACGTGGTTTTCAGTGAATCCTGAGAAATATTAAACCATTTGATTACTAATGGGGTGTCAGGTTTATGTTGGGGCACTGACTACATTATGAGCACTGAAGACTATGCTTCTCTGTAGTCAAAGATACCAGAAACATTAAAATGATAATATTTAAGGAGCCCTTGGCATTGTAAGAAATACGGATTTGTAGCTTTACTCTTATTGATAATGATATTAATAATAATGCAAAAAAAGCTAAAAAGATAATAAAAAAAATATCTTTTAATAAATTACTGATTTACTTTTACTTGTGCAGATATATTAAACACCTACGGCCACAATCCTTATAGCAAGGCTTATATGCATCATATCAACAATAACCCAAATTTAGAAAATATGAAAGCCAAAATATATTAACCTCTTCCCAACCTTGGGTTTTGTCGTTTTTGCTTTTTCGTTTTTTGCTCCCCTTGTTCCCAGAGCCATAGCGTCTTTATTTTTTGGGCAATATGGCCGTGTGATGGCTTATTTTTGCGGGACAAGTTGTACTTTTCAACGCCATTGCTAGTTTTACCATATCGTGTACGGGAAAACGGGAAAAAAATTCCAAGTGCGGTAAAATTGCAAAAAAAGTGCAATACCACAGTTGTTTTTTATTTATTTTTTTTACCACGTTCACTGAATGCTAAAACTGACCTGCCATTCTTATTCTCCAGGTCATTACGAGTTCGTAGACACCAAACATGTATAGGTTATTTTATATTTAAGTGGTGAAAAAAAATTCCAAAATTTGGTAAAAAAGACGAAAAAAAAATAGCGCCATTTTCCGAGACCTGTAGCGTCTCCATTTTTCGTGATCCGGGGCTGGGTGAGGGCTTATTTTTTGCGTGCCGGGCTGACGTTTTTATTGATAACATTTTGGGGTAGATCCGATGTTTTGATCGCCCGTTATTGCATTTTATTGCAATTTTGCGGCGACCAAAAAAAGTAATTCTGGCGTTTAGAATTTTTTTCACGTTACACCGTTTACCGATCGGATTAATTCTTTTTTTATATTGATAGATGGGACGATTATGAACACGGCGATACCAAATATGTGTATGTGGTTTTTTTTTTTTATATATATATTTTATTTTGAAAGTGGCGAAAGGGGGGTGATTTAAACTTTTATATTTTTTTTATTTTTTTTATATTTTTAAAAACATTTTTTTTCACTTACTGCATGCTTCAATAGTCTCCATAGGAGACTAGAAGCAGCAGTTGTCTGATCGGCTCTGCTACATACAGGGGATCAGCAGATCCCCTGCATATAGCAGAAATGGTCCTGTGCTATGAGCGCCGACCACTAGGTGGCGCTCATAGCGACGAGATCATGACAACCACAGGCGTCTGCTGCGGACCCGGGGTTGTCATGCACGCCCTTCGGTGACCCGCGATCACGTGACGGGGTTGCCGATGGGCGGGGCTTATGATGCGCAACCCGGAAGCGCGCGTTAAATGCCGCTGTCGGAGAT
This sequence comes from Phyllobates terribilis, assembly GCF_046119375.1. NCBI lineage: Eukaryota > Metazoa > Chordata > Amphibia > Anura > Dendrobatidae > Phyllobates > Phyllobates terribilis. The sequence continues at coordinate 60,056,292 of NW_027362773.1, forward strand.
TGACAGCGGCATTTAACATGTTAACAGCCGCGGGTGGATCGTGATTCCACTCGCGGCTGTTGCGGGCACATGTCAGCTGTAAGAATCAGCTGACATGTGCTCCGTTCAGTGAGGGCTCAGCGCAGCAGCCCTCACTGAACCGGGGGTACGCAAATGTGCGTACTAAGACGTCATGGGTTGGAAAGGGGTTAAGAACATCACGTTTGTTTAGAATACATGAAAATAGAACAAAATGCTGCAGATCTCTCCCTCTACTATGAGCTCCCAACAAGATCCACAGCTCTGAGATATCACAAAGCTAATCGACATATAGGCTCCAACTTGTGCTCCTGTGTACTCTCTGCTCCTGTACAGTACCCTGGTTGACCGATTTTATCTTCTTAAATCCTCATCAATAATATTCTACAGTATGGTTTTACATAATTTGCTTTTTTTTTAGCAGTGATCAACCCTGCTGCGAGCTGTGTTTGTAGCCTGCTGCTGACAGTGCTTTGAAATTGCAAATATAGCTCTACTGATGCATATAGCAAAAGATAACCCTTTCTCTTATGCATCAATAGAGTGCACATGCAGTTTCTAATCATTGATCTATCAGCAGCAGGCATTACACACAACAAAACTAATCGCAGCCCCTATGTACAGCCCCCTCCTGCAGTATGTCCTCCCAGTCTCTCTATACAGAGCACTATCCTGCAGTACATTGCTCCTTTCAGCCCTTTCATGAAGTACATCTCTCCTCTCAGCCCCACTATATACAGCTCCATCCTGCAGTACATCGCTTTTCTTAGTTACCCGCACTCATGTACACTGCTTCTTTCTGGCGTAAGGTCTCTGCTCTGTAACAATGGAGGCTCCACCTTTTCCATGACATCATCCCTCCCATTAGAAGCTCTGTTCTTGTCACAGCATAGCTATGATGGCAGAAAGCCAACTAAGAGACTGTACTGCCCATGATTGACCAGGGTCCCTGGAATTGCTAAAGGACTATTAGTGTAAAAATTAGTAAATATATCTGTATATTATTAGAAGATCAAATTGTGATTTTTTTGAGTACCCTTTGAAGTTACAGTTATTGATATAAACAGGCTTCATTCAGCTTTCTCTCACTTTAGCTAGGCCAGGAAGAGACCCTGGATTGCTTTACAGCAGGGGTGGGGAACCTTTTTTCTGTCAAGGGCCATTTCGATATTTATACCATCCTTTGGGGCCGTCCTGACGCTGGCACTGGTGTCAGAACGTAATCTCTCATTGCACATGTGTCAGCGTTCTGTAGTGAACACTGCGAGCGCGTGTTCACAGGGCAAGAAGTAATTAAAGGGCCGGCAAAATACAGCTGCTGGCCCAAGCATAGCTGTCCCCAGGAATCTGCCCGGCGGCCGAATAAAAGGTCGTCGAGGGCCGTATATGGCCCGCTGGCCTGAGGTTTCCCACCCCTGCTTTACAGAAACTAATGTTATATAAAGCAAGGAGAGTTATAAATTTCCAAAATATTCAGGAATACCATGTGGTCCGCTTGTTTCATCATGTATTTGACTGGTTATACTGCACTAAAAATTATTGAAATAATTTAAATCGATCTTTAGTAAATTAGCAGCTCCATATGATTTAGTAGCGCTTTTGCATGCAAAGTATGGTAAAATTTCACCACATGTCAAATCGCCCATTCTATTGAAAAATAAAATTGCTACCTGGAAAGGGTAAGAAAATTATTTCAGCTTCCCTTCCAAATATCCCTATAGATGCTGATAAGGAATAGCCGAGAAATCCCATAGAGTAAAAACTCAGCTTAACTGACTTAATTGAAAACTAGTGTACTTATGTAAGCAGGGGATATCAGCAGGTAGAGGACAAAAGGTGACTGCTTCCAAGGGAAGATAGGGCTAAAGTTCATATAGACAGCAAACATTTCTTTTACATCATGCAAATACATTCATTCTGCTCATCAAGATTACATTCTTTAGCTTATGCGCAATATACAGGGCTCTGAGAAATCACTTTTTAAAGGCTGGCCCAAAGGGTAGTTCTAAACCAGGGAACGTTAGACAGGAGATCCCGATATCACTGATGCCATTTTGGATGGCTAGTATAGGGGATGGAAGAACATTTCCTAAGAACTTTAAATGAATGCATGCAGCTCTTCAATAACAGCATGTTGCAAATGCGAAACAAATTTGTGGCATAGTGATCCGGACTTCAGGGCTTCTAAGGATTATTAGGCTTGGGTCATGTTGCAGTTCAAGATAACCTGTCATGTCCCCAAACGCTATCAACCTGCAAAAAAAAGGGGTAATATGTGTATAGTATATGTGTATTGGTTAATACAATGCTGTCCAGCCACTTTAATGAAAGCGCGGCTACTGGGAGGAAATTAAATGTATTCCTGCCGGGAGCTACCACCTTTCAGTCATAAAGGCGTGCCCAAAGTGACTTTAGTCCCCATTCAGTACATGGTGAGCGATGGCTATAGGTACACCCTGGTACTTTGATTGACAGTGTGTTATGCATCTGTGAAGAGTGAGCCGCCAATCAAAGTTTCAGGGCGTTCTTACAGCTGCTGCTCACAATGCTGTGATCGGTGACTGAAGCTGCCCTGGGCATGCCTCTGTGACTGAAAGCCAGCAGCTCCAGGCACGAATACAGATAATTTCTTCCCAGTAGCCATGCTTTCAATAAGGAGGCCTTATCCTGCAGATTAACCCTATTTCTGCAGGTTAATAGCATTTGGGAACATGGCAGGCTCTCTTTAAAATCCTTAAAAAATGTAAAAAAAATTCTAGTTGTAGCACTCAATAATTTATCCATTTGGCCTTTCATTTATGTGCTTAATTTGCTTTTTCTTTGAATATAATGCACTATTCAAACTTAGGTATAACAGTCCATGTGCCTCACATGTTAAGTAATGTAGCATCTTGATGTGAACATGAGCCTAAACAAGAGTTCTTTAGACCATTTGAATCTCTGTTTGTTGATTTGAATTGTTTAAAAACAAATAGGTTTGTAAATTAAAAGAAAAATACCTACAAATATTTCATTGTTCTGTTGGTGTGATGCGAACAGTATCTGGATTTATTACACTATTAAATGGGCAGTGATAAATGTCAGAAATTTTTTAAAGAATTCATCCAAATTCAAGTGTTGAATTTTTGCAGTTTTCTTGTGGAATCATGGAGGAAACAGGACCATAGTCCTGGTTATACAAATGAACTCTACATAACATGTGCAATTCCTAGGTATATAAACATAGACACAACAAGAAAATGCTTTTTTTTGTGATTACCTAAGATGCCCCTGAGGAGCACTGACAGGGCTGTTTCTCTTGGACTATGATGAGACACAGGAATTGTCTGTGATGTTTGACTTGTTGAGGTGACATGTGAAACCACATTACTGCATTGTACTGATGCATTCAGAACTGAGACTCTTGAGTTGTTGACCTTCTTGACGCTGATACAGACTGAAGAGGAGAGGTTACAACAGGTTTAAGTGCCCCCTACTTTCTATAATTACAATGGCTGATGTCTTAGCATATGGAGTGTTAGTATTTTTTTGCATAAGAAAGAAAACAAAATCACAAAATGTAAGGAAGCAAGAACAAACATGTAGGATTAGTACAGGTAAAGGTCTATTTTGATTGACTCTCGTTAAAGTAATGTCATGGTTGCAACTCCTTTTGATATGTCTTAAAGAGCGGATCTCTTGTTTGGAATCTCCCTCTACAAGCCAGACCTGTCAGTTCTTTGTATTACAGCTATATTTAAAAGCTGTCATCTAATACTACATTTGCAGTATTTATGGCCAATGTGTCCTACAAAAGATATTTTTCCCTAGCAAACAAAGATAGTTTTGGAAAGTTAGAGTAACTTGACCTGCAGAGACCAACTGATCAACACACTATCTTTTATTTAAAAGGGGCTACCTATGTGTCAGACTGTGATTTACATAAAAATAAAAATAATTTTGTTTGTCATATTACGTCAACCTTATCTATCTCTTCAATATGCCAGACAAGTTCCTTATCAGTCCTTAAGTGCACTGCACCACTGTTGATATTGGCCATACACAGCTTTTTCACGTTCTAGACGACTCTTCAAGGCTCACCTTTTAGGATTGCTACTTCCTGTAGGTGGCACTAGAGTTCTCGTCCTCTTCCTCTCTGAAGAGGCAATTTGCATATTTCCCAGAGGAGCATTGCGGCTTTAAAAGTCTCATCACCGTGACATGCTTAACATGGTGCTCTCCGCAAGGAGAAATGTTACCCCTTAGATACCGGTTTGACGCCTCTCATCCAGCCAAACTAGAACTCACAGTTTGCACTGACGAGGGGCAGTACCTTGAAACACAGTGTCTGCAGATTGAGTTTCTGGTCTTGGCTTATATCCTAAGTCATGTGATTAGGCTTGTTAAAGGGTCACTATTGACTTTTAGGATTGCTACTTCCTGTAGGTGGCACTAGAGTTGTGGTCCTCTTCCTCTCTAAAGAGACAATTTGCATATTTCCCAGAGGAGCATTGCAGCTTTAAAAGTCTCCTTACCGTCCCATGCTTAACATGTCACTCTCTGCAAGGAGAAATGTTACCCCTTAGATACTAGTAAAGGGACAGCGTGCATATTGCAAAATGCCCCTAGCTGACAGCTGGGAGGCATTCTGTTAAAGTAATCACCTGCAAGGTGTCTCCCAGTGAATAGCTGGGAAACATCTTGTATAAAAGGCACCCTCCCCAATAGGGAGGTGCCAGAGCAACCCCTATAGTTATGTTAGGTGGTTTTAGTGTGCAACTATATGTTCCCAGGTCCCCCATCCCTAGTCTGTTAAAGTAATTGCCGTATTTTGTTAGTCTAGCATAGTTTGTCCGTGTTTTCCTTCCAAATAAACGATACTATGGACAATCGCCGAAAATCAAACGATCTAATTTCAAGGTAATTAATTTAAGTAATCACACCCTGTCTGAAATAGAATTGGATGTATTACAGAGAGGCCTTACATTTTGCCCGACAGCTACATTTGATAAATTTACTATGGTGAAAGATTTGCATATTTTTGCAAGATCGTTGATTTTCAAGCATTTTTTCCATAATAAAGATGTGATTACTATGTTCCCTACAGAAAAAGAACAGGAGGCACTAGGGTTTTTGGAGGAACTTGCTATAGAACTCAACATGGAAGAGGGAGGTAAGATACCAGCATCAATCCAATTGAGGTCAAAGAAATTCCCCCGCCTCTCCTCATGCACTAACGTTGAACTTTTCGTCAAATTGGTCAGTAAGGATTTGGACAAAATACCCTTACGTCCGAAAGCAGATAACTTAAATAGGGATGAGAGAGCAGCAATTAAAAGACTTCAGGAATTGAATGATGTGGTCTATAAACCTGCTGATAAAGGTGGGAACATAGTAATTTGGCCAAAGGATATATACGAGGCAGAGGCATTTAGACAGTTATGTAATGTAGATTGCTATAAAAAACTGACGTTCAACCCTTTAACAAAATTCAATATGGAACTGACTAAATTGTTACATATAGCGAGAGATAATGGAGTAATATCCAAGGAATTAGTTTCAGCACTGCTAGTCCAGGAACCTGTGATTCCAAGATTCTATCTATTACCAAAAGTGCATAAAAATGCAACCATCCCCCCAGGTAGACCAATCATATCTGGAAGAGGAAATTACTTAGAGAAAGTAAACAAATATATTGATTCTCAGTTACAACCTTTAGTTGAAACATTGCCGTCCTTTATTAAGGATACAAGTGAATTCCTTAGAAAGATAGATGGGTTGCATGTGGATACCAACACACTGCTAACAACTTGCGATGTCGAATCATTATACACAAACATTAGACATAGTGATGGACTAAGAGCAGTGAAATTCTTTTTAGATTCATCTGATATATCATCATCCATGACGAATTTTATTCTTCAACTTCTTCAGTTTACATTATATCATAATTTTTTTACTTTTAAGGGGTCCTTCTTCCTACAGCTCCAGGGAACAGCGATGGGGGTGGCCTTCGCCCCATCCTATGCCAACCTGTTCCTGGGGCTGTAGGAAAGGGACCTCTTCCTGTCAGAGAGATACGCACTGATGGACCGTGTCCCCCTCTGGACGCGGTACATCAATGATGTATTTTTTGTCTAGCAGGATTCAGAAGAAATTTTGACCCAATTCATGTCTGTACTGAATCACAATGATTATAATATTCATCTAACCTACCATTGTGATGCTAATTTGATTGATTTTTTGGACGTCAAAGTATATAGAGACAATCAAAATTGTCTACAAACTGATCTTTTTCGGAAATCTACATCCGTAAATGCCCTCCTACATGCCTCATCATCCCATCCTTCCAGAATGATTCAATCCATACCTATTGACCAATTTTTACGCCTCAAATGCATCTGTTCTAATGATGAGGACTTTGAACAGCAATCAGAAGATCTTAAAGAGAGATTTTACGATAGAGGTTATAGTAAGAGGTTTGTAAAAAGAGCTTATAATCGAGTTAGACATACCACGAGACATGAGCTGCTATACTCTAACAATCTGAAACAAATGGCTAAAAAAAGAATGAGGTTAGATTTATAACCCAATACTATGCCAATTCAGCGACCATACGTAAATGTTTGGAGAAATCATGGCCAATTTTATTGGCAGACCCAATTTTGGCCAACTATCTGGGACAAAAACCAAGTATCACTTTCAGACGCTCTAACAATCTGCGAGATACATTGGTGAAAAGCCATTACATTAATAATAAGACTACTTTCCTGAATGCCACAAAGTCCCCATGGGGATGTACACCTTGTGGCAAATGATGTGTTGCGTGCCCGAATATAGTTCGTGCTAAAACTTTTTATAACAGCATGGGCACCAAGACGTTTAATATAACACACACAATTACATGCAATACTACAGCGATTATATACTTTGCCACATGTCCCTGCAATAAAATTCACGTAGGCTTAACCACACGTCAATTAAAAGTGAGAGTGAGGGAACATGTTAATGGAATAAATGCTGCTAAGAAAATTGATGATCCACTCACATTAAAGACAATCCCTAGGAACTTTAAGATCTACCACAATTGTGATGCCTCTGGACTTGAGGTGAGAGGGATTGACAGGATTGTCTCAAATACAAGAGGTGGAAAAGTGAGTAACCGCCTGGCTAGATTGGAGGCGAAATGGATCAGGTCCCTTGATACAGTCGATCCCCTGGGTCTCAATGAAAATTTAAGCTTTGCCCCATTTTTGTGAAGAGGCTCCACCATATTTAATGTTTAAGTGATATGTCCCATATTGTGTTTTATTTATGATTTTAATTTTTGCTTTTATTTATAGCTGCCATGCATTTCATGTTGTAATATGGTGACAGGCTTTGAACATGTGCACTGATGCGACAAGCATGAAGTGGTTACAGTATACACCTATTAAGAAGGATACCCCTGTGATGAAGTTGATTGAAAATTCTACAGGAACAAATTATGATCATTATGCACCGATATTTATATTTATATATTATACTATGGCTGTACTTGCGAATGTATAAATGGATGATCTTCATATGTGACTATGGTATGTTATTATGCCTATATTTAGTATGTGATATTCCACCCCCCCTCCCCCTTTTCTTTAACCCTTTATTTTTCCTCGTTTTGGTGTTATGGGTTTTTGCACTTGTAGATAATTATTCTACATCACTCTATGAAACATGTAACACTCAGTTGTCTATTTATATGTTTTATATATATTACTAACTGTACTATCCGGCTTCGCCCGGGTTAATAACTGCTGTTAGCAAAATAGAATGTGTTAACAAAAATTTATTCTCCACGCAAAAACCACAAAACAAATAGATAGAAATGTAATTATTAAAAGGCAAAAACTAAGCTAATAGAAGCATTTCACAACATACATTTCAACACCAGAGATATTCCACACAGATTTAACTAAATTGGCCAAGTAATGTGAAGTAATCTTCTACTCCTTATTCGAGAGCCTTTTGATAAATGACATTCTTAGTTCTTCCTTCAGGTGCAAACACGAATAGATTTTTGGCTGTTCCAACTCTTGAAAAGGCCACATAAAGTTGACCATGAGAAAAGCATGGAGATTGTAAATCGATTCCAACTACTTTCAAGGACTGTCCCTGAGCCTTGTTGATGGACATAGCAAATGCCAGTCGAACAGGAAACTGGAGGCGTTTAAAATCAAAAGGCAAATCAGATGGAATGAGAGGAATCGTTGGAATGAAAACAACTTCTCCTGTGGCACATCCTGTCAAACTGGTTGCCTCAATTACATGTAGAAACAGGTTCTTAATCAAGAGTCTTGTTCCATTACACAGCTTTGGTGGATCCAAATTTCTCAATAGCAGAATAGGTGCTCCATGTTTGAAAAAGAGGTTGTGAGGAGGAAGTCCTTTTGGCTCCAAGGAATTGAGGAACTCAGTTGGATAAAATAAAGCTTGAGCAGGGTCTATTACTGTATCCACTGACTTGTAGGTTATGCACACACCTGAAAGGAGATTTAGAATTTGAAGATTGATCTTGTTGACACTGTCATTTTTGGGAGCTAGAATAGCCCTTTCACACAGACAGCCAGAATTTTTGAAGTGGAGTTGAATATTTGGAAAAACCTTTGCTTTCAACTCCTCAATGGAAGTCACAATGCAACAAAAGTTGCTTGCAAAGATGATCTGTCCAGTGGTTGAGTTTACTGGTTCCTTGCCATCTCCAATAGTCAACAGCTGGCTCGAAAACAGTCCAGCAGAAACATCGCCTGTCATGTAGACCCTCATGTTTGTGTTCAGTGACATTTTCTTTACTTTTCTCCAAAGGTATGATGCTTTGAGACAGGCATTCTGCAGCGGTTGATCTTGGAGTAACAGGTAGTGTTTGGCGGAAGTCACCTGCCAAAACAACAACTACTCCTCCCATGATATATTTGTTGCTACGCAGGTCTTGCAGCAGTCTGTCCACTGCTTCCAGAGCCCTTTTGTGTGACATGGTGCATTCATCCCAAATGATGGCACTGCATTTTTGAAGCAATTTGGCCAGTCCTGATCCCTTGGCAATATTACACACGGGGCTGTCACTATGAGACAGGTTAAGTGGTAGTTTGAATGTCAATTGTGCTGTCCTGCCACCTTTTAAAAGCGTAGCTGCAATTCCAGAAGATGCCACTGCAAGTGCAATCTTTTTTTGGTGTCGAAATTTTGCCAGGAGCAAGTTGATTACAAATGTCTTTCCTGTTCCACCTGGAGCATCAAGGAAGACAATCCCACCTTTGTTGGTTTCACTGAAACTTAAAATGTAGTTATAGGTGTCCCTCTGGTACCAGTATTGGCTCATTCTGAGACACAAATGCTGTCAGTTCATCAATATTGTAGTTTGTTTCTAGGAAAATCTCCCTTCACATTTGGATGCCTTCAGGATTTCTTATTGGAGCAGGCAAACCAAGCAACTGTAAGGCTTTTCCTGACATTGCTATGCACTGATCTTCAAGGAGCATTAAAGTTTCATTGAACATTTCCTCAGTGAAGTTGATGAGTTGCTGAGGATTTTCCCTTCTAATCTTCATGAGGATGTCCTCACTGAGATCAGTTTTGTACTTTGTCCAAATCTCAAGAGGATTTGAAATGCTACAGGTTGTTAGAATAATAGCAAAGAGGTGTCTTAGTAGCTTTGGGGTTTGTGTGGCTGCTGCTTCACTGAGGGTCATGTCCCAGTGTCCATCATTTTCCAAAAGTCCTTTTCTTTGGCAAGCTTCCCTGAATGTTTCACACACATGGCCTCCGATGGTCTTCAGGTCAGAAAATGATGTAGGGCCTTTGACATTATGAAGTAACATGCGCAGGTAGAAGCACTCTGCATTTGATGGATGAACAGTGTAGTCACGACCAAGAGCATCAGTTGCTTTCACCCCTGGATAGCCTTCAATATCAAGCCCCCGTTTCCTCCGTTCCAGTGTTTTTCTGGAGGCATTCCAAGTGTAGTATTTTGGTAAATCACAGTAGAGAATTGTTTTTGCAAAAGGGTCTTGTTGACACAGCTCAAAAAATGCCAAGAGGGTGGTCTTAGGTGGTGTTAGGAGCTGCTCCTGCAAGTTTACTGGGTTAAAGTAAATTCTCTATTCATTTTCCAAGTGCACACTCAGATGCACAACTGGTGGGTAGCGCTCATGAATGGAGAATCCTGGTATTCTCCAAACAGGTTCATTGCTGCTTATGTACCTGCCCATCGGGAATGCCTCCACTTCATCAATAATAGGTTCATTTTTCTGGAGTTCAAAAACTGCTTGATCACTTCCTTTGTGGACATATTTGCAGATATACTTGATTGATTTCACAGAGTGGCAAGATTCGACATTTATGTGGGCCTGGAAGATTTTTGAGAGCAAAGGGTTGTAAGGCACTACCCACCTGTTGTCAATTTCTATCTCTTGGAGTGATGATCCAACACGCATTTTGAGCTTTGCTATGAAACCACCATCCCCCGGCTTTCTTCTTCGGTAGACTGGATATCCATCTTGTCCTGTTTGGGTTTCTTGGACCGGGGATCGTGGGTAATGCTTTGAACACCTGCCATCAATCATACAGGGAGAATTTTTATTCAGACTCCCACATGGACCATGGATCATGTTTTTTGTGTTGGTGTCAAGCAGCAATGGGTCAATCTGAGGGTCTGGCAATTCGGCACTGATGATATTGTCAATTTCGGTAGGCTGTATTTTTTGCTTCAGCCAAATCAAGATGTGGGCGTAAGGAAGGCCTCTTTTTTGCCATTCAACTGAATACATCCAGCACTGCGTCTCACCATAAATATGTGATTTTGTGATGAGATTAGTCATTTTTGAAAGTTTCTGTTTGAAAACCCGAGCAATGAGGTCATGGCGATTCACAGTTTTTTGGCCCGGCAACAGGTGCCCTCCAATTTCCTCCCAGGCAGGATTGCAAGTAAAGGTGATGAAAAGATCTGGACGGCCATACTTTCTCACATAATTCATTGCATCCTGTGTGTGTTCATGCATGTGTCGTGGGCTTCCAGTGACAGTTGACGGAAGAATAACCATTTTCCCCAACTCTTTTGGATCTGCATCATTTGCAACAGCATCTCTAAGGTGAATATATTCCTCTGCCCTGAGCTTCTTTTGATTTAGTCGGATATATAAAAGACGTTCACTCTCAATGTTTGCAGACATGTCAGCAATAAATTGGTGGAAGAGGTGTTTGCATTTCAAGATGTGATTTTCCTCTGCAAATCTTGTCATGATCCTATATGCATAGAAGTCCATGGCAGACACTTTTTTTCCTGAAGGGTTGCCTGTTGTAGGATCTGTCTGAGGTATTCCAAAGTGATAGCCATCCTGTCCCTGCCAAAAGTTGATTGGATATTGCAGAGCATCATAGGACCTGTGAGTTTCTGCTACTCGTTGCAAACTATTGTTCATTTTCTGAAGCACAATGTCACGGCTTTGAAAATCATTACCTACAATCAAAATGGCTACCTCATCAAATGTGGGAGCATTGAAATGTCGCTGATGTTCACCTTGTGGTGTTTTGTCAGCTCGAATGACAACTTTGTAATCGTCATTTGGCATGCATTCAAGTGCAGTCTTGAAAAGTTGAACATACAGATTGTGGAGTGAAGGAACTGCTGCAAAATAGTGACAATATCAAGGACAGTGTTAGGAATTGAAGAGCATCTCCGCTGAGCCACTGCTTCTACATTTCCCAGAAAGAAGATTTGAAGAAATTGAGGTTCTTCTCCTTGTAATGGAAGCAGTGAGCCAATTGAGTGGTAAACCTGTCCTTGAACTTTAAATGTCGGCATAAATCCTGTTGTAAACATTTCTTTTGTTGCACCAAATGATGTCATTTGGAAGCAGGAGTTGTACTTCCTAATGTTGTCCAAGAAATGCTTTGATATTGTACTGGTACCTGTCATCAGAGACTTTAGGGGATCTAATACTGGTGACAGGAGAGGTGGAAGTTTTATCTTGCCATTTGCACAGCATAAACCTGGCGGTTCATCTTTCCATTTCAGGGCACTGCAGAACATGCAGACCACATCCATCTTTCCTATCTGAACTTTAGGATTATCCTGATAGTTTATGTCTGACTGGTAACAAAAGGCAGCATGTTTCAAATCTCCAACCATTTCCTGTGCCCTGGTGGAAGAAATAGCAATTCTCTTAGTGGCAAGTCGCCCTTCTCTCTGCTGAGATGACTCATTGGCCCTTGAGGAAGCAGCTCTTCTTCTCTTATCTGCAAGCCTCGCTTCCCTCTCCTCAGAAAGTTCATTGGCTCTTGAGGAAGCAGTTCTTATTCTCTTGTCTGCAAGCCTCGCTTCCCTCTCCTCAGAAATTTCATTGGACCTTGAGGAAGCAGCTCTTGCTTTCATGTCTGCAAGCCTCGCTTCCCTCTCCTCAGAAAGTTCATTGACTCTTGAGGAAGCAGCTCTTGTTTTCATGTCTGCAAGCCTTGCTTCCCTGTCCTCAGAAAGTTCATTGGCTCTTGAGGAAGCAGCTCTTGTTCTCTTGTTTGCAAGCCTTGCTTCCCTCTGCTCAGAAAGTTCATTGGCTCTTGAGGAAGCAGCAGCTGTTCTCATGTGTGTCAGCCTTGTTTCTCGGTCTTCACATTTTTCATTGGCCCGTAAAGCAGCTTTTCTTTTCGCATCAGCTGACATTTGTGCCATGAAATTCCTTTTCTTATGAGGCATTATTGTGGTAAAAATAGTCTGTAACTGGCAGTTTCTATGTCCTCTCACATACAAGTAATGTGACTGACATCAGCCTTTCCACCAACACACCCTAACTGACATCTTATTACCTTACACAAGCTTTGTTATACTGAGAATGTCCTTTGTTGCCTATATTAACCAATCACAGCTCAGATTAATTAACTGTAGCAAAATAGAAGCTGAGCTGTGATTGGTTGCTATTGGCAACCTGATAAATCTTTGTGAGATGAGTTTTGTGTGTGCTGAGGGTGGTATATGTGTTCAAGCACGTGGCAGTGTGTGGCGCATTTTGTGTGTGTGTTCATATTCCCGTGTGTGATGAGTATGAGTATCCCATGTCGGGGCCCCACCTTAGCAACTGTACGGTATATATGACGCACCCCTGGGCCTGTGTCGCGCAGCGTTGCGCATGCGGGAGCTTACCCGGAGCCGGATCTGTTGAGGGTTGTAGTCTCGTGGCGGTGACCCGGTCCGTGCCCAGGGAGTCAGACTAAGTGGCGCTGTATTAGCGGTAGATGTTGGACGACTACGCCACCCGTTGAATGCAGCGAAGGAGCTGCCGCTGCAGGGCAGACCGCTGAGGCCGGTGGTAGGATTGTGCAGCGTGATAGTATCACCCCCAACGGGAGGGGTATGGCCTCAGGGCAGTCGACGTGGATGATGGGGTAGCAGGAATCACTCAGAGACGATGCGGTGTAATTCAGGGTCTTTACTGGTGATAAAGATAGACCCTCCCGGAGTACTGGCTAGCGATCGGGGCCTGGTCAGTCCTTGAGCAGATGGGATCTCCCCTGGCCAGGCGGAGTTGTAGGCCTCCCAAACTGACTGTACTCTTCTGGCTACCTTGCTAGAGGCGGGTATAAGTAGCCCACGTCCCTGAGTGTACCGTGTGGTGCTCACCCGTATGGCCGGTGACTCGGGGCCTTCTAGTGGCGTCCGCTCCACGACGGCGGTGCTGGTCCCACGCGTGTGACCGTGCCTTCGGGTTTCTTGGCCAGAGGACCTGAAATCCCCTGCCGGGCGGTTTCTGCTGCTGGGTAAAGATTAGTCCCCACAGCCTCGGACTCCGGGTCCGGTGATAGCTTCTCAGTCAGGGCGAGCTCTGCAGCTGCCAGCCCCTGACTCCTTGTAGCACTGCTCCCACAGAGCTCCTGTTGTTTCTTCCCATAGCTGCTTCTCTTCTCTGTTTCTACTTCTGGCATGGCCCAGGAGCTGGGCCCAGCCGGAGCCACAGCTCCCTGTCAGCCCTCCTGGCTGCACTCTCCCTCTCAACTCTCTAACCCTGCCTCAGCCCCAGGTTTATACAGGGGAAGTTCTTCCCCTCCCAGGACTGGGCAGGAGGTGTGGCATGCATAGGATTCCTGACCAAGAGACCTCCCACCTGCTCTCAGACATAACATTGTTGTTACTGTGGAAACCAGACCCCTGGGGTGCCACATTCCCCCCTAGTGAAATTTAGTACTCCGGGACTAAACATATTTTTAGAAAAACATAACAAGGTATAAACAATAATAATACAATAAGAAAAACACATAAAGATGGTTACGGCGTGTCCGCAACCGGGTGCAGTCTTTGAAGAAAAGCAAGGTGTCCATTTCACCAAAACAGGGAGACGTAACCAGGTAGGGGTCTGTCCTGCCCCGAGTCCTTAACAGTCTTTTAGTCCATTCCTGGGTTACGCTCCAACCAATTGTACAAGGATTCCCGGTAAATCCACCAAGGACTCCTAAAAATAACTAGAAACACATAATTATTTACAGGATATGGCCGCTCTCAGTCCTCGGCCAGTGGGGATAAGGAATGGCTGCTCACAGTCCTCAGCCTGGTTTAAGATAGGGGCACATGGGGAACAATTCACTAATCCCAACGGGGACCATATTTTAATTAGCAGCAGTCCTTGTACCCTTACGGGTAACTATTTACAGCTCTTTATTCACGCTACTTCCCTTCAGTAGCTATGTCCTCTTTGTGCTCCCTCCTGAGGGTAGTCCTCAGACCCGTCCGGGTCCTCTTGGCTTTCCTCGTATTGGTAGTACTGCAGCTCCTCCTCGGTTAGCTGGGTTAGTATCTCTGCGACAGTCCTCCTCCCAGGTGGCCAGGACTTTACCTCCCTTTGGGCTGCCCCGGTTAATTGGGCCACCAGGATGCTCACTTTTTGCTCCCCTGTGAGGGGATACACCTGGAAGAGGCTATCCAGCTTTTCTCTAAAGTCATGCAGGGTATGTGACTCCCCTGAGTACTGGGGTAGCCAGGCTGCCCCCGGGATATAGGGCATGGTGAAAGGCATGACCGCAACAGCGGTGGCGCTGGCGGGGGTTGAAGCGGTGAAGCTCTCCTCCGTATCCGGCATCCTTCTCCCCCCTAGTGGACCGTGGCCTACCTTGCGATGATCCTCTTCCGTAGGCCGCGGCTCCGCAGTGGATCGTCAGGGTTGAGGACCTTCCGTCGCGCTCCTGTGACGTCGGCGTCTGCTGGGCTCCTTCCAGGACCTTACGCAACGTCCGGACGTGAGGCGGGGCTTCAGTTCTCGCGCGCTTTCGGAGTCCACGCCCCTCTTCTTCCCACGCGGCGTCCTCAAGATGGCGTCCAATGGCGGGAAAACTCCATGTATGGCGGGAAGAAGGCTGAAGATGGCGCCGGATGGCGGGAAAACTCCACCGATGGCGGGAAGGAAGCGGAAGATGGCGCTGGATGGCGGGAATCTTCACCACAGGTAAGTTTGAACAGTCTTTTTCAGGCACGCAGTACCCGGTGGTTGCGGGCACAAAATCCTGCCGACTACGCCAAAAGTTGACGCACCCCTGGGCCTGTGTCGCGCAGCGTTGCGCATGCGGGAGCTTACCCGGAGCCGGATCTGTTGAGGGTTGTAGTCTCGTGGCGTGCCCAGGGAGTCAGACTAAGTGGCGCTGTATTAGCGGTAGATGTTGGACGACTACGCCACCCGTTGAATGCAGCGAAGGAGCTGCCGCTGCAGGGCAGACCGCTGACGCCGGTGGTAGGATTGTGCAGCGTGATAGTATCACCCCCAACGGGAGGGGTATGGCCTCAGGGCAGCCGACGTGGATGATGGGGTAGCAGGAATCACTCAGAGACGATGCGGTGTAATTCAGGGTCTTTACTGGTGATAAAGATAGACCCTCCCGGAGTACTGGCTAGCGATCGGGGCCTGGTCAGTCCTTGAGCAGATGGGATCTCCCCTGGCCAGGCGGAGTTGTAGGCCTCCCAAAACTGACTGTACTCTTCTGGCTACCTTGCTAGAGGCGGGTATAAGTAGCCCACGTCCCTGAGTGTACCGTGTGGTGCTCACCCGTATGGCCGGTGACTCGGGGCCTTCTAGTGGCGTCCGCTCCACGACGGCGGTGCAGGTCCCACGCGTGTGACCGTGCCTTCGGGTTTCTTGGCCTGAGGACCTGAAATCCCCTGCCGGGCGGTTTCTGCTGCTGGGTAAAGATTAGTCCCCACAGCCTCGGACTCCGGGTCCGGTGATAGCTTCTCAGTCAGGGCGAGCTCTGCAGCTGCCAGCCCCTGACTCCTTGTAGCACTGCTCCCACAGAGCTCCTGTTGTTTCTTCCCATAGCTGCTTCTCTTCTCTGTCTCTACTTCTGGCATGGCCCAGGAGCTGGGCCCAGCCGGAGCCACAGCTCCCTGTCAGCCCTCCTGGCTGCACTCTCCCTCTCAACTCTCTAACCCTGCCTCAGCCCCAGGTTTATACAGGGGAAGTTCTTCCCCTCCCAGGACTGGGCAGGAGGTGTGGCATGCATAGGATTCCTGACCAAGAGACCTCCCAACTGCTCTCAGACATAACATTGTTGTTACTGTGGAAACCAGACCCCTGGGGTGCCACATATACTCTTTGGCGCCATCGCTCTCATTCTTTAATTCTCCCTTGTTCACATGTGGCAGCTGTCAATTTGCCTCCAACACTTTTCCTTTCACTTTTTCTCCATTATGTAGATAGGGGCAAAATTGTTTGGTGAATTGGAACGCGCAGGGTTAAAATTTTGCCTCACAACATAGCCTATGACGCTCTCAGGGTCCAGACGTGTGACTGTGCAAAATTTTGTGGCTGTAGCTGCGATGGTGCAGATGCCAATCCCGGACATACACACATACATACATACATACACACACATTCAGCTTTATATATTAGATTCTCATTCCACTGTATATGGACTATTGTTATTTGTTCCATATATTATTTGTTATATATTATGGCACTTTATATTTAATGGTATATCACTTTAGCAATCATGTAGCGTTTAGCTATATATATATGGTTGTATATCTTTTTATATTGCACTACTGCTCTATTGTTATGTATGTATCATGTATAATTGACTAATTCATTCACTTTGCACTTTAACTTACATCATATGGGGGTGTCTTTATATATTTTTTATATACTCTTTTTATATTGTTTATATCATATTATTGTTTATTATGTATGGATTAGTGTAGTATATTATGGCACCTATCTATATGTAAAGATATATTATTATTATCTTTAATCATGTAATATTCAGTTGCACATATATGTATATGGTCTTATAGCTTTATACTTCACTATTATTGTATTGTTTTGTAATGAATTATGTACAATTGATTAATTTATTCACATTGCACTTTAATGTATGCCATATTGTAGTGTTACATACGCTTTTACTGATTCACTTAGGTAGGCATTTGTAGGCATACATCCCTGCAGCTTTGTAATCCTAAATACATCTATGCTGTTCCACATATATATTTTCCATTTCTACCAGAATGTTGATGAGCAGGGCCACGCAGGTGTTTCTCAGACGCCCCGGGCTTCCACCGCTGCCGGCATCTTGATGCGGCATAGGACCTGCGGCCACGTGATACCACGTGACCGTGTTTCCTTGGCGACGGATCATGTGACTCCTCACGTGACCGGCCGCCTCAGCTGCATGACGCCGGACGCTGATGGGCCCCGGCATATGCTGGGAATAACCTGCGTCATCTCCCTGACTCACCCCCATTGGCTGGCAGCCTCTTTTTAGTTGTAGTTACTGCTATTTAGCCCCGGTGCCTCTGATATCTAACAATATTTACATTTATATTCTCTGTGTGTGCGCCTTTTCTTTGCCGCCATGTACCCAAACTGTCACAATAAAGGACTTTTCTAATTTAATACATTGACCCCTTGTCGGATATATTTATATATTGGTTGTTGTTTGTTTTCCAATTGGTCTACAAATTCAGTTAGCAGATATACATTTTTGTACCATGTGGATTAATTGGGCCATTAAAAAGAATATATATAAATACAAATGTATATTATCTGCTTGTCCTCTGCAACTTTTTTCTAAAGTTATAGAAAAGAATAGCAGACAACTACTCTGCCCAGCTCTGCTTTTCGTGGTATAGTCTTGGAAAGGCAATGAATACCACAGCATGGACAGACAGGAAATAAAGACAGACATTAGCCCTAAAGGGACTAGGCACACAAGTGAGGAGCGCTGCTCCTACGCTGTCAGCAGGGAGTACTCCCACCACTGTACTGCGCCTGCGCCGCAATCTGTCCCATGATGCATTTCTCCCCAGCCACGGCCGGATGTTCCTGTGTATTGCCCCACCCCTTGAGCGGCCTTTTCCCTCCCGGCCTCCACAGAGGAAGCACGGTTGGAGCTCTGTCCTCTCCTGCCCGAGTGCTGAACAGTAAACTGTGAAGTAAGTGGCGGAGCTGGTCTGGCCGGTAATGGTGGGCACAGGTATTAGAGAGGGTGAGGTGCTCGGTACTGACCCCCCCTGCTCCCTCCATAGTCTGGTCCATGTGCCTGTGAGGACAGTCTGCTTGATTTAAAATTATGGGCGTCATTAATAGGCTGTAAGTCAGACACTGTGCATCTGTGTGACTGACGTCCTATGCAAGCCCCATCTGTGTGCATGTACAATACTACACAGCCACTTACATATCTGCCAATTCATGGAGGGGATGGCTGTCACATCAGTATTCAGCACCTGTGCTGCCCCCGCCTTTATCATGGAGGTCTTCTGCATCCTGCTTGTGCTATGGTAATCTGACTTGGTATTGGTAAGGCCTGTTTCTTGTCTGTGATGTTTTTCTATCCTTAACATAGGTCATCAATGTCTGATTGGTCGGGGTCCGACACCCGGCATCCCCACGATCAGCTGTTATCAGTGTCGGCGTCAGCGGCCGCGAGCCGGAAGTACTCCCTTGCAGAGCAGGCCATCTTTTGGTAGTGGCCGCCGCTGGGTACTACACATCTGCCTCCTATTGATTTGAATAGGAGGTAGATGTGTAGTAGCCTGCGATGGCCACTACCAGAAGATGGTCAGCTCCGCAAGTGGGTATCTCTAGCCGGTGGCCGCCGACACAGATAACAGATGATCGTCTCTAGCCGGTGGCTGCCGACACCGATAACAGATGATCGATGTGGTGCCTAACCCCAACTGATCAGTGATTGATAACCTATCCCAAGGATAGGTCATCAATGTAAAAGTAGTGGACAACCTCTTGAAAGGAGTTGTCCCACAACCAAAGTACATTTTAATCAATAAATCTTGAAATAAAAATAAGTTCCACATTTGGATGTATTTAAAACAAATGTTCCTGTGCTGAGATAATCTTATAAAAGTGTCCCTTCTGTGTAATGTGTAATGGCTGTGTCTGACCATGCAAGAACATGGTCTGATCATACCACATCTCCTGGACAGGGGAGGAAGCAAAAGAGTATACAGACAGGACAGCATGGGATCACAGCTGATTATGTGGGGTAAAACATTACCCTGCTTGTTTTATCACATGAGCAGGTGTTTATAAGATTATCTCACCACAGGAGCTTGTTTTATCACATCCAGTTTTTATTATTAAAAATCTAGTAATTTTTTCTTCATGGAACAACACCTTTGAGTATGCATTTAGGAAGTAAATGGACAAAAAATATAGTTCAAATGTGTCCATAGCGTTTAACGCAAAATATGCTGCAGTCACGGTAATCACAAGAATTTACTGGTTTGGTATCTGTCCTCAGTCTTCCATTTTTAATAAAAATGCAAGGTTAGTAGTCCTGTTTTTGTTATTTTTTTCACTGTTAAGAATTATATTTGTTCATGCATTTATAAAGGTTTACCCTAGCATAAATGCCCTTTAGAAAATATTTGCAAAATCAAAATTTGCGAAAAACTAAAATCTGGCACTCTGTGGCTGATTTTTCAATCTTTTAACATATTTTAGAAGTCTCCCTTGTGTGCTGACTGATGACATAAATTAATTGCCAAGTAACAAGGTTGTGGACAGTCAACTCCCAACAGAAGAAGCATTTAATGGTCATTTGTAGTCAGACATACTTTGAAACAATTTTAATAGGTGCAGGGCATAGGTGAGAACTGTCAACAGCTTCAACTGAAGTTGTAAATGTGACTCATTTATGTAAATGGTTGGTTATATCACAAGAACCTTAGTGTTGATGGTGAGGATAGAGCAATAGTTCTAGTACTAGTATATCCAATCTTTGGTCTTCTTGGATTAGTCAGTAAAAGCAGGGGATACAGTAGATAAAATATTTGTAATTAGGTCATTTGACATGAAAGCTCAAAAAAGGTCTTTTAAGGTAATACATTCACAAAGATATGTACTGTCCTGGTTATAGTGGCTTCAGTGACTTTAAAGGGTTGTCTTATCACCGATAAACCTTTTCATGTTGGAGCTGCAAGAGTGATCACAGCTATTCGCCTCACAACACCCCTGGAAAATAACTGTTTGAGTGCTAAAAGAATGAGTCAAGTCTGCCACAGTAATAGGGTCTATCTATGATGTCCATATTCCTGAATGTGAGACAACCCGTTAAGTATGTGACACTAACTGTTCAGAACAAAAAGCATTAGAAAAACAGTCAAGTAAATTCTAACCAAATCAGGTTTAACCCCTTAGTGACCAGGCCAAATTTTTCAAATCTGACGTTTCACTTTATGTGGCAATAACTCTGGAATGTTTCAACATGTCACAGTTATTTTGAGACTGTTTTTTCGTGACACATTCTATTTTATGATAATGGTAAAGTAAGATTGATATGTTTTGAGTTTATTTTTAAAATATCAGAAATTTGACTACATTTTCTAAAAATTAGCAATTTTGCAAACTTTGAATGATTATTCCTAGTGATGAGCGAGCACTAAAATACTCGGGTGCTCGATGCTCGGGTCGAGCACATTGGAATACTCGGGTGCTCGACCGGAGCAACGAGCCCAATGTAAGTCTATGGGAAACTCGAGCATTTTTCAGGCGGCTCCCCCCAGCGGTCTGCAGAGGGCCTAAAAATTGCCCAAATCAATGGGAACAGTTCTCAAATAACCTGGAGACAGCATGAGGAAGACCCCTGGAAACATTTCTGACTCCCAGGTCACTTCTGTCAACAACGTTGTCAAAGTATTACCCCACTTTTACGGACTCACAATAAAACATACAAAAACGAAACCAAAATGTATTTTCCTGGGAAATATGTTAAGGAACATCCTTTCCAGGGTAATGACTTGGATATAAGGCAAAATAAATAACCAAAAACAAAAATACTCCTCCACACCTTGGGCTATGTTCACACCTAGTTTTTTTTATGCGTTTTTTCACTTTTGCATTGCTTTCAACCGTGACAAATGCATTCACCAGGAAATGTCATTTTAACATTTTACAACCTTCTCTGGCCATGTGGTGTATGAGATATCATCAGACACATCGTGTTTCATTTATGAAGGAGGGACTCTGAAAGTCACAAAGCCTATTTTTATAGGGCCATCAGGCGGCTTTTACTATTCTTAAAGGACCAGCAGTTGGCCCTCACTATTCTTAGAGAGCCATCAGCCGGCTATGTTTTATTGTTCCCATTACTAAAGACTGGGTCTCCTATACTGTTATTGCATATGTAGTGAGTGCCGGGGCTGCCCAAAATTGGTACGCACCCCAATACCACTTTGAAAATTTGGATGCACCCCAATAGCCCTTTGAAGAGACTTAGAGGAGGGCCTCATGAAAAAATGTTCCCATTATTAGGAAGTGGGTCTCCCATAGTGTTGACCTATGCAGTGAATGCAAGGGTTGCCAAAAATTTGGAGGCACTTCAATGACCCTTGGAAGAGACATGGAGGTCAGAGGGCCTCCTCAAAACAATGTTCCCATTATTAGGAAGTGGGTCTCCCATAGTGCTGGCCTATACAGTGAATGCAAGGGTTGCCAAAAATTTGGAGGCATTCCAATGCCCCTTGGAAGAGACGTGGAGGACAGAGGGCCTCCTAAAAACAATGTTCCCATTATTAGGAAGAGGGTCTCCCATAGTGCTGGCCTATACAGTGAATGCAAGGGCTGCCAAAAATTGGGAGGCACTCCAATGCTTCTTGGAAGAGACGTGGAGCAGGGCCTCATAAAAAAAATTTCCCATTAGAAAGGAGCGGGCCTCCTATACTTGTAAGGCCCATGCACTAAGTGTATGGGCTGACAAACATTTACCCCTGGGGGGTATACATGAACATACTGTATAAAAATTTTTTTTTACGGGCATCATAAACACCCTTAAAATTATGTAGGTGTTGCATCACGGACCACGGTCACCCTGGTAATATGGTGGTGGAGGATGAGGAGAAGGAGGAGGACAAGAGCAAATAGCCAAAATCAGGAAGCGTATACCCATGTCTGGGTGTGAAAAGGTGCATGGGAATACACCTCCCAAGAAAAGACACTGGATTTGAGCTTATGTTACACTGCTATCATTCGGTGGTGTTGAGAAGTCTGGCCCAATCCAGCCCTTGTTCATTTTTATAAGAGTCAGCCTGTCAGCATTTTCAGTTGACAGGCGGATGCGCTTATCAGTTATAATTCCACCAGAAGCACAAAAAAACCACTCTGATAAAACACTGGCAGCAGGGCGGGCCAGAATCTCCAAGGCATAGAGAGCCAGTTCATTCCACGTATCTTGGATACCCAATAATTATAAGGCACAGAGGAATCACGGAGGACGTTGGTACGGTCGGAAAGGTACTCCCTCAGCATCTTCTCAAACTTTGTACTCCTTGTGAGAGTACCCCGCACCACAGGGCTTGTGCAATGGGAGGGGCTGAGAAAATTCTCCCAGAACTTTGAGAGTGTTCTAATGCCTCTGCTGGACTGAAGTTGTGTCTCTCTCGCCTGTACTCCTTGGTTGTCCAAGGAAGTGTGCCCTCTGCCGCCAGTGTTTTCAGATGGGAATTTTTTTAATAGTTCCACAACAAGGGCCTTCTGGTACAGCCCCATTTTTGTAGACCTGTCCGCCTCAAGAATAAGAGATATAAAGTTCTCCTTGTAGCATGGGTCTAGAAGTGTCACCAACCAGTAATGACTGTCACCCAAAATTTTGAGAACGCGAAGGTCATGGGAAAGGCAGCATAACATAAACTCAGCCATGCGTGCCAGACTACTAACAGGCAAGACTTCCGTGTCCTCACCAAGAGGATGACTGACCATGCTCTCCTCCTCCTCCTCCTCTCTGTCCTCTGGCCATCCACACTGAACAGACGGTATGACAGCTGTGCAGGTAGTACCGTCTATAGCGCATGAAACTAGCTCCTGTTGTTCCTCCTCCTCCTCTTCCTCATTGTCACCCAATCCACGTTGGGATGAGATGAGGCTGGGCTGTGTGTAATCACCCTATATGGGTCCTTGCTCCATCTCATCGTGCTCCGCCTGCAATGCATCCTCTTTGATTGTGAGTAGAGAGCGTTTCAGAAGACAGAGAAGCGGGATGGTGACACTAATTATGACCTCATCGCCGCTCACCATCTTGGTGGAGTCCTCAAAGTTTTGGAGGATGGTACATATGTCTGACATCCATGTCCACTCCTGAGGTCTTATGTGTGGAGTCTGAACTAAATACCGATGGTCTTGTTGATGCTGGTGTCTCAACTTCCCTCTTCTGCTCTCAAATCCTTCCCAACATCTGCAGTGTAGAGTTCCAATGCGTGGGGAAATCACACACCAGTCTGTGAGCCGGAAGCTGCAAACGCTGCTGAAACACCGCAAGGGCGGCGGAAGCTGTAGCTGACTTTCTAAAATGGGCACACAGGCGGCGTACTTTAACAAGAAGATCCAGTAGCTCCGGGTAGGATTTGAGAAACCGCTGAGCCACGAGGTTAAGCACATGGGCCAGGCATGGTACGTGTGTGAGCTCGCCTCGCCTCAGAACCGCCACC
The DNA here is from genome assembly GCF_046119375.1 of Phyllobates terribilis. Classification (NCBI taxonomy): domain Eukaryota; kingdom Metazoa; phylum Chordata; class Amphibia; order Anura; family Dendrobatidae; genus Phyllobates; species Phyllobates terribilis. Next base: position 60,080,230 of record NW_027362773.1, read on the forward strand.
AGGTTCTGGCCATTGTCACACATGACCATGCCTGGCTGTAGGTTCAGTGGTGTGAGCCACAGATCTGCTTGCTCTTTCAGAGCTGTCCACAACTCTTCAGCATTGTGCGGTTTGTCACCTAAGCATATTGGCTTCAGCACATCCTGTTGCCGCTTGGCTGAAGCAGTGCTGCAGTGCTTCCAGCTTGTGACTGATGTGGTTATTTCGGAGATGGAGGCTGAAGAGGAGGAGGAGGCTGGGGAGGATGAGGTGCAGGAGCTGTAGACCGTGGGGGCAACCCTGATTGACCTAGGGCCCGCAATCCTTGGCGTCGGGAGGACGTGTTCCGTCCCAAGGTCCGACTGGGTCCCGGCTTCCACTATGTTAACCCAGTGTGCCGTCAGCAAGATGTATCGTCCCTGCCCACAACCACTTGTCCACGTGTCCGTGGTTAGGTGGATTTTCCCGGTAACTGCGTTGTTGAGGGCACGGCTAATGTTTTGGTACACATGCTTGTGTAATGTGGGGACGGCACACCGGGAGAAATAGTGGCGGCTGGGGACCGAGTACCAAGGGACGGCTGCTGCCATCAAGTTGCGAAATGCTTCCGTCTCCACGAGCCTAAAAGGCAACATTTCGAACACAAGCAGTCGTAAAATGTGAGAATTTAGTAGAGTGGCCTGTGGGGCGTTGGCTGCATATTTGCGCTTGTGTTCCAAGGACTGAGGTATGGACAACTGAATGCTGCGCTGGGACAAGGACATGGACGTGCTTCCTGATGCTGCTACTTGAGAGTGTGCAACGACAGGTGCAGGGCAGGAGGCATCTTTGCATGCACCATGGACAAGGGATTGGCTTGCATGCACAACAGCGGAAGAAGCAATGGTGTCACTGTTCCCGGACACTGGGGTTCAGCCCACAAAGTCGGGTGCTTTGCTGCCATGTGCCTGATCATGCTAGTGGTGGTCAGGCTGGTCGTTTTGCCACCCCTGCTGATGCTGGCCTGGCAGGTGGTGCAAATGGCCTTTTTGGGGTTATCGGCAGAGTCTTTAAAAAACAACCAGACTTGGGAAGACCTAACAGTTGTACTGGCAACTTCCTTCGTGTTGGTGTTACGGGTAGAGGTTGCCTGCCTTCTGTCTGCTGCCACCACACTGCTTCTTCCTGCCTGTTGGGGTGCTCTGCCTCCCTCCCCCTGTGTGCTGCTGTCCTCACTCTGCATGTCCTCCTGCCAGGTTGGGTCAGTTACTATATCATCCACCATCTTGTCTTCCACTTCCGCACCCTGGTCCTCCTCCTGACTTTCTGGCAATTGTGTCTCATTATCATCCACCTCTTGTGACACTTTCCCACCGTGTCCTTCTTGTGACCGTGGCTGCTCAAATATTTGGACATCGCTACATGCGATCTCCTCTTGCCCCGCTTCAAGTGGACAGGGCGAGAGGCCCGAATCTATAAATGGAAAAGCGAACAGCTCTTCAGAGTGTCCAAGTGTGGGATCAGTTGTATCCGGGCTCTCGGCATGCTGGGAGGAAGGAGGATCAGGGTGAGGAATATGCGGTCCAGACTCACGGCTACTTAGACTTGACCGTGTGGAAGACAGGGTGGTGGTGGTGGCTAAGTGAGTGGAAGCATTATCCGCTATCCAACCAACAACCTTTTGACACTGTTCTGGGACTAATACTGGTGTGCTGCGGTCCCCTAAGAATTGGGACAGGAAGGTAGGACGAAAAGATGTGGGTGTTTGTTGTGGCACAATTTCAGCTTGCCCACGGCCTTGTCCTTGGCCACTGCATGCACCATCACCATCACGTCCAGTTCCCCGTCCTTTGCCATGTGCCTTGCCCATTTTAAATGGAGGACAATATCTTCCACGCTCACTGCAAATGACCGAGTTTGGAGCGAACTTATATGTGATCCGTGTGACGGACAAAACAGAGTTTTAAATACCTGGCCTGTAGGTAACTAGTATGAACAGCAAACTGGTGTCAATTGCTTCACTGACACACTGAAACAAATTTTTAATGGAGGCCAGAAGTGGCAATATTTTCTGACAACATATATGTGATCCGTGTGCCGGAGAAAACAGAGTTTTAAATACCTGGCATGTAGGTGAATAGTTTGAACAGCAAACTGGTGTCAATTGCTTCACTGGCACACTGAAACAAATTTTTAATGGAGGCCAGAAATGGCAGTATTTTCTGACAACGTATATGTGATCCGTGTGACAGAGAAAATACAGTTTTAAATAGCTGGACTTCTAGCGCTGTAATATGGAAAGGACCTGGCTGTATTCTGCAGTGCCAACAAGCAAATGGCGCAGAAACACGGTGTTCTCTGGATTGCTTTTTAAGCAAATAATGAGGATTAAGATCCAAAAAATGTATTCCTGGCCCCTGAGACCTGGGCCTTTGTATAGAAATATCTAACAGCAGCAGAAGGCAGAATTAGAATGGAGCCTCTTGTGCTATATGCACTGCAGTCTGCTTTATACCCTGCCTGCCTGCCTATATACACTGCCTGGCTGATATCTCTGCAGATGGATTTGTTAGTCCTCAGAAGGACTGTTTGTTGAGATGGATATGTGTAATGTACGTTTTTTTCTCTCTACACTACCTAATACACAAGCAAATCTCTCCCTGACGCAGCAGCACCTCTCCCTACTCTGCCTGATTCCGGAGTGACTGTGACCAGCACAGCGACGCCAGGTCTGATATAGACCTGATGACGCTGTGCGGCCAGCCAATCGCTGTAATGCTACAACCACCATGGCTGCAGCATTACAATGAGTGGCAGGCAATCCCTGCATGTTCATTGGCACTCTAAAGAGCACCAATCATGCAGGGAGGGGACCCGAGTATCCGCCCGAGCATCTCGCAAGTACTCGGTGAGCTCCGAGCATCTCGAGTACTGAGATGCTCGGGCGAGTACCGAGTACTTGCGAGTATGCTCGCTTATCACTAATTATTCCCTTTATTCCAGGAAGTCAGACCACACAAAATAGTTAATAACTACCATTTTACCTCATGTCTGCTTTACATCAGTCCCATTTTATAAAATGTTCTTTTATTTTCTTGGGATGTTAGAAGCTTTAAAATTGTAGCAATAATGTTTAATTTTTTCAATTAAATTTCAAAATTTCACAAAATTTGTTGTTTTAGGGACCCATTTAGTTTTGAAGTAAAAATAACATTTTTCATTCCTCTCATGCCACTTTGCATTAATTCCTGAAAAGCACCTGAAGGGTTAATAAACTACCTGACAGCAGTTTTGAATATGTTGAAGGGCGCTGTTTTTAACATGGTATCACTTTGGGTTTTTTCCAATATGTAGGTCCCCCAAAGTCAGACTCCAAGACTATTATTTGGTTGTGAATTTCCATGGCAAACATAAGGCCACACAATAATGATCCGATGGTCCTTAGGTCCATGCATACCAGGATGAGGGGGCCATGCATACAAGGATGAGGGGAGCCATACATACAGGGATGAGGCATGAGGGGGACCATACATAAAGTATGAAGGTGGCCATACATACAGGGATGAAGGGGGCCATACATACAAGGATGAGGGGGGCTATACATACAGGGATGAAGGGGGCCATACATACAAGGATGAGGGGGGCTATACATACAGGGATGAAGGGGGCCATACATACCAGGATGAGGGGGCCATACATACAGGGATAAAGGGTGCCATACATACCATGAAGAGGGATGAGGAGGCCATGCATACCAGTAAGGGGGATTGGGGCGCCATGCATATCAGGATGGGGATAAGGGTCATGTATAACAGGAAGGAGGGGGCCATATATATCAGGATGGGGGATATTAACAGAATTAGGGGACATTACCCCTAAAACAGTGTCAGCAGCAGACCCCCTGCACCTTAACAGGGCATCATGACCACATTTTTTGCTTACATTTTTTTTTCTATTTTCATCCTCTAAAACTTAGGTGCGTCTTATGGTTCGGTGCATCTTATAGTCCGAAAAATACGGTATATGGTGATTTGTCACAATAAGTGTATATAATAATATCTTGAAAAAATAAAAAAATGTATAATGAAAAGAAAACCCAACAATCAAATAACCACTGCCCTAAAGTGCAAGTGCAGTATAGCAGACCATGCATGCTAATCTATAATAAATAATATATATTTTTATATATATCATTTGGGGGTACACACTGCAATAGGGACAGGAATATAGTGCAAAATGATATACATATAGTCCACTACATTACGTAAATTAATAATCCCAATGCCTGCTCACAGCTGGAAGTGCCAGCCTAGAGTGAACACTTGGGTGTGACAGAGACAAGGAGGAGCAGAGAGCAAACAGAAAAGTGGGGGCGACCAAAGAAATAAATGGTGGGCAAAAGGTTAAGATGAAAAAAATATATACTCAACTCGAAACTCCCTGCCTTCTGCCTGGTCCTCTGTCACGTTGCATCTCCCGCCGGCGTTTACTCTGAGCTGGGACTTCTGGCTGCGAATACGCACTGGAGCAAGTGCAGTGAACGCCAATGCCTGTTGTGAGCCCCAACCTAGTGAGAACATTGGCGTGCAACAGAGAAATGCAGGACCAGAGAGCGTGCAAGGCGCAGCAGGGGTGGATGGAGAATTAAGCTGCCGCCAAAAGGTTAAAAATAAAAAACATACCCCCCTCACTGATCCCTGCTCATGCCTCCGTGCTTCCACTGCGTCGCATCTCTAACCTAGTGTTCACTAAATTACATAACTTCTGGTTGCGAATAAGCCTCAGAATATGCACATCCAGAATATATCCAGGACCTGCTCACAGCCGGATGCCCTGGCCTCGATTGAACACGGTGTCGGAGATGCAATGAGATGGAGGCACATAAGGTCAAGCTGTGGGCAGGGAGCAGCAGGGGTGGCCAGAGAGGTGAGAGGTAAAGTGAATATTTCTTTATTTCTTTTTTTTACCTTTTGACGGCCCTCTCCTGTTCAGCAAATGGCGGCCATTTTGCTGAATTCGTATGGAGAAAATTACAAAAAATCTGCCTTCTCCAGAATGCGGATTTTTGTATAATTTGAGTAGAGTTCACCTGAATATATTTGTCCATCTATTTTGACCACCCTTAGCCTTCAAAACAGCATCGAATCTTATGGGTACACGTGTGCTCAGTTTTGAAGGATCTTGGCAGGAAGGTTTTTCTAAACATCTTGGAGAACTATCCACAGATCTCCTGTGGATGTCACTTGTGCAAATTCTTCTGTCTGTTCCTGTAATCCTAGACAGACTCAATGACGCTGAGATCAGGGCTCTATAGGGACCATATCATTACTTACACAATCTTCTTGTACTGGCATAAATAAGTACACCATGCAGCCACGAATCAGCTAAAGTTTGCAGCGGCTTCTTCCAAAATGACTTAATTTTGCATAGAAACTGAACGGCCGATTATAACAGTCTAAGAATAAAATCTCATGGTATGTTCTATATAAAATAAGGTGCATGAACTTGAAATTAAAAGAAATCATAAACATAAAAACATTACAAAAAATGAAATCTAAAAATATATAAAAGAAAATGACTACATATGTGTATACAATCATGAACACTTTCAATTATAACCTTCTGAGAAGCACTCATGCAATGCCCATTAGTGGGGAGTCTCTTCACACAGAAGTATTGGTACTGTAAGGGTTACACTTTTTCTTGCTGAAAAGTTAATCAGATGAACATTTTTTTTCATACAGACTTTGAAACAGTGAATGAACAATTTCACAAATTAGGATTGATGAAGTATGTCAACCACTGGAAAAATTGCACCTTTTAGATTTAACATTTACCTAACTAAGCAGAAAAAAACATCTGCAAAAGGTATGTTCCTGATCTTTGCTGTTCTACATTTTGTCCTCACAATTTTTATAATTACACACTGATGTACTGTATGGGGAAAATCATAAAGAACATGAGGTAATTAGCATCTACTCTTCGTCTTGTTTTAATTAAGTGTACACGGAAGGATAGTAATGTTATTAATAGATAATTTTCTAATGCTGTAGAATGGTGCTTCCATCTGGGACAGTGTCTTAAAAAATGTCTTAAGCTAATATTCTAAAGCAAAGCACGTCAATTCATAATAGGGCAGCTCTACAAAATCCAGGTGGTCCTAAATCCACAAGAAGACCAATACAAAATTTGATAGCAGTTTGTAATGGTTCAGAATTCTGAGGGACAAAGGTGGAGGTTCAAGTATCTTCCAATGTGATATAACGCAAAATGGAAAACCCTTCAAGACCCATTACAACCAACAGAGTATGTGTTCTCATGAAAGCACAATGTAGTACCATATGTCAGGTTCATATGGTGCTATTAGAGTTAAGCGGATCGATCTGCGCAGTATCAAGTTCAAGTGGAATTTCCTTAAATTCATGGTTACACACAAATTCGAACACTCTATAATTTGATTCACGAGGATTGTTAAAAAAAAATTCACACACTGCTGAAGAGTCAGTCAGTGGGCTCATGGCATCGGGCATGGCTACATGGGCTTCCCCATAATGTCTTGCAGCTATCACATCTTATGGCCCAGTGCAGCCAATCACGTAAGCTGTCGTAGCCAGTATAAAACATTGGGGCCGGCCATAGAGCACCATTTCCTGCTTCTACTGTAATGGGATCGGAATTCAGACAACACAACATAGGGATAGAAAAATGTCTAATGCAATTGTAGTGCACTACCTTCAGTGTTATCTAATATTTCTCCTTGCGGAGAGCAACATGTTAAGCATGGCACCCTGAGAAGACTTTTAAAGCCACAATGCTCCTCTGGGAAATATGCAAATTGTCTCTTCAGAGAGGAAAAGGACTAGAACTCTGAGAGCCTCTCACACTTTGCACTGAAGAGGGGCAGTACCCCAAAACACAGTGTCTGCAAATTGAGTTTTTGGTCCTGGCTTATATCCTAAATCATGTGCTCGTTAAAGAGTCACTATTGACTTTTAGTATTGCTGCTTCCTGTAGGTGGCACTAGAGTTCTGGTCCTCTTCCTCTCTGAAGAGACAATTTGCACTTCAGTGTTATTCTCATTTTAATTTTTTAATCTCCATTTAATTGTTCAATTTAAAAACTGTAAACCCCACGACCATACTGAACACTGTAGCTGCATGTTTTTTTCAGGTTGTGAACCTACATGTTGCTATATTGCAATATAGAATTTTAGGGTTCCTTAAATTATGTTGCATTTTTGGTTGAAGGTGGAAATAGTTAATATTTAAAAATGTATTAATTAATGAATTAAAAATAAATAAATATAAATATGCCAAAAAGGTTATGATTTTGCAACTGTTCTACTAGTAGCATTTAACAATTGCAGACACCACAACAATACTGCTAGCTGTTGCCTCAAATTACCGTAGTTTTCATGTGTGCACCAATGTAGCAACATAGTTTTTTAGGGTTAAGTAATTCTTGTTAAGGATAGGAGAATTTTTAACCAAAAATATATAACTCACCCCCCAAAAAACAGACATTTAACTTTTTCCATGCATACTTTCATTTTTCACTTTGGCAGTGGTATGCCGCATTGCTACACTGTGGTCTGTTGCAGCATTTTTAGGCAGTGTTCCTACCTCCTGGCATTTGATTTTTTATGTTCCTTTTGGGACAGGGGAAATTCATGTGTTTTACTTAAACCCAAAATGTGTAAATAAATTATTACAGTACATAGAAGCATTATACTTTGCAGGTCTGTTTTGCCATACACGTTGTTAAATTTTCAAATTAGGCACACATACACACCACACTGATATTATGGTCAAGCTGTTGTTGAATTATCCTTTTTTGTCTGTAATGTGAACCTTGCAAATGCGTAGCATTTCTAGTTGAGGTCATATTTTCCTGGGTTGGTAACAAACTTTTGTAAACAAATTAAATGTCATAATTATGTGTACATCTATGTTAAACCCAAACATAGCATGGGCAATGAACATGGTAGCACGATAAAAAAACGCATATCACAGATAAAAATCTGGGGGCCACAAGCAGCAGCAACAGAATCAGCACTGCTGGCAACGACTGTCCCAGCAGTAGTAGTACCAAACACAGGGCACACTTGACACCCTTTGCCTCTAACAAGTGTATTAGGGGGAAATAGCAAAGGAATAATGGAATATCTGTCACACCACTCAGTCATCTCCAATACAGAAGGATGATAGCCTCTGACAGAGACACCATCAGCTGGAGTCAGTGCTCTGCTCAGTCTACCTCCTCCACCGCAATAGCACTTAACCCTAGAACGCATACCTGGGGCCTCGCAGGCCCGCCCTGTTAATTGTTTTCTATTTTCTACAAGATTACTTTAGTTAGAATTTTGAAACTCTAGGTATTCCTCAGGTATATAGTTGTTTGTCATTTCCAGTTGTTCATTTATTTTTATGTTACAGGCATTTTCGGTATAACAACTCTTTTTTGAAAATACCCATTTTTATGGTCATGCAATAGCACTTAATGATGTACAAAGTGGAATTTCAGTTTCATCAATGACACCTTATTCTGTTCTTCACTGTAGTCCCCTAACCAGCAGCATTTTGGGGGATAAGGAACATGCTACACCAGAAGAAGTTTTTTTCAATTTATTTTTTGGAAAATATGAACAGTCAGCTTTTGTACTCAGAAGATATGGGGTTGGAGGAGATGGAAAAAAAATGATTCTAACTCCAAGCTGTGTTGCTGGATCTTGAAATGGTGGTTGCATATTGAGCCAGGGCAAATCTCTAAGTGAGAATCAGTTGGGAAAGGCAAAAAGCACTAGTGTTGAGCCACCCCCGTAGTGTTCGAGTTCGGTTCGGTTCGTCGAACACCCGTGTGTTCGCCGAACTGTTCGTCGAACTGTTCGTCGAACACCTTCGAACACCGTTAAAACCAATGGCAGGCAAACAAAAACACATAGAAACACATAGAAAACACCTTCAAAGGTGTCCAAAAGCTGACAAACTGCTCAGAAGACACAACTAACACATGGAAAAGTGACAAGTACATATAGTCATGCGAAAATAAAAGAGGTGGAGGAGTAAAAGGAGGGGGAGACACAGATATAGGCATGTCATGCCCTTCTAAAATCCAAAAAGTGAGAAGCCGACACGGCCAGTCCGCTCCTGCCCGTGCCACCTCCGTGTCGCCGGGTTTGTGCCAGAGCCGCGGTGAACCCTGATGGCCAGCCCCCCTCTCCCAATACTGGTGCCTGTCCGCTGGTGGGTCGAGCGAGCCCCCCTGTGATGGAGGCAGCTCTAAGCTTTTTAATTTAAATTGTCTCTCTAATTTGAATGAATACACTTTAAATCCATTTACAAGGAACTATTGGAGGGCAAGTCTCATGCCAGCAGCCGCGTAATTCCAGCTCCAGTAGCGTCCACTAAAGCTGCTGCAGTTAAAAAGCTTTTATAAGGATCGAGCTCGGCTGTCCACCGCAAGGCATCCTACTGCCAGTCCCTGCCCCTATGCCTTGGGGTGCCTCCTGATGCTCTTCACTGAGTATCCCATGGTCCCGAAGCATTTCCTTTGAAAAAATTAAGTGTCTAAACTACAGGTGGTGTAGCTTGCTTAACAGCCGGGATAATCCGCTGACTAGCAGACACTGCTACTAGGCACAAAGTATTTCCTGGGCTAGATGCAGTTAAAAATTTGTAATTAGATACTCTCGTTGGATGCTGAGAAAGCATTCCATAGAGTCTCCTGGCACGCCATATATGATTCTCTTAAAAAGCTTGGGGTAGGGGTCTAGGGGACCCTTTTATAGCCAAAATCACGGCCCTGTATCGCAATACGTCACCTAGGCTGAAGATAAATGGAACTGTAGCACCCTGAGGGCTCGGTTGCTACAGACGTATTGCACCTCACCCAGAGGTGTGATATCTCACTCTCAGGTAAGAATGGAGTGTGGATCAGGACCCGACACCTGCATGCATTACACCACATTGCCGTGGGGCAGGGCGACCAATATGCCCCTGAGATGGGCACGACAGTCCCTGTCCCTGGCTGGAGTGGGGGGAGGGAACACTGAGGAAGGGGAACCCTGTAGTGCAGGAGCAGGGAGGAAGCAGTTCCTGGGTGCATTGAGAAGGGAGTATAAAAGGTGGGCACCATCTTAGTTCAGTGCAGAGAAGTCTGAGCAGAAGTGGCAGGGAGCAGGGGCTCTGCATGAGCTCTACTCCGGAGGCGGGCTTAGTAACAGAGGCCCAGGCCTGGAAGAGGGAGAAGGAAGGAAGAGGAGCGGAGAAGGCTCCAGGAACGAGGAATGAAGGGATCCCAGGGGTGCGGACGGGCGAGTCGCCACCGCACGCCCGAATCCACCTGCGTGGAGGGGTCAGGCCAAAGGGGGAGACCGGTCCCCGAACTAGTGGAGGCAGGAAACGACCCTCAGCTAGAAACCGGAGGCTCTGACATTTTATGTGGCGCAGCCCCTCACTACACCCGCTAGGAAGGCACCACATAGGGTCAGGGAAACTGGCGCCAAGTTTACCAAGAGGAGGCCCGAGGCAGCCGGACAGAAGTGTTGGTAAGAAAGGCCAGACAAAGGACACACAAAGGGGGTCCTGTGAAGTGCTCCAAAGTTATCTGGGAGTTGTCTGAGCCCCTCACCTGGTGAGCACAGTACGACGTGGGCAGCCGTTACCTGCAGACGTGGTCTGGATAATAAGAACTGTGAGTAAAGGCCCTGGACTGCATCACTGACTCCGTGTCGTTACTGCTGCTGCCCTGCACCATCACCCCCATCCTCCGCATACACTGCCCTGAGGCTATACTCCTCCCGTGGGGAGTTATGCTACGCTCTGCTGCACCCACAACACCAGCCTCAGCGGTCTGCCCTGTAGCGGCGGTTCACTCTGACCGCAATCCACGGGTGGCGTAGTCGGACATTTAAACATCAAAACCACATAAATAGTTCCGCCACTGGTTTGACCGCCCTGAGCCACGGAACCGGGTCGCCGCCACGAAGACTACAACCACCAGCATCCACCAAAAAGGGTCCGGCTCCGGGTGTCCCAAGGCCCAGGGGGTGCGTCAGAACATTTTCATCACCTTTCACAATCACCAATGGGACAAGGCAGGGATGTCCTCTGTCCCCTCTCTTATACATCCTAGTGACGGAGCACCTGCTCTCATCAATTCGCCATAACCCCAATATTAGGTGGATTGAGGTGGGAGGCACCGAGTACAAGTGCTCTCTATTTGCTGATGATGTCCTAGTATATATCACTCAATCACATATATCCATCCATGCTGTTATGGCTGAAATAGATCACTTTGTTACATGGTAAAATTTTAAAATCAATGCAGCGAAGTCTGAGGCCCTCGATGTCTCCCTCCCCAAATCCATATAGGATTCCATCCAGTCCAACTTTCCCTTTGCCTGGCCCTCACAGGGTATCAAATACTTAGGAATTCCTATTCATAGAGACCTCTCCCATCTATGTTATCTTAATTTTGGGCCCTTTATTGAACAATTCCATACAGACCACGGTTGGCAAGTTAGAACTGTAAGATTCACTACTTGAACCGCTGGTGTTTTGTGGAAAAGCACATGTACACCGCGTTCCAAATTATTATGCAAAAAGTGTTTAGGAGTGATAAGGGAAGAATTTGTTTGTTTGTCAGTTAAACTCATTGATGGTGATGTGTGTCAGGGCTCTTTATATCACTGTAAGCAATTGCAGACACCTGTGCTAATTAGTTTGGCAGGTGTGTCCAATGAAAGGCAAGACTACTTAAGAAGGCTCTCTCACATTATTAAGCAGCCTACATTTTCTGCCAAAATGGGAAAGAAAAAGGATGTGTCGGCTGCTGAGAAGCAACAAATTGTGGAGTGTTTAGGTCAAGGCATGACTACAATCAACATTGTGCGATGATCAGGATGAAGTGTCTTGGCAATCAAGAAGTATGTAGCTGATTCACAGTACACACGTGTGCGTGCTGATAAGGGCAAATTGAGGACTCTTTCCTACAGGCAATTACGTCAGGTTGAAAGAGCAGCGGCAAAAAAGCCTTGTCATAGCAGCAGACAAGTTTTTGAAGCTGCTTGTGCCTCCAACGTCCCCCGAACAACAAGATGCAGGGTCCTTCAGAGGTTTGCAGCTGTGCATACGCCATCCTGTCGACCTCCTCTATCCACTTCACACAAGCAGAAACGGCTCCAGTGGGCCAAACATTACATGAAGACTGATTTCAAAACTGTTTTGTTCACGGATGAGTGCCGTGCAGCGCTCGATGGTCCAGATGGATGGAGTGGAGGATGGCTGGTTGATGGACACCCCACGCAAACACGGCTACAGCGCCAACAAGGAAAAAATATTTGGGCTTCTAGCAGTGTGTGGGACTTGGTCTATTAGTCCATCTATACTGACCTCCATCAGGTTGCAAATTAAAAATAATTTTTTTCTGCATCTAGCTCTGAAAAAATATTTGGGCTTCTAGCAGTGTGTGGGACTTGGTCTATTAGTCCATCTATACTGACCTCCATCAGGTTGCAAATTAAAAATAATTTTTTTCTGCATCTAGCTCTGAAAAAATATTTGGGCTTCTAGCGGTGTGTGGGACTTGGTCTATTAGTCCATCTATACTGACCTCCATCAGGTTGCAAATTAAAAATAATTTTTTTCTGCATCTAGCTCTGAAAAAATATTTGGGCTTCTAGCAGTGTGTGGGACTTGGTCTATTAGTCCATCTATACTGACCTCCATCAGGTTGCAAATTAAAAATAATTTTTTTCTTCATTTAGCTCTGAAAAAATATTTGGGCTTCTAGCAGTGTGTGGGACTTGTTCTATTAGTCCTTCTATACTGACCTCCAGCAGGTTGCAAATTGAATATAATTTTTTTCTGCATCTAGCTCTGAAAAAATAGTTGGGCTTCTAGCGGTGTGTGGGACTTGGTCTATTAGTCCATCTATACTGACCTCCATCAGGTTGCAAATTAAAAATAATTTTTTTCTGCATCTAGCTCTGAAAAAATATTTGGGCTTCTAGCAGTGTGTGGGACTTGGTCTATTAGTCCATCTATACTGACCTCCATCAGGTTGCAAATTAAAAATAATTTTTTTCTTCATTTAGCTCTGAAAAAATATTTGGGCTTCTAGCAGTGTGTGGGACTTGTTTTATTAGTCCTTCTATACTGACCTCCAGCAGGTTGCAAATTGAATATAATTTTTTTCTGCATCTAGCTCTGAAAAAATAGTTGGGCTTCTAGCGGTGTGTGGGACTTGGTCTATTAGTCCATCTATACTGACCTCCATCAGGTTGCAAATTAAAAATAATTTTTTTCTGCATCTAGCTCTGAAAAAATATTTGGGCTTCTAGCAGTGTGTGGGACTTGGTCTATTAGTCCATCTATACTGACCTCCATCAGGTTGCAAATTAAAAATAATTTTTTTCTTCATTTAGCTCTGAAAAAATATTTGGGCTTCTAGCAGTGTGTGGGACTTGGTCTATTAGTCCATCTATACTGACCTCCATCAGGTTGCAAATTAAAAATAATTTTTTTCTGCATCTAGCTCTGAAAAAATATTTGGGCTTCTAGCAGTGTGTGGGACTTGGTCTATTAGTCCATCTATACTGACCTCCATCAGGTTGCAAATTAAAAATAATTTTTTTCTGCATCTAGCTCTGAAAAAATATTTGGGCTTCTAGCAGTGTGTGGGACTTGGTCTATTAGTCCATCTATACTGACCTCCATCAGGTTGCAAATTAAAAATAATTTTTTTCTGCATCTAGCTCTGAAAAAATATTTGGGCTTCTAGCAGTGTGTGGGACTTGGTCTATTAGTCCATCTATACTGACCTCCATCAGGTTGCAAATTAAAAATAATTTTTTTCTGCATCTAGCTCTGAAAAAATATTTGGGCTTCTAGCGGTGTGTGGGACTTGGTCTATTAGTCCATCTATACTGACCTCCATCAGGTTGCAAATTAAAAATAATTTTTTTCTGCATCTAGCTCTGAAAAAATATTTGGGCTTCTAGCAGTGTGTGGGACTTGGTCTATTAGTCCATCTATACTGACCTCCATCAGGTTGCAAATTAAAAATAATTTTTTTCTTCATTTAGCTCTGAAAAAATATTTGGGCTTCTAGCAGTGTGTGGGACTTGTTCTATTAGTCCTTCTATACTGACCTCCAGCAGGTTGCAAATTGAATATAATTTTTTTCTGCATCTACCTCTGAAAAAATAGTTGGGCTTCTAGCGGTGTGTGGGACTTGGTCTATTAGTCCATCTATACTGACCTCCATCAGGTTGCAAATTAAAAATAATTTTTTCTGCATCTAGCTCTGAAAAAATATTTGGGCTTCTAGCAGTGTGTGGGACTTGGTCTATTAGTCCATCTATACTGACCTCCATCAGGTTGCAAATTAAAAATAATTTTTATCTGCATCTACAGTACCTCTGAAAAAATATTTGGGCTTCTAGCAGTGTGTGGGACTATTTGTATTAGTCCATCTATACTGACCTCCATCAGGTTGCAAATTCAAAATAATTTTTTTCTGCATCTAACCCAGCCAATAGTTTTGGCCTAATACCACAGTTTGGCCACTCAGCTCTGCTCGGTTACCATCCATTGTTTTTTTGTGCAAACAACTCCAGAGTTGTGAATTAGTTAACCACCAAAATGAGTGGAAAAAGGCCTGCTGCTGGTGGAAAGGGGAATAGGCGTGTTGGGAAGGGGAAAAAAGGTTGTGTCCGTGGGGTAGGTGTTAAAGCAACAGTAACATCTGCAGAAGAAAGACCATCTTCCAGCCAAACTAAAATGTCTACTTCTTTTAGCGGACAATGTGATAAGATCCCTTTCTTACGGCCACGCCAATCGCTACAAATTCCAGATGAGGCACAAAAACAGCAGGTGCTTCAACGGATATCAAGTGCTCCTTTAAGTGGGCTCTCCTCCACATCAACTTCAACATCACAAATACTCCAGTCCTCAAAGGTGTCACCCAAATCGCACTTGCTTCCTCACAGCTCCCAAATCTCCAGCTGCCCGTCTGAGTATGAGGTAGAACAGATGGTTGAGTCTGCAGAGCTGTTTACTCATACTATAGCCTGGGAATCAGAGGTCGACTCCAGCGCTTCTGTGAATCCAGACGAGGAAATGATCTGCACTGATGCCCAGAATCTTTATGAGTCGGATCCAGGACCAGACGCAGAAGGTTCTGACCATAATGTAGACCCTCATTCCCAAACTGTAACTCCTGTTGGTGGAGACAATGAGGAAGACGATGATAAGACTCAAATACCTGATTGGAGCGACAACTTTAGTTTTTTGTCAGGGCAGGAACAGGTTGGCTCTGAGGACGACGGGTGTGACAACGCACAGGGTGATGATGATGAGGTCGGAGATCCCACTTACTGTCAACCCACAGTCAACCAAGAGATGAGGTCAGCAGAGGAGGTGGAGGAAGATGCTAGTGACGACGCGGTCAGGTTGCGCCTTCCTGGACAGAGACGTAGTACTGGAAGCACGTCAACAACTGCATCCTCAAACACAACTCTGCCTCTCACCACAAGTCGTGGTGGCTCTTCAGGTCGCATGGGTGCTAAGCCTTGCATAGCCTGGGCATTTTTTCAGATCTATAAAGATGACCCAACTCGTGTTATCTGTAACATTTGTCAGCAAAAGCTAAGTAGAGGCCAAAAAATACATAGTTTGAGTACTTCATGCATGAACCGGCACATGGACATGAAGCATAAGTTGCAGTGGGAAGCTCAGTGTGCTACAATGCGGCCTAGCCGGCCGGGCCAATCACCGTCTGCCATATCTTGTGCATCCGCGGCCTCTTCATCCTCTGTGACTGGGGGGACAGCAGTCACACCTGTTTTGGGGCGCAGACCTGCCACCTCTTTACCCGCAACAGCCAGCGTGATTGGCAGGTCATCATTTTCTTTGGAGGTGGTAACACCAGCTGGTGTTGAGCGCTGTCCGACATCGATAGCACCACCTTTGGATCAAGGCAACCTAACATGTCCGCCTGCATCTTCCTCACAGACCGGCAGTTTGCCGGGGACACCCTTATCAACCCCGTCTAAGCACAATAGCCAGCCCTCGGTCCCTCAGATGTGGACAAGTAAAAGACCATTTCCTCCTAGCCATGAGAAAGCTAAGAGGTTGAATTTCACCATCTGCAAGCTCTTGGCTACAGAAATGCTGCCTTTCCGCCTGGTGGACACAGAGGATTTTCGAGACCTTATGTCCGTCGCAGTGCCCCAGTACCAGATGCCCAGTCGGCACTACTTCTCAAAGAAAGGTGTGCCTGCGCTCCACCAGCATGTCGCACACAACATCACCGCTTCTTTGAGAAACTCTGTGTGTGACAGGGTGCATTTCACCACAGACACTTGGACGAGTAGGCATGGACAGGGGCGTTACATGTCGCTGACTGGGCACTGGGTAACTATGGTGACAGCAGGACAAGGGGCTGCTGTCCAAGTCTTGCCGTCCCCACGAGTTGTGCGTCAATCCTCTTTATGTCAAAGTTCCTACACTGCTTCTGCCTCCTCAACCTCCTCTCGGTCTTCCACCTGCACCCAAAGCCTGTCTGGTCATGCCACAAGCTTTCTAACTGCGCAGAAGGGATCCTGCACACCTCCTTACTATGCTGGCAGTAGGGCTCAACGTCATCAGGCGGTTTTTACATTGAAATGTCTGGGAAATGTGAGTCACACAGCTGAGGAGTTGTGGTCAGCTCTGGAGAACCAATTTCATGAATGGTTGTCTCCACTGGACCTGAAACCAGGGAAGGCCGTGTGCGACAATGCTGCAAACCTGGGTGCGGCCCTTCGCCGGGGCAATGTCACACACGTGCCTTGTATGGCTCACGTGTTGAACCTGGTTGTCCAGCAATTTTTAGCCCACTATCCCAGACTAGATGGCCTTCTGCAGAGGGCACGGTCGCTGTGTGCTCACTTCCGCCGTTCGCATCCCGCAGCTCAGCGACTTACATCTCTACAGAAGTCGTTGGGCCTGCCACTTCACCGGCTAAAATGCGATGTGCCTACCCGGTGGAATTCAACTCTGCACATGTTGCAGCGACTGTGGCAGCACCGACAAGCCCTGGTGCAATACGTTCTGACGTATAGCCTGGGCCAACGAGATTCAGAGGTGGGGCAAATCACGCTGGAGGAGTGGTCTCAGATCAGGGACCTATGCACCCTTCTGCACAGTTTTGAAATGGCGACGAAGATGTTTAGTGCTGACGATGCCATTATCAGCATGACTATTCCGGTGATTTACATGCTGGAGCACATGTTAAACAGAATTCGGAGTCAGGTGGTGGCACAAGAGGAGGTGGAGGAAGTAGAGGAGGAGGAGTTGTATGCGGAAGGGCTAACATCTGCAAGGTCCAGACGGTCGGCAGCACCAAGGCGGCAGGCATGTGAGGGTGGGGGAGATGGTTTTACCAGGGCGCATGGTAGCAGCCAAACTAGTGAGGAAGGTGCAGGAGCCCAGGAAGAAGTGGAGGACGAACTGATGGAAGACTCATCAGATGAGGGAGACCTTGATCACATTTCTGTTGTGCGAGGTTGGGGGGAGAGGACAGAGGAAGGAAGCATGATTGTTACCTCGCCACCAACACAACAGGGACTTGGTGCTCCTGGATGCGCAACACACATGAGTGCCTTCTTGCTGCACTACCTGCAACATGACCCTCGAATTGTGAGAATTAGAAATAATCCTGACTACTGGGTTGCCACACTGTTAGATCCCCGGTACAAAAGTAAATTTGCAGAAATTATTCCTGCCATAGAAAGGGATGCACGCATGCAGGAGTATCAGCAGAGACTGTTGCAGAATCTTACATGTGCTTTTCCACAAAATACCAGTGGTGCACGTAGTGAATCTCACAGTTCCAACTTGCCAACCGTGGGACCGTCAAGTGTTCAGCACTCAAACCGTAACAGAACCACAGTATCTGCTGGTAACATCAATTTTGCGGAATCATTTCACCACTTTTTTAGCCCATCCTTTGCAAGGCCACAGGAGACAAGAAGTCTGACACATAGTCAACGCCTAGAGACGATGGTACAGGAGTATCTCCAAGTAAACATTGAAGCCACGACTGTGTCACTGGACCCCTGCTCTTTTTGGGCTTCCAATCTGGATAAATGGCCGGAGCTAGCCACTTACGCCTTGGAGATCTTGTCATGCCCCGCAGCCAGCGTTCTGTCTGAACGTGTGTTCAGCGCTGCTGGTGGTGTGCTGACAGATAAGCGCACGCGGCTCTCCACTGATAATGTAGACAGACTCACGTTCATAAAGATGAACAAATCATGGATCCGAAACGACTTTTCTACCCCTGTGTCATCCTGGGGAGAGTAAAAGCTTGATGATTGGTTAAAATCACCCTACCAACCGTTTTAAGCTTTCAAATTACTAATCATGTTTATCTGTATCTTGACTGGAAAATAATTTGGGCTTTGTAGCAGTGTGCAGCACTGATCCTATTAGGCCATCTATACTAAAGCTTCACCAGATTTAAAATTAAAAATAATTTTTAGCTGCATCTAGCCCGGAAAATAATTTTGGGGCTCCGAGATGCGCAAGGCACATAAGTGCCTTCTTGCTGCACTACGTGCAGCATGACCCTCATATTGTCAGAATTCGAAGTAATCATGACTACTGGGTTGCCACACTCTTAGATCCCCCAAACTTTTCGATCAACCTTTTCATTTTAATAAAGACCAAAAAAATGGTCATTTTTGAAATTATAAGCATTAGCAGGTTGTTAGAAACTGAAATCAAACAGTTTTCAACTCAAAACTTTATTCTAGGTGATGTTACATTTTCACATAGGACCCCTTGTTCGAAAGGAGCTTCTGAACTCTCTCGTCCATTGAATTTGTCAGGTTTTGGATGGTTTCTGCTTCAATTGTTTTGCATGAGGACAGAATACCCTCCCAGAGCTGTTGCTTAGATGTGAACTGCCTCCCGCCATCATAGACACTCCTTTTAATGATGCTCCAAAGGTTCTGAATGGGGTAGAGGTCAGGGGAGCATGGGGGTCACACCATAAGTTTGTCCCCTTTTATGCCCATATCAGCCAGAGATGCAGATGTTTTATGTGCAGCATGAGATGGTGCATTATCATGCAGAAAAATGATCTTGCTGTGAAATACACGGTTCTTCTTCTTGAACCATGGCAGGAAGTGCTGTTTGAGAAAATCCACATACATTATGGAGTTCATCTTTAGCGCCTTCAGGGATCCTAAAGGGGCCGACAATCTCCCTCCCCATGATTCCAGCCCAAAACATTACTCCACCTCCTCCTTGTTGGCGCTGTAGCCGTGTTTGCGTGGGGTGTCCATCAACCAGCCATCCTCCACTCCATCCATCTGGACCATCGAGCGCTGCACGGCACTCATCCGTGAACAAAACAGTTTTGAAATCAGTCTTCATGTAATGTTTGGCCCACTGGAGCCGTTTCTGCTTGTGTGAAGTGGATAGAGGAGGTCGACAGGATGGCGCATGCACAGCTGCAAACCTCTGAAGGACCCTGCATTTTGTTGTTCGGGGGACGTTGGAGGCACAAACAGCTTCAAAAATTTGTCTGCTGCTATGACAAGGCTTTTTTGCCGCTGCTCTTTCAACCTGACGTAATTGCCTGTAGGAAAGAGTCCTCAATTTGCCCTTATCAGCACGCACACGTGTGTACTGTGAATCAGCTACATACTTCTTGATTGCCAAGACACTTCATCCTGATCATCGCACAATGTTGATTGTAGTCATGCCTTGACCTAAACACTCCACAATTTGTTGCTTCTCAGCAGCCGACACATCCTTTTTCTTTCCCATTTTGGCAGAAAATGTAGGCTGCTTAATAATGTGAGAGAGCCTTCTTAAGTAGTCTTGCCTTTCATTGGACACACCTGCCAAACTAATTAGCACAGGTGTCTGCAATTGCTTACAGTGATATAAAGAGCCCTGACACACATCACCATCAATGAGTTTAACTGACAAACAAACAAATTCTTCCCTTATCACTCCTAAACACTTTTTGTATAATAATTTGGAACGCAGTGTACATGTGCTTTTCCACAAAACACCAGTGGTTCACGTAGTGAATCTTACAGTTCTAACTTGCCAACCGTGGTCTGTATGGAGTTGTTCAATAAAGGGCCCAAAATTAAGATAACATAGATGGGAGAGGTCTCTATGAATAGGAATTCCTAAGTATTTGATACCCTGTGAGGGCCAGGCAAAGGGAAAGTTGGACTGGATGGAATCCTATATGGATTTGGGGAGGGAGACATCGAGGGCCTCAGACTTCGCTGCATTGATTTTAAAATTTTACCATGTAACAAAGTGATCTATTTCAGCCATAACAGCATGGATGGATATATGTGATTGAGTGATATATACTAGGACATCATCAGCAAATAGAGAGCACTTGTACTCGGTGCCTCCCACCTCAATCCACCTAATATTGGGGTTATGGCGAATTGATGAGAGCAGGTGCTCCGTCACTAGGATGTATAAGAGAGGGGACAGAGGACATCACTGCCTTGTCCCATTGGTGATTGTGAAAGGTGATGAAAATGTTCTGACGCACCCCCTGGGCCTTGGGACACCCGGAGCCGGACCCTTTTTGGTGGATGCTGGTGGTTGTAGTCTTCGTGGCGGCGACCCAGTTCCGTGGCTCAGGGCGGTCAAACCAGTGGCGGAACTATTTATGTGGTTTTCATGTTTAAATGTCCGACTACGCCACCCGTGGATTGCGGTCAGAGTGAACCGCCGCTACAGGGCAGACCACTGAGGCTGGTGTTGTGGGTGCAGCAGAGCGTAGCATAACTCCCCACGGGAGGAGTATAGCCTCAGGGCAGTGTATGCGGAGGATGGGGGTGATGGTGCAGGGCAGCAGCAGTAACGACACGGAGTCAGTGATGCAGTTCAGGGCCTTTACTCACAGTTCTTATTATCCAGACCACGTCTGCAGGTAACGGCTGCCCACGTTGTACTGTGCTCACCAGGTGAGGGGCTCAGACAACTCCCAGATAACTTTGGAGCACTTCACAGGACCCCCTTTGTGTGTCCTTTGTCTGGCCTTTCTTACCAACACTTCTGTCCGGCTGCCTCGGGCCTCCTCTTGGTAAACTTGGCGCCAGTTTCCCTGACCCTATGTGGTGCCTTCCTAGCGGGTGTAGCGAGGGGCTGCGCCACATAAAATGTCAGAGCCTCCGGTTTCTAGCTGAGGGTCGTTTCCTGCCTCCACTAGTTCGGGGACCGGTCTCCCCCTTTGGCCTGACCCCTCCACGCAGGTGGATTCGGGCGTGCGGTGGCGACTCGCCCGTCCGCACCCCTGGGATCCCTTCATTCCTCGTTCCTGGAGCCTTCTCCGCTCCTCTTCCTTCCTTCTCCCTCTTCCAGGCCTGGGCCTCTGTTACTAGGCCCGCCTCCGGAGCAGAGCTCATGCAGAGCCCCTGCTCCCTGCCACTTCTGCTCAGACTTCTCTGCACTGAACTAAGATGGTGCCCACCTTTTATACTCCCTTCTCAATGCACCCAGGAACTGCTTCCTCCCTGCTCCTGCACTACAGGGTTCCCCTTCCTCAGTGTTCCCTCCCCCCACTCCAGCCAGGAACAGGGACTGTCGTGCCCATCTCAGGGGCATATTGGTCGCCCTGCCCCACGGCAATGTGGTGTAATGCATGCAGGTGTCGGGTCCTGATCCACACTCCATCCTTACCTGATAGTGAGATATCACACCTCTGGGTGAGGTGCAATACGTCTGTAGCAACCGAGCCCTCAGGGTGCTACAGTTCCATTTATCTTCAGCCTAGGTGACGTATTGCGATACAGGGCCGTGATTTTGGCTATAAAAGGGTCCCCTAGACCCCTACCCCAAGCTTTTTAAGAGAATCATATATGGCGTGCCAGGAGACTCTATGGAATGCTTTCTCAGCATCCAACGAGAGTATCTAATTACAAATTTTTAACTGCATCTAGCCCAGGAAATACTTTGTGCCTAGTAGCAGTGTCTGCTAGTGAGCGGATTATCCCGGCTGTTAAGCAAGCTGCACCACCTGTAGTTTAGACACTTAATTTTTTCAAAGGAAATGCTTCGGGACCATGGGATACTTAGTGAAGAGCATCAGGAGGCACCCCAAGGCATAGGGGCTGGGACTGGCAGTAGGATGCCTTGCGGTGGACAGCCGAGCTCGATCCTTATAAAAGCTTTTTAACTGCAGCAGCTTTAGTGGACGCTACTGGAGCTGGAATTACCGCGGCTGCTGGCATGAGACTTGCCCTCCAATAGATCCTTGTAAATGGATTTAAAGTGTATTCATTCAAATTAGAGAGACAATTTAAATTAAAAAGCTTAGACCTGCCTCCACCACAGGGGGGCTCGCTCGACCCACCAGCGGACAGGCACCAGTATTGGGAGAGGGGGGCTGGCCGTCAGGGTTCACCGCGGCTCTGGCACAAACCCGGCGACACGGAGGTGGCATGGGCAGGAGCGGACTGGCCGTGTCGGCTTCTCACTTTTTGGATTTTAGAAGGGCATGACATGCCTATATCTGTGTCTCCCCCTCCTTTTACTCCTCCACCTCTTTTATTTTCGCATGACTATATGTACTTGTCACTTTTCCATGTGTTAGTTATGTCTTCTGAGCAGTTTGTCAGCTTTTGGACACCTTTGAAGGTGTTTTCTATGTGTTTCTATGTGTTTTTGTTTGCCTGCCATTGGTTTTAACGGTGTTCGAAGGTGTTCGACGAACAGTTCGACGAACAGTTCGGCGAACACACGGGTGTTCGACGAACCGAACCGAACTCGAACACTACGGGGGTGGCTCAACACTAGTCAGTATAGATGGATTAATAGAACAAGACCCACACACAGCTAGAAGCCCAATATTTTTTCAGAGGTAGATGCAGAAAAAACTATATTCAGTTTGCAACCTGATGGAGGTCAGTATAGATGGACTAATAGAACAAGTCCCACACACTGCTAGAAGCCCAAATATTTTTTCAGAGGTACTGTAGATGCAGATAAAAATTAGTTTTAATTTGCAACCTGATGGAGGTCAGTATAGATGGACTAATAGAGAAAGTCCGACACACTACTAGAAGGCCAAATATTTTTTCAGAGGTAGATGCAGAAAAAAATATATTCAGTTTGCAACCTGATGGAGGTCAGTATAGATGGATTAATAGAACAAGACCCACACACAGCTAGAAGCCCAATATTTTTTCAGAGGTAGATGCAGAAAAAAATATATTAAGTTTGCAACCTGATGGAGGTCAGTATAGATGGACTAATAGAACAAGTCCCACACACTGCTAGAAGCCCAAATATTTTTTCAGAGGTACTGTAGATGCAGATAAAAATTAGTTTTAATTTGCAACCTGATGGAGGTCAGTATAGATGGACTAATAGAATGATGCTATGCCCAAAAGATTTTACTTCACTAGGTGCAGTAAAAAAATTGGTATTCTATACACAGGTGGTATATCTTGCAACACAGATAGGCTACTCCACTGACTAACACACTCTGCAATAGGCCAAAAAGGATTAGCTTTGCTAGATTCAGCCAAATGCTGTGAAAAAAACTTGCACAGCACTGGCACAGACCTGCCTGGCAAAAACTGATAGGAACTCATGTAACCTAGTCCTGAAAAGGACTGCAATTACAATTAGTCTTTACTCCCACAACCGATCTATTTAAGAGCACAGACCTCCCTGATAAAAGTCGTAGGAAATGCTGTAACCTAGTCCTTAAAAGGACTGCAATCACAACTATTCCCTACTCCCAAGCTATCTGTATATTTGTGCGAAAATTGGCTTGAAATTAACAAGGTATAGCGCACACAGCAACAGCGGTGCCGTCTAACACGCAGCTGCAGCAGTGAGAAAATGGTGGCGACGGGGAAAATGGCTTGGTCTTATAGGGCAAGGACATGTGACATACACTGCCAATGACACATGCCCTTGCTTGTGTGAAAAAAAGCACTTCGCTCCGTGTGTGCGCTGCTGATAGGCTGACAGATTGCACCTCCCCACTGTAAATGCGGGAAAGAGAAAAAAAAATGGAGATCTTCATTGTTCCTGCAGAGATCCATCCCCTGCCCCTCCCCCCACCCCGCTGTACACTCAAACTGCGTATTAACATTAATTTTCATCATTACTGAGAAAAAATCCAGTTATGATTTTGGTGCACGAACAGTTATCGAACATAACCTCGAACAGCCGAATTTTTCTCAAATTGTTCGTGTTCGCCGAACGGCTCGAACACCGCCCAAAACAGCTCGAATTTGAGATTGGCGAACAGTTCGAGTAGAACAACGCTCATCTCTAAAAAGCACTCTCCATTTCCCATATATAGGCAACTGTCAGATGCAATATGGATGACAATGAAACAGATGATGATGATTCTGTGGTGGACAAAACCTGGGAACCAGATAGGAATGAGGTTATCAGAGGTGTATTGGCATCAGAAATACACAGCGCAGGCAACATGCATCAATAAGATCCTCTGTGCACAATCAGCTTTTTCTATGGTCTGCTCTGGAGCAGGTGTTGCCACACATGCTGTTGGTGGAGGAGGCTCAAGGTCTGAAAGTTTGGTTTGCGATGGTGTCAAGTCATTCATGCAAGGTTCTCATTTGGGGGAGTTCTTTTGCACATTGCTGCTACACAATTATTTGGCATTATGCAGGTTCTACAAGAGGAAAATAAGCCGTGGACATTGCAGTTCGCATAGAGTAGCTGTAATGCCCCAAAGTTGTATGTGTATGTACCTTTAAGATATAGCAGAGCCACCAGCTACCTCATTATGTGTGCACAATGTTTACATTCCCTCTTGCAGATAATATACAGGATGGTTTAGTACATAGAAATGGATTAAATATGCATAAAGAGATGTACTTATTATGTTCTGCTATCAGGAGATTAAGAGTTAATGAATTAGCCCTGCTTCCCATATATGGCAATAAGGTCACATGGTTATGCCACTTGACCAAACTCCTGGGTTAGCACCCAAAGAGACAGAGCCATTAGTGTAAAGTGTGGTCCTTGCCTGGAAGCTGAAGGAGCAGGTAGGAAGTTCAGAGCTTCTACTTATGATGAGAAGACCACAGCCTCAGCTGCAGGCAGTTGTGTGATAGACTGTGCACATAAGCAGAAGACAGTACCCAGGAATCACTGCACCATTTATGTATCCACATTATCATACTGGAAAGTAACTATGCTTTCTCCATTGAAATTGACACTCTGCTGAATCATTGTCTGTCTGGAGTTACCTGTCTAATCAATAGCCTATTCACCTCTCTGTTTTCTGGACAATTGGGTGCACAACATAACATCACACCGGAAAACAGAAGTTAATACAGTGCACCCTGGCGTCATAAACTATATTTCTTTTACTTTTGTTCCTGACTTAGTGAAGTGGTAATACCCGCACACCACACAGTATGTGATCTATGGCAGAGTAGTGCATCACCGGCATTACATAGCAACCACGGTTCTACATCAGCACATGAACTGACATCAACAGCTTATTTGGCAAAGTCAAGCTGTCCTGCAATCAGACCATACATCAAGTTTTCCTCTCCCCCCTTCTCATCACAGTTGTCTTTTTCTAAGCCAAGAAGCACCCTCAAGTAACACATAGTTGAAGTCATTAACAGCAACATTATCATTATCATCCAACACTACTGCTTGTTGTACTCTGAATACATCTCCTTGTCTTTTTCCATCGCAACGTCAAATATCCATCTCTGAATGTCTGTTTAGAAAACAAGCGTACGTTACCAATCATCCACTGGTTTGCTATCTGAACTCTTACCTGGTAAAGTTGCTAGTGGTGCAGTCACTGCTTTACAACCTTGTAGATTCTGCTGCATTTTAAGAAATGATAGATTCTCTCAGACTCGCTGGAAGATGCCCAACCAACATTATTTGTTGCAAAAAGGGTTTTTTTTCAGCTTCTGAAGGGGAGTCCAAATTGGCTTACTACCAGGATAAACTGTGTTCAGCAAATGTCACGGGGATACCGTGACAGAGTGAGGTCAGATGATCGCAGCGTCCGGTGACACATACATCTGCAGTAGTTAGAATGGCTTCACCATTCTATTAGTACTTCTGGCTTTCATTGCTCTGTTGCTGCAAAGGTTAAACTGCTTAGTTGGACTACTGGAGTTCTCTGTCTTTGTTGTATGAGCTGTTCTGAGTTTGTTACTCCCTGATGGTTTACAAATCCACCTCCTGGCTTCCTTCTTTGCCAGTGATAGTTTTCCACTTTCTGGTTTGGAGTTGAAGTGAAACTTCAGTGTTAGTAGCAGGCAATTAGTGTTAGATTTTTACGTGGAGTTGATTTGTGCATTTTCCTCCCTATCCTTTCCCATTTGGTTTTTCCCACCTACACCTCCTCTGTTTCCCTCTTGGTTGTTTGGTGACTGTATTTGTAAGATTGTAGTTTTCTTTTATCTCTGTCTGTTTACCCATGTCTGTCTGGTTTGTGTAATCCTATACACTTCCATCCCATACCTCCCTCCATAAGTGTTAGTATAGGAGCATAACAAGGTACTAGACCCCGGCGTCTCCACCATCAGGAGTAATCCAGGGGAAAGGCATAGCCTAGGGTTTCCCTAGCTCGAGGGACAGGGTAGGTGCCCATTTTCCCTGGCAATAATGTGACAGCAAAGCTTTCACCAAGCAAACACCTGCCACCCACACAACTGGCCAGCTGACTCCTCTTTGATCCATGCAGATTCAATGATTTCTACCTGTGCCAGCGTTATGGCTACAGCAAGGTGCCGAGGAAGCAACAGCAACACCTACAGTATATTTGACACCATGGACCAGATGTTTTATCTAATATTGTGCCCACCTGATGCACTTCAGCAAACACACCGGTTGAACAGCCAGGTTCAGTTGTACCTAGACTGTGTCCATTCTCAATTTTTAAGCATAGAAAGATTTATCAAAACATAAACTTTTAATAGAATTTTTTTTAATAAAGTTAATAGCCCTGAATACAATAACAGATTACAAAACAGTAATACTAATTTACTAGGTGCAGACACATCTACTCAAACTAGAAAACTTGCTTACAGTGTCACCCTAGTAAAAAGTACCACAGCAGAATAGGACAAACAATACATGAAAAGTGTCATAGTGCATACAAGAGTGCAAAAAAGTATCAATCTCACCAATTTAATCCATAGAGGAAAATCACATTGGACCAATTCATCCGGATATCCAGGAGCTACTGCTGGAGTCTATATTCCCTTTCGTGCCCTCTGCACGTGCTACCACCCTGACAAGGGCAGTACCCAAGTATGGCCCTCAAGATAAATGACTCAAAGACCTCCCGAGTCCCGACGCGTTTCTTTTCCCAGTTTTGAGATGTCATCAGGGGAATGTACTTGCTGGGGGAAATTCTACACATAAGAAACATGAAGCCCACATTGCTCTCTATAGCCTAGAGCAGAAAGGTGCTGTCCTCTCCTTGCAAACGATTTGTCCTGGCTCACATTATCTTTTGCAAGGAGAGGACAGCTCTCTGTTCTCCCCTAAGGAATTCCCACCACTGTGGTTTTTCCACCTTTTTCTATCTGCTCTATTTTGCACTAAGCATTTTGAAGCACTGTGGCACCTTTCTGCTCTATGTACTATGACACTTTTTATTTATTGTTTGTCCAATTGTGCTGTGGCACTTTTTACTAAGGTGACATTGTAAGCAAATTTTCTGGTTTGAGTAGATGTGTCTACACCTAGTAAATTAGTACTTATATGCCCTAGTACTTATCAGTGTGAGTGTTTACTCACTTGTGGACCTAGGTCGTGTTTTGTATTCTGTTATTGTATTCAGGGCTATTGTTATCTTTTATAAAAAAAAATCTACTAAAAGTTTATGTCTTAAGAAATCTTTCCATGCTTAAAAATTATAATATTCATAAAGATAGAATCTGCAGTATTTAAGCAGGTAACAAAGCTATATTGTCCATTCTCAAGCAGATGCCCTGAGACACCCAAACCCATGGACTTCTGGGTCAACAAATTGGACCCCTGGCAATAACTGGCTCAGTTTGCTAGGGGCATACTGTTATGTCCAGCCCCCAGTGTAATATCATAAAGGGTGTGAAGCGTGGTTGATGATTTTGTCACACCCAACTGGACCAAGTTATCCACCATAAGTGTGGAAAACTTAATGAATGTCAAAATTAATCTGGCATGCATCAGTGCCAACTTTCATTCACCTATAGTGGATGCCAATGATTAAATCGACCATACCATCTGCCAGCCTGTCCTTTGTCTGTCTTCCATACTCTTCTGCTGCCGCCAGTGTCATTTACTCCCTGCCCATTGTGCCATCTATAATTTAATACTGCTGTTGCCATGGCTACCGAAGCTGGCCCTAAACTGCCACTCCTTGCCTGCCCCATCCTAACTCTCTTCTGTGCAGCTCCTGATGCTGAACAGCCATGCCAGCAGCACTCCTCTTGGCTTCGCTCTGTATTTTATAGTGCTAGACTGTACAGCAGAGGCTGCCATTGATGGTTCTAAACTGCCACTCATCTCCTTATCTCCACCGCCTTAATTTTCTAACGTGCAGCTTCTGATGTTACCACTGCCGAGCCACGCCAGCGACACATCACCTGGCTGCCCGCTGTGTTTTATATTGCTAGTCAGAACTACAGATTTTGTTAAACATACTCTTTTTGAGGGTACATAAACATGAAACGACTCACAAAATAGGGATAATTTTTGGAAAGGCTTGGTGACAAGTCATTGCTTCTTTACTTTAAAAATACAACTGTTTTGGCTCCTTAAAATAAGGAGATAATTTTTGGACAGATTGAAAAAAGGCCTTTGTAATTGTTTAATCATTTTGTGATCAGTGTGGCACACACAGACACACAATGCAAAGATTGAGTCAACTTCTCCCTTTTTTATCTGGTTTTCACCGTGAAGCATGGAGGAGGAGATGTGATGGTGTGGAGGTGCTTGGCTGGTGACACTGTTGGGGATTTTTTCAAAATTGAAGGCATACTGAACCAGCATGGCTACCACAGCATCTTGCAGCGGCATGCTATTCCATCCGGTTTGCGTTTAGTTGGACCATCATTTATTTTTCAACAGGACAATGACCCCAAACACACCTCCAGGCTGTGTAAGGGCTATTTGACCAAGAAGGAGAGTGATGGAGTGCTACGCCAGATGACCTGGCCTCCACAGTCACCAGACCTGAACCCAATCAAGATGGTTTGGGGTGAGCTGGACCGCATAGTGAAGGCAAAAGGGCCAACAAGTGCTAAGCATCTCTGGGAACCCCTTCAAGATTGTTGGAAGACCATTTCCGGTGACTACCTCTTGAAGCTCATCAAGAGAATGCCAAGAGTGTGCAAAGCAGTCATCAAAGCAAAAGGTGGCTACTTTGAAAAACCTAGAATATAAGACATATTTTCAGTTGTTTCACACTTTTTTGTTAAGTATATAATTCCACATGTGTTAATTCATAGTTTTGATGCCTTCAGTGTGAATGTACAATTTTCAGAGTCATGAAAATACAGAAAAATCTTTAAATGAGAAGGTGTGTCCAAACTTTTGGTCTGTACTGTATATAATTTTTTTAACTTCGATTATGTTGTTCTGTTAACAAGAATCACTTTTTCCACTGATGCACCAGTAGTTATATTAGTATTCTCATTTTATATATCTGTATCAGCACGAAAAGTTCCTTATTCCTATTCCTATAGAAAAAAATGTGCAACAAAGATCAGGTCTTCACAAGTGATTTAAATAAAAAAAAAAATATTTGGAATAAAAGTTACACTTAAAAGAGATAGATAACGGTAAGAAATAAAAGAAATACAGGATCCCTATGAATAGGAGAGCGATCTGGCCTGTTGCAAAAGGACGCAGTATTTAAATCAAAATTCTTGCTCACAGGCATTGGGGTTTCTACGTTTCTGGACTAATTAATTAAACAATTCAAGTAAACAAAAACAAATATTAGTTTTCAAGGATAGTTCTGGCACAGGAGACTTCCAGGTGTATTGTTTCTGTGAGAATATCTTATCTATAGAAGAGCATCTTACTGAACCTTCTAAAAATATCTGCAGGCTTGCCTTGATTTCATTTAGCTGAAATGAAACATGATTTTATAAAACTCATATATAGCAAGTAATCTAACATATTGGCAAATATTATATTATAATAGCTAATTAACCACATGGGAAAAACCCATGTAAATATCCCTCTCTATATCAGGCTATAAAACGTATCTTTTAATATTTATATTAAAATGTGTAGAGGGTATTAAAATATTATCCCTAATCTTCCTAAATGATAAACAGATTGTATACTCTATAACATTCTGATGCACCGTGGGGTGTCACCAATAGAGCTGAATGGGATAATTAGTTACAGCACATGTCCCCCCAACATGTTTCACCGCACAAGCGGCATCATCAGGGGATGGGACACTGACATGAATGGCTGCCGGCCAAGCATGCCTCCCATATATAGACTCTGCATGTATCTCATAGCCAATGAGAATGTGTTTAACCAAATAGAAGAAATGACCACATACTTATTTACACCAATGAGAAATAGCCATATAGCTAGCCAATTGTCTCCCAATATAAATTTAATGTAAAGAGCTTAATGATTCGTTCCCACGGTATGTATCCATACCTCATTGTGACCATGGAAACCGCCATCCAATAACACACATAATTCTCTCCAGCTCTCAAATCGTATATAGCCACGTCATCTTAGCTGTCACAGTGACATGGCATAACCTCAATGGTTGTATCAGCAACCAATCATAGTGTAACAATGAAAGAGCTCATCCAATCATTGTAAAAGGTAACCAATAGGACATCCCGTTTTAACCATCCAATCAGACGCGAGCGCGTCATCGAATTCGTCAAACTGACGTAGCGCAATCTAATTGGTCACCAGCGCAGTCACGACATCCAATGGAAAATCCCATTACAAGCACCCAATTAGATGCGAGCATACATCGTTATAGGCATCATAATACCGCTAGATAATCTGATTGGCTGTAATCATAGCCATTTTATACTGACGTGTCATTCAATGATTGGACATAACAGTAACTCCAGCGGTAACATCTTTATCATCACAAATAACTGATAGTATGTTATTGTATCATCATATCAAGTTCAAAATTGTTAAAAATTTCCATATGAGTACGCTAATGCTGCAACATAAACAAGTAAATCTCTTTGCAAGCAATTTATTCTTGAACTGAGATATTAGTATAGAAACTCACCTTTAATATTGGGAAATAAATTGGTATTATTAAATTACTCAGTCAAACACATTTAGAGATTTTACAAGGCCATATATGATTTAAAAAGTGCTTAATTAAATCCTTTAAAATAAAATTCCCCTAAACTACATATAAATTTCATCTTTAATTTTTAATGCAAGTTAGCTCCCTATTTATACAATTCAAGCTAATTAAATTATATTAATTTGTCTATATACATGTATATATGTATTATAATTAATTATCATATCTACATGTTAGCACATTACCCTCTTATTTAAAAGATTCTAAAGACACAGTGTATAAGCTACAGAATCTCTCTGTGTCAGAGAACATTCTTATTGCCAGCTTGGATGTGGAAATGCTGTATGGCAGTATTAAACATGATCTGGGCATTTAAGCTGTTGAATATTTCTTAAAATCACGTGGTTCCCATCACCGTGAACACAATTCTTTTGTATTCACACGTCTTAGGTTTGTGCTAGAGCACAATTTATTTTTGTTTAATGGGCTAATCTTCCACCAACTCAGGGGTACAGCTATGGGGACGTTATGTGCCCCCTCATATGTGAATCGATTTCTGGATTGGTGGGAGGATCAACATGTGTTTAATGAGGATCTTTTATTTTACACCAGTCACATATTATTTTGAGCACGTTTTATTGATGATTTTTTGATTTTCAGGGAAGGACCGAAATCACTGTTTTTTGATTTTGCTCACATACTGAATAATAAATTGGGCTTGAGATTTACTAGTGAGATCAGTGTAAGATCTATCAATTTTTTGGATCTCACAATATGGATTCAGACTAAAACTTATAGAAAGGAGACTTCAACAAACAGTTTGCTCCATTGGGATAGTTTTCATCCATTACCATTAAGAAGGGGCTTCCCAATTGGGTGGCAATAATTAAGAGTGAGATGAAATTGCTCAAGGGATGAGGATCTTTTAGATGAATGATCAAATTTGTACAAATGCTTTAACCCCTTAAGCCCCGCGGGTGGTTTGCACGTTAATGACCGGGCCAGTTTTTACAATTCTGACCACTGTCACTTTATGAGGTAATTACTCTGGAACGCTTCAACGGATCCCCCTGATTCTGAGACTGTTTTTTCGTGACATATTGTACTTCATGATTGTGGAAAAATTTCTTCGATATCACTTGCGTTTATTTGTGAAAAAAACGGAAATTTGGCGAAAATTTTGAAAATTTTGCAATTTTCAAAATTTGAATTTTTAAGCCCTGAAATCAGAGCGATATGTCACACAAAAGAGTTAATAAATAACATTTCCCACATGTCTACTTTACATCAGCACAATTTTGGAACCAAAATTTTTTTTTGTTAGGGAGCTATAAGGGTTAAAAGTTGACCAGCGATTTCTCATTTTTCCAACAAAATTTACAAAACCATTTTTTTAGGGACCACATCACATTTGAAGTCACTTTGAGAGGTCTTTATGACAGAAAATACCCAAAAGTGACACCATTCTAAAAACTGCACCCCTCAAGGTGCTCAAAACCACATTCAAGAACTTTATTAACCCTTCATGTGCTTCACAGGAATTTTTTGAATGTGGAAGAAAAAAATGAACATTTAACTTTTTTCACAAAAATGTTACTTTAGACCCAATTTTTTTTATTTTCACAGGGGTAACAAGAAAAAATGGACCCCAAAATTTGTTGTGCAATTTCCCCTGGGCACGAAGATACCCAATATTTGGGGAAAAAATACTGTTTGGGTGCACGGCAGGGCTCGGAAGGGAAGGAGCGCCATTTGACTTTTTGATTGTAAAATTTGCTTGAATAATTAGCGGACGCCATGTTGTGTTTGGAGAGCCCATGTGTGCCCAAACTTTGGAGCTCCCCCACAAGTGACCCCATTTTGGAAACTAGACCCCCCAAGGCACCTTTCTAGATGCATAGTGAGCACTTGGAACCCCCAGGTGCTTCACAAATTGATTCGTAACAATGAAAAAGTGAAAAAAAAAACCACTTTTTCATTTTTATGAATCAATTTGTGAAGCACCTGAGGGTTGCAAGTGCTCACAATGCATCTAGATAGGTGCCTTGGGGGGTCTAGTTTCCAAAATGGGGTCACTTGTGGGGGAGCTCCAATGTTTGGGCACACAGCGGCTCTCCAAACGCAACATGGTGTCGCTAACAATTTGAGCCGATTTTCCGTTAAATTTGTTAGAGGACACCATGTTGCATTTAGAGAGTCCCTGTGTGCCCAAACATTGGAGCTCCCCCACAAGTGACCCCATTTTGGAAACTAGACCCCCCAAGGCACCTATCTAGATGCATAGTGAGCACTTGGAACCCCCAGGTGCTTCACAAATTGATTCGTAACAATGAAAAAGTGAAAAAAAAACACTTTTTCATTTGTATGAATCAATTTGTGAAGCACCTGAGGGTTCCAAGTGCTCACTATGCATCTAGATAGGTGCCTTGGGTGGTCTAGTTTCCAAAATGGGGTCACTTGTGGGGGAGCTCCAATATTTGGGCACACAGCGGCTCTCTAAATGCAACATGGTGTCCGCTAACAAATTTAACGCAAAATTGGCTCAAATTGTTAGCGACACCATGTTGCGTTTGGAGAGCTGCTGTGTGCCCAAACATTGGAGCTCCCCCACAAGTGACCCCATTTTGGAAACTAGACCCCCCAAGGCACCTATCTAGATGCATAGTGAGCACTTGGAACCCCCAGGTGCTTCACAAATTGATTCGTAACAATGAAAAAGTGAAAAAAAAAACACTTTTTCATTTTTATGAATCAATTTGTGAAGCACCTGGGGGTTCCAACTGCTCACTATGCATCTAGATAGGTGCCTTGGGGGGTCTAGTTTCCAAAATGGGGTCACTTGTGGGAGAGCTCCAATGTTTGGGCACACAGGGACTCTCTAAATGCAACATGGTATCCGCTAACAAATTGAATGGAAAATCGGCTCAAATTGTTAGCGGACACCACATTGCGTTTGGAGAGCCCCTCTGTGCCCAAACTTTGGAGCTCCCCCACAAGTGACCCCATTTTGGAAACTAGACCCCCCAAGGCACCTTTCTAGATGCATAGTGAGCACTTGGAACCCCCAGGTGCTTCACAAATTGATTCGTAATAATGAAAATGTGAAAAAAAAAACACTTTTTCATTTTTACGAATCAATTTGTGAAGCACCTAGGGGTTCCAAGTGCTCACTATGCATCTAGATAGGTGCCTTGGGGGGTCTAGTTTCCAAAATGGGGTCACTTGTGGGGGAGCTCCAATGTTTGGGCACACAGGGACTCTCTAAATGCAACATGGTATCCGCTAACAAATTGAATGGAAAATCGGCTCAAATTGTTAGCGGACGCCACATTGCGTTTGGAGAGCCCCTCTGTGCCCAAACTTTGGAGCTCCCCCACAAGTGACCCCATTTTGGAAACTAGACCCCCCAAGGCACCTATCTAGATGCATAGTGAGCACTTGGAACCCCCAGGTGCTTCACAAATTGATTCGTAACAATGAAAAAGTGAAAAAAAAAACACTTTTTCATTTTTATGAATCAATTTGTGAAGCACCTGGGGGTTCCAACTGCTCACTATGCATCTAGATAGGTGCCTTGGGGGGTCTAGTTTCCAAAATGGGGTCACTTGTGGGAGAGCTCCAATGTTTGGGCACACAGGGACTCTCTAAATGCAACATGGTATCCGCTAACAAATTGAATGGAAAATCGGCTCAAATTGTTAGCGGACACCACATTGCGTTTGGAGAGCCCCTCTGTGCCCAAACTTTGGAGCTCCCCCACAAGTGACCCCATTTTGGAAACTAGACCCCCCAAGGCACCTTTCTAGATGCATAGTGAGCACTTGGAACCCCCAGGTGCTTCACAAATTGATTCGTAATAATGAAAATGTGAAAAAAAAAACACTTTTTCATTTTTACGAATCAATTTGTGAAGCACCTAGGGGTTCCAAGTGCTCACTATGCATCTAGATAGGTGCCTTGGGGGGTCTAGTTTCCAAAATGGGGTCACTTGTGGGGGAGCTCCAATGTTTGGGCACACAGGGACTCTCTAAATGCAACATGGTATCCGCTAACAAATTGAATGGAAAATCGGCTCAAATTGTTAGCGGACGCCACATTGCGTTTGGAGAGCCCCTCTGTGCCCAAACTTTGGAGCTCCCCCACAAGTGACCCCATTTTGGAAACTAGACCCCCCAAGGCACCTATCTAGATGCATAGTGAGCACTTGGAACCCCCAGGTGCTTCACAAATTGATTCGTAACAATGAAAAAGTGAAAAAAAAAACACTTTTTCATTTTTATGAATCAATTTGTGAAGCACCTGGGGGTTCCAACTGCTCACTATGCATCTAGATAGGTGCCTTGGGGGGTCTAGTTTCCAAAATGGGGTCACTTGTGGGAGAGCTCCAATGTTTGGGCACACAGGGACTCTCTAAATGCAACATGGTATCCGCTAACAAATTGAATGGAAAATCGGCTCAAATTGTTAGCGGACACCACATTGCGTTTGGAGAGCCCCTCTGTGCCCAAACTTTGGAGCTCCCCCACAAGTGACCCCATTTTGGAAACTAGACCCCCCAAGGCACCTTTCTAGATGCATAGTGAGCACTTGGAACCCCCAGGTGCTTCACAAATTGATTCGTAATAATGAAAATGTGAAAAAAAAAACACTTTTTCATTTTTACGAATCAATTTGTGAAGCACCTAGGGGTTCCAAGTGCTCACTATGCATCTAGATAGGTGCCTTGGGGGGTCTAGTTTCCAAAATGGGGTCACTTGTGGGGGAGCTCCAATGTTTGGGCACACAGGGACTCTCTAAATGCAACATGGTATCCGCTAACAAATTGAATGGAAAATCGGCTCAAATTGTTAGCGGACGCCACATTGCGTTTGGAGAGCCCCTCTGTGCCCAAACTTTGGAGCTCCCCCACAAGTGACCCCATTTTGGAAACTAGACCCCCCAAGGCACCTTTCTAGATGCATAGTGAGCACTTGGAACCCCCAGGTGCTTCACAAATTGATTCGTAATAATGAAAAAGTGAAAAAAAAAACACTTTTTCATTTTTACGAATTAATTTGTGAAGCACCTAGGGGTTCCAAGTGCTCACTATGCATCTAGATAGGTGCCTTGGGGGGTCTAGTTTCCAAAATGGGGTCACTTGTGGAGGAGCTCCAATGTTTGGGCACACAGGGACTCTCCAAATGCAACATGATATCCGCTAACAATTTGAGCCGACAATTTGTTAGCGGATATCATGTTGCATTTGGAGAGTCCCTGTGTGCCCAAACATTGGAGCTCCCCCACAAGTGACCCCATTTTGGAAACTAGACCCCCCAAGGCACCTATCTAGATTCATAGTGAGCACTTGGAACCCCAGGTGCTTCACAAATTGATTCATAAAAATGAAAAAGTGTTTTTTTTTTCACTTTTTCATTATTACGAATCAATTTGTGAAGCACCTGGGGGTTCCAAGTGCTCACTATGCATCTAGAAAGGTGCCTTGGGGGGTCTAGTTTCCAAAATGGGGTCACTTGTGGGGGAGCTCCAAAGTTTGGGCACAGAGGGGCTCTCCAAACGCAATGTGGTGTCCGCTAACAATTTGAGCCGATTTTCCATTCAATTTGTTAGCGGATACCATGTTGCATTTAGAGAGTCCCTGTGTGCCCAAACATTGGAGCTCCCCCACAAGTGACCCCATTTTGGAAACCAGACCCCCAAGGCACCTATCTAGATTCATAGTGAGCACTTGGAACCCCAGGTGCTTCACAAATTGATTCATAAAAATGAAAAAGTGTTTTATTTTCACTTTTTCATTTTTCCGAATCAATTTGTGAAGCACCTGGGTGTTCTAAGTGCTCACTATGCATCTAGATAGGTGCCTTGGGGGGTCTAGTTTCAAAAATGGGGTCACTTGTGGGGGAGCTCCAATGTTTGGGCACACAGGGGCTCTCCAAACGCAACATGGCGTCCGCTAACAATTTGAGCCGATTTTCCATTCAATTTGTTAGCGGACACCATGTCGCGTTTGGAGAGCCCGTGATGTGCCTAAACAGTGGAGCTCCCCCACAAGTGTCCCCATTTTGGAAACTATACCCCTCAAAGACTTTATTAAGGTGTATAGTGAACATTTTGAACCCAGAGGTACGGCACATTATTTGTTTACATTAGGTCATCATATTGAATAAGTTGTCATTATTCTTGAGCGCAAGTGCTCGCTACTTGAGTTTGCATCGGGTACTCAGGTATGCACCATGTACAGCGTGTGCTCGAGTGACATGCTCGAGTCCCTGCTCCGCATGTTTCACGGTTATTATACACCCAAAAAAAAACATGCGGGGATCGCTCGTGCATGGCAGGCAATCCCCGTAAAGTTTTTTGGCCGTGAAGCATATGGGGCAGAGACTCGAGCATGTCACTCAAATACCCACGATACTAAATGCATACCAGAGCACCCGATGCAAACTCAAGTAGCGAGCACTTGCTCTCAACACTAGTCGCCATATCGTCATCTTTTTTTCTTACTTTTGAAAAAAATCCCAACCCCAGCCCTAACCCTAGCACAACCCTAGCCCCAGCACAACCCTAGCCCCAGCACAACCCTAGCCCCAGCACAACCCTAGCCCCAGCACAACCCTAGCCCCAAACCCAGCCCTAACCCTAGCCCAATCCTAACTCAAGAGTTTATTTTTGACGCCGTTCCTTGTGCGGTATAAGTGATTAGACGACTTTATTCTTCGGGTCGGTGTGATTACAGCAATGCCAGAATCATATGGGGTTTTTATGACTGACAGCTGTCACACACTAAAAGACGCATTTTTTGTAAAATCTAGTTTTTGCATCGCCATATTTTGAGAGCTATAATTTTTCCAGATTTTGGCAGACAGTCATGTGACGGCTCGTTTTTTGCGGGATGACTTGACGTTGTTATTGGTGCCATTTTCAGGCACGTGACATTTTTTGATCGCTTTCTATTCCGATTTTTGGGAGGCAGAATAAACAAAAACCAACAATTCAGGAATTGTTTTTTTTTTTTTTTTTTTATTCTGTTCCGCGTGTGGTAAAATTGATGAGGCAGCTTTACTCTTCGGGTCAGTACGTTTACAGCGGTACCACATTTGTATAATTTTTCTATGTTTTGGCGCTTATACACAATAAAAGCTATTTTATAGAAAAAAATATTTTTTAGTATCGCTTTATTCTGAGAGCTATAACTTTTTATTTTTCGGCTGATGGAGCTATATGGCGGCTTGTTTTTTGCGGGACGAGATGACGTTTTCAGCGGTATCATTTTTATTTATATGCGTCTTTTTGATCGCGTGTTATTCCACTTTTTGTTTGGCGGTATGGTGATAAAGCATTGTTTTTTGCTTGTTTTTTTTTTTTTTTTTTTTACCGTGTTCACTGAAGGGGTTAACTAGTGGGACAGTTTTATAGGTCAGGTTGTTCCGGACGCGGCGATACCAAATATGTGTACTTTTATTGTTTTTTTTTATTTTTTTTATAATAATATTTATTGATGGGTACATTATATTTTTATTTTTGGTGTATTATTTTTTTTATTTTTTTATAATATTTTTGCACATTTTTTATTTTTTTTTTTTTCCACTTTCACACAGTTTATACACTTTATTACTTTGTCCCACTCTGGGACTTTCACTTTTTTTTTTCTGATCGCCTGCATGGCACAGGAATGGAGCACCATCCCTATGCCATGAAGGCTGTCAGAAGTGCACAGTGTGAAGATTGCTTGGAGATGCACTGCGCATGTCCAAGCAATCTTCCTGCTCTCTGGTGACCCGGATGTTGTCATGACGACATCGGGTCGTCATGGCAACACCCGGGAAGCCTTTGCAGACTGCGCTGGAAGCCGGAAGAGGAGGTGAGTATCGCCGATCACCTCCCCTTGCCCCCGCAATGCCGCGATCGACTTCGATCGACTTCGATCGCAGAATCGCGGGGGTTAATGTGCTGGGAGCGGTGCGTGACCGCTCCCTGCACATAGTACCGGGTGTCAGCTGTGACAATCAGCTGACACCCGGC
The DNA here is from genome assembly GCF_046119375.1 of Phyllobates terribilis. NCBI lineage: Eukaryota > Metazoa > Chordata > Amphibia > Anura > Dendrobatidae > Phyllobates > Phyllobates terribilis. The sequence goes on from NW_027362773.1 coordinate 60,119,500, forward strand.
GGCGATCGCGCCCGCACAGCCTGTGTGCGCGCGCGATCGCGATGACGTACTAATACGGGTCTGGCTCTTAAGTCCCAGGGCACAGACGCGTATTAGTACGTCAGATGTTATTAAGGGGTTAAAGAAAGGGGCTATCCCAGCAAACCCCTTAAAAAAGCTTTCCATCGTGCAATACATACCGAGAGAAACCAGCTTTTACAAGCTAAAAAATCATATCTACTTGATAATAATAAACAGCTGATCAGATGCATTGGTACATTTGATCAGGGTGCATCTGAAGTCAGAAAGATAAAGACAAAACACTGGCATATTTTGCGTGAAGATAGAGATCTGAAGGATAAAATTCCTCAATACCCTACTCTTGCATACCGAAGAGGACCCAACTTAAGAAATGTATTAGTCCCAAGTCATTTTCTACCTATGACAGAACCGAAAAGTAATTGGTTAGCTAATAAAACTGAGGGATGTTTTAAGTGCGGCCATTGTAAGGCATGTGGTTATGTCTTGACGACTAAATAATTTGCTAATCCCAAACAACCAAAAAAAGTTTTTGTCCTGAGAGATGATTTTATAAACTGCACTACCTCAGGTATTGTGAATGCTGCTACATGTCCCTGTTCATTATTATATGTGGGTAAAATAAACCAGCAATTCAGGAGACCTGTGTTGCAGCATATTGGGTCTATAAGGAACAGTTATGATACGCCAGTGTCACGCCACATGAAATTCCACCATTGTTCGGACCCTCTTGATATACAATTTTGGAGTATCCAAAAATATTCTCTCAAACAAAAGAAAGACGACCTTGACCTACTCCTATTGAGAGAGGAAGCCAAATGGATATACCGTTTGAAGAGTCTAAGTCCAGACGGTCTGAACAAGGGTTTCTTGTATGGCGCTTTTCTGTAGATATAATAATTAGTTATAAAACATGTATATTCATATATATACACATGTATATAGACAAATTAATATAATTTAATTAGCTTGAATTGTATAAATAGGGAGCTTACTTGCATTAAAAATTAAAGATGAAATTTATATGTAGTTTAGGTGTATTCTATTTTAAAAGTTTTAATTAAGCACTTTTTATTCCATATATGGCCCTGTAAAATCTTTAAGTGTGTTTGACTATGAGTAATTTAATAATACCAATTTATTTCCCAATATTAAAAGTAAGTTTCTATACTAATATCTCAGTTCATGAATAAATTGATTTTTGTGAACCCCGCGATCAGGCACAATGTGGAAGGGAAGGCCGTGGATACGAAAGATGTGATGGATGAAGTCCTTAGCCAGCAGAGATGTGGACGGGAGACCAGGCAGAGGGATGAAGTGGGCCATTTTAGAAAAGCGGTCAGCAACCACCCAAATGACAGTACAACCGACAGAAACAGGGAGATTCGTAATAAAGTCCATAGCTATGTGTTGCCACGGGGCAGAAGGTACGGGTAGAGGCAGGAGACGGCCGGCGGGAAGATGCCTGGAAACTTTGTTACGGGCACAGGAGGAACAAGCCGTGACAAAATCCGCAACATCCTTGCGTAGAGAGGGCCACCAGTATTGCTTGGCGATGAGCAGGAAGGTCTTCCTCTGGCCTGCATGGCCGGCTAGTTTGGACGAATGACCCCAGAGAAGAACCTTCTTACGATCCGAAACAGCTACAAAAGTCTTACCGGGAGGAAGACGTGACAGGTCAAATGGGGCCACAGTCATTACTCTGGAGGGGTCAATGATATGCAGAGGCTCCTCCTCTTGGTCGGAGGACAGGAATGAGCGGGATAGAGCATCGGCTTCAATGTTCTTGTCCGCAGCGCGGTAATGTAGAGTAAAGCAGAATCGGGCAAAGAACAAAGACCACTTGGCCTGACACGGATTTAGTCTCTAGGCGTTTTGTAAATAGGCCAGGTTTTTGTGGTCTGTGTAGATGATTACCGGGTTCAGAGCCCCTTCCAGCAGGTAGCGTCACTCCTCCAGCGGCAATTTGATGGCAAACAGCTCATGATCTCCTATGGAGTAGTTGCGCTCAGATGAGGAGAAGAGCTTGGAGAAGAAGCCGCAGGTTACCATTCTCCCACACGGGGATTTCTGGGTGAGCACCGCTCCAGCTCCGGAGGAGGAAGCATCAACCTCCAGGAAGAACTGCTTGTTGCAATCCGGAAGGTGGAGCACAGGGGCAGAGGAAAAGGCTTGTTTTAGGGAGATGAAGGCCTCCTCTGCTTCGGAAGTCCATTCCTTGGGATTTGCTCCCTTACGGTTGAGCGCGGAGATGGGAGCGGTCCAGGAGGAGAAATGAGGGATGAAGAGGCGGTAATAATTTGCGAAGCCCAGGAATCACTGAATCGCCTTCAACCCCTCCGGTCGGGGCCATTTTAAGACGGCAGAAACCTTCTCAGGGTCCATCCGAAGACCAGTCTCGGAGATAATATATCCCAGGAACGGAAGGGAAGTCTGATCGAAGAGCCATTTCTCAAATTTTGCGTAGAGACGATTCTGCCGGAGCCTTAGCAGAACCTGACGAACATTCCTCTGGTGTGTGGGCAGATCCGGAGAGACCAAGATATCGTCCAGGTACACCACTACGCAAGAATACAAGAGATCTCGGAAGAAGTCGTTAACCAGCTCCTGGAAGATGGCTGGAGCATTACAGAGACCCAAGGGCATCACGCGGTATTCGTAGTGACCGTCCCGGGTGTTGAATGCCGTCTTCCACTCGTCTCCCTGGCGGGTCCGGACCAAATTGCACGCCCCACGAAGATAGCGCTTGGTGAAGATCCTTGCGCCTTTAAGGCGGTCGAACAGCTCCGAGATGAGAGGCAGGGGGTACTTATTCTTGATGGTAATCTGGTTAAGGCCCCTGTAGTCGATACACGGCCAAAGTGAGCCGTCTTTCTTTTTAACGAAGAAGAATCCTGCTCCAGCCAGGGAAGTAGATTTCTGAATGAATCCCCTAGCAAGATTCTCCTCAATGTACTCAGACATGGCACGGGTCTCAGCCAGCGACAAGGGGTAGATACGCCCGCGGGTAGGAGAAGCACCGGGTACCAGGCAATCATACGGCCTATGAGGCGGTAGTGTCTCAGCTTCCTTCTTGTCGAAGACGTCCGCATAGGACCAGTAGGGTGCTGGCAGACCAGGTAGATTAGCCGGAGAAGACGGAGGTCGAGCCGGACAAACCGGAACCAGGCAGGTCTCAGGGCAATCCTGCCCCCGATGGAGCACCTCACCAGATCGCCAATTCAGGACGGGTTCATGTCTCTGTAGCCAGGGTAGACCTAGCAATAGGGAGTGAGAGAGTCCGGATAGCACATGAAAGGAGATCCTCTCCGAGTGCAGCATTCCCACCTGAAGGGTTACTTGCTCTGTGAACAGCAAGATGGTCTCCGGAAGGAGTCTCCCATCCACGGAAGCGACTGCCAATGGTTCAGCCAGACGTTTGGTAGGAATCTGATACCGCTCCACAAGGGCCTGAGAAATGAGATTCCCAGCGGCTCCGGAATCCAGGTGGGCGGTCTCAAAGAAGCGGGTCTCACCACTGGAATTAGAAACGGATAGAGTCAAGGACGGAGAGGATTTACTCTTGCCTAGGAGGACCTCTCCAAGCGGTCCTAGACACTGGAGTTTCCCTGCTTCACCGGACAGGAACGGATCAGATGCTCCTTACTGCCACAGTAGAAGCAGCTCCCCTCGGCTCGGCGCGTCTCTTGGCGAGACTTGACCATCTTGGTCTGATCAATTTGCATGGGTTCGGGCGAGGGTGCCCGGGGAATTGCTGGTTGGGAGGCAGGTTTCTGGAATACAGGAACGAGACAAGGAAATATTCTCTCCCGGGTAGTCTCCTTAACTCGTTCCAAGAAACGGATGTCAATCCGGGTAGCTAGTGACACCAGATCATCCAGGGTGGAAGGGATGTAATGACCGGCTAGCTCATCCTTGATTCGTCCGGAAAGACCCTCCCAGAAGGTGGACACCAGGGCCTCGTTGTTCCAAGCAAGCTCAGATGCGAGGGTACGGAACTGTATGGCATACTAGCCTACGGTGAGACTCCCTTGGCTGAGACGGAGAAGAGACGAGGCAGTAGAAGTCTTTCGTCTGGGCTCATCGAAGACCTTCCGGAAGGTAGTGAGGAAAGCCGGAAGATCGGACACCAGAGGATCCCCTCTCTCCCATAGAGGGTTTAGCCATGCCAATGCTTCCCCGGTGAGGTGAGACATGATGAACACCACCTTGGCCCAGTCGGAGGGAAATTGATGTGCCAGGAGTTCAAAGTGCAGCGTGCACTGGTTTAGAAAACCCCGACATAAGACGGGGTCACCACCAAAACGTGGAAGCGCACAGAGCCGGGGACCAGGGCCAAATGCCATGGCACTAGTAGGCTGAGGCGCTGCCGGAGCGGGTGCCGCTCGGCTCGAGATGGACACAGGTGGGATGGACAGCGTGTCCAGGCGGGAGTTGACAGACTGCAGGTAGGTCAGGATAGTCTCCTGTTGGGATCTCTGACGAGAAACCTCCTGGTACAGGTCAGAAAGTGAAGGAGCCTGAGAGCCACCGGGTTCCATGGCCCGTACAAACTGTTACTGATCTGGGTGGTGGAACCTCTGTGCTGTGGTGCAAGGAAGGACCAGAGGGGCGTGACTAAGTATCTACTCGGCCTGACCAAGGTCGCACGGCGGCTCAGTCGACTCCATGAACCAGGGAGGGACCGAGCAGAGGGACCAGGTGCCACTCTGGGAACGACCTTGTATGAGAGTAGGTGACTCCCATGGGTCAGAAGGCAGGAACTGACCGGTACAGCGGAAGAGCACGACAGGCAGGCTGACGGGTGGTCCGGGTAGACAGGCAGGCTGATTCGGCTGATAGCCAGACAGGTGCTCCGGGTAGGCAAGCCGGCGGGCACAACAGGTATCAGGAAGGTGCTTCCAGGTAAGCAGTCAAGCGGGCACGGCAAGTAACAGGCAGGTGCTTCCAGGTAAGCAGGCGGGCGGACACGGCAGGAGACAGGCAGGTGTTTCCAGCTAAGCAGGCTGGCGGGCACGGCAGGTAACAGGCAGGTGTTTCCAGGTAAGCAGGCGGGCAGAGCCCATAGACAGACTGGCGGACTGGACTGTAGGCAGACTGTCAGGCTGGAAAGTAGTTAGACTGGTGGACTGGACTGAAGAACAGACTGGAAGACAGGACTGACTTGCAGAGGACCTGAGGGCTGAAGCAAAGTAGGAATAACAGAGCAACAACTTTGCACGGGCACCTTCATATTGGATGAGGTGCCTTTTATAGAGAAAGTCCAATGGCCATTGGCCGGGAACTTTTTAGAACGGCGCGCGCGGCCCCTTTAAGAGGGAGGGAGAGCCTGCGCGCCATAAGTACAGTGCCAGGGAAGCTGCGTGCACCAGCAGCAGCAGCAGGGAGGCCGGAAGACGCCGGAGCAGGACCGCGGCAGTAGAGGGGACGGCGTCTCTGCCTGGCAGGGGGCAGAGATGCCAATGCTACACAGAGTCTATATATGGGAGGCATGCTTGGCCGGCAGCCATTCATGTCAGTGTCCTATCCCCTGATGATGCCGCTTGTGCAGTGAAACATGTTGGGGGGACGTGTGCTGTAACTAATTATCCCATTCGGCTCTATTGGTGACACCCCACGGTTCCATCAGAATGTTATAGAGTATACAATCTATTTATCATTTAGGCAGATTAGGGATAATATTTTAATACCCACTACACATTTTAATATGAATATTAAAAGCTAAGTTTTATAGACTGATATAGAGAGGGATATTTACATGGGTTTTTCCCATCTGGTTAATTATTTGTATATACATTCCTCCAAGGCTATTTTTTCCTCTCTGGTTGTGATATTATAATAGCTGCAGTGATTATTTTCTTTATCACTATTGAACTATGTTGGGAAAATTGTCATTTATACATTATTCAAAGGAATATGTCATGATCTTTTTTTTTTCCATATAGCAGCAAAAAGACTGTATTTTAGAAAACCTCCGATGGTGGTGTGCAAAAAAACCATGGCGCCGTACTAGGATCCATACCAAGCAGTCATGTGCATGAGAACAAAGAATGCCAAGCAGTTAATAGACACCGCAATTACATTTTTTTATTCTTTTCACACTTTTAGCAAACTACTCAGTGTACCTCAGTATCAGAACACACTGTTCCAGACGTTCCCTTTATTAAACATATGCATTTTTCTGTATATTTATTTATCATTATCCCTATGCTGTATTTTTTTATTGTGCTCTCAGTCTGCAGAATTGTCATTTCTATATGTTTACCAATCTGTCATTCCGTACTCCTCATTGTAGGTGCATCACTGTGTGATATTGTCATGTCAACATTCACATGGTCCACTGCGTTCTTATAATAACTGTTAGTTATTATGGAAAGTGTTACTGCGTGAAGCAATCACGCTTAATATTTTTACCTTTTTGCTGTGATTGCATGCTGCTCACTTTTAAATGAATATATTTTTTTTAATCTAAGTATGTAATATTCATTGTTTTGTAAAAAAAATTAGCAAAAAAATACTCTTTTGCTCTACTTCATATTCATTCTTTTTGGCGATACTATACATATAATATGTGATAGCATGAAGGACTAAATGTAGTTATTTTCCTAGTAGTTGCCACATGTTGCAGTTCCCCTGTTTGCCTTCTCCCCCCCCCCCAAAAAAAAAATACTACTGTTTTAAGTGGCGTAAACTGATTCATTGCCCCAGACCCCTATTCCGAGAAACTTTTCAGAGAACGTGAAGAAACAAGTAACTTTGCAATTCACTTGGCATTAAAAATACCTCTGTTCTCAAGAACTTTTAATTCTATTGTTTATCGTTTATTGCCAAATTTACTGACATATAAACATACACAAAATGTACAAGCTCTTTACAATGACAATAGAGTTTATAAGTGATGCTCTAGAACTGGCCAGATGGCTGGAGTGTGCCATTAGCTCCCAGTTCTGGCCAGCTCCAGTACTCCTCTGATTTCACAGAGGCAAAGCTGCCTCATATAGCTGAAACAAACAGTGTACAGCAAACAGAAAGCCAGGAGTCTGTGGAGTGATGAGCTCCTGTAGAAGATTTTGGAACAATCTCTTTCAGACACCTCCAAAACGTTCCGATCCAGCAGTATTATCCTGAATTTAGGGAGTTGTCCCACTGTCTAATGTGGTCGGAGTTGTAATCCGACTTCAACTGCATTGGTGTCCTCTAGCCATAGATGCAGTTTAATATAAAACCCTATATTTAGACCCAATTATAAAAGACCCTCCTGAAAAACTAATCAACCTACAAAAGACACCAGGAGTAAAACAGCCCAAAAAAAAATTCAATGAATTTTATTAAGACACATTGTACAATAAAGTATATATAAGACATGATTAAAAAGATGTTAAAACAGAAATTGACATTACGAAGGGTGCCAATTAGTGATAAGCGAGCGTGCTCGCTACTGCTCGGTACTCGCCTGAGCATCTCACTGCTCGAGATGCTCGGTGAGTACTTCCTGGATGCTCGTGCGGGACCTGGAGTCCCCACCCCACGTGTTTGGCACTGTTTAGACAACGAGTAAACATACGGGGATTGCTTGCCACTCACTGTAATGCCACAGCCATGTTGATTGTGACATTACAGTGATTGACTGGCCACATAGCGTCATCAGGTCTATATCAGACGTGGTGACCCTATGCTCTTCACAGTCTTCCCCGGAACCAGGCAGAGTAGGGAGAGCTGCTGCTGAGTGAAGGAGAGAATTGGCGGTTTATTTAGTTAGTTTAGATGTGTATTGCTTTGGAATACCTAACAGTCCTTCTAAGGACCAATTCTGATGCATATTAATCCTGGTGATAGCAGTTCGGCAGGCAGAGTTTGTGGAGAGTGTATACAGCAGAATAGGGTCCATTGCACGTTCTGTCTGCTGCTGTTACTGATATCCATAACCCTAGATATCAGGGCAAATATTCTTTTTGCTCTTAATCCTGATTATTTTGTTGAAAAGCAATATAATATACCATTTTACTGCTCCATTTGCTTGTTAGCAGAATATAGCCAGATTAGTTTGATTTTTTTCACATTGCTTTATTGTGGAAGCAGAAAAACTTGTCCATCATCAGACGTCATCCGATATTACTGCGGTAATAATCGTGACATTTTGGGGAACATGCCAAATAATATACTCCATTTAAAGTTTGCCAGTTGTGTGTTGTTCAAACTATTCACACTTGGTTGCTGACCAATACCATACTACAAGGCCCTGCCTAAAACCATGGTCATCAGACGTCATCCGATATTACTGCGGTAATAATCCTGACATTTTGGGGAGCGTGCCAAATATTATACTCCATTTAAAGTCTGCCAGTTGTGTGTTGTTCAAACTATTCACACTTGTTCGCTGACCAATATCATACTACAAGGCCACTGCCTAAAATCGAGGTCATCAGACGTCATCCGATATTACTGCGGTAATAATACTAACATTTTGGGGAGCGTGCCAAATATTATTCTCCATTTAAAGTCTGCCAGTTGTGTGTTGTTCAACCTATTTACATTTGGTTGCTGGCCAATATCATACTACAAGGCCACTGCCTAAAACCGCGGTCATCAGATGTCATCCAATATTACTGTGGTAATAATCCTGACATTTTGGGGAGCGGGACAAATATAATACTTAATTTAAAATTGGCAAGGCGCGTGGCAAAAGATGGGGAAGTGGACGTGATGATGCACGCAGAGGCCATGGGCAAGCTGAAATTGTGCTTGCTGAGGGAGCACAACAAGCACCCACATCATGTCGCCCTACTTTCCTGTCCCACTTTGTTGGGTGCCACGGAACACCACTATTGAAGCCAGAGCAGTGTGAAAAGGTTGTTGGTTGGATAGTAAATAATGCTTCCAGTCCGTTTGCCGCCACCACCACCCTGTCTTCCACACGGTCCAGTCTCAGTAGCCGTGAGTCTGGACCACATATTCCTCACCCTGATCCTCCTTCCTCCCACCATGCCGAGTGCCTGGAGACAAGTGATCCCACACTTGGACACTCCGAAGAGCTATTCACTTTTCCATTTATAGATTCGGCCTCTCGCTCGGTCCGCTTCAAGTGGGGCAACAGGAGATCGCATGTAGCGATGCCCAAATATTTGAGCATCGCATGTAGCGATGCCCAAATATTTGAGCAGGCACGGTCACATGAAGGCGATGGTGGGAAAGTGCAATTACTGTCGCAAGACGTGGATGATGATGATGACATACAATTGCCAGCAAGTCAGGAGCAGGCCCAGGGTGCGTATGTGGAAGACGAGGTGGTGGACGATGAAGTCACTGACCCAACCTGGCAAGGTGACATGCATAGCGAGGACAGCAGCACAGAGGGGGAGGGAGGAGTAGCACCAAAACAGACAGGAACAAGCAGTGGGGTGGCTACAGACACAAGGCGGGCAACTGTTCCCCAGAACACCAACACGAGGGAATTTGCTAGTCCAACTGTTAGGTCTTCCCAAGTCTGGCCTTTTTTTTAAAGACTGTCAAGTTAACTTAAAAAAAAGGCCATTTGCAGCATCTGCCATGCCAGCATTAGCAGGGGCAGCAAAACTACCAGCCTGTCCACCACCGGCATGCTCAGGCACATGACAGCAAAGCACCTAGGTGCTCAACCTAGTGGGTCAGCGGTTTATCAAAACCTACCCGGATCTGCCTGAGCAGCTTGTGAAAGTATGCCTCATGTGTGCCCATGTCAGAAAGTCACCTATAGTTTCCGCCACCCTCGCCGTGCTTCAGCAGCATTTGCAGCTTTCAGCTGTCACCACGCGTTGGAACTCAACTTTGCAGATGTTGGGATGGATTTGTGAGCAGCAGAGGCTAGTTGTTGAGTACCAGTTTCAACACGCCCGTCGGTATGCAGGTCAGCCTCCACACATAAGAGCTGATGGATGAAGCTGATGAAGTGAGCATGGATGTCTGACATATGTACCATCCTCCAAAACTTTGAGGACTCCACCAAGATAATGAGCGGCGTTGATGCCATAATTAGTGTCACCATCCCCTTCTCTATCTACTGAAACGCTCGCTGCTCACAATTAAAGATGAAGCATTGCAGGCGGAACAGGATGAGATTTAGCAAGAAACTATACAGGGTGATGCCACACAACCGAGCCTCCTCTCATCTCAACGCAGATTGGTTGATAATGAGGAGGAACATGAGCTGTTTTCCTGCGCTCCAGACGGTATTACCCACACAACAGTCATACCATCTGTTCAGCGTGGATGGCCTGAGGAGAGGGAGAACGAGGAGGAGGACCAGGAGGAACATGAGGAGGAGGAGAGCATGGTCAGTAGTCCTCTTGGTCAGGACAGGGAAGTCTTGGCTGTTGGCAGTCTGGCACACATGGCTGACTTTATGTCCCGTTGCCTTTCATGTGACCCTTGCATTGTATGCATTTTGGGCAACACTAATTACTGGTTGGTCACACTTCTAGACCCACGCTACAATGAAAACTTTCTATCTCTCCTTCCCATGGCTAAGAGGTTTAATAAAATTTTGCAGTACATGAAGGCCCTTGTTGTAGAATTCTTAAAAAGTTTCCCATCTGAAAATGCTGGTGGCAGAGGTCACAGTTTGTTGGACAACGAAGGAGTACAGGCGAGGGGAACACTGTCAAAGGTGTGGGACAGTTTTCTCAGACCCTCCCAGTGCCCAGGCCCTGATGTGTGGGGTACTCTGACAAGGAAGGAAGGAAAAGTTTTGGAAGATGCTGAAGGAGTACCTTGCTGACCGTACCAACATCCTCTGTGATTCCTCTGTGCCATATAACTATTGGGTATCCAAGCTGGACACGTGGCACGAACTGGATCTCTACACCTTGGAGGCCTTAGCGTTTTGTCAGAGCGGGTTTTTAGATCTGCCGGGGGCATTATAACTAATAGGCGCATCCGCCTGTCAACTGAAAATGCTGACTGGCTGACTCTTATCAAAATGAACAAGGGCTGGATTGGGCCAGACTTCTTAACACCACCGGATGATATCAGCGGAATTTGAACTCAAATCCGGTGGTTTTTTTGGAGGGGTCTATTCCCATGCACCTCTTCACACCCAGACATGGGTATACGCTTCAGGATTTCATTTATTTTATGTTGTCCTGCTTCTTCTACTCATCCTCCACCACCATATCACCAGGGTAACCGTGATGCAACTCCCACATAATTTTTTTAAGGGTGTTTATGATGTCCGTAGGAAATATTTTTAGAGGCCTAGCTCTAACATTCTGTATGTTGTACATTATGTTCATGTATACCCTTCAGGGATAAATGTTTTTCAGCCCATGCATTTAGTGCATGGGCATTACCACTATAGGAGACCCACTCCTTAATAATCGGAACATTTCTTTTTAATGAGGCCTCCTCTACATCTCTTCAAAGGGGTAGTGGAGTTCATCCAAATTTTTGTCAGCCTTCGAAGTCACTGCAGGGGCATTATCACTATAGGAGACAAACTCCTTTCTAATGGGTAACAATTTTTTCTGAGGCCCTCCATTATGTCTCTTCAAAGGAGTATTGGAGTGCGTCCTAATTTTTGGCAGCCCTTGCAGTCACTGTATATGCAATAACAGTATAGGAGACCCACTCCTTAATAATGGAAACAACAAAGCATAGCCAACTGCTAGCCCTCTAACAATAGTAAAGGCCGCCTGATGGCATTGTAAAAATAGGCTTTGTGAATTTCAGAGTCCCTCCTTCATAAATGAAACAGGATGTGTCTGATCATGTCTCACACACCACATGGCCAGATACAGTAGTAAAATGTTAAAATTACATTTACTGGTGAATGTATTTTTCACCGTTGAAAGCAATGCAAAAATGCATCAAAAACGCTACGTGTGAATATAGGCCAAGGTGAGGAGGAGCATTTTTGTTTTTGGTTATTTATTTTTCCTTATATACAAGTCATTACACTGGAAAGAATGATCCTTAACATTTTTTCAAGGAAAATCCATTTTGGCTTTGTTTTTGTATGTTTTATTGTGAGTCGGTAAAAGTGGCGTAATACTCTGACAACATTGTTCACAACAGTGACCTGAGAGTCAGAGATGCTTCCAGGGGTCTTCCCCATACTGTTCCCTTATCATTTGAGCATTGTTTCCATCGATTTGGCCAATTTATAGGCCCCCTCCAGACCCACGGGGAGGGAGGGCTGCCGGAAAAATGCTCGAGTTTACCATTGACTTACATTGGGCTCGTTGCTCGGGTCGAGCACCCAAGCATTAAGATTTGCTAGACCAGAGCATTTTAGTGCTCACTCATCACTAGTTCCAATATTACAGAACCATAATTTCCATTAACTAATTTACATTAGTGAAAAGTATGTCTCACAGTCACTGTGAATATTATTTATATAGATAATAGAATAATATTACTCAATTTCTAGACAAGCATTGGACATCAAATAAATGTAAGGAGACAGATTTAATACCTTTCGGAAGAAGCCATAAGCGAAACGCGCGTCAGGGGTGTTCTTCTTTGACCTTCACCCAGGGATTGCCTCTTTCATTCATTATGCCTTACAACTAATGGTTTATTAAAGGGATGATGAGATTTAAAGAGATGCTTAGATTGATAGAACAATAATGACATTTGTGAAAATCCATATTGTTAAATTTGTTTCATCATTTTCTCTTGATAGAATTTTATGTCTTGGCCTTGCAAACAGGCTAGATTGTTTGGTGTTGGAGTGCTCCCTATATAGGATTTGCCTCCTTCTTTACATTTATTATTCTTGACAACTAGTGCCTTACATATGGTGTGTTCTACATATGATATACTTTGACTCACATCCCTGGTTTTCTAGTTTATAACCACATAATTTGTTGGACTTGTTCCACAACATACTTTCATGCAATCTTTTTTCTTCCTTTAAACTAACAAAGGATTATTTCACTGTATTTAACCTTGGGTTTAACACCTAGTTACCAGTGCGATGTGAGTATTCATTAAGATACCTCATTTGTCATCTATTAAATACGTTTAATAGAGAAACATCAAGAAATGGTGTATAAAAACCATGGAAATCCACTGTGAACTGTAAGTTCAGTATGTTGTTATTAAGAAATGTAGCAAATTCTAATGGATCTGGTGTACCTCCATGGTGCTGCCAAATAAATATCAAATCGTCGATAAATCTACCATATCAGACAATATGACGACAAAGCTCCTCCATTACACACAGGATAAACTCTGTTATAAATTGTAACACCTCTCATTTTGTGTATTTGGCGGAATGTCAAATTTGTGCTATTCAATATGTGGACTGTACCACACGTAAGCTCGAAATAAGAATATCAGAACACATTTACAATGCTAAATTGAATCCATTAAAAATAAAATGCTCTATGTCAGGCATTTCAGGACATTTTTTAGAGAAACAACATGGCAATACTTCCTCTCTCATAGTCATTACAATTGACAGAGTTAAACATCCTTGTAGAAGAGGTGACTGGACCAAAGCCTTATTGAAAGGAGAGGCACATTGGATTCTTAAGTTAGACACCCGACATCACAAAGGTCTTAATTATAAAAACAAGTTATTGTATTTACATTAATATTAGCAAAATTGTTTATCAGTTACCTGTCTGGATCTAATATTTATACTTGTCTCGTTATTGTTTATTTTGTTACATTCATTCATTTATGTTTGTGCTACATCCTCATTAGTGATTCCAGGTTTCATGGGCTGTTACTAATAACATTTCCTTTCATATTGGTCTTTCCTAAACTGTTTTCCCATAAATCTTTGGGTTTCAGACACACACACAGTCAGGACTAAGAGCAGTGTGTTGTTCACTACTCCTGACTGTCTTCCTTGTGATTTTTACCCCTTCCCCTATTTTAATGGTCGCGAATATAGTCATGTTTTACTATACTTACCTATTTTTTCTGCAGATGCTGGATTTCTTCATTTTTGCCATACATAAAATCACACTACTCACTGGTGATGCCAATTCTTGAACAGTGTTTTACAGCCTAAGGCTATGTGCCCACGATGCAGAAATGCTCTGGATTTTTCCTGAGCATTTCTGCATCTCCCTGGCAGAAAAAACGCATGCGGATTGTACATGCGTTTTTTCTGCCAGGGACAAGCGGAAGTGAAGCGTTCTTCATATGCATTTCCGCATGCGGGTTGACAAGCGCTTTCCAAGCGATTTTAGGATCACTTGGAAAGTGCTTAACAACTTGGTCACACTATATAAATCCATGCAAACGGCATGGATTTATATAGTGTGACCGTAAACAATGGTAAAAAAAAAATAAAAAAATCTATACTTACCTTCTGATGGCCCCCGATGTCTTAAATCGATCCGTCCTGGCTTGCCGGCAGCTCGCGGTACACTGAAGGACCTACCGTCACATGACTAAATTATGTCAGCGCAGGTCCTTCAGTCCACCGCGATCTGCCGGCAAGTGAAGACAAGCACACTGGGGGCCATCAGAAGGTAAATATAATATTTATTTTTTATTTTATTCTTTTTTTACAGGTTCTATGGTACCCGGGTCCGGAGGAGAGTCTCCTCTCCTCCAGACCCGGGTATCATCCACACATTGAAATGCTTGGATTTCGCATGTACAGATGCAAGTCAATGGCAGAGAAAACGCAGCCCTTCCGCAAAATAATTGGTCGTGATGCGTTTTTTTCCGCAATGATAATCCGCAGCGGAAATTTCTGCAGCATGTGCACAGCACATGCGGATTATCATTGGGGAACATTGCAGACCTTCTACCAAGCGTTTAAGCGTTTCTGCAGCGGAATTGCCGCTGCGGAAACGCTTAAAAAACGCATCGTGGGCACACAGCCTTACGCATAAATCCAGGGAAATCAGAGAGAGTGAAATGAAGTGCAAGAATGAAATGCCTCTTACCTTGCTGCAGCTAGAAATTTCATTTTCTCAGAACTCCCCTGTATGGCTTCCAAATAGGCTGGTTGGCCATGGCCTCGTATTCGGTGCCTAACTCTTGTAGCTGTTTGTTCTGACTCAAAGTCAGATTACGGGATCACCAACGAGGCCGAATTCTGGGATTCGGCCCTCTCTGTCACGAGTGCTCGGAGAAAAGAAATGCACACCGGTTGTGAACATAAACAATGCTGTTTATTTCCCTGCAAGTAGTTCTTATACCATTTACAAACAAATGTAGCTCCCATTGGAAATTTCCACAAGCCGCCTCCTTCTCAGACATATGTTCTGACAATTTTAGCTATGAGGACTTTCCCAGTACACTACCTATAGCACACAGTTTATCAAAGCATTGTATAGGAAATATCAGACCAATTATGAAACCTTAAGAAAAATATTAAGCATAATATGAGATTATGAGACTAGTTGATGCTAAATAAAATATAGAATATATAAGAAAATATTAATCCCTTTATGCCTCCAGTATTATTTTCATTTGAGGGGATAAAAATCTTAATTTTGTAAAAAAGAAAAAAATTTGGTTTGTGTCCCCATTTTTACGTTTTAATGTTTCCATAAATAGAGTTATGTGAGGGCTTGTTTTTTGTGTGATGAGCTGATAGTTTTATTCATACCAATTTACAACATTTCGAATGCTTTTTTTTGCATTCTCTACAGAGGGGAGTTGACTAAAATTCACAATTCTGACATTTTTCTTTTTCTCTTTACAGTGTTTATTTAATTTTATATATTGATAAATCAAACTTTTATGACTGTTGGCATAAGGCATAACCTACTGAAATCTGTAGGCTAGTTCATTTGCTTCTGACTTTTTTATAATGATTATTCCATCATGGTTAGAATAAGGTAAATCTTATGGGATCGTCTCTGTATTCCTGGACTCTGTCTAAATTTGGTATTAAAAGTCTGTGGATCCAGGCAGATGTCAATGCAAACTGGGAGTTAGCAACACACTAGTTGTGAGGTGATTTTTGGTTCAGTTTTATAGTACAAGTCGTTATGAATGCAGTAATACTAAATGTGTTTAGTTTTGCAGAGGGTATTGTTTCCCACAAATAAAATATTTTTTTCATTATTAAAACTGGGATTTTAAACCAGTGCAACTTTTTTCAGGTTTCATGGGAAAATCATCAAATGCAAATGATGCGCCCCCTGGGGCCATGGGGTACTCGGTAGCCGGGCCGATCCTTTTCGGGGTAGTCACGGTGGCAGTGACCCGGTCCGTGGCCCCGGGTGGTCAAATAATTAAAGGAAAAGGGGAATAAAGTTTTGGAAATAATGTTCGTGATGCCATCTGTGGTATGTAGCTATATGGGGCCGCCGCTGCGGTGCAGTTCCACTGGAGCTGATGGTGACGCAGCAGAGTTGGTACAGCTCTCCACAGGCAGAGCTTAGGTCCAGGGCAGTATATGGTGATTTTATGAGGAAGATGTTGTCGGTGCAGTGTAGTGCAGGGCAGGTGACACAGTAATTAGCCAAGGACGCAGTGGGGTGCAGTCTTCAGGTTTTACTCACAGTTCTTAAATTCTCCAAGTTACAGTTACTGGTGTGTAACCGCCCACGTCGTCCTGTGTCCTCCAGGGTAGTGATCCAGCAAACTCTCAGGAGCACTTGGACGGAACCCCGTTCTATGTACCTTTTCAGGTCATCTCACTGCGCTGGCTCTCACCCTTCTGCCCTGCACCTCACACTCAGTGTCCCAAGTCAGTGGCCGCGGGCATTGTCGGGCGATGTCCTCTTTGTTCCCTTGGTTCTCTATGGCCACCTTTTCGGCGACTAAGTGTGGAATGTGGCTGCAGCACCTGAAATGCTGCAGTCTCCGGTTTGCTAGCTGAGACCTAAAGTACTCCACTAGGCTGGGACCGGTCCCCTACTGTGGCCTGATCCCTCCACGTCAGCGTGAATTCGGGCACACAGGTGGCCTCTGCACTCGCCGTTCCCCTGGGATCCCCTCTGTCTCTCTGGAGCCCTCCTCACTGCTCCCATCTTCTTTCCTCTCTTTCCTTCTCCTGGGCCTCTCTGACTGGGCCCGACTCCTCTCTCTTCTTCCTTCCTCTCCTGAGCAGAACTGACCTCCTGCTCCAAACACTGGAACAGAAGACTGGCCTCAGCCAGAACTCTCCACTAAACTGCTTCTGAACTCCTTCTAGATCTTTCCACCCTTTCTTTTATACTCCTCTTTCTGTGCTCCACTAAACATCTTCCTCCACCCACCTCCTCTACCTAGTTTCACCCTCCAGCTAGGGACCAGGGACTGTGCTCTCCCTTAGGAACAATCTCGCCCTGCCCTACTGAAGTGTATTGGATGTGGGTGTGTGGGTCCCGCATAGTACTCTCTCCTTACCTGAGAGTGGGGTACCACACCTCTGGGTGAGATGCAGTACCTATGTGGCTACTGCACCCGCAGGGGCGCCACACAAATATGTACCCAAATCTGCATACTTGTGAATTTCCAAGTGGATATTTCTTGGATATAACTTAAGGTCGTGATCTGGTAACTAAGACTTCATCAGGATATAATTAAAACTGTAAAGTTAAATTCACACAGATTTACTGTTATTTCCATAGCAAATCCACAGATATTCACTTGGAAATTTACAAGTGTACAGATTTGGGTACATATTTGCATTTGACGATTTTCCCATGAAAGCTGAAAAAAAAGTTGCACTGGTTTAAAATCTGCACTTATTCCAGAACTCACCTGATTTTCATAACCTATTCTAATAGTTTCAACAGAAAATTAGTTGGAACCAGGGGAGGAGTCCTGAGGAGACAATTTGCGTATTCTCACTGCATTTTGGGATAAGTGAAGAGTCTCCGCGAACTCAAAGAACACTGGATTTTGGCCGTTGGAGCTGAAAGGAGGACATCGGTGAATTTTGGAGCGTTTTTCACTGTTTTCATAACATATCAACAATAAGAACATGGAAGAGTCCAGGAGCCATTTGGTGAGCTGCATATCCTGCTACATGTTTACAGACTTGCCAGTGGAAAAGCCAAACTTCACATGCCAGAAATGCAAGCTTGTGTCCCTGTTGGAGGAAAAGTTGCGAAATCTAGAAGAGAGGTTAACTACCTTGAAAATCATTAAGGAAGGTGAAGAGTTCTTAGACAGAGCAGAATTATTTCTTCATGATACAGAAAGAGAAGAAATTCAAACTGCACCTGACGAAACAAAGGAATGGAAGCATGTGACCCACAGAAGCAGGAGGATCGAGAGGCAGTCAGCACCTATACTGCTCAGGAACCAGTACCAGACTCTCACGCAGGAGAACCATGAAGAAATACAGCAAGATAAGACTTTGCCCACAATGAATAACCTTGTAAGCCCTCAGAATCCTCCTGGATGGAGAAAGAAAAATGTTGTGAAGAAAAAACGGAGAGTGGTGGTCATGGGGGATTCCCTGTTGAAAGGAACAGAGGCCGCTATCTGCAGACCAGACATAACCTCAAGAGAAATGTGCTGTCTTCCAGGAGCAAAAATTAAAGATGTGTTTGACAGGATATCAAGACTCTTCAGACCTACAGATCACTACCCATTCCTGCTAATACATGTGGGGACAAATGACACCGCAAGAAAGGACCTGGAAACCATATGCAGTGACTTTGAAGACTTAGGCAAGAAAGTGAAAGAATTGGGAGCGCAGGTGGTCTTCTCATCCATCATCCCAGTGGATGGCCATGGAACAATGAGGTGGAATAAGATTCTACAGGTGAACAACTGGCTACGTCGATGGTGCCGTCAACAAGGATTTGGATTTCTGGATCACGGAATGAATTACCTATATGATGGACTACTTGCTAGAGATGGGGTGCACCTTACGAAGACTGGAAAACGTGTATTTGGAAGTCGCCTTGCTACACTCATCAGGAGAGCTTTAAACTAGAACAATGTGGGAAGGGAAGCAAAAGGCCAGAAAAAGATATACAGCTGACAAATACTATTGAGATCTCTGCTGCTGGAAGTGGAAAGGAAGAACAAAGACAAAAAAATTTAAATAATAAAAATATGGGAGGAAGAGAAACCAATCACAAATTAAAATTTTTTTATACAAATGCACAAAGCATGGGCAACAGACAAGGAGAATTGGAACTACTAACGCAGGAAAAGAAATATGATGTCACTGGAATCACTGAAACTTGGTGGGACGATACATATGATTGGATACAAGGCTAAAAGGATACAACTTATTTGCAAGAAACAGACTTGATAAACGAGGAGGAGGTGTCGCATTGTATGTTAGAAAAGTGTATATCTGTACAGAGATTGAAGCAGAGACTGGGAGTTCTGTGGAAACTGTTTGGGTAAGAATACAAGGAGAGAACAACGGAAACGACACCATTGTAGGCATTTACTACAGGCCACCTGGGCAAGCTGAAGATATGGATGAACTCTTTATGTATCAAATGACCAAGTACTCAAAAAAATATGACGTAGTGGTCATGGGAGATTTCAACTATCCAGACATTTGGTGGGAATCTCTCTCAAGTAAAACTAACAGGTCAAGCAAATTCTTATCCTCTCTTGCTGACAACTTTATCTTCCAAAAGGTAGGGGAGAAAACAAGGGGATCTGCTACTTTGAATCTAATCCTTATAAACAGGGAGGAAATGGTTGAGGAGGTAAAAGTGGCTGGAACCCTAGGAGGCAGCGATCATGCTATTATAGAACTTTGGATAACTAGAGGAGGAAGACATGTGAAGACTCAAACTTCAAGATTAGATTTCAGAAAGGCAGATTTTAAGCGACTCAGAAAGAGAATAGGAGGGATCCAATGGCTGGATGTCCTTAAGGACAAAAATGTCCAGGAAGGATGGGAAATTTTTTAAAATGAGATTCTCAAAGCACAATCGTTAACAATCACGAAAAGTAGGAAGAATGGGAAGCATTTAAGGAAACCAGGATGGATGAACACAGAACTTAAACAGATGCTAAAAAGAAAGAAAGAAATGTTTATCAAATGGAAAGAGGGAGGCATATCTAAAGAAGATTATTATGCAGTCTGCAGATCCTGTAGGGCACGTATCAGGTTAGCTAAAGCTGACAATGAATTAATGCTTGCAAGAGATGTCAAAAGCAATAAAAAAGGATTTTGGGGGTATGTCAAAAGTAAAAGAAAAGTCAAAGATGCTATAGGATTTTTACAGGATGAAAATGGTGAAATGGTAAGAAAGGATGTTGAGAAGGCCGAACTTTTTAATTCCTATTTTGCATCTGTTTTCTCTCAGAAAGAAAATGTAACATCAACTGATCTTCACTGTCCTATTAAAGGAATAGAAGAACCCAAGTTATCTGTAAACAGAGAGATTGTGAGGGAATATTTAGCTAACATAAATGAGTTTAAGTCTCCAGGTCCAGATGAATTACACCCCAGAGTATTGAAGGAGATCGTAGAAGAAATTTTAGAACCACTCTCCATAATCTTTGAAAATTCTTGGAGAACAGGAGAAGTTCCAGAAGACTGGAGAAGAGCAAATGTTGTTCCTATCTTCAAAAAGGGGAAGAAGGTGGACCCAGGGAACTATAGGCCGGTGAGTCTGACTTCTATACCAGGAAAGATCTTTGAACAAATTATTAAACAACAAGTATGTAAGTAACTGGATAAGAATGAAGTGATTAACCAGAGTCAGCATGGGTTTGTAACTAACAAGTCAAGTCAGACTAACTTAATTTCCTTCTATGACAGAATCACTGATTGGGTGGATCAGGGAAATTCTGTAGATATAGTATATCTTGACTTCAGCAAAGCATTTGAAAAAGTATCTCACACCATCCTTATTGAAAAAATTACCAAGTATGGAATGGACAAGGCAACTGTTAGGTGGATTCATTACTGGCTTAGCGATCGGACTCAAAGAGTGGTCGTAAATGGCTTCACATCCAGTTGGATGAATGTCTCAAGTGGGGTACCACAGGGCTCTGTCCTGGCACCTGTATTGTTCAACATCTTTATCAATGATTTAGATGAAGGAATTGAGGGTAAATTGATTAAATTTGCTGATGACACAAAGCTAGGAGGGATAGCTAATACTAGAGAAGAGAGAGAGAGGATTCAAAAAGACCTAAATAAACTGGAGCAGTGGGCAGTAACTAACAGAATGGTTTTTAACAGGGAAAAATGCAAAGTACTACATCTGGGCAATAAAAATTAAAAAAGCATATACAAAATGGGAGGAATAGAGCTAAGCAACAGTACATGTGAAAAAGACTTAGGTATACTAATAGATCATAGACTGAACATGAGTCAACAGTGTGATGCAGCAGCAAAAAATGCAAATACAATTCTGGGATGTATTAACAGAAGCATACAGTCTAGATCACGTGAAGTCATTATCGGACTTTACTCCTCTTTGGTCAGACCTCATCTGGAATATTGCGTCCAGTTTTGGGCACCACATTTTAAAAAAGACATCGACAAACTGCAGCAAGTTCAGAGAAGAGCAACCAGAATGGTGACCGGTCTGCAAACCATGTCCTATGAGGAACGGTTACAGGATTTGGGAATGTTTAGCTTGCAAAAAAGAAGACTGAGAGGAGACTTAATAGCTGTCTACAAATATCTCAAGGGCTGTGTATGACCTCTGATACATTACAAATATGATATTTACAATAACATAGGCTGTCACATTGTAGAAGGATCATCTTTATTCTCATTTGCACAAGGAAAGACTAGAAGCAATGGGATGGAACTGAATGGGAGGAGACACAGATTAGATATTAGAAAAAACTTTGACAGTTAGGGTGATCAATGAGTGGAACAGGCTGCCACGAGAGGTGGTGAGTTCCCCTTCAATGGACATCTTCAAACAGAGGCTGGACAGATATCTGTCTGAGATGATTTAGTGAATCCTGCTTTGAGCAGGGGATTGGACCAGATGACCCAGGAGGTCCCCTCCAACTCTAACATTCTATGATTCTATAATTCTATGAACAGATACCAGTGATTGTGTCCATAATTAGTCACACAGGTATAAGGACCTCCATTCCTTTCCCCACCTTCCGCCCTTTGACCCTTTGCCTTTTCTTTTCTCTTTTCTCTATCCTTTTCTTTCTTTATTTTTTATATGGGATTTTCAGATACAATATTGAATTTTCCTCGGCATACATGATTTTCTTATAGGCGGTTATCTTACAACATTATATGGTTCAATATATTACCATCTGAATTGATATTTAAAAAAAAAATGACCCGTTTTGGACATTTTTCTATATTTCTATTTTGCTATATTTTCTTCAAAATAGAATACAATATATTTTTCTGGATTTGCAAAATGTAAAATGATTAATAATTAATGTTTAATTGGTGTTTAATAAAACAGACTGAATATAAAATCTGCACTTGCGGTAATCACAAGTAAATGGCAGCAAAGTCCAAAGTTTAGCACTCAGAAGTGGCCTTCATCTTGGATTTCTATTAAGTAGTGGCAGAGTAACCCCTTAATGCTATATGACATACATATCCATCATGAGCACAAGTCACTTAGAACTTAGTGATATATCCATCATGCTCATCATCAGTGGTAGCCCCAGACAGAAGAGGGCCCCTGTGTAAGAACAGTATATGGGACCCTCTTTATGTTGGTGACAAAAGCTGCTTTGAAGGTGGGAGTGGACCCCCTTACCTCTTTGGCCCCAGTGTGGTTGCACAGGTTGCACCAATGGTATGTCCACCCCTGCTGATTGCTTGCAACAGTTTCTGTACCGATGCAATCAGCTGGAGAAGCCTGACTGATATACACAGCTGACTCCGGCTGCAACTGCTAGAATCAGTGTTTTCATACATTCTGGCAGTGTAACCCCTCATATGCCACTCTCAAGAGTAACTGCAGCACATGAGGAGTTTGACAGCAGGACAATGCTGCCTCTGTAAGGCCAAAGGCACCCCGCAGCGCCATACCTGGTGTCAATGAGTTGCTACCGGAGATTGACAAAGGCCTTCGGGGCTGCCATGTATTATACCTAATAAGATCCCGCCAACAGTGGGGCCTGATAGAATAGTGAAATGCAAAGTACTGGAAAAAGCAGTGTTTCATATTACTGAGTCACTGCTACTGCACAGTGACTTGCCGGCGCCTGCATAGAAGAACGATGAAGACACTGCACATACAAGGGTGGATAAGGTACAGATAATAGTGAGAGTGCAGGGCGCAGACGCGGGATTCCGGTGCATGGGAGAGGGGTGGTATGATAATGAAGACAGGAGGCAGAGATTTCTTCCACGCACCAAACGCCTCAGTGCCGCAGCTATGAGGCATTCAGACTATTTTAACCATTTTATTACCTGTATGCCCATAGTTATACCGTAAAAGTGTCCCAGGGGGTGACAGATTCCCTTTCATGTAGCACGTGAATAGTGTGAAATTTAAAACATCTTTTTCTCCCCAAAAGTTAATAAAAGTTAGATAAAAAGTTTTATGTCACCCAAAATGCTGTCACTGACAAATACAACTCATGATTAGTGTTGAGCGATACCTTCCGATATCAGGAAATATCGTATCAGATTGGATCGGACCGTTACCCAAAAAGTATCGGATATCGCCGATTCCGATACCGGAAACCAATGCAAGTCAATGGGACACAAATATCAGAATGAAAATAAACCCTTTCTTTCCTTGTAGGTTAATTCTACATGAAGTAAAACAACTAAGAATAATGTAGAATGTATTACGCGAAAAGCCGGCAATTCATCAGCGGCATACACTGGTACCCGACAATTTACAACAGAAAGAATAGAGCTTCACACATAGATTAGATAGATAGAAACATGTCAGTCACATATATATGAAGTACAGTGACAGTGTTGCTTACTGTACTTGTCATTTAGTGCAAAGGATTTATTTAAAAATATAATAGTGTTTTCATGCACTGTCTCTTTAAAAAAGCCGGCCGGCAATTCAGCAGCGGTACCCGACAATTTAGAATAGAAGGAATAGAATTCTCCTGCACTCAGCGCTTCAGCGTGAGAATTTTCCCACGCTGTCAGTGACGTGCCTGAGGTGAGCCGAGTTCATTGGACATGACCTCGGCTCATCTTTATGTCGTCACAGAGAGACACTGAGGAGCGCAAGCATGCCTGCCCTTCTCAGTATCTGCGGGATGACAGGCTGGATGGCAGCGTTCTGCTGCAGTCCAGCCTGTCATCTCGATGTAGCAGAGCTGGAGCTGTCGTGGGAACCATGGAAAGGTAAGGATGAGGTTGCTTTATTATTTTTCTTTTATTGCAGGAGATCGTTGGCTTCAGCTGGAATGGGCGTGATGGTAAGTATAGTTTAATTTAGAACAATAAAGAATTGTGTGTTTATTTCAATTAAAGGTCTTTTTTCTGGGTGTTGTGTTTTTTTTAAATACTTTACTAGAAATTCATGGTGGTCATGTCTAATATTGGCGTGACCCCATGAATTTCGGGCTTAGGGCCAGCTGATAATGCCAAGCTGGCCTTAACCCCTTTATTACCCAGTGAGCCACTGCACCAGGGCCCTGGATGAGTTGGGTACAGCGCCAGAAGATGGCGCTTCTATGAACGCGCCATTTTCCGGGGCGGCTGCGGATTGCAATTTGCAGCGGGTGGGGCCCAGAAAGCTTGGGCCTCCCTGCGCTGTGGATTCCAGCCCCCAGCTGCCTAGTTGTACCTGGCTGGACACAAAAATTCATGAAATAATTAAGAAAAAAAGGGCTTCCCTATATTGTTGTGTCCAACCAGGTATAAATAGGCAGCTGGTGGTTGGGGGCAGCCCGTTCCTGCCTGCTGTACCTGGCTGGACACAAATATAGTGCGAAGCCCCACGTCAATTTTTTTTTAATTATTTCATGAAATAATTTTTTAAAAAAAGGGCTTCCCTATATAGTTGTGTCCGGCCAGGTACAAATAGGCAGCTGGTGGTTGGGCGCAGCCCGTTCCTGCCTGCTGTACCTGGCTGGACACAAATATAGGGCGAAGCCCCACATCAATTTTTTTTTAATTATTTCATGAATTTCCTGAAATAATTAAAAAAAATTGACGTGGGGCTTCGCACTATATTTGTGTCCAGCCAGGTACAGCAGGCAGGAACGGGCTGCGCCCAACCACCAGCTGCCTATTTGTACCTGGCCGGACACAACAATATAGGGAAGCCCTTTTTTTCTTTATTATTTCATGAATTTCATGAAATAATTAAAAAAAAAAAAAGCGTGGGGCTTCTCCCTATTTGTGTGTCCAGCCAGGTACAACTAGGCAGCTGGGGGATGGAATCTGCAGCTCAGAGAGGCCCAAGCTATCTGCCCCCCCCGGTGCAAATTGCAGTCCGCAGCCACCCCGGAAAATGGCGCGTTCATAGAAGCTGGATGCTGTACCTGGCTGGCATACAAAAATATGGCAAAGCCCACGTCAAAATTTTTGGGAAAAATTAATTAAAAAATAAATAATAATTTAGGGACTGCATCTTTATTAACTCCTCAAATGTCATTTAGTGTTAAAATAAAGGATTTATTTAAAAAAAAATTGGCGTGGGATCCCCCATAATTTTAGGCTCTAGCGGAAGTTAAGCAGACGGCTGGGGCAGATGTTTGAAGCCTGGGAAGTGGGTAATACCCACGGAGCTTCCCAGACTACTAATATCAGCCCCCAGCTGAATACCTAGCCTTTACTAGCTATTAAAATGGGGGACCCCCACAAAAAATGACGTGGGGTACCCCCTATTTAATGGCTAGCAAAAGCTAGGCAGACAGCTGGGGGCTGATATTATTAGCCCAGGAAGGGTGCCATGAATATTGGCCCCCTCCCAGGCTAGAAACACCAGCCGTCAGCCGCCCCAGAAATGGCGCATCCATAGGATGCGCCAACTCTGGCACTTAGCCTCGCTCTTCCACGCTGCCCTGGTGCGGTGGCAGGGGGTAATAGGGTTGGGGTTCATGTCAGCGCCAGCTGCCATGAAGCCCAGGTTAGTAATGATGGGCGTCTATAAGACACCCCCATTACTAACCTACAAAGTGTTAAAAAGAAAAAACACACACTACACCCAGAAAAAAATAATTTATTTGAAATAAAACACACCATTTTATTTAATTCTTAGTTTACTAAAAAAAAATAGTTACCTGTCCACGTTCCTGCGCTGATCTCCCATGCACAGCTGTCACATCTGGAGATGGTGACAGCTGTGCATGGCTGCTGTAAGCTGACACTGCCGGGAACACGTCCGCTCCCGGCAGCGGGAGCCACTGACTGAGGTCACCGGAGTGCATTCAGGCAGCGCAGCTCCGGAGACCTCCTTTACGGCACTGCTGTACCGTGGGAATTTCTCACGATACAGCAGGGCCGTAAAGGAGCTAACCGGAGCAGCGCTGCCTGAACTCCGGCGAACCCGCTTATGCAATGACGGGGCTGCTTTACGGCCCCATCATTCTAGCGGCGGCAGCGGTTCAGAGCGGTCACATTCTATGTGGCTGCTCTAAACTGGAGATCATCGTGGGACACTCGTGGACTACTACGGAGGGGTAAGGATAAGGTTGTGGTTTATTATTTTAGATTTTATTACAGGAGATCGATGGCTTCGGGGAATTAGGTGTCTAGGTGAGTATAGGTGTAGTTTTTTATTTTTTACTTTATTTTAGGTGGCGGTCGGCGGGGACAGGTAATGTATGAACTAATTTATTGTAGGCAACCACTGGCCACCAATGACCTGTATTTAAAATTTATTGGGGACACAGTAGGGGAATTTAAATAGCAGGATCAGGCTGATGGGAACTACTGCTCCCATCGAGCTGATCCTGCTGGCACGAGTGGACGGGGGACAGACATAGGCCGATGGGAGTAGTAGTGTCACATCGGCCTATGTCTGCCTGCACGCACACACCCGCAGACATCGCACAGACACCGCACACACTCGCAGACATTGCACAGACACCGCACACACCCGCAGACATCGCACAGACACCGCACATACTCGCAGACATCGCACAGACACCGCACACACTCGCAGACATCGCACAGACACCGCAGACATCGCACAGACACCGCGCACACCCGCACAGACACCGCACACACTCGCAGACATCGCACAGACATCGCACACACCCGCAGACATCGCACAGACACCGCACACACCCGCAGACATCGCACACACACCCCGCACACACTCGCAGACACACGCACAGACATACACACACACCAATCATGACGGGCTGATCGTCTGGGAGGTGTGGCTGACCTGTGAGGCCGTGGGAAAGTTCATGTAAGTTCATGCAATGCAGTCAAGCATGAACTCACATGAACCCTCTGAGGGCACCGCGGCTACTTCAAATGAACAGCTGATCAGCATCACCTGATACCTCAGCTGTTCATTTGAAATAACCGGCGGGAAAGCGCAGCACAGAACGGGAAAGCCGGCGGTGAAGTCTTTTCACTGCCGGCTTCCCCGCCCGGGTCCTTCGCTCCCCGCTCCTTGGTGCTGCGCTCCCCGCCCGGTCCTAACTTACGATCGGGATGGGAGGTGGCGAGGGGAGCGAAGGATCGGGGTGGGAGGCTGCGGGGAAGCAGTATGGGGCTGTGTGATTGTTTAAAAGCCGGCCGCCCGCCGGCTTTTAAACAATCAGGAGAATTCTCTCACGCTGGGATGGCATTCTGATGACAGGCTGGATCTCAGCTGAGCGCTGCCATCCAGCTTGTCATCCTTCAGAGACACTGCAGAGCGCAGGCATTATGGGAACTTCCGATTCCGGTATTCGATATTGTAAAAGTATTGGAATTAAGTATCGGAATTCCGATACCGCGAATATCGGCCGATACCCGATATTTCAGTATCGGAATGCTCAACACTACTCATGATGAAAAAAAAACAAAACCTCATACAGCTATGTTGACGAATAAAATAAAATGCTATGGCTCCTGTAATTTGACAATAAAAAAATGAAGAAAAAAAAAAAAAAACTTTGTCCTACAGGTCCAAGTTATGCAATATTTTAACCCCTTTCTGATGTGGGGCGTAATAATACGTACCTGTGACCTGGGCCTTATTGACCAGGTATGTATTATTACGCCCCAGCGATCGCGCTCCCACAGCCTCTGGGTTCTAACAGCTGACTCCCGGTACTATGTGCCAGGAGAGGTCCCGCACCGCTCCCGGAACTTTAACCCCCGAAATTCTGCAATCAAAGTCGATCCAAGGTAAGAGCGCCCCTCTTACCTTGGATCAGAGACCCTGAGCTATGTGCGCCGGGTACCAATCGTTGCCATGGTGACCCAATGTCGTCATGATGACATCGGGGTCACCAGGCATCAGGAAATTAGATCATGCGCAGTGCACAATCTATCTAACTTGTGCCAGTGCAGAGCTGACAGCCTGCATAGCATAAGGATGCTGCTGCATAGCATAAGGATGCTGCTGCATCCCTATCCTATACAAGCGATCAGCCTGCAAAAAATGACAGTCCCATAGTGGGACAAAGTATAAAAGTGGAAGAAAGTGTCAGAAAGTGAAAAAAAAATTGTAAAAATATAAAAAAGAAAAAATAATCCAAATATATATATATATATATATATATATATATACATACAGTACAGACCAAAAGTTTGGACACACCTTCTCATTTAAAGATTTTTCTGTATTTTCATGACTATGAAAATTGTACATTCACACTGAAGGCATCAAAACTATGAATTAACACATGTGGAATCATATACTTAACAAAAAAGTGTGAAACAACTGAAAATATGTTTTATATTCTAGGTTCTTCAAAGTAGCCACCTTTTGCTTTGATGACTGCTTTGCACACTCTTGGCATTCTCTTGATTAGCTTCAAGAGGTAATCACCGGAAATGGTTTTCACTTCACAAGCACAGTGCCCGGGGAGGAGCGCGCGCCGGCAGCAGCGAGGGAAGGACACCGCGCGCTGGAGGACGCCGCGCGCTGAACAGGAAGGTGAGAGGGACGGCGTCTCTGCCTAGCAGGAGGCAGAGACGCCAATGCTACAGTACCCCCCCCCCTTTAGGCCCCCCATTTTTTAGGCCAGAGAGAAATTTCTCAAGGAGAAGCGGAGCGTTGATGTTCTCCCTGGGTTCCCAAGTTCTTTCCTCAGGACCAAACCCCTTCCAATCCACCAGAAAAAAAGTTCTCCCTCTTACCCTCTTGGTGGCCAGGATACTCTCCACTTCAAAGATGTCCTCAGCAGAAACCGGAGTAGGAGGAGTACCTGGATTGTCGGAAAACGTGTTAAGGACAACGGGTTTGAGGAGGGATACGTGGAAGGAGTTGGGAATGCGTAGGGTGGCCGGGAGTTTTAATTTGTAAGCCACTGGGTTAATTTGCCTGAGGACTTCGAAGGGTCCAATGAATCGAGGACCCAACTTGTAGGAGGGTACTTTGAGCCGCACATGTTTGGAAGAGAGCCAAACCTCGTCTCCCGGACGAAATTGAGGCAGATCCAGACGTCTCTTATCAGCATATCTCTTCATCTGCTCGGAGGACAGAAGAAGAGCAGACCTGGTACTCTCCCAAATAGTAGAAAATTCGCTAACAAGAGACTCCGCGGCAGGGTTATCCACAGAAACGGAGACAGGAACTGGAATCCGGGGATGTTGGCCACTGACTATAAAGAACGGGGATTTGGAAGAGGATTCGCTCTCATGGTTATTATAAGAGAATTCAGCCCATGGTAGGAGATCCACCCAATCCGAATGGTGGGCATTAACGAAGTGCCGGAGGTAGCTGGTCAGGATCTGATTGATCCGCTCCACTTGACCATTGAACTGTGGGTGGTAAGCGGAGGAGAAATCCAGGGTGACGCCTAGCAGCTTACATGTGGCTCTCCAGAAGCGAGAGGTGAACTGAACCCCACGATCCGACACAATGTGGAGGGGTAGGCCATGGAGACGGAAGATTTGGCGAATAAAGTCTTTAGCCAGCTCGGGTGCAGATGGGAGACCAGGCAGGGGAATGAAGTGGGCCATTTTAGAAAAGCGGTCAGCGACCACCCAAATAACTGTACAACCGGCAGAAACAGGAAGATTGGTGATAAAGTCCATAGCAATGTGCTGCCATGGAGCAGCAGGTACAGGAAGGGGCTGGAGATGGCCAGCTGGTAAATGTCTGGGAATTTTGTGACGGGCACAGGATGAACAGGCCGCGACGAAGTCCACGATGTCCTTTCGCACGGTAGGCCACCAGTAATGC
This sequence comes from Phyllobates terribilis, assembly GCF_046119375.1. NCBI lineage: Eukaryota > Metazoa > Chordata > Amphibia > Anura > Dendrobatidae > Phyllobates > Phyllobates terribilis. The sequence continues at coordinate 60,149,604 of NW_027362773.1, forward strand.
CGGGAAATGAGCTGGAAGGTCTTCTTTTGGCCAGCATGGCCAGCTAGTTTAGAGGAATGTCCCCAGCAAAGAACCCTCTCCCGATCTGGTACTGCTACAAAAGTCTTAACGGGTGGAAGATGAGTCCGATCCAAGGGGGCCACATTCATCACCTTGGAGGAGTCAATGATGTGCGTAGGCTCCTCCTCTTGATCGGAGGACAGGAAGGACCGGGACAAGGCATCAGCTTTGACGTTCTTGTCCGCCGGGCGGAAATGAAGAATGAAGTCGAAGCAGGCAAAAAACAACTACCACCGGGCCTGGCGAGGATTGAGTCTCTGGGCATTTTGGAGATATGCCAGGTTTTTGTGACCCATGTAGATGATTACCGGGTAAAGAGCCCCTTCAAGCAGATAGCGCCACTCCCCCAGTGCCAATTTGACGGCTAGTAATTCGCGGTCTCCTATGGAGTAGTTGCGCTCAGACGAGGAGAAGATTTTGGAGAAGAAGCCGCAGGTTACCATTCTCCCGGTAGAGGATTTTTGGGTGAGTACCACTCCGGCTCCGGAGGAGGAGGCATCAACCTCCAGGTAGAACTGTTTATTACAGTCCGGACGGTGCAGAACGGGGGCAGAGGCGAAGGCTCTCTTTAAGGAAAGGAAGGCCTCCTCGGCTTCAGGCAACCATACCTTGGGATTTGCCCCCTTACGGGTAAGCGCAGATATGGGAGCAGTCCGGGACGAGAAATGTGGGATGAAAAGACGATAATAATTGGTGAAGCCCAGGAATCGCTGTATCGCCTTCAGACCTTCTGGACGGGGCCATTTTAGAACGGAAGACAGCTTCTCAGGATCCATTTGCAGGCCTGTCTGGGAGATAACATAGCCCAAGAATGGAAGGGAGGTCTGGTCAAAGAAGCACTTCTCGTATTTGGCATAGAGGTGGTTCTGCCGAAGCCTAAGCAGGACCTGGCGAACATCCCTCAGGTGTGTGGGGAGATCCGGAGAGAAGACCAAGATATCGTCCAGGTATACCACTACGCAGGAGTACAGGAGGTCACGGAAGATGTCGTTGACCAGCTCTTGAAAGACAGCGGGGGCGTTACAGAGACCAAAGGGCATCACAAGGTACTCATAGTGACCGTCCCGGGTATTGAATGCTGTCTTCCACTCGTCTCCTTGATGGATACGGACCAGGTTGTAGGCTCCTCGTAGATCCAGCTTGGAGAAGATCCTGGCACCCTTGAGACGGTCAAACAATTCGGAGATGAGGGGCAGGGGGTATTTGTTTTTTACAGTGATTAGATTGAGTCCTCTGTAGTCTATACAGGGATGTAGCGAGCCGTCTTTCTTTTTGACAAAGAAGAATCCGGCTCCAGCCAGGGAGGTAGATTTATGGATAAATCCCCTAGCCAGATTTTCCTCAATGTATTCAGACATGGCCCGGGTTTCGGCCGCAGACAACGGGTAGATACGCCCACGGGGAGGAGTGGCGCCAGGTACCAGGTTGATCGGGCAGTCATATGGCCTATGGGGTGGCAACGTCTCTGCTTCCTTTTTACCGAAGACGTCCGCATAGGGCCAGTATGGAGCCGGGAGACCGGGCAGAGTAGCTGGAGTAGGTGGAGGGCGAGCTGGGCGGACCGGAACAAGGCAAGTCTTATGGCAGTCTGGACCCCACCGGAGTACTTCACCGGATCGCCAGTTCAATACGGGTTCATGTGTCTGGAGCCAAGGTAGCCCTAGCAACAGGGAGTGAGAGAGTCCGGATAGCACGTGCAGCATTCCCACCTGCAGAGTTAAGGGTTCAGTGACGAGCAGGATGGGTACTGGAAGGAGTCTACCATCCACGGAGGCAACTGACAAAGGTTCAGTGAGAGGCTTGGTGGGAATACGGTATCTCTCTACCAAGGACTGGGAGATGAGATTCCCAGCAGCTCCAGAGTCTAGGTGGGCGATTTCAAAGTGCCGATCCTCTCCCCAGGAGAGAGAGACAGACAAAGTCAGGGAGGGAGAGGACTTACTTTTGTCTAGGACGACCTCTCTGAGTGATCCTAGACACCGGCGTTTCCCGGCCTCTCCGGGCAGGAACGGATCAGGTGCTCCTTGCTGCCACAATAGAAACAGCTCCCCTCGGCCCGGCGTGACTCCTGGCGGGATTTGACCAACTTGGTCTGGTCGACCTGCATGGGCTTGGGTGAGTGCGCCTGGGGAGTGACTGGAGAAGAGACAGGTCTCTGGAAGTTAGGAGCAAGGCGGGGAAACCTTCTCTCACGTGTGGTTTCCTTGGTACGTTCCTGGAACCGGATGTCAATCCGGGAAGCTAGTGACACCAGGTCGTCCAAGGTGGTAGGGATGTCCCGACCGGCAAGTTCATCTTTAATCCGTCCGGAAAGTCCCTCCCAGAAGACGGACAGCAGGGCCTTGTTATCCCAGGCAAGCTCATAAGCGAGGGTACGGAACCGTATGGCATATTGGCCTACGGTGAGACTCCCTTGGCGGAGACGTAGCAGAGAGGAGGCTGACGAGGTCTTTGGTCCCGGTTCATCGAAGACTTTCCGGAAAGCCGTGAGGAAAGCTGACAGGTTGGATACCAGGGGATCGCCTCTCTCCCACAAGGGATTTAGCCAAGCCAGTGCCTCCCCAGTGAGATGGGACATGATGAAAGCCACTTTGGCCCGGTCGGTGGTAAAGTGATGTGCCAACAGTTCAAAGTGCAGGGTGCACTGGTTAATGAAGCCTCGAGCCAAGGCGGGATCTCCACCAAAACGAGGCGGTGCAGAGAGTCGAGGACCTAGACCGGGTACCATGGCATTGATGGGTAGCGGCGTCGCCGGGGCGTGAGTCGTACGACTGGAGGCAGGTCCAGGTGGAGCAGTCAGTGTGTCCAGGCGGGAGTTGACATTACGCAGGTGGTTCAGGATGGATTCCTGTTGGGATCTCTGATGGGAGACTTCGTGGAACAGGTCAGAGAGCGAGGGAGCTTGGGCGCCACCGGATTCCATGGCCCGAGCAAACTGTAACGGGGCCGGGTGGTGGAACCTCTGTGCCCAGGAACAAGGCGGAACCTCGAGGGGCAGATGTTATACTGGGGACGACCTTGTAATAGAGCAGATGGCTCCCACGGGTCAGGTAGCTGGGACTGACCGGAGTAGCGGGTGGACACAGCTGGTAGGTAGCAGTCTCTGGGTGAGTAGGCGGGTGATCACGGGAAGTGACGAAAGAGCAGGTAAGAGTCTCTTGGCTGGCAGGCAGGCGGTCACGGCAAGTGACGGCTGAGCGGGTAATAGTCTCTTGGCTGGCAGGCAGGCGGTCACGGCAAGTGACGGCTGAGCGGGTAATAGTCTCTTGGCTGGCAGGCAGGCGGTCACGGCAAGTGACGGCTGAGCGGGTAACAGTCTCTTGACTGGCAGGCAGGCGGTCATGGCAAGTGACGGCTGAGCGGGTAACAGTCTCTTGACTGGCAGGCAGGCGGTCATGGCAAGTGACGGCTGAGCGGGTAAGAGTCTCTTGGCAGGCAGGTGGTCACGGCAAGTGACGGTTGAGCAGGTAACAGTCTCTTGGCTGGCAGGCAGGCGGTCACGGCAAGTGACGGCTGAGCGGCTAAGAGTCTCTTGGCAGGCAGGTGATCATGGCAAGTGACGGCGGAGCCTCCAGGTAGGCTAGCAGGTGGGTAGCAGGTGAGCGCTCCCAGGTGAGCGGGTTAGCAGGTACGGCAGGTAGCAGGCAGGTAACTGGCAGGTGCTTCCTGTACCACAGGTGGACTTGCCCATAGACAGACTGGCGGATGCAGGAGACAGACTGTCGGACTGAAGGGAAGACAAGCAGGCAGACAGGACCGGACGTCAGGCTGGCAAAGGGACCTGAGGGCTGAAGCAGTGGTGACTATGCTTTGCAACAACTTTGCTCGGGCACCTACATTTTGGAGGAGGTGCCTTAAATATGGGAAGTCCTCCGGCTATTGGCCGGGGACTCCTTAGGACGGCGCGCGCGGTCCCTTTAAGAGAGGGGGAGCGCGCGCACGCCCTAAGCACAGTGCCCGGGGAGGAGCGCGCGCCAGCAGCAGCGAGGGAAGGAGCGCTGGAGGACGCCGCACGCTGAACAGGAAGGTGAGGGGGACGGCGTCTCTGCCTAGCAGGAGGCAGAGACGCCGATGCTACAACAGGTGTGCCCTATCAGGTTTAATAAGTGGGATTTCTTGCCTTATAAATGGGGTTGGGACCATCAGTTGTGTTGGTGGATACACAACTGATAGTCCTACTGAATAGACTGTTAGCTGCTTTTTTCTTGCCATAATACAAATTCTAAGTAAAGAAAAACGAGTGGCCATCATTACTTTAAGAAATGAAGGTCAGTCAGTGCAAAAAATTGGGCAAACTTTGAAAGTGTCCCCAAGTGCAGTTGCAAAAACCATCAAGCGCTACAAAGAAACTGGCTCACATGAGGACCGCCCCAGGAAAGGAAGACCAAGAGTCACCTCTGCTTCTGAGGATAAGTTTATCCGAGTCACCAGCCTCAGAAATTGCAGGTTAACAGCAGCTCAGATTAGAGACCAGGTCAATGCCACACAGAGTTCTAGCAGCAGACACATCTCTTCAACAACTGTTAAGAGGAGACTTTGTGCAGCAGGCCTTCATGGTAAAATAGCTGCTAGGAAACCAATGCTAACGACAGGCAACAAGCAAAAAAGACTTGTTTGGGCTAAAGAACATTAGGAATGGACATTAGACCAGTGGAACTCTGTGCTTTGGTCTGGTGAGTCCAAATTTGAGATCTTTGGTTCCAACCACCGTGTCTTTGTGCGACGCAGAAAAGGTGAACGGATGGACTCTACATGCCTGGTTTCCACCGTGAAGCATGGAGGAGGAGGTGTGATGTTGTGGGGGTGCTTTGCTGATGACACTGTTGGGGATTTATTCAAAATTGAAGGCATACTGAACCAGCATGGCTTCCACAGCATCTTGCAGTGGCATGCTATTCCATCCGGTTTGCATTTAGTTGGACCATCATTTATTTTTCAACAGGACAATGACCCCAAACACACCTCCAGGCTGTGTAAGGGCTATTTGACCAAGAGGGAGAGTGATGGGGTGCTACGCCAGATGACCTGGTCTCCACAGTCACCAGACCTGAACCCAATCGAGATGATTTGGGGTGAGCTGGACCGCAGAGTGAAGGCAAAAGGGCCAACAAGTGCTAAGCATCTCTGGGAACTCCTTCAAGATTGTTGGAAGACCATTTCCAGGTACTACCTCTTGAAGCTCATCAAGAGAATGCCAAGAGTGTGCAAAGCAGTCATCAAAGCAAAAGGTGGCTACTTTGAAGAATCTAGAATATAAGACATATTTTCAGTTGTTTCACACTTTTTTGTTAAGTATATAATTCCACATGTGTTAATTCATAGTTCTGATGCCTTCAGTGTGAATGTACAATTTTCATAGTCATGAAAATACTGAAAAATCTTTAAATGAGAAGGTGTGTCCAAACTTTTGGTCTGTACTGTATATATATATATATATATATATATATAGAAAAAATATAAAGAGGCAGCACTCCAAGAAATTTTTGAAAAAAAAAATGGACTTTAATGAGCCCAAAGGCGATGTTTCGGTTCACAGAACCTTTCTCAATATATAGTATATATATACTGTACCCACAAATAAATATTAGTATGAAAAATAAAAAAACAATAAATGTACAAATATTTGGAATCGCCGCGTCCAGAACGGCATGACCTATAAAACTGTCAAACGAGAAATGGAATAAAACGCCATCAAAAAGACGAATGTAAATAAAAATGGTACCGCAAAAAATGTCATCTTGCAAAAAAAAGGCCACCATACAGCTCCATCAGCCAAAAAATAAAAAAAGTTATATCTCTCAGAATAAAGTGATGCAAATAAAATTCTTTTTTCTATAAAATAGTTTTTGTGTAAAAGCGCCAAAACATCAAAAAAGATATAAATGTAATATCGTTGTAAACGTACTGACCTGAAGAATAAAGCTGCCTTATCAATTTTACCATACGTTGGAACGGCATAAAAAAAAAACAATTCCTGAATTGTTGCTTTTTGTTTATTCTGCCTCCCTAAAATCGGAATAGAAAATCATCCAAAAATTTAATTTGCCCGAAAATGGTTCCAATAAAAACGTCAACTTGTCCCGCAAAAAACAAGCCCTTACGTGACTCTGTCGGACAAAATATGGAAAAATGATTGCAAAAACTAGTCTTTGCAAAAGAAGCATCTTTTAGTGTGTGACAGCTGCCAAACATAAAAACCCGATATGAATCTGGCATCACTGTAATCGCACCGACCCGAAAAATAATGTCATTTAATCACTTATACTGCACGAGGAACGGCTTAAAAAATAAACTCAAGGGTTAGGGTTGTGCTAGGGTTAGGGAAGTGCTAGAATTAGGGTTCTGCTAGGGTTAGGGAAGTGCTAGGGTTAGGGTTGTGCTAGGGTAGGGTTGTGTTAGGGTTAAGATTGTGTTAGGGTTACGGTTAAGGTTACAGTTAGGTTTACGGTTAGGGTTACGGTTAAGGTTAGAGTTGTGTTGGGGTTGGGATTGGGATTTTTTCAAAGGTAAAGAAAAAAATTATGACGATAATGTGACTAATGTTGAGCGCAGGTGCTCGCTACTTAGCTTGCATTGGGTGCTTGGGTATGCACTGAGTATCGCGGGTGCTCGAATGACATGCTCGAGTATCTGCCTCATGTGTTTCGCAGCTGTTATACAGTCCCCACACAGGGATTGCCTGCAATGCATGGGCAATCCCCGCATGTTTTTTCAGGGGTGTCTAACAACCGTGAAAAATGCAGGGCGGGGACTTGAACATGTCACTCGAGCACCCACGATACTTGGTGCTTACCCAGGTACCCGATGCAAACTCAAGTAGCGAGCACTTGCACTCAAGACTAGTGACAACTTATTCAATATGATAACCTAATGTTATCAAATTCTGTGTCGTACCTCTGGGTTCAAAATGTTCACTATACCCCTTGATAAAATCCTTGAGGGGTCTAGTTTCTAAAATGGGGTCACTTGTGGGGGGTTTCCGCTGTTTAGGCACATCAGAGGCTCTCCAAACGCGACATGGTATCCGCTCTCGATTCCAGCCCATTTTGCGTTCAAAAAGTCACACAGTACTCCTTCCCTTCTGAACCCTGCCGTGCACCCATACAGTGTATTTTCCCCACATATGGGGTATCAGCGTACTCAGGAGAAATTGCACAACAGGTTTTGGGGTCCATTTTCTCCTCTTACCCTTGTGAAAATAAAAAAATTTGGGACTAAATGATAATTTTTGTGGAAAAAGTTTGATTCTATTTTCACAGCTCTACGTTATAAACTTCTGCGAAGCACCTGGGGATTCAGGGTGCTCACCACACATCTAGAGAAGTTCTTTGAGGGGTCTAGTTTCCAAAATGGGGTCATTTGTTGGCGTTTTCCACTGTTTAGGCACATCAGGTGCTCTCCACACGCAACATGGCATCCGCTAATTATTCAAGAAAATTTTACATTCAAACAGTCAAATGACGCTCCTTCCCTTCCGAACCCTGCCATGCACCTGTGACGCCTCTACTCAGAAAGCCCGTGTTTTACCCTGGGTGTTGGGGGACTCGGTGTCGGGCCCTGCGTTGAAGAGATGGGATGCAGCCGTGGCCTGGGCCCGACCCATGCTCAGGGCCGTCACATTAGAAAGAGATGGTGTGGGCAATTCCGGGTTGAGTGGCTGGTTAACGACTACGCCACCTGTGGTGTCTGGTGAAGGGCCACCAGCGCAGCTACAGTCCGCTGAGGCCTGGTGTCATGGCGGCTAAAGTTCTCGCTGCTCCCCACAGGCGGAGCAGGGCCTCAGGGCAGGCAAAACAGGAAGAAGAGGGGGTTGCAGTAGCGTGGGAGTACGGGCACCGCGTCGCGTGGTATGGCGCGTAATGAACAGTCCGGAGGCCATAGGGGTGAACTTCCAAGGCTTTACTCACTCAGATGTGTTAGCGGGAAGGCTACTCCCTGCTCCTCGCGGAGTCCTGCGGCCACCAGGGACGGGGGTCTGACTACCTCCGAGCAAGTCCAGTGTTTGGTAGCGACCCTGCACCAGAGTGTTCCTGTACTACAGACTTCACCCATTCCCGTCTGTGCGTGTGTAGATAGGCCGGGTCTCCCTCTGAGCTCCTCTCAGGTGTAGGGCTCGGGTGGCAATTCCTCTCCATCCAAAGCCCGGCGGGATCCTCAGGGCCTAACCGGGCTTTCCCGTCCTGGACGTAGAGTACGAGGTCGGGTGTATGGGGCCGGTACCCCTCTTGCAGCCGGAATCCCTCTGAATAGATCAGGTAGGCGAGGACAGGTGGCGTGATCCGCTCCGTCTGCATCCTCCCCGGGACCCATTTGCTAGGGAGCCACACTCTAAAGCTCCCGGGCCTTCTTGATCCTGGTCCTCGACTGGGTTGAGACATTCCTTGTCTGCAACCTACCTCTCGTCCCAAAGATCGGGGTACGAGAGCTGTGTCCCATACCGGTGCAGGCCCACACAGGATCTGCGCTCCCGGAGGGAAGTCACATTACACACAGTATTTTGACAGCACAGTGACAGCCGACAGACTAGCAAAGGCTAGACTGATGGACCAACAAGAACCAGCAGAAGAACCGAAGGACTAGGACCAAGATCCAAGATGGCATTCTATTAAATATGAAATTTGAAGTGTAACTAACTAGTGTTCCTCCACCCACACCCACTAACTGGTTCCTACCAGTTTGTGTTCCCCAGTCTCCCTGTAATCAGGGGAGCTGCACCTAGTGCAAACTAGCTCCCTCTGGTGGAAATGTGGTGTTGGATGCAAAAGGCTAGGTCACTACCATCACACTGGCCTTACCTCAGAGGAGGAACACCACACTCCATTGAAGAAGTGCAGCATTCCTGTGGCGGTCGAACCCTCAGGGGCGCCACACACCCAAACAGTGATTTTCCCCCACATATGGGGAATCGGCTTACTCAGGAGAAATAGTACAACAAATCGTATGGTGCAATTTCTCTTGTTCACCTTATGAAAATGCAAAATTGGGGGCTGAAAAACATTTTTGTGGGAAAAATGTAAAAATGTTATTTTTACGGCTCAATGTTATAAACTTCTGTGAAGCACACATCTAGATAAGTTCCCTGAGGGGTCTAGTTTCCAAGATGGTGTCACTTGTGGGGATTTCCACTGTTTAGGCACATCAGGGGCTCTCCAAACGCGACATGGCGTCCGCTAATTATTGAAGCAAATTTTAAGTTCAAAAAGTCAAATGGTGCTCCTTCCCTTCCGAGTCCTGCCGTGTGCCCAAACAGTGATTTTACCCCACAAATGGGGTATCGGTGTGCTCAGGAGAAATTGCACAACAAATTGTGTGGTCCATTTTTTCCTGTTACACTTGCGAAAATAAAAAAAATTGGGTCTAAAGTAACATTTTTGTGAAAAAAAGTTAAATGCTCATTCTTTTCTTCCACATTTCAAAAATTCTTGTGAAGCACCTGAAGGGTTAATAAACTTCTTGAATGTGGCTTTGGCACCTCGAGGGGTGCAGTTTTTAGAATGGTGTCACTTTTGGGTATTTTCTGTCATAAAGGCCTCTCAAAGTCACTTCAATTGTGATGTGGTCCCTAAAAAAATGGTTTTGTAAATTTTGTTGGAAAACTAAGAAATCGCAGGTCAACTTTTAACCCTTATAACTTCCTAACAAAATAAAATCTTGGTTCCAAAATTGTTCTGTTTTAAAGTAGACATATGAGAAATGTTATTTATTAACTATTTTGTGTGGCATATCTCTATGATTTAAGGGCATGAAAATTCAAAGGTTGAAAATTGCAAACTTTTCAAAATTTTTGCCAAATTTCCAATTTTTTCACAAAGCAATGCAATTCATATAGAAGAAATTTTACCACTATCATGATGAACAATATGTCACGAAAAAACAGTCTCAGAATCAGAGGGATCCGTTGAAGTGTTCCAGAGTTATTACCTCATAAAGTGAAAGTGGTCAGAATTGTACAAATTTGCCTGGTCATTAATGTGCAAACCACCTTCAGGGGTAAATGGGGTTAAAGTGTGGCACATACAGCGCGTAAAATAATTATTGAACATGTCACCAATTTTCTAACTAAATATATTTCTAAAGATGCTATTGAAATGAAACTCTCACCAGATGTCAGTAACAACCCATCCAATCCACACAAGCAAAGAAATCAAACCATAGGTGTCCATAAATTAAGTTATGTGTTATAATGAGAAATGTCACAGGGAAAAAGTATTGAACACACTTGCCAAAGTTTAATTAATACTTAATAAAAAAAAGCCTTTGTTGGTGATGACAGTTTCAAGACCCCTCTGGTTTGGAAAAACTAGTCGCATGCATTGCTCATATGTGATTTTGGCCCATTCTTCCACACAAACACTCTTCAAATCCTGAAGGTTCTATGGGCTTCCCCTATGAACTCTGAGCTTTAGTTCCTTCCATACATTTTCTATTCAAAGAAAAAGAGAAAAGGTGCCCCATGTGTGTTACCCTTAATAAAAAGACACAGCGAGCAAAGGATTGTATATGCTCACCTGCCTGGGTTGTCATCTGCTACAACTCAGTACTTATAAGAATGAAGGGCTGCTGTTCAGACCACTGACCCACATGCCGGTGGGAACAAACGTAGTCAAACCAAACAGGAGAAGGAGCGGTGATTCCCGGGCACTGCCACAGAGAGAAGACAAGGGTGTACAGTATGTTCTCTGGATCTCTATTCGTTCTATTCAAGAACAATATGCTGTATATAAATATGAATTATGTTGAACATATGTATGATGTCTTAAAATTTAATACAAAGAATTAACAAAAATGTAAAAAAAAAAAAAAAATTAAAATTTTTTACTTTTTGTTTTATATTTGGAGACTGCTTCTGACTGTGGATCTGCTGGAACTTGAGACCTTAGCTTGGGTTTTCAATGGTTTCATTTAACCCTTCAGGTGCCAGTGTGGATAACTTGAAAATTCAGTAGGACTCTCGATTTTTTAGTTTTTAACATCTATTTATAATGTGATCAGGTATGTGTTATAATATAGTAAGTATTAGATAGAGATGAGCGTTGTTCTACTCGAACTGTTCGCCAATCTCAAATTCGAGCTGTTTTGGGCGGTGTTCGAGCCGGTCGGCGAACACGAACAATTTGAGAAAAATTCGGCTGTTCGAGGTTATGTTCGATAACTGTTCGTGCACCAAAATCATAACTGGATTTTTTCTCAGTAATGATGAAAATTAATGTTAATACGCAGTTTGAGTGTACAGCGGGGCGGGGGGAGGGGCAGGGGATGGATCTCTGCAGGAACAATGAAGATCTCCATTTTTTTTTCTCTTTCCCGCATTTGCAGTGGGGAGGTGCAGTCTGTCAGCCTATCAGCAGCGCACACACGGAGCGAAGTGCTTTTTTTCACACAAGCAAGGGCATGTGTGATTGGCAGTGTATGTCACATGTCCTTGCCCTATAAGACCAAGCCATTTTCCCCGTCGCCACCATTTTCTCACTGCTGCAGCTGCGTGTTAGACGGCACCGCTGTTGCTGTGTGCGCTATACCTTGTTAATTTCAAGCCAATTTTCGCACAAATCTACAGATAGCTTGGGAGTAGGGAATAGTTGTGATTGCAGTCCTTTTAAGGACTAGGTTACAGCATTTCCTACGACTTTTATCAGGCAGGTCTGTGCTCTTAAATAGATAGATTGTGGGAGTAAAGACTAATTGTAATTGCAGTCCTTTTCAGGACTAGGTTACATGAGTTCCTATCAGTTTTTGCCAGGCAGGTCTGTGCCAGTGCTGTGCAAGTTTTTTTCACAGCATTTGGCTGAATCTAGCAAAGCTAATCCTTTTTGGCCTATTGCAGAGTGTGTTAGTCAGTGGAGTAGCCTATCTGTGTTGCAAGATATACCACCTGTGTATAGAATACCAATTTTTTTACTGCACCTAGTGAAGTAAAATCTTTTGGGCATAGCATCATTCTATTAGTCCATCTATACTGACCTCCATCAGGTTGCAAACTGAATATAATTTTTTTCTGCATCTAGCTCTGAAAAAATATTTGGGCTTCTAGCAGTGTGTGGGACTTGGTCTATTAGTCCATCTATACTGACCTCCATCAGGTTGCAAATTAAAAATAATTTTTTTCTTCATTTAGCTCTGAAAAAATATTTGGGCTTCTAGCAGTGTGTGGGACTTGTTCTATTAGTCCTTCTATACTGACCTCCAGCAGGTTGCAAATTGAATATAATTTTTTTCTGCATCTAGCTCTGAAAAAATATTTGGGCTTCTAGCGGTGTGTGGGACTTGGTCTATTAGTCCATCTATACTGACCTCCATCAGGTTGCAAATTAAAAATAATTTTTTTCTTCATTTATCTCTGAAAAAATATTTGGGCTTCTAGCAGCGTGTGGGACTTGTTCTATTAGTCCATCTATACTGACCTCCATCAGGTTGCAAATTAAAAATAATTTTTTTCTGCATCTAGCTCTGAAAAAATATTTGGGCTTCTAGCAGTGTGTGGGACTTGGTCTATTAGTCCATCTATACTGACCTCCATCAGGTTGCAAATTAAAAATAATTTTTTTCTGCATCTAGCTCTGAAAAAATATTTGGGCTTCTAGCAGTGTGTGGGACTTGGTCTATTAGTCCATCTATACTGACCTCCATCAGGTTGCAAATTGAATAAAAAAAATTTCTGCATCTAGCTCTGAAAAAATATTTGGGCTTCTAGCGGTGTGTGGGACTTGGTCTATTAGTTCATCTATACTGACCTCCATCAGGTTGCAAATTAAAAATAATTTTTTTCTGCATCTAACCCAGCCAATAGTTTTGGCCTAATACCACAGTTTGGCCACTCAGCTCTGCTCGGTTACCATCCATTGTTTTTTTGTGCAAACAACTCCAGAGTTGTGAATTAGTTAACCACCAAAATGAGTGGAAAAAGGCCTGCTGCTGGTGGAAAGGGGAATAGGCGTGTTGGGAAGGGGAAAAAAGGTTGTGTCCGTGGGGTAGGTGCAGAAGAAAGACCATCTTCCAGCCAAACTAAAATGTCTACTTCTTTTAGCGGACAATGTGATAAGATCCCTTTCTTACGGCCACGCCAATCGCTACAAATTCCAGATGAGGCACAAAAACAGCAGGTGCTTCAACGGATATCAAGTGCTCCTTTAAGTGGGCTCTCCTCCACATCAACTTCAACATCACAAATACTCCAGTCCTCAAAGGTGTCACCCAAATCGCACTTGCTTCCTCACAGCTCCCAAATCTCCAGCTGCCCGTCTGAGTATGAGGTAGAACAGATGGTTGAGTCTGCAGAGCTGTTTACTCATACTATAGCCTGGGAATCAGAGGTCGACTCCAGCGCTTCTGTGAATCCAGACGAGGAAATGATCTGCACTGATGCCCAGAATCTTTATGAGTCGGATCCAGGACCAGACGCAGAAGGTTCTGACCATAATGTAGACCCTCATTCCCAAACTGTAACTCCTGTTGGTGGAGACAATGAGGAAGACGATGATAAGACTCAAATACCTGATTGGAGCGACAACTTTAGTTTTTTGTCAGGGCAGGAACAGGTTGGCTCTGAGGACGACGGGTGTGATAATGCACAGGGTGATGATGATGAGGTCGGAGATCCCACTTACTGTCAACCCACAGTCAGCCAAGAGATGAGGTCAGCAGAGGAGGTGGAGGAAGATGCTAGTGACGACGAGGTCAGGTTGCGCCTTCCTGGACAGAGACGTAGTACTGGAAGCACGTCAACAACTGCATCCTCAAACACAACTCTGCCTCTCACCACAAGTCGTGGTGGCTCTTCAGGTCGCATGGGTGCTAAGCCTTGCATAGCCTGGGCATTTTTTCAGATCGATAAAGATGACCCAACTCGTGTTATCTGTAACATTTGTCAGCAAAAGCTAAGTAGAGGCCAAAAAATACATAGTTTGAGTACTTCATGCATGAACCGGCACATGGACATGAAGCATAAGTTGCAGTGGGAAGCTCAGTGTGCTACAATGCGGTCTAGCCGGCCGGGCCAACCACCGTCTGCCATATCTTGTGCATCCGCGGCCTCTTCATCCTCTGTGACTGGGGGGACAGCAGTCACACCTGTTTTGGGGCGCAGACCTGCCACCTCTTTACCCGCAACAGCCAGCGTGATTGGCAGGTCATCATTTTCTTTGGAGGTGGTAACACCAGCTGGTCTTGAGCGCTGTCCGACATCGATAGCACCACCTTTGAATCAAGGCAACCTAACATGTCCGCCTGCATCTTCCTCACAGACCGGCAGTTTGCCGGGGACACCCTTATCAACCCCGTCTAAGCACAATAGCCAGCCCTCGGTCCCTCAGATGTGGACAAGTAAAAGACCATTTCCTCCTAGCCATGAGAAAGCTAAGAGGTTGAATTTCACCATCTGCAAGCTCTTGGCTACAGAAATGCTGCCTTTCCGCCTGGTGGACACAGAGGATTTTCGAGACCTTATGTCCGTCGCAGTGCCCCAGTACCAGATGCCCAGTCGGCACTACTTCTCAAAGAAAGGTGTGCCTGCGCTCCACCAGCATGTCGCACACAACATCACCGCTTCTTTGAGAAACTCTGTGTGTGACAGGGTGCATTTCACCACAGACACTTGGACGAGTAGGCATGGACAGGGGCGTTACATGTCGCTGACTGGGCACTGGGTAACTATGGTGACAGCAGGACAAGGGGCTGCTGTCCAAGTCTTGCCGTCCCCACGAGTTGTGCGTCAATCCTCTTTATGTCATTTTTCCTCCACTGCTTCTGCCTCCTCAACCTCCTCTCGGTCTTCCACCTGCACCCAAAGCCTGTCTGGTCATGCCACAAGCTTTCTAACTGCGCAGAAGGGATCCTGCACACCTCCTTACTATGCTGGCAGTAGGGCTCAACGTCATCAGGCGGTTTTTACATTGAAATGTCTGGGAAATGTGAGTCACACAGCTGAGGAGTTGTGGTCAGCTCTGGAGAACCAATTTCATGAATGGTTGTCTCCACTGGACCTGAAACCAGGGAAGGCCGTGTGCGACAATGCTGCAAACCTGGGTGTGGCCCTTCGCCGGGGCAATGTCACACACGTGCCTTGTATGGCTCACGTGTTGAACCTGGTTGTCCAGCAATTTTTAGCCCACTATCCCAGACTAGATGGCCTTCTGCAGAGGGCACGGTCGCTGTGTGCTCACTTCCGCCGTTCGCATCCCGCAGCTCAGCGACTTACATCTCTACAGAAGTCGTTGGGCCTGCCACTTCACCGGCTAAAATGCGATGTGCCTACCCGGTGGAATTCAACTCTGCACATGTTGCAGCGACTGTGGCAGCACCGACAAGCCCTGGTGCAATACGTTCTGACGTATAGCCTGGGCCAACGAGATTCAGAGGTGGGGCAAATCACGCTGGAGGAGTGGTCTCAGATCAGGGACCTATGCACCCTTCTGCACAGTTTTGAAATGGCGACGAAGATGTTTAGTGCTGACGATGCCATTATCAGCATGACTATTCCGGTGATTTACATGCTGGAGCACATGTTAAACAGAATTCGGAGTCAGGTGGTGGCACAAGAGGAGGTGGAGGAAGTAGAGGAGGAGGAGTTGTATGCGGAAGGGCTAACATCTGCAAGGTCCAGACGGTCGGCAGCACCAGAGCGGCAGGCATGTGAGGGTGGGGGAGATGATTTTACCAGGGCGCATGGTAGCAGCCAAACTAGTGAGGAAGGTGCAGGAGCCCAGGAAGAAGTGGAGGACGAACTGATGGAAGACTCATCAGATGAGGGAGACCTTGATCACATTTCTGTTGTGCGAGGTTGGGGGGAGAGGACAGAGGAAGGAAGCATGATTGTTACCTCGCCACCAACACAACAGGGACTTGGTGCTCCTGGATGCGCAACACACATGAGTGCCTTCTTGCTGCACTACCTGCAACATGACCCTCGAATTGTGAGAATTAGAAATAATCCTGACTACTGGGTTGCCACACTGTTAGATCCCCGGTACAAAAGTAAATTTGCAGAAATTATTCCTGCCATAGAAAGGGATGCACGCATGCAGGAGTATCAGCAGAGACTGTTGCAGAATCTTACATGTGCTTTTCCACAAAATACCAGTGGTGCACGTAGTGAATCTCACAGTTCCAACTTGCCAACCGTGGTCTGTATGGAATTGTTCAATAAAGGGCCCAAAATTAAGATAACATAGATGGGAGAGGTCTCTATGAATAGGAATTCCTAAGTATTTGATACCCTGTGAGGGCCAGGCAAAGGGAAAGTTGGACTGGATGGAATCCTATATGGATTTAGGGAGGGAGACATCGAGGGCCTCAGACTTCGCTGCATTGATTTTAAAATTTTACCATGTAACAAAGTGATCTATTTCAGCCATAACAGCAGGGATGGATATATGTGATTTAGTGATATATACTAGGACATCATCAGCAAATAGAGAGCACTTGTACTCGGTGCCTCCCACCTCAATCCACCTAATATTGGGGTTATGGCGAATTGATGAGAGCAGGTGCTCCGTCACTAGGATGTATAAGAGAGGGGACAGAGGACATCCCTGCCTTGTCCCATTGGTGATTGTGAAAGGTGATGAAAATGTTCTGACGCACCCCCTGGGCCTTGGGACACCCGGAGCCGGACCCTTTTTGGTGGATGCTGGTGGTTGTAGTCTTCGTGGCGGCGATCCGGTTCCGTGGCTCAGGGCGGTCAAACCAGTGGCGGAACTATTTATGTGGTTTTGATGTTTAAATGTCCGACTACGCCACCCGTGGATTGCGGTCAGAGTGAACCGCCGCTACAGGGCAGACCGCTAAGGCTGGTGTTGTGGGTGCAGCAGAGCGTAGCATAACTCCCCACGGGAGGAGTATAGCCTCAGGGCAGTGTATGCGGAGGATGGGGGTGATGGTGCAGGGCAGCAGCAGTAACGACACGGAGTCAGTGATGCAGTTCAGGGCCTTTACTCACAGTTCTTATTATCCAGACCACGTCTGCAGGTAACGGCTGCCCACGTCGTACTGTGCTCACCAGGTGAGGGGCTCAGACAACTCCCAGATAACTTTGGAGCGCTTCACAGGACCCCCTTTGTGTGTCCTTTGTCTGGCCTTTCTTACCAACACTTCTGTCCGGCTGCCTCGGGCCTCCTCTTGGTAAACTTGGCGCCAGTTTCCCTGACCCTATGTGGTGCCTTCCTAGCGGGTGGAGCAAGGGGCTGCGCCACATAAAATGTCAGAGCCTCCGGTTTCTAGCTGAGGGTCGTTTCCTGCCTCCACTAGTTCGGGGACCGGTCTCCCCCTTTGGCCTGACCCCTCCACGCAGGTGGATTCGGGCGTGCGGTGGCGACTCGCCCGTCCGCACCCCTGGGATCCCTTCATTCCTCGTTCCTGGAGCCTTCTCCGCTCCTCTTCCTTCCTTCTCCCTCTTGCAGGCCTGGGCCTCTGTTACTAGGCCCGCCTCCGGAGCAGAGCTCATGCAGAGCCCCTGCTCCCTGCCACTTCTGCTCAGACTTCTCTGCACTGAACTAAGATGGTGCCCACCTTTTATACTCCCTTCTCAATGCACCCAGGAACTGCTTCCTCCCTGCTCCTGCACTGCAGGGTTCCCCTTCCTCAGTGTTCCCTCCCCCCACTCCAGCCAGGGACAGGGACTGTCGTGCCCATCTCAGGGGCATATTGGTCGCCCTGCCCCACGGCAATGTGGTGTAATGCATGCAGGTGTCGGGTCCTGATCCACACTCCATCCTTATCTGAGAGTGAGATATCACACCTCTGGGTGAGGTGCAATACGTCTGTAGCAACCGAGCCCTCGGTGCTACAGTTCCATTTATCTTCAGCCTAGGTGACGTATTGTGATACAGGGCCGTGATTTTGGCTATAAAAGGGTCCCCTAGACCCCTACCCCAAGCTTTTTAAGAGAATCATATATGGCGTGCCAGGAGACTCTATGGAATGCTTTCTCAGCATCCAACGAGAGTATCTACTTACAAATTTTTAACTGCATCTAGCCCAGGAAATACTTTGTGCCTAGTAGCAGTGTCTGCTAGTCAGCGGATTATCCCGGCTGTTAAGCAAGCTACACCACCTGTAGTTTGGACACTTAATTTTTTCAAAGGAAATGCTTCGGGACCACGGGATACTTAGTGAAGAGCATCAGGAGGCACCCCAAGGCATAGGGGCTGGGACTGGCACTAGGATGCCTTGCGGTGGACAGCCGAGCTCGATCCTTATAAAAGCTTTTTAACTGCAGCAGCTTTAGTGGACGCTACTGGAGCTGGAATTACGCGGCTGCTGGCATGAGACTTGCCCTCCAATAGATCCTTGTAAATGGATTTAAAGTGTATTCATTCAAATTAGAGGGACAATTTAAATTAAAAAGCTTAGAGCTGCCTCCACCACAGGGGGGCTCTCTCGACCCACCAGCGGACAGGCACCAGTATTGGGAGAGGGGGGCTGGCCGTCAGGGTTCACCGCGGCTCTGGCACAAACCCGGCGACACGGAGGTGGCACGGGCAGGAGCGGACTGGCCGTCTCGGCTTCTCACTTTTTGGATTTTAGAAGGGCATGACATGCCTATATCTGTGTCTCCCCCTCCTTTTACTCCTCCACCTCTTTTCTTTTCGCATGACTATATGTACTTGTCACTTTTCCATGTGTTAGTTGTGTCTTCTGAGCAGTTTGTCAGCTTTTGGACACCTTTGAAGGTGTTTTCTATGTGTTTCTATGTGTTTTTGTTTGCCTGCCATTGGTTTTAACGGTGTTCGAAGGTGTTCGACGAACAGTTCGACGAACAGTTCGGCGAACACACGGGTGTTCGACGAACCGAACCGAACTCGAACACTACGGGGGTGGCTCAACACTAGTATTAGACTTGTGCTGTCTTTCTTGTGTTCTAGTGATGGGCTAACCAGAGCACTAAAGTTCGAGGTCTGTACCAGACACCTAATATCCATATACGGACTCCGAACATGGACTTCTCATGGAAGTCCGTGTTACAGTTCAGGTTCGGCAGCCTGAACAAAGCTTGTTGAAAGGCTGCAGCGCAGCGAATAAGCAAGCTTTTCGGTGTGGGCACTTCCGGCCCCAGCATTGCCATGCTAAGCATTGGCATGGCTGTGATTGGCTGGCGCACCATGTGATTAAAGAAAGAAATAAAAAGTCCCCCTATTTTTTGATAATAAGTGCAGATAAAGCAGACAGCTGCGGGCTACAGTCCTCAGCTGTCTGCTTTATCTTGGCTGGTTATCAAAAATAGAGGGCTGTTTTTTTAATTATTTAAATAAATAATTTAAAAAAAACGGCATGGGTTCCCCCCATTTTTGATAACTAGCCAAGGTAAAGCAGAGAGCTGGGGGCTGGTATTCTAAGGCTGGAAAGGTCCATGGTTATTTGGCCCTCCCCAGCCTAAAAATAGCTGCCCAGCTCTTCATGCTTACCCTGGTGCTTTGCCAAATGGGGTAATATTTTAGGGTTGATATCAGCTGTGTAATGTCCACTGACATCAAGCCCAGAGGTTAGTAATGGGGCGGTGGGTATTAGACACTCCCATTACTAACCTGGCAAGTGAATAGTTAAAAAAACAGACACATAGGAAAAAAATACTTTATTTAAATAAAGACTCCCCCTACACTCCCTCATTTACCAATTTATTCATTTAAAAAAATCCAGGAAGTCCTGAAGGTAATCCAATAGTGTAATGTCCCATGATGTCCTTCGAATCCTAAGGATTCTGCAAGACCCAGCTGATGTGAAGTGAGGTGACGTCAGTGAGGTCACCTCAGTTCACAGCGGCCAGTTATCACAAGGGCAGCGCGAGTGCTGGACTGATGAGTGACCGCTCATCAGTCCGGAACTCGTGCTGCCCTCGTGAGAACTGGCCACTGTGAACTGAGGTAACCTTACTGACATCACCTCAGTTCACAGCAGCCGGGTCTCGAGGAGCGCAGAGCAAGAGGCTGCTGCTCCAGTCTATGGAGCTGCGTTCTCTGAACAGTGCTCCATAGTCTGGATGAAGAAGACAGGGATCGTTTTGGGACCTCCATTTGGATAACGGCGGACCCTGCAGATTTTTTTTTTTAATAAATGGGGGAAAGACGGAAATTTTGTTGGAGAGTTTTTTTTTCCAAAAAAGATTTTTTTTTCTGTGTGTTTTCTTCTCTTTTTACTTATTGGGTTAGTAATGGGGATGTATGATAGATGCCTCTCCATTACTAACCCGAGGGCTTGATGTCAGCGGTCATTACAAAGCTGACATCAACCTCACAATCTCATTTCCCCTATTGCCACCTCACCAGGGCAATCGGGAAGAGCAGAGGCTAAACATCAGAATTGGCACATCTAATGGATGTGCCATTCTGGGGTGAATGAGGGCTGATCTTATTAGGCTGGGAAGGGGTAAATATACATGGACCTTACCAGCCTATTAATATTAGCACACAGCTTTCTGCTTTGCCTTAGCTGGTTATTAAAAATAGGGGTGAACTCACGTCCTTTTTTTAGGGTCCCAACATTTTTAATAACCAGCAAAGGAAAAGCAGACAGCTGGGGCTGATATTAATAGGCTGGAAAGCTCCATGGATATTGGCCCCTCCCCAGCATAATAAGACTAGCTCACAGCAGTCTGCTTTCCCTTGGTTGGTTATTAAAAATAGGAGGGACCCCAAGTCCTTTTTTTTTTCATTTACTTATTAGTATTGTTAATTTATTTATGTTACGGATCCAGGTGGTGGAACCTCTGTGCTGCGGTGCAAGGAGGGACTCAGAGGGGCGTAACTAGGTATCAACTCGGAGCGACCTAGGTCGTACGGTGGCTCAATCGACTCCGTGACCAGGGAGGATCCGAGCAGAGGGACCAGGTGCTACTCTGGGGACGACCTTGTAAGGGAGCAGGTGACTCCCACGGTACAGACGGCAGGAACTGACCGGTATTGCAGATGGACACAGCAAGCAGGCTGACGAGTTATCCGGGTGGATGGACTGGCAGACACGGCAGGCGGGAGCCTCTAGGTAGGCTGTCAGGTGGTCATGGCAAGTGACGGGCAGGAGCCTCTAGGTAGGCTGTCAGGTGGTCACGGCAAGTGACGGGCAGGAGCCTCCAGGTAGGCTGACAGGTGGTCACGGCAAGTGACGGGCAGGAGCCTCTAGGTAGGCTGTCAGGTGGTCACGGCAAGTGACGGGCAGGAGCCTCCAGGTAGGCTGACAGATGGTCACGGCAAGTGACAGGCAGGAGCCTCTAGGTAGGCTGTCAGGTGGTCACGGCAAGTGACGGGCAGGAGCCTCCAGGTAGGCTGACAAGTGGTCATGGCAAGTGACAGGCAGGAGCCTCTAGGTAGGCACGGCAGGTAGAAAGCGGGAGCCTCCAGGTAGGTACGGCAGGTAGCGGGCAGGTGCTTCCAGGTAAGCAGGCGGGCAAAGCCCATAGACAGACTGGCGGACTGAACGGAAAGACAGACTGTCGGGCTGGAGAGTAGTCAGGCTGGAGGACTGGACTGGTAGTCAGGCTGGCGGGCAGGACTAGTAGTCAGGCTAGCAGCGGGACCTAAGGGCTGAAGCAGAGGTAAGTACACTGTGCAACAACTATTGCTCGGGCACCTCCATTTTGGAGGAGGTGCCTTATATATGGGAGGACCTCTGGCAATTGGCCGGGGACTCCTTAGGGCGGCGCGCGCGGCCCCTTGAAAAGGGAGGGAGCGCGCGCGAGCGCGCCCTAAGCACCGTGCCCGGGAAGCAGCGTGCGCTGGCAGCAGCAGGAAGAGGAGCGCTGGAGAACGCCGGGCGGGGAGCTCGGCGGTGAAGGGGCGGCGTCTCTGCCTGGCAGGGGGCAGAGATGCCGATGCTACAATTTATTAGTAATAAATAAATGAAAAAAAAGGCATGGGGTTTTTAATAACCAGCTAAGGGAAAGCAGACAGCTGCAAGCTTATATTACTAGGCAGGGAATGCCCATGGTTATTGGGCCCTTCCCAACCTACAAATATCAGCCTGCAGCCGCCTCAAAAGTGCCGCATCATATTTGATGCGCCAATTCTGATGCTTAGCATCAACTGATTGCCCTGGTGTGGTGGCAATCGGGGTAATTGTTTTTGGTGTTAGTAATGCAGAGGTGTCTGTCAGACACCCCCATTACTAACATAGTAGTAAAAATAAACACATACACAGAAAAAAAACTTTACTTGAATAATGACTCCCCCACACTAGTCCTGTTCGCCAAATTTATTAAACAAATGATTCCACAAAGTAGTCCACGTTCATCTTCTTGGTCTCCGGCGCCTGTGGATAGCAATAAAGCTACCGCTATGCACAGGTGCCGGCTGATGATTTCTCTTATCAGCATCGCCTCCTCATGTTGCTATCAGCAAGACCAGGTGCATGATGATGACAGTAGTAGTCATCAGCCGGCACCTGACCAGTGGTAACCTTGTCACCACTGGTCACAGCTTCTTTTTCAAACGCTGTCCTCAAATGCTGTGTGACAGCATGGGAACCCGCAGTGGTCCGCGATACCCAGCGGCTGTCAACGGTGGAGACTTCAGAAAGGTTACCGCTGGTCAGAGCTGCTATTTCCCATGCTGTCACATAGAGGACTGCGTGGGAACCACCGGCTGTTCGGGTCCTCATTTAACTTGAATAGGGTTCGGGATCAAGTTCGGGTACCGTTCTGGTACCCGAACCAGACTTTTTTCTAAAGTTCAGCTGAACACGATGGACCTGAACATCCATCCCATCCCTATTGTGTTCTAATTAAAAATATCTAGATAAACTATGGTTCAAAACCCCATTTTTGATATTATGTCTGTGTTTATTTATTCTACAATGAATAAATCCACAAGGACCCCGTCAACCCACCGGGACGCCCAATTGTGTCAGGGATTGGTGGCCTTTGTGAGCCCATCTGCAAATTCATTGACTATTATCTCAAACCCCTAGTTGAAACATTACCATCTTATGTTAAGGACACAACTGGGGTCTTGACCCGGGTTGATGGCGTCCTTGTGGAAGAGGGAACGCTGCTTGTGATGGCCGACGTGGAGAGTCTGTATACTAGCATCAGTCACACCGATGGATTAAATGCGTTCCGCCTCTTCTTGGGTGCCTCCAACCTGGACGGCCCTTTGTGTGAATTGATCCTGGAGCTGCTGGAGTTTGCCCTTACCCACAATTTTTTTGTCTTTAAAGATTGTTTTTTTCTACAGAAGCGTGGCACGGCCATGGGTGTGGCCTGTGCGCCCTCTTATGCCAACCTCTTCCTGGGGCAGTGGGAAAGGGAGATTTTTGGTGATGGAGGGACATTGGCCGCTCACCGTGTGCTGTGCTGGATACACTACATAGATGATATTTTATTTTTGTGGCAGGGATCAAGCCAGCAGCTTGGGACATTCATGGGTGAGCTCGGCGTGAATCAGTATAATATTAAATTGACTTACACTTTTGACATAAAAAAGGTGGACTTCCTAGACATCTCACTGTGTGTAGACTCCCAGGGGTGCATACAGACGGACGTGTATAGGAAGGCCACCGCAGTAAATTCACTGATCCACGCCGGGTCTGCCCACAGTCCCGCCACCATCAGGGCCATCCCGGTTGGACAGTTCCTAAGGATGAGGCTGATTAGCTCATCGGACTCGGCTTTCGAACGTCAGGCCCAGGACCTGGGGCAGAGGTTCGAGCAGCGTGGTTATAGCCGAAGATGTATTAAACATGGATATGAGAGAGCTAGGAGAACTCCACGTAATGATCTACTCCACCCTTCCAAAAGGAGAGGTGATGAGAATGAAAAAATTAGATTTATTTCCGTCTATAACCACGAGTGGTCGAGCATGCGTCAGATCCTGGCCAAGCATTGGGACATATTGATGACGGAGCCCTCCCTGAGAACCTATTTAGGGGATCGTCCTTTGATGACCCCTAGGAGATCTAAGAATCTTGGTGACCTCCTGGTAAGGAGCCACTATATCCCCGAAACACATTGCCCATTTAGCTCAAGGGGACCTCTACGTGGCTGCTATAAATGTGGACATTGCCTGGCTTGCCCCAATGTTCTCCGCTGTACTTCATTCACCTCAGAGGACGGGCGAAGGACCTTCGACATAAGACACCATATATCTTGTAGCACTTCTAATGTAATTTATTATGCTACGTGTAGCTGCTCTCTCATTTATGTGGGTCTGACGTCGAGGGAACTTCGGGTTCGCGTCCGCAAACATGTGAGGGACATTGGGGCAGCCAGAACGGCATCAGACGCCTCTCTCCTCAAGACCATCCCACTTCATTTTAGGGATTAACACAATTGTGATCCATGCTCCCTTTTGGTTCGTGGGATAGATGTTGTGAACTTGGGGATACGGGGCGGCAATGTCAAGAGAAGCCTCGCACAGCGGGAGGCCCAATGGATTGTGCGACTAAATACAGTTATGACTTCCGGCTTAAATGAAACTTTGAGCTTTTCCTCCTACCTGTAACTTGAATTGACACCCCTCTAGTATATCCCTGCTCCTCATCTCGGTGGTCAGGTTTTATTTTAATTGTTTTTATTTTTGCATTGCTGTGTTTCTTTATTTTTTATTAATCATTCTCTCTTTTTCTTTTTACTCTCAGCTTTCATATTACAGTTTATTACAGGATCTTGAAATCGCAGCACGGCCCATTAATGATAAATCGAAGTGCCACAAATCTACAGCCATATCATGTGGCTTTGTATGATGTTGTTATATATTCTAGCTGACATTTTTATGTACTATGTGTGGTGTGCTTTTCTTTACTAATGTTTCTGTTGACGCAGTCTTACTCTTTTGACTATGTACCGGTAGGTTGTGTGGTGCGCATGCACCCCGTGGCAACCATCCCCACCATGCTCCCGCCTGTCTTTATGCTACCCTGCGCTTCACTTATACATATACTTATGGCTAGACGGCTGGGGGCCCCCCTGTGGCCTTGGTCGCGGCAGCGCGCTTGCGCCGCAAAGCACACACCTCCGCGATCATGTGATGCCGGTGACATACTTCCGGTTATCGCAGTTACGCCTCCGGCCATTTCCGGCATACATACATCCACGACACATATATATATAGGCCTTACTCTCCATACTACACATTTTATGCCCTTGATAAAGCGGACAGCCGTACCGCGAAACGCGCGTCAGGCGCATTTCTACCCCACCACAGTCCTTCCATCCCTGATAAGCAATTCGGCAAATAGTTTTACATGCATCAGGAGGTCTCTATGTTCATACAGCTCAGCGTCTTTTCTCTGATTCTCACCTGCTCAGTTTGTGACTCTATCACTTTTTACATTCTGCTTTCCTGTTAAAACTTGAGCCACTGTGCTCCTGTTTATTGACTGCTAATGTTTTCCTATAAGTTACTCACGCACTTGTGAGATACTTTTGGCCATTCGGGCACACTGTAATAATGGGAGAGTACAAATATATTTTTCTGATATGGTGGTTTTATTTTTGTATCGCTAAGATTCTGTATATGTATATAATTCTCCCCTGTTAACAGCCCAGATACAGGGCTTTATACAGCTATACACATTCCGTCTTGCTTCCACCTTGTATACTGTCTTTACAAACGTTTCTTATTAATATAACTTAATAAAATGAATTTGTACATTTATACCAGCTCATCTGTCTTTTTCTCCTATTTATCCCCAATGAAGAGGTTGTGTAGTCCTTCCCACGTACATTACAACCACATTCAATCAGATAAATAACAAAAGGATTCAAATGAGCTTATTACGGGGACCCGAGCACTAGAGCGCCACGCAATACTCAGCACTGCTCGATAATGCATGATAATGCCCCGTCTCATGCTGCACATAACACATCTGCATCTCTGGCTGCTATGGGCATAAAAGGGGACAAACTTATGGTGTGGCACCCATGCTCCCCTGACCTCAACCCCATTGAGAACCTCTGGAGCATCATCAAAAGGAGTGTCTATGATGGTGGGAGGCAGTTCACATCTAAGCAACAGCTCTGGGAGGGTATTCTGTCCTCATGCAAAACAATTAAAGCAGAAACCATCCAAAACCTGACAAATTCAATGGACGAGAGAGTTCAGAAGCTCCTTTCAAACAAGGGGTCCTATGTGCAAATGTAACATCACCTAGAATAAAGTTTTGAGTTGAAAACTGTTTGATTTCAGTTTGTAATAACCTGCTAATGCTTATAATTTCAAAAATGACCATTTTTTTGTTCTTTATTAAAATGAAAAGGTTGAAAACTCTGCTGTGCATAATAATTTGGAACATGCATTTTGAGTGCAGTTTGAGTTTTTTATTTTTTTAAAAATATACTTATCATAGGCAGTTTGTACAAAAACCTTTCAATTGTACTCTAATAGTTATTTGACTGGAAAATTACAATGACTGCAATTCATATAGGTAATTTGGGAAAATCTGAGAAAATATTATTTGCATAATAATTTGGAACACAGTGTATATCTAATCATGGCTGAAAGTGCAGACACCCTTGAAATTGTTCCAGAAAATGAAGTATTTTTCCCAGAAAATTATTGGAATTACATGTTTTGTTATACGAAATGTTTATTTCCTTTGTGTGTATTGGAACAACACAAAAAAGAGAAAAAAGGCAAATTGAACATAATTTCACACAAAACCCCCGATGGCGATGAGTGGTGACGTCAGTAATGTTACAGAATGAAGCTCCATAGGCTTTGGACGACAGATTCAGGGAATGTTGTGGGAAGGGCTGGACGACGTTGGACCTGCGTTGGACTTTCTTTTTTATAATAAATTGGTGAATGAGGGATAGTATCTTGTTTTTATTGCTCTCTAATTATGTTTTTCAGGTTTCCATTTGTAGACTACGTCAGATTCTATGGACTACGTTGGATTCTCCCTGGACTACGTTGGACATACATGGTTTTTTTTTTTGTTTTAAAATAAATTGTTGAACCAGGGAAAAAGTCAGGGAGTGTTTTTTTAATAAATTATTTTTGTGTGTGTGTTTTTTACTTTTTAGCACTGCGTTAGTAATGGGGGTGTCTGATGGACACCTCTTCATTACAAACACCAGGGCTTGAGGTCAGCTGTGTTTTTGGACAATTCACAACTGACATGAACCCCAAGCTCCGTGACCTTGATTGCCAGCACACGAGGGAAATCAGGAAGAGCAAAGGCAAAGCGCCAGACTTGGAGCATCTCATGTGATGCTCTACTTCTGGGGTGACTGTGGGCTGGTATTTGTTTAGGCTGGGAAGTGCCCAATAACCATGGACCTTCCCAGCCTGATAATATCAGCTCACAGCTGTCTGCTTTACCTTTGCTGGTTTCATAAAATAGAGGGGACCCAACTTTGATTTTATATTTATAGGTTAAACAAGCATAAAAAGCTGTAGAATAAACTCCACATGAAAAGCACTAAAGGGTGCAATTTTAAAATATAGGGGAGTGGTGAAATTATATATCTGCAGGATAACTACTATCTATTCATTTATCTATTTATTATCTATCTATTATATACTGTATCTAATATCTTTCTATCATCTATATATCTATATCTTTATCTAAGTGTTACGGATCCGGATGGTGGAACCTCTGTGCTGCGGTGCAAGGAGGGACCCAGAGGGGCGTAACTAAGTATCAACTCGGACCGACCTAGGTCGTACGGCGGCTAACGACTCCGTGACCAGGGAGGGACCGAGCAGAGGGACCAGGTGCTACTCTGGGGACGACCTTGTAAGAGAGCAGGTGACTCCCACGGGTCAGATGGTTGGGACTGACCGATACAGCAGATGGGCACAGCAGGCAACAGACGGAAGCCTCTAGGTAGGCTGTCAGGTGGTCACGGCAAGTGACGGGCAGGAGCCTCCGGGTAGGCTGACAGGTGGTCACGGCAGGTGACAGGCAGAAGCCTCCAGGTAGGCTGTCAGGTGGTCACGGCAAGTGACGGAAGGAGCCTCTAGGTAGGCTGTCAGGTGGTCACGGTAAGTGATGGGCAGGAGCCTCCAGGTAGGCTGACAGGTGGTCACGGCAGGTGACAGGCAGGAGCCTCTAGGTAGGCTGTCAGGTGGTCATGGCAAGGGACGGAAGGAGCCTCTAGGTAGGTTGTCAGGTGGTCACGGCAAGTGAGTAGCAAGCAGGGGCCTCCAGGTAGGCACGGCAGGTAACAGGCAGGTGCTTCCAGGTAAGCAGGCGGGCAAAGCCCATAGACAGACTGGCGGACTGAACGGAAGACAGACTGTCGGGCTGGAGAGTAGTCAGGCTGGTGGACAGGACTAGTAGTCAGGCTAGCAGGGGGACCTGAGGGCTGAAGCAGAGGTAAATACACTGTGCATCAACTATTGCTCGGGCACCTCCATATTGGAGGAGGTGCTTTAAATATGGCAGGACCTCCGGCAATTGGCCGGGGACTCCTTAGGGCGGCGCGCGCGGCCCCTTAAAGAGAGAGGGAGCGCGCGCGCTCTGAGCACAGTGCCCGGGAAGCTGCGCGCGCCGGCAGAAGCAGGAAGAGGAGCGCTGGAGGATGCCGGGCAGGGAGCGCGGCAGTGAGAGGGACGGCGTCTCTGCCTGGCAGGGGGCAGAGACGCCGATGCTACACTAAGATTTTTTTTCTTGATGGCCAGGAGGGTTTTGGCTGTGAACTTCCTGTGCTTGGTTGATGTAATTTCCTGGTTCCTTTGAGATGTGTGCGTAAAAATCAGATGCCATATGGATGGTCTGTATGCCGGCCATTTTTTTTATCGCTACCACAGACTTGCATTGGCGAGTCTCGTCCGATTTACATTTCCATACGCAGCATGCTGCGATTTTTTTCCTCTCGCCGAGTACAGGTGAGAAAAAAATAACAGATCTGCACTGCCTTATTGAATAACATTGGTCCGAGTGCAATCCGATTTTTTATTGGACTGCACTCGTCCGATTTATTCGCAAGTGTGAGCGAGCCCTTAAACTCATGGTAAATAGTCAGCACACAGCTGCAATAATTTACACTGATTCTGATTAACCCCATATAAGTCTAGCTGTTCTGTCAGCTGTTTCATGACATTATCTTAGTTGCATCAAAAAGCCATGGTCTCTAAACAGCTTACAACACAGCAAAGATATCTCATTACTGAAAGTTATCAGTGAAGAGCAGGGTACAAAATGTTTTCCAAAGCATTACATATAGCATGAACATTGTGAAGATGGTCATCAGGAAGAGCTTAAATTTGGCACAACAGTGACATTACCTAGAATTGGACGTTCTTCAAAACTTAATGAAAATACATGAAGATTATTTCCGGAGGTTGCCAAGATAGCGAAAGCAACATTAAAGGAGCTGAAGGAATATCTGTCAAGTATTGGTTGTGTACTGCATGTGACAACACTCTCCAATATTCTTTATATGTCTGGCCTGTGGGAGAGGGTGGCAAGACGGAAGCCTTTTCTTACAAAGAAAAACATCTAAGCCCGCTTATGTTTCCCAGAAACATACATCAAGTTTGCCAAAAGCATATGTTAGGATCTGATCAGAACAAGCGTGAGCTTTTTGGCCATGATTCCAAATGGTATGTTTGTCAGAAAATCAACACTGCGCATTGCCAAAAGAACACCAAAACTGACAGTGAAGCATGATGGAGACAGTATTATTCTTTGTGACTGATTTATAACAGCTGGAAATGAGGCCTTAGTCAAAGTGGAGGGTATTATGAACAGTTACAAGTATCAGTCAATTTTGTTTCAAAACATTCAGGGTTTTACTAAAGATGCATTTTACCTTTCAGTAAGACAATGACCCTAAGCATTCCTTCAAATGAACACAAGAATGGCTTCGCAAAAGATCATGGTTTTGGAATGGCCCAGCCAGAATCTAGACCTGAATCTAATTGAAAATCTGTGAGTTAACCTTAAAAGGGCACTGTACACAGGAGATGCTTTATCAATTTGACAAATTTGAAGTGTTACTGCAAGGAAGAGTCAGTAGAGATTGCCAATTCTAGTAGTACCATGCGGATAGAATCTTACCCAAAAAGACTGAATATTGTCATAAATTCAAAGGGTACTGTAGAGACACGAGGGCCAGTGGGTGTTCTTGTCTGCTGTCCTGGCAAAAAGACCGCACCGGCCATGGCTCATCCCAATGAATGCTTGCACTCCTTCTCTGTGGGCATAACACAGGGTGAGGGTACCACACTCCGGAAAGAATTTATTGACTCACCAACAGTCAACAGCATATAGTACATTCCCAGCAAGGATATAAAATGGTGCAAGTGACAGAGTCTCACCCTTCCACTGACTCGCCAGGGATTAGGACCTCTATGACTTTGGGGCATCCAGGGCCAACTACCCCAGCCAGCAGCACCTCGCTTTTGGCGGGCACCCACTTAGAGGTGATAGCAGCAAGATTAGGAAGCTGACCGAGCACAGCAAGGTATGTGGCCAGGTGACCCGATTTTCCCAACCTGGGTTCTCCAAACAAATTTGTAGGTTCCGTTTTGGGCAGTAAAGCAGTTCGAAATCTACCAGCTGGAACCATGGTCCCTGGGCTAAAGTCCTGTAGAATCACACCGGTAACAGGAGCAGGCCCCTTTTATATCCCACAGCTCCCATTTCAGGGTATTGTGCCCCACAGGATTGCGGGGGAGTTAATCATGGCTGTTCCCTCATTGTTCACTAGTTCAATTAGACTGCATAATTGTCCTCCAAAGGACGCAGACTATTACACCGCAGGGGGCTGATGCAATAAGTAATCAGCAGGCAATCCACAAATTAGCATACAAAAAGGGGTACGGGGCAGTCTCACATGAATCAATGGCTCATGTCCCTTGACTTACTGAACAAAGGAATAATACGTTTGGCATAAATAAGAATAGTTCACGTCCACACAAGTGGCCAGATTGACCCTCAGTCACCACATTCCTCCCCCTCCTTAATTAGTACCGGAGACTGCTGGATCCTGTCATGGGTTGCTGTTGACGGGGATGCCAAACATGATAGGTTTCCTTCTCCACTTGTGAGGACAGTCTAACGGTATTTCAATGATCTTTGCCCTTTTTATGTGAGACAGAAAAATGATAGGACTGTAAGACCAGACTCCATCTGAGTAAACATTCGATGTACCCGGCAGTCCAATTTATCCAAGTTAAGAGATTGTAGTCGGATAGGACCGTGAACTTCTTGATGTAGAGGCACGGCTGCAATTTTTCAGGGCCCAGACTATGGCCAGCATTCTTTTTCTATTGTGGTGTATACCCTCTCCAGGTCCAACAGCTTCCAGGATAGATAAGCAATTGGGTGTTCCTGGCCGTCATCCCCCATTTGGCTAAGTACGACTCCCAGTCCAGGATCCAATGCGTCTGTTTGGCAATGAACTGGTGGCGGAAGTTGGGAGCAGTCAGGACTGGGCTGTTGGCTAGCTGGGTTTTCAACTGGAGGAATATGGACTCGCATTCTAGGGTCCAGATGAGGTTGAGGGCATACCTTTGGTGGTGAGGTCATTGCGGGGTTTGGCTTTTTTACTGTAATTGGGAATAAAAGTTTGATAATAATTTGCTGTCCCTAAGAATGCACAGACTTGTTTTTGGTTAACTCGGTGGAGCCACTGTGCAATGGCTTCTACTTTTGAGGGCTCTGAACGAATGCACCCACTTCCTACCTGATGTCCCAGATATAGCACCTCGGCCATCCCCATCTGGCACTTGTCGGGTCGGATGGTGAGCTGGGCTTAGGCTACCCTCTGCACCACCTGGGACACGTACTGAAGATGCTCTTCCCAGATGTTGTTGAAGATAGCGATGTCATTCAGATAGGCCCCGGCATACCCCGGATATCCCTCTAGTAATTGGTCCACTATCCTTTGGAAGCCGGGGCGTTCTTCATCCCAAATGGAATGCTGGTGAACTCATACAGGCCAAAAGAGGTCATGAATGTGGACTTCTCTTGAGCCTCTTTCGTGAGTGAGATCTGCCAGTATCCCTTGCTCAGATCGAGGGTTGAATGAACCGAGATCCCCCTAAGCTGTCCAGCAGTTCATCCACCTGAGGCATGGGGTAGACGTCTGTAATGGTGACCTCACTGAGTCGCCCATAGTCCAAACAGAAGAGAGTATTCTTGTCCTTCTTGGGCACCAACATTACACTGGCAGCCCATGGGCTATGGGAAGGAACTATGACCCCATATTCAACATGTCATCCACCTCTACCTTCATTATTGCCAACACTGGAAGTGTCACCCGGTAGGTGAGATGTCTGAGTGGAGTGGCTGCCCCTGTGTTGACACGATGCTGGACCAGGAGTGTTTGACCAGGTTGACTCGTGAACAGGGGTCCATATGTTCCGAGCAGGTTTGTTAACTGCTGCTTCTATGATGGACCAAGCTGCTCCCACAACGGGACATCCATTGCCCCAATTACCCTCTTGGTGTCTCCCAATAAGTCCGGTATCTGGTCCATATCTGGGTCGTCTAAAGGGGAGCAACAAATTGCTAAGTTGGTGACCACCCTTTCCTCATAAGCTTTTAGCCTGTTGACATGGTAGGGGTCAAAGGTTTACCGCGACAGAGAGGGGCCAGAAGACCGCAGTGTCTGAAATCACATACTCCTGCACGGATTAGAAGCATTTCATCATCTTATTAAACAGTGTAGGTTTCTGCTAGCAGTGCAGGGGTTAATCTGTTCAATTGAGAGCTCCTGGTGCTTTCCTGGTTTGATGGTCTCAGCTGTTCAATGTTAGCCACTTCCTTCTGTTATATACTCGTCTCTGGCAATCAGGGATTGCCAGTGTTAGCTCATACTGCCTGGTTCTGGAGTTGGAGGCGTTGGTTGTTTGGAGGCGTTTTGAGAGTTGTTCAGAAGACTGTTGCATGGTGTTTGTCTGTATACATGTCCTCATTCTCTCCTATTTGGTTTCTCATTCCTTAATTCCCTGGTGTTTCACTCTGTTGTTTGTGAGAGCAATTTTGTATGATTGGCATTTTCATTTGACCCATTCTGTCTTCCCTTGTTTGTCAGGTTGGTGTATTCTGATACACTTCTACTCCCCACTTCCCTGGGCTGGGGAGGGGCCAAATAAGGGTTGAAATGGGAGCACAGCAAGGCACGTGGCCCCAGCATCTTCACCCTCAGAAGTAATCCAGGGAGCAGGGAGAAACTAGGGCACCCCCTAGCTTGAGGGATTGGGAAGGAGCATCTAGCCCCAGGATATCCTGTTACAGTGCCGGTACATTAATACTGGCCCATATAATTCTGATCCATCATGGATCCGGTGAATGCTCTGGCAGGGCAACTACAGTAACTCAGCCTGGAGGTGGCAGATCTACACTATTGTTTTGCAGCACCCTAGCATGTCTGGTTTGGGGACAGCAACTCTCAGACATCCTCTGGTGGAGCCAAAGATCACTTTACCAGACAGGTTCTCTGGGGATCGGGACAAGTTTGCTGTTTTCAGGGAGGCCTGTAAGCTTTATTTTAAATTATGTCCCCACTCCTCAGGAACCAAGGAGTAATGGGTGGGGATTGTAATTTCTCTCCTTCAGGATGACCCCCAAGTCTGGGCATTTCCTCTCCCAGCAGAATCTCTGTCGCTCCGGACGGTCCAGGAATTTTTTCATGCCTTGGGTCATATATACGATGACCTCGACCACGTCTCCATGGCCGACTCTATTCTACGTCAGCTTCAGCAGGTAGACCAGCAAGCGGAAGAGTATTGCTCCGAGTTTTGATGGTGGTCCACAGATGCTAAGTGGAATGACCCTGTGCTCTGTAGCCAGTTTTGTCAAGGGCTATCTGTAAAGGTAAAGGATGCCTTTGCTCTATTTGAGACACCGGTCTCCCTGGAGACAACCATGTCTCTGGAAATTCGTGTTGACCTCTGTTTTCACCAGAAACATAAAGAGACATTCCAATTTGCCAGGGACCTGGATATCAAGGAAACCTAGGACTGGTTCAACTGAGGAACCCATGCAGTTGGTGGGGACGTCTCATTCTATTCTCATTCACTTGTAGTTCGGCATAAAGGGGGAATGTGTTTTTTCTGTGGTGGGAAGGGTAATTTTGTGGGAACTTGTCCTTCCATATCACACCGTAACCAGCTGCTGGAAAACTGAGGACCCTGGGTTGTGGGCAGGTTAGCAACCCGGGTGTATTTCCTCTGTGGGTAGGTCACAATTTTTTCTACCTGCCGAGATCCATCTTGGCAAAAATAAGGTGGTTATTTCAGCCTTCCAGCACAGTGAGGCAGGGTTTAACTTGATTGACACTAGGTTCATCCAAAACCAGGGCTTCAAGCCACATAAACTGTCTAGATCAATACCCATAATCACCATTGACTCTGCACCCTTCAGACAGGGGTATTTTACTCAGGTCGTTTGAGCGTTACATCTGCAGGTAGGTGCCATACACTCAGAATTCCTCGACTGTTATGTGTTAGAGGGACCCTCTCCTGTGGTTCTTGGACTACCTTGGCTTATGCTGCACAATCCCGTGGTAGACTGGCAGACTTGGGAGGTGGTAAAGTGGAGCGAGTATTGTCAGGGACACTGGGCACCCGGCTAGCCAGGGTGGGTACCCAGTCTCTATCAGAATGCCTGTCTGACTTCAGGGATGTGTTTTCTGAATAGGGGAGTCAAGAACTACCCCCCTCATCGTCCTTATGATTGTATCATCAATCTTATACCTGGGGCCAAGCAGCCTAAGAGCAGGATATATATCTCTGGTCCGGAGGACCATGAAGGACTACAGTATATCGTGTAGCATTGTAGCATCGGCGTCTCTGCCTCCTGCCGGGCAGAGATGCCGTCCCCCTCACCGCCGTGGTCCAGGTCCGGCGTCTTCCCGCTCCCCTGTTGTTGTGGAGCGCACCACGCGCAGCTTCCTGGGCACTGTGCTCAGGGCACGAGCGCACTCCCTCCCTCTTAAAGGGGCCGCACGCGCCATCCTATAGAGTCCCCGGACAATGGCCGGAGGACTCCTCCTATATGAGGAACCTCCTCCAAAATGGAAGTGCCTGTGCAAGGTTGTTGTTCCATGTGCTAACACTTGCTTGAGCCCTCAGGTTCCACTGCCTGTCAGTTCTGCCCGCCAGTCTGTCTAACAGTTCAGCCCGCCAGTCTGTCTAACAGTCCTGCTCAAAACCTGCCGTGTCCACCAGCCTGCCTACCTGGAGCACCTGCCTGTAACCTGTCGTGCCCACCAGCCAGCCTACCTGGAGCACCTGCCTGTTACCTGTCGTGCCCACCAGCCTGCCTACCTGGAGCACCTGCCAGCTACCAGCCGTGCTAACCCGCTTGCCTACCTAGAGCACCCGTCTGGCTGGCTGCCGAACCAGCCTGCTTATCTACCCGGACCATCCGTCAGCCTTCCTGCCGTGCTCATCCGCTGTACCGGTCAGTTCCTGCCATCTGTCCCGTGGGAGTCACCTGCTCACACACAAGGTCGGTCCCAGACTGGCACCTGGTCCACCTGCCCGGTCCCTCCCTGGTTCACGGAGTCGACTAAGCCGCCGTGTAACCTTGGTCAGGCCGAGTAGGCACTTAGTCATGCCACTCTGGCTCCTCCTTGCACCAAAGCACAGAGGTTCCACCACCCGGACTCGTAACATATCGCAGAAAGTCTGACAAAGGGTCAAATCAGACCTTCCTCTTCTCCCGTTGTAGCGGGGTTTTTCTTTGTCAAAAAGAAAGATGGAGTTACGTCCCTGCCTAGATTTTCGCAAACTGAAATGGATCACAGTCCGAGATCTGTATCCTCTCCCTTTGATTACGGACCTCTTTAACCAGATCGTGGGAGCAAAATGATTCTCTAAACTGGATCTCACGGGGCATATAATCTGATTTAAATTGAGGGAGATGAGTGGAAGACAGCCTTTAATACACCTGAGGGTCACTATGAAAACCTTGTGATGCCATTTGGGTTGACTAATGCTCCTGTGTCTTTCAGCACTTTGTAAATGGCATTTTTAGTCACCTGGCAGGTAGATTTGTTGTGATTTACCTTGATGACATATTGATTTATTCGCCTGACCTCGAGTCACATCATGTACATGTCAGGCAGGTATTACAGATGCTCAGAGACAATAAATTATTTGTCAAACCAAAGAAATATATGTTCTCAGTTCAGGAGATCCCTTTTATAATTCTAAGTTATTTCCTATCATCCACCGGTTTTCACATGGATCCAGCAAAAGTGCGGCCGGTACTGAATTGGGATTGTCCTGAAGACTTAAAGAGTTTACAAAGGTTTTAATGTTTTGCCAACTACTACCATAAGTTTATCAAAAACTTTTCGGTAGTGGCCAAACCTCTGATGGATATGACCAGGAAAGGGATGGACTTTTCCAAATGGTCCAGTCGGGACAGTGAGGCATTTGATATCCTAAGAAATGTTTTGAATCTGCGCAGATTATTATGCAGCCTGACGTCAATCAGCCATTCATTGTAAAGGTTGATGCAGTGGGGGCTGAATTGTTGCATGGCACATCACATAGTAAATGGCATCCATGTGCATATTTTTCGAAGAACCTGTCGTCTGCTAAGAAGAACTACGATATTGGTAATAGAGAATTCTTGGCAATTAAGTGGGCTTTTAAACAATGGTGACATTTTCTGAAGGGGGGCAGCACATCTGGTCATTGTAAACACAGAACATAAAAATCTTCTATATTTAAAATCTGCTAAGCGTCTGACAAAGGCGTGATGGTCATTTTTCTTCATTAGATTCAACTTTTTTGTTACGTGTAGGCCGGGGAATAAGAGCATTAAGGCGGATGCCTTATCTCATTGTTTTCCTGGGGGTGGAGGTAGTTGTGAACTGGTTCCTATACTAAAGAAAGGGGTAGTTATTGTTACTATGTGTTCTGATCTTGCGAAAGAGGCAGTAGAGGCTCAGTGGGAGGCCCCTGCAGCCTGTTTGTCAGGTAAACTCTTTGTACGTGTGAATCTCCATCTTAAAGTTTTAAGCGAACATCATGACTCGGTCTAGGCAGGACATCCTGGTAGTAAAACCATCACAGATCTCCTTACTCTGCAGTTTTGGTGGTCTGGAGTGCATCAGGATGTTCAGGAGTATGTAGCTGCCTGCAGTGTGTGAGCGCGTTCTAACACCCCTAATAATTGTCCGTCTGGGGCTCTTTAATATTGGCGATTCCCAGTGTACCTTAGACTCATTTATCAGTAGATTTCATCACTGAGCTACTCTTATCTGTCGGTAATACAGTTGTATTGGTGATCGTGGACAGATTTAGCAAGAAGTCTCATTTCATTGCGCTACCCGTTTTACCTAATTCCAAGATCTTGGCGCAAATTTTAATCAAAGAAACTGTGAAATTACATGGGATTTCTTTTGATATTGTTTCTGACCGGGTGGTGCAATTCATTTCCAAATTCTGGAAAGCAATTTGCTCTCATTTGGGGATCCAACTGTCAATTTATTCAGCCTTTTATCCACAGTCTAATGGGCAAACTGAACGTGTTAACCAGAATCTTGAGACTTATCTTAGGTGTTTTGTGTCTGAGAAGGATTGGATTACTTACCTCTAGCTGAATTTGCGGTGAATAACCGTTGTCCTGAGTCTACTGGTAAGTTCACGTTCTTCGTGGTATACAGGTATCATCCTCCGTTCTGCTCTTTTAATAGGAATCTTTCTTCAGGAATACCTGAAGAGGAATGGTTTTCATCATCTATAACATCTGTGTGGCAAGGAGTTCTTAATTATTTGAAGAAGATGGGGTCCAATTATAAGAGTGTGGTTGATTGGAGAAGTTTGGTGGGTCCAGACCTGTATGTTGGTGATTTGGTGTGGTTGTCCTCAAGCAACATTAAGTTGAAGGTTCCTTCCTGGAAACTGGGAGTCAGGTTCATCAGTCCTTATAAGGTTGTGGCTGTCATCAATCCTGTAGCATTCCACCTTGCTTTGCCACCTTAATTTAGGATTCATAATGTGTTTCACCGGTCTCTACTCAATAAAAATATATTGCGCCCTCTGCACCATCACCACCACCTCCTTCCCCGGTCATTATTGATGGGAATTTGGAATTTCACATAGCTAAGATTGTCAGTTCTCACTTGGTTCATCGGTCTCTTCAGTAGCTGGTTCATTGGAAGGGTTACGGTCCTGAAGAGAGAATGTGGGTACCAGCATCTGAAATCCATGCGGTCATGTTGATCAGGTCTTTTCACGCTGCGCACCCTGATTAACCCGGCCCTGAGGTTCCGAAGGTCCCTCTCAGAAGGGGGTACTGTCACAGGTTTACTGCATCAGAGAGGGGCCAGAAGACTGCGGTGTCTGATTTCACATACTCCAGCACTGATTAGAAGCAGTTCACCATCATATTAAACAGTGCAGGTTTCTGCTAGCAGTGCAGGAGTTAATCTATTCAATTGAGAGCTTCTGGAGATTATTTGCTTTGATGGTCTCAGCTGTTCACTGTTGGCCACTCCCCTCAGCTATTTATACTCACCTCAAGCAATCAGGGATTGCCAGTGTTAGTTCATACTGCCTGGTTCTGGAGTTGGAGGCGTTGGTTGTTGGAGGTGGTGTTTGGAGAGTGGTTCAGAAGACTGTTGCTTGGTGTTGGTCTGTGTGCATGTCCTCATCCTCTCCCATTTGGTATATCCTTCCTTAACTCCTCAGTGTTCCACTCTGTTGCTTGTGAGTGTATTTTTGTATGATTCATATTTTCATTTATTCCAGTCTGTCTTTGCTTGTTTATCAGTTTGGTGTATTCTTATACACTTCTACTCCCCACTTCCCTCTGTGGGTGAGGGGACAGATAAGGGTTGAAATAGGAGCACAGAAAGGCACGAGGCCCTGGCATCTTCACCATCAGAAGTAATCCGGGGAGCAGGGAGAGACTATGGCACCCCCTAGCTTGAGGGCTAGGGAAGGAGTCCCTAGGTCTGGGATATCCTGCTATAGTGCCGTGAAAATAGGTCTGTTCAAGAACACCTGCTCAATCCAGGGCCATGGTGTAGTCAGTATTCTCACATTTCCTGGTAATGGTAACTAGACCAGCCCACATGGCTTGCAGCTTGTTTTTGCAAACCAGTACTAGTACTATAGCCTTCTGTCCACAGGCAAATTCTTGGAGTCTGGCAGCACAGTTGTAACACCGTTCTTGCGTTTCCTGAGCTACTTCTAAATTCTGTGGTACCTCATCTTTTCCCTAAACTTTTGATCATTTTTCAGAATGGGAATCTCTTCTGTGGGGAAGGTGCCCTCCCATCTCTCTCATACCAGCTCCAAAGGCACTCATACTTTTCTGCTGTACAGTAATTCGAAGGGGGAGAACCCGGTAGAATCCTGCGGCACCTCTCAGTAGGTAAAGAGGAGCTACTGCAGGTTTCTCTCCCAGTCTCTCCCCTCAAACTCCACACACTGGCTAATGAGCTGTTTCAGCATTTTGTTGAAGCATTCACACAACCCGTTAGTTTCAGTGTGGTAGGGGGTGGTTCCCATGGGGCAGACCCGATATTTCTCCTAGAGGGTATGAATCAGATCGATTTGGAACTGGCCCCCCTGGTCAGTAAATATGTCCTCTACAGATACGGAGACTCTACTCAACTAAAGATGTCCCGTAGAGCTTGAGCCATGTGCTACGTATCAATGAATGACAGAGTAATTGCCTCTGGGTAGCAGGTGGCAAAGTTGACCAGGGTGAGTATGTATCTCTTTCCGCTGCAGCAGGGGATGGCTAAGGGGCCTACCAAATCTATGGCAACCATCTTGAATGGTTAACCTATCAAGGGCATAGACTGGAGCGCGGTATGACAGGGTGCTCCAACCATCCGTTGATACACCAGACAAGAGGCTCGATATTTCTGCACCTCTTGAATGACACTTGGCCAAAAAAAAACTATGCAGCAGGTGGGTCCAGGTCTTTTTGACCCCCATGTGCCCAGCTGCAGGGACATCATGGGCCATGCACAGAAGTTGGAGTCTGTACTGCTAGGGTACCATGAGCGGATGGACACGGGTCCAGGGTTTCTCTGAGCAGGATCCAGGCTTTTCCAGATATAAGAGCCCCTTCTCCGATCTATATACCTCCGCCTGATTTATTTCCCCAGGTCAGGCAGCCATATTGCGGAAAAGCTCCTGGGTGGGGTCTGTGAGTTGGGCTTCCCTAAACTCCCTACGATCTATCTCCCCCCAGTCAATGGACACAGTCTGGGCAGGTGCACTCACTGTTGCCGGTTCAGATGAGGATGATGGAGGCTTGGAATGTGGGTGGCAGAAGGATTTGCAACAGGGTGCTGCTTGGCTTGGTTGTGACAAAATTGCTGGACAGCTCTTGTCCTAGGTCAAAAATATATAGGATTGGGCAAAATATAGCCTGGCTTGGATGTGTTTCTTTGTAAGAAAAGATTTTTATCTTGCCATCGTATCTGACAGACCAGGCATATGAAGAATACGGGAGACTGTTGTCATATGCAGTACTTGCCAGAAATCCCTGCTACTCCTTTAATGTTGCTACAGTTGTGCTCAAAAGTTTACATACCCCGGCAGAATTTTTCCTTTCTTGGACTTGTTTCAGAGAATATGAATGATAACAAAAAAACTTTTTCTCCACTCATGGTTATTGGTTGGGTGAAGTCATGTATTGTCAAACTACTGTGTTTTCTCTTTTTAAATCTTAATGACAAGCAAAAATATCAAGATGACCCTGATCAAAAGTTTGCATACACTGGTGATTTTGGCCTGATAACATGCACATAATTTGACACAAATGGGTTTGAATGGCTACTAAAGGTAACCTACTCCCCTGTGACCTGTTTGTTTGTAATCAGTGTGTGTGCATAAAAGCTGAGTGAGTTTCTGGGATCCAGACAGACTCTTGCATCTTTCATCCAACCACTGACGTTTCTGGATTGTGAGTCATGGGGAAAGCAAAATAATTGTCAACGGATCTACGGGAAAAGGTAGTTGAACTGTATAACACAAGAAAAGGATACCAAAAATATCCAAGGAATTGATAATGCAAGTCAGCAGCATTCAAACTGTGATTAACAAATGGAAAATCAGGGGCTCTGTAAAAAACAAACCACGGTCAGGTAGACAAACAAAATTTAGGCCACAACTGCCAGGAAAATTGTTCGGGATGCAAAGAAAAACCCACAAATAACATCAGCTGAAATTCAGGACTCTCTGAAACCTAGCAGTGTGGCTGTTTCAAGATGCACAATAAGGAGGCACTTGAAGAAAAATGGGCTGCATGGTCGAGTCGCCAGAAGAAAG
This sequence comes from Phyllobates terribilis, assembly GCF_046119375.1. NCBI lineage: Eukaryota > Metazoa > Chordata > Amphibia > Anura > Dendrobatidae > Phyllobates > Phyllobates terribilis. The sequence continues at coordinate 60,190,793 of NW_027362773.1, forward strand.
CCATTACTGCACAAATGCCACAAAGTATCTAGCCTACAATACGCCATACAGCACAGAGACAAGCCTCAAAACTTCTGGATCAAGGTAATTTGGAATGATGAGACCAAAATTGAACTTTTTGGCTACAACCATAAACGTTACAAGTGGAGAGAGGTCAACAAGGCCTATGATGAAAGGAACATCATTCCTACAGTAAAGCACGGAGGTGGATCGCTGATGTTTTGGGAATGTGTGAGCTACAAAAGGCACAGGAAACTTGTTAAAGTTGAAGGAAAGATGAATGCAGCTTGTTATCAGCAAATACTGGAGGCAAATTTGCACTCATCAGCACAGAAGCTGCGCATGGGACCTACTTGGACGTTCCAACATGACAACGATCCAAAATACAAGGCCAAGTCAACTTGTCATTGGCTACAGCAGAACAAAGTGAAGGTTCTGGAGTGGCCATCTCAGTCTCCTGACCTCAATATCATTGAGCCACTCTGGGTGATCTTAAGAGCGCAGTTCATCTAGATAGCCCAGGAATTTACAGGAACTGGAAGCTATTTGCCAAGAAGAATGGGCAACTTAACCATCTGAGAAAATAAAGAACCTCATCCACAACTACCACAAAAGACTTCAAACTGTCATTGATGTTAGAGGGGGCAATGTGAACTTATGATCAGGGTCATTTGGATGGTTTTGGTTGTCATTAAGATTTAAAAAGAGAAAACACAGCAGTTTGACAAAATACACTGTGTGCCGAATTATTAGGCAAGTTGTATTTTAGAGGATTATTTTTATTATTGATCAACAACTATGTTCTCAATCAACCCAAAAGACTCATAATTATCCAAGCTTAATATTTTTGGAAGTTGGAGTGGGTTTTTTTTAGATTTGGCTATCTTAGGAGGATATCTGTTTGTGCAGGTAACTATTACTGTGCAGAATTATTAGGCAACTTAAAAAAAAAACAAATATAATCCCTCCTCACTTGTTTATTTTCACCAGGAGAACCAATATCAGTGCACAAAATTTAGAAGTAAACATTTCTGACATGCAAAAACAAAAAACAAAAAAATTAGTGATCAATATAGCCACCTTTCTTTATGATGACACTCAACAGCCTTCCATCCATAGATTCTGTCAGTTGCTTGATCTGTTTTCGATCAACATTGCGTGCAGCAGCCACCACAGCCTCCCAGACACTGTTCCGAGAGGTGTACTGTTTTCCCTCCCTGTAGATCTCACATTTTATGATGGACCACAGGTTCTCTATGGGGTTCAGATCAGGTGAACAAGGGGGCCATGTCATTATTTTTTCTTCTTTTAGACCTTTACTGGCCAGCCACGCCGTGGAGTAGTTGGATGCATGTGATGGAGCATTGTCCTGCATGAAAATCATGTTTTTCTTGAACGATACCGACTTCTTCCTGTACCACTGCTTGCAGAAGTTGTCTTCCAGAAACTGGCAGTAGGTCTGGGAGTTGAGCTTCACTCCATCCTCAACCCGAAAAGGTCCCACATCTTTGATGATACCAGCCCATACCAGACCAGTACCCCACCTACACCTTGCTGGCGTCTGAGTCGGAGTGGAGCTCTCTGCCCTTTACTGATCCAGCCTCTGGCCCATCCATCTGGCCCATCAAGAGTCACTCTCATTCCATCAGTCCATAAAACCTTTGAAAGATCAGTCTTAAGATATTTCTTGGCCCAGTCTTGACATTTTATCTTATGTTTCTTGTTCAAAAGTGGTCGTTTTTCAGCCTTCCTTACCGTGGCCATGTCCCTGAGTATCGCACACCTTGTGCTTTTTGATACTCCAGTAACGTTGCAGCTCTGAAATATGACAAAACTGGTGGCGAATGGCATCTTGGCAGCTTCACGCTTGATTTTCCTCACTTCATGGGCAGTTATTTTGCGCCTTTTTTGGCCAACACGCTTCTTGCGACCCTGTTGGCTATTTGCCATGAAACGCTTGATTGTTCGGTGATCACGCTTCAAAAGTTTGGAAATTTCAAGACTGCTGCATCCCTCTGCAAGACATCTCACAATTTTGGACTTTTCAGAGCCCGTCAAATCTCTCTTCTGACCCATTTTGCCAAAGGAAAGGAAGTTGCCTAATAATTAAGCACACCTTATATAGGGTGTTGATGTCATTAGTCAACACCCCTCCTCATTACAGAGATGCACATCACCAGATTTACTTAATTGGTAGTTGGCTCTCAAGCCTATGCAGCTTGGAGAAGGACAACATGTATAAAAAATATCATGTGATCAAAATACTCATTTGCCTAATAATTCGGCACACAGTGTATGGCTTCACCCAACCAATATTCATGAGTGGAGAAAGAGTTTTTTGCTATCATTCATATTCTCTGAAACATGCCCAAGAAAGGAAAAATTCTGCCGGGGTATGTAAACTTTTTAGCAAAACTGTATAGGCCTCTTGGAAGCCTCCCAAACAAATTTTCTTCTTGTATTTTCATCAATTGATTAGGGACATCCAGTAATATCAGTGTTGTGCCAAATTTAAGCCACTTCTCGATGACCATGTTCACTGGATGTTACAATACTGACGTAGTACTACTGGAAACTAGTGGCTGAAGGAGCACAAGCAGGAACAGCAAGCAGTAGTAGACGTTCTTGAAGTTAGCAAGAAGTTGTGGGAAACAATCCATAGATAAATTAGAACAGACTGGGTAAGAATGTTCAGGAACTGGTGACTGAAGCTAAGCTAACAGCTAGACACAATACTCAAGCAATGAGTGAGAGATCAATGTGCTTTAAGTAGGCCCAAACAGGAAACAAGGTGGATTCCATAGATTCAGAATCCGCCATCTTGGAAAAGGGCAATTGTAGAACACAACAGCAGTCTCCAGTCGTAAGGAGTGAAACTGAAGCACAGTTATTAAAGTGAACAATAGCGGCCAGTAGTGGTTAAATTGGAGAAGGCAATAGAATTCCTGACATTACTCCCCCTTTCAACAGCGGCCTCCGGACGATGCTTGGTTTGGTTTGTGTGGATATTTTTGATGAACTCTTTAAGCAGTCGAGGAGCACTGCGATTTTCTGCAGGTTCCCAGGAATTATCTTCAGGGCCATACCCGTGCCACTTTATTAAGTACTGAAACTTAATCAAATAATTAAAAATCATCACCCACTCACGCTATACAATTGCTAGAAGAAATGCAGCTGCTGGTAGTAGAGCAGGTTTCGTGGGAAGAAGGACAGTGATTCCTTCGATACGCGTTGGATTTTGTGGCCGCTCTGAGGCTCTCTGAGTAGTGACGTCACCCTAACTACTCCCCCCCCCCACCCCCCCGTGTGCGGCATCAGCTAGTGGCGTAGCTTCTGGCCGGGGCACGCCGCAAGTCGAGTGCCAGCTGAAGATTCACGGCAAGGGGCAACTCTGGGAGGACGCTCCTATTACAGACTTTTTCACCACCAGGCATTATACGGGGATTCCAGGACCCAGCACAATATAGCAGAACAAAGCAAACTACACAGGTACTTTAACCATTATGCTATCCTCCGCATTGGTCCATAAGTAGTGTCTAATTGGATGATTTTATCAGTTGTCTCTGTGATCTCTATAGCAGCACAATAGGGGATTGCAGGTGCAGGGATTTTTTTTTTTTTTCCATTTTATTATTGACACTATTGTAGGTAGGTCTATTACGGCATTAGCCAAATTACTCCTGACATATGTTTACCCTGGTGTTCTAGATTTCAGACACTTATTTTTGACGTTTGCGAGTGCGGTAGTATATACTCCATTCACTACAAGTACTGAAACTTGTTTCTTAATATTCTGGAATACAGGACCTTTTCAACTGTGTAATGCTCTTGCCCATCCACTTCAATAGGATCAGGAGGAGGCAGACAATGCCCTGGAAAAGGATTTGGAACAAATGGCTTTAGTAAGGAGACATGGAACACTGGATGTATCTTCATTGTTCTGGGAAGTTGAAGGTGAAAAGCTACTGAGCTAACTTGTCCAATTATTTTAAAATGGACCAATACATTTTTGACCCAGTTTTGGTGAGGGTATATGGAGTTTCAAATTCTTGGTGGAAAGCCATAATTCATCACCCACTTGGAAGTTTGGAGAAGGTCTGCGAGATTTATCTCTGCTTCCTTATATTTCTCCTGGACAATTCTTAAAGTGTCTTTTAGTATTTCCAGATTCTGTTGCAGGGATTGTATTCTGTTGGTGACAGCAGGGATAGGCATTTCTCTGGGAAAATTAGGAAGGATACTTAAATGGTGCCCAGAATTTGCGAAGAATGGTTTGTTTGGTTGAAGCATTTTGAGAATTGTTGTATGAAAATTCTGTCATAGGAAGTAAATCAACCCAGTCATCCTGGAGATGACAAACGTAGCATCTTAGATACTGCTCTAAGGTTTGGTTTGTGCTTTCAGTCTGACAATTAGAATTGGGATGGAATGTAGAAGATAAACTGACATCAATGTCCAATGCTGCACAAAAATTATTCCAGAATCTAGATGTAAATTGTGTTCCACGATCAGGAGACGACTTTGTCTGGAACCCCATGAAGACTAAACACATTCTGAATTATAAGATCAGCAGTCTCTTTAGCAGATGGTAAAACAGAGCAGGGGACAAAATGTGCTGCTTTGCTTAATCAGTTTGCCACTACTAGGATTGAAGTCTTTCCCTTTGAAACTAGTAGTTCCACAATAAAGTCCATAGATATAGAGCCCCAAGGACAAGATGAAATTTTCAAAGGCTGCAATAATCCCATTGGTGATGTATGGGGAGTTTTACACATAGCACAGGTGTTACAGGAAGATACATATTGTTTAACATCTTTTTGGCAATTGGGCCACCAAAAGAAAAGAGACAGAAATTCTTGAGATTTTTTAATTCCTTGAAGTCATTGATTAGTTTTAATACTTTAAGTCTCACAGTTTCTGGAACATAGATGCAATGATTATGAGTAGTGTTGAGCGAGCATGCTCGACACTGCTCGGTACTCGCCCGAGCATCACGCTACTCTGGATGTTCGGCGAGCACCGAGCATTTCCGGGTTACTCGGGCGGGAGCTCGGGTCTCCACCCTGCACGTTTGGCGCTCTTTACAGAGCCAATGAACATGCAGGGATTGCCAGCCAGTCACTGTAATGCCGCAGCCATGTTGTTTGTGGGCATTACAGTGATTGGCTGGCTGCACAGCATTACCTCGAGTATTTAAAATCGGGCGCCGCCATCTTGGACACAGTCAGCCGGGATCAGACAGTGTAGGGTCAGTGCTGCTGAGTTATGGAGAGATATGTAGTGCGAAATAGGTAGTGCAGAGTCTCTAAAGCCTGCCAAATCAAACAAACAGTCCTTCTCAGGACTAATATCCATCCCAGATATCAGGCAGGCAGGCGGGCAGGCTGTATAGGAGACGCAGTGGTTATACCAACAAACACTGCATTACAGTCCTGTGTGCTCCTGCTGGTCAAATTGCTAGACTTATCCCCCGGTCTCAGGGGCCAGGAAAAATCCTTTTTTTTTTCATCTAAATCCTGTATTTTTTTTTTCCTCAGTCAGACTGTACAAATACGCGTCTTATTAACCTTTTGGTATTCCCCCCCCCCCCCCAAAAAAAAAATTGAGTGTGTCTGTGACTGTTCAGACACCAATATATCTGTTTAAAAGATTCTGGTGTAGGCCACATAACTATAACTGTGGTTTTGCAGTTCCACGGTTCAAATCTCTGTATAATCCAGCTTATGGCCTTTTTTCCGTAAAAAAAAAAACAGTAATAGTGTCTCCCTGACTGTTCAGACACCAATATATCTGTTTAAAAGATTCTGGTGTAGGCCACATAACTATAACTGTGGTTTTGCAATTCCACGGTTCAAATCTCAGTATTATCCAGCTTTTGGCCTTTTTTCCGTAACGAAAAACAGTAATAGTGTCTCCCTGACTGTTCAGACACAAATATATTTGTTTAAAAGATTCTGGTGTAGGCCAGATAACTAGAACTGTGGTTTTGCAGTTCCACTGTTGAAATCTCAGTATTATCCAGCTTTTGGCCTTTTTTCCGTAAAAAAAAACAGTAATAGTGTCTCCCTGACTGTTCAGACACAAATATATTTGTTTAAAAGATTCTGGTGTAGGCCACATAACTAGAACTGTGGTTTTGCTGTTACACGGTTCATATCTCTGTATTATCCACCTTTTTGCCTTTTTTTACATAAAAAAAAAAAATTGAGTGTCTCGCTCAGTGTTCAGACACAAATATATCTGTTTAAAAGATTCTGGTGTAGGCCAGAGAAATAGAACTGTGGTTTTCCTCTTCCACGGTTCTAATCTCCTTTTGATTACCATTTTTCCATTGATAGTGCGAGTGTAAGCTATTTTACTTCATTTACAATGGGCAAGGCGTGTGGCAAGGGACATGAAACTGGACGTTCTGGTGATGGTGCGTGTAGAGGACGGGACAGTGGCCAAGGTGAAAATCTGCCACAACCAACAGCCACATCTTCTCGCTCCCACTTCTTGACCGAATTACTAGGGAAGCACACTACAACACCAGTATTGCGAACTGATCAGTGTGAACAGGTTATTAATTGGATAGCAGATAATACTTCCAGTTACCTGGGCACCACCACCTCCGGTTTGTCTTCCACACGGTCAAGTTTTAGTAGCCATGAGTCTCGACCGCATACTCCTCCTCACCCTGATGCTCCTTCCTCCCACCATGCCGAGTGTCATCAGACAGCAACTGATCCCACAGTTGGACACTTTGAAGAGCTGTTCACTGGTCCATTTCCATATTTGTGTCCCTCGTCTGCTCTGCTTGAAGTGGTGGAAGAGGAGATCCCATGTAGCAATGCCCCAATATTTGAACAGACACGGCCACAGGAAGTCGACGCTGGCAATTTGTCACAAGAGGTGGATGATAACGAGACACAATTGCCACGAAGTGAGGAGGAGGATCGTGGTGCGCAAGTGGAAGAGCAAGAGGTGGTGGATGATCTAGTAACTGACCCAACGTGGCAGGAGGACACGCAGAGCGAGGCCAGCAGCACATAGAGGGAGGGAGGCAGAGTACCCCAACAGGCAGGAAGAAGCAGTGTGTTGGCCACACACAGAAGGCGGGCAACAGTTCCCCGTAACATCAACACGAGGGACGTTCCCAGTACAACCGGTAGGTCTTCCAGAGTCTGGAATTTTTTTAAAGACTCTGCTGATAACCCCAAAAAGGCCATTTGTACCACCTGCCATGCCAGCATCAGCAGGGGTGACAAAACTACCAGCCTGACCACCACCAGCATGATCAGGCACATGTCAGAAAAGCACCCAACTTTGTGAGGCGAACCCCAGGGTCCACGACCAGTGTCAGCGGGTGTCACCACTGCTTCTTCCGCTGTTGTGCATGTAAGAGAACCCCGTGTTGTGTGTGCAAGGCAATCCCCTGTCCATACTGCATGGAAAGATGCCCCCTCCTCTCAGTCTTCACTTGTTATGGCAGTTTCTCAAGAAACAGCATCAACGTCCACGTCCACGTCCCACCACAGCGTTCAATTGTCCATATCCCAGAGCTTTAAACGAAAGCGCAAATTCGCAGCCAATGCCCCACAGGCCACAGTCCTAAATTTTCACATTACATGACTGCTTGCGTTGGAAATGCTGCCTTTTAGGCTGGTGGAGACGGAATCCTTCCGAAACCTTATGGCGGTGACCGTCCCTCGGTACTCGGTCCCCAGCCGACACTATTTTGCCCGGTGTGCCATCCCCGCACTATACAAGCACGTGTCCCAAAGCATCTGCCATGCCCTCAACAACGCAGTTACTGGGAGAGTCCACCTGACAACGGACACGTGGATAAGTGCTTGTGGCTAGGGACGGTACATCTCCCTGACGGCACACTGGGTAAACATAGTGGAAGCCGGGACCCAGTCGGACCTTGGGATGGAACACATCCTCCCTACACAGAGGATTACGGGCCCTATGTCAGTCAGAGTTGCCCCACAGTGTACAGCTCCTGCGCATCATCGTCCTCCTCCTCATGTTCAGCCTCCATCTCAGATATCACCACATCAGTTGCAAGCTGGAAGCACTGCAGTACTGCCTCAGCCAAGCGGCAACAGGCTGTGCTGAAACTCATAAGCTTAGGTGATAAACCTCACACTGCTTGTGAGTTGTGGACAGCTGTGAAAGAGCAGGCAGATCTGTGGCTGAGACCGCTGAACCTACATCCAGGCATGGTCGTGTGTGACAATGGCCGTAACCAGGTGGCGGCTCTGAGGCGAGATCACACACGTACCATGCCTGGCTCATGTGCTTAACCTCGTGGTTCAGCGGTTTCTTAATTCGTACCCCGAGTTGCCAGATCTGCTTGTCAAAGTACGCTGCCTGTCAGCTCATTTTCGCAAGTTGGCTACAGCTTCCACCGCCCTTGCTGTGTTGAAGCAGATTCCGGCACACCGACTGGTGTGTGATGTCTCCACACGTTGGAACTCTATCCTCCACATGTTGCAAAGGATTTGTGAGCAGAAGAGAGCAGTTGTGGAGTACCAGCTGCAACAAGGCCGTCGCTATTCAGGTCAGACTCCACACATAAGACCTCAGGAGTGGACCTGGATGTCTGACATATGTACCATCCTGACAAACTTTGAGGAGTCCACCAAGATGGTGAGTAGCGATGACGCCATCATTAGCGTCAGCATCCCACTTGTCTGTCTTTTGCAACGCTCTCTGCAGAGAATTAAAGAGGAGGCATTGCAGCCAGAGTATGATGAGATGGATCAAGAAGCCATAATGGGCGATTACACACAGCCCAGCCTCATCTCATCCCAACGTGCATTGGGGGACAATGAGGGAGAGGAGGAGGAGGAGGAAGAACAGGAGCTGGTATCATGCGCTGTAGACGGAAGTAACTGTACAATTGTCATACCGTCGGTTCAGCCTGGGTGGCCTGAGGACAGGGGGGAGGAGGAGGAGGAGGAGAGCATGGTCAGTCGTCATCTTGGTGAGGACACGGAAGTCTTGCCCGTTACCAGTCTGGCACGCATGGCCGTCTTTATGTTACGCTGCCTTAACCGTGACCCTCGCGTTGTCAAAATGTTGGATGACAGTCATTACTGGTTGGTGACACTTTTAGACCCTCGCTTCAAGGAGAACTTTCACTCTCTTATTCCTGAGGTGGAGAGGTCTACAAAAATGGGGCACTACCAGAAGGCCCTTGCTGCAGAACTGTTAAAAAAAATTCCCATCTGAACACTCTAGCGGCAGTGGTCACAATTCGTTGCCCAACCAAGACGTACAGGCGAGAGAGACGCAACTCCAATCCAGCAGAGGCAGGGGAACACTGTCAACGTTCTGGGACAGTTTTCTGAGACCCGCCCAGCTTACAGGCCCTGAGGCGTGGGGTACTCTCACAAGGAGTGGAAAGTTTCAAAAGATGGTGAGGGAATACCTTGCCGATCGTACCAGCGTCCTCCGTGATTCCTCTGTGCCTTTTAATTATTGGGTATCCAAGCTGGACACTTGGAATGAACTCGCTCTGTACGCCTTGGAGGTCCTGGCCTGCCCTGCCGCTAGCGTGTTATCGGAGCGTGTTTTTAGTGCCGCTGGGGGAATTATAACTGATAAGCGCACTCGCCTGTCAACTGACAATACTGACAAGCTGACCCTTATCAAAATGAACAAGGGCTGGATTGGGCCAGACTTCTCATCACCACCAAATGACAGCAGAGTAGCGTAAAGTCAAATCCACTGTGTTATTTCGGGAGGTGTATTCCCATGCACCGCTTCACACCCACACATGGGTATATGCTTCCTCATTTTGGCTGTATTTTGCTCTTCTCCTTATCCTCAGCCTCCACCACCACTATACCATCAGGGTGACCGTGGTCCGTGTTGCCAGCATTGCAAGTTCCTCCGTCCTAATTTTTGGCAGCTTTTGCTTGGAAGGCATAGGCACTATGGTAGACCCACTCCCCAATAATGGGAATAATGTTTTTAATATGCTGTACTGCATGGCTTCTTGTTTGCCAGCATTGAAAGTTCCTCCGTCCTAATTTTTGGCAGCTTTTGCTTGGAAGGCATAAGCAAAGACTATGGGAGACCCACTCCCCAATAATGGGAATAATGTTTTTAATATGCTGTACTGCATGGCTCTTGTAAGGGACATGAAAACCGTCTTGTTAAACCACTCTGAACTCCACAGCTCTTCCAAGGGGCATTAAAACAGTCTTGTTAAGCTACTGTGACCTCCACGTCTCTTCCAAGAGGCATTAAAACAGTCTTGTTAAGCTACTGTGACCTCCACGTCACTTCCAAGGGGCATTAAAACCGTCTTGTTAAACCACTCTCAACTCCACAGCTCTTCCAAGGGGCATTAAAACCATCTTGTTAAGCTACTGTGACCTCCACCACTCTTCCAAGGGGCATTGATATTGTCTTTTTATTCCACTGCGACCTCCACCACTCTTCCAAGGGGCATTAAAACTGTCTTGTTAAGCTACTGTGACCTCCATGTCTCTTCCAAGGGGCTTTAAAAACCGTCTTGTTAAACCACTCTGAACTCCACAGCTCTTCCAAGGGGCATTAAAACCGTCTTGTTAAGCTACTGTGACCTCCACAGCTCTTCCAAGGGGCATTAAAACAGTCTTGTTAAACCATTCTGAACTCCACAGCTCTTCCAAGGGGCGCTAAAATCGTCTTGTTAAGCTACTGTGACCTCCACCACTCTTCCAAGGGGCACTGATAGTCTTTTTATTCCACTGCGACCTCCACCACTCTTCCAAGGGGCATTAAAACTGTCTTGTTAAGCTACTGTGACCTCCACGTCTCTTCCAAGGGGCATTAAAACCATCTTGTTAAGCTACTGTGACCTCCACGTCTCTTCCAAGGGGCATTAAAACCGTCTTGTTAAACCACTCTGAACTCCACAGCTCTTCCAAGGGGCATTGAAATGTTGTTTTTAATTACCTCTAATCTCCATGACTCTTCCAACGGGCATTGCATTTCCTCCTAATTTTAGTCAGCTTTTGCTTTTCAATGCATAGGCAAAAACTAAGGGAGACCCACTCCCCAATAATGGGTAGAAGGTTTTTAGTATGCTGTAATCCACCTCTGTTTCAAGGGGCATTGCAGTTCCTCATAATTTTTGGAAAGCCTTCCATTCACTGCTTAGGCCAACAGTGTACAGGAGACCCAGTTGCTATAAATGGAAAAAACGATTTAGTTAAGGCCCTCTGACCTCCATGTCACTTCCAAGGGACATTGGAGTGCCTCGAAATTTTTGGTAGACATTGTGTGTCACCCAGGGGGATATAGGGGACTCAGTACCCGGGCCTTTTACCTTGCTTAGGATGTCACGGCAGTCGGCTCCCGGGCCTGTACTCTGGGGTTTCTCTTGAAAAAGGGATTTTTAGTGTATGGTTTGTTTCGTGACGCCACCTGTGGTTTCCGGTAATGGTTACCGGCGCTGCTGCAGACCTCTGGGGGTGATGAAATGGCAGCTGGGATGTTTCTGCTCCCCACAGGCGGAGCGGACCCCCCGGGGCAGTGTAGGTGCAAATGATGGTGATGCTGGGGCTTGTGGTGCAAGAGAGATGGCGCAGCGGAAATAACTTACAGAGGCCGTGGAGTGCAGTCATCCGAGTTTACTCACAGTTCTGTTCAAGTTCCTCAGGTACACTGTACCGGTGTCAGCCTCCCGCATCGCAATGTGTCTACCAGATGAGGGGTCCAGCACTTCCTCAAGTATATCAGGAGCGCTTGACGGAACCCCGCTTTCTTTATGTTCCTTACTAGACCGACTTCTCGCGCTGGGTCTTCTCCCTCCTGCCCTGCGCTTCCTCACACACAGTCCCGATCGGGTGCTCTGAAGTCCCTCTGGGCAACCTGGAGTTCCCGGACCTACTTGATGCCCTTCACGGTGACTAGGGTGAGGCTGTGGCAACTGCATTATGGAAGTGCAGAAGCCTCCGGTTTTCCAGCCGAGACCTTGAGTAACACGGCTGGTCCAGGGACCGGTTCCCTTCTTGCGGCCTGATCCCTCTGATACTTGGCAGACTCGGGCGTACGGGTGCCGTCCTGCACTCACCGTACCCCCTGGGATCCCTTATGTTACCGGAGCCTTTCTCCTCTGCTCCGCTCCACTTCTTGCTACTCACTCTCTAAATCTATCTCCTGGGCCTCTACCACTAGGCCCACAATGGAGCAGAGCTCCTGAAGAGACTCTGCTCCAACCTCACTACTCACTCTCCGTTCTGTCTAACTACACTCCTCTAAGATGGCTTCCCTTTATATACACCTATAAAAGTGCTCCCCTAAACTGCTTCCTCCACCCACACCCACTACTGGTTACCCCTCTCTTTGGTCCCCCCCCACTCCAGCCAGGGACAGGGCTCAGCAGAAAACACAGTGCATCTTGCCCTTCCAGCCGGCCTGGAGTAGTGTAGTGTTGAATGCGGGTGTTGGGGTTCCGGGCAGCACTCCCTCCTTACCAGAGAGAAGGAGACACCTCTGGGTGACGTGCAGTACCTCTGTGGCGACTTAACCCTCAGGGGCGCCACAATTGCACTCACTGTATGCCCTATAACTGTGTAGCCGAACCACTCCTTTTGGTACAGAAACATATCCTACAAGACATATGTGGTTGACTGGCCTGATATTGATGTGAATGGTCCCTGTTCCTCCTGCTCTTTCTCCTTTGCCAACACCTCATCCATCATTCATCACCTGAAGCTTTGTTTAAACGGGAGTCATAGAACTGGGATAGTAGCAGGAAAATATCCAGCAATCCTTGGAGGAGGTAGGATATGCGCCAAAACACTGACCACCTCAGGCCTAGCCGCTACTACTGTACTTACATGCGCTTGCATTCCAAGGAACAGAAAGCTAAGGAGATGAATGGCCTCATGATCATGAATAATTCACTCGTTGTGTAGGAGGCCGACCACTGCTGCTGTCTACCTTCTGAACTTTGTGTTGAAGTCTGATTGACCCAGGACCCGCAATCCTCTATGTCTGGAGGACGTGTTGCATCCCAGTGTCCAACTGTGTCCTGGCTTCCACAATATTAACCCAGTGTGAAGGCATCAGTCAGATGGACCATCCCTGGCCACATTCACTTGTCCATGTGTTTGTGGTTAGGCTGTCCTTCAAATAGGGGCGGCTGGGGACCGTTTATGGACACCCGGCCGCCCCCAGGTGGCTGGGGATTGTGTGTGGGCACCCAGCCGCGGGGCGGCTGGGGACAGAGTATGGACACCCGGCCACCCCCTGGTGGCTGGGGACCAAGCGTGGACACCCGGCCGCCAGGCGGCTGGGGACTGAATATGGATACCAGGCCGCCGACGCAGCCATGATGTGGTTGTCAGATTCTGTCTCCACATGCCTAAAAGGCCCAATTTCAAGTGCAAGCAGGCAAGCAGTATGGGATTGCAGCCTGGTGGTGGGTGGCAGGCTGTATACTTGCGCTTGCATGGCAAGGAATGGGGGAGGTACAATTGAACACTGCCCTGGGACAAGGACTTGCACGGGGATAGTTGCAAGTCTGCATCTTCTGATGCGACAAGGATCACTTCTGATGGGCACACTTTTAGGTAGTGACCTGGGTGTCAGAGATGCTTCCAGGGGTCTTCACCATGCTGTTCCCATGTCTTTTCAGCACTGTATGCATGTGCCACACAGCACATGGCCAGATAAGGTTGTAAAATGTTAAAATTACATTTCCCGGTGAATGCATTTGTCACGGTTGAAAGCAATACAAAAGTGCAAAAACGCATAAAAAATGCTACTTGTGAACATAGCCCAAGGTGTGGAGGAGTATTTTTGTTTTTGGTTATTTATTTTACCTTATACACAAGTCTTTACCCTGGAAAGGAAGTTCCTTAACATATTTCACAGGAAAACCGTTTCAGTTTAGTTTTTGAAAGTTTTATTGTGAGCCCGTAAAAGTGGCTTAATACCTCTGACCACATTGTTGACAGCAGTGACCTGGGGGTCAGAAAAGCTTCCTGGGGCGATCCCCATGCTGTCCCCATGTCATTTGAACACTGTCACTATCGTTTTGGGCACTTTTTAGGCTTTCTACAGACTGCCGGGGGTGCCGCCGCAAAAATGCTCGGGTCTCCCATAGACTAACATTGGGCTCGTTGCTCGGGTCGAGCACCCGAGTATCACGGTGAGCTCGGCCCGAGCTTTGAGCACCCGAGCATTTTAGTGCTCGCTCAACACTAATTATGAGTCCATACTTTATTTTGAAAGGTAAGAGATATATCGTCTGGTGGATGCAGAAGGTAGGTCTGTCTCGTATGCTTCCCGTATATCGTCCAGTAAGTCTTTGTTAGGGATTACCGCCAGGAAGTTGGACTCAGGTAGAATGGTTGTTGGTGGTTGGTGGTGCTGCTGTAGAAGGATATTTGGAGAAGATCCTAGACAAAGCATCAGCCTTACCGTTACGGGAGCAAGGCCTGTAAGAGATAAAACTGAATCGGTTTAGATAGACGTTCCATCGAGTCTGGCGGGGGGGACAAACATTTGGCAGATTTGATAAATTCAAGGTTACGATGGTCTGTTAGAACAACAGTTTCTTGATCTACTCCTAGATGATGTCTCCATTCATTGAAAGCAGCAATGATAGCTAAGAGCTCTTTGTTCCCAACATCATAATTCTTCTCTGACGCGGTCAAGCTTCTGGAGAAATAAGCACGAGGATGTAGCAAATCTTTTGTTCCTGTTCTTTGTGATAGAATCGCCCCGACTGCACTGTCTGTAGCATCTACTTCTACAATAAAGGCATGTTTAGGATTGGGATGAATTAGTATAGGAGCTGTGGTGAACTTCGTCTTCAGGCAAGGAAAAGCATCTCGTGCTTGAGGAGACCAAAAAAACGATATGCCTTTCTTTGTTAATTTGGTGATTGGTGCAAGTATACTTGAAACATTCTTAATGCAACACCTGTAAAAATTGGCAAAGCCCACAAATCATTGGACTTCTTTCATGCTTTTTGGTGTTGGCCACTCAGTAACTCAATGATAGCTTGAATCTTGCTAGAGTCCATTCGCAATCCTTGAGTAGAGATTATATAGCCCAAGAACTGGATTCTCTGTTTGATGAAACTCACATTTTTCCAGCTTATTATAAAGATGGTGAGTTCTTAGATGCTCTAGCACAGTTTTCACATGATTCTGATGCTCTTCTGCAGAAATAGAAAAGATTAGTATATCATCCAGATAAATGTCTACAAATTGATCAAGCAAGTCTCTGAAAATGTCATTATCAAAATGCTGAAACATTGCAGGAGCATTGCACAGTCCAAACGACATGTCTAAGTACTCAAATTGCCCATAACGTGATCTGAATGCAGTTTTCCATTCATCACCTGGTCTAACACAAACCAAGTTGTATGCCCCTCAAAGATCTAGTTTTGTCAACAACTTTGCATGATGAACTCTGTCCAGCAACTCAGAGATCAAAGGCAGAGGGTAACGATTCTTTACAATAATTTTATTCTATTCTCTGTAATCAACCCAGGGCCTCAAGGAACCGTCTTTCTTTTTAACAAAAAATATAGGCGCACCTTCTGGTGATGAAGACGGACGAATTAACCCTTTGGCTACATTTTAATCGATGTATTCCTTCAGTGTTTTTAATTCCTGTTCTGCGAGTGGGTAATGCTTCCAAAGCGTAGTGCTGCTCCAGGCAATAGATCAATTGGACAATCATACGGCCGATAAGGAGAGAGTTTGTCAGCATTTTTCTTGTCACCTACATCAGCAAATTCCTCATATATAGGTGCAAGTTTAGATGTTTGTTCAGGATCCTTTACAACTTCTTCATTTGGTGAAGCCTGTGGGGAGTGAACAGAAGAAGGAAAAGACACTTCTTTGGTTCCTCAATTGATTGTGGGATTTTGAGTCTGTAGCCATGGCAACCCCAAGATTAGTGGAAAATGTGGAGATGAGATTAGTAAGAAGGATAAGACCTCATGGTGATTAGGTTCCATAACTATCTCTAAGGTTTCAGTCTCTTGATTTACTGGTCCCAAATTTAGTGGAGATCCGTCAACTGTTTCCATGATAATAGATGAAAGTCTGTTTTGAATTTTTACCTCTTGTTCCTTTGCAAAATAGATGTCTATAAAATTTCCGTTTGCTCCTGAATCAACCATGGCAGATGTGGAAATCCATTGAGAATCAACTTGAAACTTGATAGAAATGAAGCAATGAGAGTCCTTGTTTTCTCTTTTAATGTTGGGTGCAATAGAAGAAATTGAATAGATGACAGCATTCACTGGAGGCGCTGGTTCAGACAAGACTGATTCTTCATCGGAAAAGTTGGGATCCACTTTCAATGCCACTGTTTTTTGTAGTTGAAAAGGACAATTGACGAGAAAGTAGTCAGTCTTGCCACAATAAAAACACTGATTTTCCCGAAGTCTCCATCCTTTTCTCTTAGCACTTTCACATCTTAACAGGCTGTCGACCTGCATGGATTCAACTTCAGATATGTGAGGACTCTTTATCTCAAAGTCTCTGGGACTGGTGGTTGAAGCAGGTGGATAATGATTATTGTTACGGGACCAGTTTAAATTCCACTTTTTCAATCTTCTCTCTGATAATTGGTTGTCTATATGAATACAATGGTGAATGAGGTCATCAAAATTTATGGGAGCATCGGCCCAGGCTAGAGTGCGCTAGAGAGTCCGTTCTTAAAAAAAGATAATTTTGCAATATTATTCCATTCTGTATCAATCACCTACCATCCGAATTCTGTGGCGTACTCCGCAACAGAGCGCTTACCCTGACATAGCACCATCAGTGTAGCTGAAGCTGTTGCACAATGATTAGGGTCATCAAACACCTGGCTCATAGCTTCTAGGAAAGCCTCCAGATCATTAAGTCGATCATCAGGAGTTTCAATAAGGGGGCTGGCCCAAGCCAATGCTTTATGTGTCAATAGCATAATGATACACAGTACTTTTGATCTGTCAGTATGGAAATGAGCAGGGTGTGCACCAAAGTACAATCTGCACGGATTGATGAATCCACAAAATTTGTCACGGTCTCCACCAAACCTGAAAGGTGGCAGTGGAGGGGACGGAGAAATATGTTGATTTTGTAGCTGAAGGATCTGTTCAGACTGCAGTGCAATGTCATTGCTTAGATCTTGCACAATATTCTGTAGATCCTATGTAGCTTGTCCAAAAATTTGAACATTATGAGTTGTCTGATTTTCAAATGCCGTGTATTTTGTTTTTAGTGTTTGCATATCTGCATAGTTGTTGGTAAGCAAACAGTTCATCTTAGTTATACGCACTTCCAATTTTCCTCCCTTGGAAGAGCCAAGATGAAGGCTTGAGTATCCTGTTAAGATACTGGCATAGTACATAGTACGAAGGAGCACAAGCAGGAACAGCAAGCGGTAGTAGAAGTTCTTGGAGATAGCAAGGAGTTGTTGGAAACAATCCTAGATAAATTAGAACAGACTGGGTAAGGCTGTGTACCCACTATGTGTTTTTCAAGCACTTTTGCTGCGGAATTTCTGCAGCGTAAATGCTTGCAAAACGCTTGGTAATCCATGCCCCATGATCCCCAATGAAAATCTGCATGTTCTGTGCCCATGCTGCGGAATTTTCCGCAGGGGATTTTCCTTGCTGAAAAATCCGCATGTCCATTATTTGTGCGTTTCTGCATGCGGATTTGAGGTCCCAATGCATTTGAAAAACGCAAGTCAAATCCGCATGTAAAAACGCTGCAAAAACACGTCAAAAATGCTTGCAAAATCCGCAAGCGTTTTTCACTGCCAAGAACATGCAGAAACGCTGCAGAAATTTTCTGCTTCATTTCTGCATCGTGGGCACATACCCTTAGAATGTTCAGGAGCTAGAGACTGAAGCTTAGCTAACAGCTGGACACAATACTCAAGCAATGAGTGAGAGATCCATGCGGCTTTAAGTTGGCCCAAACAGGAAACAAGATGGATTCTATAGATTCAGAATCCGCCATTTTGGAAAAGGGCAATTGTAGAACACAACAGCCAGTGGTAAGTAGTTAAACTGCAGCACAATTATTAAAGTGAACAATAGTGGCCACTAGTGGTCAAACTGTAGAAGGCAACAGAATTCCTGACACTGGGTTCCACGGTTTATCTAATGCCTTGGAAAAACGTTTGTACCTTTCTCGTCACTGGTAACTTTCAACTTTTGCTGTGTTGTAAGCTGTTTATGGACCATGGCTTTTGCTGTAAAATGCAATTAAAAAATGTCAGGAATGTCAGTAAAATCCTATTGGTACAGTTAAGCTTTATATGGAGTTAATCAAAATTACTTTAAATGATGGCAGCTGTGTACTGACTAAAATCTGGCATTTTAACAGGGGTGTGTAGACTTTTTATATCCACTGTATAATTATATAGGTTTTATTAGTAGGATATATGCAATTGATTAGTTCATCTTTCAGTGCCTTCAAAATGTGTTCTCTTTCACTTCCCTAATATTCCCCCGGTGTGTTGGTTGATCAAATGCAGGTCAGACACATCCTGAAAAATGCTTGCTAAACACTTAGAAAACAGTAGATGCGTGTTAAAATAAAACTCTATTGTATTTTTAATGCTTGACAGCATGCATGTGTGGGGGTCCATTTTCGCTTAGGTTATTTTACAATCAGCGTCACGGCGTGTCTAATGTGCTCCAAGAAGCGACTAACAATAGCATCACATACCAGGCATCATTTTACCTCCATTAATAAAATTAGCCTTTAAGTTCCCAATTACTTGTGTATTTATTCCAGTTTTAAATCTCAAAACACATCAGAACGTCATTTTTTTTTGTTAGACAGACCGAAAAAATACAAATCCTCATACTACAGGGTAAAAACGCATTCTTGTAAAGTCTCAAATTAACATATCTGACTGCGTTTTACTCCTTTGCTCTTGTGTTCACCTGCATCACATTAGACAAGGTAATAATTTATGATAATCATATGAAAATATACAATTAATATTCATCACCTCTCATTTCTCATCACTTGAGATGATCGGTAATGCAGAGTGAAACCGCTGTCAGATTTCTAATTGCTTTGTAATGGGCCTGAAACAAGAAAATCATTAAAGACAAACAATCTGTCACTTGTCTGCTACTTTAACTATCTATCACTAAGAAAACTAATTAAAGAAATTGCTAATAAGATACAAACGGCGGCACTGGGAGGTGATTCTTCTGCACACTTTTAAGGCATGTTCGCATTTGCCAGGCTGCTCCTAAAAAGAGCATTTCAGGAGCTTTTCATGAAGCATCTTGGGTGCAAAACTGGTGAAATTCTCACACATACACCTAATCTACAGGGGGAGAAACCTGTTAGCAACAGAATCAGATTCAGACTTTATATCAAAGCCCTCATTCCACAAACATAAGATTTCAGGTACTACTTTACTAGATTTTAGCGAAATAAAATTAATAAGTCAATAAAAAAAAGTTTAAAAATATGTCGCTAATTGTTAAATGTAGGCATCTACTTTCTAATTTATCATGGATAGTTTCCCAAAGCAGCAATATGGTCACAGTATACAGTCATGGGCAATTTTCAGAATGACATAGATTTTAGTTTTCACAAAGTTCAAAGTTTGCTGCTTCATTGTTTTTAGATCTTTTTGTCAGATTATACTATGGTTACTGAAGTACAATTATCAGCATTTCATAAGTTTTTAAACTTTTACTGACAAATGCATCAAGCTTGTACAAAGACTATTGCACCGATTCATCAAAGCAATTTGGCCTGAATTCTAGCATAAATTGCTTTGAAAAATCCCAAAATTTTGGCGCAGCTCAAAGTTGCACTAAAATTATGCAACTTCTGGTGTTTTCACGTCAGTTTCTACCATCTCCAAAATGGGCAGAGTTGGGGAGCGGTGGGATTTTGACACCAGAACTGGTCTAATTCCTGATGATCTGTGGCATTCTCTATGGCAGAAATCTTACTTACAGTCAGAGACAGGAGTAAGATTTTTGGCATGGTGCATACCACTCATAAGACTCTCCAGATTCATGAAGAAATGTGCAGTTCTTCATGAATCAAGAGCATGTGACACCATCACACCAATCCATCAAGACCAGAGAGAAAATTGCCAGTCTTCATTATTGGGGCCAATATTTACAGTGCTGACCCTTATTTTTCAAGACTAATGTAATTAGCCCTGTCCGCTAAATATCAGCTTCTAGGTCAAATCCTGACTTATGACAACTCATTCTTGTCTAATCAATGCTTGGAATTTATCACAATTTCTGTGTTTTTGTTTGTCCACAGGTTCCCAATGGGATTGAAATATGGGGAGTTTCTTGGCCATGGATTCAAAATGTCAATGTTTTGTTCTCAAAATGATTTAGTTCTCACTTTTGCCTTGTGATATGGTCTCCATCAGGCTGGAAAATGCAATTGGTCATCACAATATTGTTCCTGTATGGTTGAAGAAGTTGCTCTAGGAGGATGATTAGAGTATTGTTTAGCCACAGAAGTGTTCTTAGGAAAAATTGTGAGCGAGCCCATTCTCTTCAATGTAAAGCAACTCCACATATACATTTTATTTACTGTTGGTATGACACAAGACTCATGTTAGCACTCACTTTTCCTTCTCCAATCCGTCTTCTAGATGTCCTAAACAGTATGACGGGGGCTTCATCAGAGAAAATAACTTTACATCAGTATGCATAAAAAATAACCACTGCAGAATATTGGACCTAAAAACATCTTGGTGTATTAACAATAACTGGACCATCGTAAGGCTGTACTCACTGATTTTATGTCTGCAAAAAAAACATCCAACAAAAATAGAGAGTATATAAAGCACATGCAGCTAGTAGAATAAATGTTCTGACTGGCCCGAGACAGATTTAAAAAGTTTTACTTTGCTATGAATCCATCACACTGCAAGCAACCAGAGAACTACCAGCACTACATTAAAATGTTTTGTGCTTACTTAGAGGATATCCCCAGTTGAACAGCACAAATACATACACGGGTATATATATATATATATTTAACTATTCCGCCAAACAAGAAACAAACAATGGTGACATTTTGCAATTATCACAACTGCGTATGACATTAAAGATGTCCTAATTAAAAATAAATGATCTTTTGTAACATTTTGAAACTTTTTTGGTGGTTTCACATGTATTTATTTAGATATAAATAATTTTCAACAGAAAAAAATTCAACTACCACATCATATACTGTAATTTAAGGCTACATTACCACACTTACATGGGTATTACCAAAATCACAATGTAGTCTTATAATAATGTACACATATATTTATTACAGTAATTTTTGCTTATATAACTGTTTCAATTCAGCCCCGTTTTGCACATATCATTTCCATAAACTCTCCAGGCTCTATTTACCCTTCATTTGCCATTAGAACTATCTTGTAAGTACAGCGGTCCTGTGCCGTACAGTCTTTTTCTGCTGGCATTCTGTCAGCATAGCTGTGCTGTGTCTAGAATACACCTTCTACTCTGAGGGATGATGTCACTGAAAGGGGCAGAACTTTCAGTACTGTGCAGGGCCCATACCAAAACACAGCAGTGTCGTCTGTGCTGGTATCTAGGAGCAATGTAGTGCAAGATTGGCTGTATATATAGAGGACAGAAAAAAAAGGAAATACTGCAAAAGGGCTGTATATAGAAGACAGAAAGAAGAGATATACTGCAGAATGTGCTGTATATAGAGGGGACAGAAAGGAGAGAAATGCTGCAAAATGGGCTGTATATAGGGGGGGGCAGAAATGATAGCTACAGTTAGGTCCAGAGATATTTCAACAGTGACCAAATTTTTGTGATTTGGGCTCTGCATGCAACTATTTTGGATTTAAAATGAAACAACTGAGAAGCAATTGAAGTGTAGACTTTCAGGTTTATTTAAAGGGGTTGAACAAGAATATCCTGCGAAACATTTAGAAATTGCAACCATTTTTCTACAAAGCCTCCTCATTTCAGAGGCTCAAAAGTAATTGGACAATTTAACTTTTTCATAAATAAAATGTTCATTTTAATACTTTGTAAAGAATCCTTTGTAAGCAATGATTGCCTGAAGTCTGGAAGTCATGGACATCACCAAACGCTGGGTTTACTCTTTTGTGATGATTTGCCAGGCCTTTGTTGCAGCTGACTTTAGTTGTGAACCCTCTGTATTTGCTCTCAGAAAGTCTTTATGGTAGACTTAGACACTGAAGCACTTACTTCCTTGAGAGTGTACTTCACTTGGGTGGATGTTGTGAAGGGGTTTTTCTTCACCATGTAAAGGATTATGCAACCATTTACCATTGTTGTCTTCTGTGGACGTCCAGGCCTGTTTGAGTTCCCAAACTCACCAGTGCGCTTTTTTTTGCAGATTGAGTTGTTGATTTGGCCACTCCTAAAATTTCTAGTATCTCCCTGGTGAATTTCTTCTTTTTTGAGCCTAATGAAGGTCTGTTTCACTTCCATTTAGAGCTCCTTTGATCGCATGTTGTGGGTTCACAGCAATAGCTTCCAAATACAAGTGGCACTCCTGGAATCAGATCCAGACCTTTTACCTGCTTAATTGATGATGGGTTAATGAAGGAAGAGTCCATGCAGCCCATTAAAGAGCCTTTGAGATAATTGTCCAATTACTTTTGGTCCCTTGAAAAAGAGGCAGCTAAATATTAAACAGCTGTAATTCCTAAATCCTTACTCCAATGTGAAAACCATCAAAGTAGAGCTGAGAGTCTGCAATTTAAGCCCATATTGATTATATAACTGTATCTTGAATATGTTTTGGTAAACCGTTAAAATGCCAAAACGTGTCACTGTCCAAATATTTCTGGACCTATCTATACATTGCAGGCTGGGATGGGCTGTAAACAGTAGGGTGAAAGGAGAGATATACTGCACAATGCGACTCTGTGTACAGGGACTCAACTTAACTGAGCTGTATTTGTTGCCTGCTGTAGAAGTTCAGTGATGTGAAACTGCAAATGCAGCTCTATTGAAGCATACTGATGATGATTATCTTCTGCTATTTGCACCAATAGAGTAGCATTTGCAGTTTCAAATTACTGATTTGTTTGCAGTAGGGAACAAACAATGCACTGTACAGCAGCTGTGGAGGTATACAGGACAGTTGAGCTCTTCTATCACCAGCTAATAGTGTAATACTACATGGGCAGCTATACTGATGTAGATGGCCGAAGATAAAAATCGGTGAGGCAGTGTACACTACAGGAGCAGACAGTGCTTAGAAGCAGAAAGTGAATTCTGAATAAAGAGAATTATGGCTAGTCAGGAGCACACAGAAGAGTGGAGGGGTCTGCAGCACAAAGGAGAAGCAAGCGCTGCTGGGATATGTAGTTTTAGGAGGTAACAATAGGACGACCAATTCAGCTATGTGAAGCTAAATGCACGGAGGGGCAGGTAGAGAGGAATAAAGACAAAAAAATACAAGAAAAATACTTTATTTGGGTTTCATTATGTTGGGTTATGTTAGTCTGCATATTAACAAGAAGTATACATTTACTGCACTTTATGGGGGAAAAAAGCGATTCTGGGAATCACCTTCAAACCTCCAGCAGAGTCCAGCTCATGCTTAGTGAATAAAGATGTTTTGGCACTGACAAACTGCATGCCCTAAGTTACACTGAAGGCTGCGTGCTCATTTTATCCCAGGAAGAGAACTGACCAGTTTGAGGGAAAGCGGTTCCACCCCTGTGATGTTGTACTACTATCTCAATACAGCAGCCAAATATATTGATTTTTGTGTGGGGAAAAATATGTAAAAAAAAAAGAAAAATTATCACCGTGAATCTGTCACCATCCTAGATAAGTTGGTGGCCTACATCTTGAGAGAGATGTTGCTAATGCTACATTAGTAGCCTTGAAGCATTAATCATGATATTTGCCTGATATTTATCAGTGAATGCATTTCTATTGATTTGAAATTCTTTTTGCTACCCTCAATGTCAGATGATATTACAATAACTATCTATAGCTAGCTGTCATAGTATATACCGAAGTGATACAGTGAAAACAGTTTTTAAAATATCCCATTATAAACATCTTATTTCAATGGTACCAATGCCATAATGCCAAAAAGAAGAAATGATTTCTGTTTCTCCAGTGGATGCCATTTTTCCCCAATGTGTGAGAATAAATACCGTGTGATTTGCAGTCCTTTGTATGGCCACAACATCTCACCTATGTCCTGACACCTTGTCTCCACATAACAACTTCATACCCTTTCCTGGTGGCAATTAAATGGTAACAAAGTCAATTAACAGTTCGATGGCAGGTCATAATTGCTGTCTAGTTGCTAATATGTATTTATATCTTTTGTTTTCCAGCCGTATCTGCTATTCCTAGTCACAGAGATGCAGCTTTTTGTAAGAGAAGCAAATGATCTATGCACATGATATTTTTCTGTTATGTATTGTTTGTTAATTAAATGACCGAGGACTACAATACTTTTACTATTAGCTTATTTTTGTGGTATAATAATGGCATAAATCTAGTCATAAATGCAAGAGTACAGCTTGGGGCTCAGCACAGAGGGGTATAATACCTCTAAAATGGCCCCCAAATTTAACCTGTAGAGGTGCATCCTGATCATAGTGGTTAGAAGCTGTTACGGATCCGGGTGGTGGAACCTCTGTGCTGCGGTGCAAGGAGGGACCAGAGGGGCGTGACTAAGTATCTACTCGGCCTGACCAAGGTCGCACGGCTGCTCAGTCGACTCCGTGAACCAGGGAGGGACCGAGCAGAGGTACCACATGCCACTCTAGGACCGACCTTGTATGAGAGCAGGTGACTGTCACGGGTCAGAAGGCAGGAACTGACCGGTACAGCGGAAGAGCACGGCAGGCAGGCTGACAGTTGGTCCAGGTAGACAGGCAGGCTGATTTGGCTGATAGCCAGACAGGTGCTCCGGGTAGGCAAGCTGGCGGGCACAACAGGTATTAGGCAGGTGCTTCCAGGTAAGCAGGCAAGCGGGCACGGCCGGTAAAGGCAGGTGCTTCCAGGTAAGCAGGCAGGCGGGCACGGCAGGAGACAGGCAGGTGCTTCCAGGTAAGCAGAGGGGCAGAGCCCATAAACAGACTGGTGGACTGGACTGTAGGCAGACTGTCGGGCTGGAAAGTAGTCAGACTGGCGGACTGGACTGAAGAACAGACTGGCAGAAAGGACTGACTAGCAGAGGACCTGAGGGCTTAAGCAAAGTAAGTATAACAGAGCAACAACCTTGCACGGGCACCTCCATATTGGAGGAGGTGCCTTTTATAGAGAAAGTCCTCCGGCCATTGGTCGGTGACTTTTTAGGACGGCATGCGCGGCCCCTTTAAGAGGAAGGGAGCGCGCCCTAAGCACCGTGCCCGGGAAGCTGTGTGCACCAGCAGCAGCAGCAGGGAGGCCGGAAGATGCTGGAGCAGGACAGCGGCGGTAGGGGGGATGGCGTCTCTGCCTGGCAGGGGGCAGAGACACCGATGCTACAGTACCCCCCTTTATACCCCCTCTTTTTTAGGCCAGCAAGAAATTCTTTAAGAATAAGAGGGGCATGGATGTTCTCCCTGGGTTCCCAAGACCTCTCCTCCAGGCCAAACCCCTTCCAATCCACCAGAAAAAAGGTTTTTCCTCTTACCCTTTTGGTGGACAAAATATTCTCTACCTCATAGACGTCCTCAGCGGAGACTGGAGCTGGAGTGGTACCTGGATCATCAGAAAAAGAATTAAGAACAACTGGTTTGAGGAGAGATACGTGGAAGGAGTTGGGAATCCGTAAGGTGGCCGAGAGTTTTAGCTTGTAAGCCACGGGATTGATTTGCTTGAGAACCTCAAACGGACCGATGAACCGCGGACCCAACTTATATGATGGTATTTTGAGCCGAACATGTTTGGAGGAGAGCAAGACCCTGTCTCCCGGACGGAATTGAGGCGGATCCAGACATCTCTTATCGGCATGTTTCTTCATCTGCTCAGAGGACAGAAGAAGTGTGGATCTAGTGTTTTCCCAAATAGTTTAAAATTCGCTGACCAAAGACTCCGCGGCAGGATTGTCCACAGAAGTGGAGATGGGAAATGGATTCCGGGGGTCTTGACCATAGACCACAAAGAACGGGGATTTGGAAGAAGACTCATTCTCATGGTTGTTATAGGAGAACTCGGCACAGGGCAGGAGCTCAACCCAATCGTTATGGTGAGCATTGACGAAATGCCAGAGAAAGCTGGTAAGGACCTGGATGATACGTTCCACTTGACCATTGGACTTGGGATGATAAGCAAAGGAGAAATCCAGAGTGACATCCAGCAGCTTACACGTAGTTCTCCAGAAGCGCAAAGTGAACTGAACCCCGCGATCAGACACAATGTGGAGGGGAAGCATGTGGAGACGAAAGATGTGATGGATGAAGTACTTAGCCAGCACAGATGCGGACTAGAGACCAGGCAGAGGGATGAAGTAGGCCATTTTAGAAAAGCGGTCAGCGACCACCCAAATGACCGTACAACCGGCAGAAACAGGGAGATCGGTAATAAAGTCCATAGCTATGTGTTGCCACGGGGCAGAAGGTACGGGTAGAGACAGGATACGGCCAGCGGGAAGATGCCTGTGAACTTTGTTACGGGCACAGGAGGAACAAGCCGTGACGAAATCCGCAACATCCTTGCGTAGAGAGGGCCACCGGTAATGCCAGGCGATGAGCAGGAAGGTCTTCCTCTGGCCTGCATGGCCGGCTAGTTTGGACGAATGACCCCAGGGAAGAACCTTCTTACGATCCAGAACAGCTACAAAAGTCTTACCGGGTGGAAGACAAGATAGGTCAAACGGGCCCACAGTCATTACTCTGGAGGGGTCGATGATATGCAGAGGCTCCTCCTCTTGGTCGGAGGACAGGAATGAGCGGGATAGAGCATCGGCTTCAGTGTTCTTGTCCGCAGGGCGGTAATGTAGAGTAAAGCAGAATCAGGCAAAGAACAGAGACCACCGGGCCTGACGTGGATTGAGTCTCTGGGCGTTTTGTAAATAGGCCAGGTTTTTGTGGTCTGTGTAAATGATTACCGGGTGCAGAGACCCTTCCAACAGGTAGCGCCACTCCTCCAGTGCCAATTTGATGGCAAGCAGCTCACGATCTCCTATGGAGTAGTTGCGCTCGGATGAGAAGAGCTTGGAGAAGAAGCCGCAGGTTACCATTCTTCCGGACGGGGATTTCTGGGTGAGCACCGCTCCGGCTCCGGAGGAGGAAGCATCAACCTCCAGGAAGAACTGCTTGTTGCAATCCGGACGATGCAGCACAGGGGCAGAGGAGAAGGCTTGTTTTAGGGAGACGAAGGCCTCCTCAGCTTCGGAAGTTCATTCCTTGGGATTTTCTCCCTTACGGGTGAGCGCGGAGATGGGAGCGGTGCGGGAGGAGAAATGAGGGATGAAGAGGCGGTAATAATTTGCGAAGCTCAGGAATCGCTGAATCGCCTTCAACCCCTCTGGTCGGGGCCATTTAAAGACGGCAGAAACCTTCTCGGGGTCCATCCGAAGACTGGTCTCGGAGATAATATATCCCAGAAACGGAAGGGAAGCCTGTTCAAAGAGACATTTCTCAAATTTTGCGTAGAGACGATTCTGGCGGAGCCTTAGCAGAACCTGACGAACATTACTCCGGTGTGTGGGCAGATCCGGAGAGAAGACCAAGATATCGTCCAGGTACACCACTACGCAAGAATACAAGAGGTCTCGGAAGATGTCGTTAAACAGCTCCTGGAAGACGGCTGGAGCATTACAGAGACCAAAGGGCATCACACGGTATTCATAGTGACCATCCCGGGTGTTGAATGCAGTCTTCCACTCGTCTCCCTGGCCGATCCGGACCAAATTGTACGCTCCACAAAAATAGAGCTTGGTGAAGATCCTTGTGCCTTTAAGGTGGTCGAACAGCTCCGAGATGAGAGGCAGGGGGTACTTATTCTGGATGGTAATCTGGTCAAGGCCCCTGTAGTCAATACACGGCCGTAGTGAGCCGTCTTTCTTTTTAATGAAGAAGAATCCTGCTCCAGCCGGGGAAGTAGATTTCTGAATGAATCCCCTAGCAAGATTCTCCTCAATGTACTCAGACATGGCCCAGGTCTCTGCCAGCGACAAGTGGTAGATACGCCCAAAGGGAGGAGAAGCACCGGGTACCAGGTCGATTGGGCAATCATACGGCCTATGAGGTGGTAGAGTCTCAGCCTCCTTGTCGAAGACATCCTCATAGGACCAGTAGGGTGCCGGCAGACCAGGTAGATTAGCCGGAGAAGACGGAGGTCGAGCCGGACGAACCGGAACCAGGCAGGTCTCATGGCAGTCCTGCCCCCAACAGAGCACCTCGCCAGATTGCCAATTCAGGACGGGTTCATGTCTCTGTAGCCAGGGTAGACCTAGCAATAGGGAGTGAGAGAGTCCGGATAGCACATGAAAGGAGATCCTCTCCGAGTGCAGCATTCCCACCTGAAGGGTTACTGGCTCTGTGTCGAGCAAGATGGTCTCCGGAAGGAGTCTCCCATCCATAGAAGAGACTGCCAATAGATTGGCCAGACGTTTGGTAGGAATCTGATACTGCTCCACAAGGGCCTGAGAAATGAGATTCCCAGCGGTTCCATAATCCAGGTGGGCTGTCTCAAAGAAGCGGGTCTCACCACTGGAAATAGAAACGGATAGAGTCAAGGACGGAGAGGATTTACTCTTGCCTAGGATGACCTCTCCGAGCGGTCCTAGACACTGGAGTTTCCCGGCTTCACCGGACAGGAACGGATCAGATGCTCCTTACTGCCACAGTAGAAGCAGCTCCCCTCGGCTCAGCACATCTCTTGGCAAAACTTGACCATCTTGGTCTGGTCAATTTGCATGGGTTTGGGCGAGCGTGCCTGGGGAATTGCTGGTTGGGAGGCAGGTTTCTGGAATACAGGAGCGAGACGAGGAAATCTTCTCTCCTTGGGTAGTCTCCTTAACTCGTTCCAAGAAAAGGATGTCAATCCGGGTAGCTAGTGACACCAGGTCGTCCAGGGTGGAAGGGATGTCATGACCGGCTAGCTCATCCTTGATTCGCCCGGAAAGACCCTCCCAGAAGGTGGATACCAGAGCCTCGTTGTTCCAGTCAAGCTCAGATGCGAGGGTACGAAACTGTATGGCATACTGGCCCAGGGTGAGATTTCCTTGGTGGAGACGGAGAAGAGAGGAGGCAGTAGAAGTCTTTCGTCCGGGCTCATCGAAGACCTTCCGGAAGGCAGTGAGGAAAGCCGGAAGATCGGACACCAGGGGATCCCCTCTCTCCCAGAGCGGGTGCCACTGGGCTCGAGACGGACACAGGTGGGATGGACAGCTTGTCCAGGCGGGAGTTGACAGACCGCAGGTAGGTCAGGATAGTCTCCTGTTGGTGTCTCTGACGAGAAACCTCCTGGTACAGGTCAGAAAGCATAGGAGCCAGGGAGCCACCGGGTTCCATGACCCGTGCAAACTGTTACGGATCCGGGTGGTGGAACCTCTGTGCTGTGGTGCAAGGAGAGACCAGAGGGGCCTGACTAAGTATCTGCTCGGCCTGAACAAGGTCGCATGGTGGCTCATTTGACTCCGTGAACCAGGGAGGGACCGAGCAGAGGGACCAGGTGCCACTCTGGGACCGACCTTGTATGACAGCAGGTGACTCCCACGGGTCAGAAGGCAGGAACTGACCGGTACAGCGGAAGAGCACGGCAGGCAGGCTGACGGGTGGTCCGGGTAGACAGGCAGGCTGATTCGGCTGATAGCCAGACAGGTGCTCCGGGTAGGCAAGCTGGCGGCACATCAGGTATTAGGCAGGTGCTTCCAGGTAAGCAGGCAAGCGGGCACGGCCGGTGACAGGCAGGTGCTTCCAAGTAAGCAGGCGGGCATATCCCATAGACAGACTGGTGGACTGGACTGTAGGCAGACTGTCGGGCTGGAAAGTAGTCAGACTGACGGACTGGACCGAAGAACAGACTGGCAGACAGGACTGACTAGCAGAGGACCTGAAGGCTGAAGCAAAGTAAGTATAACAGAGCAACAACCTTGCACGGGCACCTTCATATTGGAGGAGGTGCCTTTTATAGAGAAAGTTCTCCGGCCATTGGTCGGGGACTTTTTAGGACAGCGTGCTCGGCCCCTTTAAGAGGGAGGGAGCACGCGCGCTTGCACCGTAAGCACAGTGCCAGGGAAGCTGCATGCACCAGCAGCAGCAGCAGCAGGGAGGCCGGAAGACGCCGGAGCAGGACCGCGGCGGTAGGGGGGACGGCGTCTCAGCCTAGCAGGGGGCAGACACGCCGATGCTACATAAGCATCCCAGAGGCCAGCAGAGGAATATGCTGTTACTGAATAAAAACACTACACAAATGCTAAGGTACATTTGCATTAACTGATTTGTGGCATTAATCAACCGCTATTTGGAAAATATTTTGTTTATTCATTTATTAGCGTGTTCACACAGGCTGACCTTGCTTCCGATGCGCACTGAATTACGTGTAATAGAAAGCTCAGTGCACATAGGCAGCCATTGTTCTCGGCACTGCAGGTTCTGTTCACACAGAATGATGCTCTGCCGTGAACGATGATCTTTTGTGCAGCACAAAAGATAATTTCCTCCAATGAACTGAGTGTTTTGCTTGTTTGTTGGGTGATCGGCAGCCTGTTTACACAGCGAGACTAACGTGACAGAAGCATTCCCCAGGAACGCTTATTCAAGATAATCTTTCAGTGTAAATGCATCTTAAGACCAGTATTACCACCATAGTGATCTTATGGTAGTAGGTAATGCTTCTGCAGACCATAAAAGTAAATGCAGACCTATCAAACACCATGACTCACAGGTGATGTTCTCACTTTTCCCAACCCATCTGGACAAGTCTGCCATGACAAATTCTTCTAGTCCCAAGTTTGCAATACAGACATATTTGACTTCCCATATTTCCATCCTCCCTATCTTCTAACCTATACAAACTCTTCATCCTGCTGTCACTCCCCATGCTGAGCCTGTTACAGGCCCATTTTTCACTAATTTTGCACTTGCTTTATGGCTAAACACTGCATTTCTCAAATAATGTGCCATTATTATACACTGCGGGCCAAAAGTATTGTCACCCCTGCAATTCTGTCAGATAATACTCAGTTTCTTCCTGAAAATTATTGCAATCACAAATTCTTTGGTATTATTCTCTTCATTTAATTTGCTTGCAAGGAAAAAACACAAAAGAGAATGAAGCAAAAATCAAATCATTGATCATTACACACAAAACTCCAGAAAAGGGCCGGACAAAAGTATTGGCACCCTCAGCCTAATACTTGGTTGCACAACCTTTAGCCAAAATAACTGCGAACAACCGCTTCAGGTAACCATCAATGAGTTTCTTACAATGCTCTGCTGGAATTGTAGACCATTCTTCTTTGGCAAACTGCTCCAGGTCCCTGATATTTGAAGGGTGCCTTCTCCAAACTGCCATTTTGAGATCTCTCCACAGATGTTCTATGGGATTTAGGTCTGGACTTATTGCTGGCCACCTTAGAAGTCTCCAGTGCTTTCTCTAAAACCATTTCATAGTGCTTTTGGAAGTGTGTTTTGGGTCATTGTCCTACTGGAAGACCCATGACCTCTGAGGGAGACCCAGCTTTCTCACACTGGGCCCTACATTATGCTGCAAAATTTGTTGGTAGTCTTCAGACTTCATAATGCCATGCACACGGTCAAGCAGTCCAGTGCCAGAGGCAGCAAAGCAACCCCAAAACATCAGGGAACCTCCGCCATGTTTGACTGTAGGGATCGTGTTCTTTTCTTAGAATGCCTCTTTTTTTTCCTGTACACTCTATGTTGATGCTTTTTCCCAAAAAGTTCTACTTTTGTCTCATCTGACCAGAGAACATTCTTCCAAAACGTTTTAGGCTTTCTCAGGTAAGTTTTGGCAAACTCCAGCCTGGCTTTTTTATGTCTCGGGGTAAGAAGTGGGGTCTTCCTGGGTATCCTACCATACAGTCCCTTTTCATTCAGACGTCGACGGATAGTACGGGTTGACACTGTTGTACCCTCGGACTGCAGGGCAGCTTGAACTTGTTTGGATGTTAGTCGAGGTTCTTTATCCACCATCCGAACAATCTTGCGTTGAAATCTCTCGTCAATTTTTCTTTTCCGTCCATATATAGGGAGGTTAGCCACAGTGCCATGGGCTTTAAACTTCTTGATGACACTGCGCACGGAAGACACAGGAACATTCAGGTCTTTGGAGATGGACTTGTAGCCTTGAGATTGCTCATGCTTCCTCACAATTTGGTTTCTCAAGTCCTCAGACAGTTCTTTGGTCTTCTTTCTTTTCTCCATGCTCAATGTGGTACACACAAGGACACAGGAGAGAGGTTGAGTCAACTTTAATCCATGTTAACTGGACCTGTTAGGTGCCACAGGTAAGTTACAGGTGCTGTTAATTACACGAATTAGAGAAGCATCACATGATTTTTCAAAGGGTGCCAATACTTTTGTCCACCCCCTTTTTTAGGTTTGGTGTAAAATTATATCCAATTTGGCTTTCGGACAATTCTTTTTGTGTTTTTTTCATTGAAGACAAATTAAATGAAGAGAATAATACCAAAGAATTTGTGATTGCAATCATTTTCAGGAAGAAACTGAGTATTATCTGACAGAATTGCAGGGGTGCCAATACTTTTGGCCAGCACTGTAACTATACTCAAATATAGTGCCAGACAGCAGCCCTGAAAGCAACAGTGATAGGTAGATAGTACCATGCCAACCCTCAAAAAAATAATGGCAAGCAGTGCCACATATTGGGCCCCAGACAGTAATAGTGCAGCAATATTGTACTTCATGATAGTGGTACATTTTTTTCGATATCACTTGCGTTTATTTGTGAAAAAAATGGAAATTTGGTGAAAATTTAGAAAATTTCACAATTTTCAAACTTTGAATTTTCATGCCCTTAAATCAGAGAGATATGTCACACAAAATAGTTAATAAATAACATTTCCCAAATGTCTACTTTACATCAGCACAATTTTGGAAACAATTTTTTTTTGTTAGGGAGCTATAAGGGTTAAAAGTTGACAAGCGATATCTCATTTTTACAACAAAATTTACAAAACCATTTTTTTTAGGGTCCACGTCACATTTGAAGTCACTTTGAGGGGTCTTTATAACAGAAAATACCCAAAAGTGACACCATTCTAAAAACTGCACCCCTCAAGGTACTCAAAACCACATTCAAGAAGTTTATTAACCCTTCATGTGCTTCACAGCAATTAATTGAACGTGAAAGGAAAAAATGACATTTAACTTTTTTCACTAAAATTTTTCTTTAGATCCCAATTTTTTTATTTTCACGAGGGTAACAGGAGAAATTGGAAAGCAAAAGTTGTTGTGCAATTTCTCCTGAGTACGCTGATACCCTATATCTGGGGGAAAGCCATTGTTTGGGCGCACGGCAGGGCTCGGAAGGGAAGGAGCGCCATTTGACGTTTTCAATACAAAACTCGATGGAGTTGACAGCGGACTCCATGTTGCATTTGGAGAGCCACTGATGTACCTAAACAGTGGAAACCCCCCACAAGTGACCCCATTTTGGAAACTAGACCCCTTAAGGAACTTATTTAGATGTGTGGTGAGCACTTTGAACCCCCAAATGTTTCACAAAAGTTTATGACATAAAGTCATGAAAAAAATAATATTTTTTTTTCCACAAAAACGATCTTTTAGCCCCAATTTTTTTATTTTCATGAGGGGACCAGGAGAAATTGGACCTCATAAGTTGTTGTGCAATTTCTCCTGAGTACGCTGATACCCCATATCTAGGGGAAAGCCATTGTTTGGGCGCACAGCAGGGCTCGGAAGGAATGGAGCGCCATTTGATGTTTTCAATGCAAAATTCGCTGGAGTTGACAGCGGACCCCATGTCGTGTTTGGAGAGCCCCTGATGTGCCTAAACAGTAGAAACCCCCCACAAGTGACCCCATTTCGGAAACTAGACCCCTTAAGGAACTTATTTAGATGTGTGGTAAGCACTTTGAACCCCTAAGTGTTTCGCAAAAGTTTATGACGTAGAGTCGTGTTGTGAGCACTTTGCACCCCTAGGTGATTCACAGAAAATTATAACGTTGACTTGTGAAAATAAAAAAAACACATTTTTTCCACAAAAATGTAAAAAAAAATATGTTCATAAGGGTAACCGGAGAAAGTGGACCTCAAAATCTGTTGTCCAATTCCTTCTGAGTACGCTGATACCCCATGTGTTGGAGAAAACTACTGTTTGGGTGCACGTCAGGGCTCGGAAGGGAAGGAGTGACGCTTTGGAATGCAGACTTTGATGGAATGGACTGCGGGCATCATGTCACATTCTCAGAGCCCCCGATGTGCCTCAACAGTGGAAATGCACCACAAGTGACCCCATTTGGAAATTAGACCCCTCAATGAATTTATCTAGATTTGTTGTGAGCACCTTGAACCCCCAGGTGCTTCACAGAAAATTATAACGTTGACTTGTGAAAATAAAAAAAAACACATTTTTTCCACAAAAATGTAAAAAAAATATGTTCATAAGGGTAACCGGAGAAAGTGGACATCAAAATCTGTTGTCCAATTCCTCCTGAGTATGTTGATACCCCATGTGTTGGATAAAACTACTGTTTGGGCACACGTCAGGGCTTGGAAGGGAAGGAGTGACGCTTTGGAATGCAGACTTTGATGGAATAGTCTGCGGGCGTCATGTCTCGTCCTCAGAGCCCCTGATGTGCCTAAACAGTGGAAATGCCCAATAAGTGCCCCCTTTTTGGAACTAATACCCGATTTGTGAATTTTATAATGTAGCGTCATACGTCAGTTGTGTAGGACAACCTGACGAACACTACATAACTGACGTATGACAACCTGATGAACACTAAGTCAGTTGTGTAGTGTTCGTCAGGTTGTCATACGTCAG
This sequence comes from Phyllobates terribilis, assembly GCF_046119375.1. Taxonomy (NCBI): domain Eukaryota; kingdom Metazoa; phylum Chordata; class Amphibia; order Anura; family Dendrobatidae; genus Phyllobates; species Phyllobates terribilis. The sequence continues at coordinate 60,225,702 of NW_027362773.1, forward strand.
AATTTAATTTAGTAGTGCATGGAAGTATGGTATCTTCTGAAGCATTCTTTCATGCACAGGCCAGGTTTGTCGGGGCAGGTGTCGCATTGGTAAATGGTGTCTTGTGTATTTCCCTTTTGGAACACACTGGGCACCTCTTTTGTGACTTACCTTTTCTTCCTGTTTGAGGGACCTCTTCCGGGAAATGCTGGCCTGGTACAATTCTAGGTCCTTCAGTTCCGGAAGTACTGGGGCCCACTCGTCACAGCGGCCAAATATCAGGGCCTTGAAAACTACCTCCTGGAAGTGAAGGTACGACATAGAAGTTTGGCCTGCATGCACATTGTGACAGAAGGAAATCATTGTGTATTGCCATCTGAACGATGTGCATGGGCAGCTTCTCATACCATTCCCTGGCCTTTCTCAAAGCACTGAACAGCTGGAGGACTTGATCAGAGAGAACAACTCCCCCCATGTACTTGTTGTACCCCACTACACAGTCTGGTTTGACGACCTGTGTAGTGGAAACTCGTACAGTGCTGAGGGAGCTGCCATCACTATGTATGGTGGTCAAGAGAAGGACATCCCTCTTGTCCTTGTACTTGACCACCAACAGGTGGTCTCTACATTGGATTCTGCTCTCACCCCTTCTGAGCAGCTGCCCAATTAGCGTCTTTGGGTGGCATCTCTGATTTTTGCGGACAGTATCGCAGGCTGAGGTACGTCATGCAGAGAGGGACTTGAAGAGTGGGACACTTGTATAAAAGTTATCCACGTAGAGCTGATAACCGTTATCCAGCAGTGGAAGCACCAAATCCCACACAATTTTCCCACTCACTCCCAGGACAGGGGGGGCATTTAGTGGGTTCAATCCGGGAGTCCTTCCCTTCGTAAACTCTAAACTTGTGAGTGTACCCTGAGGTACTCTCACACAGTTTATACAGCTTGATTCCGTACCTGGCCCCCTTACTGGGCAGGTACTGCCGGAATCTAAGCCGCCCCTTAAAACGGATTAAGGACTCATCCACGCAGATGTCCCTTTGGGGCACGTACACTTCAGCAAACATGTTGTTAAAGTGCTCGATGACCGACCGAACTTTGAAAAGACGATCAAAGTTCGGGTGTATCGCGTGCAGGACACCTTGCATTATCATTGTAATGCAATAACTTGTGGATGGCCTCAAAACGTTTCCTGGTCATGACCATTCGGAACACTGGAGTGTTATACAAAATGTCAACACTCCAGTATTGCCGAAGTTCTGGCTTCTTCAGGATCCCCATATGAAGAACCAGTGATGAGCGGGACATATTTTGTTGTGTATGTGGTGTGTCAGTACTTTATTTAGAGTGTGTGTGTGTGTGTGTGTGTGTCAGCGTGCTTGGTGTGAACTTTTTTTTTTTTTCTGTAAAAAAAAAAAGGAACAACCGTAGCGAGCACGAGTGCAGATCGGTGAACTATGTCACCAATAAACTCTCGGCAGTTACTGGATGTGCGCGCGGATGTGGTGCAAATGAGGGGGAATGTAAAACTGCGAGCACGAGTGTAGATCAGTGATCTGTGGTCAGCACTCAGCTGCTGCAGAAAGCACGAAAAGAAAAAAAAAAAACGGACAAAAGTCGAGCGATCAAGTACTGATAACGTAATGATCAGCACTTAGTGGCAGATGGGAAGGGGGGAAGGAGGAGAGGGGAGAGAGGGGGATTGGGATGGAGGAGGACGGATCAAAAAATCCTACTTACAGTTGTCTTCTGTCAGATGTTTTCTGTAGGAGTGCCGATTGTGGTGTCACAGGCTTATGTGGCGCACAATTGGACAGTGCGAGCGTCCTCTACAAAAGAAAAAAGGTTAGTGGAAAAAAAAGTGTAAAGTAGCAAGCGCGAGTGCTGATCGGTGATTTGCGTCACCGATCAACGTTCAGCGGCTTCTGATGTCTTCAGAATTGAACAGCCAATCACAGAGAACGTGGTAGCGGGGGGGGGGCAGCGACCACCCCCAGGATGATGGCGCCATCTACCCTGAGGTAAGATGGTGCCGGAAATTTAATGTGGTCACCACGACATCGGTCGCGGGACCACAATAAAGATGGCGCATAATAGTACGTAGCTAGCTCTATAGGCCTGGCCCAGGGCGCAGTTGCGTACTACTACTGACAAGGTCGGAAAGGGGTTAAAGAAGCACTCCTCCCATCAAAGTCTTTATTCTCTTAATATATTGCAGTCATCATATTATATAGCGCTGTGTACTTACAATTGCTCATTTTGCCTTTCTACCCAGCTAATTCTTCTCTTTTCTCTGCTCTATGTAGGAAGTCTCTTTCCCTCAAAAATCATTCCCCTCTCCAACCCCTTATCCAGCTGCTATTTCCTCTCTCCTGCCAGGGACTTTTGCAGTGACTCATGAGTCATGCAGGGAAAGCGGACCTCCTGTTTCTACATAGAGCTTAGAAGGATTCAGCTGGTCTGTTTTAATAATGTGATGTCACCTAATGGAAAATAGAAGAATGAGCTGGGTAAAAAGGCAAAATGAGCAATTGTAAGTACACAATGATATATAACATAATATGATTGCATAGCAATATATTGAGAGCATAAAAACTTTCATGGGAGTACTTCCTTAAAAATTAACCCCGTTCTGACGTGGGGCGTATTAATACGTATCTGCGCCCTGGACCTATTGGACCAGATACGTATTAATATGCCCTGGCAATTGCGCCCCCGCACAGAGGCTGTGCGGGCGCGATCTCTGCCGAGTGTCAGCTGATTTTCACAGCTGACACCCGATTCTATGTGCAGGGAGTGGAGCCGCACCACTCCATGCATATTAACCCCCAAAATGCTACAATCGAAGTCGATCGCAGCATTCCGGGAGCAAGGGGAGGTAAGTGCCATTTACTTACCTCCTCTCCGGCGTCCCGAGCTGTCTCTGCGGGGTTCCGGAAGTTGTCATGGTGACCCGATGTCGTAACGACAACATCAGGGTCACCAGACAGCGGGAAGTTACTTTGATCATACACAGTGCGCGATCAACGTAACTTCTCCCTGTGCAGAGCCTGGATAGCATAGAGATGCTGCTGCTTTTCTATGCTATACAGGTGATCAGCCTGCAAAAAGTGAAAGTCCCATAGTGAGACAAAGTGTAAAAGGAAAAAAAAGTATCAGTGAAAAAAAAAAATTGTAAAAATATTAAAAAAAATTAAAAATAATCAAAAAAATATATATACTGTACCAATAAATAAATATTGTTATGAAAAAACAAAAAAACAATAAAAGTACACAGATTTGGTATTGCCACGTCCAGAACCACCTGACCTATAAAACTTTCCCACTAGTTAATCCCTTTAGTGAACACGGTAAAAAAAAAAAAAAATTAAAAAAAAAAAAAAAAAAAAAAAAGAAAGAAGCAAAAAACGATGCTTTATCTTCATACCAAACAAAAAATGGAATAAAACGCGATCAGAAAGACGAATGTAAAAAAAATTGTACCGCTGAAGACGTCATCTTGTCCCACAAAAAACAAGCCGCCATACAGCTCCATCAGCCAAAAAATAAAAAAAGCTATAGCTCTCAAAATAGAGATACAAAAAAATATTTTTTTCTATAAAATAGTTTTTATTGTGTAAAAGCGCCAAAACGTAAAAAAACTATATAAATGTAGTATTGCTGTAAACATACTGACCCGAAGAATAAGTTTGCCTTATCAATTTTACCACACGCGGAACGGCATTAAAAAAAAAACAATTCCTGAATTGTTGGTTTTTGATTATTCTGCCTCACAAAAATCGGAATAGAAAGCGATAAAAAAGTCACGTGTCCGAAAATGGTACCAATAAAAACGTCAAATTGTTCCGCAAAAAACAAGCCATCACATGACTATGTCGTCCGAAATATGGAAAAATTCTAGCTCTCAAAATATTGCGATGCAAAAACTAGTCTTTGCAAAAAAAAAAAGTGTTTTTTAGTGTGACAGCTGTCAATCATAAAAACCCCATATGAATCTGGTATCGCTGTAATCGCACCGACCCGAAGAATAAAGTCATCTAATCACTCATACTGCACGAGGAACAGAATAAAAAATAAACTCTAGGGTTAGGGTTGTGCTAGGGTTAGAGTTGCGCTAGGGTTAGGGTTGGTCAAGAGTTAGGGTTGGGCAAGGGTTAGGGTTGTGCTAGGGTTAGGGTTGTGCTAGGGTTAGGGTTGGGCTAGGGTTGTGCTAAGGTTAGGCTTGTGCTATGGTTAGGGTTGGCCTAGGGCTGTGCTAGGGTTAGGTCTGTGCTAGGGTTAGGGTTACGCTAAGGTTGGGGTTAGTGTTGTGTTGGGATTTTTTCAAAAGTAAAGAAAAAAAATGACGATGATATGGCGAATAGTGTTGAGAGCAAGTGCTGGCTACTTGAGTTTGCATCGGGTCCTCGCGTAAATATTGAGTATCGCGGGTGCTCGAGTGACATGCTCGAGTCTCCGCCCCATATGTTTTGCAGCTGTTATACAGCCAAAAAACCTAGCGGGGATTGCTTGCCATGCACGAGCGATCCCCGCATGTTTTTTTTTTTGGTGTCTAATAACCATGAAACATGCGGGGTGGGGACTCGAGCATGTCACTAGAGCACCTGCAATACTTGGTGCATACCCGAGTACCCGATGCAAACTCAAGTAGTGAGCACTTGCGCTCAAGACTAATGACAACATATTCAATATGATGACCTAATGTTTTCAAATTCTGTGCTGTACATCTGGGTTCAAAATGTTCACTATACCCCTTGATAAAATCCTTGAGTGGTGTAGTTTCCGAAATGGGGTCACTTGTGAGGGGTTTCCACTGTTTAGGCACATCAGGGGCTCTCCAAACGCGACTTAGCGTCCACTCTCGATACCAGTCAATTTTGGGTTCAAAAAGTCACACAGTGCTCCTTCCCTTCTGAACCCTGCCGAGTGCCCAAACAGTGTATTTTCCCCACATATGGGGTATCAGCATACTCCGGAGAAATTGCACAACAGGTTTAGGGGTCCATTTTCTCCTCTTGCCCTTATGAAAATAAAAAATTTGGGGCTAAAAGATCATTTTTGTGGAAAAAGTTTGATTTATTTATTTTCATGGCTCTACGTTATAAACTTCTGTGAAGCACCTGGGTGTTAAGGGTGCTCATCACACATCTAGAGAAGTTCCTTGAGGGGTCTAGTTTCCAAAATGGTGTTACTTGTGGGGGGGTTTCCACTGTTTAGGCACATCAGGGGCTCCCCAAATGCAACATGGTGTCCGCTATTTATTCAAGCAAATTTTACATTAAAAAATTCAAATGACGCTCCTTCCCTTCCGAACCATGCCGTGCGCCCAAACAGTGGTTTTCCCCCACATATGGTGTATTGGCTTACTCGGGAGAAATTGCACAACAAAGTGCATGGTGCAATTTCTCCTGTTACCCTTCTGAAAATGCAAAATTGGAGGCTGAAAAATATTTTTGTGGGAAAAATGTGAAAATTTTATTTTTACGGCTCAATGTTATAAACTTCTGTGAAGCACCTGAGGGTTCAAGGTGCTCACCACATACCTAGCTAAGTTCCCTGAGGGGTCTAGTTTCCAAAATGGTGTCACTTGTGGGGGGTTGACATTCAAAAAGTCATATGGCTCTCCTTCCCTTCCAAACCCTGCCGTGCGCCCAACCAGTGGTTTTCCCCCACATATGGGGCATCGGTGTGCTCAGGAGGAATTGCACAACAAATTTTGGAGTAAATTTTTTCCTAATACCCTTGTGAAAATAAAAAATTGGGGTCTAAAGTAACCTTTTTGTGAAAAAAAGTTAAATGTTCATTGTTTTCTTCCACATCTCAAAAATTCCTGTGAAGCACCTGAAGGGTTAATAAACTTCTTGAATGTGGTTTTGAGCACCTTGAGGGGTGCATTTTTCAGAATGGTGTCACTTTTGGGTATTTTCTGTCATAAAGGCCCCTCAAAGTCACTTCAAATGTGATGTGGTCCCTAAAAAAAATGGTTTTGTAAATTTTGTTGGAAAAATTAGAAATAGCTGGTCAACTTTTAACCCTTATGACTTCCTAACAAAAAAAAATATTAGCTCTAAAATTGTGCTGATGTAAAGTAGACATGTGGGAAATATTATTTCTTAACTATTTTGTGTGACATATCTCTCTGATTTAAGGGCATGAAAACGCAAAGTTTGAAAATTGCAAAATTTTCAAAATTGTTGTGAAATTTCAGATTTTTTCACAAATAAATGCAAGTCATATTGAAGAAATTTTACCAATATCATGAAGTACAATATGTCACGAAAAAAACAGTTTCAAAATCAGTGGGATCTGTTGAAGCGTTCCAGTGTTATTACCTCATAAAGTGACAGTGGTCAGAATTGTAAAAATTGGCCTGGTCATTAACGTGCAAACCACCCTCGGGGGTAAAGGCGTTAATAATGCTTTGATTGTATACTCTAGTTAAAATGCCTTAGAGAAAATAATAATGCCTACTGAATAATAGTTCTCTTTGTTTGCTCCCTAATGCTCCTCTTATATTACCTCTTCAAAAAGTAGCAATGGGCCTTGAATGCCCCCTTCAAAAAGTAACAATGTCCCCTAGAAAGTAAAAGCACCTATTGAAAGTTATAATGTTCCTTAAAAATTAATAATCCCTCCTGATTGTAACTTTAAAAAGTGTAGTACCCCGAGTGCCTGTTAGAAGGTAATAATGTCCCTGAGTGCCCCTCAGTGCAAAAAAAATAATCATGCCCACTAAATGCTTCTTTGAAAAAGTAATAATGCCTCCTTAAAAATAATTGTAAAAAACACACAATAAAAATTGCCATCTTTATGCCCAAGAAAAAAAAAAGTATACTCATTTAACAGGGATTCCATGACTAACACTTTAATAGTGTCTAATGAAATAAATGTTGTTCCACCAAAGTGATGACTTCCTATCCAGTACTCAACTGACCCTGAGGCCATTCAGCGTACCTCAGTGGTCAAGTGACAAATGGACCATATCGCTAGGATTCCCACCAATAGAGAGTTCTTGGATCAGTCCAATAGACAATGAAGAAAATAGTTGTGTGCATACAGGACCAACACTCTATTCCAAGTGGGAACTCTAGAGCTCTGTTGTTGGGATTGGGGGGGGTTACCATGGAGTGCCCCCCAGCTATCAGAAACTGACCACCTATGCTGTGGCTCGATGATAAGTTATTATGATGGACAACCCCTTTAATGTAAAGGTAGCATAGAACTGGCCACAGACACATTCTTTCACTTGTCATGAAAGGGGTACAAACAAATCAGTTTTTAGCACTGTGAGCCTAAAGATTAGCAGACGAAAACTTGTACTTACTTGAATTATTATTACTTACATCATGATTATGGCCAGCTTAAATGGTCACTGTTGATAAAAAAAATCTAACATCTCATATAGACAGGCCAACAGTTGTAATCAGAGGGCCGAACGCAGAGACGCCTAACAAGGGGCTTTTGCATTATCCTGAGCTCGAAGCTCTTAAGGGCATTAACACTGCAAGATAATCGCAAATGAGCATTATTAAAAAAGCTCACTTCACAATTATCTTGCTGTGTAAGCAGGCTGACGATCACCCGATGAACAGGCAAAACACTCATTCATTGGGTGAAATGATCTTTTATGCGGCATAAAAGATCATCGTTTTTGCGGCATAAAAGATCATCGTTTTCGGCACATTCCCGTGTAACCAGGACTAACGTAGCCGAGAACAATGGCAGCCTGTGCACACTGAGCCACCTATACATACTAGATCGGTCAGCGCCAATCATTTACTCTGGTCTGCTTGAGTAAACGGTTCAAGTAACCTCCGATCGGTATAAGTTTACCAATTGGCGCTCATACAGTATCGTGCTGCCAGTCGGTCCATGTAAATGGACCTGTAGAGTCTTTTTTGGCTTTAGAGAGATGTGTGTAGGACATAGACAATGAATTGTATGTACACGGCTCTGTAGAGTTACTCAGCTTTTACAATTTTTAGTTGGAGGTGAAGTAAAAATGCCGCATTGCATTGCTTCCATGGCGTTTCTTAAGCTGCTATTCCTTGCAGTGTAACATCTGCAGTACCCTGAGGTCATGTTCACAATTTACCTTATGGTATTAATCTGCACCAAAACCAACCACAGAATGAAAGTTGCGGCAAACAGAAACTGTTTCTCAGAGATTGTGGCTGCAGGGATTCTGATTTTAATGCTGTGGTTTATGTCCATTTAAGTAAACTAGAAAAAAAATCTATAAAACAAAATAAAATGTGGTGCAAATACAAATTTGACAAATCTTGTTCACAGTCAAGTAACATCTGGACGCGGCAGTTTTTTCACATAGCTGAAATTCTTCTGAATAAAGTCATAAAATGCAAACGTATGAACACAATGCAAGTATCACGAGGCAAGCAACGTCCATATCATTCACTGAATCTTCAATTGTCTCTAAGTATTGCCCTACGGTTTCCCTTTCATATCCTTAAAACAAATGCTCAGAGTAAAAGGTGACTTCAGCCTAATCACCAAAGAGACATTTTCATTAGATAGCTTAATTAAGTTAAATAGACTGAATTTCAACTACTTAACACATTTTAACCTACAAATTATCACCTTTTGCTCATTCAGATTATACATTGGAGTGTGAGGCAATTAATGGTCTGCAATGAATGTCCTTTTATCATGCCAGTTTAACGGGAACAGCCAGATCAGGAATTTTAACTGAAATAATTATATTACTTAAAAGAAAACATTGAGGTTATTCATCAGAAATGTCCCAGCTGCACCGTAAGTATGATTAGACACTAGATGGCTTGTCAAACGCTATAACCCAATATAACACGGTTGAGGATTGAGAACTGGCAGAGTATTACTGATTTACCAAGAGAAAAAATGGCATAAAGGGTTTTTAAAGGCAAAACTATGCATATAATAGTAAAAACGCTAAGTCAAGAAGACTTTACTGTGATAAAATGGGGCAAATTTAATAAACATCGCAAAAAGGAAATGTGAATCAATAACTAATAGAAACTAATCATGCCACTGACCCATTTTTTAAAAGGCATCTGAAAAACATTTATTTATTTTACTCACTTATTTAGCGCCATTAATTCCACAGCGTTTACAGACATTATCGGCACTGTCTCCATTGGGGCTCACAATCTAAATAATATGAGTTGGAATATAATGGGGTTGCTATGGGCCATCTTGTCCATTTCTTACATATAAATTGACTCTAACCTTAACCCTAGAACGCATACCTGGGGCCTCGCAGGCCCGCCCTGTTAATTGTTTTCTATTTTCTGCAAGATTACTTTAGTTAGAATTTTGAAACTCTAGGTATTCCTCAGGTATATAGTTGTTTGTCATTTTTGTTTGAGTTATTCCATGTTATTTGCACACGGGCCTAAAAGGCCCCAGGTATGTGAAAGTGTAGATTTTTATGGTCATGCGTTCTAGGCTTAAGGGAAACCGCTCAGCTGTTTATGCCACCTGAACCTGGGCAGCATAAAATTCAGGCAAAAAGCTGCATTACCAGTAAATGCTGCAGTGTTCCTGCTTGAATGACAGGTTTCTTTATAGTTGTCTGTAGAGATAGACTTGTCAATCAATCTGAGCCGCACAGGAAGAATCCAAACGGAGCAGCCTAGTGGACTCTGCTCCTCCTTTCTAACTTGTTTCCAAGTTTGCCAACTATCCAGAAGGTACCTGAAAGTCTATAAGTATAGAGGACTTTTGAAGAGCTGTCACAAAATGTCAAGAATACAATGAGCAAAATAAGAATGTTTGTAAAGCGTCCACTAGCAATTGACTATCAATGGTCTTTATATTTTTCCATCCTTGTCTAGTCCTGCAGAGAAGTACAGCAGAGAAGTAAACCCCAAGGCACAGAGTCAAGAGCATAGACAAAAACTGAAAATGAAGATCACTCCAGGAATTGCAGCATAGTTTCTAATATGAACTAGTCCAGGAGAGAGTTCATAATGCTTATAGCAAATGAAGGGTTAGTCAGCAAACAAATGGATAGCTGCTGGCAGCATAGATGAAGAGGCAAATTTATTTGTAGAGAGGATACACACTGATGCACAAGTATTGGAAGTGTGAACAAGTAAAGATAACTGGTCACTATGCTTACAGCAGACAAAGGATTAATCAGCAGGTCTGAGCCAAGAGGAAGAAGCAGTTTGAAGAAACCACAGGACTTTGCTAGGAAGATAGCAAGCTGGAAGAACTGGTAAGGCTTACTCCGGAGCACAGAGTAACAGAATACTAGCTTATTCGATACTCAGACAGACATGGTTGAGAGAGTTGATCTTAAAAGGGTTTGGATGATGATTTCCCTGAAGCTTGCTGGGCAACCTCTGAAATCTGGTGTGGACCACAGCAAAAAAAAAAAGCAATTATAGAAGGGAGCAGGGGCCAGCTGGGACAAGTGCATAATACATACACTACTTAAACTCCTAGCAATCTACAGGGGTTGCCAGATATAAGTGCATATTGACCCTGGTTTGATATATCCGTTTCTCTGTTACCTGAACATTTCACTGAAAAGGACATCAAATCCAAAAAACATCACAGAAATAAAGCAGCCATACTTACCAATACCTTATCACAGTACTAATGCACTGCAGGATGCAGCAGGAAACCATGATAAAGGTCAAGGCAGCGCAGGTGCTAAATACTGATAACAACCACTTACATGCCTACAAATTTATGACTGGCTGCAAACGGATAAGGCATGTGTTATGTTCAAGTCACACAGATACTTGTTGTGCACCATGCCAGCTTACAGCCCATTGGTCACACCCATACTTTTAGATCGGTCCAGCTGCCTGGCTCTCTATAAGTGCTCACCACAGGGACACAGACCCAATTTTCCACACCAAACTACAGGGCCTGGCTGCATCCTGTAAAAGATGATAAAACACATGAAGTATAGGTTGTTATTTTGGCCAAAATACATGCACTCACAAACTGAATAGCTGAAGAATAAAAAGACATAGGACCCAACACATCATTTGTGTTATTTTTAAGACACTTTTTCTTTTTTTGTCTTGTGGTGTGCAGTAAATACATCAAAATGGGGCACATTGTTCATAAATTTTGCACAAAAGTCAAAAAGTGTCTTTTTTCTCTCTGTGCTTGAAATGTTTTGTGCTAAAAATTTGGACATTTTGCAAAATGTTGCAAAATTTGCCTGCATACATAAAATCACTCCAGGAGTGGGACTCTAATACATTTGCAACAAATTGCGAATTATGCGAACATAAAAACAATATAAAAAAATGTAGGCAAACACATGTAGAATAGACAAAAAATAGACAAATAGAAAAGGTTAATTTGGTGCAAACAAAAAGAAATGGCTTAAAATATTAAAAACAACATAAAACAGATGGAAATGCAATAATGAACTGGGCTGAAAAGAAGATAGACAGTACTCATAAGAAAAACTAGTACAACAACATCAAGTGTTTGCTGGTCCAAGGGAAATGGGTGATAGTACACAACATAACTACTACAGAGAAGATGAAAGATAACATTCGGCACTATTTGAAAATCCACATGATATAAGTTGCAAAAAATAGATTTTATTAGAGCGACCTTGAGAAACAAAAGCAAAACAATGTTTCGGCTGAACCAGCCTTTATCAAGGTTTATATTACTTATTTCAGAATATAATGCTTCAGGTTGCTGATGCTACACATCTATCTCAAAGACAGGATACCATGTAAGGAGAATATAATATGAAATTAGCAATTAATTCAGACAAACTTGCCCTGAATAGCACCTAATAGGATTGCTCTCCCTACCTAACAGCGGAGTGTTTTTCACCCTAAGGTTCAGATGGTGTCCCCGCTCCTCGGAGGCTGTCCCTCTCCTTTCCCTAGGTATCCCTACACAGTCAAAAGATGCCACACACATACATATAAATGGACCAATTGTAGACTATTCATATCATAATTGACATGCTCAATATAAAAAATTACAACAATACCATATCAGTGGAGAGTGGGCAAAAATAGATATAGTTGCACAAATAGAAGGTTTTTTATTTACAGTAGCCCACTAATATAAATAGATAGACATGTGTACCAGTCAGAGCAAGTCCGAAAAAAATATTAAGAATATTTTCATCCCCAATCAAACTAGGATTCAAGCAATGCCATAAATGATATCAATTAGTTGGCCTTTAGTACAATAACTAAATGTAGTCAATCCACAATGCAAAATTTCCCAAAGCTATAATAGCAATATTCCAGACATCAATATTATAAAAACTATGATGATGAACACCTAGGATTATGACAATCCTGAGAAAATATTGGGGTATCTTGAGGACAGATCCGGATGTTTCCAAATGGATTGCTGACTATCCCTCTGTCACCTTTAGGAGAGGCAGATCTGTCAAAGATCACTTAGTACATAGTCACTTTGTGCCCCTGCAAACTGCAAAATAGTCCACACATATCCCTTCGAATGGTATAATGGCCCACAAATAGTACAATGGCTCCATATAGTTCTCTAAACAGTATAATTGCCCCAAAATAGCCCGCAAACAGTTTTTGGGCCTCTACACAGCCCTACAAACTGTATAATGGCCACATGTAGCCCTGTAAACTGTATCATGGCCACTTCTAGCCAACGAAACTTTATCATTGACCACACATGAAGAGGTCTGTAATTTTTATCGCTGGTACACTTCAACTGTGAGAGACAGAATATTAAAAAAAAAAAAAATCCAGAAAATCACATTGTATGATTTTTGTTACAAGTCATCTTGTGTTTCTTCTATTTTCTAATAATTGTGCCAACAGTTGTTGCCTTCTCACCAAGCTGCTTGCCTATTGTCCTGTAGCCCATCCCAGCCTTGTGCGGGTCTATAATTTTGTCACCGATGTCCTTAGAAAGCTCTTTGGTCTTGGCCACGGTGGAAAGGTTGGAGTGTGTGGACAGGTGCAATTAATACAGACAATGAGTGCAGAGTAGGAGGGCATCTTAAAGAAAAACTAACAGGTCTGCGAGAGCCAAAATTCTTGCTGGTTAGTCGGTGATCAAATACTTATTTCATGCAATAAAATGCAATTTAATTATTTAGAAAAAAATCATACAATGTGATTTTCTGGTTTACTGTAGCCCTGCAAACTGTATCATGGCCCCCAGAAAACCCTGCAAACTGTGTCATGGCCCTCACATAGCCCTGCAAACTGTATCATGGCCCCATATAGCCCAGTAAATTGTATCATGGCCCCCACATAATCCTGTAAACTGTATCATGGCCCCCACATAGCCCTGCAGACCGTATCATAGGCCCCACATATCCCTGCAGACCGTATCATAGGCCCCACATATCCCTGCAAACTGTATCATGGCTCCACTTAGCCCTATAAACTGTGTTATGGCCCACTATAGCCCTTTATAATTTCCCTCACATAGCCCTGAAAACTCTTTTAGGATCCTAGCACAGCCCTGAAAACATTATAATGCCCCTCCCAGTATAATGGCACCCACTGATTTACAAAAAAATGAACCAAAAATACTCACTTCTCCTCGTTCCACCACTGCTCCGATCTCATCGTGTGGTCTGTAGCTCTGCACTGCTCGGCAGAGTGGACACGATGTAATGACGTCATCATGCCCGCTAAGCTGAGACATCAAAGCTCAAGCACAGAGGGAGAATGAAGGAGAAGACAGCTGACGGCTCCCTCTACAATCACTGCTTTCAACTGTATCATCATCCAGGATGACGAAGCAATGTGGTCTGACAGCAGTGAAACTGTCTTGATGTAAACCGAACACAACTTACCTCAAAAGCATGTGTCAGACAATATACTACCCCTTTGGTGTTATTGTGAATATAGTGTATGATGACTTAATGGCTAGTGCACATAGATTTACAACGGCGTGTAAAAGATTGAGCACCCCTGGTCAAAATTAATTTTGACGTGTGTTTAGGATCATTATCCATTTGTAGAAGCCATCCTCTTTTCAGCTTCAGCTTTTTTATAGATGGTGTTATGTTTGTATCAATAATTTGTTGAAATTTCATTGAATCCATTATTCCCTCTACTGGCAAACTGTTCCCCATGCAATTTGCTTCATACAACCCTAAAGTATGATTGATCCACCCCCATGCTTAATGGTTGGCGAGATGTTCTTTTCCTGAAATTCTGGGCCATTTTTCTTCACACATATTTTTGATCATTGTGGCCAAAGAGTTCTATTTTAACCTCATCAGTCCAAAGGCTTGTTTCCAAAATGCATCAGCTTATTTAGATGTTCTTTTACATATTTTTGATGCTGAATTTTATGGTGATTATTAAGAAGGTTTCCTTCTGATGACTCTGCCATGAAGACCATATTTATGCAGGTGTCTCTGAACAGTAGAACAATGTACCACAACTCCAGAGTCTGCTTTTTTTTCTGAAAGTCTTTTGCAGTCAAGCGGTTCTGATTTGCCTATCAATACTACGAGAAGCTCTCACTGAAATTTTGCTTGGCCTTACAGACCTTATCTTGACCTCCATTGTTCATGTTAACTGCCATTACTCAATTACATTTTGAACTGAGGAAAGGACAGCTTGAAAATGCTTTGCTATTTTCTTATAGCCTTCTCCTGCTTTGTGGGCCCCCATCATTTTCATTTTCAGAGTGCTAGGCAGTTGCTTAGAAGAACCAATGGCTGCTGTTTTTTGGCACAAGGTTACTAAGGTTGAAAAAAGACCTAGAGCCATCAAGTTCAACCTTCCTCCACAAATTGTACATTTTGTCACTAATTTAACAATAACCCACAATGTTATGTGTATTGAGGAAATCATTCAGCCCATTTTTAAAGCTGTTATATAGTTTGCCATTACTATGTCTTGTGGTCGGCTATTCCACAGTCTGACTGCTCAAACTGTAAAGAACCCTTTCTTATGTAGCTGCCAGAATCTCTTTTCTTCCACCTGTAATGAGTGACCCCTGGATCTTAGTGTGGTCTTTGGACGGAATAAGTCATGTGCCAGTATTTTGTACTGACCACATATATGTTTATACATGTAAATGAGATCTCCTCTGAGACGTTTTTTTAGTGATGAGCGAGCATGCTCGCTACTGCTCGGTGCTCGCCCGAGCATCTCACTGCTCGAGATGCTGGGCGCTCGCCGAGTATTACCGGGGTTGCTCAGCGGAAGCTCGGGCCCCTTCCCTGCATGTTTGGCGCTCTTTAGAGCGCCAATCAAGATGCAGGGATTGCCTGCCACTCATTGTAATGCCGCAGCCATGGTGGTTGTGGCATTACAGTGATTGGATGGCCGCACAGCGTCATCAGGTCTATATCAGACCTGGCGCCGCTATGCTCGTCACAGTCACTCCAGAATCAGGCAGAGTAGGGAGAGGCACTGCTGCGCCAGAGAGAGATTTGCTTGAACAAACAGTCCTTTTGGAGGACTAACTAATCCATCTGCAGAGATATCAGGCAGGCAGGGTATATAGGCAGGCAGTGTATATAGCAGACTGCAGTGCATATAGAACAAGAGGCTCCATTCCAATTCTGCCTTCTGCTGCTGTTAGATATTTCTATACAAAGGCCCAGGTCTCAGGGGCCAGGAATACTATTTTTGGATCTTAATCCTAATTATTTGATTAAAAAGCAATCCAGAGAACACCGTTTTTCTGCGCCATTTGCTTGTTGGCACTGCAGAATACAGCCAGGTCCTTTCCATATTACAGTGCTAAAAATCCAGCTATTTAAAACTGTGGTTTCTGCGTCACACGGATCACAAATACGTTGTCAGAAAATACTGCCATTTCTGGCCTCCATTAAAAATTTCTTTCAGTGTGTCAGTGAAGCAATTCACAGCAGTTTGCTGTTTAAACTAGTTACCTACAGACCAGGTATTTAAAACTGTGTTTTCTCCGGCACATATAAGTTCGCTTCAAACTCAGTCATTTGTAGTGAGGGTGGAAGATACTGTCCTCCATTTAAAATGGGAAAGGCACGTGGCAAGGGACAGGGAACTGGACGTGATGGTAATGGTGCATGCAGAGGCTGAGGACAAGGCATTGGGCAAGCTGAAATTGTGCCACAACAAACACCCACATCTTCCCGCCTGACCTTCCTGTCCCAATTTCTAGGGGAATGCAGCACACCACTATTGAACCCAGAGCAGTGTCAAAAGGTTGTTGGTTGGATAGTGGATAATGCTTCCAGTCACTTATCCACCACCACCACCATCACCAGTAGCCGTGAGTCTGGACCGCATATTCCTCACCCTGATCCTCCTTCCTCCCACCATGCCGAGTACCCAGAGACAACTGATCCCACACTTGGACACTCTGAAGAGCTGTTCACTTTTCCATTTATAGATTTGGGCCTCTCGCCCAGTCCACTTGAAGCGGGGCAAGAGGAGATCGCCTGTAGCGATGCCCAAATATTTGAGCAGCCATGGTCACACGAAGGCGACGGTGAGAAAGTGTCACTAGAGGTGGACAATGATGAGATACAATTGCCAGAAAGTCAGGAGGAGGACGAGGGTGCGGAAGTAGAAGACGAAGTGGTAGATGATATAGTAACTGACCCAACCTGGCAGGAGGACATGCAAAGCGAGGGCAGCAGCACACAGGGGGAGGGAGGCAGAGCACCCCAAGAGGCAGGAAGAAGCAGTGTGGTGGCCGCAGACAGAAGGCAGGCAACTATTCCCCGTAACACCAAAACGAAGGAAGTTGCCAGTACAACTGTTAGGTCTTCCCGAGTCTGGTTGTTTTTGAAAGACTCTGCCGATAACCCCAAAAAGGCCATTTGCACAACCTGCCAGGCCAGCATCAGCAGGGGTGGCAAAATGACCATCCTGACCACCACCAGCATGATCAGGCACATGGCAGCAAAGCACCTGACTTTGTGGCACGAACCCCAGGGTCCAGGAACAGTGTCTGCAGGTGGCACCATTGCTTCTTCCGCTGTTGTGCATGCAAGCCAATCCACTGTTCATAGTGCATGCGAAGA
This sequence comes from Phyllobates terribilis, assembly GCF_046119375.1. NCBI lineage: Eukaryota > Metazoa > Chordata > Amphibia > Anura > Dendrobatidae > Phyllobates > Phyllobates terribilis. The sequence continues at coordinate 60,242,650 of NW_027362773.1, forward strand.
TGGCTCCTGTCCTGCACCTGTCGTTGCGCACTCTCAAGTAGCAGCATCCATGTCCTTGTCCCAGCGCAGTGTTCAGTTGTCCATAACCCAGTCCTTGGAATGCAAGCGCAAATATGCAGCCAACGCCCCACAGGCTACACTACTTAATTCTCACATTTCACGACTGCTTGTGCTCGAAATGTTGCCTTTTAGGCTCGTGGAGACGGAAGCATTCCGCAACCTGATGACGGCGGTCATCCCTCGGTACTCAGTCCCCAGCCACCACTATTTCTCCTGGTGTGCCGTCCCCGCATTACACAAGCATGTGTCCCAAAACACTAGCCATGCCCTCAACAACGCAGTTACCGGGAAAGTCCACCTAACCACGGACACGTGGACAAGTGCTTGTGGGCAGGGACGGTACATCTCGCTGACTGCACACTGGGTTAACATAGTGGAAGCCGGGACCCAGTTGGACCTTAGGACGGAACACGTCCTCCCAACGCCAAGGATTGCGGGCCCTAGGTCAATCAGGGTTGCCCTCACGGTCTACAGCTCCTGCGCCTCATCCTCCTCCTCTTCAGCCTCCATCTCTGAAATGACCAGTCACAAGCAGCACTGCCTCGGCCAATCAGCAACAGGCTGTGCTGAAGCTAATATGCTAAGGTGACAAACCGCACAATGCTGAAGAGTTGTGGACAGCTCTGAAAGAGCAGGCAGATCTGTGGCTCACACCGCTGAACCTACAGCCAGGCATGGTCGTGTGGGACAATGGCCGGAACCTGGTGGCGGCTCTGAGGCGAGGCGAGCTCACAACGTACCATGCCTGGCCCATGTGCTTAACCTCGTGGTTCAGCGGTTTCTCAAATCCTACCCGGAGCTGCCGGATCTGCTTGTTAAAGTACACCGCCTGTGTGCCCATTTTAGAAAGTCAGCTACAGCTTCCGCCGCCCTTGCCATGTTTCAGCAGCGTTTGCAGTTTCCGACTCACAGACTGGTGTGTGATGTCCCCACGCATTGGAACTCTACACTGCAGATGTTGGGAAGGATTTGTGAGCAGAAGAGGGCAGTTGTTGAGTACCAGCATCAACAAGGCCGTCGGTATTCAGTTCAGACTCCACACAAGACCTCAGGAGTGGACCTGGATGTCTGAAATATGTACCATCCTGACAAACTTTGAGGAGGCCACCAAGATGGTGAGTGGCGATGACGCCATCATTAGTGTCAGCATCCCACTTGTCTGTCTTCTGCAACGCTCTCTGCAGAGAATTAAAGAGGAGGCATTGCAGCCAGAGTATGATGAGATGGATCAAGAAGCCATATGTACCGTCCTCCAAAACTTTGAGTACTCCAACAAGATGGTGAGCGGCGATGACGCCATCATTTGCGTCACCATCCCGCTTCACTGTCTTCTGAAACACTCTAGGCGCACAATCAAAGAGGATGCATTGCAGGCGGAGCACGATGAGATGGAGCAAGGAACCATACAGGGTGATTACACACAGCCCAGCCTCATCTCATCCCAATGTGGATTGGGTGACAATGAGGAAGAGGAGGAGGAGGAAAGACAGGAGCTAGTTTCATGCACTATAGACGGTACTACCTGCACAGCTGTCATACCGTCTGTTCAGCGTGGATGGCCAGAGGACAGAGTGGAGGAGGAGGAGGAGGAGAGCATGGTCAGTCATCCTCTTGGTGAGGACACAGAAGTCTTGCATGTTAGTAGTCTGGCACGCATGGGTGAGTTTATGTTGCGCTGCCTTTCCCATGACCCTTGCATTCTCAAAATTTTGGGTGACAGTCATTACTGATTGGTGACACTTCTAGACCCACGTTACAAGGAGAACTTTTTATCTCTTATTCCTGATGCGGACAGGTCTACAAAAATGGGGCTGTACCAGAAGGCCCTTGTTGCAGAACTATTAAAAAAATTCCCATCTGAAAACGCTGGCGGCAGAGGGCACACTTCGTTGGACAACCAAGGAGTACAGGCGAGAGAGACACAACTTCAATCCAGCAGAGGCAGTGGAACACTGTCAAAGTTCTGGGAGAGTTTTCTCAGCCCCTCCCATCGCACAGGCCCTGAGGCGCGGGGTACTCTCACAAGGAGTGCAAAGTTTGGGAAGATGTTGAGGGAGTACCTTGCCGACCGTACCAACGTCCTCCGTGATTCCTCTGTGCCTTATAATTATTGGGTATCCAAGCTGGACACGTGGAATGAACTGGCTCTCTATGCCTTGGAGGTCCTGGCCTGCCCTGCCGCCAGCGTTTTATCAGAGTGGGTTTTTAGTGCCGCTGGTGGAATTATAACTGATAAGCGCATCCGCCTTTCAACTGAAAATGCTGACAGGCTGACTCTTATAAAAATGATCAAGGGCTGGATTGGGCCAGACTTCTCAACCCCACCAAATGATAGCGGCTAGTGTTGAGCGAGCACTAAAATGCTCGGGTGCTTGAAGCTCGGGCCGAGCTCACCGTGATACTCTGGTGCTCGACCTGAGCAACGAGCCCAATGTTAGTCTATGGGAAACCCGAGCATTTTTGCGGCGGCACACCCAGCAGTCTTTTAAAAGCCTAACAAGTGCCCAAAACGATAGTGACAGTGCTCAAATGACATGGGGACAGCATGGGGATCGCCCCAGGAAGCATTTCTGACCCCCAGGTCACTGCTGTCAACAATGTGGTCAGAGGTATTAAGCCACTTTTAAGGGCTCACAATAAAACGTTCAAAAACGAAACTGAAACTGCTTTCCTGTGAAATATGTTAAGGAAGTTCCTTTCCAGGGTAAAGACTTGTGTATAAGGTAAAATAAATAACCCCCCAAAAAAATACTCCTCTGCACTTTTGTATAGCTTTCAACCGTGACAAATGCATTCACCGGGAAATGTCATTTTAACATTTTACAACCTTATCTGGCCATGTGCTGTGTGACACATGCATACAGTGCTGAAAAGACATGGGAACAGCATGTGGAAGACCCCTGGAAGCATCTCTGACACCCAGGTCACTGCCTAAAAGAGTTTCCATCAGAAGTCATCCTTGCCGCATCAGAAGATGCAGACTTGCAACTATCCCCGTGCAAGTCCTTGTCCCAGGGCAGTGTTCAATTGTACCTCCCCCATTCCTTGCAATGCAAGCTCAAATATGCAGCCAACCACCCACCCACCCCATACCATACTGCTTGCTTGCACTTGAAATTGGGCCTTTTAGGCATGTGGAGACGGAATCTGGCCACCACATCATGGCTGCTTTGGCGGCCTGGTATCCATACTCAGTCCCAGGCCGCCCGGCGGCCGGGTGTCCACACTCGGTCCCCCAGGTGCCAGGGGGGCGGCCGGGTGTCCATATTCGGTCCCCAGCTGCCCCGCGGCCGGGTGTCCACACACGGTCCCCAGCCACCTGGGGGAAGCCGGGTGTCCATAAACGGTCCCCAGCTGCCCCTATTTCTCCTTGGAACATCCCCCCACACACTTTTCTTAGCCCGGCCTGCTTTAGGGCAGCATTGGACGAGCCCACCAGAGAACCAGACTCCTCCGATGGGCCCAGGCTTCTCCATCAGGGGAGTTGAGAGTGCCAAGGTGAGGACCATGATGATGATAATACAAGTTAGCATATGCTTTGTTTTCTTGGAATGCAGGCGCATGTATGTAGTAGCGGCTAGGCCTGAGGTGGTCAGCGTTTTGGCGCATATCCTACCTCCTCCAAGGATTGCTGGATGTTTTCCTGCTACTATCCCAGTTCTATGACTCCCATTAAAACAAAGCTTCAGGTGATAAATGATGGATGAGGTAGTGGCAAAGGAGAAAGAGCAGGAGGAACAGGGACCATTCACATCAATATTTTATCTTGCATGCTGACCAACGCAAGAAGCCTGACCAATAAGGCGGATGAGCTGCAGGCGCTTATATCGGAGGAGAGGTATGACATCGTAGGTATAACAGAGACTTGGCTAGACGATAGCTACGACTGGGCGGTAAATTTATTAGATTACAGTTTATTTAGAAGGGACCGGAAACAGGGGAAAGGCGGAGGAGTCTGCTTATATGTAAAGTCATGTCTAAAACCCAGACTAAGGGAAGATATAGGAGAGGGAGAAGAGGGGGGTCGAGTCCATGTGGGTAGAGATAGAGGGAACTAAAAATAATAATAAAATATTACTGGGGGTCTGCTATAAGCCACCCAATATAACAGAGGAGAATGAGAATCTGCTATTAGGACAAATAGACAAAGTAGCAAAACATAATGAAGTGATTGTAATGGGGGATTTCAACTACCCGGATATTGACTGGGAAACAGAAACCTGTAGATCTCAGAAAGGAAAAAGGTTCTTGACAAATATTAAGGATAATTATCTCTCCCAACTAGTGCAGGAACCAACGAGAGGGAAGGCCGTGTTGGACTTAATATTGACTAATAGGCCTGATAGAATAACTGAGGTACAGATAGGGGGGCACCTAGGTAATAGCGACCATAATATTATCGACTTCAAAATGCCCTTCAGTAGGGTTATCAATAAGGGAACAACAAAAACATTAAACTTTAGGAGGGCGAAGTTTGATCAGCTGAAAGAAAGCCTTCAACTTATTGACTGGGACAAAGTTCTTAATCAAAGGAATACGAATAGTAAATGGGAAACCTTCAAAAGAATTCTGAATACTCAGTGCGAGAGGTATATACCGTATGGGAATAAAAGGGCCAGAAATAAGAGGAAACCAATATGGTTGAACAAGAACGTAAAACGGGCGTTAAATAGCAAAAAAGAGGCATTCAAGAGATTAAAACAGGAAAACAGTAAGGAGGCACTAATGTGTTACAAGGAAAAAACGAGAACCTGCAAAAAACAAATAAAAATAGCAAAGGAGGAAACAGAGAGACGTATTGCTAGGGAAAGTAGATCAAATCCCAAACTGTTCTTTACGTATATAAATAGTAAAAGGATTAAATCGGATAATATTGGACCGATAAAAAGTGAGGAAGGCAAAATCATAGAGAAAGATGAGGATAAAGCTAATCTATTAAATAATTTTTTTTTGACAACTTTCACAAAGGAAATCGAACTAACAGGAGAAATGAGAAGTGACAAGCTTAATCCTCCACTAAGTATGACAAATCTAACCCAAGCTGGGGTACAGAAACGCCTCAGTAACATTAAAATAAACAAATCACCAGGACCTGATGGCATACACCCACGGGTACTAAGGGAACTAAGTAATGTGATAGACCGACCGTTATATCTTATATTTAAGGACTCTGTTGAGACTGGGTCTGTGCCACTTGATTGGCGACAGGCGAATGTAGTGCCAATATTCAAAAAGGGAGCGAAAAGTGACGCCGGAAACTATCGGCCGGTGAGTCTGACGTCCGTTGTGGGCAAAATTTTTGAAAGCTTCATTAAAGAGGCAATTACGGAGCATCTTGATGCTAATAATCTTTTAATCCCGAACCAACATGGATTCATGAGGAATCGCTCCTGCCAAACAAACCTGATTGACTTCTACGAGGAGGTTAGCTCTAGAGTAGATCAGGGGGAACCAGTGGATGTCGTGTATCTCGACTTCTCAAAAGCGTTCGATAGCGTGCCACATAATAGGTTGGTATACAAAATGAGAATGATGGGGCTGGGGGAAAATGTCTGCAAGTGGGTAGCTAACTGGCTAAAGGATAGAAGGCAGAGGGTGGTTATAAATGGAATATACTCAGATTGGGTAAGCGTCACTAGTGGGGTACCACAGGGGTCTGTACTAGGCCCAATGTTATTTAATATCTTTATTAACGACATAGTCAACGGGATAAATAGTAAAATATCAATATTTGCAGATGACACAAAGTTATGTAAAACAATTAATACAAAAGAGGACAGTGCAGACCTACAGAGGGATTTGGATAAGCTGGGTAGTTGGAGCATTAAATGGCAAATGAGGTTTAACGAGGAAAAATGTAAGGTCATACATATGGGAAGGAAAAATGGAAGTCACCAGTACTCACTGAATGGGAAATCATTGGGGAATTCAGAGATGGAGAAGGACTTGGGCATCTTGATTGATAGCAAACTAAATTGGAGTGCCCAAAGTCAGGCCGCTGCTGTAAGGGCAAACAGGGTAATGGGATGTATCAGAAGAGGTATAGCTGCAAAGGATGAGAACATTGTTCTTCCACTGTACAAAGCACTGGTCAGACCACACTTGGAATACTGTGCTCAGTTATGGGCCCCAATATATAGAAAGGATATAAATGAGCTTGAAAAGGTACAAAGGAGGGCAACAAAATTAATAAAGGGAATGGAGGGACTGCAATACCCAGAGAGGTTGGCAAAACTAGGACTATTCAGCCTGGAAAAGAGAAGGTTGAGGGGGGACATAATAAATGTGTACAAATATGTTAGGGGACAGTATAGAGATCTTGCCCGGGATTTGTTCAAAAGGAGGGATATTACGGTAACAAGAGGGCATTCACTAAGACTGGAAGAGAAAAGGTTTCAGCACCAGCATAGGAAGGGGTTCTTTACGGTAAGAGCAGTGAGAATATGGAATTCACTGAGTGAGGAGACGGTAATGTCGGATTCACTACACCAGTTCAAGCGGGGACTGGATGCATTTCTAGATACCAGGCAGATTTCAGCATATACTTAAAAATAAAATAAAATAGTAGGTTGATACAGGGATTTATTCTGACTGCTGGTTTCAGAGTCGGGAGGGAATTTTTCCTCAGGTGAAGATTGGCCAAATCATTTGGGGTTTTTGCCCTCCTCTGGATCAACTTTAGCAATTACAGAACTAACAGGTGAACTTGATGGACGCAAGTCTTTATTCGGCTTTACAAACTATGTTACTAATATCAGGCCAGTCAACCACATATGTCTTGTAGGATATGTTTCTGTAACAAAAGGAGCGGTTCGGCTACACAGTTATAGGGCATACAGTGAGTGCAATGCCTACCAAAAATTTTGAGGCACTCCAATGCCCCTTGGAAATGACATGGAGGTCAGAGGGCCTTAACTAAACCGTTTTTCCATTTATAGCAACTGGGTCTCCTGTACACTGTTGGCCTAAGCAGTGAATGGAAGGCTTTCCAAAAATTATGAGGAACTGCAATGCCCCTTGAAACAGACGTGGATTACAGCGTACTAAAAATCTAGTACCCATTATTGGGGAGTGGGTCTCCCTTAGTTTTCGCCTTTGCATTGAAAAGCAAAATCTGACTAAAATTAGGAGGAAATGCAATGCCCGTTGGCAGAGTCGTGGAGGTTAGAGGTAATTAAAAACAACATTTCAATGCCCCTTGGAAGAGCTGTGGAGTTCAGAGTGGCTTAAGAAGATGCTTTTAATGCCCCTATGAAGAGACGTGGAGGTCACAGTAGCTTAACAAGACTGTTTTAATGCCCCTCGGAAAATACGTGGAGGTCCCAGTAGCTTAACAAGATGGTTTGAATGCCCCTCGGAGAAGTGGTGGAGGTCGCAGTAGCTTAACAAGATGCTTTTAATGCCCCTTACAAGAGCCATGCAGTACAGCATATTCCAAACCTTATTCCCGTTATTGGGGAGTGTGTCTCTCATAGTCTTTGCTTATGCCTTCCAAGCAAAAGCTGCCAAAAATTAGGACGGAGGAGCTTGCAATGCCCCTTACAAGAGCCATGCAGTACAGCATATTACAAACATTATTCCCATTATTGGGGAGTGTGTCTCCCATAGTCTTTGCTTATGCCTTCCAAGCAAAAGCTGCCAAAAATTAGGACGGAGGAACTTGCAATGCCCCTTACAAGAGCTATGCAGTACTGCATATTACAAACATTATTCCCATTATTGGGGAGCGTGTCTCCCATATTCTTTGCTTATGCATTCCAAGCAAAAGCATATTCCAAACATTATTCCCATTATTGGGGAGTGTGTCTCCCATAGTATTAGCTTATGCCTTCCAAGCAAAAGCTGCCAAAAATTAGGAGGAAATGCAATGCACGTTCGAAGAGTCGTGGAGGTTAGAATTAATTAAAAACAACATTTCCATGCCCCGTGGAAGAGCTGTGGAGTTCAGAGTGGTTTAACAAGACGCTTTTAATGCCCCTTGGAAAAGTGGTGGTGGTCGCAGTAGCTTAACAGGACGGTTTGAATGCCCCTTGGAAAAGTGGTGGAGGTCGTAGTAGCTAAACAAGATGCTTTTAATGCCTCTTCCTAGAGCCATACAGTACAGCATCTTAAAAATATTATTCCCACTATTGGGGAGTGGGTCTCCCACAGTCTTTGCTTATACCTTCCAAGCAAAAGCTGACAAAAATAAGGACGGAGGAACTTTCAATAATGGCAACACGGACCACGGTCACCCTAGTGGTATAGTGGTGGTGGAGGCTGAGGATAAGGAAAAGAACATAAAACAGCCAAAATGAGGAAGCGTATACCCATGTGTGGGTGTGAAGCAGTGCATGTGAATACACCTCCCGAAATAACACAGTGGATTTGACTTTATGTTACTCTGCTGTCATTTGGTGGTGATGAGAAGTCTGGCCCAATCCAGCCCTTGTTCATTTTGATAAGGGTCAGCTTGTCAGCATTGTCAGTTGACAGGCGAGTGCGCTTATCAGTTATAATTCCTCCAGCGGCACTAAAAACACGCTCCGATAACACGCTAGTGGCAGGGCAGGCCAGGACCTCCAAGGCGTACAGAGCGAGTTCATTCCAAGTGTCCAGCTTGGATACCCAATAATTATAAGGCACAGAGGAATCACGGAGGACGCTGGTACGGTCGGCAAGGTACTCTTTTACCATCTTTTGAAACTTTCCACTCCTTGTGAGAGTACCCCGCGCCTCAGGGCCTGTAAGCTGGGTGGGTCTCAGAAAACTGTCCCAGAACGTTGACAGTGTTCCCCTGCCTCTGCTGGATTGGAGTTGCCTCTCTCTCGCTTGTACGCCTTGGTTGGTCAACGAACTGTGACCTCTGCGGCTAGCGTGTTCAGATGGGAATTTTTTTAACAGTTCTGCAGCAAGGACCTTCTGGTACTGCCCCATTTTTGTAGACCTCTCCACCTCAGGAATAAGAGATTGAAAGTTCTCCTTGTAGCGGGGGTCTAAAAGTGTCACCAACCAGTAATGACTGTGACCCAACATTTAGACAATGCGAGGGTCACGGTTAAGGCAACGTAACAAAGTCAGCCATGCGTGCCAGACTGGTAACAGGCAAGACTTCCATGTCCTCACCAAGATGACTACTGACCATGCTCTCCTCCTCCTCCTCCCCCCTGTCCTCAGGCCACCCACGCTGAACCGACGGTATGACAGTTGTACAGGTACTACCAACTACAGCGCATGATACAAGCTCCTGTTCTTCCTCCTCCTCCTCCTCTCCCTCATTGTCCCCCAATGCACATTGGGATGAGATGAGGCTGGGCTGTGTGTAATCGACCGCTACGGCTTCTTCATCCATCTCATCATACTCTGGCTGCAATGCCTCTTCTTTAATTTTCTGCAGAGAGCGTTGCAAAAGACAGACAAGTGGAATGCTGATGCTAATGATGGCGTCATCGCCACTCACCATCTTGGTGGACTACTCAAAGTTTGTCAAGATGGTACATATGTCAGACATCCAGGTCCACTCCTGAGGTCTTATGTGTGGAGTCTGACCTGAATATCGACAGACTTGTTGCAGCTGGTACTCCACAACTGCTCTCTTCTGCTCACAAATCCTTTGCAACTTGTGGAGGGTAGAGTTCCAACGTGTGGGGAAATCACACACCAGTCGGTGTGATGGAAGCTGCAAACACTGCTGCAACACAGCAAGGGCGGCGGAAGCTGTAGCGAACTTGTGAAAATGAGCTGACAGGCGGCGTACTCTGACGAGCAGATCTGGCAACTCGGGGTACGATTTAAGAAACTGCTGAACCACGAGGTTAAGCACATGAGCCAGGCATGGTACGTGTGTGATCTCGCCTCGCCTCAGAGCCGCCACCAGGTTACGGCCATTGTCACACACGACCATGCCTGGACGTAGGTTCAGCGGTCTCAGCCACAGATCTGCCTGCTCTTTCACAGCTGTCCACAACTCACAAGCAGTGTGAGGTTTATCACCTAAGCTTATGAGTTTCAGCACAGCCTGTTGCCGCTTGGCGGAGGCAGAACTGGAGTGCTTCCAGCTTGTAACTGATGTGGTGATATCTGAGATGGAGGCTGAACATGAGAAGGAGGAGGAGGATGATGCGCAGGAGCTGTACACTGTGGGGGCAACTCTGACATAGGGCCAGCAATCCTCGGTGTGGGGAGGATGTGTTCCGTCCCAAGGTCCGACTGGGTCCCGGCTTCCACTGTTTACCCAGTGTGCTGTCAGGGAGATGTACTGTCCCTGGCCACAAGCACTAGTCCACGTGTCCGTTGTCAGGTGAACTCTCCCAGTAACTGCGTTGTTGAGGGCACGGCAGATGTTTTGGGACACGTGCTTGTGTAGTACGGGGATGGCACACCGGGTAAAATAGTGTCGGCTGGGGACCGAGTACCGAGGGACGGCCACCGCCATAAGGTTGCAGAAGGATTCCGTCTCCACCAGCCTAAAAGGCAGCATTTCCAACGCAAGCAGTCGTGAAATGTGCGAATTTAGGACTGTGGCCTGTGGGGCGTTAGCTGCGAATTTCCGCTTTCGTTCAAAGGTCTGGGATATGGACAATTGAACGCTGCGGTGGGACGTGGACGTTGATGCTGTTTCTTGAGAAACTGCCATAACAAGTGAAGACTGAGAGGAGGGGGCGTCTTTGCATGCAGTATGGACAGGGGATTGCCTTGCACACACAACAGGGGGTTCTACTGCATGCACAACAGCGGAAGAAGCAGTGGTGACACCCGCTGACACTGGTCGTGGACCCTGGGGTTCGCCCTACAAAGTCGGGTGCTTTGCTGCCATGTGCCTGATCATGCTGGTGGTGGTCAGGCTGGTAGTTTTGTCACCCCTGCTGATGCTGGCATGGCAGGTGGTACAAATGGCCTTTTTGGGGTTATCAGCAGAGTCTTTAAAAAATTCCAGACTCTGGAAGACCTCCAGGTTGTACTGGCAACGTCCCTCGTGTTGGTGTTACGGGGAACTGTTGCCCGCCTTCTGTCTGCGGCCACCAAACTGCTTCTTCCTGCCTGTTGGGGTACTCTGCCTCCTGCACCCTGTGTGCTGCTGGCATCGCTCTGCATGTCCTCCTGCCACGTTGGGTCAGTTACTAGATCATCCACCACCTCCTCCTCTTCCACTTGAGCACCACGATCCTCCTCCTCACTTCCTGGCAATTGTGTCTCGTCATCGTCCACCTCTTGTGACAAATTGCCAGCATCGAATTCCTGTCGCCGTGGCTGTTCAAATATTTTGGCATCGCTACATGGGATCTCCTCTTCCACCACTTCAAGCTGAGCAGGTGAGGGGCACAAATCTGGAAATGGACCAGTGAACAGCTCTTCAGAGTGTCAAAGTGTGGGATCAATTGCTGTCTGACGACACTCGGCATGGTGGGAGGAAGGAGCATCAGGGTGAGGAGGAGTATGCGGTCGAAACTCACGGCTACTAAGGGTTGACCGTGTGGAAGACAACCCGGAGGTGGTGGTGCCCAGGTAACTGGAAGTATTATCTGCTATCCAATTAATAACCTGTTCACACTGATCAGTTCGCCATACTGGTGTTGTTCTGTGCTTCCCTAGTAATTTGTTCAAGAAGTGGGAGCGAGAAGATGTGGCTGTTGGTTGTGGCACATTTTCACCTTGGCCACGGCCCCGTCCTCTGCACGCACCATCACCAGAACGTCCAGTTCCACGTCCCTTGCCACACACCTTGCCCATTGTAAATGAAGTAAAATAGCTTACACTCACACTATCAATGGAAAAAGGGTAATAAAAAGTAGATTAGAACCGTGGAAGAGGAAAACTACAGTTCTATTTCTCTGGCCTACACCCGACTCTTTTAAACAATCTGAACAATCAGGGAGAAACTATTACTGTTTTTCTTTACGGCAAAAAATGCCAAAAGCAGGATAATACAGAGATTTGACCCGTGGAACTGCAAAACCACACTTGTATTTCTCGGGCGTACAACAGACTATTTTCAACAGATATATTTGTGTCTGAACAATCAGGAGACACTATTCGTTTTCTTTTACGGCAAAAAATGCCAAAAACAGGATAACAGAGATTTTTTACCGTGGAACAGCAAAACCACAGTTATATTTTACTGGTGTATACCAGACTATTTTCAACAGATATATTTGTGTCTAAAAAATCAGAGACACACCTTTTTTTTTGGGGGGGGGGGGGCACCAGAAGGTTAATAAGACGGGTATTTGTACAGTGTGAAGGAGGGAAAAAAGAGGATTTAGATGAAAAAAAAGGATTTTTCCTGGCCCCTGAGACCTGGAGCTAAGTCCAGCAATTTCAGCAACAGGAGCACACAGGACTGTAATGCAGTGTTTGCTGGTATAACCACTGCGTCTCCTATACAGCCTGCCTGCCTGATATCTGGGATGGATATTAGTCCTGAGAAGGACTGTTTGTTTGATCTGGCAGCCTTTACAAACCCTACACTAACTATTTTGCAGGATATATCTCTCCCTAAATCAGCAGCGCTGTCCCTACACTGTCTGATCCGGAGCGACTGTGTCCAAGATGGCGGCGACCGGTTTTAAATACTCGAAGTGACGCTGTGCGGCCAGCCAATCACTGTAATGCCCATCAACAACATGGCTGCATTACAGTGACTGGCTGGCAATCCCTGCATGTTCATTGGCTCTGTAAAGAGCGCCAAACATGCAGGGCGGAGACCCGAGGTCCCACCCGAGTAACCAGGAAATGCTCGGTGCTCGCCGAGCAAAGGACGACTGCACCGTATTGAAGGGAGGATGAATGGGGATATGTACCACGAGATTTTGGTTAACAACCTCCTTCTCTCAGTAAGAGCATTGAAGATGGGTCGTGGCTGGGTCTTCCAGCATGACAATGACCCGAAACACAAAGCCAAGGCAATTAAGGAGTTGCTCCGTGAATCTTTTTATGTTTATTGTGCTTGAAGATTGGTCCATTGCTGTAATGCGACATCTATTTTCTGGTTTGGTGAGGGATGCAAGAATATTCCCTGCGATCATTTTTGTTGCTAATACATATATACTTTTTCTGTATTTACAGCCAGATTGAGATCTATATACAGTATTATTGTATTTACAGCCAGTTTGAGATTTATATGCAGTATTATTGATTGATATCCTCTTGAGCATCTGGGCCATTAAGATAATTGACCGTTAGGAAATGAGCACTCAATTTCCTATTTTTTTATTCACCACACCTGTACACTGCAGGTACAGTGGTGGTGGCCAATTTGTCTTGGGGATTGAATGATTACCCTCTTTCATCCCCTTACACTGATAATTGACTCCCATCACTCTCACGTAATCAGGGACTTATAGGGTCCTTTAGGGTGAGCTGACGAGGAGCGGACGCGCCATTTGCATTCAAGAGGGTGCCAACCTCCACTGAGAGGTAGGGACAGATTAGGGGTCAGTTTAGGGCATTGTCCCTTCCCCACTTTATGATAATCTCTTTTTGAGCTGAGAATACTTTACAGCCTTTTTAACTATTAGGTGTTTTTTGTTTGTTTTTTTTTAGGGTCAGTTATATTTGAATTTTAATGATACCAATAAAAATACATTTTAGGTGTATTTTTTCGGTGAAATTGTTTAAATGCTATACACTTCCATTATAATGTGTGATTTCGTGTCCTGTAGTGGCCTAGCCAGTCTCCAGACCTGAACCCAATAGAAAATCTTTGGAGGGAGCTGAAACTCAATGTTGCCCAGCGACAGCCCTGAAACCTGAAAGATGTGGAGAAAATCTGTATGGAGGAGTGGGCCAAAATCCCAGCTGAAGTGTGTGCAAACTTGGTCAAGAACTACAGGAAACGTCTGACCTCTGTAATTGCAAACAAAGTATTCTGTACCAAATATTAAGTTATGTTTTCCTATTGTATGAAATACTTATTTCATGTAATAAAATAATAAAATACAGATTAATTATGTAAAAATCATAGAAAAAATCCAGAAAATCCCATTATAAGATTCTGGCTCTTACAGCTGAATTGTACCTACGATAAAAATTACAGACCTCTCCATTCTTTGTAGGTGGGAAAACTTGCAAAATTGGAGGTATATCAAATATTTATTTTCCCCACTGTATATGCAGCAATAGGATTACTCCGTCCTAGGTGCATTACTCTTCATTTATCTAAATTAAACCTCATTTGCGAAGTGTTGGCCCATTCAGTCATCTTATCCAGATCGTTTTGCAATATTGTAATGTCATTTTAATATTCTACATAGTTTGGTGTCGTCAGCAAAGACTGACACTTTACTCTCAATCTCATCCATAAAATCATTAATAAAGAGGTTAAAAAGAATCGGTCCTAGCACAGATCCCCGCGGTTCCCACTGCTGACTATATCCCATTTAGATAATGTACCATTTATAACAACTCTTTGTTTCCTGTCATTTAGCCAGTTCCTTACCCATCTGCATAGTTTTCCCCAGTCCTTGCTTCTGTAGCTTCAGTATAAGGCTGTTGTGCGGTACAGTATCAAATGCCTTTGCAAAGTCCAGATAAATCACATCAGCTGCATTCCCAACATCCAGATTTCCACTTACCTCCTAATAGAAACCCAACGTGTTGGTTAAACATGACTTATCTTTCATAAATCCGTGCTGGTTATCAGTTATTATATTATTCTCTGCAATATATCTCTGCAGGTCATCTCTTATGATGCCCTCAAAAACTTTGCACACTACTTATGTCAGACTTACTGGACGGTAGTTGCCTGGATCCACCTTCTTACCTCTCTTAAATATTGGTACCACATCAGCTATCCTCCAATCCTGTGGCACTACCCCTGTTACAAGAGAGTCTAAGAAAATGAGATACAGTGGTCTGTCAATTACTGAATTCAATTCCCTAAGTATGCGTGTATGAATGCCATCTAGGCCAGGGGATTTGTCAATGCTTCACTTGTTCAGACGCAGGCGTACTTCTTTTTGTGTTAAACTAGTTGTATTAGGGGGTGAACTTTGATTTTTGCCTTGTTGAAAGATCCCTGAAACAGACAGTTCATTGGTAAACATGGATGAAAAGTACCTGTTTAATATCTCAGCCTTTCCTTTGTTTTCTATAATTATCTTGTTATATATATAAGAAGTTGATACCATCTGTTTTTTTCTTTTTGGCATTGATGTATTCATAAAGTTTTTGGGGATTTATTTTAGTCACTGGTGATATTTTTCTTTGTAGATAACTTTGCTAGCTTGATTTATTTTTTATATTTCTTATTTAGATCTTTATACTCCTGAAATGCTATTTCTGTATTCTCGGCCTTCAAGATTTTGAATGCCCTTTGTTTTTGTCTTATGTATTTTTTTTTAATTCCTGGACATTTTATTACCAGAGGGTATACATTTTATACAAGATTCTAGTAGTATATCCTTAAACATGTCCCATTTATGTTCGGTATCCCCAGTTACCGTGACATGGTCCCAGTCTACACGATTAAGCTCTTCCCTCAATTTGTTGAAATCAGCTTTCCTAAAGTTCCAGGTTTTTGCATTTCTCCTTTTGAATGCTTGATTGAAAATTACATTGAAACTTACCATATTATGGTCGTTGCATCCCAAATGTTCCCCGACCTGTAGATCTGAAATTGAATCTGCTCTATTTGACAGAACTAGATGCAGCAGATTATCTCCCCTGGTTGAGTCATCTACCAGCTGAGAGGGGTAATTGTCTTCAATTGCACATAAGACTTCTTGCATTTGCCAGCAGACATTTAATACTATTAGCACTACTTTCCATGCATATCCCCCTAAATCCCCATTAACTCCTACTGTCTCACTCTCTCTACTCTATCTATCCCCTTATCAGTACAACTTTCCTCCTACCCCCAGATCCTAGTTTAAAATCTCCCCCATCTGTCTGACCATTTTTCAACCAGCATAGCCGCACCCTTCCCATTAAGGTGCAGCCATCCCAAGTAGAGCCTGTAGCCGACAGAAGTCGGCCAAGTTCTCCATGAACCAAACCCTTCCTTCCTGCACCAATTTCTAACTCACTTATTTATCTCCCTAAGCTCCCACCGTCTTTCTAGTGACGCTCATGGCACCGGCAGTATTTCTGAAAACACCACCTTGGAGGTCCTGGTCTCCAGTTTCTCTCCTAGTTCCCTGTAATAATTTTTAAGTACCTTCCACCTCCCTCTTTGTCATTGGTACCGATGTGTACCATGACCGCTGGGTTTTCCCCAGCCCAACCATCAATCTGTCTATCCGATCCGCAATATGCCGAACCCGAGCACCCGGCAGATAACACACAGTTCGGTATTCAAGGTCTCGACGGCAGATAACCCTGTCTATCCTCCTAATTATAGTCTCCTACCATCAACATCTGTCTGGCCTTTGCTGCACTCCTATTTCCCTCCTTCCTACAGCAGTCGTCTTCCTGGTTGCTAGGAGCCATGTCCTGCTACGGTGATCCCAGCCCTGGGCTTGCATTCCTAATATCAGCCAAACCGGCATATTTACTAGGTTGTGCCAGATCAGGACTGGGCTCCCTGGCACTTTTCCCCCCTACCCCTTCTTCTGTTACCCAGCTAGCTACTTCCGGGTCCTGATTTTCCTCACCTCCACCCTCCTCCATATCACTGGCCCCAGCCATTGCAAGCTCAGTGAACTCTAAACTCTTCTCCAGGTTTGCTATGCTTCGGAGTGTTGTTAACTGCACATTTAGGCCACAGCCCCACTATCACTATTTGATCAGTATTCGGTCAGTATTTTTTCTCAGGAGTGGGAGCCGAAACCAGGTGAGGAACAATCAGAGAAAAGTTATAATAGAAACAAGTCACCAATTCTGCATTTATCACTCACTCCTGGTTTTGGCTCCCACTACTGAGAAAAAATACTGACCGAATACTGACCAAATACTGATAGTGGGGCCTTGGCCTTAGATCCAGTATCTGGGCTTCCAAACATGTAACTCGCTGACATCGAGTGTAGACATATTCACCCTTAAATGGCTGTTATATGTATGCATATATCTCACAAGACGCACACCTGGTAGCATTGTCCATGGAGCATGTGGCGCCCCTGAGGGTTCGGTCGCCACAAGGGGGGATACTGCAGCCTGTCAGCAGGTGTAGTGGCTCCTCACCCAGGTAAGGAAGGTGCACTGGTCAGGACCCTGAATCTACATTCAACACTACACACTCCTGACCTATGGGAGGCAAGTATGCACCATAGTGCTGCCTCAGCAGGATCACAAGTGAGGGGAACCAAAAGTTAGGGGAACCATGTAGTGGGTGAAGGGTAGAATACAGTTTTAGTTTGCACACATAGTTTCATATGTAACAGCCAGCCATCTTAAGCACAAGGTTCTTTGATTGCGGTCTTTGCAGCTGACAGTGGCCTTGTGTAGGAGCCTGCAGTGTGCTGAAGATACACGGTCCTCGTGCTCTGACCTTGACACGAGGAGCGGGTATGAGTTAACAGTGTCTCTACCCCAGTCAAGTTCCCTTGCTTAAGAAGGTCGGGAGCTATAGTGACAGCTCCACAAGCAAAAGGATCCCAGGGAGCATGGACGGAGTGGCGTACGCCACCTGTACTCTCCATTCTGGCCCTGCCAGAGGGACTCCTGCTGCAAGAGGGGTACCGGCCCCCGACATCTGACTTTGCCACTTCACGTCTCTGTCAGAGAAGCCCGGTAGGCTACAGTGGATCCCGTCGGGTGACAGGCGGAACGGAATTGCCGCCTTACCCTATATCTGTGCTTAGTCCAGAGGGAGACCCAGCCTTTGCACGCACACGGACAGGAGAGGTTCAAAGGGGACTGTTAGGAACACTCGGAGGGTCCTGATCGAGGTACTTGAATACCTTGGGTGCGCTGAGCCCTCATCCCTGGTGGCCGCAGTGATCCGTGAGGAGCTGGGAGAAGCCTTGCCGCTGCTTAAAAGAACTGTGAGTAAAAGACCTGGAAGACTATCCCTATGGCCTCTGGTTCCTTAATTTCTGCACTGCACAACACAGCACCTGAGTGACCCAGGACTACTCTCCCCATCCTCCTGTCACATCTGTCCTGAGGCCCTGCTCCGCCTGTGGGGAGTTATACCATCGCCTGCTGCCACTACATCCAGCCTCAGAGGACTGCTAGCAGCGCTGGTGGCGCATCACCAGACACCACAGGTGGCGTAGTCGATAAATACCACTCAACCCTGAAAGCCCATTACTTTCATGTGACGGCCCTGGGCACGGAACGGGTCCAGGCCACGACTGCCTCCCCAACATCTGACCCGGCTCCGAGTACCCCATTTCCCAGGGAGGGCTGTGAGCGTCACAAGCACATATTAAATGGGGATAAACAGTACAGATAAAAGCAGAAAATACAATTGAAAACTACTAAGTAAAACACCAAACTATGCTCCTGTGTTTAAACTATGCACTGCTGCCTCCGCACTTTAATGCAGCCTACGCTTAGAATCACTGGAATTTGTAGTCCTAAAAACAGCACAGCACAGATGTGGCTAATAGAAGCTACTAGAAACACTTATATCACAGACACTTGATCACATGGACCAATCACAGCCTTCCTCTTTTTTTTTTTCTTTAACCCCTTTACCCCCGAGGGTGATTTGCACATTAATGACCAGGCCAGTTTTTACAATTCTGACCACTGTCACTTTATGAGGTAATTACTCTGGAACGCTTCAACGGATCCCCCTGATTCTGAGAATGTTTTTTTGTGACATATTGTACTTCATGATTGTGGTAAGATGTCTTCGATATGACTGGCGTTTATTTGTGAAAAAAACGGAAATTTGGCGAAAATTTCAAAATTTTCAAACTTTGAATTTTCATGCCCTTAAATCAGAGAGTTATGTCACACAAAATAGTTAATAGATAACATTTCCCACATGTCTACTTTACATCAGCACAATTTTGGAATCAACATTTTTTGGGGTTAGGAAGTTATAAGGGTTAAAAGTTGACCAGCGATTTCTAATTTTTCCAACAAAATTTACAAAACCATTTTTTTAGGGACCTCATCACATTTGAAGTGACTTTGAGGAGCCTTTATGATAGAAAATATCCAAAAGTGACAACATTCTAAAAACTGCACCCCTCAAGGTGCTCAAAACTACATTCAATAAGTTTATTAACCCTTCAGGTGCTTCACAGGAAGTTTTGGAAAGTGGAAGAAAAAAATTAATATTTACCTTGTTTTACAAAAATGTTACTGTAGAACCCAATTTTTTTATTTTTGCAAGGGTAACAGGAAAAAATTTGTTGTGCAATTTCTTCTGAGCACATCGATACCCCATATGTGGGGGAAAACCATTGTTTGGAAGCGCGGCAGGATTTGGAAGGGAAGGAGCGCCAATTGACTTTTTGAATGTAAAATTAGCTTGAATAATTAGCGGACGCCATGATGTGTTTGAAGAGCCCCTGATGTGCCTAAACAGTGAAAACCCCCAACAAGTGACACCATTTTGGAAACTAGACCCATCAGGGAACTTATCTAGATGTGTGGTGAGCACCTGGAGCCCCCAGGTGCTTCACAGAAGTTTATAACATTGAGCTGTAAAAATACAATTTTCACATTTTTCCTACAAAAATGTTTTTCAGCCCCCAATTTTACATTTTCATAAGAGTAACAAGAGAAATTGCACCACGTAGTTTGTTGTGCAATCTCTCCTGAGTAAGCAGTTACCCCATATGTGGAGGAAAACCACTGTTTGGGCGCACTGCAGGGTTCAGAAGGGAAGGAGCGCTATTTGACTTTTTGAATGTAAAATTTGCTTGAATAATTAGCGGACGCCATGTTGCGTTTGAAGAGCCCCTGATGTGCCTAAACAGTGGAAACCCACAACAAGTGACACCATTTTGGAAACTAGACCCCTCAGGGATTTTATCAAGGGGTATTAGTGAATATTTTCAACCCAGAGATACGACGCAGAATTTGATAACATTAGGTCATTATATTGAATAAGTTGTCATTAGTCTTGAGCGCAAGTGCTCGCTACTTGAGTTTGCATCGGGTACTCAGGTATGCATCATGTATCGCAGGTGCTAGAGTTACATACTCGAGTCCACGCCCTGCATGTTTCACGGTTATCAGACACCCAAAACAAAATATGCGGGGATCACTCGTGCATGGCAGGCAATCCCAGCAAGTTTTTTTTGGCCGCGAAGCATATGGAGTGGAGACTCGAGCATGTCACTCGAGCACCAGCGATACTCTGTGCACACCCAAGCACCCGATGCAAACTCAAGTAGCAAGCACTTGCGCTCAACACTAGTCCCCATATCGTCATCATTTTTTCTTCTTTACTTTTGAAAAAATCCCAACCCAAACCACCACCCTAACCCTAGCACGGCCTTAACCCTAGCACGGGCCTAACCCTAGCGTTTATTTTTTACGCCTTTCCTCGTCCGGTATAAGAGATTAGACGACTTTATTCTTCGGGTCGGTGCGATTACAGAGATGCTAGATTTATATCGGGTTTTTATGATTGACAGCTGTCACACACTAAAAGACGCTTTTTTTTTTTTGCAAAGACTTTTCCATATTTCGGCTGATAAGAGTCATGTGACAGCTTGTTTTTTGCGGGACTAGTTGACGTTTTTATTTGTACCATTTTCAGGCATGTGACATTTTTTGATTGCTTTCTATGCCGATTTTTGGGAGGCAGAATAAACAAAAAAACAACAATTCAGGAATTGTTTTTTTTTTTTTTTACTTTTAAGCCGCTCCGCGTGTAGTAAAATTGATAAGGTAGCTTTATTCTTCGGGTCAGTATGTTTACAGCGGTACCACATTTATATTTTTTTTATGTTTTGGCGCTTTTACACAATAAAAACTATTTTCTAGAAAATATATATTTTTTTGCATCGCTTTATTCTGAGAGCTATAACTTTTTTTTATTTTTTGGCTGATGGACAACATCCGGGTCACATGATAACCACGGGACCTGGCCACAAACATTGCGGGACGCCGGAGAGGAGGTGAGTACCGGCACTTACCTCCTCTTGCCACCGGAATGCTGCGATCGACTTCAATCAATACATTTCAGGGGTTAATGTGCTGGGAGCGGTGCGGGACCGCTCCCAGCACATAGCTGATTGTCACAGCTGCCACCCAGTGCTGACACCCGGCGGCCCAGATACGTATTAGTACGCCTTGGGCCGGAAAGGGGTTAAACAAGCTTTAACCCAAATACAATTTCCCAAACAATAACAAATACACAGTTACAGTATCATAAACTATGATATTGTGTTTAACTATGCACTTAGCTGCTGTCTCTGCACTATAATGCAACCTCCAGTCAGCAGCCACACTTAAAGTCACTGGAATTTGTAGTCCTCCAAACAGTACAGCACAGATGTGGCTTAGGTTAGAGGAGACTGGGTTTTTTAAAACTGGGAAATTTGCATCACCTACCATTTCCTAACGATGATAGTGAACAAGCCATAACCCTAACAGGCTAATAAGGGTCTGAAACCTTAGTCAAAGTTATCTGAGCAAACAAATCTCCGGGACTGCCCAAACTTTCCTATTGGCCCATTTTCCTTTCTGCAATTTTTAAAATGTAAAAACTAACAATATATTTTTTCTTGCCTAAAATACAAAGGAAATGTGTCATCTTTAACTTTAGGCATTTTACAGATCATTTCAACTTCAACTTGCTTAACAACGGGTGACGTATTAGTACATACATTTGCATACCCCCCTGTTCAGTGAGGGCTGCTGCGCTGGGCCTTCACTGAACCGAGCACGTCAGCTGATTCTTACAGCTGACATGTGCCCGCAACGGCCGCGGGTGGAATCGCGATCCACCCGCGGCTGTTAACATGTTAAATGCCGCTGTCAATCTCCGACAGCGGCATTTAACGCGCGTTTCCTGGAAGCGCGTCCTAAGCCCCGCCCACCGGCGACCCCGTCACGTGATCGCGGGTCACCAATGGGTGGGCATGACAACCCAGGGTCTGCAGCAGATGCCTGTGGTTGTCATGATCTGGTCGCTATGAGCGCCACCTAGTGGTCAGCGCTCATAGCACAGGACCAATTCTGCTATATGCAGGGGATCTGCTGACCCCCTGTATGTAGCAGAAACGATCGGATAGTTGCTGCTTCTAGTCTCCTATGGAGACTATTGAAGCATGCAAAAAGTGAAAAAAAAAAAGTTTTTAAAAATAAAAAAAAAAAATTAAAAAAATATAAAAGTTTAAATCACCCCTCTTTCGCCCCATTAAAAATAAAATAATAATAAAAAAAAAACCCACATAGACATATTTGGTATCTCCGCATTCAGAATCGCCCGATCTATCAATATAAAAAAATAATTAATCCGATCGGTAAACGGCGTAACGAGAGAAAAATTCTAAACGCCAGAATTACGTTTTCTTGGTCCCCGCAACATTGCAATAAAATGCAATAACGGGTGATCAAAACATCGTATCTACCCCAAAATGGTATCAATAAAAACTTCAGCTCGGTGCGCAAAAAATAAGCCCTCACCCAGCCCCAGATCCCAAAAAATGGAGACGCTACGGGTCTTAGAAAATGGCGCTATTTTTTTTTTTTTTAACCAAATTTTGGATTTTTTTTCCACCACTTAAATAAAAAAGAACCTATACATGTTTGGTGTCTACGAACTGGTAATGACCTGTAGAATAAGAATGGCAGGTCAGTTTTAGCATTCAGTGAACGTGGTAAAAAAAAAAAATAAAAAACAACTGTGGTATTGCACTTTTTTTGCAATTTCACCGCACTTGGAATTTTTTTCCCGTACACGATATGGTAAAACTAGTAATGGCGTTGAAAAGTACAACTCGTCCCGCAAAAAATAAACCCTCACATGGCCATACTGATCAAAAAATAAAAATGCTATGGCTCTGGGAACAAGGGGAGCAAAAAGCGAAAATGCAAAAACGGAAAATGCTCCGGGGCTTAAGGGGTTAACTGTTCACAATAACAGTAATTTTGACCAGGGTTGCCCAAACTTTTACATGCCACTGTATACCAACAAAGCAAAATTGTGCACTAGAGTCTCATAAAACATAATCTTTTATTGAAGTAGATCAAATTAATAGTAACAAAAAACACGTATAAGGCAGAGCAACAAAAATGGAGGACCACATAAGTGTGCCACCGGGCCGCTGTGGTCATGGTACTGGTGCACAGCGGTCCGAGTGCTGGTATGGTCCAACCGGGGTCACGTGACAGTCTTTATGAATTGTGGGGGTTAATAATAAAAAGGGTTTGTGATGCCAGTTATGATGTTCGGCCTGGTATGGCTGAGCACAGATGAAGATCCTTGGGAATTAGATTGTGTTGAGCAATGCTAGATGATTAACCCTTCCCAACCAGGGCTGGCTCCCAGGGGAGTTGGAGCAGGAATGGCGCAGCAGAAAATAATTAGCTTTAGACAGGGTAATAACCAATTTGTACCTTTTACTGGAGTTCTGCAAACAGTTCCAGAAGCTTCTATGCAATTCACATACAGGGTTGTGGACAGTCCTGCATGGTGAGGGTTCAGATTCTCTGCTGTGAGGTTGTGTAGCCTTCCTGCTGCTAATTAGGTCTCTGATAAACGATTCCTTGGATCCCCAGGGGTCCAAGGTAAACAGTTACTGGATTTGTGATCCCTTCCAGAGAACAGGCAACATGAATCCTGTCAGAATACTCACTTTCTCTTGCAGCAGTGTCTCTGACTCCATGCGGTTGCCGAGTTCCCAGGTAAAACACTTTCCTGCTCGTTATATAAAGACTGAGCAGACTCACAGTTTAGCACTTATTTCATGAGTTTCATTTTTTTAAAAAATTCTGTGGAATCAGGGTTGAAAAGCAATGTCTGACTTTCATTTGTTCATTTTCATAGATTTTTAAATTTATTATTACTTTTATCACATTCAAGTTATTTCTGTGACCATTGTGGGTTTTTCTTTCATTAAACGAGGCGTACCAATAATTTTGACCATGTGTGTCGATGGCTTAGGGGGGGTGGGTTCATTATATTGACAGATTCCATTTAAAACTGTGGTCAATATTATTTCAAAGGTTATTGCCAAAATCACAATATGGTTTTAGAATAAATAATATATTTATTCATTCTTGCTAATATAATGCATTTTTCAAAGTGCCCCGTTTTACAAATATTAATATGATGGGGGGCATCATAGAAAGGAGCGTGCAGCGCTATATCCAAACAAAAAAATTGATGGACAGCACTCAATAGGGGTAGCGAATATGGGAAAAATTCCTTTATTGTTCCAGGCACATTAAGCAAAGTTTTTAATGTTCAGATTTTTCTCAAGCATAAGTTTCCATGGACCTTTTTGAATTCCCAAGCTCATCATTGTGCTCTTTTTTTGCAGAATGCATCAAACTGATTTGACTACTCCTAAGATTTCTATCTCTCTGATGGATTTCTTCTTTTTTTCAGCCTAGTATTGGTCTGTTTCACTTCCATTGAGAGCTTCTGACTGCATGTTATGGATGCTCGGCAACAGCTTCTAAATGCAAATGCCACACCTGTAATCATTTCCAGACCTTTTACCTACTTAATTGATGATAAATTAATGAGGCAATAGCCCATGCAGCCCATTAATGAGATTTTGATATAATTGTCCAATTAGTTTTGGTCCCTTTAAAAATAGGTAGATACATATTAAAGAGCTGTAATCCCTAAGCCCTTAATCCAATTAGGATGTGATTACCACCAAATTAAAGTCTGCACTTTAAGCCCATATTGATTATATAACTGTATCTTGATTATGTTTTGGTAGACAGCTAAAATGTCAAAACTTGTGTCACTGTCCAAATATTTCTGTCAATTATATCAAATGGTAACCAGGCTTCTATAAAAAAAAAAAAAAAAAACTAGAAGGCATTTTTGCTCATTCTTCCCTAAAGAGTTAATAAAAGTTTTCTTTGTATTTTTGCTAGTTTGTCAAGGTTCTCTGGTGACAGCGGCCATGTGACCCCAAGTATGCGATATGCATACTTCCAGTCACATTACAGCTTGATGAGGGCAGACTTGCTCAATACAAGTGAATAAAGAGAGCCCAAATGCCTAGTCGGAACGTGGCCAGGAGTATGCATACTTGTGGTCAGAAGACTGCCCGCAGAATAGTTACAGCATACGGTGTGCATGCCGTGAGGATTCAGATCTGTACAGTCACAGAGTGACTGCAGAGTTTTATCAAAAGACTGGACAACCCCTTTAAAGATGATATCTCATCAAAGTTATCAATATATGTATTAAAATGCTCATCGATTGTGGTCTTCAGTTATTTCCAGTGCTGATACAACCCTCTTCTGGATCATGTAACCTAAGAACATTAAAACACATAGGCTGCGTGCCCACGTAGCGTTTTTCAAGAGTTTATGCTGCGGAATTTCCGCAGCATAAACGCTTGTGAAACGCTAGGTAATCCGCACCCCATGGTCCCCAAGGGGATTCCGCATGTTCTATGCACATGCTGCGGATTTTTCCGCAGCGTTTATGCTGCGTACAAAAATCCGCAGCATGTCATTTAATTTTGCGGTAGCGCAGCGGAACTCCCGCCATTGACTTGCATTGAAACGCATAGAAACCGCGACTGTACATTTCTACAAGCGGCTTCTATGCGCGGATGGTACCCAGTTCTGGAGGAGAGGAGACTCTCATCCAGACCTGGGTACCATTGTACCTGTAAAAAAAGAATAAAATAAATAAAGTTATATTCACCTGTCCGGCGGCTTCTCTCTGAATGCTGGCATCGCTTGAGGACCTGCGGTGACGTCGCAGTCATATGACCGCAGGCCCTTCACCGCTCTGTCTCGCAATATGCCGGCAGCCGGGAACCAGACCGGAACGAGCGCTGCTGCACACACCGGGGCCTCGGGGGTGAGTATAACTTTATTTGTTTTAATTTTTACGGTTCACACTGTATAAATCCATGCTGTTTGCATGGATTTATACAGTGTGACCTAGTTGTCAAGCGCTTTCCAAGTGATGCTATCGCCTGGAAAGCGCTTGTCAATCTGCATGCGGAAACGCATGTGAATCCGCATGTATTCTGCAGGAAAAACGCATGCACAATCTGCATGCGTTTTTTCTGCCAGGGAGATGCAGAAATGCTGCAGAAATTTTCTGCTTCATTTCTGCATCGTGGGCACATAGCCATAGGGGTTTTTCTCGGTGAACCAATAGTCGCTTTCTAAAGCCAAGTCTGTGGGGAGCCTCGGCCCAAGTCTCCATGAGCTTACATTTATGGAAGTGTCCCTGTGTGAGCCGGCAAAGAAGTGAAGCAGTCATGTGGGATGGCAGCGGCACTGATAACCAGCAAAAATTCTGGCTCTCACAGACCTGTTAGTTTTTCTTTAAGAGCCCTCCTACTCTACACTCATTACCTGTATTAATTGCACCTGTTTGAATTTGTTACCTGTATAAAAGACACCTGTCCACACACTCAATAAATCAAAATCACACTCCAGCCTCTCCACCATGGCCAAGACCAAAGAGCTGTCTAAGGACACCAGGTACAACATTGTAGACCTGCACAAGGCTAGGATGGGCTACAGGACAATAGGCAAGCAGCTTGTTCAGAAGGCAACTGATGTGTTTTTTTTTCAAAAATTGTGCCAAGATGTCTGTCAATCTTCCTCGGTCTGGGGCTCCATGCAAGATCTTGCCTCATTGGGTAAGGATGATTATGAGAAAGGTCAGGAATCAGCCAAGAACTACACGGGAGGACCTTTTCAATGACCTGAAGAAAGCTGAGACCACAGTCTCAAACATTACAATTAGTAACATACTATGTGGGCATGGATTAAAATCCTGCAAGGCACGCAAGGTACCCCTGCTCACGTCAGCACATGTCCAGGCCCACTTGAAGTTTGCCAATGACCATCTGGATAATCCAGAGGAAGCATGGGAGAAGGTCACGTGGTCTGAGGAGACTAAAATTGAACTTTTTGGCATCAACTCCACTCGTCGTGTTTGGGGGAAGAAGAAGGATGAGTACAACCTCCAAGAACACCGTCCCACCCGTGAAACATGGTGTGGGAAACCTCATACTTTGGGGGTGCTTTTCTGCAAAGAGGATAGGACGATTGCACCATATTGTCAGGGGTGTGAGTGTTGGGTCACGTCAGTGACTGAGTGGACCACCTTTTCTCACTCCCTGGTGCCTCTCTGTACCCGTGCGGACAGGAGGTGACTGTGTAGAACTGTACCAATTTGGTCCCACACTCAATCACACCCCTGACAGGCTGAGAGGCTCTTTCACTACTCCAGTGAAGCAGAGCCTTGTCGGCCTGGTAGATCTGCCACAAGTCTCTATTTGATATAACAGACTTATATCGGGGTAGAAACCAGCCCGGTAGTGTGTTCGTTGGACCGAACAGCAGACATAAGATTCGTGGAGTGAGATAAAAGAACAGCCCAAGGTTAAATTATTTAATCGCCTTAGGGGCACACTATACCATCTACTATATACTTAAGCAATACATATACAGTGGTCAGAGTTATAAATACAAAAGTATGGTACAAGTAAAAGCAGATCTTAAAATCAATTACCAGATAGTTGGAAGGCCTGGCTCGGGGGATGGGCGGCAACATGGGGAGGTTGTGGGCCCTCACTTGGTTGGTGGACTTCTCCCACATGTCTTGATATCATGAGCTCCCCCAGGAAAAGACCGTGGGAGGAGACCTCCAGGAGTTTTTAAACTCTGGGTCACTCCCAGGGCTGGACATAACTCTCCACCATCTCCCAAAACCAAAATGGGCCACAATTCCTTACTGGGTGCTTCTAGGGAGCCGTTTCTGGAGTCATCGGATTCAGCTGGGCCCCTGCTTCGCGTGGAGACCAAACACAGGGGTTCTAGGGGTTTCCAAAAGGCTGAGGTGTGTATCTCCTCATCCCTACAAGCTAGATTGGGTTGGGATGCAGTCTGACATTCGCTACCTCCCCCTAAGCTAGAAAATCCATTCTGTGAAGAGCTGGGACATACAGTTCTTCCACAACTCGGTATTGAAATATAGAACCTTAACAAAAGAGCACGTTAGGGATCACTACAGGGGGTCCTTCCTGTTAGCTCAGCTCACAGCTGCAGAGAGACACTCATACAGCTGTGGGTCAGATTACACTGTGCCTGGAGATCTCTATAAGACCTGACAACCAGGGGGGGCACATATGATTATTCTAGAATATTCTTCACACCCAGCGACAGCCCCGAAACATTTGGAGAAGATCTGTATGGAGGAGTGGGCCAAAATCTCTGCTGTAGTATGTGCAAACTTGGCCAATAACTACAGGAAACGTCTAACCCCAGTAATTGCAAACAAAGGATTCTATACCAAATATTAAGTTCTGTTTTTCTATTGTATCAGGTACTTATGTCATGTAATAAAATGCAAATTAATTATGGAAAAATCATACAATGTGATTTTTTTTAAAGATTCTGTCTCTCACAGTAGAAGTGTACCTATGACAAAAATTACAGACCTCTTCATTCTTTGTAGGTGGGAAAACGTGCAAAATCGGCAGTGTATAAAATACTTACTTTCCGCACTGTAGGTCAAAGCTTTGGTGCGAGTGTATGGAGCAGGCTCAGGAGCTGCTCCCAGACAGATGCTAGCTGTAATACCTAGCTAATACTGGCCCATAATAGCATCGATAAGCATTTGCACTATTTAAATGCCAGTGCCCACTGGCCCTCAGCGACATGATCTTGGGGGCCGTTGGATTACCATGCAACTTGCTGAACTCACCCTTCGCTGCCCTTTTGGTACTCCTCTGAAGTTCATTTGTAAGCACAGATTCAAAAGGAGACCATGATTTCTAGTATATACCGCAATACTGTGGTATTGCAGTATATAGTGTAAGTGACCAAACAATCGCCTAGGTAGACTATTTAAAAAAATAAATAAATAAAGAATACCCACCCTTTTCCAAGTTTTAACCCCTTCACCACCTTGGGTTTTTCCATTTTCGGTCTATATGGCTATGTAAGGGCTTGTTTTTTGCATGACGAGTTGTACTTTTGAACGACACCATTGGTTTTACCATATCATGTACTAGAAAATGGGAAAAAAAATTCAAAGTGCGGTGAAATTGCAAAAAAAGTGCAATTCCACAATTGTTTGTTTTTTTTCCACCGTGTTCACTGAATGCTAAAACTGACCTTCCATTATGATTCTCCAGGTCAGTATGAATACACAGATACCAAAAATGTATAGGTTCTTTTTCATTTTAGTGGTGTAGAAAAAATCCAAAGTTTGCAAAAAAAAAAGTCACCATTTTCCGAGACCTGTAGCGTCTCCACTTTGCATAATCAGGGGCCGGGTCAGAGCTTATTTTTTGCACGCCAAGCTGTCGTTTTTATTGATACCATTTTGGGGTAGATGCAATGTTTTGATCGCCCGTTATTGCACTGTTGCAGCGACCAAAAAAAATGTAATTCTGGCCTTTTGATTTTTTTTCTCGTTACACCGTTTACCGATTGGATTCTTATTTTATATTGATCGGGCGATTCTGAACGCAGCGACACCAAATGTGTGTATATTTGATTTTTTTTTGTTTTATTTTGAATGGGGCGAAAGGGGTGTGTGTGAGGAGCTGACCACTTACTAAAGACTATGATACTTTTCCAGCAACGGACCACCATTTTTGTCAATATTATTATTGTGTGTTATTAGTGATTTACTTGGTATGTTTTATATAGTTCTGCTTACTTGTCAGTATGTAAGATTCACTTGTAAAATGTCCAGCATTCCACTAATCTCATCTTTATCTCAGGAGTCCATTGTTTCAACAGCCAATAATCTCATTATGTGTGTGTAGATTGTAGACACAGTGGAGCCGTCACCACAGGGGGTCTTACAGGCAGTCTCCGATGAAGGCTTCTAGAATCTTCTTCATTGTTTTAGCGACCAGTAGATGCTTAAGGGGAAGGGTGTCAGCACTTCTGAGCTGGGAGGGGGCTGACCCCAGGGAAGTAGAGGAGAGACATGTTTTAGTCTAGTTGTGTGGAAGAATTGAAGGAAGAGGATGGAGACCGTGGACTTGGAAGGATGAATGGATAAACATGTTACCATTATGGATTATGTCGTTTGGATTTACACTTTCTTAAAAGGACTGCTGCTACTGGATCCCTGTGCTTTCATCGTTTTATCTGCCGTCTAGAGGATCATGGACTGTGGCTACAGACTATACTGGCTGGAGATACGAAATCTGTGAGCCAACCAAAAGTTGGGAGACAGCGAGTATGGCCATATGCAAAGCCAGTGGAACTACTGAACCCAGATTGGGAATTTGAGGACTGAGAGAACTGAATTTTGGCCATTTACCTGGAATTGCTTTAATACCATGGCTGTGATCAATAAAATATTGTTGCATCGTTAACCTGCCTAGGTGACTACTTACAACCCACAACCTCAGATCTTTACAGGATGATTAAAACTTTATATTTTTTTTTATATTTTTAAAAGCATTTTTTCTAACTTTACACTGGCTTCAATAGTCTCCATGGGGGACTAGAAGCTGCGATCATCTGATCTCCCGTACTACACACAGCAGGGCTGAAGCCTACTGTGTGTAGCAACAGTGCTCACTAGCTATGAGCGCCGACCGCTGGGCAGAACTTCTAGCATGCCAGCAATGACAACCACAGAGGTCTCCTGGAGACCCTGGGTTGTCATGCCAACCCATAGTCGACCCACGGTGATGTGCCAATGGGCGGAGTTAGTGACATGCATCCGGTGCAATCATGTGAAATGCCACTGTCAGAGATTGACAGTGGAGTTTAACATGTTAATAGCCGCGGGTGGATTGCGATTCCACCCGTGGCTGTTAGGGACACATGAAAGCTGTATAGATCAGTTGTCATGTGGCTGAAAACATGCGGGGTCATCGCCGGAGCCCGCATAAAGTGCAGGTTTACAACCTTGGATGTACTCAAGAAATAAAAACATAATTGGTATAATAATAATTACTATTTATATACTGCTAAGATATTCTGCAGCACTTTACAATTAAGGAGGGACATGTACAGACACTAAAAACAATATAATTTAACAGTTAATTTACAGGAGTGAGGGTCCAGCTTGCAAGCTTATAATCTATAAGGAAATAGGGGAACACAATGGGTAGAACGTGCTGTTATGTACGGTCCAGCCATCGTTATAACAGAATTAGACCTACCGGTAATTCCATTTCTAAGAACCTTCTATGACAGCATAGGTGGTTGTCACCAGGCCCTAATGGGGGACAGGAAACACAAAGAGGTTAAAAACCCCTCCCACCTCCCAATGTCTTATAACGGATCACAATAGCATAGAAACTTCTAAATCCAGGAATAAATCTAGAAAATAGAAGCAGGGAGGGAAATGGCGGTCATGGAAGGTTCTTAGAAATGGAATTACCGGTAGGTCTAATTCTGTTTTCTTGAATCACCTTCCACAAAAGCATAGGAGGAATACCAACCTATTACCTTAGGGAGGGACTACGGCCTGAAGCACTTTCAACCAAAGGCCAAGTCTTGAACTGATGAGAGATCTAGCCGATAATGTTTGACGAACGTATTAATGGAGGACCATGTAGCGGCTCTGCATATCTGCTCGATTGAAGTGTCTGCATGTTCGGCCCAGGATACTGACATGGATCTTGTGGAGTGAGCGGTCAGTTTTTCTGGAGGGGATAGTCCTTGACTGATAAAGGTTACACAAATAGTTCGCTTAATCCAATTGGAAACTGTGCTTTTGACACCTTTTTACCCTTGTTTCTACCCAAGGGCTGGATCAAAAGGATTTAGTAAGCTTAAGGTAGTGTACTACTGCCCTATGCACATCTAGGAAATTAAACTCTTCTTCCTTACTATTGGACGGGTTTTGGCAAAAGGACAGCAGGAGGATCTCCTGAGATCTATGAAAGGGGGAGACAACTTTTGGTAAGAAGGATGGATCTAGTTTAAGAATAATTCTATCCTCTAAGATTCTTAAATAGGGTTCCTTTATGGAAAGGGTTTGTAGTTCTCCCACCTGTCTAGCTGAGATAATGGCAATAAGGAAAGCCATTATGTAGGAAAGATTCTGGATGTTGCAGGATGTTAAAGGCTCAAATGGAGGTTGAGAAAGACCCTTGAGGACTATATTAAGATCCCAGGTTGGGACTAATGACCGAAGGGTAGGATGGAGTCTAGAAGCAGAAATCATAAAGCGTCTAACCCACCTATGACTGGCTAAGTTCTGATCGAATACAGCACTTAAAGCAGAGACCTGCACTTTCAGAGTACTAGGTTTAAGACCCATTTCTAAACCCCTCTGAAGAAAATATAGTATTTGAGAGATATTAGGGTGGAAGGGGACCAGGGTGATAAGAGCACACCAAGAGGAGAATGTATTCCACACTTTACCATATATAGCGTTGGTTACGGGTTTAAAAGACTTCTGCAAAGTTGAGATCACATGTTCTGAGAGTCCTTTGGCTCTCAAAACCTTGGCTTCAGTAACCATGCCGCTAATTTGAGGTGCTGTGGGTCTGGATGAACCGAGGGGCCTGAGCGAGGAGATCTTGGTCCTGAGGTAGAGGGATTGGGCCGTCCAGCCAGAGACTAGATATCAGACAGTACCAGCTCCTCTTGTGCCACATAGGTGCGATCAAAATTGTCTTGACCCGATCTTCTCTGATTTTCTGGAGAGTCCTGGCTACCAACGGAATCGGGGAAAAGCATAGGCTCGCCGGAAGGTCCATGGATGGGAAAAGGCATCTATCCCTGAAGACCCCTTTTTTTGGTTCCAGGGAGAAGGTGTCCACCTTCGCATTCCTGTGGGTGGCGAAAAGATCGACTTCTGGCAATCCCCATCTTGTTATTAGAGAAAGAAAAACATCCTGGTTCAGGCTCTACTGTCCTTGGTGGACGTCCTCTCTTGACAAGGTCTGCCTGAGTGTTGGATGATCCTTTCAGATGTACGGCTGTGAGAGAGCAGGTATCGTTCAGCCCAAGAAAATATTCTCCTGGATATTGCTTTTAGATCGTTGGACTTCGTACTTCCCTGATGATGGAGGTGTGCTACTGCAGTTACGTTGTCTGAGAAGATTCGGACGTGGCTTCCTGACGGCAGGAGACCTGGTATCAGGAGTGCTTCCTCTACCGCTTTTAGTTCTCTGAAGTTGGAAGATTTGGTCCTTATGTGAGGACTCCAGAGACCCTGATAGGGAATTCGGGATACCACCGCACCCCAACCTCTCCTGCTGGCGTCGGTTGTCACTGTTAATAGAGGGGACTGGGACCAGACCACCCCTCTGCGAAGATTCCTGAGATTCAGCCACCAGGTTAAGGAAGCTTTCACCCGACCCGGAGTCTGAACCTTTATGTTCAGAGAGTCTGAACATCTGTTCCAGGAGATAAGAATGTGATTCTGAAGATCTCTGGAGTGGGCCTGTGCAAATAAGAGACGGGATTGCAGGATGTCATGGTTCCCAGGACTGACATGGCTGCTCTCAGGGTAGGCGACGTTGATCTTGGAAGGAGATTTTCTTCATAAGGTCTTTCTGATGATCTTCTGGTAGAAAGGACATCCGTTTCACTGAATCTAAAAGTGACACCCAGAAACTGTCGTCTTGTTAAGGGAATCAGCTCGGATTTTTTCAAATTCGGAATCCAACCTAGACTCCGAAGGATTTGAAGGGCCTTGGAGATGTGATCTCTGAGGACCAAGGCAGTTGGTGCAATCAGAAGGAGATCATCTAGATAGGGGACGATACATATCCCCTGGTGACGAATGTAGGCAACTACTTCGGCCATGAGTTTGGAGAAAACTCGAGGTGCCGACGAGATGGCGAAGGGAAGTTGAATTGGTAACGTTGATGGTTCTGAGAAACTGCGAACCTCAGGAATTGCATGTGAGCCTGGTGGATGGGGACATGATAGTAGGCCTCCTGTAAATCTATTGCGGCCATTACATATCCCTGGCCGACTAAGGTTATTGTAGACCTTACTGATTCCATCTTGAATCTTCTGTAGGCCACATGTTGAATCAGTTCTTTCAGGTTTATAATTATCCAGGAGGCCCCGGATGGTTTCCGTACAACCAAGAGGCGAGGATAATGTCCTCCTGACTGTTCCGCCGGACGGGAGAGATTTCACCTGCTTTCAGAAGATTTTGTATTTCCGTAGTGTGAAGGTCTTGAGCCCCCAGAGAGGAAAGGGAGGTGACCTTCATTCCTTGAGGGGGGGGTCGGTATTCGAACTCTATTAGTAGGCCCTCCGAGAGGATATTGAGGACCCACTGGCAGCGGGAGATTGACTACCACTGGAGATAAAAGTCCGAAAGACGACCCCCTACCGGGACGGAGTCATTGTTTATCTTGCGATTGTTGGGGGGACCAAGATATTCTTGGCTTTCCCCCCTTTTTGATAACGCCAACGCCCTGACTTTCCCTTCCCCTTATATTGGGCCGATTGTGACTGGGAGGGGGAAAAAAGTGCTTCCTAGGAAGTTTCTGTTCAGGGAGTGATTTCTTTTTTGTCAGAGGCTTTGTCTAAGATGTCGTCTAGGGAAGGACCGAAGACATATTCACCTTGGAAGGGGATGGCGCAAAGCTTGGATTTTGACGATGCGTCCCCGCGCCTGAGTTTGAGCCAAAGGGCTCTCCATGCGTAATTAGACAAAACAGCTGATCTGGCAGCAATACGGACTACTTCAAAGGAAGCATTGGCCAAGAAACCGGTGGCTTTTTGAAGTAGGGGTAGGGAGTCCAGGAGCTCTTCCCTGGAGGTACCTTGAGCCAAGTGGTCTTTTAATTGGGCCAGCCACTTAAATAAAGATCTGGCCACGCAGGTGGAGGCAATATTGGAGCGTAAAGAGGCAGTGGAAGACTCCCAGGATTATTTAAGGTTTTCAATCTTTCTATCCACTGGATCCTTCAATTGTGAAGAATCTTCAAAGGGAAGAGCCGTCTTCTTAGCCACCCTAACCACCTGTACATCAAACTTGGGAACTTCCCATTTACTAGTATCCCCTTCTAAGGGGAAATGATATCTAAACTCTGAGGAAGTCTGTAATCGTTTTTCTGGGAGCTCCCATTCCTGCGAAATCAAGGATTGTATATTCTCGTGGATAGGAAACCCAACAGGTTTGCTAGGCCTGAGACCTCTGAACATTTCGTCCTGGACGGATGGGGCTACCTGTTCCTCTTCTATCCCCATAGTGCAGCGAACCTCGCTTATCAGGTCCTCCATATCATCCATGGAAAAATTGAATTTTTTATTTCCGTTATGTGAAGGGTAGAGCCCTCCCCTTCCCCATCAGAAGCAGAGCCTACATGATCAGAGTCCCCCGAGTCCTGGCTAGACAAGTCTGCCTGAAATTTCCTCTTTTTTGAGGGGGGGGAATTCAGGGTCCTGAACTGGTTTAGGAGCAGGGGCAGGATGGAGGGAGGATTGTATCTCCTGTTTCACCATATTACGGAGCTCGTCAATTAGGGAAGGATGTTCATCCCTGACTATTGCATCTGTACAGGGTTGACATAACTTTTTATTGTGAGAAGGGGGGCAGCTTCTTAAAACAGATTGCACACTTTGGGGATTTGTCCTTTTTGGGAACAGCCTTTTCTGCCTATGGGGAGAAAAAACAGGGATTACCATAGTACCAAAATAGAGCCAGCTTACCGCCCCACCCCCAGAACACTCACTGTGACCAGAGCAGCGCTGGGATCTGCAGGAGCAGACATCCTAACAGAAGGAGCAGTACTCACCGTCTGATGCCTTCAGATCAGGTCTTTATAGAAAAATGACTGAATCACCCAGCGAGGAACAGGTGTTCCCTCCATACTTCCGGGTCAGGACAGGCCCCAGCATGGTGGGAACGAGTCCAACGTGCTCCCCTGCCAATTAGTGCCCTCCAGCATGGAAAGCACAACCCAGAAGTGAACGCCCCTTACGGGTCGCACCGACAGGGAAGCATGCACGAAGCAGGAGAGGATCAGAGAGCTCAGGGAGGCCTCCTGTCCTAGTACTCTGGCCCACTTTACCCCACCAGGGAGCACAGGAAGGTCGGTAATGGTCCAGAGTCCCTAGGAGACGGGAGCAGCAGGGGGGAGGAGGGCAAGCCGACGACCACCGCTGCCCGGCAGGTATTAAACTTATCCATGCAAAATAAGCCGGCCACGCAGCAAGGAATAACCTCTCCATGCCCCATCGGGGACAGGAAAGCCACTGGCAATTGGTAGGGGTTTTTAACCTCTTTGTGTTTCCTGTCCCACATTAGGGCGTGGTGACAACCTCATATATTGTCGTGGAAGGGGATTAGAGAAAATAAGGGTTTTTATATTAAGCTGCATTATCCGGCCATCAGCCAGGATCTGTCTAACTGCAGTTACAGTGTGCTAATGGGGGCACTGAGAATGTGGAGACAGATGAATAAGGGGGAGCAGATTATGATTAACAAATGTTAGAAGGGAACAGGGGAGAGTTCGGTTAGTGAAGTGAGGTGATGTGTTTTTAAAGCATGTTTAAAAACATGGAGTATAGATATTAGTTTGTATATTGTTTGAGGTAGTGCATTCCATTAGATTGGTGCAGCACTAGAGATGTCTTTGAGACGGAGATGCGAGGTTAGGATTAAGGAGGATGTTAGTCTTAGGTCATTAGCAGAACAGAGGGCACATGTAGGTGGTAGACAGAAATGAGGGATGAGATATAGGGCGGTGCAGAACTGTGGACAGCTTGGTGGGTGAGAGATAAGTTTGTAGTGCATTCTGTAGTGAATGGGTAACCAGTGCAATGACTGGCACAGGGTACAGAGGCATCGGTGATACGACTCTGGCTGCCGCATTCAGAAGGGATTGGGGAGGAGAGAGACCGATCAGAAGAGAGTTGCAGTACTAAATAAGAGCGACAGTAAGAGTTTTTGCAGTATCAAAGGTGAGAAAAGGTCGACTTCTGGAGAAGTTTTTTAATATGCAGGTAACCCCACATCGTAAAAGTCAGGAATATGGAGCGAGGCTGCGCCCATTAGACAGCAGAGTCCTCGGCTCAATACAAGTGTAAGGAGAGTGAGGCCACACTTACGGGCCAGCGGTACGTATAACTCATACATAACCTCCAGTCCCAGGTTTGAAACCAGGAAATCCACACTGGGGGGATTCATAAGTCTGCAGTCACATGGAGTGCAGACTTCTTGATTTGGACTGGACAACCTCTTTAAATTTTAAGTACCATGATTAAGGCTTTTCTAAGCCGAAACGCGTAGCTTTTTTTTTTTTTTTTACTCTGTTTGCCCATATGGTGTGAATTGGCTCTTTTTGTAAGTGCATTTTTTAAGAAAATATCTTCCTTCAAATAAATGGAAATTTTAATTACACAATATAGCTGGAGTCTCCTCACTCGCTTGATTTTGGTCTTAAGATGCTTTAAATATTAAAGGGTTTTTTCAGTTATCGCAGTTGACAAATGATCAACATGTTGTATGTGCCGCAAATAGTATTAAAAGAAGTTGTCCACTACTTTCACATTGATGCCTTATCCATAGGATAGGGCAACAATGTGTGATCGTCTGGGGTCCTGTGCGCGGCACCCCCGCCGATAAGCTGTTATCGGTGCCGGCGGCCAGAAGTTCTTACCTGCGGTGCTTGGCCGTCAAGTTGTAGTGGCCGGCGCGGGGTACTGCACATCCGCCTCCCATTCAATTGAATAAGAGGAAGTATCCTGAGGCGGCCACTACAACTTGACGATCATACATTGATGCCCTATCTTACGGATAGGGCATCAATGTGAAAGTAGTGGAAAACTCCTTTAATGAAAACTAAAGCTCTGCACACAATACAGAGCTCACACAGCTGCAGAAACAGGAAAAGAAAAAGCACGCACACACACACGTATAGGCCCCTGTACACACAGAAAGAAGTGGCGAACACAAAACATACCCCCCAGCACACACAGAAAGCAGTGCCGCACACAAGTATACCCCCCTACACACAGAAAGTAGTGGCGCACACAAGCATACCCCCAGTACACACAGAAAGCAGTGTCGCACACAAGCATACCCCCAGTACACACAGAAAGCAGTGCCGCACACAAGTATACCCCCCCAGTACACACAGAAAGCAGTGCCGCACACAAGTATACCCCCCAGTACACACAGAAAGCAGTGCCGCACACAAGTATACCCCCCCAGTACACACAGAAAGCAGTGTCGCACACAAGTATACCCCCCGTACACACAGCAAGCAGTGCCGCACACAAGTATACCCCCCGTACACACAGAAAGCAGTGCCGCACACAAGTATACCCCCCGTACACACAGAAAGCAGTGCCGCACACAAGTATACCCCCCGTACACACAGAAAGCAGTGCCGCACACAAGTATACCCCCCGTACACACAGAAAGCAGTGCCGCACACAAGTATACCCCCGTACACACAGAAAGCAGTGCCGCACACACAGAAAGCAGTGCCGCACACAAGTATACCCCCGTACACACAGAAAGCAGTGGCGCACACAAGTATACCCCCGTTCACACAGAAAGCAGTGCCGCACACACAGAAAGCAGTGCCGCACACAAGTATACCCCCGTACACACAGAAAGCAGTGGCGCACACAAGTATACCCCCCGTACACACAGAAAGCAGTGCCGCACACAAGTATACCCCCGTACACACAGAAAGCAGTGCCGCACACAAGTATACCCCCGTACACAGAGAAAGCAGTGGCGCACACAAGTATACCCCCAGTACACACAGAAAGCAGTGGCGCACACAAGTATACCCCCCCGTACACACAGAAAGCAGTGGTGCACACAAGTATACCCCCGATAGACAGAAAGCAGTGCCGCACACACAGAAAGCAGTGGCGCACACAAGCATACCCCCCCGTACACACAGAAAGCAGTGTCGCACACAAGTATACCCCCGCACACACAGAAAGCAGTGCCGCACACAAGTATACCGCCGCACACACAGAAAGCAGTGCCGCACACACAGAAAACAGTGCCGCACACACAGAAAACAGTGCCGCACACACAGAAAACAGTGCCGCACACAAGTATACCCCCGTACACACAGAAAGCAGTGCCGAACACAAGTATACCCCCATACACACAGAAAGCAGTGCCGCACACAAGTATAACCCCCCAGTACACACAGAAAGCAGTGCCGCACACAAGTATACCCCCCCAGTACACACAGAAAGCAGTGCCGCACACAAGTATACCCCCCCAGTACACACAGAAAGCAGTGTCGCACACAAGTATACCCCCGTACACACAGAAAGCAGTGTCGCACACAAGTAAACCCCCGTACACACAGAAAGCAGTGTCGCACACAAGTATACCCCCCGTACACACAGAAAGCAGTGCCGCACACAAGTATACCCCCCCGTACACACAGAAAGCAGTGGCGCACACAAGTATACCCCCGATAGACAGAAAGCAGTGCCGCACACACGTATACCCCCGATAGACAGAAAGCAGTGCCGCACACACAGAAAGCAGTGGCGCACACAAGCATACCCCCCAGTACACACAGAAAGCAGTGCCGCACACAAGCATACCCCCCGTACACACAGAAAGCAGTGCCGCACACAAGCATACCCCCCGTACACACAGAAAGCAGTGGCGCACACAAGTATACCCCCGTACACACAGAAAGCAGTGGCGCACACAAGTATACCCCCAGTACACGCAGAAAGCAGTGGCGCACACAAGTATACCCCAGTACCGTACACACAGAAAGCAGTGGCGCACACAAGTATACCCCCGTACACACAGAAAGCAGTGGCGCACACAAGCATACCCCCTGTACACACAGAAAGCAGTGGCGCACACAAGCATACCCCCTGAACACACAGAAAGCAGTGTCGCACACAAGTATACCCCCGATAGACAGAAAGCAGTGCCGCACACCCGTATACCCCCGATAGACAGAAAGCAGTGCCGCACACACAGAAAGCAGTGGCGCCCACAAGTATACC
Organism: Phyllobates terribilis; assembly: GCF_046119375.1. Taxonomy (NCBI): domain Eukaryota; kingdom Metazoa; phylum Chordata; class Amphibia; order Anura; family Dendrobatidae; genus Phyllobates; species Phyllobates terribilis. Next base: position 60,282,607 of record NW_027362773.1, read on the forward strand.
CCCCAGTACACACAGAAAGCAGTGTCGCACACAAGTATACCCCCGTACACACAGAAAGCAGTGCCGAACACAAGCATACCCCCGATAGACAGAAAGCAGTGCCGCACACAAGTATACCCCCCAGTACACACAGAAAGCAGTGCCGCACACAAGTATACCCCCCCGTACACACAGAAAGCAGTTCCGCACACAAGTATACCCCCGATAGACAGAAAGCAGTGCCGTACACACAGAAAGCAGTGCCGCACACAAGTATACCCCCGATAGACAGAAAGCAGTGCCGCACACACAGAAAGCAGTGGCGCACACAAGCATACCCCCCCGTACACACAGAAAGCAGTGCCGCACACAAGCATACCCCCCCAGTACACACAGAAAGCAGTGCCGCACACAAGCATACCCCCACAGTACACACAGAAAGCAGTGCCGCACACAAGCATACCCCCGTACACACAGAAAGCAGTGCCGCACACAAGCATACCCCCCCAGTACACACAGAAAGCAGTGCCGCACACAAGCATACCCCCCCAGTACACACAGAAAGCAGTGCCGCACACAAGCATACCCCCCCAGTACACACAGAAAGCAGTGCCGCACACAAGCATACCCCCCCAGTACACACAGAAAGCAGTGCCGCACACAAGCATACCCCCCCAGTACACACAGAAAGCAGTGCCGCACACAAGTATACCCCCTTACACACAGAAAGCAGTGCCGCACACAAGCATACCCCCCCAGTACACACAGAAAGCAGTGCCGCACACAAGCATACCCCCCCAGTACACACAGAAAGCAGTGCCGCACACAAGCATACCCCCCCAGTACACACAGAAAGCAGTGCCGCACACAAACATACCCCCCCAGTACACACAGAAAGTAGTGCCGCACACAAGCATACCCCCCCAGTACACACAGAAAGCAGTGCCGCACACAAGCATACACCCCGTACACACAGAAAGCAGTGCCGCACACAAGCATTCCCCCAGTACACACAGAAAGCAGTGTCGCACACAAGTATAACCCCCAGTACACACAGAAAGCAGTGTCGCACACAAGTATACCCCCCTGTACACACAGAAAGCAGTGGCGCACACAAGTATACCCCCCAGTACACACAGAAAGCAGTGCCGCACACAAGCATACCCCCGATAGACAGAAAGCAGTGCCGCACACAAGTATACCCCCGTACACACAGAAAGCAGTGCCGCACACAAGTATACCCCCCAGTACACAGAAAGCAGTGCCGCACACAAGTATACCCCCGTACACACAGAAAGCAGTTCCGCACACAAGTATACCCCCGATAGACAGAAAGCAGTGCCGCACACAAGTATACCCCCGCACACACAGAAAGCAGTGCCGCACACAAGTATATCCCCCAGTACACACAGAAAGCAGTGCCGCACACAAGCATACCCCCCAGTACACACAGAAAGCAGTGCCGCACACACAGAAAGCAGTGCCGCACACAAGCATACCCCCCCAGTACACACAGAAAGCAGTGCCGCACACAAGTATACCCCCGTACACACAGAAAGCAGTGTCGCACACAAGTATACCCCCCGTACACACAGAAAGCAGTGCCGCACACAAGTATACCCCCCGTACACACAGAAAGCAGTGGCGCACACAAGTATACCCCCCAGTACAAACAGAAAGCAGTGTCACACACAAGTATACCCCCGTACACACAGAAAGCAGTGCCGCACACAAGTATACCCCCGTAAACCCAGAAAGCAGTGCCGCACACACAGAAAGCAGTGCCGCACACAATTATACCCCCCAGTACACACAGAAAGCAGTGCCGCACACAAAGAAAGCAGTGCCACACACACAGAAAGCATACCCCCCAGTACACACAGAAAGCAGTGCCGCACACAAGCATATCCCCCAGTACACACAGAAAGCAGTGCCGCACACAAGCATACCCCCCAGTACACACAGAAAGCAGTGCCGCACACAAGCATACCCCCCAGTACACACAGAAAGCAGTGCCGCACACAAGCATACCCCCCAGTACACACAGAAAGCAGTGCCGCACAAAAGTATACCCCCCCGTACACACAGAAAGCAGTGCCGCACAAAAGTATACCCCCCCGTACACACAGAAAGCAGTGCCGCACACAAGTATACCCCCCGTACACACAGAAAGCAGTGCCGCACACAAGCATACCCCCCCAGTACACACAGAAAGCAGTGCCGCACACAAGCATACCCCCGTACACACAGAAAGCAGTGCCGCACACAAGCATACCCCCGTACACACAGAAAGCAGTGCCGCACACAAGCATACCCACGTACACACAGAAAGCAGTACCGCACACACAGAAAGCAGTGCCGCACACAAGTATACCCCCATACACACAGAAAGCAGTGCCGCACACAAGCATACCCACCAGTACACACAGAAAGCAGTGCCGCACACAAGTATGCCCCCCAGTACACACAGAAAGCAGTGCCGCACACAAGTATACCCCCCAGTACACACAGAAAGCAGTGCCGCACACAAGCATACCCCCCCAGTACACACAGAAAGCAGTGCCGCACACAAGTATACCCCCCAGTACACACAGAAAGCGGTGCCGCACACAAGTATACCCCCCAGTACACACAGAAAGCGGTGCCGCACACAAGTATACCCCCCGTACACACAGAAAGCAGTGCCGCACACAAGTATACCCCCCAGTACACACAGAAAGCAGTGCCGCACACAAGCATACCCCCCCCGTACACACAGAAAGCAGTGGCGCACACAAGTATACCCCCCAGTACACACAGAAAGCAGTGGCGCACACAAGTATACCCCCGTACACACAGAAAGCAGTGCCGCACTCACAGAAAGCAGTGCCGCACACAAGTATACCCCCCTGTACACACAGAAAGCAGTGGCGCACACAAGTATACCCCCCAGTACACACAGAAAGCAGTGTCGCACACAAGTATACCCCCGTACACACAGAAAGCAGTGCCGCACACAAGCATACCCCCGATAGACAGAAAGCAGTGCCGCACACACAGAAAGCAGTGCCGCACACACAGAAAGCAGTGCCGCACACAAGTATACCCCCCAGTACACACAGAAAGCAGTGCCGCACACAAGTATACCCCCGTACACACAGAAAGCAGTGCCGCACACAAGCATACCCCCCCAGTACACACAGAAAGCAGTGCCGCACACAAGCATACCCCACCAGTACACACAGAAAGCAGTGCCGCACACAAGCATACCCCCCCAGTACACACAGAAAGCAGTGCCGCACACAAGCATACCCCCCCGTACACACAGAAAGCAGTGGCGCACACAAGTATACCCCCCAGTACAAACAGAAAGCAGTGTCGCACACAAGTATACCCCCGTACACACAGAAAGCAGTGCCGCACACAAGCATACCCCCGATAGACAGAAAGCAGTGCCGCACACAAGTATACCCCCGTACACACAGAAAGCAGTGCCGCACACAAGTATACCCCCCAGTACACAGAAAGCAGTGCCGCACACAAGTATACCCCCGTACACACAGAAAGCAGTTCCGCACACAAGTATACCCCCGATAGACAGAAAGCAGTGCCGCACACAAGTATACCCCCGCACACACAGAAAGCAGTGCCGCACACAAGTATATCCCCCAGTACACACAGAAAGCAGTGCCGCACACAAGTATACCCCCGCACACACAGAAAGCAGTGCCGCACACACAGAAAGCAGTGCCGCACACAAGTATACCCCCCAGTACACACAGAAAACAGTGCCGCACACAAGCATACCCCCCAGTACACACAGAAAGCAGTGCCGCACACACAGAAAGCAGTGCCGCACACAAGCATACCCCCCCAGTACACACAGAAAGCAGTGCCGCACACAAGTATACCCCCGTACACACAGAAAGCAGTGTCGCACACAAGTATACCCCCCGTACACACAGAAAGCAGTGCCGCACACAAGTATACCCCCCGTACACACAGAAAGCAGTGGCGCACACAAGTATACCCCCCAGTACAAACAGAAAGCAGTGTCACACACAAGTATACCCCCGTACACACAGAAAGCAGTGCCGCACACAAGTATACCCCCGTAAACCCAGAAAGCAGTGCCGCACACACAGAAAGCAGTGCCGCACACAATTATACCCCCCAGTACACACAGAAAGCAGTGCCGCACACAAGCATTCCCCCCCGTACACACAGAAAGCAGTGCCGCACACAAGCATACCCCCCCCGTACACACAGAAAGCAGTGCCGCACACAAGCATACCCCCAGTACACACAGAAAGCAGTGTCGCACACAAGTATACCCCCCAGTACACACAGAAAGCAGTGGCGCACACAAGTATACCCCCCTGTACACACAGAAAGCAGTGGCGCACACAAGTATACCCTCCAGTACACACAGAAAGCAGTGTCGCACATAAGTATACCCCCGTACACAAGCATACCCCCGATAGACAGAAAGCAGTGCCGCACACAAGCATACCCCCGCACACACAGAAAGCAGTGCCGCACACAAGTATACCCCCCAGTACACACAGAAAGCAGTGCCGCACACAAGCATACCCCCCAGTACACACAGAAAGCAGTGCCGCACACAAGCATACCCCCCCAGTACACACAGAAAGCAGTGCCGCACACAAGCATACCCCCCCAGTACACACAGAAAGCAGTGCCGCACACAAGCATACCCCCCCAGTACACACAGAAAGCAGTGCCGCACACAAGCATACCCCCCCAGTACACACAGAAAGCAGTGCCGCACACAAGCATACCCCCCCGTACACACAGAAAGCAGTGTCGCACACAAGTATACCCCCCAGTACAAACAGAAAGCAGTGTCGCACACAAGTATACCCCCGTACACACAGAAAGCAGTGCCGCACACAAGCATACCCCCCCCAGTACACACAGAAAGCAGTGCCGCACACAAGCATACCCCCCCGTACACACAGAAAGCAGTGCCGCACACAAGCATACCCCCCCCGTACACACAGAAAGCAGTGCCGCACACAAGCATAACCCCCCCGTACACACAGAAAGCAGTGCCGCACACAAGCATACCCCCCCGTACACACAGAAAGCAGTGCCGCACACAAGCATACCCCCCCGTACACACAGAAAGCAGTGCCGCACACAAGCATACCCCCCCGTACACACAGAAAGCAGTGCCGCACACAAGCATACCCCCCCGTACACACAGAAAGCAGTGCCGCACACAAGCATACCCCCCCCCGTACACACAGAAAGCAGTGCCGCACACAAGTATACCCACCGTACACACAGAAAGCAGTGCCGCACACAAGTATACCCACCGTACACACAGAAAGCAGTGCCGCACACAAGTATACCCCCCGTACACACAGAAAGCAGTGCCGCACACAAGCATACCCCCCCCGTACACACAGAAAGCAGTGCCGCACACAAGCATAACCCCCCCGTACACACAGAAAGCAGTGCCGCACACAAGCATACCCCCCCGTACACACAGAAAGCAGTGCCGCACACAAGCATACCCCCCCGTACACACAGAAAGCAGTGCCGCACACAAGCATACCCCCCCGTACACACAGAAAGCAGTGCCGCACACAAGCATACCCCCCCCCGTACACACAGAAAGCAGTGCCGCACACAAGCATACCCCCCCCCGTACACACAGAAAGCAGTGCCGCACACAAGTATACCCACCGTACACACAGAAAGCAGTGCCGCACACAAGTATACCCACCGTACACACAGAAAGCAGTGCCGCACACAAGTATACCCACCGTACACACAGAAAGCAGTGCCGCACACAAGCATACCCCCCCCGTACACAAAGAAAGCAGTGCCGCACACAAGCATACCCCCCCGTACACACAGGAAGCAGTGCCGCACACAAGCATACCCCCCCCGTACACACAGAAAGCAGTGCCGCACACAAGTATACCCACCGTACACACAGAAAGCAGTGCCGCACACAAGCATACCCCCCCCGTACACACAGAAAGCAGTGCCGCACACAAGTATACCCCCCGTACACACAGAAAGCAGTGCCGCACACAAGCATACCCCCCCAGTACACACAGAAAGCAGTGCCGCACACAAGCATACCCCCCCGTACACACAGAAAGCAGTGCCGCACACAAGCATACCCCCCCCGTACACACAGGAAGCAGTGCCGCACACAAGCATACCCCCCCCCCGTACACACAGAAAGCAGTGCCGCACACAAGTATACCCACCGTACACACAGAAAGCAGTGCCGCACACAAGTATACCCACCGTACACACAGAAAGCTGTGCCGCACACAAGTATACCCACCGTACACACAGAAAGCAGTGCCGCACACAAGCATACCCCCCCCCGTACACACAGAAAGCAGTGCCGCACACAAGTATACCCACCGTACACACAGGAAGCAGTGCCGCACACAAGCATACCCCCGTACACACAGAAAGCAGTGCCGCACACAAGTATACCCCCCCCGTACACACAGAAAGCAGTGCCGCACACAAGCATACCCCCCAGTACACACAGAAAGCAGTGTCGCACACAAGTATACCCCCCGTACACACAGAAAGCAGTGTCGCACACAAGTATACCCCCCGTACACACAGAAAGCAGTGTCGCACACAAGTATACCCCCGCACACACAGAAAACAGTGCCGCACACAAGTATACCCCCGTACACACAGAAAGCAGTCCCGAACACAAGTATACCCCCGTACACACAGAAAGCAGTGCCGCACACAAGTATACCCCCCCAGTACACACAGAAAGCAGTGCCGCACACAAGCATACCCCCCCGTACACACAGAAAGCAGTGCCGCACACAAGCATACCCCCCCGTACACACAGGAAGCAGTGCCGCACACAAGCATACCCCCCCCGTACACACAGAAAGCAGTGCCGCACACAAGCATACCCCCCCGTACACACAGAAAGCAGTGCCGCACACAAGTATACCCACCGTACACACAGAAAGCAGTGCCGCACACAAGTATACCCCCCCCGTACACACAGAAAGCAGTGCTGCACACAAGCATACCCCCCCCGTACACACAGAAAGCAGTGCCGCACACAAGTATACCCACCGTACACACAGGAAGCAGTGCCGCACACAAGCATACCCCCCAGTACACACAGAAAGCAGTGCCGCACACAAGTATACCCCCAGTACACACAGAAAGCAGTGCCGCACACAAGCATACCCCCCCCGTACACACAGAAAGCAGTGCCGCACACAAGCATACCCACCGTACACACAGGAAGCAGTGCCGCACAGAAGCATACCCCCCCAGTACACACAGAAAGCAGTGCCGCACACAAGCATACCCCCCCAGTACACACAGAAAGCAGTGCCGCATACAAGCATACCCCCCCAGTACACACAGAAAGCAGTGCCGCACACAAGTATACCCCCCCGTACACACAGAAAGCAGTGCCGCACACAAGTATACCCCCCCGTACACACAGAAAGCAGTGCCGCACACAAGTATACCCCCACGTACACACAAGCATACCCCCCCGTACACACAGAAAGCAGTGCCGCACACAAGCATACCCCCCCAGTACACACAGAAAGCAGTGCCGCACACAAGCATACCCCCCCAGTACACACAGAAAGCAGTGCCGCACACAAGCATACACACCGTACACACAGAAAGCAGTGGAGCCCACAAGTATACCCCCCAGTACACACAGAAAGCAGTGCCGCACACAAGTATACCCCCCAGTACACACAGAAAGCAGTGCCGAACACAAGCATACCCCCCAGTACACACAGAAAGCAGTGCCGCACACAAGTATACCCCCGTACACACAGAAAGCAGTGCCGCACACAAGCATACCCCCCCAGTACACACAGAAAGCAGTGCCGCACACAAGTATACCCCCGTACACACAGAAAGCAGTGCCGCACAAAAGTATACCCCCCGTACACACAGAAAGCAGTGCCGCACACAAGTATACCCCCCGTACACACAGAAAGCAGTGGCGCACACAAGTATACCCCCCAGTACAAACAGAAAGCAGTGTCGCACACAAGTATACCCCCGTACACACAGAAAGCAGTGCCGCACACAAGCATACCCCCGATAGACAGAAAGCAGTGCCGCACACAAGTATACCCCCGTAAACCCAGAAAGCAGTGCCGCACACACAGAAAGCAGTGCCGCACACAAGTATACCCCCCAGTACACACAGAAAGCAGTGCCGCACACACAGAAAGCAGTGCCGCACACAAGTATACCCCCCAGTACACACAGAAAGCAGTGCCGCACACAAGCATACCCCCCAGTACACACAGAAAGCAGTGCAGCACACAAGCATACCCCCCAGTACACACAGAAAGCAGTGCCGCACACAAGCATACCCCCCAGTACACACAGAAAGCAGTGCCGCACAAAAGTATACCCCCCAGTACACACAGAAAGCAGTGCCGCACACAAGCATACCCCCCCAGTACACACCGAAAGCAGTGCCGCACACAAGCATACCCCCGTACACACAGAAAGCAGTGCCACACACAAGCATACCCACGTACACACAGAAAGCAGTACCGCACACAAGTATACCCCCATACACACAGAAAGCAGTGCCGCACACAAGCATACCCACCAGTACACACAGAAAGCAGTGGCGCACACAAGCATACCCCCCAGTACACACAGAAAACAGTGCCGCACACAAGTATACCCCCCAGTACACACAGAAAGCAGTGCCGCACACAAGTATACCCCCCAGTACACACAGAAAGCAGTGCCGCACACAAGCATACCCCCCCAGTACACACAGAAAGCAGTGCCGCACACAAGCATACCCCCCAGTACACACAGAAAGCAGTGCCGCACACAAGTATACCCCCCAGTACACACAGAAAGCAGTGCCGCACACAAGTATACCCCCCAGTACACACAAAGCGGTGCCGCACACAAGTATACCCCCCAGTACACACAGAAAGCAGTGGCGCACACAAGTATACCCCCGTACACACAGAAAGCGGTGCCGCACACAAGTATACCCCCCGTACACACAGAAAGCAGTGCCGCACACAAGCATACCCCCCAGTACACACAGAAAGCAGTGCCGCACACAAGCATACCCCCCAGTACACACAGAAAGCAGTGCCGCACACAAGCATACCCACCCGTACACACAGAAAGCAGTGCTGCACACAAGCATACCCCCCCCGTACACACAGAAAGCAGTGCCGCACACAAGCATACCCCCAGTACACACAGAAAGCAGTGTCGCACACAAGTATACCCCCCAGTACACACAGAAAGCAGTGGCGCACACAAGTATACCCCCGTACACACAGAAAGCAGTGCCGTACTCACAGAAAGCAGTGCCGCACACAAGTATACCCCCCTGTACACACAGAAAGCAGTGGCGCACACAAGTATACCCCCCAGTACACACAGAAAGCAGTGTCGCACACAAGTATACCCCCGTACACACAGAAAGCAGTGCCGCACACAAGCATACCCCAGATAGACAGAAAGCAGTGCCGCACACAAGCATACCCCCGCACACAGAAAGCAGTGCCGCACACACAGAAAGCAGTGCCGCACACAAGTATACCCCCCAGTACACACAGAAAGCAGTGCCGCACACAAGCATACCCCCCAGTACACACAGAAAGCAGTGCCGCACACAAGCATACCCCCCAGTACACACAGAAAGCAGTGCCGCACACAAGCATACCCCCGTACACACAGAAAGCAGTGCCGCACACAAGCATACCCCCCCAGTACACACAGAAAGCAGTGCCGCACACAAGCATACCCCCCCAGTACACACAGAAAGCAGTGCCGCACACAAGCATACCCCCCCCGTACACACAGAAAGCAGTGCCGCACACAAGCATACCCCCCCAGTACACACAGAAAGCAGTGCCGCACACAAGCATACCCCCCCAGTAAACACAGAAAGCAGTGCCGCACACAAGCATACCCCCCCAGTAAACACAGAAAGCAGTGGCGCACACAAGCATACCCCCCCCGTACACACAGAAAGCAGTGGCGCACACAAGTATACCCCCCAGTACAAACAGAAAGCAGTGTCGCACACAAGTATACCCCCCAGTACAAACAGAAAGCAGTGTCGCACACAAGTATACCCCCGTACACACAGAAAGCAGTGCCGCACACAAGCATACCCCCGATAGACAGAAAGCAGTGCCGCACACAAGCATACCCCCCCGTACACACAGGAAGCAGTGCCGCACACAAGCATACCCCCCAGTACACACAGAAAGCAGTGCCGCACACAAGCATACCCCCCAGTACACACAGAAAGCAGTGCCGCACACAAGCATACCCCCCCAGTACACACAGAAAGCAGTGCCGCACACAAGCATACCCCCCCAGTACACACAGAAAGCAGTGCCGTACACAAGCATACCCCCCCGCACACAAGCATACCCCCCCCATACACACAGAAAGCAGTGCCGCACACAAGCATACCCCCCCCGTACACACAGAAAGCAGTGCCGCACACAAGCATACCCCCCCGTACACACAGAAAGCAGTGCCGCACACAAGCATACCCCCCCGTACACACAGAAAACAGTGCCGCACACAAGCATACCCCCCCGTACACACAGAAAGCAGTGCCGCACACAAGCATACCCCCCCAGTACACACAGAAAGCAGTGCCGCACACAAGTATACCCCCAGTACACACAGAAAGCAGTGCCGCACACAAGCATACCCCCCCCGTACACACAGAAAGCAGTGCCGCACACAAGTATACCCACCGTACACACAGGAAGCAGTGCCGCACACAAGTATACCCACCGTACACACAGGAAGCAGTGCCGCACACAAGCATACCCCCCCAGTACACACAGAAAGCAGTGCCGCACACAAGTATACCCCCCAGTACACACAGAAAGCAGTGCCGCACACAAGTATACCCCCCAGTACACACAGAAAGCAGTGCCGCACACAGGTATACCCCCCCGTACACACAGAAAGCAGTGCCGCACACAAGTATACCCCCCCATACACACAGGAAGCAGTGCCGCACACAAGCATACCCCCCCGTACACACAGAAAGCAGTGCCGCACACACAGAAAGCAGTGCCGCACACACAGAAAGCAGTGCCGCACACAAGTATACCCCCCAGTACACACAGAAAGCAGTGCCGCACACAAGCATACCCCACAGTACACACAGAAAGCAGTGCCGCACACAAGTATACCCCCCCGTACACACAGAAAGCAGTGCCGCACACAAGTATACCCCCCCGTACACACAGGAAGCAGTGCCGCACACAAGCATACCCCCCCCGTACACACAGAAAGCAGTGCCGCACACAAGTATACCCCCCCGTACACACAGAAAGCAGTGCCGCACACAAGTATACCCCCCCGTACACACAGGAAGCAGTGCCGCACACAAGCATACCCCCCCCGTACACACAGAAAGCAGTGCCGCACACAAGCATACCCCCCCCGTACACACAGAAAGCAGTGCCGCACACAAGTATACCCCCCCGTACACACAGAAAGCAGTGCCGCACACAAGTATACCCCCCCGTACACACAGAAAGCAGTGCCGCACACAAGCATACCCCCCCGTACACACAGGAAGCAGTGCCGCACACAAGCATACCCCCCAGTACACACAGAAAGCAGTGCCGCACACAAGCATACCCCCCAGTACACACAGAAAGCAGTGCCGCACACAGGTATACCCCCCCGTACACACAGAAAGCAGTGCCGCACACAGGTATACCCCCCCGTACACACAGAAAGCAGTGCCGCACACAGGTATACCCCCCCGTACACACAGAAAGCAGTGCCGCACACAAGTATACCCCCCCGTACACACAGGAAGCAGTGCCGCACACAAGCATACCCCCCCCGTACACACAGAAAGCAGTGCCGCACACAAGTATACCCCCCAGTACACACAGAAAGCAGTACCGCACACAAGCATACCCCCCCGTACACACAGGAAGCAGTGCCGCACACAAGCATACCCCCCCCCCGTACACACAGGAAGCAGTGCCGCACACAAGCATACCCCCCCCCGTACACACAGAAAGCAGTGCCGCACACAAGTATACCCCCCGTACACACAGAAAGCAGTGCCGCACACAAGCATACCCCCCCCGTACACACAGAAAGCAGTGCCGCACACAAGTATACCCACCGTACACACAGAAAGCAGTGCCGCACACAAGTATACCCACCGTACACACAGAAAGCAGTGCCGCACAAGTATACCCACCGTACACACAGAAAGCAGTGCCGCACACAAGCATACCCCCCCCGTACACACAGAAAGCAGTGCCGCACACAAGCATACCCCCCCCCGTACACACAGAAAGCAGTTCCGCACACAAGTATACCCCCCCGTACACACAGAAAGCAGTGCCGCACGCAAGCATACCCCCCCGTACACACAGGAAGCAGTGCCGCACACAAGCATACCCCCCCCCCGTACACACAGAAAGCAGTGCCGCACACAAGTATACCCACCGTACACACAGAAAGCAGTGCCGCACACAAGCATACCCCCCGTACACACAGAAAGCAGTGCCGCACACAAGCATACCCCCCCGTACACACAGAAAGCAGTGCCGCACACAAGTATACCCACCGTACACACAGAAAGCAGTGCCGCACACAAGCATACCCCCCCCGTACACACAGAAAGCAGTGCCGCACACAAGTATACCCCCCCGTACACACAGAAAGCAGTGCCGCACACAAGCATACCCCCCCAGTACACACAGAAAGCAGTGCCGCACACAAGTATACCCCCCCAGTACACACAGAAAGCAGTGCCGCACACAAGCATACCCCCCCGTACACACAGAAAGCAGTGCCGCACACAAGCATACCCCCCCCCGTACACACAGGAAGCAGTGCCGCACACAAGCATACCCCCCCCGCACACACAGAAAGCAGTGCGGCACACGAGCATACCCCCCAGTACACACAAGCATACCCCCCCGTACACACAGAAAGCAGTGGCGCACACAAGTATACCCCCCGTACACACAGAAAGCAGTGTCGCACACAAGTATACACCCCGTACACACAGAAAGCAGTGTCGCACACAAGTATACCCCCGCACACACAGAAAACAGTGCCGCACACAAGTATACCCCCCCAGTACACACAGAAAGCAGTGCCGCACACAAGTATACCCACCGTACACACAGAAAGCAGTGCCGCACACAAGCATACCCCCCCCGTACACACAGAAAGCAGTGCCGCACACAAGTATACCCACCGTACACACAGGAAGCAGTGCCGCACACAAGCATACCCCCCCGTACACACAGAAAGCAGTGCCGCACACAAGTATACCCCCCCCGTACACACAGAAAGCAGTGCCGCACACAAGCATACCCCCCAGTACACACAGAAAGCAGTGCCGCACACAAGCATACCCCCCCCGCACACACAGAAAGCAGTGCGGCACACGAGCATACCCCCCAGTACACACAAGCATACCCCCCCGTACACACAGAAAGCAGTGGCGCACACAAGTATACCCCCCGTACACACAGAAAGCAGTGCCGCACACAAGTATACCCACCGTACACACAGAAAGCAGTGCCGCACACAAGCATACCCCCCCAGTACACACAGAAAGCAGTGCCGCACACAAGCATACCCCCCCGTACACACAGAAAGCAGTGCCGCACACAAGCATACCCCCCCCCCGTACACACAGAAAGCAGTGCCTTACACAAGTATACCCACCGTACACACAGAAAGCAGTGCCGCACACAAGTATACCCACCGTACACACAGAAAGCAGTGCCGCACACAAGTATACCCACCGTACACACAGAAAGCAGTGCCGCACACAAGCATACCCCCCCGTACACACAGAAAGCAGTGCCGCACACAAGTATACCCCCCGTACACACAGAAAGCAGTGCCGCACACAAGCATACCCCCCAGTACACACAGAAAGCAGTGCCGCACACAAGCATACCCCCCCCGTACACACAGAAAGCAGTGCTGCACACAAGCATACCCCCCCCGTAAACACAGAAAGCAGTGCCGCACACAAGCATACCCCCAGTACACACAGAAAGCAGTGTCGCACACAAGTATACCCCCCAGTACACACAGAAAGCAGTGGCGCACACAAGTATACCCCCCAGTACACACAGAAAGCAGTGGCGCAAACAAGTATACCCCCGTACACACAGAAAGCAGTGCCGTACTCACAGAAAGCAGTGCCGCACACAAGTATACCCCCCTGTACACACAGAAAGCAGTGTCGCACACAAGTATACCCCCGTACACACAGAAAGCAGTGCCGCACACAAGCATACCCCAGATAGACAGAAAGCAGTGCCGCACACAAGCATACCCCCGCACACAGAAAGCAGAGCCGCACACACAGAAAGCAGTGCCGCACACAAGTATACCCCCCAGTACACACAGAAAGCAGTGCCGCACACAAGCATACCCCCCAGTACACACAGAAAGCAGTGCCGCACACAAGCATACCCCCCAGTACACACAGAAAGCAGTGCCGCACACAAGCATACCCCCGTACACACAGAAAGCAGTGCCGCACACAAGCATACCCCCCCAGTACACACAGAAAGCAGTGCCGCACACAAGCATACCCCCCCCGTACACACAGAAAGCAGTGCCGCACACAAGCATACCCCCCCCGTACACACAGAAAGCAGTGCCGCACACAAGCATACCCCCCCAGTACACACAGAAAGCAGTGCCGCACACAAGCATACCCCCCCAGTACACACAGAAAGCAGTGGCGCACACAAGCATACCCCCCCCGTACACACAGAAAGCAGTGGCGCACACAAGTATACCCCCCAGTACAAACAGAAAGCAGTGTCGCACACAAGTATACCCCCCAAGTACAAACAGAAAGCAGTGTCGCACACAAGTATACCCCCGTACACACAGAAAGCAGTGCCGCACACAAGCATACCCCCGATAGACAGAAAGCAGTGCCGCACACAAGCATACCCCCCCAGTACACACAGAAAGCAGTGCCGCACACAAGCATACCCCCCCAGTACACACAGAAAGCAGTGCCGCACACAAGTATACCCCCCCAGTACACACAGAAAGCAGTGCCGCACACAAGCATACCCCCCCGTACACACAGAAAGCAGTGCCGCACACAAGCATACCCCCCCCGTACACACAGAAAGCAGTGCCGCACACAAGCATACCCCCCCGTACACACAGAAAACAGTGCCGCACACAAGCATACCCCCCCGTACACACAGAAAACAGTGCCGCACACAAGCATACCCCCCCGTACACACAGAAAGCAGTGCCGCACACAAGCATACCCCCCCAGTACACACAGAAAGCAGTGCCGCACACAAGTATACCCCCAGTACACACAGAAAGCAGTGCCGCACACAAGCATACCCCCCCCGTACACACAGAAAGCAGTGCCGCACACAAGTATACCCACCGTACACACAGGAAGCAGTGCCGCACACAAGCATACCCCCCCAGTACACACAGAAAGCAGTGCCGCACACAAGTATACCCCCCAGTACACACAGAAAGCAGTGCCGCACACAGGTATACCCCCCCGTACACACAGAAAGCAGTGCCGCACACAAGTATACCCCCCGTACACACAGGAAGCAGTGCCGCACACAAGCATACCCCCCCCGTACACACAGAAAGCAGTGCCGCACACAAGCATACCCCCCCCGTACACACAGAAAGCAGTGCCGCACACACAGAAAGCAGTGCCGCACACACAGAAAGCAGTGCCGCACACAAGTATACCCCCCAGTACACACAGAAAGCAGTGCCGCACACAAGCATACCCCACAGTACACACAGAAAGCAGTGCCGCACACAAGTATACCCCCCCGTACACACAGAAAGCAGTGCCGCACACAAGTATACCCCCCCGTACACACAGGAAGCAGTGCCGCACACAAGCATACCCCCCCCGTACACACAGAAAGCAGTGCCGCACACAAGTATACCCCCCCGTACACACAGAAAGCAGTGCCGCACACAAGTATACCCCCCCGTACACACAGGAAGCAGTGCCGCACACAAGCATACCCCCCCCGTACACACAGAAAGCAGTGCCGCACACAAGCATACCCCCCCCGTACACACAGAAAGCAGTGCCGCACACAAGTATACCCCCCCGTACACACAGAAAGCAGTGCCGCACACAAGTATACCCCCCCGTACACACAGAAAGCAGTGCCGCACACAAGCATACCCCCCAGTACACACAGGAAGCAGTGCCGCACACAAGCATACCCCCCAGTACACACAGAAAGCAGTGCCGCACACAAGCATACCCCCCAGTACACACAGAAAGCAGTGCCGCACACAGGTATACCCCCCCGTACACACAGAAAGCAGTGCCGCACACAGGTATACCCCCCCGTACACACAGAAAGCAGTGCCGCACACAAGTATACCCCCCCGTACACACAGGAAGCAGTGCCGCACACAAGCATACCCCCCCCGTACACACAGAAAGCAGTGCCGCACACAAGTATACCCCCAGTACACACAGAAAGCAGTACCGCACACAAGCATACCCCCCCGTACACACAGGAAGCAGTGCCGCACACAAGCATACCCCCCCGTACACACAGGAAGCAGTGCCGCACACAAGCATACCCCCCCCCCCGTACACACAGAAAGCAGTGCCGCACACAAGTATACCCCCCCGTACACACAGAAAGCAGTGCCGCACACAAGCATACCCCCCCCGTACACACAGAAAGCAGTGCCGCACACAAGTATACCCACCGTACACACAGAAAGCAGTGCCGCACACAAGTATACCCACCGTACACACAGAAAGCAGTGCCGCACAAGTATACCCACCGTACACACAGAAAGCAGTGCCGCACACAAGCATACCCCCCCCGTACACACAGAAAGCAGTGCCGCACACAAGCATACCCCCCCCGTACACACAGAAAGCAGTTCCGCACACAAGTATACCCCCCCGTACACACAGAAAGCAGTGCCGCACACAAGCATACCCCCCCGTACACACAGGAAGCAGTGCCGCACACAAGCATACCCCCCCCCCGTACACACAGAAAGCAGTGCCGCACACAAGTATACCCCCCGTACACACAGAAAGCAGTGCCGCACACAAGCATACCCCCCGTACACACAGAAAGCAGTGCCGCACACAAGCATACCCCCCCGTACACACAGAAAGCAGTGCCGCACACAAGCATACCCCCCCGTACACACAGAAAGCAGTGCCGCACACAAGCATACCCCCCCGTACACACAGAAAGCAGTGCCGCACACAAGTATACCCCCCCGTACACACAGAAAGCAGTGCCGCACACAAGCATACCCCCCCAGTACACACAGAAAGCAGTGCCGCACACAAGCATACCCCCCCGTACACACAGAAAGCAGTGCCGCACACAAGCATACCCCCCCCGTACACACAGGAAGCAGTGCCGCACACAAGCATACCCCCCCCCGCACACACAGAAAGCAGTGCGGCACACGAGCATACCCCCCAGTACACACAAGCATACCCCCCCGTACACACAGAAAGCAGTGGCGCACACAAGTATACCCCCCGTACACACAGAAAGCAGTGTCGCACACAAGTATACACCCCGTACACACAGAAAGCAGTGTCGCACACAAGTATACCCCCCGTACACACAGGAAGCAGTGCCGCACACAAGCATACCCCCCCGTACACACAGAAAGCAGTGCCGCACACAAGTATACCCCCCCGTACACACAGAAAGCAGTGCCGCACACAAGTATACCCCCCCGTACACACAGGAAGCAGTGCCGCACACAAGCATACCCCCCCCGTACACACAGAAAGCAGTGCCGCACACAAGCATACCCCCCCCGTACACACAGAAAGCAGTGCCGCACACAAGTATACCCCCCCGTACACACAGAAAGCAGTGCCGCACACAAGTATACCCCCCCGTACACACAGAAAGCAGTGCCGCACACAAGCATACCCCCCCGTACACACAGGAAGCAGTGCCGCACACAAGCATACCCCCCAGTACACACAGAAAGCAGTGCCGCACACAAGCATACCCCCCCGTACACACAGAAAGCAGTGCCGCACACAGGTATACCCCCCCGTACACACAGAAAGCAGTGCCGCACACAGGTATACCCCCCCGTACACACAGAAAGCAGTGCCGCACACAAGTATACCCCCCCGTACACACAGGAAGCAGTGCCGCACACAAGCATACCCCCCCCGTACACACAGAAAGCAGTGCCGCACACAAGTATACCCCCCAGTACACACAGAAAGCAGTACCGCACACAAGCATACCCCCCCGTACACACAGGAAGCAGTGCCGCACACAAGCATACCCCCCCGTACACACAGGAAGCAGTGCCGCACACAAGCATACCCCCCCCCGTACACACAGAAAGCAGTGCCGCACACAAGTATACCCCCCCGTACACACAGAAAGCAGTGCCGCACACAAGCATACCCCCCCCGTACACACAGAAAGCAGTGCCGCACACAAGTATACCCACCGTACACACAGAAAGCAGTGCCGCACACAAGTATACCCACCGTACACACAGAAAGCAGTGCCGCACAAGTATACCCACCGTACACACAGAAAGCAGTGCCGCACACAAGCATACCCCCCCCGTACACACAGAAAGCAGTGCCGCACACAAGCATACCCCCCCCGTACACACAGAAAGCAGTTCCGCACACAAGTATACCCCCCCGTACACACAGAAAGCAGTGCCGCACACAAGCATACCCCCCCGTACACACAGGAAGCAGTGCCGCACACAAGCATACCCCCCCCCCGTACACACAGAAAGCAGTGCCGCACACAAGTATACCCCCCGTACACACAGAAAGCAGTGCCGCACACAAGCATACCCCCCGTACACACAGAAAGCAGTGCCGCACACAAGTATACCCCCCCGTACACACAGAAAGCAGTGCCGCACACAAGTATACCCCCCCGTACACACAGAAAGCAGTGCCGCACACAAGCATACCCCCCCGTACACACAGAAAGCAGTGCCGCACACAAGCATACCCCCCCCGTACACACAGGAAGCAGTGCCGCACACAAGCATACCCCCCCGCACACACAGAAAGCAGTGCGGCACACGAGCATACCCCCCAGTACACACAAGCATACCCCCCCGTACACACAGAAAGCAGTGGCGCACACAAGTATACCCCCCGTACACACAGAAAGCAGTGTCGCACACAAGTATACACCCCGTACACACAGAAAGCAGTGTCGCACACAAGTATACCCCCGCACACACAGAAAACAGTGCCGCACACAAGTATACCCCCCCAGTACACACAGAAAGCAGTGCCGCACACAAGCATACCCCCCCCGTACACACAGAAAGCAGTGCCGCACACAAGTATACCCACCGTACACACAGGAAGCAGTGCCGCACACAAGCATACCCCCGTACACACAGAAAGCAGTGCCGCACACAAGTATACCCCCCCCGTACACACAGAAAGCAGTGCCGCACACAAGCATACCCCCCAGTACACACAGAAAGCAGTGCCGCACACAAGCATACCCCCCCCGCACACACAGAAAGCAGTGCGGCACACGAGCATACCCCCCAGTACACACAAGCATACCCCCCCGTACACACAGAAAGCAGTGGCGCACACAAGTATACCCCCCGTACACACAGAAAGCAGTGCCGCACACAAGCATACCCCCCCAGTACACACAGAAAGCAGTGCCGCACACAAGCATACCCCCCCGTACACACAGAAAGCAGTGCCGCACACAAGCATACCCCCCCGTACACACAGAAAGCAGTGCCGCACACAAGCATACCCCCCCCCCGTACACACAGAAAGCAGTGCCGCACACAAGTATACCCACCGTACACACAGAAAGCAGTGCCGCACACAAGTATACCCCCCCGTACACACAGAAAGCAGTGCCGCACACAAGCATACCCCCCCCGTACACACAGAAAGCAGTGCCGCACACAAGTATACCCCCCCGTACACACAGAAAGCAGTGCCGCACACAAGTATACCCCCCCGTACACACAGAAAGCAGTGCCGCACACAAGTATACCCCCCCGTACACACAGAAAGCAGTGCCGCACACAAGCATACCCCCCCAGTACACACAGAAAGCAGTGCCGCACACAAGCATACCCCCCCAGTACACACAGAAAGCAGTGTCGCACACAAGCA
Organism: Phyllobates terribilis; assembly: GCF_046119375.1. NCBI lineage: Eukaryota > Metazoa > Chordata > Amphibia > Anura > Dendrobatidae > Phyllobates > Phyllobates terribilis. Next base: position 60,302,768 of record NW_027362773.1, read on the forward strand.
TACCCCCCCAGTACACACAGAAAGCAGTGCCGCACACAAGCATACACCCCGTACACACAGAAAGCAGTGTCGCACACAAGTATACCCCCGTACACACAGAAAGCAGTGCCGAACACAAGCATACCCCCGTACACACAGAAAGCAGTGCCGCACACAAGTATACCCCCGTACACACAGAAAGCAGTGCCGCACACAAGTATACCCCCCCGTACACACAGAAAGCAGTTCCGCACACAAGTATACCCCCGATAGACAGAAAGCAGTGCCGCACACAAGTATACCCCCGATAGACAGAAAGCAGTGCCGCACACACAGAAAGCAGTGCCGCACACAAGCATACCCCCCCAGTACACAGAGAAAGCAGTGCCGCACACAAGCATACCCCCCCAGTACACAGAGAAAGCAGTGCCGCACACAAGCATACCCCCCCAGTACACAGAGAAAGCAGTGCCGCACACAAGCATACCCCCCCAGTACACACAGAAAGCAGTGCCGCACACAAGCATACCCCCCCAGTACACACAGAAAGCAGTGCCGCACACAAGCATACCCCCCCAGTACACACAGAAAGCAGTGCCGCACACAAGCATACCCCCCCAGTACACACAGAAAGCAGTGCCGCACACAAGCATACCCCCCCAGTACACACAGAAAGCAGTGCCGCACACAAGCATACCCCCCCAGTACACACAGAAAGCAGTGCCGCACACAAGCATACCCCCCCAGTACACACAGAAAGCAGTGCCGCACACAAGCATACCCCCCCAGTACACACAGAAAGCAGTGCCGCACACAAGCATATCCCCCCAGTACACACAGAAAGCAGTGCCGCACACAAGCATACCCCCCCAGTACACACAGAAAGCAGTGCCGCACACAAGCATACCCCCGTACACACAGAAAGCAGGGCCGCACACAAGCATACCCACGTACACACAGAAAGCAGTGCCGCACACAAGTATACCCCCATACACACAGAAAGCAGTGGCGCACACAAGCATACCCACCAGTACACACAGAAAGCAGTGGCGCACACAAGTATACCCCCCAGTACACACAGAAAGCAGTGGAGCACACAAGTATACCCCCCAGTACACACAGAAAGCAGTGCCGCACACAAGTATACCCCCCAGTACACACAGAAAGCAGTGCCGCACACAAGCATACCCCCCAGTACACACAGGAAGCAGTGCCGCACACAAGCATACCCCCCCCGTACACACAGAAAGCAGTGCCGCACACAAGTTTACCCCCCCGTACACACAGGAAGCAGTGCCGCACACAAGCATACCCCCCAGTACACACAGAAAGCAGTGCCGCACACAAGCATACCCCCCCGTACACACAGAAAGCAGTGCCGCACACAAGCATACCCCCCAGTACACACAGAAAGCAGTGCCGCACACAGGTATACCCCCCCGTACACACAGAAAGCAGTGCCGCACACAAGTATACCCCCCCGTACACACAGGAAGCAGTGCCGCACACAAGCATACCCCCCAGTACACACAGAAAGCAGTGCCGCACACAAGCATACCCCCGATAGACAGAAAGCAGTGCCGCACACCAGTATACCCCCGTAAACCCAGAAAGCAGTGCCGCACACAAGCATACCCCCCCCGTACACACAGAAAGCAGTGCCGCACACACAGAAAGCAGTGCCGCACACACAGAAAGCAGTGCCGCACACAAGTATACCCCCCAGTACACACAGAAAGCAGTGCCGCACACAAGTATACCCCCCTGTACACACAGAAAGCAGTGCCGCACACACAGAAAGCAGTGCCGCAAACAAGCATACCCCCCAGTACACACAGAAAGCAGTGCCGCACACAAGTATACCCCCCAGTACACACAGAAAGCAGTGCCGCACACACAGAAAGCAGTGCCGCAAACAAGCATACCCCCCAGTACACACAGAAAGCAGTGCCGCACACAAGCATACCCCCCAGTACACACAGAAAGCAGTGCCGCACACAAGCATACCCCCCAGTACACACAGAAAGCAGTGCCGCACACAAGCATACCCCCCCAGTACACACAGAAAGCAGTGCCGCACACAAGCATACCCCCCCCGTACACACAGAAAGCAGTGCCGCACACAAGCATACCCCCCCTACACACAGAAAGCAGTGCCGCACACAAGCATACCCCCCCCGTACACACAGAATGCAGTGCCGCACACAAGTATACCCCCCCGTACACACAGAAAGCAGTGCCGCACACAAGTATACCCCCGTACACACAGAAAGCAGTGCCGCACACAAGCATACCCCCCCGTACACACAGGAAGCAGTGCCGCATACCCCCGATAGACAGAGCACGGAGACGGCAGTTCACGCTCACCCCTTACGCGTCACGTGGTCACCTCAGCACAGGTCCTTTAGGCGTAACTATACATCACATGGTCAGTGACGTCACCGCAGGTCCTCCCGCTTGCCAGGATGTGGCCGCATCGCCCGTCTTGCCCTCAGTGAGGTGAGTGATGTCTGGACTGTATATGATGGCGGCGCCGGGGCTGCAGTGTCGGTCGCGCTCAGTTCTGGTGGATCCTTCCCACGGGCTGATCCTGACCGTACATTATCCGTGGCGGAGATGGCAAAACTAGTTCAAAACAAAAATGGAGCTGTTCCCCATGGCAACAAGTCAGGATACAAGTCAGATAATAAAACTCTTAGAGATTGAGCGTGCACACTGCATCGGCTGCCATGGACGATAGCTCCACACTTGATACGCAGCAGGTCTGCGTGTTGTGTCCGTACAGCTGGGATCCTCAGTCTGGAGTGACATGGACGTCCTCAGTCCCAGCAAGAAGAAACATGGGATGAGGCTCTGACCCCTGCGGCCAGTCACAGGCTGCAGCGGTCTTGGTGATTTGGGGCTGCACACCCCTCCGGCTCAGCTTTTCTGTGCTTGTTCTGCGGGGACTCTAGAGGGTGAGAATCCTCCATTTATTATTTTAATCAATCCATGCTTTAAATAAAAGAGTCCCCAGGTGGCCGCTGCTCATGTGCCATCCAGCCATGTGACCAGTGTCGGCCTGGGGCTCCTGGGGGCAGGCCATCTAACGAAACAATGCTAGTCTATGGGGCCGAGCCCATGTCTGAATTCTTTTCCCTTGGACAGAGTCTGCCCAAAGAAAAAAAATCACAGCATGCCTGAGCTTTCTCCAATATTCAGATCGCACTCAGCCATACAAGGCAACGAGTCCATGGAAACCGTCAGACTGCACTCGGATGACATCTGATTGCAGTCCAATTTCCATCGATTTCCTCATCCGAGAGAATGGGGCACACTATGCTCACTCTCTGGTCAGAGTGATTTGCATAATTGTCCTTTTATAGGACACCCTGTGATGGGTGAACAATGCACATGTAGCACCCAGAGAAATACAGCAAAACCGCGCTGTTTTGTTAAATATTTATTAATGGCCAGACTGTTTTACAGATAAACAGAGAAGTGGCCTAAACTTATAAGGACCAAGTGACCTAAAATGACATCACTTGGTCCTGACCTTTTGGGGCGGCTGCAGACAAGCGTATTTTAAATTGTCTTAAGTTTCATTCAGAAAATTCGGACGATTTTTTTTTTCTCATTCAAAACAGATTTTTATCCGTGTGCGACCTGTTTTGATACAACTATATAAATGTACATGGTCAAATACATTTGTTCTAGGTTTATAATAGATATGTTTCTGTAAAAATCAGATGGCACATGGATGTTCTATATGGAATCCAGTTTTATTTACGCATCAGTGAACATCAATGTGTGATTGTCATCCGAGACTCAGAAGAAAGTAGTGCTTCCTGAGATTTCTTTCTCACCGACAGTCGGACCAAGAAAATAATCATTCATCTGAACAGCCCTATTGAATAACATGGGTCAGGTTGCTGTCTGATTAAAAATCGTCTGATTCATACACTCGTCTGCATGAGATCTTAACACCACACTATTGTAAATTACTCTGCAGGGTTAAAGCTCCTGGATTACAGGTCCACTTCCCGGCTGTCAGACCCCTTCTGTTTTCTATTTATCTGGGTTTATAGCTCCTAGTGAGCGCTAGGCAGTGTACAGAATGGTCACTGCTGACGGTTCTGTAAGACCGGCTGATCACATGATGGCCGGATGTCTGCCGGCATAGCAGAGCTGTGGAATCCTGCAGACCCAGATCACCTCTATATTTTCTGTCACCATAGGGGACTGTTTTCTCCTGTAACTGGGCTCTTCTGAATACCTCAGTTACAGTTGGAAAAAATAATCAAAGTAAAAAAAAAAAAATGTTTCCCAGAGATTTTTGATTATCATTATTTGGAAACAAACGCCGTAAAAATATTCCATGTTATTTTTCTTTTTACATATATTCATACAGTACAGACCAAAAGTTTGGATACACCTTCTCATTTAAAGATTTTTCTGTATTTTCATGACTATGTAAATTGTACATTCATACTGAAGGCATCAAAACTATGAATTAACACATGTGGAATTATATACTTAACAAAAAAGTGTGAAACCACTGAAAATATGTCTTATATTCTAGGTTCTTCAAAGTAGCCACCTTTTGTTTTGATGACTGCTTTGCACACTCTTGGCATTCTCTTGATGAGCTTCAAGAGGTAGTCACCGGAAATGGTTTTCACTTCACAGGTGTGCCCTGTCAGGTTTAATAAGTGGGATTTCTTGCCTTATAAATGGGGTTGGGACCATCTGTTGTGTTGTGCAGAAGTCTGGTGGATACACAGCTGATAGTCCTACTGAATAGACTGCTAGAATTTGTATTATGGCAAGAAAAAAGCAGCTAAGTAAAGAAAAACGAATGGCCATCATTATTTTAAGAAATTAAGGTCAGTCAGTCCGAAAAATTGGAAAAACTTTGAAAGTGTGCCCAAGTTCAGTTGCAAAAACCATCAAGCGCTACAAAGAAACTGGCTCACATGAGGACCGCCCCAGGAAAGGAAGACCAAGAGTCACCTCTGCTTCTGAGGATAAGTTTATCCGAGTCACCAGCCTCAGAAATCGCAGGTTAACAGCAGCTCAGATTAGAAACCAGGTCAATGCCACACAGAGTTCTAGCAGCAGACATATCTCTACAACAACTGTTAAGAGGAGACTTTGTGCAGCAGGTAGAAAATCACTGCTAAGGACAGGCAACAAGCAGAAGAGACTTGTTTGGGCTAAAGAACACAAGGAATGGACACTAGACCAGTGGAAATCTGTGCTTTGGTCTGATGAGTCCAAAATTGAGATCTTTGGTTCCAACCACCGTGTCTTTGTGCGACGCAGAAAAGGTGAATGGATGGACTCTACATGCCTGGTTCTCACCGTGAAGCATGGAGGAGGAGGTGTGATGGTGTGGGGGTGCTTTGCTGGTGACACTGTTGGGGATTTATTCAAAATTGAAGGCATACTGAACCAGCATGGCTACCACAGGATCTTGCAGCGGCATGCTATTCCATCCGGTTTGCGTTTAGTTGGACCATCATTTATTTTTCAACAGGAGAATGACCCCAAACACACCTCCAGGCTGTGTAAGGGCTATTTGACCAAGAAGAAGAATGATGGGGTGCTACGCCAGATGACCTGGCCTCCACAGTCACCAGACCTGAACCCAATCGAGATGGTTTGGGGTGAGCTGGACCGCAGAGTGAAGGAAAAAGGGCCAACAAGTGCTAAGCATCTCTGGGAACTCCTTCAAGATTGATGGAAGACCATTTCCAGTGACTACCTCTTGAAGCTCGTCAAGAGAATGCCAAGAGTGTGCAAAGCAGTCATCAAAGCAAAAGGTGGCTACTTTGAAGAACCTAGAATATAAGACATATTTTCAGTTGTTTCACACTTTTTTGTTAAGTATATAATTCCACATGTGATAATTCATAGTTTTGATGCCTTCAGTGTGAATGTACAATTTTCATAGTCATGAAAATACAGAAAAATCTTTAAATGAGGTGTGTCCAAACTTTTGGTCTGCACTGTACATAAGTATGAAAAAAAGAGATCTGACTCTGATTCAAAATATTTGGTAGTGGGTAAATGGCTATGACAGGAATGGTCACAAGTCCACTTTAGGCTGTGTGCCCACTATGTGTTTTTCAAGTGTTTTTGATGCGGAATTTCCACAGCGTAAATGCTTGCAAAATGCTTGCTAATCCGTGCCCCATGATCCCCAATGAAAATCTGCATGTTCTGTGCCCATGCTGCGGAATTTTCCGCAGCGGATTTTCCTTGCGGAAAAATCCGCAGCATGTCCATTATTTGTGCATTTCTGCATGCTGATTTGAGGTCCCAATGCACTTGAAAAACGCAAATCAAATCCGCACGTAAAAACGCTGCAAAAACGCGTTTAAAATCGGCAAGCGTTTTTGACTGCCAAGAACATGCAGAAATGCTGCAGAAATTTTCTGCTTCATTTCTGCATCGTGGGCACATAGCCTTAAGGAAGTTTCAGGGCTGCATCTGTGCAGTGGTACCTGATTTATGCCTGCACCTTATGGGCAGTCTCTGATCAAGTGTTGGTACTTAGAGAGGGGGCTGAAGAAATTACTATGTCTAATTAGTTAACTGGATGTCATACATGGCTACCCCCCCCAATATCTGGCCCCTTCTGTATGGACCAAAGTGCAGAGCCTCTGCTTGTCCGTAGCCCTCTGGTCCATGTAGGATGGTCCGGCGTGTGGGATATGGACAAGGCAATTTCACAGAATGGCCCCGTGTAACACTGCGTCACCCCTACAGTGGCTATGCATCGCCAGCTGAGGATTCATTGGTAAAATGAGTTGATTGATGCAGATTGGCCTCCTGGGACCCCAACAACCACTATGACCGTTCACAGTTTAAAGTTTAGTCTGTGATGTGTTAACTACATTAACAGTCTTCAAGCATGCGAGCACATCATGTGTATCCTGGGGGCTCTCCCTGATACATACACGTTCTCTACTCCTGTAGTAAAAACACTGATATACCAACATCTCTATTACAGGTCGAGAGCAGTATGAGGGGTACGATTAACCATGACCTCAGAAAATATGGCTGAGAAGGATTGGTACGGCATCTTGGGGGCACATCCATCAGACACCCAGGCTGAGCTGAAACAGAAGTATCAGAAGCTGGCGTTATTAGTAAGTATATAGCACACGTATATAGTGCAAGAATACTACAACCATATGACCTACTAATGGAAGACTGATGAAAGGTGGTCACTTCTATAACATGGAAGTGCAGCTACCACAGATTCCTCACCCACCATCCACGCTTTTTCTTTTTATTGGGTGTGAGACAGTGAGGGGGAAATCGTATTTGAGGGCTGGTATGTATCCCCCAGGATGTGCATAGAGGCATATTGAACCCGCAGGAGTGCATTGTAATCAGAGCTACAACTGTGGTTGCAATGCAAAATAAAAGTATGTGTGGGCTTGGTCAAACTATTTGACCAGGTCAAATTTAGTAAAACCTGATATGGGCTTTTATTTTTGGAGAGATCTATAGGATCGGTAGTGGAATGGATCTCTCCCTCCAGTCCGGGTCTTACAAGTGGCCCATGGCCCCAGTTTTCATTTACACCTATAAAGGTTTGGGTGTGTCCGTTTTTGGTTTGCAAGCTTGAGAGCAGGAGCTCTCTGTAGCACAGGTGTGGTCTCTGAACGCAGGCCACAGCCTCGGAAAATAAGGCCACTGACGCACCCTCGGGAGATGCGGTGGTGTTCTCGCCCACGGCAGTGCGTTAAGCCTGTGCTCTTCCTGTGTGCAGCCTTCCTGCCGAAGGCGAGACAGAAGTCCTGGTGGATTTGCTGGTGCTGCCCAAGACAGAGGGTCTATTAAGGATGCTATTAGTTGCTGTTAGTTTTCTGATAACTGGCCTGTTAGTGTGAACAGCCTGCGGCCTCCTCCGTTGCTCGTCGGCCAATTGTGTAATTGTCCAGACAATAGGGGGCAGCAGAGAGCTGTTCGCTCTCTGATCACAGCGGGTGGTTCTGAGTGACTCTCGGCCTGTGATATTTGTGAGAATAAAGTCCCTGACAGACTGGACGATCCAGCTGTGATCCGGAAGATAACATTTTCCTTTTTCTTGTGAGTTGCCAAAATAAAGACTTTTTAAGTTGGTCTAGCCTGGGTCACTGCCTCTTTACCGCATTGTGTGAACACCGCTGCATTACAAGGGCAAAATAGTGTTAGATCTCTGCCCTGGTGCTTGGGGGCATTGGGTAAGAAAGGACCTTCTACCTCATCGTCCTACGTGACGGCATGCTGGAGATCACCCTTCACAACAGTAGAGGATACACAGAGCAGTTAATAAGCCTGCGCTTATTATCTGTACAAGTTCAGCAGACAGCTACGTCTCCGACTTTCCTCATACCCAAGAGCATTCGGCTCAGCTGAGCATTCAGGTGTTTTTAGTGGGGAGAGCGGAAAAAGTCAGTGCCAGACCCTCGGACGAAGGCTTACCACCACTGAAAACAGAAGGATAGGGTGTTGACAGTTCAGTTGTGGAAGCTTTTTTTCCTGACACAAAGTCCGCTGAGGCTCAGCACCTGGTGGTTTCTTGGCTGCTCGGACTGAAGTACGGGGCCGCATTGTTGTCCAAAGTCATATGAGACTTTTTAGTACATTTTGGATGAGTTTCGAATTTGTTTGCATCCTTATGTGACATGTGCACATGAAGGCAGAGATGTCCCCTCTGTCCATGCTGAGAACGTGTGTGGAGGGGTCCGGGGAATAGTGCACATCAGATGCCTTGTCTACAGGAGCCTCATACACAGGCAGTTTCTTCCTAACAATGATATGTGGGGGATCTCCAGTGATGGTGATGAGCGTATCTTTTAGAGATGGCAGCTCTCATTCCTGATCCAGGGAATGTCCCTGCCTGACGCTTCGCTAGACGGCTCAGATCCTTGTTGGAGACTTGGAGAAGGGAAGAAGATACACTGTCCTCTCATCTTCCATTTGACATGTGTGGAGAATTGCTGAAGAATGGCCGGACTCCGGGATGTCTGATGTGCATATGCAAATGAGCGCCTAGGTTTAGTTTCCCACTGGCAATTAGATGAGAACCCAGCCTACGCCTGGTTCCTGTCACATGTCACCCCCAAATGGTGTTTGTTGTCAGGGCTGGCACATGTGTGCTCACCCCGTCTCCTCAGCTGTGCCCGTCAGTGCCTGGATAAAAGGAAGTTACTTGCTTCCCTGAAGGAAGCTGCCATAGTCTGTGGCAACATCAAGTCTTCTTCAGTAGATGACAAGCCCCCGAACATTGCAAGACCAAATACAGAGAGAAGATTAAGGAAACCGATTCTATCAATTCCTGTAAAATGTCAGTCACTTCTCTTCTGCTCTTTGAAGTTTTGTGAATACAAACAATTCTGGGGCATTTTTTTTTTTTTTTTAACTCTTTTAAATCTGATCAGTCACTAGATTAAACTATAGAAACCACAAACATTAGATCGCTTAACGCTTTGCCTGCTAGTGAACAGCTGAAACTAGATGTGGACTCCTAAAATACTGATTCTCATAAAGGATTATACAGCCTTTCGGTCTTTTATTTAGCAGTAAGTACACCAGCCTCATCAAGTCTAAGAGATCTATTTAATATATATGTAGTTTATATTGTGAAAGCTGAAGAAGACTTAACGAGGGAATCTCACACCTAAACGTGCTACCAAGGCCTGCAGTGTCTCCAGACTTGTCTCTTATTGTCATTGGTCAGCAGTTGTTAAGGGAGCTGCCAGCAGTGGATCTTGATTATTTGCTTAAGTACATTCAGCGCCGCAGAACATTCCTCAGACAACCATTAATAATCTAATTGTTAGCAGCCAAGGTGTGTAAGTGCAGGGATTTCTGTGTTTGGTGCTCATGTTCAATGCTAAGTAAATTGAGATGTTTTTAAAACTCTTGTTTCCATTTTTTCATTATTTGCCTATCAGTAACATGTCTATCCATCCTGTGATTTCCACAACTTCCATATTGAGGAGCATGCACGTGTGTACATACTATCTTTAGTCCCACTAGGAGACTTCACAATGTAAGAGCTTAAACAGTAATATAATGCACTGCAAGATGTATTGTAGTAGATCACATCAGCAGCATCACTGAGAGGCATCCTATAGCTAAGCAGTGTACAAAAATGGCACATTTGGTTTGTCATGTCCAGGGCTGTGGAGTCCATTTTGGTGGAGTCGGTATAAAATGTACCAACTCTGAATCCTAAAATATATAATAAATTGGGTACAGTAGTTCAATGCAGTTTGTGGGAAATATTTTTTCATAAGAATTTTGGAAAGTTCTGAAATGTCCTATAAATGTCTGCCCTATTCCTGATCTAAGGGTCTAGACTTTTAGCTGAGATGAATCTGTGCTACAGTAAATTTATCACTTAGACATGAGCCATGTATGAGGGAGTCGGAGTCGTGGAGTTGGAGTCATGGAAATTGAGGAGTCGGAGGTTTGGCTTACTGGTCGTGTCAACACATTGATACCCCACCATTGCACTCCTATCGAGTGACGAATGATGAGTGGGGTAAAGGGGTATAATACAGCCAGCACCAACAGCTGAGCCTCCAGCTTCTGTGTCCATTTTATCACTATAAGGCCACGGCCCCACTATCAGTATTTGGTCAGTATTTTTTCTCAGGAGTGGGAGTCAAAACCAGGAGCGGGTGATAAATGCAGAATTGATGACGTGTTTCTATTATACCTTTTCTCTGATTGTTCCTCACCTGGTTTTGGCTCCCACTCCTGAGAAAAAATACTGACCGAATACTGACCAAATACTGATAGTGGGGCCGTGGCCTAAAGGACTTTTATTGCGTGCCATGATTTGTGTGTCATTGTCACGTGGGCACTGTTCCTGATAGCTCTTAATGCTTCCACAGACAGGAATAGCACTAGCCGCTCTGTACAACACTTCCCAAAGGATGGCCTGGTCTTTACCTGTTAATCCCCATACAGGAATTTGGACTTGCATAGTGGCCCCTGGGTTGGGACCAATAAGTGTGCTGCTGGCCTGTTGAGCAAGAGGGCGGCAAGAAGGGTAGTCATGCAAGGTCAACCAGGAGGACTAAGGGACAGAATCTGGAAGCAAGCGGATGGTCAGAAAACAGACTAAGGCCACGGCTCCACTATCAGTATTTGGTTAGTATTCGGTCAGTATTTTTTCTCAGGAGTGGGAGCCAAAACCAGGTGAGGGACAATCAGGAAAGGTATAATAGAAACAAGTCACCAAGTCTGCATTTATCACCCACTCCTGAGAAAAAATACTGACCAAATACTGATAGTGGGGCCGTGGCCTAATGAAAATATCAGCACCGCTGCAGAGAACAGGGACAGGGATGTGGAGCAGATGAAGCTGATTCCAGTGCAAGTAGCTGCAGCCCCTGGGGCTAGTCAGCAGGGGGTCAACACAATCCAGAGACAGAAGTTAACCCCTAGTCTCCCTGGATGACACCACAAGTCCCAGAGAATAGAGCTAACTGCAGTGTTACAGTCCTGTGCTGCCAGCAGCATTGCCATGGTGTTGCCCTGCGTCCTCATGGGTTGGGAAGGGATAATGTCCGCTCCCTGATACGTATGTTTTAGGTAATAATTGTACTATAACAATTCTGAGCATTTTTTCTTATAACTAGTTATATAGCTTTCATTCATTCTGCCTTCCCTTTTTTTTTACCCTCCTTATAAATGTATGAATAGATTGACACTGGGGTGTTACCAATTGGGTGTGGGTCCCTGCTCCGTCCGACTCTGCAGTCATTGCTTACGGTGAATGGCTCCGCCCATTTGACAAGTCTGGTAAAGCCATTCTGCTATTGATTCCACACTTTGCAGTATAAATCCAGCACAACATCTTAAGTGTAACCCATGCAGGTGCTGACACAAATTCACCATTGATTCGCTGCAGACAAAACCATTTTTTTTAATCTTTTATGGATATTCCAATCATATACCTTAATGTCAGCTGTATAGGACCTGTCATGCATAAATGTATAGGGTGGAAATAATCTTTTAAAAGGCTATCAAAGTGGGCATAATATTGTCATGGAGCAGGGTCTACTGCCATTGTTTTCAGACATCACTTACCTCCAGTGCCTATATAGGGATAACTGGTAATCTAAGGATGGCCGTGCACATAAGATGAATGTTAGCTGAACCCAGGGATTTCACTGGTCTGCCCAACCATCTAATGTGCATGGGGATTTCCCAACATGTCAGGAGAAAGGAAGGTTGTGCATGTCGAAGTTTAACATGCTTGGTCCTTTTAATATCATGGGAGCTAAGCTGCCTCCTGTCACCAGTTCACTCTCTCCCCATTGAGAGCACGTGCGTGCTTCGCTAAGCCCAGCCTGCATGTGATGGGGGGTTGGGCAGGGAAGTAGTTGGCTGAGCGTAGGTCTGTTCACCCCCCCCCCGAAAAACAGAACAAAAAGTGATTCAAAAAGTTTTTTTTTTTTTACCGCAACATAGTGCTAATAAAAACTACAGCTCGCCCCTCAAAAATCAAGCTCCCTCACAGCACCATCACCCGAAAAAGAGATGATTATTAATTTTTCTTTGTTTTATCTTTTTTCCGTTGTTTTCCTCCAGTAAATTGATATTATGCCTGATCTATTTGCTCACACAGCGACATTCTCTACCTATATAGAAATTCATCTTAAAATAGACTTCAGGAACAACATGGAGCGTCACTATTTAGTCTAAGACGTGCCCTGGTGGAGGTAAATTAGGAGTAAATAGGCACATGGGTAGCGGTGGCAGCCAGCCAAGTCTCTATGGAAATGAGGAGCCCGGCTTGTTAGAAAGTGGATATGAATTTACATTATTCCAAGTGATGAATGCTCAAACAATTGTTGCAGAGACAATAACTCTATGAAACTAATTCAAAGCCATTGTCCGACCCCATCACTATGAATTTTTCTTCACCCATTTTAGATTTGCTTGAATTTTTGGGTCAGTGCAGATCGGTTTTGGAACGCGCCTGCAGCTGTTGTGTGTATGGAAATTACTGTTTACAGACACCAGACCTGGAAAATAGGGGGAAAAAGTGCTTTTGTGTGTGTGATTTTTTTTTTTTCTCTATCATTTTTTCCTTTCTTTGCTTTTATATTAATATTCTTATTTTCCAAATGCATAAGAATAATTGCACTGAAAAAAATGCAGATGTTGCGGTCTGGTTTACCATATAGTATGCAGAGTGACAGACTAAGCAGAACGGGTTGCAGCTTTATACATATTTCTATTCCATAAATACAAATATTCTAAGCTTTTCTCAGCTAATCGAATCTAAACCTACTCAAACTAATGCAGACATGCAATCCTGGGCTTATATTGCTGCAACGCTTTCTGCACAGCTCCATATTCTAAGTTTTTCAAGTTAACGTTTGCATGAGAGAATCCTGATCTTAATGTATTAGTTATTTTCTAATTTCATTTTATACTTAATGATTTTCTTTTTAAGTGATGACTAATATAACCATGGTCTTTGGGGTTGTTTGCCCCTTTGGGCTTATCAGGGAGGCAGGGAGGTGTCCACTCCATAGTCTGATGCTATAAGCAATGACGGATCCAATCATTTGATCATCAGATTCATAGTTCCCATGAATGTTTTGGGCCTGTCCGAACCACCAAGAGGGCTTTTTAATTGAGGCAACTTGTAGCATCCTTTAAAAGTGTACCTGTCATTTTACTTAAATCAATAATAAAAGCATGTTTTTTATACCTCCATCCCACACAACAAAAGGGCACTACCATACTTTTGATGCATACCAGTCTAATATGTTCAGAGCACATCTCTGTTCTCATGGCTTTAAATTGTGATCCACATTTTTTAGTGGCTAGTTCCTCTTCATCAGCTTTCTGCCAGCACTTTGTGTGCTGGAACTTAATTTCCCTTTCTTCCCATTGCTTTAGCTATTGGTTTGCCTGCCCCCATCTGACTGTTATGCCTGGCAGACATGAGAGCAGGGGCAGAGAGACAAAAACCTAGCCCCACCCTCTAGTAATGGTGGACCTGGTATGTGCATTCCTGGTATGGATGGATAGGCCCGGTGTGTGCATTCCTGGTATGGATGGATAGGCCCGGTGTGTCCATTCCTCGTATGGATGGATAGGCCCGCTGTGTCCATTCCTCGTATGGATGGATAGGCCCGCTGTGTCCATTCATCGTATGGATGGATAGGCCCGCTGTGTCCATTCCTCGTATGGATGGATAGGCCCGCTGTGTCCTTTCCTCGTATGGATGGATAGGCCTGCTGTGTCCATTCCTCTTATGGATGGATAGGCCCGCTGTGTCCATTCCTCTTATGAATGGATAGGCCCGCTGTGTCCATTCCTCGTATGGATGGATAGGCCCGCTGTGTCCATTCCTCGTATGGATGGATAGGCCCGCTGTGTCCATTCCTCTTATGGATGGATAGGCCCGCTGTGTCCATTCCTCTTATGGATGGATAGGCCCGCTGTGTCCATTCCTCTTATGGATGGATAGGCCCGCTGTGTCCATTCCTCGTATGGATGGATAGGCCCGCTGTGTCCATTCCTCGTATGGATGGATAGGCACGCTGTGTCCATTCCTCATATGGATGGTCTTCTAAGTGAATGGCTGGCATGTAGTGCCACATTGCTGCTGCAGGGGAAATGTACAGTACAGACCAAAAGTTTAGACACACCTTCTCATTTAAAGATTTTTCTGTATTTTCATGACCATGAAAATTGTACATTCACACTGAAGGCATCAAAACTATGAATTAACACATGTGGAATTATATACTTAACAAAAAAGTGTGAAACAACTGAAAATATGTCTTATATTCTAGGTTCTTCAAAGTAGCCACCTTTTGCTTTGATGACTACTTTGCACACTCTTGGCATTCTCTTGATGAGCTTCAAGAGGTAGTCACCGGAAATGGTCTTCCAACAATCTTGAAGGAGTTCCCAGAGATGCTTAGCACTTGTTGGCCCTTTTGCCTTCACTCTGCTGTTCAGCTCACCCCAAACCATCTCGATTGGGTTCAGGTCTGGTGACTATGGAGGCCAGGTCATCTGGCGTAGCACCCCATCACTCTCCTTGGTCAAATAGCCCTTACACAGCCTGGAGGTGTGTTTGGGGTCATTGTCCTGTCGAAAAATAAATGATGGTCCAACTAAACGCAAACCGGATGGAATAGCATGCCGCTGCAAGATGCTGTGGTAGCCATGCTGGTTCAGTATACCTTCAATTTTGAATAAATCCCCAACAGTGTCACCAGTAAAGCACCTCCACACCATCACACCTCCTCCTCCATGCTTCACGGTGGGAACCAGGCATGTAGAGTCCATCCATTCACCTTTTCTGCATCACACAAAGACACGGTGGTTGGAACCAAAGATCTGAAATTTGGACTCATCAGACCAAAGCACAGATTTCCACTGGTCTAATGTCCATTCCTTGTGTTCTTTAGCCCAAACAAGTCTCTTCTGCTTGTTGCCTGTCCTTAGCAGTGGTTTCCTAGCAGCTATTTTACCATGAAGGCCTGCTGCACAAAGTCTCCTCTTAACAGTTGTTGAAGAGATGTGTCTGCTGCTAGAACTCTGTGGCATTGACCTGGTCTCTAATCTGAGCTGCTGTTAACCTGCGATTTCTGAGGCTGGTGACTCGGATAAACTTATCCTCAGAAGCAGAGGTGACTCTTGGTCTTCCTTTCCTGGGGCGGTCCTCATGTGAGCTAGTTTCTTTGTAGCGCTTGATGGTTTTTGCAACTGCACTTGGGGACACTTTCAAAGTTTTCCCAATTTTTCGGACTGACTGACCTTCATTTCTTAAAGTAATGATGGCCACTCGTTTTTCTTTACTTAGCTGCTTTTTTCTTGCCATAATACAAATTCTAACAGTCTATTCAGTAGGACTATCAGCTGTGTATCCACCTGACTTCTGCACAACACAACTGATGGTCCCAACCCCATTTATAAGGCAAGAAATCCCACTTATTAAACCTGACAGGGCACACCTGTGAAGTGAAAACCATTTCCGGTGACTACCTCTTGAAGCTCATCAAGAGAATGCCAAGGGTGTGCAAAGCAGTCATCAAAGCAAAAGGTAGCTACTTTGAAGAACCTAGAATATAAGACATATTTTCAGTTGTTTCACACTTTTTTGTTAAGTATATAATTCCACATGTGTTAATTCATAGTTTTGATGCCTTCAGTGTGAATGTACAATTTTCATAGTCATGAAAATACAGAAAAATCTTTAAATGAGAAGGTGTGTCCAAACTTTTGGTCTGTACTATATATATATTACTTCCATCACATTTATAGCAGATCACAGGGATTATAGAGGATGAGCCCGCAGTGATCCACTCGTTGGTCATCCAGCTTCCATACAAAAAAGAGTTGCCATAATGGTGCAAAACCTGTTAATGGCTTTGTCTGGAGACTGTTAAATTAAGGGCTAAAAATAGTCACTGAGGGTCTCTGCCATCTCCTATGAAACAGTGGTGGCATGTCTACTGTCAGGCGTGCTTGGATCTGCCTCCATAGCTTCCCTGCATGGTACGATCCTGAGAGATGGATGTAGAAAATAACAAAACTTTTCTTTCTTTTCTGCACTTGATTCCAGATGTAATTCTACATTTAAAAGACAAACCGAAAATAATTTCCCAAAGAAGGCTAAATGTTTTCTGCATAACTCAAGCCTCCTTGTCAGGAGATGTGCTGTTCCCGCAGACGTGTGGCCGCTCTCCTGGCCTGCATTAGGTGGCAGTAGTGTGTTGTACAGTATCTTCCATCCTCTGTAATATCATCCTACACCACCTACTCCAGCACAGGAAAGTTTCCAAAGTCCAGCAACTGAAATAACAAAAAACCTCAGTGATTTGCTTTAGAAATATTTATCATTTTACATTTTTTTTATTTCTGCCATTATATGTAGCGGCTAATGAAGCATAGTGTTATCCAGACTGTGGTAGTGGCGGGCTGATTTACGTTGACTTTCCACCGGCCCGAGGCTCAAATGCTACATTCCCTCTTGTAAATGGAGACTCCACCACAGAGGTTTTCCAGGAGGTGACAGTGTACTGCTAATTGCAAATGTCGCTCACTGGGTTAATTTCCTTTACAATTACACAAATGATAATTAGAAAGCTGCAACTATTCTAGTTTCTGCGAAAGGGAATGCAATACAGTAATTTCTGTATTAATTGTATTTTGTCTTGCAGGTTGGCGCCAGACATCTTTCAGCTGACAGTGTATTCTGTAAATTGGGTGGGGGGCTGATGGGGGTGGGAATAGGTGGCAGAATGGCATACACTTACTGTAGGATGTGAAAATGGGTTAGCAGAGGCAAGTAAAGGGGACTTTAAGGAATAATCTAGTTTTCTTCTAACATGTTTCAGAGCTGGAGATGCTTAAAGTGGTGCTGTGAACGTCCGACGTCCTATAATGATACCACTGAGCCCCACTTATGTCAGTTTCTCCCCTGCTGTAAAGCTGCAGTATTCGCCCAACAAACAAGCAAAGCGCTCATTCCTCAGGTGATTGGATCGTTCATGCCGGCATTAAAATCGACAGCTCATTGTCCTGTGTAAGCAGATGTGCCGGCAATATCAGGATATGCCCACAAAATGAGCGTATTAACAGTCATCCTCTCCGCATAGATATCTGCTCAACTTATCTAAATAAGCCATTAAATTACCGCCATGATTGATGGCTGCAGTCGGTTCTCCTAAACTGGCCCTTAAATGACTTTTTGATTGAACAGGCAGGTTTGGGCCGACAGCTATTCCTTCCAATGCCCTCTTTCTCCCCCATGGATATTTATGCCTATCTCTCTTTATTGTGCTTATGTCCACAGTAGGTTAAGGGCAATAAAGGCATATTTCCTTTGAGAACAAAGGGTTGGGCATGTTAAAGAGAATCTGTCAGCAGGCTTTTATGTAATCTGAGAGCTGCATAAACCCTGATTCCAGCGATGTATCACATACTGGACTGCTTGGTGCAGTTTTGATAGAATCCCTGTTTTACCTGTTGCAGATGTAGCAGCACTCAGAATGCTGAGCTGTGTATAACCCCGTCCACACTCTGATTGGCAGCTTTCTGTGTACAGTGTCCGCAACTTCCAGTCAGTGATGGGGACGGGGTTACACAGATTAGCCTGACTGCTGTACACGTGAGATGTAGTCCTGTAGTGATAATCTCATGCTGATAAAACACTGATTGTACTGAAACTACAACACACAGTGACACATCACTGTAATCAGGCTCTCTTGCTCTATATGCTGCTTGAGAATAAATAGCAAAAATCTGATGACAGTTTCTTTTTAAAATCTAACGTGCTTGATTTCTTTTTTTTCCCTCCAACATCTGCCATCAGCGAGAATCAGGACACTACCATACACATTAGTTGACCACGCCTGCACAAATTGGAGGATTGAGCTCTGATTGTCTATTGTGTATGACCATCACTGGTAGTAAAGCCCTTTAATGTAATGTGCAGCCTTTAGATGAACTCAAGGGCCACTTTACCACTACAATCTGGTAGGCTGACCAGCTTTTCTGATCATCGGTGGTTATAAAGTGCTCCCTTTATTCAGTGAGGAAATCCCTAAGTTTCTGTAGCTTCCGGAGAGCCGTTGATGCTTATCAGGGGTGCGCCAGTTGATAATGTTACATAACCATCACTATTAAACAGAATTTTAGTAACTCTACTGTGTAATAGCAAACTTTGTATCTTCAATACACATACAGAGTGTGTATGTACAGTACAGACAAAGTTTGGACACACCTTCTCATTTAAAGACTTTTCTGTATTTTCATGACTATGAAAATTGTACATTCACACTGAAGGCATCAAAACTATGAATTAACACATGTGGAATTATATACTTAACAAAAAAGTGTGAAACAACTGAAAATATGTCTTATATTCTAGGTTCTTCAAAGTAGCCACCTTTTGCTTTGATGACTGCTTTGCACACTCTTGGCATTCTCTTGATGAGCTTCAAGAGGTAGTCACCGGAAATGGTTTTCACTTCACAGGTGTGCCCTGTCAGGTTTAATAAGTGGGATTTCTTGCCTTATAAATGGGGTTGGGACCATCAGATGTGTTGTGCAGAAGTCTGGTGGATACACAGCTGATAGTCCTACTGAATAGACTGTTAGCTGCTTTTTTCTTGCCATAATACAAATTCTAAGTAAAGAAAAACGAGTGGCCATCATTACTTTAAGAAATTAAGGTCAGTCAGTGCGAAAAATTGGGCAAACTTTGAATGTGTCCCCAAGTGCAGTTGCAAAAACCATCAAGCGCTACAAAGAAACTGGCTCACATGAGGACCGCCCCAGGAAAGGAAGACCAAGAGTCACCTCTGCTTCTGAGGATAAGTTTATCCGAGTCACCAGCCTCAGAAATCGCAGGTTAACAGCAGCTCAGATTAGAGACCAGGTCAATGCCACACAGAGTTCTAGCAGCAGACACATCTCTTCAACAACTAAGAGGAGACTTTGTGTAGCAGGCCTTCATGGTAAAATAGCTGCTAGGAAACCACTGCTAAGGACAGGCAACAAGCAGAAGAGACTTGTTTGGGCTAAAGAACACAATGAATGGACATTAGACCGGTGGAAATCTGTGCTTTGGTCTGATGAGTCCAAATTTGAGATCTTTGGTTCCAACCACCGTGTCTTTGTGCGACGCAGAAAAGGTGAATGGATGGACTCTACATGCCTGGTTCCCACCGTGAAGCATGGAGGAGGAGGTGTGATGGTGTGGGGGTGCTTTGCTGGTGACACTGTTGGGGATTTATTCAAAATTGAAGACATACTGAACCAGCATGGCTACCACAGCATCTTGCAGCGGCATGCTATTCCATCCGGTTTGCGTTTAGTTGGACCATCATTTATTTTTCAACAGGACAATGACCCCAAACACACCTCCTGGCTGTGTAAGGGCTATTTGACCAAGAACGAGAGTGATGGGGTGCTACGCAAGATGACCTGGCCTCCACAGTCACCAGACCTGAACCCAATCGAGATGGTTTTGGGTGAGCTGGACCGCAGAGTGAAGGCAAAAGGGCCAACAAGTGCTAAGCATCTCTGGGAACTCCTTCAAGATTGTTGGAAGACCATTTCCGGTGACTACCTCTTGAAGCTCATCAAGAGAATGCCAAATGTGTGCAAAGCAGTCATCAAAGCAAAAGGTGGCTACTTTGAAGAACCTAGAATATAAGACATATTTTCAGTTGTTTCACACTTTTTTGTTAAGTATATAATTCCACATGTGTTAATTCATAGTTTTGATGCCTTCAGTGTGAATGTACAATTTTCATAGTCATGAAAATACAGAAAAATCTTTAAATGAGAAGATGTGTCCAAACTTTTGGTCTGTACTGTATGTATGTGTGTGTGTGTGTATATGTGTGTGTGTCTCATATATACACATATATATTATACACACACACACACACACACAATGTGTACTGAAGATACAAAGTTTGCTACTATGCAGTGGAATATAGTCATGGGTTCAAATCCCACCAAGGACAACATCTGCAAGGAGTTTGTATGTTCTCCCCGTGTTTGTGTGGGTTTCCTCCAAGTTCTCCGGTTTCCTCCCACACTCTAAAGAAATACTGATAGGAAATCTAGAACTTTTTCTGCCTTTTAATGTTGCCTATAATGTGTACAATTCAGCTGAAAACTAAAATGAAATATTTTAAGATAGTTCTTTATTTTTTTTATTTTTCTAACATAATGATGTAATGTAAATATACACACCCTTAAACTAATACTTTTTTGAAGTACTCTTTGGATTTATGACCGCATTCAGACTTTTTGGGTAGTAGTCTTTCAGCATGGCACATCTAGAATTGTCAATCTTTTCCTGCTCTTCCCTGTAGTAACTCCAAATGTGTCAGACTATGAGAGCATGTCCTATGTACAGCTCTATCTTCAGGTCCCTTACAGATTTACAATTGGATTCAGGTCTGTGCTCTGGCTGGGCCATTCAAAACTTTGATCATCTTCTGGCGAAGCCATTCTTTTGTCTATTTGGAGGTACAGTGGTGTAAAAAAGTGTTTGCCCCTACCTGATTTTTTTATTCTTTTGCATGTTTGTCACACTTAAATGTTTCAGATCACAAAGTGACAACTGGCAATGAGTCTTTTACAATGCTCTGGAGGAATTTTGGCCTGCTCATCTTTGCAAAATTGTCATAATTCAGCCACATTGGAGGGTTTTCAAGCATAAACCGCCTTTTTAAGGTTATGCCACGGAATAGCAATCGGATTAAGGTCAGGACTTTGACTAGGCTGCTCCAAAGTCTTAATTTAGTTTTTCTTAATCCATTCAGAAGTGGACTTGCTGGTGTGTTTTGAATCATTGTCCTGCTGCATAACCCAATTGCTCTTCAGCATGAGGTCACGAACAGATAGTTGGACATTCTCCTTCAGGATTTTTTGGTAGACAGCAGAATTTATGATTCCATTTACCACAGCAAGTCTTCCAGGTCCTGAAGCAGCAAAACAGCCCCAGACCATCACACTACCACCACCATATTTTACTGTTGTTATGATGTTCCTTTTCTGAAATGCTGTGTTACCATCTACGCCAGATGTAATGGGAGATACACCTTCTAAAAAGTTCAAGTTTGTCTCGTCAGGCCACAGAGTATTCTCCCAAAAGTCTTGTCAATCATTAAGATGTTTTCTGACAAAACTGAGACAGTCCTTTATGTACTTTTTGCTCGGAAGCGGTTTTTGTCTTGAAACTCTGCCAGGCATGCCATTTTTGCCCAGTCTCTTTCTTATGGTAGAGTCATGAACACTGACCTTAACTGAGGCAAGTGAGGCCTGCAGTTCTTTGGATGTTGTTGTGAGGTGTTTTGTGACATCTTGGATGAGTCGTCACTGCGCTGTTGGGGTAATTTTGGTTGACCAGCCACTCTTGGGAAGGTTCACAACTGTTTCAAGTTGTCACCATTTGTGGATAATGGCTTTCACTGTGGTTCACTGTGGTTTCTTTGGATCACAGCATGATGTCTAGCTTTTGAGGATCTTTTGGCCTACTTCACTTTGTCAGGCAGGTCTTATTTATGTGATTTCTTGATTGAGAACAGGTTTGGCAGTAATCAGGCTTGTGTGGGGCTGTATGGGGGGGACACATCATCTACTTAGGGACGTGTCGTCCACACGAAGCAAGAAGGAGGATGGCATCAGAAGAAGGGAGGCGCCGGACCAGGATGAGCGACAACCCTCGGACTGGACCACCCCCTAGGTGAGTATAATAAAAGCTCTTCTTCTTCTCTTGCAGGTCAGATCGGGGGCATATAATGCAGCATTATAAAATACTGTACATGAGGACTAAAAGGCGCAGGCCATATCACATATCGGCCAAACCTGGTGACAGGTTCACTTTAAGTGTGACGAACATGCAAAAGAATAAGAAATCAGTAAGGGGGCAAACACTTTTTCACACCACTGTATGCTTAGGGTCGTTGTCGTGCTGAAAGGTGAAACTCCTCTTCATCTTCAGCTTTTTATCAGAGGCCTGAAGGTTTTTGATGAAAAATTGACTTATATTTGGAATTATTCACAATTCCCTTCACCTTGACTAAACCCCAGTTGCACTTGTGAAAAAACACAAACCCAAGGTATAATGCTGCCTCCACCATGCTTCACTGTGAGTATAGTGTACTTTTGGTGATGCACAGGGCTGGCTTTGTGCCAAAAATCAGACTATAACGTTTTCTCACACGCTTTTGGCTGACTTGATGTAGGTTTTGTTAAAATATAGTTGGGCTCGGATGTTTTGCCAAATTTAAGCCACTTCTTCTTGACCGTCTTCACAGTATTCCATGGTTTTGGAAAAAAAATGTTTCCCTCCTGACTGATAACTTTCAATAATGAAATCATATTCTAGTTTTGTTCTTTTTGTTTCTCTCATCAAAATGATTTCAGTTTGTTTCTCAGTGGATTTGTGCTATATATTAGGAGGGGACTCCTGCTTGGGCACACCACGGCGCAGTGCCCGTAGTGCAGCTCCTCCATGCTGGTTGTTGTCTGCTATAATAGATAATTTGAAGGCATACCACAGTGCACAGAACGGGTGCAGACCACATGCTTCCAAAATTGTGCACTTCCATACATTGTATCTGTTGTTTTTCCTCTGGTTGGCAACTGTCAGTCTAAATGTGCTTTCTTTACCTATGACATGGCTCCTTTGTCCTGTCTGAACCATATTATTATATCTCTTTTACATTTCTTACGTAAAAAGGAAAATTAATTATTTTGTTGCACATATTATTAAAAGGACAAAAAGAATAATTCCGGTTGGTGATGGAGACTCTGGTGTGGTCTCACGTAAACCACTGTTCTTGTGTTAAATGGGTTGCATGAGTAAATTACATACATTTCCATCATTGTGACTGTTACTGTATGTAACGCATTGGAATATTCCTATATTGCAGTTATTGTAATTATAATTACATAGCAACAACATATTACTTAAGAACCAGAAGGGTTATTCCGAAGCACATATATATACTACAATTAGCCACACACATAATATAATCCACACATTAAAGGCAACTTGATATATGATGGGATATTGAAGAAGACTGAAAGTGATAATTTGCATTATAAGGGCAGTGAATCTGTGGTTAATAATAGGTTCGCCCCTTGTACAATGAAGAGAATATTGCTCACTTTTTGTAGTATTTTTAAAATTTTTTACTGTCTTATTACAGGTATTCCAGATTTTCATGTCAACTAGAAAAATATTATTATTGTAATGCATTCACAAGCCTAGATCACCCAATCAGGACCATTCTCGCACATGGAAAGGGCGATCTAGATGAGATACCTGTCCATTTTATAAAGTCAATATGCCCTAATAGGTAGGAAAACACAGGGGGTGGATTAAGAGTAGCAAGGGCCCCGGGCAATTTAGAAGGTGTGGGCCCCCCCCCCCCACACACACACACCTGATGTATCACGTGACATGTCACATGATCCCCTGTGATAGATCATGTGATAGTTCATGTGAAATTAATTTTGCACAATATTAATATATTATAATCATTTTTTTACATTAACTGTATGACTTAATATTGAGCACAATTAAGTATGCTGACATCCCCTATTTACAGTATGAGACCTTACACACAATGAGCTGCCACATAATCCTCCTATACACAGCAGGAGGCCGCACGTAGCCATCTATACAAAGCGGAAGGCCGCACGGAGCCATCTATACACAGCAGGAGGCCGCACGTAGCCATCTATACACAGCGGGAGGCCGTACGGAGCCATCTATACACAGCGGGAGGCCGAACGGCGCCATCTATACACAGCGGGAGGAGGCCGCACGGCCTGCAGACACACACACTGTGACACGCACGCACTCGCGCATGCACACACACACACGTCACTCACCATCCACCAGCTCGGCTCCTGACGTCGTCCAGCTCCTCTCCGGTGCAGCAGTGCAGGGCGCACACTGTGTGACATCACACTAGTTGACACGGCCGCACACAGGGCCATGTCTCCTAGCTGTGACGCGGCCGGGCCAGCACAAGCACACAGGCAATAGGTGCAGTGCTAGCCCAGCCGAAGAAGCAGCGGCCCTGCGCCGCTGCTGGGGGAGCGGTCCAGGGGGCCCCCCCGCCTCTGCCGGTGTCTGCCGCATTGGGGCCGTCGCGCCGCACATATTATAATGAGGGCAATCTGGCCGAGGAGCCCCTGGCCCCGGCGGTAGCCCAGATTGCCCTCATTTTAATCCGCCTATGGGAAAACACATATATAAAGTGAAACTATTATCCGAAAATGACTTATTGTTTAAATCTGATTTTTATGTTTTGTGTTTTTTAAATACACTGATGAGCAAAAGGGTAACAATGTTTTGAACTTTTGACTTTGTCATAAATTTGACTTGCAACTATTTTGCATATGATTAGTTATGCAGATTATTGTTATGTCACTGCATTGTTACTGTTTTGCTGTTAAAAATCTAAATTTAAATTTTTATTATTTTGTTAGTATTTTGTAAATCAACCTTTGGCCTTCAACACTGCCTGAATCCTTCTGGGCATGTCCTCTATCAGATTCAAACATGTCTCCACCGAAATCTGATCCCAGGTCTCTTCTACATGTTCCCAACATTGGTGCAAACTGGTTGACTCACTTGGGTATGTATACAGCTTTTTCTTCAACTCTACCTACAAGTGTACGATTTGGTTGAGGTCTGGGGACTGTGGGGGCCAATCCAGCACCTCTATTTCATTGTCATTGAACCATTACACCAATCTCAACGTATGGCTTGGGTCGTTGTCATGCTGGAACACTGTCGTCCTTTTCATACCCATATAACTCGAATGTACGAAGTAACTCATCTTGTAGGATAATCACATCTAGCTCAGCACTGAGACCACCATTGGTTCTGGTCAAGTACCCAATGCCTTTGGCTGTGAAACAACCACATATCACCAAGTTTCCTCCACCGTACTTGACAGTTCCTTCAATTTTTTCAATCCGTTAGCCCCTTTTTCTCCAATAACCCCCCCCCACAACAGCACCAAAGGAGGATGTCACCCCACCCGAATAGGGACAGGAAACACAAAGAGGTCAAATAGCTCCTCCCACCAGTGTTTTTTCCTGTCCCTATTGGGATGAAGAGGTCATCCAGGGTGCTCTGTGCCGGCGGCAGACACCTAACCATACCTTTTAAGCTGGGCAGCTGGGATCGAGCCGTCTTCCTCTCCTCCCTGTAAGCTTCTCCCATCTTCTCCTTGACTCGGGACCCCCCCTCCCCACCGAGTCCGCACCTGCGGGTAAGGTCCGGTGGGTGCCGTGCTGGAGGCCTCCTCAAGCTCTCCAGCCCAGCTCCTCCCCCCTCTCAGGCAGCCTCCGGAGCGGCTCAGACTGTCTTCATTACGGAGGAGACGCGTGCCGGATCCCAGAAGTGATGCGGACCACTGAATTAAGTGACTTCCGGTCTGCGTTCCACCTTTGAACGCAAGAGCCTTGGAATGGCCGGAAATTGATGTGGGACGCCAGAACAGGGTCCCTGAAGTTACTGCCGGTCTGTATACGGCGCACACACACACATTAAGGTTAAAAAAAAAAAAAAACTGCAGGTGATTGCTTGCAGGTGTTCCTCCTTCACACTTGGACCAAGGGGGAGGAGTTTCCTCCTGCCCCCCCCCCCCCAGAGGAAGAAGGGAGAGCGCTGAGTCCAGTTGCCTATATAAGAACCCTGGACAGAAGACATCTTAAGGTAGGACCTAATCCTTTTTGTATGCTATACACTGGTTGGTCGAGAATCTATCTTCTCCATGTCTGCAGAGCCCCATGCGATTCCAGTCCCAGTAAGTTACTGGCACTGTGGGTCCTTTTCCTAGGTGCGGGTTAAAATTCATACGATTAATTACCCTTCTCCCTCTTTTTTAGGGGGACAAGGATCCTGCACCAGGAAATAAGTCTAGCCCGAAGTGTGCTATATGTGCAAAGAAGCTATCTTCTTCAAACAAAAAAATATCTATGTCCAAAATGTACGGAGAAAATTATTAGGGAAGAGCAGCCGTCTCTCATAGACGAAATCAAGGGGATAGTCCGTCAAGAGGTTCAATCCTCATTGGCCTCCTTCTCCCGATCCACTTCTGATTCCCCTCCAAAGGCTAAGAAGAGGAAGGTTTCCCTGGAAGAAAGAAGAGACTCGGACTCTCAGAATGAGATATCCTTTCAGAAGACCTCATAGAGGAAGGTGAACTTAGCCCAGCAGAGGAAGGTCTGGAAAATAAGAAATATTATTTCTCAGCAGAATTTAAGGAAGACCTCCTCACAGCGGTAAGAAGAACGATGGAGGTGGAAGAAGAGAGGCCCACTAGAACGGTCCAAGAAGAGATGTTTGGTGGTCTCCATACAAAGAAAAATATGGTGTTTCCAATACATAAAAACATTCAGGACTTAATCCTGGACGAATGTGAAAATCCGGAAAGATGGCTGAATATACCAAGAGAATTAAAAGATAGGTTTCCTTTAGATGAAGAAACCTCAAAATGTTGGACCGAGACACCTAAGGTCGATATTCAAGTGGCAAGAGTCGCAAAAAAGACAACATTGCCATTCGAGGATTCTTCACAACTGAAGGATCCTCTGGACCGCAAAATGGACAGCCTTCTCAAAAAATCCTGGGAAACATCAGCTGCCCTTCTGAAGGCAAACGTAGTCTCCACGTGTATTGCACGATCCATGTCAAGATGGCTCAACCAACTTGAAGAGCATCTGGCTATGGGCACACCCAGAGAAGCGATACAAGCTTCCCTACCTTTACTGCAGAAAGCCACTGACTTTCTTGCAGATTCTTCAGCGGAATCTGTGAGAGTAACCGCCAGGGCAGCAGTCCTATCAAACTCCACAAGGCGAGCACTATGGCTGAAATCTTGGAACGGTGATGTGGCCTCCAAAATAAAACTCTGTTCTATTCCCTTCCGGGGAGAATATATGTTTGGCCAGGCCCTTGACGACCTCCTGGAGAAGGCGGCTGATAAAAAGAAATCCTTGCCAGAACCCAGACACTACAAGAAGACTCCCTTTCGCCCCCCTCGGGAGCAGAATCCTCAGTACAAGGGGAAAGGGAAGTCTGGTCGTTGGAGCTACCCCAAAGGGGGGAAAGATAGAAATATTTTTTTCTCGAAAGGACAGCGACAACAGGTGACGCTAAAGCAGTAGGGGGACGAATCACAAAATACCTTCCCCAATGGCAAAAGATTTGCTCCAGTCAGTGGGTCTTGAAAGCAATTCAAGAAGGGGTGAAGATCAAATTCTCCTCATATCCGCCAAGGAAAGTAAAAATAACTCGTCTAGCCTCCCCGAGATTAGAAACCGCCGTGATGTCCGGCCTAAGAAACCTGCTATCCTTGGAAGCTATTTCACTGGTCCCAAAAATGGAAAGACACACAGGCCACTATTCACGTCTGTTTATGATAAAAAACAAACAAACTGCACTTACAGAATAATAATAAATCTGAAACCCTCAAACCAATACATCATCTACCGAAAATTTAAGATGGAGTCCATCAAATCAGCAGTTCCTTTGATAGGACAAGAATATGTGATGGCAACCATTGACTTACAGGATGCATACTACCACGTCCCTATACATCCAACATACCGGAAATTTCTAAGATTTGCAGTGGTTCAAGGGGATCAGACGCTACATTTCCAATTCAACGTATTGCCATTCGGAATATCCTCAGCACCACAAATTTTTACCAAAATTATGTGAGAGGTAGTGGCTTCCATCAGGAAGGAGAAAATCTGCATCATTCCCTACCTCGACGACGTCCTACTAGTAGGTCCCTCGGTAGTATCACTCCAGGAAGATCTGCAAAGGACGATCCAACTCCTGACTACCCTAGGGTGGTTGATAAATCATCAAAAGTCAGACCTGGTCCCTGCCACACAAAAAACGTTCCTGGTTGTTCTATTAGACTCCGCCAGACAAACCTCCTTCTTACCAAAGGACAAGCAGATACTTTTGAGGTCCAAGATAACGAATCTGAAGACCCGGAACAAGGTATCCCTAAGATTTGCCATGTCAGCCCTCAGCTGCATGACAGCCTGCATCCATTCCGTAGCTTGGGCTCAAGCTCACACAAGGGTGTTGCAAACCTATATTCTCGCACAGTGGGACGGATCCCCAGACTCCCTAAACAGGAAGATCATGATCCCTCATTATGTGAGGACATCCCTGTCATGGTGGCTCAGCCCAAGAAACCTAAGAACAGGGGTTCCATGGACTCAGTTCCCTCTGATAACAGCTACGGTAGACGCCAGCAAGACTGGATGGGGAGCAGTCGTCACCCAGACCCCCTTCCAAGGGGTCTGGACAGAAGAGAGCAGCAGACAATCCTCCATCTTCCGCGAATTAAAGGCAGTGGAGGAGGCACTCAAAATATCGGCTCCAATCATTGCGGACAGACACGTAAAGGTCTATTCAGACATGACTACCGTAGCTCACCTTTTCCATTAAGGGAGTACAAGGTACGAGAATCTAAAAGGTATCTCAGCAAGAATATTCTTCTGGGTAGAAAGACATCTTCGTTCCTTATCAGGTCTGCACATAAAAGGCTCAGACAACATCCAGGCCGATTTTCTGAGCAGGGGGAATGGGAACTGAACTCAGACATTTTCCACATGATGA
Organism: Phyllobates terribilis; assembly: GCF_046119375.1. Classification (NCBI taxonomy): domain Eukaryota; kingdom Metazoa; phylum Chordata; class Amphibia; order Anura; family Dendrobatidae; genus Phyllobates; species Phyllobates terribilis. The sequence continues at coordinate 60,331,914 of NW_027362773.1, forward strand.
TCAGATGATGGGGTCGTCCGAAGGTGGACCTTTTTGATAGACGCCAAAATACCAAGGCAGAAAAATACTTCTCCCTAAATCTAGACGAAGTATGCTTGGGGGTAGATGCATTTGCTCACCCTTGGCGTTTCCATCTAGCTTATGCCTTTCCCCAATTCCATTGCTACCCAAGACCTTACAGAAAGTAAGGACCGAGGAGGTCAGGATAATCTTGATAGCTCCACTTTGGCCAAAAAGGAGCTGGTTCTGTGCACTAAACAGTCTAAGCATAGAAGAACCCCTCATTCTGCCAGCAATCAAAAACCTTCTTCATCAGCGTCCAATACTCCATCCAGATCCAGAGAACCTCCCATCTAGCGGCCTGGCTTCTGAGTTGACAATCCTGAAAGCCAAAGGACTCTCAGACCGAGTAATTCATACCCTACAGAGAAGTAGGAAACAAATAACAAACTCCATATACGGCAAAATATGGAAGACCTTCCTAACATGGTATAAACCAAATACGCCAGATCTTCAGCTTCCTGACATGACCCAGATCTTGGATTTCCTGCAAGAGGGGCTGGAAAAAGGCCTTAAACCCAGCACCCTCAAAGTACAGATTGCTCCCCTAAGTGCCTAATTTGACCAAACCTTGGCTGAACATCAATGGGTAAAAATGTTCATGACAGCAGCTACTCGTCTGCGTCCCAGATAAATCAGCCACGTTCCCTCCTGGGATCTCAATATCGTCCTTAAAGGTCTGACACTACCACAGTTTGAACCTTTGGCCTCAATAGAACTTGATAAGTTAGCTTGGAAAACAACTTTTTTTGTAGCGATTACCACGGCCAGGAGAGTGGGACAAATCCAGGCTTTCTAAGTAAATGACCCATATTTGAGAATTCTGGATGATAGAATTATTCTGCAACTGGACCCATCTTTCTTACCAAAAGTGGTCTCAGACTTTCATAGATCACAGGAAATAATCCTGCCCTCCTTCTGTCAGAACCCGAGAAATAAAAGAGAAGAAGAATTCCATTCTTTGGACGTAAGGCGGGTTGTTTTTTCCTACCTCCAAAAAACAGAGGCATGGAGGAAGGATCAGAACCTCTTTATTCAGCCATCTGGTCAAAACAAAGGAAAGAGTCTCGAGGAGTACCATTGCTAGTTGGATCAAGAAAGCCATTGTAAAATCATACCGGATCCAAAATCTCTCACCCCCAAAGAAGCTGATAGCGCACTCTACTAGATTCATGTTCGTCTCCTGGGCAGAGAAAGCTAACTCTTCCCTCGAGCAGATATGTAGAGCAGCTACCTGGTCCTCGGTCCATACCTTCACCAAGCATTACATACTTAATTTAATGTCCATTAAAGACTTGGCCTTTGGGCGGAAAGTGCTTCAGGCTGTTGTCCCTCTCTAACGTTAGTCTTTGGTACTTCTCCTTTGGTGTTATCATGGGGGGTTATTGGAGAAAATAGAATTAGATTTACCGGTAATTTGGTTTCTAATAACCCTCCACGACAGCACAGGTAATTCCCTCCCTGGCTTGGTTAGCGGAAAATTATTTAATTTGAATAAGAATAAATATAATTTGAAGCATCCATACTTGTTTGGTCCTTTATAAAAACACTGGAGGGAGGATGAGCGAGGGGCTATTTGACCTCCTTGTGTTTCTTGTCCCTATTAGGGTGGGGTGACATACTCTTTTGGTGCTGTCGTGGAGGGTTATTATAAACCGAATTACCGGTAAGTCTAATTCTATTTGACCTTGTTTCTTCCCGACTCATTTTCACCCATCAGAGCCTAGTCTATTGACTTTCATCTCATCGCTCCAAATCACTTGTTTCTAATCTTCTACTGTCCACTTTTCATACTTTTTTGCAAACTCAAGCTGATGCTTCTGATGATGATATTTTTTGACGATACCTTTTTTCGGGCCACCATTCCAGACTTGTGTAACGTGCATCGCACTGTGCTTGTATGGACGTCTGTAATCTCACTATTACGAAGCATACGAGCCACTTCTGCCTTATTTGGCGCGCCAGAACGTATAGACCTTGTGAAGAGCCGACTTGTTGACTCTGATATTTTGCCTGGACGTCCATATCTTGGCTTTTGAATGGATGGACGGACTTCATTTTGTATTCTTCCAACTATCGTGGCATTCACATGATGCAGTTTGGCAATTTTCTTGGTCGAGAGACCGCTATCGATGAGCTGGATTATGCTGTTTCTCTTTTCTTGGGAAATCTTCTTCATGGCTGCTCCTCGATTCGATCCTGTGACCTTTCCCTTGGGAATCAACCTAATGAACACTGAGCTATTAGGGAATGTGAGAACAGGTTGTAATTTGTAGTATACAGGAACAAAAAGATTTTTCCACCACCAGGAGCAAAACAGTAACAATGCAGTGACATGACAAGAATCTGCATAACTAATCATATGCTAAATAGTTGCAAGACGAATTTATGTATGCGATAACCAAGATGATTGTTTATAAAATGATGGTAGTCTCACGTTCTAAGCAGTAGTGGATGGTGAGATATGGAGCCTGAAAGTCAAAAGTTTAAAACATTGTTGTTACCCTTTTGCTCGTCAGTGTATTCTTGGCAGTGTTTTTTTTTGATACCATAAAAAATAAAACTAGTACTGTTGCAATTCACAATGGTCAATGGTGACATTTTAGACTCCTACTTCCTGTCCTTTAAGGAAAAGTTTTCAACATGCTCATCATCAGTGATGTAAGGCTAGTAACACAGGATCCACTAATCACAAGAGGTAATGTCCATGCACCTTTGCTTCCTTTTCCCTACACAGTGACCTTTGCGCATGCTCATTAGAGGCTTCGATACAAAAGATAGGGTCAGGGTCTGACCATTGTGGCTATGTACATGTGTTATTTCCTGAAACAACAGGAAGTTGGAGTCTCAAAAAGCCCCATTGACAAGTATAAAAATTAAAAGATTTCTAATTTATATTTTAACTTCAGATTCTGCAATAAGGGAAAATGTAAAAAAAAATTAAAAAATACATTTAACATAACCTGATTTAAAAAATAGGTACTGTAATTTTCTGATATATTTCTTTTATAACCATTTTTTTGAAAGGTCATGTTACTAAAGATGTAGTCCTTTAATCTGAACAGGGTATTCTGGAAAAGTGCTCCATGCGAGGTCAACGTGAAGTGTAGTTCCATACAAGAATGTGTTCATGATTTTTGTACTTTTCTCTTTTTGTTCGGTCCCATAGAAGATCAGAGAACTGGTAAAGTGTCCTTATTTCATTACGTGATTAGTAATCTTATAGCGTAATTTATGTAAGGGCTTTAATGTCCTTTGGTTCTGCTGAGGTGCTAATCTCCAACTACAAGGCCAGGACAGTAGAGAGACATGAAGATCAATTAATAGACAAGAAACCTTGAAAGCGGTGACAAAACATGCTACCTAATTAGCAGCCGATGAACCATGTCGGCCACAAAGGAAAGCTGTGTAGCTCCAGGCTATCTGCTCCTACAAGGCCTCTTTACATAGTAGGATGGAAATCGCTCAGTCAGAAAACTGAGAAATATCTGGAGTTTCTGGAACAGGAGCCTGAAGAGCAACAAGTGCTGGATCCTGATGGCAGGAAGATTATAGGGGTCGATACAGTCCCTTTCCCGATTTGCCCTTTGGTACTCATTGTCATTTTTTTGGGCCAAATTCTTTAAGGTCCATGAATTTGCACAGTCACTTGATTTGCGCATGGACTTTATTTTTGTCTTTAACCTTTTTTTGCAACTCTTTAGCGCAAAAAATCTTGCATTGCGCAAAATGACACTAAAACTGTGTGTAATATCTGTTGTACATAAAATCACTGCAGGGGACGACTGGACTTTATGAAAAGTCGCAAATGATGAATCAAGCAAAAAGAGCTGAAAACCCTAAACCCGGCCCACAATGGCGAACATAATAAAAAAGAAAAAAACACTCAAATACACTTTAAAAAAGGCGCTAAGTAAAAGAAGTAATAGACACAAGTGAAAGGCGAAAAGCACGGAAAATTAGACCAAAAGCAGACGCAAATGCAAAAAAGTATCACCCCCGACGTATTTATGATGCGATCAAGCATTTAATCCATGGACACTGATTCTGGTCCATTTCTATCGGTTCTCTAGGAACACATGAAGATTACAAGGTGCTAATTAAAGGGGTGGTATAACAATTGAATTAAAATGATACCTTTTCTACACATAAGTCAACAAAACTGTGTATTTACCCCATTGGACTTATATGTTGATGTTAAAGAGCCTTTTTCTGTCTAATAGCTTTAAAAACCCTAATTAATTCCATCATGGTTGATGTGGTTATGCAAAATACCAGGAAATAGTCGGGTGATCTGGGTAGGTAAGCAGGCGGGCACAGCAGGTAGCCAGACAGGTGATCCGGGTAGACAAGCAGGCGGGCACAGCAGGTAACCTGACAGGTGATCCAGGTAGACAGGCTGGCGGACACGGCTGATAGGCAGGCGGGCATGGCAGGTAGACAGGCTGGCAGGCACGGCTGGTAGACAGACTGTCTTGCACGGCTGGTAGACAGGCTGGCGGACACTGGAACCTGAGGGCTGAGGAGAGTGTTAGCACACAAACAACAACCTTGCACAGGCACCTCCATTTTGGAGGAGGTGCTTTAAATAGGAGTGGTCCTCCAGCCATTGGCCGGGGACTCTTTAGGACGGCGCGCGCGGCCCCTTTAAGAGGGAGGGAGCGCGCCCTAAGCACAGTGCCCGGAAAGCTGCGCGTGGTGCGCGCAACAGCAGCAGAGGAGCTGGAGGACGCCAGACAAGGACCGCGGCAGTGAGGGGAACGGCATCTCTGGCCGGTTGGAGGCAGAGATGCCGGCGCTACTGTAACCCCCCCCTTTACGCCCCCTGTTCTTTAGGCCTGCAAGAATTTTTTCTAGAAGACGAGGGGCTTGAATGTTCTCCCTGGGCTCCCAACATCTCTCCTCAGGACCAAACCCCTTCCAATCCACAAGAAAGAGAAAGTCTTTCCTCTTACCCTCTTGATGGCCAAAATGTTTTCTACCTCAAAGATGACCAGAGACTGGAGCTGAAGTGGTACGTGGATCGTCAGAGAAAGAATTAAGGACAACCGGTTTGAGGAGAGACACATGAAAGGAGTTGGGGATCCGTAAGGAGGCCAGGAGTTTCAGCTTGTAAGCCACTGGATTTATTTGGTTCAGAATCTCGAATGGACTGATGAACCGTGGACCCAACTTCTATGATGGTATCTTGAGACGGACATATTTGGAGGAAAGCCAGACCTTGTCTCCCGGACGGAATTGAGGTGGATCCAGACGTCTCTTATCAGTAGGCTTCTTCATCTGCTCCGAGGACTGACGGAGAGCAGATCTAGTGTCTTCCCAAATTGCCGAAAATTCACTGATGAGAGACTCCGTGGCAGGATTGTCCACTGAAGAGGAGACTGGAAGCTGATTCCGGGGGTGTCGACCGTAGACCACAAAAAACGGAGACTTAGCCGAAGACTCACTCACATGGTTGTTATAGGAGAAATCGGCCCAGGGCAGGAGCTCAACCCAGTCGCTATGGTGAGCGGTGACAAAGTGCCGAAGAAAACTGGTGAGGATCTGATTGATACGTTCCACTTGACCATTGGACTGAGGATGATAGGTCAAAGAAAAAGCCAAAGAGACAAACAGCAGCTTGCACGTGACTCTCCAAAAGCGGGAAGTGAACTGAACTCCTCGGTCCAAGACAATGTGGAGGGGTAAGCCGTGGAGACGGAAGATGTGACGGATGAAGTCCTTTGCCAGCACAAGTGCAGACGGAAGACCAGGCAGAGGAATGAAGTGAGCCATCTTGGAGAAGCGGTCGGCGACCACTCAAATGACAGTACAACCGGCCGATACAGGAAGATCCTTGATGAAATCCATTGCAATATGTTGCCATGGGGCGGAAGGCACGGGAAGAGGAAGGAGACGACCAGCTGGAAGGTGCCTTGGTATCTTGTTACGGGCACAAGAGGAACAAGCCGCGACAAAATCCGCAACATTTTTCCGCAGGGTGGGCCACCAATAATGCTGGGCAATAAGCAGAAGCGTCTTCCTCTGGCCGGCATGGCCAGCCAGTTTGGACGAATGGCCCCAGAATAAGACCCTCTTCCGATCCTGAGCCGCTACAAAGGTCTTACCAGGAGGTAGATGAGACGGGTCAAATGGAGCAACATTCATTCTGGAGGGGTCAATGATGCGTAGAGACTCCTCCTCTAGGTCGTAACACAGAAAAGAGTGGGATAGAGCGTCGGCTTTAATATTCTTGTCTGCCAGGCGGTAATGGAGAATGAAGCAGAATTGAGCAAAGAACAAAGACCATCTGGCCTGACGTGGGTTTAGTCTTTGGGCGGTCTACAAATAAGCGAGATTTTTATGGTCAGTGTAGATGACCACCGGGTGCAGAACCCCCTCAAGCCAGTAGCGCCACTCCTCCAGCACTAATTTGATGGCCAGCAGTTCTCGATCTCCTATGGAGTAATTACGCTCTGCCGGAGAGGAGAGTTTGGAGAAGAAGCCGCAGGTCACCATTCGCCCAGACAAGGATTTCTAGGTAAGCACTGCTCCGGCAGAAGTGGCATCAACCTCCAGGAAGAACTGTTTATTGCAATCTGGACGGTGTAGCACAGGAGCGGAGGAGAAGGCTTGTTTCAGAGAGATAAAGGCATTCTCTGCCTCGGAAGACCACTCCCTGGGATTTGCTCCCTTATGGGTAAGAGCAGAGATGGAAGCTACCCGGGAGGAGAAATGAGGAATGAAGAGGCGGTAATAGTTAGCGAATCCCAGAAACCGCTGAATAGCCTTCAAGCCCTCCGGTCGGGGTCACTTTAAGACTGCAGACACCTTCTCGGGATCCATTCGCAGTCCGGTCTCAGAGATGATATACCCCAGAAACGGCAGGGAGGTCTGCTCAAAGAGGCATTTCTCGAACTTAGCATACAGGCGATTCTTCCGGAGTCTCAGCAGGACCTGACTAACATCCCTCCGGTGAGAGGGCAGATCAGGGGAGAACACCAAGATATCATCCAGGTACACCACCACGCAGGAATACAGGAGATCTCAAAATATGTCGTTTACTAAATCCTGGAAGACGGCTGCAGCATTACAGAGACCAAATGGCATCACGCGGTACTTGTAGTGACCATCCCGAGTGTTGAATGCCGTCTTCCACTCGTCTCCCTGGCGAATCCGCACCATATTGTACGCCCCACGCTGGTCGAGCTTAGTGAAGATCTTTGCGCCTTTTAGGCGGTCAAACAGCTCCGAGATGAGAGGCTGAGGGTACTTATTCTTGATGGTTTAGGCCCCTATAGTCAATACAAGGACGAAGAGAGCCGTCTTTCTTTTTGACGAAGAAGAATCCTGCTTCAGTCGGAGAGGTGGATTTCTGGATAAATCCCCTAGCCATATTTTCTTCAGTGTATTCAGACATGGCACGGGTCTCGGCCAGCGACAAAGGGTAGATTCGCCCGCGAGGAGGTGAAGCACCAGGTAATTAGGTCGATGGGGCAATCATACGGCCTATGAGGTGGTAGTGTCTCCTTTTTATCAAAGACATCCGCATAGGACCAGTAGGGTGCTGGCAGACCAGGTAGGTTAGCCGGAGTAAACGGGGGTCGAGCAGGACGAACCGGAACTAGACAGGTCTTATGGCATTCCTGATCCCAACGGAGCACCTCACCCGAGCTCCAATTCAGGATGTGCTCATGTCTCTGTAACCAAGGCAGGCCAAGCAAGATGGGATGAGAGAGACCGGACAGTATGTAAAAGGAGATCTTCTCCTAGTGCAGCATTCCCACCTGAAGAGTTACCGGCTCAGTGATCAACAAAATGGTTTCAGGGAGAAGCTTTCCATCCACAGAGGAAACCGCTAAAGGATCCGCCAGACGTATGGTAGGAATCTGAAAGCGCTCCACAACAGCCTGTTGGATGAGATTCCCAGCGGCTCCGGAATCCAGATGGGCAGTGTTGAAGAAGCGGGTCTCACCACTGGTAACGGAAATGGACAGAATCAAGGGCGGAGAGGAAGAACTCTTGCCTAGGATGAACTCTCCGAGCTGTCCTAGACACTGGAGTTGCCCGGTCTTACCGGGCAAGAGCGGATCTGATGCTCTATATTGGCACAATAGAAGCAGCTCCTGGTGAGACTTGACCGTCTTAACTTGATCAATTTGCACAGCTCTGGAGAAGACACCTGGGGGGAGTGCAGGTTGCGAGACTGGACTTTGGAGGACGGGAGCGAGGCTCAGAGGTTTCCTATCATGGGTCATCTCCTTAGCGCGTTCCAGAAAACGTTCCTCTCATGGGTCATCTCCTTAGCGCGTTCCAGAAAACGTATGTCAATCCAGGTACCTAATGACACCGGGTCGTCCAGGGAGGGAGGTATGTCACAATTGGCTAGCTCATCTTTGATCCGTCCGGAAACTCCCTCCCAAAAGGTGAACACCAGGGCCTCATTGTTCCAGGCAAGTTCAGATGCGAGGGTTCGGAAACGCACGGCATACTGGCCCACGTAGAGACTCCCTTTGCAGAGTCGGAGAAGTGAGGAGGCAGTAGAAGATTTTCATCCAGGCTCATCGAACACCTTCCAGAAAGCCGCGAGGAAAGCCTGGAGATGGGACACCAGAGGATCCCCTCTCTCCCCCAGAGGGTTAAGCCACGCCAATGCCTCTCCGGTGAGTTGAGACATGATGAATGCTACCTGGCCCCGTGCGGAGGTGAACAGGTATGCCAGAAGTTCAAAGTGCAACGTGCACTGATTTATGAAGCCCCGACATAGGACAGGGTCACCACCAAAACGTGGAGGCGCAGAAAGCCGGGGTCCAAATCCAGGTGCCACAGCTCCACTGGGTTGAGGTGCCGCCGGAGCGGGTGCCGCTCGGTTAGAGGCGGACACAGTCGGGGTGGACAGCGCGTCCAAGCGGGAGTTGACTGTTCGCAGATAAGACAGGATAGTATCCTGTTGGGATCTCTGGCGAGAGACCTCTTGGTACAGGTCTGAGAGCAAAGGAGCCTGGGAGCGGTGGTGAGGGGAACGGCATCTCTGCCTGGCAGGAGGCAGAGACGCTGGCGCTACATATGCAATGTACCAGTATTTATTTTACATTACTGCTGTATTCACTATATATATACATTTGAACTTATTAGCTAATACTTTAATTACATAGTTACAGAGGTTGAAAAAAGACCTAGGTCCATCAAGTTCAACCTTCCTCCACCAATTGTACTTTTTGTCACTAATTTAACTATAACCCACAATGTTATGTGTATTGAGAAAATTGTCCAGCCCTTGCGTAAAAGCTGTTATAGTGTCGGCCATCACTACCTCTTGTGGTTGGTCATTCTACAGTCTGACTGCCCTGACTGTAAAGAACCTTTTCCTTTTTCGCTGCCAGAATCACCTTTCCCCACACTTCCCACACATAATGAGTGCCCCCTAGTCCTTAGTATGATCTTTGGAAGGAATAAGTCATGTGCCAGTACTTGCTCACCACACATATATTTGTATATGTAAATGAGATCTCCTTTGAGGCATCTTTTTTCTAAGCTAAACAAGTATAACTTTTCCAACCTCTCATCATATGAGAGGCCTTCCATCCCTTGTAATAATCTAGTTGCCCGCCTTTGAACGTAGTCTAACTTCTGAATATCCTTTATAAAATGTGGAGCCCAAAACTAGATCCCATATTCCAGATCTGGCCTCTCCAGTGATTTATAAAGGGGCAATAGTACGTTGGGATCGCAGGATTTTCTCTCTTTTTATACATACGTATAGTTATAGCATATAGTTAGCAGTTATATGAGTCCACCTTCTATAAAAAGTAACCCTTACTCCGATGGGTCCCCAGACATACAACAGAAAACCTGCTTCCCTTTGGCCTGGGCATACAAAATGAACTATTGCACCAGCCTTTCTGTTAGGCCAAGTTCACACCAGCGTATTTTAGTTTTGAGCGCTTTCCGTGAAAAAAAGCACCACACTCTGTCCAATGTAATTCAATGGGGCCATGCAGACGAGCGATGTTTTTTTAACAGGCTGAATCTGCTCATGGAGAAAATCTCAGCATGCACCAGTTTCTTCTGTGTGTCTGATGAGACTCGTCCAGTCAAGTCTATGGGTGCACTAAAAAAATGAGATGCCATTCTGTAAGGCTATGTGCCCACGATGCAGAAATGCTCCGGATTTTTTCCTGAGCGTTTCTGCATCTCCCCTGGCAGAAAAAACGCATGTGGATTGTACATGCGGATTGTACATGCGGATTGTACATGCTTATTGTACATGCGTTTTCCTGCCAGGGACATGCGGGTGTGAAGCGTTCTTCACATGCATTTCCGCATGCGGGTTGACAAGCGCTTTCCAAGCGATTTTAGCATCACTTGGAAAGTGCTTGACAACTTGGTCACACTATATAAATCCATGCAACCGACATGGATTTATATACTGTGACCCGAGAGAATGTATAAAAGTAAAAAATAAATCTTTACTTACCTTCCGATGGCCCCCTTGCTTCACTCGGTGCTGACTGCCGGCAGATCGCAGTACACTGCACTGAAGGACCTGCCGACGTCAGCGTCGCGTGGCCCGTCACATGACTATGACGTCAGCGCAGGTCCTTCAGTCCATCCCGATTTGCCGGCATGAGAGGAGGAGCGCATCGGGGGCCGCCAGAAGGTAAGTATCATGTTTATTTTTTATTTTATTCTTTTTTTCACAGTTTCTATGGTACCCGGGTCCGGAGGAGAGTCTCCTCTTCTCCAGACCCGGGTACCGTCCGCACATTGAAACGCATGGAATGCGCATCTACATATATAGTGATGCATAATCCATGCGTTCCAATGCAAGTCAGTGGCGGCGAAAACGCAGCACTTCCGCAAAATAATTGGTAGTGCTGCGTTTTTTTCCGCAATGATAATCCGCAGGGGAAATTTCCACAGCATGTGCACAGCACATGCGGATTATCATTGGGGAACATGGCAGGCCTTCTACTATGCGGTTTTTAAGCGTTTCTGCAGCATTTTTGCCGCTGAGGAAATGCTTAAAAAACGCATTGTGGGCACACAGACTTAGGCCCCAGTTTTCTGCATGAAACGACAAGGATTTTTTATACGCACATGTGAACTCAGCCTAAGGATTTGATAAGTAACTTTACTCTTTGGCCTTGTACATCCCGCTCATGCACTCTTTCTACTTGTACATCCCGCTCATGCACTCTTTCTACTTGTACATCCTGCTCATACACTCTCTCTACTTGTACATCCCTCTCATGCACTCTCTACTTGTACATCCCGCTCATGCACTCTCTACTTGCTCATGCACTCTCTCTACTTGTACATCTCGCTAATGCACTCTTTCTACTTGTACAATCCAACTCATGCACTCTCTCTACTTGTACATCCCGCTCATGCACTATTTCTACTTGTACATCCCGCTCATGCACTATTTCTACTTGTACATCCCGCTCATGCACTCTCTCTACTTGTACATGCCGCTCATGCACTCTCTCTACTTGTACATCCCGCTAATGAACTCTTTCTACTTGTACATCCCACTCATGCACTCTCTCTACTTGTACATCCCAATCATGCACTCTCTACTTGTACATCCCGCTCATGCACTCTCTCTACTTGTACATGCCGCTCATGCACTCTCTACTTGTACATGCCGCTCATGCACTCTCTACTTGTACATGCCGCTCATGCACTCTCTACTTGTACATGCCGCTCATGCACTCTCTACTTGTATATGCCGCTCATGCACTCTCTACTTGTACATGACGCTCATGCACTCTCTACTTGTACATGACGCTCATGCACTCTCTACTTGTACATGACACTCATGCACTCTCTACTTGTACATGACGCTCATGCACTCTCTACTTGTGCATGACGCTCATGCACTCTTTCTACTTGTACATCCCGCTCATGCACTCTTTCTACTTGTACATCCCGCTCATGCACTCTTTCTACTTGTACATCCCGCTCATACACTCTCTCTACTTGTACATCCCTCTCATGCACTCTCTACTTGTACATCCCGCTCATGCACTCTCTACTTGCTCATGCACTCTCTCTACTTGTACATCTCGCTAATGCACTCTTTCTACTTGTACATCCCTCTCATGCACTCTCTCTACTTGTACATCCAACTCATGCACTCTCTCTACTTGTACATCCCGCTCATGCACTATTTCTACTTGTACATCCCGCTCATGCACTATTTCTACTAGTACATCCCGCTCATGCACTCTCTCTACTTGTACATGCCGCTCATGCACTCTCTCTACTTGTACATCCCGCTAATGAACTCTTTCTACTTGTACATCCCGCTCATGCACTACTTGTACATCCCACTCATGCACTCTCTCTACTTGTACATCCCAATCATGCACTCTCTACTTGTACATCCCGCTCTTGACCTCTTTCTACTTGTACATCCCGCTCTTGCACTCTCTACTTGTACATGACGCTCATGCACTCTCTACTTGTACATCCCGCTCATGCACTCTCTCTACTTGTACATGCCGCTCATGCACTCTCTCTACTTGTACATCCCGCTAATGAACTCTTTCTACTTGTACATCCCGCTCATTCACTACTTGTACATCCCACTCATGCACTCTCTCTACTTGTACATCCCAATCATGCACTCTCTACTTGTACATCCCGCTCATGCACTCTTTCTACTTGTACATGACGCTCATGCACTCTCTACTTGTACATGACGCTCATGCACTCTCTACTTGTACATGACGCTCATGCACTCTCTACTTGTACATGACGCTCATGCACTCTCTACTTGTACATGACGCTCATGCACTCTCTACTTGTACATGACGCTCATGCACTCTCTACTTGTACATGACGCTCATGCACTCTCTACTTGTACATGACGCTCATGCACTCTCTACTTGTACATGACGCTCATGCACTCTCTACTTGTACATGACGCTCATGTACTCTCTACTTGTACATGACGCTCATGCACTCTCTACTTGTACATGACGCTCATGCACTCTCTACTTGTACATCCCGTTCATGCTCTCTCTACTTGCACACCCCGCTCATGCACTCTCTACTTGCACACCCCGCTCATGCACTCTGTACTTGCACACCCCGCTCATGCACTCTGTACTTGCACATCCCGCTCATGCACTCTGTACTTGCACATCCCGCTCATGCACTCTCTACTTGCTCACCCCGCTCATGCACTCTCTACTTGCTCACCCTCCTCATGCACTCTCTACTTGCATAACCCGCTCTTGCGCTCTCTACTTGCACACCCCGCTCATGCACTCTACTTGCACACCCCGCTCATGCACTCTCTACTTGCACACCCCGCTCATGCACTCTCTACTTGTACATCCTGCTCATTCACTCTCTACTTGCACACCCCGCTCATGCACTCTCTACTTGTACATCCCGCTCATGCACTCTCTACTTGTACATCCCGCTCATGCACTCTCTACTTGTACATCCCGCTCATGCACTCTCTACTTGCACACCCCGCTCATGCACTCTCTACTTGTACATCCTGCTCATTCACTCTCTACTTGCACACCCCGCTCATGCACTCTCTACTTGTCCATCCCGCTCATGCACTCTCTACTTGTACATCCTGCTCATGCACTCTCTACTTGCACACCCCGCTCATGCACTCTCTACTTGTACATGCCTCTCATGCACTCTCTACTTGTACATCCCGCTCATGCACTCTCTACTTGTACATCCCGCTCATGCACTCTCTACTTGTAAATCCCGCTCATGCACTCTCTACTTGTACATCCCGCTCATGCACTCTCTACTTGTACATCCCGCTCATGCACTCTCTACTTGTACATCCCGCTCATGCACTCTACTTGCACACCCCGCTCATGCACTCTACTTGTACATGCCTCTCATGCACTCTCTACTTGTACATGCCTCTCATGCACTCTCTACTTGTACATCCCGCTCATGCACTCTCTACTTGTACATCCCGCTCATGCACTCTCTACTTGTACATCCCGCTCATGCACTCTCTACTTGTACATCCCGCTCATGCACTCTCTACTTGTACATCCTGCTCATGCACTCTCTGCTTGTACATCCCGCTCATGCTCTCTACTTGCACACCCTGCTCATGCACTCTCTACTTGTACATGCCTCTCATGCACTCTCTACTTGTACATCCCGATCATGCACTCTCTACTTGTACATGCCTCTCATGCACTCTCTACTTGTACATCCCGCTCATGCACTCTCTACTTGTACATCCCGCTCATGCACTCTCTACTTGTACATCCCGCTCATGCACTCTCTACTTGTACATCCCGCTCATGCACTCTCTACTTGTACATCCCCCTCATGCACTCTCTACTTGTACATCCCGCTCATGCACTCTCTACTTGTACATCCCGCTCATGCACTCTTTCTACTTGTACAGGGTTTTTTTTTAAGCAGTGTAACACCTATCTTGGGTATATTTTGTAGGTGTGGACCCTAAAGAGAGAGGTAAATGCTCTCTGATGTCGCCATGCCATGCTGCTTACACAGTTTGGTTAAAATCGGTCTTCAGATTTAGAAGTATAGAATTGCAGTTCAAAATGATAAAAAAATATTGCATGTATGCAGACATCTTAGTGGCTTACAGATAATATTAGATTTTCTCCATTTTTTAGGTAAGCATGGATGTTGAGAATGATAACAAAACTTTAGGGACTTGTCTGTTATTTAAAGACAATTTTAAAACCTCCTATTGTGAAATTCTGAAATAAGTAGGTCCCCTGTTCAGTACCCTCGTACATGCCAGAAAAGAGAGCAGGCACAAAGAAAATTTCGGAGATTACACTGTCCGCTTTTTGATCTGTGTAATGCTTCACTTTTCCTGTGGTGGCGCTGCAGGGATAATAAACACTTTTTGATAGGTTCCCCCATAGATTACAGCCGATCACTTGTTTTGATAATCTGATCATTGGACCCTTGTTAAAAAACAAAAAAGTGTGTGAGCCCTTTCAGTATATAGGGCTTGCTGGGAGACTCTTGTGCATATAGCAGTGACATTCGAGATAACAACATTTTTTGTTACAATAAGTGGTTGCCATCATTTCTGAAATATTGTAATGTATGTAGTAATATGAGTGTGAATTGTGTCCATCCTCTAAAGGCCTCATTAAGTGCCCGAGACGATGCAGGTAAAAGTAAGGTAATTGTGGATGGTATCTGCCTCTTCTGCGTTTTGATGTATATTTGTCTGGCCCTGAATTGGGGCGTGCCTCAGGTTGAGGGGGCCTGTAAGCCCCTGCTTGGGGCAGTCAGATATCTGGGCTCCCAGCAGTACTGTGGGCAGATTGCTGAGTTGGGGGTTTCACTGAGTGGTCCCAGAGGCAGGTAAGATGTAGGAGTCCCGAACCCCTCTGGGGGTATGTGCAGTAAAAGTTTTTTAAAAAGATATTTATTTTTTCCTTTTTTTTCCATTTCACATGGACAGTACCATCCAGATAAGCAACACCGGGATATTTCCGAACAAGACAAAGAGGGTGCACGAAAGTTCATTGAAATCAGCCAGGCATGGAAGATACTGGGGAACGAGGAGAGGAAGCGAGCCTATGACCTTCAGCGGCGTGGTGAGTCCCGCTGACCAGTCCTCCTCTGGATCTTTTTTTGGCTGGGCAGCAGGGAGATAACACCTCCTGTGTGTTAATAAGCTCGGCCCTTTCTATTTCCAGCCATTTGCTCTTTTCCTTATAAATAATAGACGGCAGTAGGGAGCCACAGTACGGCTTCAGGTTTTTTTTCTCTTATTGCTCTTGCTGCACACGACAGAGAATTGGGCTATTTTAGACCGGTATGTTTAAAATTACATAGTGGAGGGTATGTTTTCTGTGGGCCTTGGGGAAATTGCTAGCATTGAATGACTCATCTGTGCTTACTGCATCTCTGCAATCTCCACTGACAAGTTGGGTTCATATGTTACGCCCCAAAGCAACAGCGCACAGTGCAACCTTAGGTTTACATTCCTGTTGTTCAAGCACGGTGTTTAGGACCTTGGATTTAACAAGCATTTTAAAAAAAAAACCTATCCTGCCAACTACCAGAAACACAGAATCAGAAGAGGCACCAACACATTTGTACAATGAGAAGACCAATCTAATACTGGCACTGGGGGGCTGCTCGCTAGGTGGGCTATACTTGTTCTATAATAAGCTATTCTAGCTATCTATCCAGGCCATTTTTTACAGGATTAATGTAAGTTCTAAATGTAAGTGTTATATTAGCTTAAAGAGTAACAAAACCTTTTTATTTTTTACATTTGAGTGCCCTTTTAATTTCAAGCAGTTGGTGGGGGTCCAGGTCCTGAGACCCTTACCAATGAGCTTAGGTGACCGGAGTGCACAGCTCAAACCTGAGCATGCTCGCAGAGCAGAGGAAGGATGCAGTAGAAAGTATATACTAGAAAGCTACGAAGCCTATACTTTCTATTACATCCGTACCCCGCTCTGTGTGAACGCTGGGGCAGGATCGTGGGGGTCCAGGTCCTGAGACCCTGACCAATGAGCTTAGGTGACCGGAGTGCACAGCTCAAACCTGAGCATGCTCGCAGAGCAGAGGAAGGATGCAGTAGAAAGTATATACTAGAAAGCTATGAAGCCTATACTTTCTATTACATCCGTACCCTGCTCTGTGTGAACGCTGGGGCAGGATCGTGGGGGTCCAGGTCCTGAGACCCTGACCAATGAGCTTAGGTGACCGGAGTGCACAGCTCAAACCTGAGCATGCTCGCAGAGCAGAGGAAGGATGCAGTAGAAAGTATATACTAGAAAGCTACGAAGCCTATACTTTCTATTACATCCGTACCCTGCTCTGTGTGAACGCTGGGGCAGCAGCTGTGCGTTATCGTTGCCTGAGCCGCACATCTCTCTTTTGAGTGATCGGTGGAAGTATCAGGACCTGGACTCTCCACCGATCTACTTGCAGTTAAGAGCACATGCAAATAGAAAAAGAAAGTTATTAAGGTTTAGTTCCTTTTAAATTTCTATATTAATATATACTATATGTAGGCAATCCTATGAGATAGACAGGGGAGAGATGGATATAAAACAACTCTTAATTTTCATGCAGGATTTGTTTTAGTAGGAGGTATGCTACTGCAGAAGAATAAACCAGGTAGCCCTTAAAGAGGGCCTGACAAGTCTATTTTAGGAAAAGCTTAGAATTCTGGAGCATCATTTCTCCGAACTCTGCATTGTGCGGTTCCTCTGTTATTTCTTCTAGAACTATATGAATAAATTGAAAACGACATTGTCACTTGGGTGTGTCCATGCAATGTCTGGCACTGGCAGCGCTGATTGCACAGTGCCATACAGTAGGGCACACCCCCAATATGAGGTCTTTGTTTTTAGCCCTGACAACATCTTTAAGATTGCAGCAATCTAGCTCACATACTTCCATAAATATTGTATAAGCACAGTACGAGGGGCACAGTACGAGGGGCACACAAAGCACTCTCCTTAGGATGTCTCAGTCTTATTAACTCTCAGCAGTGCAAGACGTGGGTGAATGGCTAATATCATGCACAGTCTGGTTGCACTGGACAAGGCGAAAAAGAACCAGAAAAGCAAAAACATGTCCAACATGTCATAAGATGAGGAGCTTTATTTTTGGTTACACGTTGGCAATTCCATAGAGGATACAATTTTGAGTAGCTTGCTGTGACTTTAATAAAACATTGGTACTGGAAGAGTTAATTTAATACAAAAATTTCTATAGAAATCAGCATCTCTCGCCTGCAAATTTTTTTGCGCTTCTGAGAAAATAGCTTCTTAAAACAGCGACAGGCTGTTGGGAGCATGGAAGGGGGAAATGTAGGTCAGATCTGTCACAGACAGGCTCCTGTTACATGATGTGATAGCCTGTCTTTCTGCTTCGGCCTGGGGGTAGGAGTCCCTCAGCCTTCCATTAGAGCCTTCAATAAATGTATACCCACCCTTCTTGCTAATGGGAGGGGGACTCAATAATAGTGTATTGCCTATGGGGAAAACACTCAGTGGCACATTGCAGTAACACACTCTGGCTTCTCTTTCATGCATAGCCACCATCGGCTTGAAAACAGAGAGCTGCCGCTGTAGATTGTTTGCAAGGTTCACTCCATCACATCAACCTCCTCTTCCCGCATTCCAGCTCCCCTGCTGTTAACATTTTATGGGGATGGCTAGCTTTGTTACACCAGATCTAGGTGCTCACACCATGCATCAGAATTATTAAAGCTTTAGACGTCAGAAAAACAAATCTGCTCCCAGTTTTAGGAGCTTTCTTGGACCAGTTTCTATTTTTCTGTATTGTTTAGGCATGTCTTACATGTAAATTTGGTAGAAGTGGCCATCTTGTGGGTTGGTTAAATACATGGCCTATACATTTACTGTACAGTCATCAGCCTTTAAAGGATACCTGGATGAAGAGCATGTTTTTCCTATTTCTATTAGTGTATGGTACAGTGGGAAAATAAGTATTTGATACACTGCCAATTTTGCAAGTTTTCCCGCCTACAAAGAATTGAAAAGAACTGTGAGAAACAGAATCTAAAAATAAAAACCAGAAGATCACATTGTATGATTTTACATAATTAATTTGCATTTTATTGCATGAAATAAGTATTTGAACTTAATATTTGGTATAGAAACCTTTGTTTGCAATTACAGAGGTCATACGTTTCCTGAACTTCTTGACCAAATTTGCACACATTGCAGCAGAGATTTTGGCCCACTCCTCCATACAGATCTTCTCCAGATCTTTCAGGGTTCGGGGCTGTCGCTGGGCAACATTGAGTTTCAGCTCCCTCCAAAGATTTTCTGTTGGGTTCAGGTCTGGAGACAGGCTAGGCCACTTCAGGACCTTGAAATGCTTCTTATGGAGCCACTCCTTAGTTGCCTTGGCTGTGTGTTTCGGGTCATCGTCATGCTGGAAGACCCAGCAATGACCCATCTTTAATTCTGTTACTGAGGGAAGGAGGTTGTTGGCCAAAATCTCATGACACATGACCCCATCCATTCTCCCTTCAATACAGAGCAGTCGTCCTGTTCCATCCCCAAAGTATGATGTTTTGATGTTTCCCCCACCATGCTTCACGGCTGGGACGGTGTTCCTGGGGTTGTACTCAGTCTTCTTCTTCCTCCAAACACGGGAGTGGAGTTGATACCAAAAAGTTCTATTTTGATCTCATCTGACCACATGACCTTCTCCCATGTCTCCTCTGGATTATCCAGTTGGTCATTGGCGAACTTCAAATGGGCTTGGATATGTGCTGGCGTGAGCAGTGGGACCTTGCTTGCCCTGCAGGATTTTAATCCATGACGGCTTAGTGTGTTACTAACGGTAATGTTTGAGACTGTGGTCATTGATGAGGTCCTCCCGTGTAGTTCTGGGTTGATTCCTGACCTTTCTCAGAATCATCCTTACCCCACAAGGCAAAAACCTGCATGGAGCCCCAGACCGAGGAAGATTGACAGTCATCTTGTGTTTCTTCCACTTTCTAATAATTGCGCCAACCGTTGTTGCCTTCTCACCAAGCTGCTTGCCTATTGTCCTGTAAGCCCATCCCAGCCTTGTGCAGGTCTACTATTTTGTCTCAGGTGTCCTTAGACAGCTTTTTGGTCTTGGCCATGGTGGAGAGGTTGGAGTGTGATTGATTGAATGTGTGGACAGATGTCTTTTATACAGGTAACGAGTTCAAACAGGTGCAATTAATACAGGTAATGAGTGCAGAGTAGGAAGGCTTCTTAAACAAAAACTAACAGGTCTGTGAGAGCCTGAATTCTTGCTAGTTGGTGGGTGATCAAATACTTATTTCATTCAATAAAATCCAATCTAATTATGTAAAAATCATACAATGTGATGTTCTGTTTTTTTTTATTTTTACATTCTGTTTCTTATAGTTGAAGTGTACGTACGATAAAGATTACAGACCTCTCCATTCTTTGTAGGTGGGAAAACTTGCAAAAGCGTCAGTGTATCAAATACTTATTTCCCCCACTGTTTGTCTCTTGTTATTATTTTAGCATGGTGGTTCTGATTTACTTTGAAAAATGTTTGTACTCAGGGTAACATTTAGGGGCCTCCATCCATCCTATCCCCATCTGACCCCATATCACAAACACATGACCTTCTTTACTGAAGTCTGTGACATGTGACTTTATTGGCTTTCCATTGAAAAAGCCACCCCTTCTTGTCTGGGTTGTCAAGCTGCCTCCGAGGCTTGGGACAGGGACCTAGAATTGAGTTTCCATTTTTGGATAGACCACCTTTTTCAGATTCCTCGCCTGTGGATAACCAGCGCTATTATAGCAGGTCGAGTGGCAGAGTGGGGATTAGATATTTAGGACATTATATATTTTAAAAGGGTCGGAAGCTTAAAAAATAAGTGAACCTTTTTTTTTTTTTTAAATTCTGTGAGACTTTATGCAAACTCCGTAAACCAATCGTCTTTCAGAAACCTGGATACAGCAGTTTCTCTATTCTCTGCATTTTTATTTTTTCTGATTTCAGACAGAAATCAATGGGAGAAGCTTTACATGGCGGCCAGAGACACACGTGATGTGAAGCCAGTCTGTGGAAAGGAAGGAGGGAGAATATTGATGTGGTCTGTCACACATGCATTCTCTTATCTGTCCCCCGCCTTTGAACTTTGGTATGCGATTGAACAGGAGTGGGGATAGTAGAATATTACACGTTTTTATACCTATTTTTCACTTTAAAACAAATTAATCATCAGTTTAAAAGTGGCTAGTTTTTCCTCTTGAATAATTATTATTTTTTTTAATCGCCATACCGTTCCAGAGATATGGGTCTTGTTATTGAACACTAGCCTTTATGGTCTTTATCAGTGGGTGTGGCTCGCACAGCAGTTATGCAGAGCAGCCTAAAGACACGCCCCTAGAGCATCCTGGGAGCCACGCCTCCTTAGAAAAGACATTAAAAATGTTGCACTTAATAAAAAGGTCTATAGCTTGGGAACCGTTTGGCGATATTAAGAAAACAAAAAACAGAATGTTCAGGGGGGCAGCAGGAATAAAATAGGAGCAAAAACTGGCCACTTTTGACTTGGTGACATGTCCCCTTTAATGTGATGGAACTTATTTTTTAAAACTTCCCAGGGGGTGGCCATATGGAGGCATACATCTAATGTCTCTATAGACACAGCTGCTGCTTCATGGAATCAATTGTCAAAGAAATGTAAGGGATTATATTTCCCAGAAATGCACTTATTAGGAGAGAAAGCAGAGGCATCATGTGCAGAACTATTTACAGTAGTCACACAGATGATGGTTAGATTATACAGCGTGGGGTATCAAACATAACCTCTACGGCTGGGCTGGAGGCAGCACTGTGTGGCGTAGCTGCCATGTGCACTGTTTGGCTTTGTTAGATAGAAGAATGGAGGAAGAGTTTTTAGCCATTGGACATGCTTACCTGCTAATAACGCTGCGGTTCCCATGAAAACTTCTTCCATCCTGCCATACTTTATAATCCCCAGAAATTGATGGAATGTAGCCGCTTACCCCAGGGAGAGGCGAGCTGAGAGCCCCATTTATATGCAGGTGCTTCTCACTAAATTAGAATATCATCAAAAAGTTAATTTATTTCAGTTCTTCAATACAAAAAGTGAAACTCATACAGTACAGACCAAAAGTTTGGACACCCCTTCTCATTTAAAGATTTTTCTGTATTTTCATGACTATGAAAATTGTACATTCACACTGAAGGCATCAAAACTATGAATTAACACATGTGGAATTATATACTTAACAAAAAAGAGTGAAACAACTGAAAATATGTCTTATATTCTAGGTTCTTCAAAGTAGCCACCTTTTGCTTTGATGACTGCTTTGCACAGTCTTGGCATTCTCTTGATGAGCTTCAAGAGGTAGTCACCGGAAATAGTCTTCCAACAATCTTGAAGGAGTTCCCAGAGATGCTTAACACTTGTTGGCCCTTTTACCTTCACTCTGCGGTCCAGCTCACCCCAAACCATCCCGATTGGGTTCAGGTCTGGTGACTGTGGAGGCCAGGTCATCTGGCGTAGCACGCCATCACTCTCCTTATTGGTCAAATAGCCCTTACACAGCCTGGAGGTGTGTTAGGGGTCATTGTCCTGTTGAAAAATAAATGATGGTCCAACTAAACGCAAACCGGATGGAATAGCATGCCGCTGCTAGATGCTGTGGTAGCCATGCTGGTTCAGTATGCCTTCAATTTTGAATAAATCCCCAACAGTGTCACCAGCAAAGCACCCCCACCCCATCACACCTCCTCCTCCATGCTTCACGGTGGGAACCAGGCATGTAGAGTCCATCCATTCACCTTTTCTGCGTCGCACAAAGACACGGTGGTTGGAACCAAAGATCTCAAATTTGGACTCATCAGACCAAAGCACAATTTCCCACTGGTCTAATGTCCATTCCTTGTGTTCTTTAGCCCAAAAAAGTCTCTTCTGCTTGTTGCCTGTCCTTAGCAGTGGTTTCCTAGCAGCTATTTTACCATGAAGGCCTGCTGCACAAAGTCTCCTCTTAACAATTGTTGAAGAGATGTGTCTGCTGCTAGAACTCTGTGTGGCATTGACCTGGTCTCTAATCTGAGCTGCTGTTAACCTGCGATTTCTGAGGCTGGTGACTCGGATAAACTTATCCTCAGAAGCAGAGGTGACTCTTGGTCTTCCTTTCCTGGGGAGGTCCTCATGTGAGCCGGTTTCTTTGTAGCGCTTGATGGTTTTTGCAACTGCACTTGGGGACATTTTCAAAATTTTCCCAATTTTTCACACTGACTGACCTTCATTTCTTAAAGTATTGATGGCCACTCGTTTTTCTTTACTTAGCTGCTTTTTTCTTGCCATAATACAAATTCTAACAGTCTATTCAGTAGGACTATCAGCTGTGTATCCACCAGACTTCTGCACAACACAACTGATGGTCCCAACCCCATTTATAAGGCAAGAAATCCCACTTATTAAACCTGACAGGGCACACCTGTGAAGTGAAAACCATTTCCGGTGACTACCTCTTGAAGCTCATCAAGAGAATGCCAAGAGTGTGCAAAGCAGTCATCAAAGCAAAAGGTGGCTACTTTGAAGAACCTAGAATATAAGACATATTTTCAGTTGTTTCACACTTTTTTGTTAAGTATATAATTCCACATGTGTTAATTCATAGTTTTGATGCCTTCAGTGTAAATGTACAATTTTCAAAGTCATGAAAATACAGAAAAACCTTTAAATGAGAAGGTGTGTTCAAACTTTTGGTCTGTAATGTATATTATATAGAGTCATTACAAACAGAGTAATCTATTTCAAGTGTTTATTTCTGTTAATGTTGATGATTATGGCTTACAGCCAATGAAAACACAAAAGTCATTATCTCAGTAAATTAGAATAATTAACAAAAAACACATGCAAAGGCTTCCTACGTGTTTAAAAAAGTCCCTTAGTCTGTTTCAGTAGGCTCCACAATCATGGGGAAGACTACTGACTTGACAGATGTCCAGAAAGCAGTCATTGACACACTCCACAAGGAGGGTAAGTCACAAAAGGTCATTGCTAAAGAAGCTGGCTGTTCACAGAGTGCTGTATCCAAATATATTAATGGAATGTTGAGTGGAAGGAAAAAGTGTGGTAGAAAAAGGTGCAGAAGCAACCGGGATAACCGCAGCCTTGAAAGGATTAAGAAAAGGCCATTCAAAAATTTGGGGGGAGATTCACAAGGAGTGGACTGCTGCTGGAGTCATTGCTTCAAGAGCCACAATACACAGACGTATCAAGGACAAAGGCTACAAGTGTTGCATTCCTTGTGTCAAGCCACTCATGACCAATAGACAACGCCAGAAGCGTCTTACCTGGTCCAAGGAGAAAAAGACCTGGACTGTGGCTCAGTGGTCTAAGGTGTTGTTTTCAGATGAAAGTAAATTTTGCATTTAATTTGGGAATCAAGGTCCCAGAGTCTGGAGGAAGAGTGGAGAGGCCACAATCCAAGCTGCTTGAGGTCTAGTATGAAGTTTCCACAATCAGTGATGGTTTGGGGAGCCATGTCATCTGCTGGTGTAGGTCCACTGTGTTTTATCAAGACCAAAGTCAGCGCAGCCGTCTACCAGGAAATTTTAGAGCACTTCATGCTTCCCTCTGCTGACAAGCTTTTTGGAGATGGAAATTTCATTCTTCAGCAGGACTTGGCACCTGTCCACACTGCCAAAAGTACCAATACCTGGTTTACAAACAACAGTATCACTGTGTTTGATTGGCAGCAAACTCGCCTGACCTTAACCCTATAGAGAATCTATGGGGTATTGTCAAGAGGAAGATGAGAGACACCAGACCCAACAATGCAGACAAGCTGAAGGCTGCTATCAAAGCAACCTGGGCTTCCATAACACCTCAGCAGTGCCACAGGCTGATCGCCTCCATGCCACGCCGCATTGATGCAGTAATTGATGCAAAAGGAGCCCCGACCAAGTATTGAGTGCATTTACTGAACATACATTTCAGTAGGCCAACATTTCAGATTTTAAAAACATGTTTCAAGCTGTTGTTATAAAGTATTCTAATTTACTGAGATAATGACTTTTGTGTTTTCATTGGCTGTAAGCCATAATCATCAACATTAACAGAAATAAACACTTGAAATAGATCACTCTGTAATGACTCCATATAATATAGGAGTTTCACTTTTTGTATTGAAGAACTGAAATTAACTTTTTGATGATATTCTAATTTAGTGAGATGCACCTGTAGATAATAAGATAATCTACAATATATAGTAAAGCTGACAAGTGACCTGCAGAAGGCCGGAAGTGTCAGTCTGTTGTGTGATCTCTAGTTGCCAGTGTAAAAACTACAATATTTCAATATTTTTATATGAATAATTATAAAAATAGCAGTTTATTTATAATTTATCTTTGGCACTATGGCTGATTTGTCTTGATAATCCACACTACTAATTACTGCTTAATGTTACTCAGCCTGGAAGAATCTCTGTGGATTTTAGACCTCTTGAACCTGTGGCTTGTAAACCTTGTGGATGAATGGTCTCTGCTAGCGTTTGAGACAATGAAGTCACATAATTGCTTCCTTATTACTATATAAACCCAATGGACTTACCGGATCGTGTGGTTTGCTCTTCCGTATCTCTTGTGTAGAAAGAGTTTATAGGAAACCACAGTCAATAAAGCTCTTGTCATTTTAATCATGTTTGAATAGATGTTAATAATGCCTGATTTACTAGGACAAAGTCAAATGTGTATTTCTATATATACAGTACTGTGCCAAGGTTTTAGGTAGGTGTGGAAATATGCTGAAAAGTTGGAATGCTTTCAAAAATAGGTGTTAATCATTTATTTTCATCAATTAACAAAATGCAAAGTGAATGCACAAAAGAGAAATCTAAATCTCATCTATATTTAGTGTGACCAGTCTTTACCTTTAAAACGTCATTAAAGGGAACCTGTCACCAGGTTTTTCCCCTATAACCCACAGCTACCACCTTTCAGCCCCATGTGACCGTATTCTATAATGCTACAAAACGAGAACACAGCATTAACCTGTTTGGGCCACTGGAAACATGAGATCTATACTACATTGTTGCTAAATAAAATGTACTTACAAAAAATGAAGGTTCTTGGCGCATAAACTGGCCAATTCATGTATGCCCACCGACCTCGGGGAGGTCACCATCTGATTTGATGTGCCCCTACAAGCCGCGGGTGGAATCGCAATCCACCCGTGGCTGTTAACATGTTAAATGCTGCTGTCAATCTCCGCACCGGAGACATGTCACAAACTCCGCCCATCGGTGCCCCTGTCACATGATCATGGGGAGCCGATGGGTTGGCATGACAAACCAGGGTCTGCAGAAGATCCCCGTGCTTGTCATTGCAGATCTACTATGAACGCCAGCTTGTGGCTGACGTTCATAGAAGATGGTGATCTCTGCCACACATAGCAGAGGAAACCCTATGGGTAGTACATGCGATCAGCCGATCGCAGCTTCAAGTCTCCTAAGGGGCCAGTAAAAAGTAGAGAAAATATATTATTGAAATGTTCAAAAAATATAAAAGTTCAAATCACCCCGCTTTTGCCCCATTCAAAATGAAACTATAAAAAAAAATCAAAAACACACATATTTGGTATCACTGTGTTGAGAAACGCCCGACCTATCAAGATATACATGAAATTAATCCAATCGGTAAACGGCGTAATGAGAAACAAAATCAAAACCCCAGAATTATGTTTTTTTGGTTGCCGCAACATTGCAATAAAATGCAATAACAGGCTATCACAACATCTTATGTACCCCAAAATGGCATCAATAAAAACGACTTCTCAGCTCGCAAAAAATAAGCCCTCTCCCGGCCCCAGATCACGAAAAATGGAGACGCTACGGGTCTCGGAAAATGGGGCCATTTTTTTTTTTTTTTTTTACAAATTTTGGATAGTTTTTGCACCACTTAAAACACCACTTAAAAAATATCCTATGCATGTTTGGTATCTGCCAACTCATAATGACCTGGAGAATCATATTGGCAGGTCAGTTTTACCATTTAGTACCATGGTATAAAAAAACAACCCAAAAACAATTTTAGAATTGCACTTTTTTTGCAATTTCACTGCACTTGGAATTTTGTTCCCGTTTTTCAGTATACGATATGGTAAAATCAATGGTTATGTTCAAATGGACAACTCATCCCTCAAAAAACAAGTCCTTACATAGCCATATTGAAATGAAAAATAAAAAAGTAATGGCTTTGGGAAGAAGGGGTGCAATAAAACCCGGAAAATCCCAAGGTCTTGAAGGGGGTTATGATTGGGCCTTTTTTCCTCTGCATGAAGCTGACCAAAGAGACAAATCTCAGAGACAAAACGTCCCCTTGGATTTATGAATTATAACCTA
The DNA here is from genome assembly GCF_046119375.1 of Phyllobates terribilis. Classification (NCBI taxonomy): domain Eukaryota; kingdom Metazoa; phylum Chordata; class Amphibia; order Anura; family Dendrobatidae; genus Phyllobates; species Phyllobates terribilis. The sequence continues at coordinate 60,358,844 of NW_027362773.1, forward strand.
AATAGTACAAGCTAATATCTCTGCAATGGAGAGGAGAAATTAAAAAAATACAAATTCTGTTTTACTCATCTCTGCAGAGACTATTCCCTGAAGTGGCCGGTTTAATATGCTAAAACTGGGGAAAGGTTCTCTTTAATCTACACTTAGCCCCAGTATCCCACTTCTTTTTTTTTGCACTACTAAATGAGTTTATCGAGTGTCAGCTGCAGTCCACAAGATTTCATACAACTCAATATACTCCTTTGGGCTGCAGATTGTTACAGTTTGTAAAACTATTACCCATTACTCCAATGAGTCCAGAAAACTGACGTAAATTTTCGATTGTTCTCTCATTGTAAAGCCTTACCCTGCCAAGCCACTTTGTCTGATTCTGAGAGAGGATTTTTTCTTTGACCTTGGACCTCTTTTATTATGTCATGTTGGAAAGCAAGACGTAGGGTGGACGGCAGTCATGCCATTTTTTGATGCTTTCATTGTATTTAGGCTTCTAAGAAAATTTGTAGTTTTATTTTATTACATTATTAGCACCCTGAGTAGTGGGAGCTGTATAAAGTAAAGGTTCAATATCAATCAAGTCGTATTGTGGACTTACTCCTCATACAATATTGTTCCTTGGCATCCTACTGTACAATGGTAAGGTTGGCCAAGAAATTGCAAAGCATCCAGTTACACCCAATTTCTTTTGGCAGATTTCAGTTCCATCATATACTATTGACCACCAGTATGGGCTATCTTCTCCGACAAGGGCTTCTCAAGAGAAGACACTTTTTCAGTGCAATTTTGGGTGTACCTTAAGGTTGAGACATTATTTGCTCTTTTGCATTGTATGGGGAAAAACCTAGTGGAAATTGTTGTATCTGCCGACATGGATCTTCATTTTAATACGGTGTTTGAGTGATGACCAAGATTCTCATTCGGCTCAAGACAAGTGAAGATGCCCATACATATCAGAGAAAGGATGTTAAAGAGACTGATTTTCAGCTGACCATCATTGTGAAAAAGTACACAAACTATTGTTCATGATTGCTAATAGTAGACTGTTGTCAGGCAAAACAGTGAACTGTAATTATGGAATATTTTAGTTTCTAGATGTCTTTTGTATGATCTGCTGATTATGTCGGATCATTTGCACCTTTACAAAAGTGCATTACTCATGAAAATGTGTCCTCCACCTACCAACTTCAGACCTCAATGCACATTGGAATAAAGTTGGTCAAAGTTGCCGTCATGAGCAGAATCTGCCGACAGTCTAAAGTATATGAGGGACTTCTGACTCTTACCTGACAGATGATGGTGGGTAAGAGAAGGATCAGGTCTACTGGATTTTCAGTGGACAGTCCTTTTATTCTCCCTGGAGATAAGCTGCCACCAGAGGAGTCTGGCACTGGCTCTCTAAAGGCACTCATTCACAATAACCTAATGTCTGCTGCTTCGGCCAACAGTCCAATGTCTATGGGGGCGCAAGCCAACTGATGACCAGGGGAGCTGTCGATTGTGCATGTCCAATTTCAGACTGCTGATCACATAGTTCTCCCTGAGATAAGCCGCTGGTCGACGTGTCAGTCGGCAACTTTCTTATAGAGAACACAGGAGAGCTTGGCTGAACCAGCGCTCCTGTGTATGAGCGAGTCGGCTGAAATGGCTGTCAGCCAAGTGGCTGAAGCATCGTTAGGCCAGCAGCCATCTAATGTTTATGGCCAGCTTAAGAGACCTCAGGGGTGCTCAGCTGAGCCATGTGTTCCTGTGTATGGAGGAATTAGGAGAGAGCGCTGTTGGCTGAACAGTCATTTGGCCAACACCTATCTAATGTGTATGGGGCTTTTAGTCTTTCATGTTGATGGTGGAATCCTATATGAGATGAGTGATTTCCTGGTGCATTCTGGACTGACCTAATCTTCTATAAAGGTTCCCACCGTAATAAATGCAGATACAATTCACAATAGTTGGTGGAGTCTTGGCGAGTTATTTCTTCTTTATCCAGCAGTGGTATGAAGAGAAGATGTCTTCTCGGGGCAGTTTGTCGCTCTCCTGAGTAAACCTCTCACCAGTCTTCTGCTGCATTATGTTCATTAACACGGTGAGATCTGCAAAGCACAATAGCAGGTAAAGTGCCATAAGGATGTAAAGCTGATGAAATCATCGCTTACAAAAATACATCTGCCCTAAGATCTCTGAAATGTTATCATTCCAGACCAATGCACCCATAGTAAAACATGGCAGTAATTATTTTATGAATATATTCAGCATGGAGATCTTTCTCTCCATCCTCCAGATATTGCAGTGCTGACTAGAATGTAAATTGTAGGGAGAAGTTATCTGTGAGATAATTTAGTATTCGGAGTAGAGTCCTGGGGATTATACAGGAATCTGTCAGTAGTTACGCTGCGCACCTGCCGGCTGTGTATATATGATGTGCCTGCTATCCGACCCTGCAGATGCCATTATAGAGACCATAGAACATGTACACATGCATCATGATGATTTTTGACCCTGAGATTATAAGGGCTTTTACCAAGTGTGACAGTTACCCCTTATCCTTTTGCTGGGACCCCGCCTCTCTCAAGTGTCTGAATCGAGCAGGGGTCGCACGCGCATCTCCACTCATTGTTAATGGGAGTGCCCAAGACCAGCCGGGCACAGCGCTCAGCTATCTACTGTGAATATGGATAACTGATCATTTCCAAACTTGGTTTAACTGCTTAGCGGTTATTTTGAAGTGTTTTTTCACAGAGTAGTGATGGATAATCCTAGCAGCCCATCCATGTTTAAAGGGAACCTGTTATGTGAAAAAGCGCTATTAACCTGCAGATATGGGGTTAATCGGCAAATTAATAGCATTCAGTACCTGCCTGGTACCAGCACTGAGAGCCCCACTGCCAGGAGAAAATTAACTTTATTATTCCCGGCAGCATTCAGGTTTCAATAAATCAATAAAGGGGGTGGCACCGGCGGGGGTTCAGTCACCGCTCTCTGGCGGCAGTAACCGCATTGCCGGCACTGACTGACAGCTCGCTCAGCATTAGGACTGGCTGTCAGTCAGTGCCAGGGGTGTGGTTACGTCTATCACTCTTTATACACAGAGCGGTGACCGAATGCGCTCCGGCACCGCCCCTGTGACTAAAATCCGAACTCTGCCGGGGGAAATAAAGTTAATTTCTTCTTCGCAGCGGGACTCTAAGTGCGGATACTGAGCAAGTTAAGAACGCTATTAATCTGCAGATTAACCCCATATCTGCAGGTTAATAGCGTTTTTTTACGTGACAGGTTCTTTTTAAAGGGGGTGGTCCAGGCCTTTCCATTTTCATTGGGATAGATCACCAGTGTATGATTGGCTCTCTTGCTCTACATATTGTTGTGCGTCTGCAGATTGGACCCCCACAAAGCATACATTTATAGCCTATCCTAAGGATCAAACATTAAGAGCTCGGCCACTTTATCTTTATCTTAGGAGCTGTGTTGGTGACATGGTTTTGTGGCACATAGGTACAGTCACATATATAGGTACAGTCACATGCTCCTGCACTGGCAGCCTTTTTGTTACCAGGACGTCTTTGCAGTCCGTTAGGGGGCGTACCTGTAATTCTTATATATTGCCATCTCTCACCTGGATCTTCGAAGCCCCGGTGTGGGAGAGCCGCTGTTCTGTACATGGTCAGAAGGTTTTGGTGCAGCTGAGTGATCCAATAGGAGCAGCGGATAAAGTGGTGGCAGGACAGCAATGGGAGTAGCAGCGTTGTAATCCCCAAAGGAGCAGGGTAGACTCAGCAGTGAGGAATCGGTCAAGTAGACCGGAGTTTCACAATAGATTCAAAGGCAGAACTAGCCAAGTGCTATGGCAGAGTTGACTCAGCAATGTAGCTGAGCTGATAAATCGATATAGCAGACGCAATGCAATCATGTAGCAATGCCGAGTTTGTAGCAGCGCACAATATTGCAGAGCTGGTACAGCAAAATAGCAGAGCTGACCTAACAAAGTAAGAACAGGAGGAGCAGAGCTGGGTTTGCCACATAGGGCAATGACCGAGCAGAGATGTCCACAGCGTGGAAGTCAAGTGCCTGAATTCTCAGGCAGGGCCCTGCCACTTGAGCCGACCTTAATGGTCACAGGAGCGCGTCGGGTTACCGTGGCAGAAAAAAAACAAAAACATATCATTCCTTCAGAGAAGAATTAGCGCTGCGTCCAATCACGCAGGTAAATGCGCATGTGCTCATTGAACAATGTGGAGTTAACCCACCCTATACATTCTATTGTAAAGCTGCGCCGCAGGTGAGTTTACGTGGCGTCAAAAAGAAGCACAGAGGGCATGTCATTTCTATAAATCCATCCACTGTGCTTGTAACGTGCAAATACTGATCGTGGGCACGTACCCTGAGAGAAAAGCTTACGACATGTTTGTGGATACGATGTGAAGATGACTTTACACATTTCTATTAGAACCACTGGTTTTCACTCACATTTGAAAGACTTCTGGGTAGGTAATTTGACATTCTATATATGTCCTCACTCTTAGGCTATGTGCCCACGATGCAGATTTGAAGCAGAAATTTCCTGAGCGTTTCTACATCTCCTTGGCTGAAAAAAAAACATGTGGATTTTACATGTTTTTTTTTTAGCGTTTTTACATGCGTTTATGCATGCGTTTTTTTCAAGCGATTTTGATCATCAGTTGGAAAAGGGCTTGAGACAAGTTGGTCGCACAATATAAATCCATGCAGCTGGCATTGATTTATATTGTGTGATCAACTTAGAGGAAATTTCTACTATCAAATGCTGCATCTAAAGTAAAAAAAAGAATTAAAAAGTAAAAAGTAATAAAAAAACTTACATTCACCTCTCTGGCGGCCCCCGATCTGCTCCCGGCGGCGTCCTCTCTTCTCAGCGTCCCGCGGTGTACTGGCAGGACCTGTGGTGACGTCATTTAGTCAGCTGATGGTCATGCGACCATCACCTGACCGCTGACGTCAGCGGTCGCGTGACCATCAGCTGGCTAGATGACGTCACCACAGGTCCACACTTTATAATTCTTTTTTAACTTACAGGTACCATGGTCCCCAGGTTGGATGATAGTCTCCTCTTCTCCAGGCCACTACTGTGACACAAGTGTCCTGCACCACATGAATAATATGTTTTAAGTATATTTCTCTAGTGAGGTGTAAAAAGAGTCTAGAGAAGGGGGCAGGACTGTCCTAAAATGTGCCTGATTTATTAATGACATTCACCATTATTTTGGCACAAGATTGTGATGTAAAGTAAGCCACTTAAGGGGGTGATTGTGAGGAGAAAGATGTCCAACAAGATGCATAAAACGTTGTTCTAAAGTAAGCTACCATTTAGCGAGGTCACCACGCCGATACATTCGGTGCATCTTCTACCTGCTTGGTTTGGTTTTAAAGTGGATCATTCAGCTACTTAGGCCATGGCTCCACTATCAGTATTTGGTCAGTATTCGGTCAGTGTTTTTTCTCAGGAGTGGGAGCCAAAACCAGGAGTGGGTGATAAATGCAGAATTGATGACGTGTTTCTATTATACCTTTTCTCTGATTGTTTCTCACCTGGTTTCGGCTCCCACTCCTGAGAAAAAATACTGACTCAATACTGAACAAATACTGATAGTGGGACCATGGCCTAAGGCTCACTTCTGTAAGGGCAGCATCTTAAAGCTACAGTTCTGTATTTCTGGTCTGTGTTGTACTAGTGGTGCTGGAAGAGTACACCGGTACTAGTGGTGCTGAAAGAATACAGCACAGTTTCGAGTCCTCTGGTAATTATGAGCAGAACAATTGCTCCAGCGTTGCAGAGGGCCAAATGGCCTAACATTGCTTTGTGACGTTTTGGCTAGCAGGAGTGCGGCACTTTGGCTGCACTTGCTGCCCTTACATTAGGCATCTACAGACTAGAGCAAGGCTGCAAGGTTTAGACATTCATATAGTAGTATGTATATACAGTAGGGGCAATTCTTCTGACTGCAGAAAATCAGTCCTGTTCCCATTATGCCTGCCCTTGACCCATTAGCTTGTACGTTTTCCACCCCATGTCCCTCAGGAATATAACATTGGTTTTGGTGCATGGCAATGATGTACAGCTGGACAATCCACACGTAAGCCTCGGCCTGTGCCACGTACAAGGGGCATGAGAAGGATGGGGCGGCTCGGTAGCGGCACGGCCCGGGCGCAGTGCTATTTATTTCTAGAATCCTCTGGAGTCACATAAACGCGATAGTTTTCACATGTAGAAACCTAGATCTAGGTTTGTGAGAATTTGTATTAATATATTTCACCTCTCATTTGTGAAGTTAGTCAGCTGTTACACTCCTGGAGACGTGTCTTCCAGCCGGGAGATGGGGCTGAATCGCTCCATATGTAATGTACTCTAGGTGTTTAGGACCTATTAAGAACGGCTTTATTGATCCTGCCGTCTCAGAAATTCGTTGATAACCTTTAATTATATTAATCAGATCTGGGCTAGATACTGTGCTCCCTGGAGATCCATAGTTTAGGCCTCGAGTGAAAAATAAGATATAAAAGTGTCCTATTTCGTGGAATACATGTTGCTAATTAATGAATAGCATGCCTAAAATTGTCTTTTAAAGTGTTAATTACATTTTTTTCACCACTACTTAAGGGCAGTTAAATGAGGTGTTTCATTTGCCCATAGACATTATTCATAGTGAAGAGCCATTATGTGACATGTTACGGCCACCGTGGAGCTTTTAAAGGGCAAGTTTTAGGGTATGTTCACATGTGAAGTATTCGCAGCAGACATTTCTGCACCAAAACGCTGCAGTTGACAGAACCAGACAATGAATGAGATTCCTATAGTCCCGTGCACATGCTGCTTATTTTTTCCCCGCAGATTGGGAGCAGTTTCATACCAATTCTTTCAGCTTTTGTGCAGCGTTTTTCACCCAAATGAATAGGAAAAAGAACGCACCAAAAATGCAGGTATATTATGGAGCGCTTTTCCTGCCTATAGATGTGTTTTTGGTGCAAATACTTAAGGTGTGCTCCTACCCTTGTAGAGAATTTAAAAGGACGCAGATGTAACCGGATTGTGGTGGCGCAGCACATGTCATCTATTACTCTCTGCTATCAGCCATTTCAGACTAGGGCTAGGATGTATTGGGTTCAGTGAGCTTTGAAATACCTGCATGTGAAGAATATGAGCCATTCTTTTTAATAATGTGTATTTTTATAAGATTAGTACTTCAGGTTTAAGGTGCCAAACTTTAGTGGGGCTCTCCAGGATTTATATTTATTTCTTATAGGCTTCCTCTGATTAAAAAAATAAAAAAAATATGCCAAATGTTTCTATAGCGTTGCCAATCTGTCGTGCACCCCAGGCTTTGTTCACAGGCTGCAGTGGAAACGTCATGACTACAGACCTTGACTGCTGCTGCCAATCACTGGGACCCAGTGGTAATGCGGATGTAGACTGCAGAGAATATAGCCCATGTTATTTAAAAAAACAAAAATGCCTATAAAAGAAAAGAAAAACACTTTAACCCCTTCCTAAAATGTGACATGCCTGCTCTGTCCCTGTTAGGAAATTGGCTTAACTGACAGCCGAGCCCCTGGATTAACAGCCAGGGCTAGTGCCAACACTGATCTGCCAGTGCCAACACTGATCTGCCAGTGCCAACATTGATCTGCCAGTGCCAACACTGATCCTGGACATTTAACCCTCTAGCTTCAGAGGTCAATAGTGACCATGGCATTTAAATGGTCTGACATGCTTCTTGTTAGTGTAAAATAGTCAGGTTTAGTACCCCGCAATACATAAGTATTGCAAGGTATTAGACCGGTATTTATAGTGTTGAGTGTTTAAGTCCCAAGGAGGGACTATGTGACTGCAGAAACAGAGGCCAGGGACAGTCTAAAGTGACAATTTTTGCCTCATTATATTGAATGGTTCTGTCTGGGGTTCAGTTTGAATCAGTTTTTTTGTGGATTTAGATGGTAATCCCGATGTACGTGCTCAGTATATAGCACAGAATACAGAATAAATATTAACGTAGCCTTAAGTGCAATCCAAAATTTTAGTTATCCCAAAATAATACTAATAAAAAAATCCATTTTATCCAGTTACCCCTGTATGTTTTTCTGTGTTCTGCTGTTTTGGCACCTCAGGAGCTCTGCAAATGAGACATGTCTGAAACTATTCCATCCAAATTTGAACTCCAAAAGACAAAAAGTTCCCCTTCCATTCTGAGCCCTGGCATATGCCTAAACATAAACATAAACAGTAGTTTCCCACAAGTTGTAGAGTCCATTTTCTCTTATTACCTATTGTGGGAATTAAAAAATTGAGGATAAAGTAACAGTTTAGTGGAAAAAAAAATGTTTTTCTTCATTTCACATTGCATAATTCCTGTGCAGCACTTGAAGGGTTAACTAACTTCCACAATGCAGTTTTGAATTGTTTGAGGAGTGCAATTTTTAAAGGTAACCTGTAACGTCCAGAAATTCTATTAACCTGCAGATGTGGGGTTATTCTGCAGGTAAATGGCAGTATGCTTTGGATCATTGTCTTGTTGGAAGGTGAATCTCCGTCCCAGACTCAAATCACTGACAGATTTTGCTTAAGAATATCCCTGTATTTCGCATAATCTATCTTCCCCTCGACTCGGACCATTTTCCCTGTTGCCGAAAAACATCTCCACGCCATGATGCTGCCACCACCATGTTTCACTATGGGGATGGTGTTCTTGGGGTGATGAGTGGTGTTGCTTTGGTGCCAGACACAGCGTTTACCATGGTGACCAAAAAGTTTAATTTTGGTCCTTTCTGACCACAGCACCTTCCTCCATACATTTGGGGAGTCTCCCACATGTCTTTTGGCAAACGCAAAACGAGCCTTATGGAGTGTATGGCTTTTTGTGGTCATATGGACAGATGCTCTAGTCTCTGTTTGGGAACTCTGCAGCTCCTTCAGTTACCATTGGTGGGTGGCCCTCTCTTGGCAGGTTTGTTGTGGTACCATGTTCTTTCCATTTGATGATAATGGATTTGATGGTGCTCCGGGGGATCATCAGAGATAGGGATATTTTTTTTTATAACCCAACCATGACTTGTACTTCTCAACAGCTTTGTCCTGGACTTGTTTGGAGATCTCCTTGGTCTTCATGGTGTTTAGTTAGTGGTGATTCTTATCTATTTTAGGGTCACCTTGCCGCTGGTGGGACGGCTTGTATACTTTTTTTGATCAAAAATAGTTCACTAAGTACCCTATATTTATTATGCAACTTTGCTTTACATTTATATATAATGATGGTAGGGTATGAGATATATTTTTGTCTTTTGTAGGTTTTGCTTCTTTTTGCTAGTGTGAACATGCTCCTATTTCTTGCATGTCTACCATCTTAGATCTCAGTTCACATTGCTTGGTTTTTTGTCTTGTTTGCATTCTGTGCAATTTAAGGGTGTGGCATCCCCTTTGTTGAGCTGATTAGTATATATGTAGCTTACCACGGGCCTAGGTGGTCTGGAGTTGGGACCCGGTCCTATTTGTCTACCCTTTTATATGCATTACTTCAACTTTGATATACAGTAAGGTTTTTAATATAGGCAGTATAGGTACCGTCCCAATTTAGGGTCACCTTGCCACTGGTGGGACGGCTTGTATACTTTTTTTGATCAAAAATAGTTCACTAAGTACCCTATATTTATTATGCAACTTTGCTTTACATTTATATATAATGATGGTAGGGTATGAGGTATATTTTTGTCTTTTGTAGGTTTTGCTTCTTTTTGCTAGTGTGAACATGCTCCTATTTCTTGCATGTCTACCATCTTAGACCTCAGTTCACATTGCTTGGTTTTTAGTGGTGATTCTTGCTTAATGGTGCTGCAGCCTCTGTGGCCTTTCAGAAACTGTGTGTATATACTGACAGACCATGTGATACGAAGGGTGCTTTCACATTGCGTTGTGTCCCCGTCGGGGCATACATCCAAAATTCCCCGCAAAACGGGTCTGGACTTATGCTGTGATGGGGGCCATAGACTGCAATGGTGACGGCAGAGCGAATGTGAGCTCTACCGTGCACTTTTTTTGGGAGTGTACGCTCACAGGAGGCGGACACTCAGACGTAGTAATGAAAGGTGGATTTCCTTTCACTGAGCATGTGACTTATGAAGTTAATCGCTTGCACCAGAAATTTTTAGGGGCTTCATCTCAAAAGGGGTGAATACTTATGCACATGACAATTTTTGGTTATTTGATCCCATCAATAATTAATTTATTAATTTATACCTATACTTTTCTCACTTCACCAACTTAGACTATTTAGTGCTGATTCATCAAACACAAATCGGATTACAAAAATATTAAATGGTTATAATGTAACAAAATAGGTAAAAAGCCAAGGAAGGGGGTGAACACTTTCGCAAGCCACTGTACCATCTCCTATCTCAGTACTGGGAAAGTCTTCACTGAATACAGATTTGACCTTAGAATTGGGAATTTTGATAATGACTGATCAGTTCTGGCAGAGAAAGAAGCAGATTTCTCTGATAAGATATATTACAAAGTTGCTTATTTTCATGTGTACTATTAATTTATGAAATAAAAATTAAAACAACAGTTACTGTTTAAGAGATCCTTCTGTTATAGGCTCTGAACGGAGAAAAGACTTTCTAGGACAGCTGCCGGGGGTCTCGGAGGTATTCTGTTTTGTGAAACAGCTTTTACCTGTCTAATTGTGTCCTTTTCTACTAGATGGCGAAATGACCCACTCCTTCCCTGTGGACAATCAGATTCATTTGGAGGAAATGATATGGAATGACGGTATGTAGGGTGGTATATCTATGTACCACAGCTTTACCATGTGCCTATAACCTTATACCATAAAAGTAAGGCTGTGTGCCCACGTAGCGTTTTTCAAGCGTATATGCTGCGGAATTTCCGCAGCGTAAACGCTTGAAAAACGCATGTAGATCCGCACCCCATGGTCCCCAATGGCATTCCGCAATGTCAATGCCCATGCTGCGGATTTTTCCGCAGCGTATATGCTGCAGTCAAAAATCCGCAGCATGTTCATTAATTTTGCGGAAGCGCCGCGGAATCAATGTGCGGATGGTACCCAAGTCTGGAGGAGAGGAGACTCTCATCCAGACCTGGGTACCAAAGAACCTGTAAAAAAAAGAATAAAATAAAGTTTATACTTATCTTCTGATGTTTTCCCTCCGTCGCGCTGTTGTCTGAAGGACCTGCCACGTCATTGAGTCATGTGACCCACCACATGACTCAATGACGTCACCGCAGGTCCTGCACACAGCAGCGTGAGCCGCTCAAGCCTCCGGACGGGGCAGAGAATGCATCAGAAGGTGAGTATAAAGTTTATTTTTTTATTTTTTACCATTCTGAACAAGTTGTCAAGCACTTTTCCAAGTGATGCTTGGAGAAGTGCTTGATAACCCGCATGCGGAAATGCATGCAAAGACGCCTCACAAACGCTTCTACCTGGCGGGAAAACCGCATGTAATATCCGCATGCGATTTTCCCGCCAGGGAGAAGCGTAAAAAATATGCTTCAGGTCCGCAACGTGGGCACATAGCCTTAGGCTGTGTTCACATTAGCATTGTTGTTTATAATTGAATGGAAACCACAGCAAAGTGGCAGAGTGGTGATATCACAGCAATCTCAACTTAAGGGGGTTGTCCGATCACAGTATATTGACTGGCGAGATCTGACCCCCGTCACCCCCACGATCAGCTGTTTAGAGTACCAGCAGCGGCTCTATGTAAATACACTGAATGCAGCTACACATATCTATTCAATGTGTAGTGGCCGCAGCCAGGCACTGCAGATCAGCTCTTTTTCAAAAGAGGCTGCTACACATTCAACAACATTAAACTGATATCCCAAGGATAGACCATTAATATCTTGTGACCATTCAACGCCTAACATCATGTTTTTTAAAGAGGATCTGTCACAAGTCCAAAAGAAAAAGTTACGTTGCCAAAATCCCCATGCTCTCCAGTATCTGACGCCGTTTCCTCGGGGTGTATAGTCCTCTCCTCTCTATGATGCTGCCTAATCACCGCTTATCAGCATCTCAAACTGGTTGAACAGCTGGATCTTGCGAGGTAAGAAGACTTTCCTGCATGCACAGAGTAGGCATGTCACATTGAGGACAGGGAGTTCTTGTGAGATCACCTTGTGTGACCAACTTCAGATGCAACCGAGCAGTGATTGGGCAGCGTCGTAGAGGTGAGTGGACTACACTCTCCTTAGGAAAAAAAAAAACTCTTGGACTATAAGTCATAAATTAGCATATTGGGTTCCAAAAGGGCATATCTCTGTTACTGAGGGACAAAATCAAAAACGGAAAACAGAGGCAGATTCAGGAGAGCACTGGGACGTGGCAAGCTGACAATCTCATTTTTATGGACATATGACAGGTCCTCCAAACAGCAAGGTCCCTCTCGTCGTGGCTTAAAGTGGCCAGAACATTATCATGTAACATTTAGAGCTTTGATTAGTACAAAGATATGTTAATAAAATCAGCAAATTTTCATATTTAGTAAAATCAACCTTCTTGTGTCACAATCTCTCAGGGTAGTCCGTGTTCGTTGATCTCTAAAATGCAAGTTCTCCCGGGCATTTGCCAGGTCTTCTCCAGGCAAAGCTGGACAGTTAGAGGGGGCTACGGTAATATGTCCTGGATTGTCCAGCAGCAGTGGGAAATACTTATAATATTTCTTCTTTAACAGATAAAGAACATTTCTCCTTCTCCTGTCGATGTGGGGGACAATATATTGCTGTCGAGAGTGACTTGGAACAAACGTCTTTTATAAATTGTGACTCCTGTTCGCTGGTTATAGAAATCTTACAAGGATCGCAAACTTGAGAGAATCCGGGGATGGACATCTGGAATTTTCAGAATATTTATAGACTACAATCCAAAGTACATAGAAATCAGTTTGTTTTTTTATTAATTCCACTTTTTCTTTTAAGTCTTTGCTTATTATGTACATTGAGTGTCAAAGAAAATTAAATATTGGACATGTCCAAGGCAAGAATCGTATTTATAAAGGGTTGGATCCCATCAAGGACCATCTGCATCCCATGCATGTGAAAGGAGTTTCCACAACACTGTTCACATACAATATGAGATGAGTGGATTTTGGCACCGCTGCGGAAAAAAAATTTGCCCTAAGTAGCATGCTGGATTCTGCCGAGGATCATCACCATGGAATCACCATGGGGCTAATCCCCATGCGGGTCTGCTGCACATCCGAAGGCACAACCCAGCAGAAAACCAAGTCCTAGGACATTCAGATTTTATCAGAACATAAACGGATCTGATTGCTGTCAGGGAATGGAAAAGGCTCTCATCGTTAGGCCTAAATCTGTTCTGACCTAGTCCTGTAGCTACACGGCACTGTAGGTACTCCTCAGAGCCAGATAGCACAGGATGAAGGCTTGTATTGCTATTCTAGTCTGATCACCTTTGTGTGTAATCGTCTATTGTAACAAACTATTTTTTATAGCTGCAATATTCCAGCAAATGGATCTTAAAGCACAAAAGGTATATTGAATTTATTCAACTTCTAATAGAAATGATTGTAGGGGTTTTCGCGGTTGATGCAGAGAATTGGAGCTTCCTCAATCAGTCATGCACCCCTCCTATCTTCATCTTTGGCTCTGGCTGCAGATCTATTTTCCCCTATGCTTTACATTGCAGCTTGGCACAAGCTGGTGTGAAGAAGTCAGTGCATAGACAGCAGATTACCATTTTGCCAGTTTCACATATCTATGTTTTGCGGTCAGGGACTCTCTCAGTAGAAAATGACTGTTCAAGTCAGTGCTTCATGGCGGAACCAATCATTTAAAGCACCTTCCCACCTGCTTGTTGTCCCTGTATCTCCACCCTCCCCCCTTATCTGACTGACAGTTCTGGCTTCATAGACCCAGAGAAGGATGGAGATAAATGGAAAAACAAGCAGGTGGGAAGATGTATTTAAAGAAGCACTCCTCCTCCTCCCATCAAAATTTTTATCCTATGAATATATTGCAGTCATTATATTATATATCATTGTGCACTTACAATTGCCCATTTTGCCTTTCTACCCAGCTAATTCTTCTCTTTTCCATTACGTCTATGACATCACGTGATTAAAAACAGACTAGCTGAATCCTTCTAAGCTCTATGTAGAAATAGGAGGTCAATTTTCTTTGCACAAGTCATAGGTCACTGCAAAAGTCTATGGCAGGAGGGAGCATTTGGATCAGGGGTTGAAGAGGGAAATGATAAATTCAGGGACAAGATACTTCATGCTTCTACATAGAGAAAAGAGAAGAATTATCTGGGTAGAAAAGCAAAATGAGCAATTGTAAGTACACTGTGCTGTATAACAAGAGGATTGCAATATATTAAGAGGATAAAATCTTGATGGGAGGAGTGCTTCTTTAAATGATTGGCCCCGCCATGAAGCACTGAGTGCCTGGTTTTAAAACTTATTCTGTGCTGACAGTCACTTTAAAGGAGGACTGTTCAAACCAAGCACAGGCGCTCAGTGCACCCTGGCTCAGCCAATCCTTTAACTACAGCTTCCCACCTGCTTGTTTTCCACCTATCGCTGCCCTTCCTTAGCGCTATCAAGCCAGAGCTGTCATTCAAATAAGGGGGTGTGGAGATATAGGGACAATGAGCAGATGGGAAAGTGTATTTAATTGATTGGCCTCGCCATGATGCACCGAGTGGCGGAAGTTAGTTTGAACAGTCATTCTCTGCTCACAAGAGTCCCTTTAAGCATTAACTTTCTGTGGATCTCCTGACCCAGACTTAACCTCAAGTGAGGCTGTGTAGTTTGGGTCAGGAGACTAGAGGACAGTCCATGCATTGTGGTCCGTACTTGAACAGCAAAATATGGATGTGTGAAACCGGCCTTACAGCAAGAAAACTAAAAGTAACCAAACCATCAGGAGAAATAGAAGATTATTGGTAATGGAAGCAAACCCTTGCTTCTTAAAAAGAAAGAAGAGCAAAACACTGGAAGGTGCTATATAAAAAAGATCTAAAAGAACATGAAAATCCATGTAACACTGGTAAAGATACAGTACTGTATGCAGAAAACCTTGATTTGACATTTAACACGAAGAATGTCACGTTAAAGTTCTCAATATCTGTATGACAGAAACAAGGACACTAACAACTTAAAAGTACCGAAACTGTTTATTAAAAAATCATCCTATATCATTAATAAATTAATTAAATTCTGCTCTTCAGTGTAATTAAAAAAAAAAAAAAAAGAAAGACAACCATGCATAGTCAATCCTTCATTATACGTCCATTAGGATTATCCTGTAGAGGCCCAAAGGAGTTAAAAGGCCACAACTGCAAGACAAAAAAGAGGACACATGAGCCAAGATGTCATCCTGTGTGATATTAACCCTGTACAGCTGTGTGCGTGCTGCTGGGGTCTGCAGCTAGGCCTGTCCCTTCAGTCTGTATTGGTGAGGGTATGAAGCTCATGAGAGGCTGATTGACCATGGCCTTGAGCGTCTCTGGGAGCTGCCAGCAGTGGATCTTGCCATTTGCCAGAGTTATCATCTGATCACATTTAGAAAGAGGTAATCTTTGATAAGCCCCAGATGATCTCCAACAGGTGGAGCAGCAGCATAGGACAATATTCCAAACTTTTAAAAGAGGTTGTCTAGGATTTACATTTTTTCCTAAAATATGGAGACCTCCCCCTCCCTCAATGTTTTGGGGCTTTCTTTGCTCCTGTGATTACATACTGTACATCTACACAGTTGCAACTGTCAATCACTGGCCTCAACGGTGACACCTTTATGTACAGCGTGGGCCACTGCTCGGGTGCCGTGGTCATGTGGAGGTAACAGCATGTCACTGATGCACTACACAGAGCCCGGCAGGGGCAACCAGGACAGAGCTGAACTTACCCTGAGACAAACCCGTCCCCGGATGAGGGCGTAAGGGACAGGTCCATAGCTTCTAGAGTCCGTAGAGTTGTCTAGATTGTCTCCTTCTAACCACACATGGCCCTTGGGTACCTGGGAAAACAGGGAAACCATTTGGAATATTGAAAACTGTCTTAAAAAGAACTGAACAACCGCCATGGTCCCGATTCACAGGAAAATCATAACAAGTAAGGAATATCTGCCACAATTTTATGGTAACTTGTCACTGCATGTGAGTGAAAACACAGAGGACCTTGGCTGTGTTACCATCCTGGGCCACAAATACAAATTATTTATGCCAAATCTTTTGTGTTTGAACAATGGTAATAAGCTGATTGTAGGGCTTCATGTCGCTGGGACACAAAGTGATCAGCTATAGTATGTGGGCAGACATGGCATATCACGGGCTAGCTTACATTCTGGGCTCTTCTGAAACATTTTCCAGAGACCTTCATTACAGTTCCAGGTGGCACCAAGATGGGGTGTAAGGGTGGCCTAATTGAGGACATATCAAGGAACAAGCACTGGATTCTCCAGCTACTAAGGAGGGTCCTAGGGACACCAATATAACCGTACAGCCCTCTACTGGCAGCAGACCACACCAGATATCCTCACTAAGCAGATGTGATAATCACACATTTCACAGTGTTAAATGGCCTAGAGTAAGTGTGGACTAACCATAAACCATTTATTAATATCTTCTAAGCAAGAAAATGGGAGAACTACAATTATCTGAAAGCTGGATGTTTGGGTCATTAATTTAATAGACTTCAAAGAGGTCATTAGGATGCGGACTGAAATTCTGCTCTTCTGTCGCAGTAACAGCATGAAGAGGGCAGACACTCGTCAACATCCTGAGGCCATAACCAAGGCCAGACCAGTTAGTGGGCCCATGATTAGCTAAATGGTAATTGATTGTGACACCAATTACACATAATCTCATCATTTTATCGGAGTGGGCTTGTCAAACTTCTAATTAAGATCACAGTTCAGTCTATGTGCACACGGGATCCACAACACATTGCCATCATGTCCATCAAGAAGTCTAAGGAAAGACTCTATATTTGCTAAATTAATGAGTTATCTGGGAAGGCCGTCCGGGATTTCTATATGTTGAAAACAGTTAAACCTCCCATTTTGTGGTGCATGCAGTCTAACGAATCCAAACTGTTCTTAAAGCATTCAACTATTAAGTGACTGATAAAAAATGTGAGCTACTGTACCACCCACCGCGTGATTACAGTATACCAAGGCTACCTCCGAAGACACTTACTGCTCCAAGTCCCAGAGTCACTCAGCAATATTCTTATTTCTTGGTTGCTTAGAATTATGTGTGCAAGCATATTGTATAATTAAAGAAAAATAATTACTAGAGTGTAGAGAAGTACGATAGTTTAAAAATTAGTTCAACTATTGACCGACTAGAAGCCTTAAGAATATTTCAATAAAAGAGCTTGTAGGATAAGAAAAGCATGAATGCTTTCTCCCAGAAACAGCTCCACTCTTGTCTACAGGTTGTGTCTAGTATTGCAGCTCGGCTCCAGAAACATAATTGTGGCTAAGCTGCAAAACAAGACACACCTTTGAACATGAGTGGAGCTGTTTGTGGGAGAGTCATTCAATGTTCAAAGAAACAACAACAAAAATAAACCTTTATTTAATAACTGTCCTATGTATAAAACTGAATATAACCCTTGGTGTTTGGCGAACATTTTTACCACCCAGCATGTAAGAGATTAGATGGATTTCCTCCGCTCAGTGACCATTTACAACAAATCAGATTATAGTTTCACTTCCCTCAAACTGAAGGACAAATTAAGATTTCAATGTCTTTTACCCCAATTGTACCCTCTAGTATCTGTACAAGCACCACACAAAATCAATCATTTCCTGATGTTTAATAGTTTTCAACCTTTAAGAGAAAACCACAACATTGATCTTAAAATCAGAAACGTACTATCCCCATTTGTAATAACCACCCTGCAGTCCTTTAGTAATGACTAAGGGCTCATTCAGACGTCCGCGCAAATCGGTCTGAGATTGGACCACAATGCACGGACTGGCCGTGGGTCTCCCGACCCAAGCATGACAGCCTCTTAGAAATACATGGAGTAGTCATGTTGGAGTCAGGAGACCCGCAGCCATTCCGAGCATTGGGGTCCGTGCTTGGACCGATTTCCATGGACGTCTGATTGAGCTTTAACTTTGGAACTCATCTCTAATCTATTCTAGGTCTTCGGTTCAGAAAATGTACATGTTCACATGCACAGTTGGAATAAAGACCTCGGATGACAAATGTATGATATCAAAATGAATCCATCAGCAAAAAATTACACATTGTTTAAATCAGGTTTTTGTGCTAAATGTGTTTTTTTATAAATATTTTGAAATTTTTTCCCATATCACTATCTGTATTAAAAATAAAAATCTTTTAATTTTCATACTGGTCACAAGGGCTTTTTAAATTCATAACTTCCTGTTTCAGGAAACAACACATGTACATAGCCACGAGGGTCAGACTCCAACCCTACCTTTTTGTATTGAAATATCTATTGAGCGGTGTCAGTCAGGGCCGGGGGTGCGGTTACAGCAGCTGCTCTGTATACTCAGAGCAGTGACTGAACTAGCGCCGGCCCCGCCCCCATGACTGAAACCGAATGCTGCCGGGGGGGGGAGAATAAGGTTCATTTTCTCCTCACAGCGTTCAGCTACATGCGGGTACCAGGCAGGTTAGTAACACTATTAAACTGCAGATTAACCCCATATCCGCAGGTAAATAGCACTTCCTTTTAAACTTAAAACATCCCTTTACTGTTCTTAAACCTGTGATTGCCCAATTGCTTGTACTATATACTGCAATACCAAAAATCAGTCATGGCAGGTATGGGGGCCTTCAGCAGACCCTCATCTCCCATAGCAATCCATTGTCACTTCATGATCACAGTGGAAGATGAGTGTGTGAAAAGTGGCTGTCCGTGGATCGTGCATTTTAAATTTCACTCTGTCGGCAGTGGCATTTAACTGGTCAACAGCATGGGACTGAGCTCGGCTCCACTCGCTGCTAAGTTCCCACGATGTGTTTTTTGACGCTGTGTAATTTTGCTACCCAAAAAAACACTGTGTTAGAGTTCCAGCAAAGTTAATGGGATTTACAGAAATCTCATCCCCACTGCGTTTAGTTTTTATGCTGTGTAAATGGACCTGAGGTGCATTTTTGAATTTTGTAAAATGTCAATTTCTCTTGCGGATACACTGAGAAACACACTAAAAATGTATGTAATCCACACATTATGGGATAAAGATTTATCAAAGCCAAATACCAAAAAAGCAGCTTTATTTAAATCATGACATACCAAAAAGAGACAAAAATTGCAGTGTCAAAAACTCGATGAAAACGAGTGTAAACAAAAAAAACCCCTCAAAGTAACCTACGTAATTTACCTAACAGGTGCAGAAATGCTGCAACATCAAAACCTCGCCAAATACTCGTTGTGGGACGTAGACTTAGAGGCAGATGCCAGCTGTGTATCACAGCCATTATCTTAAACATGCGAGCTCAAAGACGGGGAACTGACATATGATGTAATGGTGCATCATATGTTGGGAAAAGGTTAAAGGACAGGAAGCAGGAGTCTAAAATAGCCCCAGTGGCCAGTACAAAAATTGCAAGATTACCAATTTTCTTTCATTACTAAAAATCGTGATCTGAATAGAAAAGCCATTTTTTTAAATACATGTAACACTAAAACCTAATTTAAAAAATAGGTAATTTTGTGATGATAGCTAGGGATGAGCATATTTGTGAATGTTGTCTGGTTGGAGCGAACTTTAGTACAAAGCTTGGTTCGGGTACCAGCACTCTACCCGAACTTGAACCCAAACCCCATAGAAGTAAATGGGGACCCGAACTTTGGTGTTGTAAAATGGTTGCAGTGAGGGCTAGAGGGCTGCAAAACTCTCTTTCTCAATTGTAAGTGGCCATAACTACAGGCTTACTAACGAATTATTGCATGTCTGCCATGTGGTGGTTCCATATACACTGCTCAAAAAAATTAAGGGAGAACTCAAATACCACATCCTAGATCTGAATGAATGAAATATTCTCATTGAATACTTTGTTCTGTACAAAGTTGAATGTGCTGACAACAAAATCACACAAAAATCATCAATGGAAATCAAATTTATTAACCAATGGAGGCCTGGATTTGGAGTTGCCCCCAAAATTAAAGTGTAAAAACACACTACAGGCTGATCCAACTTTGATGTAATGTCCTTAAAACAAGTCAAAATGAGGCTCAGTATTGTGTGTGGCCTCCACGTGCCTGTATGACCTCCCTACAACGCCTGGGCATGCTCCTGATGAGGTTGCGGATGGTCTCCTGTGGGATCTCCTCCCAGACCTGGACTAAAGCATCCACCAACTCCGCTGATCATGTGATCTACCTGCGCTGCACTTTAACCCTAGAACGCATGACCATAAAAATCTACTTTTTCACATACCTGGGGCCTTTTAGGCCCGTGTGCAAATAACATGGAATAACTCAAACAAAAATGACAAACAACTATATACCTG
Source organism: Phyllobates terribilis (assembly GCF_046119375.1). Taxonomy (NCBI): domain Eukaryota; kingdom Metazoa; phylum Chordata; class Amphibia; order Anura; family Dendrobatidae; genus Phyllobates; species Phyllobates terribilis. The sequence goes on from NW_027362773.1 coordinate 60,379,342, forward strand.
AGGAATACCTAGAGTTTCAAAATTCTAACTAAAGTAATCATGCAGAAAATAGAAAACAATTAACAGGGCGGGCCTGCGAGGCCCCAGGTATGCGTTCCAGGGTTAAAAACCATTATCTGCAGCACTGTGTATGCATGTAATCTATTAATGATAATTGGAGACTGATTTGCCGCAGTTCTTTGCTGCCATTCTTGCACTTTATATTGATTGTTTTTCGTGTATTCATGTATTAATTACCTTTAAATAAAATATGTATCTTTTTTTAAGCCGGTGTAACTCTTTCTTCTCCATATTAAGTATACATGTGGTGAAGTTTCAGTGTTAATGAACTGTCAGTGTGATTCATAAAGTGAATAACCCCAACCCCATAAATCCTTCCCTAAAAACAAGGGATAGTCAAGGCTTCGAAGAAAACATTTCTTGGATTTTGCTAAGATTTTTCCTGGCATATGGAAAATGAGATTTTTTATAGGCATCTTGCATCCTCCCCTCCTCTTGGGACCGGACCTACAATGAGTATTATTAATAAGTATCGGTCATTTCCACACCTCTTCTCATTCAGAAAACCCCAAGCTGTGGCACATAAAACATTACTACATTTGCAAGACGTAAGTGCCAGGTGGTGCACAGCAAAAAGTTGCCCATCTTCCTCTAATACAATCTTATGGCAGAAAACGTCAGAAGAACTTTAGCGGCTTCTGTCTTCAAGTACAAAACACAATTTCCAGGTTTCCTTATGGCCCTACTGTAGCCAGTGACTTGGGGACATGGGCGGGGTGAATGGCACAGGAGTTAGAGCAAGGCTTAGGAGAGAACTTAATCTCAGTGGCAGATAATACAAGTAAATCTTTTCTTCTCAACTATCCCTACCGGAGTCTATTTAAGTGCATCCCACATTGGAGCAAGCATCAAATGTAATTGCCTCGTCGCCTGCGGGTGTTCATTTCACAAAAGCAGCTTTTGTGGCTAAACCACAGGTGTTACCTTTCTTGATTAAAATGAAATATGATGAAAGGCGACAGTACCAAATGACATCTACAAGCTTGTAATGAATTGTATTTATTTGATTGGGATCCCAGCGGGTTATTTATACAGTCACATGACCGATCCATGGCCATTCTTCATTTCCAATGCACAAAGGATCAATGTACAAAGTTCGATATCTCTGTCCATCTCTCTGGGGGCACACTATCTAATTACACTAGCTGGGCTCTGCTGGAGAACACAGAATATTTAGAACAGATAAACTTTCTTAAGAAATAGTTGTAAATAGGAAGAAAAGACTAACCGAGAGGCCTTTCGTCATCATAGAATACAGGTTCCTATTGCTTGGAGACCTTTAAGGCTAAGTTTCCAAGGGTCAAAATACTGGATTTTCTGCTGCGGATATCCACTGGATTTTACAGTGCCAGTGAGTTTTAAGAAAACTCCTCCACATTCTGTGAAATACATCCACAGCGTAAACAGACTGGAGCTGTGGGTTTGAGATCCGTAGCATGTTCATTTGTACTGCGGATATATGTTCGGCTTTCCCCGCACCTTTTTCCACAATGACATCTGCAGCAGGTCCGTAGCAAATAAGTTCCTTGAGAAAGTAGTCTAAGGGTTTGTTCATAGGTACAGATAAGCAGAGGATTTTCTGGCAGGAAACTATGCTGGGTGTCACTGTATTAGCTGTGTGGATGAGATTTTGAGATTGTGGTTTTTGTTGGGCAGACATTACCAGATCAGGCCCTAGTCCAGTAATGATGCCAAAAGCTGAACTTGTTTTAGCAAGTGACCAGTACCACTAGAAAGGGTGTGGGCAGGCACAACACAAGTATAAGTTAGAGTGCCAATCAGACATCCAAAACAATGAGAGATCAGGCAAAAGGACGGAACAGGTATTATTGAAGGCCTGCACATCCGGATCAATAATAGATATTTATTAGTGATTATACATAGAATAAGGCAACGACAATCCACTAAACATTAAAAAAAACAAATAAGTGTAAAATAGTCAGTTCATGTCCAAAATACTGGACAGCGGGGACAATCAACCACATGCTCAAAATAAGAGCCCAAATGTCTTTGTAGTATTGGAACTGGGATATGGACTTGAATGTCCAGTTGGATAAGGATTGTTTAACAGACCATAAAACCACAGCTTTCACAACTCTGGATGATTGCTAAGAAAACATTGTTACTTTAGTTAAAATTGTTTAAAATATTAGAAAAATAAATTTAGAAACAATGCACGGTGCTTCAGTGAAACATGGTGGCAGTGTCCTTATGTGGGGCTGCACGAGCGCTGCTGGTGTCAAGGAGCTACATTTCATTGATGGTATCATGAATTCACACACATACTGCTCTATAGTGAAAGAGAAGATGCTGCCATCACTCCGTGCCCTTGCTAGACATGCACTTTGCCAACATGACAATGATCCAACACACATCTAAGGCCACTACTGCATTTCTGAAGAATAGGATGAAAGTGAATCAGTGGTCAAGTGTCTCCTGGTCTCAACCCAATCAAACACCTATGGGGAGTTCTGAAGAGACAAGTTGTCATCACTCTCCATCCAGCATCCAGGCTCTACAAGAGGTCGTTCTGGAAGAATGGAATGAGATGCAGCAATATGTCGCCTTGTTCATTCCATGCCTAGAAGACTTGGTGCTGTCCTAAAAATCAGAGGTCAAACAAAATACTAGATGTAACAGTTTTTACTGTGCGGTTTATTCATTTTTGCATCAACTAATTTGATTAAAACTGAATATTTATGTAATGAAAGTTATATTATTAACCTCACTTTCATGTTAAGGGTTAAAATATGTTTTATGAAACTCAGTCTTGTCAAAATTTTGGAAATTATTCTTGTGTTCAGTGAGATTTTGTCACACACGTGGATCATGGACCCACGGCGCCACAGGCCAGACTTACCCAGGAGGGGCATGGCTAAACAGCTACCAGGTTATTACTAGAGCTCCAGATGGTGGAGTTAGGCTTGTGCTGCAGGTAGCCGCCAGGCACCATTCCTGGGCAGTACCCGGTACTGCAGCAGCTGACCCCAATAGTCAAGATCGCAGTCACGGACTCTGAGTCACTGGCAGGACAGGATTCAGATATCGGAGCCAGTAAAGACAATACAGATTCTGGGTCACTGAACAGGACGGACATTGGTGCTGGTTCAGGTACAGCTGGAGCAGTTTCAGGTTCAAGTAACATGGGTAACAGGAACAGGTTCTGGTTCAGACAACACAGGTTTCAGGGACAGTTTTAGACAATACGGGACTCAAGGACAGGGATCTGGCAACGTACTAATTGCACACACACTAAGTAGGGAAACTACAGGGGTTGCTCAGGCACCTTAAATACCTGATGCTTTCCAGCTATTGGCATTTTCAAGTGCACGCGTTGCCCCTTTAAGAACCAGGGAGTGCGCGCACCAGGCGCGCCACCGGTAGAGTTGCCCCGTGTGCGCAGGCTCACAGAAGCAGGGCACAGGAACACTGCAGTGTGGCCGGAGCAGTGAGTATGTTGGTGTCCCTCACTGGAGGAGTGGGCAGGACACTCAGGGACGCCGGCATTGGCTTTACAGATATTGATTAAAATCTCACTTTTCAAAGAGGGTGTACTCATTTATGATGAGCACTGTACATCCAGCTTGCTTTCTCTCTATAGCAGAGGCTAGTGAGGTGAGAGGGCGTTCACACACAATAAGTGACACACAGTGTAGCCTATGTCCCATCTCACCTACAGGATACAAAATAAATGTCTCATGACATAAAAAAAAATGAAAGGGGTTGGCCACTTTACTTTAAAAATGTGTTGTCAACTTGTCACATGACTGTGCATATATGGTGTGTAAATTTATATATTACTAGCTGTACCCGGCCACGTGTTGCTGTGGCTTAAATGGAAAAGAAAGAAAAGAGAAAGCGCACATTTCTAAAATATTTAATTTCACAATGCTTGTGGGTATACAATATTTTTTGTTGTTCCATTGTCTGTGTAGATATAGAGATTGTCTGGTTTGCCGACTCTAAAACACGCACCATATAATTGTCCATGTGAGAAGCAATCGGTGTCTAGATTTAAACCGCACAATTCTAAAGATTGGCCCTGAGGTTTATGGATGGGGATTGCAAACGCCAATCGAATTGGGAATTGCAATCTCTTAAATTGAAACGGCATATCCGTGGAATCATAGGAATGAGGATATGTTCACCTTTGAAAGGTCCTGTCAAGATTGATGCTTCAACAACGTTGCTTATTAATTGTTTTACTGCAAATCACGTGCCGTTGCAAAGCTTTGGCTGGTTGATATTTCGCAACATGATAATTGGCACACCGATTTTCAATTGCAGTACGTGCGGTGGCATCTCTGGCAGATCGAGTGAATTCAAAAATTCTGTTGGATAATTAACCGCTTCATCTGCTTCCACAACAGTGTCGACGGACTTGTATGTGACTGCCTCGCTTTGAATGTTAGACTCAATATGTAAAGAGAGGAGAGAACAAGGCGCAATGGGTGACTCAGTATTGCAATTGTTAGAGGGGTGTGGGGATGGCTACTAACCTTATGGAGTTGTGCACCTCTGCACAACCCCAGTGTAAAGCTCCACAAGCTCCGCTCTGTTGGTGGCTGTCATCTATTTCCAGCGGCGTTCACAGATCCTGATCTCTCGGTGGTGGATCACGTGGTCAGGTTAGTAGCATGTAACGCCGAGATAGACGCCCAGCTTCACCAACACCCCGGGCAGCGTTCCGGAGGGGTTAGGGCAGCGCAGCTTGGAAAACCAGGGTAGTAATTCTAATTAAATTGCTCCCACAGGTGAAAGAACAATCGATTAAAGGCAGCTCTACCGCACCCCAACAGGGAGAAAGGGACAATCAGTGAATATGAATAGCGGTACCAGAGCGCCAATAACAGGGCAAAAATATTAAAAGGACTGATTTATTAATACACACAATGCGTTTCGGTGGACACAGCCACCTTCATCAGTGTCACCTGATGAAGGTGGCTGTGTCCACCGAAACGCGTTGTGTGTATTAATAAATCAGTCCTTTTAATATTTTTGCCCTGTTATTGGCGCTCTGGTACCGCTATTCATATTCACTGATTATCGCTTTGAATGTTAGACTGAATAATATTGTTAAGGTCATAGCCGTCTTTGTTCTTGGCCTCAAGAATAGCTCGTTCACTCAGCCAATCGTGATTCTTATAATTGGTTTGAGTATTGGAAAATATTTTTTCAACCAATTGTTCTTTTGACGTCACTAAATTGCAGAAGTTATGAGGCAATGAAATTCGTCTTAAGATCAGATCAACCGGCACCTTTCCGTTCCCAATTGCCAGCAATTGATGTGAGAATTTTTCAGCTGATCGATCGTTTTGCAGCTGGACACGCATATTTGTAGTTAATTTTAACTGCTTTACGTGTCGCCACAAAGTGGAGTATTTCAGGCAAGCATTTATTTCGTCCGCTGGTGTCGATCGAGGAATTAGAGGTAATGTTTGCCTGAAATTGTTAGTACCCTCCTGTTTGTTTTTTCCATCTTGTGTTTTGCGGTAACGAGACCATCAGCCTTTATATTCCAGCTCTGCCCTTTTGGCTGTGCTGGACTTCAGTGTTTGACTGTTTCTCTAGCCAGGTGCTTCTGTGCCTTTCTCTGTCAGTTTGCTTGGTCCTTCTGGGACCTCTATTACCTTTTTGTCAGTTTGTCTTTTTGTGTTCTGCCACAACTTCTCTGTTTAGGAGGTGTCCCATTTTTGTCCCAGTCCTTAGTTCTTTTAGGGACCCCTCCCCTTATGCTATAGGTCTTCGTTCAGACTAGCCGAGGACTAAGGCGGGTCTGTTCGCTAGGAACAGGCAGCCCGCTACATCGTAGGGATTCAGCTTAGTATTACTGTAGGGACAGCTTTCCCCTATCTTTCCTTAGTACTTGTTGCGGATCATAACAGTAAGTCCAGCCCAAAAAACTAAAAGGAAAGAAATTCGGGGATCAGTATGGTTTCCGTCCAGGATTTGGCTCAACGCTTGCAGGGATTGTCTCTGGAGGTGGCCGAGCTACAGCAACACGTGAGTAGCTGTTCTGGAGCGCATTTTGTGGAACCCAAGGTAGGACTGCCTGATGTATATTATGGTAAACAGCAAGATGTTTTTTCCTTTAAAAATGCTTGTTTGTTATATTTTCGTTTGAGACCAAGGTCCTCTGGGAATGAATCACAGCGCATTGGTTTTATTATGTCACTTTTGCGCAATGAACCACAGGGGTGGGCCTTTTCTCTCCATTTTAATGATCCATGTTTAAGGTCTGTAGAAGAATTTTTCTGCTGTGGGGCTATTATATGACGATCCTGATAGAATCTTGTCTGCTGAGGCAGAACTCAGACGTTTGAATCAGGGGTCAGGTGATGTTGAAAATTATTGCACACACTTTAGGAGATGGGCTTCAGAAGTCAAATGGAATGATCCTGCGCTGAAATGTTTATTTCTTGCTGGTCTGAGTGAAAGGGTTAAGGATCTGCTAATTGCATTCTGTTATGCACACGCCTGGACTGACTGGCGTGAGCATGATTAGTGATCCACAATGAAATCTCAAGATGATTACGTCATTTTGGATCGAAATGTGCTGCCCAGTGTCAGAAAACTTATTCTGAGTAGCAGGTCATGGGTGCTCAAACAGGACAATAATACATCTAAGAATGGCTAAGAGCAAAGCATTGGACTATTCTTAAGTGGCGTCTTTTGAGTCGTGATCTGAATCCCATTAAACATCTCTGGAAGGAGATGAAACCTGCAGTCTGGCGAAGACACCTTCATACCTGAGAGAGCGAGAGCAGTTTGCTAATGCGGAGTGGGTCATAATATGTCTGGACCGGTGGCAAAAGTCTCATTGAGAGTTACAGAAATCGTTGTTTGCAGTCTTTGCCTCAAAATGTTGTGCACGAAGATATTAAGTTAAGGGTCCATTTTTGTCCAGGTCACTTTCTTTCGTTTTTTATTTTTAATTTATCAGCTTTTGAATTGTGTTTCAACAATGTCTGATTTTCATTAGTTTATATTCAGTAAATTTAAATTAAAAATTACTTTTTGTCAGTTTCAAGTTATTTCAATGACCCTTGTGGGGTTTCCTTACTTTAACAGAAGAGTACCAACAATTGTGTCCACATCTGTATATATTAAAAAGTGCCTGTATATATCAAAATCATGCCTCCTACATATTTGATAAAATAATCCCCTTTGAGACTGGACTGGAAAATATGGAACCAAGAGCAAAAGAGAATCATATCGTGGGAGGTCTGGTAATTCACAATTCATATTTTTAGATTCAACATTATAGATGAGCAAATAGATCCGCGTATGATCCACTTTGAGTCAAATTTCCTGAAATTCACAGGTCCCACACTGTGGTTTGACTTGCAAGCATTGGCTAAAAAAAAAAATCCTGCTGCTATTTCACACACTGCTGAAGACAGGGCTAATGGTGCCAGGCGGACTTCCCCATAATGCCTTGCAGCTATTAGATCACATGGCCTAGTGTGCAGCCAATCGGGGGGCTATCAAAGGCTGTATAAAAGATGTGGGGCACCATTTTCTGCTTGTACTGTGTAAGGATAGGAGGTCAGAGCGCACAGCTTATTCTACATAAGGACAGAAAAAGGCCTAATCTGATTGTGGTGTACTACTTTCAGGGCTCAAGCAGATTGAAAATGGAAGTAATAGTCTCAGTCTGTGGATTATGAGTCAAGTGACTGTGAATTGATTGACCTCAGATACATTGCAATAATGGCACCTTAACAACAGCATTTTTTTTATTCTTCACACACAGCAAACAAGGTGGGCAGTATTAAACTCCTCCTTGCTAATTTGGCTGACCAACCTCTCTCCTTTTCAGTAATTTTATTTGACAAATTATTTTTTTGGGGAAAATTCAGTAAACGAAGCATATACAAATTTCAAAAGATTCACTCATCTCTATTTAGCGTCCCTTTAAAATAATGAAACAAATTATGGGACAGAGGAAAAGTGATGTAGACGTACACAATTGTAAAGAAGAATAATTAAAAAACAAAAACAATTGTAAAAGGATAACAGTAATGTGAATATGACATTATCAGAATGAATTGATCTCCACAGTGCATGGATCACAGCTCCGAGGTAATTTCACTTAGCAGTGAAAGTAAATAGATTTGTGCCTCACAACAGACAGCGCATTTACACTATGCAGCTATTGATTGTCAGGGGAGCGTTGCTGAGAAATGCAGACTTATCCCAGTTCTTTATCACACGCAAATTGACAAAAAGTTCCCTATCTATGGCTCAGGGCTGTATTAGGGTCATTAACAAGTACTCATTCTTCCTAAGTGACAAGTTAGCTGCATTAATTTTGGTTTCTGCCAGCAGTTCTCCCTAGGTCCTCTCAAAACACTGGGATTACAGAAGCTGATACAATAAAAAGAGACTGAATTGAATTTTATAATTTGAATTCCGCCTTATCTTCATTTTTTCTACAGCAGGTTTTAGCAGCAAAATTGATCGCTTACAGTTCTGATATTTTTTTTCTTGGTGAAGGTGGAAGGGCGTGAAACAGAAAAATAGACAGTGTTCCTATGGCATAGAGCAAAAAAAAAAGGTATTTGCATATCAAAAGAATTATATTATCATTATTTTTTTAATACCTTAACAAAATCTAGTTCACCAATAAATATCTATTTCTATGTAAATGGTATGCTTACCTGGAAATTTACTGTTGTTATGGGTCTCACAAAATGTGACAGGCTGCTGTATTCCACTGCCCCAACGCGCGTTTCGCCTGACTTGCTTCTTCCTCTGGGCTTTTTTTAGGGTCATGACTTTATCTTGAGACCTTAGCAAACCTTTAGCTTTGTGTGAAGGATGGATGTTTTATATATGCACTTGTGTTATATCTGGTACATTTGTAAGGGTTTAGCCTATTGGTCTATACTATTGTTATCATGCACAGGTTTATGGTGCTCCTTTTAGAGGTATTCCTTGTTTTATATGTTTTTTTATCTAGGATTTTATATTTAATTCTAATAAACTTTGAATTTATTATCTCATAGATCTCTTTTTTTTCTGGGGTCATATAGAAGCACAGAATTTTTGGTTTATTAGTATTACAATGCTTTAGACCAGTGATCAGAGTAGAGACTAAGCAAACCAAAAAAAAAATCATTGTTGGCGGAAAAAATGTAAAAAAAAAATAATAATTTCTAGCTCTTAGAATATTGCACTTCAAGAATATTTTTTTTGGGGAAAAAATTATTATTGTTCAAAAGTAGCAACACATTAAAAAAATCCTTAAATAAATGTGGTATCGCTGTAATCGTACTGACCGTTGTTTTATCAATTTTACCGGATGGTGAACAGCATTTTGTTCATTGTGCCTCCAAAAAATGGGAAAAGTAAGGATAAAAAAGAAATGTAATTTATCCCAAAATGGTATCAATAAAAACTGCAACACAATTTGCCAAAAGACAAATCTTCACAGAGCGCTGTTAGACGAAAAAAATAAACAAAATTTGCATTGTCATATTTTGAGAGCTATAAAACTTTTGTTTTATTTAAAAAAAGGAGTTTTTTTACTATGTAAAAGTAGCAAAAACATAGAAAATCAATCTAAATCTGGCATTGCCATAAATCGTACTGACGAGAAGAGTGATGCCGTCTTATCAGTTACAGTATTTTGCGGATTATAAGACGCACTCCCCCTACCAAATTTGGGAGGAAAATGGGGGTGTGTCTTATAGTCCGAATGTAGCTTACTGGGGAAGAAGGCGGTGGTGGAATGGGATCAGAGGAGGCAGGGTCGACAAAGGCGGCAGATGTGCAGATTTAGATCTCGGCTCAATGACTAACCGAAATCTCACCCTGAGCATGCGCCGCCTCCAGCGGCCAGTTTCCTGAAGCCCAATGTCGGGAGAGCATTGTGCAGAGCGGGACTCTGCTCCTGCCTGCACCGCCGACGTTTTCTTGAAGAACACCGCCGGGAAACCCCTCCTCTCAGTCCAGGGCCTGCAGCATCGCCCCACTCCTGCCGCTGGCGTCCTGCACCGACGACCCTGCCTCCTGTGATCCCGATCCACCGCCGCTGCCTCCCCTTTCCCCGATAAGCTAAATTAGGACTATAAGACTGACCCCCATTTGAAACATTAAAATATTTTTTCACAGTTTTCCTCCTAAAAATTTGGGGTGCGTCTTAAGGGCCGGTGCGTCTTATAGTCTGCAAAATACAATACATTGCATGATCAATGGATTAAAAAAATAGTAAAAACAATGAAACTGCAGTTTATTGGTTCATTATGCCTCCCAAAAATAATAATAAGGCTATATTCACATTTATTCTGTGCTCTACTCTGTAATGAAAGCACCACGCCAGCATTTTTTTTTCTATTGGAGTGGTGTTACTAATGCAAAATCTCTGCCCCTAGTCTTATATAGTCTTATACTTCTCCGCCGCCGTCTTCATCTGTTCTCGGCACTGCTCCGGTCGTCTTCTACTAATTGTTACCTGTTGGATCGCTCCAGTGTTTGCTGGGTGAACCGGTAGTCACTTCTCAATGTAAATCTATGAGAGCCAGAAAAAGGATCTCATACACTTAAATTAAGAGCTTGTGACCGTTACCTCTGAAGTTACCTCTGAAGAAAAAGGCTAGTGAGGCAACTTACATGAGTGACACCGCTCCAGCGGTGAAGTAAAAAAAAAAACTCTGGAGTGGTGCTTTAAGTTGGGGACTCTTATCTAAATCTTCACAAAACAGATTCAGACGAAATAGCTGATGGAACCATTCACTATAATGAGGAAGATGGAGTCCCTTTAGACTCAGCTTGGCCTCGGTTCCCTTTGGTGTTTTGTCATTTTTAGAATACACAAAGCGTGGTTGACCATGATTTTGTGCGCCTCTAAAAAGATGGACCCCACCGGAACAGAGGTCAGTCAGAGTCTAAAGTGAGTCCATCACCCGCATGCATATACCTGTAGTTCTGAAAGGTTCTGTCTGAATTACGTTTTTTGCTGAATTTGACAGAAACCTGATGTACATGCTCAGTGTAGAGCATAGGATGTGAATTTAGATTTAAATACGATCCAAAATGTTGTATACCCCAAAAGCTACCAATAAAAACCTCAACTCATCCCACGAAAAACAATCCCCCTCTCAGGCCTGTCACCCGTCATTGGAAATATAGAGTTTTTCAATGTTAATGGTAGCTTAAAAAACAAAACACAGTAGCTGTCCTGCAAAACATTCAGCAAAATAAAAACTGTTAGGCCACGTTCACACGTTCAGGATTTGGTCAGTTTTTTACCTCAGTATTTGTTAGCCAAAATCAGGAGTGGGTGAAAAATGCATTAGCATCCACATGATTGGTCTTATTATAGTAAGAAGAGCCCAGAATTTATGGGGTGGACGTTTCCAGAAACAAAAGCCAGACCTAATGTATGGGCACTAGAGATGAGCGGACTTGAACTGTAAAGTTTGGGATTTGTACCAGAGAGATAGAGAGAGAGAGAAAGAGAGAAAAAGGGAGAGAAAGAGTGAGAGAGAGGGGGAGAGAAAAGGAAAAAGAGGGAGAAGAGGTAAGGAGAGTGAGACAGAGGGAGAGAGAGAAAGAAAGAAAGAAAGAAAGGGAGAAAGCTATATTTTTTTCAGCTCCAAAGTTCGGGTCCTCATTCATTTCTATGGGGTTCATGTTCAAATACAGTTCTGATACCTGGACCGAACTTTGGACTAAAGTTCGATCGAACATGACGAACCTGGACTTTGATGAGTCCGCTCATCCCTAATGGGCACTACAATGGCATATTTGCAATCTTCACTCTGCAACAGCCACTGCAAGCTTATTTCTTGAAAACATCTGTTAGGCCAAAAAGTTACTGCCTCCATAGAGGAATTCCAAGAGGGGGTTTAAAGGGAATCTGTCACCCTCCTGGGCGCTATCAGACCTCTACTATGGGCATACAGGGTAAAGAAAAGTAAATCTATATTTACCTGTATGGCCCATAGCAGAGGTCTGATTGTAGAGAACTCTGGCTTTATAAAGTCTGTTTTCCAGAGGCTTGGCGTCCGGGGAACACCATGCAAACCCCTCCTATCTGCTTACTATTCCCCTAAATCATCGCCTCTGTGCTAAATTACCATATGCCCCCCTCCACTGCACGTCACAGGGCCCTGTGACAGGCCCTGTGACGTGCCCTGCTCTGCCTCCCCTCCCGCGCATGCGCAAAGTGCCGCTCCCATGGAGCGCACTTTGTTTCCCTCCGGCCCCGTTTGGCTGCGTACTGCCAGCGGAGCGGAAGTCTCAGTGGCTCACAGTCGCTTGCGCAATACAAGGCTGCGGCGCAGTACGCAGCCAAACGGGGCTGGAGGGAAAGAAAGCGCGCTCATTGGAGCGGCGCTTTGCGCATGCGCGGGAGGGGAGGCAGAGCAGGGTACCTCACAGGGCCTGTCACAGGGCCCTGTGACGTGCAGGGGAGGAGGGGGGGGGAATAGGGTAATTTAGCACAGAGGCGACAATTTAGGGGAATAGTAAGCAGATAGGAGGGGTTTGCGTGATGTCCCCCGGATACGAAAAAGCCTCTGGAAAATAGACTTTATTATTATTATTATTTATTATTATAGCGCCATTTATTCCATGGCGCTTTACATGTGATAGGGATATACATAACAAAAGCATTTACATAATCTTAACAAAACGAGTCAGCGACTGGTACAGGAGGAGAGAGGACCCTGCCCGCGAGGGCTCACAGTCTACAAGGGATGGGTGAGGATACAGTAGGTGAGGGTAGAGCTGGTCATGCAGTGGTGTTTACTGCAGGTTGTAGGCTTGTCGGAAGAGGTGGGTCTTCAGGTTCCTTTTGAAGGTTTCCACGGTCGGCGAGAGTCTGATATGTTGGGGTAGAGAGTTCCAGAGTAGGGGGGAAGCACGGGAGAAATCTTGTATACGATTGTGGGAGGAGGAGATAAGAGGGGAGTAGAGCAGGAGATCTTGTGAGGATCGGAGGTTGCGTGCAGGTAAGTACCGGGAGACTAGGTCACAGATGTATGGGGGAGACAGGTTGTGGATGGCTTTGTATGCCATGGTTAGAGTTTAGAGGTTAGACTTTATAAAATCAGATTTCTCTGCAATCAGACCTCAGATATGGGCCATACACGTAAGTATAGATTTACTTTTCTATACCCTGTATGCCATTAGTAGAGGTCTGATATCGCCCAGGGGGGTGACACATTCCCTTTAATTTCTAAAATCGGGTCATGTTTTGGAATTTCTGGTGTTCCTAAAATGTAAAGTGCTGCAGAATATGTTGGCGCAATAGAAATAAAAATTATTATTTATTATTATTATGTTCTTGCACTTCAGTGATCTGCAAATGACAACCACAAACTATTCCAGGAAAATCTATGCTACAAAAGCAAAATAGCCCTTCTTCATAGTAAAAACAAATCCAATACAAATATGTCCACAGGCATTAATACCATAACACCAAAAAAAGAAAAAAAAATGGCAGACACAAAATAAATAAAATAACAAAATTTTATTGTGTTAAAGGGAACCTGTCAAGTCCTAGTTGCTATGTACACTGCCCCTATAGCGTTGTTAGTGATGCAATGTGCATCACTAACAAGCTATTTTCATGAAAATCAGTGGTAGTATAATGATGTTGTAACATTTTATATACTTTCTTACCTGCTCGTATTCAGTCATTGGGGTGTGATTCTCACATTCAGTCATGGGCAGTCACCGCGTTCAGTCAGTGCTGGTGCCGCCCATGAAATTTGAATGCTTCTCCTGGCAATCGCTAGGTCTGAAGGGCGCAAGCGCATTTGCACATGTCGGGCCGCTGGTCCGGCGCGTGCGGACTGAGGCGGTGTTAAAACCAGTTTCAGTACGCACGTGCTGTGACCTGTGGCTCCCGGCGCGGTCAATGTATTGTGCAGTCACCGCTGCAGTGTCAATGGGCATGCGGTGACCGCAAGATTCATTGACCGTGCACGAGCCGGGAGCCACAGGTCTCAGCGCATGAGCACTGAAGCTGGTAATCACACAGCCTCAGTGCGCAGCCGCCAGCCCTGACTGAATGCGGGGCCCGCCCCTGACTGAATGTGATAATCACACCCCTATGACTGAATAAGAGCAGGTAAGAAAGTATATAAAACGTTACAACATCATTATACTACCACTGATTTTCATGAAAACAGCTTGTTAGTGATGACATTGCATCACTAACAACTCTATGGGGCAGTGTATATAGCAACTAGGACGTGACAGGTTCCCTTTAATGATGAAATCCCATTAGTAATAAAGAAAAGTAGAAAGGGTACATTAGGCACATGGAAATACATTTGGGTGAGTGAGTAAGGTATTAAGGTTTTAAATCAAACGGCAAAGACAAAACCTGTGGACATGTTGTGGTAGATCGGCTCACTTGGTTGCACATATAGGTAGACACAGGAACACTGTCTCTTTAAATCTTCTGTGGTTTATTAAGAGTACTGCATAAACCAAAGCAACGTTAGCAAAACAAACACGGCCTTCCCGGTTTAACAGGAAAACAAAGCATAACCTGTGGCACAGTCCTTGTTGCTACGGGTAACCGCTCACTTCAGGAACAAAACCACCCAAGGTTTAGCTTTCCTTCAAATGACAAAAACAGCTCCAGAGCTTGTGCCTCCAGACCCACCCCACACCAAATGCTCTAAAAGGCTGGGAATTTATCGTCTCCCCTCCTCCCTCTCTACAGGTGTTTAATCACCCTAGCACTAAACATGGCTGATTAACCCCTCATCACTTAATGTGCTGGAACATTTTTCCTAGGTTTATGTAACTGGAGCCAACAATCTCAGTGCTACATATCTCTCCTCCAGTACTTTGCCAGTGACTTTGTCAAATATCCCCCCACTCTGCCCAAAGCCGTAGTGTTATGCACATGCCCGGGCTAAGCGGCGTGTGCGTGTGATTGGTAGTGATTCCACTGGACCGTGCCGGAGAGTGAATGCCTGGAGGGGCGTGACTAGGTATTCACCCGATCCGACCAGGGTCGCACGACGGCATACGACGCCAGTGCACCAAGGAGGAACCGAGCAGAGGGACCAGGTGCTACTCCAGGACAGACCCCGGACACGGCTGTTGACCCACACAGGGGAATACAGGAACAGGCTGGTAGGCTGGCACACAGATTGGTGGGTATAGGCAGGCACGACTGGTATGCAGGCAGGCGGGTATGCAGGCAGGGGGGTAAAGGCAAGCACAGCTAGAGTGCAGACAGGGAGGCACTAGCAGGTAGGAACACAGGCGGGATAGGACCCAGTACACACCGGGACTAAGGAACAATACAGGCAGAGGGTTACAGGCAAGCACAGCTAGAGTGCAGACAAGGCTGAGCAGGGAGGACAGGGCTCTGTTCACACGGAACAGACAGGAAGGGAAAGACAGAGCCAGATACTCACACAGTACTTGCAGAGACAACAAGCAGGAGTTAGGTACGAGTTCAGACTCTGCAGAAAAAGGAAGGGAACGGACATAGAGGCAAAACAGGTAAAGGACAGGAGAGAGTTCAGACTGGAACTGAGTGTACGGAGGAGACCGACACTGCAGAGGGATACAGGAGCGGGTCTGGGAATACGGCCCCCAGAGAGGCGGAACGAACAGGCAAGGAGCGTGTTCAGACAGGACAGACCAGACACAGGAGCGGGTCTAGGAAATCGGCCACTAGAAGGCGGAACGAACAGGCAAGGAGCGTGTTCAGACAGGACAGACAAGAGAACACAGAAAGGACTCAGTTCAGACACGGTAACTAATACCAAAAAGCAGGAGACATACAGGACTCAGTTCAGACACGGGAGCTGATACCGCAAAGCAGGAGACATACAGGACTCAGTTCAGACACGGGAGCTGATACCGCAAAGCAGAAGACATACAGAACTCAGTTCAGACAGGCCTGGAAATACAGCCTCCAGGAAAGGCAGACAAGGAAACAAAGAACGGGACCTGGCACCTTCAGAGTGCAAGCACACACTGAAGGAAACACTATGCTCAGGCAGGGATAGAAGGGAGCTGCTGAGCTATATACCAAGTGACAGACAGCAATAGGCTGAGGACGCACAAGGGGTGTGACCCACAGCAGGTACAAAAGGCAGGAAGTGATCGGGCGCCGCCCTTAAGCAGCAGAAACAGACACAAACAGACAGCATGGAGGGAAGCCAGAGAGACATTCTGGACAGGAGATCAAGTGCGCCCTCTTGCACAGTGGGAGATGGACCACCATGCAAGGACGCCGCCAGGTATGTTACAGTACCTCCCCCCTTACGCCCCCTCTTCTTCAGGCCTGCCAGAATCTTCCGCAGGGAATTCGAGGGCCAGTCGTTCACTGGGTTGGAGGGGGACAGAGACTTAAGGGTAATCTCTGCTTCGAGGTACATCTTGTCAAGCTCACAGGAAGAAATAGACGGGTTATCAGGTACATAATGAGGAAAAGTCACTGTCTCTTTGTTATCTGGTGGTATCCCGGAGGATTCAGGAAACAACTGGAGGTCCTCCGCCGGGTCAGAAGAGTGCAGAGGCTCAGAGAAAACAACTGCTTCAGAGTACACTAGGTCGGACTCACTGGAGGAAGCAGGCGAGGTATCGGGTACCGAGTATAGGAAAGTCTCTGTCCATTCACCACCAGGTGGCACCCCGAAGGGTTCTGGAGACAGCTGGCGGTCCTCCGCCTGGTCAGAGGGGTGTAGAGACTCACGGGTAACCTCTGCTTCAGAGTACACTAGGTCGGACTCACTGGAGGAAGCAGGCGAGGTATCGGGTACCGAGTATAGGAAAGTCTCTGTCCATTCACCACCAGGTGGCACCCCGAAGGGTTCTGGAGACAGCTGGCGGTCCTCCGCCTGGTCAGAGGGGTGTAGAGACTCACGGGTAACCTCTGCTTCAGAGTACACTAGGTCGGACTCACTGGACGAAGCAAGCGAGGTATCAGATCCAGGATATAGGAAAGTCTCTGTCCATTCACCACCAGGTGGCACCCCGAAGGATTCTGAACACAACTGGAGGTCCTCCGCCTGGTCGGAGGGGTGTAGAGACTCAGGAGTAACCTCTGCTTCGGAGTACACTAGGTTGGACTCACTGGACGAAGCGAGCGAGGTATCAGGTACAGAGTATAAGAGAGTCTCTGTCCTTTCGCTACCAGGTAGCACCCCGAAGGGTTCAGGAGACAACTGGAGATCCTCCGCCTGGTCGGAGGGGTGTAGAGACTCGGAGGTAACTACCACTTTGGGGTACCCATTGTCAGGCTCACAGGACGAAGCGGACAAAGTATTGAGTACCGGGTGTAGAGAAGTCTCTCTCCATTTGTCATCGAGTGGTATCCCGGAGGGTTCAGGAGGCAACAGGGGATCCTCCGCCAGGTAGTAGAGGTGCACAGACTCTGAGGTAACCACAGCTTTGGAGCATCCTTGGACATGCACACCGGTTAAAGAGAAAGAAGCATCTGATGCCGGGTGCAGGAAGTTCTCCTGTGTGGAGTCTGGATGGGCAGAAGTCTCTTCGGCCAGGAGAACTGGTGCACTACCCACGCACATTACCCATTGGGGTTTCTCCGGGATACAGGGAGATGAAGCTTCAGTAGGGACTTCAAGGTTGGGGTCAGGAGGTCTCAGGGAGGTCAGACCCTGGCGTGACGGCTTGCCTCTAAGTCTAGCACGCCTGGACTGCCTCTTGAGGTTGAGAGAAGTATTCCGGAAAGCGTAGTCACCCTGTGAGGATTCTGGGTGGGCAGTAGTCTCATTGGGCTGGAGGACTATTGCGCTACCCACACACATTACCCGTCGGGGCTGCTCCGGGATATTGGGAAGTGAAGCTTCAGCAGGGGCTTCAGAGTTAGGGTCCTCGAAGACCATACGAAAGGCCACCAGGAAGGCCTGCAGGTCAAGGATGACAGGATCCCATGCTTCCCATAGGGGGGTGACCCATTTCAAGGCATCACCCGCTAGGTAGTCAATCATAAAGGCCACTTTAGCCCAATCGGAAGGAAAATAGAGAGGGTAGGCCTTAAAGTGTAGCATGCATTGCTCCACAAATGCACGACACTGTCTTGGATCCCCATAGTAACGTGGCGGATCCGCAGGAACGAGAGCTGATAGATCCATCTGGACGGGTGCGTAATTCGCCTAGAACTCAGCTAAAGGGGGGAAAAAAAATTTATTTATTTATTTTAATGCATGTATTCGCTGGAAAAACTTCTCAAAGAGCGAAGGCCGTGGGGCTCAACGGGAACCATGGCCTGAGCATGCTGTTATGCACACGCCCGGGCTAAGCGGCGTGTGCGTGTGATTGGTAGTGATTCCACTGGACCGTGCCGGAGAGTGAATGCCTGGAGGGGCGTGACTAGGTATTCACCCGATCCGACCAGGGTCGCACGACGGCATACGACGCCAGTGCACCAAGGAGGAACCGAGCAGAGGGACCAGGTGCTACTCCAGGACAGACCCCGGACACGGCTGTTGACCCACACAGGGGAATACAGGAACAGGCTGGTAGGCTGGCACACAGACTGGTGGGTATAGGCAGGCACGACTGGTATGCAGGCAGGCGGGTATGCAGGCAGGGGGGTAAAGGCAAGCACAGCTAGAGTGCAGACAGGGAGGCACTAGCAGGTAGGAACACAGGCGGGATAGGACCCAGTACACACCGGGACTAAGGAACAATACAGGCAGAGGGTTACAGGCAAGCACAGCTAGAGTGCAGACAAGGCTGAGCAGGGAGGACAGGGCTCTGTTCACACGGAACAGACAGGAAGGGAAAGACAGAGCCAGATACTCACACAGTACTTGCAGAGACAACAAGCAGGAGTTAGGTACGAGTTCAGACTCTGCAGAAAAAGGAAGGGAACGGACATAGAGGCAAAACAGGTAAAGGACAGGAGAGAGTTCAGACTGGAACTGAGTGTACGGAGGAGACCGACACTGCAGAGGGATACAGGAGCGGGTCTGGGAATACGGCCCCCAGAGAGGCGGAACGAACAGGCAAGGAGCGTGTTCAGACAGGACAGACCAGACACAGGAGCGGGTCTAGGAAATCGGCCACTAGAAGGCGGAACGAACAGGCAAGGAGCGTGTTCAGACAGGACAGACAAGAGAACACAGAAAGGACTCAGTTCAGACACGGGAACTAATACCAAAAAGCAGGAGACATACAGGACTCAGTTCAGACACGGGAGCTGATACCGCAAAGCAGGAGACATACAGGACTCAGTTCAGACACGGGAGCTGATACCGCAAAGCAGAAGACATACAGGACTCAGTTCAGACAGGCCTGGAAATACAGCCTCCAGGAAAGGCAGACAAGGAAACAAAGAACGGGACCTGGCACCTTCAGAGTGCAAGCACACACTGAAGGAAACACTATGCTCAGGCAGGGATAGAAGGGAGCTGCTGAGCTATATACCAAGTGACAGACAGCAATAGGCTGAGGACGCACAAGGGGTGTGACCCACAGCAGGTACAAAAGGCAGGAAGTGATCGGGCGCCGCCCTTAAGCAGCAGAAACAGACACAAACAGACAGCATGGAGGGAAGCCAGAGAGACATTCTGGACAGGAGATCAAGTGCGCCCTCTTGCACAGTGGGAGATGGACCACCATGCAAGGACGCCGCCAGGTATGTTACACGTAGGTCTTGGCACCTTCAGTCACCAACCTTGGAAGTCTATACGGGCATCTGCGTTATCGTGCAGCTTCCCAGGCCTGTGTTCAAACATGAAAGATGAAGACCTGTAGCCCTGAGTTTCAACACTTGGAATGCCATCTCTGCTTCTAGAGGCCATTTGGCCATTGACGTCTTTGTGCCCTCAAGAAGGTCGGACAGGGGTGCGGCTATCATGGTGAAATTCGGGATACACCGCTGATAGCATCCCACCATTCTCAGAAATGCCCGAACCTGATCCTTGGAGACCGGTTTCGTTCAATTTTGGACTGCCTCCACTTTATTCACTTGTGGCTTTACTTTGCTTCTTCCAAAGATGTAGCTCAGGTATTTTCCCTTCTTTTGCCCGATGGCACACTTCTTAGGGTTTACGGTCAACCCCCCCCCCCCTTTCCTCAGTGCATCCGGCATGGCCTGGACCTTCTGTTGATAACTTCCACAATCCGGGCTGAATATCACAATATCGTCTAGGTAAGCTGAAGTGTACTATTTATGAGGGGCTAAGACTCGGTCTATGGCCCTCCAGAAGGGTCTTTTTGCAGCCCGAATGGCTTCTGGTATACTGGAAGCAGCAGTCAGGTGTAAGAGGCCGTTGTCTTCTTGGCACTTTGAGAGAGGATTGGCCAGTAACCTTTCATTAGGTCCAGAGAGGTGATGTATCTGGCTGACCCTAGCTTTGATATACGTTCATTGTTGCGGGGTATCGGATATGGGTCAAATTTAGCCCTTTCCTTCTAAATCACCTTGCGGTGGGCTTTGGGGATTCTATACGACTTTTGGTTCACCGGCACATGTGGTTCCGTAAGGATTCCATGTTCACCAACCTGAGTTCGCTTTGGCAACTCCGAAAACAGGTGTCGGTTCTGCTGAAGCAGTTCTTGGCACTATTGTTTCTGGGCCGGAGTCAGTGTCTCTGCCACGGTGACACCCTTAGTGTCCTCTTCTTGTCTGTCCAGCTAACATGGAGTTTCAACGTGGTCTCTCTGTGGTCCTGCCTTGATGGATAGCAGCACAAGAGGATTTTGGAAGGGTGAGTTGGTAGCAGTTAACTGGCAGGTGGGACAGGACTTGTAATAGCTTAGGATTTCACGGTGACATCAGAGCCAATAGAACCTCTGCATGACCCGTTTTTGAGTTTTGTCCACCCCCAGATGGCCAACCAAGATATGTGAATGGCCCCTGTCCAACACAATTTGTCTATAGGGTCCTGGTACCAACAATTGCTCCACTATTTCCTTCCTCACCTTAGTAACCCGATACAATAAGTCCCCACTCAACATGAAATAGGGAAACCTGGTGTCAGCCCCAGAATCCTGTGCTTTCTCCTCTTCTCCCAATACATAGAAGGGAAACCCATCAGACTCTGGGGTCGGTGTGACTTTTTTAGGGCCAACCCATTTCTTACCCGAGCAATCAAGGTCTCCGACCATCCCCCACAAATCCCAAAACAACAGAAAGTCCTGGCCTATGATAATTGGGTGCAACAAATCTGGGACCAAGCCGACCTCAAGGGACTCCGCTCCAAGGGCCATTTCAATGACCACTCTGGCCACCAGATAGTCTTTAGCATCCACGTGCATACACTGTTATGATCTGCTACAGGGACTAAGGAAAGACAGGAGAACTGTCCCTACAATAGAACTAAACTAGATCCCTACGATGTAACGGGGAACCTGATCCTGCGATCAGACCCGCTAAAGTCCTCGGCTAGTCTGAACGAAGACCTATAGATGTGAGGGAGGGATCCCTACAAGAACTAGGGACTGGGATAAGTTTGGACACCTCCTAGCAGAAATAGTAGCAGTCAAAGACAAACACACAACAAAAAGCATAGAGGTCAGAAGACCTAGCAAAACTAACAGAGAACGGCAACAGAGCACCAAGCTAGCTCAAGAGTAGTAAATACAATGAAGTCCAGCAAGACCAGGAGGGCGGAGCCGGATTAAATAGGCAAAAATGGTCATGTGACCAGCAAACTAAAAAAAACCTAACAGGAGAGTTCTAACAGTACCCCCTCTTCTAAGAGGATCCTCTGGATCCCCTAGGCCCAGGCTTACCAGGAAACCTCCTGTGAAACGCTCTGACAAGTCTGGAAGCAGAAACATCATCCGCCCTCACCCATGAGTTATCCTCAGGTCCGAAACCCTTCCAAGCGACGAGATACTGCAAACTCCCTCTATACCGTCTAGAATTTAGGATGCGGGAAATTTCATATTCCCCGTCCTCCACCACCGCAGGAACAGTGGCAGAGGCGTCACCATCAGACACATCAGCTTTTTTCAACAGAGAAACATGAAACACCGGGTTAATCTTCCAGGACGTAGGAACCTCCAACCTAACAGCAGATTGGTTAACTACCTGAAGCACCTTAAAGGGCCCTACAAAATTGGGACCCAATTTTTTAGAAGGAATCCTCAATCGCAGATTCTTAGAGGACAACCAAACCATGTCACCAACAGCAAACAAAACCTCTTGCCGTTTCCTATCAAAGTACCTCTTAGATTTTTTGTTGGCCTCCTGAAGATTACCACGCACATCCGTCCAAACTCTCTCCAAATCACCGGAAAAACTCTCCTCCTCAGGCACAGCCGAAACCAATTTGGAGAATGACCCAAAAGACGGATGTCTCCCAGAACAACAAAAAAAATGGCGAACACCCAGCAGAAGAGGATGTATGGTTGTTAAGAGCAAATTCAGCAAGTGGCAGAAACTCCGACCACCCCTCTTGATTGTCTGCCACAAAACAACGCAAGAACTGCTCAACATCCTGGTTCTTCCTTTCTGTCTGGCCATTAGACTCAGGATGATATCCAGATGAAAACGACAAATGAACTCCCAACCTGTCACAAAAGGCACGCCAAAAACGAGCCACGAACTGAGGTCCCCTATCAGAAACAATGTCAGTAGGAACACCATGTAGTCTGACAATTTCCTTGACAAAGGCCTTAGCGAGTGTCTTAGCGCAAGGCAGTTTGATGAAGGGAACCAAGTGACACATCTTGCTAAAACGGTCCACGACCACCCAGATGACCGTGAAACCTTCAGAGGGGGGAAGGTCAGTAATAAAGTCCATAGCCAGATGTGTCCGAGGTGCACTAGGAACCTCCAGAGGGCAAAGCAACCCCGCAGCAGGAGCATGCGAAGACTTGGATCTAGCACACACAGTATATTGGCGCACCCACTTAATGACTTCCTTCTGCCATCCAGGCCACCAAAAACTGCGACCCACAAGTCTCTTGGTCTCAGAAATTCCTGGATGACCTGCCAACCGAGACTCATGACACTCAACAAACAAATCTCTCCTAAAGGTCCTAGGCACAAACAACCTCCCATGGGGAGTGTTAGATGGGGCATTCTCCTGAGCTTTAAGAATCTCATCCTCCAAAACGGAGTCCAAAGCAGCAATCACAACACCTTCTAGTAAAATGCTCTCCTCTTCCTCCTCAACACCGACCATGGGAGAAAAGCTGCGAGACAAAGCATCCGCTTTAACATTCTTGGTACCCGGGATGTAAGTAACGGAAAAATTAAACCGCGAGAAAAAAAGTGCCCACCTAGCCTGACGGGCATTCAAGCGCTTGGCAGCATCAAGATAGATCAGATTTTTATGATCAGTGAAAACCTGAATGGGAAATTCAGCACCTTCCAAGAGGTGACGCCAGTGTTCAAATGCGAGTTTAATCGCCAGCAATTCCCGATTACCAATATCGTAATTAAATTCAGTCTCAGAAAATTTTTTTGAAAAAAGGCACAGGGATGTACTCCATCCTTGTTTTCCTGAGACAACACCGCACCGACCCCCACCGAAGAAGCATCAACCTCAACCAAAAACGGCTTAGTCACATCAGGCTGCATAAGGATGGGAGCAGAGGTGAACCTCTCCTTTAGAAACACAAAAGCTTCAATGGCCTCAGAAGTCCACTGAACAGCATTAGCACCTTTCCTGGTGAGATCGGTCAGCGGTTTGACAATAATAGAAATTTTTTTTATGAATTTTCTGTAATAATTGGCGAAACCCAAAAACCTCTGTATCGATTTCAAACCAATAGGCCTAGGCCATTCCTGCACAGCTTGAACTTTAACCGGGTCCATCTCAAAACCTTCACTGGAGATAATGTAGCCCAAAAAACTAAATTCTCTGTACAGCGAACTCACATTTCTCCAGCTTAGCAAAAAGCGAATTGTCCATTAATAACTGTAATATCTCACGTACGCTCCGCCAATGAGACTCCAGATCAGGCGAATAAATCAGAATGTCATCCAAATACACAACCACATTTTTGCCGATTAAAGGTCTAAGGATGTCATTAATAAGATTCTGAAAAAATGCTGGAGCATTGGTAAGACCAAAAGGCATAACCAGATTCTCAAAATGACCCACAGGAGTGTTAAAAGCAGTCTTCCATTCATCACCCTCCTTCATGCGCAACAAATTGTATGCCCCCCGGAGATCAATTTTAGAGAACCACTTGGCCCCCACTAACTGGTTAAATAAATCAGGAATCAATGGCAGTGGGTAAGGATTGCGTACAGTAATTTTATTCATCTCACGAAAGTCCAGACAAGGACGTAAACCGCCATCTTTTTTTTTTACAAAAAAAAAATCCAACAGCCACAGGAGACTTGGAAGGCCTAATGTGACCGGCGGCCAAGCTCGTCTGTATGTATTCCTCCAAAGCCTTTCTCTCAGGAATAGTAAGATTAAATAAACGACTTTTAGGAAGAGTCGCTCCAGGGACAAATTCAATGGTACAATCATAGTCTCTATGGGGAGGCAAAATTTGTGACTCCTCCTCAGAAAAAACTCTCCAAAAATCCTGAATAGGTACAGGCAATTCCCCTTTATCCACAGCAGCAATACGTCCGTTACAACACTTGTCATAACACTTAGGGCTCCAGGACTTCATTTCATTGGTAGACCAATCCAGTACAGGATTGTGCAATTTTAACCAGGGTAACCCCAATATTACTGGAGAAGGCAAATTATCCAATACCACCAAATCCAAATTTTCTTGGTGAATACCATTAATAGTGAGGGGAAATTCACAGACCTTATGAGTAACACTCTTCAAGGGAGAGCCATCAACAGAAACCACAGCAATAGGGGATGACAAAGTTTTAGGTTCTAATCTAAGTTTTTCCAAGAATCCCCCATCAATCACATTCAGAGTAGAACCACAATCCACAAATACCCGAAATTCAATTAATTCATCCTGAGCAGCAGTAGTGGCAGATAGGAATACTCCCTTAGAATTTAAACAGGCAATACGGGCATAACTGACCATTTTTTTTTCTTTTTTCAAACGAAGCACACAGTTCTTAATAAAATGACCAGAATTTCCGCAATAGAAGCACAAGCCTTCAGAAAGCCTGCGATCTTTTTCTTGAGAGCGGGGTGCCATCGCCCCAATCTCCATCGGCTCTCCATTGTCAGCACAGACCCTCTCAGGACTCGGAGCTGACATAGCAGAGGATTTGCTCTCATTAACCCTTGCACGCAGTCTCATGTCCACCCGTATAGCTAATTGCATTGCCTCCTGCAAGTTTCCAGGTGTGGGATAAGCAATCAGTAAATCCTTAACCCTTTCACCTAGCCCTGCAAGAAACAAGCTTTTCAAAGCTGAATCGTTCCACCCCACCTGGGCAGACCACCGACGGAAGCGAGAACAATATTTTTCCACATTACCTGATCCCTGCCTCAAACGTCTCAATTCAGACTCAGCAGATGAGACACGATCAGGATCATCGTACAACAAACCCAAAGCAGAAAAAAAACTAT
Organism: Phyllobates terribilis; assembly: GCF_046119375.1. NCBI lineage: Eukaryota > Metazoa > Chordata > Amphibia > Anura > Dendrobatidae > Phyllobates > Phyllobates terribilis. The sequence continues at coordinate 60,404,820 of NW_027362773.1, forward strand.
CCACTGATCTAAAGCACGGATCACTAGGTTGGAGAGAGAAGGCCCATCCCTGAGGATCTTTGCGCAAAAGTGACATTATGAACCCTATGCGCTGTGATTCATCACCAGAGGATCCGGGTCTCAAACGAAAATACAATAAACAAGCATTTTTAAAAGAAAAAAAATCTTGTTGTTCGCCAAAAAATAAATCAGGCAGACGTACCTTAGGTTCCACAAAATGTGCTCCAGAACAGCTACTCACGTGTTGTTGGAGCTTGGCCACCTCCAGAGAGAGTCCCTGCAAGCGTTGAGCCAAATCTTGAACCGAGACCATGATGGAAAACAGGAGGTCTTTCCTTAGAGAAAATTTTTTTTTTTTTTTTTTTTCTTTTAGGGCTGGACTTACTGTTATGATCTGCTACAGGGACTAAGGAAAGACAGGAGAACTGTCCCTACAATAGAACTAAACTAGATCCCTACGATGTAACGGGGAACCTGATCCTGCGATCAGACCCGCTAAAGTCCTCGGCTAGTCTGAACGAAGACCTATAGATGTGAGGGAGGGATCCCTACAAGAACTAGGGACTGGGATAAGTTTGGACACCTCCTAGCAGAAATAGTAGCAGTCAAAGACAAACACACAACAAAAAGCATAGAGGTCAGAAGACCTAGCAAAACTAACAGAGAACGGCAACAGAGCACCAAGCTAGCTCAAGAGTAGTAAATACAATGAAGTCCAGCAAAGCCAGGAGGGCAGAGCCGGATTAAATAGGCAAAACTGGTCATGTGACCAGCAAACTAAAAAAAACCTAACAGGAGAGTTCTAACATACAGCAGACGCCAACCTTCTCCCCAGGAATCAAATGGAGAGGGAGTGTGGCCCTCACGAGGGTCACCAAACTCCCTGAGTCTAGTAGTCCAGTCATTTGCAGGCCATTTACTTTTACAGGACAAGCTTGGGGCCTCTTGCCAGGTGCACAGTCCACACAGCCAATGTTAAAAAAGATGGATACCTTATAAGCTATAGGAAAAGTAAAGAAATATCAATAGGTCAAAGTAGCCATAGTTAAAAGGATTGTATGTATACACCCACACAGGGGAAAACATACTCGACAAGAGTTTTACTAAGGCGCTTTGCGTGGGGTCATCCGTTTTTACTCAGTTTGTATGAGATATTTCTTTTTTTTAATACTGGATCCATTACAAATAGAGGACAACTTGACATGTTAACAGAGCCTGAAAAGTTACTAGACATCGCTCATAAATACATGTTAAAGGATTATTCCCATCTCAGCTTTTCCTAGCTAAAATGGGACTGGCCACAGGAAGTGAAAACTGACGCAAAAGCAAAGAGTGTTTCAGCCATTACTGTGAGGCCATTTCCATAATGCACGAGTGTCACGGGTGTGTGAGAAGTGACAGACAGTCGCCCTGCAGTTGGTTGTAGGAGATCTCTACGTTTGGCATTTCAGACACCTTCTTAGAGGCGGTCTCTCTAGGACCCAGCGGCTACCTTCCTCTGGCTAATTAACACCCTGGCCTGGGAGTATAAATACCTGCTGTCTACTAGAGGGAGGTGCTGGCGATACTCACACTATCCTTTGTGAAGGCTCGGAGCAAGTGCATTACTGCATCCTCTCTGGAGCTATGAGGACGGGTGTTCATCTCTCTGAAGTCAACTAAAAGTTAAGCTATCTTCCCTTGTTTGTTCCCCCTCGTTGTCTTTAGTAGTCAGTGGGGATCGACTAGCGCTTATCCCTCTCCCTTCCCTAGCCAGGGCCCCAACACCAGGGAAAGTCAGGGCGAGGTTCGCGTGCGGCGACTGGTGAAGAGCCAATACAGGGGCGTTAGTGGACACAGGGTGAAATTAGATCAGCCTAGGAGGTCTCCAATCCCCCCTTTCCCTAGAGTCTGGGCTCCCTTTCCCTCTTCCCTTTGTGTTGCACTAAGTCTTTCCCACACCTTGCGTGACATTATCGCGGGCCGAGCACACTTTCAAAAGGAAAAAAAAAGACACTTTGGCTTCTTTTTTGTGTGTGTGTTTTTTGGGCGTGTTTTTTTTTTTTCCCTTTCTCCTTGGTATGGGTTCAGATGCATAGCTCGCAGAGTGGCTGTGCAGTCTGTCTCTGGAGGTGAATGACCTCCGCTGTGAGATTCAGCAGCAGCACCAGGTCACCAATGTGAAGGTCTCTGCAGGAAGGCCTGTCCAGCCTGAACTCAAGGTTGTCCTCCCAGACAGGTTTTCAGGAGGTAGGGACAAGTTTTATGTATTCAAGGAGGCCTGCAAACTGTATTTTAAACTTCGTCCTTACTCCTCCGGAAATGAGGAGCAACGGGTTGGAATTGTGATCTCTCTACTGCAGGGAGATTGTGTCACACTGTCTCTGTGTACTGGAGGTAGGGGGCCTAAGCTGACCCTAAGCTGGGGCCCTGACTAATCCCTCTACCTGGAGGTACTGTTAAAGGTACAGAGGTCCAGGCCACCAGCGTAACCCCTACCTCCTGAGGATCCCTGCACCTAAGTAATCTAGTCCTGAGAAGGACCCCTGATCACAACAAAAGGGGACAGGTAATAATATGCCCACACTCAGTACTTAGACGAACGAGACAGTACAAGGGTAAAACCAAAACCACCTTGCATACAAAAACTACACAACTACAACAGAGGGAACACCAACGGGAAAGGAGATAAATGATAAAGCGAGGAAGGGAAAAAACACTCCAAATACACTTAACTCTGAAACTCCAAATACCACGATCCGCTCTGTTAGTCTGCATGAAATGCTTTCACCGACACTTCCCTAACAGACCGGCAGGCATTTGAAGGAGTCCCACTACAGCAACATTGATTGCAGCTGGGCGAGGCTGGACCTGTCTAGCACAGAGAGAGAGAGAGTTAACTCCCTCACTGCCGAAAAACACAAAGCACCAAAAACTCAGCTGCGAGAAGTCAGGCTGTGTAATCGTGACGATCTTCGTGACGACACATCCGTGACAGATTGTCAGTCATGAGCGTTTTCTTTACCGCAGGACTCGGTTTGTCTGCAGTCTGTGGCCCTCATCTATGATGACCCTGCCTTGGCTGAGTCTGGGTTACGTCGCCTTCAGCAGGGGAACCGGTCAGTGGAGACGTACAGTCCTCAATTCCGTAGATAGGCAACGGATTCTAAATGGAATGACTCAGCCATTAGAAGTCAATTTTGTGAGGGCCTTACTGAAAGGTTGAAAGATGCCTTGGCAGTATATGAAACCCCTAAGTCCTTGGAGGCTGCCATGTCGTTGGCCATACGTCTTGATAGACACCTGCGAGATAGACTGGTGAGACCGCCTTCTCAGGGGCCTTCTTGTCGGGGTTGTGTACCTCTGCCGGGGGAGTGGTCTGGGGGTGAACCAGTACTGGGGGAGGTGGAGGAACCCATGCAGTTGGGGGGCATATCTGCATCATACATTTCTCCGGAGATACGCAAGAAAAAAGGTGTGTTTTTTTGTGTGGTAATAAGGGACATTTTGTTGGGACCTGTCCTTCAATTCCTAAACAAAAGGAGACTCGATTAACTCTTCTCTGGAGTTGGATAAACAAAAAGTGAATTTGTTGCCAACCTGCAGTTCCCGGTTTGTCCTGACAGCAGAGGTGGTGCTAGAGAGCAAAACCGAGAAAATGTCTGTTTGTTGACAGTGGAGCCGGAGTCAGCATGGTTGATGCTGAGTTTGTAAAAACTCATGGTCTTGCTTGCTGTACTTTTGCTAAACCTATTTCCATATTTGCAATCGACTCGGCGCCACTTGCACAGAAAGCATTTACTCAGATTGTACATAATGTAAAACTGAGGGTGGGGTCAGTTCATTGTGAAATAATCCCTTCCTATGTCCTTGACAATCTTCCCACACATATTGATTTGGGTATTCCTTGGCTTGTTAAACATAATCCGTGGGTGGATTAGCAAACTGTGGAGATTATTGAATGGGGAGATTACCGCCATGAGAACTATTCAGATCTTTCCCTTGCTACTGTCTCTACAGAAATATTACCTGCTTTTCTGTCTGGTTTTGAGGAAGTTTTTTTCTGAATGGGGGTGTCAAGATTTGCATCCTTATCGTGCATATGACTGTCCTATTAACCTGACCCCCGGAGCTAAACTACCGAAGTCCAGACTGTATAATCTTTCTGGCCCTGAGAGACAAGCCATGAGGGATTTCATTGTGGAAAGTCTGGAGAAGGGACATATCAGACCCTCATCCTCGCCCGTGGAGTCAGGGTTCTTCTTTGTGAAGAAAAAAGATGGTGGTCTACGTCCCTGTTTAGATTTCTGGGAATTAAATCAAATTACCATCCGTGATCCACACCCTCTTCCTCTGATTCCTGATTTGTTCAGCCAGGTTGTAGGAGCTAAGGTATTCTCCAAGTTGAATTTAAGGGGAGCCTACAATCTGATTAGAATCAGAGAAGGGGACGAATGGAAAACAGCGTTCAATACCCCTGAAGGGCATTTCGAGAGTCTGGATCCTCTCTGGAGCTATGAGGGCGAATGTTCATCTCTCTGAAGACGATTGAAAGCTAAGATATCTTCCCTTGTTTGTTCCCCCTTGTTGTCTTCGACTAGCGCTCACCCCCCTCCCTTCCTTAGCCAGGGCCCAACGCCAGGGAAAGTCAGGGCGAGGTTCGCGTGCGGCGATTGGTGAAGAGCCAATACAGAGACGTTAGTGGAGACAGAGTGATATTAGATCAGCCTAAGAGGTCTCCACTCCCTCGTTTCCCTAGAGTCTGGGCTCTCTTTGTGTTGCACTAAGTCTTTCCAACACCTTTCGTGACAACGAGTTAATGGGCTAACACGTTTTATACATCTGAAAGATGTCATTTTTAGACCTGTTAAAACATCATATTCTAATTTTTTATATTTATGATATAAATGTTCATCCCCATCTAATTCCATTTTGAAGTCATTCTTACCAAATGCAGAGCGCGGGGGGTACTCACATATGTGTGCCTCTTGATGAAGTCTGATGGGCTGCTAGTACAGACTTTGTCACCTTCCAATCCAATTACCCTTTTGCAGATGTTAATGCTTGGCTTATTTGGACTCTTTGCAATTACAATGTCACCCCTGGAATCATAAAACACTTTTAGAAGCCCAAGGAAAGCAAATGCAAAAGGATCAGAACATTGTAAGCAAAACATAAAATATATACATAAAATAAAGAATGTTCCAAAGGGGCAAACCTCAACAATAATATTAGAAAACTTATATGCACGAAGGGAAAAAACAAAAAGCATAGAAATATAGTTTTAATACAAGATCTGCACCTGGCATCCTGACTGAATGCCAAAGCTTGAGAAAGTCCTGCAATGCTCCAGTGAAGCAGCAAGCAAAGGAGACGGAGCCAAAGGTAGCTATGTCAGCTCATCTGGGACTGAGCTCCCCCATACTTCTAGCTGGGGACAGAAAGTGCCAGCTGCCTGTGACAGACGAAGATTAGGGAGGGGGAGAGAAGGAACTGCTTCACGGACTCATGGGGTACAAATGGTGCAGAGGGGGCTGCTGGATCCCTTAGCAAAGTGTACAGAAGCTAAACAGTAATTAAAGATCATGCTGTAGAAGACTTTTGGTCTACTTTTGCCTTGTTTTCTACTACACTGACTGTGGGTTCCTGGCGATTCAGAAGCATTTTCTAGTAAAGCATTGTACATTGGGAGGGTTTTCCATTTCATACAAGACCACAAATAGCACAACTTCAATCTCCTGAATATATGGAACATTATATTCAGTAGTGTTCAAAATAATAGCAGTGTGTTCAAAAACATGAGTTAAGCACAAAAACTTTCTACTAGTCTTTATTTCCATGCATTGGGAACATTGCACACTGTTTTCTAATTAAAAATTACATACATTTCTCTTCATGTTTTGAACTACTTTATAGAAAATAACAAAAAATTAACATTAGGCTGTTCAAAAAAATAGCAGTGTCTGCATTTGTCTTTACAAACTCACAATATGTACTCTCTATTTTTTTGAGGATTTAGCATTCCTGTGAATTACTAACCTAATATTTAGTTGTATACCCACAGTTTTTTAGAACTGCTTCATATCTATGTTAAATAGAGTCAACCAACTTCTGGCATCTGTCAACTGTTATTCGAGCCCAGGATGCTTTGACTACATCCCACTATTTTTTGGCATTTGTTGGCTTTGCCTCAGAAATGGCATTTTTAATGTCAACCCACAAGTGTTCTATCGGATTAAGGTCCGGGGATTGGGCTGGCCACTCCACAACCTCAATTTTATTGGACTGTAACCAAGAATTTGCTTGTTTACTGGTGTGTTTAGGGTCATTGTCTTGTTGAAACACCCATTTCAAGGACATATCCTCTTCAGCGTAAGGCAACATGACTTCTTCAAGTATTTTAATATATGCAAACTGGTCCATGATCCCTGGTAAGGGGTAAATAGGTCTGGCATAGTAAGAGAAACATGCCCATATCATGATGCTAGCACCACCATGCTTCACTTTCTTCAGAGTGTACTGTGGCTTGAATGCAGAATTTGGGGGTCGTCTGACGAACTGTCTTTGGACCCAGAAAGAACAATTTTACTTTCATCAGTCCACAAAATGTTTCTCAATTTCTCTTTAGGCCAGTTGATGTGTTCTTTGGCAAATTGTATCGGCTTCAGTACATGTCTTTTTTTAACAGTGGGACTTTGTGGGGATGTCTTGCTTCACACAGGCGTCTTCTAACTGTCACAGGACTCAAAGGTAACTGATCATTAGCTGAGCCTTTGCCATTCTGGCTATTCTTTCATCCATTTGAACGGTAGTATTTGGTTTTCTTCCATGTCTCTCTGGTTTTGCTTTCCATTTGAAAGCATTGGAGACCATTTTAGCTGAACAGCCTATCTTTATCAGCACTTTTTTTTATAAGTTTTAGGCTGTGTGCCCACGATGCGTTTTTTAAGCGTTTCCACAGCGGAAATTCCGCTGCAGAAACGCTTAAAAACGCATGGTAGAAGGTCTGCCATGTTCCCCAATGATAATCCGCATGTGCTGTGCACATGCTGCGGAAATTTCCGCTGCGGATTATCATTGCGGAAAAAAACGCAGCACTACCAATTATTTTGCGGAAGTGCTGCGTTTTCGCCGCCATTGACTTGCATTGGAACGCATGGATTACGCATCACTGCATCTGTAGATGCGGAATCCAAGCGTTTCAATGTGCGGATGGTACCCGGGTCTGGAGGACAGGAGACTCTCCTCCGGACCTGGGTACCATAGAACCTGTAAAAAAAAGAATAAAATAAAAAATAAACATTATACTTACCTTCTGATGGCCCCCGGTGTGCTTGTCCTCCCTTGCCGGCAGATCGCGGTGGACTCAAGGACCTGCGCTGACGTCATTTAGTCATGTGACGGCAGGTCCTTCAGTGTAGTGTACCGCGAAATGCCGGCAAGCCAGGACGGATCGAATAAAGAGTCCGGGGGCCATCAGAAGGCAAGTATAGATTTATTTTTTACCATTATTTCGATCACACTATATAAATCCATGCCGTTTGCATGGATTTATATAGTGTGACCAAGTTGTCAAGCACTTTCCAAGTAATGCTAAAATCGCTTGGAAAGCGCTTGTCAACCCGCATGCGGAAATGCATGTGAAGAACGCTTCACATCCGCTTGTCCCTGGCAGGAAAAACACATGTACAATCCGCATGCGTTTTTTCTGCCAGGTAGATGCAGGAACACTCAAGGACAATGACATCTATAGGTGGCCACAATACAGAACTGCAGAGATAAAACAAAAATAATCTACATTTATAAAGTGATATTATTTCACAATTTGGCATGGGCTTACTTACTTGTGAATTGAATAAAGGTGTCGACTCAAGTTGTCACATACTAAAATATCATAATTCTGTATGGTAGGTTCCATTGAGGGCCCAGAACACTGCAGGAGAGAGGATACACGTGACTATCACACTAATATAGTTGTCATACACATACCACTGAATAAAAATGACTTTTCCATATTAATAATCAGGTGAGACTTACAATGACTATTTCTCCAAGATACTCGAATGTACAGTGAGCTATGCAGCCGTACTGAATGGCGTACCCCAGGAAACCCAGAGTCTTCCCCATCACCTTCCTGATCATACTAGATGTCCTTTATTCCGCTGTCTGCTGACCTGGAAGACAAATACATTGCAATCATGTCTACTGGGATGAGAGAGGTTCATACATTGCTCCTGCACGTTTTCTAAAGGTAGAAGCCTCAATTCAAGATGTGAAGTTCTTATTTTAATATTGAATATCTTTATTCAGGGGTAAGTATTTTTGGGATTGGTTCACTGACAGGGATTGCCCCATGCTCCATACGTCCTATGAGGGCATACAGACCTCATATGCCTTCTGTTTACTGTATTAAAGGGAAGGGGTCATAAACAATCACCTATTGTTTAAAGGGAATCTGTCAGTGATTAATTACCTCAAACCACACATATGGGCACGGGTGAGGCTGGGCAGGGAAACACCCTCGGGGGGCAGAGGCTCAGGAAGTGCTCTGCTGCACCCGGAGCACTTAATGCTTCATTTGCATGTGAATCAAAACACTGATTTCTCAGGAATGTAACAGCAGAGAGAAAATATAAAGTTGTCCACGGATTTACATTACTTTGTAATTTGACCCGCAGACACATATATGCAGTTTGGGTGGTAGAGGGGAATGGCGGTCTTACTGACAGATTACCTTTAAAGAGGTCACCAGGCCAATAGTGGACTGTTTTTGTTGCTTACAGGGTAATAACAGAGAGGAACCTAAAGCAACACCTCCACGAAATCCTGTCAGCAATGCCTCATTGGTAAAGACCATAAAAATTAGCACAAAATAAAAAAAAGCCCATAAATCTGAAACTGTATGGCGGATGTAAAAAATCTTTAAATCAGGTTTTAGTAACTTTTTTTTTCTTTTCAATTTTCTATATTACCTTCTTTATGAAATAATGACTGCAAATATTTGTATATATTTTTTATATTTGCACACTGGCCCTAAGGCCTTATACTACACTCACACTTCATGGTCTTTAGTGAAGACTTTTCAGCAGACTCAACTATCACAGGCTGGATAGAATCATTCATAAAAGCGATGTCACAGCTCACCTACTCCCCCTCCCTACATAATACCATTGCTCAGATCAAAGCATGCGCAGATGATGCTTCTATACAAACACATAGGGGCTGAGTCAGTATATTCTAATATAATCTAATATTAGGCCTAATGGTCTTTGTGAAAATGGTAAGGTTTTTTTATATAGGGATATGAAAAAACTGTGTAATTTTCTGACATCACATTCCTCTTAATGTACATAGATTTGAGGGGTGACTGGAAGTTTGTGAACATTTCCAAAGCTTCATACATTTCCTTGTCCTCTCTTACATAACTGCAGACATTACATCAGCAGAGTTCACAAGAAAGTCTCTGTGTCTGCAAAGAACATTAGTTTGTCTATGGCTCCCCTTACCAAATAAATGAGCAACTTATGAGCAGAAATTACTGCTAGAAGCAGATCCCCCCAGAAAATGCGCAAATGGGAACCTGTCAGCAAGCAGATGAGCGGGATAATATCATAGTATCAATGTGACCTATGGCTACAATGGGAAGATGGAAAAAAATACAAGTATAATAAAAATCCACCTAACTACACATAAATGTAACATACATACATACATATTGGTACACACAGACATGTAACATTTTTGTTAACAGCAGAGGCAAATACAGAAAGAACATTTAGAAGAAAAAACAAACAATATAAAACTATGCTAATATTTCACACAACACAAAAACCTAAATATACCATAAATCATTACAATGGTCTAGATGAAAAAAAAATGAAGAATCAACAATAAAATTCCTTCTTTGAAAAAGAAGTGATGCCATAGAAAATAGTGAAATGTGAAAACAGAATCTTCTTGCCCTGTGAACCGTGTGCAGCAGGAAGTAAAGCGAGGATGTGCATTGCTTGCCTTGGGCCCAGCCATATCCTCTATGAACACATTCGCTGCCCTCTCCATCACAGGATTTTTTTTCTTATGTTTATAAAATTAATCACAGCACGCGGGGTGGAAATCGCTTCAAGCCTCATGAATGACATCCAAGAGATGGGAACGGATTAGTCTGCCGTTACTGCCAGTTAAAGCGCCAGGTGGCTTTTTCCTGCACTGAAGGTGTTACTGATAATCCCATTACACTGGTACTAAATCTTGCAGACATCAAAATTATCACCGACGTTCCTTTTCATCCCATCCTTTCCAAGTGACTGGAAGGAGCTTCACCTGAAAGAAGTCAAATCCACATGCAGCTGCTGCTTTAGCAGGCGGCCGATCCTGAGAATGCCAATCGCCTTCCAATTTCACTGTGCTGGTGGGCTCGCTATTCCCTGCCCAATAATACATCTGTTAAGAAATCCTACAGCTACAAATCAAGTTTAATCCTACCAGGGACCTCATGTAGGTCTCCTCTTCCAGAAAGGCAGCAGGCTTTGACTGCCTATCTCTGACACTGTCAGGGGAATACCCTTGAAATCCCAGACCTACTTAGAAGAATAAGCCAAGGATCACAAAACATGACCTCTAAAACCTTGATATAACTATATTCTGACCTGGAGGCATTCATTCTAGGTGGAGATTAGAACTTTGCATAATAAGATTACACAGCAAGTGAATGATATCAAGGGAATATCCATATGCAGTCTTTTGGGGGTTTTGTTTCCTTCCCCCTTCGGAGGGCAGAGCGCTTGCACAATATGCAATGCAGACACATCGGAGCCTGCTCTATTCTGCCTGAAATTAAATAGATTCACATAAATTAGTCCTTTTCTCTATAAAGCCTCGATTACGTCTCGCATTGACAGTCTCTCGGAGAATTTGGCTTGTGTTTGCCCGCTATTTACTCCGAGCAGTTGTCCAAATAAGACACAGAAAATGAAGTTGAGAAATATAGTGGATACAATGCGGGAACACATTGTTCCTTGTAATCTGGGATTACAACTATTAACATAAGAAGATGGAGGAAGTTAATGCAAGGGTTCAAGTTTGGGCTGACAATAAAGAGGGTGAAGCGTAAAGTCTGCATGCAGATGGCAATAAGAAATGATACACACAGCAGAAATAGATTTCCATCCCTTAGATGGATTCACTACATGGACCTTGTCGGGAGTATGTGGATCCAGAAGAAAGACGGCCTCTCTGGCGCCATCTAAGGCCGCATGTGACAGCAAGTCTCTGGAGAGTCACATGGCAAAAACATTTCTGCGACTACTGGCCCAACCGCAGACAATTAGAGCTCAGATTGGTGGGCATAAAACCAGCCAAGTTGCAGGTAAGTCGCACACGTGTGTTGTGTGCAAGATGCGACCAGAAAATCCAACACATCTGGAAACAGTTGAGATCCTGTGTGACAACACGACATCCCCGGAAATCATTACATCCAATACTGCAATGTGTGACACCAGGCACGTCACCGTGTACCCCAAACCTAAAGGTTACAAAAATGGAGTCCATTCTATGAGACAAAAAACACAACAAAAAAGGGAAGGCTTGAATTCATTGGCACTGACCGATTAAAAGGGTGTGACAAGTTTAGGAGTTATGCCCTAGAAATACTATACACTGTAGGTAACTTCCTAATTGTTTGGTGCTTAACTCTTATGATCCCGAGCAGACTGACAGATAACCATATCCCTTGCAGTACAATACAGGATGGATGGAGCACAGGTTTGCATGCTTCACCTCCTTTTCATTCAGAAGGGGGATTTTGGAGCCCCATTGTTGGGATTCCTGGGGGTCGCAGACGTTGGATCTTATGGACATGGTGATGACTTGTAAACTTTATACAAAACCATTTAAATTGAAACCGTGTCTATTCAGGCTGAGTCCACACTTATATAATAAATTGTCACAGCTCTAGACGCAACAAATGTAGAATGCCACCAATGGGGCCATGGGGCACAGGTGGAGCAGGGGTGTCCATCGTTTTGCTGAAAAATCTGATCTAATTTGTGCTGCAGGATTTGATGCAAATGTAAAGAGCCTTGCAGTCCTAACTTTCCACATACCTGTCTAAGATTGGAGGATGATCGAGAACTTTTTCAGCACCAAAAATTATTCTTCCAATGGGATTCGCACACTTGTTTTGCTGTCATGGCTCCCATAGATTTGAATGATGCCACAATAATAACATCTTATTGCTGCGAACATCAATGGTCAGCTACAAATCAAAGGAGCAGTGTGACAGCAAGTGTTCAATTATTACACAGTTCTCAATGCCGCTCTCCTCTCTGACACTTCTATACTAATGCAGAACTCCATTACAGGATACCTTAAATGGGTCTTCCAAACCAGACAACCCCTTTAAGTACTCAACACCAGATGTGTTGGAGAACACGCACTTTTATAGTTTGTGAAAAAATTCTAACAAAATAAGGTTTGATCTCTAACATTTACGTACAAACTTAGTTCAGGAAAGAAAGCCGGGAAGGGAAATAGACTTATGTTGGGGCTGCGACCTATTTTAATGATGAGGTTCTCCGCTAAATATCATCTTACCACCTTCCGAACAACGCTGATGATTGTAGAGAACCTGTGGTTTCAGGCTCAGCAACCTTAATTTACTTGTAAGAGGCGCCACAGACCTTCAAACAGGTACCATGGCAAGTGAAGAAAGCGAGGCGTGCTTTTCATCTTCAATAGAACAAACATGAAGCCACGTCTGGTCCGTCTCACTGTCCGCATCTCAATTCATGACATTTTTTTTGTTTGGAAGTGAAGAATTTGTATTTAAAAATGTAGAAGAGGTGAAAGGAAAAACTACGTCCAATAGCTACAATATGGTGCCGAGGGTTTAAATAATGGGAATGACAGGACATGTAAAAGGCTTCTGATCATACCAAACGGCACAGTGCCGCGCCCGCAGTGTACAACCTATCCAAGCACTGCCATATAATGCTCATGGCTCTGTATGGGATGTGCTGGCGTCCATGTATCAGAGGAGACAGAGGAAACCGGCTGGGATGTCACATAATCATGGAACGTAGGGCATGGCATGAAGGGATCATAGGGTCCAGGCTGCACCACATCCGGATGTACTGAGAAGCACACAATTTATATTATTTATTTTCACAACATACCTTCTTATAACATTACTGGCTCCCCTGAATGTTAAATGCACCAAGAAAAAGATCTGGTGAATAAAGCGTGTAGTGAGACAGTGCAGTTATATAGAAATCCACGTTTGATATAGAAAAGCACAAGAAACAAAAATAAAGTAAAACTTGGCGGGAAAAAAGGATTAAAAATTGAAAACATTGCCAGGACATGATTAACCCTTTAAAGGCTTCGAGAGCCTCGTTCTGAGCCTAATAGACTTACACTGAGAATATATCCTCCAGTTCACACAGGTGACGCTGTGTATGAGCCGGCTGGTCACACCTATAGGCACATGATGCCGAAGAGGCGTTGGAAACACTGCGACTGGTGAGTTAATAAACACTTATTTCTTAAGATAAAAGGATGCGGGCGCATGGGGGCGAAACAGTGCTACACCAAGGGTGCACCAAGCAATACGATGTTTTATGAAGTGGTAAAGCTGTAATGGCATTACATGGTCACCAGGCATTTAAATGGTTAAACAGCAGCAGGCTGAGCAGGCATCTGCCTACCATGGTGCGGTCTCAGCTCCTGAGCCCGCTCCACACACCTGCCACAACTCCATTCAGTACATTTACCTACAGTGCTTGCTATTGGGTCGAGAAATTACTCAATAGAATTTTCAACATCTTGAAAGAAGGCAACTCGGGATATTTTTACATTTCTGGAATAAATAGCAATTAAGGCCCTGACTCATCAGACTGGTGTTTTGTATGTGCTGGAGTTAGAGACACCAAATCCATTCAGATGTGTGCACACGTTAATGAATTTGTGTAATACATGTATTCCAGTCAGGGACTGAATTACATTTCTGTTGTAATTTATGACACTTCTGTAGCGCTATTTATGCTGAACTGCTGGCGTATTTGGCCATACCCCCTTATAGCGGACTTAATAAAGAACTTTATGCTTGGAATCAAATACTGTTTGATGAATCAGGGCCTAAGGGTCTACATCAATACCATTTCTGCCATATCAATAATCATTATATACAGCTCCGGGGTATGTCAATAAATACATAGAGCAGAAATTGGTGACCTGTGTTGGATCAAGGTTATGGGGTTTCCCCACCTTATATAAAATCAGAATTACACACAACAGTTTTCCAAACATATGGCAGGATCTACCTACGGTGAAAAAGCTCAGTGGTGGCTTACACCCAGGATCAATCCCTAATACATTACCTCTTATGTACAAAAAAATTGCTTTTATAATACACATGATCACAAATATACATACTATAAAACACCCAACAATATATAATACTGACCTTTATGTACACGAATATTGCAGCAACAATATTATCCCTATGGTCATAGCCAATGCCCTCCTCTACCAGTATAAATGACATATACACAGGATATGACTGGCCCACCGAGTAGCTGGTGAATCCTCTGGTGGGCCACTGAACCAACAGTGTTAAAGGATTCATGTAGGTTCTGCATGTAAACTCTACATTCCACACCAATCGGAGGCACAAACTGTGGCAAGATCAAGCTGGCATCTCACTTTCTTTCTGTCAGCAGAGCGCAGCCATTTTCTCCTTCTATGCCTACTAGAGGATGCAAAGCAGCTTGTATAAGCAGTGCTTACTGATTAATTGAAGAGCAAGTATTACTTTTGACTAACTGGTGCTCCTGCAATCAGCACTCCTGGTCAGTAAAGCTGTGCTCATATGTTCAGTTTTCACAAAATCAAGGCAGAAATAACATTGATTTTTGGCTATGATTTTTTGTAAGAATAAGAACATGTTTTTTTCTGTAGTAACATATGCGAAACCTGGAGGATAAAGAAACAATACAGAAGAATCGACACCTTTAAAATGTGGTGCTGGAGAAGGATGCTATCAATATCATGGATGGTAAGAAGAACAAACAAATGAATTTTGGAACAAATCAAGCCAGACCTGTCACTCAACGCAACGATCACCAAGCTACGACTTGCCTACTTTGGACACATCATACGAAGAGAGCAATCAGTGGAGAAGGACATCCTGGTCAGAAGAATAGAAGGAACAAGGCAAAGAGGAAGACCAACAACCTGATCACTTGATATCATCAAGATAACGGCAGAGAAGACCCTGGTGGACCGGTCTAGGTTTGCACAAGATTGATCTTCCTATAAAGTTCATCCATTAAGTCGTCATGGCTCGAGATTTATAAGAACATGTGGACACACATTCACTGTGGAGCACCGCTAATAAAAGGGAAGGTGTCATCACGTGGAGGACATCAACTGGAAACATCTGCAGCTCCCAAACATCTGCAACAATATGAGCAAGTAATGAAAAAGATTTAAAAGAATAAAAATAAATTCTAGGTTAATAAGATAATTCCCTAATGCGACTTCTTTTAGACAGTTTCACAAATCTCCACTGATATCTGCATTGGATGGCATACAGAGGGACAAGGAGGGCACCGCCAGGTAGGGAGGCCTAGGAGCTGCAAGGAGGGATTGGATAGGTGATGACATAGTTTACAGTCAGATACTAGCTCACACCTGAGAGCATGTAGTGGACTGGTGACCAAACTGGAGATCACAGGACACTGCTGACAAAAGTGAAAGGTTTGGTAGTAACAGAGAAAATGGGCTAATTGCAAATAGTACCAATACTGGTGAATCAGGTCTCCATCAAAAAAGAAAAAAAAAAACACCACACAGACATCAGCAGATTTTCTCTTAAACTTTTGGCGTAAATGCAGATGTGACAAAGTAATTGCTCTGTAGATTTTGCTGCGAATTATGACTGTATTTGTGCTTTATAAAAAAAATGAACTGTGCAATGAAAATCCATAGATTCATAGATCCCTTGCAAAAAATGAGACAAAAAAATGTTTTGTGGACTTTTTTGTAAAAAAACCCCCAATAACATGTATATCAGACAGGATCAAAAACGGACATACAGAGTTGATTTCAGCCATATGGATGACAAATTGACTTTTTAGGACACAAAATTGACTTTTTTGTAGACTCATCTGATCACAGTCTTAAACCCTAAATCTGACATGTAATAACACATTCACAATAATTTTATAAAGTTGCTTAAAATAAAATCCAAAATATTCAAAGTTTTAAAAGTGGAGAAAACACATGCTCTGCACCCAAGACCATATTTTGAGATTCCACTCACATTTGACGATAATAAAAAGTCATTAGGAGAAGATCTAAATATCAATTGAAGAAAGCAATGATATACAGTCGTCGTTAATCCCTTCATTTTTTAAATCCATGAATAAAAATTCATCACTTCTAAATACGCCGAGCCCATCAAGCAGGAACAAAAGCATATGCACAAAAGAGGTTTTAATAAATTTCAAAGCCCACAAGAGCCGGGGTCTCATTAAAATTATAAATTACACAAACATGGAATGAAGATTTTTAACTGTGGTGCAGCTAAGCAGATTACCGCAGCCCCACGTTCCATCTGAGAACACACCATGGACTTCCCAGATGGGGGCTTGGAACGAGGAATTAAAAGACCAACCCTACCAGCCAAAAGGAGAAAAAAACTCTGATCTTCCCACTCTGTGCAGCATATGACAGCCAAATGTGCCGATTATTGTGTGCGTCTTATCTTATAAAAGACAAAAAGAGAAAAAAGGCAAAGTGATAGGATCTCGGGTGCGAGCGCCGTTCTGCTCTGATCACATTACACTTTGAATAATTAAGCCCTTTCTGTTCTGCACTTTAATCATTATTTTAATCACTTGTAAACTTCCGGTAACTGCCAGGGATGCCATTGGAAAACTATGATGAGTTTTTGTTGCTTGAATTGTTAACATTTTTATACAGAATTAAAAAAACAAAGACCAACCATCTCTTTATTAGCTACTGACACAGAGCGCATCAAAACCTTTAGGCCAATTCTGCAAAGGGTGGAGGTCCAGTGGTGACACCTTCTGAATGCTGCTTATTAAACCAAGAAGTGGTCCACTATCAAACAATTGCTATGGACTTTATATTTTTTACTAGTTGCCCCATCAGGATAAGCTCTGTCTATATGGCCTATTAGGCTCAGGGCCACCCTTTATTAACCAGAGTAGAGTCACGACCAAGCAGCAGAAGCTCCACCTCAGAGGGACATGGATTACCTGAATGGCCACCATGCACCATTGCATGACTACAAGTATTTCCTTAGGCACAATTACCTGCATGTTGGGGGCTTAGAAGCTTTAATGCTATAAAAGGGAAAAAAGTAAAGGAAACTACATATGCACATCACGGGTACTCTATCTAAAATGTATCACATGGGCAAGAAGCATATGGCGAGGTCACTCTTTTGTAGTGTTCCTTATAGTAAATTCTATAGAAGTTTTATTAATTGGCTTAAAAAAAAATCCAACTTGCTCCAGTGTGGTCTACCTGGTTCTCAATTTTTCTTTCATTTACGTGAAGAAAAAATAATTCAAACGTATGAAGCACCATTTTGCAACCACATGTAACATTTTTATTTTTCCATCAATTGAACTGTTTGAGAGACTGTTTTTTGCGGGTGAGCTGACCGGTTTGTTGATACCAATATGGGGTAGAAATTATGTTTTGACAGGTTTTTTTTGCATTTTTAGGTAGAACTGGTGAACAAAAAAAAAACCTCAATTCTACAATTTTGTTGTTATATAGTTACACAGGCTGGAAAAAGACCTAGGTCCATCACTTTCAAGTTTTTTCCAATTCTAAAGTGTTTAAGAATTTCATATTTGGACAGACTGGACTTGTATGGATGCGGCAATACCAAATATGTTTATTTTTTATTTAATATTAATGGCGAAAAAAGGGAGGTGACTTGAACCTGCGATAGCCTGATCGCTTATACTACGTACCGTAATACCATAGTATTGCAGTGATGAAAGGGTAGTTATCTGGCAACTAGTGAAATTGACTTAAAAAATAGCCTTTATTTTGGATACATAGCATCTACGTATCTGAAACGCACAAGCCTCTGTACGCTTTTATTTGCACTATGGTCTCATGTTTTTCATTTTTTCAAAATAAAGGCTATTTTTTAAGTCAATTTCACGAGTTGCCGGATAACCACCCTTTCATCACTGCCTAATGTCTCCCAGACGGGGATCTTTACAATCCGAGCACCATGCCTCATGAGAAAGTGGACCGAGCAGGCTGACCCAGGTGAGCTGAAATATTTTTTCTACATAGTATTGCGGTATTCAGTGAGAATATTTGTCTCCTTTGGAGTTCAGTATGTGGCTGAGCATCAGAGAACTACAAGGATGGCAGCAACTGGGGCCTCAGGAGGACCCCGCTGTCAGGGTGACACCTCGATCACATTGACATAACCTCACTCTGAAATATCAATTACGCAAATTGTCACACAATAGTGTCAAAATGGGATGACATCCAGTAAAACAGCAAATTGTTTCGCTATATCCTTCTAAGCCTAATTGATATTTTTTACCCAAATACCATAAATCCCTCACTGCTCCTCCTGGTAGACGAATATTGAAGGGCATAGGTTCAATAATGGAACCTCTATCTCGCTACCTAGATTGGCTCCTTATACCGTTCTTAAAAAATGTTTCTTTCCTTTTATAGGACATTACTGGGCTTTGGAAAGTCCTTCAGGAGAGAAGTTTAAAATCTTCTTGCCAGGTTGCCTTGATAGATGTGGAAAGATTGTACCCATGGATACCGCAAAAAGTTATTGAAGCCAAAACCCAGCATATATAGAATTAATGGGAAGAGCATTACATTTTATATCTATATATATAATCGTCTTATCCCGTCTGTCTGTGTGTCTGTCTGTCTAGGAAATCCCGCGTCGCTCATTGGTCCGGCAGCGGCCAATCAGCGCCGGGGGATTTCTAAAAAAAAGATGGCGGCGGTTAGCGGCTCATCTGCAGGACGGAGCTGAGCGGCGATGCAGCCGGGAGATGACCGGCGCGAGGCGCTCATCTCCCGGCCGGCAACAGAAGAAGGAACCCGACCGCCGGACCCATCTGCGGGACGGAGATGCAGCCGGGAGATGAGCGGCGCGAGACGCTCACCTCCCGGCCGGTAGCAGCTGAAGGACCGCCGGCGCCGCTGACCTCCACGCGGAAGGGAGGACTGGGAGCGGCGCTGCGGGTCGGGATACTTCTGCTGCGAGCGCCCGCTATGTCCCAGGTTCTCGCAGCGGAAGTATCCGGACAGGCAGCGGCGCTGACATCCAATTGGTCGCGGACGCTATTTAAAATTGCCGCACAAATCGGTGATTGGTCGCTGTCTTGGCCCGTGACCAATGACTGATCTTAGCGCAAAACTTAAACACTATTGTGCTGATTGGTCGCCGACGCTGCCCGCGACCAATCACCGATTTGGGCGCCAAATTTAAATATCGGCCGCGACCAATCACCACAGCGGTGTTTAAATGTGGAGTCATGATCGGTGATTGGTCGCGGCCGATATTTAAATTTGGCGCCCAAATCGGTGATTGGTCGCGGCCGATATTTAAATTTGCCGCCCAAATCGGTGATTGGTCGCGGACGCTGACCGCGACCAATCAGCACAATAGTGTTTAACTTTGGTGCCAAGATCAGTCATTGGTCGCGGGCCAAGACAGCGACCAATCACCGATTTGTGCGGCAATTTTAAATAGCGTCCGCGACCAATTGGATGTCAGAACCGCTGCCTGTCCGGATACTTCCGCTGCAAGAACCAGGGACATGAGCGGGCGCTCACAGCAGAAGTATCCCGACCCGCAGTGCCGCTCCCCGGTCCTCCCTTCACACCCTAGCCGCTGATGTCCCCACAGTATCCGCATGGTGTTACAAAGGTCCGGAAATTTGTGTTAAAAATCGCTGATTGGTCGCTGGCGCTGCCCGCGACCAATCACCTATTTGGGCGCCAAATTTAAATATCGTCCGCGACCAATCAGCACAGCGGTGTTTAAATGTGGAGCCAAGATCGGTGATTGGTCGCAGGCAGCGTCCGCGACCAATCAGCACAGTAGTGTTTAACTTTGGCCGCAAGATCAGTGATTGGTCGCGGGCCAAGTCCGCGACCAATCAACGATCTGTGCGGCACATTTAAATAACGGCCGCAACCAATTGGACCCGCAGCGCCGCTCCCCGGTCCTCCCTTCACGCCCTAGCCGCATGGATGTCAGCGGCGCTGCCTGTGCGGATACTTCCGCTCCAAGAACCCGGGACATGAGCGGGCGCTCGCAGCAGAAGTATCCCGACCTGCAGCGCCGCTCCCCGGTCCTCCCTTCACACCCTAGCCGCTGATGTCCCCACAGTATCTGCATGGTGTTACAAAGGTCCGGACATTTGTGTTAAAAAACGCTGATTGGTCGCTGGCGCTGCCCGCGACCAATCACCGATTTCGGCGCCAAATTTAAATATCGGCCGCGACCAATCACCGATCTTGGCTCCACATTTAAACACCGCTGTGCTGATTGGTCGCGGACGCTATTTAAATGTGCCGCCCAAATCGGTGATTGGTCGCGCACAGCGTCGACGACCAATCAGCACAGCGGTGTTTAACTTTAGCGCCAAGATCACTGATTGGTCTCGTGCGGAGAGCGTGACCAATCAGCGAATCGTATTGGTGAGCGGGGAGCGGAATCGTATTAGTGAGGACCGGGGAGCGCCGCTGCCTGTGCGGCTACTTCCACTCCGAGAAGCCTGGAGATGAGCGACTGCTCGCAGCAGAAGTATCCGGACTCGCAGCGCTGCTCCCCGGTCCTCCCTTCACACCCTAGCCGCTGATGTCCCCACAGTATCCGCATGGTGTTACAAAGGTCCGGACATTTGTGTTAAAAATCGCTGATTTGGCTGCCCGCGACCAATCACCGATTTGGGCGCCAAATTCAAATATCGGCCGCGACCAATCAGCACAGCGGTGGTTAAATGTGGAGCCAAGATCGGTGATTGGTCGCGGCCGATATTTAAATTTGGCGCCCAAATCGGTGATTGGTCGCAGGCAGCGCCAGCGACCAATCAGCGATTTTTCACACAAATGTCCGGACCTTTGTAACACTATGCGGATACTGTGGGGACATCAGCGGCTAGGGTGTGAAGGGAGGACCGGGGAGCGGCGCTGCGGGTCGGGATACTTCTGCTGCGAGCAGTCACTCATCTCCCGGCTTCTCGGAGTGGAAGTATCCGCACAGGCAGCGGCGCTCCCCGTTTCTCACCAATACGATTCCGCTCCCCGCTCCTCACCAATACGATTCGCTGATTGGTCGCGCTCTCCGCACGAGACCAATCAGTGATCTTGGCGCTAAAGTTAAACACCGCTCTGCTGATTGGTCGCGGCCGCTGCCCGCGACCAATCACCGATTTGGGCGCCACATTTAAACGCCGCTCTGCTGATTAATTGCAGTCGGCCACCGCGACCAATCAGCGAGATGGGCGGCAAATTTAAACACCGCTCTGCTGATTGGTCGCGGCCGCTGCCCGTGACCAATCACCGATTTGGGCGCCACATTTAAACGCCGCTCTGCTGATTAATTGCGGCCGGCTACCGCGACCAATCAGCGAGATGGGCGGCAAATTAAAACAACGCTCTGCTGATTGGTCACGTCTGCCGTCCGCGACCAATGGTATTGGCGCCAAATTTAAACCTCGCTCTGCTGATTTGTCGCAACCACCGGCTGTGACCAATCAGCGATATTGGCGCCATATTTAAACACCGCTCTGCTCATTGGTCGCGGTTACCGGTCACGAATAACCAGCATTATTGGCGACAAATTTAAACACCGTTCTGCTGATTAGTCGCGGCCGTGACCAATCACCATTATTGGCGCCAAATTTAAATAACGCTCTGCTGATTGGTCGCGACCGCCGGCCGCAAACAATCAGCATTATTGCCACCAAATTTAAACCCCGCTCTGCTGATTAGTCGCGACCGCCGGCCGTGACCAATCTGCGATATAGGCACCAAATTTTAACACCGCTTTGCTAATTGGTCGCGGTTGCCGGCCTCGACCAATCAGCGATTTTGGCGCCAAATTTAAATACCGCTCCGCTGATTGCGCCCGGTCGGCCGAATACCTATTCTAGAATACCTGATGCATTAGAATAGGGCCACCATCTAGTTATCTCATAATGCCTTTAAGTTCCAAGATGAATGGGATGTTCCAAGAAAATGGGTCTGCAATGGGTATCTCAGCCCATGTACATTTGCCAATCTGTACCTTGCTGCATTTGAGGATGATTTCATTTACTAATAATATGGGTATAATATTTCATGATATGAATAACCCATTTTTGTTGCATATTAAATTCTACTTGCGGTACGTAGACAATGTATCATTTTGTGAATAGGGTCAGATGAGGAATTCAGTGCTTTCGTTAATCATCTTAATATGCAACACACAAGGAACATGAAATTTACTGCACATTTTGGTGATATACAATTACAATGGGTGGGTACCTTTATTGGATAACCAGAATAACTATATCGGCAAGGTTTCCAATCACAGCGGAGCCTTCATCAGGTTGTTTTACCAACTTTTTTTTTGGAAACTTTCTTGACGAAGGAGCCTTTGCGCTTCAAAAGTATGCAAATATAATTTTTTTGGTTAGCTAATATAATCATCAATCCTAGAATATTTTTGTCTCTTTTTGGGATAAAAGTATTTACATCGAGTTTTCTGGCTACCATGGTACCACAATATAATGTATATTTTTTATTGTACATCGATGTATTATATTTTAACAGATGTGAACTTACTAGTTTGTTTTAAGCTTGATGTTCACTGCGCTTATGTATAGTGTGATAATGTCATTACACGGTGAAGGCCCATAGACGTGTCATGGAACGCAAATTGGCCACTGTCTAGTAGAGCGTCTCCCCTTCACCCTTTTTTTTCTATAGGTTTGTGCAAATAATGAAGTCAAAACTTAAATTTGGTGTCACTTGTTTCTCCTGTTCACGATTAGACTTGGAACTCATGCAGATGTTCGTGCAAATCGGTCCAAGCGCGGACCACAATGCACAGGCTAGTCGAGGGTCTCCCCATCTGAGTGTGACAGCTTCAGATACATCTATGAGGCCGTGATGCTCGGGTCACAAGAGTCTTGGCCAAACCGTTCATTGGGGTCTGTGATCGGACAGAAATCCTCGGGCATCTGTTTGAGCCCTTAATAAGGAGTCTATGAGGCTGTCTCAGAGGAACTTCTACCCCTTGGTTTTACTAGTCAGTAGGGGTGCCAGGGTCTTCCATCTATATAAAACATTTGACGCATAAAAAAGTTATGTAAACAGTGCAGTTACTTGAATTGCTTGTCCACAGTATATACAGTGCATTGTGAAAGTATTTGGCCCCCTTGAACTTTTCTACCTTTTTCCACATTTCTGGCTTCAAACATAAAGATATAAAATTCTAACTTTTTTGGGAAGAACCAACAAGTGGGACAAAATCGTGAAGTGGAATGAAATTTATTGGATATTTTAAACTTTAACAAATTAAAAACTGTGGGGGCGTGCAATATTATTCGGCCCCCTTGAGTTAATACTTTGTAGTTTCCAAGGTGGAGCGAAAAACAGAAAGGAAGTGAAAGGATACAATTTATTAACATGTCAAAAATAATTGCAAAGCTTCATACTTTACATAATAGTAACAGAAAGACAATCCATAGAAATGTTATTATATTCTATTTTTATGTATTAGATAGATAGATGTAACTATGAAACTTGAAAGACATACTGATAGGATGTTTAGATTGTGAGCCCCAATGGGGACAGTGTTGCAAACGTATGTAAAGCACTATAAAATTAATAGTGCTATATAAATGAATAAATATTATTATATACATTATTATATTATATAAATATATTATTTATGTATATATGGTTAAACTATGTAAGTATGTATCTATAATGTCTCCTCAATCTAGATGTGTCTATATATATATATATCATCTATGTTTATCATATTAACAAACTAATATATGTATGTGTTTAGCTATGATGTATATATGTACTAAAAATATAGAATTATTTAAAGTATATAATATCTCTCATATATCTATGTATATGTATCTATGTATGTCTAAAATCTACAATTTTTAAAGGTATAAATAGAGATATATATGAATATATATCTATGTAGTGATGTCTCTATCCACATGGATTAGAGCTAGAGGAGGAGATATGGTGAACAGCCGTCCCACCCATCTCTTCAGCTGTTCACAAAAAACCCAGCCCAGTGAAAAGACAAATAAGTCTCTCAGCATCTTTGACACTGTAGTTACTTACAAATATGGGTTTCCATCACCAACTGTTTAAAAGTTGATGATACATATCTCCCCTGTGATGACCTTAAATACTTCTATATATATTTACAACAAAATTAATGGTACAAAATATGTTATCTATATATATATAATATAACAATGTGTATGTTCTACTATGTTTTTATATATGTATATACATACATAGAAATGTATCTATACATATGTATGTATCTAAGGCATATTAATATGTGTTCAAAAAGTAAATCACTATTGATGTGATATAATACTATGTACATGTTATTGAGATTACTAAAGACCTAAATTAATTTAAAACATTTTTATAAACATTTTTAGTGAACACTGTATCACTTCCATGTAACAACTGTCCTTGTAGTGGTGTATCTAAAACCTTGACTTTGACATGGGAGCGTTGCTTGACTCTATAGAAAGCAACATATAGTTGCCCATGGCCAAAGGCTGGTTGAGGTAGATAAATACCCACTCGATTTAGGGTCTGTCCTTGTGCCTTGTTAATTGTCATTGCGAAATTTGGCTTAACAGGAAACTGTCGTCTTCGTAGTTTGAATGGTAACCCAGTTTCAGATGGACACATCAATGCGTGGACTAAAAACAAAGTCTCCTTCAGCTGATCCTGTGATGACTTTTGCCTGTATGATATGTGGATTTAAGGATGTTACAAAGAGCCGAGTTCCGTTATATAATCCTTTTTTTGTATTCAGGTTTCGCAGCAGCCTGACAATTGTTCCTATTTTTAGTTGTAGGCGATGTGGTGGCATTCCAGATGGTGTCAGAGAATGTAAAAATTCGACTGGGTAGTGTTCAGTTTCATAAGCATCATCCGCATCCACAGAATCATCACTTGTATATAAGACATATTGGCCACTCAATCGGTCCATAATTTGAGAATTGAGAAATTCAACATCTTCATTTTTTGGACACAATATTGCATGTGATGCAGCATACAAAACACTTTCAGCGTCATTAACATTAATATGAATGTTTGTGCCAAATATGTCTGTGATTAAACAGGCAGAGGACAGCATGTCTGGAGGAATTTCAATAACGTCCTCTCCAAGATTGTATTGGTTTGAGAGCTGACCATTGCCTAGTTTAAGTAACCCAGTGCTGTATTCTGGATCCCTGGATCTCATGTTGTTGAATAGCGGGAGTCTTGTGAAGTGTTTCCAGAGTTGACAATATTTAAGACAACAATCCACAGTTTCAGTTCGGGTGGCATGTGTAAGTACAGGAAGGCATTGGCGGAAATCTCCTCCCAAGTATGAAAACTTTACCACCAAAGGGAACATTATTTTTGACATCAACATGTATTGTCATGACATCAAAAGAAGTCTATCAATGACATTCAAAAAATTGTTTTGTGCCATTATACACTCATCAAGTATAAAAAGTGTAGTATTTTTTAACTTGTTGGCAGCGTTAGTGTCAGTTTTAATCCTGGAAACTGATGTTTCATTAATTGGAATTGGAATGCCATACAGAGAGTGCATAGTTCGTCCTCCTGGTAGCAAGTCTGCAGCTATTCCTGTAGTGGCGGCAGGTGAGACCACATGTCCTTGTCCTCTGACATAATGTATAAGTAGATGGTATAAGTAGGTTTTTCCACTGCCACTTGGACCATCAATAAAGAAACACTTAGGTGTCGACGTCTTGTCTTGTAGAGCATCCACAATAGCGTTGAAAGCCAACAGTTGCTCAGGATTAAGAGTTTTTTTCATCTCAGTAGCTGTAGCTAATTCATAGCCTTTATCATAGTCTTCTTGAGGCTGGCGTATATTTGTTGCAGGGCGTGGTAAATTAAAATCCAAATAAGAGTTGCCATGTATTATTAGCACATCTTGAACATATTTCATAGCATAGCTTTCACAATTGATTCACAATTGATACACAGTTCACTGTTGTTGTGGTATCGGTAACGGTAGTCTTGTATGAAATGTTGTTTAAATTCCTTCCACAATTCTATTGGATTTGTAGGTGTTCCAAAAATACAGATGTAAGCGAACATCTCCCGAAGTTGTGTAGGCATGTTCAGAACAGTTGCATCTAGTATAGTATTTCTCCAGACACTGTCATCTATTAATAATCCAAGTACTGAGGCAGCATCTCGAAAGGTTTCATGTGTAATACTATTGACAGATTTAAGGTCCTGAAAACTTGTTGCTCCTTTTACATGTAATAACAACAAGCGTAAATAATAGCGCTCTTGGTCTTTCACACCTAACTGTATACATTCTTCCTATTTCAGCGTGGCCTCTTTTCTTTCTGTGTTCCCATGTGCCATGTTTCCAAATGTAGTGTTCTGGAATGTCTCTGTAATAATACTGATGTGCATTAGGGTCGATCTTATTAAGGTTAAAGTACGTCACGAGTGTTGTAGTTTTTGTTGTATGTTGTTAATGGGCTTATCTTGATGAAAATATAGTGCCTGAGAGTTAGGTAGATGTACTGCAAGGCGAATAATTGCATGAGATTGTCTATGCATAGGAAAAGCAAAGATTCTCCATGCAGCTTCGGGTGCACTGAAGTATCGTGAAACAACAAAGTGATTTGTTTCATCATGTTCGAGTTGGAGTTGTGTTTGAGCTATTTCAATATTAGCCTTGTCATGTCCTTTATATACATATTTAAAAAAATACTTGACACTTTGGATGCTAGCACAAAATTCCACATTAATATGGCAGTTGTATTTTTTTTAGCAAATATGGGTTATATGGAACAGCCCATGAATTGTCAATCGTTTTAGAATAATGTTGATATGTAGTGCCAAATGTTTCTGCGGTAAATTGGATAGCCATCCATTTCTTTAGAGGTATTTTGTTGAAATTTTTTTGGAAATCCTTTGGTGCAGTGTGTATGATCCATACATGGACAGTTAGGATTAGATTCACCCCAGGGACCGTGAATCATGTTTGTCAGAACAATGTTGTGGAGCTGAGGGCATGTTGTCTTGTCAGGAATTTCAGCCCACACAATATTGTCTATGTCTTCTTCGGTTCTGATTTTTGAATTTTTGTCAAGTGTGATTAAAATATGTGCATGTGGCAGGCCACGCTTTTGAAACTCGATGACATGGACAATAGCACAGACGTGTCCAAATAATCCATTGTTGATGTCAGATAACAGGGATTCAAGTTTAATTTTAAAGACCCGTGCAACTAAGTCTGGGCGACGTTCAACACGTTGCCACTGTTGTACATTTTCAGTAATTTCCCTCCACTTTGGATTACACGTCATGGTGACAGAGATCAGGGCGGCCATATTTGGTAACGATAGCCATAGCATCCCGATACCGCTGCTGCATATTTCGTGCACTGCCTTCGAAGGATGATGGTAAAATGAGTTTTCCAATGGGGATGCCCTTTTCAATAGATTTGTTGAGTAAATGTTCTTGTAGCAAGCAATAATCTTCTACTTTTAGATCTTTTTGATGCATTCGAATGTAATGTAGTCTATTAACTTCGACTTTGACATATGAATCAACAAAATATTGTTGTGTTAGTTTACCTCCATTTAGTAGTGAATTAAAATCCTTTCTTACTGATAAAACATAGCCTTAAACTGTAGTTGGGTAATCCTTTGTTTACTATCTCCTTGGTGTTTTAGAGCGTCATGCCTGCCTTGTTCTCCATAAGGAAAAAGACAGGATACATCAGAGCATCTAAATTACTATGTAGAATACTGATTCTTTGTGTTTTTGGAGCTAGAGGGTTTTGTGGATCAGGTTTTAAATGAATTAAGATTAGTGATGAGCGAGCACTAAAATGCTCGGGTGCTCGAAGCTCGGGTCGAGCACATTGGAATACTCTTGTGCTCGACCCCAGCAAGGAGCCAAATGTAAGTCTATGGGAAACTCCAGCATTTTTCTGGCGGTCCCCCCGGCGGTCTGCAGAAGGTCAAAAATTGCCCAAATCGATGGGAACGGTGCTCAATTAAACGTCAGGCAGGCAGAATATATAGGCAGACAGGCAGGCAGGGTATATAGGAGGGTGCATGAAAAACATAGCAGGGCAATTGGAACACACTAGTGCCCTCCGATTTTCATGCACCCATCTCTTTAAAAAAGCCGGCCGGCAATTCAGCAGCCGCATACACCGGTACCAGACAATCCTATCCTACTAATATTATAAATGCGAAAGTTTGTGAGTATGTATGTTTGTTACTCTTTCACAAAAAAACTACTGGACGGATTTGCATGAAACTTTACAGTAATATAGATTATACATCGGAATAACATATAGGCTACAATTTGTAATGATTTTATGTAATTTTGGTCGTAATATAACGATACATGTCAATTAAGTCGGAAAAAAATCTGGCCTCTGAGAGCTCTCTTATATACACACATACACAGGTGATATTTAAATGGCTGATTTACAGCAGTCAGAAGAGATTGATAATACAATAATTTGCCCATAGTGGATCATTGTATAGTGAGGTCACAGTTGCCGCCTGTCCACAGTCAGAATACAGGGGTGATCATATACCGTGGCCAGGTACAAGTGTGGCACAGGGGGTTCACACACGACCCCCAGGGACTGACATTTCCTAGAAACTTTGGCAGCTGTCAGTCATGAGCTCACCCTGATACATTACACTCTGGAAACAGCTGAAGTGAGAAGGATAATTTATGACATTTTCTCAGACTTAAAAACAAAAAAAAAAACAAAACAAAATACAGAAAACAGCCCATATGTCAGGAACAGGTTACTAGGGAACTACACGTCCCAGCACGGCCTGCCCGCGCCCACAGCCCGGGGGGAGTGTGAGGCTTCCTCCTGCAGGTTGCCCGGGGGCACCGGGCCGTCATTGTCCTCACACAGGGGGTCCCCGCCGCCATTGTCCCTCCACATAACACCGTATAATAAAACTTGCGCTCACCTGCGCCAGCTGCTGCAGCCGGGAAAGTTCCGAGCGCCTCACCTGGGCGGAGGGGAAGTGACTCACACATGGGGAGCGGCAGTAACCTGAGCGCGGCTCCATGGAGGATGCACACACTGCAGCCTGACAGCACCGGCAGCAGCCCTACACAAATGGCGTCCTCCCCTCCTGTGTG
Source organism: Phyllobates terribilis (assembly GCF_046119375.1). NCBI lineage: Eukaryota > Metazoa > Chordata > Amphibia > Anura > Dendrobatidae > Phyllobates > Phyllobates terribilis. Next base: position 60,434,262 of record NW_027362773.1, read on the forward strand.
CAGCACAGCCCTGTGTGTGTGCAGCGCAGCATGTCACCCACAGCACCAGCAGGCTGCTCTCAGCTCCCACAGAGCACTGGGAATGGTTGCTATGGGTAACCGCGCCACAGCTGCTCCTCATAGACCAGTCATATACAACTGATATCGTCTGTACAGCGATCGTAATATAACTAATTAGATTGTTTTAGTATTTTGTTTGAACTTTACTAACTACCTATTTTGTAATTAGTACTTATAAAAATGCCGCGAAAGCGTAAGTCTAACATTTCGCAAAGCTCTAATAAAGCCCGAGCTATGAAAATAATTAGACGTGATGAGACGTCTCAACAAGCCGAGCAATGAAGGCTTGAGCAGGCGGTGCGTTGTGCGGCACACAGAGCTGCAGAGACTCCAGAACAATCCCAAGCCCGACGTGAACGGAATGAGGAGTTTTTGGCATCTCAACGGGCTGCTGAAACTCCAGAACAGTCCCAAGCCCGACGTGAACAGCATGCGGAGTATCTGGCGTCTCAACGGGCTGCTGAAACTCCAGAACAGTCCCAAGCTCGACGTCAGCAGCAAGCGACTTACATGGCGTCCCAAAGAGCCACTGAAACTTATGAAATGGCCGAATCTCGCAGACGCACTGTTGCTGAAAGGGCAGCACAGCGACGTCAAACATTTACAAGAAATACATGGATATTGTTTAATAAAGCTGCATTTGAGTATGACGAGACTCTTGATTATGAAACTCACAAGCTTATAAAAATAGAAGCAATGACCATAGATTGCAAATATTGCGGAGCTCTTAAGTGGAAAGAGGAAGCAGCAAGTATGTGTTGTTTGGGCGGGAAAGTAGCTCTTCCTTATATAGACGAGCCAGTTCAACCTTTAAAAGAGCTTTTCTCTAATGAAACTGATGAATCTCGCCTTTTTCTAAATAATATAAGAAAATACAACATGTGCTTTCATATGACGTCTTTTGGAGCAGATCAAATTGTCTCAATGCCAGGGTTTTGCCCGACCTTTACAATACAAGGACAAGTATACCACCGTATCGGTTCTGTAATTCCTACGTCCATTTCGCAACCACAATTTTTACAAGTTTATTTCATAGGTGACGAAGAAGAGCAAATCAACAGGCGTACTGAGTGCGTGCAAAGCGTAGATAGAAACATAGTTAAAAAATTACAACAAGTACTTCACGACCACAACATTTTGGTGCATGAATTTACAACGGCTAGAGACAGAATGATCAATGACGATCATTTCAAAGTAGTGATTCACCCAGACCGTGTACCACGTGGTCAACATGAGAGACGATTCAATGCCCCTACTACAAATGAAATAGCTGCTGTAATAGTTAGTAGCGAACAAACTATGTCTCGGGACATCGTTGTGCAGCCGCGCGATGGCATGCTCACTAGGGTTCCCGATACACATAGATTCTATGACGCTCTCGAGTACCCAATAATTTTTTGGAAAGGACAGGAGGGGTACAGCATTGATATTCCTCAGATAAATCCAATTACCAAACAAGCAATGCCAAGCAAAAAGGTGTCCTGCAAAGATTTTTATGCCTTTCACTTGATGGTCCGTCGCAGCGATTTTAATTTGATGCTTAAGTGTAGGCTCCTACTTCATCAGTTTCTGGTCGACATGTATGTAAAGATGGAAAGTGAGCGCTTAAGGTTCATTTCTTTAAATCAAAAAAAAACTGCGCGCAGAAAATTATATTCACTTGCAAGATGCAATAAGAAATTATGCGGATTTGGATCCAAATAACTTAGGTCAGATGGTGATTCTCCCATCATCATTTGTAAAAAGCCCGAGATACCTACACGAATACACAGAAGACGCGTTCACATACGTACGTAATTATGGGAGGCCTGATTTATTTATTACAATGACTTGCAACCCCGCTTGGCCAGAAATCACCAAAGAGCTTATGGCTGGTCAAAATTCAACGGACAGACATGACTTAACAGCTCGAGTATTTAGAATAAAAGTACAGAAGTTGGTAGCTCTACTTACAAAAGGTAACATATTTGGTGATATGCAATGCTTCATGTACTCGATCGAGTGGCAAAAGCGAGGTTTGCCTCATGTGCACTTACTGCTGTGGTTAAAGGAAAAATTGCATCCGAACCAAATTGACGAAATCATATGTGCTGAGATACCAAACCCAGAAACCGATCAAAAGCTCTATGATACAGTGACAAAGAATATGATTCACGGGCCATGTGGTACATTCAATTCTTCATCGCCATGCATGAAGGAAGGAAAATGTACCAAAAAATATCCGAGGAAGCTTTTAAAAGATACTCAAACCAATGACAAAGGTTATCCTTTGTACAGGCGCAGAGCACCAGAGAATGGTGGACGCACGACGATTATAAAAACCCGTAGAGGAACACAGGAAATATTGGTGGACAATAGCTGGGTGGTCCCATATTCTCCACTCTTATCAAAAATTTTTAATTCTCATTTAAATGTAGAGTTCTGTAATACGGTACAGGCGATAAAATATGTTTGTAAATATATTAATAAGGGTAGCGACCAGGCTATTTTTAACATCCGCCAGCAAGGGAATGTTAACATTGACCCAAGAGATGAGGTGCAGACCTTTAGAACCGGCCGATATGTTAGCAGTAACGAAGCAGCGTGGCGGATCTTAGGTCTGCCTCTGCACGAGAGACACCCAACCGTCACTCATCTCGCGATTCATTTACCCAATGGCGAGAGGGTTTACTTTACGGAAAATAATTTTAGAGAGAGATTAGAAGCACCACCTAAAACTACACTAGCTGCATTTTTCCTGTTGTGCCAAAGTGATACGTTTGCAAAAACATTACTTTACATTGACGTGCCTCGCTACTATACTTGGAATGTGGCACGGAAGCAATGGAAACGTCGTTTACAAGGAACACCTGTCGATGGCTGGCCAGGTGTGAAGGCAGGAGACGCTCTAGGTCGCATTTACACGGTGCACGTTAGCAATTTTGAATGTTATTGCTTGCGTATGCTGCTGAATGTAATAAGGGGTCCAACCAACGTCTCGGATTTAAAAACATTTGAAGGTCAAGAACTTGCAACTTTTCGGCAGGTGTGTGAGAAGATGGGGTTGTTGGATGATGATAACCACTGGGATACCACCTTAGAAGAGGCCGTGCTATGTCGCTCCCCGGCGCAAATAAGAGAGCTGTTTGCCATATTGATATGCACTTGCGGTTTATCCAATCCTCTACAACTCTGGCACAAGTATAAAACTGCGTTATCAGAGGATATCATGCACAGATTTGAAAGAATGGATCACGTTAACGATGATCTCTGTTTCAATGAGGCGTTGGGGCTTATCGAGGACAAAATATTAATAATTTCTGGAAAGAAATTGTCCGATTTTGGTCTACCCTCACCACGAGGAGAGCTGTCGAACGAGTTGATAAAAGAGCTAAGCTATGATACCAACCAGTTAGACGCTCACGTTTGCGAAACTGAGCCACGTTTGCTACCTGATCAAAGAGAGATTTATCACAAAATAGTAGGACGAGTTGAGAATGGTGAAGGTGGACTTTTTTTCCTTGATGCCCCGGGTGGTACAGGAAAAACTTTCTTGCTTAATTTACTTTTAGCAAAAATTCGTAGCGGTCATAACGTTGCATTAGCTGTGGCTTCCTCTGGATTTGCTGCAAGATTGCTAAGCGGTGGACGGACGGCACATTCAGTCTTTAAATTACCTCTTAATCTGGTGAACGAAGAAACCCCATTGTGTAATATCAGCAAGAGCAGCGCCCGTGGCCTCCTGTTGCAACAGTGCAAACTAATCGTGTGGGACAAGAGCACAATGTCACACAAACGCGCCATCGAAGCTCTTGATCGTTGTCTACAAGACTTACACAGTAAACAAACAATAATGGGTGGTGTGGTTGTTTTATTGGCTGGGGACTTTAAGCAAACTTTGCCTGTCATCGAGCGAGGCACTGCAGCAGACGAAATTAACGCATGTCTGAAATCCTCATATTTATGGACCAAAGTTGAAAAGCTGCACCTCACCACCAACATGCGTGTCCAGTTATTCAGTGATCTAGAGTCGGGCGCGTACGCTGAGAAACTGCTCGAGATCGGTGAAGGTCGAATCGAAACTAACGAAGAAGGTATGGTTCTATTCACTAACCAATTTTGTCATGTTGTGGATTCGGAAGACGCACTTATTGCTCAAGTTTTTCCAAATTTGCAACAAAACATCCACGATGAAAATTGGCTATGTGAAAGAACTATACTAGCACCAAGAAATGAAACAGTTGCGAAAATCAATAAAATTATCTTGGACCAAGTAACCAGCGATGCAACAACCTACAACTCCATCGACACAGTCATGTCATCTGAAGACTGTACGAGCTACCCCGTGGAGTTTCTTAACTCTTTGGAGCTATCTGGGGTCCCATCTCATAAGCTCGAATTAAAGGTCGGTATACCCGTTTTGTTAATGCACAACTTGGACGCCCCGAGATTATGTAATGGCACTAGATTGTGAGTCACTGAACTAGGCAGGCACATTGTAAAGGCCACAATTTTAACTGGAGAAGCTAAGGGTGAAAATATTCTTATACCACGCATCCCAATAATACCCAATAACTTACCCTTTAATTTCAAACGTTTGCAGTTCCCACTTAAAGTTGCATTTTCAATGACCATCAATAAATCGCAAGGGCAAACTTTGAAGGTAGCGGGGATACATTTAGGCACGCCCTGTTTTTCCCACGGTCAGCTATACGTAGCTTGCTCACGTGTTTCTAAATCGCAAAATCTACATATTTTCGCTGAACGAAAGAAATCAAATAACATAGTTTACAGGAGTATATTGCAGTAAAAACACATAGATAAATTACCTGCAGATGTCCATTATTCCAATTACATACTAATTCTTTACTAACACGAACAATATTAAACGCAAGTAACTTCAGTCCGTCCTGTTTAGTAATCAGTGTTTAGTAATCCGTTTGTGATGAAATTTGATATGGATAATTTCAAGCCTGGGGAAGGACATAGGGCTACTTTTTATAAACACACCATACAGGCGAAGATTATATAAAACTGTAAACCTGATTGACTGACACACCTAGCGGTCAACGCACAGCCGAAACCACTGAACTTAGCATCTTGAAATTTGCAGATAGGTTCTATTATAGCTTAAATGAGCACTAAGAGAGGAATTTTGATAATTCCACCCTCAAGAGTTTCCCTCTTCATATTATAGGGGTTCAAAGATTGTATGGAATCCGTCAGTTTTGAAGTTAGGCATCTGAAATTTTGGATGTACGAGTAACTAAATAAGATTATTTTTTTTTACTATTAAGATTATTTTTTTTTACTATTAAAATGATCTGTCACGAAACTTAATGTGGCAGACCAAATTCCACGCGAGCGAAGCCGCGGGTAAAAGCTAGTTTAGAACAGAAAGAATAGAGCATCACACATAGATTAGATAGATAGAAACATGTCAGTCACATATATAATAAGTAGAGTGACAGTGTTGCTTACTGTACTTGTCATTTAGTGTTAAAATAAAGGATTTATTAAAAAAAAAAATTGGCGTGGGGTTCCCCGTAATTTTAGTCTCTAGCGGAGGTTAAGCAGACGGCTGGAGTAGATGTTTGAAGCCTGGGAAGGGAGTAATACCCACGGAGCTTCCCAGGCTACTAATATCAGCCCCCAGCTGAATACCTAGCCTTTACTAGCTATTAAAATGGGGGACCCAAAAAAAATTGACGAGGGGTCCCCCCTATTTTAATAGCTAGCAAAGGCTAGGCAGACAGCAGGGGGCTGATATTAATAGCCCAGGAAGGGTGCCATGAATATTGGCCCCCTCCCAGGCTAGAAACACCAGCCGTCAGCCGCCCCAGAAATGGCGCATCCATAGGATGCGCGAATTATGGCACTTAGCCTCGCTCTTCCCACTGCCCTGTAGCGGTGGCAGTGGGGTAATAGGGCTGGGGTTGATGTCAGCTTATAATGCCAGCTGACATCAAGCCCAGGTTAGTAATGGAGAGGCGTCTATAAGACACCCCCATTACTAACCCCATAGTCAAAGTTAAAAAAAAACACAAACACAAACCCAGAATAAAGTCCTTTAATTGAAATAAACACACAATTCTTTAATGTTCTAAATTATACCATACTTACCATCATGCCCACTCCAGCTGAAGCCAACGATCTCCTGCAATAAAAATAAAATAATAAAGCAACCTCATCCTTACCTTTCCATGGTTCCCAGGATGGCTCCAGCTCTGCTACATTCACATGACAGGCTGGATCGCAGCCGAAAGCTGCCATCCAGCTGGCCATGCCGCAGACACTGAGAAGCGCAGGCATGCTTGCGCTCCTCAGTGTCTGGCTGTGACGGCATCCAGAAGAGCCGAGTTCATGTCCAATGAACTCAGCTCACCTCATGCACGTCATTGACAGCGTGGGAGAATTCTCCTGCGCTCAGCGCTTGAGCAGGAGGATTCTCCCACGCTGGTCGCAGATGAGCGCTGCCATCCAGCATGCCATCCTTCATAGACACTGCAGAGCGCAGGCATGCTTGCGCTCTGCAGTGTCTCTGAAGGATGACAAGCTGGATGGCAGCGCTCAGCTGCTTTCCAGCCTGTCATCAGAATGCCATCCCAGCGTGGGAGAATTCTCCTGCTCAAGCACTGAGTGCAGGAGAATTCTCCCACGCTGTCAGTGACGTGCATGAGGTGAGCTGAGTTCATTGGACATGAACTCGGCTTATCTGGATGCCGTCACAGCCAGACACTGAGGAGCGCAAGCATGCCTGCGCTTCTCAGTGTCTGCGGCATGGCAAGCTGATGGCAGCTTTCGGCTGCGATCCAGCCTGTCATGTGAATGTAGCAGAGCTGGAGCCATCCTGGGAACCATGGAAAGGTAAGGATGAGGTTGCTCTATTATTTTACTTTTATTGCAGAAGCCATTGGCTTCAGCTGGAATGGGCGTGATGGTAAGTATGGTTTAATTTAGAACATTAAAAAATTGTGTGTTTATTTCAATTAAATGACTTTATTCTGGGTGTTTGTGTTTTTTTTTTAACTTTGACTATGGGGTTAGTAATGGGGGTGTCTTATAGATGCCTCTCCATTACTAACCTGGGCTTGATGTCAGCTGTCATTATAAGCTGTCATCAACCCCAGCCCTATTACCCCACTGCCACCTCTACAGGGCAGTGGGAAGAGCGAGGCTAAGTGCCAGAATTCGCGCATCCTATGGATGCGCCATTTCTGGGGCGGCTGACGGCTGGTGTTTCTAGCCTGGGAGGGGGCCAATATTCATGGCACCCTTCCTGGGCTATTAATATCAGCCCCCAGCTGTCTGCCTAGCCTTTGCTAGGTAATAAAATAGGGTGGACCACACGTCATTTTTTGGGGGGGGGGGTCTCCCACTTTAATAGCTAGCAAAGGCTAGGTATTCAGCTGGGGGCTGATATTAGTAGCCTGGGAAGCTCCGTGGGTATTACCCCCTTCCCAGGCTTCAAACATCTGCCCCAGCCGTCTGCTTAACCTCCGCTAGAAACTAAAATTACGGGGAACCCTACGCCAATTTTTTTTTTAATAAATCCTTTATTTTTACACTAAATGACAAGAACAGTAACCAACACTATCACTGTACTTATTATATATGTGACTGACATGTTTCTATCTATCTAATCTATGTGTGATGCTCTATTCTTTCTGTTATAAATTGTCGGGTACCGGTGTATGCCGCTGCTGAATTGCCGGCTTTTCATGTTTCACTGTGAGCACTGTTCCCATCGATTTGGGCAATCACTGTAATGCCACAACCACCATGGCTGTGACATTACAGTGAGTGGCAGACAATCCCTGCATGATTGGTGCTCTAAATAGCGCCAAACATGCAGGAAGGGGACCCGAGCTCCCGCCCGTGCATCTTGAAAGTACTCGGCGAGCTCCGAGCATCTCGAGTACTGAGATGCTCGGGCGAGTACCGAGAAGTGGCTAGCATGCTCGCTCATCATTAATTAAGATGTCTCTATGGAAGGGAGGCTCACCATCATCATTCTGAAAGATGACTGCCACTTCACTCAGAGTTGGTTTATTGTATCGTCTGGGATCTTGAGTTCGATCTTGTTTAATAGCTATTGTGATGTTTGGCATGACAGTTCATTTTGTAGAGCTTTGATCGTCTCTTGTTCTTCCACATCGTGTAGCATTCTATAGGCAGCAGTGAAAGGATTTTGTGTTTGCATTAGCTCAGCAATAATGGTCATTAAAGTAGGATAACATTTTTCATTTTCTTTACATTGCAGTCGTTGTTCATTAGCGTGGGTGATATCTAGTATGTAAAGTTGTGCAAATTTAGGTGGTACTTCGTCAGCTGGATGCAGTGTGTCTGTTCGATGATAGATCTGTCCATGAATTCGAAAACAGTATGGGCCATATCCAGGAGGTGGCGAAACACTTGCTCCCATGGAGGCAAAAGAACTGTTGATAGAGTGAATATTGTCCATAAAATTTTTGCTGTATTCATGTTCTCCAGTCATCAACATTGTCAACACATGGGGATACTGTATTATGGGTAAATGTACTTTACCCTTCTGACAGCACTGGGTAAACTTTTTATCCAGAGGCATCTCATTTGCAAAATGCAAAGCTTGGCAATTTTCACAATACATGGGTCAGGTCACCGCAGCTGTGTTCTTTAATACTATTTTCATCACAAGTAAAATATTGTTGTTGTTGTAGTAGTAGTGGAGTACTTCAAGAGTCAATGGATCTTGTTTGTCGCCAAATGTTGATTAGTCGTTTGTTTTGTAGTTGCAGTACTGTAAGCGTTTGTGTTTCAGCTTGTGGCAGTACAGAGTATGGTGCTGTATTGTGTAACACTGGCATTGATATGGCTAGTGGCGATAGTTGCCAAGAGGTCATAGACCTTACAGTGGTAGAATCTGTGGTGTGGTGTTCAGACTGTGATGCATCATCTTGTGATAGTGGTAGAAATGTAGAGACAAAATGTGTATTTTTGCAGCATTTTTTTTGGCAAATAGCCCATCTATTAGCTTAAGAGTGAGGCGACTCCTGAGCGAAACGTCTATGTTGATGTGCATCGTCTCTGTCCACACGATGACGTTTTTGTTCAGGAGTCGCACGGTGTTTTTGTTGATGTAGTGTCTGGGCCTTTTTTATTTCATCTTGATTTTTGTATTTTTTTATGAGAAGCCATGTTTGGTAGTTGGAGTAGTGTGAGGGTTTGTGTTTCAGCTTCTGGCTGCACAGAGTATGGTTCTGGATTGTGTAACAGTGGCATTGATGTGGCTAGTGGAGATAGTTGCCGAGAGGTCATACACCTTGAAGTAGTACAATCTGTGGTGTTCAGAATGTGATGCGTCATCTTGTGATTGTGGTAGAAATGTTGGGACAGAATTCGTATTGTGGCAGCGTTTTTGTTTGGAAAGTGCCAATCTAATAGCTTTAGAGCGAGGTGACTCCTGAGCCAGACGTCTACGTTTACATGCATTGTTTTTTGTCCAGACAATGGCGTTTTTGTTCAGGAGTCTCATTAGCGCGGCGTTGTTGTTGACATAGAACCCGAGCCTTATTTTTTTCAAGTTTATTTTTGGAACAGCCATGTTGGCAGTGGTGCGGAAGTCCAGGAGCACTGATATGCAGAGAGTATACAGGTGCCGTAGAAATAGTCGCTGAATAGTAGAGTCCTCTCTCCAGAAAGTACTGTGTACCTCAGGGAGTATACAGGTATACAGGTGCCATAAAAATAGCCGCTGAATAGTAGAGTCCTCTCTCCAGAAAGTACTGTGTACCTCAGAGAGTATATAGGTGCCATAGAAATAGCCACTGAATACTACAGTCCTCTCTCCAGAAAGTACTGTGTACATCAGAGAGTATACAGGTATACAGGTGCCGTAGAAATAGCCGCTGAATACTACAGTCCTCTCTCCAGAAAGTACTGTGTACCTCAGAGAGTATACAGGTATACAGGTGCCGTAGAAATAGCCAATGAATACTACAGTCCTCTCTCCAGAAAGTACTGTGCACATCAGAGAGTATACAGGTATACAGGTGCCGTAGAAATAGCCACTGAATACTACAGTCCTCTCTCCAGAAAGTACTGTGTACATCAGAGAGTATACAGGTATACAGGTGCCGTACAAATAGCCACTGAATACTACAGTCCTCTCTCCAGAAAGTACTGTGTACATCAGGGAGTATACAGGTATACAGGTGCCGTAGAAATAGCCACTGAATAGTAGAGTCCTCTCTCCAGAAAGTACTGTGTACCTCAGAGAGTATACAGATGCCGTAGAAATAGCCACTGAATACTACAGTCCTCTCTCCAGAAAGTACTGTGTACCTCAGAGAGTATACAGGTACACAGGTGCCATAGAAATAGCTGCTGAATAGTAGACTCCTATCTCCAGAAAGTACTATGTACGTCAGAGAGTATACAGGTATACAGGTGACGTAGAAATAGCCGCTGAATAGTAGAGTCCTCTCTCCAGAAAGTACTGTGTACTTCAGAGAGTATACAGGTATACAGGTGCCATAGAAATAGCCGCTGAATAGTAGAGTCCTCTCTCCAGAAAGTACTATGTACGTCAGAGAGTATACAGGTATACTGGTGCCGTAGAAATAGCCGCTGAATAGTAGAGTCCTCTCTCCAGAAAGTACTGTGTACCTCAGAAAGTATACAGGTATACAGGTGCCATAGAAATAGCCGCTGAATAGTAGAGTCCTCTCTCCAGAAAGTACTGTGTACGTCAGAGAGTATACAGGTGCCGTAGAAATAGCCTCTGAATACTACAGTCCTCTCTCCAGAAAGTACTGTGTACGTCAGAGAGTATACAGATATACAGGTGCCATAGAAATAGCCGCTGAATAGTAGAGTCCTCTCTCCAGAAAGTACTGTGTACCTCAGAGAGTATACAGGTGCCGTAGAAATAGCCACTGAATACTACAGTCCTCTCTCCAGAAAGTACTGTGTACCTCAGAGAGTATACAGGTATACAGGTGCCGTAGAAATAGCCGCTGAATAGTAGAGTCCTCTCTCCAGAAAGTACTGTGTACCTCAGAGAGTATACAGGTGCCGTAGAAATAGCCACTGAATACTACAGTCCTCTCTCCAGAAAGTACTGTGTACCTCAGAGAGTATACAGGTGCTGTAGAAATAGCCGCTGAATAGTAGAGTCCTCTCTCCAGAAAGTACTGTGTACCTCAGAGAGTATACAGGTACACAGGTGCCATAGAAATAGCCACTGAATAGTAGAGTCCTCTCTCCAGAAAGTACTGTGTACCAGGGCTGTGGAGTCGGAGTTCATTTTGGTGGAGTCGGAGTCGGTATAAAATGGACCGACTCCGACTCCTAAAATATATAATAAATTGGGTGCAGTAGATCAATGCAGTTTGTGGGGAATATTTTTTCATAGGAATTTGGGAAAGTTATGAAATGTCCTATAAATGGCTGTTCTATTCCTGATCTAAGGCTACATTCACACACAGCGTTTTTGCTGAGTTTTTTGAGGATACGTTTTTCAGCTGCAAAAGCAGATCAGCTTTTTAAAAAACCGCATCACCTGAAAGGTTTTTGAGCTCATAGATAATGTTTTCAATAGCAAAAGCAGATTAGAAAAACGCCGCACAAACTGACATGCTCATTCTTTGTGAGGATCCATTTTTTGAGCCCAAAAACGGATCCTCACAAAAAGATGTGTCTGAATGTCATATCTTGAAACCCATTGACTTTGCTGGGATGCCCAGACACACCGCATTTTACTGCAAAAAACCGATCCGCAAAAAACGCTGTGTGTGAATCATGGCCGCAGCCAGCGAGGGGCAGCAGCCCCCCCCCCTAGAAGCCGGGGCACGCACCTATCAAAACTCAAAAACTCACTTGTATGCTGCAGTGCTCCCATCCTGCACTGGCTCCAGACTGCAGGGGACAATCTCCCCTCCTCTGTCCTGTCTTCTGCCGTCTTCACCAGAGAGAGGAGGGGGAGGGGTGCCTGCCCTGCACAGGATCCGATTCCTGGGCCCCAAGCTGGAGAAAGTGAAAGTACTACTTCTCATCTCTGTCACAGGAAGGTAACTAATGCTAATATTGTAGGTGATTATTATGTGCTCTCTGTACAATGTGTGTGAACTATATGTGCGATATGTGCAATGTACTATTTGCTGTCTGTAGCTGTCATCTGTCTATCACACTCTATCCCTCCATCCATCCCTCCATCTATCTATCCATCATTATATTCTATCTAAATATTTTGATTATTGTATCATAAAAATGATTAAATGTATGATGTTCACATTGTACTACAATAATTTTTTCACTTAAATATAAGCAATATATGTGGGAGTCGGAGTCGTGGAGTTGGTGTAAGGGAAATTGAGGAGTCGGAGTTGCAGATTTGGTTAACGACTCCACAGCCCTGCTGTGTTCCTTAGAGAGTATACAGGTATACAGGTGCCATAGAAATAGCCGCTGAATAGTAAAGTCCTCTCTCCAGAAAGTACTGTGTACCTCAGAGAGTATACAGGTGCCATAGAAATAGCCACTGAATACTACCGTCCTCTCTCCAGAAAGTACTGTGTACCTCAGAGAGTATACAGGTATATAGGTGTCGTAGAAATAGCCACTGAATACTACAGTCCTTTCTCCAGAAAGTACTGTGTACATCAGAGAGTATACAGGTGCCATAGAAATAGCCACTGAATAGTAGATTCCTCTCTCCAGAAAGTACTGTGTACCTCAGAGAGTATACAGGTGCCGTAGAAATAGCCGTTAAATACTACAGTCATCTCTACAGAAAGTGCTGTATACCTCAGAGAGTATACAGGTGCCTCAAACTGCGTCAAGCTGTGACAGAGCCGATTGGCAATTATATATTAGATGTTTGAAGCCAGAAATGTGGCAAAAGGTAGAAAAGTTCAAGGGGGCCAAATACTTTCACATATATATCTATTAAATGCAGGAGTACAAGCATCTCCAGAATGAAAGTCCCTACAATCCTCATCCGGCCTGTAGAGCCGCCCTCCAAGCTGGCTGTTTCCATATCTCCCATATAAGTGGAGCCACAGGCACCGGGCCATTCATTCTCTGCCTGCACGTAGCAGCCCCTCCAGATAGGACAGGGATCAGAGGACCCCAATTGTGGAGGTTCTAATCTTTCCTGTCATGTATTCACCGTTTCTCTACATGTACTATCAATGTATAAAGTCAACTGAAATCATTGGGTACAAAATCAAAACAGATTTCGGCCACAGACAATGCCCTTACTCCTCTCCCCACCCCACAAGCCAATGAAGGCCACCATAGGTCACATAAGTAAAATGGCTCATTCTGCCATTGTAGGATTAGGAATACCAGATCTGCTGGTACCGTGTTTCCCCGAAAGTAAGACCCCCCCGAAAGTAAGGCAGGGTGGGGGGTTTCGGGGGGGTCCGCCAATGTAGGGCACCCCCCGATTGTAAGGCAGGGTAGCGGGGGGGGGCCGGGGAATGTAAGGCTGATTCGTCACAGGCTCCCTAGCCGGCTCGCAGCTGATTGGCCGATCAGCCTGTTCGTCACAGGCTCCCTAGCCGGCTCGCAGCTGATTGGCCGATCAGCCTGTTCGTCACAGGCTCCCTAGCCGGCTCGCAGCTGATTGGCCGATCAGCCTGTTCGTCACAGGCTCCCTAGCCGGCTCGCAGCTGATTGGCCGATCAGCCTGTTCGTCACAGGCTCCCTAGCCGGCTCGCAGCTGATTGGCCGATCAGCCTGTTCGTCACAGGCTCCCTAGTCCCTGCTGGCCATCAGCTCGAGTGTGATTGGCCAGTCAGCCGGCTCGCAGCTGATTGGCCGAATCAGCTGCGACGTCACCGCCTGCAGGCTCGCTCCGATTGGTCCAGCTTCCCCGGCATCCGAATCGTCAGCCCGGCACCGCAGAGGAGATCGAAACAGAAGGAAAGTAACGGTAAGTTCCGAAACTCTCTCTGTGTGTGTGTGTGTGTGTGTGTGTGTATACGATATGTGTACGGTATGTGTATGGGTGCCGTATGGGGCTGTGTGTGTGTGTGTATACGATATGTGTACGGTATGTGTATGGGTGCCGTATGGGGCTGTGTGTGTGTGTGTATACGATATGTGTACGGTATGTGTATGGGTGCCGTATGGGGCTGTGTGTGTGTGTGTGTATACGATATGTGTACGGTATGTGTATGGGTGCCGTATGGGGCTGTGTGTGTGTGTGTATACGATATGTGTACGGTATGTGTATGGGTGCCGTATGGGGCTGTGTGTGTGTGTGTATACGATATGTGTACGGTATGTGTATGGGTGCCGTATGGGGCTGTGTGTGTGTGTGTGTGTGTGTGTGGTGGCAGAGTGGGGGGCAGAACCACTGTATGGGGAGGCTGCATACTGTTCAGCCTGTTTTTTTTCCCAATGTAAGGCCTCCCCCGAAAGTAAGGCAGGGTGGGACTTTTGGGGGTAAAATTAATGTAAGACAGGGCCTTACTTTCGGGGAAACACGGTAGGAGATCTGAATTCTCATCCTACTCTGCTCAACAGAAAGGAAAATGAAGTCATCTTCTTCGTAATCATAATTCCAAGTTCACGCTGTTCGGAGCTTACAAGTGTCCCCAGGCCCAAATACTTTGTCTTCAGTAAGCAGCATGAACACAGCAGGGCACTAAGAAAATCACGTGACTGTGAGCACTACCTGGTCCGGTGACTCCACCACTAATCTGATTTGGTGACCATAAAACATGAACCCATTTAATGACAATGGTAAGCATTGCAGATGACAGATCCTTCGTCCTAAAAAAGGGTTAATTGGCACAAGCCAATGCCACCACATTCCAGAATTGATGAGGGAAGAGGCTTTCGCACAGTATAATGGCAGACGCCAGTAAGAAGATTAGGAAAGTGAATGTGATTGATGACAACGCAGTTTTCTAACCGTGTTTACAAAGGACACCCAGGATCCAAGAAAGAAAATGGACGACGTAAATGATAACAGAGATAATACTTGTTAAAGAAAACAGCCGGGAGATTTCATGGCAGACGAACGTTGGCGCTAAATTAATCCCCATGTTAGCTAAACTGGAAGGGAAAAAAATATACAGCCATGGCTGAAAGTGTTGGCACCCTTGAAATTGTTCCAGAGAGTGAAGTATTTCTCCCAGAAAATTATTGTAATTACACAAATTTGTTTCCTTTCCGTGTAACACAAAAACATAGAGAAAAAAGGGAAAATTGGACATAATTTCACACAAAAAAAAAAAAAAATGGGCCGGACAAAATTGTTGGCATCCTCACCTTAATATTTGGTTGCACACCCTTTGGAATAAATAACTGCAATCAATCACTTCCTATAACCATCCACAAGCTTCTTACACCTGTCAACTGGAATTTTGGACCACTCTTCTGTTGCACACTGCTACAGGTCAGTGTCCGTTTTGGTAGAGTCGGTATAAAATGGACTGACACCGACAATATACAATAAACTGGTACAGAAGTACAATGCAGGATGTGCTGTAAATGTTTCCATAAGAATTTGGGAAAGTTATTAAATGTCCTATAAATGACTGTTCTATTCCTGATCTAAGGAATATATACACATGTACATATACAGTGTAATAAAACAGATGCGATGAGTGCTCCAGAGAATAAGGCGCTCCAGAGCATGAGGCGCTCCAGAGCATGAGGCGCTCCTTACAGCCACTCTACACTGTGACTGAAGATGCCCCAATTACACCACATTCTGTAAGAGGCTGGGGTACCATGGTGCAGCTGCCACAAATGAGCGCATTAGGTTAACACTGAGGTAATACATTCCTCCCTTAAAGGGAATCTCTCACCCCCTGGGACTTTTCAGAGCGCTAATATGGGCACACAGGTGATAGAAATGTGAATCTACACTGTGTTCCAAATTATTATGCAAATAATATTTTCTCAGATTTTCCCAAATTACCTATATGAATTGCAGTCATTGTAATTTTCCAGTCAAATAACTATTAGAGTACAATTGAAAGGTTTTTGTACAAACTGCCTATGATAACAGTATATTTTTTAAAAAATAAGAAACTCAAACTGCACTCAAAATGCATGTTCCAAATTATTATGCACAGCAGAGTTTTCAACCTTTTCATTTTAATAAAGAACAAAAAAAATGGTCATTTTTGAAATTATAAGCATTAGCAGGTTATTACAAACTGAAATCAAACAGTTTTCAACTCAAAACTTTATTCTAGGTGATGTTACATTTTCACATAGGACCCCTGGTTCGAAAGGAGCTTCTGAACTCTCTCGTCCATTGAATTTGTCAGGTTTTGGATGGTTTCTGCTTCAATTGTTTTGCATGAGGACAGAATACCCTCCCAGAGCTGTTGCTTAGATGGGAACTGCCTCCCGCCATCATAGACACTCCTTTTGATGATGCTCCAAAGGTTCTCAATGGGGTTGAAGTCAGGGGAGCATGGGGGTCACACCATAAGTTTGTCCCCTTTTATGCCCATAGCAGCCAGAGATGCAGATGTGTTATGTGCAGCATGAGACGGGGCATTATCATAAACCAATAAAAGTACACATATTTGGTATCGCCGCGTCCAGAACGACTTGACCTATAAAACTGTCCCACTAGTTAACCCCTTTAATGAACACATAAAAAAACGAAACACAAAACAATGCTTTATCATCATACCGTCAAAAAAAATGGAATAAAACGCGATCAAAAAGACGAATGTAAATAAAAATTATACCGCTGAAAACGTCATCTAGTCCCGCAAAAAACAAGCCGCTGTGGCGCCCAGCTGTGCTTGGAGCCACAGATCCTAGAAGGGTGTATTAATGGAATCCTCCACAAGAGGCCCCCATAAACATTCACACATCTCCACCTTCCACCTCAGACCAGCAGAGGGAGCCCGTTAGGGATATAAATAGGGAAGGTCGAGCTAGGCAGTGAGCAGTTCCTCTGAAGAGTTCCTGCAGTAGAGAAGCCTGAAAGAGGTCTTTCTGCAGTGGAGCTCAGTCTAGTTTAGAGAACTCAGTCGTAGCTCAGTTAGAGCTCAAGGTGTGCCGGCGCCATAAGATCGGTGAAGCGCTGCCGTTAGTTTGAGTAGCCTAGTGAGGGCCCGAGCGTTGTCGAAGGCGAGTGGAAAGTGAGTAGCAGTGGGGGCAGAGGAGCTTACCCAGCTCACCCCGAAACATATACCGGACACTGGGTCCGAGCTTACCGGGATCTCTATGACCCAGTAAGGCATAATCGGAATCCCTGGAGAACTACAGGTCCCAGGTTCACCAGAGAGCTGATACGTAACAGAGCCAGGAGACACATAGGCCCCGTAAACAGGGAGCGTGCACTCCAAGAGAAGGCCCTACCACAACGTCAGCCGGTGCAGGACAGAGATAAAGTTAGGCCTAGCTTTAGGCAGGTCATAAACTTACTACGCAGAGGCAAGAAACAGGAGGCCCTACACCCGCTCATTGGGGAGGATCCTTATATGCACCCTTCACCCTACAGTGCTCCGGATGTGCCTGAACCACCACCAGTAAAAGGTACTGAAGTGACTACCGTGTCCGTCCCCGCTTTTGTTCTGACCCGGCTGGGTCTCGCCTGTCCTGCATCCCCCTCTCCGTACGCTGCCCTGAGGCCTAGCTCCACCTGTGGGGAGCTATACCATCGAGCTGCCTTATCACAGGCCTCAGTGGACTGCCGCAGCGCTGGTGATTCTCACCAGAAACCACAGGTGGCGTCACGAACTTTCATAGAGTTAACAAATAATCCCCTTTTAAAAGCTGACCCCAGGGTACGGGCCCGGGAGCCGACCACCGCGACATCCCCAAGGCCAGGCAAAGGACCGGGTACCGAGTCTTCCCCATTCCCCCTGGGCGAGTCACCGCCATACAGCTCCAACAACCGAAAAATAAAAAAGTTATAGTTCTCAGAATAAAGCGATGCAAAAACAATTCTTTTTTCTATAAAATAGCTTTTATTGTGTAAAAGCGCCAAAACATAAAAAAACAATATAAATGTGCTACCGTTGTAAACGTACTGACCCGAAGAATAAAGCTGCCTTATCAATTTTACCACATGTAGAATGGCATAAAATAACCCCCTAAAAAAAATTCCTGAACTGTTGGTTTTTGTTTATTCTGCCTCACAAAAATCGGAATAGAAAGCGATCAAAAAATGTCACGTGCCCGAAAATGGCACCAATAAAAAAAGTCAACTTGTCCCGCAAAAAACAAGCCGTCACATGACTCTGTCAGACAAAATATGGAAAAATGATAGCTCTCAAAATATGGCGATGCAAAAACTAGTCTTTGAAAAAATGTTTTTTTTTAGTGTGTGACAGCTGCCAATCATAAAAACCTGATATGATTCTGTAATCGCACTGACCCGAAGAATAAAGTCGTCTAATCACTTATACCGCACGAGGAACGGCGTAAAAACTAAACTCTAGGGTTGGTGTTGTGCTAGGGTTAGGGCTGTATTAGGGTTGGGGGTAGGCTTGTGTTGGGGTTGGGATTTTTTCAGAAGTAAAGAAAAAAAATTATGACAATACGGTGACTAGTGTTGAGTGCAAGTGCTCGCTACTTGAGTTTGTATCAGGTGCTCGAGTCTCCGGCCCAAATGTTTTGCAGCTGTTATACAGCCCAAAAAACCACGCGGTAATTGCCTACCATGCATGCGCGATCCCCTCATGTTTTTTTGGGCGTCTAATAACCGTGAAACATGCGGGCGGGGACTCGAGCATGTCACTCGAGCACCTGTGATACATGGTGCATACCTGAGTACCCGATGCAAACTCAAGTAGTGAGCACTTGCGCTCAAGACTAATAACAAAATATTCAATATGATGATCTAATGTTATCAAATTTTGTGTCGTACCTCTGGGTTCAAAATGTTCACTATACCCCTTGATAAAATCCTTGAGGGGTGTAGTTTTCAAAATGGGGTCACTTGTGGGGGGTTTCCACTGTTTAGGCACATCAGGGGCTCTCCAAACGCGACATGGCGTCCGCTAATTATTCAAGCAAATTTTACATTCAAAAAGTCAAATGGCGCACCTTCCCTTCCGAACCCTGCCGCGTGCCCAAACAGTGGATTTCCCCCACATATGGGGTATCAGCGCGCTCAGGAGGAATTGCACAACAAATTTTGGGGTTCATTTTTTAATGATACCATTGAGAAAATAAAAAAATTGTGGTCTAAAGTAACATTTTTGTAAAAAAAAATAAATGTTTATTTTTTTCTTCCACGTTCCAAAAATTCCTGTGAAGTACCTGAAGGGTTAATAAACTTCTTGAAAGTGGTTTTGAGAACCTTGAGGGGGTGCAGTTTTTAGAATGGTGTCACTTTTGGGTATTTTCTGTCATAAAGGCCCCTCAAAGTCACTTCAAATGTGATATGGTCCCTAAATAAATGGTTTTGTAAATTTTGTTGTAAAAATGAGAAATTGTTGGTCAATTTTTAACCCTTATAGCTCTCTAAAAAAAAAAAATAAAAATTTGGTACCAAAATTGTGCTGATGTAAAGTAGACATGTGGGAAATGTTATTTATTAACTATTTTGTGTGACATATCTCTCTCATTTAAGGGCATAAATATTCAAAGTTTGAAAATTGCAAAATTTTGCCAAAATTTCCGTTTTTTTTCACAAATAAACCGCAAGTGATATTGAAGAAATTTTACCACAGTCATGAAGTACAATATGTCACAAAAAACAATCTCAGAATCAGGGGGATCGTTGAAGTGTTCCAGAGTAATTACCTCATAAAGTGACAGTGGTCAGAATTGTAAAAATTGGCCCGGTCATTAATGTGCAAACCACCCTCGGGGGTAAAGGGGTTAAGGAGGGCATGGCTTTCCTCCACATGTAGTATCACAGCAGACGAGCGCAACCCAAGAGTATTGGAAAACCTAATTTTTATAAAACTAAACAACAACCCCCCACCACAAAAAGGGGGCATGTCCTTACTTACATGCGAACAGCTGATAGTTGGGCCTTTGGGAATCAGCGATTATTTTTCCTTTTCTCAATGCTGCTGCGTTCCTAAATACAGGACTTTAGTGTAGACTGCACTTTTCCATCCTACAGTAAAATATATTTGTTCTTTTAGCATGGAAGTCATTGGCCACTGTTCACATCTGTCACAACCTCTATTTAATATATAAAATGGAGACCTTAAAACAACGTAGTGTGAACATAGGTTATTAACCCCTTTACCCCTGGGCCATTTTCTGTTTTTGCACTTTCGTTTTTTGCTCCTCTTCTTAACTTTTTTATTTTCAATATGACCATGTAAGGGCTTATTTTTTGATGGGCAAGTTGTACTTTTGAATGACACTTTTGGTTTTACCGTATCGTGTACTGGAAAATTAATTCCAAGTGCAGTAAAATTGCAAAAAAAAGTGCAATTCCGCAGATGTTTTTTTTTTTTTTACTACATTCACTGAATGATAAAACTGACCTGCCATCATTATTCTCCAGGTCATTATGGGTTTGTAGACACCAAACATGTAAAGGTTCTTTTTTTTATTTAAGTGGTGAAAAAAAAAGTCAAAGTTTGTTTAAAAAAAAAAAAAAAAAAGTCGCCAATTTCAGAGACCTGTAGCGTCTCCATTTTTCATGATCTGGGGCCAGGCGAGGGCTTATCTTTTGTGCACCGAGCGGACGTTTTTAGTGAGACCATTTTGGGGCAGATACGATATTTTGATCGCCCGTTACTGAATGTTATTGCAATCTTGCGGCGTTTTGATTTTTTCTCGTTATGCCGCTTACCAATCGGATTAATTATTTTTATATATGGATAGATCGGGCGATTCTCAACACAGCGATACCAAATATGTGTATATTTTATTTTTTTATTATTTTATTTTGAATGGGACGAAAGGGGGTGATATGAAATTTTATATTTTTTTAATAGTTTTGAAAACATTTGTTTTTTCACTTTACACTTGCTTAAATAGTCTCCATGGGAAACTAGAAACTGCGATGATCAGATCACCTGTGTGTAGCAGAAATGCTCACTTGCTATGACCGCTGACTGCTGGGCGGCGTTCAAATCCTCTTGGCAATGACAACTGCAAGATCATGCCAATCCATCGGCGTACCACGGTCATGTGACATGGGCGACGACGGGAGGGACTAGTGACGTCCTTCTGCCGCGACCAAGTTACATGCTGCTGTCAGAGATTGGCAGCGGCATTTAACATGTTAACAGTCGCGGGTGGATCATGATTCCACCCACGGCTGTTAGGGGCACATGACAGCTAATCAGAGAAGCTGTCATCTCCCTGGAAAGGTGCAGGCTCATCGCCGGAGCCCCCCCTGAAAGGAGAGACACGACATGTGCCATACACAGTACATGTCAGAAAGGGGTTAAAGTGATTTACTGTTATGGTAGCGTAGCAACTCACTCGAGAAAATAGGTAGCACAATAAAATCTGCAACTGACCCTGCTGGTGCCTGTACAGACTAGAGATCCTGACCCCACAGTCCCTAGTGGTCCTGCGTGAGCAGAGATTGCCATCATCTAGTCTGTGGTTAGGGCTATCTTGGACCTATGCTGCCTGAAAGGCAGTTGAGCGCTTCACGTTCCTCCTAAAGAACTGGAGGGCAGCACAGAGCGCAAATTACCTACAGAAGGGAAAGTGTGCAGAAATAGTAAGAGATCCCAGAGAGTAAAACAAATCATGAAATACAAAATAAAAGATTAAATACATACTGTTAGAGAATATGCTGCCTACTTCCTAAAAAGAAACAGAAGATAGGTGCAGAGTAAAGACCAAAAACAGCAGACAGATAAACCCTAGATGATCTTTCACTGACTGGCATAAATTACAGCAGTCTGGCTGAACATCCAAATGAGACTATCACCAGCAGGAAATACCAGCAGGGGGAAAATAAATACAGCAGCACCCGAAAGGTGATAGGGCAGACAGATGAGTAAATGAAAACACCTGTTACGATAAAAAGACTGAAACAAGGATAACAGAAACTAAACACAGACAAAAAGTGTATCTGCTCAGTGTACTGAGAAGCCGACCACAAAGCAAAGGCTCAAAAGGTTTGAACCCAGACACATGACAATTACAAATATTTTAAATTATAGCACATTTACACAACAAAAACATGTTCCATTCATATTTATAAACTAGTATGTGCTTTTTTTTGGAAAAAGACAACAGCAAACATCATTAGTTGGGTATTTTTTATGCCATGGGTAATAGTAGACTATTGGCGATAACTAGGGCCTGGGCGATAACTACGGCCAAAGCAAGAAGTAAGGCCAGGACTAAAATCAAGACTGGAACTAGGGCCAGGGCAATAACTAGGGCCAGGGCGATAACTAGGGCCAGGGCGATAACTAGGGCCAGGGCGATAACTAGGGCCAGTGAGATAACTAGGGCCAGGACTAAAATCAAGACTGGAACTAGGGCCAGGGCAATAACTAGGGCCAGGGCGATAACTAGGGCCAGGGCGATAACTAGGGCCAGGGCGATAACTAGGGCCAGGGCGATAACTAGGGCCAGGGCGATAACTAGGGCCAGGGCGATAACTAGGGCCAGGGAGATAACTAGGGCCAGGGAGATAACTAGGGCCAGGGAGATAACTAGGGCCAGGACTAAAATCAAGACTGGAACTAGGGCCAGGGCGATAAATAGGGCCAGGGCGATAAATAGGGCGATAACTAGGGCCTGGGCGACAACTAGGGCCAAAGCAAAAAGTAGGGGCAGGACTAAAATCAAGACTGGAACCAGGGCTAGGGCGATAATAAGGACCAAGGAGATGACCGGAGCTAGGGCAAGAACTAGGACCACGACTAGAACTAGGGCCACGAGTAGAACTAGGGCTAGGGCAAGAACTAGGACCACGACTAGAACTAGGGCCAGGGCAAGAACTAGGGCCACGACTAGAACTAGGGCCAGGGCAAGAACTAGGGCCACGACTAGAACTAGGGCCAGGGCAAGAACTAGGGCTAGGGCAAGAACTAGGACCACAACTAGAACTAGGGCCAGGGCAAGAACTAGGACCAAGACTAGAACTAGGGCCAGGGCAAGAACTAGGGCTAGGGCAAGAACTAGGACCAAGACTAGAACTAGGGCCAGGGCAAGAACTAGGACCAAGACTAGAACTACAGCAAGAACTAGGACCACGACTAGAACTAGGGCCAGGGCAAGAACTAGGGCCAGGGCAAGAACTAGGGCCAGGGCAAGAACTAGGACCAAGACTAGAACTAGGGCCAGGGCAAGAACTAGGGCCAGGGCAAGAACTAGGGCCAGGGCAAGAACTAGGGCCAGGGCAAGAACTAGGGCCAGGGCAAGAACTAGGGCTAGGGCAAGAACTAGGACCAAGACTAGAACTAGGGCCAGGGCAAGAACTAGGACCAAGACTAGAACTACAGCAAGAACTAGGACCACGACTAGAACTAGGGCCAGGGCAAGAACTAGGGCCAGGGCAAGAACTAGGGCCAGGGCAAGAACTAGGGCCAGGGCAAGAACTAGGGCCAGGGCAAGAACTAGGACCAAGACTAGAACTAGGGCCAGGGCAAGAACTAGGGCCACGACTAGAACTAGGGCCAGGGCAAGAACTAGGACCAAGACTAGAACTACAGCAAGAACTAGGACCACGACTAGAACTACAGCAAGAACTAGGACCACGACTAGAACTAGGGCCAGGGCAAGAACTAGGACCAAGACTAGAACTACAGCAAGAACTAGGACCACGACTAGAACTACAGCAAGAACTAGGACCAAGACTAGAACTAGGGCCAGGGCAAGAACTAGGACCAAGACTAGAACTACAGCAAGAACTAGGACCACGACTAGAACTACAGCAAGAACTAGGACCAAGACTAGAACTAGGGCCAGGGCAAGAACTAGGACCACGACTAGAACTACAGCAAGAACTAGGGCCACGACTAGAACTAGGGCCAGGGCAAGAGTTTCCACCAGCCTCCCACTGCACTGTGCACCACGTACACACAGGACTTTGAGTGTACGGCTCCTGTAAAACAAGGCAATTGGCCAGTACGGGAGGCCATAACGGCGGCACGGTCAGCCCGGCACAGTCACCACGGGCCCCGTACATGACTGCACGACGTGTTAATATGAATCGGCTACTCACCCGGCAAGTCCCAAGGATATATAGGAGGCACACCTCTAAGTAAGCAGGCTCCGGATTGGCTCTCTGCCTAGACTCTACTCATCTAATTGGTTGCTGTGACGTCCTGCTTTCCCATGATGCAGCGCGTTGTTGACTGGTGAAGCAAGATGGCAGCGCCCGGTGGACGCGGCGTGAGTGCTGCAGCCTTGGCTGAGACGAGCTTCAGGAGGAAGGTGCGGGGAAAGCTCCCGGCCATCAGGGGGACGCGGCCCTCCGTGCACAACGGGCAGCTCCTCGTCTCCACTGGCGTCCCCGCCATGGATCACGTTCTAGGTGTGTGGAGGACACTAAGCGTCCTAACAACTGACAGCGGCGCCCTGTCTGAACATCGCCCGCTATATGTATACTGTATATCTACAGCGCATGCGCCTGCAGGGTGTAGGGTATCGACAGGCAGCTCTGCCACCGGTCATCATACAGGGCACAGCTCTACACAGGACATTCTCACCACACACAGTGCACAGCTCTACACAGGACATTCTCACCACACACGGTGCACAGCTCTACACAGGACATTCTCACCACACACAGTGCACAGCTCTACACAGGACATTCTCACCACACACAGTGCACAGCTCTACACAGGACATTCTCACCACACACAGTGCACGGCTCTACACAGGACATTCTCACCACACACAGTACACAGCTCTACACAGGACATTCTCACCACAGACAGTGCACAGCTACACACAGGACATTCTCACCACACACAGTGCACAGCTACACACAGGACATTCTCACCACACACAGTGCACGGCTCTACACAGGACATTCTCACCACACACAGTGCACGGCTCTACACAGGACATTCTCACCACACACAGTACACAGCTCTACACAGGACATTCTCACCACACACAATACAGAGCTCTACACAGGACATTCTCACCACACACAGTACACAGCTACACACAGGACATTCTCACCACACACAGTGCACAGCTACACACAGGACATTCTCACCACACACAGTGCACAGCTCTACACAGGACATTCTCACCACACACAGTGCACAGCTCTACACAGGACATTCTCACCACACACAGTACAGAGCTCTACACAGGACATTCTCACCACACACAGTACACAGCTACACACAGGACATTCTCACCACACACAATACAGAGCTCTACACAGGACATTCTCACCACACACAGTACACAGCTACACACAGGACATTCTCACCACACACAGTACACAGCTACACACAGGACATTCTCACCACACACAGTGCACAGCTACACACAGGACATTCTCACCACACACAGTGCACAGCTACACACAGGACATTCTCACCACACACAGTGCACAGCTCTACACAGGACATTCTCACCACACACAGTGCACAGCTCTACACAGGACATTCTCACCACACACAGTACAGAGCTCTACACAGGACATTCTCACCACACACAGTACACAGCTACACACAGGACATTCTCACCACACACAGTGCACGGCTCTACACAGGGCACAGCTCTACACAGGACATTCTCACCACACACAGTGCACAGCTCTACACAGGACATTCTCACCACACACAGTGCACAGCTCTACACAGGACATTCTCACCACACACAGTGCACAGCTCTACACAGGACATTCTCACCACACACAGTACACAGCTCTACACAGGACATTCTCACCACACACAGTGCACAGCTCCACACAGTGCACAGCTCCACACAGTACACAGCTCCACACAGGACATTCTCACCACACACAGTACACAGCTCCACACAGGACATTCTCACCACACACAGGGCACAGCTCTACACAGGACATTCTCACCACACACAGTGCACAGCTCCACACAGTACACAGCTCTACACAGGACATTCTCACCACACACAGTACACAGCTCCACACAGGACATTCTCACCACACACAGTGCACAGCTGTACACAGGACATTCTCACCACAGACAGTGCACAGCTACACACAGGACATTCTCACCACAGACAGTGCACAGCTCTACACAGGACATTCTCACCACAGACAGTGCACAGCTACACACAGGACATTCTCACCACACACAGTGCACAGCTCTACACAGGACATTCTCACCACACACAGGGCACAGCTGTACACAGGACATTCTCACCACACACAGGGCACAGCTGTACACAGGACATTCTCACCACAGACAGTGCACAGCTACACACAGGAAATTCTCACCACACACAGTGCACAGCTCTACACAGGACATTCTCACCACACACAGGGCACAGCTCTACACAGGACATTCTCACCACACACAGGGCACAGCTCTACACAGGACATTCTCACCACACACAGGGCACAGCTCTACACAGGACATTCTCACCACACACAGGGCACAGCTCTACACAGGACATTCTCACCACACACAGGGCACAGCTGTACACAGGACATTCTCACCACACACAGGGCACAGCTCCACACAGGACATTCTCACCACACACAGGGCACAGCTCTACACAGGACATTCTCACCACACACAGGGCACAGCTCCACACAGTACACAGCTCTACACAGGACATTCTCGCCACACACAGTACACAGCTCCACACAGGACATTCCCACCACACACAGTGCACAGCTCCACACAGGACATTCCCACCACACACAGTGCACAGCTATACACAGGACATTCTCACCACACACAGTGCACAGCTATACACAGGACATTCTCACCACACACAGTGCACAGCTATACACAGGACATTCTCACCACACACAGTGCACAGCTACACACAGGACATTCTCACCACACACAGTGCACAGCTACACACAGTACACAGCTCTACACAGGACATTCTCACCACACACAGTGCACAGCTCCACACAGTACACAGCTCTACACAGGACATTCTCACCACACACAGTACACAGCTCCACACAGGACATTCCCACCACACACAGTGCACAGCTATACACAGGACATTCTCACCACACACAGTGCACAGCTAAACACAGGACATTCTCACCACACACAGTGCACAGCTACACACAGGACATTCTCACCACACACAGTGCACAGCTACACACAGGACATTCTCACCACACACAGTGCACAGCTACACACAGGACATTCTCACCACACACAGTGCACAGCTACACACAGGACATTCTCACCACAGACAGTGCACAGCTACACACAGGACATTCTCACCACACACAGGGCACAGCTCTTCACAGGACATTCTCACCACACACAGGGCACAGCTCCACACAGGACATTCTCACCACACACAGGGCACAGCTCCACACAGGACATTCTCACCACACACAGGGCACAGCTCCACACAGGACATTCTCACCACACACAGTGCACAGCTCCACACAGGACATTCCCACCACACACAGTGCACAGCTATACACAGGACATTCTCACCACACACAGTGCACAGCTCTACACAGGGCACAGCTCTACACAGGACATTCTCACCACACACAGGGCACAGCTCTACACAGGACATTTTCACAACGCACAGGACATTCTCACCACACACAGTGCACGGCTCTACACAGGGCACAGCTCTACACAGGACATTCTCACCACACACAGTGCACGGCTCTACACAGGGCACAGCTCTACACAGGACATTCTCACCACACACAGTGCTGGGCAAAAGTGTTAGACCGGTGTACAAAAAATGCTGCAATGTAAGAATGCAGGAACTATTAACACTTCTATTTTTTATTTTTAACAATTAACAAAATACAAAGTAAATGAAGAAAAGAGAAATCTAAATCACATCAATATTTGGTGACCGCCCTTTGTCATCAAAACAGCATTAAAGCATTAATTCTTCTAGACTCGGGTACACACCGAGATTTTATAGCATTATAGTCAGATGAAAAACCAGTTATACCAAACAAGTGATAACCTGCATATGAGAATGATGATCATTATGCAGAAACGGCTGTGTAAGAAGCTTAAAACTGGGTGAGACACAGTCAAACTCCGCTACAAAGGTGAGGTTGGCAAGACTAGGGGCAGCAACAAGATTGCATCAGCATGGTCTCTACCAGACAAAGATTTCAAAGCAGACTGGAGTTTCAATCTGTTTTGAAGAAACCTCAAGAAATGGGCAAAGTTGCGGATCGAAGATGCAGTGGTCGGCCAAGAAATCTAGTGCAGTAGATGAAACACATAGTGTTTACTTCCCTTCAAAATCAGAAGATGTCCAGCAATGCAGTAAGCTCAAAATGGCAATAACCAGTTAAACCCAGCTACACCCATCTACTGTTTGGGCAACTCTAGTCAGAAATGGGCCTCATGGAAGAATTATTAATGCTGAGAAATACAGGGAGATACTAATCCATCATGTAATACAATAAGGCCATTGTGACTAAAAACTATCTGCAGCCTAAAGAAGAACAAGGAGTCCTGGAAGTGAAGATATGGCCTCCACAGCTACCTGATCTCCACATCATCTAGTCTGTGAGGGATTACATGAAGAGATAGACAGATTTGCACAAGTGACAGCCACAGAAGATCTGTGGTTATTTCTCCAAGATGTTTGGCACAATCTCCATGCCGAGTTCCTTTGAAATCTGTGTGCAAGTTTAAAGACAAAGGGTAGTTACACCAAGTATTGATTTGATTTAGTTTTCTCTTTTTTGTTCACTCACTTCGCATGTTATAATTTATAAAAAATAAACTATTAACTTTTCTATTTTTGAAGTTTTCTTTCTGTGCAGCATTTTTTTTCACACCTGCCTAAAACTTTTGCATGATACTGGGTATATTTAGTTCGGCCCCTATTACTGTGGATCTATAAAATGTAGTATATAGAACATACTTAACATAGATCTAAAGCACACAGAATATACAGTACAATGCATATGTCTATAAAAGTACAGAATGATTGTTAATGCGATCATTCTGTCTGCATAAAATATCCTTATCAGGAGTACATCTTGTATATACACTGGATGATGTGCTGCTGATATCGACGATTCTTAGGCTGTGTGCCCACGATGCGTTTTTTAAGCGTTTCCGCAGCGGCAAAAACGCTGCAGAAACGCTTAAAAAATGCATGGTAGAAGGCCTGCCATGTTCCCCAATGATAATCCGCATGTGCTGTGCACATGCTGCGGAGATTTCCGCTGCGGATTATCATTGCGGAAAAAAACGCAGCACTACCAATTATTTTGCGGAAGTGCTGCATTTTCGCCACCATTGACTTGCATTAGATCGCCTGGATTATGCATCACTGCATCTGTAGATGCGCATTCCATGCGTTCTAATGTGCGGATGGTACCCAGGTGTGGAGGACGGGAGACTCTCCTCCGGACCTGGGTACCATAGAAAATTGTAAGAAAAAAAAAAAGAATAAAATAAAAAATAAATATATACTTATCTTCTGGCTTCCCCCGGAGCGCTCCTCCTCGCATGCCGGCAGTTTGCGATGGACTGAAGGATCCGCGCTGACGTCATATTCATGTGACAGGTCACGCGACGCTGAAGTCGGCAGGTCCTTCAGTGTACCGCTGCCGGCAAGGGAGAACGGAGTGAAGCAGGACACCGGGAACCATCAGAGGGTAAGTATATATTTATTTTTTTATTTTTTACCATTCTTTTACGGTCACACTATATAAATCCATGCCGGTTGCATGGATTTATATAGTGTGGCCAAGTTGTCAGGCACTTTCCAAGTGATGCTAAAATCGCTTGGAAAGCGCTTGTCAACCCGCATGCGGAAATGTATGTGAAGAATGCTTCACTTCCGCTTGTCCTGAGCATTTCTGCATCGTGGGCACATAGCCTTAAAGGTGCTGTCCAGTTACATTATTTTGAGAAGTTATCAATATCAGATCATCTGCACACTGATCAGCTGTTGTTTGCTTTAGAGGCCCCTGGATGTAGATACTTTGAACAGAGCTGTATAGCGAAACTCCATTCAGTGCACAGCGTCCACTGCCGAGTACTGCAGTATCGTACTGGGGCCTCTATGCATTGGATGTAGCAGCACTTTGCAGCTCGATTGTTTACATCCCGTCCCGCCGGCGTGTCTCCCGTGCGCCCCGCCGGCGTGTCTCCCGTGCGCCCCGCCGGCGTGTCTCCCGTGCGCCCCGCCGGCGTGTCTCCCGTGCGCCCCGCCGGCTTTTTTACGGCAAAGTTAGAGAGAATTACATTACAAAGCTTCTATACTTTTGCAATGTTACACACTTACAGCACATGGTTGGCACCCTGAGCCGTCCGTGTACTCTACTTGTTTTTCACAGACTCATAGACTTACATTGACCCTTGTCATCCGTGCTTTCGTAAAAATGGACATGTGCACAGCAGCATAGATTATAATGAGCACATGTGGTATCTGAAAAAAATACCACACATACTAGAAACACGGACATGTGAAAGAGGCCTTGCATAATCTTATTCCTTGATTATATCGACCCCTCTCAATTGGCCTTTATAATCCCAGCGTGCTGTGACAGTCTGCAGCTTTTATACCCGGTGGCTGTTGTAGATTTATAGTTACTGCTGGGTTTCAAGCCACTGGGACAAATTATACATGTAAGTCTTTACTCTAATCCGCGTTATAAATTCAGTTTCTAACAGAAGCGTTTTGACTAATCTGTTGATGAACAGTGGCTTGTGAAAGTATTCACCCCCTTGGCGTTCTACCTTACAACCTGTGTTTAATTAATTTTGTAATCCGACTTGTGTGTGATGCATCAGCACTAAATAGTCTGTTGGTGAAGTGAGATAAATCTAGGCATAAATTAAATTTATGGGATCAAATACCTAAAATTGGCATGTGCCCTTTATAGCAAAAGCCCCTTCAAATTTCAGGTGCAAGTAATTCCCTTCATAAGTCACATGCTTGGTGAAAGGAAGTCCACCTTTGTGTAATCTAAGGCTATGTTCCCACGATGCAGAAATGCTCTGGATTTTTCCTGAGCGTTTCTGCATCTCCCCTGGCAGAAAAAAATGCATGCGGATTGTACATGCGGATAGTACATGCGTTTTTCATGCCAGGGACAAGCGGATGTGAAGCGTTCTTCACATGCATTTCCGCATGCGGGTTGTCAAGCGCTTTTCAAGCGATTTTAGCATCACTTGGAAAGTGCTTGACAACTTGGTCACACTATATAAATCCATGCAACCGGCATGGATTTATATAGTGTGACCCCAAAGAATGGTTAAAAAATAAATCTATACTTACCTTCCGATGGCCCCCGGAGTTTTGCTCCGTCCTGGCTGCCGGCAGATCGCGGTACACTGAAGGACCTGCCGACGTCAGCGTCGCGTGACCCGTCACATGACTATGACGTCAGCGCAGGTCCTCCAGTCCATCACGATCTGCCAGCAAGCAGAGACAAGGACATCGGGGGCTGCCAGACTGTATATATAACATTTATTTTTTATTTTATTCTTTTTTTTTACAGTTTTCTATCTTACCCGGCTCCGGAGGAGAGTCTACTCTCCTCCACACCCGGGTACCATCCGCACATTGGAACGCATGGAATGCGCATCTACATATGCAATAATGCGTAATCCATGCGTTCCAATGAAAGTCAATGGCAGCGAAAATGCAGCGTTTCTGCAAAATAATTGGTAGTGCTGTGTTTTTTTCCGCAATGATAATCCGCAGCGGAAATTTCCCAGCATGTGCACAGCACATGTGGATTATCACTGGGAAACATGGCAGGCCTTCTACCATGCATTTTTTAAGCGTTTCTGTAGCGTTTTTGCCGTTGCGGAAATGCTTAAAAAACGAATCGTGGGCATGCAGCCTTGGTGTCACACGGTCTGTCAGTATATAAAACTTTTCTGAAAGGCCACAGAGGCTGCAGCACCATTAAGCAAGAGGCACCACTAACCAAACAAGTCAGGGACAAAGCTGTTGAGAAGTACAAGTCAGGATTGGGTTATAAAAAAATATCTCAATCTCTGATGATCCCCCAGAGCACCATCACATCCATTATCATCAAATGGAAAGAACATGGTATCACACCAAACCTGCCAAGAGAGGGGCGTCCACCAGAGAGGCAGCACAGAGACCAAAGGTGACCCTGAAAAAGCTGCTGAGTTCCCAAGCAGAGACTGGAGTATCGATCAGTCTATACGACCACAAAAACCTGTACACTCCATAGCGGTGGCCTTTTATGGAAGAGTGGATAGAGAAAAGGCTTTACTTACACACAAACATTGTAAGGCTCATTTTGAGTTTGCCAAAAGACGTGGGAGACTCCCCAAATGTATGGAGGAAGTTGCTGTGCAGATGAGACCAAAATTAACCTTTTTGGCCACCAAGGTAAACACTATGTCTGGCGCCAAACCAACACAGCTGATCACCCCAAAAACATCATTCCCACAGTGAAACATCGTGGTGGCAGCATCATGCTGTGGGGATGTTTTTCCGCTGCATGGACAGGGAAGATTGATGGTGTGAAATGCAGGGATATTCTTGAGCAAAATCTGTTTTATCAGTGATTTGAGACTGGGACGGAGGTTCACCTATCAACAAGAAAATGATCCAAAGCATACTGCTAAAGCAACACTTGAGTGGTTTAAGGGGAAATGTGTAAATATTCTGGAGTGGCCTAATCAAAGCCCAGACCTTAATCCAATTGAAAATCTGTGGTCAGACTTGAAGATTGCTGTTCCCCAGAGGAAACCATCTAACTTGAAGGCACTGGAGCAGTTTTACCTTGAGGAATCCCAGTGGCAAGATGTGGAAAGTTCATAGGGACTTATCCAAAGCGACTTGCTGCTATAATTGCCACAAAAGGAGGCTCTACAAAGTACTGACTTTAGGGGATGAATAGTTATGCACACTGAAGTTTTCAGTTATTTTGTCTTATTTGTTGTTTGCTTCACATTAAAAAGAAAACCAAATGTTCACAGTTTTGGGCATGTTCTTTACATGAACTGATGCAAACCCTTAAAGAAAACAGTGAAATCCCAGGTAGTGAGGTAGGAAAACATGAAAAATGCCAAGGGGGTGAATACTTTTGCAAGCCACTGTATATTGGGTGCTACTGAGGTGTCCACAGTATAGCTGATAAATGTACAATTACAGGGGCCTGATCTTAGAGTCCTCCAGCAATCCTCAGAAGGGGGGTATCAATGTCCCCTATGTAAATTGAGCAGTAGAGCATGTGTGGCCACTTCTGTAGGACTGACTACAGCTTTTGTTCTCATTTCCATAGAAGTGCATAGAGTGGTAGTAAGACATACAGTGGCGACCAAAAGTTTCGCTTTTTTTTTTTTAAAGTGTGATTACTTCTCTCTGGTTGTTGTGATGCCATTTTCCTGATGATGAATTTAAAGTGCATGAAGTTGTCATCGTGCAAGACCTTAATTTGAACGAAAATGCTTTTGAATATAGGTCTGGTCATTTAATTAAAGAAAACTGACTGCCAAAATTTTTGCATGTGTTATTTATGGATCATAACATAGAGAGTAATTCATTGCTTACAATGCTATAACTTAGTATTTTGTAGCATA
This sequence comes from Phyllobates terribilis, assembly GCF_046119375.1. Lineage (NCBI taxonomy): Eukaryota > Metazoa > Chordata > Amphibia > Anura > Dendrobatidae > Phyllobates > Phyllobates terribilis. The sequence continues at coordinate 60,467,870 of NW_027362773.1, forward strand.
ATCTCTTGCTTTAACTACTGCACCACACCGACGGGGCATTGAAGCCACTAGGGTATTCAAGACATGAGGGATCTTGCTCCATTCCATTTGCAAATCTGCAAACAATTCACCTTTAGTGCTATGGGTACGGGCCCCAACTCGTCACCATATCTCATCCCAAAGGTGCTCTATAGGGTGTAAATCAGGTGATTGGCTTGGCCATTGCAACAGGTGAATATTTTTCTTTGACTAAATTGGATGTGTGCTTAGGATCATTGTCTTGCTGGAATTTCCATTTCCTGCCTACTGTGGTTTTACCATGTGGCAGCATTACGTTCTCCAGTATATCATTGTACATGGTAGCATTCATATTTCCATCAGTTCTATACAAAGGGCCAATGGCAGATGCAGAAAAGCAGCCCCAAACCATGACATTGCGTCCACCATGTTTCACTTTAGGTGTGTGGTACCTTGCATCATTAGGTTTTCCAATTGGGTGGTATATATAGTGCTTGCTATCACTACCAAACAGATTGAACTTGGATTCATCCGACCACAACACCTTAGGATGCGCCAGTTCTGGCACTTAGCCTCGCTCTGCCCACTGCCCTGTAGCGGTGTCAGTGGGGTTATAGGGTTGTGGTTGATGTCAACTTATAATGCCAGCTGACATCAAGCCCAGGTTAGTAATGGAGAGGCGTCTATAAGATGACCCCATTACTAACCCCTTAAGTGTAAGTCAAATGTCAAATGAAGACACCCACACCCAGAATAAAATATTTTATTTGAAATAAACACAGACTCCTTTTAATATTTTAAATTAAACCATCACGCCCATTCCACCTGAATCCATTGTCACCTGTAATAAAAGTAAAATAATTAACCAACTTCATCCTCACCTTTGCGACGTGAAGAACAGAATTCATGTGTCCCGCAACAGGTCCAGCTCTGCTACATCTAGCGTGGGAGAATTCTCACGTTTGCCGTGCCAGCAAATGACGTCGGCGCATGTGCGGTGAGAATTTTCCCACTATCGCGCTGATGTCAATGAGGTGACCTGAGTTAATTTGACATGAACTCAGCTCATCTTGTTGCCGTCACAGTGAGACACTGAGAAGCGCAAGCATGCTTGTGTTCCTCCGTGTCTCTGCAGGATGGCAGGCTGGATGGTCGCATCCAGCTACTATGCAGCCTGCCATCTAGATGTAGCAGAGCTGGAGCAGGACACATAGATTCTGTTCTTCACGTCGGAAAGATGAGGGTGAGGTTGGTTAATTATTTTACTTTTATTACAGGTGACAATGGATTCAGGTGGAATAGGCGTGATGGTAATTATGGTTTAATTTAGAACATTAAAGGAGTCTGTGTGTTTATTTCAAATAAAGTATTTTATTCACGGTGTGGGAGTCTTTTTATTTTACAATTGACTTCCACTATGTGGTTAGTAATGGGGCCGTCTTAGATGCCTCCCCATTACTAACCTAGACTTGAGGTCAGCTGACATCAACCCCAGCCCTATAACCCCACTGCCACCTTTACAGGGCAGTGGGCAGAGCGAGGCTAAGTGCCAGTATTGCCGCATCCTATGGATGCGCCATTTCTGGGGCGGCTGAGGACTGCTGTTTCTGGCCTCGGAGGGGGCCAATATACATGGCCCCTTTCTAGGCTATTAATATCAGCCCCCAGCTGTCTGCATAGCCTTTGCTAGCTGTTTAAAATAGGGGGACCCCATGTCCATTTTTTTGGGGTTCCCCATTTTAATAGTCAGTAAAGGCTAAGTAAACATCTGGGGGCTGATATTAATAGCCTGGGAAGCTCCATGGGTATTACCCCCTTCCCAGGCTAAAAGCATCCGCCCCAGCTGTGTGCTTAACATCTGCCAGAGTGTAAAATTAAGGGGGACCCCATGACAATTTTTTTTAATAAATTCTCTAATTTAGCAATTAATGACAAGTACAGTAACCAAATCAGTCACTGTACTAATTACATATGTGACTGACATCTTTCTATCTATCTATTCTATGTGTGTAGATCTATTCTTTGTATTCTAAATTGTCAGGTACCGCTCTATTGTAACACTATGTGGCTGATGAGTTGCCGGCTTTTAAAGAGACAGGTGCGTAAAAATCGGACAGACAGAACTCGCATGGTGCAAGTGCCGTGCGATTTATTTATTTATTTTTATTTTTTTCTCCACACACCCATTGACTTGCATTGGCGAGTCTCATCCAAGAAACGTGGCAATACACAGCATGCTGCAATTTTTTTTTTTTCTCATCCCTATTTCAGCTGAGAAAAAAATTGCAGATGATATATCACTCATTGATTAACCCTGGTCCGAATGCAATCCGATTTTTTTACCGGATTGCACTCGTCCGTTTTTCTCGCAGATGAGTATGAGCCCTAACTGTCAGTCATTACTTGTCTCACACTGGTATCTCCCCCTTTCATTTATAATAATCTCTGAAGGCGGATTCTGAGGGAGATCAGTATTCTGATCTTAACAGCTCATTTACATATAAGAAAAATGTGGATTTCTCTGGAGTAAGATATCGTATCGCAGATATTAAGGTATCATGTTATTTAGCTTCCTATGACCTACATGTCCATATAGACTACTTAGGAGGGTTGATCCTAATGACAGATTCTCTTTAAAATAGCTGGGAACGTGGCTAAGGTTTTTTTTTTGGTAATTTTTTTTTTTCTTACAAAGAACTTTATGAGGAGAAGATCCATGTAGTTTTTAAGAGAAATGCATATCAGATTTTTGCCTGGTTCTTAAGAAATGAAGTATTTTTTTTTAGTTTGGCTTTGATGTATTTTTTTAAACATTTTTCCATGTTTTGCAGCCGTTTGACGTGGCAAGGTCAAGTTTGGAGCGGGTTTTTTAGCAAGTCATTTCTTATTTTTTTCCTCTGCAGTAAGGTTTTCATACCTCCTCACAGAGACTCGCTATATGAACAGCAGTGTAGATTTCCTATTGAAATCAGTATGAAACATATTTGAAGCCGGTTTTTTTGTGTGGATTTTAGAGGGAAACTGCTTCAACAGTCACGTAAAAAAACTGAACATCTCCTACGGATACAAGCTAATCTAGAATCTTCTTCAAAAGAAAGGGACACCAATTTTGAGAAAGCTACTTCTCGGCTCTTGCCCCACGTCAGTGCTGCGGGTGGTTATCAGGGAGCCCGTTGCACCTGTGATATGGATGGGAAAATACTGCTGCACAACACAAATGTCTCATTAAATGGGTGTAAGGACTCCGGGCCTTGCATGAACGTCTAAGACTTTGTAGCCCCAGGTGTAGATTACTAACTAGTCACAGCATTATAGACATTAGGGGGATCCCCTGGCAGGTGGACTTCTCTTGTCTGGCCATTTGTGGTGAAATCTTATGACCTGACATCCGGCATCATGACATGCTAACCTGTTCCATAGTATGAAGATAAGTTTTTATTTAGCTGTCTTACATTGCTGTGTCTCCTTCTTTTCCACAGGCGGTGGTCTTGCTGTGGGAACACTACTCCTCATAGGTCAGTGCCACTTTTTGTTGCCATTAAACAGGGAGGGCATGATGGTGTTATGGTGCTGCTGACTATGATGTAGTACTGATGTACATTAGTACTGGCATATATTCTCTCATGTCAGAGAATCGGCCGATTATGCTAATGACGCTCGGCTCAAACTCTGATCAGAGTGTGAGCCGAGTGTCCACTTACTGTGATCCAGTTCTCTCGTGTAACAAAATCGCAGTGCAGGTGCGGAGAAGACGGAAAACGTAATTTCTCCATTATCTCTGTGCGCGTACATTGGAGTGCACTTAGATGATATCCGAGTGCAGTCCGATGTTTCACTTGCACCCATAGACATGTATGGGTGCTCGTGATCCAAATTGCGGAGCTACTGGCAATGTGCTGCGATTGTTTTCTCATGCCAAATCTGCATGAGAAAAAAAATCACTGATCTGCACTGCCCCATAGAATAACATTGAGCGGGGTGGTATCCGATAAAACATCAGATAACACATGTCTGAGTTATACACTAATGTGAGCGAGCCCTAAGGCAAAGACTAGTAGTGCGATATCAGGGTTTATGGACATCATAGAGTTGGTGCCCACTGAGCATTCTCCTCTGTGATCAAGAACGTCGAGGCACTCTGTACAAGCGGCTCCTTCCTGGCAATCTCCATTGGCCATGCATCTAATAAACATCATGTATGTATTTCTAACTTAAGTCTTTCCCTGGCAAAACGGTCATCTTGCAATTTTGCTTATGACATGAAGTCATGATCTGGATCAGTTGCTTCCCATGGGAAAGGATCACAAATGTTCCTGGGGAGATCTTGTTCATCAAAACAAATTTCATCTGGGCATAGTTTGTGCCTTGACTTCATTATATTTTACCCCAAATTGTTCAAAGCATGAATGGGTAATCCCGACTGAGGCACCTATCCATGTAACTGATAACCTATTGGGGAGTGTCAGAGCTCGGAGACCCTCAACAGTCACTGTCCTCTTCTGTTTTCCTGTGGTAGACTGTGAATGGAGGGGCTGAGCATGTGCTTGACTCGCACGCCATTCACACTCCACCAAGCAGGTTGGGGTCCCAGGGCCCCGTATTCTGGGGAACAGTGGGAATCCCTGCAATCAGATCCTCACCTATCTAGCATTTATTACCTGTAAAGTGGGCAAGTAGTAAATTCTTCATGCTGGAAGTGTCACTGGCCAAAATAAGATCTATAGTTGGGGACAGCAGCTAAAAAGTGTGAAGGACGCAGTGCTTCCTAATATCGTTTTAAAACATCTAAAATTAGAAAAAAAAAATCTCATTTGTATGCCAATATTGGTCTTATGAGAAGCTGAGTTAGTGTTTGGTCCGCAAGTGTGAAAGAAAAGTTACTTGTTGCGGCGTACATCTCATCATTTCTATTCACTTACACCAAGAACAAACGGCTTGCAGCCGCCCAGGAATATAAGATTGTAAATGTCTGCCTCATTTGAGGATGAAATAAGATGGAGTATGCCTACGGATGAAAACTTAGTTAGCATCGTGTTCTCATGGGCAATTCCACGCTTCAGATATATCTAAATATTCTATAAATTTGCCTATCTGTCCCAATAGAGCGTATAGAAAATGCTTAACATATATTTGCATGAATAAGTTATTTATTTCTCCATCATTTACTAATGTTGCAGTCAATTTGCTCAACTCACACTAGTACCATATTCATTTTAGTGTCTTTTTTGTGATCACCATACAGTCTGTCCACGTGAAGCCAGCACCAGCTTCACTTAGCGACTTTTGCTTCCGAAACATTTAGCTCATAAGATGTTTCCAAAATGAACTCTTAATGACCTAACCGTTGTCTTTACTATCGAAGACTAAGAAATTAGCCTTTTAAATGGCGCAGATCTTTAATGACGTTTGTTTTGATGTTTTCTGAGTGATTTGGACCATGGATCATTTACTTCTGCTTATGATCCATCTACGGATTCATAGCAAATCGTCTTCATCAACATTTTTGATTTGAGATATGGCTATTAGGGGGCATAGAAGAGCTTCTTTGTATAGTCTATTACAATTTAACCTACTGGGAACGTGTCATGAGGATCTAGGCCACCAAACTGCTATCTCAGGTTTTAATAGGTAGGAAGTGCGGCATAATGTCAAGAGGAACTTTAAAAAATGGCCTGTAAGAAGTCATGGGGCTGGAGCAGTTGTTCGGAGGTCGTGTTGGGTCTGTCCCCTAGTCCCACAGGCTGAGGTGTATCATTGCAGTCTGAATACATCAGTAGCATGTGCAGTACATAGATGACGCTGAGGCTACCACACTCGCGTTACTCCACAAGCACTAGATGCCATCTAAGCTGGCTTATGGTGATGGATCCCAGCCGGAGGACCCCCAGTGTGACCCCTGCACCACTCCTTACATGACAATACAGCTCACACGCCAAGCTTCTTTTTTCTGCATTATGTCGTATTGACCATCATTGGCAAGCTATTGCTATACTGGAGGACAGGTTGTATATATTATCTCTCTAATGATTTATTAGGTCATCTCAGTCATGGCCACAGATGTCCGAACATGATGGAAGTTATCATTTCATACCAGTTGGGCTCCACATGTTGCATATAATCTTTTGATCTTTTAATATTTAACATATATAAAAAAAATGGAAACTTTGTGGTCTATTTCCACGTTGGTTTTTGTTTCCTGAAGAAAGTGTGGGTTACACTTTGAAACGTGTAGAAAAATGTAAAAGATTAACGTTATTTTACATTATCTCTGGCACTTGACGTTGCTTCATCAGCTGGCAGCGCCAATATAGACCACAAACTTTCCATGTTTTGTATAGTTGTCTGGTGAAATCACCCGTGCATCTGCAGTAGCCATACACCCTGGGATCAGGTCAGCATATATTGATAATTATTACCGGATAAGACCTATATTTTCTCCTCAGCTATTTATATCTAATATTAACATATAGCACATGTCAAGTATTTGCTGTAGACATTTCGGCACCAAAAAACGTGTCTCTTGCCTTGAAAAACGCTGCATAAAAATCGTGCATTTTTGCCATGTTTTTGAGTCCTTTAAAATAGATGAAAAACACGGACATTCTGCAGATATGAAACTGCTTCAGACCTGCCATTAAAAATACTCAATGTATGCATGAGATTTCAGAAGCCTAATTCACTTTGCTGAGACACATTGTAAGGTTTTAATACTAATGGTTAGGACCGTCCCCACTGGGTCACCTTGGCTCTGGTGGGATGGCTTTTCCGCTTTTTTTTTTTAAATCTAAAATGCGGTTTACCAAGTCCCCTATGTTATTTATGTGCACTATTGCTTTTACTTATTTATATCAAGGTGTATGTTTATTTTGTTTCTACCTTAGGTTTTGTATGATTAATGGCCTGTACACATTAAATGTATACCAACTTATACTCCAGTTCAGTTAATTTTTTTTGGTTTTGCTTTAGTTTCTTGCACTTAGTACAGGTAAGGGTGTGACCTCCCTTTCTTTGAGCTGGGCATTACATTCATATAGCTTCCCATGGCTGGGTGTCCATAGTAGGGTCTCAGTCTTGCTTGGCTCTTATTCACATTCAGGTAATTTATGACACATGGTAAGGTTTTAGTACTAGAGATTAGGACCATCCCCAATGGGTACACCTTGGTGCTGGTGGGATCGCTTTTCTAATTTTTTTTTTTTTTAAATCAAAAACACTGTTTACTAAGTCCCCTATGTTATTTATATGCACTATTGCTTTTACTTACACCAGGGTATATGTTCATTTTGTCTCTGTCTTAGGTTTTGTTTGTTTAATGGCGAGTGTGAACACGCTTCTACACGTTCTTGTATACCAACTTATATTCCAGTTAATTTCTTTCCATTTTACTTTACTGACATAGTAAAGTGCTGCGTTTTTTGCTGGAAAAACTAAAGGAAATAATGTAGGGAAAACGCAACAAAAATGTGATGTGTGAAAATACCCTAACTGTGGATGATAACGCTGCGATCTTACTGTTGTCACATCACCCTCAGATCTGCTTCAGTTGCCCAGCACCACTGTTTTCACCCTGCTTGTAGCGCTCGTCATGGAGGAGATGTCACAGTTAGTCTCAGGGTTGCACATTGTGCTGCCAGACATACTGGTGTGACTGGGACCCGTGATTCGGCCCTGGTGTGTGTGTGCTGTCCCACAGCCCAGCTGGTGCAATCGGCTCCCTGCTGGTACCTATGGGGCAGCACCACACCCTACTTTACCTCTCCTCATCCTGCTGGAACGGCCAGACATGGTGCTCAGTTAACCTCAGGCATCTCTAGTGCTATTCTTGTTGATACTGTTTCTGACCTGGTTTACCTCGTATTACCCGTTATCCCTCCTGATTCTGACCTCTGCTTGTCTGGCTTCACTCCTGATTGACCTTCTGGTATCCGACCCCAGTTTCCCCTCTGACTTCAGTTTTGTCTATTGTTTGTGCTTGTTACGTCCCTCCTGATACTGACTCTGCTTTGTTTGACCTTCTCTGGTGCAGGCTTGCTCCTTTTGGCCAGCAGATACTCCATGGACATAACCCAGGGGCCCGTAGTAAGTCTAGATTCCTGTATAGAGATTAAAGGGTTAAGGCCGGGCTTCCTCTGGGATCTGTTAGACAGAGTAGCTTGAACCAAATCTGTCCGCGGTAGCCTTTTTGGGCTACCGGCCTCTGACAGACGTTAGTGTGAAGCCACAATACAGGTAAACCAGGCTTCTCATAGCATCAAGCCTAAAACCTGGTAGGAAAAGCTTCCTCTGTGTTATCTCCAGTGCCCTGTAACAGCTATAAATTGCATTACTGGAAGATTTCTGTCTTTTGAACATGAAAGCTCATCTTTGTTATTTGACACCTATTATCCTGGCTAATTTAACCACTTAATGGTAAATTCCGGGGCTCGAAACTGTTTATGATAATTGTCCCGGTTCTCCTGAGACGCTATCATACCGGAAGGTTAGGAAATGATTATTGAAAACAGTCAAACATATATTTACTTCTGCAAGCTTTTTATTTCCCTCTCTCGTAGGTCTCTGCAGCACTATTTGGAGGCTTGTACTGTGAATTAATACTTCTAAACAAGGCTATAATTGGTATTGTTATGAAAGCTGCATAAACACTTCTACAAAATGTCATATTTATAAAGGCCAAATAATCTTACGGTTCATTAGCTTATGCATTAATGAGGGCACCTAGCTGCTTCAGGAATATGCAGAAAATTGTAATCTACTTGGCCTGCTTTTAACATCATGCTAGTAACTGTGGAAGCTGAGGTTACCTGGTGTAAAAGCATGTCTGTGCTCCAAACTCCAACCTGGGTCCTCACAACCCTTTAGTATCCATCTGTCTTCTGTTTCCTTCCCATGTTAAAGGAAGTATGTTAGGTTAGAATGATTGTTCAAACCAAGCACAAGTGCTCTGTGCTCCCTCGGCTAAACTGCACCTTCCCAAATACTTATTTTCCTCTTCCACCCTCCAGTAAACCAGGGCTGTGGAGTCGATAAGCCAGGACTACGACTCCTCAATTTCCCTAACTTCCAACTCCGACTCCACAGCACTGGTCACTACTGAGCGTGTACATGAAGTGCAGCACAGATTCATCTCACCTATAAGCCGAGACCCTTAGATCAGGAACTGAACAGACATTTATAGGACATTTCATAGCTTTCCCAAATTCTTATGAAAAAATTACTGCACATCCTGCATTGTACCACTGTACCCAATTTACTATATATTTTAGGAGCAGGGCCGTGGAGTCGGAGTCGCGGAGTCGGTGTCCATTTTGGTGGAGTCGGTATAAAGTGGACCGACTCTGACTCCTAAAATATGTAATAAATTGGGTACAGTAGCTCAATACAGTTTGTGGGGAATATTTTTTCATAAAAATTTGGGAAAGTTATGAAATGTCCTATAAATGTCTGCCCTATTCCTGATCTAAGGGTCTAGACTTTTAGCTGAGATGAATCTGTGCTACAGTAAATTTATCACTTAAACATGAGCCATGTATGAGGGAGTCAGAGTTGGAGTTGGTGTCATGGAAATTGAGGAGTCGGAGTCGGAGGTTTGGCTTACTGACTCCACAGCCCTGTTTAGAAATCCGAGTTGGTCCATTTTATACCGACTCCACCAAAATGAACACTGATTCCACGACTCCAACTCCACAGCCCTGCTGTAAATCCAGAGTAGTAAATCAATGGATGGAAAATAAGTTGGTGGGAACGTGCACTGAAATCTTTAGTTACGCCAAGGGTGCACTAAGCGCCTGTTCCTGGTTTGTACAGTCATTTTCTACTGACACACTTCCTTTAATGGCCAATTCCCTGACCTCTTCCTTCTTTCAGTAGATAACTTACAGCAGGCTTTTTTTGTAGCCATGGAACAATAATTTTATAACAGATGTACAGTATATCTCCTTGATTAATGTTGTACCCCTCAACTCCTGTTTTTTTATTATAACCTTATTTCCATCAAATAATAAAACTTTACAGTGCTTAGATCCTCATGTTCAGAACAGCTTATAGACCTTTTACTTTATGAATTTGTGCTACAGACTTTTCCTTCATAAGTTACCAACAGATTGTTAGTCTTGTCAGGCTGACATATTACAGATACAGTGGTGCTGCGCCCCGTTCACTGCATCTTCAGAGCTGCCAGCTCTCCCTGTCCTGTGAGTGCCCTCCTTCACCCTGCTGGAATCCCACCACTTTACCAACTAGCAAGTTCCTTTTACAGACATTACATGTGTAACTACCTTCTTTAGTTAGAACAGACAAAATAAGAATTATTTGAATATCTATCTAACATGTATAAAGAGAGAGGCGGCACTCCAAAAATGTGTGCAAAAAGTGTGGAGTTTATTAAGCCCAAATGGCAATGTTTGGGTTCACAGAACCTTTCACAAGCAGCACTGATATCTATAGTTGTCTATCTTTAATCTGAAAATGAATAGTGCTGATGTTTTTGTGGCCAGTTAGGTGGGCATTACTTTGAGAAGCAGCTCACCTCACACATTAGCAGGCCGCTCTGACTGTTCCTTACCTTTTATGCACATTATTGCCTTCAGTTTCAGTGTTTGATCTGCATACATCTCTGAAGATTATGATAATAAGCCACTGCCGCCAACATTTTCTGCAGTGCCTAATAAAACGCATGAACTTCAAAAATAAGCAATCTTTTTAGTTTCTGGGTAATGTTGCAGATGGAAGAAGTATTCTTCCTTAAACCAATGTAATCCTCTTATTTTCTTGTCTCTGCAATTACAAGTCTCAGTATTTTAATAGATTTAAATCATTTTTCATCATATACTGCGAGTGAAATAAGTATTGAACATGCCACCAATTTCTAACCATTTGGTTATAAATATATTTCTAAAGGTGCTATTGGCATTAAATTCTCAACAGATGTCCGTAACAACCCATCCAATCCACACGGGCAAAGAAATCAGACCATAGATGGCCATAAATCAAGTTATGTGTAATAATGGGAAATGACACAGGGAAAAAGTATTCAACACGCTTACCAAAATTTATTTCATACTTCGTACAAAAGCCTTTGTTAGTGATGACGGCTTCAAGACGTCTCCTATACGGAGAAACTAGTCACATGCATTGCTCAGGTGTGATTTTGGTCCATTCTCTTCCACACAAACACTCTTTAAATCCTGAAGCTTCCATGGGCTCCTTCTATGAACACTGACCTTCAGTTACGTCCATACATTTTCTATTGGATTCAGGTTAGGTGATTGGGTGGACCATTCTAGTAGCTTTATTTTCTTTCTTTGAAACCAATTGAGAGTCTCTTTGTCTACATGTTTGGGATCATTGTTTTTCTGATATGTCCACTCTCTGGCAGCCGATTTTTATCAAGAATGTCTTGGTACATTTGTCCATTCATCATTCCTTCAATCACATGAAGTTAGCCAGTGCCGTATGCTGAAAAACTGCCCCACACCACAATGTTCTCACCTCCAAAATTCACTGTTGGTATGGTGTTTTGTGGTGAATTGCAGTGTTTATTGGTCTCTAAACATGGTGTTTATTGTGACATCCAAAGAGTTCAATTTTGGTCTCATCTGACCAGACTATATTCTCCCAGTATTTCACAGGCTTGTCTAAATGTTGTTGAACAAACTTTAAATGTGCTTAAACATGCTTTTTATTTAGCAATGGAGTTTTGCGTGGTGAGTTTGCTTAAGGGCCATGGAGGTTGAGTGAATTACTTATCGTTTTCTTTGAAACAATTCTACCTGCTGATTCCAAGTCTTTCTGTAGCTCTCCACAGTTGGCTCTTGTACAACTTTTTTGATAATTCTTTTCACTTCTCTGACTGAAATTTTGCTGGTCATAGCCGGTGAAATGATGTTCTTTCCACTTTGTAGTTTAGAACTTCTTCTGTTGATGCCTTCAGTATTGCAACAATAAGGTTACGAAAGTATTGAGGTGGCTCAGTGGTTTTACCCATGAGATTTACCAGCATAAGATGTTTCTTGTGTGGCACCTTGGTAATGAGACTCCTTTTTATAGGCCATCAGGTGAACCAGCTGATATTATTTTTCACTAAGTGGCAGGATTGTTTTTTAATTACTAATAGATTTCAGGTGGTGTCATGACTTTCTATGGCTTTCTTCATGTGTTCAATATTTTTTCCCTTTGGCATTTCTCATTATTACATACAATTTATGGACATCTATGGTTTGATTTCTTTGCCTGTGTGGATTGGATGGGCTGTTACCCACATCTGGTGAGAATTTCATGTCAATAGCTCCTTTAGAAATATATTTACTTAGAAAATTGGTGACGTGTTCAATGTTTATTTTATCCGCTGTACTACAGGTGCATCTCACTAAATTAGAATATCATCAAAAAGTTAATTTATTTCAGTTTTTCAATACAAAAAGTGAAACTCCTATATTATGTAGAGTCATTACAAACAGAGTGATATATTTCAAGTGTTTATTTCTGTTAATGTTGATGATTATGGCTTACAGCCAATGAAAACGCAAATGTCATTATCTCAGTAAATTAGAATAATTAACAAACACCTGCAAAGGCTTCCTAAGCGTTTAAAAATGTCCCTTAGTCTGTTTCAGTAGGCTCCACAATCATGGGGAAGACTACTGACTTGACAGATGTCCAGAAGGCAGTCATTGACACACTCCACAAGGAGGGTAAGCCACAAAAGGTCATTGCTAAAGAAGCTGGCTGTTCACAGAGTGCTGTATCCAAGCATATTAATGGAAAGTTGGGTGGAAGGAAAAAGTGTGGTAGAAAAAGGTGCACAAGCAACCGGGATAAGCGCAGCCTTGAAAGGATTAAGAAAAGGCCATTCAAAAATTTGGGGGAGATTCACAAGGAGTGGACTGCTGCTGGAGTCATTGCTTCAAGAGCCACAATACACAGACGTATCCAGCACATGGGCTACAAGTGTCGCATTCCTTGTGTCAAGTCACTCATGACCAATAGACAACGCCAGAAGCGTCTTACCTGGGCCAAGGAGAAAAAGACCTGGACTGTTGCTCAGTGGTCCAAGGTGTTGTTTTCAGATGAAAGGAAATTTTGCATTTCATTTGGGAATCAAGGTCCCAGAGTCTGGAGAAACAGTGGACAGGCCACAATCCAAGCTGCTTGAGGTCTAGTGTGAAGTTACCACAATCGGTGATGGTTTGGGGAGCCATGTCATCTGCTGGTGTAGGTCCACTGTGTTTTATCAAGACCAAAGTCAGCGCAGCCGTCTACCAGGAAATTTTAGAGCACTTCATGCTTCCCTCTGCCGACAAGCTTTTTGGAGATGGAAATTTCATTCTCCAGCAGGACTTGGCACCTGTCCACACTGCCAAAAGTACCAATACCTGGTTTAAAAGCAACAGTATCACTGTGCTTGATTGGCCAGCAAACTCGCCTGACCTTATCCCCATAGAGAATCTATGGGGCATTGTCAAGAGGAAGATGAGAGACACCAGACCCAACAATGCAGACGAGCTGAAGGCTGCTATCAAAGCAACCTGGGCTTCCATAACACCTCAGCAGTGCCACAGTCTGATCGCCTCCATGCCACGCCGCATTGATGCAGTAATTGATGCAAAAGGAGTCCCGACCAAGTATTGGGTGCATTTACTGAACATACATTTCAGGAGGCCAACATTTTGGATTTTGAAAACATTTTTTCAAGCTGTTATAAAGTATTCTAATTTACTGAGATAATGACTTTTGTGTTTTCATTGGCTGTAAGCCATAATCATCAACATTAACAGAAATACACACTTGAAATAGATCACTCTGTTATGACCCTGTATAATATGAGTTTCACTTTTTGTATTGAAGAAATTAAATAAATTTAACTTTTTGATGATATTCTAATTTAGTGAGATGCACCTGTATATTGACTTTTATGTATAAATGGTTTTTGCTTTTCATGTGTTTAGTGGATTCGTTTTCAAAATGTTTTATCTGGCTTATCGACAGGACCAAACCTGAAGCAAGCATTTATTTCGACCTAAGCTTTTTTAATTAGTTGACACCATTTCCTATAAGTATATAATTTAACCTGACGTTTCTGGGTTCCCTTAACATGCTAATATAATTGACTTTATCACCTTGTATAGGTTTAGAAAGGTAATCTCTACTGAGATACTAAACAGTGATTTGCCAAAAGTAATTATACTGAAGGTGAGTTGTCAAAATTCACCTTCCTGCTTAATGGCCCAGCGCCAAATTCAGTAACATATATGTTTGCCAAATTGTGTTGTCGTGTGCATAGTAAATGCAGCTGACACAGGTTAAATCCCCAAGCCTTGTGGCCATAGATGTGTGAAGGAACTGATTGTGGAATTCCAGGTGCCTGACATGACTTATCCGCCTCAGAATATGGAGGACAGTGATACGTCTTGTTCAGTGAGCAAGGTCTCATAGGTGTCGACATTCTTAAATAAAGTCCTAGCCCTCTGCTGATGTGGCTCTCAATGTGTCACAGTTGTGATTATGAAATGTGTCGCGTCTTTTTGTGGCTCAGGATTGTTTTGCTATTAATTTGCAGAGCTGATTTCGGGCCTCTCCCTCTTAGGGACTCGTTAAATGGGCTCCCAAATACACAACCAGTGGGGGAAATTGAAAAGGAATCCCACTGAAACGCGTTGTTTTCTTGGGACATTTTCAGAACGATTACCATTTGTTTGGTTTTTCTTCCTCTATTTCAGATATCGTAAAGTTCTATGCATTATGCAAAGATGTTAAGTGATCGCATCCATATTGGCTGATCATTCCTCCCATCTGTCCCAAACTGTTTAGGTAGAGCAGGATCCTATGTACCCAATAAATTTTGTAGGTCTAGGCTCAGGAGAGGTAAGTCTCCTTGTGTAAGTACCGATCTAAAGAGGTCGTCTTGTTACTGGCAGATGGGCTCACACAAAATGTGCACAATGTACTATCTGCATTGTGGTCATACAGTCAGAATTCATCTATTCAACATTCACATGTACCTTAGTGCAGTCAGTGCGGTTGTATTTGTATGCCAGTGCCTTACCTTCATGGCATGGGCTCCATAAAAAGGGCCAGTAAATTCACGTGCAGTCTGAGGACGCCTGTTAGAGTACAGAGTTGTGTATAGGAGGCGCCTCCTCTGGAAGTTACAGCGTCCATAGAATGCCATGTTTTTCATGTAGCAGCCATTTCAGGAGACACGTGTGGCTACAGTCAGGGATTTTGGGTGTCTCATCTGTCTCAATTTGCTGATCCCCTGTGGGCCCTAATTTAGGGAATGGATTTCCCAGGTGGGAGAACCCCTTGCAGTGAGTGTTCCTCTAAGATTAAAGAATTATATTTACTTGTTATCCTACACCATGTTTTAGAAATGTGAAACTGTCATGGCTGCCATATTGGTTGTTAACCAGTAGTTCACAAAAATGAATCTGTAGAATGAGCCAGTGAGTCCACTTTGCTACGACCATGATTGGAATGTTCTTGTGATTTACAGGGCTATTCCCATCTCCAAGATCCTATCCCAATATGTAGTAGGTGTAATAGTAATAATATTAGCAAATAGCTCCAATTACAAATGTAGTATAATTCATCTATGGCACTTATCCCATGTGTAGGGCATTGCAGTAGCTTACGTATCTATGGTTACTAACTACGAACTGTCACTATATGGTCGTAACCATGGATGCCTAAGCTACTGCAATGCCTTACACATTGAGTAAGCGATATAGCTAATCAGAAGAACTATACCACGTTTGTAATTGGAGGTATTTGCTAATATTATTATTATTATTGCACCTACTACATATTGGGATAGGATCTTGGAGATGGGAATACCCCTTTAAGTCTCTGACACATCTCCTGTGATCTCGTCAGTTTTACACACGGACTTTGTTTGTCGTAGACCTAAATTATATTGCAGAATAAAATTGTCTGTAAAAAGTACCACTTTTGCCAACATGCACATTCCTGCTCTCCCACAACATCTGCGTTTACTAATAGTTGGGACCCTCCCATAACTATTTTATTGTCTAGCAGAAAATTCTCAGACTCTGGTGAATTAACCTTATGTGATTTAGCACTTTGAGCTTAGTCAAATGTTTTACAGATATTAAAGTTGTTGTCTAATAAGTAAAATTCTGTCTGTGGCCTCACTTTGGACCCCCTCTATGAGCCATACTGGAGAGCCCCTCTGATATACTCCTTTGGTAGACTCAAAATTTTCATCTAACACTATGGGAATGATTTTTCTTGGTGTTTTCACCAGAAAACTTACGTGAAGCTCTTTGAAAAGTTGCAAAATTTTGACGCAGCAAAGAGTTGTGCAAAAACGTTGTGACTCTCAGCATTTTCATGCTAATTTGAAGCAGCTTGGTCAAAATGGACAAAAATGAGGAGGAGATGAAAGATGAAGCGGGACGGGATGTGGCTATCCCCACCCATCAAATTCTTCAAAAGTTCCGGTGCTTCTTATGCCAGAAATGCTACTTCAGTAACATTTCTTGCAAGGCACACGGATGTGTACGCCACTAATGAGATGCGCCAAAGTGGCATACTCATAATGAATACAGCACATCGTATTAAGACTGGCATGCACAATGCGGGCTGTGTGAATAGCTTGTCCTAGCTTCCTCCAGACAATTGGCGGTGTACCGGCACAACTAGAAGCCAAACCTGCAACCATCAGCTAATTGGCTGAGTGATACCCAAGCCAAAAGCCATTCATTCAGCAGTCAGAGTGTTCACACTCTGCCATCATCCTGTCTCCTCTATTGTCCATGGCTGCGTTTTGAAGACACTTGTCTGACTTCTGTTCTTTCTTTGAAGAATAGGCAAAGTGAAGAAGTCCCTATATTGGGGTAGGAATGGCTACGTGCACGTCCTTGGTTCCTGTGGTCAGTCAAGACCTTTATATCATTGTACACGCAGCTAAAACAAAGTTGTAGGAAAGCTGATGTCTTAACACTTCCCCTTGTTATTTGGCGCCTTTGTTTCTTGTAGATTGAATTGATTTGAATAATGTCTTAAAGTCTGCAACAATTTTAATATCTGTTATGTTTCTTCAGAAATTATTGCTAACTTGTTAATAAAATGATAGCATGTTTTTATTCGTTCTTGGTGTGGGTCTTTAAGTAATGGTGTGGATCTTGGGAGATGGTATTTGTCTGTTGTACCAGCCAGAGGTAAGATGCCATTCCGATCGCAGCCAGAGAAGAATTCGGGGGGGGGGAAAGAATAAAAAGCTCTGATTCAGAATGGCATCTAAATATAGAGATCTGCGGTCCTGCTTTGGATGCCAGGGGGCACTGACTGAACAGAACAAGCTTAAATGCCATCGCTGCCACTGCAGGCAATGCTGGGTAGGAGGTGAATTTGTGAATCTAAAGCAAGAGTACAGGCAGAAAACTGAGGGACATAAATAATTTGGGACTGTTCATTTTTATATCATTTCAAATGCAAGCCGGAGCCGGGCAAACATATGTTGCCTGCCACAGTGCGCACAGCATCCCGCGCTCCTGTAATGCACAGCTAGGGAAAGCCAGGTGGCCCTGTTTACATGGGGTTTAAAAAAAAATGTCAGAAAAAAGGCCAAAACACACTATAACTATATATATAGAGAGATAGAGATATATATATATATATATATATATATATATATATATATATAGATATATAGAGATAGATATATAGAGGGGTAACTCCGAATGGTACAAAGATCCGAAAAGAAAAGGAAGCATAAATACCCAAACTTGTATTAAATTGATATAATCATATAATGAGAATATAGACCTGCCTGTTTGGTTTCAAAAGTAGTCCTAAAAGAAAAGCTGCTACACATACAACGGAAAAGAGCATGTCCCTCTTTAATTCATGTAGATCCCAGTCCTCAAAGAGCTGAACAGTAAATAGCATAAATAAATGAATAATTATTAAATCTCTTTGAAAGATATATGATCAGCTCTTAAGTAATTATACCGTACAAGGTGACATGATTAGTGCAAAAAATGGTCTGCAAAAATCTATAAATATATAAGTACCTAATGCACAAATATAGCCAAATAGGCTTGATATACAGAGTAGCATATATTATGCAGGCATAAGTATTGGCAGATGGTATAAACATATATGAAAAGTCCAACCAACCATATTTGGTAGCCAAATAAATGGAGAGCTCACGGCTGTGCAAACACAAGTACTGTGCAAAATAAGTATAAACCAAGTTAAGATAGTATACATACAGATGCAGGGGGTATAGGGTACAGGGACCCCAACGCGCCTTCTGCGTCAGCTTATTCAGGGGGTGTTGAAGAAAGAAACGTGCGGTCCCTGATGGGGCATATTATCAGATACTCTAACTATTGTTCTGTGACAAAAAACAAGTTCTAATGCTATAACTTTGCTTTTTAAAGGGGTTCTTTCATGTTCCTTATTTCTACCGCTCACCTGCCTCCTGGTTTCCTACTTGCTAAGGTGGTGTGGGGCGGGTGAAGGGTGATAGACTCGCTTTTTGGACTGGGGGTATCGCTGAGCCACAGGCCTGAACTGTGCTGTATCATGGGAGATGCGCAGGGACTCTGTGTTTGGCTGGATTCAGCAGTTCGTCCAGATTCAGAGCAGCACTTGCATGCTGCATAGCAAAGATCCTGCCAGTGCATTTTCCTTGCCTAGACAACTGGCCACTGCTGAGATGGCCGGTAACCTTGGCAACTGGCTGTACACTACAGAATTACATATCTCACCGTTATTGAGAGCTGAGTTGATTTTTAATACTAGGTAAATTGCAGAGTTGCAGTTTCTTTACAGGCACTTTACAGTGTTTACCCATTTAATAAGATGAGACAACCCCTTTAATCCGAGGAAATTCTCAATTAGCTGTAAGACTACATTGGCATATAAGCACATGAGTTTTTAGATAACACCTCAGTGCTAATGTGCTTATCCATTGCCGCAGGTTGGCATGATAGAAGAATGCGGATTCTGCAGCGAAGGATCTCAGCCTAACTTTTTTGCTTCTATTCATGTAAATTAATTTCACCATCGGCCATAACACTAAAACCACTGACTGGTGAAGTGAAACATCTTATCTCCTGATAATGGCTTCTGACAAGGGGTAGGATGCATTGGGCAGCAAGGAAACCGGTTGATGTGTTGAAAGCAGGAGAAATGGCCATGTGATTATTATTATTATATGTTTAACCAAGGCCAAGTTGCGATGGCTGGACGTCTGGGTTAGAGTATCTCCCAAACAGCAGGTCCTGTGGGGCATTTACAGTATTCAGGGTTTGTACCAACCAAATATGGCCCAAGGAAGGACAATTGGTGAACCACTACCTCCTTGGGTTGAGCGCTGTTCCGATCTTGGTGTTTTGGCTGTAGTGGTGACATCCCGTCAGCAGCTCGCGTCACCGCTCTAGCCTGTCAAGAGCCCCATGTGTGCCGTCAACCCCTGCATAGCAGCTGAGCTCTGTGATTGGCTACAGTGGTGACATGATGACACCGCTGCAGCCAAAACATTGATGGCGGAGCAGGGATACAGGCAGCCGCCAGGGTATACACCGAAGAGCCAGCAAGCGTAGACAAGTGACAATCCACGAGGTGCAGCACTAACCCAAAGTGAGCCCCAAAAATGTGGATATGTAGTAACACCTAGTAGTTAATCTGTGACTTATATGTACTGGGACAGGGCAGTATAACGGACAGTATACAGTAATACCCAGCAAAAAGCAGGGAGTGTGACACGCCGAATAGCCATCAAGCATATAAAGCAATGCGCAAAGGTAAATACCATCCGTGAAATGGAGGGCAACCCTGGCATACGTTTCACTTATAGCTTATGTGCCCTCAATATTATCCTCCTGTTTTTATACATATTATGACAATAAAGTATTTTAGATGATAAAGTGCTGGAACACATGGTAGTTTGTTGCATATGGAGCTCTGTGTTCGAGTGCCTATGCTGACCCCTGTCTACAAAGGAAAACTCTCACCATGGACATGCAAACATCTGAACTTGGCTATGGGGCAATGGAAAAGTGGCCTGGTACTATGAATCTTAGAGTTTCTTGCATCATGCGGATGGCCGAGTGCAGAGGTGTT
The DNA here is from genome assembly GCF_046119375.1 of Phyllobates terribilis. Taxonomy (NCBI): domain Eukaryota; kingdom Metazoa; phylum Chordata; class Amphibia; order Anura; family Dendrobatidae; genus Phyllobates; species Phyllobates terribilis. The sequence continues at coordinate 60,487,958 of NW_027362773.1, forward strand.
CTTTAGTGTGTAAAACATTCAAGAGCAAATGTCCACTTCCAAATGGAGATTTAGAATATGCGGTAAAATGCACAGATGGATGCTTCTGTTAAGATTTCTGAAAAGTCCCCTTGCTTTCTGAAATCAAGGGCTTACTTCAACACATCCCATAAATATGAGGGCCTGGCCAAAAATGTCCTGGGTCTCCCTACTCCGACAACTGTCAGCAGGGAGTTATTGGACAAATATGCCCTTATTTGTTATTTGGTGGTCTACAGCTTTGTCTGACTTTTTGATGCTGAATGCTCTATCCTAAAAAAAACCTTTGAGGCCTTTATAGCCCCTCTTCTCCACAGCCTGATGACCATTACCTCAAAGATTTTGGAGTACTGTTTTGTCTTTTGCAAAAGACATTTGGGATCCTCCTGACCAACCTTATTTTTCTTTTGGACTTTTGCAATCTGGATTAGATAAGTGCCTAAAAATCCAGTACCGTATGACTGTGTGCAAACAAGGTGTTTTTTTTTTTTTTAGAATATTTTTGAATGAATGCAATAAAAAAAAAATTATTACTTTAAAAAAAAAATGCTTGAAAAACCCTTATTATAAAACCACTTGGTGTTTATACAATCATGATAAAACTAAGTAAACCATTTTTGATTCATTTAGTTTTATATATTGCGACATAATTTTTCATATACTGTTTATGGATTTTGGCCTAGATTTCTTTTTATTACGGTAAGTGTATCCATGAATCGGTAGCTTTAGGGGGAACCACTCATCAGATTCATGCAGCATGAATCAGTCACAGGCAGCATGGCTGCCGCCAGGTATGTTTCATTCAGTTCAGGGCTCCCCCTGGTGAGGTGGATTCTCTAAGCTGTGAGTCAGAGTTAGCAGCACACACCACAATGCAATGGCACAGTGGGCAGGACTTGTCAGACAGCAAGTGGATCAACGAGGACGTCAGTGTTAATGAAGGCACCGCTTGAGTGAGATGTACCTAATTCGTAAAGAGGCACATGCCTTCCCCTCAATCTCCATCTTGATTCCTATATTTAATTCTGCATGTTTTTGCTCTATGATCTACTATAAATCCCATGATGCATCAGTGCAGTATCACATGAGCAGCTATAACCAGTACCCTCTCTGTCTGCTAAGGTACCCCTGTGATTAACCTTGCCTCTATATTCTTATAAAGTAATAGATTTTAAGTACCGTATATAGTCCGGAGGCTGAGCTGTAATCAGCAGTATTATAACTATGTGGCAGGAGCTGGGCAGTTATCATCATTATCTTTGATATGAGCTTCTGTCTCTCACATTGGAGAACTTTAGTGTTAGGCTATGTGCGCACGATGCGTATTTGAATCAGAAATTTCCTGAGCGTTTCTGCATCTCCTTGGCAGGAAAAACGCATGAGGATTTTACATGCATTTTGATGCCTTTTTTTGAAGCTTTTTTTGCACATCAATGAATGGTTTTTGGAGCTAAATAAAGTTATTTGGTGGGAAATTTCTTTAACCTTGGATTACCATCAGAACTGGGGTGAGTATATTAGTTAATTTAAATGATTAAAGAATGTCTGTTGTATTTCAAATAAAGTGTTTATTTAACTGTTTACTTTAATTAAGTTTGGTCATGAAAAGGTATGATTGCACCTTTCCATAACCAAACAAAAGAGCTAGGTGTCAGCTAATCCCATTCGCCCAATCTCATTAGCATTTCTATTCATGTAATTCATACGGCTGCTGTGAGCTAGTATTTTTAGCCTGGGAAGGTGCCATTTGCAAACATGGTCCCTGGCCATAATTAACATCTCACAGCCGGTTCGTTAGCTGCTACGTCCCCCAATCTGCACTCAGCAGCGCTTTGGACGCAGCATATTTTTGTTGCGTCCAAAACACTGTGTTCTAATGCCGCACTTTTGTTGTCAGTACATGTGAATCCACCGCATATAATGACAATTCAATCGGTCAAAATCTGCAGCGGAGACTAGCGTGTCCGTTACAGAAATTGACATGCTGCGGGTGAGTTTGGGTACATCGCCACGATCAGGAGCCACTGCAGGTTTGACGCTGTGTGTTTATACAGCGTCAAACCTGCAGCGTCCAGATGTTACAGCATAGTGGATGGGATCTCTAGAAATCCCATGTCCACTATACGTACAAAGGAGGCTGCGAATCACCTGTGGACACTGACATGCAGTGCGTCTTTCAGGACCACAGCATGTCAAATTATCTTGCAGAGTTGCTAGTCTCGCAACAGAAATTTGACCACTAGAATGTATTCAATGCGGTAAATACGCATGGTTCAGTGAACACATGTCGATTTACTTGCGTTGAATAGAATGCAACGTTTTGGATGCAGCAAAAAATATGCGTCCAAAGCGCTGCTACGTCCGGATTGTGGGCACAGAGCGTAAAATTAAAGAAAAAATGGCGTGGGCTCCTGCGTCATTTTTATAACCAGGAGAGGGAAAGCCGACCGCTGGGGGCTGATATTAGTAGCCGGGGAAGGGGCCATTAGCCAATAATGTTCCCTGGCTATTAATATCAACCCACAGCTGTTTGTTTAGCCTTTAATGGCTAGATTACAGGAGGACCCCAGAAAAAAATTGACGTAGGGTCCCCCTATAAAATCTAACCAGAAAAGGCTAAACAGACAGCTGCGGGCTGATATTAATAGCCAGGGAAGGGGCCATGGATACTAACCCCCTCTATGGCTATTAATATCACCCCTCAATCTTATGGATGTGCCAAATCTGGCGCTTAGCCTCCGCTCTTCCCACTTCCCTGTAGCGATGGCAAGTGGGGTAATGGGGTTGGGGTTCACGCCAGCCTTGTATTGGCGGCTGACATGAAGCACAGGTTAGTAATGGAGGGTGTCTCTAAGACTCCCCCATTATTAACTGCTTAGTAAAATGGTCGCCGCCTTTTCAATAAAAACATGGCCAGAATAAAGTATTTTGATGAAATAAAAAACACACGTTTTTTTAAAAAAATGTATTGTACGCCTCCATGAAGCCATCGATCTCCGTAAAATAACAAGCAACCATATTCCTCACCTGTCCGCCGTCAATGACTCAGTCCACGTACCGCCAACGATTGTCCCACGGCGATCTGGGTCACTTCTACAGCAGTGACATCAGCAATCACTGATGTCACTGCTGTAGAAGACAGCACTGTATACTGACAGGAGTGTAAAATCACCCCTGTCAGTATACATGCTGCAGGAGGTCACTGGGGTCGATCAGCTGATGAGCCCTTGTGAGCTCTCACCGCCATCACCTTGGGAACTTTATTTTGAAAGGCTGTGTAGTTCGCAGCTTCACTGCTCATGCGTGGGGACATAGCGCAGTGAAGCTGATAACCGCACAGCCTCACAGCGCAGGTGTGGGACCAGGGACCGGACATTTAGAAATGCGCAAGTGCCCCAATAATATCAGCACTTGCCGGGAGCAATATTCAAATACGTGGGGGGCGCCAGCAGTGACTGAATGCATTGCCCGCCCCTGACTGAGTAGCAGAATCACACCCCTATGACTGAAAACGAGCAGGTAGGATATAAGTACATAAAAGGTTATAAAATCATTATACTACCACCAATTTAATGAAAAAAGCTTGTTAGTGATGCACATTGCATCACTAACAAAACAATGGGGGCTGAGTAGATAGTAGCTAGAACGTGACAGGTTACCTTTAAATTGGTGACGTGTACAATACTTATTTCGCCCGCTGTATCTTCTGTTACGATCCAACACTAAGGCTATGTGCCTACGATGCAGAAATGCTCCGGATTTTTCCTGAGCGTTTCTGCATCTCCCTGGCAGAAAAAAACGCATGCGGATTGTACATGCGGATTGTACATGCGTTTTTCCTGCCAGGGACATGCGGATGTGAAGCGTTCTTCACTTGCATTTCTGCATGCGGGTTGACAAGCGCTTTCCAAGCGATTTTAGCATCACTTGGAAAGTGCTTGACAACTTGGTCACACTATATAAATCCATGCAAACCGCATGGATTTATATACTGTGACCGAAAGAATGGTAAAAAAAAATATATATATATATATACTTACCCTCTGATGGCCCCCGGTGTCTTGTTTCCCTCCGTCCTGACTGCCGGCAGCGGTACACTGAAGGACCTGCCGACGTCAGCGTCGCGTGACCCATCACATAACTATGATGTCAGCGCAGGTCCTTCAGTCCATCGCAAACTGCCGGCATGAAAGGACGAGTGCACCGGGGGCCGCCAGAAGGTAAATATAATCTTTATTTTTTATTTTATTCTTTTATTCACAGTTTCTATGGTACCCGGGTCCGGAGGAGAGTCTCCTCTCCTCCGGACCTGGGTACCATCCGCACATTAGAACGCATGTATTCCGCATGTGCTTATCTAGTGAAGCGGACTCCATGCGTTCTAATGCAAGTCAATGGCGGTGAAAACGCAGCACTTCCGCAAAATAATTGGTAGTGCTGCGTTTTTTTCCGCAATGATAATCCGCAGCGGAAATTTCCGCAGCATGTGCACAGCACATGCGGATTATCACTGGGAAACATGGCAGGCCTTCTAACTTGCATTTTTTTAAGCGTTTCTGCAGCGTTTTTGCCGCTGCGGAAACGCTTAAACGCATCGTGGGCACACAGCCTTAGGCTATATTCACACATCATGGTTTTTCAGCGTTTTTTTATGCACATTTTCAGCTGCCTTTTGCAGTAGCAGCAAAGTCTATGAGAAACCAGAGTTCTCTGTTCACACATCATGTTTTTTTTTGTTCGGGATTTTGGGCTTTGCATGTTTTTTTGTAAAATTGAGCATGTCACTTCTTTCAGCGTTTTTTCACCCATAGGTAGTAATGGCTGGTGAAAAAAATTCATCAAAATTTGTATTAGCGTTTTTGATGCCAAAATACAATGGGGTTCTTTTTTTTTTCACAGGACTTTATGTACATGCATAAAAAGAGACAGAAGGACAGTGAAAAAACGCACCAAAAACGCATCAAAAAAACACCAACACTGCCAAGAAAAATCCTGAACAAAATGCCCTTGAGATCAGGTTTTTCTGCAGAAAATTGAGGCCAAAAAACCATAATGTGTGAACATAGCCTTACTGCTGGTGCACAGCCAGACGCCTCCTGTAATGTAACAATATTCCAGTCTGTGTCTTCCCGGCAGTTTGGTTGCACTGACCTCTATTGCAGCTACTGGGTTAATAAAGAACACTTTTCTACCTTGTTGTCTGTCTCTCCTTTTCTGTAAATCTACCAGGTCTTTGAATGGCAGCACGCTATTGAAGCCCACATACAATAGACAATATTGGCGAGGGCCCTCATGTCTGCACTTTAGATCTTTTTTAAAACCGCAAAAGTTTACTGACCTAGAAATGAATCAATAAAAAGCTATTTTCTTTGTGACAAATTGAAGAACTGAAAGATTCTTGCAGATGCATTGACTTTAACAATCCAAGATGCATTGTTTTTAAAGCTTCCTTTAGAGATATAATCCTCAGCGTGGTGAAGAGGATTCTGGGAGGTGTTTGGGTTACACTTTGACAGCTCTTTTGCTGTATATCACTGAATTACATTCCCAGGATAAAACATAATTGACATTACTGGACATCTAAAGTTTAGACGTTTTCTGTGCTGTGTCTCTTCCCGATGGGGCTTACACTGTAATTTCCCTATATCAGATACTTATCCATTAAAAGTCCAGTTTTTCTGGAACCCAATGAGGCTTCCTGCACACACCTGTTATATGGTCCTTTATCATGGTTCCAATCCCCTGCGATTGTCCCATAATGTACCTATTATATGCCTCCATCACGAGATGAATTATGGCATTAATCTCCTCTACACTCGCTTGCAGAGTCGATATGCCATACAGGGTTCGAAACCTAATTTTTTTTTAGGCTTCAATTGAAATCTGTGGGAAAACTGTTAAAAAGAAATAAAATACAAACACAAAACGTTACTGTGTTTTGAATTGCAGAAAAAAGACATGGACCCCACATCCAAAAACCACACCTTGATCTAATGCCGCCAGGCAAAAATTTACAAAACTGAACATGAGGTTCTTAGTTTAACATTCTGATCAGACTCTATGAAGCCCACTGCCATGTCACGGCGAACCTCTCAGTGGGTCCCTGACTTCTATAGCCTTAAAGGTGCAGCGCCGTGCGCCAATCACCGCTTCTGTCGTCATGCACCAGCAGGGCAGGCGATCTGGTGCTTTACAGCACCCATGCTGTAAGGTTGAGTCCCCATGACGCTAGGCCGCACTGCCCCATAGGCACAAAACCACAGCAACAATGGCCACCACACCGCACCAACACCAAGTGAAAAGAGCAAAAAACTCACCTTCCACATGTTCTCAGACTGTGAACTGAGAGCAAAAATAGACGGAACGCCTCTTGCCATCCCCTGCTAATTAAAAATGCCTTTGGGAGGAGTGCTGGTCCAAGTAAAATAAAAAGAGAGGATAGAACTAGCAATATGCTCAACTGTAGAAAAGAAACAACACTTTGCTGTACTTTTTAGATTCTGATGTATTTTTCCAAATTTTCCCTTCTTCAAAGCTCACTTTTTTTGTACTGCAGACCTTCTTCTCATTTACTAATGAGAAGTTGTTAGCGTTTTTTGGGCATTATCCTAATGCTGTGCAGCTTAAAGTCTTTGTCCAGTCATAAAAGTACTCTGTGACTGCAAACTTCTGAATCCTCACATCGCGGCACCGCGCGCTGTGTGGATTCTCCAGTGGCGGGAACGGTGGTCACATGACTGCAAGTATGCGATATGCTTAGTCCCGGTCACATTCCCACTTGACTGTTTCCAGCCTCGCTCAATACACTTGAATTGAGCGAGGCTGCGCCCATCTAGTCGGAATGTTGCCGGGAGTATGCATATCGCAGTCTGTGCAATGTGAGGACTCAAGTCTGCAGCCACATAGAGTGACTGCAGACTTGCAGTTGAAGACAACACTTTTTAAGTCCTCCATACTCATTGAACTAATGTCAGCTGAACTTGCCGAAATTGTTGTCTTGGGCCTACAGCCTAATGTTTATTAGGTGGCTAATTTCAGACTGCAGATTGCATTATTCTCCCTGAGATAAGCCGTTGGCCGATGTGTCAGCCGGTGGCTTTCTAATAGAGAACACAGGAGCACTTGGCTGAGCAAGGGCATCTGCGTATGGGAGTGTCGACTGAACGAATGGCCAAAGCATCCACAGCCATCTAATATGTACGGCCAGACTTACACTTGGCACTCTTAAATCATCACCCCTTTCACACTGCAGAGAGGCTGCCTACCTTTTTGAATAGATGTCAATGATGCTGTGATCACAGGGCCTTTGTTATGTTTAGGGAGGAAGTCCCCTTATCATACTTTCAGACAAATTTTACTGTTATATACCTCAAAATGGTAGCAATAAAAGCTTCAACTCATCCCACAAATAACAAGCCCCCATTCAGGTCCATCATTTGTCAACAGAAAATTGTGGGTTTCCATGTTGAGCTTTGTTCAGGCTGGCATCTTTCACGATAAATGTACAGACCAGTAGGCTAGGACTGACCGCCGATCTCCCAACTTGAATTTACAGCATCTTAGACACCTATGAGGCTGTAAGTTTGGGTTTGTTGAGCCGTGGTCAGTCCTGGCATTGTGGTCTGAATACTTAGCATAAAAATACATCTGCCTGAACTTGGCCTTACTGGTAGCTCAAAGACTCCAGAAAAGTGACATGGCATCCATATACCAATCCAGTAAAATCTGCGCTCTCAAATCCAAAATGCCCCCTTTCCTTCTGAGCCCTCAATGTGCCTAAACCGTAGTTAGCGTTTACATGTGTGGCAGTGGTATAGCGAGAAGAACCCATTTAATTTACAGGATGCATGTCTCCAGAAGCACAAGCTGGGAACAGTGTTTTGGGCAGTAAGGTGGCATATTTGTAACTTCACTCTGCAACCTGCAATCTGTGCCTTTTTTCTGAAAAACACCTGTGGTACCCAAAGAGTCAATCAATTGTAGATGAATTTACAGATGTGTATAATTTGCAAAATGAGGTCACTTTTTTTCTGCTTTTCTGGTACCTAAGGGGCTCTACAAATGTCGCCCACAAACTATTATAGTAATACTGTTCTCAAAAATTTAAAAAGCAACTTCCTTCTAAGCCCTGCCGTATGCCCAACAGAAGAAATTGTGTAATAAATCATGGGGTTCATTTTCCCCTACTATCCCTTGTGGATAGAAAAAATTGGGCTAGCCAATATTTTAGTGGGGAAAATTTAAATTTTTCTCTTTCATTCCATTTTGCCTTCTTGTGAAGCACCTAAAGGGTTAAGAAATTTTCTGACAGCAGAATATTTTGAGGGGTGCAATTCCTAAAATGGTATCCCTCTCTACACTGTGTGCAGAATTATTAGGTTAATGCGGATTTTCATCACATGACACTTTTTACACATGTTGTCCTACTCCAAGCTGCATAGGCTTGAGAGCCAGCTACCAATTAAGTAAATCTGGTGATGTGCATCTCTGTAATGAGGAGGGGTGTTGACTAATGACATCAACACCCTATATAAGGTGTGCTTAATTATTAGGCAACTTCCTTTCCTTTGGCAAAATGGGTCAGAAGAGAGATTTGACGGGCTCTGAAAAGTCCAAAATTGTGAGATGTCTTGCAGAGGGATGCAGCAGTCTTGAAATTTCCAAACTTTTGAAGCGTGATCACCGAACAATCGAGCGTTTCATGACAGATAGCCAACAGGGTCGCAAGAAGCGTGTTGGCCAAAAAAGGCGCAAAATAACTGCCCATGAATTGAGGAAAATCAAGCGTGAAGCTGCCAAGATGCCATTCGCCACCAGTTTTGCCATATTTCAGAGCTGCAACATTACTGGAGTATGAAAAAGCACAAGGTGTGCGATACTCAGGGACGTGGCCAAGGTAAGGAAGGCTAAAAAACGACCACCTTTGAACAAGAAACATAAGATAAATCGTCAAGAATGGGCCAAGAAATATCTTAAGACTGATTTTTCAAAGGCTTTATGGACTGATGAAATGAGAGTGACTCTTGATGGGCCAGATGGATGGGCCAGAGGCTGGATCAGTAAAGGGCAGAGAGCTCCACTCCGACTCAGACGCCAGCAAGGTGGAGGTGGGGTACTGGTATGGGCTGGTATCAACAAAGATGAACTTGTGGGACCTTTTCGGGTTGAGGATGAAGTGAAGCTCAACTCCCAGACCTCCTGCCAGTTTCTGGAAGACAACTTCTTCAAGCAGTGGTACAGGAAGAAGTCAGTATCGTTCAAGAAAAACATGATTTTCATGCAGGACAATGCTCCATCGGATGCATCCAACTACTCCACGGCGTGGCTGGCCAGTAAAGGTCTAAAAGAAGAAAAAATAATGACATGGCCCCCTTGTTCACCTGATTTGAACCCCATAGAGAACCTGTGGTCCGTCATAAAATGTGAGATCTACAGGGAGGGAAAACAGTACACCTCTCGGAACAGTGTCTGGGAGGCTGCGTTGGCTGCTGCACGCAATGTTGATCGAAAACAGATCAAGTAACTGACCGAATCTATGGATGGAAGGCTGTCGAGTGTCATCATAAAGAAAGGTGGCTATATTGATCACTAATTTTTTTGGTTTTTGTTTTTGCGTGTCAGAAATGTTTATTTCTAAATAATATTGGTTTACCTGGTGAAAATAAACAAGTGAGATGGGATTATATTTGGTTTTTATTAAGTTGCCTAATAATTCTGCACAGTAATAGTTACCTGCACAAACAGATATCCTCCTAAAATAGCCAAATCTAAAAAAAACCCACTCCAACTTCCAAAAATATTAAGCTTGGATATTTGAGTCTTTTGGGTTGATTGAGAACATAGTTGTTGATCAATAATAAAAATAATCCTCTAAAATACAACTTGCCTAGTAATTCTGCACACAGTGTATGGGGGTTTCCAGTATAATAAATGCAATAAGTTTGTAAAAAGATAAAATCTGTAAATTTCCTTTGAGAGAAAAAAATGAAAAATTGCTGCAAAATTTCAACTTTTATAATATCTTACAAAATAAAAGGATGTTTGAAAAATGATGCTGACTTAAAGCAGACTTATGGAAAATCTTAACTATTTTGGGAAGTATGGCTATCTAGTTTTAAGGGTATAAGCATTCAAAGTTTGAATATTTATAATTTTTCTAAATTTTCATCAAATTTCACATGCTTTCATAAAGAAAAACACAAAAAAACAATCACTGGGATATATCAAAGCATTCCATAGTTATTAACACACAAAGTGACACAGAATTGAAAATTTGGGATTGGTCATTAAAGGGGGCGTCCAAAGTAATTTTTTCCTAAATCCTTACCTATTTGATGCCATAATCAAAACTATTTTCTAATATACGTGAATTAAAAATTCTGTCTCCTTCCCTAACTACATTATCTAACATCTTTTTTTCCCCATTTCCTTTTTGATGCTTTGTTTGAGAATCCCAGTGCATGCTGGGATATTAAAAGAAAGCGTCATTAGTGAACAGAGGCTTGAGGTCACTGCTGCAGCCGCTGCCCCCTCCTTGAAATAGCGCATCATCGGTGACGCTCGTTTCAGGGCCTGGGCTAGTCCCATCGCTGTGCTCAATGACAGCGTTCTCTCAGATTAGCAGTAACAAGCCGGCAACAGAGTGTGTTCTCAGAATACATGCAGAGATCAGGAGAGGCACTGGTCTCTGCACGCCGGGTATTTTGACAATGCGTTTTGTTGTCAGCTTGTTACTGCTGATCTGAGCTGGCAACAGAGAGTGCGCTGTCATTGTGCACATCGCACAGTGCACATCGCTCTAGAACTAGCCCAGTCCCCGAAACGAGAGTCACTGATGATGCTTCATTTTAAGGAGGGGGCAGGGACTGCTTCAGAGACTGCAGCCTCTGCCCACTGATGACTCTTTATTTTGTTTGTTTCTTAAACAAAGCAACATAAAAAAGGAAGTGGAAAAAAGAAAATCAGTTGGTGTAGTTAGGGAAGGATAGGAATTTTTTTGTTCAAGTATATTAGAAAAAAGTTTATATTATGGCAATAAATAGATGCAAATTTAAGATTAAAATTACATTGGACTTCCGACCACCCCTTTAAGTCTAAAAGTGGCTTGGTCATTTGGTGGGATAAAAACTATCTATCTCCCATCTGGGGCTTTTTATTTAATTCAACTACACTGTTCAAAAAAATAAAGGGAGCACTTAAACAACAGAATATAACTCCCAAGTAAATCAAACTTCTTTGAAATCAAAATGTCCACTTAGGAAGCTACACTGATTGACAATCAATTTCACATGCTGTTGTGCAAATGGAATAGACAATTGATGGAAATTATTGGCAATTATCAAGACACCCTCAATAAAGGAGTGGTTCTGCAGGTGGGGACCACAGACCACATCTCAGTACCAATGCTTTCTGGCTGATGTTTTGGTCACTTTTGAATGTTGGTTGTGCCACTCGTGGTAGCATGAGACGGACTCTACAACCCACAGAAGTTGCTCAGGTAGTGCAGCTCATCCAGGATGGCACATCAATGCGAGCTGTGGCAAGAAGGTTTGCTGTGTTTGTCAGCGTAGTGTCCAGAGGCTGGAAGCGCTACTGTTAGAACCCTCCTTTTAGTTTTTGCTATCTTGTGTTTTGCGGTCACGTGACCAGCTGCCTATATATTCCAGCTGGACTGGACTTCAGTGTTTTTTGCCTGTCTCTCTAGCCAGGTGCTTCGGTGCCTATCTCTGTCTAGTTTGCTTGGTCCTCTGGGACCTCTAGTACTTTTTGTCAGTTTGTCTTTTTGCTCTGCAACAACTTCTGTTAGGAGGTGTCCCATTTTTTGCCCCAGTCCTTAGTTCTTTTAGGGACCCCTCCCTTTATTCTATAGGTCTCCTTTCAGACTAGCTGAGGACGAAGGCGTGTCTGTTCACAAGGAGCAGGCTGCCCGCTACATCTTAGGGATTCAGCTTAGTCTTACTGTAGGGACAGCTTTTCCCATTCTTTCCTTAGTTTATGTTGCAGATCATAACAGCTACCAGGAGACGTGGAGGTGGCCGTAGGAGGGCAACAACCCAGCAGCAGGACCGCTACCTCCGCCTTTGTACAAGAAGGAACAGAAGAGCACAGCCAGAGCCCTGCAAAATTACCTCGAGCAGGCCACAAATGTGCATGTGTCTGCACAAACGGTTAGAAACCGACTCCATGAGGGTGGTATGAGGGTCCGACGTCCACAGATGGGGGTTGTGCTCACAGCCCAACACCGTGCAGGACGCTTGACATTTGCCACAGAACACCAGGATTGGCAAAATCGCCACTGGCGCCCTGTGCTCTTCACAGATGAAAGCAGGTTCACACTGAGCACATGTGACAGACGTGACAGAGTCTGGAGACTCCATGGAGAGCGATCTGCTGCCTGCAACATCCTTCAGCATGACCTGTTTGGCAGTGGGTCAGTAATGGGGTGTGTTGGCATTTCTTTGGAGGGCCGCACAGCCCTCCATGTGCTGGCCAGAGGTAGCCTGACTGCCATTAGGTACCGAGATGAGATCCTCAGACCCCTTGTGAGACCATATGCTGGTGCAGTTGGCCCTGGTTCCTCTTAATGCAGGACAATGCCAGACCTCATGTGGCTGAAGTGTGTCAGCAGTTCCTGCAAGATGAAGGCATTGAAGCTATGGACTGGCCCATCCGTTCTCCAGACCTGAATCCAATTGAGAACATCTGGGACATCATGTTTCGCTCCATCCACCAGCGTCACGTTGCACCACAGACTGTCCAGGTCTGGGAGGAGATCCCACAGGAGACCATCCACAACCTCATCAGAAGCATGCCCAGGTGTTGTAGGGAGGTCATACAGGCATGTGGAGGACACACACAATACTGAGCCTCATTTTGACTTGTTTTAAGGACATTACATCAAAGTTGGATCAGCCTGTAGTGTGTTTTTCCACTTTAATTTTGGGGGTGACTCCAAATCCAGGCCTCCATTGGTTAATAAATTTGATTTCCATTGATGATTTTTGTGTGATTTTGTTGTCAGCACATTCAACTTTGTACAGAACAAAGTATTCAATGAGAATATTTCATTCATTCAGATCTAGGATGTGCTATTTGAGAGTTCCCTTTATTTTTTTGAGCAGTGTATAAGTTTCTTGACCACCGGGGACATAAGCCTGAGAAATGTATAACAGTAGAATCGTCCATTTGGGGCTGGCCAGGCTTATTCAGTAATAAGGGCAGATTGGTGATGGGTAGTCTTCAAGCCTGTATCCAGTATAGTTTTTAGAGCCGACCATGTTGTATATAATGGGTCAACCTTTTTTTCCGTGTTTAATAAATTTATAGTTTATCCAAAATCTGGTGAGTTGACTATTTGTGTTAATTTTTTTCTATAGATAGATGTATGTAATTTCCCCGTATCTCCTTATCAAGATCCTCTTTGGTTTAGTGGCTGATAATCACCCTGCATAATCTTGCTGTTTGTAAAATGTGGTAATTAAGGTTTAAAAAGAAGAAGAAAAAAAATTGGTTTATCTTGTGAAACGAAAGTGTGAAGTGCACAGTCTTCAAACAAGACACTGTTTAATAGGGTGTCATGTACAGCATCATCACCAGTGTAAAACCGCAAAATTATTCTATATAAAATTACTGTATGTTTGTGATCCAGTTGTATACAGAATGCAGAGAAGAAACATGGAGATAGTGATTCTGAAGTAAAGGGAGGAAAAAAACATTTAAAACTATATAACAGGGTTTCTGTATTTGGTGCTATAGCAGCGTCGTATGTTAAACATTTTATTATGCAAAGTACTTTAAGCAAAACATAAAAATATACATATTTTCTTATTTCTTTTGACTATTTTTTCTCCTGAATTAATTATTATTTTTTTTTAATTTTAACAGTAACCTGTCAAGTCCAGATGCCTTATGTAAATAAGTGAAAGCAGAACATGTTAGAGGTGATCATTACCGTCCAGAGCAGGAGTCCCAGGTGGCAGACATCGGTCTAAGGACAAAATGTTATGATCATGTTGCGCCCTGCTCCTTTCCAGTCATTGGGGCAGGGTGCAGCACTGAGCAGACATGGCGGTCCCCAATCAGGCCCACTGTCCAGCTGACTGACAGCCTGCTCACCCTATGAATGTGCTGAGCTGTCAGTCAGCTGGACAGTGGGCCTGATTGGGGACCGCCATGTCTGCTCAGTGCTGCGCACCTTTGCCCTGATGACTGGAGAGGAGCAGACAGAATGATTATGAGGTTAAGTTCCCACAATGAGTTTTCGGTGAGTTGTTGACTTCTTTACATATTTTCACTGCACCAAAAACTTAGCATCTTACAGGTCCAATAAAATGGACGGAATTTATAGAAATCTTGTGCCCTATGTTTTTTTTTTTTTATGCAGTATAAATTGACCCGTGGTGCTTGTTTCAAATCTGCAACATGTCAACTTATCCTCCGGGTACGCCGAATTTTATGGACAGATTTTCCCCATAGAATTACATTAGCTGTGGAAGATCCGCACATGACTTTCTCAAAGTTTTGTGAAAGACAAGTGGCCAGAAGTATACACTGTTCAAGAAAATTAAGGGAACACTCAAATAACACATCCTAGATCTGAATGAATGAAATATTCTCATTGAATACTTTGTCCTGTACAAAGTTGAATGTGCTGACAACAAAATCACACAAAAATCATCAATGGAAATCAAATTTATTAACCAATGGAGGCCAGGATTTGGAGTCACCCCCAAAATTAAAGTGGAAAAACACACTACAGGCTGATCCAACTTTGATGTAATGTCCTTAAAACAAGTCAAAATGAAGCTCAGTATTGTGTGTGGCCTCCACGTGCCTGTATGACCTCCTTACAACGTCTGGGCATGCTCCTGATGAGGTTGCAGATGGTCTCCTGTGGGATCTCCTCCCAGACCTGGACTAAAGCATCCGCCAACTCCTGGACAGTCTGTGGTGCAACGTGACGTTGGATGGAGCGAGACATGATGTCCCTGATGTGCTCAATCGGATTCTGGTCTGGGGAACGGGCGGGCCAGTCCATAGCTTCAATACCTTCATCTTGCAGGAACTGCTGACACACTTCAGCCATATGAGGTCTGGCATTGTCCTGCATTAGGAGGAATCCAGGGCCAACCGCACCAGCATATGGTCTCACAAGGGGTCTGAGGATCTCATCTCGGTACCTAATGGCAGTCAGGCTACCTCTGGTGAGCACATGGAGGGCTGTGCGGCCCTCCAAAGAAATGCCACCCCACATCATTACTGACCCACTGCCAAACCGGTCATGCTGAAGGATGTTGCAGGCAGCAGATCGCTCTCCACGGCATCTCCAGACTCTGTCATGTCTGTGAAGAGCACAGGGTGCCAGTGGCGACTTTGCCAATCCTGGTGTTCTGTGGCAAATGCCAAGCGTCCTGCACGGTGTTGGGTTGTGAGCACAACCCCCGTCTGTGGACGTCGGGCCCTCATACCACCCTCATGGAGTCGGTTTCTAACCGTTTGTGCAGACACATGCACATTTGTGGCCTGCTGGAAGTCATTTTGCAGGGCTCTGGCAGTGCTCCTCCTGTTCCTCCTTGCACAAAGGCGGAGGTAGCGGTCCTGCTGCTGGGTTGTTGCCCTCCTACGGCCCCCTCCACGTCTCCTGGTGTACTGGCCTGTCTCCTGGTAGCGCCTCCAGCCTCTGGACCGTACGCTGACAGACACAGCTAACCTTGCCACAGCTCGCATTGATGTGCCATCCTGGATGAGCTGCACTACCTGAGCAACTTCTGTGGGTTGTAGAGTCCGTCTCATGCTACCACGAGTGTGAAAGCACAGCTAACATTCAAAAGTGACCAAAACATCAGCCAGAAAGCATTGGTACTGAGATGTGGTCTGTGGTCCCCACCTGCAGAACCACTCCTTTATTGAGGGTGTCTTGATAATTGCCAATAATTTCCATCTATTGTCTATTCCATTTGCACAACAGCATGTGAAATTGATTGTCAATCAGTGTTGCTTCCTAAGTGGACAGTTTAATTTCACAGAAGTTTGATTTACTTGGAGTTATATTCTGTTGTTTAAGTGTTCCCTTTATTTTTTTGAGCAGTGTATATAAAAAAGCATCTTCATTTAACAGATAACATAATAAAAATACATAAAACGCAGTGTCAAAAACTAGATAAAAACAAACACGTAAAAAAAAGGCACTGAAAGATGCTATGAAAAAAAAAACCCACAAGTAACCTAATATACATAGTAGGTGCAGAAATGCTACAGAGAATCTTCAACATTAAAAACTCATGGTGAGAACATAGCCTTACATTTTTTCTCTCTTCACCGATGACCAGTGGCAGACGCATGCTCTGGATGGTAATTTTTTATTTTACCATGCTCTGCTTTTTCTTATGTATGGAATCTGAACCTCCACAAGTTCCCTTTAAATACAGTAAAAAGAAAGCCCTTGTGTCTCTCAAAAAAGCAAACAATCAGGGAAAACTTAAAAAAACAAAACAAAAAAAAAACAAACAAAAAATCATTTTTTTCCTAGAATGCTAAAAGGTAAATTATTTTTGCCTGGGCATGTAGGCCCCAAAATTTCACAGCAATGAAAGGGTTGTCCCTACTAAAACCACCTCTATCGTTATTCAAGGACATGCAGACATCTTTGAGGGGGCTTTATTGTTGAGTGTTTAGAGGACTGCACATCATTCCTGTTCACACCAATCTTTTAGTGTCAGGGGCGCAGCATTCCCCAACATCCTTGTTTCTGGGGGGCGGGTGCTTCTTGTCGAGTGACAGTTTGGGCCATTGCTGTTGCTCAGATCCAAACTGTGTGCTCCTGATGCTGCTATACGCGGCAGCTTTACCTGCAGTAGGGCAGAACCTAGCCTGGACTGTGAGCTAACAGCGCGATCCAGCCAGTCCCAGTGCTTACAAGCTCAATGGGAAAAGGCTGGTAAGCACTGTGTGCAGGCAGCCCCTGAACGTCCAGTTGTAAGCCATAAAAAGAAAACGTGTTCATAGCAGGAGAATGGAGGCTGATTTTATGATTAGAAGAAATTGGATGTTAAGAAATTAATCAAAGTTGCTTGTACTTACAAACACTATTCACTTAGTCATCAGTGGAGATGGGAAGAACCCGATTAATGTACAAGGAGAAAAGAGAAGGAAGAAGATTTAACACTACGACTTCACATCTGAATGTATCAATCATTTTTATTGATTTCAATCATTATTACAAACAGCTCAGATATTACAACTTCATTTATTTGGCACGCCATGGATTGCCTCCTTTTGTTTATGTTTTGTGTAATAATGTATGAAATGAATACCGGTTACTTTTTGATACTCTGTGGCGTGCAGTCTCATGCTTACTTGCTGCCCTTTATCATTTTTGTTTGTAGCTTGTTCCCCTTTACATTTTGTCTTGCACTCTGTAGTTGAGTTGTCCTCGCCAAGTAAGTTGTAAATAGTTGTACTTCAAAGGAAAAAGACCGAGGCCTACAGAAGCGTGCTATGGCTGAGATCACTTGTCACCTATTCCGTTTTTGATTTTTGTCTGGAGAGACAATATTGGGAATAAATGATCCAGTACAGGATCAATTCATTTGAATGGAGGTGGAAATATCCTAAGATGTCCTTCTTTTGACTGCTGTCCGTTTTTTTAGCTAAATCAAAAAACAGGCTGCTCAACTTTCTTCTGTCCTGCCAAAAAGCAGATAGTAACTGGATCCATTTTTTTTTTAACTGAAATTAATGTGAAACAGATCATAATGGATGCTCCGCTGTTATGTGAGCCACTAGTGGATCCATTTTTTAAGCACTGTACAGAACGCTAGAGGTGTTCAGAGCCGCCTCTATTAAAAACGGATGTAAAATGAAAACCAAAGTGCACATCTGTATGTGCTCCGTTTTGTAATGGATACAGCTGTCTAATACTATATCCATTTCAAACAGAACTTAGGAACAGAGCCTAACACTGAAAATAGATGTCGCCTCTCAGCGCTAGCATCCGTATCTGGGCGCTAGCATCCTCCCCTGTGATTTATGCCATTTACCCTGCTAGACTCGCAATAAATGAAGAGTTAATCTGTCGGTGAGTGCCATCGTCTTTCGTTTCAACTGGATCTATTATCTTCTGTTTGCGGTTGTGTATAGTTTGCCTCCATGAAGAAGTATATGGGCTTCATTCGTGGACTTCCTATGGTTGTCAGCAGTGGCGGTGATCACACCCTCTGCAATATTGTGGCTGTTGTAACTAGCTGTTTCCATTCATGTAATTGCTCCTGGACTAGAGTTCCACATACAACCCAAGGGCATTGTTTCTCGATGAAGACAAACCTGTATTCTTAATTATATACAACCCCTTTAAGGGTACAGATTAATTAAATTTTTTCATTTTCACATAGTTGTGACAGTAACCAGTGGATTTTTAGAATTATTGGATTAAGAATAAAGTGTTACTGTGGCTGAATGATCAGAGAGCCATAGATAAGGAAATGTTCTATTACTCACATAAAGTAGATGGGACTTTTGAAGTGGAAATGAATGTATGCAAATGTTTGCATCTGTGAAATCTGTTGTCGTTTAGGATTCAGTAGGTAACACCTCTGCTAAATGTATACTGTGTTTTGCACATATAATTGCTTTTGAAGAATTGGGCAGCACTTTTTAATGCTGTTGGCAGAAGCTTTGCAAACAGATTGTCACTGTAATTCAGTGTGCGCCACGGAAGGACAAGTCTGTGTCTCAGCGGGTGCATTGTGCTTTACTTATGTAGTAGATGCTCTCTTCTGTACTAGCAATGTATTACATTGGGGCCATGTTCCCACTTTGTTCTGCTATGTTTTTTATCTGATGCGTTAAACAGAGTGGGTATAATTTCATGAAAACTGAAGCCCACTGTGTGTTTCACCCTCTCACAACACCAATATTTCAGTACATGGTTAAAATGATTCTTTTATGAAGCTCGAAAACAGGTTTGGCCTCATAAGAAGACCAAGATCGCATCGACATGGCCATGTCAACCCATTAGTTCCCCATCATGGCATTGCTGGTGGGTCAAAGTGCACATTTAAAGGGAATCTGTCAGCAGGTTTTTGCTAACTCATCTGAGGGCAGCATAATATAGGTAAAGAGAAGCTGATTCCAACGATGTATCACTTAGATTACGGAGTGCAGAAGTTCTCACACAATCAGAGCTTTTAGATTTAGAATGAGGCAGAGCTGAGAAAGCTAACCCCGCCCACACCACAGCTGACCCCGCCCACACCAGGTGCAGTATGTACCATGTGTATAGACAGTGAGCTGCTTATCACAGGAGGGCGTTGTCAGACTAGTCCAATGTTAATCACTTAGAGTATGTGCTCACGATCAGGAAACAGCAGCATTTTGGAAGCAGCATATTTTCGCTTCTTACTAAATCTGTGTTCTAATCACACAGGTAAATCCGCATGTGTTCCTTGAACAATGCAGAGTTACTGCATCCTATCCATTCTATTGTGAAAATTTCTGTTGCGAACAGAAATTGACATGCTGCAGCTCATAAACCTGCGCTGCGTGTGAATTTACCCAGCATCAAATAGAAGCACAGTGGGCATGGGATTTCTATAAATCCATCCACTGTGCTTGTAATGTGGAATGCAGCGTTTTGGATGCTGCGCAAGTGAGCTGTGTCCAAAACGCTGCTATTCATGATCATGGGCACTCAGCCGTAGTGATAAATCCTTCACAGTTAGCAAGTGACACATGAATTCTGTGTTTCAGCCTCTATCTCCTGCTGTCTTCAGATTACATAGCAGAAACCTGCTGACAGATTCCCCTTAAGCCCTAATAGTCTTAAAATAACAATGTTTGATTACAATGTTACAAAACAATTGATAATACATTTTTGGGTTCCATCTCCAAAACTAAAATGATTTTTACTTTTTTATAGTAAAATAATACATATTTCAGTTTAAAACAATAGATTGGCATTCACCAACTCACAGAAATCCCTCTTTTCTTCCTTTTTTGGCACATAAAACAACAATTGCAGGGGTATGTTCCCTTCTATAAACCAGTACATGGATTACAGTGTATGTGTACGTTCAGGACTCAACACTCTATTATCTTGGACAGGTCCGTGTACTTGTCACCTATTCTCCTCTTCAGTACAATCCATCAGTGGTTTCCTTCAATGTGTAGTAGATGATGTGTTACTTATATCAATAATTATTCTTTTCTGTTCACAGAGGAGGATACCTACAGTACTTACTCCAATCTTCTGCTCAAGTATTTCCTGGCGGAAGGAGTTATCAGTGGTCATGAAGTCTTTATCGCATCTGCCAGCGATGTTCCATGCAAAATTATTCAGGTAATCAGTCGAACATATATTTAACTAATGTGTATTTTATACCGTCATGGTGAAAGTGTTGACACCCTTAAAATTGTTCCAGAAAATTAAGTATTTCTCCCAGAAAATTATTGCAATTATACATGTTTTGTTCTACACGTTTATTTCCTTTTGTGTTTATTGGAACAACACAAAAAAAGAGAAAAAAAAAGGTAAATTGGACATATTTTCACACAAAACTCCAAAAATGGTCCAGACAAAATTGTTGGCACCTTTCCAAAAATGTGGGTAAACAACTTTGTTTCAAGCATGTGATGCTCATTCAAACTCACATGTGGCCAGTAACAGGTGTGGGCAATATGAAAATCACACCTCCTCAAACCAGATAAAAAGGGGAGAAATTGACTCAATCTTTGCATTGTGTGTCTGTGTGTGCCACACTAAGCATGGAGAACAGAAAGAGGAGAAGAGAACAGTCTGAGGACTTGAAAACCAAAATTGTTGAAAAATATCAACAGTCTCAAGTTACAAGTCTATCTCCAGAGATCTTGATGCTCCTTTGGCCATGGTGCACAACATAATCAAGAAGTTTACAACCTATGGCACTGCAGCTAATCTCTGTGGATGGCAGTGAAAAATTTCTGATAGTCCAGATGGTGGATAAGCAGCTCCATTCAAATTCCAAAGAAATTCAAGAGTCCTGCAGGCTCAGGGTGCATCAGTGTCATCGCAAACTACCCGTCGACATTGTGATGAAATAAAACGTTATGGCTGGAGACCCAGGAGGACCCCACTGCTGACAGAGACATAAAAAAGCTAGACTAGTGTTTGCCAAAATGTACGTGAGTAAGCCAAAATCCTTCTGGGAAAGCGTCTTGTGGACAGATGAGACCAATATAGAGCTTTTTGGTAAAGCGCATCAGTCTACTGTTTACCGAAAACTGAATGAGGCCTACAAAGAAAAGAACACAGTACCTACAGTCAAATATGGTGGAGATTAAAAGATGTTTTGAGGTTGTTTTAAAGCCTCTGGCACTGGGTGCCTTGACTCTGTGAAAAACATCATGAAATCTGAAGATTACCAAAGAATTTTGAGTGGCAATGTAGTGCTCAGTGTCAGAAAGCTGGGTTTGAGTCTGAGATCTTGGGTCTTCCAGCAGGTCAGTGACCCAAACATACTTCAAGCAGCACCCAGAAGTGGATGGGAACAAAGCGCTGGAAAGTTCTAAAGTGACCAGCAATGAGTCCGGATCTAAATCCCATTGAACACCTTTGGAGAGATATTAAAATTGCTGTTGGGAGAAAGCACCCTTCAAATATGAGACCTGGAGAAGTTTGCAAAAGAAGAGTGGTCCAAAACTCCAGTTGAGAGGTGTAAGAAGCTTTTTGATGGTTATAGGAAGTGATTGATTGCAGTTATTTATTCCAAAGGGTGTGCACCTAAATATTAAGTTGAGGGTGCCAACAATTTTGTCCCGCCCTTTTTTGGCGTTTTGTGTTAAATTATGTCCAATTTGCCTTTTGTTCTCTGTTTTTTTGTGTTGCTCCAATACACACAAAGGAAATAAACATGTGTGTAATTGCAATAATTTTCTGGGAGAAATACTTTTGTTTTCTGGAACAATTTCAAGGGTGCAAACACTTTCAGCCATGACTCTACACTCCATTGATGGGTTGACTTTGGTTACACCTTTTCTTCAAAGCCATATACTTAATCAGTTCTAGGTAACAAATCTGGGTAACAGTTCTAGGTAGTAAATCAGTTCTAGGTAAATTGAATTTGCATCTCTTGAGTCCAATCTTTTTGTATTATGCAAATTCTTCAAAAAATCAGCTGCCATTTTGATTATTTGTAGAAGGTTGGAAGAAGGGTGAAAAAAATGAATACCTTGCCACTCTCTTGTCCCACTACCTCAGATCCCTTGTCCAGTCCTCCACAAAGTACACTCCTGCTTCTCCTATCCTCCTGCATGCGTTGTCCTCTTCCACCATTTTCACTTTACACCTACACCTACAAGTAGATCTGTGATGTGTGTCTCCTGATGCTTAGCCAATGCATCCGGCGACACATGGCACAACGCCTGAGGCCTACTCAGTGCAGGATTCCATAGTGTTGAATGAAGATGCCAGAAGAGTATGCTGCGCACCGATGGAAAGAAGAGGCCAGGGGGAGCTTTACAAAGGACTGGAGGGGTGAGCAACAATGTGAGTATTTTATTATTCTATAATTATTGTACTGTAGGTTTTGGAGTGACTCTAGAGCCAGATAAGGAACATTTGATTTAGCATCAAATGACTTCAATGCGAATTGAATTTCTTGGCCAAACTTAAGTGAACTGACCCATTTCTACTCCAGCAGATTCGCTTATCACTACTGCATACTCTTTTGCAACCTCTGGTTGGCCCAGGCTATGCTAAATGACATGCACCAGGTCTCGTCCCTGCTGCCACAGGCGCTGGAACATGTGCAGAGTTGAATTCCACCATGTCGGCACATCGCATGGCAATCTGTTAACGGGTAGGCCGAAAGATATCTGTAACGATGCAAGTCGATGAACAGCTGGTTGCAAATGGTGGAACTGAGCACACAGCGAATGTGGTTTCTGCAGCTGGGCATCCAGACTGGGATAGTGGCGGGGAAAATGCTGTACCATCAGGTTGAGGACGTGAGCCATGCAAGGCACGTGTGTGAGGTTGCCTCGGCGTAGGGCCGCCAACAGGTTCGCATTGTTATCGCACATGGCCTTCCCTGGCTCCAGGTTTAGTGGAGACAGCCATTGCTCAAACTCTGCCTAGAGAGTGGCCCACAACTCTTCAGCTGTATGACTGATCTCCAAGGCATATTAATTTAAACACTGTCTGATTGCGATGAGACCTGGCTGCGCAGCATGGAGGTGGGGGATTCTCTCTGCACTTGCTTTTTTATCTTGCCTTTTGTATAAAATCCTGAGTTATTTTCTGCATATCTGCTGCGTCCTCTAGCCCACCTTATACTGTGCATAGTCAGACATGTCCGTCACCGGCAGGTGGATGGTGGAGCCACAGCTCTTCTATTTGGAGGACTCGGCAGCACTCTACATACCCTTAAACAATATTGACTGACATTTGACCTATACTGTAGCAGGACACTCTGCGCTTGTTCACAGACGGACTCGGCCTCTGTTGCATGCTGTCATGTCCTCCAGTCTACCCACCATCTCCTCTGCTACATCAGTGTCTGTAGCCGTCCTACGCCAGCCCGGAGTTATTACTTATTAAGTATTCTCTGGGCATCCAGCTGTATAGCATTACATTGTCCCGCATACATCACAGCCGCCGGCTACCAACACTGAAGAGCCAGTGACCAAAACAATGGTGCCGGCAACGTCTGTTCCTCATAGTGAAATCCTATAATTGTCCTGCTTTTAATTTTATGATATGTAATTGGGAGGATCCTGAACCTATAAGCAAGACAAATATTGCTGATACTTGGAAGGGGAAAAGACATTCTTTCAGGCCGTAATTACCGAAAAAAAATGTGTGTAGCGAAAAGAGACAAGTAAAAGATAAAAAGCCCCATCAACAGCGTAGGGTATATTATATACCACCCGGCAATTTATCCATCATCCTTTGAAAACATATTCATGCCTTTTGTACTCCCAGCTCTCTCAGAAAATCAGCTCTGAAATGCAACAATGGAAGACCTCACAAGGAAGAAAAAAAGAATGTCGTGCCTAGTGTTTTTCTAGACTATCAGATTGAGAGTACAGGCAGAACTCTCTGCTCCCACTCTGAGGATCTGTCCTGGCTGTCACCGGCTGCGGGGATGAATCTACAGCCGCAGTATAACATGTGATCACCCAGAATATGGCCTGTCATTTTTTATATTTTTATCACTGTATTTGTTGTTTATGTTTATTTTATTTATAGATCAAGTTTTTTATTTTACACTAGCTGTACCCGGCCACACGTTGCTGTGGCTCAGTCTGGTTAAATGGAAAAGAAAGAAAAGAGAAAGCGCACGTTTCTAACATATTTAATTTCACAATGCTTGATAGTTGTGCCCATCAGGCAGGCAATGTGGCAGCCTGAACCCCGTGGCCCCTGCAGGCTTGTACTCTGCACAGGTCACTAAAGAGGTCGGTACTTGCTGTCAGGTGTCACAATGGAGCCGGTCATGTCAGGGATTGTTAGTTATGCAATTCCCTAGTACAGAGGGAATGTGACAGGAGGGGGCGCAGAGATGAAGACAGGCGGTGGCTGAGCAGGAGGGGGTGATCCGCTTGACATGTCCTGGGCCGGTACCAGCCAGATCACAGCGCCGCTCCCGCCGGTGGCTCAGTGGGATTTGCACTTGCTCACTATCCGCCCAGTGCTGCGAGGCTCGGGCCCAGCTCAGCGCCCAGAGTGGAGGCCGCGGCCTGCGCCTCTCCGTGCAGCCTCCTTCTCTCCTTCCCGCCCTCCCCTCACTTATTGTTGCACTGTCGGAAATAAGACTCACTTGCCGGAGAAGAAGCCGCAGCAGCGGTGCCGGAGAGCAAGAGCAAGGGCGGTGGTGGTGATGAGCAGCAGCGTCTTTTGGCCTCTAACAGACGGTCTCCTCATTCCCCTTCCCCTCAAACCCCACAGGGGAGACGAAAGGAGCAGAGCACAGGGAGCGGCTGGGACCAATGAAGGAGAGGGAGAAGGGTTTATGAATGTGATGTCACTAAGGGGGGGGGGGAATGCTGGGCGGCCGGGGAGAGTCAGCCTGGGACTGAGCTCGTAACACCCCCTCTCACTGTTGCTTTTACGTCCAACATCTGTTATATATGTAAAAACATAGTAGGTATATAAAAACATGCGTGTATTCGAATGCAACGTTGTGTCAAAATTTCAAAGCAATCGGTGAAGAACTTTAGGAGATTTAAGATTTTGAACAAACAAACATTTACATTTTTATTTATATAGTTTAATTAATACAAAAAGCCAGCTGCTTTAAAGAGAAACAATCACAAGATCTACTTCCCTGTATCCTCCACCTTGGTCCAAATTATAACCATGGCTAAATCAGTGTGGTTCCCTAATAGCTCCGAAGCTGCACCGATGTGTGATTGACCAGACTGCGAGGATGCTGGAGAGCCACAGGCACGGGTCTCCAGCAGTGATGATGCCTGGCAGAGGCCTTAGGTCATGGTCACACCACGTCTTTTAGATGCTGGCATACCCTGAAGCATCTTTTTTTCTGTAATTTCAGATGCCTGTTTGCCGCAGTTCTTTTTTTTTTCCATACATAATATAGTGGTGTCTTCCAAGCTGCAGCCCCTAGAACAATGGCCGGCCACTTTTTTTTTAATCCACTTTACAGCTTTTGAACCCTGAAGCAGTTAAAATAAGTTATAAAAAATTAAGTGCATTCACAGCAAGTCATTTTGACATTGCTTTGTATATGTTCATTCTTTGCGGTGTTTTTTTTAAGGTGGGTTCCAGGCCTAATCCGCCTGAACAAGACAGTGTGCACAGACCTTTATTTTGTCCTCGGAGCAGAAAAATATAAAGGGTAGGAAAGTTTGTAGTTTTCACCAAGTGCATTCTCGGATTGTTGCCATACAATGGACCAGACACAGTTTGGAAAGTATTTTAAAAAAGATTAATAAAAAATGATTTAATACTTTCTATGTACATACCCAGTAATGATGGTAATAGAAACTACAGCTTATCCCGCTCCATACGGTTATGCAGACTAAAGAGCAAAAAAGTTGTGGCTTTTTGAACATATTGTACCAAAAATTCAATTTTTTTTCCATAAAATTTGTTTTCATTCTGCGAAAGTACTGAAACATAAATAACCAACTAAGCATATTTGGTGCCACCTCCTTTTCACCTACCCATAGAATGAAGATATCATGTTTTTACTGTATGGTAAACGGCTGGAAACAATGGCAGAATTGCTGTTTGTTTTGTTTGCCGTGTTTTGGGAATCCCATTGTTCTTTTTTATTTAAATGCTTGCACATGTGTAAACAACAATAAGCAGGCCAATACTCACCCTGCCCAGGTCCAATGCTGCCTCTCTGCCACTATCTATGCACATGACTGCTGCAGCCAATCATTCAGCTCGTGCCATGTTCATTGTCAGAGCCGTTGAGCTTAGTGACTGGCTGCAGCAATATGTTTGTAGTCGTTATGTCATATTGACAGCCCTTTATGACCAGCCTATGCCTTTTTACAACGGTCATTAAAGAAGCTCTCCCATCAAAGTTTTTATCTTAATATATTGCAATCATATTATATAGCACTGTGTACTTACAATTACTCATTTTGCCTTTCTACCCACTAAATTCTTCTCTTCTTTGTGCAGAAACAGGAAGTCTCTTGTCCCTGCATTTATCATTCCCCTCTTCACCTTCTGACCCAGCTGCTCCCTCCTCCCCCTGCCATGGATTTTTGCAGTGACTAATGACTCATACAGAGAAAATTGACCTCCTCTTTCACCATAGAGCTTAGAAGGATTCAGCTAGTCAGTTTTTAATCAAATGATGTCATTAACCTAATGGAGAAGAGAAGCATTATCTGGGTAGAAAGGCAAAATAAGCAATTGTAAGTACACAGTGCTGTATAATATGATGACAGCAAGATAAAAAATTGATGGGAGGATGAGTTCTTCTTTAAGGGGACTTCATGCTCAATGCTGCTTTTTTACAGCACTGAGGATTGAGTGAGTAGCAGCAGGTGTCAGCCCTATGTTATAGCTGACACCCTGCTGCCTCAGTTACTCTCAGTTTAACACGAATTGCAGGCGTTTAACCATCTAGATGCTGCTGTTAATTGCGACAGCTGTATCTTGATTGTTAACAGAGTGAAGAGATTCCCTCTTGAACCCTAGTGGGACCCCGCATTGGTAACCCAAGGCCTAGTAATTGCTTCAAGGTATGGTGTTATAAGCTGGGTCTAACAAGCTATGGCAGTGTGACAGAAGTAATGCAGTAAAGCAATACACAAAAGCCAGAGACATTATAGTATATAAATATGGCCATAATAGACAATAAGTGAACAAAATGTGTGCAAAATTTGGCCACTCCTGTATTAAACTAAAGAAAATGGAGGAAAAACTGGAGCTTTTAAAGGCTAAAAATACTTTAATAATACAAAAATTCTAAAAACAGTTCCATGTAATTTAGACGAAAAAACATGGCATACAGGTAACAAATAAACATTATAATTCCCCATGAGAAAGCCATGGATTGAAAAGCGAAACATGTGTTGGGGCTTGCATTTTACTATTGAGAGACCGTCCATGCCATTGGGTAAGACTTGACCAATTTGACCTGACAGAATTTGAAAGTTTTAACTTGTGGAGGAATCGAGCATATTCAATTTTGATTGGGTTGCACAGAGGGAATTTTCCTCTCCCCTTCCTTCCTTCCTCCTCTTTATTTACTTCTTGCCTATCGCATGGATTTCTCTTCCCTCTTTTCTGTATTGTCTTTGTTATTTTTTGGATGGTTATTTGTTACCTGTATGTCATGTTTTTTTTTTGTCAAAATTGCACTGCCTCATTAAATAACATTGGTCCTAGTGCTGTACGTTTTTTTTCACAGACAGCACTCCAACCGAAAATACAGTTGTGTGAATGAGCCCTAAGGTTAGTTTAGGGTTAGGCTAGTTTAAGCCTAGCTTCATATTAATCCTGTACTCTACACTGAGCTCTTACTTCAGAGTTCCTGTCTAAATCCCCATAAAAAGTGTGGTCGACCACAGTTCTTTGCACGCCTAACAGGATGATACACCAAAATGACTCGATCTGACTCATTATAGTAAATGGTTCCGTCAGGGAAGCTCATTTTTTGGGGATCTTGACAGAAAACACAACTTAAATGCTCTCACCATAGAGCACAGGATAAATGTAATCTTTCCATTAAAAGCGATCCACAAGGTTATGTACCCCAAGCTCAGATCTGGTGTCTGTCAACGGAAAACTATTGGGGTTTATACATTACTGTTGGCTCAAAGGCTGTGGAAAAGTGACATGGTTTCCTGAAAATAAAATAAAGGGAAATTTGTGTTCCCAAATCCAAATGGGTTCTTTGAAACCCCACAGTGTGCCTAAACCGCACGTTTGGCGATACTGTAGCGGGAAAGCCACTTATCAGTTTCCAGGCTGCGTGCCGCCAGGAGCACAAGTTGGGCACAAT
Organism: Phyllobates terribilis; assembly: GCF_046119375.1. Taxonomy (NCBI): domain Eukaryota; kingdom Metazoa; phylum Chordata; class Amphibia; order Anura; family Dendrobatidae; genus Phyllobates; species Phyllobates terribilis. The sequence goes on from NW_027362773.1 coordinate 60,516,442, forward strand.
GTATGCGCACTAAACTGGTATAGTTACAGCTTTTACTCTACAACATTCACTGCACCCTTTTTTTCTGGAAAACACTTGTGGGGCCAAAATAGTCTTCACTCGTAAATTAATTCAAGGGATCAAGTTTGCGAATCTGTGTTCCTAAAGTCAAACAGTGCTCATTCCTTCTCAAGTGCCCAAACAGTAGTTTCCATTGGCAAATGGGGTATCACTGCATTTGGGAGAAATTACATAGCAAATTGTTGGGGGCCATTTTGTCATATTACCCCTGTGAAAATTAAATATTTACAACTAATGTAACATTTTAGTGGTTACCTCTTGTGAAAATGACAATTTTTGGGCTAAAACCTCATTTTACTGGAAAACAAAATTCTTTTTAATTTCATTTAGTGGAAAAAAAAATTTAGTTTTCCATTTTTTTTCATTCCACTATGCATTAATTCCTGTGAAGCACCTGAAGGGTTAAACAATATCTTGACTACAGTGTTGAATAATTTGAGAGGTACAGTTTTTAAAATGGTTTCACCTTTGGGGAGTTTATAATATATAGGCCCCGGAAAGTTATTTCCAAACTAAATGTGTCCATAAAAAAATAAGATTTTTTTTCAAGGAAATTTACAATACCTAACAAAATAAAAGGATGTTTGAAAAAAAATGGCGGTGACGTAAAGTAGATATACAGGAAATCTTGGTTATTAACTAGTTTGTGTGGTATTGCCATCTGGTTTCTGGGTGTAAACATTCAAAATTTGAAAGTTGCTAATTTTTTCAATTTGTCATTGCAGATATTTTCATAAAAAAAGAAAAACTCAAAACATATCAACCTAAATTTACCACTAACATAAAGTAAAATGTGTCACGAAAAGCAATCTTAGAATCACTGGGATATGTGGAAGTGTTCCAGAGTTATTACCTCATAAAGTGACACTGGTCAGATTTAAAAAAAATGGGGCTTGTCATGACCCGGCAGGGGTCTTTTAGTCTAATTCTTTTAGAATTAAAGGAAAAAAAACAATACCCAAAACAACTGCTTTAAAAAGGGGAATCTGGAGATTTTCTGTCTCTCAAAATGCATTTTAAAATGACAACAATCCCCCATTCACCAGCTGTCAGATTGTCTTCTGCATTTCTGCACCAATTAGGTTGCTTGCTTTTTTTTCCTTGTATTTTTGAGTGTTTGTAACACTGCTGATTTTTGTCTCTTTTTGGTTTGCCATATATTAAATACAGCTGCCTTGTTTATGACACTTCCTGATATTTGGCTTTGATACAGTCATGTGCAGACTACATTAATTTTTTGTGTGTTTTTATAGTGGAAACACTCTAAAAACTCTTGCTTTTCTTTTTTTTTGTGCTTTGTAACGGATCCGGAGGTGGAACCTCTGAGCTGCAATACAAAGGGGAAGTCCTTGTAAGGAAGTGGGTGACTCCCAGGGAAGGCAAGCAGGAAGTCACAGCAAGTGACGGGGACAGTCTCTGGGTAAGCAGGCAGGTGGTTACGGCAAGTGACGGGGACAGTCTCTGGGTAGACAGGCAGGTGGTCACGGCAAGTGACGGGGACAGTCTCTGGGTAGACAGGCAGGAGGTCACGGCAAGTGACGGGGACAGTCTCTGGGTAGACAGGCAGGAGGTCACGGCAAGTGACGGGGACAGTCTCTGGGTAGACGGCAGGTACCTTCAACCCAGCGGGCAGGTAGACACGGCAGGTACTGGCAGGTGCTTCCGGGTAAGCAGGTGGATAGCCGCGGCAGGTGCTGGCAGGTGCTTCCAGGTAAGCAGGTAGATAAACTCAGCGGGTGCTGGCAGGTGCTTCCAGGTAAACAGGTAGATAAACTCAGCGGGTGCTGGCAGGAATCAGGCTGGACTAGACAGGCTAGCGGATGGACCTGAGGGCTGAAGCAGAGGTGAAGACACAGTGCGACAACTGTTGCTCGGGCACCTCCATTTTGGAGGAGGTGCCTTAAATGTGGGAAGTCCTCTGGCCATTGGCCGGGGACTTTTTAGGAAGACGCGCGCAGTCCCTTTAAGAGGGGGGGAGTGCGCGCGCACGCGCCCTAAGCACTCTGCTGGAGGAGGAACGCGCGCCGGCCAGAGCAGGGAACGGAGCGCAGGGAGAAGCCGCACCGGGGGGCGAGAGAGACGGTGTCCCTGTCTGACATGGGGCAGAGACGCCGCTGCGACGACAGAGAGAGGAGCGCTGGAGGGACCCACGTGAGGAGCGCGGAGGTGAGAGGGACGGCGTTCCTGCCTAGCAGAGGGCAGGGACGCCGATGCTACATGCTTTTTGTAATGTAAGTCTATGAGGAAAATCCAGACATGACACTCAGTGTATTCGCAAGAGAAATTGCCATGTTGCGGATTCCAAATGCGCCCGCAGGTGAATTTACACCGTGTAACTAAGACATGGGGGCATGAGAGTCAAGAGATAAAGCCCATCCACTTTACTGAAACTGTAAGACACTGCTTTTCTTGCGCTGAGAAAATACGCAGTATGAAAAACTCATCTCGGAAACACAACCTTATGGTCATTAAAAATGCAAGGAAGACGAGGCAAAAGAACTCTTTTTGGTCAATAAGAGCCATCCTGGGAGGGGGAGAAGCATACAGCTGACTGACAACACCTATTAGAGTGAGACTAAAATTTATTTTACTCACTTATATAGTGCCATTAATTCCATAGCGCTTTGCAGATATCATCATCACTGTCCCCATTGGGGCTCAATCTACATTCCCTATCAGTATGTCCTTGGAGTGTGGGAGGAAACTGGAGAAACCGGAGGAAACCCACACAAACACGAGGAGAACACCCCAGTGCTGCAAGGCTGCAGTGCCAACCTCGGAGCCACTGTGCCGCCCTATAATGCTGCCCCTAATAGTTACAAAAGATCATTTCACTCATTCATTGGGTGATTGGCAGCCCATTTACACTGACAGATCATGGTGACTTGGGTGGTCCTGACAGCTCTCGTTCACAATAGTCGTGCAATGGCTCTTTAGGCATCCATGAGGCTGACATACAGTAATAAACTGTTTCCTCAGCTATATACGAACAATAGTCAACTTTGCTTTTCATTTCAGCTCAGTATCATTTTTAACTGGTAGTCCATGGCTGATATAGGGAACTTTATAGGCATTCAGTATTATGTAGAGGACTTACCCTACCTGTCAAACTTCTGCTGCTCCCTTCTCCGGACTTGTTGACTTCATGGACAGTTTCGGACCCCTTTGTGCTGGTATGAATTTAGCCTTTTTTTTTTTTTTTTAAAACTAGGAGACACATCAATATAAGATAAAATGGGATTGCTGGTATTTTTTTTACTATATTGATGAATGTTCTAAATTATTCTAATACATAAAAATAGTTATCTATAATTAGAGACACTCTCTTTTTTCCAAGAACAGCCCCGCTCCTGTGATGTTGCATCTCAGTTCTATTAGTATCCCTGTAGCTGAGCTGTAGTACAAGACCCAACCTGTGGACAGAGGTGGTGCTGCTTTTGGAAGAATCGGCCATGTGTCTCTAATTGTGGACCACCCATTTATAGGGAACCTCTCACTAGAATCCTACTGCCTGAACCACGTGCAGCATGACTCGGAGCCGGGCTTCTTGATTGGAGCCGGGCTTCTTGATTGGAGCCGGGCTTCTTGATTGGAGCCGGGCTTCTTGATTGGAGCCGGGCATGTTTTCCTTTAAATGCTGCGTTGTTTAATAGAAAACTTAGTTTAAACATTCAGCAGGAGACGATGGGGAGAGAGCTGACAAGTCCGGCACAGCCTCTGATGTCCCCCCTACCTCTCTCCAGCTGAATGGCGGGCTTCTCCCATGTGTGTACATAGGGATAGATCAGCTGTATGTTCTCTGAAACGTCGCTGCGTTTCAGAGTAAAACCTACCTGGCTGCAGTCGCTCAGCAAGGCTCTGATGCTGCATGTGGTCCGGGGAGCAGGGAATTGGGACAGGTTCCCTTTAACCATCTTGTAAGTGCCCTAAATCTCACTCTTAATGGTCGCAGCATGTTCTGCAGAAACATATTGTCATTATCATACTTGCATAATTTATTTACATTAACAATCAGCGGTAATTCCTCGATTGGGAATTAGCATTTCCATGAAATATCACTTTAAATATACATTTTTCATCTGTCATCTTTTGCTTCCCGGATGCTAAAAGGGCATGTACTGCTTTAAGCAATTAATGTTTCTTTCTTTTTCAAGAAAGTGACATGAAAGTTTAGAATTTACACTAGGGCAAGACAGTGGTAAACACGTTCCTTGCTTTAGCCTCTGGGTACTGTCATTATTCTACTACCGTTTAACCCTTTGCCAGTCTGCTGTGCCTCTATAATGTTGAGATTATGTTTTTTTTAGAGCAGGAAGGCGAATTCCAGAAGTAGGGCAGCCTCCTTTTGTCTAGACTCGGCGTGTCTTGGTTTCCTTTTTATTATCATGAAGTCCACTCCTGTTGTAAACACTTGCTCTGACTTTTCTAATGCCCAGCTTTAACAGCGGTTCTACATTTTTCCATCTCAATTGTTTATTATTCAGGCATGTATGTAAATGAATCCAGTCTCGGACCGCAGTGCACGGACTGGCCGCGGGTCCCCCGACCCAAACGTGACAGCTTCCTAGAATTGTATAAAGCTGTCAGGCTTGGGTCGGGTACACCGCAGCCAGTCCGTGCACTGCGGTCCATGCTCAGACCAGTTTGCACGGACGTCTGCATATACTGAGGATGGGAAAAAGAACAGAAAATATTGCAATAAAAATAAAATTAAAGCGCTCACTCTGCATTATTATCAAATGCCAGAATATTTTACCCAAGTACTGACCCTTAGGCTATCTGCCCATGATGCAGAAATGCTTCGGATTTTTTCCTGAGCGTTTCTGCATCTCCCTGGCAGAAAAAACGCATTTGGATTGTACATGCAGATTGTACATGCGGATTTTACATGTGGATTGTACATGCGGATTGTACATGCGTTTTCCTGCCAGGGACATGCGGGTGTGAAGCGTTCTTCACTTGCATTTCCGCATGCGGGTTGACAAGCGCTTTCCACGCGATTTTAGCATCACTTGGAAAGTGCTTGTCAACTTGGTCACACTATATAAATCCATGGAAACTGCATGGATTTATATAGTGTGACTGTAAAAAAATGTAAAAAAATAAATCTATACTTACCTTCTGATGGCCCCCGCAGTCTTGCTTCGCTCGGTCCTGGCTGCCGGCAGCTCGCGGTACACTCCACTGAAGGACCTGCTGTCACATGACTAGGACGTCAGCGCAGGTCCTTCAGTCCACCGCGATCTGCCGGCAAGGGAGGACGAGCGCAGCGGGGGCCGTCAGAAGGTAAGTATAATATTTATTTATTTTTTTACTGGTTCTATGGTACCCGGGTCCGGAGGAGAGTCTCCTGTCCTCCACACCCAGGTACCATCCGCACATTGAAACGCATGGATTCCGCATGTACAGATGCAGTGATGCGTAATCCATGCGTTCCAATGCAAGTCAATGGCGGTGAAAACGCAGCACTTCCGCAAAATAATTGGTAGTGCTGCGTTTTTTTCCGCAATGATAATCCGCAGCGGAAATTTCCGCAGCATGTGCACAGCACATGCGGATTATCATTGGGGAACATGGCAGAACTTCTACCATGCGGTTTTTAAGTGTTTCTGCAGCGTTTTTGCCGCTGCAGAAACGCTTAAAAAACGCATCGTGGGCACACAGCTTTAGGCCAGTTGAAGACCACCACAGTTACTTCAGTCCTGGCTCTTGAGCAGAATGAGCTGATCCTTTTTCCAGGTCTGTAATTCTGATCGCCCTGGCAGTAAATGGTTGTAAGCAATCAATTACTTATTAGTGCCGTAGATAATTGACTGCCTTGTTTTATTATTTAAGTCCATCTCCCCTTGGCAGGATGGGTGATTACATAACACCTGTTTGAGTTGAGCTGAACACATATGTCATAATCCACCAGGTGTGGCATAATCTCATTTCTGCACCACCCATCTAAGATTTTAATTGCTGTTTTAGTAGATTCCATTGAACGAAACACCCCTGAGAGCTGCGTTCTTCAGCCTGTGTGATCCTCTATCCCGAGCTACCAACAAATGACATCTGTACCCGTAAAGCACTGTCTAAGGATAATCCAGCATGTCTGCAGGGGCTCTTTTGGACTTCTTTATCTTCTTTGGCGATTTACACTGCAGTATTCAATGCAACACAATGAAAATTGAGCAGAAATGCCAAGTTATACATTGTAGTGTCATTAAACATATTTTTTTTCCTTTAGATATTTTATTGAAACACTTGTTGGTGTTTTTTTTCCCTCCATTAAGGAAAAACTTAAAAACGCAGAAAAAGAAAATATGGTTATGATTGAAATATTTGTAGGAACATTTCCGATCACTTTTTCCTAAAATGATTATGCTCCAGATTGATAGTGGTACAGCTACCCTAGTTGCAACCCCAACTTTGGCCACTTTAATACAAATGTGTTCCACCTCCAAGGACAGAATCGCATCACTATATTCTGTTCCATCATGAAAGCAGTTTTCAGCTTGGCACAATAAAGGGAATCTGTCAGCAGCCTTTCATTCTCCAAACTATTTATATGTGCATGTAGCGCTTTCAAAGATGAATCCAGCAATGCCTTTATATTCCCCACCCAGTGCTGCCTCCATCTCCTTGACTGACAGCCTCTATGCTGAGTGACTTCAGGCAAAGGATCCATCAGTCAAGCAGGAAGAGGCGGTGCTGGGTGGGGAATAGAGCCGGAGTGACTGAGGCTTCAAATGTACCATAGCTCTTTATCCTCTTTTGCATACCAATTCAAACGCTGATCTCCCAGGAACGACTGGCCGTGTAAAGGTATTGTTGGACTTTTCTTTGAGACAGCCACATGTTCATATACATAGTTAGAGGGGTGAAATCCTGCTGACAGATTCCCTTTAAGAAAAAGAGACCATGTACTATGATTAGAAATTCCCCCTTATCATGTGTGTTAATCCCAATTATCAATGAGAAGGGCCAGGTCTTCCAGTCCGCTTTCCATCTTTTTCTGTTGATTCTCCTCTCTCTTATTTACCTACATTTTAGTGACTATGAAGAAGAGGGTCTTTCACCGGCCTTCATCACCCAATGGTAAAGTGGATAGGAGCAACATTGTGATACATGAATCTAGGCAAGATCAGATTATTGCTAAGTGATTCTAGTATGAAAGGCAGAAAAGTCACTTGTGAGTATATGGAAATGTTGTGCAATGGGCGGACACAAATAATTCTTCAGCGGGATTTAACATCTAGGCTCTTTTTTATAAGGTGCGTTTCCAATATATTCACAATATGTATCTTTCATATATTTGAATTTGGACACCTCAGTATGGACGATCTAAAGGCAGTGAGTATCATATATCATCCAGCTAAGTTAGTGGGAAGTATTGAGTTCCCCCAATAACCTGGAGGCCTGGTATACATAGGAATGAGTGTGACCTGCGGTGGGTGGGGGGTGAGTCTGATGCACATCTTCTTCAGCACATCGATACCAGTAGGTCCCAGGACCTTTCTCTTGCATTGACCAGTGTTTTGTGTGGTTAGTCAGTCATTGGAATTTGATGCCTGCAAATAAACTTTGGATTCAGCAGTGTAAGACGGGGCTTAAGTCATCAGCCTCCGCAGACAAAAGGTGCCGGGCTGTTCCAACAAATATTATTACCTAATAATTTGTATATAGTTTAATTACAGATGTTACTAATAAAGATCAAATGCTATGTGGGTGGTGTGGAACAAATAACATTTGTTTATTCACTATAAGCAATTATGCAATTAAATTATTCAGTGTCTCCAGTCGGAGGATAGAAAGCGTCTCTGCTTTCATATTTATGTAAAGGATTTGTCTGATTCCACAAAACCCATTTTCATAAGTGTTTCAATTTTAGCTTATAGAGGGACGCCTTCATCCTTTGTTATTATAGTTGGGTCCATTCCAGCATGTTTTGCCTAACTCGGCTGAATAACTTTTATTAGGGCTTTTGGAGGAGGGAATCTCTCAGGCTATTGGCCAAAGAGAAAAGCCAACAAACCCCATCTATTCCATAGTAGCCATCGGTGAGCACTGCTCCAGCAATGATGATAGCGAGTGGTTGTTGGTGAGGCCGGGTTACATTGGACAAAAGTTTGTGTAAGTAGGACAACCCTTTATGGAGCGTCTGTTATCAGAATGCTGTTGGATGTATTTAGACCACTCGTTTCATCAATCCTGTAAAATGGCTTGTGACTCGCCCCCTGGGCCGTGGGGTACCCGGAACCGGGCTTCTGTACGATGCTGTGGGTAGTAGTGGCAACCCGATCCCGTGGCTCAGGGTGGTCAGACCAAATTGTGGCAGTCTATTTATCAGTGTTTTGTGAATGTCCGACTACGCCACCCGTGGATTGCGGTCAGAGATAACCGCCGCTGCAAGGCAGACCGCTGAGGCTGGTGTTGGTGTGCAGCACAGGGGTAGGATAACTCCCCACAGGAAGAGTGTAGCCTCAGGGCAGTGTAAGGGGATGCTGGGGGTGATGGTGCAGGCGCAGCAGAAATCACACAGAGTCCAATGATGCAGTCCAGGGTCTTTACTCACAGTTGTTATCCAAGTCACTTCTGTCAGCAATGACTACCCAAGCCGTGCTGGGTCCACCAGGTGAGGGGCTCTGTCAACCCCCAGGCAATTCAGGAGTATGGCACAGGACCCCCTTCTGTCCTTTCTCTGGCCTCTCGTGCCTCACCAGTGACCAAACTTCTGTCCAGCTACCGCGGACCGTGTCGGGTAAGCGTTGGCCTCCGCTTCCCGCTATCCTATATGGCGCCTTCCTAGCAGGTTTGGCGGTGGGTCGCACCAATAAATGATCACGAACTCCGGTTCTTGGCTGAGGGATGAGTTACCTCCACCAACTTGGGAATCCGGTACCCTTCCACTGCCTGACCCTTCACCCGATATAATGTGGGTTTGCAACGGTTGCTGTCTGTTCTGCTCTCTCTTAGGGTCCCTTCTGCCTTCTTGTTTCTGGAGCCCTTCCACTCCTCTGTCTCTTCTCCTTCCTTCCTTCTCCTTCTCCTCTTTGGCTCCGGCCTTCTCTCTAGGCCTGCCTCGTGGAGCTGAGCTCAGGCTGAGCCTCGGCTCCCTGTCGGCTCTCTCTGACTGAACTCCTTCTCTGAACTCTGAACTTCTAAGATGGCTCCCACCTTTTATCTGCTTCTGTGTGTCTGAGCTCAGGTGACCTACACCCAATGAGCTCCTTCCTATGCTCCAGAAACCGTCCCCTTCTGCTCCTACACCACTGGGTTCTCTCCCCACTCCAGCCAGGGACATGGTCAGTTGTGCCTGCAATATGGGAGCACGGTCGAGCTGTCCCCCGGAAATGGGGTGAGTGTGTGTATGCAGCTAACTGAGCCCTGGTCCACACTCTATCCTTACCTGGGAGTGGAATATCACACCTCTGGTTGAGGTGCAATACCCCTGTAGCAACCGAACCCTCGGGGCGCTACATTTGTAATTCATTTTCCATCACTCCCTAAAGCACAGAACTTCAATAAGTGGCCATCATAGTGTCTTCCATATTTTGTCGAGTAATGGCAAAAATCATTTATAAGGCTGAGTGAGTAATTCTACAAGCTTCTTCCCATAGACTCATTCACAGAAAGGGTGGCTCCTTAGGCTCAGCAGATCTCAGGTTCCCTTATCTATGTTACTTTGGGATCTATAGGCTGCACAGGTGCTGCATACACAAAACCTTAGGAAGTAATTTGGTTTGAGATTTGTTAGTAGACTAAAAATAACTGCTTGCAAAGGTGGACATAGCTTTATGTATTGTTTGTATAGGGGCATGTTCACACAGAGGATAAACAGCTGATTTTTCTCCAGCCTGTAATCTTCACTGTTTCACAGTAGGTGCAACATCAATGACATGTTAAATCTAAATCTACATCATGTCCATTCTAACTACAGATTTTCACCTTATATTTCACCCTTGCAATAAATAGTGTGAAATCAGAAGCAGGTCCACCACAAAATGTGTATGGAATATGCAGATATCTGACTCAATTCGGACCAGACTTTTTTTTATGCCCTCCTCACCACGCATTCTGTAGTGATATGGACACGGCAGAGTATAAAAGTGGCATTCAGAAACATGATCTAACGCCCTAATACTCCAGAAGAACCTGTCCTTGGTGGCATCAGTTATGGAGTAATGCACCTTGTATGATGTCTGTGGGACAGTGGAGACCTGATGCATCATCTGCCTCAGCAAGGTGCTTGTCATACAGCCATTCCTTGAGGTGTTTGATTGGCTTTGGTCGAATGTTTTAGTCTATTCATACTAACTACAAAATTACTTCTCCACCAGGGACAATAATGAATCTAAATGGATAGGATGAATTTCATATGAAATTGCTCTTTAAGAACTGATGCCCATGCACCTGAATGTTCAGGTCACAAATGAGGTTAAAGAACTGAAAAGAACATCTGTTTATTGAAGGGGAATGATTAGGATTCAAGTACTTGAGAATTGTCTTCTACATTCAAGGCTGTGCCGGGTATGAAGCGGTTAACTCACTCTAAGTGAATCTGCAGTGCAAATGACAAGGTTTTAGGAGCTGATGGCCCAGAGAGAGGTGAGGCAACAGGTGTGCTCCTCATTACATTGGCATAAGCACAACCTGGAACAATGGCCAGCTGGGGAGTTAGGAGGCTTAGCTGGGATCCTGCTAATGATCAGGTCGCCACCATTGTGTAAGTGAGATAAACCCATATCTGCATTCTCCTCGTCATGCAGGTGTTGTGCGGAGGACAGTGGATTACCCACACTGGGTAAAGAGCCACACCTGGGATACCGGCCATGTCATCTGTGGGATGTCTAATTGCATTAGAGAGAGGTGCGGGTTATACAGTATCATTGTCACAAGACATCTCCCTACCACGGAGGCCGCACTCTGTTAGGTAACGGACTGAACCCTCATTCTCCCCTGGGTTGGTTTAATTCGTTAATAAACTAGAAAAAAAACCCACTAAAAGGCTTTTTAATCTTTAAGTAATATTAAAACCACGCCCGTGATTCATCAAAGTGATATTGGCTGAAAAAGTCAAATTTGATAATTAAAGGACAAGATAATATCTCACGACACAGTGACTAATGAACAGTAGTAGGGCGAGTATTGGGAGGAGGGTACTAAAAATTCCCGAATGTCTGTTCTTACCTAAACGCGGGGTTGTCACCCTAAAGGTCCGATAATGGCGCTCCCGCTCAACAAAGACTGTGCCCTTAGCTGTAGGAAGTGGTAGTAGTGCAACAAAAGTGATGGCAAGCATGTGGCAAGCCTCAGATTAGCATGTCGTGGGACTCGGTGGTTGGCACTGTTGTCTTGCAGAACTAGAGTTCTGGGTTTGGATTGGACAGGGTGAGGGTCCTATCTGCCTGCAGTTTCTATATTCTCCCCCATGTTCTCACGGGTTTCTTCTGTGTACTTTTTGGTTTCTTCTACTTTTTTATAACATACTGATATGTTTGGAGTTTGGTGAAATTGGCTTTAGCTTTTGAGGGAGCGAGAATTTAAAGTGGTTGTCCAGTCCAAATCGATAAGTCTACAGTGACTCGGATTACCGGTTACTGAGTCAGTAGCGGAGGGTATAAGTGCGTCATACATACTCCCGGGCAGAATCAGTCTAGTGGGCGTGGCCTCGCTCCATACAAGTGTATGGACCAAGACCGCACCCACTTTGCGAGATTATGTACAACTCATCCATACGCTCCGGTCCCGGCTCAGAGACCGGCGAATCCCCGCAGTGCACAGTGCATGCTCTGTGGGAATTCCTAAGTCTGCAGTCACCCAAAGTACCTGCAGATTTATCAATTTGGACTGGACTACCCATTTAACATATGAGTCTTAATGGGGGAAGGAATGAGGTGAATAGTGGCAATCTATGTGCAGCATTACAGGTTATGCTGTTGGTTCTGTCTAAGTAGCAGGAAATGTGTAAATGACGTCTGTATGCGGTATGGAAGGAGGAGTGGAAAATTCCATCGACAAACCTGCAAAATATTGTGGCAGTCAAACAAAAAATCAAATAATAGCTAATAATGTAAAGGCACCTGCACACCACCAATGTGTATTTCTTGCGAGAAGCTATCATAAGAAAATGACCTGTTGTTTAAATTAGGTTTTTATGTTACATTTATTATTTTAAAATGATTATGTTGACAATGTGTCTTTTTTCATATTATGATATTGCTTTAAAAAAAAAATTGTAATCTTGCAATTTTCACACTAGCCATTAGTTTTTTTTTTTTTTACTCTCCTTGTTCTTTCAGGAAGAGTTTTCGTTAGGCTCATTATCATCAGAGGCAGGATTACAATGACAGCTAACACCTCTTTACACAGCTGATAACACAGGATCCACCAATCAAAATAGGTGATGTCACAGCTGACCTCCTCCCCCTTCCTTCACAATGACCCTTGCACATGCTCATTAGAGGCTTGAATACAAGATAGGCTTGGAATCTGGCCATGTGTGTAATATTCATGTGTTGTCTTAAGCTATCAGGAAATGTGTCCAAAAAAAGGCCCAATGGCCATTGTGAAAATTGCATGATTACTATTTTTATGTTTAATACAAATTGTGATATTTTTTAAAAAAATTCAGTTTAAAAAAAAAACCATGTAACACAAAAAACTGATTTAAACAAAAGGTAATTTTCTGATGATGGCTTCCATGCATAGCTCCACTGAAGAGTGACCGCAATAAACCCCCAATATCTCCCTCATTATACTCAGATGTCTAAGATGTTGCGTTGTGAGGATTTGTCTGGTGGGTTCTTCATATTGAAGCAGCAGGGCTACCCAGGAAATCAGATATAGGAGCATCTATAACAGCTCTCCAGTGTGAGACCCCCAACAGTCCGCTCCTCAGACCCCAGTACACGGGGCTTGTTATGCTTTTTCGGGGTTTTCGGATTCTTCGTGTCTTGTTGAGTAGGCACTGGGCTGTGAGTAAAGGTAAGCCACTGAAACAGACTATGGCTCCTCGTCATTTAGCTCAGACTAATTGCATTGCAGAAAGCGCTGATAGGCAAGCACAATAATTATTAGATAAGGTTAGAATTAAAGCACATGCACAGAAAGTAGACATGTACTCTTTGTTATTCACCGCACTAATACATGAAAAACACTTAATTACATTAATAAGGTGTTTAACCATCACTTTTAATTTGCTGAACATTGTGTTATCTATATTAGATGGTTACAGAAGAGCATCGAAAAACAGACAGCCACACTTACTTAGTAAGAACAGAAACTTGTTTGCTGCGTTTTTGCACTTTCTCATTGCTAGCAGTGAAAATACACCGCAAAGACGTGGAAAGAATTGATATGCAGCAGATTTAAGGAAACACTCCGTCAAAATTTGTTTCCTCTTAATATATTGGATTCATCATATTATATGGCACTTTATACTTACAATTGCTCATTTTTACTTTCTACCCAGTTAATTCTTCTCTTTCCCATTAGGTCTATGACATCATGTGATTAAAAACAGACTAGCTGAATCTTTCTATGCCCTATGTAGAAACAGGATGTTAATTTTACTTGTATGAGTCATAAGTCACTGCAAACGTCCCTGACAGGGGGGAGCAGAGCTACCACTAGGAATTTCAGGGCCCCATATTGTCAAAATGTTTTTTGCCCCCTTGAGACTCCACCCAGGCTCCACCCCAGCTCTGCCTTTACCCCACAATCTTGCCACAGTCCCATCACCCACTCATGGAAAAACTCCACTTCTGCACCACATCCTCACCAATCACACAATAACAGTTCCCATCAAACACCATATCACATACATAGCCATCAGCTTCTGTTTTGACCAAAAGATTTTTTAAGCCTGCCACCACGACAAGGTAGACTCTTTTGGCAGGGCCCTACTCTACTCTAACCTATTTAACATTTCTTAAAATCTCTTTTTAACTATATTTTAAATAATTTTTCTTTAAGGGAATGTGTCGCATACATTTTTTAAACTAATTGAAACCAAATTGTGATAATTTTTTTAGAATCTGTATTTCTGATTGCGGATTATGTATTCTGTTTCCGGTACATTTATGGAAGCTGCTCTGTCTGTTTTGAGATATGGACATTGGACATATACATGTATATATCTCAAGACATTAAATGTATTTTAATCATCTCACAAACACATTGGTTAACAATAACCAGAGAGTGGTCAATGCCCTTGATATAAAAGCTTCGTAACACATTCCCATTTTGCTAACTAAATCTATTTTTCATAAGAGTCATTTAGTTAAATCCTTTGGTCAGTTATGTAAAGTGAAAAATTATCATCTAACTGCAGTGTTATTATGCACCTATCATGCCACGGCCCTGAACTGTTGCCCCTGGGGCCCGGTGAGCAGAAGCAAAGTGGGGATGGGCCCAGACTGCCAGTGTGTCTGGACCCCGCCTCTATGCTTCTGTTAACTGGGCCCCATACACTAGTAAGGGCAGTAATGCGTTGATGGCGGCCCTGTTCCTGCCTATCGTGAAATGACACTTGTTGACAGCCCATACTACATGAAGTATGCAGCTAGTCTGCATAGATCATGAGATGTCAGACATCCATTGCTGGCTGCCTTATAGTTGCCATTTCATCTAAGCATTCATTCAGTGTTTATGAAAGCATACACACAGATATACTCATTCTTATCTATCTAATAGGATGACACATGTGCCATAACTATGTTCCTGCCTATCGTGAAATGACCTCTGTTGACAGCCCATAGTTCATGAAGTATGCAGCTAGTCTGCATAGATCATGGGATGACGGCAACTGTCCAGACCTGCATCCCACCACAAGAACCACTCTGGAGAATGAAATCATCCTCTCAAACTGTTAGGGTGCAGCTGTGGGACCCTATTTTCAGAGGTGATGTCCTCCACCCAAGTCTCAAAAGGCTGAAAGGGTCTTCAGGAGAGGTGGGTAGTCGAGCTAGGCCATCAGACGGTCACCTCTGTAGCTGCAGTGTCATCCTTCCTATGGTTCCAATCAGGGGCGGATGTGTTATTGGTGCAACTTGTGTGACTGCACACGGGCCAAGAGGGAAGGGGGCCCATTCCACCTTGAAAGCAGATGGAATTGGGCATTATGATGAGCTATTGGGCTGCACAGGGTCTATCTTCTGTGTGTGTCCACCTGTGGCTCCAATGTAAAATACATTTCCTGCAATGAGAAACACATCACATTTATAATTTCCAGGCAATCAAGATCAATACAATCAATCCAATCACTACCATGATTATGGGCTTTGAGAGTATATTGATTAACCAAACTCCGATAGACCTCATCCAGGAATAGGGATTCCATCCCTCCTTGGATATATTTCTAGCTTTTTGTTGCAGCTCCTCTATCTTATCCATGTTTCTCTCAATTGAATTATGTGCATCTTCAATCTAGGAGCAGCATTCCTCACCTATAACAGCACAAGTTCCACCTTCAATTGCTAACAGGTAGTCAAGAGCCATTCTGTTCTGAAGGGCTACCTTCCACATTTGGTGACATCACAAGTAGAAGCTAATGGGGTGAAGCCAAGAACCAAAACATTCGGTTTTGGCTTCGGGCCCCATGCTTGCAGTAAGAGGTGTTCGGTGATGCGGGTGCTCTGCCGACATTTTGTAGAAGCCGGAGCCCCGCACTTTCCATACTCTTCTATGCTGTGTACTCCGGGAAAATGGCTGCCTGAGGCTGTGCATGTGCAATTGAGATCTCTGGAGCCGAGATATTGGTGCCGAGATCTCAATCTGATCTACTACAAGCATGGGGCCTGCAGCCATCTCCCGACTCCTGCCTCTGTCGGAAGGCAGAAGCTTCCGGCAGCAGCAACCTCCACCAACGCCAGTAAGCTGCATTACAGTTCGGATTATAAGTCGCACCCCCATTTTCCCCCCAAATTTGGGGGGAAGAAAGTTTGTCTTATAATCCGAAAAATACAGTATATTGGTGTTATGCAAGGATTTCCCAATATTAGTTGGATTTATATTTTTGATCTGGACTGTATATTACTATATGTCTCAATAACACTCAACATTACATAATTATCTTCAGGTTACATGTGTTCCCTTTACAGGATATAACTTTAATCACCCAGATTTGGATAATTCTAAAGCAATACATGGCCCAAAAATCGAGAAGTCGTCATGTTCCAGTTATGGCTGAGGGGATTCTCTCAATTATAACTATTCCATGGATCTGATGAGCAAGAAAGTCAGAAACTAATAAAATGTGATGGATAATCGGTAAATCATTGTCATTTCTGTACTTGGAGATAAATCCTGTCACATCCTTTACTATTGGAAGAAATGCTGTAAAACTTGGACATCACCTAATCTGAGGGGTTCACTATTTGTTTTGGACCTGCTTGTATTAAATAAAATAAAGACTCCTTAATGAATAAAAAACATAGAAGAGAATGAAGGACACCACAAGAGGTGACAGAGCCGACTTAACTTTCTCCACAATCTACAACCCTCAAATGGAATGTTGGCTCTGCATCTCCTATAATGTGTGTGATGTCATAAGCAAGGAGGCGGAGTCAGAAGACCCAACATTCCGTGATATCATCAGCAGAAGCAGCTGTTATTTAAAGGGACCAGACCAGGCCATGCAACCAATTCATTACCATATAGATGAAATGGACTCTAATTATCCACCTTGACTGCTGAAACCTTTTACAAAATGCCACAATGTCATTATTGCCATACAATGTCATTCCGGAGTAGATTCTACTAAGCTGAGCAGTGATAAATCTACATTAATAACCAATATATTCCAATAATACAGAATATTAGATTATATGGATGGTTGGTTGGGGAGGTAGATATAGTACTGTAGGATAAATGGCCAGTAAATAGGAGAAGACACTATAGACCAGAGGTCCCCAACCTTTTTTGCACCAGGGACCGGCTTTAAGCAAGACCAGTTTTCCATGGCCCGGTGGGGGTGGGGGCGGGGGCGGGGCTTTGGTCATATGGGGGTGGGGTTATGGAGGGGTGGAGCTGTATGGGGAGGATGCTGGCGGGACCTCGGTGTACAGCGCTGCTAAGTAGCAGCATTGTACATTGAGCGTCAGTGTATACAGCGCTGCTGCTTAGCAGCGCTACACACTGAACACCGGTACCGGGAGCCGCGTCACTGAAGCCAGTCTGCTGCCCCAGCACGCCCCACATAACATGTTCTGCCGGGGGCGTGTCAGTGAGGAGAGCCTGCCGCCCCACCCCGTCAGGAACACACCATGCTGTGCAGGAGGGCCGCGTCACTAAGACCCGCCCCGTGACGTACAACAGGTACCATGCTGTGCTGTGGAGGGCTGCGTCACTAAGACCCGCCCGACGCCCCACCCCGTCCTGCATAATGTCCTCTGCCGGGAGCTGCGAGCTGTCACGGCTATGGCAGAAAACATTATAAATCCACACAGAGCGAGTTCTGACCAGGCGCAGGGCCGAGGAGCTAGCTGTCAGCGGCAGGGCCGGCTCCAGGTTTTTCTGGGCCCCGGGCGAAAGAGTCTCAGTGGGCCCCTTTAACACATACCACGATTCATGATGCAGAGATACGGCGGAGAAATATATATATATAGTACAATGCAAAGATTTCACTTCATGAGTGATATCTATTGTAAATTCTACAATAGCTCAGAAACCGGTGAATCGCTCCACACAGAATAGTGGCCCCCATATAAGGCTCCATACGGAATACTGGTCCCCATATAACGCCCATACGGAATACTTGCCCCCATATAACGCTTCATACGGAATACTGGCCCCCATATAAGGCCCCATACGGAATACTTGCCCCCATATAAGGCCCCATACGGAATACTTGCCCCCATATAAGGCCCCATACGGAATACTTGCCCCCATATAAGGCCCCATACGGAATACTTGCCCCCATATAAGGCCCCATACGGAATACTTGCCCCCATATAAGGCCCCATACGGAATACTTGCCCCCATATAAGGCCCCATACGGAATACTGGCCCCCATATAAGACCCCATACGGAATACTGGCCCCCATATAAGGCTCCATACAGAATACTGGCCCCCATATAACGCTCCATACAGGATACTGGCCCCCATATAACGCTCCATACAGGATACCGGTCCCCATATAATGCTGCATGCAGGCTGTTACCCCCCACATAATGCCCCATACAGGCTGCCCCCCCCCTTATAATGCTCCATGCAGGCTGTTACCCCCCACATAATGCCCCATACAGGCCCCTCCCTTTTAATGCTCCATGCAGGCTGTTACCCCCACATAATGCCCCATACAGGCTGCCCCACCCTTATAATGCTCCATGCAGGCTGTTCCCCCCCACATAATGCCCCATACAGGCCCCCCCCTTTTAATGCTCCATGCAGGCTGTTACCCCCCACATAATGCCCCATACAGGCTGCCCCCCCTCTTTATAATGCCCCATGCAGGCTGTCACCCCTCCTCTTTATACTGCCCCATGCAGGCTGTCACCCCTCCTCTTTATACTGCCCCATGCAGGCTGTCACCCCCCCTCTTTATAATGCCCCATGCAGGCTGTCACCCCTCCTCTTTATAATGCTCCATGCAGGCTGTCACCCTTCCTCTTTATACTGCCCCATGCAGGCTGTCACCCCTCCTCTTTATACTGCCCCATGCAGGCTGTCACCCCTCCTCTTTATAATGCCCCATGCAGGATGTCCCCCCCTCTCTTTATAATGCCCCGTGCAGGCTGTTCCCCACCTTATAATGCCCCATGCAGGCTGGTCCCCACCTTATAATGCCCCATGCAGGCTGTCACCCCTCCTCATTATAATGCCCCAAGCAGGAATCCCCCCCTCTTTATAATGCCCCATGCAGGCTGGTCCCCACCTTATAATGCCCCATGCAGGCTGTCACCCCTCCTCATTATAATGCCCCAAGCAGGAATCCCCCCCTCTTTATAATGCCCCATGCAGGCTGTTCCCCACCTTATAATGCCCCATGCAGGCTGTCACCCCTCCTCTTTATAATGCCCCAAGCAGGAATCCCCCCCTCTTTATAATGCCCCATGCAGGCTGTTCCCCACCTTATAATGCCCCATGCAGGCTGTCACCCCTCCTCATTATAATGCCCCAAGCAGGAATCCCCCCCTCTTTATAATGCCCCATGCAGGCTGTTCCCCACCTTATAATGCCCCATGCAGGCTGTCACCCCTCCTCTTTATAATGCCCCAAGCAGGAATCCCCCCCTCTTTATAATGCCCCATGCAGGCTGTTCCCCACCTTATAATGCCCCATGCAGGCTGTCACCCCTCCTCATTATAATGCCCCAAGCAGGAATCCCCCCCTCTTTATAATGCCCCATGCAGGCTGTTCCCCACCTTATAATGCCCCATGCAGGCTGTCACCCCTCCTCTTTATAAT
This sequence comes from Phyllobates terribilis, assembly GCF_046119375.1. NCBI lineage: Eukaryota > Metazoa > Chordata > Amphibia > Anura > Dendrobatidae > Phyllobates > Phyllobates terribilis. The sequence goes on from NW_027362773.1 coordinate 60,535,895, forward strand.
GCCCCAAGCAGGAATCCCCCCCTCTTTATAATGCCCCATGCAGGCTGTTCCCCACCTTATAATGCCCCATGCAGGCTGTCACCCCTCCTCTTTATAATGCCCCAAGCAGGATGCCCCCCCTCCCCTCTTTATACTGCCCCATGCCTCCATACATTAAAAAAAAAAAAAAAATCAAATACTCACCTCCCTTCTCCTCACCTGCTACCTGCTGCCCGCCGCTCGCTGCTCGGCTCCGAACTCCAGCGTTGTCGTTTCTTCCCGCTCAGCGCTCCCTGTGACGGCTCAGGGGAGGGCGCGGTGTAAAGACGTCACCGCGCCCTCTGACCTGAGACGTCACAGGGAGCGCAGAGCAGGAAGACAGCTGATCTGCGGAGGCACGGGGAGAGGTAAGGTAAGTATCGGGCTGCCGGGGCCCTGAGCAAGCGGCGGAGAAGGGCGGGCGCTGACACCGCTCTCCTCCGCCCATAGCCCAGCGGGGTGCGCGACCGCCAGTGGGCCCCTCTGCCTGCTCAGAGCCCCGGCATTTGCCCGGGTGCTGACGCCGGCCCTGGTCAGCGGCGCCGCGGACCGGCTGAAAAACCCCAACGGCCCGGTCCTGGTCCGCGGACCGGCGGTTGGGGACCTCTGCTATAGACAATGTTACTATATACCAGGGATGGGCAATTCATTTTCCCGAGTAGCTACATTGTTGTGAAGGGCTGAACAAATAGGCTGAAACTCCTCAATATTAATATTAACAGATTAATTATTAATATAAAATAATTGTGCCACTTAATATTGAGCAGTACATTGTACTGTCATCTGTTATATATGTACTATGCCTTCTATACTGGTACTGTAATTTACTATCTGGGTACCATGTCCTCTACACTCTTACTGCCAACTAATATATAGGCAATTTGCTGTCTATTCTGGTTCTGCCATCTATTATGCACAGTTGAAACCAGAAGTTTACATACACTATATAAAAAAGACACATATGCATGTTTTTCTCAATATCTGACATGAAATCAGAATAAACCTTTCCTGTTTTAGGTCAATTAGAATTAACATAATTTTTAATATTTGCCAAATGCCAGAATAATGAGAGAGAGGGAATGTTTTAAGGCATTTTTATTACTTACTGCAAAGTCAAAAGTTTACATACATTTCATTAGTATTTGGTACCATTGCCCTTAAATTGAATGACTTGGGTCAAACGTTTTAAATATACTTACACAATAGTTGGTCTGACTTTGGGCCCATTCTTCCTGACAAAACTAGTGGGTCATTGTCCATTTGGAAGACCCATTTCCGCCCAAGCTTTAACTTCCTGGCTGATGTCTTGAGATGTTGCTTCAGTATTGCCACATAATCTTCTTTTCTCATGATGCCATCTATTTTGTGAAGTGTACCAGTCCCTCCTGCAGCAAAAAAAACCCACGACATGAAGCTGCCACCCCAGTGTTTCACAGATGGGATGCTGTTTATAGCCTTCCAAGCTTCTCCCTTTTTCCTCCAAACGTAACGATGGTCATTATGCCCAAAAAGTTACATTTTAGTTTCATCATACCAAAGGACATGTCTCCAAAAATTAAGATCTTTGTTCCTGTGTGCGTTTGCAAACCTTAATCTGCCTTTGTTATGTTTCTTTTGGAGTAATGGCTTCTTCCTGGCAGAGTGGCCTTTCAGCCCATGTTGATACAGTACTCGTTTCACTGTGGATATTGATACAGTCTTACCAGCTCCCACCATTGTCTTCACAGTGGATTTTGCTTTTGTCCTTGGGTTGATATGCACATGTCGGACCAAAGCATGTTCATCTCTGACACACAGAACCCGTCTCCTTCCTGAGCGATCTGATGGCTGGACGTTCCCATCTTGTTTGTACTTGCGTATAATTGTTTGTACAGATGAACGAGGCACCTTCAGGTATCTTGAAATTGTACCCAAGGATGAGCCAGACTTGTGCAAGTCCACAATTCTCTTCCTGATATCTTGGCTGATTTCTTTAGACTTTCTCATGATGCTACACAAAGAAGCAGTATGTTTCATGTGTGCATTAAAATACATCCACAGGTGTGTCTCTAATTAACTCAGATATTGCCAAAAAACCTATTCGATGCTTCCGAACACATGGCATCATCATATGGGCAGTCTAGAATTGTTTAAAGGCATAGTAATCTTAGTGTATGTAAACTTGTTGCATCATTCCCAAGAAGACTCATGGCTGTAGTAGCTCAAAAGGGTGCTTCTACTCAATACTGAGCAAAGGGTCTGAATACTTATGACCATGTGATATTTCAGGTTTTTTTTATTAATAAATTTTCAAAAATTTCTACATTTCTGTTTTTTTTTTCAGTGAAGATGGGGTGCAGAGTGTACTTTAATGAGAAAAAAAATGAACTTTTTATAATTTACCAAATGGCTGCAATGAAACAAAGTGTGAAAAATTTAAAGGGGTCTGAATACTTTCCGTACCCGCTGTACTATATGGGTACCATGTCCTCTATAGTCTTACTGCCAACTAATATATAGGTAATTTGCTGTCTATTTAGGTACTGACATCTATTATATAGGTACTGTGCCTTCTATACTGCCACTGTTATCTATTATATAGGTACTGTGCCTCCTATACTGGTACTGCCATGTATTATATAGTTACTTTGCCCTATAAACTTGTACTGCTATCTATTATATAGATATTGTACCTTCCATTCTGCTACTGTCATCTATTATATAGGTACTGTGCTCTCTATTCTGGTACTGCCATCTATTATATATATCCTGCCCCCACTGTGTCTGTCCTGCCCCCACTGTCTCCTTCCTGCCCCCACTGTCTCCTTCCTGCCCCCACTGTCTCCGTCCTGCCCCCACTGTCTCCGTCCTGCCACCAATGTGTCCTGCCCCCATGTCTCTCCGTGTCCTGCCCCCATGTCTCTCCGTGTCCTGCCCCCATGTCTCTCCGTGTCCTGCCTCCATGTCTCTCCGTGTCCTGCCCCCTTGTGTCTCCTTCCTGCCCCCAGGTCTCATCCGAGGCATGGTCGCCAGTGCATGACAGTGACGTCATACGCCAGCGATGTGTGCGCTGACGTCAGCTGACGGCTGTTAACTATTGCCATGCGGCAAGCTTCCCGCATGACAATAGATTTCAACTGATAGTGCGACAGACGTTCAGTAACTGATCCAGCAAAATGCTGCCGCTGGGGCGCAGTGAGCAGAAGAGGGGGGCCCCGGTCTCGGCCCCTCTACTTACCGGGCCCCATACGCCAGAAAGGGCAGTAATGCCCTGATGGTGGCCCTTGGAGGGGAGGATGGGGCATCTGGGTCAGGAAATGAAGACTGGAATGATAAATGCAAGGACAACAGACTTCCTGTTTCTACATAGAGCAGAGAAAAGAGTAGAAAGGAAAAATGAGCAATTGTAAGTACACAGAGCTACATAATATGATGACTGCAATATATTAAGAGGATACAAACTTTCGTGGGAGGAGGAGTGTTTTTTTAAAATGGGCTGCAGTTCTCAAATTCAGTGTGTGCATGAGATTTCTGAAATCACATAGCTTTCGCTGGTGCTCCAAAACGCAGCTGCTTTTCTGCATAGAAAAAAGCTGTAAAAACGCTGCATGTGAACATAGCCTAACAATGACTACGAGATATTGTCATATGATTTAGTAGATATGACTGTGTTTCTACAGAATCAGATCTGTTAATGTGCTGTATGGAGGTTTTCTCCAAGTAGTGTTTGTGGGAGAGTGATGACCATGTACAGACTGAGCTGCAGCAATGCAGCTGGGAGCCAATCATTAGTCAGTAATGTCAGATACTGTATGTCAGTGTGGCACCCCAGGGGTCTGGTTACCACAGTAATAGAATTATTACGTCTGAGAGCAAGTGGGAGGTTTCCTGGTCAGGAGCCCTTAAACATGCAACACCTCCTGTCCCAGACCAGATAGGGGAGGAACCTGCCCTATATAAACTGGATCTGGGGCGGGGTTAGTCAGTCAGAGCCTGGAGTTAGTTCCAGACACAGGGAAAGTAACAGCTAGGAGCTCTGTAGGAGCAGGAGCTGAAGACCAGGGACTAGAGCTATGCGGAGTTCGCCCTGGCAGAAGAATCTAAGAACTGGACACCGGAGTCCGAGTCTGCAAGGATCTTTAAGTCCAGCAGCAGAAACCAGCCGGCAGGGGATTCCAGGTCCTCTGGCCATAGAAGCCCGGAGGCTCAGTCACGAGCAAGGGACCAGCACCGCCACCGAGGAGCGGAGGCTATCCGAAGGCCCCAAGTCACCAGCCATACGGGTGAGCACTACACGGTACACTCAGGGATGTGGGCTACTTCCACTCGCTTACAGCAAGGTAGCCAGGAAGAGTGCAGATAGAAGGGGAGGCCTACAACTCCACCTGGTCAGGGGAACTCCTGTTTGCTCACAGACTGACCAGGCCTCTTATGCTAGCCAGAACTCCCGGGAGGGTCTGCCTTATTATCATCAGTAAAGACCCTGAACTGCACTGCAAAGACTCTGAGTCGTTCCTGCTGCGCCCGTGCACCATCACTCCCATCATCCACGTTCCCTGCCCTGAGGCTATACTCTTCCCGTGGGGAGTTATCCCATCCTTTGCTGCGCACACCACACCAGCCTCAGCGGTCTGCCTCGCAGCGGCGGTACACCCTGACCGCAATCCACGGGTGGCGTAGTCGGACATTAAACCACAAAAACCCTATAAAGACCGCCACTGGTTTGACCACCCTGAGCCACGGGACCGGGTCGCCGCCACGGAGACTGCAACCCCCAGAGACCCGGCTCCGGGTAACCCACACACGTGCACACACGGCCCAGGGGGCGCGTCAACTTTGGCGTAGTCGGCAGGATTAAGTGCCCGCAACCACCGGGTACTGCGCGCCTTCAAAAGACTGTCATACCTGCCGTAGTTAAGTTTCCCGCCATCTTCAGTCGTTTCCTGCCGTCGGACGCCATCTTCAGGACGCCACGCGGGAAGAAGAGGGGCGTGGATGTCCAAACCGCGCGAGACCTGAAGCTCCGCCCCACGCACCGACGCTGCGCAAGGTCCTGGAAGGGAGAGAGAGCGTCGCTGACGTCACCAGGGTGCGACGCAAGGTCCTCGTCCGGAGCAGCACCAGCGGAGCCGCGGCCTACAGAAGAGGATCGTCGGAAGGTAGGCCACACTTAACTAGGGGGGAGGAAGATGACGGACACGGAGGGACCCTCTACCACCAGCGCGGCCACTGCCGCAGTAATGCCGTTCACAATGCCATACATCCCCGGAGCGGCCTGGCTGCCCCAATGCTCAGGGGAGTCGCATACCCTAAGCGACTTTAAAGAGAGACTGTACAGCCTATTTAAAGTATACCCCCTGACGGAGGGACAGAAAGTGAGCATATTGATAGGCCAGTTAACCGGCGCAGCCCAGCGTGAAGTAAAGTCCTGGTCAGTCCGGGACAAGGAGACCGTAAAAGAGATCTTGGCCCGTCTGAAGGACACTTTTGACACCCGCACCTCAGCCGAGATCAAAATGAGATTTTATGGGTGCAAGCAGCGGGCCCAAGACAGTATAAGAGACTATGCTTTGAGTTTGCAAGAGGCCCTGGGAGCCATTAAACAGGCAGACCCTGACAGTGTGCGGAATGCAGATGAACTGTTAACTGAGCAATTCATTGAGGGTCTGCTGTCCAACGCCCTCCGAACCCAGTTACGGGCAATGGCCTTGCAGAACCCTGGGCTAGACTTTGCAAAGTTCTAAGACAGGGCCATCCGGGTGCTCCGAGAACCGACACCGGGTGGTGCGGTAACCAACCGGCGCCCTGCTATTGCCTATCACCAGGAAGCGGCGCCCTTGTCTGCAGAGCCTGTGGGAGCTGGTGCGCAGGCTTTGGATAAAGACCCAGCTACAGACTTGCACCATCAGGTCCAAGAACTGACCAAAAGCATTGCCGCATTAACCAGGACTGTGCAGTCGTTACAGGTGTCCTCTCCAGGAAAGATCCAGCTGGCATCCGAACTGGAGGACGTCCCGTGGCGCCGACAGAGGAGGGTCCCATCGTCCAGAGGAAGACCCAGCAACAGATACAACGAGGACGGACAACCCATCTGCCGCCGCTGCAATCAACCCGGACATATGGCAAGGTACTGTCATTTAAACGGGCACAACCTGGGGCAGAGGGCCAACCCCCAGGCATAAGATCATCAGGCCCCTCAAATTGGCGAGATAAATATGTAGGGGGACGTCCAGTCTTTCCTGTGGTACTGGATGGCATTCCTATGAGTGCCCTACTAGAGACTGGGTCACATGTGACTACCATCCCGTACGTGCTCTTTAAGCGATACTGGAATGACTCGGACATAACCCGCTACCCAGATGACGACCTGAGTATCATCGCCAGCAATGGTCAGCCCGTGACGCAGGTGGGATTCAAAGAGGTGACCATTAAGATCGGTAAAGTCGAATTGGCGGCACAGGGACTGATTATTGTGGACATTGACCGTCATGAGAGTCACCCTAAAATAACCTTGGGAACTAACATGATTGAAAATTGTCTTGCAGAGATAATTCTCATTTTACAGCAGGTTGCCAAGAGCGCCAGTTCCAGCCAGCAGTGTGTTCTCCAAAAAGAGATCCGGGCACTGATGAAACGGTGACAAGTGGAACTATCTGGTGGTGAGTGTAGTGCCGGCGTCCCTGCCCTCTGCTAGGCAGGGACGCTGTTCCCCTCACCGCTCTGCTCCGTGCCCGGCGTCCCTCTCCCGCTCTGCTGGCAGCGCGCGCTCCTTCCCGGCCATTGTGCTTAGGGCGCGCGCGCGCGCCCTCCCTCCCTCTTAAAGGGGCCGCGCGCGCCGTCCTAAGGAGTCCCCGGCCAATGGCCGGAGGACTTTACCATATATAAGGCACCTCCTCCAAAATGGAGGTGCCCGAGCAATGTTGTTGCACCGTTCTACTCTGCTTCAGCCCTCAGGTCCCTTGCCAGTTACCTGCCAGTTACCTGCCAGATTCCTGCCAGCTTGCTGTCCTAATCCTGCCTGATTTCCTGTTACCTGCCTGCCTGCCTGAGGTCCGACGGTCTGCCCTACAACTCCGGTCAGTCTGTCTAAGGACCAACTTGCCCGCTCACCTGGGAGCGCACATCAGCTACCTGCCTGCTTGCCTGAGGTCCGACGGTCTGCCTTACAACTCCGGTCAGTCTGTCTATGGACCAGCTTGCCCGCTCACCTGGGAGCGCTTCTCCGCTACCTGCCTGCTTGCCTGCCCGGAGGCTCCGCTGTCACGTGCTGTGACCACCAGCTATTCCAGACTCTTGCCCGCTCACCTGGGAGCGCTTCTCCACTACCTGCCTGCTTGCCAGCCCGGAGGCTCCGCTGTCACGTGCTGTGACCACCAGCTATTCCAGACTCTTGCCCGCTCACCTGGGAGCGCTTCTCCGCTACCTGCCTGCTTGCCTACCTGGAGGCTCCGCCGTCACGTGCTGTGACCACCTGCTATTCCAGAGACTCTCGCTTGCTCACCTGGGAGCACACATCCTCCATCTGCCTTGCTAGCCTACCTGGAGGTTCAGCCATCACAGGTCGTACCTACCCTTTACCCAGAGACTGCCCTGATCACTTGCCGTGACCTCCAGCCCGTTCTTCCAGAGACTGCCCTGATCACTTGCCGTGACCTCCTGCCCGTACACCCAGAGACTGTCCCGGTCACCTGCTGTGACTGCCTGCCTGGTCGCCACCCGCTCCCTTACAAGGACCGCTCCCTTGTATAGTAGCCCAGAGGTTCCGCCTCCCAGACCCATTACAGTGAGATTGGTAGTGTGAGAATGTGTGACCCGTTCCCTATTGCCATGCCCCCGAAAAGTGAGATGATGATCTGGTGCCGGGCAGCTATTGGTCTAAGAGGTAGAGACTACTAAGCAATGGTCGAACCAATCTACTCGGACAGTAGGCCCACCATTTTGACAGCTCGGGGAGTGGTCGATGTACGCCATGGGAGGGTGCCCGTCCGCATCATAAATATCGGGGAGAGAAAAGTATACCTGCCCCGGTATGCCACGCTAGCCAAATTGTTCACCATAAACCAAAATTCTGTAAAGGCTGTAGAACCCTTGCCTCCATCTCAACCAGAGGAAGGTAACGGCTCTAAGAAACAAATGGAGGACTGGTGTCAGCAACTGCATTTTGGTACTGACTCCACTCCCTCACACCAAAAATAGGGAGTCTGCTGGGTGGTTCAGGAGTACGAAAGAGTCTTTAGTAAACACCCGCTAGACTTCGGGCGAGTAAAGAGGGTAGAACATCACATCCCCACAGGAGACCATCCACCCATAAAGGAAAGATACCGACCTGTACCCCCTGCACACTATCAGCATGCAAAGGGGATGTTGCGGGACATGAAGGAGGCTGGGGTAATCAGGGACAGCTGTAGCCCCTGGGCAGCTCCACTAGTTCTAGTGAAAAAGAAGGACAACACAATGAGAATGTGTGTAGACTACAGAAAGGTCAACCGTATCACACACAAAGATGCGTACCCGTTACCTAGAATAGAAGAATCTTTAGCTGCATTAAAATCTGCTAACTTCTTCTCCACTTTGGATCTTACTAGCGGGTACTGGCAGGTTCCTGTAGCAGAGGCAGACAAGGAGAAGACTGCATTCACCACCCCGATGGGTCTCAGCGAATTCAACTGTATACCTTTCGGGCTCTGCAACACTCCATGAACCTTCCAGCTTTTGATGGAATGCTGTCTGGGACACCGGAATTTCGAGACGGTCCTGTTATACCTGGACGATGTCATTGTTTATTCCAAAACCTACAAGGACCATCTGAAACACCTGGCAGAAGTGTTTGACGCCCTGGCAAGCTACGGCCTAAAGGTGAAACCATCCAAGTGTCACCTGCTGAAACCAAAGGTGCAGTACCTGGGACACGTGGTGAGTGCTGACGGAGTGGCTCCCGACCCCGATAAGATCACCGCGATTAAAGACTGGCCAAGACCCTCCAGCATAAAGGAAGTGCGGCAGTTCCTCGGGTTGGTAGGCTACTACCGAAGATTCATTCCCGGTTTCACCAAAATGGTAGCTCCTATGCAGGACCTCCTGATAGGTCAATCCAGGAAGGCCAAAAACCAGAAGCCGCCCTTCAGGTGGGAAAAGCTGGAAGAGGAGTCCTTCCTCCAGCTGAAGATGGCCCTCACGGGGGATGAAATCCTGGCGTACCCTGACTACGGCCAGCCCTTTATCCTCCACACGGACGTGAGCAACATCGGGCTAGGAGCCTTACTGTACCAGATCCAGCAGGGGAAAGAACGGGTAATCGCTTACGCCAGCCGAAAACTACGGCCCACAGAGAGAAACCCTGAGAATTATAGCTCATTCAAGCTAGAGTTCCTGGCAGTGGTGTGGGCAGTGACCGAATGTTTCAAGCATTACCTTGCCTCTTCCAAGTTCACCGTGTACACGGATAACAACCCGTTGACACACCTGGACACTGCAAGACTTGGTGCCCTGGAGCAGAGATGGATGGCCCGCCTGTCCAACTATGAGTTCACCATCAAATACCGGGCGGGACGCTCAAATGCCTACCCGGATGCCCTGTCCAGAATGCCAAACTTACCGGACGTAGGGGAAGATCCAGAAGAACTGGAAGAAGTCGAACTCCCTGCGTTCCACCGTCATGGGATTACCCTGTATTCCCACCGTGTAAGGGACAGGCGCTCTGCTACGTTCAATCCCTTACCCCACTACAGCTGGGCGGAGACACAAGACAGTGATCCCGCAGTCCGTCTGGTGAAGAAAATGCTGACACAAGCTGATGCCCGTCTTGACCCAGACGCTCCGGAAGAGACCAAGCAACTGTGGAAGGAGAAAAGTAAACTGTTTCTTTACAAGGAGAAGCTGTGCCGGAGAATGGTCAACTCTAGAACACATGAGCTGACCTGGCAGGTAGTGGTCCCAAGACGAGACGCGGCTATGGTTCTGGAGGCATACCACGACGGAGCAGGACACTTCAGATGGAAGAAGCTGCAGTTCTTGTTGCGTGGACGGTTCTACTGGGTAGGCATGAGAGGAGCCATCGAGAGGTGGTGCAGAGACTGTGGCCCGTGCAGCCTAAGAAGAAGAGACCGTGCCAGCCAGAAGACTCCCCTGCAGCCTGTCATCACCAGGCAGCCACTGGAACTGGTAGCCCTGGACCATGTGAAACTGGCTCCAAGCAAATCTGGGTACGTCTACGCCCTCACCATCATAGACCACTACTCCCGGTTCCTGGTGGTGGTCCCTGTCAAGGACTTAACGGCTCAAACAGCAGCTAGAGCCTTCCAGCAACACTTCTGCCCGCCACCCGGGTATCCGGAGCAAGTGTTGACTGACCAAGGGCCAGCCTTCGAAGCGGAGGTCTTCCAAGAGTTCTGCAATCTGTATGGCTGCAGGAAGATAAGAACAATGCCCTATCACCCTCAGACCAACGGACTATGTGAGAAAATGAATCAGGTGGTGATAGACTTGCTAAAAATGTTGCTCCTGGAAGAACGCAGTCTGTGGCCTGAAAAACTGCCTTATCTGGTGGACTTGTATAATCACATCCCCGTAGGTTCCACCAACTGTACCCCGGCTTACCTAATGAGAGCAAGACCTGGTAAGCTGCCTATTGACCTGGATATGGGAGTCCTGACACCTGAGGACACCTCGCCAGAGGCAGACTGGGATACAGAATGGCAGCAGCAGTATCGGAAAGTACAGGAGAGCGTCGAGCGAAGTCTGTCTCAAGCAAGAGAAAGGCAAGAGAAGGCTTATAACCAGCATGCTCCTGCTGTTCCCCTGGTACCTGGAGAGCAGGTCTTGAAGAGAAAGAGGCGGCTCCACAAGTTGGACGATCAGTGGGCGAAGGACCCGTACACAGTACTGCCTTCAAGTCATGATAATCCAAAAGTCTGTGTAATCAGTAAGGATGGAGGAGAGACCACAGCCATTGTCTCCAGAGACCACCTGAAAAAGTGTCCCCAGCAGCTGCAAAGCACTGACGAAGATCAAGAGAACCCTCAACCCGCAGAGGAAAGGGAAGAAATGATCAGTACCGTTCTCGGAGACTTTCCCCGGTCCTGGACTCAAATCAACAACGCAGTTGTGGTACCCGTCCTCCCCTTTCTTCAGCCAGCCCCCCAAGGGCCTACAGAAGAACAGGGAGTGTCAGAAGAGCAGCCGGCCCAGGAGGCAGAAGAATCCATACCAGCAGCCCAGGAGAATCAACCCTCTGCTAGTAGTGAGGCTGCCGTGCCCCTAGTAAGCCAAAGAGTACGCAGAAAGCTGCCAGGCCTTCCCGCAACACCTCCTACACCCTGTAGTGCAGAATCAGATAGTGGGTTACTTAGGTCCACCAGGAGCACTAGAGGACAGATGCCCGCTCGCTGGAGAATTTAAACTATAATGTGAATTTACCTGTAAACTACAAATGTTGAAAATGTTTTATGTTTGTTGCCTGTTTATTAATTATGTTTCTCTAGTTACCCTTCAGGTTTATTTGGACTGACAGGTTATGGACGCTGAATAACCGGAACCGCATTGTAAATAGTTGCACTTTGTGCCTCTTGCGAAGACTGCTACGAAAGAAAAACCTGTCTGGTGTGGTCCCGTGTGGTCCAAAGTAGTTCGCTTCGCCTTGCAGCCACGCCCAGGGCCAACGTTTGGTGTTTGCTTTGGACAGGTCCCCTTCTCCGTTCTAAAACTTCACCTTGGATGATATGGACACCCGGTTACGGAAGCGCCGTGACCTTAAAGAAAAAATGTCCTTGTACATATGTTATGCTATTGTTATACCCTGTATTTGTGTTTTCTTAAAAATGTGTTTAGTCCCGGAGTACTAAAATTCACTAGGGGGGAATGTGGCACCCCACGGGTCTGGTTACCACAGTAATAGCAATATTACGTCTGAGAGCAAGTGGGAGGCTTCCTGGTCAGGAGCCCTTAAACATGCAACACCTCCTATCCCAGACCAGATAGGGGAGGAACCTGCCCTATATAAACTGGATCTGGGGCGGGGTAGTCAGTCAGAGCCTGGAGTTAGTTCCAGACACCGGGAAAGTAACAGCTAGGAGCTCTGTAGGAGCAGGAGCTGAAGACCAGGGACTAGAGCTAAGCGGAGTTCGTCCTGGCAGAAGAATCTAAGAACCGGACACGGGAGTCCGAGGCTGCAAGGATCTTTAAGTCCAGCAGCAGAAACCAGCCGGCAGGGGATTCCAGGTCCTCTGGCCATAGAAGCCCGGAGGCTCAGTCACGAGCAAGGGACCAGCACCGCCACCGAGGAGCGGAGGCTATCAGAAGGCCCCAAGTCACCAGCCATACGGGTGAGCACTACACGGTACACTCAAGGACGTGGGCTACTTCCACTCGCTTACAGCAAGGTAGCCAGGAAGAGTGCAGATAGACGGGGAGGCCTACAACTCCACCTGGTCAGGGGAACTCCTGTTTGCTCACAGACTGACCAGGCCTCTTATGCTAGCCAGTACTCCCGGGAGGGTCTGCCTTATTATCATCAGTAAAGACCCTGAACTGCACTGCAAAGACTCTGAGTCGTTCCTGCTGCGCCCGTGCACCATCACTCCCATCATCCACGTTCCCTGCCCTGAGGCTATACTCTTCCCGTGGGGAGTTATCCCATCCTTTGCTGCGCACACCACACCAGCCTCTGTGGTCTGCCTCGCAGCGGCGGTACACCCTGACCGCAATCCACGAGTGGCGTAGTCGGACATTAAACCACAAAAACCCTATAAAAGACTGCCACTGGTTTGACCACCCTGAGCCACGGGACCAGGTCACCGCCACGGAGACTACAACCCCCAGAGACCCGGCTCCGGGTAACCCACACTTGTGCACACACGGCCCAGGGGGCGCGTCATCAGCATCTTATAAGTTTGTTTAGGTAATTATGGCCTAGAGTGCACTTCTGTAGTAGTTCATCCCAAAAGTGTCAGAACACGGTGCTGATCAACCATGCCCTTATGGACCTTGCTGTTGTGCTCTGCCATACAGTTATGTTGTAAAAGAAGGAGGCTTTTCCCAAACTGTTCTCACAGAGTTGGAATTGTACAGTTGTCCAAAATATCTTGGTATGCTGAAGCATTAAGATTTCCCTTCACTTGAGCTAAGGGGCCTATGCCCCTCAAAAAAGTTTACTTGGTTTTAATGATATTTGTACACCAGGGACAAACTACGAGTGTTCATCTGTGCAATCATGTGTCTTCTACGGCCACCATACTTGTGATACACTACATTTGGGGTAGCACATAAGCATTTATATCATTTATGCTCTACAGTCTTTTACTATCTGTTATTTTCGGGTAGGGATCTACTATATGCCCCTTTCACCCTTTGGCCCTCCAGCCCAATTATCTCTCTTATCAGAGGCGTAGCGAAGTGTTCAGCCCAGGGGGGAACAAAACATCTAAGTGGGCCCCTAACCAGGTAACCCTAATTACAACTATGGTGGCCCATCCTATTAATGGACATAATGGAACCTCAGCGTATGGCAATGCCGATAATGAAAATAAATCTCTATACAAAGACGAACACGGACATTAGCACCATATGGTGACCATATAGTGGTCGATATCAGTCCTGCAGAAAGAGATTACGGTACAGTTACAGAAAGTGACGTACATATGACGTTGTTTTGATGGCGTCTTCCACTTTTTCCTTTTGGCCAAGACGGCCAAGACTGCCATGACAGCTTCTTCCAGCCACGACTCGTCTACAAATTTTAAAACAAAGACACATTTGACTTGTCACTTTTGCAGCACTGTCCCTATCTATTCCCAACCTGCACAAACTCCTCATGTTGCTGATAACTCAGTGCTGAGTTGCTGCTGTATACTCCCAGGCTGTATAATCGCACCCACATTAGCTCCTATTCTGTATAATGGCTCCCACATTTTCCCCCACAGTAGCCCCTACAATGTATGAGCCCACCCACACTCCATAATGCCTCCACAGTCACACCAAACATTTCAAGTAAAATAAAAAACAATATATACTCCTCTAATCCGGATCCTGATGAGTCTACCGGATGGACCAACATGTTGATGTCATGCACAGGACGTGTGAGTGCAGACTTGGACGTCCTATGCGTGCGCTAGTGCCTCGGCCACTGCATCATGCCGCCGTTCTATAGAACACAGGCTTAAAGCGACCTGTGGTCTATGGAACGGAGAGCAGTAGTGCAGGGAATTCATGTCTCCCTGCTGTATGGCAGAGCTTGGCTTTATTGGCGTGCACACACCGATACAGTTAAGCGTAGCGCTGGGTCGGCCCCTCTGAGTGCCGGCCCGTGGCCACACCGGTAGCTGCGATACTGGTAATGATTGATTTGGATCTGACCTCTCGGACACCTGCAGATTTTAGGAACGAGCCAGAAGTCCCTGACGGCAAAGGATGCCACATCCTAGCTATACACCATCACTATTAAGAGTAGGCAGACCAGAAACGGTGAATAATTTTTCTTGGGATAAATTCTTTGTTTTATGTTGCAGTTTGGAGTAATATTTTATTATATATACCATATTTGTTTCATGCAACATTCCTACTCATGGCAAAAAAAATCATGAAAAAAAAAAGTAATTGTATCCCGCTGAGATATAATTAAATAAGATGTTAAAATAATAGATTACCTTAACGACCTATTCTTCAGCTGCATATTTCTAATGTACGGGTAGCATTTTTATGATTGTTACTGCTTGGGTAATTTTTGAAAGCTTAAATACCATAAATTTCTAGTCATCTCCTATGAAAATGGTTATATATTAATCAAAATAGGAGCCGCAGTTTAGCTTTGCATTCAAGAAAGACATTAATAACTGCATAGTATTATGCAAGCATTTAATTATAAAATACAAATACAAAGGACTTACCCCGATCATTACCTTTCTTCTGCTACAGCTAATCATCTCCATAACTCAATTCAGGATATTTGTTGGGTTATTGTAATCATTTTTTCCATAGGTTTCTTCTAGTTTATATGTAAAAGTAGCTGCAGCTAAAATTCTTACTCTTATTTATTGCATTTATCAAGATTGCTTATTCTTGAGTAAAATTCCAGAGCCTCAGTGAAGACTGATACTTGTATAGGCGGAAGAGTAGAAATGAGAGACCAAGGCTCTTCTACATAGTGTAGAATACACTTTATATGCAATTTTGGGATTCTTAATATCCCAAAAACCCTTTAAATTATTTTTTTTCTGCCTTTTGCTAACATGTCTCTAAACTGTTTTTTTTTTGTCTAACATAAACAAAGAGTTATAATATTAACCGACCACTGTCGTTTCTGACTATTTACAAGGAATCTGTCACCAGGGTTTTCTGCTCCCCCATCTGAGAGCAGCATGATATAAGGACAGAGACCCTGATTCCAGCCTTGTATCACTGTTTTGTTTTATCTGCTGCAGATCTAGCAGTTTTCTGAATGCTGAGCTCTGTATAACCCCTCCCAAACCACTGATTGGCTGCTGTGTACACTGTGCATAGGCAGAAATCTGCCAATCCGTGGTGGGGATGGGGTTATACAGAGGTCATTAATATGGAGGACTACATGCAGCAGGTTTACTAATCCTCTAGTGATAATCTCTTGCTGATAAAACTCTGATTTTACAAAAACTACAGCAAGCAGCCTAGTAAGTGACACATTGCTGGAATCAGGGTCTCTTCCCCTACATTATGCTGCTCTCAAATTAAATAACAAAAACCTGCCGGCACTTTTCCTTTAATCTCATTTGATAGAAAATGTGCTGTCTGTCAAACTGCATTAAGACTTTACGGAGGGCTGTACAGCTTTTGTGAGAATGAATGGGTCAGGTTCGCTTAGCTTTATTTTCATTAGCCTGTAAGGAAGCTTAGGACATGAGCGTATACCATCAGCTCAATGTAGTATACAGCAAGCTCCCTCAGGTGGTGATAGCAAGCTTCTAGAGTTTAAGGTTCTTCCCATCTTGGACATTTATGATTGTCTGATAGTTGCATGTCTCACCTCTGAAGACCACAATTATCCCTAAGAGGAGGTTCCCCCAGCGTCGCCCTGCCTGCAGATACTGTGGATTTGTTCACTTCTGTGGGAACGGCTGGAACAACCAAGCAAACGTGCGCCGCTGTTTTTGGATCTCCATATGTGACATAAAGGTGGAATATTTCATTAGAGGGATTTCTCGCTGCTATACGAGTTAAACTTGTGCTTGGGTCCTGTGCTGTGTAACAGAAAAAAATCTATACACCCCTCCCAGACTCAGCACGCGCCATTATGTTTAGTGTTGAGCGAATTTGTTCGGCATTTCAAATTCGAGTTCGGGATTCCGGCTTGTTCGCGCCAAAAAAATCGGCTCTGCCCATGAATATCCCTGATTTGCCACAATGTCACACAGATATTATCTGCGTGGCAAATCAGGGATGTTAATGGGCAGAGCCGATTTTTTGGCGCCAACAAGCCGGAATCCCGAACACGAACTCGAATTTGAAATGCCGAGCAAATTCGCTCAACACTAATTATGTTTTCTGCCGCTGTCTCTTGTCGTCAATTTTAAGTTGTGTCCGCTGCAGCCTATCAGTAGCCATTGATCAATTGTAGCTTTTACAAGATGTCCAAACAGGAAAGAAGATTGTGAAGTGGTCACGTGGTGCCCCCATTGATGTTGATGACGGGACCTACGAGGACACATTATTTTTTTATTACACCACCCTCTGCCCATAACGTTTCACACTAATAGTGAAGAATCTGTTTAGATCTGTCTACTCAGAGGACTAGGAGCTCTGGATCAGGAAAACGGAGCCATAAAGCCTAGTAAAAAAATAATAAAAATATTGTAGCAATTTACAGAAAAATCACAAGATACTGTTGAGCGATGAGCATTTACTGTAAGCAGTGGGATCGTTCACATACTAACCGGTAACATGCTTTTTATTCTTTTAGGACCTTCCGGCCCCTCTGACAGATGAAATTCCAACACCGGACGATGCAAAAAATGTAAGTGGAGGTCCTGGATCAGAAGAGACCATGAAGATAGCATGGCGCTACCAGAACTTGCCAAAATTTGAGGTACTGTTTTTTTTACTTGACATTTATCTAGTTAGTTTAAGAAGCTAAGGGAGAATTTAGGGAATAATGACTTGTGTCCACCTTTCTCACAGTGAGATGGAAACCATAATGGAAGAGGCTTAGTCTCGGCTTTATAAAACCCATTGTACTGTACAGAGATCCTGTCCGTGAAGAGTGACCCCAAGCAGTGATCGATCACTAGTCACCATTCTAACCTTTTCTGACCATCTGTCCCAACATGTTTTCCCAGTTAGTTCATCGGTGGAAATAAGAAAAACAAAAAAAACATAACTTTAAAGATAATTATATGCAAGTGCAGTATAGAAATGGTTGGAGTAGATATACCAGATGTAAGTATGGCGCTATGGCCACATGCTGATAATCATAGTGTCAAGTCAGTATTGATGAGCATCACCTTTTGGCACCACATGCGTGTTTTGGATGCCTTTGTAAGTTTTATGTTCTCCACAATGCACCACTAAGTATCCTTATGTATTAGCCAGAGCGGAGAGAGTGTCTTCAGCACTGGAGGACCTGGCATTTATTATATTATCTTCAGTGGAATTGAGCTGTCATAGCAGATACAATCAACAGACAAATATGGTAGAGTTGCTGGAAGAAAGCAGCCATGTTTTGTAATTTTGCAAAAAAATCCCCTTAACCAATTGTCAATGAACACTGTATACACATATATACACACATACACACGTAGTCAAAATTGTTGGTACCCTTCATTTAATGAAAGAAAAACTCACAATGGTCACAGAAATAACTTGAATCTGACAAAAGTAATAATAAATTAAAAATCTATGAAGAACAAATGAAAGTCAGACATTGCTTTTCAACCCTGCTTCCACAGAATTTAAAAAAAAATTAAACTCATGAAATAGGCCTGGACAGAAATGATGGTACCCCTGAAAATAATGTGACAAAAGGGACATATTAAATCAAGTTGTGTCCACTAATTAGCACCACAGGTGTCTACAATCTTGTAATCAGTCAGTGGGCTTGTATATAGGGCTGCAGATACTCACTGTGCTGTTTGGTGACATGGTGTGTACCACACTCAACATGGACCAGAGGAAGCAAAGGAATGAGTTGTCTCAGGAGATTAGAAAGAAAATTATAGACAAGCATGTTAAAGGTAAAGGTTATAAGACCATCTCCAAGGAGCTTGATGTTCCTGTGACTAAAGTTGCATATATTATTCAGAAATTTATGATCCATGGGACTGTAGCCAACCTCCCTGGATGTGGCCGCAGGAAGAAAATTGATGACAAATCAAAGAGACGGATCATACGAATGGTAACAAAAGAGCCCAGGATAACTTCTAAAGAGATTAAAAGTGAACTTCAAGCTGAAGGAACATCAGTGTCAGATCGCACCATCCATCGTTGTTTGATCCAAAGTGGACTTCTTAGGATACGACGAAGGAGAACACCATTGTTGAAAAAAAATCATAAAAAAGCCATATTGAAATTTGCCAAACTACATGTTGACAAACCACAAAGCTTCTGGGAGAATGTCCTATGGACAGATGAGACAAAAATGGAAGTTTTTGGCAAGGCACATCAGCTCTATGTTCACAGACCGAAAAATGAAGCATATCAAGAAAAGAACACTGTCCCTACTGTGAAACTTGGAGGAGGCTCTGTTATGTTCTGGGGCTGCTTTGCTGCATCTGGCACAAGGTTTCTTGAATCTGTGCAGGGTACAATGAAATCTCAAGACTATCAAGGGATTCTAGAGAGAAATGTGCTGCCCAGTGTCAGAAAGCTTGGTCTCAGTCGCAGGTCATGGGTCTTGCAACAGGATAATAACCCAAAACCCACAACTAAAAACACCCAAGAATGGCTAAGAGGAAAACATTGGACTATTCTGAAGTGGCCTTCTATGAGCCCTGACCTAAATCCTATTGAGCATCTTTGGAAAGAGCTGAAACAAGCTGTCTGGAAAAGGCAACCTTCAAACACGAGACAACTGGAGCAATTTGCTCATGAGGAGTGGGCCAAAATACCTGTCGAGAGGTGCAGAAGTCTCATTGACAGTTACAGGAATCGTTTGATTGCAGTGATTGCCTCAAAAGGTTGTTCAACAAAATATTAAAATAAGAGTTCCATTATTTCTGTCCAGGCCTATTTCACCTATTTCATGAGCTCAATTTTTTTAAAAATTCTGTGGAAGCAGGATTGAAAAGCAATGTCTGACTTTCATTTGTTCATTTTCATAGATTATTCATTTATTATTACTTTTGTCAGATTCAAGTTATTTCTGTGACCATTGTGGGTGTTTCTTTCATTAAAGCTCCTCAAGAGAATGCCAAGAGTGTGCAAAGCAGTCATCAAAGCAAAAGGTGGCTACTTTGAAGAACCTAGAATATAAGACATATTTTCAGTTGTTTCACACTTTTTTGTTAAGTATATAATTCCACATGTGTAAATTCATAGTTTTGATGCCTTCAGTGTGAATGTACAATTTTCATAGTCATGAAAATACAGAAAAATCTTTAAATGAGAAGGTGTGTCCAAACTTTTGGTCTGTACTGTACATATACAGGGTGGTCCAAAAGTAGGTGGACAGAAAATAATAACATTTATTTTGATTTAAATATAAAATTATATTTACTAACATAAGCATAACATTGACAATTACATTTTATTCTGAACAATAATACAAAAGCCCTTAAATTTTATCAACGCAGGTGCTCAAACTGTTTTCCATTACAATTTGCACAGCTTTGAAGTCTGCCTCTAACGCTTCGACAAACTTTTTTGCACAAGTCTCTTTGGGTATTAATTTCTTGAAATGCATCTCTTATGTAATTTTTCAAATCACTGACTCTTTTTGCTTTTCGACTATAAACTTTGTCCTTGAGTACTCCCCAAAAGAAAAAAATCCATTGGAGTGAAGTCTGGTGAACGTGCCGGCCAATCAAGTGGACCTCTTTGGCCAATCCACTTATTAGGAAATGTTTCATCAAGATACTCGCGGACTACTCTTGAATAATGTGGAGGGACCCCAACTTGTTGGAAATAAAGGTCATTTGAATTAGGCTGTTGCTGTAACTGGGGGACAACTTGATTCATTAGAATTTCGAGATACTTATCTCCTGTGACTGTTCCATCAAAAAAAAATGGTCCTAAAACACCAAAACTTGAAATACCACCCCAAACATTGACACCAGGCTCATTTAGTTGTTCCTCTAATGTTAAATGCATGTTCTCATTATACCAGTAAATACAATTATGTCTGTCAATATGGCCGGATAATTTGAAAGAAGCTTCATCACTCCACATAATGTTATCTAAAATTACTGGATTTTGTTTGATAAACCTCCCCTTCATAACCTTATTACACTTTCTGTCCACATACTTTTGGACCACCCTGTGTATGTATATATATATATATATATATATATATATATATATATATATATATATATATATATATATATATATATATATATATATATATACATATACACACACACACACACACACACACACACACACACTGTTCAAAAAATAAAGGGAACACTCACTTGAATACTTTGTTCTGTACAAAGTTGAAACAAAATCACACAAAAATCATCAATGGAAATCAAATTTATTAACCAATGGAGGCCTGGATTTGGAGTCACCCCCAAAATTAAAGTGGAAAAACAAACTACAGGCTGATCCAGCTTTGATGTAATGTCCTTAAAACAAGTCAAAATGAGGCTCAGTATTGTGTGTGGCCTCCATGTACCTATATGACCTCCCTACAATGCCTGGGCATGCTCCTGGTGAGGTTGCGGATGGTCTCCTGTGGGATCTCCTCCCAGACCTGGACTAAAGCATCCGCCAACTCCTGGACTGTCTGTGGTGCAACGTGACGTTGGTGGGTGGAGCGAGACATGATGTCCCTGATGTGCTCAATCGGATTCAGGTCTGGGGAACAAGCGGACCAGTCCATAGCTTCAATGCCTTCATCTTGCAGGAACTGCTGACACACTCCACCCACATGAGGTCTGGCATTGTACTGCATTAGGAGGAACCCAGGGCCAACCGCACCAGCATATGGTATCACAAGGGGTCTGAGGATCTCATCTCGGTACCTAATGGCAGTCAGGCTACCTCTAGCGAGCACATTGAGGGCTGTGCGGCCCTTCGAAGAAATGCCACCCCACACAATTACTGACCCACTGCCAAACCGGTCATGCTGAAGGATGTTGCAGGCAGCAGATCGCTCTCCACGGCGTCTCCAGACTCTGTCTTGTCTGTCACATGTGCTCAGTGTGAACCTGCTTTCATCTGTGATGAGCACAGGGTGCCAGTGGCGACTTTGCCAATCTTGGTGTTCTGTGGCAAATGCCAAGCGTTCTGCACGGTGTTGAGCTGTGAGCACAACCCCCATCTGTGGACGTCGGGCCCTCATACCACCCTCATGGAGTCGGTTTCTAACCGTTTGTGCAGACACATGCACATTTGTGGCCTGCTGGAGGTCATTTTGCAGGGCTCTGGCAGTGCTCCTCCTGTTCCTCCTTGCACAAAGGAGGACGTAACGGTCCTGCTGCTGGGTTGTGCCCTCCTATGGCTCCCTCCACATCTCCTGGTATCTGCTCCATGCTCTGGATACTGTGCTGACAGACACAGCTACCCTTCTTGCCACAGCTCGCACTGATGTCCCATCCTGGATGAACTGTACTACCTGAGCAACTTCTGTGGGTTGTACTGCAGACACCGCCTCATGCTACTGTACCTCTAGGGGTGAGAGCAATGGCAAAATGAAAAACTGACCAAAACAACAGCCAAAAAGGATGATAACAGAGATCTGGTCTGTGGCCACAACCTGCACAACCACTCCTTTATAGGGGGTATCTTGCTAATTGCCTATCATTTTTTACCGGTTGTCTGTTCCATTTGCACAACAGCAGGAGAAATTGATTCACAATCAGTCTTGCTTCATAACTGGACAGGTAGATTTCACAGAAGTGTTATAGACTTGGAGTTACATTGTGTTGTTTAAGTGTTCCCTTTATTTTTTTGAGCAGTGCTCACATAACCTTTCTCAAGCCTATAAGTCTTATTATATATATATAATTGCATTGTAAGGTGGCCTTTAACCAATTGACAATGAGCAGCATATATATAATATATATATATATAATATAAAATGTATGTATATATAGTAAGGTGGCTGTTGGCCCTGCACCGCTCCCTGCACATTAACCCCTGCAATACTGCGATCGAAGTTGATCGCAGCATAGCGGTGGCAAGGAGGGAGGTATTCGCTATACTCCCCTCTCCTGCCAGCGTCCAGCGATGTCTGCAGCGACTTCCGGAAGTTGTCATGACGACCCAATGTTGTCATGACAACATCCGGGTCACCAGGAGGCAGGACGTTACTTTGGTCATGCGCAGTGCATGACCAAAGTTATGTCTCCCCTGTGTGCAGCGCTGACAGGCTGTATGGCATTGGGAGCTGCTGCTTTGTATGCTATACAGCCGATCAGGCTGCAAAAAGTGAAAGTCTCATAGTGGGACAATGTGTAAGAGTAAAAAAAAAAAGTAGAAAAGTAAAAAAAAAAAAAAAAAAAAAATTTTTTTTTAAAAATATTAAAAAAATGAAAAAAATATATTGAACCCATAGTATTTATTTATTATGGAAAAAAAAACAAACAAACAATAAAAGTACACATATTTGGTATCGCCACATCCGGAACGACCTGACCTATCAAGCTTTCCCACTAGTTAACCCCTTTAGTGAACATGGTAAAAAAAAAAAAAAAAAAGAAAACGAAGCAAAAAACAATGCTTTCTCATCATACCGCCAAACAAAAAATGAAATAACACGCGATCAAAAAGACGAATGTTAATAAAAATGGTATCGCTGAAAACTTCATCTTCTCCCGCAAAAAACAAGCCGCCATACAGCTCCATCATCCGAAAAATAAGAAGTTATAGCTTTTTTCTAGAAAATAGTTTTTATTGTGTAAGAGCGCCAAAACATAAAAAAAGATATAAAATGCAAATGGGGTACCCGCTGTAAACGTACTGACCCGAAGAATAAAGCTGTCTTATCAATTTTACCACATGCGGAACGGCATAAAAAAAAAAAACATAAAACAATTCCGGAATTGCTGGTTTTTGTTTATTCTGCCTCCCAAAAATCGGAATAGAAAGCGATCAAAAAATGTCACATGCCCGAAAATGGTACCAATAAAAACGTCAACTTGTCCCGCAAAAAAGAAGCCAGCACATGACTCTGTCGAACGAAATATGGAAAAATTATAGCGCTCAAAATATGGCGATGCAAAAACTAGTCTTTGCAAAAAAAAGCTTCTTTTAGTGTGTGACAGCTGTCAATCATAAAAACCCGATATGAATCTGGTATCGCTATAATCGCACCGACCCGAAGAATAAAGTCTTCTGATCACTTATACCACACGAGGATAGGTGTAAAATAATAAACGTTAGGGTTGTGCTAGGGTTAGGGTTGTATTAGGGTTGGGGTTAGGGTTGTGCTATGGTTAGGGTTGGGCTACGGTTTTGATTGGGGTTAGAGTTGGGGCTAGGTTTAGGGGTGGGCTAGGGTTAGGGCTGAGCTAGGGTTAGGGTTGGGGTTGTATTAGGCTTGGGGTTAAGGTTGGGATTTGATTAACATTGCAGAATATTTGAGAAGCTTTGTTATTTATTTATCCACAAGTGAAAATCCATGGTGACACTGATGGTAAATGCTGGCTCTTACCAAATACTGATTAAAGTCATCCAAAACACTGACGACACTTGAAACATTTTTTGGCTATGTGAAGAATCCGAGATGTCTTATTCTACCTTATTGTAAATAGAAAGTAGTTAATCTAATGACTTTAGGGGTTGTGAATATCTCACATCATGGACAGATGTGTTGAATACACCACGCAGTATACTGAGCCTGGATTGTTAAAGCTAATATACGTGATCTAATGGGTGAGAAATATGGTCCTCCCTAGATTAAAACCTTGTGTCCTAGTTACATCATGTCACATTAATGCTCGCTGAGCTAGGAATACTACATGGATATAGACATCATCTGTCTACAACATTGATGCGATGGTACATACATACATACACGATTACTCTACGTGTCAGCATACTTGAGCAGTTACGCCTTGTACCTCATTGATTATCTGTGATCCTTCAGGTTCGGTCCTTGATCACAATGTATGTCGTAAATGTTTGAGAAGGTGATCTGGCCATTGTTACATTGCTGAAGCTGAGATTGACGCTTGGAGGTAAGGTGAGCCCCGGCCCCGGGCACTGAAGTTGGTAACAGGGTACTCGAATAGTTGAGTGATATCTCAGGTGAGGTGATACAAAGTTCATTTTTCAATCTGTCAAGCTTCAGGTAACATTTGATTTTCAGGAGGAGACATTCGGGAGGCTGCTGGTAACCTGAGACTAAGGTCAAGCTGTTTAGCATAGAGATTACAGTTTGTAGGAGTTTCTTGAAGAATAGTAGCGTAATTAAACAAGGAACCGTGGCGGTAATACAAAAGTCTTGGTAGGACACTTAAGACTTCTTTAATGAGAATGCTTAGTCATAGAGACCTTTTAAGGTTGTCTTTTAAGGTTGTGAATGTCTAACAGAGCTCCTAGGGCCATTCTAACTTAAGGGTGTCTTAACTACTTAAATGGTTAAAATTGCAAAGAGCAATTTATCTCTTATTAAAAATCTTCTTTCTTCAAATGTTTACTGCTTGTTGCCTTGGTTACCGGCCACCTTTGCAGTCTATGACAGTGGACTGTTCCCTAGGCAAAGAGCATGTGTTTATAAGCTGTTTGCTTGGATCAGGCCAGCTTCAGTGCCCCTCCATTGCTGCAGACAAAGCAGTCTGTGAGAGTAGCATTAGACAGCGCACAGGTCAGACCCCAGGAACGACTCTGCCACTGGTCTGAATTGTCAATCTGGAGGATCGCACCGCCCCCGGCAGTCACCAGGTGAAAAGTGGCTAGTTTTGTCACGTTTATTTGTCACTACTTTACCAAGGGGGTGGTGCACACATGGCAAAAAAGCTCTCTAAGGAAAATCCTGTGGGCCACACTCTCCTGGCAAAGACATTAAAAATTAGCACTAATTAAAAAGGCTAATATCTATGTAATTAAAAGGAACCTGTCACGTCCTTTTTGCTATTAAACTGTCCCCAATGTCTTGTTAGTGATGGACAGTGCATCACTACCATGTTTTTCTCAAGCAAAACGTCCCAGTATTTTTCACAAAAAACTCTTTTTATACTTTGACTGCCCCACATGCTTTCTGTTTTAGTCATAGGGGTGGGCATCTCTAGCTTTCCGGTCACGGTCAGTCAAATGCCTTTTCAGATTCTCCACGCCCATTGTATGATAATTCCTTCCTTTCAAGGCTGCGGAAATCTCGGTTGCTTCTGCACCTTTTTCTACCACACTTTTTCCACCACACTTTTTCCTTTCACTCAGCCTTCCATTAATATGCTTGCATACAGCACTCTGTGAACAGCCAGCTTCTTTAGCAATGACCTTTTGTGGCTTACCCTCCTTGTGGAGTGTGTCAATGACTGCTTTCTGGACATCTGTCATGTCAGCAGTCTTCTCCATGATTGTGGAGCCTACTGAAACAGACTAAGGGACCTTTCTAAACGCTTAGAAAGCCTTTGCAGGTGTTTTTTGTTAATTATTATAATTTATGGAGTTAATGACTTTTGTTTTTTCATTGGCTGTAATCCATAATCATCAATAATAACAGAAATAAACACGTGAAATAGATCACTCTGTTTGTAATGACTCTATATAATATGAGTTTCACTTTTTGTATTGATGAACTGAAATAAATTCCATTTTTGATGATATTCTAATTTAGTGAGAAGCACTTGTAGGACTGGTCTGCAGAGAGCTGCAGTTCTAAGCACAGCCACAACTAGACGTGCAGCGCTGTGCTTAGTAAGCAATAAAGGAGACCCAGGACTCATGGAGGTGCTGCTGTCATTACTATGAAAGCCCCAGAAAATCCTTTTAAAATATACATTTTTAATCATGCCAAATTGCAAAGACCAGACACACACTTTTTAAAGTATTTGTCTGGGGCTAAAGTATTGATGACCTGTAAGTGGGCACCACCAGCGCTCACTTCATAGTGCACAGTTCACTTCAATAGGACCTGCATTGCAGTACCAGAGAACGGCCACTACATGGTGGTTGGGCTCCAGACACTGACCTTCCTGTATCTGCAGCTCCAGGTATTGGCTTAGTGTTGGGGTGAAATGTGTCTGATGGGTAATCAATATCTTAGTCCTGGGCAACTCTGCTAATCCATATTGAAAAGTTATCACAAGTAAAGAAGATTCTGACTTTATTCATTTTGCTAAACAAACTCAAACAAATTCACAAAGTTTCAGTGTGGCTGCAGCTTCAGTTTTGAGCGGGTGAAATCTTCTTCTTTCCTGCTGTCAGTTCTGAATCCTGTGTGTGGCACACAGCAGCCCCTGTGAGGACTAAGAGGGGAGACGCAGTCACCCAACATGAGCGTTACTCTAGGAGTATCGGAGACGATACGGAGCTCTCCACTAAAGCCTGAGAGGATGACTGAGCAGTACTTATTAAAGCCCTCTAGTGAAAGTATTGAAGCACGCTGTTGACTTGCTTAACCAAGTGCGTAATAAGTAAAGTAAGCACTTGAGATTGTATCAGCTTCACTGTCACTAGAAGCTAATCGTTGGGAAGTCCGCCTGCAAGAAGCCGCACAGTGGTCACTTCTCCTACCACAGTTAGTGCTGTGTGTTATATATCCTTGGGCTACTTAGTCTGCTATTTATCTAGCCGCACAGAGACGAGGCTGCTGCAGACTGACGACCAGAGCTGGTGGGCTCGTCTTCTCCTTACCTGTCCTGATCTTCACATCATACTGCATCGCTGGACAATTGCTTTCCAGCTAACGATGTATCTAAGCTCCACTTCAGGATACCTGGCGTGCCAGCAAAGCCTTTCACTGCCGGCTTTTATATTTAATTTCTTTCTATCTGAACATGTGTTTGGTTTGGAGTTTGGAACCACAGACGGAGAAGATTGCCTTGAAGTGGGGGGATCAGGCAGGGATTGGCATGTTTGGGTATCTGCGGATTTGTGCAGACATGGGAAGAGGTTATGTTACCCAATGCTTACACACGGTGACATGCCAACCAAAACAGCCCTCGGGCACCTCACATAATCTCATTTTATTAAGGAGAAAGCCAGAGCGACACTGTCTGCCATCGTCCGAAGGCGCTCTTACTGATTATTGATCAATTATTTTCATGTTGAAACGTCTACTAAACTGCTTGTTATGCAGCTGTAAAAGTGAAAGTGTTTCTACCTTCTAATAAGAAGGACTTAAAGGGGTTGTCCATCTATGGTGACCATTTTTTGTTTTACTGAAATGCATGTATCTGGGTCTAGAAATTATTTTTGCAATTGGTTTCATTAAAAATATTGTATGGTTTTCCTACTATAGCCTCTGTGTAAGGCCACGTTCAGTATTTGGTCAGTATTTTATATCAGTATTTGTAAGTCAAAACCAGGAGTGGGTGATAAATACAGGAGTGGTGACGTGTTTCTATTATACTTTTCCTCTGATTGTTCCATTCCTGGTTTTGACTTACAAATTCTGATGTAAAATACTGACCAAATACTGAACATGTGCACGTGGCCTTACCTGTCTGTGGCTGATTGACGAATGCATTAAAGTGAATGTATCACAATTTTTTATTTAATGTATCTATGCAAAAATGTTTCTTTATACCACTCCAAACTTCACTGTTTTAATATATATTTTTATTATATACAGAACAGACCTAATGTTTGGACACACCTTCTCATTTAAAGATTTTTCTGTATTTTCATGACTATGAAAATTGTACATTCACACTGAAGGCATCAAAACTATGAATTAACACATGTGGAATTATATACTTAACAAAAAAGTGTGAAACAACTGAAAATATGTCTTATATTCGAGGTTCTTCAAAGTAGCCACCTTTTGCTTTGATGACTGCTTTGCACACTCTTGGCATTCTCTTGATGAGCTTCAAGAGGTAGTCACCGGAAATGGTTTTCACTTCACAGGTGTGCCCTGTCAGGTTTAATAAGTGGGATTTTTTGCCTTATAAATGAGGTTGGGACCATCAGTTGTGTTGTGCAGAAGTCTGGTGGATACATGGCTGATGGTCCCACTGATTAGACTGTTAGCTGCTTCTTTCTTGCCATAATACAAATTCTAAGTAAAGAAAAATGAGTGGCCATCATTACTTTAAGAAATGAAGGTCAGTCAGTGAAAAATTGGGCAAACTTTGAAAGTGTCCCCAAGTGCAGTTGCAAAAACCATCAAGCGCTACAAAAAAACTGGCTCACATGAGGACCGCCCCAGGAAAGGAAGACCAAGAGTCACCTCTGCTTCTGAGGATAAGTTTATCCGAGTCACCCGCCTCAGAAATCGCAGGTTAACAGCAGCTCAGATTAGAGACCAGGTCAATGCCACACAGAGTTCTAGCAGCAGACACATCTCTACAACAACTGTTAAGAGGAGACTTTGTGCAGCAGGCCTTCATGGTAAAATAGCTGCTAGGAAACCACTGCTGAGGACAGGCAACAAGCAGAAGAGACTTGTTTGGTCTAAAGAACACAAGGAATGAACATTAGACCAGTAGAAATCTGTGCTTTGGTCTGATGAGTCCAAATTTGAGATCTTTGGTTCCAACCACCGTGTCTTTGTGCGATGCAGAAAAGGTGAACGGATGGACTCTACATGCCTGGTTCCCACCGTGAAGCGTGGAGGAGGAGGTGTGATGGTGTGGGGGTGCTTTGCTTGTGACACTGCTGGGGATTTATTCAAAATTGAAGGCATACTGAACCAGCATGGCTACCACAGCATCTTGCAGCGGCATGCTATTCCATCCGGTTTGCGTTTAGTTGGACCATCATTTATTTTTCAACAGGACAATGACCCCAAACACACCTCCAGGCTGTGTAAGGGCTATTTGACCAAGAAGGACAGTGATGGGGTGCTACGCCTTATGACCTGGCCTCCACAGTCACCAAACCTGAACCCAATCGAGATGATTTGGGGTGAGCTGGACCGCAGAGTGAAGGCAAAAGGGCCAACAAGTGCTAAGCATCTCTGGGAACTCCTTCAAGATTGTTGGAAGACCATTTCCGGTGACTATCTCTTGAAGCTCATCAAGAGAATGCCAAGAGTGTGCAAAGCAGTCATCAAAGCAAAAGGTGGCTATTTTGAAGAACCTAGAATATAAGACCTATATTCAGTTGTTGCACATGTGTTAATTCATAGTTTTGATGCCTTCAGTGTGAATGTACAATTTTCATAGTCATGAAAATACAAAAAATATTTAAATGAGAAGGTGTGTCCAAACTTTTGGTCTGTACTGTATTTCTTCAGCCATCGGAGGCTGCTATTTTTATTTTCTGGTGTGTGTGTGTGTGTCAGAGCACAACACTCACACATTACAAATCCGGCAGCCACTGGCTATAGGAGGCTGTGGTCGATGTCTGACCCTATCACCTATGCGTGCCCCTGGGCTGCCCAGGCCAGTGCCGTAGGTGGAGCCCGGCTCCTTCCATCGGAGCCCCAAGGAGCCCGGCTCCTTCCCAAGGAGCCCGTCTCCTTGCATCGGAGCCCCAAGGAGCCCGGCTCCTTGCATCGGAGCCCCAAGGAGCCCGGCTCCTTGCATCGGAGCCCCAAGGAGCCCGGCTCCTTGCATCGGAGCCCCAAGGAGCCCGGCTCCTTGCATCGGAGCCCCAAGGAGCCCGGCTCCTTGCATCGGAGCCCCAAGGAGCCCGGCTCCTTGCATCGGAGCCCCAAGGAGCCCGGCTCTTTGTATTGGAGCCCAGCGCTGTGCATTGAATGTGCAGGAAAACAGCCTGTAGATAAGGCGCAAAGAGGCCTTAGAAGGCAAATGATGCAACAGTCTAATGAAACCCAATTGAAAAACTTATTTTTAGCCCCAAATACAAAGGTGGAGAATCCCTTTAATCTAACAGCATTTTTCCCACAATACCCTGAACATCGTTCAGCTGCCATCTTGAGAATACTTATTAATTCAGCCACATTACTTTGTGTGCAGGCTGTCCTAGTAAATTCCTTCATATTTTTTTATTTTGTTTTGTTCTTTTGTTTATAAATATATTACAACATTTCATGTTTATTTTTCTCATGGTTCATAATACTAAGACCCCATGGGGCGCACAACTGACCACGCCTGATCTCACTAATAGTTTCGGTGTCCTTTCTTTTCCACGATCATCATGTGCTCCAGAGAACTTCTTTATTTTCATTCATGCCATGTAATGTCATGGTCATAATATTTGACCACCAGCAAGTCGCCATTTACGGATGGTCCAGATAGGACCACCCCTTTTAAGATTGTCTTCTTTTACAACTTCATGTAACATTAGTGCAGTTTCACTGCCAAACATAATATTAGCAATCATAGCCCTCCCATTTGTTTTATTTTTACGTGTTTTTAGTGAGTACATAGGTTTTCCTTTATTGCACTGTGGACAATCAGTTTTCATCTTAATTACTTCTGCAGCAGAATATTGAAATATTGGATGTTTTAGTAATTTCTGTTATTGATTCTTGGTTAAATGATAGGACACATCTAGATTGTCTTGCTTATCCCTTTTTATATGTGAATTAGGCCAAACCATGGTCTGCCAGACAACTAATATTATCTGGCAGACTTTCATATTAATGGCCATCTATGTGGCAAACTGTACACGTCCAGGAGCTGCTGTTAGCTATGGCTTAGAGAGTTGGGTTTCCAACTCTGGTCCTCAAGAGCCACCAACAGGTCATGTTTTCAGCATTTCCTTAGTATGACCCTATGGTGATCATTACATCACCTGGAGAACCCATAATTCCATCACCAGGCCAATACTAAGGAAATCCTGATAACATGACTTGTTGGTGGCTCTTGAGGACCAGAGTTGGGGAACACTAGCTTGGAGAGTTGGGTTCCCAATGGAGACCTTGCTATAAGACGTCCGTGTGCACTTATAGAGCATGAAGCAACCCCTTAAAATCAGTTCCTTTTACTACACAAATGTCATATTTCAGAGCACTAGAAGCTTTAATGTCCCTATATTGTCTCTGGATCTTGGGGTCTCTGACCACAGGAGGCGTGGGAATACTTTTTATGTCTGGCTGCTTTGGCCAGTACGTAACAAATCCTTATATATATATATATATATATATATATATATATATACATATACATATACATACATACATATATATATATATATATATATATATATATATACATATACATACATACATATATATATATATATATATATAAGCATAGGTCTTATCTCGACTTTAATTTAAAAAATTCTAAGTCACTTAAACCTAGGTTTATAAGGAAGATAACTAGAATCTACAAGCTTTACCAGGACATTATTGGTCTCCAGATTATTCCTTAGTCTGTCTCCATTGCTTGTACATAAAAGGTACATTTTGCAGTCTCATATCAACAGGAAAGCCATTTTCCAATATGTTTCCAGACAGACTATCAGCAAGGGGTTTACTCTAAACTTCTTTCCTTCCAAACTTTTCCAACGTATGGCTTTGAATAGCATTCAGATATGATAAATCTTATCTGATGGCAGAAAAGGGCTTTAAGCAGTAAAAGATAACCCCTGACTAAATCTGCATTGAAAGCCAGCAGCTGTATTATGAAAGGTATTTTGTGCCGCTGCCAATTTGATGCCTTTCTGCAGATTGGCTCGCAGGAATGTAGAGAGGGACAGGGCTGACCCGGGGAAGTCACACAGACTCCGTGTCTTTCTCTTTGCACTATGATTCTGCTAAGACAGATTATTTGTGCTTATTTGAGTCAGGTAAGTCTTTGCAAGCTTCCCCGCTAGGCCTGGGAATTGAGTATATTGAGGAGCTATTCAGAGGCTTCTGACACAGACCAGTCTTTTATTGCATGGTGTTACATTCTGGCTAAATCCTTCTCCACCCAGTTTGTAAGCACTATGGTTTTTCTCTTCAATCAAAAGAGGTTATCACCTACCTTAATCCACGGAGCAGCATGGATTAAACTCAGCTATGTGCCCCAGGATTCCCAAAGAGGATCCACAAGTAGGAAAAAAAAATACTTGTTTCGACTTTTTTTTTTCAGTGTCTTTACTAACTTCTCTTGAGCTTTGCTGGGGGATTAGCATCTAAAATAAGCAACCCCGGTGTTCTCGTCAATGAAGACATCAGATGAAAGTTCACTTAGTCAGGGCCTATGTTTCTTCAACATAAAGAGGTGCCAGAGCGCCACAATAAAAAGATGAGTTCTGCTAGACTATGTAGTGAAAACATTCTGATGGCTAATCCGGATAAAAGATAGATTATAGACCAGAAACAGACCCTTTTTTAATTGGTTTTAGGTTTGTTAAGTAGTGTTATAGCAACGTTTTACTTTGAAACTTGAGGTGTTAATAAAAAATCTAAAAGAATGTAAAATTAAAATAAATATCCATTGAAATGTAGCTATTTTATGTTAATTATTATTGTTTTGCCAACCTGTTATTTTATCATCATTATTTTTTTACAGCTTTTCAAACCCACTAACCTATAGTATTTAGCAAGTATTTATTTAGTGTGTTAGAGTAAAAAAAAAATATTGTGGGCTTATTACTGCAGACAAGGTATGGAAAAATATGTGAAAGTATCACTGTCAAGTTATCAAACTTTTTATATATTAAAGGTGTATAGTGTGGCTGATCAGTAAGGTCTGGGTTTCACCGGTTCGTCAAAACTCTGAAGCCGGCATCTCCGGCATGAGCTGAGTGGTGTTGGGGCTCAATACTAAGTCCATGGGTCTGTACCCCTCTGTATGACAGTATGTTTGGACCCATAGACTTACTATTGAGCCGTGCACGGCTCTCTCTCATAAAATGACAATTACGCTTTAAAGTCTTCTTTTACATAAAGTTACGAATAATGTCTTGATCAGAAAGGTCATCAAAAACAGAAAAAAAGTTATTAAAAATTATCAAATGACTTATTAATTCACACTTAAAGTATTTTAGAAAATGATGAATCTAATACTACTGCTCCCCTTATCTGCTCCCGTGCTGATACATCTGCACGGCAGTTAGCAATTATCCCCACGCTTCTAGCGGTTGTGATGCTGAAGGTGCCCAATACTCCTCCAATAGCGGTCCACCGACTATTTCCTTCCGACCCCTGTGGCCATGTGACTGCCTACTTCACCTGACCATGCATGTGTTTTGAATAGGGACAAAGGAGAAATCCGCTGTTAGATACTTCTAATGGCAGTGTCTCACTGGAGAACAAAAACATTAGGTGTTGAAATCGTGTCTGTTCCTTATTTTCTCCTACATGATCTGTCAGGGAGGTTTGGAGGCTCCACTCACATCACATACAGTTGAAACCAGAACTTTACATACACTATATAAAAAGACACATATGCATTTTTTTCTCAATATCTGACATGAAATCAGAATAAACCTTTCCCATTTTAGGTCAATTAGGATTATCATAATTTTTAATATTTACCAAATGCCAGAATAATGAGAGAGAGATTGTTTTAAGGCATTTTTATTACTTACTGCAAAGTGAAAAGTTTACAAACACTAAGATTACTGTGCCTTTAAATAATTCTGGACTGCCCATATGGTGATGTCATGTGTTTGGAAGCTTCTGATAGTTTTTTTGGCAACATCTGAGTTAATTAGAGACACACCTGTGGATGTATTTTAACCCCTTAAGGACCCTGGGATTTTCCGTTTTTGCTTTTTCGTTTATTGCTCCCATTTTCCCAGAGCCATAGCGTTTTTATTTTTTGGTCAATATGGCCGTGTGAGGGCTTATTTTTTGTTGGACGAGTTGTACTTTTGAACAACATTACTGGTTTTACCATATCATGTACTGGAAAACGGTAAAAAAATTCCAAGTGCGGTGAAATTGCAAAAAAAGTGCAATACCACAGATGTTTTTTTTTTTTTAATTTTTTTTTTACCACGTTCACTGAATGCTAAAATTGACCTGCCATTCTTATTCTCCAGGTCATTACGAGTTCATAGACACCAAACATGTATAGGTTCTTCTTTATTTAAGTGGTGAAAAAAAAATCCAAAGTTTGCTAAAAAAAAAAAGAAAAAAAAATGGCGCCATTTTCCGAGACCTGTAGCTTCTCCATTTTTCCGGATCTGGGGCTGGGCGAGGGCTTATTTTTTGTGCGCCGAGCTGACGTTTTTATTGATACCATTTTGGGGTAGATCCGATGTTTTGATCGCCCGTTATTGCATTTTATTGCAATGTTGCGGTGACCAAAAAACGTAATTCTGGCTTTTAGAATTTTTTTCTCGTTACGCCTTTTACCGATCGGATTAATTAATTTTTTATATTGATAGATCGGGCGATTCTGAACGCGGCGATGCCAAATATGTGTATGTGGGATTTTTTTTTTTAGTATTCTATTTTGAATGGGGCGAAAGGGGTGTGATTTAAACTTTAATATTTTTTAAAGATTTTTAAAAACATTTTTTTTTACACTTTTTGCTTGCTATTGATAGTCTCCATAGGAGACTAGAAGCAGCAATTACCTGATCGCCTCTGCTACATAGAGGTGATGAACAGATCACCTTTATGTAGCAGAAATGCTCCTGTGCTATGAGCGCTGTCCACTAGGTGGCGCTCATAGCACTCTTTTCATGACAACCACAGGGTTCTGCTGCAGACCCTGGGTTGTCATGCCCACGCATCGGTGACCCGCGATCACGTGACGGGATCACCGACGGGCGGGGCTAAAGCTGCGCTTCCAGCGCGGCAATGTTCAGTGCCGCTGTCAGAGATTGACAGCGGCATTTAACATGTTAACAACCGCGGGTGGATCGTGATTCCACCCGCGGCTGTTGCGGGCACATGTCAGCTGTAATAATCAGCTGACATGTGCCCTGTTCAGTGTGGGCTCAGCCCGCGCTGAACAGGGGGTGACAGCCTGGTGCATACTAATACGCCCCAGGCTCTACAGGGGTTAATGCTCACCTGAAACACACTGCTTCTTTGTGTAGCATCATGGGAAAGTCTAAAGAAATCAGCCAAGATGTCAGGAAGAGAATTGTGTACTTGCACAAGTCTGGCTCATCCTTGGGTACAATTTCAAGATACTTGAAGATGCCTCGTTCATCTGTACAAACAATTATATGCAAGTACAAACAAGATGGGAATGTCCAGCCATCATACCGCTCAGGAAGGAGACGGGTTCTGTGTCCCAGAGATGAACGTGCTTTGGTTCGACATGCGCATATCAAGCCAAGGACAAAAGCAAAAGACCTTGTGAAGATGATGGCGGAAGCTGGTAAGATTGTGTAAATATCCACAGTGAAACGAGTACTGTATTAACATGGGCTGAAAGGCCACTCTGCCAGAAAGAAGCCATTACTCCAAAAGAAGCATAAAAGAGCGATATTATTGTTTGCACATGCACACAGGAACCGAGACCTTAATTTTTTGGAGACCTGTCCTGTGGTCTGATGAAACTAAAATTTAACTTTTTGGTCATAATGACCATCGTTACGTTTGGAGGAAAAAGGGAGAAGCTTGGAAGCCTAAGAACACCATCCCAACTGTGAAACACGGGGGTGGCAGCATCATGTTGTGGGGTTGTTTTGCTGCAGGAGGGACTTGTGCACTTTACAAAATAGATGGCATCATGAGAAAAGAAGATTGTGGCAATACTGAAGCAACATCTCAAGACATCAGCCAGGAAATTAAAGCTTGGGCGGAAATGAGTCTTCCAAATGAACAACGACCCGAAGCATACTGCCAAAATGGTAACAAAGTGGCTCAAGGATAACAAAGTCAATGTTTTGGAGTGGTCATCACAAAGCCCTGATCTCAATCCTATTGAAAATTTATGGGCAAAGCTCAAAAGGCAGGTGAGAGCAAGGCGACCTACAAACCTGGATCAGTTACACCAGCTTTGTCATGAGGAATGGGCCCAAATTCTGACCAACTATTGTGAGATGCTTGTGGAAGGATATCCCAAACGTTTGACACAAGTCATTCAGTTTAAGGGCAATGGTACCAAATACTAATGAAATGTATGTAATCTTTCGACTTTGCAGTAAGTAATAAAAATGCCTTTAAACATTCTCTCTCTCTCATTATTCTGGTGTGACGCCTCTCTCCCGCTCGCTAGCCCTACCCTGAGAGATGGGGTTACTCGGAACCGGGCCTCCTGGGGTTCGGTGGATGCAGTCGTGGCCTAGGCCCGGCCCGTGCCCAGGGTCGTCACAGTAAAAATAAGGGCCAGGAGGGACGGTGGTAATCGAGTGGATGTAATGACTACGCCACCTGTGGTGCCTGGTGATTCGCCACCAGCGCTGCGGCAGTCCTCTGAGGCAGGATGTCGTGGCAGCAGAAGATGGTACTACTCCCCACAGGTGGAGCAGGGCCTCAGGGCAGAGAAGACGGATCAGGGGAGTCGTAGTGGGTGGTTTGGTGTGGTGTCGCGCTGTAATAAGGGACCGGAGGCAATGGATGCAGTCTTCCAAGCTTTACTCACGTTGTTAGGTGTCAGCTGCAAGGCTTCTCCTTGCTCCTCACGGCGTGCTGCAGCCACCAGGAAGGGGTTCAGCACACTCCGGGTAGTTCATCATCAGGACCCCCTGCACCAGAGTGTTCCTAGATTTTCCCACTAGGTACTCTCCTGTCCGTATGTGGTGCGTGTTACAAGGCTGGGTCTCCCTCTGGCTATACACAGAACAAGGGTACGGGTGGCGACTCCGCTCCGTCCATTACCCGGTGGGATCCTCTAAGCCTCCGGGCTTCTCTGACTAGGACATGAAGTAGCAAAGCCCGATATCGGGTGCCGGTTCCCCTTTTGCACCAGGAGTCCCTCTGACTAGGCCAGAATAGTGAGGACAGGTGGCGTATGCCGCTCCGTCTGCATCCCCCTGGGATCCTTTTGCCTATGGAGCTTGTCTCCTCTGCTCCCCTCCAGGCTTTCTTAGGTAGGGACCTTGACCGGGTAGAGACAGCCGTTAACTCTAGCCCGCTCCTTGCTTCTAGGCCCGAGAACGAGGACCGTGTATCTTCAATCAGCTGCTGGTTCCACCGGAAAGCCACGTTCAGTGATGAAGACCACAATCAAAGGACCATAAACCCAAGATGGCCGTTTATTAAATATGAATTTTGTGGTGTAACCTCTAAGTGCGTCCTCCACCCTCACCCACTACATGGTTCCCCCTATCTTTGGTTCCCCCCATCTCCTCTATCCCGGCTGGGGCAGCACTATGGTGCCTTAAAGCCCCCCCTCAGGGCAGGAGTGGTGTAGTGTTGGATGGATGGCTGAGTCCTGAGAGGTGCTCCACCCTTACCTCGGAGAGAAGATACCACACCTCACTCTGAGGTGCAGTACCCCTGTGGCGACTGAACCCTCAGGGGCGCCACACTGGCATTTGGCAAATATTAAAAATGATGGTAATCCTAATTGACCTAAAACAGGAAAGGTTTATTCTGATAGCATGCATATGTGCCTTTTTATATAGTGTATGCAAACTTCTGGTTTCAACTGTATGAGATAAATTCTATGTGCAAATCTGCATGTTGTTTCAGTAGAGCAGTTTTTCCCAAACTCCAGTGCTCTCGGACCCCCAAGGAGATCAAGATTAATATTGTGCAGGCGATGGAATTATTAATAAAGCGTCAGAAACTGCCACAGGCTCTCTTACCTGAGCAATACTAAGGAAATCCTGATAACCTAACCTTATTGGGGGGCGTAAGGGATGGGGTGTGGGAAGTACTACTACAGCGGAAGGGTGATCAATGGCTGTGTGACGCATAACACCTCTGACACTGCTTATAGTATCTCTAGGGGAAATTATCTGAGAAATTAAACCCTATGGAAGAAGTTGTCTGGAAAGCAACAAAGACCACTTGGTTTGAGGAGGGTTCAATCTAGTATGGGTAAAAATCTTCTGCTTATCACCCACATATAACTGGAGATGCCGCTTACATTCTCTTTAGATTGTTGCTGTGTCCTACCTTGATCAGCACGATCCACCTACTAATGTACATGGCATGGCCGGCTATAGGGTTTAACAAGTACAGGCCAAACCTTAAATCATCCATGGCAACCAGTCAGATTCCATTTTCTGTTTTTATTAAAAGCTGGCAATTTTTAACTTTTTTGTTGCATCAGTTGTCAGACACGAAGACCAGGTTGTTTATCGACAGTATTATAGTCATTGGTGGTCGTTTCTTGCCGTTAGTCAAACATTAATCTAATCCGTAATCTATTCTCATGTCAATG
Source organism: Phyllobates terribilis (assembly GCF_046119375.1). Taxonomy (NCBI): domain Eukaryota; kingdom Metazoa; phylum Chordata; class Amphibia; order Anura; family Dendrobatidae; genus Phyllobates; species Phyllobates terribilis. Next base: position 60,574,270 of record NW_027362773.1, read on the forward strand.
AACATGGATAATAAATGATGCTTTTTCTATTGTCTTTATCTGTACAGTCTGTTCCTTTGTCATCCGCAAGATTTGGCCATTATTACGATATGTCAAAAACGATGTCACCAGACATGCTGCAATCTGCCAAGACACACAGCTTCTACCTTCCCAATATAGTACCTCTGGATGAAACATATGGGTAACACATTTTTAATGAATTTTCCATATCTATATGTATGATATAAAATATGTACAGTGGTATGTAAAAGTTTGGGCACCTCTGGTCAAAATTACTGTTATTATGAACAGTTAAGCAAGTTGAAGATGAATGATCTCTAAAAGGTCTAAAGTTAATGATGACTCATTTCCTTTATATTTTAGGCAAAAAAATATAAATAGTCATTTTTTACATGTTTTAAAATTACAAAAAGGAAAATCTGCCAATGCAAAAGTTTGTGCACCCTGCACGGTTAGTACTTAGTGACATCCCCTTTTGCAAGTATTACAGCTTGTAAACGCTTTTTTTAAGCAGGCAAGAGTCTTTCAATTCTTGTTTGAGGGATTTTCATCCATTCTTCCTTGGAAAATTCATCCAGTTCTGTGAGATTCCTGGGTCGTCTTGCATGCACTTCTATTTTGAGGTCTAGCCACAGATTTTCAATGATGTTCAGATCAGAGGACTGTGAGGGCCATTGTAAAACCTTCAGCTTACGCCTTTTGAGGTAGTCTATTGTGGATTTTGGCATGTGTTTAGGATCATTACCCATTTGTAGAAGCCATCCTCTTTTCAACTTCAGCTTTTTTACAGATGATGTTATGTTTGCATCAAGAATTTGTTGAAATTTCATTGAATCCATTCTTCACTCTACCCATGAAATGTTCCCCATGCCATTGGCTGAAACCCAATACCAAAGCATGATTGATCAACCCCCATTCTTAATGGTTGGCGAGATGTCCTTTTCCTGAAATTCTGTTTAATCCACACATACCTTTTGATCATTGTGTGTTAGTTTTATTTTAACCTCAATGGTCCACAGGACTTGTTTCCAAAATGCAACAGGCTTGTTTAGATGTTCTTTCGCATACTTCTGATGCTGAATTTTATGGTGAGGATTCCGGAGAGGTTTTCCTCTGATGACTCTTTCATGAAGGCCATATTTGTGCAGGTGTCTCTGAACAGTAGAACATTGTACCACAACCCCAGAGACTGTTAAATCTTTCTGAAGGTCTTTTGCAGTCAATTGGGGGTTCTGATTTGCCTCTCTGGCAATCCTACGAGCAGTGCTCTCTGTAATTTTGCTTGGTCTTCCAAACCTTATGTTGACCTCCACTATTCCTGTTAACTGCCATTTCTTAATTACATTTCGAACTTGAAAACACTTTGCTATCTTCTTATAGCCTTCTCCTGCTTTGTGGACTTCCACCATTTTCAGTTTCAGAGTGCTAGGAAGCTGATTAGAAGAACCCATGGCTGTTGGTTTTTGGCACAATGTTAGAGGAGACTGAGTATTTATTATGTAAAAAATGACATTATAAATAATAAATATATATACAGATGCATCTCACTAAATTAGAATATCAGCAAAAAGTTAATTCATTTCAATTTTTCAATACGAAAAGTGAAACTTATGTTATATAGAGTCATTACAAACAGAGTGATCTATTTCAAGTGTTTTTTTCTGTTAATGTTGATGATTATGACTTACAGCCGATGAAAACACAAAAGTCAATATCTCAGTAAATTAAAATAATTAAAAAACACCTGTAAAGGCTGCGTTTAAAAAGGTCCCTTAGTCTGTTTCAGTAGGCTCCACAATCATGGGGAAGACTGCTGACTCGACAGATGTCCCGAAGACAGTCATTGCACACTCCACAAGGTCACAGAGTTCCAATTTTCATTTGGAAATCAAGGTCCCAGAGTCTGGAGGAAGAGTGGAGAGGCCACAATCCAAGCTGCTTGAGGTCTAGTGTGAAGTTTCCACAATCAGTGATGGTTTGGGGAGCCATGTCATCTGCTGGTGTAGGTCCACTGTGTTTTATCAAGACCAAAGTCAGCGCAGCCATCTACCAGGAAATTTTAGAGCACTTCATGCTTCCTTCTGCCGACAAGCTTTTTGGAGATGGAAATTGAATTCTCCAGCAGGACTTGGCACCTGTCCACACTGCCAAAAGTACCAATACTTGGTTTACAAACAACAGTATCACTGTGCTTGATTGGCCAGCAAACTCGCCTGACCTTAACCCCATAGAGAATCTATGGGGCATCATCAAGAGGAAGATGAGAGACACCAGACCCAACTATGCAGACGAGCTGAAGGCTGCCATCAAAGCAATCTGGGCTTCCATAACACCTCAGCAGTGCCACAGGCTGATCGCCTCCATGACACGCCGCATTGATGCAAAAGGAGTCCTGAGCAAATATTGAGTGCATTTACTGAACATACATTTCAGTAGGCCAACATTTCGGATTTTAAAAACATTTTTCAACTGTTGTTATAAAGTATTCTAATTTACTGAGATAATGACTTTTGTGTTTTCATTGGCTGTAATCCATAATCATCAACATTAACAGAAATAAACACTTGAAATATATCACTCTGTTTGTAATGAATGTCACGCTGTCTCTGTATACTGGAGGTAGGGGGCCTAAGCTGACCCTAAGCTGGGGCCCTGACTAGTCCCTCAACCTGGAGGTACTGTTAAAGGTACAGAGGTCCAGGCCGCCAGCGTAACCCCTACCTCCTGAGGATCCCTGCACCTAAGTAATCTAGTCCTGAGAAGGACCCCGATCACAACAAAAGGGGACAAGTAATAATATGCCCACACACAGTACTTAGACGAACGAGACAGTACAAGGGAAAAACCAAAACCACCTTGCATACAACAACTACACAACTACAACAGAGGGAACACCAACGGGAAAGGAGATAAATGATAAAGCGAGGAAGGGAAAAAACACTCCAAATACACTTATCTCAGAAACTCCAAACACCACGATCCGCTCTGTTAGTCTGAATGAAATGCTTTCACCGACACTTCCCAAACAGACCAGCAGGCATTTGAAGGAGTCTCACTACAGCAGTATTGATTGCAGCTGGGCGAGGCTGGACCTCGTCTAGCACAGAGAGAGAGAGAATTAACTCCCTCACTGCCGAAAAACACAAAGCACCAACAAGTCAGCTGCGAGAAGTCAGGCTGTGTACTCGTGACGATCTTCGTGGCGACACACCCGTGACAATACCCCCCCTTCTACGAGGGGCCTCCGGACCCTCAGGGCCAGGTTTATCCGGGTGAGTCGTGTGGAAGGCCCGAACTAATCGGTCTGCGTTAATATCCGACGCAGGAACCCACATCCTCTCCTCAGGACCATACCCTTTCCAATGAACCAGGTACTGAAGGGACCGGCGATTAAAGCGTGAATCGATGACCCTCGATACCTGGAACTCCAAGTTACCATTGACCACCACTGGAGGGGGAGGTAAAGGTGACGGTACCACCGGCGCCACATACCTCTTAAGCAACGATCTGTGGAACACGTTGTGAATTTTAAACGTAGGGGGGAGGTCAAGACGGAATGCCACCGGATTAATAATAGAACTGATTCTGTACGTCCCGATGAACCTGGGACCCAGTTTCCAGGAGGGAACCTTAAGTTTAATATTCCTGGTAGACAACCATACCCGATCGTTCACACTTAGGTCCGGACCAGACACTCTCCTCCTATCAGCCATACGTTTGTATCGGTTCCCCATAGTATTCAGATTCTTCAGCACCCCTCTCCATACTGAAGCGAGTGATGAGGAAAATCGTTCCTCCTCAGGAACCCCCGAAGAGCCCCCCCTACTGAAAGTACAAAACTGGGGGTGAAAACCATATGCCCCAAAAAACGGGGACTTACCAGTGGACTCGCTCCGCCTATTATTAAGAGCAAACTCTGCCAGAGGTAATAAAGAAGCCCAGTCCTCCTGGTTCTCTGACACAAAACACCGGAGATATGTCTCCAAGCTCTGGTTCATACGTTCCGTCTGACCATTGGTCTGAGGATGAAAAGCCGATGAGAATGACAAATGCATCCCCCGCCGTGCACAAAACGCCTTCCAGAACTTGGACACAAACTGAGACCCCCGATCAGACACCACCTCGGAGGGTACCCCGTGAAGCCTCACAATCTCCCCAATGAACACCTGCGCAAGAGTTTTAGCATTAGGGAGAGCCGGAAGAGCGATAAAATGTGCCATCTTGCTGAACCTGTCCACTACAACGAGTATGACCGTTTTACCCGAAGACGGATGGAGGTCCGTAATAAAGTCCATAGACAGATGAGTCCAAGGACGCTCCGGGATCTTCAAAGGTAAGAGGGCCCCAGACGGACGGGTATGTGAGGTCTTAGAGCGCGCACAAACCCCACAGGACGCGACAAAAGTTACCACCTCCTTATGTAAGTTAGGCCACCAAAACCGACGCGAGAGGAGATCCACAGTTGCTTTACTCCCCGGGTGTCCTGCAAAAACTGAGTTATGGTGTGCCTCGATCACCTTTTGTCGCAACTGATCTGGAACAAACAGTCTCCCCGGAGGTCCAACAGGGGCGTCCCCCTGAGCCTCCAATACCTCCTCCTCCAGCTCAAAGCATACTGCCGAAACCACCACCCCCTCCTGAAGGATAGGAATCGGGTCGTCCGTATTCCCGGCCCCAGGGAAACTACGAGATAAGGCATCCGCCTTTACATTTTTTGACCCAGGACGATATGTAACGACAAAATTAAACCTGGTAAAAAACAATGACCACCTAGCTTGTCTGGGATTCAGACGTTTCGCGGACTCCAGATATAGCAGGTTCTTGTGATCAGTGATGACGGTGACCGGATGGACTGCCCCCTCCAAAAAATGGCGCCACTCCTCAAAAGCTAACTTAATGGCCAAGAGTTCCCTATTGCCGACATCGTAATTCCTCTCAGCGGACGACAATTTTTTAGAGAAAAAGGCGCACGGATGCCACTTACCAGGGGACGAACCCTGTGACAATACTGCTCCCACCCCTACCTCGGAAGCGTCTACCTCTACAATGAATGGCTGTGAGGCATCAGGTTGAATGAGTATGGGTGCCGAGGCAAAACATTTTTTCAAGGAGGAGAATGCTTGACAAGCCTTGTCAGACCACCTAGAAAAATCCGTCCCCTTTTTAGTCATGTCTGTGAGAGGCTTAACCATGGACGAGAAATTCCGAATGAACTTCCGGTAATAATTAGCAAACCCCAGGAAACGTTGTAGTGCCTTAAGATTCTCTGGCCGATCCCACTCAAGAACTGCCCGCACTTTCCCAGGGTCCATACGAAAACCGGACGCTGAAACCAGGAAGCCTAAAAACTGGAGTTCCTGTACGGCGAACACACACTTTTCCCATTTGGCATACAGTTTATTATCCCGCAAGATCTGTAACACCTGCCTAACGTGCTCCTGATGAGACACCAGATCCGGCGAGTAAATTAAGATATCATCCAGATATATGACAACAAACTGTCCCACCAGGCGGCGAAAAATGTCATTAACAAAGTGTTGGAACACCGCCGGGGCATTAGTCAGACCGAATGGCATGACAAGGTTCTCATAATGCCCCTCCGGAGTGTTAAACGCCGTCTTCCACTCATCCCCCTCCTTCATCCTAATCAGATTGTACGCCCCCCTGAGATCCAACTTAGAGAACCATTTGGCGCCCACGATCTGATTAAAGAGATCGGGAATAAGTGGGAGCGGATACGGATCTCGGACCGTAATCCGATTAAGTTCACGGAAATCCAGGCAAGGGCGTAGGCCTCCATCTTTCTTCTTAACAAAGAAGAACCCCGCAGCCACCGGTGAAGATGAAGGTCTAATATGCCCCTTAGCCAGACTTTCTGAAATATAATCCTTCATGGCCTGCCTCTCAGGACCAGAAAGGTTATACAACCTAGCTTTAGGTAACTTGGCCTCAGGGAGCAGTTTTACAGAACAGTCATACTCGCGATGAGGAGGTAGTTCCTGACACCCTTTCTCCGAGAATACATCCTCAAAGTCCGCCAGAAATGGAGGTAAGACCCAAGGAGTAACCGCACCGATGACCGTGTTCATGCAGTTTTTATTACAGAATTTACTCCATTGGCTTATCTCTCTGGTTTGCCAATTAATAACCGGGTTATGCTTAGCTAACCAAGGAAGGCCCAACACTATAGGAGTGGGAAGACCCTCCAACACGTAGCAAGACAACAGTTCTTTATGTATCGCCCCCACTTGAAGTTTTACGTCATGCACAGCTTGCAAAAAACTTCCCTGACCGAGAGGCCTGGCATCGATCGAGAATATGGGGATAGGTTTAGCCAACTCACTCAATCGCATACCTTGAACCCGGGCAAACCGAGCATCAACCAGATTAGCCCCTGCCCCACTATCCAGAAGAACAGATATCCTCTCAGTTCTCGTACCCACCACCACCTCCGCCGGTACGAGAAACTGAGACGAACCTAGGGACGAAATACCTACTCCCAGATTGCCGTCCACTACACAACCTGGGATCAACAGTTTTCCGACGACTCTTCACTCTGCAAGGGACGGGATGGACACCCCCCAATAAAATGTCCCTTTCTCCCGCAGAAGAAACACCTTCCTGTCTTATGGCGCACCACCGGTCCCCTCCCCCGAAATGATGTCCCTCCTAATTGCATAGGCTCCTCTGGACTGACCAGGGGAACCACCATATGAGGGGACCTTGTAGGAGGTGGAGTCATCACAGGGGGTAGAGTTATCCCGCACCTCTCCCGAAGCCGTCTGTCAACGCGAATAGCAAGGGCCATAGCGGCTTCCAGTGACGCGGGAGAGTCATACTGTGCCAACACATCCTGTAATTTGTCGGATAAACCATGACAAAACTGGCTCCTAAGAGCCGGGTCATTCCACTGGGTGTCCGTGGCCCACCTACGGAACTCCGAACAGAATTCCTCCGCCGGACGATCTCCCTGCTGGATCCTACGTAACTTAGACTCAGCAAGGGAGATCCGATCTGGGTCATCATATACGAGTCCCAGAGCAGCGAAAAACCTATCCACTGACTGGAGAGCCGGGGAGCCCGGGGGAAGAGAGAACGCCCAAGATTGTGGGTCCCCTTGTAGGAGCGAGATGACAATTCCCACCCTTTGTTCTTCACTCCCCGATGACCGAGGCCGCAGCCGAAAGTACAACTTGCATGCCTCCCGGAAAACAAAAAACTTGTCCCGCCCCCCAGTGAACCTGTCAGGGAGAGCTACTTTAGGTTCTGGTCCGGCTTGCTCCTGAGGATGCAAAACCTTGGACCTAACGTCCGCCAGCTCCATGGACAAACTCTGCAACTGCCGAGCTAGACCGGCTACTGGATCCATGGTAGCTGGAGAAAAACAAACTAAGTGGGTCGGTGAAAATGTCACGCTGTCTCTGTATACTGGAGGTAGGGGGCCTAAGCTGACCCTAAGCTGGGGCCCTGACTAGTCCCTCAACCTGGAGGTACTGTTAAAGGTACAGAGGTCCAGGCCGCCAGCGTAACCCCTACCTCCTGAGGATCCCTGCACCTAAGTAATCTAGTCCTGAGAAGGACCCCGATCACAACAAAAGGGGACAAGTAATAATATGCCCACACACAGTACTTAGACGAACGAGACAGTACAAGGGAAAAACCAAAACCACCTTGCATACAACAACTACACAACTACAACAGAGGGAACACCAACGGGAAAGGAGATAAATGATAAAGCGAGGAAGGGAAAAAACACTCCAAATACACTTATCTCAGAAACTCCAAACACCACGATCCGCTCTGTTAGTCTGAATGAAATGCTTTCACCGACACTTCCCAAACAGACCAGCAGGCATTTGAAGGAGTCTCACTACAGCAGTATTGATTGCAGCTGGGCGAGGCTGGACCTCGTCTAGCACAGAGAGAGAGAGAATTAACTCCCTCACTGCCGAAAAACACAAAGCACCAACAAGTCAGCTGCGAGAAGTCAGGCTGTGTACTCGTGACGATCTTCGTGGCGACACACCCGTGACAATGACTCTATACAATATATGAGTTTCACTTTTTGTATTGAAGAACTGAAATAAATTAACTTTTTGATGATATTCTAATTTAGTGAGATGCACCTATATGTATATATATATAATATAATTTTTTTTGCCTGAAATACAAAGGAAATGTGTTATCCTTAACTTTAGGCCTATTAGAGATCATTTCATCTTCATCTTGCTTAACTGATCACAATAACAGTCATTTTGACCAGGGGTGCCCAAACATTTACATGCTACTGTATCTCATGCAACTCAGAAACCATCAAGTCAGAATTTGTTTTGGGTATTTGAAAATGTGTTCTCTAATACAGACAATACCTTCCCGAAATACAGATATTTATTTTTCTTTAAATGTATATTTTTAAAAAAATCCTGCTTCTATAAGAATTAAGAGGGTAAGTAGCAGCCAGGTGCTGTTGCTAAAATGCCCCAGATTTAATTGTTTATCATCAAGTGTGACAACCTCTATAAAAGCAGAAGTTTTGGCAATTCCCTGATCGAAAACTTTCAGACATGTGTTGACATAATGCCAAGGAGGAAAGACATTCGGAATGATCTTAGAGGAAGAAATGTTGCGCCCATCAATCTGGCAAGAGTTACATGGCCATTTCCAATCAATTTGGAGTTCATCAGTCTGCAATGAGAAAGATTATTCACAACTGGAAAAGTTTCAAAACAGTTGATAATCTTCCTAGGAGTGGAATGTCCCAGAAAATTCACTTCAAGGTCAGATCGTGTAATGCTCAGAGAAATTGCCAAAAAACCCAAGGTTTTCAATTGTGAATGTCCGAGCAAATTCACTCCAAGGTCAGATCGTGCAATGCTCAGAGAAATTGCCAAAAAAAACCAAGGGTTTCAATTCAGGCTCTAAAGGCCTCAGTTTGTATGTTAAATGAATGACTGTACAGTTAGAAAAATACTGAATATGTATGGCTTGTTTGAAATGGTTGCCAGGAGAAAACCTCTTTTTATGAAAAAAATCACGTCCGTACAGCTAAAGTTTGCAAAGTTGAATTTGAACAAACCAAAAATCTTCTGGAACAATGTCCTTTTGGACAGGTGTGACCACAATGGAGATGTTAGGTCATAATGCCACCTGAGCCACATTTGGTGAAAACCAAAGACAGAATATCACCACAAATACCTCATGCTAACTGTGAGACACACTGGTGGAGTGATGATTTGGGCTTGTTTTGCAGCCACATGACTTGGACACCTTGGAATAATTGGGTTATCCATGAGCTACTCTGTACACCAAAGTATTCTAGAATCCAGTGTGAGGCCATCTATCCAAAAGCTAAAGCTTGGCCGAATCTGGGGCATGCAACAGGACAATGATCCCAAGAACACCAGCAAACTTACATCAGAACAGATGAAGAAGTACAGAATCAAGGTGTTAAAACGTCACAGTCCAGACCTCAACCCAATTGAAATGCTCTATCAGTACCTTAACAGACCTGTGCATACACAAATAGCCACAAAACCTAATGAACTTAAGCAACTTTATAAAGAAGAGTGGGTTAAAATTCCTCCAGAACATTGTGATAGACTGATAGTCATACAGAGAGCCATTACTTCAAGTTATTGCTGCTAATGGTGGTTCCATAAGCTGTTGATTCATGGGATGTACTTGATTTTTCACACAATTCTGCATTTTGGATTAGTTTTTGTTAAATATATAAATAATGACAATGTAATTTGTCATGTACTGTTGTAAATCTGGGGTTGGGCTTATCAAATTTTATGACCATATGAGGACTAGATGTTTTTTTTAAGTCCTGATACAATATATCTAAGCTTTTTCTTTTCTTTTCTGGATAGATTGCAGCTATAATAGCACAAAATGTATTCTCTTTGTAATAATATGTATGGAAGGCCCAGACCACATGACTTTTTCTTTTTTTTAGTTGTTTAACCCCTTTCTGACCTGAGACCTATCAATACGTTCCTGTGGCCTGGTACTTAGCGACCTGGGACGTATGGATACATCCAGGCAATTTTGCGCGCACAGAGGCTGTGCACGTGCGATCGCCGCCGGGTGTCAGCTGATTCTTGCAGCTCACACCCGGCGTTCAGTGCAAGGAGCGGTGTCCGCACCGCTCCCGGCACTTTAGCCCCCTTAATTCTTAGCGAGCAGAGAGACAGGAGCCCCTCTGCTCTTGGATCAGAGACCCCGTGACATCATCACGGGGTCCCGATTATTGCCCTGGTGGCCCAGTGTCTTCATGACGACATCCGTGTCACCAGGCACTAGCAATTTAATTAGATCATGCGCAGTGCATGATCTAACTAACTTGCGTCTGCAGAGTGGACAGCTATAAGGCATAGCAGTGATCCTGCATTGCTATGCCTTATAACAGAGATCAGACTGCAGAAAGTGAGAGCCCCATAATGGGACAAAGTAAAAAAGTGAAAAAGAAAACTGAAACAAAGTTGTAAAAATATTTTTTAAAAGATCATAAAGTAATAAAAAAAAGTGTGTATGTATGTATGTATGTGTGTGTGTGTGTGTGTGTGTGTGTGTGTGTGTGTGTGTGTATATATATATATATATATATATATATATATATATATATATATATATATATATATATACAGTGCCTACAAGTAGTATTCAACCCCCTGCAGATTTAGCTGGTTGACACATGCGGAATTAACTTGGCATTGTGACATTTGTACTGTAGATCAGCCTGGACGTGGGAAATGCACTGCAGCAAATTTTTTTTTTTTTTTTGTTTGGTTTTGTTTTTTAAAACGTTAAAAGTTAATTTAGAGTGTCATTTATTATTCAACCCCTCAAACCACAAGAATTCTGTTTGGTCCCCCTAAAGTATTAAGAAGTAGTTCAGGCACCAAGAATAATGAGCTTCACATGTGTGGATTAAAGATCTCTTTTGCCAGCCTTTTCTGACTATTTAAGACCCTCCCCAAACTTGTGAACAGCACTCAGACATGGTCAACATGGGAAAGACAAAGGAGCATTCCAAGGCCATCAGAGACAAGATCGTGGAGGGTCACAAGGCTGGCAAGGGGTACAAAACCCTTTCCATGGAGTTGAGCCTACCTGTCTCCACTGTTGGGAGCATCATCCGTAAGTGGAAGGCTTATGGAACTACTGTTAGCATTCCACGGCCTGGACAGCCTTTGAAAGTGTCCTCCCGTGCCGAGGCCAGGCTTGTCCGAAGAGTCAAGGCTAACCCAAGGACAACAAGGAAGGAGCTCCGGGAAGATCTCATGGCAGTGGGGACATTGGTTTCAGTCAATACCATAAGTAACGTACTCCACCGCAATGGTCTCCCTTCCAGACGAGCCCGTAAGGTACCTTTACTTTCAAAGCGTCATGTCAAGGCTCGTCTACAGTTTGCTCATGATCACTTGGAGGACTCTGAGACAGACTGGTTCAAGGTTCTATGGTCTGATGAGACCAAGATCGAGATCTTTGGTGCCAACCACACACGTGACGTTTGGAGACTGGATGGCACTGCATACGACCCCAAGAATACCATCCCTACAGTCAAGCATGGTGGTGACAGCATCATGCTGTGGGGCTGTTTCTCTGCCAAGGGGCCTGGCCATCTGGTCCGCATCCATGGGAAGATGGATAGCACGGCCTACCTGGAGATTTTGGCCAAGAACCTCCGCTCCTCCATCAAAGATCTTAAGATGGGTCGTAATTTCATCTTCCAACAAGACAACGACCCAAAGCACACAGCCAAGAAAACCAAGGCCTGGTTCAAGAGGGAAAAAGTCAAGGTGTTGGAGTGGCCTAGTCAGTCTCCTGACCTTAACCCAATTGAAAACTTGTGGAAGGAGCTCAAGAATAAAGTCCACCCAAAGAACCTAGATAACTTGGAGAAGATCTGCATGGAGGAGTGGGCCAAGATAACTCCACAGACCTGTGCCGGCCTGATCAGGTCTTATAAAAGACGATTATTAGCTGTAATTGCAAACAAGGGTTATTCCACAAAATATTAAACATAGGGGTTGTATAATAATTGACCCACACTTTTATGTTTAAAATTTAATAAAATTCAACTGAGCAACATAACTTTTTGGTTTGTAAGATTTATGCTTCTGTTCATAAAACCTACTCTCGTTTGCAGTTTGAAGGCTCTAACTTATTTGCATGTTATCAAACCAGCTAAATCTGCAGGGGGTTGAATACTACTTGTAGGCACTGTGTGTGTGTATATATATATATATATATATATATATTATACAGTACAGACCAAAAGTTTGGACACACCTTCTCATTTAAAGATTTTTCTGTATTTTCATGACTATGAAAATTGTACATTCACTCTGAAGGCATCAAAAGTATGAATTAACACATGTGGAATTATATACTTAAAAAAAAAGTGTGAAACAACTGAAAATGTCTTATATTCTAGGTTCTTCAAAGTAGCCACCTTTTGCTTTGATGACTGCTTTGCACACTCTTGGCATTCTCTTGATGAGCTTCAAGAGGTAGTCACCGGAAATGGTCTTCCAACAATCTTGAAGGAGTTCCCAGAGATGCTTAGCACTTGTTTGCCCTTTTGCCTTCACTCTGCGGTCCAGTTCACCCCAAACCATCTTGATTGGGTTCAGGTCTGGTGACTGTGGAGGCCAGGTCATCTGGCGTAGCACCCAGTCACTCTCCTTCTTGGTCAAATAGCCCTTACACAGCCTGGAGGTGTGTTTGGGGTCATTATCTTGTTGAAAAAGAAATGATGGTCCAACTAAACGTAAACCGGATGGAATAACATGCCGCTGCAAGATGCTGTGGTAGCCATGCTGGTTCAGAATGCCTTCAATTTTGAATAAATCCTCAACAGTGTCACCAGCAAAGCACCCCCACACCATCACACCTCCTCCTTCATACTTCACAATGGGAACCAGGCATGTAGAGTCCATCCGTTCACCTTTTCAGTGTCACACAAAGACACGGTGGTTGGAACCAAAGATCTCAAATTCGGACTCATCAGACCAAAGCACAGATTTCCACTGGTCTAATGTCCATTCCTTGTGTTCTTTAGCCCAAACAAGTCTCTTCTGCTTGTTGCCTGTCCTTAGCAGTGGTTTCCTAGCAGTTATTTTACCATGAAGGCCTGTTGCACAAAGTCTCCTCTTAGTTTTTGTAGAGATGTGTCTGCTGCTAGAACTCTGTGTGGCATTGACCTGAGCTGCTGTTAACCTGCGATTTCTGAGGCTGGTGACTCGGATAATCTTTAAATGAGAAGGTGTGTCCAAACTTTTGGTCATTACTAATATATATATACATGGACTGCTCAAAAAAATAAACGGAACACTTAAACAACAGAATATAACTCCAAGTAAATTAAATCAAACTTCTGTGAAATCAAGCTGTCCACTTAGGAAACAACACTGGTTGACTATCAATTTCACATGCCATCGTGCAAATGGAATAGACAATAGATGGAAATTATTGGCAATTATCAAGACACCCTCAATAAAGGAGTGGTTCTGCAGTTGGGGACCACAGACCACAACTCAGTACCAATGCTTTCTGGCTGATGTTTTGGTCACTTTTGAATGTTGGTTGTGCTTTCACACTCGTGGTAGCATGAGACGAACTCTACAACCCACAGAAGTTGCTCAAGTAGTGCAGCTCATCCAGGATGGCACATCAATGCGAGCTGTGGCAAGAAGGTTTGCTGTGTTTGTCAGCATAGTGTCCAGAGGCTGGAGGTGCTACCAGGAGAGAGGCAAGTACACCAGGAGACGTGGAAGGGGCCGTAGGAGGGCAACATGCCAGCAGCAAAATGACCTCCAGCAGGCCACAAATGTGCATGTGTCTGCACAAACGGTTAGAAACCGACTCCATGAGGGTGGTATGAGGGCCCGACGTCCACAGATGGGGGTTGTGCTCACAGCCCAACACCGTGCAGGACGCTTGGCATTTGCCACAGAACACCAGGATTGGCAAAGTCACCTCTGGCGCCCTGTGCTCTTTGCAGATGAAAGCACGTTCACACTGAGCGGATGTGACAGACGTGACAGAGTCTGGAGACGCCGTGGAGAGCGATCTGCTGCCTGCAACATCCTTCAGCATGACCGGTTTGGCAGTGGGTCAGTAATGGTGTGGGGTGGCATTTCTTTGGAGGGCCGCACAGCCCTCCATGTGCTGCCATTAGGTACCGAGATGAGATCCTCAGAGCCCTTGTGAGACCATATGCTTGTGCGGTTGGCCCTGGGTTCCTCCTAATGCAGGAAAATGCCAGACCTCATGTGGCTGGAGTCTGTCAGCAGTTCCTGCAAGATGTATATATTGTACCCATAAATAAATATTATTCTGAAAAAACCATACACAATAAAAGTACACATATTTGGTATCGCCGCGTTCGGAACGACCCAACCTGTAAAACTGTTCCACTAGTTAACCCCTTTAGTGAACATTGTAAAAAAAAAATTAGGAAAATACTTTGCTTTATAATCATACCACTGAACAAAAAGTGGAATAAAATGCGATCAAAAAGACTAAAGTAAATAAAAATGGTACCTCTGAAAACGTCATCTTGTCCCTCAAAACACAAGCTGCCATACAGCTCCATCAGCCGAAAAATAAAAAAGTTGTAGAGCTTTAGAATAAAGCTACAAAATAGTTTTTTCCCCTTCTCCCATGACAGCACCACCTGAGAGAGGGTATCTGCCCACCAAGGAGAGGAACCTACTGAATAAAAAGGCAGTACCTCTCTTCCGCTTCAGTTTTGGTTCCTGTCCTTGACGGGAGCCTCTCTAGGTGGTGCCTCGTCTACCTGTTTGTGGGATCTGGAGTTTGATACCGGGACTGAGGCGGCCTGGAGGCCGTGAAGAAGCAGCAGATGGGTCCTCTGTTCCCAGCCCCATCTTGCTGGTACCTGGGTCTGCATGTGGAGGGGGGGGCGCCTTCCGGGGTCCTCTCCCGTGTGCGCTGGGTCCTGCGGCCGGGTCTGCGCACGCACGGTGGCCGTGGCTGGGCGCGCCAGCAGGCAGGCAGGTCTTCTGGGCTGCGCACATGCAGGGTCGCGTCGCGCCCAGTGACGTAGCGCGCCGGAAGTCCGGGCTGTGCACGCGCGAGGTCATGTCGCGCCCTAGCACGAGTGCGCCGGAAGCCCAGGTTTAAGCTTGCGTGGGGTGTGATTTCCAGGGACATCTCCGTTTGCAAGCGTGCTGGGAGCCGCTGGGTCTGTGCACGCGCAGGAGGAATCCTGGGGCGTAGCGCGCCAGCTGGCATGTAAAAAAAATAAATAAAGTGAATGTATATTTTAGTGTAATATATAATAATAAAAAAAAAAAAAAGAAGTATAAGATAAAATTAAATGACAGAAAGAGAGGGCACACTGCTGCCGGAAGGGGAGGGGCCCAAAGGAGGTGGAGCCCCCTTATGCTTTAAAAGGATGGGAAGCAGTCAAGATGGCGGTGTCTGCATCCCCGTCATCATGAGTGAGGAGCCGCAGTCACCTGGGCAGCAGCTGTCACCACCGCAGGAGGAACAGCAGCAGCCACAGGTGCCTAAGCAGCGTAAACAGCTTAAGCAAAATGTGAGACAACCGGAGCAACCGGTGTCTTCCCATCATGAATGCCTCAGCAGTGGGGCTCATACGAGTGCCGGCAGAACCAGTCAGAAGAAGTCTCGTGAATCCACCTCCGCCAGATGGGAGCATTCATGTGAACGGCATCCACCATCTCCGGTACCCTAGTCTGAACGGCAGTGTGGTGAGTGATCTTCGTGAAAGTTCACCTTAGTAATGTGCTCTTCTCTGTTTTTTATCTTTTCTCTCCTTTCATTTCTTTCTGGTTGTTAGGAACCAAAAAAGAGTAGTTCCAAGAATAAGAATAAAGAGTGTGCATTATGTAAAGTTAGCCTTCTGTTACTCTCGCGCCCGGACTGACTGGCGTGAGCGTGATTAGTGATCCCACTGTACCATGAACCGAGGAGTACCTAGAGGGGCGGTACTATGTATCAACCCGATCCAAGGTCGCACGGCGGCTTAGTCGACTCCATGGACCAAGGAGGAACCGAGCAGAGGGACCAGGTGCGACTCCAGGTCAGACCCCAGTCACAGTTGTTGGATAGGGTCCAGTACAGACTGGGAGACAGGTACAGAGCCGCAGATGCGGTAGACAAGCAGAGTAAAGCGAAACCGCCGGAGCGGAGGACAAGGCAGAGCAGAGAGGAACTGCTGGTGCCGTGAGCAAGCAGA
Organism: Phyllobates terribilis; assembly: GCF_046119375.1. Lineage (NCBI taxonomy): Eukaryota > Metazoa > Chordata > Amphibia > Anura > Dendrobatidae > Phyllobates > Phyllobates terribilis. The sequence continues at coordinate 60,590,507 of NW_027362773.1, forward strand.
GCGGAGCGAAAACCGCACGTGCGGTGGGCACGGCAGAGCAGAGCGGAACCGCCGGGGCAGTGGACAAGGCAGAGCAGAGAGAAACCGCAGGTGCGGTGGACAAGGCAGAGCGGAACCGCTCGAGCGGTGGGTAAGTCAGAGCAGAGAGAAGCCGCCGGAGCGGTGGGTAAGTCAGAGCAGAGAGAAGCCGCAGGTGCGGTGGACAAGGCACAGCAGAGTGGAACTGCTGGAGCGGTGGGCAAGGCAGAGCAGAGAGAAGCCGCCGGAGCGGTGGGCAAGGCAGAGCAGAGAGAAGCCTCCGGAGCTGTGGGCAAGGCAGAGCAGAGAGAAACCGCCGGCGCGGTGAGCAAGGCAGAGCAGAGAGAAACCGCCGGAGCGGTGGGCAAGACAGAGAGGACAGGGCTCTGTTCACATGGAACAGACTGGAAAATACAGGAAGATAGGGAGGAAGGGAAAAGGGACAAGCAGAACCAGATACACACAAGGTACTTCCTATGAAATAGCGAGTGGACACAAAACTCACAAACAGAAGTACAGAGACAACAAGTTGGAGTTAGGTGCAGGTTCAGATACTGCAGGAAAAGGGAAGGTACGGACATAGAGACAAACAGATAACAGGCTAGGATACAGTTCAGTCTGGAACTGCTACTGCAAAGAGATACAAGAACAGGCCTGGGTATACAGCCCCCAGAGATGGCGGAAACGGACAAAAATGCACAGATAACAGGTCTGGGTATGCAGCCCCCAGAGATGGTGGAACAGACAAGAAGACACAGAACTGGACCTGGCAACTTCAGAGTCAAGGAGCACACTGAATGTTAGTGTTTCTCAGGCACATCCTACTGGGTGGAGGGGGTTTAAATATCCAGAGACTCACAGCAATAGGCTGGAGACGCATTAAGGGTATGCCCGCAGCAGCTATAAGAATCAGGAAGTAACCGGGCTGCCGCCCTAAGCAGTCAGTCAAGAGAAATGCACATAGCATTAACTGGAGCAGGGATTGCAGACTGGACTGACAGGTAAGATTGCGGTCTTGCATAGTGGGAGGTGGTGCACTATGCAAGCACGCCGCCAGGGATGTAACACCTTCCCAGCTCCTACTCTAAGAAACTTTGCTCTGATTGTATCCAGAAAACTATAGCAGAGGAGTCCCCTAGTTTTTCTATGGATTTAAAAACCTTAATCCAGACGGAGATCAGGGATTCCTTAAAGAACTTGACCTCTCGTAAGAGTAGGAAGCAGAAACGGGTTTCCTCGGACTCAGAGGAATCTGTAGAGTCCCGTTTCACGAGGGAATATCCTTCCCCCTCTGACCTCTCTTCATCGTCTTCATCAGAGTCTTCGGATGATGATAGAGGGGGTAGGCCATGTTTTTCGGTGGAAAATACTGAAAGATTGGTCAAGGCTATTAGAGTGACTATGGGTATTGGCGATGCCAAAGCTCCCAAAACAGTTCAGGACGTCATGTTCGGGGGCTTAGATCATAAGAGGAGACGCACATTCCCAGTTAACGAGAGGATCAAAACTCTTATAGATAGGGAATGGAAAAAAACAGAGAGGAAAGGCCAGCTGCCTTCTTCTTTTAAGCCGAGATACCCTTTTGAAGAGGAGTAATCAGCTAAGTGGGACAAAACCCCTAAAATTGATGTGGCCATTGCGAAGTCCTCGAAAAGATCTACACTGCCCTTTGAGTGTTTGGGGACCCTAATGATCCGCTTGATAAGAAGATGGAGCCTTTTCTAAAACAGGCCTGGGAGTCCTCAGCAGGGGCTCTGAAACCGGCAGTGGTAGCCACCTGCACCACCAGGTCTATGATGATCTATGAGGACCAGATCAAAGGGAATGTCTCTAGAGAGAAAATTCTGTCATGTCTTCCTCTTTTGCAGGGGGCGGCTGCATTCCTTGCAGATGCATCGGCAGATTCAGTTAGGCTGGCTGCCAGGTCAGCAAATCTTTCTAATGCAGCCCGTAGGGCATTATAGCTCAAGAGCTGGCCAGGGGATGTGCAGTCAAAATCTAAACTCTGCTCAATCCCTAGCGAAGGGGACTTTCTTTTCAGGAAGGCCTTAGATGACATCCTGGATAAGGCCGTGGACAAGAAACATGGGTTTCCTACTGTATGTGTTCCCCGATATAAGAGCTCCTTTCGGAAGAGAAAATATAATCGGAGCAAGTTTCCCAGAGACCAAAGTGGTTGGAGAGACAGGAAGCCGAATAACAGAGGCTTCATGTTCGGGGGTCCATCCTCCGAGAATAAGAAAGCCCCTAAGTGACGGACCTCCCCAGGTAGGAGGAAGGTTGTCCCACTTCCTGGGAAAAAATCTCGTCCAGTGCTTGGATTTTAGGGATAATCAGGAGGGGGCTGAAGTTCGAGTTCAAAAACATTCCCAGAGACACAGTCAGGATTTCAGCCCCCAGAGGTCTAAGGGAGCAGATGGCCCTGCAACAGGAAGTACTCGCTCTGGTTGTAAAGGGGGTTCTAGTAGAAACACCAGTACCCGAGCAAGGGAGAGGGTTTTACTCTACTCTCTTCCTAATAAGGAAGCCGGATGGCTTGTCAACTTGAAGAAGCTGAACGATCATTTGATTTACAGGCCATTCAAGATGGAATCCATAAAATCGGCCATAAAAATGTTGTTTCCAGAATGTTATATGTGCGTCCTCGATTTGAAGGACGCTTACTACGACGTCCCAATCTTTCCTGCACACCAACAGTTTCTTAAGGTAGCTGTACGGCTCGGCAACACATAAGGCATTTTCAGTTTGCAGCTCTTCCCTTTGGCATCTCCATGGCTCCAAGGGTTTTTACAAAGATTATCCTGGAAGTTACAGCGCATCTAAGGGAGAAAGATATCCTAGTCATCCCTTACCTGGACGATTTTTTAGTGGTGGGCAGATGAAAACAACTCGGCGCACTGGCTCTGGCGGAAGTCATGGCCAGTCTAAATGGCCTGGGTTGGATGTTAAATTTAGAAAAATCGAGACTAGAACCAAAAAATGTTCAATCATTCCTGGGTCTCATTTTGGACTCGGAAAACCAGACTTGTCTTCTGCCAGAGGACAAGAAACTGAAGATCAGTTCCCTCATATCACGCGTAATCAGCAATCCATCCATGACCTTGAGAAATGCAATGTCTCTATTGGATACGATGACACCTTGTACCCCAGCAGTTCAGTGGGCCCAGTTCCATTCCAGACGTCTTCAGCAGGAGATCCTGACAGCAGACAAAAGGCTCAGAGGTCGCCTGGATGGAAGAATATCTCTTTCAAGTTTAGTAATCAACTCGCTGGACTGGTAGATGAATCCAGTAAATCTATCTCTGGGGGTTGGTCTTTCCAGGTGTCAGATACGATTACGACAGATGCAAGCGCAGAAGGCGGGGAGCTCACCTGAGAGATCATTCAATACAAGGCCTCTGGTCGGACAGCGAGACTGGTCTCTCCTCCACCATGAGGGAGGTGTTGGCAGTCAGAAATGCATTAGTAGAGTTCAGTTCTCTTCTTCAGGGTCAACACATCCGGATAATGTCGGACAACCGAACGACAGTCGCCTACATAAATCGTCAGGGGGGTACAAGATCCCTTCCTCTGGTGTTAGTAGCGGATCAGATCCTTCATTTTGCGGAGAGTCATCTATTCACGCTCTCGGCGCTGCATATAAGAGGAGAGGAGAACGTAAAAAATGATTTTCTAAGTCGACACATCTTGAAACAAGGAGAATGGGAATTGAATCCAGTGGTTTTCCAGCAGATTGTTGGCCGATGGGGACAACCTCAGATAGATCTGTTTGCAAACAAACACAATCGGAAAAGTAAAATATTTTGCTCCCTGAATCCAAAGGAGAAGCCGTTTGCGGTGGACGCGCTGCAAATTCCTTGGGACTTTACCCTGGCCTATGCCTTTCCCCCTCTAATGCTGATCCCTACTATCCTAAGGAAGATCCGAGAAGAACAGGCGAGGGTTATATTGATCTCCCCGTTTTGGCCCAAGAGGCGATGGTTCACTTGGATGAAGAGAATGTCCCAAGCGGATCCATGGGTTCTTCCAGACACCCCAGATCTCCTCAGGCGGGGGCCCAGTCTTCCATCCCCAAAGATCGGGCCTGCATTTGACGGCCTGGATTTTGAAAGGTCACTTCTAACGCAGAGGAGTTTTCTCCAGGTCTAGTTACTACTCTACTGGCGAGTAGGAAGCTGGTGACGACTAGAATCTATGGCAGAACCTGGGCTAAATTTCTGTCTACCTCGGGTCAGTCCGCCAAAGGGAGGGTTCCTATTGGGGCCATCCTGAAATTCCTTCAGAAAGGCTTAAGCATGGGGTTAGCCACCAGTACCCTTAAGGTACAAGTATCAGCTCTGGGGGCACTATATAATTGTGACTTAGCAGCGAATAGGTGGATAATCAGATTAATTAAAGCTTGCAGTAGATCTAGACCCATTCCTACTCCAAGGATGCCTCCTTGGGACCTGAATCTGGTTCTAGAAGTGTTAACCAAGCCTCCCTTTGAGCCCTTAGAGGAAGTTTCGGAGAAAATTCTCACCTTAAAAACAGCCATGCTGGTAGCTCTAACGTCCGCTCGTAGGGTTAGTGATCTGCACGCGCTATCAGTTAACCATCCATTCACTCAGGTGTGTATGGATAGAGTAATCTTAAGACCAGACCCGGCCTATCTTCAAAAAGTAGCCTCCAAATTCCATAGGACACAAGTAATTACTCTCCCTTCCTTCTATCCTGACCCTAGAGATTCTGAGCAACAAAAGCTTCACACTTTAGATGTTAAGAGGGTATTAGTCCAATATTTGGAGGTGACAAAGGCCTGGAGAAAAAGTGACGCCTTATTCATCTCATTTCACGGGGCTAGGAAAGGGCTTAAGGTTACAAGGGGGACCATAGCTAGGTGGGTCAGGGACACCATTGGCTTAGCGTACTCTTCTAGCAATCTGTCAGTTCCAGAGAACCTGAAGGCCCTCTCCACCAGAGCTGTAGCTGCTTCCTGGGCTGAGAAGGCAGATGTGCCCATCGACATCATATGTAAGGCTGCAACTTGGTCATCCCCCGCTACATTTTACAAGCATTACCGTCTTGACCTTTCCTCTCCTACTGATCTGTCCTTTGGGAGGAAGGTGTTGAAAGCGGTGATCCCTCCCTCTGGTGTCTGATCTCTCTAAATCCCTCAGGTGGTGCTGTCATGGGAGAAGGGGAAAAGATCCTAGTTACTTACCGGTAACGGGATTTTACAGAGCCCATGACAGCACCCTATTAATTCCCTCCCCTTTATCACTTATGGTGTGCACTTCTTAGGGTGTTTTATTAAGAAATGTTTAGGTGGTAGATATGTACTTACCGATTTTTGGGAGGCCCTCTCATGCTCTGAAACAAAAACTGATGCGGAAGAGAGGTACCGCCTTTTTATTCAGTAGGTTCTTGTCCTTGGTGGGCGGATACCCTCTCTCAGGTGGTGCTGTCATGGGCTCTGTAAAATCCCGTTACTGGTAAGTAACTAGGATCCTTATTGTGTAAAAGCGACAAAGCTTAAAAAAAATTATATAAATGTGTTATCGCTGTAATTGTACCAATCAGAATAAAGCTGCCTTATCAATTTTACCACACGCAGAACGACACAAAAAAAAATGCAAAAAACAATTCCTGAATTGTTTTTTTTTTTTTATTCTGCTTCCCAAAAATCAGAAAAGAGAGCAATCAAAAAATGTTATGTGCCTGAAAATGGTACCAATAAAAATGTCAACCCATCCCGCAAAAAACAAGACCTTACATGACTTTGTAGACTGAAATATTAAAAGATTATATCTCTCAAAATATGGCTTTGCAAAAATTGTAATCGCACCGTCCCGAAGAATAAAGTCATGTAATCATTAATACCGCACGAGGAACGGTGTAAAAAAAAAATAAAACCAATTCTTCACCTGCTGTTGATTTGTTCATTTTGCCTCCCAAAGATCACAGTAAGGCTTGGCTCACATTTATTCTGTGCTGAGCACTGCAGGAAAATGGCCGCCGAGATCCCAGTCTGCGCATGCGCCGACTCGGGTGGCCATTTTTCCTGTAGATCACGGCTTCAGGAAGATGGCCGCGGCCATCGGAAAGCAGCACTCGCCGCTCTGCCTCACTGCTGACAGCCAGACACCGGCCCTGCAGCACCTCACCTCTTCTGCTGCCGCCGATGTGTTCCTGAGGGAGGGAGGGAATGGAGGGCCCTGCAGTCCCTCTCCACCACCACCGCAATTATCTGGTAAGCTTACGTTCAGACTATAAATTTGGGGGGGAGGGGGTGGAGTGCTTTTTATGGTCTGAAAAATACGGTAAATGGAAACCCTGGTATCCGTGCTCAACATAGAGAGCAGGATAAATGGGAACATTTTACATAACATTTTGGATCACAAAAAAAGCTTCAACTCAATCCACAAAAAAAGCAAGTCCCCACTCAGTTCAGTCATCTGTTAACGGAAATATAGGGGGCTTCCATGTTACTGGTAGCACATAGGCTCTGGAAAAGTGAAATGGCCCTTTCCTCCCAAAAGAAATTCAGCCAATTCTGTGATCCCAAATTCAACCCCCCATCCACCTTCAGAGCCCCACAGTGTGCCTAAGCTGCCGAATTTACGGGTGCATGTCTCCAGAAGCATGAGCTGGGCATAATGTACTGGTCACTACAACGGCAGTTTGCAATTTTCACTCAGCAACATCCACTGCTGCTTTTTTTTCTGGAAAAAACCCATGTAGTAAAAATCCTCACCACATCTGTAGATAAATTTCCAAAGTTGGGTCACTTGAGGGAGGATTCTGCTGTCCTAGTACTTAGGGTCTCTATATGGAATCCACAAACTATTCTAGGAAAATCTGCGCTCCAGGAGGCAAGTAGCACTCATTCCATCCGGAGTCTCGCCGTGTGGCTAAGCAGTACTCTACAGCCATATTTATGTTAATTCTACATTCAGCAGATATTGTGTGACAAATTTTGGTGCCATTTTTACCCATTTCCCAGTTTGAAAATGTAAAATCTGGGGCTAAAACAAAACTTTGGTGGTGAAAATGTGATTATTCTTTTTCCTCACCGCCCAATGGTGTCAAATTCTTTGAGGCAGATGTGGTGTCAACATGCTCACAGCACCCCTAGATGAATTCATTGAGAGGTGTAGTTTGTAAAATGGGGTCTCTTATGGGGGGGAATTCTGCTGTTCTGGCATCTTAGGGGCTCTGCCAATGTGACATGGCACCGTCACACCAGTCCAGCAAAATATGAACTCCAGTATGGCGCTTCTTCCCTTCTGAACTTTCCCATGTGCCTCAAAAGTAGTTTTCGACCACATATGGGGTATGTGCGTACTCGGGAGAAATTGCACAACAAATTTTGGGGTCCATTTTCTCCTGTTATCCTTGTCGGAATGAAAAAATTGGTGGCTAAACAACATATTTGTTGGAATAATATTGTTTTTTTCATTTTCACAGATCAACATTGTAAAATTCTGTGAAGCGCACATTTAGATAAATTCCTTGATGGGTCTAGTTTCCAAGATGGGGTCACATTTGGGGGTTTTCCACTGTTTAGACACATCAGCGGCTCTCCAAACGTGACATGACACCTGCAGACCATTCCATCAAAGCCTGCTTTCCAAACCACCACTCCTACTTTTCTAAGCTCTGTCTTGTGCCAAAACAGTAGTTTAGCCCCACATATGGGGTAGCTGCGTACACAGGAGAAATTGCACAACAAATTTTGTTTTCCATTTTCTCCTGTTACCCTTGTGAAAATAAAAAAAATTGATGCTAAAAAACATTTTTGGGGAAAAATATGAAATTTTTATTTTCACGGCTCAATGTTATAAACTTCAGTCAAGTACCTGGGGGTTCAAAGTGCTCACCACACATCTAGATAAGTTCGCTGAGGGGTCTAGTTTCCAAAATGTTGTCACTTGTAGGGGGTTTACATAGTTTAGGCACATCAGGGGCTCCCAAAACATGACATGGTGTCCGCTAATTATTCCTGCAAACTTGGCATTCAAAAAGTCAAATGGCGCTTCTTCTGTTCCGATCGCTGCTGTGCGCCCAAACAGTAGTTTTCCTCCACATATTGGGTATCAGCGTACTCAGGAGAAATTGCACAACAAATTCTACTGTGCAGTTTCTTCTGTTACCCTTATGAAAATGCAAAATTCAGGGCTAAAAAACATTGTCGGAAATATATGAAATATTTATTCTCACAGCTCAATGTTATAAACTTCTGTGAAGCACCTGGGGGTTTAAAGTGCTCACCACACATCTTGAGAAGTTCCCCGAGGGTTCTAGTTTCCAAAATGGTGTCACTTGTGGTGGTCTCCTTTGTTTAGGCACATCAGTGTCTCTCCAAACGCATCAGGGCGCCCGCTAATTATTCCAGCAAATTTTGCATTCAAAAAGTCAAATGGCGCTCCTTCCATTCCGAGTCCTGCCGTGCGCCAAAACAGTGTTTTTCGCCCACATATGGGGTATCGTTCTGCTCAGGAGAAACAAATTTCGAGTCCATTTTTTACTGTTACCCTTGCGAAATTAAAAAAAAAAAAAAAAAAGGGTCTAAAGTAAAATTTTTGTGAAAAAAAGTTATATGTTCATTTTTTCCTTCCACATTCCATTAATTCCTGTGAAGAACCTGAAGGGTTAAGAAACTTCTTGAATGTGGTTTTGAGCACCTTGAGGGGTGCAGTTTTTAGAATGGTGTCTCTTTTGGGTATTTTCAGTCATATAGACCACTCAAAGTCACTTCAAATGGTATGTGATCCCTAAAAAAAATTGTTTTGTAAATTTTGTTGCAAAAATGAGAAATCGCTGGTCAACTTTTAACCCTTAACTTCCTGACAACAAAAAAAATAGTTTCAAAAATTGTGCTGATGTAAAGTAGACATGTGGGAAATGTTATTTATTAACTATTTTGTGTGACACATCTCTCTGATTTAAGGGCATGAAAATTCAAAGTGTGAAAATTGCAAAATTTTCACCAAATTTCCGTTTTTTCTATATAAACGCAAGTCATATCGAATTAATTTTACCACTATCATGAATTACCATATGTCACGAAAAAACTGGCTCAGAATTAGTGGTATCCGTTTAAGCGTTCCAGAGTTATTACCTCATAAAGTGACACTGGTCAGAATTGTAAAAATTGGCCTGGTCATTAAGGTGCAAACAGCCTTGGGGGGTAAAGGGGTTAACCTATACTGTTAAGTTCCTAATGTGTCCTAATTCCATGAGCTTTATCAACAGCTTTTTATGTTGTATCCAGTCAGTGGATGCCATTATAGCCTATAGGTGACAAGTGCCACTGTTTACGTTCATGACAGACCCATAATCAGCATTGGCATTCGGGTAAATAGATACTTCATGAAAAGCTATTGAAAAGCCTATTATGTTTCTATATAAAGGTTGCCTGAGGTGGATAACATAGAGAGGTATCTGTTATCAATACACTTCCATGTTAAACATACATTTTCCTGCACTTTGCAGGATAGAAGTCTGCAATATTATTCCATACCCTTATTTGCAGCATACTGACGTATACCAGCTGCTTGGTGGCCAAGCTACTCTTTTGGCAGAAGAGCCCTAGAAACCTGTGTAGCGTTTACTTTTCATCCTAAACAGCAAAAACTTTGTGATCAGGGTCTGATACATTAAAGAGAACCGGACAGCTTATACATAGTGCTGATCCACGTGCAGCATGTATCAGACAGTGGCTGCTCGATTTCAGCATTATGTGTTCAACTCTGAAATGCAGAGACGTTTCAGAGAAAAATCTAGTTTATCTCCTGCCTGAGACTGAGCTGCACTGGAGACTAGTTGGAGAGGGGCGTCCCCAGTGGCTTCTCCCCGCCCGCTCCTGTGGAGTGACAGGTCTCTCCCGGTGTGCATAGGAAGAGACCTATAACTGCAGGGCTGCGAGAAGCGCTCGGTCCCCCTGGTCAGACTGGTTTTCTGTGCAGATCAGTCCCTTGTGGGTATTAGACTGGTGGTCTCTGAAACACCACAGCGTTAACGTGTTACACATACATGGCTGGACTTGTGCAGCCACTTTCCGATACATGCTGTCTGTGGATCAGGCTCTCAGGTTCCCTTTAATTCAAGGGGGGGTAATGGGGGAAAAAGCAGATATTTTTACAGAGATTATAAATACAGGTAGAAGTATTTATAAAAAAAAAACAAAAAAAAAACGATTAATATTGAAGAGCCCGAGAGCCGTCTGGGCACTCTTCCTCCTAGGACCAGCCCGTTTACCTCTGTGTGTCTGGAGGTGTGGGGGCAATTTCATGAGCTTTCCTGGCAGCTAAAGCAAACAAGGTTAGTGCTAAGTATTTACCTTTTCTCCTTAATGCAAACAGCCTGGAAAGAGCTGTTTGGTAACACTACAGGCAACGGAGGACATGGACAAAGGTCGCAGCGATTCTGATCATCCTTTCTGTTAGACCTTTTCTGGTCAGCAAATAAAGCAATCTGTACACCTTTGGGAGATGGAGAAGGATTTTAAGGGCTTTATTTTTACAGTAAATAACATTAAGCCTGTTAGCTGCACTTACAGATAAACCTTCCGTACACATCCCAGTATAATATGTCGCTGGAAAAATACTAAAAGAAGCCTATTTTTTTGCCAGTGGAAAGATTGCTGTGTATTATGGTTTCTTCCTTTTCATTTTGTGTTTGAGTGATAAAAGGACATAACAAATAATTGTGAACTGTGAATGGGAGTAACCGTACCCCTTCCAAAACAATGAAAATAAAATTGTTTGTTTTAACTATTTGAATTGGCCGATTGACCCCCACTTGCTTCTCCTATCCAGCCTTCCCTATGATCGCTTATATATGGCACACTAAGTGGCTTCTTTTAGTCCAATATTGTTCTCTTCAAGCAAACTTCTACTTGCAGGCTCAGTTAGGTGTTAAAAAACAATCTGAGTATAAGGCTATGTTCACATTGCGTATTTTGAGGAGTTTAAAAAACATTAGTTTTTAAGGTTCAAACCACTTCAGAAAACTCTTCTAGTTTAGGACGTTTTTGGAGGAGTTCCTTTCTTCCTACAGAAAGTTTTTAAAAGTTTGTTTCCCCTCAACTGTTCTCTGCATCCATTTGATTGGACAGTGCCTGGTTTGGAGAGGTTTTTGTGAGGATCCTCTTCAAGAAATATTTGTTATTTCCGTCAGGTGTTTTTGAAAAATTTTTCAGGTGGTTCTGGTTTTTGAGGAGGATTTTGGAGATAGTCAATTTTTTAATATATCTTTTTCTGGCTGTGGGCTCAGTAATATTTTAGTTTATTTATTTTACTCACTTATATAACGCCATAATTCCACAGTGCTTTACAGACATTATGGGCACTGTCCCCATTAGGGCTCACAATCTACATTCCCTATCAGTATGTCTTTGGAGTGTGGGAGGAAACCCACGCAAGCACGGGGGGAACATACAAACTCTTTGCTGATGTTGTCCTTGATGGGATTTGAACCCAGAACCCCAGAGCTTCAAGGCTGCAGTGTTAACCACTGAGCCACAGTTGCTTTCTATATATAAACTCTTTTTCAACTATTTGTTAGAATTACAGCTTACATTTCTCAATACTCCCTGACCATCCTATACGCCAGTATTACAGTAAGGTGATAGCACTGGTTACCAATACACATTACACAGTCTGAATACCAGACCAGGCATCCAGGCAGTGAGCTGGCTCTCCTACAGAGATGATGAGAAGGTGAGAGCCATGGAGGTGCTGAAGCGCCATCCAGGAGCTGGTGGATATCCACTATAAACATGCAGCATAACGTTTCTCAGTCTAATTTATCTATTTTACTGCTACGGAAGGTGTGTAAGCCTGGTATACTTACTGTATGCTGCAGCAATCCATCCTACATGTAGCATCGGCGTCTCTGCCCCCTGCCAGGCAGAGATGCCGTCCCCCTTACCGCCGCGGTCCTGCTCCAGCGTCTTCCGGCCTCCCTGCAGCTGCTGCTGGTGCACGCAGCTTCCCTGGCTCTGTGCTTAGGGCGCGCTCGCTCCCCCTCCCTCTTAAAGGGGCCGCGCGCGCCGTCCTAAAAAGTCCCCGGCCAATCACCGGAGGGCTTTCCCTATAAGAGGCACCTCCTCCAATATGGAGGTGCCCAAGCAAGGTTGTTGCTTTGTGATTCTTACTTTGCTTCAGCCCCCAGGTCCTCTGCAAGTCAGTCCTGTTCGCCAGTCTGATCTTCTGCTCAGTCCGCTAGCCTGTCTTCTCTTCAGCCCGACAGTCTGTCTACAGTCCAGTCCGCCAGTCTGTCTATGGCCTCTGCCCGCCTGCTTACCTGGAAGCACCTGCCTGTTACCCGCCGTGCCTTCCTGCACGCTTACCTGGAAGCACCAGCCAGCTATCTGTTGTGCTGCCAGCTTGCCTACCCGGAACACTCGCCTGACTATCTGCCTAATCAGCCTGCTTGTCTACCCGGACCACCTGTCAGCTTGCCAGCCGAAGCTCATCCGCTGTACCGGTCATTTCCTGCCTTCTGACCCGTGGGAGTCACCTGCTCTCATACAAGGTCGGTCCCAGAGTGGCACCTGGTCCCTCTGCTCGGTTCCTCCCTGGTTCACGGAGTCGACTGAGCCGCTGTGCGACCTTGGTCGGACCGAGTTGACACTTAGTCATGCCCCTCTGGCCCCTCCTTTTTGGGACACGCTGCATAATCATTGAATGCAGGTTTTACATTTGGTCGCGTTGCCATAAGAGTATAAAATCCAGCACCTCACCATGCAGTATTCTCTTACTAACGTTTTCTGAAAGAATAGGTAATTATGAAGAGCTCACTGAATTAGAGTGTGTTCCTATAGTAGGACACCACCATTTTAACAAGTCAGTTTGAGAAATTTCTCCCTTCACAAATATTCCACCAACGTTTTGAAACTGAAGCACTTTATTGGAGATCATGTAACGTTAACTAGTGGGGTCACCGAGTGCTGAGGAGCATAGTTCATAAAGTCATCAACGCTCCACTGACTGAACAACTGCAGAGTTAAAGCCTCCTCTGGGATTAACATTGGCACAAAAACTATGCACCGGGAGCTCCATGGCATGGGTTTCCATGGCAGAGCAGCTGCATGGTAGCCTTACATCACCAAGCACAATGCCAAGGGTTAGATGGAGTAGTAGCTACTGGGGTTGGGAGCAGTGAAATTCATACTCTACCAAGCAGTCTGATGGACAAGCCTGAGTTTAGTGAATGCCAGGAGAACATTACTTTTTTGACTGCATTGTGCTAACTCTAGAGTTTGGTGGAGGAAGGATAATACTATGAGGATGTTATTCCGAATTTGGCCAAGCCATATAGTTCCAGTGAAGGGAAATCTTAATAAATCAGGATATCAAAAATTTTGGACAGTTGTAGCTTCCAAATTTGTGGGAAGAGTTTGGGAAGATATTTTCCGTTCCATCATGGCTGTGCTTATTGGTCCATAAAGGGCGTAGTTGGATGAGTTTGATGTGGAAGAACATGACCGGCTGTCCTGACCTCAACCCCACCAAACAACTTTGGAATAAACTAGAATCGAGATTGTGAGCTCTGCATTCTTGTCCAACATCGGTGTTTGACCTCACAAATGCTCTTCTGTATGACTGACCAGAAATTCCCACAATCACTCTCCAAAATCTTGTAGAAAACTTTGCCGGAATAGTTGGAGCAGCAAAGGAAGGAAACAACTCCATAATAATGGCCAGGGATGTAGAATGGGATGTCATACTTGCTCCTGTAGGTGTGATGTGTAAATGTTCCAGTACTTTTGTCGATTTAGCATTCTATATGTGATTAAAAAAAATACTTCTTAGATTAATTTGTTTTTGGGAAAAAAAAGTGGGTAACAATCAATATGGCTGCAGTTGTAACACTAGCAGTTATCCACTTTTGTGTTTCCTATTTAAGATCCACGGAAAGATGGGTGGCGACCAGGTCAGGGTTTTCCAACCTTGTTGTCACTCAGGTTAACTTTCCTTTAACCTCTTAATGTCCGCCGATATTCATTAAAATTTCCTCATTGCTGTTTTAAAATGACAATAGGGAATAAGGGTATAGAGCCCCCCAGAGTCTGAAAATCTCTGGGGTCTTAGCTACTGGGCATAGCTGAGACCCTGGAGAACACGAGCTGGACCGGGTTTTATGGTCCTCAATCACAAAAAACACAAACTGGGCCCTCTGTTAAAATAATTTAATCTCTTTTGACATGATATACATGTCAGAGGAGAGAGAAATTATGTCCCCTAGCCCTCCCCCAGTATCTCCGCCATCCCCCAAACCTCCTGCTCCGTCCCCTGCCGCTCCGCATCGTCTTCCTGAAAAAAAAAAATGGTGGGCACATACACAGTGCGCCCGCCAAGATCTTCCAGCCGGCACCCGACATCAGCAGAGGTATTTTTCCTATTGGTTCAATTTGATCACTGCGAATAAACTCTATCACAGTGATCAAAAGCCAATAATTATTTTGGCCCCCCCGTGTCACCTCCTTAGTCAGATTTTTTTGTATTTTATAATTTTTAGTGCTTTACTTTTTTGCGTTTAGGGTTGGGCTAAGGGTTAGGATTGGGCTTAGAGTTGAGGTTAGGGTTGAGGTTAAGGTTGGGCTTAGGGTTTTTTCAAAAGTTAAAAAAAAATGATGACAATATGACTACTAGTGTTGAGCAAAAGTGCTTGCTATTCGAGATTGCATTAGGTGCCCGGGAAGCGCTGAGTATTGTGGGTGCTCGAGTGACATGCTCGAGTCTCTGCCCCGCATGCTTCACGGCTACATGTGGGGTATCACCGCGCTCATAAGAAAGTGGTAGATATATCAAAGGGTGAGTTTCTGGTTAAGGTGCTTAGACACTGTTCATATTGCATATTGTCATTCTAAATGATATGATAACATAGTTAAACGCCATTTGAAATATAAAACATATAACAAGGAAGCGTACATAGAACGCAAATAAAACAACCAAACTTTATTAGATTATTAAAATCACTACTTAAAACAGCATGTGGGCCAGTGGTTCATAATGATAAGTCAGAAAAAAACTTTTATAGTGGCACCACAGGTTGGCAGGCAAACAAATTTTCAACAGCAAATGTGTATGTTATCCATGATTAGATCATACTATAGATAGATAGGTAAGTACATACAGCAGTAATTGTAAAATCTGATTAACAATATCGATATCAAAAAGTGCTCAGTGCATCAAAGTAAACAGTGAAAGAAATATATTGCTGTACTAACTTATATACAGTTACATAATATGCTGTAGAAATGCCCCGGTGAGAATATTACCTTAACCAAGCGATGGTGTCACTACCCCTACGCGCGTTTCGGTGGCGTGCCTTCAGAGGCAAGTATAAAAGTGATTGCGGATTTGCTGCATTTTTTGTAGTGTTTTCGCTTGCATTTTTAGATATCACTAAATGCTTAAGAGATAGATCATAGAGATAGATAATGGATAGATATTTATATATGATAAATAGATAGACAGACATATACAGTGGGTACGGAAAGTATTCAGACCCCTTTAAATTTTTCACTCTTTGTTTCATTGCCGCCATTTGGTAAATTCTAAAGTTCATTTTTTTTCTCACTAATGTACACGCTGCACTCCATCTTGACTGAAAAAAACTGAAATGTAGACATTTTTGCTAATTTATTAAAAAAGAAAAACTGAAATATCACATGGTCATAAGTATTCAGACCCTTTGCTCAGTATTGAGTAGAAGCACCCTTTTGATCTAGTGCAGCCATGAGTCTTCTTGGGAATGATGCAACAAGTTTTTTACACCTGGATTTGGGGATCCTCTGCCATTCTTCCTTGCAGATCCTCTCCAAATCCGTCAGGTTGGATGGTGAACGTTGGTGGGCAGCTATTTTCGGGTCTCTCCAGAGATGCTCAATTGGGTTTAGGTCAGGGATCTGGCTGGGCCAGTCCAGAATGGTCACAGATTTGTTCCGAAGCCACTCCTTTGTTATTTTAGCTGTATGCTTGGGGTCATTGTCTTGTTGGAAGGTGAACCTTCGGCCAAATCTGAGGTCTAGAGCACTGTGGAAGAGGTTTTCATCCAGGATATCTCTGTACTTGACCGCATTCATGTTTCCTTCAATTGCAACCAGTCCTGTCCCTGCAGCTGAAAAACACCCCCATAGCATGATGCTGCCACCCCCATGTTTCACTGTTGGGATTGTATTGGGCAGGTGACGAGCAGTGCCTGGTTTTCTCCACAAATACCGCTTAGAATTATCACCAAAAAGTTACATCTGCATGTCATCAGACTAGAGAATCTTATTTCTCATAGTCTGGGAGTCCTTCATGTGTTTTAGAGCAAACATTATGCTGGCTTTCATATGTCTTGCACTAAGAAGAGTCTTCTGTCGGGCCACTCTGCCATAAAGGCCCGACTGGTCTGGTGGAGGGCTGCAGTGATAGTTGACTTTATGAAACTTTCTCCCATCTCTTTCCTGCATCTCTGGAGCTCAGCCACAGTTATCTTGGGGTTCTTCTTTACCTCTCTCACCAAGGCTCTTCTCCAACGATTGCTCAGTTTGGCTGGATGGCCAAGTCTAGGAAGACTTCTGGTGGTCCCAAACTTCTTCCATTTAAGGATTATGGAAGCCACTGTGCTCTTAGGAACCTTGAGTACTGCAGAAATTCTTTTGTAACCTTGGCCAGATCTGTGCCTTGCCACAATTCTGTCTCTGAGCTCATTGGGCAGTTCCTTTGAGCTCATGATTCTCATTTGGTCTGACATGCACTGTGAGCTGTGAGGTCTTATATAGACAGGTGTGTGCCTTTCCAAACCAAGTCCTATCAGTTTAATTAAATACAGCTGGACTCCAATGAAGGAGTAGAACCATCTCAAGGAGGATCACAAGGAATTGGACAGCATGTGACCTAAATATGAGTGTCTGAGAAAGGGTCTGAATACTTATGACCATGTGATATTTCAGTTTTTCTTCTTTAATAAATTTGCAAAAATTTCTACATTTGTGTTTTTTTCAGTCAAGATGGGGTGCAGAGTGTACCTTAATGAGGAAAAAAATGAACTTTCCGTACCCACTGGAATTACACCACCCCCCAACATATAATAAAATTGTGCCCTGTGGCGCTTACTGTACAGCTTTCTATGATTACAAATAAACACTCCCCTACACTATCCCTTGTTCACCAATTCATTAAAAAAAGTTCCCAAGCAGGTCCTCCGTATGTCTGTCTGTCTGTATGTCCGTCTATCTATCTCTATAGCATTTATTGCTGTCCAAAAACGCATGCAAAAACGAAAAAAAAATTGTTTTTTATGTATTGAAAACACGTGAAAATTGAAATATTTCTATTTTTTATTTTTAATGCAAATTGTGATATGTAAAAAAAAAAACTGCTAAAAATAGAAATAAAAAACATTTAACCTAAAAGCCTGATTTAATAGGTCATTTTCTGATGAGCCTATGAACCTGTGAAATGCTGCTGCCAATCTAAAACGGGGCATTTACAACGCGGGGGAAGGGGGTCCTCGTCATTACATGATCACAGTGCGCCGATGGGTTGCCATGTCTGCCAGGGATCTGCTAAAGACCCCTGTGCCTTAAATGACAATACTCCTGTGAAAGCCAGCCCGTGGCTTGCGTTTATAAGGAGACTGTGATTTTTGCTATATACAGCAGTACTTTGCTATTGCTGTATATAGTACAAGTGATCAGATGATCCCAGGTTCAAGTCCCCTAAGGGCACCAACAAATACAGTGAGAAGTTAAAAAAAATAACGTTTTAAAAAATATGAAAGTTCAAATCACCACCCTTTTCCCCCATTAAAAATTAAGAAATACATTTTTTTTAAAAATACACATTTGGTATTGCTGCATTTGTAAAAGATCTATCAAAATGTAAACTAAATTAATCCAATTGGTAAGTGGCTTAAAGAGAGATAAAATCAAAATGCCAGAATTGCCGTTTTTCAGCTGCCACAACAGCATGAAAGAGTGCAGTAAGAGGCGATCAAAACATGGTATCTACCCCAAAATGACATCAATAAAAACATCAGCTTGGGGCACAAAAAACAAGTCCGGACACAGCTCTATTTCCCGAAAATTTAAAATGTTACTGCTTTCAGAATATGACATCACAAGCGTATTTTTTATTTATTTATACATTTCTGAATTATTTTTCACCACTTAAATAAAACCAAAACGATGCATCTTTGGTATCTGCATAAATGTACTGACCTGGAGAATCATATTGACAGGTCATTTTATGGTAAAATGTACACTGTAAGTGTAAAAATCCCAAAATCAATTGCAGAATTCCACTTTTTTTTGCTATTTCGGCCGTAATTGATGTAAATACTTTTATGCCCAAAAATGACAAAAGTATTCTCGGAGTGATACCTTTATTGGCTATCCAGAAAAAATGTACATGCAAGCTTTCAGAGCACAGAGGCTAGGTATCACTCCGAGAGTACTTTTGTCCTTTTTTTGGCTTACACAGTACCACAATATAACTTTGTATTGTACATCAGTCATAATTGACGAGATTTTGCATCATTGCCATCTCCTTGTTCGGTACAGGAGCTCCTTAGATTCAATTTTTGACTTTCACGTCATGTCTACTACAAGTACACGTTATTAATTGCTCCTTAGTGTAAAACAGTATTTAGTATGTTACAGTGGCCCCTTTAACAAGGTGTATTGGGAATAACTTGACTACTCAACCCTGTGGCCTCCATTATCTTCAAGTGACACTTCCAACCTGTTTCCCCTTGTTTAGAGAAAATGGACAATGTAACAAAAGCAAAATTAACCCGAATGACCTCATGCTTGCTGTTTAGGTAGCATGACAATAGATCGATTCATTAGCAATCATAATAGATAAGGGGAGCAAATGACCCCGCGGAGAGAGAGCCTGAGGTGGAATAGCGCCTGGGGAGTGACCAGGCAGACATCATCTCATTGTGCATATGTGAGAGAACTACACTGCCTGCTAATACTACTGGGAAAGAAGGTGACTAGAGCTTTAGCCATTGTGGCAGTTTGAGCGTGAATGCAAAAGAAAAACTGTCTTATATTTGTCACTATGTCAATTGACATATTAGCTTAATACCACACCAGATTCTCCCGTATCATAAGATTCCCCTTATTTTTCTGTTACTTTCACTGATTCCGATACTGAAGTGGCCACGACACTATAAAGTGCAGCCAAACCATTTGGGCTTCGTTGTAGATTTCAGACGCAATTCTTATTCTGCAATGGAAAAACTTCTTAAGAATTCTCATAGATATTTCAGTTCAAGAAAATCGGTGGCTATCTCTGAATGAGTGCAGAAGCCCTGCAAACATGATGGGGTACATCATTAGGAATGGAGCATTGCACAAGCGGTGTGGGTCTCTTCTTCAGAGCACCATCTATAACTGCATATTGTTCACACAGTAATAAGAGTGGATGCTGTGAGCGCCTAAGCTTCCATTAGTGGTGGTCGTAGGGAGCCAGAAATTTATTATTTAACAAGGGAAAAAAATTTTTTGCGTATATATGTGTGTGTGTATATATATATATACATACTGTATATACACATTCATACAGTGGTGGCCAAAGGTATTGGCACCCCTGCAATTCTGTCAGATAATACTCAGTTTACTTCCTGAAAATGATTGCAATCACAAATTCTTTGGTATTATTATCTTCATTTAATTTGTCTTCAATGAAAAAACACAAAAAGAATTGTCCTAAAGCCAAATTGGATACAATTCCACACCAAACCTAAAAAAGGGGGTGGACAAAAGTATTGTCACTGTTTGAAAAATCATGCGATGCTTCTCTAATTCATGTAATTAACAGCACCTGTAACTTACCTGTGGCACCTAACAGGTGTTGGCAATAACTAAATCACACTTGCAGCCAGTTAACATGGATTAAAGTTGACTCAACCTCTGTCCTGTGTCCTTGTGTGTACCACATTGAGCATGGAGAAAAGAAAGAAGACCAAAGAACTGTCTGAGGACTTGAGAAACCAAATTGTGAGGAAGCATGAGCAATATCAAGGCTACAAGTCCATCTCCAAAGTCCTGAATGTTCCTGTGTCTTCTGTGCGCAGTGTCATCAAGAAGTTTAAAGCCCATGGCACTGTGGCTAACCTCCCTAGATGTGGACGGAAAAGAAAAATTGACGAGAGATTTCAACGCAAGATTGTGCGGATGGTGGATAAAGAACCTCGACTAACATCCAAACAAGTTCAAGCTGCCCTGCAGTCCGAGGGTACAACAGTGTCAACCCGTACTATCCGTCGGCGTCTGAATGAAAAGGGACTGTGTGGTAGGATACCCAGGAAGACCCCACTTCTTACCCCGAGACATAAAAAAGCCAGGCTGGAGTTTGCCAAAACTTACCTGAGAGCCTAAAATGTTTTGGAAGGATGTTCTCTGGTCAGATGAGACAAAAGTAGAGCTTTTTGGCAAAAAGCATCAACATAGAGTGTACAGGAAAAAAAAAGAGGCATTCAAAGAAAAGGACACGGTCCCTACAGTCAAACATGGCGGAGGTTCCCTGATGTTTTGGGGTTGCTTTGCTGCCTCTGGCACTGGACTGCTTGACCGTGTGCATGGCATTATGAAGTCTGAAGACTACCAACAAATTTTGCAGCATAATGTAGGGCCCAGTGTGAGAAAGCTGGGTCTCCCTCAGAGGTCATGGGTCTTCCAACAGGACAATGAACCAAAACACTTCCAAAAGCACTATAAAATGGTTTGAGAGTAAGCACTGGAGACTTCTAAGGTGGCCAGCAATGAGTCCAGACCTGAATCCCATAGAACACCTGTGGAGAGATCTCAAAATGGCAGTTTGGAGAAGGCACCTTTCAAATATCAGGGAACTGGAGCAGTTTGCCAAAGAAGAATGGTCTACAATTCCAGCAGAGCATTGTAAGAAACTCATTGATGGTTACCGGAAGCGGTTGTTCGCAGTTATTTTGGCTAAAGGTTGTGCAACCAAGTATTAGGCTGAGGGTGCCAATACTTTTGTCTGACCCATTTTTGGAGTTTTGTGTGAAATGATCAATGATTTGATTTTTGCTTCATTCTCTTTTGTGTTTTTTCCTTGCACGCAAATTAAATGAAGATAATAATACCAAAGAATTTGTGATTGCAATCATTTTCAGGAAGAAACTGAGTATTATCAGACAGAATTGCAGGGGTGCCAATACTTTTGGCCACCACTGTGTGTGTGTGTGTGTATATATATATATATATATATATATATATATATATATATATATATATATATATATATATATATATATATATATATATATATATATATATATATATAATTTTTTTTTTGTACCGTGTTAGCCGGTAGATTGAAAATTATTTAGACTTGAGAGTCCTCAGGGGTTGATACCTTTTAATGGCTAACTGAAAAGATGGTAACAGGTTGCAAGCTTTCGTGACTACTCAGGCCTCTTCATCAGGCTAGTGTAACCTAAAATCTGAAGAGTCCCTTATTTATACACAATAGGGCACAGAAATAATGCAATAGATGAGACAGGTGATGAAAAGCAGAGCTATTACTATGGGAGAGAGAAACTTTTCTGGCTGTAAATATTTTAGCAGTTCATAGATAAGGACTGTGAAAGTTTTATTGTTTGGTGCAGTGTTGTGATGACCCCACAAGTCTGAGAGGCACATTTCTTAGTTGATGTAGAATTACATAAATCCATGCGACACATTCATTCCTGCTCTGAAGGTGTCAAAGGTCACCATTAGTTTATATTCCGAGACTCTCCTTTCTCTCTGAGATTTGAAGTTACCTTTTAATGCCAGTAATTTCATGTCTTTGATGCTGTGATCAGGGGAACAAAAATGCTTGGCCACAGGTAGATCTATTCTTTTTTTTTTTTTATTGTGTGGCGATGATAATTCATCCTCTAAGTTTTTTCACTTATTAAAAGCAGTGCAAAAATATTGAAAATGCACTCACCTTAGCAGGTTACAACCTGCAACTTAATGTAAGTATGTACCAGCTGCTGCACAACCGTAGATCACTGGGATCAGGAATCAATGTGATGAGGAGTGCAAAACGGTTTCCACTGCGCTGCCGGCTAGTCCACGTGGAGACACCATACCAATGGTTCCAATAATAAATTCTTGTCTGTTACAAATTAAAATCAATGCGTTTCGAAGCTTTGCCCAACTTCTTCATCAGGATAAGGTAAGACAAAGAGATTTGTAACACACAAGAATTTAATAAAAAGAGGTTTAAAATCCTTTATTGGAACCATTGGTATGGTGTCCCCACGTGGACTAGCCGGCTGCGCAGTGGAAACCGTTTTGCACTCCTCATCACAAAAAGTTGTCAACGTGTCAGCTGTTGAAACTTTTTCAAGTATACTTTAAATGCTGGAAAAAGACTTAAATAGCCTAAATGTCACATTTTTTCCAGTAATGGCAAGTCTTTCTAACCTCGCTTTGGGTTCCAGTGTACTGTTGTCGATCTTCTATGTTGTATTTGTACGTTGATATGGGTGAGACGGACCAAGCTCACAGCTGACCAGTACCAGTTGTACATTCCTTATTGGAATGCGGTGACATGAAATTAAAGGAATGATCTTTTCAGAATTACTTCTGCAGTTGAACATTGGGCCTGATCCTAATTCTGGCATAAAACACCTTGAAATGTTGCAAGATTTTTGTGCAACTGGATGTTACTGAAAAAGTTTGCAACTTTTTCTTATTTTGCGCCACTCCCAGTTGGATTCACCAAACTGGACGGAGCAGCAGGGGGACAAAGCCCGCCCAGCAAATATGTCAAGTTTTACGCCACTTTAGCACCTGCTAACTGAATCTCTTTTCCATTTATTCTTCTGCAATACCTGCAAGGACTTTTAACTACAGCATTTCTAATAAACATCATGTCGTCTTGGTTGCTGTGTACCCCACACAACATCAGGTTAGCAGATACTTATTAGTCACCTATGCTTTAAATTTTGGGCGATACCCAATGTGCTCTGGTGTTTTCTCTTGTGTCTTGTATCTATCTCCATCTAAGAGGACTCATGACATCTGGTTACTGATACCCACCACCTTATGTTACCGCAACTAGCAGAGATCTTCAGCTATGATCCTATACAATCTTCACGGTTGTACCTTAGATCCTGCAATTTGGTCTGCCTTGCAATAAACATGAAGTACCTACTATGACCTAGCTTGAAAGTAATTGTGTACTGAAGGATGCACAATAGCTGCTTATTGGTTCAGGTGAAGCCTGAAAGGGCTGTGTATGCAAGACACTTGCAGATAACGTAAGGGTAGAAATAGGACACAATAAGGGCCTATAATAAGTTGCTGATAAGAGACAACAATCCACCAATCTGCATCTGTTTTTCAGTGTAATTAATCTTCACTGTACATCCCTCTCCGCAATCTGCAAATACTCTTACCTCCCTGTAAGTGAAGCCCATAAACATGGTCGTATGTACTTATACTTTCTCTACTTCTCCAGTTTCCAGATACATTTGGTTGAAGCAGCTTAGGCAACAGTTCCTAATGGAGTCCACCTCCTGATAATAACCCTATTTGTCATATCTTTGATAAACTAACCTTTCACAAATGCTTGGAAACTGTATCAATAAGGAAGTTGATGTCTCGCGTGTCGCCTGGTTACTCTCTTGCCAACTTATGCGTTATCAGTTACTAGAATGCTCGGCTAAAGGATAAAAGTTAATTAGCTTAAAAACCATTGTTAAATAGGAGATGTTTAGTTGTAAAGTGGCCCTGTAAATGGGACACAACACACTGGAGCCGATATGTATTTTCTCGTGTTTCCAAAGCATCTGGAAATTTTGGAAGAGTCTCTTGGCTTTTAGTTATCATGCCGTATGAATTGGTTAACTTTCTTTCTGTTCTCCATAAGGAAGAGAAGACTTTGGTCTGTGCTTATTAAAAGGTCACCTGTATTTAGTTTTCCATTTTATTTCAAACGTTTGTATTTGTCTTTTTTAATATACTTAAAGATTTAAAAAAAAAGACATGGGCCCATCATCCTTTCTCCGCCAGTTCTACATTTTCTATCGCTAGATTATTTGTAACCCACAATGCTATTTGTTGTGAGAAAATCATCCCTCCCTAGAAGCTCATATAGTGTCTGCCATTACTGCCTCTTGTGGTCGGTCATTCTACAGTCTGACTGCTCTGACTGTAAAGAACCCTTTCTTATTTAGTTGCTGAAATAGCTTTTTTTTCCCACAATAAATTTTAAAAATAAATTTGTCTCAACAGGATCTTATCCTTCTTTGTCGCAATATGTAATATATATATATGTATGTATGTATGTGTATATATATATATATATATATAAATATATAATACACGCACGCGCGTGGACACACCTTCTCATTTAATGATTTTTCTGTATTTTCATGACCATGAAAATTGTACATTCACACTGAAGGCATCAAAACTATGAATTAACACAAGTGGAATTATATACTTAACAAAAAAGTGTGAAACAACTGAAAATATGTCTTATATTCTAGGTTCTTCAAAGTAGCCACCTTTTGCTTTGATGACTGCTTTGCACACTCTTGGCATTCTCTTGATGAGCTTCAAAAGGAAGTCACCAGAAATGGTCTTCCAACAATCTTGAAGGAGTTCCCAGAGATGCTTAGCACTTGTTGGCCCTTTTGCCTTCACTCTGCGGTCCAGCTCACACCAAACCATCTCGATTGGGTTCAGGTCTGGTGACTGTGGAGGCCAGGTCATCTGGCGTAGCACCCCATCACTCTCCCTCTTGGTCAAATAGCCCTTACACAGCCTGGAGGTGTGTTTGGGGTCATTGTCCTGTTGAAAAATAAATGATGATCCAACTAAACGCAAACCGGATGGAATAGCATGCTGCTGCAAGATGCTGTGGTAGCCATGCTGGTTCAGTATGCCTTCAATTTTGAATAAATCCCCAACAGTGTTACCAGCAAAGCACCCCCCACACCATCACACCTCCTCCTCCATGCTTCACGGTGGGAACCAGGCATGTAGAGTCCATCCGTTCACCTTTTCTGCGTCGCACAAAGACACGATGGTTGGAACCAAAGATCTCAAATTTGGACTCATCAGACCAAAGCACAGATTTCCACTGGTCTAATGTCCATTCCTTGTGTTCTTTAGCCCAAACAAGTCTCTTCTGCTTGTTGCCTGTCCTTAGCAGTGGTTTCCTAGCAGCTATTTTACCATGAAGGCCTGTTGCACAAAGTCTCCTCTTAACAGTTGTTGAAGAGATGTGTCTGCTGCTAGAACTCTGTGTGGCATTGACCTGGTCTCTAATCTGAGCTGCTGTTAACCTGCGATTTCTGAGGCTGGTGACTCGGAAAAACTTATCCTCAGAAGCAGAGGTGACTCTTGGTCTTCCTTTCCTGGGGCGGTCCTCATGTGAGACAGTTTCTTTGTAGCGCTTAATGGTTTTTGCAACTGCACTTGGGGACACTTTCAAAGTTTTCCCAATTTTTCGGACTGACTGACCTTCATTTCTTAAAGTAATGATGGCCACTCGTTTTTCTTTACTTAGCTGCTTTTTTCTTGCCATAATACAAATTCTAACAGTCTATTCAGTAGGACTATCAGCTGTGTATCCACCTGACTTCTGCACAACACAACTGATAGTCCCAACCCTATTTATAAGGCAAGAAATCCCACTTATTAAACCTGACAGGGCACACCTGTGAAGTGAAAACCATTTCCGGTGACTACCTCTTGAAGCTTATCAAGAGAATGCCAAGAGTGTGCAAAGCAGTCATCAAAGAAAAAGGTGGATACTTTGAAGAACCTAGAATATAAGACATATTTTCAGTTGTTTCACACTTTTTTGTTAAGTATATAATTCCACATGTGTTAATTCATAGTTTTGATGCCTTCAGTGTGAATGTACAATTTTCATAGTCCTGAAAATACAGAGAAGTCTTTAAATGAGAAGGTGTGTCCAAACTTTTGGTCTGTACTGTATGTGTGTGTGTATATATATATATATATATATATATATATATATATATATATATATATATATATATATACACTGCTCAAAAAAATAAAGGGAACACTCAAATAACACATCCTAGATCTGAATGAATGAAATATTCTCATTGAATACTTTGTTCTGTACAAAGTTGAATGTGCTGAGAACAAAATCACACAAAAATCATCAATGGAAATCAAATTTATTAACCAATGGAGGCCTGGATTTGGAGTCACCCCCAAAATTAAAGTGGAAAAACACACTACAGGCTGATCCAACTTTGATGTAATGTCCTTAAAACAAGTGAAAATGAGGCTCAGTATTGTGTGTGGCCTCCACGTGCCTGTATGACCTCCCTACAACACATGGGCATGCTCCTGATGAGGTTGCGGATGGTCTCCTGTGGGATCTCCTCCCAGACCTGTACTAAAGCATCCGCCAACTCCTGGACAGTCTGTGGTGCAACGTGAAGTTGATGGATGGAGCGAGACATGATGTTCCAGATGTGCTCAATCGGATTCAGGTCTGGGGAACGGGCGGGCCAGTCCATAACTTCAATGCCGTCATCTTGCAGGAACTGCTGACACACTCCAGCCTCATGAGGTCTGGCATTGTCCTGCATTAGGAGGAACCCAGGGCCAACCGCACCAGCATATGTTCTCACAAGGGGTCTGAGGATCTCATCTCGGTACTTAATGGCTGTCAGGATACCTCTGGCGAGCACATGGAGGGCTGTGCGGCCCTCCATAGAAATGCTGCCCCACACCATTACTGACCCACTGCCAAACTGGTCATGCTGAAGGATGTTGCAGGCAGCAGATCGCTCTCCACGGCGTGTCTAGACTCTGTCACGTCTGTTACATGTGCTCAGTGTGAACCTGCTTTCATCTGTGAAGAGCACAGGGCGCCAGTGGCGACTTTGCCAATCCTGGTGTTCTGTGGCAAATGCCAAGCGTCCTGCACCGTGTTGGGCTGTGAGTGCAACCCCCATCTGTGGACTTCGGGCCCTCATACCACTCTCATGGAGCCGGTTTCTAACCGTTTGTGCAGACTCGAGGTCATTTTGCTCGGCTCTGGCAGTGCTCCTCCTGTTCCTCCTTGCACAAAGGCAGAGGTAGCGGTCCTGCTGCTGGGTTGTTGCCCTCCTACGGCCCCCTCCATGTCTCCTGCTGTAGTGGTCTGTCTCCTGGTAGCACCTCCAGCCTCTGGACACTATGCTGACAGACACAGCAAACCTTCTTGCCACAGCTCGCATTGGTGTTCCATCCTGGATGAGCTGCACTACCTGAGCAACTTCTGTGGGTTATAGAGTCCGTCTCATGCTACCACGACTGTGAAAGCACAACCAACATTCAAAAGTAACCTAAACATCAGCCAGAAAGCATTGGTACTGAGATGTGGTCTGTGGTCCCCACCTGCAGAACTACTCCTTTATTGAGGGTGTCTTGATAATTGCCAATAATTTCCATCTATTGTCTATTCCATTTGCACAACAGCAGGTGAAATTGATTGTCAATCAGTGTTGCTTCCTAAGTGGACAGTTTGATTTCACAGAAGTTTGATGTACTTGGAGTTATATTCTGTTGTTTAAGTGTACCCTTTATTTTTTTGAGCAGTGTATGTATATGTGTATATATATATATATATATATATATATATATATATATATATATATATATGTGTATATATGTGTGTGTGTGTGTATATATATATATATATATATATATATATATATATATATATATATATATATAACTCTCATACTGAATTGTATTACAGCTGTCTCACATCAGAATACTTGTGCAATACAGTGCTATACGAGGACCATGTGGCAGCAGATTCGGTGCCTATGACTCTGGGCCACTTTGGGGAAAAAAAAGCAAGAACATTGCTAACTTGCTTGTTTTTACTTGATCGTTTAATACATGATGCTTTTGTCAGTTTTGCAAAACTTCTCATAAAGGATTATCATACCAATATTAATTGACTTGAATTAAATTTTTCCAGTTGTAATAATTTAAAAGAAATTAATAATAGTTCTCCTTATATAGGTATTGCTGTTATATACTTGTCATGGTGCGCAGCGCACCTTCCTCATGTCCAGTGGTGGTCACACACGCTCAGTAGCTCCATACACAAGCAGCAGAGTTATTCTTACTATTATAATATAAATAATTGCACTAGATGCAGCGTCTTTTTGCCAGTACTGGGCACATTTGGTTGAGTTTATGAAGCCCCTTATCATATAGTGTGAAGAGTGCAGAAGGTGGCACCGGAGACATGCTGCTGACAGTCCAGAGGCCTCTTTGCCATGCAGGACACACATTGTACGTTGTTTCTGATTCTGTATAGGGCCCGTTCATACACTACGTTGTGTGTTAGAATTTGTATCCTATAGTTGTATATATTTGTTGTGGTTTTAGCTCCACATTATGGAGCCTAATAAGAATCAGAGCGATGTGTATAGCCATTACAGCAAGTTCATTTATCATCCGAGTCTCCTCTCAGCGGTGGCAAACTGTGGACTCGGAGGTATAATGATCAGGTGTACTTGGGGTAGCAGCTCATTAACTATGTGTTAATTATCTGTGATTACTATTTAAATGCAATGGCGGTTTCATTACATGCTCCATTGTGAGACTGGTTTGATCTAATTAAGTCATCCCAGTTTCCGCCGCCTTCACCTATAACCCTTTCCTTTCTGCTGCACCCTAAGCACAAGCCTGGTTCCCTCCACAGGGACGTCTCTATTCAATTGATAAACAAGTCAGCGTCTCATTTGCAAACATCCCAGTATTGGCTATTGATGACTTTAACCTTCACACCCAAAAGTTATACCTTATTAACGCCAACAGAGAAACAAAATCAAATCAATTAATATTTAAATTTTTTTCCAGAAACTCATTATCCGTGTTGTCTATTTTTTTTCTTACATAAATGTCTTAAAGGGGGGAGGAAGGGAAGAACATTTTGATAGATTTTGTGTCTAATACTGTGATGTATTTTTCGCATTCTGCTGATGGCATCAAGGAGAGTAGTTATAGCGGCTATGACTGAGACTAATGTCTCTAGGCCTGTCTTATATCACAGATCTTTTCTTGTCTGATCACTTGTGCCCCCTTCATATTAGTTTTTGAAGCTCCACTGATCAAAACTTCTGATCTAATTCCAACACTTCAATACTTCTGTCCAGCCAATGGAATTATTTTCCCAATGATTGGACTTTGTGTTACACATTGGAGGGTAGCATGGTGGCTCAGTGGTTAGCACTATTTGCTTTACAATGGTTCAAATCTCAGCAAGCAAAACATCTGCAAGTAGTTTATGTTCTCCCCGTGTTTGTGTGGGTCTCCTCTGGTTTCTTCCCACACTCCAAAGACCTACTGATAGAGAATTCATATTGTGAGCCCCAATGGGGACAGCAATAGTGATGCCCGTAAACATCTCTGGAATATGATGCTGGTATATAAGTAAGGAAAATAAAGAGCCGATGCAATAATGCAGTGTACCCAACGCCTGTCCCCAAGAGCCACCAGCAGACCATGTTTTCTGGATTTCCTTAGTATTGCACAGGTCCATTCTATCACCTGTGCAATACTAAGGTGGCTCGTGAGGACAGGCATTGGGGAACGCTGCATTTCAGCATTGAGTCAATAAGAGCTCCACGCAGTAGCCCTCGCTGGCAGCCAGATTGGTGCTGTCTGATGGCTTTTTCTGGATAACATAATGCAATGGTGTAATGTTTTGTACCTTCACCAACATCCCAAACCTATGTTTTCCCAGAAGGATTAACATGTCTATCTAAAATCGCTTTATTTCTTCTACTTCTTTTCTTAAGATGTAAATGGTCATCTTCAGCTCACAGTGTAATGTCTTATTTCCACTACAGCTTATCGAGTGAGACAACCTGTGACTACATCCAGCTTCTCCAGTCTGTACAGAGCGCGGTTCACCAGGGAAGCTTTGATGGATCCAACCCCCAGGTATCCATCCCCTTTACTACCTGCCATATTCACATAACTAGTTGTACTGTGGGAATTCTCAAGGGTCAGTCTCAAAAAATAAGGAGCAGTGAGTGGGCCTGATACCAGGCACTGAGAATGGAATCGGGATGAAGGTCACTTAATGGACATGTTAATGTGTAACATGTTCTCTGTGGACATGACAGACAGTGTGAATGTACTCGACCGCACATATCATATGCACTTATCATTATCCTTATTAATGGCACTTGGTGCCTGGAGGGAGTGTGTAACCTGCATTCGGGTCACCATGATACAATAAGGTCAGTTTAGGGTTTATAATCTGAGATCAGAAACTGATTCTATGGTTTAGAAAAAATGTTTCTCCACAATAGATGCACTAGACTAATAGGGTGAACATATTGGGGTATGTGCACATGTTAAGGATTTGGTGCGGAAGTTTCTGCACCAGATCCCTAACGTGTGCACATATCCTTAGGACTCTACATTCTTTAGCTATACATGTAGCCTGTAGAGTCAGAGACCTTAGTGGGCTGAATATACACTGCTCAAAAATAGAAAGGGAACACTCAAATAACACATCCTAGATCTGAATGAATGAAATATTCTCATTGAAAACTTTGTTCTGTACAAAGTTGAATGTGCTGACAACAAAATTACACAAAAATCATCAATGGAAATCAAATTTATTAACCACTGGAGGCCTGGATTTGGAGTCACCCCCAAAATTAAAGTGGAAAAACACACTACAGGCTGATCCAACTTTGATGTAATGTCCTTAAAGCAAGTCAAAATGAGACTCAGTATTGTGTGTGGCCTCCACGCCCCTGTATGACCTCCTTACAACGTCTGGGCATGCTCCTGATGAGGTTGCAGATGGTCTCCTGTGGGATCTCCTCCCAGACCTGGACTAAAGCATCCGCCAACTCCTGGACAGTCTGTGGTGCAACGTGACGTTGATGGCTGGAGCGAGACATGATGTCCCCGATGTGCTCAATCGGATTCAGGTCTGGGGAACGGACGGGCCAGTCCATAGCTTCAATGCCTTCATCTTGCAAGGAACTGCTGACACACTCCAGCCACATTGGGTCTGGCATTGTCCTGCATTAGGAGGAACCCAGGGCCAACCGCACCAGCATATGGTCTCACAAGGGGTCTGAGGATCTCCTCTCGGAATCTAATGGCAGTCAGGCTACCTCTGGCGAGCACATGGAGTGCTGTGCGGCCCTCCAAAGAAATGCCACCCCACACCATTACTGACCCACTGCCAAACTGGTCATGCTGAAGGATATAAATATGATGTGGAAGGGGGCGCTATTGGATTTACGGCCCGGACCTGCTGCGGATAAAGGCAGTGAACCTAAAAAGACTGCAGGAGAATTAAATTGTAGGTATGTATGTTATCTGCGCTGGTCCTGGTACGGTTTAGAGGTACTAATAAAAATGGCTGTGAGAGGTAAAGTTAAAATTAGGATAGTTTATTTAGTTATTAAAATACTCAATTAATACTTGTATAAAAACATATATAAGCAAGAGTCCTGAGTAGGGTCAGACAGGATGGGACAATTGGATTTGGAGGTTGATACTGGATGAAGGTCACCTAAAAGGAAAGTGATGTTAGAGATTGTCCTGTTTACCTGTTTCACACAGATTATAGTGTTGATGCAGAATGTTACCTGCTCAGTCTGGGATGGCAACTCTTATGTTGGCTCAGATCCGTGTGGAAATACAGTATGTCGGATGACTGTAGGGAGGGAGGGGAGGTCAAAGGAGCATACCACAGGGTTGTTATAGTCGTGGCGATCATTAAGGATTTACCTGATTTAGAAAGAGAGAAAGAGATGACTCTAGTTTAGTCAATTCCAGAACCACTGATGTACTGCAGGATGTTCACTGTGGTGAGAATTCTGAGAATTGAGGGTTTTAAAAGTTCTAGTACAGTTAGTCTAATTAGCTAAGCATTAGTAAGGTGAGTTACCTGGGGTAGGCGGATGAGGTTTCTCAAGAGTATCCGGCTGTCCTGATTAGTGTTGCTGCGCACCGTATTATGGTGGGGGTTGGTGGGTACCCTAGGTTCCCCAATTACCAGCAGTCCGGCCCTTGTGTCAATAGCAGAAGAGGAAATTTATTCCTGGGGAGCACAATCCTGTGGAGTCATAGACTGGTAGATATTTGCTCAGATTTTTGTTGATTACTGGTTCTAATCCGTCAAGACCAATGTGGTCTGTCAGCTGATTGATGACAAAGATAGGCAGCCAGCAGCGGTTCGCCTGTGCTGGAGTGGTAGCTTGAGATACCGTTGGTGTCCTGGTGATGGTCAGCGGTGTCTGGAGGGCACGTGGTCTTGACCGAGGCTGGTGGTATCGCGCGGTTGACGGCAAGTTTGATGGTACTGGTCACGTACCTTCAGTTGCGGTGAATGCCGGCGGTGATCCGGGGTCGTTTAGGGAGCTTAGGGGCTCGCTGACCTGGCAGGTGAGAGCGTCGGGGTTCTTGCAGGGTAGGTGTCTCGCCGCACATGGATTCCCGGACGGAGGCTCCAGTGGAGGCGGGCACACGATAGTCAGCGGTGCCTTTAGTGCGGGAAAGGATCTGCGTGACGTCAGGTCACGTGGTGCCTCGAGACGAGGTTAGTACGGATAGCACTGAGGTCCTCCGTACTAACCTCGTTTCGAGGCACAACGTGACCTGACGTCACGCAGGTCCTTTCCCGCACGAAAGGTACCGCTGACTATCGGGTGCCCGCCTCCAATAACAGTCTCATGCTACCACGAGTGTGAAAGCACAACCAACATTCAAAAGTGGCCAAAACATCAGCCAGAAAGCATTGGTACTGAGATGTGGTCTGTGGTCCCCACCTGCAGAACCACTCCTTTATTGAGTGTGTCTTGATAATTGCCAATAATTTCCATCTATTGTCTATTCCATCTGCACAACAGCATGTGAAATTGATTGTCAATCAGTGTAGCTTCCTAAGTGGACAGTTTGATTTCACAGAAGTTTGATTTACTTGGAGTTATATTCTGTTGATTAAGTGTTCCCTTTATTTTTTTAAGCAGTGTATATGGGTGCTGCCTCAAGACCCTCAGGATGTGAAACAAACATTATTTTAATGTTCTCATGAACTCTTACAGATTTGTAAATTAATTATCATCAGTTACTTACTGCTCATTTTTACTATGGGGACCAAGACTAGTTGTATTATGATAATGCAATGAAACTGTGACACGTGACCAATATTTTCATTTTCCCTTTATCCATTTGCAAGAGCTTTGGACTTCCATCGGTGAAAACTTTTTGTTTAAATTGAGGACTTCATATTCATAGTTATGAATATTGGTGTAAAAAATGACATTTAAAATCTAGGAAGTTTTCCTAAATGAATATCTACATGTAATATGATTTATGTCAAGTTGCCTTTACTAGTGGTACTGATCCTGCCAGCTTGAGCCTCATACACCCAACGTATGGAGGCACATGAACCTTAATACATGCCCACACCCTGTAATTGTAGCTCTTGTGGTTTCTTCATACTACAGTATTATGATTATGGGAATTAGAGACATAAGCGTTTCACTCGCCCTCCGCTGCTCTACTCTCGCTCTTTTTGCTCAATCTGTAACCAGGCATCCTGTATGATGAGCGGCCTACTCCTGCTACCTTACTGATGAGCCCTCTGGTGCTGCTATGCATGTGTACTGTATCCCAACCACTTAGAGGACCACTGCTTACAAAAGCTCTTCCTGCTCAGCTAATCATCTGCCATCCCAGGCTTCCTAAGGACTCTTCCAAATCATTCTCTTTCTGAGCATTAGGGTTTCTTATTTCCAAGCTGTCCAATGACCACATCAATTTGTGTGCTGCCTTCCTTGACTTTCTGCCCATGAACTGGTTGAAGTGATCTTGGCCTGCAATAACTTCACCCTGTCTGACAACTTTTCATGGTTCTTTGCCTGCTACTTCAAATTGGTATCCACCATCTGTCATATGATGCTAAATGAAGACTACTCTGAGGCCAGCGACCTGGAGATTCCTTGTATGGAGGTTAAAAGGGGAAAACCTGGGAATCTCTTCCTTCCTCAGGTAAGTGCAACCCAACAGGTTGTATTCTTTCACGGTAGGCCTCATGTCAATATGAGGTTCAGCAGGGGCTCGTAGAAGAGCATGGACAGCATAATCAGCGTCCATATTACAGAATCAGGCTTTAGTGAGGCATGTGGATTTATGTTGTTGAGGTGGATCAGTTTTACGAGGGTTGTTTCTGAGTTCCTTATGGTACTCCAGGCTCTCTGGTTTTGGCAGTAGCTTCTGTATATCGCCTCAAACCATATGATCGTCACTCAAAGCTTAATAAAAGTGGAAGCTTTGTAATTTTCTTGTTAGCTTATTTTTTTTAAATAAATGATCACTTATTTATTGTGGAGTTATTCAGCCATATGTGTTGGTTGTGTGGCTTCTACAAGACCAAGCATGGTCTGGTCACTTCTAGGTCAGGTTACCTGCAGACTGACGTGTTGGTTGCGCCACCATAAAAGCTGACTATTTGGCCTCTTATTTTGACTATTTATAGGGGTTTTAGTGAATTTACTTTGCTTTTCCTTATGTTTTCTTCTTGGGACTGTTTTTTTTTCTCCATTTTTTTCTTCTCAAGCAGTGTGGAATATCTGAGCTCATTTAGCTTGCTGCTCAGATTTCAGTCTGCAGAGACTCGTGGGCAATGCTTGCTTTGCCTTTGGTGGCAGTGCCCCTCCGGAGAAGTAAATTGGTCCCTGACAGGAACCTCTCCCCACTTGCTGCTGTAACTATGGTAACAGGCATGTCATAACACTTCCCACAGTACATCGTGCAGAATTTTGCCTTTTCTGTCGGATGACGGGTCATCTTACATTCAGGACATGTTGCTAGATGTACAGTGTAAGGGAAAAACATGACAATAGCTGCACCCATTATTAGATAAAACGCAGTGTTGACTTCCAGACTTTAGCTGGTGATATGTGCAGCATTTTTACTTTTGTTCTTTTTAGCGCCTTGAGGTTACAAATAAACATAACGTTTTATACATCGGATTATCTATAATGTGCAGAGTACATCTGCGAGCCTTCAGCAGTGACTAGTGTGAATGATGCACAAGGCTGTCTTCACACTTTTGCAAGTGTTTTTTGGCTCGAAAAATATGTAAAAACTCCATGCTTAAGTAGCATTTTATTACTATGTTTTGATGCAATTTTTTAAACATAATGGTAGTACATACAGTGGGGAAAATAAGTATTTGATACACTGCCAATTTTGCAAGTTTTCCCACATACAAAGAATAGAGAGGTTTTTAATTTTATCGTAGGTACAATTCAGCTGTGAGAGACAGAATCTAAAAATAAAAAACACAAAATTACATTGTATGATTTTACATTATTAATTTGCATTTTATTTTATGAAATAAGTATTTGATACAGTAGAAAAATAGAACTTAATATTTGGTTCAGAACCCTTTGTTTGCAGTTACAGAGGTCAGACATGTCCGGTAGTTCTTGACCAAGTTTGCACACACTGCAGCAGGGATTTTGGCCCACTCCTCCATACAGATCTTCTCCAGATCTTTCAGGTTCCAGGGCTGTCACAGGGCAACATTGAGTTTCAGCTCCCTCCAAAGATTTTCTATTGGGTTCAGGTTTGGAGACTGGCTAGACCACTCCAGAACCTTGAAATGCTTCTTACGGAGCCACTCCTTAGTTGCACTGGCTGTGTGTCATTGGTCACTATCATGCAGGAAGACCCAGCCACAAACCATCGTCAATGCTGTTACTGAGGGAAGGAGGTTGTTGGCCAAAATCTCACGACACTTGACCCCATCCATCCTCCCTTCAATATGGTGCAGTCATCCTGTCCCCTTTGCTGAAAAGAACCCCCAAAGTAAAATGTTTCCCCCACCTTGCTTCTCGGTTGGGACTGTGTTCTTGGGGTTGTACTCATCCTTCTTCCTCCAAACACGGCGAATGGAGTTGAAACCAAAAAGTTATATTTTGGTCTCATCTGACCACATGACCTTCTCTCATGCCTTCTCTGGATAATCCAGATGGTCATTGGTGAACTTCAGAGGGGCTTGGACATGTTCTTTTTTGAGCAGGGGGACCTTGCATGCCCTGTAGGATTTTAATCCATGACAGCGTAGTGTGTTACTAACTTTAATGTTTGAGACTGTGGTCCCAGCTGTCTTCAGGTCATTAGCCAGATCCTCCCGTGTAGTTCTGGGCTGATTTCTGACCTTTCTCAGAATCATCCTTACCCCACGAGGATAGATGTTGCATGGAGCCCCAGACAGAGAAAGAGTGACAGTCGTCTTGTGTTTCTTCCATTTTTTAATAATTGTGCCAACAGTTGTTACCTTTTCACCAAGCTGCTTGCCTATTGTCCTGTGGCCAATCCCAGCCTTGTACAGGTCTACAATTTTGTCCCTGGTGTCCTTAGACTGCTCTTTTGTCTTGGCCATGGTGGAGAGGTTGGAGTGTGATATTTTTTTGTGTGGGCAGGTATCTTTTATACAGATAAGTTCAAACAGGTACAATTAATACAGGTAATGAGTGCAGAGTAGGAGGGCTTCTTAAAGAAAAACTAACAGGTCTGTGAGAGTCAGAATTCTTGTTGGTTGGTAGGTGATTAAATACTTATTTCATGCAATAAAATTGAATTTAATTATTTAAAAATTATACAATGTGATTTCCTGGCTTTTTTTTTTTTAGATTCTACCTCTCTGTTGAGGTATACCTACGATAAAAATTGCAGACCTCTCCATTCTTTGTAGGTGGAAAACTTGCAAAATCGGCAGTGTATCAAATACTTATTTTCCCCACTGTAATTATACACTAAAGTCTTAATGAAGGAGCGTGCAGTAGAGGCACATGTCACTTCATGAATTCGGTGCATCTTCTCAGTGGCGTGCATATCTTTGTGCCTCGCCAGAATTGCTACTCTATTCATGGACAACAGTAACATTTCTGGTGCAAAAAATGCCACCGCTATTGATGAATTTGACAGGCAGGCGTTGCCATGCCCCGGCTTCTCACCTGCTCTGCCCATTTTACTGGAGCTGCCCAAAACTGTCATGAAATGCCTAATGTTGCAAAAAAAAACCTGTGGCTTTTCAAAGTGTTTTACGTAAACACTTTTATGAAACGGGCCCTTCGTTTTAGTACTAATTAAAAAAAAATGTCTATTCTCATGCACCACTTTGTGGTCCGTATAATCTTTGTGCAACTCCCGACAGTATTGCCAGATCATTATCAAAGAAAGTCCAAGGCACCAGACGTTCTCCTCCAAGGTATCTCTTTATTAGTTACTACATAGAAAAGGTAAAAAGTACAAATATAGTAAGAGATGTGCATAACATTTTTTATTCCATCTCTTACTATATTTGTCTCGAAAAAGGCCGTATGTGACTGAAGCATTGCCTGTATTTTTTATGCACATCTTTTACTATATTAACTTGAAAAAGACCCTGTGGCCGAAATGTTGTCTATACTTTTTAATTTTTTTAATGCACATTTCTTATTATATTTGGCTTGAAAAATACCCTATGTGGCCGAAACATTGCCTATTCTTTTTACCTTTTGCATGCAGTAATCAATAAAGAGATTCCTTGGAGGAGACAGTCTAGAGCACACATGTCAAACTCTGGCCCATGGGCCAAATTTGGCCCCCAACTATGGCACTGTATTCTGTATGGAGGACTATGTAGAGCCCAATATACTGCATGGAAGACTATGTGGGGCCATTATACTGTATGGAGCTCTATATGGGGCCCATTAATCTGTATGGAGGACTATGTGGGGCCATTATTCTGTATGGAGGACTATGTGGGGCCCATTAATCTGTATGGAGGACTATGTGGGGCCATTATTCTGTATGGAGGACTATGTGGGGCCATTATTCTGTATGGAGGACTATGTGGGGCCCATTATTCTGTATGGAGGACTATGCGGGGCCCATTATACAGTATGGAGCACTATATGGAGCCCATTATACTGCATGGAGGACTATGTGGTGCCCATTAATCTGTATGGAGGACTATGTGGGGCCATTATACTGTATGGAGGACTATATGGAGCCCATTATACTGCATGGAGGACTATGTGGGGCCATTATACTGTATGGAGGACTATGTGGGGCCCATTATACTGTATGGAGGACTATGTGGGGCCCATTATACTGTATGGAGGACTATGTGGGGCCCATTATACTGTATGGAGGACTATGTGGGGCCCATTATACTGTATGGAGGACTATGTGGGGCCCATTATACTGTATGGAGGACTATGTGGGGCCCATTATACTGTATGGAGGACTATGTGGGGCCCATCATACTGTATGGAGCACTATGCGGGGCCATTATACTGTATGGATCACTATGTGGGGCCCATCATACTGTATGGAGCACTATGTGGGGCCATTATACTGTATGGAGGACTATGTGAGCCCATTATTCTGTATGGAGGACTACAGTGCCTACAAGTAGTATTCAACCCCCTGCAGATTTAGCTGGTTTGATAAGATGCAAATAAGTTAGAGCCTTCAAACTGCAAACGAGAGTAGGTTTTATGAACAGAAGCATAAATCTTACAAACCAAAAAGTTATGTTGCTCAGTTGAATTTTATTAAATTTTAAACATAAAAGTGTGGGTCAATTATTATACAACCCCTATGTTTAATATTTTGTGGAATAACCCTTGTTTGCAATTACAGCTAATAATCGTCTTTTATAAGACCTGATCAGGCCGGCACAGGTCTGTGGAGTTATCTTGGCCCACTCCTCCATGCAGATCTTCTCCAAGTTATCTAGGTTCTTTGGGTGTCTCATGTGGACTTTATTCTTGAGCTCCTTCCACAAGTTTTCAATTGGGTTAAGGTCAGGAGACTGACTAGGCCACTCCAACACCTTGACTTTTTCCCTCTTGAACCAGGCCTTGGTTTTCTTGGCTGTGTGCTTTGGGTCGTTGTCTTGTTGGAAGATGAAATTACGACCCATCTTAAGATCCTTGATGGAGGAGCGGAGGTTCTTGGCCAAAATCTCCAGGTAGGCCGTGCTATCCATCTTCCCATGGATGCGGACCAGATGGCCAGGCCCCTTGGCTGAGAAACAGCCCCACAGCATGATGCTGTCACCACCATGCTTGACTGTAGGGATGGTATTCTTGGGGTCGTATGCAGTGCCATCCAGTCTCCAAACGTCACGTGTGTGGTTGGCACCAAAGATCTCGATCTTGGTCTCATCAGACCATATAACCTTGAACCAGTCTGTCTCAGAGTCCTCCAAGTGATCATGAGCAAACTGTAGACGAGCCTTGACATGACGCTTTGAAAGTAAAGGTACCATACAGGCTCGTCTGGAAGGGAGACCATTGCGGTGGAGTACGTTACTTATGGTATTGACTGAAACCAATGTCCCCACTGCCATGAGATCTTCCTGGAGCACCTTCCTTGTTGTCCTTGGGTTAGCCTTGACTCTTCGGACAAGCCTGGCCTCGGCACGGGAGGACACTTTCAAAGGCTGTCCAGGCCGTGGAAGGCTAACAGTAGTTCCATAAGCCTTCCACTTACGGATGATGCTCCCAACAGTGGAGACAGGTAGGCCCAACTCCTTGGAAAGGGTTTTGTACCCCTTGCCAGCCTTGTGACCCTCCACGATCTTGTCTCTGATGGCCTTGGAATGCTCCTTTGTCTTTCCCATGTTGACCATGTCTGAGTGCTGTTCACAAGTTTGGGGAGGGTCTTAAATAGTCATAAAAGGCTGGCAAAAGAGATCTTTAATCCACACATGTGAAGCTCATTATTCTTGGTGCCTGAACTACTTTTTAATACTTTAGGGGGACCAAACAGAATTCTTGTGGTTTGAGGGGTTGAATAATAAATGACACTCTGAATTAACTTTTAATGTTTTAAATAAAAAAAAAATAAAAAATTTGCTGCAGTGCATTTCCCACTTCCAGGCTGATCTACAGTACAAATGTCACAATGCTAAGTTAATTCCGCATGTGTCAACAAGCTAAATCTGCAGGGGGTTGAATACTACTTGTAGGCACTGTATGTGGGCCTATTATTCTGTAAGGAATGATGAGAAAAAACTTCCTCAATTGTAGAATTTTTTTTAAACAAATATCAAGTTTGGCCCGCAACTATATCTAAGTTTTTAATTTTGGCCCTCTGTGTATTTGAATTTGACATCCTGGTCTAGAGCCTTGAATTTTCTTTGTTTTAGTACCACTGTTCTT
Organism: Phyllobates terribilis; assembly: GCF_046119375.1. Classification (NCBI taxonomy): domain Eukaryota; kingdom Metazoa; phylum Chordata; class Amphibia; order Anura; family Dendrobatidae; genus Phyllobates; species Phyllobates terribilis. The sequence continues at coordinate 60,630,737 of NW_027362773.1, forward strand.
TTTTTGGGGTGGGGTGTTATTTGCAAGCATTCTCTGTATTTTTAACATTGCAGATCACTTTGTATTAGAATGATTCATAGATCGTGTGATTTCAAGATTCCATTTAGAATCATGTAACTTCTAATGTCAAAACATAACAAAAGACACCAACTCCACGATAAACCAATTAACAAATGAGTTTTATACAGAAGACAAAAAAACACTGGAGGTGAATTGGAATAAAACATCTCAAACTTCACAAAAAAACCCAACATGCTGAGCTGCGGTTCTTTAAAAAAAAAAAGTGCCGCAAACTAAAAAAAAAAAAAAAAAATTGCTAGTGATGTAAAACAAAAAAAAACATGAAAAACAAGCAAACCCACAACTGTTTTTATTGACATAAAAGGACAAACAATCCTTCAGAGAAACTGTGCAGAAAATCTTGTGTGTGAAGGCACCCAAATTGATGCAATAATTTGTTTTCTTAAACTTTTGAGACCGTCTGTGCGCTAAATGCTGCAGCACTGCTTTCTGGAGCACTTTTGGTAAGAAAGTTGTCCCCTTAAGCGAAGAGAATCACTGAAGACACGTGCTGACTGTAGTGCCCCTTGATAAGACTATGGGCTGACCTGGTATTGCAGCTCATCCACATGCAAGTGAATGGTGCGGAGCTGCCATACCACACACAGTGTGTATGTATTACAGTAGTAATGTAATTTTGTGAAGAAAATAGCCATGTTTTTTTAATGCCTTACAACTTTTTACAGGAAATGTACTTGCAGACCACCTTAGACAATTCTGAAATTGGTGACACAGCCCACTACGCAGAGTGTTGTGGAGAGTGGGCTTTCTGCTGTTAGTGTGGTGATGAGCCCAGCACCACTTCTAGTCTCCGCTGCCGGGGGATTGCAGTGGGGACGCCATGCTGGATTGTAGATTATGACCGTGGATGGGATTGATGACCAGCAGCTTTGTGTTCACCCATGGAAACTTATTTAGTGTATTACAGTTCTTTGCCTTATGTTTTATGGTGTGGCAGAAGAATGTATTATGTCATGACGCCCATCTTCTCCAGTAATTTCTAGGAATACATGGGATTTTCTTTTCGCCGTGCAGTACTTGTGTCACAGGACCTAGTCGTCTTGGTATAAATACATGCAGATAATGTGGGATTGTATGTTCCTCTTGGCGGCAGCCGTATACGCACTCATCATGTGCCCAGTGTGGTCCCGGCTTCTTGACTGCCTGCTCTCACAATAGTGCCAGACTCACACAGAGCGCTCTCCTGGCACCTCGGCTTGTCTGCTCCTCTCTGGCTTCTCCTTCTCTCCCAGGGCATGGTTTTCCATCTGCAGCCTTTTTTTTGTTAATTTATTTCTTTTTTTTTTTAACCACAGCAGGGACATGTGAGGCCTTCCTCAATGTACTGCTCTGCATCTCTTCCTCGTTTTTAAAAGGTCCTTTAATGAGCCTCAGGTGCATGCTGTGACTCCTGAGAGTCCCTCGCTTTGCCATTTCCCTCTCGTGGACGTGTCATTTGCTATCTGCTGTTTGCCTTTTTAGTTGTATTTTGTTGTTTATTCATTTGTATACGCTGGAATAAAATATTGGGATTTTTGCCATTGGGCTATACAATATAATTTTTGCAGTGTTGCGCAAATCAAATTTTGTCATTTCCACAACTTATTAATTTTTGTAATAAACAAAACTAGAAAATCTTCACCAGCTTGACCTTAGCCTTTTTTGAGGAGGGAGGGTGTAAGGGGGTGGGGTGAGGTTAGTTTGGAAGGAGATGTGATGTGGGACTTTTAAAGTCTTAGCTTAAAATATATTTTAAAATGTGTCCATAAGTTCATCCAGAAGTCAGCTAGATAATTCACCTTGCACATTATTTCTGGCAGTTAAAGGTATTGTACCATCAGAGATAGCCCATTTAATATGGGAACTCTCATCCCCTTAGATTCTTGGATAACAATAGGTTTTGCCTGTAGGTATACAGTATTGTATAGATGCTATCCAGATCAATGACTATCCATGTGATACATGCTTGCTAGCAGTTCTTTGCTCATGGCACACTTCTATGACGTCGATATGCCCTAACAGCTCATGTTGACAGCAATACAGTATTTTTAATGATTCAACTTTTTGGATTGTTTTCTGTTCATGTCTATGGAGGTCCTTGCTTCCTGGCTATTAAACTGACTCCAGTAGTTGTCCAACTGGCTCCTAAATTCTATGGTAATATGTGCTCCCCTGCTCTAATATCAGCCACTGGGTATTCACTTACAAAAAGCCACCCAGAAATATAAAATTGGCCATCCATATTACATATTGGTCCTAGTCAAGGTAGCAATCAAATTTTGCAATATCTGTTCCTGCTCCGCTGGGAGACTTGCTTTGAATAGTGAGTGCTGCATCATCATTCTGACTGCCAGGAACAGCATGAATACATTGATAGGGGGATCCCAACAAAAATCCCACAAGTCTGCCTACATATGCTGCCTGTTAAGCACACCTAAGGCTAGGTGCACACTTAGCCTAGCTGGAGCTTTTCCCATCGTTTTCTATAATGTCGCCTGCCATTAGCGGCCATTCACCAGATGGAGGCCCTAAGTGTTCTCTTTCAGCCTCCGTCTGGCTTGTAGTCATACCTTATGCTTTATTGTATAGGAAAGCCCAGCAGACGACACTTTCCTATACAGAGGACCACTGCAAAGAAATGTATATGTGGCGCCCCTGCTGCGCATTAGTGCCACAGATCCTAGAAGGGTGCATGGATGGATTCCTCCACAAGAGGCCCTCATAGCATACACACACCTCCACCTTCCACCTCAGACCACCAGAGGGAGCCCTTTAGGGATATAAAAAGGGAAGGTGGAGCTAGGCAGTAAGGAGTCTAGTCTAGTCTAGAGAACACAGCTAATACTTCAGCAGTGGAGCACGAGGCTCCTGCAAGCTAGACTCAGGGAGCTCAGTTAGAGCCCAAGGTGTGCCGACGCCATAAGAGCGGTGAAGCGCGGCAAGCTGCCGCTAGTGTGTATATTCTAGTGAGGCCTCGAGCGCGGCCGAAGTCTAGAGGAGTGAGTAGCATTGGGGGCAGAGGAGCTGGAGACCCCTGGAAGACTTCAGGTCCCAGGATCACCCAAGAGCTGATATGTACCAGAGCCAGAAGTCACGGAGGCCGCACAAGCTGGGAGCGTGTACTCCAAGAGAAGGCCCTACCACAAAGTCAGCCAGTGCAGGACAGAGACAAGGTTAGGCCTAGCTCCAGGCAGGTCAGAAACTTACTACACAAAGGCAAGAAACAGGAGGCCCTATACCCGCTCACTGGGGAGAATCCTGATATGCACCCTTCACCCTACAGTGCTCCAGAATGTGCCTGAACTTCCATCAGTAAAAGGTACTGAAGTGAACTGTGTGTCTGCCTATCCTTCTTCAGACCCGGCTGGGTCCCCTCTGTCCTGCATCCCTACATCCACGCTGCCCTGAGGCCTAGCTCCACCTGTGGAGAGCTATACCACCCAAGCTGCCTTAACACCGGCCTCAGTGGGCTGCCGCAGCGCTGGTGAATCTCACCAGACACCACAGGTGGCGTCACGAACTTTCACTTTATTATCCACCCTTTTAAAAGAGAGGCCCAGGGTACGGGCCCGGGAGCCGACTACTGCGACATCCCCAAGACCAGGCAACAAGGCCCGAGCGTTGAGTCCTCCCCATCCCCTGGGCTCGTCATCTCGCATGCGGTATATGTTTCTCTCCATTGGGTCCCTATTGTGGATGGGTGCCTATGCATCCACCCTGACTGTGGCCACCATCAGGCGCACACTTCATGACACCGAGCACAGACCCAGTGTGGTCCGAGTCTAAAAATGAGACGGAGTTGGGAAGCTAAACCACAAATCAGTACTCCTCACTGTTAAGTTACAGGTCCGGGTGGTGGAACCTCTGTGCTGAGATGCAAGGAGGGACCAGAGGGGTGTAACTAAGTGCCAACTCGGACTGACCCTGGCCACACGGCGGCTTAATCGACTCTGTGAACCAGGGAGGGACCGGGCAGGTGGACCAGGTGCCACTCTGGGACCGATCTTGTGTGACAGCAGACGACTCCCACGGGTCAGATTGCTGAAGCTGACTGGTACAGCGACTGAGCACGGCAGGTAGCTTGACGGGTGGTCCGGTTAGGCAGGCAGGCGGGCTCGGCAGGTAGCCAGACAGGTGATCCAGGTAGTCAAGCAGGCGGACACGGCAGGTGGCTTGACAGGTGATCCGGGTAGACAGGCTGGCAGGCACGGCTGACAGACAGGCTAGCAGGTACTGGAACCTGAGGGCTGAGGAGAGTGTTAGCACACAAACAACAACCTTGCACAGGCACCTCTATTTTGGAGGAGGTGCTTTATATAGGAGTGGTCCTCTGGCCATTTTCCGGGGACTCTTTAGGACGGCGCGCACGGCCCCTTTAATAGGGAGGGAGCGCGCGCCCTAAGCACAGTACCTGAGAAGCTGCGCACAGTGCGCGCAACAGCTGCAGCAGGGGAACTGGAGGACACCCGACTGGGATCGTGGCGGTGAGAGGAACGGCATCTCTGCCCGGCAGGAGGCAGAGACGCCTACGCTAAAGTACCCCCCCTTTACGCCCCCTCTTCTTCAGGCCCACAAGAAATTTTTCAAGACGACGAGGGGCATGAATGTTCTCCCTGGGCTCCCAACATCTCTCCTCAGGACCAAACCCCTTCCAATCCACAAGAAAGAAAATCTTTCCTCTTACCCTCTTGATGGCTAAAATGTTCTCTACCTCAAAGACGTCCTCAGCGGAGACTGGAGCTGGAGCGGTACTTGGATCGTCAGAGAAAGAATTAAGGACAACAGGTTTGAGGAAAGACACGTGAAAGGAGTTGGGGATCCGTAAGGAGGCCGGGAGTTTCAGCTTGTAAGCCACTGGATTTATTTGATACAGGATCTTGAACGGACCGATGAACCGCAGACACAACTTATATGATGGAATCTTGAGACGGACATATTTGGAGGAAAGCCAGGCCTTGTCTCCCGGATGGAATTGAGGCGGATCCAGACGTCTCTTATCAGCATGCTTCTTCATCAGCTCGGAGAACTGAAGAAGCGCAGATCTAGTGTCCTCCCAATTTACAGAAAATTCACTGACGAGAGACTCCGCGGCAGGATTGTCCACTGAAGCGGAGATGGGAAACGGAATCCGGGGGTGTTTGCCGTAGACCACGAAAAACTGAGACTTAGCAGAGGACTCACTCACATGGTTGTTATAGGAAATCTCGGCCCAGGGCAGGAGCTCAACCCAATCGTTATGGTGAGCGTTGACAAACTGCCGAAGAAAGCTGGTAAGGATCTGATTGATACTTTCCACTTGACCATTGGACTGAGGATGGTAGGCAGAAGAGAAATCCAAAAAGACATCCAGCAGCTTGCTTGTGGTTCTCCAAAAGCGAGAAGGAAACTAAACTTCTCGGTCCGAGACAATGTGGAGGGGTAAGCCGTGGAGACGGAAGATGTAACGGATAAAATCCTTAGCCAGCACAGGTGCAGACGGAACACCAGTCTGAGGAATGAAGTGAGCCATCTTGGAGAAGCGGTCGGCGACCACCCAAATTACAGTACAGCCGACCGATACAGGAAGATCCGTGATGAAATCCATTGAAATATGTTGCCACGGAGCGGAAGGCACTGGAAGAGGAAGGAGACGACCGGCTGGAAGGTGCCTGGGTATCTTGTTACGGGCACAAGATGAACAAGCCGCGACAAAATCCGCAACATCCTTGCGCAGGGTGGGCCACCAATAGTGCCGGGTAATGAGCAGAAGTGTCTTCCTATGGCCGGCATGGCCAGCCAACTTGGACGAACGGCCCCAGAGTAAGACCCTCTTCCTATCCTGAGCCGCTACAAAGGTCTTACCAGGGGGAAGATGAGATGGGTCAAACGGAGCAACAGTCATTTTTGTGAAGGGATTAATGATGTGCAGAGGCTCCTCCTCCAGGTCGGAAGACAGAAAAGAGTGAGAGAGAGCGTCGGCTTTAATGTTCTTGTCTGCCGGGCAGTAATGGAGGTTGAAGCAGAATCGAGCAAAGAACAAAGACCATTTGGCCTGACACGGGTTTAGTCTCTGGACGGTCTGCAGATACGCAAGGTTTTTATGGTCAGTGTAGATGATCACCGGGTGCAGAGCCCCCTCAAGCAAGTAGCGCCACTCCTCCAGCGCTAATTTGATGGCCAGCAGTTCACGATCTCCTATGGAGCAATTACGCTCGGCCGGAGAGAAGAGTTTTGGAGAAGAAGCCGCCCGGACGAGGATTTCTGGGTGAGCACTGCTCCGGCTCCGGAGGAAGAGGCGTCAACCTCCAGGAAGAACTGTTTATTGCCATCAGGATGGTGTAGCTCAGGAGCGGAGGAGAAGGCTTGTATAAGAGAGATAAAGGCCTTCTCTGCCTCGGGAGACCACTCCCTGGGATTTTCTCCCTTACGGGTAAGAGCAGAGATGGGAGCTGTCCGGGAGGAGAAATGAGGAATGAAGAGGCGGTAATAGTTAGCGTATCCCAGAAACCGCTGAGTGGCCTTCAACCCCTCAGGTTGGGGCCACTTTAAGACGGCAGACACCTTCTTGGGATCCATTCGCAGTCCGGTCTCCGAGATGATATACCCCAGAAATGGCAGGGAGGTCTGCTCAAAGAGGCATTTCTCGTACTTAGCATACAGGCGATTTCTCCGGAGCCTCAGCAGTACCTGACGAACATCCCTCCGGTGAGAGGGCAGATCATTGGAGAACACCAAGATATCGTCCAGGTACACCACCACGCAGGAGTACAGGAGATCTCAAAAGATATCGTTTACCAACTCCTGGAAGACAACTGGAGCATTCCAGAGACCGAAGGGCATCACGCGGTACTTGTAGTGACCATCCGGAGTGTTGAATGCCGTCTTCCACTCGTCTCCCTGGCGGATCCGGACCTGATTGTACGCCCCACGCAGGTCGAGCTTAGTGAAGACCTTGGCGCCCTTTAGGCGGTCAAACAGCTCTGAGATGAGAGGTAGGGGGTAATTATTCTTGATAGTAATCTGGTTTAGACCGCTATAGTCGATACAAGGATGAAGAGAGCCGTCCTTCTACTTGACTAAGAAGAATCCTGCTGCAGCCGGAGAGGTGGATTTCTGGATAAATCCCCTAGCAAGATTTTCTTCAATATATTCAGACATGGCACGGGTTTCGGCCAGCGACAAGGGGTAGATTCGCTCGCGAGGAGGTGAAGCACCAGGTATTAGTTCGATGGGGCAATCATACGGCCTATGAGCTGGTAGTGTCTCTGCCTCCTTTTTATCAAAAACGTCCGCATAGGACCAGTAGGGTGCAGGCAAGCCAGGTAGGTTAGCCGGAGTAGACGGAGTTCGAGCTGGACGAACTGGAACCAGACAGGTCTTATGGCATTCCTGCCCCCAACTTAGCACCTCTCCCGAGCTCCAATTCAGGACGGGCTCATGTCTCCGTAACCAAGGCAGACCAAGCAAGATGGGATGAGAGAGACCAGACAGTACATAAAAGGAGATCTTCTCCGAGTGCAGCATTCCCACCTGAAGAATTACCGGCTCAGTGACCAACAAGATGGTTTCAGGGAGAAGTTTTCCATCCACAGAGGAAACTGCTAAAGGATCCACCAGACGTATGGTAGGAATCTGGAAACGCTCCACAATGGACTGTTGAATGAGATTCCCAGTGGCTCCGGAATCCAGATGGGCAGTCTCGAAGAAGCGGGTCTCACCACTGGTAACAGAAACGGACAGAGTCAAGGGCGGAGAGGAAGAACTCTTGTTTAGGACGACCTCTCCGAGCGGTCCTAGACACTGGAGTTTCCCGGTCTCATCGGCCAAGAGCGGATCTGATGCTCTATATTGCCACAATAGAAGCAACTCCCCACGGCACGACGGGTCTCCTGTCGTGACTTCACCATCTTGGCTTGGTCAATTTGCAGCGGGTCTGGAGAGGACACCCAGGGGAGTGCAGGTTGTGAGACTGGACTTTGGAAGACGGGAGCGAGACTCGGAGGTCTCCTCTCACGGGTCATCTCCTTAGCGCGTTCCAGGAATCGGATGTCAATCCGGGTAGCTAATGACACCAGGTCGCCCAAAGAGGGTGGTATGTCACGACCAGCTAGCTCATCCTTGATCCGTCCGAAAAGGCCCTTCCAAAAGGTGGACACCAGGGCCTCATTGTTCCAAGCAAGTTCAAATGCAAGTGTTCGGAAACGCATGGCATACTGGCCCACAGTGAAACTACCTTGGCGGAGATGGAGAAGTGAGGAGGCAGTAGAAGATTTTCGTCTTGTCTCATCGAACAGCAAGGAAAGCCTGAAGATCGGATACCAGGGGATCCCCTCTCTCCCACAGACTGGTAAACCAACCCAATGCCTCTCCGGTGAGGTGAGACATGATGAACCCCACCTTGGCCTGGTCTGAGGTGAACTGGTGTGCTAGGAGTTCAAAGTGCAGCATGCGCTGATTTATGAAGCCCTGACATATAATGGGGTCACCACCAAATCTTGGAGGGTCCAAAGCCGGGTGCAACAGCGCCACAGGGTTGAGGTGCCTCTCAGTTAGAGACGGACACAGTCGGGGTGGACAGCGCATCCAGGTGGTAGTTGACTGTCCGCAGATAGGACAGGATAGTACGTTGTTGGGATCTCTGGCGACAGACCTCTTAGTACAGGTCAGAGAGCGAAGGAGCCTGGGAACCACCGAGTTCCATGGCCTGTGCAAACTGTTACGGTCCGGGTGGTCGAACCTCTATGCTTAAATGCAAGGAGGGACCAGAGGGACGTAACTAAGTGCCAACTCGGACCGACCCTGGCCATACGGCGGCTTAATCGACTCCGTGAACCATGGAGGGACCAGGCAGGTGGACCAGGTGCCACTGTGGGACCGACCTTGTGTGAGAGCAGGCGACTCCCACAGGTCGGATGGCTGAAGCTGACCGGTATGGTACAGCAAATGAGCACGGCAGGTAGCTTGACTGGTGGTCCGGGTAGGCAGGCAGGCGGGCTCGGCAGGTAGCCAGACAGGTGATCCAGGTAATCAAGCAGGCGGACATGGCATGTGGCCTGACAGGTGATCCGGGTAGACAGACAGGCGGACACGGCAGGTGGCCTGACAGGTGATCCGGGTAGACAGGCAGATGGGCACGGCTGACTGACAGGCTGGCGGGCACGGCTGACAGACAGGCTAGCAGGTACTGGAACCTGAGGTCTGTGGAGAGTGTTAGCACACAAACAACAACCTTTCACAGGCACCTCCATTTTGGAGGAGGTGCTTTATATAGGAGTGGTCTTCCGGCCATTGGCCGGGGACTCTTTAGAATGACGCGTGCGGCCCCTTTAAAAGGGAGGGAGCGTGCACCCTAAGCACAGTGCCCGGGAAGCTACGCAGCGGCAGGGAGCTGGAGGACGCTGGACCGGGACCGCGGCGGTGAGGGGAGCGGCGTCTCTGCCCGGCAGGAGGCAGAGACGCCGACTCTACACTCATTCAAACAATAAGGCCTCAAATCGCGGCGCAGTTATGGCCGACAGACCGAGCGGAGCCGAAGCCAGAAAGTGTACTGTAACCTCTAATGGGGACTATGTTTCTGATATGTGATTGACACCCTTTATCTCCCGCTGTTAAGCTAAAAAAAAAATCCATAGGTGAGGACCTCATCAAGAAGGTGCAAAAAAAACTTAATTTTTAAAAAACATTGGAAGAAGCTTAAAGAAGTTGTCCATTACTCTATAGTAACCCCCCCCCCCCCCCCTCCAATGTATCCCCCTGGGGCCTCTAAGGATTTTTGCCAATACCTTACGTTGCTTTTTCTGCCTGTGAGCTGTGAGTGATGCCTGTGAGCTATCCTTGGCCACTCACAGGTGTCACGTGACCCAGCGCTGACGTCACGACAATTGAGGCGTGACTCAGCGCTGGGGTCCCCGTAGGGGCTGCTGGGTTCCCCGTGGGGGCTGCTGGGTTGTGGGCGGAGTTACCACCCGGCATCCACCGCACGCTTTCCCAATGAATGGGGAGAGGCAGAGCGCGCGGTGGATGCCGGGTGTGACGTGGGGGGTAACTCCGCCCACAACCTGGCATCCACCGTGGAACACAGAAGACAGAGACCCCCGGCTGCTGCCGGCACTTGTCGTGACATCAGCGGATGTCAGAGCCGGCTGCAGCCGGGGGTCACGTGATGCCTGTGAGCGGCCAGTGATAGGGCCGCTCGCAGGCAGTGTCTGCAACGTAAGGTAACTACAAAAATCCTTAGGGGCCCCAGGGGGATACATTGGGGGGGTAATCTAAAGTACTGGACAACCCCCTTAAAAAGGGTTTTCGGCTTTGCCAGTTCACACTTATGCTGTAACCGGTCCTTACATTTCAGGATATGTCCCTTTTCCCACCACATGCACTGCTAGTGTAAATCCTGAAACAGCGGGGTCCATCAGTAACTTTAACGTGATGCTATTACTACATTCCCTAGGCTGCATCTGGCTGATGTGGTGTGCTCCACCGCCCATTACTTCCTAGTTCTCCAGGTTGTGGTCCACATCTCCTTGCTATCATCTTTCCCAGCTTTTTGTCCATTGCAATGTTATTACAATTTTTCTTCTACTTTTTTTTTGAGTTGCCTTTGCTCAGCTATCCAAAATATAATACCTGTACACAAATCAGTACCCACCAAGATCTAAAATCAGTAGACACTTTATCATAATAAATCCTTTATCATAATAAGGTATTTACTGATTTTATGATTTTTTAGTGTGCACAGATCTGTGTATGGGTATTGTATTTCTCTGTAGATACTATGCTACTTACTAATTTTACTGTTTGAATTTCATGGTATCCACTATCCAAGATGCAATGTTCTTTCTCCTCTGACACTAGTTCCTTTACATCCATGGATGAATATTAGTGTGTAGAACCAGTAATTGATACAATGCACAATGTTCACCCTTTCTCCAATGAGGTACATTTCTACAGGCTACTATCATGGCAGGTCATGATTGTGAGCACTGGCAGACATAGACAGAAGAGGGCCCCAGTGTAAGAACAATAAATGTGCCCTTTGCAGTCCAATCGCTCCTCATAATGCACAATTCCATCAGCTTTGGAGATGGAAGTGGTTCCTCTTGCCTTCTTGGGAGCCTGTGCAGCTTCACATGTTGCTCCAATGATATGTTCGCCACTGGTTGTGAGGGTTAGAGGTAATTGCAATGGTTCCTAAATGCTCTTTCTTGTGATCTACACACATGCCTCATCAGACCTGTATGTTAGAACAGGACAATCACTGTGGTGTACATTGCACATGTGTGGCCCAAGTGTCTGACAAATTGGTCCATTCAAGCACATTACAAACATCACAATAATACCAACATAGTCCCAAATTTAGATGAATGTCACATGCAGCGAATTATGAGAACCCTACTAAGAAAAAGCATGACTAAGAATCTATATTAATGCAAAGCAGAAGAACATACATAAGTGTAGCACTCCGATACAAATTACAAAGGTGCAGTGACCATGAATGAATGACACCTGTCACAGTTATAAATGAGTATACAAGAGTAAGCCATTGTCACTGGAACATGACAAGAGAATGCAGATACCGATACACAACATAAACGCGAGTAACAGGTAATCATTCACAACAGAACACCACACTAACAAGAATAAAAAAAGTATATGCAACAAATTCAAGTGCAAGGTAATAACCAAAGTGGAGGGGGCATCAAGGGTAAGGAGTCTCCCTGAATTGGTCTACTGTTGATGACATACCAGTGACAGGGCAAATCCAAGAATGTAGATAAATGGACTACGAAACAGTAGACCGGGCGCTGTGATTGCTAGTGAAGGATGGGGCAATTTCTCTGCACTACAAAAGTTATTAACTGGGATGAAGGGAACTTGTTTAGTGGAAAAAAAAGTTTACTCCTGAACAACCCCATAATGGACTAATGTGATTCGTTGATGAGGATTTGTTGGGATCAGTGTGAAAACAGATCTCTTCTACCAGTAATGGCCGAGATGAGAAAGGAAACCATGATCATAGTAATTTTTTATTTTACTGGATGCAGTGGTTTCTTCTTTTATTGTGGGAAAATTTTTCTGGTATTGGGTATGGATTGCCCTTGATGGGTACAAAAATTGTATTAACATGATGCCATGTTAAATACCCAGGACTCAAAGTGACAGCAGTTTTATTGAGCGTGAAAGCTTATCACATCAACAGTATTGGTACACAATCCTCTTACTACAGCCTGCAGTGGGGATAGGAGGAATGTACAAGCAGAGCGATGCCTGGAGATGACCTTCTGCTTAGACAAAAAGGTGAAAAGTTTGAGCTTATTAAAAAACATGAGTCTGAGCTGACAGGTGTGTGACTACCCCTGTCTGCTATGTGATATGAAGGACAGAAGCTGATCCGTATCGCACTTTTCACTATGGCTTCTGGTATCACATAGCCAAGAAATGTGTTAGAGGCCCTGCAGTAATAGGGGTGAGGATGCTGCCTCCCAATCACCCACAGGTGACAATTTCAGCTAATCCATTGCCCCAAGCAAGAATATATTAAGGTCTTGTGTACAACTTGTATTCTGACTAAGGGAGCGCTGCATACTTCCCTGGGTTAAAAGGTTTGTGGAGATGAGCATGCAACAAGTCAGAATGCTAAGTCACCGCTCACGTCTCCAACTTCCCTTCTAATTAAGTGTGAGAAATATTTCCGAGGGTGAGTGCAGGGGTGAAAGGCTAGATATGTCAGTAGAATGATATAAATGGGATCATTTTAATTCACTATTTTGTTTAGGGGAGTTTGACCTATGAATACATGAGATGTCTAACTTGTAACTATATTATAAAAGTTTTGTTTTTTTGTTTTTTTATCAATTAAAGACTAAAAATCCCACTGTCCTTTTTTTAAGACTGAACCTTGAGTCTTGAACATATGGCCCACCAATATGTGCAGAAACTCTTAAGTGTTGAGGTACTATATGCATTTAGCTAGTGTCTGAGGACATAACATGTGACCAGTAAATCACTAACATTTCCAATGCTAATACCTTGCACAGGTGGGCCTAGATGAAACATAATGAAATAAAATAGTTTTTGATTACAGAAACTTTCTAAAAGTTCCCTACTCTTCTGGAGTTTGTAAGCTTACGCTGTGGCTCTAGTAATAAAGAAACATCCCAGGAGGGATATAGCATGAGATGGAAATGTACTCAGTTCAATCAATGTAGATACATCTATAAAAAGATACTATCCGACCCCAATGTGTGGATAAAATACGAAAAGTAGACTGTGAGACCCATTGGGGACCATGTGATGTAAATGGTGACAATCACTGTAAGGTGCAGAAACAAATACTGTAAGCAAAGTGAAATTATTATATCACCAGCAGCCTTGTTAAAAGCATTCTGTGAGGATTTTATAGAGGAATTGTTTTTGCTCTTTCTTTATTCCCACTACTCCCATGAGTATTTTGTTTTTTTCTTTTTTAATATCCACCACATGTTTCCAGAGATATCGACCTGTTTATTTAGTGCTGATTTTTCTGGTCTTTACGCATAGGGTAATAGTGCAGAGGATCCTGCAAGCCATGCCCCAGAGGATCCTGCAAGCCATGCCCCAGAGGATCCTGCAAGCCACGCCCCAGAGGATCCTCCAAGCCGCGCCCACTCTTAAAGACCATAGTTAGCACTGAATAAAAAGGCCTTTATGGTGCTGTATGTCGTGTTTTACAAAAAACTGAAAAAACAAATACTCTGGGGAGCAATAGGTATTAAATAACCAACCAATTTTGACCTGGTGACTTATTCCCTTTAATACTGATGATCTATCATGCACTTTTTGCTATATTGCAGGCACATGGAATCTAAACAATAGTGCGGTCTGCCTCTGTGTTTATACAGTAATGAATATTTATGGTGGATCAATTCACACTTCCATGTTTCCGGTACGTGTGGTGTCATTTTTCACACGTACCGGAGACACTTACACACTCACACCCATTATAATCTATGGAGCTGACACATGTCCATGTGACACATGTCTATGTGTGATCCACACGTAGACATTTCCGTTGTTTTCTGGCAGCACGGATATTAATATGTATCGCACACGTGCACACGAATGACATGAGGTGTGACATCCGTTTGCCGTCCATGTGACACGTACTGGACTAGAAACCAGAATAGAAATGACATATGTTTAGGTGTTAGATGTGCTGAGATAGATATAGATAGACACAAGGCATGTGTAACCAACACACACCTTGCGTGTGTTGGTTTGTTGGTTACTGTACATGGATTAATTTAGTAAATAAAAAAAAAAAAGATAGACGTGGGGTCCCCCCAGTTTAGATAACCTGCAAAGGTAAAGCAGACAGCTGTGAGATGATATTATCAGGCTGGGAAGGTCCCTGGTTATTGGGCCCTTCCCAGCCTAAACAAATACCAGCCCGCAGCCGACCCAAAGGTGGTGCATCACATTACATGCGCCAATTCTGGCTCTTTGCTTTTGCTCTTCCCGATTGCCCTGGTGCATTGGCAATCAGGGTAATGGGGCCTGGAGTTGATATCAGCTGTTATTTGTCAAAAAACACAGCTGGCATCAAGCCCTGGTGTTGGTAATGGAGAGGTGTCTATCAGATGCCCCCATTACTATCCCAATAATCAATAATAAAAACACACACGAAAAAAAATACTTTATTTAAGTAAACACTCCCCCACATGTTCCCTGGCTCACTAATTTATTTTAAAAGCAAAAAACACCCACGCAGGTCCGACATAGTCCACAAATGGAAACCTGAAAAACATCAAAGGAGAAATAAGAACAAGACACAGTTCCTTGTTCACCTATTTATTATTAAAAAAGTTTCCACCCAGGTCCGACGCAGTCCAGCACTTCCCACGACGTTCCCGGAATCCAGGTCACGATGTACATGAAACAAAGTGTACATGCACTTATCTAATTTGCTATTAGAGGATCAGGGTACATTTTTTTGTGATGGTGCCTTCCTGTACACATATACTCATGAAACCTCTATGATTAGCTCACCTACCATATACACCTTTTCTTAAGATGTCAATGTTTGTCTTTTGGTGTCTTCCTTAATTACTTTGTATATACATGTGTATTTTTAATGAAATCTGAAAATAAAAATGTAATTTTTATGAAGTTGTACTCTTTTTTTCCTAGCACAACTGTCTCTTTGGTTATTTTTTCCAGTACTGGTAGAATCCGGCCGTATATGCTATTTAGAGAACTCTAAATCTCATATTAGAAGCATGAAATGTCCACTTTGCACCACATCCCTGATCTGATCCCTGTTGTTAGTGTCGTAAATAGTAGAAATGGTGAATTGTGGCTGATAAACGGTTTGTTTTTTTGCTTTACCTGCAGAAAGGACAAAAGAATATTCTGCGAATTGGAATCCAGTGTCTGGCATCAGTGCTGTGGGGGGACGATATCTGCAGTCAGGAGCGCCCTCACAACCCCCACAGCCTGACCCGGTTTTTGTACGCCCTCCGAGGCCTCTTGCGGTCATCGCTGTCAGTGTGTGTCATCACAGTGCCCACCCATCTTATCCAGGTGAGACCACAAGCAATCTTAGTGCAAAGCACCTAAAATGCAGCCTTGGTTTTTACACTATATATATTTTTTATTTCTAGAATGATTTCCTTAAAAACACACAGGCCCCAGTTCATCATTTGCGTTTTCCTTTTTTATCTAGTGATATTGATTCTGCTCATTACTCCTTTAAAGTCCCAGGACTACTTTTTGAATTACTTTATGTTGTATTGCTATGTATTTTTATAATTTTTTTTATTTTTGTTTTATCATTTATTCACTGTCATGTGGCTCTCTGTGCCCAGAGATAAGTCCATTCACATGTTGTACATTCCCTTGATCTTACTTTCTCCCCAATGTACATGTCATGAAAACAACAAGAATATTATTACTAAAGTTTATTTCAAAAATATACTAAAATTTAGAAATAAAAGTGATTTAAAAAGAAGACCGTCCCAGGCGTTCCCTTTTAGCAATTCTCTTAGTTCCTTGAGGAGGTTACATACTGTATGAGAGATGCATTTGTGCATTCATATTTGGGGATTTGAGAATTGTCCCTTTTGCTTTATCTAAATGGTGTCTGTGAATGTCCACTTGTACGTCTGCATGCGCCATCACGTGTCTGACATACTAAGATGCTGTATTGCGTTTGATGGGATGAAAATCTGGTTTATTTGTCTGGGATTTGATATGTATAATATTGTGATAGAGGCTGAAAGTGCTTCTCTCTACATCCTCTCCTGTACAGCGAGAGCGTTTTAGCCCTGACCTAGATAACCCTTCTGTCTGAGAGTGCTTTTCTTCGCTCAGGCTGTCAGTGATGCTGGAGTGTGCGCTAACATTTAGATCACTGTCCACACTGCAATACACCCGTCACTGCATTCTCTGATACATCTAAGCACTGCTTTATCGTCTTATTCTGCAAGGCTTGGCTGTATTAATTGTGAATATAAATCACTATTGCTATTGTCGTTGTTGCTGTTACTATTATATGCACTTTTCTTTTTTTAAATCCTTTCTTAAAGCACCACTCCAGCATTTCTGTTATTGTAGTGCTCTGGTGATATCACTATTCTAAATTCCCTGTCCCTAGTCTGATACTTACCAGCCGTCGTCTTCCTCTGTTATCAGTGCTGCTTCTGTCGGTCTACAGCAGTTTGTGACCTGCCGGATCGCTCCAGTGTTTGCTGGCCGATTCGGAAGTCACAACTCAATGTAAGTCTATGAGAGGCAGAACAAGGCCAAAACGAGGCTCTCATAGACTTACATTGAGCGCTTGTGACCTTTACCTCTGACTTCCCGTCAGTCGGGCTGAGGTCACAAGATAGTGGATCGAGACCGGAGGAGCGCCGGGAAGAGCTGAAGACTGCGGCTGGTGAGTATATTACTTGGGGCAGTGAACTTAGATTACTAGCACCACTCCAGCACCGAAATAAAATAAAAAACACTGGAGTGGTGTGTTATGGTAAATATTTTATACTTTGCTTTAAATATTATTTAGACACTTAAATATACATATATCTTTGATAATTTTATATTTTAATATTAGTTTTATAAGTGTTTTTCATAAAGCAATAACACGGGGCATTGTATCTGATATAGAGATGTCTTTGTATTAAAGCTTTGCTTTGTTTCTGAAAGTATAGTAAGCTAGATATTGCCTATTTCTAAGGATTTCAGCAGAATACATAATTTGCGACTTTATTATTCCCAACTTAATGTCACGGGTGTGTCAAAAGTGACAGTCGCCCTGCAGTTGGTTACAGGAGATCTCTATGTTTGGCATTACAGACACCTTCTTAGAGGCTGTCTCTCTAGGACCCAGCGGCTATCTTCCTCTGGCTAATTAACACCCTGGCCTGGGTGTATAAATACCTGCTGTCTGCTAGAGGGAGGTTCAGGCGATACTCACATTACCCTTTGTGAAGGCTCGGAGCTAGTGCATTGCTTCATCCTCTGGAGCTTTGAGGACAGGTGTTCATCTCTCTGAAGTTGATTAAAAGCTAAGCTATCTTCCCTTGTTTGTTCCCCTTTGTTGTTTTTAGTGACCAGTGGGGATCGACTAGCACTCATCCCCCTCCCTTCCCTAGCCAGGGATTAACGCCAGGGAAAGGCAGGGCGATGTTCGCGTGTGGCGATTGGTGAAGAGCCAATATAGGGACGTTAGTGGAGACAGGGTGATACTAGATCAGCCTAGGAGGTCTCTACTCCTCCCTTTCCCTAGAGTCTGGGCTCCCTTTCCCTCTTCCCTTTGTGTTGCACTAAGTCTTTCCCACTCCTTGCGTGACACTTAAATATCTTCCTTTTTAGGTAATGGAATGTATTAAGCCATTCCCACTTACCTTATCTTTGTAGTTGTAATAAAAACTTGTGACTGGGCATCTGAGAGTCAGACAAGCCCGTGCACGGACAGAATTGGTTGTGTTGTCTTGTCTCTGATCAATCGACTCTCTGATTTGATCAAAACTAGCAAACGTGTGAAACCTCTTGAGTTTCTCCTTAAAAAAAAAAAAGCTTTCCATACAGGTTTCCACATCAGGTGCTTTGCAGTTGAAATAGGAAATCTTTCCCCACATCTCCGGAATACAAAATCTGCACCGAGCTCGTAAGTGACAGGGAAGAATATGCTAATGGTCTGAGGGAGAAAGCAAAAAGGAAGTATGAAATATTGAGTAATTGAGTGATTTTTCATAAAGCATAAACCAAGAAGACAAATTAAATAATAGCCATTTCTTTGGTCATTGACCAGGGATAAATTCAGGATTAAAGAAAGTTGTCACTTTATCTTTATACCACATTCCAAACTAGCATGCAAATTAGATTTAAGTAGCATAAAGATGTAATTTTTTTGTTTTTCAAATAAACTTATGGACGGTATTGTGTCACAGGGCTCTTTGGATCACTGAAATCAATCTCAAACACCACTGATCATTAGTTTGCCAGGTGAGTCCAATTATAAAGTTAAACTACTTAAAAAGGTTTTCCCACGAACAAAAGTTCATTTTAAAAATTGTCTGTGTCTGACTATGTACGGAACATGTCACAGCTCCTGGGCAGGGGAGGAAGCCAAAGACAATACAGACATTACAGCAGGGGATCGCAGAGGATTCATTTTGTGAGGTAAAACATTTTTTAAAAACAGGCAATGAAATGTTTAACCTCACAAAATGAATCCTCTGCGATCTCCTGCTGTAATGTCTGTATTGTCTTTTGCTTCCTCCCCTGCCCTGGAGCTGTGGTATGTTCTGTACATGGTCAGACACAGACAATTTTTAAAATGAACTTTTGTTCATTGGAAAACCCCTTTAAGACTGACGTTCCACATTATTAAGCAGCTACAGGTTTCAAGCAATATGGGAAAGAAAAAAAATATACAGTACAGACCAAAAGTTTGGACACACCTTCTCATTTAAAGATTTTTCTGTATTTTCATGACTATGAAAATTGTACATTCACACTGAAGGCATCAAAACTATGAATTGACACATGTGGAATTATATACTTAACAAAAAAGTGTGAAACAGCTGAAAATATGTCTTATGTTCTAGGTTCTTCAAAGTAGCCACCTTTTGCTTTGATGACTGCTTTGCACACTCTTGGCATTCTCTTGATGAGCTTCAAGAGGTAGTCGTAGTTAAGTAGCATCCAGTTTCTGCCATTGATTACTTGTTCATCAGTAAGTGCAACCACCTATATAAAATCAGACGTTTTGGCTGTTTTTTGGTTTGAGGTAGTCAGACGTTTGTTAACACAATGCCGATGAGGAATGACATCAGTAATGATCTTAGAGCGCTTAGGTGTTGTTACTGTTCGATAATTGCTTAGTAAAGTATGCTGGAGCATTGAATTAGTGTATGGCTATGTTCACACGTTCGGTTTTGCTGCGTATTTTGCAGCCGATTTTTATGCAAATTTTCAGCTGCGTCTAGCAGTACCAGTATGAGAAAGAAGAATTCTCTGTTCACATGTTGTTGTTTTTTTGCTGTGTATTTTGTGACTTGGTTGTGTTTTTGGAAAATAGAGCATGTCACTTCTTTCAGCGTTCTTGCAGCAGGAAACGCACTTGTGTTTTTGCTGCGTATTTGCAGCATTTTTCACCCATATGAAGTAATGGGTGGTCAAAAACACACAGCAAAAACGCAGCAAAAAAACGCACCAAAACATGCATTTTTAACACAGCTGTTTTCCTGCCAGAGAAAAGTTAGCACACAACATAAAAAAAAAAAAAAAAGACACAACATATGTGAACATAGCCCAAAGAGCAATGGAGGGTTGTGGGCTCTGCATGTCAGAATCCCACAATCTGGAAGTTTGAACCCTACTTTCGCTAGAAATGTCCCACCTTTGAGGGACACTTGGGACCTCTTTATTATTATTTTATATTTATTATGCTTTGCTTATATAGCGCCATTAATTCCACATCGCTTTACAGACATTATCGGCACTGTTCCCATTGGTGCTCACAATCTAAATTCCCTATCAGTATGTCTTTGGAATGTGGGAGGAAACCCACGCAAACACAGGGAGAACATACAAACTCCTTGCAGATGTTGTCCTTGGTGGGATTTGAACCCAGGACCCCAGAGTTGCAGGGCTGCAGTGCTAACCACTGACTGACCGTGCTGCCCCACTCTTTTATTGAGTTAGAAGGTCAGCACCCTAAGTTCTTTAGGCTGTGAGGTGGGGCCCCTATTGAGTGGACTTGTCTTTTCAGCATGTCCCACGGAAGTTAATTGGACTGGGTGCCAAGTCACCACCTTCAACTATTTGTCATGTCACTCAAATCTTTGCTGAACAATTTGTACTATCTGACAGGATGTATTACCCAACTGAATGAGGCCACTGCCATTAGGGGATACCGCTACAATGAAAGTGTGTACTTCATCTGCAGTACTGTTTAGTTAGGTAGTGTGTCGGCATGACATCTATGAATGGCAGGACGCAGAGCATCGTACTTCTACTGTGGGCTTCCCTTCTTCCCTTAGTTCCGTCTGGTGACAGCTCTGCTCCAGGTAGGGTGTATAGGGTGTACACAGGTAAAGTGGTGTGTATACCTCTTTAAACAGCATGGACACAATGACCATTATTGGACTTAATATTTCCCCCACTCGGGGATGGCTAAAGGATTGCAGTCAGACAGCAACAATTGTCCAGATGGTTTTTACTTACTGGGAGACTATCAAAAAGTTCACGTTAACTTTTTCTCCAGAACCTTGCAGAACTATATACACGTTAAAGTAGACAGATATGTCGCAGTTTGTTTAAAATTGTTTATCCACTGTTGTACACATTACTGCAGCCCAGCTACACGAGATTAGAGGTGATGTCCTTCCATTTTGCACTCTCATTGGAGCGTTGAACGAGACCAGAGTTGTGGCCTGAGCAGTAGTTACAGTGGGAGCTGTGGTGTCTCTGATGACCCTCGATTAAAGGCATCTGGGATATTAACTTTACTAGCAGTAATAGTAGCAACTTCAGGACTGCTCTCTACTTCTGCAATTGCCAATTCTTTTTTAACCACTTAGCACAAAATAAAGTACTTATCAGTCAGCACCAGGGTTACAGACTGTGGAAGAGGCTTGGGAACTGAGCTTCCTCTACACGCTGTAAATGGCTGCTCTGTTACATAGTCTGCATCTATATCCTGAAATACTGCTATATTGCAGGTTTAAGTCCCCTTAGGGGACTAAAAAATAAAATGCAAAATAACTAAAAGATTTAAAGAATGTGTAAAAAAAAATTTTTTAACAAAAATATAAATAAAATAAAAAATAAACATATTTTTTATTGCTACGTTTCTAGACGTTTTGTCTATTAAACTATAAAAATAAACCATATGGTAAACACTGTAGAAGGAATTGTGGGCTTTTGTTACCATACTTCCCAAAAAAATGCAATTCAATGTATGTTCCCCAAGTTGCTATCTATAACACAGCTCACCACGCAAAAAAAATCCCTCGTACAGCTCCATCAACCAGAAAATATAAGCATTACAAGTCTCGGAAGATGGAAACACAAACTAAGATTATATATACTGTATATTGTAAGATGGCCGCCGGGCAGGTCATCGAGGGGAGATATGTTCGGTGATGTAAACCTGGGAATGCGTGCTCCAGCACGTATAGTGCTGAGAGGGTAAATAGGGCATACCAGGGCTGGGTTTTACGAGCAGTCATAAGAGATGGGATGGAATGGCTGCTCACATATCCCCACCCCGGGGACGTGGTTTTTTAAATAAAATGGAGACCAAGTGTCTCATTCAGTGTCTGTGTCTGGAGATGTGTGGATCTCCTGTGTGTTGGTCTGTGCTAAGGACTTGAGAACTGGACACTGACCTGAGCGGGCGAACTCACAACATTGTATGGACATTTTACTTTATGTTTTCACTTAGTGCCGGAAAAGGCTGTTTTTGTTTTGCTTCCTGAGCGGTTTATGCTGTCTTAATAAACCAGCTTTGATATTCTAATGAAAACGCTTCCTGTGCGTACCTTAACCGCAGCTGAGTGAGTACAAACCCTACAATTGGTGCTAGAAGCACGGTCACGAATCCCAAGAGACAATTGCAGTGACAAACCACTCCCGATCCCAAATGTTTGACCTCCTACACCTGGTCCAAAAGTGGCTGCAACCTGAATCTTCCTCCCCAGCACAGATGGTGGAGAGGGTCGTCCTGGACAGGTTGTCACGCAAGGTGTGGAAAAGACTTAGTGCAACACAAAGGGAAGAGGGAAAGGGAGCCTAGACTCTAGGGAAAGAGAGACCACCTAGGCTGATCTACAATCAGCCTGTCTCCACTAACGTCCCTATATTGACTCTTTACCAATTGCCGCACGCAAACCTCGCCCTGTCTTTACCTGGCGTTTGATCCTGGCTAGGGAACGTAGGGGGATGAGGGCTAGTCGATCCCCACTTACAGCTAAAGACAACAAGGGGGAACGAACAAGGGAAGATAGCTTAGCTTTTAGTCGACTTCAGAGAGATGAACACTCGTCCTCATAGCTCCAGAGAGGATGAAGTAATGCACTTGCTCCAAGCCTTCACAAAGGGTAATGTGAGTATCGCCGGCACCGCCCTCTGGCTGACAGCAGGTATTTATACACCCAGGCCAGGGTGTTAATTAGCCAGAGGAAGGAAGCTGCTGGGTCCTATAGAGACAGCCTATAAGAAGGTGTCTGTAATGCCAAACGTAGCGATCTCCTGCAACCAACTGCAGGGCGACTGTCGGTCACTTCTAATAAAAATGGAATCCGGCACTCTTTGCATGATTTTATTTAGATTCTAGTAGTGTGTACAACTAAAAATAACGTTTCAGTCAAGTTGACCTTCTTCAGATTGTACACTAGTGAGCTATATACACGTATGTGGAATAGCGATTCCGGCTGTTTCAGAATTCAAAAAGCAGTCCAAAGGTTCCAGGATTCAGGGGCATAGCTTCAGCTGCTGTATATCTATTATGAGGAATACGGTACGTACTTGTCCCCTGTGTGGAACCATGTGTCTGTGCTGTGGGGCGACCTCAGTTGCTATGAATGTCCCAAGATGCCAAGGATGCCGTTTGGGTTACAAGTAGCCCCGGTTACCTTCCAGAGAGCCATGGACCGGATGCTAGCACCCCACAAGAAGTATGCAGCGGCCTACCTGGATGACATCGTGATTTACAGACAGGATTGGGGAAGCCATCTGAGCAAAGTCCAAGAGATACTTGATGCTCTAGGGTAGGCGGGGTTTTACATCAACCCGAAGAAATGTGCCATGGGCATGGAGGAAACCAAATACTTGGGTATGTTTTAGGCAGTTTCGAAATAAAGCCCCAAATAAATAAAGTCAACGCGATCCAGAGTTGGCCACAACCCCTCTCAAAGAAACAGGTCAGAGCGTTCTTAGCCATTGTGGGTTATTACCGCCAGTTTATCCCTAACTTCGCCATGATAGCCGACCCTTTGACAGACCTCCTTAAAGGGACAAAGTCGACTATGTCTAAGTGGTCTCCAGAGGCTGAGATGGCACCGGATTTCTTGAAGGAGTTTGTGGTCCAGACGGACGCGTCAGATCTCGAGCTGGGTGCTGTCCTATCACAAGAGGTGAACGGGGAAGAACACCTCATAATGTATTTAAGTCAGAAGCTGATCCTGTGAGAAGAAGTACTCCATAGTGGAGCAGGAATGTTTGGCCATCAAGTGGGCGTTGGACATTCTAAGATACTACCTCTTAGGGAGGAAGTTCAGGCTGGTGTCAGACCATGCCCCACTAAGGTGGATGAGGGAGAAGAAGAGGAACAATACCCGAGTGACTAGGTGGTTCCTAACCCTTCAGGATTTTAGCTTCCATGTAGAGCATAGGCCCGGGAAACTGCATGGCAATGTTGACGCTCTGTCAAGGGTCCACTGTTTGATAGTGGAAGGTGCCAAGCCCCCAGCTTTGGGCAGAGGTGAGGGTATGTAAGATGGCCGCTGGACAGGTCCCCTAGGGGAGATATGTACTGTATCATCGAGGTTGGTAGCTTCGGTGATGTAAACCCGGGAAAGCATGCTCTAGCACTTACAGTGCTGAGAGGGTTAATAGGGCGTACCAAGGCCGGGTTTTACAAGCAGTCATAAAAGATGAGATGAAATGGCTGCTCACATATCCCCACCCCGGGGGCGTGGTTTTGTAAATAAAATGGAGACCAAGTGTCTCATTCAGTGTCTGTGTCTGGAGATGTGTGGATCTCCTGTGTGTTGGTCTGTGCTAAGGACTTGAGAACTGGACACTGACCTGAGCGGGCGAGCCCACAACATTGTATAGACATTTTACTTTGTTTCCACTTAGTGCCGGAAAAGGCTGTTTTTGTTTTGCTTCCTGAGCGGTTTATGCTGTCTTAATAAATCAGCTGGGATATTCTAATGAAAACGCTTCCTGTGCCTACCTCAACCGCAGCTGAGTGAGTACAAACCCTACATTATTTATATATATAATATATATATATATATATATATATATATATATATATATATATATATAAATAATATATTATAGAGAGAGAGACAGATTTAAAGCAGAGCTGTGTAAAGGCCACACCATGCCCTCCGCCGCCGCCCATTTCCCAATGTCACCGCTGTCCGCATCCTCAGAATGAATACATTGGTGGAGAAGGGGGCCGCCAGTGCCTTTTTCCACCAATCAGTATGTGAGAGATCATGAAATTATGTCATCCTGTCTGCTGTCTCATACGCTGATTGCGAAGAGTCAGTGCATCAGAGACTGGAGCAGGGCACTGGGGAGAATGAGAACGGGAGTGAGGTGTGTATGTTTTTTTTTTTGTTTTGTTTTTCATGTGTGTATGGCATGTTTTCATATACAGGTGCATCTCACTAAATTAGAATATCATCAAAAAGTTAATTTATTTCAGTTCTTCAATACAAAAAGTGAAACTCGTATATTATATAGAGTCATTACAAACAGAGTGATCTATTTCAAGTGTTTATTTCTGTTAATGTTGATGATTCTGGCTTACAGCCAATGAAAACACAAAAGTCATTATCTCAGTAAATGAAAATAATTAACAAAAACACCTACAAATGCTTTCTAAGTGTTTGAAAAGATCCCTTAGTCTGTTTCAGTAGGCTCCACAATCATGGGGAAGACTGCTGACTTGACAGATGTCCAGAAGGCATTCATTGACACACTCCACAAGGTCCCAGAGTCTGGAAAAAGAGTGGGGAGGCACACAATCCAAGCTGCTTGAGGTCTAGTGTGAAGTTTCCACAATCGGTGATGGTTTGGGGAGCCATGTCATCTGCTGGTTTAGGTCCACTGTGCTTTATGAAGACCAAAGTTAGCGCAGCCGTCTACCAGGAAATTTTAGTACACTTCATGCTTCCCTCTTCCGTCAAGCTTTCTGGAGATGGAAATTGAATTCTCCAGTAGGACTTGGCACCTGTTCACACCGCCAAAAGTACCAATACCTGGTTTACAAACAACAGTATCACTGTGCTTGATTGGCAGCAAACTCACCTGACCTTAACCCCATAGAGAATTTATGCGGTATTGTCAAGAGGAAGATGAGAGACTCCAGACCCAACAATGCAGACAAGCTGAAAGCTGCTATCAAACCTGGGCTTCCATAACACCTCAGCAGCGCCACAGGCTGATCGCCTCCATGCCATGCCGCATTGATGCAGCAATTGATGCAAAAGGAGCCCTGACCAAGTATTGAGGGCATTTGCCGAACATACATTTCAGTAGGCCAACATTTCAGATTAAAAAAAAAATTTCAAGCTGTTTTAATAAAGTATTCTAATTCACTGAGATAATTACTTTAGTGTTTTCATTGGCTGTAAGCCATAATCATCAACATTTACAGAAATAAACACCTGAAATAGATTACTCTGTTTGTAATGACTCTATATAATATGAGTTTCACTTTTTGTATTGAAGAACTGAAATAAATTAACTTTTTGATGATATTCTAATTTAGTGAGAAGCACTTGTATATAGGAGGCTTTGTGGGGGGGCTCATACTGTATATAGGAGGCTATGTGGGGGCTCATACTGTATATAGGAGGCTATGTGGGGGCTCATACTGTATAAAGGGGCCATGTAGGCTCACATTATATATAGGAGGCTATGTGGGAGCTCATACTGTGTATAGGGGATGTGTGTGGGCTCATACGGTATATATGGGGGCTATGTGGGCACTCATACTGTATATAGGAGTCTATGTGGTGCTCACATGTATACTGGAGGCTATGTGGGGGCTCATACTGTATATAGGGGCCATGTAGGCTCACACTATATACAGGAGGCTATGTGGGAGCTCATACTGTGCATAGGGTATGTGTGTGGGCTCATACGGTATATATAGGGGCTGTGTGTGGGCTCAAACGGTATATATGGGGGCTGTTAGCATACTTTAATTCTTTTCAAAATTAAGTGATACAATTAATATAACATACAAATTTTAATGAATATGGTAATAATATTGAGCAGTATTAATTTCAGCCTATTGGTTCAGCCTCCACAACAGTGGCACCTCAGGAAAATTAATTGCCCACCCTTGTTTTAAAGGGATTGGTCACTTTTTTTAACAATCGTGTTAGGACATGATTTTGCGGCAGTTATTAGTATTACAGGCTTTCCTCCTGCTATTGTTAGTACAGTCTTCCTTACACACGTCCGAAATGAAAACTTTTACAATATCAGGAGGCTGATGGACAGATCACAGATCCACCAACACTTTTGTGGACAGGAGAGTTGTCCAATCTGTGAGCAAGGCTGCTCTCAGTCCAGGAGTAGGAGAACCTGTAGTACTTACATATTAGTAAGTGCCACAAAATCATGTCTAAATCTCATTTTCGAAAATAAAGTGGACAACACCTTTAACATACTTATGAAAGAGATTGACCATATTGCCTTTTGTTTTGTTTTTATAATGGTCAGTTTGGCATAAAAAAGGATAAATCTTTGCTGATTTTCTGCCGCTCCTATTCTGATTCTTCTAGGTCCCCTGCCAGTCTCTACTTACAGCTGTAGTGATGAGAATCCAGCACAGGGGCATGTGATCAGCTGCAGCCAATCACTGGCTGAGGTCACTTCCTGAATTATCAGGAAGTAGAGAACAGAGGGGACCCCGGAATGGAATGGAGGTGGCGGAGGACTTCTTTTTTTTTTTTTTATGTCATTCTGATCTTGTTTGATAATGGACCAGCCTATAAGGTACGCTTTCATGTTGTGCTTATTTTTGGGTCCTGCTGATTATTTTACATTTCCGGAATATGTGTGATGCCAATCTATTATCGATCATTTATTTTCCTTTGTTATTTAGTGAAGGCATTTAGGAATGATACGACTTAGTTAAGGTGTCACTCCCAATCACTTCTCTAATGGAGAGTGGATTTCTACACTCTACATGGAGAAAAAGCCAGTGGTAAATTTTTAACAACCTCCTGAAGCTCAGTGCTAGTGAGTAAAATGCCATTAAGAAGCCGGGGAAGCGATGGGCTCTGTATCTCCTGCATTACTGTGTTCCCAGAGCCCTGCTGTGTGCTTGTTCTGCTTTCCTAGAAGCCTGTTAAAGAACCTCTGAGAGCATGTGTAGAGCCCTGGATGTTAATAGATAATTGGGGAAGATGGCAGGATGGGAGAACAGGCGAACATGTGGTCTCAGGCTCTAGCCCTCCACTCCACAGACCTTTATGCTGGAATAACAGCAGATGCTCACTTTGTTTAACCCCTTGGTTCCTTGAAGGGGCCAAAATCACGTTGCTTTGCACATCTTGCTTGTCTCTTGTTTTGCCTACGGGCTTAGACAACCTACTTTCAGGATTGGGCTGCTAAATATACAGTGCACACGTACACAGCTGCTGTCTCTAGCAACACGCAAATATACATGAGAATGTTTTATATGGGTACAGTTGGGCATTTTATAGAAATACATCTTCTAGATAAACACATACTAATGTATGGGCGATAAATATTAAAGCAGTAATTTACTATGGGGGAGAAGTCTGTGCTCCATACATAGAACTTAAGAGAATCTTTCACATTTGCAGGTATGAGATATAAATATGTGAAGGTCAGCTTCCGGTTTCTCCCTATCTCTGGGTATTATATAGGGATAAATGGGACATTAATGCTGCCGTTCACTCGGAGTGATAAAGCTCTATAGATTTGTTGCTTACAAACCCTGAATCAGTTGAAGATACACTCTCAGAATTAGGGTACGTGCTGTGGTAGACTGGTTCAATCGGCTGCTCACAGAGGTAGACACAGGAACGTTTCTCGTTTGTTTATTTTACTGGTTTATTAAATAAAGCTATGGCATAAACCAGTGCAGAGTTCAGGAAAATAAACACGGCCTTTCTGGCATAATGGTAAAACAAAAGATAACATATAGCACAGTCTTTGTGCCTGCGAGGATCCGCCCGCTCAGGGCAAACAACAGGGTTCAGTTCTCTTTACCATAAACATAGCTCTGGAGCTTTCGTCTCCAAGCACACCAAACACTGAATGATTCAGAAGGCAGACTATTTATTTTCTAGATCCCACCCTGCAGTGGTGATATGGTGAACAGCCTCCCACCCACTCTTCAGCTCTTCACAAAAAAAACAGCCCTTAACATGGCCAATTAACCCCTCTCGGCACTTAGTGTGCTGGAGCATTTTTTTCTCCTGGTTTATATCACTGAAGCTAACAACCTCAGTGACATATCTCCCCTCCAGTACTTTACCAGTGACCTTGTCACAGTGCACACAACATCTCTTTGGAAGCGGGCAAGAGTAAGGAGCTTCAAGAAATGTCAGCGTCTGTTTTTCTGAAGCTCCTTTTCTATGTTTTTATTTGTCATTTCTTTAGTGCTTTTTTCAATACTTTTTTTTTGCTAATGTTTTTTTTTATTGTTTTTTCATTGTTTAGAAGTAGTGATGAGCATGCATGCTCGTTTAACTTTTCGCCGAGCACGCTCGGGTGCTTTCGGAGTATCTTTAGCGTGCTCATATATTAAGTTTGAGTCCCTGCATCTGCATGATTTATGGCGGTTAGTCAGCCTCAACACATGCAGAGATTGCCTGTTTGTTATGGAATCCTCACATGTGTTGAGGCTGACTAACAGTCATAAATCATGCAGACGCAAGGACTCAAACTTAATATATGAGCATGCTGAAGATACTCGGAAAGCACCCGAGCTTGCTCGGCGAAAGGGTTAAACGAGCATGCACGCTCATCACTATTTAGAAGGTGTCTTTTTTACTGCTGTTTTCTGGTTATCTTCATTAAGTACTGAAGAAGTAATTTTATAGCAAAAACGCTGGCAAGTTGCTAAAAAAAAAGACACTTGGTTGTCTTCTTCTGGGTGTCTTTTTGGCCTTCTGATGGCTTGCATTGTAAAGTATGGACTGCGTTTAAAAACCTGAAGCTATTAAAAGACTCTCGAAAGATTGAAAATATGAACAGCGGGTAATTTTTACATGGAAATGCATATGTTCATTGTTTTGAGCATTTTTTAGAGCTTTTTTTAGTCTGGTTTCAGAGTAGACCCACCTGAAAAAGTTGTCGCATACACATATCCTTGGGGGAACAGTACTCGTACTCCTGAAAAAGCAAAAGTCGCCAAACGTAATAGTGTTTTACACTGGAATTCTGTCTTAAATACCTTGATGAAGCAGGCCTAGTGTGGCTATCATTATAGCGCCCAAAGGTGTTGACTCCTGAGTTTCCCGGACTGTTTAATGGCAACTAGCAAATGTATTGCTGCATAAATCTAAAATAGAAAGAAAATGTGATAAAATTGAGATAAAAAAGGGGATCATAAAAGCGCTGCTGAGTGCTCCAAAAAGGCAGCTAATATCTAAATAAGAATTTAATTAAAAAATGGGGCTACACTTTTCAACACCCCATGATTGGTAGGTGTGTGGTTGTTTTATCCACCTTTTATCATGGGAGCTTGTTGCATCCTGCAATAAATTGGTATTGATAAAAAATCGGACCGCATACCGTCATGTCACATGGATGTGTAAATGTAACTTTAGGGTGTGTTTATTCTAGAATGAATTCAAAAATTGTGCTAAAGCCTAGGAGACATTCATTACTTTTAGAAGAAAGGGGATTTAGACTTCAACATAGGAAAAAGGTTCTCTACAGTAAGAGTAGTACAAACCATGGTGTGCTCTACCCCAAGGAATAGCATTGGCAGATACCATAGTTAGATACATATTTAATTATTGGAAATTGAGGGTTAAGAATGAATTGATCAGCAAAGGTAGAATTTGATGGACATAGAAAGTAACCAGAGCTTCCCACATTTACCAATGGACAGCTTCACCTACAGTGGAGATCCATTTATTTTATCTCCTTATATTTTTCTGTTATTTCTATGACACAAAAACAGTCTAAGAGCAGCCTCAACATCCTGTCACTTCTGAGTGACAGCAGCCGACTGAAAAGTCAGACTTGACATTAAACTTCTAATAACCTATAGCCTTTGCCAACGCTGATATGTTGTAAAATCCAGCTGGAATGAGCTGGGACAGTGTGAAATACACTTTTGAAGGTGTTGTAACACAGAGGTCATGTTTTGTTCTCTGGGCAATATTTTTCATTATAGCCATGTTAGATTTTTAGATTTTGATTACCAGTCATTACTTTTATAATGTTAACCATTTATGCACCCCATTTCCAGTAGGAAATTATCTA
The DNA here is from genome assembly GCF_046119375.1 of Phyllobates terribilis. Lineage (NCBI taxonomy): Eukaryota > Metazoa > Chordata > Amphibia > Anura > Dendrobatidae > Phyllobates > Phyllobates terribilis. The sequence continues at coordinate 60,661,484 of NW_027362773.1, forward strand.
GTTGAGGTTGTCTGTGAAACTGCGAGCTCCAGTACACTGTTCACACCTTTTGGCTATCATGACTTTTAGTTAGGCCACTGGTTAAGTGAGTTTTCAAAAAACTTAGGTAAAAGACTATTATGCATGAAAATCTTGAATATCAAAACATTCCTTCATTAATCATATCAAAATTATAGAAGCATTTTGTATTCTAACATTCACAGTGTTCTTGTTATATACTCCTCTGCCCCCGGTCTGGTGCCTCAGCTTCATTCCATTCTCCTGATCATCTTTGGATGCCAATACTAGTTTGAACCTTGGTCTTCCTAAATCTTTTACTGTTTTTCAATTCTGACTGACCTCATGATCGCTTACCCAGCCTACCCTGACTATGCATGTGTCTCTGCCTTTCTGGTTCCAATCTGAGGTTTGATCGCTCAGCCGGCTTCACCGGTCAGCAGCTCCTTTTTAGTTGTAACCCAGGGGCCCCTGCGGCAAAGATAAGATCCTGGTAAATAAGTGAAGTGGTTGGCACCAAGTCTGATCTTGAAAGTCTTCTTTGAGTTGACCTATTGTTACTGCTACCCTTTTTGGGATGTTTTTTGTAGACCTTTTTAAGATGCATTATGGTTGCCTTCATTTTGTGATCTGGTATAGATGTACTTAGAAGGTGACAAGGACCCACAATCTATAAGTTTCCTTGCACATTTAGTAAAATATATGGACATGGTTATACCGTTTATCATCTACCCTTCTTTTAATTCTTCAATTTTCTGTAGATGTTTCATGATGTACGACAGAAAACAACCATAGTTTAAAGCCCAACTCTATTGAAAACCTAGAGCACCTGGCTTGATTATTATTCTCTTTAAAATATTCTAACCCTTCTTCTCCATTAGTTTTCTAAGAAACTTGAATATGGAAGTTTCTTTAGTAGAGTCCTCATAACAGAAAGCTGATTTGATTTCTCCTTACTGACAAGTTCTGGGATCGGGCTGAGGAAAAAAATCACAGCATGCTACATATGGCCACGTATATCGGGCAAGACTCGCCAATGCAAGTCACTGGGTGCGAGAGAAAAAAACGGATGCCACACGGACCATGTGTATGTCGGTTTGTTTTTTCTCCCACACATCTTAAAGGAACCAAGAACTTTTATCAGCCAAGTACAGTAGATTCACAGTCAGAACCCTCAGAATAGATAAATAGATATCCTGTAAATATATAATGTCATAACACCCTTACATATAATAAATGTGCAGGGTGTTATAGGGTGTTTAGCCTTGTTTAACCTAATAAATAATTTAAAAAACAATGTGGGGTCCCCCCTATTTTTGATAACCAGCAAAGGCAAAGCTGGCAGTTGTAAGCTGATATTATCAGGCTTGAAAGGTCCAGGATTATTGGATCCTTCCTAGCCTAAAAATAGCAGCACGCAGCCGCCCGAGAAGTGGCACATCACATTAGATGCACCAATTCTGGCACCTTGCTTCGCTCTTCCCAATTTGCCCTGGCGCATTGGCAATCTGGGTAATGGGGCTTGGGGTTGATGTCAGCTGTGATTTGTTAAAAATCACAGCTGGCATCAAGCCTTGGTGTTAGTAATGGAGACGTGTCTATAAGACATCCCCATTACTAAACCAATAATTTATAGAAAAACACACACAGACAATACTTTATTTGAAAAAACACTGCCCCACACTTTCCCTGGTTCACCACTTTATAAAAATAAAATCGTACAGGTTCGCTGTAATCCACAGATAGATACATGAAAAACCTAAAAAGAAAGAAAAGCTAAAGCAACTCTACATCGTGGATCCCAGCAAAGCTCACCCCAGATCTCAGCATCCGATACCTGATCTGGTATCGTTGGGCATATAAGGGATGGCGTCTGTTTTTGATGGTTTTGACTTAGGCTCTTAATTGCTTAGTAATACACAAATAGATGTTGACATACTGTGATTCCTACAAATCAAGGCTAATGCATATCCTAAAAGTAATAAAGATAAAATTAAGTGCTTGCTATCATTCAGAGGCCATAGCATTATGAATTACTGCCCATCATACTGATAACAGTATGACTGCCTGCAGACAACAGATCAGTCTCCACCAGTTAATTCAGCAGGAACAGCTGAGCAGAGGGGCATATAAGGCATATAAAAAGACTATTAACAGGTCATTTAAACAGTATATGTCTGACTGGGACAACTCCAATGAGGGTCCAGATAGCCAATAATAACAGTCTCTTTTATTTTAATAAAGACCAGTATTTTTTTCCATCATTTTTTGGTGCTTAGGAATAGATGAACTATCATTAATTGGTTGCTCCTATTACAATGGATTTCTATTTTCTGGGAGTGTCCTGCCAAGGAGGGTTTACACCAGATTAGGACATCCCTGCTAGTTGCACTCAGTGTAGGAGAGCAGGAGTCTTACCCCACCCAATCTACTAACAAGCAGGCCTCTAAGGGTATGTACACACGGTCGACATTGGCAGCGCTTTAACGCAGTATAGTTTATGTTGCGTCCAAAGCACTGCACGCAGGTGAATTCGCATATGTTTATTGAACCATGCGGATTTACCTCATCCTATATATTGCATGGATATAATTTGTCTTGTGGAGACTAGCGTCTCCGCAAAGATATTGACATGCTGCGGTCTGTAAAGACGTCCCGCATGTCTGTGTCCGCAGGAGCACTGAGACGCATAGTGGGCATGGGATTCTTGAAATCCCATCCACTATGCTGTAACATCTGGACGCTGCGGATTGGATGCAGCGCAAATGCGCTGCGTCCAATCCGCAGCAATTACTGATCGTGTGCATGTACCCTAACAGGAAGTCAGACATTATCACACAGGAATGTTTTTGTAAAGCCCCATGTCATATGTCTTTATTCTGTTAGTGCAGCTGGTACGTTGCACCCGAGATGAAGGATGCTAGCTCTCTTTTTACTCTCACCAGGACAGACACTTTCCTTATGCTCTGTGACATAATATTGAAGTCATATACAGACTCCCTTTAATTTTCCCCATATTGGGAGTTTGGAGTAGGACAGGAAGTTTCCAGTTGGTGCTTTAAAAACTTCCCTTAACTAGAAACAAATAAGTGTTTATCACTGGATGAAAGCAGTCATACTGTGCCAAAAGCCACATTGTTCTAATTGTTCTAATTGTTCTAGTCATTGTAAAGCTGTCATACTGAGCCCATAGAATCAGATGTCTGATCCCTTGTATCACACCAATAAGCCAGATACATAGTCCAGTTATGAGCTGAGTAGTAGATACTTCATGTCGCCTATTATTTCTTGTACATCCTGTTTATACTTTTATGGCTGGTGTCCACCTTTATGGCTATTTGTTTTTTTCTGGTGTGTGTCTACCAAGCTGATATAAGAACGGATGCCATTGTTTTCTATGGGGTTGTTCACATCACTGTAAGTTGTAGATTACATTGATGAAATAGAAAATATCTCACAATGGAGAATTGCATGCTGATTCTGGGTCTGTAGGAGGAACATTTCAATTAATAAAGTCCTGTAATTACAGCAGCCTCTGCACTAAAGTCCACCATTCATGTTAGATTAAAGTCGGCCAAACCCGCCAATTACAGCAGGAACAGCCAATCATCCATGTGTATAGAAGCCTCCCGTCAAAGAAGGATCCGCCCAGAAATCCAATGGCCAATCAGCAGGTGGATAAGCCGCTGCCAGAGACTCTGTGCTCTCATAAAAAACAAAGTAGTGCTCTGCCTTAATTCAGACTTGCAGAATATTCTGTGTGAAAGGATCAAGACTACTGTAATACAAAGAGCGACCTTCTGCCCCATGGTATCTGTAAGGTTATGTCCATATCGTGTTTTTACAACATGTTGGTGACTCCTTCGGGGCATCCACCATACTTTAGTGCCTGCCTCCAGAGGGCGGACACTGACGAAATGAAGGCCACACTGGGCACAAAGTGACTATCTGTGTCATTAAAGTCAATGGCTCTGTCGGGCGTTCCACCTGAATCTCGTTTTTCAGGGCTTCAGGCAGAAGCCCCGACCGAGCCACTGACGTGTGTCAAAAAACACAATGTGAACCCAACCTAACATGGCAGACAATGCTACCGCTTTATTAGTAAATGAGACCACTGAGATCTGCAGCAAAAGGGAAGAGAAAGGCTTTCTGTAGTCATAATCCTTCCTCTTCTCTGTATTTAGTGTCTGATTGTCCACTCATGCATTATTTTATGTGGACGTTGTCTATATTATTCTGATATGACAAACTGCCCTCTTCCTGAAGTGAATCTATTTGTAGATTGGGGTCTTCCTGTGAAATGCTCAGACGATTGTATAACAAGCTCACCTTGTGCACCAGGCGTAGTACCAAGGGTATTAGTCAGCAGAACATGCCCAGGGAAATTACTGCAGTAATGAAAACTCCAGAAGAGTCCGCCGCACCACAGTCTGCCTCTGGGGAGACTAATCAGGCTCACTTTAATGTGCTATTTTCATTATTCCATTTGAAATGTTTAAATATTCATTTCTTAAAATATTAATGGCTGGTGCCTCAGAAAGCACTAAAGTGAATACACGCTCAAGTACATTCTAGTGTGAGGAAACTTTTTCCTGATCCCATTTTGTAGGTTATTTTTTAATTGGCTGGATATCATATTCACTGTAGATATTACTGTGACTTTTTTAGTGCAAGACCGATTGGAGAAAATAGGAAATGATCTATCTATCTATCTATCTATCTATCTATCTATCTATCTATCCATATCTATCTATATATCTATCCATATCTATCCATATCTATCTATCTATCTATCTATCTATCTATATCTATCTATCCCATATCTATCCATATCTATCTATCTATCTATCTATCTATCTATCTATCTATCCATATCTATCTATATATCTATCCATATCTATCCATATCTATCTATCTATCTATCTATCTATCTATCTATATCTATCTATCCCATATCTATCCATATCTATCTATCTATCTATCTATCTATCTATCTATCTATCTATCTATCTATCCATATCTATCTATCCCATATCTATCCATATCTATCTATCTATCTATCTATCTATCTATCTATATAAAAAATGCAAAACAGACAGCACTCCTTCCAAGAAAAGTGGTTTTATTGGCCGAAAGGGGCTAAGGCAACGTTTTGGCTCTGTTGTGTGAGCTTTTTTCAAGCACTGTACTTAAAAAAGGCACACACAACAGAACCAAAACGTTGCCTTAGGCCCTTTCGGCCAATAAAACCACTTTTCTTGGAAGGAGTGCTGTCTGTTTTTCATTTTTTATCTACAAATGTTGGTACATACCAGGAGGACGGGCACCCTGCTTTTTGTTCCAGTTTGCATGTGCTGCTTAATACTCTCTTTTTTTGTATCTATCCATATATCTATTATCTATCGATCTAATCTATGTTTCATTTAAATACTAGTTATGTCTCACACATGTTTTTTCTTTCTTTCTTTCATGATTTTTTTGTGATTTCTGTTTTTGACATGTATAATATTAAATATTATTTCTGTCCTTTAATAATTTCTTTCAGATAAAGTAATTTTCTCTTATTTTTTATCACTGTGTATTACCATCAGCTTTACCAGAAGGCCTCTAAGGGAGCAGCATTTTTCCTGTGGGAAAATGAACACCTTGCTGCTCCTGAAATGATTTCTTTTGGGACAGTGATATGTTTTTACCGGGCTGAATACACCTCAGCTTTGTTGTTTAGTATATGTAGTTAACAATAATCTTATAATCAGTAAGCCTTTGGTTATTAATTAGTTATACTTTTATACATTTGCTTACATATAAATGTGCCTTCTTGAAAATTCATGTTTGATCATTTTATTTCAATATAGGACTTATTTTTAGAAGTTTTTTCTTCTAAATTTATTTTTCTTTTTATGATTTTAATGTGTAAAAAAAAAATTGTGCATACACCCGTGGTTGCTTATAATACAACAGATATTGTACACTAGACAGACCAGCATAAATTATTATTTCTTGAAGAGGTGGAAGAATAAAATTGTGGTTCCGTGTCCCAACACAGTATGCCGACAGAGTCATCTGTTCAGACATATGGATTGTTTGGCTGCTGGACTGTATTCACTGCATTAATACCCAATGTCCAGGAGTGGACACAACTGTTCAGTAAACTGATGAGTACAGACCATGTATGAAAGCTGGTTAATGAAGATGGCATTTTGGAATAAGGGTGGTTTTTTTTTTTTTGCAAAAAAAATTTAAATCTCAACAAATTCAAAAAATATATATTTTAATAAAATATTGAAGTACTCATATATAATAATTACATGCTAAAACCTCTCAAAATATACAAAATATTATTATTTTTTTAGAATTGCACATTGATAAAATCTGGGCTATATAGAACATTTAAAAAACTCTTTTTAAATTCATATTTGAAAGCTTTTAAGGTGTCATTTAGAGGTGTTCCTAAAGTGGTGTGTAGAGCGCAGAGTCACAGTTACATCGGGAGTATTACAGCGCAGGTACTGTATTTACCAAGTTATTGCATTAAATGAAAATAAAAATAGATTAGCCCTGTAACTTCTGGCGGCCGTAGACCAGTGATGGGGAAATGAAGCTCTTAGCCACGAGAAATAACACTTAGAATTAATATTTCATTTCACTGACAAATCGTACGTTACAGCTGAAAGCTTCCTAAGAGTTGTTAGTGCCACAATTGACCTACAAGTTTAATAGCTCACTTGGAGAAGCAAGTGCAAGTTCAGCATAGAGCAGCCACTGCTAGGAAGTCCTCCGAGATTAGGATCAGCAAAGCAAATGGTAGAGCAGGGTTCCTGGGACGGGGCCTTCTGGAAGGCTGGAGCCGGTGTGGATCTGCAGCCAGAATTCTGATGAAAACAGTGGGGAAAGCGAGCCTGCCCCCGTGTTCTGGCTGATTCTGGTCATCAGCCAATATTACACAACAGCTCTTCTGAATTATGCACTCCAAAGAGAACAATAGTCTCCATCTCTGGGCTGGACACAAACCTTTTCATCATTGCTCTTCAGTTGGTCAAGTGCCTGTCACGTTTCCTAGATATCTATCATTTTCTTTCTTTTTTATCTGTAACACTTTAATGAATTTTTGACACCGCATTAACTCTGACCATTTTTATCCCTTTTTTTTCCCTCCAGAAAGAGGTGAGATGGGAAATGACACACAACTGTTTTTAATTGCACATTATAAAATGTATACAATTCAATGTTATATCTGCAATGTTCTACTTTATTGGTGTTCATTACAGTTTTTGACCTTGGTCTTGGCAAGGTTGACTTGTGATCCCCCCGATATTTAGTGTTATATACCTTGCCTTTATGACTGTCTCTAAATATTCATTTTTTCGTAATTAATTTACACTACCGTTCAAAAGTTTGGGGTCATTTAGAAATTTCATTATTTTTGAAAGAAAAGCACATTTTTTTTTCCATGAAGCTAACATTAAATGAATCAGAAATACACTCTATACATTGTTAATGTGGTAAATGACTATTCTAGCTGCAAACATCTTGTTTTTACTGCAATATCTACATAGGTGTATAGAGGCCCATTTCCAACAACCACCACTCCAGTGTTTTAATGGTACATTGTGTTTGCTAACTGTGTAAGAAGGCTAATGGATATTTAGAAAACCCTTGCACAAGTGTTAGCCCTAGTCATGAGCGAGTATGTTCTGTTAACCCTTTCGGCGAGTATGCTCGGGCCAAGCACCGAGTAGTTACAGCTGCTTGGTGTTATGTTTGAATCACTCCCGTGTGCATGATTTGCGACTGTTTGACAACTTTAATACATGTGAGGAATGTGTAAGAAATAGACAGTTTTGGCTGATTTGAGAAGCTATAAAATTGACCTTCCTTTGAGCTAGTTGAGAATCTGGAGCATTACATTTGTTTGTTCTCTGAAACTCTCAAAATGGCCAGAAAAAGAGAACTTTCATGTGAAACTTGACAGTCTATTCTTGTTCTTAGAAATTAAGGCTTATTCCATGCGAGAAATTGCCAAGAAACTGAAGATTTCCTACAACGGTGTGTACTACTCCCTTCAGAGGAGAGCACAAACAGGCTCTAACCAGAGTAGAAAGAGAAGCGGGAGGCCCTGCTGCACAACTGAGCAACAAGACAAGTACATTAGATTCTCTAGTTTGAGAAATCGACGCCTCACAGCTCCTCAACTGGCAGCTTCATTAAATAGTACACGCAAAACGCCAGTGTAAACGTCTACAATGAAGAGGCGACTCCGGGATTCTGGCCTTCAGGGCACAGTGGCAAAGAAAAAGCCATATCTGAGACTGGCTAATAAAAGGAAAAGATTAATATGGGCAAAAGAACACAGACATTGGACAGAGGAAGATTGGAAAAAAGTTTTATGGACAGACAAATCAAAGTTTGATGTGTTTGGATCACACAGAAGAACATTTGTGAGACGCAGAACAACTGAAAAGATGCTGGAAGAGTGCCTGACGCCATCTGTCAAGCATGTTGGAGGTAATGTGATGGTCTGGGGTTGCTTTGGTGCTGGTAAAGTGGGAGATTTGTACAAGGTAAATGGGATTTTGAATAAGGAAGGCTATCACTCCATTTTGCAACGCCATGCCATACCCTGTGGACAGCGCTTGATTGGAGCCAATTTCATCCTACAACAGGACAATGACCCAAAGCACACCTCCAAATTATGCATGATCTATTTAGGGAAGAAGAAGGCAGCTGGTATTCTATCTGTAATGGACTGGCCAGCACAGTCACCAGATCTCAACCCCATTGAGCTGGTGTGGGAGCAGCTTGACCGAATGGTACGCAAAAAGTGCCCATCAAGCCATTCCAACTTGTGGGAGGGCTTCAGGAAGCATGGGGTGAAATTTCTCAAGATTACCTCAGCAAATTAACAGCTAGAATGCCAAACATCTGCAATGCTGTAATTGCTGCAAAGGGAGCATTCTCTGATGAAAGCAAAGTTTGAAGGCGAAAATTATTCTTTCAAATAAAAATCATTATTTCTAACCTTGTCAATGTCTGGACTATTTTCTATTCATTTTGCAACTCATTTGATAAATAAAAGTATGAGTTTTCATGGAAAACACAAAATTGTCAGGGTGACCCCAAACTTTTGAATGGTAGTGTACATTCATTTACTGTATGAATTGCATATTGTTTGCATGTGAATAAATGTATTCATTTTGCTAATAAGCTTTTTTTGTTATTTGCTGCAGGAAGCCAAAATGTTATGATTTAAAGGTTATCCCCAGAATAACAAGTTATCTTCTCTCCTTAGAATTGGAAATAAATTGATCACTGAGGTTCGACTGTTGGAACCCCCAGCGTTCTGGAGATTGGTTCTCGGGAATGGGGCTTTGCAGCCTTGTCTCGGTGTGCATGCTCAACCTCTGCTTCATTCATTGTCTGTGGGATTTTTTGGAGAACTGAGTACAGTGATTGACTATTTCTGGCAGTCCCATAGACCATCAGTGGAGTGTAGGCCAAGCAGGCGTATCTCTGCTCCATTCAAGATAGAGGTTCCAGAATCTCAATCTTGTGCTCGCTTGGGGTACCTCTGATGGGAAACTCAGTGACCATCCCCTATGGGTAAACAATAACTTACATTTTGGAATAACTCTTTAACCTTATGTTTATGCAGAGGACTTCTGGCTTTATATTCAATAAAGAAGCTCTGACTGCTATAAAGATATGAAAATAATCCACATTGGATACTATATTTTTAGTATATTTCAGTGAATTAAGTGAATTTAATGTTTCCATTTGTGGCTACATTTAATTTGACTCACTGTAAAAATCAGTAGAAAGTTCTACATATACGACCCGGGTGCTGCATCCTTGTGCCAAGGTAGTGTCGTGCTCCAATCCTTGACCATGTGCTGCTGGAGAAAGCCAAGTACAGCACTCAACTACCACCAACCGTTCCATAGACAATCTTATATCAGTCTTGTGCAGGTTGGGGCTCACACTTATTGGAAGGGTCACGGCAACAGGAGTCCACTTTTTTGTTATTTCTAACCCCACCTGGTTTTCACTGCATGGTCATCGGAAATGGACTCGCTGACTCCCTTGTCCTCTTTCTACCCTATAAGGTGGAACAAGGTACAGAATGATGGCCCACCATTGTGACGCTCCGCAGCGCCAGGATTTATCAGTCCACTGTTCTTAATGTAGCGACTCTATCTATGTATCTATGTTCTAGTCTATAATTTACTATTTGCATTGTACTCACAAGACAAATGATAAAAATCAGCGTATAGTCAATGATGGCCATATGCACAAGATTTCCTCTTGCCCGGCTCGAGTTCTATACACAGTAAATTAATATGGCTATGTTCACTTGTTGCGTTTTTTCTGCAGGCAAAACCTGCTCTCTTGGCAGTAAGGAAGCTGCTTAAAGAAAATCAGGTTTTTGTCAATTTTTTTCTGCGTTTTGGCCGCGGGTTTTGCTGTGTTTTTCAGGTACATTGGTCTCTTGTGCGTGCTGATACAGTTTAATACCTGTTGTTCCTGAGTTTTTTGCACCATAAACGCAGCAAAACCTGATACCTGCTTTTTTTGCTGCGTTTCTGCTGCATTTTTGCACTTATTTCTGAAATCTCATAGCTTTTGCTAGTACTGTAAAATGCCGCTTTTAATTTGCATAAATTTGCATAACAAAGCAGCAAAAAATCGCAACGTGTGAACATAACCTGAAGCAGCAGAACCTGTGTCGAACAGCGATACTGTAGACTGGAAAGAAATGTCTTTGGTGGTAAGACATAGTTATAGATGGTGTATGAGAGTTCATATGTACTACAACTCGAGATAGATCTGGGTTCAGACGCCCCCAGATGCCCCAACGTACAATACAGCAGCTGCTGCAGCAATAATGTGGTATTACATTGCAACCATGTCTGTCTGAGAGCTGCCGTGTCCTGGGCCTTCTGCTCGGACTGTAGACACTTTTCCTAAGCAGCAGGTTACCCTCTGTGATGTCCACATTTCCCTACTAGGGTTTCCCTGATTAGCCTCTTTAATGTAGTATTGATTGCTTTAAAAATAAAGTCCAGTTTTTTCTTTGGCTGTTTGGCATAGCAATAGCTTTTACAAAAGACATCCTTTTTTATTATTTAAAAGGGTCTTCTACCACCATTTTGGCCTTATACGAGGTGTACAAATCTCTGTTCCAACACAGATTTCAGAGGTGATGGGTGTAATTTGTTCCAAACATAAACTTGTATTCTGCATTTTATCAGGTAACGCAGAGTGTAAAAACTGTCCCAACAATATGAGACCATGATGAAAATCTGTTTAGTCAGCAGTAGATATACAGACCACGTGCCATCTTATTGGAAACCACACTGCCTCGTACCCCCCGACGAACCGGAATGCAAAACGCGCGTTGGGGTACGAGGCAGTGTGGTTTCCAATAAGATGGCACATGGTCTGTATATCTACTGCTGACTAAATAGATTTTCATCAAGCTGTGGGGGTCACAGCAACTATCCTTGCTCTTGCTACCCTGATCTATCTCTGGGTTGCTTTTTTATAATGAACCTTTGACCCATTGAGATAATGATCATGATACAAAATTTAACTTATATGTGATACATTTACTAGCTTCTAATATCTATTCTAGAATCATGTATTACAACTATAATCACTGTTATAAATGGTTATCATTAAGCTGTAAATATATGTAATTCATAATATGTGTTATCTATGTAACCCTATTTCTGGAATATATGAACTGAACTCTTGTATCATGTTCTCCATTTAAATTTGATGATATAATCATGATGCCAATTAATACTTTCATCTAGAACCAATAATTGTGTAATTATATTCTTTGATGCAATAAACTTTCAAATTTTGATAGCACAAGAATTACTATTTTTTTTATTTATTCTAATGAGGTATGAGAATTAATACAATAGAGGTTGGAGGTTTAGCATTTTACCCCAAAATAATGGTGTAGGTGATTTCCAGACTCTAAGGCACCGATTAACCAAAGAACACCAGAAATCTGTCTTAAAACACTCTGAAAATGTTGCAGCTTTTGCCATTTTTACAGCTGTTTTATGTTGCTCTGCCAAAGGGCATATAGCTGAGGCAGGAGTGGTGGAACGGGGAGTGACGATGTCCACTCACCATCCATCACTAGCAGTGGCGTACCTTATGCCACAAATCTTACTCCAGTGGCTCCAGGCTAACTGGAGCATGGTGGCACACACGACTTTAAAGACATACCTGATTCATTAAGAGGTGTGTGACTCTAAATAAATCAAACACCACTGACTCCAACACACCCCCTCCTCAAGACTGGTGTGAACAATGCCGTTCTTGATGAATCTGGGCCTAAATGTTGTAGGCATTATGTAGCGTTCACACAGGCAATGCAGTTTGGTCCAAACGTGTGCAGTTTTATTGCTTTCATAAAACTCCCAAGAATCCACATCCAAAAACAGCCTCTTCTGGGCACAAATGTTTACCAGCAAATAAACAGTTCATTCAGCAGCCACATATATGTCAGTGCAGGATCACCCAAATAGATTACAGTCCTTTCTCCCAGAGCGAACTTTATACACAGAAGAGGCACGATCCCACCAGTCTTGGTATCCCCTTCAGCCTGAGCTCCAGCAGCTGCCAGCCCAAAATGAAGTGTTCACCTCCATGCACAGTTCACACTGAACCAGCTGCAGCTTCCACACGTTACTCTGCAGCTCCAACACACAGACTGCTCAGCTTTCCTAGTTGACCCATACAGTCTCCATTCAGAAGGAGACCCTAGCTTGTCTGTGTCCCAGCTATCGCTCACATTTTTGGCTCGTCACTCACTGGCTTCAACACACTCCACACTGCTCAACATCCTGCAGAATGACACAAGGTGAACCTACTTCCTGGTTCTTAGTCAAAGCTAGCCAGGTGCATCTAATTAAGTGCTAGGATTCAACCTAGTCCTACCTGGCTTTGCTACAATGTATATAAATGTGTCACTTTGTGAGTTCATATTGATACTCTGGTAAAAAGTCTGGTGGTTTCATATATTCGATGTCTCCAAATTTCTTGGTTGGTGGGCAGTGTGATGGCTTACAAAGGAAGTTGAAAAATGTCTCAGTTTTAGCTAAATTTTTTTGGGTGGTGTAGGGAGGACAACGAAAGAGTAACATGTTTACAAACACAATGGGGCACCATATTTCTGAATATGCAGATATATGTAGACAGACATGAGGGTGTGCTTCTGAATGATTTATCATATACATTTTATGTAACTAACTCCACATGACTTGATAAGCATAATTGAGATGATGTCCTCACCAGCAGAGGGAGCAGTGATCTTTTCTGCCTAGTCTCTGTCATTTTCCCACCTGCATGAACTCTTTTTCCCATCCAGTCTCCCATCTGGCCCCCGGATTGCCAGCTTGCATTTGATGACAAGCTATAATTTTGCACTCAATATAGGATTAGTCTAAGCTGATTTTAAACTTTAGTATCTTTTAACCTGCCACTTTATTGTAGACATCAGCTGGATGCTCAGTTTGATATTTGGGTACTAGCAATTATTTGTGCTGGAGGCAAACTTGCTTCCAAAATCATTAAACTGAAACAACTAATTTATTTGGGGAACTTTTCACTGACGTAATGTCTTCTTTCAGCTGATTTAAACCCATTCTCACTCTGTAATATATCATGTACTTGCGTTTCATGTACCTTACTATTGTTTGCACTATATTATTACTATTATTAGTGTAGCTTATATACAGTACAGACCAAAAGTTTGGACACACCTTCTCATTTAAAGATTTTTCTGTATTTTCATGACTATGAAAATTGTACATTCACACTGAAGGCATCAAAACTATGAATTAACACATGTGGAATTATATACTTAACAAAAAAGTGTGAAACGACTGAAAATATGTCTTATATTCTAGGTTCTTCAAAGTAGCCACCTTTTGCTTTGATGACTGCTTTGCACACTCTTGGCATTCTCTTGATGAGCTTCAAGAGGTAGTCACCGGAAATGGTCTTCCAACAATCTTGAAGGAGTTCCCAGAGATGCTTAGCACTTGTTGGCCCTTTTGCCTTCTCTCTGCGGTCCAGCTCACCCCAAACCATCTCGATTGGGTTCAGGTCTGGTGACTGTGGAGGCCAGGTCATCTTGCCTAGCTCCCAATCACTCTCCTTCTTGGTCAAATAGCCCTTACACAGCCTGGAGGTGTGTTTGGGGTCATTGTCCTGTTGAAAAATAAATGATGGTCCAACTAAACGCAAACCGGATGGAATAGCATGCCTCTGTAAGATGCTGTGGTAGCCATGCTGGTTCAGTATGTCTTCAATTTTGAATAAATCCCCAACAGTGTCACCAGCAATGCACTATCACACCTCCTCCTCCATGCTTCACGGTGGGAACCAGGCATGTAGAGTCCATCCGTTCACCTTTTCTGCGTCGCACAAAGACACGGTGGTTAGAACCAAAGATCTCAAATTTGGACTCATCAGACCAAAGCACAGATTTCCACTGGTCTAATGTCCATTCCTTGTGTTCTTTAGCCCAAACAAGTCTCTTCTGCTTGCTGCCTGTCCTTAGCAGTGGTTTCCTAGCAGCTATTTTACCATGAAGGCCTGCTGCACAAAGCTCCTCTTAACAGTTGTTGAAGAGATGTGTCTGCTGCTAGAACTCTGTGTGGCATTGACCTGGTCTCTAATCTGAGCTGCTGTTAACCTGTGATTTCTGAGGCTGGTGACTCGGATAAACTTATCCTCAGAAGCAGAGGTGACTCTTGGTCTTCCTTTCCTGGGGCGGTCCTCATGTGAGCCAGTTTCTTTGTAGCGCTTGATGGTTTTTGCAACTGTACTTGGGACACTTTTAAAATTTTCCCAATTTTTCGCACTGACTGACCTTCATTTCTTAAAGTAATGATGGCCACTCGTTTTTCTTTACTTAGCTGCTTTTTTCTTGCCATAATACAAATTCTAGCAGTCTATTCAGTAGGACTATCAGCTGTGTATCCACCAGACTTCTGCACAACACAACTGATGGTCCAAACCCCATTTATAAGGCAAGAAATCCCACTTATTAAAGCTGACAGGGCACACCTGTGAAGTGAAAACCATTTCCGGTGACTACCTCTTGAAGCTCATCAAGAGAATGCCAAGAGTGTGCAAAGCAGTTATCAAAGCAAAAGGTGGCTACTTTGAAGAACCTAGAATATAAGACATATTTTCAGTTGTTTCACACTTTTTTGTTAAGTATATAATTCCACATGTGTTAATTCATAGTTTTGATGCCTTCAGTGTGAATGTACAATTTTCATAGTCATGAAAATACAAAAAAAATCTTTAAATGAGAAGGTGTGTCCAAACTTTTGGTCTGTACTGTATATGTACAATTCATGTTTTCTTCGAATCTCCTTTAGAAATAGATCTTTGCCACAACCTGACTAGCTACATTTGCTGTGTACAAATGGTTGGTCATGGTAGATGTCAATCACTATTATCACCATTATTGTGGCATGTAAGTGACGGTCTCAGGAAGGACCTCTGATGGAGAACAGGGATTCATGTTTTTATGATAGGTATGAGTTTCCAGTGATAGTAGATAGGAAGATATCTGTATATGGGCTTGTCAAAGTAATTATGTTTTCTTATAAAAGGGCTTTTAAGAGTTTATGTATTTATATCATTGGTTAGGAAGGAACTAGTGATGGGTGAGTGTTCTTGGCATTGATCGATACTCACTCAATTGAGCATCGGAGTGCTGAATCGTGCTCGAGTACTCGGTTCCTGAATCGTGCTCGAGTACACGGGTACCCATGAGAAGCTCATTTGAATCATTTGAGCTGCCTGAAGCCGGGAATTCACCTGCTGGGAGCGCAGGGACTCCTCTTTCAGCCGGACTCTGTGAGCTGTAGAACTGTGAGGACAGAGAGAGAGAGTCCGTCCTCCAGAAAAATGCTCGAGTTTCACATTCACTTCCATTATGCTCGCCACTCGAGTCGGGCACGTCCAAGCATCCGACTTGCTCGATTCGCGTACTCGACCATTTCAGTCCTCGATCAACACTAGAAGGAACATAGAGAGAAGGATTGTGCATGTTGAACGCCAACTCCTTATCCTTTTGTTCCCAGAGGAGATGAGCTACTGACAGAGGTGTCTGGCAGTGGCTTAATCCCTTCTCCCCATTCATGGAACACATACTCAATCAGAGGAACTGAGTATGCATATATATAGGGGGTTTGGAAAAGAGTACTGTTGGTCGAAAGTGTGGTTGACCGCTATCTGTATGGCCATCTTACCTTTTTAATAAATTTTGCTCATACTGCTAGAGGTAAACTGTATTGATATAATAGTATGAAAATGTGTTACATATGCAACACTTTACTCCCTTGTGCAGATATGAATTTACCTGAACTAAAAAAACCTCTCCAATGAAAAACAGATAAGTAATATTTAATCTGTCACCAGGTTTTACTGCTCCATCTGAGAACAGTATAATGCAAGGGCAGACACCCTGAGTCCAGCAATGTATTATTCACTGGGCTGCTTGGTGGGGGTCGGGATAATACAGAGTTATGAATATGGAGGACTACATGGCAAAAAGTATACCAGTCCTGCTCTGCTCTCTTGCTGCTCTCAGACTAAGTGGCAAAAACCTGGTGTGACACATTCCCTTTAACTTTGTGATGTGATGCTAGTGAAATAGGAAAAAAAAGTGTTAACCCCGTCACGAACTTGGACATATAGGTACGTCCAAGGGTATGTCCCTGCCTTTGATGCGGGCTCCAACACTGAGCCCACATCTTTCCCCGCACATGACAGCTGATCTAAGATCCACCAGCAGCTGATAACCAGTTAAATGCCACTTTCAATCGCTGACAGCGGCATTTAACACTCGTTGGCCAGAAGCGTGTTACAGCGGGGCGCTGATGTGTTGACAAAGACAGCTGGGGGGTCTGCAAAAGACCCCCGTGCCTGCCATTGTGTATCTCCTTTGAACGCCGGCTCGTGGCCGGCATTCATAGGAGATCGTGATTTTTGCTACACGTAGCAGGGCTGAAGCCCTGCTATGTATAGCACAGGCGAGCAGATAATAGCAACTTCAAGTCTCCTAAGAAGACTATTGAAGTCACTAAAAAGAAAAAAAAAACACAAGTTCAAATCACCCCCCTTTTGCCCTATTGAAAATAAAACAATTTAAAAAAATCTACACACATGTGGTATCTCTGCGTTCTGAAATGTCCAATCTATCAAAATAAAAAACGAAATTAATCAGATCGGTAAACGGCGTAATGAGAAAAAAATTATGTAATGCCAGAATTACGTTTTATTGGCCACCACAACATTGCAATAAAATGCAATAACGGGCGATCAAAACAGAATATCTACACCACAACGGTATCAAAAACATCAGCTCAGTGTGCAAAAAATAAGCCCTGACCCAGCCCCAGATCCCGAAAAATGAGAACGTTACGGGTCTCTGAAAATGGCGACATAAGTAATTTTTTTTTTCTTAAAAACTTTTTTTTTTAAGTGATGAAAAATTAACAAAGAACCTCTACATATTTGGTATCTGCATACTTGTACACTGACCTGGAGAATCATAATGTCAGGTCAGTTTTTGAATTTAGTGAACATGGTAAATAAATGACCAAAAAAATAATTGTGTAATTGCACTTTTTTTTCCAATTTCACCGCAATTGGATTTTTTCCCATTTTCCAGTATTTTATATGGTAAGATCAATGATGTTATTCAAAACTACAACTCTTCCCGCAAAAAACAAGCCCTCATACGGCCAGATTGATGTAAAATAAGATTATAGCTCTGGGAAGAAGGGGAGCAAAAAGCAATAACGGAAAATCGCAAGGTGGCGAAGGGGTTAAAAGTAAATCTAACTTTGCAGCCACAATTTTGAGTTGCTCCATTACATAAAATAGAATAGAAATGAAGTAACTGTGGATAATTTTAGTTAAACTAATCCTGCAATTTTGTGTTTACAGCTCCTGGTCATGTAGTCCTTTCCTTTCCTGTCCACTCTTTACACAATTGTAGCAATGGTTATATCGTTTGCTGACTTTTTTCTATGAGATTTTTAAAAATAAGCACAAATATATCTTTTAACGTGCATAGCAGTACCTAGAGAGAACAATGATGACACTTGTAGCGTAATTCTAAGCTGTCATTGATGTGCACTTATATGTCAGACAAGGAGTTTATTGGAAATAGTAAAAAGAGAGGAACAAATCAGAATGTTTTAAACTTTAGATTCCTCAAAGTAACCCCATTTTTGCTCTGATAACTGCTATACACCTTGGCATTTTTTTGAGCAGCATCATCAGGTAGTCACCAGGAATGACTTTCAGTGAACAAGTGTGCTTCATCAAGAGTTTACTTGTGGAATCTCCAGCCTCCAGAAAGTGTTTGTGACTGTCAGGTATGTTTTGGAGAGGCAGTGTTGGTACACAGTTCAATTCAAGGCTGAGCCCTTTTCCATTAGTGTTCTAAAACATCAATATTGAATTAACCACCCAACTAAGTAAAATAAAAAAAAGTACATCATTACTTTTAAGACTTGAATGTCAGTCAATCTGGAAGATTGCTAGAACCTTGAAGGTATCCTCAAATGCAGTCAAGAGAAAGAAGAAACAGTTGCAAGGGAAATGTAAACGCTCGCAGAGGAATCACTGGGAGGTGCTAATGAGCGCTGCACTTGAGCTAATCTGTATTGCAGATGAATTTTAATTCACCAGACCAGGAATATAAATTGGCAAGTTTATTACGTCAATAGCAAAGCATTTCTATCTCAGCTTGAGGTCTTCATCGGGATTTATGAAAACAGCCTTCTCTTTGAGCTCCACAGTCGCCCCTGGAACTGTTTTGCCCACATTCTCATTGTTGCTCCCCTGGAAGGTGTTCAGTTCCCAGGATTTGGCCGCAGCAGCAAAGCAAAACCCGCTTGTGGAATCCTGATTTATCTTTTGGAGTTGTGCCGGCAGCAAAACTACCTGAGGTGAGAGGTAAACTGTACCTCTAAGCGCTGTATATATTTTTTTTTTTATTGCAAATGCAGTCATGAAAACCATCAATCATTGTGACGTTGGTGGGTTTGGACCCACTGCCCCACTGGCCGGGCTTAACCTGGAGGGGTGTGATTAAGTGACTGCCTGGTTTTCACTAGAGCCTCTGATGATGAGGGTAGTCTTGGGCAGTTAGGGTAGTCACCAAGTGCCACTCCAGGGCAGTATCCTGACCTGCAGCAGCTGACCTTTTTGGTCAAAGCAGAAATACGAGGTACAGGGGTTGAAGACAGAGATGTGGCCAGACAGTACGAGGTAAGGGCAAGCAGCACAGGTTCAAAATACAAAGCCGGGGTCAGGAGCAGATAGATCAGACAAAACGAGTAAACAAGCTGGGTCATTAACAGGAGAGACAAAACAAAAATGCACCTAGACAAGTAACTAGAGATGTACTGCAACAAGAACCTAAGCTCAGGCAAGGTGTGGAGGGAGGAGTTGCTCAATATATCCACTGCTGGCAGGGGATAGGCAAGGGAAGCAAAACTCTGCAGGACACATTGGTTTTAAATTCCTGCGGAGTCTGGCCGTGCCTCCCTACACCCGGGTGGAGGCTTTACTGCAACAGGAGGATATAGCCCTGTTGAGGCAGCTCAAGTAGATGATTTGACACTTGAGGAGCAGAACGGTGCACGTGGTGAGTAGGACGGCGGGTTACAAACCTTGCGACTCACCGGCATGACAATCATTAGAATGAGACTGGTTCTCATGAGGATTTGTCCCAAGAAAGGAAGACTAAGAATTACCTCTGATAAGAATAAGTTCATCAGAGCTACCTTTGTCAGGAAATATAAATATACAGTACCTCAGATAGCAGACTTAATAAATGATGCACAGATATCAAGTAGCAGACGTATCTCAACATCAACTGTCCAGAGGAGACAGTGAAAAGCAGCCTTTATGGTCGAATTGCTTAAAAGAAGTCACTGCTGAAGACCGCAAACATAAAGAAGAGACTTGTTTGAGACAAGCAAAACAAGGACTGGACATTCAATTAATTGGAATTTTTATTGTGGTTTGATGATTCAAAATGTGAGATTTTTGGTACCAGCCGCCATGTCTTTGTGAGATGCAGACAAGGTGAGTGGATGGTTTCTGCATGTGTGTTGCCATTATGAAGTATGAAGGGGGAAGTGTGATGGCAATGCATTACAATAAATACAAGACATTGTAAGTAATTGTAATGCATTGCTACCAACAAGTTCAGTAATGCCATGCCATGCCATCTGGTTTACACTTAGTGGGAATATAATTTGTGTTGCAACAGGACAATGACCCAAAACTCACTTGCAGGCTATGTAAGGCTATATTCCCAAAAAGGAGTTGGATGGCGTGTTGCGTCTGATGACATTGCCTCCAAAATCACCCAACCTCAACCCAATTAAAAATAGTTTGAGATGAGTTGGACTACGGAGTAAAGGCAAAACAGCCAACAAGTGCCCAGCACCTCTGGCACCTCCTTTAAGACTGTTGGAAAGCCTTTTCAGGTGACTACATGATGAAGCTGCTTGAGAGAAAGCAAAAGCTTTCACCAGAATAATAGGGTGGTACTTTGAGGAATCTAAATCTAATTTTATAAATACTCTGGTTTGTTTTACACATTTTTCTTTACTTCTTGTTTCCATAAGTGTACCTGTGTGGTTTTGCTGCCTTCAGTCTGAATCTATAAAGTGTACATTATGCAGTGGCATGTAAATGGTTAAGCAGCAGCTATCGGAACTTACTCCAGTTGCTGCTGTTACAGGCAGATGCTCTGGGTATGGTGCGGGCTTCAGCTTCTAATTATGCTCTCCGTACATGCAGAATGGACGTAGGACGTTCTGTTACGTCTTACGTCTGGAAGGAGTTGATATTGCTTTGCACCATGATCTGTTTTTAGATTTGCATGGCCATTATATAGTTATCAGATCTGTATAGTTAATTCAGCAAAATTCTTACTTATACTGAATTCCAACAGAAAATAATTCCGTACTTCATTTGGTTATTGTGAAGTTTCTGCTTAATGTTAGTGTCACTGAAGAGGAATCGTGCGCAAGAAAAGCCTCACCATTACAAGCTGTAAGATTTCCCCCACACCCCAGCACTTGGGTGATGTGATAGTATTGCTGTAGCGTTGTCATTCTCTCTTCAGCCACTGCTAATTTGCAATGTTTCTGCCATTGTTGCCTAATGCCATGTTCCTATTGTCCACATCTCCGTCTACCCTAGATCTTCTGTTGAAGTAGCACTCAGGTCACTGCCATTCATCGAGAGTGTCGATCCTAAGCAGTGCAGTTGCCTGTTCTATTATTTTACTGCAAATATCAGAAAACAAACACTATCTTGTAATGCTGTAACACCTTTTTTTAGGCAGGTTCAGACTCATTAGCTAATATATGCACGCCCACTCAACAATCCTGACGTTGATGGCACTAATAACATCTGGGTGGCAGATCACGTTGAGAGAAAGGAATTTTATAAAAGTGAAATCGCGAAGCTAGCTCATCATTGGCATATCTGCATGTCTCATTAAGTGTTGAGGTTTTGTTTTTTTAAGAAATAATAAATTCATTATTTCATGTTTTTATATAATCTATATATATTCAAGTCACTGGATCCCACCCAAAGCTTGCCAAAGACCTAAGAAAAAAGCTTGCCATTGACATAGGGTGAAGCTGGCTGTAGACATAGGTTATCTTCTAGATATGGGATGAAGCTATCTGTAGTCATAGGATACAGCAATTCTAGTTCTCGCCATGCTACCTGTCCAGGACACAAAAGTAACCCCAGTTTCCATGGTACAGTTCCATTTCCCTTGTTTGTTAATGTTGCAGTGACTTTGGAGGTGGATTACCTATAAATGGAACAAGGATTATGAACTAGAGAAGGAGGATGGAAAAAAAATTGTATGGGACGTCCATGTCATTAGGCCTTAAAATGTTCACATGAAATTCCTTCATGTTGCACACTTTGTGTTTTTCTATCTACAAAAGATCGGATCATTGAACCATGGAATCAATTGTTTAACCTCAAATTTCTATTAGTAGTTCCATATGATCTTCTTCAGTTTACTGAGACTTTAACCACATAAACTTTAGTTAATAGGGTGTTATTTTACTGCATCCATAGTGTTAGTGACATACAGTGGCATATGAAAGTTTGGGCACCCCTGGTCAAATTTACTGTTATTATGAACATTTAAGCTAGTTGAAGATGAAATGATCTCTAAAAGGCCTAAAGTTAATGATGACACATTTCCTTTGTATTTTAGGCAAAAATATATATATATTTTTTTATCTTTTACATTTTAAAAATTACAAAGAAAATGGGCCAAAACAAAAGTTTGTGCACCATGCATGGTTACCACCTAGTAGCTCCCCCTTTTGAAATTATCACAGCTTGTAAACTCATTTTGTAGCCAGACAAGAGTCTTTCAATTCTTGTTTGAGGGATTTTCCTCCATTCTTCCTTGGAAAATTCTTCCAGCTCTGTGAGATTTCTGGGTCGTCTTGCATGCACTGCTATTTTGAAATCTAGCCACAGATTTTCAATGATGTTCAGATCAGGGGACTGTGGGGGCCATTGTAAAACCTTCAGCTTGCCCCTTTTGAGGTAGTGTATTGTATTGTGGATTTTGATGTGTGTTTAGGATCATTATCCATTTGTAGAAGCCATCCTCTTTTCAACTTCAGCTTTTTTACAGATGGTGTTATGTTTGCATCAAGAATTTGTTGACATTTCATTGAATCCATTCTTCATTCTACCCATGAAATGTTCTCCGTGACAGTTGCTGCCACACAACCCCATAACATGATAAATCCAGCCCCATGATTAATGGTTGGCGAAATGTTCTTTTTCTGAAATTCTGTGCCCTTTTTTCTCCACACAAACCTTTGATGCCAGAGAGTTGTATTTTAATCTCATCAGTCCATAGGACTTGTTTCCAAAATACATCAGGCTTGTTTAGATGTTCTTTTGCATACCCCTGATGTTGAATTTTATGGTGAAGACGCAGAAGAGGTTTTCCTCTGTTGACTCTTCCATGAAGGCCATATTTGTGCTGGTGCCTCTGAACTGTAGAACAATGTACCACAACTCCGGAGTGTGCTAAATTTTTCTGAAAGTCTTTTGCAGTCAAGCGGGGGTTCTGATTTGCCTCTCTCCTATGAGCAGCTCTCACTGAAATTTTGCTTGGTCTTCCAGACATTTTCTTGACCTCCACTGTTCCTGTTAACTGCCATTTCTCCACTGTAGTTACTCAGTTTCAAAGTTGATCCTAAAGATCTTTTGAATGTCAATTTTTCATATGCAAGTTTCTGGAATACAACAAAAAAAAAAGTCATACAGGGGATTAGAATACAAATTCTGAAAATGAGCCACTTAAATTAAATGAAACTTGGTCTGCAACATACTGCTCAGTTGCCCACTTAGGCCCTGATTCATCAAGACAGGTGATTTTTCTCATCGGTCTTGATGAGGGTGCGTGTTGGAGTCAGATGCTCTTAATTCTTTAGGAGGTGCACGCATCTCCATAAATCTGCAGCGTCTAACCAGTACTTAAAAGATGTGATCATGTGGCAAGATTTTATCTTCCTTTCAGACCTTGTTGTGGAAACACAGGGGTCAGTGGGTGCTCTCTTTCGCTGGCTCGAGACCACATGGGCCAGGGATTATCCCACTGAACACTTGCACTCCTTTCCCGTGGGCACAATACTACTCAGACACGAAAGGGTGAGGGTTAAACAGTGTTGCAATAGTTTATTAAACCACCAACAGACAATAAACATATAAAACAATCCCAGCATATACCCAAGATGGTGTCAATTACAGAGTTTCACCCTTCCGCTCATTCGCCGGGATTAGAGTCGCTGCGACTTCAGGGCTTCCAGGCCCGACTACCCCCACCAGTGACACCCCGCTTTTGGCGGGCACCCACAGAGAGGAGGTAATGACAAGCTTAGGAAGCTGACAGTCCATTGAGGCATGTGACCAGGTGACCTGAGGGTCACAACCTGGCTTCTCCATGGGGCCAGGTGACTGGTGGGTTCCATTCCTGGCTTCCGGAAACTTCTCCATGGGTTCAGTGATGGTTAATGGAGCAGATCTGTATTCTTCAAGCTAGGGCCGTGGTCCTTAATCCGGCATCCTGTGGAATGTCAAATCTGCTCCATTGACTATCACTGAACCCATGGAGACGTTTTGGGGAAGCCAGGATTGGAACTCACCGGTCATCTGCCCTCATGGAGATTTTCTGAGAAACCAGGTTGTGACCCTCCAGTCACCTCGCCCCATGGATACATTTAGGGAAGCCAGGATTGGGACCCACCTTTCACCTGGCCACGTGCCTCAATGGACGGTCAGCTGCCTAAGCTTGTCGTT
This sequence comes from Phyllobates terribilis, assembly GCF_046119375.1. NCBI lineage: Eukaryota > Metazoa > Chordata > Amphibia > Anura > Dendrobatidae > Phyllobates > Phyllobates terribilis. The sequence continues at coordinate 60,685,907 of NW_027362773.1, forward strand.
ACCTCCTCTCTGTGGTTGTCTGCCAAAAGTGGGGTACCACTAGTGGGGGTAGTTGACCCTAGAAGCTCGAAGTCGCAGCAGCTCTAATCCCGGTGAGTCAGCGGAAGGGTGGGACTATGTAATTTAAACCATCTTGGGTATTTTGCTGGGACTGTTCTATATACACTGCTCAAAATAATAAAGGGAACACTCAAATAACACATCCTAGATCTGAATGAATGAAATATTCTCATTGAATACTTTGTTCTGTACAAAGTTGAATGTGCTGACAACAAAATCACACAAAAATCATCAATGGAAATCAAATTTATAAACCAATGGAGGACTGGATTTGGATTCACCCCCAAAATTAAAGTGGAAAAAACACACTACAAGCTGATCGAACTTTGATGTAAGGTCCTTAAAACAAGTCAAAATGAGGCTCAGTATTGTGTGTGGCCTCCACGTGCCTATATGACCTCCCTACAACGCCTGGGCATGCTCCTAATGATGTTGCGGATGGTCTCCTGTGGGATCTCCTCCCAGACCTGGACTAAAGCATCCGCCAACTCCTGGACAGTCTGTGGTGCAACGTGACGTTGGTGGATGGAGCGAGACATGATGTCCCAGATGTGCTCAATCGGATTCAGGTCTGGGGAATGGGCTGGCCAGTGCATAGCTTCAATGCCTTCATCTTGCAGGAACTGCTGACACACTCCAGCCACATGAGGTCTGGCATTGGCCTGCATTAGGAGGAACCCAGGGCCAACCGCACCAGCATATGGTCTCACTAGGGGTCTGAGGATCTCATCTCGGTACCTAATGGCAGTCAGGCTACCTCTGGCGAGCACATGGAGGGCTGTGTGGCCCTCTAAAGAAATGCCACCCCACACCATTACTGACCCACTGCCAAACCGGTCATGCTGAAGGATGTTGCAGGCAGCAGATCGCTCTCCACGGCGTCTCCAGAGTCTGTCACGTCTGTCACATGTGCTCAGTGTGAACCTGCTTTCATCTCTGAAGAGCACAGGGCGCCAGTGACGACTTTGCCAATCCTGGTGTTCTGTGGCAAATGCCAAGCATCCTGCACGGTGTTGGGCTGTGAGCACAACCCCCATCTGTGGACGTCGGGCCCTCATACCACCCTCTTGGAGTCGGTTTCTAACCGTTTGTGCAGACACATGCACATTTGTGGCCTGCTGGAGGTCATTTTGCTGGGCTCTCGCAGTGCTCCTCCTGTTCCTCCTTGCACAAAGGCGGAGGTAGCGGTCCTGCTGCTGGGTTGTTGCCCTTCTACGGCCCCCTCCACATCTCCTGGTGTACTGGCCTGTCTCCTGGTAGCGCCTCCAGCCTCCGGACACTATGCTGACAGACACTGCAAACCTTCTTGCCACAGCTCGCATTGATGTGCCATCCTGGAGGAGATCCTACAGGAGACCATCCGCAACCTCATCAGGAGCATGCCTAGGCATTGTAAGGAGGTCATACAGGCACGTGGAGGCCACACACAATACTGAGCCTCATTTTGACTTGTTTTAAGGACATTACATCAAAGTTAGATCAGTCTGTAGTGTGTTTTTCCACTTTAATTTTGGGGGTGACTTCAAATCCAGGCCTCCATTGGTTAATAAATTTGATTTCCATTGATGATTTTTGTGTGATTTTGTTGTCAGCACATTCAACTTTGTACAGAACAAAGTATTCAATGAGAATATTTCATTCATTCAGATCTAGGATGTGTTATTTGAGTGTTCCCTTTATTTTTTTGAGCAGTGTATTTTTATTGTCTGTTTGGTGGCTCAATAAAGTATTTCCACACTGTTTTATCCTCACCCTGTGTTGTCTGAGTAGCATTATGCCCACAGGAAAGGAGAGGGATAAGCCCTGGTACATGCGGTCTCGGGCCAGCGGACGAAAGCACCCACTTACCCCATGTCTCCACAGTTGTCGATGCTGATGGGACCACAAGGAGATATTGATTTTCTTTCTTACGAGAAATAGGAAGTACAGTGTAAACAGTTTCTAAAATGCTGCAATATATCATTGTGCAATAATTTGCCTTTCTTGTTCCCAGAATGGTCTAATATCTTTTACCACTTGCATTTATAAACCATTTTTGTTAGATGAATTAAATGTCATTACGATAACATTGGATTATCTTATCTTAAGTGTTCATTGATATAATATGGAGAGCAAAATTTATGGAAGAAGCTGTGTATTGACAGTAACATTTCAGACGCGGAAGCAAAAACAAAACATAAAGGAAAACGTCATAACATAACAGTATGAAGTTGGAGCTACACAGCGACTACATCCACAACATCGGTCACGTGGCCAAAGATCGCTGTATACAGCTGCTTCAATGCAGCATAGTGCAAGTGAAGCGGGTCGCAGTGTGACCTGCAAGGTAAACAAGCAAATTAGAAAAAGTTGGTGATTGTTGGAATTTTTGGAACTTATTTTTCTCGATTGTGATACCTTACAGGTCGCAATGGCATCCTATTCACTTTTCAATGTACCGTGATGCAGCAGCAGCAGTATATAGCGAACTTTGGTTTTGCGACCTGTGTCTCGTCCAAAATCTTGCCCCTGCCTAAATGTGGATAATTACTGGAGTCAGTACCAATCTGTTCTCTGTAGTTTGCCTGTAGTCGAAAGTCAATTTCTTACAACTCGACTCCACAACTTCTTATCAACTGCTTGAAAAAGTCAAACCAAAGCATATCACAAAATAATGGATGGCTTACTGAGAAATTGGAAAATGTACAAGTCTTCATGCGTGCCTGTCTTATTCCTGTTATTTTAGTTTTAATTGAGCTACACAAGTTCTCTGCTACCCATATTGTATATTAGCCCATCATATCAAAAGCTAGTAAGGCAGGCAAAAAAAAAATGGATTGATTCGCTGCATAGACCTTTTAAAGCCATCCAGCCTATGTACTTCAATAAAAACAAGTCCACCAATCCTTCAAATCGTGTGAAATATTAAAAGTCCTTGTAACGTTCCTGCTGCTCTTGCTCTGCAGACGCACGTTAACTAATGATAGCAAAGACAAGTGTTTTCTTATTTCAAAATTAAATTGATGGTCTTAAAAGCAATTTTTATGTGCAATTAATAAAAATCTATGAATTATTAATTTGGGAGAAACACATCAATAATGGATTGCGAGCTGTAAGCACACATCAGGGACTGGGAAGTTATTTTAGCAGTAAGTGCCTGTCTGCGTTGCTTACACTAGCACACTGGCTAAGCAGCATGTTCCAGTTCTTTATATCTGCAGAGTGCTGGGTAATTTGTCCACACCAGGAACACAGCAATGGTTTCTGAGTAATGGATCTGCAAGAGTTTGTTAAAATAGCCGATGTGTCATGGAACATTTTCTACAAGATATTCTGCAAGTTAAAAAAGATTTCCTTTATTCCTGCGTAAAAGTGGTTATAACTAGTGATGGGCTTCTCCACACCTTGGGCTATGTTCACACTTATCGTTTTTGATTCTTTTTTGCACTTTTGCAGTGCTTTCAACAGTGAAAAATACATTTACCAGTAAATGTCATTTTAACTACTACATCATTTGGCCATGTGGTGTGTGAGACATGATCAGACACATCCATACAGTGCTGAAAAGACATGGGAACAGCATGGGGAAGACCCCTGGAAGCATCTCTGACTCCCAGGTCACTGCCTAAAAGTGTGATCATCTCATCAGATGGGATCCTATATTACTGTGGTAATAATACAGACATTTTTGGCAACGTGACAAATATTAAACTCCATTTAAAATGGGCAAGGTGTGAGGCAAGGGACTTGAAAGTGGACGTAATGGTGATGGTGCACGCAGAGGCCGAGGCCCTGGGCAGGATGAAACTGTGCCTGTTGAGGGAGCACAACAAACACCCACATCATGTCGAACTACCTTCCTGTCCCAATTTCTAGGGGGCTGCGGAACACCACTTTTGAAGCCAGAGCAGTGTGAAAAGGTTGATGGTTGGATAGCAGATAATGCTTCCAGTCAGTTTGCCACCACCACCTCCCTTTCTTTCACACGGTCCAGTCTCAGTAGCTGTAAGCCTGGGCCACATTATTATTATTATTACTTTAGCGCCATTTCATGGCGCTTTACATGTGAAAAAGGTGTATACAAATACATCGCAAAAACAATTACGATAATCTTGAACAAAAATGTGACAGCAACTGGTACAGGAAGCGCGAGGACCCTGTCCGCGAGGGCTCACTGTCTACATGGGATGGGTGAGTATACAGTAGGTGAGGATAGAGCTAGTCGTGCAGCTGTATGGTGGAGCGAGGGTTACTGCAGGTTGTACGCTTGTCGGAAGAGGTGGGTCTTCAGGTGCCTTTTGAAGGTTTCAGCATTAGGCGAGAGTCAGATATGTTGGGGTAGAGAGTTCCCAAGTAGGGGGGAATGCACGGGAGAAATCTTGTATGCGATTGTGGGAAGATGAGATAAGAGGGGAGTAGAGAAGAAGATCTTGTGAGGATCGGAGGTTGCATGCACTTAAGTACTGGGAGACAAGGTCACAGATGTATGGAAGAGACAGGTTGTGGATGGCTTTGCATGCCAAGTTTAGGGTTTTGAACTCGAGCCTCTGAGCAATGGGAAGCCAGTGAAGGGATTGACAGAGAGGAGAGACCAGGAAATAGTGGGGGGACAGGTGGATTAGTCGGTCACGCAACAGAGTTTAGGATAGATTGAAGGGGTGCGAGAGTGTTAGAAGGGAGGCCACAGAGCAGGAGGTTGCAGTCGTCAAGGCGGGAGATGATGGGAGCATGCACTAGTTTTTATAGATTCGTGGCTGAAGAATGTGCAGATCCGTAAGATTTTTTTTTACTTGGAGTCTGCATATTCCTCACCCTGATCCTCCTTTCTCCCACCATTCCTAGTGTCCTGAGACAACTGATCCCACACTTGGACACTACAACGCGCTGTTTTGTTCATCTTTCCATTTATAGTTTCTGGCCTCTCGCTCTGTCCACTCGGAAGTGGAAAGAGCTTGGATATGTGGTTTGAAGGAGATATTAGAGTCCAGGGTTACCCCAAGAGCTGTTCACTTTTCCTTTTATAGATTCGGGCCACTCACCCGGCCTGCTTCAAGCGGGGCAACAGAAGATCGCATCTAGTGATGCCCAAATATTTCACCAGCCATGGTCACCCGAAGGTGATTGTGGGAAAGGGAAATTACTGTCGCAAGAGGTGGATAATGATGAGACACAATGGACAGAATGTCAGGTGGAGGACCAGAGTGCGGAAGTGGAAGAAGAAGCGGTGGACAGTGAAGTCACTGACCCAACCTGGCATGGGGACATGCAGAGCGAGGACAGCAGCACACAGGGGGAGGAAGACGTAGCACCACAACAGGCAGGAACAAGCAGTGTGATGGCCACAGACACAAGGCGGGCAATAGCTCCCCGGAACACCAACACAACGGAAGTTGCCAGTACAACTGTTAGGTCTTCCTGAGTCTGGTTCTTTTTTAAAGACTGTTCAGATAACCCCAGAAAGGCCATTTGCAGCATCTGCCAGGCCAGCATCAGCAAGAGCACCAAAACTACCAGCCTGACCACCACCAGCATGCTCAGGCACATGACAGCAAAGCACCCAACTAGCTGGGCCGAACGCCAAGGTCCAAAGACAGTGTCTGCAGGTGACACCTATCTCTTCCGCTGTTGTGCGTGCACGCCAATCCCATGTTCATGGCGCATGCGAAAATGCCTCCCGCCCTGCACCTATCATTGCTGTCTTGCAACCAATCACCATCCACGTCCTTGTCCCAGCGCATCCTACCCCAGCCCTTGGAAAGTTCAAGTATGCAGCCAGCCACCCACCCACCCACCCACAGGCTGCAAGACTAAACTGCCACATTTCTGGACTGCTTGCACTTGAAATGTTTCCTTTTAGGCTCGTGGAGGCGGAAGCTTTCCACAATCTCATGGCGGAAGATGGCCCTTGGTATTCGGTCCCCAGCCGCCACTATTTCTCCCGGTGTCGTCCCCACCTTATACAAGCACGGGTCCCAGAACATTACCCGTACCCTCACCAGCGCAGTTAGTGGGAAGGACTGCCTAACCACAGACACGTGGACAAATGAATGTGGCCAGGGACGGTACATCTCACTGATGCATCACTGGGTTAATATTGTGGAAGCTGGGACCCTGGCACGGAACACATCTTCCTGACGCATAGGATTGGGGGCCCTGGGTCAGTCAAGCTTCAACACAATATTCACAAGGTAGACAGCAACAGCAGTCTTTCTCCTAGTCAGCGAGAAAATTATTCATGATGATAGAGGCCACCATTTCCTTAGCTTGCTGCTGGTACTTTTCTGTGGGAATCAGCCTGGCTCCAACCAGCCTGGAATATTTCCAGTGAATTATGGCACGACGCCATGGTATTAGCAGTGCCCCCAGTACCAGTAGCGAAGCCATCCACAATTTCCTTCTCACAAATTTTATTTGGTAGACTGAGTGGCTGGCCAAATACATTAGTTTCTCACAAAGGATATGAAGATACTGAGTGGCAGTAGGTGCAAGTTTCTCTAGCCTGTTAGACCACAGATTACGTAAGAGAATATATATGGAGAGATTAATTCAGAGATTTACGCAGGAGAAAGGTTATGGATTTCTTTGTAGGTCAGTATTAGTATTTTGAACTGGATACTCTGGGCAATTGGGAGCCACTGAAGTGATCTTATAGGTTGAAATCTTATAGACTGCTGGAGCCCAGTCCACAGTAGAAAGAAGTAGCCATAGAGTGTCCAGGAACCTTCACACAGACTTTTCTTAGCCAGGGCTGCTTCTTGGAGAGAGTTGTATTTCAGCACAGCCATATTCTTTAGGTTGGATGAAAAGACTGGCATACAGGGAAACCGTATCTACTTTGGCTGTAATTTCTCCACCATGAGGTTCTGTACATTGTCACACACAATCATGCCTGGCTGTATGTTCAGTGGTGAGAGCCACAAATCTGCCTGTGTTACAGCTTTCAACAACTCTGCAGCGGTGTGCGGTTTTTCGCATAAGCATATTATCTTCAGCAAAGCCTGTTGCCGCTTAGCCGAGGCAGTGCTTCCAGGTTGTAACTGATGTGTTAATTTTGGAGATGGAGGAGGAGGAGGAGGTGCAGGATCTGAACAATGTGATTACATTGAGGTTTCATTGGCGAGTCTGGTTTTTATACTAAAGATCCTACTGTGTTTTAACATTTTTTTTTTTTTACTTCTCTTTAAATGTGTGTTTTTGTCAGCCCTTGAAATGAGATGAGATATTGCAGTATGGAATGCGTATTACACCTATCCAGCCAGGTATTATTGCCTTATACTGCGTGCCGCTGGTGCTGCCCAAACATTTTTTAAATCTATTCCATTCCCTATCGATAACGCTGTTAGATACATTTACAAATGGGACAGGTGCTAGGTGGTATCATCAGCTCCAGATGAGTGTTCATTCTGGTCGCATAAATGTCTTCCACAGTCATAACTTTTTTTTTTATTATTTCTTTGGCCTTATATACAAGTCATTTCCCTGGATAGAATGTTTCTTAACATTTTTCCATTTTAGCTTGTTTTTGTATGTTTTTTTTATTGTCAGTCCGTAAAAGTGGCGTAATACTTTGACAACATTGTTCACAGATATGCTATTTGTCAGCGATCAACTGTGAATAAGTTTGAACCCACAACTGCAATGACCTATGATTAAAAAACCCTGTTTGGTTCGAAACGCTTAAGGTCTGCCTTACATATGGCGCTTTTTTAATGGAACTAATAAAATGGACATTTTAACTTTACATCTCTTGTGATGGATACTGAGAAGGTGCTGGAGTTTTTCTAATCTACTTCTTACCACAAATGCAATACGTTAGATGGAGTGTAATATTTGACACCGTCACAAAAGTTGCTGGATTATTAGGACAGTCATATGGGATCACGTCTGATGACCACGGTTTCAGGCAGTCGCCTAACAGTGTGGTATTTGTCAGCGATCAAGTGTCAATTGGTTCAACAAAACACAGCTGGCTGACTTTAAATGGAGTGTAATATGTGGCACGCTCCACAAAATTTCTTTATTACGGCAGTCATATTGGATCACGTCTGATCATTGTAAAAAGTTTCTCTGCTTCCACAATACAGTAATGCGAATAAAATCAAAAAAATCTGTCTGTATTCTGCTAACAAGCAAATGGAGCAGTAAAATGGTGTACTCTGGATTGCTTTTTAAGCAAATAATCAGGATTAAGATAAAACAAAATTAGTCCTGGCCCCTGATATCTAGGGCTATGTCTACAGATATCTGTAACTATGTCTACAGATATCTGTAACAGCAGGAGCAGACAGAACGTGCAATGGACCATCTTGTGCTGTATACACTGCCACAAACCCTGCCTGCCTAACTCCTGCTATCACCACTAAATATATGCAGCTAGATTAGTCCTCAGAAGGACTGTTAGTTCAGATAAATATGTATCCTGGTTTGGAATGCCTATATCTAACTATTACACCCCCAATTCTGTCCCTAGCTCCGCAGCATCTCCCCCTACTCTGCCTGTTTCCAGGTTAGACTGTAACGAGCATAGAATCACCAGGTCATATATAGACCCGATGACGCTATGCGGCCAGCCAATCACTGTAATGCCCACAATCAACATGGCTACGGCATTACAGTGCGTGGCAAGCAATCCCTGCATGTTCATTGGCTCTCTAAAGAGTGCCAAACATGCAGGGCGGGGACCCGAGCTCCCGCCGAGCAACCTCGGAAATACTCGGCGAGCATGTTGAGCAGTGAGATGCTCGGGCGAGAACCAAGCAGTGTCGAGCGCACTCATCACTAGTTATAACATTCACAGGTCTCCTATACTGACATAACAAATGGACACAAGCAGTATTTTTACTTAATGTACATTATACCAATTATTATATTGTTTCTATATTTAGATTTTTGTATTTCAATATTTTTTGCCACCCCATGTGAGAGCAGTATAATGTAGGGGCAGAGACACTGATTCCAGTGATAGCGATATATCACTTTCTGGGCTGCTTGCTATATTTTCTATAAAATCACTTGTTTTATCTGCTGCTGATTTGCCAGTTCTCTGAATGCTGAGCTCTGTATAACCCCACCCACACCACTGATTGGCAGCTTTCTGTGTATACTCTGCATAGGCAGAAATCTGCCAACCAGTGGTGGGGGTGGGTCTTTACAGAGTTCAAGAGTATGGAGCAAGTTTACTAGTCCTCTAGTGATAATTTCCTTCTAATAAAACAGTGATTTTAAAACTACATCAAGCAGCCCAGTAAGTTATATATAGCTGGAGTCAGTACATCATGCTGCTCTCAGATTAGGTGGTGAAAACCTAGTGACAGATTTCCTTTAAATTGCCAATTTGTGCCATATTACATATTTTTTCCACAATATTTTACAGAATTTATCTACTGTCGATGGTTTGGGCTCTATTACATATTACATATTTTTGCCACATATGAGTTATTTTTAAATAATTGGATTAACAGTATATTTGTTGTTAAAGTGACTTGAATACATGATGTATTAAAAGCCAATATCAACCATGTTTTGTTTAGTTTTTGTTGTTTTTTTCAGCAATGTATTGGTGTTCTTTGGTAGACTGTTAGGTTCTCTCTGTTCTCCATGTTCTTGCCTCCGCTCACACACGAGGCTGCAGAATACTTGTTGTTTTATAGTCTAAATGTATTTCTGGCTATTTTTCCGCTCATTGATAAGACACAGATTTATTGCACAAACAGTGATTACATTCTTAGCACTGTGTACTTTCTTTGCTTGTTTTACAGAATAAAGCAATTATTTCACGAGTGAGAAACTTGTCAGATACGGTGGTTGGCCTTGAATCATTTATCGGCTCAGAGAGGGAATCCAATCCATTATACAAAGACTATCATGGTAAGTTCAATTGTTTAGATTTGTGGAATGACTGCGGAGCTTCTATGGATAACATTAATATCACCTTCAGGCTGTGTGCCCACGATGCGTTTAAGCGTTTCCGCAGCGGCAAAAACGCTGCAGAAACGCTTAAAAAACGCTTGGTAGAAGGCCTGTCATGTCCCCCAATGATAATCCGCACGTGCTGTGCACATGCTGCGGAAACTTCCGCTGCGGATTATCATTGCGGAAAAAAGTGCAGCACTACCAATTATTTTGCGGAAATGCTGCGTTTTCGCCGCCATTGACTTGCATTAGAACGCGCCAATTCCGTAAGACTGCATCTGTACTTGCGTAATTGGCGCGTGCTAATGTACGGATGGTACCTGGGTGTAGAGGAGAGGAGAGTCTCATCCACACCCAGGTACCATTAAAAAAGCTCTAAAAACAAGAATAAAATAAAAAATAAATATATACTTACCTTCCAGCAGCCCTCGGTGCGCTCCTCCTTGCTTTGCTTCTTGGCACTTCGCGATGGAATGAAGGACCTGCGCTGACGTCAGAGTCATGTGACGGGTCACGTGACGCTGACGTCGGCAGGTCCTTCAATCCACCGCTGCCGGCAGCCGGGACGGAGTGAAGCAAGCCAGCGCGGGCCATCGGAGGGTAAGTATATATTTATTTTTTTATTTTTTACCATTCTTTAAGGTCACAGTATATAAATCCATGCAGTTTCCATGGATTTATATAGTGTGACCAAGTTGACAAGCACTTTCCAATTGATGCTCAAATCGCTTGGAAAGCGCTTGTCAACCCGCATGCAGAAATGCAAGTGAAGAACGCTTCACATCCGCATGTCCCTGGCAGGTAAACGCATGTACAATCCGCATGTACAATCTGCATGTGCTTTTTTCTGCCAGGGAAATGCAGAAACGCTCAGGAAAAAATCCTGATCATTTCTGCATCGTGGGCACATAGCCTTATGGCCCTTATTTAACTTTTAGCCAAATGTCTAAGATATCCTTAAACAGAAGTGTAATTCAGCTCCAGAATCCCAATCATTGCGTAAACGATCCTTATTCAATGTACGAAAAAGAGGACATATTCTACTAGTAATGAAGGCATGAAGGACTGGAGATCATCATTTGCTTGATTGAATCTTCAGATCTTTGCTTGGCACCACCAGTTAAAGGGTGCTCTGAAGCCATGTCCTCAACTTTGCCATAAATGTTAAGTTTGTCCATTTATCCTAAAGGATAAAAAGCAAAGAGAATGTGGCATTGAGTAAAAATGTTTTTGGAAGATGTAAGATCAAACCACAAATATCCAGTGAATCTGTACAGATTGTGGTTTATTAGAACAACTCTGATGAGCGATTGTAGAGAAGATTTGCTCTTGATCAATGCTGCTGTCCACTTTGCTCGTTGAAGTAGTATTCACTCTAGGAGAAACCACAATCCTAATGGATGACACCCAGGAAAACGTATAAAGTCCAGAACACACTGCTACCAAGAAGGAAAATTCTAGTCAAGAATAGCTAAACGGCATTTTATATGAACATGACATCGCTTTTAGTCTCTTTGCCAAGTCGAGCTAAAAGTATTCTCCTTTTCTAATGCAATCTCAACTAGCAATCTTTAACTGGATGCTCCATCTTTATGTGATCACAGTGGGGGTTTCTCGTCCATTAGGATCGTTCTTTCTATGCTGTAGTAAATGCTTCTTTACTGTAATAATGGTAATCACAACCTATTGGAGGTCAGAGCAATTCAATAGGAAAATACCCAAGGCAGCATTTAACCCATACTGAGTCTCGTTACAACTTGTACTGGGAAAAATAATTGCTATTATAATAAATAATCATACTATATGAAAACGATAGTCTACTTGGGGCTACTTTTCTACAGTCAACTTTAAATTAGTGTTGACCATAAACATGAATTCACGGTTATCCAAGTGCTTATTTGGCTGGCTGCTATACCCCTAAGGGAAATTAAATTCCAACATGATTGAGTCTTCTTTCTTCCAACATCTGCCAGTAAGGATTCTGGGGAGGCACCATACGCCTTAAAGCACCACTCCAGCGTTTTTAGTTTTTTTTTACTGCAGGAGTGGTGCTACTAATCTAAGTTCTCAGACCCTAGTATTATACTTACCAGCTACCGTCTTCAGCTGTTCCTGGCTGCGCATGGGTCCCACACTGCGATCTTGTGACCGCAGCTTCTGACTGACCGGAAGTCAGAGGTAACAGTCACAAGCTCTCAGTGTAAGTCTATAAGAGCCTCGTTCTAGCGTTGTTCCTTTTCTCATAGACTTAAATTGAGTTGTGACTTCCAGATCACCCAGCAAACACTGGAGCGATCAGGCAGGTCACAACCTGCAGAAGACGACCGGAGCGGTGCAGATAACAGAAGAAGACGGCGGCTGGTAAGTATAATAATAGGGGCAGAGAACTTAGATTAGTGATATCACTCCAACTCTGAAATTAAACCCTTCACCCCCCAGCCTGTTTTCACCTTCATGACCAGGCCAAATTTTACAATTCTGACCAGTGTCACTTTATGTGATAATAACTCTGGAACGCTTCAACAGATCCCACTGATTCTGAGAGAGTTTTTTCGTGACATATTGTACTTCATGGTTGTGGTGAATTTTCTTTTATATGACTGCCGTTTATTTGTGAAAAAATCGGATATTTGACGAAAATTCTAAAAATTTTGCAATTTTCAAACTTTGAGGTTTTATTCCCTTAAATCAGAGCGTTATGTCACACAAAATATTTACTAAATAACATTTCCCACATGTCTACTTTACATCAGCACAATTTTGGAAACAATTTTTTTTTTTGCTTAGGAAGTTCTAAGAGTTAAAAGTTGACCAGCGATTTCTAATTTTTCCAACAAAATTTACAAAACCATTTTTTTAGGGACCACAACCCATTTGAAGTGACTTTGAGGGACCTTTATGACAGAAAATACCCAAAAGTGACACCATTCTAAAAACTGCACCCCTCAAGGTGCTCAAAACCACATTCAAGAAGTTTATTAACCCTTCAGGTGCTCCACACTAATTTTTGGACTGCGGAAGAAAACAACGAACATTTAACTTTTTTTTCACAAAAATGTTACTTTAGATCCAAATTTTTTATTTTTGCAAGGGTAGCAGGAAAAAATAGATTTGTTGTCCAATTTCTCCTGAGAACGGCGATACCACGTATGTGGGGGAAAAACACTATTTGGAAGGGTAGGAGCGCCATTTGACTGTTTGAATGTAAAATTTGCTGGAATAATTAGCGGACATCATGTCGCGTTTGGAGAGCCCCTGATGTGCCTAACTGGTGAAAAAAAAACAAAAGTGACATCATTTTTTAAACTAGACTCCTCAGGGAACTTTTCTAGATGTGTGATGAGCACCTTGAACCCAAGGTGCTTCACAGATGTTTATAACATTCAGCCGCAAAAATAAAATTTTCAAATTTTTCCCAAAAAAAATGTTTTTCAGCCCCAAATATTTAATTTTCAGAAGGGAAACAGGAGATATTGCACCATACCATTTGTTAAAGGACAAAACAATTCTGCTTGATGAACTTCTAAAAAGAAATATTTAATGAAAATCTTAAAAATGAACTCATGTCCAGAGACACAATTGTGGTAACACAGAGAATGTGGTTCAATAACAGACGCGTTTCGGAAAACCTTCCTTAATTATTGTCAGTTTGCCATTGCCATTTGTTGTGCCATTTCTCATGAGTAAACGAATACCCAATATGTGAAGGAAAACTACTGTTTAAGCGCACAGCAGGGCTTGGAGGGGAAGGAGCGCCATTTGACTTTTTGAATGCAAAATTTGCTGGAATAATTAGCACATTCCATGTCGTATTTGGAGAGTCCCGGATGTGCCTAAACAGTGGATATTCCCTATAAGTGACACCATTTTGGAAACTAGACCCCTCAGGGAACTTATCTAGATGTGTGGTGAGCACCTTGAACCCCCAAGTGCTCCACAGAAGTTTATAACATAGAGAAGTGAAAATAGATTTTTTTCCCACAAAAAAGTTCTTAACGCCCCAATTTTTTTTATTTTCAAAGAGATAACAGAAGAAAATGGACCCCAAAATTTGTTGTGCAATTTCTCCTGAGCATGCAGATACCCCATATGTGGGGGAAAACTATTGTTTGGGCGCACGGAAGGGTTCAGAAAGGAAGGAGTGACGTTTTGGAATGTAGACTTTGATGGAATGGTTTGCGGTTGTCATATCACGTTTGGAGAGCCCCTGATGTGCCTAAACAGTGGAAAAAACCCACAAGTGACCCCATTTTGGAAACCTGACCTCTCAAGGAATTTATTAAAGATGTGTGATGAGCACCTTAAACCCACAGATGCTTAACAGAATTTTACAACATGAATCTGTAAAAATGAAAAAAATATATTTTTCCCACAAAAATGTTGTTTTAGCCCCAATTTTTTTCATTTTCACAAGAATAGCAGGAGAAAATAGACCTCAAAATTTGTTGTGCAAACCCCCATATGTGGTCGAAAACTACTTTTGAGGCACAGTGCAAAGCTCAGAAGGGAAGAAGCGCCATATTGGAGTTCAGATTTTGCTGGACTAGTTTGAGGGTGCCATGTCACAATGGCAGAGCCCCTGAGGTGCCAGAACAGCAGACCCCCCGTAAGAGATCTTATTTTACAAACAAACAAATCTCAATGAATTCATCTAGGGGTGCAGTGATCATATTGACACTACAGGTGGATCACAGAATTTTCTACCCATTTTATACCATTGGGCAGTGAAGAAAAAAATAATTACATTTTTACTCCATGGGACTTTTCCAGAAACAAGCAGCAGTGGATGTTGCTGAGTGAAAATTGGAAACTGCAGTTGTAGTGACCAGTATGTTGGGCCCAGCTCATGCTTCTGGATACACGCACTTGTAAATTAGGCGGGCTACAGAAATGGCAAACATGTGGATGCTAACTGCGGTTTAGGCACACTGGGGCTCAGAAGGGAGGGGGGCATTTGGATTTGGGAGTGCAGAATTTGCTGAATTTATTTTGGGGGATGATAAGCCACAGCACTTTTCCAAAGCCTTTATGCTACCAGTAATGTGGAAGCCCCTTTATTTGACAGATGACGGACCTAAGTGGGGACTTGCTTTTTTTGTGAATTGAGTTGAAGCTTTTGTTGGGAACATTTTACATAACATTTGCGATCACGTGTATCCGGCGCTCTACTCTGAGCACTTACATCAGGGTTTCCATCTAAATCTCTGAGTGACGTGATTCAGATGACACCCCTGAGGGATCCATTCACTATAATGAGGCAGCAGAGTTACTCTGGACTCCGTCTGGCCTCTGTTCAGCTTTGTCCTTTTCAGAAGTGCACAGAACTATGGCGGACTGTGCTTTTATGCACGCTTAAAAAGACTGACACCGCTGGATCAGAGGCCAGACTGCGTTCACAGTGCCTCCATCTGCCTCATTATAGGGAATCTTCTGCCAGGGGTTCCATCTGAATCACGTATTTCAGAGATTTACATGGAAACCCTGGTGTAAGCGCAAAGTGCAGGATAAATGTGAGCCGAGCCTTACTGCGATCTTTGGGAGGCAGAATGAACAAATCAGCAGCAGGTGAAGAATTGGTTTTATTTATTTTTTTACGCCATACCATGCGGTAGAAGTGATTAGACTGCTTGATTCTTCGGGTCAATGAGATTACAGCGATACCAGATTTATATCGGGTTTTATGTTTGGCAGCTGTCAAACACTAAAAGACCCTTTTTATTGCAAAAACTAGTTTTTGCAACGCCATATTTTGAGAGCTATAATTTTTCCATATTTCGGCCGACAGAGTCATGTGAGGGCTTGTAATTTGCGGGACAAGTTGACGTTTTTATTGGTACCATTTTCGGGCACGTGACATTTTTTGATCCCTTTCTATTCTGATTTTTGGGAGGCAAAATGAACAAAAAACAGCAATTGAGGAATTATTATTATTTTTTTTTTTTATGCCGTTCCGCGTGTGGTAAAATTGATAAGTCAGCTTTATTCTTTGGGTCAGTGTAATTACAGCAATACCAAATTTATATAGATTTTTTAATGTTTTGCCGCTTTTACACAATAAAAACTATTTTATGGAAAAAATAATTATTTTTGCATCGCTTTATTCTGAGAGCTGTAACGTCTTTATTTTTCGGTTGATGGAGCTGTATAGCGACTTGATTTTTGCGGGACAAGATGACGTTTTCAGAGATCGTGTCTTATTCCACTTTTTAATGAGCAGTATCATGATAAAGCATAGTTTTTTGCTTCGTTTATTTATTTTTTACGGTGTTCACTGAAGAGGTTAACTACTGGTACAGTTTTATAGGTCAGGTCGTTCCGGATGCAGTGATATCAAATATGTGTACTTTCATATTGGTGTTGGTATCAGGAAATTTCTGTTTATACCGTATAGTATGTGATTTAAATAGTGGCTGGAATAATTGGGGGGATATTTCGTATTATCAGTGTCCATTCATTAGAGATCATTTCTCTCGTGCCTATAAGAATTCAGGCCTTAGTAATGGATTTCTTATATCATAATCAAATAGGTTTCTAGAATAAATTTTCTACATTTCTTGTTTGGTAATCTGTAAAAATATTCTCCATCCCCCTTTCGTAAAGTGCATTAAAGAACCAAAAAGGAACACGGAATTTCCTTGCATGTTGTCAAGTCAGATTAGCAAGGCACATCTCAAGCAGGCGTACATCTCAATGGGCAGGCTTTGGGGAATTCATAGGCAGAGAGGGCTTGGCAGTCATCTGACCGACCAGTCGAAGTTGTCATGAAATCAATAGTTTTAAACTGTGAAGCTCTGTAGTCAGAGATTGGGGAAAGCATTTACTCTAGCTGCTCATACTCAATTATTTATACATTTCCTTAAAGAAAAATTACAGTGAAGTTCAAGCTGAAGACAGTGGACGATGAGGTGTCAGGTTCCTTGGCTCTACGCGCTTTATACTGGCCATACTGATGCAGAATGAATGACTGCAGCTGACCACAGACGTAATGGTTAATGATCCATACAAAGCAAAATCCTCAGATTCCTTATAATGTCTGTACACTACAGTCCTAGTTATCACAGTATGCTTTCTATTCTAAATATATTATATTTATTACTTTTTGAGGATGATCTTTTTTTGTTTTTATTTTTAGGTGAATATTCCAGCAGCCAGTAGTGCACACAGATTGGGCTGACATTTACTGTTTTCTTTACTTGTCATCTTTGCTGTATAGACTGGGTAAGGGTCGGCAAAGTCATCTCATTATCATTGGGGAATTGATAGCTTTAGGGTATATGCAGGTAACATCTTTTTTCAGACAGACAAACCTGTGTGTTATTCAAGAGGAATACGCTTGCTAACTGAAATAATTTTTTTAGCATATTTTGGTAATTTCCAGACTGCTTCTTCTACCCCTGAGGTTCGTTGTTTTTTTTTAACAATTTTCCAACATTTTTGTGGCACTTTTTTAATTTCATTTTTCTTTCATTTTTTAATTCCATTCAACAATGAAGAAACCACTAGCATTTTCTGAAGCAAAACCTCTAAAAAACACTCTTTCCACTGACTTCTATTATGAAGTATAGCGCGTCTTCAGAGGGGGAAACGCCTGTACAGTGGTCCGCTCACTTTTTTTAACCGCTTTCTGTTTGGAAACCTGAAGTGGTTAAAAGATGCTCAAAGCAAATTTTAAGTAAATTATTTATCTTCTGCATACTAAAATGTTATTAGTGAAATTAAAATCAAATCCATGAAGCATTCTTGTTAAGCAGGTCAGATGCATTTCCTGGCAGGTGAGGTAGAGTGAAACAAGATCAATAATAATGATCAGATTTGTTAGAAATTGATCCAAAATATTTGTGTGCCTCACCTTATCATGTATGTATTGATGGCAAGGTCTAGAAAAATTATATTTTTAATATTTTTTCTTTCCTTTTAGATATTTTTTCAAGGCTGGTTTTACCCATCCGCATTTCACGATAAAAGTGGGGACCGCCATGTATGGACTAAGCACCAGTCTCCTGGCCTGAACTCTACAGCCTCAGTCATATATGAGGCTGTTGAGTGACACACGGATGTGTGGAACAGGCCTAACTCATAAACAGCACATACTTCTCCAAGATAGCATGATCATGGGGGTAGCTGCTTCAAGGAGGAGAATTACAAAATTGGACCCTCCAGTAGTCTGTTTCCATTTAAATCCTTAATGACCAGGCCAGAAAGAGCCTTAGGGCTCACTCACACGAGCGTATTCACTGGATGAGTGCTATACGATGTTTTATCAGATAGCACTCGGCCTAATGTAATACTATGGGGCAGTGCTGATCTGTTACTTTTTTTTTTCTCATGCCGATCCGGCATGTGAAAAAAAATTATAACATGATGCGAGTAGTTCTGCAAATTGACTCAGAATTGAATGGGTGCGTGTAAAACATCGGACTGCACTTGATGTCATCCGAGTGCAGTCTAATGTACATGCACAGAGATGATGGAGAAGAAAGAGAAATGAAGTTCTCCGTCTTCTTCGCACGATTCTATTATGCGATTCTATAATGTGAGAGAATCAGATCACACTAAGATAACACTCTGATCAAAGTCTAACAGAGTTTGCGCCAAGTGTCATTAGGCTAGTCATTATTCCCGCAGAGGGAATATAAGATCGTGTGACCCCTGCCTTAAAGGGAGTCTGTCACCCCCAAAATGTCAATTAAACTGCCTAAACATTTATATAGGGGACTTAGACACAATGTGTGTGTCCACACTGACACAAACGCACAAAATAATATGACATCATGTTGGCTGTCAGCCTCAGAGACATGTCAATCACTATAAGGTACCTGCTTTACTGTGCAAATAAGAGGGCGTGATGGTGAAACAAGGCATAGGCCACACCAGGGGTGCACTGAAGCACCCTCATTTCCATCAAATAAAAGTTGGGTTTTAATTAAATAATACGTTACACTATACACGCCTAGTATGATCTACATAGGAGCAAGGTCACATATATATACAGGTTTAGGCAGCTTAATTGCCATTCTGGGGATGACTGGCTCCATTTTAGCCCTTGCCTGCCCAGTCCTTTTTTTTTTTTTGCGGTTTTCCCTCCCTTTCTTCCAAGATCCATAACTTTTTGATTTTTCTGTTAACATAGCTGAATGAGGGCCTGTTTTTTTGTGGGACAAGTTGTAGTTTTGAGTAACATCATTCATTTTACCATATAATATACCGAAAAATGGGAAAATAAAACCAAGTGAAATGAAATGGTGAAAAAAAATAACCTGAAGAATTGATTCGCTGTTTACAGCGTTACCAAACTTGCTTAGATTTTTTTTTTCAGTGGTGAATAAAGTTTAGAACTTTAAAAAAATTAAATGTGGTTTGTGACACCAATTTCCGAGATCCATAATGCTTTTAGATTTTTTTTTACTTTTTTTTTTATCATTTACTTATTATTTTTGATCTTCTTGATCCTACATTCGTCTGATTGCTTATACTCTATACTGCTAAGATACAATATTGCAGTCTGTAGTATAAATTGCAATCTCTAATAGAAGATCAGCTTCGAGTGCCAGAATGGCTGTGCCAGGGGCCTCTTGCAGGCCCCTGGCTGGCACGGTGACACATCAGTGCACCACAATCACGTTGTGGATGGCCAGTGGGAGGCAGTGAGCACACAATGGAAACCACTGGTTTAAATTCCACTGTCATCTAAATGGTTAAGAGCAGCAATCTGAGTTCAGCTCTAGCCACTGCTGTTAGATACTGATTCTGGCTATTAAACTGGGTATATAAAGTGGAAATCAGTAA
This sequence comes from Phyllobates terribilis, assembly GCF_046119375.1. Classification (NCBI taxonomy): domain Eukaryota; kingdom Metazoa; phylum Chordata; class Amphibia; order Anura; family Dendrobatidae; genus Phyllobates; species Phyllobates terribilis. The sequence continues at coordinate 60,705,644 of NW_027362773.1, forward strand.
TATAGGTCCTGATTCTCCTGTTTTTTTATCAATGGGTAGAGGAGATAGGAGTAGTGTAAGTTGTTGAGAACAGGATATGAAAGACTTGTCTTAAAGATGATCTGTCACCAGGACAAAGTGGTCAGTTTTTTGTCTTATCTTATTTCCTCTGCTCCCCTGAGTAGTCCGTTCTTTCTTTGTTTTTTAGAATCCATATGGATTCTATCATACGGTCCCAGACATATGGCCCTTTTTATTTAGTGCTAATTTTTACTGTTTATGGGTCACGAGATTCTTTTGGGCATGTTTTCAGGCTGCTCAGCAGTATTACCTTTGGAGCAATGTCCTCTAGGTAGAGACCACAAAAATTATCTCTAATTATAGAGGTCCATATCTCTGGAACTGTATGGTGGATTTATAAAAAAAAATAAAAGAAAAGCAAAGTACTGAGTGGAGCACTGGGAATAGAATAAGAGCAAAAACTGTCCATAGTAACCCCATAAGCAGGGAAAAACTACTCACTGGAGCGACACATGTCACTGCTAGGACCCAGCAGCTCTGTTATGCTGGCAGACACCTGGGGATGATATGATCAGTAGGTTCTACAGAGGCATCAGCTGTGCAATACTTTACATAGTGCTCACTGAGCGCCTGTAACTTACGTGGCTGGATCTTGCTCTGATGGTTGCAATTTGGCCATTTAAATGCCACTGCCAATCTCTGACATGAGCATTTAAGTGATATCATTTAAAAAAAAAACATATATAATATAAAAGTATAAATTGTCCTCTTTTCCTCTTCAAAAATAAAACAAAATTAAATATTTTTAAAATAAACATATTTGGTATTTTTACGTTAAAAAAAAAAGTCCGGTCTACTAAAATATAAAATTATTTATACCGTATTTTAAACGCTTTAAAGAAAATAAAAATCAAAGTACCAAGCTGCCATTTTTCAATCACCGCAATCAATGTGGCATATGCACCCCAAAATGGTTTTGTATAAAAACGTCAGCTCAGCGTGCAAAATCAAGTCCTCGCATTTTCATGTATGGAAAAATAAAAATGTTATAAGCCTCAGACAACGGCGGCACAAGCAATTTGTTTTTTTTTTTTTCAGAAAGTTCTGAAATTTTATTACCAATAAAATATAAAAATAAAAACCTTCTAACCTGGTGTCACCATAGTTGACCTGGAGGTCACTTTTAACACAGAATGAGTGCCGTAAAAATGAAACACAGAAACCAATTCTAGAATTAGACTTGGGTTTTTTTTTCACCATTTCACCTCTTTTTCGGTAACCTAAATGGTGCCATTCAAAACTAGAACTCGTCCTGTGATAAAACAAAAGCCCTCGTATGGCTATGGGAACATAAAAAAGATATGGCTCTTGGAACAAGGGGAGTAAAAAATGAACGCATGAGTGAAAAATTCCGGGTTCTTAAGGAGCTAAATGTAGTTCCAATTATTCTAATGATTTTTATTTATTGTACGTGTAAGATACACTTTATGTAGTGATCTGTAATAAGCCCGCACTGTCGTCTTTAATGTTCTCACCATTTACTGCTTCCCATGTAAAATGAATTAATATTGTTTCTCCTGTGACAGACATGTGGCCGCTCTCCAGAATGTTTTTATTTGTTATTTCAGTGGTCTACAGAGATTTCTTTCCCCAAACAAAAATACAATATGTCTACCAGAGACTCCTTTATATCATGTGTTGTGGAAGCTGCAGAAATTTGACTGGTTGCCAAGTTGTAGATCTGGCATTCTCAGATGTGCAAAAAAAAATGCATATGCCTGATGAATGGCAAAGAGGCCAAGGGGATAAAGATGGGGATCAGGAGATAATGTATTCACCGGTATTTCCTACCTGTATGTCCAATGAAGATGTAAACTTGTAGAGCGATATATTTCATTACACATATTGCTCACAATACAATACATTTCCTGCTATCAGCCATTTGTACAATTGAATTTCCCTTTTAGAAACAAGTCTGTCATCTGTCTCCCTGCCTAGGACCAGCTTTGGGTAGTAAACTTAAAGAGAAAATATTGTATTCTTTTTTTTCCATTAATGAATAATATACATGAAAATAAGAAACTGTAATAAATCTTATGAGAGAAATCTGCTTCTTTCTCCCCCAGGACTGATCATTCTCAAAATTCTCAATTCACTAGTAAAATCTATATTCAGTGAAGACTGATTTTTACCCATGGATTGAGATTGAAAAATCACACCCGGAGGAGACAGAAGTAGATTTCTCTGCTTCTTATATTCATGTAATTATAAGTATTATTAACGGCCTTCAGCTCGATGTCAAGTCATGGCGACTTGATAGATGAACGCTCTATAGGAATATCGATCTTGTGCAAGCCTAGATAGGTCACCGGGGTCTTCTCCGCCGTTATCTTGATTATATCAAGCCATCAGGTTGCTGGTCTTCCTCTTCACCTTGTTCCTTCTATTCTTCTGACCAGGATGTCTTTCTCCAGTGATTGCTTTCTTCGTATGATGAGCCCAAAGTAGGCAAGTTGTAGCTTGGTGATCCTTGCTTCGAGTGACATGTCTGGTTTGATTTGTTCCAAAATTGATTATTTGTTCTTCTTTCCATTCATGGTATTGATAGCATCCTTCTCCAGCACCACATTTTGAAGGTGTCAATTCTTCTTCTGTCTTGTTTCTTTATCCTCCAGGTTTCGCATCCATATTTTTTCATGTGCGCTGTTGATATAAGAATTAAAAATTAAACCTTCTGTTACTCTTTAAAGGCATTTTAAAAGACACCTGTAATGTTGTAAATCGACTTATTCATTGGTGAAAAAAACGTTTTATTTTTTATCCTAATTGGATTACAACCCCTTTGTGGGCGGTGCAAGGCAGCTCCCGTGTGTCAGTAAACCTTCTGCCTTTCTGCTCATTCACGGCGCCTGCGCCCAGATTCGTCCTTCTGTCTTCCTGTAAAGTCTTACCCCATTAGGGGTTGCGCCTGCGCAATGCTTTATCAGCTGTGAAAATCCAACTGCCTAATCCTTCTCTCTCCTGACATCCATCATTTGGGAAGAGCTGGGAGACCCCCATATATATCAGATAGTAAGCTGGGTTAGGCCATCATTTACAGTGCCTACAAGTAGTATTCAACCCCCTGCAGATTTAGCTGGTTGACACATGCGGAATTAACTTGGCATTGTGACATTTGTACTGTAGATCAGCCTGGAAGTGGGAAATGCACTGCAGCAATTTTTTTTGTTTTTTTTTTAAAAACGTGAAAAGTTAATTCAGAGTGTCATTTATTATTCAACCCCTCAAACCACAAGAATTCTGTTTGGTCCCCCAAAAGTATTAAGAAGTAGTTCAGGCACCAAGAATAATGAGCTTCACATGTGTGGATTAAAGATCTCTTTTGCCAGCCTTTTCTGACTATTTAAGACCCTCCCCAAACTTGTGAACAGCACTCAGACATGGTCAACATGGGAAAGACAAAGGAGCATTCCAAGGCCATCAGAGACAAGATCGTGGAGGGTCACAAGGCTGGCAAGGGGTACAAAACCCTTTCCAAGGAGTTGGGCCTACCTGTCTCCACTGTTGGGAGCATCATCCGTAAGTGGAAGGCTTATGGAACTACTGTTAGCCTTCCACGGCCAGGACAGCCTTTGAAAGTGTCCTCCCGTGCCGAGGCCAAGCTTGTCCGAAGAGTCAAGGCTAACCCAAGGACAACAAGGAAGGAGCTCCGGGAAGATCTCATGGCAGTGGGGACATTGGTTTCAGTCAATACCATAAGTAACGTACTCCACCGCAATGGTCTCCGTTCCAGACGAGCCCGTAAGGTACCTTTACTTTCAAAGCGTCATGTCAAGGCTCGTCTACAGTTTGCTCATGATCACTTGGAGGACTCTGAGACAGACTGGTTCAAGGTTCTATGGTCTGATGAGACCAAGATCGAGATCTTTGGTGCCAACCACACACGTGATGTTTGGAGACTGGATGGCACTGCATACGACCCCAAGAATACCATCCCTACAGTCAAGCATGGTGGTGGCAGCATCATGCTGTGGGGCTGTTTCTCTGCCAAGGGGCCTGGCCATCTGGTCCGCATCCATGGGAAGATGGATAGCACGCCTACCTGGAGATTTTGGCCAAGAACCTCCGCTCCTCCATCAAGGATCTTAAGATGGGTCGTAATTTCATCTTCCAACAAGACAACGACCCAAAGCACACAGCCAAGAAAACCAAGGCCTGGTTCAAGAGGGAAAAAGGCAAGGTGTTGGAGTGGCCTAGTCAGTCTCCTGACCTTAACCCAATTGAAAACTTGTGGAAGGAGCTCAAGAATAAAGTCCACATGAGACACCCAAAGAACCTAGATAACTTGGAGAAGATCTGCATGGAGGAGTGGGCCAAGATAACTCCACAGACCTGTGCCGGCCTGATCAGGTCTTATAAAAGACGATTATTAGCTGTAATTGCAAACAAGGGTTATTCCACAAAATATTAAACATAGGGGTTGTATAATAATTGACCCACACTTTTATATTTAAAATTTAATAAAATTCAACTGAGCAACATAACTTTTTGGTTTGTAAGATTTAGGCTTCTGTTCATAAAACCTACTCTCGATTGCAGTTTGAAGGCTCTAACTTATTTGCATCTTATCAAACCAGCTAAATCTGCAGGGGGTTGAATACTACTTGTAGGCACTGTAAGTATTGTGTATTGCCAAATTTAGGTATTGTTCACATTTGCTTTAGTGCCTCTATCACAAACTCTGGCAGATTAAATAGGTAGAAGAGCACTGCACATGATTCTGTATTTGCCATTAAAACAGGATGGACCTGATGACACTCCTCCGGACACAATAGGTTAGATTGGGTCCAACAATTACTGGTGGTACCTATGTTACAGTGGATGGGACAGTGCTTTGTGACTTCCAATATAAGTGGAAATCATGAGCCATATGTGTGAACAGAGCCTTAGTTTAAATGTAGATTTGGAGATCAGAGTGACAAAAATGTTGTAAAAATTTCTTCTCCTGTCCTGTTTCTGGCATTCTGCAACAGCTATTGTAAGTCAGCAGAGGTTCTGTAACAAAATAGATTGTAACGGCACCTTTATATTTTTCATGATTCTCATTTCGAACTGTAAAGAGGAAACTTTTGGCACCTTTCCTCTGACCTTGTGACTGAGAGGAGAGAGCCTTTCGGTAGTTTTAAGTAGAGCATTTGTGGCTGATCCTACTGTAGGGGCGTAGTGGCTGTCTCAGGTAGGCCTCGGTGTATGGTACTTTTTGATAAGAGGGGACTTTGCCTGGCTCTCCATGGAGTGTATTACAGCCAGGATCTGCCACTAACAATCTGCCTGCGATTGGTAACCTGTTAAATGCCGCTGTCAATCTCTGATAGCGGGATTTAACACGCGACAACATGCCTGCGTGTCATTTTCTCCGCCCATTGGCTCGCCCGTGATGTGATCACTGGTCGCTGATGGATTGTCATGACAGCCAGGGGTCAACCTATGACTCCAGTGCTTGTCATTACGGAGCTCCTTTGAAACCCTGCCTGTGAGTGGCTTTATGATTTTTGCTATATGCAGCAATGCTGTGGCATCTCTGTATACAACACAAGCAATCGAACGATCGCATCTTCAAGTCCTCTAAGGGGACTAACAATAACAGTGAAAAAAAATGTTTTAAAAAATGTAAAAAAAAAAAAAAAAAAAAGGTTCAAATCACCCTCTTTTCCCCCATTGAAAATAAAGATGTTAAAAAAATGCACATACAGTATGTGGTTTGTCACGTTCAGAAAAGTTTGATATAAAAACATTTAACCCGATCGGTCAGCACCATAAATGAAAAAAATTCAAGAATGCCAAACTGATTTGGTTGCCGCAGTTTCACAAAAAAGGCTGTAACAAACCATCAAAAAGTCACATCTATCCCAAAATGGTAATAATAAAAATGTTGTCTCGCCCAGCAATAAATAAGCCATCATACAGCTCCATCGGCCGAAAAATAAAAATGTTACGGGTCTTGGAAAATGGTGATAGAACCCCCCAAAAATTGTTTTTAAAACTTCAAATTTTTTTTTTCACCACTAAAATAATAAAAAAACTGGACATGTCTGGTATCGCCATAATCGTATTGATGAGAATAATATTGCATGGTCATTTTTACATCAAAATGTACACCATTAAAACAGTTTCCAAAAAACAATGTCAGAATTGCATTTTTTTTTTAATTTTACAACACTTGAAATTTTTTTCCCATTTTCCAGTACATTATGTGGTAAAATAAATGATGTCATTCAAAAGCACAACTCGCAGTCATATGTCTATGTGGACAGAAAAATAAAAGTGTTATGCCTCTGGGAAGAAGGGGAGATAAAAACAAAATTGGCCGCGGCGTGAAGGGGCTGTAAGATGCAGACTTGCCGTTCAGGAGTCTGGGAAAGCTAGGTGATGACTTCTTTAGAGTTTTCATAAGCTACAATATTTTTTCATTTTACCAGAAAGACTAATACAGTCTAACTATGAAATGGATGTTGATTCCCAGTTAGGGTCTCCTTCATGCTTATTCTAGTTATTTATTTTTTAGTTATTAAAATTAAGTAAAACTATTGCATAACTAGAATGAAAACACATTGACTAATTTATTTACCTCTCTAATTTCTTTACTTCTGAGGTTACTGTATTTCATCAATTAATGTGTTGAGGGTTGCAATTCTGAATGATAATTTTCTGATTAAAAAAAAAAAAAAGTTTTCAGAAGGGTTAACTTGTGTCCATCGTGAATGTTGAAAGAAATGAATGGCAAACGGTTGTAATTCAGGGCGGTGCTCGCAGTTTGCATAAATTACTGCCATTATTATGGTTACAAATACTGTAGTCCCATGGTAACCTTGGTGAGAATCCGGTTCCCTTCTAGACTTCTAGCTGCAGGCTCAAAATTACATCAGATTTAGACTTTTTCCTAAATCTGGTAGAAAAAAAACCCCAAAATAAATAAATAAAGCAACACAAGAAAACTGAAAAGCGTTTAGGTATTCTCTCCACAATGAAAGGAAACTCCAAAGCTCAAACATGTGCAGCTCGATTCTGACTTTAACTGGTTCAGTGTCAGATTATTTGTATTCTCCTCCACCTGAATGTACAGATTTATGTACAGATTTATGTACAGATCTATGTACAGATTTGTAGCTTTTTGGTTGTTTCCAGTTTTCTTTTCTTCATCCCTCCTATGCACAATTCACATCTATACCAGTGATCAGTTTTTTTATTCTCAAAACAAAACGGCAATGATTTGCAGTGGCCATGTCGTAGTTATCAGCCGTGGAAAATTACCCCTGGGTTGTTTAAGAAATTATTTTCGGCAGCACAAAAAAGCCATCCAGCGTCCTTGTCAGAAGGGATCAGCATAAATTTTCGCTGACAGAATGCCAGCCTGGCAGCCTACCTATGGCATTCGAAGCCCTGTACGTAAGAATGGAACATTAAACACACACTTTCTCGCATACAAAAAAAAAATATTAAAATAAAATCAGACCAGGAGAGATGGAAAGAGGTTACAGCCTTCTCTCCAACCATTTACCTTCTAAAAATAACTGTTTCTCACACCCGAAGAAGCGGAACAGCAAGGTGTAAAATGAAATCGCCTTCATTAGAACTTCACTGGTTATCAGTAACCCATAAACCATGTTGTGTTGGCTGCTTACTGGTGCAGTTAATAAAATAAAGATCACTCCACAGAGCCGTGGGCAGCTTGGAAGGCGATAGCCGTATTTGCTTACTGTAAATACAAGCAGAAAATCGCACACAAATCTGCCGTAGCTTTGACAAGTCTTAAGATCCCTCTTTACATCTGTACATCTGTACCAAAGTGCAATTAGTGTGCCTTGCACAAGGATTCCTCCATCTTATTCTGCTTCATTACTTGAGCATAATCACCCAGCTTGCTTGAGTGGTCTCAGTAGCAAGCTTCAGTTTAAATAGGGAAAGCAAGTGAATGTGTTCAAATATACCAAGATTGCCTTTTAAGACTCTAATTTATTCATTCGAAGAGCAGTTTTTTTTTCCTTTCTCTAATTTTGTCCCTGATTCTTTTTTTTCCTCTCCTAAGGTTTATTTCTCGTTCACAAGATTCCTCGACTTAATAGTTTGATTTCTGACGTGTCAGACACTAAGGACCTGGCATTTAAATTAAAAAGAAAGATGTTCAGTATTGAGGTAAGAATCCGAATTTAGGTTTTTTTTACATTTCATTTATTCATTTTGAAATCTCCCAAAAATAACATTCAAGAAAAGCCATGTATACTGTTATGTAAGGTAAAATGAATATATAATGCAGATATTGATGTTGTTACCATATGCAGTTTGGTCCGCTCCAGCGCACAGACTCCTAATTATGCGCGATGTCTTAACTGTTTGTCATATCCAGGCTCGGCAAATATAATAGCACGTGATACCTCGAATTAGAGAAAGTACAATAAACTCTTAAAACATGCAGGGAAACTAGGCCAGAGACTTAATTCAATAAAACTACATGTCTAATGATTAATTATTTGCTCTAATTTGGTGAGATGGGACAAACTGGGAGCCGTATATATTTACATTGTTGGCAATTATCTTGTGATGTGTGCTGACAAGAAGGGGAAAAATATCTCAGCCTCTTAAGGTTTTGTTTAATGTCTTAATTTATTTTTTTGTTTGAAAACGTAATTTTCTCCATTTATCACACATAAAAATCCTTCAAAATTCCACAATATTTCTAAGGTACGATCTCTTCTTTTTGAAGTCTTTAGGTAGCTTATTCCTCAAATCCATTACATGACCCCCACCCCATCCCACAATCCAGTGTGTCCCTAATCTCCTTTGAAATGAAAAGGTTTTAAGTAAGCCACTTGTCCTTAACTGCCTTAAACCATAAAAAAGAGAATTGTCACCAATAAATTAACATATTTTAGACCACCACCAAATGATTGGCAATGAAGGCTGGCATGGCTTTGGTCTCTGGGACTTCACCCTTAGCTGACTATTTTGGCCCTTTCTTGACCCTACTCCATCTTTGGTTGGCCACTTCCAAGGGACAACTTAAGAGGCCTCTTTCACTTTCTTATTCTTTACACTTGTAAGCAGGTTTGTGCTATAAATCAGCCAGGAAACTGCTAGCTATTGACAAATTAGGATGCCCTCCTCCTAAGTAATGCTTACTAGTGCGTTTAATTATCTGATCTTATGGGAAGAAGTTAATGGTTAATCAGGCAGCCTGTCCTTCAAGCAGGTCATCTCTGTATGGGTGCTACAGGGTCCCGTACCCAAGACACTCCCTTAGAAGCTACTTAATGGATGGATAGAGGGATAGATTGATAAAGAGATGGATGGGTGAATGGACGGAGGGATGGATGGATAGAGGAATGGGTAGATAGAGGAATGGATGGATAGATTTCCACATTCTGACCTACTGTCAGAAGAGATTAACAAATAAATTGAAACAATAGATATACAGACCTGTTAGGCCTCATGCCTGACAGGGTGTAAAGAAAAATAAACTGGCCATGTATAAAAAGTTGGCCCAATATGCTGGATTTAGGAAATTGGTGACCAATTTAATTTGTGGGGTTAACCCATACACGGATCTTAATGCCTATCTTTTTCTGTGCACCTTGGATCAAGGATGATCCAAAAATCCATTTAAAAAAAAAATAGCTTTTTGGTGCAATTTTTGATACTTTTTTTTTTCTATGATGCCTTTTTTTCGGCTTTTACTACAACTGGATATTTACCACGTTTTCAGCACAGAAAATGCACCAAGAATTTACATGTTGCTTTTTTTTTTCATGTGTTTGAAATAAGCAAAAAACTATGCACACAATGTACAAATTGCGACCATTTCCAATTGAAATTATTGGGAAACGTATGACATGGATTTAAGGCATTTTGATGCAGATTTTAGTGCGAATTCTGCTACTACATGCCTTTCATGAAACTCCATGTAAACCCGATCATAGGCACCGGTAACACTTCATTTCTGAACTACTTTGAAACTCGAGATAAACATCCTGAAATCCTCCTAAAATATACCTTGGAAGGATCTGACGTGATATGAACAGAGCCGAAATGTATGTAGCTGGCAGAAATTGTGTTCACACCACTTTACTTCCCTACATAATGAATATGTTTGTAATAAAGCATATTGCATTGTCCTCTCTTCGTCTTGGTAGAAAACGTACCTAGCATACTGTCAGTCTTTTTTTAAAGCCTCCTTGATGATTACATGCTAAAATGATTGTAAAACATAAGATAAAAGAATAAGTAAAACAAAGTATTTTCATAGTCTTCATCTGCTCTTGAGACTTTTAAGATCACATCATATCAAATGACAATTTTTAAAAATTTCTGAAAATGATTGAAAAACAATATCTGTGTATGACAAGTCTTTGGAATATATGGCCGGGGTCCAAACAGCTTACAGTTGCCTAATTTTCTTCATCTATTTAGTAGATGGAGTCCACCTTACGGAAAATCTTTAACCGAATTTGCCATATTGAACTGCACACATGATGTAATAGTGGCTGCAGAGCGACACAAAACTTTTTTCTCTTTTTTTCGCCTTTCTGTTGCGGAGATATTAGCAAACAAAGTATTTGGCACCTAATGAGTTAACTTTAGTTATGTCCAAGTGGGTGTTATCAAATACTTCTCACTGGTGGCATGAACTTCTTCTCCCTGTATGAGTTGCTCTCTGATAACACCCATTTGAACTTAACAAGAGTTAACTCATTAGGTGCCAAAAACTTTGATTGCTAATATCACTGTAACAAAGAGGCAAAATTGTAAAAATATATATTCTGCTCTGAAGCCACTATTACATCATCTATTTAGTTTTCTGGTCCAAATCGATAAGTCTGCAGTCACTGTTTGTGACTGCAGACTTATGAAGCCCCCTAGTGCATGCACTGTCTGCTGCGGGGATTCGTTTATTTCAGACCCGGGACCAGAGGCTATGAATGAGTTATACATACCCCCAGCCAATGGGCCCGACCTCGCTCTCCATACACTGGTATGGAGCGAGACCGCTCCCTCTAGCCAGCCATGCCCACTGGCCAGCTGCGTCTCTAGACTTGGCGCAGCCTTGCTCTATGCAAGTGTATGGAGCAAAGCTACGCCCACTGGCCGGGAGTATGTACAGTATAATGCATACATACCCTCCGTTACCGAGTCTGGAACCGGCGAAGCCCCGCAGCACATAGTGCTTGCGCTGGGAGGAAATCCTAAGTCTGCAGTCACACAGAGTACCTCCTGACTTATCGATTTGGACCCGGATAACTGCCCTAATGTGGACAATTCTCGTAGTGCCTTGTTGTTCCTTCTTTATGGGATCTGTAGAACATGGCATTATTAGGGATAGCTTCTTAACTAGATCTGCTGGATTCTCACGTTTTGGTCATGGAGCCCTTAGATCAGATGTCCAAATGGCTACCAAACTTTTGCTTTCTCAGAACCTGATCAGGAGTACAATGGTGATAGAAGCAGCGAAAACTGTCAGCTTAAGGGTGCGTTCACACATCTGCAGTGTGCTGTCCGTTTTTGTTTTTTGTGTTTTTGTCAGACAGCACACAGACCCACTGAGTATATCCTATTCAAAACCTTAACATAGGGTTAACATAGCCATTCTCGGATGCATCATTTTCACGAGTGTGTGAATAGATCTGTGAGATTCTATGAGCCCAATTCATCAATGCCGGCGTTGTTCATGCCGGTCTTGATGAGGGGGTGTGCTGGAGTCATGCTTCTAGAGGCATACTGTGCTGGAGTCATACTTCTGGAAGCATACTGTGCTGGAGTCATACTTCTAGAGGCATACTGTGCTGGAGTCATACTTCTAGAGGCATACTGTGCTGGAGTCATACTTCTGGAAGCATACTGTGCTGGAGTCATACTTCTAGAGGCATACTGTGCTGGAGTCATACTTCTAGAGGCATACTGTGCTGGAGTCATACTTCTGGAAGCATACTGTGCTGGAGTCATACTTCTGGAAGCATACTGTGCTGGAGTCATACTTCTAGAGGCATACTGTGCTGGAGTCATACTTCTAGAGGCATACTGTGCTGGAGTCATACTTCTGGAAGCATACTGTGCTGGAGTCATACTTCTGGAAGCATACTGTGCTGGAGTCATACTTCTAGAGGCATACTGTGCTGGAGTCATACTTCTAGAGGCATACTGTGCTGGAGTCATACTCCTGAATGCGTACTGTGCTGGAGTCATACTCCTGAATGCGTACTGTGATGGAGGCATACTCCTGGATGCGTACTGTGCTGGAGGCATACTCCTGGATGCGTACTGTGCTGGAGGCATACTCCTGGAGGCGTACTGTGCTGGACGCATACTCCTGGAGGCATACTGTGCTGGACGCATACTCCTGGAGGCATACTGTGCTGGACGCATACTCCTGGAGGCATACTGTGCTGGACGCATACTCCTGGAGGCATACTGTGCTGGAGGCATACTCCTGGAGTCATACTCCTGGAGGCATACTCCTGGAGGCATACTGTACTGGAGAAATACTCCTGGAGGCATACTGTGCTGGACGCATACTCCTGGAGGCATACTGTGCTGGACGCATACTCCTGGAGGCATACTGTGCTGGACGCATACTCCTGGAGGCATACTGTGCTGGACGCATACTCCTGGAGGCATACTGTGCTGGACGCATACTCCTGGAGGCATACTGTGCTGGAAGCATACTCCTGGAGGCATACTGTGCTGGACGCATACTCCGGGAGTCATACTGTGCTGGACGCATACTCCGGGAGTCATACTGTGCTGGACGCATACTCCTGGAGTCATACTGTGCTGGACGCATACTCCTGGAGGCATACTGTGCTGGACGCATACTCCTGGAGGCATACTGTGCTGGAGGCATGCTGTGCTGGAGGCATACTGTGCTGGAGGCATACTCCTGGAGGCATACTCCTGGAGTCATACTGTGCTGGAGGCATACTCCTGTAGGCATACTGTGCTGGAAGCATATTCCTGGAGGCATACTGTGCTGGAGGCATACTCCTGGAGTCATACTGTGCTGGAGGCATACTGCTGGAGTCATATCCTGGAGGCATACTGTGCTGGAGTCATACTTCTAGAGGCATACTGTGCTGGAGGCATACTCCTGGAGTCATACTGTGCTGGAGGCATACTGTGCTGGAGTCATACTCCTGGAGGCATACTGTGCTGGAGTCATACTCCTGGAGTCATACTCCTGGAGGCATACTGTGCTGGAGGCATATTCCTGGAGTCATACTGTGCTGGAGGCATACTGTGCTGGAGGCATACTCCTGGAGGCATACTGTGCTGGAGGCATACTCCTGGAGGCATACTGTGCTGGAGGTATTCTCCTGGAGTCATACTGTGCTGGAGGCATACTCCTGGAGTCATACTGTGCTTGAGGCATACTCCTGGAGGCATACTGTGCTGGAAGCATACTCCTGGAGTCATACTGTGCTGGAGGCATACTGTGCTAGAGTCATACCCTGGAGGCATACTGTGCTGGAGTTATACTCCTGGAGGCATACTCCTGGAGGCATACTGTGCTGGAGGCATACTGTGCTGGAGTCATACTGTGCTGGAGGCATACTCGTGGAGTCATACTGTGCTGGAGTCATGCTGTGCTGGAGGCATACTGGTCTGGAGGCATACTGTGCTGGAGGCATTCTCCTGGAGGCATACTCCTGGAGTCATACTGTGCTGGAGGCATACTCCTGGAGTCATACTGTGCTGGAGGCTTACTCCTGGAGTCATACTGTGCTGGAAGCTTACTCCTGGAGTCATTGTGTGCTGGAGGCTTACTCCTGGAGGCTTACTCCTGGAGGCTTACTCCTGGAAGCATACTGTGCTGGAAGCATACTCCTAGAGGCATACTCCTGGAGTCATACTGTGCTGGAGGCATACCCCTGGAGTCATACTGTGCTGGAGGCATATTCCTGGAGTCATACTGTGCTAGAGGCATACTCCTGGAGGCATACTGTGCTGGAGGCATACTCCTGGAGGCATACTGTGCTGGAGGCATACTCCTGGAGGCATACTCCTGGAGGCATACTGTGCTGGAGGTATTCTCCTGGAGTCATACTGTGCTGGAGGCATACTCCTGGAGTCATACTGTGCTGGAGGCATACTCCTGGAGGCATACTGTGCTGGAGGCATACTCCTGGAGTCATACCCTGGAGGCATACTGTGCTGGAGTCATACTCCTGGAGGCATACTCCTGGAGGCATACTGTGCTGGAGTCATACTGTGCTGGAGGCATACTCCTGGAGTCATACTGTGCTGGAGTCGTACTGTGCTGGAGTCATACTGTGCTGGAGTCATACTGTGCTGGAGGCATACTGTGCTGGAGGCATACTGGTCTGGAGGCATACTGTGCTGGAGGCATTCTCCTGGAGTCATACTGTGCTGGAGGCATACTCCTGGAGTCATACTGTGTTGGAGGCATACTCCTGGAGTCATACTGTGCTGGAGGCATACTCCTGGAGTCATACTGTGCTGGAGGCATACTCCTGGAGTCATACTGTGCTGGAGGCTTACTCCTGGAGTCATACTGTGCTGGAGGCTAACTCCTGGAGTCATACTGTGCTGGAGGCTTACTCCTGGAGGCATTGTGTGCTGGAGGCTTACTCTTGGAGGCTTACTCCTGGAGGCATACTCCTGGAAGCATACTGTGCTGGAAGCATACTCCTAGAGGCATACTCCTGGAGTCATACTGTGCTGGAGGCATACTCCTGGAGGCATACTATGCTGGAGGCATACCCCTGGAGTCATACTGTGCTGGAGGCATACTCCTGGAGGCATACTCCTGGAGGCATACTGTGCTGGAGGCATACTCCTGGAGGCATACTGTGCTGGAGGCATACTCCTGGAGGCATACTGTGCTGGAGGCATACTGTGCTGGAGGCATACTCCTGGAGGCATACTGTGCTGGAGGCATACTCCTGGAGTCATACTGTGCTGGAGGCATACTCCTGGAGGCATACTATGCTGGAGGCTTACTCCTGGAGTCATACTGTGCTGGAGGCTTACTCCTGGAGTCATACTGTGCTGGAGGCTTACTCCTGGAGTCATACTGTGCTGGAGGCTTACTCCTGGAGTCATACTGTGCTGGAGGCTTACTCCTGGAGGCATTGTGTGCTGGAGGCTTACTCCTGGAGGCATTGTGTGCTGGAGGCATACTCCTGGAGTCATACTGTGCTGGAGGCATACTCCTGGAGTCATACTGTGCTGGAGGCTTACTCCTGGAGTCATACTGTGCTGGAGGCTTACTCCTGGAGTCATACTGTGCTGGAGGCTTACTCCTGGAGGCATTGTGTGCTGGAGGCTTACTCTTGGAGGCTTACTCCTGGAGGCATACTCCTGGAAGCATACTGTGCTGGAAGCATACTCCTAGAGGCATACTATGCTGGAGGCATACTGTGCTGGAGGCATACTCCTGGAGGCATACTATGCTGGAGGCATACCCCTGGAGTCATACTGTGCTGGAGGCATACTCCTGGAGGCATACTCCTGGAGGCATACTGTGCTGGAGGCATACTCCTGGAGGCATACTGTGCTGGAGGCATACTCCTGGAGGCATACTGTGCTGGAGGCATACTGTGCTGGAGGCATACTCCTGGAGGCATACTGTGCTGGAGGCATACTCCTGGAGGCATACTGTGCTGGAGGCATACTGTGCTGGAGGCATACTCCTGGAGTCATACTGTGCTGGAGGCATACTCCTGGAGGCATACTATGCTGGAGGCATACCCCTGGAGGCATACTCTTGGAGGCTTACTCCTGGAGGCATACTCCTGGAAGCATACTGTGCTGGAAGCATACTCCTAGAGGCATACTCCTGGAGTCATACTGTGCTGGAGGCATACTCCTGGAGGCATACTATGCTGGAGGCATACCCCTGGAGTCATACTCCTGGAGGCATACTGTGCTGGAGGCATATTCCTGGAGTCATACTGTGCTGGAGGCATACTCCTGGAGTCATACTGTGCTGGAGGCTAACTCCTGGAGTCATACTGTGCTGGAGGCTTACTCCTGGAGTCATACTGTGCTGGAGGCTAACTCCTGGAGTCATACTGTGCTGGAGGCTTACTCCTGGAGGCATTGTGTGCTGGAGGCTTACTCTTGGAGGCTTACTCCTGGAGGCATACTCCTGGAAGCATACTGTGCTGGAAGCATACTCCTAGAGGCATACTCCTGGAGTCATACTGTGCTGGAGGCATACTCCTGGAGGCATACTATGCTGGAGGCATACCCCTGGAGTCATACTGTGCTGGAGGCATACTCCTGGAGGCATACTCCTGGAGGCATACTGTGCTGGAGGCATACTCCTGGAGGCATACTGTGCTGGAGGCATACTCCTGGAGGCATACTGTGCTGGAGGCATACTGTGCTGGAGGCATACTCCTGGAGGCATACTGTGCTGGAGGCATACTGTGCTGGAGGCATACTCCTGGAGTCATACTGTGCTGGAGGCATACTCCTGGAGGCATACTATGCTGGAGGCTTACTCCTGGAGTCATACTGTGCTGGAGGC
This sequence comes from Phyllobates terribilis, assembly GCF_046119375.1. Lineage (NCBI taxonomy): Eukaryota > Metazoa > Chordata > Amphibia > Anura > Dendrobatidae > Phyllobates > Phyllobates terribilis. The sequence continues at coordinate 60,722,187 of NW_027362773.1, forward strand.
TTACTCCTGGAGTCATACTGTGCTGGAGGCTTACTCCTGGAGTCATACTGTGCTGGAGGCTTACTCCTGGAGTCATACTGTGCTGGAGGCTTACTCCTGGAGGCATTGTGTGCTGGAGGCTTACTCCTGGAGGCATTGTGTGCTGGAGGCATACTCCTGGAGTCATACTGTGCTGGAGGCATACTCCTGGAGTCATACTGTGCTGGAGGCTTACTCCTGGAGTCATACTGTGCTGGAGGCTTACTCCTGGAGTCATACTGTGCTGGAGGCTTACTCCTGGAGGCATTGTGTGCTGGAGGCTTACTCTTGGAGGCTTACTCCTGGAGGCATACTCCTGGAAGCATACTGTGCTGGAAGCATACTCCTAGAGGCATACTATGCTGGAGGCATACTGTGCTGGAGGCATACTCCTGGAGGCATACTATGCTGGAGGCATACCCCTGGAGTCATACTGTGCTGGAGGCATACTCCTGGAGGCATACTCCTGGAGGCATACTGTGCTGGAGGCATACTCCTGGAGGCATACTGTGCTGGAGGCATACTCCTGGAGGCATACTGTGCTGGAGGCATACTGTGCTGGAGGCATACTCCTGGAGGCATACTGTGCTGGAGGCATACTCCTGGAGGCATACTGTGCTGGAGGCATACTGTGCTGGAGGCATACTCCTGGAGTCATACTGTGCTGGAGGCATACTCCTGGAGGCATACTATGCTGGAGGCATACCCCTGGAGGCATACTCTTGGAGGCTTACTCCTGGAGGCATACTCCTGGAAGCATACTGTGCTGGAAGCATACTCCTAGAGGCATACTCCTGGAGTCATACTGTGCTGGAGGCATACTCCTGGAGGCATACTATGCTGGAGGCATACCCCTGGAGTCATACTGTGCTGGAGGCATACTCCTGGAGGCATACTGTGCTGGAGGCATACTCCTGGAGGCATACTGTGCTGGAGGCATACTCCTGGAGGCATACTGTGCTGGAGGCATACTCCTGGAGTCATACTGTGCTGGAGGCATACTCCTGGAGGCATACTAAGCTGGAGGCATACCCCTGGAGTCATACTGTGCTGGAGGCATACTCCTGGAGGCATACTGTGCTGGAGGCATACTCATGGAGGCATACTGTGCTGGAGGCATACTCCTGGAGGCATACTGTGCTGGAGGCATACTGTGCTGGAGGCATACTCCTGGAGGCATACTGTGCTGGAGGCATATTGTGCTGGAGGCATACTCCTGGAGGCATACTGTGCTGGAGGCATACTGTGCTGGAGGCATACTCCTGGAGGCATACTGTGCTGGAGGCATACTCCTGGAGGCATACTATGCTGGAGGCATACTCCTGGAGGCATACTGTGCTGGAGGCATACTCCTGGAGGCATACTGTGCTGGAGGCATACTCCTGGAGGCATACTGTGCTGGAGGCATACTCCTGGAGGCATACTGTGCTGGAGGCATACTGTGCTGGAGGCATACTCCTGGAGGCATACTGTGCTGGAGGCATACTGTGCTGGAGGCATACTCCTGGAGGCATACTGTGCTGGAGGCATACTGTGCTGGAGGCATACTCCTGGAGGCATACTTTTCTTATGAATCAGGAGCGTAGGACGAGTGGCGTGCTCCTTACTAGAGCCCCTACTGTAGTAAGATTTGTGGTTTAGCGAAATTGTTGTTCTCCATGAATTTGTTGAGTCGTAGTCATCTCTCCCCCATTTCCACCCACTTCATCTGAGCTGGGAGAAACTGATGTGAAGATGCTAGAAGTCGCAAAATTTAGGCCCAGCTTCTAGTTGCACCTAAATTTTGTGATTTTCAATGCTTTTACGCCAGAATTCTGGTGCGTCTGGGTGCTGGTTATCATTTCACACGATATGTGAATGCACCCTCAGACACAGATGGCAAACCTATTTCATTCTGTTTAAAAAAAAATCCCCAAATTATTTTGAGGTAGTAATGTAAGTAGGGGTTCTATAATTGAAACTTTTTTTAAGGATTCCTCATAAAGTTAAATATTACCGCCACAATCAGTGCCGTTTTTAATGGGTACCTATCAAGTAGTATTGATTGCTATGAATTGAGCCTAAGACAAATTTCCATAGGAAGCTATTGCGTATAATTTCTTTATAAAACTGAGATTATTTTTTGCCAGTGCTGTGCATTATCTCATTTATTAGAATATTTTGGTTCACAAGATTTTGCAGAAAAGTAAATGCCAAAGGAAAACATTCTTGAGGGGGAGGATAACAGCAAGAGTTTTATAAAAAGAAAAAAGCACGTTTACATCCTACAGAAGATTTTAATTGCTGCCTCATCTTGTCTTCTTGAATGGGTCACTGTCACCATAGCCACCTCGTCAGTGCTGTGCCACAGGAATGTCTCTGCTGTGCTTCATAAAGGAAGACCCATTGACAAATGTTGGCTTTGATAGTGATGTTGTTTCAAGTTCCTTTTTGTCTGGTGTTTAAGTTTATTTTATTTTTCATTTAGAATTGAATGTTTCATATGAAAAGTTTTCATAATTGTTATAAATGCTCTGTATGTCAGAAACTGGCTAAAGATATTAGATTTTTGCAGACAGATCCTAATCTGATGTTTATGGTACACCAATCAAGGTTTTGATTGATTGGTTGGACTTTTAACTGTCCAGTTCCTTGCCTACTCCCACTTTGGCCAAGCCAAATAGCAGTGATTGTTGCGACTTCCTTGTTGCGGCCGTAGTACCCCTCACATGTATTGTGCTGCAAAGTTTGATCGTGCGACAGGGCTCTCGGCCAATATATTGTTTTGTAGCTCCAGCCTAATTTGGACATGTTCCCAAATGGAAACATCCCATGCATGAAAGATACTTTACTATGATCAAAATTTTATTTTTTCATGGAGAAAAAAAGTTAGTCAGATTTCACATTTACCTAGCTTGGAATTTTTTGGGTTTGTTAATGTTAAATATTGCTGCAAGGTTCTGGAGGTTGAGAAATGGAGAAAAAGAGCAGCACTCACCACTGATACATAAATTATCGGCACTTATTGAGGTCATCACAAGAGGAGTGGAGACACGAGGGAGTGATTGAGTGATGGCTGTTCCGCGTAAACTACGCTTCTTCTGGCTGAGAGCCAGAAGAAGCATAGTTTACGCGAAACAGCTGTCGCTCAATCACTCCCACATGTCTCCTCTCCTCATGTGACAACCTCAATCAAGTGCTGATATTTTACATACCAGTGGTGAGTGTAGCTCCTTTTATTCTTTTTTTAACCCCCAGAACCTTGTTTCAGCGTTGCTTCTCTTCGAGCTCAGGACTGCTAGATCTGGTTGCCCATAATAATAATTTGCTGTACAGGTGTGGTAGCAGTCCCAGCATTTCTGTCTCTTTTTTGTGTGTTAAATGTTGCTAGCAACTAAGAATACATTTTACACCTGCCTACTAAAATTTTTGAGGCCCATCAAATTTGTCACCTTAGACAGGGTGATGGCAGCACTTTGACCGGAATGTCAGTGGCTGACTTAAATTTATGGGTAATCCTGTATATATGTCAACAATTCTTAGAATACTCCTTTAAGTGAGACTTTATAAGTTCATCATTAATATTTAATTTTAAAAGAAAGATATGGAATGTGTGTATAATGACTTTTTGAACACATTGTGGCTCCATAGAAAATAAAACCTAGAAAAAAAAGTCATATTGAAGTTCAGCTGGATAATCCTGTTCCTTCCCCCTTTTGGAATCTTAATTACAAGGAGATAAAAACCATCGTTTGACTAAATTATTGTCTTGAATCTTGTAGCAAAAGGTATAATCCGCAATTGGGCCAATTAGTAAAGTCCATAGCTAGCGCTGCTAAGGCAGGCAACTTGATTAGATGTGACACCAGTCTAGTTCCCACTGTAGTTATGCCAGGTATGGTGGTCAGACTTCAAAGGGTTGGAGGCATCAGCAGGGCAAGGTTTGTAGGCCAGCTTAGGTCCGGTCGTTAATCTCCTTGCTAAAACCACAGCAGCCCTCGCACAAAACAAGCTTACACGACACAATCATGCGGTATTAAAGTTTGGGTTGAGTCATGCCAATTTGCCTTTGATTTTCTGATGATTGACTAAAAGATGGCTACATGACCAGACACATGCTAAAACTTCCCTGATTAGGTAACTTCTCCAAGTATGTCAGATATGGTAGAGATTTCCCAGCTAAATGATATGATAAACAGGACTCTGCTGAAACTTTGCTGTAAAAGCTCATTCACCTGCTTGGGACTCCGGGTACAGAGCAAACGTTCAAAAGGGAATTTTACATTAGTATTTTAAAACCCTTATACGTCAAGTTATACAAGTTACTAGTGTGATCTTTTCTATAAAATGTACTGGACTGATACATCGGCTAAACAAGTAGGATTGTCACAGTGCAGTGGACTGTGTCTATATGACTCCTAAGATTCCCCGCCTCGCCAAGTTTGGCTGGTTGTAATAGTTTATGACAAGTTAGATTCAGCTATTCGAGAAGAAGAAAAAAATTTCACTGGGATCAACTGGCATGATATGTTGTATAAAATGACTAGTTATACAAGAATTTCTTCTGCTAACACAATGGGACAAAAGAACAAGACAGATTTTTCCCTCTTCTAGGGCTTGACTGTTAGGTTATGTTCACACTTGGCATATTGGCTGCAGTTTGAATACTTGAGCAAAATTTATGGCAACAAATCTCATCTTCACATTGCCAAAATTTTATGAGCAGAAAATCTACAGTGTGTCAGTCCTTTGTGTGGCATTCTACTACATATTTCACTCCTTGCTTTTACTGACAGTCCGCAACAATATGCACAATCAAATCTGCAGGTGAACTTATTCTAAGGTGCATTAGTCCTTGATAGATCCAGTCCCTCTTATTCATTGTAATGTTAGCGACATTTACTTTACTTCTCCACCACAGTTACAGCCTGACAAGTTATATTATTGAATATTCTCCTTCAAAAGTTGAAATCTTGAAATCTGTTTACAAATTGTTGCAGTGGGTTAGTTACAATGAACATAAAAAGTCTACACACCCCTGTTAAAATGCCAGGTTTTTGTAATGTAATCATTCCAAAACTTTAAACTGAAATCTTTTCTGGTGGAAAAAGAAAAATGTAGACCTAAAATAATGTGGTTGCATAAATATGCACACCCTTATATTAATGCTTTGTTGACGTATCCTTTGAATTAATGACAGTATTCCGTTTTTTTGAGGGTAGGAGTCTTATCATCTTGGCACATCTAGAGTTGGAAAATTTGTCCACTCTTCCTTATAGTGATGCTCCAAACCTGTTAGATTGCGAGGGCATCTCCTGTATACAGGTCACCTACAGGCTTTCACTTGGTTTCAGGTCTAGGCTCTAGCTGGGCCATTCCACAACCTTGATGATCTTCTGGCAAAGTCATTCTTTTGTTGATTTGGAAGCATACTTAAAGATGATTTCCATTACTTTTTATTATCCCCTCAATGTATTCCCCCTGGGCCCGTAAGGGTTTTTGTAATCACCTTGCTTTGCAGTTACTGCCTGTGAGTGGCGCTATTGCTGGCCGCTCACAGGCATCACATGACCCGCCACTGATGTCACGTCAAGTGAGGCGTGACATCAGTGACGCGGTTCCCGCTGTGGTTGCTGGGTTGTGGGTGGGGTTTCCCCGCGCGTCACACCCAGCATCCATCAGGCTCTTTACCAATGAATGAGGATAGGGAAAGCTCGCTGTGAATGCCAGGTGTGACTCGTGGGGTAACCCCGCCCACAGCCCAGCGTCCACCGTGGAACGCAGAAGTCACCCCCGGCTGCAGCCGGAATTTGACCTGACATCAGCGGATGTCAGAGCCCACTGCAGCCGGGGGTCACGTGATGCCTGTGAGCGGCCAGTGATAGCGCCGATCACAGGCAGTAACTGCAACGCAAGGTTTTTACAAAAAACCCTAAGGGTCCCGGGGGAATACATTAGGTGGATAATAAAAAGTAGTGGACAACATCTTTAAGGTCCTGGTGCTTAAAGGTGAAATCCCTCTTCATCGTCTGATTTTTAGCAGAGGCCTAAAGGTTTTGATACAAACTGACTGACTGATTTTTAGAACTGTTCATAGTTCCCTCCATTTTGACTAAAGCACCGGTTCCAACTGCCGAAAAACAGCTCCAAAGCATAATTCTGTCTGCATCCACCATGCTTCATTGTTGGTATGGTGTTCGTTTGATGATGCGCAGTTCTAGCTTTGCACCAAACATACCTTTTTTGAATTACCGCCAAAAAGTTCAGTATTGGTCTCATCCGACCATAACACATTTTCTTACATGCTTTTGGTAGACTTGATGTAGGTTTTGGCCAAACATAGTCGGGCTTGGATAATTTTCTTTGTAAGAATAGACTTCTGTCTTGCCACTCCCCCACAGGCTAGACATATGAATATTATGGGAGGTTGTCCTCGCATGCCGTACACAAGCAGTACTTGCCAGAAATTCCTGCCGCTACTTTAATGTTGTTCTAGGCATCTTGGCAGCCTCGCGGACCAATTATTATTCTTGTGTTTTCATAATATTTTGAGGGACATCCAGTTCACTGCTGGTCCAAATTTAAACCATTATTTGATGACCGTCTTCACAGTGTTCCATGGTATATCTAATACCTAGGAATTTTTTTTGCACTGGTCTAACATAACTTTCAACAATGAAATACCTTTGCTATGTTGTCAGCTGTTTATCATTTTTGCTGTAAAATACAGATAAGAATATATCAGGAAAATCCTACTAGAGCAGGTAAACTTTATAAGAGGTTTGTCAGAATCACTGTATATGATGACAGCTGTGCAATAACTACTATTTATTATAAGTTTAAGTGTGATTGGCTAATTGTGAACACAACCATATCCTATTATAAAAGGATGTTCATACTAATGCAAACACATTATTTTAGAATTGTTATTTTTAATTTCCCCTCATCATGATTTCAGTTTGTTTCTCAAAGGATTTGTACACATTGTGGGAAAAGTTCTGAAATTATTCTTCTTGGTGTGACTTTTGTTTTAGACGACAAAAACCTGACATTATAACAGGGGTGTGCACACTTTCCATATCCACTTTTTATGTGCATTTTAGATTTATTGGAAGTTGAAGTTTGGCTTCAACTTTGGAACTGTTTTGTTGAAGAATTTGGCATTTGCTTACACTGCACAGATGCATAAGAAAAAATATGGCAGGGGATGCCATTGCGGGCTCCCCTCTACAATGATGAGGAATACTTACATAGAACCCTCTGTGAATGCTTTCTATATCTATGATCACTCTCCATGACTCAGTAACTATTATAAGATCAGCTATAGCCTTGATCAAGGCCAGATCTCATGGACTGAAATGCCATGAAGAGCAAAGTGGGGTTGTTTTGTTTTTGTTTTCTTTTTCCATTTTAGTAATTTCATCCTCAACCTTGCAAGTTTCCTAGAAGTATGTATATAAAATACCTAATGTTTTAGTGAAGTTTAATTTTATGTTTGCGTTGTGGACTTTTTATTGCCTGTAAGTAATATGTTTTAATATATATATTTTTCGGATTTGTACTCATATGTTGCTGTAGTGAGAGGGACATGTCTGAATGATAGAGGAAGCCTCAGGCAGCTCTTCTGTTTTTCCAAATGGGCTGATACCGCCATCTTGTTGACTTTCCCTTGGGCCAAGTATGCTCGTTTATTTTCCATTTTGTTTTTTTTTCATGAACTTTCCTTGAGTTTGAGCCGCATGTTAGATCCTATAATTGGGTGTTGTGTAATGTGTTGCTATTAATTCTCATTCTGATGAAAGCTTTTCACAGTTTATTTTGAAAATATATTACATGTATAGGTTAATGTTACCCATCACTAGTTGATTGTATTTACCTTTAGATTAGCATATGTTGATATTTGTAGGATTAGTAGGGAACTGGTATAATAATTGAGTAATAATTCCGTATTTTTGTTAATATTAATGTTATTTGTATAAAAATGGTATCATAAATCACATGATCAGTCATTCTCAACTTCTTAGCGTTTGATGTCCCTAATGTTTGAATAATATCAAAATGTTTTAAGCCTTTTTCATTCAGTGGTCTTCACTTATTTCTTGGCCACAACCCTGCCTGCAAGCCAGTGGCAACCTTCGATATGGCTTCAGGCCAGGCGTGGGTAACCTTTTTTTCTGCCAAGGGCCATTTGGATATTTATACCATTCTTCGTGGGCCGTACAAATAGCGCGTTAACCCCTCCCACAAAGTACGTCCTGATGCTGGCACAAGTGTCAGGACGTAATCATTTATTGCACGTGCCTGAGCATTCAGTAGTGAACACTGCGTGCACGTGCTCACAGAGCAAGAGGAAATTAAAGGGCTGGCGGATGTCAAAACTCAGCTGCCGGACCAAACTTCAGTCCCTGGGAAACATCTCGAGGGCCGGAGAAAAGGTCATTGCGGGCCGCAAACTGTCCGCAGGCCTGAGATTCCTCACCCCTGTCCTAGGTCATGGAATAACCCAATTGCTTTTTTTTTATCAATTCAGAGCTCTGTTCACACTGGCACTGTGTTTGCATTGCTGTGGAATTGCAAGAATAACAAAGATGCGCACAGATTTTGTCAATGATAGCAGTCAGTAATGGCATTCAAATCTTTCATGGTTCCATTAATAAAACAAACAGGTCGTCCCTTTAAAGAGAGCCTGTCTACTCCTTGGCTATGGGAACAATTGTGTGTAAGCGGTTTTGTTTCCCATTTGATGGAAGTGATCCTGAATGGCATGGTGTTGGCAGCGCCCCAGAGATCTATTTTTGATTCCTGCAGTCTTTTTCATCCAAAAGGATTGGCGTTGCCAGTTGAAGACCATCAACAAGCAGGTTACCTCCCTGACCGCATGAGCTGACCTGTGTTGGCTTCCATGCATGTGCAGTTTCATGTTGGGGTATTGTGCTCCAGCCGCAGACTCCATGCACTGGCATCCTTTGCCAGGGAGAATGGAGAACCTAAAGTTAATTTTGTAAAGTGTTTAGGATTGAAAGAAGAGATGACTGTGAACCCCATCTTGAATTTCAGAGACCACTGTAGTGGTCATATTCAAGTGTTTGCATGTGATTTCTTTTTATGTTGGGGCTCCCTCAGTAAGAAGATATTACTAACTTCTGATTTCCCATTGCTCTATAAAATGTCAAATTATATTTTTAGGACTGCATTGCCCTTTTACTATAGAGCAGTAACAAGCCATAGATTAGGCATGAGTCACTTCTTCCCAGTGTAGGTATGGGTATGAGCTTTCAAAAAAATACAAAACAATTCTATTTTCTCAGAGACTGGCAAAGAATGGTTAGAAAAAGAAAAAATTAAAGCTAAATGCTGGAATTTTAATCTGCTCTTGGCCTGTTTCTGCTTTGTCTGCATCATCCTGCTGTCTAAAAATAACATTCCCATAGCCCTGGTGTCAGAGTTGTTCTAGTATGTCCCTTAATTCTAGTGAAGGAAAAAAAGGGAATTCATTTTTTATTGAAGCTGCTGTTTTAGTAACCGGCATTAAGATGCTTTTTTTTTCTTTTTTTTTCTTGTGATAAGTGTGTGTGATAGAAATAGAGCAATTTAATTTCAATATCAATATGTCAATGTGATCAATAGGGGTTCTTCTACCTTGCTTTTATTTCTCCAAGAATATGGGCCTGCTCATTCCAAGGACCGAAACATAAAGAAGTAGGTCTACTTGGCCTTAGAAAAATGATGGAGGTAATGTATAAGCCAAATAGACTTCTTTCTTGTCTTAAGAAGCACTGTTACTCAGCATATGGGAGTTATAATTGAAATAAGTATTTCTTATTTATTTGAGGTTCCTTGGCCTCTAAGATTTGTTGCTTTATGCCAATAGTGATTGGTGCAGAGGTACAGCTTTAAGGCCTTATAAGAAAACCACCACTTAGAGGGAACCTGTGATCAGTTTCATGCCAGACCACGATCGTCCCGAGGACTATGTGTCGCACCTGGATAGTGTTAGGCGGTCCCTGTTAGCTTTTTCCTGCCCCACTTCACTTGACTGACAGATCACTCCCTGTGTGTTTACTTAGAGAGAGATCTATCAGTCAAAAGGGATCAGGTCAAGAAGAAGCCACCGGGAACCTGCCCAAATCTAGCCAGCTGATACCCACAGTCATCGAGCCGGCTTTTACGGGTATGATTACTCTGAAATGTCACAGCGATTCAAAGTAAACCTTACCTGACTGCAATCAAGGGGCAGTGTCCAAGTCGTGCTGCCCATGGTTCGGGTAGCATGAAACTGATGACAGGTTCCCCCTAAACAGCACCTGTTACCAGGACTCAAGAATCCTGTTTTTGCTCTTATTTTACTTATGCTAGACCCTGAGTAATCGGTTTGTTTTTTTTAAATCCGCCATATGGTCCCATAGATGTGAGACCTTTTATTAATTGGTAATGTTATGGTCTTTACCATATGGTTGCTGGACACAGGATAATTTTGCATAGCAGCCTAATGACATGCCCCAGAGAATCCTGTGAGCAATGCCCCTTTGTAAAGACCATAAAAACTTGCACAAAATAAAAAGGCCCACATCTCTGCAACTGTATGGCAGATATAGGGGAGCATCAAGAGTAAAATGAGAGCAAAACCTGGACAATTTTTACCTGGTGACAGGTAATCCTTTAAAAAAAGTTGTGTAGCCAATATTTTTTTGGAAAAAAGGGTCGGAATGACATAAAAAAAATACACTGATCACCCACCTCTCTTGTTCTGACGCTTCTCAGGTCTGGTCTCTACCACCTGGTCCCTCAGCCAATCATCAGCCACAGCAGTGACGTGTCTCAGCCACGGAATGGTTGAGTGGTTCATTTGTGTCAGTAGAGACCAGGAAGGACAAACCAGATGGCACTTGAGAAGCATCAGAGCAGGAGTGAAGGGGGGTCAGTGAGGTGTGTACCACTTTCCTTTTTCTGACGTTACATATAAATGTTGCTGATTACTTTTAAATGTTACTGTTGTAAGGTAGCGCTATTCATCATGTTGAGGGGCACTCATTTCACTGGGTCAATTAAAGCTCACATGCAACGTTTTCCGGTAATATTAAGTCCAGCAGTTTATTACACATCATAAACTACTTAGAACATAGTCCATCTCAGTGACTCGCAGAAATGTTACACATGTAATATCCTAGAGCCTTTTCAGTGGCAGCTATGCCCGCTTGGCTTCAGATACAGACTTCAGCAAGGTAACAACATCAATGTCCATATAACGCACCGCTTTTACCTTTGCCGGGTCTAGCTGCTTCTATCAGCTCTGTTCTGCCAAAGCTGTGGTTTAAGGCTCACCAGACATGGTCTCCAGGCCACGTGCCTTCCAGGGCTAATGGTGTCCCAGACACAGGGGTCAGGCCTCTTGCCTCTCAAGGCTAATGGTGTCCCAGACACAGGGACCAGGCCTCTTGCCTCTCACGGCTAATGGTGTCCCAGACACAGGGACTAGGCCTCTTGCCTCTCACGGCTAATGGTGTCTCAGACACAGGGACCAGGCCTCTTGCCTCTCACGGCTAATGGTGTCTCAGACACAGGGACTAGGCCTCTTGCCTCTCACGGCTAATGGTGTCCCAGACACAGGGACTAGGCCTCTTGCCTCTCACGGCTAATGGTGTCTCAGACACAGGGACTAGGCCTCTTGCCTCTCACGGCTAATGGTGTCTCAGACACAGGGACCAGGCCTCTTGCCTCTCACGGCTAATGGTGTCTCAGACACAGGGAATAGGCCTCTTGCCTCTCCACTGTTTCAAAACCTCCAAGATTTATATATCCTTCTGTGCGCACAGGACCTGTGATGATGTCACAGTCATGTGATCAGTCATCTGAAGGGGAGGTACGTGGTCAGCAAGAACACACCCCCCTGAACATTTTAGTAATGCAGATAGCCACTGCATTACATATCCCCCCCTCTGTTCAAACTTGTGGGGTTGAACACATAATATACACAATCACATTATAATCCACAGTTTACACAGAGACCATGTACTTGACATTTGCGCTGCTCAGTCCCTGGAACATTAGTCATCAACATTAGCCCATTCCTTAGGGACCTGCCATCCGTCATTGTCTCCAACTTCATCAAGCCACATTTCCTAGTCGTAACCTTGTCAGACCTCCCCCGCTCCCAGTGGTCAATACAGCAGTGCTACTCATTTGCGCTTGTATCTAAGGTCCGGTCTGACTCCGTACTGTCTCGTACTCTATTGGGACGTTTGCATGGGCCTCTCAGACCTGAGTTACTGGAGGTCTTACGCCCACTACCCTCAGGACATCCTGAATGGTCTCTAACTTCGGCTCTAGCTGTTCTATTATTTAGGGGGCCCTTTCGCTGTCTGGTCTCTCAATGTATAGACGGCTGCCATCTTCTGCTGCTCAGGCGTCGCTGTCTTTCTATTCGCAGTCTGGCGAGTTTCAACTGTTCTACCTCTCGCAGGTAGGTCACTCGGTACTCCATCAGCATTCGTATATATGTAAGATTTTCTTCTGTGCCTACAGCAGAGAATGACACTATGCCTTCTTCATCCGGTATCCAGTCCTGATGATCACGTGGACTGCTTATTTTTATCACACCAGACTTCTTTACCATCATTTGCATGGTTCGGCCATTTCTCCCAATGAGCTTTCTTACCAGAGCATGAGGCACCCGGATGACTTCTTCCTGCAGACTTTGAGCTTTTCTCATAAGCTCCAGTTGTCTAATGGCTTGTTCCGTCTTCAACCGGACAAACCGCTTCGTGCGAACACATCGCCAGTGCATGTCACTTAGGATAACCACCCTCTTCACTGTGAATTCGGTTGTGGACAGGACCACCAGCTGTTTAGCTTCTGAGGTCGAGTACACCTTACCGGCTCCCACGGCCTTCTTAAACTCTTCATGCACGGACTCGCTGGTGCATTCTTCTCTCAAATCTTTGGGTACATCTATGAGGCACTTGTACCGAGAAGTTTCTGTCTCACCAGTGGTTTCCAAACGATCATCTGGCTCAGGATTCAGGGACAACTGACTTTCAGCTTCTTCACCCTGTATGCTTCCCCTGAGCAGACTCACAGCTATGAACTCAAGAATTCTCCTCAGGTCCACCTTCTCATGGTATAAAGGATTAAGCGCAACTTGTTTGCCCTTTCCCTTCTCCAAGGCGGCCTCGTTCACTGATTGGTACTTTGCCAGGCGACCTTTGAGCGCGAAGACTTTTTCCTCTAGCTCAGCTACTCGCCTCTCAGCAGCCCATCTCTGAAGCTCTTCCTGCTTCAACTGCTCCTTTATCAGTAGAGTTCTCTCAGTCTTCTCTGTCTCCAATGCGCCCACTCGGCTCTCGACAGCCAGTCTCTCAAGCTTCCCTTGCTTCAAATGAGCTTGTAGCGTCTCTTTGAGCTCTTTGATCTCGACTCTTACATCCACCGAATCATCCAAACTCACATTATTCGAGGAGGCATTTGCTTCATACCTCCCTTCTCCGATAGACTCCTCCATCTTTTTCCGCTCAGCTTCCACCCTGCCGATTCTATCCTTAAGGCACGTCTCTGCCCTCTGGAGATCATCACAGAACATCTTTAGCTGCTTCACCTGAGCTTCCAATCCTAGGATCTTTCTGCGGAGATCATCATTCTCATCACGGGTGTCCTGTAGAGTGGTCTCAATCACTTGGTGCATGTGCTCTACATCCGCCTTATCATCCTCTAGTTTTTCCTTAACCTTGAGGAGATCCTCATAGTCTCTCTTAGTTTGTTGCAGTTCCCTACTGAATTTTCCATACATCTTTTCTGCCTCACGGTCGTGACCAGATACTTCATCTTTTAATGCCCCTTTCAGGGCGGATAGCTCCCGGTCTCGCTAGTACAGAGAGTCCTCCAGCCGCTCCTTCTCCTGCATTAGAGACTTTACTTGGTCTTGGAATTGCTGCAGCTCCCTCATGTGTTCATCATACTCCTTCTTGGATTCACACAGCTCCTGGTTGAATTGTTCGCGCAGTTGTTCTAGGTCTTGATCACGTCCAGAAACTTTGTCCTTCAGCGCCCCTTTTAAGGCAGATAGCTCCCTATCCCTCTGGTGTAGACCCTCATCCAGCCTTTGCTTCTCCTGCATCAACTCTGACTGCACCAGGGAGAGACTATTTTTCATCTCGTACAGCTTATCCTTCATACTCCACTTTCTCAAGCTTCAACTGAAAAACCTCCTCTTTGGTTTTACGGAGGTCCTCTTTATTTTTCTGGAACATTTCCTTCCATTTATTAATTTCCTCGCTGCTTTCCTCACAACGTGGTTTATTTTCTGCCGTTCAGACTCCAGGTTCAGCTGATCCTGGGACACGTTCTCCATGTTTTTCCTTAGTTGCTGCATGTCACTCTGATACTGCTGCCTGATAAGCTCCAGCTCTTGGTCATGATTGGCCACCTCCTCTTTCAGGGCTGTCTGTTCCTGATCCTTTTATCTCAGTAGATCATCCTGCTTGTAACGAATCTGCAGAACTGCATCCAACTCTTCCACCTGACCTTCATTGTTGTCTGATACTGTACCGGAGGTTGCTACTGGCAACGTTCTCTCCTCTTCCCTCCTGATCTCCTCTGCTTCTAAAGGAGGATCTGCACTCGGAATAAAGGCACACAGCATTGCATTTTCTTTATTTACCCTTTCAGCAAAGGCTACAGGATCAACTATTTTGTGGCCCTTGCGCCTTCGACGACAAAAGGGGGACTTTCTCACCTCGTTTAGCTCCTCCTGACCGAACTCTCTTTCTACTTTCATAGTGTCACCGTCAGCTGTGCGGTCTGTGTCACTCCCCATGGTGTTGTGAACCAACAAGTCACCTCCCACTTTGATGTCAACCCCTTCTACTGGAGCTACCCAGTTATCAACGGTCGAATTCTCATTTTTAGGCGGTACCAACACACGATCAGTAACCAACTTTGGTATTCTATGCTCCACCCTCTTTTGAGACTCCACCCCCTTTTGGACAACCACACCTGTAGGGGGGGGTTTTAAAAAAAAAACACGCGATAGTCTTAGGACCCAGTTCACAACATCTCTTACCACCTCCCCGGGCACTCTGGGACAGCACCGGTGCCACAGAACTCAAGGAGTGGTCCGCTGCCGCCCTTCTGTCTAACAGCTCCTGCCGTACCTGCACCAAGTCCTATTGTCGTTTCTCAAATGCCTGCTGCTGCGGTTTTAACCGGCACTTTAATCGTTCAATAGCTTCAGACTCAACTGCTGCTCCCTTCACAGCCATCTTTATCTGCTCCAGCACCTCTTCAGGATGCTCCATTTTGCTGCAGAACGCCTGCAGCCGGTCATCCAACCACTTCTCCATTCCGTCTGGGGATACTGCTCCATTCATAGCCATCGCGGTGCGCTATTCACACAAGACACTTCACACCGCTCTCCCCGGAAAATTTCCGTGGCCCCACCAAGCCACAGCAAACCAGGTTTGAGTGCGACGCCAATTTTCGTAACCCCGCCGAGTTACAGCCAGATGCTTTAATCTTCGTGGCCCCGCCGAGCCACAACAAGATGCTTGCATCCACATTCGTCGTCCTGTGCCGTTACCCCTTGCAACCAGGCTGCAATTGCCCGCATTCTCCACCAATTGTAAGGTAGCGCTATTCATCATGTTGAGGGGCACTCATTTCACTGGGTCAATTAAAGCACACATGCAACGTTTTCCGGTAATATTAAGTCCAGCAGTTTATTACACATCATAAACTACTTAGAACATAGTCCATCTCAGTGACTCGCAGAAATGTTACACATGTAATATCCTAGAGCCTTTTCAGTGGCAGCTATGCCCACTTGGCTTCAGATACAGACTTCAGCAAGGTAATAACATCAATGTCCATATAACGCACCGCTTTTACCTTTGCCGGGTCTTAGCTGCTTCTATCAGCTCTGTTCTGCCAAAGCTGTGGTTTAAGGCT
Organism: Phyllobates terribilis; assembly: GCF_046119375.1. NCBI lineage: Eukaryota > Metazoa > Chordata > Amphibia > Anura > Dendrobatidae > Phyllobates > Phyllobates terribilis. The sequence continues at coordinate 60,738,123 of NW_027362773.1, forward strand.
CACCAGACGTGGTCTCCAGGCCATGTGCCTTCCAGGGCTAATGGTGTCCCAGACACAGGGACCAGGCCTCTTACCTCTCAAGGCTAATGGTGTCCCAGACACAGGGACCAGGCCTCTTGCCTCTCACGGCTAATGGTGTCTCAGACACAGGGACCAGGCCTCTTGACTCTCCACTGTTTCAAAACCACCAGGGTTTATATATCCTTCTGTGCGCACAGGACCTGTGATGATGTCACAGTCATGTGATCAGTCACCTGAAGGGGAGGTACGTGGTCAGCCAGAACACACCCCCTGGACTTTTTGGAATGCAGCAAGCCGCTGCATTACACTGTATATAATAACATCACGTTATATGGTACCTATTTACACTAGCAGTTATTTTGTAGGTTTTGTTCACACTAGTACTGTGGTCCTCCATAGAGGGTTCCATAGGGGTTTCCATCAATCTGTACAGAATAGAGCAGAATGCAGAAGTGTTCACGCCATCAAAAAGTCAATGATTTTATTTATGTGTTATTTTGTTTCATTTCAAGCTTTATTAACAGAGAAAAAGAAAATCTATGGCACGATAAAGTATTTATTGGTCACAAAATGGCATGTGATCATTAAAAAAGGTCAATTGTTAAATATCCAAAGACAGCAACCTTTTTGGTCAATCTCAGATTTTTCTAAAATTGTCTGCTATGGGTAATATGTACTAGATAGTGTTTTGCTTCCTGGAGTTCTGTAGATTTTCTTTCTATTAGCAGAAAATAAAAACATAAAATATATCAAGACCGGATCGGAATTAGGTCCCAGAGAATTTTCCAGGTGGCCGGACTCTGGTACAGTAATAGTCCTCTATAGAACAGCACAAGACAAGCACATTGTGAATTAATTTGAAGCCCATCACATGCTAGTAAATGTGTTACAGAAACTGTCATACCTTTTTAAAGGGAATCTGTTACCAGGTGTTTGCCACCTAGTTGAGAGTAGCATTATGTAGAGACACCGACCCTGATTCCAGTGATGTGTCACTTACTAGGCTGCTTGCTGTAGTTTAGATAAAGTCATTGTTTTATCAGCAGGAGATTATCACTAGAGTACTAGTAAACCTGCTGCTGTATAGTCCTCCAAATTCATGAGCTCTGTATAAGCCCGCCCCCACCACTGATTAGTAGCTTTCTGCCTATGCACAGGGTACACAGAAAACTGCTAATCAGGGGGTGTGGGCAGGGTTATACAGAGCGTAGCATTCAGAGAACTGGTAGATCTGCAGCAGATAAAGCAGGGATTTTATTAAAATATCATCAAGCAGCCCAGTAAGTGACACATCGCTGGAATCAGGTCTCTGCCCCTTTATCATGCTGCTCTCAGATGGGGTAGTAAAAACCTGGTGACAGATTCCCTTTAAATAAAATTTAGAAGACAACTTGAGTATGTTAGGAAAGCAGCTGTAAATTATTGACGCCACGATAGTACGGTACTTACTAGCTGATAAACCAGTTTATAGTTAAACTGAATCTCTGTTTTGACAAGTGTTGCTGGTACATGTTCCAACGCATTTCACAATATGTGGCACTCAATTAAATAGAGGATATTGTTGAATTTGTATCTATCTAATGATCTATTAATACCCAGGACGGTAACTAAAACAAGATGGCATTCACCGTGTCTAGACAAAATAACATTTCTACACCAGTATAGAAGCAGATTCTGTTCTGTTAGACTAGAGGACTGGCAGACGGAATTGTCATGGTGAAGTCGGTGAAATGTTTTCCAATTGATCTGGGTCCCTTTCTGTAAAGTAATAATACTATTTAAGTTATATTCTAGAATTGTGTTGTTGATCCAAAGATTTATTCTGATTGCCATATTTCTGGGATTTTTTTTTCCCTATAGCTTATTAGATGCATTTGTTTCCTGTATGAAAAACACAGGTTATGGCCAGAAAACTGCAGCAGAAGAAATACATGTTTTTTGTGCGTTTTTGATGTGTTTTTTTGTTGTTAAGCCTTTTTGACACAAGAACTGACATGCTGTGTTAAAAAAAAAAATGCTACACGTCAAAAAACACAAGGAGATAAATTGCACTGTGAGAACGAGATTTTAAAACGCTCCTTACTCTTACTGTTATTCTAGAACACTGCATATTTGCACATAGAAAACCTGCATCATAAGCGCTATGTTTGAACAAGTGCTAAGGTGAGAAAATTGGTTTCTGTCCTATGAGTTTTTTGCATTTTTCTAGCTAAACCTTGTAGATCAGTAGGTTCAGCTAGGTTTCTTATGTATTTTTCTAAGAGAGAAAGATTCAGTATCTTTCTGCAGGACATGATTGGAATATCATTCTTTGCCCTGTCAGCACCAGCCATGTGATAAACTGAGAATCTCCCCTACAGAACTCTGTTCTATCAGAGGTTTAAATGGGTTGTCCACTTTATCTTTATTTTACCCCATGTTTTGTGGACGTGATTTTGTGGCACTTACTAACATATAAGTATTACAGGTTCTCTCGCTGGACTCATTAATACAGCATTCATCTTACTGCACAAATCTCCTGTCCACAAAAATGGCTGCCGGCGGAGGAGCATGTGACCAGTCCTGTCCATTGGCTTCATCCAATAGAAATGCAGCTTTCTCATGTGGGGTGTATTTCTACTGTATGAGGCTGATGAACTGGTGTGATCCCATGCTCCTCCATCAGCAGTCGTTGTATGGATAGGAGGAGAACCTGTAATATAATATATATATATATATATATATATATATATATATATATATATATATATATATATATATATATATATAATATAGGTAAGTGCCACAAAATTGTGACCTCAACAGATCTGCTGTGGCCAGCCCCTTTAGCTGCTCAGGCTCGGTGGGTTGTTCTCTTGTGACTTTTCCTGTTAGCTAGAATAGAATAAATAGCTGTAAATTGGAGATGTTGCTCTTGAGGGCGGTTGAACAGCCATGTTGTTGCATGAAACTTGGGGCTTTCAGAAGGCTCATCTGACCTTCATAACCGGACCACCGACCTTCAGCTTCAGGAGAGGTGCCGTACCAAAGGGTGTTGTCCTGAGGGCACAGCTATTATTTACCATTAACCAACAGAATTTGCTATATTTTGTAATCTTGTAAAATATATATCAAAAGTAATTCTAAAAATGTTCTGAAATCTTGTGTCAGAATATAAAATATTTGTTACACTGAGTTTACGTTGCTCCTTACACTGGATTTTAAGACCCCGTTTCCCATCCTTAACAATTGGCTTTAGTAAATCCACAGTGACATGTCATCCCTCTAGCCTTCATCATTCATGTATCTGTTCGTGTCCGGCATATTGTTCACTATCATTTTATAATACACAGATTATTCCCCTGGACAGGAATTAAGAAATAAACCTGCCAGTAAGAGGTATTGTTGTCAGAGTTGCTTCCGCCTCATGTTTTGTAAGAAATTTCATGGTCTCTTTTGTGAAGAGCGGATGATTTTATACATGTTCCCTAGATAAACTTTCCCATTGTCAGTAATGAGGATGGATAATACTGAGTGACAAGTGTATTAGAATTGACAGAGGAAGAGCTGTTAGATTTGTCAGAGCATATCACTGCAGGCGGTAACACTTAAGGACGTTCATTTTTGTGAAGTTTTATTGAAGCCAAGACTTTTTTTTTTTACTTTTTATATTTTGTCTTAGGTTTTTGTTTTGTTTTTAAGTAATTTTCAATTAAATGTGTTTTAAATTAATTTTTATCTGACGTTTTTGTGTCTTACATTGTGTGCCTTTATATTGGAAGGTATGTAGGAAATACATGTATGATTGTATAGAGAAGGTGCATAAAGTTTGGGTTTTTTACAGTGACTTTACAGAATTGCTTTAATAATAATCTATAATTGTAGTACTTTACAGAAAGTGATCCAGCATTTTTGGTTAAAACTTGCAATGTTTATTTGCATCTTCTTAAAAATTGCATTGCAGCGACATTCTCCATGTGTCATAAACTGCGCTTTATGGCATATGCTTTGAAGAATGCCGCAGCAATGTAACTTTTAAGAAGATGCAAATAAACATTACAAGTTTTAACCCAAAAATGCCAGATCATTCTTCCTTAAATCTGTTCAGTCTTGGGCAGGCTAATTACCATACCCGAAGTCATTCATAACGGAGTCTTGGTACAACTCTATGAGCGGTAAGCACTTTCATCTATTACAACGCTACTTTATAGAATGACTTGGTTTAATATCGGAAATGATACACTATTATGAGATTATGTTCATTTTATAATTGTGGTAACTATTTCCAAAAAAATCCTTATCTAATGAATCCTTAAGCTGCACAATTATTGTGAACAAGTGTTCCTAGGAGCGTTTGTTGTACGATAATCGTACAGTCTTAACCTGCCTATCACTGAGCAAAACACGTTTGTCGTGTGAAATGATCTTTTGGTTTCCCTAAAGATCATCGTTCTTGGCAGTGCTTTGTCCTGTGTAAACAGTATTTTCTTTGTCAAGAGCAATGAATCTAAAGGAAAAGGTAAAAAAAAATCAAACTCGCTAATGTAGATGTTTAGGGAAAATGTAGTGACTCTGAGAGTAAGCGGAACTGCTCACTTTAGTGAGAGGTGCTGTAACTGGCCGAAAACTTGTGAAGAGTGGACCAGCTGCTACACCACCTTGTGCCAGTTATACATGACCTGGTATGGCCAATATGGTTTCTTACCTGATGGGCTCACCTTTTCCCACCATACCCCAGGATCCCGAGATCCCGTCCCCCGAATGAAAACGCCACAACCTGTTATTCGTTGGATAATTTTGGCCACAGCGGCCGTTTATTAACAAACAACAAATAACAATCAAAACCACAATGAAATAAATATATATATGGAGGGAGGGTTCTTGGAGCTAATAGATCTGGCTTTAAAATCAACCCGCCATATTACCCTCAGCCGTCCAACACCAGCTCGAGGGCACCAAAACTTCCACAGTCCGTGAAAGCATAACCAAATAAAATGCTCCCAGGGTAAAACCCCGTCCAGAGCCCAGAACCGACTGCCAGATCACCCCCCACTCAATTTAAACGGCCTGGAATTTTCCAAATTCCTTCCACCGACAATTCGGTACCAACTCCACGAACCCCACCCCCCGCCAACCACGAACATCCCTGAAACCTTAGGCTTGTGAGTGCCCCACCAACGCCCTTTCAATCCCTTCCTGAATTGCCAGGGCCCAAAGATCGATACCGATTGCATTGAAATGCACACCGTCCTCCAGCCAGAAATTACCTACTCCCGATTCCAACTCAAAATGCCTAACACCTATCCCACCATTCCAGGACACAAAGCTGGACACGGCCCTGTTTTATTTAACTCTTGCCCTATTTACTCCTTTTCCAGATCTGGCCGCCCGCCACTTTTTCCTAGGCACTATATCCGACCAAACCGTCAGCACCCCCGGAAAGAAGACCAAAACCTCAAAAATCAAAACGGATATCCCGAATTAATTCCCTCACGGGCCTAGCCCCCAAATCGTTACCTCCCGGATGTACAACCAGAATATCAGGTGTCCTGTCCAATCTAGCCGCTTTGTGAAACTCCGACATAAACCGGCTCCAAACCATCCCCCTAAAACTTAGCCACCTGATAACCACCTGTTCCCTCGGAAAGCCCAATTGCCTACCGTCACGCCTTATGTAAGCACGCAGCGCCCCCCAATGCTAATATTAGTGTCCAAAATCCAGGCTTACAAGGGAACGCCACCTAAAAGAATAGTAATAAACAAGCATATTCAAAGATTCGCAAGCCACACAGTCGTGCGGTATTTAACGCCGAACATATGTCAAATAACGGTCCGAACTCCACCTACCAACCCTTTTTATAACTTCCGCCCTTAAGCCGCGCCTATCAGCTTCAGACGCTGCACCAATCCAAAAGTATGTGAACTATAAACCCCTGGGCTCAGGCCCAACTCTTGAACGCCCTTTTTAAAGACCGCTATAAACTGAAACCGGGAAAGGAATGTACCGTCGCAATGACATAACAGTGGGCCAGCTCCCTGACCACACCTGCCAATAAGCACCTCCTTGGACACATCAGAGCCCCGTCCACTCTGCCCAACACAACTCGCTTACCTCTACCTAGCTGATCAGTCTTTCTGCGTCTAATCCAAAAATCGATACCCCAGGCCCAACAACTCATGTCTTCAGCTAATAAACCTCCCGCCCTATTCCTGCTACGGGCGACCAATTCGCCAGTGTTTTATCTTCATCACTCTCCACCGCTCCCCACTGGGACACCCAGCTTTGCCATACCCGCCACAATGCCTCGTAAGCAGACCAGGTTGAACCCGCAACTGACTCCTGGATCAATCTTCCAGCTCGTCCGTAATCAGCTGCCACAACTGCGAAGGGCATTCCACTCCTGCGACTTCTGCATCTGGCGCCAGTTCCCGAAAACGCTCCGACTGGAGACGAGACAAAGCATCCGCTATAGAATTTTGTACCCCTGGCACATGTACCGCCGAGATCCATGCATTCAACTCCAAACACCATAGTACAAGCTCCCTGACCAACTTAATAACTGGAGGAGACGATGCCGACAAGCTGTTAATCACTGCCATCGCTCCCATATTATCACAGTGAAAACCTACTTCTCCGATTCAAGAAGAACTCACCCCAAATCGAAACTGCAACTACAATTGGGAATAATTCCAACAGAGCAAGATTCTTTGTAAGACCCCTCTCTTTCCATGAATGAGGCCATTTTCAAGCACTCCACTTCCCCTTATGAAAAAACCCCATAACCCACACCGCCTGCCACATCCGTGTAAATCTCGCAATCCAAACTGTTCAAAAAAACTCCTACTGAATCAATGACCTGCCATTGTAATTGTCCAAAAAATGCTTCCACACCAACAAATCCTCCCTGTGCTCTCTATTCAAACGAATGAAATGATGCGATGCCCGCAAGCCGTCTGTCGCCTTTGACACCCTACGACGAAATATTCTGCCCATAGGCATGATCCTACAAGCAACGTTCCGTCACCGAAGCAGCGACTGCAGCTCATTCAATGTCACCTTACGCAATTTACCGATTCGCTCAACCTCCAGCCTGAGCGATGACAATTTATCCTCGGGCAATCGACACTCCATTTTGTCCACATCAATCAGAATTCCCAAAAAACTCGGAACGGTACAAGGACCTACCGTTTTAGCTTTAGCCAAAGGAACACCAAAACGTTCCGCAACCCACACCATAGCTGCTAACAGATTATCACAAACAAAAATTCAGGGGGACCTATACGCAACAAATCATCCAGGTAATGAATGACGGACTGCACCCCCGCCACATCCCTGACGGCCCATTCCAGCAAAGTGCTGAAAGTCTCAAACAATGAACATGATATTGGAACAACCCCTAGGCAAACGCCTATCAAGGTAATAACCTTTGTTCCAAAAAACAACCCAATAAAGGAAATGCTAGCCGGGTGAACCGGAAGTAACCCAAAAGCCGATTCAATGTTGGTTTTTGCTAGCAATGACCCCGGGCCGTGCCGCCGCACCCATGACACAGCCGCATCAAATGACGTGTACTCAACCGAACACAATTCTGGAGCGATACCGTCATTGACCGGAAAAACCTTTTTGATACGACAAGTGCTGAATAAACAAAATTTATTCAGCTACTTCTTGGGCACTACCCCCAAGGAAAAATGATCACACCTTCAACCGGAATACTATCAAACAGTCCCGCCTTCTGACCTAACTCCACCTCTTTCGACAACTTATCACTAACAACCTCTGGATGCAACAAAGCTGCCCTCAAATTCTTAACAGAGAAAGGGACTTAATGATCCGGTGGCGGGATCCTGAAGCCTTCCAAAAAGCCATCACTAATAATCCTGGCCTTCAATTGGTCAGGATATCTACTTAGAAAGGGGGGCCATCCCTAGCAGATTCACTGGAGTCTCCCCCTTGACCGGCACCCATAGGCTGCTTTCCTTTTCCTTTTTTGAAGCACTTAGCGGCCCCATGGGAGCTCCCATTGCAATGGGAACAGACATGTTTAAACTTACAGCTGTTCCCGTATTTGCACTGGCCATCATTAAATTGCCAGCACGTTCCAGACTTCTCTTCACCTCCCTGACTACCCCCTCCCTGTCCTGACGATTGACTCCCACTACCTCCGCTCCCATTAAAGGACTGCCCGTACCTAGCCGGGGCCACCACTTTCAACCAAAGACCAATATCCTTCTGATCCCACTTAATCTCAGGCCTCACCGCCTTCCTCTGCCTGAATTGCTCGTCGTACCTGAGCCATGTCTGTCCCCCGTAAGTACGGTGCACTTCCCCAATAGAATCAATAGAAGCTAAATAACAGAATAAACCCGAGCAATTCTCAGGAAACTTTTTTTTTTATAATGACCCCGGCCAGAATAGCAAATGCTTAAAGCCAATTAACAAATGTCTGGGGGGGATCAAGCGCCACCAGCGCTTCTCTTCTTCTTCCTTTTTGCTATCGTCCTTCTTCCCTTTATCTAAATTAACCAGGCTCCTACTGGAGATGCCGATGACCCCCTCGGTGCCCTGCCCTCCATTCCTAACAAAATCTGCGACATTCTGTGCAAAAACGTCCCTAATCCCCGATACCTCTGCGTCCCCGGGACCGCCAAAAATCCTCCCCCTTGGCCCTGCAACCTGACCACTACCTTCTCCAAGCAATACAGCCCCTGCGGGCGACAAACCAGACATAGAATCTTACTCACGCAGCTGCGCAGGTTCTGTGTCCCCGCCAGCCGAAAATCCTGATTCCTGACGATCTCTCCCTCCGTCACGGTCGCCGCTGGAATCGGATCCCTCGGAATCAGTTCGCTGCTCAAGGCCCGCGCCCCTGGCCTCCACGTCACCAGGGGGGACCTGAACAGTCGTGGATGATGACGACGGGCGTCTCACCGAGGATCGCCATCCGTAGGCCCTCCCTGCACTCCTAGCAGCAGCTCTGGGCCTCCTCCGACTTCCAGACCCAGACACACGGGCCTGGTCCGCGCTGACAGAATGAATGCTGCTGGGCAACGTGGTGTCGCTGCCCGCCTCTACCTCCACTCCGCGTCGTCCAGATAAGCCAGGCAGCAGGGATTCCCCGGACTGCTGCCTGTCCGCAGATGCTCCCCTCCCTGGTCTCCTGTTGATGATCCCAGCAGGCACCCCGACAGGAACATCGCCAGTGGTGCCTGCCGCATGGTGTCCAGCTCCTCCGATCCTCCTGGTCCCCCTCTCGGTGCTGTGGCCCCCAGAACTAGCAGGGGCTGGCCTGTTCGGCCCCGATGTATCGCGCATGCGCCGTTCGGCCAGGGCCTGGATCTTGGGCTCCGACAGCGCTACTCCCGCAGGCCGCACTTCAGATGCGGCCCTGACTTCCGGCGCGGGCCGCGATCCTCGCCGTGCAGCGCCAACAGGCCGGCAGTGTGGATTCCTGTCGGGGCGAGCGCGCCAGGCAGGGACAGCGCCGTCGCGCTCCCCACCCGCAGGGGCTCCGGAGCCTGCGCCTGTTGCGCGTGGTTACCTCCAGTGACAGTCTCTCCGGGGGCCTGGTCCTCCTTCTACTTCTCCCCGCTCCAGACGGTGCCTTCTGATCCTCGGCTGCTCCAAGCAGGGCAGACAGCTGGGCCTCCAGCCATCCCCCGCTGCGTAAACGGGCGACATCTCTTAGCTGGACCACCAGGGATTCCACGGACTCAATCTTCTAAGGTAAATCCTGTCTGCTGCTCCTTAGGGAATGGCAGTTTTCCCGCACTTTTCCCTATTTATTCCACTCTCCCACTGCCCGCCCCCAACTTCCCCTATCCAATCCCCACCGCTGCCACATTTAAAATTGTAAGGGGGGGGGTGAAACCTCCAGGCCAATCCCGGTCATCGGTGGCTTCCCCCTAGTTGTGCTGTCTCCATCCCCCTCCTTGATGGCAGCCGCAATAAGTTCTGTAGGGTGTAGAGATAAAAACAAGGAACCACTGAGCTGAGCGCTGCTAAAATAGATGACGGCTTATAGATAGAGGTAGGGCCACTTTATTGAGGCTATGCCATATTATCACTGAACAGGTGCTCGGTACTGAAGAGCTTAGCCTCAATAAAGTGACCATATCTCTATCTATGACCCATCATCTTTTCCAGCAGCGCTCAGTAGTTCCTTGTTATTCTTCTACACCCTACTGCCTAGAACAATAGCAACCTACGAGCACTCTGTGATCTAATACTGGTTGCTCAGTGTGCATCGCAGAGCGGTCAGCCTGTGTAAACGCCTGCAGATCAGCAAACAAGCCGTCCATTTAGTAAACCCTTAGGCTGTAATGAGCCAAACCTATGCCAAAAAGGTGTCTCTTTGGCAGACGTTTAGGTGACATGTTACCATACATCATTTTTTTTCACTGTGTAGTTGAGTATATTTGTCAGTTTAGGAAATCCCACAAAAAAACATATACCTCCCAGTATAAATTACAACTTTGTGTCTCATTGTGCATATGTTATGGCTATTTGTTTAGCATATAAATGTATTTGCTGAGTAGGCACCATTAAAAGGAATCTGTCAGCAGGTTTTGCTATGTGATGTGACAGCAGCATGAGTTAGGGACAGAGACCCTTATGCCCTGGGTGCAGCAATTGTAATAGAGTCACAGTTTACTCTGTTGCAGATCTAGCAGAACTCAGTTATTGAGCTGTGCATAAACCCCCTCTTCCAACCACACACACATATAGATACATAAATATGCACACACTCATACATACATAAATACACCTACACACTCATACGTACATACACATACACCCCCCCCACACACACAACCCCCCCAAACACACACACATATATACACACACCCCCACACATATACCCCCCAAACACACATACCACACACATAAAAAAACACTCCCTTACACATACACCTCCCCCCACACACACACATACACCCCCCACACACACACATACATGCATTCATACATAGATGCATAAATACACACACACTCCTACATGCATACATATACACACTCATACATATGACGCGCCCCCTGGGCCGTAGGGTACTCGGTAGCCGGGCCGGTCGGTGCTGGGGGATGTCACAGTAGCACTGACCCAGTCCGTGACCCAGGGCGGTCCATAAAAGGGGAAAAATAAAAGGGGAATAAAGTTTTTAAAAAGATAATGTTCATGATGCCACCTGTGGTATGCGGCTATATGGGGCCGCCGCTGCGGTGCAGATCCACTGGAGCTGATGGTGACGCAGCAGAGTTGGTTCAGCTCTCCACAGGCAGAGCCTAGGTCCAGGGCAGGATATAGGGATTTTAGGAGGTAGATGTTGTTGGTGCTGTGTAGTGCATGGCTGGTAATGGCGCAGCAATAATTCCAGGACACAGTGGGGTGCAGTCTTCAGGTTTTACTCACAGTTGTTCAAGACTCCAGATTACAAGGGCCAGTGTGTAACCTCCCACGTCGTCCTGTGTTCACCAGGGAAGGGGTTCAGCAACTCTCAAGTCTCTCAGGAGTACTTAAACGGGACCCCGTTCTATGTTCCTTTCTCGGTCGTCTTCCCTGTGCTGGACCTTGCCCTCCTGCCCTGCGCCTCACAATCAGTGTCCCAAGCCGGTAGCCTCGGGTCTTGTCGGGCGACTTGCAATCCCCTGGACCCTACGTGGCCACCTTTTCGGCGATGTAATTGTGGTGGTTGGCTGCTGCACCTTGCAAGTACAGCAGCCTCCAGTTATCTAGCTGAGCCTGGTTGTTCTCCACTAGTTTAGGGGCCGGTCCCCTCTGCGGCTTGATCCCTCCACGTCCGTGTAGATTCGGGTGCATGGCTGGCTTCCTGCACTCACCATGCCCCTGGGATCCCCTCTGGCTCTGGAGCCTTTCCTCTGCTCCCTTCTTCTCTCACTCTCTCTCCTGGGCCTCTCAGACTAGGCCCCACTCCTCTCTCTCTCCTCTCAACTCCTGCTCCAAGCACTGGAGCCAGGAGCCTGGACCTCCTACACTGCTCTCCTGGGCAGGACTGGCTCTTCTCCAAACCCTTCTAGATGGTTCCCTTTCTTCTTATACTCTTCCTGACAGTGCTCTCCTGATACTCTTCCTGACAGTGCTCTCCTGATCTTCTTCCTCCACCCACACCCAGTACATGGTTCCACCCTCCAGCTAGGGACCAGGGACTGTGCTCTCCCTTAGGAGCAATATTGCCCTTCCCTACTGAAGTGGAGTGTGTTGGATGCGGGTTTGTGGGTCCCAGGTAGTACTCCCTCCTTACCTGAGAGTGGGGTACCACACCTCTGGGTGAGATGCAGTACCTCTATGGCGACTGAACCCGCAGGGGCACCACACATACATAAATACACCCACACGCTCATACATACATACACTTACATATACACCACCCAAACACACACACATACTCACACCCCCACACAAATCCCCCCCCACACACAACCCCCCAAACACATATACACACACACACACCCCCATACACACACAAATACATACATAAATACACACACACACTCATACATGCATCCATATATACACACTCATACATACATAAATAAACCCACCCACTTATATGTACATACACACAGAGATACACCCCCCAACACACACATACACAGACACAACCACCCCCGCACACACATCAACACCCCCAAACACACACACATACATAAACACACACACACACCTACACACACCCCTAAACATACACCCCCCCCCCACACACGCATACACACACCACTCTCAGGAAGCAGGGAGGTGTTTGTAGCCACGTTTTTGAGTTTTTTTGGCAACTGAAGGGCAAATGCAGCAGTATTTGGCACCAGTTATACGGTACAATGTGTAATGCTGCTGAGGCCCTTGGAGTGTGTAATGGAGAGGATCAATGATTATGACATCCATATGGCATATGGGAAAGGATTGTATGTAATTTTTTATGGACTCGACTGTGCCACTTTTACCTTCCTGTAGATGTGGATTTGTGGAGTAATAATGTGGTCATGTCCAAACATGAAGCCACACTTCTTTATGGTATATGCCAGAAAAGTTCCCAACGCATATGTGAAACCTAATTCACAAGCTGCCTTTCAGCTGGCTGAAGCCATGTGTGCCATCTTGGCCACCGTGGTCTGGAAAACTTTGATTTACATTGTTTTCAAATAATTGATGCAAAAATATAATGTCCTGCCATCTATTTCTTGAGGCTGTGTGGTATGTACATAGTGGCATATTATTAATGTCGTAGTACACTGTAACACTATCTTAGTAGTTTGTGGTTTTCCATCAATGGGTTCCCACGTGTCTATGTAAACTGTTAGTATTAACCCCATACGATGCTTCAGGAGAAACAAATTGTACTCAGTGAATATGTGATTTGGGTACATATCTCCTGTGGTGGTCCGCGTGGTGAAAGCACTTACTCATCTTTACTATATCTTTCTCAGCTGTGAAGCTTTGAAAATCAGGCAGAACACATGCATCATACTTAGGCGTGAGAACGGTTTTAATGGGGTTTTCTGATCTAAATAAGTTTTCCCTTATCCGCTTGGTCGCTGTTAGATCAGTGTGAGTCCCAATGTGAGACCCCCTAATAATCGCCAGAGCGGGGAACTTGTGTCACTGCTTCTGCCCTGCCCACAAGACTACGGCCAGGAGTGCAACAGGCCTGCTGGTCACACATGTGCCCTGCCACTCTAATCAAGGTCTGTAGCTCTGAACATCCAAGATATTCGAGCACTGCCTTTCGCTTGTCTAGCTTCCTCAATGACACAGACTTAAAAGGAGCAGCAGGGCACATGCGAGAGCGGTCACCCCATATTACGCCTCCAGATTACAGTCTTGTGGGCAGCAGAAAATAACAGGATAGGTTATCCCCTTCACAAAGTCCGCCGTACATGTACGGCGCAAGTAGGAAGCAGGTGTATGGAGCAGGCTCACAAGGTGTGCTCGTACTATACAAGCAGGTGATGGCTGTGTATTACAGCCAGGACCTGACCTGCCACTGACAGTCATGGGTGGAATGGTGCTGTCAATGCTGCTGGCATTTGACACGCCCATGGTGTGATCACAAGTCGCCCAAGGGTTGTCATTACAGCCAGGGGTCAGCTGATGACCCCTGTGCTTGTCATGACGGAGCTCCTTTGAAAACCTACTTGTGAGTGGCTTCAAAGGAGATTGTGATTTCTGCTATATGCAGCGATGCTGTGGCATCTCTGTATATAGCACAAGTGATCGGACGATCGCAGCTTCAAGTCCCCTAAGAGTACTAACAAGTACTGTGAAAAGTAAAAAAAAAAAAAAAAGTTGTAAAAAATAAAAAAACAACATAAGTTCAAATCACCCCCTCTCCCTTGATTGAAAATAATAAAGATATTAAAAATATACACATATGTGATATCGCTGCGTTCACATGACTGTAAAAACATTTAACCCGATCGGTAAGCACTGTAAATGACAAAAATTCAAGAATGCCAAAATTAATTTTTTTTTGGTTGCCGCAATTTCACAAAAAATACTGTAACAAGCGATTAAAAAGTCACATCTATCCCAAAATGGTATCAATAAAAACATCATCTCACTCTGAAAAAAGTAAGCCATCATACAGCTCCATCGGCCAAAAAATGAAAACGTTACGGGTCTCGGAAAATGGTGACACAACCCCCAAAATTTTTTTCTTGCAAACTTCTGATTTTTTTTTTCACCACTAAAATAATTTAAAAAAAATGGACACATTGATTATCACCATAATGATATTGATGAGAAGAATCATATTGCAAGGTCATTTTTACAACAAAATGTATACTGCAATAACAATTCCCAAAAAACAATATCAGAATTGAATTTTTTTCCACAATTTCTCCCCACTTGGAATTTCTTTCCCAATTTTCCAATACGTTACAGTGAGGGAAAAAAGTATTTAGTCAGCCACCAATTGTGCAAGTTCTCCCACTTAAAAAGGTGAGAGAGGCCTGTAACTGACATCATAGGGAGACCTCAACTATGAGAGAAAAAATGAGAAAACAAATCCTGAAAATCACATTGTCTGATTTGGAAAGACATTTTTTTCAAACTTTGGTGGAAAATAAGTATTTGGTCAATTACAAAAAAGCAAGATTTCTGGCTCTCACAGACCTGTAACTTTTTGTTTAAGAGGCTCCTCTGTCCTCCACTCATTACCTATAGTACCCCTGATGCCCCAATAGCCCCTTTACATAGTATGATGTCCCCTACAGCCTGGCACACATTATGACGTCCATAGAGTAGTCCCCTCACACACACTACGATGTCCCCACAGACCCCTACTATAAAAAATAAACACTATATACTTTCCCCACCCCAGATCCTGGAGAGTCCGCTGCAGCAGTCATCCTCCCAACACGAGCAGAGCAACACCCAGTGCATGCTACTGTCGTTCTGTAGGCGGCAAGCCGAACGCCACCTGTGGACTACAGAATGCTGAGCACTAGGGCAGGGAGAACATGGCTCCTTGACCTGCCGTAGAATTTCACGGTTTCAGCATGCTGTGCTCACTGATACATTTAAGAGGGTCACTCCAGATGTGCCCCATCAAGTCAGTGGGCCTGAGGCGACCATCCCTTATACCCCATCGGTAGCTACGCTACTGAATTTAGGGCATCTTATAAATGTAAATTTTCTAGTGTCCAACCTCTTCTTGACCACGTGGTCACCTATGGCATAAGGTTGTATGGTTAACACTAAGTTAAAGTGGTTTGTCCCGCAGATACATTGCCTTCTGTGTATCAAACAGTGTATATTTCAGCATGGTGGGATGCTTGCATTTTCAGTTGAACCTCAAATGTCTGTACAGGTAACTCAATAAACAATAAAATATCAAATTAAGTATTTCTATTATTAATTATTCCCTGTTGTCTCACTTTGAGGTATCTTTCTCTGCTGCGTTATATTTTAAATGCATACTTGGACAATCTGGTGTTCTGCAGCATGGGACTACATATCCCAGCATGCCGGTGAAACTCTGGCATCGAATACGCTGAAACATTAGTACCCTAAGTACAACAGCTGGAAAGCTGCAGGCTTTCTTCCTTAATCTAGTTAGTGTAACATCTAGAATTGGTAGGTGCAAGCTATTTGTCTGGTCACGGTTCTTTTAAGTTAAATATTTCAGTGATGTGATAATAGATCTTCATTTTAGTAAAATATTAGCAAGAAATAATCCATAAATGTCTGCACAATTGTCCATTGGGAGGCTGGATCCCTAATCTCTGGAGATCACAGCTTTTATATCAAGTGCCAATCATACTGCTTACTACATAGGAGGTTAGATAAAGAGCTCATACCTACTTGTAACAATATCATGCGTAAAGCATATGTATATATACAATACAGTTCTGACACCAAGAAGGGAAAGTCATGGAGTTCTGGAAATAACAGGATCCATACACAGGTTAATGATATGCAAATGCTGAAAAATGGAAACAACATTTTCGAAACACCTCGATTTATTCAGTATCAAGTGTGAGCATAACACGCAATAAATCATGCACTTACAGCCTTGACATGGTATCAGTGTGGTTATTAATGGTTGTCTTATTGGTTGTCTGAGGAATGTTCTGCTATGCTGAATGCGCTTGGGCACACAAATCATCAAGATCCGCTGCCAGCAGCTCCCTTAGCAATTGCTGACCCATGATGTCCCAGATATGCTTGATGGGAGACGAATCTGGAGACGCCTCAGGCCATGGTGGCACGTTTAGGTCACACAGGCTGCTCGCAGTAGTACAAGCAACATGCTACCTGGCATTGTCGTGTTCAAAAACTGCTCCTTGGACACTTTCATGTCCCCTCATGAAGGCCTTTTCATGGCGTTACCCATGTGTTCTCGAGACCAATCTTCAGCTATGATTACATCCAAGACAAAAGCAGGACTCCTCATTGAAGAAGATAGACCTCCATTCCACCCTCCATTTCCTTCTTGCTCTACATCATGATAGCCTTTGAGAGCGGTGGTGTGAGGTAAATTTAACACCTGTAGCTGGACATATGGCTTGTCAAATATTGTGCAAACACCTTCTAATGTTTTGTGGAGACACTGATGCCTTAGATCTGGTATATAATGTGTAATTTAAAGTGCTGCACAGAATGGATCACTATCCATAATTCTTCGAATTTGACGAAACAATATGGACAACACCATAAAGAGGTTTTCACTATGGAATGTCACACAGATCCTGCTTCCAGAATTATGGTGTGGGGTAGGATAATCTACGATAGCCGGAATCCTTTAGTCTTCATTTCAGGTACCCTAACAGCTCGATATTACATTAATTTGATGGTGGAACCAGTGGTACAGCCATTTCTCAAAAGTGTCCCACTAACCATTTTTCAACATGACAATGCCAGGCCACATGTTTCTCATGTTACTATGAGCAGGCTACGTGGCCTAAACGTGCTACCATGGCCTGCAGCATCTCCCGATTTGTCTCCAATTGACTACATCTGGGATACCATTGGTCAGCAATTGTAAAGGGAATTTCCAGCAGTTAAAACATAAATTTTTAACCTTTCTATTCTGACCTATATGACATCAAAAGTTAAGAGTATTCTGGCAACAAAAAGTTAATCACATATTCACATACAGTACAGACCAAAAGTTTGGACACACCTTCTCATTTAAAGATTTTTCTGCATTTTCATGAGTATGGAAATTCTACATTCACACTAAAGGCATCAAAACTATGAATTAACACATGTGGAATTATATACTTAACAAAAAAGTGTGAAACAACTGAAAATATGTCTTATATTCTAGGTTCTTCAAAGTAGCCATCTTTTGCTTTGATGACTGCTTTGCACACTCTTGGCATTCTCTTGATGAGCTTCAAGAGGTAGTCACCGGAAATGGTCTTCGTACAATCTGGAAGGAGTTCCCAGAGATGCTTAGCACTTGTTGGCCCTTTTGCCTTCACTCTGCGGTCCAGCTCACCCCAAACCATCTCTATTGGGTTGAGGTCTGGTGACTGTGGAGGCCAGGTCATCTGGCGTATCAACCCATCACTCTCCTTCTTGGTCAAATAGCCCTTACACAGCCTGGAGGTGTTTTTGGGGTCATTGTCCTGTTGAAAAATAAATGATGGTCCAACTAAACGCAAATGGGATGGAATAGCATGCCGCTGCAAGATGCTGTGGTAGCCATGCTGGTTCAGTATGCCTTAAATTTTGAATAAATCACCAACAGTGTCACCAGCAAAGCACCCCCACACCATCACACCTCCTCCTCCATGCTTCACGGTGGGAACCAGGCATGTAGAGTCCATCCGTTCACCTTTTCTGCGTCGCACAAAGACACGGTGGTTGGAACCAAAGATCTCAAATTTGAACTCATCAGACCAAAGCACAGATTTCCACTGGTCTAATGTCCATTCCTTGTGTTCTTTAGCCCAAACAAGTCTCTTCTGCTTGTTGCCTGTCCTTAGCAGTGGTTTCCTAGCAGCTATTTTACCATGAAGGCCTGCTGCACAAAGTCTCCTCTTAACAGTTGTTGAAGAGATGTGTCTGCTGCTAGAACTCTGTGTGGCATTGACCTGGTCTCTAATCTGAGCTACTGTTAACCTGCGATTTCTGAGGCTGGTGACTTGGATAAACTTATCCTCAGAAGCAGAGGTGACTCTTGGTCTTCCTTTCCTGGGGCGGTCCTCATGTGAGCCAGTTTCTTTGTAGTGCTTGATGGTTTTTGCAACTGCACTTGCGGACACTTTCAAAGTTTTCCCAATTTTTCGCACTGACTGACCTTCATTTCTTAAAGTAATGATGGCCACTCTTTTTTCTTTACTTAGCTGCTTTTTTCTTGCCATAATACAAATTCTAACAGTCTATTCAGTAGGACTATCAGCTGTGTATCCACCAGACTTCTGCACAACACAACTGATGGTCCCAGCCCCATTTATAAGGCAAGAAATCCCACTTATTAAACCTGACAGGGCACACCTGTGAAGTGAAAACCATTAACGGTGACTACCTCTTGAAGCTCATCAAGAGAATGCCAAGAGTGTGCAAAGCAGTCATCAAAGCAAAAGGTGGCTACTTTGAAGAACCTAGTATATAAGACATATTTTCAGTTGTTTCACACTTTTTTGTTAAGTATATAATTCCACATGTGTTAATTCATAGTTTTGATCCCTTCAGTGTGAATGTACAATTTTCATAGTCATGAAAATACAGAAAAATCTTTAAATGAGGTGTGTCCAAACTTTTGGTCTGTGCTGTACATCCTTTACCGCTGTTCCGTTCACAGTCTATGGGACAGCTAGACTCAGTCAAGTAAAGCCCACGGCTTTCTCCAGCAGCCCTATGGAGAATGAATGGAGCTGCAGTCAAACATTTACACTGCCCCTCCATTCAAATAGGGGCCAAAGTGCCTTACTATGTTGATCAGTGGGGGTTACGGCGGTTGTATCCTGTGGATAGTTGATAATGTCTTGTAACCAGAATACCCCTTTAAAACTACTTTTATCCAATCAGAGAAGGTTGTATTAATAACTTTTTCGCTAACTCTATCTCCTCCATGTTCTCCGTAGGACGGTGAGTCTTAATTTATACATAAAACTCCTGCATCGCACCATGAAAAAAATCAAGGTATATCATATCCACAGGCACTTATCCAGCTGTTCCAGAGATAATTTCCATATTTTCTAGAGTTCCTGTAGTCCCTTGTTTTACACACAGTGGGGATTCAGTTTACACAGTGATTTTCAATTTGCCCAAGGCTTACTCCGTTTCTTTTCAAAGTTTATTACCTGTTTGTTTTCAGTATCCTTTGTGTATATTGACAGCTTTGGTTTCTCTCCATCTTTAAAAGTACATTGATCTTTACTATATGGGATTCCCTGTACCTATACTTGATACAACTATCTACCTGTTACCCAATCAGGCCAAATAAAATAGGCAAATTCTCCTTAGGTGGGCTGATTGCTTATCTATATATACAATCGTCTAATTCTGTCTGTTTGTCTGTAACGGAAATCCCTCGTCACTGATTGGTCGCGGGCTCCTGGCATGACCAATCAGTGACAGGTGCAGTCCGCCCGCGAATTGGCGCGGGATTAGAACCACGCTTCACTGATTGGTCGCGGCCGGCCGCGACCAATCAGCGATATTGGTGCGGCTACTTTAAATTAACCCCCCAATGTATCCCCCCGTGGCCCCTAATGAATTTCGTAACTACCTCATGTTGCCAATACTACCTATGCGCGGCTCTATTTCTGACCGCACACAGGCAGCAGCCGGCTCTTGCTTCCGCTTATGTCACGACTATTTGCGGCTGCAGCCTAGGGTCTCCTTTTCCGCATTCCACGGTGGGTGACGGGTTGTGGGCGGGGTTATCCCCCATCGCGTCACACCCAGCATCGACCACGCGCTCTCTCAATGAATGGGCGTGGGGTGGATGCCGAATGTGACGCGATGGGGGATAACCCCGCCCACAACCCGTCACTCACCGTGGAACGCGGAACAGGAGACCCCTGGCTGCAGCCGCAAATAGTCGTGACGTAAGCGGAAGCAAGAGCCGGCTGCAGCCGGGAGTCACGTGCTGCCTGTGCGCCGCGCAGAGGCAGTATTGGCAACATGAGGTATTTACGAAATTCATTAGGGGACCCGGGGGGATACATTGGGGGGTTAATTTAAAGTAGTGGACAACCCCTTTAAACCCCTCTTTGCTGATTTGGTCGCACTCGGCCGCGACCAATCAGCGATATTGGTGCGCAATTTAAACCCCGCTTCGCGGATTGGCCGCGCCCTGCTGGCCGCGACCAATCAGAGATATTGGTGCGGAATTTAACCCACAGTCACAGTGACACTTAGTTCAGTCACGTTTACTGAACAAGTTCTGTCAGTCACAGCGCCACGTAGTTCAGTCACGTTTACTGAACAAGTTCTGTCAGTCACAGTGCCACGTAGTTCAGTCACGTTTACTGAACAAGTTCTGTCAGTCACAGCGCACTGATACTTCTTTACTGTACGATATCACGATTTACGCTTCCTGTCTTCCAATGGGTCGTAAGCGAAAATTCGCCATTGAGGATGACAGAAAAGCAGCAGCAGCAAGGCAACGACAGCGTCGAGAGCAAGAGACACTTCAACAAACTGCCGCCAGACAAGCCCAGGATGCGGAATCCCACAGACAACGTTGCCAACAGGAAACACCACAACAAACTGCCACACGACAGGTAGAAGTAGCTGATTCACAGAGACAACGTCGGGAACAGGAGACACCACAACACACTGCCGCTAGGCAGGAACACAATGCCGAATCCCACAGACAACGCCGGGTGAATGAATCTCCACAATCCAGGGCAAACAGACAACAACACGATCGCCAAATTCATAAAAAACGAATGCTCTACCAACTAAGGCAAGCCCCGCAGAATATTCAACAACTTGCACGTTACGCAGCAGAGAACGAAACTACAATTATTGAACACTTCTGTGGGAATATGAATGCAGTTTGCTCTAAATACGACTCTGAATTTTATTGATTAAAAACTATCTGACAATCAGTGTACTCAATGCTGCCAAAAAGGAAAAGGTATGCTACCGAGACCTCACTACTCAGATCTGTTTGAGCAGTTGATGAAAGGAACGCATCAACACAGTAGAAAGTTTATGGAAAATATCAGAAGCATCAACAGTTCTCATGCGTTTGCTTCATTTGGTGCCAACATTGCACCGCCCCCTGGATTCGCACCGTATTCTTTTAAAATTCACGGTCAGATCTACCACCGCACTGGAACACTTCACCCAGAAATAGGACAACCACCAAAATGTGCACAATTATACATCCTTGATACAAATGAGGCTATGGAACAAAGGATGAACCTGAAAGAAAACAAAAAGTGTGATGCTGAACTGATGAACCAAATTGCCGTACATTTACAAAAAATCAGCCCATTTGCTGCCGCATATCGCATGCTAAAAGGCATCAAAGCTGAGGAGTAACAGAGGGCTATAAAAAATGGGACTGAAATGCCTGCTATTGTCATGGCCATTAAACAAGAACGTAAACAGGATCCCCGACTTTACAACAAACCACGTGTAAGTGAGGTTGCAGTTGTTTTTCAAAACCATGACGGAGAGCCGCCTTTTCAAAGGGATATATTAATCCATCTTAAGCCAGACCAAAACAACCCTTTGGTTCCTAAGACACAACGAATTAGCATTTTGCACAGCAACCTTGATGCTCTTCTGTATCCGCTATTCTTTCCAAGAGGTGATCAAGGGTGGCATGAAAACCTACACCAGCAAGGAACTTCAAGAAGAATTACACAGCTGCAGTACTAACGTTTTCTTCTGTCTGTCCGAAATTACTTCAATCCTATTTTAAACGGTGGGAAACTGACACAACAGTACTTAGTCGACGCATACGTTAAAATTGGAGCTAATCGTCTAAATTTCATACGAATAAACCAAAAACAACTTAAAGTTGAAGACTACTGCGTTCTTCAAGAACATTTGCAAAAACAATCAATTCAAAAGGGAATTCCAATTGGAAAAACAATAATTCTCCCATCGTCGTTTGAAGGTAGCCCCCCAACATGCAACAGCGTTATCAAGATGCAATGGCAATAGTAACAAAGTATGGAAGACCTGGCATTTTTGTGACTATGACCTGTAATCTTAAATGGCTGGAAATTACCGAAAATCTAGAACCCTGGCAACAAGTTGAACACAGGCCGGACTTAGTCGCACGCGTATTTTTACTGAAACTCAGCCTCCTTTTGAAAGACATCAAAAATGGGCTTTTTGGAACAGTCGTAGCAATGGTATACATAGAGTTTCAGAAACAAGGTCTCCCACATGCTCATATACTAATTATCTTAGACGCGGATTCCAAGTTTCGCACGGAGGAAGAAATCGACAACATAGTGTGGGCTGAAATTCCTAACCAAGAAAAGTATCCTGAACTGTATGATATTGTAGTCTCTCATATGGTTCATGGCCCATGCGATGTAACAAATCCAAAAAGTCCGTGCATGGAAAACGGAAAGTGTACAAAAGGGTTTCCAAAGGAGTTCAAACAGCACACTGTTAAAGACTTGGATGGCCACCCATCCTACCGGCGACAACACATTGATAACATTGTTCACATCAAAAAAATTATAAATAACTCATGGATAGTTCCAGAAAACCCTTACTTATCAAAACGCTACAACTGTCACATCAACGTAGAAATCTGTGCTTCAATAAAAAGTGTAAAATATCTTTTCAAGTACATCTACAAGAGGCATGACAAAGCTAACGTCGAAATACAACAGAAAACAGTCAATCACGATGAATCATCAACTTTTGTTGACTCAAGATGTGAGTGCTCCAGAAGCTGCTTGGAGGATATTTGCGTTTCCAATGCATTCACAGTCCCAAACAATTATACGTTTAGCTATTCATTTACCAAATCAACAGCAGCTTTATTTCTTTGAAAATGCTCAAGTCAAAGATGTCTCAAAAACTTTAAGCACGACGTCAATATTAATGGAATGGTTTTTGCTGAAACAACATGACGAAAACGCAAGGCAGTATTTGTATCGAGAGATTCCAGAGCATTACGTTTGGAATAAAACTTCTAATCCAAGACAACGAGGATTTAACAGATTAATTGGACGCATGTATACTGTTAGTGTCAAGGATCAAGAAAGATATTGCCTTCGGCTGTTACTACTGCTTGTGAAAGGAGCTACTAGTTATGACGATTTGAAAACAGTTAACGGAGTATTGCACGATACATTTAAAGCTGCAGCTTTGGCTTTAGGACTTCTATTGGATGATGCTGTGTGGAGACTTACTTTAGAAAATGCAGTTACCCTACATATGCCTAAGCAACTAAGTGAATTGTTTGCCTACATCTGCTTATTTGGACCGCCTACAAATCCGGCTCAACTTTGGACAAATTTCAAAGAACATAAAATTGAGGATTACTGCTTATGTCTTCACAACATAAGTGGAAATTGTCAAAATTGCAAATTTTATGCCATGCAAGATGTCCAAAATGTCTTACTACTGCATGGAAAAACGTTTTCAGACTTTAATTTGCCACAGCCTGCAATTCAAGTTCCACAAGTTCCAGAGTATGACGAAGCTTACGAATTATTGTTGGCAACAGAGAAGAGAAACTCCTTAAATGAACAACAACAGATTGCATATGAAATTATTGTGAGTACTTTTACGGATCCGAGTGGTGGAACCTCTGTGCCGCGGTGCAAGGAGGGACCCAGAGGGGCGTAACTAAGTACCAACTCAGACCGACCCTGGTCGTACGGCGGCTAACGACTCCGTGACCAGGGAGGGACCGAGCCAAGGGACCAGGTGCTACTCTGGGGACGACTTTGTAAGAGAGCAGGTGGCTCCCACGGGTCAGCAGACTGGGACTGACCGGTATAGCGGATGGACGCAACAAGCAGGCAGAAGTCTCAGGGTAGTTGACAGGCGGTCACGGCACGTGATGGCGGAGCAGGTAGAAGTCTCTAGGTTAGCAGACAGGTAGTCACGGCAAGTGACAGCAGGAGCCTCCAGGTAGGCTAACAGGTGGTCACGGCAAGTGACGGCCAAGCAGGCTGAAGTTTCTAGGTTAGCGGGCGGGTGGTCACGGCAAGTGACAGCAGGAGCCTCCAGGTAGGCTATCAGGTGGTCACGGCAAGTGACGGCTGAGCCTCCAGGTAGGCTAGCAGGTAACAGGCGAGTGCTCCCAGGTGAGCGGGCTAGCAGGCACAGCAGGTAGCAGGCAGGTAACTGGCAGGTGCTTCCTGGTAAGCAGGCGGACTTGCCCATAGACAGACTGGCGGGTTGAACGGAAGACAGACTGTCAGGCTGGAGAGTAGTCAGACTGGCGGACTGGAACAGTTGTCAGGCTGGCAACTGGACCTGAGGGCTGAAGCAGAGGTAAGTATGCTGTGCATCAACTATTGCTCGTGCACCTCCATTTTGGAGGAGGTGCCTTATATATGGGAGGTCCTCCGGCTATTGGCCGGGGACTCCTTAGGACGGCGCGCGCAGCCCCTTTAAGAGAGGGGGAGCGCGCGCGCTCCCTAAGCACAGTGCCCAGGAAGCTGCGCACGCCGGCAGCAGCAGGAAGGGGAGCGCAGGAGGACGCCGCGCGGGGAGGTGAGAGGGACGGAGTCTCTGCCTGGCAGGGGGCAGAGACGCCGATATTACAAGTGCTATAGAAAACCAAGCAGATGCAAGGCCAAAGTGTTTCTTTATTGACGGTCCAGGAGGGAGCTGTAAAACATACCTCTATGAAGTTTTAATGCATCACGTCAGAAGGTTGGGAAAAGTCGTATTGCCATCGGCTTTTACGAGGAGGTCGCACTATCCATTCACTTTTTGGGATACCAGTTCCAGTCAATGAAATCTCCGTTTCCAGAATAAAACAAGACACATTTGCAGGAAGACAGTTAAACCACGCAAATCTTTTGATACTTGACGAGTGCGCCATGGCACCCAAATACGCTTTGAGCTTAATTGACAGACTTCTGCGTGAAGTAATGACTATAGATGTTGCTGACAAAAATGAAATTCCGTTTGGAGGTAAAGTTTTTGTCATTGGCGGAGATTTTAGGCAATGCCTTCCAGTCATACCAAATGGAACAAGAACAGATGTTATTGAGTCCAGCTTAAAAATGGCTGACCTTTGGAAACAGTTTAATAAGCTCCAACTAATTAACAACATGCGATCTTCAGACCCAGAGTACAGTAAGTGGCTTCTTAAACTTGGTAACTGTGAACTTAGCAACGAATACAACCTTGGAGAAGACATTATTGAAATACCAGAAGACATGTTGTGCACTGACTTCATCTTAAGTAATGTTTTTGGACAATGCGTTGAAATTTATGTGAATGCCCAAAGCAGTGTTGAGAGGGCCCCTTCCCATGCAATTCTCTGTCCCAACAACGATGATGTGGCTCTGCTAAATTCCCGTCTGATGGATAGAATGCCTGGAAAGTATAAGTTGTACAAAAGTGATGATTCAGTGGATGTAGACAATGAAGATGAACGAGAGCATTATCCAGTTGAATTTTTAAATAGTCTTACGCCATCAGAAATGCCATCCCACAGACTACAACTCAAAGTTGGAACAATCGTAATTTTGCTGCGAAATCTAAATACAAAAAATGGTCTATGTAATGGAACTCGCCTTATTGTTACTGGACTCCACTCCCACGTAATTCAAGCAAGAGTGATCACTGGATCAGCAAACGGAGACGAAGTGTTCATTCCACGCATTGATTTATGTCCTTCAGACACCGGTCTTCCATTTAGGCTTCGGCGTCGACAGTTTCCAGTAAAAACAGCTTTTGCCATGACAATAATAATAATAATTTTTTATTTTTATAGCGCTAACATATTCCGCAGCACTTTACAAATTTTAGGGGGGACTTATACAGACAATACAGAATAAGCATATTTCATATCGAAAGGAGTGAGGGCCCTGCTCGCAAGCTTACAGTCGATGAGGAAATGGGGGAGACACAAAAGGTAGAATGAACATATATTGTATAATGCAGCCTTGATATACTAAATAGGATAAATAATACATGGACTGGTCGTCTGTCAGTATGTGTGCAGTCCTGACCGAGGCTATTATGTGCATGGTTGGTATTAGTGTTGAGCCACCCCCGTAGTGTTCGAGTTCGGTTCGGTTCGTCGAACACCCGTGTGTTCGCCGAACTGTTCGTCGAACACCTTCGAACACCGTTAAAACCAATGGCAGGCAAACAAAAACACATAGAAACACATAGAAAACACCTTCAAAGGTGTCCAAAAGCTGACAAACTGCTCAGAAGACACATCTAACACATGGAAAAGTGACAAGTACATATAGTCATGCGAAAAGAAAAGAGGTGGAGGAGTAAAAGGAGGGGGAGACACAGATATAGGCATGTCATGCCCTTCTAAAATCCAAAAAGTGAGAAGCCGACACGTTCAGTCCGCTCCTGCCCGTGCCACCTCCGCGTCGCCGGGTTTGTGCCAGAGCCGCGGTGAACCCTGACGGCCAGCCCCCCTCTCCCAATACTGGTGCCTGTCCGCTGGTGGGTCGAGCGAGCCCCCCTGTGGTGGAGGCAGCTCTAAGCTTTTTAATTTAAATTGTCTCTCTAATTTGAATGAATACACTTTAAATCCATTTACAAGGATCTATTGGAGGGCAAGTCTCATGCCAGCAGCCGCGTAATTCCAGCTCCAGTAGCGTCCACTAAAGCTGCTGCAGTTAAAAAGCTTTTATAAGGATCGAGCTCGGCTGTCCACCGCAAGGCATCCTACTCCCAGTCCCAGCCCCTATGCCTTGGGGTGCCTCCTGATGCTCTTCACTGAGTATCCCGTGGTCCCGAAGCATTTCCTTTGAAAAAATTAAGTGTCCAAACTACAGGTGGTGTAGCTTGCTTAACAGCCGGGATAATCCGCTGACTAGCAGACACTGCTACTAGGCACAAAGTATTTCCTGGACTAGATGCAGTTAAAAATTTGTAACTAGATACTCTCGTTGGATGCTGAGAAAGCATTCCATAGAGTCTCCTGGCACGCCATATATGATTCTCTTAAAAAGCTTGGGGTAGGGGTCTAGGGGACCCTTTTATAGCCAAAATCACGGCCCTGTATCGCAATACGTCACCTAGGCTGAAGATAAATGGAACTGTAGCACCCTGAGGGCTCGGTTGCTACAGAGGTATTGCACCTCACCCAGAGGTGTGATATCTCACTCTCAGGTAAGGATGTAGTGTGGATCAGGACCCGACACCTGCATGCATTACACCACATTGCCGTGGGGCAGGGCGACCAATATGCCCCTGAGATGGGCACGACAGTCCCTGTCCCTGGCTGGAGTGGGGGGAGGGAACACTGAGGAAGGGGAACCCTGTAGTGCAGGAGCAGGGAGGAAGCAGTTCCTGGGTGCATTGAGAAGGGAGTATAAAAGGTGGGCACCATCTTAGTTCAGTGCAGAGAAGTCTGAGCAGAAGTGGCAGGGAGCAGGGGCTCTGCATGAGCTCTGCTCCGGAGGCGGGCCTAGTAACAGAGGTCCAGGCCTGGAAGAGGGAGAAGGAAGGAAGAGGAGCGGAGAAGGCTCCAGGAACGAGGAACGAAGGGATCCCAGGGGTGCGGACGGGCGAGTCGCCACCGAACGCCCGAATCCACCTGCGTGGAGGGGTCAGGCCAAAGGGGGAGACCGGTCCCCGAAACTAGTGGAGGCAGGAAACGACCCTCAGCTAGAAACAGGAGGCTGTGACATTTTATGTGGCGCAGCCCCTCGCTACACCCGCTAGGAAGGCACCACATAGGGTCAGGGAAACTGGCGCCAAGTTTACCAAGAGGAGGCCCGAGGCAGCCGGACAGAAGGGTTGGTAAGAAAGGCCAGACAAAGGACACACAAAGGGGGTCCTGTGAAGCGCTCCAAAGTTATCTGGGAGTTGTCTGAGCCCCTCACCTGGTGAGCACAGTACGACGTGGGCAGCCGTTACCTGCAGACGTGGTCTGGATAATAAGAACTGTGAGTAAAGGCCCTGGACTGCATCACTGACTCCGTGGCGTTACTGCTGCTGCCCTGCACCATCACCCCCATCCTCCGCATACACTGCCCTGAGGCTATACTCCTCCCGTGGGGAGTTATGCTACGCTCTGCTGCACCCACAACACCAGCCTCAGCGGTCTGCCCTGGAGCGGCGGTTCACTCTGACCGCAATCCACGGGTGGCGTAGTCGGACATTTAAACATCAAAACCACATAAATAGTTCCGCCACTGGTTTGACCGCCCTGAGCCACGGAACCGGGTCGCCGCCACGGAGACTACAACCACCAGCATCCACCAAAAAGGGTCCGGCTCCGGGTGTCCCAAGGCCCAGGGGGCGCGTCAGAACATTTTCATCACCTTTCACAATCACCAATGGGACAAGGCAGGGATGTTCTCTGTCCCCTCTCTTATACATCCTAGTGACGGAGCACCTGCTCTCATCAATTCGCCATAACCCCAATATTAGGTGGATTGAGGTGGGAGGCACCGAGTACAAGTGCTCTCTATTTGCTGATGATGTCCTAGTATATATCACTCAATCACATATATCCATCCATGCTGTTATGGCTGAAATAGATCACTTTGTTACATGGTCAAATTTTAAAATCAATGCAGCGAAGTCTGAGGCCCTCGATGTCTCCCTCCCCAAATCCATATAGGATTCCATCCAGTCCAACTTTCCCTTTGCCTGGCCCTCACAGGGTATCAAATACTTAGGAATTCCTATTCATAGAGACCTCTCCCATCTATGTTATCTTAATTTTGGGCCCTTTATTGAACAACTCCATACAGACCACGGTTGGCAAGTTAGAACTGTAAGATTCACTACGTGAACCACTGGTGTTTTGTGGAAAAGCACATGTACACTGTGTTCCAAATTATTATGCAAAAAGTGTTTAGGAGTGATAAGGGAAGAATTTGTTTGTTTGTCAGTTAAACTCATTGATGGTGATGTGTGTCAGGGCTCTTTATATCACTGTAAGCAATTGCAGACACCTGTGCTAATTAGTTTGGCAGGTGTGTCCAATGAAAGGCAAGACTACTTAAGAAGGCTGTCTCACATTATTAAGCAGCCTACATTTTCTGCCAAAATGGGAAAGAAAAAGGATGTGTCGGCTGCTGAGAAGCAACAAATTGTGGAGTGTTTAGGTCAAGGCATGACTACAATCAACATTGTGCGATGATCAGGATGAAGTGTCTTGGCAATCAAGAAGTATGTAGCTGATTCACAGTACACACGTGTGCGTGCTGATAAGGGCAAATTGAGGACTCTTTCCTACAGGCAATTACGTCAGGTTGAAAGAGCAGCGGCAAAAAAGCCTTGTCATAGCAGCAGACAAGTTTTTGAAGCTGCTGGTGCCTCCAACGTCCCCCGAACAACAAGATGCAGGGTCCTTCAGAGGTTTGCAGCTGTGCATACGCCATCCTGTCGACCTCCTCTATCCACTTCACACAAGCAGAAACGGCTCCAGTGGGCCAAACATTACATGAAGACTGATTTCAAAACTGTTTTGTTCACGGATGAGTGCCGTGCAGCGCTCGATGGTCCAGATGGATGGAGTGGAGGATGGCTGGTTGATGGACACCCCACGCAAACACGGCTACAGCGCCAACAAGGAGGAGGTGGAGTAATGTTTTGGGCTGGAATCATGGGGAGAGAGATTGTCGGCCCCTTTAGGATCCCTGAAGGCGCTAAAGATGAACTCCATAATGTATGTGGATTTTCTCAAACAGCACTTCCTGCCATGGTTCAAGAAGAAGAACCGTGTATTTCACAGCAAGATCATTTTTTTGCATGATAATGCACCATCTCATGCTGCACATAAAACATCTGCATCTCTGGTTGATATGGGCATAAAAGGGGACAAACTTATGGTGTGACCCCCATGCTCCCCTGACCTCTACCCCATTCAGAACCTTTGGAGCATCATTAAAAGGAGTGTCTATGATGGCGGGAGGCAGTTCACATCTAAGCAACAGCTCTGGGAGGGTATTCTGTCCTCATGCAAAACAATTGAAGCAGAAACCATCCAAAACCTGACAAATTCAATGGACGAGAGAGTTCAGAAGCTCCTTTCGAACAAGGGGTCCTATGTGAAAATGTAACATCACCTAGAATAAAGTTTTGAGTTGAAAACTGTTTGATTTCAGTTTCTAACAACCTGCTAATGCTTATAATCTCAAAAATGACCATTTTTTTGGTCTTTATTAAAATGAAAAGGTTGATCGAAAAGTTTGGGGGATCTAAGAGTGTGGCAACCCAGTAGTCATGATTACTTCGAATTCTGACAATATGAGGGTCATGCTGCAGGTAGTGCAGCAAGAAGGCACTTATGTGTCTTGCGCATCTCGGAGCCCCAAAATTATTTTCCGGGCTAGATGCAGCTAAAAATTATTATTAATTTTAAATCTGGTGAAGCTTTAGTATAGATGGCCTAATAGGATCAGTGCTGCACACTGCTACAAAGCCCAAATTATTTTCCAGTCAAGATACAGATAAACATGATTAGTAATTTGAAAGCTTAAAACGGTTGGTAGGGTGATTTTAACCAATCATCAAGCTTTTACTCTCCCCAGGATGACACAGGGGTAGAAAAGTCGTTTCGGATCCATGATTTGTTCATCTTTATGAACGTGAGTCTGTCTACATTATCAGTGGAGAGCCGCGTGCGCTTATCTGTCAGCACACCACCAGCAGCGCTGAACACACGTTCAGACAGAACGCTGGCTGCGGGGCATGACAAGATCTCCAAGGCGTAAGTGGCTAGCTCCGGCCATTTATCCAGATTGGAAGCCCAAAAAGAGCAAAGGTCCAGTGACACAGTCATGGCTTCAATGTTTACTTGGAGATACTCCTGTACCATCGTCTCTAGGCGTTGACTATGTGTCAGACTTCTTGTCTCCTGTGGCCTTGCAAAGGATGGGCTAAAAAAGTGGTGAAATGATTCCGCAAAATTGATGTTACCAGCAGATACTGTAGTTCTGTTACGGTTTGAGTGCTGAACACTTGACGGTCCCACGGTTGGCAAGTTGGAACTGTGAGATTCACTACGTGCACCACTGGTATTTTGTGGAAAAGCACATGTAAGATTCTGCAACAGTCTCTGCTGATACTCCTGCATGCGTGCATCCCTTTCTATGGCAGGAAAAATTTCTGCAAATTTACTTTTGTACCGGGGATCTAACAGTGTGGCAACCCAGTAGTCAGGATTATTTCTAATTCTCACAATTCGAGGGTCATGTTGCAGGTAGTGCAGCAAGAAGGCACTCATGTGTGTTGCGCATCCAGGAGCACCAAGTCCCTGTTGTGTTGGTGGCGAGGTAACAATCATGCTTCCTTCCTCTGTCCTCTCCCCCCAACCTCACACAACAGAAATGTGATCAAGGTCTCCCTCATCTGATGAGTCTTCCATCAGTTCGTCCTCCACTTCTTCCTGGGCTCCTGCACCTTCCTCACTAGTTTGGCTGCTACCATGCGCCCTGGTAAAACCATCTCCCCCACCCTCACATGCCTGCCGCCTTGGTGCTGCCGACCGTCTGGACCTTGCAGATCTTAGCCCTTCCGCATACAACTCCTCCTCCTCTACTTCCTCCACCTCCTCTTGTGCCACCACCTGACTCCGAATTCTGTTTAACATGTGCTCCAGCATGTAAATCACCGGAATAGTCATGCTGATAATGGCATCGTCAGCACTAAACATCTTCGTCGCCATTTCAAAACTATGCAGAAGGGTGCATAGGTCCCTGATC
Source organism: Phyllobates terribilis (assembly GCF_046119375.1). NCBI lineage: Eukaryota > Metazoa > Chordata > Amphibia > Anura > Dendrobatidae > Phyllobates > Phyllobates terribilis. The sequence goes on from NW_027362773.1 coordinate 60,770,398, forward strand.
TGAGACCACTCCTCCAGCGTGATTTGCCCCACCTCTGGATCTCGTTGGCCCAGGCTATACGTCAGAACGTATTGCACCAGGGCTTGTCGGTGCTGCCACAGTCGCTGCAACATGTGCAGAGTTGAATTCCACCGGGTAGGCACATCGCATTTTAGCCGGTGAAGTGGCAGGCCCAACGACTTCTGTAGAGATGTAAGTCGCTGAGCTGCGGGATGCGAACGGCGGAAGTGAGCACACAGCGACCGTGCCCCTCTGCAGAAGGCCATCTAGTCTGGCATAGTGGGCTAAAAATTGCTGGACAACCAGGTTCAACACGTGAGCCATACAAGGCACGTGTGTGACATTGCCCCGGCGAAGGGCCCCACCCAGGTTTGCAGCATTGTCGCACACGGCCTTCCCTGGTTTCAGGTCCAGTGGAGACAACCATTCATGAAATTGGTTCTCCAGAGCTGACCACAACTCCTCAGCTGTGTGACTCACATTTCCCAGACATTTCAATGTAAAAACCGCCTGATGACGTTGAGCCCTACTGCCAGCATAGTAAGGAGGTGTGCAGGATCCCTTCTGCACAGTTAGAAAGCTTGTGGCATGACCAGACAGGCTTTGGGTGCAGGTGGAAGACCGAGAGGAGGTTGAGGAGGCAGAAGCAGTGGAGGAACTTTGACATAAAGAGGATTGACGCACAACTCGTGGGGACGGCAAGACTTGGACAGCAGCCCCTTGTCCTGCTGTCACCATAGTTACCCAGTGCCCAGTCAGCGACATGTAACGCCCCTGTCCATGCCTACTCGTCCAAGTGTCTGTGGTGAAATGCACCCTGTCACACACAGAGTTTCTCAAAGAAGCGGTGATGTTGTGTGCGACATGCTGGTGGAGCGCAGGCACACCTTTCTTTGAGAAGTAGTGCCGACTGGGCATCTGGTACTGGGGCACTGCGACGGACATAAGGTCTCGAAAATCCTCTGTGTCCACCAGGCGGAAAGGCAGCATTTCTGTAGCCAAGAGCTTGCAGATGGTGAAATTCAACCTCTTAGCTTTCTCATGGCTAGGAGGAAATAGTCTTTTACTTGTCCACATCTGAGGGACCGCGGGCTGGCTATTGTGCTTAGACGGGGTTGATAAGGGTGTCCCCGGCAAACTGCCGGTCTGTGAGGAAGATGCAGGCGGACATGTTAGGTTGCCTTGATCCAAAGGTGGTGCTATCGATGTCGGACAGCGCTCAACACCAGCTGGTGTTACCACCTCCAAAGAAAATGATGACCTGCCAATCACGCTGGCTGTTGCGGGTAAAGAGGTGGCAGGTCTGCGCCCCAAAACAGGTGTGACTGCTGTCCCCCCAGTCACAGAGGATGAAGAGGCCGCGGATGCACAAGATATGGCAGACGGTGGTTGGCCCGGCCGGCTAGGCCGCATTGTAGCACACTGAGCTTCCCACTGCAACTTATGCTTCATGTCCATGTGCCGGTTCATGCATGAAGTACTCAAACTATGTATTTTTTGGCCTCTACTTAGCTTTTGCTGACAAATGTTACAGATAACACGAGTTGGGTCATCTTTATCGATCTGAAAAAATGCCCAGGCTATGCAAGGCTTAGCACCCATGCGACCTGAAGAGCCACCACGACTTGTGGTGAGAGGCAGAGTTGTGTTTGAGGATGCAGTTGTTGACGTGCTTCCAGTACTACGTCTCTGTCCAGGAAGGCGCAACCTGACCTCGTCGTCACTAGCATCTTCCTCCACCTCCTCTGCTGACCTCATCTCTTGGCTGACTGTGGGTTGACAGTAAGTGGGATCTCCAACCTCTTCATCATCACCCTGTGCGTTATCACACCCGTCGTCCTCAGAGCCAACCTGTTCCTGCCCTGACAAAAAACTAAAGTTGTCGCTCCAATCAGGTATTTGAGTCTTATCATCGTCTTCCTCATTGTCTCCACCAACAGGAGTTACAGTTTGGGAATGAGGGTCTACATTATGGTCAGAACCTTCTGCGTCTGGTCCTGGATCCGACTCATAAAGATTCTGGGCATCAGTGCAGATCATTTCCTCGTCTGGATTCACAGAAGCGCTGGAGTCGACCTCTGATTCCCAGGCTATAGTATGAGTAAACAGCTCTGCAGACTCAACCATCTGTTCTACCTCATACTCAGACGGGCAGCTGGAGATTTGGGAGCTGTGAGGAAGCAAGTGCGATTGGGGTGACACCTTTGAGGACTGGAGTATTTGTGATGTTGAAGTTGATGTGGAGGAGAGCCCACTTAAAGGAGCACTTGATATCCGTTGAAGCACCTGCTGTTTTTGTGCCTCATCTGGAATTTGTAGCGATTGGCGTGGCCGTAAGAAAGGGATCTTATCACATTGTCCGCTAAAAGAAGTAGACATTTTAGTTTGGCTGGAAGATGGTCTTTCTTCTGCAGATGTTACTGTTGCTTTAACACCTACCCCACGGACACAACCTTTTTTCCCCTTCCCAACACGCCTATTCCCCTTTCCACCAGCAGCAGGCCTTTTTCCACTCATTTTGGTGGTTAACTAATTCACAACTCTGGAGTTGTTTGCACAAAAAAACAATGGATGGGAACCGAGCAGAGCTGAGTGGCCAAACTGTGGTATTAGGCCAAAACTATTGGCTGGGTTAGATGCAGAAAAAAATTATATTCAATTTGCAACCTGATGGAGGTCAGTATAGATGGACTAATAGAACAAGTCCCACACACAGCTAGAAGCCCAAATATTTTTTCAGAGGTAGATGCAGAAAAAATTTTTATTCAGTTTGCAACCTGATGGAGGTCTGTATAGATGGATTAATAGAACAAGTCCCACACACAGCTACAAGCCCAATATTTTTTCAGAGGTAGATGCAGAAAAAAAATATATTCAGTTTGCAACCTGATGGAGGTCAGTATAGATGGACTAATAGAGAAAGTCCCACACACTGCTAGAAGGCCAAATATTTTTTCAGAGCTAGATGCAGACAAAAAATTATTTTGAATTTGCAACCTGATGGAGGTCAGTATAGGTGGACTAATAGAACAAGTCCCACACACAGCTAGAAGCCCAAATATATTTTCAGAGGTACTGTAGATGCAGCTAAAAATTATTTTTAATTTGCAACCTGATGGAGGTCAGTATAGATGGACTAATACAACAAGTCCCACACACAGCTAGAAGCCCAATATTTTTTCAGAGGTAGATGCAGAAAAAACTTATATTCAGTTTGCAACCTGATGGAGGTCAGTATAGATGGAGTAATAGAACAAGTCCCACACACAGCTAAAAGCCCAAATATTTTTTCAGAGGTAGATGCAGATAAAAATTATTTTTAATTTGCAACCTGATGGAGGTCAGTATAGATGGACTAATAGAGAAAGTCCCACACACTGCTAGAAGGCCAAATATTTTTTCAGAGCTAGATGCAGATAAAAATTATATTCAATTTGCAACCTGATGGAGGTCAGTATAGATGGACTAATAGAACAAGTCCCACACACAGCTAGAAGCCCAAATATTTTTTCAGAGGTACTGTAGATGCAGATAAAAATTATTTTTAATTTGCAACCTGATGGAGGTCAGTATAGATGGACTAATAGAGAAAGTCCCACACACTGCTAGAAGGCCAAATATTTTTTCAGAGCTAGATGCAGAAAAAACTTATATTCAGTTTGCAACCTGATGGAGGTCAGTATAGATGGACTAATAGAGAAAGTCCCACACACTGCTAGAAGGCCACATATTTTTTCAGAGGTAGATGCAGAAAAAAATATATTCAGTTTGCAACCTGATGGAGGTCTGTATAGATGGATTAATAGAACAAGTCCCACACACAGCTAGAAGCCCAATATTTTTTCAGAGGTAGATGCAGAAAAAAATATATTCAGTTTGCAACCTGATGGAGGTCAGTATAGATGGACTAATACAACAAGTCCCACACACAGCTAGAAGCCCAATATTTTTTCAGAGGTAGATGCAGAAAAAAATATATTCAGTTTGCAACCTGATGGAGGTCTGTATAGATGGATTAATAGAACAAGTCCCACACACAGCTAGAAGCCCAATATTTTTTCAGAGGTAGATGCAGAAAAAAATATATTCAGTTTGCAACCTGATGGAGGTCAGTATAGATGGACTAATACAACAAGTCCCACACACAGCGAGAAGCCCAATATTTTTTCAGAGGTAGATGCAGAAAAAAATATATTCAGTTTGCAACCTGATGGAGGTCTGTATAGATGGATTAATAGAACAAGTCCCACACACAGCTAGAAGCCCAATATTTTTTCAGAGGTAGATGCAGAAAAAAATATATTCAGTTTGCAACCTGATGGAGGTCAGTATAGATGGACTAATACAACAAGTCCCACACACAGCTAGAAGCCCAATATTTTTTCAGAGCTAGATGCAGAAAAAAATTATATTCAATTTGCAACCTGATGGAGGTCAGTATAGATGGACTAATAGAATGATGCTATGTCCAAAAGATTTTACTTCACTAGGTGCAGTAAAAAAATTGGTATTCTATACACAGGTGGTATATCTTGCAACACAGATAGGCTACTCCACTGACTAACACACTCTGCAATAGGCCAAAAAGGATTAGCTTTGCTAGATTCAGCCAAATGCTGTGAAAAAAACTTGCACAGCACTGGCACAGACCTGCCTGGCAAAAACTGATAGGAACTGATGTAACCTAGTCCTGAAAAGGACTCCAATTACAATTAGTCTTTACTCCCACAATCTATCTATTTAAGAGCACAGACCTGCCTGATAAAAGTCGTAGGAAATGCTGTAACCTAGTCCTTAAAAGGACTGCAATCACAACTATTCCCTACTCCCAAGCTATCTGTAGATTTGTGCGAAAATTTACTTGAAATTAACAAGGTATAGCGCACACAGCAACAGCGGTGCCATCTAACACGCAGCTGCAGCAGTGAGAAAATGGTGGCGACGGGGAAAATGGCTTGGTCTTATAGGGCAAGGACATGTGACATACACTGCCAATGACACATGCCCTTGCTTGTGTGAAAAAAAGCACTTCGCTCCGTGTGTGCGCTGCTGATAGGCTGACAGATTGCACCTCCCCACTGTAAATGCGGGAAAGAGAAAAAAAAAATGGAGATCTTCATTGTTCCTGCAGAGATCCATCCCCTGCCCCTCCCCCCACCCCGCTGTACACTCAAACTGCGTATTAACATTAATTTTCATCATTACTGAGAAAAAATCCAGTTATGATTTTGGTGCACGAACAGTTATCGAACATAACCTCGAACAGCCGAATTTTTCTCAAATTGTTCGTGTTCGCCGAACGGCTCGAACACCGCCCAAAACAGCTCGAATTTGAGATTGGCAAACAGTTCGAGCAGAACAACGCTCATCTCTAGTTGGTATGAACCTGAAAATGAAGAAGATTTTATTATGGGGAAAACTGGGACGGACAGATAGTGTGTGGAGGCGATACGCCAGTCTAAAGAAATGGGTTTTTAGGGTCCGCTTGAAACTGTGGGTATTGGGAATTAATCAAACTTTAATAATAAGTCAAAAAGTCAAACTCTACACCGTGTTGGCATATATCTACCGGAGTTTTTGGTCATGGACAACTCTACCTTGCATTTTCAAGAGTTAAAATGAGATCCAACGTCAAGGTGCAAGTTCTTCATACCCCTTTACAAGGAAAGTTGCTTATAGATAGTCAAAACGCATTCACAAGAAATGTGGTGTAAAAAAATATTTTGGGTTGATATTGTTAACAAATATATTATAGTGTCGATGTACTTCTTTCGTCCGATGATTTATTTAAATACAGTTAGATATTCATGTAATGGTTTATATATTTTGATGATCTGTTTAATAATTTCTTTCAGTTGTATTAAGTTCTATGAGCAATAAAAGTTAATGATAATGTATATATTTTACCCGGAAAATCCTGTGTATTCATTGCATTATTCTTAAATCTTCATAAATAAACTACATACATATCCTAGAATACCCGATGCGTTAGAATCGGGCCACCATCTAGTCAATTAATAATAAAGGTCAATTTGCTCATCTGTATTTGAATTAACTGGAGTGGGATAGTAGAAAAACTTAATCGGAGCAGTTAGGGAAGGTCGGTGTGGTATGTGTCCCCGGTGCCAGGAAACACCACCAAGGTGAATATTTGGCACTAGTGAAAAAAAAGCATCATTGCAAGTTAATATGACCCCATACATGAGATATTGGCTGAACCTGGCAAATATGCCTGTATGGACTGACCAACGATCTAGTGGTTATAAAGGTGACCCTACTCTTCCCTGGCAGCAACAGTCGAAGGAAAAAAAAATACATTAACTGAACAGGAGGGTAGGTGTAATCTAGAGTTTACATGGTCGTTTGTTTCCACTCTTCCTTGCACCCAGTTGTTCCTGGTGACAGCCTCTATCTATAAATCAACAATAAGTGCACATGATGCAGAACAGCCTTATGTTAATTATGAGGGTACTTTCATTCATTACAAAGTGATAAAAAAATGCAGCTCTGGCAATGTTAAAACCAAATATGGTGCACGTGAAAACAATGGTTATGTTGACTCTACGTTAAACTAACCCTCCTGTTTGGTTAATGGGTGGTGGGTAAAGTTATATGAAATAACTGTTTATCAGTGAATGGTGTTGAAGCCTACAAGAATTTTCAATTGTTTCATTACCAAGCTAAAAATCTCATGCTCTTTTTAATATACTCCTTCAGATTGTGGCTCCACATTGAGGTAGGCAGAATTATGCAGAACCCGCTGATCTCAGGTGTCTTTGCATTTTGTATATTTTTAACTGTTGAGCATTTTGTACCACTCCGGCTACCCGCTGCATTTTGGATCAGATGAGAAAGAGCTTGTTACAGCTTAGGTTACCCTCGTCTCCTTTTTCCATGGATCTACTGTATGTGAGACCCCAGCTTCCCGCTGCATTTTGGATCAGATGAGAGAAAGCTTGTTACAGCTTAGGTTACCCTCGTCTCCTTTTTCCATAGATCTATGTGAGACCTTCTCTTTAAAGTTCCCTTTGTTCTGGGCAGATAAGCTGGTTCTATTGTTATACAATGAGTGACACAGGTGGAAGAGGTGCTGAAATATCAGCGGGATGATGGTTGAGGGAACTTGCATGTTCTACAGCCATGGCCGAAAATGTTGTCAACCTTTAAATTGTTCCAGAAAATGAAATATTTCTCCCAGAAAATTATTGCAATTACACATGCTTTGTTATACACATGTTTATTTCCTTTGTGTGTATTGGAACAACACTAAAAAGCAGAAGAAAAAAAATCAAATTGGACATAATTTAACACAAAACCCTAAAAATGGGCCCGGCAAAATTGTTGGCACTCAACTTAATATTTGGTTGCACCCCCTATGGAATAAATAACTACAATCAATTGCTTCCTATAAACATCAACAAGCTTCTTACACCTCTCAACTGGAATTTTGGACCTCTCTTCTTTTCCAAACTGCTCCAAGTCTCTAATATTTGAATCCTAGAATTATAGAATGTTAGAGTTGGAAGGGACCTCCAGAGTCAGTGTCCAACTCCCTGCTCAATGCAGGATTCACTAAACCATCTCAGACAGACTTCTGTCCAGCCTCTGTTTAAAGACTTCCTTTGAGGGAGAATTTCCCACCTCTCGTGGAAGCCTGTTCCATTCATTGATCACCCTCACTGTCAAAAAGTTTTTTTCTAATATCTAATCTGTATCTTCTCCTTTTCAGTTTCATTCCATTGCTTCTTGTTTTTGCATTTGCATATGAGAATAAGGATGATCCCTCTACACTGTGACATCCCTTCAGATATTTGTAGACAGCTATTAAGTCTCCTCTTAGTCTTCTTTTTTGCAAGCTAAACATTCCCAGATACTTTAACCGTTCCTTGTAGGACTTAGTTTGCAGTCCTCTCACCATTCCCGTAGCTCTTCTTTGAACTTGCTTCAGTTTTTCAATGTCTTTTTTAAAATGTGGTGCCCAGAACGGGACACAGTATTCCAGATGGGGCCTGACCAAGGAGGAGTAGATTGGGATAATTATTTCAAGTGATCTAGACTCTATGCTTCTCCTAATACATCCCAGAACTGTGTTTGCCTTTTTTGCTGCTGCATCACACTGCTGACTCGTGCAGTCTTTGATCTATTAGTATACTTATCGTATATACTCAAGTATAAGCCGACCCAAATATAAGCCCAGCCACCTAATTTTACCACGAAAAACTGGGTAAACTTATTGACTCGAGCATAAGCCTAGGGTGGGAATTGCAGCAGCTACTGGTAAATTTCCCCATCCAGGTAAGTATTGCTCACTCATCACTAATCCTGGTATGCATGGCCCCCTCATCCCCAATCCTGGTATGCATGGCCCCCTCATCCCCAATCATGGTATGCATGGTCCCCTCATTCCCAATCCTGGTATGCATGGCCCCATCATACCCAATCCCGGTATGAATGGCCCCATCATCCCCAATCCTGGTATCTATGGCTCCCCTCATCCTAATCCTGGTATGCATGGCACCCCTCATCCCCAATCGCGGTATGCATGGCCACCTCATCCCCAATCATGGTATGCATGGCCACCTCATCCCCAATCCTGGTATGCATGGCACCCCTCATTCGAATCCTGGTATGCATGGCACCCCTATCCTGGCATGCATGGCACCCCTCATCCCAATCCTGGTATGCATGGCCCCCCCCCCATCACTGCACACATTAAAAAAATGTACTTTACTCCAGCTCTGCTCCTGTTCTGCCAGCAGCTCACCTCCACGTCTGAGCAGAACATGACGACACTGCCATGTGCCCTCAGACACTGAGGTGAGCTGCAGGGATATTCACTTCCCTCTATGACAGGATTATGGTAGTGGAGAGGAGTTAATATCTATTTTCTTTAATAGCTTGTGCACAGTATCAGCAGCGCCGCAGCTCCCGCTGCGGCTCAGCGATCCTCCATGCTTGCCACTAAAGAGAATGCATATTCGCCCTTCTCCACGCCCATGGAAATATTGGATTTCCTCACTGCCGGGACCAGGGTGCCTCCGTGCGCCGATGACCAGCCAAGGAACCAGGACATGACGGGGTGAGCTGAACATGTTACTTTTTACATTACTTTTGCTTGAGAGAGATTCCCAACAAATATCTGGATAGTTAAAATCTCCCATGATCACTATGTGGTACTTTTTTGAGAACAGAAACATCTGATGTAAAAATAATTCATCCATATCTTTAGTCCATCCTGGTGGCCTATAGTAAACACCTACAATAGTGTCCTTTCTGTTATCCTCTCCTTGTATTCTTACCCAAACTATTTCTGCAGAGCTACTATTCTCTGAAGCTTGGATCTCTGTGTAGATATACATTTTCCCAACATACAATGCAACACCTCCTCCCCTCTTGTTAATCCTGTTTCTAATAAATAACTTGTAGCCTTCAAGGTTTGTATTCCAATCGTGTATCATCCCCCCAAGTTTCAGTGATGCCTATGACATCATATCTCTCTTCCTGTGTTAGCAGCTCCAATTCTCCTGGTTGGTTTCCCATGATCTCCCAGCTGCAATTTTAAGATCTCTCCACAGTTGTTCAATGGGATTTAGATCCAGACTCATTGCTGACCACTTTAGAACTCTCCTGTGCTTTGTTTCAATCCATTTCTGGGTGCTTCTTGAAGTATGTTTAGGGTCATTATCCTGCTGGAAGACCCATGACCTAGGACACAAACCCAGTTTTCTGACACTGGGCACTACTTTGCGACCCAAAATCCTTTGATAATCTTCAGATTTCATGATGCCTTGCACACAGTCAAGGCACCCAGTGCTAGAGGCAGCAAAACAACCCCAAAACATCTTTAAACCTCCATCATATTTGACTGTAGGTACTGTGTTCTTTTCTTTACAGGCTTCATTCCATTTTCAGTAAACAGTAGAATGATGGGCTTTACCAAAAATCTCTATCTTGGTCTCATCTGTCCACCAAACGCTTTCCCAGATGGATTTTGGCTTACTCACGTACATTTTGGCAAACTGCAGTCTAGCTTTTTTATGTCTCTGTGTCAGCAGTGGGGTCCTCCTGGGTCTTCTGCCATAGCTTTTCATTTCAGTCAAATGTTGACGGATAGTTTGCGCTGACACTGATGCACCCTGAGCCTGCAGGACAGCTTGAATTTCTTTGGAACTTGATTGGGGCTGCTTATCCACCATCCGGACTATTCTGCGTTGCAAGCTTTCATAAATTTTTCTCTGCTGTCCATGTCCTGGAAGATTAGCTACAGTGCCATAGGTTGTAAACTTCTTGATTAAGTTGCCACCGTGGACAAAGGAACATCAAGAACTCTGGAGATGGACTTGTAAAACCTTGAGATTGTTGATATTGTTCAACAATTTTGGTTCTCAAGTTCTCAGACAGTTCTCTTTTCCTCTTTTTATTCTCCATGCTTAGTGTGGCACACACAGTCACACAATTCAAAGATTGAGTCAAACTCCCCGTTTTATCTGGTTTCAGGTGTGATTTTCATATTGTCCACTGCTGAGTTTGAACAAGCGTGCTTGAAACAAAATTGTTTACCCACAGTTTTGAAAAGGTGCCAACAATTTTGTCCGGCCTATTTTGGGGGTTTTGTGTGAAATTATGTCCAATTTGCCTATTTTCCACAGTTTTTTTTTTGCGTTGTTCCAATACACACAAAGGAAATGAATGTGCATAACAAACATGTGTTATTGCAATAAGTTCCTGGTAGAAATACATCAATTTCTGGAACAATTTCAAAGGTGCCAACACTTTCGGCGATGACTGTATATGTACATTAATTTTCCATATCCATGAATATTTTACCTTCTATGACAACTCTCCTGTAAAAGTCTTGCACCCTTTCATGATCACCACTGGAGAATGAAGCAGGCAACCGAGCATCTGCAGCGTTTGGTGGGGCTTGTTTTCTACATTGTAGATCATCACAGGAGATTAGTGATGAGCGAACATGCTCGCTACTGCTCGGTGCTCGCCCGAGCATCTCACTGCTCGAGATGCTCAGCGCTCGCCGAATATTTCTGGGGTTGCTCGTCCGGAGCTCAGGTCCCCTCCCTGCATGTTTGGCGCTCTTTAGAGCGCCAATCAACATGCAGGGATTGTCTGCCACACACTGTAATGCCACAGCCATGTTGGTTGTGGCATTACAGTGATTGGCTTGCCGCACAGCGTCATCAGGTCTATATCAGACCTGGCGCCGTTGTGCTCGTCACAGTCACTCTGGAATCAGACAGTATAGGGAGAGCTGCTGCTGAGCTAGGGAGAGATTTGCTCGTTTCTAGTTAGTGTAGGTATATTAGAGACACATATCCATCTCAGCTAACAGTCCTTCTGAGGACTAATCCAGCTGCAGCGATATCAGTGCTAGGCAGGCAGGCAGGGTATATAGCAGACTGCAGTGCACATAGCAAGAGAGTCCATTCCAGTTCTGTTTGCTGGTGCTTTTACAGATATTTACAGATACAGATCGTTACATACCCGCACGCAACCTCCGATCCTCCCAAGATCACCTTCTCTACTCCCCTCTTATCTCCTCCTCCCACAATCGCATACAAGATTTCTCCCGTGCTTCCCCCCTACTCTGGAACTCTCTACCCCAACGTATCAGACTCTCGCCTACCGTGGAAACCTTCAAAAGGAACCTGAAGACCCACCTCTTCCGACAAGCCTACAACCTGCAGTAACCACCGCTCCACCATACCGCTGCACGACCAGCTCTACCCTCACCTAATGTGTCCTTACCCATTCCTTGTAGATTGTGAGCCCTCACGGGCAGGGTCCTCGCTCCTCCTGTACCAGTCGCTGTCACATTGTGTTCAAGATTATTGTAATGGTTCTTGTATTATACCCCTTTTTCACATGTAAAGCGCCATGGAATAAATGACGCTATAATAATAAATAATAATAATAATATTTGTAGAAATAGGCTCAGGTATCAGGGGCCAGGAATGTTTTTTTTTATCTTAATCCTGATTATTTGCTTAAAAAGCAATCCAGAGAAACACGTTTATCTGCGCCATTTGCTTGTTTGCGCTGCAGAATACAGCCAGGTCCATTCCATTTTACAGTGCTAAAAATCCAGCTATTTAAAACCGTGGTTTGTCCGTCACACTGATCACATATAATTGCGCTGAAAATATTGCCATTTCTGGCCTCCATTGAAATTTTGTTGCAGTGTGTCAGTGAACTTAGTGACACGAGGTCAGCGCTGTTAAAAATAGTTACCTACAGGTCAGCTATTTAAAACTAGTTTGTCCGTCACATGGATCACATATAAATTCGCTCCAAATTCAGTCATTTGTAGTGAGCGTGGAAGATATTGTCCTCCATTTAAAATTGGCAAGCTCGTGGCAAGGGACAGGGAACTGGACGTGATGATAATGGTGCATGCAGAGGCCGTGGGCAAGCTGTAATTGTGCCACAACAAACACCCACATCTTCTCTCTCGACCTTCCTGTCCCAATTAATTGGGGACCGCAAAACACCACTATTGAACACAGAGCAGTGTGAAAAGGTTATTGGTTGGATAGCAGATAATTCTTCCAGTCACTTAGCCATCACCACGGAGAGCATGGTCAGTCGTCCTCTTGGTGAGGACACGGAAGTCTTGCCTGTTAAACTCAGCCATGCGTGCCAGACTGCTATGTTACGCTGCCTTTCCCGTGACCCTCATGTTCTCAAAATTTTGGGTGACTGTCATTACTGGTTGGTGACACTTCTAGACCCACACTACAAGGAGAACTTTATATCTCTTATTCCTGAGGCGGACAGGTCTACAAAAATGGGGCAATACCAGAACGCCCTTGTTGCGGAACTATTAAAAAAAAATTCCATCTGAAAACGCAGGTGGCAGAGGTCACAGTTCGTTGGATAACCAAGGAGTACAGCCAAGAGAGACACAACTCCAATCCAGCAGAGGCAGGGGAACACTGTCAAAGTTCTGGGAGAGTTTTCTTAGCCCCTCCCATCACACAGGCCCTGAGGCGCGGGGTACTCTCAGAAGGAGTGCAAAGTTTGGGAACATGCTGAGGGAGTACCTTGCCGACCGTACCAACGTCCTCCGTGATTCCTCTGTGCCTTATAATTATTGGGTATCCAAGCTGGACACATGGAATGAACTGGCTCTCTATGCCTTGGAGGTCCTGGGCTGCCCTGCCGCTAGCGTTTTATCAGAGCGGGTTTTTAGTGCCGCTGGTAGAATTATAACTGATAAGCGCATCCGCCTGTCAACTGAAAATGCTGACAGGCTGACTCTTATAAAAATGAACAAGGGCTGGATTGGGCCAGACTTCTCAACCCCACCAAATGATAGCAGCATAACTTAAACTCAAATCCAGTGTCTTTTTTTGGGAGGTGTTTTCCCATGCACCTTTTCACACCCACACATGAGTATACGCTTCCTGATTTTGGCTGTTTGCTCTTGTCCTCCTCCTTCTCCTCATCCTCCACCACCATATCACCAAAGTGATATGGGCATTACAAGTATAGGAGACCCGCTCCTTTCTAATGGGAACATTTTTTTATGAGGCCCTCCTCCATTGTTTTCAGGAGGCCCTCTGACTTCCACATCTCTTCCAAGGGGCATAGGAGTGCCTCCAAATTTTTGGCAACCCTTGCATTCACTGCATAGGCAAACACAATGGGAGACCCACTTCCTAATAATGGGAAAAAAAATTTCAGGAGGCCCTCCTCTACGTCTCTTCCAAGGGGCATTGGAGTAGGGCTAAATTTTTGGAAGCCCTTGCATTCACTGCATAGGCAAACAGTATGGGAGACCCACTTCCTAATAATGGGAACACTGTTTTCAGGAGGCCGTCCTCTAAGTCAATTCAAAGGGGTTTTGGAGTGCGTCTAAATTTTCAAAGGGGTATTGGGGTGCGTCCAAATTTTGGGCAGACCTGTCACTCACTGCACACGCAATAATAATATAGTAGACCCACTCTTTAGTAATGGGAACAACAAAGCATAGCCAGCTGATGGCTCTCTAAGAATAGCGAGGGCCGACTGCTGGCCCTTTAAGAATAGTAAAGGCCGCCTGATGGCCCTATAAAAATAGGCTTTGTGACTTTCTGTCCCTCCTTCATAAATGAAACAGGATGTGTCTGATCATGTCTCACACACCACATGGCCAGATAAGGTTGTAAAATGTTAAAATGACATTTCCCGGTGAATGCATTTATCATGGTTGGAAGCAATGCAACAGTGCAAAAACGCATCAAAAACACTACTTGTGAACATAGCCCAAGGTGTGGAGGAGTATTTTTGTTTTTGATTATTTATTTTGCCTTATATACAAGTCATTACCCTGGAAACAAATCCATTTTCTTTTTGTTTTTGTATGTTTTATTGTGAGTCTGTAAAAGTGGCGTAATACCTCTGACAACATTGTTCACAGCAGTGATGTGGGAGTCAGAGATGCTCCCAGGGGCCTTTCCCATGTTGTTCCCATGTCATTTGAGCACTGTTCCCATTGATTTGGGCAATTTTTAGGCCTCTGCATACCGCCGGGGGGAGCCGCCTGAAAAATGCTCGAGTTTCCCATAGACTTACATTGGGCCCGTTGCTCTGGTCGAGCACCCGAGAATTTTAGTGCTCGCCCATCACTACAGGAGATGTGATGTGTAAGAAAGTATATTTTAGACATTTTCATATAACAGCAGCAGAAAGACATAATACTAGAGCAGAGAGATGCTCAGGGCCAGTGTTATTGAAGAGAAAATGATCTCGGGCTTTTATCTCAAAATAACTGAATTGAGCCCATAGGCAGACCTGGAGAGAAGAGCCTCGTAATACAATAGAATCTAGGCCGAGACATGGCAGATTGGGAAAACAGAAGTAAAATCATTTGTGTAAGTCACTGTCTCCTGTTCTACGGAGACAGGCAAACATAAGGCTGTATGAAGTTAAACAAAATCTTTCTGCCATATAGATACTCATATTGATTATTGTTATCTATGATAGGCTGTATTTTGGTACCTAGAATAAAATGAATTTAGTTCTGAAAGCTGTTGCAGAAGACTATATTTTTTTCTAGAATCAGCGCCTGTTCTGTTTGTTGGCTGTTTCTGATACTCCCAGGTTAATGGGCAAGGCTTATCCAAGATTGGAGTTTGACTTTAAAGGGAACCTGTCACCAGATTTGACCGATATGAGATACGGCCACCACCTTTCAGGCCTGATATACAGCATTCTATAATGCTGTATATATGCCCCCAACCCGACCTGCAAAACAAGAAAAAGAGCTTTTATTATGCTCACCTGGGGGGTGGTCCCATCCGAGGGGTGTCGCTGGTCTTCGTCCGGCACCTCCCTTCTTTCAATGCCGTCCTCTTTCTTGCTTCGTGTGGATAATGCGTCCCTATTTCATCCACACAGTCTCCCCCGCATCGCGTTTTGCACAGGCGTTCTTCTCTTCCCTGACTAGGGCTGAGTAAAGTACTGCAGTGCGCAGGCGCCAGGGCTCTTTGACCTTTCCCAGAGCCTGCGCACTGCAATACTTTGCTCTGCCCTCGTCGGGGCAGAGGAGTACGCCTGCGCAGGAGCACCATGCCAGGGAGACTGTGTGGATGACGTAGGACGCAACATCCACATGAATCAAGAAGGAGGACGGCATCGATAGAAGAAGGGAGGCACTGGACCAGGACCAGCGACACCCCTCTGACCGGAACGCCCCCTAGGACAGTATAATAAAAGCTCTTTTTATTGTCCTGCAGGCCGGGTTGGGGGCTTATATATAGCATTATAGAATGCTGTATATCAGGCCTGAAAGGTGGTGGGATTATCTCATATCGCTCTGACAGGTTTGCTTTAAAAGGTTACTTCCATCCTGTAGTGATAGACTTGTTGATTCATAGGCATCACATAGTGATCCTGAGGACGGGGCTATGAAGGGCTGAGGCGGCACTGCATCAGTTGTAAGTGGGACTGTCAGTCTCGTACAGAGCTCAAGTATCTCTATCTTCAGCACTTCCATAGAAAATTAATGGAGGGGTGGCACACATTCCCCATGGGATCAATGCAGGTCCTTAGGATAAATGATAGCTTGCTGAGATGGGAAGAATCATCTAATGTGCATATGCCATTTAGTAATGGACTCCATAATACCCTGGAGGTGTCCTATAGTTTCTGGCATTCTGGCACCATGCTTACAACAGATCCTTTCTGTATTGCTTGTTGCACCCTCTAAGGATTAGACTTGTTTTTTTTCCGGAACTTCCCTCAGATACTTGATTAGATTAATATCTGGGGAATTATGAGGTCCAGTCAACACCTTGAAAATTTTGTCATATTCCTCAAAATAATCCTGAACATTTTTTGTTGTTTTGGGGCCCTCTACTCTACTTAAAAAAGCCACTGCCATTAGGGAATGGCTCTGCAATGAAGGGGTGTTCTTAGTGTGTACAATGGTTTAGCAGGTGATATGTTGTAAAGTAGCATCTAATGAAAGCAAGGACCCATGATTTCCCTGCAGACTATTGGCTAGAGCAACACATGGTTTCCATTGGCTTATCTCCTTCCCCTAGTGCATCCCGGGCAATTCATCCACAAAAGTGTTAAACATGACCATGATACATCAGCATGATGTAAAACAAATATGTTTCATCAGACCATCATCCTATTCCACTTCTACATTCCAGGTTTGATGTTCTGATACCCATTGTAAATGGTTTTAGCGGTAGATAGGGGTTAGTACCTCGACTGGACTGTAACGCAGCAAGATTGCTAGTTTTTTTTTTTCCAACCATCAACGTTAAGAACTGAGTCTTCACTTGCTGTCCAATATATCCCACTCCTTGACAGATGCCATTGTCACAAAATAATTGGTTGAGGAGCTCATGTGACATCCCCACTGGATGACCAGTTTTTTTTCACCTCCCTGGACCCATTAATAAGGTGTGTGGTAGGACGACTCTCTCAGCCACTTCCGGAAGTAGACTCAGGAACCCGGGTTTCCTTTGTAGGCTTTATTAATAGCATAAAGCTCTGCACTCCAGCAAAATAAACACAGCCTTACTTGGCAAAACAACACCAAAAAAGATAAACTATAGCACAGTCCATATATGTGTGTGGTTCGCCCACACAGGTTATGTCCAGCCTTCAGCTCCTTCTTGAGCTATAGCTGTCCAGGCTGGAGACCTTGCTTCTCCAAACACAACACACAGGAAAAAAAAACAGGACTGAACATTTAAACGTTGCTCAGCCTCACCCGGAGGTGGAGGTATGGGGAATGACGTCCCTCCCATCACTATGTCATTCCCCTAAAACCACGCCCTTTAAGTGAGTTAACCCACCAGTATATAACATGCTGGCTGAAAGTCCATTGGTTTCAGTTCACACAGGATAGCAACCTGTGCGACACATACCTCCCCCCATAAATCATACCCCTCTTTTCCCTCAACTATCTCAACAGGGCATGGTCTGACACCAACTTAAACTTCCGGCCTAGCATGTAGTATCTTAGTGTATCTACGGCCCACTTTATGGCTAAACACTCTTTTTCTACTATTGCGTAGTTTTTCTCACAGGACGAAAGCTTCCGGCTCAGATAGAGAATGGGATGCTCTTCCCCATTTATCTCTTGAGAGAGTATGGCTCCTAGACCAACCTCTGAAGCGTCTGTCTGGACCACAAACTCTTTCTTGAAATCTGGTGCAACCAGGGCCGGCTGTTTACACAGTGCTGACTTTAACAGTTGAATCGCGGTCTCTGTTTCCTCCGTCCACTTCACCATGGTAGATCTGGTGCCTTTTAGGAGATTTGTCAGTGGCGCGGCCATCATGGCAAAATTCGGGATAAATCGTCGGTAATATCCCACCATTCCCAGGAACGCTCTCACTTGCTTCTTGGAGAACAGTTTCGGCCAGGCCTGGATTTCCTCCACTTTATTAACTTGCGGCTTTATTTCACCTCTCCCGACGACATAGCCCAAGTACTTGGCCTCCTCTTTTCAGACGGCACATTTTTTCGGATTTATAGTAAATCCCGCTTTCCTTAGAACATCCAGAACAGCCTGTAGCTTAGGTAGATGACTAGCCCAATCTGGGCTAAAGACTACAATGTCGTCAAGATAGGCGGCATACCTCTTATGTGGGGCTAGGATCCGATCCATAGGCCTCTGGAAGGTGGCTGGGGCCCCCTGTAGTCCAAACGGCATCTGAGTATATTGAAAGCACCCATCAGGTGTCGAGAAAGCCCTCTTCTCCTTGGCTGTCTGGGACATGGGGATCTGCCAGTAGCCCTTCATCAGGTCAAGAGTAGTGATGTACCTCGCCGGTCCAAGCCTCTAGATGAGTTCGTCGACGTGGGGCATCGGATATGCGTCACACTTGGATACCTAATTCAGCCGGAGGTAGTTATTACAAAACCTCCATTCTTGATTGGGTTTAGGCACGAGGACAATTGGGCTCGACCACCCACTCTTTGACTCCTCTATTACCCCGAGGTCTAACATCCTCTTTACCTCGTCAGAGATCACCATCCGGCATGCTTCCGGAATCCGGTACGGCTTCATATTCACTCTTACATGTGGCAGTGTAAGTATGCCCTAGCAACTCTGAGAACAACTCTCAATTTCGCTGTAGTAGTTCTCAACATTGTTGCTTCTGGGTCGGCGATAGTCTCTGCTATAGTGACGTCTTCCACTTTGCCTTCAGGAGCGGCACCCAGGCAAGGAGTTTCCACCGGTTCTCGGTCCCCTCACGGCTTGAGCAAGTTCACATGGTATACTTGGTGTGGCTTTCTTCGGCCAGGCTGGTGGACTCGGTAGTTCATTTCACTGAGTTTCTCCACCACCTCATACGGGCCTTGCCACTTGGCCTAGAATTTACTCTCGACAGTAGGAATGAGAACCAAAACGCGATCCCCAGGCTGGAATTGTCTCAGCCTTGCCGACCGGTTATACACCCTCGCCTGGGCTTCCTGCACCTGGAGGAGATATTCCTTCACGATGAATATCACTTTTGCCATTCTCTCCTGTAACTGGGTGACATGTTCGATGATGCTCCGGTGGGGGGTGACCTCGGCCTCCCTGGTTTCCTTGGCGATATCTAGGAGACCCCTTAGATGCCGGCTATACAGAAGCTCAAACGGAGAGAAGCCAGTGGAGGCTTGGGGAACTTCCCTGACTGAAAACAGTAGAAACGGAAGCAGGTAGTCCCAGTCTCGACCATCCTTCTCGACTACCTTTTTGAGCATTGCTTTCAGAGTCTTATTAAAGCACTCCACCAGGCCATCGGTCTGCGGATGGTAAACGGAGGTTCACAGCTGGGTATTTCTAAGCTTTTTACGCAGCTCCTTCATCACCTTGCTTATGAATGGGGTTGTTTTGTCCGTCAGGATTTCCTTTGACAGGACGGTCCTGGCAAAGATGTGGACAAGTTCCCAAGCTATGCTCCTACTGGACAAGTTCCTTAAGGGTACCGGGTCACATAGTCCAAGATGACCAAGATATATTGGTGGCCCCCGGTCAATTTAACTAAGGGGCCCATGAGGTCCCTGGCAATCCTCTCAAAGGGAACTTCTATCACAGGTAGGGGAACTAAGGGGCTACGGAAGTGGGAGGTGGGCACGGTTATCTGGCAGGTGGGGCAGGACCTACAAATAGTTTAAGATCTCCCGGTAACATCCTGGCCAATAAAACCTCCTCAATATTCTCTCCTGAGTTTTTTCCACCCCTAGGTGTCCCTCCAGAATGTGTGTGTGCCATATCCAGTACCCTTCGTCGGTATGGTCCCGGCACTAACAGCTGTTCCACTGTCTCACCGCCCCTTAGTTTAGCCACCCGATATAGCAACTCCCCCTGAACTGCAAAGTGGGGGAACCTGGTATCGGCCCCTGGCTTTTGGGCAACCCCATTATATACAGTAACCTGGTAAAACGCCCCCTTTAAGGTCAGGTCCCGAACTTGCGCAATCCCAAAGTTTTCTCCAGACACATCTATCTCAGGGAGGTCAGCCTCCTTTGTCACCGTCTCGCCCTCATCGCCAGCAAGGACGCATATTGGGAACTCATCCACTTGAGACTTCATCAGGGGTTCTTCTCCAGGGACCTGGCTTTTCCCCATGCTACTTAGTCCGGTTCCCTTACCCCAGAAGTCCCAAAATAAAGAAAAATCACAGCCCAGTATGACGAGATGTATCACGTCATTAACCACCCCAACCTTGTGGGACTGGGCACCACAGTCTGTTCCCACTGTCACTGCTGCCACGGGATAGTCCTTGGTGTCGCCATGGATGCACCGAACGCCCACAGTTTTGGAAGGGATCAACTGGTGGGGAAGGATAGCTCTGATTAAGGTCACCAGAGTCCAACAGTCCAAGCACCTTTGCTCCATTAATGGATACAGTACATGCCTTCGGCCCCTCCTTGGGTCCACAGTCCGCACTGCAGGCTGGATAAGCATAATAGGAACCCTGCCTTCCTAGGCTGAAAAGTGACTATATCCGGTTTACCGAGGGATTTCTAAACCACCTGATTCCTCTCTACCAGGCCGATGAAGTCTGTACCGACTTGGGAATGGAGTGCATGAATCTATCAATCACCACCCGCTCAACTATCTGGGCCGGAGTGGAGGACTCTGGCTGCAACCACTTCTGAACGAGATGCAGTAGGTCAAACATCTGCGAGCGAGGGGGTTTGTTGCTGGTATACGCCCAGTGATGGACTCGTTGGGCTCTCACCGCCATATTCACTCCCAGGCGTGCTAAGATCTCTGTCTTTAGCTTGGCGTATTCCTTGACATCCTGCAGTGCCAAGTCGTAATATGCCTTTTTGGGTTCACCCGACAAATATTGCGCCAGAATCTCCGCCCACTGTTCTGGTGGAAGTCTCTCCCAATCAGTCACCCTCTCAAAGACAGTCAGAAATGCTTCTACATCATCCCCGGGGGTCATTTTCTGCATGGCCCGTCTTACCGCCTTCCTGACATGGGAGTCATCAGTCGGCCCTGGGGATGGGGCGGTTACTCTGCCCTGGATGGCGTCCGCCAGAAGCTGTATCTGCTGTTGCTTCTCCTGCTGGTGCTTTTGTTGCTCCTGCTGGTACTGCTGCTGTGACTTTTGCTGCAACTGGATCTATTGCAGCAACAATTTGGTTGTCTCCTGGTCCTGCTGCTGGCTCTGCAAGTGCTGCTGGTGCATTTGTTGTTGGCTCTGCACTAGGTGCTTAATGAGCTCCTCCATGCTGCCGGACTTCTTTGGCTGGCTGGCGGCCTTCACCCAGGACATCCACTGTGGCAGGTCTCTGTGGCAGGTACACGTGTTCCTGGAATCTTGCCAGCACTCTCACACCAACTGTGGTAGGACGACTCGCTCGGCCACTTCCACTTCTGGAAGTAGACTCAGGAACCCGTGTTTTCTTTGCAGGCTTTATTAACTGCATAAAGCTCTGCACACCAGCAAAATAAACATAAACACAACCTTGATTGGCAAAACAGCAAATCTAAAGATAAACTATAGCACAGCCCATATATGTGTGTGCAGTTCGCCCACACAGGTTATGTCCAGCCTTCAGCTCCCTCCTAGCTATGGCTGTCCAGTCTGGAGACCTTGCCTCTCCAAAGACAACAAAGAGAAAAAAAAAACAGGACTGAACATTTAAACCTTGCTCAGCCACACCCAGAGGTGGAGGTATGGGGAATGACGTCCCTCCCATCACTATGTCATTCCCCTAAAACCACGCCCTTTAAGTGAGTTAACCCACCAGTATATAACATGCTGGCAGAAAGTCTATTGGTTTCAGTTCACACAGGCTAGCAACCTGTGCGACACATACCTCCCCCCATAAATCATACCAGTGACTCTGTCACTTGTGTTATCCAGTATTGGAAAACCACTTTAAGGAGTTATATGCAAATGTTTAAGTTGAATAAAAACTTATTCCCATCTTATATACTGTATTTATTGATAAGTTTTAGCCCTAATCCCATGTTCTTTTATTCTTCATTCATGACCACCCATCTGCTTTGTAGGGATATGTCCATAGAGAGTCCTTCCCCAATAGATACTCAAGTTTGTATACTTAAGGCCCCGTCACACATAACGAGATCGCTAGCGAGTCACGATTTTGGTGACGCAATAACGATCTCGCTAGCGATCTCATTATGTCTGACAGGTAGCAACAATCAGGCCCCTGCTGTGAGATCGCTGATCGTTACAAAGCTTCCTGGACCATTCCTGGGTCGTTGTGCTCCCGCTGGGCAGTGTGCATCGCTGTATTTGACACCTTATCAACGACCTCGTTAGCGATTCAGAACTGAGACATGTAGGCGTGCATAAATTGGACTTTTCTGCGCTCCTCGTCCCCGATTGGTGGTCACTACTGCGTCCTTGTTTTTTCAGATCCCACCAGCGTTCTCCGGCTGTGACTCCACTTTGAAGAAATCAGGCATCTTTAGCGAGGTAGGTATTGTTTGGGGTCTCAAATGAGTTTTCATTTTTAATGGAGACGCAGTAGAGATCCCATCTGACCGGAGACGCAGTGTTAAACCAAGGCCACCCAATCTGAATGCAGTAGCGTCCACCAACTGGAGATGAGGGGGGCGCGGAAAAGCAATTTTATGCACGCCTTTCTGACACAGTACAGTCCCTATCAAGGTGTGGATCGTTGAAATAGCTGCCGTGTGAAAGCGTCCCAACGACCACCGAGATCGTTGGTTAGATCGCTGGGGCGGCCGAGATCGTTGGAAAGTTCTGCATGTTTGACATCTCCCCAGCGATCCCAAAACCGTGACGCAATAACGATCTCGCTAGCGATCTCGCTAGCGATCTCGTTATGTGTGACAGGGCCTTAACAGTGTCTTCTCTGAAGTGGCTGCCCCCAATATCTGCAATTGAAGATTAAGTCTTAATATAGGCTGTATTACTAAGTTACATAATACTACAGAAGTCTTGTAATAGCCATTTATACAACCTACATCTGTGGCTTATATTCTTTTACAATAAAGTGTCTGATTGAGGTCTAGTGAATTTGGTATGCAATGAAAGAAGGGTCACGAATATGTAATGTTTTAATATTTTTGAGGTTAGAACCCATAATTTAACCAGACAAGTAAAGAATGGATTTGAACTGGGGTCATCTACATCAATGCAGCTGGTGAATTGTGCGTGTGTCGCCCCAGACACATATACAGCAGTAAGTTCTATCATGTTCGAAGACTCATTATCTTTCGAACATTTACCAGTCATTGTATCAGGCAAGGTGCCGGCTAGTCTATTCGTTTGTTACTAGACCTTTGAAATATTGCAAACAGAGGGAAAATTACATGAGACGACTTGTCTTTGTCAATCACAAATTCTTTTCAAATTATTCTTAAGTAGTTTTCTGCACTTAACAGATATTGTAATCATCTCGTTCCATCAACATTGGTATAAAATTATTGACTTTGACCTTCATATTTGTAATGAAATATTTTTCATTAATTCAAAATTACACTCTGAATTCTTATAATATTTTGGCAGAGGCTTATATGGACCATAGTTAACACTATGTCATTCAGCTTCAGTCAGGGCTTACATAGCTTCTTTTATCAGCTCTCTTGCATGTGATGTGCATAAACGTCAAGAATCAGCAGCCCATTCACATCTTATTGCACCACATCCAGAAGTATTAACTTGTGCTGTACTACGTGATATAAGTTGCAATCTCTGCTGCTCCTCGAGCCATCCTGGGTTGGCAATTCTTTATGATGGCAAGTAGTCCCATAGCTGCTGTGACATTTTAAGAAATTAGGCAAAGGCATTGTTGCATGAGTAATATACCTGACTCCCAAAGTGTTTTGTCTTGGTGCCTGTTATGAACCTAGATGAGTCATTATGACCCTGTACTCAAACATCAATACCATTGTCTACTTTGTTGTGGACAGAAAGTTGGGTTTCCATTACCTGATTTTTGCAGCGTTAAATGACCGCTGATCGGTTACCGATTGGTCGTTTAATATCCTGTTTACACAGGCAGAGCACTCTTAACGATGCGCACTGAACGATCATCAATAGATTATTCAGCTCACATAGGCTGCCATTGTTCTCGGCAGCACAAGTCCTATTTACACAGGACAATGCACCGCCAAGAACAATGATATTTTGTGCAAACCTCAAGATGATGTCAGTCTACTAACGAGCGTTTTGCTCTTCCAACGGGTGACTGTCAGCCTGTTGTCTGCAAGATTGTTGTGAAATGAGGTTTTAACAAATACTTGTTCACAATTATCTTGCAGTGTAATGAACTTTAAGTTACATTGCGGATTTGTGTTTTTTTCCCAATGTCTATGGTTATAGCACATCAACTTAACTTTACACACATTAACTACAGAGTTTTGGAATGGCCTTCCACCGTGTCACAATGCAAACAAAACATTCGCACAACAGCCTGTATGGAAAGTAAAGCAAGAAAATGACTCCTGGCGGGAATGCAGGTCTTACCTAGCGGTATAGCTACAATAGCAGCCGGCCTTTATAAGCATATAAGCACTGAGATCAGCGCTCTTGGGAAGTGCAAGTTTCTTCATTCCAAATAACGATCAGTGTACTCCCCATATGAGCCCTAAACTGAAAAAAATACCCAGCTACCAGCTTTACAGAGTAATTAATCATAGACAATGGCACAATTACATTGCAGTTTCTGATCTGTTCTCTTTTTTTTCGAGCCTTTAAAGAAAGAACCAATATGGAAAAGACCTTTATGTTCTGTTTCAAGAAGCCAAAACATGATACCGATACAAATATGACTCTTCTGCACCCTTATGGAGGCAATTGTCATACATCATTTTGGATCCTGAAAGGAAAGAACAAATAATAAAGAGACTTTTAGGTTCAGTTTCTGGAAACCAAACACAATGTGATGTGAATTTGATTCTCCACCTCTATGTGGGCAATTCTCATACAGCATTGGTGTTTCATACAATATATTTGTTTTCCTATAGGATTATTTCTTTGCCCCATATAGGACCCGATTTTGCCCTGGTCTTCGGGGTTCGCTGTGTTTCATCATTTCATATGCTTTTCTGATAGGAAATTGAATTGTAAATAATCCATAGAATTCTTAGTCTCTGATATTTTCTGGTGTAATGATATACAAAAGAAATAAATGAATGGCATTTGGAGATATTGTATACAATTTTCACATAAAAAAATAAATTTAAGGCAGTAAAGCTAAGATTACAGTATAAATAGCTTTGCTCATTGGTTTTTAAGATTCTGGTGACAAATATCCATATCCTCTCATGGTTCCTCTCACTCTTTAAGTACAAAGTAAGTGCAGCCTTAAAAGTATCTCCTGCTGTCTAATTGCAACTTTGGTATTACTGGTGGATTCAGCTGTGTACAGTCTATCTGTAATTTAGGTGTCACTTTACTTAATATCGAGGTAAGAAGGCAACGCGACATGCTAAATCGGAGCAATAAGAGCCGACTCTGTGTCCAGCTGCAACGTATGTATTTATTTAAAGGTATAAAATCTATAGATGATAGGAATTATAGTATTTTTAAGTCTGTGATCATCTCAGTCCAGTAGATTTCCAACATATAATCCTGAGCAGAGCTGTTTATACTGCAACTTTTGCTCCTGCTTCTGTTCTGTAGTCTTTCTTGTAATCATCTTTTACTTGTCTGTGACCTTCTCCCAGGATATATAAATGCTTGGAGCTTTGTAAAGGATTCAAAGACCCAGTTTTTATTTTGTTATTCATATATGTGATTGTTATGTTTTTTCTTTCTTTATATCACTTATGCATTGAGTTTTCTAGGCTGGCGTGCCAGAAAATGTAGTTCTTTTCTAATAGTTATTATGATGTGCTGGACAATTCTGCAATCTTTTGAACTGTAAAGATCTGAGGTTGTGGGTTGTAAGTAGTCACCTAGGCAGGTTAACGATGCAACAATATTTTATTGATCACAGCCATGGTAATAAAGCAATTCCAGGTAAATGGCCAAAATACAGTTCTCTCAGTCCTCAAGTTCCCAATCTGGGTTCAGTAGTTCCACTGGCTTTGTATCAGGCCATACTCACTGTCTCCCAAATTTTGGTTGGCCCACAGATTTCGTATCTCCAGCCAGTATAGTCTGTAGCCACAGTCCATGATCCACTAGACAGCAGATAAAACAATGAAAGCACAGGGATCCAGTAGCAGCAGTCCTTTTAAGAAAGTTTAAATCCAAACGACATAATCCGTAATGGTAACATGTTTATCCATCCTTCCTTCCAAGTCCACGGTCTCCATCCTCTTCCTTCAATCCTTCCACACAAGCCTAGACTAAAAAAATGTCTCTCCTCTACTTTCCTGGGGTCAGCCCTCTCACAGCTCAGAAGTGCTGACACCCTTCCCCTTAAGCATTTACTGGTCGCTAAAACAATGAAGAATATTCTAGAAGCCTTCATCTGAGACTGCCTGTAAGACCCCCTGTGGTGACGGCTCCACTGTGTCTCAATCTACACTCACCTAATGAGATCATTGGCTGTTGAAACAATGGACTCCTGAGATAAAGATGAGATTAGTGGAATGCTGGACATTTTACAAGTGAATCTTACATACTGACAAGTAAGCAGAATTATATAAAACATAAGTAAATCACTAATAAAACACTATAATAATATTGACAAAAATGGTGGTCCGTTGCTGGAAAAGTATCATAGTCTTTAGTAAGTGGGCAGCTCAGTGGACGAACATTTCGCCTTCACTGCTGTTCATTGTCTCCACAAGGATTTTTTGGTGTCTTTTAATTTTACAAAATTATGTTTGCACAGTATTATGTGACCTCATTTAACCCCTGTAGTGATTCATGCTCTCAGGTAGGCATTCGGTAGCATAAACACGCACAATGCAGTTTGGTCCAAACAGGTGCAGTTTTATTGCTTTCATAAAACTCTAAGCCATTCAAAACCCAAAACAGCCTCTTCTGGACACAAAGGTATACCAACAACTAAACAGTTCATTAGCAGGCACATATATGTCAGTGCGGGCTCACCCCAACAGATTACAGTCCTTTCTCCCAGAGCAAACTTTATACAAAGAATAAGAGGCACAATCCCACCAGTTTCAGTATCCCCTTCAGCCAGAGGTCCAGCAGCTTCCAGCGCCAATCAGAAGTGTTCCTCTCCATGCACAGTTCACACTGAACCAGCTGCAGCTTCCACACGTTCTCGGCAGCTCCAACACACAGACTGCTCAGCTTTCCTAGCTGACTCACCCATGCAGTTTCTGTTAGAGAGAGACTCTGGCATGTCTCTCTCCCAGTTACAGCTCACATTTTGGCTGGTCACTCACTTGACTCTGCTCCTTCCAGCAGACTGACACCCTATTGAACACAGGCCCTGGTTCTTAGTCAAGGCTAGTCAGGTGCATCTAACTAAGACCTGCAGTGCTAGGATTTAACCCAGTCTCTCCTGGCATTGCTGCATCCATTAATGACAACCAATATGCTTTCTTACTGACCTGAGAAATAGTTACATAGTTTATAAGGCCGAAAAAAGACAAGCGTCCATCCAGTTCAGCCTATTTCTTGTGCACTGCAGCTATTTCGCAGCGTTGATCAAGGGGAAGGCAAAAAAAAAACATGCGGTATAGGCCAATTTACATAATTGAGGAAAAATTCACTTCCCGACTCCAATCTGGATTAATTAACTATCACTAAGCATAAGATGTAATTTTATTGTTCTCAAGAAAGGCGTCCAGGCCTCTCTTGAACTCATTAAGTGAGTTGGACATCACCACTTCTTCTCCCAGAGAGTTCCAGAGTCTCACGGCTCTGACCGTAAAGAATCCCCTTCTATGCTGGTGCAGGAACCTCCTTTCCTCCAGACGCATAGTGTGCCCCCTCGTCTTTGTCACCATCCTTGGTATAAACAGGTCATGGGAGAGATCTCTGTACTGCCCCCTGATGTATTCTCTTTTCCAACGTAAATAGGCCTAATTTTGACAACCTCTCTGGGTATTCTAGTCCCTCCATTCCCTTTATTACCTTAGTCGCCCTCCTTTGTACCCTCTCTAGCTCCAATATGTCTTTCCTGAGCACCGGAGCCCAGAACTGTGCACAATATTCTAAGTGCGGCCTTACCAGCGCTTTATACAGAGGAAGAACAATGTTCTCATCATATGCCCCTATTCCTCTTCTGATGCATGCCATGACTCTATTTGCCTTCGCAGCTGCTGCCTGACACTGGGCACTCCAATTTAATTTGCTATTAACCAAGACGCCCAGGTTCTTCTCCATGTCCGATTTCCCCAACGGTTTCCCATTTAATATGTATGGGTGACTGCTGTTTTTCTTTCCCATGTGCATGACCTTACATTTATCGGCATTGAACCCCATTTGCCATTTTTGGGCCCAACTCCCCAATTTATCTAAATCCTCCTGTAGCTGTGCCCTATCCTCATCTGTATTAACTACTTTACAAAGTTTAGTATCATCTGCAAATATTGCTATTTTACTATGCAACCCTTCCACTAGATCATTAATAAATATATTAAATAATATAGGGCCCAAGACAGACCCTTGAGGCACCCCGCTAGTAACCCTGACACACCCTGAGCTTACACCATTGATAACCACCCTCTGCTTTCTATCACTCAGCCAGCTATTTACCCACTTGCACACATTATCCCCCAGACTTTTTTTGTTTGATTAAAAAAAAAAGAATGTTTAAAAGGTGCCTTACTGTGATAAAGGACATCCACGTGCCATAATCAGTATATCTGACTGTAACATACCTGGCGGCGTCCTTGCATGGTGGTCCATCTCCCACTGTGAAAGAGAGCGCACTTGATCTCCTGTCCAGAGTGTCTCTCTGGCTTCCCTCCATGCTGTCTGTTTGTGTCTGTCTCTGCTGCTTAAGGGCGGCGCCCGATCACTTCCTGCTTTTTGTACCTGCTGTGGGTTACACCCCTTGTGCGTCCTCAGCCTATTGCTGTCTGACACTTGGTATATAGCTCAGCAGCTCCCTTCTATCCCGGCCTGTGCATAGTGTTTCCTTCAGTGTGTGCTTGCATTCTGAAGGTGCCAGGTCCCGTCTTTGTTTCCTTGTCTGCCTTTCCTGGAGGCTGTATTTCCAGGCCTGTCTGAACTGAGTCCTGTATGTCTCCTGCTTTGCGGTATCAGCTCCCGTGTCTGAACTGAGTCCTGTATGTCTCCTGCTTTGCGGTATTAGTTCCCGTGTCTGAACTGAGTCCTTTCTGTGTTCTCTTGTCTGTCCTGTCTGAACACGCTCCTAGCCTGTTCCTCCCGCCTTCTAGGGGCCGATTACCTAGACCCGCTCCTGTATCTTGTCTGTCCTGTCTGAACACGCTCCTAGCCTGTTCCTCCCGCCTTCTAGGGGCCGATTACCTAGACCCGCTCCTGTATCTTGTCTGTCCTGTCTGAACTCGCTCCTAGCCTGTTCCTCCCGCCTTCTAGGGGCCGATTACCTAGACCCGCTCCTGTATCTTGTCTGTCCTGTCTGAACACGCTCCTTGCCTGTTCGTCCCGCCTCTCTGGGGGCAGTATTCCCAGACCCGCTCCTGTATCCCGCTGCAGTGTCGGTCTCCTCCGTACACTCAGTTCCAGTCTGAACTCTCTCCTATCCTTTACCTGTTTTGCCTCTATGTCCGTTCCCTTCCTTTTTCTGCAGAGTCTGAACTCGTACCTAACTCCTGCCTGTTGTCTCTGTACTCCCGTTTGTGAGTTTGTGGTCCACTCGCTACTTCACTGCAAGTACCCTGTGGGTGTCTGGCTCTGCCTTTCCCTTCCTGTCTGTTCCGTGTGAACAGAGCCCTGTCCTCCCTGCTCAGCCTTGTCTGCACTCTAGCCGTGCTTGCCTGTACCCCTCTGCCTGTATTATTCCTGAGTCCCAGTGTGTACTGGGTCCTATCCCGCCTGTGTTCCTACCTGCTAGTGCCTCCCTGTCTGCACTCTTGCTGTGCTTGCCTGTACCCCCCTGCCTGCATACCAGTCGTGCCTGCCTATACCCACCAGTCTGTGTGCCAGCCTACCAGCCTGTTCCAGTAATCCCTGTGTGGGTCAACCCCCGTGTCCGGAGTTTGACCTGGAGTAGCACCTGGTCCCTCTGCCCGGTTTCTCCCTGGTGCACTGGCGTCGTATGCCGTCGTGCCATCTTGGTCGGATCGGCCAGATACTTAGTTACGCCCCTCCAGGCACTCTCCGGTTCATGGTCCAGTGGAACCACTACAATCACACGCACACGCCGCTCAGCCCGGGCGTGTGCATAACACTGACCAGTGTTGGTGTCAACACTTGTCTGCCATTTGCTTTTCAGCAGTTCAAAAAACCAAAACTCTCATGCCCGGGACATGCTCAGATATCCCTTTTATCGTCCTGTAAATGGCACTTGACAGTGCCCATTAGCGTAGACATCATGGGCACACAGTGGGAGTGGAGTCCTGGTTCCTGGAAACTTTGTAGGAGTTAAATGTGTTAGTGACTAAAGATTTATAAATCACAAAAGATATTCTGAATTTATCAGTTTCCATCCTACACCACCATGGATAATTTATACCAATGCTAACCCCTTAGTAAACCTAGACCAGTGCTTCTGAAATTGTAAAATGGGCCTTACCAGTGAGGCGCCCCCTAGCTGTTGGTTATGCACAGCTGCTGTGTCAGCTAAGATAAACGACTATATTCTGATCAGTCCTTTCTATGGCTGCTGCAATATTTAGTTTAGCAGCATACCGTAATTTTCAGACTATAAGACGCATTTTTTCCCCAACTTTGGGAGGAAAATGGGGTTGCCTCTTAGAAATTCGAAAGTAGCTTACCGGGGGGTCGGCTGCGGTGGAGCAAGGTCACGGGAGGTAGGGTCGACGCTGCAGGAACCTGGCGGCGGCCGGAGTAGGATGGTTCTGCGGGCACCAGGCTGAGAGGAGGGAGTGCTCGGCAGTGTGGACTTTGGGAAAAAGGCCGCCTCCACAGGTTGAGATCTCGGCGGCCATTTTCTCGAAGTCAACCACAGTGAAAACAATGGGAAGTGTGGGGACTCCGCTGACATTTTGTGAAAGCTCGGGGCCCTCGGCATTCTCGCACCTCCGAACACCCCTCCTCCCAGCCCGTGGCCCACTGCATCACCCCACTTCTGCCGCTGCCAGCTTCCTGCAGCAGCGACCCTGCCTCCTGTGACCCCGCTCCACCGCACCTGATCTCTCCCTCCCCGGTAATCTACCATAAAATCGGACTGTAAGATGCAACACCATTTTATTTTAAAAAAAAAACTATTTTTCCTACCCAAAATTTAAGGTGCATCTTATGGTCCTTTGCATCTTATAGTTTGCAAAATATGGTAATTGACACAGTTTGCACTTATTGTAATATGTTGGGTTCTGGAAACCTAGAAAATGAGTGGTGAGTTCTCCTTCAATGGAAGTCTTCAAACAGAGGCTGGACAGACATCTGTCTGAGATGGTTTAGTGAATCCTGCATTGAGCAGGGGGTTGAACATGACCCTGGAGGTTCCTTCCAACTCTAATACTCTATGATTCTATGAAAAAAATACAATTAAGGCTGTGTTCACACGATGCGTATTTCATGCGTTTCCGCGGCGTTTTTGCAGTTGCGTAAACGCCGCGGAAACGCATGAAAAACGCATGGTAGAAGGGCAGCAATGTTCCCCAATGGAAATCCGCATGTGCTGTGCCCATGATGCGGATTTTTCCGCAGCGTTAACGCTGCGGTCAAAAATCCGCAGCATGTCAATTAATTTTGCGGAAACGCGGCGATTTCGCCGCCATTGACTTGCATTAGAACGCGCCAATTCCGCAAGACAGCATTTGTACTTGCGTAATTGGTGCGTTCTAATGTGCGGATGGTACCCGGGTGTGGAGGAGAGGAGAGTCTCATCCACACCCAGGTACCATTAAAAAAGCTGTAAAAAGAAGAATAAAATAAAAAATAAATGTATTCTTACCTTCTGTCGGCCCGCGCAGCGCTCCCACTTGGTTCCCGGCACTTGCAGTGAGTTGTAGGACCTGCGGTGACGTCAGAGTCATGTGACGGGTCACGTGACGCTGACGTCGGCAGGTCTTTCAATTCAAAGTTGCCGGGAGAACGGAGTGAGCAGGACAGCGCGGGCCATCAGAGGTAAGTATATACACTCTCTCGGTTCACACTGTATAAATCCATGCTGTTTGCATGGATTTATATAGTGTGACCTAGTTATCAAGCACTTTCCAGGTGATGCTAAAATCGCCTGGAAAGCGCTTGTCAATCTGCATGCGGAAACGCATGTGAATCTGCATGTGGATCCGCATGTATTCTGCAGGAAAAACGCATGCACAATCTGCATGCGTTTTTTCTGCCAGGGAGATGCAGAAATGATGCAGAAATTTTCTGCTTCATTTCTGCATCGTGTGCACATACCCTTAAGAGATATTTTTAATTTTATTATGGAGTTTAACTAATGATAGTGGCTCTAAGACATTATCTTGGTCTATCTGGTGAGGCCCAAGTAAAAAAAAAACATTTGAGAAGCTTTGCTCAAGAATACCATAGATTCTAAATATTAAAGGTAATCTGTCTGAAAGTTTTTGATATGTATTCTGAGGGCAGCATAATATAGGGCTGAGACCCGGATTCCGGTGATGTATCACTTACTGGGCTGTGTGTTGCTGTTTGCAGGAAATCAATGCTTTATCTGCAGGAGGTTATCACTACAGGACTAGGTGTCTTGTGCCTCCTGGTCCTGCTTCCCTGTGCAACCCCACCCCACCACTGACTGGTAGCTCTCTGTCAATGTGTAGTATACAGAGAAAGCAGCCAATCAGTGGTGTGGCCGGGGTTATACACAGCTCAGCATTTAGAGAACCGTTAGATCTGCAGCAGAGAAAACTCTGATTGTATCAAAATGACAGCAAGCAGACAAGTAAGTGACACATCACTGGAATCAGGGTCTCACCCCCTATATTATGCTGCTCTCAGATTACATAGCAAAAACCTGGTGGCAGATTCCTATTAACCATTATGCCACTTTAGACTTCCAGGATTATTACTGGTATTTGGTCATTAACCCCTTAACTGTCCTATTTAAAATATGTGATGTAGCACATGCACAAAGTTCGGAACCTGAGTGTAATCTGGGGTAAAGGAGGGAAATTTGCCATTCCTGGTAACCCCCTTTAAAATGTTTGTTTTTTTCCTTGGTCAGATGTCATCTAGAAAATATATAATTATAGTCTCTAATATTTTCAATCATTAAAAGTTTTAAATGGTTGTAATGATTAAACCTTTTTATCACATGATAAGATCTTGCTACTATTCTTTTAATCCTTTATGCCGCCATCAATGGTGCTCATGTTGTAGATTGATTTTACAGATATGCCCACTCTGTAATTACACGCTATGTAAGGCATGATATGTTAATCAGTGGCACATTTTAATAATGCTTTTCCTTAAATCATATTGTCAGCCTTCATATACCTGCCTTGTAAATTATTTCTGTATTGCCTTTGAAGGACTATATCACACAGGAAGCCCTGAACACATAATTGTTATACCCCCCATAGGCATTTATAAAGTTTACAACACCCCCAACAGAATGCACCATCCCTGAGACAATTAATTATTGCTTCTTCTCATACGTGCCACTGAATGGCTTCTTTCACCACTGCATTGTTCACCTGTCAATCAGACACAATGTACAACTATCTATACGATGCCACAAAGATGGTATTATGACTTTAATGTCACTCTGGTAATTTTACTGTATCTTTGATTGACATTTCAACAATGCATATGGTTCCAACATGCATTTATTATTAAGTTAAATTGTACAGATCTCATAATTAATTCTTTAATTTAATCACTATGTTTGTGCTAATACCATAAAAAAGCAACTTTTAAAACATGGTGCTGAATCAACTACACTTGGCAGCACTACTATTCTAAGCTGGAAATATTTGTATAGTGATTTCTGTTATGACATCTTTTATTTAAGATGTAGATACATTATTTTTCTGAAGGATCTCCATTAAGTCTTACATTTTCTAAGATTTAGCAATTAATATGTAGCCTTTTGTCAGAAGATGGGAATCGCTCCTGTGTTCTGGTGTAGAACCTTCTATGGTGGCTGCTTGTATGGTGAACATCTACTATATAATTGGCTTATCCCGTCTGTCTGTCCGTCCAGGAAATCCTGCGTCGCTAATTGGTCCGACCGCCGCCAATCAGCGACGCGGGATCTCAGAACAAGATGGCGGCCGTTAGCGGCTCATCTGCCGCACAGAGGTCAGCGACGATGCAGCCGGGAGATGACTGGCGCTAGCCGGTCATCTCCCGGCTGCTTGCAGCAGAAATACCCCGACCGGCGGCCTAGGCGGCGCCTCTCCCCGGTCCTCCCTTCACACTTGCCGTCGGGAGATCAGCGGCCCTAGCAACGAGCGCAGTCCGGACGCAAATTGGCGCCGGATTTGAAACACGCTTTGCTGATTGGTCGCACCCGCCCGGCCGCGACCGATCAGCAATATTGGCGCGAAATTTAAAACACCGCAGCAGAAGTACCCCAACCGGCGACCTCGCTCCCCGTCCTCCCTTCACACTTGCCGTCGGGAGATCAGCGGCCCTAGCCGCTGATCTCCTGACGGTAGCCGCATGGAGGTCAGCGGCGATGCAGCCGGGAGATGACCGACCCTAGCCGGTCATCTCCCAGCTGCTCGCACCGTAAGTACGCCGCTCCCCGGTCCTCACTAGCATGGTTCGCTGATTGGTCGCGGCCACGATATTGGCGCCAAAATTTAAACACCGCTCTGCTGATTGGTCGCGGCCGGTCGGCCGCATACATATTCTAGAATACCCGATGCGTTAGAATCGGGCCACCATCTAGTACAGAATATTTCTGCATTTAGTTTTTTGCCAATTAAAAGACTTTTTGCTGCCTTTCATGTTAGATTATCTCTTATGTTATGTTCAATGTTCAAGTCCTTTTCTTGAGAAGGAAAAAAAAATAGAATACCTACCA
Source organism: Phyllobates terribilis (assembly GCF_046119375.1). Lineage (NCBI taxonomy): Eukaryota > Metazoa > Chordata > Amphibia > Anura > Dendrobatidae > Phyllobates > Phyllobates terribilis. The sequence continues at coordinate 60,805,348 of NW_027362773.1, forward strand.
GATTAGTCTTTAGAAACTGAGCTCTTCCAGCAAGGAGTTTGCATGTTCTCCCCATGTTTGCTTGGGTTTCCTCCGGATTCTCCGGTTTCCTCCCACACTCCAAAGACATACTGATAGGGAATGTAGACTGTGAGCCCCAATGGGGACAGTGATGATAATGTCTGTAAAGCAATGTGGAATTAATAGCGCTATATAAATATGCATAATAATTGAAATTGCCTGTAAATGCTTCCAATAAAATGGTTCCCAGGTAACCAATGTGTAGGCTTTGTGCAGCGATACCACCCTGCAGCTCCACACCAATGTTTGTTGAGTTTGCAGCTGCTGAAATGTGCTATAAATCCACTGGACTACTGCAGTCTGTTCTCGGCGGTGTTGTGCCATCACTCTTAGCATGACTGCTGAGGCCATTGATTGGTTGCAGCAGTCATGTGGATGCATACCAAATTACTACTGTAGACTAACTAACAAAGACCCTTGGGGACCACTGGATTGGTGGAGGGATTAACACATTTCCTCCTGGTAGCTTAAATTATTTAAATCCCAAATAACCCCCATAAGATGGGTCGAGATGGGTTCATATAACCCAAATAACCCCCATAAGATAGGTCGAGATGGGTTCATCTATAAGTTCATAGGTGATGAGATCGCAATGGTTTTCAGCTCAGGAACACTTGCCTCCATCCTTTCCTCGGCCTCAATCTTTGGTTTCTTGTCACTTTTCCATTTCTGTGTCTTCCGTTCTATTAAAGATTGTTCTGCGACTTCCTTGAAGGCAGTTTATTGGGGAAATTTCCTAACTAGCATGGCACTAGTTTCTCATCCTGACTGATTTCTTACAGCTCACTTAATGAGTGACTAAAGGTTTAGCAGCAGACTGTGGGGACTGCGCCGCTTCTTTCTGAACACACATGGCGTCGTTTGTAATAGTGAGCTTCATCAGTGCATTTAAGTGGAATTCATAATATAGTCATTATGCTTTTTATATCAGCTAATTCTTTAAGGAAATTGCGAAAAAAATAATGAAGCCATGTTACATAGCTACTTAATTTTTTTATCAGTAGTGTTACTGATGTCTATTTTATGCAAAGCGGTTGGTATCTCATATTGGACACATTACTGTCAAGAAAATATTACTTTCCTTAATTATCAGTAATGAAGCAGGGATAAGCTGTTCACTTAGATATCCTATATCTAATGACCTTTCCCGCTAGAGGTTGTGATGAAAGGTATCAGTTTCACAAATTATGCCTCATTTAGCTGGTGGCATTTGTGTAGACGGATGTTGTAAGGATGAGTTCTAAAGTGAAATGTAAATTACATTGGTGTTTATAAAGTGATTTAGTGCTCGCCTTCCACTACATCATTGTTTTTCCTCTGTATTATTATTAAATGACTTGAAACCCTTCACTTTGTCACACTAGCCCATTATATCAATGGTTACTTTAGCCGTGTGTTACAAACCACTGTTTATTTTTTCGCAATAATTACGAGTTGAACATACACACAAGAAAACACAAGACAAGCTCAGAGGCGTCATTATTTGTGGCTTCAAACATGGCTCCCCGCAGCTGTGGAAGAAGACAAGTTGTAGGATTGTCTGTCTTGTGAAGTTTCTTTAGCGTGCTGCCTTCATTTTGTACATTGTTTGATGGGTTGATGATCTTATATCCTAAAAAATTACTTTTTTTGTAAACCTTAAAGGGATTATTCTACGAATACCCTATTTTACTTTTATGATCTGTCAATCAAGTCATAAAAGTAAGTTAAATTGTTACCAAAAATGAGGAGCTTTAAAGATCAACTCTGTGAACAATTAGGTTGGAAACCGCCGAGCATGACGTTGCTTTGTCTTGTTGCCTATACATTTTGCTGAATTAGTTTCATTTACACCCTAAATGACTAATGTTAAAAAATTGAGCTAAAAAGGGGATGGTAAAAGCGCCGCTGAGTGCAACAGAAAGGCAGGTTATATCTTCACAATTATGCGCTACGTGTTTCAACATTGCACAGATGTCTTCCTCAGGAAAAGCATGTATGTCCGATGTTGAAACTTGTAGCCCATAATTTTTTATTAAAGTCTTAAGAAGATATTACCTGCCTTTCTGTCGCACTCAGCAGCGCGTTTATCACCCACTATTTTTTAGCTAGGTTTTTTAATGTTTTTTCTGATACATGGTGGTTCCTGGACTGGACCATCACTTGGGGATGCTGCAGCTGATTCCTTCCATCTCTGGATTTGAAACTGGGTTGTGCCTGGTGTTTGCACATCCCTCCAAGGTGAGTGCACTACCATATGCCCTTTATGTCATCCCTCACCATCTCCACTTCATTTCATTATAAATCTATTGTCTAAATTACTATTTTATACTTTGAAAACTGTTGTTGTACTAATAACATATTATACATTAAGGCTGTGTGCCCACTATGCGTTTTTTAAGCGTTTCCGCAGCGGCAATTCCGCTGCAGAAACACTTAAAAAATGCTTGGTAGAAGGCCTGCGATGTTCCCCAATGATAATCCGCATGTGCTATGCACATGCTGCGGAAATTTCGGCTGCGGATTATAATTGCGGAAAAAAACGCAGCACTACCAGTTATTTTGCGGAATCGCTGCGTTTTCGCCGCCATTGACTTGCATTGAATCGCATAATATCTGCGTGACTACATGTGCACATGCGGATATTAAGCGATTCAATATGCGGATGGTACCCGGGTTTGGAGAAGAGGAGACTCTTCTCCAGACCCGGGTACCATGGTACCTGTAAAAAAAAAAAGAATAAAATAAAAAATATAAATTATACTTACCTTCTGATGGCCCTGTTCTCCATAGCGATCCGTCCTGGCTTGCCGGCAGCTCGCGATGGTCTAAAAGGACCTGCCATGACGTCATTTAGTCATGTGACGGGTCACGCGACCGCTGTTGTCGGCGGTCGCATGACCCTGTCACATGACTAAATGACGTCATGGCAGGCCATTTTAGACCACCGCTAGACACCAGGGACACCGGACAGATCGGATAAGGACACCGGGGGCCATCAGAAGGTAAGTATAATATTTATTTTTTATTTTTTACCATTATTTCGGTCACACTATATAAATCCATGCCGGTTGCGTGGATTTATATAGTGTGTGACCAAGTTGTCAAGCACTTTCCAAGTGATGCTAAAATCGCTTGACAACCCTCATGCGGAAATGCATGTGAAAAACGCTTCACTTTCGCTTGTCACTGGCATGAAAAACACATGTACAATCCGCATGTACAATCCGCATGTACAATCCGCATGTGTTTTTTCTGCCAGGGAGATGCAGAAACGCTCAGGAAAAATCCGGAGCATTTCTGCATCGTGGGCACAAAGCCTAATAATGTGTCAATTAAGTCATAAATGTAAGTTAAAGAGGTTTTCCAGGCTTATAATATTGATGGACTATCCTTAAGATACATCAGCAATATCAGACCGGCCCAACACCTCGCAACCCCTCTTCGCAGTTTTCAGCTTGGCCAGCAAAGGTGAGATGTAAATTATAAAAGAACTTAGTCAAATAGTAGAATCATATGCACCATTCACCAATTGTGCTTACCTCGGCAGGGCCTCCCACCAGGTCCAAAAGCAATATAGAAGTTCAGGAAAGCTGAGGAACTAAAACAGCAGATTCTTGGTAAAAAAAAAACGTGTTCTTTATTCCAGGAAGACACAGCAGGCAACATTTTCAAGGCCAGAGAAAAATTCATACTCCATTAAATAAGAACTAAGCTGTGGTTCTGATCCAGCTCTGTACACCGTTTACATCCGGCCGCTGCTGGAGCTGATCAGTGGGGGTGCCAGGTGTCAGAGAGCCACCCATCTCATATTGATACCTATATCCATATGGGCATTTTAAAGGCAAGCTATCATCAGAAAATGAGCCTGTTGTCTAATTTTTCTTTTTTTTGGTAAATGTATTTTTTTTGCGGTGTTTGTCTTCCATTTCACAATCTTTATTAAAAATGCACAATAGAAATCTTGAAAAATTTCATGCTGGCCATTGGGGTATTTAGACTCTGACTTTCTGTTGGTTCAGTAACAACACAGATTATCCACAATGGTCAGACCCTTGCACTATTTTTTTGTATTGAAGCATCTAGTGGGGGGAGGTTAGCTGTGACATCACTTATTGTGATTGGTGGATCTTGTGTAATCAGCTGTGTATAGAGGAGTTACCTGTCACTATAATCCTGTCTCTAATGATAATGAGCGTGCTGTAAACTCTTCTTGAAAGGACAGGAATTATGAGTCTAAAATATTCCCAGTGGCCAGTGTGAAAATTGCAAAATCCTTAATTTTGTTTTCTTAAAGAAGATCATGATATAAAGAAAAATAAACATTGCCCATTTTTTTATAACATGCAACACAGCTGCAGGGCCCGAGTCTTGCCTCTCTGTGAATAGGAAGGTCTCAAATAGCCAGGCGCATTTTTTACAGTCCCAGTTATCTGAAGAGCAGGGTGAGAACATACTTGACATAAGCTCTTGCCAAAAATGGGAATTTAAGGCTTCCTGTTATCAGTGTTGGCTGGTGTTAAAGAGGTCAGACTCCTACCTTATTTCTGTGATTAATATGATTGATAAATCCTAAAGGGATAAAAGGGGTTACCATGAGGCATCCTTTTAAAATGTATTCAAAAGGATTGTCCATTTCCTACATCTGTACAAGCTTCAGGTAGTAGGTGTTCACAGTATACATAAGGGGGCCTTCATTTTAAATGATCGTGGCAAAAACGCCAATTAAAGAATGCATGGCTAGTAATTACCACAAGCCTACTCAGCATTAAATATAATAATAGGAGAAACAGAGTACATATGGGCATAAAAACAGTATAGCTTTATTAGATATCAAATATAAAAAGGGCCACGACAGGTGGCGACATGAAGTAGTAATAGATTACAAAATGCAGCACATAGTCATATGAATACAGCATATATATACTTTGAGAAAAATTTCCTCAAAAAAAAAGAGGAAAAGAGGGCAAGCACAAAAGGATATAAGACACACCATGCAAATGCACCGCTCCATACAAGTGTACGGGTAAATATGCAGTGTCAATGTAAATATCAGATGTCGCTTACCAAACGCAATAATAGATAAAAGTAAGAGACAGGCCAAGGACCAGGAGAGACAGAGATACCAGGTGGCCCTAATTGGAGCCTCGACGCGCGTTTCGCCCCTGGATAGAGGGCTTTCTCAAGAGGCATAGATGGGTAAAAGATCAGGACCTTTTTAAAGGTTGGTAACAGGTCACGTGACCGCATCGTAGGCCACGTGACCGGAAGTCCGGAAGTGATCAGCGCCAAGCGGCGCATGCGCCGGACGCCAGGCATCGTCGGCGCGGGCAGCGTCCGTCACCTGGCAACGCACATAGCGGAAGCACCTGGTGTGTGCCCCGGAAGTACGTGGCGAGGAGCAAGACGGCCGTGCCCGGGCCGAGAACGGCGTGCCTCCGGCGCATGCGCACCGCAAACTGAGCACAAAAATGGAGATTGCCACTAGCAAAGAGAAAGCGAACCACGGGAAATAAACAGGGACCAAAGCAGAAGGGGAGAGGCATCATACATCACGAGTATAGTGCAACAAAATACAACATGAAATGATTCAATCCAATGTAGAAGTTGTATTAAAACAAACAGTGCTGTCACATATATAGCAGGCATCCAAATTCCGATGCATGACATCAGTCCCATAAGATCCAGCTTGGTCAACACGTGGGTCACAAATTGTTTTCTTTTATGGATTGTGTCTTGGCAAAAATAAAAATAAGAAGAAAATAAAGTAAATAGGGTGAAAAGCACACACCAAGTGATGTTAAAAGCAAAAAACAACAATTATTAGAAACAAAGAAAAGGAGGGCCACAAAAATAATAATAAAATAAAGTATAATAGCATAACATCTGAGGCGGAGAACGATCCATAGAAAAATTCATATCACAAAAAGGGAGCGAAACTGAGTGTCTCGTTAAGACCTAAAGGAGACATGGTTTTCAGACGTATAATCCATTTAGTTTCTTTTTGGCCAAGGATTTTAGTCCAATCACCGCCACGAGAGCCGAGGTGTAGAACATCAATTCCACGCACCTTCAAAAATTTAGGGTCACAATTATGTTTTTGATGAAAGTGACGTGGGATAGTTTTTAATTCCCGTAGATCGGCCACCGTCTTAGCGGCACCAATGTCGCGCACATGTTCCCGTATCCTCACCCGTAGCTCCCTCGTAGTGAGTCCAATATAAATTAAATTGCAAGCACAAGTTGCGTAATAGATTACATTAGTTGAAGCACAAGATATAAAGTGACGGATTTGGTAGTCACGGGAGCCATCGGATGAGGAGAAGGAAACAGAGCGCACGGCATTGGCGCAGGCCAGACAGCGGCCGCAGGGAAAAAAAACAAGTCTAGGTCCACGGGACCCGAATGGGCACCTTCAATCATGAGTGGGGGGAGATGCGGCGGATCCTCTCCAAACATTGGGGTGTTCTTGGTGCGGAGCCCTCCCTACGCAATCTTCTGGGGGAATATCCACTCATGACACCCAGGAAAGCCAATAACCTTGGTGACATGTTGACACGGAGTCATTACATTCCCCCACCAACTAACCCATTCGGGTCCCGTGGACCTAGACTTGTTTTTTTTCCCTGCGGCCGCTGTCTGGCCTGCGCCAATGCCGTGCGCTCTGTTTCCTTCTCCTCATCCGATGGCTCCCGTGACTACCAAATCCGTCACTTTATATCTTGTGCTTCAACTAATGTAATCTATTACGCAACTTGTGCTTGCAATTTAATTTATATTGGACTCACTACGAGGGAGCTACGGGTGAGGATACGGGAACATGTGCGCGACATTGGTGCCGCTAAGACGGTGGCCGATCTACGGGAATTAAAAACTATCCCACGTCACTTTCATCAAAAACATAATTGTGACCCTAAATTTTTGAAGGTGCGTGGAATTGATGTTCTACACCTCGGCTCTCGTGGCGGTGATTGGACTAAAATCCTTGGCCAAAAAGAAACTAAATGGATTATACGTCTGAAAACCATGTCTCCTTTAGGTCTTAACGAGACACTCAGTTTCGCTCCCTTTTTGTGATATGAATTTTTCTATGGATCGTTCTCCGCCTCAGATGTTATGCTATTATACTTTATTTTATTATTATTTTTGTGGCCCTCCTTTTCTTTGTTTCTAATAATTGTTGTTTTTTGCTTTTAACATCACTTGGTGTGTGCTTTTCACCCTATTTACTTTATTTTCTTCTTATTTTTATTTTTGCCAAGACACAATCCATAAAAGAAAACAATTTGTGACCCACGTGTTGACCAAGCTGGATCTTATGGGACTGATGTCATGCATCGGAATTTGGATGCCTGCTATATATGTGACAGCACTGTTTGTTTTAATACAACTTCTACATTGGATTGAATCATTTCATGTTGTATTTTGTTGCACTATACTCGTGATGTATGATGCCTCTCCCCTTCTGCTTTGGTCCCTGTTTATTTCCCGTGGTTCGCTTTCTCTTTGCTAGTGGCAATCTCCATTTTTGTGCTCAGTTTGCGGTGCGCATGCGCCGGAGGCACGCCGTTCTCGGCCCGGGCACGGCCGTCTTGCTCCTCGCCACGTACTTCCGGGGCACACACCAGGTGCTTCCGCTATGTGCGTTGCCAGGTGACGGACGCTGCCCGCGCCGACGATGCCTGGCGTCCGGCGCATGCGCCGCTTGGCGCTGATCACTTCCGGACTTCCGGTCACGTGGCCTACGATGCGGTCACGTGACCTGTTACCAACCTTTAAAAAGGTCCTGATCTTTTACCCATCTATGCCTCTTGAGAAAGCCCTCTATCCAGGGGCGAAACGCGCATCGAGGCTCCAATTAGGGCCACCTGGTATCTCTGTCTCTCCTGGTCCTTGGCCTGTCTCTTACTTTTATCTATTATTGCGTTTGGTAAGCGACATCTGATATTTACATTGACACTGCATATTTACCCGTACACTTGTATGGAGCGGTGCATTTGCATGGTGTGTCTTATATCCTTTTGTGCTTGCCCTCTTTTCCTCTTTTTTTTTTTGTTGAAATTTTTCTCAAAGTATATATATGCTGTATTCATATGACTATGTGCTGCATTTTGTAATCTATTACTACTTCATGTCGCCACCTGTCGTGGCCCTTTTTATATTTGATATCTAATAAAGCTATACTGTTTTTATGCCCATATGTACTCTGTTTCTCCTATTATTATAGTAGGTGTTCACAGGTCTGCTCCAACCATGCTGCCTTCAACATAAGATTCAAAATGGTGAATTTAATTGATTCTTGTTAAGAACTAACTACAGTTATAAATTGTGGTATATGTGTAGGTTGATGGTTTTGCAAGCTCCAGAATTAGTGCTACCTTACAAACCTTTCATTAACTTTTATCATTAACAAACCTCCCTGAGAATCAGCCTCCAGAGCTTATTTTAAATGAAAGGTGGAGTTACCAATGTGAGACATGTAGATCAGGAGAGCGGTCTGTCAGTCATTACATGTCTCACACTGGTAACATCTCCTTTCATGTAAGATAAGCCATAAAGGCGGATTCTCAGGGAGATCTATGTCTGGCCCATAGATCTTAACAGCTCATTTTCATGTAAGAAAAACGTGGATTTCTCTGAAATAAGACATCGGATCACAGCTATCAAAGTATCACTTTATTTACCTTCCTATGCCCTGCATGTCCATATACACGGCTTAGGAGGGTTGATCTTACTAATCATGCAGTAAACTTGGTTTACTGACTTCATCAATTTAAGTTAATCCATCAATGCTTCCATTCTTTTTTGTAATACTAATTTGTGGGGATGTGTATGCTAAAGCTTTTATGGAATACTAAAACTTAAGACACTAATGTCACTTGAAAAATCAAGTGCTTTGAATGGGCAAAATCAGGGGCCCATGTAATAAGGGTAATTCCCAAATATCTAGCACTGCTCTGCCAAATCTAGACTACTAGAAAGAGCTGTGAATGGATCCGATGTTGAGCATACGCACCTCCACTCCATAAAACCTCAATGGGAGTGCCAGAGGAAGTACAGCGCTCCTCCCATTGACTAACAGGAGCGGGGGTGTGCACATTTAACTTTCGCTCTTTTCAAAGCAACTCAAAGCCCCATTCCCAGGATCTTTCAGTTGCTAGTGGTTGGACAAGCCACAGTCAAGAAGTTATTCCCAATCTTATTGATTGGAGATAACTTCAAATCTTGGTACTTAGCCTAAATTCAGTGGGGGACAGCTGCCTTCAGCCTAGGCTTTCTATCATCTTTTACTCTCAAAAATGGCATAAGTTATGCCATTCTACTTCTGTGCCAAAAGGCTTTATCCAATGCTTTTTTATACCAATGCTTTCATATAAATGAAACTTGTCTCCTGTTGCTCTGCAGAAATGTAATAACTTTTTGCCTTTTCTTTTTCTTATCCCTTTTTTTAAACCTATGTAAATTCTAAATTGCACATTTTGCATTAAACTATAGGTAAAAAACATATACAGGAGCAAGAATCAACTTGCCCTGGCTGTGCCTTCTCCTGTTCTTCAGCAGTTTGATAAATATCATACTTGCCCAAGATGGCAGCTGCAAGATAGAATACATTATTTTGAGATAGCACGTTTATTTTATTCTGACAAGCAAAATTACAGCAGACAAAACTTGAGTCCTACAGCACACAATAATTAATGAAATTGCAATGGCTATCTTTTCTTAAAACTGTCACTTCTGCAAGTACATTGTGTTACATAGACAATGAAGGGATTGGTTATTTAGTGAAAAAAGCCAAGAAAACAAGAAACTTACTGTATTTGAAAACTGATCTTCAATTACTTAAAAAAAAATAACTTGCATAATTTAATAGCAAATTAGTTTTTTTAGGGGGTTTACTGCCATGCACTTATATAAGTTTCCTTGACCGTACTGCTGGTTGTTTGATGTCCGTTCGTGTCATGGATTTTCCATATAAAGTAACATAGAATATAAAATTTATACATGCAAATACTTCAGAGGTATTTTTGTTTTCTAAATTATGCAGAATTTGTGATTAATGTTCATTCATATATCTTGACTTTTCCACTATTTTAAGCCTTATATAGGGCTTGTTTAGGATTTCAAAAAATATTAGTAAAACAATTGGAACTAAATAAGAACATTCTTCATTATATATAGTGTGTTGTAGCGGTTAGCCTATACAAGGTCTATATTTGGGGCCAACTTGTGAATACCTTTTTATGGTGTTTATATGAGACAGTGGATGAGACTTTAACCACTTCGCACCAGAGCCTGTTTTTGCCTTCGTGACCGGGCCAATTTTTTCCATTCTGACCACTGTCACTTTATGAAGTAATTACTCTGGAACGCTTCAACGGATCCCCCTGATTCTGAGATTGTTTTTTCGTGACATATTGTACTTCATGATTGTGGTAAAATTTCTTCGATATCACTTGCGTTTATTTGTGAAAAAATCGGAAATTTGGTGAAAATTTAGCAATTTTCAAACTTTGAATTTTCATGCCCTTAAATCAGAGAGATATGTAACACAAAATAGTTAATAAATAACATTTCCCACATGTCTACTTTACATCAGCACAATTTTGGAACCAACATTTTTTTTTGTTAGGGAGCTATAAGGGTTAAAAGTTGACCAGCGATTTCTCATTTTTCCAACAAAATTTACAAAAACATTTTTTTAGGGACCACATCTTATTTGAAGTGACTTTGAGGGGCCTTTATGACAGAAAATACCCAAAAGTGACACCATTCTAAAAACTGCACCCCTCAAGGTGCTCAAAACCACATTCAATAACTTTATTAACCCTTCAGGTGCTTCACAGGAATTTTTGGAATGTGGAAGAAAAAAATGAACTTTTTTCACAAAAATGTTACTTTAGACCCATTTTTTTTATTTTCACAGGGGTAACAGGAAAAAATGGACCCCAAAATTTTTTGTGCAATTTCTCTTGAGCGCGATGATACCCCATATGTGAGGGAAAACCACTGTTTGGGCGCACTGCAGGGTTCGGAAGGGAAGGAGCGCCATTAGACTTTTTGAATGTAAAATTTGTCTGAATAATTAGCAGACGCCATGTTGCGTTTGGAGAGCCCCTGATGTTCCTAAACAGTGGAAACCCCCCACAAGTGACACCATTTTGGAAACTAGACCCCTTAGGGAACTTATCTAGATGTGTGGTGAGCACCTTGAACCCCAAGGTGCTTCACATAAGTTTATAATATTGAGCTGTAAAAATAAAATTTTCACATTTTTCCCACAAAAACATTTTTCATCCCTTAATTTTGCATTATCATAAGGGTAATAGGATAAATTGCACCATGAAATTTGTTGTGCAATTTCTCCTGAACACGCTGATACCCCATATGTGGAGGCAAACCACTGTTTGGGCGCACGGCAGGGTTTGAAAGAGAAGGAGCGCCATTTGACTTTTTGAATGTAAAATTTGTTTGAATAATTAGCGGACGCCATGTTGCATTTGGGGAGCCCCTGATGTGCCTAAACAGTGGAAACCCCCCACAAGTGACACCATTTTGGAAACTAGACCCCTTAGGGAACTTATCTAGATGTGTGGTGAGCACCTTGCACCCCCAGCTGCTTCACAGAAGTTTATAATATTGAGCCATAAAAATAAAATTTTCACATTTTTCCCACAAAAAATGTTTTTTGTTCCCTAATTTTGCATTATCATAAGGGTAACAGGATAAATTGCACCATAAAATTTGTTGTGCAATTTCTCCTGAACACGCTGATACCCCATATGTGGGGGAAAACCACTGCTTTGGTGTACGGCAGGGTTCGGAAGAGAAAGGAGCGCTATGTTGGCTGGGATAGGTTGCAGACACCATGTCACATTTGAAGAGTCGCTGACATGCCGAAACAGCAGAAACCCCCACAAGTGACCCCATTTTGTAAACTACACCTCTCAAGGAATTCATCTAGGGAAGTAGTGAGTATTTTTTAATTTTTAAATTTATACCATTGGGCAGTGAAAAAAGCATAATTATATTTTTACCACAAAAAAATGTTTTACCTTCAGATTTTACATTTTCACACAGGACAATGGGTAAAAATGGTGCCGAAATGTGTCACACAATTTCTTCTAAAAGTGGCAATACCCCATATGTGGCTGTGTCGTACCACTCAGCCATACGGCGACATCTGGGGGGGACGGAGCGCTATTTGACAATTGGAGAACAAATTATTGTAGAATAGGCACAATATTTTCTGAATTTCTTTTGGGGGGCAAGGGCCATTTCGCTTTTCCAGAGCCTTTCTGCTACCAGTAACTTGGAAGTCCCTTATATTTTTAACAGATGACGGACCTGAGTGGGGACTAGCTTTTTTTGAAGACTGAGTTGAAGCTTTTATTGGGAACATTTTACGTAACATTTATCCGGTGCTCGAGGCTGAGCACTTACATCGGGGTTTCCATCTAAATTTCCAAGTGATGTAATTCAGATGAAACCCCTGCAGGACCCATTCACTGTAATGAGGCAGCAGAGTTACTCTGGACTCCGTCTGGCCTCTGTTTAGCGGTGTCCTTTTTTTCAGAAGTGCACAAAACTGTGGCCAATCGCACTTTTATGCACGCCTAAAACAAATGACACCATGGGATCCCAGGCTAGACGGCGTCCACAGTGGCCTATATCTGCCTCATTACAGGGAATCTTCCGTCATGGGTTCCGGCTGAATCACGTATTTCAGAGATTTACACGGAAACTCTGGTGTAAGCGCTTAGCGCAGAGCGCAGGATAAATGTGAGCAGAGCCTTACTGCGATCTTTGGGAGACATAATAAACAAATCAGTAGCAGGTGAAGAATTGGTTTTATTTATTTTTTACGCCGTTCCTCGTGCAGTATAAGTGATGAGATTACTTTATTCTTCGGGTCGGTGCGATTACAGCGATACCAGATTTATATCGGGTTTTTATGACTGACAGCTGTCACACACTAAAAGACGCTTTTTTTTGCAAAATCTAGTTTTTGCTTCGCCATATTTTGAGAGCTATAATTTTTCCATATTTCGGCCGACAGAGTCATGTGACGGCTTGTTTTTTGCGGGACGAGTTGACATTTTTATTGGTACCATTTTTGGGTACGTGACATTTTTTGATCGCTTTCTATTCCGTTTTTTGGGAGGTAAAATTAACAAAAACCAACAATTCAGGAATTGTTTTTTGAGTTTTTTTTTATGCCGTTCTGCGTGTGGTAAAAGTGATCAGGCAGCGTTATTCTTCGGGTCAGTACGTTTACAGCGATACTACACTTACTATATATTTTTTTTATGTTTTGGCGCTTTTACACAATAAAACAATTTTATAGAAAAAATATTTTTTTTGCATTGCTTTATTCTGAGCGCTATAACTTTTTTATTTTTTGGCTGATGGAGCTGTATGGTGACGTTTTTTTTGTGGAACAAGATGACGTTTTCAGCAGTACCATTTTTATTTCTATTTTGCTTTTTGATCGCATTTTTTTCCACTTTTTGTTTGGCGATATGATGAAAAAGCATATTTTTTTGCTGCGTTTTTTATTTATTTTTATTACGGTGTGCACAGAAGAAGTTAATTAGTGTGACAGTTTTATAGATCGGGTTGTTTCGGACGCGGCGATACCAAATATGTGTACTTTTTTTGTTTTTGCATAAATATACGGATTTATTGGTTTCATATTTTATTTATTTATTTTTATTTATTTTGTGATTTTTTTTAACTGTTTAAAAACATTTTTTTTTACTTTTTTTTTTACATTTTTACTTAGTCCCTGTATGGGACATGAATTTTTATTTTTCTGATCACTGATCTCATGTAATGTAATAGACTTGTATTACATTACATGAGATCTTCGCTGACTGTTTCACAGTCAGAGTCTCCTGCCTGGCTTCAGCTGCAGGCTGAGCCAGGCTGGACACCATATAGGGCAGAGCTGGAGGCGGTCATGTGACCTCCAGCTGCCATAGCAACGTCAGGTCCTGGAAGGTATCAGGGGTCTTCGGAGAGGTAAGTAAGACGACCCCCTCTCCTCCTGCTGTCTTCTATATGCCGCGATCACTATAGATCGCGGCATATAGAAGGCAGCAAAGGGTTAACATCACTGGGACCTGATCCAATCCAATGATGTCCCCTGTCAGAGCTATCGCTCTGCACCGCAAACGCAGAGCTTGCAGGACCCTGAGGGCCCTGAGCGCTGCGAGACCACCCACCGTTTTTAAACATCGGCGCTGCACAGAGCCCAGCAAGCGCCGACGTTTATCTACAGTGGGCCGTCGCGAAGCGGTTAAAGGAAATAATATGGTGATCTGAACTAACTTGTTTTTTCTTTGTGTTTTTAAAGGAAACCTGTCACTATGAAAATTAAGTCCAATCTACAGGCACCTTGTTATAGAGCAGGAGGAGCTGAGAAGATTGATTATATAGTTTTGTGAGAAAAGATTCAGTATAACCTGTGATTTAATCATGTAATCCTCTGCTCTTTCTGGGATTTTCAGTCCAGTGTGCGGTCCTATCAGTGACTGACAGCTATCTCTGTATGCATACTTATACAAGGAAAGCTGTCAGTCACTGCTAGGACTGAAAAGCGTAGGAAAAGCAAAAGTTTAAATGATTAATTCTCAGGTTTTACTGAATCTTTTCTCACAAAACTATATATAAATCTATTCTGCTCCCCCTGATCTATAACATGCTGCTAGCAGATTGGACTGCGTTTTCATGATGACAGATTCCCTTTAATTTGTAACAGCATGGACACTCCATGTCCTCTTGAATAGTAGCCACTCATTGCAGCCTTCTCTATGATATCTACACGCCCTAATAGAGAATATGGTCTGTCCTGGTGGGATAACTCCTTTAAAATAATTTCATAGAAGTGCTGGAATTTTGGATATTCCTTTTAAATAGTGGTTTCCCTATGAATATTCACCACATTTAGTTGTGTGAACTTCTTGTTGTTATTGTTTCTCTTAGCTACACTACCTGACAGAAGTTATGTCGCTTATCCATGTTATGTAAATAAAAGCTTATAACCTGACGCTAAATTCATCCATTGGTTTTATAAATTACTCTTTTGAAAGCTGAAACCCTCCCAAATTTGTTTTCGGTTAAGAAAATAAATTGGCATCAATGCTGAAATATTGATCATTTAATGAACACAGAATGGTCAGATTTTGGCAAGACAAAAGTTTTGTCGCCTGGTCATATAATGCACCCAATCCTAGTTTACATCCTCACCAGTGCTCAGTAAATGATCGATTAATTAGTGGGTATGTATAAAAAGAAACCCAGCACCCCAGACCTTCACTTGAACTGCAACTAGAGCTCTGACAACATGCCAAAAATCCACCCTGCGACCAAAGCCTTGATTATCAAGAGGCTGAAGACTAGATCCACTGCAGAGGTAGCTGGCACCTTTAATGTGATTCAGCATCAAGTACAAAGAATTAAAAAAAGATTTGAAGAGACTGGAGATGTGTTTGACAAGTCCAGGTCCGGCAGACCCCGCAAGACAACTGCTCATGAGGAACGTTTGTTGGTTAGATAATCTTAAGCAAGCCCGTCTTCCACTGCAGCAGAGCTCCAACAGGCCTGGTCACCTCAATTCCCTGTGTCAACTAGAACAGTTTGTAGGATTCTGTCTCGAAATGGCCTCCATGGTTGAATCAGTGCCCAGAAGCCAGCAATAAACAAAAGGCAAATAAAAAACCATGTGGCATTTGCAAAGTCCCATAGTCTGCTAAACAGATGGACGCTGGAAAAGTGGCAGAAGGTGGATTTCTCTGATGAATCTTCAGTAGAATTACACCACAGTTGTCGCAAATACTGCAGGAGACCTACTGGAGCCCGTATGGATCCAAAATACCAGAAAACAGTTAAATTTGGTGGTGGAAAGATCATGGTCTGGGGTTACATTCAGTATGGGGGTGTGCAAAACATTTGCAAGGTGGAAGGCAATATTAATAGCCTAAAATATCAAGAAGTATTAGCTACCTCTTACATTCCAAATCATAAAAGGGGTCAAATTCTGCAGCAGTATGGTGCTCCAACTCATACATCCATCTCTACAACAAAGTTCCTCCAGGCAAAAAAGATCAAAGTGCTCAAGGACTGGCCAGCCCAGTCACCAGACATGAACATCATTGCGCATGTTTGGGGTAGGATGAAAGAGGAAGCTTGGAAGACAAAACCAAAGAATCTAGATGAACTCTGGGAGGCACGTAAGACTGCATTCTTTGCTATTCCTGATGACTTCATTAATAAATTGTATGAATCATTGTTGAACCGCATGGATGCAGTCCTTCAAGCTCATGGAAGTCACACAAAATATTAAATATGACTCTAATAGCACCAGAACTTCATTCACCAATGTTATGCAACATATATTTGTATTTTAAGATAATTATTTGTTTGAATATCACATTACTTTCTGTGGGCGACAAAACTTTTGTCTTGCCAAAATCTGACCATTCTGTGTTCATTAAATGATCAATATTTCGGCACTGATGCCAATTTATTTTCTTAACCTAAACCAAATTTGGGAGGGTTTCAGCTTTCAAAAGAGTAATTTATAAAACCAATGGAAGAATTTACCGTCAGGTTATAAGCTTTTATTTACATAACATGGATAAGCGACATAACTTCTGGCAGGGAGTGTATAAGAGATGGTATACCTTTCAGCTTACATAATACAAGCAAATGTATGTGTATTGATAGACTGTTTTTCTTGTTGACATTCTTTTTTTTATCTTGTTTTTTCCCCTCTTGATTAAAGCTGGTCAAAGCTAGTCATAAAGATATTTGACCTGATGAACTGAAAGGGGTTGTCCACTACTAGGACAACCCCTTCTTGATCTGAATTGTCCCCGTGAAAATAAAAACACCTATACTCTCCTCCCGTGCCGATGTCATTCCAGCCGTGTCGGCATTCGCGTTCCCGGGGCTCACGTGCAGTTTTTATGACATGTGAGCCCTGTGCCTAGTCAGCGCTGGCGTCACTGTCTCCTACTTCAGACGGAAGTAGGAGAAGTGAGGAAGTGAGAGCTGCGGTTTGCCGCTCACTACCTCTTCATTACTAATGCGTCTGAAGGAGGAGACAGTGACGCCAGCGCTGACTGGGCACAGGGCTCACATGTCATAAAAACTGCACGTGAGCCCCGGGAACGCGAATGCCGACACGGCTGGAATGACATTGGCACGGGAGGTGAGTATAAGTCTTTTTATTTTCACAGAGGCAAACATTCAGATCAAGAAAGGGGTTGTCCTAGTAGTGGTCGTGTCATGAATAGTGTTGAGCAATTCAGCAGTGGCATACACCGGTACCCGACAATTTAGAACAGAAAGAATAGAGCATCACACATAGAATAGATAGATAGAAACATGTCAGTCACATATATAAGAAGTACAGTGATAGTGTTGATTACTGCACTTGTCATTTAGTGTCAAAATAAAGGATTTATTAAAAAAAAAAATTGGCGTGGGGTTCCCCGTAATTTTAGTCTCTAGCGGAGGTTAAGCAGATGGCTGGGGCAGATGTTTGAAGCCTGGGAAGTGGGTAATACCCACGGAGCTTCCCAGGCTACTTATATCAGTCCCCAGCTGAATACCTAGCCTTTACTAGCTATTAAAATGGGGGACCCCCCCAAAAAATGACGTGGGGTCCCCCCTATTTTAATAGCTAGCAAAGGCTAGGCAGACAGCTGGGGGGCTGATATTAATAGCCCAGGAAGGGTGCCATGAATATTGGCCCCCTCCCAGACTAGAAACACTAGTTGTCAGCCGCCCCAGAAATGGCGCATCCATAGGATGCTCCAGTTCTGGCCCTTACCCTCGCTCTTCCCACTGCCCTGTAGCGGTGGCAGTGGGGTAATAGGGCTGGGGTTGATGTCAGCTTATAATGCCAGCTGACATCAAGCCCAGGTTAGTAATGGAGAGGCGTCTATAAGACACCCCCATTACTAACCCCATAGTCAAAGTTAAAAAAAAAAACACCCAGAATAAAGTCCTTTAATTGAAATAAACACACAATTCTTTAATGTTCTAAATTAAACCATACTTACCATCACGCCCATTCCAGCTGAAGCCAACGATCTCCTGCAATAAAAATAAAATAATAAACCAACATCATCCTTACCTTTCCATGATTCCCAGGACGGCTCCAGTTCTGCTACATTCACATGACAGGCTGGATCGCAGCCGAAAGCTGCCATCCAGCTTGCCATGCCGCAGACACTGAGAAGCGCAGGCATGCTTGCGCTCCTCAGTGTCTGGCTGTGACGGCATCCAGATGAGCCAAGTGCATGTCCAATGAACTCGGCTCACCTCATGCACGTCACTGACAGCGTGGGAGAATTCTCCTGCGCTTGCCGTGAGCGCAGTCGAATTTTCTCACGCTGGGATGGCATTCTGATGACAGGCTGGATCGCAGCTGAGCGCTGCCATCCAGCTTGTCATCCTTCAGAGACACTGCAGAGCGCAGGCATTATGGGAACTTCTGATTCCGGTATTCGATATTCTAAAAGTATCGGAACCCAGTATCGGAACTCCGATACCGCGAATATCGGTCGATACCCGATATTTCAGTATCAGAATGCTCAACACTGGTCATGAATCAACTCCTTTTTGCCTTGTTTGGGGAAATGGACTTTACTCTGCATCCCCTTATGAACCAGCGTGTGAGCTGTTGTTTTTTTTATTATGCTTTTATTTATATACCACCCTCATATTCCGCAGTGCTTTACATACATTATCACCACTGTCCCCATTGGGGCTCACAATCTACAATTCCTATCTTTGGATGTGTGGGAAACTGGAGGAAATCAACAAAAACACAGGATAACATACAAACTCCTTGCAGATATTGTTCTTGGTGGGGTTTGAGCCCGGGACTCCAGCAATACAAGGCTGCAATGCTAACCACTGAGCCACTGTGCTGTTATAGGGAATCTGTCAGTAGTATCAACCCTCCTAAGCCATTTATATGGGCACGCAGGTCACAGGAAGCCGAATAAAATGATACCTTGATTTCTGCGATCCGATGTCTTATTCCAGAGAAATCCACGTTTTTCTTATATATAAATGACCTCTTCCAGGTTATGGGGAGGACACTGCCTCGAAGATAACTCTGCTTTCCCTTGTTGTACATGAAGGGGGAGTTACCAGTGTGAGACAAGTAACTAACACAGAACAGCAGAAATGAAATTTGTCTTCTTGCAAACTTCTCTCTGAGCTCTGCTGTAGTGCAACAATACAATATTACAGCGATGTCTGTCTGTAAGATGGAAGCTGAAGCTGAGAGGAACCTGCAGATGTGTCAGGTATAATCACACACAGCTCTGCAGTGAGATCAGGAGAGCAGAGAGCAGCCATCACACTGGTAACTCCCCTACATGTATAATGATCTCTGGAGGCAGTTATCTTATGGGCAGCGTCCTCCCCAGAGCTTGGAAGAGGTCAATTATATAAAGTGATAAAAGACTATTTCTCCACAACAAGGCATCTGATATGAGACATACAGGTATCACTCTCTTCAGCAGTCTATAAATTGTATGTCCATATTAATGGTTTAGATGGGTCAAATGTGGTGACAGATTCCCTTTAAGAAAGCTACGTATATATCCCACAATTATCAAAATAAATGTCCCACATTTTGTGGTCTGCACTGATGAAAGAAGTATCAAATGCATTGGAAAGATTGTATCATCATGTGGATCAAGATCTGTGAATTGTTTCAGTTGCTCATGTTATTTGTGCTATATAAGTGCTTGTTTTCTTGTTGATTTATACAAGAAAGAGGAAAAAAATAATAATCATAAAAGGAAGATAATTGTATAATATTTATGTTGCTTGAGATTTGGAAAGGAGGTTTGGGATCTCTGACACGTCCTTGTACTAATATAAGGGTTACTAATTGAATGTGTTTGTGAGCTTTTAAAGGGGTTGTTCCCTTTCAGATAATGTTCAGCCCCAAATGTAATTTGTAAAAAAAAATAACAAACTGCACTATACTCACCTTCCCGGGTCCACTGGTAAGTCTGTGCCGCTACTTCATGTGTCTGGAATTGACTGCAGCGCTGACCTCACGTCAACAGAACGGCAACTAATCAGCGAGCTCAGCATCTCTGCCAGTGTAGAAGGAACGCCCCTCTTCAGAGCCACAGAGCTCACTGATTAACTTCCATACTCTCAACATTCTATTATCACCTCAGCCAACACTGGATACCTGGAGCAGCAGCATAGACTCGTGAGTGGATCTAGGGAAGGTGAGTATAGCGCAGTTTATTTTTTTAACAAACTGCAGACAGGGCCATACATTATCTGACAGAGAACAGCCCCTTCAAAGAAGAGATAACTCCTACGTTTGTGGGCCATCTCAACCTTGTGGTTGTCCATTATTGGGAATCGTATGACCAAACAGTAGGAACCTTAGTGAGAACAAGGGATGGTCAGCAGGGGCCTGAAGCCAGACTTGGTAATCAGCTGGCTGGTCCCTATGACTGTCCTTTAAAAACTTGGTCATAAAGGACTAATCTGCAACAATCGTAATTTAATATATTTTGTGACCCACACATAGTGTGAACCACGATGGAACATGACATTTTTTGTAATCCTACAGTGGGTACGGAAAGTATTCAGGCCCCTTTACATTTTTCACTCTTTGTTTCATTGCAGCTATTTGGTAAATTTTAAAATGTTCATTATTTTTTCTTATTAAAGTACACTCTGCACCCCATCTTGACTGAAAAAAAACAGAAATGTAGAAATTTTTGCAAATTTATTAAAAAGAAAAACTGAAATATCACATGGTCATAAGTATTCAGACCCTTTGCTCAGACACTCATATTTAACTCACATGCTGTCCATTTCCTTGTGATCCTCCTTGAGATGGTTCTACTTCTTCATTGGAGTCCAGCTGTGTTTAAACTGATATGACTTGATTTGGAAAGGCACACACCTGTCTATATAAGACCTCACAGCTCACAGTGCATGTCAGACCAAATGAGAATCATGAGCTCAAAGGAACTGCCCAAAGAGCTCAGAGACGGAATTGTGGCAAGGCACAGATCTGGACAAGGTTGCAAAAGAATTTCTGCATTACTCAAGGTTCCTAAGAGCACAGTGGCCTCCATAATCCTTAAATGGAAGAAGTTTCGGACCACCAGAAGTCTTCCTAGACCTGGCCGTCCAGCCAAACTGAGCAATCGTGGGAGAAGAGCCTTGGTGAGAGTGGTAAAGAAGCACGCCGAGATCACTGTGGCTGAGCTCCAGAAATGCAGTAGGGAGATGGGAGAAAGTTCCACAAAGTCAACTATCACTGCAGCCCTCCACCAGTCGGGCCTTTATGGCAGAGTGGCCCAACGGAAGCCTCTCCTCAGTGCAAGACATATAAAAGCCCGCATAGAGTTTGATCAAAAACACATGAAGAACTCCCAGACTATGAGAAGTAAGATAGAACTTTTTGGTGATAATTCTAAGCGGTATGTGTGGAAAAAAACAGGCGCTGCTCATCACCTGCCCAATACAATCCCAACAGTGACATGGTGGCGGCAGCATCATGCTATGGGGGTGTTTTATTCATCCAGAGATATTATGGATGAAAACCTCTTCCAGAGTTCTCTGGACCTCAGACTTGGCCGAAGGTTCACCTTCCAACAAAACAATAACCTGAAGCACACAGCTAAAATAACAAAGGAGTTGCTTCAGAACAACTCTGTGACCATTCTTGACTGGCCCAGCCAGAGCCCTGACCTAAACCCAATTGAGCATTTCTGGAGAGACCTGAAAATGGCTATCCACCAACGTTCACTATCCAACCTGACGGAACTGGAGAGGATCTGCAAGGAAGAATGGCAGAGGATCCCCAAATCCAGGTGTGAAAAACTTGTTGCATCATTCCCAAGAAGACTCATGGCTGTACTAGCTCAAAAGGGTGCTTCTACTCAATACTGACCTAAGGGTCTGAATACTTATGACCATGTGATATTTCAGTTTTTCTTTTTTAATAAATTTGCAAAAATTTCTACATTTCTGTTTTTTTCAGTCAAGATGGGGCGCAGAGTGTACTTTAATGAGAAAAAAATGAACTTTTTAGAATTTACCAAATGGCTGCAATGAAACAAAGTGTGAAAAATTTAAAGTGGTCTGAATACATAAAATACATAAGATATATAAGATATGTATCTATCTATCATATATATGTGTGTGTGTGTACGTATGTATGTGTGTAAGGATTAAGATCTATTAAAGCCAAATCTATGTCTAACTTTACCCAGAGTTTGCAATCACATGTATGTCAAATGGAGACAGTATAGATCCTCCATCACTACCCGAGAGTAGAAGAGTTAAACCTTACAAATACTAATAACCGCTTTTACCGCAGGTAAGCTATGAAGTTCTACTACATGCTGGCTGTTTAATTTCTGGTTGAAGAAGCACAGCAGTTTTTTTAGTTCATTATCTTTGAAAAAAACAGTAACAAGATAATACAGCTGCCTCTGATTAAGATGTAAATTCTTTCTAATTAGAATGTAAATTCTTACATTTAAATGAAGACATCAGTTGTCAGGATGCCATATGATATCTTATTTCACCTTGCCTGAATGGAGCGCTCAATGCCCGTCTATGGCACTAAAACATTTTTGTGGAGCCTTTGTTGTGTGATTCTTGTAATATTCCCCCTTCATGTTGCCTTTTCACTTGTCTTTTGTTTGTTTTTCCCCTTGCATCTGATATTGTTGTGCCTTGGGATTCCGCAGAAGTTTGGAATGAAAATTGAGTTCAGTCGGTGCCAGTATCCTCTTCTGCCTCAATTACTTCTGCTGAATTTTTTCTCAATGTAAATCAAAGGGGCTGCATAAAGTAGCGCGTGTATTCGAAATAATTAATTTTCCATAAAGTGATGGATCAAGTCCAATCAACCTTCCTGAAATCCAAATAATAGAAAAGAGAATTAGAAATTAATTAACATTTCCTGTCATTAATAGTTTATTATGTGTTTTTTTAATTTTTTTTATACCACAGCATATATTTAATAAGCTTTAGAAAATGGTTTCCTCACTTGCTTTTTCTTTATTATTACTATTATTATGGAATTATAAAAGAAACCTTTGACCACAATTATACAGTGGCAAAATATGCTAATGTGAATTTTGGCAAAAATATTCAAGTGCAGGTTTAATTATGCTTTTATCTGTAAAAGTAGGTGTGCATTCAAGTTTAGCATAAGGTCTAAAATAGCAAAAACTATGTAAGAAAAACAGAATTACAAATCATTAACTTATCATTTACTAATGTTGGAAACCTTGTATTTCAGTGTGTTTGTTTTTTTTCCCAGAAAAAGAACTACTGTCTGATAGATTGTCACTAGTTTTACAGCTCTGCTCCATTAAGCTGATTGGGTCTAAGCTGTAATACCAGGCATAACCTGCAGACAAACTTTTGGGCAGTTTCTAGAAAAAATACCCTTTTCCCAGAAAACCTCCAAATTTGCAATCTTTAGTGCTGGTTATTGAAGATCAGGTTTGTTTTAATGAGCCATGCAATTAAAGCCTCTAACATTGAAATGAATAACATTTTTCTTAAAATGGCAAAGGCAGTGGGAAAAATAAAGACTCAGCTTATGAAGTTGAATGCAGAAAAGAAATTGATAAGTTGGTCAGAGCATCCCAATAGTGGTACTTCTCATGAGGTATTCCTGGCATACAGTGATTGGTACCTACCAAAAGTTGTCAAAGGAAGGACAGCCAGTTAATTGACAATAGGGTCCTGGGTGCCTAGGGCTTATGGAGGCCCATAGAGAGTGAAGGCTAGACCATCTGGTCTGATCCCAGCACAAATTGCTGATAAATCTAATTTTGCCTTTGACAAGAAAGGTTCAGACATCATGGAGTGAAGTAAGTAGGTAGCCTTGCCTGAAAGATCACAATTTATGTTACATCATGTGGACGGGTGGTTGCCTATGTGTCTCTTACCTGGGTTAGAAAGGGCAGTGTTGATGTGCTTGTAATATTCTGCTTGGTTTGACATCTACTCTCTTTCATGGCCAAGTACACTCTTTTAGGTCACTGGCCTTTTTCAGTAGTATAATTGTCACGCAGGGTGTGGGAAAGACTTAGTGCAGCACAGAGGAAAGAGGGAAAGGGAGCCCAGACACTAGGGAAGGGGGGAGTGGAGACCTCATATTCTGGTCTAGTGTCACCCTGTCTCAACTACTGTCCCTATATTGGCTCTTCGCCAATCACCGCACGCGTGCCTCGCCCTGACTTTCTCTGGCGTATGGCTACGGGTAGACAAACGGGGGGATTGCTTATCTTTAGACGACTCCAGCCAAATGTGCACACGGCCTCAAGCTCCGGAGAGGACCACGTACTGCTCTTGCTAAAGCCTCACAAGTAGTAATGAATATCGCCGGCACCTCCCTCTCAGACACACCAGGTATTTATGCACTCAGACCAGGGAGCTAATTAGCCAGAGGGAGGTAGCTGCTGGGTCCTAGAGACAGCCAGCCTCTAAGAAGATGTCTGTAATGCCAAACATAGAGATCTCCTGCAACCAACTGCAGGGCAACTGTCTGTCACCTTTGACACACCCATGACAATAATGTGTCCTGCCAAAAATATATGGTGTTAATTTGCCCCATAAATTAAACAGATCTCAATCTGTTTCAGCTTCTGTGGGATGTAGTGGGAAAAAGTTTTGTCCTCTGAGGTCTTTTTTCACAGCTGACAGGACTTGCTAGGTTTTATTGCCATCATCTTTGTGGTAGATACCAGCAGAAACCTTTAGAGTGTTTGTGGAGTCAGAGGTGTTTTGAAGGCACAAAGGGGATTGGGACCTACAAGGTATTAGCCAGATGGCATTATTGATCTGACTATATAATATATGTTAAATGGAGAAGCTGCAGGATGGAACTAGGTAAATATCTGTGTCATTGATACTAGATATCCTTCTTGGTTTTTCTTAAATTTAAGGTGGTATTGCAATGAATGATTTACATCAGCTATCCACAGGATAAGCAATGAAAATGTCATAGGTTAAGGACTACACACTGGGAACTCCATCAATTGGTATAAGAAGGGACCCTCATATTTACTCCAATGGACGGCCATTGTGGGAGAAATTGAATCAGCCAGTTTATACCATGGCAAGGTAATTGGTCAAGTTATAAAGTTTGTTGCATGCTCTAAGGATCAAAACACGAGTTTCCAGTAGTTAGGCTTGAAATGATTAATCAGACACACCAGTTTTCTACATTCTCCATGTTTGAGACAGAACGTGGACTGTTGTGATCAGAACAGAACTTGCCTCTTGCTAATCATCCTTCCACTGTAGACGACAGAGATAATGACACCATGTGAGACCCAGGGCAGGCACTCTATTTAACACCTCTTCTTGGCAAACTAGAGGTTCCCTAAGGACATTTCTTGATTAAAACAAGAGGAAAACATTTCACATACCTTGAATAACGGGTTGGATAATCTTCAAAAAGGCAAGACTGTATGCCTGTGGGCCTTCTGAATTAAAAGAACATTGGTTTAGATTGACTTTTTTAATAAGGGCTTAGTAGAAAATGTGTTAGCTTGTGTTCTGTAAGCTTCTATATAATTGTTAAATAGTGATGTAAGTAGACTTCTTGGATTTAAAAGAATTTGGAAGTCACATGGGTGTTACCAAAGAAGATGAGCTAGAGCTTAAAAACTATGAAATTGAATTGAACCATAGCCAGGGCTGAATGACTGTTCATGTACTTTGTCCTTATGTCTTTGCCTTATAAATTTCGATATCCTATTTCAACACTTAAGTATCATATGAGCCTTGAGCCTTGTGGATTCTTTGTTTGGCAGCAAGAATTATCTACAATTTAATCTGGGTTCACTGTTCAAATTGACATTATATACTATAATACAATGTTCTCCAAATCCAGTCCTCATGAGCCACCAGCAGATCATGTTTTTGGGATTTCCTTGCACAGATGATGGAATTATCACCTGGGCAATACTAAGGAAATCCTGAAAACAGAATCCATTGATGGCTCTTGAGGACTGGAGTTGGGGAATAATGTATATCAGATAGGATTGTTCCTTGGATGTGTGGAAATTGATCTCTTTGAAGTTATCTGTTTGTAATGATTATTAAAAGCAGAGAGGGAATGTATTTCCATAGATTGTATGTCACTGTGTAGAAACCTCATAAGTCTCTTGGTCTGGACTTCATTCTTAAATGGAACCTGTCAGGCAATTCATGCTGTCTGAGCCACGAGCAGCATAAATCGGAGACAGGATTTATTGCATAAATCCATGTTTTACTCTGAAATTCTGTGGCTATACAGAGAAATCAGAGAAGCCCAGAGGACCAGTCTCCCATCTCTAGTCTGCTCAGTCATCTCATTCTCAGATATCTGTTCCAAGTATCTTTTAAATGTTCTTTTCAGCATAAAACATGGATATTTGTAAAGATAGAGCCTGTCTCTGATTGTTGCAAGTCATCTATCAAGTTCTCGTTATTTCCATAAGGAGATATGTTTTTTAATCCCTATAATCCCTAGAAATCAGTGACAGAGCAATGAGCAGAAACAAGCCAGACCAGAAGCTACAAGGACTAAGGCCCTGTTCACATCAGAATTTTGTTTAGATTTAGCATGTACATAAATTTTATGTATATAAAGCTCCCTGGGTCCCACATGTTGTGTTTATCTCCGTCATCTACAGTGGACATTCACATTAAAAGATGTACAAGCGTGCTCTATTAGTCAGACAGAGACCAAAGAGTACATGCTCGGTGTTCACTGTCCACAACACATTCTTTCCAAGAATTTAGAACTGTGATGCAAAATTCACAAAAATTTCCAAAAATTGAAAAGGTGTGATGTCATATATTCCATCAACAATTCACTGAAAAGGCTTATATCGCTGCCCCTTTATGACGTCTAATTTAAAGGAAAGATGCACCTCTGTTGTCACTTGACACCTCTTTGTCACTGCCATTCCCTGATGATGTCCTGTTTCAAGAGGAAGATGGAAAAGTGTCCGTAGCTTCAATAGCCGCCGCCAAAATCCCTGCATCTTTCACTGCCATCTCTTTCTCTAAAATGAGGCATCATCAAAGGGCCGTGATAGACGCAGGGTAAGTGTTTGCAGCACTACCCCTTGATGAAATGCTGTTTCAAGAGGGGTGATAGACGCTTTGGGGAAGAAACTGCTGGGCCATCTTCCTGTGATGTCCCATTTGAACTACCCTCAACCTAAATATTACAGGAAGTAAAGTGAAAAAAAAAGTTATAAGGATTAGCTGGATAGAGAGAATGGTAGGGAATTTTATATTAAAGCAAATTACAAAAGTGGTTAGAGCTTTAAGATAAATATTTATAAAATATATTGGACAATCCCTTTAATGTATAAGGTTTTGACTTTTCATTGGGACATATTTGACAAAGATCTTACATAAGGTTCAAACATCATACTTTTTGGAAGTTGCTGATGGAGTAACTTGAAAATAATTTTGACAAACCCCTTGTCACATTTTTCTAATTTCTATATATGAGTAACTCATGGTTTAGTTTTATATGTAAGGAAACCTAAAGAATGTCCTCATGGTCTCCAGCTGGTATACACAAGTACACCTTAAAAAAGAGCTAAGAAGTAGGGTAAACTGTGCTATTCCTAACTAGGTCCTATGAAAAATGATAATGCGTTTAAAATAGGAGCCTCTAGGTGACAGATGCCACTGTATGTCATCTAGCACAGGTATCCAATAAACACATGTCATGGGCTTGTCAATTGCTTTTCATGGCCTGTTCTTTAAATGGATGCCCTCATAGCTTTTGAGTATGAATGCTTTATCATGTCATCCATCACTCTTGGGCATCCATTTAACTATGTCATGAAAAACTCATGTTTTATCTGTTAAACCAGATACCAAAGTCCTTCATTTGCCGAACACATTGGACTGTATACAGAGACAAATAAAAACTAATGTGTACAGGACCTAGGACCAATTGAAGATAGGCGACTTACAACTGGCGAGAGTAAACGAGAATGTTGACATCTTATATGACGAGAGAAAACAAAAATGTTTGAAATTGTTCTGGAATTTATGGAATTACAAAAAGTAAATTTTGAATGGTTGGATACTTGGATGAGCGCCTGCGGTATTTGGACATCACTTCAGTAACATCATTATGATCACTCTGTGTTTATGACAACATGAACCCTCATACAGATTTCCATCATCTCATTTGAGCCAGAAGCTGTGGTAAATTTTGGCATGTGTATAATGCGATTT
Source organism: Phyllobates terribilis (assembly GCF_046119375.1). Taxonomy (NCBI): domain Eukaryota; kingdom Metazoa; phylum Chordata; class Amphibia; order Anura; family Dendrobatidae; genus Phyllobates; species Phyllobates terribilis. Next base: position 60,833,677 of record NW_027362773.1, read on the forward strand.
GAAACTTGACATGGAGGTAAAGCAAGACGCCTTGTGGTGTACACGCAATGAGATTGTGTAAAGGTGTCAATGTCAAGTGCTTGTAAATCCTTGAAGATTAATTGAAGCATGCTTGGACAAGCGAAGAGAAGGCGGCTGTTTTCCTCTGTCTTCAATGTTGTTATACTACTTCACCGGATGCTCAACTATGTGAAGTGTTCTGAGAGGGTTGTCTGCTGTTCACCAATTTAGCTCAAGTGATGATCTTTGACTCTCCAGTTTGTTCTCTACTCACTTTCAGCTCATTTATGTGGGAAAATCACAAAGAACCATGTGAAGTGGATTCATGCTCCGCTCTCCACTGCATTCTGCTTGCTTGGCTTCTACTTCCACGACATCCGACCATATTTTGTTTTCCCCACTGCCTTCCAGAAAAGCAAATGTGTTTGCATTCACAGAAAATTAATTGTTTGTGAAATATGGGCTAGAATATGTAATGCTTTAACATTGTTTTTATTGAATTTTACCATGTTGTGTTGATGACATAATGCTTAATTTATACAAAATAAAAAATAATAATTGAGGTGCTGAGGATTGGAAACAGCACAGATTTAATGAATGACAAGGAGGCATATGGAACCCAAATGGGCAAAGTCTTAAAGATCTCATTTAGGATCGCAGCTATCACTTGCTAGGTGAGCATTCAAGGAGAGATAGTTTTGTTCCATTTTCCTTCATCTTCAACTCCTCTTGGAAAAAAGAAAGATTGTTATGTAATCTATTAAAGTGAATACAGCATATATTAGCACATGTGTAAGTTTGTACCTTCTGTTTTAGATGCGTGTTATTTTACAAATGGTGGTCACAGTTTGGGTCAGATGTGACATGCAGCTTCTGGATCTCTCGTACAGCTTTTGGCTACAAAACTCTGTGGCCATCAAATGGCTGAGCTTCAAAGATCACTTTTAGTTAATTTCCGTGCCCATATTTGATTCAGATATGGACACAAGAAAAGATTACTAGATTTGTGTAGTTGTTGATTGGTTGCTCACATATTACTTTCTGGTATTGGGTTACTCAACATTGTAAGGAATGTGTTCTATTATGGTATATTTAGCTGGATACTTTATTAATAGTAACTACTATATAACACTACTTTGTGATTATTTTATAGTCATAGCCATGTGGCTAGAAGAACTCTCCACACTGATACTTGGAGTTCAAGGTGGATGTTAATGATATATTAGCACTACAGTTTTTGACTATATTTCTATTCTATAAGTGTACAAACTAGCTGAATATGTGCAAGATAGTCTCACTTTATAGATACCAGGTATTACCGTCGTGTAAAGACAGTCTGATGTATGCAATACCGGCTCATCCAAAACAAGAAATAGGTGTGTACAGGTGCTTAATAGGAGCAGCTAGCTCCATAAACAAATAAAAAAACAAAGTAGCACTCTGCAACGCTAAGTATGCGAACATGAAATATATGAAAATTCAGATAGAGTTTTTTCTGTTCATATCTATAAGCTCTGACTGAGCACTCCGCCTCTAGGCCACAGGTGGTTTTAATTGCAGCAGGATCTTGCTTTCCCACACACAAGCAGGCTTATGTCTCTTAGAGAGGAGTTCACATTGGCAGGGTCCTGGTATAATGAGAAACGCCTTATTGTGGCTACCAGGTACACATGAATTGGCCAATTTATGCGCTAAGATTTCTTATTTATTTCTATTTTCTAGAGCATTAATGCTATTCAAGTTTCATATATTTCATGTTCGCTTACTTAGCGTTGCAGAGTGCTACTTTGTTTTTTAATTGTGTGTGTTAGAACGTTTGCCTGTAGATCCATCCAATTAGATCTAATGTCCATTCTGAATTTATCCTATATGATTATATTATTTAGCCATTGAGAAGTGGCTGCAGTTGTTTTTTATCCTTTTTTTTACTTTTGCCTTTGTGTTAACATGCACATTCGGCTAAATAAAAGACAAATAAAACTACTGAGCATGGTGTCTCAGTGGTTAGCACTGTAGCTTTGCAGCGCTGGTGTCCTGGGTTCAAATCCCACCAAGGACAACATCTGAAAAGAGTTTGTATGTTCTCCCCGTGTTTGGGTGGGTTTCCTCCAGGTGCTCCAGTTTCCTCCCACACTCCAAAGACATACTGATAGGGAATCTAGATTGTGAGCCCCAATGGGGACAGTGATGTTTATAAAGCTCTGTGGATTATGATGGCGCTATATAAGCAAAGCATAATAAATAAAACATGCATAATGTTAGCTAAGAGATGATTTGCCAGATAATTTTGGAATATCACCTTGACTTTTGTGGTGCCATAACAAATGGAGCTATCAACTTGATCCCATGTGACTCCTTTCCATACGTTATATTTAACAGATTGTCTTATCCAGGACAACCTCATTCAAAATGACAAAACAACCAGGTAATCTTCCCAGGTCCTTTCCCTGCAGTATACAGCTGATTTTGCCAGAGGAAGTAGGTGAAATTGTATTAAGAAGAGGTAGTTTAGAAGAATGGCTTTCCAAATAGTACAGGACCACTCACGTTCACAAGAATGGTAGCATCTCATAGTGGCACTCCTTTCTGGTTCATAGATGTTGTCCTGAGCTTTGGACCCTTCTGTAATGTCCATATGCCGTAAATGGGCATATACACACATGGTCAAAATTGTTGGTACCCCTCATTTAATGAAAGAAAAACTCACAATGGTCACAGAAATAACTTGAATCTGACAAAAGTAATAAATTAAAAATCTATGAAAATGAACAAATGAAAGTCAGACAGTGCTTTTCAACCCTGCTTCCACAGAATTTAAAAAAAAATTAAGCTCATGAAATAGGCCTGGATAGAAGTGACCACGTGTGCACATGGGGTAATCTCCATGAGAAGACACCTTTTAAGCTGTGAAATAGCCATCGATTGTTCATGACTTAAGTCACTGCAGTTACATCTACACTTCTTCCCTCTACTACTTTGTTTATAAAACCTTCTATTCTACTGAAGATATCCTCGGCATGATTGGTGTTTGGAACATAACACTTGGCGTCATTACTTTAGGATTAAATTAAGTAAAGTCAGTGTCAGAAGCAGAATTTGAGGATTCAATGTGAAACTGTCTGTTTTCTTGAGATATTCGCTGTATCTGAACTAGTTTTATTTATTGCTAGATGGAGCTGTCAGCCGGTATGGTCTTCATAGTACAGTCATGCATATTCATAGTTAATAACATGTTATGTGACATACTGTCACAATCTGAGTCTGAGGGGTCTTTTCAAGAGGAATTCCTGGTAGGTGGGCACTTTCATGTGTAGATGGAAGGGTTTTGAAAATGGCTTTATTTTTAGCATGAATTTATGTACATACCAATACATGCCCCCCTATAGTTCTATTCCCTTTAATTGCAACAATTATATACTGTATCCCATTGTGTCAACCCCCACCACTCCACACCTCTTTGGATGTGATTCTGGGGATCAGACAAAATTCCTGTTGTTGTTCTTGATGATACGACCCCATTTTTTGTGCTGAAATGAATCATTTTCTTTTGCATGAGAAATTCCTGCTGGGTGAAAGATCACTGACATTTATGCAAATATGTTAAGTGGGGAACAAAAAAGAACATTCAAATTTATATTGTATATTAGGCCTACTTTTCAAAGTTTAGTCCCAAAAAGCTGAGTTGTGCATACTTTCATGGGCTGTCGTAATGACTGGTACTTAAGACCAGTCACGGCCCCGGACCCGAGCCATAGTCCCCAAATGATCCCTCAAGAATAAACCTGTGAGATAGACTGCAGACTTTGAGCTCTTGTAGAGGTCCAGGTTCATTGACCACCAGTGATCAGCTGCTTAAGCCAGGAAAGCCACTTCTATGGATACATTCTTCTGTATGATGTGAAGGGGTCCTGAGTAGTGATGAGCGAGCATGCTCACTACTGCTCGATGCTCGCCGAGTATTTCCAGGGTTGCTCGGCGGGAGCTCGGGTCCCCTCCCTGCATGTTTGGCGCTCTAAGCGCCAATGAACATGCAGGGATTGTCTGCCACACACTGTAATGCCGTAGCCGTGTTGGTTGTGGCATTAGAGTGATTGGCTGGCCACACAGCATCATCAGGTCTATATCAAACCTGGTGCCGCTGAGCTTGACACAGTCACTCCGGAATCAGACAGTGTAGGGAGAGGTGCCGCTGAGCTAGGGAGAGATATGCTTGTTTCTAGTTAGTGTAGGTGTACCAAACTATATTACAGACACATATCCATCTCAACAAACAGTCCTTCTGAGGACTAATCCATCTGCAGAGATATCTGGCAGGCAGTGTATATAGGCTGGCAGGCAGTGTATATAGCAGACTGCAGTGCATATAGCACAAGAGGCTCCATTCCAGTTTTGTCTGCTGCTGCTGTTAGATATTTCTAGAAATAGGCCCAGGTCTCGGGCCAGGAATAATTTTTTTTATTGTAATCCTCATTATTTGCTTAAAAAGCAATCCAGAGAACATTGTTGTTCTGCGCCATTTGCTTGTTGGCACTGCAGAATACAGCCAGGTTCTTTCCATATTACAGTGCTAGAAATCAAGCTACTTAAAACTGTGGTTTGTCCGTCACATGGATCACATATAATTGCGCTGAAAATACTGCCATTTCTAGCATCCATTAAAAATTTGTTTCAGTCTGTCAGTGAAGCAATTGACACCAGTTTGCTGTTCAAAATAGTTACCTACAGGCCAGCTATTTAAAACTGTGTTTTCTCTGTCACACAGATCATATATACGTTTTCAGAAAATGCTGCCATTTCTGGCCTCCATTAATTTTTTTTTCAGTATGTCAGCAAAGTTTTTGACACCGGTTTGCTGTTCAAAATAGTTACCAACAGGCCAGATATTTAAAGCTGTGATTTCTCCATCACACGGATTACATATAACTTCACTCCAAATTCAGCCATTTGTAGTGAGTGTGGAAGATATTGTCCTCCATTTAAAATGGACAAGGCGCGTGGCAAGGGACGGGGAACTGGGCTTGAAGGTGATGGTCCATGCACCACACATGGGTATACGCTTCCTGATTTTGGCTATTTGCTCTGGTCCTCCTCCTTCTCATCCTCATCCTCCACCACCATATCACCAGGGTGACCGTGGTCCGTGATGCAACACCCCCATAATTTTTTTAAAGGGTGTTTATGATGCCCGTAAAAAAATATTTTTATACAGTATGTTCATGTATACCCCCAGGGGTAAATGTTTGTCAGCCCATACACTTAGTGCATGGGCATTACAAGTATAGGAGACACGCTCCTTTCTAATGGGAACATTATGAGGCCCTCTTCCACGTCTCTTCCAAGGGGCATTGGAGTGCCTCCAAATTTTTGGCAACCCTTGCATTCACTGCATAGGCAAACACAATGGGAGACCCACTTCCTAATAATTTGAACATTGTTTTCAGGAGGCCCTCCTCTAAGTCTCTTCAAAGGGGTATTGGGGTGCATCCAAATTTTGGGCAGCCCTGCCACTCACAGCATACACAATAACAGTATAGGAGACCCACGCTTTAGTAATGGGAACAATAAAACATAGCCGGCTGGTGGCTCTCTAAGAATAGTGAGGGTCGACTGCTGGCCCTTTAAGAATAGTAAAGGCTGCCTGATGGCCCTATAAAAATAGGCTTTGTGACTTTCTGTCCCTCCTTCATAAATGAAACAGGATGTGTCGGATGATGTGTCACACACCACATTGCCAGATAAGGTTGTAAAATGTTAAAATGATATTTCCTGGAGAATGCATTTGTCACGGTTGAAAGCAATGCAAAAGTGCAAAAACGCATCAGAAACGTTAAGTGTGAACATAGCCCAAGGTGTGGAGGAGTATTTTTGTTTTTAGTTATTTATTTTGCCGTATATACAAGTCATTACCATGGAAAGGATGTTCCTTAACGTATTTCCCAGGAAAATCCATTTTGTTTTTGTTTTTGCATGTTTTTTTGTGAGTCCGTAAAAGTGGCGTAATACCTCTGACAACGTTGTTGACAGCAGTGACCTGGGAGTCAGAAATGCTTCCAGGGGTCTTCCCCATGCTGTTCCCATGTCATTTGAGCACTGTTCCCATCAATTTGGGCAATTTTTAGGCCCTCTGCAGACCGCTGGGGGGAGCCACCTGAAAAATGCTTGAGTTTCTCATAGACTTACATTGGGCTCGTTGATCGGGTTGAGCACCAGAGTATTCCAATGTGCTCGACCCAAGCATCGAGCACCCGAGTATTTTAGTGTTCGCCCATAACCAGTTCTGAGCTGTGGATGACTTCCTGATTTGTGGATGACTTCCTGATTTGTGGATGACTTCCTGATTTATTTTTGTTTTTTTCTTCCATTTTCACTTAAGTTACATGGTTCTCATGTCTCTTTTACATTGCAGTTAAAAATATTTGGGCGTCATTCCCTTCCTTTTCTGCTTTGTAGTTATGTAGCGCTGCTGGAATTTTTGACTTCAGAATGTTTCTAGTTTAGCAAACTCGCCTTTGTTTCATTGTAAGATTCAGCTTTCAGTAACTAGAACTCAGAGTTCCTTAGACCGACAAAGAACTGCTAGCTGGCATATGTCCTGTGTCTTAGAGGATTCATTTACAGAATGCTAAGTCGAGAAGTAGAAACAATAGGTAGCACATCAGGTTGGCAGCTCGGTGTAGCCCTAGGTGTCTTATTTTCTGTAAACTTCTATTTAGCTTGGTTGTAGCTCTCGCTGGGGCTCCCAGGGACATTTAGTAGAGCAGCAGCTAAATTCCATAGGAATGCACAACTTTTCATGTGACTGTCGCGTGATGTAAAATTTCTTGAAAAAAGACATAGCAAGAAAAAAACGGTACTGAAGTCATTTATACCTGCTAATGTATTAGTTGCAAATGTATTTCATAAGTTAGTGTGTAGCCTTCAGCCAAAATATTAATCGTTATTCCACTGGGATATAAGAATATTGTCAGTATATACCAGGGATAAATTACCGTACTAACATACGCTCATCTAATAGTTATTCCACTGGGATATAAGAATATTGTCAGTATATACCAGGGATGAATTGCTAACATACCCTCATCTTTTTATGTGTGGTATTTTCTGTAATATAAATATATATTTAGCCATAGAGTAGTTCTCTAACATAGATAGTATAACAGAACAACCTTCATTACATAGGATAGAAGGACAAAAGAACCCTATTCTAGTGATCGGAGGAGGTCTTCGCAGTCTGACCCCCACTTCTCTATAGGGTAGGTGATAACTTTTTGTTATTGAATACCCCTTTATATTTGAACATTGATTTCAATATCAGTAGACCTACTGTAGATAGACATTTTACCTAGTATTAGATATTTTACTGCCAACAAACAACCATTAGGCTCCAGACTGGCGTTGATCAATAGATCATGGAGTTGTTCCTGAATTTCTTCAAGCCAAAGCCTGTAAGCATAGGATATGTGACCTTGTGATCTAGACATAGTATTGACATTGTTAAGCTGCTAAAAAACGACAACTAAAAAGGTTGGTCCTTTCAAACAAAAATGGATAAGGGATTACTTTGGAACGAAAGCAAGGATTACATAAAAGAAGGTATAGATTTATTCTGAATTACAGTGACCTAACATAGATGGGTTTGGTTTATTGTGCAAAAACCTGCTGACCGGTTCCCATTAAATCATGTATTAGAAAAAAAGTCATCTGAGCTCGACAGTTATATTATGTACTAGCTATTGAACCCATTCTATGCCCGGGTGGCGAGCATTTTTATTGGTATATGGTCTCCAATGCGGGTATGTGTGGCATGTGCTGCCCCCCTCCTGGTATTTGTGCTGCCACCATCCTATACTGGTATGCATGGCACCCCTCATCCCTATTCTGGTATGCATGGCACCCCTCATCCCTATTCTGGTATGCATGGCACCCCTCATCCCCAATCCCGGTATGCATGGCACCCCTCATCCCCTATCCCGGTATGCATGGCATCCCTCATCCCCTATCCTGGTATGCATGGCACCCCTCATCCCCTATCCCGGTATGCGTGGCACCCCTCACCCCCAATCCCGGTATGCGTGGCACCCCTCATCCCCAATCCCGGTATGCGTGGCTCCCCTCACCCCCATTCCCGGTATGCGTGGCACCCCTCATCCCCAATCCCGGTATGCGTGGCTCCCGTCATCCCCAATCCCGGTATGCATGGTTCCCCTCATCCCCAATCCCGGTATGCGTGGCTCCCCTCATCCCCAATCCCGATATGCGTGGCTCCCCTCATCCCCATTCCCGGTATGCGTGGCTCCCCTCATCCCCATTCCCGGTATGCGTGGCACCCCTCATCCCCAATCCCGGTATGCGTGGCACCCCTCATCCCCAATCCCGGTATGCGTGGCTCCCCTCATCCCCAATCCCGGTATGCGTGGCTCCCCTCATCCCCAATCCCGGTATGCGTGGCTCCCCTCATCCCCAATCCCAGTATGCGTGGCTCCCCTCATCCCCAATCCTGGTATGCGTGGCTCCCCTCAACCCCAATCCCAGTATGCGTGGCTCCCCTCATCCCCAATCCCGGTATGCGTGGCTCCCCTCATCCCCAATCCCGGTATGCGTGGCTCCCCTCACCCCCCAATCCTGGTATGCGTGGCTCCCCTCACCCCCCAATCCTGGTATGCGTGGTACCCCTCACCCCCCAATCCTGGTATGCGTGGTACCCCTCACCCCCCAATCCTGGTATATGCATGGTCCTCTCACCCCACAATCCTGGTATACGCATGGTCCCCTCACCCCACAATCCTGATATGTGTGGCCCCCTCATCCCTTTCACACTGTACACACATACAAAAAAAAAATAAACAGTTATACTCACCTTTCTTCTCTGTACTCCAGCGCTGCAGCGTCCTGTTCTGCCGGAGGCCAGGGGAGGAGAGCTGCGCCGGAGCACCGCGCTGTTCGGCGCCATTTTGATGGAGACACACTGTAAATGTGTCTTCAGTAAAATGGCGAAGGATAGCGCTATGTGCACACGCCGATCCGACGCCTCACTCCGCCCCCGGTCTCCAGCCAGAAGAGAGGCGCCGCGGCAACGATCCTCCCGGTCAGGTAAGTATGCAAGTATGGCGCAGGAGATCGCGGTATGCGTTCAGTGTCTACGCATACCGCGATCTCTGGCGCCATACACCTCCTCTTACCTGTAACGGCTGGATGCCTGCTTCTGTCTGGAGCCAGACTGCGCGTCACGCATGCGCAGTCTATCGAGGCTTCAGCCAGAGGGACGCATCCCCTGTTATATTATAGATATAGGACCTTCCTGACAGACAACGTAAGTGAAAAGAAGGACTGCACATGTTTAATTTCAACACCCAATACGTTTCTTAAAGGAAATCTGTCACCAGGTTTTTGGCGTCACCAGCATGATATAGAGACAGAGACCCTGCTGTACTTTTGATAATCTCCTGCTGGTAAACAAGTTATTTTATCAGTAGAGGACTAGTAAACCTGCTGCATGTTGTCCTCCATATTCATGAGCTCAGTATAACCCGCCCCCCACCACTGATTAGCAGCTTTCTGCCTATGCACAAAAGTGGCCAATCAGTGGTGTGGTCGGGGATATACAAAGCTCAGCATTCAGAGAACTGGTAGATCTACAGCAGATAAAACAGGGATTTTATCAAAACTGCAGCAAGCAGCCCAGTGACACATCGCTGGAATCAGGGTCTCTGTCCCTACATTATTCTGCTCTTAGAAGTAGGAGCCAAAGACCTGCTAACAGATTCCCTTTAAGGCTTATTTCACTCAACCGTATAAAAAATAGTTTGATTTTCTTTTAGAAAAGCATACAATTTTCCAACCATATGGCATCTGTTTTTATATTTTCAGCAGTTATTAAAATTTTGAAAAACATTTACAGTTAAAGAACTGCAATATATCCGTAAAACTAAATTTCTGTATGATCTGTAAGGGATCTGATGTTTTGGCACAGCCATAGACTTAGCTAGGCTATTGTCATACGAAATACAGAGTTGAATAGTGCGTGGTTCATTGTTTTTTTTCATGTGGTTATTCAGTAAAAAAACGTTCATCTGAACTGCCCTATTGAATAACATTGGTTCAAGTGCTGTCACTTTTTTTTACCGGATAACACTCAGATCGAAAATACGGTTGTGTGAATGTATCCTAACTGTGATAAACCGCCGCAGGCTTCCAGCAGTGGCCTACAGATATGGCTACAAGAAAAAACCACACGATTGCCCAGTCATGCACGTATATAGGGGATCAACTGACGGCTATCTAAAGTATATGGGCAGTTTTACAAACTTTATGCTATTTTTTTTTTGTACTTTGCTTTTTATTTCTCCTTTTTTTTCAACCACATAGCAATATAAGGGATTGTTTTTTGTGGGACAAGTTGTAGTTTTGAATAACCCCATTCACTTTACCAAAATTCATATCAAAGAACATGAAAAAACATTCTTAGTAAGTTGGAAAAAAAATGCAATTCCACCGTGTTTTTTTTTTTTGTTAACGTCTTGATGGCAATGACCTGGTAACTTCATTCTGTAACTATGATAAAAGGCTCTACCAAATTTTTATTTTTTTTACATTTTGCTCCTTTTATTTTTTTTACCTATACGTTTTATATATTTTTTAGACATTGTTTAAACTCCGTAGGTGACATAAACCTGTGATTAACTACTTTATGATCTCCAATGAAACTGGGCCACAGGTTGTACTTCTTAGGAAAATAAACATGGAGGCATCAGACCCTATGCCTTCAGCACTCTGAGCCCAGTCCACAACCCACCCAACATCTGCCATACTTGTGCGTGAAAGGGTTCGAGTCATCCTGAATGATGAGGACTATGATATGAATCAATATTCATGGTCAGAAATGTAAAGCTCTATCATGCATTTAAACTTTTCTCAGTATTCAATAGGAGATTATCATAGCCTTTACCATGGTCGGAGAAAATTGCACATGGTGCAATTATTGTGTCCTTTCTAATTTATGGGATTACTATTTGTAGAAGTAAGATGCTGCCAGACATTTCGTGTCACAGCTTATCCCATAGGAGAACAAAAAGATCGGGTGTTTGAATTAAAACTTCTGGACCGCTATCCCCCATCATCTGTCGGTGGGGAGTGGTGGACCCACATACACAGTAGATGGTTGACCTCTCCCAGTAAAACCTAGAAAAAAACAAAACCGCTTTTAAGTCTCACTTGTCATATACAAATATGATAAGTCTAGTTCAGCAGGGTTTTGACTCTCTAAAGTCCTACCTTGACCCTGTAATCACGCCCAGGGTTGCACGATTTCCACAATGACCTTATCATCGGGCAGCTGTGAATGCGCATGCACCCAACATTCTGTCTTGGAATACGACAAAACTTCTTAAAGGGAATCTGTCACCCCCTGGCACTTATCTGACCTCTACTAGGGGCATACAGGTGATAGACATGTAAATCTATACATATGGATAGGGGAAAATATATGTATGTGGGTTAAGAATTGGCTCAGTGATAGGAAACAAAGGGTGGTTATTAATGGAAAACACTCAGACTGGGTCTCAGTTAACAGTGGGGTACCACAGGGGTCAGTATTGGGCCCCCTTCTTTTTAACATATTTATTAATGACCTTGAGTAATATTTCAATATTTGCCGATGACACTAAACTCTGCAGGGTAATCAATACAGAGGAGGACAATTTTATATTACAGGAGGATCTATGTAAACTAGAAGCTTGGGCTGATAAATGGCAAATGAGCTTTAATGGGGATAAATGTAAGGTAATGCACTTGGGCAGAGGAAATAAAATGTATAATTATATGCTTAATTGTAAAACACTGGGCAAAACTGTAACTGAAAAAGACCTGGGTGTATTGGTGGATGACAAGCTCACGTTTAGTGGCCAGTGTCAGGCAGCTGCTGCAAAGGCAAATAAAATAATGGGATGCATTAAAAGAGGCATAGATGCACATGAGGAGAACATAATTTTACCTCTATACAAGTCACTAGTGCGACCACACTTAGAATACTGTGTACAGTTCTGGTCTCCGGTGTATAAGAAAGACATAGCTGAACTAGAGCGGGTGCAGAGAAGAGCGACCAAGGTTATTAGAGGACTGGGGGGTCTGCAATACCAAGACAAGTTATTACACTTGGGGTTATTTACTGTAGAAAAAAGAAGGCTTAGGGGTGGTGATCTTACTACTATGTACAAGTATATGAGGGGACACTACAAAGACCTTTCTACTGATCTTTTTACACTGAGGCCTGAGACGGGGACAAGGGGGCATCTTCTACGTCTGGAGGAAAGAAGGTTTAATCATAATCACAGACGCGGATTCTTTACTGTAAGAGCAGTGAGACTATGGAACTCTCTGCCGCATGATGTTGTAATGAGTGATTCACTGTTAAAATTTAAGAAGGGCATCAATGCCTTTCTTGATAAGTATAATATTACAGGTTATATATACTAGATTCCTTGATAGGGCGTTGATCCAGGGAACTAGTCTGATTGTCGTATGGAGTAGGGAATGTGGAGCTTAGTGTTTGCCACATGGGTTTTTTTTGCCTTCCTCTGGATCAACAAGTTAGGCTATGGGTTGAACTAGATGGACTTAGTCTTCCTTCAACCATAAAAACTATGTTACTATACCTGCATGCCTCGTATCAGAGGACTTGTTGCTGTGAATTGTCTTTTTATTCAATCAAGTTTCTGATGCTTGCAGGCCCGGGGCTCTGCGATGTGCAGTTGCCACGGCCAAATCTGGGCACGGTGATGTGCAAGGGAGGGGGGAAACATTGTAATTAACTCAGTAGGCAGGGATTTCTTCCCGGCCTCGGGCCTGCAAGCATCAGAAACCTGATTGAATAAAAACACATTTCACAGCAACAAGTCCTCTGATACGAGGCATACAGGGAGGTATAGATTTACATTTTTATCACCTGTATACCAATATTAGAGGTCAGATAAGTTCCATGGGGTCACAGATTCCCTTTAAAAAGCAGGGTAAAAAAAGAAAGAAAAGACTGCCTCGCCAAGTGGTTACAGAAAGGATTTGTTTTTCTATGACATGGATAAGTAAAGTACATTGCTGCCTAAAACGCACAAGATGACTAGCTGCAACAGAAAAAAAGTTTAACCCTGCCCCTAAGCCTTTCTCCAGCTAAAATGTAATTGATCACAAAAATATTATGTTTTCTTTAATCCACTATTTCTAGGCTCAGGATGTATTTATGCTGCACGATTATTGAAAATTAGCATTTCCAGCAATGCTCAGACCCAATAATCATGCAATGTAATCAGGCTGCTGATCCCCTGATGATAGAGAAAAATATTCCTTGGTCGAGTGAAATAATGGCTCAGTGGTTAGCACTGTTGTTTTACAGCACAGGGGTCCTGGCTTTATATCCCCCTAAGGACAACATCTATAAGGAGTTTGTATGTTCTCCCCATGTTTGTATGGGTTTCCTCCAGGTTCTCCGGTTTCCTCCCACACTCTAAAGACAGACTGATAGGGAATGTAGATTGTGAGCCCCAATGGGGACAGTGCCCATAATGTCTGTAAAGCGCTGTGGAATTAATGGCGCTAGATAAGTGAGTAAAATAAATAAAATAATCTTTTGTTTACTTAAATAAATGATTGTTCTTAGCACATTTCCTGTGTAAACAAGATCTCCACATTTCCAAGTTAACAGTATTAGTGAAATAAAATAAATGTAGTGTTTTATGTTTTGGGTATTGCTTGTTTTAACTGAGAAAAACTCAAATTAACTCGTCCAAGACTGGAACATTTTACACTATTTATGACCAGGCATCTTTTCATTTTTATTCTGATATGTGGTTTTAAGGGATCCAATTTTTTTTTTGTTAATAGGACATGTGCTGCCAAGAAGCATGCCATCCTGTGTGCACAGAACTATTACTGATCATTCCATGCGCATAGAAGATGCGATCAGCCTCTCTAAACAGGCAATAAACAACCACAGATCGGCAAATATGTAGCAGATTGTTCAGCGTAAACAGACTTTTAGACTTCCCTTAGACCACTTTAAGAGTCATCTCCACATTGAAAATACTGATTCAGGATATTCATATTTGTCGAGAAGCATAAAATCTATTTATGAAAGAGAAGAAACAATGTGGCTTTAAAAAAGTTTGAATTCAGATATTTTTGCCTATGGTAAAGGATCGTACTTTGAACATTATCTTTGACAGGTGAAAACTGGTCCACATATAATTCTGCAATGATGTTTTATTACGGCGTTGCAGAGTAATGTGCTGCACACAGATGGTGCAGCTGCAGTAGCAGGGAGCTAGACGTCAGCGATGGCTGTACTCCCAATACAAAAGGCAGAGATGGTTTATTGTCATTGCTTCCTTTTTGATCACTGTATATGTAGAGCTGAGCAGTGCTTCCTCCTCGCATGCCTGGGAGAAAGCAGGAGCTGCTCTTAGCAGACCCAGATCAGCTCTGCAGTGAATGCAGGAGAATGAATTTGCTCTTTAACCCCTTCATCCCCAAGCCTGTTTTCACCCCACTGACCAGGCCAATTCTGACCAGTGTCACTTTATGAGCTAATAACTCTGGAACACTTCAACATAACCAAGTGATTCTGAGATTGTTTTTTTTCATGACATATTGTAATTCATTAGTAGTAAATTTAGGCCGATATTTTTTGCGTTTATTTGTGAAAATATCGTAATTTTGGCGAAAATTTTGAAAATGTCTTAATATTCAAACTTTTAAATTTGATGCCCTTAAACCAAATAGTTATATTGCACAAAATAGTTAATAAATAACATTTACCACATGTCTACTTTACATCAGCATCATTTTTTAAACAGAATTCTTTATTGTTAGGAAGTTAGAATTTTCCAAAAAATTTGCAAAAACAATTTTTGTAGGAACCGCATCACATTTGAAGTGACTTTGAGGGGACTGTGTGACAGGAAATACCCAAAAGTGCCCATTTTATAAACTACACCCCTCAAAATGCTCAAAAGCACATTGAAGAACTTTATTATCCCTTCAGATGCTTCACAGGAATTAAAGCCATGAGGAAGTAAAAATTGAAAATTTAGCTTTTTCCCTCAAAAATGTTGATTTAGCCCCAAATGTTTCATTTTCACAAGGGTAACTGGAGAAAATGGAAAGTACAATTTGTTGTGCAATTTCTCCTGAGTACACCAATACCCCATATGTGGTTGAAAACTACTGTTTGAGCACTCGGAAGGGAAGGAGAACCATTTGACTTTTAGAGCGCAATATTGGCTGGAATAGATAGTATCGTTTGCAGAGCTCCTCTTGTGCCTAAACAGTGGTGACCCCATTTTGGAAACTACACCCCTCAAGGAACTTATCTAGAGGTTTGGTGAGCACCTTGAACCCACAGTTGCTTCACAGAATTTTATAATGCTGAGCTGTGAAAATGAAAAAAAACTATTTTTTCCCACAAAAATGTTGGTTTTGCCCCAATTTTTTTCATTTTCCCAAGGGTAACAGGAAAAAATGGACCATACAATTTGTTATGCAATTTCTCCTGAGTACACAAATACCCCATATATGGTGGAAAACTACTGTTAGGGCGCATGGCAGGGTTCAGAAGGGAAGAAGTACCATTTGACTTTTGGAGCGCATAATTGGCTGGAATAGATAGTGGACGCCATGTCATGTTTGCAGAGCCCTTGATGTATCTAAACTGTGTAAATCCCCACAAGTGACCTCATTCTGGAAACTGCTCCTCTTGGGGAATTCATCTAGGTGTGTAGCCAGAATTTTTAACCTACAGGCGAATCACAGAATTGTATAACATAAGACTGAGTAAATGGAAAATTACCATTTTTTCCACTAAAATGTTGCTTTGGTCCCAAGTTTTTCATTTTCAAAAGGGATAATAGGGGAAAATGAACTATGCAATTTGTTACACAATTTATCCTGTGTATGCCAATACCTCATTTGTGATCAAAAACTACTTTTGAGGCACAGTGCAAAGCCCCGAAGGGAAGAAGCTCCATATTGAAGTGTAGATTTGGCTGTTATGGTTTGCGGGTCTCATATCACATTGGCAGAGCTCCTCAGGTGCCAGAACAGAAGAAATACCCCACATGTGCCTCACAGACTTTTATACCATTGGGTGATGAAGAAAGAATAATTACATTTTTACCCCTAAAATGTTGTTTTAGCCCCAAATTTTTAATTTTTATAATGGCTAATAAGAAAAAATGGACCTCATAGTTTGTTGTGCAATTTTTCCTGAGTGCGCTATACCCCACATGTAATCGTGAACTACTTTTCAGGCACAGTGCAAAGCTCAGAAGGGAAGGAGCGCCATATTATAGTGCAGATTTTACTTTTCTGGTTTAATGGGGCCATGACCCACTGAAAGAGCCCCTGAGGTGCCAGAGCATCAGAATCCCCCATAAGTGACCCCATTTTACAAACTATACCTCTCAATGAATTCATCTAGGCTGGTAGTGATCATATAGACACCACGAGTTTGTCACAGAATTTTATACCATTGGGCAGTGAAGAAAAAATAATTACATTTTTACCACAAAAATTTTGTTTTAGCCCCAGATTTTACTTTTTTCACATGAGGAAATGGATAAAAGTGGCACCAATATTTATCACACAATTTCTACTGAATGTGGAAATACCCCATATGTGTCTGTACAGTACTGCTTAGCCACACGGCGACACTCAGGAGGGATGGAGCGCTATTTGCCTCCTGGAGCACAGATATTCCTAGAATAGTATGCGGAGTCCATATACAGAGCCCCTAAGTGCCAGAAGAGCAGAATCCTCCCTCCAGTGACCCCATTTTGGAAATGATTGCTTTTTGGGAATTTATCTACAGCGATGATTTGACTCCATGTGTTTTTCCCGAAACAAGCAGCAGTGGATGTTGCTGAGTGAAAATTACAAATCTACTATTTTAGTGCCCAGTACGTTGTAGGGCCTGTACATTGTAGTGCCCAGTATGTTGAAATGCCCAGTACAATATGCCCAGCTTGTGCTTCTGGAGACTTGCACCCGTAAATTAGGCGGGCTCTCATCACTTTAGAAAAATGCCAAACATGTGGACTTTAAATGTGGTTTAGGCACACTGGGGCTCAGATCACGACATTTAGGAGGATAAATAGCCAAGGGCGGTGCGGGCACTGCTCCCGGCTGTGAGAGCTGGCTCTCGGCTGTCATGTAAGCCGAGCTCCCGGTGGCAATCACGCGGACACAGTTTCTGTGCCCACACCATTGCCAGGACCTACCCATATGTCCGAGGTCGGGAACCCCTTCCCAACCAGGACATATGGGTACGTCCAAGGTCGTGAAGGGATTAACTAGGTTTAGTATGCCGGCCTCAGTTACAGGGGAAATTAGCAGCAATAACAATCTGATGTTGAAACCCTTCTCAAAAGTCTTTAATGGCCTTATTTGTCCACATGTGAAATAAAATGGGAAAAAATAAATCATATAACATGAAAATAAATAAAGCCCTTGCCAGTCCTAATCACTATTTCTAGCTCCATCCTCTTAACGTAAATTGTGTCCAGTACATAAAGATATTGCCAGTGAAAAGGGGAACACCATTTACAATGTATTTTGGAGGTCCTCTGCGATCTTAAGGAATAAAATGAAATTTGATAAACAGAAACGTATTTCCTTTTTTTCATATGTTCCCCAGATATTGTCAAAACTAAACCGAAAAAATTCGAACAAGAAACAAATTTGCCTGTTCATGAATAGGGGAAATGGTCCAGTCTTGAACTGGTGAATCTTACTCATTTTTTCTTGTTTATATCAAGCAATGTCCAAAAACAGAAAGCACCAATTAGAGATGGAAATGTAGAGCTCTTGTTTACTATAAAGATTTGAAACCTATTGATTATTAATTCTGACACACATGTTTAGGCCTGAAGGATTTGTGCTATTAAGCACCGATGCTGAGCAGCAGATTTACACTCCTATCTTAAGGTGCGGGCATCATCCTCACAGCATGTTAGCGTGTCCTGGGGGCTTATTCTGCATCTAATGTTGTTTTAGGTGGGACTTTGCTAACAAAAACATGTCAACACAAATTAAGCCACTAATATGCAGATAAAATCAATTTGTGTGTTAAATTAGTAGAGAAAGCCTTCTCTATCAGATACCCTATAATAATTGTATTGTTATTATTTGTTTCTCCCTTTTACGCTGCTAAAAAAAAAAATTGATTTGTTGGATATACCGAAAAATTCAAAGCCCTAAAAGACAACACTTGGCTCTACTTTAAGTCCTTACATAACTTCCATCCTTCAATTTGTAATCGTAATGCTTAATCTTATTAATCTTCAGTATTTAATATTTTTGAATACACATCAGGTGTAGAGTATTTAGGGGAAAATCTTTCTACGCTATATATTTTCTTACCTTTGTAACGACAAATGAAATTCACTTTTTTTTTCTTTAACTCCACTTCATTACGATAACTTCTCCGCTGCTAAGAGGACATGAATAGGCTGCAAAATGTAAGGCTTTGAAGTTATCGAATGAAAACCCTGCCTAAGTGCCTCCATTGTAGAGGCTGCCCTTTATCAACATTCTCATTGTCCCCAGTATTCATGGCTTGTTCTTTGGAAAGAAACCTTTTTAATGATTGCCTTTGTTTTATTATACATAGAATATACATAGCTGTCTTTTGTGCTGGCGGTAATACATGATCACTCTGTGTACTCCCGGTTTAAGTTGAAGCTTTGTTTTTATTTAGTGCTTTTTGACACTTGTTGTTTGTCAGTTACTTTTCTGTTTATATAGATCTGTACCATGATTGTTGTTGATTCAGTTAATTTTAGGCATACGCCAAATATTTTTCTGTCCATCTTTAGACTATTCATGTTACACAGAAACTTAGAGGTTTCAATATTTTATTTTTTTTGCCATTCTAAGAAAGGATTCAAATTTAATTTCTTGTTATACATTTTGGGAAAATCCCCATTGGTGATGCAAAAGTGAAGTTTAGTGCAACTTTAGAGAGTGTATAGAGAGTATTGTCTCACACTGGCATTCGTGTCTGAGGCCCAAAGCTATGATTATGATCACCTGTAGAAAATCTGGTGTATCCTGGTCAGAGAAGTTATTTAGGCAGCAAGGCCAGAAATGGGAATAGTAAAATTTTGTGACAGCCGGTAAAACTTATAAGGCTGTGTGCCCACGATGCGTTTTTGGTGCGTATTTGCAGCGCGTAAACGCTCCAGAAAAGCATTGCATACCTTATCCCATGACTTCCAACATTCTGCAAGTTCTGTGCACATGGTCAGGATTTTTTCTGCACAGATTTTACTCGCAGAAAAAATCCTGACATGATCAATTCTTGTGCGTTTCTGCATGCGTATTTGCCTATACAATGCATTGGAAAAACGCATGGCAAATACGCATCAAAAACGCATGGAAAAACCGCATGCGTTTTTCTGCCAAGGAGATGCAGAAATGCTCAGGAAAATTTCTGCTTCATTTCTGCATCGTGGGCACTAAGCCTAAAACTGTCCCACATTGAAAGATAAAAGCTAGTAAAGTCCCATGGACTCTATTATCTGTAGCAATTCTTTTCAGAATATTTTCTGCCACTTTGCTATTGGTTTCTGTACAACGCCACCACTCTATGTTGTGATTGTGTTATTGTTTGGCAATCAGCACTTGACTTCATCAGTACTCATGTGACATAACTGATAGACATGTCTACTTTCCAAAAAATATTGGCTATAATAATTTTAAACAAATAAAAATTTAAGAAAATGTGTAAAATACCAAGACAATAAGTAGCAACGCTTTATGTATTTTTTACGGGAGTGTTATATTTCTTTTCTTCTTCACAAATGCTTTTTGTGCCTAAATGAGTGTTTTTACCCAATTGAAAAATGAATAGATTTTTTTAGTCTCTTATACATTTAATGGCTCTAATTATTTTTGTTCAGGCTCCAAACAGGAGATCTTGTTATTTCTTGAGCTTTCTTTTTATAGCACCCATCCTAGGCCAGGTGAGCATCTTTCTAGTAAAATTAATTGCAGGACATATAACATGACGCTAAAGAGGAGCTAATGCTTTTGCTGTACACAATGGATTCCCCTCTGAGCTCTGAATCTTTGATGCCTGTCTGCAAAATAAGTCTCTTAGGCCCCATATTTTTGACCTGCTAAACAAAGCAAAGACAGAAGTGTAAGTGATGTTCATTGTGACTTTGCTGTGCCCTCATCACTGTACCATCATGGGGGGTGGGTTATCCATTGTAGGCCATAGATGTGATTAGGGAAGCTAACAGCATCTAATGCTTGCTTACAACCCTGTCCTGTCTGCTCCCTGCTTCATGCTGGGGGCTTGTGTAAAGGTATAGGCAGAGCACCCAGTGCGTCATTATCAGCAATTAGCCCCCGCAAAGTACAAGCCATGTTCACTATTGTCTAAACAGCTAAGAACATTGATGTGCGTATTTATGTAGATACAACTTTTTATATTTACTGTTTGCTTCTTTACTATAGGGGCCTCAATTTTTTTTTATTAACAATTTTTCAAAAATTCTGAATCGTGCACCATTTATTTTGACTTTTCTAAATTTTAAAGTTTCGTGGACTTTTGAAGCGTAAGAGGAACTATAACACCACCATGCTCAGACAAATCCCTCAATATCTTATCATAAATTAAAAATAAATTGGAAGACCAATTTATTTTTAATGGCTTGATACTATTTATTTTACAGCTATTTCATGTATTTACAGTAGCAGCTCACTTTTTTATGGCAACATTTTTATGCCCGCTTAATTCTACTTTAACAATCATCGAACAGTAGCTTAAGGCCTCATTCAGACGTCTGATTTTTTTGCATATGAGAAAATCGGATCTATTTTCAACTCGATTTCTCCACCTTTTCCGTTCTGACAATCCGTGAAAATTGGACCAAAATCGGACATGTCCCTAAGGCTATGTGCCCACGTAGCAGATTTGATGCAGAGCTTTTTTGCCTCCCTCTGGCAGAAAAAAATGCATGCAGATTTACATGCGTTTTTTCTGCCAGAGAGAAGCGTTTTTTCAGCGTTTTTACATGCTTTTTC
Source organism: Phyllobates terribilis (assembly GCF_046119375.1). NCBI lineage: Eukaryota > Metazoa > Chordata > Amphibia > Anura > Dendrobatidae > Phyllobates > Phyllobates terribilis. The sequence continues at coordinate 60,854,755 of NW_027362773.1, forward strand.
GCATTCGTTTTTTCAAGCACTTTTCTAAGCGATTTTAGCATCACTTGGAAAAGTGCTTGACAAGTTGATCACACAATATAAATCCATGCAACCGGCATGGATTTATAATGTGTGAACAACTGATGCTTTAAATGCAGCATCTATAGTAAAAAAAAAAAAAAGAATTAAAACGTTAAAAATAAAAAAAAAACTGTATACTCACCTCTCCGGCGGCCACCGGTCTGCTCCCGGCCGCGTCTTCTCTCTTCAGCGTCCCGCAGTGTACTGTCAGGACCTGCGGTGACGTCATTTAGTCAGCTGATGGTCACGTGACCGTCACCTGACCGCCGACGTCAGCGGTCGTGTGACCATCAGCTGACTAAATGACGTCACCGCAGGTCTGGAGGAGACCGGAGAGTACACCGGGGGCCGCCGGAGAGGTGAATATACAGGTTTTGTTTATTTTTAACTTTATTTCTTTTTTTCACCGCGTGGTAGCCGGGATGAAGAGGAGTTGTAGTCTCGTCTTCATCCCAGGTACCACATGCACCGCGATTACACTGCAGCGTAATCGCGGTAGAAATGGTCATGCTGCTTTTTGCAAAGCAATGTGAATTCGGCGCGCAAATTAGCGCATTATGTGCACAGCACATCCGAATTCACATTGCTTTGCATGGCAGACTGTTTTACAAGCGTTTTCGCGGCCGTAAAAACGCTACAAAATCGCTACGTGGGCACATAGCCTAATATTTTCCGTGGACCACTCGGTCCGAGGCTAACGTCAGACATGTGAATGGCCTCATAGACTATCATAGGTACATGTGCTATCTGTGAAAATCACGGATACCTCATACGCAAAAATCAGACGTATCAATGAGGCCTAAAAAGGACTTTTTAAATATCAGGATAACTCCACCTGTTCTCTAATTGTAGTATATATATGGCTATTTCATGTATTTATAGTAACATCCCACTTTATTCCTAATGGCAAAATTATTATGACATGTTTAATTCCAATTCAAGAATCATTGTATCATAATCTAAAAGGTTATTTTTAACTTCAAGGTTGCATTGTTTTTTCTCTAATGGTTGGCTTTTAGAAGAATGCATATTTTGATGTTTCATTAAATTTAATTAAAAATATCAATCAAATGTAGGAATTCTGATATAAAGCTGCTTGACATGTTACCAAATTTTTGCACAACTCATGGTTGTGAAAAAATTCAGCAACTTTTGCTAGTTTTACTAACTCTGACAACTTTCTTAAAATGAATTTGGCACTTCTTACTCCATTGCATCCTTCACATCCCTGAATGAATTAGGTGCATGTTATCCAGCGCACACGTTTTGCACGCCAGTCTTGATGAAATGATTTAATTTGATATCTACTGGTTTGGAAATTATAAAACAATTTTATATTCAATCTTGATTCTGAGTCACCAGAAATTGCATTTAATCTTAGGCTGAGTTCACACGATGCGTATTTAATGTGTTTCCGCGGCGTTTTTGCAGTTGCGTAAACGCCGCGGAAACGCATTAAAAACGCATGGTAGAAGGGCAGCAATGTTCCCCAATTGAAATCCGCATGCGCTGTGCCCATGATGCGGATTTTTCCGCAGCGTAAACGCTGCGCTCAAAAATCCGCAGCATGTCAATTAATTTTGCGTAAACGCGGTGTTTTCGCCGCCATTGACTTGCATTAGAGCGCGCCAATTCCGCAAGACTGCATCTGTACTTGCGCTATTGGCGCGTTCTAATGTGCGGATGGTACCCGGGTGTGGAGGAGAGGAGAGTCTCATCCACACCCAGGTACCATTAAAAAAGCTGTAAAACAAGAATAAAATAAAAAATAAATGTATACTTACCTTCTGTCGGCCCACGCAGCGCTCCTGCTTTGTTCCCGGCACTTTGCAATAAGTTGTAGGACCTGCGCTGACGTCGGAGTCATGTGACGGGTCACGTGACGCTGACGTCGGCAGGTCTTTCAATTCAAAGTTGCCGGCAGCCGGGAGAACGGAAGCAGGACAGCGCGGGCCATCGGAGGTAAGTATATACACTCTCTCGGCTCACACTATATAAATCCATGCTGTTTGCATGGATTTATATAGTGTGACCTAGTTGTCAAGTACTTTCCAGGTGATGCTAAAATCGCCTGGAAAGCGCTTGTCAATCCACATGCGGAAACGCGTGTGGAAACGCATGTGAATCCACATGTATTCTGCAGGAAAAACGCATGCACAATCTGCATGCGTTTTTTCTGCCAGGGAGATGCAGAAATGATGCAGAAATTTTCTGCTTCATTTCTGCATCGTGTGCACATACCCTTAAGAACATTTCTAAAGTAAAACTTTGGCTTTAAAGCTCAGTGATAGAGTTTGCAAGAGACCAAATCCAGCCAAGGACAGCATATACACGGTGCTTGTATGTTCTCTGTGTTTTTGGTTCGATTTAGAATGGGTTCCTTGCTTTCCTCCCATACTCCCAAAAATCAGTGAGAGGTTACATGGTCTCTAATAATAATTTACCATGGATTAATGTGAATGGTAACAGAAATACATATAACCCATAAGATGCAACTGTTTTGGCTCTTGGTTTATGGCATGGCTCCTGAAAGAAATTGTTGAGGTGGTATCATTGGACGGCAATAGCATTTATGGTCCTAAATTTATTAGATTTGTATTCATATTATATTCAGTTTATGATGAATTCACATGCCACTGCTCTAAGGAGTTCTGTTCTTTGGCATGGCAATGGCCAAAAAGTTAAGAGAAGTGCACCCAGAACACCCTTGTCTGCAATGAAACGTGACTATAATGTAATTTATATAAATCCTTTATTCTCATTAATAAAATGATTTTTAAAATCAATTTAGCCATGAACAATAACCACGTCTTAGCTCAGACTTCTTATTTTTTTTCCATGAAAATGTTATATGCCGTTAAATCTTGAATGATGGGAGTTGAACATTAAGACCCTCATAATCGTGTCCAAGTGGTCAAAAGTGCAAAATATCATATTAATGGCAGATCAATAGTAAATCTTAGTTGCAAGACAGTAGATATGAAGCAATTCTGTAAATATCATCATCATTGTGCAATATCTTCGCTTCAACCCTTGCACTTCCGTTTTACAAGTGTACCCTCTTAACTTTCCACTTAGCTCCACATATCTTAAGACTGACCCAAGATGACTAGCTTTAAAAAAAAAAAAAAGACTACTTTACTATATTCAATCGGGACATATTTATGGTATATGTGGCTACCTAAGGTCACATTTACACATTTTTTGCCATGAAAATCATAACATTTTACTGCACCAACAAAGTGAATGAGATTTCTGAAATTTCACACACATGCTGCTTATTTTTTCCTTGCATGTATGGAGCAGCTTCATTTCTGCAGCATGTCACTTGTTTCTGTGTTTTTTGCAGCATTTTTCATCCATTTTATGGGAAAAAACGCATCAAGAATGCATGAAAAAGCACGCTTTTTATGCAGCGTTTTTTTTGCCAAGAGACACGTTTTTGATGCAGAAATATCTGTAGCAAATACTCAAGGCCGTGTTCACAGCTTCAGTATTTGGTCAGTATTTTACATCAGTATTTGTAAGCCAAAACCAGGAATTGAACAATCACAGGAAAAGTATAATAGAAACACGTCACCACTTCTGCATTTACCACCCTCTCCTGGTATTGACTTACACATACTGATGGAAAATACTTACCAAATACTGAATGTGTGAATGTGGCCTAATGTATGCACATACCCTAATAGATACAATATGAATTGCAGGCTGTTGAACATTTTGCTCGTAGGTTGCGACTATGTATTTAAAGGGAATCTGTCAGCAGGTTTTTGCTATGTAATCTGAAAACAGCAAGAGATGGAGGCTGAAACACAGAATTCAGGGATGTGTCACTTGTGAAAAAGTATTATTGTTTACTAACTGTGAAGGATTTATCACTAAGTGATCATCACTGGACAAGTCTGGCAGAAAAGCAGCTCAATCTCTATGGACTTTGCACATACAGGGCCTGGTGTGGGCGGGGTCAGCTGTTTTGTGGGCGGAGGCAGCTTTTTCAGCTCTGCTTCATCCTAAATCTAAAAGCTCTGATTGTGTCAGAACAGCTGCACCCAGTAATCTAAGATACATCGTTGGATTCAGCTTCTCTTTCTCTTCATTATGGTCCTCTGATGAGGTAGCAAAAACCTGCTGATCAATTCTCTTTAATTTGTATGTGAGAATTTGAAGTCTTATTGAAATTTGTGGGAAGAAGAGAGTGAAAACATCTTTGTGTCTTAAAGGGAAGGTGCCATCAATTTTTTTTTCTTTTTGTGAAAATAACATTATAATATTAATTTAAGCTTTGTAATGCAGTGTTTGCATAGATTGCAAACACTGCAACATGCAAAATATCTATATAAAAAAAAAGATTACCTATACTTGCAGCTAGGGGGAGCATCTTCCTGTATAGACCTCAAGCAGCTACAGTAATGTTTACTTGCATTACATTAGCTGCAAAATTGAGGCAGTGTCCTTGTGACATCAATGTTTCCCTCCCCTTTTAGGTGTTATACTACACCCAAAAGTGGGGGAGGCAGAATAAAGACTAGAGACAATGCACCGCCATTTTCTTGGTGACTGCACTGTGATCTAATCTCAGCCAGCTGCTAAACAGGAAGTGGATCTCAGTATATTTACAGAAGAGCAAGCAGAAGGAAGACAACGGACTGTGGAGCAACGTGGACCTGAGGAGCAGAGCTGCACGCAGTGGAGAAGAGAGCAGCTGCGAGGCCAGGACCGAGGAGACTAAACAGTGCAGCGGTGAGGGTCCATAGCTTTACTGCACAGGCAGTGGAGGATGGGAGAATATGAGAGCAGAGCTGGGGAATCTTGTGTGTGTGTGTAAAAAGCTTCCAATTACATGTCCTCAGTGTGGAAGCTGTGGGCCACAATGAAATGGCACCTAGACACACCTACAGCTGTGAATTGAGCAGCCCACAGAGGCGTGCCCAGTTCACAGCTAATTTGGCTACAATGTTACAGATAGGGTTGGCATCCCACCGCTGAAGCCTATGTCCAGGGCTGCCCTATTTGCAGGAGTGTGAGTGTAGTGTAGTAACTCTTACACTCCTGAAAAGCAAGATGGCAGCCCCCAGTAGCTGCAAAACAAATTAATAAAAAATAAACTATAAATACTGGGCACTTGAAAATATGTTATAACATTAAGGAATTTAACATTTTAATTTATTTTACATAATGTAAAAATGCGGCACCTTCCCTTTAAATTTGTGTCTTAAATAAACACTAATATGTGCGCCTATTGCAAAAATTTGGGGGAATAATTATTTTAATCCATTGAAAGTTGAAGAAAATGTCTCAATTTCTAAAAGACTGAAACAAAAAGTGTTCTAAAGTTATAGATTATGGTATTTTAAAGTGTGGGAAAGGATGGAGCGTGGCTTCAATGCATTTGCTGCTTATTACAACTTCATTTTAGCCACATCCTTTGATTGCAAAGTTGGTTTTAAAAGATTCTGAAACACAATATATTTCGGGCACACTATTATTATCACACAATAGAATATTGACATGTTTTTCTTAGAAGTTCTCCCCCTATTCTCTCTTCATATTTCTACCTTAGTTTCCTTTACATTTTGTTCCTCTGTCTCTTTATTAATCATTGGTGAATAAATCAGTAGCCTCCACAATGTATCATGATAACGTGTTGTTTCTTTATCTACTTTGTAGGCAGCTGACCTCCATTTTGTTGAAGAACATACACTGACATCTCCGACTGCACTAAACATCATGTAGATTCAAAAACTCACTTTCTCCCCATTTGTATTACTATTATTATTTAATACACATTCATAGTGACACAGAAAGCATGAAACAGTCGGGGAACTTGCTCAATAAGTGGGATTTTTTAATGATAGTAATTTTTCCCTCTGTGTTTTGTGCTTGACTGGTTATGAATGCAGAGATTGTATTTTCCCAGAGCTGATATAGTTGTCATGTTTACATCAAATTTTAATTATCGGCCCTTTTGACACAAAGAATAGAAAAGAATCCATACTTTACGCTAAACGATAAGAGATAGGAATGCTGGTGTAATTGATAGTTTTAAGTATTTTGGGATATTGGAGCTTTGACTTTTGCAGGTGTTGAATTAATGAAATAACAACCCCCCAAAATTTGTTTGCTTTAGTGCCTAATATAATTGCTTGATTTCACTTGTTCGTCTCAAGAAAGTTTTCAACAAGTTTGCAAGTTATTTACATTGATAAATGTTTGTCGTGAAACTTTTTATACTATTCAAGTTGATACTAAAAGAGCTCTGGAGAAAAAGCTAACACATGTGTTATGCTTATTGTCAGGCCTGCGAGGGCGGTGTATGGAACAATTTACATGTTTGTTTCCCTTGTAGCATTACCAATAATACTCCATACTCAACTGGGTTTCTTAAGAAGAGCCCGCCCCATGAAGCTGCCCCACTGGCTTCTCATAGAAACCCTTGCTCTATACTGAAAGCGGCAACCTGTAAACCACTGACTGTAGTTAAATGGGTGTTCCCATATCCACAATCCTATCCCAATATGTAGTAGGTGTAATAATAATAATAATATTAGCACATACCTCCAATTAGAAATGTAGTATAGTTGTTCTAATTCGCTATGTAGCTTACCCCATGTGCAGGGCATTGCAGTATCTTAGATATCCATGTTTACGACCAATAACTATCTAACTGTCAATATCAGTGGTCATAACCATGGATACCTAAGCTACTGTAATGCCCTGCTCATGGCGTAAACGACATAGCAAATCAGAAAAACTATATTACTTTTCTAACTGGAGATATTTGCTAATATTATTATTATTACTACACCTACTGCATATTGGGATAGGATCTTGGAGATGGGAATACCCCTTTAAGTGTCTGACCTGGCTGTTCTCCCTATGTTAAAATGGTCAGACAATGACTTAGCAGATAACTGAGACTACTAGATGGCACTTTTGTGATGGTGAGGTTTTCTTTGTATTTCTGAGAGAGAAATAATTTGCACACTTCTCCCCTTCTCACCACCCCCCCCCACCCCCGTTGAGTAGTACAAATAAGATTCGGTACTCAGTGGGTCTTCTTAAAGGGAATCTGTCATCAAGTTTTTGGTATGCAATCTGAAGACAGCAGGAGATAGGGGTTAAAACACAGATTTCAGCGATTCCTCTCTAACCGAGCTTCCTGGTTGTGTTTGCTTGCAATGATTTTTTTAGCACCAGGAGCTTATCATTACTTGGACACAGCAGCACATGCCTCCTGGTCCATTAACGCCCCTTGCTGTGATGATCACCTCACTGTCTATGGACTTTATACATGGAGAGCTTGATGTGGGTGGGGTCAGCTGTGGTGTGGGCGGGGGCAGCTTCCTCAGCTCTGCTACATGCTAAAAGTAAAAGCTCTAATTGTATCAGAACAGCTGCACCCAGTAATCTAAGTGATACATCGTTGGATTCAGCTTCTCTTTGCCAACATCAGGCTGCTCTCAGATGAGGTAGCAAAAACCTGCTGACAGATTCCCTTTAAAAGAGACAGTTCCCACCCAATCCTGGTATTAGACATTTAGACACATCGATTTAGACATTAATGGCTGCGTTGAGTTATTTAGAGAGCACGCCAAATTTACACTGCTATACAATCTGTACACTGACTACTTCACATTTTATGAAAGTGTCATATCTTCAGTGTTGTCCCATGAAAAGATATAATAAAATATTTTCTTATACTGCTCAATTTATAAATGTTGGCCTTTACTTTTAGTATAGTCACGCTAATTGAATGAATGTAGAAATAACCAGCACCAACCTCAAAACAGTATTACTGATCAGCTGTTTATGTGAACCGATGCCTTAAAATAAGGTATATTGGTGGTGCTCAACCATAGAAAAGTCCAAGTTGATATATATAGAGAGAAAGAAAAGCTTCATTAGCCATACCCGCAGAAGCGCTGCAATAAGCGCAAAATGGCGGTTGTCCGCCCTGCTCTCCCCCTGCTTGCCACTGACTGTCCCACGTTATGGAATAAAGGACTTATATTTTTAAAGGTATGGTGAGTGACGCTTTCTCTTTATATACATCATGCTAATTGAAGATGACCCTTAAAATCTGTCACAATCTAGACTTTTTTTTGTTTTACCAAAATGCAAATTTAGATTACTTTGTGCCAACAGTCAGTATCTTTTCATGACACAAATAAGAATGACATACGCCAAAGGCAGATATCTGTGGAGAAGTTGACCCCTCTTATTGACATTTTTTGGCTGTTAAGAAAACAAAAGGCAATACTTGGAATGTTATACATGCTCAACAACAATTGTCTTAGAGGATGAAAAAAAAAACCACAAAAAGATTTCCAAAAACCGTACTAAAGACAATAATTCTCCTAGTTCAGATTTTACTTAGTAGATTCATGTGATCTGACTCTAGATCAAATGTTAGGAACCTTATGGCCTCCCAATACACATTAGACTAATGTTGGCCAGATCCGCCGATATTAACGGGTTTGGCTGACAGTCCAGTGTGTATGGTGACCCTTTACTTTCACCCCTACAGATGATGTTGAGGGTCATAAGAAATCAGCATGTCCAATTTTGGACTACTAATCCTTTTGTTCTATAAGAAATAAGCCTCCTTCAGAGATGTCTAGCAGCAGCTCTCTAGTAGAGAACACTGAAGTGCTCTGCAGACCGAGCACTGTGTATAGGACAGTCAAGTGACATAACTGCCAACCGAGTGATGGTATCTAGGGTTGAGCGAGTATGTTCTGTCCGAGTATGCGCGGGCCGAGCTCCGAGTATTTACAGCTGCTCGGTGATATGGTTGAATCGCTCCCGTGCTCATGATTTGCGACTGTTTGACAATTTTATTACATGGGAGGATTGTCTATTTCTTACACATTCCTCACATATAATAAAGCTGTCAAACAGTTGCAAATCATGCACACGGGAGCGATTCATCCATATCACCGAGCAGCTGTAAATACTCGGAGCTCGGCCCGAGCATATTCGGCGAAAGGGTTAATAGAACATACTCGCTCAACACTAATGGTATCTAAAGTGTATGAGGGGCTTTAATATGTTTCCAATGTAAATTTGAAGGACTCATTATAAGTTAGACAACAAAACACCTAAATAGAATTATACATTTTCATAAGCGGTCAACGGTACATTTTAGGTAAGCATGCAAAAGTTTTTCATTCCCTCTAATAGGAAAGTTTTGTTAAATACCATGGTCCCTAGCAATTAGCTCAGAAGCCACATTTGGCTGGTGAGCCCGCCCGATGGTGTGGCTTGCCTTAAGATCTCTGAGTTATGTTCATTTTTGCTTTTAACAATATTGCAAACTATCCAAACTGACAAATTTAGGTTGTATAATACTTGACAAATTTTTAAATGAAATATTTATTTTAACAACATGGTGTTTCTCCACATCTAATATATTAAAGTGGTGATCTGATACCTAAAATATCCTTTTTATATATCTATTTTTACACCCTAAGCACATTTTTAATTTACTTTATAATAAAATACTCTACACTTCCCCTATCCAGTTATTCCCTAAGGCTATGTGCCCACGATGCAGAAATGCTCAGGATTTTTTCCTGAGCGTTTCTGCATCTCCCTGGCAGAATAAAACGCATGCGGATTGTACATGCGGATTGTACATGTGTTTTTCCTGCCAGGGACATGTGGAAATGAAGCGTTCTTCACTGGCGTTTCCGCATGCGGGTGTCAAGCGCTTTACAAGTGATTTTAGCATCACTTGGAAAGTGCTTGAAAACTTGGTCACACTATATAAATCCATGCAACCGGCATGGATTTATATAGTGTGACCCGAGAGAATGGTAAAAAATAAATATATACTTACCTTCCGATGACCCGCGCTATCTTGCTGCGCTCCTGTGCTGGCTGCCGGCAGATCGCGGTGCCCTGTACTGAAGGACCTGCCGTCACATGACTGTGACCTCATCGCTGGTCCTACAGTCCTTCGCGATCTGCCCGCAAGCACAGAGAAGGAGTCCGGGGGCCTTTGGAAGGTGAATATAATCTTTATTTTTTATTTTATTCTTTTTTTTTTTACAGTTTTCTATGGTACCCTGGTCCGGAGGAGAGTCTACTCTCCTCCACACCCAGGTACCATCCGCACATTAGAACTCATGGAATGCGCATCTGCAGATGCAGTGATGCGCTTTTCATGCGTTCTAATGCAAGTCAATGGCGGCGAAAACGCAGCGCTTCCGCAAAATTAATGGACATGCTGCGGATTTTTGAGCGCAGCATAAACACTGCGGAAAAATCTGCAGCATGGGCATTGACATTGCGGCTTTTCATTGGAGACCATGGGGGATGGATTACCAAGCGTTTCCCAAGCGTTTCCGCTGCTTAAATTCCGCAGCATAAACGCTTGGAAAATGCATAGTGGGCACACAGCCTAAAATGTATTTTTTTATTTCACTCCCTGTGGCATTTTGTTTGAGAGGAGCCTCTAATGAGACCTCATCAGGAGGCTGGGGTTGCACTCCCTTCCCCTAAGCTTCTATAAACCCGCCTGGAACAGGATGTCATCAGAGGGTGGCATTTCAGTCACTAACCACAGCTTTTTCATCTCCGCTCTCTGAAGTCGTCCTGAATCCATTGTGTTGATAGGAGCTCTAGGAGATAGGCGAAGTGACCGAGGCACTGGCACTTTGCGTCTGTCACCATAAGTCACAGCTTCTTAATATGAAAGTAGATGTCATCAGGTGGTGGTGATAGAAGCAATGTGAGTGACCACAGCACCACCCCACAGGTTCTATCGTCATATGGTTATAGAAACTGTGAAGCGGTTCTGCTATCACTCACCCTGCTTCTATGTCCATCAACTGATGACACCTCCTTGCACTGTAAGCATTTGCGGACAGAAACAGAGTGCCAATGCCAAGGAAAAATATGTTTATGGATTAGCTGGATAGGGAGAAGTATAGAGTATTTTATAATAAAGAAAATTCCAAAAGTACTTAGGGTGTAAAATAGATATTTATAAAACACATTTTAGGTATTTTATCACCACATTAAAGGAGTATTCCCATCTCCAAGATCCTATCCCAATATGTAGTAGGTGTAATAATAGTAATATTAGCAGATATCTCCAATTAGAAATATAGTATAGTTCTCCTGATTCGCTATGTCTCTTTCCTCATGTGCAGGCATTGCAGGACCTTAGGTATCACTGGTTACGTCCACTGATAAAGTCACAAGTAGTTAGCTAGTTGCTAGTGGTCGTAACCATGGATGCCTGCACATGAGGAAAGAGACACAGCGAATCAAAAATACTATACTACATTTCTAATTGGAGATATTTGCTAATATTATTATTATTACACCTATTATATATTGGGATAGGATCTTGGAGATGGGAATATCCCTTTAAGCTTCTTAATTGAATGTTGCTTTCAAACTTTGCTCAAATTTGAATGTGACCCACAAGAAAAAACCTGTTGGGGATCTCTGCCCTATGAGATGTTCCATTTACAGTTATGATTGACATGGTAATCAGAGCCTGCATTACATTTTGTTTTCTATGTCACAAATTCAAAGTTTTTTTTATCATAAGAAGGAGTATATGAAAGAAGCAGCAAAAAAAGAATGACAACCAACAATCGATACTCAACTGTTCAGTCTCAAACCGCCTCTCTGATCTAGTGTGGATGCTCTGGTGGCCTCCAGGTGGAATTCATTTTTACAGGCAGCCATGATTGACTTGTGATACCATTTTGTGACTGCTGCAGCTAATCACTAGCCACAGTGGTCACATGCTGTAATTCCTGGCATCTTTTTTGATTGTTAATACTCAAAGAACCCCTTTAACATATATATTAAAAGGTTTTTCTTTTTTTAAAAAAAAAGTGTAAAAATCCCCCCACCTTTTAGGATAATTATGGCAGCCTGTGCGAACACAAAGGGTTAAAGCTTCACTGCATCTCAAGTCATTTTATGGTATTCTAAGTTCTCTGACACTATTACTGTTTTGAACAGTTCAGATGTCTGGAGTAGGTGCTTGAGCACTTGAAACACCGGCTAATATTGAATCTAAGCAAAATAGAAGGTATTGAATTTTTTATCCCTTTAAAGTGCCAAGTATTGGACGTTTACACAACCTTATTAAAGTGAGTGTTTAGAACCGATACTTTTGCATTACTTCAAAGAGATCTCACCAGGGAAGAAGAGATGTTAGCTTTTCACCCCAACCCCCTCCAAATCCTCTGCCATCCTTCAAAATTACTGTTGACTAACAAGTTGTGCCTCTTTTCTCTGAGTCTCTGGGTGCAAAACAAGTACTTGAGAAGAGAGGGACATTTATGTTGGAGCCTGTGATCCTTACTCAACCAGGAGACTGCATGTGGAGGGAGCCCTTTTGCAGCATTCCACATTTTTAATGAGCTGCCTTGCAAAGGGTACCGGCTTCCCCCCCTTTTTTTTTTTTTTTTTAAGCTTTAACTGAAAAAAAGGATTTGTCCTCATTAAGAAGGGAATGCTGTCGAATGATAGTTAAAGGTGTTTCTCTACAACTACGTAATCACTTTTCAACTGTTTGAAGACCATATTTAAGTATTGCGAAGTACACCGGGGGTTAACTTATTTTGTCACTTTTGGACAAGTTGGAAATTACAAATTTATTTTTTTTATTAGTATTTGTTTTATTTCTCTGTATTAGTGTTATAAGGAAAAGCACAAGTTGGGTCTGAATGAGTTAAAAGTTCCCTGAAGTCATTCCTTTTGTGCTCTTTTGGCTTCTCAAACAATGGCAAAGTTGAGTATATCATGTCATGTCACACTTAGGTAGAATTCAAGCATCTCGGTGCGTGATACAATATTGCGATAATGTCTATTTTATACCTAGGTGGACAAACACAATTAAAGGCTGGTCACTTATTGTTCTGACACTGTTTGAAATAGTCTAAGAGTACATCGCTTCTGCCAAAGCCGCCTGTGTCCGCTCAAGAAGACAAGCTTTTCAAAGTCTGTGCAGTCCGGTATAATCTAATGGTTCACTTACACCTCCCTTACTTAACAGTGTCATGGAAAGTAAGGATCCGGCCATTCATAATTTACATGTCATTTGCTGCTTCATATTGTGTGAAATTTAATTACACAGCTTAAATCGTAGCCAGTCCTCGTTTGTCTCAGAGAGTGCTCACAATAAGGCATTGATCTGAGTCCAGCATTCACTCCTAGTCTGTCTTTTATCAAATCACCTTCTGGTGCGGCCATCAAGACTGGCCAGTTGTTCTTTTCACTCCATTGTAAGGAAAATGAGAGAATTTGACCCCCATTTTCATTTAAAAATCCAGGGCATCATATAAAGGCTGCAGCTTGAAAAGATTTTATTCAGCGTGCTATCACAATAGAATATACAGATAAATTTTCTGAAGGTGATTACAGAGCCTGCCCGGGTCCCTCTCGCCCTGTAATAGTTTTTATACAACGTCTATTGAGTCCCGAGAAAAATAAAATACTAAAACTCCCCACAGGTGTCGTTTTTATTATTTTTTCAACAAACACTTCTGGTAGAGGGGAACCCCTGATCTACAGCTACAAATTACTAATCATGTGCATTATTCAACGTTTTAGTCTATTTCTGAAACTTTCCCTTTAAATCAAAAGGGCCGCTTTTTGGTAATTGCTGGCTGCTAAGCCTCCTGATGAGAGACTCATATAAGAATAATCCTTCTGACGACTCTTACTGGCTTCCATCCCACTCCTTGGCAAAACACTGAGACTGAATTAAGAGGATGAAGAGGATAATTATTAGATTCAGGAACAGTTTCCCAGCAAAATCTGTTTTTATTCACCACCATGAAAAACTGTTTATGGTTTTGGAAATACTGTGTTATGGTAATAGGAAGGAACCAACTTGTGACCTCATTTTACAATTTTAATGCTGGCTCAAAGGATGGCAAATGACTACCAGCAAAGGAACTGTAAAGTTACTTTTTCGGAAGTTGGTTGTTCCTTAGTTCTTGTTACCTGTATTGAAAGTGAGAGGATCAGACTTTATGTTTAAGTATTTTGATTCCCATGATTTAGAACACTTCATATTGAGATCTCCATAAAAATATATTAAAGATTTGCTTTTTAGGGAATTTCCTTGAAAGCAGTGCTCCCTGGGCCACATTGCTACATGTTCTCACTCCATAGGGCGGCATTAAAACTTAAAAGGGTATTCTGATCTGACAGTATATTCAGTAAACATCTGATAAGTTGGGGGTTCCTTTTCCCATATTTTTTTAATTTGGAGAATGGAAGTCCATTGCTTATTTGACACTTCAGGAATAAGGAGTCAAGGTGGAAACACAAGTGCAGGGATGTCCATTGTAATATATGAGAGTTGTGTAAACCAGCCAGCACTTCACATCCCTCATTGACTCTCCCTCTTCGATGGTAAGAGCCACATTTATGCACAAATATATTTTCAGCAAAGAATACTGAACAGAAAGAATATCACAAATATGGACGTGCCAAAGATGGCTGGGGCTAGCAAAGAATGGCATCATAGGGCGCAGATAGTGCACCCCTGCTTTAACCCCTTAGTGACCAAGCACATTTTTCAAATTTGACCAGTGTCAATTTATGTGGCAATCATGTTTCAATATGTCCCAGTGATTTTGAGATTTATTTATTTTCGTGACACGTTATATTTTATGATAATGGAAAATATAGGTTGATATGTTTTGTGTTCATAAAAATATCAGAAATTTGCCAAAAAAATCCAAAAATTAGCAATTGTCAAACTTTGATTATCCTTTTCATCCAGATAGTCATACCACACACAATGGTTAATAAATGGCACTTACCTTATGTCTGCTTTACATCAGCTCCATCTGTAAAATACTCTTTTACTTTGTTAGGATGTTAGAAGGTTTAAAATTGTAGCAGTAATTTTTAATTTTTTCAAGAAAATTGACAAAACTCATTTTTTTAGTGACTTATTCAGTTTGGAAGTGATATTGGGGGATCTATATATTGGAAGAAACAAAAGTGATATCATTTAAAAAAAAGCGCCCCTCAACGTATTCAAACCTGCTGTCATGTAGTTTATTAACCCTTCAGGTTCTTTTCAGGAATTAATGCAAAGTGGCATGACAGGAAAGAAAAATGGTATGTGTACCATCTAAATGTTGCTAATACCTGAACAGGTCGCTATAACCGGCAGACTCTGAGGCTGTTATTTGCCCATGAATTGCCATCAGGACCACACAATCATGATCTCAGGGTGCCGTTGGGAGTAAAGAGGCAGCCCCCACACTCTGTTAACCATAAATATGCCGTAGTCGCTATTGACAGCAGCATGTAAGAGGTTAAATGACCATCGTCTGTGTCACCACCAATAGTGATTGCAGCAGGGTTTCAGCTATCGTGTACAGCTGACGGCTGCTAAATTTTCACCCGTCGGGGAATGCTATTCTCTTATATCTCAGGTTAGTTTTAAGTTGTATTGGTGGTCACTATATGATTAAACCTGACCGTTCACACAAAACCTGTAGAAAATCATGGTTTTGCTGGCCCCTTCCCCGGCAACAAGTTAAAACTGATTTTGTTGCACATATTAATTTAATATGTCCAAAAACTGCACCAATTTTCATTTTTTATAACTTGCTATCCACTCCTTTTGAGTTGGTGGTTCCACTTCAAAAGTGTTCTTACAGCACAATAAGTGCAGGAAGTACCGCTCCCTCACTTCCCAGAATATATTGCTAATGCCATTGTCCAATTGCTAGCCTTCACCAAAAGTCTGCCTCTCTGTTATGCCTTTATGCTGTTTGACAGACAGGAGAGCAGGAGCAAACAGAAAAAGACCCACCACTGCTTCCTGTAATCTGTCTTGGTGTCTGCTGCTACACATACATTTTAGTTCACAGTGAACAGCAAGTTTTGCAGAAAGCGGACACCTCTTGGCCAGGAGTTTGGACTGATTTTTCGGGTTAGGACAACCATATTTTTAATAAAGTGATTTACAGATAAAATGACTTATTTATTTTGGACTTAAAGTGGATCTGTCACCAGTTTTCATAAACGGCATACATTAATAAGTAGAACTATTAGACCTAATAGTGGACCTGTTTTGTGAATCCTTGTCTGAACTCAGATTTGGAAACATTTAAAACATATCCATTGATTTAAGGAAGAATTGAGTATTTTTTTTAGTTTAAAACAAAATTAGGATCAAAACTGCCGTGTAGCGGTTACAGTTGAACCAGGCCCTGAAGCCTGAGGAGTCTCATATAGATCCTTCTGCCCCACATGAGTAAACCAGTACTACAAATACAGTTATATGAAAAAGTTTGGGCACCTATATTACTCTTAAGCTTAATGTTTTATAAAAATTGGTGTTTTTGCAACAGCTATTTCAGTTTGATATATGTAATAACTGTTGGACACAGTAATGTTTCTGCCTTGAAATGAGGTTTATTGCACTAACAGAAAATGTGCAATCTGCATTCAAACAAAATTTGACAGGTGCATAAGTATGGGCACCTCACCAGAAAAGTGACATTAATATTTAGTAGATCCTTCTTTTGCAAAAATAACAGCCTCTAGTCGCTTCCTGTAGCTTTTAATGATTTCCTGGATCCTGGATGAAGGTATTTTTGACCATTCCTCTTTACAAAACAATTCCAGTTCAGTTAAGTTTGATGGTCGCCGAGCATGGACAGCCCTCTTCAAATGATCCCACAGATGTTCAATGATATTCAGATCTGGGGACTGGGATGGCCATTCCAGAACATTGTAATTGTTCCTCTGCATGAATGCCTGAGTAGATTTGGAGCGGTGTTTTGGATCATTGTCTTGCTGAAAGATCCATTCCCTGCGTAACTTCAACTTTGTCACTGATTCTTGAACATTATTGTTAAGAATCTGCTGATACTGAGTGGAATCCATGCGTCCCTCAACTTTAACAAGATTCCCGGTGCTGGCATTGGCCACACAGCCCCAAAGCATGATCGAACCTCCACCAAATTTTACTGTGGGTAGCAAGTGTTTTTCTTGGAATGCTGTGTTTTTTTGCCGCCATGCATAACCCCTTTTTGTATGACCAAACAACGCAATCTTGGTTTCATCAGTCCACAGGACTTTCTTCCAAAAAGAAATTGGCTTCTCCAAATGTGCTTTTGCATACCTCAGCCGACTCTGTTTGTGGCGTGCTTGCAGAAACGGCTTCTTTCGCATCACTCTCCCATACAGCTTCTCCTTGTGCAAAGTGCGTTGTATAGTTGACCGATGCACAGTGACACCATCTGCAGCAAGTTGATGCTGCAGCTCTCTGGAGGTGGTCTGAGTATTGTCCTTGACTGATCTCACCATTCTTCTTCTCTGCCTTTCTGATGTTTTTCTTGGCCTGCCACTTCTGGCCTTAACAAGAACTGTCCCTGTGTTCTTCCATTTCCTTACTATGTTCCTCACAGTGGAAACTGACAGGTTAAATCTCTGAGACAGCTTTTTGTATCCTTCCCATGAACAACTATGTTGAATAATCTTTGTTATCAGATCATTTGACAGTTGTTTTGAGGAGCCCATGATGCCACTCTTCAGAGGAGATTCAAACAGGAGAACAACTTGCAAGTGGCCACTTTAAGTAGCTTTTCTCATGATTGCATACACCTGGCTATGAAGTTCAAAGCTCAATGAGGTTACAAAACCAAAAAAAGTGCTTTAGTAAGTCAGTAAAAAGTAGGTAGGAGTATTTAAAACAAGAAAATGATAAGGGTGCCCATACTTATGCACCTGTCAAATTTAGTTTGAATGCAGATTGCACATTTTCTGTTAGTACAATAAACCTCATTTCAAGGCAGAAACATTACTGTGTCCAACAGTTATTACATATATCAAACTGAAATAGCTGTTGCAAAAACACCAATTTTTATAAAACATTAAGCTTAAGATTAATAGGGGTGCCCAAACTTTTTCATATAACTGTAATACAGAATTTGTGGGTGGCACTCTTAAAAAAATTTGGATTGAGCCTAAAGCCAGCCATACACATTAGATGGCTTTCAGCAGTACAATGCTTTGGCCGCATTTTTGTCCGACAGGCATCTAGGCCGTCTTTTCCATACCTTCGAGCGCTCGCTTACCCAAACGCTCTTCAAGCGCTAATCACAGAGACGTGTCCAAGTTTTATCTGAGTTTCTGATCAATCTCGCCAATGCAAGTCTATGGGTCCGTGAAAAAAATGGACAGCATCAGGCCATTCATATGTTGTCCGTTTTTCACTGGCTGTTTTATGGGAGAAGCTTGAGAAACCTCCATTTGTTTTGGGGGTTTATTCAATTTG
This sequence comes from Phyllobates terribilis, assembly GCF_046119375.1. Lineage (NCBI taxonomy): Eukaryota > Metazoa > Chordata > Amphibia > Anura > Dendrobatidae > Phyllobates > Phyllobates terribilis. The sequence goes on from NW_027362773.1 coordinate 60,873,104, forward strand.
AAAAAAAAAAAAAACTGATGAAATTCTGAAGGTAAAGACTGACACTAATCAAACTCTGATGAATATCTGATCAAAAACTTTGATGAAACTGACTATTTTTTGCTTAAGAGCAAAATCACTGATGTCTAAATGAGCCCCTCTTGGTATCATCATTGTGGAATGTTTCGAGTGCTGATTCACAGTCTTCTGATTGCCGTTAAAAACCAGGAAGAAATTTTGCCACTCTTGCCAATGGGTTATCTTGTTCAATGGATTTTTTTTAATCACCTAGATTTGTTTTTGAAGAGGCGGAAATGAAGTGGAAATCAGTCACCATATAATCACGTGTCTTAAAGACACTCATCTTGGAGCACAACGTTGCATAGTTCCATTCTATTGTTAAGTCCCCGTCACACTTAGCGACGCTGCAACGATCCCGACAACGATACGACCTGTCAGGGATCGTTGCTGCATCGCTATGTGGTCGCTGGTGAGCTGTCAAAAAGGCAGGCTCACCAACGATCAGGGGAGCAGCGACATCGTGGAAAGAATCTTTCCACGATGTCCTGCTCCTGGTTACCAGCCTGCTGAAGCAGGAGCAGGCTCGTAACCATGATAAACATCGGGTTACTAGGGGCACACGCGCACCTAGTAACCCGTTGTTTATCATGGTTACCACTCTGCTACGGTGAGCGGGAGGTTACCGCTCACTTTAGCAGGCTCGTAACCATGATAAACAGTGGGTTACTAAGTGCGCGTGTGCCACTAGTAACCCGATGTTTATCATGGTTACCAGCCTGATCGCTGCTGCCGCTGGTCACACACAGCGATGTGTGCTGACCAGCGGGAGGGAAACGACCAGAAAATGGTCCAGGACACTTTGCAGCGATCAGCGACCTCACAGCAGGGGCCTGATCGCTGCAAAGTGTCACACATAGCGACATCGCTGGTGAGGTCGCTGTTGCGTCACCAAAACCGTGACACAGCAGCGATCTCGCTAGCGATCTCGCTATGTGAGACGGGGGCTTTATTCTCCCTAGACATTTGTGTTACCAGTTAGTAGTGTGTACTCACACAATTTGGCACTGTCTAACCGGGATATTTCAGCACCACAGGGTCTGTATGGGTATTCTGATTACTTCTTTGCATTTCTAATTGTTTTGCTAGCTTTACCTTAGGTATCTTCAGTGATAGTGAGGGCTCACTACTTACCTTATAAAGCATTAGGTTGGTTATTTATAAGTTTTACCACACTAGTTTTCATAATAACCTTCTGTGGAACTGATGTATGCACATAATATGTAAAACGTAATATAAGTGGTGCCCCCCAAGGTTCAGTTTTGTGTCTGCTATTATTCAACATATATGGCAATTATATAGAATCAGGTGTTAATAGTGTTGTTTCTATTTTTCAGATGACACCAAACTATAAAGTATAGTGCAGTCTATGGAAGATGTTCAGAAGTTATAAACTGACTTGGACAAACTGAGTATTTGAGCATCTACTTTTCAGATTAGATTCAATGTGGCTAAATATAAAGTGATGCATCTGGGCACTACTAATAAGCGGGCACCACGTGTTCTAGGGGAAGTAAAACTAGGAGAGTCACTTGTAATGAAGGATCTGGGAGTACTTATAGATCACATAATAAATAACACCATGCAGTGTCAATCAGCAGCTTCTAGGCCAGAAGGATATTGTTATATGTTAAAAGAGGCTTAGACTCACTGGACAGGGACATAATACTACTACTTTTCAAACCATTAGTGTGGCCTCATCTGGAGTTATGTGAGCCCTGCAGCTAAATTAACCAATTGGTCTGCTTCCATTGCTACGCTCTTGACTCCATTGAACAAGTGTTGGACAAGCAGAAGAAGTGAGAGCACATCCGATCAATAGTGACTGCTGATTGGTTGTTTAGCTCACGTGGCATAAACAATGCCAGGTGAACCTGTCATTAACACTACTTGAACGGTGTCAGTGTGGGAGTGGAATACATGTTTTTATTTATTTTACAAAGGGACTACTTAATTTCTAAACGGATTGTGCACTACCATATGTTCCTTTGGTGGCATTCATTTTTGGTCTTCTAATGCTATGTATACCGCCTTCCTTTTTGTCATTGGTTTTTCTGCTTATTTTTTTACACATATTTGTTAATAAAGTTGATATATTTTTATGTTGTTTTTTGGCGTGTACCATGTAGTAATTACACTTTAGTAGGCAGTACTAGACACCTTTTACTTCACATGTGATATGGTTGTTCTGTTGATGATAATTGAGTTACTTTATTTCAATTACCGTATTTTTCGGACTATAAGACGCACCAAGGTTTTAGAGGAGGAAAATAGGAAAAAAATGTGGTCATGATTCACTGTTATGGGGGGAGGTCTGACACTGTTATAGGGGTAATGTCCCCCAATTCTATACTAATATCCCCCATCCTGGTATATATATGTTCATATCCTGGTATGTATGCCCCCCCATCTAGGTATATATGGCCCCCATCCTAATCCTAGTATGCATGGTCCCCTTATCCTCATCCTAGTATGCATGGCACCCCTCATCACCATCCTGGTATGCATAGTCCTCTTATCCCCATCCTGGTATGCATGGCACCCTTTATCCCCATCCTGGTATCCATGGCCCCCATCCCAATCCTGGTAAACATGGCCCCCCATCCTGGCATGCATGCACCCCCCCCATCCTCATCTTGGTATCCATGGCCCCCCATCCTCATCCTGGTAAGCATGGCCCTCCATCCTCATTCTGGTAAGCATGGTCCCCCATCCTCATCCTGGTATGCATGGCCTCCCCATCCTCATCCTGGTAAGCATGGTCCCCAATCCCCATCCTGGTATCCATGGCCCCCCATCCTCATCCTAGTAAGCATGGTCCCCCATCACTGCACACGTGAAAAAAAAAACAAGTGTACTCACCTTCCTTCCCTCTGCTCCAGCGCTGTGTCCTGTTCTGCTACAGCACCTGATCTCAGCCTGTGAGCAGTGCATGACATCACTGACATGCGCCTCCACACCGAGAGGTCAGCTACCGGAATATTCACTGCTCTCCACTCCCGGGACTATGGGCGTGGAGAACAGTGAATATTAATTTTCTTTAATAGCGTGCACACTGTCAGTCTCAGGCTAGGCAATCACATGTGCCCACTGCTAAAGAAAATGAATATTCACTCCTCTCCACGCCCACTGCAGTGGAGAGGAGTGAATATCCATGCTCTTTAATAGCGGGCACACAGGATCGCCAAGCCACAGCAGGAACCGCGGCTGAGACTGACAGTGTGCGTGCTATTAAACAAAATAAATATTCTCTTCTCCACTCCCATGGGCGTGGAAAGTAGTGAATATTCATTTTCTTTAGCAGCGGGCACACGTGGTAGCTATAGCAGCCGGCTACTGCCTGTGGCTTGCTCCTCCGCCGCCGCAACCCCCCCACCATCCACAGACGTAATGTATTATCCGGACTATATGACACACACACACAAAAAAGTGTGTCTTATAGTCCGAAAAATACGGTACTTACTTGCATTTCCTGTTTTCCTCGGTTGGATTAATAACTATGTATGTAACTTTAATTTTATACATTCAAGTACCATATCGCAACATAGATGGGCAGCTTAAAGGGTAAGTTCATCATGCATAAACTGATTTATACATTGACATACACTCCTCCACATTGAAATTGCAAATCCAAGAAGGAAAAGTCATGGCGTTGTGGAAATAACAGGGTGGATAGACATGATGATATATAAATGATGAAAAAATGGGATCAAAATTTTCAAAACATCTTGATTTATTTAATATTGAGTATGAGCCCCACATGCAGAACCCCACCCTTATACATTCTGCCATGCTGACAACTTGGTATGTGATATCCAATTTCATTGGCAGTACAGAATGGATCACTCCTAGAACTAGTGGTACTGTCATTTCTCCAAAGATCCCCATGAGCCATTTTCAACAAGACAACACCAGGCTGTATGTTGCTAGTGCTACTGTGAGCAGCCTGCATGTCCTAAATGGCCTATGCATCTCAGTACTTGCCTCTCGTCAGGGACATCTATGACTTCATTGGTCAGCAATTGCAATTGAAGCTGCCAGCAGTTGATCATGATGATTTGTTTGCTCAAGTGCATCCAATGTTTTGTTTCCCATTTTTTCAGAATCGACATGTCTACTGATCCTGTGATTTCCATAAGTCGACTTTTCCATCTTTGTTTGCAATTTCAGTGTTGAGGAGTGTAGATATAATAAGTCAAGGTCAATAAAGCAGATGTGATCTTTAGACTCTGGGTAACCCAACCCAGGTAAAAGTAAAAACTCATGAGGAAAAGTCTTATGACCTACCTGAACATAGCTAGAGTGAAGAAATCAAGAAGAAATCAACAGATTGGAGATAACTATTCCTTTTGGGTCATCACTTGTACACCACTACACTGGTGTTTGTGTGGTGTATTTTAGTGCAGTGTCCTTTGTTCTGGCTATATGACTATAACTGCTGATAGATGTCTGGGTAGCCTGGGGATCTTGGTTCAGTGTATGCACTGTTAGATTAAAACATATGGTTCACCTGCTGTCTTGCACCTTGTGGCTGTTTAACGCATTTCGCTGGAAACTGTGCAGGTACAATAGCTCTGATCTCTTCAGCTTGGATTCATCTTTCTTTTACCTATGCTCTGGAGTCTGCCAACATTCTGAAGTTTTTCTTCTGTAGATTTACAGTATATGAAATGACTATGAATACAATCCTTCCTCCAAAATGAACATAACCTTTGGGCTTTTGAATACTTTTTCTATAATGCTTTTCATACATTTTAATATGTCACCATCTCTGCAAATAGTGTTTGGTTGCCATTGAATATGTTCCTACCATCAAAGTGAATGTATTCTGCACACAAAGGCTTTTTCCTTAAACTTTGTGATTTACATTCAAAATTATTCTTCTTGAAATGTTCTTTATTTTTCGGAAAGTGAACCCACAATGGGTGAAAATTGCAGTCATTGAAGGTGTTGTCTACAACAAGGACAAGGACCCCTTCTCATTCTAAATGTTTGCCCCCCCCCTTAAAATAAAAACACTCACCTCCCGTGTCGGTGCCATTCCAGCAGTGTCGGCATTCGCGTTACCGTGGCTCACATGAGGTTGTTATGCCCTGCTATGCCCTGTTATGCCCTGCTCCTAATCCGAGTGATGAAGAGGATGGTAGCGCCCAGCCACAACTCTCACTTCCTTGTTAATTACCTATATGTCTGAATGTCGGGGACAGTGACGCCAGCGCTGATTGGACACAGGACTCGTGGCGTAACAAAGTCATGTGAGCCCCGGCAATGCGAGTGCCGACATCGCTGGATAGGCGCCTGCACAAGAGGCGAGTATAAGTGTTTTTATTTTAATTGGAGGCAAACATTCAGAATGAGAAGGGGCTTTCTTAGTAGTGGACACCCAATTTAACATGACTCCGCTATATCTAGCACTCCTATTTAGAATGAATGGAGAATGCTCAACCTCTGCCCCTTTCGGGTAGTGCTCTCAGAGCCCTTTTCTCGGGTGGTGGCCCAGCGATGAACCTCCAGTGATCAGGAAGTTATCCCCTATCCCCTTGGTAGGGTATAACTTTGAATCATGTTATAAGCCCTTAAAAGGCCTCCCAGTTCCAATTTTCTCAAACATTTTATAAAGTATATCACTATTATTTCTCTGAATTTTTTTCATCGTCATAATAGTTGTGACCCACAGAATAAAGTTAACACCTTATTTGTGCAGCACGTGATTAGCAGAAAATGTTAAATGTCAAAAAGCGGCAACAGAACTGCTATTTTCTTTGTATTTCCCCTCACAAAGAATTAATAAAAGTTAGGTAATAACACTTATGCTACTTCTGAAGCACACTTCTGAAATGATCAAGCCCTCATTCAGCTCCACCACGAAGAAAATACAAATTCTATGGCTCCTCAAATGTGACAATGAAAAAATAAAATAAATAATAATTGCTTTAACATAAAGGCCCAAAATGGGCAAGTCCTTAAGGGTTATATGATGTCCGTGTTGTAGGTTCCCAAGCTAAGCAGGACAGCCATCATGTAGCTGTGGGCAGGATTACAGTGGAAACAATGGCCCAGATTCACCATTAAGGCGTAAAACAAATTGAAAAGTCGCAACATTTTGTGCAGTGCAAGGTTACACGAAAATGTTGCGACTTTTGCCATCTTCACGGTAGTTTCAATCAGCTTTTGCAGAAGAGTCGGAATTAGGATGAGGCATGGCAGCTTCCTAGTCTAATTCTCGATTAGTTGAAACATACCTTACACCACAAACCTTACTCCACTCTCTTACTGTTGTAAGATTTGAGGTGAGGCACATGCCATTTTTAAGATGCACCTGACTCATTATGAGGTGTGCGCTTCTTAATGAATTAAGCACCTCTGACTCCATCATGCCCCCTCATTAAGATCGTCATGAATATTGCCAGTATTGATGAATCAGTGCCAATGAGTACAGCTCTGTGGCCCCAACCAGATGACTTACACGGAGCAGGGTGCAGCTGAAGTATAACATTTATTTTATGCCCTTTATTCTGCTTGTTACCTACAACATGGAGATCCTTTATAAGGTAATTCTGTGCCACACTGCCATTACTTAGGGAATTGGAGGAATTAATTCTTGTAAACTTGTGACATATGCACTTTTAAAGAGAATATCCGGAACTTTTTAAACAAAAATTTGTGCCTAAACTCTAACAGGCAGGTAGTCACTGCCTGCCCGCCTGTTGTGCCTGGTGCCGTTCTTCGCCGGCACAGAGCAGTCACAAACCGCTCCTGCTGGCGATTCAGCTGTCTCTGCTGATGTCACGTCGAAAGAGCAGCCGCTTCTTTTCCGCTCCACTCTGTTGACAGGGCGTGACTCTTGATGACATTCTGATTGACAGCCGGATCACCGCTGCGTAACTGGCGGAGGCGGCTGTCAATCATTATTGATTCTAAGAAATTAGTGACCTATAGTTCCGCTGATGAAGATGGGTAAAAGTCATCTATTATCTGAAACCTTTATTGTTAGGTCCTTCACCAATAGCTTTTTTAGCTATATGATATGTCCTCATTAATACCTCTGTGTGCCGTTCATCCTTCCCCATTGAGAATATTAGTTTATTGAAATGTTTACTGTGATTTTTTTTTTCACTTCGCCCTTCCACCCCTCACTTTGCTCTCTTTTTCGTTTTTTCCCTGTAATTTTCCTGCTGCGGTCTCAGCTGTCATATCTGAACAAGGCATTTTTAAGCCCCGGGCAAGCCACACATTTGCTCCATTTTTCCATTTTTTCATTCCTGCACAAAATGCATTTTCTGCTGCACTGAACATGAACTAAGTGAAAATATGAGAGGTATAGTACAGTAAACCTTTCAGTGCCCTAATTATTTGGGCTACATGCTAAGAATTAGGACTTAGACATTTTACATTATGCTTTAATAATATAATTACGAACTCATCCTTCAGGTTTTATTAAAAATGATGTCAAATATTTAACATTATTCCATTTCTTTTATCTAAATTTATTTTTACTTTATAGGTTAGATGCACACTGAACATGCCACCTACTTTGTAATGACATCAAGTGAAAATTACATACATTATTTCATAACAGAACTAGTATATCCTTGCTGTCCTCAAAAGACACAAACCGTTAGCTAAGCTTATACCATGACTCGTTTACCTGGTTATAGTTTTTACCTATATTATTTTTCTTCTTGGTTATAGTTTTTGTATGAGTTAAAAGTGTTACAAATGGAAGTACTGGATTGTCCATGTGAACTTGCAGGTGCAGAAGCTGTGCTAAACTGCGATTACCACAGGAACACTGCTTATCTGACCGTAGAGCTCCTCCAACAATAGCCAGTGCCAGTGCCTCCTCTTTAACTTCATTGGCATCCTTGAGCTGTAATCATTGAGTTCCGTTGGTTATCATGGCAACCAGAGGTCAGACAATGCCTGGTATGATGGCCCGTTAGACCTTGCTATTCTATAATTAGAATAGAAAGCAATCAAAACTGCTATGTACCCCAAAATAGTACCAATAAGATCTTCCCCATTTCCCCAGGTGCCTCCCATCCTTAATCATTTGCAATTGTAATCATTGCAGTCATTTGTACTTAGCTGGCTAGCTGTTAGTAGTCAGTGTCAGTGTAGCGCCGGCGTCCCTGCCCTCTGCTAGGCAGGGACGCTGTTCCCCTCACCTCTCTGCTCCTAGCCCGGCGTCCTCCTCCCGCTCTGCTGGCAGCGCGCGCTCCTTCCCGGCCACTGTGCTTAGGGCGCGCGCGCTCCCTCCCTCTTAAAGGGGCCGCGCGCGCCGTCCTAAGGAGTCCCCGGCCAATGGCCGGAGGACTTCACCATATATAAGGCACCTCCTCCAAAATGGAGGTGCCCGAGCAATGTTGTTGCACTGTTCACTACTCTGCTTCAGCCCTCAGGTCCCGTTGCCAGTTACCTGCCAGATACCTGCCAGATTCCTGCCAGCTTGCTGTCCTATTCCTGCCTGATATTCTGCTACCTGCCTGCTAGCCTGAGGTCCGACGGTCTGCCTTACAACTCCTGTCAGTCTGTCTAAGGACCAGCTTTCCCGCTCACCTGGGAGCGCACATCAGCTACCTGCCTGCTTGCCTGAGGTCCGACGGTCTGCCTTCCAACTCCTGACAGTCTGTCTATGGACCAGCTTGCCCGCTCACCTGGGAGCGCACATCTGCTACCTGCCTGCTAGCCTACCTGGAGGCTCCGCCGTCACGTGCAGTGACCACCTGCCTGTCCAGTGACTCCTGCCTGCTCACCTGGGAGCGCTCATCTGCTGCCTGTCTGCTAGCCTACCTGGAGGCTCTGCCGTCACGTGCTGTGACCACCCGCCTGTCCAGTGACTTCTGCCCGCTCACCTGGGAGCGCTCATCTGCCGCTTGTCTGTTGGTCTTCCTGGAGGCTCCGCCGTCACATGCTGTGACCACCCGTTTATCCAGAGACTCTCGCCTGCTCACCTGGGAGCTCACGTCTACCATCAGCCGCCACAGGTCGTACCAACCCTTTACCCAGAGACTGCCCCGGTCACTTGCCGTGACCTCCTGCCCGTTCATCCAGAGACTGCCCCGGTCACTTACCGTGACCTCCTGCCCGTTCATCCAGAGACTTCCCCGATCACTTGTCGTGATCTCCTGCCCGTTCATCCAGAGACTGCCCCGGTCACTTGCCGTGACCTCCAGCCCGTTCACTCAGAGACTGTCCCGGTCACCTGCTGTGACTGCCTGCCCGTCTTCCCTGGTCGCCACCCGCTCCCTTACAAGGACCGCCCCCTTGTATAGTAGCTCAGAGGTTCCGCCTCCCAGACCCTTTACAGTCAGTTGTAGCGTTGCTTTAGCTAGGTGTCTGTGCTAGCTCTGTGTCTGACTATTGATCTTGTTTTTTTTGACCTTGGATCTGTTGTGACAATTCTCGTGGATATCCCTTGTGCTTTTGAGGTGCTCTTACTTCAGGTATCTGATCCCGGAATTGGCCTCTGACTATCCGTTTGTTGTACTCCCTGGGTTTGACATTCCCTTCTAGTATTTGACCACGAACTGTTTCCTGACCATGCCTTTAACTTACCCCTTAGTGCTACGAGCCCTCCTGGTAACTGACCTAGGACCTCGTGAACACCTTGTTTCATGGCTTGCCCGTCACATACACATACCCATGTAAGTCGACCAGTTTGCACCAACTTTGGGATCGTGTAGAAGAGACCTGGGATCAGATTTCAGTTGAGACATGTTTGAATCTGATTGAGAGCATGTCCAGAATGATTCGGGCAGTGTTGAAAGCCAAAGTCTAATTACAAAATACTAGCAAAAATTCAAATTTAGGTTTTTAGGAGCAAAACAGTAACGATGCAGTGACATGACAAGAATCTGCATAACTAATCATATGCAGAATAATTGCAAGGCAAATTTATGTATGAGATAGCCAAGATGATTGTCTATAAAATTATGGTAGTCTCCCGTTTGAAGCAGTAGTGGATGATGAGATGTAGAGCCTGAAAGTCAAAAGTTCAAAACATTGTTACCCTTTTGCTCGTCAGTATATACCACACAATGTTTTGTGTACAAAGTAAAAGTGATTCTTGAGCTGCTATTGATTTCATTCTGCCTCCCAAAGATCATAATAAGGCTCAGATCACATTTATTGCATGCTCCATGCTGAACATTGGTGTTTTCATCTAAATCTCAGAAAATTATGATTTTGACAAAACCCTACCTGAACCATTCTTTGTAATAGGGCAGATGGAGACATTTTGTACTCCATCTGACCTCGTTCCCACCAGTGTCCTATCCTTTTAGCCATGGATAAAAGTGCAGTTGACCACGTTTTTGTACACCTCTAAGACATATATAGCAGAAGCAAAGACTAGGTAGAGTCAAGTGAGTCCTTCTGCCTCATTATTGTGAATGGATCCGGCGAAGATCCATCTGAATCACGTATTTCAGAGATGGAAACCCCAGTGGAAGTGCTCAGGATAGCGCACAGGATAAATGTAAACCTAGCCTTAATAGTGATCCAAAATGTTACATTCCCCAAAATAATACCTATAAAAATTTCAATTTAGCCCACAAAAAACAAGCTACCTACTTATGTCCATCATTTGTCAGTGGGAATATAGGGGGGTTCCACATTATTAGAAGCTCTGGGAAATAGACATTGTTTCCCCCCCAATTAAAGTCCAGTGAAATCTGCACTACGTTTTCCAAATGCCTCCCTGCTATAGTGTATTTCAGCCGCAGTTTACGCCCACGTGTATGGCATGGCTGTAACGGGGAGAACCCATTTAATTTATGGGGTACATGGTCTCCAGAAGCACAAGCTGAGCACAATGTATTGGACACTAAATAGTGACCTGAATGGCTTTCTTGTGTTCTAGCACCTTGAGGGCTTGCAATTGGTGCCCACATCTATTCAAGGAAGATCTATACTCCAAGAGTCATATAGCGCTCAATCCCTTCCAAGCCCTGCTGTGCGCCAAACAGTACTTTCTGAATGCTTATGAGGTATTGCCACATTCGGGAGAAATTGTTTAATAAATTATGGGGTGCATTTTTACCTTCTATTACATGTAAAAATTCTCAGTGAATACATTTTAGTGGTAAAAAAAAAATTTGTTCTTTTTTATGTACCGAGTGGCATAAAATTTTGTGATATACCCAAGGTATCCCAATGCTCAACAAACACCTGTATGAAACACACTCATTGAGGGGTGTAGTTTGTAAAATGGGGTCATGTTAGGGGGGCTCTGCTGTTCTGGCACCTAAGGGGCTCTCCTAATGTGACATGGTATCCAGAAACTATTCTAGCAAAATCCACATGGACCTTCTTCCAAAAAGGAATTGGCTTCTCCAAATGTGCTTTTGCATACCTCAGCCGACTCTGTTTGTGGCGTGCTTGCAGAAACGGCTTCTTTCGCATCACTCTCCCATACAGCTTCTCCTTGTGCAAAGTGCATTGTATAGTTGACCGATGCACAGTGACACCATCTGCAGCAAGTTGATGCTGCAGCACTCTGGAGGTGGTCTGAGGATTGTCCTTGACTGATCTCACCATTCTTCTTCTCTGCCTTTCTGATGTTTTTCTTGGCCTGCCACTTCTGGCCTTAACAAGAACTGTCCCTGTGTTCTTCCATTTCCTTACTATGTTCCTCACAGTGGAAACTGACAGGTTAAATCTCAGAGACAGCTTTTTGTATCCTTCCCCTGAACAACTATGTTGAATAATCTTTGTTTTCAGATCATTTGACAGTTGTTTTGAGGAGCCCATGATGCCACTCTTCAGAGGAGATTCAAACAGGAGAACAACTTGCAAGTGGCCACTTTAAGTAGCTTTTCTCTTGATTGCATACACCTGGCTATGAAGTTCAAAGCTCAATGAGGTTACAAAACCAAAAAAAGTGCTTTAGTAAGTCAGTAAAAAGTAGGTAGGAGTATTTAAAACAAGAAAATGATAAGGGTGCCCATACTTATGCACCTGTCAAATTTTGTTTGAATGCAGATTGCTCATTTTCTGTTAGTACAATAAACCTCATTTCAAGGCAGAAACATTACTGTGTCCAACAGTTACTACATATATCAAACTGAAATAGCTGTTGCAAAAACACCAATTTGTATAAAACATTAAGCTTAAGATTAATAGGGGTGCCCAAACTTTTTCATATAACTGTAGTTACAGTAGACATCATGAAAATAAGCCGTTATCCAATTTACTTTATTTTTCCCATATGCTGTCATTTTCCTGCTATGAGAACTTTTATCTTACATAGTGTACAGCTTGTTGCAAAGGAGACCTACCACCAGAGCCTGATGTGACATGGTATCCAGAAACTATTCTAGCAAAATCCACATGCCAAAATGGTACTATTTCCTCTCTGCATTTTGCAGTTTATAGTTTTTTACCACGTATGAGGTATGCTTTACTCAGAAGAAATTGCGTTACAAATTGTGGGGTCCATTTGGCTTTTGGGGCTTCATTTTATTAATAAAAATGTAATTTTTCATTTTCAGAATCCTCTCTTTAGTTCCTCAATGGATGTAGTATCCAAGATTGATTCATTTGTGGGGGGGAGGGTGGTTCTGCTGTTATGGCAGCTCGGGGGCTCTGCAAATGTGACATGGAGCCCTCAAACTATTCCATGGAAGTCTGTGCGTCACAAGTCAAATCGTGCTCCTTCCCTTCCGAGCTCTGTCATGTGTCCAAACAGTAGAGTCCAACCCAATATGAGCTATCTGTGCGTCCTCAGGAGAAATTGCTTAACCAAATGGGTAATCTATTTTTTCCCTTTATTTTTGTGAAAATTAGAAATTTGTGGCTACATTCTAGTAAAAAAAAAATGTAATCTTTCAGTTTTTCCTTCCACTTTGTATTAATTCCTGTGAAGCACCTGAAGCAATTCCTTGAGGGGTGAAGTTTTGAAAAGAGGTGAAAATGGGTCTTCTTTGGAGGTTTCTGGCATAGGCCCCTCAAAGCCTATCAGTCATTAAAAAAACAGTTTTGTACATTTAATTAAATTTAACAGAAAAAAAAACTTTCTAAATTTTTAAAGAGGTATTCTCATGTTACGAAATTGATATAGTTACGAAATTGATATAGTTACAGTAGACATCATGAAAATAAGCATGTATCCAATTTACTTTATTTTTCCCATATGCTGTCATTTTCCTGCTATGAGAACTTTTATCTTACATAGTGTACAGCTTGTTGCAAAGGAGACCTACCACCAGAGCCTGATGAGTAAGCAAGTATTAGCTACAGTCCAGGCTGAGGAGTTAACACCTGAGATCCTAGTAACTTCTCTCCAATGAAAGGCTGTGCAGCAGAGTGTTGCTGAACACACAAGTTGAGAATAACCCTTTGGCTGCATGTCCACTATGCATTTTTCAAGCATTTTTGCCGCAGAATTTCCGCAGCGAAAACGCTTAAAAAACGCTTGGTAATACATGCCCCATGGTCCCCAATGATAATCCGCATGTGCTGTGCACATGCTGCGGAAATTTCCACTGTGTATTATCATTGCGGAAAAATACGCAGCGTGTCCATTAATTTTGCGGACATTCAGCGTAATTGCCGCCATTTACTTGCATTGATTTGCTTAATATCCGCATGACTACATGTGCACGTGCGGATATTAAGCGATTCAATGTGCGGATGGTAGCCGGGTCTGGAGAAGAGGAGACTCTCCTCCAGACCCGGGTACCATGGTACCTGTTAAAGAAAGAATTTAAAATAAAAAATAAAGATTATACTTACCTTCCAATGGCCCCCGGTCCCCTCAGCGATGTGTCCGGTCTCTTGTACGGCTCGCGATGGTCTAAAAGGACCTTCCATGACGTCATTTAGTCATGTGACAGGTCACGCGACCGCTGACGTCGGCAGTCGCGTGACCTGTCACATGACTAAATAACGTCATGAAAGGTCCTTTCACACCACCACAAGCCGTACTAGAGACCGGACGCAGTGGAGAAAAGACTGGGGGACATCAGAAGGTAAGTATAATCTTTATTTTTTACCATTCTTATTCTTTTTTTTAACTATTACTTGGTCACACTATATAAATCCATGCCGGTTGTCAAGCACTTTTCCAAGTGATGCTAAAATCGCTTGGAAAAGCGCTTGATAACTCGCATGCAGAAATGCGTGCAAAAACACTTGACAAACGCTTCTACCTGGCGGGAAAAACGCATGTGAAATCCGCATGCGTTTTTCCTGCCAGGGAGAAGCGGAAAAAATATGCAGCATTTCTGCGTCGTGGGCTCTTAGCCTTTAAGTCTTCTAACATTGTAACAAAATAGAAGGACATTTCAAAATTGATGCTGACATACAGTAGATGTATCGTAATTGTTATTTAGTAACTATTTTGTGTGGCATGACTGTTTGAATGCATAAATATAGCAAAGAATGGGAATTTAAAACAACATTTATTCTGCTATTAGAATGTAATAAATAACATTAAAAAAATACAAACAAAAACCAGCCAAACCTGACTCATCTCCACAGAATGGCGTAAATCTTACCGCTTAGAAGGTATTGGATATATGTCATACAGAGCTATTCTCATCAACACCTGCAATGCATTAAATATGCTGGGTATAAAGAGACCAAGACTAATATCTCCAGAATAATGTAAAACACAACATGTGCCAAATCTCTATATTCAAATGAGAAAAAGTACGGTACTGCAAAATGGAGGTCTTCTCCGTATTAAACGGTGATTACAGCCTCTATTTTGACTTCAAAATGGAGGTCTTCTCCATAATAAACTGTAATTGTAGCCTCCATTTTGACTACTCTGTATCCCGTGATGAATCCCAGATAGGGAAGAAACGCATCTGGAGATGGACATAACATAAGGACACCATGGCTTTGCTTCTATAATAGGATGATGGTCAGGCACTTTCTATGCTCCCATCCCTGTGGAACTATAATGACCGGTGTCAGATGCCTGAGAGTGTGCATACTGCATTTGGGTGAGACCGTTCTTTTTATCATTTGAATATAGAGATGTGGCACATATTGTGTTTTACTATATTATTCTGGAGATATTACTCTTGGTCTCTTTATACCCAGCATATTTAATGCATTGCAGTTGTTGCTGAAACTAGCTCTATATGACATATCCAATACCTTCTATACCATAACATTCACACCAGCCAGCCTGTGGAGATTAGGCCGGCTTGCCTGTTTTATGCTTGTGTGTCTTTTTTTATTGTTAGTATTTTTTTTACAAATTAACAGAGGAATAAATGTTAAGTTTTAAATTCCCATTCTTTGCTGTATTTATGCAATATATGGTTTTGGGAAAGAACCTTTACTTCTTTTTTTCTATTCTGATAAGTTGAAAACACTGTTTCTCTGACTATTTGAAGGGCATAAAAATTAAAGGTTCAAAAATTGTGCATTTTTCTAACTTTTCAGCTAATTTTAGTTACATTCATAAATAACCTCAATCTATATCGACCTATTTTTACCACTAACATAAAGTACAGTGTGTCTAAAGAAAAAAGCTTTTCAAAGTTTTTGCCACATAAAGTGGAATATGTCAGAATTGAAAAATTTTGCCTGGTCAGGAAAGTGAAAACTGGCTTTGGCGGAAAGTGTTAAAAGGAAGGCCTTGGCACTGATTGAATATCGTGTGACATTCTTTAAGTGTAGTTTTTGTAGAGAGAATCCTCAATGCTTTAAGGAAATACTATGATTTCTTGCACTCTTCAGTGTGCATTTGGCTCATTTCCTTAATGGAGACCAATGAAGTTCACGATCATAAAAAATATTGATGTAGTCTTCTGGTATGTCCAAGTGCCACTTCAGGAGATCACTTTTATCAAGGCTTCACCTTTTATTAGGTAGGCATTTAAACATTTCATTAGAAACAGTCCTCCTCCAACAATCCTTCTGGTGGCAGCTCCTCTCAACCCTTTGATATCAGCCACGGTGGTCTCCTGCTGGGACTGGATCTTGGAAGCTGTACATTTTCCCTGTAGCAGCTATTATATGTAGTCATTTAAAAAAAATGTCTGTTCCAGATCCACCACAGAGAGGGACACGAATCAGAGTAAAGAACCCACTCCCTCATGATGGCCATATTCCCTGATAAAGCAATAGACAGGATTTGTCGTTGGAAGGCAAACATTTTAACACATGCTGATGTTTAGTTCTAGCTAAAATTTCTCTTTGTGTCTGGTGTTTTGTTTACCGGCTCGTTTTCTATTAAAGATCGGATACCCTGTTATTCTAAAATATAAATTTATAGTGCTGTCCATCTCCAGCAGCCGGACAGTGTAACGACACTCAGACAGTCTACTTTTGTATGGGTCTCTATGGCAACTATCCATTTCTCTGCATTTTTCTTACTGATTACCCTTCACTGCAAATTTAAACTTGCAGTCACATCGCAGGACTATATATTGTTCAGTAAACTGTCCCCAAAACAAAGACGGGTAATATAATGTTAGACAGATTTTTGAGGAAAAAAGGGATTAAGAGACAGCAGATATATGACCATAGTAAAATATAACTTTTATTATATTCGTCTGAAATAATACCAGCAAAAAAAGTTGACAAGAAGGTGTTACTGAATATTCAGACAAACCCTCGAATAGATAAAAACAAACATTCCGTCAACTTTTTAGTTCCCTTCATATATTGTACTGGATTAATACCAATACAGATTGCATCAGTAAGTCAGCACCTATAGATTTAAAGGGGTTTCAGAAAACCCTTGACCCCTGGTGCAATTTGACTTAAAAAAAAAAAAAACGTGATTGACTTAGGACATGTATTTACTAGATGGGTTAAACTTTTATACACGGACCCGGCCGAGCATGTATGCTTTGATGGATATATGTCAGACCCTTTTTTCCTGTGTAGGGGTACTAGGCAGGGATGCCCATTATATTCTGTTCCAATGGAGCCATTGGCAGCAATTATCCGATCTGCTCTGGAGATCAGTGGATTTATTCAAGGCCCTCTACATGACATGATCAGTCTTTACATGGATGACACCCTCCTATATCTGCAGGAGCCGGACGTAACCCTGTTGACAGCCATGAGCACAATAAATGAGTTTGGACTTTTTTCTGGGGTAAAATTAACTGGGATAAATTCTGTGTTCTTCTCTGGATCTGGACTTATATCTCACTTGCATGCGCTTTTGCTGGCAGAGAGCATGGAGCTGCTACATGACCAGACAAGATGCAAGTGGGAGGCGGACATGGTGTCGATGAGCTTTGAAAACTCATCTTGGAAACCCCTAAACTAGTTTCTCTTAACTGCACTGAAACAGCCACACAATTGTAGACTTTTAACCGTATATATCCAGATTGTACAGGGTACAGCCACAGTTCCCGGATGAGTGCCCAAAATGTCATAGGGGCTCTGAGATCTTTTTCCACCTCCTATTGGATTGCTCGGAGATCACAGAATACTCGGCTATGACGGTTCAGTTCCTATACACCGCATGGAAATCTCCATCACTGATGACCCTAGGACCTGTCTTTTATTTGTTGGCCCTGAACAATACCAAAGTACTATGGATAGACTATTCCTAACTGAGGTCTTATTCATATCCTGGATGCGTTTGGCCAGACACTGGATGTCTTCAAGACCTCCAGCATTTCACAATCGAAATCAGCATTAAACTTTTCCTTCACATAAAAAAAAATTACATTTGCCTGGGCTGTCCAGAAAAATTTGAGAAAATTTGGAATAGATGGACTGAGTCCCCACTGACTACCCAACTAATGAGGGATGAGTGGGCGCGGGGTGGCAACTGAATGGCTGGGGGATGGAGGGGAGTGGTACTGGCATTGCTTCCTTTTCTGTGTGGCCTCAGGTGTCCTTGCACTTGCCCTTTTTCAATCTTTTTGGATAGAAACTGATAAGCAGCAATGAATATTTTAGTTAGTTTATTTCGATAGGTTATTTGTTTAGTGATGGAACCTACTAAGACATAAATTTGTGATTTTATATTCAAGTAATCAATTCCTGTTCTACTCTTTACAATATTGTTACTGTCCTATATTACGTATGTTTACATTGGATCCTGATAATGATATATTAAACATCTAAAAGCTTGTTTTTTTATATATTCCAAATGTATGTACTATTTCATCTCTTCTTAATTAACTTTATTTGAATCAATAAAAAACAAACTGTGCACTACTCATCCTCCCCAAGTCAGGGGCCGAATCTCTGCCGCTGCTCCCAGTGTCTATTATTGTCTACAGTGCTGATGTCAAATTGGCAGCTTTGCAGCCAATCAGTGAGCTAAGTGGCTCTGAGCAGGTTGTGCCATCTACTCAGGCAGAGCCGCTGAGCTCAGTGTTTGGTACCTGCACTGTCGACATGACTTAAGCGCTGCTGACAGTATCAGGAGCAGCAGTGGAGACTCGGCGCAGGACCTGGGGAGGGTGAGTAATGTACAGTTTGCTTTTTTTGTTTTAATAGAAACTGCGCATGGAAACAGATTTTTTCTAAAATCAGAAAAACCCATTAACCCCTATACTCCCCAAGCCTGTTTTTTCCTTCATGACCAGGCCAAATTTTACAATTCTGACTAGTGTCACTTTATGTGGTAATAACTCTGGAACTCTTCAACGGATCCCAGTGATTCTGGGACTGTGTTTTGAGACATATTGTACTTAATGATAATGGTAAAAATTTGTTCAATATGATTGGTGTTTATTTGTGAAAATATCTGAATTCTGGCAAAAATTTAGAACATTTTGCAATTTTCAAACATTTAATTCTTATGCCCTAAAACCAGAGAGTTATGTCACACAAAATAGTTAATAAATAACATTTCCCATATGTCTACTTTACATCTGCATCATTTTTAACATAATTTTTTTGTTTGTTAGGAAGTTAGAAGGGTTAAAAGTTGACCAGAGATTTCTCATTTTTCCAACAAAATTTACAAAACCATTTTTTTAGGAACCACATCACATTTGAAGTGACTTTGAGGTGTCTATATAACAGAAAATACCCAATTGTGACACCATTCTAATAACTGCACCTCTCAAAGACCTCAAAACCACATTCAAGAAGCTTATTAACTCTCCAGGTGCTTCACAGGAATTAAAGCAATGTGGAAGGAAAAAATGAACATTTTACTTTGTTTCACAAAAAATGTACTTAAGCCCTACATTTTTTTATTTTCACAAGGGTAACAGGAGAAACTGGACCCCAAAATTTGTTGTGCAATTTCTCCTGAGTATGCCAATACACAATATGTGGGAAAGCCCCAATAATAATATTGTCTGTAAATGTTGGTGCTATATAAATACAAAGATTATTATTAAGTTACCCTATATTGGAATTGATCTCGTGTGTTCCTGGTATGTGAATTTTATGTGGTGGCATACAAGTTGTGTAGAGTGCATCAGGTTGGCATACGTGACTTGGGTAGAGTTCATCAGGTTGCATACGTGAGTTGTATAGAGTGCATCAGGTTGTCATATGTAAGTTGTGTAAGTCAGAAATGAATTTAGTAGTCCATAGATGTGTGGTACAATTTGAAGAATTCTTTTATACACAGGCCAGGTTTGTTGGGGCAGGTGTCACATTGATAAGTGCTGTCCTTTCATATTCCGCTTTCGTAACACACTCAACACCTTTTTTGTGACCTTTCTTTCTTTGAGGTTTGAGGGACCTCACCTGGAAAATTCAATTCCAGAAGTACTAGGGCCCGCTCCTTCCTGACTTCCAAATATTAGAGCCTTGATCACTCAGTTTACTCAGTCTTTGAGTATCCAGCATCTGGCTCAATCTAATCAGCTGATCAAGATGAGCACAGACCACTCCCCGCTGGTTCACAACTGAATGCATTCTGTTACAAATATATTGTGGGGCAGGAGTCTGTGTCCATCACCTTAAGTGTCCATTAGCTGAAGTGTCTGAAATTTGAATTAATCCTGAATTGAACCTGAAGGGAACTGAAGGTAACTGGATACTAAGTCACAGGAAACAATGTTTGTCTTTGTTTTCACTCTCACCCCCTTAATCCTTCACTTCTTACAACCACCCCTAATCCCTACACCTAGTAAGGAACTCTTCATCTCTCCCTCCATTCTCCCCACCCATCTCACCTCCTCCTCAGAGCTATTCCTCAACATACAATCTTTTGCCTCCAAACACAGACAGCCACCTCATACCCTCTCCTGCTCCCACCTCCTAACGCTTTCTCTGCTCCTCCTTACTGCCGGCGACATCTCTCCAAACCCTGGCCCTCCTCACCACATCCCTACACTCACTTCCACCTCCTACCCACGATCTATCCCAAAGTCTCGTAACCCTTCTAACCTTATACCCTTCCGCCCAGCCCCTGCTTCCCCAGTCCCCCTAACAGGAGCTCTATGGAATGCTCGCTCCGTCTGCAACAAACTATCCTACATTCATGATCTCTTCATCACTAACAAGCTTTCCTTCCTCGGCATCACTGAAACCTGGCTCACCCCCTCCGACACAGCCTCTCCTGCTGCACTTTAGTATGGCGGATTCCACCTCTCCCATACCCCCCGCCACACCGGCAAGCACGGTGGAGGAATAGGTTTCCTCTTCTCAGAAAACTGCTCCTTCACCCATATCCCACTGCCGCCCTCAATTACTCCCCCCTCTTTTGAAGTGCACTGCGTGCGCATCTACTCCCCATCCAACCTCCAACTGGCTGTCATCTACCGTCCCCCAGGTTCAACCACCACTTTCTTTGACCACTTCACCACATGGCTACTTCATTTCCTCTCCGTTGACATCCCCACTATCCTCATGGGCGACTTTAACATCCCCATTGACACTTCCCTCTCAGCTGTCTCTAAGCTTCCATCCCTCACTTCCTCCTTTGGTCTTACTCAGTGGTCTTCCACACCCACCCACAAAGACGGCCACACACTGGACCTCATCTTCACCCGCCTCTGTTCCCTATCTAACCTCTCTAACTCGCCTCTCCCTCCTTCTGACCACAACCTACTCACATTCTCTTCTTTCTCCTCCCCGGGGCAACAATCCCCACTCCACAAACTTGCATACCCTCGCAGAAATCTCAAACACCTTGACCTACACTCACTCTCTGAATCCCTCCTCCCTCTTACAGACATTAGTTCCTTACATGATGCAGATGTTGCTGCCACTTTATACAACACCACAACCGCTGCAGCTCTCGATTCAGTGGCCCCCCTCACACATTCCAAGGCTCGCACAATCAACAGACAACCCTGGCACACAAGCCTAACTAAAGAACTGCGACGGGCCTCCAGGTTTGCGGAGCGTAGATGGAAAAGGTCCCACTCCCATGAGCACTTCATCGCATTCAAACAGTCCCTCACTACCTTCAAGTCCACGTTCACTGCAGCAAAGCAAACATACTTCACATCTCTCATATCCTCCCTGTCTCACAACCCCAAACAACTATTCAACACCTTCAATTCTCTCCTCCGTCCCCCAGTGCCTCCTCCCTCTCCTCTTATTTCAGTCGAAGACTTTGCCTCATTCTTCAAGCAGAAGATTGACACCATCAGACAAAGCTTTCGCCTAAAGCCCCCACAGCCTCTCCCCACACCTACTCAACCCTCTTCCTCCAAAACCACCTTCTCCACCATTTCTGAAGATCAACTTTCCTCCTTACTCTCCAAATCACACCTCACCACCTGTAAACTTGACCCAATCCCGTCCCACCTCATCCCAAACCTTACCACTATCTTCATCCCAGCCCTAGCCCACGTCTTCAACCTGTCACTAACAACTGGTGTCTTCCCCTCATGCTTCAAACATGCCTCATTCACACCCATCCTCAAAAAGCCATCCCTTGACCCATCCTCTGTGTCTAGCTATCGCCCCATATCACTTCTCCCCTATGCCTCAAAACTACTGGAACAACATGTCCATTCTGAACTGTCCTCCCACTTCTCCTCCTGCTCCCTCTTTGACCGCCTACAATCTGGTTTCCGACCGCACCATTCTACTGAAACTGCACTGACTAAAGTCACCAACGACCTACTAACCGCCAAATCTAAGCGACACTACTCTGTCCTCCTCCTCCTAGACCTGTCATCTGCCTTTGACACAGTGGACCATTCCCTCTTACTACAGACTCTCTCATCTATCGGCATCACAGACTTGGCCCTATCCTGGTTCTCCTCATACCTAACAGGCCGGACATTCCGCGTCTCCCACTCACACACCACCTCCTCATCTCGCCCCCTATCTGTCGGTGTCCCCCAAGGTTCAGTTCTAGGACCGCTGCTCTTCTCCATCTACACCTTTGGCCTGGGACAGCTCATAGAGTCTCACGGCTTTCATTATCACCTCTATGCTGATGACACACAGATCTACCTCTCTGGACCCGATATCACCTCCTTACTAACCAAAATCCCACAATGTCTGTCTGCTATTTCATCCTTCTTCTCTGCCAGATTTCTAAAACTTAATATGGACAAAACAGAATTCATCATCTTTCCGCCATCTCATTCAACCCTCCCAACTGACCTATCTATCAACGTCAATGGATGCCCACTCTCCCTAGTCCCTCAAGCTCGCTGTCTTGGGGTAACCCTGGACTCTGAACTCTCCTTCAAACCACATATCCAAGCCCTTTACACTTCCTGCCGACTCCAACTCAAAAATATCTCCCGGATCCGCACATTCCTCAACCATGAATCTGCAAAAACACTAGTGCACGCCCTCATCATCTCCCGCCTTGACTACTGCAACCTCCTGCTCTGTGGCCTCCCCTCTAACACTCTCGCACCCCTCCAATCTATCCTAAACTCTGCTGCCCGACTAATCCACCTGTCCCCCCGCTATTCCCCGGCCTCTCCTCTCTGTCAATCTCTTCACTGGCTCCCCATTGCTCAGAGACTCCAGTTCAAAACCCTAACCATGACATACAAAGCCATCCACAACCTGTCTCCTCCATATATCACTGACCTAGTATCCCGATACTTACCCACACGCAACCTCCGATCCTCACAAGATCTCCTTCTCTACTTCCCTCTTATCTCCTCCTCCCACAATCGCATACAAGATTTCTCCCGTGCTTCCCCCCCTACTCTGGAACTCTCTACCCCAACGTATCAGACTCTCGCCTACCATGGAAACCTTCAAAAGGAACCTGAAGACCTACCTCTTCCGACAAGCCTACAACCTGCAGTAACCACCGCTCCACCATACCGCTGCACCACCAGCTCTACCCTCACTTACTGTATCCTCACCCATCCCTTGTAGATTGTGAGCCCTCGCGGGCAGGGTCCTCACTCCTCCTGTACCAGTCGCTGTCACATTGTGTTCAAGATTATTGTAATTGTTCTTGTATTATGCCCCTTTTTCACATGTAAAGCGCCATGGAATAAATGGCGCTATAATAATAAATAATAATAATAATATCTCCTGAAACTGAAGGAATTTACCCGTCTGGCCTGCACATCTTGATAGCACAAAAGAGTTATACATTGCTATCTGTACAATGTGCACGACCAGCTTCTTGTAACAAACCTTAGCTTTTCACATGACACTGTGGGGCTGGAGGACTTGATCAGACAGATCAAATCCCCCCATATTTTTATTGTACCCTAGGGCACAGTCTGGTTTGGGGACCTGTGTAGAGGAACCTCATAAAGCGGTGGGGGTGCTGCCATCACCATGTGTGTTGGTCAAGAAAAGGACTTACCTCTTGTACTTGACCACTAATATGTTGTCGCTCTGCTCTCACCCTTTCTGAGCAGCTGCCCAATTAGTGTCCTAGGGAGGCCTCTCTAATTTTTGCAGACAGTACCGCAGTCTGCGGTAGCTCTGGCAGAGAGGGATGCTAGTATAAAAGTAATCTACGTAGAGGTGATAACCTTTATCCAGCTGTGGGTTCACCAAATACCACATAATTTTTCCACTTACTCCCAGGACAGGGGGGGCATTCAGGGGGTTGAATCCTAGTGTCCTTCCCTTAATAAACCCTAAAACTGTGTGTACCCTGAGGTACTCTCGCATAGCTTGTAGAGTTTAATTCCGTACCTGGCCCTCTTACTGGGTAGGTATTGCTGGAATTTGAGCCTCCCCTTGAAATGTATTAGGGACTTGTGCACTCAAATGTCACTTTGGGGAATGTACACCTCAGCAAGCTTTTGCTGAAGTGATCAGTGACCAGCCGAACTTTGAAAAGTCGGTTAAAGTTGGGGTCATCTCGGCGAGGACATTGTGCATCATCTTTTTAATTCAAAAACCTTTGGATGGCCTCAAAGCGTTTACGGGTCATAGCCATGTGGAACAGTGGAGTGTTGTATGAAACATCAAAACTCCAATATTACCAAAATTCTGGCTTCTTCACTAACCCCACTGGAAGGACAAGACCCCAAAACGTCATAATTTCTACTCCATCTACAGGGGTCCAGTTAGAAACTGATGAAGTGGGGTTTTGGGCCAAAAACTGTTGTACATATAAATTTGTCTGGGCCACCATGAGGTTTACAAAATTCTCAGAGAAAAAGACTTTGAAAAAGTCAATTTCTGTGAGGCTGGTAGTGTCAAATTTGATTCTTGATTGCACCACAAAATCAGGAATCTGTGGCTCATAATCTTCGGGGGAGGAGGGGCAAGTGAGGCGAGGAAGGCGTATGACTCCTCAGCTGAATACCGTGATTTGGACAAGTGGGATATTTTTTCACGTGTTGTGTATGTGTATATACCAAATTTTATTCAGGCGTGTGTGTGCTCAGTGTAAACATTTTTATTCTCTTTTTTACAATTTACTGTCTAACACTATTCCTGATTTTATTCAGTAAAAAAATAATGTAATAGACACTGATTACTGCTGTATATTTTTACTGTCCCTAATCTAGCCCAATCAACTAATATAAATTGTTTTTATTTCATTATTTTTTCACACAAAAAAACAACAACCGGATGCCTATCACTGATGTGCGTCACTGATCAGCGCTCAGCGGCTGCAGCACTCACACATGGAGGTGGTGCAAAGGGGGGAGTGGGTGATAGACAGGGAAAAAAGTCCTGGCCAAAAGCAAGCATGGGTGCTGATCAGTGGCTGCAGGACACACAAAAAAACTGTCAAAAAATGAGCAATCAAGTACTGATCAGCGCTTGGTGGCAGAAAGGGGGTGGGAAACAGAGGAGAGGGGGATCAAGGTGGATTAGTAAAAAGCAGTGGTCAGGAACGGATCAGAAACAAATTCTTGCTTCTTACAGGTACAGCAGCAGCAGTGATGGCACAGGCTAAAATAGTCTGTGGCACCACAAGTCCCAGCAGATCCGGCAGCATAACTGCACAGTGACCGCCCTGCAGCGTCTCCAAGCTGGAATGGTCATTGTGGGGTCAAACTGTGTCTCTGATCACGGATTGCACCAATCAATGGGGCTGGGGACTCTGCCGTTGCTAAGCTCCAGCCTATGATCAGTGCTGTTATGGCACCGATCATAGCTGGACCTCAGTGTTTCAGGCAATTTTGGGGACACTGTAAAATGTACAGAAAACCAAACAAAACATAGAAGGCAGATCAGAAGTTGAATGTTGGACATTTTTTCCATTTCATTTGAAAATGTAACTCATTTAGAAATTCATCCTCTATATAAGGGTATGCTCACACTGGCGTAGATTTTCTCATGTGAGAGAATTGGGCCGATTATGCTAATGACACTCTGCTCATACTCTTTCAGAGTTCGAGAAGAGTTTCATCTAAGTGTGATCCAATTCTCTCGCATGAGAGGTGATGAGAACCAGGTAATATTGACTTCACCATTATGAAATAGTGACTGAATTTCATTGTAAAATAATTTTGCTATATTATAAAGGTTTCATGCATAGAATTATAAAAGTCACTCATTTTGGATCCCCAATGAATAGCTATGAAGAGCGTCTCTTGCTCTAGAGAAATGAACATGTCCATGCATCACACAGAAAACCCCAGTGGGCAGCATGTAATCTTTCATTTCCTCTATGGTGGTGCTACAAGGAATGGAGCGCTTGCTGCCAGATTTCCCTGCAGACTACATCTGCTTGCCTTAGCTTTTAGCAGTGGGACACTCTGTTAGATTTTGCAGGGTACCATTCTAACAAAACGGGATTTTCAAAAGCAGACAAATTCCTTAAATCCTTCAGTAAATATTAGGCTTTGCATCTGACATACAGACATCTCTCTTAGATCGTCTTCAGGGTCAGATATGTCATACATGTCACCTGTGCAGCCCAACATCCTGAAAGAGAATAACAGTGCTTCTTACTGTGTATTTAAATGCATGTAGAAGCTGATAACGATTGTCATGAACAAGGCCAGATTAACATTTGGGAGGTCCCTGGTTGAAAATTAGGTGAATGCCTCTTTCCCACCTTTAGGACTTGAACACTACTCCACCCTTATCGCAGCCACATATAGGAGAGGTGGTTATGACGTGCATGGTCCTCCTGATTAAAATTTATGGGATTTATGGATACAGTCGAGACTACAACTCCCTTGAAAAAAAATAGGGACGCAATTTTGGCCACCTCTTCAGGTGGAGAGACACCTTTTTTTCTGGATGAGATCATCCATTAAGCAGTAATGAGAAGGGATACAAATCCCTTAGGTTCCCATGCTGGTGACGACCCTATAAGACATGTCTTCCTCAATCTAGTTGTTACATACAAAGTAACATACAGGACATCTATGAAGTCCCTGACAACCCTGGGTGGCTTCCTAGAATTAGGCCCTATGACCAGCGACTGCCGTGATTGAATCTCTTCTTCATAAAGATATAGAACAGCAGGATTAGAGGCGTATGTTGATACGACCATATACAGAAGGGGGCATGTCACGCATTCCCCAAAGCTGGGATGTAGTATTTAGAATGTAACAAGATATAAATGTATATTCACAAGTTTCCTTGAACATATAATCCTTGTAGGTCTTGATTTAACATAAGAGGAGTTCATATTGTATTTGTCTCCACTTTTTTATTTTTTAAGTCACCCATTGAAATGCGTGTCTCCTTTCCATGTGTGAATTGAGATTTATAGATACTTATGTAGCATGTAAAGCTAAATGACTACATGAATGACTAACAAGGTAGGCCGTGTGCTACTTCAAATAAACATTTAATAATGGTTGTGTTCTGTTATTTTCATTCCCATTCTCTCCGCAGAGACTGCATTTGCCTCCAGACTTGTCAGACACAGTGAGTCGTTCAAGCAAACAGGATCTGGCAGGGTCGACCAAACTGCTGAGCTCAGGATGTGGCTCTACCGCCGCGGGCAAGAAGCACCTGGACTTCTAGTGATTTCTGCTAAGCAGATATGTTCCAAATGGGGCACCATCATCGTCACCATTACACATTTCTCTATAAAACCATATTATTAATGGAATATTATTATTAAAATAGTATTGGTTTAACAGGCTGCATCTGGGTTTTTTTTGTGTACGGATATAAATTGTTTTATAATTTTATTTTAAGTTTGATATAATTTCATATTTTTATGAGACAATAATATACTGATACATTACTTCTCAGTATTTTAGTGCACGAACAAACTGAATTATTTATTGATGAGCTCTCTAAATTATGGACCATGGATCTCATGTCCCATTTAATGTACTTATTGTTTCTTTCTTTTGTGGTGTTTAGCTGATTTTTTTTTTTTTGTGGACCACTATTTCCTGATGAAAAAAAAATGGTAATGTATGTGAATCTGAACAGATTGCACAGAAATCAACAATCACTTTTTGATCTAAACATTTATATAACAAGGAGTCACATATGTTTATCATAAAAAAAAATCTATCAGTTTATTTTCCCCAAAAGCATATTAAATATGTTTTTCTTTCTTCTCCGTTAAAACCATAGTTTTAAATAATTTACAACAACACTGAGAGATTACATCAACAGATTAAATTCTAGATTGAAATTCAAACTGACAGATACATTAATGCTGGTAACTCTGAAATGTTCACTCAAGCTTAATGAATAAATAGTGTAAATGCAGGGCGAAAACATAGACATACAAAACGTTCTTTGCAGTAATAGAGTGCAGAATATCTTGCCTACAAACACCTGACAATTAAGATAATTGGGATGGAGAATGTATGAATTTCTATAATTTAATTTGATTTCTTATGTATTTTGCTTTTTGTCCATTATTATATGAAGATGTTCTACTGTGTCGTTATAGTGGCATCATACATTGAGTTGGTAAAATTCCTGTTACTTGTTGGCTAAAACCAGGGTTGGACATAACCTATTAAAATATCTGATACAGTTATATGAAAAAGTTTGGGCACCCCTATTAATCTTAAGCTTAATGTTTTATAAAAATTGGTGTTTTTGCAACAGCTATTTCAGTTTGATATATGTAATAACTGTTGGACACAGTAATGTTTCTGCCTTGAAATGAGGTTTATTGTACTAACAGAAAATGTGCAATCTGCATTCAAACAAAATTTGACAGGTGCATAAGTTTGGGCACCCTTATCATTTTCTTGTTTTAAATACTCCACCTATTTTTTACTGACTTACTAAAGCCCTTTTTTTTGTTTTGTAACCTCATTGAGCTTTGAACTTCATAGCCAGGTGTATGCAATCATGAGAAAAGCTACTTAAAGTGGCCACTTGCAAGTTGTTCTCCTGTTTGAATCTCCTCTGAAGAGTGGCATCATGGGCTCCTCAAAACAACTGTCAAATGATCTGAAAGCAAAGATTATTCAACATAGTTGTTCAGGGGAAGGATGCAAAAAGCTGTCTCAGAGATTTAACCTGTCAGTTTCCACTGTGAGGAACATAGTAAGGAAATGGAAGAACACAGGGACAGTTCTTGTTAAGGCCAGAAGTGGCAGGCCAAGAAAAACATCAGAAAGGCAGAGAAGAAGAATGGTGAGATCAGTCAAGGACAATCCTCAGACCACCTCCAGAGAGCTGCAGCATCAACTTGCTGCAGATGGTGCCACTGTGCATCGGTCAACTATACAACACACTTTGCACAAGGAGAAGCTGTATGGGAGAGTGATGCGAAAGAAGCCGTTTCTGCAAGCACGCCACAAACAGAGTCGGCTGAGGTATGCAAAAGCACATTTGGAGAAGCCAATTTCTTTTTGGAAGAAGGTCCTGTGGACTGATGAAACCAAGATTGAGTTGTTTGGTCATACAAAAAGGCGTTATGCATGGCGGCAAAAAAACACAGCATTCCAAGAAAAACACTTGCTACCCACAGTAAAGTTTGGTGGAGGTTCCATCATGCTTTGGGGCTGTGTGGCCAATGCCGTCACCGGGAATCTTGTTAAAGTTGAGGGACGCATGGATTCCACTCAGTATCAGCAGATTCTTGACAATAATGTTCAAGAATCAGTGACAAAGTTGAAGTTACGCAGGGGATGGATCTTTCAGCAACACAATGATCCAAAACACCGCTCCAAATCTACTCAGGCCATCATGCAGAGGAACAATTGCAATGTTCTGGAATGGCCATCCCAGTCCCCAGACCTGAATATCATTGAACATCTGTGGGATCATTTGAAGAGGGCTGTCCATGCTCGGCGACCATCAAACTTAACTGAACTGGAATTGTTTTGTAAAGAGGAATGGTCAAAAATACCTTCATCCAGGATCCAGGAAATCATTAAAAGCTACAGGAAGCGACTAGAGGCTGTTATTTTTGCAAAAGAAGGATCTACTAAATATTAATGTCACTTTTCTGGTGAGGTGCCCATACTTATGCACCTGTCAAATTTTGCTTGAATGCAGATTGCACATTTTCTGTTAGTACAATAAACCTCATTTCAAGGCAGAAACATTACTGTGTCCAACAGTTATTACATAGACCAAACTGAAATAGCTGTTGCAAAAACACCAATTTTTATAAAACATTAAGCTTAAGATTAATAGGGGTGCCCAAACTTTTTCATATAACTGTATATATTGAGTTTGCCACATCAATAAGAAAATGTATGTGGCATTATTGATGCTCTGTATGGATGGGGGCTCTCATTCAGGCTATGTGCCCACGATGCAGAAATGAAGCAGAAAATTTCTGCATCATTTCTGCATCTCCCTGGCAGAAAAAACGCATGCGGATTGTACATGCGTTTTTCCTGCAGAATACATGCGGATTCACATGCATTTCCGCATGCGGGTTGTCAAGCACTTTCCAAGTGATTTTAGCATCACTTGGAAAGTGCTTGACAACTAGGTCACACTATATAAATCCATGCAAACGGCATGGATTTATATAGTGTGACCGTAAAAGAATTTTTAAAAATAAAAAAATAAAGCTATACTCACCCTCTGATGGCCCGGCGTGTGCTGCCGCGTTCGTTCCTGTCTGCCGGGATATTGCGAGACACTGCACTGAAGGGCCTGCGGTCACATGACTGTGACGTCACCTCAGGTCCTTCAGTCTTGCACGCAAGCAGAGGGAAGGAGACCGGGGGCCGTCGGAAGGTGAATATTATCTTTATTTTTTATTTTATTCTTTTTTTTACAGGTACAATGGTACCCAGGTCTGGATGAGTGTCTCCTCTCCTCCAGACTTGGGTACCATCCACACATTGAAACGCATACAGTATAATCCGTGAGTACAAATGTACTAACACGGATTATGTGCATCTCAATGCAAGTCAATGGCGGCGATTACGCCGCGCTTCCGCAAAATTAATGGACATGCTGCGGATTTTTGAGCGCAGCATAAAAAAAAAATCCGCAGCATGGGCATTGAAAGTGCGGAATTGCATGGGGGACCATGGCAGAAGGCTTACCATGCGTTTATCATGCATTTACGCTGCGGAAATTTCCGCACCAAAAACGCATGAAATACGCATCGTGGGCACACAGCCTTACTATGAAGGAATCCTAGTTTGACATAGGCTAAAACTCAAATCTTTCCCGTCTGTATCAAATGACTAAAGATAAATTGTAATGTTCTCACCAATAAATTTCTGTTGCATTTCTGGAGACTCTTGTAAAGGAATGCTTCAGCTAGATACAGGTTACTGAAAAGCTGTGCACAAAAATGTCCAAAATAAGTGGCAGAAATGGCACATATGAACAGAGTCTAATTGAACTTGAAATAGCATTTTTCAGAATATGGAAAACTATATACACCAAAAGAGGAAAAAGCTTTAAACAAGGGCCATGTATAAAAATATAATTGTATTGAACAAAGTAAAAACCCAACAATGGGTAAAAAGTGAGAAACCACAGAAGAGACAAATGGTGGATATACCTGGATATTAATATATACAGTACAGACCAAAAGTTTGGACACACCTTCTCATTTAAAGATTTTTCTGTATTTTCATGACTATGAAAATTGTACATTCACACTGAAGGCATCAAAACTATGAATTAACACATGTGGAATTATATACTTAACAAAAAAGTGTGAAACAACTGAAAATATGTCTTATGTTCTAGGTTCTTCAAAGTAGCCACCTTTTGCTTTGATGGCTGCTTTGCACACTCTTGGCATTCTCTTGATGAGCTTCAAGAGGTAGTCACCGGAAATGGTCTTTCAACAATCTTGAAGGAGTTCCCAGAGATGCTTAGCACTTGTTGGCCCTTTTGCCTTCACTCTGCGATCCAGCTCACCACAAACCATCTCAATTGGGTTCAGGTCTGGTGACTGTGGAGGCCAGGTCATCTAGCGTAGCACCCCATCACTCTTCTTCTTGGTCAAATAGACCTTACACAGCCTGGAGGTGTGTTTGGGGTCAATGTCCTGTTGAAAAATAAATGATGGTCCAACTAAACGCAAATGGGATGGAATAGCATGCCGCTGCAAGATTCTGTGGTAGCCATGCTGGTTCAGTATGCCTTCAGTTTTGAATAAATCCCCAACAGTGTCACCAGCAAAGCACCCCCACACCATCACACCACCTCCTCCATGCTTCACGGTGGGAACCAGGCATGTAGAGTCCATCCGTTCACCTTTTCTGCGTCGCACAAAGACATGGTGGTTGGAACCAAAGATCTCAAATTTGGACTCATCAGACCATCAGACCAAAGCACAGATTTCCACTGGTCTAATGTCCATTCCTTGTGTTCTTTAGCCCAAACAAGTCTCTTCTGCTTGTTGCCTATCCTTAGCAGTGGTTTCCTAGCAGCTATTTTACCATGAAGGGCTGCTGCACAAAGTCTCCTCTTAACAGTTTTTGTAGAGATGTGTCTGCTGCTAGAACTCTGTGTGGCATTGACCTGGTCTCTAATCTGAGCTGCTGTTAACCTGTGATTTCTGAGGCTGGTGACTCGGATAAACTTATCCTCAGAAGCAGAGGTGACTCTTGGTCTTCCTTTCCTGGGGCAGTCCTCATGTGAGCCAGTTTCTTTGTAGCACTTGATGGTTTTTGCAACTGCACTTTCGGACACTTTCAAAGTTTGCCCAATTTTTCGGACTGACTGACCTTCATTTCTTAAAGTAATAATGGCCACTCGTTTTTCTTTACTTAGCTGCTTTTTTCTTGCCATAATACAAATTCTAACAGTCTATTCAGTAGGACTATCAGCTGTGTGTCCACCTGACTTCTGCACAACACAACTGGTGGTCCCAATTCCATTTATAAGTCAAGAAATCCCACTTCTTAAACCTGACAGGGCACACCTGTGAAGTGAAAACCATTTCCGGTGACTACCTCTTGAAGCTCATCAAGAGAATGCCAAGAGTGTGCAAAGCAGTCATCAAAGCAAAAGGTGCTACTTTGAAGAACCTAGAATATAAGACATATTTTCAGTTGTTTCACACTTTTTTGTTAAGTATATAATTCCACATGTGTTAATTCATAGTTTTCATGCCTTCAGTGTGAATGTACAATTTTCAAAGTCATGAAAATACAGAAAAATCTTTAAATGAGAAGGTGTGTCCAAACTTTTGGTCTGTACTGTAGATAATAAAACTAAATGTGCAAAAAAGCTCAATAAAAAGTTCATATGCATTAATAAGCACACAGAAAAAAAGCATACAAGTGTATACAAATAAAGTGCTTACAGACCAAAGTATATAGCCAAAATTACCATTCTGAATATATGGCAGAATTAAGGTATAAAGTAAGTACTGTGAAATATAACACTGTTATCTAAATATAACACTCACAATTGTAGCCAGAAAAAAATCAATTGTAGTAATATAAACATGATGCTGCCATATATCAGGAGTAATATATCAATTTCACATATACAGTACAGTATATTAATGAGCAAAAATATTCCTGAACAAGAAATATATACAATGCTCAAAAAAATAAAGGGAACACTTAAACAACACAATGTAACTCCAAGTCAATAACACTTCTGTGAAATCTACCTGTCCAGTTATGAAGTAACACTGATTGTGAATAGAGATGAGCGTTGTTCTACTCGAACTGTTCGCCAATCTCAAATTCGAGCTGTTTTGGGCGGTGTTCGAGCCGGTCGGCGAACACGAACAATTTGAGAAAAATTCGGCTGTTCGAGGTTATGTTCGATAACTGTTCGTGCACCAAAATCATAACTGGATTTTTTCTCAGTAATGATGAAAATTAATGTTAATACGCAGTTTGAGTGTACAGCGGGGCGGGGGGAGGGGCAGGGGATGGATCTCTGCAGGAACAATGAAGATCTCCATTTTTTTTTCTCTTTCCCGCATTTGCAGTGGGGAGGTGCAATCTGTCAGCCTATCAGCAGCGCACACACGGAGCGAAGTGCTTTTTTTCACACAAGCAAGGGCATGTGTGATTGGCAGTGTATGTCACATGTCCTTGCCCTATAAGACCAAGCCATTTTCCCCGTCGCCACCATTTTCTCACTGCTGCAGCTGCGTGTTAGACGGCACCGCTGTTGCTGTGTGCGCTATACCTTGTTAATTTCAAGCCAATTTTCGCACAAATATACAGATAGCTTGGGAGTAGGGAATAGTTGTGATTGCAGTCCTTTTAAGGACTAGGTTACAGCATTTCCTACGACTTTTATCAGGCAGGTCTGTGCTCTTAAATAGATAGATTGTGGGAGTAAAGACTAATTGTAATTGGAGTCCTTTTCAGGACTAGGTTACATCAGTTCCTATCAGTTTTTGCCAGGCAGGTCTGTGCCAGTGCTGTGCAAGTTTTTTTCACAGCATTTGGCTGAATCTAGCAAAGCTAATCCTTTTTGGCCTATTGCAGAGTGTGTTAGTCAGTGGAGTAGCCTATCTGTGTTGCAAGATATACCACCTGTGTATAGAATACCAATTTTTTTACTGCACCTAGTGAAGTAAAATCTTTTGGGCATAGCATCATTCTATTAGTCCATCTATACTGACCTCCATCAGGTTGCAAACTGAATATAATTTTTTTCTGCATCTAGCTCTGAAAAAATATTTGGGCTTCTAGCAGTGTGTGGGACTTGGTCTATTAGTCCATCTATACTGACCTCCATCAGGTTGCAAATTGAATAAAAAAATTTTCTGCATCTAGCTCTGAAAAAATATTTGGGCTTCTAGCGGTGTGTGGGACTTGGTCTATTAGTCCATCTATACTGACCTCCATCAGGTTGCAAATTAAAAATAATTTTTTTCTTCATTTAGCTCTGAAAAAATATTTGGGCTTCTAGCAGTGTGTGGGACTTGTTCTATTAGTCCTTCTATACTGACCTCCAGCAGGTTGCAAATTGAATATAATTTTTTTCTGCATCTAGCTCTGAAAAATATTTGGGCTTCTAGCGGTGTGTGGGACTTGGTCTATTAGTCCATCTATACTGACCTCCATCAGATTGCAAATTAAAAATAATTTTTTTCTTCATTTATCTCTGAAAAAATATTTGGGCTTCTAGCAGCGTGTGGGACTTGTTCTATTAGTCCATCTATACTGACCTCCATCAGGTTGCAAATTAAAAATAATTTTTTTCTGCATCTAGCTCTGAAAAAATATTTGGGCTTCTAGCAGTGTGTGGGACTTGGTCTATTAGTCCATCTATACTGACCTCCATCAGGTTGCAAATTAAAAATAATTTTTTTCTTCATTTATCTCTGAAAAAATATTTGGGCTTCTAGCAGCGTGTGGGACTTGTTCTATTAGTCCATCTATACTGACCTCCATCAGGTTGCAAATTAAAAATAATTTTTTTCTGCATCTAGCTCTGAAAAAATATTTGGGCTTCTAGCAGTGTGTGGGACTTGGTCTATTAGTCCATCTATACTGACCTCCATCAGGTTGCAAATTAAAAATAATTTTTTTCTGCATCTAGCTCTGAAAAAATATTTGGGCTTCTAGCAGTGTGTGGGACTTGGTCTATTAGTCCATCTATACTGACCTCCATCAGGTTGCAAATTGAATAAAAAAATTTTCTGCATCTAGCTCTGAAAAAATATTTGGGCTTCTAGCGGTGTGTGGGACTTGTTGTATTAGTCCATCTATACTGACCTCCATCAGGTTGCAAATTGAATATAATTTTTTTCTGCATCTAACCCAGCCAATAGTTTTGGCCTAATACCACAGTTTGGCCACTCAGCTCTGCTCGGTTACCATCCATTGTTTTTTTGTGCAAACAACTCCAGAGTTGTGAATTAGTTAACCACCAAAATGAGTGGAAAAAGGCCTGCTGCTGGTGGAAAGGGGAATAGGCGTGTTGGGAAGGGGAAAAAAGGTTGTGTCCGTGGGGTAGGTGCAGAAGAAAGACCATCTTCCAGCCAAACTAAAATGTCTACTTCTTTTAGCGGACAATGTGATAAGATCCCTTTCTTACGGCCGCGCCAATCGCTACAAATTCCAGATGAGGCACAAAAACAGCAGGTGCTTCAACGGATATCAAGTGCTCCTTTAAGTGGGCTCTCCTCCACATCAACTTCAACATCACAAATACTCCAGTCCTCAAAGGTGTCTCCCCAATCGCACTTGCTTCCTCACAGCTCCCAAATCTCCAGCTGCCCGTCTGAGTATGAGGTAGAACAGATGGTTGAGTCTGCAGAGCTGTTTACTCATACTATAGCCTGGGAATCAGAGGTCGACTCCAGCGCTTCTGTGAATCCAGACGAGGAAATGATCTGCACTGATGCCCAGAATCTTTATGAGTCGGATCCAGGACCAGACGCAGAAGGTTCTGACCATAATGTAGACCCTCATTCCCAAACTGTAACTCCTGTTGGTGGAGACAATGAGGAAGACGATGATAAGACTCAAATACCTGATTGGAGCGACAACTTTAGTTTTTTGTCAGGGCAGGAACAGGTTGGCTCTGAGGACGACGGGTGTGATAACGCACAGGGTGATGATGATGAGGTCGGAGATCCCACTTACTGTCAACCCACAGTCAGCCAAGAGATGAGGTCAGCAGAGGAGGTGGAGGAAGATGCTAGTGACGACGAGGTCAGGTTGCGCCTTCCTGGACAGAGACGTAGTACTGGAAGCACGTCAACAACTGCATCCTCAAACACAACTCTGCCTCTCACCACAAGTCGTGGTGGCTCTTCAGGTCGCATGGGTGCTAAGCCTTGCATAGCCTGGGCATTTTTTCAGATCGATAAAGATGACCCAACTCGTGTTATCTGTAACATTTGTCAGCAAAAGCTAAGTAGAGGCCAAAAAATACATAGTTTGAGTACTTCATGCATGAACCGGCACATGGACATGAAGCATAAGTTGCAGTGGGAAGCTCAGTGTGCTACAATGCGGTCTAGCCGGCCGGGCCAACCACCGTCTGCCATATCTTGTGCATCCGCGGCCTCTTCATCCTCTGTGACTGGGGGGACAGCAGTCACACCTGTTTTGGGGCGCAGACCTGCCACCTCGTTACCCGCAACAGCCAGTGTGATTGGTAGGTCATCATTTTCTTTGGAGGTGGTAACACCAGCTGGTCTTGAGCGCTGTCCGACATCGATAGCACCACCTTTGGATCAAGGCAACCTAACATGTCCGCCTGCATCTTCCTCACAGACCGGCAGTTTGCCGGGGACACCCTTATCAACCCCGTCTAAGCACAATAGCCAGCCCTCGGTCCCTCAGATGTGGACAAGTAAAAGACCATTTCCTCCTAGCCATGAGAAAGCTAAGAGGTTGAATTTCACCATCTGCAAGCTCTTGGCTACAGAAATGCTGCCTTTCCGCCTGGTGGACACAGAGGATTTTCGAGACCTTATGTCCGTCGCAGTGCCCCAGTACCAGATGCCCAGTCGGCACTACTTCTCAAAGAAAGGTGTGCCTGCGCTCCACCAGCATGTCGCACACAACATCACCGCTTCTTTGAGAAACTCTGTGTGTGACAGGGTGCATTTCACCACAGACACTTGGACGAGTAGGCATGGACAGGGGCGTTACATGTCGCTGACTGGGCACTGGGTAACTATGGTGACAGCAGGACAAGGGGCTGCTGTCCAAGTCTTGCCGTCCCCACGAGTTGTGCGTCAATCCTCTTTATGTCAAAGTTCCACCACTGCTTCTGCCTCCTCAACCTCCTCTCGGTCTTCCACCTGCACCCAAAGCCTGTCTGGTCATGCCACAAGCTTTCTAACTGCGCAGAAGGGATCCTGCACACCTCCTTACTATGCTGGCAGTAGGGCTCAACGTCATCAGGCGGTTTTTACATTGAAATGTCTGGGAAATGTGAGTCACACAGCTGAGGAGTTGTGGTCAGCTCTGGAGAACCAATTTCATGAATGGTTGTCTCCACTGGACCTGAAACCAGGGAAGGCCGTGTGCGACAATGCTGCAAAACTGGGTGCGGCCCTTCGCCGGGGCAATGTCACACACGTGCCTTGTATGGCTCACGTGTTGAACCTGGTTGTCCAGCAATTTTTAGCCCACTATCCCAGACTAGATGGCCTTCTGCAGAGGGCACGGTCGCTGTGTGCTCACTTCCGCCGTTCGCATCCCGCAGCTCAGCGACTTACATCTCTACAGAAGTCGTTGGGCCTGCCACTTCACCGGCTAAAATGCGATGTGCCTACCCGGTGGAATTCAACTCTGCACATGTTGCAGCGACTGTGGCAGCACCGACAAGCCCTGGTGCAATACGTTCTGACGTATAGCCTGGGCCAACGAGATTCAGAGGTGGGGCAAATCACGCTGGAGGAGTGGTCTCAGATCAGGGACCTATGCACCCTTCTGCACAGTTTTGAAATGGCGACGAAGATGTTTAGTGCTGACGATGCCATTATCAGCATGACTATTCCGGTGATTTACATGCTGGAGCACATGTTAAACAGAATTCGGAGTCAGGTGGTGGCACAAGAGGAGGTGGAGGAAGTAGAGGAGGAGGAGTTGTATGCGGAAGGGCTAACATCTGCAAGGTCCAGACGGTCGGCAGCACCAAGGCGGCAGGCATGTGAGGGTGGGGGAGATGGTTTTACCAGGGCGCATGGTAGCAGCCAAACTAGTGAGGAAGGTGCAGGAGCCCAGGAAGAAGTGGAGGACGAACTGATGGAAGACTCATCAGATGAGGGAGACCTTGATCACATTTCTGTTGTGCGAGGTTGGGGGGAGAGGACAGAGGAAGGAAGCATGATTGTTACCTCGCCACCAACACAACAGGGACTTGGTGCTCCTGGATGCGCAACACACATGAGTGCCTTCTTGCTGCACTACCTGCAACATGACCCTCGAATTGTGAGAATTAGAAATAATCCTGACTACTGGGTTGCCACACTGTTAGATCCCCGGTACAAAAGTAAATTTGCAGAAATTATTCCTGCCATAGAAAGGGATGCACGCATGCAGGAGTATCAGCAGAGACTGTTGCAGAATCTTACATGTGCTTTTCCACAAAATACCAGTGGTGCACGTAGTGAATCTCACAGTTCCAACTTGCCAACCGTGGGACCGTCAAGTGTTCAGCACTCAAACCGTGACAGAACCACAGTATCTGCTGGTAACATCAATTTTGCGGAATCATTTCACCACTTTTTTAGCCCATCCTTTGCAAGGCCACAGGAGACAAGAAGTCTGACACATAGTCAACGCCTAGAGACGATGGTACAGGAGTATCTCCAAGTAAACATTGAAGCCACGACTGTGTCACTGGACCCTTGCTCTTTTTGGGCTTCCAATCTGGATAAATGGCCGGAGCTAGCCACTTACGCCTTGGAGATCTTGTCATGCCCCGCAGCCAGCGTTCTGTCTGAACGTGTGTTCAGCGCTGCTGGTGGTGTGCTGACAGATAAGCGCACGCGGCTCTCCACTGATAATGTAGACAGACTCACGTTCATAAAGATGAACAAATCATGGATCCGAAACGACTTTTCTACCCCTGTGTCATCCTGGGGAGAGTAAAAGCTTGATGATTGGTTAAAATCACCCTACCAACCGTTTTAAGCTTTCAAATTACTAATCATGTTTATCTGTATCTTGACTGGAAAATAATTTGGGCTTTGTAGCAGTGTGCAGCACTGATCCTATTAGGCCATCTATACTAAAGCTTCACCAGATTTAAAATTAAAAATAATTTTTAGCTGCATCTAGCCCGGAAAATAATTTTGGGGCTCCGAGATGCGCAAGGCACATAAGTGCCTTCTTGCTGCACTACCTGCAGCATGACCCTCATATTGTCAGAATTCGAAGTAATCATGACTACTGGGTTGCCACACTCTTAGATCCCCCAAACTTTTCGATCAACCTTTTCATTTTAATAAAGACCAAAAAAATGGTCATTTTTGAAATTATAAGCATTAGCAGGTTGTTAGAAACTGAAATCAAACCGTTTTCAACTCAAAACTTTATTCTAGGTGATGTTACATTTTCACATAGGACCCCTTGTTCGAAAGGAGCTTCTGAACTCTCTCGTCCATTGAATTTGTCAGGTTTTGGATGGTTTCTGCTTCAATTGTTTTGCATGAGGACAGAATACCCTCCCAGAGCTGTTGCTTAGATGTGAACTGCCTCCCGCCATCATAGACACTCCTTTTAATGATGCTCCAAAGGTTCTGAATGGGGTAGAGGTCAGGGGAGCATGGGGGTCACACCATAAGTTTGTCCCCTTTTATGCCCATATCAGCCAGAGATGCAGATGTTTTATGTGCAGCATGAGATGGTGCATTATCATGCAGAAAAATGATCTTGCTGTGAAATACACGGTTCTTCTTCTTGAACCATGGCAGGAAGTGCTGTTTGAGAAAATCCACATACATTATGGAGTTCATCTTTAGCGCCTTCAGGGATCCTAAAGGGGCCGACAATCTCTCTCCCCATGATTCCAGCCCAAAACATTACTCCACCTCCTCCTTGTTGGCGCTGTAGCCGTGTTTGCGTGGGGTGTCCATCAACCAGCCATCCTCCACTCCATCCATCTGGACCATCGAGCGCTGCACGGCACTCATCCGTGAACAAAACAGTTTTGAAATCAGTCTTCATGTAATGTTTGGCCCACTGGAGCCGTTTCTGCTTGTGTGAAGTGGATAGAGGAGGTCGACAGGATGGCGCATGCACAGCTGCAAACCTCTGAAGGACCCTGCATCTTGTTGTTCGGGGGACGTTGGAGGCACAAGCAGCTTCAAAAACTTGTCTGCTGCTATGACAAGGCTTTTTTGCCGCTGCTCTTTCAACCTGACGTAATTGCCTGTAGGAAAGAGTCCTCAATTTGCCCTTATCAGCACGCACACGTGTGTACTGTGAATCAGCTACATACTTCTTGATTGCCAAGACACTTCATCCTGATCATCGCACAATGTTGATTGTAGTCATGCCTTGACCTAAACACTCCACAATTTGTTGCTTCTCAGCAGCCGACACATCCTTTTTCTTTCCCATTTTGGCAGAAAATGTAGGCTGCTTAATAATGTGAGAGAGCCTTCTTAAGTAGTCTTGCCTTTCATTGGACACACCTGCCAAACTAATTAGCACAGGTGTCTGCAATTGCTTACAGTGATATAAAGAGCCCTGACACACATCACCATCAATGAGTTTAACTGACAAACAAACAAATTCTTCCCTTATCACTCCTAAACACTTTTTGTATAATAATTTGGAACGCAGTGTACATGTGCTTTTCCACAAAACACCAGTGGTTCACGTAGTGAATCTTACAGTTCTAACTTGCCAACCGTGGTCTGTATGGAGTTGTTCAATAAAGGGCCCAAAATTAAGATAACATAGATGGGAGAGGTCTCTATGAATAGGAATTCCTAAGTATTTGATACCCTGTGAGGGCCAGGCAAAGGGAAAGTTGGACTGGATGGAATCCTATATGGATTTGGGGAGGGAGACATCGAGGGCCTCAGACTTCGCTGCATTGATTTTAAAATTTTACCATGTAACAAAGTGATCTATTTCAGCCATAACAGCATGGATGGATATATGTGATTGAGTGATATATACTAGGACATCATCAGCAAATAGAGAGCACTTGTACTCGGTGCCTCCCACCTCAATCCACCTAATATTGGGGTTATGGCGAATTGATGAGAGCAGGTGCTCCGTCACTAGGATGTATAAGAGAGGGGACAGAGGACATCACTGCCTTGTCCCATTGGTGATTGTGAAAGGTGATGAAAATGTTCTGACGCACCCCCTGGGCCTTGGGACACCCGGAGCCGGACCCTTTTTGGTGGATGCTGGTGGTTGTAGTCTTCGTGGCGGCGACCCAGTTCCGTGGCTCAGGGCGGTCAAACCAGTGGCGGAACTATTTATGTGGTTTTCATGTTTAAATGTCCGACTACGCCACCCGTGGATTGCGGTCAGAGTGAACCGCCGCTACAGGGCAGACCACTGAGGCTGGTGTTGTGGGTGCAGCAGAGCGTAGCATAACTCCCCACGGGAGGAGTATAGCCTCAGGGCAGTGTATGCGGAGGATGGGGGTGATGGTGCAGGGCAGCAGCAGTAACGACACGGAGTCAGTGATGCAGTTCAGGGCCTTTACTCACAGTTCTTATTATCCAGACCACGTCTGCAGGTAACGGCTGCCCACGTCGTACTGTGCTCACCAGGTGAGGGGCTCAGACAACTCCCAGATAA
The DNA here is from genome assembly GCF_046119375.1 of Phyllobates terribilis. Classification (NCBI taxonomy): domain Eukaryota; kingdom Metazoa; phylum Chordata; class Amphibia; order Anura; family Dendrobatidae; genus Phyllobates; species Phyllobates terribilis. Next base: position 60,914,986 of record NW_027362773.1, read on the forward strand.
CTTTGGAGCACTTCACAGGACCCCCTTTGTGTGTCCTTTGTCTGGCCTTTCTTACCAACACTTCTGTCCGGCTGCCTCGGGCCTCCTCTTGGTAAACTTGGCGCCAGTTTCCCTGACCCTATGTGGTGCCTTCCTAGCGGGTGTAGCGAGGGGCTGCGCCACATAAAATGTCAGAGCCTCCGGTTTCTAGCTGAGGGTCGTTTCCTGCCTCCACTAGTTCGGGGACCGGTCTCCCCCTTTGGCCTGACCCCTCCACGCAGGTGGATTCGGGTGTGCGGTGGCGACTCGCCCGTCCGCACCCCTGGGATCCCTTCATTCCTCGTTCCTGGAGCCTTCTCCGCTCCTCTTCCTTCCTTCTCCCTCTTCCAGGCCTGGGCCTCTGTTACTAGGCCCGCCTCCGGAGCAGAGCTCATGCAGAGCCCCTGCTCCCTGCCACTTCTGCTCAGACTTCTCTGCACTGAACTAAGATGGTGCCCACCTTTTATACTCCCTTCTCAATGCACCCAGGAACTGCTTCCTCCCTGCTCCTGCACTACAGGGTTCCCCTTCCTCAGTGTTCCCTCCCCCCACTCCAGCCAGGGACAGGGACTGTCGTGCCCATCTCAGGGGCATATTGGTCGCCCTGCCCCACGGCAATGTGGTGTAATGCATGCAGGTGTCGGGTCCTGATCCACACTCCATCCTTACCTGAGAGTGAGATATCACACCTCTGGGTGAGGTGCAATACGTCTTTAGCAACCGAGCCCTCAGGGTGCTACAGTTCCATTTATCTTCAGCCTAGGTGACGTATTGCGATACAGGGCCGTGATTTTGGCTATAAAAGGGTCCCCTAGACCCCTACCCCAAGCTTTTTAAGAGAATCATATATGGCGTGCCAGGAGACTCTATGGAATGCTTTCTCCAACGAGAGTATCTAATTACAAATTTTTAACTGCATCTAGCCCAGGAAATACTTTGTGCCTAGTAGCAGTGTCTGCTAGTAAGCGGATTATCCCGGCTGTTAAGCAAGCTGCACCACCTGTAGTTTAGACACTTAATTTTTTCAAAGGAAATGCTTCGGGACCATGGGATACTTAGTGAAGAGCATCAGGAGGCACCCCAAGGCATAGGGGCTGGGACTGGCAGTAGGATGCCTTGCGGTGGACAGCCGAGCTCGATCCTTATAAAAGCTTTTTAACTGCAGCAGCTTTAGTGGACGCTACTGGAGCTGGAATTACCGCGGCTGCTGGCATGAGACTTGCCCTCCAATAGATCCTTGTAAATGGATTTAAAGTGTATTCATTCAAATTAGAGAGACAATTTAAATTAAAAAGCTTAGAGCTGCCTCCACCACAGGGGGGCTCGCTCGACCCACCAGCGGACAGGCACCAGTATTGGGAGAGGGGGGCTGGCCGTCAGGGTTCACCGCGGCTCTGGCACAAACCCGGCGACACGGAGGTGGCACGGGCAGGAGCGGACTGGCCGTGTCGGCTTCTCACTTTTTGGATTTTAGAAGGGCATGACATGCCTATATCTGTGTCTCCCCCTCCTTTTACTCCTCCACCTCTTTTATTTTCGCATGACTATATGTACTTGTCACTTTTCCATGTGTTAGTTATGTCTTCTGAGCAGTTTGTCAGCTTTTGGACACCTTTGAAGGTGTTTTCTATGTGTTTCTATGTGTTTTTGTTTGCCTGCCATTGGTTTTAACGGTGTTCGAAGGTGTTCGACGAACAGTTCGACGAACAGTTCGGCGAACACACGGGTGTTCGACGAACCGAACCGAACTCGAACACTACGGGGGTGGCTCAACACTAATTGTGAATCAATTTCTCCTGCTGTTGTGCAGAAATGATAGGCAATTAGCAAGATACCCCCTATAATGGAGTGGTTGTGCAGGTGGTGACCACAGACCATTTCTCTGTTCTCATCCTTTTTGGCTGTTGTTTTGGTCACTTTTACATTTTGCCATTGCTCTCACCCCTAGAGGTACAGTAGCATGAAGCAATGTTTACAGTACAGACCACAGAAGTTACTCAGGCAGTGCAGTTCATCCAGGATGGCATATCAGTGCGAGCTGTGGCAAGAAGGGTAGCTGTGTCTGTCAGCACAGTGTCCAGAGCATGGATCAGATACCAGGAGATGTGGAGGGAGCCATAGGAGGGCAACAACCCAGCAGCAGGAACGTTACCTCCTCCTTTGTGCAAAGAGGAACAGGAGGAGCACTGCCAGACCCCTGCAAAATGACCTCGAGCAGGCCACAAATGTGCATGTGTCTGCACAAATGGTTAGAAACCGGCTCCATGAGGGTGGTATGAGGGCCCGACGTCCACAGATGGGGGTTGTGCTCACACCTCAACACCGTGCAGGACGCTTGGCAACACCAGGATTGGCAAAGTCGCCACCGGCGCCCTGCAATCTTCACAGATGAAAGCAGATTCACACTGAGCACATGTGACAGATGTGACAGAGTCTGGAGACGCCATGGAGAGCGATCTGCCTGCAACATCCTTCAGCATGACCGGTTTGGCATTGGGTCAGTAATGGTGAGGGGTGGCATTTCTTTGGAGGGCCGCACAGCCCTCCATGTGCTCACCAGAGGTAGCCTGACTGCCTTTAGGTACCGAGATGAGATCCCCAGACCCCTTGTGAGACCATATGCTGGTTCGGTTGGCCCTTGGTTCCTCCTATTGCAGGACAATGCTAGACCTCATGTGGCTGGAGTGTGTCAGCAGTTCCTGCAAGATGAAGGCATTGAAGCTATGGACTGGCCCGCCCGTTCCCCAGACCAGAATCTGATTGAGCACATCTGGGACATCATGTCTCGCTCCATCCACCAATGACACGTTACACCACAGACTGTCCAGAAGTTGGCAGATGCTTTAGTCCAGGTCTGGGAGGAGATCCCACAGGAGACCATCCGCAACCTCATCAGGAGTATGCCCAGGTGTTGTAGGGAGGTCATACAGGCACGTGGAGGCCACACACAATTCTGAGCCTCATTTTGATTTGTTTTAAGGACATTACATCAAAGTTGGATCAGCCTGTAGTGTGTTTTTCCACTCCAAATCCAGGCCTCCATTTGTTAATAAATTTGATTTCCATTGATGATTTTTGTGTGATTTTGTTGTCAGCACATTCAACTTTGTACAGAACAAAGTATTCAATGAGAATATTTCATTCATTCAGATCTAGGATGTGTTATTTGAGTGTTCCCTTTATTTTTTGAGCAGTGTACTTATTTAGTATTGCACATAGTTACCTTAAAAGTAGGTCTCCAGGAGCCCACCACACCCAATGTGTGTTTCACAATGAAATGCTTCAGCCAGGGGTCAACATGGAACAGGAAACATGAAAATGTAGTTACAGTTTGATCCTATATTAATTTCAGTAGCAGCAGATCAGTGTGTACTCATATATTTTCTAGGCACATTTAAGTGTATATACAGTGCCTGCAGCTTGAGTCCCTGCTGAGGTCAAAGCATCTCCTTCTATAGCATGTCTATATCTATGTAATGCATCATTTTCATAGCATTTTATTTTTTTTTAGAGAGGTGTAGTGGCCAAAAGACCATATTTTTGTCATTTTGATTTTTTCTCTTTACAGCGTTTACTATACGGGTAAATTGATATACCGTATTTTTCTGACTATAAGAAGCACCAGAGCATAAGATGAACCCCAAATTTTGGGGTGGAAAATAGGAAAAAAATAGTGTGAATAGGTACGTTATCTTACCTGGGGCGGTGCAGCGGGTGTCACAGGAGGCAGGGTCCTTCAGGAAGCCGGCGGAAGTGGAGGAATGCTGCGGACCCTGGGTGCGACCTACAGGAAAGATGCGATCTACAGGAAAATGGCTGCCCGAGTTTGCAGTCTGTGCATTCGCCGGCCCATGCAGCCATTTTCCTGTAGATCACAGTTTCAGGAAGATTGCTGCGGCCCCCGGAAGCCACGCACGCCGCTCTGCCTCACCGCCGACAGCCAGACACCGGAGCATCTCACCTCTTTTTCTGCCGGGTTCCTGAGGGAGGGAATGGAGGGCCCTGCGATCCGTCTCCACCACCACCACAACTATCCGGTAAGTTATGTTTGGACCATAAGACGATCCCCCCATTTTCCTCCCAAATTTGGGGGAAAAAAGTGCGTCTTATGATCCGAAAAATACGGTATGTGTATGTACATACTGTGGGGAAAATAAGTATTTGATTCTGAGACGATTTTACAAGTTTTCCCATCTACAAAGAATGGAGAGATCTGTAATTTTTATCGTGGGTACACTTCAACTGTGAGAGACAGAATCTAAAAAAAAATAAAGAAAATCACATTGTATGATTTTTACATAATTAATTTGCATTTTATTGCATGAAATAAGTATTTGATACAATAGAAAAACAGACCTTAATGTTTGATACAGAGACCTTTGTTTGCAATTACAGAGGTTAGATTTTTCCTCTAGTTCTTGACAAAGTTTGCACATACAGCAGCAGGGATTTTGGCCCACTCCTCCATACAGATCTTGTTCAGATCTGTCAGGTTTCGGGTCTGTCACTGGGCAACATTGAGTTTCAGCTCCATCCAAAAATTTTCTATTGGGTTCCCGTGTTGAGACTGGTTAGGCCACTCCAGGATCTTGAAATGCTTCTCATATAGCCACGCCTTAGTTGCCCTGGCTGTGTGTTTTGGGTCATTGTCATGCTGCAAGACCCAGCTACGACACATCTTCAATGCTGTTACTGAGGGACGGAGGTTGTTGGCCAAAATCTCGTGATACATGACCCCACCCATACTCCCTTCAGTACGGCACAGTCGACCGGTCCCCTTAGCAGAACAGCACCCTCAAAGTATGATGTTTCCCCCGCCATGCTTCACGGTTGGGACAGTGTTCTTGGGGTTGCACTCATCCTTATTCTTCTTCCAAGCACGGCAAGTTCTCTTTAGGTCAGTGTTAGAACCCTCCTGTTTGTTTTTTCCATCTTGTGTTTTGCGGTCACGTGACCACCTGCCTTTATATTCCAGCTCCGCCTTTCTGGCTGTGCTGGACTTCAGTGTTTGACTGCTTTTCTAGCCAGGTGCTTCGGTGCCTATCTCTGTCAGTTCGCTTGGCCCTTCTGGGACCTCTAGTACCTTTTTTGTCTGTTTGTCTTCTTGTGTTCTGCAACAGCTTCTCTGTTTAGGAGTTGTCCCATTTTTGTTCCAGTTCTTAGTTCTTTTAGGGACCCCTCCCCTTATGCTATAGATCTTCGTTCAGACTAGCCGAGGACTAAGGCGGGTCTGTTCGCTAGGAGCAGGCAGCCCGCTACATCGTAGGGATTCAGCTTAGTCTTACTGTAGGGACAGTTTTCCCCTATCTTTCCTTAGTACATGTTGCAGATCATAACAGTCAGTTGATGTGTTCTTTGGCAAATTGCATCCGCTTTAGTGCATGTCTTTTTAAACAGTGGGATTTTGCAGGGACTTCTTGCCAAGAGATTAGCTTTACACAGGCGTCTTCTAAATGTCACAGTACTCACAGGTAACTTGAGACTGTCTTTGATCATCCTGGAGCTGATCATTAGCTGAGCCTTTGCCATTTTGGCTATTCTTCGATCCATTTGAATGGTAGTCTACCATTTTCTTCCACTTCTCTGTGGTTTTGCTTTCCATTTTAAAGCATTGGAGATCATTTTAGCTGAACAGCCCATCATTGTCTGCACTTCTTTATAACTTTTACCTTCTCCAATCAACTTTTTAATCAAAGTACGCTGTTCTTCTGAACAATGTCTCGAACGACTCATATTTCTCAGGCTTTCAAGGAGAAATGCATGTACAACAAGTGCTGACTTCACCCTTAAATAAGGGCCACCTGATTCACTCCTGTTTCTTCACAGAATGATTGACCTCACTAGTTGAACTCCACACTGCTATTATTTTGAAAACACCCCCTTTCAATTGATTATTCCAATACACTGTGTGCAGAATTATTAGGCAAGTTGTATTTTAGAGGATTATTTTTATTATTGATCAACAACTATGTTCTCAATCAACCCAAAAGACTCATAAATATCCTAGCTTAATATTTTTGGAAGTTGGAGTGTTTTTTTTTTTAGATTTGGCTATCTTAGGAGGATATCTGTTTGTGCAGGTAACTATTACTGTGCAGAATTATTAGGCAACTTAATAAAAACCAATATAACCCCATCTCACTTGTTTATTTTCACCAGGTAAACCAATATCAGTGCACAAAATTTAGAAATAAACATTTCTGACATGCAAAAACAAAAACCAAAAAAAATAGTGATCAATATAGCCACCTTTCTTTATGATGACACTCAACAGCCTTCCATCCATAGATTCTGTCAGTTGCTTGATCTGTTTTCGATCAACATTGTGTGCAGCAGCCACCACAGCCTCCCAGACACTGTTCCGAGAGGTGTACCCTCCCTGTAGATCTCACATTTTATGATGGACCACAGGTTCTCTATGGGGTTCAGATCAGGTGAACAAGGGGGCCATGTCATTATTTTTTCTTCTTTTAGACCTTTACTGGCCAGCCATGCTGTGGAGTAGTTGGATGCATGTGATGGAGCATTGTCTTGCATGAAAATCATGTTTTTCTTGAACGATACCGACATCTTCCTGTACCACTGCTTGAAGAAGTTGTCTTCCAGAAACTGGCAGTAGGTCTGGGAGTTGAGCTTCACTCCATCCTCAACCCGAAAAGGTCCCACAAGTTCATCTTTGCTGATACCAGCCCATACCAGTACCCCACCTCCACCTTGCTGGCGTCTGAGTCGGAGTGGAGCTCTCTGCCCTTTATTGATCCAGCCTCTGGCCCATCAATCTGGCCCATCAAGAGTCACTGTCATTTCATCAGTCCATAAAACCTTTGAAAAAGTAGTCTTAAGATATTTCTTGGCCCATTATTGACGTTTTATGTTTCTTGTTTAAAGGTGGTCGTTTTTCAGCCTTCCTTACCTTCGCCATGTCCCTGAGTATCACACACCTTGTGCTTTTTGATACTCCAGTAACGTTGCACCTCTGAAATATGGCAAAACTGGTGGCGAATGGCATCTTGGCAGCTTCACGCTTGATTTTCCTCAATTCATGGGCAGTTATTTTGTGCCTTTTTTTGCCAACACGCTTCTTGCAACCCTGTTGGCTATTTGCCATGAAACGCTTGATTGTTCGGTGATCACGCCTCAAAAGTTTGGAAATTTCAAGACTGTTGCATCCCTCTGCAAGACATCTCACAATTTTGGACTTTTCAGAGCCGGTCAAATCTCTCTTCTGACCCATTTTTCCAAAGAAAAGGAAGTTGCCTAATAATTAAGCACACCTTATATAGGGTGTTATGTCATTAGTCAACACCCCTCCTCATTACAGAGATGCACATCACCAGATTTACTTAATTGGTAGTTGGCTCTCAAGCCTATGCAGCTTGGAGTAGGACAACATGTATAAAAAGTATCATGTGATCAAAGTACTCATTTGCCTAATAATTCTGCACACAGTGTACACAGACTCAAAAACCTGCAGATCATGAATACTGAGTCTGTTGGTTTTCTTAGAATCTACTGCACCAACTGGTAATTTTTTTTACATGTAATATAATTTATACCAAAAACAGTAATTAATCTGGTTAGTCATATGGGACTTATTTTGAACACTACTGTACCAAAAAGTTCTATTTTAGTCTTATCTGACCACATGACCTTCTCCCATGCATCTTCTGTATCATCCAGATGGTCATTTGCGAACTTGAAATGGACCTGGACATGTACTGCGTGAGCAGGGGAACCTTGCGTTGCCTGCAGGATTTTAATCCATGACGGCGTAGTGTTGCTAACAGTAATGTTTGAGACTGTGGTCCCAGCCCTCTTCAGGTCATTGATCAGGTCCTCCAGTGTAGTCCTGACATTTCTCAGAATCATCCTTTCCCCACGAGGTGAGATCTTGCATGGAGCCCCAGACCAAGGAAGATTGACAGTCATCTTGTGTTTCTTCCATTTTCTAATAATTGTGTCAACAGATGTTGCCTTCTTACCAAGATCCTTGTTCTGTAGCCCATCCCAGCCTCTTGCATGTCTACAATTTTGTCCCTGGTGCCCTTAGACAGCTCTTTGGTCTTGGCCATGGTGGAGAGGTTGGCGTGTGATTGTATGTGTACAGGTGTCTTTTATACAGGAAATAAGTTCAAACAGGTGCAATTAATACAGGTAATGAGTGGAGGAGTAGGAGGGCTTCTTAAAGAAAAACTATCAGGTCTGTGAGAGCCAGAATTCTTGCTAGTTGGTAGGTGATTAAATACTTATTTCATGGAATAAAATGCAATTGAATTATTTAAGAATCATACAATGTGATTTTCTGCTTTTTATTTTTAGATTCTGTCTCGCAGTTGAAGTGTAGCTACGATATAACTTATAGACCTCCATTCTTTGTAAGTGGGAAAACTTGCAAAATCGGCAGTGTATCAAATACTTCTTTTTCCCACTGTATATACACATATATTATTTGTGATGCCTTTTTATTGATATTTTGTTGAACATACAACATTTTAACCCCTTAGTGACAGATGTAATTTTGACCTTAATGACCTGGCCAAATTTTTTAAATCTGACCAGGGTCCCTTTATGTGGATTAACTCTGGGAAACTTTAACGGATCCCAGTGATTTTGAGATTGTTCTTTTCGTGACATTGTACTTGATGATAGTGGTAAAAAATTTTTGATATGACTTATGTTTGTTTGTGGAAAAAAAAATGGAAATTTGGCGAAAAGTTTGAAAATTTAGCAATTTTCAAATTTGAATTCTTATGCCCTTAGATAAAATAGTTTTACTACAGAAAAAAAATAATAAACAACATTTCCTATATGTCTACTTTACATCTGCATCATTTTTTAAACCTAATTTTTTTTTTGTTAGGAAGTTAGAAAGGTTCAAAGTTGATCATCAATTTCTCATTTTTTCAGCAAAATTTACAAAACCATTTTTTTAGGGACCACATCACATTTGAAGTGACTTTGGTGGGCCTATATGATGGAAAATACCCAAAAGTGATATTCTGGTAAGCCAGGAAGACCAATTATTTCAAGTGTGGGCACCCTTACCGAGCAAGTTTCTGGATGCGTAGAGGGTGTTCTTAAACCCCTGGTAAAGGATACACCCAGTTACATTCAGGACACGACGGACCTACTGAATAAACTAGCAGCAATAGATCCTCTACCAGAAGGAACCATCCTGTCCACCATGGATGTGGAATCTTTGTATTCTAATATCCCACACCAGGATGGATTAAATGCCTGCAAAATCTTCATGGAAAATACAGGAATTGATGCTGATTCCGTGGTGAAACTGACAAAATTCATCCTCACCCACAATTACTTTGAATTTGATAACAATATATATCTACAGGAGACTGGTACAGCGATAGGAAGGAAAATGGCTCCACAGTACGCAAATTTTTTCATGGCTAAGCTTGAAAGTGACTTTTTGTCCTCATATCCCATCAGGCCTCTGGCCTACTATCATTTCCTTTACGATATTTTAATTATCTGGACGGAGTCCGAGCAACAGCTGAAGACGTTCCATGAACACTTTAATCGATTTCATCCCACTATCAACCTAACACTCAATTACTCCTGTTCTGAAATTAACTTTTTGGACACCATCATCAAGCTACAGAACTATGAAATAGAGACATCCTTGTACCGGAAGCCAATCGACCGTCCAGCATATCTTAAATGGGACAGTTTCCATCTAAAACACATAAAAACTTTATTGTCTACAACCAAGCCATCAGATATAATCGGATATGTTCCAACCCTATGGATAGAGACAAACACCTTGATGGCCTCAGAAAGACCTTTTTGAATCAGGGCTACCATCCAAGAACAATTGAGAACCAGATTACAAGAGCCACCAAAATATCAAGGAATCATCTCCTACATTACAAAACCAAACAAGAAAGCAACTGGGTGCCTCTTGTAGTTACCCACAATCCAAATCTGGAGGCGCTAAGGAGAGCTGCACGGAAACTACAACCTTTACTACAAAAAGATGCTCTATTACAATCCATATTTCCAGAACCCCCACTTTTGTATTTCAGGCAGCCCCCAAATCTAAGAAGCATCATTGTCAGAAACTCCCTGTCATCTCCACCAGCTACAGGTACCTTTCCTTGCAACCAGAAAAAAAGTAAAACCTGTCCGTTTATAATGACCACAGACAAGATGAAGATACCCAACTCACATCAGGACTACAAGATCCCAGGTACTTTCAGCTGTATCACATCTAATGTAGTGTACTTAATTATAAGTACCAAATGTCCAGCTGGGTGTCTGTATATAGGAGAGACGTGGCAAAAACTTAGGACAAGGATGAATTCTCAGCACCACACAATAAAAGAAGAAAAAATAGATCTACCTGTAGCCAAGCATTTTTGTTCCCCTGATCACAGCATCAAAGACATGAAATTACTGGTATTAAAGGGTAACTTCAAATCTCAGAGAGAAAGGAGAGTCTCGGAATACAAACTAATGGTGACCTTTGACACCTTCAGAGCAGGAATGAATGTGTCGCATGGATTTATGTTATTCTACATCAACTAAGGAATGTGCCCATCAGACTTTTGGGGTCATCACAACATTTCACTAAACAATAAAACTTTCACAGTCCTTATCTGTTAACTGCTAAAATATTTACAGCCAGAAATGTTTATCTCTCCCATAGTAATAGCTCTGCTTTTCATCTTCTGTTTCATCTATTGCATTATTTCTGTGCGCTATAGTGCATAAATATGTAACTCTTCAGATTTTGGGTTATACTAGCCTGATGAAGAGACCTGAGTAGTCTCGAAAGCTTGCAATCTGTTACCTTTTAATGGCTAACTGAAAAGATGGTATCAACCACTGAGGACTCTCAAATCTAAATATGTTTCTAAAAACTGCAGGAATTAATGGAATGTGAAAGGGAAAAAATGTTACTTTTTGAAACAAAAATGTTACTTTACCCTTATTTTTAATTTTCATAACAGGAGAAAATGCACCATACAATTTGTTTAATTTCTCCTGAGTACGTCGATACCCCATATGTGGGGGAAAACTACTATCTTGGTACACGGCAGGGCTCGGGAAAAAAAGAAGGAGCGCCATTTGACTTTTTGAACGCAAAATTTGCTGGAATCATTAGCAGATGCCATGTCGCATTTGGAGAGCCCCTGATGTGCCTAAACAATGGGGGAAAGGGGAAGGTGAAGAAGCCCAAGGCGAAACGCTGTCGTCGGAGTAAAGACCAGCACCACCACACACTCCGATATTGCTACTTTGTAGGTACAATCTCCATAGTAATACTCATGCTAATGCTAATATGATAGGAATACTAATGAAAGACCCCAGTTTGATTGCAGAATAATCTATTACTCCATGAATAAGATTGGAATAGAGTTTGGCACTTGCACTTTATACATATATGGAATAACCATTATTATTTATTTGTATAAGAGGGGTATAAAAGAATTACTGAGAACCTGGCATTTGCATTTTGCACCTTTTGGATATGGGGATAGGTGCAATAAAATATTGGAACATTAATTGATGAAGTATTAATAATATAAGTCATAATAAATTCAGTTTGTGGTTGGTGGTGATTGTAATGAAAGTACCTGGAATTTTAAATATTGATTTTAAACTATCTTGAAATAAAAATATTTAATTTTAATTATTTTGGTTATTTTTGTATCTTCCTTCTTGAAATTAGTGCGATGGCACTTTAGTATCTGATTGTGGTTATATTATGATTAGGAAGTAATTATTGTTGGACCTTATTGGAGTGTATTAAGTCTGACATCAGTAGTGTGCAAAGTTTTTGAAGGCATTTTAAGAAATGACCTGCATAGATATATTGCAGCGAAGAATATAATAAATGACAACTGGCACGGATTCATGAAAGATAAGTCGTGTCTAACCCATATGTTGGGTTTCTATTAGTGGGTAAGTGCAAATCTGGATGTTAGTAATGCGGCTGATGTGATTTATCTGGACTTTTCAAAGGCATTTGATACTGTACCACATAACATCCTTATAGTGAAGCTACAGAAGCAAGGACTGGGGAAAACTATATGCAGATGGGTAAGGAATTGGCTAAATGGTAGGAAACAAAGTGTCATCATAAATGGTACATTCTCTAAATTATTATTATTATTATTATAGCGCCATTTATTCCATGGCGCTTTACATGTGAAAAAGGGGTATAATACAAGAACAATTACAACATTGAACACAATGTGACAGCGACTGGTACAGGAGGAGCGAGGACCCTGCCCGCGAGGGCTCACAATCTACAAGGGATGGGTGAGGATACAGTAGGTGATATGGAATATAGTCAGCAGTGGGGTGCCACAGGGATCTGTGCTAGGACTGATTCTTTTTAACATCTTTATTAATGACCTGAGGGATGGGATTGAGAGTAAAGTGTCAGTCTTTGCTGACGACACCAAACTATGTAGGATATAAAAATCTTGACATTACAATATTGCAAAACAATCTGGATAAGATGACTGAATAGGCAAACACTTGGCAGATGATGTTTAATGTAGATAAATGTAGAATAATGCACCTAGGACGGAGTAATCCTATTGCTGCATATACATTAAATGGGAGTGTACTCAAGGCTACAGAACAGGAGAAGGATTTGGGTATTCTGGCTACAAGTAAGCTGAGCAGCAGTACTCAATGTCAAGCAGCAGCCGCAAAAGCTAACAAGATTTTAGGGTGTAAAAAAAGAGAGAGAAAATTCCGCGATCCCAACATATTGTTACCCCTTTAAAAATCACTTGTGAAGCCACACTTAGAATATGGGATCCAGTTTTGGGCTCCAAATTTTAAAAAAGATTTTCTGAAGTTACAGTCAGTTCAAAGGCGGGTAACTAGATTATTACAAGGGATGGAAAGTGTCTCATATGATGAGAGGTTGGAAAAGTTGGGCTTGTTCACCTCAGAAAAAAGACGCCTCAGAGGAGATCTCATTAACATGTATAAATATATGTGTGGTTAGTACAAAGGATTAGCACATGACTTATCCCTTCCAAAGACCATACTAAGGACCAGGGGGCACTCATTATCGTTGGAATAAAGGAGATTCCGACAGCTAAATAGGAAAGGGTTTTTTACAGTTAGAGTAGTCAGACTATGGAATGCCGGACCACAAGAGGTAGTAATGGCGGACACTATAACAGCTTTCAAAAAAGGGCTGGATGATTTCCTCGATACACATAACATTGTGGGTTATAGTTAAATTAATGACAAAATGTACAATTGGTGGAGGAAGGTTGAACTTGATGGACCTAGGTCTTTTTTCAACCTAACCTAACCTTAATGGCAAAGAATGAAAGAAATAAAAATTATAAAATAAAATAATGATCTTGGTGGGCACACTGCGAATGCGCCCGCCATGTTTTTAAGAAAGAAAAAGTGTAGGGATGGAGCAGGAGGGACCGGGGGATGGCAGTACTGGGGGAGGGATTGGGGACATCATTTCTCTCTCTGACATGTGTATCATGTCAGAAGAGAGAGAAATTATTTTAATAGCTGGCACACTTTTTTTTACGTGCTCACCGTTATTCATTAAATAACGGTGATCACGTGATTGGGGACTGGAGAATCCCCCGGTAGCTGAGACCCTGGAGATTTTCAGACTCTGGGGGGCACTGTACCTTTATTCCCAATTGCCATTTTAAAACTGCAATAATGGAATAAGGCTCCTTAGTGGCCACCATTTTAATGTGAATCGGCAGTCATTAAGGAGTTTACCAATTTATTGCATTTTTTTGAGATACGTGTGATGTTTTAATTACTTTTTCTTTTTATAGCATTTACTGTACAGGTAAATTATTTTTAGATTTTGATAGTTAACACTTTTACAGATGTAACAATGCCAGATATGTTTATTTTTAAACTGGGAAAAAGAAGTGTGACGCTAGTCACTAGTCACGGGCAAGCTGTGAGGCAGGGTAGTCAAGAGGTCCAGGGTCCGATACCAAAAGAGCTCGTCATAAACAAAGCGGTAAGACAAAGGCGTAGCCAGGTCATAGTCCGAGGTCAGAATTCCGGGTAGGTAGCGGATCAAGACAAAAGGGCAAGGCAAGCTCTTGGTCAAAGGCAATGTCAGACAACAAAGATTAAATACGGGAACACAGAGAACAGAGCAAACACACACCATTTGAGCTAAGCTACAACTAGCACTAATTGGAAGCAGAGAGCCAGCTAAGTAGCCAAGTAATCACTCAAATAGCAGACACATGGGGGAAGCCTTGACACGCCCTGGCCCTGATTGATCGGCTAAACAGTCCCTCAAAAGACTGACAGCTTGCCACGCCACAGCCTTCGATTGGACGTCTGAGCTGTCCATCACTATACTGAAAGGTCAGCACACCCCTGTCCTTGATTGAACTGCTGAACTATCACTCACTGCTTCCCGACACAGCCATAAGCAGAATCATAACAGAAAGTAATTTAAATTTTCCATTTTTATATATATATATATATATATATATATAATATTTTTTTTAATTTTTTTTTTATTTTTAATTTTCATAGTTTTCTTTATTAGTCCACCTAAGAGGACTTGAATCTGTGATCCTTTGATAGCTTGCTCTGTATACTGCAAATCACCTTTATTGCACTACAATGGCATGTGAAAGTTAGGACAGCCCATGTCAAAATTACTGTTATTGTGAACAGTTAAGCAAGTGGAAGGTTAAATGATCTCTACAAGGCCTAAAGTTAAAGATGATACATTTCCTTTGTATTTTAGTCTCTCTCTCTATATATATACAGTACAGACCAAAAGTTTGGACACACCTTCTCATTTAAAGATTTTTCATGACTATGAAAATTCTACATTCACACTGAAGGCATCAAAACTATGAATTAACACATGTGGAATTATATACTTAACAAAAAAGTGTGAAACAACTGAAAATATGTCTTATATTCTAGGTTTTTCAAAGTAGCCACCTTTTGCTTTGATGACTGCTTTGCACACTCTTGGCATTCTCTTGATGAGTTTCAAGAGGTAGTCACCGGAAATGGTTTTCACTTCACAGGTGTGCCCTGTCAGGTTTAATAAGTGGAATTTCTTGCCTTATAAATGGGGTTGGGACTATTAGTTGTGTTGTGCAGAAGTCAGGTGGATACACAGCTGATAGTCCTACTGAATAGACTGTTAGCTGCTTTTTTCTTGCCATAATACAAATTCTAAGTAAAGAAAAATGAGTGGCCATCATTACTTTAAGAAATGAAGGTCAGTCGGTCCGAAAAATTGGGAAAACTTTGAAAGTGTCCCCAAGTGCAGTTGCAAAAACCATTAAGCGCTACAAAGAAACTGGCTCACATCAGGACCGCCCCAGGAAAGCAAGAGTCACCTCTGATTCTGAGGATAAGTTTATCCGAGTCACCAGCCTCAGAAATCGCAGGTTAACAGCAGCTCAGATTAGAGACCAGGTCAATGCCACACAGAGTTCTAGCAGCAGACACATCTCTTCAACAACTGTTAAGAGGAGACTTTGTGCAGCAGGCCTTCATGGTAAAATAGCTGCTAGGAAACCACTGCTAAGGATAGCAGAAGAGACTTGTTTGGGCTAAAGAACACAAGGAATGGACATTAGACCAGTGGAAATCTGTGCTTTGGTCTGAGGAGTCCAAATTTGAGATCTTTGGTTCCAACCACCATGTCTTTGTGCGACGCAGAAAAGGTGAACGGATGGACTCTACATGCCTGGTTCCCACCGTGAAGCATAGAGGAAGAGGTGTGATGGTGTGGGAGTGCTTTGCTGGTGACTGTTATGATCTGCTACAAGAACTAAGGAAAGAAAGGGAATCTGTCCCTACAATAAGACTAAGCTGATTCCCTACGTTGCAGCGCGCGACCTGTTCCTTGTGAACAGACCCACCTTCGTCCTCAGCTACTCTGAACGCAGACCTATAGAATAAAGGGAGGGGTCCCTAAAAGAACTAAGGACTGGGACAAAATTGGACACCTCCTAGCAAATGTTGTAGCGGAGCAAAAAGACAAACAGACAAAAAGTACTTAGAGGTCCAAAGAACCAAACGAACTAGAGAGATAGGTACAAAAGCACCTGGCTAGATAGAGAGTCAAATAACACTGAAGTCCAGCAAAGCCAGAAGGGCGGAGCTGGAATAAATAGGCAGCAGGTCACGTGACAAAAATTGAAAAAAACTAACAGGAGAGTTCTAACAGTGACACTGTTGGGGATTTATTCAAAATTGAAGGCATACTGAACCAGCATGGCTGCCACAGCATCTTGCAGCGGCATGCTATTCCGTCCGGTTTGCGTTTAGTTGGACCATCATTTATTTTTCAACAGGACAATGACCCCAAACACACCTCCAGGCTGTGTAAGGGCTATTTGATTAAGAAGGAGAGTGATGGGATGCTACGCCAGATGACCTGGCCTCCACAGTCACCAGACCTGAACTCAATCGAGATGGTTTGGGGTGAGCTGGACCGCAGAGTGAAGGCAAAAGGGCCAACAAGTGCTAAGCATCTCTGGGATCTCCTTCAAGATTGTTGTAAGACCATATCCGGTGACTACCTCTTGAAGATCATCAACAGAATGCCAAGAGTGTGCAAAGCAGTCATCAAAGCAAAAGGTGGCTACTTTGAAGACCTAGAATATAAGACATATTTTCAGTTGTTTCACACTTTTTTGTTAAGTATGTAATTCCACATGTGTTAATTCATAGTTTTGATGCCTTCAGTGTGAATGTACAATTTTCATAGTCATGAAAATACAGAAAAATCTTTAAATGAGAAGGTGAGTCCAAACTTTTGGTCTGTACTGTATATATAAAGGGTGGTCCAAAAGTAGATGGACAGAAAGTGTAATAGAATGTTCCTGTGCTGAAATAATCTTATAGATGTGCCCCTGCCGTGTAATGTGTTATGGTTGTGTCTGACCGCGCAGAAACATGGTCTGATCATGCCACATCTCCTGGGTGGGGGGGGGCAAGCAAAAGATTATGCAGATATTTCAGCAGAGGGATCACAGCTGATTCTTTTTGTGAGGTAAAACATTTCCCTGCCTGTTTTTAATCAATGTTTTTCTTAGAAGAAAAAATCAGCTGCGATCCCCTGCAGTAATGTCTGTATACTGTTTGATTCCCCCCTGCCCAGGAGATGTGGAATGATCAGACCATGTTCCTGTACGGTCAGACACAGCCATTACACAGTACACAGCAGGGGAACATTCATAAGATTATCTCAGCACAGGAACATTCTATTACACTTTCTGTCCACCTACTTTTGGACCACCCTGTATATATATATATATATATATATATATATATACATATATATATGTCATTTTTTACATTTTAAAAATTCCGAAAAGGAAAATGGGCTGATGCAAAAGTTTGGGCACCCTTGGAGATTTGTGTGCTCAGATAGCTTTGATTAAGGTTTCAGACCTTGATTAGCCTGTTAGGGTTATGGCTTGTTCACTATCATTGTTAAAAAAAGCCAGGTGATGCATATTTTCTAGTGTTATAAAAACCCAGCCTCCTCTCACCTTGTGCCAAAAAACAGCAGCCATGGGTTCTTCTAAGCAGCTGCCTAGCACCCTGAAAATGGTGGAGTTCCACAAAGCTGGAGAAGGCTATAAGAAGGTAGCAAAGCGTTTTCAAGTTGCCCTTTCCTCAGTTCAAAATGTAATTAAGAAATGGCAGTTAACAGGAACAGAGGTCAAGATAAGGTCTGGAAGAGCAAGCAAAATTTCAGTGAGACCTGCTCATAAGATTGCTAGAGAGGCAACTCAGAACCCCCGCCTGACTGCAGAAGACGTTCAGAAAGATTTAGTAGGTTGTGGTACATTGTTCTACTGTTCAGAGACACCTGCACAAATATAGCCTTCATAGAAGAGTCATCAGAAGAAAACCTCCTGTATCCTCACCATAAAATTCAGTGTCAGAAGTATTCAAAAGAACATCTAAACAAGCCTGATACATTTTGGAAACAAGTCCTGTAGACCGATGAGGTTAAAATAGAACTCTTTGGCAAAAATGATCAAAGGTATGTGTAGAGGAAAAAAGGGCACAGAATTTCAGGAAAAAAACATCTTTCCAACCATTAAACATGGGGGTGGATCAATCATGCTTTGGGGTTGTGTTGCAGCCAATGGCACGGGGAACATTTCACGGGTAGAGGAAAGAACGGATTCAATGAAATTTCATCAAATTCTTGATGCAAACATAACACCATCTGTAAAAAAGCTGAAGTTGAAAAGAGGATGGCTTCTACAAATGGGTAATGATTCTAAACACACGTAAAAATCCAAAATAGACTACCTCAAAATGCACAAGCTGAAGGTTTTACAATGGCCATCACAGTCCCATGATCTGAACATCATTGAAAATCTGTGGCTAGAACTTAAAATAGCAGTGCATGCAAGACGACCTAGGAATCTCCCAGAACTGGAAGAATGTCCCAGGGAAGAATGGATGAAAATATCTCAAACAGGAATTGGAAGACTCTTGGCTGGATACAAAAAGTATTTACAAGCTGTGATACTGTAAAAAGGGGGTGCTACTAGGTACTAACCATTCAGGGTGTCCAAACTTTTGCTTCTGCCCATTTTCCTTTTTGTAATTTTTAAAATGTAAAAGCTGAAAATATTTTTTTTGCCTAAAATACAAAGGAAATGTGTCTTCTCTAACTTTAGCCCTTTTAGAAATCATTTCATCTTCAACTTGCTTAACTGTTCACAAAGACAGTCATTTTTACCAGGGGTGTCCAAACTTTTACATGCCACTGTATGTAATTTAAATGATGTTCTTCTGTGAAGTTCAACCTGTGGCCTGAATACCAAGATGGCAACCATAGGGGGGGCATTCAGCATGCCCTCGACTGCCATAGTGACTCATAGGAGCTGTTAGAGGGGCAGACCGGCAATCACTCCATTTAAATGTCACGATCAGTGATTGACCATGGCATCTATATGGTTAAATAGCAGCGATTGAAGATGACTAGCATCTACAGTATGTGAATTGTGCTCAGCTCTTGAGCCCACTCTACATATGTGGACCTATATTTACATCCCTATGTGCCAAGAGGTTAAACACCCTTTTGTTTTCTTGTGCAATAAGCATTTCACCCTCCAATATAAAAACACTTGAACGCTTGGCCAAATCAAGCCACAAGTTCATGTGTATGGAGAAGTCAGGAGAGATCTAAGGAGTATGGACATCTCCAGTCTGACTGCATAGCTAATGCTACTGGACAGATAGAATTTACAGCAACTCACACTGTATTGTATATTGTGGGGAAGAGTGAACCCTATTTACCATACTTAGGTCAATACCATTGTTGATGTATGTGTATCACTTGGCTGGAAACACATGAAGTTTATGACGTTGTTTTTTTAAGCCTGAGTCAGATGTAGATTCAACAGGAAGGAATAGGGTAAAGCTTTTCTTTATTATTCTAATTTCTTTCGTTAGCACACAATGTCACTATTTCTAATCACTTCAGCTAGGCAAATTTGGGTAAATATACATCTGTTATTAACATAAAGGGCAAACTGCAAATATAAAATTACCAGTACTTTTAATATTTGGAAATAATGTATTTTGGCAACTTCTACTACAATCATGTCACCTAAGATGCTGAATGGCGACAGGTCATAAGAGATAGGTAATAAGATGTCATATGAGGGTCATAGTGTGGCCTAGTTAGGGACCTAATAAAGATAGGTCCATAGAATGCAGATGTTAATCAGACATTAACACCATTAATAAATCCCAGACAGGAGCATTGAATTAACAACAGCAACAACTATTTTTAAGATCAGGCAACCTAGGCCAATGGCATCAACCCTAAAGCCACCCATACACATTAAACTAATGTCAGCCGCACTCACCAATATTAACAGGTTCGGCCAACACTAATGTGTATGGGGGCGCTAGACAACTGATCAGGAGAGATGACGATCACTTTATTCTCTCGGAGACAGGCCACTGGCAAAGATGTCTGTTGGCAGCTTTCATAAAGAAGAAAGCAGTGCCCGGCCAAACAATCGTGTATGGGAGAAACGGCTGAGATAGCTGTTGGCCGAATGATCAGGTGAAGCATCATTTGGCCTACAGTCTTCTAGTGTGAATTGGGGCCTTAAGGATTCTACTAGTGATAAGCGGTCATGCTCTCCACTATTCATTTCTCGCCTGAGTATCACAGTGCTGTGCTCGAGATGCTTGTTACTTGGTGAGTATTTTTTGAATGTTCGGGCGGGACCTCGAGTCCCCGCTCCGCATGTTTGGTGCATATTAGGCAGCCAATTAACATGCAGGGACAGTCACTGTAATGCCGTAGCCATGTTGGTTGTGGCATTACAGTGATTGGCTGGCCACATAGCGTCATCGGGACTATATAAGACCCAGGACCCTATTCTTGTCACAGTCTACCGGTCAAAGAGGCAGAGTAGGGAGAGCTGCAGCTGAGCGAGGGAGAGAATTGGCTGTTATTTTAAACAGATTTCACACCACTATTATAAATCTACTCTAACAGTCCTTGTAAGGGCTCATTCTGAAGAAAATATTAATCCTGCTGATAGCACTAGTTAGGCAGAGTTTGTGGAGAGCTAGTACAGTACAGAATAGGGTCCATTGCACGTTCTTTCTACTGCTGGAACTCCTATCAATAGCTCTAGATATCGGGGCTAATAATATTCTTTTTTCTCTTAATCCTGCTAATTTTAGTGAAAAGCATTATAGTACACCATTTTTACTGCGCCACTTGTTAGCAGCATACAGTCAGATTTGGTTGATTTGAATAGCATTGCTGCATTGTGGAAGCAGAGAAACTTGTCCATCATCTCAGGTAGTCAAATAATGCTGCAGTATTAATCCTAATTTTTTTTGCAAGCTGCAAAAGATTATACTCCATTTAAAGTCTGCTACTGTATGTCCAAAATATATTCACACTTGTTCGCTGACCAATTGCATCGGTATACCGGCACTGGGCAAAAGAATTGGTCATCAGACGTGATCAAATACTGCGGTATTAATCCTGATATTTTTTTTTGCAAGCTGCAAAATATTATACTCTATTTAGAGTCTGCTTCTTGTGTGTCCAAAATATATCCACACTTGTTCGCTGACCAATAGCAGCAATATACCGACACTGGGCAAAAGCATTGGTCATCAGACATGATCAAATTCTGCGGTATTAATCCAGATATTTTTTGGAAGCTGCAAAATAATATACTACATTTAAAGTCTACTACTTGTGTGTGCAAAATATATTCACACTTGTTCGCTGACTAATAGCATTGGAATACCGGCACTGGGCAAAAGAATTGGTTATCAGACGTAATCAAATACTAAGGTATTAATCCTGACATTTTTTTGCAAGCTGCAAAAGATTATACTCCATTTAAAGTCTTCTACTTGTGTGTCCAAAATATATCCACACTTGTTCGCTGACCAATAGAAGTGATATACTGACACTGGGCAAAAGAATTAGTCATCAGACATGATCAAATACTGCGGTATAAATCCTGACTTTTTTCAAAGCTGCAAAATATTATACTCCATTTAAGGTCTGCTACTTGTGTGTCCAAATTGTGTCCATACTTGTTCGCTGACCAATAGCATCGGTATACCGGCAGTGCCCAAAAATCCAGATTTTTTTTGGAAGCTGCAAAATAATATACTACATTTAAAGTCTGCTACTTGTGTGTGCAAAATATATTCACACTTGTTCGTTGACTAATAGCATTGGAATACCGGCACTGGGCAAAAGAATTTGTTATCACACGTGATTGAATACTGCAGTATTAATCCTGATATTTTTTTGCAAGCTGCAAAATATTATTCTCCAATTAAACTGAGCAAGGCAAGGGACGGGGAAGTGGACATGATGCTGATGGTGCATGCAGAGGCCAAGGCCGTGGGCAAGAGCACAATAAACACCCACATCATGTCGACCTACCTTCCTGTCCCACTTTCTAGGGGGCCACGGAACACCACTCTTGAAACCAAAGCAGTGTGAAAAGGTTGTTGGTTGGATAGCAGATAGTGCTTCCAGTCAGTTTGTCACCATCACCCGGTCTTTCACACAGTCCAGTCTCAGTAGACGTGAGTCTGGACCACATGTTCCTCACCATGATCCTCCTTCCTCCCACCCTGCCAAGCACCCAGAGACAAGTGATCCCACACTTGGACACTCTGAAGAGCTGTTCATATTTCCATTTATAGATTCTGGCCTGTCCCTCAGTCTGCTTCAACCGGGGCAACAGGAGATCGCATGTGGCGATGCCCAAATATTTGAGCAGCCACGGTCACACAAAGGCAACGGTGGGAAAGTGCAATTACTGTCGCAAGAGGTGGATGATGATGAAACACAATTGCCAGCAAGTCAGAAGGAAGCCCAGGTTGCGTACATGGAAAACAAGGTGGTGGATCATGAAGTCACTGATCCAACCTGGCAAGGTGACATGCATAGTGAGGAGCAGCGCAGAGGGGGAGGGAGGCATAGCACCACAACAGGCAGGAAAAAGCAGTGGGGT
Organism: Phyllobates terribilis; assembly: GCF_046119375.1. Taxonomy (NCBI): domain Eukaryota; kingdom Metazoa; phylum Chordata; class Amphibia; order Anura; family Dendrobatidae; genus Phyllobates; species Phyllobates terribilis. Next base: position 60,937,518 of record NW_027362773.1, read on the forward strand.
GGCCACTGACACAAGGCAGGCAACTGTTCCCCAAAACACCAATACGGGGGAAGTTGCCAGTCTAACTGCTTGGTCTTCCCGAGTCTGGCTCTTTTTTAAAGACTGCCCAGTTAACCCAAAAAAGGCCATTTGCCAGCATCAGCAGGGGCAGCAAAACTACCAGCCTGACCACCTCCAGCATGCTCAGGCACATGACAGCAAAGCACCTGACTAGTTGGGATGAATGCCAGGGTCCAGAAACATTGTTTGCGTGTGACACCACTGCCTTTTCCCCTGTTGTGCATGAACACCAAGCCTTTGTCCATGCACCAAGCCTTTGTCCATAACGCAGACGAATATGCCTTCCACCCTGCACCTGTTGTTGCATACTTGCAACCATCACCGTCACCAACAACGTCCTTGTCCCAGCGCAGCATTTAGTTGTCCCTGCCCCAGTCCTTAGAACGCAAGTGCAAATAGCCACCAACCCGCAGGCCACAATAATAATCTGCCACATATCTCCACTGCTTGCACTATAAATGTTGCCTTTTAGGTTCGTGGAGATGGAAGCTTTCAGAGACCTCATGGCGGCAGCTGTCTCTTAGTACTCGGTCCCCAACCACCACGATTTCTCCCTTTGGACCGTCCCCACCTTACACAAGCACCTGTTCCAGAACATTACCCGTGCCCTCACCAACGCAATTACTGGGAAGGTACACCTAACCACGGACACGTGGACAAGTGTTTGTGGCCAGGGGCTGTACATTTCACCTACGGCACAATTGGTTAATATTGTGGAAGCTGGGACCCAGTCGGAAACGTCCTCCTGACGCCGAGGATTGCGAGCCCTGGGTTAATCAGGGTTGCTCCCACATTCTACAGCTCCTGCACCTCCTCCACTTCAGCATCCGAAATGACCACATTAGTCGCAAGTTGGAAGCACTGCAGCACTGCCTCAGCCAAGCGGCAACAGGCTCTGCTGAAGCTTATCTGCTTTAGCGACAAACTGCACACCGCTGCAGAGTTGTTGAAAGCTGTAACAGAGCAGGCAGATCTGTGGCTCTCACTGCTGAACCTACAGCCAGGCATGGTCGTGTGTGACAATGGCCGGAACCTGGTGGCGGTTCTGAAGCTTGGCGACCTCGCACACATACCATGGCCCATGTGCTCAACCTTGTGGTTCAGCGGTTTCTCAAAACCTACCCAGATCTGCCTGAGCGGCTTGTGAAAGTACGCCTCGTGTGTGTCCATTTCAGTAAGTCAGCTACAGCTTCCACCGTACTGACAGTGCTTCAGCAGCATTTGCAGCTTCCAGCTCACTGACTGGTGTGCGATATCACCACATGTTGGAACTCAACGTTGCATATGTTGGGAAGGATTTGTGCGCAGCAGAGGGCAGTTGTTGAGTACCAGCTTCAATACGCCCGTCGGTATTCAGGTCTGCTTCCGCACATAAGAGCTGATGAGTGGGCATGGATGTCTGACATCTGTGCCGTCCTCCAAAACTTTGAGGACTCCACCAAGATGATAAGCGGCGATGACGCCATAATTAGCATCACCATCCCACTTCTCTGTCTACTGAACCGCTCGCTGCTCACAATTAAATAATAGGCATTGCAGGCAGAGCATGATAAGATGGAGCAAGGAACTATACAGGGTGATGCTGCACAGCCCAGCCTCATCTCAACTCTGATTCGGTGATGAGTAGGAGGAGGAACAGGAGCTGGTTTCCTGCACTACAGACGGTACTACCCACACCACATTCATACCGTCTGTTCAGCGTGGATGGCCTGAAGAGGGGGGGAGGATGAGGAGGAGAACAAGGACAATTGTCGTCTTGGGGGGGACAGGGAAGTCTTGGCTGTTGGCAGTCTGGCACATATGGCTGAGTTTATGTTCCGCTGCCTGTCCCGTGACCCTTGCATTTTATGCATTTTGGGAAACAGTAATTAGTGGTTGGTCACATTTCTAGACCCGTGCTACAAGGAGAACTTTCTATCTCTCCTTCTCTTGGTGGACAGGTCTGATAAAATGTTGCAGTACCAGGAGGCCCTTGTTGAAGAATTATTAAAAAAAATTCCCAGCTGACAATGCTGGTGGCAGAGGTCACAGTTCCTTGGACAACCAAGGAGTACAGGCACAAGGGAGACACAAACCAGATGCAGCAGAGGCAGGGGAACAGTCAAAGGTCTGGGACATTTTTCTCAGACCCTCCCAGCACCCAGGCCCTGATGCGCAGGGTACTCTGACAAGGAGGGAAAAGTTTTGGAAGATGCTGAAGGAGTACCTTGCTGACCGTACCAGCGTCCTCCGTGATTCCTCTGTGACTTGCAGCTATTGGGTATCCAAGCTGGACACGTGGCATGAACTGTCTCTCTATGCCTTGGAGGTCCTGGCTTGCCCTGCCACTAGCGTTTTGTCAGCATGGGTTTTTAGTGCTGCTGGGGATATTATAACTGATAGGCACTTCTGCCTGTCAACTGAAAATGCTGACAGGCTGACTCTTATCAAAATGTACTAGGACTGAATGGGGCCAGACTTCTCTACACCACCGGATGATAGCAGCGAAACATAAACTCAAATCCAGTGGGATTTTTTGAAGGGTCTGTTCCCATGCTCCCCTTCACACCCAGACATGGGTATACACTTCAGAATTTTGTGTATTTTATATCGTCTTCCTCCTTATCCTTCTCATCCTCCACCACAATATCACAGGGGTGACCATCATGCAACGCTCACATAATTTTTTTAAGGGTGTTTATGATGCCCGTAGGGACTATTTTTAGAGGCTTACCTCTAACTTTATATATAATATATATGCATACCCCCAGGGGTAAATGTTTTTCAGCCCATGCACTTAGTGCATGGGCATTAACAGTCTAGGAGACCCACTCCTTAATAATGGAAAATACATTTTTACTGAGGCCCCCCATGACCTCTCTTCAAATTGGTATTGGGGCACGTCCTAATTTTTGGCAGCCCTTGAACTTGCTGCATATGCAACAACAGTATAGGAGACCCACTCCTTAATAATGTTTAAAACAACTTTTAGAGGCCCCTCACTACGTCTCTTCAAATTGGTATTTGACTGTGTCCTAATTTTTGGCAGCCCTTAAACAAGCTGCATACGCAATAACAGTATAGGAGACCCACTCCTAAATAAGTGGAAGGTCAATTCCAATTGATTCTATATTCTCCAATATTAACTCTTATCTGAAATTTGTGTACGGGTGACCTATTGCACTATAGCATATTACACGCATCCAGACAGGGATTATTGCCTTATACTCTTGCTGCTGCAAGGAAACAAAATAGCTATTCCCTATTGATACCACTGTTAGCTGCTTTTAGAATAGGGACAGGTGCTAGGTATCATTAGCTGGAAATGAGTGTTCATATTTTGGTCACATGCATATCTTCCACAGTGCAAAACTTGATTGATTTTTTCCGTGCACCCGTTGACCGATTCATACTTTTTAAGCATGATCTGTAATTAGAAATTGATGAAAGCAGACAAGGTTGCTTGCGTTCCTTAACAGTTTGGTGGTGCAACGTACCAAAAAAAACCTCTTCAGAGCCAGTTAAATTATGTTTTTTATTGTACTATATTACCTCTTTTATCTGAGATTCGTGTATGGGTGACCTATAGCAGTAGAGATAGCATCTTACAGGCATCTAGTCAGGGATTATTGTATTATACTCTGTGCTGAAAAAAAATTCTATTCCCTATTGATAATGCTGCTAGCTGCTTTTAAAATAGGGACAGGTGCTAGATGGTATTATCAGCTGAAAATGAGTGCTCATTCTGGATGTGTCTGACCGTGTCTCACACACCGCATGGCTAGATAAGGTGGTAAAATGTTAAAATTACATTTACTGGTGAAATGTATTTTTCAACGTCAAAAGCAATGCAAAAGTGCAAAAACACATCAAAAACACTACGTGTGAACATAGCCCAAGATGTGGAGGAGCATTTTTGTTTTTGGTTATTTTGCCTTATATATGTCATTACCCTGGAAAGAATGTTTCTTAACATTTTTTACAGGAAAATCCACTTTAACATTGTTTTTGTATGTTTTATTGTCAGTCCATAAAAGTGGCGTAATACCTCTGACAACATTGTTCACAGCAGTGACCTGGGATTCAGAGATGCTTTCAGGGGTCTTCCCAATGCTGTTCCTGTGTCATTTCAGCACTGTTTCCGTTGATTTGACCAATTTTTAGGCTCCCTCCAGAACTCGGGGGGGGGGGGGGGGTGCCGGAAAAATACTCGGGTTTCCTATTGATTTACATTGGGCTCGTTACTCGGGTCGAGCACCCGAGCGTTATGATTTACTCAACCCGAGTAACGGGTACCTGAACATTTTAATGCTTTCTCATCACTAGATTCTACAAAAAATGTTTGAGCAACTGAACAGTACCGGATAATAGAATGTAGCTGGAGAATAGGTCGCGTATGTACATATTGATAAGATTAGAATCATGCAAGCGTAGACCTATCTTGGTTGTTAAATCCATTGATAAATCCTTAGGTCTGGCAGTATGGTTACTAGCCTGCTAGTCCTAGTTTGGGCAATGTTGGGCATAGACTTATATTAATATATTTATAATTATTCATTGTACCACATCATGGTTATCCCCGATCCGTTGTCAACATGTTTTAAGAAATTAATCTAAAAGCTCTGAAGACTTTCTTTATAAAATGGTTTTCAAAATGCAGACTTGGGTTTTAATAGTCATGAATTTTGATGACTGTCAATCACTAGGGAAACTTCACTGTAGCATAAACACATACTGTATACAGCTTTTATTCTGAATTAGAATAATTGAATCAATGACAGTGATTTGCTGAGATGTCAAATCTATCCATCATAACCTGTCACTACCAGTTTATTTTTTTGTGATTAAAATCAAAAAGACTACTATTTTGTCATCAGCTATTTCATTAGTTACAGCAGGCTTTTTTCCTCCTTTGCTTTTCAAAATTAGCTTTTACAAATAGGCTTTTTTCATACACATTGAAGTTTTAAGTCAAAACTGGCACAGTCAAATATATTCAATGACGTGGCGTTAGCTTCTGAGAGTTTGAAACCCAATTACAAAAGCTATTATTCACCTTATGAAAGGGAGTGTTAGATTGTGAGATTTTTCTCTTCTCTACTTATCATTTAGTTATTCTTACACATACAGAGCTCTCCAGCTACTCGCACATGGATGAGCTTATTTTATGCCTATTTTACAGATAATCCATAAGTGGTGCAATATAACGACTGCTCTGTGGTCCTCACTTTTCAGCCTCACTTGATGCTCTGATTACTGATCTGCAAGACATATACAGGTGAGAAGATGCCTTCTAATGTACTGCACATGCTTGTTGATTAGGTACTATTCACATTGCGTTTATGGTATACATTGACACATATGTCTACGGCAATACAGTTGCATGTGTTGCTATAGACCACCACTGTGAGGGAGGGGAGGGCATGGCCACTTTTTTTTTATTTTCCTGCTCTTATATTGAGCACCAAGTTAATAGCCTTAGTGACATCATTAGTGAAGAGTACAATCATAGTTAAAATGAGTTATTGGTATTTAAAGGAAGATATTATGTATTTCAATATGATCTGTAATGAATATTAGATCACTTTAGAATTTACCCTGAGATGTCACTGGAGCAAGGACCCTAGTTAATTATTTGTCCCTACAAGCACACTTATGGTTGGGATGTATTGTACGCAGCAGGTCACAGCTTCATTACAACTCTATAAGAGGCACAGGGACAACTAAATGCTTGACTATTTCTTTACTTTTCATGGAGTTGTATGAAGTGATAGTGCGCAGGTTGTGCACTGTTCAATAACATTTTTCCCCACTAAGAACGTGCTGATAAGAATGGATGAGGACTGTGGACCATCATTGTAACAATTTGTGCGGTTCCCACAGATATATTACATGTATCACACATCACCTTTAAGGTGAGTGTAGACTTGGGCCATTAAATAAAATGAATAGACTATGTTAACAAGCAGATCTACTAGATCTATGGAAATAAACTGAAACTATGACTCGTTATGATTTTTTTTCACAAGAACATTTAATGGCGATTCTAGTAGGATTTCACCTCCTGAATTCAAATATTTTTTGTTAGAATTTTTTCATCAGGCTTAATTTTCTTTTACACATATTTTTAATTTTAGGGGTTTTTACATGTTTTATGGTTTGCCATCGGATTATTTAGTGTTCTAATCAGTATGTGATCAGAGGAATGAGGTCTTCTGTTTTCTTAAAAGACAAAGTACAGTAGTGTTCAAAATAATAGCAGTGTGTTCAAAAACATGAGTTAAGCACAAAATCTTTATACTAGTTTTTATTTCCATGCATTGGGAACATTGCACACTGTTTTCTAATTCAAAACATGAAGAGAAATTTATATCATTTTTAACTACTTTACAGAAAAAAAACAAAAAATGAACATTGGGCTGTTCTAAAAAAAATAGCAGTGTCTGCATTTGTCTTTACAAACTCACAATATATACTCTTTTTTTGAGGATTTAGCATGCCTGTGAATTACTAACCTAATATTTAGTTGTATATCCACAGTTTTTTAGAACTGCTTCACATCTATGTTGTATAGAGTCAACCCACTTCTGGCACCTGTCAACTGTTATTCCAGTCCAGGATGCTTTGACTACATCTCACAATACTTTGGCATTTGTTGGCTTTGCCTCAGAAATGGCATTTTTGATGTCACCCCACAAGTATTCTATCAGACTAAGGTCCGGGGATTGGGCTGGCCACTCCACAACCTCAATTTTGTTGTACTGGAACCAAGATTTAGCTCATTTACTGGTGTGTTTAGGGACGTCATTTTGTTGAAACACCCATTTCAAGGGCATATCCTCTTTAGCGTAAGGCAACATGACCTCTTCAAGTATTTTAATATATACAAACTGGTCCATGGTCCCTATAATGTGTTAAATAGGTCCAGCACCATAGGAAAAGAAACATGCCCATATCATGATGCTTGCACTACCATGCTTCACTGTCTTCAGAGTGTACTGTGGCTTGAATGCAGAGTTTAGGGGTTGTTTGAAGAACTGTCTGCGGCCTTTGGACCCAAAAAGAACAATTTTACTTTCATCAGTTCCCAAAATGTTTCTCCATTTCTCTTTAGGCCAGTTGATGTGTTCTTTGGCAAATTGTATCCGCTTCAGTACATGTCTTTTTTTTAACAGTGGGACTTTGTGGGGTCTTCTTGCTAAGAGACTAGCTTTACACAGGCATATTGTAACTGTCACAGTACTCACAGGTAACTTGAGACTGTCTTTGATTATCCTGGAGCTGATTATTGGCTTAGCCTTTGCCATTCTGGCTATTCTTCAATCAATTAGAATGGTAGTCTTCTGTTTTCATCCACGTCTCTCTGGTTTTGCTTTCCATTTTAAAGCATTGGAGATCATTTTAGCTGAATAGCCTATCATTGTCTGCACTTCTTTATAAGTTTTACCCTCTCCAATCAACTTTTTAATCAAAGTACGCTGTTCTTCTGAACAATGTCTCGAACGACCCATATTTCTCAGGCTTTCAAGGAGAAATGCATGTACAACATGTGCTGGCTTCACCCTTAAATAAGGGCCATCTGATTCACTCCTGTTTCTTCACAGAATGATTGACCTCACTAATTGAACTCCATACTGTTATTATTTTGAACACAGCTCTTTTCAATTAATTATTCAAATACACAGACTCAAAAACATAGAAAAAAACTGGGAGTCTGAACTGAAACGTAAATTGATGTGCATGCAAAGTGTAAATGCATGTTCACATAAGGTCACTAGACAGAGAAAAAACAATACCCTTTATTATTTAGCATTATTTTTATGCACTGTGTTATTTATCCATTTACTTCCAGGTATTTGGGTATTTTGCTTGTCTTTGGTCATCCTCAAAACATGCAGATCATCAATGCTAAGTCTGTCTTTTTTCTTAGACTGGTTAATTGTTTGACATGTGGTAATATAATTTATACTAAAAACAGTGATTAATCTGGTTAGTTATATTGGACTGCTATTATTTTGAACACTACTGTAACAAGATTATGCAGGTTCATTCATGTTCAAACATGCTTAGATATTGCATCTTTTTGTAAGTAGAGACCAATAGTGAAATGACAATGAGTCTGCTAACACAAGTGTTTGTTCTTCTGTTGATCTAAAGTTCTTTGCTTCTTTCTTTTTTTTAGTTCTATTAATTGTTATAATTTTTTAAAAAATACTAAGAAAGTGTTTAAATCATCCAGACAATTTCTGTTATGTGTGTGGTGAACTGACCTTCAAGAGTCGGAGGCAAAATTTTACGCCACTTGTAAAAAAAGTGTTATGAGCTTTATTTTGGGTGTAAATTTAGTAATCTCGAAAGCTACTGGGCACCATATATATGCTTTTTATCTTGTGCTAGGCTTCTTACTGGTTGGAAAAATGGTTCACATCATATGCCATTTCGATGGTTTGGTGGGAACCAAAGAACCATTTAACAGATTGCTATTTCTGCTTAGCGAACATTAAAGGAATCACATCTGAAGCAAAATATACAGTTAATGACCCCAATTTGCCATCTGCATTGAGGCCTGTCTTACATAGCGAAAAACTCCCTGTACTCAAGTGTCAAGATTTTGTGACCGTGACAGCTCTGACTCTCTGACCATACTCACAATGAAGAGGAAGCATACAGCAATGTGAGAAATGATCCTACTTTCGAAGCAAGTTGTTCATCAGAACCTCACTTCTTATCTCAAGAAGATCTGAATGACCTTGTTCATGATTTATTTAGACTTGTCTAAACAATAATCAGATCTTATAAATTCCAGGCTCAAAGGATGGAATATAATCCACGAAGACGTGAGAATATTCAGGTATCGTAGCTGAGAGAATGATTTCGAAAACAGTTTCTCAGAAGGAAAAGGAGCTGCTTTTTTAATAATGTTTGTTCTGTTATGGAGGCCCTTGGACATCAACACTGGGCAGATGAGTGGCGATTGTTCATAGACTTCTCAAAAGTTAGTTTCATGGCGGTTATTTTTCATATTGGTAATAATTTCACATCAATACCTGTTGCACATGCTGCTGATATGAAAGAGACATACGAAAATATTAAACTGCTGTTAGTAAAAATCCTGTATGAAAAATATAACTGGAATATCTGTGAAGATTTGAAAGTGATTGCTTCATTGCTTGGATTGCAACTCGGGTACACTAAATTCTGCTGTTTCTTATGTAAATGGGATAGTAGGGATAGGAAGTTTCATTATATTCAAAAATAATGGTCTAAACGTGAATTTTTTTCGTAGACAAACAAATGTGTCAAATGTACCTTTAGAGAATCCTGAAAAGTATATTTACCTCCGCTGCGTATTCAATTAGGATTGATAAAACAATTTCTAAAAGAGCTTGATAAAAATTCTGCTGCATTAATACATTTGAAATCGAAATTTCACAAAGTTAGTGATGAAAAACTGAAAGAAGGCATTTTTGTAGGGCTACAAATAAGATCGGTGATGGACGATGAACAATTTCAGGAACTGTTAATTCCATTGCAAAAAGAAGCCTTGCTGGCCTTCAAAAATGTATCTTCTTTTCTCAGAAATCTTAAAGCAGAAAACTACGGTGATGTACGTATTGAGTTATCTTGTAAAATCATACCAAGCTATGTGAAGCAAAATGTCCTTAAAGTTTCCTTTCTTGGACTCCCACCTGGACTTCTTCCTAAGAAGTCTTCGTGCTGTCAGTGACCAGCATGGGGAGTGTTTTCCTCAGCAGATTTCTACAATGGAATGGAGGTACCCAGGCAAGTGGTGCCCAAGTATGCTGACTGACTGTTGCTGGACCATGAAGTTAGACATGTTAATTCCGTAATACCTTGGAATGTGTGTCACAAAAAAAACCTGCCTGGTGGAAAAAATCTTAAAGAATATTCAAATTGAGACAAATATGACAAATATATTTAAATCCAGTTAATTTTTTTTTGTGAAATTTTTTTATTGTTGACCAGTATTATGTAATCAGGGAAGAACAAAAGGAAAGATGTTGCAAGATGACTGGAATAACTAAATATTTGTCAGTGTAGATGGGCCTTGTGATGCTATACCTGCGCCGCTCCTATGAACTGTAGTTTGTTTCCTGTCCTCAGGCTTAAAACACTTCTTTACTACACAGTTCTAGACAATGATGTACAGATGGGTACGATAGATGGACTTCCCCCTCCCTCAAAATATTGTGGTATAGATGATGGATGGGCCCAATTTACCCTAAGTATTGGTTGCATTCTTGACTACAGTATTTTGGACAGTATGAGTAGCCTGAAGCAACAGACTTGGACTTGGACAAAAGGCTTAGAATACTTTCAGTATTGTAGAAAACATGTCCTGTTTTGTTATCATAAACTTCTAATACAAATTTGTTCATAATGTTACTTTTATTATTAACATTTTAATATAACAATCCTGACTAAACCCATGTTTAGTTGTCAGCCCTGCCTCCATTGATCCAATTACATCTCTAAACTTACACCTATTTTAGTGTTTAATATGTACAGTTGAAACCAGAAGTTTACATACACTATATAAAAAGACACATACGCATGTTTTTCTCAATATCTGACATGACACAAACGTTTGACCCAAGTCATTCAGTTTAAGAGCAATGGTACCAAATACTATTGAAATCTATGTAAACTTTTAACTTTGCAGTAAGTAATAAAAATACCTTAAAACATTTTCTCTCTCATTATTCTGGCATTTGGCAAATATTAAAAATGATGGTAATCCTAATTAACCTAATACGAGAAAGGTTTATTCTGATTTCATGTCAGATATTGAGAAAAACTTGCATATGTGTCTTTTTATATAGTGTATGGAAACTTCTGGTTTCAACTGTAGGAGGGAGAGGAATTAATGGATAACTTCTAGACATACACCAGGATCCTTGCCACACCAGCAACCTCTCATTCACGAGGGCACAAAGCAAACACTCCAAAAATATCCCCTGCACTTCTGGCATGACAACTACACCTATGTGGAAGTTAGGGCTTGTGCAAATGATCGTATAAAACACTGACCCATGTTATTCAATATGGCTACTCATATGACCAATTTTTCACAGTTAGACTGTCCATGAGAAAAAAATTGCAGTGTGCACTATTCACTTCTCCGAGTCTCAGATGAGACTCGCCATTCAAGTCAATGGATACGTAAAACAGGACATCCATATTGCATACAATTTTTATGTTTCCGTTATTAACATAGGAAACTATTTGATTTTGTACATTTTTGAATGTAGATGTATGATAATGAATTACTCATAGTTTGCACACAGATCTTAAAAAAAACGGCAAATGGATGAAACTTGGATTGTTTTTCATACGCTCGTCTGTGCCCAGCCTTATTCTGTGAACAGGAGTCATCATTACTACACAACGACGCCATCTCGAAGGATTGCGAGTTTAACCTTATATCTCACTGAAGTACATTCATTCACGATACACATTCCCATTAATTGGGTGTTTGGATCTGAGATTTTCCTTTCAGTTTTAGTATCCAAAAGTATATACAACTTATTTCCATTAAACTACTGTGTTTTTGATTTCAGACTAAATTTATTTTTTTTAATTCATTTTATTTATTTACACACGTGGTCAAAATTGTTGGTACCCCTCGTTTAATGAAAGAAAAACTCACAATGATCACAGAAATAACTTGAATCTGACAAAAGTAATAATAAATTAAAAATCTATGAAAATGAATAAATAAAAGTCAGACATTGCTTTCCAACCCTGCTTCCACAACATTTTAAAAAAATGTAACTCATGAAATAGACCTGGACAGAAATGATGGTAGCCCTGAAAATAGTGTGACAAAAGGGACATGTTAAATCAAGTTGTGTCCACTAATTAGCATCACAGGTGTCTATAATCTTGTAATCAGTCAGTGGGCCTGTGTATAGGCCTACAGATACTCATTGTGCTGTTTGGTGACATGGCGTGTACCACACTCAACATGGACCAGAGGAAGCAAAGGAAAGAGTTGTGTCAGGAGATTGGAAAGAAAATTATAGACAAGGTAAAGGTTATAAGACCATCTCCAAGCAGGTTGATGTTCCTGTGACTACAGTTGCACATATTATTCAGAAATTTAAGATCCATGAGACTGTAGCCAATCTACCTGGACGTGGCCACAGGAGGAAAATTGATGACAAATCAAAGAGACGGATAATACGAATGGTAACAAAAGAACCCAGGATAACTTCTAAAGAGATTAAAAGTGAACTTCAAGGTCAAGGAACATCAGTTAAGATCGCACCATCCATCGTTGTTTGATCCAAAGTGGACTTCATGGGAGACAACCAAGGAGAACACCATTGTTGAAAAAAAAATCATAGAAAAGCCAGACTGGAATTTGCCAAACTACATGTTGACAAGCCACAAAGCTTCTGGGAGAATATCCTATGGACAGATAAGACAAAAATGGAAGTTTTTGGCAAAGCACATCAGCTCTATGTTCACAGATGGAAAAATGAAGCATATCAAGAAAAGAACACTGTCCCTATTGTGAAACATGGAGGAGGCTCTGTTATGTTCTGGGGCTGCTTTTCTGCATCTGGCACAGGGTGTCTTGAATCTGTGCAGGGTACAATGAAATCTCAAGACTATCAAGGGATTCTAGAGAGAAATGTGCTGCCCAGTGTCAGAAAGCTTGTTCTCAGTTGCAGTTCATGGGTCTTGCAACAGGATAATGACCAAAAACACACAGCTAAAAACACCTAAGAATGGCTAAGAGGAAAACATTGGACTGTTCTGAAGTGGCCTTCTACAACCCCTGACAAAAATTATGGAATCAACGGGCTCGGAGGATGTTCATTCAGTTGTTTAATGTTGTTGAAAAAAAGGAGATCACAGACATGGCACAAAACTAAAGTCATTTCAAATGGCAACTTTAGGACTTTAAGAAACACTAAAAGAAATCAAGATTAAAAATGTGGTACTCAGTAAGGGTAATTTTTTTCAGACCAAGTAGAGGAAAAAATTATGGAATCACTCAATTCTGAGAAAAAAAATATGGAATCATGAAAAACAAACACACAATAGAACACTCCAATACATGACTAGTATTTTGTTGCACCACCTCTGGCTTTTATAACAGCTTGCAGTCTCTGAGGCATGGACTTAATGAGTGACATAACAGTACTCTTCATCAATCTGGCGCCAACTTTCTCTGATTGCTGTTGCCAGATCAGCTTTGCAGGTTGGAGCCTTGTCATGGACCATTTTCTTCAACTTCCACCAAAGATTTTCAATTGGATTGAGATCCGGACTATTTGCAAGCCATGACATTGACCTAATGTGTCTTCTTTCAAGGAATGTTTTCACAGTTTTTGCTCTATGGCAGGATGCATTATCATCTTGAAAAATGATGTCATCATCCCCAAACATCCTTTCAATTGATGGGATAAGAAAACTGTCCAAAATATCAATGTAAACTTGGGCATTTATTGAAGATGTAATGACAGCCATCTCCCCAGTGCCTTTACTTGACATGCTGCCCCTTATCAACAATGACTTTAGAAATTTGCATGTTCTCTTCAATTTACAGGGTGATTCCATAAATTTTTCCTCAGAATTGAGTGATTCCATAATTTTTTCCCTCTGCTTGGTCTGAAAAAAATTACGCTTACTGAGTACCACATTTTTAATCTTGATTTCTTTTAGTGTTTCTTAAAGCCCTAAAGTTGCCATTTGAAATTACTTTAGTTTTGTGCCATGTCTGTGATCTGCTTTTTTTCAACAACATTAAACAACTGAATGAACATCCTCCGAGCCCGGTGATTCCATAATTTTTGCCAGGGATTGTATGAGTCCTGACCTAAATCCTATTGAGCATCTTTGGAAAGAGCTGAAACATGCCGTCTGGAAAAGGCAACCTTCAAACATGAGACAACTGGAGCAGTTTGCTCATGAGAAGTGGGCCAAAATACCTGTCGAGAGGTGAAGAAGTCTCATTGACAGTTACAGGAATCGTTTGATTGCAGTGTTTGCCTCAAAAGGTTGTTCAACAAAATATTAAGCTAAGAGTACCATCATTTCTGTCCAGGTCTATTTCATGAGTTTCATTTTTTTTTTAAAATTCTGTAGAAGCAGGGTTGGAAAGCAATGTCTGACTTTCATTTGTTCATTTTCATAGATTTTTAATTTATTATTACTTTTATTAGATTCAAGGTTATTTCTGTGACCATTGTGGGTTTTTCTTTCATTAAACGAGGGGTACCAACAATTTTAACCATGTGTGTATATTACATATTTTGGATGTAAACTTAAATTGTACACATTATTGGTTGATTTAAAGGATTAATTATGCAACACCTTATTACAAATATTCAACTTGTGTTATTTTCTGTGTGTGCTTCACCAGAATGCAGGACTATATTTTACCTGTGATGGTGAGGATCTTCATATGAGAAAAATGTAAGTGTACCATTTATAGTGGAACAAGGCTCTTACTGAGAAAAACATCATACAAAGTGAATCGTAATAAATGTCACTTCTCGATTTCTTAATAATACATAAAACTTGGCATTTGATGGTAAATCCTGCAGAGTTAATAATATGGGTCACAAATATATGCTTCTTAACTTTCATTTATCCGTATTTCACAATCCCACACAGAAAATTATTAGTTTTTACTAGCTTTGTTCTCTATATTTTAAAGGTTTCTAGCAGAGCGGAAACCATTCATTGACAAAAAAAGGGTGATTTTTATTTTTCAAAAACATTTTTTTTTAACTTCCATCTTTTGTATATATTTTGCCTAATAAGCAGACAATTGAAAACTTCTGTTATCAGTTCCCAGTAACAGAATCATGTTTTGTACAACATTTTTGGAAAGGTTGTCATCATAATATACAACTACCACCATGATGTTTAATTTTCCATCTCCATTCTCATATTCTCAAGTTCCTAAAAGTATCTTATGTTACATTACAGAAATACAAATATTTTATTGTACTAAAATAATATTAAGTTTATTATAACAAAAATAAATCCAAAAATTAAAGGTTTCTCGGGATAGCCTGTTAATGTTTGATTGGCACAATGAAATGAATGCGTCTTGGAGGTTAGACAATACCAATCAATGATGACCTATCCTAAAGATACAACATCAATGTTAAAGTCCTAGAGAAAACTTTTGAGATTCACTTTAGTTTCCAATAATAGTAATGCTGAGAATTTTCACTGTAGTTTTATTATCCTTTCACCAGAGTAAAAGCTTAGGTCTGTCTGTAGGATGCCATAAAGGTAATTCTGTTGATCGGTACAAGAGCGATCAGTTAGATCAATGCATCTATGCTTACAAACTTACCGTGAGGTAAGACCCCATGGTTTTTTATGTTCTGATACATAAAACCCCCTGGGTTCAGAGAGGGTCTACCTAGGTTCTACCAAGTTTTTCTTATATGTATATTTATAGTGAGTACTCATTGGTTGACTCTGGTCATACCCTTAATTTCATGATGTGTGTGATTAGGAAAATCTCTCATTTCCCTCAATGTCCTAAAGCATACTCTGACATCAGCATTGGTTTGCAACTCACTCTTTTTAGCCCTCACATTGACTAAATAATTACATTGGATATTTTCTTACCTTCCTGGTAGGAAACTTTTTTAACATTTCTTTTCTCAAGTGAAATGTCCTCTTTAAAGGCAAATGCTTCTTGTATGGTTAGTGACAGTGTTTAAACACCTTTATATATGGTATATTTATGATAGAGACTGATCAATTTGAACCTTTTTAGTGTATTAAAATATTTCTTATTTTGGCTTATAGTAGCTCATTGATACAGGCTATATGTACTTATATACAGTCATAGCAGAAAGTGTTTGTACCCTTGAAATTGTTCCAGATAATTAAGTATTTCTCCGAGAAAATTATTGCAATTCCACATGTTTTGTTATACACATGTTTATTTCCTTTGTGTGTATTGGAGCAACACAAAAAAAAGAGAAAAAAAGGCAAATTGAACATAATTTCTCACAACACCCCAGAAATGGGCGGAACAAAATTGTTGGCGCCCTCAATTTAATATTTCGATGCACACTCTTTGGAATAAATAACTGCAATTGCTTCCTATTACCATGAACAAGCTTCTTACAGATCTAAACTGGAATTTTGAACCACTCTTGTTTTGCAAACTGCTCCAGGTCTCTCATATTTGAAGGGTGCCTTCTCCCAATAGTAATTTTAAGATCTCTCCACAGGTGTTCAAAAAGATTTAGATCCGGACTAATTGCTAGCCATTTCAGAACACTCCAGCAGTTTGTTTCCGTCCATTTCTGGGTGCTTCTTGAAGTATGTTTGGGGTCATTGTCCTGGTGAAAGACCTCTGACCTAGAACGCAAACCCAGCATTCTGACACTGGGCACTACATTGCGACCCAAAATCCTTTGGTAATCATCAGATTTCATGATTCATTGCACACAGTCAAAGCACCCAATGCCAAAGGCAGCAAAACAACCCCAAAACATCTTTGAACCTCCACCATATTTGACTGTAGGTACTGCGTTCTTTTATTTGTAGGCCTTGCTCCATTTTCGGTAAATAGTAGAATGATATGCTTTACCAAATAGCTCTATCTTGGCCTCATCTATCCACAAGATGCTTTCCCATAAGAATTTTGGCTTACGTCATTTTGGAAAACTGCAGTCTAGCTTTTTGATGTCTTTGTGTCAGCAGTGGGGTCCTCCTGGGTCTCCTGCCATAGCATTTCATTTCATTCAAATATTGACAAATAGTTTGTGCTGACACTGATGCATCCTGAGCCTGCAGGACAGCTTGAATTTCTTTGGAATTTGATTGGGGCTACCTATCCACCATCCGGACTATCTTGCGTTGCACTTATTCATCAATTTTTCTCTGCCGTCCATGTCCAGGGAGATGAGCTACAGTGCCATGGGTTGTAAACTTCTTGTTTATGTTGCACACCATGGACAAAGGAACATCAGGATCTTTGGAGATGGACTTGTAACCTTGAGATTGTTGATATTTTTCAACAATTTTGGTTCTCATGTCTTCAGACAGTTCTTTTATCCTCTTTCTGTTCTCTATGCTTAGTGTGGCACACACAGACCAACAATGCAAAGACTGAGTCAACTTCTCCCCTTTTTATCTGGTTTCAGGTGTGATTTTCATATTGCCCACACCTGTTTCTTGCCACAGGTGAGTTTGAAGAGAATCACATGCTTGAAGCAAAGTTGTTTACCGGCAATTTTGGAAAGGTGCCAACAATTTTGTCGGGCCCATTTTTGGGGTTTTGTGTGAAATTATGTCCAATTTGCATTTATTTTTTCTCTTTTTTTGTGTTGTTCCAATACACACAAAGGAAATAAACTTGTATAACAAAACATGTGCAATTGCAATAATTTTCTGGGAGAAATACTTCATTTTCTGAAGCAATTTTAAGGTTGTATGTACATACATGTCTGTAATAAGCATAATCTAGATCCTAGGTTATTAATGTGTTGTACATATGCCCCAGAGAATACATGCCATGTCTTTAGGAGGAAGTCAGTCTGTAGCAGCATTTGAATGGCAGCGGACTAGTATCATCTTCGGCTATAGTCCCTGGCTGAGTCTTTAAAATATATCTTCTCTGAAACACCCATTGTGCAGCCAGGAATTGATTCATGTTGCCCATGGTTTGGGCAGCATGAATCAGTTGATAGGTTCTCTTTAAGAGAGAAAATATCTATTAGTCTACACACTATTAGTACACACTGAATTTAAGAACTGAGCCATATGTATCTGCTTCTGTATATATTTTAACATTGCTATAGGGACCTTTTGGTCTTTGTTTGACTTTTACGTCTCTGCAACTATTCAACTGTATAGAAAATTACAGCACTCTGCACTTTTTTACACAGAGGGCCACTTATATTTTTGCAATGGGTCCTTATGGTAAATGGATGTTACAGTATCCAACCATACTCTGACCGCTGTAGGACAAAAGCATATACATCCAAGAGTATCTAAAACACACTGTGCACTTAGCCTTCAAGAAATGACCAAGTTATAATGCTTTTAGACTTAAAAAGGTTACACTTAGTGATATGAGGGCTGGTTGCATAGGTATAAAATGCTGATAAACATCCACTTCCACACCTTTTATTTTTAAGGGGGTGTATGCTTTGCCTAGGGCTTCATCGAGGGTTTCTATCTTACCACAAAAATCGCTGAAATATGTCTGACCATAAAAATACATTGATTATTTTGAAAAACTTGCATGTGAGTTTTTAATAATTTAGTTTTAAAAAACAATACAAACTGGGATTTCTGAGTGATATAGTCTATTATTCCATAGAATATGAGTCCTCTATGAAATCAGACCCGATCAATGATATAGGATGTCAATCTGATCATTTCACATGCAGTAATCAACTTAATTTGTAGACTGTGTGGAGACGAACAGTCGTTACTGTGATTATTCACCCCCATAAACTTTGCATTATTGTCACCAGTTCATCTTACTTTACATGACGGGAAGAAAAACTAGTGTGTTCTCAATAGACATTATAAAATTGTTCATGAAAATGACGAGATGTATAGTAAAACAGTAGTAAAAATGGGGAGAAAACTTCTGCTTGGTTATATATTTCCCAAAGCGTCTTCAATAAAACAATCTGTAATATATATTCTCATCTATTCTGCATACACATTGCATTTACATTTTCTTTACCGGGTACATATTCCTACAGGAATATTGTGGCTGGAGATATTTTTACAGGTCAATAATTTGTTTTACCAGGGGAAGAATAAGCCACGGTGTTCTGCAGCAAAATGTGGAATCAGGCCCCACTCCACCAGGACAACGGACTGCAGTAAGTGACTTTAGGACATGAAAAACTCATGATTGATTAAAAAGATAAATCCCCCACTACCTGTTTGCTAGTTATTTTTCATATGTCTATATTTTAGTCTCCAAACAATCTTCTTCCTTCCACTTCCTGCACTCTCAGGGGAAAATTTATTTTTCCCCTATACCATTTCCTGACTTAAAAGTCACAAATGATGGTACACACCATACTTACATCACGATTTAAGAGTTTTTTTTTAAATTTTTCTGTCACTTGTGGCACTTTTCTATTAAGTAGTGGAAAGAAGAAGCTCATGCAGATCAGACAGATTTACAGTGGGGTACACCCAAAATTGGTGTAACTTATAGTTAAAATTTACGTGTCTGATGTTTATTTCTGATCCTGGCGCAAAGCGCAAATGCACCTAGTTTATTAAGAGGCATATCTTGCTGCTGCAGGCTTTTTTTATTAAACCTGGAGTAAATAAATGCTGGTCTTAATAAATTCGGCCATCAATTTATTTTTCCCTTTTAATCATACACAGTTATTTTGTGCAGCATGAGATCTCATAGTAGATACTACTTTTTTTGTGACACATACTATTTTAATGCTGTTAAGTACAAGGAGAGATTGGAGTTGGGCAGCCAATTATTCATCTTCACTATAAAAGCAGTTTTTGTTCATAGAAATGGAAATGGATCTCGGGAATGAAAGGGTTTTCCCATGAATAAAGTTAATTACATCAACATTTTAATCAATAAATCTTTGAATAATAATAATAATTTCCACAATTGGATGTGTTTAAAAAAAATGTTCCTGTGCTGAGATAATCTTATAAATGTGCCCCTGCTGTGTAATGTGTAATGGCTGTGTCTGACCGTGCAGGAACATGGCCTGATCATACCACAGCTCCTGGACAGGGGAGGAAGCGAAAGAGTATACAGACAGGACAGCATGGGATCACAGTTAATTCTTTATTTGAGGTAAAGCATTTCTTAAAAGCAGGCAGTGAAATGTTTTACCTCACAGAAAGAATCACCTTAGTCAAAGAACATGTAACTCACCTTATTGTCTCATAATATAACTCAGTCAAACAAGGACCCTAGTTACTATAAATTGTGCGTATGCTTAGCACAGGTTACATTAAAATGAAAAAGTTCATCAATCGGAGTTGGACATTTGTACAGCACAATCTTTCAGTTGCCCTAATTTATTTAAAAATAAATTACAATTAAAACAAAACGGACTTGACGTCCAATACCGGTAACAAAAATTTTCAACACCACGCTAAAGGTTTAAATGAAAAAAATATATAACAAAGGAAATACAAAGGCTTTGGTATGGTTTTTTTTTACAATCAACAATGGTTAATTTTGATATGTACTTGTGAACAACTTGAAAACACTTAAGTTGAAAACTCTTGCAAGCACTTTTAATCGGTATAAGGAATGATCTATATGCACAAGAATGATTGGACTGTGAACATTTTATACAATCTATCTAGGAACAATTAAACGACCTGCTGACCAAGAAAAAAAATTATGATGCATGAAAAAGTGTATAAAACATCTATACAGTATCCTTGTCAAATATAAATGAAATTAACTTTATTATAGAAATCATTCTGGGAGATTTCTAGGGAAGACAAAAAAAGAACATTTTGACACAAAACAAATTGGATTATATCAAAGACATAATCTACCTTTCGTCTACCAAACGTCTCTCTTCATTTTTCCTTTTTTGTTTTGAGAATTAAACATCAACCTTTGGGGATTACCAATGAGTGGAGGGATTCTAAGGAAAAGGTCTCTTTAAATAGAATTTTTTTGTTTTTTTTCGGCAACTGGCCCGGGGAATGGCGATAAAAATGTGGAGTGTTCCTGGACAAACCCTGGGGTTGGGTTGATATATCTCGATAAATCTTTTGTGGCTTGATCATGGCTTCCATTTAAAAAAAAAAAACAATTAAAAAACAATTATGACTATCAGAGAGCAGATCCTTCCACCCAACCTGTGTTGTTCTGTTCGTCATTAATTAACAAAGTCAGTTTACAAAGAGTACATCAAATGGATAAAAGTTTGGATATCAAAATGAAGATTTGATCCAAATGATATAATGCTCTGAATGTGCAAATGTCCGTTTGTACAGTCTTTCCCAATATTATCGGTACACAGTTTCTGTGCAGATAAGTCTTTTTTTATTATAATCCAAGAAAGTTCTCAGTTTTGTTTTTTATAAAATACTGCTGAACATCCAACTGTTCTCCATAAAGTCATTGGTTAAATTAACACGGTTTTTACTGTAGTCTTGGCCAGTACTGAGACATGTCAGGTTCACTGCCGGGTACTTGTACTGGGACTGACACTCCAGGGGAAATGAGACCTAAGAAAAATACAAAAGGTATAAGTTATAATTTCACATTTTTTGGGGAGGTTTCTATATCACAATACACAACTCATGCACTTTGTGGTTTTAGGACATTCATAGGAACTGTCATTAGGATGCAGGGCTTGATTTTGAGCATGCATTGTGTACAGAATGTGATTTACTTTTTTATTAATTTTTTATTATTTTCCACATATCTATGAACAGTAGAGCTGCACAGGGGCAGTCGCTGCTTGGTGTATGAATGTGTGGCTATCTTAGGAGTGGCTGTGTATGAGGAGTGAGAGAGAGGGTGGAAAATAATGGAATGCCTACCTGTAGAAGTTGTACCAGAGGTGCCCATTGATTGGCTGTTCATGTGTGTCTGCATGTGGGGAGGTGTGTATGTATCATAGCTCCGCCCATTTACAGATGGACTTGTGGGCAGCATGCATGAGTAGGAGGAGGTCTGGCCGGGGACAGGGGGCTGGAAGAAGAAAGAAAAGCAATATTACTGCTCAGTGCCATCTGTGATGTATAAACACAATCACTGCACCTCCTGTATCCAACATCTGCCCAGTGCAAAAATTAAAGTGTGTCTTTATGTGTTTGTGCCTACAGAGACCACTGCATTTGCAAATAAACTTAATTTCCAACTCTTGTTGCGTATTTGAAATTTGAGTTTATCAATAGTTTACACGTATATTGCCATCATGTAGGGGTATGCACCTCATGTTTAGGTGATTTAATTGCAACAAAGGACAGGTAACAAATGGCTGGTAATGCACAGTCCAGCATCAATGTTAGTACCAATAAGTGAAAAATCTTATTTTTTTTATCCAAGGGACAGGGGCTACTGATGAAGTGATACGAGTGTAAAAATCAAATCGCTCATATAAAGACGAGACCTATGTATTGTCAGTACATTTTAATAGCCTTTAAGTTACTTTAAATGTGTTGTCCACTAATGAACAACTCCAGCTTAATCAATTCATGATCCTAATAAAAACAGTGCATAGTCACCTCCTGCAGTGGCATCGTTCCAGCAATGTGAATGCCGCTGTTCCCGGAGAGTGAGCCGACTTGTGTCACGTGCCAGCTGCAGCAAATGGGCCACGGCTCTTGGGCTACAACTCATCAATATTCCATCAGAGCCGACATCCACTCTGATAAGATAGTAAAGACTAAAGCCAGCATGGGACACAACAAGTCTTCTCACTTTCCGGGAACTGCAGCACTGCCATCACTGGATCTTGAATTGATTAAGCTGGAATGGACAACCCTTTTAAGTAATTCAAGTTGACTTGTAAGGGCAGCTATTTGTTTTCTTTATTCAATGGGTCTAAAACTAAAAGTTGGTGGTTCAAGATTACTAAAAAATGATCTGCTTTTTTTCTTGGAAAAACAACAACCCTAGGTCTGTGCTATCTCTGGTGCTGCAGCTCATGCACCGTGTAGTGAATAGGACTGAACCGGGTCGGGTGTATCAGACACGATAAATTGATAGACTAGATATCATGCTGTTTTTAGAAGAAATAGAGCAGACATTTTTTTTTAATAATCTTGGACAGCTCTTAAATTTCAAAACCAATATTACTGGTGAAAACACCTGACTAATGGTTTATTCAAATTCTAATAAGTATGACCAAGTATATGGCTAAAGATAATATATGATTGGTCTAGCAGTAACATGCATATTATTTCTGGGAATTTAATGTGTTTTCTAATGTTCCAAAGTCTGTGCCCTTCATAACCAACCCAAAATGAAAGTTAGAATTGCAATTACTCCATGAACCCATAAAAAGTCCCAGTAATGCTCCAGAAACCAGACTATCATACATGAAAAAATGAAGGATGGGTAAATACTTAAACGAATATTATGGTGCAGTTCTTCTGTTCTATATTTCAACCATTACATTAAAAATAATTTAATTTATGTTGTTACTAAGGTCAGTTATAGGGTACACAGGGCAGGTTCAGGTTGTCATGAAACATTAATTGGAACCATAAGGGTATATAATATAGAACTGAAAAGCTGATAATCAATCTTTATAAGCCTTGAACTAGATGCTTAGCTCTAAAACTAATTAGTGGTGTCATATGAGAATCAGAAAACATTTTGTCATCAGCTGGGAAAGTGTACAAATAGAGAAAAAAAATGTGAGATCGAATTGTGCTAAGGCCCATTTCAAAACCTTTTAACACCCCAACCTCTTATGGTACTACTAAACTGATCATTATAGATCCTAAAATTCTATAGTTATCTAAGTTCAGGTCATTAGAAATATGTGAGGTTCATGTTCTTCAGCCTTAATATGGACCCTGAAATTGGACTATTAATGTAATTGGAGTAAAAATAATGTAAATTCCAGATTTAGTATTTTGAGAATTAGAAAAGCCAATAGGAAATCTGATATAAATTGAAGTTCATAAAGGCATATTCAGGAAACAATGGGTTCTAAACAATTTTAACATTCCTTATGCTATATCAAATGGATATGTTGAATATATTAGCAACGTTATCACATTATATACATTGTTTGCCCAGAAAATATGGCTAGTTATAATCTTGTTAATTTTGTTCTTTGAATTTCAATAATGTCTCACTTGTGGAGGCTTACTTTAGGTTATAACCTAAGTTTTGTTTAATGCATGTATATATTACAATTGTATATTGGCTTTTGAGTTTTTGCAAAGCTCATGAGCATACTCACTTGCATAGGAAGGTTATTTGCCATGGTGAAGCTAGGCATAGGTGGCAGCGCACTGTACGTGTTAGTAAGAGCTGTATCTGTTCTTCCCAGCATAGAACCTGATGTGAATGATGACACTGCAGGGGAGAGAGAGTGACTTTATTATAATACATTTTCACTTTTAACATGGATTTCGTTCTTCCTGCCATGATGATACATTTTCTGCAACTGTACAGTCTATCATAGATTCTTATAAAACAAAAACTACATAATTACTAACTGGATTTTGGTCTAATGACAAGAAATCTAATTAGAGATTATGGGCAAATTGATTCAACATGAATTGCATTTGTGTCAAATGTTTAGAAATTTACTGAAACTAGTTAATTCAAACAATTTGGGATGCAATTTATGAGAATTGGCTAAAATAACCGCCTCCATTTCACACAGTGCAAAGGGTCCTATCTGCTAGAAAGGGCTCACATGACCCAGGCGTGGCCGGACTTCACCATGATACCTTACAGCTATCATATCACAGCCAATCAGAATGGACTATCACCGACTGTATAAAAGCCGAAGCAGAGAATGTAGCAGCCTTTTTGTGGTGAATCTGGATTGTGAGAGGATGTCATATCTCACGGCTTAGTCATTATAGTAGAGGAGAAAGCCATAAAACACTGAATAAACTGTACTGATAGTGTTTTTACAGCACAGCAGTGAAGAATAGTTACCATCCATTTATCTATATATTCATATATGTGGAGGTCACTTTGACAGTGATAAAGCTGTACTTGCTCTAAAGCTCTTGAATAAGTTGGATACAGCCCTAGTAGACCTCAGAGTGTTATATACGTCTTTTCAGAACAATAGGAGTACTTGTGATTTGCCACAAATCAATTCACTGCAATTTGAATTTTTGGGAAATAAAACAGCAAAGTTGGTGAATTCGAAATTCTTAAGACTCATCACTACTAATTATATTTCTCTTGCACTGAACATAGAGATCATAGAGATGGTAATGCATGCCAAATGTAGGAGGTAAGGGTTGAAGAGGTCGTTCTCCTTCCCCTTTCATTAGTGACATTACCAATACTTTTTTCTCCAGGAGTCTTTTGGTCTTTACCTCTCTGATTTCACTCAACCTTGTGGCATCATTTAACAGTTCATTTAATTCTTACATTTAGTGGCAAAATTAGCTCTTACTTCAAATTACATTGTGTTCACCTTGAGGGTTTTTTTAGGAGTTTTTGGAGCAGAAACGGTTGGAAACTCTTCCATTTTGCTCAAAAATTCTAAACTTATTAAAAACTTGTTGTTTGTACTCATTTTCCACTTCAAATAATCTGCAAAAAGATTCAGTGTGCACACCCCTTATTCTCATGTTAAGAATACAACTTGCTGAACAAGCCCTTAGTATGGATTTTGAAAATGTCTTGGTAGTCTAAAAAAAATGATAGTTTTTCAATTGTCCAAAATGAAGTGGCATTTTGAGATTTCAAAACTCTGAACTTTGAAGAACTCTACAATGTTCCCCATGAATAATTGAGGGAATCAAATTGACGTTGAAACCTGGAGGGAATGTTTTTCTAGATTTTGGCCTCATTGGTAAATTGACATTGAGAAGACGCTTTACATTTTCTAGTCTATGTACTGACCTGGAGTAGTTGGTTGTGGGATCGGCTGGTAAACACTTGTGCTGAAACTACTACTGATAGGAATGTGACTCGGCGTATTACTGGCTTGTCGTCTCTGGTTTCGTAGCTTTTCTTCTCTTCTCCATTTTGCTCGCCGATTTGAAAACCATACCTGTTAGTAAGAAGAGACCCATTGAGTGATCGGTTGATGATCTTATAGCAAAAATAAGTCCAGTTTTCCACACATTGCAGAGGGGGGGCAGGTTGTGTAATAAATGGGATATTTGAAAATGCTTAACCCTTGTGGAACCGTTTGAAAGATCCAACTATTTATTGAATATGGAAGATATTGCTGCTGGTTACATATGTCCTCTCATTCTTTTTAATATGTGGGATCTATAAATAAAACTATACATTGCGAGTGCCCCACTTATCTACATGACTGTTGTGCTAGAACATAAATGTGATGCATTTTACACTAGGGGTCAAACATCTTATTTAATTACATAGTAACAGTTACCTGTATCCTAGCTTCTGGCAAATCTATTTTGGCAGCTAATCTTTCTCTGGCAAACACATCAGGATAATGGGTTCGTTCAAACTCTGCAAGCATACAAAGGAACAGGTTAGTTAAGAGAAATGTTCAGGTTTCATTATCAAAGCTGTTAAACATCTCCAATTAGAGGATGAGCTCTTGTGGCCCCATTCTACAGTTTTTTTTTTATTTTCCGCCAAGAAAGGAGAGTCTGTATACATGGCAATCAGATCCCACAGTATATTTTATTATATATACCCAATCATTTAAAGAAAAAAAAGATAATATTCTAAAATAAATATTCCCTCCATGAATATGATATATTTGCAACCACAACATATTTTATTTCCATAAAATGACATATACCTTTTTCTAGAGCCTCTATTTGTTCCTGTGTGAATGAAGTTCTATTCCTTTGAAGTTTTCGTTTCAATTGAAGCCTCATTTGTGCTTCATCTGAGTCTTCACCATTAGAACTGATGGAGTTGGTGTTTTCCGCACCTCCTTCTTGCTGTGGGCATCCATCTAGGTCAGAGCGGGCAAATTAAACTCAAGAAACTTCCTCCAACATTCACTATACTATATAACCGTTTCTGTGAGTTCTAACTAAAAAAATGTTTTGCTTCTAATTTTTATTTATATTTATTATAGTGATGATAAACCTTTGCCAAAAGATTGTAAACCAGAAGCAATCAGTACTTCAAAGCTAAGTCTCATGTCTTTAAATATTTCATGTTTCACAAAAAGTGGAGAAAGCGATTTAAATTAGCAAAGCCAAATTTATAATAATTACTGCAAAACTCTTTGCGGCAGGTAGCAAGCATTTTGTCCTGTTAATACTTCTCTAAAATTTTCTATAATCAGCAATTTTAATCAATTAAATGCTGATAGGTTTGCTGAAAATGTGATTAAGAACTCAAACAGAGCTTGTAATCTCTAAAAAGAAATATTTATCTAGTTTTTCTTTTTCAATATATTTGAATTCCACACAGTCAATTTCATGTTTAAAGGTTCTGAATTTAGAAGTGAGTGCATTGTTCTACAATTTTATTCAACCATTGTACGAGTGTGCGATTCCCTGACACCTATTACAGTGAACAGTTGTAATTATATCATCAGTAAGAACAGCCTATAATTGCAGAAAATTGAATTTTATATTTAGATAAAGGGACTGTCCATTCTTTGTAATATGGTGCACAAGAAAAGTGGGATTTCTTCAAAAATTACTGTATAATTTTTTTTTACAAGTTAATGCAACGACTTCAGTACCATACTGTAACTTTATAATATTTATGGTGAGTACATGACTTAATGGCAGTACATAAGAAAAAAAAAATCTCATATCACACCTCTTATTTAAAATTGAAAAAATATTTAATAGATGATTGGGAAAAAAATTAAGATTATTTGAGCCCCACAAACCAACAATGGCTCTTTTTTAGAACTAATTTTAGACTAATAATAATTAATAATATATTTATTTCTGTTGTACCTCCTATGTAAATCTTTCTTTTTTATCTAAGGATGCACCAATAAGAGACTTTGATTGGTGTGTGCGTATGTGTGTGTTTTCTAATTTAAGGGGAAAAAAGAGAAAAAATATTGACCCTTATTCCTTGAAAGAATTTGCACCTTCTGTAATTAAATATTGTGGGAATTAACATCACAGGAATATTCTAACACAATAGTGTTGCCTTCAAAGGGTTAAGAGAATTGTGACAGAATCTGGTGGGTTTCTTTCAAACACTTTGAAATGTTTTAAAACCCCAACATTCCCTTCCATTTAAATCTAGGGATTCATCTACAGTGAGGACCATATGGACGTTTGTAGACCTATTGAGATGACCACCAACACATGAATAGAATTGGAGCTGCTTTTCAACAGTGCACAATGGCAGCAGAGTAAGAGAAACTATTAAACACTCGGGCTAGAGGGATTGGCAAACTTCCGTGGGTAGAATTTTGAGGACACAATCGAGACGTAGAACAAAAGGATTCTCTTCAATCTCGCAGTGATCTACATTGTATCACAAGGGGTCCAGTCAACAGACTGTTAGGCAAGTATGTTAACCTTTAGGCGCAGCTATCATTAATCACTGTCCTCAGGCCTGGCCTCCTCAAAGCTATATAGGATTTTTTGTAACTTTCTATAGGAAGAAAAAAATACCTAAATGTGTCAATGGGATAACTACATACACTCCAACTATTTACTCAGCAGCAAGAGGAAAAAAAGGCGGAAAAGTACTCAGTTAACATTAGATAAGCTTCAACTCACATATTAACCCACAAGTGTCCATCTATTTATTCCTCCTAAATGTTCTGCCACTAATGCCTGAAGTGTGATTGTGGACAGGAAAACAACTTTCCCCGCAGACTTGTAGCTTGGGGCCATGTTATTGTATAAGTCTGTAAGGCCAAAAACACTTGGTGCACCATAAATGATGATGTGGAAACTGGGAGTTTGTGCAATTATTGTTGATTTATTTTTACATTATTTTAGAACTGTTTAAAAAGTGAAAAAATGTGAATATAAAGCATAGATTTCATGTAGAAATTTGATGTAAATTAAATTAGGTATAAAACTTTCTCCCAAGGCTGCAAGTATTGTTTTTGCTGTAAATCCCAGTTCTAATAGTAGTGGGTATTACACCGCCTCCTAGATGTCCAGCGATATGAAAGGGCTGAAACATGTAGTGTCAGGTGAAAGCGTGATCTTTTACACCAGGGTCTACCAGAGGACGCTGATCTTCTCATGTCTGAGGACATGTAGGATAACTACGTAATCATTAAGGCAGACCGTTTTTTCCAATTCCAGTACGTTTTTCAAGTGAAGAACACTGCAGTCAGATCCACATGGCTGCTACCAGAGAACAATAGAATGTATTCAACTTCTTTTTTTTAAAATGAAATGTTAGACTTTAGGTCTAGCATTCATTTTTCATAAGCAATGAACAGAGCAGTGATATAGTGGGTGATCAGCGGAAACCTGAGCTCCTTGCTGGTGTTAGTTCATGCCACCACAATGCAATGTGTCAGGATATGATGGCTCATGACTGTAGCCCGTCCTCAGCATCTTCCCATATGATCCCATTGGAGAAGAGTAATATAACCCAGCTCATAGGAGAAAGGGTTATCGTTTGCCTTGGCCTGGCCTCCATAAGTGCCTCCATGTATAATCTAAATTATACAGAGTCACATATAGATATAGCAGAGATGAACTTGTCATATACCTTGTTCTTTTGTGTGTTATAGGATTGTTTATTGGGTTTAAAGGAATTGTCCAGATTATAAAGAAAAATGCCTGACAGTAACGAATATACTGAAATAAAAAATAGCCACATGTTAAATTCTCTGCCACTCAAGTTCCAATGCTTCGATGGACTTCACCAGTTTTTCTCAGTGGGAAAAATAAAATAATAATCTTGTAGTTATGATACCTTTTAATGGCTAACAAAAATAAAATAAATGATGTTACAAGGCAAGCTTTCGAGACTTCTTAGGTCTCTTCCTCAGACATGGAAAAAACCTAAGAAGTCTCGAAAGCTTGCCTTGTAACATCATTTATTTTATTTTTGTTAGCCATTAAAAGGTATCATAACTACAAGATTATTATTTTGTTTTTCCCACTGAAAGCAATTTTTTTTTCAACTGGCTAACATGGTACCAAACCTTTTTTTCTTTCATCAGTTTTTGGCACACTTGTACACGCAGGCATCACCAATGAGACCAGTGATTGGCTGCAGCGGCACGTGGATGTATGACACACAGACTGGCAAGGACCACTGGAGCGGCAGGGGGTCTGACAGGTAAGTATTGATTATTTTATAATGAAGCATATAATATTTTTCTTCCATCTTGGACAAAATTGGTTCATACACCCCTAATCCTAATAACAATATATCTACCTTGTGTATGAACTGTTGTGATAGGAAGGAGGACACACAAACTACGTGACCTCAAAGTCTTACATAACATATTCAGCACTGCTGCACCTGTACAGAGTATTTCCTACATATGTGATTACAATATTCAGCGTCCTGCATTCCCTAATTACACAGTCTGTAGAAGGCTCAAAAATACAGAAGAACATGCCAACCTAGCGCCTGATTCCTCATTGCATTTTCACCATTTTTTTGTGTGAATATCCCTCAAATTTTTCATTTGCGACAAATTTATCAAACGATTTGTGTCATTCTTAATGTATCTTTTGTTTACTACGTTTTCTGACTTTTTACATCAATGTGGCTTTTCCATATGTTTGATTGTGTGATTCATCAAATGCAACTTTTCAAAAAGTCACAAAATTTGGCTCAAATCCAGCCCTCGTCTGGAGTGATTTAGTGCAATTTTGCATTAAATAAGGTCACAAAATGGGTTAGAGCCAAAAAAGAGTATTTTTCATTTCACTCAAAATTCTGGAACCGTGTACACCATTTTGAAGAATTTAGCACAAAGTAAATGAAAACCAAAAAGTAAAAAAAAATTGCCTGAAAAAAAACTACAAATGATAAATGGGGGCCACAGTATTTACATGTCCTTCTGAGCACTAGTCATTTATACAGGTATGAGGGACAGTACTGCCCTCCCTCAAACTTCAGTCCACAGATTGGCTTCTGCCCCTACTACTGACAGCTTTTTTATGCATTTTTTTACCGAAATATCACTTTGTCTATACAGCATTCTTGCAGTAGGGCTCCATTAAAATTTGTAAACCATCTGGATTCTACAGCCTGTATGCATCACAGTACATAGCAGACTGCAAATAGAATAAACACTCAGTGAGTTCATCGGATGGCAGGCTCTGCAGCCCTCATCTCTCTTCTGGTGAACTCTTTGGTAGGCTGCTTTATCTCAAAGCTAAAATAATTTAAGTTTAATAAAGTTCAAGATTGTTCATAAATCAGCTTAGAGACTTGTTCACGAGAAGAAACCGTTACAGGTTTTGTGATCAGACAAGCTCACTGACAGATATGATTTTCAACTCCTTCTGCAACTGGATATGTACAGTGATACATAGAGGCTGCAGAAGCCGTATGGTCCAAGATTTTTAATGAAACTTTATCATGAAAATTCATTATAGAGAAGAACACAAGTGCACTCTGTATATAGTGTTTAACATTGCACATGTACATAGTAATCACATATTAGCATCTGGCGTCCTGCTCTCAGGATGTGCTGTAGTCGGGATATATATCTTTTGTCGTAGTACTACAGCCGTACGAGCACATTGCGTTGTACATAGACGTGATTTGTGACATGTTTGTTTTTCCTTGATGCATCCAGGTGGTATTCCTTAAAGTCATGCAACTTTTTTTTGCCCAAAATAATGTGAAAATAATAATTGATTTGTTGCATGAGAATAAAATCTGTGTAACTATAATCCCATATTAGCTTTGTCCCAGGAGTCACCACTACAGCCCTTCATGCGACGTGCTGCTGTGTAGCCGCGGCCTTATCTAGTGCTCACCCCTCAGTCCCCTCCAGTGCTCCGTCATATAGAGTTACATATACGTGACACTCAATTAAGATAACTGGTTTAAGGTCTGTATAGAAAGGAGTCGGGGAGTGAATGGACTGCTCAGGATAATCCATAGAAAGACTAGTGACTGCGCGCCACTATTATCCCGCAGCCAGAGCAGCTGACGCGCCGGCCTGTGTGACTGTGTCATGGATGGGATTTACTCCCTGGAAGAAGACACAGGAGAGAAAGACTCTGGGAAATTAGACTCATTCCTGAGTTTCTTAGTGTCTTAATCAGTGAGGCGGAAACCCAGTAACATCAGACAGTAACTCAGCAGCTTCCAAGGAGCACACAACATGGCGCCGCAGTGCGCTGGGGAAAATGGCTGAATCCTAAATAGAAGCTTTATAGTCTTATCTGAGGGGGTAAAGTTACAAAAGTGTCTGAGTCGTCAGTAAAGAGCTGCGTAATTCTCTCCCTGGGCTGAGCGCACTCTTTCATGCCTATTATGGAGATCTCTGTGCGCAGGGTGGTGGGAATATTGGGAACATATTTATGCCCTGGGAGGCCCCAGCCGGCCTTATGCTTCCTCAGTAATGGCCTCTTAGGGAGCAGTAATGTCCTTGAGCAAGAAAAGTACATCAGCCAAAGAGTAAGGAGGAGAAGAAGAGAGTCCTGAGACACCTGCATCTTCTAAGGGGTTTAGTGTAGATGGCTCTAGTGTTTCCTTCTGAAAGAGACCTTTTTCAAGTACATGATAAATGTAATCTCTCTGTCTATCTATCTATCTATCTATCTAGCTATCTAGCTATCTATCTTTCTATCTATCCTTCTATCTATCTGTCTATCTATCTACTTATTATTATTATTTATTATTATAGCGCCATTTATTCCATGGCTTATCTATCTATCTATCTATCTATCCTTCTATCTATCTATTTATCTATCTATCTACTTATCTATCTATCTATTATCTATCTATCTATTTATCTATCTATCTACTTATCTATCTATCTATTATCTATCTATCTATCTATCCTTCTATCTATCTATCTATCTATCTACTTATCTATCTATCTACTTATCTATCTATCTATTATCTATCTACTTATCTATGTATATATTATCTATTTATATATCTATTATCTATCATCTGTCTTCTTATCTATGTATCTATTATCTATCTATATATCTATTATCTATCTACTTATCTATGTATCTATTATCTATCTATAGATCTATCTATTATCTATCTAGTATCTATCTATCCATATATCTATCTATCTACTTATCTATCTATCCATCTTATTAATCTATCTTTCTATCTATCACATATTTCTATCTATCTTATTAATCTATCACATATCTAGCTATATATCTATCTATTCTATTTATTCTATTATCTATCTATTATTTATCCATATATCTATCTATTCTATATATCTCATATCTATCTAGTCTATATATTCTATATATCCATCTATCTATATTATATTTTAGCTATCTATATTCTATCTATCTATTCTCTATATCTATTTATCTATCTTTCTATCACATATTTATCTATTTACCTATCACATTATATATCTATTTATGACATATCTATTTGTCACATATATATATCATATCTGTTTATCTACCATATCTAGCCATCATACCTATTGATTATAAATGTAGATATATTATCATATTGTAAATATATACATATATATAGTATCTCAGCATCCATCCTATTTATCTGTTATGTATTTATTTTTCTAATTAACTCAAAGCAAATAAATTATGTATTATACACAAATCTATCTATCTCTCTATTATCTATCGTGTATGTAGATATATTATTGTTTTGTAAATATACTTATTTATAGAGTATCTAAGCATGCATCCTATGTATCTATTGTGCATTTAGTCATTTTTCTAATTAACTCACAGCAAATAGATTTTTGTATAAGATATCATTTATCTACTTATCTATCTATCTGCACCTATCTATATAAATTCTTTCCATTAGTGTCCATACGTTATGCTAACAGGTCACAATATAATACTTGCATACACACTGCGTAGTTTTCATTATAATCATAGCTCCTAATAAACTTTTAGAAATTATTCTGTTATACTCACAATAAAACAATATTCCTTTCCAGCCATGAACTAACAAGTAGGTTTTTTTAATCCAATTTTTACCACAATGAAATGTTTATAGCCAAAGACTAATAATGACATAAAGTAACAATCCTTTGAGCCAAATGACAAACTCTGCTCTGCTACATCTGTAAATGTGGAGAAGTGCCTAAATGCAGCTTTTTTTCATGTAGGATCAGCTGCATCATATTTGGACTCTCATGGAGCAAAATATTTTAGAAAACTACATTAGTAATGCCCATGTTAGGACCTGAGCTGACCTCCTGCCATGAGATGGAAGGACCTGGCAGCCCAATTCATGGCGATGTGAAGGGACATTAGGTGACACATAGTATAAGGCTCAGCAGTGATGGGACTAATCAGGATACTCGGGGACCCCACTTTCCCATCTTAGCCCCCTTCTTCTTATATTGTTTTTCTAATTGGCAAGCGGAGACGTATCGTGTCCAGGGGTCTCCTGTGAAACATTTCTACAGCTGCCCCTCCAACTAGACGCTTTATTCATGTCTCCTTAATGAGAAACAAAACGATCTCTAATGAGCAATTACATCGCCACAGAATTCTTCTTCCCATAACTAATTCTTGTGTGTGACAGAAACATCTATTGTGGCAGATACTGGGCATATTCCTTGTACGGGGTCTGTTCTGCTACCTTGTCTGGAATAATGCGCCACGACAATACTGCGCCACATCTACTACCTTGGAAATATCGGCTGAGGATTATTACCTCCCAACCAATTAAAGTCCATGTGAGCCTTGGGAATAAATCCATTTATCCCCAATCCCATCCTCGTAATCCCCCGATAAAATCAGCGTTTAGCCATAAACCCGCTGCCTTCTAAATACAGATGTAGCGAAGGTAATGGAGCCATTCCTGTCAGAAGAGCTTTAAGGTCCAATAATCTAGTTTCCCCTGCATTGCTATGCGTGTTGTACCCCAGAACCATCTCAGCTCTGCTATATCTGACAAACTCCTCTGCAATGTATGTACTTCCCAGCATTACATACTTATCATATGATGCCAGTGTAATAATAAATCAATTACCACGTACCTAGATGGCTTGAAAATATAGATTTTATATGCTACAATACTGCACCAATGACTCCAAAACAGCACAATCGAAACTTAGCTCATGTAAATCCTTGCAAACATTTTATGTCCAAATTATGGTATTTGCAAATGATTATAAAAGGTAATTAACTCCTCGTATAACTTAGTCATCCATACACCCTCACGAGGATAACACAGATCCATTATGAGCCATCATATTCTCCAAAATGACTACAATAGCGCTGCAGCGTTTCCAATCCACATGTATAATCATTCTATGCAAATCAGACCCCACTGGCCAGCAGACTAATTATAATTTCATTACAATATTTAGCATTGCAGGCTCCTCGAAGCATCGTGTCTACATCCCGCGTCCAATACTGAACATGCATAAATATTTACCTTGTGTAGGCTGGCCTGGCACTGATGTACCCGGATACCAACCAGGCCGGGTCCCCCAAGTCCCTGTTTGTCCGTTCAGCATCCTCAGCTTGTCATACATGCCATCTGCGCCCATCTGTTGCTTCTCGCTAGCCAGGTTGCGCAATACTCTGTTTATTGATGATACCTGCAGGATGAAGAGTGATAGGGATGAGGGTCTGAGCTCTGTGCTGCTCCTGGGTGTTATCTTAGTGTTTACTATATGTACAGTGCGTGATCGCGGTGCCATAGGGGTCTGAATGAATTGTGCCCTTCCTCGATGCTGATCAGTAGTATATTATGCCCAATGCATTTCATCAATGAAGATGAATGGGATTTAGCTTACAATTATGAAATTTTTCCGTTTAGGATTATTCCATAACTCTTCAATAAGAAGAGACGACTTAACAAGAGACATTCTTCCATTATTTAAGATGCTCAGAACATAACTCTCCTTTTAATGGAAGTGAAGCAGTTTTGCGGGTACATCCCCACAACTCTATAAAACATGTTGCGTGCGTCTCCATTGAGAACAGTTAACTTACACTGGGAATGTTATCGTTAGTGCAGACGCCTTCAGACAGTAACCTGTCTCGGATCTCCCAGGCAAAGATGGAGGGGCACTCTCTTTTATATTGGGCTATTTTGCTGACCACCTCTGGAGTGGCCACCCTAGGCTTGCTTCCCCCGATGGCTCTTGGTCTGATGGATCCAGTCTCGTAATATCTCCCTAATATCTTACTCACACAACCGTTTGACACCTGTACGGAGAAACAAACAACAAATCACATTATTAATAATTTCAAGACAATGGTACAATTTTATAGTAGGCATTAAACAATAACAAGCTTACGTTTTGACTATCCAGCACTGGCACTTTTGCATCTGCATGGCTCTATAATACAAAAATATACCTTCAATGGTATGAGAACTTATGTCTGTTTCTTTTTTTTTTCTCTTTTTATTTTCTTATTATTTATTTTTAAATTTTATAATTACATTTATGGCCCTAGAAACTCAACCTCTAAATATTAGAAAACATTTTAAAATATTATGAATTTCCTATTTAAATCTGCCTAATCCTCCAATATATTCTATGGTGTAGGAATAACTTGGGTTTAATCAGAGCCAAAACATAAGAATATAATTCGATCTAGGGTGCAGCATATTAAATGGCGTCAAGCCAATGTATTATTATTATTATTATATAAGATTAAAAAAAAAAATTGGGAGAATTTTTGATAAGCAGATGTATTAATAAGCTGGAGAAATATTTATATCGATATAGGAGGGGATATAATGGTAACAGATGGGCATCAATATATAATCAGAGCAGTTGAGAAGCAAGAAGCATTTTCACCTGCAAGATTCTTGAAATATCACAAGGTCTTGCTCCACTGTGTGCCAACTCCACTATCTTCTGCCTGGTAGAATCTGGCAAGGGTCTACCGTTTACAAACACTCCACCGAGCTGATTCACTCCACTGTGACCTGAGAATAAAGCATAGTAACAACGACTATATTACTCTGTGACACCACCAAAATATCATGCACCCCCAAGCCACAGTGGGGGGTGCACCCTGCAGACAGTTAGAGTTAACCTAGATATATTCAATAAATGCCAAATATTTGAAGATCCATGTCTAATAAATATCAAAAAACACCAATCATTTGCAACACTCTATCTCTACAAATCCAAAAACCTTCTTTTCTATTCCAATAAAAAACCCAAGTAACTTCCAGCTAATTGCATCAAGCAGAAAAACAGTTAATTTAACCCTCACCATCAAATGACTGCATCATACGCACAAAAACGACAAAAGGTTCCAATGGCAATGACCACTTTAACTAATGCAAAGAAATGGCAGAAGAAGTGGCGGAGTTCAGACGCTACTCTACAGAGAAGGTCTTATAAATACCCTCAGAGTCCTCTTCAGACATGGGCTGGAGCTCCCCTTCCTTTGTGCTGAGATATTATAGTAGTTTACTTCATTAAAAAAAAAAAAAAAAAAAAGAATCCTCAAACCTGAAGTCTCCGAGCAGAGACAGTTTCCCTGGAGAAGAAGGAGGGAAGGAGATGTGTGTGCTCCTCAGCTTGCAGACTACTGATAATAAATGGACTTGCAGGAGGCTCTGGCTTCTTAGCAAATAAATAAGCACCAAATATAGAAGAAGGGGGAAAGTATGATGAGTCTTTGTGACATTTGTCTTTAAAATAAAGCTAGCTGCACGTCAAGTTTGAGCTTAATTTCTGGAAATAGGCGGAAGTCGCCCCAGATCATGCATGGAAGGCTAATTGAAAAGATCATTTGAAGTACTTGTGGCAGACATGTCACTTTATGACAGTGCTCTGCTTTTGAAAATTGCATCGTCAGGACAAATGGTACTATGATAAAAACGACCCTTTCTATCCGGATTTGGAGATCACTCAGGCTGGAGATAAGGCTAACACTAGTTACTTTAAGGGAAAGACACATTTTATTTCAAGGTAGAGAGGGAGGATGGCGGAGCTGGATGAACACCACAAATGAGGGCGCCTGGATTACTACTGACATCCACTTTATATTATTACTGTTATTTTCTATAAGGTTTGGTTGACACCTTAAAAATTGACCCCAAGCTATGGTCTTAAAAATCCAGACCTCCTGAAGGAATCTTTTGCCAATATTTGACGTCCTAAGCTCACCAAAAGATACCCACTTGCACATCACATATAGTGTAATTTTTCTGTATACTCCAGTTTGGCCAATAACAACCAGCTCTATGCTTGCCCTTCAAAATCAAGAAACCTTAGTTTTTATTAAAAGCCTAAAACTCTATACACTATCTAATGAATATAAACTTTATAATGCAACGAAAAAAACATAATTTGGGGCATCTAGCATTTCAAAGGATCTAGGCATTCGTACGTGTCCATATAGACTTGTCTACAAGACAACTCCTCTGATTATTGAGATTTGCAGGGACCAGTGTTCCGCTTTCATCCCCTACAGGAATGTCATTTGCAAAGACCATTTATCAACTTAAAAATTGACACTGACAATGGTGAAATACTAAAATTTCACTTAAAAGGTTAAAACCTTAATCAAGATGTGATTTCCCATGGGAAGGCTGTAGAGCTGCCTCCGTGGCAATCATCAGCCACTCCTAGGCAGCTAATAAGAAAGCATATGGTGTTGATTTGGACTCCTTGAATTTTATACACCCAGGAATTGTTGTCACATAATGCTACAAAGATACTAATGGTGACCTTTACACACAAAAAAAGAGGCTTAGTCAATGCAGGACACCTCGGAGCAGATCACAAGGCACCTTGTAACGGCATCCTTCACAAGTGCGACACATCCCTCTAACAATGCTACCTTATAGGATCTACAGATTGCTACAAAGTTCTAGACATAATAAACCATTTACCAACCAAACATCTTTAAATGCAATGGACACAGCAATATACACAATGTTAGGAAATAAAGGCGAAAGAGTAAAAAAAACACCCAACGCCAAACACACACATATATATATAGATGCAAATATATGTTTATTTCACATATCAAAAATACACTTTTTTTGGCAAACCAATATTTTTGAACCAATCATAAATTTCTGAATTAATTTCAAAGCATTGACTAGAATTAAAACAAGTCCACTCATGTAAAGAGAGAGAAACATATATCTATGGATATATATATCATTTTAAAATATTTTTAGGCACAAACTAGATTTCTCCCAAATATTTTGAGACAACGGCTTAATATTAAAAAATAACTACCTGGTAATAAACTAAAGGAAACAAATGATATTTTCCAACCAATATCCAAAGACAAAACTGAATCCACTTTACAAATATTAGTCCTAAGTAACGACAATTTATTCTGAAGCACAAAATAGTGAAGACAACAATACTGACAGTTTAGTCAAATCTGCAAGAGGCTAAAACATTCAGAAGTAAATATAACCCAAACTAAATGATCAGCCATAAAAAAACCTTCCTGCAAAGCTCCTCTACTACCAGCTGCCATTGTAAATAACTGTGACAATTTAGCCCAAGTCTCTTAACAAGCGCTCAGTAAAATATTAGAGGGGTCATAAAATAAATCACCCACTTTAATTGATTGATGCCCCTCAGATAAAACAATAGACTAATAGCATTTATTCCATAGTGATTCATTACTTACTGTTCTGCATGGTGGTGGTGATGATCTGCAGTAAATTCCCACGTGGTGACGCCAAGGGATTCTATTAATAAATAAACACATTTCCTATTAATTAAAAACAGCTTTTAATTGTACCTCAATGAGCAGAAGATTTAATGCTATTTCACGATTTCTTTTTAAAGATATTGTGGCTTAAAATATTTTATACAAAATGTATTTTTTTAATTTCTAAAAAGGTGCTTCAATAGATTAAAAAAGTATAAACGAATAAGTATTTTAAATTATGTGTATAAAAATATAATTATGTGTATAAAAATTATCTGGATCATTGTTGATAATTAAATTATTAAGAATTTATTCCGAATTTTAATTTTGAGCACCTAGTGTATGTAAGTGTGTGTGTGTGTGTGTCTGTATGTATATATATAATGCAATATATTTTAACTTACACATAACATTGTGATATTGTGTGTGTATATATATATATATATATATATATATATACTATATATATGCATATAAGGATGCAAAATATTTTAACTTACACACAAGATTGTGACATCGTGTGTTTGTATATTTATGTATATATATATATTTTTATATATATATATTATAATTAATATATGTTAACTTACACATAACATTGTGACATTGTGTGTGTGTATGTATGTACTATATATATGTATATAATGATGCAAAATATTTTAACAAGATTGTGACATTGTGTTATATATATATGTGTATATACATATATATATATGTATATATGAAAAATAAAAGTGAAGTATATGTAAATGTTACTGTGGCTCTAACTAAAGATATATAACTTATAACAAAAATTATCCTTTTTTTTTTCCATTTTCGTGAGGCTTACCTGATATTTGCTTTTCCTCTCCCAAATGCAGTGCACACTTCAGCATCTGCTCCTAGTATCCTTCCTCTAAGACAAAAAAAAGAGATGAATTAGATTGACAAAAAATACATTTACAAATATCAGTGCAATTGTGTTACAGACTTTTCCACAATTATTTATAAAGCTTGAATCACTCTGGAGTTTTTATTTTTTTTCCCCAAATTTGTTTTTTTTTTTGTTATTTCTAATTTAAAAAAAAATAAACCACTGCATCATTAATATGTTTTTTTTTTTAAGATTTCAATATTTTAGGGGAAAAATAATTACAGGGCAAAGTATTACCATAGAAACCAGAGTCTTGCCTGCTAATTAGATAAGGAGTTGACGCTAACAGCTGGGCAAGTGCTGATCGTCTATTTTAAAATTTTAAGCTTCTTTTTCTGCAAGTAACTTTTAAGTTTTAGCAGTTTAGATCTTTACATCGGTGACTGTACAATGACACACGTTGTCGGTCTGGCTTTAAAAAGTAAAAGCAGGAGGGGGTGAGGCTACTTAACAAAGCCTACAATGATTTTCATTCTGCACCATCTACCCAAAACCAAAGTCTATGAATGCAAAGCAAGGGCAACAACCCTGTTCTAGAATAAAACTTAAAGCAAATATTCCCTTTTTCCCCAGTTAACTCTTCCTGTTTTGTATCAAGACCACGATGTTGTAGCAGATATTTAGCAATAAAATAGGAAAATAGCATTTAATTCTGTGAATATTTTTGGAAGGTAATTGTGTTACTGGTGCGAGTTGTTAGGGGTTTGTTAAAGGCACACAACAGCTCTGTGGGGAGCTCAATTGGCAATAGACAATTACAAAAGACAAGGCATTGGAAGGTTTTAGTAATAAGGAATAAAAAGGGGATGATGGGGACATAAAATGAAATAAAAATAAGCGTTTGCCTGTCTCTTCAAAATTGCTGCTGTGCTTCTTTTATATGTAAAATGAATATTATATCCACAATTAATATTTGGAAACTTTTAGGCACCATCATGGAACCAATAAACGTGACCCAAGTAATATTCTCACAACTGGCAGATAATTGGTAAATATTTACAGTGATTGATATTAATAATGCAGCAGTGTAATCACAGTTTCATTCATATTCAGCCCTGTTCTTTTACAGGACAGTGGCTGGAGGATGAGGACTCCGGCAGTGATTAGTAAACACTTTTTTTTATGGGTAACCAAGCATATCCCTTGTAAGACTCCTGCACAGAACACCACTAATCTCACTTATAACAACATTCTTAATCCATGTAGCGTACAGTTTGCAGAGTCAATTTATTATGTAAATCGAGTAAAAGCAAAACCTTCCTAAAATGCCACAAAATAATCATTTTACCAGGAAATTTTTAAGCAATCTGGTTAATTGTTAAATTAAATTGTGCAATTAGCAACAGGCATGGCCTTGTCATAGCACTAGTACTGATACAATGTGCAGCAGTGCTAAAGATAATGCACACTGTATTACCTCGTATTATTTACTATATGTTTATTACGTATAGCAAAATCGTATTAATAATAACTTGTGTAACACTGAAACTATATTTCAATAATTCTAATAATAACAAGTTTACCACAATGTAACAGGTGGCAACCGATACATTACAGCAATATTTACTAACAATCCTGAGTGATACCATGTAACAAATCTGTTTCCACAAACTTCAAAGACTTTCTGAATTATTTCTACAAACAAATAAACAAATCCTTCTGTTCCCTCCACATCAGCAATTTGTTTGTACACAGTGTAAGGGCGCTGTTAATTTGCACATCACCTGCTTATGTGGAGTACAAATCCCTCTATATTTACATACCACAAAGCCACAAACTTTCTACAATCACAACATAAAATGTGTAGCCTAATGGATGATCAGGCGATCCTCAGTGCTCAGCCAATACACATGTATAAGTCATTGCAAGTGGGCGCAATTGCTAAGTAAAGGCAGTGCTAGAGCATTCCTTTAAATTTGGAGCGGCATATTACTTTAAACCATGGTCATTTAATATATTTACAAATATATATATATGTATATATGAAATACATTAGATGGATGGCCACACGTGGTACTTCCAATCTCTACAAGGGGAAAATAAATAAATATATATAAATATATATTGGCCTTTTACAATGATAGCTATTTAGAATATCCCCGTAGTGCCTTGTAAGTCAAATTATTACCTATATCAGAAAATATTACATATAAGATAAATCATACAAAAAGCTATACAACATGTAATCACGAGCAGTGCTGCCAAGCTAGCCCTCTCTCCAGCAATGCTTCTTGCTCTATAGCTGTGCCTACACTACAAGCCAAAGTTCGACACTTGACTGTGCCAGAAGAAGTAGAACTGTGCAGGCGAGCCCTGACGTGGGCACAGTGCTGCAGCCTCGCAGCTTGCACGCAGCTCACCTGGAAGAGGCATCCTATGTTTGCAGGCTCCTCTTGATAATTGGTGTGTTGCTTAATAAAGAGTTGCTGATTTATTTTGTAGTGCCCAGGAAGGATGAAGCAGCTCCCCTTCCTCTCCTTCTCTGTCTCCCCGGGTTGAGCCTCCTTGTTGTTGTTGGTTAGATTCTGAGGAGGAGATAGAGATTGACAATAAGAAGAACTGTCAGGGAGGCAGGGAGTGTGTGAGAGCAGTGCACAGGCACCGTGCACACCTATACTGATTGGTGATGCTTCAAGTGTATTAATGTATGTGTGCTTGCTCCTTGTTGCCTCACCTCCACTGTTCTTCACTGGCCCATTAGTAAAGGCTGACCCCTGTCATCATGTCCCAGTAAAACACTTCCTCCTCCTGCTTCTCCTCCACCACCAGAGCGGGAAATGAGGCAGTGCTTGGGCTTTGCTTTCAAACCCACTAATCACTCTAGACATGCAAATGCACTGACTACTCCACACACAAAATATTGCTTTATGCAAAGCACCGGGGCTAGCCCTGCACATGCCTATTGGCTGCTCCCCCCAGTGCATGCCTCCATTGGCTCCTTTCTTTGAATATGAATACACTTGATTTTTTTTTTCACGGCACAGATTTTTTGTTGTGTACTGATTGCTCTCCCTATAACTGCGTGTGCGCGTGTGTATGTGTGTATGTATGAGTGTGCGTGTCACACAATTTGTGAAGCACATTCAAGATTTCATGATTGGATTGCGCTCACATCATTTCTTCAGGACTGAATAAGATGGCTCTTCAGGGCAACTTTCAAGACGGATAACCCCCATTTTTTTTTACTTTTTTTTTTTTTTTTTTTAAATGACACCTCTGATCCACTAGAAGGTATCACTACCTGACAAGTCTTGTTCCTTTTTGAATGAAGCCGCTGTGATTGTGTACTGCTCACAATAGGAGTGAAATAATTTTCCTTGTAAGCTGCATTTTGTTGTAAAAGGGCCATTTTAAGTGTGAATGGGGTCCATTTGCATTTTGGAGAGAAAAAGCCTCAGTAGACAATAGGGATAAGCAAAATATCATTCACATGTTAAGAGCATAAATATTTGGGAGACAGGAGTATTGTAAGCTGGGAATTGCCCCCAGCCATGTAAGAACTCCAGGCTTTTCCTTTTTTGTTGTTTTAAAGAAGACCCTGTCCCAAGACTCCAGGAGCAAATTCCCCACTCACTAAGTGTATTGACTGAGTCGCCTTAAGTGTCCTTGGCAAACACCTACAAACTTCTTCCACGTGTCATTGTTGACTACTGTATTTTTTTTCTTTAATTTAAGACATCATCAAAATTAAGAGTCACTTTTACTTTTATGCGAGATTATTATGCAATCTTCTTCAGACTGGAATGAATTCTCTTTTCCCGCAGGTAATGCAAGAAGAAGCATTATATATATGTACGTGGTATGTGGTGAAGTAGTATACACAGAGGAAGCAGTGCTCAACTTGCTGACTTTGTCAATGTGATGTCTTAGCTGCATTACAAATTCAGCTCTGCTATTCCAGTGGATATTGTGTTATGTATGGTGCTTGTGCTAAAATTGCTGATACTTTTATATATATAGAAAGGGTGGGATCAGGGCATGAAACACACACACATATATATATATATACTGTAATAATAATAATAATTTTTATTTCTATAGCGCCAACATATTCCGCAGCACTTTACATTTTAGAGGGGACTTGTACAGACAATTAAAGACATTATAGAATAATAATATTAATCACATAAATCAACAGACACCAGGAGGAGTGAGGGCCCTGCTCACAAGCGTACAGTATATATGTAATGAGGGCAACACTTAAGGGGTCCAAGTGAAAAAAAAATAAATAAAAGTGGAGTTTTATTCACTCACTTAGGTAAAATGTTTCAGCTTCCAAACTGGAATATTTATCAGAACAGTGACATGTTACCAGTATATATATATGTATATACACATATACATATTGCTATATATATATATATATTTATATATATATATATTTAAATAATATATGAATTTGCAATTTTTCTGTCGTTGTACAATGGCGTCTTGATTTGTGACATTGGGAGGTGACAGCCATCATGTCCTAATAAGTTAACGCTTTTTAGTATTTTGACCACACACCAGAAAGTACATTTGTAGAGTGGTACACTATTAATACACACCTCAGTACACTCCAAAGCAACCCCTGGGTGCTAGTTTTAAGGTTACACTTAAAGTACCAGCTTGAGCTCTGGTTGCCTT
This sequence comes from Phyllobates terribilis, assembly GCF_046119375.1. Taxonomy (NCBI): domain Eukaryota; kingdom Metazoa; phylum Chordata; class Amphibia; order Anura; family Dendrobatidae; genus Phyllobates; species Phyllobates terribilis. Next base: position 60,982,432 of record NW_027362773.1, read on the forward strand.
AATTGTTAATTTCACAAGTTTCAAGCATGGAGAAAAAAAGAGACTGAAATAAAGTTAACAATAAAACAAGCCCCGGTGGGAAGAGGGACGGGGAATGCAAGGAGAAGGGGAGAAAATGAAGTATTAGATGTGTACACTTGACTTTTCTTGACATGTGAAAGTGTTAAAAGTCACATCTCATCAATAAAGTATGTGGACAGTGAATGAGAGGGCTGACAAGCATTGCATTCTTACATAGACTACAATAGGGAGACAAACGACTCTGCCAGAGAGTTTGCATGTTAGTGAATGGGAGCAGGATAATGAGCTGCCTGCCTGTCACTCTCTGTCCTCTCTCGGCCTACACACGGCTTCTGTGCCCAGCGGTGCCCCCTCACAGCGGCTCAAGCAGTGCCCCTCATTGTAGTCCCCTGTAAGCTAATACCTGGAGACCTTGTCCCAACCCACACTGCCTGGGGTGCCAGGGAAACTTACTCCGAAATATAGAAAAGATCCAGTCCAAGAACGGAAGCCTGAAGAGTTTATTTTACACTGTGCCAAATATGGGACTTTTTAATAGCACAGTGAGAGTGTCTCGTTGAATCTATTTTCTTTCTTTCTTTTTTTTCTTTCTTTTTTCTTTCTTTCTCTTTATTTCATATTTCCCTTTTCGTCCTTTCTTTCCTATTGAAAGAATGAGCTGCACATATTTGTGAGATTGCTAAATCCTTTACCCCTTGTGATTTGATCTTTTTTTTTCCAGAAGACCTTATAATTAGCACATTGCAATGGTTAGGAGAATGGGGAATTGGGTTACAGAAGCTGGTCACACCCTCCGCCACTGCTTATAACTTACTTAAGAAAATAGAATTTACAAGGGAAAAACTAGCCTTTATTACCAGAAAAGAAAAAAAAACATTGGGGTTATTAAGACTGCTATAAAAATAGGGAACAGAATGGAAAAATTTAGAGAAAATTATACATTTTTTAATATTATTTTTTACATTTTAGTACATATCCCTAAATATGTGTAGGCTGGATGCAATTTCATAAAAATTCCAATCCTGCCGCTGGTCCGCCTCCCTAATTAGAGATGTTTATTAGAAATTATGTTTATCCAGCTGTCATGCAGCAAAAAAATGCAGCATAATTACCTCTAGCAGATCGGCTTTTCATATGCATATCAGTATAATGCATTAATATGCTGTAAAATATTGCAGAATTTAATCCAGTCCACTCACTTTGTAATCCAAGTGTCTATAAAAACTGAAGCCCGTCTACACACGTCCCCCAGCCATTGCCGCATACTATCTTGTTGGTATTATAACATCATTTCATGTTGTCTCCAGTGAATTGTTGTTATCAATAAAAGAGCAACCTCCGCATTGGGTTACCCGTCATAGTTATTGTATCACTAAACTGCACTCACATATTCCCGATGTCACGGAGGACAAAGTGACTAATAAATTGACCTCTAATTGAAAATATATCACGGAGAAGATACATAGAGTGCAGTCATTTCATCCGAGCTGAAGCCGGGGAGATCCAGCCGCTAAGAAAACCGGCACTGAGCAGCTCAGACCCTCGATTAACACAGAGATTAACATGTTACAAGACTTCTGGAACAGCTCATATTAATCAATAGTTTATCCTATCAGCATATTATAGTCTTTATCAGAATTCAAAATTATATTACAGAGCGGACAAAATAAAAATTGTAAAAAGAAAATATTTTAAAATTAAGGAAAAAAATTCACTGTCTTAAAATGAAAAGATAAATTGTTTTTCTAATTGTTAACATTTAGGTAAAATATATATACATATATTTTTTTAAGTGCCACTTTTAGTTCTATTCTCTTGTTCTGTATTTTCTCTTAAATTATAAATGTATACCAAATATACTCAATAATACTATGACCATACCAATTTCATATAGTTCCTAGTCTAGCCACATGTTGCCCAAGTTCAGATTATTTCAGTAAGCTCATGTTTAATGAATTTTACTTAAATTGTAAAGAGTCAAGTTGTCCTGTTTTCTAAAGGACAAGATTTTTTTTTGTTTTTTATTTATTTTTTGATATTTTTTCTTAATTTAAAAATTGATTTCCCCTCCTGTCGAATGGCAAGCAGTTCTAATGACAGGATTGCTTTGTATGCTAGGTGTAAGTGAAGTATGCAAACCGTGCATATTGGTAACCTTTGCTTGTTATGTATATTAATGCACATGTATAGTTGCAACTCAAAGAGGAAATCTATGAAAATGAAGAATTTTTTAAGTTCCTAGTTGCCCAGTGTATATATTTGTCGGCCATTCTCATTGTCCCTTTTGTTTCACATTTTTCTATAAAATAATGAAACTATTCGTCCATTCCTCTGTCTGACCATTTTCAATTAGCAACTGTTGGGATTAACACCAACTAATGCCTTCTCTTGAATCATGCTCCTATTTCTGCCTGGGGCAGGTTGGGGTTTTTGTACCCTTCAAAAAGGAAGAAAAAAAAGTTTTAGTTTTGGATTAAAAAAAAAAAAAAGTATAAGGGGAGGGTTTAATTGAATGCAGATGACGTCATTTTAATGGATACTTGGGGGTGTGTGTGTCAGTGACACTTACAAAAGGTGAGTGCTCTGGGCTCCTATCTGTATGATTTCATTTACACCAATTTTTTTTTTTTTAATAAACTCTAGAGCTATTTACAATTGCCAGGTTGTCACAGACAAGTATCCAAAGGTGTCATCAAATATACATTTTATTGAAAATGCCAAGGTCAACAAAAAAGTTTTTTCCCCACTAATACAATAGCATACAAAGACGTGAAGTATCACAAAACACTTTACTATAATTACTATTGTCTTTATGAAGCTTTTATAAAAAACAATTGTATGGCATATGGAATACTTTGTGTGTTTCTGTAAAAGTAATAACAATTATATTTAAAAATCCAATGTAAATGCAATCTCTAATCTGCATTATGATTCAAATTGATTTATTAATATTAGTTCTGCATAGGTTTCATTATTATTAATTTTAAATGCAAATATAATTTTAGATGTAAAAGCAAATGTAAATACAATGCTTGCTGTTCTTATTTAGTGATAATAAATCTGATTTTGAAAATTATTTTTGTTGTGTTTTATTGTCATTTCAATTCTTGATTTTTTTTCTATCTATTATTGTTAACATATATATATATAAATTGTATTATTACGTAAAGTTCTGTTAGCTATTGTGCGGCTTTCTGTTTGCCTTAAAATGTGTGTAATATTTATTTTTTACAAGTTATATATGTAAATGTCTTCACTATTGTAATTGTGAGAAACTTATGTAAATACTTTTGCATCTGAATAAAATGAAGTGTCTTTGTTTCTACACTTTACAATAATAATGCAGTAGGTTTTGTGCCAGTGCTATGTGTGTCTTGTTGCATTAATATCTGCTCTACAAGTCACCTTTTTTAATACCCAGAAAAATGCTTAAAGTCCCCTTGTCCAGATCACTTTGAACCTAGAGATAAACACCATTCCTGACGTGTTAGACTGAAATGCATTTGCCTCCAGGAAAACCAATGACTATTTGTGTATATGGGGCGGTGTTGAAGTTCTTTAGTGTTAGGGACATTGAGTTAAGTGTAAATTCATCATTTTAAAGAAATACACACAAGCCTCTTGCGTGGCAGAGGAGTACAGCCAGGCTGATACTGTCTAAAGTATTACAAAAGGTAATTATATTTTTTAATGTTTTCCACTTTTTTTTAGAAATCATATTAATTAAAAAAAAACTTTAGACTTGTTTTTAAATGTAGTTCTTATATGCTTTCCCTTTCTTTTTCATTAAATTTTCAGTCATTTTTCTGCATTTAGTTTTTTTTTTTAAGAATTTAAGTATTAATTTGATTTCTGCAAAAGGGCCATCCCAAGCTGTTCCAAACACTTGTAACATTTAATCTGCGTTAATCATCAAGGCTTTAAACAGCTCAATGATGATTTGATTAATTTTATTAGGGAGTGCAAATCCCAGTCTGTAGCACAAATCAGGTGCAAATATAATAGAAAAGTGTATTTTTTTTTTTTTTTTCAATGCTACTTTTCACTTTATTTGTTGCTCTAAGATTTGTTTATAAATCGTGGCATAAAAATTTAGACTGTTTTGAATGTTCTTTAAAAAAAATAAATTGAAAAATATCAAATTCTACAAAAAAAGCTAAGATTTATGAAATATTGCACTTTTTTCAAATATAATAATGTATATAAATAGTCAATACATTTTTAGAATAGTCTTATAATTTGAAAAAATATATACATATATGTACATATATAATACATTTGTATATATATACATATATATGGAAAATGTACATCTACTACTTTCTTTCATACTACATAAATCTCAGAAAAGTACAAATCAAAAAGTTAAAAATTGCAGCATACGAAAGGTTTCCAATATATTTGTAATTTTTCTTTTAAGTGCCAGTGATTTCATACCGATACCAGTATATCAGGCCATGATTGTTTTTTTTTTCTCTCTTTAAATTGAATTTTGTTAAGTAAGTTTTTCAGCAGACGAGGAGGGTGTGACCAGTTCACTGTAACTCAACTCCCTATTCTCCTAGCCGGTGCAAATCACTAATTATAAGGTCTTCCGAAAAAAAGATCAAATCACAAGGGGTAAAGGTAAAGGATTTTCAATTCTCACAACTATTTGCAGCACATTCTTCCATTACACAAGAAAAGAATTAAAACTTCCAGCTATTCAGCCAAACACAACTGAGAACTGTACGTGTATTATGTTCGATAGCATTCTGAGTATTTTACCTATGGATTTGTGTTCTCTAGTTTTGATAAATTTCTAAAATCCTTCTGTTCTAAATTCTCTACTGGAAAACGCAGCTTTTAATATGAATGATAAGGCTATAGGATATCTCAGCAAGCAGACAGAACAAATACAGCAGATAGCCTGGGATTAGCATGATTTACACAAGTATTAAGAAAAAAAAATTACCTGTTGCAGCTTGCAAGGAGCAATTCACATGATCTGTGATGATAATTCTGCCACTTGTGCTTTTCCTTGATAGTTAAGAACTGGCAGATTTGATCTTCAGTTTTTACATGAGAATCTGCCACTCAGTTTAAATGTCAATGACAGGAAAAAGCCAGGGTGTGTGACTACACTCTAACTTTCCCTTAATATCAATGCCAGCTGGGCCCTGATTGGCTGAGACAAGCTGGTGACATCACAGGGGAGAGTAATGCTCTCCATACTATCCTATTAATAAGCATAGAGGGGACACACAGGCCTGGCTAATCTATATTATTATTATTAATAATAAAAAAATAATATAAGAGATGTAATGCAATCTATAAATGTATATATATATATATTGCACTAATGAGTATAGAAAACAGTTAATCATGAATTTAAAATTAGAAGCAAGAAAAAATATATAAATCGATAAATGAACAATAAATATGTAAATATTAATTTAATATTTTTACATGCTTTTTATGTTTTCATTTTTTTTACATATATTTTATATAATATCTATCTAGCCATATCTATCTATCTATCTATCTATCTATTATCTATCTATCTATTATCTATCTATGTATCTATTATCTATCTATCCATATCTATCTATCTATCTATCTATCCATCTATTATCTATCTATCTATCTATCTATCTATCTATCTATCTATCTATCTATCTATCTATCTATCCACAAAGTAGGGTGGGTAATTCACCTGATCTGTGTATATTTACCCCCTGTACACTTCTCTTTTTGTAAATTTGTTGGTGCTATATAAATAAATGTATTGTTATATAAATATATACCCCACAATGTGGTTAATGAAAACATCATTACACACACAGAATTTATGCATACAGTAAAATATAAATCTTGTCATCAGTCAGTAATCTGGATTATGTCTATTCATCACTGAATCAAATGTATACTGTTCTTATTAGTAGAATGTGCCTCCTAATAATGAATCTACTGCGCAGCATTAGCATACACATACAGAATGCTGTTATTCATCTGTATATAGTTACAGGTCACTATGATAATTTTAACACATATAATCCATTGTGCACTTGTAAAATTAGTGAGTATATGAAATATAGCAGAGCCAAGCTTGACATTTGATATCCCATTGCGGTGTTATCTGTGGTATTACATGGGACTGCAGGTAAATCAACTTATTATACTAATTTAGAATAGTGGTGGTGCTGTACATTAGAGGTAAGTGACAAAATCATTCTTACTATCTGTGTACATGAGTATATTATATGTACACGCACACATATGTTGCAGTAATATTGTCAACACGTGTTCACATCTGCAGCTATGTGTGTAAAGTCAGCTAATTACTCTAAACATACATGACCTCAGCCCAGATAGTGACACTTACCTGGAGCCTATATTATCTGCTGCTGGCCTGTCACCTACTCCTCTACCCATCCAATCTGATGGATATGATTATATATGTTTGTTTCTCTTACTCTGTAAATAAAGGGAGAGAAAAGAGAGATAGTAAATGTATAAAATCCCCAGAGTGAGGGAAATCCTCTAATTTAACCCAGCATCGGATACAATTATAAGAGGATTGTTTGCCCTTAAAATTATGCTTTCTTTACATTCCATTGTATATCTTTTATCTATCTATCAATCTATCTATCTACCTATCTATCTATATTTTATCTATATAGTTATATTGTATCTATCTCTATCTATATTATAATTATCATCTATCTATCATTTATCTCTTATCTATATTATATCTATCATCTATTATATCTATCATTTATCTATCATCTATCTAAATTATATCTATCATTTATCTATGATCTATCTATATATCTATCTATATTCTATCTATCTATCATTTATCTATGATCTATCTATATTATATCTATAATTTATCTCTTATCTATCTATATCATATCTATCATCTATCTATCTATATTATATCTATCATCTATCAATTATTTATCTCTTATCTATCTATATTATATCTGTCGTCTATCTATATTATATCTATCATCTATCTATAATTTATCTCTTATCTATCTATATTATATCTATCATCTATCATTTATCTCTTATCTATATTATATCTATCATCTATCTATATTATATCTATCATCTATCTATAATTTATCTCTTATCTATATATATTATATCTATCATCTATCATTTATCTCTTATCTATATTATATCTATCATCTATCTATATTATATCTATCATCTATCTATATTATATCTATCATCTATCTATCATTTATCTCTTCTCTATCTATATTATATCTATCATCTATCTAAATTATATCTATCATCTATCTATCATTTATCTCTTATCTATCTATATTATATCTATCATCTATCATTTATCTCTTATCTATATTATATCTATCATCTATCTATATTATATCTATCATCTATCTATTATTTATCTCTTCTCTATCTATATTATATCTATCATCTATCTATATTATATCTATCATCTATCTATCATTTATCTATTCTCTATCTATATTATATCTATCATCTATCTATATTATATCTATCATCTATCTATCATTTATCCCTTCTCTATCTATATTATATCTATAATCTATCTATATTATATCTATCTAGATCTATATATTATATCTATCATCTATCTATCTATCCATATTTATCTATCTCTATCTATCTATCTATCTATCTATCTATCTATCTATCTATCTATCTATCTATCTATCTATCTATCTATCTATCTATCTATCTATCTATCCCTGTGTTGACCAGGGTTCTCTGCTCACTGTTTGCTCACATTACATAGTAGAGGTGCAACACTCCTCCAGCAGGTTTCTCAGGAAACTGGTGGCTAATATTTCACTGGCTTAAAAGTGGTAGCCTGGGAAAGAGCTGTCACAAAGGTGTTTTACTGATTATTTGGAGTTGTTGCCATTAAGGGACTCGGAATCCCTGCAACCCAGCAGGGTTCTTGAAGGAAGCATTGGAAACACCACGGCTCCCGCCTGCTTATCTGTCTGTCAATAATAGGAGATGGATCCTGAGCCTGGACCAGGTGCTCTTACTACCCCCTATCCAAACTGCACTGCTCTCCAGAAATCAATGAGGCATAAAGAGAAGTCTGCCCGGCCTGACTACATGGAGTGCACATACTGCCAGGCACACACTGAGCGTGCACACACAAAGGCACACAGTGTACACACTTGTCAGACACACATACTGTGTGCACTCTGCCAAGAACAGTGGCATTTATGCCCCTATACACCCTGTAAATAGTTACATATACATAAGAGAAATACAACTTCATGCTGTATATAAACTTACTACCATTATAGGAAAACCAGAAGCCACCAGAAATTGGACTATCTGGACTACTGACAAGTCCACACAACTATCTCTGCTAGTATGAAGGGTCATGGCAGTCTTAGCAGGGCTTCCCTTACCCTGCGAAAAAGGTTTGCTGCCTCTAAGTGTGTTCTACATTTTTTAATACACTCGGCAAAGCAAAGTGGCCTGTGGCAGCCCAACACTTAGCTCCAGATCACATGCCCCACCAAGTCACATGCTCTACCACATCACATGCCCCACCACGTCACATGCCCCACCACGTCACATGCCCCACCACATCACATGCTCCGCCACATCACATGCCCCACCATGTCACATGCCCCACCACATCACATGCCCCACCACATCACATGCCCCACCAAGTCACATGCTCTACCACATCACATGCCCCACCACGTCACATGCCCCACCACGTCACATGCCCCACCACATCACATGCTCCGCCACATCACATGCCCCACCATGTCACATGCCCCACCACATCACATGCCCCACCACATCACATGCCCCACCAAGTCACATGCTCTACCACATCACATGCCCCACCACGTCACATGCCCCACCACGTCACATGCCCCACCACATCACATGCTCCGCCACATCACATGCCCCACCATGTCACATGCCCCACCACATCACATGCCCCGCCACATCACATGCCCCACCAAGTCACATGCTCTACCACATCACATACCCCACCACGTCACATGCCCCACCACGTCACATGCCCCACCACGTCACATGCCCCACCACATCACATGCTCCGCCACATCACATGCCCCACCATGTCACATGCCCCACCACATCACATGCCCCGCCACATCACAGGCGCACACCTGGATCATGCCCTGAATTTAAGTGAACAGCGATAAACCTAAGTCAGCAAATGCTGTGTTACATGGTATTACTACTACAACACACTACTCATAGGGGAAACAGGCAGTCGCTTGGCCTAACTTATTATTATTATTATTATTAATGTGTGATGTTTAAGGTTTACATAGCACACATTATAATAATAATAATCTTTATTTATATAGCACCAATATATTCGTCAGCACTTTACAATTCAGAGGTTCATATACAACAGTCATAAGTAACAGTTAAAGATAATTCAATAAATAAAGCAAAAATAATGACGACCCTGCTCGTAAGAACTTACAAGCTACAATGAGGTGGGGGTGACGCAAAGTACAGGGGCTTATTTACAATGATGGTCCAGCCATCATGAGGGGATGAGGGATAGATAAAGGCTGCACGAGGTCATCACCAGGCAGTAATTGTAGTGCTTTTGGGTGCAGTCGAGTTTGATGGAGAATTATGTTCAGAGAAATAGTGAATGGGCTATAAATAAAAGGACTTCAATTAGGGAACGTGATAGGCCGCCCTAAACAGATGTGTTTTTAGGTAGAGCCTAAAACTGTGTAAGTTGTGATTCATCCTAATTTCTTGGGGTAGAGCATTCCAAAGAATAGGTGCAACTTGGGAGAAGTCTTGGAGCCGGGAGTGGGAGGTACGGATTAGTGCGGATGTTAGTCGAAAGTCTCTTGCAGAGCGTAGAGAATGGGTAGGCCCATAAACAGAAATGAGGGAAGATATGTAGAGGGTGCGGCTCTGTGGAGAGCTTCTTGGGTGAGAACAAGCAATTTAAATTGGATCCTATAATGTATGGGCAGCCAGTGCAATGACTGGCACAGAGCGGAAGCGTCCGAGTAATGATTAGCCAGATAGATGACCCTGGCTGCGGCATAAAGGATGGACTGGAGAGGGGAAAGTCGAGTGAGGGGGAGGCCAATTAATAGAGAGTTACAGTAGTCAAGGTGGGAGAGGATCAGGGCAACAGTGATGGTTTTTGTTGTTTCCATGGTGAGAAAGGGTCGGATTCTAGAGATGTTCTTCAGATGCAAGCGACAAGAGCAGGCAAGAGCTTGTATATGGGAGGTGAAGGAAAGATTGGTGTCAAACATAACACCCAGACAGCGAGCCTGCTGGCTAGGTGTTATTGTGGTGCCACACACGGAGAGGGAGATGTCAGATTTAGGGAGGTAAGTAGACAGTGGGAGCAGAAGAAGTACAGTTTTGGAAAGCTTAAGTATCAGATAGAGAGCGGACATGATGCTGGAAACTGCGGCCAGACAGTCACTGGTGTTCTGTAGTACAGTGGGGGTAAGGTCAGGGGATGAGGTGTATAGTTGTGTGTCATCAGCATAAAGATGGTACTGAAAGCCAAATTTGCTGATGGTCTGTGTAATTGGGGCCGTGTAGAGAGAGAAGAGAAGAGGGCAAAGGACTGAACCCTGAGGGACCCCAATAGTGAGAGGAAGGAGAAGTGGAGCCAGTGAACGATACACTGAAGGAGCGGTCAGAAAAATAGGAGGAGAACCAGGAGAGAGCAGTGTACTTTATGCAGATTGAGTGTAGCATAGAGAGTAGAAAGCAGCAGAAAGGTCAAGAAGAATGAGCAAAGAGTAGTCATCATTACGTTTTGCTGTCAAAAGGTCATTGGTCACTTTGATGAGTACAGTTTCTGTAGAATGTAGGGGGCAGAAGCCAGACTGTGATGGATCTAGAAGAGAGTGAGTGGAGAGGTAACGGGTATGGCGGGAGTAGACTAGGCGCTCCAAGAGTTTAGATATGAAGGGGAGATTGGAGACTGGTCTGTAGTTACTTGTGCAGGATGGGTCATGAGAGGGTTTTTTTTTATCACAAACAGTTATCACAGGGCATGAACATTGCAGCCATAAAGAGTGCTGTATGATATGGAAAATGAGAGAAGGGCTAAAAGTTTTGACATCAGAGGCATACATATCATTGGTGCAAGGGCCCAAGAGGTAAGGGGCCAATTTATACCTCCAAAGCAGATGAAATTGTACATTATGATGAGCCATAGAATTGCAAAGGACCCATATATTGTTCTTGCACAGGGCCCTCTTCTGTAGTTGTCTGATAGTGGTTTACATAGATGTTAACCACAGTGATGCACAGATATGTAATACACAGCAATGCTGTATAATAACATAAAGCAACAACTAAAATGCGAAACGATATTAACTTATTCAAGATCTCAGCCTCTTCCCATCCTTCTGATTCTTTCCTTCACTCTCACACTCTCTCTTTCTGATTCTTTTTCACTCCCCTTCCTTCTTTCTCTCTCCTCTCCCTTCATCTGACTCTTTTTCTCTCTCACACTTTCTTTTTTGTCCTCTCTCTTCCTCCTTCGCGCTCTCCATATTTTTCGAACACTTTTCTTTACTCAAACTCTTTCTCAGCATCTCATTTCTCTCTCTCCTCTCTCCCGCCTTTCTTTCCTCTTTATTTTCTCTCTTTCTCTCTTCTCCCTCTCCTTCTCTCCCTCCTTTCTCCTTTTTCTCTCTCTCCACCCTCTCTGTCCTTCTCTCTTTTCTCTCACTTCTTTCTCTCTATCTCTTCTCTCCCTCTCTCTATCTCCTTTGTCCCTCTTTCTTCCTCTCAATCTTTTCTCTGCTCTTTCTGTCCCTCTCTCACCGCCCTGTCTGTCTCCTCTCTAACTCTCTCTTCTCTCTCTTTCTGTCACTCCTCCCTCTCTCTATCTCCTTTGTCCCTCTCTCTATCTCCTCTCTTGTTCTCTCCTCGCTCTCTTTATCTCTTCTCTCCTTTTTTATCTCTCTTTCCTCTCTATCTTTTCTCTCTCCTATCTTGCCTCTCTCTCTACTTTCTCCCTCTTTCTCCTCTCTGTTCCTTTCAATCTTCTCTCCTCTCTCTCTCTGTCCCTCTCATTATCCTCTCTCTTATCTCCTCTCTTTCACTCACTCCTCTCTCTTTTTATCTCCTTTATCCCTCTCTCTATCTCCTCTCGCTTTCCTCTCTCCTCTCTCCCTTTCTAGCTCTCCTCTCTCCTGCTTCTCTCAATCCTCTCCTCTCCTATTCTGTACCCTCTCCCTGCTCTCTCATTAGCTAACTGTTCATATTCTACAACACCACCCTCTCACCATATTCTGATCAGAAGTTGTTTGTCAGAAGTAACTGCAACTTACCAAAAAAAGTTTTAACATTTATATGAAGAGTAAGACAGTAAAGCTAATGGTTTACTTCACATTTTTAAGGAATCATATCATAAAAAACACTGAGTAGCAAAGATAACATGCAGTATATTGAAGCAGAGCTGAATTTGGGTTTGGTATTCTCCAGTTAGAGAGGTAATGACAACAGAGTAGGTAAACCCACAGTGTATCATATGAACCTGCAGTCTTATATGATCCCACAGTCTTATATGAGCTTGCAGTCTCATATGAACCCATAGTCTTATATGATCCCACAGTCTTATGAGCCCGCAGTCTTATATGAGCCCGCAGTCTTATATGAGCCCGCAGTCTTATATGATCCCACTGTCTTATGTGAGATCACAATCTTATATGAGCCCGCAGTCTTATATGAGACCACAATCTTTTATGAGCCCACCATCTTATTTGAGACCACAATGTTATATGAGCCCGCAGTCTTATATGATCCCACAGTCTTATATGAGCCACGCAGTCTTATATGAGCCCACAGTCTTATATGAGTCCACAATGTTTTGAGCCCGCAGTCTTATATGAGTCCACAATGTTATATGAGCCCGCAGTCTTATATGAGACCACAATGTTATATGAGACCACAGTCTTATACGAGCCCACAGTCTTATATGAGCCCACAGTCTTATATGGGCCCACAGTCTTATATGAGCCTGCAGTTTCATATAAACCCATAGTCTTATATGATCCCACAATCTTATATGAGCCTGCAGTCTTATTTGAGATCACAATGTTATATGAGCCTACAGTCTTATATGAGCCCGCAGTCTTATATGAGCCCACATTCTTATATGAGCCACACAGTCTTATATGAGTCCACAGTCTTATATGAGACCACAATGTTATATGAGCCCGCAGTCTTATATGAGCCACGCAGCCTTATATGATCCCGCAGTCTTATATGATCCCACAGTCTTATATGAGCCACGCAGTCTTATATGAGATTGCAGTTATATATGAGACCACAATGTTATATGAGACCGCAGTCTTATATGATCCCGCAGTCTTATATGAGCCTGCAGTCTTATATGATCCCGCAGTCTTATATGATCCCACAGTCTTGTATGAGCCTACAGTCTTATATGATCCCACAGTTTTATATGATCCCGCAGTCTTATATGATCCCGCAGTCTTATATGATCCCGCAGTCTTATATGATCCCGCAGTCTTATATGAGACACGCAGTCTTATATGAGCTTGCAGTCATATATGAGACCACAATGTTATATGAGACCGCAGTCTTATATGATCCCGCAGTCTTATATGAGCCCGCAGTCTTATATGAGCCTGCAGTCTTATATGAGCCTATAGTCTTATATGATTCCACAGTTTTATATGATCCCACAGTTTTATATGAGCCCGCAGTCTTATATGAGCCCGCAGTCTTATATGAGCCCACAGTCTTATATGAGACCACAATCTTATATGAGCCTGCAGTCTTATATGAGCCGCAGTCTTATATGAGCCTACAGTTTTATATGAGCCGCAGTCTTATATCATCCCGCAGTCTTATATGATTCCACAGTTTTATATGATCCCACAGTCTTATATGAGCAGCAGTCTTATATGAGCCTACAGTTTTATATGAGCCCGCAGTCTTATATGATCCCGCAGTCTTATATGATCCCACAGTCTTATATGATTCCACAGTTTTATATGATCCCACAGTTTTATATGAGCCCGCAGTCTTATATGATCCCACAGTCTTATATGAGACCACAATGTTATATGAGCCCGCAGTCTGATATGATCCCACAGTCTTATATGAGACCACAATGTTATATGAGACCGCAGTCTTATATGAGCCCGCAGTCTTATATGAGCCGCAGTCTTATATGAGCCGCAGTCTTATATGATCCCGCAGTCTTATATGATCCCACAGTCTTATATGATCCCGCAGTCTTATATGATCCCACAGTCTATATGATCCCGCAGTCTTATATGATCCCGCAGTCTTATATGATCCCACAGTCTTACATGATCCCGCAGTCTATATGATCCCGCAGTCTATATGATCCCGCAGTCTTATATGAGCCCACAGTCTTATATGAGCCCACAGTCTTATATGATCCCACAGTCTTATATGATCCCGCAGTCTTATATGATCCCACAGTCTTACATGATCCCGCAGTCTATATGATCCCACAGTCTTATATGATCCCACAGTCTTATATGATCCCGCAGTCTTATATGATCCCGCAGTCTTATATGATCCCACAGTCTTATATGATCCCGCAGTCTTATATGATCCCACAGTCTTACATGATCCCGCAGTCTATATGATCCCACAGTCTTATATGAGCCCACAGTCTTATATGAGCCCACAGTCTTACATGATCCCGCAGTCTATATGATCCCGCAGTCTTATATGAGCCCACAGTCTTATATGAGCCCACAGTCTTACATGATCCCGCAGTCTATATGATCCCACAGTCTTATATGAGCCCACAGTCTTATATGAGCCCACAGTCTTACATGATCCCGCAGTCTATATGATCCCACAGTCTTATATGAGCCTACAGTCTTATATGATCCCGCAGTCTTATATGATCCCGCAGTCTTATATGATCCCACAGTCTTATATGATCCCACAGTCTTATTTGATACCATAGTCAACAATAGTTGCAATACAAAGTGTTGTGCCAAGTGACATACTCAGCTCTGCTGCATCTGTAAATAGCTGCATTGTCTGGTGGGTTCATTTGTCAATCTCGCAGACGGTGACAACACATGCATGAAGCCATAAGAATGGTTGCGTTGCCCAAGTCTACACGGGCTTATCTTTCCAGGAGAAACTGTCAGCTAGACCCAGTTGTATGTGTTAGAAATGTATAATGCATCTTTCAGTTAGTTTGCAATGTGAAGTTTTGAAGGATGCCCTAAGCCCATGTGTTCCCATAGACTGAGCAATTCTCAGCACACACACTGTAATAATGAGCTTTAATTCTCTATCCAAGCAGAATCTGAGCAATAATAATAAGCGCATCAAGACAATTTGTTTACTGTGGCATTACACAGACTGCAGAACCCAGGAGAAGCCTCAGCTCTGCTGCGCTCACAGCGTCCCGCAGCCGAGCACCAATCACTCTGCCATGGATGTGATGCCCATCAGGTCACACAACGGTAAGTGTCTGTCAGGGCGCCCCGCTGGATCACCTGGGCCCATTATGGCACCCGAGAGCCAATCCCCATATGCCTCATACAAGGTGAGTAAGGGAAAAGGGACGGATAACTGATCAGTCGTCTGAGCTGCAACCTGTGTATTAGGTAAAAAATATCCTCATAGAAACCGCAGATTTATTTTTTTCATTAAGTACTAAATAGGTGAATTATTAAACTATGGGATTGATTAGAATGATTAATATGTGCAATATATATTATTAAAGACATCTAAAATAAAATAAAAATATGCATGAGTGTGATAACATTTCTGAAAGTATAGAAAATATATATATATATGTATGTACACACACATCTACGTATCTCTCCTACTCCAGTCTCATTAACCAACTTTAAAACAATACAAACTTTAATGTTGAAAAAGAGTGATAATGATATAATTAAAAGTAACATGTAAAACCTAAAATAACTGCTAACTTTAAACTATTTGTAATAAATTATCTTAAAAAATAACAAAGCAACAATAATAATATAATCACCACTGCATAATAGTATCAACATAATGTAAGAAATATTTTCTATTATATGTGTATTATTATGCTTATTATTCTTTATTGTTTGGCACCAACATATTCCGCAAATCTTTCCATTATACATTTAAGTAATTATAATTGTCACAATTATTACGGGACTTATAAAGAGAATCAAGAGAGAAATTATAATTTTCCACATTTTTTTTTTTTAAATCCAAAAAATACAACTGAAAATAATAAAATGCATCCTTATATTTATGGCAAAAAAGAGATCCCATTAGAGATATTTTATTATTAATAGTAATAACAAGCTTGTCTGATAGTTGATTTCCTCTTGTGCCTCCTCCTGGCTCTAGACTGAGACATTAGCTGGATTCCCTGGGGGTGATTGGAGGCAATGAGCACAGAGTAGACAGTCACGTCGTTGATGTTACGAATTCACTTTTGCTCAACTTGACAAGGCAGAGTTCGATCTACAATTGTATTTGAAAGCCCATGGAGCGGAAAGTCCCCCCCCCTCATCATCATCATCATCATTACCCACCAACCCCCCCCCCCCCTCCTTTCCATACAGCAACATAACAAGATATTACATTTAGGTCCAAACCTGCATCTCCATAATAGAAATTAGTAAACCTCTGTATGATTCCAATGAGATATTTAAACACCCCGTCCATCCATGTGATCTCGCTGACTTTAAATCTTGAATATTAGACAGGAGATCTAACAAGGGGATTTGCACTGATGCCCTGACCCTTGTAATTGGATTAAATATAGACTGAATCCTCCAAAACATAGCAAGACTGACACCTGCCAAGTGGACTCCCCTATGATTGATAGTGATGATTCCTGTTGGACACAATAATGAAATAAATTGTATGGATAAAACAAGCGCATTTGTCATCCCTGGGCCATCAAAAGGAAGTTAATGTAAGACTCAAGCTGTTCTATGACAACATGCAAGAGATGGGACCTTACCAGGGGGCTACAGGCATTGAGGAGACAAATTACAACTTGCCACCTCTATATCCTATTCTATTAACATATAGATTGCTGTTACATAGAAGATTAGGGAGACCTGGGATTTGCATTTGGGGGTTTCTGCTTCGACATTGGCCTTTGGGCACTAGTAAAAAGCCCTACGTACCATGTTGATGGTGACATGTGGAGCGGATGTTGGCCTCGGCCCAGGGCAAATGGAAAAGAACCATGTAAATCTCTTCTGGATTCTGTCCATCTATTCCGGTTACTGTACTTGCTTCATTGTTTATTATAGCATTGTCTTATTTTGTTCTGTATTTCTATGAATTTGTTTATTTTTGACGCCAATCTCTTTATTAATTCCATCTCTCTACCTACCAGGATCTGACAATGTTATTATTTGATCCATCATCATTTATACAGTTGTTCTGATTCCTCCTCCAGGTCCACACGTTTTCCTTCTAATGTTATCATTCTTATTTTTATATTGGTACATTGTATATTGTATGTGTATCATTGTCCTATATCCATACATTGTAGCTTCCTCAATGACATTTTTATACAAAAAAAGAGAACTGTTATCTGTAATATTGTAATATAATAAATAATTTATCTACAAAGTATTTATCTACAAAATACATTGATGTGAATGTGTCATACTATATACTTGTAGTTTCAGTATTTAGAACAAAATAAATCATTTGTAGACCATATAGACTTACAATATCTATCTATCTTTCTATCTGTTGTATATCTATCTATCTATCTATCTATCTATATATCTTCTATCTATCTTCTATCTATCTATTACATATCTATCTATCCATATCTATCTCCTATCTATCTATCTATCTATCTATCTATCTATCTATCTATCTATGATCTATCTATCTATCTATCTATCTATCTATGATCTATCTATCTATCTATCTATCTATGATCTATCTATCTAGCTATCCATATCTATCTATCTATCTATCTATTATCTATCTATCTATCCATATCTATCTATCTATCTATCTATATCTATCTATCTATCTATCTATTATCTATCTATCTATCTATCTATCCATATCTATCTATCTATCTATCTATATCTATCTATCTATCTATCTATCTATCCCATATCTATCTATCTATCTATCTATCTATCTATCTATCTATCTATCTATCTATCTTTATCATAAGTACAAAGTATGAACTCATGATTAATTTGTTCATTTGTCAATCACTAAATGTCTTTGCCAGCAAGTAATAAATGTCACTATGCAAATATCTGGTAATTTCTTGTTTTATTTGGTAATTTTACCATGCACATAATTATCTAACCTGATATCTAGATAAAAGGCAAAGATGTCCGATCTAGACTTAATTTCTTGTCAGTGCAGGTTACAATGTAGGATCAGTTTTGAGTTGTTAAAGTTGAATAAAGACAAAGGTCCATCGAGTTGAACCTATAATCCTGTTAATCCACAGGAAGGTAAAAACCCCATGAAGCAGATGCTAATTGCCCCGTATCAGGGAAAAAATTCCTTACAAACTCCAAATATGACAATCAGACTAGTTTCCTGGATCAACGTCCCATAACCTGTAATATTGTATTTTTCAAGAAAGGCATCAGTACCACTTTGTAGTTTTGTAATGAATCAGCCATTACAGCATCATGTGGCAGAGAGGTCCATGGACTCACTGTTCTTAAGCTATGTTCACACATTGCGTTTTTTCAGCATTTTTTATGCTTTTTTTATGCAAATTTTCACCTGCGTTTTACAGTACCAGCAAAGTCTATGAGATTGCAGAAATCTCATACACACATTTTTTTATCAGGATTTTGGGTTTTGCATGTTTTTTCGCAAAATAGAGCATGTCACTTTTTTCAGCGTTTTTTCACCCATTGGAAGTAATGGGTGGTGAAAAAAACACTGAGAAAACGCACCAAAAATGCAGGTGTCAGGTTTTTCAGCATTTTTTGTGCCAAAACCAGAATGAGAATTTTTTTTTCACTGAACTTTATATACATGCATAAAGAGACAAATGGACAGTGAAAAAAACACACCAAAAATGAACCAAAAAACAAGCAAAAAAGCAAGAAAAATCCTGAACAAACCTCCTGCCAAGAGATCAGGTTTTCCTGCAGAAAAAAAATGCAGCTAAAACGCAATGTGTGAACATAGCCTTACAGTAAAGACTCTGCATCTGTGATTATGATTAAACCTTCTTTCCTCTAGATGTGGAGGATGCCCCCTTGTCTCAGGACTAGGTGTAAAACGATCACTAGAAGATCTCTGTACTGTCTCCTCATATATTTGTACATTGTAATAACATCACCCCTAATCATTAGTTTTTACAAACCCCAATTTGATAACCTGTCTTGGTATTGCAGACCCCCCAGTCCTCTAATAACCTTGGTCGCTCTTCTCTGCACCCGCTCTAGTTCAGCTATGTCTTTCTTATACACCGGAGACCAGAACTGTACACAGTATTCTAAGTGTGGTCGCACTAGTGACTTGTATAGAGGTAAAATTATGTTCTCCTCATGAGCATCTATGCCTCTTTTAATGCATCCCATTATTTTATTTGCCTTGGCAGCAGCTGCCTGGCACTGGCCACTAAAGATAACTTTGTTATCTATTCTTACCCCTAAACCTTTTTCACGTGACAGTGTTACCCAGTGTCTTACTATTTAGTACATAATTGTACACTTTGTTTCCTCTGATCAAATGCATGACAAGTATTTGACCTTGCATACTTGCTATCCAAAAATACTCCACATTTGTCTATTTTATATAGGCGATCCAAAGTCCATTAGGTTTTAACTTTTAAATTGGTGTAAAAACTGATCGTGAAGATAGACAGGGCGACCTCCATGTAATTGTCAGCGACATACAAGCTACATTCACTGTAGTAGCGGTGCGTTCTCCAGGGCACCGGAGTGTATGTGCAGATTAGGAGATGAATAAGGAGCTGGAATGTATCTGACTGCAGAAGTCGTATTAGTCATGATGATTACTGGAAGTCTTCCTGAAACTAGACCCCAGAGCAACAGAAGTTGCTTGCCCCTGGCAGGGAACGGGTTAAGCGCCTCCAGTTGACCTGCTATATAAGTCTCTTGTATGTCTAACCTTTACTGAAGTGTTAAGAAGCATTTCCTTAAAAATGTAATAATTTGTAATAATGATTTATTTTCTTAGGGAATAAATAATTTCTGCTGATCTGTAAAGGTTTACAATACTAACACCACCAAGACAAACACTTCAAAGGTTTTCCTGCTTCACATACATTGAGCTACATAATTCTTGCACTGTCTGATAGCCCATGAGATCCCTGTTTGATGTCAGTGAATGGAAATCTACTTGCTGCAGATAAGACAGATCCTGAAGTGTGAACAAGTCCTAACTCGGTTGTATCCAGGGTAAACAATCCTTCGCCAGCTAAAGAGTCTGCTCTATGGGGCTTGTTCAGATGAGTGTACTACAGAGACGCGCGCTGTCCAAGTCACGACCAATTATCAGGCGTACAGTACATGGTGGACTATGTTATTGAATAGGGTTTTGCAGATGACCGTTTTTTCACACAGGCCATATGTGCGCGCGAAAAAAAATTGCAGCATGCGCTATTCTTTTCCCCGTTTCAGATGAGACTCACGTATTCAAGTCTACAATGCACAGAAAAATCTGATCCCATACGGATCATCCATATAGCATCCTTTCTTTATAGACACATTGCCAATATTACAATAGAAAACTGTATTTGATCATGTACAATTAATCTGCTGATGTCAAAACTCGGCACACGGATGACAATACAGATGACAATCATCCGAGTTTTCTGGATGAAAAGCAAATGATTTTTTCGTGTGCTTTCTGAACCCAGGCCTTAGGCTAAATTTTACTCTAGTTTTAATCTTAATCTATGATAATAATCCAGTTTATGTGACAATTTTTCTCACACAATTTTTCATTGGAAATTGTTCTGTCCCTAGCACTTCACTATGTTTGAGCTCTGTTCACATAGATATTGTGTCCAGTAGAAAGAATAGCATAGGTGCTTAATTTTGCTTATGTCATAAGTGAATGGGATTTATCAGGATTCAATGGGATCTGGTATAATGTCATTGCTCCTTTAAGAGTAGAAGCATTAACAGTAGTGTGAACAGAGCCTTATTCTCTGTTTTTAATTTCTCAGTTCATTTCTTCTATCTTTTTTTTCTCCATTGTCTCCTTTCCATTTTTTCTTCCACTTTTCTCTATTTTTTCTTTTAGAGTCATAACTATTTGGGATACAGAGGTAACAATCGTTGTCCAGGCTCCAATGGCTATTCTGCCATTTAAGAAGACACAAGTGTTATTTATTTCTTATCTTTTTATACTTTTTTCCCTTTCTTATGATCTGTAAAGGATCTGTCCACATTAACATTCCACAGCTCAGGACAGGCTTCACTATTCTTGTTGTACACTAACTGAGCGATCCGTGGCATTGCAGCCCTTATTCCCACTGTATTCTCCTTTACAATTAATGCTTTCAGTGGAGAACACTTTCATAAAACAACCCACAAAAGGGCATGGCACCATTTTCTTTCTTGTGGATTCAGCAGAAGTCTATGAGATTGTAAGCGGCAGTACAGAACATGCGGAATGGACCCCTAGAACACTAGAGGCGCCATATCATGGGTCCATATTACCGTGGAAGGCTTGAGACCTAACTTTCTATTTTCGTTCCCGCTTTCTGTCTTTTCTCCACCGCACACTCCCCCTCTCCTTTCTCCCTTTTGCTTTATTTCACATAAACCTCCAAAGCTTCTCTCAAAAGAAAGCTCCTGCCAATATTGTATTACAATCGATTAGCACTGCTTGTGTAATTTTAAACATAACTTTTCTTTGTAATTAACTGCTAGAAAGGATTAGTATCTCCACACAGGAAAAGGAATCAACTTATATTGAATGAGCCGTACATTACCCTTGACTCCCTTGTGGCAGAATATATTAACATTATAATCTCAAACACTATTTTTTCATGTTACACTATTGTTAGTAAATCAACTCCTCAGGTCCACAGAGACTCTGACCCTTGGCAATTCAGTGAAAGTGTAATTATCTCCCCGAATCTTGGACAGATTTAAGAGATTACATTTCAACTAAATCTATATCAATGCTAATTTTCTGTTCTGTGGGCTCCAGGTGCTCGGAAATAAGGCTTCATCCTTCCTGCCTGGCCTGCCCGGGTGTACAATAAAGAGAAGCCTTGCTGAGCATAGGGTAAAAGAAATGCAACGCCACATAAAATTATACCTATTTTTTGTTACAAAACCGGCTCCATACAAGACAAAGTTAAACAAAACAGCTATGGTAAATTAGCGTTAAATAAAGCCTAGTTTAATGCTCCGTTACAGGCAACTGGGGCATACACGATGGCTAATTGGCTATCACAATTAAAAAGAATAGAGCAAATGATTCATTGGAAGGGGAGGATAAAAAAGGAAGCTCTCAAACCAATATAATATCAGGGCTGTGAAAGCTCAGCGGAGGCCCTGCGACTGCCAGAGGTCTCAGACCTTTAAGGACACAAATATTAACAGGCTTAGAAGTTAGCGTCCTTCAAGTGTCCTTGAGATGCATTACTGGCCTTGACCGAAACTCTTAATTAATTTCTAACATTAGAAGTCTACTTTAGACATTTAAAAATATTTTACATGAACATTAGATTGTGTTCTACTCATTTTACAGGTATATTGTTACATTATTCTACATATTGGGTCATCCCTTGATTCAGGGTTTTAGATGCAACATCGTAGAGATTGTCTTCTCATTGTGTACAAAACAGATAGAGTCAGCATCGTAAGAAACCAAATTACCTAATGTGTATGTGTCAGAAAATGTTGAACAAATGTATCACTGTTAGGATATATTCAGACGTGCATACAAATCGGTCCGAGATCAGAACGCAATGCACGTTCTGGCCACAGTTCTCCCAAGAAACTGTTGCGCTCGGGTTGGGAAACCCCCTACCAGTCTGTGCATTGCGGTCCAATCTCGGACCGATTTGTACGAACTTCTGAATGCCCCCTTATTATGGGAGTGTTCTGACATTTAAAACATTTTTGTAGGTGCTAGAAATAGGCGACAACAGAATAAAAAATAGGGCAGTGACCTGCATCATCCTGGATTAGGGTGGCAGCCTGCACCGTATACGTCAACAGACCATGTACTTTAAGGGGTTATCCTTTCAAAGATTATTGCTCCAAAGGCTGAGGGAGGCAAAGAAAACAAAAAAATAAATCAAACATGCTCCGCGGTCTAGGGCTGCCAACCGCTGATGCTTCGGTCTTTGTGGATTGGCTGCAGCAGTGATGTCACGTAAGCATTACTACAGCCAATCACTGAGCTCAGGGGCCCCACCGTTGTAGACTACATGAGTCACTGAGCTCAGTGATTGGTTGCAGTGCTGTCATTGTTATATCACTGCTGCAGCCTATCAACTAAAAACTAGAGCAGGAGTGGAGCTGGACCCTGTGGGGATAAGTAAATATTCGTCTTTTTTCTTTTGTACTTTTTGCCTTGCTGAACCTTTAGAGCAACAATAATTGAAACAGAATAACCCCTTTTATTTAAACGGAACCCGCAATCCTTTTAAAAGTCCAAATACTTGGGTGATGCGGTTTCAAATTAAAATCATGAAATGTAACAGTATCAAATATCTAAATAAAGTTGTATTAAATTGTTATTTGTGTATCTGTCATTCTAACGAATCATGAATACTAATTTACTAAGAGGCAGAGAGAACATGCTGATCCTGGTTCTTCAGTATCCAGGCATTTGCCCGATAATATGTGCCAATAATTTACATGCAATTGTTTCGATGTTGATGTGACTTAAATACTGAAGCAGAACATCAGCTTGTCTATATTTTGCAAAAAATGTTACTCGTAGATAAAGGTGGCACCAGAAACCTGCGCCCTACTAAAACTGTAATCTTTATGAGAGGTGGAACTCAAGCTCCTCCAGATTTTCACATTTATACTCATTATATATGGATCCCATATTCCCTAATGTTGACTATGGCCAAATGTGGTATTCTGATTGGATGAGGGGCAAAACATACATTGACAGTATTTATTCGTTTTTCCAAAAAATAGTAGGCCACTTAGCTTGACACTATTTATCAGACAGTGGACTACATGTGGTCAAACATATTAACTGAATATCGGCTGAACCCTCCAATTTCAGCTGGCCTGACTCCAACTGACCATCACTGGTGAAAGGTTGTCCTGACTCTGGTATAAAGGGTCCAGGGGAATAATTTTGGCCAAATGAGCAGTTGGCTGACCATTTTTTAAAATGGTGGCCAACAGGAAATTTTGTGATGCTGATATTTACTTTGCTAGGTATGGTCCGAAAAGACCTAAGGAACGTAATACGTATAAGTAATAGTAAGAAAATGAATGTGAAGACACTCTGGAAACCTTTAAATATCTAAAGGGGTTTTATGAGATACAGACAGGCATTTAAAAAAAAAACAAAAGAAAAAAACGGTGAGCTCAACAAAAAGGGCATAATCTTAGGCTTGAAATGGGAAAGATCAGGTGGAACATTAGATGTTATTTATTTTACTGATAGAGTAGTAGAAGCTTCCTGCTGATATAGTGGAAAAGTCAACTGGAAGTGATTTTAAACATCACTCGGAAAGACATAAATTCATCATAGGAAAAAGTAAAGGTTTGGAAACCAAATAAAAGCATGAAAAATACAAAAACATGGTAAAAAAATAGCAAAAAACCCAAAAACGTAAAATTATAGATATGCAGAAACCAACAAACACACTAAGCAGAAACGACACTCTTTTTAGCGTCTCTTTATCACATGGAATTATGGAAGATTGCACTATGTCTTTGCAGCGTTGATCACCATATTTGCCCTCCTGGCCAATACATTTTACTTGGGTTCTGATTACACCAATTCTACAAGCTGGAGAACCTTATTACCAAAATGAATCAGCCTTTAATGTAGGGGGTTTGTTAGGGTCTTAAAAGGTCAGGAGTATGTCTCTCCATACAGCTTCCCTCCCCACTAAGCCACAAAAAAGTATATAATATAGATTTATTATAAAACATGGGACTGTTATACCAGGACTAAATAATACCTATATACTGTTACAAACAAAACCCACTATACAAATACCAATATTACCAATACTATCACAGTTCTGGTCTCCGGTGTATAAGAAAGACATAGCTGAACAAGAGCGGGTGCAGAGAAGAAAGACCAAGGTTATTAGAGGACTGGGGGGTCTGCAATACCAAGACAGATTATTACACATGGGGTTATTTACTTTGGAAAAACGAAGGCTTAGGGGTGATCATATTACTATGTACAAGTATATGAGGGGACAGTACAAAGACCTGTCTACTGATCTTTTTACTCTGAGGCCTGAGACGGGGACAAGGGGGCATCTTCTACGTCTGGAGGAAACAAGGTTTAATCATAATCACAGATGCGGTTTCTTTACTGTAAGAGCAGTAAGACTATGGAACTCTCTGCCGCATGATGTTGTAATGAGTGATTCACTACTAAAATTTAAGAAGGGCATGGATGCCTTTCTTGAAAAGTATAATATTACAGGTTATACACTGCTCAAAAAAAATAAAGGGAACACTCAAATAACACATCCTAGATCTGAATGAATGAAATATTCTCATTGAATACTTTGTTCTGTACAAAGTTGAATGTGCTGACAACAAAATCACACAAAAATCATCAATGGAAATCAAATTTATTAACCAATGGAGGCCTGGATTTGGAGTCACCCCCAAAATTAAAGTGGAAAAACACACTACAGGCTGATCCAACTTTGATGTAATGTCCTTAAAACAAGTCAAAATGAGGCTCAGTATTGCGTGTGGCCTCCACGTGCCTGTATGACCTCCCTACAATGCTCCTGATGAGGTTGCTGATGGTCTCCTGTTGGATCTCCTCCAGGATGGCACATCAATGCGAGCTGTGGCAAGAAGGTTTGCTGTGTCTGTCAGCGTAGTGTCCAGAGGCTGGAGGCGCTACCAGGAGACAGGCCAGTACACCAGGAGACGTGGAGGGGGCCGTATGAGGGCAACCCAGCAGCAGGACCGCTACCTCCGCCTTTGTGCAAGGAGGAACAGGAGGAGCACTGCCAGAGCCCTACAAAATGACCTCCAGCAGGCCACAAATGTGCATGTTTCTACACAAACAGCTAGAAACTGACTCCATGAGGGTGGTATGAGGGCCCGACATCCACAGATGGGGGTTGTGCTCACAGCCCAACACCGTGCAGGAAGCATGGCATTTGCCACAGAACACCAGGATTGGCAAAGTCGCCACTGGCGCCCTGTGCTGTTCACAGATGAAAGCAGGTTCACACTGAGCACATGTGACAGACGTGACAGAGTCTGGAGACGCCGTGGAGAGTGATCTGCTGCCTACAACATTCTTCAGCATGACCGGTTTGGCAGTGGGTCAGTAATGGTGTGAGGGGCATTTCTTTGGAGGGCCGCACAGCCCTCCATGTGCTCGCCAGAGGTAGCCTGACTACCATTAGGTACCGAGATGAGATCCTTAGACCCCTTGTGAGACCATATGCTGGTGCGGTTGGCCCTGGATTCCTCCTAATGCAGGCCAATGCCAGACCTCATGTGGCTGGAGTGTGTCAGCAGTTCCTGCAAGATGAAGGCATTGAAGCTATGGACTGACCCGCCCATTCCCCAGACCTGAATCCGATTGAGCACATTTGGGGCATCATGTCTCACTCCATCCACCGTCACGTTGCACCACAGACTGTCCAGGAGTTGGCGGATGCTTTAGTCCAGGTCTGGGAGGAGATCCCACAGGAGACCATCTGCAACCGCATCAGGAGCATGCCCAGGCATTGTAGGGATGTCATAGAGGCACGTGGAGGCCACACACAATACTGATCCTCATTTTGACTTGTTTTAAGGACATTACATTAAAGTTAGATCAGTCTGTAGTGTGTTTTTCCACTTTAATTTTGGGGGTGACTCCAAATCCAGGCCTCCATTGGTTAATAAATTAGATTTCCATAGATGATTTTTGTGTGATTTTGTTGTCAGCGCATTCAACTTTGTACAGAACAAAGTATTCAATGAGAATATTTAATTCATTCAGATCTAGGATGTGTTATTTGAGTGTTCCCTTTAATTTTTTGAGCAGTGTATATACTAGATTCCTTGATAGGGCGTTGATCCAGGGAACTAGTCTGATTGCCGTATGGAGTCAGGAAGGAATTTTTTTCCCCAATGTGGAGCTTAGTGTTTGCCACATGTTTTTTTTTTGCCTTCCTCTGGATCAACATGTTAGGCTATGGGTTGAACTAGATGGACTTAGTCTTCCTTCAACCTTAAAAACCATGTTACCATTTTACCTTACAAGGATGAAGTAATCCTGCCACACCATGACCACTGCAATTATCATTATATAGTGAATATTGTTTATTCACTATAATGTATCACTATACACCTATCACCACGGATGTCACCATACACCTATCACCACGGATGTCACCATACACCTATCAGCACGGATATCACCATACACCTATCACCACGGATGTCACCATACACCTATCACCACGGATGTCACCATACACCTATCACCACGGATGTCACCATACACCTATCACCACGAATGTCACCATACACCTATCGGCACGGATATCACCATACACCTATCACCACGGATATCACCATACACCTATCAGCTTGGATATCACCATACACCTATCACCACGGATGTCACCATACACCTATCAGCACGGATATCACCATACACCTATCAGCACGGATATCACCATACACCTATAACCACGGATATCACTATACACCTATCACCACGGATGTCACCATACACCTATCACCACGGATGTCACCATACACCTATCATCACGAATGTCACCATACACCTATCAGCACGGATATCACCATACACTTATCACCACGGATGTCACCATACATCTATCACCACGGATATCACCATACACCTATCACCACGGATGTCACTATACACCTATCACCGCGGATATCACCATACACCTATCACCGCGGATGTCACCATACACCTATCAGCACGGATGTCACCATACACCTATCAGCACGGATATCACCATACACTTATCACCACGGATGTCACCATACAACTATCACCACGGATATCACCATGCACCTATCACCACGGATGTCACCATACACTTATCATAACGGATGTCACTATACACCTATCACCACGAATGTCACCATACACTATCACCACGAATGTCACCATACACCTATCACCACGAATGTCACCATACACCTATCACCAACCTATTACTAAGTAAGAAAAAAACATAAAGAAAGACTAATATTACCACCAAAACAATGACAAAAATGCTCTAGAATGAAAGTGGTGTTGAGCTGTGTACCCCCCCACCAGGGGAAGCGGTGACTTCCGGTGCATGCTCTAAGTGGCCGTGTAGACAAGCGGCCGCCTTATTGAGCAGTACAGTGAAAGGAGGATCAGGGATCTCAGTCTCGCCTTTCATGGATGGCTATGGGAAGATGGGGCTGGACTGGTTCACTCATAGCAGTCACCTCCTGGACTAGTCCTATTCACAAGGATATGCGGAGAACGATCTTTGAAGTTAAGAAATATTCTGTGAATTCGCCCTAATGGAGTTACCTGTAATCACCATTGAAAGACAAATCCAGCCCTGTAATTATTTTATAGATGTCAATATTGCTGCCAGGGTCATTTTAATTGCCCACACTATCCATCTTTTCCCAGTTTACATAAACTGCCCATCCCTGCAGTCCCCTGTACCTCATCACTACACCTTCTGTGTGGCACAGTGACCCCAATACTTTAAAATTGTCTTAATGCTATAATTACCTCCTAAAAAGTGTTATAAAGAAAGTGCTCCTGAAAATAAAAATGGCAGATAGTGCCTCTAAGCGTAAAAAGTGCCAAACACACAGTAAATGTGCCCAACACAGTAGGGGCACGTTCACACAACCGTATTTTCTGTCTGAGTACTGTCCATAAAAAAACAGACTGTACTATGACCAATGTTATTCAATGGGACAGTGCAGATGAGCAATTTTTTCACTGACTGAAAAAAATTGCCGTGTGCACTAATTTCTTCTGTAATCCAGATGAGACTCTCCCATCCAAGTCTATGGGTGCGCAAAAATAATTGGATGCTATTCGGAGCCTCAGTATATGATCCGATAGTTTTTAATAAATTTCAATTCTGTAACATAGGAAACTGTAAATGGCCCTGTAAATTATTAATAGCGGCTGCTGTAAAAAACAGATTGTATATAGATGACAAGTGACTCGAGAAAAAAATCATCAGACTTTTCAAGATGAAACTCTAAATGATATTTTTTACATGGTTGTGTGATCCTGCACTTATAGTGATTATCTCAGGTCACCCCGACAGTAATAGTGCCCACTTTGTGCTCCCACACAGTAATAGCACCCCCTTTGTGCTCCCACACAGTAATAGTGCCCCCTTTGTGCTCCCACACAGTAATAGTGCCCCCTTTGTGCTCCCACACAGTAATAGTGCCCCCTTTGTGCTTCCACACAGTAATAGCGCCCCCTTTGTGCTCCCACACAGTAATAGCGCCCTTTGTGCTCCCACACAGTAATA